>NC_136061.1:936811530-946811530 GCF_964261635.1 Lissotriton helveticus | reverse complement strand
ACCTACATTCAGCGGTGTAAGGAACACATGACGCATCAACACACGTTCAGCGGTGTAAGGAACAGGGCACATAATGTATCAACAACACATTCAGAGGTGCAGAACACAGGGTGCGCAAAACATACTACACATTGTACATTTCCTAACACCCAAAAGCAATAGGACATAGATCAAAACAGCATCTAAACCTTTAGCGTAGAACTCACAAAGTCCAGGTTGTGCCACTGCGCCAGAACCTAAACGTAGCAGCTGCCCACTACTTGCTGGGCAGCTGAGGGACAGAACAGGGGGCCTAAACGCTGCAGCTGGCACTAAGTGCTGCGCAGCTGGGGAAAGGCCAGGGATGAAGGAGTGCGCCTCACTCCTAAAGTCCAGAGTACATGTCCCTAGGAAGGAAAACCTAAACGGTGCAGCTGCCCACTAATTGCTGGCCAGCTGGAAACAGAACTGCGACAGGGGCCCTCACTGGCCCCTCAGGACAAGGACTGCGCCCAACTGAGCCCTCTGGCTCTACAAACAAATATGCCCCTGGTTGGAGCGACCCACTGCCATCTGGGGCCGCTCTACATATCATCACCACACTGCGCCCAACGTTGGAGCCCTTCACAGGCTGTGAATCCATAACATGTGCACTGGAGCACTCTGGCTCCTTAAAGAAATACATGTCCCCCTCGTTGGAGCCACGGGGCTCTGGGAATCAGCTCTGGTCCTGGGAAGAGCTGTGTGGGGAAGCATGGGCCCCTCAGAACAACTGCGCCCCATTGAGCCATCTGGCTCTCGGAATACTGGGCACCTGAACCTCTCTGGGCTCGAAAAACAAGAATGCCCCTTGAGCCTCTCTGGGCTCGTGAATAGGGTGGGGGGCCTTCGCTGGAGTCCCCCCTCTGGGGACTCGAGATGGCCATCTGGGCAGTGGGGTCCCCCCACGGGGGACCTAGGAACACCTGGAGAGCCACTCTGGGCTCGAGAACACGGAACTGGCTTCGAGCCTCTCAGGGCTCACGAAACGACATATGGCCCAAGAGCCTCTCGGGCCCAGAACACAGGCGGAGTCCCTCTGGGGGACTCGGCATTAGGGGAGGCCCCACGGGCCTCGGCACACAACGAGCCTCGCTCTGGAGGGGAGGGGCAGGCACTCACCGGTCTCTGGTGCTGCAGCTCTTCTCTGCCCGGCGGCTCTTCACGGAAGCTCCCGCTCCTCGGGGGCTCCCTTCCCACACTTCTCCCCCTCTCTCCGGGGCTCTCCTCAGGCTGGGGAGCCCTGGGGACAGACACAACTTCCTTGGCCGGGCAGGAGCGCGGGGTGGCCTCCCGTCCGCTCCCTGCCGGGCTCTCTGTACTTCCGGGTGCGCGCGGGGAAGCCCTCGAGGTCGGGCCAATCCCTGCGCGGCCCCAAGATGACGCGTCGGGAGTCCCTGCAGACGAGGGCCAATCACAGCGCGGCGGCGGGACTTCCTCCGGCAAACCGGAAGTCCCGCCCCGCATCAGGCACCGTAGTGCCTGACTTCCTGTTTTGCGGCGCTCGGGCCGCGGCGGTGAATCTCGGGGGTATTTACGAGGGGTGGCACCCTCGAGGTCTCAAATAAATATAAAAGCGAGGTGGCACTCGCAACCTAAATAAATAAATGAGAGAATACCCGCAATTATGAAGATAAAGCCAATACCGGCATAAAGCAGGGTGGGCTCCTGTGAGGGACACGCAAAGGGCAGGAGCGCTTCCCTCCTCGGGAAAACGACAGCGCTCTGCCCAGAAAGGAGAAATAAAGCGCTCCCAGGGCGCTAGGGGCACAGAGAGCACCAAGGGCCCTATGAAATGACCCCCACAGCCAGGAGGGTCCAGCAAAGTCCTTCAGGAGTCCAGGGGCTGGGCAGGGCCCAGGGGAGGCAAGCCTTCCCCCTGGGCCCAAGCAGCAGCACGCCCCTGGTAGGATTCAAGTTGGGAACAAGAACCTTTTCATGGGGTCACAGCCCCTCTTTTATACACCTTTCTCTTTGTCTTTAGGTGCAGGGTGGGGGCAGAACCAGTCGCAGCTGGTCTGGGAGTACTGTTGATGGCCCAACCACCCATTCTATTCACAGGCAGGGCTAGGGTCATCAGTCACACCACAGGGGGGCGGAGCCAGCATTGTGTGGGGAAAACCCAGCCCATCCAGGACACAGGTACACTCCTCCCACACATCACTCATGCTAATCTCCCACTCACCACCGGGGCAGACCCACACAGACTTCCTGGAGCCTGGCATCCCAGCCAGCTCCAGCCAATCACACGCCAGCACCCTCACAGCACACGTACAGCCATGTCTAGAAATGGCGCTTCCCTTCTAGACACATACATGCTGCATACACCATCTCGCAGCATTCACTCCCCCGAGTTCACACATACCAAACTTGACCATGCACACCTCACGCATCAGGAACTACCAGGGACACAGACATTCCCCATGCATTCCTATGGGAGGGCAGGCCAATCTCACACACGCACTCAGGGAGAGCACGCACTTTACACTGCGCCACAGTGTCAAAGTGCGCAAAGGACAGAAATCACTATAATTTAAGGCAAAAAGTTCAGGGGTGAACCTGCCACAAGGCCCAAGTCCAACACAACCCCCTTCCAGCCAAAACGCAGGGGAGACCAATCACCACCGTGATGGACTTCCCTGCTTGGGGCGATAGAACACGGACGCGGGCCCGCACTGCAGGGACACCCTCCGGTTCTATGCCACATTGATCCATAAGACAAGCACATACTTAAAAAAAACAGGCCCAACTAGGCTACCCCACTGGTACTCCTTAGTTGTCCACGGCCAGGACCAGGCCCTAGGCCACCCAGATTCCACTGGTCCATGCCAATACACAGAGTGGGGGGTAGTAACCCCTGGCCTACAATAGCCATTCTCCACTCCCTTTCTCAGCGTAGTTCCTAACTACCACTGATCCTTCAACCCAGGGTCCGCACCCTCAGGCTGACCAGAGGTCACGGGCAAGAATGCCCCACCCTACCTCTACTTCTGAAGCACCCTCCAGAACACAACTCTCCCACCAGTTTAGGACCTGACTTCCTCAGCAGCAGTGACCACAGTCAGACCAGCACAAGATCGGTGTAGTAAGGCGTTGCACTTTGCGGGCTGCCAGATGCGGCGCAGGCGGCGGCTCGCGGACCGCGTCGAGACGGGGACGGCGAGCGGCATAGACTGTGCGGCCGAAGGCAGACGTGGCTCAGTGCGGTGCCTACAGGACACCAGGCTGGTCATGACAGAGTCACAGCTCCCTTAACTGGTTTACCACCTGGGATTCACATTCACCGGATGCACAGGAGTCAGACTCCCTCTGACCCCCTTCCAGAGTTCTGCACCCTCCCACTGTAGAACAGGGTCCCTCCACTTAAGGTAGGCCCCACCTGCTCTCAGGGTAGTACCACAACACTCAGCCAAGAACCCTAAAGATCCCTGCTAGGCCTGTACCACCCCTTCTGGGAAACACAGGGTCTCTTCACTTAAGATGAGCCCTACCTGTGTTCACAGGGGTACCCCTAGAAGAGAAACCGGCCAGGACACTGGCTACAGTCGCCCTGCCGTCCAGGACAGGCAACCACCTGAACCTGGCTCCCTAACCTAGGGACGCTACCCTTTGGTTAGATGCCTGGCACACCAGGACTTCTACAAGTTGAAAACAAAAATCTAAGACTTTCTCTCCTCCTTCAGCAGCAAGGCAACCACTGCAGGTCAATACCCCATACAGCTTACCCGGTTCCTTCTCATCAGGCAGGAGTTCCCTCTTGTAACTTCAGGACACTACATACAGTTGCCCTTACGTCCAGATCCGGAAACACCGGCTACTGGCTCCCCAACCAAGGGACGTACCTCTTTGGTCAGATGCCTGGCGCACCAGGACTTCCTTGAGGGTGACACAACTAATGTGTCGTGTACAAGTCTGCCTGACACTCAGGACAGAAGTGGCACCACCATGGTCACTCACTGGCGACACAACCCTTCTGGCTGGCCCCTGACCCACTGGCTTTTCCACTGGGGAACCTATCCCCCTCGCACCCCTTCATCTGGACTTCTGCACCCTCCCAACTGGAGCGGTACTGCCAGACACCAGAACTACTGGAACCCTGGTTACAGAGGTTCCACGTTCTCCAGACACTCTGGAAGATCCTCCTCAAATGACCTATTGGTACAGCCTAGGCCCCGACCTGATGTTCCCTTCATAAACATTCCAGGCCCTGACACTGGGTTTCGGGCACCTGGAGACATGAAGTCCCACCCACTCCTTCTCCTCTTGAGACAGGACGTGAGCCCCTACACCGAGACCTAGCTGGGCTACACTGAACCTCTTCCACCACGCTGGGCTGGAAGACACCTCAGACACTCCTTTTGGAATCACTCCATCCCCAATGCCTCTCTCCTCCCAGAACATTACCAACTCCAAAATTCTGTCTCTCAACAGACCACAGAAATCAAAAAGCAGGCTCCACTATCTGCAGACGTTCTTGGGAAAAGTTCAACACACAGGACTTTAGGTATCTGAACAAAACAAGCATTCAGCAAGCTCCCCATCCAGAGAACTTACAAACACGTCCAGTGCCACACACCATTCATCCACTCACACCCCTCCCCAGACTGGTAAGGCAGTTTCTACCACCCCTGACTTCTCAACCTGACCACACTTGACACAGGTACCATTACTCCAGGGCAGGGACGGGGGACACATGCACTGGACACACTTATGCTGCCACCACTGGATCCCACCCTTCTGGTGAATCCAGAAAACACACTGCACTTAGGGGGATGATCTACCCTCCTGAGCTAGGGACACCTAACTCAAAGTGCACAAGAAACACATTTCCACAGAAATGACATTTTCAGCAAACAAACAATAATCCCCACAATGTTTTTATCTAAAATGCAGAGTTTTGTGGTGCAGCCAGCTGCTACTAAGGTACAACGCAAACACAAATCCTTATCCCACCGCTTGCCGCCAAGGTTGGAAATGGGATCCCCGGCTGGCCAGGGCTTTCGCCAAAGTCAGTCAGAGACCACCACTACCAAGTCAGGGCAAGGGAGTTACACGCCAAGATAACCCCTACTCACCCTCTAGGTAACGTGGCGCGAGCAGCAAGGCTAAACTTGGAGGCGATGTAGGCTAAGTATTTGCGCACGCACCCCAGCAACAACAACCAAAGGCCCACCACAAAGGAAACTCCACACAAGGTTATATAAAAATAGCCTTTGTATTACACCAAAACACATTAGATAAAACACACACTTTACAATGTGCCAGAGGCACGGGCAGAATTTACAAGGGATTATTTACAAGACAGGGCCACCTGGACCACTGTCAGGAATCAGCACTTTTAGAAGTAACAATACAATACTTGTAGGCCTAGAACTTAGAACATAGCCTATCAGACAGTACCTTCCGTCCTGGTTGCACGGGATAATGCGAGTGACCTCCTTAGTAAGCTTGAGCGGGCGACCCAGCGAAGCAGCGCGGCTCAGGGGAGAGCGGCGCTGCTCGAGGCTTGGACGGGCTGCCGGCACGGTACAAGCGTTTCTCTGGGGCGACCAATGTGTGCGGCTCAGAAGAGGAGGGGGAGGCAGGATGCGGGCGACCCAGCGAAGCGGCGCGGCTCAGAGGAGAGCGGCGCTGCTCGAGGCTTGGACGGGCTGCCGGCACGAGCTGCCGAGGGGAACGAGCGAGGCACACTTCAGCGAGGCCCCAGGGGCCCAGGGAGATCAGACAAGTCCCATCAATTTGGCAGGGAAGGCACCATAGAGTCCACTGGTCCTGGGACTCTGGTCAGGGGGCAAGCTTAGTATCAAGCCCTTGGGATCACTTATAACAGAAGATCACTGTAACACAAAATAGGACATAAAGCACAAAACCAGTATCCACTGGTAACTGGTAAGTCCCCCCTACGCAATCCTAACCACCCTAGGAACAGGTCACGCAGGGAACCAGGACCTTCCTAGCACCACCTGCACTAGCAAGAACAACCACCTCAGTATCACAATACACATAGGGGCATAGACCTGGGGACAAAACACATGATGCAGAACCTACATTCAGCGGTGTAAGGAACACATGACGCATCAACACACGTTCAGCGGTGTAAGGAACAGGGCACATAATGTATCAACAACACATTCAGAGGTGCAGAACACAGGGTGCGCAAAACATACTACACATTGTACATTTCCTAACACCCAAAAGCAATAGGACATAGATCAAAACAGCATCTAAACCTTTAGCGTAGAACTCACAAAGTCCAGGTTGCGCCACTGCGCCAGAACCTAAACGTAGCAGCTGCCCACTACTTGCTGGGCAGCTGAGGGACAGAACAGGGGGCCTAAACGCTGCAGCTGGCACTAAGTGCTGCGCAGCTGGGGAAAGGCCAGGGATGAAGGAGTGCGCCTCACTCCTAAAGTCCAGAGTACATGTCCCTAGGAAGGAAAACCTAAACGGTGCAGCTGCCCACTAATTGCTGGGCAGCTGGAAACAGAACTGCGACAGGGGCCCTCACTGGCCCCTCAGGACAAGGACTGCGCCCAACTGAGCCCTCTGGCTCTACAAACAAATATGCCCCTGGTTGGAGCGACCCACTGCCATCTGGGGCCGCTCTACATATCATCACCACACTGCGCCCAACGTTGGAGCCCTTCACAGGCTGTGAATCCATAACATGTGCACTGGAGCACTCTGGCTCCTTAAAGAAATACATGTCCCCCTCGTTGGAGCCACGGGGCTCTGGGAATCAGCTCTGGTCCTGGGAAGAGCTGTGTGGGGAAGCATGGGCCCCTCAGAACAACTGCGCCCCATTGAGCCATCTGGCTCTCGGAATACTGGGCACCTGAACCTCTCTGGGCTCGAAAAACAAGAATGCCCCTTGAGCCTCTCTGGGCTCGTGAATAGGGTGGGGGGCCTTCGCTGGAGTCCCCCCTCTGGGGACTCGAGATGGCCATCTGGGCAGTGGGGTCCCCCCACGGGGGACCTAGGAACACCTGGAGAGCCACTCTGGGCTCGAGAACACGGAACTGGCTTCGAGCCTCTCAGGGCTCACGAAACGACATATGGCCCAAGAGCCTCTCGGGCCCAGAACACAGGCGGAGTCCCTCTGGGGGACTCGGCATTAGGGGAGGCCCCACGGGCCTCGGCACACAACGAGCCTCGCTCTGGAGGGGAGGGGCAGGCACTCACCGGTCTCTGGTGCTGCAGCTCTTCTCTGCCCGGCGGCTCTTCACGGGAGCTCCCGCTCCTCGGGGGCTCCCTTCCCACACTTCTCCCCCTCTCTCCGGGGCTCTCCTCAGGCTGGGGAGCCCTGGGGACAGACACAACTTCCTTGGCCGGGCAGGAGCGCGGGGTGGCCTCCCGTCCGCTCCCTGCCGGGCTCTCTGTACTTCCGGGTGCGCGCGGGGAAGCCCTCGAGGTCGGGCCAATCCCTGCGCGGCCCCAAGATGACGCGTCGGGAGTCCCTGCAGACGAGGGCCAATCACAGCGCGGCGGCGGGACTTCCTCCGGCAAACCGGAAGTCCCGCCCCGCATCAGGCACCGTAGTGCCTGACTTCCTGTTTTGCGGCGCTCGGGCCGCGGCGGTGAATCTCGGGGGTATTTACGAGGGGTGGCACCCTCGAGGTCTCAAATAAATATAAAAGCGAGGTGGCACTCGCAACCTAAATAAATAAATGAGAGAATACCCGCAATTATGAAGATAAAGCCAATACCGGCATAAAGCAGGGTGGGCTCCTGTGAGGGACACGCAAAGGGCAGGAGCGCTTCCCTCCTCGGGAAAACGACAGCGCTCTGCCCAGAAAGGAGAAATAAAGCGCGCCCAGGGCGCTAGGGGCACAGAGAGCACCAAGGGCCCTATGAAATGACCCCCACAGCCAGGAGGGTCCAGCAAAGTCCTTCAGGAGTCCAGGGGCTGGGCAGGGCCCAGGGGAGGCAAGCCTTCCCCCTGGGCCCAAGCAGCAGCACGCCCCTGGTAGGATTCAAGTTGGGAACAAGAACCTTTTCATGGGGTCACAGCCCCTCTTTTATACACCTTTCTCTTTGTCTTTAGGTGCAGGGTGGGGGCAGAACCAGTCGCAGCTGGTCTGGGAGTACTGTTGATGGCCCAACCACCCATTCTATTCACAGGCAGGGCTAGGGTCATCAGTCACACCACAGGGGGGCGGAGCCAGCATTGTGTGGGGAAAACCCAGCCCATCCAGGACACAGGTACACTCCTCCCACACATCACTCATGCTAATCTCCCACTCACCACCGGGGCAGACCCACACAGACTTCCTGGAGCCTGGCATCCCAGCCAGCTCCAGCCAATCACACGCCAGCACCCTCACAGCACACGTACAGCCATGTCTAGAAATGGCGCTTCCCTTCTAGACACATACATGCTGCATACACCATCTCGCAGCATTCACTCCCCCGAGTTCACACATACCAAACTTGACCATGCACACCTCACGCATCAGGAACTACCAGGGACACAGACATTCCCCATGCATTCCTATGGGAGGGCAGGCCAATCTCACACACGCACTCAGGGAGAGCACGCACTTTACACTGCGCCACAGTGTCAAAGTGCGCAAAGGACAGAAATCACTATAATTTAAGGCAAAAAGTTCAGGGGTGAACCTGCCACAAGGCCCAAGTCCAACACTGCTTGTTTCTTGTCACCCTGCCACTGGTAAACCTGTGATGTAAGGCCATGTTCCAGGGGATCTAGCAGTGGGTCTGAGTTAGAATTATGTGTGAATTGGGTGTAGGAAGTTAGGATCCTCTTGAGAGGCAAGATGGCTGCCGTGCTGAGGGCTGTGTGAGCAGCTCTGTCCTCCGGCTTCGGACCCTCACCGGGACCTACCCGGCACCAGCGAAATTTACTCGGCGGGGGTGCTCGGATTTTCTCTGTGCTGTCAAAAGAGGCAAAGGAAGCGCTTCCGATAAAACGAAAAACAGCCGCAAAGTCATTCCATCGGCGGCAAGCAGCAAGCAGCAAGCGGCAAGCGGCAAGCGGACAATATGTGTAAACGAGTGCTGCCTCCCAGATATCTGTGTGGCGGCTGCTGCTGCTTTTTTTTTTTGTTGCTTTGAACATGAACCGCGGTGAACTGCGGTGAAGGCGTTTGAATACAAAACGAACACGAGCACAGCAATAGAATCAGTTGCTTACCGGATTTTGACCTGGTGATTGTTGGGAGCCTGCTCCTCCTTTAATTCTTCGAATGTTGGCTGACTTGATGCTCATACAACGGCGTGCCCCGTGTTGGCGTTTTACAGTTCTTCTTCTTCCATATCCGATTTTCATGGTTCGGGGCCGAGGCGGTGTGTCTCGTAAGAAGAAGAAGCAAGTTCTAGCACAAGACTCTGCGCCGACAGTGGCTTCAAGTACACGAAGCAGCAAAAATACTGGTGAGCAACAAACATTAATACAAAGCACTAAACCTATAGATGTTGCTACTATAACTCCGAAACAAACTACACTAACGCTCCCTGAAATGTTTAAAGCCAAATCAAATAAAAAAGGTGATCCCACTGCTAGCGTTATTGAAAAGCCAGGGCAGTGCATTGTGGGAGAGGAAGTCCGGGATAGTCTAATGACTCAAATAGAAGTGCACGAACATTTATCAGCAGAGGCTATCACCGGTGCTTCTCTTTCTGAGCCTATGCAGGGAGCGGGCGCCATAGAGGAAGGGGTGTCATCGGGGCTACAAGACATTACCGAGAACTTTTATTCTTTATCCGATTTCTCTTCTGAAGAGAGCGCTAATGTTAGCAAGGATTGGGCAGAATGTAGTATGGGAATGAGCTCTGCTACGGATGAAGACACAGTCAATACCAATCCCAATTCTTCAAATACAACTGCCTCCACTGTAAAAAGACGTAAAAAACCCTCGCAACGCTCTTTGGTTATGCATTCACCCCCAGATGCCAATGTCTCATATTCAGGACCTGGGCCAGATTTGTGTTTTGATGTGAATGAACCTCAAGAGGGTGTGCTCAGGGTATCAAAGGATAATGATCCATCGAACTTGGCACAAGACGTATGCAATACATCACCCGGCGCTGTGGAGATTACCCTGACAACTATATACAACACTATGATGACGCATCGCGCTGAAATAAAAGCCGAAAATCTGCGCACCCAGGCCACTTGTTCTAAACTCAAGAATGCTGTTCGTCGTGCTATTAAACTGTCTGGAGAGACAGCCTATAGAGTGACTGAAACTGAGGCAAGGATATCGGCTCCGGAAGATGAGAATATCAGGCAGAAACAAGAAATAGACAATGTGAAAGCTCTTAAGGACGATATCACTAATAAACTGCAGGGCTTGGAAAATCAAGCGCGTAAGAATAACCTGCGTTTCCTTGGAATACCGGAGTAAAAAGAAGGGGGGGACGCCAGGAGATTTATTATAGAACTACTTAAAGAAGCCTTTCCACAATTGTCTACTTGGGACTGGGTCAAAGAAGTGCAGAGGGCGCACAGATTTCCATTTTCAATAAGAAAGCCGCGCCAGGGCACAGAGGAATATCCCAGGGCAATATTGGTGTCCTTCAATAATTTTTTGGCTAGGGAAGAGATCTTCATGCTAGCAAGACCTGACAAAAAAGCCTCCGCTAAGGACTGTGAATTTTTTGTAAGGCCGGATTTTTGCCAAGCAACGGTGACTCAAAGATGGCATCTCCGACAGCTCATACCTGATTTTCAAAAGAAAGGCGCTACTGTATTTTTGCAAAATCCGGCCAAGCTAAAAATAATTTTGAAAGGGCAGACCAAATTTTTCCTGTCTGAGATTAGAGCCAAGGAATATTTAGAATCATTATGTGTCATATAACTCGATCTCAGAACAATTATTCTCCTAAGTTAACAATGCTCTATTTCTTCTGTATTTAACTGGTATTTTCTCCTGAGGGTCTAGCGGCGGGGGGACACGGCAATCCATTTTTTTTTCAGGAACTGGGTGTTCCTGAGCCTCTGATGTTGGGGAGGGGGGTTGGGGGGGCACTGGGGGGAGGTGTCGGGATTGGCGGGTCTGGGGGGGTGGTGGTGGGGGTGTAAGGCAGTGGTAAATGCTAGATTGTACAGAGTAAAACTGGTTGAAGACTTGTTTTTTATGTCAACTTTATCCATACGATCAAGCAGTAGAAGACTCCTAATGTTTTTTGAAATTAGAATATTTTATAATGGATAAGAAAGTAAAAATATGTACCATGAATATTAATGGTCTCAACGATCATAAAAAGATCAGGGTGTTGTCTAAATTAATTCAATCTTTAAGCATAGATATTTTATGCCTGCAGGAGACCCACATTCCATGGGAAAAGCGCAGTATCTTGAGGAATTTGGGGCTGGAACTCTTGGTCAGCTCTAAACAAACTGGGGTGAAAAGGGGGATTGCAATTCTTATGAGAAAAAATCTAGGCTAATGTAGTAGAACATTATCAGACAAATGGGGCAGATGGGGATTGGCTGAGCTTAATATTAATGGTAACAGATTTACTCTGTGTTGTATATATGGTCCGAACCTTGACGACTGTGAGGTATTTAATACTATTAATTTGGAACTAGCTGGCTGGTGTCAACCGCTAATTCTATGCGGTGATTTGAATGTCCATATCGATGCCAAGTGTAATATTAGGACATGTGGAAAATACAGTGGTCATAAGATTAAGACCTATAAAGCTCTAAGGGAGACAGTATTGAATAATGGACTATATGATGTCTGGAATAAAAACAAATCAATCGATCCCGGTTTGACTTTTTTCTCAAATCCCCATAAAAAATTTGTTCGGTTAGATTTTTTCTTTACTTCTTCTTTGTTCCTGGAGAATACCGAAATAGAGATTCTACCTCAAATGATTTCAGATCACAATCCTATAATATTAGAACTGGCATTCTCCCCTAAAAAATATAATACAAACTATCATTGGTCATTTCGAAGGAGTCTCCTACTTGATGAGAATTACCTACGATATATGACTGAGACCATCAAAGATTTTTTTCTCCACAACTCGGACACCGCTTCAATCCAGGTGGTCTGGGATACTTTTAAATCTGTTGTAAGAGGGGAAACATTAAGCTTTTCTAATTTTCAACGTTTGAAGGTAAAAAAGGAGCTAAGAGCCAAAATGGATAAAACACGTATTGCCGAATTAAATTTAGTCAAGCAGATTATAAAAGGTAATAACTCTGATATCCAAGAAGCTCAACGACAGTTAACCATTGAACGGGCTAGTTCATATTCCTATCTAGCAGATCAGGTAGCAATACAATTTAAGCAACATAAAGCAGAAAGCTACGAACTAAATGAAAAAACCGGGAGGATCCTAGCCCAAAGGGTTAGACAAAAAGCTATGCAAAATGAAATAACTAGAATCAAAGATCTAACTGGGGTATATCAAGAATCTAAGGAAGGGATTCTGAATGCTTTTAGTGATTTATATAAAACACTATACAACAAACAAGTATCTGAGAGTGATACAGATAGAAGGTTAATTGAGTATCTGAGTGGCATTGAGAATATATCAATGTCTGAGGATGATGCAAGGTCTCTTAGCTCCCCAATCACATGGGAGGAGATTGAGTTAGCTATTCTTAGCTCACCATCTGGGAAAGCCATGGGGCCAGATCAAATTCCACTTGAATTCTATCGAACCTTCAGGCATATTTTAAAACCCGAGCTACTCAAGATTTTTGATCAAGCTTATCGAGGATTTCCCCCAGCTTCTTGGTCCTTAGCCACAATTATAGAGTTTAATAAAAAGGGAAAAGACCCTAATGAACTCGGGTCTTATCGACCTATTTCTCTTATTACAGCAGATAGCAAAAATTTTTCCAAAATGCTAGCAAACAGAATACTTAATATTATGCCCAAGCTGGTCTCCAAAACTCAACATGGATTTATTAAAAAGAGAGATACCACTGATCATGTGAGAAGGATTATTACTATATTTGATTGGGCACGGGCCAAGGACTCCCCAGTCGGCGCTATTCTACTGGACGCTGAAAAAGCGTTTGACAGAGTCGACTGGGGGTTCCTATTGACCGTCCTAACTTGGAAGAAGTTTCCAAGAGAATATATTGTGGCAATTCAGGCGATGTATCAAGATCCAAAGGCGGTAATACGTATAGGGACGGAAATATCTTGTCCATTTGCGATCACCAGGGGGACAAGGTAGGGTTGTCCCTGCTCCCCCCTGCTGTTCGCTCTATATATTGAACCTTATTTAAAAAAGATCACAAATGAAGTTGGAATTCCTCCGGTGGCCATCCAGCAAATCAACCATAAAATCCTTGCGTATGCTGACGACGTCGCGGTGGTCACTTCTGATGTGGGCGCTTCTATGCCTAAAATCGTAGAACTTGCACAAGAATTTTGTGAGCTGTCAGGCTATAAACTTAACATCTCCAAAATTCAGGTAATTCATTCTTCTATTGGTAAACCTGACGGAATAAATCTTACATCTACCGCGTTGCATCTTGGTTTTATAATATCTCCTACAGTTGATGATATTGTAGGGCTTAATATAGAGCCTCTTCTAAAGTCTACTAACAGGACTTTGGAACGGCTTAATAATTTACACCTATCTTTAATTGGGCGAACCAACGTAATTAAAATGGTTATATTACCAAAATGTCTTTATTTATTTCGCCCCATTCCTCTTCTTTTCTCCTCTTCCTTTTTCAATAAACTAGATTATAGTGTTTCTAGGTTCCTATGGGGTTACCGGTGAGCGAGACGAGCACTTAAATGGTGTATCCTTCCAAAACTTAGAGGCGGTTTAGGAGTCCCTAGTTTTCGTCTATATTATTGGGCAGTTATGTTAAAACAGATGGGCATTTTAATGTTCCCAGATTATGGTCTAGATGAAGCTCTGAGTCCATCAATTTATGAAATGCTGCTCGGAGCTGATGCGCGGCAATGGGTGTTTAAGTTAATAGAACCCAGTTATCATAAAAAAACCAAATTCAAGATTATGATTACCGCAGCCCGGACCTGGAAGCAAATTAACAAAATGTTTCATCTTTTGCCAAAACTTAATTACTACACTCCTCTCTCACAGAATCCCATGCTACCCGAAATATTCAATGACCCGGTTATGCATAGATGGTTGGGCTCAAATATAAAAACACTTGGTCTATTATATCACGAAGGGCAATTAGCATCATATACTTTACTACAAAATAAATTTGGTTTAGATAAAGCGGATTTTTTTAAATACTTACAGATTCCCAGTTTTTTGAGTGCGAAGAACTTAATTACCTCAGATTCTATGAAACCAATAGATTTATTGGAGTGTTGCCGGCTGGGATATAAGATTGGTATAATATACCAAAAATACATAGAGATGATGGAGGATAACTTAGATACTTATGAAGGAAAATGGAAAACAATTTTTGGTCTGGAATCTGTAGATCTAATTAGATCTTTTGAAGTCTGCAGTAAAGTTATTCTCAATGATTCACTAAAGAGCCAACATTATATGTCAGTGTTCGATTTGTATTATACACCATTGCAAATATCCAAATGGAAAACTCGGAAGGGTGCGAATTGTAGTCGCTGTGGCTACAATGCGGCTAACCTCTGCCATATGCTGTTTGATTGTATAAAATTGACCTTATTTCAATCTCAGATACAAGCCTTTCTAAGAACTATTCTAGGTGTAGATATTGTGTTAACACCCGAACTTGTTATAACTGGAATAGAAACTGAAAAAATTACTGCTAGAACAATTGCTGAAGAAGGGCTTATATTTATAGCTATGTCAGTTAATCGCAATTCAATAACATCACGCTGGCTGGATGCTGAACCACCCGCATTCTGTCAATGGCAATCTAAAATGCTGAATATCTATCAGCTAGAAAGAGCTGTATATAAATTTAAAGGTGTCAGAAGAAAGGGGATGGGGCAAAAAATATGGCTACCCATTACGAATTTGTTTGTGAAATGCTCATCTATTTTAGTTGTACTTTTATTTGTTTGCCCAATGTTGTCTGATAGATTTTTTCTTTTTTCTCTTTTTTATTATCAAGTTTGGGTAAACTTACAAATATGTATTACAATCAATTTATATTTATTGTCTGCTCTGTTTTGTCCCCCTGTATGAATTGAATTGGTTTTTCTTCTCTGTTTGCCTTTTTCCACTGCCAATAAAATCAATAAAAAAAAGTAAAATTAAAAAAAAGGAAGTTAGGATCCTTCTGCATGGTTACCCCCACTTATTGCCTGGTTCTAAGCTGTTTTAACTAGTCTGCGTAGGATCCTGATAATCAGGACCCCAGTCTCTCTGCTTTCTCCCTTGAATTGCTATGTTCAGTACTTAGATACATCCCAGATTGGATACTGGGGTACCCTTACCAGTCCCTAGTATATGATACAAAGGCACCCAGGGCATAGGTACCACAGAGGCCCCTCATGGCCTGAAGCATGCATTATGCCACCCTTGGGGGACCATTCAAAATGGAACTACAGGTCTGCCATTTCAGCCTGTGTAAGATGGTGCTAGCACCACTTACTAAAGATATAGGTTTACTATATCTAAGGTCACTGCACTTGAAACCTATAAGTCACTCCTATAGCAGACCTTTGCAATCCTGAAGGCAGGGTGCTTGGTTCTAAGTGTGAGGGTGCACCTGCATGAGCAGGACACCCCTATAGCCTACGGAGTCCATTCTCCCGGGGTGTAAGTGAAGCAGCCATTTACCATATAGAGGGGCACTGCATATTTACACGATGACCATCTTGAAACTGCACTGGAAGAGCCCTCTGTTAGGCTCTTCATGTCCACGGTGCCAGTCTTCCAGACCTGGACAGCACAAAATGGTTGCTGCCAACCAGAGACACAATACTGCCCTCCTGCTGCTGACCCAAGCTCAAGCAGGGGAAGGCAGAACAATAGGCATCCTGTCACAGGGAGTTTGGACCACCTCCCAGACAGGATTTAGTGTATTGGGGCGGGGTGAGTCACTCAATCTGCATGAGGGGCACAGTTGGTGTCCCCATGCATAGTCCAGTTCAAACCAGTCCTGCGAGGTGGTGGCTCCCACTCTGGTGCAAAACTGGCAAAAGGACATGGGAGTAACTTCCCCACTGTCCAAACTCTCCCCATGGAGGGTCCCCTGAATCGTTCCAACCCTTTCCCTAGGGTAACGAAGGGGTTACCTGTGGCTGGGTCCCTAGATTCATCGTGGGACAAGATTCAGGTCAGACACCACTTCTTCTTCTACAGTCTGGGCACTCGGGACTTCACTGGACTTAGTTTGGGCTCAACTACATCTCCCTTCCAGTCTGCTGCATCGTCTGTGCCTGTGCACCATACAGGCACCTTCCAAGGCCTGTGGGCATCAAAGACACCTGATGCAATCTCTGTTGAAGTGAAGGAGTCACTTCCCTGCATTCCCAGGCACCGCAACTAAGTCGACTGGTCTGCTGATCCTGAACTCCTCCGGACTCTGACAGGTTCTGTAACACAGGTGGTGGTTTTCCACAGCTCCCTAGGCCTGCCCTGCCCTCTAATCAAGTTTGAGGCCAGTATCCCTTGTGGGGGCTGCAATAACCAAACCCCTGTACACCGTGCCAACTTGCAGTTTCAAAGGCCTGTTGGCTTCCTTCCAAGAAGATCTTTCGGCACCAAGTAGCCTCAACATCGAGCATCCCCAGTGACCGAATTTTGGGCCACACCGCATTGTGGCCTGCATTTTTTGGTGAGCCTGCTTGAGGTCCTCTCGCGACTCCAGTGCCCCCAGCCTGTGGGTCCATTTGAGGGTCACCTTTGCTTGTGGTGAGTCCCCAGGACCTTGCTGGTCCCAACGTTGCTTCTTTTTCAGCTCCTGAGTAGGGTGCATTTGCCAAGGCTTGTTGGTGTTCCCACCAAACACCGATACTCAGCACTTGACATCATTTGTGGGACAGCTCGTGCAGAGCTCCTGGTCTTCCTCAGCATCGCCTGGTCCCCACAGCTGCAGATTCAAGGTCATCATCAACTCTCCTGCAACACCCGACATCGGAGGGCATTCGTCTTGCAAGTCTCCTGGTCACACCTGAGTGACATAGACCATGTCCCCTCTGCTTGCCGGTACCTCTGAACAAGAATCCACCTTCAGATTCCATCAGACACTTTCTCTTTCTTCAGCAGCGACAGTTTCCTGAAGTCCTCTATTGACAGCGGCTTCTGACACCACTTCACACGTATGCACCCGGCTTCCCTGGAGTAGGTAACATGGGTACTAGGGTATCCACGGGTGGGGTGGCTCTCTAACCTTCTGTCTTACACGGGGCTCCTTCAGGGTCCACTGGGAAGGGTCCTTAATCTTTCAAAATACAACCGCGACTTACATGTAGACTTGTACGTAGCACGTGGTCGTGTTTCCACACAGCACACGGTCTCTGTGGGGTACCTAATCACTCACTTTGGGTGGTTCCATGGGTCTCCAGCACTTCTAAGTATTCTCAACATTGTCTTGACCCGAGTCGTTGTTCTTATACCACTTTCTCAGTATATGGTTTGGTCCCACCCTGGGGTCCACTGTGTATTCTGTGCTATTTACTGGGTTTCTTTGCAAAGTAGTGTGTGCATATTGCATATCTCCGATAGGAGATATTTGTATGTGTTAGGGAGTATTATATAATAAATATGTATTTTTATAAATATTTTTGGTCCGATACACAGAACTTATCTGAGACAAAGTCCTAAACGTACTACTTTTGGTACTTCAGAAGGCATTTAGTAGTAGTAAAGTTAGGCTTCCCAACTTTATTACTATTAAACTGAGACAAAATCCTAACTTTATGACTTTCGGTATTCACAAAAGGGATTTAGTAGTAGTAAATTTAGGATTCTTAACTTTACTACTACTAAATGCCTTTTTGTGAATACCGAAAGTCGTAAAGTTAGGATTTTGTCTCAGTTTAGTAGTAGTAAAGTTAGGATACCTAACTTTACTACTACTAAATGCCTTCTATGAATACCAAAAGTTTAGGATTTTGTCTCAGATTACTTTTGTGAGTTTGGCTCCTTGTGTTGTTCTTATTCACTTAGGGCCAGATGTACGACCCTTTCATTTAGCGCCTCGTAATTTGCGACTCATTGCAAATCATAAATTTCGAGGCACTAAATGAAATGTACAACAGTGTTATTACACTGTTTTGTGAATGACAATGGGGTCACACATTGCAAGGCTCATTAATATTAAATGAGCCTCTCGCAATTTGCGAGTCTATTGGGAATGCCAGCCCTCCCAGGGATGGTGGCCTTCTGGGCTCAGCAGACCACCATGTCTGAGACTGCTTTTTAATAAAGCAGCTTTTAAAAAAAAAATGCAGTCCGTTTTCCTTAAAGGAAAACGGGATGTATTTAAAAAAATAAAAATAAATGAAACATTTTCATTTAATTGTTTAAGGGCAGGCAGTGGTCCCTGGGAGTGTTTTGCAACTACAATTGCAGTCACAAAACATTCACACATAGCATTGCGGACGCAAGTAGAAAGGGAACACCCTTCCTAATTACGACTCGCAATTCCTAAATAGCGAGTTGCAAATAAATCGTGACTTGCTATTTAGGAATTGTACATAGCCAACAGTGATTTTGCATGCGCAAACGGGTTCGCAAACCCGTTTTGCACATGCAAAATCACTTCGTACATCTGGCCCCTAATCTATACAATAAGATTGCATTCTGGTAAAACAATCTGCTTTACACTACTTCTGGACTAAGGCTGAAGGCTGATTTCCACAGCTATCACTTAGAGAGCTTTCCAAGGTTGTCTAAGTCCTCTTAAATCACCATAAGATGTGTCTGTACTGGTGCAGTGTGCCCACTTACATAGGTGGATATCATATACCAGGCCAGCTTCTCGCACAGGGCTTTACCACACACACCAGTGTCAGTCTGACCACAGTGACTGCTTGATGTCATTTCACCAAAATGCCAGCGGAAGTGACATTGCGAAACATTTAACCTTGACTTTGACTCACATTTCATGCTTAAACATACTAACACATTCACACACTCTCGTGCACATAGACAGACTCTCACCCGTAGGCATGCATACATTATACTGTAAAGTTTAACAACATTTGTAACTTACCTTAGTTTCCGAAGAGGGTCATATTCCACCTAATGTACTCTATTTTTATTACACAAATAGTAAATAATATTATTCACTATTTGTGTGATAAAAAAATTGAAATAAAGTCTGGCAAGTGGAGCTCTAACTAGCATCCATTAGGAAGAACTGCCTTTATGTTCCAGGTACTGATTTTGCCACCTCTGAGGCTAGAGGTCACAAAAGCAGTGCAAGGGTCGGCAAGGGGCTAGCCAGGGGTCACAGCTGCACCCCTAAATTACATCCATGAGTGAAAGCAGTGAAAGCACACAATGGTCATTGGGGTTGTATGGCAGACTGGCACATCACGTTTGTTGTGTTGCATGCGTCTTGGGACAGTTAATTATATAGACTTCAAGCAGTTGGGTTTTTAATGCCTATTTGCTGCTGTGGCCATGCTTTCCTGGTTGTTGTGTCATCTGTACATACCTGCACATGTTATTCTAACAGTGAGACCTGTTGTATCTCTCGGTGGGGTCAGCGATACCTTGGTAAGTCACTTACTAGGAGGGCAAAGCTACAACATGTAACATCGAGAAGAGGGCCCCTAGTATTAATAATACACTCAGACCACACCAGTAAACGTTCCTGTTGTTGCGTGGGGTCCCTCACTGAGGTCACGCTCAGTCAAGTCAAGTCCAGTCAAGTTAAGATTTGTATAGCGCACTACTCACCCGGAGGGTCTCAAGGAGCTTGAGGGGTGGGGGGATGTTACTTATCAAATAGCCAAGTTTTGAGTTGTTTTCTGAAGGAGAGGTGGTTCTGTGTAAGGCGGAGGTGGGTGGGGAGAGAGTTCCAGGTTTTGGCCACCAGGTAGGAGAAAGATCTTCCTCCCATGGTGGTTTTACGGATATGTGGAATCGTGGCGAGGGCTTGATTGGACGATCGAAGTTGGCGGGTGGGGGTGTAAAAGGTCAGGCGCGTGTTGAGGTATTTGGGTCCTAGGTCATAGAAGGCTTTGTGTGCGTGGGTGAGAAGACGGCACGTTATTCTCTTGTTGACGGGGAGCCAATGAAGGTCTCTCAGGTGACTGGAAATGTGGTTGTGGCGGGGTATGTCTAGGATGAGTCTGGCGGAGGCGTTCTGAATGCGTTGGAGTTTTTTCTGCAATTTGGCTGTGGTTCCAGCGTAGAGGGTGTTTCCGTAGTCCAGTCGGGTTGTGACAAGTGCTTGAGTGACCGTCTTTCTTGTTTCGGTGGGGATCCATCTGAAGATCTTTTTGAGCATGCGTAGGATGTTAAAGCATGATGATGAGATGGCGTTGACTTGTCTGGTCATCGAGAGGGAGGAGTCTAGAATGAATCCCAGGTTGCGAGCATGGTCCGTTGGTTTGGGCGCGCTGCCTAGGGCTGGTGGCCACCATGAGTCGTCCCAAGCGGAGGGTGATGATCCTAGGATGAGGACTTCCGTCTTGTCTGAATTTTGTTTTAAGTGGCTGTTCTTTCATCCATTCGGCTACGTCTTTCATCCCTTCGTGTAAGTTGGTTTTGGCGGTGTTTGGGTCTTTGGTGAGGGAGAGGATCAGCTGTGTGTCGTCAGCGTAGGAGATGATGTTAAGGTTGTGTTGGCGTGCGATGGATGCAAGGGGGCTCATGTAGACGTTGAAGAGAGTGGGGCTGAGCGAGGAGCCTTGGGGAACTCCGCAAATTACTTCGGTGGCCTTTGATCTGAAAAGGGGGAGGCGGACTCTCTGGGTTCTTCCGGCGAGGAACGATATGATCCAATCCAATGCTTTTCCTTGTATTCCGATGTTGTTGAGGCGTTGTACAAGGGTGCTATGACAGACCGTGTCAAATGCTGCAGAGAGGTCCAGGAGGATGAGGGCAGCTGTTTCCCCGTTGTCGAGTAGTGATCGGATGTCGTCTGTGGCTGCGATGAGGGCGGTCTCGGTGCTGTGTTTGGCTCGGAAACCGGACTGTGAGGGGTCGAGGGAGCCGTTAGACTCGAGGAAGGCGCCGAGCTGATTGTTGACCGCCTTCTCTATGACTTTGGCAGGGAAAGGGAGGAGCGAGATGGGGCGGTAGTTCTTAAGTTCAGTGGGGTCTGCTGTAGGTTTCTTCAGGAGGGCACTGAGTTCGGCATGTTTCCAGCTTTCCGGGAAGGTAGCGGTGTTGTGGGAGCTGTTGATGATATTCCGGAGGTGGGGTGCGATGATGGAGTCGGCCTTGTTGAAGATGTGGTGGGGGCATGGGTCGGTTGGTGATCCGGGGTGAATGGAGTTCATCAAGCGGATGGTGTCTTCGGTGCTGATCGGACTCCAGGCGTCCAGGGTGGTGGTGGGGGGCTTCAGTTCGGTGGTAAGGGGGGTGGACTGGTCGCCGAAGCTGTTATGTATGTCAGCGATTTTACTGTGGAAGAACGAGGCTAGAGAGTCGCAAAGGCCTTGGGAGGGAGTGATGTCGTTGGTGTCGGCTCTGGGATTGGTAAGCTCTTTGACGATGCTGAAGAGTTCCTTGCTGTTGTGGGCGCTGTTGTCGAGTCGCTCCTTGAATGCAGATTTCTTGGTGGATCTGATCAGCTGGTGGTGTTTGCGGGTGGCGTGCTTGAGGGCGGTCATGTTGTCTGTGGTTGGGTTTTTTCGCCAGGTTTTCTCGAGGGTGCGGCAGTTCTTTTTGGAGTTCTTGAGGTCATCATTGAACCAAGAGGCTTTTTTGCTACCTGGCTTGTTGTGTTGTTTTTTCAGGGGAGCTAATTTGTCGGCGCAGTGGGTGATCCATTGTGCGAGATTGATGGCTGCTTGATTTGGGTCTGCTGATTTGGCGAGAGGGTTTTGGTTTAGCGATGTGGAGAGCTGGTCGGCGGTAAGTTTGTTCCAGTTTCTGCGGGGGATTTGTTGTGGGGGGTGGTGGGTCGTGGTCTTTCTGAAGTTGAAATGTACGCAGCTGTGGTCCGTCCAGTGGAGTCCTGTGGCGTGATTGAAGGAGACGTGCTTGCTGGAGGAGAACATCGGGTCGAGCGTGTGTCCGGCGTAGTGGGTGGGGGTATTCACCAGTTGTTTGAGTCCGAGATTGGAGAGGTTGTCCAGAAGGGTGATGGTATTGCTGTCGTTGTTCTTTTCCAGGTGGAAGTTAAGGTCCCCTAGGAGAATGTAGTCCTCGGAGGGGAGGGCGTGTGGGCTGATGAAGTCTGCGATGTCTTCGCTGAATTGTGCACGGGGTCCTGGGGGTCTGTAGATGAGGGTGCCTCTGAGTGTGGTCTTGGGGTCGGTGTGTATCTGGAAGTGGAGGTGTTCGGCGGCTGTGAGGGTGTCGTCGGAGCTGGTCGTGATGCGGATGGTTTTCTTGTGGACGATGGCGATGCCTCCTCCTGTCTGGTTGATGCAGTCCTTTCGGATGATCTTGTAGCCGTCCGGGATGGCTATGGCGATGTCGGGCGCTGATGAGGTGTTCATCCAAGTTTCTGTAAGAAAGGCGATGTCCGGCGTGGTGTTGTCTAGTAGGTTCCATAGTTCAATGGCGTGTCTGTGGATCGAACGGGTGTTGAGCAGGATGCACTTCAGCTGGTTGTTGTCGGAGCTCTGTTTGGCGTTTGTGAATATAGTGTGGGTCATGAAGCAGTCGAACTTGCAGGATTGGCAGATGAAGGATCCATGGGTGCGTCCTGGGGCGGCTTGGTGACAGTCGGGGAGACGGCCGGTGTTGAGTACAGAGAGGGTTGCGGCGTCGTACGTTAGGCGGGTGGAGTGGATTTTGCGGGGGGCAGGGGGTCTGGCGCTGGGCGCGGTCCAGGCGAGGACGGGCGTAGACGGGCTTACCTTTGGCGCGCCTTTGGCGGGCATAAGGCGTGCACGCTGCACGTGCACGCTGCGCATTAGCCATTTTGCCATAAGTGGAGCTTGGAGGGGGCAGAGCGAGGGAGGAGCAGCTGGGAGGCGGCAGCGGCGTGTGTAGGAGCGGTGATGCAGGAGGGGACGGCGGTTGGATTGAGTCGCGGCAGGGAGAGGGGTGGAGGGGCACAACAGATGGTATTAGAGGGTGAAAGCGAAAGTGACCAGAGAGTCACAGAGGCTAGCGGTGGCGGCAGCAGACAGGGGGCACGATTTAATTAAAAACCGAGCACACGAATACAGGCAAACAGTGAGAATTGGCGTAAATCTGAAAACAGATGAAAACAAATATTGGAATAAATAAGTGTACAAGACCGGATCCTTGGCGGCGATACTCAGGGGCACAGCAGCTCAGGGGCACACCGGGGACACAGCGTCACCGCAGCTCAGGGGCACACCGGAGACACAGCGGCAGGGGTCAGGCACGAGGCGGGTGGAGCGACCGGCTCTGACCAGGTCAGGTCGAGTCAGCAGCAGAGGCATTTAGTCTTTCAGTCCCACGTGGTGTGGGGCAAACCATGTATTCTACTATTCTGGGGCATATCATCAGAAACACACCCAGGTCAGGCCAAGTTGCTAACACAGCTGGGGGAGATGTGATTGCAATAGGCAATATTACAGGCTCGGGCGTGATGATGTTTCTGCCAGGGGTTGCATTTCAATACTGCATTCAGCTCAGGCCTTTGGAGACAGGAATTATTTCAACTAGCAACCTGAGGCATATCCACATAATGGCTGTGTTTGTATTAGCGCTTTGTGTCTCAGAATATTGCTAGTGTGAAACAAACAAAAAAACAAGCATTGGAAATGCAATCGGTCTTCCATTTTTTGAGTTGGAGCTTGGCATTGTTAATGGCAATGTATTTTACTTATGATTTATGGAGTGCATGTGTGTGATGTGTAGTGGAACTATATGGGTTGGATTAGTGAGTTGTGCAATTGTGTGAATTTGTATAGTGGCATTGTGTCATTGTGTGCTGTGGAAATATATCGTTAGCAATTATGTGGCATTCAGTTTAGTGGCATTATGTGTAGTGGGATTGAGTAGTGTTGTGGAGTGGTAGGTAGTTCAGTTTAATTATGTGTTGTGCTGTTGAATTTTGTGGCAAGAAGTGCAATTGTGTGGTGTGGATTGGATGTATGTGGTGTGTTGTGTAACTGTGTTGTTGAGTTGTATTATGTAATTCGATGTTAAAATATGTGGTGTGGATTGGAAATGTGTGCAGCTGAATTGTGTGGCATGGAATTGTGTGTATAGCTTTGCATTTTTGGTGACCGAAAAGAACAAATAGGTAGGGGCTAAGCTTCAGATCTGTGTGTTTAAATTAAAGAAAAGAGTTGGAGCTATTGGCATTTTAAATGTAAATGTCTCTTACCTATGTGTTATGGATTGAAGTGGATGTATGTGGTGTGTACCAATTATGGGGGTGGATTTGACTTGTTAGTTGTGAAACTGTGTGGTGTGGATTTGTGTGGTGGAATTAAGTGGTATGATGAACAGCTGTATTATGAGGATAGTAATTATGATTTTTAAGTGTATTGAAATTATGTGGAATGGGACTGTGTTTAATGGAGTGTATGTGTATTGGTATTTTGTGTTGTGGGGTGTTATGTAGTCGAGTCTAAAGAATACATTATGTACAATTGAATGGCTCTATTAAAAACAAATAACAAAAAATGCATTCTCGTTTTTTGTCCTTGCAATGATGGCAACCTCTTCCTCCCTGTTGTAATGCTTGTTTATTATAGTTTTTGTTGTTGTTCTGAATTGAGGGACATAAACAATAGGAGGGTGGAGACTGAGAAATAGTACCTGAATTACAACACTAGCATTGGACGGGCACTAGGAGAGAATCAACAGATACCAGATTTCGAGGGAACGTTGAGGTGGTGCTAAGTAATGCTGTAGAGGGGCTGAGGTGATGGTGTGCTGGTGCAGATGTAATGCTGAATGATACTCAGGTAGTGCTGAATGATGCTGAGGTAGTGTGTGCTGGTGTGGAGGTGAAACTGAGTGTTACTGAGTGTTAGAAATGGGATTTCTGGTTGGATGAGGCTTGCGCCAAAGCCAGGCAGAAAACCACTACTCTAGTCAGGGCAAGAGAGTTACACGCTAAAGATAACCCCTGCTCACCCCTTGGTAGCTTGGCACGAGCAGACAGGCTTATCCCGGAGGCAATGTGTAAAGCATTTGCGCACGCACCCACCAGCAACAACATCCCAGGCCCCCCACAAAAGGAACTCCACACAAGGTTATGTAAAAAATAGCCCTTGTATTCTCAAAACACATCAGATAGTAATCACACAATATACATTGTGCCATCTGGCACGGGCAATATTTACAAGGGATTATTTACACCTGACAGGGCCACATGGACCACTGTCAGGATCATCACAAAGTGAACTTGGTAAATCATAAACATAAAAATAGGTCATAGAACGTACAGCCAGTAACCACTGATAATCCCTGTACTTTGCAACAGTCTGTTCCATGAAATCCATCATGCACAGTATCTCACCAGTCTAACTATATTAGACCCTCACCACCTAAGTAAAACATTACACTAGGGGCGTAAATCACACAGGGAAGTACAATCTCCCTAACATACCTAAATAGGCAAAACAACTTCCTATGCATACATCATATCTAGAGGCATCAAACACAGAGTGCGCAAAACATACTACACACAGTACATTTCCTAACACCCAAAGCATTAGCACATAATTCACATCAAGGTCCAGGTTGCGCCACTGCGCCAAAACCTAAACGTAACAGCTGCCCACTACTTGCTGGGCAGCTGAGGACAAGAACAGGGCCTAAACGCTGCAGCTGGCACTAAGTGCTGCACAGCTGTGGAAGGCCAAGGTAGGGCAAAGGAGTGCGACTCACTCCTGTGTCAAGAGAACACATGTCCCTAGAAAGAAAGACCTAAACGGTGCAGATGCCCACTACTTGCTGGGCAGCTGTGAAATCAGCAAAACTGCGACAGGGGCTCTCACTAGTCCTTCAGAACATTGCGCTTGACGTTGGAGCCATCTAGGCTCTGGAAATAGCTTAGGTAAACGCTGGAGCCCCCACAGGGGTTTCTGGAAATAAATGCAGTGCCTGTGGGAGCCATCTAGGCTCTAGAAATAATGTATGTACCCCTGTGAGCCATCGAGGCTCGAGAAACGAAACATGCAAAAAGTTGGAGCCCTCTAGGCTCGGGGAGGTACTGAGTCAACGTGGGAGCGGCCCACTGCCATCTGGGGCCGCTCTGGGACACAAAATATGCTACCCAATAATGATGCCGCCAACGGTGGAGCAAATGCGGAGGGAAGTTCCTGGGCCCCTCTGCCCCTTTTCGTTGGAGCGGCCCGCTGCAGGACGGGGCCGCTCGGAAAGCGTTAAATGGGGACTGTGCCTTTATCAGGCACCATAGATAGTCCCTCTCGGAGCCCCCCAGCACTTTCCTACTCACCGGGCTGTTCGTCTCTGGCGGGGCCCCTCCTCGTGCTCAGTGCAGGCCTATGGGTCTTCCCTCCTCCCACGGGAGCCCCGTGCAGACAGGCCTCCCAGTCAGTGCCCCTCAGCACGGTGGGGGCCTCTCCGGTCTCCCTCTCCACATGGGAGACCGGCAGTGCGCGGCACGGCTTCCCCTGAGCCGGGGGAAGTGGAAAGGGAATCCGCCAGACTCCGCCGAAGTCCCTGGGATGACGCCTGCCTTCCGGGTTTCGCTGGAGCGGCCTGGCAGAAAAAGTCAATAAACACGGGTAGGCTCCCGCAATGGGCAGAAAAATACCCGCGGCTAATGAGGGGTAGGCTCCCTCTGCTTAAACATATAAAAGCGGGGTGGGCACCCGCTAGGAACAATGAAATAAGAGCGCATAATTTAAATAACGATAATCGGGCATAATGCAGGGTGGCACCTGCAAGGTAATAGCCAAATAAGCGGCATGAAAACACCGTCGCGGCTCACGGGCCGGCGGCAGTGATAAACACACAAGCCTCCCCAGTCTCTTCATGGCCACAAGCTGGGAGAGCAGACAGATGGTGCCAATTAACCCTTGGCTTGCTGCAGAAACCAGTGGGGGAAATTAAAAGAAAGGCAGCACAGCGCTCCCATGCTGCAAAAGGAGCAAGGTGCTTTTAAAGCAAGGCAGCCCTTCCAGGGCCAAAGTAAATAAAGTCCAAGGTTTCTAGGGCCAGGAAAAGTCCATCAGGCATCCAGGGGCTAGGCAGGGCCCAGGGAGGCAAGCCTTCCCATGGGCCCCAGCAGCAGCACGCCCCTGGTAGATTCAAGTAGGAGAACAAGAACATTTTACATGAGGTCAAAGCTTCTTTTTATAGACACATTTTCTTTGTTGTCAAAGGTGCAGGCAAGAGGCGAACCAGACGCAACTGGTTCTTGAGCACTTTGTTTTGCTCAGCCCCTCTGCCTATTCACAGGATGGGTCAGGGACATCAGACACACCACAGGAGGTGGAGCCAGCATTGTAGAGGGAAGGCCCAGTCCTATTCAGGTCCCAGGTGTACTCCTCCCTCCTATCAACATGCAGATCTCTGCATTCACCACCGAGGCAAACCCATCCTGACTCCTGGAGCCAGGCACACCAGCCAGCTCCAGCCAATCACAAGCTAGACAGTCAATCCACATTCACTGCACAGACAGGCCAACTTCTAGAAGTGGCACTTCCACACTAGACACAATAAATCCATGCACATCATCGCGCAGCATTTAATCACACGAGTCCGCACATACCAAACTCGACCATGCACTCCCCACACATCAGGAACTACCATGGACACACATATCCCCCATGCATTCCTATGGGAGACCAGGCCAATCTCACACACAAACTTTACACTGGGACACAGTGTCAAAGTGCGCAAAGACCAGACATCACTATAATTATGTAATATTAAAAGGCAAAAAGTCCAGGGGTGAACCTGCCAGAAGGGCCAAGTCCAACACTGAGGTGATGCTGAGTGATACTGAGGTGGTGCAGAGTGATGCGGAGGTGGTGCTGTGTTGAGGTGATGCTCTGCTGATACTGAGGTAGTGCTGCATTGGTTGTGGTGCACTGATTCGGAAATGGTGCTGTGCTGATGTTTATGTTGTGATGCGTTGGTTCTGCGTTGGTGGTGAACTGATGAGGAGTTGATGCTGAGGTGATGATGAGGTGGTGCTGGGTGATGCTGAGGTGCTGGTTCCTGCTAAGGTGGTGGTGCTGCAGGGATGCTCAGGTGGTGCTGAGTGATGTTGAGTTGGTGATGTGCTGAGGTGATGCTGTGCTGATCTTGAAGTGGTGTGGTATTGGTGCTGAGTTGCGTCTGAGGTGGGGCTGCTTTGGTGGTGAGGTGGTGACGTGGTGACGTGCTGGTGGTGGTGCACTGATGCAGAGATGGTGCTGTGCTAATGCTGAGGTGATGCTGCACTGGTACTGAGGTGGTGCTGAGTCATGCTGAGTTGGACCTGAGTAATGCTGAGGTGGTGCTGGTGCTCCACTGGTGCTCAGGTGGTGCTGAGCTAGTGCTCAGTTGGTGCTAAGTGATGCTGATGTGGTGTTGTACTGAGGTGGTGGTGCACCAATGTGGCTATAGTGCTGTGCTAATGTGGAGGTGGTGCTGCGCTGGTGCTGAGGTGGTGCTGTGCTAAAGCTGAGTTGGTGGTGCAATGATGAGGATGTGGTGCTGTGTTGGTGCTGAGGTGGTGCTGAGTGATGCTGTGGTGGTGCTGAGTGATGTTGAGTGGTGTTGGGTTTGTGCTGTGTTGAGGTGATGCTGTGCTGATACGGAGGTGGTGCTGGGTCCTGAGTAGCTGCTGAGGTGGGGCTGTGCTGGTGGTGGTGCACTGATGTAAAGATGGTGCGGTGCTAATGCTGACATGATGCTGTGTTGATGTTGATGTGGTCCTGCACTGGTGCTGCGTTGGTGGTGCATTAAGGAGGTAGAGCTGTGCACTGAGGAGGTAGTGCTGTGCTGATGCAGAGGTGGTTCAGCACCGGTGCTGAGATGGTGCTACACTGATGAGGAGGCAGTGCTGATGCTGAAATGAGGCTGTGCTGATGCTGAAGGGGTGGTATTCAGGTGGTGCTGTGCTAATGCAAAGATGGTGCTGCATTGATGCTGCACTGATGCTGAGCTTGTGCTGCTTGGTGCTACACTGGTGGTGGCTCACCGATGAGGAGGTGGTGCTGTGCTGATGCTGAGGTGGTGGTGGTGCACTAGTTCTGAGGTGGTGCTGAGTGATGTTGAGTTGGTGCTGTGCTGTGGTGGTAGTGCACTGATGTCGAAGTGGTACTGCATTGGTGCTGAGGTGGGGCTGCATTAGTGGAGGTACACTGATGCTGAGATAGTGCTGTGCTAAAGCTAAGATTGTGCTGCGCTGGTGCTGCACTGACGCTGAGGTGGTGCTTAGGTGATGTTGAGGTAAGGCTGAGTGGTGCAAATTCCTTCATTACCACCACCCTTTAACAGTGTCCCTTAAGGCTTCATAACCTCTAACGTTCAGATGCATTTAATTAGTTATAAAGCACCACTCATATCAGTGTAGGGTGTCAAAGCACTTTGCATCACACACAGAGACAATCAATCATACGTGCATAAATTAGCGTAAAAGAAATGTTACATAAGACAGAGGACTACAGGGTGTAGGAGTCACACATCATGCATATTGGTAGGCAGCATTGCTAAAGAGTGCTTGGTCCCTAGAAGCACACACTCAGAATTGTAAATGGAATACCATAGTTGGGGGGCTTTTAAATAAAAACAATCGGTTTCTACCTAGATGAACTCTTTTTGCAACATTAGTATCTGCTCTAATTATTACTATGCAGTTTTTTTATGACAGTTCTAAATTCATTGTTCTATGTTAGGATTTATTTTATAAGCTGCAAGTAACAGAAAAGCAGTAACCAACTGACTTATTTACATTTTATGCACTTTGTGTTCTGCATGGTATACTTTCTTTGCAGTTGGCATATTAACTCTCTGCTACCTTGCAATGAGCCAAAACTCCTTCCACCAGACAACTCCATCTCTGCAGCAAGAACATTAATCACTGGAGTTATCTTGCCATTTTTATTGTCTGTAATTGCTTGAGGCCAGGAAAGTGTCATGGATTGCTTTTAAAAGCAAAATAAACTCAGTGTGCCAGCCCTGTGTTCTTGTTCTGCATTTATTTAGTGTACTACATTCAAATGCACATTTACAGAGGACATTCTTCCAGGCAGAAACATTTTTGCTTCAGACCCAAACCGAGAGGGGAGACTTCCAACCCCCTCAGCCAGCAGCCAAGCAAGATCCTGGAGGGGAGGAAAGAACACAAGCAGCATGCATTTTAAAGTATCATTTGAAGCATTGATTTAATGGAACTGAAACAATGTTTGTAAGTAGTGGTTTAGCTTGTTTGTACATGATTAAGAGCTGCAGGAACTAGATGGCATGCTGTTGCAGTGTTTTTGTGCCTATTTCTGGAGGAAATGAAAGGAAGCAGACTTAGACTTAAAACCACAATAATGAATAGCTTGCATTCCAAGCCAGCCAGGGAGCTCTCTTCAGGAAAGAATACAAAAGAACGACAGCCACCTGGAAGGTACTGGGAGGGTTAATGCTGCAATAAAATGTAAGCAGCTATGGGCCTGAGCAGCCACATTGTAACGCGAGGTTAAAAACGTAATAAAATAGCCCCCCCACGAGCAGATCAACAGAACAAAGCGTAATGATATTGTACTGTCCCTGCTCATTGGAGGAAAAAAAGAGGGACAAAGAGGCAGGACTGGCCACTAGCAAGAAAGGATTTTTAAAGGAAACTAAAACAAACAAATGAGAAGCAAGGAATGGCATTTGGCCCACAGAGATATATGCATATTTAAGTATACAAGAGGTCATATACGCTTACGCTTGATCTAAAAAAGGAGTTTTGAGCACCCACCTTTACTTAGTAATGAAAGTGTTAAATAGTCTTGCTGAAGAGTTCTTTGTGTAATGTCTGGACTCCAGTTTTAAGCCTCATAAAATAATTTGTCCCGTTCTCTCGTGTGTGTGTCACTGCTAGTAACTTTTCTTTTCACTGCTGTGCTTGTATTCTGTGGTTGTATACTGTTCTCTCCGTGCTGTTGTGCCCCTGACTGTTGCCCTTGATTGTATTCTGCTCTCTCCGTGCTGTTGGGCCCCTGACTGTTGCCCTTGATTGTAATTCGGTTCTCTCCGTGCTGTTGTGCCCCCTGTTTTCACTGTTGTGCCCTTGATTGTATTTCGGGCATCTCCGTGCTCCCGCTGACCCACCCCGCTCCCTGCCGCTGCTCCCCCGCGGCCCCACCCTCGTTCCTTCAGCCTCTCCTCGCATCGCTCCCCTCCCCACTCGCCACCCCGCTCCCGCCTCCCAGCTGCTCCTCCCTCCCACTGAGTACTTAGGTGGGGTCCGCGAGGCGGGGAGCTGTGACCTGACCTGACCTGGTCAGTGCCGGTTGCCCCACCCGCCGCGTGGCCCACCTGCGTGTGCCCAGCCCCCGTTTGCCGCCGCCACTGCTAGTAACTTTTCTTTTCACTGCTGTGCTTGTATTCTGTGATTGTATTCTGTTCTCTCCGTGCTGTTGTGCCCCTGACTGTTGCCCTTGATTGTATTCTGCTCTCTCCGTGCTGTTGTGCCCCTGACTGTTGCCCTTGATTGTATTCTGCTCTCTCCGTGCTGTTGTGCCCCTGACTGTTGCCCTTGATTGTAATTCGTTTCTCTCCGTGCTGTTGTGCCCCCTGTTTTCACTGTTGTGCCCTTGAGTGTATTTCGGTCCTCTCCGTGCTCCCGCTGACCCACCCCGCTCCCCGCTCCCTGCCTCTGCTCCCCCGCGGCCCCACCCCCGCTCCTTCAGCCTCTCCTCGCATCGCTCCCCTCCCCACTCGCCACTCGCCACCCCGCTCCCGCCTCCCAGCTGCTCCTCCCTCCCACTGAGTACTTAGGTGGGGTCCGCGAGGCGGGGAGCTGTGATCTGACCTGACCTGGTCAGTGCCGGTCGCCCCACCCGCCGCGTGGCCCACCTGCATGTGCCCAGCCCCCGTTTGCCGCCGCCACTGCTAGTAACTTTTCTTTTCACTGCTGTGCTTGTATTCTGTGATTGTATTCTGTTCTCTCCGTGCTGTTGTGCCCCTGACTGATGCCTGCCCTTGATTGTATTCTGCTCTCTCCGTGCTGTTGTGCCCCTGACTGTTGCCCTTGATTGTATTCTGCTCTCTCCATGCTGTTGTGCCCCTGACTGTTGCCCTTGATTGTAATTCGGTTCTCTCCATGCTGTTGTGCCCCCTGTTTTCACTGTTGTGCCCTTGAGTGTATTTCGGTCCTCTCCGTGCTCCCGCTGACCCACCTCGCTCCCCGCTCCCTGCCGCTGCTCCCCGCGGCCCCACCCCCGTTCCTTCAGCCTCTCCTTGCTTCGCTCCCCTCCCCACTCGCCACCCCGCTCCCGCCTCCCAGCTGCTCCTCCCTCGCTCCGCCCCCCTCCACTCTCCATTTATGGCAGAGTCCGCGCATGCGCGCAGCGTTCACGTGCAGCGGGTGCGCCAAAGGCAAGCCCGTCTGCGCCTGGACCGCGCCCAGCGCCAGTCCCCCTGGCCGCCGCAGATGCCATCCCACCCGCCGGACGTACGACGCCACCACCCTCAGCGCACTCAACACCGGACGCCTCCCTGGAGGCCACCAAGCCACCCCAGGACGCACCCACAGACCCTTCACCTGCCAATCCTGCAAGTTCACCTGCATCCGGACCCGCAACCCACTCGCACCCGCCAAGCCAAGCACCAACAGCAACCACCTGAGGTGCATCCTGCTCAACACCCGCTCCGTCCACAGACACGCCGTGGAACTATGGAACCTGCTCGACACCACATCCCCGGACGTCGCCTTCCTCACGGAGACCTGGATGAACGCCTCCTCAGCGCCCGACATCGCCATAGCCATCCCGGACGGATACAAAATCACCCGGAGGGATCGCGTCAACCAGACTGGAGGAGGCATCGCCATCGTCCACAAAAAACACCAGCCGCATCTCGACCAACTCCGAAGACACCCTCACAGCCGCCGATCATCTTCACTTCCAGATACACACCGACCCCAAGACCACACTCAGAGGCACCCTCATCTACAGACCCCCAGGACCCCATGCACAATTCAGCAAAGACATCGCAGACTTCATCAGCCCACACGCCCTCCCCTCCGCCGACTACATCCTCCTAGGGGATCTCAACTTCCACCTGGAGAACAACAACGACAACAACACCACCACCCTAGTGGACAACCTCGCTAACTTCGGACTCAAGCAACTGGTGAACACCCCCACCCACTACGCCGGACACACTCTGGACCCAATCTTCTCATCCAGCAAGCACATCTCCTTCAGCCACTCCACCGGACTCCACTGGACTGACCACAGCTGCGTCCACTTCAGCTTCAGAAAGAACACAACTCATCACCTCCCGCAACAGGTTCCCCGCAGGAACTGGAACAAGATCACCACCGACCAGCTCACCGCATCACTGAACCAGAACCCGCCCGCCAGATCAACGGACCCCAACCAAGCAGCCCACAACCTCGCACAATGGATCACCAACTGCGCCGACGACCTCGCACCCCTGAAAACCCACCCCAGCAGGCCCGGAAGCAAGAAAGCCCCGTGGTTCAACGACGACCTCAAGAACTCCTAGAAGAACTTCCGCACCCTCGAGAAAGCCTGGCGAAAGAACCCGACCACAGACAACATGACCGCCCTCAAGCACGCCACCCGCAAACACCACCAGCTGATCCACACCACCAAGAAGACAGCATTCAAGGAACGATTAGACAACAACGCGCACAACAGCAAGGAGCTCTTCAGCATCGTCAAAGAGCTCTCCAACCCCAGCGCCGGAAACAACAACATCACTCCCTCACAAAACCTCAGCGACTCACTCGCCACGTTCTTCCACAACAAGATCACAGACATACACAACAGCTTCGGCGAACAGACCACGCACCCAACCACAGAACCAACGCCCCCCACCACCATCCTCCGCGACTGGACCCCAGTCAACACCGAAGACACCATCCGGACGATGAACACCATCCACTCCGGATCACCAACCGACCCATGCCCGCACCACGTCTTCAACAAGGCCGACTCCGTCTTCGCACCCCAACTCCGGGACATCATCAACTGCTCCTTCGACACCGCCACCTTCCCGGAGAGCTGGAAGCACGCCGAACTCAGCGCCCTACTGAAGAAACCATCGGCAGACCCCACCGACCTCAAGAACTACCGCCCCATCTCGCTGCTCCCGTTCCCTGCCAAAGTCATCGAGAAGACCGTCAACAGACAGCTGGCCGCCTTCCTCGAGACGAACGGATCCCTCGACCACTCACAGTCCGGCTTCCGAGCCAATCACAGCACCGAGACCGCCCTCATCGCAGCCACTGACGACATCCGAACCCTGCTCGAGAACGGGGAAACAGAGGCCCTCGTCCTCCTGGACCTCTCCGCAGTGTTCGACACTGTCTGCCACCGCACCCTAGTACAACGCCTCAACAACATCGGAATCCAAGAGAAGGCACTGGAGTGGAGTGGATCATCTCGTTCCTCGTTCCTCGCCGGAAGAACCCAGAGAGTCCGCCTCCCCCGTTCAGATCCGAGGCCACCGAAGGATCATCACTCAGCCCCAACGTCTACATGAGCCCTCTTGCAGCCATCGCACGCCAACACAACCTCAACATCATCTCCTACGCCGACGACACCCAGCTGATCCTCTCCCTCACCAACGACCCCGCCACCGCCAGAACAAACCTACACGAAGGGATGAAAGAAGTAGCCGAGTGGATGAAGAACAGCCGCTTGAAACTGAACTCAGACAAGACGGAAGTCCTCATCCTTGGATTATCACCATCTGCCTGGGATGACTCCTGGTGGCCCCCGGCCTTAGGCAGCGCACGCAAACCAACGGACCACGCACGCAACCTGGGCTTCATCCTGGACTCCTCCCTGTAGATGACCAGACAAGTCAACGCCGTCTCGTCTTCATGCTTCAACATCCTACGCATGCTCCGAAAGATCTTCCGATGGATCCCCACCGGAACCAGGAAGACGGTCACCCAGGCACTTGTCACCAGCAGACTAGACTACGGAAACACCCTCTACACCGGAACCACAGCCAAACTGCAGAAAAGACTCCAACGCATCCAGAACGCCTCCGCACGACTCATCCTGGACATCCCCCGCCACAGCCACATCTCCGGACACCTGAAAGACCTGCACTGGCTCCCCGTCAGCAAAAGAATCACGTTCCGCCTCCTCACCCACGCACACAAAGCCCTCCACGACCTAGGCCCCAGGTACCTCAACAGCCACCTGACCTTCTACACTCCCACCCGCCAACTACGTTCGACCAACCACGCCCTCGCCGCCGTTCCACGCATCCGAAGAGCCACCATGGGAGGCAGATCCTTCTCCTACCTGGCAGCCAAGACCTGGAATTCCCTCCCCATCCACCTCCATCTTACCCAAGACCACTTCTCCTTCAGGAAGCAACTCAAGACCAGGCTGTTCTAGCAGTAGCGGACCCCCCCCCCCCTAGCGCCTTGAGACCCTCCGGGTGAGTAGCGCGCTATAAAAATTTCTTGATTGATTGATTGATTGTGTGTCAATCAGGCATGCTGTAATGACAAGGGCAGCCTGCACCTGGTCTTCATGATTAACACGAATATTACTAATTTCTCCAGGTTAAAGTAATGTGCGTTTTATCACTCAAGCCTGGCTAGTAGTGAGTAGTACTCGGGTGTGTGGGTGTGTTTGTGCCTGCATGAGGTGTAGCCGGTAGCGGAAAGCGCTGTCTGGAGCTCGAGGCCGAGTGCGTCACCAACGCTCTGTTTTGCGCTCATCCCTGGAGCACTAGGAGCTAATAGAGGCCAAGACTATAGAGCTCTGGTGGTGCACTCTTTCCGGTGGGAGTGGAAACGCAGGGAGTGTATCAGCAGAACAGTGTATGTTTTTGTAAAGAGAGAAAAACAGTGAGGGGGAGAGCTGGATTGCAACACAGAGCGTGAACCAGCAGAGAAGCTTGTCTTACACTTGGAGCTGAGTGAAATTTGAGCGCGGTAGGTCAGGACTCGGTTCCTATGGTAGAGATGTATGTCACTTAAATGCACACCAAGGGGCGCTGCAGGCCAGAAGTTGATTTTATAGAGCTGTTTGTGTTAGGAAAAGGAGAGCGCCTAAGAGAGGAAGAGTGTATATCTGAGAGAAAAGATGGGGCTGCTGCAGGTGAGGACTGATGTATATATAAATTTCTTTATTCGGTTTTTCACAGAGGAAAACCATAAAAGGAACATTAAAAAGTACAATTTACATATTTGCACAGAAATACAAGTTACAAAAATAGGTTCCAAAGAAATTCATACGAAGACAATTTCATAACTTAAAAAAAAATATATCAAAGCATTTCAGTTCGTTGAGATAAAATTCCAAGGAGCTTTTTACAGGTTTTTCCTATGCTTCATAATACATTTTAAGAAATTAAGGACAATGTAACAGACGGATTCAGATTCCAGCATTAGGAGGCGAAGAAATGCAGGCCGACATTGTCTAAGGCCCCAACGCCTCAGTATTGGTATTAGCAGATTTTCCTGTGTGGATGATGGAATTTACAAAACATGAAAACATGTATATTAGACTGGTTAGATTCCCCATCACAGGGACATAAGGGAAGACTTGAGTCCCAGCTGTTATTCGCGGGGAAAGCAACCAGTCTAAAAAAAGTATCCAATCTGAATCTTGTCATCAACATTCTCTCATGTGTTGTGACCTGAAGGGTTAAATACGGCTGAATGCCGTAAGTTGTCTGAACCAGGTTCGCATGGAGAACCGAAGGTTTTGACGACTCAGAGATCAATCTCAATGTCTCTAAATGACGGAGGGCTTGTTGCTTCAGAGCTCTCTTCGGGAGGTCAACTATGGACTCTGGTTGGAGATAATATTTCTCAAGGCCAAGGTCTTTAAAGAAGTTTCTAATGTAGCAGAGCCACTTTACTTTTGAGGACTGGTCAAGAGCCATTGTATCAGCTACAATTGACTGTGTCAGTGCATTTTTGACAGAAGTCCAAATGCGCCGCCACAGCATCAATGGTTGAATTCTTGAGCAAATCCTCTAGGTAGGGAATTCCTAGTTCCAAGTGAGAGGCATAGGTTGAAGTGCCTCTCGGGGTGGCTAAAAGAAATCTTAGTAAAGTGTTTTCTGCTACCTGGAGGGCACTGGTATCCGTGTGTCCCCAGACTCCCGCTGCATACAGGGCAATGGCCTGGCACTTGGCACTATAGATTTTCAATAGCTCCACTGGTGCCCTCCTCCCCAATCTCTGGGAGAAGCTCATCAGTGCCGCCATGGATCTTCTGAACAAATGGCATCTTGTCTCTACTGCTGGCTTCCATGTCAGTCTTTCTTCTATCATGATTCCAAGGTATGGGTACTGGGCAGTTACCTTGAGTTTTTGGTTGTCGAGGTAGATGTCTTTTACTCTTTTTTTCCCAGTACCTGAAATCATGACGAACGTTTTTTTTATGTTCTCTTGTAGATCTAGACCGCCCATAAAAGTCGTATATCTATTCAGAGAATTCTGAAGTTCGCGCGGTGTGCGCGCGAGGATGACTGCGTCATCCGCATAGAGCAGAGCGGGAATCAGGCGCTGTTTTACACGTGGGAGGTCTTTGGCCCCCCTCAACATCTCTGGCTCCAGGCCGTTGGTGTACAATGAGAAAAGAAAGGGGGACAGGACACACCCTTGCCTGACTCCACGCTCTACTCCAAAAGATGCCGTCAGCTCTCCGTTCAGACCAAAGCGCACTCTTGCCGAGGCTCTAGAGTAGAGTTCCCTCAGAAAATCTAAAAGGGGGGAATCCACTCCCATTTGCTTTAAGATCGTCCACAGTTTTGTATGCGAAACGCAATCAAAAGCTGCAGACAGGTCTACGTAGACCATAAAGACCATATTCTTCTTTGCCTGTATATAGGTTAAGGGCCTGCTCTACCGTTCCGAACCCCTCTCGAAAACCAAACTGGAGAGCGGAGATAATGCCTCTCTCCTCACCCCATTGCTGAAGTCGCTCAAGGATTACTCTCCCGACAACCTTGCCGAGCGAGTCCAGCAATGAGATGGGGCGATAGCATTTCACATCCTGGCGCTCCCCTTTTTTAAAAATGGGGACCATTATAGACTTGGTCTAGGAATTTAGCACTCCCACGTTTGCGGCGGCTGTGCACACTCTGGTAAGAATGGGGGCCCAGAGGTCCATATTGTGTTTAAATAGGTCCACTGGGACCCCATCTGGGCCTGGGGCTTTCCCAGTTTTGCTTTTTTCCAGAGCCACTAATAAATCGGGTATGTCAAAAAGCAGCGGAATTGGGTATTGTACTTTTGGAAGTGTGTTAGCAGACTCACCTATGGTTGAAGTGTGTGGCCTCGCTCTTTTTTGAGACGGCGCTCGTATGCAGGTCTTCCCAGAGTTTCTGTTTCAGTTCTTGGGTTCTTAGCTTGCGTTCCCCAGTGTATTGGCGACTGAGGAGTTGGATCTGCCCCGCATCTCTGGGTTTATTATGTAGGGCGAGTTTTAATTTGGAAAGGGCTATGGTGCAGCTGTGATTGAACCACCCTTTTTTAGTAGGATTCTTGGGCATTGGTTTTGCAGTGAGTAGTCCCTTGATTTTCTCTAAAATTTGTCTAAAATTATTTAGGACTTCTTCGTGGTTTATCGAGAGATCCAGGCATTTAATTATGTTGGGATAAGCCGCGTCAACCAGTTTTTTTGTGATTTCATTTGGATTGATTTTTCCCCATTTTATTGTGTAACCATTCTGTTTTCATAGCTCCAGCTTATTCTGGGCAAGAGTTTTTGCTATTGCTATATTTTGGGGCTTATACTCGGTTAGATAGAGATCCGTCCTCAGCGCAAAATGGTCACTCAGTGAGTTGACAATGACCTGGACAGCTTTAGCTATATCTAGCAATCCAGGAGACAAGAAGATATAATCGACTGTCGTTTGGTGACCTCTGCCCACATAGGTCGGATGGAGAGAGTTTTGATCCAGACTTGGACGGTTAGCTATTACAAGGTCCAAATCAGAAAGCAGATTGTTCATGGCATTCCCCACCTTGGTGTGTACAAAGTGCACTAATGGGACCTCGAATTCATCCACTATCCCACAGCAGTGTGATTTCGCCTGTGGGCATGGATGCAGGTTGAAGTCCCCTCCCCATAAAAGATGGGTTACCCCTTGTCCATCCTTCAACTGATATAGTTGAGTTAATCTCTCCTGGATGTTACGCAAAAGAATCAGAAATTGATCTTCCTCTAAGTTGTTATAAGAGTTGACCAAAAGGATAGACTCCTTATTCGCGAATAAAAGAGAGAGAATTTGACAATTTGGGTCGGAGTAGATAATGGACACTTTTAGATGGTTCAAGGTATTTGCAATGTACGTTGTTAGCCCTCCTTTGGGCCTACCTATTGAGCTACGATCGGCTGGGATAAAATAAGTTTTATAGCCCAAGAGGTGAAGCTCTGTTGTGGACCATGTCTCTTGGAGACAAATTATTTTACATGGTTCCAAGAATTTCAGAGCCGTCCCGTCCTCGATCTTTAAGCGTAAGCCCGCCACATTCCAAAAGAGGGTGGGTATGGGCAACGTATCAGCTTTTGATGCTGCGGCTTCGATGGTTACCGGGGGAGTTCTTATTTTAGGGGTCGTTCTTATTTTAGGGGTCAGCTGGGGTGAATTAGAGTTAATAAATTCAGTTTCCATTGATGGTCAATCGACCATTTCAAGTCCGCTAAATCTATTACTCAACGGGATGTTATACCAAGAGTCCCAGCGGGGCGGTTCTCTGTGTACCGTCCTCTGCGTATGTGGGCCCCATTCTTCCCAACCTCCTCCCTGGTAACGTGATCCCACTAGATGCCAAGAGTTATCATACTCACGATAACGGGGGCCCCTATATTGTCTGGTGTTAGAAAAATCGACCTGACGGGGGGTGGTGCAGCCCAGGAAGGGTCATGATCGTGAAAAAGGCCATTAGGTTGTCTTAAGGGGTAAAAAAAAGAGAGTGGTTTAATACCTATACCTCCATTTGCATTCTAGTGGTCCCAGGAGAAGATATAATCTGCTACACGGGGGTCTTCAAACGTAATCACGATGCAATCCCCTGGAATCGTTTTTCTTCCTTTGCCCACCCATGGTGTCCTACGTACTGTCAAGATCCTTCCATGCCAAGTTGGAGGCATGGGACGGTTTGTATGTAGCCAGTGTTGTGCCTTGTTTTTCAGGGACCACATAGGTTCCGCGTTGTGGTCCGCTAGCTCAGGGACACCAGTCATTACCACTACATAAGGTGATGCGTCCGGTGGCAAATCAACAGGGAATCTAGCCTCCCCGGGTCCTCTAGGAACATTTCTATTAACTATTGGAACCGGAGGGTTAGGGGCCAAAGTTTGGATCGCCGGAGTTTTAGATGTTACTTTGTTTGCTGCCACTGTCTTCAATGCAGGTGGTGTTGTTGTTGACAGGGCATTTCCCTGTGACAGGGTCGTAGCTACATTGGTAGTTGGATTCAATGTGCTCTTAGTGTTCGTTGATCTAGGTGTTACAGCCCGGGATACATTCTTATGAGTGATTGCGGGTTTCGAAAGGGTATTTACAGGCTTCAGGGAAGGTTGCTTGTTATGATTGTTTCCTCCCATTTTTTGGGCCCCTGCCGGTTGGTTATGATGTGGGAGGTTAACAAGCTTAGATATCTGAGTCTCCAGCTGCGCTAACTTTTGTTCTACTGGTTGCAGGAATAGTTTAAGAAGGTCAGCGATCTTGTTTAACAGCTGTGAATTATTACTATCTATTGATCCCTTACTAGTAGATAGAAAAGTAGGTGATTCCAAATTAATGGGGGTAGGAATATCGTGAACAACATGATGGATCAACGCAGGAACTACTAGCTGTTCTACTCTAGGGGGTGGGTTCTGTGGGATACTAGAAGTATGATCTGTCACATCAGGGGTAGGGTTTTTCAGATCATTCTTTCTTTTACTTATTGCACTCTCCCTCCTCCCCCTTGCTTGGATTCTTTCCTGTGATGTCGTTTGTGGAAGGCTTTGGGGTAATAGCTCGGGTGTTCTTTCAAGATCTGAGCTTATCTGTGAATCTGAAAGCTGAGAAGCCGACAAATCCACGTTATTGGGCAGACTACGTCTGCCCTCAGAAAGCACCCTCGGCCCTTCATTATTATTGCCAGGTGCGGGTGTTCTAACGTCTGCCAAATTACCCACGGAGGATCTTTTGGCAAATGCTAAGTCCAGGGAAACCCTTTCCTCCATTAATGATATACTTTGGTCCATGAATGTATTAGCCTTTGTAATAAAATCATCCACAGGACCTAGCAATTTACCCACGCTACCCGGGGCCTTAGTTTTATTTCCTCTAGTCAACACCATGATACCTAAAAGGTGACAGAAAGGGAAATAAAATGAAAATCAAAGGGGGTGGCCCAGTCCAGTCTCTCCAGTCCTCAAACGGCCTCAAACGGCCCGCCCTTTCCCCGGGCTTAGCCCCGGGCTGAGACCCGCGCACGTCCCGTGTGCGCGGACACCAATAGGTTTAAATAGGGGAGTTGGGGGCGGGAAGAGACACCAGGTGCGCTGTGATCTTGAAGCGCTAGGCACCCTGGGTCTCGCAGTCCCGGCCCCGGGAGCGTCAGCGGTAAGCCCCGAGTGAAGAGGTCCTTGTAGTTCAGGATACAACACGGAGTCTTTAAAACGATTTGAAAACCAAAGTCCAGCAAGGGATTCCCTGACAGAGGCTGCGAGCGGCAACCGCAGGGGAGCTGGGAGCGGGAAGAGACACCAGGTGCGCTGTGATCTTGAAGCGCTAGGCACCCTGGGTCTCGGACTCGGAGGACTGATGTGCAGCAATAGAGTTGCGTCTGCTCCAGCTGACAGCAGGGGGCTCGGCAAGTGAGCTGCATTGGCAGATGCTTTCTGTTATGATTTGTACATTTAATAATATGGAGCACTGAAACTAGGACTAATGCACATTGGTAACACAGGGTGTGACTGGGGTGGATAGCAGCGGTTACTAAAAGTCAGGAGTGGGGTTTATTGTGTATGTTGGAGAGTGTCACAGCTCTGTCACTTAAGGTGTTCTCTGTGTCAGGAATGAGTGCACTCGCCCAGCTGTGTTACAGCAGAATCCTGCTTCTAAACTTGAACCCATAAGAATACTACGCCAGTTGCACAGTCTTCATCTTCATTTAAAGCATCTCTTGCTACCACAGGCTCAAAGCTCCATAATACAAGGTGTTGGTAACTGATGTGAAATATCAGAGCAGTTGCAGCTCCTATAAAATATTATCTGCATGTGTATTGTATCCCGTAATGTGAAGCTCTATTAGCTGATCTGTGGACGGCAAGATGAGAGGAGGCCAGTGGCTCTTTGGAATTAAACCTCTTCTACAACAATAGTACTAATGTTATCTAAGTGGTACTTAATGCATCTACCTCAGAATGATGGAACACTGTTTTGGCCCTGTTGAGTTTAAATGTGTGGTCTAGACTTTGAAATCTCGAGCTAACAAGCCACATCGAGTGAGCCACGATATTCACTGGAGCATCCTCTCCAGGACAGGTTCCCTCGTTTCAACTCTATAGCACTGCTTGCTGTGCTAATATCTCACACTGAATGTGAATCTCAGCGGACGCGCGCAGTAGTAACTTTCTCGCGTCAGCTGCAGTGCCTGTTTAAGGACTTTGCTAGTTAGGTCTCGGCCTGCGATGGCTGTGCAGACATGCGCAGTCGAGCTGGCGAGATTTAATGACTTAGAGTATTTTTCATACTTTATGCAGCACGCAAAGTCTGCGAGCTGCGGTTTAAAAGTAGAACAGTTTTGTTGCTGTGGATGTTACTCTTTCAAGTATTTGCATAATGTATGCGACACTATGCTTGCGAATGTTGGTTTTAAAAAATATAACAAACTTGTAAAGCAGCATCCCTACCTTCCGAGCAGTGGATTAAAAAAATTACCCTGTTATGCAGCACTCTAAGCTCGCGAGCTGTGGTTCAAAAAATATTAACAAACCTGTAAAGCAGCACTGTAAACCTGCGAGAGGTGGGTTTCGAAGTTATGCAGCACTCTAAGCCTGCGAGCTGTGGTTTAAAAAATAGAACAACTCTGTTATGCAGCACTCAAAGCCTGCGAGGGTGGTTTCCAAAATAAAACAACCCTCTTATGCAGCACTGTAAACCTGCGAGCTGGGGATTTAAAACAGAGGTATCTGTTGTTACCTCTGCAAAGAGTTGCATAGTTTACACCGGCACTCTACAACAGTTGTTTTTAACAAAGACAAGAATGCTGCGGTGGGAAATGTTAGTCAAGGCATTGGTATATTTTCTCGCTGTAAACAGCCCTGCAAACTTGCAAGATGTGGTTTTGAAAGAACAAAATAATCCTGCAGGCGTTACTTCAACAACACTTGCTTTATATGTGCAATATATGTGAATTAAATATAGAAAAGTCCGGTGGATGAATGCTACCCTTTCAAATATTTTCATATGCTAATCTATAATTGTGACGATCATTTTTATTAATAGAACAATCTAGCTGTAGATGTTGCTATGTTTAAGATTAGCGCAATTTACCAATTATTCAATCAACGGGTTTTATCTGCAAAATAATGTTGTAGCAGTAGATGTTAGATTGACAAAGATTAGCACAATTTACCTATGACTCGATTCATGGCCTTGGACAAGAAAATAATGCTGAGGCTGTAGATGTTACTCTGTCAAGGATGAGCGCAATATATCGATTACTCTGGGAATTGGCTTTAACAATAACAGAAGGCTATAACTGTATATGTCACCATTTCATAAATTAATCTATATTTGTTGTGACGATCATATTTAAAATATAACAACCTAGTTGTACATGCAAATCTTTTAAAGAGTAGCACAATGCATCTATTACTCTAGAAGAATTGGCGTTAATAATAAAGGAATGCTATAGCTGTACGTGCTGCTCTTCTAATATGTTTATTTTGTAAACAATACATTAAGGTTGCAAAGTGTTTTTTAAACATAGAAGAATTCAGCAGCTATGGATATCACTCTTTTAAAACCCTGCATAATTTATGCGGCACTCCTGATTTGGCATAATGGGGTGTATTAATCTTGCAGCTGCAGACGTTACTCTTTCAAAGTTTGCACCTCCATTACTAATCTAGATGATGACGATGTCCTTCATCAATGGCTTACCTCATCTATTGACGCATGTCTACCCCGACCAATAAGAAATATAACCACCACCACCCCCAGCCCCTCGGTTTTCTGAAAAACTAAAACAAGAAATAACTAAATGCAAAAACTTAGAAAGACGCTGGCACAAAAACTACGATTCAACAATTAAATCACTATATAAATCAGCCTTAAGTAAATATCATTCAATGTGTAATACGGCTCGGGCAGAGCACGCCAGTCTAACTGTTTTACGTGCACAAAACTGCCCCAGAGTACTCTTCAAAGTTGTCAAGGAACTTTCGGGTGCCACTTGTCAGCCCAAATCCCCATGCTTGGACTCTAAGCAATGCGATGTTTTAGCAGAATTCTTTGTTGATAAAATTAATAACATCTACGCTGATTTTGATAAACAGGCGTCTACTTTAATAAATTCACAACCCGATAATCTCTCAAAACAAAGTCTCTCTCAGGAAGTCATTCTAGCCAATAGCGACACCTGTTTAGACAAATGGACTCCACTTGACATATCCTCCTTCCGTGATATTCTTACCAGTATTAAATCTGGGTCCCCCAAGGATCCGCTTCCTCCCTCGGTCCTTCAAAAACTCGACCATCTCATACTTAATATAATCATGGAACTACTCAATACATCTTTATGTGAAGCAACGGTCCCTGCAGCTTGGAAGCATGCTATGATCGTACCCCTGCTGAAAAAAGTGAACTCCGATCCAGAGGTCCCATCAAACTTTCGACCCATTTTCCTTCTTCCAGTTTTTTTCCAAAATTCTGGAGAAGAGAAACATTTCAATTCCCAACTCACTAATTTTGCGGAGACACAAAATATCCTTCACACATCCCAATCTGGTTTCAGGGCAGGCTTCTCCACGGAGTCAACACTGTTGGGAGTCACTGAAAACATTCGTCAACAGGTCGACAAAGGAGAAACAGTGGCACTTATTTTGTTGGATCTAAGTGCCGCGTTTCATACTGTTTCTCACACTGCTCTCCTAAATACTCTCCAATCCCGTGGTATCACGGGCCTAGCACTCAAATGCCTATCCAGCATCCTATCCAACAGGACCTTTCAGGTCTTTTCCCCTATGGCTCATTCCAAAACTCATGTATCCCAGTATGGAGTCCCTCAAGGCTCCATACTGAGCCCATTGCTCTTTAACATCTATGTTAGCCCTTTGGCTACGATAGCTGAGCAAGCTGGGCTAACCATATACTCTCATGCAGATGACACTCAGCTCACCTTTTCACTCTCCTCTAAGGAGACCTCTAAAACATCAGCGCTCCAGTCTGGACTAATAAACATTGCTGACTGGATGCATGCCAAAAATTAAAACTTAATGGTGGAAAAACCGAACTCCTTCTCTTCGGTAATATTAAAACCCTCTGGGGATCCCACCGCTGGCCTTCACAAATGAGTTCTCCTCCTTTCCCATCCCTATCGGCCCGCAATCTAGGCGTAATTATTGATGACCAACTGACGATGAAGCAACAAGTGGTCAAAGTGGCCTCCACCTGCTTTGCCATACTTAAATGGCTTAGGAAAATTCTCTGGATGCTCCCCTTTTCTACCCAAAAAACTGTCATCCAGGCCCTTGTAGCAACCAGATTGGAGTAAGGTAACGTACTTTATCTAGGGGCAAGCAAGGAAGTGCTGCGCAAGCTGCAGGTAATACAGAACTCTGCAGCCAGATTGCTCTTTAAACTACCTAATAGGACTCCCATCTCAGCCTCACTCCGTGACCTCCATTGGTTGCCAATTGACAGTCGAGCCAAATTTAAAGCCCTGTGCCAAATGCACAAAATTAACTCTGGCCTAGCCCCCATTATCTAAAGGCCTTGGTGCACCACTATCAACCCCAACGCCTACTTCGATACTGAAATCAATACAAATTCCAAGTCCCGAGGATCAAAGGAGCCAGATTGGGAGGACACTCCTTTGCCTATCTGGCCCCTCCCTTCTGGAACTCTCTTCCAACTCACTCACGTACTGAACAACACTATCTTAAATTTCGCAAAGGCCTAAAAACTTGGCTTTTTAATCAGTAGTCCTCCTACTACTTTTTGTGCCCAGCCTTTCATCTTGACCTTTTGTCTTCACAGGCACCGGGAAACCTCTGGGTAGCTGTGCGCTGTATAAATGTAAATTAATAATAATAATAATAATAATAATAATAATGTATGCGGCACGTAATGTTTGTTTTTAAAAATAGAAGACTCTTATAGCTGTAGACGTCACACTTTCGACGAACTGCATAAGGTATGCAGCATTTGACCTTGTGCCCTGTGTTTTTAAGCTAGTAGAATCCCGTAGCTGGACATGTTACGCCTTTGACGTTTTGAATAATTTGCGAATCCTAATTTTGGGCTCTTTACACAATTTACAAAACCTAATTTTTGGGGTCCTCTAAACTGACGGTATGTGTTTTAAAAACAGATATTCCGTTCAAGATTTGCATAATTTAGAGCACTCTGGGATTGCCACCTCATGGTTGTAAAAATGGAAGTATCCTGTAGCTGCAGACGTTCATCCTTCACAATAATCATAATTTAATGGCATTTTAAGTTTGTGAGGCGCAGTGTAAAAAACAGAAGAGTATTGTAGCTAGAGATGTGACCCTTTCTAAGGTTTGCACACTGAATGCAGGTATGCTGTGCATTATACATGACAGTGACTGATGGGAGCTGCTCTGGGCTTTCACCGAATCGCCGTCCGTGCTGCCCTCTGCAAGTGCGGTGCCACCGCAGGCGCGAGCTCTGTGCGCCACGGATGCGGACCAGCGCCGGGGCCTGCTGTCTCGCAAAGGTGAGTTAGCCGATACAACCCCTGCCCTACCAGTCAGTTTCCAAGACCTTTAGGCCGGCGGATCATTAGATTATGGGCCCAGGCCTCACTGCTGCCCCCTGTGCCTCCTCGATGCCCTTCATACTTCATATCTGCCCTTGTTGGATCTCTCTACCGTGTGCACACCCAGTGCCCCTGGCGGCCCCTGTGTCCTCTCTGAACTCCTGTGCCTCCCTGCTGCCCTTGATGCTTCCTACCTGAACCCTGTGCATCCCTCATTCACCTGCCTCCCTGCTGCCCTTGATGCCTCCTACCTGAACCCTGTGCATCCCTCACTCCCCTGCCTCCCTGCTGCCCTTGATGCCTCCTACCTGAACCCCATGCATCCCTCACTCTCCTGCCTCCTTGCTGCCCTTAATGCCTCCTACCTGAACCCCGTGCATCCCTCACTTCCCTGCCTCCCTGCTGCCCTTGATGCCTCCTACCTGAACCCCCTGCATCCCTCACACCCCTGCCTCCCTGCTGCCCTTGATGCCTCCTAGCTGAACCCCGTGCATCCCTCACTCGCCTGCCTCCCTGCTGTCCTTGATGCCTCCTAGATAAACCCCATGCATCCCTCACTCTTCTGCCTCCCTGCTGCCCTTGATGCCTCCTACCTGAACCTCGTGCATCCCTCACTCCCCTGCCTCCCTGCTGCCCTTGATGTCTCCTACCTGAACCCTGTGCATCCCTCACTCACCTGCCTCCCTGCTGCCCTTGATGCCTCCTTCCTGAACCCCATGCATCCCTCACTCTCCTGCCTCCCTGCTGCCCTTGATGCCTCCTACCTGAACCCCGTTCAACCCTCACTTCCCTGCCTCCCTGCTGCCCTTGATGCCTCCTACCTGAACCCCGTGCATCCCTCACACCCCTGCCTCGCTGCTGCCCTTGATGCCTCCTACCGGAACCCTGCGACCTTGCCCCAACAAAGCTTTCAGGAATTCCAGAGGTAGGGCTCCCGCAGCTGCTGTGTGAGCCATGCGTGTCCAGTCGTCGAGGGACGCCCAAGAGCTTCGGTGAGTGGGGCTTAGGGGGGGGCACAGTGCTGGTGCTCGTTCAATGCATGAGAGGAGAGGAGGGACGGGGCCTGGGAGAATTGGGTTTTCTGCTAAGCTGCTCTTGGGATGCCTTTAACTGTTGCAGTTTCTTTCTTTTGCCTTGTGACTGCTTCCTGTTTGCTCTGACAATATTCGGCATGTTTATTCCAAGTTTATTTATACTCCAATGAAGACTACAGCTCCCACAATGCACACCGTTCATTAACAGACATGGAGTTACCTACAAGCAACATCTATCTGCTTCATGGATTTTCCGATATAGGTCATGACCAATCTATGGCCAAAGGTTCTTCATTCCCTTTTAAGCCGAGCACTCATTTACGAAAAAAAGTGTCCTCTCCCGCACACCTCTTTGTGACATAATCTGCTAAAATGCTTTAAAATGTTTTTAGTGTGTGACAGGAAGGGCGGGCCTGGGAGTAGTGGGGCTTTTTTTAGGTCTCTGGCGGCCTCGTGACGCAGTGTGTTTACCTCAGCACCCAGTGATGGACCCCCGGGCGCACAGTAGCAGATGAGCTGTCAGCGCCTCTACGGTGCCCCGGATGCTTTTTCACAAGTTATTTTTAAACTACATTGGCTCTTGGAATTATGCTCTGGGGATCTGTGTATGTGTGGGTGGCTCTGTGTTTGTGTGTGTCTCTTTGTGTGGCTCTGTGTGTGTGTGTGTGTGTGTGTGTGGCTCTGTGTATGCGTGTGACTCTGTGTGTGGCTCTGTGTGTGTGTGTGTGTGGCTCTGTGTGTGTGTGTGTGTGTGGCTCTGTGTGTGTGTGTGGCTCTGTGTGTGTGTGTGTGTTGCTGTGTGTGTGTGTGTGTGTGGCTCTGTGTGTGGCTCTGTGTATGTGTGTGTGGCTCTGTGTGTGGCTCTGTGTATGTGTGTGTGGCTCTACGTGTGTGTGTGGGTAAAAATGCAATAGGTCTCGCATTTGCGAAAGATTAAGCTATTGGCATTGTAAATGACAATGCCATTTATTTATCTGTTTTCAAAACCAACACATAAATAACAATTTTGTAATTTACAATGCCAATAGCTCTAACTTTTGCAAAGGCGAGACTGTTGCATTGTAAATGCTTGTTTTTAAATTGTTTTAACTGTTTTAACCTGATCTCTGCACGTTGATATATTGCTCTGTACTTGGCCACTCGCTCACTCACCCGTGCATTTCTGTGCCTCAGCCCCTACCTGGTCCACCATGGGCGTGCCCAATTGTTGTGGAGGCTAGAGCAGGCTGCTGGCCTCTTGCTTCCGGTCTAGCGGAGGGGAGGAGACACGGGTTAGCATTCTAGCGCTAACAGCCCAGCTGCTACTTAAAAGCCATGTCAGTTCCAACGCGCAGCGGGTGCGCCAAATGCAAGCCCGTCTGCGCCCATCCACCCCTGTTCTGCGGTCAGCTCCAGCCATGCTGCCGATTGCCCCGCCGAAGCAGGAATATATTGGACCAGGTCCCAACTAATGGAAGTCAAAGATAATGGGTGCAATGCCCCATTTGCTATGTAAGTTTTCAGGACCTGTCAACGCCCATTCTAACTGTGTCACGTGTCCATTCTCTTTTAGGCCAGGTCCTAATGCGCTATCCAGACTATTTCCCTCTCTTGCCGGATCTGTAGTTGAGTGCACGGGCCTCTCTCCAAACATCAAGGCGTGCCTGCTCAACTGTAGATCACTACCCCATCATTCAGGAGATAGCTGGCTATCCCTCACAAATCATTATTGGAACTTAATGTTTCTAACCGAAACTTGGGTAAAAGACTCCTAAAATCCTGATCTTAACTTTGCCATCGCCCCTGACTATCATTTGGTGAGGACTAATCGTACTAGCACCAAGGTGGGTGGCTGGATTGTTGTGATTTTACGCTCAGGCTGGAAGATCTTCTCTAGGAAACTCTCTAACATTGGCCCTTTAGAAGCCATGGATTTCAGTATCTCGGAAGCCGCAAATTCCATTCTGGCAGGTATTCTTTTAAACAGACCTACTGGTCCTCCCTCCCCCACCCCCCAATCTCTCAGTGATTTTTATACTATGGCTGCTGACCTATCGCTTAAACACTCCCATTTCACTATATTAGGTGATTTTAACCTGCATGTGGATGACATCTCTTGCACCAAAGCGGGCTGCTCCTGTACACCATGGAGGCTCTCAATCTGACCCAGCGGGTTAGTGGCCCCACTCATCTGGCCGCCCATATGCTGGACCTATTGTTCACCAATCATCCTAATCTGACCACAACCTCTCCCCTTCCTCTCACCTGGTCAGACCATTTCCTAATCCCATTTAGTCGCGCTATAATCCACCGCTCTGGCATACCAGTTAAGGCCAGGGAGTATGGTAGGAAATGGTTCAAAATCACCTGCTCATCGCTGGCCCCCGCAATTTCCTATTCTTCTTGACAGTCAGTAGGGGATCTAGACACTGATGTCTCAAAGTTTAATGGCGGGCTATCCTCAGCCAGTGACGCTATTGTCCCTATGCGACCGATAATTTCCTCTAGATTAAAACGGTTCTCCCCCACCTTGTGGGCTGAGAAGAGCCACTATAAAAAGCTTGAGTGGAGCTGAAGACAATCCTATGATCCCGAGGCAAAAGCTATTTATATAGCTACCATTAAGAAATTCCACAAACTGAAATGTACCATAATGAGAGAGTACTTCATTAAGAAAGTCAGCTCTGCTTATAACTCCTCAAAAACTCTGTTCAAAATAGTGAAAGAGTTTCCCAAACAAACTGCATTATCTAGCTCGATCCCCCCCCCAGCCAAGGACTCTGTGATAGTTTATCTAACTTTTTTCCCGAAAACATTTTAGACATTTTTTCTTCGTTCAATCCGTCCATGGATGCCCAGGTGCTTGACTCCAGAGTAACCTAGTAGGAGGCTTTTACGTCTTTTAAATCTATCTCTATTGAAACCTCTTTGCAAAAAATGTTAGCAAGAAAATCAGGCTCCCCTTTGGACCCCTGTCCGGCACAACTATTTAGTTCACTCACCCCTCTTATCATATCTCTGCTGAACATGATCTGGAACACCTCATTACAAACTAGTCATTTCCTTTCGTCTTGGAAACAGGCCATGGTTATCCCTATTTTAAAAAAAACTGAAGCCGACCCATCGGTGATTAGCAACTATCGGTCCATTTTCCTTTTACCTAAACTATCCAAAATCCTGGAGAAAGTAGTGCAAGAACAACTCTCTAACTACCTTGAGTCCGGACAACTTCTCTATGATTAGCAGTCCGGTTTTAGATCTGGCTATAGTACCGAGACTGCACTTCTGGAGGTGGCAGAGACTATCTGCGAATGCGTGGACGTAGGTGATGCAGCAATGATAGTGCTCCTTGACCTGTCTGTGGCATTCAATACAGTCTGACTGGGCTGTTCCTAGGGGGAGAAAGAAAGAAGGAGAAGGTCACTAAGGTATAAGGGCTAGTGCTCAATGGAGGACCACCCCTGGGTATCCAATTTGTTGGATATAATGGCCTCACACACCCTTGCGAGTGTCATGCTTCATCATAGGCAATGCTCCTCGTCGGAAAGGCGGAGCAATGCCCAACGGGCTCACCTCAAAGAGGGGCTCTTTATCTGAGATCTTTTATCCAACTGCCTATGGGTGAAGTGGGGGTGAGGGGCCAGGACAGACTAGATAGTGCGGGTGAGGATAAAATGTGGTACAAGGTACCAGAAAACAATTTTATTCTGGTGGTCCTCTACCACAATTAAAATCAAGGGCAGCCGGTGTTCATGGGAACTTTGGTTTCCCAGATTGGACCGGGGCTAAAGTGCAAATGGTGTGGTCAACATGTTTCTCGCTTCTAGTACATTGACTGCGATTCTTCAGGACCTAGTAAAAAACTACAATCTACAAAACATGACCTAATGATTAGTATCAGTGTTAAATACAGCACATAAGTTGTACTACCTGTTTGACCCTGCTCTTGCCTAAAGAGGGGAGACAAAGGAGAACATTACCACAGGTAAGTAACGACATGTGACCCTGTAGTGACCGTGAACACACTGTGAAAAAGTGACATACTAGTGGAGATTGTGACTAGTATGTGGTTAAAAACAAGTTAAAAAACTGGTAGCAGCAGTATCCATTAAAACTTAATCGCAGACCCAGGGGATCGGAAATACTGTTACTCACCTAAAGGTTAGAGTTATGGGGTGTCAACAGTACCCGGTGGGTCTGACATCAAGGGAGAAGCCATAGGGGTTGAGGCTGAGGAGGGAAGGATAAGGGTGGGCTGGTATTAAGGTAAGTAGTAACCCTAGATACATGTTTTTCCAGTAGTTAGTGCCCCAGTGTTGGCGTTGTATAGATGGTACACTTACTTTCTACTGCTTGTGTCAGGGCCAGTAATGCCTACCCATCTCCCCGGGTCCGGATAGTGGAGAGCCGGTGGTGTTTCTCCTCATTAAGTAGCAAACCGGGTGTTGTCTAAGAATCCCAAACAGGAAGTAGAACTCCCCGGTAGGTCATGTGCTTAAGGTGGTTGATCGGGCGGCCATGATGGAGTGGAGGGTAGTGTATAAAAAGTAAGTAAATATAGCCTGGGTTTTATCGCTATGTGGCAACGTTGTGCAGTGGTAAGCGAATTAGCCATATTCTGTCTGGTCTCTTAATCTGGCATTTGTTCAGTGTTGTTAGACAGATATTGTCACAGGAATTAACCATAGTCTCAAATATTGGGGCAAACCAGAGGAAGTACATTGAACTAGGCATAGGTCGCTAGGCAGATAAGGGATGTATATGCAGAGACGTATTCACAGAGCGCTCCATGGAATATCCTCATTCAATCCCCGGCTATCTGTGGATAATCGGTGTATCCACCTCTGTTCCTTCAGGAAAAGATTGTGCTTGGATCTGTCTGGGGAGGTTTCAAGAACTAGCCAGGACAATGAGTCAGCCGTGTGGTTCTGTTCTAAGTAGTGTCTGCACATCTTAGTGTTTGTTTTCTTGCAATGGAAGTTGCTTCTATGTTCAGAGATTCGGATTTTCACGGGGCGGGAGGTCATGCCCACGTATTGGAGACCGCATGGGCATCTCAATAAGTAGATGCAGTTGGGAGTGTTGCAGTTCGTGTGACCCCGTAATTCCCAGCGGAAGGTGTCCGTCAGGAGGATAGTTTTGTATGTGCTGGTGAAGGGGCACACACTGCAGGAGCCGCACATGTAGTGTCCCCGTAGAGGCGGTAGTTGCCACAGAGTGGTTTGTTTAGGTGGCTCAGCCTTCTTTGGTCTAGTGTGCACCAGAATAACCTTAATATTCCTTGACCTTTTAAAGGCAAATCTGGGTGTGGTAAGATTAAGGTCGCCTGTGTTCAGAATTTGCCAGTGTCGTTTGATTATCTTTTTGATTTCGTTTGAGGCAGGTGAAAAGGTGGTGACACAAGTAAGGAAATCTGCCTCCTCTGTCGTCTGGGTATTGTATTCAAGGAGGGCACCCCTATGGTTGTTTTGTGCACGTTTGCGTGTCCTAGATATCTCTCTGGTGGGGTACCCTCTATCCCTCAGGTTTCTGGATAGTAGGGAGGACTCAGTTTTGTAATCTGGCAGGTTGGAACAGTTGCGCCTGACCCGCAGGAATTGTCCGAAAGGCAGGTTCAGTCTCAGGGCCTTAGGGTGGTGGCTGGTAAAATGGAGCAAACTGTTGCGGTCTGTTGGTTTGCGATACATGGTGGTATCGATTTTACCCCCCTCCAGTCTGACAGTGAGATCCAAGAAGGCAATTTTGGATGCAGACGCCGTTATGGTGAAGTGGAGGTATTCGTTCAGCGTGTTTAGCCAACTGAAGAACTCTTTGTATAGATCTTCAGTGCCTGTCCAAAGTACCAGGATATCATCAATGAACCTCCTCCATAGTTTGATGTTAAGATGGTAGGGGTTCGCTGGCCCATTGATGTGTCTTTCTTCGAAGTCTGCCATGTAGAGGCAGGCTACCGAAGGGGCAAAAGGGCTGCCCATGGAAGTCCCCTGGGTCTGATGGTAATGCTGCCCTTTAAACTCAAAGTAGTTCTCCGTAAGGGCATGGGTAGCACATTCCATAATGAAGGAAGATGGCGTAGGAGAGCTCCAGTCTTCAGCACTGAGCATTCTCTCTATCACCCCTAGTGAGGCCCTCTGAGGGATGTTGGTATAGAGGGCCTCCACATCTAGGGTGATGAGAAAATCGACCTGGATATCCCCCTGTAGATTATCCAGCAGGCGCAGGACATCGGTGGTGACCTGGACGTAGGAAGGTATTCGTTTTACCAGCGGCTGTAGAAAGTGGTCACAAAACTGTGATAAAGGCTCTAGGACAGAGTCAATGCCTGATACAATCGGGCGTCCTGTGCCTAGGAAATGGCTTGCAGTGGACAACACTGTCCACTATCCAGACAATTTCACTGAGGCTATGTGCTGACTACTGGCCTACAGTCAAAGTAGGACCTTGGCGGTGGACTGTCCAAAACAGATTGCCCCAGCCTAAAATACGTCTGGGGCCAATATCAGGTAGCACAATTCAGTAACCCAAGCCAAGCACAAAACATAGTGCTGCAGTGGCATATTGCCATAATGAGCATGTATACATACTTGTGAACGGCATGTGAAATTGGCACTGCATTGTGCCACTTTGTAAACCCTCAGAAAGATGCTTGCCTTATAATATATATTTATTATACAAAAAGGCTGTATGTCTTCTCCTTGGGTGGCAGTGTATGAAGGTTTGCTTTCACCAGCTTATAGCTCTGTGTATACATAAACTCTACCAAGAATGTTCCTTTCTTCACCCATTACCCTTCCCACCATTCTGTCCAGCCAGCCTCTGTCCTGTTTAGGTTGAAGCCTACCAGACAGAGCAGCTGTCTCATTTGCTAAAGACATCTTGGGGACATTGAAAAAGCTTCCCTGGGAATATATACCTGTTGCTCGCCATTGGCCTTGTAGATCATAACTCACATTTTCTGGCTTACTATTTGCTGGTTTTATTTCTTTGAGGCTTTTTTAGTTTGTCCCTCCCTGAAGCAAAGCCTTTTCACACTACCTTTCCTCATATTCTTCCATGAGTGTTCCTTTCTGTTAACAGGCCTGTAAAGTTTGTTCTTAGCTTGTCACATTTGTAGCACACTGAAAGACAGAGATCAAATGTCAGGCTCTGTCTTTTGAGGGAGCTTGGTGTTTACTTTTCTTTCTCTGACTTCAAAGTGAGAAGATATATGTGACAATCTTGCTGGATACTGAGGGTACAAACGCTTTTTTTCTAGCGCACAACATTTAATTGCACTGTGAAAGTATTTCAATATATTTCAGAATAAGGAAAGCACCAAAGAATACATTTTTGTTAATTCTAAATTGTGTTGGAAACCAATACTTTAATATGATGAAAACAAATCAATACTGTACTCTGCATCACTGCACTTTATGCTGATGCACTTTGCAGCCCTCCACTCTATAGCACTGCTCTCTACGCCAATCCACTCTTCGCCACTATACTTTGCTATGTACCACTCCACTCTACACCGCTGCACTCTGCACCTATCCACTATATTCCACTCTAATCCACTCTGCATCCCTGCACTCTACACTACTATACTCTATGTCATTACTCTCTACGTCACCCTACTCTATACATCTGCACTCTACCCAGTGCCACTCTATGCCGCTATACTCTACTCCGCATCACTCTATGCTAGTGCACTCTATACCACTGCACTCTACACTACTTTATTCTATGACATTACACTCTACGCCACGGTGCCCTATGCCACTGCGCTCTACTCGGTGCCAAACCTCTCTACTCTATGCCACTTCACTCTACTCTGAAACAATCCACTCTACACCACTGCACTCTACACCACTCTATTCCACTTTGCACCACTCCATTCTATGACACTGCCTATACCTTTCTACTCAAAACCATTACACTCTACCCCACTGCACTCTATGCCACTGTACACCACAGCATTCAACGACACTCTGCTCTGCAACAGTGCACTCTCTGCCACTGAACTCTCTGCCCCTCTGCTCTGCACTATCTCACTCAATGCCAATGCACTCTATGTTGCTCTACTCTGCATCACTGCTCTCTACTCCACTGCAGTCTGCAGCACTCCACTCAATGCCACTGCACTCTACACCACACCACTCTACGCCTCGATACTCTACTCTGCACCACTCTATGTCACTGCACTCTATGCTACTCCACTCAGCACCACTCTACGCCACTGCACTCAATGCCACTCTGCTCCATGCCACTCTACGCTACACCAGTGTACTCTATGCCACTGCACTTGACACCACTGCACTCTATGTCACTCTACTCTGCGCCACCCCACTCTGCTCCACTGCACTCCATGCCACTGCACTCAACTATGCACCACTCTAATCTACACCACTGTTTTCTACGATGCTGCATTGTAGGCCACTGAATTCTATGCCTCTGCACTCTCTGCCACTATTTAATTGCAATCCGCTAAGCCAATAAGCCAACGCATTCTACACTAGTCCACTCTGCTCTATGCAAGTCCACTGTTCGTCACTCTACGCACCTCCACTCTATTCCATTCCAATACGCAACACTCTATGCCACTCCACTCTATAACACTCTACTCCACTCTTATACATTTCACTCTGCAACACTCCACCCCACTCTCCTCTATGCCACTAACTTTGAGCCATGCTGAACAGCAGCCATGCCGGTGTACAACAAGGCTAAAACACACATGAAAAGCCAATAGCTCTTTCCCACATTCTGCCAAAAGCAAACAAATCAACTCTTTACCCTTTTGCATTTGGCCTTCATTTCTATTAATTTGCAGGAGAAACCTATTATTGGTTTGTATGTCCAATATCTGGAGTGCACAAGCAGTACCCTCCTTGCATCTTTATGACTGATTAAATAATTAATTTCGTAAGAACATATTTTCAATAGGAAGACCATCAAAGCGAAGACGTTGTAAGTATGCACTTTTGATAGCTATACATATTGTTTTTGATTACGCATATTTTTAGGGATGGGTGGAACTCACAGAGAGTGATCCACGGAATTCCACGAAGTTACCTAAAAACTCAGTGAGATTCCTTGGAGTTCCGTGAGCAGTGGAATTCCAGTCCTAGAATAAGTGCTGGAGACTACTTTTAAAAATCATCTCTTCCTTTAGGTAGACTATGAAATAAACACATTCAGTATCATATCTGTATAAATCATTTGAAAGAACTAAACCCTTAACTCCTTCGCTGCTAGGCCTCCCCCCCCCCCCCACTGTGCTAAGCCTTTTTTTCCGATTTGGGGCAGTTTGCACTTAGGCCCCCGTAACTTTATGACCACATAAGGTATCCACACCAAGTTTCCGTCCTTTTCTTCCAACATTATGGGGATTTTAAAGGTATCCAGGGTTTGTTGATTCCCCTGGAGGGGATCCGGAAATTAGCCAAAATCCAGCCACATTATTTTCTTTTCTTTAGAAATTGGAAAAAAAGTGCTGCAGATGAAAGTGTCTGTTTTTTTCTCCTGCAAATGGCATCAACAAAGGGTTTGTGGTGCTGAAATCACGATCTTCCCAGCTTTCAGGGACCAACAGACTTTTGTCAGAAAAACACATTTTTTACATAGTTTTGGCATTTTACTGGGACAGAGCCTATTTTTCCTATTTTTTGTGCTTTCAACCTCCTTCCAGTTAAAGGCAGAAATGGGTATGAAAGCAATAATGGATCCTGGACAGCTATACATTTCAGAACAGTAGACTAAATTCTCAATTCAGCAAGGGGGCATTTGTGTAGATCCTTCTTGGTTTCTTTATAGAAACTAACAGTTGAAACTAGGAAAAATTGAAAAAGATTTGAAAAGAACAGCAAATTTTGTCAACGTTTCACCTGTAACTTTTCTAAGTATGAAATATTTTTTAAAACAATATAGCGTTACATTTGCTGGACTCTTCTGGTTTTGGGGATATATAGGACTTGTGGGTTCACCAAGAACTTGACGAACCCAGAGCCAATAACTGAGCAGCGTCTTGCAACGTTTTTTTTACTGTGTACCGGTATATAGCAATTCATTTGGGAAAATATAACCAGTGAAAAATGTATTTCTGAAATGGGAACAAAATATAGAGTTTAGAAACAGTAGCCATTTGCACATCTCCGAAATTTTGGGTACCCATACTAGCATGTGAATTATAGGACATTTTTCAAAGTGACTTCTTATTTACACATTGTCCTACATTTGGCAGGCAGAAATGCATTGAAAGTCAATAGGTAATAACAGTTGCTCTACATTTTTGTGATCCCCTAAGTCTCGTGATAAAAATGGTACCTCACTTGTGTGGGTAGACATAGTGCCCGCAACAGGAAACTGCCCAAAACACAATGTGTACACTCCAAATATTTACAGTGAAAACAGACCCTTTTCTTGCACAGCGCCTAGCTGTGGATTTTGAACCCTAGCTCTGCCAACTCCTAGGGACACCTAGCAAACATATGCATTGTTGAAAACTAGACTCCCGGGGGGATTTAGTGGCTGTCACCAGGTTCTGTTACCCAGAATTCCTTGCAAATCTCAAACTTTGTAAAAACAAATAAGTTTTCCTCACATTTCTGTGATGGAAAGTTCTGGAATCTGCGTGGATCCACAAAATGCCACCCACCCCTCCATTCCCCAAAGTCTTCAAATAAGAATGGTACTTCACTTGTATGGGCAGGCCTAGTGCCCGCGGCAGGAAATGGCCCAAAACGCAACATGGGCACACCACATTTCTACAGTGAAAACTGACCCTTTTTTTGCAATGTGCCTAGCTGTATATGTTGAACACTAGCACTGCTGGCAACTGGGGAAACCTAGTAAACCTATACATGTTTTAAAACTATACACCCAGGGGAATCCAGGATCGGGTGACTTGCCTGACTCTTACCAGGTTCTGTTGCCCAGAATCCGTTGCAAATCTCAATCTTTGCAAGAAAAAAACACTTTTTCCTCACATTTCTGTGATGGAAAGTACTGGAATCTGCGTGGATCCACAAACTTCTACCAACTTCGCATTCCTTAAAGCCTTCTGAAAAAAATGGTACCTCACTTGTGTTGGTAAGCCTAGTGCCTGCGACAGGAAACCACCCAAAACTCAACGAGGACACACCATATTTTTACAGTGAAAAGTGAATTCTTTTGCAAAGTGCCTAGCTGTAGATTTTAAACCCTAGCTCCGCTGGAACGTAGGGAAAACTAGCAAACCTATACATTTCTAAAAACTAGACACCCAGGGGAATCTAGGACCAGGATGGGATGACTTGTCTGGCTCCCACCAGGTTCTGTTACCCAGAATCCCTTGCAAACCTCAAACTTTGTCAAAAGAAACACTTTTTCCTCACATTTCTGTGATAGAAAGTCCTGGAATCTGCGTGGATCCACAAAATTCCACCCACCCCGCATTCCCCAAAGTCTTCCAATAAAAATGGTACCTCACTTGTGTGGGTAGACCTAGTGCCCACGACAGGAAACGGCCCTAAACGCAACATGGACACACCACAGTTTTACAGGAAAACTGATCCTTTTCTGCAACGGGCCTAGCTGTAGATTTTGAACCCTAGCTCTGTGGGCAACTAGGGAAACCAAGCAAACCTATACATTTTTGAAAACTAGACACCCAGAGAAATCCAGAATGGGGTGACTTGTCTGGCTCGCACCAGGTCCTGTTGTTGAAATTCCCTTGCAAACCTCAAACCTTGTAAAAAAAAACATAGTTCCTAACATTTCTGTGATAGAAAGTTCTGGAATCTGCGTGGATCCACAAAATTCCACCCCCCCTGCTTTCTCAAAGTCTCCCGATTAATACAGTACCTCACTTGTGTGAGTAGACCTAGTGCCCACGACAGGAAGCGGCACAGAACGCAATGTGGACACAACACATTTTTACAGTGAAAGTTAACCCTTCTTTTGCCAATTGCCTAGCTGTAGATTTTGAACCCTAGCTCTGTGGTCAACTGGAGAAACCAAGCAAACCTATACATTTTTAAAAACTAGACACCCAGGGAAATCTAGAATGGGGTGACTTGTCTGGCTCGCACCAGGTCCTGTTGTTGAGATTCCGTTGCAAACCTCAAACCTTGTAAACAAATATACATTTTCCTCACATTTCTGTGATAGAAAGTTGTGGAATCGGCGTAGATCCACAAAATTCCACCCACCCTGCTTTCTCAAAGTCTTCCGATAAATACAGTACCTCACTTGTGTGGGTAGACCTAGTGCCCATGACAGGAAACGGTACAAAACGCAATGTGGAAACATCACATTTTTACAGTGAAAATTGACCCTTTTTTTGCCAAGTGCCTAGCTGTAGATTTTTAACCCAAGCTCTTCCGGCACCCAGGGAAACCCAGCAAACCTATGTTCCATTGAATATTCAGGATGTTCAGCTGGTTCCCAGGGTACTTTTAGTGAACGTCCTTGGACGGGTCCCAAAACTTGAGCTCATTGCTCCGGAGTTGTCTCTCCCGTGCATTACCCAACCCCACGTGGGTGTCAGACTTTAGAGCGCTAGAGGGTCCAAATACGAACTAATAGAGAGGTCAAAAAGACAAAGTATTACATTCAAATAAAATGATTTCATTGTATAGCATCTATCTCAACTCTAATCCCATTTACTTATATAAAGTCTATTTATGCATTAGAAATAAATATATAATATGATTTAGTTTCAGCAAAGCAGATGCTTAGCATATGAGTTCTTAAGCTGCCATTTTAGATGTTTTTCCTCCAAGCGTTAAGACGTCATGCAGCTGACGCATGCGCAATTCATTTTCTTGTGTTAGCAGCCATCTATATTTGCACTTGGGTTACTTGTTAGCAAAACACATAGGAAAGCTTCCCCCTTTTCTAGAAAATATAAAATGTCATGTAAAATTAGTTTTAAAAACTCTATTAATATTTCTTTACAAGATTATATGAGAAGATTACATCCAAGCAAGTCTCTTGTTCAGGAATCCTTGCTCCATCAATCCCCTCTCTGATGGCATTTATGCCATCAATAACTACCCATACCCAAATAAAATGACAACTTCAGCAAATCTCTATTCCCTTCTCTATCTTTTCAATTTCTCCTTCATCTTTCTCTTTCATATTTTTCATTTTCTTGTACATTCTCCTTTTAATTCTTCAAGCTTAGTTTCTTCGTACTTCCTTTTCTTTCCCTGTTTATTTATTTCATGCTTTCTTCTCTTTCTAGAACATTTGCACCAAATCATTATTATCAAACCTATCATAGTTATTTCAAATATAGGTAGTAGTACTTGAGCTACAACTCCTTTACCAAAATTAACAAACCAAGATCCTATTGATGTTAGACTATTTGTTAATTTCACCCATACACTGTCAACTTCCAGTGGTTTCAAATCCTCTTCCAATTTTGTAATATTTTTAAAATATTTTCCAATTTCTACACTTTTATCAGGTATATAAGAGCAACAATGTTGCACTTTCAGCATTTTACAGATTCCACCCTCTTTTGCCAATAAAATATCAAGGGCAAGTCGATTCTGCAAAACCATAGATCTGATGGCAACCATTTCCGTATAGATCATCAAGAAGCCTCCAGCAGTATCAGTTGATAATCAATCAACTACTGTGGACAATTGACAAATTCTTCATGAATTCATAATTACTCCCACTGAAGGTATCAATGTCTCCTACTATTTCTGCAAAACTAGCTCTCTTATTACGGATTAGTTCATTATTGTTTTCATTGCTTCTAGTGTTTCTTTTCACAGGATAGACTTTTAGAAATACTATTCCAAAATAACAACCCCAATACTATCTTGCAGGTAGCTTAAAGTAAGCTTTGTTTCCACATAGAATAATACATTCCAGGGAAAACTGGATATGTTCCCCCTTTTAGTTCCCATTCTCCAATAACCAAGAAATTATGTTCACATTCACTGGAACCAATACATACATTATTATTGTCAGTATTTCCCTTTCTTTTCAAAATCTAGGGCCATCGCAGCTTGAGTCTTGCCAGATGTATAAATTATTTCTTTTTTAGCCCATGATGGGATATGACTTTTCTGTTTGTTGGCTTTCTTCTGGAAATCTTGTCTCCTTTCTTCTAAAAAATGCAAAAATATTTTTGCTTCTTTTTTCAGAGAACATGTTAAATTATGCTTGTGAGCTTCTGCTATATCAATTGCATTTTGTGCTAGGAAAAATTCACCCATATACTGTGCTGCTAGGCTACTGAGTACTGGATTCATATTCCTTCAAACAGGAACTTCTGAAAATATTACATCTAGGTTTGAATAATAGTACTGCAGTTTGCCTGTTTTATAAAACAGACATGTTAGTACACTACATGAAATGCCATATGTTAACGGTAAATGGTGATATGTGACACCTTCAGCAACTGAAGCTGTTAGTTTCATACATACATAACAATCACTAATCTCCATAGTATCTACATATTGAAACAGTAATTTGGTGAAAACATTTAAATCTGTGTTATTATCTGTTAACTGTGTGATGTATTTCTGACACATCTGATGCTTCTAGTTCTACTCTATCTCCCTTTAAGTTAGCTAAATTTCCCTTTGCATCTGTACTATTTCTCTTTTCTATGCTCATCAAATATGGTATTGCTATAGTTAAGGCTAACCATACTACAATCACTATTAAAATGCTACATATGCATATTCTACAGCACCTCTTTAAGCAATTTCGTTTTGGTTTTTCAGCAACTCTATCTTTAGCCATTTTAAGAAGATTTCTCCTCTTTTCTTTACTTTTTGGAAATGTTTGAATTTCTGGTATTATTTTAAGGTGGTCTCACTTCTCCCACATCAATTTGATCTGCAATTATTTCCTCGTCACTTTCTTCATTTAGATCTAGGTTCTCAAGTTATTCAAGAGATACATAGGTCCATTCAGGGTCTTTGAATTTGTTATTCAGTAATTTTAATCTTTGACTCCTTAGTCTAGGGATCTCAATTGTCTGTCCTGCTGACTAGTGAGCCCATTCACCTGGTCAGGTTCTTCATTTATTGTCTTTAGATGATATCTTAATCTTTTGAAATATCTAGGCCAATTATCACCTTTCCTAACCCTTTTGGGTTGCACTGTACTTCCACTTTCTTTGTCACTTTCGAATGTTCTTTTATTTACGTTATATTACGGCACAAATTGATTTTGTTTGTCTTCTGTGTCCCTCTCTAACTGACCTAGTTCAAGGCTTCTTAGAGTGACACCATTCGCCTGAACATGTTCTGCTTCTCCTATCTGGTCTTGTTCAGGTTTTACTCTAATTGGCTTATCTTCCTGAACGTGTTATTCTTTTCCTAACTGGTCCTGCTCAGGTCTTATTGCACATGACTTGTCTGCAGCCTGAACGTGTTCTTCTACACCTATCTGTCCCTCCTCAGATCTATGAATATCCTGATTCACCTCTGTCTAAGTGTATTTTTCTTTCCTTGTCTGTTCCTGCTCACGGACTCCGACAATTTCAATTTCAATTTCCTGAGCTTGTTCTTCTATTCCTGTCTCGCCCTCACTAATGTCTTGCTTTTTTAAATTGGTTCTGCTTCTTGTTCTTATATTTACATCAGATATTTCAACCACTGGTACCCAATCCTCCTGACTAGTGCTTGGTTGTTCTTGGTCAGCTACTTCAAAGTCTGTTATTCTAGACTCTTCAGCTGCACAACCTTCTGAACCCTCAATTGCAGGTGTCTGTTGAGGATTTTCCTCATCAAGGACTGATACTCGTTTGGTATGACTAATCCAGTTAAGCAAACCTGCACATTTCACTGCTGTTGTTGTAACCACTATGACCTGTCTTGGATTACTCCACCTGGGTGCTAGACATGTCTCTCGGGTGTGATTCTTCACCACCACCCAGTCTCCAGGATTTAGATCATTTGCTTGATCTGGCTACCTGGCCTCTGCATCTTCTCCCACCTGGTGAGAGACAGAACGCACTAGGTCAGCCAATCTTTTACAATAGTCTAATACCAGATCATCAGTTATACTTAACAGTCTGTGTCCTAGTATGAAGGCTAATCACATTGTTCCTCCCATGAGTATTTCATGGGGACTCAACCCTGTATTTCTGTCAGGATTGTTTTTGAGACCCATCAGAACAAGAGGTAAGGCATCTGGCCAACACAGTGATGTAGACGCACACACCTTTGCCAATCTTGATTTTATTGCGTCATTCAGTTTTTCTACCACCCCAGAAGCCTCTGGGCAGTGAATGAATGAAATGAAATGAAAGCGCAATTTATAGAGTGAGTGGCTACCTGGAGGCTTCCCAGTGCAAGGCAGAACTACTCCATAGGTGGAGAGCGCGGGAGGGGGAGTTACGGGAAGAGGAGGGTTTTCAGCTGTTTCCTAAAGATGCCGTGACTGGGTTGGTTTCGGAGTTGAAGGGGAAGGGCATTCCACAGTCTGCCTGCGTTCAGGGAGAACAGTCTGCCGCCACTCCTGGCTCGGTTGATTCTTAGGGTGGCGAGGAGGCGGAGTACGTCTGAACGCAGTTTCCTCCTGGCCTGGTAGGGGTGGATTATGGTTAAGAGTAGGGGCGGCCCTTTGCCCTGAAGAGATTTATGGACGATGCAGAGTGACTTGAAGCTGATTCTCTCTTTCACGGGTAGCCAGTGAAGGAGGCATAGGGCGAGTTTGGCAGAATAGAGTTTGGGGGTCCCAGTGAGCAATCTGGCTGCGTAGTTCTGGATGATCTGTAGTCGATTATTGACCAAGGTGGGGGCACCCAGATAAAGCGCGTTACAATAGTCCAGTCTGGAGAGTATGATAGACTAGACCATGGTTTTCTTAGCATGGGGGGAAGCAGGGGGAGGACTTTCCTTGCTGTTCTGATGAGGCCGAAGCAGGTTGCCACAGTTTTGGTGGCATGTGCTTGGAAAGACAGTTTGTTGTCTAACCAGATACCCAGGCTCTTTATTTCAGGCTTAGGGGTGGGGACTGGGCCCATACAGAGTGCAGTGTTGTAAAAATTGCCTAGGGTCATGACCTCGGTCTTTCCACCAATTTCAGGTGGGAGGACCCCATCCAGTTTACAACTTCAGTGAGGCAGGTTTTTAGGACGGATGAGTGAGGGGTAGATTGATTCAGGGCTACAACCAGTTGGATGTCGTCGGCGTAGGTAACCATCTGGATCCCGAACGGGGCCACGAGGGATGCTAGTGGGACCATATACCTGTTAAAGAGCGTTGGGCTCAGCGATGAGCCCTGTGGGACACCGCACTGGAGAGGGTGAGGTTTAGAGCACATGCCATCTTCGATGACCTGGAACGTACGGCCTTCCGGGAAGGAGCGCAGCCAGTTCAGGGCGGAGCCGGCAATACCCAGCTCGCCCAACCGGTGAATCAAGACTTGGTGATTCCCCATGTCGAAGGCTGCGCTCAGGTCTAGAAGGATGATGGCCACCGCTCCTCCTGCATCTAACAGTTTCCAGATTTCATCCACAACTGCCAACAAGGCAGTCTCTGTGCTCTGTCTGTGCTCTGTCTGTAAGGGGTGTAAAAGGAGTGACCCTTGACCTCCTGGTAGGTCGCTCCCCCTCCCGCCGCAGGTCCTGTGCCGGTTCTGCCGCCTTGCCGCTCCTGAAGACTGCCTGCTTCTTTCACTCCCGTCCCCGTGCCTCCTGCCCTGTACCGCAGCTCCTGTGCCGGTCCTGCCGCCTTGCCGCTCCTGAAGACTGCCTGCTTCTTCCGCTCCCGTGCCCGCGCCTCCTGCCCTGTACCGCCGTGACTCCCCCTGGTCGCTGTCTTCCGCTCCTGCCGCTGTTTCCTGGGCCCGTCGTTCCGCTGACCTTCCTGTGTAGCCCCTCTGCCCTGTTCCCCCCTGTCCCCGCTGCCTCGACGCTCATCCCTTAGCCCCGCTCCCCCCCGAGCCCCGCGCTTCCCGAGCTTTCCTGCTGCTGCCCCCCCTGCCACCCCGCCCCCCCAGTGCCAATTGGCCATGCAGCCCCTCCTCCCGCCTCCCAGCTGAGCCTCCCTCCACTCCTTCCCTTAAATGCCGGCCGCTGCGAGGCCGCGCAGCGGTGCGGGCAGCAGGCGTGCCGCTGGCGCACCAAAGGTGCGCCTAAGGCAAGCCCGTCTGCGCCCGTCTGCGCCTGTCTGCGCCTGGACCGCGCCCAGCGCCAGAACCCCAGGACCACGCACCATCCATGAAGACCGCATACAGTATGATGCCAACACCCTCCTCGCACTCAACCACGGACGACCACTCAGCTGCCACAAGGCCGTCCCAAAGCGCCCCCACGGCCCCTTCACCTGCCGGAACTGCAGCTTCTCCTGCAACAACAGAGCCAAACCAGCTCCGATGCATCCTGCTCAACACCCACTCCGCACGCAAATACGCCGTCGAGCTCTGCGACCTACTCGACTCCACAGCACCAGACATCGCCATCCTGACCGAGACCTGGATGAACGGAGCCTCTGCCCTAGACATCGCAGTGGCCATCCCTGACGGTTACAAGATCACCCGCAGAGACCGTACCAACAGAGTCGGCGGAGGAATCGCCATCATCCACAAGAACAAGATCAGGATCTCCACCAACACCGCTGACACCCTCAACACCGCCGAACACATGCACTTCCAGATCCACACGGACCCCAAGACCACCCTAAGAGGCACCCTCATCTACAGACCACCCGGACCCCGCCCCCAATTCTGCAACTCCATTGCCGACTTCATCAGCGCACACGCACTGACCTCCAATGACTACATCCTCCTCGGCGACCTGAACTACCACCTGGAAAACAACAACGACAGCAACTCCTCCACCCTGATTGACAACCTCGCTACCCTCGGACTGAAACAGATCGTCACGACACCGACCCACATCGTCGGTCACACGCTCGATGCCATCTTCTCCTCCAGCCCCCACGTTGCCTTCAGCCACGCCGCCGAACTCACCTGGACCGACCACCACTGCGTACACTTCACCTTCCGGAAACCCATCATACGTCACCGCGCCCTGCAGATCCCCCGACGTCGTTGGGGCAAGGTTACCAAGGAACCCCTACAAACACACCTCGCACTCAACCCACTGACCAACCCCACCAACCCTGAGGAGGGGGCCCGAACCCTCAGACTCTGGATGGAAGACTGCGCCAACACGCTAGCCCCATTGAGACAGCACGCCAACAGAGACACCAGCCAGAGAGCCAGCTGGTTCACCCCGGAACTACTAGCCTCCAAACGCACCTGTCGGAAACTAGAAAATATCTGGCACAAAGAGAAGACGCCCGACAGCGGCGCAGCCCCCAAAGAAGCCATCCGCAACCACCACCACCTCATCAGGACCACCAAGAAGGCTGCCTTTAAAGACCGCCTCGAAAACAACGCACACAACAGCAAGGAGCTCTTCAACATCGTTAAGGAACTCTCAAACCCCAGCTCCTGCACCAACGACATCCTGACGTCTCAAGCCCTGTGCAACACCCTTGCTGTCTTCTTCCTTCGCAAGATCACCGAGATCCACGACAGCTTCAATCCTCGAACAAACCCGGCTAACCCCACCACACCAGACCCACCGAACCCCACCGACCACGACCTCCTCAATACTTGGACCAACACAAACACCGAGGACACTATCAAGACCATGAGCACCATCCACTCAGGCGCCCCATCCGACCCTCTCCCCCACCACATCGTCAACAAAGCCAACAGCTCCATCGCACCCCACCTGTGTAACATTATCAACCTCTCCTTCGAGATGGCGACCTTTCTTAAGAGCTGGAAGCACGCCGAGATCAACGCCCTACTGAAAAATACCAAGGCGGACCCGAGCGACCTCAAGAACTTACGGCCCATCTCCCTGCTTCCGTTCCCAGCTAAGGTCCTCAAGAAGATCGTCAACACCCAACTCACCCGCTACCTAGAAGACAACCGCATCCTCGACCCCTCCCAGTCAGGCTTCCGCAAGAACCACAGCACCGAGACCGCCCTCATCGCCGCCACAGACGACATCAGAATCCTGCTTGACAACGGCGAGACAGCAGCCCTCATCCTCCTGGACCTCTCCGCCGCCTTCGACACCGTCTGCCATCACACACTACGCACACGCCTTCACGACGCAGGAATACGCGACAAGGTCCTGGACTGGGTTACCACCTTCCTCTCCAACAGAACGCAAAGAGTTCGCCTCCCCCCGTTCTACTCCGGAATCACCAAGACCATCTGCGGCATCCCGCAAGGCTCTTCCATCAGCCCGACGCTATTCAACGTCTACATGGCACCGCTTGCACGCATCGCCAGTCTACACGACCTCAATATAATCTCCTAAGCCGACGACACCAAGCTGATCCACTCCCTCACCAAGGATCTCCTCACCGCCAAAGCAAACCTCCACCGGGGCATGAAGGCCGTCGCCGACTGGATGAAAGAAAGCCACTCAAACTGAACACGGACAAGACGGAGATCCTCATCCTCGGGCCCAACCCCTCAGCCTGGGATGACTACTGGTGGCCCGCATCACTGGGCTCCCCCCTACTCCTACAAACCACGCACGCAACCTTGGAGTCCTCCTCGACAAAACTCAGCATGACCAACCAAGTCAACGCAGTATCCTCCACCTGCTTCCACACCCTCCGCATGCTCCGCAACATCTACAGATGGATCCTGACAGACACGCGAAAAAACGTCACCCACGCCCTCGTCAGCAGCAGACTCGACTACGGCAACGCCCTCTACGCCGGAGCCCCGTCCAAACTCATCAACAGACTTCAAAGAATCCAGAACGCCTCCGCACGCCTGATCCTCGACGTACCGCGCCGAGACCACATCACCCCCACCTCAGAAACCTGCACTGGCTCCCCATCGACAGAAGAATCAGATTCAAACTCCTGACCCACGCACACAAGGCACTCCACAACACCGGCCCGGCCTACCTCAACGACAGACTCTCACGCTAAGCACCCAACAGAAAACTCCGTTCCGCCGACCTGTCACTGGCCGCCGTCCCACTCATCTGCAGAACCATCTACGGGGGTAGGTCCTTCTCCCACCTTGCCGCTAAGACCAGGAACTTCCTCCCTCTCCTACTACGACAGACTGAAGACCCGCTGTCCTTCAGGAGACTACTCAAGACCTGGCTTGTCGACCACTAGCTGCTGCGACCCCCTCCCCCAGCGCCTTGAGACCCTCAGGGGTATGTAGTGCACTCTACAAATGCACTGATTGATTGATTGGTGGATTCCAGGAATACAGAGAGAATATGGTTCACATATTTCTCAGCGATATTTGAATTTTCCGGGAGGAGTGAAATCGGTCTGTAGTTGCCTAGGTCAGTTGGATCACGGTGGGGTTTCTTCAGGAGGGTCCTGACCATTGCTACTTTCCACAGAAGGGGGGACTGCTCCTGAGTTGAGGGAGGCGTTGATAGTGTCAGAGAATGAGGGACCGACGGTGGGACCAACTTTGCAAATAGTATGTTCATGGGCACGGGGTCGCTAGGTGAGCCGCTCTTTACTGTGGGCAGGAGTGAAAGAAGCACCTCAAGTGATAAAGGGGGGAAATGTTCCAGGAGGCTGGCAGTGGAGGGTAGGGGTGCTGTGGGGGTTGTCGCAAGAGGATCGATGGGGGAAGGGTTTTGAGAATGTTCTGTATTTTTTTTCATAGAACTTGGCCTGCTTTTCGCACCGGGTACCAAGAGGGTCCGCTGGGACGGGGGGAGCTGGGCATTTGAGAAGTCTATTTATAATGGAGAAGGTCTCTTTGGGGGAGTTGTCGGCCTTTTTAATCTTTGTCTCATAATAGCTTGCCTAGGCTTTCCTCATTTCCTCCTTGTATTTACGTATGGTTTCCCTGTAAGTGAGCTTACTTTCAGGGGAGAAGTCTTTCCTCCATCTTCTTTCTAGGACGTTACAGCTCTGTTTCAGAGTACGTAGTTCGGCTGTGTACCAAGGCGATCTGGTGGCGCCAAGCTTTTTTGTAATCCAAGCTTTAGGAAGGACGGTGTTGAATGACTCATCTAACCAGGTGCAGAGGTTTTGGTACATGGTCTGCGGGCAGGGAGTGAGCAGGGGATGTCTGTTTTCTCAGTTCCTGGATCCACTTCTCCCGAGGAAGCTTGGACCAGGGACGGGTGAAGGACCGAGGAGGGGAGACTTGGGAGGGGGAGGACTGGGGGTGCCAGGAGAGGGTGACCAGGTAATGGTCGGACCAGGGGACGGGGATCGGGACCTTGCCTTTTAGTGTCTCTAGGTTTGAGAATACTGGGTCGAGGCAGTTTCCCTGCGAATGGCTTGGGAGAGAAACTTTTTGCTCCAGCTGAAGGGCCGCAAGGTCTTTAACTAGATCTGTTGCTATTGTGGACCCCACTTCATTAAAGTGAAGGTTAAGGTCGCCAAAGAGCGTGAAATTAGGGGATGAGCTGGCTAGATCGATGGAGGTTTCAATCAAGGACTTGCAGAAGGTGCCTATAGCCCTCAGGGGGCGGTAGACCAAAAGGCCTGAGAGTGTTAGAAGGGGGGAGAATTGAACAGAAAAGTGAACATTCTCGCAGTCCTGCAAAGGGCTGCCGAAGAGACGGCAGGTGAGATAGTCCTTGAACACGATCGCGATACCCCCACCTTTTCCCAGTGACCTGTCTACTCTCTGGATCCCATAACCCTGGGGTAGTGCTTGTACCAAGTCTCAGTCAGAGCTAGCATTGAGCCAGGTTTCCGTTAGGAAAAGTACCTCGGGGGAAGAGTTTTGTAAAAGGGCGAGATTTCGGTTGAGTGCCTGGGGAGGGATCTACAGTTCAGTAGGAAGATGTTGAGAACTGGGCTTTTGGGGGGCATAGCGGGAGATACGGGAGAAATGTGAAGGGGCAGTAAGGACATTTTGCCTTGTGGTTATTTGCTAGCAAGGAATGTAGGCAGTTGTCCCTGGGCAGTATGTTAAGCTGCCGGAGTTGTGCGCTAGAGTATCTACGGTGCCCTGGAAGGAAAGGGCCAGAGATTCTGGCCCCAGGCCACGGACGGGCGCGGATGGGCACAGACGGGTGCGGATGGGCGCCGACAGGCTTGCCTTTGGCGCGCAATCGGCGCACCCGCTGTGGGCGTCCGCTGCACAGCCGCGGCATGGGCGTGATTTATGCGCCTCTTCCGACGCTGGGTGCAGCAACTATACTGCTGCCCCGAGCGTCTGAAGCGCCAGCCGGAAGTGGTGCACGCGACCTTCCTGCCTGCCGAGCTTTGAACACAGCTCGTACCGGGAGGTGGTTTTAACGTGCCACCACCAGCAGTGAGTGCAGGGTAAGTGAAATTCCCAGATTTGTGGAAAAATAAGCAATGTCTTAAAAAAAACAACTCCCAACTTGTGCAAAATAAGCAATGTTTTAAAAACAACAAAACAACGTTTTTAAAAGCCGCAGATTTCACCTAAAAAAACAACGGGGAAGTGAGCGCATTCAGGAGCGATTCTATCCGTGCCCTTGCTCTGCCACAGCAGGAGTAGTAAGCCTTTGGTGGTTGCGCTAGGAGTAGTCTTTATGCGCCTCTTCCGATGCCGGTTGCAGCAACTATACCGCTGACCCGAGCGTCTGAAGCGCCAGCCGGAAGTGGTGCATGCGATCTTCCTGCCCACCGAGCATTGAACACAGCTCGTAACGGGAGGTGGTTTCAACATGCCACCACCAGCAGTGAGTGCAGGGTAAGTGAAATTCCCAGATTTGTGCAAAAATAAGCAATGTCTAAAAATAAAAAACTCCCAACTTGTGCAAAATAAGCAATGTTTTAAAAACAACGAAACAACGTTTTTAAAAGCCGCAGATTTTGACTAAAAAAACAACGGGGAGCTGAGCGCATTCAGGGGCGATTTCTAACCGTGCCCTTGCTCTGCCACAGCAGGAGTAGTAAGCACAGTGCAATTTTTGTTCAATTTTAAATGTTTCACAGAGCAAACAAATTATTTCATTATTAAAGTGAGATCCTCTATCTGATTCCTCAGTTACTGGGAAACCAAAATGAGGTATAAGTTTCCTCAACAACAATTTGGCAACTGTTATACTGTAATTTCTTCTGGTAGGATACGCCTCCACTCATTGTGAGAACAAACATACTATAACAAGGATGTACCTAAATCCCCTACATGGTGGTAACTGAATGAAATCAACTTGCAACCTCACAATTGGTCCTTCTGCCTTCCCAATTCTTCCCCAACTGACCACTGTCTTCCTACCTGGATTGTTCTGTTGTCAAATTAAACATCTCTGGCAATGGCTCTCTGCAACGGTCCTAAACTTTGGGTTATACCAGTCTTGTCTAAAGAGTCTGATCATGGCATCTCTACCTATGTGGGTATCTCCATGGTACATTCTGGCCAATTGTGAGAGTGAGCAATCTGGCATGACTTGCCTACCATCTGGATAAATAAAGACACCATCTTCTACTCTCCTTTGACATCCTTTTTTAATCCACCCTTCCTTTTCACTTACTTCTACCTTATCCTGTAAATATCTTACTTCATCCCATGTTTCTATGGCTGAGATAAATAAACAAAGAGAATCCAACTCAAAGGAGGGGAGAGAGTGATCGACACAAGTTGAAGCACTCAGTGTTTTGTAAAATACCCCTCACACACCAAAAGGCCCCTTGGTGTCATGCTTCATCATCGGGGTCTTCGCACCCCTCTAGCGGGATGCGGCGTGCTACGACCTACGACTACGCGGGAGCACTTATAGTAATGACTATGTGTGGTGTGGAGTGTGTGGGGTGTATTTATAAGTGAGTGGTGGGATGTGGTGAAAGATTAAAAAAGTACCTGGCACATGAGTCTCTAGAAAAAACTTTTATTCTGAACTCTGGCTGGTACTGTTAAAAGAAGTGCAGTGTGAGGTCAATTCTGTTAATTAAAGAACAGGACCTCTGGTGTGCGTCGACATGTTTCGGAGTCAAGCTCCTTCTTCAGGACGGGGGCACAACTTCCCCACCTTACTCACGTATTCTTAATAAAAATAATTGTGTATTTACAAAAAAGTGAAGTATTCAGGCTTAGTGTGCCTACAGCGGTCTGCTACAAGTACAATGACCTGTAGAAAGACTAAAAACAAAGATAAACTAATGGTTACCCTGTAGTGGGTAGTTCAAGCAGGTGCAGTCACCTGGAACCTCACCAATTGCTTGTAATAAGCCCTGTGAAAAGAAAAAGGTACTCACAACACATACAACAAATAACACAAAAGTACTAGGAGTTACTAGCAGTAGTGGTCATACTTATGAAGCTTGCTTGTTGGCTTCATGAGCATAATGGAACGTCAGGGGTGTTGCTTGATTTGCAATCTGTAGTAAGGAGGAATGATGCAGTTTTTAATAAATCATTCTTCACTTACTTAGGAGAAAAAAGGGTTCAGACACAAAGGCTGTCTTACAACTTCTCCAAAATACAACATTTGACCCTCAAACTCAACTCCTAATCAGTCTAGACGTAGAAAGCCTTTATACTAGCCTACCCCACGATGAAACACTCCTGATCATCGAGGAAGTATTATTTTCCACACAATGGAAATATCAAACACCACGAGGGCTAGTAATGGAATGCATCTCATTGGCACTGCAAAAAAACTTCTTCCAATATAAAACCACGATTTATCAGCAATGCCATGGGACCAGCATGGGCAGTACTTTTGCTCCAAGTCTGGCCGGGCTCTACGTACACCACCTCGAGACCACCAGGATTCTTCATAACTTGAACCCATACAGATCCAATATAAAATGCTGGAGGAGGTACATAGATGACATCCTTGTCATCTGGGAAGGTGACCGACGATCCGCGGAAGATTTTCAAGTCTGGTTAAACAACCAGAACGCCTTCCTCAAATTCACGAGCTCGATCTCAGACCACATGTTGGTCTTCTTGGATTTAAATATATACGCAGAAGGAGGCTGTTTAAAAACCACTACTCATTTCAAGCCGACATCCAGAAACTGCCTGCTAAGATACGATAGTTTCCACCCCAGGCACCTGCGAGAGAACCTACCTTATGGACAATTTTTACGCCTCAGGCGTAATTGTACAGATGTGTCAGACTACAAACTGCAGGCTAAGGACCTGAAAGAAAAACTGAAACTACGAGAGTACCTGACCAGAATCATTGACAAAGCAATGAAGAGGGCCAAGAATAATAACAGGGAGGCACTATTGGAAGAACGTCAAAAAGAACCGAATGAAAACAAACGACCAATATGTGTGACGACATTCAACACTATGTCCAACGATGTATCCAGGATGGTTAATAAACATTGGAAGATACTAACATGTGGTAACCTAAACCTGGAAAAACCACTGTTCGCTCACCGTAGGGGACGCAATCTCAGAGACATGCTGGTACATACCCGACCGAAACCTACAACAACTGCCATACAACCATCCATAGGTATTCAAGGTCATTTCCCATGCGGCAACTGCAGCAGCTGCCACCTAACACAGAAAAGCACAAAACTGACCTTCCGAAATGGAACTACTTGGGAGCAAAGGAGGTTCTCCAACTGCAACTCCAAAAACGTGGTCTACCTTATAAAATGCCCCTGCAATCTCGAGTATGTAGGTATGACTACTAGGGCCATAAAGACGAGAATGAATGAACACAAGAGCAATGTGCGCTGTAAAAAAAGCAATACGAAAATGGCCACACATTACCTGACAGCACAACATTGTGTGAATGATCTCAATTGGACCATCATAGAGCAACTACCCTCTGAGAATGGGCTCTTCCAAAAGGAACAAAGATGGGTGTTCAGACTTGGAACCCATAAAATCGGGCTGAATGACGAAGTGCCCTGGGACCAGCTATCCAACTAAAATATTTCCCTAAAATATTTCCCTAGAATCACGCGAAATACTGATAAGGTACCAATCACCAAACCGAGAGGTACCATTATGTATATGCGTATTAATTTCCAATTCCCAATAATCTTTATCAGTGAATACATCCGTGAATGTGGAATTCTGCTGTTGTGCGATGTCTAACGTAAGTCTTTTTGACCCACGAGGCCTCTAACATGATGAGATCTTTCCAGGCTTTGTGCACGGGTAAAGGGCACGCATGCGCTAAACATCAGTGCCCCCTAAGCGAGCGCTGCTTCTGAACACGCATGCGCAGCGATGAATATTCTAGCAACGCCCATGCGCGTTAAAGGGACACTCGCGCTTACAGACGCTGGTCATATGTGAGTCCGTGTCGGACATACGAGTATTATGTATGGTCAATGAGCGGATGCTCCATACATGGGTACAATTAACAATAACGAGCGGAACAGCCATGTTAGGGCATGTAGACACTTCCGCCCAATTACAAAAAGTATAAATAGCACAAACCCGATTACCGTCTCATACCAGCGGAGCAGTGTGAGGGGTAAGACGGTGATCATAGCGTCCTGTTTATGTGAGTATTAACTGAACCAACCAAGAAAACGACCATCTGAACCCTTTTTTCTCCTAAGTAAGTGAAGAATGATTTATTAAAAACTGCATCATTCCTCCTTACTACAGATTGCAAATCAAGCAACACCCCTGACGTTCCATTATGCTCATGAAGCCAACAAGCAAGCTTCATAAGTATGACCACTACTGCTAGTAACTCCTAGTACTTTTGTGTTATTTGTTGTATGTGTTGTGAGTACCTTTTTCTTTTTACAGGGCTTATTACAAGCAATTGGTGAGGTTCCAGGTGACTGCACCTGCTTGAACTACCCGCTACAGGGTAACCATTAGTTTATCTTTGTTTTTTGTCTTTCTACAGGTCATTGTACTTGTAGCAGACCGCTGTAGGCACACTAAGCCTGAATACTTCACTTTTTTGTAAATACACAATTATTTTTATTAAGAATACGTGAGTAAGGTGGGGAAGTTGTGCCCCCGTCCTGATGAAGGAGCTTGACTCCGAAACATGTCGACGCACACCAGAGGTCCTGTTCTTTAATTAACAGAATTGACCTCACACTGCACTTCTTTTAACAGTACCAGCCAGAGTTCAGAATAAAAGTTTTTTCTAGAGACTCATGTGCCAGGTACTTTTTTAATCTTTCACCACATCCCACCACTCACTTATAAATACACCCCACACACTCCACACCACACATAGTCATTACTATAAGTGCTCCCGCGTAGTCGTAGGTCGTAGCACGCCGCATCCCGCTAGAGGGGTGCGAAGACCCCGATGATGAAGCATGACACCAAGGGGCCTTTTGGTGTGTGAGGGGTATTTTACAAAACACTGAGTGTTTCAACTTGTGTCGATCACTCTCTCCCCTCCTTTGAGTTGGATTCTCTTTGTTTATTTAAGTACCTTGTGGAGCAGGAATCCAACCCTTCGCTCTACCTCCCTCCAGTGTTTTCGATATAGTCTAGGCAGCTCACAGCTGCGGGAGTAATACTCACATCACAACACATAATCAATTACACTAGGCAGTTGCGAACATCAGCGGTCTCAAAAAATGGAGGACGAACATGGCCTCACGTTCGGTGAGGATGAAATCGATAAAATCTTGACGGCAATCAATCCTTTTGAGGGCCTTAGCAACCCAGAAACTGGTCCAAACATTAATGATTGGAATGAAATAGTCAACCTGAGACGCAACCAAATAAATGCAGCACTACATGGCTTGTTAATGACGGAATACCTCAGGAACAAGATGGGACCACCTGGTTTGATCGTCAAGAACGAACCATTCATATTCCAATCAGACACACAGTTTAAAAAGGAGTGGTCGTTGATCTCCTGGCACTGCACCAGGGACTGGTTGGTCCTTATTGTCAAAACGGCAGCCAGAATCACTCAAGAGCTCAAGATTGAAATCCAGAAAATTGAGGTACAACTGAGCACCTACATATCACCAGCCGACCTGAAAATTAGACTAGATGAGCTAAACCAACAAATGACCGAGTTTGAATATACATTAAAACAGAGTAAATTCACTAAATTGAGAAAGGATAAGGATAAATTGACACCTGAAGGAGCATACCCATACACCAAAGCTGACTATGTGCCCAAGAATCAGAACAGTGATATGGACAGTGATGGATCAGATAACAGTTCATCCAGCTCTAACTCTAGCAATGGACAAAGGTACCGTCCGAATAGAGGCGGATGGAGACAAAAAAGACAACAGTTCCCGAGACAACGAGGGTGGAGAGGGTACCCACCTCAATTCCCACAATACATGGGCCCCACACCTTTTCCCCCTTTCCAGTTTAGCCATCCAGGGAACGCCCAGGGTTACCCACAATGGAACCAGGACTTTGATGGAGGTTTCTACGGTCCACAACCTTTTTTAGGCACCCGCCCTGGGACACGGGGAAAGAACCGGAAGGGCAACAATGTCACATGGGAGGACAAAGACCAAGGGAACCCCCGACAAACCAGGAGTATGACAGGCTCCCTGCCCAACCAACCGTCAACCAGCAACCAGAGAGGGACCTAGTGGTAAACCTAACTCTAAAACCATTGACAGAAATACAGAAAAAAGTGCTAAATAAAGGCCTGGGCTTTGTGCCCAAACAGAAACCGGACATCTTCAAGATCAACATTGAGATGCAAGAATTCATACGAAAATTGAAATTACAGGCCTACTTCATGGACAAACCATCCCCGACACCTACAACTGATACCGGCCTCAGACCAAAGTCTACCTTTACGCCTCCAGATTCTTTGCTCCCAATAGAGCTACTAGCTTTTGAAAAAGCTCTGATGACAGAAGTCAACAAATTGGATGTGTCGTCCGTACGAACATTTCACAACACTACCAAGGAAGAGCAACAAGCTACCAAAGCTCTATCAGAAGACACAAGCGTCACTATAAAACCAGCAGATAAAGGCGGAGCCATCGTCTTACAAACCACAGAAGCATATCACAACGAATGTATGAGACTGCTGTCAGATAGACGCAACTATATGATTCTACAACAGGACCCCACTGAAGTAAAGTAAAGTAAAGTCCACATTTGTAAAGCGCACAATCACCCGTAAGGGTCTCTAGGCGCTGGGGGCCGTCGGGAAGATTAAGCGAGCTATTGCCCAGAGTCACATGGTGCTGGGCTAACCTGCCGCCGGAGCCGGGGATCGAACCGTGGTCCCCAGATTCCAGCGTCAGTCGCCCTGGCCGCGGCGCCACACCTCTCCACTGAGAGCCTCAGGATAAAAATCGGAGGCATGATTGAAGAAGCCTTAGCACACGACTGGCTGAGCAAGAAGGAAGGGGAATTTTTGGAGCAGAAAAAACCTCGCATCCCCTACTTCTATTGCATCCCTAAGATCCACAAGAGCCTCACCAATCCACCTGGGAGACCGATAGTATCCGGTATCGGCTCTATTTTGGAACCCCTGTCAAAATTCGCTGACGCTTTCCTACGACCACTGGTACAATCAACAAACACCTACCTCAAGGACACAAAGGCTGTCTTACAACTTCTCCAAAATACAACATTTGACCCTCAAACTCAACTCCTAATCAGTCTAGACGTAGAAAGCCTTTATACTAGCCTACCCCACGATGAAACACTCCTGATCATCGAGGAAGTATTATTTTCCACACAATGGAAATATCAAACACCACGAGGGCTAGTAATGGAATGCATCTCATTGGCACTGCAGAAAAACTTCTTCCAATATAAAACCACGATTTATCAGCAATGCCATGGGACCAGCATGGGCAGTACTTTTGCTCCAAGTCTGGCCGGGCTCTACGTACACCACCTCGAGACCACCAGGATTCTTCATAACTTGAACCCAACAGATCCAATATAAAATGCTGGAGGAGGTACATAGATGACATCCTTGTCATCTGGGAAGGTGACCGACCATCCGCGGAAGATTTTCAAGTCTGGTTAAACAACCAGAACGCCTTCCTCAAATTCACGAGCTCGATCTCAGACCACATGTTGGTCTTCTTGGATTTAAATATATACGCAGAAGGAGGCTGTTTAAAAACCACTACTCATTTCAAGCCAACATCCAGAAACTGCCTGCTAAGATACGATAGTTTCCACCCCAGGCACCTGCGAGAGAACCTACCTTATGGACAATTTTTACGCCTCAGGCGTAATTGTACAGATGTGTCAGACTACAAACTGCAGGCTAAGGACCTGAAAGAAAAACTGAAACTACGAGAGTACCCGACCAGAATCATTGACAAAGCAATGAAGAGGGCCAAGAATAATAACAGGGAGGCACTATTGGAAGAACGACAAAAAGAACCGAATGAAAACAAACGACCAATATGTGTGACGACATTCAACACTATGTCCAACGATGTATCCAGGATGGTTAATAAACATTGGAAGATACTAACATGTGGTAACCTAAACCTGGAAAAACCACTGTTCGCTCACCGTAGGGGATGCAATCTCAGAGACATGCTGGTACATACCCGACCGAAACCTACAACAACTGCCATACAACCATCCATAGGTATTCAAGGTCATTTCCCATGCGGCAACTGCAGCAGCTGCCACCTAACACAGAAAAGCACAAAACTGACCTTCCGAAATGGAACTACTTGGGAGCAAAGGAGGTTCTCCAACTGCAACTCCAAAAACGTGGTCTACCTTATAAAATGCCCCTGCAATCTCGAGTATGTAGGTATGACTACTAGGGCCATAAAGACGAGAATGAATGAACACAAGAGCAATGTGCGCTGTAAAAAAAGCACCACGAAAATGGCCACACATTACCTGACAGCACAACATTGTGTGAATGATCTCAATTGGACCATCATAGAGCAACTACCCTCTGAGAATGGGCTCTTCCAAAAGGAACAAAGATGGGTGTTCAGACTTGGAACCCATAAAATCGGGCTGAATGACGAAGTGCCCTGGGGCCAGCTATCCAACTAAAATATTTCCCTAAAATATTTCCCTAGAATCACGCGAAATACTGATAAGGTACCAATCACCAAACCGAGAGGTACCATTATGTATATGCGTATTAATTTCCAATTCCCAATAATCTTTATCAGTGAATACATCTGTGAATGTGGAATTCTGCTGTTGTGCGATGTCTAACGTAAGTCTTTTTGACCCACGAGGCCTCTAACATGATGAGATCTTTCCCGGCTTTGTGCACGGGTAAAGGGCACGCATGCGCTAAACATCAGTGCCCCCTAAGCGAGCGCTGCTTCTGAACACGCATGCGCGGCGATGAATATTCTAGCAACGCGCATGCGCGTTAAAGGGATACTCGCGCTTACAGACGCTGGTCATATGTGAGTCCGTGTCGGACATACGAGTATTATGTATGGTCAATGAGCGGATGCTCCATACATGGGTACAATTAACAATAACGAGCGGAACAACCATGTTAGGGCATGTAGACACTTCCGCCCAATTACAAAAAGTATAAATAGCACAAACCCGATTACCGTCTCATACCAGCGGAGCAGCGTGAGGGGTAAGACGGTGATCATAGCGTCCTGTTTATGTGAGTATTAACTGAACCAACCAAGAAAACGACCTTCTGAACCCTTTTTTCTCCTAAGTAAGTGAAGAATGATTTATTAAAAACTGCATCATTCCTCCTTACTACAGATTGCAAATCAAGCAACACCCCTGACGTTCCATTATGCTCATGAAGCCAACAAGCAAGCTTCATAAGTATGACCACTACTGCTAGTAACTCCTAGTACTTTTGTGTTATTTGTTGTATGTGTTGTGAGTACCTTTTTCTTTTTACAGGGCTTATTACAAGCAATTGGTGAGGTTCCAGGTGACTGCACCTGCTTGAACTACCCGCTACAGGGTAACCATTAGTTTATCTTTGTTTTTTGTCTTTCTACAGGTCATTGTACTTGTAGCAGACCGCTGTAGGCACACTAAGCCTGAATACTTCACTTTTTTGTAAATACACAATTATTTTTATTAAGAATACGTGAGTAAGGTGGGGAAGTTGTGCCCCCGTCCTGAAGGAGGAGCTTGACTCCGAAACATGTCGACGCACACCAGAGGTCCTGTTCTTTAATTAACAGAATTGACCTCACACTGCACTTCTTTTAACAGTACCAGCCAGAGTTCAGAATAAAAGTTTTTTCTAGAGACTCATGTGCCAGATACTTTTTTAATCTTTCACCACATCCCACCACTCACTTATAAATACACCCCACACACTCCACACCACACATAGTCATTACTATAAGTGCTCCCGCGTAGTCGTAGGTCGTAGCACGCCGCATCCCGCTAGAGGGGTGCGAAGACCCCGATGATGAAGCATGACACCAAGGGGCCTTTTGGTGTGTGAGGGGTATTTTACAAAACACTGAGTGCTTCCAACTTGTGTCGATCACTCTCTCCCCTCCTTTGAGTTGGATTCTCTTTGTTTATTTAAGTACCTTGTGGAGCAGGAATCCAACCCTTCGCTCTACCTCCCTCCAGTGTTTTCGATCTATGGCTGAGATAAGCATAAGTTGCCATCTGATTCCTGTTGTTTAAATTTTCTAGTTTACTGCCATTTTGATTTTGGCACAGTAATGAGTAACTTGGTCAGCATAGTGATTACCAGCAGTCATATAGTCGTTTCCAGACTGATGTGCAGCACATTTGACCACAGCTACTTCCTTTGGCAATTGTATTGCTTCTAAAAGCTCTTTTATATAATTTCCATTTTTGATAGGGGTTCCTGAAGAAGGCATGAAATCCCTCTGTATCTATAGTTGGCCAAGGTCCTGCACAACCCCGTAACTATTCTATCAGCGTAAATGGTTACTCCCAAGTTCTTCCCAATTTTGCATGCTTTGATTAAAGCTATCAATTCAGCTATTTGTGCAGACCTGACTCCTGGTAAATAGGATGCTTTGACTATTCCAGCCAATGTACAGACAGCATAAGCAGCACTCAACCCTTCTTCCTCGTGCTTCATGCACAAGCCGTCTACAAATAGCTCATTTTCACAATTATTCAGGGGCTCTTCCTGTATGTCTGGGCGAGGTTTGGTACAATATTCAGTAACATCTAGACAATCATGTTCAACATCATCCCTCACTTCTTCTCCATGCACATCAGGTAACAAAGTGGCTGGGTTTAAAATAGTATACCTGATTACTGTTAGATTTTCTGCTCCTAATATAATTCTTTCACATTTGGTCATTAGACTTGGAGTAAGGTATTGAGTTTGTATTCTTGTTAAAAGAATTTCCACTGAATGAGGGACATAGACCTTCACCGGGTTTCCCATCACAATAGATTCACTTTGTTCAAGACCTGTGCAGGCAGAGGCCACTGCTTTCAAACAACCAGGTAACGCTGAAGCTACTGGGTCCAAAGTAGCAGAAAAATATGCTACTGGACGTCGCATAAATCCATGTCGCTGAGTTAGCACTGATAAAGCACAATTGTCTCGTTCACCACAAAATAATGCAAATTCTTTTGTATAGTCTGGCATACCAAGAGCAGGTGCTTTACACAAAAGCATCCATGCTTTTATCATCCCATTCTGTAGGGTCCTTTGCTCGTTTTCTTGTCATTTGTATTAGTGGTTTGGCCAGTACGAAAAACCTACAATCCATTGCCTACAATACCCTACTACACGAAGAAACGTTCTGATTTCTTTCTGGGTCTGTGGTAACTGCGTCTGTTTTATTATTTTAATTCTTTCCTCACTCCTCTTTCTAATTGATGTCCCAAATATTTAACTCAGGTTTGGCAGAATTGCAGTTTCTCTGGTGACAGCTTGTGCCCTCCGTCAGCCAAATGGTTCAACAAAGCAATAGAAACAAGGACAAAGAAACAAGCAAGTCATCTATATATTGGACTAAAACAGAATTTCTCTGCATCATTAGCGTTTCCAAACACCTTTTCAGAATCTGATAAAAAATTGAAGGGCTTTCTGTGTACCCTTGAGGAACTCAATTCCATACATAGATACGAATTTCAAATTTAAACGAGAAGAAACACTGGCTATCTGGGTGTAACGGGATAGAGAAAAATGAATGACACAAATCAATTACTGTAAACCATGCTTCATTCCACAATATCTGGTACATGATTACTGCTGGGTTCGGCACTACAGGACATCAAGGTACCACTATTTTATTTATTTTTCTCGGATCCTGCACTATCCGATATTTCCTATTAGGTTTCCTAATGCCAATTATGTGTGAGTTACAAGGACTGCTCGTTATTTCCTTAAAAACGCCTAGCTGAATCATTCATTCTATTTCTGTTATGACACCTGCTTTGATTTCTGGACTCATTTTATACTGTCTTGTGGTTGGATAAACCGCACCCTCTTTCACAGTAACTTTCACTGGATCCACATTTGCCATTAACCCTACTTCTTTCCCAGTGAAATCCCATACTTCTGGATTTACAGTCAATTTTATTTCATCAGGTAAGTCTTCCTTTGTCATCGTTAAATACATCTCATCTGCTTCAGAACCCTGCTTTGCTAACTTTTTTTGTAGATACCATCTTCATCAGGGATCTGAATTGCAACACCATCCAGTGCACAATAAACTGTACAATTCATATTGCTTAGTAAATCCCTGCCTAACACATTTACGGTACTGGAATCGCACACTACAAATTTGTGCATTTCTCTAAAATTGCCAATGCATACCACCATGGGTTCTATAACTGGAGTTCTGATCTGTTTATTTGAAATGCCAACTACTTGGATTGCCTCACCTGAGAGGGGTAGATTAAGATTTGGGATGTCTGCTGTTCTCACAGTAGAACGGGTAGCACCAGTATCCAATGAAAAAATAATGTTTTTTCTTTCTACCTTTCCATCAATATATGGACCTGACTGATCTACCGGTAAGTATGCGCCAAGTACGCACTCCTCTTCCTCCCCGCTCAGGCACCGTCATTGTTCATCTTCGGAAGAATAACTGTTCTGCAAAAGGAATTGTGAAGTTACTGAATTTAGCTTTCCACTTTCTCCTGAAAATCCGGCATCCACACTGTACTTTGTTCTGTTCACAAAATTTGGCATAGGGGCAGGTGGTAACTGACTCTGTGGATTAACAACCAGTTGCGGTTGATTCAATATCACCTCATTCTGCGTCTGTGGACTTAAATTTTGATTTGAGCCGTTATTATTTTGAATATTTTTACACTCGTTTTTCCAAGGCCCCAATTTTCAGCACCCATGACAAGGACATTTCTTCTTCGCTTCCTCTCTGCTCATTTTCCCTTTCGGTTTTCCTCCACTATTTTCCACTATTTTCATTCTGTCCTGATCCTCTATTCTGATCACTATTCTGGGTTTTAAACTCTTGTTGTTCTGCCAATTTTACTTGTGCCCACATTACCTTTTCTTCTAATTTCTAGCGTCTATTTTCTATCTCATCCCCCCAGTATTTTGCATACTTTAAGACTTCATCCATACGTTTCCCTTGCCAACACAACATATGGTTTTGGATCATCTGACAAATCTCAGGTCTCAGTCCAGATACAAATCGATACAAAAAATGTCCCATACCTTTGTCACCAATATTCTCAAATCCACTATACTGTTTGAACACCTGTAGCAAAAGTTCATAATAGGCATGTACAGTCTCCTTTATTTCTTGTGTGGTTCTATCTATTTTTATCCAATCTGTCTCTTTTGGAGGAATTTTTCCTTTTAAAAAGGTGATCACTTGGTGATATTTCTTCCTTACTTCCTATGAAGGTGCTCCTGTTTTCTCATCTCTTGGGTATTTATCGCTTGGCCAATCAACTGTGATTTTACCTTCTGTCCACAAATCTGCAGGTACTACTATGTCAAACAGACCATCCAAATCCTTCAACAACACTTTAGAAACTTTCACAAACCTTTCAACTTGTCTATACCATTCAACTGGTTTCTCTCGTAACTTTGGGAAATCATTAGTAAATGATAAAGTATCTCTCCTATTCTATGGAACATGTACATATCCTCCTACTGGTACCTCTCTCATGGGACACAATCTTTCTGTCTTTTTAGGTTCTCTTAATAAATATTCTGATGTAGTCTTATTTTCCTGTGCTTCCTCCTTTTTCTTTGTCCACCTTCTTTTCCACCTGTATAGTTCTCCTCATTTCTGTAAAATTGTCATTAATTCCTTACTCTGTCTCTTTTGGAGGAAGTTTCCCTTTTAAAAAGGTGATCACTTGGTGATATGTCTTCCTTACTTCCTCTGAAGGTGCTCCTGTTTTCTCATCTCTTGGGTATTCATCACTTGGCCAATCAACTGTGATTTTACATTCTGTCCACAAATCTGCAGGTACTACTATGTCAAACAGACCATCGAAATCCTTCAACAAGACTTTAGAAACTTTCATAAACCTTTCAACTTGTCTATACCATTCAACTGGTTTCTCTCGTAACTTTGGGAAATCATAAGTAAATGATAAAATATCTTGCCATGGAACATGTACATATCCTCCTCCTGGTACCTCTCTCATGGGACACAATCTTTCTGTCTTTTTCGGTTTTCTTAATAAATATTCTGATGTAGTCTTATTTGCCTGTGCTTCCTCCTTTTTCTCTGTCCACCTTGTTTTCCACCTGTCTAGTTCTCCCCATTTCTGTAAAATTGTCCTTCATTCCTTAATCTGTAATTTTCCTCCTGACACATTCATATTTTATAAATCTTTGTCAGTAAATTCTGCTCTGTGTGGTTTCTGTAATAGTTTTGATCTCCCTATTTCAACTCCCATTTCAGAAGCAATCTCTGTCTGTTTTTCATAAAATATTTTTACATTTCTAGTTATACTTCTGCATATGAACAACAATTCTTCTTCGTGGTGTGTATTCAGTCTGTCTATTCCTACGTTTCCAGCTATCATTTCTTCCAATTCTACTTTTAATTTATATATATCCAAATTCTTTGGCTGTGGATTCGGTGTGTCTATTCCCTGTGCCCACCTTTCTAATTCTTCTGGTGATACTATTGTGGCACTTTTAGTTCCTGTGGTGGTTTCCATTCGTATTTCTTTTGCACAACTATGGGTAACTCTTCTTGGGGTTTCATTTAGCTGTTCTCTTATTGGCAAATCCATTAGTGATATTATTGATTCACATTCACGAGCTTGATCTTCAATTATCATTTTCTCCTTTCTTGGCTCGATTATAGGAATGGCCATAACTGGTGGATTTGGACAATTTCCCTCATACCCGTACAACGGGACTACAGGACCTATAGTCACTGGTATAGTCAATGCTTCAGGGTGTGCATTAAATTGTGTTATTTTCTGTATTAATTTGTCTCTATTTTATTTTTTGCTTTTCTTTACTTTTCTTGTAATATCCTTTCATTTAATCAATCATATATAATTTGGGGAACTAATGGTATTTCTAAAGCAGGGGCACTTGGTGTATTTCTACAGAGTCCCTCCTGATATTGTGGAGAAATTTTCGTTAAAATATCTTCCATAAACTCATCTTTTGATTCCCCACAACCTGTCATATGTTTGTTTTTCCTGTAGACTTGCCTCCAAACTGTTCCTCTAACATTAATGCAGGATACAGCCCTTCTGTGACCATTGCCTGTCTCCATTGTTTCATCTGGTATTCACGTGATACACGCATTGTTTTAGGATAAAATCCTCTATAACCCCTGGTACTTTTAAATCTATCTCAATCAAAGGCCTCCATTTCCCATTCTTCCAAAGCTTCATACTGGGTTAATCTAGGTCTGGGCTCTAACTCATTTAGTCTATTTCTTAAATTCTGAAGAATTCTTCCATTAAATGTACAATTTTCCTGGAAAGCTAGTATTCCATCTCCTTATGTATGCTCAATCTAATTTTCTAGCCATACAAAAGTATGGTATCACTTTTCCATCATCATATATGAGGCAGGAGGTTTAGGTGGTGGGATAAGATTTTCTTCTCTTGTCGTAATGGGGTTATCTTTCTTGAAATAATTCTTGATTCTTCGCATAAATGAAATTTTTCTTTTCTCTCCGTACATATTATGAATTGGTCCCCTTATGTATTCTTGTATAGCAAAACCTAAATATCTTCTATCTGGGTGATTCCCTATTAAGGTTGGATCATGTTTCCACATACAAAGTCCGCTCACTACTATTATTACTGCTTCTATTTTGTCAACCAATTTGTCCTCCTTTCTTTACACTATGGTTCTCCAATCCCTTTGCCGCTCCTATTCTTTCATCCAATTAAATTTTATTTAATAAAATCCATTTAACCAATACTAATGCGGCTCTAATGTGACATCTGTATCACTCCTCACTACTGACCCTCCTTTACACAAAGTCTCTGAAATTCACACGCTGTTTTGACCAATCCCAGCACAGGGCACTTGTTGATGCCAGTGCCACCACTGACCTCTTCTTTACAATTTCCTGACGTGTCAACCCCACCCGCTGACTCAACCAATCCCAGTGCAGCACTTTGTGACATCAGTGTAACTCCGGCAACTGATCCTCCCTTCACAAGGTAATACGAAAATGTATTTATTTTTAATCTTTCACCAACATTTTCATTAATAACAACATAAAAACATTTGCTACTCTGTCTGCTTCAAGGCCCATAGGAATCAATGGGCAATACCGATTCGTTATTTACCGAATCGGTAAATACCGAATCTTACAGATTCGGTATTCCTGAATTCGGAATTACCTACATCTGCCCCTTCCCATTTACAGACTCTTAAATACCGAATCGGTAAAATTCGGTATTTAAGAGTCTGTAAATGGGAATTACCTACATCTAGCCCTATTTGAGTGGATTACATCCGAGCAAGTCTCTTGTTCACGAATCCTTGCTCCATCAGGAGCATATGCAGCATATGTCAACAGAAAACACATCCATGCACAGTATATCACACAGCTGTTTGCATTGATGGTGCACTTGAATGTACTTTAAATAAGTTCCTAAAATGAAGACACTATGTGCATTTGTGAACATTTGTAAGAGTGCCATAAAATAAAATGCTTACATCTTGTGCGATGAGTGCCAAACAAAGAATTAACCACAAATAGTTTGAAGTTCCCCACTGCATGAGTGGCCAAACATATTGGCGCATGGAGCTGTTGACAAGAATTTGTTCGGTGCACTTTCAAAGCCTGTGAGAAAAGAGGACTACTAGTAGAAAGGAAATAAGTAAGTGGACAATTAAATTTGTCCGATATCCACAAGGAAACTAAGCTGAAAGAAAATGCACTTAGATGGTGTACCCTTGTGGTAACTGAAGGAAATATGAAAGTGGGAATGATGAACATGACGTGCCAGAAATATAGATTCTCATCAGCTGTTGTCAGCTGTAAAGTGTAAACTAGGGCCAAGACGTGCTTTTGAACGGTGTTGTAGTTCGAATTGTTTAGGAACTGGTGACACGAGAGCACTACGTTTTTGTGCATCACTTATTGTAAAGATAATCGCATTGTATTTATATAGCGCAAACCTAGTAACTATGGACCTGATTTTAATGTTGGCAGATTAGGTCCCGCCATCGCTTTTTTTGACAGTCTTCCCGCCAGCCGACTTGGCAGTCCGCACACTGTATTTAGGTTTTTGCAGGTCTATGGAGGAAAGACTGTCAATGTCCTGCAACCTCTGCCAGCATCTTGCTCCCGCGCCGATGGCGGCAGAGGCAGAAGTGGCTGTCCAAGGGATCCCAGCCAAGATTCCTGCAGTCCCGATTATAATGCTACTTTCCATGGTGGGGAAACCCCCAAACTTGAGTTGGCAGAATGGAAAAAAAAATACTTTTTTCGGTTTTCCACTTCTGTTTCTATCTTGAACCCCACTGCCCAGATCCTTCCTATGCTGCAGCTACTTCACCATGACGGTCAGCAACCCTGTTGTTGCCGGAATGTAAGGTAGACTTCTATGTCACTTGTCTCACTATGAGTCACATGTTAACATTTGCTTTCACCTAGTGCATTTTAAAATTGCTCTCACATTCAATTTTGTTATGTGTCATGCATAAGTGTTCATTTAACAAATTATCATGGTAACATGAACACACCTGTATTGACACACAATAAATATTTTTGGGTGGTGCTGTTTGTGGGAGTTGGGCTTGTGGAGAATGTGGGTGTACATTCAATACTGTATGTATGTTGTTGGTTTGCAAAGCTATATGTTAAAAAGGGCATCACACATTACCTACATATACATTATGACACATTCACAACATGTATGTGTAGTAAGATGATGATGTGAGAGGGCAGTGGCAGGGCCCATTACTGCTGTGTGTGGCGCCAGCGCGCTGATTAATTTTTAAATACTGCATTGCTCATTTGTGTTTTTAATTTGTGCCAAAGTGCAATTTTTAACGGAGCTTGTGGGCGGACGACGAGACAGCGATTAAGGCATCTCGTCCTGTCAACTAAGAGCGCGGCTCTTGATTTTTCCCTGCATTTCCCAGACTTACCTTCAGTGGACGCACACGGGGGGGCTGATCTCGTCTCCCTTCCTTCACGCCCCGGTCCGACGAGGTGGCTAGCACCGTTGTGCGGAGGGCGTGGAGGTGAGAGACAGTCACTTCCGGTGCGCGAAGGGGCCGGGTAGCGGTCCAGTGTTTGGGAGGCAGATAGGCTGCGGGCTACTTAAGGCCCTGGAGTTCCGCCCGCGTTGTGGTGAGAGGGCAGTGGCAGGGCCCATTACTGATGTGTGTGGCGCCAGCGCGCTGATTAATTTTTAAATACTGCATTGCTCATTTGTGTTTTTAATTTGTGGCAAAGTGCAATTTTTAACGGAGCTTGTGGGCGGACGACGAGACAGCGATTAAGGCATCTCGTCCTGTCAACTAAGAGCGCGGCTCTTGATTTTTCCCCGCATTTCCCAGACTTACCTTCAGTGGACGCACATGGGGGGGCTGATCTCGTCTCCCTTCCTTCACGCCCCGGTCCGACGAGGTGGCTAGCACCGTTGTGCGGAGGGCGTGGAGGTGAGAGACAGTCACTTCCGGTGCGCGAACGGGCCGGGTAGCGGTCCAGTGTTTGGGAGGCAGATAGGCTGCGGGCTACTTAAGGCGAATGCCACCCCGACAGCGCAGCGGACGAGCGCAGCGGGCACGACGAAGGCGCGACGAAGTTGCGCCTAAGTCAAGCCCGTCTGCGCCCGTCCGCGGGCTAGTGCGACACCCCCTGGTCCTGGAGGCAGAATTCTCTGGACCAGAGATCGACTTCTCAGCCTCCACACAGATATTCCCAACGTATGTTTACATAGCATAGAGGTGGGAGAAAAAGCAAGATGTGGGTGCTGTCAGTATCGATTTATAACTGGTACCGAGGGCACATGTGAACGAGCTAAGCTATCATGTGGACTGCTGAACGTGAGGTCATTGCGTAAGCATAGGCTTGATGTTTTTGATCTGCTCACGGATAAGCAATTTGACCTGCTGTTCCTCACTGAAACGTGGCTGTACATACATTGTGACCCGGATATCATTGAGGCAATGCCCGAGAATTATTCGATGGTGAAGCAAGATAGGCCTGTTGGGAAAGGGGGGGGAATTGCTATTATTTTCAAACAACATCTTGGATGTCAAATGGAGCCAGTATCGGTCAAGGACAGCGAGGCAGGCTCTTTCACCATAAAAATCAATGGGGGCACTACGGTTAAGGGCTACCTTATTTATAGACCACCTGGGCCCTATACCAAGTTCACGGAGAGCCTAGTGGAAGGTATCACTGAGGCTGCTTTGAGGAGGGATAAGTTCATGGTGTTGGGGGATCTCAACATTCATTTGAACTGCCCGGTAGACAGAGGAGTCGAGGAGTTTCGTAAAGAAATCCAAGACTTGCAGTTAGAATTGAAAGTCCTAACCCCCACCCATGACCAGGGTCATTTGCTGGACCCTATATTTGCGAACTGGGGAGAAGTTGAGGTATTTCCGGTAGTACCGTTTCCCTGGACGGACCACTTCCTGGTACCATTTGCGATATATTTCTCTAACACTAAAGGGACTAATCAGGCACCTATGTACCATCAGAGCAGGAAATGGGCCATATTCTCCCGGGAAAGATTCAACGAGGTACTATTAGCAGGAGGCCAGCCAGGGGGGGGAGGATGTCGAAACGGCCAATAGCAATTTTAATCAACGCATCACAGAAGCGCTGGACTGCACTGCCCCGCTCTGTAAGACTACGGCTAGTAGCCGCACTAAGAGAACGGCACCATGGTTTGATGAAGAATTGCGGCTCACAAAAGCAGAATGCAAACGAGCGGAAAGGCAGTGGAGGGTAGCTTTTGACAGTCAGGCCAGGGAGATATACCGGGATAAAAGGCGAGTATATCATAGGATGATTAAGAAGGTGAAAACGGACTTTTACGCAGAGCGGATTATGGAGGCAGAGAACTCTGCCAAGGAGCTTTTCTGCATCTATAAGTCCCTCGCAACCATAAAATCATCAGCAGGACCGGAGATTTGCTCAGTGGAAGCCTGCAACCGTATAGCGGATTATTTCGCGGATAAGGTTGCAAAGATTTATACATCTTTTCCGGGCCACCCCGCCATGGGGGCAGAGACTACCGAAGTACATGGGGTAGCAGAGGATCAGTGTGCCTTAACCCACTTCCTCACCCCCTCCCCTGAAGAGCTAATCGGGATCTGTAGATCGGTGAAGTCGGGCTCTCCACATGACCCTATGTCACCTAGATGGCTTGAGGACAGTCTAGGGGTCTTGGAACCCTATATAAGGCATATCCTTGATCTTTCCTTTAGGACCAGCTTGCTGCCTAGTGACTGGAAACAAGCAGTCGTGCTCCCCCTCCGAAAGAAATCAAACATTAGCTTTGAGACTTTAGAAAATCTTCGACCAATATCCCTGTTGCCCTATATGTCCAAAGTGGCTGAGAAGGTGGTGAATGGCCAGCTGATGCAACATGTGGAGGAAGCGAACTTACTACATGACACTCAGTTCGGCTTCAGGCCCCGCCACTCAACGGAGTCGGCCCTACTCATGGCAACTGAGACCCTGAGGCAGGGTGCAGATGAGGTCCAAACTATGGCCCTTATCCTTTTGGACCTCAGCGCTGCTTTCGACACTGTAGCACATTCTACCTTGCTACAGTGTCTGAATAAAGGGGGAATATCAGGTGCAGCGCTGAGATGGATTCAGTCCTTCTTGGCAGATCGTGGATTTCAAGTCAGGCAAGGGGACAGTTATTCTAGAGTGGTCACTCTGGGCCAGGGCGTGCCCCAGGGCTCGTCCCTGAGCCCAACTTTATTTAATCTATATGTTGCCCCTGTTGCGACTATTGTTGAGAGCTATGGCCTACGAATAGTGTCCTACGCCGACGATACGCAGCTGGTCATCTCCCTATCGTGTGCTCCTTGTCTTGCCGCGGACAATTTCAGAACATGCATGCAAGATCTTGCTGGTTGGATGTCCACCAATTGTCTGAGGCTGAACGGCGGCAAGACGGAGGTGCTCATAGTGTTAAAATCTGGATTGTGACGTAAACATTATCGGCGCCATCTTGTCCTTTTCAGATCCATACGTGCGCGTAAGCAGCAACCATTTTGATTGCCATGGCCTCTCTGCCCACTCCCGATAGCCAGCGTCTCTCTCTCTCCCCCTCACTCCCCAGCCTCGCAAGCATCCCCGACAAGCCCCCGGTCTCTCCTGCTTGGGTCATAAACGCACCTCCAGCGCGACCCTGCCTCCGAGCCACATCCCGTGCTGAACCCCCCTCACTCTTTCATCTCATTCATAGAACAGACCCTTTTTGATAACCTCTTCCTCCCTGCCCGATTGTCCGGCCTGACCCCAGGCCATCACTTAGCTCAACAGATGCAGTTTATTGCCCCTACAGTAGGACCTCGCCCCACATCAAAGGAGCGGGGATTAATCAATGCCTTCACACCCCTAGATCCGACCGATCGCCCACATTCCTGTTCCCAGCGGAACGTCCAGCTGCGCGATAGCCATCATGCTGAGATTTGGGTGGGGACCTCTACTGTAGATATGTGTGAGAACGGGCCTGAACCGGGGATTCCAAAGATGCCTTTGTGAACTTCAAAGCAATACCACGGATGTCATAAATGTAATAAAGCCATAAACCTGTGTATAAGAGGCCAGGCCTCAGAGATGCGGTTAGAGCACCTCGAGAAGATACCCTGTTGTCTGATTTGACGTGTTCTGTTCCGTCGGAAATAAACTCCTGTTTCCTGCCTTCCAGTCTCCAGCGCCTGCCTCTTTATTTGGTAATCGTGAGTTGGGTGAGAAGCGGCTAACGCCGGGCAAACCTAGAAAAGGGGTAAAACGACCTGATCTGCCTGAACCCTTTTTCATCAATAGTGGGGGGAGGCCAGTCGGCGTGGTCGTCGGCGTGGTGGCCATCCTGTCTAGGGATGGCACCGACGCCCTGCCAAGAAGCCAGGAACCTGGGAGTATGGTTCGATGCAGGTCTCACCTTTGGATCCCAAATCAGTCGCGTGGTCGGTGTTTGCTTCGGTGCCTTGAAAACATTGAGGAAAGTACTGGAGCTCCTACCACTTGAAGCCCGCAAGACACTGGTGCATGCATTGGTGACCGCTAGACTGGATTATGGGAATCTGCTGTATCTGGGGGTGCCAGAGAAGAGCATTGGTCGCCTTCAGGTATTGCAGAATGCTGCGGCACGCCTAATCCTGAGGCTACCCAAGAAGCATCTTCTAAAATGGCACTTCAAACTCTCCACTGGCTCCCGGTGAGGAGCAGAGTGGAGTATAAGGCCCTCTGTACCTGCCATCGTATTTTTAATGGCAGGGCACCACAACCGCTCCAGAGTTTGGTAGCGCGCTATCAACCGTCCCGTGCTTTAAGATCTGCGGGGACGGGACTGGTGAAAATTCCCAAGGTAAAAAAAGCGCGCATGGGGGGAAGATCGTTTAGGTACCTGGCAGCGTTCAAATGGAACAAATTACCGCTCGAACTGCGTCTTGAGCCATCGGAGTCCAGGTTCCGGTCTAAACTTAAAACCTACCTATTTGTCCAGCAGTTGGTTTAGTCCTCCCTTTTTTGGATCCTGTTGTAGCCTTCTCACCATAGCGCGGGGACACGCCGGGGCGCGTAACCAGGCGCTTTATAAGACTCCCTATTATTATTATTATTAGTACTTACCTGTCTCTACAGCTCCATGGCCTCACTCCATTGAGACTCTGCCGCTAGAGCACTGCCAGCACAACAGGAAGATCTAAATCAGCTTGGCGCATATCCGCCGGCATGACAGCAACAGAGTACTGTGAGCCAGCAGAGAAGACCACTGCTGCGGCGGTCAACTGTCTAGTGTCGCAACATCTAAATATGGCAGGCCAACTGCCATCAGCTTGAGGGACTTGGAAATGCCATCCCGGCGGGACGACGGTAGTCCAGCCAAAATGTAAATTGCTGTACGTTAAGTTGGGGGTGGGAGACTACAAAATCATATACCAAAAGTAGGGGATTCCAGGAATACATTGCACTTGTGTTACATTAAAACACATGTAGGTACAGGGAGATGAAGGTATTTGCCCAGAATCACACAATGTTGATTATGGTCCTCCCCTAAGATAAATTAACCTGATAGGCCACATATCCTTTGTTTAGTAAAACTAGCATTCTTGTATTGTTTCTTAAGGTAGGCAGTTTCACACACCATTATATGATAATAAAGAAACCATAATTTAAAAAAACTCAAAAATAATTCTAATATAAAGGACTGTGTAAAATGTGTGGCTAAGAAAAACGAACATGTAAGCAATTTAAATTTTCAATATTTTTTTTTAAACTGGCCTCTTGTCAATTGGAATGATTTGAGGTTGGGATTGGCTTTTCAGTTTAAGGTTAGGGTTGATGTCTTACTCTTGTCATTATGACTTCCTTCTTTAGATGTTATTCACTATTGTTAGCTCATTCCAAAATGAAAATTGCCATATACACCATATAGCCTACAGCGGCCTGGCAGCTCCTGTGAAACCTATTTGCTCTGCATCTCCCTGGATCACGTCATGTCCTTGTTCTTTTCCTAACAGTATCAGGGAAGGTGGAGCAATGTCCCTGCAGAATCGGTAGCAAGTGCCTGAGGCTTCATGCTCTCTTTCCAGGCATTGCAAAAGCAGAATTCCGCCAGTTCTCGGGACTTCATTCCCTCATTGTGTGGCTTGTGTAATCTGCTGGTTCAGGTGCAGGTACATCATTAGAGTGACACTAGTATTGACTAATGGCGATGAGGAGGGTCTCACGGGGCAGTTCTAACTCAGCCAAATCAAATGTGACACTGCAGCAGAGCAAAAGGCTGCAATGTTTCCTTTTTCTTTGGCCAGCATGTTTGAAGCAGGGGTAGGCGCCTGTAAACTCCACCATGTGATGGTTGGCGGAGTTTTGCCGAACCCCATGTTCCTAATCCACTGGCAGAGTGAGGTTTACTGACCACCCCTAATATTTTTTTTAAATGTATAGTTTTGTGCTACTATGTTACATCAACCTCAACAAATAATGGACTGATAAAATAGAAGGAACCTAGCCCATGATAGTGCAAGAGAAACAATTATGCCAGACATGCCAGGTCTGGTGAGTCAACGGACAGATGCATATCCTCCAGGAATTTGTGTTTGACCTCACTGTCATAGGTTTGAATCACAGTGGGCAAGCTTAACCTTTTATTTTACTTAAGTTGATAAAATTAGTCTCATTGCATTACCTAGAGACAAGTATCTTTTATCTGTCAGTAACACCAAGTGTCCTCTTAAAGGGTAAACACTCCCTGAATCGTATGGTATTAAATAGATCTTAGATTGGGAAGATTTCATTGGTGTATTGATAATCATCAAGATGTCTGATAGGCAACGTGTAGATCCAGAAACACCCAATCCTCTGCAAATACTGCTGCCTTCAGATTTCCAAGGACGATAATTTCTGACCATGGAACCAGCTTCATCTCTTCTTACATGAGGGAGATGAAGGAGCAAGCTGGTATGACATACCAATTCCACACAGTATACCACCTACAAACCAATTGTTTGGTAGAGCGGTCTAACAAAACACCAAAAAGTATGAAAGGTACTCTACCAGAGAACCTAAGGAGTAAGTGGGATCTTCTTTGGCCAAATCTCTTATTTGCCTTCAGAGAGATTCCACAGAAAGCAGTAGAGTTTAGTCCATTTGAACTTCTGCATAGACACCCGTTTCGGAGTCCTTAGTAAGGGAAGAGTGGAAAGGAACCTCAGAATCTCCACAGAAGGATGTGTTCTACTAGGTGATTAGCCTCATGACATTGATGGCACAGTACAGAGTCAGGCAAAGGAAAACCTATGCTAGCCGAAACCTAAGATTAACTGAGACAAAATTCTAACTTTAATACTCCTAAATGCCTTCTGTGAATACCGAAAGTCATAAAGTTAGGATTTTGTCTCAGATCACTTTTGTGAATCGGGCCCACTGAGTGCAAGTGTGCCTAAAATGGTATATTATATGGAAGACCACAGTTCCATGACACGGAGTGGAGCAATACCGCAGACGGATTTGGAAATTTCTGTATTCCTGTAACCTAGTTGGAACGCACACTGGAGAAGGGAAAGAGAAAGAGAAAGAGATTCCCCCTGTACATTTCAAAAAGTGCCCTTTGATTCAGTGAGATATCACAAGGAAAGAGCCTGGACACATCCCTGGAAGCAGATGTGGCTTTTAAGGAAATCATAAAGAGTAGGGTTGTGGATCATGGGCTAACCATTTGATGCACATATCACTGTGGCTGATAATCAGGTGTGAACTCTAGTCACTCCCAAGGCCTGTGTTGTAGGACTATCAGCCCTGGGGTTTCTCCTTCTGTGACAGACAGCCTTTCAATAAGAAAAGGGAGATTAGAAGAGTTTACTTCAAAAGAAGCATAACCCCAAAATAAAACTTCAAATAACTACATCACATTTGGAGCCTGAAAATGGGCTATAAGAAGGGGAGTTGAGACCCCAAAAATGAGTCATCTGTCTAGCAGCCAGATGGGTTGTGTGATGAGGGGAAGCTCTGCAATAGGTCTACCTGTGACCAGGGGACTCCCGCTTGTAGACACACAGAAAACCACAGAATGAAAAACTAGTGTGTGTCACCACGTATGGAACATGTGAACGTGATAAAAAAGAAAGTTTTATGACATTGGAAAATCTTAACATCAGTCTCATTGAACTTTGAGAGACAAATGTTCGCCTTCAGGAGAGGGAGAGCGCTAAAAGATATACTGGTTCACATGAGGCTCAGACAGAAGGAGAACACAACTCATACACTTCAAGAAATGTGTAACCTGCCTGAAGTAACTGGCCACCATCCCTGTGGACAATGTAATATCTGCCCACTTACAAAGGCAACCAAAGATATAGGCTTGGGACTACGCACTCCCTAGGTCCTACGAAAACATAAAAATTGCAAAAGTTCCAAAGTGGTGTATATAATCATATGCAAATGTGGTTTGAAATATATAGGCATGACCACATGGAAAGTCAGATTATGCATCGAAGCGCACAAAAGCACTTTACGATGAAAGCAGTGCTTAATTTGTGCCGGGTTCTTTCCGGTGCTCAGCTCGGGTACTTTATTCTCAGGGCAGGGGCTATACATGTCTTTCAGGAGGCAGTGTTGGTGCAGGTAATTTTTCAAAAATACATACACAGAGTGAGACGGCTTAACTTTTCCCATGTCGTCTGTGCTGCTCAGCCTCTCACTGTCACCCATTTATCAACGCATAGACTGACTCCTGGCTGGCTGGTGGCTGGATTTCAACTTTCATGCTTACACTAATAAAAAAAGCAAACGGGCTCTCCACGAGCTGTCTTTATTTCCGCGGTTAATCTTCCCCCTCCCTTAGAGAAAGTAAGAGAGCCCCTTCCCACTCCCTTAGAGCAAGTTAGAGAGCCCCCCCTTAGAGCAAATTATAGAGCCCCTTCCCCCCTTCCTTAGAGCAAGTTAGATAGCCCCTTAAGGAGCGGAAGAAGGCTGGAATGCCTGCTACCTGTCACGTAGGCCTTCAGCAGCTCCCTATTGGTTAATGAAGGTCTCTAGGGAGTTGCTCAACAGACACTGAAATTTCAGGCCGAGATCACTCCAGCCACGCACACATGACAATTTCTTCCAGGATGCAGAGGAGCATGTTTTATGATCATTGAACCCGCCATGGCAGTCGAGTCAGACTCCAGCCAGGAGAAATGAGTTATGAATGGCTCTGCTCACCCCGGGTACCGATTGTTTTAAAATGTGATGCATGATGCAGGCAGTGATCCTTTACCGTTTTATTACAAAGGATGCATAGCTTTATGGAGCTAATACTCTTAAACACTGTGCATGCGGGGCTAAACCTCTAAGTTATTTTTGCACCCTTCTGATCCTCCTGCCCTTTCTTTTGCTCCACCCTTGGGCCTCTCGTGCTCAACCGAGGTCGCTCCGCTCCTCTCCCCTTCCTTCACATCCGAGGCTTGCAGTGAAGCGCCTTGATTCCTCTTGTCGTGCAATTCTTGGGCCCTCCCTTCACAAGTTATTTACCGTCTGTTTTATCCGGTGCCTCTGCGCCGCAATTCTCGCCCATTAATGTTTCATTCAGGTCTACATTTAAGCACATTACTTTTTCTGTGGGGCTCTCATGCAGCCTACTGGCCCACCCCATCACTTTCCATTTTATGAGCCCCTAATTCCTAAACCACTGCCTGCAATACGCCCTTTTCTTTCACCTATTGCTTTGACTTATTCCTTCACCAGCACCTGGGAATCAGAGGCCAGAAAAAGAAAACAAAACGTGCAAGGCAGAGTTTGCTTTTGCAGGCAGGTTTGCAGTGATACATTTACCACAAACTAAAAGCCTAAGCCTTACTGTCATTAATACAATGTCACCAAAACCTTGCACTTGAAACTATGAGGGTTTTATAAGCTGTTATGTTCAGCACCAATTATGACTTTTATAGCAGCACTGGGGCGCTAAACTGAGCGTGATTTCTTTAAGTCAGGACAAAGGCCATCCATTGACATCTGCTACATGATGCGACCTCAGGCTCTCACAGAGACTATTGCCAGGGCCACTGGAATTATGTGACTGAGCCACTACGGGGCGATTTTCACATGATTATAGATTTGCCTCACAGTGGAAACCTTTTTGTATAGCTGGACTAGTCAACCCTCAGTTGCTTATTGCTGTGTTTGGATGCTAAACTAGTAGTGAGTTGCAAGTAATGCGCACAGAGTGTTAGCACGTTTAAAAATGATGAAACAAAAACTATTTCTATTACAAAATGTGCTGCATTGTATCGCATAATTTGCCTTTTACTTGCCACGTAATTTACTCAACCCTGCCACATAATTTGGCCCTCTCCTGCCGCATAATTCCAGTGGCCCTAACCATAGCTCTGGTCATAACAGGCATGCCCACAGGTGTTCCAATATCCCACATTTTATCTAATTTACAACAATAACAGGCAAGTCTCTGAAAGCTCTTTTGGCCCTCTTTTGCGATTTTGCCTTGATTTTATTAAGATATCCTTTCCAAGGAGCTCGAGACCAGCACATTTAAAGTCAACCATCCTATTACTAAGGTAGGAATTCAAATCGTGTATTACATGTGGCTTTCAGCCGAGCCAGTTGAGGATGTGGGTGGAGCCAGTGAAGGAAGTGGGTGCAGCCAGGAGAAATGGGTGTGGCTTCCCACAAAAATGTGGGCACCTGCACTTCATATTTTACAAATTAAGCAATGGATGAAAGAAAACAATCCCGAAACTGATGCACCACTTTCTATCCTCAGGCCACACAGAATGATTTCACCTGGTTTATCATTAAAAAAACTGCCCCAACAACAAGTGAAAAACAACTATTAAGATATGTGCAAAGATGGATCTATAGGCTATCAAGTACTCCAAAGGAATTAAATGAGGAAATCCCAGGGATGCAACTATCATTCGTACAAGAAGAGCGACATCCACACTACATGATAGATGGGAAGTAACTTCAACCAATCATTCTGGAAGCACAAAACATGGCCCAAGATACAAAATGGTCAAATGGCATATTAATAAATATCTGAACCAAACTTTAAATGGTTACCAATGTACCACCAACATACTTTCTAAAAGTCTTTCTAATATACCTCTTTTTATAATACAAACTGATCACATAAAAAAGGGCGAGGACACGTGGAATAGACACAGAGGTATGCATACACAAAGATTGAATTAAAAGAAAACTACTGCACGATTGTGATAAACTCATTTAAAATCAATTGAATCCCATATTGGAATGAACCCAGAGACAACAATACCCGCTTTCCCATTCACCAGCCTTTTGTAATGATCAAGACACACAGAAATTAAGTGGGACTCCAACTCCCAGCATGCTGATGGTGTCGCGGTAATGACGTCACCACAGGCGCCTTTAGTAAGATGTAGTATTCTGTAAGTACTGCTCCCGGAGCGTACACCAGTGCCCCTCGGTGACTCTAGGTACTTCCATGGTGCTCGATCTTTGATGAATTAAGTGAATATATGAGGGTGGTTGAGGCAGGAACGAGAGTCTGCACAACATTAGCGGTATGTGATTACTGGTCTGATAGATATCATGGTTTGGCTTTGGCTGGAGCTCTAAAACATACTTCATTATCTTGACTATCCAAACTATGTATTAGAGGCTGGCTTTGACAGGAGGTTTTTAAGGAAATATTCAGCATTTACATAATTACACAATACCAAGCACCAAGGCTGCTATACACATAATCTGACCGCCATGATACGTGGCAACTATAAATATATATGCTTAATGAATATCGGGTTGGCTACTATATCAACAGGGTCGACAATGGTTGACATTATACAAAGAATCAGAGTCACTTCTAGACATTGGACCTGCTGATAAAGGCTTCAGTTGGAGCTTTAACATAAATCCCAAAGGCCCAGTAAAAACCGTATCAAGCTGTAGCTCACACTTGTACGATTCTCCAGATATAGGAAGCCTATATTAGGTCTCTTGGCAATACTATTCAGACGCATATGATTCCTGAACCGGCATTATGTACGGCTTCTGGCACGAGCTTTCCAATAACATAATCAGAAATGTCTGTTAATTCAATTACAATGCACGTACAAAGAGGTATTCAGCCATATTTAGTAATATCTGTGCGAAACAAGTGAATAACAAAAATTTTCCTTGATAAGAGTGAGATTATAAGATGGCACCACTCCCCAGAAACGCATGATCCTTGGAAAAACAGAGTAAGGGTAAACAATGGGCATGTGTGAATTGCTTGTAAAACACCTATTCACCAAGTATGTTTTTGACATGAGAGAAGTGTGAATATTGATTGTATATTAAAAAATTAGTAGTATCACATACACAAAAAATCACAATATTTATAAATATTCCAACTAATAGAAATTATGCACTTGCAGTGAAGTTACACGGTAACACCACCATCACTTTTTCTATCTGTTTCAAGAACAACAACCACAAACGGGTATCAATATGACTATGGGCACTGGAATCACCATACATCTTTATAAAATTTAAATTTGTACCATAGTTAATATTCAATATATAACGTTTTAGGTCCACCTTTAACCTAGCTGAAAAAACCTTTTGACTTGTAGAAAATCATCAAAGACAAAAGAACAAGACAGGCGAGAGCCTTAGGCCTCTGGTGTTTGCGTGGTAAACAGTTGTAAAAAGGCGGGAAACATTCCACAAGCCCTGACATAGGCCCCTGACCCGAACGGGCTCCTGGAGTGTGCCGAATCATATTGGCTCAAATGTAGGAGATTTAATTGAACAATTACATTCAACAAGAAACCCCCAAAAACTATTTTTTCATACCCCAGGTACCCTATGAATAAAGCAATCCTTTGCATATACCTGTAGGTATTTTTAACTATATACCTTTGTTCTGTTTCCCTGCTTATCCAGTTGGATTTAATCTAAGAACTCCCATTCTACATTTGGTTGAGTCTGCCCTGGTGGTACCATCCTACCAGGGTGCGGTTAGGCGATGATAATGAAGCATGTCACAATAAAGTGAGTGAGGCGTCTGATACAATATCTTTGGATACCCAAGTGGTTAAAGAAAGGACCTTCTTCATCATGATAAGATCCATTTTCCTCCTTTCCCCTTTTCTTTGAATATTCCAGTTGTTTTTGTGGATGATTATTATGTTTGGGAGAGTGCAACCGCTCTCCAATTTGTGATAACCATAATTCTAAATATGCCCTAATACACATTAATAAATATATCACTAACTTGGAATTTTAAAATGGAACAGCAATATTCTAAAATCTATTCTAGCATGCAGTGATTGTTGGAAATTTAGCACCAACCTTTTTAAAACAGTAGCTTAGTTTGAAAACGAACCTATGTACTAATAGGTTGGTTCACACAATAGGAATTGATGTAGGTCACAGAATGACCTGCCTAATTATTATTCATTAGGCAGGTCCCAAATTGCAACTCACTATGATTGACTGCAAGGTCTGGCATGGCAGCCTGCAAGAGTCAGCACATCCCCAAGTATGTTTTTACATTGCTACTTTATTTATTTTTTAAAGTTTCAATTTTGAAAAACTTCAGTGAGAGCAGACAGTGGTCAAGTGGACACTGCCTACTCCTCTTGAAGCTGCCACTTTGATTATGAAAGGGGAAGTGATATACATAGGAATAGTAAATGGGTATAGTCATTTCAAAAATACTTTTTAGTGGTCGCAAACACTTTGATTTAGTTAATCAGTGATTTATGGCCATTAAACAGTTTTTTCTCTATTTCTAAATAAATGTAGCCTGAAACATGATGAGTCACAAATGCACACCTATACAAACCAATAGTCCTTTAGCACTCCACTTCTTCAAATAACAATATTTAAAAAAATCACTATATTTTCTGAGGACCTTTTCCAAGGTGCCAGTGTGGCCAACCTGCAGCCCATGAGTCTTTGATTATCTCTAAAGATACATTTTAAAGTCTCTTGATGTTCAGAAATCTTCTGACCCATCAGATGTAATGGATTTCAAATGAGCATTTTATGATGATTTCCTACCTGGATCTATCAATAACTGATGACCAAAGGGGAGGAATTTCCAGTGCCAAACTCCAAGAAAGCTAGAAATCAAGCCTGATCAACACAATTTGGATGTGTAAGCTCCTCTCCTAAAAGATTCACAGAGAAAGGTTTGAATGCATATTTTTTCTTTCTGGCCATGCCTAGAGCTAAGCATCCACTGGCAAAATCCCTCATGTGGCCTATAACTAGAAAACGCATTACATTTCTGCCAAAGTGTCATCATCATAGATGAAAAATTCGAAAATACCTAAGTGTTCTTGAAACCTTCGATGTAGCATCCATTTACTGGCCTATCTCAAGCCATATGAGTTCTAATTTGCCACTGTATTTATTGTATTTGACCAATATCTCCTGATTCAAACAATAATATTTGAAGTGAGATCTTTCTTTGTCTTTGACTCTTAATCCAAAATGTTGGCAAATTTCTAAAATGAGGAAAATCAGCCTGTCAGAGCAGGCTGATGAAACTTCATTCTAGAGAAAAATCAAAATGACCTTTTCCACAAAAATATTGTTGGTGTACACAAAACATTTATGCTCATTTTAAAAAGTAATTGTGATAGTGTTTTTTATTTATATCTACAGCAACCATGAACTTCGATTTTTTTTTAAACAATGGCTGAGGAGAGAAGAGGACTGTTTGACAAACAGGTTAGACGGGAAGTGGGGATGAGCATAGAAATGCAGGGTAGCATGGATGGGAGTGGGGTAGTGAGAAATTTGTAAAAACAATAGGGAGTAGCATGGGTGGGAGAACAGCACAAGGGGCATGGAAGAGAGTTGTTAGAAATGGGGACTCTAGTGGGCAACGGTATGCACCCTGTCCAAGTAAGGACCCCCACTCTAGTCAGTATAAGCTGGGTACACACTAAAAAATAACCTGTGCTCATCCTCTTGTAGCTTAGCACAGAGCAATCAGGCTTATCTAAAGATGCAATGTGTTAAGTATTTGTGCAACACACAAACACACGGTAACACCATGAAAACACCACAAAAATACTCCACATAGGTTTAGATACATAGAAATATGTTTATGAGTAACCCAAGACCAAAATGACAAAAATTGAATAAGTAGAATCGGAGTTATGTATTTTTAAAGAATAAACCAAAAATAGTGCTTAGAGTCAGTAGCTCTAATTATTTACTTGGGATTGCACTGGACCGGGGTAAATCCAAAGTTCGGGCCTACCGCAATCGAGGGCAGGCTGTCTATAGTACTCAGACATGTCCCACTAACTAAGTACCTCAGATGGAGCAAGTATCAGCGTCGAAGACGTGATGCGGGTAGTCGACGATGAGTCATGTCATCGCCGATCCCAGGGATGGAGGCATAGCATCTATGCCAATTCACGAAGTCGACGAAAGCTTCAGAGTCGAACCCCTTTACAATGCAGGCGCTGCATCGATGTTGAGCCACACTATCCGTTGACATTGAACAACGCAGTCTGTCTAGGCGATGTTGTTGATTGGCTCCTGAGTCTGCATTGAAGGGCAATGGGTCTGTTCCAAAGTTGTCACTGCAATTATTTAGATGTGAGAACAGCTACAGTACTCACTTTTGAGACCTAGAGCTGGATTGGCAACCCTGGCAAGGGAGGACTCACTGATGGCAGAGTCCAGCATAGGCAACAAAGTTTGAAGTAAGTCTTTGATGGCCCTGAGACTTAAGAAACAGGAGACAAGCCAGCAAGCACTTGGAGTCACACTGGGTTCACCTGAGATGAGTCCTCGGCAGGGTGGAGATCAACAGGTAGCAGGGTAGCTCAGCAAAACAAAGAAGCAGTTCATTTAGAACAGTCAGTCAAGCAGAGTGGCAATCTGTGTAGCACAGCAGTCTTTATTCCTAGGAGAGTTGTTCACAGGTCCAGTAGTGTACTGTCTTGATAGGGTCAGAGCAAGCGTACTTATACCCAAATGTGCCTTTGAAGTGGGGGGATGTCAAAGCAAGCCTTCGAAGTGCACAGGTCCCTTTTCATCCCAGCCCTCTCTGTGGGGTGTAATCAGCCCTTTGTGTGGGACACGTGACACTGCCTATTCAGATCTAAGTGTCAGCTCCCTCTCCCTCCTCCTACCCTGGAAGAAGTATCAGCATCTAGATTAATGCAGATGAGTTCTCTGTCACATCCACCCATCCTGTGTTTGTGGCTGTCTAGAGGGAATGCACAAAGTGTAGCTGTCACCCATCTCAGAGGTGTATCAGAGCCAAGCCTCAAGGCACACAGAGAAGTGAGAGCAAAGAAATGTCCACTTTCTAAAAGTAGCATTTCTAAAACAATAATGCTAAATCCAACTTTACCGCTAAGGAGAATTTGCTATTGGCATTGCAAAGATATGAAACATGATTAGCTTCTCCTTTCTAATCAGGAATTACAGCTCAAAAGTGTTTTAAGGAATTCCCAATGCTAGCCTAAGAGAAGAGTAGGTCTCACAGTAGTGAAAAGCGAATTTAGCTGTTTGTGACCACCATGTAAAACATAAAAGTACATGTCCTACCTTTCAGTTAGATAGCACCCAACCATTAGGGCTACAAAGGGCTTACCTTAGGGGTAACTTATGTGCAAGAAAACGGGAGTTTAAGGCTTGGCAAGTGGTTTTAAATGCCAAATTGAAGTCGTAGCAAAACGGCAGACACAAGCTTCTCAATGGCAGGCCTGAGACAGGTTTGAAAGGCTATTTGTGTGCGTGACAAAACCAGTGCTGCAGGCCTACCAGAAGTATTTAGAATGCAAGCCCTGGGTATATGGTATACCACTTTACAAGGGACTTACAAGTAACGAAATATGCAGCAGTTGGCTTGCAGAAAAGAGTCCATGCTTGCCCCTCCCCACCAAATATGTAAAAATGAATGTGGTGCCAGGCCCCCAGCAGTAGTTGATTGATCTTGCTGCAGAGAGCCACATGGCGTATTCTCTATATAGTCCCCTGGGGGCAGGGGGGCAGGCTATGTCTTGGACCCTGTAGGGTTGATATCAGTGAGAGAGGTGTTGTTTTGCTCCTAGTGGTGAGCTCTACCCACCTGGAGCTTCCTCTCCAGGCCTCCTGCCCTTTAAAGGGGTGATGTTTGCAGGAGGCTCTGTTTTGGGATTCCCTGAGCCAGGCCTAAATTCTGCCTAGCTCCTAATGCTCTTCTTCTGCATTTTGCTCAGTCCCTCTACAGCAAGCCAGCAGAACATCCACCTTGCTGCACTCCCTCCCCATGTCCCAAAGGCCCCTAGCTATGTACAGGGCTGTTGGGAGCCAGTGGGGTCAACGGCCAGTCCACAGAAGGGCCAGGAGACCTTTCAAGAGTCCCTCAGTAGGGTCATAATCCCAACTGTTCTTCGAGGGGGATAAGGAGGCCTGAACCACTGGCCCTGGAGAGACCCATTCTAGTACAGGAGCCATCTACAGTAAAAGTACAAACGTCTAGCCTTACAGGGCATTGGGTGGTTTCTCTTTGAAGCTGGGCATTCCTTTGCCATCGCCTCTTCCAGGCCCAGTGTTTTCTAATTTGTCTCTCCCTTGTGCAGCGGTTTTCAGTTAGGGTGGGAATGTCTAGACGTCAGGCAGTCCTGGCCAATCCTAAAGTGCCACTCAACATTCCATCCATATTCCAACTGTCATTTCCTGCATTCCTGGATAATCCAATATGTCACTACAAATGATATGTAGAAAGAGCCCCCCCCTAGAGCGTTAGCTTAGCGTGTAACTGACACATTTGTCTGATCCCTTTCCAACAAAACTTAAAGGAGAGCACCTCCTGTGTTGGTTCTAGATATTAGGCCCTCCTCCTTTGTTCCAGTGGGCCAGGGCTGTCCCAGTCCAGGTGCAGTATGACAAGCTAATTAACAGATGCAGAATTGCTTCCCACCCCTTCATTTCCCAGGAACTGATTCAAGCACTTTTAATTGTCCTATTGTGTAGGGAGGCCTTTGAATCCTCTACTGGGGAGCAGAGAAGTTAACTTGGCTCAGTGCAGGAGGGTGTGGGAGGGAGAAAATGCATGATTCTGAGGTGAGCTAGGAAAATATGACAATTCATAAAGTGCCATCATAAGAGAGATAAGATGTTAGGAACTGTAAGTATACTCTCTGGGTTTGTCCACAGATTGATATCTCACTGGGCCCTGTATGCCTAAGTAGAGCAAAACTGTACTTTAGGGCACTTTTTGCCTATAATTTGTAAAACAGTGTAATCATTGAATGCCCACTCCCATTTTAAGGCCTTTCCAACATCAGTACCAATCCCCGAAGAGTCCCTTCTGTGAGCAGATACTAGAGTGTGCAAGTTGGTAGTCTTACATGTGCAGCCTGCACATGTGAGCAAACGTTTGTGCTCACATCTATGCATGTAACTAGCTTAGCGCCTCTTACCCTAGTTTAGCAGCAGCGGACTTATCTTGAAAGGTAGACACTGGTGGTTAGTATTTTCAGCACAAATATCATGAATTCACAGTGAGTGAGACTTAGCGAGACTCGCTCACAGTAAAAGTTTAAAAAACCACGCAGCGAATTGCGAAAAATCCAGTGGGACACAGGGCCAGATGTAAGACGGTGGAAATAGCTCCTCGCAAATTGCAAATTTTTTGCGACTCGCAATTTGCAAGGCGCTATTTCCAATGTACAACAGTGTCTTTCACACTGATAGCGATTCCCAATGGGGTCGTGGATTGAGAGGCTCATGAATTTTATTGAGCCTCTCACAATTTGCTACCCCATTAGGAATGGCAGGCCCTCCCAGATATGGTGACCTGCTGTGCTTGAAAAAAAGCAGTTTAAAAAAAAATGCAGCCCATTTTCCTTAAATGAAAACGGACTCCATTCAAAAAAGAAGAAAATGAAACGTTTTTGTTTCCTTTTTTAGGGGCAGGCAGTGGTCCATGTGACCACCACCTGCCCTTAAAAAATATTTTACCCTGCTTTTGCAAAGGGTAAGGGGTCCCCTACCCTTTTCCGACCCCATTACCACCCTCTTGACGAGGGTGGTAATTTGCAAGTGTTTTGCGACCGCAATTTTGGTTGCAATTCCAAAATAGCGAGTCGCAAATGAATTGCGACTTGCTATTTTCATATGGTACATACCCCTATTGATGTTTGCATGCGCAAACGGGTTCGGAAACCCGTTTGCGCATGCAAAAACCGTCGTACATCCGGCCCTAAGTGTTTAGAGCTCAATTTGCTACAATGGTCTTAAATTTTTAAGTCCATTAACGGTCTAAAGATCTTTAGTCCCATCCCCTAAGTTCAGTTGTGGCTTGCGAAAGGATAAAGAGCTGCGGATGATACCAGGAGTAAGATGAGGAAAGAGCTAGACTTGGAACGCCACACTATTTAGAGACTTTGAGGTATTTTATGGACAACTAAGGCCACTGCAGTACACCTGGCAAAGCACACGCCTTTGCAGTATTTTGAATCTGTTTATACAATTTAATTTGCTTTGAAGTTGTATATATTTTCTAATTAATATATTCTAGTTATTTTGTATCTCTAAGGATTCATTTGCTGTCTCTGCTTTTCATTTTATTTTGAATATTTATGTTTTATTCAACTGCATTTGTTTTTTATTCATAAGCTTTTGAATTTTCTTTGAAGTTGTTTGAATTTCCTTTGAAGTTGTAGTTATGTTCTGCTCAATATATTCGATTTATTTTGTACCTGTAGGGCTTTAGTTGCCGCACTGTTTTACATTATGAATATTTATGTTATATTTATCTGCATTTGAGTTTTTCATTAATTTCATGTGTTGTTTCTATTGTAATGTGCCAGTTTGCACTGACAAGTATGGCTTGAGATAGTTTGGTTGTCAGTCAGTACATCATTTCTGTACAAATAGGTTTCTGTACTTTGTTGTTGTATAGTTTAAATGTCTTTATTACGAATTCCATTATAGCAAATAACATATGCCAAGTAGACTGTGGATCACAGGGTACATTACATATATTTATCTATCTTCCCCCAAACTCCCGCCTCCATCCCCACCCCTCCATCCCCACCCCGGACCCGGTTCGCCTTATACTGACTAATAACAACTGTGTTTCACGAAGCCATGTCTCGATTCAGGGCTTTGAAGCGGGAATCAGAGGGGAATCGTAGGGGCCTCCAAGAGGCGCAATAGACATAGATACTTGGGGCAGTTAAGTTCACAGAATTCTGACTTCAGGAGATTCAAAGCTGTTCTTTGATTCAACAGTGTTAGGGTAACTCTTACAATTCCCATAATATACCAGTCTATGCACCCATCCTTGATATGCTGGGATATGATCTGTACCCCAATGCGACAGTTTGTTCTGTAAAGACGCCATTAGCGCGAGCCCGATCTGCCTGCCTCTACGGGATTTAGATGCAAAACTGAGAGCATTGGGAAGGCCCAAAATGATATAAGCGGGGAATCTGAGAGTTCAGTTTCAAGGTTTGTGTCAATGTCATTGAGGACCCTTGTCCAATATGGCACTAATTTTAGGCAGTCCCATAATATGTATGATAAGGTGCCTGGGAGGCCACATTGATGCCAACAGTCTGGGGATTTGGATGGTGCAAACTCTGATAGGGGTAAGGTAACAGTATGTTATAATCATTGTTGCTGTTTCAATCCATGGTATATTACGGGCTGTGTGCCTAGTGTGGTAGTGGTTGTCTTCCCATTCCCTCCGTGCCAATTCCCGTCCAATCTCGGATTCCTAACGGAGTTGACCTGCAGTTTTAGTAGGTTTACTCGGTGGGCATAGGAATCTGAATAAGTGTGTGATTAAGCGTGAGTTTGTAGGAGTTGAGAGCAGCCAGCATTTAAAGTCTGTGAGGTGTAGTTGTGCCCCTGTACGAACTGCTGGTTGCATCACTTAATGGCGTATCTGCATATAATGCCAATGCTCACTTTCAGGAAGCCCTAGTTTTGCCCGGAGGGATTCGAATGGGTTGGGGCCAACAGTGTCAAACAGATGTCTGACTGATCTACATCCTGGTTGGTCCCATCAGTGGAAGACAGGATTGTTCAGAGCCAGTGTGAAATCAGGGTTCCCTACTATGGGGGTCAGAGGGGAAGGGAAGGAAGTGAGGTCACTCTGGACAGCTAGTTCATCCCAGATATTTAGTGTTGATTTGTTGACAGGTAAAGGTTAGAGAGTCAAGCGTTTTTAAGGATGAAGAGAATCCCCCATAAGGGTTGACCCATCAGGGCCCTTTCCATGAACAACCAGTGTTTCTCTGACTCTGCATCGGATCATTCTACAAAAGTTATCAATTAGGTAGCCTGGTACTATTGTTTTAAATCTGGAACCCCTAGGCCACCTTCGGGCGGAGTGTGGTAGGCAATATCTCTGCAGAGACAAGGGCGTTTATATGCCCAAATGAAGCGGTTTACCTCATCTTGGAGGGTGCAGAGAGTGCCCTACGGAGGTTCTACTGGGAGGGCTTGGAACAAGTGCAAGATCTGGGGAAGGATCGTCATTTTCATAGTCGGGATCCTCTCCAGTCAGGACAGAGAGTGGTGTCACCAGCGATTAAGGTCAGCGCGTATTTGGCATGTCGGGAGTTGGGGCGTGGTAGCTAAGAGCAACCATCGTGGGGGCACTTTGGAGTCCCAGGTAAGAAAGATGTGATAGAGCCCAACAGAGAAGGAATTTTTGCTTAAAAGTGTCCATCGTAGGGGCTGCAAGGTTAGGCTCAAGGCCTGCGATTTATGGATGTTCATTTTGAAACCGGCTGCCTGGCCACACAACTCTAGTTCTTCAAGGAAAGCTGGTAGGGAGGTGGATGGATTCTCCAAAGTTGCTAAAATGTTATCTGCATACAGACTGACTGCGTGTTGATATCTGCCAAATTTGATCCCCGTTATCGCTGGGTTGGATCGAACTCTGTGGGCCATAGGTTCCATGTATAATTTGAAAAGTAACGGAGACATGGGGCAGACCTGCTTGGTTCCCCTGGTTATCGGAAAGGCGGTGGATGCGTGGCTGTAGGGTGGTCATATGCACTAAAAATCCAGCCTCTGAACCTGTCCCAAAGACAAAGTGCTCCAGCGTAGACTCGAGGTAAGGCCAAGTAGTCGGGGTTCTGCTCTTCCCTCTGTCTGCCGATCTGCTTTAGAATGTTGTGTATTTACCAATACAAACATACCTAGAAGGACGTTTAAGACTGAGAAGTGTACACTTCTATGACTGCCATCTAGTGTTTCTGTTTAAAATGCTCCTGTCACTCTCACATAACTATGAATAAAAAGGGACGCATCAGTGGGAAAAAACAGGCGAGAATAACGGGGGCAGGAGAGCAAAAGGGCACCAGCGGGGGAGAGGAGAGGGGCACAGAAGGCAAGAGGGACACTGAGGCAAAAGGGGGCAACAGCAGACAACAGCATCAAGGAAGTAACAAGTTACAGTGAAATACAACTCAGGCAGAGGGGCCTAGAGCCTACGACGGTGACAGAGAGCAGAGGGACACGGGCATTTGGGTTGCACGGCAGTCTGACACATCACGTGTGTAGTGCAGCATGCATTTTGGGACAGTCAATGACATAGACTTCAAGCAGTTGGCGTTTTAAATGCCCATTCGCTGCTGTCGCCAAACTGTCCTGGTAGTCGTGTCATCTGTTCATACCTGCTTATGTTATTCTAACAGTCGGCCAGGTCCTGCTATTGCCTCCTGGGGCTGGCAATTCAAAGCTGCATTCAGCCTAGGCCTTCAGGGACAGGAATTATTCTAACTAGCAGACCAAGGCATATTCACATGATAGTTGTGTTTGTATTAGCGCTTCGTGTCTCAGAATGATGCTAGTGTAAAGAACATGTTTTTTTGAGCAACCCCAGTTACTCAGTGAGTACACTGGTAAATGCACTTGCTGAAGAGTTCTTTGTGTAATCTCTGGTAGCCAGTTTAAAGCCTCCTAAAATAATTTCTTGTGTTCTCTCGTGTGTATGTCTGTCAGGCATGCTGTAATGACAAGGGCAGCCTCCACCTGGTCTTCATGATTAAAACAGATAGTACTGGTTCCACCAGGTAAAAGTAATGTGCATGTTAACACTCAGGCCTGGCTAGTAGTGAGTACCTCCACTCAATTCTGTGCAACAATAGGGAAAGCGTTGGACTTCAGAGGGGTTACATTTATTATTCCCACTTCAGTCTATGCAACAGAAGGGAAAGTACTTCACTACAAATACATAACATATTTTGGTAACCCTATTAATTGGCTAGAAATTTACAAATCTTAATACAAAAAATTTATATATTAACTTAAAAACAAAATGAAACAATTTACATGAATATAAAACGTTTTTTGTAATTAATTTTGAATTATAAAAATGTTATTAATATTTTATTCAATTAAGTTATCACTCTATACTCGCACAAACCTGGCAGTCCACACTTAAAATATAAGTAAAATAAAGAAGTAAAACACAAATAACATATTTAATGATCAATTAAACATTTACCAATAAATAAATATTCAATAGTTAATGAATTAATAATTAACTTCCCATCCTATACCCCTGCAAACCCAACCTGCATCTAAAAGAAAATGTAAAAATATATTTGCACAATTTACATAATTAACAATCAATTAAATATTAATAATACATGAGCTACTAATTATGAATCAATTATTACTTAATTACCTTCCCACCCTATACCCTGCAAACCAAACAACCCCCACCAAAAATACAACTTTAAAAAATATAATTACACAATTTAAAAAAGAATTCACTATAAATCAAATAATTAATAATACATTAATAATTAATTATTAATCAAGTATTACTTCATGTTTAAATACTTCATTTCAGTCGAAAGCCTTAAAAGCAGCACAAAATAAAAATACATTGCAGTGCTTGTTTGACAAAAACAAGCTAAAACTGGAACATTGTACAAAAGTTTTCATAAGATGGACATCCAGGATTTTTATGACTTATGTTTAGGTAAAATCTCTATACATAATCGATCTTAAAAGTGAAAACACATAATTTAAAATGATAAAGGCAGTATTAAAAAATAATTATAATAATAAAAAAAAAAAAAAATATATATATATATATATATATATATATTACCAACTGGCAATAGCCAGTAGGTATATATAGTTAGGATTGTTTTCCATAGGGAAATCGCAACATTCTATTGGGAATAACTTTGGCGCCGGTTGAGGAATCTTCCTGAAATTTTCCTTAACTTTGCCTCGCGGCGCTCCGCTCCTTCCCTGAACGTATGGGGGGGATTCGTCAAGCGGGGGCCGAGATAAAAGGGGGGTCCCAAAACGTGTTTTCCCCATGTTAATTTCCATAGGGCGGTTGGACTCACTTTTAGCCCGAACGGCTGAATGTTTTTCCACCAAACTTGGCAAAATTGTAGGGACTGGTAGCCCGATGTGCCTTTGCTATGTCTCAAGATATGTGCTCCAGTGGTTTTTATGAAAATTAACTTTGAAAAAATATATATTGGGCTACATTGGGCTATATATATGTTAGAGCCCAAATGTAGCCCAATGTAGCCCAATGTAGCCCAAAGATGGCCACCAGAGACAAAAAAAACAAATGTAGCCCAAATATCAGCCAGATGTAGCCCAACTATAGCCCAATGACAGAATGTCCCAGAGTGTTCTAAAGAACAACTAGAGCGTTAACAGTCTTACTTATGACAAAAGTATGGCACACCTGAAGTCATCTTGATTGGAATAAAGTGTTAACACTTAAAACATTTAATTTGCAAAGGAACAAAATGAGGGGGTTCATTTTGCCATAGAAATTATGATTAGTGCTGAAGAAATAAAAATTAGGGCACATTTTGAGTGACTTCTCAAATCCTCTTATATTTCATTAAAAAAATTCTGATATGCAGTCTCCCAAGATGGCCACCAGAGACAAAAGAGCCCAAATGTAGCCCAAATATCAGCCAGATGTAGCCCAACTATAGCCCAATGACAGAATGTCCCAGCGTGTTCTAAAGAACAACTAGAACGCTAACAGTCTTACTTATGACAAAAGTATGGCACACCTGAAGTCATCTTGATTGGAATAAAGTGGTAACACTTAATACATTTAATTTGAAAAGGAACAAAATGAGGGGTTTCATTTTGCCATAGAAATTTTATATATATATATATATATTCACTGAAAAAACCATAGGTTACACACCAGTTATAGTTAGGAATTAGCATTTAAAAAACCTTTGAAATTCACTGAAAAAACCATAGGTTTCACACCAGTTATAGTTAGCTGGAAATTTTACTCGCATAAAACCATTGAAATTCCCACGTTATAGTTAGTTGGACTCACTATAACTTGCACGTCTGCAATGCACTGCTGATGACGTCACATATTACATCACTCATGCATATATTTAAATATTTAAACATTACTCGCTAATATATGTATTCACTAAGATACACTTAATAAGCCAGTTAACCAATCAATTTTTTTTAAAAAACACTGAAAAAACCATAGGTTTCAGGCCTTATATAGTTAGGAATTAGCATTTAAAAAACCTTTGAAATTCACTGGAAAAAACATAGGTTTCAGGCCTTATATATTTAGGAATTAGCATTTAAAAAACCTTTGAAATTCACTGAAAAAACCACAGGTTTCAGGCCTTATATAGTTAGGAATCAGCATTTAAAAAACCTTTGAAATTCGCTGAAAAAACCATAGGTTTCAGGCCTTATATAGTTAGGAATTAGCATTTAAAAAACCTTTGAAATTCACTGAAAAAAACATAGGTTTCAGGAGTTATATAGTTAGGAATTCGTTTTTGAAAAACCTTTGAAATTCACTCAAAAAACTATACGTTTTAGTGGTGTTATAGTTAGCTGGACATTTTACTCATACAAAACCAATGAAATTGCTCCTATATAGTTAGTTGTACTAACTATATTTCGCGCACCTGCAATCCACTGCTGATGATGTCCCATATTAGATCATTCATGACATGGTCAGTGACATCACTGATGACATCTCAAATGACATCACTGATGACATCACTGATGACATCATCCACGTGACAATCACATACACCTTTTCATACACTATTACAATTTTTCATCACTGTTTGTAAAATACAGAGTATCATATTTAAATCCATTGTCACAGCAATACAAGTATCTAAAAATCCACTCAGTGATTCATAGATGTATACACACATCTAATCACTTACCTATGGATTCACTCATACATGCTGTCAATGAACAATAGAACACTATCAAAAATACTTATACATCTATATCGACATTAAACAACAGCACGCATCCTATTCACATATGAAGTCATCCTACTCACTTATGCAAACAATGGATCATACTTACATATTTACTTAGCAAAACACTTATACAAACACCACTTCTTCTATTCATTTAGATAGTAAGTCATACTTAGTGAATTATAAAATCATTATTACAAGTATACAGTTATCCATACAGTCACTCACACAATCATTGTGTATTATGTATACTTATTTATATACACCAACTGACACATACACTGCCTTTTATTTTTCTAGTTTGTTGGACCTGTACCTTTGAGAAATATATTTGCTCATCACCACACCCATAAAGAGATTCCCTCACCCAAACTGTTAGAACATGTAGTTTTAACTTCATATATCTACTGAATCAACTATTCACACATCTTTGGACAGTCACACACCCCCCACCGAACCACACACACTTTCACACTCCCATACAAATACTCAGTTAACTAATCAATAACTAATATAGACTTTCACATAGCTAGTAACCAACTGTAGATTCAGTTTACACAACAACTGACAAAGTGATACAGATATTCACACAGTTTAGTCACTATCCACTATATTTAGTGAGACATTATAAATTGGTCAAGTAAACAGTCAATTACACTGCTACTAAATCTTCCATCCAAATATTTATTTATATATATCCACTCATTCTTCAATGTAAATTGCTATATATATAATGCATATTTAAATAACGAAGCAAACCACATTCACTGGATGATGTCATCAGTGATGTCATCAGTGATGTTATTTGAGATGTCATCAGTGATGTCACTGACCATGTCATGAATGATCTAATATGTGACATCATCAGCAGTGGATTGCGGGTGCGCGAAATATAGTTAGTACAACTAACTATATAGGAGCAATTTCATTGGTTTTGTATGAGTAAACTGTCCAGCTAACTATAACACCACTAAAACTTATAGTTTTTTGAGTGAATTTCAAAGGTTTTTAAAAACGAATTCCTAACTATATAACTCCTGAAACCTATGTTTTTTTCAGTGAATATATATATAGAGAATGACAAAGCCTGCTGCGCAGGGGAAACGCGTCTCTCCTTTTCTGCAGGGTCGTGGGTGACCTGAACAACAATAAATAAGCCTGATCCATACACGCCTCCTGTACGTGCCTCTTCTTCCTTGCAGTAGGAGTGGTTTTCTTCATATATATATATATATATATATATATATATATATCTCATATTACATTTTAAGACAAAACTGCATAGTTAGATGCTAGGGCAACATAAGTACAGCTGCACGGGAGTACCTTTGTAGGTTAGTCCTACTACCCTGCTGCCCAAACTGGCAAAGGGTACGTTTACAACTAAGTTACATACAAGCTAGTTTCTATTTTCCAAGCTAGCAAATATTGTTTGCTGAACAATCCTGGTGAGAACAGGCCAGATTGCTTCTAGAAATTTAGCAAAAGAGGAAACAACACATAACCCAGTATCTAAGCAGGTTCACAAAGCTTATGTATGGATAGAAGAAAAGTAGGTGGCCATTTGTTTTCTGATCTGCCCCACAGGCTGGGCAAGCTCCACTACTCTGAGTGGGGCCTTTACTTACAAGTAAATTATGCAAGCAGAAAAGTACTCTGCCTGAACCTTATATACAACGATCTAGTAAATGTTGGTTCGATCTAATCCAAAAAGGTTTCAAACTATGGCTTGTATTTGTGATTCAACAAATACTCAGCTAGCTACACTACCGCAACTAGTTGATGGGACATCTTCCTCCACTCATATGCCCAAAAGGCCTCTTTAAATGTTTTAACAGAGGAGGCAGAGATAGATTCTGGGCATTGCCACAGGTCAAGGTGTGGTAAATAAATAAATTACCGGTACTATTTTTCTATGCATTAAATGAAAAGGATAGCTCAATAAATGAGAGGCAGAGTCCGTGGTATCTGAGTCATACGGGCTTTAATTAAGTGGTTCGAGCCAATGGACATCGGGTTCCATCACCTGCTAAGGTTCAGGAAGGGACAATCTCAACATTTCATTAACATCATACAATATATATAGTAAAACAGTACAGTTGCATTGAATACAGTAGGCGTAACAAGTGAAAAAGGAAAGATAAGAACATATGGGCGTGAAAAGAAGGCGTTCACAGGGCGTGCACGGAGGTGTGTGATGTAGACGTCACAGAAGTCGTCACAGAAGTGTCATAAGTGGGTGGACATATGGAGGGGGCCCATGGGCAGCTGGAACCTTTAACCTACTGGTGCGCGCAAAACTAGTCATGACGTGTAACTGGGGAGAGCTGGGGGGCGCTGACTCCTAGCACTAGTAGAGGAGACTGAAGTCTGGGATGTCAGAACGACCTGTACCTATAGCGTATCTGATATCTTGTGTTTAGAGTACATGTTGCTTGATTCTAAAAGTCATCAGGGCAAAGGCTGCTTGTCACTAAAGCTAGTGTATGCATATATTTCTTCATGTATTGCGTGTGCGATGGGTCTTCTATGGATACTAATTCAGGAAATCACTTGCATGGAGACAGAATGACTGGACTGTAGACGGATATGTTTATCCTGTTCGTTAGCTAGGAATGTGAAGCCGGGGAGCTGAACAGATAACTGTAGGCATAACATATTCTTGGCAGGCAGGCCAGGACGAGCCGGGCACCGCGTTGCTTGGCAGGAAGTAAGGGAAGGGTCAGGGATGCGGGCGGGGCTGCATCTCTCGGAGTGGTTCAGAAGGCTTGAGGCCTGGATCTCGTGTCCGGGCCCTGTGGAGCCCTAGAAACGGGTGCATCTCGATGCTTTAACGTGCACAATGTAAAAACGTTGGCAACATAGGCCTAAAAGCCTAATTCACGTTGCTTCACAGAGGACTGGATAACTGACCTACTAACGTTGGACGCAACTGTAAATGCGTCTTTATTATCGGCCATGGAGAGGAAATGCATAGAAATCATGCATATATATTACATGTTGGGGAACACGTAGGGACACATAGCAAGGCAAAATTCAATTTTCCTCATTCCCTCCTTGTTCCCTACGTTCCCTTCAGGAAACATCAATATTCATGAGACCATCTATCTGTTCATACAGCATCATTTGCTCGTCTTTTCTCATTTGGACATGGGATTGTGGACGTGGAATACAAGATGTAGCGCACAAGCCGCAAATCGCTGGGCCACATTGTAAACAGAGACAACAACTGAATATGATCATTACTATTACTCCCAGGAATGACAGTACTTTCCATCCCCAGGCAGATATTACACTCCAGAGCCAGCCGGACCAAGTCCAGGTGCCTGGATTCTGGTGTAGCTGATGAGCTATTTTATGAAGTCTAGTTATTGCTGAATACACAGACGGTGCGTTATTAGGAATGAAAACGCAACAACTAGATCCGATGACTCTACAAGCTCCGCCCCTATCGGCCAGAATGACGTCAAGAACAAGGCGGTTCTGAAGAACAACAAATCTCATAGCAGACTGCTCTTCTGTTAAGTTACCTAGAGCGGAAGTAGTCTCATTCACTACTGCTTCAAGGGTTCTGGTTAACCTGCGTATTAATTTACTATTCTGGACGGGACCTATGAAGAAAAAGAAACCTTTATTGAAATCCGTATACTGTTCCAATGCAGTTTCAGTCTGATCGACAATTGGGGACTCACTCTCCCTTCTATGTCTGACGTGTACTAGATGGGTATTTCGGTGATAATCGGATGGGGCTAGGAAAACTGGTGGCAATAGGGATGCAATGTAACATGTTCCATCCCAATCTAGGGGCAAACGTACATAAGCGGTCTGACCACATATAAAGTAGGAATGACGTGAAGCTTTGAAAGTAGACTTCCCGCTGTCACTGTACTCGACCACAGTAGTACAATCACTGTGTCCTAGGTGTACTGAACCATTCTTTCTAACACATAATTCACCTTTCACTGGTAAAACTGTTATAGAAGGCAAGTCTGAATCAATCTCGGACTGAACATTCAAAACCATGAGGTTAGAGGAAAAATTACCTAGACCATATACTTCATTTTCTAGATCTATCCCTGTCCTATGGGGAAGACCGTCCTTGTCTGGAAAACAGGTTTGATTCATAACTGTATTCAGAAGGGACTTATCGTCTAAAGATGACGTCAATGTAAACCATGCTCCACACGAACCATTGTGTGAAAACGGATAGGGAAAGAGTGGCAGAACTCCCTTCACTGTCTGGAAAGGGGGGAGTCGACCACATACCCAGCAATTAGTGGTATTGCTGGTCTGATGCGAATAGTGTAACATACGAATAAAAGTATTGTTGCGCATTGCAAGTCGATAGGATAACTCGTGAGGGGGTAGCTCACTAAATGTGTGCTCTACTGTATCATTAGAAGAAAGGTGTACATGTGAATCGAGAGGAGGAAAAAATACGTGTAATATACAACTTATACATGTGATCGTAAGACTCAGAATAAACATAAACAATAATGTAACGATGCATCTGCTTCGGAGATTTTTACAATATTTCATTTTCTTGAAGTTTCGTCTATCTCTCTCACTATGTGGGTCTATCTCATACATGTCAGAAACCTGTCTAACCGCTTCACCCGAGGGGGACTTAAACAATTAAACGCTGTCTGACTTACTAGACCTTAATTTGATTTTATACTCCTGCTGCGGAGTTTTCTCTAACAGAGGAAGTTTAGAGTCAGTATCGGGGCAGTCCTTGAAAAAAGTCTTTGGACGCAGTCCATGGAAACGCTTGATATGACTGGAATGGAGCCAGCCTTTTCTTCCTTCTAGCTTTACGGCGGTCCTCGTGGTCATCAGAACAAGTTTTGGCTCCTTCCAGCGGGGCTCCAGAGGACTTGAGCGATCGAAATTCCGAACCAATACTAGATCTCCTGGAACGACCTCGTGCGGTTTCACCTGGGTGTTGTCCGGAAAGGCAGCCGCGACCTGTGAACGACAAGAGAGTAGTGCAGACATCAAGGAAGCTAGGTAATCTGTCAGCATGTTACTGTCAACGTCGGTGATTTTACGAGGCATAGGTGTACCCCACATGTTTGGGGGACGACCAAAAACAACTTCGTAGGGTGACAAACCAGACCTAGAGTGAGCGACCATTCGCATATAGAAGAGGGCAACCGGCAGGGCTACCATCCAATCTACACCTTTTTCTGCACAGACCTTCGCTAGTCGTGTTTTCAGAGTTTGATTGTGTCGCTCGACGAGGCCAGCTGCCTCGGGGTGTCGTACGCAGTGGAATTTCCACTGGTACCCTAACAGAAGTGATACCTGTTTCATGAGTTCGGACGAGAATGGCTGTCCATTATCTGAATACACGACACGGGGCAAACCATATCGAGGGAAAAACTCACGAACCAGCTGCTTGGCAGTGGTCGCGGCAGTATAATCTGGGACTGGATATGCTTCTGTCCATCTGGACAAAGCGCATACAACTACGAGGACATACTTGAATCCTCGACATCGATCCATCTGGATATAATCCATCTGGAGGACTTCAAAAGGGTGGTCAGGAGGATGAAATCCACCTTGTTCCACGGGAACACCTTTACCTGGATTGAACTGACAACAGATCATGCAGGTACGCACTTTCTGCTTCGCTGCTGCTCGTAAATGCTTGTTAAACCAGAGGTTCTGGATGCTGTCTAACATGGCTTTTTCTCCTAAGTGTGCTGGACTATGTGCTGTATTAATAATGACTTGAACCATAGAGTCGGGGAGAAACCATGTGGCTTTTCCCTTCGTCAACCATCCCTGATCTGTCTGGACCCCTCCTTGTTCAGACCATTTCTTGATTTCGTCTGGAGTAGCATGTGTCTGTATGTCTAGTACGTCTTGTGTAGGATCCTTGACTGTCATGCAAGTCGTCAGGACTGGAACGTCTGTCTTTGTCGTGTCAGCTGGAATGTCTGGAGTCTGAGCTGTAAGCTTGGCTGTTCGATCTGCCAGGTCGTTACCCTGGGAAATGGTGTCAGTGACTCTCGTATGTGCTTTGCACTTCATAATGGCTATAGCTGTAGGTAAATGTATTGCTTCTAACAGAGCTTGAATGAGGGGGCCATGCTGAATCTTGGCTCCATGAGAGGTCATAAAACCTCTTTCTTGCCAGAGGACTCCAAAGTCGTGAACGACTCCGAATGCATAACGTGAATCTGTATATATGTTTACTTTCAGGTTCTTGGCTCGTATGCAGGCTTGGGTCAGAGCGATGAGCTCTGCTGCTTGAGCAGACAGGGTGTCAATACGATGTGTTTCTATAACTTCAGTTTCAGTAGTCACTGCATATGCTGCTACTAACTCTCCTGTACTTGTTCTCATACATGAACCATCCACATAAAGTGTCAGGTCTGGGTCAGGTAATGCAATGTCCGTCAAGTCTTGTCTTGGCTTCGTCATGGTGTTAATAACTTCCACACAGTTATGTGTTGTAAGGTTTGAGGTAATCGAGGGTAACAGTGTAGCGGGATTTAATATATTACAACGTCTGATCTCTATGTGTGGCTGAAACAGTGTCAGTTCATATCCTGTCAATCGAGCTATAGTCAAGTGCTGAGTTTGTGTTCGGTTTAAAAGAACTTCCACGGAGTGTGGAACCTGTACTGTCAGGGGGTGTCCTAACACTATGGAATCACTTTGTCTGATAGCTAAAGCTGTGGCTGCAACTGATTTGAGGCACGCAGGCAAAGCCTGGGCTACTGGATCCAGTGTGCTAGAAAAATAAGCACAAGGCTTGTGTTGTCCTGCTTGATCTTGTGTGAGAACAGATAATGCTGTACCATCGCGTTCAGTGACAAAAAGTGTAAAAGGTTTGCTGTAGTTTGGTGTCGCTAAAACAGGTGCTTGACATAAAGCTCTCTTTAATTCTTCGAAAACAAGTGTATGTTCCTGGGTCCAAGGGAGGACAGTCGATGTCGCTGCCTCCTGTGTTGTCAACTGTATCAGTGGCTTGGCTAGATATGCGTATTGAGGGATCCATTGTCTGCAGTAAGAAGTGAGGCCGATAAAAGCTCGTACCTCCTTCTGTGTTTTGGGCTGCGGAAGGTGTGCTATTAACTGGATACGGTCAGGTGTCAGCTGTCTACCCTTCTTGGACAGCAAGTGACCAAGGTACACCACTTGCTGGACACAGAATTGCAGTTTCGAAGGGGACACCTTGTGCCCCATTTCTGCCAGAAAATACAAGACTGTCAGTGACGCACGTTCGCAGTCACATTCTGTACGGGCTGTGATCAATAGGTCATCCACGTACTGGAGCAGGGCAGTGTCAGTTGGCATGTGAATACTGTCGAGTTGTCGTTTCAGTGCTTGACTGTAAATACTAGGACTTTCTGTGAACCCTTGAGGTGCACGAGTAAATTTATAGCTTCTTCCATTTAAACAGAAGCCGAAAAGGAACTGACTGTCCGGATGGATGGGGACACTAAAGAAGGCGTTCTTGAGATCGATGACAGTAAAGAACGTTGCTTCGGAATCAATGGCAGTCAATAGGGAAGAGATATCTGGAACCACTGGGTACTGGGGTATGATACATTTATTAAGTTCTCGAAGGTCAATCACTAGTCGATAAACTGGGGGTGCATTTGGGTCAGTACGTTTAAGAATCGGAATGATCGGAGAATTACATACATTGGAGTCAGTTTCTACAACCACTCCTTGAGCAATGAGCTCGTCAATAATTTTTGATAAGGCTGCTACAGCCTCAGGTGGCAACTTGTATTGTCGGATTCGGGGTAGTACAACTCCTTGTTTCAGAGTGACACGATATGGTGTAATGTGCATACAACCTACATCAGTTGGGCCTTGCGCCCATAAATGCTGTGGTACATTCAGTAATCTCGGATCAAAATCTCTTAACACATAATGTCCTTTAAAATCACGTAAAAACAATCTCACTCCTTCTGGAGAACAACAAATCACTGCACCTAGTTCTTTCAATGTTTTAATACCAAGTAAGTTTTCTGGACATGATTTCGTAAGTAACAAGTCTGTAGTCCGGGACAATGGACCAACTTCTAGGGAAACTGGTTTCGATATTTCATTAACAATAGGCTTTCCTGAAAATCCCAGGGAAACATTTCTTGAGCCTGAGAGAGGAGCCCCTGGAACCTCGTCATGACTGATGGTAGTCCTACTTGCCCCTGTATCAATCAGAAATTTTCTGTCTTTCCCTAATACTTGACTGTGTACATAGGGACCCTCTTGATCTACAGGAACCTCGATGAGAGGCAAGCCAACCTCCCTCTCTAGGCTGTTTCATGAATACTGCTGATAATCTGGATACTCTGACTGTGCGTACTGGTACATCTGCTGTGTAACGTTTTGTGTGGCAGCTATAGGCTGCGGTACTGTAACTGTCTGTTGTGCGTTCTGCGGTGGTTGCGTATTTTGTGGAACATGTTCCTGTCTAGGAGGACGCGGTCTTTCTTTCGTCTTACCAGTAGCTATGTTGTGTTTCAGAACGGCACATTCGTTTATATAGTGACCTGGCTGTTTACAGTAATTGCATGTCCCTTTAACGGGAGCTGTAGAATGACTGGTCTGAGTCGTACCCCTCTTCTGACTATCCACTGGAACAGACTGTGCAACTAGTACTTTCATTTTCGTGTCTTTCATACGTCTCTTTTCGTGTTCCTGCTCTTCTCTGATTCGGTTCTGGTGGTACTGTAACATTTGTAAAATTCGGGACGGGGTATTAGCTTGCCAGGTACTCTCAACTTTCAGTACTCGATTTTTAACTTGTGTTAAAGAATTCTCTACTAATTTGGTAACAAAAAGATGTGGATACGACTCACTACTTGTTTTCAAGCCGCTTTTTATAATGAAACATTTCTCAAATCTAGAATAAAAATCACTAGTGTCTTCGTCTTGTTTCTGTTTACAGGCTGAGATGGCATCCCAGTCTTCCTTTTTCGTTGTTAGTAATCTTGGCAAGACTTGTATTAACAACTCGGGCAATGCTTTGGCTTTTTCCCCGAGACCAGTACCAGGAACTCGTGTTTTATCTTCGTTCTCTAATTCTGCCCAGTCAATCTTTTTCTCTCCCACCTCCCACTCTTTTTCTTTAAGTTTTTCATATATGCCCGCAGGCAACAGGACCTTTAACATTTTAATGATATCGGGATACGTGTATTCTCCCATGCGGAGCATGTCTTTTAATTCACGGTGGAACCCTGCTGGATCTTTATCGTGACAGGGCACTAACTTTTTCATTTCCAGTAGTTCTATTTTTGTTAAAGGGGTGTAAACAAATACTCGTTCGAGCGCACCTCCCCCTGTCCGAACAGGATGGGCTTCTCGCAAGGGATTCTGTCTGTCTATGTAAAATGTCTTCCTTACTGGGGGTGGAACAGGAACAAAATGTGGAGTCAGGAACGTTCTGTATTTGTGGCGTTGTTCTAGAATGACATTAATCAAATCGGTTCCTAGGCCTTTCCATCTGTTTAGGAGTAACTCGTCCAATACATTATATAGGGGACCTGGATCAGAATGCTGATTTTCGTACAGTGTAATGAGGTGCTGGATCATGTACATACCCACCAGTCGCTGTTCGTCTGGAGAAAGATTCAGAAATGTTTGGGCCACTACTTCGTCTTTAAATGTGCTAGAATTACTAGTCCATTGAACTGCTGATCGGGCTAGTTCCTGTTCATGCATGGTACTAAGCTCACTGTAACCTATACGTTGTTTCAGAACTCTATCGGTAGCTTGAAATAAATGCTCAAGAGAACACTGTTCTGGTACGGGAGGAAGAAAAGTTTTCTTACATTCTAGGCGTGTGGATCTGTCAAAAGGTCTCGTCCTACCTACATACGCTATTCTATCTGGATTGTCTGTGTCTGCATCTTCGTCTGAAGTGTCATTCTCTTTTTCGGCTTCTCTTGTTGCTTTCTCCCTTTCGTGTATGCCTAGAATTTCTTTACGAATCTTTCTATACATGGATTCTATACAACCTCTCTCTTATTAAACAATTTATCAAAAACTGTAAGATCATATTTTGAGTCTCGACTTTCCTGTGGGCCATAGCCTCGTGAATACTTTCTGGTCTTTCCCCTGTTCTGATGAAATGATATATTCTGTCTAAATGTTCCCTCATTTCCGGTATGATAGTCAAATAGCTTGCAACTCGTCGTAGACGTATGGAATATAATATCATCTGTTCTTCGCCTGGCACTGGATCATATCTACAATCAGTGAGGTATTGTTTGAGGGCTGCGTATGTAGCCACTTTTGGCGTACGCTGTAATGCTGCGTCTCTTAGCGTCATTCGTTTTACTTGAGGCGGGGTGATAGGGATACCTCCCCCTGCTCCTCCTGAAATAGAATCGTCAACTAATACTGGATGTGCCGTCGCTGGTAATGTGACTGGTAAAGTAGGCATACGTAATGTGGGCTGGTCCTGGGTCACTGGTGGATTAAAAGGATTCCCGGGACCAGTGGCTGGAGGAACAGTAATTGCGTTATTAACAGGGTTTTTGAGGTTGAGCTGGCAGAGGAGGATTCGGATTTGTATATTCTGGGACAGTGTCGTCTAAATAGGAAGAAAGGAAAATTTCAGCTGCGGTCGGTTTATGACGTAGCTTAGTCGGGACCAATGGTGGCGGTAAATTACAGGATATTTCCGGGCTCGCCTCAGGCAGGCCCTCGGCGAGAAGGGGATACATGCCTTTAATAAGGGCATTTCTTTGTCTGTCTAACTGTTCTGCTCTAACTCGTTCACCTTCTTCTAGTAGTTCCCTTTCTTGGGCTTTTTCTGATGATTCCCTACTTAGTTCTGCTTTTCTGATTTCCTTTTCTGTTCTTTTATGTGATTCTTTACGCCACAATTCTATGGCGTCTTTCTGGGATTGTCTGGCTTTCTTTTTCCATAATGCTTCCTCTACTCTCATGATGCACTCAGCATCCCAGGTTCCTGAAACAGGCCATCTATATTTCTCTTCCAGATTTTTGGTATAGTCTACCCATAGGTCTAAGTACAATATGGCATCTAAGCCATGTTTATGATACATGAAATGTCCGGGACTGTCCCTAGGTGGGACAGGAACTGATTCTTCGAGTATCCCTTTTCTGGTTCCTATCTGACGTAACTTTGAAAACAGAGGCATATTTGAACGTACTCGAACTTAAACACAATACACAATGAACACAGTAATGAATAGCAAAACAAATCATTCATACCACGACATCAAAAACACATTAAAAACGAACAGATACTACTTAGTACATTGAAAACATAATACTGGAAATCTCGAGAGACTATACTAGAAAACAGAATTACTGGATGCCCTGCTAAAACAGTACAGAACATACCGGTCTCATAAAGAGACACGTCATACCGTATCCACCTAGGTGAACACGTCGGACCGGATCTGTGTACCCAAACCCGTCTGGACCGGGCACAAATTAATGAACCCGTCTAGATGCGTTCCCAGCAACGGTACTCACCGGGAAGCAAAACTGAAGGCCTCGGAAACTGGACTGGACTGGACTGCTACGACATCTGGTTACTGCTACGCACTACGCATGTGCTTCGGGCTTCGGGAACAGGTGGGCCTCCGGATACCTCGGACCTTGCTCTCTCGGCTTGGGCTCTGGTCGGGACTCCCCGCATTCCTCACCGCCTCGTCTGGATGCTGGACCGCAGTCTCCGTCTCCTCCGTGGGCCTGAGGGAGTTTAGCAGGGAAACCTGCAGGTGCGCAGAAGGGGTCCGTCACGGCTGTAGAAGGGGTCAGGGGGCCTGCGTTACATCGCCGGCGCGTGGGGAAAGGGGATGTCCCTATTCGGGCGCCATTATGTGGTAAATAAATAAATTACCGGTACTATTTTTCTATGCATTAAATGAAAAGGATAGCTCAATAAATGAGAGGCAGAGTCCGTGGTATCTGAGTCATACGGGCTTTAATTAAGTGGCTCGAGCCAATGGACATCGGGTTCCATCACCTGCTAAGGTTCAGGAAGGGACAATCTCAACATTTCATTAACATCATACAATATATATAGTAAAACAGTACAGTTGCATTGAATACAGTAGGCGTAACAAGTGAAAAAGGAAAGATAAGAACATATGGGCGTGAAAAGAAGGCGTGCACAGGGCGTGCACGGAGGTGTGTGATGTAGACGTCACAGAAGTCGTCACAGAAGTGTCATAAGTGGGTGGACATATGGAGGGGGCCCATGGGCAGCTGGAACCTTTAACCTACTGGTGCGCGCAAAACTAGTCATGACGTGTAACTGGGGAGAGCTGGGGGGCGCTGACTCCTAGCACTAGTAGAGGAGACTGAAGTCTGGGATGTCAGAACGACCTGTACCTATAGCGTATCTGATATCTTGTGTTTAGAGTACATGTTGCTTGATTCTAAAAGTCATCAGGGCAAAGGCTGCTTGTCACTAAAGCTAGTGTATGCATATATTTCTTCATGTATTGCGTGTGCGATGGGTCTTCTATGGATACTAATTCAGGAAATCACTTGCATGGAGACAGAATGACTGGACTGTAGACGGATATGTTTATCCTGTTCGTTAGCTAGGAATGTGAAGCCGGGGAGCTGAACAGATAACTGTAGGCATAATATATTCTTGGCAGGCAGGCCAGGCCGAGCCGGGCACCGCGTTGCTTGGCAGGAAGTAAGGGAAGGGTCAGGGATGCGGGCGGGGCTGCATCTCTCGGAGTGGTTCAGAAGGCTTGAGGCCTGGATCTCGTGTCCGGGCCCTGTGGAGCCCTAGAAACGGGTGCATCTCGATGCTTTAACGTGCACAATGTAAAAACGTTGGCAACAAGCCTAATTCACGTTGCTTCACGGAGGACTGGATAACTGACATACTAACGTTGGACGCAACTGTAAATGCGTCTTTATTATCGGCCATGGAGAGGAAATGCATAGAAATCATGCATATATATTACATGTTGGGGAACATGTAGGGACACATAGCAAGGCAAAATTCTATTTTCCTCAAAGGAACCCCAGCTCAAAATGGGACTATTTGACATGACTCAACCATTGCGGAGTAGCAGCACACCTAGGAATTAAAAGGATATCCTTAAACCTGTTGCTAAACTACTCTTTCTCAGGGACCCATTATAATCCAGTATAGAACATGTTTTGGTCTCACTATGGTGTTGATTGGAAGAACATTCAGGTCCACTCTGAAAAAAACAAGCATTTCCAATGCAATCAGTCTCGCCTTTGGGAGCTAATATGTATTTAGCTATGCATCACATTAGCATCGGTGCTGAAACATCTACTCTTCTTTAACATGGAGGGAAAGTAAACACCAAACTGAGTGACACGCCAGGTATGGGAACACATGGAGAGAAATACTTCATTTTCTGCAGGAAATGGCATAGTCCAAAGCAGGGCCTTTGGTGGTCATATCACTGAAAATACAAGATTTGGAAAAAATATTGTCTACGGGTGCTTGTGGAAGACAATTTCTACGGACTGGAATCTAGAGAATTCTAAAGTATTTTTCCGGTATTTTACTGACCTCTGCTTGTCATTTTCTATCAAGAAAGTTAATTTGAGGCAGTTGCCAGAAAAAGAAAAAAAAGAAAGTCCCTCAGCAGAAAGCAATTCTGGTATTTAACTGATCTCTGCTGGTCGTTTTCTATAAAGACAGTTAAATAGAGGCAGGTTGTAGGAAGGTAGATCCCTGACTATGGTTGCCCCCAACTTTTTGCCTGGTGTTTTGCTGGTTTTCTGACTTAGTTGACCTGGGGCCCTGCTATTCAGGACCCCAGGCCTACTGCTCTCTCTGTAAAATGGATTCCATGTACCTTAGGTACATATCTAATTGGATACTGAGTCACCTTATTAGTCCCTGTACAGAGTACCTTAGGTGCCCAGGGCATAGGTGTACCCAGGGCCTACCAGGGGCTGCAGCATGTATTATGCCACCCCTGGCTGGCCATCCAAAACTGACACAACTGGCTGCTTGACAGCTGGGGCAAGGTGGTGTAATCACCCCTTGCTTTAGATATAGTATACCTATATCTAACCCTAAAATGGACACACAGATCTCCTATCAGTCACTCCTATGGCAGGCCTTGACAATCCTGAAGGCAGAGTGCTTGGAATCGTGTGAGATAGTGCTCTGGCATGAGCTGAGCCTGTCTGCGGCTTTCGGGATCCATCCCTTAGCCGTTTCCATGGTATCGCATACCATATACTCTTAAGTGCATTATAATCCTCGCGGTTATGTGCCAACTCTGGTATCGCTTTATCAAAACATGTCGAGTAAGGTGTCATACGAATTGGAATACTAACCCCTCGCCAATTCTGGCGACGGGGTTAGCATTCCACCCTTCTAGAGGGACACGACATGTATGTAACCTGTAACCCCGGTTAAAGTCCAACAGAGCCTTAGCTCCACAAAATGGATGCTGCCACCGAGACACAAGTCTGCCCTCCTGCTGCTGGGTGTCCTCCCAGCCCAGGAGGCAAGGACAAAGGGTTTCCTGCCAGGGGCGGTGCCAGCACCGTCCCAGACAGGATTTTGTGTATTCTAGGTAGGCAGGGCTTTAGAGGAAGGTGACTGCAAGTGGCACCCCGGTGCTCACTGTGCATAGGCCGGCTGGAACCAGTTCCAGGGGCACTCCAGCCCCTGGCCTGGGGAAAGCCCGCCAAAGGAGAGGGGTGTAACCACCCCCCTCCTAGTCCCACCCATAGGGCAGGACTTAGTCGCGTGCCAGCCCCTTTTTGCAGGATAAAGGTAGGACCTGGCCCCCTTCCAAATCAGATCATCTTTGAATCCTGAAACTACTTTCTTCAAGAAGGAACTCAAGACTCTTCTCAAGATTTCTCCCTTGTGACTAAGGAGTAGTCACCCTGCAGCAGCAGGCACCAACCAAGCATCGCGGTTTGTTGCCAGTCTCTCCTTCGGATCAAGACTGCTCCAGCACGACGAGAACCGGCTTCCCTGGCACCTCTGACCTCAACCTACATCATCAGCCCAGCTGTGATCCGTGGGTGTGACGAGACCTCGAGGGACCGGCCATCTTCAGAACTGCACGACGCTTGTCCAGCACGACTCCCGAGTGACCCTCGACCGAGTGCTTTGGGGTAAGAGAAGCCCCGACCCTGAGCAGCTCCAGCACCGAAGTTCAGCCCCCCTGCATCCACGAGATCGGCGTGGGGCCCTTCTGCTTTTTGCTGCTCACCGCGTTGTTCAGGTCGCTTGCCCGTTGGCTAGTGGCCCTCTCACGATGCTCCACGACGACAACTACTGCTGGTCTGGTTGCTCCAGACTGGCCTTCGCTCCCCTCCAAAAGAGGAGCACCCTGGACCCTCCTGGTCCACTCAAGACGCCATTTTAGGTCCACCGCGTGGGCCTTGCATTTGCCAAGACTTGTTGCCCAATCCTGGGTCCAGCGACGTCGACAGCAAGTACCTTCGTGGGACAGCTCGCACCTCCATCCTGGTCGCCGACAACGCCTCCTGGTCCGAGAGACTGCAGAGCCCAGCAGCGCCCACTCACCTGGCTGAGATGACTTCGTCCGGTGCCATCCTGGTGCCCACTCAAATCACTGGCTAGTGATTCAGTACTTGGTCCCCTCTGCTTACAGGTTTCTTCTTCCCTGATCCAGGCTTGGATCACTCCGAACTTTCTTCACTGGCCGCCTGCCAGCAACTCTTTCTTCAGGCTCCTGGATCTTCAACGAGGGTTTCCGACGCAACTTCAACCCTATGCAGCCGCAGCCCCTGGGCTAGGTAACCTGAGTACTCCGGTGCTCCAGCATAGTCCAACACCCTAAGTGTTCGGATCCACTCCCGTTTTCGACCCACCTAGTCGGGTTCGCCCGAGAACAGTAACTTTGTCTTTACTAGCCTCCATAGACTTTTTCCCGCCTTACGCGTGAGAGTTCCCACTCTGCACACGACGTCCACAGGCCTCCTGCATCTAATCTAAGGGTTTAGTATTGTAGGCCTAGCGTTTCTAAAGTCTATGAGAATAGTTACTTACCTGCTAGTAATTCGCATTCCACTTACTGTGTATATGGTTCTTCGTGCCCCTAGGGCATTTGTGTAAATTGTGCGACTTAAAGTATTTTCGTAAGAGTTTTGTTGTGTGCTTAGCTCCCTGACTCATAAAGAGTTCAGGGTAGACTTGTTATAAATAAATATCTGTTTATTTTCATAACAACTTGTGTGGTGTCCTTTCACTTGGTGTTCAAGGGGTAATGTGATGGTAAAACAGCTGGCTTAACACGCCCTCTAGAGTCTTAGCCTTAGACTGCTCGTATCCATGCTACTAGGATAGCTGGTCTATCAGGTTGACTTACAACCAATCATCAATAAGGGTTGTTTGGACTGATACATAGTGTTCACTAGAATAGTGAGCACTGCATATCAGGCCAACTTCACAGACAGGTGAACAGAAAAAAAGTCCCTAAGCAGAAGTAGACCAGTCCTAGGGCTGATCTCCAGAGTACACAAAGTACATACACATATAAGTATATACTAAAGTATATACTAAAGTATATATACTAAAGTATTTACAAGAGGTCTCGAATTCTTGACTTAAAAATGGCGTACTTTGGGGGAGTTTTCAGCGCTGCCCGCAGAAATTGTTTTCAGCTATCCCCCAGGATTTAACATTATTGTGACCCTAAAGTTCAGACCCTTAGGTTTCCACGGCTTGGGGTCTCCAGATTTCCAATAATGGGGACATTGGGTGAAAAGTTGTGTTTTTTGCAAAAATGCGATGTAACAGCAGCCCTATGGTTAAGAAGAAGACCACGTTTAGCAACAATAGAAATACACAAGAGGGTCCCTGGGTACCGGAAAATGTGGAGAGGAGGGCAGGCAAATAACAAGAAACAATAACATCAAACCTCTCCCTATCAGTTACTTAACTATTGGTGATACATCCTAGATAAGATACATTATCATAGTCCCGCACACAGAAATTCTTTTCAAGTTTTATTTATCAAAAAAGCTCTTTTATTTGTATATATATATATATATATGTATATATATATATATATATATATATATGCCTCGTCTCTTCTTACCATAGTTACCACGGCTGAAGTCACGGCACAGCAACAGGTTCAGTTCACAAAAAGTAGTTTATTCACACACCATGTGCAAAATAACGTGCATCAAATAACGGACGACCTACGCGTTTCGGCTACTCCTAGCCTTCCACTGGACCATGATATATATATATATATATATATATATATATATATATATATATATATATATATATATATATATATATATATGTATATATATACATACACACACATCGTTTCATATAATAATTCATTATATGGAAAATTCTTTACAAAATGTCCCACAGATAAAACAGCCCGACTAAGGCCTAACGCACAATGTGAAATAACAATGAGCCACCACACAGCACATACATACCAACCATACCAAGCCTAGACCCAATGAACAGAAACACAATCATTCACAACAACCTATATACAAACAGATATGAGAACAAACGATTCATAAATCATATCAGAAAAACAAGCACAGGGCGCAGTAGGTAGAATTCATGAGGTGGCCTGATACAGTCCAAAAGTAATAGACAAATATTTAAATGTGGTTTGGGGGTTTCTTGTCACAGTTTATTCAGTAAATTACACATAATTCTGTAGATGAGGAATTTCAGGTGCAAGACCTTGAGCAGGGTTTTCATGAGAGGAAAGTCTGTCCGATATACTAATAATAAGAAGCAGGAAGGCTAAGTCAGCAAGGGACTTCTAGTTCACACACCCTGTAGCTTAATAGATCACACTTAGCTAGGACAGGGATAGTGACCAATGTAAGATCGAGTGAACGGGGAAAGAATGCTGAAGATATACGGGCGCCCGGGTGAGTCATGGCCAGAACGTATGGGTTCTACACGGCAGCATAATTTTTTTTTTTTTTTTTTTGAAGACCTTTATTTGCATCATTAGGATAAACATATGCAGGCCTACAACCAATCCGGCCGGCCACAAGTCAAAGACGATCAAAAATCAAAATAAGCGACACAAGACCAGTTGGCAGGCAAGCAAACATAATTAAACATTGCTAGAAATGGGATAAGCGGCAATAACGGCCCAATATCAGGATCAATGAGGTCTATTTTATGATAAGGGGACAAGGCTCATGACTGACTCACAAACACGGGATAACCCAGAAACAGGAATACACCCATGCTGAAACGATAAGAGGGGGGGGGTTTGGGGGGGGGAGAGGGAGGATGTAAGGACACGAGTCGATCGCAGCACAAAAAATAAACGTAAAACACAGTGGAGCATACAAGCGCTACCAAGATCTTATGTCCCCCACCCAATAACACGCTAACAGAGGCAAGGGGAACGGATAAACTGTACGAACCGAACCCACTTCTAACAATACGAGCCTGGGGAAAAAGGGGGAGGGGGGGGAAAAAGGGGGGGGGGAGGGGGAAAAAGGGGGGGGGGAGGGGGAAAGGGGGATGGAGAAAGGAAAGGGGGAAAAATATGGGGGGAAACAAAGGGAAGGAAACCAAAAAGGGAGGGGGGCAGAAAGGGGGGGAAAAGAAGGAGAAAGAACAAAATAAAGAAATATAAAAGGAGAAACACAATCATGCAAGATGGGCGCCACCCCGGGCCAGGCAGCCCGCGGCTAGTAGCACAGAAGAGAGTGGAGAGCTGGCAAATAGAAGGGTATGGCAGTCGCTACGAAGCATCGAAACCGATAAAAGTGGCATAGCAACAGACCCCCACCCGCTCATGCCTGAGAAGCGAGGACAGAAGCGGCACCGCTAAAAAGGATAGAAAAGGGCCATAGAACCAAAAGAAAACGTCTGAAAGACCCCGCCCACCCGTCCCACCCCGCACCCCTGCAGAAGGCTACGGCCTACCCTCCAAACAGCGTGCCTGTCGCCCTAATCCGAAACCCGAAATATAGGGAAAAAAGAAAGTAGAGAAAGAAGACAAAAAGAGAAGGAGAGGAAATACAGAACAAAAATAAACGTGAGGGAGGAGCCAAAGGATATGAGCAAACACATTCGGCCGCGACCCTCCCCCGACCAACGAATGAATAAGCATCAAGTCAATACTACATCTTCACATACAGCAAAAATCACAGGGAGGGAAGGAGGAAGAGAGTGTAACGATTCACTGTGTCAGGGAATAAACACCTCAGTGCAACGTGCAGATAAACCAGCAAACTATCATGTCGTACAACTCACCCCCAACCCATCCGAACCACGAAACCAACCCAGTAAAGGAGAATGTGGGGCGGACCATCCAGCACAAAATAATCATAATGTTGTCTAGAGTCACGGCAGTGACATAAATCAGGGAGAGCCTTCGTACGGAAGGAGCACAAAAAGTCAATAAAGCAAGTCAATTGTAGTAGCAACGACAGGGCAAGCAAAGGCAAGCTGGAGTCCAGATGCGTAATTCGACAATACAAAAGTACCCCTCCAGGACAAAAGTTCGAATCCAACGAAGCGGGATCAAACAGCGGCCCACCACAAGTCCCAGGCACCCGGGAAGGAGCAAATCTCCGCGGCGTGTGGAAGTCCTCAAAATCCAGGCGGTGAGGAGGCGGAGGGTCAAAAGTCACCGGTCCATCAATCGGCCGAAGAAGAACAACAGCAACTCCTGGCGCAGCTGAAGGGGGCGAAGCAATGGCGGCATCAGGACGATAGGGGTGCATGGAAGAGCGGCAGCCCAAAATGGCGGCGAGCCGCATGGGGTCGGCAGAGGCACCGGGGGCCAAGACAGCGTACAAAGACATCAAGGCATCCAGAACATCTCCGGGCGTGGGCGCTCGGGTACTCCCCCAGGCCTCCGCACAATCCGGCCAGTAAGGAGCACCGATGCAGAGCGGAGCATCCCCCGCATTGTCGGTAGCCATCTTGTGAGTTTCGCTGCCCCACACTCCACCGTGGGCCCCCAAACAGTTCCCAAATGGAGGACTTTACAGATCTCCGGAGGCTCCCAACAACGGCCCCACCGGCACAGGACGGGCGAACGCCCGATGGGGGGGGGGGGGTCCCCTCCGAACAGTGGCAGGCCCCACAGGCGAGAGCCAGGCGCGGGGTTCAGGGCCGCCGGACAGGACAAAGGCGAAGGGACCCCTTCACACGGTCAGCCCTCAACACATCTCGTCCCCCTCCAGCCGCACGGCTCAGTCGTCGGGGCCGGTTCAGGATCTCCGGGGCACACGCATAATGGTTCCCACCAGTGGCTCACTGTCGCGGCCGGGGCCGGCAATCTCTTCTCCGCCGGTCGGGTCCCGCAGGCGAGGTCCCGGTCTCGGGTGCCCGGAGGCCTCAATTTCACCGAGGGCACAGCTGCGGACCCACAGCACACAGGAACCTCCGGACCAGACGGTGAGTAAGAGTGGATCTTTAAATTTCGAATTCTGTATGGAGGTATCGCAGCAGTGCAGGATATATGTCAGGATAGTCGAGGTTAGCCGGAGGGCCGACGGAGCCGAGCTAAAAGGCGGCCATTCCGTCCTCGAGCTAGGCTCCTCCCTTACACGGCAGCATAATTAAGTGGAGTCTCAGCTTCCGGAGAAAGTCAGCTAGACAGACGAATACCTAGGTTGTCAAAATATGCAACTCTTTTCAGGTCAACTTCCCCCAATCTGACTGTTTGGCGGAATCCCCAACATAAATTTTGTTTTGCCAGTATTTATGGCTAACCCATGACTTTTGCAAAATGATGTGAATCTATATAGATATAGTAGTACTTCCAGGCTCTGGGGAGTTTTCGACATCACAAGGGTGTCATCAGCAAATAATAGTGCTGGGATCTTAACCCCTCCAAGACCGGTGAGTCAGTTCCACAGCCTATTAAAAAATCAACACACTTATTCATAAATAATAGGAAAAGTGTTGGGGGCAAGAACACATCCTTGCCTAATACCCCTTTCTTACTTAGGCAAAATTAACAGTATGGGTTCAACAATGATTTCAAGTAGCACAGAAGGAAGACCCAAATCCCTCAAGACTGTCCAGAGTTTAACTACTGGAACCATAGCAAATGAAGCCTTGAGGTCCACAAATGCTTTGTCAAGACTCCCTCTGCTAACATCTACTGTTTTCCACCTCAACATCAGAAACCTGAAGACTTGGTGAATAGTGATTATTTTGGAAGAACACCCATTTAAAATGTGGACAGTATGTTGTTGTCTGCTATCCAAATATTCAGTCTGGCCAGGACCTGTTTACTAAAAATCGTCTGGGTTATGTCTATCAGGCATATAGGTTGATATTTTGCCGGAAAAGGTCTCCAGCCTTTCTTATGTATGGGGGCTATTTATGCTCCTCTACAGGAATCAGGGATAGATGCACCTGCCGACATACAATTTAAAATATGTTTCAAATATGGTGCCTAGACCTGTGTCGCAGATTTAAACAGGTCCCCAGGAAGCTTGTCTGGGCCAGGATTCTTCCCAGCTTCCTGCTTGCTGCATTTTAGTCAAAGTAAATGCCATATTGGCATTAAACTCTTGACGAGATCTGGCAGGGGCACCCTCCATACAATGTAAATCAACAAGCAACCTCTCATGTGGAGCCATGCCCTGGTCGGCATGAGTTGGCTTAGCTTCACTGAAAATGGGCCACCCAATTTGTAAGTAAAATATTTGATTTCGGTTTCATCTGGGCCAATTTATCTCCATCGTTTAAAATGTGCCAGGAGGTTGACTGATTTTTGGTCTGAATGGCATCCAGAACATTCCTCCTTATTAAAAAGTCCCAGGACCTCTTAGTGTGTTTAAGGATTGCTCTATACCTCGCCCTTGCTTTCTGGATTAATGATTATGGGCCATTTTTGATACATTTAACCAGGAAGGTTTTTGCCTCTCTACACTTTTTTTCATTCCATGAGTGATTACTATCTTACGTAGGGTTAGGGTTTTGTGTAATCTTAGTGAAATAAGTGTTCCTCAACATGGCAAAACACTTACCATGAGACACGAAATCCCACCAGTAGCAGTCCTGCATTGCGGGTCTCAAAGATGCACTTTATAGCGCTAGTGAAATCAACAAGTGGCAGTAGGTGTGGGTGAAGGAGAGGCCACCTCTGACCTCGCAGACTACTAGCACATGACATCCCACCAGCAGCAGTCCCACACAGTCGGTACCAAAGATGCACTATAGAGTGCCTGTGAAATCAACAAGTGGCGGTAGGTGTGGGAGAAGAAGAGGTCGCCTTTAACCTTATAGACTCCTGGGAAACAAAGTCCCACCAGTAGCAGTCCCACACTGTGGGTCCCATAGGTGAGCTATATAGCGCCAGTAAAATGAACAAGTGGCGGAAGGTGCAAGTGAAGGAGAGGTCGCCTCCGACCTCACAGACTCCTGGGACACAAAGTCTCACCAGTAGTTGTCCCAGGATGCAGGTCCGAAAAGGAGCACTGCACTATATAGGGCTCATGAAATCAACAAGTGGCAGTAGGGGCAGGTGAAGGAGAGGTGTCCTCCGACCTCACATACTCCTGGGACACGAAGTCCCACCAGTAGCAGTCTCAAACTGCGGGTCCCAAAGGAGCACTATATAGCACCGTAGAAATCAACAAGTGGCGGCGGGTGCCGGTGAAGAAGAGGTTGTCTCTGACCTTGCAGACTCCTGGGACATGAAGTCCCACCAGTAGCAGTCCTGTGCTGCGAGTCCTAAAGGTGCACTATATATCGCTGGTGAAATCAACAAGTTTCTGCAGGTGCTGGTGAAGGAGAGGCCACCTCTAATCACACCAACTACTGGGACATAAAGACCCACCAGTAGCAGTCCGCTCTGCGGGTCCCAAAGGTGCACTATATAGGGGTTGTGATATAGAAAAGTGGCGGTAGGTGCGGGTGAAGGAGAGGACGCCTCCGACCTCACAGACTCCTGGGACACGAAGTTCCACCAGTAGCAGTTATTAATTAATTAACTTCCCACCCTTTACCCCTACAAACCCAACAACCCACACCTGAAATATGGCTTAAAAAGATCGAATAGTTACACAATTGACATAATTAATCATCAGTTAAATAATTCATACTAAATTAAAAATGTATTATGAATGCTATACTTAATTAACTTCCCACCCTGTACACCTACAAACCTCACAACCTGCTATAACACTATAAATTACTATTAACAATTACATTGAAAATGGTAAATAACGTAAAATTACAAACTATGGGCCACATGCAGGTTTGCCAGATCAGGTTAATTCTTGCACAATTGGGCAACATTTTGTTCGATTGTGCGAGGGGAAAACAGGTTGGGCGGGAAACAAAAATATGGGTGAGAATTCACCCAATGTTCAGCGGATTCAGAGAATTGTGCATTGCAACCATATTCTAGCCCAGGGTTGCTCTTCGCCACACCCCTCCTCCTCACTTGTTTGTGTGCCTGCCCATCTACAGGGCCAAATATGTTTGATGTGCAGGAAATTCCTTCCTATGAGGGTCTTGTATTGACCTCTGACCTGCTCTCGTAATGCTTCTGAGCTGCCCCTTCTTTCCTTTTAACCAATCATGCCCAGATCCATGCGCCACTGCTTGAGCGTGTCAACACTTTTCTGGCCCCGCCCCCTAATCTTTTTGCTCTTTAGGTTTTTGTGGCTCACCCCCTACTTCTTCCTTTTTACTGAGGCTGGGGGGTGCTTGTGGAGTTTCACTACGTGGAATTCCGCAGAGTTCCTGGAAAACTTCACAAAATTCTGCGTAGTTCCGAGAATGAAAAGGGGGGGCCCTCGGCCCCCCCGCACGCATGGCGGCGCGGCGACCGTCCCCCCCCCTTTCCCCTTTGTTGTCTCTCGGTGGTGGGGGCGGGCCCTGGGGGGCGCGACCCACCACCGATTGGCCGGCGGCCTCCCTGACCCGGATACCAGGTAGAAGGTCCGGGTCAGGGGGGGCGGGCTACAGGAGGGGCGGGCCGGGGGCGTGCCCCCCCGCCTGGCCCCTGGAGAATAAAGAGGTGGGGAGCGCCCAGGAGACCCCCTTGTCCCTGGACGCTCCCTCACAGCACGGTGTGCCCCGCGCTCGGGGCTTCTTTGTTTTTATAATTTCTCTCTGCTTTCTTTTTCAGGCACTCCGGAGCGGGAATTCGCTGGAATTCAAGTTTGTGCCGGGACGTGGTGATTCTCCTTTTTCTGCTCGCAGGTTTGGACGTCCGGAGTTCCAGCCGCGTGGGGGCCAGTCGCATCGGAGGAGCGGAGAGCCTTGCCCGGGAGCATCGCCGAGGAGCGGAGAGCCGTCGTGAGCAGCGCCTCGCTGGTGACGGACCAACAAGGGCGCGGAGTCAACGGGGAGAGCGCGGTGCGGGTCGCTTAAGGCCCCGTAAGGTATTGTGTTGGGCAGGGGACTTCGGTGGCGGGCACCCTTTGAGAGCGGGGGTATGTTCTTAGGTCTAGCTAACACGCTCGCATGTGGATCGCAGAGCAGTCCTGAGCCTGAGGGCCTGTGATCTCCCCCTCTGCCGCCGAGTCCTGGAAAAAATAAAACGCACAATTTTTTAAGTACGCTGCTGAGATACGCCGGGAGCGGCGGTAGAAATACGGCTGATTGTGTTCCTTACAACAGTGGATTATTATATGACCGTCATTCAAAAAACGGTTTAGAGCGCACTTCCTTAAACGGCAATCAGGCCGGGGGGAGCAGGTTACAATAAGCCGTGCAGGGAAGCGAAGCAGGGTCGACCAGGGCAGCACCTGGAGGGGAGACCCCTAGAATACCGTGCAATTGCAAGGAGAAAAACTGGGATTCATGGGATAACAGTTTTGCAGGAATGTTGTGGAAGAAAGGGAGAAGTAACATTCAGTAACTGTGTTATAAGTGTATTGCATTGCCTAATTTAATCTTGCAATTGCCTAATCTGATAATTACCCTATATGTTCTGAATTGTCCTGACCTGTGAGCGAGAGTTATTTTTGAATATTGCGGAGATAGTGTGGTTTTAGTGGCGCACAGCAACATTGAGGTTTAACAGGGGGGGTTCAATAGTCCTCTGTATTCAAACCAGGCTTCTCCTAAATCTGCTCCTACTTTCATTACACGGTGTTAATACTTTTCTCAATTCCAGGCAATTTTACGACACTATTGGTACAAGTCACTCGCAGACAGGACGTAAGGGCATTCAGCACTCAACGTGGTGTGGGGCGTGAACGCAGACCATTATCGCCGGCGAGGACGCGGGACTGGTCGGTAAGAGGGGTACGGGGGGCTGGCATTCATCGCTCCTGGTGGCCGCCGGGTGGGTCTACTTTAGGTTTACTCACCCCTTACATAAGCGGACAAGCCGCTAGTGTTGCGGTCGCCGTTGCATGGTGCTGAAAGCCCCCTGGTGACCCTCCATCTGAAAGGTACACAAGGTTGGCCTGTTGTGACGCTAGGAGAGTAGCCAGTTGGTTTGTCGAGTTTTATCATGCCAGGACCACGGGGTGGAAAAGGTGGGTCCAAGATGGAGGCGATGATGCGGGCCATGATGCGGGAAATGGGCGAAATTAAACAGCGGCTAGGGAAGGTTGATGAGCTGGAAGCCCGGATTAATGGGAGGGATGGGGATGCCCCTGGCCCATCGGGTAGGCCTATCCGCCAGAAGGCGGCACCATTGCCAAGGGGGGATTTTGTTACCCCACCTAGGAAGTCTAAGGCCAAGAAACCCAGGTATGCTGCCCCAGGGCCGGTAGAGCCGGTACCCGCCGTGCCGCTGGCGGTCATCCCACCCCCCATTATACCTATGCCTATACCCCCAGCCCCCGTCGTGCCGGTGCCTGCAGTACCGCCAGGGTCAGCTCCCCCACCGGGGCCCACAATCCCGGCTACAGGCTTGCCACACCCGGCACCCGCCTTGCCCACTGCGCCAGTACCACTGGGCATAACCCCAGTGGTACCTGTTTTCCCAGGTGGGAATTTGGATTCAATGCCCCCTGAATTGTTGTCTCAGATAACGGCCTTGATGCCCTGGCTCCAAAAAGGGGGAGCTTTCCCAAATTCTGCAGATCATGCAGCAGAGGCGGCGAGGTTTGTAGAAAAGATCAAATCGGCAGCGGTCGCCGACAGTGTTGCATTGCCAGTATCTTCTCCCCTTGCAGGTCCAAGTCTTCCCCAGCCGGATGGAGCTAATGGGCAGCCGGCCCCGGTGCCCGCACTTGGTAAGGAAGTGGCATTGCCGCTCTTGGGGGACGGTGTTCTACCTTCCAGGAGTGAGAATTTGGCTCAACATGTGTCGTTAGCTGTGAAGGAGATGGTTTGGGCAGATAAATATGTATATATTTATTCTTTGTTATTAGATAATAGGGAAATGGAGCATGCGAAAACACTGAAGGAGTGGATGCACCCAAGTGAATGGAGGGTGCAGTGTGCTAGATTTAGGGTTGAGGAAACACTGATCAACTGGATCAAGGCTTGGGCTGTATTCACTGCTATTAAGGCTGAACGACCTCCAGATTTACAGGCGCCATTGGCATGCTACTCTAGCAGGATTGTGGGGTGGAGTGAACAGTATTCTGGGGATGCGTGGAAAGGGTATGATTTGAATTTCAGGAAAGCATTGGAATTTAATAGATCATTGGCATGGGACACGGTGGACTCCATGTCATGGCATAAACAGTTCTCGGATAATGCACCCCCCCCTCAGTTCTCCGGTTCGGTCAAGGTGTTCTCCGCTAGACCCCAACAGCCCTTTCGGCCCCCCCAAACGAGTGAGGTGCCTGGGAAGTTTAGGGCCAGTGGGGCAGAGAAAAAAGGGGTGTGCTGGGATTTTAATAGGCGCACCTGCACAAGGGGCGCGTGTAAGTTTAGACATGCATGTTCCTCCTGTGGTCACCCCTCACATCCAGAAACTGCCTGTAGGTCCAAGCATGGGAACACGGGACAGAGGGGTAGGGGAAAGCCACTGTAAGACAAACCGGTTAGGCCCCCCCACGCCAGTGGATGTGGTGGCAATGATTCCATGGTTGAACAGATACCCGGACCACACATCGGCCACCCTACTTCAAGAAGGTTTTTCTAAAGGCTTTAGGATCCCTGCAGTGGGATACACAGGCAGCGCGCACTGTAAAAACCAATTGTCAGTAAAGCACAATCCGGCTGTGGTGGCCGCCAAGATTGACAAGGAGCTATCTTTAGGCAGGATAGCTGGCCCTTTCACTGAAGTGCCGGTACCCAATTTTGTGTGTTCCCCATTAGGAGTTGTCCCCAAAAAAGAGAAAGGGCAATTCAGATTGATCCACAACCTGTCAGCACCTAGGGGGGCGTCACTGAATGATGCCATTGACAAGGGTATCTGTAGTGTTAAGTACGCCTCTTTTGATCAGGCTGTTAACTTATTACAGGCCACGGGGCCCGGGGCGCTGATGGCGAAATCAGACATAGAATCAGCCTTTCGCCTCCTCCCGGTACACCCAGCGGATCAACATCTCTTAGGCTTCACCTTTGGGGATATGTTCTACATGGATAAATGCATGCCCATGGGTTGTTCTATATCTTGTGCTTACTTTGAGATGTTTAGCTCTTTTCTTGAATGGGCCATGAGACAAGCGACGGGCCACCAGCAGGTCATGCATTATTTGGATGATTTCCTCTTCCTGGGTACGGCGGGATCTCAGGAGTGTGCACTAGCATTGCAGGAATTTTGCGTGCTCATGCGGGCTTTTGGTGTCCCGCTTGCGCCCGGGAAGACTGTTGGCCCGACCACCTGCTTAGAATTCCTCGGCATTGAGATTGATTCAGTGGAGGGATGTTTTAGATTGCCTAGGGACAAGGTGGACAAATTCAAAACAGCGCTACGTTTATGCCTACGGAAAGATAAGGTCACCCTGCAGCAATTACAGGAGGTGGTAGGGCAGTTGAACTTCGCACTGAGGATCATCCCCATGGCTCGCCCTTTCTCTCGCTCCATTGCCCAAGCGATGAAGGGGCTGAGGGAGAAACACCACCGCACTCGGCTATCGTCTGAAATTCGCCAGGATATGCTTATATGGATGGCATTCCTGGAGGATTTTAACGGCAGGGTGGTCTGGCCCGGCCCGCTCACAACATCAGCAGAGTTGGGCCTGTGGACTGATGCCGCCGGTAGTGTGGGCTTTGGCGCCATCCTAGGGAACAGGTGGGTCGCTCAACAGTGGCCGGAGGTATGGAGAACATGGGGTCTGACCACCAATATTGGCTTCCTGGAACTCTTCCCAATATGGGTGGCATTGATGGTCTGGCCCGAACACCTATGTAATCAATCAGTGGTGTTTTGGTCAGACAACATGACAGTAGTGGAATGTATAAACCAGCAGGGAGCACGATGTCCTTTCATACTTCGTCTGATCAAAGAAATTGTTTTGCAGTGCCTTAAATGGAATGTCGTTTTTAAGGCCAAACATGTTCCTGGTGTTCTGAACAATGCAGCTGACTCCCTCTCTCGCTTCAAAATGCAGGTTTTCAGGGAGCATCTTCCTACAGCCGACCCCTCGCCAGCGCACTTCCCAGCAGTATTTTGGCAGATTGGTGCCCCAGATTACAGGACCTCGTGGTCGCTAGCCTAGCCCCCAGGACCAAGACGGCTTATGAAGGGGCGTTTTTGTCTTACTGTACTTTTTTGGGGCAGCAATGGGAGGTGCTATGGGCGCAGGAGGATGGCTTTGCGGCCTATTTAGAATGGATGCATAGGGAGGGGCGCTCGGTGGCAGCTGCAAACAGGCATAGGGCAGCGGTATCATTCTTCGCTCAAGCTAGGGGCTTGCGTGATCCCACTAATACCTTTATGGTGCGTAAGGCTTTGAGGGGTTGGCGCCGTATTCAGGGCCATCATAAAGATAAGAGAAAGCCCATAGGATTAGCGCGGCTGACAGCTTTACTGGGCGCGCTGGACACGGTTTGTAGCTCGGAGTGGGAGGTGCTTCTTTTTAAGGCAGCATTCTCCTTGGCATTCTATGGGGCACTGAGAATTAGCGAACTTGTGGCAAGTTCCAAGTCAGACCTACTGGGCGGCTTGCAAAGGGCTAGTGTGAGGATAAGGGATGACACCATGTGGGTGACTATTCAGAAGTCAAAGACCGACCAGGAGTCAAGGGGTCACACCATAGTCCTCCAACGGGCCCCCGCCAACCCTTGCTGCCCAGTGAGGCACGTGGAATTATTGCACGGGCTGCTGGTGGGCACAGCGGGCAGGGCACTGCTCTGTCACGCCGACGGTAACCCCTTGACCAGGTATCAATTCAGGAGGGTATTGGAGATGGTGGTCAGAAAAGCAGGTCTTGACCCTAAAGAGTTTGGCTCTCATTCCTTTAGAATTGGGGCAGCAACTGAGGCGGTGGCGGGGGGCCTCCCAGTGGAGAGAGTGAAGACAATTGGGAGATGGTCCTCAGAATGCTACAAACGTTATGTACGAATTGACATGTTGTGATTACATGGCGCTCACTCTCGGTTTGTTTCCGCTCTCTTACAGTTTCTCAGACCTGTTACGCAGGGGAGGAATTTGTCGTCGGGCACCAACAACATACATCAGCGCGGAGCTACAGCCAGGAAACAATGAAGAAAAGTGTTTGGATTGTGGGTCACTCCTATGTGAGACGAGCAGAATGTGTCTTTATGTCAGGTGACAGGGGGAAAAGGGCTGCACAACTGGGGTTGGACATCACGTTCTTCGGGAGAGGGGGGTTGTGTCTCAACCAGTTTAGGGGCTTCCTCCAGGGGCTTTTAGCGCGCCGGCAATCTCCCCCGTCAGTGGTGATACTTCACCTGGGGGAGAATGATTTGGCCACACTGGGGAGGCGCATTCTGATCGAGGAGATTATCTCAACTGCGGGGTGGATGGCCAGGACCTGCCCGGGTTGCACGCTAGTATGGTCGCAACTCATACCCCGATTACAGTGGCGGGGGGGGATTCGGTCAGGGCGTTGAATAACTCGTTAAAGAGGATCAACACACGGTTGGATACGTTGTTTCGAGCCCCCCTGTTACAGTCAATACCTCATGGGTGTATCTGGGGCGACAGGTATTACTTGAGGGATGGAGTTCACTTAAATGAAGAAGGGAATGTCTTGTGGTCTGACAATATCTGGGCCTGGTTAGAGGGATATGCAAGTAGGAGTGTTCCTTAGGTAGGGGCTAGAGGGGGGAGGCCAGATCGTCGGTTAACAATGCTGGCCTGTGGCGGTAAGGTCATTATCGGTGAGCACATATTTGAGGTCTGAGGGGGCGGGCATCATCCTATGGAGGTTCCCGCCCAGGGGGAGGGGCCTGCGGGCCACTCCTAGAACTCCAGGGGCAAGGTAATTGATGCTGCAAAGGAGAGCGGGTAGGAGTAGTTCACGCTTTCCTTAGGCTGGTAGCCACCCTGCGCGCGTATACTCATGACATCACCGGATGGCGCAGAGTAAGGGCCCTCCTTTAGTGGGTAAATGGAGTTCAGGGCGTAGACCGGGCAATTCCCGGGGTAACACTGCGCATGCGCACGTCTCTAGGGGAGGCGCAGCTTGTAGGACCTGACACCGGTAGTGACCTTGCCATATGGCCAGAAATGTACAAAAATCAAGATGAGGATGTTAGACTCGGTTAGGAAACAACATGTATTAGAGTTTTTGTTAAGGTCAGGCTCTCAAACTTGTTGACAAAAATTTGTATCTAATGTCCTGCTGATTTTTGTATAAATTGTTGATCATGCAATTAAAACCTTTTTTAATTTCATATCTTAATAAAAACGGCCGGGTGACTAGCGCCCGCCTTCCAAAAAGTAAAGAAGTCTTGTGTCCACGTTTCTGGGTGTTGGGTGCCGGTTTGGGGGGGAGGCGGCAGCTAGTCGCTGACCATGTGAAAAGGGGGGGCCCTCGGCCCCCCCGCACGCATGGCGGCGCGGCGACCGTCTCCCCCCCTTTCCCCTTTGTTGTCTCTCGGTGGTGGGGGCGGGCCCTGGGGGGCGCGACCCACCACCGATTGGCCGGCGGCCTCCCTGACCCGGATACCAGGTAGAAGGTCCGGGTCAGGGGGGGCGGGCTACAGGAGGGGCGGGCCGGGGGGGGCGTGCCCCCCCCCGCCTGGCCCCTGGAGAATAAAGAGGTGGGGAGCGCCCAGGAGACCCCCTTGTCCCTGGACGCTCCCTCACAGCACGGTGTGCCCCGCGCTCAGGGCTTCTTTGTTTTCCCACCCACCATCCCTTGGAACAAAAGTCTTGTGGCATTCATTATGTCTGGTTTAATGGTAAGTTTGCGAAGGTACTGTCCACATGTCTTACATGGTAGTAGAAATGGATCTGTCGGTATATTTTGATGATGCTTTTGTTTAGGAATTTTTTCCCTTTTTAGCAAACTGTGTGTGAAGTACTTTTTCTTTGATGCCAAGTGTCTTTTAGGCCTTTTTTCCCTTTGTAGCTGTACGGTGATGCTGTTATTTCTTAGCCAGTGTAGCTGTCCTTTAGAATTTTTTCCCATAGGTCGTCGTATTTATTAGGTATGGGGCATGCGGTAAGGTCATTATCGGTGAGCACATATTTGAGGTCTGAGGGGGCGGGCATCATCCTATGGAGGTTCCCGCCCAGGGGGAGGGGCCTGCGGGCCACTCCTAGAACTCCAGGGGCAAGGTAATTGATGCTGCAAAGGAGCGCGGGTAGGAGTAGTTCACGCTTTCCTTAGGCTGGTAGCCACCCCGCGCGCGTATACTCATGACGTCACCGGATGGCGCAGAGTAAGGGCCCTCCTTTAGTGGGTAAATGGAGTTCAGGGCGTAGACCGGGCAATTCCCGGGGTAACACTGCGCACGTCTCTAGGGGAGGCGCAGCTTGTAGGACCTGACACCGGTAGTGACCTTGCCATATGGCCAGAAATGTACAAAAATCAAGATGAGGATGTTAGACTCGGTTAGGAAACAACATGTATTAGAGTTTTTGTTAAGGTCAGGCTCTCAAACTTGTTGACAAAAATTTGTATCTAATGTCCTGCTGATTTTTGTATAAATTGTTGATCATGCAATTAAAACCTTTTTTAATTTCATATCTTAATAAATACGGCCGGGCGACTAGCGCCCGCCTTCCAAAAAGTAAAGAAGTCTCGTGTCCACGTTTCTGGGTGTTGGGTGCCGGTTTGGGGGGGAGGCGGCAGCTAGTCGCTGACCATGCTGCAGAGTAAGTTTTGAAACCCATTTTTTACACCGGTGCTTCGTTCTTACTAGAAAAATAAATTATTTTGTTGTACCGCCATTATAGGCCAAAAGATGGCAGCAACACTTCCAGTTTGCTTTGATGCTTTCCATCTAGAGAGGCTGCACCTGCAGTGAGCTATGCACTACTTCTGCAGTTAAATTTAATACAAAAAAGTAAAACAACATAAAAAAAAAAAAATATTACAGCATTGGAAAAATGTGGTATGAGCGAGCTGAGGGAGAAAAGACAATAATGTGTGAGGTGTGGTGAGGAGTAGAAATCGAGGGGGGAGGGAAGAGGAAGAAGAGAGCGTGGAGGGAAGAGGGGTAAGGGTGATGAGGAGGGAGGGAAGAGGAAGAAGAGTGAGTGACCCCGGGACAGAAGGAGAGGGCAGGGTTTCGCCCACAGCTCACTCACCTTCTTTTCTGGAGCTCAGCTTGGCAATGGCATCTGGTGATAATGTCCGCAAAGTGCAAGCCCTCAGAGGTCTTCACAGAGCATCACTCAGCTCTGCGGGAGGCCCGCGGTCCCTGCAGGGGACCCCATAGGAGGGCAAACCCCGTAGTAGTGCGCAGGGAACCGCGGGCCCGCCTTGGGGAGGGTGGGTGGGCGGGGCCGGACATCTAGGACACCCCCCCTTCTGGCTGGGATTATAGGGGCGCACTTCCTCCTTGGCGCCCTCTTTGCTGCTGCCCTTTGTCCCCGTCGGTCGCTCCTGGCTGTCCTCGCCAGCCCAGTACAGGCCCCGAGCCCCCTCCTTCTCCCTCACTTCCCCCCGACAAGCCGGACGCGAGGCCCGCAATCTGACTCTCCGTTTGGAGGTAAGGGATCTTTTTAGGCCTCCCCCCCGAGCCCAGTCCCCGGAATATCCGGGTCGACAGTGCTGCGTGGTTGTACCATGGGGGAGCCCAGGATCCAAGTTGTTGTGTGTGCCGAGTCGGCGTCTTGATGCTTGTTACGTGGCGAGGCAGTATAAGGCGGGTGCGGTGGTGTGAATCGACGTGTGGGTCCACAGCTACCGGTACGGGGGAAATAATTTGTAAACGCACTAGGGAGCTTCCACGTGCGGGAATTTTCGACGGGGCACATAATGTTATAGGGAGTAAAATGGTGGTGCCGCTAAGTGTGGTGTGTCCATCCGGAAGACGGGGGCTGTGGCGGGGATCGGCGTGTGGGTCCGCCGCCACTGGCCATTATGTGATGCTTGATTTGAGTACATTTAAGGCGGAGAGGAGTTGGCCTAACGGCGAAGGCGCTCGACCTCGGACCTGGAGATCTGGGTTCGAGTCTCGATAACGACGCCAAAATGGAAGTGAAAGAATTGCATTTTATTTACGCGGTATTTTAAATGTAAGGGCAGCGCTCCAATATGCGAGTATAATGGTTTTGGCAGCGCTCCAATATGCGAGTATAACGGTCCTTTTATCAGAAACACGTGGGGTAGTAAGGCCTAAGGCAACGGGCTCCAGCGGCAGGGCGGGTAATGACATGTCGTCGTAATGTATGATGTGTGATGCACTTAGTCTAAAGTGGTATTAAATGTATAATTAGTGGGTGCCTGGCAGTTCGTCGCACCTCCACCCCCAGGCCGGGCGGTTTATGGGTGCGGACTGTAGGAGCCGGGCTGGGCCTTGGGAGCTCCGGTAATGCGCGCCAGTTCCCCATCTCCCCCCCAAGCCGGCCCAGGCGGGGAAAAGGCGCCGCTCTCTGGGCCAGCACCCCGCCACCCCCCCCAGCAGGACAGTTTACGGGTGCCGCTTAAGGCACAAGCGCTGGACTTTAGAGATCATGTGATGCGCCGCTTTCAGGCGCAATCACCACCCCCCCAGCCGGCGCCATCTTCAATGCGGCCCAGATTTGCGGGTGCCGCCTTAGGCACAAGCGTTTGCGGGTGCCGCCTTAGGCACAAGCGCTTGACTTTGGAGCTCAGGCGATGCGCCGCTTTCAGGCGCCATTACAAGGAGAGGCGCTGGCTCAGTCAGTGATTGGTTCTGCTGGAGTTTGAATCTGAGGGTGCAGGGTTCAGGGTTCGAGCCTTGGTCGGGGTAGATGCGCTTACACGTGTGTGTATTAAATAATAATATACATGTGTATTTATGATAATGTGCCCCGTCAGGACTCAAGCGGCTCCTTTTAATCACCCCCCAGCCGGCGCCGTCTTCAATGCGGCCCAGATTAGCCCCAGACAAGGCACAGGCCGGTAAACGGGCTGCGCAGCCGCAGGTAAAGCGCCGCTTCTCAGGCGCCACCACCCGGACAATGCGGCTCAGCGGTAGCAGCTCCTGGGCGCCCTCTTTGCTGCTGCCCCTTGCAGTTACAGTGTATGCGCCGTTTACAGGCGACACAACCACACACAGCACTAGATTGTCATGCAGAGATAGCTCTATGGGTTACTGTTCAGGTGGGGGTCAAAGGTTCGAATCTTTGCAACCTTCCTCAGCCACTCATACTCCTAGGGTTTAGACGTTTAAGTCCCCACGCAATGGCCGCTCAGGCGCAACAACACCACGCAGCACCAGATGCAGTCCACACGCAATGGTCGCTTTCAAGCGCGATAGCCTACCTTCATGGGGCAAACAAGGGGGCAAATACGGTAAACACGGTCAGGGCACAGGATGACGTGGGGGGGGGCCACTGAAAAGGGGGCATAGGGCCGGTTTGGCCTGTGTAAATTACAGGCAGGGCACAGAGCAGGCGCTGTTTGCGTGCATACACAGAATAATGCAAAAGGTTTGGAAATAAGACTAGCACTACAGAGGCCCCCCTCCCACCTCCCCCCCCCCCCCAAGCTTAGCGTCCACTAGTGAATTTTCACGGTACAAGGTGACAAAAGGTTGGAAAATAAGTGTAAGGGGCTCATCATGTCAGGCCACGTCATGTAATGTCAACAAAGTCAATATGTGGGCATTAGGGGAACGGAAATAAGGACGTGCTGTGTTTATTCTGGTGGCTAACGGCGCAAGTCACGTTAATTACTTCGCAATGTGTGCCTAAATGGAAGGAATGTCATGAGTAAAGTATTTGTATATTCCTGCTGCATGCCATAACTACGTGTTCCCTAAATTCCAGGCAACTAAAGAGCGTGACATACCGCGACGGGAGTACAGTGCCCCCCCCCCACCCCCCCCTCAAGCGGAAGGTAAGAGTCACACCGGGGGTTGGCCATTGCAGGGGTAGGGATATGCGTCCTAGGGGGGCCGGTGTTCATTGTCCGGACCTCCTAGTCTTGTGAACTGTGGCGTGTCCGGGACCGGTGCTTTGGCCTTACCGACAGGTCCCAGCCCCAAACAAGTTTGGGCTAACGTGGATGGTTTATATCAATATTTACAGGGCCAGGACACCTGCCTGACAGATATCACATCGCGGCGTCGCATTCAAGGAACAGCGCGGACCTCCTCTTTGTTAACAGTTCTAACTGAAGTAAGTATTGGAAGGGATGAGAGGTTAATGTCAAAGCTTGAGGATACATATGAGGTTAGGTCCATTAGTCACGACGTTTTTCTTTGCAGGAAGCGGCACGATGTCGGGAGCAGGGACGGCCGTTACCGAAGCGCAGGCGGCACACGCGGCGATTTTCCTTCAGTTAGTTGAGACGAACGGGGTGGCGTGGGCCACCAATTTACTGAAGGCCAACCCGGCAAATTCATGTGTGAACAATGACATTATTACAGTCGGAGACGAGGATACCAATAGTGCAGGACACGTTAGAGCGTCCAAAAGAGCTAAGGTGCCCACGAATAAAGACTTCCCGCCACCGCCTAAAAAGAAGGGCACTGTTAGCACCGCAGTCGCTGTGGTGCATGACGTACCGAGCACCTCGTACGTGCCAACCAGGGCCCAGGAGCCCCCTGGCCCATCAAGCTTGCCTTCTAACGTTCCCCCGGCGGCGGAATATGCTACCAGAAGCGATCTGGGTAAGATGATGTCCACACTGGAAATGTTCATGAAAGAAATGAGGGAAAGTGTGAGGCCGGGGCCTAGCGGGGGAGGGGGTCTACCATCCAATGTGTGGGGAGCCAGTGCTGTTGAACATAATGCACCAGGAGATACTGGGAGGGGGCGGGAGGGCACCGGCATACCCTGCCTTGTACCCGCTCCTCCGACACACCCTGTTGTCATGCCAGCAACTCCGGCAGTGCCCGCGCCCCTGACACCACAGGTACCAGATTCGATAGTCCCCCCCCAGCAGCTGCGCCAGCCCCCCCTTCGAATACAGCGACACCTGATTCCACGCCACCACCCCCCTCCCCAGCGTTGCCAGATACGATGATGTGCAATTCGACGCCCCCTTACTATCAGGGCGCTCTTGCTTGTCCTGGGAAGTACCACAAGCAGCAAAGGAATTAATATGGAGGCGAGAATTTTTAGATATCTTTTCTTTACTGATGCTGGGTCAGCAGGGGGCAGATGCACGCAAGGCAGGGGTGAAGGAAGATGAGAAAAAAGTGAGATACCAGCCATGGCCAGAAAAGAGTATTGATAATTGGTTGGAGGCCTTTGCAATATTGTCCTCGGTCATCATGGAGAAATTTAGCGAACAGGGGCCAGCGCTGGTACAGTATGGGAGGCTCATACACAACGAGGCGAAAAAGTGGGGAGGTGTAGGCTGGTTAGAGTATGATAGGGAGTTCAGAAAAAAGATGTCTAGATCCCCCAACATGCGATGGGACCATAAAGAGGTCCAGTTGTGGATGGACCATATGGGGTCCAGGGCACTCCAAGGGGTGACGACTAACAGTAAGACACAGGAAAGCCAGGCGTCACCCACTGACAAAACCAGCTATACAACCCAGCAGGAACATAAGCTGCCGCCCTTTCGGGGGGGTCACGGGGGAGAGGTCAGAGGAGGGGAAGCGGGAAACCTCCATCAGGGCCATCCACAGGGTCATCCACAGGGTCATGTAGACTATTCAACGGGGGACATTGCCATTGGGGGAGTTCATGTAGATTCACGCACACGTGTAGCAATTGCGGAGGGCAGCACCAGGCGGGGTCATGCAGGTCTAACAAAGGACAGAGACAAAGCAATCACCGCGGGGGCAGGGGTGGGCAGCACAAATAATCCCCTCCCAACCCCAGCGCGCTCATCCCCCCCCCTGGCACCCCTCCGCCCCCCCCCCCTCCGGCACTCTGCGGCGTAACGAAACACCCACGGCAGGCGCATCCCTAGGATGTCCGCTAGTTTCACTAGAATTAAGCGCTGCGAAAGGGCCCTCACCGATCAAACTGGAGCGAATGATGCCGTTACTGAACAGGTACCCCAACAAAATTGATGGGAGATTGCTCTTGGGGGGTTTTGCTGAAGGTTTCATTATCCCATACGTAGGTCCCCCGGCCGCCAGAGATGCAGACAACTTGAAGTCGGCCAGGGACAACCCTGAGGTAGTAAGAGCAAAAGTTAGCAAGGAACTGGAGCTGGGGAGGGTTGCTGGCCCGTTCCCGCTACCACCACTAGACAACTTCGTGGTTTCACCGTTGGGGATAGTTCCAAAGAAAGAGCCAGGGGCATTCAGTCTGATCCACCACCTGTCATACCCAGAAGGGGAGTCAATTAATCACAACCTTGAGGAAGGGGTATGCTCTGTATCATATTGTTCATTCGATGTGGCCATGGACCTTGTGCGTAGGGCCGGGAAAGGGGCCTGGTTAGCAAAGGCTGATATTGAATCTGCTTTCCGGCTCCTGCCAGTTCACCCCAGCAGCCAGAATTTACTGGGCTTCCGGCTGGGCAATGAGTACTATTACGACAGATGCATGCCTATGGGTTGCTCCATCTCCTGCGCTTTCTTTGAGGCCTTCAGCACGTTCTTACAATGGGTACTACAAAGCGTGGAAGGGGTACTAGGCGTCACCCATTACTTGGACGACTTCCTGTTTGTAGGCGAAGCAGAGTCAGAGGATTGTGCCGAGGCATTGGCGAAATTCCAGAGAATGACAAGGTATCTGGGAGTGCCCTTGGCTCCAGGGAAGACAGTGGGTCCAGCGCAGGCCTTAGTGTTCCTGGGGATAGAAATTGACACGCTGACAGGCGAGGCCAGGCTCCCGGCGGATAAGGTCACAGAGCTAGCGGCCCAAATTAAACAGGTGCTAGGGCAGGACAAGGTATCACTAGACGACATCCAGAGCCTGCATGGGAGACTAAGCTTCGCTACAAAAGTGATACCTGCGGGCAGGGCCTTCGCGCGCAGGTTGGCTAAGACGGCAGCAAAGATCAAGCGCAGGCACCACCAAGTGAGGTTGAGTTTTGGGGTCAGGGAGGACCTTAAGGTGTGGGGGGACTTCCTTGACAACTTCAACGGATCAGTGATATGGAGGGAACCCTGGACTAGCAGCCAAGAACTGACGTTGTTTACTGACGCGTCAGGAAGGGAGGGCTTCGGGGCAATCTTGGACACAGAATGGTGCGCGGCGGGGTGGCCTAATGCTTGGAGGAAGAAGAAGATTACCTCTAATATAACAGTTTTAGAACTATTCCCGATTGCGGTGGCCTTTCACCTCTGGCCGGCCTTACTGTCGGCAAAAAGAGTGGTTTTATGGTCAGATAATATGGCAGTAGTCCAAGCCATCAATACTCAGTCAGCATCTTGTGCACTCGTCTTATGTCTATTAAGGGAACTGGTCAAAGTGTGTCTATATAACAATGTGGAATGCAAGGCTAAGCACATTCCGGGAGCCTTAAACACGGCTGCTGACGCACTTTCCCGTTTCCATTGGCAGAGGTTCCGAGAGGCGTGGCCCAGGGCGAGGGAAGAGATGACGCCTTTCCCGGCTCGGCTATGGTTCCTGCTGCAGTGGCGCAGCGCATCAGAGAACTAGGCGAGATGTCAGTAGCACCTAGAACGATGAGGAGATACCAAAGTTGTGTGAGGACATTCTGCGAAGTCATGGGCCCTTGGGAGCGGGAGGACTCTAGGCAGTTTGAAAAAGTACAGGCGTTCATGGTCTGGGCAAAAGATGAGGGGAAGAGCCACTCATGGATGGCGGGGCATTTGTCCGCCATCGGGCACCATGCTCGCTTGTCAGGTCAGAGGGACTCCACGACAGAGTCCACTACAAGGGCGGCACTCAAAGGCTGGGCGAGAGTGATGCCCACATTGGCGGACCAGAGGGCCCCCATTGATTATGACACCCTGAAGGGCATGATAGATGCCTTAACGGCAGTTACGAGCTCCGCTTATGAGGCAGCCCTCTTTGCAGTAACGTTTAGTCTAGCATTCTTCGGGGCATTTAGGATTAGCGAATTAGTGGCACGGTCTAAAAAAGAGTCCAACCCCAGGGCCATCTCGTTCAGGAACACACGCGCATCAGCAGAATCTGTTGAGATCTTCCTACAATCCTCCAAAACAGACCAATCAGGCAAGGGTAGGACCATCACTTTACAGCGTTTAGGGAATGACAGTTATTGCCCGGTGGCGCTGCTGGCCGCGTTCCTGCCACGGCGCCCTCAGGCAGATGGCTTGCTACTTATTCACTCTGATTGTTCCCCAGTCACAAAGTATCAGGTAGACCACGTGATGCAGGGGTGCCTGTTTTTGGCAGGATACATAATAGAAGGGGCCAAGTTTAGCACGCACTCCTTCAGGATAGGCGCAGCCACTACGGCTTTCAGGGCAGGCCTCCCTGATGAAACAATTAAAAAAGTGGGTCGTTGGGACTCCAACTGTTACAGGAGGTATGTCAGACCACTGAGTGTGATACTCCCGGTAAGCAGACAGTTGGTCAAGGATGTGGAAATAATGTAAATAATAATAATTATGTCAATTAACATGGTGGTTCACAATTTGGTAGCCACGTGATGTGTGTTTGTCATTGCAGTGCCTTTTTAAGGATGTCAATAAAATACAAAGTTACAACACACTGTGTTTTATTGCAGGGAAAGAGGTGTGGGTGTTGGGGCACTCTTATGTCACGAGACTATCGAGATGGGTGAATGCCACCACATGGAAGCACGGGCTCACCAACACCAAGATATCATGGTTCGGCTTCCCGGGGATGCACTGGGTTGCAATGTTAGGGACGCTGCGTAGATTAGTGAGGGAACAAAAGCAGAGGCCTAGCATCCTAGTGGTGCACTTGGGAGGGAACGACCTGGTCGCATTAGGCAAAAGGCGTCTGTTAGAGGCAATGAGGAAAGACTTGAGCACCTTGAGCGGCGAGCTAGGTCAGTGTAGCATCTACTGGTCAGAGATTTCCCCCAGACCGATTTGGCATGGGGCGATATCACGGGAAGCAATAGAAACATCCAGCAGGCGCGTAAACGCGGCAATGCGCAAATTCAGTGAACAAAGAGGCATAGGTTTTATCAGGCATGGATTGCTGCATGCCAAGTCTATCGGTTGCTGGGAATCCGATGGGGTGCATTTGTCCAATGTTGGGATGGCGATTTTCCTCTTAGACTTGGGGGAAGCGCTAGAAAGAGCCGGATGTAGATAAGGAAGGGATCTGTAGGCTAGGTAGTGGGGGCTCTGGGCGCAGCGGGTGCCACGCCCAGGGCTGTGGAAAAAGAGAAGGCGACCCCCATACAGGACAGGCGCAGGAACAGGACCTGAAGCCACAGTGCGAGAGGCACAATACTGAGTCATACATAGCCAAGGGGCCCTTCTTGGGGACTTGGTTCAACGGCACCCCGTTAGTCCTTAGGGCGGTTGAAACCTGAGCAACCGGGGGTTTGCTAATAACGCCCCTCCTAGCTGGGCAAGGTGTGAGTTGACTCTCCCTTGTTCAGAGGTGGGCGGGGCAGATGGACGATAGGTCCATCGGGAGGCGTGCCTCCCCGGTCGACACGTGGCCAGGGCCACTAGTGTCTGCTTCCTTGGCTCAACTTCAGGCGCCCTGCAACAAGGGGTTGCGGGGTGGAGGGGTCGCCTGTCAGTTAACCCGTTTGTTATTTGTACCACAAATAAACCTGCAACTTTTTATTCCCAAACATCCTTGTCTGTGTGTCATTTGGGTAGAGGGTTGTGGGGCAAGGGTACCGATGCAACTACTATGCGGGAGGCCCGCGGTCCCTGCAGGGGACCCCATAGGAGGGCAAACCCCGTAGTAGTGCGCAGGGAACCGCGGGCCCGCCTTGGGGAGGGTGGGTGGGCGGGGCCGGACATCTAGGACACCCCCCCTTCTGGCTGGGATTATAGGGGCGCACTTCCTCCTTGGCGCCCTCTTTGCTGCTGCCCTTTGTCCCCGTCGGTCGCTCCTGGCTGTCCTCGCCAGCCCAGTACAGGCCCCGAGCCCCCTCCTTCTCCCTCACTTCCCCCCGACAAGCCGGACGCGAGGCCCGCAATCTGACTCCCCTCCCTACCGCTCACCCGATGGAAGGGGGGAAGTCGGGAGGGGGGAATAGTAATGATGTTTTTGTCTTCCAGGCTGCAGGAGGAGTTACAAGGCGACCCCCATACAGGACAGGCGCAGGAACAGGACCTGAAGCCACAGTGCGAGAGGCACAATACTGAGTCATACATAGCCAAGGGGCCCTTCTTGGGGACTTGGTTCAACGGCACCCCGTTAGTCCTTAGGGCGGTTGAAACCTGAGCAACCGGGGGTTTGCTAATAACGCCCCTCCTAGCTGGGCAAGGTGTGAGTTGACTCTCCCTTGTTCAGAGGTGGGCGGGGCAGATGGACGATAGGTCCATCGGGAGGCGTGCCTCCCCGGTCGACACGTGGCCAGGGCCACTAGTATCTGCTTCCTTGGCTCAACTTCAGGCACCCTGCAACAAGGGGTTGCGGGGTGGAGGGGTCGCCTGTCAGTTAACCCGTTTGTTATTTGTACCACAAATAAACCTGCAACTTTTTATTCCCAAACATCCTTGTCTGTGTGTCATTTGGGTAGAGGGTTGTGGGGCAAGGGTACCGATGCAACTACACAACATTTATCCTGAGCTAACACAAAATTCACTTTGCAACCAATTGACAGATCACAAGTCGCTGTTTGTTTTCTTCTTTTCTTTCTTTTTATTTCATGCGTTGATTGTTCACAAAAAAACCTCCTAGCCGACACGTGTTTCGTCTGATGTGGAGTTAATCCACAGACTTCTTCAAGGCTAGAACAATGTAATTTTAAAGTTTTAAAAACTTTTACATATAGTTATTTATTTCCAAAACCCCTATTTCCCAAGAAATCAGATTTTGAAGAGTCCCATTTGTAGAGAGTTGTGGGTTATCAGCATCAAGAAGCTGGTGCAATATCACCAAAGGACAACACAAGGTGCTCTAAAGAAATAAAGATGAATAATAGTCGCCACAAAGAAAAGTGTAAAATAATGCTAATAAAGAAAATACCACCACCATAAACTTGATTCCGTGTGCAATTCACACCAACACACTATTAAGAATCCAGTGTTTAGAGTCCAACAGAGATTATGCAAATATGAACTATTTGCTCAAGCTAGAGAGAGATAGCCCCACATAAAACATCGTGCTCAACCAAAATTGTGAGCAAAACATAGGTACCTTGAATGAATAAGTTCGACCTCTAATTTCTTGTTCAACACCCCTGCCACACCGTCATGGGGGTTCAGTTATCCTCTTGGCTATCAAATAAAACCACAATTTAGTACTTAGATCATCTATCTGTGTGCACGTTCAAAAGCCAGCCTTAATCTGATTACATGGAGTACTCACTCTATTTGTCACGTTAGTTTGGCCCGTAGATAGCGTCTGAAATCAGTCTCTCTCCATACTATGTATTTCGGGTATTTTCCTCCTGTAGTTAAATTAAAACAGACGGAATCCTACTGTTTAGGAAATACTCATTTCCGTTATCATTAGAGACATACACACTGATAAGCCGGGTACAGTCTTTATCTGACCCGCAGTTAAACCATATTGAATATAAGAGTTAACCCACTGGGTTAGCGACAATATCTTATCACTATGATTACGCACTACACGACCCATAACCATTAATAAAACGCAACTCGTGCTCGGTAAATTAACACCGCCACGGAAGAAATCCATATGTGTGAATAGTCTCACCTGTGACGATATCTCGTCCTCCATACAAAGGTTTCTGGCGTTCAGCACCGCGCCATGTCGGAGTTTCTTAAAATACCCACATCCGGTATGCAACATAGAAAAGGGGATAACCGATTGCGATGTAATCCCCAAATGGTAATGCGCGCCATCTTTAAGTGTGCAAGTCAGTATCTAAAACCTGCCACGAGTCATATCTACTAATCATAAGGGTTCTTATTTGTCGTATTTGTTAACTGTAATTTTGGAAGTCTGTAAATGTGTTTATACGCATCGTGTAAAGGATAGGAAAAGAAGCACCCACCGAAGGTTCCCATCACCAGGTTATCATTTCCTTAATTTTCATTATCAACATCCTGTTAATACATGTTTTTTCACAGAATTATTTATAAATACATATGACATTCCTAGTTAGCGCTGCAATTATCAGTCTGAACAATTCGAAAACAGAGAATTCCAAGCGATCGTAATATATAGTATCCAATTCTGTCTCGGAACTCAGATTTTGCCGAGTTAAATCACTTTCTTGAATATATGTTGCATTTATATTTCAGATGCCATGATTGTCAGCCTTATATAATAATATCACTAGGTTGTACATCAAAATTAATAACACAATATGGAGACAGTATCATTTTCCTTAGGTGTACCAGAGACCTGTTACATCCGATTACAACATGAAGGAAATTTTAAAAACATGATACATAACATGCTTTTCAAGGGATCATATACATTTTAAAATACAGTTTATAAACACAGTATCTGTTCTTTTGGAACATTGATTCAAAAGGATCATATTCAAATATTTTACATACATTGGCATTCAGAGTCCACCTTCTAGGGTGTGTCATCAGTTAGTTACCCAGGAAGAATTGAAGCTCGTCATCAAAATTAAGACCCCTTTCCACCGCATGGACCTGCATTATCCATCTGGCTTCGAGTTGTCTGAGTCTGAGCTCCCTATCTCCTCCCCTCACATCTTGGGGCATTATTTCAATCCCATGAAATGACATAGCTAGATGTTCACTCTGTGATCCGCATTCCATAGCATGGGCTGTCAGGGGATGTCTCATATCTTTGTTCTTTAGTGCCCTAAAGTGTTCTGCCATGCGGTCTTTAAGTCTGCATATGGTGCTGCCAATATATACTCGCTCACATTTGCACGTTATCGCATAAACCACATAAGTGGTGTTACAGTCAATGTGTGTTTTTATGTGATAAATTTTAGATCCGTTGTATGTGAATTGTAATGTTCCATGCCGTGACATCCTACACATACTGCAGTCACCGCACCGGAACGAGCCTTTTGCAAGTAGATGTAACCAATTCGGGGTCTTCTCTGCTAACTTTGGGTAACTGGGACTGATCATATTTTTGATCGTCATACCACGACGATAGGATATGGAGGGTCGTGAATTGATGTAATCCTTTAAAGTTTGATCAGAACTCAGCAGGAACCAGTATTTATTCAGTATTTGGTAAACCTTAGATGACCAGGGATTATAGTTAGTAATCAATCTCACCTTATCTTTGTTTCTCTTGCTCACGTGGGATTTAGCACTCAGTGTTTCTTGTCTATTCAGTCTAAGAACTCTATTCTTTGCTCTACGTAGGACCTCTGGTCCATATCCTCTCCTAAGGAATCTCCCTTCAATATCTGTTACACACTCTAGAAACTCGCCATCCTCGCTACAATTGCGTCGGGCCCTATATAGTTCTCCATAGGGGATTGAGGTGACTGTAGATCTAGGGTGTGCACTATCATTGTGTAGAACAGCATTGCAGGACGTAGATTTTCTAAAGAGCTTACTACACAGTTTGTTATCTTTTACATATAGGGTTAGGTCGAGAAAGTTGATTCGCTCCTTAGAGTATTCAATGGTAAAGGTCATGTTGTACACATTGTCATTCATGTAGGCAAAAAAGTCCAAGAGTTCAACCTCACTACCAGTCCATACAAGTATGAGGTCGTCTATGTACCTTCCATAATAATTAATATGGGAGTGCCATTTTGCACCGCCTGGGCCCCAAACATGCACCGCCTCTACCCACCCCATAAACAGACAGGCAAACGACGGCGCAAATTTTGAACCCATAGCGGTCCCACAGGTTTGCTTATACCATTGATCTTCAAAAAGAAATAAATTTTCTTCCAAAATTAGTCTTGACATCATTAAGATCATGTTAGTGTGCTCCAATAGTTCTACCGGTCTCCTATGTAGGAAAAACTCAAGGGCCTTAAGCCCTAATTCATGATTTATGTTTGTGTATAGGGAGCATACATCCATCGTGACCAACATCATCTCTGGTTCCCACTCAAAATCATTTAGTATATTTAAAATATGTTTAGTGTCCCTGATGTTCGAGGGTAGGTTTAAGACATACGGTTGGAGAAAAAGATCTACAAATTCAGCCAATTTTTCAGTCGGCCCACCTATTCCCGAAATAATGGGCCTCCCTGGTGGAGATAGGAGACACTTATGAACCTTTGGCAGTGTATAAATACAGGGAAAACGTGGTCGGTGTACAGTAAGATATTTAAATTCTGTGTCATTCAAAAGGGTAGCCTGATGCCAGATTTTTAGATAGGTATTAATCTTGGCTACAATCGTAAACATCGGGTTATGTGGTAATTTAGCATACCAGACTTCATTATTCAATTGCCCCATAATCTCCTCATTATACTTTGTCCTATTCATTAGAACGACATTCCCCCCTTTGTCCGCTTCTTTCACTACAAGGGAAGTGTTTTTAGATAACGATTTGAGGGCACTTCTCTCTCTAAAAGACAAATTGTCCTGAGGGTATGGAGGCTTGAAATCACGTATATTATTCTCAAGAATGTCTAGTTCTTTATTAACACTCCTGTAGAATGCGTCAATGTTACTGCCACTCCCCAACTGTGGGGTCCATTTGGACTTCTTTTTGAGTCCACTATCCTCACTCAAATTGGTGCAACACTCCAAATCTTGCAAGACTTGGTGAAGAGTTACAGGATCATTCTCTTGTTCTGTTATTGATAACAGTATTCTGGTAGCATGTACATCTTGGATAGTAATATCACCAACAACTGGAGGTGGTTGACAATTTGGGGCTGAGACATTAGCAGAGAAATTTTTTTTTATTTTCAGTTGACGAACAAACTTGTAAATGTCAATCTTTACACTATTGATATCAATCCTGTTAGTCGGACAAAAATTAAGGCCTTTACATAAGACAGATGATACATCCTCCGTTAAGTTAAAGTCTGACAAATTAATCACTTGAATATCATTTTTACCCGTCACTTCCCCTGATTGGCCTTCCAGTAACGTGTTTGATAATGTGCCCTTTCGTCTGGTTTTCTTACCTCCCCTTTTTCCTCTCTTGGTTTTGCCGCCATGTCTACTCTTTGATCTCGTTGTCTCGAATTCCCCATTCTGATCATTTGGACCTCTTTTAAAAAAGACGACGGATTGTTATCCAATGTATCTACACTAGCATTAGTTGCCCCCTCCTCTCCACTCACTGATACATTACTAGAGGACGCCGTATCTATACTGCTCATAGATGGGGTCTTTTTACTTTTGGAGAGGGTATCGTTGTTGATCAAGGCATCGTATCTTTTAGCAAATGTAAACACCCTCCCAGAGGTATAATCTTGCTCATCACGCTTCAGTTTGCGCGCTTTTCTCTGTTTGATATCCTACTCAAATTTTTCCAAGATGTTATTTAAGATCTCATAATTCTTTTTAGTTCCCTCCGTTTTATTCAGATCTAGTATCTCCTTCTCCAGATCATCTACTTCTACAGTTATCTTTAATACTTTCCTTTCGGAATTTTCTATTAGTAGGTTCATTAGTCTCATGGAGTTGCCTGTTACTTCCTTCTCCCATATTAGCATCAGATCTTCCTCTAAATCGTCATATGTGGGGAACAGCTGAGATCTTAACCCCCGTGGAATCCGGTCTAGTCTCTGGTATTCCCGGAGTGTTGCTCCATCCCACCATTTACTAATCTCAGATTTTTTAAGCGTTCCAACCGAATGAATTTCTGTTTTAAGCCTTCATTTGGTTTACTTGTCCCTAATGAGACTGCTTTATTGACTGATGCGCCTGCATGTAAACTCTTAAAGAGATCATCTGCCACCTTGTGTCTCTCATTCCTAGAACACATTCTAATTATCCAAAAGTAGCCAGGTATATTACCCAAATCACCACCCCGCAGCAAACCCAATATAAATAGCAAACAAAGAAGTTGATGGCTGGGTTACAGTTGCGCCGGGTACCAGTGATAATAGTCAAAAGGAACAAATAAAGAAGCTCTAAGGATAAGGTTTAGGCCACCAATCTAAACACAACAGGCATGAACCAGTCAATGCCCTAATACACAACACAACATTTATCCTGAGCTAACACAAAATTCACTTTGCAACCAATTGACAGATCACAAGTCGCTGTTTGTTTTCTTCTTTTCTTTCTTTTTATTTCATGCGTTGATTGTTCACAAAAAAACCTCCTAGCCGACACGTGTTTCGTCTGATGTGGAGTTAATCCACAGACTTCTTCAAGGCTAGAACATTGTAATTTTAAAGTTTTAAAAACTTTTACATATAGTTATTTATTTCCAAAACCCCTATTTCCCAAGAAATCAGATTTTGAAGAGTCCCATTTGTAGAGAGTTGTGGGTTATCAGCATCAAGAAGCTGGTGCAATATCACCAAAGGACAACACAAGGTGCTCTAAAGAAATAAAGATGAATAATAGTCGCCACAAAGAAAAGTGTAAAATAATGCTAATAAAGAAAATACCACCACCATAAACTTGATTCCGTGTGCAATTCACACCAACACACTATTAAGAATCCAGTGTTTAGAGTCCAACAGAGATTATGCAAATATGAACTATTTGCTCAAGCTAGAGAGAGATAGCCCCACATAAAACATCGTGCTCAACCAAAATTGTGAGCAAAACATAGGTACCTTGAATGAATAAGTTCGACCTCTAATTTCTTGTTCAACACCCCTGCCACACCGTCATGGGGGTTCAGTTATCCTCTTGGCTATCAAATAAAACCACAATTTAAAACTTAGATCATCTATCTGTGTGCACGTTCAAAAGCCAGCCTTAATCTGATTACATGGAGTACTCACTCTATTTGTCACGTTAGTTTGGCCCGTAGATAGCGTCTGAAATCAGTCTCTCTCCATACTATGTAATTCGGGTATTTTCCTCCTGTAGTTAAATTAAAACAGACGGAATCCTACTGTTTAGGAAATACTCATTTCCGTTATCATTAGAGACATACACACTGATAAGCCGGGTACAGTCTTTATCTGACCCGCAGTTAAACCATATTGAATATAAGAGTTAACCCACTGGGTTAGCGACAATATCTTATCACTATGATTACGCACTACACGACCCATACCCATTAATAAAACGCAACTCGTGCTCGGTAAATTAACACCGCCACGGAAGAAATCCATATGTGTGAATAGTCTCACCTGTGACGATATCTCGTCCTCCATACAAAGGTTTCTGGCGTTCAGCACCCGCGCCATGTCGGAGTTTCTTAAAATACCCGCATCCGGTATGCAACATAGAAAAGGGGATAACCGCTTGCGATGTAATCCCCAAATGGTAATGCGCGCCATCTTTAAGTGTGCAAGTCAGTATCTAAAACCTGCCACGAGTCATATCTACTAATCATAAGGGTTCTTATTTGTCGTATTTGTTAACTGTAATTTTGGAAGTCTGTAAATGTGTTTATACGCATCGTGTAAAGGATAGGAAAAGAAGCACCCACCGAAGGTTCCCATCACCAGGTTATCATTTCCTTAATTTTCATTATCAACATCCTGTTAATACATGTTTTTTCACAGAATTATTTATAAATACATATGACATTCCTAGTTAGCGCTGCAATTATCAGTCTGAACAATTCGAAAACAGAGAATTCCAAGCGATCGTAATATATAGTATCCAATTCTGTCTCGGAACTCAGATTTTGCCGAGTTAAATCACTTTCTTGAATATATGTTGCATTTATATTTCAGATGCCATGATTGTCAGCCTTATATAATAATATCACTAGGTTGTACATCAAAATTAATAACACAATATGGAGACAGTATCATTTTCCTTAGGTGTACCAGAGACCTGTTACATCCGATTACAACATGAAGGAAATTTTAAAAACATGATACATAACATGCTTTTCAAGGGATCATATACATTTTAAAATACAGTTTATAAACACAGTATCTGTTCTTTTGGAACATTGATTCAAAAGGATCATATTCAAATATTTTACATACATTGGCATTCAGAGTCCACCTTCTAGGGTGTGTCATCAGTTAGTTACCCAGGAAGAATTGAAGCTTGTCATCAAAATTAAGACCCCTTTCCACCGCATGGACCTGCATTATCCATCTGGCTTCGAGTTGTCTGAGTCTGAGCTCCCTATCTCCTCCCCTCACATCTTGGGGCATTATTTCAATCCCATGAAATGACATAGCTAGATGTTCACTCTGTGATCCGCATTCCATAGCATGGGCTGTCAGGGGATGTCTCATATCTTTGTTCTTTAGTGCCCTAAAGTGTTCTGCCATGCGGTCTTTAAGTCTGCGTATGGTGCTGCCAATATATACTCGCTCACATTTGCACGTTATCGCATAAACCACATAAGTGGTGTTACAGTCAATGTGTGTTTTTATGTGATAAATTTTAGATCCGTTGTATGTGAATTGTAATGTTCCATGCCGTGACATCCTACACATACTGCAGTCACCGCACCGGAACGAGCCTTTTGCAAGTAGATGTAACCAATTCGGGGTCTTCTCTGCTAACTTTGGGTAACTGGGACTGATCATATTTTTGATCGTCATACCACGATGATAGGATATGGAGGGTCGTGAATTGATGTAATCCTTTAAAGTTTGATCAGAACTCAGCAGGAACCAGTATTTATTCAGTATTTGGTAAACCTTAGATGACCAGGGATTATAGTTAGTAATCAATCTCACCTTATCTTTGTTTCTCTTGCTCACGTGGGATTTAGCACTCAGTGTTTCTTGTCTATTCAGTCTAAGAACTCTATTCTTTGCTCTACGTAGGACCTCTGGTCCATATCCTCTCCTAAGGAATCTCCCTTCAATATCTGTTACACACTCTAGAAACTCGCCATCCTCGCTACAATTGCGTCGGGCCCTATATAGTTCTCCATAGGGGATTGAGGTGACTGTAGATCTAGGGTGTGCACTATCATTGTGTAGAACAGCATTGCAGGACGTAGATTTTCTAAAGAGCTTACTACACAGTTTGTTATCTTTTACATATAGGGTTAGGTCGAGAAAGTTGATTCGCTCCTTAGAGTATTCCATAATAATTAATATGGGAGTGCCATTTTGCACCGCCTGGGCCCCAAACATGCACCGCCTCTACCCACCCCATAAACAGACAGGCAAACGACGGCGCAAATTTTGAACCCATAGCGGTCCCACAGGTTTGCTTATACCATTGATCTTCAAAAAGAAATACATTTTCTTCCAAAATTAGTCTTGACATCATTAAGATCATGTTAGTGTGCTCCAATAGTTCTACTGGTCTCCTATGTAGGAAAAACTCAAGGGCCTTAAGCCCTAATTCATGATTTATGTTTGTGTATAGGGAGCATACATCCATCGTGACCAACATCATCTCTGGTTCCCACTCAAAATCATTTAGTATATTTAAAATATGTTTAGTGTCCCTGATGTTCGAGGGTAGGTTTAAGACATACGGTTGGAGAAAAAGATCTACAAATTCAGCCAATTTTTCAGTCGGCCCACCTATTCCCGAAATAATGGGCCTCCCTGGTGGAGATAGGAGACACTTATGAACCTTTGGCAGTGTATAAATACAGGGAAAACGTGGTCGGTGTACAGTAAGATATTTAAATTCTGTGTCATTCAAAAGGGTAGCCTGATGCCAGATTTTTAGATAGGTATTAATCTTGGCTACAATCGTAAACATCGGGTTATGTGGTAATTTAGCATACCAGACTTCATTATTCAATTGCCCCATAATCTCCTCATTATACTTTGTCCTATTCATTAGAACGACATTCCCCCCTTTGTCCGCTTCTTTCACTACAAGGGAAGTGTTTTTAGATAACGATTTGAGGGCACTTCTCTCTCTAAAAGACAAATTGTCCTGAGGGTATGGAGGCTTGAAATCACGTATATTATTCTCAAGAATGTCTAGTTCTTTATTAACACTCCTGTAGAATGCGTCAATGTTACTGCCACTCCCCAACTGTGGGGTCCATTTGGACTTCTTTTTGAGTCCACTATCCTCACTCAAATTGGTGCAACACTCCAAATCTTGCAAGACTTGGTGAAGAGTTACAGGATCATTCTCTTGTTCTGTTATTGATAACAGTATTCTGGTAGCATGTACATCTTGGATAGTAATATCACCAACAACTGGAGGTGGTTGACAATTTGGGGCTGAGACATTAGCAGAGAAATTTTTTTTTATTTTCAGTTGACGAACAAACTTGTAAATGTCAATCTTTACACTATTGATATCAATCCTGTTAGTCGGACAAAAATTAAGGCCTTTACATAAGACAGATGATACATCCTCCGTTAAGTTAAAGTCTGACAAATTAATCACTTGAATATCATTTTTACCCGTCACTTCCCCTGATTGGCCTTCCAGTAACGTGTTTGATAATGTGCCCTTTCGTCTGGTTTTCTTACCTCCCCTTTTTCCTCTCTTGGTTTTGCCGCCATGTCTACTCTTTGATCTCGTTGTCTCGAATTCCCCATTCTGATCATTTGGACCTCTTTTAAAAAAGACGACGGATTGTTATCCAATGTATCTACACTAGCATTAGTTGCCCCCTCCTCTCCACTCACTGATACATTACTAGAGGACGCCGTATCTATACTGCTCATAGATGGGGTCTTTTTACTTTTGGAGAGGGTATCGTTGTTGATCAAGGCATCGTATCTTTTAGCAAATGTAAACACCCTCCCAGAGGTATAATCTTGCTCATCACGCTTCAGTTTGCGCGCTTTTCTCTGTTTGATATCCTCCTCAAATTTTTCCAAGATGTTATTTAAGATCTCATAATTCTTTTTAGTTCCCTCCGTTTTATTCAGATCTAGTATCTCCTTCTCCAGAGCATCTACTTCTACAGTTATCTTTAATACTTTCCTTTCGGAATTTTCTATTAGTAGGTTCATTAGTCTCATGGAGTTGCCTGTTACTTCCTTCTCCCATATTAGCATCAGATCTTCCTCTAAATCGTCATATGTGGGGAACAGCTGAGATCTTAACCCCCGTGGAATCCGGTCTAGTCTCTGGTATTCCCGGAGTGTTGCTCCATCCCACCATTTACTAATCTCAGATTTTTTTTAAGCGTTCCAACCGAATGAATTTCTGTTTTAAGCCTTCATTTGGTTTACTTGTCCCTAATGAGACTGCTTTATTGACTGATGCGCCTGCATGTAAACTCTTAAAGAGATCATCTGCCACCTTGTGTCTCTCATTCCTAGAACACATTCTAATTATCCAAAAGTAGCCAGGTATATTACCCAAATCACCACCCCGCAGCAAACCCAATATAAATAGCAAACAAAGAAGTTGATGGCTGGGTTACAGTTGCGCCGGGTACCAGTGATAATAGTCAAAAGGAACAAATAAAGAAGCTCTAAGGATAAGGTTTAGGCCACCAATCTAAACACAACAGGCATGAACCAGTCAATGCCCTAATACACAACACAACATTTATCCTGAGCTAACACAAAATTCACTTTGCAACCAATTGACAGATCACAAGTCGCTGTTTGTTTTCTTCTTTTCTTTCTTTTTATTTCATGCGTTGATTGTTCACAAAAAAACCTCCTAGCCGACACGTGTTTCGTCTGATGTGGAGTTAATCCACAGACTTCTTCAAGGCTAGAACATTGTAATTTTAAAGTTTTAAAAACTTTTACATATAGTTATTTATTTCCAAAACCCCTATTTCCCAAGAAATCAGATTTTGAAGAGTCCCATTTGTAGAAAATTGTGGGTTATCAGCATCAAGAAGCTGGTGCAATATCACCAAAGGACAACACAAGGTGCTCTAAAGAAATAAAGATGAATAATAGTCGCCACAAAGAAAAGTGTAAAATAATGCTAATAAAGAAAATACCACCACCATAAACTTGATTCCGTGTGCAATTCACACCAACACACTATTAAGAATCCAGTGTTTAGAGTCCAACAGAGATTATGCAAATATGAACTATTTGCTCAAGCTAGAGAGAGATAGCCCCACATAAAACATCGTGCTCAACCAAAATTGTGAGCAAAACATAGGTACCTTGAATGAATAAGTTCGACCTCTAATTTCTTGTTCAACACCCCTGCCACACCGTCATGGGGGTTCAGTTATCCTCTTGGCTATCAAATAAAACCACAATTTAAAACTTAGATCATCTATCTGTGTGCACGTTCAAAAGCCAGCCTTAATCTGATTACATGGAGTACTCACTCTATTTGTCACGTTAGTTTGGCCCGTAGATAGCGTCTGAAATCAGTCTCTCTCCATACTATGTAATTCGGGTATTTTCCTCCTGTAGTTAAATTAAAACAGACGGAATCCTACTGTTTAGGAAATACTCATTTCCGTTATCATTAGAGACATACACACTGATAAGCCGGGTACAGTCTTTATCTGACCCGCAGTTAAACCATATTGAATATAAGAGTTAACCCACTGGGTTAGCGACAATATCTTATCACTATGATTACGCACTACACGACCCATACCCATTAATAAAACGCAACTCGTGCTCGGTAAATTAACACCGCCACGGAAGAAATCCATATGTGTGAATAGTCTCACCTGTGACGATATCTCGTCCTCCATACAAAGGTTTCTGGCGTTCAGCACCCGCGCCATGTCGGAGTTTCTTAAAATACCCGCATCCGGTATGCAACATAGAAAAGGGGATAACCGCTTGCGATGTAATCCCCAAATGGTAATGCGCGCCATCTTTAAGTGTGCAAGTCAGTATCTAAAACCTGCCACGAGTCATATCTACTAATCATAAGGGTTCTTATTTGTCGTATTTGTTAACTGTAATTTTGGAAGTCTGTAAATGTGTTTATACGCATCGTGTAAAGGATAGGAAAAGAAGCACCCACCGAAGGTTCCCATCACCAGGTTATCATTTCCTTAATTTTCATTATCAACATCCTGTTAATACATGTTTTTTCACAGAATTATTTATAAATACATATGACATTCCTAGTTAGCGCTGCAATTATCAGTCTGAACAATTCGAAAACAGAGAATTCCAAGCGATCGTAATATATAGTATCCAATTCTGTCTCGGAACTCAGATTTTGCCGAGTTAAATCACTTTCTTGAATATATGTTGCATTTATATTTCAGATGCCATGATTGTCAGCCTTATATAATAATATCACTAGGTTGTACATCAAAATTAATAACACAATATGGAGACAGTATCATTTTCCTTAGGTGTACCAGAGACCTGTTACATCCGATTACAACATGAAGGAAATTTTAAAAACATGATACATAACATGCTTTTCAAGGGATCATATACATTTTAAAATACAGTTTATAAACACAGTATCTGTTCTTTTGGAACATTGATTCAAAAGGATCATATTCAAATATTTTACATACATTGGCATTCAGAGTCCACCTTCTAGGGTGTGTCATCAGTTAGTTACCCAGGAAGAATTGAAGCTTGTCATCAAAATTAAGACCCCTTTCCACCGCATGGACCTGCATTATCCATCTGGCTTCGAGTTGTCTGAGTCTGAGCTCCCTATCTCCTCCCCTCACATCTTGGGGCATTATTTCAATCCCATGAAATGACATAGCTAGATGTTCACTCTGTGATCCGCATTCCATAGCATGGGCTGTCAGGGGATGTCTCATATCTTTGTTCTTTAGTGCCCTAAAGTGTTCTGCCATGCGGTCTTTAAGTCTGCGTATGGTGCTGCCAATATATACTCGCTCACATTTGCACGTTATCGCATAAACCACATAAGTGGTGTTACAGTCAATGTGTGTTTTTATGTGATAAATTTTAGATCCGTTGTATGTGAATTGTAATGTTCCATGCCGTGACATCCTACACATACTGCAGTCACCGCACCGGAACGAGCCTTTTGCAAGTAGATGTAACCAATTCGGGGTCTTCTCTGCTAACTTTGGGTAACTGGGACTGATCATATTTTTGATCGTCATACCACGATGATAGGATATGGAGGGTCGTGAATTGATGTAATCCTTTAAAGTTTGATCAGAACTCAGCAGGAACCAGTATTTATTCAGTATTTGGTAAACCTTAGATGACCAGGGATTATAGTTAGTAATCAATCTCACCTTATCTTTGTTTCTCTTGCTCACGTGGGATTTAGCACTCAGTGTTTCTTGTCTATTCAGTCTAAGAACTCTATTCTTTGCTCTACGTAGGACCTCTGGTCCATATCCTCTCCTAAGGAATCTCCCTTCAATATCTGTTACACACTCTAGAAACTCGCCATCCTCGCTACAATTGCGTCGGGCCCTATATAGTTCTCCATAGGGGATTGAGGTGACTGTAGATCTAGGGTGTGCACTATCATTGTGTAGAACAGCATTGCAGGACGTAGATTTTCTAAAGAGCTTACTACACAGTTTGTTATCTTTTACATATAGGGTTAGGTCGAGAAAGTTGATTCGCTCCTTAGAGTATTCCATAATAATTAATATGGGAGTGCCATTTTGCACCGCCTGGGCCCCAAACATGCACCGCCTCTACCCACCCCATAAACAGACAGGCAAACGACGGCGCAAATTTTGAACCCATAGCGGTCCCACAGGTTTGCTTATACCATTGATCTTCAAAAAGAAATACATTTTCTTCCAAAATTAGTCTTGACATCATTAAGATCATGTTAGTGTGCTCCAATAGTTCTACCGGTCTCCTATGTAGGAAAAACTCAAGGGCCTTAAGCCCTAATTCATGATTTATGTTTGTGTATAGGGAGCATACATCCATCGTGACCAACATCATCTCTGGTTCCCACTCAAAATCATTTAGTATATTTAAAATATGTTTAGTGTCCCTGATGTTCGAGGGTAGGTTTAAGACATACGGTTGGAGAAAAAGATCTACAAATTCAGCCAATTTTTCAGTCGGCCCACCTATTCCCGAAATAATGGGCCTCCCTGGTGGAGATAGGAGACACTTATGAACCTTTGGCAGTGTATAAATACAGGGAAAACGTGGTCGGTGTACAGTAAGATATTTAAATTCTGTGTCATTCAAAAGGGTAGCCTGATGCCAGATTTTTAGATAGGTATTAATCTTGGCTACAATCGTAAACATCGGGTTATGTGGTAATTTAGCATACCAGACTTCATTATTCAATTGCCCCATAATCTCCTCATTATACTTTGTCCTATTCATTAGAACGACATTCCCCCCTTTGTCCGCTTCTTTCACTACAAGGGAAGTGTTTTTAGATAACGATTTGAGGGCACTTCTCTCTCTAAAAGACAAATTGTCCTGAGGGTATGGAGGCTTGAAATCACGTATATTATTCTCAAGAATGTCTAGTTCTTTATTAACACTCCTGTAGAATGCGTCAATGTTACTGCCACTCCCCAACTGTGGGGTCCATTTGGACTTCTTTTTGAGTCCACTATCCTCACTCAAATTGGTGCAACACTCCAAATCTTGCAAGACTTGGTGAAGAGTTACAGGATCATTCTCTTGTTCTGTTATTGATAACAGTATTCTGGTAGCATGTACATCTTGGATAGTAATATCACCAACAACTGGAGGTGGTTGACAATTTGGGGCTGAGACATTAGCAGAGAAATTTTTTTTTATTTTCAGTTGACGAACAAACTTGTAAATGTCAATCTTTACACTATTGATATCAATCCTGTTAGTCGGACAAAAATTAAGGCCTTTACATAAGACAGATGATACATCCTCCGTTAAGTTAAAGTCTGACAAATTAATCACTTGAATATCATTTTTACCCGTCACTTCCCCTGATTGGCCTTCCAGTAACGTGTTTGATAATGTGCCCTTTCGTCTGGTTTTCTTACCTCCCCTTTTTCCTCTCTTGGTTTTGCCGCCATGTCTACTCTTTGATCTCGTTGTCTCGAATTCCCCATTCTGATCATTTGGACCTCTTTTAAAAAAGACGACGGATTGTTATCCAATGTATCTACACTAGCATTAGTTTCCCCCTCCTCTCCACTCACTGATACATTACTAGAGGACGCCGTATCTATACTGCTCATAGATGGGGTCTTTTTACTTTTGGAGAGGGTATCGTTGTTGATCAAGGCATCGTATCTTTTAGCAAATGTAAACACCCTCCCAGAGGTATAATCTTGCTCATCACGCTTCAGTTTGCGCGCTTTTCTCTGTTTGATATCCTCCTCAAATTTTTCCAAGATGTTATTTAAGATCTCATAATTCTTTTTAGTTCCCTCCGTTTTATTCAGATCTAGTATCTCCTTCTCCAGAGCATCTACTTCTACAGTTATCTTTAATACTTTCCTTTCGGAATTTTCTATTAGTAGGTTCATTAGTCTCATGGAGTTGCCTGTTACTTCCTTCTCCCATATTAGCATCAGATCTTCCTCTAAATCGTCATATGTGGGGAACAGCTGAGATCTTAACCCCCGTGGAATCCGGTCTAGTCTCTGGTATTCCCGGAGTGTTGCTCCATCCCACCATTTACTAATCTCAGATTTTTTTAAGCGTTCCAACCGAATGAATTTCTGTTTTAAGCCTTCATTTGGTTTACTTGTCCCTAATGAGACTGCTTTATTGACTGATGCGCCTGCATGTAAACTCTTAAAGAGATCATCTGCCACCTTGTGTCTCTCATTCCTAGAACACATTCTAATTATCCAAAAGTAGCCAGGTATATTACCCAAATCACCACCCCGCAGCAAACCCAATATAAATAGCAAACAAAGAAGTTGATGGCTGGGTTACAGTTGCGCCGGGTACCAGTGATAATAGTCAAAAGGAACAAATAAAGAAGCTCTAAGGATAAGGTTTAGGCCACCAATCTAAACACAACAGGCATGAACCAGTCAATGCCCTAATACACAACACAACATTTATCCTGAGCTAACACAAAATTCACTTTGCAACCAATTGACAGATCACAAGTCGCTGTTTGTTTTCTTCTTTTCTTTCTTTTTATTTCATGCGTTGATTGTTCACAAAAAAACCTCCTAGCCGACACGTGTTTCGTCTGATGTGGAGTTAATCCACAGACTTCTTCAAGGCTAGAACAATGTAATTTTAAAGTTTTAAAATTTGGACAAGTAAACCAAATGAAGGCTTAAAACAGAAATTCATTCGGTTGGAACGCTTAAAAAAATCTGAGATTAGTAAATGGTGGGATGGAGCAACACTCCGGGAATACCAGAGACTAGACCGGATTCCACGGGGGTTAAGATCTCAGCTGTTCCCCACATATGACGATTTAGAGGAAGATCTGATGCTAATATGGGAGAAGGAAGTAACAGGCAACTCCATGAGACTAATGAACCTACTAATAGAAAATTCCGAAAGGAAAGTATTAAAGATAACTGTAGAAGTAGATGCTCTGGAGAAGGAGATACTAGATCTGAATAAAACGGAGGGAACTAAAAAGAATTATGAGATCTTAAATAACATCTTGGAAAAATTTGAGGAGGATATCAAACAGAGAAAAGCGCGCAAACTGAAGCGTGATGAGCAAGATTATACCTCTGGGAGGGTGTTTACATTTGCTAAAAGATACGATGCCTTGATCAACAACGATACCCTCTCCAAAAGTAAAAAGACCCCATCTATGAGCAGTATAGATACGGCGTCCTCTAGTAATGTATCAGTGAGTGGAGAGGAGGGGGCAACTAATGCTAGTGTAGATACATTGGATAACAATCCGTCGTCTTTTTTAAAAGAGGTCCAAATGATCAGAATGGGGAATTCGAGACAACGAGATCAAAGAGTAGACATGGCGGCAAAACCAAGAGAGGAAAAAGGGGAGGTAAGAAAACCAGACGAAAGGGCACATTATCAAACACGTTACTGGAAGGCCAATCAGGGGAAGTGACGGGTAAAAATGATATTCAAGTGATTAATTTGTCAGACTTTAACTTAACGGAGGATGTATCATCTGTCTTATGTAAAGGCCTTAATTTTTGTCCGACTAACAGGATTGATATCAATAGTGTAAAGATTGACATTTACAAGTTTGTTCGTCAACTGAAAATAAAAAAAAAAATTCTCTGCTAATGTCTCAGCCCCAAATTGTCAACCACCTCCAGTTGTTGGTGATATTACTATCCAAGATGTACATGCTACCAGAATACTGTTATCAATAACAGAACAAGAGAATGATCCTGTAACTCTTCACCAAGTCTTGCAAGATTTGGAGTGTTGCACCAATTTGAGTGAGGATAGTGGACTCAAAAAGAAGTCCAAATGGACCCCACAGTTGGGGAGTGGCAGTAACATTGACGCATTCTACAGGAGTGTTAATAAAGAACTAGACATTCTTGAGAATAATATACGTGATTTCAAGCCTCCATACCCTCAGGACAATTTGTCTTTTAGAGAGAGAAGTGCCCTCAAATCGTTATCTAAAAACACTTCCCTTGTAGTGAAAGAAGCGGACAAAGGGGGGAATGTCGTTCTAATGAATAGGACAAAGTATAATGAGGAGATTATGGGGCAATTGAATAATGAAGTCTGGTATGCTAAATTACCACATAACCCGATGTTTACGATTGTAGCCAAGATTAATACCTATCTAAAAATCTGGCATCAGGCTACCCTTTTGAATGACACAGAATTTAAATATCTCACTGTACACCGACCACGTTTTCCCTGTATTTATACACTGCCAAAGGTTCATAAGTGTCTCCTATCTCCACCAGGGAGGCCCATTATTTCGGGAATAGGTGGGCCGACTGAAAAATTGGCTGAATTTGTAGATCTTTTTCTCCAACCGTATGTCTTAAACCTACCCTCGAACATCAGGGACACTAAACATATTTTAAATATACTAAATGATTTTGAGTGGGAACCAGAGATGATGTTGGTCACGATGGATGTATGCTCCCTATACACAAACATAAATCATGAATTAGGGCTTAAGGCCCTTGAGTTTTTCCTACATAGGAGACCGGTAGAACTATTGGAGCACACTAACATGATCTTAATGATGTCAAGACTAATTTTGGAAGAAAATGTATTTCTTTTTGAAGATCAATGGTATAAGCAAACCTGTGGGACCGCTATGGGTTCAAAATTTGCGCCGTCGTTTGCCTGTCTGTTTATGGGGTGGGTAGAGGCGGTGCATGTTTGGGGCCCAGGCGGTGCAAAATGGCACTCCCATATTAATTATTATGGAAGGTACATAGACGACCTCATACTTGTATGGACTGGTAGTGAGGTTGAACTCTTGGACTTTTTTGCCTACATGAATGACAATGTGTACAACATGACCTTTACCATTGAATACTCTAAGGAGCGAATCAACTTTCTCGACCTAACCCTATATGTAAAAGATAACAAACTGTGTAGTAAGCTCTTTAGAAAATCTACGTCCTGCAATGCTGTTCTACACAATGATAGTGCACACCCTAGATCTACAGTCACCTCAATCCCCTATGGAGAACTATATAGGGCCCGACGCAATTGTAGCGAGGATGGCGAGTTTCTAGAGTGTGTAACAGATATTGAAGGGAGATTCCTTAGGAGAGGATATGGACCAGAGGTCCTACGTAGAGCAAAGAATAGAGTTCTTAGACTGAATAGACAAGAAACACTGAGTGCTAAATCCCACGTGAGCAAGAGAAACAAAGATAAGGTGAGATTGATTACTAACTATAATCCCTGGTCATCTAAGGTTTACCAAATACTGAATAAATACTGGTTCCTGCTGAGTTCTGATCAAACTTTAAAGGATTACATCAATTCACGACCCTCCATATCCTATCGTCGTGGTATGACGATCAAAAATATGATCAGTCCCAGTTACCCAAAGTTAGCAGAGAAGACCCCGAATTGGTTACATCTACTTGCAAAAGGCTCGTTCCGGTGCGGTGACTGCAGTATGTGTAGGATGTCACGGCATGGAACATTACAATTCACATACAACGGATCTAAAATTTATCACATAAAAACACACATTGACTGTAACACCACTTATGTGGTTTATGCGATAACGTGCAAATGTGAGCGAGTATATATTGGCAGCACCATACGCAGACTTAAAGACCGCATGGCAGAACACTTTAGGGCACTAAAGAACAAAGATATGAGACATCCCCTGACAGCCCATGGTATGGAATGCGGATCACAGAGTGAACATCTAGCTATGTCATTTCATGGGATTGAAATAATGCCCCAAGATGTGAGGGGAGGTGATAGGGAGCTCAGACTCAGACAACTCGAAGCCAGATGGATAATGCAGGTCCATGCGGTGGAAAGGGGTCTTAATTTTGATGACGAGCTTCAATTCTTCCTGGGTAACTAACTGATGACACACCCTAGAAGGTGGACTCTGAATGCCAATGTATGTAAAATATTTGAATATGATCCTTTTGAATCAATGTTCCAAAAGAACAGATACTGTGTTTATAAACTGTATTTTAAAATGTATATGATCCCTTGAAAAGCATGTTATGTATCATGTTTTTAAAATTTCCTTCATGTTGTAATCGGATGTAACAGGTCTCTGGTACACCTAAGGAAAATGATACTGTCTCCATATTGTGTTATTAATTTTGATGTACAACCTAGTGATATTATTATATAAGTCTGACAATCATGGCATCTGAAATATAAATGCAACATATATTCAAGAAAGTGATTTAACTCGGCAAAATCTGAGTTCCGAGACAGAATTGGATACTATATATTACGATCGCTTGGAATTCTCTGTTTTCGAATTGTTCAGACTGATAATTGCAGCGCTAACTAGGAATGTCATATGTATTTATAAATAATTCTGTGAAAAAACATGTATTAACAGGATGTTGATAATGAAAATTAAGGAAATGATAACCTGGTGATGGGAACCTTCGGTGGGTGCTTCTTTTCCTATCCTTTACACGATGCGTATAAACACATTTACAGACTTCCAAAATTACAGTTAACAAATACGACAAATAAGAACCCTTATGATTAGTAGATATGACTCGTGGCAGGTTTTAGATACTGACTTGCACACTTAAAGATGGCGCGCATTACCATTTGGGGATTACATCGCAAGCGGTTATCCCCTTTTCTATGTTGCATACCGGATGCGGGTATTTTAAGAAACTCCGACATGGCGCGGGTGCTGAACGCCAGAAACCTTTGTATGGAGGACGAGATATCGTCACAGGTGAGACTATTCACACATATGGATTTCTTCCGTGGCGGTGTTAATTTACCGAGCACGAGTTGCGTTTTATTAATGGGTATGGGTCGTGTAGTGCGTAATCATAGTGATAAGATATTGTCGCTAACCCAGTGGGTTAACTCTTATATTCAATATGGTTTACCTGCGGGTCAGATAAAGACTGTACCCGGCTTATCAGTGTGTATGTCTCTAATGATAACGGAAATGAGTATTTCCTAAATAGTAGGATTCCGTCTGTTTTAATTTAACTACAGGAGGAAAATACCCGAATTACATAGTATGGAGAGAGACTAATTTCAGACGCTATCTACGGGCCAAACTAACGTGACAAATAGAGTGAGTACTCCATGTAATCAGATTAAGGCTGGCTTTTGAACGTGCACACAGATAGATGATCTAAGTTTTAAATTGTGGTTTTATTTGATAGCCAAGAGGATAACTGAACCCCCATGACGGTGTGGCAGGGGTGTTGAACAAGAAATTAGAGGTCGAACTTATTCATTCAAGGTACCTATGTTTTGCTCACAATTTTGGTTGAGCACGATGTTTTATGTGGGGCTATCTCTCTCTAGCTTGAGCAAATAGTTCATATTTGCATAATCTCTGTTGGACTCTAAACACTGGATTCTTAATAGTGTGTTGGTGTGAATTGCACACGGAATCAAGTTTATGGTGGTGGTATTTTCTTTATTAGCATTATTTTACACTTTTCTTTGTGGCGACTATTATTCATCTTTATTTCTTTAGAGCACCTTGTGTTGTCCTTTGGTGATATTGCACCAGCTTCTTGATGCTGATAACCCACAACTCTCTACAAATGGGACTCTTCAAAATCTGATTTCTTGGGAAATAGGGGTTTTGGAAATAAATAACTATATGTAAAAGTTTTTAAAACTTTAAAATTACATTGTTCTAGCCTTGAAGAAGTCTGTGGATTAACTCCACATCAGACGAAACACGTGTCGGCTAGGAGGTTTTTTTGTGAACAATCAACGCATGAAATAAAAAGAAAGAAAAGAAGAAAACAAACAGCGACTTGTGATCTGTCAATTGGTTGCAAAGTGAATTTTGTGTTAGCTCAGGATAAATGTTGTGTTGTGTATTAGGGCATTGACTGGTTCATGCCTGTTGTGTTTAGATTGGTGGCCTAAACCTTATCCTTAGAGCTTCTTTATTTGTTCCTTTTGACTATTATCACTGGTACCCGGCGCAACTGTAACCCAGCCATCAACTTCTTTGTTTGCTACCGATGCAACTACTATGAGTGAGGGCAGGGTGTCCCTCGCAATTCGCCGCCTTCTTTTTCTGTGCCTTTCTCTATACTCCGTAGCTGGTGATGTGTGTCTCCTAACGAGGTCTGAACAGGCCATCCCTCTGCTCTGAGGCCCAGGAGGAGTGTGAGCCCACTCCAGTCAGCTAGTGCAGCTCACAGCAGAGCACACCCATCCTCAAAGCAGGGCTTTGTGTGGCACGAGGGTCTACTCTCAGCTGTCCCTTGCCTATCTCTTAGCTCTGGATTCTCTTTCCACCCCTGACCCTCTCTCAGGCTCTGAGTCCAGACTCTTACCTACCCTGTGTTACTGTTGACGTGCAGACTCGCTCCCCGCCTGGCTCTCTGTTACCCTGCAGCTGCACAGTCCACACAACACATTAGCCACTCCAGTCCCACTTCCAAACTTTAAAACTGCTGCCTTCGCGCTGGCGCATTTTGAGTGGGCCTGTACAAAAAGGCCTGATGTTCTCCCTTTTCACATAATGAAATGGATGGGCGTATCGCCTAGTTGTATTAAACTTTAAAAATTGCATTTATTTTAGCATTATTTAATTAAGGTGAGCACGCATGTCAGTAAACTCTGCTCCGCTGGCAGTTTGGTGGAGGTTTTTTTTACCGAACTTCGCACTCCAAGTGAAGTACGGCGTGCCAAAAACGCTGTGAACTCTGCTATTGGAGCGGATTTCACCGTCCATGGTTACTTCTTGCCTTTATGCTGGATCTGCTGCTACCCTTACAGACTACTCTGAGTGTCCCTGCGGCCTGACGTAATGTGTGCTCTTTGTTCTAGGACATGCCTCCCAGCCCTTTCTTATTCAGTGACATTGTTTGCCTCGGGCTCCAACTCTTGAGAGAATCCAGTGCCAGCCCCCCTGCCAGTTCAAAGGTAAGTGAAAGGGAGAGTGTCCTTCTTGTGATTCACTTTCTGGATTAGAAGAGGTCAGTTGTATAATGTGATGAGATTAGGCTGGATTTGTGCCTTCAACATAACTTCATACTTTCTATTCTATAGTGACCGGTGGCTTATGATGGACTAGTTTGGCTTTAAATTAGTGACGGCAAAGAACTGAACTTTACAATGTCGGTGGCCTCTTTGCGGAAGCCCTTATGATCCAACGCGCCTTGCTATTTCACTTTTCATTTGGGTGTTCAGCTTGGGAAGGAAGGGGGCAAACTAAACCGAGACCAATTTTTTGTGTGTGTAAAAGGCTCCTTTATTGAAGCAAGTGCATATCACAATTTATTAACACTGGCAACTTCCTTCCAAAACTAAAACCTCACTATACATAGATTACCTGACCCCTTATTCCCTCCCACTCCTACGATCTCCACATCAAATCCCCCAGCTCTTTAACTACAACTCCCATGTTCCCCTGTTTATACTGAAATCTCGCGAGACTTGGCATACACGGAAGCAGGACAGCCACGCTTATCTCGCTATTCATAATATGTGGGCTAAATATAATTCCTCATGCCTTTACAAACATTTTTCTTAGATGAGTCTCTCTGACCTTGAAAAACACAAGTAATCATCGCTATTGAAACATTTGGCTGCCCACAAGATCACATGATTACTGTCACGTAACAACAGGCCGACCTATGGGAGACTACCATAATAAAAATGGCGGACCCTTCCCCGATCGTTACCTCCTCAGTCGGCTCGGATGCCGGTGAGAAGTACCGACGGAGAGGTAAGCCACTTGTTTAGAGTCTTTTTTTGCCCCCCCTGCTTGCCGCTGCATTTTTCACTCGTCTGCGCTAGAGCTGGATAAGCGATAAGCAGTCTCCGGACAGAGTGACCAAAACAGCATATAGGGCATATACCGTCTTCGTCCCTGTTATTTATAAGACATTTCCTATCTGTTGCGCTAGAACTGGGTAAGCGATAAGCAGTCTCCGGACAGGGTGACTAAAACAGCATATAGGGCTTATACCATCTGCATCCCTGCCTGTTATAAGACATTTCCTCTCAACTACAGGCTGACATACTTTTCTCTTGTGAGAACGCTAGAGATGAGTATGCGCTAAGTAATTTTCGAACTTGATGAAAGCGTTATTCTTCCACGCTTATGACGCTTCATTTCACAACGTATGTTTAGTGGCGTGACCTTAACATATGGGTCATCTGTAGAAATTATCACGTTCTGTTCTACATATTGCAATTACCACCTTTTACAAACAAAGTGCTATTTTCTAGAGTATACACTATGATCAAAGGGATAAGGAGCCTTTTCCTTTGGTGTGTGTATCTTTCTTCCTTTTTGTTTTTAGAGCGGTGCTTCCTTCTCCTGAGCCACTTCCAGGTGAGGTGAGGCCCATAGCTCATTAAAAGGAATGTTCTCAAGGAGTCCCAAATGATGAAGGGCGGTATCGAGTGGTGACTAATGGGTATCCTTATCTTCTAGGGACAGGTCAGGACTAGTTAACTTAACTTTTTCTGTTCTTCACTTTGTTGAGTTGCTCGTTTTGCATCATATTAAATATTAGGTTTCTTCCAGACCCATAGACACTTATGTGTTTGTTATAAGGTATAGAGGGAGTGTGTCTATGCCCGGTCTCAAAAATTGCCCTAGGGCCCCCATCCACTGGGTCGTTTATGTACTAATCCCAATGTAGCCTAAAATCCACAAAATGGCCGGTACTCGGCCAGCCCAGCCCCCTCCCAATCTGCCCAGGGGCAGACCTCGCGGTGCTCAGCTGCCCCCCCAAATCCCCCTTGGGAGGGAGGAGGGCAAGCCAAACCGAGACCAATTTTATGTGTGTATAAAAGGCTGCTTTATTGAAACAGGTGCATATTACAATGTATTAACACTGGCAACTGCCTTACAAAATTAAACCCTCACTAAACACAGATTACCTGACCCCTTATTCCCCCCACCCCTACGATCCCCACATCAAATCCCACACCCTGCCTAATACAAAATAACATTACATAACAACCATATAACACAATCTTACACAATATTTTTTATTTATTTATTTAAAATGTTATATAGCGCACAGTTACCCTCGGGCATCCCGGCGCTTGTCCAGACGCCAACAGTTAACCAACGACCAGTTCAGTGCCATCAAGCAGGAAACAAATGAGTTTTAAGGTGTTTGCGAAACCGCAGAGTACAGGTCTCAGAGCGCAACTTCAAAGGAAGCGCGTTCCACAAAATGGCTGTGTTGACCGAAAATCTTCTCCCACCAGAACGGGCCCTTTTTACTCTGGGAATTTGGAGAAGGTGTTTCTGATCAGAGCGCAACGCTCTATTAGCTTTATAAGGCACCGCTAAGTTCCTCAGGATGGGAGGGCCCTTCCCCTGAAGAATTTTGTGAGCTGTGCAGAGAGCCTTAAATTTGACCCTTTCCCGCACCGGGAGCCAGTGTAGTGCCTTTAAGGCCGGTTTAGCTGACTGCATCCTAGGCACGCCCATAAGCAACCTTGCAGCAGCATTTTGGACCTGCTGGAGTTTATTAAACGTTGCTTCAGGGGCACCCAGAAAAATAGCATTGCTATAATCTAGTCTAGATGTAATACGCCCCTGAATAAGCAACTTCCTTGATGTTAGAGGAAGAAGAGGCAGGACTTTGCGAGCTGAACGGAGAAGGCCAAAACAGAGTCCTGCCGTTTTTTTCGCCTGGGTCCTAAACGAAAGGTCTTGCTCTAACCAGACCCCTAAACTCTTAATCTCCTCTTTCGGACTCGGGAGCTCTCCCATACAGCTAGGCCAGCTAGTCAAAGGGAGTGAGGGGGTCTTGTTCCCTAACAACATTATTTCTGTCTTTGAACCGTTCAACTTAAGAGCTGACTCCCACATCCAGGTGTGAACTTCCGACAAACAGGAGTGCAGTAAATCGGGATTCTCCACCAGTTGGGATAAGGCGACCACCAGCTGCGTATCATCCGCATAACTGACGATTTTAATGTCAAATGGGGCCACCACGTCCTCCAGGGGGGCCATATATACATTAAACAATGTAGGGCTGAGAGAAGAGCCCTGTGGCACCCCACACTGGAGGGGGATAGATGTTGACCGATCACTACCTTCCCAGATCTGGTGAGAAATGACCTAAGCCACTTCAGAGCAACACCTGAAACACCTACATCGGACAGTCGCTGCATCAACACTTGATGGTTCACAGTGTCGAAAGCCGCACTGAGGTCCAGGAGGATCACTGCCACCGACCCTCCTGAATCCAGAATGCTTCTGGCTTCATCCACGACTGCCAGAAGAGCGGTGTCGGTGCCCTGGCCTGGCCGGAATCCAGTTTGTGAATCTCGCAGCAGGCCATTAGACTCCAGGAAACCCGACAGCTGTTGGTTCACCAATCTTTCAGCGATTTTACCGAGTGCCGGCAGCAGGGAAATGGGCCTGAAATTTTCCAAGTCCGAAGAATCCAGACTTGGCTTCTTTAATAGCGCCTTTACCACTGCTGTTTTCCAGCTCGGTGGCACCAAGCCATGGGCGAGGGATGCATTCATTAGATCGGTAACAGGGCCCGCAATAATGGTTGCTACCTGTTTCAGGAACTTCATAGGGACCGAATCCCTAGGGGAACCACTTTTCATAGAGCCTAATACCTTGAGGACTTCAGCCACTGATACTGGGCCAAAAGTATCTAAGTGGGTGAGTGCTTCTCTTGGCTGTTTCACCGTGTCCATTTTATGAGCAGGCTGGAGCGAGGAAGGCTGGGGCAGGACGCTTAATATATTCTCAATTTTCATATGGAAATAGTCTGCCAGCTCCTTGCACTTCTCACCAGGGTTGTCATGTGTTACCAAGGGCTCTGGAACTTTAAGAAGTTCCTTTACCACTCTAAAAGTCTCTCTAGAGGAGTTGGAGGCAGTTCTTATACGCTCCTCGAAAAATTGCACTTTAGCATGACGAAGAGCGGATTTATCCCCCCTCATTGCTGAGCGATATTCCTCTCGACTGGCTACCTCCCATTCCTTTCTCCAAATCCTCTCCAGCTTCTTACATCCCTTCCTGAGGATTCGTAACTCAGGAGTGTACCATGGGGCAGAACCAATTCTTTTCTCCCTCTTTGGCACTCTCTTTTTCGGGAGAATGGCATCAAGGGAAGTGGTCAGCCACTGATCGAAATTTGCATCTCCCTTTACCGGGTCCGATTCAGGGGGAGGGCACGTACAGTCCAGGTAAGTAATCCAGTCATCGATCAATAACCTGGACCATGCTCTTTCCACCATATGAGCCTTATGGCCAAGCGTGGGCAATGAGTCAATTTGCCAAGTTGCCGGGACCAAAAAGTGGTCTGACCACGGGAGAGGATACGCAGGCCTGGCTATAAAACGAGGAATGTTAGAAAAAATTGGGTCAAGTAAATGTCCCTTATCGTGCGTGGCCCCCGCATTGATTAAAATCAGCTCAAAGGCTTTCAAATCGCACTGCAGGTCTCGAGCCACTAGATCTGCTGGATCATTAAAAGTGGAGATTAAAGTCTCCCAGCACTATAAAGTTAGTCGTAGAAGAGGCCAGGATAGTGACTGTTTCCATTAAGGAGCTAACAAAATTACCCACACAGCCCGGGGGGTGGTAGATCAGTATACCTGACACCGATACCGTAGGGGATATCCGCAAGGAGAACTGGCAGGTCTCACAGTCCGACACTAAACCATTCTGAGCCCTACACACCTACGTGTCCCTGTATAGAATAGCAATGCCACCCCCTCGCCCCACAGGTCTATCCAGATGGTATATTAGAAAGCCTGGGGGGAGGGCTTGCACTATATCTACATCAGAGCTGGATGTCATCCATGTTTCCGTCAGGAAGAGGATGTCTAAGTCAAAATCTTGTATAAGGAGCTTAATTTCTAACGAATGTCTCGGGAGAGATCTACAATTCAACAGACCTAACGACAGGGCATTCTTACCTTTATCAGGATGAAAGAGCTGACACAATCTGCAGCCAGATAACGAATTGGATCCTTTATGGGCAAATTTACAGGGAGAGATTGCATTTACAAATCCTATCCTCCAATGACCAAAACCCCTATCTGCCTTTGTGCAACTGTAACTAACAAACCTCTCGTCAAAACTTAGCCTACCTGGTTACCCTTTCCCTGCCCCTGCTCACAAACTACCAAAACTTAACTAAAAACTTCAGCCAATGTTGGCCAACTTTCAACAAACCCGCCAGCACCTGTTCCAAGCAACAAATATACAACTAGCGCTCTGTTTTTTAACTGCCCTGTTTTGTATTTGGGTTTGCATCTTTGTTTGGGACTTACCCTTGGTTTTAATTTGCTGCTCCTAGCTGCTTCGAGCGCGCGCTTCCTGGCCCCTTACTGCACTTTAAAAAGCGCACTCTGTGCCTCCAAGCACCATCACTTTGGTGGGTCCGGGCTCTGGGGATCTATTCTCGGGCGCCATCTTGGTTTGGGGCATTTCATCCGGACGCGGCCGCCATTTTGGAGCGGACTCGCGCGCGTTGGGTGACGTGAGAGCCTACTTAAAGTCGCTCCCCTACGCGCAGCGTGACGCGCAGGTGGACGCCCTCGCTTAGCCTGAGTCGTGCCGGAGTCCTGCCCGTCTGCGCCCGTCAGCGTCCCGGAGGCGTCGGGGTGGCGGGGGACCCCCGGTCTGGCACTACTCTGGCTGCGATGATTCACTATTCCTCTGCATCATTGAGGGACATGCGGGGCCATTCCAGCTCTTGCCGCTCCGTTTTCCCGGCGCGGTTCAGGGGCAAGCGTCGCTGCCCGGGCTGCGGCTGGACGCCTTCCTGGACTTGTGCTACTGTTCCTCGCCCGGCAACTGCTGGCGTGAAGCATCTCTGCCTGCTGCTGAACACGAGGTCGGTTGGTCGCCATGCCCTGCACATCCATGACCTTTTGGTCAGGGATAATCCCCTGTGCTTGCTACTGACGGAAACATGGCTGGGAGAGGCTTCCAATCCGGACGTCTTCTCAGCCATTCCTCCGGAGTATAATATCTTCCGGCAGGACAGAGCTAAGGGCAGGGGAGGGGGAGTGGCGGTTGTGGTGAAAAAGAGCATCTCCTGTTCAGTGCTTCCCTTGAATCCCATTGGGAATGCCGAGTCGCTCGCCTTTACGCTTAGACTGTCCCCGGGTCAGGCCCTGAAGGGGTTGCTGGTCTATAGACCACCAGGTCCTGTGGGTTCCTTTTTGGAGGATCTGCAGATAGCCGTCTCTGAGTTGGCGCTGGCCACACAGCATTGTATTGTGGCCGGCGATTTCAATTTCCACCTTGATGTGGCGGACGACCCCGATGCGACCAAATTGCTGGATGTTACATCTCCGCCTGGTCTTATACCGTGCGTGTCGGGCCCAACACATGAGAAGGGGCATACCCTGGATCAGGTGTTTTCGTCTGTTCCACTCTCGGAGGTTGACACCCTGCAGATGCTCTGGACTGACCACTGGTTGGTCAGTTTTTCCGTGTTGGAATGTGCGCGCCCGGACCACAGAGCGCCTATCTTGCTCAGACCGGCCTCGAGAGCGCTGCATAGAGTGACACCCGACATGTTGGAGCAGGCGCTGCTGGATCACCCTTGTCATCTTTCGGGTGATTTGGACAGCGACACGGAGACTCTGCAGCGATGGCTCACTGACAGGCTTGACGAGCTTGCCCCTAAGGCAACCCCCCGGTCCACGGTGGCACGGCAATCTGCTCTGTGGTTTACGGAGGCGCTTCGGGTGGCTCGCAGTCAGTGCAAGGTGGCCGAGAGGGCCTGGCGCCTTCTGTACGATGGGGAGGCCAAACTCGCCTATAAGTCGGCGGTGAAGGCCTACCATCGGGACATCCTTGGTGCTAAGAGGGATTATCTGGCTAGGAGGATAGAGGCATCGGCGAACTCCTGTAAGGAGATCTTTAATATTGTGAGGGAGTTTACGACCCCCAGCTCCCATCCTCCCCCACCGGTTCCGGCGGAGGCTTGGGTGTGTGATCTTGCTGGCTTCTTCACAAATAAGATCAAGGCTATTCAGGCCACCTTCATGGAGGGACCGGATGGAAGCAGCGGTGAGAGGGTGGACTGCAGATCCCCGCCGACATCTGCGGTGACGCTGTCCGATTTCCCCACTGTTTCCAGCGATGTCTCCCGGACGCTGCTGGCCAATCTTAAATCTGGCTCGCCACTTGACCCCTGCCCTGCCAAATTCTTGGCCGGGATGGCGGCAGTGGTGAATCCATTGGTCAACTCCATCCTCAATGCCTCCCTGAGGGAGGGAAGGGTCCCCAGTTCTTGGAAAAGAGCGATGGTGATCCCCCTCCTAAAAAAACCGGGTCTTGACACCGAGGCTTTGGCGAATTACAGGCCAATTTCGCTTTTACCAGCGCTAGCGAAGATAACGGAAAAACATGCCCACGGCGTCCTGTCGAGCTTTCTGGAAGCTAATAATCTGCTCCATCCATCTCAATCAGGTTTCCGTCCTAATTTTAGTACGGAAACGGCTCTGCTGGAGGTCACTGAGATCATCAGGGAGACCCTGGATGTCGGCGGTAGGGCCATGCTGGTCATGTTAGATCTTTCGGCGGCTTTCGACACCGTCCCCCATAAGGCGCTCTTAGCCAGGCTGTATGACATCGGCCTTAGGGGGACGGTGCTCAGGTGGTTTACTTCTTTCCTTGAAGGCCGCCGTCAGACGGTCTGGGTCTCCCAGAGCTCCGCCGAGATGCCGCCATTGGGAGTTGGGGTTCCACAGGGTTCTGTGTTGAGCCCCACGTTATTTAACATCTTTATGTCCCCTCTGGCGGCCTTGGTGGAGGCTTACGGGGCCCAGATCGTCTCCTATGCCGACGACACGCAACTCCTTTTCACATGCGGGAAAGATCAAGAGTTTGATGGAGAGAGAATCCGGGACTACCTGGCACTGGTCTTCGACTGGTTCCAGCGGAACAGTCTGAGGGCCAACTCGGGCAAGTCTGAGATTTTATTTTTTGGTTGCGTTGCCGATCCGGCGTGGCAGCACTGGTGGCCGACCGACATGAACCCTCCAGCACAGTCCTCCCTGGTGGCCAAAAATTTGGGCGTTAAGCTAGACAATCAGCTGTCACTACGAACTCATATTCTTGGCCTGGCCGGCACCTGCTACGGAATCCTAAAAATGCTCCGCAAATTTTTGCCTCTGCTGTCGGAGGAGCATAGGAGGATTACTGTGCAGGCTCTTGTCGGATCAAGGCTAGACTATGTTAATGCCCTCTTTCTGGGCCTCCCTGATTATCTGGTCCAGCGCCTTCAGGTGGTGCAGAACTCTGCGGCCCGGGCGATTTTTGGCCTAGGCAGACGAGCTCGAGCTTCCGGGTTGCTTCAGACGCTCCACTGGCTCCCCATCAGGAAGCGGATCCAGTTCAAATCCTTGACCCTGATGCATAAAGCTTTGCATGGATCAGGAGCTGGATATCTGCAGCGGAGACTGACTTTCTACCGTCCAGTCCGTTCCCTCCGTTCGGAATCCCTTTTTAAAGCTGTGGTCCCGCGGGTGAGGAAGGCCCGCGTGGGAGGACGGTCTTTTAGTTGCAGAGCTCCCCAGCTTTGGAATCTGCTTCCACTTCCACTCCGCAGCACTGTCAACTTGCTCCAGTTTAGGAAGGGCCTGAAGACCTGGCTTTTTAACTCTTAGTTTGTTGTACTGCTTACTGCTTCTATTTATTTTCTCTGATGTCTTCTGTTTTTAGCTGTGTTGTGTTATTTTACTCTGATCTTGGTGTAAAGCGTCGGGACACTCTAACCGAGTAGCCGTACGCTATATAAAAGCTTTATAACATAACATAACATAACATAACATAACTTAGCCAAAAACCCCTTTGAACCTGTTCCAATAACCGCCTGTGGTAAAAAAATACCCTAAACAAAAGAAAAAACACCCAAACCCTGAAAACGAGGGTGGGCCGGAGGGGGAAAAAAGCTAACATTACAGCGCTCCCAGCCACCAGGTCACCAAACCTAAAATGGTGGCTGGGGAAGCGCGAAAATGGCCCTTCAACCCATTGGGCTACAAATAAAATGGGGCTACAATTGGGCTAATCCCAATGTAGCCCAAAATCTACAAAATGGCCACTTCTCGGCCAGCCCCTCCCCCTCCCAATCTGCCCGGGGGCAGACCTCACGGTGCTCGGCTGCCCCCCCAAACCCACTTGGGAGGGAGGGGGGCAAGCCAAACCGAGACCAATTTTTTGTGTGTGTAAAAGGCCGCTTTATTGAAACAGGTATATATCACAATTTAGTAACACTGGCAAATGCCTTACTAAACTAAAACCTCACTATACATAGATTACCTTACCCCTTATTCCTACCCCCACCCCCGCTGTAAGTAGCACCAGTACTAGTTATTTAAAGCAGGACTGTGTTCTTGTGTAATTATGTAACTGCTGCTCATGTAAAGCACTCCGATACCCTCAGGTTCACTTCTCACTACATATATATAAATACATTCTCTTGGGAACCAGAACCCTCCTTTTATCCCTTCAAGTTGTTGCCATTTAATACAGAGCTTTATTTGACTGATGCGAATAGAAGGAGACTGTCATTGCCCCAAACCTTGGAATGTAGACATCACATAGGAATATAAAGTTTGTTTGCTTTTGTGCGCCAGCCTAGTTTGCTTAATGCGTCTTTGCATAATGATGATATCAGAAGGGCCCTTTGTACAGTGATTCAGTGTCTTGCAGCACTTTCCGGGTAACACGCTACAAAACCGCAGTGTATACAGCGGTTCTGTTTGTATCAAGGGGGTGATCCACATTATCTACCCTTGAAAGTCTGAGTGTCTCACTACACTAAGCTCTTGCTAAAAGTAGTGCAACTTTTCCACTCAGTCTACAGTAAGAAAACAATACCCTATATCTGTATCAAAGAGGACCCCATTACATGTATTCAAGTTGTAACATGTTGCCTTTGTATTACACCCCCTCTCTTATGCAGTGCTCCATTGCTTACAACTAGGATGCTGCTATGTTTGGCAGTGCCAGGCCCAGAAGAACAATTTTGCACACCTCAACCTGCCACTGTTAGACACTCAAGGATACTGCTGCTCTTAGAAGTGCATGGCCCAAAAGAACACTTTTTTGCACCTCAACCTGCCACTGACAGACTCTGAAGGATGCTGGTACTCTTGGCATTGCTGGAACAAATTTGCACACCTTATCCTCCCACTGCCAGACCTTGAAGGGTGCTGCTACTCTCAGTGCTGCCAGAAGAATTGGGAAAACCTCAACTTACCACTGTAGGATTCTGAGAGATGCTGCTACTCTTGGTGCTGCCAGACCAATTTTGCACACCTTATCCTGCCACTACCAGGCCCTGGAGGATGCTGCTACTCTTTACGGTGCCACTGCTAGACTCTGAAGCAGGGGTCTCCAACTTTTCTGTTGTGAGAGCTACTTCTGCTCAAGGAAAGACTTGCAGAGCTACTAACATATTTTATCAGTGTAAAATAGTGACAAAACCTGTTCACATTACACTATGACTGCCATAAACAGGAATACCAATAGGGACCACAAAAGCATTCCAGGCAAGGTGACCAACAGAAATGCCAGGAAAATGATTATCCACATTTAAAGCCTTCACCTGAGCAAAGGATTGACATTCAAATCATCACATGCCTTGTGGCACCAAGGACATTACCATAGCAGTAAGTCAACTCATATCAAACTGTACTATCAATAGGCTATTAAATTTAATGCGTTTAAGAATTGCAATATTTTGTCTTTTTCAGCATATTAGTTAATAAAACTAAATTTTTTTCTATCAAGTATCACCTTTCACTTTTTGACAAACAAACTCATTTTTCCAGAGCAAAAACCCTTTTCATTAAAAAAATAAAATACACGGTGCCTAAACCTCAATACGTAATTTTCATCGAGCACTGCCAAGTAAAAAATCCTCACATGGACAGACTCAGCTTCGAATACTCAAGCATTGCAAACATAAGCAATATGTGCTCACAATAGCACAAAGAGTGCCTGTGTTATGCTAATATTAAAACCACAATTATACCAAAGCTACCACTATGATAAGGCTGGACTCTAGAACTTCCAGGGTACCCATCCTATACCAGTCATGGTCATTATTATGCAAGAAGCGGTCACCATTCTGCCAGAGATGGCTAAAAGTTGAACAGATGTGCTCTTAATATGTCAATGATGGCAGCCAGTATGGCACCACTTGACCAAAATAGTCAAGGATGGCCATTATCATGCTATTTGCACTATTTTGGTGTGAACAGACACAATCGAACCAAAGATAAAAGCCTTGACTCTAGACGTGACTTCAGAGAAACAACACTGTTTATTCAAGAGGGACACAATGTCAGACAGACACACACATAAATAAATGCGGATAAGGCTGTTAATTTTCTCTTCCCTGGATTCATACCCTGTTTTCATCAGCTCTTGGACTAATCATGCTCCCAACTAACACATTTTCACTCTGGTACCTGCAGTCACCAACTTTGATTGGTCAGTCGGCACTGGTAACTGCTAGCACTCTTCTTTGATGGTGCATTGTTTGCACATGTGGTGCAACTGATAGACCAGTACATATAACATGGCCAATCTCATTGTGACTTAGTTAGATTTAGAGTGGATACAGATGGTCATTTGACAGACCCCATAAGACAACACAGTGCATGTTTCAGTGTTATCATGAGGTGCTTTCGTTGATTTGGCTGGTCGTCACTCTAAGGTTCTTGAAATGTGCATTGCTGCTTTGTTTAATATCAAAAAACAAAGTAGAGGGAAAGAGGAGAAAGCACGGGTGCTTGTTCGTCTCCCCTGGTCATAGATATATATATAAACAAAGAGAAGAAGCTTAGAGTTGTACTTTAGCAAAGACAATCAGCAGAGTTATTGAAATTAAGCCTCCTTGAAAGGGAACCCAGTTGTTTTTTTAGACGAACCCTCACCCACCAACCTAGTCGGTGGCATGCTTCATCAGCAGGTTCTCACCCACGAAGCTGAGTGCCTCCTAGGTGTGCTTTGACGCCTGATTACAGCAGAGCAGTTTTTTTTGTTGTTCTTTTGTGAATAGTGGATACCGTGAGAGTAGAAGGTTAAAACTACCTCCAGGGTACCCAATCCTTTATTATATGGTCCCTGGGGTAGGGTTAAAAGGTAGTTAATTGGACGTGAGTGAGACAATGGTCTTGTACGTCTCCTCAAAATATGTGAAGAGTGAGGAATGTATGTGAGGTGTTCTATATGTTTTAGCCAAAAGTGACAGATTGAATGGCTTTCTTCAGGAACTGTGGCTCAGAGTGAACCCTGAGCTCACGTAAACCATGCACACACGCAAATGTGCATTGGATTGTAAGGTGCGTGACTTACGTTTTTCACAGTTCGAATTTCTGTACCTGTAAAAAATGAAGAAAAGGAGACCATGTAATTAAGAATTATTAGTAGGTCCCCCTTGATCTGGACCCCTCATTCATGCATGTGTTCGGCTTCTGACAGATCCGTCTGTGCTTGTAGTGAGTCTTTTGTCAGACATGCAATTCTAAGAGTGTGAAAACACTTGTAGGGAGTATGCCCATGCAGTGGCTATATGAGTTTCATCCAAAAATCTGATTGTTAACCATACGCTGTTAGATTAAAGAGAAGTATTATGCGAGCATAATGTGAATCAAGAAATGGTAAAGAAGTACATTTGTACACCAAGCACATATGGGGCAGGTCGCCAGATGCACATTGACAAAATCGCATGTCACCTGCTTCAATCACAAGCACTTCTTGTGACATAGATCCCGGCGGGAGGCGGTGCCTATCGTCATACTCTGCATGTGGCAAATGTAAATAAAGAGAATGAAAAAAACAAGGGATCAGCATAAAGAAATATTTAGTGCCTAGCGGTGCAAGTGAATGGTGAGCTGGAGGTCTTACTCACGGCATCAATGTGAACGAGCTTAGAGCTGTCAGCAGGGTTATTGAAATTAAGTCAAGGAGGTTTCATTTCAATAACCCTGCTGATTGGGCTTCCTAGAGCACAGCTCTAAGCTTGTTCTATTTGTTTATATATATATATATATCTATGACCAGGGGAGACGAACGAGCAACCTTGCTTTCTCCTCATTCTCTCTACTTTGTTATTTGATATTTGGCAGTGCACAGCTGTAAGAAGTAGATCAAAATTCAATGGAATCTACATAAAATTCAATTCTGTTGAGCATTGAATTATAACAGAAAATCAAGGTCTAACCTTCACGGAGGAAGGTGTCAATGAGATCCTGTCTGATCCACCACTGATGGCAGATCTCTACATCGCACAAACAATTTCCCAAAGCAAGGATTGAGAAAGCATTATGGAACAAAAAAGGTTAAGAATCAAAACAATCCTACATGGGGTATATACTTACAGAATATTTGAGGTCGAACACAGCACCACGAGGTCTAATCGTAAGTAATGCTCCACGTATCTTCCTGGAAGATGTCAATTTTAAAAGATATTGAGCCCAGATAGCTTGCCATTGCACCAGGGATTGGATCATCTTAGTTATCAAAACAGCCAAGAGATTTTCGGATGCCATGCTTACAGAGATCCAAGTCATGGAGAACAACTTCAAAACTACTCACACCTCTTTTAAAAAGAAGTTGGAAGAGGTGAATAAAGAAATGGGGGAATACAAGGATTATCTGACTCAGTCTAAAATCCAAAACTTTCAAAACGATCTCAAGAAATTCCCTTACACAAAAGTGTATCCCTATGCTGACCCCGCATACACTCCAACAAACAAACCCACTGACCTCTCAGATCTATCGGAAAGCAATCCTTCAGAAGCAGGAAGTGGCTCTAGTGGAGGAAGCACAAGAGGCAGACTGAGGAGGAGAGCGAGATATCAACAATGGCCACACCATGGCAACAATGGCCACAACCAAGGGGGTATGGGCCTCCAACCCTATTTCTAGCCTCCCACACATTAAATGTTCCCCTGGAATCCAATGTACCAACAGGGTCCACTACCCTTCTCCCAGAACCAGGGGTTCTCTTCTTTAGGGAGAGGACAAAGATCACGCTGCCGGAGACAAAAAGGAAACCATGTACACTGGGAAGAACAGAGCACAGGGATGAACACCAGGAGCAAAACCAGGGATCCACAACCATGGTCACTACAGGGTCACATGTTGTTACTTACCTGTGGTAATGTTCTCCTTTGTCTCCCCTCTTTAGGCAAGAGCAGGGCCAAACAGGTAGTACAACTTATGTGCTGTATTTAACACTGATACTAATCATTAGGTCATGTTTTGTAGATTGTAGTTTTTTACTAGGTCCTGAAGAATCGCAGTCAATGTACTAGAAGCGAGAAACATGTTGACCACACCATTTGCACTTTAGCCCCGGTCCAATCTGGGAAACCAAAGTTCCCATGAACACCGGCTGCCCTTGATTTTAATTGTGGTAGAGGACCACCAGAATAAAAAAAATTCCGGTACCTTGTATCACATTTTATCCTCACCCGCACTATCTACTCTGTCCTGGCCCCTCACCCCCACTTCACCCATAGGCAGTTGGATAAAAGATCACCGATAAAGAGCCCCTCTTTGAGGTGAGCCCGTTGGGCATTGCACCGCCTGCCCGACGAGGAGCATTGCCTATGATGAAGCCTGACACTCGCAAGGGTGTGTGAGGCCATTATATCCAACAAATTGGATACCCAGGGGTGGTCCTCCATTGAGCACTAGCCCTTATACCTTAGTGACCTTCTCCTTCTTTCTTTCTCCCCCTAGGAACAGCCCAGTCATCTCTCTTGTTGTCTATCCACAACCATGGGCCAGCGCATAGTGGGAATAGTAACAAATCTATCCTCATGGTCCTTGTCTGAAATTGAGACGAAAGTTCTGCACAAAGGATTGGGTTTTGTTCCTACACCAAATCTTGACAAATTCCATATTAATTGTGAACTATCGGAGTTCTTTAGAAAACTCAGACACAAAGCCTTACACCGCGGGAAGCCCTGGACATTAGGGGGAAACAAATCTACATTCTGTCCCCCTGCGATGACCTCACCAGAGGAATTACTTGCAATCGAACAGGCAGTGAAGAAGGAGATTGAGGAGTTACAGCCACCCAACACTTTTCACAATATGGCCAGAGCAAAATCACAAGCATTGAAACAAACACGCCAAAATGATACAATTGTGATCAAAGGGGAAACAACCCTTACAACGCAGTTGTTACATCGCGTTCCATAACAACGCGGTCGTTGCAACGACCCGTTGTTACAACGGGAGCCATTACATCGCAAGTCATTAGATCGACTTGCACTAGATGGCGCTCAAACACCTTCCCTACTGTTGCTCAGGGTGGAATTGGAATAGTAAATTATACTATTCCTAATGTTGGATCGCCATCTAGTGCAAGTCGATCTAATGACTTGCGATATTATGGCATTGTGTTGTAACAATGGTTCATTGTAATGACCGCATTGTTACGGAACGCGATTTAAAAGCAGGCGTTGTAGCATGCTATAGTGGATCAAAGAAGCGAATAAAGGAGGACGAGTGGTCGTGATGAACAAAACAGACTTTAAAACTGAATGCAGAAGATTATTAGATGACAAGAAAAACTATAAACCACTCAACAAGGATCACTCACCATCACTGAAACACAGGATTGGACACATGGTGGAAGAAGCAGAGTCAAATAGCTACAAGGAGACAGATTTTTAATGCAAAAAACAAGCTAAGATTCCCTACTTCTATACTCTGCCAAAAACTCATAAAAACAAGATACCACCTCCAGGGCGTCCATTCGTATCTGGGATTAAATCCCTTTAGGAGCCTTTATCAAGTTATTGCAAATTTCTTCTCAAAACCGTTGGTTCAAAAAACATTCACCTATCTAAAGGAACTGTTAAAACTATTAAGGGAGGTGGATTTCAAGCCTAGAATTGACCTACTCGTTACCCGGGACATCAAGAGCCTCTACACGAGCCTACCAAAGGACAAGACCATCCAGGTCTTCAGGAATAACCTGGATTAATTAACAAGGGATTTCAATACCCCAAAAGAGTTTGTTATTGAATGTGCCGAGCTGGCCCTCAAAGAAAAGTTCTCAGAGTTTGAAGGGACGCTATTCCATCAGATACAAGGAACATCGATGGACAGCACCTTTGCCCCAAGTGTGGCAGTGCTCTACGTATCGCTAAGAGATACAGCTTGAACACCAGCAATCCCTTCAAGTCGAAGATAATATTCTGAAAGCAGTATATCGATGATATTCTGTCGATTATAGTAAGGTTCAAAAACACTTTTCTGGAGTTCCATGGCTGGCTGAATAACTGTGATACCAACTTGAAATTTACCTTTACAATTGAAACAAATAACATAACCTTTTTGGATATAACCATTTTCCATGAGGACGCCAGATTACAGACGAAAAGCCATTACAAACCCACAGCATAGAACACCTTGTTGAAGTTTGACAGTTTTCACCCCAAAGCTCTGAGGGAAAATTTACCCTACGGTCAGTTCTTAAGAATAAGAAGGAACTGTATCAGAATAGAGGACTTCAAAACACAATCAAAGGATCTCACAATAAAACTGAGGATCAGAGATTGCACAGAAAGAATCAATACCAATACCTTAAAAAGAGCCAGAAATCAGAATAGGGATGCATTATTAGAGGACACCGATAAGAGCATCACAGAACCACCTCTGAAATGCGTAACTACTTACAACACAATAACCAGAAGAAAAAGATTATTAATAGACCTTGGAGGATTCTACAAACAGGGAAATTGAAAAAAAACATCCTCTTCTTTAGAAGAGCAAGAAACTCGAAAGACCGTTTGGTCTCCACATGCCTGAGAAAACCACCACACTACAAAGTGCTTGGGGTTTACCAGGCATGACAGGCCACTACCCATGTGGCAATTGCAGTGCATGCAACTCCACTTACAGGACTAAAACTCTGGACCTGGAACCTAAAAAAACATGGCTTCTAAAAAAACATAGCAATTGCAATTCCATCTACGTAATCTATATGATAACATGCCCTTGTTAGCTGCGTTACATAGGAATGACGAGTATGAAGGTAAAAACAAGAATCAGTGAACATCGTAATAATATCAGATGTAAACGGACCACAACAAAAATGTCTGACCATTTCCTAAAAACTAATCATATGACTAAAAATGGGTGATCATAGAACAACTGGACATACACCTAGTTGACCCTCAGAGGACACTTCTAGAAAAAAAACAGAGATGGATCTACCATTTTTCTACACATGGACAGAGCCTGAACGACCACATACTCAGGAATACACTACTTTCACTACTTTCCAGGAGATAAGAGGATTTGGCCGGAATGGCTAACAGTTGAAAGGGAGTGACTCAGATGCCATGTCAGCAGCCACATGGAAAAACACTAATAAGGTGCAAAGACTATACTCCCTCTACTACAAATTAAAATGTTTAAAAATAATTATCTAAAGTCCTTCAAGTTCATACTGCAAGTTCATGCCCCAGAAAATGAAAAATTAAAGATTTGTCTCTTAGAACTTTGCCAAAACCGACCTTTTGTTGGTGTCATAATAATTAGTGTCATTTTGAAGCCAGGACCTACCACTGCTCTGTACCCATAATACACACCTAACATCCTGATCTGCCACATGGCAGCACTCGAATGCAGATCGTATGCTCTCCTTTTTTCTGCCCTATGTTCAACCGTTCATATCCCTTGACTTTTAAGTAGGGGCTTAATCACATCACTATAAGCTCAGAAGACTTTCAGTATGGCATGGATTAAAATCTGCCAAAAGACTCGGTCTCTGAAACGATCACAGGCTCCGTTGCCCATGCCCATGTTCCATCGCTTATACCCCATGTCCAATACTTAGGGCGTAATCACACCACTATAGGCTTGAAATGCTTTCAGCAAGGCATGAGTTAAAATCTGCCAAAAGGCTTGCCTGCCTGAACCAATCACAGGCTCTGTTGCCCACGCTGGCGTGCATAGCATGTCGACACAGCCTGTTACGTGGTTTTCTTTCAAAAGACACTGAGCGGCTGGGACACGGCTTTGCCAAGATCCCGTAAGAGAGGAACTAATAGGTTTGAACGTGGGCGGCCAACCTTGATGCAGTGAGTAAGACCTCCAGTTCATCGCACGCTCGAGCTGCCACGCACTAAATATTTCTTTATGCTGATCCCTTGTTTTTCTCTTTCTCTCTATTTACATTTGTCACATACAGAGTGTGACAATAGGCACCGTCTCCGGCCTGGATCTTTGTTACAACAAGTGCTTGAAACTGAAGTAGGTGGCATGCGATTTTGTCAATGCACACCATATGGGCTTGGAGTGTACACATTTATTTCTTTGCCTTGATTCACATTAGGCTCGCATAAACATCTCTTTAATCTAGCAGTGTATGGTTAATGATCTGATTTTGGGATTATCCTCATATAGCCACCGCATGGGCATACTACCTATGAGTTTTTACACACTCTTAGATTTGCATGTCTGACAAAACGCCCACTACATGAACAGGTGGATTTGTCAGTAGCTGAACACATGCATGAACGAGTTATCCTTATCAAGGGGAACCTACTGATAATTCTTTATTACGCTGTCTCCTTGTCTTCCTTTTTTACAGATACGTAAATTCTGATGGTAAATACCGTAAGTCACGTACCTTACAATCCTAAACACACCTTAGTGTGCGTGCATGGTTTACGTGAGCTTAGGGTTCACTCTGAGCCACGGGTCCTGAAGAAAGCCATTTAATTTTACGCTTTTGGCTGAAACATGTAGACCACCTCACATAAATTCTCACTTTTCACATATTTTGAGGAGACGTGCGAGACCAATATCTCACTCACATCCAATTATCTACCTTTTAGCCCTACCACAGGGACCATATAATAAAGGATTGGATACCCTGGAGGTAGTTTTAATCTTCCACTCTCCTTGTATCCACTATTCATAACAACAAAAAACTAGCACCGCTGTAATCAGGCGTCAAAGCACACCTTGGACGTACCTGGCTTCCTGGGTGGGAACCCAAAGATGAAGCATGCCACCAACTTGCTTGCTGGGTGGGGGTTCTTCTAAAAAACCAACTGGGTTCCCTGTCAAGGAGGCTTCATTTCAATAACCCTGCTGATTGGGTTCCTAGAGCACAGCTCTAAGCTTGTTCTCTTTCTTTCTATATAATGCTTTGTTTAATATGCATAGACTCAGAGGTTGGCTTAGCTTCACCTCTGAGAGCTACTTTGAGGGTTCTGGCGAGCTACCAGCTACTCGTTAGAGACCCCTGAATGCTACAAGACTCTACAATGCCATGCTCAGGAGAACTCTTTGGTACAATTGAACTTCCCACGGCCTGAACAAGGGTCCACCCTTCTGTTGCCAGGCAAAGAATGGGGGATGAAGATTCCTCTCTGAGCCGACACTTACACTTTATTAGTTAAGAGGAACATCATGTGGCAAGTTGTGCACTCCATGCAATGGATTGCTCTTTTCTGATGAGTACCAAAAGTTTGAAACATATGTAACTTGCGTATGTAAAGAGATGTTCAGCATTTACCCTTGAATTGCTCTTGGGGTGAAGAAACCAACGTGAGCAAATGTGAAGCGTTGGCCTATTTTCCCATTACTCCAGCTGGCCTGTTGGGAGAATGCAAAATAAACTTGGTGCTGAAGAGCACCTGCCCCATAAAGAACCTTTCCACAGTTGCAGTCCCCAACATCAGACCCAGAAAATGTTTGACAGCTTGATCCAAATCATGAGATATTAAATGAGTGACAATTTTCCTGACACACCAACTTTGATTTTAGTGCACAAAATATATGAACATTGAACATATATTCCTTGAAATGGAAGTATATTTTTGAATGTTGTTGCCAGGCTTCACGTACGTTAATGGAGTGGTAACATTGGGCTAGTAATTGTACACTTTTGGACTTGAAAGTTGTGAAAAAATCTGGCAACACTGGCCACATGTATAAGGATTCCTGTTTGCGATTTCCTCCTAGCGAATCTGTGCGATTCGCTATTAGAAAACTTCAAACAGCTATGTACTACAGTGTGTTTAACACTGTTTGTGATTCCCAGTGGGTCGCAATTGACCTACCTCATTTATATTTATGAGGTTGGTCGCAATTTGCGACATATTGGGAATCGGTAAAAAACACATGGATGGTGTTGTGCTGGGCACAGGAGGCTACCATGTCTGTGATTGCTTTTGAATAAAGTAATGTTTTTTTACACAATGCAGCCCATTTTCCTTAAATGTGTTAAAAACAGTTTATTTTCATTTTTTAAGGGTAGGCAGTGGTCATGAGACGACTACTTGCTCTTAAAAAACATGTTATGAACCATTCTCAGCATGTGGGGACCCCTTCCCATTTGAGAATGGGTTACCACCATTTTTAGGTCGAGCTAGACAGCGCATCTGTTTCTTCGAGACGTGCTGTAATCGGTCTTGTGGGCATCAAGTCCTTCCCCTTTCTTGACATTGCTTTTCATTTGTCTTTATCAGTGTCCTTGCTAGTGGTCAGTCCTGCCAATTTGTCCCTCCTTTCTCTCTTCTGTTCCTCCCATAGAGCAGGGACTTAGTACTGTCTCATTCCACTATTGTTCTTTATTTGTTCTTTGGGGGACTCGTTTTAGGCCGAGCCTCAACAGAGCATGCGCTGTCTCAAAGACCTGGTGTATCTCTTCTGTTGGCTTTTGGCACACCCACCAATTGCCATTGGTTGGTATCTATGCCATTTAAAAATGCCTGCTTGTTATTCGTGCATTTCTTTACATACCACGCTTTGGTTTCCTTCGCTCTCTCCCTGGCAATTTCACTAAAAGGATATTTTGTTTGGCCATCAAACTGTTCTAGAGTGTGGTGGCCGCTCGTCCCTTCTCCCATCTGGTCATTTCAGTTTTAATGTTTTTTATACCTGGTGTCGGCAACAGAAACAAAAGTGGTGTTTCACGCTCTTTGTAAGTGAGTCCCAAAGAGAGTGCTTTTTGCCATTTTGTGCGTGCTGCAGATAAGCGCAGACTGAGCATTGAAAGTAAATATTTTTCTTTTTCCCTGCCCCGAATTGTTGTTTTTAATGGAAACCAAAGACATTGCAATAATGTCTAAAACTGTTGCTTGTTATTCCACTTCCCTGAAGTTCAGGTCTCTTTCTCACACTTACCTAATTGCAACAGAAAGTCCATCCCACAGGATTAATTGGGACTACTCACTGTCCTTCTTCTCTGTCTTCATAACCCTGAGCCTAGTCCTGTGTCACTGTCTCTAGCTGCATAGAGTATCACATGCCGACTGGTTGTCCTTCCTTTGTTATTACATTGGGGCAAACTGGAAATATACCTCGGAGCATGTACTCCTATGAAGACACTACTCCAATTCTAACGTAACAAATTAAACCTCTCTGACACTCCCACTGCTTTTGCCTCAGCCGAGCTGCACAGTTTACTGAAAACAGAAGTGGGTTTACCCTCTAACTTCATCTGTGGACAGGATATTTATTCCATGTGCGGGGGTCCTTGGCTCACCATGGACTCCAAACTTGATGCCGACACAGGGTAGGAGCAGTCCTCCATCATGCGCAAGAGAACCGTCCTGCTGAATAAAGGGTGTGCAGATTTGAAATACAAAGGTACGGTACCGGTTAGCATGTGGGGTTCCGCTGTTATATGCCACATATATATAGCGGGTGAGACCAGAGCTTTAGCGCTACCTGGCGCACTGAAAAGACTGTTACTCAGTGCTCTAAATGGATAAATGCGAGTGGCGGTACTCACTATTTAGAGTACCCGTGTGCGCCTGCGAAGTGCAGGTGCTCATTGTATCAACCTCTGAAAAATGAAAGACTATGCCTGCCCTGTCAGGATTCAGGCCTGTGAACTGGGGGTATGTACAGATCTCTCAACAAGCGCTTAATCCCAAAGATCTATATTTCCAGCTGCATCGGTCTCGTCAGTGGCATTCCAAAAATTATAAGTAAGAATGGAAGTGGGTGTGATGACAAGAGTGACCGTTTGTAAACGGATACTACTCTGTGATGGAAGAGGGCAACACTGATGTGTGAGGGAAGTGGTGTGCAGGGCTGCGGCCCCTCCTCCGCAGTCTCTGGCAATACGCCTAATATTTGAGGGTGCTGTACACCTTTCTACTACAGCCAATGAAACCATTGTTAGATGTGTTGGACTTTGGGCTAAATAGAAGAGCCCGCTTATTCACATCTTACTGGTGTTCAGTCGCATTTGACTTGTTCATTGTTTTCAGATATGTGGATTGGAGCAGAGGGAGATAAAGTAATTTGCCCAAGATCAAACAATACGTTACCAACGGGGACGCTGTCATCATAGCTCAAGACTCCCAGTATGGATGTTGCCAGTTTGTGTGAGTGTTGGTAATTCTGTAGTGCCAACCAGGCAGGAAGCAATGTAGCGCTGCTTGCAGTAATATGACACACCGGAGCTGTCCCTGGAAGGAGATGACGCTCTGAGAAACCATGAGGGCTTTTAATGGGCTGGGTCCTGCCGGTGCTCAGCACCAGCAGATCTGAAAAGCAGGTCCTCAGACGGGTCCCTATCGAGCTCCCCATTTCGCCCTCATCTTCGGTGAAAAAAAAATCTCAACTCTGCAGCAGTGCCACCCTTCACTGCCTTTGATGTAACTTCAAAGAGACTCCCTTTCACAACAGAAGCATCTTCTATGTTCTATACAACGAAGCCATAGTTGTTGTTTATTTAGCATAGGCCACTAACAACCATTGACAAAGCTTATAGCCATGGATTGTTGTAGATGTAATGTTACTTGTTGTATTATATATCTGTATGCACTGACAGAAGCAGCAAAATCCCAGTCGGGTGCGACACTATGCGGAACTCAGATTGTTAGCTTATGTTTTATTAAGCCACGCCCTTAATTACATCAGACACCTCGCTTTGAGAACCCCAGTTTTTACATCTCACTTAAAGCCCTGGAAACCATGATGGGTGGGGAGGTTGTTACAGGGCCAGAGGTCCAAGAAGCAAAGATGCGGGTTCTAATTTGTGGACGATTAAGCTAGAAGCTAGAAAGAGAATTGTTGAAAATACTTGCACAACCTATTCCCAGTCTGCAGTGAGCTGACTTGATATGTTAGCTCAAACACGTCAGCATTGTATCCAGAATATTGTAGGATATATATTTTATAAAATAATCCACCCACCTATTCTAATGCCCTACCTTTCTTTACTCTGAACATAGCACCAATTGCTTCACCCTCCGGTCCTTTTTCGATAGGTATTTGTGTCATGCAATTAAGCCATAATAATGCTATTGACGCCAAAGGCATGAAAGGCAGGCCAGGCACTGCAATGATTCCAACCTATGAAAAGCAGGTAGCGCACAATTCTTTTCAGCGCCTGCCCAACTAGCATAGCATGTTTCATTCAGTTTATTTGAATCCATATCCACGACCCAACCTATCCCTTTGACCTTCCCTCGTCCCTCTCCATCAATCAATCAATCCACCCAAGTTTTGAGGCTATAGCCACTTTTAGTGCAGTTACTGACCGTATGACTGACGTCTTCAGTGTGTGCATTTGCAGATTTAGTGGTGTGATAAACCTACTCCTTTGCTACCAAGCGCTGGGGTTTTTATTTTTCTGAATGAGTTGTTCCACTATTATTCGAATGAATGTGTGTGCTGCCAGGGAAGTAATCATTTACCATAACTATATCAATCAAAGGAGTGGGGGTGCCCTTTTCGCCCACCGGGAGGATGATTAATTTAAAACACTAATGGGTGGCAGAATTTTATTTCTTGAAAGTTGCAGCACTTTCAACTTTCTAGCACCTTTTGTTTTTAAATCACCAAATGTTATTGATGTGCCCAACATGCTGCCCCCCTCTTCCGCACCCTCACAAAATATTGTTTATGGCCACTGAGATTGAAAGTGCAAGTACTATGCGCTCTTGTTAGGCTACTTCACCAATACACAAAGGGGCAGATTTATGAGGCCCTTGCGCCACGTTTACGCCGCTGTTGCGTCACGCATGGCGGCGTAAACGTGGCGCATCCCTACGAACGATTTACAACGTGACGCATCTAGGCAGATGCGTCACGTTGTAAAGCCCTGCGCCGCTTGTGGGCGTTCCGGCGCAGGGTGGGCGTTCCGGGGCAGGTGCGCCTCGCAAAAGTGGCTGAGTGAAATCTATAAGATTTCACTCAGTCACTTTCAGGCCAATGCTGCGTCAAAACCCTGCGCCTGCTTGAAGCAGGCGTAGGTCTTGACGCAGCATTGTTAGGATGGGGCAACCCCGAGCCTTGCTGGAGCTGCGTCGCGCTTGCGACGCAACTCCAGCAATGCGCCGCCTTTACGGCACAGATGCGTCACGCATCTGTGCCGTTTTTGCCCCATGGTGCGCCGCATTGTAAATGCGGCGCACCATGGGTGGCGGAGCTGTGGCGCACTGTGGCGCACATTAACTGGCGCATCCCTGGGGATGCGCCAGTTAACATAAATCTGCCCTTAAGGCCTTTGTTCACAGAGAGGGTTCAGGCAGAATAGGGGCAGGGAGGGAGGAAGGACAAGGGGTTTACATTACAGAGCCTAAACGGCCATGTGCTACACCCTGTAATGTAAATGCCCCACCTGCCTTTCCTGAGGCACTGTCCCCTTTTAATGGAATCTCCTGCAGGTATTGAGATATGTTGTTCATTACATTTGCAAATGGTGACAGTTGCTGACAGGGCCAGTACTTATTATTGCTGAATGATTATTTTGTATGCATTTAGATCGGCAGGTGGAACATGCCACATGCATATATTCATTCCATAAATTAAAACTTTACTAAAGACTGTCACTCTCTAGCTCATTTGAGGCATCTTTTTTCCGAAAGCCTCTTTGTGTGGCAAACAGCACGATTCGGTATATGAATAGTTAAATGGAATTTAACAATGTGCTATTTTTATTACCACTTTGAAACAAACTATATAGTTTTACATCATATTTACTGTTTACCTTACTTATTATAAGACCATTCTCTATAGAATGAAATGCTACAAAGAATTGACGAACATAGATTCTGAGTGGCCTATGTTTATTAAATTAAACTTTCAAATGTACTTATTGCAATATTGTAATATTTATTAGAAATGCAAACGTTCAATGTTGAGCTAGTATTGTCAATGTAGTTTTAAAACAACAATGAACATGGAGCAAAGTAAGAATATTGGTGTGTAGTGTGTTAATGGATAATGTATCCGCAAAGAGGGCTCACTGAAGAGTGGATAGACGTCAATAACTTACAGGATACCAGTGAGATTTTGATAATACAAAAGTACACTTGATGCTAAATAAAAATAATCCATATGAAGCCAACTGTATTCTTTTAGCAAATGGAAGCGTGAGCTCCAAGATAGAGGGCCATTGTATTCCAGATGATCATTACTGTTTTGGTCGGTTCCATGTTTAAATATCGATAACAAAAATATAGTTAACAAAAATATAGATGTAAAAATATCGATTACAAAAATATCGACTCCATATACTTAAACAGGTAAGTACAATAATATCGACTCAAACATATAGATGTAAAAAATATAGATGTAAAAATGTCGACTTTAAAAAATAACATAACTTAAATTAAATAATTAAATAATATTAATATTATTAACAAAATTAATTAAATTAAATGTATATTTTAACTAATTATAACAAATAAACTTAATTTAACAAATATAAACACAAAAAATGTGTACATATACATATATTTACTTAAATACATTTTATTAACTATTAACTTAATTTAATGTATAAACTTTAATAATTATATGAAAATAAAATAAACACATATAGAAAACATTTTGAACAAAATAAAATATTCTATATTTAATTAACACATTACAGTATAAAAAAAGTAATACATACATTTAATAACAAAATAAAAACATTAGTAGTTAAAACATTGGGTAGCGAAGGGGTAAACATTACTATTCCCCCTCCAGTGAGTGCAACAGTAGGGAAAGCTTTGGATAGCGGAGGGGTAAAAATTACTATTCTCACTCCAGAGAGTGCAACAGTAGGGAAAGCGCAAGAAAGCGGAGGGGTAAAAATTACTATTCCTACTCCAGTGAGTGCAACAGTAGGGAAAGCATTGGATAGCGGTGTTGTGTTTCAATCTAGGACCCTAATTCGATATTCCCGATTTATGCCCTTATATGGTTATAATAAATAATATCCTTATAAAGGCATAAGAATCATATCCATATTTAGTAAAAGCCCATGCAGTCCAAATACGGCAAGGCTACTCCCCTAGACTCCTAGAAAGTGCAACGCGTTCTTTAAACAAACCAAGCCTCCAGCAGACCGGGAAATCCCCCTGCTTTTGTTTTGATTTGCACAAGAACTCCTGGAGTACAGAAAGAACTGTTAGTTCTTAGTGACGTCTTATGTCCAACCTTACGTCAAACCCGGCACCTTCCAGGTATAAATATACCAACGTTGCCTTAAGCAAACACAAGGTGGTTTGGAGCAGAGCGGCTATCTACTTACCCGAAGCCCAGCTGATGCGAGAAGCCGAAGGAAGCCGCCCCTCCCTTTTGACGCACTGAGAGAGACGCTGTCTTTTCTCCAGCTGAGAAAATCCAGCTCCAGTGTTTCCTGTCACCCTTGCCGGTTGCTGGGAGAACGAGTCCTGAGAGAGAGATACAAGAGATACAAGACCTCCTACATTCTATTACCAAGGTACGGAGCTCACTAAACCCTTAAGAGAATTCTTGATTCAGATTCTTGGCAAAAAACAACTTAACTTAAACTGTAACTTACTTACTCCTTCCCACGTATTATGCTTAGGTCAGGTACACCGGGGTAGGCGCATCTTAGAAGCACCAGTTGAGTACGTTAGTCAATGTTTTTATGTATGTATATATTTTATCCATTTTAAAGTATCATATGCCTAAGAAACCATATCAATGCTTTTACAGTATTATTTCATAATACTCCTTTTAATGTATGCACTTTACTTCATGATAAGTATTGCAATTGTGGCAACTCATTTCTCTTGCATGAGAAAGAAGACTGCTCAATAAATAACACCTTTTATTGAAAACGCCCGTCTCTCTATTTCTCTGCACTCTGGTGAAACTAAGTATGCACGATTGACTGAGTGAAATAACCGTCTATTGTTTTCACACGACTCTAGAGATACACTCTTTATTCTGAGGGAGCAAAGTTGTCATGTTTATGCAGTTGTCAGATACTAATCCCTTCTTGTCTAGATCAGGACCGTTAACTCTTTCCTGAACATTTGAGAAAGTTTCTAGTGACCTCTGAGCTAGCTGGCAAAACTAATTAAGTCTAATATAGTCAGTAGAGACCTAGTCGACCTCAGTCCTACGTCTACACTGCTGTTTATATTATTCCAATGCCCACAGCCTATTGGGAATATAGGAACTACACTACATGGCACCCAACGTTTGGTAAGGCGATAATCTAACGCAAGACATTAGAGTAACTCAGTCGTGCTTTTTCACACAGACCCCTTTTCCCGTAAAAACTCCAAAAGACGTCTGGAGTGGGTAAAAGGTTAAAATCCGCCGGAACTTACTAGGAAGAGATTCCTATGTATTAGTTTTTGGTTTAGTCAACGTTGAAGGATACAGTGTTCCTAAATATTGTGCACCTAATCTTTGTTTACTTGAAACTTGCTCTGCAATAAAAAAAAAACTTTCTGTCAGTAAAATGCCGGATGGTGATGAAGAAAGAGATGTTTTAGTATCCCAACTGTTAGATGACACAACTCTCCAACAGAATGACCCGAATGTTATAATCATTCCGGTTAATGTAAGAAGAACTATAACTCTTAAACTTATAGAAAATGGACTATCATCGAGAGGTGGTACAGTCATATTTGTGGTAGAGGCCCATGAATATCGGCAGAGAGAGGTATTCTATTCATGGATACATTTTCCAGAAGCAAACGCTGCAACACAAGACTTCCACTATTACAAAATAGAGGAATCTCCGGAGGAATACGTTCCTTTCGAGGATGTTGAAATCCCACTAACTTACCAAGAGCACCTGCTCTGGTTTAAAGGCGCCCTAAAACATCAAAATCACATTACCAGGCTCGGTCCACTAGGTAGACCAGGAGCTACGTGGCCGCTTCTAGCCAGCTACACACCACATCCAGACATTGAAAAAATGTCAGAACGGGAATTTTTAGCTCAGCTAAAACTACTAATTAACATACATAGACAATTGGTTCAATATGTCATGAGGACTTCAACAGTCCAACCAGTAATAAGAATTCCATTCCACAACAAGCCCCTCAACAGGGGAACACAAATAAAATCACACCACAGAATATACAATCAGCCATTGGCAAAATACCCGCAAAACGGGAACCAATTCCATTCTGGTTAGCACAAAAAATCACTCAAATAGAGGCAGTATTTCCTGATACTACACCTCATGAAAAACACAGAATTCTGACTATCTGCCTTCCAATGGGGATCCCACCACATGTGGAGGACTGTGACACTTTGGGCACAGTCTTTGCTTCTATTTACACAAAAACACATGGTGTTCCGCTATGGCGGTTATACCAGACGTACTAAGACAGATTCAAAATGAATATGGTCCAGAACCTGCTTTAACTCTGGGTATGAAATTACTGAAAGACTTCAAGCACGTCTCGGCTATATTATTAGCCAACATAAAAGGACAAGCAGCATCCGTGGCGATCCGCCAGAAATTGAAAGAAACAGATATAGCAGAACAACCTTTTGAACTTGCCAGAATCATAGAAAAATCCTATGAAGAACTAGGAAGAGAAAGTTTGGGTGGGAAACCACTAAAATCACAACTAATTGAAAGTCATGAAAAAACTTTTATTAAAAATAATCTGAATACTCCAAAAAAGAGTTGGGATGGTAACAAACAATCCACTCCTAAAGAAAAACGTTTTCAATCCAGAGGAAGGACTCCTCAACGGAGAGATAGATCTCCAGAACAAGAAAACAAGTCTCCCTAGAGGGATCCCTCTGAGAAAAGATACAACCTTAGAGATAGGGATTAATTGAGAAAACCTGACAGATATCAAGATATTGATACACCTCCCTCTCGATCTTTTCAGACTTCCTCACAGAAATCGGAAAGAAAAGGACGGTCAGAACACAAGGAAGAGCACGTCAAGTCCAAAGACAAGGAACCTGCTCATCAAAGTAAAAAGTTACAATTTCAAAAAAAGAAGGTAGCAAGTATTAGAATAAAACATGTCGAGGATACTGAGGACACAACTGAAAAACGGAGAGTGGGCCCAGACAATGCTAGACAGCGCAGCAGAAGTGACCATAGCTCGCAAGATCCTGATGAATCTTCTGGAGACAGTGGACACGAATGAATACATTCAAGTGGAAACTGCAGACACCAGAGTTAGCAAACCCCATAAATTATACGAAATAACATTACGTATAGAGGGGGACAAAACTAGGAAAATAAAGAGTCTCTTTTGGGATAACCTTTCGAAGGGCTATGATATCCTTCTAGCTGAAAAAGACTGGCCACCAGAGTTTGTCAGGGAGTGCCCTCATGGCGAAGAAATGATTATGCCTGCCTTCTCAAATCATATTCCAATTCATAAAAAATACACATTAGCAAGAAAATGGGCTGTAGCCCAAGCTCCTGCATTATATAAAAATCATGTAGGATGGGATGAGGATTCTCCTCCCCACAAATTCCAGTTAATAAATCAACCTACTGCACAAAGGCAGTACCCAGGTAAACAAGAAGCTAAAAAGCAAGTCAGGGAGATCTTAGATCAACTTGAATATCAGAGGGTGATTGAAACATGCACCTCACAAATGAACAATCCTTTGTTTCCTGTCTCCAAGCCAGACGATTCATATCGTCTAGTTTTGGACTACAGACACTTAAACTCCTGTTGCAAAACATTTGCAGTACAAAATTCACACAGTGCAGCACTAATGAATAACATCGTGCGCAAAAAATATAAAACGACATTAGACATCTCTAATGGATTCTTTTGTCAAGACATAGCACCTGAAAGCAGGTATTTGACCGCTTTCTCAATAATGGGGTCGCAAAAACACTTCTGTCGACTCCCACAAAGATTCAAGAATAGCCCAGGATTATTCTCAGCAAGGGTAACAGAGTTACTACAAATATATGATGATGAGGCATTATCTTATGTCGATGACATCTATCTCACATATGATGACCTGGAGACACACTTGAAAAGAGTGAACACCAAATCGCAGCTGAAGGGTACAAATTCAGCTTTAAAAAGTCACAAATTGCTCATCTAACTGTCCTGTTTTTAGGATATGAATTATCAAGTGAAGGCAAAAGCCTAGCAGACAACTTCTTAGAGAAGTGTGCTGTACTCCAAGCACCAAAAACGCTGAAGAACTTACAATCAATACTAGGTTTCCAGAATTTCGGAAGAACATACATTCTAAATTATGCAGTGAGGGTTAAGCCTCTCTATGAATTAATAAAACCTAATTTCAAAACAATCAATTGGACTCAAAAACATACAGAAATTTTAAGATCATTGCAAACAGACATGTTAGCTAAAACAAAATTGCAAACTCGCGAAAACGTACGCAACCTTGTAATCCGAGTCATCCCAGGAAGATGCGGATTCACGTACCTAACCTCTCATGAGGGAGAAACGGTACCAATAGCATACAAATCTCACTTGTACACACAAGTTGAAATGAAATTCAGTTCTACTGAAAAAATTCTAATAGTGGTTCAAACTGCTGTAGCAAAAGAAAGAATCCAAGCCCAAGGCAGAAGGATATCTGTTTTAACAGTAGAATCAGCCCTTGAGGCATTAACTAGCTCACGCAATCTAAATGCTGTGGCATTAGGTCCAAAATGGATACAATGGGAAAATTCTCTTGCTGCAGAAGACGTGAAGCACTATTTTGACCCGAAAATGAAAAAACTAGAAAGTCTAGAATATGAAGAAGAATATCCCCTGCCAATCGAAATTCTGCCTCTCGAACAATACACATGTGTAATCTACATGGACAGATTTGCACAACACTACGATGTAGAAAAAAAATCCTACAACGCAGCATGCGTGATTGTTAAAGGTCGCTGGCGCTTTGGTAAATTCAGACCAATAATCACCAAAACTGAATCACTCAGAAACTGCTCAGCTCAGGGAGCTGAAATAAGATCTTTAAAGATGGCGCTTGAAAATGACGATCGCGAATTCCCCACACTAATGGTGTGCGATTCGCATTACTGCGTCGTCTTACCATAATGACATGCAGACATGGATCAAAAATGGTTACAAAGATGACACAGGAGCCACAATAAAGCATAAAAAGCTTTGGGAACAAGTAGTTCTTTTGCAGAAATAACTACAAAAGACTCACGTGATACATACACTGAATCATCAACGTGATGGCGTTCACGTTGCAGGGAATTCATTGGCTAACAGAGCCACAGCGGAAGCGGTTCAACCGGCTTCCGTAGTCACTAAAAAACGTACTAAAAAACACATAGACGGAGAAACCATGCTGGCGGTAAAAGCGTCTCTAAAAGGCGACTATGCAGCATTACCTCTCGGCTACCCACTCAATAATACATACATAATTGATGCAAACTCCGTTCCATTTCCTCAAATCCCTGGAGTGGGGGACAGAGTAATTCCAAACACGAACAGGAGAGTCTTCTTGATTGAAGACGCACACATGGGATTGGGTCTAAGGCACCAAGAGATCGTGAAATCTCTAAAAGAATTACAATCAGAATACTGGTGGCCGGGGATGAGCCTGCAAAATTACAAATTTGCAAAGGATTGTCCAGACTGCAACAGAGATAGCAGTTGTGAACAGGACCAGACTACTGCCAGGACTCCAATGATTAGAAAGCATCAGGCTATCCATACGCAGAAATCCAGCCGGAGAAATGCGTTCCCATAAAAATTAAGACTAGATTCACTTAAAATGTAGGCCCCAGCGCTCGGCTGACGCCAGAACTGTTATACAATGATTTGCGAGTCTTTATCGGCACATACGCAATTGGCATGCTACATTCTGACCAGGGTCCTGCGTTTAGCTCTTGAGCTTACAAAGAGGCCATGGCCAGCATGGGCATTGCATTGCGGTACTCTTCCCCCTTCCATCCTGAGGGTAATGCGGTAGTGGAAAGAAAAAACCGGGACATAAAGCAATCTATAACGGCGAGGGTATTAGGTTCGGGTGATGGGTGGGTCAAACATTTAACAAGTGTCCAACATAGTCTTAACAATCTACCAAGAAATTCTCTAGAAGGTTTCACTCCGTATGAACTATTGTTCGGTACTAGAATGCACATCCAGGTCTTAGATAGTCAGACTTCAGTGGTAAATAACAAAATCCTTTGATACCAAAGACCGTTTGGCCGTTTTACAGGACTTAAATGAAACAAGAAAAAGTCTGAGTAATATAAAGTTAAAGCCAACAGCCACTGAAGAAAAACCACCTGTCCCAGCAAGACCTGTCTGGATTCCAAAGATTGGGGATCTAGTCAGAAAAAAGATCGCGGTGAAGAAGGAATTTGGGCCTTCTTACAGAAAAGCAGTACCTGTCTTAGCTGTCAGCGGAACAAGATCAGTTGTACTACCGCCCCTTGCTGGTAAAAAGGAGAACCGAGTTGTATCCATCAACCTGGTAAAACCACAATCATGTGGCCAATAATAAGTAGTAGGCCCAGTGGACTCCCAAGAAATAGCAGAAGACTAAATCTTGCTACAATCCAAGAGGTTCAAACTGAGAGACTAATCACATTTGATAAACCTGCAGTGAATAAAAAAGGACTATGCAACAAAGCCATGGAACTTGTGCCTCTTGAAACCCAAATTGCAACAGTTCGTCAAGAAACACCTGTCTACAATGATGTAGCTTCAGACTATACTAATCTAACAAAGAAAGATCCAAAGACAAATGGGAATCCGGAAGCAATTTAAACAATTGACAGAACTGCATCTGGCTACTTCATCAATTTCGATGACTTTTCTGAAGATCCAAGCGAGCATGAAGAAACGCCAGCAACAAAAACTTTCAAAGACAAAGTAACTGAACTTTTTCACCAACTAAAAGAAACATATCTTATTTCACCATGGATTGAATTTTGGATTGTGTTAGGTGTAATTTTCCTCTTACTTTGGCTCATCATGGTTCTATGTTTGGGAACATTCATTGAAGGAAAATATAGTACAATGGACACAGCAAGTCAGAACATCAACTTGGTCCTAAAGCCTCACAGATCCTCTCACATCGAGAAAAGAGAACTGTCATCAGTGAACATCACAGCCAATCCAATACCCGGTGGGGTAGCATGGGACAAAACTGTTTAAGAAATTTATGGCCCGATTGAGCTCTTGAAATATCCACACCAGTTTAAGGTTTCCTTACGTGACTTTGTGACACCAAGTACTTTCTCTGATGATTGGGACTTTGAAAATATTAATAATATGATGTCAGATTTAGTAATGTCAGCTGAATTCACAGAACATGATTATTTAAAGGGTTCATCAAATTATGAAGAGTTATATTGTTATAATCATTTTGGTCATCACTATTTGCATAAATCTGCTCAGCCTAGAAATGTTTTTACTTATAACCAATGGGAACATTGTCCAACTCCGCCCAAAGGCAGCTCAAAAACATTTTATGAGAAATTCCAATACTTCTCAGGGTTTAACAACAGTGATCCAGAAACGTTTTATTTTAAAATGTTAAATAAGACAGGAATGAAAACAATGTTGACAAATACTAAATTGATTTATTCTGTAACATTTTATGACAAAATGTCTACATTTGGTTTTGAATTTTGGAAAAACAACATTGAAACAAAAACCATCTGGGGTTCAAAAGAATGGCAGGTACAAGGTGTAGAAGCATTATTTAGAGCCTGCATGATGCCAGAACAGATAATATTCCTGAATGACACAATACAGCAAACAACTTGTCTTGGTTTAGCCAAGATAAAAGACTTAAATAAACCGTCTATTCCGAAGCCCATACCTGATAGTAATAGCACTGCAGATGAGGAGATAGACGTATCCCATATTTTACACCAAAACAGAACAAATTCTAATTGGAAAAAATGGTTGATCTGGCCCACAGACACTAATAACTGTCAAGATAGATTCCTGAACAAATTACAGGGGTTAAAAATGAACAGGCCAGACCCAAGATACTCCCAGAGACAACATCCAGGGTTAGTGTAGGGAAACTATGCCTTGAGTGGCTACAGAAATCCACACTGGCTGAAATTAAGCAACACTTGACTTTACCTAAAGACGGTGCTGACTTGCGTGATTTTATACTGGGACCACGCAAACAGCGTCAAAACGTTTCATATACGCCGGTGTATACGCTGCTTGCAAAGAAGCTTGGAAAGTAACACAAATTGAAACTGCAGAAAGAATACGAGAAATTGATCGTATAAATTTGGAAAAATCACTTTCTGTAGTGGACAATGGGTTAACGACTCTGTCCTCCAGAATATATTCACTGGACAGCATTGTATCATCTGCTATTGATATAATAGAGCAGGACTTACTAATGTTACAACATGGTCAGTCTCAATTGCGTTCTATTGTACAATTTGGCTGGACGTTGCAAAATCTGCGTTCAGGCTACGTGCCATGGCATCTAATCAACATAACGTCATTATTCTCTATCTTTAACCTTACTGATAAACAAATCAGTTTGGCACAAAAAGAAGTAGACTATACGATTCTGAGCATTGAAAAACTTGAGAGATTACCATTGACAATGTCAGAGAGACCTGTCATTGAATGGATAATACACGGAACAATTACAATTCCGATAACAACTTTCCAGTTTAAGTATTGCCAAAAATATATACCAGCAGGCCTGTATGAAAGGTTGGGTAAAGGATACTTCGAGGCAACATGGAATTTACCTTATACATAAGCATGGGCGGATTTTGCGGATTGGCAATCCGCGAATTTGCGTATTTACGGATTCGCAATCCGCGAAGATCCGCGAACTCTAGCGGATTTGCGGATTTTTCCGTTTTTTGTGTTGGCGCGTGTTCGCGCCGATTTTGGGACAAGTTCGCAATTGCGAACTTACTTTTCGGCTTGCAACGGCCGCGACTATGTTGTTTCTACGTCTGGTTTATCATCACATGTTCACAGCACCCTCTGTTTCACCACTGCCACCCTCTGGGACACCCATGCCACCCTCTAGTACATCCTCACTGGCACCTATTAGGTTTATTTATCACTGTAGATTATGGTGGTTGAAAAAAGCAAGCACACCTGCCCTTCTTCAACTGCCATCAATTAATTTGTGTTTCATTAATGTGTCAGTAATTTTGAAAGTTCCAGTCTGGCTGGCACCTGCTTCCTTCCTTATCTGTAATTTGCTTTTTGTTGCAGTGACATTTTTTTTTCACAGGACCTTTATGGTGCTATTCTATGAGCCTGCTGTTTGGGTCATAGCAGGGTCATAGAATAGTTGCAAACTCTGGAGGGGCCCATCAGGAAGCACTACCTTGAATGTTACTAATGTTAAGTTTGAACTTTTGCACCTGCTCATTGCTTTCAGTTTAGCTAAAATCGTTTTTTCTGCAATTTCGCGCGTTTTTTGGGGCGCGAATCCGTGCGAGATCGATTTCGGAAGCCGCGAATACGTGCGAATATAAAATTGTTTTTGTTGCGACGTGTATGTTCGCGTGATCTTGCGCGTGTTCGCGAGGCGCTTCTAGCTATACGTTTGCCAAGTTACCCTATCGGTCGTACACGGGCGCGGCCATCTTGTTGGCGTGACGTAATTCCGTTTCCGCCCGCTATGTGTAATCTCGCAAAGTGTGCTGCTCGCTAGTACAATTTCGCGCGTACTCGCAAGGAAAATCTCGCGCAAACTTACCCACGCGGTCGTGAACGGGCGCGGCCATCTTGTTTCTCATTCATTGCTATGGTTCTGGGCATGCTTTCTCTATCCTCTCTCAATCTCTGCCATCCTTTGCTTGTTTGAAGTTTTTTTGATCTAATTTTACTTATTATCTAACCCTCTATTTTTCTAGCTCTATATTTTTGTGTTTTCTGCAGCTTTTAGTTACTTTTAAACTACTTTTTTAAACTCTTTTCTTTTCTTCTTCACTATTCTATTTCTTCTTTATCATTTAAGTTTATTTCTGCCCAGACCATGGTAAAGGGAGCCGGGAAGCACCCTGAGAAGGGGAAGGGTCCCGCACCCCGTGCCCGGCTCCCGTGCGGGCGTTTAAGGGGGGAGCAAGTGGTCCCGAGGGAGATCTTCAGCGCGGAGGAAGTGGCGGCACTGATCTTCCACGTCCAGCGCCGCCTCCCCAAGACGATCCTGGGAGGCGGCAAGATCGCGACCGGCTATGGCATCCGGGAGCGTCGCAAGCGGTGGGAGAAGGTGTGCCGGGCCATGTACAAGATCTCTGGGGTCCGGCGCACATATAACCAGGCCACCCACCGCTGGACCGATGTCATGGACCGGGAGCGGGACTTGCTGGACGCGCTCGGCGTAGAGGTCCCCGGGCTTGGTGAGTAGTAGTAGTAGTACATTTACTACTCTGTTTTATCCTGCTCTGTTATTTGCAAATCTTTGTTCTTTACCAAGAGCAATAATGCTGCCGATTACATTGAGGTAAATTATATTTCAAAATCTTCTATGCATTTCAGGTGCACTGCTCTCCTTCTCAGTAGCCTTGCTTGCTACTATGCTTCTTTGTTTTGTATGTTGTGTTCAGAAGCATTTCATTGGCCTGAGAAATTATGTATGAGTGTACTGTAAAGAAAAGAACTGCGTAATGCTAGACAGTAAGGGTCATATTTTCAATTACCGGCGCATCCCTGCAAAGTAGCAGGGATGCGGCAGTAATTGTGTGCCATGCCACCACCACCCATTGGCCCAAAACGTCACAGAAGCCTTACGCATCTGTGCCGTAAAGGCAGCGCATTGCTGGAGTTGCGTGCCAACGATGGCGCAGCTCCAGCAATGCTCTGGGGTACCCTATCTCCCCAATGCTGCATCAAGCCGTACGTCGGCTTCAAGCGCGCAGGGTTTGAGTCATGCATCATTGTCCTAAAAGTGACTGATTGACATCTTGTAGATTTCCCTCAGCCACTTTTAGGATTCGTTCCTGCGCAGGTACGCCCTCCCTTGCGCCGGAACGCCCCCTGATGGCGCAGGGCTTTACAACGTGATGCATCGCCCATATGCCCATATGCTGTTTTTTTTTTTAATATATACGCCGCACCAACACCATGGCGAGTCTTTTGTTCTGCCGCTGCGTCAAAAAAGGCACGCAACAATGGAGGAAAATCAGCCGCAACTTCCGCAAGGGACTTATAAATCAGCCCCAACAGACTGAAGTCCAGTGTCCTTCCTTTAGACAGTCACATGGCTATCAGAAGAAATAGTGGCGGTGGTGGCGGGTGGATTGATAGTTTGAGTATTCACTGATCTGCAAGCAGGATGGACTTTGTCTGTCACGTGTTGCGCACTGCTGCCTGCAGTGCCAGGCCTAGGCAAACCTCTTTAGTAGTCTGTTTATTGAGTTACATAGGAACTTTCTAAGTCAACGTTCCGCAAATCAGGCAATACGAATAACGTAGTATACCACATGAGATAGATCCCGTGGAATAGTTGTCTATCTATTTGCTATTTTTCCAAAATATGTTGTTATTGTTCTTTTGAAATGTTTGATTTGGTTGAAAAATCTCATCCATGTTTTCTGGTTTTTCTTTCTTTCATGTTGTACATCAGCTCCCCCCAAGGGCAAGAGGACACAGGAGGAGGGTGCTGAGGATGCAGGCCAGGATCGGGCAGGCGAGGGCTCCTTTGCTGGCCCCAGTAAGTTTACATTTTAATAAACAGTACATATTTTTTCCTAGCGTTCCTCATTCGATTTTTTCTAAATCGTCTTTGATCTTCTTGTAGACTGGATATAAATTCTTATCCTGCCTCGAATATGACTCCCTGTGGTATTACTAGACTATTCTTATTAGTCTGTCTGTGTAGCTAACTAAGATTGGACATTTGGCAATTCCATTGGACTCCCATTATATTCAGCAATACCTCTATGCACTGTCTCCTTACTGACTAGATAGTGTGGCAGAGTCATTCAGCTCCCGAAGTCACCGATTATAGATCCCCAATGATCTCTAGATTATCGTACGCAGGACAAGAGAGTAGTACGGAGTCACAGCACAGTCAAGAAGTGTCAGAGGCACTCATGCTTGCAAAAATTCCAAAACCTTTAGCTCATCCACTCTAGTCTAGAGGAACAAAAACCACAGAGTCTATTTAAGTGTAAAAGCTTTATTAAAAGTAAACACATTTATTAAAATCTACTTTGTCATAAAACTATTTAACTGTAAACGGAAAAGTGGTTAGTGCTGACGATTAATTGGACACATTTCTTGTGGTCGAGCCGAACTCTCACCTAGTTTGAACTTGATCCTGGTCGTGTTCTTAGGACTCAGGAGTCAAGCTTCTGTCTGTTAGGAGAAAAAGTGGTGCGTGTTAAAAATCAAAAGCAAGCATTCATCAGTTGTGCATAAAAGTGCAGCAAGACAACAGCCTTCCCTGGAAAATGGGACATTTTTACTATGGAGTAGACAGTCACAAATTATTACATTGTATTCTGTTTTTTTAACATTTCTCCTAGACCAAATATTATATAGTAGTGAGTGGTGTATTCTAACATTCTTAAATGTACTTTGTAGGTGTAACATCTGGTGACGGGGCCAGCGCGGAGGTGGCTGTGTTGGACTTGGACTCGGAGGCCTCTGGGGAGGAGGCGGCGGTAGAAGAGCTGGTGGCCGTTCCTGTGGGGGATCAAACGGTGGTGGCGGAAACAGGTAAGCTATATATTCCTTACTTATTGAGATTGAAGACTGCATAGTGTGCTTTCTGCACGGGTGTATTACAATTACAAATCAACCAGGTAGTAGCCTCCTCGAAATGTACTTCGACTTAGCTGTGAAGTTTTTGGTGAGAAGAATCCCAATAAGTTCTTAGACGAACGTGATGGATGGGATGAACGAAAAGCGAAAGAAGGGTGTAAGTAAGTGGGACGCGAACTTGTATGATGGCTGGCAAAGAAGAACGATATGTGTTTGCTTGGACCCAGAGGTGGCTGGGAAGGAAAGAATATGGTATGGTGCATGGCTGGGTCAATGATGAAGCAAGGATGGGTGGAAGGACAGCAGCCTGGGTGGGTGAAACAGAAACTGTATGTGTGCGTATACTTTGACTGAATGGATGCCTGGAGCATGGTATTCTCTGACTCTTACATAGCACATGTGTATCTAGAGAGAGTAGATGGTCGCCAGGTGAAGTAAGTGTTACCTTGAAGAGCATGTACCACCGCACCCGCACGTCCGTCCCAGTGCAGGGAAGGCAAGGAAAAGAAATTGTAAATGTGTCCAATACTACCATGAATAGTAGCAGTACTTTGTATTGCGTTTGCATTCACAGCATATATCTGGTTATTACGGTGGACACTCCGTACCTCTCTTAATAACTTTAGTTTACTTGTAGTACGTCATTCATGTGTGGGTGTATCACTGTTCACTCAATATTAAGCAAAGCACCTAAAGTCATCTCATCTGTCATTAAATACGTCCCATGTGAAGTGATAGATAATCAAATTAGTTAGCTTCTTCAGTTTCCTTTTCTAGTACTCATTTGCACTGTAGGGTGAAAGGTAAATTAATTAAGCAGTAGCCCTTGTAACAGAGTATTCTCAGTGCCACCCGTAATAGAAAAGTAATAGCTTCACCACCTGCATGTACTGGACCGGTACAGTAACGCAAGTCTGTCTCCATCATCATGGTGTGCAACTTTTTTTCTCGGGTGCAACTTCACTGTGCTGTGTCCATGTCATTCTGCCGGCTTGCATAAGATAACGTACCCATTTCCCTAAACAAGAGAGAAGAAGAAGAATAAGACTGGTGTACTGTCATAGTCGACTGTAATGGAAGTCCATAGTGGTCGTAGAATTAGTTCATTAAACTACCACTACTGTTAGAGCAAGGATGCAGAAGTGGGAGGTTACATAGATACTGTCCTCAATAGTTATGTACTGTGCTTTCAATTTGCTACTTGTACTCTGTGACCCAACTTTCGGCTCAATCACTTTGTGTTATTAATAAGGAGCATTGGTTACAGACTATGTCTTTCTTTCTTCATATAGTTACTCCTTCCAAATCAACAACAAGGAGGGAGCAGGCTAGATTGGCCCGGCAACGGAGGCTGGAGGCCACAGTCGCCGAGTATCGGCGGCTGGTGGCCCTGGAGGAGGAGGAGGACACGCAGTCGAGCGGGGCAACATCTTCGACTGTGACCACTGCATCCTCCTCCGTGACTAAGCCAGCGGGACCGAGCCGGGCTAAGAAAGCCGACCGCCACCGCCAAGCAACCGAAATACCAGCTGCCCCCCACAGGAGCTGCAAGGAACGCCAACGCCGCCTACGAGTCCGCATGTCCAACCTGGAGCAGGAGGTCCTGAGGTATAAGAACTTGGTTAAGGGCCTCCGCTCCGAGCTTGCCACCCTCCGCAAGGAGTATGATGCCCATGCCGCATCATGCACCAGCACCAGCACCCTCCAGTAGTGGAGTGTCCCTTGCCCTTTTTTTATAGACTTTTGGGGGGTGGGATTTGGGAGTTGGGATCGTTTTGGGACGTTTCAGAGACAATCGTTGGGGTTAGGGTGGGTGAGGGAGATTATTTTGTTAGGGCTAAATAAATATATTTTTCAACTTTATCTGACCATACCTGTTTTTTACTGCTTTTCAGTCTGGTGGGTGGGGGGCGGGGGTGTAACAGTAACTTTGTTTTCCTGAACAGTCGTAGGACTTTAGTAGTACAACCGTCAATCTCTTGTCTACTCCGAAATAATACTCCATTATACTACCTCCCACCAAACGCTTATCTTACCTGTAATTTGTGTTAGAAATTAGGGCTAGGCCCAGGGCTGGCTCCAGGTGAAATGGGGATTACCGTTGTCAATCCTGGGCGGGTGACATTTCCTCATTGCGGTGGTACTAGTGGTGTGACACAGTGGCAGTTGCATGCCTATGGAAAAAAAGAAAACGAAACCTTGTTTGTACTCCTTACTGTAGCATTACAACGGTTACGGTACGATCGAGAAAATAGCAGGTGACAGTACACTAGAACAGTGCCATAATGTAGCCTAACAAATGGTAAAGTATTGCAAGTAAAACTAGTACTTGCGTTGAATTTATTTGACATTGGCTACTACTACTAGAAGATATAGTACTGAAGCTGAGTAAGTCTAGAAGATATCCTCGTATTCCTTCACCAGCCTGTTGCTGCTATCACCTTATCCTCCCCAGCAAGTGTGTGGAATTATTGATGTCATTTTAGTCAGACATCAAGCAAAACAACACAGCCCGGGGGAAGAGGGTTAGGGTTTGTAAAATGGATGGGAATGGGGGTTTCTTTTTGGGTAGGTTTTGTTGAGAGAAGAAAAAAAAAGCAGAGCATGGACAAACAATAATTGAAGATACAGAGTTTACAGACAATCTTTGGTTACTTACAAACTAAAGGTAAGCACATGCAGTCACACTCATAGAATAAAAGACAACAATGGATACTGTATCTGTATTGCGTATGTTGTTGGAGTTGTCCTGTTGAAATTGGTAAGTAAGTTGCATGCAGCAAACAATTCCTCTTATTGGCGGCACTCCTCCATTCCAGCTGACGCTTCGTCCATCAATGTGGTGGTGACCACTGACAGAAGAGACACCCTGTCCACTGCCTGCCTGGTGGATGTTGACTGAAACCCGGCCTGTAATTATTGAACGGAAAACAGGAAGTGCTATTACAATACCACTGATAAATAAATAAAAGGTATGTACGCTGTGTGGTTCAAAAAGTGACACTTTGATTTCCCTAATAGACAGTACAATATTTTTGAAATTGCGTGCTCTGTCTGAGTCACCTTTTTAAGGATCAATAAGTATGGCCAAAATATTATAGCGGATCTTTCCCCTCAAGGTGGGTGTACTACTGTGTTTTAGAACAAAATTTGACCTTCCCAGCAATGCTCCCACCAAGACCCTTACTAAAGCCAGTCGCAAAAATGTAGAAGAACCCAATCATATCTCCAAAAACGATGCCTAGCAGAAAAATGGTTACAAAACGTACTTTGAAAGTAACAGTAGACCCAAATACAGACCGTGGATTGTATTCAAACCACTTGCCTGCAAGCAAAAGTATCCATAGCCAGCATCGCTCCAACAGTGCTCTACAACAACAGAACCGCGTTGCAATAGAACCCCCCTAAACACATGCAATCCTGCTGCTAGGGCTAACCCTAACGAACCCTAACTTACAAAAAGTGCCAAAACTGGTGTTTCCTTATGGATTTTGTCCAACAAACTTCTAGCCGGTATTAGACCTTCCCAGGAATGCCCCAGGCAAGACCCGCCAACCCACCCGCAAAAAACACCCGACACAACACCACCAAACAGCGAAAAAGCTAAATCTCATACTTACAATGTCTCTCGGCCTTCGGTCCAAACGCGGCGCTGTGCAGCTAGGTCGTCATCATCATCAATCATCATAACTCCTGTTTTCCACCACGGATTTCCTGAAAAGCAAATGCAATCAAGATTAGACTGTCGCAGCAGTGCTTCGACAGAGACCCCGGCCGCAACCCACCCACGAACAGCAGGAAGCCCCCCAAAACGCTACATTGAGCAAGATGTCTGAAGAAATGGCAAAAAAAAGGCTTTTCCTTAAGGATTTTGTCCAAAACACTTCTATCCGGCATTAGACCTTCCCAGGAATGCCCCAGCCAAGACCCGCCAACCCACCCGCAAAAAAACACGCGACAACACCCCCAAACAGCGAAAAAGCTAAATCTCATACTTACAATATCTCTCGGCCTTCGGTCCAAAGTAACGCGCTGTGCAGCTAGGTCATCATCAATCATCATAACTCCTGTTTTCCACCACGGATTTCCTGAAAAGCAAATGCAATCAAGATTAGACTGTCGCAGCAGTGCTTCGACAGAGACCCCGGCCGCAACCCACCCACGAACAGCAGGAAGCCCCCCAAAACGCTACATTGAGCAAGATGTCTGAAGAAATGGCAAAAAAAAGGCTGTTCCTTATGGATTTTGTCCAAAACACTTGTATCCGGTATTAGACCTTCCCAGGAATGCCCCAGGCAAGACCCGCCAACCCACCCGCAAAAAAACACCCGACACAACACCCCCAAACAGCGGAAAAGCTAAATCTCATACTTACAATGTCTCTCGGCCTTCGGTCCAAACGCGGCGCTGTGCAGCTAGGTCGTCATCATCATCAATCATCATAACTCCTGTTTTCCACCACGGATTTCCTGAAAAGCAAATGCAATCAAGATTAGACTGTCGCAGCAGTGCTTCGACAGACACCAAAAATTACACACAAACCCCCGGAACCCCGCCAAAGAGCACCTCAAAGGCAAGCAAGTCAGCAAAAACGGCAAGAAATTTCCACCTCATATTTGGTCCAAAACACTTTTGTCCATTATTAGAGCTTCACAGCAATGGGCCCAAAACCGTCAACTCACCCGCAAAGAAGTACAACACCCCCACAAGTGCTGAGTCTTTCTTCATTGTGCGTAATCCAGCACTCTGCTTGGAGGGAAATCGCAGTCTGGAGGAGGAGGATAGAGGAGCATGTTCTTCAGAACTTGTGAACCTGAGGAATGTAGACTGCGGCACCTTCAAATCAATAAGCAAACAAGTGAAGACAGTTCTGATGATGGTCTTGTTTTTGGGATTAGGTGATTAAAGTTTGAATTAAATTAACTGTGCAAAACAAAGAAAGAGAGACACAAAGCACACAGGAATAAAAGTGAATAAGGACGAAAAAGAAAGTTCTTGATTGATTGTCTCATTTTCAGGGCTCGGTGTCAGGGAATAAGAACAAGATTTCGTCATCATACTCTGCGAATTCAGGCTGGATGAGGTCAGTGGCACCGAACAGAGAAAAAATCCCCTCATCTACGTTGCTGTCCTCCTCGTCTTCATGCGGCGTGCTTTCTCGTACTTTGTAATCTGGTGGTATGAGGTGCTGATTCATCTTGATCATTGTCAGCCGCTCCACATTTTTGGGCGAGAGGCGGCTCCGTTTGGGAGTTACAATGCCACCAGCAGCACTGAAAACACGTTCAGAAGACACACTTGCGAGTGGGCAAGACAAATAGTTTATAGCCAGGTTGAAGAGCTGTGGCCACAATTGTTTTTTGCCATGCCAATACTGCAATGGCTCATCATTAAGGAAGACCTCTGTTGAGTCATTCAGATAGTCCTGCACCATCGACTCAAGGTCATCAACTGTTCCTCCACTTTGCTTACTTTTTGCTGTGCCTGTGACATTTTTTCGAGAACCATACCCCATCAAACTTAGCCAATCCTCCTCCCCAGCCACTGTTAGTGTTGTCATTGTGTGTGGTGCAGATGATCCAGTTGCCGGTGTCTTTAACGGCTGAGAGGTCACTTGTGCCCCAGCCACAGGTGCAGAAGTGGATTCTTGTGACTGCGGATGGCCTGCTGATGCTGATGCTGATGTACTGGCTTCTCCTTCAATAACCTGCCGTTCTTTTTCAAACCTCTTGGCTGACCAGGCTAACCAATGTTTGTACTTTTGAACATCTGCATCAGCGAAAGGAAAGAATGCGTTGTCTGCCAGCGCCTTTTTGTAGCGTGGATCCAGAATAGTAGCACAAATGTAATGCTGATCTGAGTTGATGTTTTTAAGACGTTCATCACCACGTAGGCGATGTAATAATTTCTCAGACAAAATGAAATGTTTTTTTTTTTTTCATCTTTTTCAAACTCAGAAGAAACCGCCATCAGTTGGTGCTCCAGTATGCACAACAATGGGATAGCTTTTCCCAAATTACAGTCCTCCTGGCTGACTGCACGCGTGAAGAACTCAAAAGGACGAAGCATGTCTGTCAGGCTTTTAACTATGGCCCATTGCGCCTTACTCATCCGCAGGTCCTCCTTCTGAGATGTAGCCTCTGTCAAGAAATAGTGATCGAGTACCGTATACTGCTCATACAGACGCTCAAGCATGTAGAAGGTTGAGTTCCAACGTGTTGCCACCTCCTGGATGAGTGCTTTCACTGGCATTCCACGTTCAAGTAGCAGTCTCCGCAGATGCTTCCGGGCCTTAAAAGAATGGCTGAAATGGTTGCACATTTTGCGGCAGGTGGCCATTACCTCGAACGCTGGACTCTCTTTATCACTCAAGAATTTTTGAACTACCAGGTTGATACAGTGCGCCAAACACGGCACTCTAACATGGTCACCAAGGAACATGGCCTTAACTACATTGGCGCCATTATCCGTGGAAACATAACCAATCTTGCGTTTTAGGGGGGATAGCATTGTCAAGACCTTTTTGTCAAACTCTTCCAAAAGGTTTTCTGCTGTGTGACTTTTCTCCAAGCCAAACATGGCTAGTGTTGCATGTTTCCGAGCAGCTTTGAAAACTTGGTCCGGGTCAACACCTGCGTTTAGCTTTGCTATAACACCTGAAAAAGAGACCCAGTGTGCAGTGATGCACATGTAATCATCGCCTGGGCCACTGGTCCACATGTCTGTTGTCAGATGTATTGTGTGAACAGCACTCTTCTGCAAAGCTGCCCCAATCGCCTGCAGCACATCTTCATGTAGTGCTGGAACCGCAACTCTGGCAAAATAGAACCGGCTCGGAACCTTCCATTTAGGGCAGAGCGTTGCAACTAATTCAAGAAAACCTACCGCTTCTACAAAAGAAAAAGGTAGAAGGTCCACAGCTAGCATTTTAGCCAGCTTAGTGTTATACAGACGCGTCAGTGGGTGGTTGCGTTCATATGGCACGTCTGAAGTAAGCATTGTTCTAATGTTGCCCTGGACCAAGCATTTACGGGCTGATAATGACTTCGTTGACCCAATTTTGCTCGCTGGTGAACTTTTGTGCGTTGGTGTCTCACTCGCTCCAACACTCTTAGTGTGCCTCACATTGGGTGTGCTGCTGACAGGGGTACTGGGTGTAAGGGAAGTGTTTGACACGTCTTCTTCCTGCTCGTCAACATCAGATGAAACATCAACGTTTCCTTGATTTTGGCCTTTCTTGATCGCAGCTAGGTGCGCAAACCATTTGACAGCGTGCTTTCTCTCAAGATGACCACTCTGGCCGCCGGTACCATAGTTGGTACCTGACTTACCACGACTAACTGCAAGCTTACAAAGGGTACAAATGGCAAACTTTGGATCTTTGGGACAAACAGTAAAGAAGTCCCAAACTGGGGACTTGAAGTGTCTGTGGGACCTGGAGGAGGCGGCGATACTGGTGGTGGTGGTCATGAAGCTAATGCCAGATGAAGTGGAGGATCTGGATTGCCCAACTTTTGTACGTTTTCCACTTTCACCGCCACTAATTAAGGTCGAGGTTGACGCAGGTCTCTTCTTGCCAGAAAGAAATATGGAAGCGGGACGAGTTGGTGTACTACTTAACTCCAATGATTGTGGTGTTTCCACTGCCTCCTCATCGACAACATCATCATCATTATCATCACGCGCAGCAGCTCTTCGGGCTAGGGTCAAAATGTCTGTTTGCTGCATGCCCGCTGGGGCTGCAGTGACCTTTATGATGACTGGGTCGTCGTTGGCAGAGTCTTCATCAGCAGCAGTATCCGCCACTTCTTGTTGAGCCTCATCACACTCCATAAGTCTGAGACTTTGGACGAGCTTCCTTTTACGCTTAAGTACCTTTGTTGGATCATGGTGTGCCTCACTCTCAGACGGCTGTGGTGCTGGTTCCCAAGTTTGATCCGTATCATCAGAAGGAGGTGTGCTTGAAGAGGATGTAGACACCACCCTTGATCTCTTCCTTGCTAGGGTTGTGGAAGACAATGAAGGATCAGCAGGAGGAGTGGCTTCCTCAAATGATACCTCGCCTTGATTGTCGATTTCCTGATGTGCCCCTACTTCGGGAGGAACAACTATTGTGGGCACTTGTGACCCTCCATGCACCTCTGCTTGCGCATCTCCTTGCGCTGCCTCTCCTTCCACATGTACTTGGGCTTGTACTTGCACATGTGATTGTTGTTGCGGCTGTGGTTGTTCAACACTCGTCAGATGAGCTACAACAACCTGTGTTGATTGAGGGACATTGCTGCTGCTTTCTTGCGATGAGCCAACATCACTGGTCGATGGTGATTGAAGAACTATACTGGCTGCCTCTGCAGCACTCAAGGGCTTGGACTTAAGTTGGCGTGGTGGTGGTGGTGGCACTGAGCCCAATGGAGCGGGGGGGGGTGCTGCCAGCTTGGTCCCCAGCAGATCCCGCTGCTGCTGCTGCAGGCATACTTTTTTTTTTACTCCCAAAAAAAGGGGCGGGCGGCACACCAGTCTCCTTGGTAACTTGCTTCTTCTGCTCCTTACTGGCACCTTTCTTGCTAGAGGAGCTACGGGTTACTTTTTTTGGGGCCATCCTCTTCAGAGCAGGTCAGCAGGCAGCAGTTGCACGAGTTGCAGAGGGTTCTGTGTCCAGACGTGACGTCGCGTGACGTTATGCTGCACACACCGCTGCAGGACTTCTTCCTGGCACTGGTGGTTCTCTTGAGTCTTCTTGTGCACCTAAAAGCAATGGAAGACAGAGGAACATCAGTTCAGTTATACACCCCAAAAATTCGACAAAACACAGAAAAATGAGCACAATCCCATGCCATCCTTGATGTTTACATTGAAGACACCCCACAGAAAGACTACGGACATGCAAGTATGCAACACTCACTACCCCTGGGCATAATGGATGAAAAGTAGGCAAAATAAGTGCAGGCCTCAGACACTGCCTCTCCTCAAAATGGCCCCTTACACCCCAGGCACATGTTGCCTGTACCAGCCAGCAATCAAGATGGCCACCACCACCACCCACATGGCCAGTCCACATCAACAGTACACCCCCAAAAAACAGAAAAACAGCCAGAAATCACCACAATCCAACGCCATCCATGATGTTTACATTAAAGAGAGTGAGACCACACCACAGGCACACTCAGTCCATGCACCACCCACCACCCCTGGGCAAAAGGCCACACCAGCAGCCCCCCAAAAACGACAAAAAACAATAAAATAAGCACAATCCCAGCCCATCCATGGCCTCAATTATGTTTAAATTCAAGAAGACACCCCACAGAAAGACTAGGCCCATACAACACTCACCACCCCTGGGCAAAGGGCCCCACCAGCAGGCCCAAAAAAACGACAAAAAACAATAAAATCAGCACAATCCCAGCCCATCCATGGCCTCAATGGTGTTTAAATTCAAGAAGACACCCCTCAGAAACACTAGGCCCATGCAACACTCACTACCCCTGGGCATAATGGATGAAAAGTAGGCAAAATAAGTGCAGGCCTCAGACACTGCCTCTCCTCAAAATGGCCCCTTACACCCCAGGCACATGTTGCCTGTACCAGCCAGCACTCAAGATGGCCACCACCACCACCCACATGGCCAGTCCACATCAACAGTACACCCCCAAAAAACAGAAAAACAGCCAGAAATCACCACAATCCAACGCCATCCATGATGTTTACATTAAAGAGAGTGAGACCACACCACAGGCACACTCAGTCCATGCACCACCCACCACCCCTGGGCAAAGGGCCCCACCAGCAGCCCCCCAAAAACGACAAAAAACAATAAAATAAGCACAATCCCAGCCCATCCATGGCCTCAATTATGTTTAAATTCAAGAAGACACCCCACAGAAAGACTAGGCCCATGCAACACTCACCACCCCTGGGCAAAGGGCCCCACCAGCAGGCCCAAAAAAACGACAAAAAACAATAAAATCAGCACAATCCCAGCCCATCCATGGCCTCAATGGTGTTTAAATTCAAGAAGACACCCCTCAGAAACACTAGGCCCATGCAACACTCACTACCCCTGGGCATAATGGATGAAAAGTAGGCAAAATAAGTGCAGGCCTCAGACACTGCCTCTCCTCAAAATGGCCCCTTACACCCCAGGCACATGTTGCCTGTACCAGCCAGCACTCAAGATGGCCACCACCACCACCCACATGGCCAGTCCACATCAACAGTACACCCCCAAAAAACAGAAAAACAGCCAGAAATCACCACAATCCAACGCCATCCATGATGTTTACATTAAAGAGAGTGAGACCACACCACAGGCACACTCAGTCCATGCACCACCCACCACCCCTGGGCAAAGGGCCCCACCAGCAGCCCCCCAAAAACGACAAAAAACAATAAAATAAGCACAATCCCAGCCCATCCATGGCCTCAATTATGTTTAAATTCAAGAAGACACCCCACAGAAAGACTAGGCCCATGCAACACTCACCACCCCTGGGCAAAGGGCCCCACCAGCAGGCCCAAAAAAACGACAAAAAACAATAAAATCAGCACAATCCCAGCCCATCCATGGCCTCAATGGTGTTTAAATTCAAGAAGACACCCCTCAGAAACACTAGGCCCATGCAACACTCACTACCCCTGGGCATAATGGATGAAAAGTAGGCAAAATAAGTGCAGGCCTCAGACACTGCCTCTCCTCAAAATGGCCCCTTACACCCCAGGCACATGTTGCCTGTACCAGCCAGCACTCAAGATGGCCACCACCACCACCCACATGGCCAGTCCACATCAACAGTACACCCCCAAAAAACAGAAAAACAGCCAGAAATCACCACAATCCAACGCCATCCATGATGTTTACATTAAAGAGAGTGAGACCACACCACAGGCACACTCAGTCCATGCACCACCCACCACCCCTGGGCAAAGGGCCCCACCAGCAGCCCCCCAAAAACGACAAAAAACAATAAAATAAGCACAATCCCAGCCCATCCATGGCCTCAATTATGTTTAAATTCAAGAAGACACCCCACAGAAAGACTAGGCCCATGCAACACTCACCACCCCTGGGCAAAGGGCCCCACCAGCAGGCCCAAAAAAACGACAAAAAACAATAAAATCAGCACAATCCCAGCCCATCCATGGCCTCAATGGTGTTTAAATTCAAGAAGACACCCCTCAGAAACACTAGGCCCATGCAACACTCACTACCCCTGGGCATAATGGATGAAAAGTAGGCAAAATAAGTGCAGGCCTCAGACACTGCCTCTCCTCAAAATGGCCCCTTACACCCCAGGCACATGTTGCCTGTACCAGCCAGCACTCAAGATGGCCACCACCACCACCCACATGGCCAGTCCACATCAACAGTACACCCCCAAAAAACAGAAAAACAGCCAGAAATCACCACAATCCAATGCCATCCATGATGTTTACATTAAAGAGAGTGAGACCACACCACAGGCACACTCAGTCCATGCACCACCCACCACCCCTGGGCAAAAGGCCACACCAGCAGCCCCCCAAAAACGACAAAAAACAATAAAATAAGCACAATCCCAGCCCATCCATGGCCTCAATTATGTTTAAATTTAAGAAGACACCCCACAGAAAGACTAGGCCCATGCAACACTCACCACCCCTGGGCAAAGGGCCCCACCAGCAGTCCCAAAAAAAAGACAAAAATCAGCACAATCCCAGCCCATCCATGGCCTAAATGGTGTTTAAATTCAACAAAACAGTTGTATCATGCACCCCTAACCAACCCTGGTCCTACTGGATACTGTGGCTACCCACAATATAATTTATTTAATGTTCTGAAAAAGTTCCAAAATTTTACTTGCAGCAACTGTAATGCCCCAAACAAACTTACTTGTGAAAGTTGATTTCTAATCCAAAAGTGATCCAAAGACAGTCAAAAAGGCCTCAAATCCAAATATCCAGCAGCACCCACAAAAAGTAATCCTTCCAGCTCCAGATCCAAATGAAAGTGACCAGGAGATGGACAAAGCACTGGGAGGAGCCTGCTGGACAGGAACAGGAAGTTGGAGACTGTGGGGCACTTCCTTCCTCCCCCCCCCCCAAAATGGACTCCTTGCAAAAAAAAAAGGCCATGCAAATGTCAACCTGAGGAGTGATTCTGATAAAAATCATAATTTTCTGAAGGTTTATCCTGTTTGCTGGTGATTTTCTTGTGCGAAATTGCAAAATCTCTATTTCGCAAGTGCGAGATTGTTCCTTTCCGCCGCAACTACGTGTTCGCAATTGCGAACTCTCGCGAGGTGTGCTGTGCAAGGTGGCAAGCCGCGAGTACGTATTCGCGGGCGACAAACTCCCGCGGGAACACGCAGCAAGATCTAAAATGGCGCGTCACTCGCAAAGAAAAACAACTCGGCAAACGCTAAAATGACGGAAAGTGAACGCCGTGCACCACGCCGCGCGCCGCAACCAAGCAAAAAATCCGCCGCGAGCGGATTCACGGATTTTCGACAAATTCGCGAGCGTTCGCGGATTGCGGATTTGCCAAAAATCCGAAAAATCCGCGAGCGGAGCGGATTTTACGCCCATGCTTACTTATACACACAAATGTTATAGTGAAGGGAAAAAGGAGGTATTTCTTAGTGGTAACAATTGTAAAAAATCACTAAGCTACACTTCTGTGTCAAGGTATTAACTTGCATGGAGCCTGCGAGGGTTCATCAAATAACCTTTCATGTCACCTGCATGGTACTCCTGCCACACAGATAGAGCCATTCTTTCGACAGCTTTCCAACGGCAGCTACGTTCTAATAAGTGACCACAGCTGTTGTGGCATGGTGCCAGGAAAAGCCTATCTCGTGAGCGTTACTTCCATGGTCACTTGCTGTATGCAAGTATTGTATCCAAATAGCAATCCAGACATGGAGGCGGCAATATGGCCTTCTTTGAATATCTCTTCCTACTCAAATTGATACTTTGAGCAGAATGAAGTCAGTTCTTTTACAGACAACTGTGCCTTTAACCTCGTCCAAAGAAACGTATGCTCTGCAAGTTGCAAGGACAGCGGCAGAGATACATTCCCTATTATCAACAAATTGCCCCGTGCATTTCGTAGAAATGTTAGGTCATATCTTAAACATGTCTGATACCAGTGGCATCGCACATGTATTTAAGACAATTTTTTCGGGACTGTTAGCACCCTTTGAAACAGTTCTGGGCATTTTCCCGAATTTTGTTCATTCATTTTTCGGCGGCCTGCCTCTTCTTTTGGGACTCGTAGCAGGAATTTTATTTTTGATCCTTCTGCTCCGATATGGCAAGCCAAGCCACACACAAAGTTCCAGCTACAATGGGAGAGACGATCCTAGCTATACGCTACCGAGACAAAATCACTAAAATCCTCGGATTAGCCCGGCTAAGAAATCTGAGTGCAACCTGGTTTCTTTCATTCAGACCAATCTGGCAAGATTGCATCTTACCTGTGCTTCGATGTCTGCTATGCGGAGAAGAATGCGTGTTGGACGTCTGTCTTACACCACCATCAGCAGTACCAATGGATATCGATACTTTGCTAGGTCCTGTAACGACTCATGCAACGTGTTGTCCCCAGCGGCTACCTATTCTGATGACGGCATTCGTTGAGACTTCACCATTACGAGTAGGTGGCGGTTAAGTACGAGAGGAAAGCAGCACCAAACAGGTACAACCTTCTGTGAGCATTGCTGATCCAGACATCGATGATAGCAATCATTCTCACATGTGCACAATTTCAACTTTTTCGAACTTGGTCGAACTTTCACCTGATGTTGTAGACCAATTTTTTGCAAGCCTGTCTGAAATGATGTTCTCTCCAGTCATCGAGAATAACTTTTAAAACAACGAGCACACAGCGTTCCCTGAACTCTGAATTCGGCCTTCAGTTTTGATAAACAAAACTACTGAAAAACATTTGGAACTATTTTTTTCCCTGAAAGCGAAATTATTTTTTTCCACTTCCAAAATATTTACCTTTTTTTCTGGCACATGATAATCTGCTTAAAGTAGAACTATTATTAGAGAACAGAGCTTCTATCTTAGAGATACGTAAGACAATATTTTACCTCAGCCTCTAGCACATGTACAGCATTTGTATAAATATGTGATGAAATGGTCTCGACCTTCTTTTCTGTATTTAGAGCCATTTCATGTGTAATTTTCGCAATTCATTCAGCTGATATATATATGCATTTAACTGAATGATACCACTGCTTGAAAACGTACAGTACCAATACTCATTTTCGTGTATTTACCATACAGCATTTCAAATGCGAATTATGTATTTTGGGGTGGGTTGGAAAACACACATGCATCGTTATATGTTTAATATTGCTTAGTTTTTAGTAATGATGGACATTAGTATCTGGAGTGGGTGTTGTGTTTCTATCTAGGACCCTAACTCGATATTCCCGATGTATGCCCTTATATGGTTATAATAATTAATATCCGTATAAAGGCATAAGAATCATATCCATATTTAGTAATAGCCCATGCAATCCAAATACGGCAAGGCTACTCCCCTAGACTCCTACAAAGTACAGCGCGTTCTTTAAACAAACCAAGCCTCCAGCAGCCTGGGAAATCCCCCTGCTTTTGTTTTGATTTGCACAAGAACTCCTGGAGTACAGAAAGAACCGTTAGTTCTTAGTGACGTCTTATGTCCAACCTTACGTCAAACCCAACACCTTCCAGGTATAAATATACCAACGTTGCCTTAAGCAAACACACAGTGGTTTGGAGCAGAGCGGCTATCTACTTACCCGAAGCCCAGCAGATGCGAGAAGCCGAAGGAAGACGCCCCTCCCTTTTGACGCACTGAGAGAGACGCTGTCTTTTCTCCAGCCGAGAAAATCCAGCTCCGGTGTTTCCAGTCACCCTTGCGGGTTGCTGGGAGATCGAGTCCTGAGAGAGAGATACAAGACCTCCTACATTCTATTACCAAGGTACGGAGCTGACTAAACCCTTAAGAGAATTCTTGATTCAGATTCTCGGCAAAAACCAACTTAACTTAAACTGTAACTTACTTACTCCTTCCCACGTATTAGGCTTAGGTCAGGTACACCGGGGTAGGAGTATCTTAGAAGCACCAGTTGAGTACGTTAGTCAATGTTTTTATGTATGTATGCTTTTACAGTATTATTTCATAATACTCCTTTTACTGTATGCACTTTACTTCATGATAAGTATTGCAATTGTGGCAACTCATTTCTCTTGCATGAGAAAGAAGACTGCTCAATAAATAACACCTTTTATTGAAAACGCCCGTCTCTCTATTTCTCTGCACTCTGGTGAAACTAAGTATGCACGATTGACTGAGTGAAATAACCGTCTATTGTTTTCACACGACTTTAGAGATACACTCTTTATTCTGAAGAAACAAAGTTGTCATGTTTATGCTGTTGTCAGAAACTAATCCCTTCTTGTCTAAATCAGGACGGTTAACTCTTTCCTGAACATTCGAGAACGTTTCTAGTGCCCTCTGAGCTAACTGGCAAAACTAATTAAGTCTAATATAGTCAGTAGAGACCTAGTCGACCTCAGTCCTACGTCTACACTGCTGTTTATATTATTCCAATGCGCAGAGCCTATTGGGAATATAGGAACTACACTACAGCGGGAGGGTAAAAATTACTATTCCCACTCCAGTGAGTGCAACAGTAGGGAAAGCGTTGGATAGCGTAGGGGTAAAAATGACTATTCCCACTCCAGTGAGTGCAACAGTAGGGAAAGCGCTGGATAGCGGAGGGGTAAAAATTACAATTCCCACTCCAGAGAGTGCAACAGTAGGGAAAGCGTTGGATAGCGGAGGGGTAAGAATTACTATTCCCACTCCAGAGAGTGCAACAGTAGGGAAAACGTTGGATAGCGGAGGGGTAACAATTACTATTCCCACTCCAGTATGTGCAATAGTAGGGAAAGCGCTGGAACCCAAAGCAATAAAAAACAAAACTATCAACATTTTTAATAAATTTAATTTCCAATATAAAAATAATTAATATATACATTTAAATATATTATTATTAACAAAGATAATGAAAAATAATTAATTACACATTATTTAACACTATAATATCCACAACACATACCTAAAATTAATTGCACAATTACATTTAATATTTACTAATTAATTAATGAAAATTAATTTATTATTATTTATTAATTATTCAATAAACAATTAATTATTTACCAGCTTTAACACCTTATACACATATAAACACCACAACACACACCTAAAATAATTACACAATTACAATTAATAATTACTAATTAATTAATGGTACTTAGTTTTAAAAGTATTTAATAATTAATCAATAAAAAATGTACTACTTACCACCCTTCAGACCACTTACACATATAAACTCCACAACACACACCTAAAATTAATTAAACAATTAACATAATTAATTATTAATTGACTATTTGAAATTAATTAACAACTAATTATTAAACTATTATTATTAAATTAACACATTAATTAATCAATTAATTTTATTTAATTAAATTACTTCCCACCCTCTTCCCCTATTAACCCACAACCCGCTACGCCACTAATAACGCAAAATAAAACATAAAATACATTAATAACTAGTACAATTCCAAAACATATAATAAAATAACAAACAATTCTCATTAAAAACACTAAAATACATAACATTATTAATAAATCGATATTTTTGTAAATTTTTTTTTTGTAAACGATATTTATTACAACTATATTTTTGTAATCGATATTACTTACCTGTCAGTCGATATTCTTGTCAAACTATATTTTTGTTGTCGATATTTCTTCCAAAAGATATTTCTGCAGCAATATTAATGTCCCATGATATTTCTCTGTCGATATTCCTGCTCTGCACCGTTTTGGTCGATTGGCCAAGGTGTAATCTGCATGTCACAGGTGTCCTTTTATAATATTCTTCCTATTATAACCTGTTTTAACAGGTAGGACACAGGTTGGAATCCTGTCACAACTGACTCAATTGGTCATCTCTCTGAAGTCAATAGTATTGGTACTCTACAGTTTTGTGGTAAGAGCATCTTTTCCTAAAGCAGAAAAAAGTCAATTAAATTTTTCATCAGTATGGTTTAATTGGCTATTTTTATTGTTATTGATTTTATTTAGTCTAAGGCTGCATGGCTAAATACTTATAAGGTCCCAAAGGTGAGACCGATTGCATTGCAAATGCTTGTTTTGCATGGATTCCTGCTCCGTTTCCATTTGTCTGTCGTCAACTTCAGCGCCCTAGCTGCTAACATTTAAATTTAGCAATGTTATTCCCATTCCCTCTTAATACCACAGTGAAGTTACTGCTGCCTCCCCTGCCGTGCCTCCCACTCTGGGCTTCCTTTTAGGGTGGGATTGGGCTTGGTTTTTTTCCTGGCCTCCTCTGCTCACTTCTCATTTGCCTGTCCGCGTAGTTATTCCGGTGCTCTCCACCCCCACAAAAGTGCTTGTGAGGGCCTCCACCACCCATCCAATACCCATCAATGCTTTTTATTTTATGTTTTGATGCATTTTAGAGCTGAGATTTGCCCACAATCATCGAACCGATGTCTAGGCTTGGATCCGGACATACCCAACTCTGAAGTCCCACATTATATATTTACAGTTTCATATTTTTTGCAGACACGGGGTGATTAATCGTCAGCTCAGGACATTACTTAAATCTCTTTAACAGAGCTGCCGATTAATCTCTCCATGTCTACAAAATATATAAATATGTCATTGTGTAATGTTACTGGAGCTTGTGGAAAGCGCTACGAAAGTGAAGATTTTGCTGTCACCGACTAATGGGGCTTTGCGGGGGGTGGCCGAGCGGAGGGAGGCTCGCCCCCCCGGGAATTTTGGGGCACCGGGAGGAAGGGGAGGGGAAGAATAAAATGGGACACAGGAAGAGACTTTGGGCTGGTTGGGCTGGGCGGCGGTTTTTGGGCTCCTTTTGGGCTGGGAGGGTTAATAAGCGGCCATTTTGGGTCACTGGTCACCATTTCATGGGACAGTGACCCAGCAGCTGGGGGGCTTGGAGAATTTTGCGGAGGGGGAGGCAGGGGGGCAGGGAGTGACAGGGGGGAATCGCCACTCATGATTGAGGAGTCGGAGGGGGGGAAGAGGAGGGAGATGGAGGTGAGAGTGAGCAGGGGGGGAGGACTCCGCAGATGACGACATTGTGCCTCCCAGTAGGGGGGGCTCCCCACAGGGCGGGGGTCGGGGTGCACGACACGGAGGGGGTGCGAGGGGTGGCAGTGGGGGGCCGACCGGGGGTCTGGGCATGCATCAAGGGTTGGGGGAGGACGGTGGATGGGGGAGGCGGTGGGGGGGCTCGGCGGGGGGGGCAGGTGGAGCGGCAGGGGGTAGCGGGGGGAGACGTTGGGATGGGGCGGTTGTGGGGGTTCGAGGGGAGGTGCGTGGGAGGGGCAGGGCGGGGCGGGGAGCTGGGGGTGGGGTGAGAGTGGGTGGGGGGGGCGTCCAGCGCGGCGAGGAGGGCATTCTGCGGCGGGGGGAGTGGTGGCTGGGGAGGTAGCGGAGAGGGTTTTGCCCCGGCATGCTGGACTTCCCCGTTTTTCTCTTGGCAGGAGCAGTGGGGTAGGGGCTCGGGTGAGCAGCATGCGGCTCCACCCCGCCGAGTGGATGGGCTGGCTCTGCCTAGTACGGGCGGTCACGCTCCAACGAGGGACCTGGTGTGGACAGACGACCGATGGATGGGCCATAGCTCTCCGACGCCCCCCTCCCGATGGGTCGATCCAGCCGCCGGGGGACGGGGATGGAGCAACGATGTGACGGGTTTCTCAGCTTACCACCAAGAGAGTAGGAGGAGAGTGAGTGTGGACCTAGGTACTTTGATGACGGAGTGTAGGGAGAAGGCAGGTCTAAGCAGGGTGTCCACAGGAAGGGTTTTTGCTGTCGGAGAGGGGAGTGCGTAAATGGAGTCAGAGGAAGAGGGGGAGCTGCGGGAGGACGGGGGGAGGTCAGTAATGTTGTTGGCAGTGTTTTGCAGGAATGCCCCCGGCAAGTGGTGCCGCGAGTGGCGGCCCCCCCAGCTGAAATGGTTAGGCGGCGGGATCCGGTGCGGACGCCAGCCTTGACGCCAGGTAAGACCAGTACGGGATCGGGGAGTGGCTTGGGCGCGCCTCATGGAGGCAAGGCGGGAGGAAGTAGGGATGGCAGTTGCCAAGTGTCGGTGGGGACGGATGCTGTGGGTGGTGATGAGGTGAGACTGGTGAAGGGTAGGTATGTGATGGATGCCGGGGTGTGTACGGAGGTGGATGGCGCGGCGTCGGGGAGTTCGGGGACGGGCGTGGCGGCTGGCAGGTCGACGGCGGCGGGCGCAGGGGCGAAGGAGAGCTGCGAGGTTCCGGTCAAGAAGCTGCCGTACATGGGGGTAGCGAAGCCATTGGGGGCGCATTTGTCGATGGTAACTAGGGAGAAGATATGGAAGGGGGAGTACGTGGAGATTTTGAAGTTGCTCCACCGGGAATTGATGGCCAAGGAAGGGTCGAAAGAGGAGGAGCAGGAATTGGCGAGGCGGCCGAAAGTGCCGGTTACTATCGAAAATTGGTCGGCGGCTTTCTTGATTTATGCGAGCGTGTACTGTGAGAAGTACCCGGACAGGGCGGTCGCGCTGTTTAAATACATGGATGTGGTGCGGCGGGCGCAAGTGACCTACGGGGGCAATGCTTGGTCGCATTACGATGAGGAGTTCCGGGCGCGCATGGCGTCCAACCCGGAGGCTAAGTGGGGGGAGTTGGACGTGGACCTGTACCAGCAGACGATGAGTGGGGCGAAATTTGGCCGCACTATCTACACGGCCAGTGGCTTGCCACTGGCTCCTCCCCCCTTTTCGGCCCGCCCCACCGGTGGGGGGGTGGGGACGGGGGGAGCCGGGAGCAGTCCCGGCGTTGGGACATGCTGGGATTTTAACAGGGGTTCCTGTCTCCGGCAGACGTGCCGCTTTCGGCATGAGTGCTCCGCTTGTGGAAAACATCACCCAGAGGCGCAATGCTGGGGGCTTTGGGGAGGCCCCTCACAGGGTCAATTCCCGGCTCCCGTGCCCGGCAGGGGGAGGGGAGGGGGTAGAGGGGAGCGAGTACCATGGGGAAAGGCTCGTACACCGGTTAGGCTGGATCGACTGGAACCTTTCTTGGAGGTGTATCCGCGGGCGGACGATGCGACGGTGCTGCGTCGGGGTTTCAGGGAGGGTTTCCGGTTGGGGTACGAGGGTCCGCGGATTGCTCGATGGGCGGAGAACCTGAAGTCCGTGAACGCACACAAGGGTATCGTCCGGGAGAAGCTCTTCAAGGAAGTGAAAGAGGGGAGGATGGTGGGACCTTTCGAGGTAGCGCCGTTGAGAGATTTGATAATTTCACCCATTGGTGTGGTCCCAAAGAAAGAGCAAGGTCAATTCCGCCTGATTCAACATCTCTCATGGCCGGAGGGCGCGTCGGTGAACGACTTTATCTCGGCGGATTTGGCATCGGTGTCCTACTCGTCCGTGGACGTCGCGAGGAAGTTGGTGACGACGGCGGGTCGGGGGCGCTCATGGCAAAATGCGATGTAAAATCAGCATTTCGGTTGCTTCCGGTTCACCCAGCTGATCATCATTTGCTGGGGATCCAGCTGGATGGGTTCATTTTTGTCGCTAGAGCGCTTCCAATGGGGTGCTCCGTGTCGTGTGCCTTGTTTGAGCGTTTCAGCTCTTTTTTGCAGTGGGCTTTTTCCTGGCGCACAGGCTCTGAGGCGATTACGCATTACCTGGACGACTTCTTCCTGGTGGGCAGCCCCGGTTCGACGGACTGCCAGCAGCAGCTGAGCAGTTTTACGGACCTGATGGATTACCTGGGGGTGCCTTTGGCGCCAGAGAAGACGCAGGGGCCCAGCACGGTGCTGTCGTTCCTCGGGATAGAGCTCGACTCAGCGGCCATGGAAGCACGCCTACCGAAGGACAAGCGGTCGGCGATGATGGGTTTGGTGAAGGGCATGTTGGCCAAGCGGAAGGTGTTGGTGCGAGAGGTGCAGGTGTTGCTGGGGCATTTGAATTTCGCGTGCCGCGTTGTGCGAGCGGGGCGGACCTTTTGTCGGCGGTTGGGATTGGCCTTGTCCGGTTTGTCGCTGCCTCACCATCACGTACGGCTATCGGTGGGCGCGAGAGAAGATCTGTGCATGTGGTTGGCCTTTTTGGAACGATTCAACGGTGTTCCCATGGCGCCCCCGGAGGAGTGGGAGTGGGATGTGACGATGTCATCGGATGCGGCGGGAGTCGGAGGTTTCGGACTCTACTGGGCGGGCCGGTGGTGTGCGGAACAATGGCCGGAGCAGTGGCAGGCGGGGGGAGAAGCATTGCTTTCTTGGAATTGTTCCCGCTGGTGGTGGCTGTGACAGTGTGGGCGCGTGAGTTGGCGCACAGGCGCGTGTTGTTCAAGGTGGACAATATGTCGGTGGTGCAGGTGGTGAACCGGCAGTCTGCGAGGGAGTCCCAGGTGCTAAAGCTGATGCGCGTGTTCGTGTTGAGGTGCTTGGAACACGATATCTTCTTTCGGGCTCAGCATGTGCCGGGAGTGGACAATGACATTGCGGATGCTTTGTCTCGTCAACAGTGGCAGAGGTTCCATGGGCTAGCCACGGAGGCGGCGGCGGTCAAGACGGAGGTGCCGGAGATGTGGTTGGTGGGAGAGCGCGGGTCGTTCAATTGGTGAGGTCGTCCATGGCAGCGTCCACGTGGAGGAGTTACGAACAGGCCTGGCTGGAGTTTCTGCGTTTTGGAGCGGTAAGGCAGCGGGACAAGTGGCGTCGGGAAGAGCAGGTGGTGCAATTCGTGCTGGGGTTAATGGACAAAGGTCTGGCGAGAGTGACAATTGCGGGTAAACTGGCAGGTTTGGCGTTCATGGGCAAGCTTTGGTGGGGTTATGCCCCCTCGGCGGGTGAATTGGGAGGGCGTCTTTTGGAGGGTTGGGAGAGAGAGAGAGGGGCTCAGGTGCGGAGGAGACGCCCAATTACAGAGGCGATGCTGGAAGGACTGGTAGGCTGTTGTTCTGCTCGATTTTCCCAGCCCTCTTTTGAGGAAAGGTGATTGAAGGTGACTTCAGTCTCTTATCATTCCAGTGCAAGGGTTAGAGTAGTGAATAGAGCCTATTTACAAGGCACTTTGATATAATTTTGTATTCTCCCCCTTAGATTAGGGCTTATACACATAGGCTAGGGGATAGATTCGTTAGTATTAGGGATAATCCGTCCTTCAGTGAGGGTATTATTATACTTTCCATGGAGTAATGCTGAATTCGGGCCTGGTAGGCTTCAGACGGGAGAGACTCCATCTTTCTTTCTGCTCCGGCAGCTTGGGATGCTTTTAGGTCAAGTGTAATGTTTTAGTTGTGAGGTGTTGTTCGCTTGGAGAGAACCGGTTCAGGCCGGCCCTTGTCGAAGGTTTGTATTTTTCTTCCTACCGAAGACACAACATCAGGCCGGCCGGCTGGGAACGTGTCCTTGGTACGGGGAGGTACAAGAATTTGGTGGGCGACAGGGTACTGGCCGGAATTTTCCATGAGGAGACACGCTTCTATATTAGTGAAAGCCCGAGACAGTTGTGGAGTTAGTCCGTAGGCGGCATCTAGCCGTTAGCAGCAAAGCTATTACTTATTCCAGGGAAGACAAGCGCCATTCCAAAGGCGGAGAAGAATCGAGAAACAGATACTCTCTTAGCAGAACAGCCAGGGAAAAGAGAGTAGCCGATGAGAGGAAGGTTCCAGTGACTTGGAGAAGGGTGAAGGGAACAGTGCATAGCGGTGCCGACGTGTACCCGTGATTGCGGGGGTGTGACTTCAAGCCGAGCCAAGGCACAGACGAGAAGGGAACCTAGATGACTGCTGAATGCAGACTTCATAATAATAAGGTGATGTCGACCCTTTCTTATTAGAGTGTACAACCTAATCTTTTACTTCTCCTTGCAGGTTATGTGTTGTAGTGTGGTGTTATATGATTGTTTATTGTAATGAGAAATAAAGTACCCCAGTTCTTAGTGAACCGACATGTGCTGTGTGTTCTTGTATGAGAGGGTAACCTATTCTTCTAGTCAGATGCTGCTATGTGAACAGATGCTAACCCTGATCAGGTAAGTGGTAACTGAATAAGGGAGAGAGGAGCCTCTTGAATTAGAGAATAAGTTGTACATTATCCAAATTGGCAACCGTTGTGTGATCGGTAATACTGTAGTTCTATACCCCTGATGAATAGTGAGACTGATCCCTTTATGTAATGGTAATCATAGGATAAACTGCCGTCTGGGTAGAGAGGTCTGGGTTCGTATGGGACCGCGAGGCCGCAGATTCTGATACCTCCGTCTGGGTAGAGAGGTCTGGGTTCGTATGGGACAGCGAGGCCGCCGATTTTGATACTGCCGTCTGGGTAGAGAGGTCTGGGTTCGTATGGGACCGCGAGGCCGCCGATTCTGATACTGCCGTCTGGGTAGAGAGGTCTGGGTTCGTATGGGACCGCGAGGCCGCCGATTCTGATACTGCCGTCTGGGTAGAGAGGTCTGGGTTCGTATGGGACCGTGAGTCCGCCGATTCTGATACTGCCGTCTGGGTAGAGAGGTCTGGGTTCGTATGGGACCGCGAGGCCGCCGATTCTGATACTGCCGTCTGGGTAGAGAGGTCTGGGTTCGTATGGGACCGCGAGGCCGCCGATTCTGATACTGCCGTCTTGGTAGAGAGGTCTGGGTTCGTATGGGAACGCGAGGCCGCCGATTCTGATACTGCCGTCTGGGTAGAGAGGTCTGGGTTCGTATGGGACCGCGAGGCCGCCGATTCTGATACTGCCGTTTGGGTAGAGAGGTCTGGGTTCGTATGGGACCGCGAGGCCGCCGATTCTGATACTGCCGTCTGGGTAGAGAGGTCTGGGTTCGTATGGGACCGCGAGGCCGCCGATTCTGATACTGCCGTCTGGGTAGAGAGGTCTGGGTTCGTATGGGACCTCTAGGCCGCCGATTCTGATACTGCCGTCTGGGTAGAGAGGTCTGGGTTCGTATGGGACCGCGAGGCCGCCGATTCTGATACTGCCGTCTGGGTGGAGAGGTCTGGGTTTGTATGGGACCGTGAGGCCGCCGATTATGATACTGCCGTCTGGGTAGAGAGGTCTGGGTTCGTATGGGACCGCGAGGCAGCCGATTGCTGATATTATAGGAGGTACATGGTATACATCCTAGGAATTCCCTGTCCTTAGGTGGTAGATGTATGTTGTTACCTGTTGTGAATAGGCCCTAGGGAGGGGGAGGTGGTAACGTTCTGGCTGAGTTAGTGATGCTCTGATGAGCTGGTCCTATCTAATCTGAGAAACCAGGCAGAACAGCTGTTTACCGGTAGTGTGCAGAGATCGGGAGGAGACGGTGCGGTTTTCCACATTGATGTCGTGGATGTATTTCGGGGCCTTTCGGGTGTCGGAGTTGGTGGGTTTGAAGGGGCGGGCGGGGCTGACGTGGGGGGAAGTGGAGTTCCGAGGCAGGGAGGTCGCAGTGCGGCTTCAACGTTCCAAGACTGATCAGCGAGGGAGGGGTACTTGGGTGTTGCTGGGTCCTGGGGGAACAGAGGTGGTGTGTCCGGTGGAGTGGGGGAGACGGCTGGCGGACGGAGGGGTGCAGGTTGGGGCGGAGGTGTTTGGCAGGAGAGAGGCGGGACGAGTGATGGCTGCGCAGTTGTTATGGGTCCTGCGGCACGCCCTGCGGTGTATGGGTGAGGATCCGAAAGCCTTCGGGACGCATTTGTTTCGCATCGGGGCGGCGACGGAGGCGGCGCGGAAAGGTTGGGGGAAGGAGGAAATTAAACAGTTGGGACGATGGAAATCGGACTGTTATAAGACGTATGTCAGGTTGCGAGGGGTAGTGGTGGACTAAGCTGGTTTTTGGATTTGCTGCTTATATATGTTTCTTTCCAGGTGCGGTGGCGGGGCCTACAGCGGCAGCAGTGTCTATATACGTGGTGGGCCATTCTTTTGTAAAGAGAGCGGAGAAGGCGGAGTGGGAAAAATACAGGAACCTTAACCTTGAATTGGATGAGCATTTGTTTAGGTGTCATTGGAGGGGTAAAGGGGGCATGCGTTGGCACGAGTTGGTGCCGGTGTTGAATAACGTTGTGCGGGGAGGGGTGTGCCCGGATGTCTTGGTGGTTCATCTGGGGGAAAACGACCTGGTTCAGTGTAAGGGACTGGCACTGGTAAAGCAGATGAGGAGGGATTTACTAGAGATCAAGAGGCAGTGGGCAGGGTGTTACGTCATCTGGTCGGAGTTTATACCTAGGAGATGTTGGAGGGGAGCGGAGAGACCAGGGGCTATTGACAGGACTAGGAGGAAGATTAACAGGGAGATGAGGGCTTTTTGTGAGAAGGAAGGGGTAGGTAGAATGGAGCATCCGGAACTGAAGGGTATACACCCGTTACGACGCAACTTTTACTCCGCACTACCATTACAACGCGGGCATTACAACGCATGGCATTACAACGCATTGCGCTGGGGGGCGCTCTAGGATAAGAGGTAAGTTTAATTTACTATCCAACACCTTCCCTAGGGTCCACGGGGACTGGAGTTAGAATAGTAAATTATACTTACCACTATCCAGCACCCCAAAGCGCTATGCGTTGTAACGGTATTCGTTGTAAATACCGCGTTGTAATGGTACGCGGAGTAAAAGTATGCGTTGTAACGTCATACATCCGTCGAAAGCGGTAGGGGGCTTTTGAGTGGCGCTTTTCCTTAGTTATAATGGGGGGGTAGGATAGGAGGAAGGAGCTTTACTGGTTGAAGGGGAGGGAGGCAGGCGTTTTGGGTAACTGATAAGGATTTTTATGATGTTGTCGGGGAACTGTTTAGGGGTGGGGGTGGGGGGATTGGTCAGGTATATGTATATTTAGTTAGGCCTAGTTTTGTACGGCAAAGGCCAAGGTTGGGGTATGTTTTCAGGATGCACCTGTTTTCCAATAAAAGCGGCCTTTATCACACCTTACACCTGTGTCCGGTCGGTTCTTCCCCTCCCCGTCTCCCGATGGGCCCCACCAATGGGGCTTTGCGGGGGGTGGCCGACTGGAGGGAGGCTCGCCCCCCGGGGATTTTGGGGCACCGGGAGGAAGGGGAGGGGAAGAATAAAATGGGACACAGGAAGGGACTTTGGGCTGGTTGGGCTGGGTGGCGGTTTTTGGGCTCCTTTTGGGCTGGGAGGGTTAATAAGCGGCCATTTTGGGTCACTGGTCACCATTTCATGGGACAGTGACCCAGCAGCCGGGGGGCTCGGAGAATTTTGTCCCACCCGCCCTCCCTTAGGATGGGGGGGGGTTTCTGTCTTTTCTTTCCTCCAAGGTTGGGAAAATTAAGGGGGTTTTTGTTGGTCGCAGGTGCTTTCTGTGTTGAAAAGTGTTGTCGCTGGAGCAGGTGCTGGAGAGTTTAATGTAGGATGGCACTTTTCCCTAGTTATAATGGGGGGGGGTAGGATAGGAGGAAGGAGCTTTACTGGTTGAAGGGGAGGGAGTGTATATATGGCAGATGTTAAAACAGTTGAAGCAGGCGTTTTGGGTAACTGATAAGGATTTTTATGATGTTGTCGGGGAACTGTTTAGGGGTGGGGGTGGGGGGATTGGTCAGGTATATGTATATTTAGTTAGGCCTAGTTTTGTACGGCAAAGACCAAGGTTGGGGTATGATTTCAGGATGCACCTGTTTTCCAATAAAAGCGGCCTTTATCACACCTTACACCTGTGTCCGGTCGGGTCTTCCCCTCCCCGTCTCCCGATGGGCCCCAATGCTGCTTGTTTGAAATGGAGACCGGCCGCGCTTTCCATGAGCACCAGTTAAATTACACAATGACATATTCATATTTTTTGTAGATATGGAGAGATTAATCGGCAGCTCGGGACATTACTTAAATATCTTTAACAGAGCTGCTGATTAATCTCCCCATGTCTACAAAAAATATGAATATGACTGTTAAAATGTGTTAAAGAACAAACTGGAGCCGTAGTTTAAAGATCTTCAAAGGGATGCGGTGCCTGTTACAACATGTACGGGGCTGATGGGTCGAGGGGGCATGGCAAAATGGAGAAGACGGGTTATTGCCAATGCTTATCACTATTCTATTTTTTGTTAAATTATTATTGCGACTCTGTTAAGGAGCGCCTATCACCAAGCCCTAGCACTATATAAATTAGAATGCAAATACAGTTAGTGCGCTTTTTTCATTTTATTAAAATAAGATTTACTGTCCCGCTTTCACATAAAATAAATGATGCCTGCTCCGCTTACTTTTTTTTTCTTATGTGCGTTTGCTTGAGGGGAGGGTGGGTGTAGTTTCCCTGGTGTCAGCAGGAACATTCCAAAAATCTGGTTCTCATCCAGCAGTTGCGTGAATTCAGAGGAGGCAAATGCTGTCTGTGCTACCTGGGCCTGGCGTGTAAAGATGTAATTCATAGACAACATTAATCTCTGTGGTGCTTCTTTATTGGTTTATAGCTATAATTAACTGTATCTCTAGAATTGTCAGGGTTCATCTCTGCAGTTTTTTTTCTGCTTTTATTCCCTGCACTATTTCTTGGGCAGACGTAACAATTGTCTCGTTTTGTTATTAGGTTGAGCATCAGCAATGACCTGTTGTATCTCTCTGTGTACTACAAATACCAAATGAAGGAGTGGAGAGGAGGTGTCCTACCGAACACCAGGGCTGGATTGGACCTCCCCTATTAATCTATACTAATATTATAAAGAGAGAGCCCAAACCTTTGAGGCGGGTAATCTCAGGAACCACAGCACCAATCACAACACCCAATACAGCATTGGAAAGGGCAGTTGCAGCAGAAGGACATAGGCTATACAGGTGCCCACCATATACATTTGAAAGGTAAAAGAACCTTACTAGCAAAGTAGTCCCTTGTGGGCGTGGACGGGGCACGGCATGACGAAAAAAAGAAAGCGTTCCTTAAACTTGTGCGTTGTGCTGGGGGCGTGAACAAGGCCAATTGGCGCGGCAATTGCAATTGCGCGGCAGCAAGGGGTATGGCCAATGGGCGCGACAACAGGCAACAATCGCGCGGCACATCCCCCCAAAAAAAGCGTGCCTTGAGGGCGTGTGGAAAACAAACGTGTGCGTTGGGCCGGGGCGTTGCGGCAATTGCGCGGGAGCAAGGGGCGTGGCCAATGGGCGTGGCAATTGACTGGGCTTAGGCGGGGACAGATGCGACTGATCGTGCCTGCGGGGACAATAACTGCACAGTATCCTGCACGCTGTCAGCCAGTCAACTCTCTGCATAGAGGACCGTGCCTGCGTGGACACTAACTGCAGCGTCTCCTGCACGCTGTCACACACTTAACTCTATGCATAAACGAATTGACACCAGGCGCACAACATCAACCAGGACTGGAGCCGGGCTCAGGCAGCGGATGACGCGACTAAGCGCGCCTGCTGGGACACTAACCTTTGAACTGACTGCCCTTTCCCACACGCGCAGCGTCGCCAGGACACGCTGTCACCCACTCAACTCTCTGCATCAACGACTTTACACCACAAGCACAACATCAAACAAAACTGGAGCCGGGCCGCAAGCGGGGGATGACGCAATTCAGCGTGCCTGCGGGGCCACGACATTTACAACTGAATGCACTTTCACACACGCTTACCTACGGAAGTGGAGTACATACACACTAGAGACATCTGCTAATACTTACTCCGAGGTACACCCAGTATCTGCACACACAGGCCTAACTATTGTGACACTTCATGCTAAAAATGTTCTCTACAGCGAGATTTTAAAATAAATTTCCCTTGCCTATTACACACATTCTATTTCATACCCGGACAACGTCGGGATGGGCTGCTAGTTATTAATAAAGAAAGAGAATCCACCCACAGAGAATAGGCAATGGATGATGGATAATCAAGGGTCAGATGTGTTTCCTACACAGGTGGAAAGCACATTGTGTTTCTAAAAACCCCTCACACACCAAAAGGGCCCTTGGGGTCATGCTTCATCATAGGGGTCTTCACGCCCCTCTACGGGACGCGGCATGCCACTAACCAGCGAGTACGCAGGAGCACTGATGTTACCACTATGTGTAGTGTGAGAGGGGTGTGAGTGGGAGGGTCAGGAGTGAGTAATAAGTAAGTGTTAAAAAATACCTAGCACCTGAGGAGTAGAAAGAATTTTAATAGACCTCAGTGCCGGTATTGTTAAAAAGGTATGGTGGAGGTATGTTGTATTAATGTACAAAACCTCCTGTGTGCGTCAACGTGTTTTGAAACGTGCTGCTCCTTCTTCAGGATGGGTGCACAGATCCCTACCCTTTGTAGTTTTATATTGCGTGAACCGGACCACAATGATTCCCCCCGGCGGAAGTAGGGTCACAGACCAGTCTTCCCCCAGGGGATTCGCGCAGGACGGACTAGGCTGGAGGTCAAGGGGTAGAGTTGGGGAGGGGTATAAGAGTGCAGGGAAGAAAGGTTTCATCCTCTTCCTGTATCCAGCACCATTCGGGGATGGTAGGAAATTTATTTGAAGTGCAGCTTGCGGATGCTTGTTAGACTAGGTAATTTAGGGCGAGGTAGCCAGTTGGTTGACTGTGTGCTGCGGGACAGCGGAGCGTGTTTCCCGGCGGTGACGCGAATCACCGTGTCCTATGTCGGTGAAGGCTGTGAGGGAGGTCCTACGCGTCCTGGGTAGAGCGGTCCGTGAGGATTTCCTACGGCCCGGCGTCCTGGAGCAGGCGTGGTTGGGGGTGTCGCAGACACCCCAGTCAGCGTCCGCTGGCGTGGCGGCAGCGGTGGTGGCTTGCATGGAGGAGCCATCACTGATCTCCAAAGGTATGTCGGTGCGGGGCTTGATCAAAAACACAGTTAAGAAAAGGGGGTAACCCTGTGTCCCTCAGAACCTGGGTATTAGTAGTTTAAAAGAAAAGTGGTTCTGTTGGGTCGGACTAATTGCTTTTGGAAACATTCACTGAAAGTCACCTTGCACTTGACAGTCACCATAAACACCATAAACATTGAATGTTATCTAGGAATGATTACAATTCAGATACCAAATGTTTTGGAAAATATTTGAATACAATTGATTGATCGCATAACTTCAAATTTTTGAGTATTCATTTCTCAAATTGTTGGACTTGTATCAGAGAGTCTTTTTGTTTTTGTTTTTCATTTAATGAATGTTTCCAAAAGCAATTAGTCCGACCCAACAGAACCACTTTTCTTTTGATCAAAAACACAGCACAAGAGCCTGCCTGCGTGGCCGAGCATTGACGGGGTAGCTGGGGAGGAGCTCCCGATCGTGCCAGGCAGGCCTGGGGGACTACAATTAAGCTAGCCATTCAATGCAGGCGACTCCCACGAGACAGGAGACAAGTTATCTAGGCAGCTTGAGCTGGCGAGGCATGGCTCCAGGACCGGCAAGGAGGCACTCACTGAGGAGGGGGGTGGGGAGAGGCCCGGTGAGGGGGATATCCTACAGGTACTGAACTTGTCCAGGAAGGGTTCTGCACAGGAGCACGAGGTGGGACAATGGGAGGACGCTCAAATTGATCTCTCTTTTGGGGCACCAGTGAGGGCTGCACAGCTGGGTGGAGGGCTGGGGGTTTCCCTGACAGGGTTGGTGAGGGCCCGGGGAGGGGGGTGCCTGAGGCATGTCTCATGGCAAGGGTTGGGCCTGAGCCTCACGCCTCAAGGCTCCTTTACCAGCCAGGTGGGGTATGTCCTTTGAGGACAAGATCAGGGATCAGAAGATAATGATCCCGGAGACGGAGGCCCGGTGGGGGTAGCTCTGTGCGGGCAGGGAGATTGGGGGCAGGGACAACTGAGCGGAGGGGCCCCCCACGTCAGAGAAGGAAGCCTGGGCAGAACAGGAAGTGCAGGGGGTGGTCTTGAAGGGTAAGGGGTGTGGGTGGAAGAAAATAGCCACCCCCAGATGGGGGCAGGGACAACCAGGACGGATCTGAGACCCGATGGTGCTGGGGCCCTTCCAGGTTGGAGCAGCCTGGGGGGGGGGGTTCCAAGCTGGCAGCAGTTTGGCAAAGGGGTAGGAGGGCCGGCAGGGTGCAAGATGGCACGAGACACTGGCCAGAAGCAGCAGGGGGGTCTGCGGCGACCTTTCCTCCATCGAGGGAGTGGGCATCGGCGGCGTGTGTTATGGAATGTGGTGGTGTGCCTACCAAGAAAGGCAAAGGTGTGAAGAGAGCGGTGCCTGAAGTGTTGTGGACGCCTGTGGAGCTGGAACCGGAGTTGGTGTTAGACTATGGTGATGAGAGTGATGAATTGGAGGAAGGAGAGTTGCGAGAAGAGGAGGACCTGACTGGCAGGTTGGTGGGGGTAGAGAGAAGGCAACCAGATGATTTGGTGGTTTGCAGGAGGTATTAGTGGCGAAAGGCAAATCGAGTTTGGACAACTCAAAGAAGAAGTGTGCCAAAGAAAAGGAGGGGGAGACGCAGACCAACTTGACAGGTGAGGGTGTGTGGTGGGCTGCTTGGGACAGCGGTCCAAAAGGGGGAGGAAGAAAGCCTCCCGGTCAGTGGGTGTGGGGGAGGGTTCAGTGCGGGATACAAAGCTGCTCCACCCCAGCGCTGCGGCGCCTGCGAAGGGGGTGAGGATGCTGAGTCAAAGAAGTTGGTGGTGGCCAGTGTTCAGATCGACAAGACAGAAGGATCAGAGGGAAAAGATGAAAAAGGGGAGGACAAATACCAGAAGAAATTACCTTACATGTACTTGGCAATGCCATTTGGGTCCCATTTATCAAACAAAAGGAAGGGAAGAATTTGGAGACATGAATATGTAGATGTATTCAAACTCTTACATAGAGAGATACAAGCAAATGAGGCCTCTAAAGAAGAGGGATGGGAACTTACGAGGAGACCTAGGGTCCCGGTCAACATGGAAACTTGGACTTCTGCCTTTTTAATATATGCTAGCATATATTGAGAGAAACATCTGGACAGGGCCATAGCGCGTCTAAAATACATGGACATCATCAGAAAGGCTCAAATGCATTTCAGGGGGATTGCGTGGTTGAGCTACGGCAAGGAGTTTCGGGCTAGGATTAGTGTCAACCCGAATAAGCTGTGGGGCTAAGTAGATCAGGAACTGTGGATGCAGTCGATGTCATTCGTGTAGTTCTCCGCATCCACACACACAGCAAGCGGAATGCTGGTACGTAGCGGTCTTTTCTGACACGTCTCACCCCAGTTCGGGCGGGAGTTTGAACTGTAAGTTTAGGTGGCACAGGTGCTTATCCCAGGTAGAGGGTAAGCAATACGGGGGCCTGTTGGAACTACAACAAAGGTTACTGCTCGAGATACCCCTGTAAGTTTAAGCATGAATGCTCCAAATGCTTGAGCAGACACGCGCTCACACAATGCTTTACCTTGGTCACACCATCTGAATAATGGCAAGCCAAGAAGGTCAGAGGACATGCTGGGCCCCAGGGCTCCTACCCCTGTTAAGATCGAGGCCATGTTCCCGTGGCTCTTGATATACCCGGACAGAGAGGCTACGTTAAAGCTGCAGTGGGGGTTTACTGAGGTTTTTCGGTTGGTTTACCAGGGCCCTAGAGAAAGGAGCAGGGTGAAAAATGTTTAAATCGGCAAAAGAGTTGTCAGGGGTGGTAGCAGCCAAATTGAAGAAGGCAGGATAGCGGGCCTGTTTACCGATTGGCCTGTAGAGGACTTAATTATTTCCCCGCTAGGGGTAGTCCCTAAAAAAAGAGCAAGGCAAGTACAGGATAATACATCACCTTTCGTGGCCGGAGGGGAAGTCTGTTAATGACTTCATTGCACGGGAGGATATGAGGGTGCTGTATGCGTTAGTGGACAATGCGGTCCACCTAGTACGGGTGTGTGGGCAGGGAGCAGAGATGGAAAAATGTGATGTGAAATCTGCGTTCCGCTTACTGTCCATACACCCTGCGGATTTCTCGTTGCTGGGGATGCAGTTCGAAGGGGCCATTTACGTGCACAAAGTCCTACCCATGGGCTGTGCAATCTCATGCGCACTGTATGAGATGTTCAGCACATTTTTTCAGTGTGCATTCATAAAAATAAGCGGCCATCAGGGAGTATCTCATTACCTGGATGATTTTCTATTCATTGGCAGACAATATTCGGGAGCTTGCGGGCTGGCGTTAGCACAGTTTCAAGACATGGCACAACGTTTTGGGGTTTCCTTGTGCCTGAGAAAACAGCTGGGCCCAGTTGTGGGTTGACTTTTCTGGGCATTGTACTGCACTTGGTCCAGTGGATGGCCCGTTACCCGCAGGGAAGGTGGTGGACATCCAAGCCTGCCTGCTTTGGGTGATTGGGGAAAAGAAGAGTGGTGCAACAACTCTTGGGCTTCCTGAATTTTGCTTTTCGGGTGGTGAGAGCAGGCTGGATGTTCTGCAGGCGCCTCGACATGGCCATGTCGGGGGAAGTGCTCCCACACCACAGGGTATGGATCTCAATGGTGGTTCGAGTGGACTTGAGAGTATGGCTGACATTTTTGACGGATTTCAATGGGGTGTCTCTGGATTTTTTTGAAGACCGGACGATCTGGCAGGTTGAAATATTCTCTGACGTCGTTGGGTCCTCTGGTTTTGGCATTTTCTGCGATGGGCAGTGGTGCACGGAGGACTGGCCAGCACATTGGGTGACACAAGGGAGGAGCATAGCGTTTCTTGAGTTTTTTACATTGCTGGTGGCTCTGGCAGTTTGGGGCTCTGAATTCCAGAATAGGTTGGTGTTGCTTCATGTAGACAACATGACTGTGGTTGAACTAGTCAACAAGCAGAGAGCGAAGGACTTGAGGGTTTTGCGGTTGCTGCATAGTTTCATGCTGCGATGCTTGCAATTGAGTGTGGTCTTTCGAGCAAAACATGTTCCTGGAGCAAGTAATGACATTGCGTATGCTTCGTCTCGTTCGCAGTGGAGACGTTTCCGGTGACTGGCACCTGGAACAGAAGCCCACAAGACAAAGCTACCGGACGGCATATGGGCCTGGGGGGAGTGAGAGTGATAGGCCTGGTTAAGAAGTCTATAGAGGATACGACAAGATGCAGTTACAGGCGGGCTTGGTCAGAGTTTGGATCCTTTATGGGCTGGACCCTGGGGACGTGGAACATGTCTCGACTGCATACTGACCAGGAAGTGATACATGTTGCTCTGTGTTGCATTGAGAAGGGTTTGTCACCAACCAAGATAGCAGGGAAGCTGGCAGGGATATCTTTTTACTTTAAATTGTAGAGGGGTTTTGAACCGGCGAAGGATGAGATCCTGAGCAGAATGCTAAAGGGTTGGGGTCGGTGGGGCGCCAAGGGAAGTCATTACTTTTGACTTATTGCAAGATTTGATGGGGGCGTTGCCCAGTTGATGCTATGACAGTTATGAAGTCACTGTGTTTCGTTTATGCTTGGTATGGATGTTTTTTGTGGCATTCTGGGTGTCTACTTTTGGCATGAGGGGGGGAGGGGAGAAAATATGAGGACATCACCCTCAATGGGGAACAATTGGGGATTTGGCTGGGTCAGTCTAAGACAGACCAAGCGGGACAAGGCAAATGGGTTTGTTTGAATGAAAGTGGATGTGTGGGAGTGTGCCCAGTGAAGGAGTGGTGTTTTTTTTTGCACGGGTCGGGCGCCAGTTGGGGGAGTTATTTTATCATGCGTCCAGGAATTGGTTGATGGTGAAACAGTTGCTGGCAGTTTTGCGCATGGCGTCTGGGTAGGGATCCGACTGGTTTTGGGACGCATTCTTTCTGCATCGGGCGGCGATGGCTGCAGCGCGTCTGGGTTGGTCATGGGATAGAATCCGGCAGATTGGGAGGCGGAGGTCCAAGTGTTGCGAACGATACGTGCGAAAATATGTGTTTTTGGTGGGGGAACAGGGAGGGCTCTTTAAGAAGCTGCTGTGGAACACTAACATCTTTTTCTTGTCATAGGTTGTGTGGGGGGCCCAGGGACCAAGACGTTCCCCTGGATTGTTGGACATTCCTTCGTACATTGGGCAGCAAGATATGCAGATCGACAGCTATATGGCCGTAACCTGGGTCTGAAGAGCCACCATCACGAGGTGCATTGGTGGGGAAAAGGAGGGATGCGTTGGGGGACACTCTTGCCCTGGCAGACAAAGATGATTTCACAAAGAGGTTGCCCGGATCTGTTGGTTTTGCATTTGGGCATGCATGACTTGATTTGTTCTTCGGGTCTGGCAATCCTTCAACAGATGCAGAGAGACTTGGAAGTCATGAAACACAGGATGGCAGGAATGTGCATTGTATTGATGGAATTTATGGCACGAAAAATTTGGAAAGGGGCTGTGACACCTGCAGGAGTGGAAAAAGCCAGCAGGAAGCTCAACAGGGTGATGAGGGGTTTTTGTGCGACAAAGGACATCAAAGTGATATCACATGTGGGCTCCGGTTGGGGGAGCCGCTGCTGTTCAGGGATGACGGAGTCCCCCTTTTGCAATTGGGGAATGCGTATTATGTGATGGAGATGCGATCAGCAAGTTGTGGAATGAGTCCATTTGGTGTTAGAGGGAGTGAGAGAGAAAGGTGCACACTACTGAGGGGGCAGGTAACCGCCGTAAAGGGGGTTCCATGGTTGGCAGTACTTTGGAGGGGTGGGGGAGTCATTGACGGGAAGGGTGAATGATGGAGGTGCAGGATGCATGTGTATAATGGCAGATGATACAGGGGAGGATGTTCGGAGATAAATGAAGAAGTGGATGGAGAACTGAAAGGGGTAATGGATTGGAGGTGAGGAGAGATTTGGAGCAATGTGAAAGGGATGGAGGGAATGAAACGTTGATGTTGGGGATTGTTTTGGTTAAATTGATGTTATTGGTTAATTATTGGGTATGCAGCCTTGTCCTAATAAATGGCCTTTTACACTTCAACGACAGCGTGGAGTGGTTATCTGTGCAAGGTCACCAGTTAAGGACACATTCATTATTTAATAGGCATGGGAAGATTTAGCCCTCGGACCCACGGCTGGTTTTCTTTTTACTTTGTGCACCCACAGAAGATGTGCACAGCTCAAGAAAGGAGTTAGGATCCCTAAATGGACAAAACGCGCTTTCCGATTGTAATCTTGTGGTCTGACGGCAGCCAGGCATGCAATTCCCTAAGTGATTCAGCCACCTACCTCCTGGTGAATTACAATAATCTAATTTATGTTGCAGACTGCGATGTGTAATAGATCTATCATAGAAGAAGGTATCTTTTTAGCCCCCTCGCCCCCTCCCTGAATAAATTGCCTGTCACAAATTAGAATGAGAGCTTTTTATCATGGCTCTGTCTTTTGCCCACACTTGTATTCAAATCCATGTATTGTCTGGGTTCCCCGACAGAACGTTTCATCTCGTGCCATTCGTACTCCACATTTGCGAGGTTTGCACAAATGCAATATTTATGGAGGTCTCTGCATCATTGATGGCAGCCCCAGCTTTCAGTGCTGTCTCGGGCTCCTTGACGCTCAGATGTGATGCGTTATCTCGCCACAGATGATTTACTTAGTAACAGAGTAATTGGAGCTAGAAAGGCGCCTGGGCCCTCCGGTCTCCTTAGTCCATCTTCTTAGTCGTGCGCTTTAATCCTTCAGTGAAGTTTAATCCATTTGGGAATGCTTTGTTTGACCAACATGGCCACAGTGTTCCAAAGCGAAAAGCTTCAAGATCACTGCTTAGTTTCGGGGTTGGATGTGATTTACGTCTCCAGCACATCTAATTGAGCACAACACACAAAGCTCACACGCTGGTAAAACCAGAAATCAAATTAAAAACTGCAACTAATTACTAAGACTATCATTACATTGGCAGCATGTTATACACAGTAAGAAACACCTTAATGGTGTGGTAATATCATAATATTTAATTCCACCCAAGGGTAGTGGTCAAATACGTGTATTGTGTAGATTTAAATTCTTTACAAGAAATACAAAGAATAAAAGCTGATAAAGAAAAATATGAGCTGTCAATACAGTTAAGCCACCCAAGATGAAATAGTTAAAACTTTGCATCATAAATATGCAAACTTTAGAAGATGAAGCCATAAATAACGCTCTTGTTGTTCTGCCTACTTTTCGTAATGAAAACTCTCTAAAACATGATAATAAATACATGTTCCGAATGTCACTAGGGCCTGGGCAGATACATTAGGTTTCATCAAATTATTATACAACCTCCAATAGCCCAGGAGCTCTAAAACTGCTTCAGAGGAATGTATAAAAGACTAAAGTTTTGTTGTTTAGTTCTGGCCGTCAAGTTGGAGTCAATGTAGTACTGCCTAGCAAGTAACATGATACCAACAAGTACTATGAGTTATGATGTCTTGATACCCTGGTCAGCTGTTGGGAGCGAACCATGCATTCCTTATCTGATGCTGTTTTTAAGGACTGTTTTCAACATTCAGAGCAGGTCACCGATATACGGCAGGTTATGTAAGCTTATAAAAGCAAGACCTTGTTGGGATTCTATGGCAGGACCGGAGGCTTCTGATTATGCTTTCTCATTTCTTTACTGCACAAACAGCAACCAATGAAAATGAAAACTACAAATGTAAAAACAAAATTTCCCATGAGGCTTTGAACCACGCCTCTCATACAACAACCAATCACAGTGGCAATAAACATATATAGTATCGAGACACTAATCTGGCCTCCTCTTTCTTTGCTGCTCCGCAGCCCAGATAAGTGCTCCTTACTCTTATATGCTTCTTCGACTTGAATTTACGTGTTTCGCCTCTGGCGTATGCTCTATATTCACTTGTGATTGTTTATGCAGTATTTGACGCGCTGTGGCGCCCTGATTGTTACATTGCTCGCGGGTCTCGGACTGGTACTTTGTCCCGTTCCTCCGTCCCTCCATTCCCTCCCCCGATGTCGGAGCGGACTGCTTGGCCCGCTCCGTGTCCCAGTACTCCTCGACTGAGCGCGTGTAGCGCTCGTAGGCTTACCTTGCCCCTGCTCTCTGCCCGCGGCGCTTGCCGCTGTGAACCGCGACCGCGATTGGAGGGACTTGGCCCCCCCTCGGGAAAGGAGACGCACGTGGGAGCCCGGCAGAGGCCCGGCGTGCGTCTTCAGGGACTCGCGCACGCAGCCTCTCTCGTGCCTACCAAGACGCTCTAGCCCCGGCTGAAAGGGGACAACACGCAGTTTGGCCAGGAGCCGAGGGCCGTTTTTTGACCTAAAATGGCGGCGTTTTCACCCCGTTTGGCAACCGGAGGTCTGATATATTAACCCTTAACTCCCCTGTGCCAGAGGGCGCAGGGTAATTTTTGGAAGCCCTTTTCATTACTGATTTGGGCTCTTTCCCTCCATTAGTCCTAGAACTGGACTTTATAATACATTGACTGTTGGTATTTCCGGCTCCTGCGCCTGGCTCTTCTCCTGATTGACGCCCTCGCTTGGGCTGGCAATTCTGCTTCCCTCTGGGGATTTAGAGTGGGGTTATTCGGTCCCTTGTAGAGATGGCAGATACTGAGTACTGCGACGAGGAGGGTGCTGCGTGCGATTACCAGGGCAATGAGGAATATTACGAGGAAGAGTCTATGGAAGATTTAATTGACAAGAAGCTGGACGCTAAGCTTGATAAGGCCCTCTCTTCTGCCCTGCTTCCATTAGCCAAGAAATTGGAACAGCTGGTCCCTGGCAAGAAGCTCCCTCTTCCTAACCTGGATCCCTCACGTCCCCCACCCCGTAAGAAGGTGGCTCTTGACCCTTCATGGCCCCATGCCCAGTCCTATGATAAAATTTACAAACCCAATGAGTCTTCCGCTGGCGGCAAGTCCTTGCCGTCCCGCCCCCCCCTCTCCCCCTCCTAACGACATCACCACCGACACAGATACGGACACAGATTCCTCAGATGCTGCGCCCGGCAAGCGCTCTAAGAAGCGCAAGCACGACTCCCCCCCTGTCACTCCCTCCCCCTTTTCCTTTGACCCTGCGGACATCATCCACCCCAGGTCCTCTGATTGGGTCCCCCCCCCCAGCTGTGGCGGAATATCTGGAGTCCCACCTCCGTAAAGGTTTTGATAAAGAAGTGAGGGCTCGCCTTAAGTCCGAGTGCCCTCGGCCCAACTTGGCCCACAAGGTGGCCGTTACCCCAGACATCGACCCTTCTATGGCTACTTTCCTCAAAAAATACAAGAAAGACCCCAAAAAAGGAATTGATCGCGCGCTCAGAGCGTGCCAGGATAAGGTCCTTGACCTTTCAGGGCCTTTGGCCAAGATACTGGAGCTGGCCCTCCAGGCTCAGAAGACAGGGGATGCCATCCACCCTGAAGTGCTGGCGGGTTGGGCGCAGCGGGCCATTTGAATGTTGGGCAACGCCAACTGCGCTCTAGCTTCCGAGAGGAGGAAGTCAGTTTTACTCCGGATTGACCCCCAATTGGTTGAGTTGGCTTCATCGGAGCCGGGCCCTTTGGCGGAAGGACAGTTGTTTGGAGACAACTTTGTAAAAGACATTGCTAAATTTGTCAATACCTTTGCATCCTTGGATAAGTCTCAGGCCTCCTTGAAGAGGGTGTTGCATCAGGTCTCTCATAGGGCCGGCCGTGGCAGAGTATGCCCCGACCGGCCCCTACTCGAATACTAGTCCTCAACGAGGTTATGCCCCCAGGCGGGGCAGAGGTTACACACAGGAACCTGACCAAGCTGGCTTCTACCCGTCCAGATCCCGCGGCTTCAGGGGCCGCTATAATCGAGGGGTCAACAGAGGTTACAAACACTTCGACAATCAGTCCTCTGGTAAGTCAAATGTGTCCTTTGTTCCCTCTAGGGGGCAGGTTGCGCCATTTTGTACTGAATTGGACGAGTCTCACGGCAGATGCTTGGATCCTACAGACCGTCCAAGGCTACGAGATAGAGATGGTGGAATGTCCCGTGCAGCCCTTCCCCCCTCAGCCTCTCCTTTTTTCCCATCTCGAACAGAGTTTTATCGACTCAGAGCTGGAAGAGCTTTTGACAATAAAGGCTTTTGCGGTAGGACCCTTCATCCCAGAAGGTTTCTGCAGCAACGTCTTTCTAGTTCAAAAGAAGGGTGGCGGTCAACGCCTTGTCTTGAATTTGAGAGACTTCAATCCCTTTGTAACTTATCGCCACTTCAAGATGGAGGGAACCCATCTTTTGCGAGACCTTCTGTTGGAGAATGACTGGATGGTCCGATTAGACTTAAAAGATGCCTATCTGACAGTCCCCATCTGCCCATCTCATCAAAAATATTTACTGTTCCCTTGGAAAGGGCGTTGGTTTCATTACAAGGTGCTTCCCTTCGGTCTGTCTTCAGCCCCTTGGGTGTTCACCAAGCTTCTCAAACCTGTGATCTCTCGCCTTCGGGAGATGGGAGTGCGGCTCATTGTTTACCTAGACGACATGCTCCTCCTGGCCCAAGACCGGTCCCTTCTTCTCACTCACTTGGAGTGGACGACGTCCTTGCTGCAGAATCTGGGATTCGTGATCAATACCAAGAAATCGGTGATGATTCCGAATCAGCAGATGGAATTCCTGGGTTTCCTGATAGACTCTGTTTCAGCTCAACTACTCCTTCCCCTTCACAAGATCAGGTCCATCAAGAGGGAAATATGATCCACCTTGGCCAGGGAGAGGATTTCCTTGCGTGTGTTGGCGCGGATTGTGGGCCTTCTGGCCTCGTCGATCCAAGCCATCTTTCCCGGCCCTTTACATTACAGGGCCCTGCAGAGACTAAAAATCTTTTACTTACAGAGAAAATGTCACTACGATCATCTAATCCCCCTTTCCCCCGAGGCCCGGGAGGAACTTCAGTGGTGGCTGGACCACATGTCAGCCTGGAATGGCCGAGCCATCTTCGGCGCAGACCCAGATGTGGTAGTCGAATCGGACGCCAGTCAGTGGGGCTGGGGCGCTCGCTGTGGGGAGTATACCACAGGAGGACGGTGGTCAGCGGACGAACTCTCACTTCACATCAACTGTCTGGAGTTGTTGGCAGGGTCCTTTGCCATCAGATCTGTCTCACCGCTGAAGAGCAATTGTTGTATTCTCCTCCAATGGACAATGTCTCAGCGGTGAGGTACATCAACCGATTAGGGGGGACGAGGTCTCGTTTGCTGGTCCACATTGCGAAGGAATTTTGGCATTTCTGCCTGGATCGCAAGATCTCGGTGGTGGCAGAATACCTTCCGGGGAAATTCAATCAAGTGGCGGATTGGAATTCCCGGTTTCTCCGAGACTTCAGCGATTGGAGACTTCACCCATCGCTGTTCTCTCAGATCATGACTATGTGAGGCCCCTGTCAGATAGATCTTTTTGCCTCTCGCCTCAATGCCCATCTTCCCCTGTTTTACAGTTGGAGACCGGATCCAATGGCGATGGGGACGGATGCGTTCCTTCACCATTGGGGGCAGCGGAGGAATTATGCTTTTCCTCCGTTTGCCCTGATTCCGAGAGTGGCGGCGTTGGTACGCTGACAGAGGGCGACAATAGTGTTGGTGACTCCGTTCTGGTCGACTCAGTCGTGGTTTCCCACACTGTTGGAGTTATCTGTGGATCTCCCCTTCCGGCTCCCGGTCTTCCCGACGCTTCTGCAGGACCCAGTGGGAGCTTGCCACCCCTTGATCATGCAGAACCAGTTGACCTTAATGGTGTGGTTGCTCTCCGGAGACATGAATGCCTTGCAGGCCTTTCACTGAGGCTTCCGGCTTTATGCAACAGGCGTGGGCTCCTTCCACCCGGAAACAATACTCTGCATCTTGGAAGAAGTGGGTGGGTTGGTGCCTTTCAAAGCAGGTGGATCCCGTGGAATCAAATGTGACTGATGTATTGAATTTTCTGTCGGAACGTGCAGCTTCAGGCCTGGCTTACAGGTCGGTTAATAATTTCAGGTCTCCAATTTCTGCTGGTCACGACCACATTGACGGTAAGCCGGTGGGGATGCATCCCCTGGTTTGTAAGTTGCTTAAAGGTGTGCGTGTGGCCAACCCTCCTCGGCCCCGGTATTCCACAATGTGGGATGTTACAAAGGTGCTTAATTTGTTGGAAACCTGGCCCGATAATGGTGATTTGTCTTTGAAACAGCTCTCTGCTAAGCTCACTATGCTTTTGTGCCTCATTTCATGTCGCAGAGTTTCGGATGTTAGAGCTCTAGATTTGGCTGGTAGGATGTTTTCTCCTCAGGGTATATCCTTTGTTATCACACGACGAACTAAGACCATGTCACGCTCGGTGGAATATCCCGCCTTTCCTCATAACAGCAAGCTATGTGTGTTGCAGTGTCTCAAGTGTTATGAGGGGCGTACTATTGTACACAGGGTTGATCCTTTGGGCCAATTACTCATATCTATTCAAAAACCCTTCAAACCAGTCGCTGCGGCTACTTTAGCCAGATGGGTTAGATGGGTCATGTCGGAAGCTGGCATTGATGTATCTGCTTATGGTGCTCATTCAGCTAGAGGTGCAATGGCTTCCAAAGCCTATTTATTGGGGTCCCGCTTAGAGGATATCCTCAAAGCGGCTGATTGGTCTTCGGATTCAACGTTTAAGGTGTTTTATTATAAGCCTATTCCTCATGTTTCTGATGCTGTGCTTGATGAGCTTGTTGATGAGCTTTGAACCAGCATAATCAGAAGCCTCCGGTCCTGCCATAGAATACAACGTTTTCTAGCTATGGCGGCAAGAATTTTAGATTCTATTAAGGACACGGAGGCGAGGATTATCCCACCCGTTGGGACAGTTGTATAACTGTAAAGTTGTCTCGAAATGATGTTGTTTAACAACTTTGTACCCACCCTCTGAGAAATAGGATTTGTGGGCTTCTTTTCTCAAACTTCTTTTTCTGTTTCAGGAAACGATTCCAACAAGAGTTAACTGCCTCCTGTGGATGGTGCTGCTATCCCTTCCTGGTGGAGGATGATTCCTGGTGGTTCTGGATTTTCTACGTTGGGAATTCCTAAGGATCTGTTCTCTCCGTTGAGAGTTAAGACTTTTGTTCACTATGACGAGACTGTTCGCGCAAAGAAAGAGGAGGCCAGATTAGTGTCTCGATACTATATATGTTTTTTGCCACTGTGATTGGTTGTTGTATGAGAGGCGTGGTTCAAAGCCTCATGGGAAATGTTGTTTAGGTCTCGCGACCTATCGATGCGCGCATGCGCATCGAGCGGAGCGAGAATTCAAGCGGCGAAAACATCATGAAACCACCAGCTTTTTGCTGGCGTTTTCATGGCGTTTTCATGCAGTTCATGTGAACCACGTGTTCAAACATGAACGCGCATCAGCCTCCCTCCATTTGCCGCACAGCACATCAAAGGGCTTCGCCCAGCGTGCGCTCTGCGGCTTCTCCTCCCCTAATTAGTCATTTTCGCCGCTCCCCTGCCCGCCGTCTCGCATTTCTCCTCCCCCCTCCCCTTCTCTGCCTTCCTTTCCCGTCGCACGCATTTTTTTTTTCAAGCATTTCTCCTCCCTCCTCCCCCTCTACAAGACATGCACGTCACATATCGTTTGCTACCTCTTGTATTTTGTTGCTCTTGATACTTGCACAACTGTCACTATTGTCTCATGTAACGTAACGTTTGCTTTTGTAACATGCTCACTTGTTCTTGCTCATGTCCGCCCGTTCAAATGTGTGTACTTATTGAATCAGTGTAAATGGGTTTGTCTAACCTAGTTACCCAGTTGCATGTCTGCAGCTCTAGCCGCTAGACCACATAACCTCCCACTCCCAGTATAATAGCGATCACAAAAGTGATATTGGTAGATTTACCAAAAAGGAGAAACACTCCATGAAATGCAAACGTATTGTTTTCGTCTTACATTGTTTGATTACATCCAAATTGGCCTTTTTGTGCGTTCTGCTGTTTGCTTTCCTTCCACCCCTCCTCACGTTACAATGTACTCCTCCTAAAGTAAGTACATCTGAGGTAATGTGACCCCTTCCAATCCGGCCGTTACTCATAATAGCATTCAGGCGCTTAGGAGGCCTCGATAATGTGATCTGACCGTCTTTCAAGATACGCCTGGGCTCCAGCTCTTAGGTGAGTGAGTGAGCTCTTCCCGTCGTTAGCCTGTCGCCCTTCCTGCCAGATGGCCTCCGAGCTCTCCCTGTCTGCCGCGCCCAGTCAGGGGCGATGAGAGACGGGTCTTACCGGCACGGACCGTCGCCTCACTGAAGGTGGTAATGACGCTGTGTCCCAGCACTTCCAGGGGAGCCTTTCAGCGGCCGCCATTGTCATGTTAAAGTCTCTGTGCGCGTGAGCTTCTTACAGGGCATCAGGCCTCTCACCCTCCACAGACATCCCGCTCCATCGAAGCCTCCCCAGCGAGGTACCTAAGCTTAAATGTGACAAAACCCTGTCTTTCAAGTCACTGATTATTTCTGTGTGTTATCAGGTGTGTTAATTTAATCAATCTTAATTAAACTGCATTACAACTACAATTAGATTTTGTTGCTCTTGATACTTGCACAACTGTCACTATTGTCTCATGTAACGCAACGTCATCCCCTGTTAATACTGTGGCCTCTGCTGTGGCCTCTCCACACGTGTTTTGTTAAAGCGCCTGGAAGGATTGGGGGCACCTGTAGACCCTTGCCATGTTGTATCATTTTATTTACCGAGCCTACAGAGGTGCAAACGGAAAGGGGGTGGGGATATTGTGCTTCAAAACTAAATACTTATAAGGTCCCCAAGCGAGACCTATTGGCAATGCCAATGCTTGTTTTACATTTGTAGTTTTCATTTTCATTGGCTGCTGTTTGTGCAGTAAAGAAATGAGAAAGCATAATCCTCGCCTCCGTGTCCTTAATAGAATCTAAAATTCTTGTCGCGATAGCTAGAAAATTTTGTATTGTACTGTCAGATACTTAAACGTCAGTTATAGGAGGAATCCAAACTCGACAAACATAGCTTGGTTGCAGCAGAGTTCTTTGCATAAATAGGAAGTTAGGGAACCGATTCAAGATTGTGTACAATCAGGACTAATTTTTCCTACGTAATTGCATGCTTTATAAACTAATTTAGTTCACTCCATCAGGCGGGGAGGGAAAATGTGGCGTATTAGCTGTTTGGCAAGATCTTTTGGAGATGAGAACCTGAATAACGACTGAAGTATTCTTTGAAAATATGTTGTCTTTAGCTCTTTTCTGAACTGCATGCATCATCTGGTTGCCTAATATGCAGTGGCATGTTGTTCTCACTTCTTAACACATGCTTGCTGCTGTGTTTTATTTTTTTCCTTGTTTCTTTTTCCCCGGTATTTCTTCACTAACAGTCTGGCGATGCCCTGAGACAGTCTGGCGATGCCTTGACTCATTCTGCTGGCCTCTGGAGGTGTTCAGTTTTTTAAAACAAGTGGTGTGAGATACTCTTCATTGCTGCTTTGTAGTTAATGCATCAGGTCATCAGAATGCTTTAGTCTTGTAACAGCATCCATTTGTAAATGCATCACAGTCTGAAAGGGATCACTGACATAATATCGACTACAAAAATATAGGCATTTAAAATATTGACACCAAAATATCGACTACAAAAATATCGAAGTCCTATCTACAAACAGATAAGTACAAAAATATCGAATCAAAAATATCGTTTAAAAATATGTACTTTGTAAAAATATCGAATTTATTAAAATTAATGTCAAATTATAAAATTAAAAAAAAAATAACTAAACTATACTTAAAAATACTTAAATAACCTTAAAATGATTAAATAATTAATTTAAGTTATAAAAAAACTGTTTTATTTGTTAAAACATATATATATTAACATAATATTATTAAAAAATATACAATATTATTACCGTAGCATAGCAAAAGTGTTAAAATTACTATTCCCACTCCAATGAGTGCAACAGTAGGGAAAGCGTTGGATATCGTAGGGGTAAAAATTACTATTCACACTCCAGCGAGTGCAACAGTAGGGAAAGCGTTGGATAGCGTAGGGGTAAAAATTACTATTCCCACTCCAGTGGGTGCAACAGTAGGGAAAGCGTTGGATAGTGTAGGGGTAAAAATTACTATTCCAACTCCAAAGAGTGCAACAGTAGGGAAAGCGTTGGATAGCGTAGGGGTACAAATTACTATTCCCACTCCAAAGTGTGCAACAGTAGGGAAAGCGTTGGATAGCGTAGGGATTAAAATTGCTATTCCCACTCCAAAGAGTGCAACAGTAGGGAAAGCGTTGGATAGCGTAGGGGTAAAAATTACTATTCCCACTCCAGTGGGTGCAACAGTAGGGAAAGCGTTGGATAGCGTAGGGGTAAAATTACTATTCCCACTCCAAAGAGTGCAACAGTAGGGAAAGCGTTGGATAGCGTAGGGGTGAAAATTACTATTCCCACTCCAGTGAGTGCACCAGTAGGGAAAGCATTGGATAGCGTAGAGGTAAAAATTACTATTCCCAGTACAGTGGGTGCAACAGTAGGGGAAGCGTTGGATAGCGTAGGGGTAAAAATTACTATTCCCACTCCAGTGAGTGCAACAGTAGGGAAAGCATTGGATAGCGTAGGGGTAAAAATTACTATTCCCACTCCAAAGAATGCAACAGTAGGGAAAGCGTTGGATAGCGTAGGGGTTAAAATTACTATTCCCACTCCAAAGAGTGCAACAGTAGGGAAAGCGTTGGATAGCGCAGGGGTTAAAATTACTATTCCCACTCCAAAGAGTGCAACAGTAGGGAAACCGTTGGATAGCGTAGGAGTACAAATTACTATTCCCACTCCAGTGAGTGCAACAGTAGGGAAAGTAAATACTTCATATATTATTTAAAAAATATAAATTAATATCTATAAAAGTTTAAAAGTAATTACCAATTTAATATAATATAATATAATATAATGATTAATCAATTAAAATTACAAATTAAAAATAATTATTACAATTAGTTACCTATTAATACAAATTAATTACAAATTAACAATTAATTAATTAACAATTAAAAATGATTTTACAATTAGTTCAAATTAAATACAATTAAATAAATGGAATTATTTAATTAATTATAAATAAATTACTTCCCACCCTATTCCTCTATAAACCCACAACCCGCTACAGAAAATAAATTAGTAAAATTAACATAATTAGCAATTAATCAATCAAATAAAGTTAATTGGCAATTAAAATGTAATGAATTACCCATATTTATTTATTTATTTATTTTTGGCATTTATTAAGCGTGAACAATTGCCCGCAGGCGTCTCGGCGCTATACTGTTTTACCCTCCTTTATGATTTATGCAGTTTTTCAGAGGTTGAATAGCCAGGTTTTCAATTTCTTCCTAAAGGACAATAGATTTGGGCTTGATCTTATTGTTTGTGGAAGCGTATTCCATAATCTTGGGGCGGCAGCTAAAAAACGTCTGTCTCCCCAATTGACCAATCTAGTCCGTGGCACTACTAGGTCATTCTGTCCTGCAGATCGTAGCATTCGGGTGGGAATGTACGGAACAAGGTGGTCGCACAGGAATTGAGGCGCTTGATGGTGTAGTGCCTTGTAGACGATACATAACGTCTTAAATTTGATTCGGTTCCTAACAGGTAGCCAGTGGAGACTCCTCAAGGATTCGGATATAGGTTTAAATTTAGGAATGTTGAGGAGAAGTCTGGCTGCTGCATTTTGGATTGTTTGCAGTTTCTTAATTGTCTTAACTTGGGCATTTGCAAACAAGCCATTGCAGTAATCCAGCGCTGATAGGACCATTGCACTAACCAATGTCTTTCCCACATTGGTAGGAAGAAAAGGAATAATCTTCCTTACCAGTCGAAGTTTGTAGAAGGCTTTGGAGGCCGTCTGATTGGCATGAGCCATGAAATTTAGGTTATCATCGAAGATGACACCCAAGTTTCTCACTTTCGTAACTGGTTCAGGTACAGCTCCGAAAGATGATGGCCACCAAGTAGGGGACCAACTAGGGCTGAGGTGGCCAAAGGTGACCACCTCGGTTTTGTCGGAGTTTAATTTCAAGCAGTTTGCTGACATCCATTTTCCAATGGCCAGCATACCTGTCTTGAAATTTTCCGCTACTTTTTCCCCATCATTTCTGACAGCCAGTATCAACTGAGTATTAATTAACAATTAATTCTAAATAAATACCAATAAATAATTTTACATATTTAATTAATTATAAATAAATTACTTCCCACCCAATTCCACTATAAACCCACAACCCGCTACAGAAAATACATTTGTAAAATTAACATAATTAGCAATTAATCAATTAATTAAAATTAATTGCCAATTAAAATGTAATTAATTACCAAATATAAATTAATTAACAATTAATTAAAAATTAATACCAATAAATAAATTTACATATTTAATTAATTATAATTAAATTACTTCCCACCCTATAAACCCACAACCCGCTACAGAATTAAATTACGCAAAAATTAAAAAAACAAAATTCATTAATTAAAATAAATTATAACATAAATACACACTTTTCACACATATAATAACATAAAAAACACTATAAAAAATTTGATATTACAAAAAGATCGATAATTTTAGCAACCTATATTATATACTTCGATATTTTAACTTTCTATATTTTTAACATTTGATATTACATTACTTACCTTAAAAACGTTTTTTTTATGTCTATATTCTGTCCATTCGATATTTTGTCCATTCTATATTTTAAACTCGATATTATGTCCATTCGATATTTTTTACTCGATATTTTGACTGTTTACCTCTGAGATTTGTGAATTTATTTGACCAGTATTTTTAGGAGACTTGTGACGCCAAAGCAGGTTCTGTTCACTGGTGTACTACTGGTATTATAAATAGCAACAAGTAGGACATCGCCACGTCTTGTACCATAACCTGTAGCATTTCACCAGAGCTGTTGCTCCTGCACCCCTGCTTGTACACCTTTCTTCTTTATTGCACATGAGAGCTCCTCCAGATATCTGAGTTCAGATTACCAGTTGTACAAAAATAACACTTAAAAAAATACTTAATTAGTTGCTGTAATGTGCCTTTTAGTGTCAATGTTTCCACGTTAAAGAACAGTAAATGTTAAGCATGCAGGATAATGTGCTGCATGGCAAAATACTTATAAGGTCCCAAAGGCAAGACCTATTGGCTATGCGAATGCTTGTTAACCTAATTGTAGCAGGGTAGCATACAGTGTGCACTCTATCGGTATGTGGACATGCTACTAGGGCATCTGTTCGCTGTTATGAGACTTGGGCGTCCATGGCAGGAATTCCAAGGCATATCACTAATTCTGCCAGATTGAGATGCTGCTTGTTGCTATCCTTCTCCAGCGTTTCACTCCCTCAAGGGCTTTCACTGACCTTCCACATGACACATTCCAAACATGCGCAGAAACACAAACCTGCCCCCAGGGTAATTTTTGAATTCCTTTTTTTTTTGCATGAACAAGGGCATTTCAGAATCAAAGTATTTTTAGTGTGTGTGTGTTTTATTTATTTCTCACATACACTAGTAGCTCCTCCCAGTGTTGGTAAACACTGACAAAATAAGACACACTACTGTGAGGACTAGCTTGCTATGAGGAACGGTCCCCATTGCGTTTACACGTGTGCGTCTGCTAATTACAGCCCACTCTTAACACATTTGTGCAATCAGCCTCTCACTAGCAGGAGAACAATAGTCTTGCAAATACATAGGAGCTGCTATGGAAACAAGCCTTAGTCTTGAAGATCTGCATATTTATGTATTTACTTGTGTGTACAGACCACCTGGCACATCCGCAATTGCCCCTGCTTACGATAATAACTGACAAAGTTAAAGTCTGTTTGCTTTGCCTCAAGATCTAAAGCTTCCTCTCTGAATCAATCAGCTGTCATTAAAAATAACTCCTATCTGGTTTTATTTTAAACAACATGTGATTCAAGCATTCTGTGGTATGGTTTTGTTAATATGAGGTGTTCATCTATTTGGGTGCTGTACATGATTGTACCATGTAGAAGGCAGAACTACGTGGTAAAGGAATTTGCAACAGTGTATGACAGAACACATTTGCTGACATATTTAGAAATGTGAATACTTTGTGAGTCATAAAAGGTATAAAGTACCCCCTGCTTTACGCTATAGGGATATTTAAAGATAAAGTGACGGACCTCCCAGTGTCTTTCAATATACTGTTTACATATGGTAGAAATATTTTTTATGTTACAGTTCTTGCTCATTCACTCCATCATCTTTCCCTCAGTGATCTTTTAAAGTGTTGTGACAGCTATTTTATGAAAATATGAAATCTTTAGTATTAACAATCAGTTGTTTTTCCCTTGTAGCAAAAATGTTGTGTAGTTAATGTGAGACAGTTTCAAAACTGTGTATATGATGTTTGGTAACACATAGATATATTCATGTTGTCCTATAACAACTCAAGGAGTGCAGTAAGTAAACATGTTGCAATAAGTGTAACCTTATCAACCATTGAATAAGAAATTCCAGAGGAAAATCATGTGACAGAAGAGAGAGGGATGTGTCAAGTCTCACTTTATTTATTTAAGTGGCAGCGGCATTTCTGCCCAGCTACCTGCCTTTCATATTCTCTACAATATGTTGCTGGGGGCACTGTGACGTCTCAGCTGTAATCTAATGCATTATTACAGTAAAGTAGAACAGTTGTTTTCTTATTGCAGTTGGCTAAAATTAGACGGTAATAACTTTTCACAGTTGAGTTGATGCCAGAGCCAACAGGTAAAAGCAAGGTCAAGGAGCACCATTGCAGCTGCGGTTTAAACAAAGAAAAGGAGAACTGCCTTTTTAGGTCGAGCTTTGGACAGCGCATGCGCTGCTCGGCGAGGAATGCTGTATTTCAAAATATTCTTGAAGCCCCACCCACTCTCTGCCTATATTTGTCATTGGCTTGTGTCAATGCCCTTCATAATTGCTGGCTTCTGATTCGTTAACAGGCTTGTTAGTCCCTCCTTAGTACCGCCTTGTCTTCGTTTGTAACCTCCCTTGAGAACTTACCCTTTTACTTCTGTTGTTACACGGTATGTCTTATTTAGTCTGTAAGCACTATTTTCTTTAATGAGTTTCTCCTCCTGCAACATTCAGCGTGCCATGCGTGTTTTCACTTTCCAAGCAGCCCGGGATAAGGGCGGCCACTACTCCGAAATGAAATAGGTATCGCATTTACAAGAGTTTGAGCTTTTGGCATTTCAAATGACAATGCCTTTTATGTATGTGTTAATTATCAAAACAGATAAATAAAAGGCATCGTCATTTACAATGCCAACATCTTTAACTCTTGCAAATGAAATGAAAAATTATATTTGTATAGCGCATAGACTACCCGGAGGCCTCGCAGCACTTTGACTGAATTCCAAGACGGTAGGCTGGGGTGATTAACAAGCTCTTCCAAACAAGTGAGTTTTTAAAGACGTCCTGAATGCCATCCGGTTGTTGTTCTCTCTAAGGTCAAGTGGGAGGGAATTCCATATTCAATGAGCGAACGCCCCAGCGAGCTTTGTTGATTTTAGTCGTGGTGGCTAGATGCAATGAACTGGAGCGAAGAGCTCTGAGAGGGAGGTAGGGGGTGGCTAGGGGGTACATGATGCCTGGGCCTGTTCTATGAATGGCTGTTTGAACAAGGCACATGGCTTTGAATTGTATCCTGGCAGCCACAGGAAGCCAATGTAGCTTCTTTAGGGCATGTTTGGCTGACTGCCAGCGTGGAATATTAAAGAGCAGTCGGGCCACACAGTTTTGGGTCACCTGGAGTTTGTTGATCGCTGCCACCGGGGCTCCTAGATAGAGAGCATTGCCGTAATCCAGGCAGGAGAGTATCAGGGCCTGAACCATGACTCTCCTTGCCTGGAACGGAAGCAGAGGGAGCACTTTCCGGAGCATTCTCATTAGCCCAAAACAGGTGGATACAGTTTTAGTGGCCTGAAAGATGAAGTCCAGAGATTTATCAAGCCAAACTCCCAGGCTCTTTATCTGAGGTTTGGGGGGGGAGGGGGACCTAGACACGTGGGCAAATGGAAGCCAAGGTAGTCGGTGGGGGGTTGCCCAGTAGCATGATTTCTGTCTTTTCCCCCTTTAGTCTGAGGCAGGAGGATTCCATCCATTTAGCCACTGCCTCTAAACAGGGGCCCAGTGTGCTAGACGACCCCTCAGTGTGGTCCAGTGAGACCACCAACTGAGTGTCATCTGCATAGGTGACGATACGAACGCCAAAGGGATGGATTATCTCCGCCAACGGCCTCATGTAAGCATTGAAAAGTGTGGGGCTCAGGGCAGAGCCCTGAGGGACCCCACAGTTGAGTGGCTGCTTAGTGGATGCTACCTCCCCCTCAAACACCTGGAAGAAGCGCTCGTCCAGGAAGAAAGTTAGCCAAGCCAGGGCCGCGCCCGACACTCCCATGCCCTTCAATCGATGTAATAGAGTGGCATGGTTAACCGTGTCGAACGCGGCGCTGAAGCCTAATAATAGGATGTCTGCTTTCCCTCCCCGGTCTAGCACAGATCTTGCTTCTTTGGTCACTGCTAGCAAGGCTGTCTCAGTTTCGTGCTGAGGGCGGAATCCCGTCTGGGAAGTGCACAGTAGATTATTAGATTCTAAAAAATCTACTAAGAGATTATTAATGTGCTTTTCTAGCAGTTTACTCATCCAAGGTAATAAGGAGATGGGACGGAAGTTAGCTAAATTATTTTGGTCTAGAGTGTTTTTTTTTAAAAGGGCTTTGACCATTGCACTTTTCCACGCGGTCGGGACAGTGCTCGAGATGATAGAGGAGTTGAGAACATCGAGGATGACTGGGCGGATAACGTCAATGACCATGGTAAGAAACTGAGGGGGTGCTGGGTCACTAGGGGATCCTGAGACGACTTTAGGAATTATTTTATCTAAAGAGGTGGAATCTAAAAGAGTAAATTTGTCTAGCATACAAGGGGCTTGAATGGCTGTAAAATGTGAATCCGCATTTCGGTTGCAAAACATTTGTATATTCCACTGTGAATTGCTATTAGGAAAGGGCACTCTTTACACACCCCTTGCTAATACCGAATCGCTAACCCATTTTGTAATTCGGTACTAAGTTGACGATTTTACAAATATTGCCAATAATTATGCAAACAATTTTTAACATATACAATAATATATGAGCTAAAACACACACTGATCTTTACAAAACATATATTTTTAACAATTGTATTATTGAAAACGATATGAAACACACAGCTATTCTTGAAAATGATTTTACAAACCTAAAAAATCGATATTCTTGTCAACACTATTTCTGCATCACAATATTTGTGTCACGACAATAAAAAGTCTATATTTATGTATCTTAATATTTATAATTTGCCCACATACCAAATTTACACCATCCATTTTCAACCAATGACTTATGTACTAATAGGTTAGGAATTGATGTAGGTCACAAAATGGCCAGCCTAATTATTATTCAGTATGCAGGTCATAAATTGCTACTCACTCCGATTGGCTGCAAAGACTGGCATAGTAGCCTTAGCATATTTCTATGCCTGTCTTTGCATTGCCCCTTAATTAAAAATAAACGTTTTCAATTTACATACATTACAGTGAGAGCAGGCAGTGCTCCTGTGGAGCACCGCCTTCTCCTCCTGAGGCTGCCTCTTTGATTTTGAAAGGGGAAGTGATCTAACGAAAATCGGTAAATGGGTTTAGTAATTTCAAGATTACTTTTTAGTGGTCACAAACCCTTTGATTTAATTATTTAGAGGTTTACGACTATTAAACAGTTTTTTTTACATCAGAGACTCTTTATGTATTTCTAAATAAATTCTAGCATGAAAACTTGAAGAGGCAAGTTGCAAACCTATACAAATCAATTGTCCTTTAGAACTCACCTTTATCAAATAACTATATTTAAAATATTCACTATATGCTCTGAGGACCATTACTGGAAGCATACTGCATCTATTGTGCCAGTGTGGCGAACCTGCAGCCCATGAGTCTTTGATTATTTCTAAACATACATTTAAAAGTCCCCTGAATTTAAATATTCTTCTGAACTACCAAATGAAATTGATTGCAAATTAGCATTTTATGAGTGTTTTCCACCTGTATACTACTGAGGGAATGATGACCAAAGGGGAGGAAAGCCTGATCAACACAATTTGGATTTGTAAACTCCTCTCCTAAAGGACTCATGAAAAGAGGTGACTGTATATGGTTTTTAAGTGGCCAGGCCTAGAGCTGAGCATCAACTGGCAATAAACTCCATGCAGCATCTAACTGAAGAACACATAACATTTATGCCACAGTGCCATCATCATAGATACAAAACTCCACAGCTCCAAAATTCTAGTGAATCTTTTGAAGTTTCACCCATTTACTGGCATTTCTCAAGCCATAAAAGTTATAATCTGCCACTGTATTTAATTGAGGAATATCCTCTGATCCAAACAATAATAAAAGAAGTGAGATCTTTCTTTACCTTTGACTAGTAATGCATCAGTTTGACAAATTGCTAAAATGAAGAAAATCAGCTTGACAAGAACAGGCTTATATAACCTCATTCTAGAGAAAAGTCAAAATGACATTTTCCACAAAAATATGGTTGTTGTAAAAAACATGTTTATGCTCATTTAAAAAAAGAGTTGTGACAGTCTGACAGTATATTGTATGTCTACTGCAAACCTACAATTACATTTAAAAAACAATGGTTGAATAAAGAAGAGAACAGTGTGACGAATAGGCAAGAAGGGAAAAGGTGTTGAGCATAGAGGCTGTAGGGTAGCATGGATGGGTAGTGGGGTAGTGAGGAATTTATGAAAACAAATGGGAGTAGCATGGCTGGGAAAGCAGAACAAGGGGCATGGAAGGGAGTGGAGAGGGTGAATGAATGGAGAGAAGGGGGAAGTCACACCTATTTAAAAAAAAAAAAAGGAAGAGGTATTGAAACGGGGATTTCTTCCTTAAAGGACCAAAAAACAAAGTGAATAAAGACATTTATGTCAAGTAATGCTTTCTTTTAGTTGGCTTTGTCAAAATGATTAAATCTATTCTTGACAAAAATGTAATCCAGATTGGTTTTGTGGTGAGGGTACGGGGTCACCTGCAGACATTGCTATGTCAGCATAAGTGAGGTATATGCTTAAACGCCATTTTGCTGCTGTTGCCGCTTTTGCACAATATGGCTCTCATAAATAACCTGCTTGTGCAAATAACCTGCTTGTGCTCTTTCACATGAGAACGGTCTGTTTTTCACAAATCTGGGCGCGCTCTGTGGTTTTAGTCTGCACAGCGCGTTCAAGGTCAAATAACCATGTATGCTGTTAATTCATGTTGATCAGTCCCACGCACATTAGACATAACAGAACCGCAGCTGCAAAAAACTGTAACTCAGGTGCTTTTAATATTGCATTGCATGCACGAGACGGCACTTGGAGAAAACCTTTCCAACATCAAGGAGCTGTTCTTGTCGTGGGATGTGATTCATTCCATCTGATCTTGGGGGTATGGGGTCCCCGTCAAAGCCTAGAGGTCTTCTCATATTATAAATTAACACTAGCTCCTAGCACAAGGAGGGTGGTTACTGCATTATCATTCTGTTTCCACTGCCATTTATAATATGATTTCCCCTTTTGTGTTTTATGGAATTGTAACAATGCTGATTGTTTTATTCTTATGCATCTGTTTGTTAGTATTGGCGATAGTACTACATCTTAGAGAACGTTAGTTAAAATAAACATTTTAAACTATACTGTGTCTCTGATTACTCACATTTTGGACTGGTATGAGAGCTAGAAGAAAAGAGTGTTCTTGATTCCCACTATTCCTGAGCATTTCCTAAGTTGCATGTTCCAGGTTGTCTAATCATTGATAGCTTCGCTGTAGCACGGAGAAAGAATGAGACACTAATGCTAGTCGGATCGGGATTCTGGGCACTGAGGTGGGTTTTCGGAACACCACAATACACCGAGGTCCTGGTTTCCTGCACATAGTTCTGTGCATGAGAAGAATCCCTGCAACATGGTGCACCTATTGTTTGGGCCTATTTTCGAGACACTTTAGTAGTGCTTATACTTGTCCAGAATACCCTCACTCCTGTTTCCGGAAAACAGTTGTGATGGCATAATCTTCCCATATAGATGAGTTATAGGTTTATTAAAGCTTGAGATTTCAAAAAGGTTCACACTATTGTATTGAATTCAGAACCCTTTTTGTGCTACCACACATATAGGTTGTTTCCTTTATCTTAGTCGTTATGGCACAAGACATTGCTTCGCATAGCCGTGCGGCGCTCCGTCGTCATTTGCAACAATATGGAGTTCCTGACGCAGGTGTGGCGCTCATTTTAGTGGTGGGAGCCAATGCAGAGTCCCCATTTGAGATTTTTTACTTTTGGGTTACCTTATGGCAGTGAATGGCGATGATGACTTGTTCCATTCATATACAGCCACACCTGTAGCATATCGGCCATATACGACTCTCGAAGTTCCGATTTCCGCATGGCAGCATCGTATTTGCTTTAATGGCGCCCTCCCCCACTAGGTGACGCCGGTTCATTTAGGCCTTTTGTCGATCGCTGGGGCAACTTGGCCAGTTTTGGGCGGGTACACACCTCATCCACGTTATCTGAATGTTACATTGGATAATTTATGTATTTTGCACACCTCCTTAATAGGGGTGCATCAGGCTCTAGTACAATACGTTTCCCGCAATCTCCAGGTGGGAGCACCATTTCCTGGATGCAAGGATAACAGATACATCTCAGTGGACAATGTCAAATTACAGCGAATGGCTGATTCTTCTTTGTATGACTCCAGCTGTTTCCTGCCCAGCAGTGTTAAGGAATTCTGTCTTGGACTCGACAAACAACATTAGGCCTGACATTGCCATAGAGATGACCACTGTTACTAATCCATTGTTGAATCCTCCGGCTTACTTTACTTTTTTTTTTTTTTTATGAAGATACTGAGTATACGTATCCCACTGATGTGTCATTGCCTAGTTTGGAAACAGAAGCAGATAACCAGTCACGTTTTTCTTTTGACACTGACTCAATATCATCGAGTTCCCCCTCCAAATTTTCCATTTTTGTCACCTGCTTTAAACAAACTTTTTTGGTTCCACCTTTGACTTACATCTGGTTGGTCTTAATCGCCATTTTCTTGTTCATGCCGATTGGATTTGTGACATTCTTTTTCCTTCTAATCAGTGGTCACTACCTTACTGAACGCTCTGCTCTAAAGGTGATTGGAAGAACTTTGGCACCACACTCTTCTTCACACATCATGAAACGAGACCAGACTTTTGTCAACATCTCTGCCTGGCCAGTGTTGAATGGATTTGTTTGGGATGCTGTAAAGTTCCAAATTCATGGACCCACAGAGGTGGTTAGCGACCCAAATGTACTTCTTGTTTCAATGGGGGATGTAGTGAAACAAAACATACGCTCTGATGATTGGGATGTTCAAGCTGTTCAGTCTTTATGCAGCTTTTGATGCTGAAAATTTGTATTTGAGTTCTGCTTAATATGCTGATTTATTTTGTTACCAGCACTATGGCCATCATTTTCTGCATAAAGCTAATACTTTTAGAAATGTGGTTAATTATACACAATGGGAACATTGCCCAGCTCCCATTGAAGGCAGTTTAAAAACCCTTTTGAAGAAATGTACATATTTCACAAATTTTAATAAATCCAATTCTGATTCATTTTGTTTTAAAATTAATTCTACATCCAATTCTAAAGTAAGGCTCACCCATACAAAATGACTATATTCCAAATCTTTTATTGATCAATTGGCTATAGGTGGCTATGGAAAGAAAATGTTGACCTTAAACCTGTTTGGGGTTCTAGACGCTGGCAGGTTCAGGGCACCGAAGCTTTACATCGAGTGTGCCTTATCCCCAACCAACTGCTGTTTTTAAACAGTTCGATTTATCAAACCTGTTTTAAGTTGGCCACTTCAAAACAAATGCATGCCCCTAAAATTCCTGACCTTTATGCTTATGACACCTGGAACAATCATACAGATATGACCCTGGAACAGTTGCAATCATTAATTGCAAATGCTTCTTTTAATGTTTCTAACTTAGACCCACTGGGTTGGTTGGTTTGGCAAACGAATTCTGATTCCTGTCAATACCGTTTCTTGAGCAAGGTTCCTGATTAAAAACAGGATAGACCTGATCCACGTTTTCCATGCACCCATTTGGTTACAACATATTCAGTAGGAAAATTATGTCAAAATTGGCTGAAACACTCTACACTAAAGTCAGTTAAACACCATTTGTCTTTATTAACTGAGGATGTTGGTTTGACAGATTTTGCTAAAGGGCCTGCAGGTGCTAGATCAAAAAGATTTCTCTATGCTATTTACAATGAAGTTTGGAAGCTGTCCCAAATTGAAGAGCTTCACGTCTATGAGCAATAGACCAAGCAAATATCGAAAAGGTGCTTGCTGTAGTTGACAATAGCATTAACATGCTTTCCTGCCGCATTTATACACTAGACAATATTGTTTCATCTGTTGTAGGTTTTGTTCACAATGAAGTCTCTGTATTGTACCATGGTCAGAATCAATTGCGATCCATCATGCAATTTGCTTGGACTTTACAAACACTTAAGATGGCGAAAGTTCCTTGGGACTATATGAACACGTCATCTTTGTTTTTGCCTTTTAATCTGACAGATAAACAACAGTTTATGTCCATGAAGGATGCAACATACAGTATATTGCATATTAAGAAGTTAGAACCTTTACCTATTTCTGTATCTGAAACCGATTCCGCTGTCTGGCTTATCCATGGGGTGACAACAATACCTTTTTCACTGTTTAAATTTAGTTCATGTATGAAACATTATCACTTGAACATTGTGAACCCCTGGGTAGTGCATATCTCCATGAGGTGTAGTCTTTGCCTTTCGCATATAGATGCCTTAGGGATGGCAAAGAAGTATATTTGACTGGGGAATCATGTGATTCCTCACGTGACCACTCTCTCATGTGTAAGAATATACAATTGCATGGCGCTTGTAACCTTTAGGAAACCAAATTTAGGATGTATTTTGAAGGGAAATCCAGAGCCAGCTATCAAAACACTGCTTGCTAATGGGAGCTATTTGCTTTTAAATAATGAGGCTTGCTGCGGCATGCTGGCTGCCATCCCTTGCATTGTAACTGTCTCACAATGTGTAGTTTGCTGTAAAAATTTGCTTTTTCGGCCCCCATATGGGAGGCTCGACATCTCAATTTGGCCTTCCGTTCCGACTTCGAAGGCAGAGTTCAATAAAATGAGCAGAATGAGAGGACTATTGTCCAAAAAAGTTGTTGTGCTCACATCTTCCCGTGAAACATTCGTCCTTCACGTGGCCAACACCAGTACAGAAGTGCAGGCGCTTTTAAATACTGATCGCCCATTTCATTTTGGTGCTTTAATACATACAAAGTACAAAATTGCTGGTCCCATAGCACACAAGATGGTATAAATACATAGCATTACGTAGATCAGTCAAGGCGTAGTCTGAACATCAAGGGCGGGGGTAGCGGAGGGTTCACATAAGTTGCCTCAATATTTGTTCCAATTGGACCACACTGCCACCTATTTCCGGGGGCAGCCCCGGGCCACGTACACTGTCTTCTCCTGCAGCAGGCACCAGTCCATATCATTCTTCCATGCAGTGAGCTTTGGAGGTGTATCTGCTCCCCATAGGCGGGCAATATTACGCTTTGCAATTGCTAGACCTAGTGACACCCGTAGCCTGCCCTTGGTTGATAGATCTGTAGGTTCCCATATATTTAAAAGACACCTTTTCGCTTCAGGTCGTAATTCCCCCTCCCAGACATCACGCATGCAGTTGTGTATCTTCTGCCAGTATGCTTGCACTAAAGGGCACTCCCAAATTATATGGAGAAAAATCCCCACCCCACCACACCATCGTCTACAAAGACCGTCCTCACTTCTGCCCATCAGCACCAAGCGGGTGCCGGAGATATAAACAGGGTGTAGCACCTTCAACTGCACCAGCCTTAGTTTCGCTGATATTGCTACTTCCTTGGAAGAGGCAAGTGCTTCCCTCCACTATTCGTCATCGATTTCAAGACCATCCGCCTCCCACTTATTCCTGAGTGTCAGCAAGGGGTCTGGGGTATGATTAATATGTTTTTTATATGTGAGGGAGATTGCCTTTTCTGGAAGATGGCCATCCAGTAGTCTGTCCTCCAGGGGAGAGGATTCTGGGGGTGTCGTCCCGGGAGGGATGTTGGCTCTGAGGGAATGTCTAACCTGCATGTAGCGAAAGTGCTCTGTTTGTGCCAAATCATATGTGCGCTGAAGAGACTCAAATGTAATCACCCCATCAGGTCCCCATAGGTCTTATATATGTGATATCCCTATCAGGTCCCAGTTATGGAATCCTTTGGTGCGCCCCAATGTACCTAATTTTTCGGAGACCCAGAGCGGGGTAGCCAACATCAGTCTGTCAGCCCATCCCAGTTTACGGTGAACGATATGCCAAAGTTGGACGGAGTGTCTAGTGGGCCCTGTAGGGGGTATCTATTTTGTTTAGAGTAGAGTGCAGCCTCAAAGTTCCCGCCCGGGAGGAGCCACCTATCCATCCCATATCCGGGATCTTCCCCCACGCTGTATGTGCCCTGATTTATAGCTGAGAAGTGTGCTGCCCAGTAGTATTTCCAAATATCTGGGAACGCTATTCCTCCGTCGTACCAACCCAATGTGAGTTTTTGGAGTGATATTCGGGGCACGCCGACCCACTAAAGGTCTATTTGGGTGGCTTCAAGTTCCGTGAAGTATTTATGTGGGACTAAGTCGGGATAGGTCTGAAGGGCATATAGAAAACGCGGCAGCGCCATCGTCTTAAAAAGCGCTGCCCTGCCCAGCAGGGACAGCGGGAGTTGCTTCCAAACTGTGGCATCCCTTTTGAACCTTTGCAAAGGCGGTAGGAGGTTCTTTTCATAGCACTTAGTCTTATCTTTAGAGATACAAAATCCCCAAGTACATGAATCCCTCCGTGACCACTGCGATTGGACACGAGCGCGGAATTGCCAGGGTGTTCCCGTAGAGGACGTAATGGAGTGATTTCCCCCAGTTTATACTGTAACCCGAGTTCCTCCCAAAGCTGGTGAAAATGTCCAATGCCACTTTAATTGACTTGGAAGGGGACGTGAGGTATAAGAGGATATCGTACGCATAAAGCGAAATCCTGTCCTCCTATCCGTCTGTCCATTTAAGTCCCCGCAGGGAATGATCCTGTCATATCCAGGCCGCCAGCGGCTCTAGTGAGAGGGCAAAAAGCAGAGGTGAAAGCTGACAGCCCTGTCGTGTTCCCCGCTCCAACGTGAACACCTCAGAGATTTTATTGTTCACAACCACCTGTGCTAAGGGCTCAGTATAGAGGAGGTGTACCCAATCAATAAAATTAGGGACAAAACCCAACTTTTTTCAGGACCACTATCATATACGGCCACTCGAGCGTGTTGAATGCCATCGTGGCATCGAACGATACCACCACCGCGTCTTCCTGGATCGTGTGGCATCGTCCTAGTACTCCGTGGAGGCGTGGCAAGTTAAGCGCGGTATGGCGGTGTGACATAAAGCCTGATTGGTCTGCATGGACTAAGGTGGTGATAATCGGCTTAATTCTATTTGCCAGCACCTTCGCGAGGATTTTAGGTTCCGCGTTTAATAGTGATTTCGGCCAATAAGACATACATAGTTCCCTAGGTTTTCCTTCTTTAGGGATGGCCACCAATGTTGCTATGCACTGGTCCCTCTGTAGTATCCCTTGATCTTTGCTATCTTCGAACATAGTTTTAAGGTGGTGACTCAGGCAATCGGGCTTGAGCTTGTAGAGCTCAATAGGGAGGCCATTGGGACCCAGGGCTTTCCCAGGACGAAGATCTTTGATCGCCTTGGCCAGTTCTTCCACTGTAAGTGCCCCCTCCAGAGCCTCGCGATTTTCCTCAGAGGGGGTCGGGAGCTTAATGTCAGTTAGGACATTATGAAGGTCCGATCCCCAGCTATACACTCTTTTGAAATGGGCCTCAAATTCGCCTATGATCTGTTGAGGTTCAATGATAAGGTCACCCGAGTCAGTCCGAAGCTCAGACACCACCTTCTGCGCCTGCTTCTTTTTATCTAACCAGGCTATTAACGTGCCCGCTTTGTCTCCTTGGTCATATAGCCTGCCGTCTCTATCCCTTGCCAGTGTTTTAGCCATGTCGGTGGCCAGCACCTTGTATTCCGCCGTTTTAAGCAGCATCCGATGCAGGGTTCCCTGATCCCCACCATTCTGCACTTCCCCTATCAATGTGAGCAAGTCTCGTTCCACGGTTTACAATTGTGCCTCTTTCTCTCTACAGTGCCCAACAATCGCTTAGAGGGCTTCACCCCTAAGCACGGTTTTGAAGGCTTCCCAGAGGACAACTGGGGACTCCACCGACCCCTCATTCTCTCAGAAGTAAGCCTCAATCGATTGGAGAATCTTCTTCCTAGTCTCAGAGTTGTGAAGGTACCAGGGGTTTATGGGTGCCACACAGCCCACCCTCTTCACCCCGATAGTGAGGTGTACCCATACAGGGGAGTGATCAGAGATCCCCCATGGTAGATGTCTGATTTCCTGAGTGGCCGTGTCCTGTTGTGAGGGCGTGAGGATTTAATCTATTCTGGAGAAGGTATTGTGTGGACCAGAGAAGTATGTGTATTGCCTGGAGGACGGGTGGTGCAAGCGCCAAAGATCAACCAGTCCGAATGTGTCAAGGAGAGTGGAAAGCCACATAGGTCCAGTAGCTGTGTCCCGTGGCAGATGCCTATCCAGTCCCCCCGCCACAACAGCATTGAAATCCCCACCTATCAGGAGCCGCCCCTCAGGAAGGGAAAGGAGAAGCTTGCCCAAATCATGATAGGACATGGTTTGGAGGCCCAGCGGCATGTAGACTGTTACCAAATTGAGTCTGTGACCCTCCCATCTCCCCGAGAGCGCTGCAAAGCGCCCCGGTGGATCAGTTTCTGAGTGGTCAATGACAAAAGGAAAATGTCGGCGTGTGAGAATACCCACCCCCCGGGACCCTGAGGCGAAGCCTCCATGTATCGCTAATGTATATTCCCATCTATTTAGCGCATGGCAGGTGTTGCCAACTAGGTGCGTTCCCTGTAATAGGACCACATCCGGGAGGTGCAGTTTAATAAATTGAAGGACTACACTCCTCTTGAGCTTAACCCCCAACCCGTTGACGTTCCATGAGACTCTTATCCCACCTCGTAGCCATCAGTAGTTTCTATTGTAGCTTGCAATCTAGGATCACTGCGACCGCGAACCAGCACATCATTACATTCTCCGTGTGACCAGTCTACTCCCACCCACCCCTCCCCCAAAGTGCAACAGCCCATAGTACCAAATAATAACTCCCCCTAGCCCCCCACCCTGCCTCGTAGGTTTTTAACGACCCACATCCCCCAACTGGCAGAGTGCCTTTCGCCCCACACACCCTAGGAGAGAGAACCCTCCCTCAGAGAAACTATTTAAAGGGGGGAATGCGCCGGCAAATGCTCCCCACAAGTAGGAAGTTTATCAAGCATGTGCACACATGATCAAGTTAATTCTTGCAGGCACTCACACACCACTCCCCCCGCCCAGAGCATGTTTTACTTCTTCAGTTGCTGGCTGGACCTGTCCGCCCAGGATGGGAAGGTAAATAAAGGCCTACAGTCACTAACCCACGCTCCTGCCCCCCTCGGGTCCTGAGAGTCCTCCACCCAGCCGGATAGCCCCCTCCCAGGGAGGCTCGTTGCCTAGACATCATAGAAAGTAAGAATACTTTACAGTACAACTCGTCTGGGTCACGTTCGCTGTCCTTCGATCAGTTAAAGTTCACTGGCATTTCGGGTTGTCTCCCATGTTAGGGCTAGCGGATCTTGATCGCCACGAGCACTGACTCAGTCTGTCCACATCCGATCTTCCATCCTGAGAGCCCAGTGACTTTTCTTGGGTATCCCTCCATCTGGCCCCATTTGCTGTAGTGGACGACTGCGATTCTCCTCTGTCCAACAAGTCCTGTACCTCCGCTGGCATAGCAAAGAAGAGAGACTTACCTCCGGAAATAATTTTGAGCTTGGCCGGAAAGAACATCATATACCTGATCCCCTTTCCCCGGAGCACCGCTTTCACCCCGTCAAAGGAGAGCCTGTCTCACTGAACTTTGAGTGTAAAGTCTGGGAAAAAACGGACGGTCGCGTTCTCATATTGCAGATCACCCATTTGTCTGGTGGCTTGCAGGATAGTGTCCTGATCTCTATAGTTGAGAATTTTCGTAATATTTGTCCTTGGCGGTGCTCCTGGCTTGGGCTTGGGGATCGGGGCACGGTGGGCCCTTTCAATAGTGAACATCTTGGAGAGACGTTTGGGCTTTAGATAGTTGAGGATTAAGTCCTCCAGGAACAGGTCCATACTGGGCCCTTCTAGACTTTCCGGAACGCCCACCACGTGGATGTTGTTGTGGCTGGCCCTCCCTTCCTGGTCCTCCAGTCGCAGGGCTACCTGGCGGTGCTGGTGCACAAGTTTGTTGACCCGTTGCTCGAGCCGTTTGGAGGATGTCTGGAGTTCCTGAATGTCTTTCTCATTGGTCCTGGCTATTTCAGACGTCTTGTTAAGGTCTGCACGAATGAGGTTCATTTCGATTGACATTTTGTCGATCTTTAATTCCAGGGTGGTCCCCAGTGTTTGGATTGCCGCCATAATGGATGCTAAGGAAGGTTCCCCGGGTGCAGGGTGTCCCCCCGTTGCTCCCTCAGTTTGGGAGGCCGCCTTCGGGACCGCGCATTTATCCAGTTTGTTCGTTTGTGTCGCTGTCGAGTTTCTGGGTTTCATTGTGCAGGCCCCCACGTCTGGCACAGCCCTCCCGGTCTGCAAGGCTATGTGTTGAAGGCTTATCTGACCTGTTTGGCACTTCTCAGGAGCCGGACTCTGGGGCTTCCCACGGCCCCTGATGTCTCTGTACCGTCGCTGCTCTGCACCACCTCCCACCTTTGTTGGGTCCCCGGCTGTTCCTCACCCGCGGGCACAGGATCTTCCACCTCCCGTCACTGGCGGGACCGCACCCCAGCTGAGACACTCACACTCATGTGGCCCCCGCACCACTCAGGTTCGATGGTGGTATGTGCTCAGCACAGTGTTCTTCAGCCACTCCCACCTCAAACTGGGTACTGACGCCCGTGTCTTCCACCATGCCCCGCAATTCTTCCCACTTTCGTGCCGTGGGCACCACCTCTTAACAGCCAGTCGCCCCTCCTGCTCCTTCTGCAGTAGGTTAGGCCTCTTTGCTCCGGGAATGCATGACCATTAAATGGGCAGTGTTTCCAGGGCGCCTCCCTCATATTCCTTGCTGACCAGTCAAGCATGGGTCCCGGCAGGGCTTGCCGCCCTCTGTAAACCGCCCTCCGCCGTCGGCAACTCACTTCCAGCCTTGCTGGTCCGACCTTGTCTCTTTCGGGCCGATAGACGCCTTGGAATACGTCACCCCTGCAGGCCAGTTATTAACTTGGGCAGTACATTCGTCATGCAGCGCCCAGCGGGGAGTCTATCCCGTTGTCTGCAATCTCACCGCTCTGCCACCCGCAGCTCCGGCAAACTCACTGCAGCGGGCTCCGCCCTTGCCGGGAGATTCCCGGGCTGCTCGCTGTCACCAACTACCCTGTTGCAGGGCCCGTAGGCTCGCCACCGTCTGGACTCAGGTTCAGTATCAGGCCGTGTTGTAGGCTGCAACGCCCGTCACCCAACCTCCAAGGCTTCGCAGGCCCTGCTGCGCACCACAGACACACTGCTTCCCCGGAGGGAAGCTGAAGCGCCGGGGGTTCACTCGTCGTTGCCGCTAACGTTTGTGAGGCCATCCCCACCTCTTGTGTATGCAGCCTGCTGAATTTTAGGCAGATTTATGGGGTTTTAGGGTTGTGCTCTGGCGGAGCTCTCAGCTAAGCAGCCATCTTCACTGAATACATACAATTTTCAATGCCTCAAGTACAACTGCCTTGGCCCATTTTTTTTAAATCCGGCCTTGTAATTTCATTCCAAACTATATTTGGTGTGATACCAGCATTTTTTCATTCTCTTTTTTCCAGCATCTTCGGCGGCTTTCCATTAATCCTTGTCTTACCCTAGTCTATTGCCCTTAGACGCGAAGCTTATTTAATTTGGGACAGCTTCCAAACTTCATTGTAAATAGCATACAGAAGTTTTTTTGATCAAGCACCTGCAGGTCCTTTAACAAAATCTGTCAAATCAACATCTTCAGTTAATAAAGACAAATGGTGTTTAACTGACGTTAGTGTAGAGTGTTTCAGACAATTTTGACATAATTTTCCTACTGAATATGTTGTGACCGAATGGGTGCTTGGAAAACGTGGATCAGGTCTATCCTGTATGTAACCAGGAGCCTTGCTCAGGAAACGGTGTTGGCAGGAATCCGAATTTATTTGCCAAACCAACCAACCCAGGGGGTCAAAGGTAGAAACATTAAAATGAGCATTTGCAATTAATGACTGCAACTTCTCAAGGGTCATATTAAGTATGATTGTTCCAGGTGTCATAAGCATACATTTCAGGAATTTTAGGGGCATTCATTTGCTGTGAAGTGGCCAAACCAAAACAGTTTGTTTGATAAATCGTACTGTTTATAAACAGCATTTGATTAGGGATAAGGCACGCCTGGTGTAAAGCTTCTGTGCCCTGAAGCTGCCAGGGTCTAGCACCCCATACAGATTTAAGGTTGACAGCTTCTCTCCATAGCTCATAGCCCCCTATTGCCAATTGATCTATAAAAGATTTGGAATATAGTAATTTTGTATGGGTGAGCCTTACTTTAGAATTTGATGTAGAATTCATTGTAAAATAAAATGAATCCGGATTGAATTTATTAAAATCAGTGAATTGTGTACATTTTTTCAAAAGGGTTTTTGAACTGCCTTCACTGGGAGCTGGGCAAAGTTCCCATTGTGTATAATTAACCACATTTCTAAATATATTAGCTTTAAGCAGAAAATGATGGCCATAATGCTGGTAGCAAAATAAATCTGCATAATTAGCAGAATTCAAATACAAATCTTCAGCATCAAAAGCAGCATAATATTTTAAATCAGAAAATAGGGACTGAACGACTTGAACGTCCCAATCATCAGAGCGTTTGTTTTGTTTCACCACATCGCCTTAGAAACACAAAGTACATTTGGGACATTAACCACCTCTGTGGGTCCATGAATTTGTAACTTTACAGCATCCCAAACTATTCCATCCAACACTGGCCAGGCAGAGATGTTGACAAAAGTCTGGCCTCTTTTCATGATGTGTGAAGAAGAGTGTGGTGCCGAAGTTTTATCCAGCACCTATATTGCAGAGCATTCAGTGAGGTAGTGACCACTGATCAGAAGGAAAAAGTAAGTCACAAATCCAATTGATATGAACCAAAAATTGGCGAATAAGACTAACCAGATGTAAGTCCAAGCTGGAACCAAAAAATTGTGTTTAAACCAGGTGACAAAAATGAATAATTTGGTGGGGGAACTCGATGATGTGGAGTCAGTGTCAAAAGAAAAACATGACTGGTTAACCGCATCAGTTTACAAACTAGGCAATGACACTTCAATGGGATACGTATACTCAGTATCTTCATGCGGACTGGAAGCCAGAGGATTCAACAATGCATTAGTAACAGTGCTCATCTCTATGGCAATGTCAGGCCTGATGTTATTCATTGAGTCCAAGACAGAATTCCTTAACATTACTGGGCAGAGAAACAGCTGGAGTCATACTAAGTAGAATTGGCCATTCACTGTAATTTGACATTGTCCACTGAGATGTATCTGTTATCCTTGCGACCAGGAAGTGGTGGTAAAATGACTGTACGAGTACCCTGTACGCCAAGCAACGGGACTGGTTCAAGATAAGAGGGTCCAAACTCTTTCTTGTTCTCCACCTTCTCACAGACCAGGTCTCCAACTCTAGGTAGCCAGCCAGCTACCGGAATCTGTAGTACAGCTTCAGTGGCGGAGGGCAAGTGTTCCTTTGCAAGACTGTCACGAGTCCCTTGTAGGTTCTGTAATACAGCAGAATGATTATCTACGTCAAAGGCTGCGGTTGACACCACCAGGTCTAGACCATCAAGGCCCGGGACAAACATTTTTATGCCAAAGAGCAAATCGTAAGGGGTCCGCCCACCCAGAGATCTTCTCGGAAGATTATTAAGTGCACGTTGTTGCTATATAAATGGGCAAACCAGTTCCTGCCAGTACCTAAAACTCTAGCTGTCAACTATTGTTTTAAGTCACGGTTCATTCGTTCCACAATGAAATTGCCCTCAGGCCTGTATGGAGACGAAAATTTGACCCCCAATGACCTCATGGTATCCTTGTATGCCTTAGAGGCGAACGCCGGACCCTGGTCAGAATGGAAGGTGCCACATGCAAAAATTGCCACAAAGACACGCAATCCCTGATGACAGTTTGTGCGTCAGCACTACATTGTGGCCAGACCCGTAGAAAGCGTGTGCACGAATCAACTGCAACTAAGATAAACTTATACGCAGTATCTGAAGAAAATAGACAGCAGTGATCTAAATAAACACAACCGAATGGTTTATTAGAAATGGACAGCTGAGTTTTTGGCGGGCGCACAGCAGAAGAAGGTTTAATCTGCTGGCAGATGTCACAATAAAAGCACATAATCATGGGTTTGTTTGTACAACCCACGCCACCAGTAACGTTGCTGTAAGATACAAAAAGTCGCTGAAATGCCTGCATGAGCTGAGGCCATGCCTTCGTGAGAGGCTGTTATCAATGAAAGTCTGCGGTCCACGTTGGGAATCAACCTATCTCCAACGTCACTAATTCTCACATAGGGAACTTTATCTGGACTTAACTGATGAGAGTATTTAGAAGGCAAACCTTTTGGGTAATTACCTCCCTTCTCTTTAGCTGCTGTCGCTGCTAAAAGGTCATCCTCAATCTTACCCCTGGATCTTGTAACTGCTGCAACTGTGTATGTGGCTACTGCCTTTTGAGCTGCTTGGTCACCCAAACTGTTGCCAACAGCATGACCAAGAGTATGAATTACATGTGTGAGAGGCAGACGTTCTTTAAGTTCTGTGACTCAAACCCAAAGCAATTTATGCTTGATTGTGCTACCTTTAGAATCACGATAGTCAGTCTGAGACCAAAGAACAAGTTGTGGTTGAAGGACTGAACACAGTAGTAAGAGTCACTTACAATCAATGTAGTCACATGTGGATCAGCAAACTCTAGTGCAAGCAACAGAGCACACATCTCTTCCAACTGTGTGGTACAGTCCCCTAATGCCTGTGTGTGCACGACATTGGACTTGAATTCTCCATTCACTATGGTACCTGCCACTATAGCGCAGGCTGCTGAATAAGAATGTTTAGATTCCGTTGCCAGTTGCGCCGAACCGTCAGTATAAATGATACAATGGTAATCTTCAAGCGGGCGCATAGACAGAGGAGCAGGATGAACAAAGTCATACTGTAAGAGCTCCTGAGTTTACAATGAGGAGTCGAGATAAGTGACATCAGGAGACATCAACGATATGGCCTATTGTATCCAACGACGATGTAAAGCTTTTGAGTTTAGTACACTGGCTTTCATCACTGCCTCAAGTGCAGGATATGGTGTAACTACCAACATGCATTTTCCTTGCGCCAGTGCGCATTCCTTTAGGATCGCCGTCTGGAGCACGGTCAAGACTTTTTCAACTGTTGACAATCCCATTTCAGCCGAGGTGTACATATGTGACTTGTAAGCTATAGGTACTGTCACCTTCATTAAATGTCAAGTATGTAAAACCCACCGCGTCTGACACAATTTTTATTACCAGGTTTGTGTGGTTGTCACGTATTAACAAGTATTTAGATTCAAGAAGATCAGACTGCAAAGATTGCAGTATAGCAGAATGTTCCGGAAGCCAGCAGGCTTTCATATAGGTGGGTTGTATCAAGGCATATAATGGTTTGATACGCTGGGCATGTTCGGGAATTTAAGTTCGAGCAAAGTTAAAAAATCCCAGCAAAGATTGTAATTTTTTCAGGATTGTTGGAGAATGCAAACGTGTGCATTTCTCTAAGAAGTGAGGCGCCAAGCCTCTACCTTCATTGTGAGCTTGTAGCCCAGAAACAACACTGTACACTGCAATGTGTGATTTTGCTAAGTTAAATTTGTAACCGTAGTCCGCAAACAAAACTATGATGCAGTCCACGCGACATAGATGCGGCCATAATTAGTAGTCTATGAGATAAATATCATCAACATACGAGTACGCATCCGGGTCTATGCCGTCTAACAAAGAGATGACACGTGCGGCAAAGACGCCTGGGCTGTTCTTGTAGCCCATGGCCAATCTTTTGAACTATTTTTGTTTGCTGCCGTAAGTAAAGGCTGTCCATTGACTACTCATGGAGGACAGATTATGACTAAAAAAGCCATTGGAAATGCCGAGTGTGGTTTTAAACCTTTTTCTCACTAGACTTTCTAAGAGGGCAGAACTATGGGTATTCTGCACCATGTTCGACAATGAGAGTTCGAATGTCAATAATCCAAAATAATGCGGTACGACCCATCAGGTTTGGTCACAGTAATAAGAGGGTTATTCATCGGTGACACACATGTCTGAATTACTCCTTCATACTTTAATTGTTCTAGAATTTCAGAAACTGGAGCTTATCCCTCCGCTAACAAAATGTCATATGAAGAAGTCAGATTCTCCCCCAAAAATCTCTTTAGCAACACGTAAATCACCTTCAATTAAAAATACCATGTCATATAGTCTGTCAGGGGGAGCCACTTGGGTGTTAGCAGTTTTAACTGTGATGAAAGGGTCAGTTGCTGTCGCCTTCAAAAATGTACGCAGTGCTTGCCGCACTATTGTAACCTCCGCCTCGCTGTCTAGCAATGTTACTGCCCATGATAGGTTCTGAAGTTGAGTTCTCACCGTCCGTGGTATATCTTGCTGTTAATGCAGGAACTTTCTTTTTCTGAAACAAAGGGCATTGACAAGGAAATTTGTCCTGCTTGCTTTTAACGCCAGACTGACTTGGCTGCTCTTGACCATGCGGGCACTTCGACTTCTTCCGCGATCCTGGCGATCATCTCCACCGGCTTGTGAGCCTGATGTTTCCTGTGAAGAACGAGGAGAACGCTGATCAGGAACCTGAAATCTATCAGGAGACCAAATTCTCGCCCGGTCGCGCACATCATCAGTACGCTTAGTAGTTTCGGGTATTGGCGACGCAGCAAATGACCCTTATTTCTGTTGTTGCTGCCCCTGCTTTTTATTTTGCCAATTATTTTTCTGAAAAACTTGATCGTCGTCTTTATTAGACTGCGCCGTCTAAGTTTGCGGTTGTGCTGCTGATTTAGAAAACAGGCTTAAAACACAAACTATTGCGGCCAATCGTTTTATATGCTCCATAAATAATATTTGGTAACTCATGGGGGTTCTCGTCCTCCGGGACAAGGCACAAAGCATAAGTCACCTGAAAGTTAACCACATCTCCTTTATATTCGCACGGATGAGATCAGCAACTATGTCAAACACTCTGATAAGCCTCATACCAAACTCAACTGCTGCCTCTGGACCGTGCTCATCCTGAACACACTTGATCACGGAGGGCAGGACAGTCATAGAAGGTGTGCCAAAGCACTTTGCATAAACGGTGCAAATACTTTAATACAAAACAACAATGGGAGAGGTAGGGAGAGTCAAGGAGGCAAATACTTTAAGCCAGTTCTCACAATCTGTTACCTCTGGTATTTACTCTTTCTGCAAACTAATAGTGAGTATCCTGTGTTTTTCCACAGGTGGTCAAATTTCTCAGCAAGCCAATAAGGTAAATCATTCTTATTTGTGGGATGCTTGCCCATAACCAAATAAACTATGACAGGACTAATCGACATCCCGGTCTGTCCAACTCGTTGCACCGCAACCCCAGATGCAACCACCTGTAGTTTGCGGGAAACTTATTGGACTAGAGCCCGATGCACCCCTATTAAGGAGGTGTGCACAATACATAAATAATCCAACGTGACATTCAGATAACGTGGATGAGGTGAGTACTTGGCCAAAGCTGGCCAAGTGGCCCCTGCGATCAACAAAGGGACTAAACGAACCAGAGTCACGGTGTAGGGGAGGGCGCGATTAAATCAAATACGATGCTGCCATGCAGAAATCGGAACTTCGAGAACCGTATATAGCTGGTATTGTACAGGTGTCGCTGTGGGAGTATATGAATCATCCCCATTTACAGCCTCAAAGCTAACCCAAGAGTCGAACATTTCAAATGGAAACTCTGCGTTGGCACCAACCACAAAAAATAGGCGCAACACCTGTGTCTGGCACTCCAAACTGTTGCCAATGAGGACGGAGCATCGCACGACTATGCAGTGCAATGTCTTGTGCCATAATGACTAAAAGAAAGGAAACATCCTATACATGCGGTAGCACAAAAAGGGTTCTGAATTCAATACAATAACGTGAACCTTCTTGAAATCTCAAGCTTGAATAAACCTATAACTCCTCTATATAGGTAGGTTTTGCCATCACAACTGTTTTCCGGAAACAGGAGTGAGGGTATTGTGGACAAGTATAAGCACTACTAATTTGTCTCAAAAATAAGATCAAACGTTAGTTGCACCATGTTGCAGGGATTCCGCTCATGCACAGAACTATGTGCAGGAAACCAGGACCTCGGTGTATTGTGGTGTACCAAAAAACCCACCTCAGTGCCCAGAACCCCGATCCGACTAGCATTAGTGTCTCATTAATTTTCCGTGCTACAGCAAAGCTACCAATGATTAGACAACCTAGAACATGCGACTTAGGAAACTTTCAGGAATAGTGGTAATCAAGAACACTCTTTTGGTTTAACACTCATCTACAACGTGAGTAATCAGAGACACAGTATCATTTAAAATATTTATTTTAACTAACATGCTCTAAGATGCAGTACTTTTGCCAATACTAACAAACAAACGCATAATAATATGATCAGCATTGTTACAATTCCATAAAACACAAAAGGGCAAAGCATATTATAAATGACAGTGGCCCCAGGATTATAATGCAGTGACCACCCTCCCCGTCCTAGGAGCTAGTGCTAAGGTATAATATGAGAAGACCTCTAGGCTTTGACGGGGACCCCATATCTCCAAGATCAGATGGAATGAATCACATCCCACGACAAGAACAGCTCCTTGATGTTGGAAAGGTTTTTTCCAAGTGGTGTCTTATGCATGCAATGCAATATTAAAAGCACCCGAGTTTCAGTTATTAGCAGCTGCGTTTCTGTTATGTCTAAGGTGTGTGGGACTGATCAACATGAATTAAAAGCATACATTGTTATTTGACCTTGAACGCGCTCTGCAAACTAAAAGCACAGAGCGTGCCGAGATTTTTGAGAACAGACCATTCTGATGTAGAAGAGCACAAGCAGGTTATTTACGAGAGCCATGTAGTGTCATGTGCAAAAGCGTCAAGAGCAGTAAAATGGCATCTAAGCATATACCTCACTTATGCTAACATAGCAATGTCTGCAGGTGACCCCGTACCCTCACCCCAAAGGGAGGACTCGCTGAAAAGGGGAGCAACCGGAAGAGAGGGGCACAAGGGAAACCACCAATGGAAACATATTGGCAAACCCTGAAAGACAGGAAACCAGGGCCTCTGAGACCATTCTGGGACTGCCAGAAGCAACACTGCCAGATCTAACTAGACCTTCCTGAGGACCCAAGGAATCAAGGAACAAGGAGGAAATGTAAACAGGAGTCCCTGGGACCATGGGATGGAGAAGGCATTGATTTCCCAGGTCAACCCGAAGGGCATCAGGTAGCAGAACAGCGGAAGAAGGGCCGTCTCTTCAGAGGCAAAGAAATCCAGCAATGGAAGACCGAACATGGAGACGATCTGCCAACAAAGAAGTGAAGACAGACACATGGCAGCAAACGAGGGAAACACCCTGCTCAAAGAATCTGCAGGCCCATTTTCCCTCCCTGGAAGATAAACTGCTGTGAGAGAAAGAAGATTCCGCTTCCAGGAAAGGAGAAACAAAGACCAGTGCATCTCCTCTGGCCAGTTGATGTAGGCATGAACCACCTGATTGTCTGCCTGAAGGCAGACAGCCTGGGCCCTAAGGAGGGGAGCAAATTAAAGAAGGGCCTGTCAAACCACCATCAACTCCCGCTGATTGAGAACTGGAGAAACTCGGAATGGGACCCCTGACTCTGGGCCTTGTAATCCCCCAGAACTGACCCCCACCTCGTGGCACTGGCATCTGTGGAGAAGACCGCCAAGGAAGAAGGGGGAAGAAGGTTGAAACCTCTGAAGAAATTGAGAGAGGGTAGCCACCACCGGAGGGAGTCCCAAATGTCCCGGGACACCAGAATGATGTGTGAAGGCCATCACCCTGACTCCGCAGCCAGCGCCGGGCCGGCACCCGAGTCTGGGAGGGCAGTCAGGAAAGATGATGGAACAGAGTCTATTGAAGTTCTGGAGACAGGAACACCATCCCCAGATACATTAGGAAGAGGACCCCCAGGAACCTTAGAGAATGGGAGGGCTGAAGGAAGGACCTCAGGTCATTGATTAGGAAACCAAAGGAACTCAGCCTGAGAGAAAGAAGGAGAAACAATCATCCACTCATCAAGGTAAGGATATACCTGAATAACACTGGAATATAGGATACCCACCAAGGGGGCCAAGAGCTTTGTAAAAACCCTTGGCACTGAGGAAAGTGCAACAGGATGCACCTGGAAGTGCTGGGAGCCCATAGCAACCTGCAGAAACTGTTGATCCTCTGGATGGATCGGAACATGTAGAATCAAATAGCACCCCAGCCCCTTTCCAGGGTTGGAACCTCGATGACAGACTGTTTCTCCAAGAGGAGCTGAACACCCTCCAGCAAGGCCGCTCGCCTCATGGGATCTTGCTGCAAAGGAGTCTCCTTGAAAACTTGAGCCGGCCGAGATGAGATCTCGATCCGTTTACCTGAGGTCACTGTCTGGACTGTCCAGGCATCAGAAAAACCCTGCCAGTGGTGAGGAAAGAAGTGATGGCGACACCAGACTGGGAAAGGTGGACAGTTATTGCTTCGGAACAGGAGCAGAGGAGGCAATGGATGTCAGAGACCAAGACTTGTCACTTCCAGGTCCCCCCCTGTGGCCACAAACCCTGCCTCGAAAAGGCTGGTGAGCATCTCTAGACTGAGGAAAGGCAAAAGCACGTCAGTAACAAAAACCCTGACCCAGAGAGGGAAGGCGAACAGTAGCCACCGGGTTCCTGCTCTCAGCCGACTGTTTGACCATGTCCTCAAGCGGAGGGTCAAACACCTTAGAACTACTAAAAGACAACTTCAGAAGGGCTGATTTTTCTGAGTATTCCACCTTCCATGTCTGCATCCTGATATGGCGACTATCAGCAATGGAAGCCCCAGAAGTGGCAGAAGGCCGCACACAATCAAAGGAGATGTCCAATAAATAGTGAACCTGGAGATCCATTAGGGCCAACAGAGAGGAGGTATCCCCACCCTCACCCAATTGAAAAGCCAGGGCCTGGAAGTTCTTCAAAAGGGACTGAACCACATAATTTGTATGGGCAGCACCCCAAACCGAAAAATTGGAAGCTGTATAACACCATTTAACACCCCCTTCATGATTCTAATCAATGGAGTCAGGGGAAGGGCGTCTTCAGAAGCTCTGTGAAGGGAGACCAGCCATTAAATTATCCACTTTCACAGACTGATGGAAGTCTTTAGAAAACCCATCCAAGTTGTAGCGTTTCCACAAAAGCGAGGAAAGGCAGTCTAGTCAACATCACACCGCGCATGTACAAAAACCTTTGGGACAGCAGAATGGAGCGTAAATGAGTCCGGGTCAGGCTGGTTGTACTGGGTGAAAAAATCCTCCTCCAACTCATTCCCCATCCTGGTGTGTGACATCACAGCACGTTACATCACAGCATGTGACATCACAGCGCATGACATCACAGCGGATGACATCACACGTGGCATCACAGGAATTGACATCACCGAAAGTGGCATTAAAAGGCATGACTTTACAGGAAGTGGCATCACAGGAAGGGGCATCACATATATGTTTAGCAGGTCTCTCATGTGTACGTTTGAGCGCATTGCAAGAATATTAGCACAGTGAGCTATGGAAGATGAAATGTGACTTGTATACCTTGTAACCCCACAGTTTTATGTCACACATCCTCTACATTCATTTACAAACATATATAATTTATTGTATATGTAATATGCACATCTGATGTAAAGTGCTTCACACCCTGCATCGGGATGAGTAGGGCTATACAAGAAAAAATAGTGGTACGCCTCCTCAGTGGAAGTAAGCTCCATACAAATGCAATTTGTTTTGTGTAAATACTGGGAAAGACCAACACATCTAACATTTTTACAGTGCATGCATATCTCGTAAACCAGGACCGAACAAAGTTAAAAGCTGCCTTTCTTAAGTATGCGTGAAGTGCTAACAAGGTGTGAGTCTTTCTATCCTGTCTGCTGTGTTTGCATCTAGGTGTGAGGCTCCTGACTACTCCCAGCCAAAAGATTTGAACAAAAGGAGGTCGGATGACCTCTCAAATTCGGCCTTGGTTATGGGCCTAGCCGGAGACTAAAATAAGAAAGTTCCCCGTCCCTGCCTGCACGGTGTTGCTTGGTGCAGATGGAAAACAGACAACAGGCAGCCGCTGCTGAAAGTGTCCCAGTGTTTGGCAATTACACCAATGTAAGTATTTAGGTAAGAATTAAAGGTAAGTATTACTTGTAATGTTTACACATATATGTATTCACTGAAAAAACCACCGGTTTCAGGGACAGTATAGTTAGTTGGACATTTCACTCGTACAAAACTAGAGAGATTCGGCTGTTATAGTTAGTAGAGCTAACTATAGCTCGCGACCCCGCAATGCACTGCTGATGACATCACATATTACATCACTCATGACATCACTCATGACATCTCAAATGACATCACTGATGACATCACTGATGAGATCATCCAGTTAATGTGTGTTTCTTGAAAGATTAAATATGTTTTATATATATATTTGCCAAGGTGTATTGAAGAATGAGTGGGTGTATAAGTATCTGAATGGATGATTTAGTAGTTGTGTGACTGATTAAGTGTATCTTACTGAATGCATGGGTTAGTGAGTAAACTGTGTAAATGTCTGTATCAGTCAGTTGGTTATAAGTGGCGGCATGGGTTGGTGAGTAGCTACATGACTGTCTATATGGGTTATTAATTGGTTGTCTGAGTATCTAAATGGGTGCCTGAGTGTCTGTGAGTGGGTGGGGGTGGAGGATTGTGAATAGATATGTGAGTGGGTGATTCACTGGGTGTATGGGTTCAAGTGTGCATCTGGGAAGGGCTGTTTGGGTGGGTGAGTGTGTGTATGGGTGTGATGGTGAGTGAATGGATATCGCAGTAGTATATGTGTGAGTAACTACATATTTGAAAGGCAGTATATGTAAGTGTTGGAGTATATAAATGACTGTACGTGAGAGTGAGTGATTGTGAGTGGCTTTATGGATGAGTGTGTACTTGTATCAGTGATTGTATAAGAGAGTATGTGTTAGTATTTGTATAAATAAGTGACATGGTCTGTGTATAATTATGGGTGAGTAAATGGCTGTGATTGATTCTTTGCATGACTGAGTAGGTGCGTGAGTAAGTCTATGGATGAGTAGCGGTGTGTGAGTGTATGTATAGATGTATAAGTTCATATGATAGTGCTGTATTGATGAGTGACTGCATGTATGAGTTACTGTATGGGTTAATGAGTGGATGTGTATGTGTATACCTAGGACTCACTGAGCGGGTATGTACTAACTGCTAATGGTCTGCCTATGGTTTCGATATTGGTAGTCTGTGTTTTAGAGTGGGTGTATAAAAGGTTTTATTAGGGTGTGAGGAGGTGCATAGGATTATCACATAGATGATGTCATCAGTGATGTCATTTGAGATGTCATCAGTGATGTCACTGACCATGTCATGAGTGATATGTGACGTCATCAGCAGTGCATTTCGGGGGCGCGAGTTATAGTTAGCTCTATTAACTAAAACGCCCGAATTTCACTGGTTTTGTCCCTGAAACCTGTGTTTTTTTCAGTGAATTTCAAAGGTTTTTTAATGCTAATTTCTAACTATAACTTCCCTGAAACATACCTTTTTTCAGTGAATTTCAAAGGTTTTTTAAATGCTGATTTCTAACTATAACGTCCCTAAAACCTATGTTTTTTCTGTGAATTTCTAAGGTTTTTTAAATACTAATTTCCAACTATAACGTCCCTATTAAGTCCCCTTGAATCCTGAGGGTCCCTGGGGGCCACTAGCCCACCAGGTACCTCCAGTAAGCGCCACAGAGCTACGTTGCAGAGAGGTGTTCTGAGGCCATACCCTTTTTTACACCACGCTGCAAACGCGGCTTCCGGCGCACTGCTGCTTGGAGGATGAAGTCCACTTCTGTCCGGAGGTCCTCAGGACACAAGAGGACCTCATCGCCCCACCAGCAGTGCACCAGAAGCCGCATTTGCTGAGTGGTGTAAAAAGGTACTTGGTGGGCTAGTTGGCCTCCAGGGACCCTCAGGATTGAAGGGGACTTAATCCCCCAATTTACAACGCACCAGGGAGCAGTTTGCACACTTGTTATATCAGACCCGCTGCCTCCCTGCACCACTGAGCAAACGCGGCCCCTAGTGCGTTGTAACTTGGGGGATTAAGTCCCCTTGAATCCTGAGGGTCCCTGGGGGCCAACTAGCCCATCAGGTACCTCCAGTTTGCGCCACAGAGTTGTGTTGCAGAGAGGTGGTCCAAGGCCACGCCCCCTTTTAAGCCCCTGTATGTTTTTCTAGAGAGAGAAAAACAGAGAGGGATGGAGCTGGATTGCAATACAGAGCAAATCCTAGCAGAGAAGCTTGTGTTACAATTGAAACTTAAGTGAAAAAGAGCGCTCGCTGTAGGTAAGGACTTTTTTGCTTTCGTGGAGGTGCATGTAACTTAAATGCACATCAGGGGGCGCTGCAGGCCAGGGGTTGCTTTTATAGAGCTGTGTTTGTGTCATGAAAAGGGAACATCTAAGGGGCCCATTAGCATGGCGGGAGAATCGCCCCGCCGTGCCGGCGGTAGTCACTGCCGGTCCAGCGGGGGCAATCCACCCACCATCCACACATCACAGACCCCCTGCCATATTATGATGGCAGGGGGGTCCGTGGCGGACAGAAAGATCGTCTGCCGCTTTTCCACCGGTCAACTCGTCGACCGCCGGAAAACAAGGTTAAAATGGTGGCGGTGTGTGCAACACACCGCCATCCCTATTACAATGCTTGCGGTGATGTGCCTTTAAGGCATGTGCGTTTTTACTTGTGGGGCCCGTAGCAGGACCCCAGGCTGTTGGGGTGCTGGTGGTGCACATATGGGGTACCTATGATATCCCCCAGCATCTGCATGCACAAGGTGGCAGGCACCGTGCGTTGCCTGTCACGTTCTGCATGCAAATGAACAACGTGCATTCCCAGCATTGTGGCGGGCAGTCCTGTGAGCACCGCCTGCCACAATGCTGGGAATAGGGTTTACCACCACCACGGTGACATCCTAATGTCAGGTGCGGGACCGCTGCACCCCTTGTGGACAGTCCCGCATTCCGTTACGGTGGCGGACGGACTTTGTCTCCCCGCCTTCGTAATAGGCCCCTACGAGAGGAAGAGTGTGTCTGAGAGAAAGAGCTGGGGCAGCTACAGGTGAGGAGGACTGATATGTACTGGTAGAGTTATGTCTGACTCCAGCAGACAGCAGGGGGAACTCCATGTGAGCTGCATTGGCCGAGACTTTCTGTTATAATTTGGAAAAAATAATATGGAGCACTTAAGCTAGGACTAACACGCTTAGGTAAAACTGTGTTTGTCTGGGGTGGATAGCAGTGGTTACTAAAAGTTAGGAGTAGGGTGTATTGTATATGGTGGGGAGTGTAACAGCTCTGTCACTTAAGGTGTTCTCTGTGTCAGGAATGAGTGCACTCGCCCAGCTGTGTTAAAGCAGAATCCTGCATCTAAACTTGAACCCATAAGAATACTACGCCAGTTGCTCTGCCATCCTCTTCATTTAAAGCGTCTCTTTCGACCACAGGCTCAAAGCACCGTAACACAGGGTGTTTGTAATTGATGTCAAATATCAGAGCAGTTGCAGCTTCTATAAAATATTATCTGCATGTGTATTGTATCCCGTAATATGGAACTCTATTAGCTGTTCTGTGGATGGCAAGATGAGATGAGGCCAGTGGCTCTTTGGAATGAAACCTCTTCTGCAACATTAGTACTAATGCCATCTAAGTGGTACTTGTTTTATCTACATCAGAATGATGAATCACTGTTTGGCCCTGTTGAGTTTAAATGTGTGTTCTAGACATTGAAATCTCGAGCTAACAAGCCACCTCGAGTGAGCTACCAGAACCAATATTCTTTGGAGCATCCGTGCTAGTACATGTTCCCGCTTTCCAACCTTATAGCTCTGCTTGCTGTGCGATATATCACACTGAATGTGATTCTCACATGTTAAGTGCAAGCCTCATAATTGAGAGAAAAGTTGGACTCAGTGGTTGTGAGTGTCTTTTTGGAGCACAACCTCACTCATTTGATGCAGGTTCCACAAACTAAAACCCAGACCCCTACTTTTTGTCTGAGCCTTACAGCTTGAAGAACAGTTTTTGTTACTGGGTGTGAATTTCATACTATTGAGCACATTCTCATTTAGTGCGACTACATTTCTAAGAGATCTGAAAGTTGTGCATACAGTGTGCAGAACCATCTTATTGTTAAGGTTGAATTTGCTTCACTTACGAATAATAAAAGGGGCGTGGGAGGGTCTCTCTAGGCATGATATACTCTGTCCCTTAGGTGAAAGCTGTGTGCAGGATCTAAATCATGTTTTATTTGCCTGCTCCCTACTACATCCCTCACAAAGTCGTTTTTTGATACCGCTGTTCCTAAAATATAACATTGCAACTGCTGAAGTGGCCTGAAATTTCCTTATGGCGCTTCCTTCTGAACCAGTTTGTTTTAAAGTTTTTTGTTTTTTTAAACCATTGTAAAATATATTTTAGAGAAGGATTATGTTGCTCCTTGTAGATGTAGTTCGTAGCATAGGGTTCCCTGTGGGCAAAAATCCAATATATTTGATAAGTAGAACTGTTTTTGATTCTTCTATTTTATAGCTAAAATTATTTGAGTGTTTAATGGTATGATATGTTTTGCACTGACCAAATGATGGTGGTATCATACAGGGCTTATGAAATTGGTACTGTAATTGCGCTTTTGCACCTTCAACACCTTGTATGTTGTTATGAATTTCAACACATTTGATGAAATATTTTTAGTCAGAATAATGCACCTGTTAGGCCTTTTGTATGCAATTTGAACAATGATTATATTAGGCCTAATCTTATCCTCGCTATAATTAGAATGTCTTAAGGAATTTAGGATCCATTGTCATGCTCTGGTAATTCCATGTTCTTCATCTTTTTGCTGTTATTTACTGTGTACTGTATTTAGAATTGTTACTTTTTTTCTAATTCAATTTTCATTCTGCATCGTTTTGCAGTGTCTTTTGTCTCATTTTAGCTTGTTTTGAAGTGTCGGTTGATTTGGTATATTGGAGATGTCTGAATATATCTTTATGTGGAGCTCCTTGGAGTTCCAAATCATAATAAAGAAATTCGAGATGAAAGTTGTGGTCACACATACTACTGAGTATCTACTTGGAAGAGGCAGGATTGAAAGAATCAAATAAAGTCATTTGCCGAAGAATAGCCATAAGGTATGGTAAATTATAGCTCTTGTGTCTTATGAACAGTCTCTATCAGCTATGTTTTCTTGTTTGAAATTGGTCTTAAAATGCACAATTTGCAGCCCATGACATGAAAGCAAATGTATGCGAAAATTGGACTTTAAATGAAATATTTTGCCCCATTTGTTATTGTTTTCTCTCGGAACGGGATAGGATAGTATTTGCCTACTTATCACTGTAAGTCAGAGCAACTATTACTCCCCACCACTTTCAAAGGCATCAGCTAGAAATGGTTTCCTGTAGTATCCCTACAATTGGGTTCCTTGTTGCCATACACTTTGTTAGGTGTGTGACAGCTTTTCCTGATGTCCCACAGTGTTCACCTAGCAGAATGTGTACCTATGTTCCTCATTTGGCCTCGGATATTTCTTCCCTGGGAATTCATTCTGCCTGTTGCTTACCATTTCCCTTCTGGTTTGTAAGTCACATTTTCTGTCTTTCTATTTGCTGGCTTTATTCGTTTGAAGCTGTTTAGTTTCAGTTCGTCCCTCCCAAGGGGCAACGTCTTTTCACACTACCTTTCCTTGCATTCTTCCACAAGTGTTCCTCAGACTGAAAATTGTGTTCTTCTCTTGTCACATTTTCTGTGCATTTAAAGACAAAGGTTAAGAGGCCGATTACGATGCAGCCCGTGTACGCTCCGACCGATGGGTGGAGCCTTGTGGGCCGCATCATAATTGGTCCATCGGTTTACTTTCAGACCGTTGCATTGCAATGCTGGTGGTCGGAAACTAAACCGCGGGTCATTCTGACTGGCTTCCGGCAGGCTCAAGGAGCCCATTTGCCAGTCGGAACCAGCTCGTAATCCCAAAAGACAGGCCTTTCTGCCCTTGGGATTACGATGCATGGTTTCCGACATGGTTTCCATGCCGGCCTGTCTGACATGGAAACCATGTCAGAAAGTGTATTTTTAGGCGCCGAGCAGGGTTCCCTTGGGTGTGCGGCCTCCGGTTGGGGGCTGATGGGGCACGTTGATCCCTGCACCCCCTGGCAGGCACCTTAAGGTATTATCTACACATCCACACGGGACAACGGTCTAAGGGACAGTTTACCGACTTCAACAGATTTAATCCCCAATTCCACTATATTCAAAACAAAAAAATCTGGAAGTCACACGAACAACGTTGAGACAAAGAACAAAAGAAAGAGATAAAACAACCATCAGTCATCCCTCTAAGACCATTGCGAATCAGTCAGATTTCCATCAACTGCCACCCATGGCCAGTGTCATCATTTGGATATCCTTCTTCTTTCACCACTCAACCCCTTCGGCACCATAAGGGATGATGTGGTATGAGTTTCGCATCGGTCTCTGTGACCTTAACAGTGAAGTAGCATGGAAGAAAAAAACAGTAATCAGGTGTATTATTAGATCTTCTGGTACATTTACAGGATATCCACTAAATTGTGCGATGGAAAACTATTAAGTGCAGTGCAAGTGATGTGGTGATTTAAAATGGATATGTGGGAGGATAACCTTTTATTCTAACATCTCTCACAGCCCTAATAAAACAACTGCAGGTACGACGTTAACCAAATATGTCGCTGCTTGTGAAAAATATGGTTGACTAGTTTCAGCCATCCAGGGCATATAGCCCAGGCTTTCTTCAGGACCTTATCTACCAAAAAGCTACAGCATATGTGAATACGTACAAAAAAATTGTGATTGTCATATTACCTTCACATAGGCAGAGTGATTGTCACACCTAGAAGATAAAAGGACAAAAGGAAATTTTCTTTTCACACATATAGAATGAGGATGCATGGCAATGATGGATTGTTCACTCTTTCATATTATTATACTAATCTTAACGGTTAAATTAATAAAAGAAAGAAAACAGAACAGGTCCACTCACCTGTCCTATATGAGGTATAAGCCTAACCTCACCCGGTAATCACTCAGGTGTGTGAGACCCCGCCCTGTATATAAGGTAAAAATGTTTTCGGGGGGATATAACTCTACAATGTTAAGAGTAAATTACAGAACCTTGTATATGAAAAATCATCCTTGATCTCGACTTTGGAAGAATACATCTTAAAAAACACATAAATAGCCTCATAAGGGCTCCAGAGACATCATTACTGCTGATGTTAGCTATAACACTCTAGGAACCACCAGTAGGCACATTATGATAACCTAGAGTGTTTACTATTCAGATAGCTTCTCTATTTTTCACTCAGCAAACCAGAGTGGTTGCTGATTTCACTTATATACAACCACCTATATCACATATAAAATGTGACTAGTCATGTATTTTATCATATCTCACATGGTTAGAATATCTATAAGAGATTCCTTGGTCGATTCGAAACAATGGCAAATATTAGAACGAAACTTTAGCAATACTCAGACGGACCTTGCTGCTGTTGTTTCTGCAGCCTTAACAGTCTTAACAAAATTTCATCAGAGTCAAAAGATCACCAAAGTAACTCTTAAGGAACAACCTGCGCCCACGCGCGCGCATTAGTAAAAGCACCAGTGCCGCTATGCCTATCTGGGCCCTCTCACCTCTCATCCGGTGCCTCGGGCTCCACCTTAGTGCATGGGAGGTCTCGAGGCACCATCTTGTTTCTCCTTATAGCTCTTCCACTCTCGGCGGCGCACACCTCTCACAAACGTTGGACTACAGGATGATGTCAGACGCGACGGTCCTGTAGTTCCAACGCTGTTAGTCTCACGATCTGGTTTTCGATGTTCGGCAAATTTATGTTGCGCTAGTCTTGTGCCATCTTGAACTCAACTTGTAAAATAATTGAGCATGAAAACAAAGCTCTATGTAGGAGACACATGGACAATAGAGCTAGTGTTTACCGCCTCAGTCAGAACGGAGCATCACCTACAAGCGAAGGTGCCTGCCAGGGGGTGCAGGGATAAACAGCACCTCCCATTTCCCTATGGGAGCATGTATTAAGGCCGGTTGAGGGCTGTAATGCATTCACCCATAGGGAAAAGTTGGAATGCGACCGAACAGTGTTTAGTCCACATCCTAATCAGGCGGTCAGGAACATTGAAAAGAGGTTGGTTGGTCATAGGACCGAGACGGTGTGCCCAACATCGTAATTAGCCCCTAAATGTCAGGCTCTGTCTTCTGAGGGAGCTTGGTATTTACTTTTCATTCTCTGACTTCAAAGTGAGAGGATGTATGTGACAATCTTGCTGGATACTGGGGGTATGAAAGGGTTTTATTCTAGCACAAAACAACATTTAATTGAACTGTGCAAGTATTTCAGAATGTATCAGAGTTAGGAATGCACAAATAAAGCACTTTTTTTTAAAATTCTGAATAAGGTTGAAAACAAATAATTTCATATGATCAAAACAAATCAATACACTAGGTGATGCCATTTCCTCAAATTAACATTTTTGCACTGTATGGTTTTATTTGTAAAACTGCATGTGCAAATGTAATGATGATATGAATTGAAAATGTGTTGTCTGTAATGCCAGTGTTCTACCACACCATGCATACTCCACTCTACGTCACTCTACTCTGTACCTCTCCACTCTATGCCAATGCACCCTAAGCCACTTCACTGTACGCCTCTCTACTCTGCATCACTCTACTTTATGCCAACGAACAGTATGCCACTCCACTCTACTCAACTCCACTTTATGCCACTCCACTCTACACCACTCTGCAACACTGCACTCCATGCCAATGCACTCTCTGTCAATGCACTCAACTCTGTACCACACAGCTCTACGCCAATCCACTGAAACTCCTCTAATCAACTCTGCACCACTGCACTTTAAGCCAGTGCACTCTACAATACTTTACTCTATGCCATTACACTATGCGCCACTCTGCTCTATTCCACAGCACTCTTCCCTGCACCACTCTAATCAACACCACTACAATCTATGGTGCTGCATTGTATGTCACTGAATTGTAGGCCTCAGCACTCTATGTCAATGCACTCTACTCTGCACTCTACCATGCAACATTCAAATCTATGTCACTTATTTCTACAATGCTGCATTGTACGCCGCTGAATTCAATGCCACTACACTCTATGCCACTACACCCTACACTACATTACTCTATGCACTCTACTCTGCACCACTGCACTCTACACCAATGCACTCTACGTCACTGCACTTTACATCACTACACTGTATGCCACTGCACTCAACTCTGCATCACTGTACTCGACACCACTGCACTCTATGCCACTGTACTCATCACCACTCTGCTTTATGCCAATGCACTCTACGCCACTTCACACCACTGCACTCTACGACACTCTCCTCTGCAACACTCGACTCTATGCCACTTCACTCTACTCTGAAACTATCTACTCTATGCCACTAAACTCTATGCCACTCTATTCTACTCTGTTCCATTGCACTCTACGCCATTGCATTCTACGCCACTGCACTCTACTCCACACTACACCACTGCACTCTATGACACTCTACTCTGCAAAACTGCACTCTCCCTAATGAACTCTATGCCACTCTGCTCTGAACTACCGCACTATGTGCTAATGTACTCTACGCCACTCTGCTCTGCATTACTGCACTCTACGCCACTGCAATCTATGCCACTCTACCATACTCTGCATCACTGCACTCTACACCACTGTACTCTAGGCCACTGCACTCTATGCCCCTGAACTCTATGTCACTCTACTCTGCACCACTCCACTTTGGAGCAGTGCACTCTACTCTGCACCACTCTAATCAACATCACTGCAATCTATGGTGCTGCATTGTATGTCACTGAATTCTATGCCTCTGCACTCTACACTACTTTACTCTATGCCGCTGCACTCTATGTCACTATACTACATGCCACTGCATTCTACTATGCACCACTGTACTCAACACCACTGCATCTATGCCACTGTACTCTCCACCACTCTACTCTATGCTAATGCACTCTATGCCACTCCACACCACTGCACTATATGACACTACTCTGCAACACTGCATCTTTGCCACGGAACTCAATGACACTCTAGCCTGCACTACTGCAATCTATGCCAATGCACTCTATCACTGCACTCTACTCTTGTCTACTCTGCTTCACTCCACTCCATACCTTTGCAATCTGCAGCACTCCACTGTACACCACTGCGCTCTAAGTCACTATGGTCTCCTCTGCACCACTCAATGCCACTCTACTCTGCGCCACTCTGCGCCTCTGCTCTCTATGCCACTCAACTTGATTCTACACCACTTGTGATGTATTTACTATGGGTACTGTATCGATCCCCCTATTCCTGACCCTTGTCTGGTTAATAATTAACTAGCAGCCATTCAACTGCACAAAAACCCGTTATCTGATTAGCCATACAACGGCACAGAAACCCGTTATCTGATTAGGTCATAACCATGCCATCTCATTAGGCAAGCACTATTTCTCCAGCCCCCTAATAGGCATACGGAGTTCTCAAAACAAATCAAACCTACAGCGACCTGGGAAATCCCCTCAGCCATTGTTTTGATTTAGCCGAGAACTTCAGTAAAGAATGTGCGAACGACCAGTTCTTATGACATCCTTATTGACGTATTTATGTCCATCCTTACGCCAATCTCGGCACCTTTCAGGTATAAATAATACCGACATTGCCTTAAGCAAACACACGAGGTGGTGACAAGATTGGAGCAGCGAGACTTGCCGAGGAGCCCAGCTGACAGCGAAGCCCACAGACGCTGCCCCTCCTTTCTGACGCGCTGAGAAAGAGACGCTGCCTTTTCTCCTGCCGAGAAATCCAGCTCCGGCGCTTCCAGCCGCCCTTGCAGGCAGCTGGGATATCAAGCCCTGAGATAAAGATACCAGCCCTCCAGCCTTCTAAATCCCAGGTACTGAACTGAATAACCCCTTGCAGAGAATTCTTGAAGCAGACCCTTGGCAAAGCAAACTTAACTTAAACTGCTACTTATCTACTCCCGCCCACGTATTAGGCTTAGGTCAGGTACATTGGGGTAGGCGTAGTTAGAAGCACCAGTTGAGTACGATTAGTCAATGTATATATGTATGTATCTATTTTATCCATTTTAAGTATCATATGTCTAAGAAACCATATCAATGCTTTTACAGTATTATTTTATAATTCTGTTTTTACTGTATGCACTCTACTTAACAATAAGTATTGCAATAATAGCGATTCATTTCTCTTGTATTAGAAAAGAGACTGATCAATAAATAACATCTTTTATTGAACACGCCCGTCTCTTCCTTTTCTCTACAATCTGGTGAAACTAAGAATGCACTGAACTGACTGAGTAAAATAAGTTGTCTTTTGTTTTCACACGACTCTAGAGATACACTCTTGATTAGGGGAGAGCAAAGTTGTCATGTTCTATGGTTGTCAGAAACTAAATCCCTTCTTGTCTATCCAGGGAGGTTAAACTCCTCCTTGTCTATTCGAGAAAGTTTCTAGTGAACTCTGAGCTAGCTAGCAAACACTAAACTTTAAGTCTAATATCGTCAGTAGAAGACCTAGTTAACCTCTGTCCTACGTCTATACTATTGAAGATATTATTCCAATGCGCAGAGCCTATTGGGATAATAGGAACTACACTACATGGCGCCCAACGGTTTGGATAGGCGATAAATCTAACGTAAGACATTAGAGTAACTCAGTCGTGCTTTTTCACACAGACCCCTTTTTCCCCATAATATTCCAAAGACGTCTGGAGTGGGTGAAAGGTTATATCCGCCAAACTTCGTAGGAGGAGACTCCTATGTATGGTTCTTGGTTTATTCAACGTTGAAGGATACAATGTTCCAAAATATTGTGCATCTAATCTTTGTTTCCATAGAAACCTGATCTGCAAATAAACAAAATCTTCTTGTCAGTAAAATGTCAGACAATGAAGTAGAAAGAGAGACAGCTAGAATAGCAGCTCAACTCCTAGCGGATGACAATAGTCTCCTACAGCAAGACCCGGATGCAATACTCATCCCGGTCAACATAAGAAAATCTATAACTTTAAAACTTATAGAAAATGGGCTGACACCGAGAGGTGGTACAGTCATATTCGTAATTGAGGCACACGAATATCGGCAGACAGAGGTATTCTATTCATGGATAAACTTTCCAGCAGCAAACGCTGTAACAAAGGACTTCCACTATTACAAAATAGAGGAACCTCCTAATGAGTACACTCCTTTCGAGGAGGTGGAAATACCACTCAAATACCAAGAGCACCTGCTCTGGTTTAATGGCGCCCTAAAACATAATAATCACATCACCAGGCTCGGTCCACTAGGTAGACCAGGAGCAACGTGGCCGGTCCTAGCCAGATACACACCACATCCAGACATTGAAGAAATGCCTGCACCAGATCTTTTAGGACAGCTAAAACAATTAATTAAGATACATAGACAATTAGTCCAATATGTAATGCGGACTTCAACAGTCCAACCACCGATTAAAATTCCACAACTGATCCCTCATCAGGGGAACACAAATAAAATTACACCACAGAACATACAGTCCTGTCTAGGTAAAGTGCCCGCAAAACGGGAACAAATTCCATTCTGGTTAGCACAAAAAATCACTCAAATAGAGGCAGTGTTCCCTGATACCACCTCTGTTGAGAAACACAGAATTCTGACTATCTGTCTTCCAATGGGAATCGCACCACATGTGGAGGACTGTGACACTTGGGGTACAGTCTTTGCTTCCATTTACACAAAAACACATGGTGTCCCATGCATGTCAGTAATACCAGATGTGCTAAAACAAATTCAAGATGAATACGGTCCAGAACCTGCTTTAACTCTTGGTATGAAACTACTAAAAGACTTCAAGCAGGTCTCGGCAATATTATTAGCCAATATAAAGGGAGAAGCAGCAAATGTGGCAATCCGCCAGAGGTTGAAAGAGACAAATATAGCAGATCAACCATTTGAAATTGCCAGAATAATAGAAAAATCCTATGAAGAACTAGGAAGAGATAGTTTGGGTGGAATACCTGTAAAACCCCAACTTATTGAAAGTCCTGAAAAGGTGTTTATTAAAAATAATCTAAACAATCAAAAGAAGAGCTGGGATGGAAAAAAACAATCCACTCCCAAAGAAAAAAGATTCCAGTCCAGTGGAAGGTCTCCTCGGCGGAGAGAAAGATCTCCGGACCAAGGACGCAAGTCTCCCCAAAGGGAGCCCTCTGTGAAAAAATACAACCTTAGAAATAGGGATAATATAAAAAAACCTGATAGATATCAAGATATTGATACACGTCCCTCTCAATCTTTTCAGACTTCCTCGCAGAAATCGGAAAGAAGAGGACGATCAGAACACAGGGAAGAGCACGTCAAGTCCAAAGACAAGGAACCTGCTCATCAAAATAAAAAATTACAGTTTCCAAAAAAGAAGGTAGCCAGTATTAAAGTAATCAACCATGCCGAGAATACTGAGGACACAGATGAAAAACGGAGAATGGGCTCAGACAATGCTAGACAGCGCAGCAGAAGTGAGCATAGCTCGCAAAGATCCTTATGAATCATCTGGAGACAGTGGACACGAATGAATACATTCAGGTGGAAACTGCAGATACCAGAGTTAGCAAACCTCATAAAATATACGAAATAACATTACGTATAGAGGGAGATAAGACTAGGAAAATAAGGGGTCTATTTTGGGATAATCTCTCCAAGGGCTATGACATCCTTCTAGCTGAAAGAGACTGGCCACCAGAGTTTGTCAGGGAGTGCCCTCATGGCGAAGAAATAATTATGCCTGCCTTCTCAAATCATATTCCAATTCATAAAAAATATACACTTGCAAGAAAGTGGGCAGTAGCCCAAGCTCCTGCATTATATAAAAACCATGTGGGATGGGATGAGGACTCTCCTCCTCACAAAATCCAGTTAAAATCACAACCTACTGCTCAGAGGCAGTACCCAATTAATCAAGAAGCTAAAAAACGGGTAAAAGAGATCCTAGATCAACTTGAATACCAGGGGGTGATTGAAACTTGCACCTCACAAATGAATATTCCTTTGTTTCCTGTCTCCAAACCAGATAATTCATATCGTCTTGTTTTGGACTACAGACACCTTAACTCATGTTGCAAAACCTTTGCAGTACAAAACTCGCATAGTGCTGCACTAATGAATAACATAGTGCGCAAAAAATACAAAACAACATTAGACATCTCTAATGGATTCTTCTGTCAAAATATAGCACCAGAGAGCAGATATTTGACCGCGTTCTCAATAAATGGCGCGCAAAAAAAATTCTGTCGTTTGCTCCAGGGGTTCAAAAACAGCTCAGGATTATTCTCAGCAAGAGTAACAGAGTTACTACAAATATATGATGATGAGGCATTATCCTATGTCGATGACATCTATCTAACAGATGATGACTTGGATACTCACTTGAAGAGAGTGAACACCATAATACTTGGGTTCGCAGCAGAGGGTTACAAATTCAACTTTAAAAAGTCAAGAATTGCCCATCTAACTGTCCTGTTTTTAGGATATGAACTATCAAGTGAAGGCAAAAGCCTGGCTGACAATTTCCTAGAGAAATGTGCTGTAATCCAAGCACCTAGAACACTAAAAAACTTACAATCAATTCTAGGTTTCCTAAATTTCGGAAGAACTTACATTATAAATTATGCAGAGAGAGTTAAACCTCTCTATGATCTTATAAAACCAGATTTTAAAAGAATCAATTGGACTCAAAAACACACAGAAATTTTTAGATCTTTACAAACAGATATGTTAGTTAAAACAAAATTACAAACACGTGATAACACACACAACCTTGTGATTCGAGTCATCCCAGGAAGATGCGGATTCACGTACCTAACCTCTAATGAGGGAGAGAAGGTACCAATTGCATACAAATCACACTTGTACACAGAAGCTGATAAAAGGTTCAGCATTAAGGAAAACATTGTTCATGCGGTTCAAACAGCTATAGCAAAAGAAAAATACCAAGCCAACGGTAGACAGGTTACAGTCAGACAGCAGAATCAGCTTTTGAGGCATTAACAACACCATGTAATCTACCGACAACGGCACTGAATCCAGAATGGATACAATGGGTAAATTCTGTTGCTACAGACAAAGTAAAATACTATTTTGACCCGGAAATGAAAGAATTAAAATATCTAGAATATGAGAGAGAATACCCTCGACCAATCGACATTCTGCCTTTACGACAGTACGTCTGTGTAATATATACAGACGGTCATGCTCAACCCTCAGTTTGGGGAGAGCTGGCTTACAACGCCACATGCGAAATTGTAAAAGACGTGTGGCGCGGAGGTAAATTGAGACCTCTATTTACAAAAACACACTCAGTGGAAAATAATTCAGAACAACAAACTGAAATAATAGCGTTAAAAATGGCGCTTGAAAATGCCGATCGCGAATTCCCGACACTTATAGTGTGCGATTCGTATTACTGCGTCAAATCATACAATAACGATTTACAGAAATGGATTCAAAACGGTTACAAAGATGACACAGGTGCAACAATAAAGCAAAAAGTGCTTTGGGAACAAGTAGTTCTTTTACAGAAAGAACTACCAAAAACTCACGTGATACATTCACTGAGTCATCAGCGTGATGGCGTTCACGTTGCATGGAATTCATTGGCTGAGACAGCCACAGCGGTAGCAACTGAATCGGCTTCCGTAGCTACAAAAAAGCGTGCAGTAAAATACATTGACGGTGAAACTGTGCTGGCAGTAAAAACGTCATCAAAAGACGACTGCTCAGCGCTACCGATCAATTACCCACTCAATTATACATACATAATCGATGCAAACTCGGTCCCTTTTGCTCGAATCCCTGGAGTGGGGGATAGAGTAATTCCAAACACGGACAAGAGATTCATGTTAATAGTAGACGCACATATTGGCGAGGGTCTAAGACATCGCACAATTAAAAATTCTCTAGCAGAATTACAAACTACATACTGGTGGCCAGGAATGAGTCTGGACCAACACCTATTCGCGAGGAACTGTCCAAACTGCAACAGAGATCGCAGTGGTGAACGAAACGGTATATTCCCATGGCTTTTCGCTCAATAAGGAATAGGCTACCAACATAAACACACCCAGTATGAATAATGCGTCATATTAACATGTAGAGACTATTTTCACTTATAATGTAGACCCCAACTTTCGGCTGATGTCGGAACTGTTATACAAAGATTTGCAAGTCTATAATGGCATATACGCTAGAAGCATGTTACGTTCTGACCAAAATATTTCCGTTAGCTCTAAAACAGCTTATGGGGGTTCCTGGCCAGAATGAACATTGCATTGCGGGACTCTTCTCACTTCCTTCCTGAGGGAAACGGGATGGTGTAAAGAAAAAACCAAGGCATAAAGCAATCTATAACAGCAAAGGTATTAGGTTCAGGAGCTGGGTGGGTCAAACATTTAATAAGTGTCCAACGTAGTCTAAATAACCTGCCAAGAAATTCTCTGAAAGGACTCAGTCCGTACGAACTATTGTTCGGGACTAGAATGTTGATCCAGGACCTTGACAGTCAGACTTCAGTGGTTAAAGATAAATGCTTTGATATCAAAGATCGTTTGGCTATTTTACAGGACTTAAATGAAACAAGAAAAGACCTGAGCAACATAAAGTTGAAACAGCAGCCAACAACCACTGAAGAAAAACCACCTGTCCCAGCAAGGCCTGTCAGGATTCCAAAAGTCGGGGATCTGGTCAGAGAGAAGATCGCGGTAAAGAAGGAATTTGGGCCTTCTTACAGAAAAGCAGTTCCTGTCTTGTCTATCAACGAGACAAGATCAGTAGTACTACCGCCCCTTGCTGGTAAAAAGGAGAACCAAGTCATATCCATCGACCTGGTTAAACCACAATCATGTGGCCGATAACAAATAGTAGGCCAAGTGGACTCCCAAGAAGTAGCAGAACACCAAAGTTTGCTACATCCACAGAGGTTCAAACTGAAAGACTGATCACATTTGAAAAATCTACAGTGAAACAACAAGGACTATGCAATAAAGCAATGGAACTTAAACCTCTTAAACCCCAAATCAAAGCTTTTCATCAAGAAACACCGACCTACGATGATGTAACTACAGACTTTTCTAATGAAACAAAGCAAAATCCAATAGCAAAAAGTAATCCAGAAGCAATTGGAACAATTGACAGAACGGCATCCGGCTACTTCATCAACTTCGATGATTTTTTCTGAAGATCCAAGTGAACCAGAAGTACAGCCATCAACAAAAACTTTTAAAGATAAAGCAAAGGAACTTTTTCATCAACTAAAGGGAACCTATCTGACTTCTCCATGGATTGAAATTTGGGTGACATTAGGTGCATTTGTCCTCATACTTTGGCTCATCATGGTACTATGCTTGGGACATTTCATTGAGGGAAAATATGCTAAAATGGACACAGCAAGCCAGAAAATCAACTTGGTCCTTAAACCACACACATCTTCACATGTCAAGAAAAGAGAACTTTCTTCAGTGAACTTCACAGCCAATCCTATACCAGGCGGTGTAGCATGGGACAATACTGATTATGAAATCTATGGCCCGGTTGAAATCCTGAAGTATCCACATCAATTTAAGATCTCGTTAAGTGACTTTGTAAAACCAAGCACATTTGCTGATGATTGGGACTTTGAAAGTATTAATGATATGATGTCTGACCTAGTAATGTCTGCCAAATTTACAGAAGATGATTATTTGCAGGGTTCGTCTAATTATGATCAAATGGTCTGCTACAACCACTATGGTAACCATTATCTCCATAAATCTGCACAACCTAGAAATGTTTTAAATTATAACCAATGGGAACATTGTGCTACTCCTCCAAAGGGTAGTTCTAAAACATTTTATGATAAATATTCATATTTCTCAGGGTTTAACACAAGTAATGCAGAAACATTTTATTTCAAATTGTCGAATAAGACAGGCATGAAGACCATGCTTACAAACACGAAATTTATATATTCAGATTCATTTTTTGAGCAAATGAATACATTTGGTTTTGATTTCTGGAACAATAACATTGAAACAAAAACTGTTTGGGGTACAAAAGATTGGCAAGTACAAGGTATAGAATCATTGTTCAGAGCCTGCATGATCCCAGAACAAATTATATTTTTGAATGACACTATTCAACAAACTACCTGTCTTGGCTTAGCCAAAATCAAAGACTTAAACAAACCGTCTATTCCAAAGCCAACAACGAACAGTAATAGCTCTATAGATGTTGAGATAGACGTGAAACATATTTTAAACCAAAACAGAACACATCCTGATTGGAAACAATGGTTGATCTGGCCCACAGACACAAATAACTGTCAAGACAGATTCCTGAACAAAATACAGGGTTTCAAATTGACCAGGCCAGACCCTAGATATTCCCAAAGACAACATCCAGGGATAGTAACTACTTACAGTGTGGGCAAGCTCTGCCTTCAATGGCTACAAACATCCACACTGGCAGAAATTAAGCAACACCTAACTTTACTTCAAGAGGGTGCTGACTTGCGTGATTTCATTATGGGACCACGCAAACAGCGTCAAAAACGTTTCATAGCGGCCTCTATATATGCAGCTTACAATGAAGCTTGGAAAGAAACTCAAATTGAGACAGCAGAAAAACTATGGGAAATTGACCGTATTAATTTGGAAAAATCACTTTCTGTTGTGGACAATGGGTTAATGACTCTGTCCTCCAGAATATATTCACTGGACAGTATTGTGTCTTCAGCAATCGATATAATATCGCAAGTCTTACTGATGTTACAACACGGTCAGTCCCAATTGCGTTCTATTGTACAACTTGGCTGGACGTTACAAAATCTGCGTTCAGGCTATGTGCCTTGGCGTTTAATCAACACAATGTCACTATTTAATATCTTTACCCTTACTGATAAACAAATCAGTTTGGCACAGAAGGGTGCTGACTATACAATTCTGAGCATTGAAAAACTTGAGAGATTACCATTGACAATGTCAGAACGACCTGTCATTGAATGGATAATACATGGGATAATTAATATCCCGATAACAACTTTCCAGTTTCAATACTGCCAAAAATATATACAGGCAGGCCAGTATGAAAGGTTGGGTAAAGGGTACATTAAGTCAACATGGAACTTGCCCTATACACACACATGTGTTAGTAATAAAGGCCAGAATGTGTTTCTTAGTGGCAATAATTGTGCAAGGTCACTAAGCGGTACACTTCTGTGTCAGGGTATTAGTTTGCATGGAGCCTGTGAAGGGACTACAAATAACCTTTCATGTCACCAGCTAGGCACCCCTGCAACGCAAATAGAACCATTCTTTAGGAGACTCTCGAACGGGAGTTACATTCTAATTGTAGATCGCAGATGTTGCTGTCTGCTGCCCGGGAAACCTTATCTCATAACCGTGACTACGAAGGTCATGTGCTGTGAACGAGTATTGTTCTTAAACGATGCTCGAGACAGGGAGGCAAGATTATGGCCCAGTTTGAAAATTTCTTCTATTCGAATTGATACTTTAAGCAGAATGAAGACTGTGCTCCTACAGACGCCAACCCGGTTAACGTCATCAAAAGAAACGTATGATCTCCAAGTTGCAAGGACAACTGCAGAGATTCATTCACTGTTATCAACCAATTCCCCCATACATTTCGCAGAAATACTGAGCGAAATCTTAAATATTTCTGATACAAGTGGAATCTCGAGTGTATTTAAGACAGTGTTTTCGGGAGCTTTAACCCCATTCAAAGCCATCCTGGGTATTTTTCCTGATTTTGTCCATTCCATCTTTGGCGGACTTCCTCTCCTTTTGGGACTAGTGGCAGGCATCCTATTTTTGATCCTGTTACTTCGCTGTGGCAAACCACGTCACAGACAAGACACCAGCGACAATGGAAGAAACGATCCTAGCCATACGCTACAGGGACCGCATAACTAAAGTCCTTGGAATAGCCCGGCTTAGAGACCTGAACATGACTTGGTTTCTTTCATGTAGACCGATGTGGCAACGTTGTGTTATGCCTGTATTAAGGTGCTTGCTATGCGGTGAAGAATGCGTGTTGGACACCTGTCTGACACTACAATCGGATGTGCCAATGGATGCAGAGACTTTGTTGGGTCCGGTAACGGCTCATGCATTGTACTGTCCCCAGCGGCTACCAATCCTGATGACGGCATTCGTGGAGACTTTACCACTACGATTGAAGAGTAGTGAAGTACAAGATGAAAGCAGCATCGATCAGGTACGACCTTCTGTCAGCTATGCTGATCGAAACATCAATGAAGGCAATCATGCTCATGAATGCATGTTAATTAATTTTTCCGAGTTAGTGGAACTTTCGCAAGAAGCAGTTGACAGTTTTTTCGAAAGTCTCAACAATATGATGTTTTCACCAGAGCAGAAAGAATGACTTTGAGCAAACTAGCACACGGCGTTCCCTACACCCTGAATTTGGCCTTCAACTTTGAAAATAAAGCAATAAGAAATTTTCTCACCAGTTTTTACGGAGAGCGGGACATTTTTTTTTTTTTTTCATTTCCAAAAATATTTACAATTTTTTGGGACACTTATCTTCTGCTTAAAGTGAAACTATTCTTAGAGAACAAAATTTCTATTTTTAGCTACTCTAGAGAGACATTAGCTACCCTCTAGCATGTTCACAAGTATTTATGATTTTGTGATGAAATGGTCTCGAATTTTTTCTTCTGTATTAAGAGCCATTTCATGTGTAATTTCCGCATTTCGTTCATGCTGATTTCAAAATATGCGTATTAGATTTTGCATTATTATACTGCTTGAAGTGCATATAGTAACTATACTCATCTTTTCGTGTATTTCGCATTTCCAATTTTCAAAATGCATTTGATTGTATTTTGGGGTGGTTCGGTATACACATGCACTACTAGTTTTGTTTACTATGCCTAGATTTGTAAATATGGACATAGATTACGTGGAGTGGGTGGGATGTATTTACTATGGGTACTGTATCGATCCCCCTATTCCTGACCCTTGTCTGGTTAATAATTAACTAGCAGCCATTCAACTGCACAAAAACCCGTTATCTGATTAGCCATACAACGGCACAGAAACCCGTTATCTGTTTAGGTCATAACGCATGCCATCTCATTAGGCAAGCACTATTTCTCCAGCCCCCTAATAGGCATACGGAGTTCTCAAAACAAATCAAACCTACAGCGACCTGGGAAATCCCCGCAGCCATTGTTTTGATTTAGCCGAGAACTTCAGTAAAGAATGAGCGAGCGACCAGTTCTTATGACATCCTTATTGACGTATTTATGTCCATCCTTACGTCAATCTCGGCACCTTTCAGGTATAAATAATACCGACATTGCCTTAAGCAAACACACGAGGTGGTGACAAGATTGGAGCAGCGAGACTTGCCGAGGAGCCCAGCTGACAGCGACGCCCACAGACTCTGCCCCTCCTTTCTGACGCGCTGAGAAAGAGACGCTGCCTTTTCTCCTGCCGAGAAATCCAGCTCCGGCGCTTCCAGCCGCCCTTGCAGGCAGCTGGGATATCAAGCCCTGAGATAGAGATACCAGCCCTCCAGCCTTCTTAATCCCAGGTACTGAACTGAATAACCCCTTGCAGAGAATTCTTGAAGCAGACCCTTGGCAAAGCAAACTTAAATTAAACTGCTACTTATCTACTCCCGCCCACGTATTAGGCTTAGGTCAGGTACATTGGGGTAGGCGTAGTTAGAAGCACCAGTTGAGTACGATTAGTCAATGTATATATGTATGTATCTAAACGGAACTGATGCTGCTGGGGAACTCTGTTCCATCTTTATCTCCTAGCAGCTGGCCCGACTGTCTGGGACCGGTACCTTCCCCCAAGCATGAGATCAAGAGCTTGGGGGTGTGGCTCGAGCAGGATCTTTCTTTTAAAACGCATGCCAAAAAAACAGCAGGCGTGTGTTTTGGCCTGCTCCGATCAGCTCGGAAGATTCTGCCTCTCCTTCCAGTGGCTGCCAGGAGGTTACTCGTCCAGGGGCTTATCATCTCGCGGCTGGATTTCAGTAACGCGTTGTTCCTGGGTGCTCCAGAATCCACCCTGAACAAACTGCAGCAAGTGCAGAACGCGGCCGCTAGGCTCCTGACGGGCCTTCCTAGGCATCAGTCCGCTCGCCCTGCGCTGAAGGCGCTGCACTGGCTCCCTGTCAGGGAAAGGGTGAAATTTAAGTCACTCTGCATCGCCCACAAAATTCTGCATGGGGCAGGCCCACCTATCCTGGGAGATATGGTTCAGCCTTATAAGGCCTCCCGCTCGCTCCGTTCCGATCATCTACATCTGTTGCAGGTTCGGAGGGTGAGGAAGGCAAGAACCGGTGGCAGAAGGTTCTCTATAAATGTAGCCACCTTGTGGAATTCCCTCCCTTTGCACCTGCGAGCGGAAGCGAGTCTTTTACGGTTCCGTAAACTTTTAAAAACGTTCTTATTCTCTGTCTAGTGCCTGCCCTTCTGTGGTAACGTATCTGTCTGGTTGAGCGCGGGGATGCCCAAGGGTAACCAGGCGCTATACAAAATTCATTAATAATAATTCATTAATAATAATATTTTATCCATTTTAAGTATCATATGGCTAAGAAACCATATCAATGCTTTTACAGTATTATTTTATAATTCTGTTTTTACTGTATGCACTCTACTTAACAATAAGTATTGCAATAATAGCGATTCATTTCTCTTGTAAGAGAAAAGAGACTGATCAATAAATAACATATTTTATTGAACACGCCCGTCTCTTCCTTTTCTCTACAATCTGGTGAAACTAAGAATGCACTGAACTGACTGAGTAAAATAAGTTGTCTTTTGTTTTCACACGACTCTAGAGATACACTCTTGATTAGGGGAGAGCAAAGTTGTCATGGTCTATGGTTGTCAGAAACTAAATCCCTTCTTGTCTATCCAGGGAGGTTAAACTCCTCCTTGTCTATTCGAGAAAGTTTCTAGTGAACTCTGAGCTAGCTGGCAAACACTAAACTTTAAGTCTAATATCGTCAGTAGAAGACCTAGTTAACCTCTGTCCTACGTCTATACTATTGAAGATATTATTCCAATGCGCAGAGCCTATTGGGATAATAGGAACTACACTACACACTGTACTCTCTGCCACTGCACTCCACTATGCAGCACTCTAATCTATGCCTTTTCTTTCTATGATGCTGCATTGTACACCACTGAATTTCATACCACTGCACTCTATGCCACTGCACCCGACACTTCTTCACTCTGTCATTACACTCTGCGCCACCCTACTCTATTCCACTGCATTCTACCCTGCACCACTCCACTCAATGCCACTTCAGTCTACTCTACTCTGAAACTATCTTCACTCTACTCTAATCTGAACCACTCCACTCTGCACTACTGCACTCTACGCCACTGTACTTGACTATGCTACACTCCGTTCTACGATGTTGCATTGTATGCTACTGAATTCTATGCCACTGCACTCTATGCCTCTGCCCTTTATTTCACTATACTCTGCAGCACTCTATGCCAATGTAATCTACACTAATCCACTCTACTCTTCAGCACTGTATGCGACCCCAATCTGTGCCTTTCTAATATGCAACAGTTTATGCCACTCCACTCTACAATACTCTTACCCATTCCATTCTACAACACTCCATGCCACTCTCCTCTATGCCACCAACATTTAGCCATGCTAACCAGCAACCACGCTGGTGCACAACATTGCTAAAACACATTAGCAAAGCCAATAACTCTTGCATAGGCGCGATCTTTTTGCTTTGCCAGTGCTTGTTAGTTTTGTGTACCATGCTGCCTGTTGGGAAACCTCAGACTTGCCCCCACGTAATATTATTGATTAAGCTACATCCACGTCTAGGACCCTGATTGAATTCTCGAGGGAGCATTTTTCGCAGTTAGTGCATGAAGCAGTTCTGTTCTGTGGCCTCTCAAGAGGAAATACTATTGCGGAAGTTCCTGTACCAAACCCTCTAGCTTATTGAGGTTCTCTCCTCCAGTGCAATAATTGCTGTTTAAGTCTCCCACATTCTACCAAATGCAAACAAATCAGCCCTTTACCCTTTTGTATGTGGCCTTCATTTCTATTAATCTGAAGGACAAAGCTATTATCGATTTGTATGTCCAATATCTGGAGCACACAAGCAGAGCCCTCCAGGCACACTTATAATTTTGATGAAATAAATAATTCCGTAAGAACGTATTTTCAATAGGGAGATCAACAAAGCAAAGACATCGGAATTAGGCTCTTTTGATAGTTATACATATCGTTTTTGATTGTGCATATTTTCAAAAAATGTAGAGTTTAAATTAACCTTGCCAATTAATGGAATGATGAAATAGAATTAACTTAATCCACTGTAGTTCAAGAGACAAAATCATGCCAGACATGCCAGGTCTGGTGGGTCAACAGGCAGATACATCCCCTCTAGGGATTTGTGTTTGACCCTACTGTCACTGGGTCGAATTCCAGCGGGCAAGCTCATCCTTTCCTCCTACCTAAGTTGATAAAAAGAGTATCATTGTATAGCGTAGCCACACGTAACTTTTATCTGTCAATAGCTCCAAGCGACTGCTTAAGGGGTAAACACTGACCTCAAAAGATATGTTATTAAACAGATCTTACTTGTTGGATTGGGAAGATCTCGTTGGTTGAGCGACAATTGTCAAGATGTCCGATGGGAGACGTGTAAATCCAGAAACATCAAGTGCTCTGCAAATACTGCTGCCTTGCCGGTGTAGCTCTGTGCTTTGAAGAGTCACGTGCCCATTCACAGAATTATGCATGCCTCTACTCGAAAGCAAGCTCAAATATTATTTACACGCTGCCTTGCCAGCATACTTTCTTCAGCCAGAGAGGCGTTTGCAATTGTTTGACTGGGAACCATGATTCTTTCAGTCCCCGTTCAATCCTCTTATGTTGTGTGAGTAGGAGGACATTGAGGTGCCTCAAGTGCTGGGCTGTGGCCCACAGTGAATGCTCATTGGTCACATTGCGTTTCTAGAGGCGGTACGGTCACTGTGCTTAATTGAACATGTGTCTTATATTTAGGGATGTTGTGGTTTTTATGCCTCTTCTAAGGGCTTTGAGACGGTAAAACGGGGATGGTAGAAGTTAATAGATGGTTGGAGTAAAATACAACAGTGATCTCCAGGCATTGATAAGCAAGAGTTCTAGTTGAGCAGGCTGACACGCGGACCTTCATGTAATTAGCTTTTTGTGAAACTGGCCAAATTACCTTTGCGGAAATAACGCGTGAAAGGCCCCAAAATTATGAGAAAATAAACCTATTACGCAAAATACCGATTAGTGCTGTTTGTTTAGCATGCAATGCGCTCATATTCCACTTGGATGTATTGTGTGCTTAAAAAAAAGTACTTCAGTCATTTGTGCTGCGAACAGCAGCCACTCAGGATCAGTTTGTTTATGTTGTTTCTTTGCTCCCACAGTTGGATTTTTCCACAAGGAAAATATCAATTATGCAATGTGACCTAATTGACAAAATCTCAGGGAAGTTGTGTAACAATTATATTGCAAAATACTGAAAACTACGCCCGGGCTTGCTTGTAATGAAGGCACCTTGGGAGAGAGGAAGGAAATTCCAGCTGTCCCCACTTGCCATAATGTATTTTAGGTGCTTTACAATCCTGCGAGGGATCAATGGAAGGGCAAGTTGGTCGTTTAAGTACAAAGAATGAGCAATCTAAAAAGGATGTACTTTGTAGTGCATCTTGAATGAGGATGCAAGAGGGCAATCTCACTCACTGAAAAAGGACTGTGGGGCAAGAAAGCTTTGCCTTACTATATTGGGAAGTGGTGGTGCATAGCTTTGGTATTTGTCTAAAATATCGGAAAAAAATATTGCAATTCAAAAATATTGTGTCAAGAATATCAGGAAATGAAAAATGATATCAAAGGTAAATATATTGGGCCCAATTAATATGTTGGGCAGAAAGCAATGCTACAGCTAGTCCGAGGCTTTCCCCCTAACATCAGTGTTTTCCCTCCGACCACCGTATTACTATACATGCGGTCATAGAGAAATTTGCGGGGGGATTCCGCTCCGCTTCTGACAGGCTCACAGAGCTCATCGGGCCGGCGGGCTGAATAATAATCTCATAATGAAGGCAGAGCCAGCCTCTGCTCCACCGTCGGAATTATGATGTTGTTTTCCACCTGCTCTTTCATGGCGGAAAATGACTTTGGGGGCACTTAGCAGGGCCCCCTTCCCCCTGGCCTTCCGCTATGGGGCCTAGGTGCCCCCCCTAAACATCCCTGCGGATGTATGACATTACAACGCATGCTTTTACACGCATGCCTTTACAACGCGGTATTTACAACGAATACCTTTACAACGCATAGTGCTTTGGGGCGCTGGATAGTGAATAGTTTAATTTACTATTCCAACTCCAGTCCCCGTGGATAGTAGGGAAGGTGTTGGATAGTAAATTAAATCTATTCCCTATCCTAGAGCGCCCAACAGCGCAATGCGTTGTAATGGTTTGCGTTATAAAAGTTGCTTCGTAAAGGCACTGCGTGGTAAAATTTGCGTTGTAAAGGATGTTTCCCCATCCCTGCACCATGTGGCAGGCAGCGCATTGTACCTGCCACACTGTGCAGGGATATTTGCTAAACATCCATTTTACAATTGTAGCTTGTGTTGCTGGCCTTTCCAGCCACTGCACAAGTTGCAATTGTAAAATGGATGTTTATGGCAGCCCATTGGGTGGTCGCATCCAAATGCAGTGGGTGGAACAGCCGACTTATGGTCGGGCAGTTCCATTCCGCTATGATGTCGGTCGGACGTTCGCCCGATCGACATCATAATTAGGCCCATTCTTTTTAGTGTTGTAATAAATATCGATGTATCAAAATATTGTTGTATGCTATATCATTTGTAAGTTTTAATTAGTATAGAATTTGTTGTAGTGTGTTTGATTTACATGTTCATTCTTTTTATTTGTTTGTGTTTTTAGCAATATAATTTTTTAGTTATGAAATTGTTGAAATTTGTATTTTTCGTTGAATTAATGTATACAAAACTAGCTGTTTAATTATTTTTAGTAGTGGGATATTGAGTTTTTAGGGGCTAAGGTTGGGGAGATTTAAAAAAATATATATTTTTTTAAATACATTTTAAGTTAACAATTTTTAAAGATATATAAATTAATGAGTTAACATTTGTAAATGTAGGGGCTGATAACGATGAATGTCGGAAAGCCTCAAACCTCAGGTCTGAGGCTTTCCGACACTCATCTTCAGTTTCAAGTCCAACAGGCTGATTATGATACAGCCAGTTGGAATTGAAACCGGACGGTTATTCCGGCTGGCTTCCGACGGGCTCAATGAGCCCGTTGGCCAGTTGGAACCGGCCCATAATCCATATGGACAGCAGTTTACGTTGTCCGGATTACGATGCACAGTTTCCAGCAGGGTTCCCATGCCAGCCTTTCCGACAATAAAACCCTGTCGGAAAGCTTGTTTGGGGGCCCCTCAGAGGGCCCCCTTTCCCTTGGACCTCTGTCTGGGGACCGAGGCGGCACCTATGGAGCCCCCCTGTTAATCCCTGCACCCCGCGGCAGGCACCTTAGGGTGCCTGCCGCGGGGTGCAGGGATTAACACCACCTCACATTTCCCCATGGGAGCATGTGCTACAGCCAGTTTACGGGCGTAACCCATGCTCCCATAGAGAAATGTTGGACTGTGAAGGCACCATGTGCAGTTGCATTATAATTACGTGGTTGAGACCGGTGGTCAAATGTCCCCTTTTTCTCGACGATGTCAGGCGGACACAAATCCGCCCGGCATAGTAATAGTTCCCTTAGTCTGTAATATTAATATTAACATATTAATTTCATATTAATGAAGACCGATATTAATGGTATTACATAAAATTAAAAATAAATAGTATAACATTAAAAAATATATAACACAAGTTTTAATAAAGTGAAATATTTAGAAATATTTGCATGTTGAATTTTTTGATTTCAAATTTTTTTTGCAGTTTTTTGTTTTTAAATTGTAATTATGTTTTGAAAATATATATTTTAAATGTATAAAATGTATTTAAATATGTTTTTCTTTTATGATTGTTAATTTTGTATTATGATTGTATTTGTCTTTTATGGCTTCAACTTTATGAATGGTTATGAATATGTTTTGAAAAATATATTAATTCTTAACAGTAATTAATTTGTGTATATTTAAATATGTATATATAGGTTAGACGTTTGGATTAGTGTGTTTTTAGGTAAAAATTGTATTTCATTTACTATGAAAAAAGGGGAATGAGTATGGAGTATAAATTGTGCATTTTAGCTGTTTAATTTGTAATGTATTGTGTAAAATGTTATATTTTGAAGTGGATATTGTAAATTTCCCCCCTTTAATGTCCAACACCTTCTGCCAGTATGGCTTAGATTGAGTGGTAATTGTAAATTTCACCCCGTTATTGTCCAACACATTCCCCAAATTGGTTTATAGTGGGAATAGTAAATGACAACCTTTTAGTATCCAACACCTTCCTTAAATTGGTTTAGATTGCAGTAGGAATAGTATATGTCACCCTTTTAGTGTCCAAAGCCTGAAATGTATTTTTTTTTAATTGAATTAGTAATTTTTAATACATTACTGGCTTTTGGGGTTTGTAGGGGATTGCAGCAGGAAATTATTTAAAATGTACATTATTGTTTTTATTTTTAATTATGTTTGTACATGAAATACGTTATTAATTGATACATAATTGTGTAAATTATTTAATTGATTTGCTGTTATTTTTATTTTCAGTTGTTTTAATTAATTGGTTGATCAGTTTATTCAATTATAAATCTGTTTTATATTATTATTATTATTATTATTTTTTTTTTTTAAAGACCTTTATTAGATCGTTTCACATTACACAGCTACCAGCCTACAACCCCACGGGCCGGCCGCAATATTTCAAAGTATGACATGGTTCATAGAATACACAGCCTCTGTGCCGTCAACCCGGGGGCCCCGCGGCGTTGCAAAGTGCATGTGTGTGTGATCTACAGGGATAAGGAAGGATATTGAAGGCCTGATTTTTAGTTTACGCCTATAGGCCAACTATACTGTACACATTCTTTTTAAGTAGAAACAACATAACAAAGAACATATCCCCCCTTTTAACTTGGTCATCAAGTTACCGTCCAAACAAGTCCATTGCTGCTCCGGTAAGAAAGCGACAGCATATCGCGTTCAAGAGTAAAGAGCTATTAAGTAGTTAAGATCATTGTAAGTCCATTGAGCTAGTCTGCGTGGTACAGGGAGGCTCGCAAATGTTTCCCCTAAAGTCAATCCACCTGGTCCATATTTCCACCCATTTTCGGGGGCACCCCCTTGTTACATATACAGTCTTTTCCTGCAACATACACCAGTCCATGTCTGATTGCCAGTCTATCACATTTTCGGTGGATTAGGGTTGCCCCAAAGCCTGGCAATGTTCCTTTTTGCCACCATCTGCCCGAGCATCACCCATAATTTCCCTTTTGGTGACAGGTCTGCGGGCTCCCAAATATTGAGAATACACCTCTTTGCCTCTGGGCGAATCTCAACCTCCCACACCTCCTGCATGCACCGCACCACCCTTCTCCAGTACTTTTTCACCTTTGGGCAACCCCATAGGATATGGAAATAGGTACCTGTTCCACCACACCCCCTCCTACAAAGCCCGCTTCCACCCCTCCCCATCAGTCGTAGTCTTGTACATGAAAGGTATATCCTGTGCACTATTTTTTGTTGAATTAGACGCAGTCGGGCTGAAATTGCCACCTCTCGCGGTGAGGCTAGAGCATACAGCCACTCTTCGTCGTCGATTTCCAACCCATCCGCGACCCATTTCTGTTTTAGGGGAAGGAGCAAGTCGGGGGGGTTATTGATTAGTTTTTTATATGTGAGAGAGATGGCGTGCTCTGTCATGTGTCCATCAAGTAATCTATCTTCGAGCGGGGAGATTTGTGGTAGTTTAGTCTCTGGTGGAATGTTTGCCAGAAGGGAGTGCCGCACCTGCATGTATCTAAAATATTCGGTGTGTGCCAGTTCATACGTGTCTTGTAAGTGGGCGAATGTGTGAACACCAGCAGGACCCCAGATATCTTTAATTTGGGAGATTCCAATTAAGTCCCAGTTCCGGAACCCCTTGGTGCGTCCCAGGCTGCCCAGTTTTTCGGAGGCCCAGAGTGGTGTGGCCATTGTGAGAGTTTCCGACCGTCCGAGTTTCCTCTGAGCAATGTGCCATATCTGTACAGAGTGAAGTGTAGGCCCTGTGAGTTGATGTGTGCCCGGCTTAGAGTAGAGTGCAATCTCATAATTCCCCCCAGGAAGTAGCCATCTGTCCATCCCGTAGGCGGGATCATTACCGTCACCATATGTCCCCTGATTTATAGCCGCGAGGTGGGCTGCCCAATAGTATTTTCGGATGTGTGGGAGGGCTATTCCACCTTCATACCACCCCAGCATGAGTTTTTTCAGTGCAATGCGCGGAGCGCCGGCCCATAGGAGTTCACGTTGCGCCGCCTCAATTGCTAAAAATTAGTTATTGGGAACCAGGTCAGGATAATTTGCAGCGCATAGAGAAATCGTGGCAGCGCCATCATTTTAAATATGGCCGCCCGGCCCAGTAGCGACAATGGAAGGTGCTGCCAGGATTTGGCCTCGCTTTGAAGCCGGCTTAGTGGCGGTTTAAGGTTACGTTCATACAACAAGGTCTTATTTGTAGTAATGAATACCCCCAGGTATTTGAACCCGTCCTCCGCCACTGTAATGGGGCACGAGTCGGGGAGCTTAGGTGGGTCGTCGTGGAGTACATAGAGATACGATTTGTTTTATTTTTAATTGTTTTAATTGATAATTATTTTAATATTAATAATGCTTTAGTCAATATTTTTTACAAATTGTTAATTGTTTTTGGGGAGTGAGAAGGGAAAAGTATTTATATTAAATATTTGTAATGCTTTATATTGTTTATTTATTTTGTAATATATTCTTTAATATAGTTTATTTTTTATCTATAATGAATATCATTTTTATTATAAATGTGTTTGTTATGTTTTATAATTAAAAAAAATGCATTAGGAGGTGGAATAGTAACTGTAATCCTTCCAAAGTCAAATACTTTCACCAGTGTTGCTTACATTGGAGTGAGAATAGTAAATCTAACCCCTTCATAGACAAATGCTTTCCTTGTTTTTGTTTACATTGGAGTGGAATATGATATCCTACTCCTTCACGGTCCAACACTATTCTCACTGTTGCTTAGATTGGGGTGGTAATGGTAAGTCTAACTTCTCCAAAAACCAACACTTTCCCTGGTCGAAAAATATGAGAGCCACACAAAATGCAGATGAGTCAGTGCATACCTATTATGAGATATTGATGCAGATTTACAGACAGCATAGCAAAGTCGAAGATTGGGGAAAGAAAGCCAGATCAGGATTTGTTTTAATTTTTGTATTGGGGTTGCCTCCGCAGATCAGTGCACATATTCAGCAAGTGTGATGTTCTGGCAAGCAAAATCGTTAGATGAGATCCTTGCCTATGCAAAATATTGTGATGATTGTTATGATGCACAAAAGAAAATGACAGACTTTGGTAGCTCAGACAAAGTTCTGTCAAAAGTAGGACATGGAGCTTTTCAAGTACTTTGGGATGGTGTTACATTTGGAAATGGTGGTCTTGATGGTAGAAGCAGATGTTTTAACTAATAATGCTTTTAACTCCAATAATGATATGCAAATGAAAACTGGAGGAGTCACATTTGGGTAAAGAATGCCAGAAACAATCTTAAAAATGTAATGAATATAGATTTCAAAATGAGTTACAAATAGTTCTTTAAATGCAGCATCATACGGCACGTCCTCTCCTCATAGGAGTATGAGGAGAGGACGGTGGCGCTCAAGATGGCGGCCGGCACCTCGCCTTCGACTCCGCCGACTGCGGCCGCCGTTGGGAGGTAGGATTGACACCTGCGCTCCCCCGGCCTGGCCAGACTCTCGCTGACTGTAGCGGCGGCTGCTGATGGGAGATGGCACCATCTAGCCCTACCGGGACGGCGACACTCACCGGGGGAATCATCCCAGCGCCTGCCTGACTCCAAGATGGCGGCTGGCGGCGACTTTAGAATGTCGATCGCCGCTTCCTCTGGCTCACCCCTGCCTCTCCCCGGCCTCTGGTCTAGCCCCGATTTCTCCGCCTGATTCCAGGCTGTCCCCCAGGGTGGGTCCTTGCTCCATCAACTCTGCCGACTGGACCCAGCAATACTTGCCTCCAGCCCCGAACAGCGTTGCGGTAAAGCAACTTCCGAGGGGGGGCCCTGCTCGAGGGGACCCTAGCCCTCGCGCCCCGCAGCGCCAGCGACTACTTCTGCTGGGCACAGGTCTCCCGAGCCGATCCACCACCTTCTGCTGCCTGTGGCTGTGTCCGGTACGCTGTGAGGACGGTGCCTCTGGTGAACTTTGATGATCGCAAGCTCTCCAAGATGGCGATGCGACTGCAGCTGGCCTCCATCTCCCCCCTGGGTTCCCACCTTCTCTCCGGGACTTCTCGACTTGCGTGCTATCCTGATTGACACTTTGCTGCTGTTTTTCGGACAGTTTTCGCTGGACTCTAGCCCTTCCCTCCATACCTTGCATCCCACCCACCATTCCTCTATACTGTGACTGCATCTTTGACCTATTGCAATAATGCTAAGCTTTGGTATTCGCTGAAGTCCTTACACCATATACCACCCCTATGCGTCTCTTAGAGTTTAACCAGTCATATCCCTTCCTATGTGTATGTAGTTGACTCTTATCACTAGTGTTTGCAGTGGACCTTTATACTCTCTACCACTCCTATGTGACCCTTAGAGTACTTCCAGTCATATCCCTCCTGTGTAGATAGAAGATAACTCTAATGACTAGTATCCTATGTGATTTTTAGATTGTATCCATGTGTATCCCCTCCCTGTGTTTAGAGATATAGCTTTAACGACTAGTCGCCTGTGTGACTGTTGGAGTATAGCCAGGTGTATCCCTTCCCTCGTGTGAAGAGATAACCCTATTCACTAGAACAAAAAGAAATGTGTTCCTTATGTAACGTAACTGATTCTATGTAAAGTGCTTTGATAACATGTAACGGAACTGGTGCTATGTAAAGCGCTCTGATAACCTAATCGGTTCAAGTTCGCGCTATATAAAACTCTAAAAATAAAATAAAATAAATAAATACGAATCGGATTGCACAGAATAGGATGATGCATTCAGTGATTCCAGTCCTATCGGCCTCTGTGCAGAACAATCAAGATGTAAAGAAATTCAATGGAAATGTGCCTCCAGCACCAGTCAAACAACAACCTATGCAGAAAAATATGTCAACCAAATTTAACATTTCAGCCAAAACATGAAGTAATTAATGATAATTTTCAACAATCCACAAATCAAAAATGGGGAAAGACGTTGTACAATAAAGGGTGATACTATTCCAAATCAAAACTAAACCATTTTGTGGAAGGTCTTGAGCACTAAAGAGGCAACAGTTCATACTCACACTTAGGGCCTAATTAAAACTTTGGTGGTCCTTCACCAGTGCCACCACCGCATCGTCCACTGGAGTACCACCAAGGCCGATTACAATTATAGTCCATGGTGGGCCGGTCGTGCAGCGGCGGTCTGATGGCGGTGGTCTGTTATGCCCATGGGATAACCTAACATGCGCAGAACTCTGCTGTGAAAGAGCTGACTTCATGTTCCTGCATGTTGTGGCATGTATGCCACATGTTGCAGTAACTGGGGTGCAAATCCAGGGGGGCAAACATATGTCCCCATGCCTGCACTCCCAGGACCAGCAGGGGGTCCTGTGAAGGCCCCCTTAGTTGCCTCTTCACCACTCATTTCACGGCCCATGGTGGAAAGCCAATTCATAATTGTAGCTCCTGAGAGCTGTCTGACCGCCACAGGATTCTTTGGTTGTGGGAACCAGTGGTCCGGTAGCGGTCAGACCGCCACACTCGTAACACGGCGATTGGACCCACAGTGTGGCAGCGGTTGGACTACCACAGCGAGTATTGAGGTCCTATGGACTGCCGTACTTCTAATAAGGCCCTTAATTTGGTGTCTAAAAAATAAAGTAAAAATACTTAGAGGACTCAATAACCGAAACTGTCATCCGTAGCCACAATAAAAACTTTTAAAAGTGAGCCTGTGCATGCTGGAGCCTGTTTTGATCTGTGAGCAGGCAAACTGAAGATATATATACCCACTTACTCAAGGGGAATCCACACACGCACTTCAAACACCAGCATGCAGCAGCCCGTTTTACTAGCGAGAGATGGAATATTGCTTTAAGGCAGAGAAGGGGCCGACAAAGATTTTGTGGGAAGTGGTCAAGGGAACACATAATAGCCACCAAGTGTGAGGACCTGCCATTGCACCAGGCACTGAGGAAAGCTAAACCGGCTGAAACGTGTCTGCCATGATGTTACACTTTTCACACTGTAAACTTACTCTGAATAAATCCACTTGATTCTATCCCGGCGGGACACCAGACACATATCAAACTCTTCTCTCACTTCATATGCTGTTGTGTCCTCACTAGGCATCTTCCAACCCTCTCTAGCCTAAACCCTTTCTTATGCTTACTTTTTGTCAATACCCCACCAATGTTTTACACTAAAGCAAGCTCAAAACAATCCAAAAAATCAAATAACTACAGTAAACAAGCTTAACGAACAAACAACCAATAACAGTGCAGCTCTGTCAAAAGTTAACCTATTACACAACCTCCAACTGCACCTGTCTCAAAGCGACAACCATACATAATGTGAAACCCCTGCACACCTGTTCTAAAAAAATGTACCAATGCAGGACCAAAACAGTGTACAAAAATCACCCCCTTGGCCCCTCGGATGAAGTGAGGGGGGATAGAAATCTCCCCCCCACTTTTCAAACCCTATCAGCCACCAGATCATCTAGGAGTAAATCGAAATCTATAGCTTAAATGGGCTGAGGGTATAAACAAAGGGGGATACCTAACAAACTCCAAGATAGCCCCAACCCGGCATAGTCTCAGACTGTACCACCTCCCCCAATCCTCCTGGGGGGCACACCTTCCCCTGGTTGACTGTCCCCAAAACCCTATTGGGTGAAAGAGGAACAGCACAGACCACTGACCAAGGTTTGTGTGGAAAAGGCTGCTTTAATTGAAACAGGTGCACATCACACATTTTCCTAGGCATTCTGCCTTACAAAACTAATGCTCATTATACAAACCTTTTCCCTGCATAAACGAACCCAGTAACTATCCACATTCCCACTGTAACCTATCCTACTGCTTATCACTTCATCTATTCATCTATAACTAAACTAACTTCCTATATTTTGTAATCTTTCACTTCCTGACTTGTCCAGATGTGAGATTATTCACAACCTCCCTTTCAGTCTGGTTCCCCGATGGCAACAACTATAAACTTATCTCAAACCATGCAAACTTCTTGGCCAACCGCCACTCAGGAACAGTTCTAGCATCCAGACTTTTCCTCACCCTCTCCCACCCCTCAATAAGTGTTTTCTCTTTTTTTATAATCTTGTGTTCAAAGACTTAGCTAAGACCTCCTCCAGCTGCAGTAGGAACAGATCCATCCTGTACTGGGAAAGATGCACACCATCTCATTTAAAAAATGGCAACATTCTGTATGCTCAATCCTGTCAAAACCTTCCTCCCTACAAAAAGACTTAGGGGGATATGTACTAGGAAGTGGAGGAGAGAGGGGTTAGCCTTCCTGGCTTAACGCCTCTCTCCTCCACTTCTAAAACGCAAGGCTGGGGGGCTTGACCAAGAAGGCGAGCGGGTAAGATGTGTTCCTCTCGTCTCGCAAATGCCGACCACTTAATCCAGCCTTAATCAGCATGTTACCCCCTCAGAAAACTGCATCCCAGGGGGCAACGCATGCACTGACAATGACTGCGCCCAGAGAAAACCAGATGAATACGGCTGGCGCCCGCTGCAGTGTAGGCGCAGATTCAGAGTGGCAGGGCGGCTCGGGAGATAAAATGGCAGACGGGCTTGGAGGGGCCCGCCGAAGTGGACCCTGCGACAAGCTCCCTGAGGGCGGATAGTGGCTCCGACAGGACAGATTGGGGATTCGGAGAGGAGTGGGGGCGTACCATCAGCAACCGGTGGTGGAGAGTGGCGGCCAGGGCGAAGTCACTGATTCACGGCCCACACAAGCGCAGAGTCGCGCACAGCAAACTAGTGAGGCCGCAGCACCTCAGTGACTATAGGGCCTGGCAGAGCCTGGACAGACTAACTCTCAGTGTTGGGCACCCTTGCGAGGTGAGGGGGAGGTATGGAGAAGGCCCTCTGCCACACCGGTGTACAATACATCGACCGGCATCCCTACCGGCGCGACGAGGAGAGGTGTCCATTAGAGGACCGAGGGCCGCGGGGGCGGACCACAGGGGAATAGCGGCACATTAAGGTGGGACCCTTTCAGCAGTGCACAACGAGAAGGGCAGTTGTGAGAAGTCCAGTCAAAGGGAGACGCACGTTTCGCTGCCAGCCGCGCCTGCGATCTGTGGCACTTTAAAACAAGGTCAGTGCCAACCGGTGCGGGGGGGCCAAGAGGACTCTGGTGCGTGCCCCCGCAATGGCGACAGTGAGGCGAGTAGACAGCGGTGAAGCAGCGCCGGGAAAACAGAGCAACCAGCTGTGGAGGTGGGGGCCCACAGTGAGACTGGTGCGTGGAGCACCGGGGCGATGCGCAGGGCGACCCCATACCCGGTATTGACTTAGCCATGCGGAGACCCTAGGGACCAAAACAAAAATAGAGGGGTCTAGATACCCGGAGGAGGGCCACAGGGGCCGGGAGACCATGCATCTAGTTGGTCCCCTAAAGGAGAAAGGGCCGCGACCTAAGATCAGGGGCCCGGGCATTGATTAGCCCCTCTGGAGCTGACTGCCAAGACAGAGGGATCTGGAAGCTAAGGCCTGCAAGCACACAGTGCAGGGAATAGCCGCAGTGGGCCAATATGACATTTAGTGCCCCACGTTCAGAGAGGCCTGCTGGCCTACGGGGGGATCCACAGCAGGTTTGGCCGCATTGTGCCTAGAGTATTGAACACAAGCAGCAGCTGCCCAGCAGGGCAATTGCAGACAGATGACGGCAGCAAGGCCTGGACGTGGCTGATAGGGAGCGACACCTGGGTCCCACATCGGAGAGTTACAAACAGAAGAAGAGGCCGAATGTTGACCTCGCACCAGAGCAACAGCGTAGCTGAGATCAGTGGGAAGACACCGCGGTGGCAGCAACCCACGGGGCTAGGATCTAGGCTAGGATCCCCACCGCAAGGCAGACTGGTTTGGCAAGGTGGTGAGAGATATATCAACCATGTCCTCGGTGAGAAGCAAGAAGGATCGGAATCTAAAAGAGATGTTGACCAAGCTCTCGACAGCCAATAGCAGAGAAGGGAGGGTCTCCCTAATGATACTACTCAGTCAAGATGCGGACACCGCCAAAGCTCCAGTTACCCATGCCTTTTTATAGTTGCTATTCAGAGCATCACGAGACAACTTGCAAACTCTGAAAAAAGAAATACAGGTGGTGATGAAGGAGATAAGGCGAGACATTGATGCCGTTGGAGAAAGCGTGGCCTCCATCAAGGATTAGGAGCAAGCCCGGGAAGAGGTGGTGGAGCAACTACAGCAAGAGATACTCCGGCTCAAGGCTCAACAGATTAATCTCCAGGTGCACACAGAGGACCTGGAATATCGCTCTCAGCAAAACAAAATCTACTTTAAGGGAATTCCACCTAAAGAAGAATGGCCAGACATCACATAATACTCATAACAGGGTCTCTTCAGGGGCACACTGGACGGCCCACCGGACTTTGACATCAAAATGGATCGGGCACACAGAGTGGGCCAACCGCAATGGGCACCGGCTCCTCCACTGGATATTTTGGCCTACATCCCAGACTTCCAACTCAAAGACCGTATACTACGGGCAGCCAGTGACAAGCAACCACTAACATATTAGGACCACTCCATAGCTTTATATCAGGGCCTGGCCCTAATAACTCTTCAAAAACGTAGGGAGTTTCAAGCGGCAACCACTCATCTTCGGAACCAAGGAATACTGTATTCCTGGGGGTCACCCGTTCTGACTGATTTTCAAATGGCAGGGCACACTACACCAGCACAGATCCATGTAGGACACTTGCCGGGTGCTGGGAATCAAGAACCCACTCCAAAGGGAGACAGAGATCCAGCAGACCAAGACTCCCCGAAAAAGATGGCACAAGGTCAATGGGAGGCGGAGCATAGAGCTAGCGATGAGACCTGACCCCAAGACCATGGCGCAAGAAAGACTGGCGGTGCTGGAGACGATGCGAAGGAGACATCCCCCCATGATGACACCATGTACAATTGAGGGACAAATAAGTGGCATATGCAAGGCTGGGTGGGCAGTGGGAACGTTTGAGGGGAGTGGGGAGACACAGGGATTTGGCCACACATTGTTCCCAACTTTTCTGACTTCCAAGAACGCCAACGCATGAATGGCGAGTCCTGGACAATTTGGGGTTAATGGGGTTTCAAAGTTGGGGTTAGGGAGGGGAGGGTGGTGTGGGGAGCTGGTATGCAGGTTAAAGTCGTGGACGGGAGGATCCGAGGGCATCCACCGTGAGTCCCCCCCTCCCCACGCTTCCCACTCGGAATCCACGGCTCCCATCACAGCACACCTTAAACCTTTAAGGCTGCCTTCAATTGCCCCGAGCGAATTAAACACTGACCCTTTGGTCCCCTCCCTCCTTGCTCCCTTTTTGATCTCCAAGACCACTACGTCACTAGCGAACTGGGCTATGGCAGGTCAAACCAGCCCCGCTAGCACTCAAGCCACCCCTTCTATGACTCCAAACACAGCCCACCCTAGCCATCAAGCCCCGCCCCCCTGAGTGACTCCTGCTGTAGCAGGTCATGCCAGCACTGCTAACACTCAAGCCACTTCTTCCACGACTTCTAGTACAGTCCACCCGTACCCTCCAACACCCCCCTCCGCAGACATCCACTCCTTGCACTCCAGAGCTTCCAAAATAATTCAGAACCTCCATTCCTCCATCCTCGATCTTACAAACCTCCTCCACCTCGCCGAACTCTCCTTCGCAAACCTCCTGCCTCAGCCTGCCTCCTTTCTAATCCCAGAGCTCCCCAAATGCCCACTACCGACAACCTCAAGGCATCTTCGCCCTCGCAAGCACACTAGCTGCCTATCTCAGGAGGAAACCTTTGACCTCACCCTCTCCTACAACCTCTCCCTCACCACAACAAATCCACTAGATCTCACTGAAAAGGAAATCCAGGATTTTCTTCTGGACCATAATACAGCCCCTACTTCCCCTTGTCCACCTGACGTGAGTGACGTGAGTGCCGCACACCCCATCCGCACGGTAGCTATCGACCCACACAGATCAGCCCCCCAGTAATAGAAGGGTGCTCAGAAGCAACCTTGCTCCAGTGCCCCTGTAGTCCCGACCCTCGCCACCACTTCTCTCCCTGCTCTGACGGGTCTCTTAATCAACTGCCATTCTGCAGTGAAGCATGCGGCCGATGTCGCTGCACTCATTCTGAACAACAACACCGCCATAGCCATTCAACAGAATCATGGCTTAATGACGCCTCATACCCATGCCTTGACCTCTTAATCCCCCCAACTTCAACATAGCCAGACTCGACAGACCACATAACAAAAAAGGAGGCGGAATTGCCTGTATCCATCGCTCTAACCTCCTTGTCACTGAGCTTTTAACGGATACCACTGATTCCTGCGAATATCTAGCCCTCTCAGTCTACAGTAGCACCATCCACTTATGTAACCTACACATCTTTTACCACCCCCCAGGCACTAACGAACCTTTCACTGACTACCTCATGGAAGTTATTACTGCTAAGAACTCCCCAAACACCAAGGACATTTTCCTCGGCGACTTCAACCTGCACTGGAATGACCTTAAGGATCCCCATGTCAACGCCATTAAAGACCTCTTGGCCAATCTAGCCCTGACCGAAGCTTGCCCTCTCCCAACCCACTCGAAAGGAGCCACTCTAGACTGAATCATCTCTAAGGAGACCACCGTCAAGCTCACATCGATTGACCCCTGCGACTGGTCTGACCACCATGCCATCTCCTTTCTGCTACCTCGCACCCGCAAGACTAGAAAGCCACAACATGTACTCCCAAAACGCTGGGTCAGAGACACCAAAAACCTAGACATCAACAAACTTGAGATCCGCTGCAAAACCGACCTACCCCCCGTCGCTGGACCCAGCCTCCCCAGACAACTTTAGACCAATTTCCAACATTCCGCTCCTGGCTAAAGTGCTGGAAAAGTGTGTACAAATATAGCTAAGTCACCACATCAATAACTTCCATCTTCTCGATGACTGCCAATCAGGCTTCCGACCGGGGCACAGCACCGAAACCACCATGCTCCACATCGTTGATGACGCTCTTCAAGCCCTTGACCAAGAAAAAACCTGTCTCCTGATCCTCCTTGATCTATCATCGGCCTTCAACACGGTCAACCATGAGATGCTACTCAACGCCTCAAACTTAGGATGGGATTAGATGGCACAGTCCTCTACTGGTTTAGTTCCTACCTCCAAAACCGATCTCAGAGATTCCTAATCAATGGCGAACTGTCCGCTCCCTCCGTGGTCACGGTGGGAGTGCCTCAGGGATCAACATTGTCCCCCACCCTTTTCAATCTCTATCTGGAACCCCTTGCCGAAGTCCTGCGCACTGCAAATATTTCCTTCCATATGTACGCTGATGACACACAGATCTACATAAAAATATCATCTCTTGCAGAGATCCTCACCCTGAATGAGGCTCTGAAGCTGACCGTCAGATGGCTCTCCTCCAATCAACTCAAACTCAATGCTAAGAAAACTGAGTTCCTTCTAATGTCCCCACCCAAGAGCAACCCTGAGATCCAGACATGGATTAAAGCTATCACAGCCTTAAACTGTTCCCCGACCATTGTGAATTCGGCCAAATCTCTGGGAATTACCTTGAATTATAACCTAAATATGTGAGACTACATCAACGCAATGGCGAAATCTGCCAGATTCCACCTGAGCTACCTATGGAAATTGAAACCCTTTCTAGACGCTCCTGACCTAAAACTCGCAGTCCAATCATTAGTCATCTCTCGACTGGAATATGGTTGCTCCACTGTTAGAAATGGGATTTCTGGTTGGCTAAGGCTTGCGCCAAAGCCAGGCAGAACCCACCATTCCTAAATCAGGGTAAGGAAGTTACCCACGAAGATAACCCCTGCTCACCCCCTTGGAAACGTAGCACGAGCAGTAAGGCTAAACTTGGAGGCAATGTGTAAACCATTTGCGCACACACCCCCAGCAACAACATCCCAGGCCCCCCACAAAAGGAACTCCACACAAGGTATATGTAAAAATAGCCTTTCATAATCATAATCACAGGGTGTACATTGTGCCAACTGGCACGGGCAATATTTACAAGGGATTATATATACACAGGACAGGGCCACATGGGCCACTGTCAGAAATAAGCACTTGGTAAAGAAATAGCACTTTTAGAACTTAGAATACAATACTTGTAGGCCTAGAACTTAGAACATAGAGCCTATCGGACAGTACCTTCCGTCCTGGTTGCGCAGGATAATGCGAGTGATCTCCTTAGTAGGCTTGAGCGGGCGGCCGGCTGGCTACAAGCGTTTGTCTGGGGTGACCAACGTGTGGGGCTCAGAGGAGGAGGGGGGCAGGGTGCGGGCGTCCCAGCGAAGCGGCGCAGCTCAGAGGAGAGCGGCGTGGCTCGAGGCTTGGACGGGAGGCAGGGCACGAGCTGCCGAGGGGAGTGAGCGTGGCACACTTCAGGCGAGGCCCCAGTGGCCCAAGGAGATCAGACAAGTTCCAGCAATTTGTCAGGGAAGGCACAATAGAGTCCACTGGTCCTGGGACTCTGGTCAGGGGGCGAGCTCAGTATCAAGCCCTTGGAGATAGTTTTACAACAAATAACCATGTAGCACACAACCAGTAAGCACTGGTAAGCAGTAGTACCACCTACGCAACCCTAACCACCTTAGGAAAATGTTACGCAGGGAACCAGGACCTCACTAGGACCGCCTGTACTAGCAAGAACAACCACTCAAGTATCACAATACCTGTAGGGGTATAAGCACATAACACATGATGCATAACATACATTCAGAGGTGTAAGAACAAAGCACATGATGCATCAAAACACATTCAGAGGTGCAACACAGGAGAACACATGATGCATAAACAACACATTCAGAAGTGTAAGAACAAGGCACATGATGCATCTACAACACATTCAGAGATGCAGCAAAGAACACTTCGCAGAAACCATATTAGCATGAACTTATAACTATACCCAGGCCAACTGGCCTCACTGGGGCTATGACGCCCTGTGTCCCAATCTCAGGGCAGGCTGCAGGTAGCCAAGAACACCTAAACTTGGCAGCTGCCCACAAAGTGCTGGGCAGCTGTAGATGATGGGGCCAACGTGGGAGCCTCTCTGGGCTCTAAACAACAGAATGGCACTCTGAGCCTCTCTCAGGGCTCTAGAACAAATAATGTGGGCTGGGAAACTCTTGGGCTCAAACAAACAACTGTGGCGTCGTTGGAGTCCCTCCCTGGGGACTTGATTTCACTGGGTGCCCTCTTGGAGCCACGGGGCTCCGTGAACAATTAGCGCCTTGAGCCCCTCGTGGGCTCTTAAAACAGGGCTCATGAATAAACGGGGGGGGGAGTTGGTGGAGTCCCTCTCGGGGGACTCGCGATCGTGAACTGCCCCCTGAGCCTCTCGGGCTCCGACTCAATAGGTGGAGGGGTTGGTGGAGTCCCTCTCGGGGGACTCGGCATCAGGGGAGGCCCCACGGGCCTCTGAGCATCCAGGCGCTCGCGCTGGAGGGGAGAGGCGGGCACCGGCAATGTGCCCCACGCCCCTCCTCTCCTTTCCTGCACTCACCGGGTCTGTGGACGCGCCGGTCTCTTCTCACTCTCCGGGGCTCTCCCTCACTCCTGGGGGCCCCGGGGGGGAGACAGCAGTTTCTCGGGGGAAGCAGGGGCGCGGAGTAGGCTCCCGCCGCTCCCTGCCTCGTCGTGCTTTGGGGGCCGGACTCCCAAACTCCTCGGGCTGGCAGCCAATCACGGCGCGGCCCGGGGAAACGTCATCAAGGAATCCCGGGCCGGCAACCAATCCTAGCGCGGCCCGCGGAGGACGTCACAAGGGGTCCCGGGCCAGCGGCAGTGAACTTGGGGGGATGACGAGGGGTAGGCTCCCTCGAGAATACGGGCAATAAGGAAATAAGCGAGGTAGGCACTCGCTGGGGGTCCCAGAGATCTTCACGGTATGGGCAAATGCCGGGTGGGCACCGGCTTCACATACAAAGCGCTCTCAGCGCTGCAGCAGAAATGAAGCGCTCCTAAGCGCTAGAGGGCAAGAACCAGCGCTCCCAAGCGCTAGGTAGGAGGAACAGCGCTCCCAAGCGCTGGGGGCCAAGTAATGCGCTAGGCATGCAGAAAAACTGCAAAGTCCTTCAGGGGTCCAGGACCTCAGTAGTCCAGGGGCTGGGCAGGGCCCAGGGAGGCAAGCGCCCCCTGGGCCCAAGCAGCAGCATGCCCCTGGTAGATTTGAGTTGAGAACAAGAACATTTTCATGCGGTCACAGCCCCTCTTTTATACACCTTTTCCCTTTGTCTTCAGGTGCAGGGTGGGGGGGAGAACCAGTTGCAGCTGGTTTTGGACCCTTTCCATTCACCAGGCAGGCTAGGGTCATCAGTCGCACCACAGGGGGCGGAGCCAGCATTGTGTGGGAAAAGCCCAGCCCTATTCAGGACCCAGGTGCAGCCCCTCCCTCACATCAGCATGCTAATCTCTCCATTCACCACCAGGGCAGACCCACACAGACTCCTGGAGCCAGGCTCCCAGCCAGCTTCAACCAATCACGCGCCAGCATACTCACTGCACAGACAGTCACACGTCTAGAAGGGGCACTTCCATAACAGACACATACACGCTGCACACACCATCTCCAGCATTCAATCACACGAGTCGGCACATACCAGACTCGAGCCTGCACACCCCTCGCATCAGGAACTACCAGGGACACATACATTCCCCATGCATTCCTATGGGAGGGCAGGCCTATCTCACACACACACTCAGGGAGTGCACGCACTTTACACTGCGCCACAGTGTCAAAGTGCGCAAAGACCAGAAATCACTATATATCAAGGCAAAAAGTTCAGGGGTGAACCTGCCAGAAGGTCCAAGTCCAACATCCACCCTCTCTGACTTACCCAAAATCTCGCTGGCACCCTTAAAAGCCTGCCTCAACTCAGCCGCCAGACTACTTACAGGCTCAAAAGAATTCGATCACATCACTCCTCACTTGAAAGCATTAAACTGGCTCCCCTTCGAGGCTAGGATTCACCTCAAGCTGACATGCATCATGCACAAGGTCCTACACTCTAACTCCCCTGCGTATCTTGCACAGAAGCTTGTGTTATCCGGAGGAAACAGAAACTCACGATCGGCCAAGGCCCTCCTACTCCGGCCTGCACGCTTTAGGAAAACAAAAACCTACAATCGGGCTTTCGCCGGGACTGCACCAAGAATATGGAACTCCCTCCCTCCCGACATCAGAAAAATCCCATCCTTAGCACGCTTCAAAAAAGAGGCCAAGTACTTCCTCATGGGTAAATTCCTTGGCTAAACTCGTTCCCACAGCCACCTGAGAGACTATTGCCTTATCCTGCAACCTTATACATCACTCTTGCGATTAGTGTAATATTTTTGTCCTGCTGTACAGCTTATCCTATCCCTTAATGTAAAGTACTTATATGATATCCCGCCTACCTACGACCCCTTGACTCTGAATGCTCTCCGATGTACTAATCTCCTGTGTTTTTTGGTATGACCTGCCGTGAACCTTGTATTACTTCTATGAATCTGTGAAGCGCTCTGATACCCTCACGGGTCATGTTCGCGCTCTATAAAACCTTAAAATAAATAAATAAATAAAATAAGGTCAGGCAACAACAGGGAGCTCAGGGGGAGGAGGGATCACAGGGACCCAGATACAGGCCAGCACTGGTACACTCCCTATGACACGCTATGTCCCAGCCCACACTGAATATTCTTACTCTCAATGTGAGAGGTCTCCACAATCCCACTAAAAAGAGGTTCATCCTTTCCTACCTGGACAACATGGAGGCAGATGTGTGCCTACTCCAGGAGACACATCTCCTTTCCAAAGACTGGCATAGAATGAGGTCATGACACTTTCCCCACCAGTTCTTTCATTTACCCCGGATAAGAAGGCAGGGTGACTCTTTTAGTAGCCAAGCGGTTTAAGGGGACAGTGAGGGAAAAGGTGGGTGAAATCAAAGGAAGACTCTTAGCCCATGTATTCAAGATAGGGGGATATTTCCTAGTGATAGGCTCCACATACGCAACTAATACAGGAGAGCAGAAATCCCTGAGGTCGGCAGTCTCCAAGGTCCTGCACAGACAAAAGCGTAGGATGCTGAGGAGGGGACCTAAACATGGTTATGGACAAAACCAAGGACCGGTCAGGAAATAGATACTCACATGCTGGAGAGATTTCACACGAAGGTAGGGAGTGGCTCCAGTCTATGGGGTTAGTGGATTTGTGGAGAGAGGCGCGCCCTCACACATCAAGATTCTTGTATTACTCTCATGCACACAAGACATATGCGTGCCTCAACCATCTGTTGGGTCCAGCAGAAATTAATAGTATTGTGGGCGAGGCTGACATAACCCTGGCAGCACTCTCTGATCACGACGCGGTGACGGTTTCCCTTCATCTGCTGCCACAGCGGAAGTTACCGGGGGGTTGGAGACTGAGGGAACAAATGCTCCACAAAGAAGAAGTGACGGCTCAACTCACTAAGTGTATCAGGGAGTATCTAGAGATGAACGACTCCCTGGATATCTCAGTGGCTACACTATGGGGGGCCCTGAAGGTGATCGTAAGGGGGGACCTAATCGCGATCACAGCCGGCGGAGTCCAAAGACCTGAAAGAAAAAAGGGCGCATCTCGTGGCACAAGTAGTGGAATTAGAGAGGGTACATAGCCGGACAGGCTCTCCTAGGGTCTGGCGACAGCTGAAGGCAGCAAGGGTACAACAGGCGGGGTTGGACCTCGAGAGAACTGAGACTGCGGCACTGCGGCTAAAACATTTCTACTACACTGGAGGGGACAGGACAGTACACATACTGGCAAGGAACCAGCAGACGAGGGTGCAGAGAAGAACGACTGACGAAGGGGAGGAATTCACAGAGGACGTAGCGCAAATATTTAGGAATTTTTACACAGACTTGTATATGGAGGAGGACAACTCGGACCAGCATATGAGATCATATTCACAAGGGGCCCTTACGTCCCATTAATTAAGGATCAAGCAGAGATGTTGGACGCCCCGATCAGGATAGAGGATGTGATTGGGGCAATATCAAGTCTCAAACCTCTTAAGTCGCCGGGGCCGGATGCATTCTCGGCGGGTTTTTATAAATCTTTCAGCCAACTCCTAGCACAACTTCTGATGAGACTGTTTAATTCGTTCGAAGGGCCGGGTTCGATTCCTGCTGACATACTGGCAGCGGCAATGGTGGTACTCCCTAAACTGGGAAAAAACAAAATGAAATGCATCTCTTATAGACCAGTGTCACTTCTAAATGTGGACCTCAAGCTGTTCACGGGAATTCTGGTGGCTAGATTGGGCCTGCTGATGCCCGGGATAATAGATTCAGGCCAGGCAGGATTTATTAAAAATCGAAAAGGCAGGGACAACACGAAACAGATCCTCAACTTGATCGACAAGGCCCACTGCACAAATATGAATGCCCTGTTGCTGACGGTGGACACCTAAAAGGCGTTCCAGCGGGTGGATTTGTGATTTCTGGAACGCACATTGATCCACTTTGGGTTTGGGGAACGCTTTTAGCTATTACAACTCCCCCACCGCTTCCATTAGGGTCAATGGGGTCTCGTCGCGACCTTTCCCCATCAAAGGGGCACCAGGCAGAGGTGCCCGTTGTCGCCCCTCCTGTTTGCTCTACATATTGAACCGCTAGCACAGCTGGTGAGAGACCACCCAGACATTAGGGGCATACCGTTTGGAGGGGAAAGACTCGCCACAAGCCTTTATGCCGACGACATATTATCCTCACTAGAAGACCCGGAGAGGTCAGTCCCGGCGTTTTTAAGGGAACTGGAAGCTTTTGTCAGAATGTCTGTTTTTAAGGGAAGTCACAGATCCTCGACCTAGCGGAGCGGCGGGCAAGCCCATTGATGGAGGGAGCTAGGTCATTGGGGATCTAGGTAACAGACATTATCCCGTATTTAGGGGTTGAATTGGCCCAGTCGGTCCAGCAAACGGTCACCTTGAATTATTATAACCTCGCCAGACAGATCACAAAAGATCTACGGACGTGGAGATCTCATCAGTTGTCATTGGTGGGCCGAGTGGCCGCAATCAAAATGTCAGCTCTACCGAAGGCACATTATCTGTTCCAAACCTTACCGGTCGGGCCACCGAGAGGGGCACTCAATGCAATGCAGAAGGATATGATTCATTTTGTCTGGGCAGGGGCGAGACCATGTATGCATAGAGAAGTGGGCTATTTGAAAGCAGAGGAGGTGGCCTGGGGATCCCGAACCTGGTAGAGTACTATAGAGCATCTCAAAAGAGATTCCTGGTTGAGTTGAATAGGTAGGAGTCAGAAAAGCAGTGGTTGTTCCGCGATAGGGCGCTTGCCCAGATTTTATTGTGGAAAGTGCCATTTTGAAAAAAAGCTGACAGGCCACAGGGCCTACAGCATTCACCTATTACTAGGGCAGTGATGGACGTATGGGAGTAGGTGGCGACTAGGAGGAGGCTCATGACATTCCCCTCGCCAATGATGCCTTACTGGACAACAAGGACTTCACGCCGAGGGTGGAGGTTGGGCCTTCACAGCCTGGCAAGCTCACCCTGTAAAGCAATGGGCCACCTGTTTGACCTGGACGGGGTCATTCCCTTCTCACAATTGCGACAGGACTATACACTTCCAGACAAAAAGACAAAAAGTTGATTTCCGAACTATACGAAATGCTACGATCACCGGCCCCAACACAGCCTACCCCTAGTCAGAGACACTGGATGGTGGATCTTGGGAGGGATCTTACAAAGAAAGAATGGGGGGCCATCTATTATAGGGCCATCTATTATAGGGCCAAGCACACAGTGCGAAACACAGCCAGTAAGGAAACAGCTTTCAAGTTAGCTACTTGTTGGTACCTGACACAGGTCTGTTTAAACAAAGGAAACCCTGACCGCAGTCCCACATGTTGGCGGGGGTGCTCGGAGGATGGGGCCTTGCTACACTTGTTGTGGAATTGCCCTGTACTGTGCGAATATTGGCAAAAAAATTTGAATGACATAGATGGGCAGTTCGAGACGCATATCCCAAGATTCCCAGTCTATGATTGGGCCTACCCAACCCTCTAATGTTCCCACTGAAGTCCCACAAAGGAAAACAGATGGGCTTAGCACTAGGGGAGGCGATTCAAAACATTTTAACACAATGGGGAACGCTAACAACCCCCACTTACGTAGGATGGCTCCATAGGTTATGGTACATTTTGGGAATGGAGCGCATTCAGGCCTTCCTCACAGGCTCTGTATTCAGATTTAAATAGGTATACAGGCCCCTTTTGTCTCTGTTGTCCACTGAATTAAATTAAATTACCTGCCCGAAATACCTCCACCTCCTGCGTCTGACAGCAACGGATGATTCCACCAAGGGAACTTGAACTCTTACCCGATTTACTTGCTTCACATCAGTATATCAAGGATGTAGATACTATGCATACCAGTTGGGGGGAAGGGAGGGAGGGGGGTGTTAGACCTGCCATCATTGGCGTGGGTCTCCCTTCCTCTTTTCGCTTCCTATCTTTTATGTTGGCTGGATTTAGATGCTCTGGGCGCTGTGCCACTGCTAATCAGTGCCACAGCGCGAATGCTCCCTGTGTAAAGATGACTGTATGAATTGGGATAACCATAATGCCTAGGTCTGTGTAGTAAGTTCTAATAGAGAGTTACCCTCCATTTCACTGTTTACTATTGTGAAGCTATCCATTCTCATAGGCCGGCATTGGCAGACTAAGGATTACCTTCCATAATCCTATCTGACTCCAGGAACCTGATAGAAAATTCGAATTTGATATGTTTCAGCTCAGGACAGTGAGATACACCATTTAGCAAGGACCATTTATATATCCCATGTTCGAAAAATGCCTCTTCTGTAAACAAGGTATTTTCTTGCCTAAGCTTTCCTGTAGGCTTTGCTAGTATGCGTATTGGCCGTCTGGTTTTGGAGCAGCAGGGCCAACTGGGTCAGACCTGGCTAGAGAGAGAGATCGGCCTGCAGAGCATGGGGAGGGGTGACTCTTTGCTCTGAGCAGGGCTGTGCATGGCAATGTGAATGATGGCTCCACCTCCCACAGGGCGTCTGATAGCAGACCCCCTCATTCTGAAAGAGCAGGATGTCGCCTCGTAAACCAAGTGCTCCCTGACCCTACCGAACTGGTTCTGGCTGGATTCAGTGATTTGTGACTTTAGAGAACAAAGTCTTTCTACGTATAAAATGCTGCGCTGAAACCTTTTTCAAGTGTTTTCCTTCTGGATGTCAAGACGAAACTCTGTCCAAGTGAGCAGAGGAAAGGACTTTGAAACTTTCACCAACCTTGCTGAAGAAACTACCTGAGGGCCTGAATCAGGAGCGCCTCCTGCAGAAGTCTCTGGGACATTAGATTTCACCCCGTCAGCCGTCTGAGTTCCTGTGCGAGGAATTCTACTTGCAGGTGAGGCCTCCGTTGAGTAATCCGGAGGCTCTAGTTCTACTTTGAGGAACGCGGACTGGTAAACCTTTGCAGAATCTGTGTGGGCCGCTGCAGCTAAGAGAGAGATGCCGTCGCTGAGACCCTGCCTTAATTTGAGCCTTCTGAACCTTCACTGAATCTGTGTGGGCCACCACAGCTAAGCGAGAACTGTAGTCGCTGAGTGCCTACTGTTGTGCCAGCCTGGTCAAGATCATCCTTTGTCCGGTGGGCCACCACAGCTGCTGCCGCTCAGTGCCCGCACCCTTGCCAACTTTGTATCATCGTGATTTGTCCTGTAGGCCGCCGCAGCTAAGAGAGAGCTGCTGCCGCTGAGTGCCCGCACCCTTGCCAACTTTGCATCATCGCAATTTGTCCTGTGGGCCGTCAAAGCTAAGGGAGAGCTGCCGCCGCTGGGTGCTCGCATCTTGTTCACCATCGTCAAAGATTGTCGCTATTGTCTCGTGGGCCGCCGCAGCTAAGAGAGAGCTGTTGCGGCTGTGAGCCCCAAAGCAAAACACACAAGATGATGGACGGAATGTTGCAAAATGGCAAAACATTCACCCCCAGTCACAGATCTGGGATTAATCCATCGGTATTTTGCTCACCAAGCCACCCCAGTTCAGACATGGCCATATGCAAATCAGCCTTGACCGGGTGCCTCATGGGAACGGTCCAGCCCGAACTGCCAAGCCATGTCTTCTCTGGACCGGAATCAGGCATCCTAGGACCGGTTTCTGGCTATTCCACATAGGGTGAACAACAAAACACACTAGATGATGGACGGAATGTTGCACAATGGCAAAACATTCACCCCCAGTCACAGATCTGGGTTGCCCACCACGGAGCTGCACGACGCGAGTCATCGCCACCACCAGCCCGAGCCACCACAGCCATGTGCTACTGGCACTGACAGCCCACCTGTCCCCAAGTGCCCGAATCATTGTGGGTGCACGCTATGGACCACGGCAGCCCAGACTTGTGGTCGCTGGGAGTCCACCTGTCACCGTTTCTGCTTCTTCGGAAAGCTGCGTGCTGTGTCCCCTTCCAACAGGAGGCACTTGATGCGCAAGGGGTTGCTTAGGCCCTGGCCTTGAACTCAGTCAGCCACATGTTCTGGTGGATACGTTAGTGCATTCTTAAGTCCCTACTGATTTACGTGCATTGTGGCTTGTTAAAACGCTTTGAGAGTCTTGAGTTGAACCTTAGATAAAGATACTATTTTTCGATACCTACTTGAATTGTGTCCTTTTGTGGTGTCGTTACTGCCTTATTGTGCATGTTCATAAATGCTTCACACACTGCCTCTGAGATAGGCCTAACTGCTCGTGCTACTTTACCAAAAGGTTGAGCAGGGGTTGTCAAAGGGGGTAGCCCTCTTGCCCTGACTTAGGAAGAAGGGTCCCTATTTGGACATTGGCGCCAGCCATTGCCAACCAGAGACCCCAATTTCTAACATTGGCGGGCACTGGTGGGAACAGGACTTGCATTTATGATGCATGTACAATAACTGGTACGGAACCAATATCCAAATACCTCGATGCTATTCTACGGCCGTATATAGCGGAAATTCCAGGATATGTTCAGGATCCAAGGCATATTATTAATCTTTTGGAGGGCACACCATTTAATGCTAATAGACAATGGTTGGTGACACTAGATGTCGAAAGTTTATATACAAACATACCATGTGATGGTGCCATTGCAGCAGTGGAATGGTTTATAGACCTCAATAAGATTGAATGTAATGTCAACTTCATTATTGATTGTCTATGTATTATCCTGGAAGAAAATGTATTTGAATTTCAAGGAACCCTATATAGACAAATAAAAGGAGTCAGTATGGGCACATCTTGCGCCCCTACGATATATAATATCTATGTGGCCCATTTTGATCAACGGTTTATCTTTAAGGAGTGGCTCCAATTTTTGAGTCTATATTCCACTGGTCGCGATATATAGACGATATTGTGTTTATATGGGAAGACAATGAAGATATTCTGAGTGAATTCATTGCATGGCAAAATTTATGTGACACCAACTTAAAATGTACATCTCATGTTAGCAATTCACAGATGGACATCCTAATCAAGCATGACTGTGGCCAATTATGTGTAGATCTTTTCATCAAACCCACTGCCCGTAATGCTCTCTTAATTTAGAACAGCTTTCACCCCACAACTCAAAAAAACAGCATTCCCTTCAGTCAAGTTTTACGTTTATGGAGAAATTGTACGAAGTCGGAAGATTATGACAAAAGGGCGACAGAAATGAAGAAAAAGTTTGAAGATCGAGGATACTCTCATAGACTAATCAGAGAGTCGTATAAACAAGCAAGGTTTTTTGATCAACAACACCTTTTGCAAGGTTTACATAAAAAACAAGACACCAAATTGGTTTTTGTGACTCGTCATTCATTACTGAATGAACAAATTCGGCAAATTGTGTATTCTAATTGGCACCTATTGAATGTTAATAGATCAGAACATGATAAAATATCGAAACCGCGTTTTGCCTATCGTAAAAACAAGAATATAAAAGATATGGTGGTCAGATCCCGCATGCCCACATATAAAGAGCCAATGCAGAGAAGTATTGACGGCATTAAACCGATAGATGGCAACTTTAAATGCGGTACCTGCAAGGTTTGCCCTCAAGCAATAGAGACTAAAGAAATGCATTTCATTGGCAAAACTATTACTGTAAAGGGCATGAGCAACTGTAAAACTAAGTATATCATCTATTTGCTCTTGTAATAAAGGGTATGTGGGTGAGACATCTCGTTCACTCAATGCTAGACTGACTGAACACAAATCAGCCATTAGAACACGAAAAAAAACACTGTACCTATGGTATCTCACTTGAGAATAACCATTCTCCTGAATATACGCGCTGGTTTATTTTAGAGCGAGTTTTAACAAAAGAAGGCCATTGTCCAAACAAGATAAGGAAAAAATGTGAGGTCTTTTGGATCTTTTCATTGGATACAGTAAATAAGGGGCTGAATCTAGAGATACCCTGGGAACAGGCCATTATATAATCCTGAATCCTAAATTTGTTGTCTGCTTAAAATTGAGCTGATATCTTCTTTTTAGAACTACTGAATTTCCAATGCAACTTAAATAATTGGACAGTGCACTATTTGGCCATTTTATTTTGGTCTTTTTCAAATAGTGAAATGTTACTGAAGAGTTTTAGAATTTTGACTAGGCACACATTACACTTATATAAAGGTGTTCTCCTTTGAATATATTATGCTGGCCTCTGCATGGATTAAATAATAAAAACTTTATGCCTCTATTGTAATTTTTGTGATCTCATATAAGGAGGAATCCCTGCACTTATAAAGTCATTATTTAAAATCTTAATCCACGTTTCATCATTGTTCTTGGTTGGACCTATGCGTTTGTTTTGTTCGATACATGCAGCCAAAATTCACATAATTGGTATGCCCCACATATGAATGCAATACGTAGACAGCTGACTTTATAATATTTTCAACTATAAATAAATACATCCAGAAATAATTTGTCTTTTTTATTTGGTATCGGGACCTCTTTTCCTTCTTAAAGATGGCGCCTGTGTTTAATGTAGCCTCTGGACTCTAGGAAGTGAAAAGCAACGTAGGTATAATCTTTACGAGCAAGGAGGCAGTCCATTTTCCATGTTTGCACTCCTACCACCAAAACCCAAGATGGCGCCACTCACAATAAACATCGGAACTCACCTGTTTCATCTTTCTAATTGGTACGGTTGCGCGGGTAAAATTGGGATAAATATAGGGTCCGGTAAGCTATGCGGCCCTAGTGAGATTGAGGCGCACTCGACGGCGGCGGAGTTTCCGTTGCGGTCTCTATTAACGATAACTAAGGTACGGTGCTATATTAGATAGAGTAGTTCTGAGGGGTGAAATCTGTGGGATTTCTCATGTTTGGAGAGATCTAGAATCATTTAGATGGCTATTTTAATTTGTTTATATGCCTTTTTCATAGAAACTAAGAACCGCTTTAAGGCATCTTTTTCTAAAACAAGATTAAAGAAGCCTTGAATTAAGCAACTTAATTTCAAGAAGCCGCAGTGATCTATGTAAGCGTTTTTTTAATACTAAAAACTCTTTTCCTAATAAGTGTAGCAATAGGCCTATAAGATTCGTTAGGCTGGCTTAATGGTTAATTACAATGGGCCATATGTATCATGCAAATTCGCATTCGCAAAGGCCGAAATTCTCAGATTTTCGGCCTTTGCGAATGCGAATTTGCTAAATGGAATGTTTTAAGCAAAACTGGTGCAAAATAAGGAATCGCAAAATTTGCGATTCCTTATTTTGCAATTGCATTTAAGGAATCGCAAATTTTGCGATTCCTTAAATGCAATGTATGTAGCAAAAAAAATTAGCAAAATGCCCTTAAGGAATCGCAAATTACCACCAACTTCTAGTTGCTGGTAAGTAGCGAATTCCTTGAAAAATGCACATTTTTGCATTTTTCAAAGTGCCATGTGACGCACATACATGCCCTCAGGGCATGTATGTGCGCCACTTGTGCACCCATGCATATTTCAGGGGTGCAACAGGGTGTCCTTTGGACAAATCGCAAATTGAGAATAACTTCCCATTCGTTCCTATGGGCCTCCTGGCCCATAGAAATGAATGGGAAAGTATTCCATAATTGCGATTCGCAATTTGCTAATCGCAATCAAGGAATTCTAAGAAATCACAAAAAAAGGCAATTTTGTACATACATACCCATTTGCGATTCTCAAATAGCGATTTCTTAAAAATCGCTATTTGGGAATCGCAAATGGGTATCTTGATACATATGGCCCTAAATTCTTACGCTCTTTTTTTGCAATAGAGCTCAAGGAACACTGAAGGCATTTTCAAGATCGCAATGAGGGATAGATTCTTATAACCGAGTCCCTATATTATCAAGTAAGCAACCTTTATATAGGTAATATGTGGGTCTGTTCATCCTGTTAAAATGTAAAGGGTCCCCTAAGATATGTAGGTGAGTTTCCTTGGTAACAGTCAGAGGCTCGCTTAGTGCATGATGAATAATCGATATCTTATGGTGTTTATTTACTGTCAGTTGATGCTAGTATCAAACAGTAGCAAGTGCTGGCATAGCATGTCTCTTTTCGATTTCTTAGCTTGAGTATGTGTATTCATTGTTTTCTCTATGTCACTTATGAGCACTAGTTTAGAGCCTAATTTTGCTACGGCTGTTTCATGATATACACTTAGTGTTTCTTTCTAGAGAGGATATTTTAAATTATGTGCCTGTATTCTTGTAAAGGTTTTGACCTGATGTCGAGCCTCTCCTATTACCCAGACGGGAGAAGGACTCACATTTAAGACTTTTTTCCAGTAAGTAATGTAATCATTGATAAGAGTCTAAACAAATACTCACATATAGAATAACGTGAAATCGTAATTTACATCTTGGGTTCATTTCCTTCCAGCTGTTTTTCAACTCTTCTAATCTTTTGTTACCATCAACGATTTACATCAAGGTCGCATACATAAAAGTAAATTAGATCTTAGCACAATATTTATTTTTATAATAAAAAGAAGCTCTTTGAGATTAATAGTCCCTCACTAGAACTGTGGTCAGTATAACATATAAGTGGATAATATCTAAACGCGCTGTTAGATTTTAAGTCCATGACTTTGCTTTAGATTGGGCATTTTTTGAATGTTATTCTCTTCTATATTTCTTCTTCTTTTTTTCTTTATGTATTTGGTGTTGAATATTTTGTGATTACTATTATTTTTTGTTTTGTTTTTTTCTGTATGTTTATATTTTTCAGATGATGTATTATTCTTATGAGAATATAAAATCATTTACCAGTTTGAAACATTTCTCAAGTTTAATATCAGGAAGTATTGTGATACAATATAAGATATATAACAAATTCGAGTATTCTAATGTGAATGAGAAATAAGCCGTTAATAAAATGAATGTATATAAATATTTATCATAATTGGAGGATTTAAATTATTGACCTGCATTCTAGTTGTATATGTATATAATATAGAGTAGTAACCCGTGTTCTTTCATGTCATTCTTATGTTTCACATAGTTTTATTGCAATAGACGGTCCCCTGATGAAGGCAATCTTGCCGAAACACGCGTAGCTTCCACCTACCACATTGCTTCCATCAATGTTATGTTATGTTATGTTAAGGGATGCTTATAAAGCGCTCTGTCACCGTGGGTTTCCTGGCGCTAGTCTGATACTGACAGAAGGGAAAAGAAAATTAACCAGATTGTGGGAAAAGCCAAGTTTTTAAAGATGTACGGAATTGAATGAGCGAATCAGAGAATTTGAGTGAGGGAGGGAGAGAATTCCAGAATTTGGGGGCTAGGAGTGCAAATCTCCGGCCACCAATTCTGCAGAGTTTAAAAGAAGGAACAACCAGCAGACTGAGGTGAGAAGATCTGAGGTTGCGTGAGGGGCAGTAAGGGCTGATAAGGGATTTCAAGAAGGCAGGACAGAGGCCAGTTAGAGATTTAAAAGTGAGGCAGCCGATCTTGAAGGCTGCCCTCGAAGATACAGAGAGCCAGTGTAGTTTGGTGAGAAGGGGTTTGGCGTATTGCCATTTCGGAATCCCGAAGGCCAGTCTCGCCGCTTGGTTCTGGACGATCTGAAGTCTGGAGAGGAGGGCCTTAGGTAGACCATGATAGAGAGAATTCGATAAATCCAAGCGGGAGAGGACAAGAGCCATAATAACTTGAATCAAGGCTTCGGGGGTCAGGAGGTAGGCCACCTCAATGATACATCGACCATATTTTCATCAGTGTTTTTGCTAAAATTACCGTACTGCTGTATGAACTTGATAATGTGTTTTGTCATGATGGTTAGGGGTATGTGTGATTCAATATTCCCTTTTTTCTGTTTATATTTATTGACAATGTACTGTTCTCAATTTTAGAAAAAATGAAATGAACAAAAAAGAAATTTATGAATATATATCAAAAAAATTCGTTATAACTATCATTAAAATCATAAATATAATTTTATAACTAAATGACAGTCTTGGTCTATTTGTGAAACATTACATATGGTTACTTCTGTTGAATTTTTTCACCTAGAATACTTTGGCGTATACAATTGATGCTACCTCTAAACTTTTTTCCTACTGTTGTTTAGTCCTTATGTATAGCGAGCCTATGGGTTATGTAGGGGTCCCCTTTAAAAAAAATTATATTTATCTTAGCCTGTCTATGAGGGGAGTTGTTGTGTATGTATGATATGTAATTCGTTCTGTGTACGGCTAATTTGTCTGGTGAATATTGTTCTTATTCTTGGAAGACAATTTAGGGTTCTAATGCACATGTTTTGCTAAATGAGTGTATTTTTCTTTCGTTTTTCCTTTTTTCTTCTATTTTCTTTTTATGTTTTGTATTTCTTTATCATTGTTCCTCACTATTGGCCCCTACAAAATCACTCATAAAAGTGTTTTTATTAAATCTGCATATCTTTGTAATATTGCTGACTTTATAATATTTTCAACTATAAATAAATACATCCAGAAATAATTTGTCTTTTTTTATTTGGTATCGGGACCTCTTGTCTTTCCTAAAGATGGCGCTAGTGTTTAATGTAGCCTCGGAACTCTAGTAAGTGAAAAGCAACGTAGGTATAATCTTTACGAGTAAGGAGGCAGTCCGTTTTCCATGTTTGTGATCCTGCCAAACATCGGGACCCACCTGTTTCATCTTTCTAATTGGTACGGTTACGTGGGTAAAATTGGGATAAATATAGGGTCCGGGAAGCTATGCGGCCCTAGTGAGATTTAAGCGCACTCGAAGGCGGCAGAAGTTTTGTTGCGGTCCCTATTACCGATAACTAAGGTACGGTGCTATGTTAGATAGAGTCGTTCTGAGGGTTGAAATCTGTGGGATTTCTCATGTTTGGAGAGATCTAGAATCTTTTAGATGTCTGTTATAATTTATTTTTTTGCCTTTTTCATAGAAACTAAGGACCGCTTTAAGGCATCTTTTTCTAAAAGAAGATGAAAGAAGACTTGAATTAAGCAACGTATTTTCAAGAAGCCGCAGTGATCTATGTAAGCATTTTTTTAATATTAAAAGCTCTTTTCTTAATAAGTGTAGCAATAGGCCTATAAGATTCGTTAGGCTGGCTTAATGGTTAATTACATTATTATTACTCTCTTTTTTTAAAATAGAGCTCAAGGAACATTGAAGGCATTTTCAAGATCGCAATGAGGGATAGATCTTATAACCGAGTCCCTATATTATCAAGTAAGCGGCCTTTATATAGGTGATATGTGGGTCTGTTCATCCTTTTAAAATGTAAAGGCTCCCCTAAGATATGTGGGTGAGTTTCCTTGGTAACAGTCAGAGGCTCGCTTAGTGCATGATGAGTAATCGATATCTTATGGTGTTTATTTACTTTCAATTGATGCGAGTATTGAACAGGAGCAAGTGCTGGCATGTAGCATTTATGAATATATATCAAAATATCATTAAAATCATAAATATAATTTTATAACTTAATGACAGTCTTGGTCTATTTGTGAAACCTTACATGTGGTTACTACTGTTGAATGTTTTCAGCTAGAATACTTTGGTGTATACAATTGATGCTTGCAATAAACGTATTTTATACTGCAATAACTGGTAGAAGCCACTAGTGAGTGCAGACCAAAGCGCAGCCAGGAATTTTTGTGGGGGTTGGTTGTTCTAGGATTAAATTGTTGATCGCAGCCATCAGTACTGCTAATATGGGAAGGCCAACATCCAATGCTTCGGAGGATCTCACCTTTGAGGAGGAAAGATTAGATACCTATATTGTCAGACAGCTGAAGTCATTTTGTAAGCACTTCGCTTCCCTGTGATAGGTTTCTCTAGGAAGAAGGAGTACCAGAAGGTGCAGAAGGCCTGGTGGGAAGTGAGAGAGTCCGCTGGGGATGAGGAAGAGAATGCTGGAGGGCAGCAAGATCATGTAGTAGAGGGGGGTAGATAGACCACCCTCCAATCCAGGTACTAGTGTATCCCAAAGGAGCCTGACGCCAGAAGAGCTGGAGGACAGGGAGAGAGATAGGAGGCATAGTTTGGGGATGGCTAAATTGGATGGTCAGAAGGACCTTGAGAGAAAGAAGTTAGACATTGAGAAAAATCAATTGTTAATTGAACTTGAGAAAATGCAAATGGAGCATGAGAGAATGTCGAGGAAGTTAGCGATCAGGGCAAGGAGTGTCCTTGTCTTCCCCTATGGTGGCATCATACCTTTAGTAACTCATGAGAGTCAAGTTTATATTCCTAAAGATGTCATTAAGGATTTTCACAAGAGTGAGGATATAGGGCAATGGTTTGCCGCATATGAGATAGCAATGGTGTCCCACCGGATCCCTGAGAAGGATTGGGGAGTGGAGTTGTGGGGACGCTTTTTTAGTGATGGTAGGGATACCCTGTTGGACCTGCCTGAGGAGAGCAGGATGGTGTATACCCATGTGAAAGAAGCTTTGATGACCCGTTATGGTTTGACCCCAGAAATGTACAGGCAGAGAATTAGAAACTGTAATAAGTTAGAGGGTACCACATGGGTTGAATATGTATCTTATTTCTGCAGAGCAATGGATCACTGGGTAAAAGGTAGCAAAGTGGAAACTTTTGACCAATTGTATTATTTGTTTGTGTGGGAGCATTTTTCTAGTAACTGTTTTCCAGAGCTACGCCAGCACCTCATTGATAGCAAGCTGATTAACCCTAGGAAGTTTGCGGGAGGAGGTAGACCGCTAGGTGAGCACCCGGGTCCACAAAGGTTTTGTGGGAGACTTCGCCAGAGCTGGGCAGGGTCCCCAGCAGAGAAGTGGGGGGGGGCAAGGGTAAGTCGAGGGAGTTCCAGAGAGGGCCCCAAAGTAATTCCCAAGGGAACCAAGCAGTGGTGTCCTAGCCTCCCCCAGAGAAGAAGCCAGTGTCCCCGACAGGTAGGCCTGTTCAGAGGGGGCCACTTACTTTTTTCAAGTGTAGTCAAGTGGGCCACCTGTATTATGATCCCCAGTGTCCCTAGAGGGACTCCAATGCATCCCCTTGTGTACCACCCCATGCACCACCCCGCCAGATTGCCAATGCAGCCCTGGGGGGAGGTCCAAGGTGGGTGAGATCCCGTAGAGTTAACCCTTGTCTCGCTAGGAGACTTTGAGAAGGTCCTTAACCCCACACTGCCTAGTAACACTATGAAGTACCGGCAGTGGGTGACCATCAATGGCCATAGGGTGGAGGCTTTCAAGGACACCGGAGATAGTATGACTGCTGTCAGCTCCAGGTTGGTGTCTAAAGAGCAGGTTGTCCCCATGCATTCTGCCCCGTAGTGTCAGCAGACAACTCAGAGAGCCAGTGTGAGGTGGCTCAGGTTCCCTTCGAGTGGGGGGGTCTCAGGAACTCTTCAAGTGGCTGTGAGGCCCGCCATGTCTGTAGACTCTCTATTGGGCAATGATCTAGAGAACTCCCCGTGGGCTACGGTGGAGAGAAAGTATCATTTGGAAATGTTGGGCCTACCTGAGTGGGTGTGTGCGACCACTCGGTCCATGGCAGCTCAGAAGGGTGTTCAGGAGGGCCTGGAGCCTGAAAGTATGGTTCAGGCCCCTGCCTTAAAGAGAAGGGGTAAGGGGCACGGGAAACCGGCCCTGCGGTTCCCACTGTCCTGGAGGGAGCAGACCCTGAGGGAGATGCCCTGGAGTCTACAGGGGAACAAGTGGCTGAACTGGGGGACCTACCAGACATGACCCATTGGCAGCAGGAAGGGGGGCCCTCCAGGGCGGAATTTTGCGAGCAATAGAGAACCTGCCCTTCTCTTGAGGGGGTGTGGCGACAGGCCACCGCCCAAGCAACAGGTGACCAGACAGGGTCACATTGGATCTATTGGGAGAATGACCTCCTTTTCAGCAAGCCTGGGTCATCCCGTGTGCTGGTGAACACAGTAGCTACAATGACTACCTTATAAAACGCAAAACTGATAAATTTAAAAAAGATTTAAGATTTTTCAGTAGAGAAAATGTCTATCCTTATCTCTCTGATGGCTAATATACTCAATCCGATACTTTGGGACAAGTTTCTTTTCCTCAGCAACAGGATTCTAGACAGTATAATAAGAAGGTACCTACCTTCTATGACACGTCGGATTCTGATAGTGATGGTACCATGTTCCCATTTGAAAATAGAGGTAATAGATATACTTCGTTCTCCAATCAAGGGTATCGTCCTTTTTAAGGGAGACGCTACCAGAACAGAGGGAATTGGCGACCACAATACCGGACACAATATCAACCTCGTCAACAATACCAGCCTTGTGCCAAATACCAAACACAATTCCGGGGCCATCAACCTACAAACCAGACTCAATATATGGAAACCCGGAATGCTTGTTATTGGAGACAATGAATGTTATCCCTATTTTTAATCTAAGTACCTTAAGACTAAATGAAGCAATCTATTCTCTCCTCTCCACAGGGTTATCATACGTACCGCATTCAGGTTTAAACAAGTTTGAATTGTTTAATAACCTTGTGTCTTTTTTTCGGAAAATCCCATTTAAAATGTTTCTTCACTAATACAGAGAATGTATTATCGGAAATAAATAAATCTGGGTTGGCACCAAAATCTATCTTTACTCCAACATTAGAGCAAGTTACCCCAGAGATTAAAATATTTGAACAGGTGGTACTCAACAAGCTAATAACTGCTACAAAATATGTACCAAAAACACTGCAAGAGAGACTAAAGAAATGCATGTCAATGGACAATGGATGCCTTTTATTACTTTAAAGGCATGAGCAACTATAAAACTTAGAATATTATCTATTTGCTCTTGTGCCCTTGTAATAAAGGTTATGTGGGCGAGACTTCTTGTTCACTCAATGTTAGACTGACTGAACACAAATCAGCCACCAGAACACGAACAATGACTGCACCTATGGTATCTCACTTTGTTGAGAATAACCATACTCCTGAAGATATTCACTGGTTTATTTTAGAGCGAGTTTTAACAAAAGAAGGCCATTGTCAAGACAAGATAAGGAAATAACGTGAGGTCTTTTGGATCTTTTCATTGGTTACAGTAAATACGGGGCTGAATATTGAGATACCCTGGGAACAGATCATTATATAATCCTGAATTTGTTGTCTGCTTAACATTGAGCTGATATCTTCTTTTTAGTTATAAGAACTACTGAATTTCCAATACAACTTAAATAATTGGACAGTGCACTATTTGGGCATTTTATTTTGGTCTTTTTGAAATAGTGAAATGTGACAGAAGAGTTTTATAATTTTGACTTGGCACACATTACACTTATATAAAGGTGTTCCACTTTGAATATTATGCTGGCCTTTGCGTGGATTAAATAATATAAACTTTATGCCTCTATTGTAATTTTTGTGATCTCATACAAGGAGGAATCCCTGCACTTATAAAGTCATTATTTATAATCTTAATCCACGTTTCACCATTGTTCTTGGTTAGAACTATGTGTTTGTTTTGTTCGTTACATGCAGCCAAAATTCACATAATTGGTATGCCCCACATATGAATCCAATACTTACACAGCGGACTTTATAATATTTTCAACTATAAATAAATACATCCAGAAATAATTTGTCTTTTTTTATTTGGTATCGGGACCTCTTGTCTTTCCTAAAGATGGCGCTAGTGTTTAATGTAGCCTCGGGACTCTAGTAAGTGAAAAGCAACGTAGGTATAATCTTTACGAGTAAGGAGGCAGTCCGTTTTCCATGTTTGTGATCCTGCCAAACATCGGGACCCACCTGTTTCATCTTTCTAATTGGTACGGTTACGTGGGTAAAATTGGGATAAATATAGGGTCCGGGAAGCTATGCGGCCCTAGTGAGATTTAAGCGCACTCGAAGGCGGCAGAAGTTTTGTTGCGGTCCCTATTACCGATAACTAAGGTACGGTGCTATGTTAGATAGAGTCGTTCTGAGGGTTGAAATCTGTGGGATTTCTCATGTTTGGAGAGATCTAGAATCTTTTAGATGTCTGTTATAATTTATTTTTTTGCCTTTTTCATAGAAACTAAGGACCGCTTTAAGGCATCTTTTTCTAAAAAAAGATGAAAGAAGACTTGAATTAAGCAACGTATTTTCAAGAAGCCGCAGTGATCTATGTAAGCATTTTTTTAATATTAAAAGCTCTTTTCTTAATAAGTGTAGCAATAGGCCTATAAGATTCGTTAGGCTGGCTTAATGGTTAATTACATTATTATTACTCTCTTTTTTTAAAATAGAGCTCAAGGAACATTGAAGGCATTTTCAAGATCGCAATGAGGGATAGATCTTATAACCGAGTCCCTATATTATCAAGTAAGCGGCCTTTATATAGGTGATATGTGGGTCTGTTCATCCTTTTAAAATGTAAAGGCTCCCCTAAGATATGTGGGTGAGTTTCCTTGGTAACAGTCAGAGGCTCGCTTAGTGCATGATGAGTAATCGATATCTTATGGTGTTTATTTACTTTCAATTGATGCGAGTATTGAACAGGAGCAAGTGCTGGCATGTAGCATTTATGAATATATATCAAAATATCATTAAAATCATAAATATAATTTTATAACTTAATGACAGTCTTGGTCTATTTGTGAAACCTTACATGTGGTTACTACTGTTGAATGTTTTCAGCTAGAATACTTTGGTGTATACAATTGATGCTTGCAATAAACGTATTTTATACTGCAATAACTGGTAGAAGCCACTAGTGAGTGCAGACCAAAGCGCAGCCAGGAATTTTTGTGGGGGTTGGTTGTTCTAGGATTAAATTGTTGATCGCAGCCATCAGTACTGCTAATATGGGAAGGCCAACATCCAATGCTTCGGAGGATCTCACCTTTGAGGAGGAAAGATTAGATACCTATATTGTCAGACAGCTGAAGTCATTTTGTAAGCACTTCGCTTCCCTGTGATAGGTTTCTCTAGGAAGAAGGAGTACCAGAAGGTGCAGAAGGCCTGGTGGGAAGTGAGAGAGTCCGCTGGGGATGAGGAAGAGAATGCTGGAGGGCAGCAAGATCATGTAGTAGAGGGGGGTAGATAGACCACCCTCCAATCCAGGTACTAGTGTATCCCAAAGGAGCCTGACGCCAGAAGAGCTGGAGGACAGGGAGAGAGATAGGAGGCATAGTTTGGGGATGGCTAAATTGGATGGTCAGAAGGACCTTGAGAGAAAGAAGTTAGACATTGAGAAAAATCGATTGTTAATTGAACTTGAGAAAATGCAAATGGAGCATGAGAGAATGTCGAGGAAGTTAGCGATCAGGGCAAGTAGTGTCCTTGTCTTCCCCTATGGTGGCATCATACCTTTAGTAACTCATGAGAGTCAAGTTTATATTCCTAAAGATGTCATTAAGGATTTTCACAAGAGTGAGGATATAGGGCAATGGTTTGCCGCATATGAGATAGCAATGGTGTCCCACCGGATCCCTGAGAAGGATTGGGGAGTGGAGTTGTGGGGACGCTTTTTTAGTGATGGTAGGGATACCCTGTTGGACCTGCCTGAGGAGAGCAGGATGGTGTATACCCATATGAAAGAAGCTTTGATGACCCGTTATGGTTTGACCCCAGAAATGTACAGGCAGAGAATTAGAAACTGTAATAAGTTAGAGGGTACCACATGGGTTGAATATGTATCTTATTTCTGCAGAGCAATGGATCACTGGGTAAAAGGTAGCAAAGTGGAAACTTTTGACCAATTGTATTATTTGTTTGTGTGGGAGCATTTTTCTAGTAACTGTTTTCCAGAGCTACGCCAGCACCTCATTGATAGCAAGCTGATTAACCCTAGGAAGTTTGCGGGAGGAGGTAGACCGCTAGGTGAGCACCCGGGTCCACAAAGGTTTTGTGGGAGACTTCGCCAGAGCTGGGCAGGGTCCCCAGCAGAGAAGTGGGGGGGGGGCAAGGGTAAGTCGAGGGAGTTCCAGAGAGGGCCCCAAAGTAATTCCCAAGGGAACCAAGCAGTGGTGTCCTAGCCTCCCCCGGAGAAGAAGCCAGTGTCCCCGACAGGTAGGCCTGTTCAGAGGGGGCCACTTACTTTTTTCAAGTGTAGTCAAGTGGGCCACCTGTATTATGATCCCCAGTGTCCCTAGAGGGACTCCAATGCATCCCCTTGTGTACCACCCCATGCACCACCCCGCCAGATTGCCAATGCAGCCCTGGGGGGAGGTCCAAGGTGGGTGAGATCCCGTAGAGTTAACCCTTGTCTCGCTAGGAGACTTTGAGAAGGTCCTTAACCCCACACTGCCTAGTAACACTATGAAGTACCGGCAGTGGGTGACCATCAATGGCCATAGGGTGGAGGCTTTCAAGGACACCGGAGATAGTATGACTGCTGTCAGCTCCAGGTTGGTGTCTAAAGAGCAGGTTGTCCCCATGCATTCTGCCCCGTAGTGTCAGCAGACAACTCAGAGAGCCAGTGTGAGGTGGCTCAGGTTCCCTTCGAGTGGGGGGGTCTCAGGAACTCTTCAAGTGGCTGTGAGGCCCGCCATGTCTGTAGACTCTCTATTGGGCAATGATCTAGAGAACTCCCCGTGGGCTACGGTGGAGAGAAAGTCTCATTTGGAAATGTTGGGCCTACCTGAGTGGGTGTGTGCGACCACTCGGTCCATGGCAGCTCAGAAGGGTGTTCAGGAGGGCCTGGAGCCTGAAAGTATGGTTCAGGCCCCTGCCTTAAAGAGAAGGGGTAAGGGGCACGGGAAACCGGCCCTGCGGTTCCCACTGTCCTGGAGGGAGCAGACCCTGAGGGAGATGCCCTGGAGTCTACAGGGGAACAAGTGGCTGAACTGGGGGACCTACCAGACATGACCCATTGGCAGCAGGAAGGGGGGCCCTCCAGGGCGGAATTTTGCGAGCAATAGAGAACCTGCCCTTCTCTTGAGGGGGTGTGGCGACAGGCCACCGCCCAAGCAACAGGTGACCAGACAGGGTCACATTGGATCTATTGGGAGAATGACCTCCTTTTCAGCAAGCCTGGGTCATCCCGTGTGCTGGTGGTACCCCAGCGCTTCAGGACCTTCCTACTGGGGTTGGCTCATGATGTGCAATTGGCTGGAAATTTGGGCAGACCAAGACCTTTGAGAGGCTGGTCACCCACTTCTATTGGCCCCAGATGCACAGGAGCTCAGATGCTCACTGCAGGACGTGTGAAACTTGTTGAGGTGGTCCATTTCCCTACAGGGTATGGATTTCATGGTGGAATACCGTCCTGCCACAGAACACGCCAATGCTGATGGTCTGTCCAGATTTTTCCACCTTAGTGATGAGGACTCCCAAGGGGATGGTTAGTTCTCCCCACATTTCAGCTGAGGGGACGCATGTTAGACCTGGCATCATTGGCATGGGTCTCCCTTCCTCTTTTTGCTTCCTATCTTTTATGTTGGCTGGATTTAGATGCTCTCGGCGCTGTGCCACTGCTAATCAGTGAAACAGCGTGAATGCACCCTGTGTAAAGATGACTGTATGAATTGGGATAACCATAATGCCTAGGTCTGTGTAGCATGTTCTAATAGCGAGTTACCCTCCATTTCACTGTTTACTATTGTGAAGCTATCCGAAATCGGAAGACTAAGGATTATCTTCCATAATCCTATCTGACCCCAGGAACCTGAGAGGAAATTTTAATTTGATATGTTTCAGCTCAGGACAGTGAGATACACCTTTTAGCAAGGACCATTTATATATCACATGTTCGAAAATGCCTCTTCTGGAAACGAGGTATTTTCTTGCCTAAGCTGTGTATTGGCCATCTGGTTTTGGAGCAGCAGGGCCAGCTTGGTCAGACCTGGCTTGAGAGAGAGATCGGCATGCAGAGCATGGGGAGGGGTGACTCTTTGATCTGAGCAGGGCCGTGCATGGCAAGGTGAATGATGGCTACACCTCCCACGAGGCGTCTGATAGCAGACCGCGTCATTCTGGAAGGGCAGGATGTCGCTTCGTAAACCAAGTGCTCCCAGACCCCACCGAACTGGTTCTGGCTGTATTCAGTGATTTGTGCCTTTAGAGAACAAAGACGTTTTAGGTATAAAACACTGCGCTGAAACCTTTTCTAAGCGTGTTCCTTCTGGATGTCAAGACGAAATGCTGTCCAAGTGAACGGAGGAACGGACTTTGAAACTTTCACCACGCTTGCTGAAGAAACTACCCAAGGGCCTGAATCGAGAGCGCCTCCTGCTGAAGTCTCTGGACATTAGACTTCACCCCGTCAGCCATAGAAGTTCCTGTGCGAGGAATTCTACTTGCAGGTGAGGCCTCCCTTGAGTAATCTGGAGCCTCTAGTTCTCCTGTGAGGAACACGGACTGGTAAAGCTTCGCTGAATCTGTGCGGGCCGCTGCAGCTAAGAGAGAGCTGCCGCCAATGAGAGCCCACCTTAATTTGAACGTTCAGAACCTTCGCTGAATCTGTGTGGGCCGCTGCAGCTAAGAGAGAGCTGCCGCCAATGAGAGCCCGCCTTAATTTGAACCTTTGCTGGATCTGTGTGGGCCGCTGCAGCTAAGAGAGAGCTGACGCCACTGATAGTCCGCCTTAATTTGAGCCTTCGGAACCTTCGCTGAATCTGTGTGGGCCGCCGCAGCTAAGAGAGCGCTGTAGCCGCTGAGTGCCCACTGTTGTGCCAGCCTGGTCGAGATCATCCTTTGTCCTGTGGGCCGCCGCAGCTAAGAGAGAGCTGTGCCGCTGAGTGCCCACACCTTGGCCAACTTTGCATCATCATGATTTGTCCTGTGGGCCGCAGCAGCTAAGAGAGAGCTGCTGCCACTGAGTGACCACACCTTGTCCAACTTTGCATCATCATGATTTGTCCTGTGGGCCGCCACAGCTAAGAGAGAGCTGCTGCCGCTGAGTGCCCACACCCTTGCCAACTTTGCATCATCGTGATTTGTCCTGTGGGCCGCCAGAGCTAAGAGAGAGCTGCTGACACTGAGTGCCCGCACCCTTGCCAACTTTGCATCGTCGTGATTTGTCCTGTGGGCTGTCGCAATTAAGGGAGAGCTGTCGCCGCTGTGTGCCCACATCTTGATCACCATCGTCAAAGATTGTCGCTATCGTATAGTTACCCACCGCAGCTAAGAGAGAGCTGCTGCCGCTGTGAGCCCACCACGGAGTTGCAAGATACGAGTCATTGCCACCACCAGCTCGGGCCGCTGCAGCCGCGTGCTGCTGCCGCATGTTGCTGCTGCTGAGAGCCCGCCTGTCCCCGAGTGCCCGAATCACTGTGGGTGCACTCTGTGGACCACGGCATCCAAGACTTGTGGTTGCTGGGAGTCCTCCTGTCCCCTTCCAACGGCAAGTACCCGATACACAATGAGTCGCGTAGGCCCAGGCTTTGAACTCAGTCTGTGCCACGTTCTGGTGGATTCTTTAGTGCATTCTTAAGTCCCTACTGATTTACGTGCATTGTGGCTTGTTAAAATACTTTGAGAGTCTTGAGTTAAAGCTTAGATGAAGATACTATTTTTCTATACCTACTTGAGTTGCGTCCTTTTGTGGTGTCCTTACTGCCTTATTGTGCATGTTCATAAATGCTTCACACACTGCCTCTGAGATAGGCCTAACTGCTCGTGCTACATTACCACAGGGTTGAGCAGGGGTTATCAAAGGGGGTCGCCCACTTACCCTGACTTAGGAAGAAGGGTCCCTATTTGGACATTGGCGCCAGCCATTGCCAACCAGAGACCCCCATTTCTAACAGGGGGTTTCTTGTTTAATGCTCTGGGGGTAAGTTTCCGCCTCCAGGGGTTAGGTTAACAGCCACGGAGTACTTCACAAGGTTATGGCGCAACATGGAGATCACAAATGTCACAGCATTGCTAAATGTATTTGAGACATATTAATGTTATGATGTTAACCACGCATTACAATGTAGAGCTGCACTTGTGTGTATACTGAAGAAACTAATAATAATAATAAAAGAGTTAAACCTATTTACAAGAATGCGGTACAGCCTTGCGTTTCCCCCTGCGATGATGCTACGTTTAGCAACTTAGCTCCAACGCAGGCACCCTTGCTAAAGAGTGCAATGGTGTTCACGTGCAGGGGAGGATTGTTTATGTGTAGGAAGGTGACCCTTATTGCACGTAAACAAGCCTAGAAATGCCATTCTCTTACTTTCATGCTTGCTGCTTCATTCAGCACACATGAAAGTGACAGAAAGGCGTTTATTTTTATGTTTGTTTATGTACAGGAAAGGACACCTTCCTGTCTATCGACAAACAATGGAATTTTGCTTTTTTCCATTTGTGCTGCACAAGGTAGCACACAAGGAAAAAGGAAAAACAAGGAGAAATATTGCATTTCTCCTCGTTTCACCATCTTAAGACCACTTTTTATATGGTCTTAATTTTGGCGCTGCCTCCTACGTACGTCACCCTTGTACATAGGGGGCAGCATCAAAAAGAATTGGTGTTGCGGTGGAACGCCCAACGCAACAACCACTGTCCACCCGCTAACCATAACTTGAAAGGGGGCCATATGTACAAGGCACCGTTAAGCTACGTTAAGTGGCTTAAAGCTGCCTTGTACATAAGGCGCAGCACTTTTCACCACCACATTGTCACTATAAGTGACATTGTGGTGGCGATAGGGGCTTGTGTATATGCCTCTTAATTTCCCCTGTAATCTTGTGCCTGGCTTTGTCAATGGCGGCTGGCCTATAAGCGCCATGCCAAATTTGCCTAGGAGCAAACTCCGTTGAAATTAAGAAACAACCTGCCCACTGCAGTATAATCGATCTCAAATCCTTCTTCATGGCTCTCGGCAGTGCCAAACCACTTTCCACAACCAAATCATTCTCCCCTCGATGAATCATCAGCACATCTGGACACTGCTTACCCTTTAGCATCTTGCTTAAACATGGAACCTCTCCCACTGTAGATGAGACAAAGCATCCGCATTGCCCACTCCCTGAACATACTGTGCCCTGTACAGAATATCATGTTTCAGACATCCCAACACAGAAACGAACACCAACTTTAAGACTTGTGTGTCCCGGGCAGGTCACCTGTTCACAATTTGCACCACTGCCATGTTATCAATTTGCGAAAGCACTTTTGGAGGGGACAACTTTGCTCCCCAAAGAGTGACAGCCACTACAAGTGGAAAAAACTTAAGAAAGGCAAAACTTCGGCCACCATTTTTCCTCCCCACTGGCCACTTCTCTGCACACCAACATCCCTGTCAATACAAACCAAAATCCTCTCCACCTGTAAGATTGAAGAAAATCTGTGCTTTCCGCACTGCCTTCTTCAAACTGAACAAGTGAATGCCATTGAAAGAATAACGGTAAAAGCGCCACATACGTCGATCCTCCTTCACCTTAGATGATAAACATAGATTGTGATGGGGTAAAGACAGACACGACAACAAGAGACCAAACCTACTACAAAAAGTCCTGCCTGCCATCACCACTCTACAGGCAAAATCCAAATGACCCAGCACCACCTGCACCTCTTTCACTTGTACTTTGTTCTTTGCCAGCTTGGTATCCATCAATACTGCATCGTCAATTTTGTGTCTACTGGAAGATGCCCCTCCTATGTCACTGAATTAATTTCAATACCCAGTAATGTCATGATGGTACTGGGGCCCACTGTCTTATCTTGAGCCAACGGGATCCCAGAAGTCCTCCATGAGCTCTTGAAAACTTACCTGCAGCCCATCCAGGTTAGCTGACAAAGAAAAAATCTTCCAAGTAATGTGTTGCATCCACATGCCCCATGGACTAGGTAAATGCTTTGTCCACACACCAAGTCTGTTAGAATGGATTCCTAGCAGCTGCAAGAACCTTCGGCTGAGTTGGCAGGAGTTGAAAAGCCGACTTAATGTCACACTTAGCCATTTCTGCTCCACAGCCCACTCTCTCCACCACTGCTATTGCCGTATCCACTGATGAGTAGGACACTAATGCCAGTTCCCTGAGATAAAATCACTCAAAGCTTGCTTTTTATGAAGTGGGCTATATTAGGGTACACTATGTTGAAAGTCCAGATGACCCTTATTGGTTAACGGGCTCAAATTAATATTCACAAATACTATCTTTGTAGTAGTGTAGAGGAGCAGTTTAGGCTAGCCAGAAGGTAGTTGTGGCATCCTGAGGTTCTGCACTTGTTGTCAGGTGCTATAGAATGTTATGATGTGAGCATGATTAGAGAGCAGTTAAAGCCTGATGGATTCATTGTAACAGCCTGTCTGTGGATGGGATGTTTTGCCTAGAATAAACTTACATTTTACTTCAAACCTGCATTCCTGGATCTTTACATTTGGCTACAGAGGATGGGTCTACTCTTCTAGGAAGGATTAAGAAGGATCCCAACACTACTTCAGTGGCATGTTATTAAGGAAGTGGTTTCTACTATCAACAAGAAAATAAGGTACTGTTTTCCCTTATCTCTACTGCCTGCATAACTTGGACTTAACCGAGTTCATGCTCGCCTTAAGCGTCATCTTAAAACATCTAGGCCTAGATGTAGGTAAATGTGAATTACCGATTCATAAATACCGAATTTTACCGATTCGGTATTCATGAATCGGTAATTCAAATGTAGGTAGAAATTCAGTAACAAATACAGAATCGGTATGATTCGGTATTTACCGATTCTGTAATTACAGAATCGTTATCTGCCATTGATTCCTATGGGCCTTGAAGCCCATAGGATTCAATGGCAGATACCGATTCGGTAATTACCGAATCGGTAAAAATACCGAATTTACAAGGGGGACAGGGTGTCACTTTGACACCCTGTAGCACCCCTGTTACTGGCTTGTGTGCCATGTGACACACAGACATGCCCTTAGGGCAAGTCTGTGTGCCACATGGCACAGGTGTACATGCACAGATGTGCATGTACACAGGAATTCGTTATTTACCATGGAATAGTATTCCTTTTTTTTTATTTTTTTTTTTTTTATTTAGGGTTTTTCTGGCACACACATAACACAGAATACAGAATACAGAAAACAATTAATGCATATAATAAATCAAAATTACTATCGAGAAAAATCAATATAATACTGAACATAATCTTAGGAACCTAAAGAAGAAAAAAGGTGGAAAAATGACCATTGATCAAATTAATAATACATCAAACTACATTTGCATTTAACCTTTCCTTCCATCTATGTACCGGTTCCCAAATTTTCCTTCCCCATCTTTTAATCCTTTTACCTTTTTTCCCAAATATACCTTTTTCGAGGTTAAAAGTCCCTAATAGTAAGGCAATCCACTGCTGTATTCCCGGGGGTAGGGGGTCCAGCCAGACTCTCGCAATCAGCAACCTAAGAACTGCCATTGCTACAAATATAAATTCGCTATGTTCACCTTCGCAGTCCCGGACTCCCAACATAATTACTGTAGGCGTTAGAATCACATTTAAGGCAAGTGTGTGAGCCATAAAAGCCTCAATACCCTTTAATAAGGGCCTTAATTTGGGACATGTCGCAAAAATATGTATACTATCTGCGGCAATAGCATTACAACGCCAACAATGAGTCCCTGTAGTTGCACCCCACTGTGCTATGCGATCTGGAGTATGGTAAAGTTGATACAGCGTTTTGAAGTGTTGCGATTGTAATGGGGCACAATAAAATACTGACCCTCCTAACTCCAGAGACTTCAAGAAAGACTCGCTCGAAGTCCCTAATTTCCCCTCCCATTTATTACCAAATCTGTCAGTATCGTCCTTCTTCGTCTCAGCCAGCTGGGCATAGAAATACCTAATGGAGCAGGCCCCACTTTGCGCTATTGCTTCCATAATGTTGTTTGTATTAAATCCACCTGCCCCACCTTTTTTCTTAGAGAGGAAACTCCTAGTCTGCAAATACTTGAAGAAGCTATATCTTGCTATATTAAATTTAGCCATCAGATCTGAGAATTGAAGTATGTTACCATCTGAGTTTAGCATATCTCCTATATTTTTAATGCCTTTGCTGTTCCAATCTGCCATAATGGTATCCGAGAAAATTAAAGGTGGTAAAGACTTATTCATATACAAACTAGTATACCTATTAAATCTCCCTAGTCCGAGATTTTTTGCAACAGCAGACCATACATTATAGGCTGCGGCCACAGTCTTGAATCGTGTGCGTTTGTAGTACGATGAATCTGTACAATTTAAAAAAGCATTTGCGGAGTCTGTACCCAGAACAATTGAATAAATCATAGTTGAGGTAGCTTTAACTTTCAAATCCCCTTCATTTGCTCCAATTAATCCTTGAATATATTGTAATACCGATGCCCAATAGTAGAACCTAAAATCAGGAACCCCCCAACCTCCCCTCTCCCTTGGCAGAGTCATAAACTTATATGCCCGTCTTGTCTTCCCGTATGACCAAATAAATCTGTTAAGAATCGACTCTAACTTGTTAAACCAAGTGGACTCAAAGAAAAGAGGAATTGTACGAAAAAAATAAAGAAATTTAGGAAGTATGAGCATTTTAATAATATTAGTGCGGCCCACTAACGTAAGCCTAAGATTATTTATCCTTAACAAGTCTGAACTAACTTTCTTTAATAAGGGCGAGATGTTCTGTTCAACTATTGTTCCTAAGTTAGAAGAAATTTCAACCCCAAGGTAGACTGCTGCAGGGACCACTCGTGGATCAACACATTGGGCTGCTATATTTTTAATAATCTGTGTTTTGGCACTGTTAAGCTTATAGCCAGAAATATTGCCAAAATTTAGGGCTTCTTGTTCTATTTCACCTATTGCCAATTCAGGATCAGGAGTAATTATCGCGACATCGTCAGCGTATGCCAATACTTTAATTACTATCTCGTTTACGCACATGGGAGGAATACGGGGATTAGAATCAAGATTACGTAGGTACGGATCCATATACAGTGCAAACAAGAGAGGAGAGCTAGGGCAACCTTGCCTTGTTCCTCTCTTGATCTGCACTGCCGTTGTTAATTCCTGATTGATTTTAATTCTGGCTATTGGATCCCTGTAAAGCACCTGAATTGCTTTTATAAAGTTGTCACCAAACCCCAAAGTTCTCATTAACACCCACAGATATTCCCAGTCAGCCCTATCGAAAGCCTTCTCGGCATCTAAAAATAAAGCCGAGACAGGGCCGCCAGAAACCTCCATTGCATCAAAACAGGTAATCACAGTCCTGACATGTTCTGTAGTCCCTTTCCCCGGGATAAATCCATGTTGGACTGGGGTAACTAATTTTTCTATGACGGCTGACAGCCTTGTAGCCAGAATTTTCGAATAGAGCTTTACGTCAGTATTCATTAAGGCTATAGGTCTATATGACCCCAGATTTGTGGCGGGTTTACCTTTTTTCAGGATAACTATAATTTCAGTCTCGCCCCATGATTTTGGAATTGAGATATCTCTCTGGGCTTGAATGAGTGTATCCAGTAGCTCTACTCTAAAAACGGATATAAAGGTTTTATAAAATTCAATCGGTATCAGATCAGGTCCTGCAGCCTTAGAGGATGGGAGATCTGATAAAGCTAGAGACATTTCTTCTAACGTTATAGGGGCTTCAAGTATGCTATTTTCCTCCGGATCTAATTTCCCAAGTTGAATATCTCCTAAATATTCCCTGATTTTATCAATATCAACCTCAGTCTCTCTGTCATATAGTCCAGTGTAAAACTTACAAAATTCATTCCTTATTCCGACAGAGTCAGAGATCAAATTGCCTGAATCATCAACTATATTTTTAATGTCCCCTGCGTTAGCTTTTTGTCTGGATCTGACAGCAAGAATGTGGCCGACCCGCTCGCTAAGCTCACAGGCCTGCTCCTTCTTTGTTAAATAACTAACTACCGTCTTGTTAGTAATTCTTTCTGCTATCTCCGCCTTTAAAACCGTGATTTCCAACAATTGTTGATCCAGTGGGAGCCCCCTCATGATTAACCTACTTAACTCGGCCTCAGCATCCAGAAGGGAGTTAACTTGCTGATCGAACATTTCTCTTTCTTTTTTCCGTCTATGTGTTGAAAAACTAATTGTCTCTCCCCTGACGCCCGCTTTAAAAGCATCCCAAATATAGGCACTGCTAGTGCTCCCCAAATTATTAAGCCAAATCTCACTAATCCATTTTTCCATGTGAGTACAATAACCCTCGTCGAGTAACAAAGCTCGCTCAAATGTCCATCTATATGGTTTCCTACCTAGCCCGTTTAAACTTAATGACAATAATAGTGGGTTATGGTCCGAAACCAAACGGGGTAACTTCTTAATCTGCGTGTTAGATAACAAAACATTGGAAATTAAAAAATAATCCAGCCTTACTGTTATATTGTGAGGAGCTGAAAAAAATGTGTCGCCATCTATCTGTGGGTGTAGATTAGCCCATACATCTGAAAGAGCATTATGCCGTGCCATATCTACTATCGCCCTATGCACCCTTTTCTTCCTCCCCACATAGGAATGACTCAGTTGTAGCTCAATATTTGCTGGTCGACTGATGTTAAAATCTCTGCAGCAAACAATTGGCTCCGCCCAAGTTGAGAGCTCATGATCCAGAAATTGAAATATATCTGGGTCATCACATGTTGAGCCATAGACTGAAACTAGTGTGAACCTAGCACCTCTAAAACCTATTTCTATAATTGCCCACCTACCCCAGGTATCCTCTTTGCTCCTAAATACTGTACAGTCTGCTCCTCTCCCCAGAATCACTACACCACGAGTTTTGGAGGCTTGCTTAGTATATGCTAAAACTTTAAAACCAGCCTGTACTAGCAAAAATCCCTTTCCTCCCTCCACATGAGTTTCTTGTAGACATATCAGATCAGGAGACATTGATTTACAAAATGCTGAAACACGCAGCCTTTTTTGAAGATCATTAAGGCCACAAACATTAAATGACAGAATTCGACAGGTCATCAAAAAACATCAAAGAGTAGCACCAGGTTCCAATCCCATCTCTTAACCAAACCCACCACTTCCTTTGTTCCCCAATTGTACAAAACCTGTAACTGCCTCAAATTACATTTTACTGTGTATAATGTGTGCCATTTATTTCCCCCCTCTTCCCCCTCATCCTCCCTCCCACCTCCCTGAACCCCCCCAGACTACCCCTCCCCCCTCCCCCCCTACAGGCAAATAGGTCACAAATGACCTATATGTGGACGCCAGGGAAGCAGCAGCCGCTACTCCTCCCCACCGCCAGCCAGCCAGCTTATCAAACATAGCAAACTTTAAATCCATTATTTGTTCTCCTTATATCCCAATACTTCCAGCATGTAAGCCTTTGCCTTAATCTCTGAAAAGAAAAATTTTAACTGGCCCTTGGTCACAATTTTCAATTTTGCCGGGTATAGCAAATACGCCTCCGAGCCCAGAGCCTGAATATGTGGTATCAATTGTCTCAACCTCCATCTACGCTCAACTGTGGCATGACAAAAATCTGGTCTTGCAAAGAACGTGACATTGTTATAAGTACGTCTTGACTCTGGCTTCGCTTTGTCCAATATCAGCTGCCTAAGGAGGAAATTCCCTACAAAAATCAACAGAGCTCTAGGACGCCCTCCCTGTGCTCCAGCCTGAGACTGACCCCTTTTAAGGAACAAGGGGAAACGATGGGCTCTTTGAATTTCAGTTTCCTACTGCCAACTAGATAACTCCGGAAAAGCCCCCTTTAACAAATTCACCACAAACAACCTGGGGTCCTCCCCTTCAAGACCTTCCTCCACACCAAGCAGTCTGATATTGTTACGACGCTGCCTGTTCTCAAAATCTTCCAGCTTCCAGTTGAAGTCCTCAGCCACCTTTTGATGCTCTTCCTTGTATAGTTTCAGATCTCTCAGGTCATCTTCGACTTTACTGGTCCTTTCCTCGACATGTACGACTCTCTCTGCCATCTCCTCTTGCCTTTTACTTATAGTTCTAAGTTTATTCTGTATCTTCCTTGATTCCTGTCTCGCCCTCCTGCTCTCTCCTCTAGCCTCAGTTTGCATTAATTTCAGGGTGTTAAAGAGAAGATCGAGCGTGACTGGAGGCTGAGAGGGTTGAGCAGAGCCATATTCCCCAGTCACTGTTGCTGGACTGTCCTGCTCCAGAAACGAAAAGGTAGTGGTGGAATAGTCCCAAGCTAACTTTTTAGTAGGATCAGTAGTACTACTTGCAGTGGAAGGTTTCCTTTTAGATAGGCGTTTTCTCTGTGAAGTTTTCCTAGCTGGGGAGCTACTGACCGAGTCAATACCTGTAGATTCATCCGAGCTTAGAACCACTGACGACTGTGACTGTGTATCTTCGTCGACAGAGTAAAATCTCTCCACAGAAGCTGAGCCATTAGTAAAGCCGATTTCCACTGAGGTAGAGGATTCACCTCCTGATTTGATCCCCCCATCTGTAGCTAAATCCATGGTTTCTGCCCAAGTTAGGGGGTTAACCAGCAAGACTCCCACGTCAGCAGTAGCAGCGGCCTCCATTTCTGCCTCCAACTTCTGCCCAGGTAACTCAGCCCCCAACCCCACATGCCTTGGTACCAACACAGAGGGACTTTGAATCCCAGCCAGTGATTCCTCTGGAAGCTGAGTATTCATTGCCCGGTTGTCAATTGTAGCCAAGAGTTCTTTATCTACTCCTTTATTTGTGCTTGTGCATATTTTCACCGTTTTTACCATTTTTACCGTTTGCCCCGTTGCCGTTGCCTGTGCCTGTGCCTGCGCCTCTGCTTCCCACATCTTCCCGGCCCCGGCGTGTCCGCTTGACTCACCCTCGACAGCCATCGTCTCCGCGTCTCTGATCTCTCCCAGCGTGACTGCAGGCACTGCAGCTGCCGGCTTTCCTGCTATGCCTGCCGGTCTTACTGGTTGCCTAGCAACCCCAGCGCCGGCCACGAGACATGGATCTACCCCAAAGACGCCAACTCCTCCAGCGCTGGGTGCAGCCTCTGCCTCCGCTCCTACTCCTGGCCCCCCGCCTGCGCTAGGATCCGCAGAGATACCAGGTTTGATCGCGGAGGGTTTGTTTCTTGGCGGAATATTGGGTGGGGTATTTGCGAAGCTTTCTGACACTGTGGGCTGCCGAAGCACATTTTCCTTGGTTTGGGGCTTGGTACCGAGCCCTGCATCTCTAGCGGATGGGGTGCTGTCTGCTCCATTTCTCTTCGTTACCGCTTTCTTTAAACTCAAGGCGGCTTTCTGTACAGTAGGTATGCCGGGGCCAGATCCAGCAGCTTTCAGCTCCGCTTTATTTTTCTCCCTTTCTTTTGCCGTCTGACCCTTGGTGGTATCCACGTCTACCGGTTTCTTGCCGTCTTTGGCCTCGAGTCCACGCTGCGGGCGAGGAGGCATCCTGAGCCAGAATTTTAGTACCAAGCTGGCAGCCTCTGAGATTCTCTTTTTCAAACGCAGGACAGTGCATATTACAACTTTTCCTCGTTGCACCCAGGGGGGGAATATCGCAGTACTACAAGACAAAGGCATAAAGTGACCTCAGGCCATGTAAGTTAATTATCCTATTTCCATTGAGACAGCGCTTGGCAGTGGAGAAGAGGGGAGTGCGACTCACACACTGCAACCCTCAGCGGCCATCTTGCCCTCCACTATCATGGAATAGTATTCCATGGTAAATAACGATTCGGTAAGGGCCTGTGGCACTGATTACAGTGCCACCTACATATTGATTTACAGAATCGGTAAATTTACCGATTCGGTATTTTACCGACTCTGTATATTTACCGAATAGGTAAAATTACTGATTCTGTAAATCAATGGCCCCCTACATTACAAATCCCAAATACCGGTCGGTAACAGCCGAAATCGGCCGTTACCGACCGGTATTTGGCAAGCTACATCTGGCCCCTAATGAAGAATAACAAGAGAATCCATTGATTACCTAGATCATCCAATTTCTGAGGGTAGTGTTTCACCAAAAGAAAACTTAGTGATTGCAATACAGAGAATGCCTTCTCCTACTAACAAAGATGAGCTAATGAGTTTTTTAGGAATGGCAGAATATTATAGTAAATTTATTCATGGTTTTGCCTCATTGTGTGTTTGCATGAGAGCTTTGTTGTGTAAAGGGTGTGAATTTGTGTGGGACAGAAAGTGTGAACAAGAATTCCGCATCCTTAAAGAAAAATTAAGCATGGCACCTAAATTCAGTAGTTTTGACCCAGAAAAAAAATCTATCTTGATAACTGATGCTCGCTTGAAAGGTTTAGGAGCCGTTCTCATGCAAAGGGACAATGTGAGTGATTAAATTATACTTTTTCTGTCTAGGAGTTTGAGAGGAGCTGAAATGAGATATTTAGTGGTGGAAAGAGAAGCTCTTGCTGTTTACTGGTCAGTAAAGAAATTGAAAAATCTATTGTGGGGAGGTGTCTTTGAGGTTAGAACCAACCATAAACCGTTGTGTGAAGTTTTATTTTTTAAAGGGGCATTGATGCTGTCTCCAGTAGAATCACAAAATGGGTTGTTGCTCTACAAGATTATAATTTTGATATAAAGTATTTACCTGGTGTAGAGAATAAAGTGGCAGATGCTTTATCTCGCCTAGTTGTTAAAGACAATGTTTGTCCTGATGATAAATATGAACAGGACGAAGAAATGGTATGCTCCATTGAGGGAAGTATCATTGGAAAAGAGAGATGGGTAAAAGCATTAGATGATGAAAATGATTTATTAAAAGTCTGAGTGTATCAAAACAGGGTGGAAAGTTAAACCTAAAAATGATGAAAATGTGGAAAAGTATTGGCATGTAAGGGACCAACTATCAGAACAAAATGGTTTACTGGTAAGAGGGGTGAGGCTTATTCCTTCAAAGTTCTCTCAGGGAAGAACCGCCCTGATGGTCCATGGAAGCAGGTTGGACTAGACATAGTTGGTCCTATTCCTTCTTCAGGCACAGAGTGGTATATACTTGTTCTTGTTGATTTCTTTTCAAGGTGGCCTGAAATAGCTATAACACAAGGAATTGACAAAAACATAATAACGTTTTTCTGGAGAAGCTTATTGCTATAGAGGGCATACCTAACGCCATTCTTACAGATAATGGCGTACAATTGGTTTCCAGGGAGATGGAGAAATTCTTGGCAGGACATGGTATTAGGCATAAGAAGTCTTCATTATATCACCCAGAGACCAATGGATTGGTAGAGTGGTTTAATTGCGTGCTCAAAGAAACTATTGAAATGGCGAGATCTGAAAATTTGGATTGGCGTGAAGAGATTATTTTAAAAGTTGATGTCTATAGGTTGTCTCCCCATGCTATCACCAAAAGAACCCTGTTTGAACTGTTTAGGGGTAGGTGTGCAAACACTTTAGTTACGCCTACTTGAGTGAATGACATGCAACCTGGTCGACATATTGAGAATGGAAAAAGGGATTGGAGGTTAGCAGAATACAAAAGAATTGAATCTAGAAAAAAGCTTTATGATGTAAAAAATGTGTACAGAAAACAATTGTGAAAGTTGGAGATTGGGTATTGAGGAAAAATCCATGCAAAAGTAAGTCATCTGAAGCATTTTTGAAACCTAATCAGGTCATTAAGATTTTAAACAATGCCATCAAGACTGCTGACCATTGCATTTGGAATTTGAACAGAGTGGTGTTGGGTAGGAAGGATTTTATTTGTGGATCTTCTGAAGATCTAGACCACACTTCTAGTGAACCACATGTCATCCAGAAGTCTTCGAGTGTATCATCTCCTCCAAGCTACTTAAAGGATTTTGTAAAGTAGATGTATGCATTTTTATTCTATTAGTTTCTCTGCCTACTGTTATTCTTTATTTTTATCTATTTTAAGTTTTCCTGAGCAATGTTCTATTTTTTAATTGTAAAGAAAGGAGATGTGTGGCATCCTGAGAGTTAGACCTTTCAGCCCTAAGGTGGCTTTCCCTATTTTTTTCGCCCTTGCCTCATTTTTCCCACCATCTTTTACGTTGGCCCTTAGGTCTCTGGGCACCTTTCCATGGCCAATCCATGTTAAGGTGCAGGTGCTCTCTACCCCAAACATGGCTGCCACTAACCCCTGCTACTGCAGTGTGGTCTTTTTAGGCGCACTCTAGTAGCCAGGAGCTGGCTGGAACCCTTAAACAATGTAGCAATGCCAGCCTGCCAGCCTGCCCATAGCTAGAATGAGGGGAGCTCCTGGAACCTTATAGAATAGGGGAGGTGACACCAACTGCCACAGCCTTCTGCCAACTGTCGCTATATAAGGAAAGGGAGGGAAACTTCTAGTCAGTTGGGGCTGTTGGGGCATCACTGGCCTGGGGGACCCACGCAGGAGATTTAGGCGGGAGGGCCTAGTCAGGGACTTATGCCACTGGGAGTGACAGGATTTAGGTACTGCCTCATAAGCTGAGTGAGGTACCCTAGACTAGCCCCCCTGATCTGGCCCAGCGGTAGGGAAACCTGAGGTTCCGTGATTTCGAACCAGACTCCATTTTGTTTGAGTTGTTCAAGACGCCATTTTTGTGTTGCCGTCACGTAGGCCGTGGAGGTAACCGAACGAACAAAGTTGCATGGGACTCATTGTTCATGTATGCATTAACAGGCCCTTTTCTGACTTGTGAGTGAATTGCAGAGAAACTGACCTCTTCACCTGAAACTGACCTCACAAAACCAATTTCCATTAAGTTTGATTCTTGTCTAAAATTGCCAATCAATGTTCAGGATATCGTTAACTTTTAGTTTCCTTGCACATATCTTATCCTAATCAGCATCTGAATTGTTTCTTTCCTTACGACTTTTCATTACATGGGTAGTGCTTTCAATTATGGGTTTGTCCGGCTTGCAAAAATTGAATTTGGGACAGTCCTAATAATTAACTTTTGGGTTGGGTTACTGTAAATTGGGTTTTTGTTAATGTAATACTCAGTTAGAAAATGTGCCCTATTGGTTAGAATTTTGCGCAGTGGGTTTGCATTTGTAATGAGAATATTGTGTATAAAAAGAGATGTCTTGCTCTATGAAAATTGAGCAGTTTCCTGAGTTGTACACCGTGTTGTATTGCTTGGTTTACTGTTACTAGCTGCAGCTAATAAATTTGATCTTTGACGCCATCCAGAAGTATTCCGTGTCTCTGTATTCCAAGACAGGAGAATCCGAAGACTTCGGGTGTGTCCCTGGCACCGCTGGGTTCTAAGAAAACCCAGTTCTTCAGTTGGCGCCCAATGGTGGGGCGACTTCAGCGGTACCGGTCCAAGCCTGAGGATCGTGAGGAGCCACGTGAGGAAATTCTGGAGGAAGGCCGCCACTTCATTGACCCCTGCATGTCGACTTGGACCGAAGGTCTGTTCTGCGAGGCTTCCCGCTTTCCAACGGCTACGAAGGACTGCTGCCCTGACTGTCGCCCTGTCTTGGACCCTTGATTGATCCTTTGTAAAGCGAGACGATAGACGGTCTTCTGGTGGCGTGACAGATATTTTGGTTAAGTAAAAGTGGGTCGCTCCCACGACTTTGTTTTGGTTCTTGGTTTTGATTCGGATGTTGCAATAGCCGAAGCCGAGGGGCTCGTATATTTACGAGTGTATCGATAGTTGATAACCCCTAGAAGTTTGAAGCTAGATTAGTGAGCTATAGGATACCTGGTCTTGGCAAAATTAGGAAATGGTTTAGTTGTGGTTGCAACAGGGATTGGAGGATTCATGTCCGATACCTCCGGTTGGAACTCCGACTTATGAGCTCTATTCAAAACACGGAGTGGGTCCTATTACTTATAATGAAGTGTGGGTCCGCTATACAAAAAAGTATGGTGTTTTACGATGCCCCCAACATGGTAGTTTTGAATTAAATATTTTAGATAATCTGGAAGTTGCGCTATTTAAGAAGAAAGCCCGGCCGGCAATGTTTGACTCTTTCCGCCTTTGGCGGAAGGAAGCCAAACAGCGAGACATTAAGCAAGCAAAAAGAGATAGGAAAGATAAGAATATGTCAGTACTACAAGCTGCTAGGCAGTTTAAGGAAGATGGAGAAGAGCGTGCGAGTGAAGTCTTAGATAGACAGCGTTGCATGGCTATCGATAAATGTTATCCGGCCTTGCCGCCTTCCCTTCCAAAAGTGATTGAAGATCCTGAAAAAGATCCTTTGATCTCTCATCTACTGAGATTGCCACCCCCTTATGTGCAGGGTGCTACTGCGCCTCCATTACCCCCGGTTGTTCCACCCTTTGTTGTTCAACCTACTGCTGTTGTTCAGCCACCCGGTGCTCCACAGATGGTTTTGCCTCCTACTACGCAACCCACTCTAGGGTCGCCAGCTTTGCTACGAGCTTTGCCTCAAACTCCTTTGCCTTCTACTTCTGCATCTTCGACTCCTACTGCTCTTGTTCCTACACCTCTTTTGCCTCAAAATACTTATTCTCCTGTTTTTATGGGATCACTGAAAAAATATCGAGAGACATAATATCGACTTGAAAAAATATCTTTGACAAAATATCGACAGACAGAATATCGAGTTTGTATCTACAAACAGGTAAGTACAAAAATATCGACTACAAAATATCGTTTACAAAAATATAGTTAATTAAAATATCGACTTTATTAAAAACTGTTAAATTAAATTAATATTAAAAATGAATTACTAAAATATACTTAAAAATACTTAAATTAACTTATATTTAAATAATTAATGAAAGTTATAAAAACATTTTTTTACAATCATATTTGTTAAAACATATGTATAGAGTAACATAATATAATTAAATAATAATAAATATTATTACCGTAGGATAGCGTAAGTGTAAAAATTACTATTCCCACTCCAGTAAGTGCAACAGTAGAGAAAGCGTTGGACAGCGTAGGGGTAAAAATTACTATTCCCACTCCAGTGGGTGCAACAGTAGGGAAAGCGTTGGATAGCTTAGAGGTAAAAATTACTATTCCCACTCCAGTGGGTGCAACAGTAGGGAAAGGGTTGGATAGCGTAGAGGTAAAAATTACTATTCCCACTCCAGTGGGTGCAACAGTAGGAAAAGCATTGGATAGCGTAGGGATAAAAATTACTATTCCCACTCCAGTGGGTGCAACAGTAGGGAAAGCGTTGCATAGCGTAGAGGTAAAAATTACTATTCCCACTCCAGTGGGTGCAACAGTAGGGAAAGCATTGGATAGCGTAGGGGTTAAAATTACTATTCCTACTCCAGTGAGTGCAACAGTAGGGAAAGCGTTGGATAGCATAGAGGTAAAAATTACTATTCCCACTCCAGTGGGTGCAACAGTAGGGAAATCGTTGGATAGCGTAGGGGTAAAAATTACTATTCCCACTCCAGTGAGTGCAACAGTAGGGAAAGCGTTGGATAGCGTAGGGGTAAAAATTACTATTCCCACTCCAGAGTGTGCAACAGTAGGTAAATTAAATACTTCATATATTATTTAAAAAAATATAAATTAATATCTATAACAAATTATTTTAAAGTAATTACCAATTTATTTTAATATAACAATTAATCAATTAAAATTAAAAATGAAAATTAATTATTATTATTTCTTACCTATTAATCCAAATTAATTACAAATTTAAATTTATTTAATTAACAATTGAAACGTATTTATCTATTTTTTCTAATTAAATACAATTAAATAAATTGAATTATTTAATTAATTATAAATACATTACTTCCCACCCTATTCCCCTATAAACCCAGAACCCGCTACTGAAAATAAATAAGTAAAATTAACATAATTAGCAATTAATCAATTAAATAAAAATAATTGCCAATTAAAATTTTATTAATTACCCATAATTTTTTATTAACAATTAATTCCAAAAAAATACCAATACATTTTTTAACATATTTAACTAATTTTAATTAAATTACTTCCCACCCAATTCCCCTATAAACCCACAACCCGCTACAGAAAATAAATGAGTAAAATTTACATAATTAGCAAATATTCTGTTAATTTAAATTAATTGCCAATTAAAATTTAATTAATTAAAATATAATACCAATAAATAAATTTACATATTTAATTAATTTTAATTAAATTACTTCCCACCCTATTCCCCTATAAACCCACAACCAGCTACAGAATTTAATTACGCAATAAATAAAAAAACAAATTTCATTTTTTTAAATTAATTATAACATAAATACACAATTTTCACACAAATAATGACATAAAAAACATTATAAATAATTAGATACTATTAAAAATTAGATATTTTTAATTACCTATATTATATACTTCGATATTTTAACTATCTATATTTTTAACATTCGATATTAAATTACTTACCTTAAAAACGATATTTTTGATGTCTATATTCTGTCCAGTCGATATTTTGTCCTGTCTATATTTTGAACTAGATATTATGTCCAGTCGATATTTTGGAGTCGATATTATGTCTGTTTACCGTTTTTATGTCTGCTTCTTCTCCTTCTGCTCGTAAACGAATGACTGAGACTGTTGTTAATCTGTTGTCTCCATTGTTTGGGTCACTGAATATGACCCCTGTTTCGGAACGTAAGCAGAGTCGTAGTCAGCTTCCTAGTTCCGAGGAACGGACAGTGTTGGATTTGTTGGCTCGTAGATGGATTTTAAATGCTTCCAGGTATAATTTGCCAGCGGTTATGAATGTTTTCTTTCAATGGGAGCTGCCTAAGCAAAGGTATGTTTTTGATGTAATGTGTACCTTTTTGCGTCAGGAATGGGAAGATAATGAGTTGGGTCCGATTCTGCAGGAAGTGCTTGATGTTCAGTCCGAATTTGCTAAAGGGACGATAGTGGAATCTGATGTTACAGATGCCGTGGAGACGATACTTGTTTTTAGGTCTAGATTACCGCCTCAGACGGGGGGCGTGGCTACGACACTGCCGAGCATGGTCGCCTGAGCCCCGAGCTCCGGGTCGATCTTGGCAATTATCCTGACCGAGGACCCCTCCGGCGGCACCGCCATCCAGGCTTGATTCCTGACCGACGCGGAGAGCCCTGCGCCGGTCAGACGTGTGCTGGGACCTGCGGCAGCTCGAGAATCGGCTTCTTGAAGGGAGCTGCGTAGACGACGGCCGGCCATTTTATCGGGGCCTACAACCCACGGGCGATCCCCGGCCTCAATTACTGTGGGGGGATCCGGTGACTGGCCCCTGTGGACGACCGGAGGACGGCTTCGGGGAGATCACGGGTCCCGCGAGCCGGGAACCGCGAACTGGAGTCCCAACAGGCCGGGCACCGCGGACCGAGGCACCGGAGAGAGAGGGGGCTGTGACGTAGTCGCTGCGGCACCAAGGAGCGGGACGACCCTGAGGGGGGCCCTGTGCACGGCGGCTCCTACCGGTGGTGCAGCGGACAACAGGTTCCCGGGCCTTGCGGCCCCGTTTGCGGAGCGGCGCCCCCCCAACAGCTAGGGGGTACCTGGCCTACTGGAGGCCCACCGGGCAGTGGTGGCGCTGCTGAGTGACTGGTGACTGCGGTGTTGGCGAAAGGCCCGGGATCGACTTGGCACAGAGCGGACTACGGGGGCGCCGGTGACTCCCTGGAGAGGCCTCCTTGCCTGAGTGGGGATCCCGGCGACCGCGAGAGGCCAGGAGCGGCGCGGCACCGCCGGCGGTTCTCGTTGAAGGCTGTGGGGGCCCGGAGTGGAAGAGGTCCCATAGGTGCATCGGATACCTGGGGCGCGACTGTGCCAGCTGGAGATCTCCCCTCTACGTGTGCGACCCGACCTCCTGCCTAGTTGGCCTGCGGGAAGTAGGCTCCCATCCTCACCTGGAGGGCACACCGGACCGGCTCTGCGGCGCTTGGCGCCAGTGTGATTACCGGTGACTATCCATGGGGAAGCCGCGGAAGGGGGCTGGCGCGGCGCCGCCGGATCAAGTTGAAGACTCCAATGACGCCCACGAGCTGCGGACGGCCAGGTGACGGGGTTGCAACAGCAGCAGATGGACCAAATCCTTAAGGCCATAGGGGACACAAGGGAGGCGTTGCGCCATGACATTGCTCAGGTCTCCACGGGTCTCGGCCTCTTGAAGGCGGACCATAACAAGCTTGCTGACCGCGTCAAGGCCGCTGAACTGGTGATAGGGACATTGGAACCGGCCCAGAAGGCATCGGATGCCACGTTGGAGGACTTAACTCGCAGGTTGCAGCAACTGGAAAGGAGTGCGGCTGACGCGGAAGGGCGCAATAGACGCAATAATATCCGGGTGGTGGGCTCTGCCCGAAAATGTGGAAGGGAACGACATGGTTGCGTACTTAGAGAGCTGGCTGCGGGACGTGGTGGTCCCTGAAGGTTTGACGCACTTCTATACCTTGAAGAGAGCCCATAGGGTCCCGGCTCGTCCACTGGCCCCGGGCCGACCCCCTCGACCGATGATAGCTCGGCTGCTCCATTTCAGGGATCGGGACATTATCCTGCGGCAGGCCAGGTTGGCTGGACCGTACAAGGTGGACAATGCATCAGTGTCGATATTTCCCGACTACTCCCAGGAGGTCCAGCGTTGCCGTTTCTCCTTCGTTGCTGTCAAGAGAGCTCTCCGCGACGAGGGGGTGCAGTACTCTTTGCTGTTCCCGGCTCGCCTGAAGGTGCTGGTCGATGGAGTGGCAACGTTCTGCGACTCACCTGACGACGCTTGGCAGTGGTTGGAGCGGTATCGAACGGGCAAGGATGGCACGGGTACCTGGGAGGGGACTGCTGAAGCTCGGCCGAAGCCACGCAGAGGCAGGCGTAATCGGAGGAGGGAGCAGACCAGGAGGTCCCCTTCGGCTTCCTAGACGGACCAGGAGAGGAAGGCTGCTCTACAGGCGGTGTTGGACATCTCTGGAGCAGTGCCCGAAACCCAGGTGGCAGATTCGGGGTCCCGATTGGGCTCTGATGAGGCGGAGCCGGGTGGCTCAGATGGGGGTTCGGACAAGGAACGTGGGGAGTTGCCTCAGATCACCCCGCAGACTGCCGATGGATTGCTGGATGAGTGATTCCCAGGACGCTGAGCGGAGAACAGTAAGGGGGTGTACCGGGCCTGTGGCGATGACACTTCTTGGGCTGATGGGGTCCTTAGGATGATGGGACTGCAGTTGTTAGTTGCTCCCTGGGGTTCATGCTGGAGTTCGCAAGGTCCCTGGCCTCTTTAGTGGGGGGATGGTGCGGCTGGGAGGGGGACGAGGGGTGGTTTACTCTTAGTCGGGATCGGCCTCCTCTGGTGTGGCGGGTCTTTGGCTGTCCGGCCGGCTGGTGGGGAGTCACCCCCTCGATCTCACATACCTTGTGAGCCTCTGGTAACTTCCAGAGTTTCCCTCGTATACGGGGGTTGGGTTTGGATGGGTGACTACTGTTTGGTACCTGTTCTGGGGGTGGGTGGGATTGGGGCTGGTTGGGGTTGTTGCGGGTTTTTTGAGTTTTTGGGGATTGTCAGTGTGCAGAAGGGACTGTCAGGGATTGGACTTCGATACATGCCCAGTGATGGCGGCTAGATTGGAACTGAAGTGCATCACCTGGAATGTGCGGGGGCTAAACTCCATGAGGAAGAGATACAAAGTGCATGCATATCTAGTTCGTAGGGGGGTCCAGGTGGCCTTTTTACAGGAGACGCATTTAACGATAGCAGAAGGACAAGCGCTGCAGCGGCGATGGAGAGGGCAACTCTTCTATACTACTTATTCTGCGCATGCTAGGGGGGTGTTGATTTGGGTGCGGGCGGGCGTCCCCTTTCAGCCCCTGACTATGAGGGTGGATCCGGATGGGAGGTTTGTGGCAGTATTGGGGCGGCTGTATGGCCGGGATGTTGCGCTTTGCTGTGTTTATGCCCCAAACTTTGATCAGGCTGCGCTCTTCTCCGCGTTGTCGAGGAGGTTGACACCTATGTTAGTGGGCACGGTGTTCATGGGAGGGAACTTTAATTCTGTGGCGGACGTCGAGATGGACCGTTCCCATCCGCCACTGGCCCAGTCGGCGGTACGCAGGGTTGCCAAGGCTCGGAGGGACTGGCAGGAGCGGTGGGGGTTCGTGGATGCGTGGCGGACGTGTCATCCCGCCGATAGGGATTATTCGTTTTATTCTGCGCCTCATGACCTACATGTGCGTCTTGGGGCCCAGGAGCTTACACGTGACTGCGAGTACCTGGCGAGGACCATATCGGACCATAACCCTTGTCTGCTCACGGTCCTCTGGTCCAGACAGCGGCAGCCGGTTCCCACTTGGCGGTTGAACCCGCTGGCGTTGGAGGACCCGGTCTTCCACACTGAAGTGCAGGGCTGTATTGAACGTTACTTACGTGAGAACTCGGGCACTGCGACCACTCGAGCGATTGAGTGGGACGCCTTCAAGGTGGTGATGCGGGGCGCGTGCCTCTCGTCCTCGTCGGGGGTGCGTCGGACGCTGCTGGCCGATGTTGAGCGGGAGAAGGCCGCTCTGTGGCAGGCGGAGAGGAACGGCCACGTGACGGGGGGCAGTAGGGAGGAAGTGCTGGCTGCTCGAGATAGGGTCGCCGTCCAGGTGGAGAGGCTCCGCTGCCATGACTATCGGGAATACATGATTCGCGCACACGCGGAGCGGGATCGGGTCGGCTCACTGTTGGCGTGGCTGGCCAATCCTGAGACTAGGGGCACGCCGATACTGTCGCTGGCTACACCGACCGGTGATCTGGTCCATTCACAACAAGAAATCAATGGTCAGTTCCGGGATTACTACGCGGAACTTTATCGGAGCAGAATGTCGACGCACCCGGCGGAACTGGATGCCTTTCTTGAAGAGGCTCAGTTGCAGCGGCTGGACCCGGAGCAGGGCACTGCATTGGGGACGGCAATCACACTGGGGGAGATTAGAGCGGCGATTAAACATATGGCCAGGAAGAAAACGCCGGGGGGTGACTGCCTCCCGGTGGAATTTTACGCTGCATATGTGGATCTCCTGGCACCCCGGTTGCATCAGATGTATGGGGAGGCCTGGGAACGGGGCAGACTGCCGGTGTCGGCAAGAGAGGCGATTATAGTGCCGTTGTTGAAGAAGGGCGGCCTTCCCACGGCTAGGACGGCGTATCGTCCACTATCGATGCTTACGGTGGACTACAAGGTGTTGAGCAGGATCTTGGCGACACGGCTGACTGTCCATATGTGCTCCTTGGTGCACCCAGACCAATCGGGTTTTATCCCCACTCGGAACACCTCGACGTGCATACGGCGCCTGATAAGGGTCATGGACGTTGAAGGGGAGGGCACCGCGGGAGCGGCCGTGCTTTCGGTAGATATCGAAAAGGCATTCGATAGTGTGGAATGGCCTTATTTGTTCTGCGTACTTCTTATGTTCGGGCTGGGGGACGGCTTCGTCCGTTGGACGAGGCTGCTGTATGAGTCTGCTACTGCTAGGGTTCGTACGGGCCGCTCGATATCTGCGGCGTGCTCGGTGGAAAGGGGCACCCGTCAAGGCTGTTCACTATCCCCGCTCCTCTTCGCTTTGGCGATTGAACTGCTGGCGGCGTTGGCCCGACAGGGTCGGTACTATGAGGGGGTAACGTACCGCAGCAAATCGCATTATATTTCCTTATATGCCGGCGACCTTTTGCTGTACTTGGCTGATGTGGAACAGTCGGTGACGGGTGCTCGGGCCTTGCTCCGGGAGTTCGGGAATCTGTCGGGCCTCCGTGTTAATTGGTCCAAGACCTGCCTCTTCCCCTTGACCTCCCGCTGTGCCCAACCTGAGGTGCTCGACGGACTGCGTTGGGAACCAGATTGCCTTCAGTACCTCGGAGTCCACATTTATCACACCCATTCGCTCCTCTATGAGGGGAATGTGGGTAGGGCCATGAGGGGCATCAGAGGAAGCATGGGGTTCTGGCGCACTCTTCCGTTGTCTGTGGCGGGACGGGTAGCGTTGCTGAAAATGGTGGTCCTTCCGCGCCTGCTTTATTTCTTCCGCACGCTGCCGGTGTGGATACCGCCTTCCTTTTTCCGAACGTTAAGATCCACGGTGATAGGATTTATCTGGGCCTCTGGCAGGAGACGTGTAGCCCTGAATACCTTGCTTAGGTCCCGGGAGGAAGGAGGCCTAGCGGTGCCGGACTTCAAATGGTATTATTGGCCGCACAGCTACAGTGGCTCACGCAGGCTGTGGCGCGGGAATTTAGAGGCCCGGACGGTCCGCAGGGTCGGGTGGTGCAGCGGCATGTCTTGTCCTTCATCGTGCTCCAACAGGAGCTTCGGTCGGAGCAGCTGACTCTTGAGGAGCGCACCCTCCGCCGGTGTTGGCAACGTAGCCACAGGCGGGCGGGATGTCGCGTCCCTTACGCGCCGGAGATTCCCGTGGGCATGTGCACGGCCCTCCCCCATGGCGGGGACTGGTCGGCGTTGGCCGCCTGAGAGGAATGTGGGGTCCACATGATAGGGGATTTGTATAGGGATGGTACACTGCTGCCGTTTTGTGACTTGCAGGAGGCCTTCGACTTGCCGAGGGGTGACTATCTGCTACATGCAGCTCTGGTGACGGGGATTCAGAAGCGCGGAGGATGGGGCTGGTGGAGCCGCCCATGTCACTGGGTTGCCAGTATGTGGTGATGGCGGCTGGCACCTATAAGGCCATCACCTGCCTGTACAGGAGACTAGCGCTGGCTGATCCTCCCCCCCTTGACAAGCTGCGGGAGCGCTGGGAGGCTGACCTTGGTCGGCAGATACCGGAGACGACCTGGCCTCAGCTTGTGCGCAGGGCCTGGAAGGGCACTCGCAATATGAGGTTCCAACTGGTTCAGTACTACACTTTGCATAGGGCCTACTGGACACCGACTACAATCCAACGGATCTTCGGGGGTGCGCAATCGCTATGTCCCCGCTGCGCTGCGGACGGTGCTGACTTTGAGCATATGTTTTGGTCGTGTGCGGGGCTTGGCACATATTGGACTGATGTTTTAGCCTGCTTGAATGCGGTCACAGGTCGCCAGGTCGACGCGGACGCGGGGGCATGTCTGCTACTCTGGTTTCCCCAAACTCCGGCCACAAAAGTTACCAGCAAATTTTATGATCTGGGGTTGATAATGGCCAAGAGGGAACTCACATTGCATTGGAAGTCTAGAGGGGGGCCTAACTTCCTGAGGTGGCGGGGGTGCTTCCTGCAATGGGCAGCGAGTGAAGGGTCTCTCAGATTGCAATTAGCTAGGCGTACAGCTAATGATAAGGCGCTAGCTACAGCCAGGGCGTGGAGCCGTTAGTGACGGACTTACAGTCACTATTGGAGGCAGATGAGGGCGGGGAGGATGGCGCGCCGGCGAGCCTAGGGGAGAATGCGGCAGTGGAGGATGCGGGGGTAGGGGTGGCGGAGGAGGGGAGCTAGACGGTGCGATCAGCGGCGGGCGGGGGCGGGCGACATGGGTCCTGTGCGTCCATGGGCGGAGTGGAGGTCGTGGGTTGCACGGAACGACTCCTAGACTTCCATCTGGATACCGAGTGGGGAGGGGGATGGGTTGGGGAAGCCGACTGCTACGTCTAGATGATATCTGGCACGCCGTAGTTGGGGGAGGGAAGCACACTGACATGGGGGGGTGGGGGTAGGCGGGGAGGTGGGATGCAAGGGTTTGGGATTGGCATTGAAATTACCTCTCTGTACACTCTGAGAAGGGGGATGTCTTTGAACCGAGCATGTATGTTGTGTGCACAAAATCAATAAACACCGTTTAAAAAAAATAGATTACCCCTTCAGACATTGTACAAACCTGATTCTTCTGTTAGGAGGAAAGTGAAGCAGTATCCTATGAGAGAGGTTCCCCCTGTATGGAGAGAGGAAGTTGTTGCTAATGTTAAACAGGGTATTCAGGGTGTACCGGCTCATTTTCAGCGAGTATGGGTACATGTCCCTTGGAAAAGAGCAGAGGTTTTGGCTCTTAAGCAGACCTTACCTGACCCCTGTAAGAATCCTGCCGGTTATTACAAGGAGTCGTCTCAGACAGTTGAAGCGTGTATTATGAATTTAGGTGACATAGATATGTTAATGGGTAATGTAGTTCCTCAACCTAGGGGGGAGACTTCCTCCTTCATGCTGCGCTGACTGCAGCGATACGTAAACACTGGAAGGCGGGCCTGGTGGAACCTCTGCTATCCCCGGGTTGTCAATACATAGTAATGGCCGTGGGGACGGTTAAGGCTATAACGTGCCTCTATAAACGCATGACTGCGGAGACTCAGACCCCGCTAGCGGTTCTGAAGGCGAAATGGGAGGCGGACTTAACGACGGATATCCCTGACACGGCGTGGTCTGGCATAGTTGAACGGGCCTGGAAAGGGACGCGCAATGCAAGGTTTCAGCTGGTGCATTTTTACATCCTACACAGAGCGTACCTGACCCCTGACAAGCTCCATAGGTACTTCCCGACACGTTCAGCAACCTGCCCGCGCTGCCCGGCGGAGGTGGCTGATTTCCAGCACATGTTCTGGTCCTGCCCAGCACAGGACTCCTTTTGGCGAGGGGTGGTGGAGACTCTGCGGGAGGTCACTGAGAGGGATTTGCAACCCACAATGGCACACTGCGTCCTACACTGGTTCCCACACACATCGAAAAAAACAAAATCACTAGTAAATTCCTAGACCTCGGTACGTTGTTAGCGAAGCGAACCATAACGTCCCAATGGAAGGCAAATAGGGGGCCCAAAGTGGAAAGGTGGCGAGCTGAGCTCATTAAATGGGCCACCTGTGAAGAGGAGATACGTCTGCAACTGGCGCTTAGAGCAGGCGCTGATACTGCTATGGAGCGGGCCCGGGCCTGGGAGCGGCTGGTGCTGGAGCTCACGCTACCGTCTTCCGACAGCGGGGACTCCCCTGCAAGTAGCCCTGGGCCTTAGACACTGTGGCTTGGATGGGCGCTCAGCCCAGACCCCTCCTGAGATCGCCCCGCGCCCCACGTGCTGACTGCTCTTTCCTACGACTTAATCCTGATTGTTGGGCTCGTACCTGCTGTGCCCGCGAAGAAACCGGGCTTGCTCCTGTGGACCTCTGACACGCCAGGGGAGAGGGGTGGGGGGGGAGTGGGATAGGGGGTTAGGGGGGTAAGGGTTGATAGGGTTCAGGGGATGGGGTTTGGGCGATGGGGGGCAGTTGTTTGTTTTTGTTCAAATGCTCTCTGGCTCAGATGCGGGGAGAATAGGAAGATTAGAAAAGCAGCCATATGCGTTACCTGAGAATTAGCTCTCTGTAAGTACCATGGCAGGTTTTAGCGACTACTGAACTGCTGTGTACTGCCGCTCGACCTCCGGGATGTGAGCTGAATGGCCGTGTTAGACTAAGTTTTCCTTATCAGAACTGATATACCATGACTATACGATATTGCCTGCATTGATGTCTTGTTTATACGCATATTCCTGCTGCAATAAAAATTCTTTATAAAAAAAAAATGTAGTTCCTCAACCTTTGTGGGCGAAGCTTCGTCATGAGAATCATGCGCAAGAATTAGAAGATACGTGGGCTAATATTGTTGCTGCAGATGGTCGGCAAGTAGGAGGTGCCAAACCTGAGCCCTTAGTTGCAGAATTACCAGGTAGGATTATTAATTTGATGAAAACTATGATGCCTCCTTTGCGAGTGAATTGGGACAAGTTAGCAGCATGGGATGTATGACATTACAACGCATGCTTTTACCACGCATGCCTTTACAACGCGGTATTTACAACGAATACCTTTACAACGCATAGTGCTTTGGGGCGCTGGATAGTGAATAGTTTAATTTACTATTCCAACTCCAGTCCCCGTGGATAGTAGGGAAGGTGTTGGATAGTAAATTAAATCAATTGCCTATCCTAGAGCGCCCCCAAGCGCAATGCGTTGTAATGGTTTGCGTTGTAAAAGTTGCGTCGTAAAGGCACTGCTTGGTAAAAGTTGTGTTGTAAAGGATGTTTCCCGCAGCTTGCAAACAAAAGAAAGACGAGAGTGTGTCTGATTTCTTCACAAGGTTTGAAAAACGTTAATTGATCATAGTGGTCAGGACATGAGTACTGAAGGTGGTCAAAGGTTGTTTGTGGACAAGTTTGTCTTTAATTTGCTTCCCGAACTTTCTAATAAGTTAAAGGACTCTGAGAGTTCATGGGCTGTTTCTTCGTCGGCCCAGATATTGGCTACTGCACAATATTATGAGAATAGGGATAAAGATGAGAAGGATAAAGCATAGAAGAAAACTAAAGATCTAAAGACGAAGGTTATTTTGCAGCAAGCTTATCCGCCTCAGTTTCAGCAACCTCCACAGTTTCAGAGATTGTTAAAGAAGCCTGAGCCTTATGCTCCGCGATTTTTTCCTGGACCTAATCAGTGTGCTTATTGCAGAGAGGAAGGTCATTTCAAGAATAGTTGCCCGGCTTTGTTACAGCGTGCGAATGGCGTATCTGGTCAGAGAGGTCGTGGTGGTGTCCAGCAAGCTCCTAGGGGTAGGGGACGTGGTGTGTTACCCCAGAATGAGCGTTCCTCTTCCCTTCAGAATTCTGCGAATTATTTTGACAGACAGAATGTTCTGAGTGTTCAGTCTGCACAGTACTATGTTGATGATTATTATGTCGAGAGTGAGAGTGCTGGTTATAATGATAGTTAGGACAGCCATGGGCAAAGAGAGGGATTAGTGTCAGTTCCAGTAGATCAGAGTGGACCTTATGTTGAAGTGATTACATCAGGTGTGGCAGAACCTTTTCTTTTGGATACTGGTGCGACAAAGAGTTCTATTATGCACTCTAAACTTCCTGACGCACCTTTGTCTGGCTTGACCAATGTTTCCGTAGGATTTTCAGGCGCCCCAGTTTGTAATCCGGTTTCTAGTCCTTTGTCCCTTTCTATTGGTCCTTGTGAATTGGAAGCTCCCCTTATTCTAACAACTGGTTGTGGTGAGAATCTGTTGAGTTTGGACTTGCTGAAAAGACTGCATGCAACATTACATTGCTCTCCTTCGGGAGTACATCTTACCTTGGGTAAGAAAGTGATTTCTCCGATGTATTTGTCTAAAGATTGCCTTCCACTGGAATTGCGTTCTCTTCCTGATACACTGTGGGCTACAGGTCCCAATGATGTTGGTCTTTGGCAGATTCCACCATATGTTGTTACCCTTAAGTCGAATGCTAGGCTACCTCGTATTCCCCAATATAAAATATCGAGCGATGGCGAGAGAGCTCTTTTAGCGATTATCTATGATTTGGTTGAGAAGGGTGTAATAGAGGAAACGAGAGGTAATGTGTGTAACAGTCCTGTTCTGCCTGTCCTTAAGCGTATTGATGCTTCTCAGCCACCTGTGTATCGGTTTGTGATCGATCTTCGAGAAGTGAATAAGATTGTTGTGCCACAGTTTCCTGTTGTCCCTAATATCACTGCTTTGTTGACTCTGATTCCTGCTTCGGTAGCCTGGTTTTCTGTTATCGACTTGAAGAATGCTTTCTTTAGTATTCCGATTGCCGAGGAGAGTAGAGATATTTTCGGCTTCTCTTTAGGAGGCCGCAGCTTCCGGTTTAAGAGAGCTCCTCAAGGTTATTGTGAAAGTCCCTCCATCTATAGTCAGGTGTTGAAAACTCAGCTTGATGATTTTGTGTTGCCTACTGGTGCTACTCTTATTCAGTACGTTGATGATCTGTTGATTACTGCAGATAACGAAGAGATTTGTAAAGAAGCTACTCTTTCTTTGTTACAACATTTGTCTGACCTTCATCATAAAGTGTCACCTTCCAAGTTACAGTATTGCCGACAAGAAGTAACCTACTTAGGTCATCTCTTGTCGAAGGAGGGAAGAAGGTTGACCCCAGAACGAATTCAAGCAATTGCGCAAATGACTGTACCATCCACACAGAGAGAAGTGCGTGCCTTTTTAGGTATTACCTCGTATTGTAGGCAATGGATCCCCAACTTTTCCCTGCTAGCGAAACCTCTGTTGGCATTGACTCTTAAAGATACTCCGTACCCTCTCCCTTGGTCTGATGATTGTCAGAAAAGTTTTTCTGAATTACGTGATGCATTGTGTTCTGCTCTGGTGTTGGTTACCCCGGACTACAGTAAACCTTTCACGTTGTATGTTCACGAGAGAGAAGGTTGTGCATTGTCAGTATTGACTCAACAGTTTGGAGACAAGCAACGCCCATGTGCGTATTTTTAAGCGACGTTAGATCCGGTAGCTAAAGCGTTGCCGAGTTGTCTGAGAGCTACAGCGGCAGCGGCTGTTTCTATCCGACAGTCTGCTGGTTTGGTATTGGATAATACGTTGATTGTGATGGTCCCACATGCAGTGGATACCTTATTGAATAGGACTAAGTCTCAGCACCCTACTAGTGCACGTCTGTCAGGTTATGAGCTGACTCTTTTGGCTAGCCATGTTCACATTAAGAGATGTAATGTGTTGAATCCAGCTACGTTGTTGCCGATTTCTGTAGAGACAGATGCTCAAGACCAGCATGATTGCTTTCTTCGAACAGAGGAAGAAACGAAGGCTAGAGTTGACTTAAAAGATACTCCTCTTACGATTGTTAATGGTACCTTATGGGTAGATGGTTCGTGTTTCAAGCTTCCGAATGGTGAGACGACGGCGGCATATGCTGTCACAACTTTTCAAACAGTTGTTGAGACAGCACGCATAGCACAGAATTCTGCGCAAGCAGCAGAGTTGATTGCATTGACTAGAGCGTGTGTGTTGTCAGAGGGAAAGCGAGTGAATGTCTATACTGATAGCCAGTATGCGTTTGGTGTTGCCCATAGTTTTGGACGTTTGTGGAGAGAAAGAGGATTCCTTACTTCTCATGGTGCAAAAATTCAGCATGGGCCGTTAGTGAATGAACTTTTGGAATCACTTACTCTCCCAAAGCAGATCGCAATTGTGAAGTGTAGTGCGCATAAGAAAGTTGTGGACGATGTAGGTCGAGGGAATGCGTTTGCGGATGAAGTTGCGAAGGAAACGGCGAAAGACATGATGAGCCGTATGTATGTTGCAGGCCCTGCTAATTGGGTTATGGCTGGTGGAATGTGTGAAGACACAATAGAAAGTGTGAAGATGATTCAGGCTGAAGCTACGGAAAAGGAAGTGAGTACGTGGAGAGAAAGTACGGGTATGTTGGATTCGACAGGTTGTTGGGTTGAGTTGTCTGAACACCAGCGATGGTTGTTGCCAGACGCGTATGTGCTCCCAGTGGTTACTATGGCTCATGGAATGGCTCACATTAGCTCGAAAGGAATATGCAAGTTGTTGGCTCCGGTATGGCAGAATGCTGGAATTCCTTAATGTGCTGAGAATTTGGTGAAGCATTGTATGATTTGCTTGATGCATAATCCTGGCAAGGGAACCCCAACTCCAGCTGGTCATTTTGCCCCTCCAACGTATCCGTTTGAAGTGATACAGCTAGATTACATACACATGGAGAGATGCAATAATTTGAAGTATGTTCTTGTGGTTGTTTGCGCCTTTTCCAGATGGATAGAGGCCGACCCCCTAAAGGATAATACTGCCTTGTCTACAGCCAAGGTTTTGCTCAGAGTATTTCACTAGGTATGGTTTGCCGAGAGTTGTATGGAGCGACAATGAAAGTGAATTTGTGGGCCAAGTGATGAAGAAAGTGTGTACTGGTTTGGGAATAAATCAGAAATTTCACGCTGCGAATCACCCCCAGTCAGCTGGACTTGTTGAGTGCTATAATGGCACGTTAAAGCTGAAACTAGCTAAGATTCAAGCGAGCACTTGTCTTACATGGCCGGATGCCTTGCCATTGGCACTTCTGTCAACAAGGATGACAGTGCATTCTCGTGTGGGATTTAGCCCATACGAAATAGTTTTTGGTCATCCAGCGAATGTTTGGGGTGTGCCTCGTCCTAAAAAGTACAGCGACATTGAGTACCCTATGTTGGTGGATTACTTACATGACTTGACTGCTAAATTACGTGTTCTCCACCAACAGGTCTATGACAGTTTGCCGACAGCTACTGCAGATCCAGGCCATACGATTCAACCTGGAGAATATATCCTATTCAAGAATTTTCAACAATCCAAGAATTTGGATCCGAGATGGACTGGACCGCATTTGGTGTTATTGGTCACTAGAACTGCTGTTAGAGTAGCTGGTAAAAAAAATTGGGTGCATGCCACCCATACTAAAAAAGTTCCTTTGCCTTTACCGTATGATAAGTGGGTGAAGGATGGAATAGCTGATTCCGAATGTGAAAGGATTCCTAGATTTGTAACTTTTAGTGATGCACATTTGACATGGACTCAGTCAGAACGTGAGGATGATGACATTCTGCAAGCTGCTGTGCCTTCACATTTGAAACTTGACACCACGAATCCAGAAATACTTTTTAAGGACCAAACTGTGCCTGGCAAAGAGCGCTACAATCTGAGATCAAAAAAGGACACGTAAATGGACAAATAAAGATTGAATTTTTTTATATAATGAATTACACCTTGTCAGATCAAGAGACTTTTTTAACTTTTTTTCTTTTTCGAGTCACCATCCGGACTCAGCTGCAGGGTCGCGGTACAGCCTTAAGGGGTGAGCCGCGTATTGACATAAGGTCTGTGGTTCAGGGTCGTTAGTGCGATCTTGGCGCACACTTAAGTGAAGAAGGTAATAGCCGTGAGCAGCACGTTAGAGGATGGAGTCTCTTGAGTCTGATAAGGGTGTTGAGAGAACTGATTTCAAAGTGAAGATGTGTATATTGGTCCGTAGCAAATGTTTTTTGATATTGAGTTTTTTTATGCTTTTGAATATTATATTGGGATGTGTGGGTTGGATTGTTTATGCCATACAACATATGCTTACATCTACCTCCCAACCTACTCTTTCTTTCTCTACTGTCTCCCCACATGAGTTTCATACGTTGCCTGAACATGAACAGACACGAAGATCAGAATTTGTGAACAATTCATTTATACAGATGTTGCATCAGCATCAGTTAGTTGTAAATACTTCTAATTGCTGGGTTTGTGGTCTTATGCCACATACGACAGATAAGGGAATGCCATATTTGGTTTCGCCTTTTTCACCTAATGGGTCAGTATGGGCACTCCAAGCACTGTTTATCTATGCGAATGAAGCATCTCCTGTACGTTCCGTCAAAGATAATGCGAGTAATAATGCCTTGATACAGGGAATAGTAGATATGATCAGAGATATTGATGCGTATAATGCTATCCCTAAAGATGAGGTACGAGCATATGTTGGTTGGAACAAGACTGGATATAGCATTAGTCTGACAGAAAAGGAGAGACAGAAAAGGTCTCCTCCTATTTGGATTGTACCCCACCGAGGTCATTTTTGTCTGCAAGGTAATGGTCAGAATCCGAGAGCTCAGCTTGGTAAGAATGTGTGCGTTCACACCTATGTCTATACATCCCAGAAATCTCCACCGTTCGTGCCAGCTAAAGGCACGTATTTTGTTTGTCACGATAGAGCATATACATGGTTGCCTCCTGATTTCTCAGGCACATGTTATGTGGCATTTTTGCTTCCCCCTACATACACAGCTGCTTTCAATTACCATAAGACAAGATATGGTAGAGGTGTTATCGATGCGAAAGAGACTGTCGCACAAGAAGTTGGGGACTTCTTTAAGGGTTTTCTGCCCTTTTGGGGGTCCTATGGATAATGGTAGAAATATTCGTCAGCTTACGAGAGTGGTCGAGGCCACTATAAATGAGACTGCAGGTGCCCTTAGCAATATTACAGCTGAGCTTCAAGCGGATCGCCTTCTGACATTACAGAACCGCTTTGTTTTAGATATTATACTTGCAGATAGAGGTGGGGTATGTAAATTAATCGGGTCTAGTTGCTGTGTTTTCATACCAGATAACGCCCCAACAGTGTACCAAGCCATCTTGAGGTTACATAAGTCCACTGAGTCTATACATGTAGACGAAGGGAACTGGTCATTGATAGAATGGTTTTGGGAACTGCTGTCCAAATGGGGATGGAAGATTCTGATGTTTCTTGGTATGGCTTTAGCAATCCTTTTCTCGTGATGCTTATGCATCCAGTGTGGTCCCGCCATTTGTAGTCTTTGTGCTACGATCTGTGTGAGAAGACCAGTCCCGAGAGAAGTGAAGGATAATAAGATGATGTTACAGCAACACCTTGACGACCTGATGAGAATAGATATAGACCTGGATTCAGATTGACGTGCGTTTAGGTCATTGCCTACGTAATGTCAAAAGGAGGGTCTGAGGTTCCGTGATTTCAAACCAGACTCCATTTTGTTTGAGTTGTTCAAGACGCCATTTTTGTGTTGCCCTCACGTAGGCCATGGAGGTAACCGAACGAACAAAGTTGCATGGGCCTCATTGTTCATGTATGCATTAACAGGCCCTTTTCTGACTTGTGAGTGAATTGCAGAGAAACTGACCTCTTCACCTGAAACTGACCTCGCAAAACCAATTTTCCTTAAGTTTGATTCTTGTCTAAAATTGCCAATCAATGTTCAGGATATCGTTAACTTTTAGTTTCCTTGTACATATCTTATCCTAATCAGCATCTGAATTGTTTCTTTCCTTACGACTTTTCATTACATGGGTAGTGCTTTCAGTTATGGGTTTGTCCGGCTTGCAAAAATTTAATTTGGGACAGTCCTAATAATTAACTTTTGGGTTGGGTTACTATAAATTGGGTTTTTGTTAATGTGATACTCAGTTAGAAAATGTGCCCTATTGGTTAGATTTTTGCGCAGTGGGTGTGCATTTGTAATGAGAATATTGTGTATAAAAAGAGATGTCTTGCTCTATGAAAATTGAGCAGTTTCCTGAGTTGTACACCATGTTGTATTGCTTGGTTTACTGTTACTAGCTGCAGCTAATAAATTTGATCTTTGACGCCATCCAGAAGTATTTCGTGTCTCTGTATTCCAAGACAGGAGAATCCGAAGACTTCGGGTGTGTCCCTGGCACCGCTGGGTTCTAAGAAAACCCGGTTCTTCAAACCCAGGGACCATCTTCAGTGACCTGAGAGAACTGGACCAGCCTCCAACTCAAGACCCCCCCCCCCCACTTATAGGAATCACCTCCCAAGGGCGCTGAGCCATCAAAGCGCCAAGAAGACTACTTGTCCTACAACCAGAGACTGCTGGGGGACCAACCAGGTACTGGTGCTGACTGCCCGCTGTGCCCCCAGCGCTGTCCTGACTGAATTATTGGTATTCCTGACTGGAAACGCCTTGAAAGCGCTGTCATTTGCCCCCCCTGTCAAACGCTGGATCAATAACTGCCTGCCTTGTCAAGCGCTTCTACCCCGGGCCCTGCTGAGCCTCCTGAACGGCCTGAGGCGCTTTGATAATTGCCCCAGTGAAGCGCTGCCAATCGCGCCTACTGCCTGACCCCCAGCGCTGTGAAACCCCGCCAGCGCTCACCTGCCTCATCTCCTGAGGAGCGCTGGGTGCCCCAGGCGGCCCCCGGTGCCAGGAGAGGGCCGCCGCACTGTCCGCAGGAGTGGGCGGAGAAGATGCCGCGTCCGGCGTACTCAGGGGCCGAAATCACCGCCGCAGCCTGGCCCGAGTGTGGAGACCTCCAGTGGCGGCCCCAGAGCCTGAGGTAGGCTGCCGCGTTGAAGTAGTAAGCCGCGCTAGGCCCTGAGGCTGTAGACTCGCCTCATGTGACGAGGGAAGCCTGGCAACGTCATTTGCCCCGCGAGCCGCGCTGCCATTGGCGGCCGCGGGCGCGCCTCCCCTCTTCCTTTGGCCATTGGTTCCTGAGCCGAGGAAGGCCGCCAGCATCGCGCCCCCACCTGAGCCAAGCAACCATCGGCTGGAAGCCCTGGTGCCCTGGGGAAACCGAGACTCGTCGCGGAGGGGGCCGGGAAGCAGAGAAGCCCCCCTCCGATTTGCCCCGCCAAGTAAATTCAGCTGAATTCACTTGACCCCGGCGCCGGTGCCCCGCATCTGCTCCTTGCACCACGCCGGGCCGAGTGAGGCCCCCGGGAGGGCCGAAGCCACACCGCCTGCCCCTGAACCATCGCAAGGGCCCCGGTGGGCCGAAGTCACAGGTAACCCCAGGGGAGGAGGGCGGAAGGCCGGGGAAGGCCCCATGTTCGCCCCACCCCCGGAGAAAGTGAGACTGGGCCCTGTTGGCCCCAAAGTGCCTCCAGTGACGACGAGGCCCCTAGTTAACTGTTTAGGCCTGAAGACAGGCTTGCCTCTCATTAACTACCTACGCCTGAGAGCAGGCTTTCTAGTTGTTACCTGTTTAGGCCCTGAAATTCACCTGAAGTTGCTCAGCCCTGCACAAGGAAGTTGTTTGCCCTAATGACATGCTTTATTGAAGTTATTTATTAAGATGCTTTCTTGAAGATATTTATTGAAATGGGTTATTGAGATGCTTTATCGAAGCTATTTATTGAAATGCTTTATTGAGATGCTTTATCGAAGCTATTTATTGAAATGCTTTATTGGCATGCTTTATTGAAGCTATTTATTGAAATGCTTTATTGACATGCTTTATTGAAGTTATTTATTGAAGTACTTTATTGAAATGCCTAATAGAATGCTTTAAGTAATGCGGATGAATTAATTGCCCTGATCTCAATTCTATATAAAGTCTATCGATTTTAATCAAAAGTACTGGTGTGGTCTCCATTATTGCGCCCACTTCTTGACTCAGTGGATGAGTGAGTTGAGTAGCTACTTTACACGTAAGCCCCTGGTTGCCTACCTGTTCGAGCCAGGCTACCCCCCAGAGAACTGGTGGTCCCAGTTCTTACACTGAGCTTCTGCACTTGTTGCCAGGTGCTATAGAATGTTATGATGCAAGCATGATTAGAGAGCAGTTGGAGCCTGATGGATTCATCATAACAGCCTGTCTGTGGATGGGATCTTTTACCTATAATAAACTTAACATTTACTTCAAACCTGCGTTCCTTGATCTTTACAGTAGTATTAAGCAGGGCACAAGCCAGGGGTACACCCGGGTGGACGGCGACTACCCACTATTTTCACAGGGTGGACGTTGCACAACCGGCCAAGAGGTTGGGTGCCACTGAGAGATGGGCTGAATTCATACCGGTGTAATTTGCACACACAGGACACATTCAGCAGTGCCTGCATGTTTTCTGATTTCGATCTGCAACATGATGCAGGCTGGGACGGACAGAGCTTTCTTAGTTCAGACTCCTGCTGGGCCCATAACAAAGGCGGATCTGAGGGGTCATCAGACCTCCTTTTATTTGAGTCTCTTGGCTGGCAGCAGTCAAGATCCTCACACCTGGAACCAAATGCAGCAGAGGTGAAGCAAATGCTCACATCTTGTTAGCACGTCACACATACTTAACCCCTTCGCTGCTAGGCCTTTTCCCCTCCTGTGCCAAGCCTTTTTTTTTGGCTATTTGGGGTAGTGCGTGCTTAGGCCCCTGTAACTTTTTGACCACATAAGGTATCCACGCCAATTTTGCGTCCTTTTCTTCCAACATCATGGGGATTCTAAAGATACCCAGGGTTTGTGGATTCCCTTGGAGGGGTCCCAGATATTAAGCAAAATACAGTAAAACATTTGTTTTTTTCAGAAAAATGGGACAAACGGGCTGCAAATGAAAGCCTCTGGGTTTCTCAAAAAAGGGCTTGTGGGGCTGAAATCACCATTTTCCCAGATTTTAGGGAATGACAGTCTTTTGTCAGAGAACCAACATTTTTCACACAGTTTTGGCATTTTTCTGGGACGTAGCCTATTTTTGCTATTTTTAGTGCTTTCAACCTCCTTCCAGGTAATGGTAAAAATGAGTATGAAAGCAATAATGGATCCTGGAAAGCTATACTCAAAAAGGGGTCATTTGTCTAAATCCATTAAGGTTTCGTTATAGAAACTAACAGTTAAATATTGGAAAAATAGTTTAAAAAAACAAGCCTTTTCGTGTCGACATTTTTACCTGTAACTTCTTGTATTTTTGACAGATCTTTGAAAGCAATATACCGTTACATCCGCTGGACATTCCTGGTTGTGGGCATATATAGGACTTGTAGGTTCAGTCAGTCAGTCAAAACACTTTTATTCGATTGATTAAAGTCATAAAAAGTACATACACAAAACACAAAACTAATAACATTTAGTATGTACATATGGGCGTTACAAGATAAAATACCTCAAGATCAAATCAGTAATCCATATAAAATAGATAAAAACTATTTCAACGAAAATATATAAAAATCAACAATTCATATGACATCATGTGTAAAAGCTCAGTAGTGTCGTCTTGCCTGCAAAAACCCATTTCCCTCAGGAGCAGAACTATAAACTTGCTCCGAATATCAGTAAAAAGGTCACAAAATAGCATAAAATGCAAGGTGTTCTGTGATGAAAAATGATCACACTTACATGGGCCGGCGTCTACTGGTTTACACCACCCTATGCTATCCCCCAGAATAAGATGAATCATATTCAGTCGAAACCTAGTCAGGAGCCACCAATGGAAATGATTAGTTACAATCTTTAAATAGGGCTCAATTGATGGAGAGGTATTTATCAAGTAGTGGGCCCTGACCATAGGTTTTTGAAGCTCCTGTTCCTCCCGTTCCATCATCTTTAAGTAAAAAAATTGGGTCTTAACCCACTTCACATCATCTTTTCTAATCCCAACCGGGTTATGATAAAGGTTTGACCGTCCCGACTTGGTAAGCATAGATTTTACATATGACAACCATTGAATACTTGAGGCCTTATCCAGTGAAACACAATCCCGTAGGATTAGATGATTCAATGTTATATCAGAGTTGAGCCAGGTCTTAAGCCAACAGACCAAAGGTGCTACTTTCAGTAGGTCGGTCACATAACCCAGGCCCAATTCATGATGGAAAGCAAATGTTGAAGTTGATTGGGGGACAGACAGGAGGGTGCGTAAAAAACTATTTTCAGCCAACTGCACCCCATCCACTTGTTTGTAACCCCAAATTGCAGCGCCATACGTAGCAATGGCCAGAACTTTTGCTCTATAGATGGAAATAATGGCTTCAAAAGGCCTGGCTCCCAGACACCGTGCAAACCCCATTAGTGCTGAGGTAACTCTAACTACAGCATTTTTTTATTTATTTATATTGGGGGACCCATGAGCCTCTCTCATCAAAGAGTACACCCAAATAAGTAAAAGAGGGTACTCTGGACACCACCTCCCCATTACAAGTAAAAGATGTAATCTTTCTATTTCTATGCCCCGCAATTATAACATGAGACTTAGCAATATTCACTATTAGATTCAGAGAACACATAAAACTCCCAAAGGCAGCCAAAAGCCTCTGGAGGCCCACGGCAGGACCGGGATAATAAAACAGAGTCATCCTCGTTTCGGAGAACTGGGATGGGGAGTGTCCCTACACGCAGAGTATCCAAACATGCCTGAACCAGTGTTTTATCTAACTCATTTATATAAAGGGTAAAAAGTAGAGGGGCCAGGATACAACCCTGTCTCACACCTCTGCAAGATTTAAAAAGACTTGTACATTTGCCATCCTGAGTGACCCTAACTGCAGCGGATAAATCCTGGTGTAAATCTGCCCAAAAATATACCAGACTTGGATTAATGCCTAATTCAAGTAAGATGGACCACAGCTTCGATCTGTTAATCAGATCGAAAGCTGATGTGAGGTCCATAAATCCTATATACAGGGAACCCTCCTTGGCTACCGTATATTTGCTTGTTAATAGGTGCAAGTTAAGGCCTTGGTCCATAGTACTTTTCCCTTTTCTAAAGCCATATTGTAAATGAGATAATACCCCGTTATCGTTAACTCAATCAGTGACCTTAGCCAAAATCACTTTACATAAAATCTTAACTACAGAATCAATTAGTGATATTGGTCTGCAGCAACGTGGGTCACCTCTATGGCCTTTTTTAAATATCGGGATGATTATGGACCTAGACCACGACGGAGGAGCCCCATAAGCCACTACAGCATTAAACACATTCACCAGAATCTTCGCCCACAATTTAGGGTCACATTTATACAAATCTGAAGGGACACTGTCTGGTCCAGGCGCTTTATTAGTGGAGGTCTCTTTGATAGCTATTTCAATATCCTCTCTAGCAAAACTAAACCTGGTGAATCTCCATATGTTTCTGAGGGCGGGAAGGACTCTAAACCCTCACCTAATCCATATATGGACTCAAAATGATCTAACCATTGAAATTCAGTAATATTAGTTTCCATACTGTTATTCTTCATGCCCGAGAAAAAAGGTGCATTATTGATAGCCCAAAACCTGGAACTCTCCTACTAACCTCAACAGACATGAGTGCATTCCATGCCTCTTTTTTTTATCTCATTTTGTCTGGAAGATACAGCTAACTTATAACACTTCCTCGCTTGAGCTATATGCTCCCTATCTCTCGGTGTTTTCTTGAGGGCGTGCATTAATTTGCGATGGGCCCTAGAACAGTGAGCATCAAACCATCTTTCCCCATTATTCCGTTTGGGTTTAGACATAACAGTCAGATCCTGGGCTACTTGCCTGCAGATTCCCTCGAAGGCTTTAATTACCTCAATCCCTATGGAGCTAGGATCTTTACACATATCAAGTTTAAACTTGGCCTTCTCACACAGATCACTGTGAAAAGATTCAGGAATAACTTTTAACCACTTGAGTCTCCGCCCCTGATGATAAACTCTTGGATCCTATAAACCTTCCTGGTAAACCCAAAAGGCCCACGTCCTTATTTAACTCCAAAATTACTGAGTTATGGTCACTGAACGGAGAAAACTGAGCATTATAGAAGGTGACATTAGCTAGTATTGTGGGGGACACAAATATATAATCAATAATAGAGTCCCTTTTTCGAGCTTTAAAAGTTGGACACCGTTCCCTTGACTCATTAGCGGAGGGTTCAAACAAGTCAGCACCTACCATAAGGTCATCCAGAACCTCCCCCTGTTGCGTGTGCTCAAAAAGGGGTAATGATCCAGCGGCCTATAGAAAATATATCATAAACAACGCTACCCAACTTCATAACCTATAAACAAATTTCTACACTAACTTAAGGACCCATTTATAAACATGACATATTTTGGGCCTACTGAATCAGGTGGTCAGATTAAATTTATATATACATTATCTACAAACTATATACAATTTTATACATCTGCGGAAAGAATATTGTCATTAGAATAAATCCTAACCATTTAAACGACCACCATTGGCGATGGGATCTAGCTAATAGTAACCTGCACTTCTGAATAACCAAGACCAGCTTGTTTGTCAAAAGTAAGATTTTATTTACTAAATTATGGTATTTCAAATTATAAATTTATTATTGTAATTTTATTAGCATTAAAGTAAGCATGTTTGAAAAGCTTCATAAGAAAAATACATTTTAGTAAGAAATTCAGAGTTTAAGTAAGGATTTTACAGTTTAGCATTTCTAAAGTCTAAGTCCCTAGCTAAGCTAAATAAATGGAAAATAAAGTAAAGTTCTTTGAGGATTCTTACGTGCTCCACGCAAAGTCCAGCAGCACTTCACCCTCATCGGAAAGTCAGAAAGCAGCAGCCAGCCCTTCCCTAAGGGCATGACTTTTTATACCTTTCTATGCTAGCTAAACTAAGCGAAGGAAAGTTTTCATAAATCCTCGAAGTCCCATTGGTTGAGAGTGACAAGTGACATGTCACCCACATTTCAAAAGTTCCATTAGGTCACGTCTCTTAAAGACCATTGTCTTTTCCGAATGCAACCAGGAGCTTCCTTGGTTTGCAACAATTGTAAATCAATGTTCTCACAGTGTTCATCTCATTTCCGCGGGTGCCAAGTTAGAGCTGACAAAATTGTCTTTTATCACTGACTTCCGACCTTGGCCACGTCCGACAAAATGATGACAGCACATCAGTTTTTGCTTTGTGAATGCAGCTTTGACGAACACTTTTTCAGAATGGGCTTCTCGTGACTTGTGCAGAAGTAAAATTCAGTTTTAGCAAACTCGAGCAAACTAGGCCCAAAAGCAGGCAACTTATGCTTTCTAGTAATAAACAAAAACAAGAAAAGTATTAATTAAAGAAATAATGTTGATTCTGTATCCACCCTAGGTTTACTAATTAATTAACCCTCCCGATTAGTCTAATGTTACCTAGCAAATGCAAACAAATAAAGCAGCGTTTATATCTACCAGTCTTCATTAATCCATGAGACTTATGTGCACCTAGAATAGTGGATATGACATCACATGGACAAGGAAAAGCAAAATAAGCACATGCCTCTTTTAGATTTGCAGCAGTTAGTAATGACAAAAACGAAAACGACAAATTATTTTATTATTTTGCACGAACAAAAAGATGCAACATTTATGCACGTTTATGAGCACACATGTTAGTCCCCCCATGTGTAAAGTTTAATCTAGGTTGTATTAACACGATACATTACAAATTATTAATATTATTATTCATGTTATGGAAATGTGACTTTGCGAGTTTAAACAAAATTTTGTTTTCTATCTCGCTCCATCAACTCCCTCATCTGGTGATTAACAAATCACCACACCAACACCCAAAATTTTGGTAATTTATTTTTCTGAGAAATTGATTCAAATTCATTTGTATCAGTAATCCTAAAAATCTGTTTCTGCATAATCTTTGGAATTAGCATAACGCTCTCTATGTAACTCCTGTAATTCAATCTCCCTTTCTTCTTCTTTTCTAAGTTTATAGATTCTTTTCTTTTCTTTCAACTGCTTCTTTCTCTTATGCAACAAACAACCTATTTTTGTCAAAATAAAAATGAATACTATTATAATCAAAGGTGCCAAAATCTTACCAAGAATTGAACTACCAATATCATGAAACCAATTTTTAATAGCTTGGAATCTTTTTGAAAGTTTCCCTGTAAAATCATCTTCTTCTAAAGGAATTATCTCAGAATGCATATGTGTAATGTTTTTAATGTACATCTCAATATTCTTACTTTCATCAGGTATATATGTGCAACAATGTTGTACATGTAAAATGCCACAGACTCCTCCCTCTTTTGCTAGGAGTATGTCTAAAGCAAGTCGATCTTGAATTACCATAGATCTGATTGCAATTACTTCAACATTCACTAATTGGAATCCATCAGCTGTGTCTGTTGACAATCTGTCAACAATTGTGGACAATTTTCTAATTCTCCCTGCATTTAGGGTTATACCAACAAAAGGTATCACTGCTTGAAAAATATCTCCCAGAACTTCTGTAAAAGTTTCTCTTTTGACTCTATTTACATAATTATGAATTTTGAACAATCCTTCTGAATCTCTATCAACATGAAACACTTTAGGAAAAACAATTCCCACATAACAAGTTCCATACCAGTGGTCTGGAAGGTTGTAGTAGGCTTTGTCACCACAAACAAAATAAATCCCAGGGAAGATTGGATCTCTTCCACCTTTGAATCCCCAACCTCCCAAAATCTGATAAGTATCTTCACAGTTACTTGCACCTACAAAATAATTATCAAAAAGTGTATTATCTCTTCTAATGCAAAGCTTTCCACTAATTGGTTTATCTATGTGAATTGCAACATTTTCAAGCATTTTGCCATTTAATTTCTCATCCTCTTTTTGCCAGAATTTTGACTTAGTCTGCTTGACTAATTCATTTCTTTTGTAAATTGCTCTTCTCTCTTCAACCATATTCAAAAATTTCTTTCCCTCAGCACTCAATTTGCAGGTTAGATTATTCTTGTAAGCATACTCGTAAGTAAGTTCGTTAGTAACAAGGAAAAATTCTCTCATTTGTTTTGCTTTCTTGTGCTTATTTAAAGCACCATCAATCTTTATATTCGCAAAAATCTCGTCAAAATCTGAATAGTAATATTCTAAGCGTCCAGTTTGATAAAATAAGCTAGTTAACACACTACATGTTACACCATATGTAAGAGGAAGCATATTGTATGTCACTCCCTCAGAAACAGAAGCAGGTAACTTGACGCAGACATAGCAGTCTTTTGCATCCATTACCTTGACATATTCACTCAAAAGCTTTGTGAATGTATTACTTGAAAAATCACTAATAGATTTATCTTGATGAAAGTTAGGTTGATGATCAATAACTTTAGCAGATGCACTATGTTTAGTTTGACTAACCAAAGCTTTGCTTGTCATGTTAACTTTGTATAATTCTCTATTCATCTCTAATGGGATGATCACAGCTAAAATTAACCAGAGCAGAATTAAAATGAGCAGACACACCAGAGTCATCTTACAGCATCTCTTAAAAACAGAACACTTTGAAGTGCTCTCCTTAACATAAGGCATTTTTGGTTATTTTTGCCTCAAAATTAAAAACAAAATTTATTTTAAAATTTCTAAGAATTAAACTATACCCCCCTTTTAAAATAATTTTATTTTTAAAACCCTAAACAAGTTTTCTTCGACCTTATGTCATACATAAGATTTCTTCAACTAAACAGTTTTTCTTCGACCTTATGTCAGCTAACAAAATTTCTTCAGCCTTTTGCCAAATTAAAATTTCTGTACTTCAATCGTTGTCACTAATTTCCTCTATTTCGTTTTCTTCTTCACTACTACCATAAATGTCAATAACAGGTGGAATTACTAAATAAGTCCACTCAGGAGACTTGTATTTCTGGTTTGGTCTCACTATTCTTTTTCCTTTTCTCGACACCACTTCAATTTTCCTTCCAACTCCCACTTTCTTTCCAGGACTCTTTTGACTACTGATTTCTTCAACTTGTTCTTTAGGTTTCTTGATCAACCTGACTCTCAATCTTCCACCAGGCCAGTAGTCTGCTTTTCTCACGTATTTCTTCTTTGGTTCAGAAGCATTTGATTCTGACTTCCAAGCCCTTTTCTTTCTGTTTTCACTTTCACCATCCACGTCACTTTCTTCAGTTTCGTAGTCTGAAATTTCAATTGACTCAGGAACTTCTCTATTCGGCAGTTTTACTCTTTCAGGAACACTTCTCTGATTTCCAATACTGGTACTTGGTAATTCGTCTTCTTCTTCTTCTTCAATTACCTCCAACTTCCCAGACTTTGGATTTCTGTTCCTTACTTCAGAGCTAGTTTTCTGCTTTTCGATACTCTCCTGGTCTGAAACTTCTTTTTGTTTCGCTTCTCTGTCTTTAATAGAAACAACTGAATCCTCAGTTATCTTTCCTTTTAACAGATTCTCTTCACCGTCAGAATCTATTTCAATAATTTCCAAGTCTTTTCTTGTTGAATTTTCATTCACAGGTACAGGTTCCAGATGTCGACCTTCTTGTCGATCTTCAGAATCTGGATTTATTTCACCTTCTGCTTCTGAATCAGAATCATCTGTAGTATCACTTTCAACATCAGAACTTTCAGGAGTTGGTACTGGAATAGTATGACTAGGATGAATCCAACGTTTCAATCCTTTGCATTTTACAGCATTAGTAGTGATCAAAATTATTTGCCTAGGCTTCTGCCATCTAGGAGCCAGACAATTTCTTCTCCGATGTACTTTCGTTCTGACCCAGTCACCAGGTCTCAGGTCATGTGTCAAAACTTTCTCATTTGATTGTGCTTCAGTTCCCACCTGATTAGATACAGAAGTCACTATATCAGATAACCTTTTACAGTAATCCAAAATAGCACTGTCATTTATGCTCAACAGTTTACCTACAGGTACAAAGGCTTGCCTCATAACTCTTCCCATTAAAATTTCATGAGGACTCAAACCTGTCTTTTTATCTGGTGTACTTCTTAATGACATCAAAACAAGTGGAAGAGCATCTGTCCACTTTACACCTGTTTCAAGACACATTTTTCCAATTCTGTTTTTAATTGTTCCATTAATCTGTTCAACTACCCCAGATGCCTCTGGTCTGTATGCACAGTGTATTTTCTGCTCAATGCTCAAAGCTTCACAAATTAACTTCATCAGTTTGTTATCGAAATGGCTTCCTCCATCACTCTCAATAGTGACTGGAAAACCGTACCTTGGGATAATTTCTCTGAGCAGTAGTTTTGCTACTGTAATTGAATCACAATGTCTTGTAGGAAATGCTTCTACCCATCTTGAAAATAAACAAACGATTACAAGAACGTATTTCAAGCAATTGTGTAAGGGCATTTCAATGAAATCCATCTGTAACCTGGTAAAAGGACCACCCTCTCGACCAATTATTCCTGTCCCCACCAATGACTTTCTGTTTGGATTCATTTGTTGGCAAGATAAACACCTTTGACAAAAAGATTCTGCAATTGTTCTGAATTTAGTATTGAACCAAGTTTCTCTGAAAAGTCTAATCATAGAATCTCTTCCAAGATGTGCTGGACCATGATATAATCTGGCCATATCTGCAATTAAACAATTTGGTAAGACTATTCTGCCATCTTTGTAAACCCACACTCCATCTTCTTCACGTGGTCTACAATCTGATCTTAACCACAGATCTTTTTCCTCATCATCTGCTTCATTTTGTAATTCTCTAATCTCATTCCATGTTTCTACAACTGTTGTTAGCATTAATGAATTTGAATCAGTTTCTTTACTCCTTTCCCGATTATATGAATAACCTTTTCTTGCGCAGTATTTTGCCGTTTCATCTGCAAATGCATTGCCTTTTGAGATATAATCAACTCCTTTAGTGTGCGCTGCACACTTGACAATTGCGATTTCTTTCGGCAATTGTATTGCTTCAATTAATCTCCTTATGAAAATTGCATTTTTAATTGGAGATCCTGCTGATGTCATATAGCCTCTCTGAGACCAGAGTTGTCCATAATCATGTACAACTCCATACCCATACTGACTATCAGTAATGATGGTAACTCTTATATCCTTTGATATTTCACATGCACGAATTAAAGCAATTAATTCAGCCACTTGTGCTGAACGAACTCCTTCAAGACATGATGCTTCTTCAACTTCTTTAACTGTACAGACTGAGTATGAGGCTTTCAAGACACCTCCTTCTGATCTCAAACATGAGCCATCTACAAAGTCAATATACTGCACTAACGTAGACCTACCTGGTAAGTCCAAGTTTTCCAAAGATCTTTTTAACAACTCATTAAAGATTGAAGGACTTTCTGTATAGCCCTGTGGGATTCTTGACCATCCGAGGGTCTTACCTTGGAATCTGAAAGCAAAGATTTCATAACTGTCTGGATGTAAGGGAACAGTAAAGAATGCATTGCAAAGATCAATGACAGTGTACCATTCAGCATCATGTGGAATCTGGTACAGAATTACTGCTGGATTTGGAACCACAGGACAACATGGAACAACGATTTGATTAACCTTTCTCAAATCTTGTACGATTCTAAATGCTCCATTTGACTTTTTAACTCCCATAATTGGTGAATTACAAGAACTACTTTCCATTTCTTTTAATACACCTTGTTTGATTAATTTTTCAATTATAGGTGTAATACCTTCAATTGTTTCTGCTTTCATTTTATACTGTGGAATGTTAGGAAATTCTATTCCCTGTTTCAATGTAATTTTTACTGGATCTACGTTTTTCATCAGACCCATCTCGTTCCCAGTAAAATCCCATATATCAGTTTTCACTGTTTCTTTGAGCTCTTCAGGCAAATCTTTCTCTTCAAATGCAGGAAACAATTTTGTTTCTTCTGCTTCCATCATCATCATTGTCATTCTATATAAACCATCTTCCTCCATTGTTTGTAACTCAACTCCATCAGGAGAACAATATATTCTGCAATTCATTTTACACAGAATATCTCTGCCTAATAAATTTACTGGACTACTATTACAAACCACAAATCTGTGTTTGTCTCTATAATTTCCAATTTCAACTGGAACTGGATCAGTTAAATCAGTTTTAATTTGTTGATTGCTTACTCCAACAACTTGGATGGTATCCCCAGAGAGAGGTAGGTTTTCAATTTCCACTGATCTAACAGTAGAACGGGTAGCACCAGTGTCCACTAGGAAAGTGATGTCTACATCGTTAACTTTCCCGTTTACAAATGGACCAGACTGGTCAACCTCAAGAGTGGCTCCAACAACACACTCTTCCTCCTCTCTCGGGCACCGTCAGTAATAATCATCAGAATCACTGTCTTGGCTTTCTGTTAACAAAAATTGTTGTGAAGCATTTTGCATTTGCACTCTTTGTTGCTTTTGCTGTTTTTGCGGTCTTATTACCTGTTCATTTCCCTGAAATCCCACATTTGGATTATATTTTTGAACTCCCCCACAATTCGGAAATGGTGGTTGTGGCAATTGATCCTGACAGTTATTCACCTGTTGCTGTTGCTGTCGCTGAATGTTTAACTCGTTTAACCCCTGTTGCATCTGTAGCTGTTGCTGCAGGTCAACACCATTCTGCATCTGTGGATTTAATAAGGGATTCTTTAAGTTTCTAGGAGGTTTAGGACACTCGTCTTTCCAATGTCCAATTTCGCCACAATTAAAACAAGGTAATCTTTGTTTCAACTCCTCAATCTTTGGGCTAAATTTTCTTGGAAAAATATTACCTTTAAGCTTTCCTTGTATCTGGTTCGTATTTCCAGTTTGAACAAAATTAGTGTTCTTATTTCCCATGCTGGCAATTTGTTGCTCAGCCACCTTTACCTGAGCCCACATGGCTTTCTCCTTGAGCTTCTTTTGTCTCACTTCTAACTCATCACTGCAATACTTAGCTTTTCTCAGAATATCGTCCACAGAAAGTGATTGCCATCCTACAATGCTATTCCTGATCATGTCTGCAATTTCAGGTTTTAGTCCATAAACGAATCTATAGATAAAATGACTCATGTCTTTTTCATCTAATTTTTCATAGCCACTGTATTGTTTAAAAATTAACAGTAACCTCTCATAAAAGGAATGAACTGATTCTTTTGTTTCCTGATTTGTCCTTTCTATTTTAACCCAATCAACTTCTTTGGGTGGAATTTTGTTTTTCATCCAAACGATCACTTTTTCGTAAAAATCCATTACTAGAGCATTTGGGGCACCTGTTTCTTTGATTCGTTCAGGTTCTGTTTTTGGCCAACTTATTGATATTTTACATTCTGTCCAAAGATCTGATGGTACGACAATGTCGAAAAATCCATCTAAATCAATCCACAGAACTTTTGACACTTTGATAAATCTATCCACTTGTCTATACCACTCTACCGGTTTCTCCCTCAATTTTGGAAAATCATTTGTAAATAGCAGTATGTCCTGTCTTGACCAAGGGACATGAACATATCCTCCACCTGCAATCTCTCTCATTGGAAATTGTTTTGACAATTTTTCCAATCTTTCATCTTCCTTCTTTTTCGTCCATTTCACTCTCCATTTATTGAGTTCTCCCAGCTTTTTGATATAAACAATCAAATCTTTTATATGCACTATTCTTCCCATTGAGTTCAAACTCTCAATGTCACTTTCTGAAAAGTCTAGTCTGTAATGTTTTGCAAAATTCTTTTGTTTACTCACATCGATTTCAAGTTCCGCTGCTAAATCTTCTAATTGATCATATTTATTTTTAGTTTTCCACTGAATACTTTTACAAATGAACAGTAGTTCATCATCTCGATAATAATTTAAACTATCTGGACCAATTGTTCCAATTATTAATTCTTCAATATTTGCTTTTAATTTAGCCACATCAAGTTTTGGAGTAGTTACCCTAACTTCAGGACTCCCTACATCTGAAATAGCACCCATTGGTGTTTTTGGAGATAAATCCTCATTAAAGGTTAAATCTGGCATTCTCGATCTTGAAGAGTTTATTTCGGATATGTCTGAGTAAAATTTTTCAGCAGCTTTTTGAATTTCTGCATTTAAAGGAATAGTTAACCCTGTTTTGTTTGATTCTCTTTGGTCAAATACAGGCTGAACAGGACCAATCGTTACTGGAACTGTCACAGCTTCCATGCTTTTTGTCATTCGTTTAATTAATTCTTCTTTAGATTTAAAATATTCAGCAGAATCAACAGCCTCAACGTTTCTTGTTTCCCTTGCATAGTCTTTTGGAGCTTCCCTTGCTCTTGGAGTCATTGCAAAATGTCTACCTTCATTTCGAACATTATCAAATTCTGGTCTTCTTGGAGTTTCAATAATTTCACAATTATTTGGATAAAGTTTTGGAGCTTCACTAATTGGAGGTGCACTTGGTGAAGTTTCAGTAGAAACCACCGGAGTAGACCATGATCTAGGAGGTCTCAAAGGTTGATTCTTTCTAGCTGTAGTGTATATTTCTTCCATAACTGCATCTTCAGATTCGCTTTCTATAGATTTCCCAGCAGGAGTACCCATGACCATTTCCTGAATTAAATACAATCCTTCACTCATGTTTCCCTGCCTCCACATTCGCAACCTGTCTTCATGAGTATCTCTTCTCCAAGCTGGAGTTTTAGTAGGTCTTTTAATTCCACTAGCTTCTCTTTGTAACTGATACATCTCGTCTTCCCACTCAACTAAAGCTTCAAATTGAGTTGGTCTCGGTTTTGGAATAAGAGCATTCATTTTCTCTCGTAAATTTCTCAAGACTTTTACGTTAAATGAACCATCATCAGGCCAAGTTAAAACACCGTCGTTCTTTGTATAGCGTTTCCAGCTATCAAACCATAAAACAGTATGATATCCATATTCACCTTCCATGTACGCTGCAGGTGTTTTATACTTATGAAGTAATTTACCACCTCGCGTTTCAATTTTCTTGTCGGGTGAAAATAAATTTTTACGTTTCTGAAATAATGTTGGCTTTTTCTCAACATGTTTAAAATGATAACTCATTTTTAAAAGTTACATTTAATCCGTAAAATCGTTCGTAAAATATTTCCGGGATGTTCCGCAAAGCAACCAATCCGTGCGCGAAACACACCAACAAGCCAATGACAGTTGAGCTATGTCAATTTCCTGCTCAACGAATAAAAATGGAGTTTTTCTGAAGGACCAATCAGCTTACAGGTCGTCAGAGACTCAAGAACCAATCAGAGTATAGCTTGTGGCGTAGGTCACCCAATCCTAGCGCGGCTCTGTGACGTATACAGCAGCTGCGGTTTCTCGTTTCTCACTCCTAGCGCTTACCCCTCCTTCACAAAATCTTTTCACAGCGCCATTTTAAGGACACTTTTCAGTGTAAATTAATTCTTTAACAATGACAATAAGGACTCATCTGTTTGTTTCACTATTTAGGATAGTTTACATACATTCAAGTATCCACACTTCGGAATAGTCGGCGCTATTCACACTAAGGATAATTTTCAATTGTCGGTAGAGTAACTCTTACCCCACCCTTCTAACACGTAAAATTATGAACTCGTTTTCCTCTGAACGCACCGCGAAGTGACAGTTCTAAGAGTTCCACTTGAACATAAATTACAAATCAAATTCGCACTTTCACACGGAAAATTCCCTAATTTCAAACACACATGAAATCCGTACAGGACTCTCACCTGTTTATAGAAATCATGCACCGTTAGCAAAATAACGACGTTATCCGTACAGGACTCTAACCTGTTTATAGATATAAAACATGTACCCCTACAGGACTCTAACCTGTTTATAGATAATCATGTACCGACGCTACTCTGCCCTTCATTCAAGCTCGGATATAACTAATACTTTTATCACAGTGAGTTTTATGGAAGGCGCTTTGTCCCTATTCTCATGCTGCTCTAATTTCTTAGAAAACCCTCACTTTACAAGATTCAGACCTAGCCCTAACACTGTGCTGCTCGGCGACAACACTATGGTACACGGCGGTACCTCTTGTGATACTCGACGATATCACTGCAAACAGAACAGATGACTTGTGTGACTAATTTCTCGCCACAAAATCTATACCGGTATAGCTTACGGATAGCACGAAAAACAAACTCAACATGTGTTAAAACATCGATCCTATTTCTATACCATAACACTTTAGTAACCCTTAGCAACCAACATATTACCTTGGTTACCCTTAGCAACCATCAATTTCTGCTACCAGAGAATTGATCCAGCGGCCTATAGAAAATATATCATAAACAACGCTACCCAACTTCATAACCTATAAACAAATTTCTACACTAACTTAAGGACCCATTTATAAACATGACATATTTTGGGCCTACTGAATCAGGTGGTCAGATTAAATTTATATATACATTATCTACAAACTATATACAATTTTATACATCTGCGGAAAGAATATTGTCATTAGAATAAATCCTAACCATTTAAACGACCACCATTGGCGATGGGATCTAGCTAATAGTAACCTGCACTTCTGAATAACCAAGACCAGCTTGTTTGTCAAAAGTAAGATTTTATTTACTAAATTATGGTATTTCAAATTATAAATTTATTATTGTAATTTTATTAGCATTAAAGTAAACATGTTTGAAAAGCTTCATAAGAAAAATACATTTTAGTAAGAAATTCAGAGTTTAAGTAAGGATTTTACAGTTTAGCATTTCTAAAGTCTAAGTCCCTAGCTAAGCTAAATAAATGGAAAATAAAGTAAAGTTCTTTGAGGATTCTTACGTGCTCCACGCAAAGTCCAGCAGCACTTCACCCTCATCGGAAAGTCAGAAAGCAGCAGCCAGCCCATCCCTAAGGGCATGACTTTTTATACCTTTCTATGCTAGCTAAACTAAGCGAAGGAAAGTTTTCATAAATCCTCGAAGTCCCATTGGTTGAGAGTGACAAGTGACATGTCACCCACATTTCAAAAGTTCCATTAGGTCACGTCTTTTAAAGACCATTGTCTTTTCCGAATGCAACCAGGAGCTTCCTTGGTTTGCAACAATTGTAAATCAATGTTCTCACAGTGTTCATCTAATTTCCGCGGGTGCCAAGTTAGAGCTGACAAAATTGTCTTTTATCACTGACTTCCGACCTTGGCCACGTCCGACAAAATGATGACAGCACATCAGTTTTTGCTTTGTGAATGCAGCTTTGACGAACACTTTTTCAGAATGGGCTTCTCATGACTTGTGCAGAAGTAAAATTCAGTTTTAGCAAACTCGAGCAAACTAGGCCCAAAAGCAGGCAACTTATGCTTTCTAGTAATAAACAAAAACAAGAAAAGTATTAATTAAAGAAATAATGTTGATTCTGTATCCACCCTAGGTTTACTAATTAATTAACCCTCCCGATTAGTCTAATGTTACCTAGCAAATGCAAACAAATAAAGCAGCGTTTATATCTACCAGTCTTCATTAATCCATGAGACTTATGTGCACCTAGAATAGTGGAAATGACATCACATGGACAAGGAAAAGCAAAATAAGCACATGCCTCTTTTAGATTTGCAGCAGTTAGTAATGACAAAAACGAAAACGACAAATTATTTTATTATTTTGCACGAACAAAAAGATGCAACATTTATGCACGTTTATGAGCACACATGTTAGTCCCCCCATGTGTAAAGTTTAATCTAGGTTGTATTAACACGATACATTACAAATTATTAATATTATTATTCATGTTATGGAAATGTGACTTTGCGAGTTTAAACAAAATTTTGTTTTCTATCTCGCTCCATCAGTAACACAGAATATACAGGAACCAAGTGATTGACAACGTGACACTTCAGGTTACACAAATGAATATTGGAATCGCCCATAAGAATAATGTGATAAAAAGAAGTTTGTTTTGACCTATAAATTTCTAAAAATGCCTGAAAATAGAGTAAATGTTCGTTCAGGATATTGCCTTCCCCAGAGTTATAAAAATTAACAAATAACACTTTAGATTGACTAGGGGTGCATAGTTCAACAAACAAACAGTTGTGGGAGGTTGCCTCCAGCCTCTTTGTTGAACCTTTTAATTTTTGTGAAAAAAGGAGGGCAAGGCCCCCCTTCGCTCTGCCTGCTATACTTGTACGGGCTGGTAAGCAATATGATATAAACCCATCTAGCCAAAAATGACTCTCCTTCTCCCACGTTTCCTGAAAAGAGATAACATCATATTGTTTTATAAAGATCAACCAACTAGGGAAATCTCTTTGTTCCAGCTAATGATCTTGGGTTTAAGGTAAGCCTCTACAACCAGGGACTTGTAGGTTCAACAAGACCCAGACAAACCCAGAGTCAAAAACTGAGCAGCAACTTGCAATGGTATTTTATTATGTACCGGGTATAGTGCAATTATTCTTGGAAAATGTGTACATGGAAAAATTGGTATGAAAGACACTTATGTATTTCTGAAATGGGTACAAATTATAGAGTTTAGAAACAGTACATATTTGCACATTTTCAAAATTGGGAGTACTCATACTAGCATGAGAATTATTGGTCATTTTTCAAAATGACTTCTTTTTTACGCAATGTCTTTCATTTCGAAGGGAGAAATGCATAGAAACTCAATAGGTAATAACAGTTGATTTACAAATCTGAATTACCTTAAGTCTCCCGATAAAAACGGTACCTCACTTGTGTGGGTCGGCCTTGTGCCCGTGACAGGAAATGGCGCAAAACACAAAGTGGTCACACCTCAATCTCGCAGTGAAAAATGACCCTTTTTTAGCAGATTGCCTAGCTGTAGTTTTTATACCCTAGCTCTGCCAGCACCTAGGGAAACCTAGCAAACCTATACATTTTTTAAAACTAGACACCGTGGGGAATCCAGGATAGGGTGACTTGACTGCCTCCCATCAGGTTCTGTTACCAGAATCCCTTGCAAACCTAAAGAATTGACAAAAAAAACTAATTTTTCCTACATTTCTGTGGTGGAAAGTTCTAGAATCTGCGTGGATCCACAAATTTGCACCCACCCCGCGTTCCTCAAAGTCTTCTGAGAAAAATAGTACCTCACTTGTGTGAGTTGGCCTACTCCCTGTGACAGAAAACGGCGCAAAACGCAACGTGGTCGCACCTCAATTTCGCAGTGAAAAAGTAGCCTTTTTTGGCAAAGTGCCTAGCTGTAGTTTTTAAACCTTAGCTCTGTCGGCACCTAGGTAAACCTAGCAAACCTATACATTTGTAAAAACTAGACACCCAGGGGAATCCAGGATGGGGTGACTTGACTGCCTTCCATCACTAAGGGCGAGGCCACAGAAAAACAAAGAATAGAAATGACAGAACGCCGGGAGGTCCCGATGCCAAGCCTTGAGTGAGTACTCAGGGACCCCAGGTCTGCTATAACCCCGTAGGGACCGTGACACATAGGGCCTTATTATGACTTTGGCGGTCTCTGGCGGTCCCAGCTCTGAGACCACCAATGCCATTAAAGACCACAAAAGAATAGAGCTCAGACGACCTGACCGCTCATGCTAAAATTCCTGACACCCACAGCGTACTACAACATTGCCAAACACAGCACCGTTCAGCCGATCAAACCGCCCTCCTGCAGAAGGGAGCAGAAAATGCAAAGATGCCTGCAGAGCTGTTGCAGATGGGACCCAGCCTGAGGTGCGGTCGCCGCTATTCCCTGAGTAAGGGCGAGGCGACTAAAAAACCTGAGAAGAAAGAGCAATGACCGAATGCTGGGAGGTCCCAATGCCGAGTCTTGACTCAGTGTACAGGGACCCCCAGGTCTGCTATAGCCCCGTAGGGACCATTGCAACTGTAGAAGCCAAATGCAAAAAGAAATATGCCAAGGTATGTGTCTTTTGCTTTCTCGCCCTAAGTGCGCCGGGTATGCCTAGACGTGGGTACCGGGCTTACTGTGCCACTGGATTCAAGCTATCTGAGGGGTGAAACCCCGAAACCGGTCCTAGGATGCTTGTTTCCAGTCCAGGGAGGACCTGGAATGGCAGTTCGGGCTGGACTGTTCCCATGAGGCACAGGGTCAAGATTGATTTGCATATGACCAGGTCAAAACTGGGGTGGCATGGTGAGCAAAAGAATAATGGATTTAACCCAGATCTCTTTACTGGGGTGAATGTTTTGATTTGTTCTTCATTCTGTTCATCATTTGTGTGTCTTTTGCTTTCTCGCCCTAACTGGAGAAGCCAGTCACTGAGTGAAGTGGGGGAGGGGGGAGCTGGCTGTGGTCCGATGGCCTGGCTCTCACTGGCACTTTCCAGCCTCAGGTTAGTGCCGATATGGGGACATAAGCAAGTGAGCAAGCTTGACACAGGCGCACTGCTCAGAGCACATACCGATGGCAGAACAGCATGACCACAATGCTTCACTATTAGTGCCTGCAGCTGACCAGATTAACAGGTAGAGAGCGAGCAGTACAGCAGGAGGCAAGCATGGAGAGAGCTAGAATACAAGTGCCGTATGAGAAATGGAACAGAGAACTACAGAGGCAGAACCAACAGGTAGCAAGGCACAGAGAATATACAAGCTACAGCACTTTAATTCCCTTGAATAGGGATCCATAGCACAGGCTGTCTTGCCCCCCCAAACAGGACAGGAGCCAGGAGTAGTAGACGACACGTCTTTATTCATCTGCGTTCTACTCGTAACTAACTTCCCATTCCTCCTTTCTTGCTCCTCCCTTTCCTGCTCCTCCCCGAGTCTATCCTGAACACTAGACTGCTGTACATGATACTACATCTCCCCCTTTCTTAACAAAATAGAGTTAACTTCACACATGTTTATGGTTTCTTGACTGGCCGCACAGATCTGTGGATTGTCCACATGGGTCATAGGCACGTTGCCGTTCCAGGCTTAGGCTCAGTCGGCTCCTCAGGCGTTGGCACGGTATAGTCTGTTAAAGACACTGCATCGTTTGAGCTGTCAGCTGCCTTGACAAGAGTATCCTTGGCTGCGGGATTGTGCCTTTGAAAGTGCGAGACATTGTGTGCGATCCTCTGGTTCTCAGATTCCTTGCGGTTTCCAATAATCTTCCGAGTTATCCACTCATTTACAGATTCTGACGCGATCGTGGTTACCTTTTGTGGAGTGGCAGTTGATGGCTCAGTTCGATGGCGACAAACTGTGTTTCTTGGTAGCCCTCGTTCGACTGACGCTCGATCCATTTCAAGAGTGGACGGTGTTCTGGTTCTCTTCCGCACATCTGCATGAGATCTTTCTTCCTTTTGCCTCTTCCGGTTGGGGGCAGCAGTGTGCTCTCGTTCCGAGTCACGCATACCAGGCAGTAAGGCACTATCTGACATGGGTGGCTCGGTTTGGTCTCGGGACTCATTTGTTGACCCGGTTTGTCTCACCCACTCGCATTTGGGACCGGTGGACTCTTTGCTCATCCGGACATGTGTGTGTGTCTTCCTTATCCACCCGTTTCGCCTTCTTTGCTGAGTGGTAGGATAGTCCTTTCTCACCCGGTGGGTGCTGTCCCGTATGTCTGGTTTCCTTCTGCAAGCGCGTTGAGTCAGCCTCGCTGACCCCTTCAGCGGTGCCGAGATATTCTTTATGTCTTGAAATGATTGTGACCGCCATGACGTGTTGTATTGTGGGGTGATCAAATATTCTGAGTCATTGACATGAGCGGTGCTGGTTGACTGAAGTGACCATACAGACATGCTTTCTGAGTTGGAGGAGCCTTTTGCTGGTTTCCTCTGAGAACGTTTCTTTGAAATTGATTTGACGGATACATTTCTTGAGCTGGTAGTCTGTGATAACATGCTCCTGGAGTCGGGGTCATCTGTGAGACATTTTTGTGAGTGTCGCTTTTGTGTTATTGCTGTGGATAAGTTATTTGCTAGCCACGCGCTAATTTCTTTGTTCTGGTCGTGGAGCATTTGGTCTTTGTCCCTCTCACATGACATTAACTGTCTCTTCCCAGTTTTCTCACTGTCGTGGGTGTCTTTAGTGCATATGCCTATCCCCTTTTGGTTCCTGAGTGACTTACCACGCCTTATGTGATTTGTTTCTTCTTCTCGTTCGTTGGTTGCACTGACGGCAGTGACACTTGTGTAATGTGTCCTCCTGCTGAGTGTTTCTTCAGAAGTGTCTACGACATTTGATGGGCAGTGGGTTGCTCGAGTGTGTTCGTATACCGGTGTCCAGAGTTAGCATGACTCGTCTGTATTTGATCCTTTCTACACATCTATTGAGCAGACTGTCATCTGTCTCCTTTGTGTGGTCTGTCCCACTTGATGCTTCATCCGAATAGTTTGTAATGTCTGTTGAATGATTCAATGAAGACTTCAATGAAGACGTATCAGTGAGGCTGTCGTAACCATCCTTCACCGCCTTTTGTGTTGTTAACTCAGGGTGTTTCACGTCACTTGGTTTCTTCCGTTGTCTTCTCTCTGTTCTGCCTTCGCCCTCCCTCTTTCTGGTGTTGTTTGTTTCTTGGGCTTTTTCCACAGACATGATAGACGTCTCCATTCTTTTATCTTCGTGACTTGCATTCGGGTGTAGTCCTTTTGCTGATTGTCTTGCTTTAACCCGCTCTCCAACGTCAGCCCTCCTGATGATTTCTTTTAGTGAGAATTGCCCTTGAAGGATCTTGCGTCTTGTTTCAGGTTTTGAGCAACCTTCAATTACCCGGAGTCGAACTGCTTCCTCATCTGTAAATGTATTGAAATGGCAGTGGTGCACTAGGCTTTGTAGCCTTGTTATGAAGTTTGGTAATGATTCTCCGGGTTCCTGCCGGGCCGCGTTGAAAGCGATGCGTTCATGATCCACTTCGTACTTTGTGTTGAAATGAGCGCGTAGCGTCTCTTTGAGTTTTCCATATGTCTCTGTGTCTTTTGCTGAAAATGTTCTGATTAAACGTCGTCCTTCGTGACCTACAAGCTGAAGTAGCAACAGTAGACGCTTTTTATCCCTTAGCTCACCGGTTGTTTCAAGAAAGTCATCCAGGGGGGAGGAGCCTAGCTCGAGGACGGAATGGCCGCCTTTTAGCTCGGCTCCGTCGGCCCTCCGGCTAACTTCGACTATCCTGTAATATATCCTGCACTGCTACGATACCTCAATACAGAATTTGAAATTTAAAGATCCACTCTTACTCACCGTCTGGTCCGGAGGTTCCTGTATGCTGTGGGTCCGCAGCTGTGGGATTGGGGCCTCCGGGCGCCCGAGACCGGGACCTCGCCTGAGGGACCCGACCGGCGGAGAAGAGATTGCCGGCCCGGCCGCGAAAGTGAGCCACTGGTGGGAACCGTTATGCGTGTGCCCCGGAGATCCTGAACCGGCCCCGACGACTAGGCCGTGCGGCTGGAGGGGGACGGGATGTGTTTGGGGCTGACCGTGTGAAGGGGTCCCTTCGCCTTTGTCCTGTCCGGCGGCCCAGAACCTCGTGCTTGGCTCTCGCCTGTGGGGCCTGCCACTGTTCGGAGGGGAGACCCCCCCCCCCCATCGGACGCTCGCCCATCCTGTGCCGGTGAGGCCGTTGTTGGGAGCCTCCGGAGGTCTGTAAAGTCCTCCATTTGGGAACTGTTTGGGGGCCCACGGTGGAGTGTGGGGCGGCGAAATTCACAAGATGGCTACCGACAACGTGGGGGATGCTCCGCTCCGCATCGGCGCTCCTTACCGGCCGGACTGTGCAGAGGCCTGGGAGTGTACTCGAGCGCCCACGCCCGGTGATGTCCTGGACGCCTTGATGTCATTGTACGCTGTCTTGGCCCCCGGTGCCTCGGCCGACCCCGTGCGGCTCGCCGCCATTTTGGGCCGCCGCTCTTCCATGCACCCCTATCGTCCTGATGCCGCCATTGCTTCGCCCTCTTCGGCTGCGCCAGGAGTTGCTGTTGTTGTTCTTCTGCCGATTGATGGGCCGGTGACTTTTGACCCTCTGCCTCCTCACCGCCTGGATTTCGAGGACTTCCACACGCCGCGGAGATCTGCTCCTTCCCGGATGCCTGGGTCTTATGGTGGACCGCTGTTTGATCCCGCTTCATTGGACTCGAACTTTTGTTCTGGAGGGGTACCTTTGTACTGTCGAATTGCGCATCTGGACTCCGACTTGCCTTTGCTCGCCCTGTCGTTGCTACTACAATTGACTTGCTTTATTGACTTTTTGTATTCCCTCCGTGCGAAGGCTCTCTCTGATGTATATCACTGCCGTGACTCTGGACAACATTACGATTATTTTGAGCTGGGTGGTCCGCCCCACATTCTCCTTTATTGGGTTGGTTTCGTGGTTAGGAAGGGTTGGGGGTGAGTTGTGAGACATGATAGTTTGCGGGTTTACCTGCCCGTTGTACTGATGTATGTACTCCCTGACGCGGTGAATCGTTACAATCTCTTCCTCCTCCCCCTCCCTGTGATTTTTGCTATTTGTGAAGATGTGGTATTGACTTGATGCTTATTCATTCGTTGGTCGGGGGAGGGTCGCGCCGAATGTGTTTGTTCATATCCTCTGGCTCCTCCCTCACATTTATTTTTGTTTTGTATTTCTTCTCCTCCTCTTTTTGTCTTCTTCCTCTACTTTCCCTTTTTTCACTATATTTCGGGTTTCGGATTAGGGCGACAGGCACGCTGTTTGGAGGGTAGGCCGTAGCCTTCTGCAGGGGTGCGGGGTGGGACGGGTGGGCGGGGTCTTTCAGATGTTTTCTTTTGGTTCTATGGCCCTTTTCTATCCCTTTATAGCGGTGCCGCTTCTGTCCTCGCTTCTCAGGCATGAGTGGGTTGTGGTCTGTTGCAATCCACTTGTATCGGTCTCAATGCTTCGTCGCGACTGCCATACCCTTCTTTTCGTCAGCTCTCCACTTTCTTCTGTACTATTAGCCGCGGGTTGCCTGGCCCGGGGTGGCGCCCATCTTGCACGATTGTGTTTCTCCTTTTATATTTTTTATTTTTTTGTTCTTTCTCCTTCCTTTCCCCCCCTTTCTGTCCCCCCTTTTCGGTTTCCTCCCCTTTGTTTCTCCCCCCATTCTTCCCCCCCTCCCTTCCCCTATCCCCTTTCCCCCCCCTCTCCCCCCCCTCCTTTTTCCCAGGCTCGTATTGTTAGAAGTGGGTTCGGTTCGTACATTTTACCCGTTCCCCTTGCCTCTGTTAGCTGTTATTGGGTGGGGGACATAAGATCTTGGTAGCACTTGTATGCTTCTCCACTATATTTTACGTCTGTTTTGTGCTGCGATCGCCTCCTGTCCTTACATCCTCCCCCACCCCCCCTCCTCTCGTTTCAGTATGGGTGTATTCCTGTTTCTGGGTTATCCCGTATTTGTGAGTCAGTCATGAGCCTTGTCCCCTTATCATAAAATAGACCTCATTGATCCTAGATTGGGCCATTCTTGTCGCATACCCCAAGTCTAATATTGTTTGATTGTGTTTGCTTGCCTGCCAATTGGCCTTGTGCCGCCTATTTTGATTTTTGATCGTCTTTGACTTGTGGCCGGCCGGATTGGTTGTAGGCCCGCACATGTTTATCCTAATGATGCAAATAAAGGTCTTCAAAAAAAAAAAAAAAAGTCATCCAGTGATTTCAGCCACCTGTTCCATTGGGGGCTCAAGCTCTGATTGTTGGTCTGCGTCACTGGTATTTCAATGCGGGGTTTGGATGTGTGTGTTTCTTCTCTCACCGACATGATGGTGAATGGGACTGTTTCCTTTTCTTCCTGTTTTCTTCCTGACCCCCCCCTTTCGGCCGATAGTCTTTGTTTGGTCGTTTCCTTTGGTTTGGATAAGAGTCGCTGAGCTCGGGTGACTTTTGTATGTTGTCTTCATGTGGTTCTGACGTTTAGTTTGGTACTTGCCTTTGCTCGTGCTTGTTCCGTTCAGGATCTGCATGTGCTTGTGTTTGTTGCATTCGAGATTTGTACTGGCTTGTGCTTGCTAAGTTTATCGTTGCTCGTATCAGTTATTGATTGTGTTCAAGTCGTCTTTGTCTGTTATTTGTGCTTGTTTACAGTTTGCGATTCTCGCATTTACTCGTAGTTGCTTGTGTTGGCTCTGGTGTTTGCTCGTGTTTTCTGTATGTCACCGTTGCCTTTACTTGTGCTTATTTATCATTTGTACTTGCATGCTGTTGTGTCCCTTTATCTTTTGCACTCGCCAGTGCTTGTTTGCTTGCATCCGTCAAGGTTTGTTCACTGATCTTCTGGCACTTGCCAATGTTTGTTTACTGCAGCTGTTCCATTTGCCACCGCTTGTTCCTTTTGTTTACTGACATTGATCAATGCTTGTTGTGTTTCTTTCTTTGTCTTTACCAGTGCTTGTTTGTCCTTTTCCAGTGCTTGTTTTGCAACTTTCAATGCTGCCTGACTTCAAAATGGCCGCTTATAATTTCCACAGGGAACTGTCCTTATGGCTGCCTGACCTCAAGATGGCCGCCGTCACTGAAGTCTCAGATCACACGAGACTTCCTCACTGCTCATTCTCACCAGGGCCAATTCAGATAGGACTCACCGGCAGCCGATCTCAAATGCAGCACCTTCCAGGTCTCCCCACCTTTCCACAGCTGCCACGTTCAGGTAAGGTTGGGGTGGGCTCCCACCTTGCTTCTCTGGGTCCCGCACTCACTCGGCGACAACTTGCCAAGTCTCACGCATCGGGGGTGAGCTCCCGATTTTGGGCGCCAAACAGCGCTCGGCTTCAGGCGGCTCCAGCGCTCAACAGCGCTTGCTAGCCAGGGCTTCACACGATCGCCTGATCGTGGAGTTGGCTCACTTGCCAGGACTTTAAATTGAATTCATGGGTCTTTGAGACTCAACCTCGCACTGCCGATCGTGGCAGTCTGTCCCCGGGTGCTCTCAGACCTCTGTGCTGCTTTCCACTCCGTGTCTTTTCTTCCAGCCGCTTCGTTTTGAGGTGGAGACGCTCCGGGTGGCCCTCCGATTGTACGGGCAACTTGACTTCACTCGCGTGGGGCAGCATTCAGGCGCGACGTGTAGCGCGTTTCATTTTTGCGCTTCTGGCACTCGGCGCCGACACGGGCTGCAGGCTCTCTGGTCTTGGGCCGTTCACAAACGGCATGGGTTTTGGGCAAATGTGGGTTTCGGCATTAATCCCATCCTCGTCGCCATTGTCTTGCCCCCCCAAACAGGACAGGAGCCAGGAGTAGTAGACGACACGTCTTTATTCATCTGCGTCCTACTCGTAACTAACTTCCCATTCCTCCTTTCTTGCTCCTCCCTTTCCTGCTCCTCCCCCGAGTCTATCCTGAACACTAGACTGCTGTACACGATACTACACAGGCGTGTGGCAACAAAAAGACTTCCGTCCTCCTAGAAGAGGCCCCACACATATAAAGAGAGACTGTGGAACACGCTTTAGGGCCGCATAGACCACGAGGAGATGACCACATGAGCTTGTATTGGGAGGCAGAATGACAACTACACCTCTCTCTCTTCGTGCTAAATAGACATACATGGGATAGATAGAGCAAACCAACGGGCTCGCCCCGACAGTAACTATCATAGCGTCACCCACCCTCTGAGGCATAGGCGACTCACACGAGCTGGCACGGTGAGTACTGGAGAGCCTAAAAAGAGTGCCTTGCACTTAACCCCAACTTGCATGCTTGCTGGTACATAATATTCTGCTGGTGATCGTGGGACACAATGGGAAAAACTGACCCAACCCAACCTAAACTATAGTTTGAGGCACGCAAATCTGCCATGTCAAAAGAGACAGACCCCAGCAAACCAGACTTAGACACAGACACAACAGCTAATACCAAACTGAAGCATATTCTGACAGCAATGCAACGCAGCCTCACAAAAAGAGACAGGAATATATATGCTCTAATATTTAGAATGGATAGAATGACATAAAGACTTAATAGACACACGGGGAGACTAAACACCTTGAAGAGAAGAGTGCTGGACGCTGAGGATGTTGTGGCAGCGGAGACAGCCGAACACACAAAAGTTGACAAAATACTCCACACTCTCTGTGCGAAGACCATAGATTTAGAAGCGCGCTCTCGAGGAAACAATCTACATACAATGGGAGTAGCGGAATCGACTCGGATAGAGAACACAGAATTATTTGTGGAGAAAATCCTGACCATCATCATGGGCAGAGAAATTCTTTGGTATATTTTTGTAGTTGAACAGGAACACCACTCCCTGGCACCCAGACCAATCCCAGGAACTAACCCCCGTCCCAAAATAGTGCACCTCCTTAACTTTTGTGATACGGATGCACCACTGTGTAAGGCAACCAAGCTCAAGACTCTGACATATTAAGGCATGAGTTGTCCACATATGCAAACTTTACGCAACAGGTACAAGAGAGGGGAAGGTTGTTCGTCCCTGTCCTGGGCAAAAGGAAGCTCTGGGAACTCCATCTTGAATACAGCATGTTATACCCAGCCAAGCGCATTATTTCACGGATCATAAGCAAGTACTACCTTTCGGCAAACTCAGAGGGGGAGAGGGAATCAGATGCAGTTCCCCACTGAACAACCCTAAGGAAGACAGGGCCAATCAGAATAAAGAAGAACAGTAGCAGGCTCAGGAGCCACCAGACACTCTTAGATGGAAAAAGTGAAAAGGGGGGACGGCTTCTATAGGCCTAAGCAATATAATACCAAGGTGACACTACTTGAAGGGGGTTGTACCATCCTCATAATTTTTCTTCCTACGAAGGGGCAAGCTACAGCACCCTAATTGGTAATGAAAGAGAGGAGGGGAATCCAACATGGAACCCTAAACCCTATAGCAAAAGGAGAGACTGTTCTGAATATGTAAGGGGACACCCTGGCTACACCATGGACATATGCATTCAATTGGGGGGACTGGGTCTTTTCCCCCGAACTGTGTAAAGGAAACAGTTAATTAATTGATAGACACACTACTTAGGGGGAGAGTCCAACAAAACTATCAGGTAACAACCAGGGAAATACATGTTATTAGTACAGTGTTTGGCATTCTATGAGTCAGCTAAAACAGGTAACGGTGAGTTTATATGTGACATTGCAAACTGTGGTCGAAGAGCTGAATAACCAGAAATTCACCTAGTCGGTCACATACACCCCTATGTGTGCATCACCTCATGTTAAATGTAAATTGCGGTTAATTCTAGTCGAGTGGATACTGGGGAGGGAGGGGATCGAGAGATTATTATGCTGTGTGCAATTAGGGGATACATAGCGTGGGAGGTGGGGGTTTGGGGAATGTTAAGCTGTTGTTAATGTTCAGGAAAAGGGAAACACACTACATGAGAGAACTTGACAGAGCTATGAGTGGAATGACCGTATTTGGAAGTAAATCAAGAAGCAGGGAATCACTCTATAGTGTCACATATTTGATTCCTAACTTGGAACGTGTGTGGACTTAATGACAACAGGAAAGTTCGTAAAGTGGTGTCCTGCCTCAAGCGCCACAAAATAGATGTAGCCATATTGCAGGAAACACTCTTAGCTCCTAACAGCATGGTACTGTCACACCAACGATTGTAGGGATGTTGCTATGCAGCAAAGTTCTCCTTACATGCGTGTGGAGTTCTAATATGGTTGGATAATAGGTTAAAGGTTCAACTACGGGGTGACCGTGGCCCAGAAGGCAGATATGTAGTAGCTATCTGCCATAATGATGACCTAGAGAAGGTATTGGTTGGGTTATATGGACCAAATTACGATGACCTGCATTTTTTTCTATTCCCTTAGCGATCGGTTAATTTAGTTAGGAGATCTCCCACAAATATGAGGAGGTGATTTTAACTGTGTATTAAACTCAGATCGAGATTGCTCTAGCGGTGCCCACCCCACCACCCCACTTTAGCGGTCAAGGCAATTTTGAAATAATAGACAATACAGGTCTTGTTGACATAAGGAGACACAACAACCCAGACACTGCAGGGTACACACATTACAAGGAACATAGAGAGAACCTCTCCTAGAAACTTATATAACATTAGGTAGCATATCCATCAATTATTATAAGACATCATTGTCTCACACCAAACCGATATGTAAGCAAAACATTTATTTTTTCAATTTCATCAAGAGACACAAATTCATAAAAACATTTATATATATGTATTTATATACAAGACAGTTAGTCAAATAAGCATAACATATAACCCCCAATCAAACTCACACATTCAAACATCCTCTCAACCAATCACCACATAATATACTACAAGGCAAAAGAACAGTTATATAATCACAAAACCAGGAAGGCCTAAAACAAAAAATACAGACAAAAAACAACAAGGCGCGACGCGCGTTTTGGAAAAGGACAATAGATCCACAAGTTCCTTCGTCAGGGCGCAAGGAAAGTCACAGTTTTATAGGAGAATTCTTCACAAATTAGAATGACTTGGATACTATTAACATTTAATTTCTTCAGGACCACACTTTCAGGGCTTAGGTATTTGTTGATGATGGTTTAACAGGTAAAATACAAGGTCTGTGGGGACAATTGAGGAAAACAATGAACAGTCAATTTTCAATAACATCAAGTTTCGCTGCTGGAGAAAACCACCACCAAGTCCAAGTCGTGCTACTTGAATCGACCAGTGTTTAGAATATTTGTAGTGCACAAAAAAAGGTAAGTGCAAAATAGAAGATAGAAAAAACGTACACACATTACTCCTCGGTCCATGATATTCACACCTGTATCAATCAATCAATCAATCAATGTTAACTTTACTCGACCATGATATTTACATTCATAAAAGCACATTTCACATTCAATTAATATAGGCATGAAAAGTTAATAGTGAGAATGAGCATATAAAAAAAGAATGTAAAATGTCAGACACATATAACATTAAAAGTGTACATCAATTAAAATCCGAGAGCATTTCAGATTGCACTTCACCACCTAAGAAGTAGCCTCCAAAAGTGCTTAAATGACATACTTTTCCTCTGTAAGGCACCATACCCAGGAAGTAAGCCTTAGCTGATGTTGAATAACTGTGGGTGTTGAGGCTTCATCTGCTACTCTTAGAGATCCCAACATTTCAAGGCCCTCTTTCTTCAGGGTTTTTCTCAAAATTCGAGCCATGGAACTGGGGTTTGAGTAAAAATCTGAATAGCCAAGATCATTCATAAACCTATAAACAAACCCAAGCCAGGGAATATTCAATGCCCCATCCAATCTAGTACAGTCACGCAGGATCGCTCTATTTAAATGTGTCTGGTCACTAACCCATATCATGTGCCAATGGATTATCGGCTCCAGTTTGTTAAGGTCCACTAGAAATGGGAGACCCAGCTCCTCGTGACACAAAAATGATTACGTGCTGGAAGGGACGAAGAGGATGTACCGGAGGAAGGCATTTTCCACAGTTTGTAAAGGGAGAGAATTGGCTATGCCCCACACCCTTGCCTCATATATTGCTGCTGAGATACACTGAGCCTTGTATATTTGCAGAAGCTCGCCAGGCGGCTTCCTGCCCAGTTTCTTCACAAAGGCAAGGGCACTGGTTGTTTGACTAAAGCCCAGTTTTTTCTGCTCAATTGAGCGGGACCATGTGTCTTTCTGATTAAAAAGGACACCGAGGTACGAGAAAGTACTCGTAGATGCTAACTTCCTACCGTCCAGGCAGTTGTCCCTACCCTTATTCCTACGAGTCGCTGTGCCACAGCTCATTATAAATGTCTTGGAAAAATTGTTACTAAAGCATAAAAGTGTTAACACTGTCCAAGACCACTTATAAACTGTTTTGCTTGTGCACTGCAATAATATTTGGGTCCACCCCTAAGTCAGCAAGGATCTCCCATAACTTGGCATGGATTACAGAGTCGAACGCTGCAGTTAAATCAACGAAGACTAAGTAGAGTCTCCCTTTGGCTCTTGTATATTTCCCTACGATAATAGACCAGTTTAAGCTCTGTTCTGTGGTGCCCAGCTCTTCACGAAACCCATACTGAAGATCAGACAGAAAGTGATTTTCTGCCGCCTAGTCCTGTTAACGCTGCAGAACAACACGACCTGCCACCTTCACCATAGAATCATGAAGGGAAATTGCTCTGTAACAACCAGGGTCTTGGCGGTTTCCCTTCTTGAATATTGGAACAATAATAGACTCCATCCATGTCTTCTGGAAGGTAGTAGAATCATGGCGTTAACCAACTGAGTTAATAGTGGGTCCCATAGCAGAACCGTTGTGGCATTAGACGCTAAGTAGGCTCCTAACCTCTTTGTTTATCACAAGGAAGGAGTGTACTATGTCATCTGCAGTAGAAAACTCATTCAAGCAGGTGTCAAAGGCAGTTTTGCAGGATAGGATAAGCTGTTTAGTTAGTGCCTCTGGGTCAACTTTAGACCAGCGAATAGCATACCCATTCCTTTTTCCAGCTCTCAGGTACCCAGCACCTAATTTGCTTGGTTATTCCCCACAGAACTTTGGGCAGATAATAGTAACTTAAGACAAAGCGGATAGTGATCGCTCAGTGCAATTCTCCCTATCGTAAAGGAGAGCAAGTTGGGGGCGAGGGTATGTGAAACGAGCATGAAGTCAATGGTCTTTAATGGCCTCTGCCATTAAAGTTCAGGCCTTTATCACTGGGATAGGTACAAGTTCATTCACAATCCCCAGAACGTAACAGGACATTGTGTTATTAAAAAGGTCCCCCACCGTTGTGTGTGAGAAATGACAGTTGGGAGCCCCCTCTTCGTTGTGGGTACCACATATATTTGAAATAGGAGATTTACACAGTGCGCAGTTAAAATCCCCCATCAAATGATCATAGTCATGGCTTGCCGAGCCAAGAGGGTGGATGCACTTTAAGAGTGCTGCAGGACCCCTCACCATCTGCCCGTAATCCTTACCTGAACTGAGCCATCCTTTGGTGAATCCTAGTGTTTGTGTGGCGGGTCGGTCCTGGCTGTGTTCTCAGGACTTCTGGACTTCCACTGAGCCGTCCTGCTGCTGTGACTTGGGGCGGCGCATCTCGCCCACAAAAATGGCCGCCCCTCGCCGGTGACTGTGGTGCTGGCTGTCGCTGTGGTGCCCTTCCCGGCCCTGTGGGCGCTCTCCTGTGAGTGGGGGGATGCCTCAGATACACGTCCTGACGGAAAGCAGCTCCCGGCCTGCAGGACTTTTCCCCTTGCCACCCGGCCTTCCCTCGTTGGTGCTGGCGGAGGCGGGCCTGAACTGTGGGGAGCCTTGGCGGCATGGCTGCAACTCATGGTGGGAGGATCTCCTGGAGGCGTGGCTGCGGCATCGGCTGCCACTGCGGGCGGTGTGCTCAAGCCGGGAGGTCGAAGGAAGACCTGAGAGCCGCTGTTTGGGAGTCTGTGGAGCGGGTGAGTCTTGGGGGCGGTGGGGGTTCGGGACGGGTGCTGGGACCCCTGAGTGCCTCCTCTCCCTATCTCCTGGACTTCCCCCCCCTCCCGCCAGCGCTGACGGATCTGAACAGGGTGCTTGGTGTTTAAGCGGCTGGCCCTGCATCGTACCCCGGTGAGCCTTCTAAAGGGGCGGCCGTGACATCGGCTGCCATATCGGGCATCGGAGGAGGAGGCTGCACTCACTTTGGCCCCAGGGGGATCTGGAGGAGTCCTGGGGTTGTTGAGCGAAGAGCGGCAGAACGAGTAAGTCCTGACGGCGCCAGTGGGAGTCCAGATGGTGGCTGTGGGCCCACCCTGCACGTGTGAGAAGCTAATGGAGGTGGAGCCGGCCCTGTATTGTGCTAGAGATCCTGCCTGACTGGGGAGGCCTGGGCAGCCCCCCTCCCTGACCTTGCTGGTAGGGACCCCCATTACATTACTGGTGGCAAGGAGAGGCAGTGGAGCAGCGCGGCCCTCCCTGGGCTGAGGTGCCCAGGACACTTCTTTGTGTGGGCCCATTGCTCCCTCTGGTTGGCCTTGGCCCCTCCCTTCTGTGGATCACGGTGGAGGGGGGACGACTGGGAGTCCCTCCTGATTTCAGTGCTTGAGCGGGTTTCCCCTCACGGCTGCACCACCATCCAGTCACCACCTGGGGCTGTCGGCCGTGTATCTCAAGCTGCTCCCCGTGGTATTTGAAGACCTCTCTCTGGTACTTCCCCATCTCACTCACTGGACTGGGGCCTGGGATGGTCCCCCCACCCCGGCCAGCATCCTTACCTGCTGAATCTTTGGCCTAGAGGGGGCACGGCCTCCTGCTACATTGCCAAGGCGTGGCCCTGCTGGGGGCGCGGGGACCTTGGTCGGCAGGGGCCCACTCGTGATCCTGGCGCTGACTCTGTTCTTTCTTCCTACCTGCCTCTCATCACCTACTCTGGTGGGGCCACCCTGTCTGGAGTGGAGGGCTCGGCTGCACATATCGGGCGGCAGCGAACTCAGTTGTGCCTTATCTGTGCATTGGTAGCGTTATTTGCTTAACCCCGGTCTACCTGACTACATCCGTTGGTCCCCTGCAATGAGATCCGCTTCTGGCTCCCTAGGTGACATCATGGGCAGAACGGATAGGTCAGCAAAGCCCCCTGTCACCCAGACGAAAATGGATCGTTTCACTACCTAGGAGGGTGAGGCGACCGGGGGAGCTGCGGAGCAGGAACCTCCCTTATCCGCTGACTTGTCCACTATTCTACAGGCCATCCACGCCTCACAAACCTCGGTCGAAGGTAAGATTGTGGAGATGCGCGTGGACGTGACCCTCATCCGGCAGGACCTCCGGAATGCCACGGCCCAGATCAAGGAAACTGAGAGCCGGATCTCTACCATTGAGGATGATGTCCAACAACTCAAGGGGCAGGTGGTAAGTCTCCAGTCACATATGCAAGAACTGCACCACTGGGCAGAGGACGCAGAAAACAGGTCCTGGCGCACGCAACAATCTCCACCTGGTGGGCTTCCCGGAGGGGGCTGAGCAGGGTCGCGCGGCAGGCTTCCTGTAGAGGGGGTTAAGATCGTGGGTCCCCGAGAGCTCTCTTTCACCATGGTTCACGATTGAGCGGGCCCTTCGCTCTCTCGCTCCCAAACTGCCAGCCCCCCATGACCAGTCATAATGAGGGTCATTAACTTCAGAGATCGTGACTCCATCTTGTCCGAGGATCGTAAGCAACAGCGGCTCCACTATGAAAACCACTATGAAAACCACACAATTATGATCTTCCTGGATTACACCCGCAAGGTCCAGGGTCAACGCCGCTCCTTTGGCGAAGTGAAGCAAAAACTGAGGCCACTCAACATCCAATATAGGCTCCTTTTCCCGGCATGCCTGTGAGTGGTGTTCGCTAATAAGACCATGTTCCTTTAGGACAATGAGTTTCGGAAGGTGGTGCGGTGGGAACTCAAGCATTACTTCCTTTCTAACGAAGGGCCGGTCTCCTCACCCAGTACCCTATGGGAGGCGGGCAAGGCTACAATTAGAGGGGTCGCTAAGGGCCAACTCAAGATCCAACGGCAAGCCCAGTTGGAGTAAATGATCACGCGGGAGGCGCAGGCTCTGCACCTGGAGCGCACCCCGGCCCGATCCCTTGACGCTTCTGATACGCGCGGAGATCAGGCAGCTGTCGCTGGATGCGGCCAAACTCCTTTGGCACTCATCCGTGGCCAGGGTGTACGGTTGGGGTGACAAGAATGGGTCGCTCCTTCACCGCCTTGCTACATACCCTAGGGTGAATCGCATTATTCCCGAGATTGTGGCACGGGACAGTACACTGTACCGCTCCCCTATGGCTAAGGCGCAGGCCTTTACCATCTACTACCATCAGCTCTATGAGGCCAGACCTCCTACCCTCTCTCTTTTGGATTTGCTGGTGGATGGTGGTGGCAGCCTCCCATGTATAGGCCCCACTGCCCAAGCTGACCTTGACCACCCTATCACCTGCGAGGAGATCGGGGAGGCGATCGACCTTCTTTCCTCCGGCAATACATTTGGTCCGGATGGTCTCCCCCAGGAATAATATGCACACTATCAGGACACGCTTGCACCCCACTTGGTGGGGCTGTATCGGGAGGCGGTGGAGAAGGGCTCCTTCCCTCGTGAGTCGGACATGGCCACCATTGTGGTTCTGCCAAAATCCCAGCCGCCCTCGTCCTGCTGTGCCAATTACTGCCCAATTTCACTCACTAATACTGAGATCAAAGTGTACGCCACAATACTCGCCTAGCAGCTTAAACCCCACTTATCCACACTGGTTCATCCCGACCAGTGCGGATTCATGCCCTCACGTGGAACCCGGCATTGTCTTTGTAGATTGCAATCCGCTCTGGCCCACCGTCACCTCCTAACGCCATACCTGGTGATTCTCCTGGTAGACTTCGAGAAGGCCTTTGACTCGGTGGATTGGGGGTTTCTCGGAGACGTCTTGGAGAGGATGGGCCTCGGTCCCCGGTTCCGAGCCATGATCAGGGTTCTGTACGCCTTTCCAAGAGCTTGAGTCCTTGTAAATGTGGTCCTATCAGAACCCTTCTCTATTCGCAGGGGAACGAGGCAGGGCTGTCCACTTTCCCCCTTGATCTTCGCTTTGGCGATAGAGCCTTTGGCATCCCTGATGCGATCGTGTGAGCATGTGCAGGCAGGGGAATGGCTCAACACCAAGCCGGACAAAATTGGCTTATATGCAGACGACGTCTTCATCTACTTAGCAGATCCTGCCCAGTCGGGACCGCACTGTCTTTGCATTTTGCACTGCTTTGAATGGGCCTCCGGCATCCGGTTGAACCCCGATAAATCGGTTCTGGTCCCCCTTCATCTGTCTAGAGAATGCTTTAACTGGCAATTTGTAATACCTCTTCACTGTCAATCCTTTAAATATTTGGGGATCTGGTTGACCCTGATCCCCGAGCTGAGCTGGGTCCTCAACGTTACTCCTCTGGAGAAACGTGCCAAGGCGGACCTCCAGAAGTGGCAGTCGCTGCCCCTGAACCCCATGGGAAGGGTGGCCCTTTTGAAAATGATGGTCCTTCCCTGCTTCCTTTATGTCCTTCAAAACACCCCCTTGTGTTTTCCTAAAACTTGGCTTCGAGAACTAGATTGTATACTCTCCAGGTTTTTGTGGGTGAAAGGTAGGTCCCGACTGGCGCTGAGTACTTGTAGGATCCCTTCGTTTGACGGGGGCCTAGGAATGACTCATCTCTATTTATATTACCTTTCTACGCAAATTCTCTCTTTACATGACTGGTTCAACGGGGGTTGGTCGGACCCGGCCTTTAGGCTCGAGTTGAGAGAGCTGGGCCTTGCTAAGATTCAGTCTATGACGTACGGAGCCCCTATTTCCACTCGCCTTCCCGAAGTAACGCGCTCGGTGTTGCTGGCCTGGATGGCTGCACTGCGGCACACCAAGTGGACGCACACGCTGACGCAGTGTACTCCATTGTGGAATATGACCTGGCTCAAAGAAGTGAACGTACTGCAGGGTTTCAGAGCTTGGGACCTCATAGGTATTTCGCAGCTGGGCGACGTGTGGGTTGGGGACCATTTGCGTTCCTTTGGAGACCTCCAAAACAGATTTTCACTACACCAGTCACAATTCTATAGTGACCTGCAGCTGCAACATGCCCTCCGCTAATGGTTACACAGCTCCCCGACCACAGCCCACCTGAAGCTCAGATAATGTTTGGGGACCTGGGGAAGAGTGGCATTTCACGTATCTATCGTACACTGACTAATAATACTTCCACCTCCTTGGACCGACTGCAGGTTCAGTGGGAGGACTGGGTTGGCCCTCTAGAGGAAGAGGACTGGTGTGATGCCCTTATGGCCCCAAGAACAGTCACCGCATCCGCTAGGCTGCGCCTGGTCCAGCTCTACTACTTACACAGAGCTTATCTCACCCCGGCGCGCCTCCATCGGGCTGGATTTAGTTCTACGCCAGCCTGTACTAGATGTGGTCATGACCCGGTGGACTTCCTTCACATGGTGTGGGCTAGTCTCGACCTGATGCAGTTCTGGAAGGAAATAGAGGAAGAGCTTACTGAAGTCTTGGGGTGAGAGGTCCCACATGACCCTAAGCACACACTCCTGGGTATTACTGACGGGTCAGATGGGTCTAGGAAAGAGAAAGAATTTCTAACTACAGCATTGGTGGTCGCTAAGAGAGACATCGCGGCCTCATGGAAATGCCCGGAGCCCCCGGGAGTCGGAAGATGGCAGGCTGGGGTGGACTGGTGCACCACGCAGGAGAAGCACATGGGTGCCCCAAGAAATACCGCAGATTGTGGGGGAAATAGTTGGGGGAGGTGGGCTGATCATTGAGGGGACTGTCTATTTGTCAAATAATTGTATTTTAATGGTATCTGTCCGAAGGCTAGCGCAGAGTGTTATATGTATTCCACAACTTTCATGGGTTTATGATGCACTGCTGGTGTATTTCTTTGTAAAATCAATAAAAATGTGTTGATCAGAATGATCATAGTATCCATAAAACTTGAATTACAAATGACATCCAATGCCTCACTAGTCCTTAAAAGCTCAATCCCCAGCTCTCCCACGGGGACATTATTATACAAGTTTACCATGAGCACTCTCTTTGAGTGTTTTAAATACAATTGAATAATCTTGTAGTAACAATCCCCAGCACAAAAAACAATCTTATCCCCCCTGTACCATGTTAGAAATATACATGCACAGCCCTCCCTTTGGCCTTCCTCCCAAACCCTTCACCGCAGAGGTGTTAAAAGTCATGTAGCCAGTGATGTGTACTGGCTCCAACTCCCATGTTTCTTGCAGGCACAAGATATCAGTGCTGTCTATGAACTCACAATTAAGGCAACAGTGGTCCCTTACAAGCATTAAATATTAAATCAATGAATATAGACGAAATCGTTACTATATTGAAAATGACAAACCCAGCCGGGCAGAGGTCTTAGTGTTTACTTTTCAATCGATGTAAGACATAATTCACACACAATATACAAGACAGGGCACAAGCCTGCACCCAGTTTATCACACAGAAAATATCAGGAAAGGGGAACAAATAAGAGAAAACACACAAAAGGGCTTATAGGCAAAAGCTTAGCGTTCTGTAAACTTGTTAATTTGCACAGTTGTAATTATGAAACAGAACAATATTGACACCTTCACACTTTTAAAGGGCAATACGTAATTCCATGTGTATAAGGTGCACATAGTTGTCGACGGCGTTTCGATCCGTTTACCACATTGTACGGATCTCATCAGGACATGTAATGTATGCCTAATAGTAAAACAGCCTCATTTGCCTAAGGGGAGGAAGGGAAGGAAAATACCAGAAAGAAACCGTAAGAAGAATTAGAAAATACCGCATGTACTTGCATACATAGCGTGAAAATGGTGGGCATGCACTCTGTGGGGGTAAGCTTAAAGTACAGTTGGCTGATACGGAGTGCTAAATGTGAGATACCTAAATACAGGGGGGGGAGAGGGAGAGAGAAAAGTCACGGGCGGTGCACGTGCAAAGCGTGAGTATTAAATGCGGCGCAAGTGTGAGACAGAATTAAGGCAAGCTTATCAAGGGAAACTCAACTCGAGAGAAAAAGGAGGAGTGACCCCGCGCCCATCCAGGCAGGTAGACAGTGATGTAAAGGAGTAGGCGGTAGTACCACGGTAGCCTACATGCGGAGGAAGTCTAATGTCGTGGCAATGGGGAAAATGGGTAATTGACGCTCACCATTGGGTAAGCCAGCGAAATCGGGGCTTGGTGTGTGCCGTTTCAAGGAAAAATCTGCAAAAACAACGAAATAGTAAAGTACGTTGTGGAGGGGAGAGTTAAGTGAGGTAAGCCTAGAGCAAGAAGGCAGCTTACCGATTGGGCTAATGTCGAGACGGGTAGTGTCAACCATAATTAAGTGAGCTTCGGTGGGACCTGAGCAGGGATTGATCACTGGAGAGCCTGAAAAAAAGGGGGCGATAGAGCTATTGCGGGGCACTTGAGTGAAGTTTAGGGAAGGCACAGCAGAATTACCGGAGGGACGCTTACCGTGAGCAATTGCCAGCTAGGGAACGTCAATCGGACCACAGTGGGAAGAATAAGGACGTTCGGGTAACCCGGTTCGATAACCTGAAGGAGAACCACAAGGGGGCGGGAGTTAAGGCAATGGCCTAAACGCCCGGGGGATACACGGTAGGAAATTACGGGTGGGCCAAGAGTGGGGTGGAACTTACCGGTAGTGGGTAATCCAAGGCTGCTCAATCGCGGGGGCCATTGAGTAATTGTAATACATACAACGTGATATGCGCCATTCTTTGTCCTTGTGAAAAGATTTATGTTGGCCAAACAAAGCAGAAGATTCGGCTACGCATCTCGCAACACCGCAGCAGAATTCAATGCCAAACAGCGAATGCTCCGCTCGTGGATCACTTTATTGAAAAGGGACATACAGAAAATGACATTAGGTGAACAGTGATAAGCACGGTCAAACTTCCCCCGAGAGGAGGGGATCTAACACGAATCCTCAATAAGGAGGAGTTGAAATGGATTTTAAAGACTGACAGTCTCAACACAGGATTAAACCTGCAGGAGGACTGGAATACCTTGATATGAATATGGTAGCCCAATCCTCATGTCCTCTGACTGCAAACTACTCTATCTTTATGCTCTGCGACAGGTTATAACCCTTTTTTTACTTCCTCTTTCAAATGTTTTTCACTAGGGTAACTGTAAGGTGAGGGGCATCCACAGAAACCCTCTATGCAGCGTTGGGGGGGTCTTAAAGGATGGTACAAGAATCCCAGCGGGACAATACTGACCCCCTGACTTCTGACTGGCCAAAAACCCACCCTATTCATAATTGTGCAGACAAGTGCGGGGGTGCAAAAGAAAGGACCACACAGTCTCCCATAAGGGACTTGTCGGAATGTCCCACCCACTCTATCCTGCGAGCCATTCTAAATTTACAAAAAATCTCAGTTGTCAAGCCTGTTTTCCCACCTAGATAGTGCAATGATTTATTACGTAAGGTAGACCAGTGTTCAAACTCCCCTTGAGGGAGCGGAGGAACATTCACCAAAACTATTGTGAGTGGTGTAGCTTCCAGCGGAAGATGAAGTACCTTAGGGGCCATAGCTCCCCTCCTTACTACCATCTGGGGTCCTAAGTCCATACAAGACGACTGTCCCAGAGTCACCTTTTGTGACGGCTGTTGGTTAGAGTTAGATGTTAGATTGGCAGGATTCAGCTTACCGTGCTGCCGATTAGAGTGAGTAGGGACGGGGTGTCCTGCCAGAGTTTGGGGAAGAGTACCTTCAGAGACAATACAATCTAAATTAGGTTGCGGGCTAGAACAAGTAGGGGGGCTGGGGGTAAGGAGGTCTGATTCGGCGCTCTGATCTAGGGGTTGTTTACACCCAGAGACATCCAGGAAGCTAGATAGCACCCTAGAAATGTGTTGACTGGAACCTTGTGATGTAACAATAAGGAGTTTTATAAGACTTTCCAGGTGCACTAATCTATCCTCAATTTTAATGAGGGTGGTTTTTAAAGGGCTCACAGCACTGTAAGGATTTCTTCCAACTTTCTCCAGAACTCACTCGTACATGGACCCGTGGGGTCAATAGTAACCACCTCCATAGAAGGTGTGGGCTCAGGGAGCAAAGTTTGTGGCTGAGTATTTATAAAGGATTCCAAGGGGATAGATTGTTTGTTAGTTGTTAGTATTTTGCCCAGTGTTGGCCATGGTCTTCCTTTTCTTCCCAGGAGGTTTCATCCAAGATGGTTGGGTGTTTTTAACTCTTTGGGCCCTCGTGCTAACTTTAGGTCTCGCATCCTCTTTAGTATTTTCCTGGGAATCAGGTGGGAGGACTACCCGTGGCGGGGTGCAGATGTGGGAGATATAGCAGGAGAGCTTACAACAGGTAAATTAACTTCCAGAACAGACAAAGGAGGATGTAGACCTGCTACCAAAGGGTTCAAGTGACAGCCTTCATTCAGTTAGTGCTATTTCGTGCACTAATGCTGACCCACCACCCCCTTCCCTGTGTGAGACTTTCTTTTTTCCATAATATAGGATCCGTATTTAAATACAAAATAGTTAGACAAAGGTCTGCTACAGCTAGCAAGTTTTAAGTCCCTGTCACAAAATTAGTATACTTAAGAGGATGGAATACATCAAAGTCTCTTTCGGCCCCTGACGGGCGCAGATGGGCCCGCCCTTGGCCCGTGGTTTGCCCGCGCGCGGCCCGCTCTGCGGGAGCCCTGTGAGCGTTTTATGCGCCTTCATGGTGGCGTTGGCGGCATGCACGCCGCTGGGACTGCTGGCGTCTGCAGTCCTTCAGTGGCCTCCCCCAGTAGCGGGTATGGCAGCGGTGGCGGCAGGAAAAGCAGAGCCGGGAGTACAAGTAAAAGAACTCCCGCGCTGCGGGAGCCCTGTGAGCGTTTTATGCGCCTTCCTGGAGGCGTTGGCAGCATTGGGGGCGTGCGCGCCGCTGGGACTGCTGGAGTCTGTAGTCCTTCAGTGGCCTCCCCCAGTAGTGTAGATGGCAGCAGTGGCAGCAGGAAAAGCAGAGCCGCCAGTACAAGTAAAAGAGCTCCCCTGTATAGACTACTGGATGAAGTTCAGAAACCTAGTCACATGTACAGTCAATTGCCGACCACTCTCCTGTACATACTCAGATAATTCTCCAGTAGTCTTAGACAAAGCAACATGCTGGAGGCGCAGGCCACCGTTCATTTGGAGATTCCCTCCATATTCACTGGAAGATCCTGTCTTTAAAGGAGAAAGAAATGGCAAAGGCGATAGAAGAATTCTTCCATACCAATATCGGGTCAGGGTTTAGTTTTTGCCACTGTTTGGGAAACCTTTAAGGTGTATACTAGGGGGGATACAGTCACCAAACATGCAACAGAGTTGGAGTTGGAGCACAAGTGCGCGGGGGTACGCTGGGGTAACTCAAAACCAAGCTGGACGAATATCTTGTAACAGCAAATTATGAGATTAAACACTTAGGGGAATATTCAAGGACATTTGAGGAGGGGCAATGCCCGGGAGCCACTCTTGCAACACTACTGCACCCCAACAGGGAGAAAGTAGTTATCTGGTGCATACAAGACGAAGAGGGGGAACTGCTCTGTGATACAGGACATATTGAAGACAGATTCGGGTGCTACTAAGCTGAGTTATAATTCACAAGAGTCCAACCGGATAAAGCTGCTATAACAGATTACTTAGAACATATAAAGATGCCACAGCTTGCAATGGAACACAGAGAACATCTGAGGCACCACTTCTCCACTCCGGGATAAGGGTGGCATTAACCAGAATGAAAGCTAGAAAAGCACTGGGCATGGATAGCCTAACAGTGGCCATTTACAAGGCCTATCAGATCTCCTAATCCCGCATTTAGTAACGCTTTATGAAGAAATGGCAGCAACAGGTGTAATGCCCACTTCACTGAGGGCAGCCCTGATAGTAATGTTCTTAAACTCGAGCAAGAGCCCAGATAATTGCGCTTTGGGTAGACCACTATCCGTATTAAGCGTGGGCACTAAAATATATGCTAAAGTATTGGCGGTTAGGTTAGCGTCACTACTGCCAAGAGTGGTACACCTTGAACAAGCCTTCTTTGTACCAGGACACAGCCTAATATAGAACCTGCATCCACTCTTTGGAGCTATGCAGTATACAAATCCAACCTTGAGGCCCATTGCGGTGTTCCTTGATCCAGAAAAAGACTTTGATTTGGTTGACTGGGCGTTTCTGAAGGCACTTCTCCACATAATTGGAGTGGGTGACCTATTTCTGACACTCATAGAAGTACTGTATAATAGTCCAACAGCTAGAATCAGAGTGGGCAATACAGTGACAGCACTGATTGAGATCACAAGGGGCACCAGGCAGGTATGCCCCCTATCACCATTATGGAATGCCATAGTGACGGAACCCCTCGCTTGCTCCTTGCGAGAGTACAATGGGCACCGAGGCATACACTTCCCTGGCTGTAATCTTATAATATCAGCATATGCGAATGACACATTGTTATATATTCGTGATCCTGCGTGAAACTTATCACCAGCACTACGGGAGGCGGTCCGATTCGGAGGTCTGTCTGGCCTTAAAATCAACAGGGATAAATCCATCTTATTTCCGCTCACCCCTGCTACAACAAAAATAACACAGGAGTTCCCCTTAGGGATACAGATACACGCTGACCCAGAACATAGAGACAACTATGGGAAAGGAAGACACAAAGTAGGAGAGGATATTGACCAATGGATTAAATTACCGCTTTCTCTGTTGGGACACATAACGATCATGAAGATGGTAGTGCTCCCCAGATTTCTATTCCTATTTGAAAATATTCTAATATTGCTCCTGTGGTCATTCTTCTGTACATATTGATCACTGCTGCTGAGACTAGCTTGGGCAGGAAAACAGTCCAGTGTTAAATGGAAGATACTGGTCCAACCATATGACATGGGGAACCTAAATGCACCGGATCTAGAACTCTTTTATAGGACAGCACAAAGCATCCCAGCCTTTTTTTTGGCTCCACGGCCCACAGGATTTAGCACACTTACACATGGAAAGGGATGCTGCACTACTGCATATACTTTCTCGCACCTTGTTACGCAATCCATCACGGCGCCATGGAGTACATGACTCACTAAACACCACAATACACTCATGGCGACAATTACTAGAGTATCAAGATGGCTCCGTACTGTACTCCCCACATATATCGACAGAATGGTGGACTTAGTTCCCGTTGAGCGAAAAGAAAGTTATAGTGCAGACACTCCGGGTCTTGGGGATCACCATAATGGGAGAACTATTCCGGAATGGGGTAGTGAGCCAATGGGACTCTATGCAAGATATTGAAAAACCTCAGGGGCTCCTAGCACACTTCCAGTACTTCAGAGTACGACACGCTGCGGGAACTTCTTGGGAGAAGAAATGCAGGAACCACCAGATACTCCAGCAGTAATGGCTGTGATAAATGCAAGTTCCCTCTCAGGATTAATAGCCCATTTTTATGCACTATCACAGGAGGCATGCGGATCCGAGGCCACAAAGGTGCGCCTAGAGTGGCAGAGGGATCAAAATAGAACAATGGATGACGTGTTGAAGATAATGCTGCTCAGTGACTAAGGCAGTATCGCTAAATGGAAGATATAGTTATACATTTTGAATAAATCAACAGAGTATCCTACACTCTGGATAGACTCTTTAGATATGGATTGCGAGAAATAGCGGATTGCCCCAGGTGCAGAGAACACATGGCTGACTATACATGTTGCATGGCACTGCCCTGAAATAGCTGCATTCGGGGATACAGTATTCAGAGAACTAGAGAACATCATTGGATCCGCTCTGGCAATAGACCCAATGTTTGCTCCAATCGGATATAACTAGGGGGTGGATACAGTAAATAGGAAACTAGCATCCATTAGTTTAGCGCAGGATAGCAATGCGTTGGGCAAGGGGTCCAGCCCATACAATAGCAGGATACAATGCAGCTATTATGCCTGCAACACGCAGTCAGATGTGTTCAGTGAGTTATTATCACCCCAAAGCCGACAAAACATTTCTCGGGACCATATCAAATGAACGTGATAGGGAAGGAGACAGGGGAAGTCGAGGGAGAACGGGAGGATAAAGTACACCTTGCATACGCTGGAGATCTATGAATGGGAAGGGAAGATGAGCAAGGTAAAACACAACAACAAGGGACAGATGGGAGATTAAACGATCACAGTGAAAGTAATTGAGTACCAGGCATGACATTACCACATAACATAGGACAAAGACGCGCAGGCAAGAAAGAAGGAAGCTGTAGGTGTTAATTTATAATTACAATATATAACGGTCTCCAGATATGTCTGTTATTTTAACAGATGTATATGATAGCACACTTGAGAACAATGTTCAATATCAGAACCCAAGTCATGTGAAAATAGCATACGTTTATTGGTGTGTAGTGTTTCGTAAAAAAAAAAAAAATCAACCTCGCCTGAGTACAACTTAATTCTCTCTGGCGGGAGGTTCTTTGGCAGTCCCACAGTGGTGCTTTTTGGAAAGGCACCACAATGATAGCATCAAAGGCCCTTCCTGCAGGGCATGGACTGTCAAGTCCATGCCCAGCAGGAACTGAGGTGCATGCACAGAGGGGAACACAACATGTGCCCCCCTGCATGCACCCCATGGCTCAGAGGCAATAGGAGGCCCCTGCAGGGCACTATTTGTTTTCTTACCACCACAATTTTCATGGCAGTGACTCCGCCATGAAAAGTGTGGTGGCGAAGAAACTCCTAATTTGCTTGGTGGTGCCGTAGCGGCACCGCCAGCCTATAAGAAGCCTCTGACCACTGCGCTACAGATCCAGACTCGCAATAAGGGTCTAAAGCAACAGCCATGGTTCACTTGATTCCAATCATTCTTGATGGATTAGGTTATTTTTCAGTTCATTATAGTAACCTAATGGAAAAGATAGTAGGTCAACAGGAAATGTCTTAGACACATTTGTGCTAAATTGTTAGGCATCCCTTCAGTTTCTAAAGCACATGTAGAACCAGTAAGAGCGCAGGGTGGTTAGGAACGTAGCATTTGAAATATAATTATTGCAAACAGTCACAATCTTACCGATATGCTCTAATGGTCCTAAGGAACCATCACTATTTAATTAAATTGATGCCTTTCAATTCAGAGCCATCCTAGGCATATTGTGCCTGCACCTTCATAATCCAAAAATTTAGCAGAATACCCACACTGTGATTCTTTATTCATGCTAGAGCAATGGCACGTGTAAACTGTCTTTTCCTAACACATTGGCCTCTGTTTTTGGTGCTCTGTTCACTCAATGTGATTTTGCTCATTTACCTGAGGTGTGCCAGGCTTTTGTTGTCTTTTTTAACAAAGTCAAAGTGAGTACGCAACCTTCTAACAAAAAGTTCAATTGCCATATGGAACTGGAACCTAGATCAACTCTTCCTTGTTGTAGAATGTATGCCCTCACAAAAATGGAAATATGGAAAATATCTGGAGACACTATTGACAAATGGGTTCATTTAGCATTCACAATGCTTGAATCTTCTCCACTTTTTTGTACAATCATCAATGTTTGTTTTTTAAACAGTGTGGGTAGGGCATCAAAACTAAGTCAAAGTTAATTGAGGACAGTAGAGATGATCTATCTCTCCAAAATAAAGGCAACTTAAATGACATTTTTGAGTGGCTGAATTCTACTCCAAAATCTTTTCAAAGAAAATTGCAACTACTATTAAGATTACTTAAGAACAGTGCAAATGTTGTGTAATTCCAAGATTACAAAGAAACTATTAAGGAAGTATTAGGTTATACTCACCCACAACAAGAAATTGATCATCATGGAAACTGCATTATCGTCTGAGGCACTAGTGGGAGAGCACATGGGACAGTTTTAGCACCGATAGAGCAATCAGAGAAAGATGTGGCCAGCACCTGTGCGTTTAGTAATACAATGTGAGGCACTGGCATGTGTCTGGTTGATAGAAAGCTTTCATAAGTGTGCCTAGTGGAAGGAATTTATTTTACTTTATGATAACTAACGGAATAGTTGAAGATGGTTAGTTTATTAAGACTATTTACAATAATTGAAGGTTGTTTATGTGTATGTTAGCCATCATTTATAATGTTGATTACGGTCAAGGAATCAGAAATAAGGTGGCAAATTTCCTCAGCAGAAAGGCTTTGTGAATAAAGCAAAATTAAGAGGCTAATGGAATTAATATTATGTACGCAATATGTACTGAAGGAATACTTTTACCTCTCCATGATACATTTAAATCTTTATCTCCTATTTTAACCCAAATTTCCCAGAAGGAATTGATCTCCTACCATCTCTCTTCAACTTTAAACCTTCTCTATGTATAGCCGCTAACAGATTTGAAGAAAGTAATCACACTTAAAAGCACCTATCCATTTACGTTTACTCAAGCCCTCTATGTGATTTTCATTCTCATCTAACATGTAGTTGAGGAGTTTGTTTCAGTGTGTTATGAGGAACACATAGGAATAGTAAGGATAAGATGGAGGGTAAAATATATATTTTGGTGGCCAGAAGTGGATGTCAAGGTTGAGGGACTGGCATCGAGGTGTGCAGAATAGAAGAGAGCAGATAAAACACATACACACTTTCAATCTTCATTAGTGCCCTTCAAAAATGCCCCAAAATGATGTAGGAATGTATGGCTTTATATATTAAGGTACCTGTGGCTTTGGGTGAAACTGATCTTAGGTAAATAGTGAATACTTCCCCTAAGTGGCTGGAGTTTCATTTATTGTCAAAAATGGATACCACGGGCCTAATTTAGAGTTTGACGCAGGATAAGACGTCCATCAAGGCGGCTGAGGACATTTCACTGAACGGATTATCATCTGCCCTATTTAAAGACAACTACTATCCCAGTGGCCTTCTGTGTACTTTGAAAGGAATCCATTGACCTTTACCAAACTTTTTAAAAAACAATTATTTTTCAGAAACAAACTCCTAAAGTGGGGGTTTACTTCAGGGGGAAAAACGAATGACTGACACATCCTGGTACTTTTCTACTGGGGTGTCAGGGTCATTATTATTTTTCTTCTGTCTTTCACCACTATGTTTTTGTTCATGGAGAAGGACAAAACCAAAAAGACACCACACCCTTCACCCTAAATAGGACAGACAGATTAAAGTCCTTCCTCCGACGGCACTGAATTTTAAGATTCTTGCATTTTTTAATCAGGCAGATGGGTCTGGATGCAGCCTGAGAGCTAGAGGGTTGTGTGCTCTCACTGCAATCAACAACCTGGAGAATTTGGCAGCACCAAAAGTGAGCTCAGGTCCCTGACAAAGATCTCCATTGTGCTGAAATCTTTATTCTGTTAGAATTTGGAGATTGTTATACCTTGATAATAGCTTTATTAGTATTTTGATGAGAAAGAGCACATAGTCCATGTGCAGTCATTTCTCTTGTTTGGTGTAGAGGGTGTCTTAAACATCTGGTATACTTTTTTCTACTGTAGTCAAATATCCTTCTCATTTCTCCATCACTTCATCCTTAATTTAGGGCATACATTTTGATGTCTAAGAACCACAGTCTATGTAGCATACTTCTGAGTAGTGCTTCATGCCTGGGTAGTCCATGATTTTACTCTGCCATGCCTTGTCTATATTGCCTTGAACAGGGCCGGCTTCAGGGCAGTGGAAACAGTGCAACCGCACAGAGCACTGGCCTCCGGAGGGGGGTGGGGGGGGCGCTGACCTCAGAGGGTGTGCTGTGTTTAACAAATATCTTATGATTGGAGAGAGGAGGGGCACTTTTGCCCAGTGGTAGTGATAGAATCCGTGGAGGAGGTCATGGGGTGGATAAAAAGATTTTTGCACCACGCTCCTCTTCTCTTTCCCTTGTTGTCTCTCCATTTCCTGCTCTTTCTCCTTCCTAATGTCCCTTTTATCCTTTCCTACCCGCATCTCCGTCAGGCTCACGTTTCCTAATCGCCGCTCTCATTTCCCCTCATTGCTCACTTTTCTTTCTCTCGCTTCCATTTCTTTGTCTCCCCTTACTCTTCCACACACACTTTTCCTAGACACCCGCTCTGGAAATCTCCCCATTGCTGAAGCTGCCATAATACAGCATGTCACCGTGCACTTTTCCACTCCTGGGATCTTTTCAACGTACCATCAATGTTGGTTCAGCTAGAACAAACTGGAATACAATCCCCAGGAATCTCCCCATTGCTGAAGCTGCCATATTACAGCACGTCGCAGTGCAGTGTTCCACTCCTGGGATGTTTTCAACGTACCATCAATGTTGGTTCAACTAGAATAAACTGGACTACTATCCCCAGGATGCATTATGTTGAGGCTCCGATGCTCAGGCAAGATGGCGTCCGTGAGCTTGGACATGTGAGCTGACCCCTCCTGGGTTCCCCCGTCTGCACACATAATGGCGTGTTAAATCAGAGATTTATTTCGCATTTGCAATCGCAGGTTCTTTGGAGGTGAAAGGTGTTATGCGAAACCATGTCGTGGACTGAAATTTGAGTTGAGTATTTTGTTGTATATTTATACTTTCTTCAATATGGCTACTTGGTGTCAGTAGTCCTTTCCTTGTGTTCTATCTTCCCAACCTCCCATAGTACCTAACAGTGTTCTATCTGGTATGTCAGGATTCCAGCCTTGGCAGTTTATGGTCTGGTTAGCTGTGAGGTTTACTGCTCTGCTGCACTAACTTAATAAATCTATCTTAATAACCTGAAGACGTGTCTTGCTGCCTACCTAATCTACTTACAACATAGTTCTGGTGCATTAGAGTCTTCAGTACACACGTGGGAAACGCTGGTACCTTTATCAGCTGTTTGAGGCTACTTTCGGCTTTCCTGCTTTATGAATGTGTAAGAACATTGATACATCGGTACACCGGCGGGGAGTGAATAAACTAGCAAAATTTATGGGAAATATTACCTGGCTAAGTTGTAAAGGATTAAATGCTTTCCCTGGAATGCTGAGTCTCGCAGCGGCTGGGATAAAGCAGAGGCTGCGACAACTACAAAGAGGCTACTGGAGCGCTCGGCGTGGTGTTCTCGTGACTGCAGCATTCTACGGAGGCTGATGAGGGTCACGCTGTATTGCTCCAGAGATGCCTTCGAAGGTTGCTAAAGGGAGAGCTCACCCCCTGGCTGACTCCAATGGTGGTGGAGCGGGGGTTGGAGCCGCGCACTCCAGAAACTCTGTACATACAGCTCAGCAGAGCCGGACTGGCCATGGCGGGCACTGGGTAATCCACCGGTGCCCTGCACGGGTGGGGGCCAGTTTTGGGCCCCTGGGGGGCGTGTTTGTTACAGGGCCATTTTTGCAGCGTTGCTGCAAAATTGGCCCTGTCCCAAAATCGGTCGAAAACCGGCCCCGGCAAAGAGCTCGGCTGCACCTCCAAACCCCCCACCCCCCGGGATTGGGGTGGTGGGGTCGAGCACTTTGCATGGGCTGGTTGTGATTCCCAGTCCGGCCCTGAACTCAAGGTAACAAAGGCAACAAGGGAGATACTTCCAATGAGAAAATTAGCAGGGATAAGGATACTAGGGGTAAACACACTATTCCCCAGTTTTTTCTGGGTGGTAAAGAAAGGAAAAAAACTGCTAACTCCCCTCAAGTTGAAGCAATAGAGGGAACTATGAAGATACTACCACAAGAATCCCCAGATGTGATAATAGCTCAGAATATGGGGGACGCTGATACAAATCCTCTACTGCTAACAACCACGGGTGAAGGAGGGAGTATCTCTAATATTGAGGGAAAATCGGTGCAGTTAATACCCACTGCTGCAATGGCTGCACAAGCAGTGTCAGATAAGGATTTTCGGAATAAAAAGTCGCCTGTGAAGGAAATAGATTCTGGTGAAAACTTCTACTCATTGTCAGAACATTCTAACTCTAGTGATGATCTTGACCTGGGATTCAAGATCTGTGATGAACCACAGGGAGCTGGTGGTAGTGGTTTTAGTAGTACACAGCTGGATGACATAGATTGGGATATTTCTGATGACAGTCCTGGCACAGTGCGGAAAAAATATGAGAGCAAACAGGGCCCTGCATTAGTCGATAGTACCAACAGTGATAACGCTCTACAGTGGGACTACTCTCTTATTAATGAATGTGGCTCTGGTACCAGTACAGAGGTGGTTAAAGGTAAAACTATAGATTCATCTGAAGAGGTCTCGCTAACTTTGATTTACAAGACCATGATGACTCACAGGGAGGAAACACGTCTAGAAAGCCAGAAAGTACAGAGCTCTTGTCGCAAGTTACAGAACTCGGTTCGGCATATAGCAAAGACTTATTCAGAATTTACAACGAGGCTCAATGAAGCTGAGGCAAGGATTTCCTCTCTAGAGAACGAACTAGTTGCACAGTAGACGTTAACTGAGACCTTGCATTCCACTAAAGACTATATCCAGTGGAAACTGGCCGACTTAGAAAACCGTGCTCGATGCACTAATCTTAGAATTTTGCTGATTCCTGAGGGGATGGAGGAGGGCCAAGATCCTCGCAAGTTCATCATTTAACTATTTTCTGAATCTTTTCTGGAACTCATGCACTAGGATTGGCAGAGAAAGGTGCAGAGGGCACATCGATTTTCCTTTTCTATTCCTGCAAATCAAACAGCTAAGCCTCGAGCACTTCTAATCTCTCTTAATAATTTCCTTGCTCGTGAGGCATTGTATTAGCTTGCTCACTCTGATAGAAAGAGGTCAGGAAAGAGTGTGGAATTCTTTGTTTGACCCGATTACTGTCGTCATACAGTTGAAAAACGCTGGCAGCGTTGTCAGCTTATATCATTAATTCAGGCCAAGGGGGCACAACTTTTTTGCTCAACCCAGCAAAGTTAAAGGTATTGTTTAAAGACCACACTAGATTTTTTACCTCTGAGGTTCACGCCAAGGAGTATTTAACCCCTTGGGCGCGACCACGATTCTGCGCCTGTGCGGCACTTCTGAAGAGTGGGCGGGTTTATGACGGCCCCCAGCCGTCATCAGCACACGAGCACAGCGCCGGGGGCCGTCATCAGCATGGACGGGGTTAAACTCCATCTAATATAGAATGATCTATATATTTCTACGATGGTTTATTCTCTAATAATGAGGGGAGGCTAGTATTGTGGGTATATCTTGCTTGGAGTGTATGTATTCTTTAGCAGACAATTTTTTTCTCTATTTTTTCTTTTTCTTTGTTTTCTTCTTAAAAAGTACTGCCAGGCTTTAGCAAGGTATGTGCTATTTACTAACTTGGTTTATTCTTGATACATGTTGGATTTATTAGCACATATGGTGTTTTTTGAGTGTGGGACGGGGCACCTGGGTGGTGGGAGCTTGTCATCACTAGGAGCATAACTCCTACTGCCTTCTTGTTGGGATGGGGAGGGGGGTTATGGAGGGGGAGGGAGGTTCAGGGAGAGGGGATGGGGGCTCTGGGTGGGTTATGGGTCTGGGGGGGTGGGGTGAAGTTGGGGGGAAAGAAAATTAATCCACAGTATTCTCAAGTTTATGAAATTGAGAAACATTAAAATGTATGCAAGAGAATTAACTAAGGGATGGTATCCATATCTATCACATGGCTAAAGTAGGGCTTTAAAAAAGTTTGTTTAATGTTTGTGGGCTCAACAACTTTAATAAAAGGCAAAGAGTTGCCGCAGATTTCAGGGTGATACAACCAGATCTTGTATGCATACAGGAATCACACATACCCTGGGGAAAACGTAAAGTGTTATTAGATTAAGGGTATGTACTTCCAGCTACCTCACAACAGACAACTACGAATCGGGGGTGGCCGTATTGGCTAAACCTACTGAACAAACTTCAGGACGTAAAACTGTAGATAGCTATGGGTGGTGGGCAATTGTTTAATGCATCACATGGGGCTCTAAATTTACTCTGTGTACAATATATGGGTCTAATTTAGATGAAGCCCCCGTTCTTGAACACCTAAATATTGAAATTTCATCATGGCCCACCCCTCTTGTGTTATGTGGGGACATTAATATTAATCTGGCATAGGGCGACCTACTGAGAGGCATTCAGAAGTATAAGGGTCAGAAACCTAAGGTGTTTAAGGCTCTGCATCATTTAATATTGGATCATGGGTTAGTTGATGTATGGGATATGCTTAAAACACTTGATCCTGGCTATACGTTTTATTTTCACCCGCATGATAAATTAGTTTGTCTTGATTATTTTTTTATTTCTCCTTCACTGTTAACAGACGCCCAAATTCAAGTCTTTCCCCAAATCACTTCTGACCATGCTCCTGTTGTTTTGGATACTCCAGCCTTAGGTGGCAACTTAGTGCTGAGGGTATTTATGTTTGATAGAAAACTTCTTCCGGGTAATGGTTTCGTCGAGCATATGAGTAAATGAATTGGAGATTTCTTTCAAAATAACCGCTACTCTACAAACTGTGGGAATGTTTGGGATGCTTTCAAAGCCTATTTTAGAGGGGAGGTGTTGAGTTTTGGATTGTACAAACAGAAACAGGCCAAAATCGGTATGATTCAGGAGCTATATGATAAATTGAAACTAGCAGAGGGAAATTTAATGTGCGGGATTCAGTCCGGAGCTAACCTTACTGAGGTGCAAACTGCAGTGGCTAGATGTAAAGCCAACATTAATTTGACATTAGGTAAGGAGATTGCCGTAAAATATCAGCTTTTTAAGAAGGATCGCTATGAGTATGGGGAGGCTACGGGCACTGTTCACCTCAAAGGTTACGTTCCAAAGAAGCATCACAAAGAATAGAAGGTATGAAGGATGCTTAGGGTAGACTTACACATGATCCCCATGAGATTTTAGAAATTTTTCATCACTTCTATCAAAAACTCTACCCTGAACAAGAGGGAGAAATTGAGGATGTGGATTTTGGACTTTTGGATGTGCAATTCCAGCGGTTAGCTCAGGAGGAGGTTGGAGTATTAGATAGTCCTATTACAATGGATGAACTAGAGCAGGCCATTAATTCTATGACTCGTGCCAAAGCAGCAAGACCAGATAAGCTTCCATATGAATGTTATCGGATTTTTTTTCAAGACCTTAAAATTTATTTTTGGGCAGTGTGCCAGGCCGCTCAAACTGATGTGGCCCCTAAATCATGGAATGACGCTACTATTATTGTGTTTAAAAAGAAGGACAAGCCTTCTGATCTCCCGGGGTTGTATCGCCCAATTTCACTTACAAACTGTGACGGGAAGATTTTGCGAAAATTCTTGCGAATGGACTGGCCAAGGTTATATCCCCCTTAGTTTCCCTCAGACAGCATGGGTTTATTCCTGGCAGGGGGACGGTGAATCATATAACGAGAGTTATCGCCATACTAGACATGGCCCAAGTGGAGGCCAGAGACGTCGGAATAGTGCTGCTCGATGCTGAGAAGGCGTTCAACCGTGTCTCGTGGAATTTTCTGTGGAAAGTTTTATATGTGATGGGTTTTCCTCAGGGTTACATCCAGGCTTTACAGGTCTTATATTATTCTCCGTGGGTCCGATCTGTTCTATGGGCCTAACATTTAAGGTAGTTCAGATCAGGGGAGGTACACGTCAGGGCTGTTCATGCTCCCCACTCTTGTTTGTGCTTTATATCAATCCTTTTTTAGACATGCTTGAGCGGAGCGGTAGGATAAGACCCTTTATGGTGGGGCAAGATTAGTTCTGAGTCTGTGCATATGCGGATGATATTGCCATCATAACATCTGACCCAGTGATGGCGCTACCCGAAATTGAACATCTTGCATATTATTTTGGTCGTATGGCCGGCTATAAGCTTAACACATCTAAAACCCAGGTTCTCTGCACTAACCAAAACATCAACAATGATCCTAGAGTGGAAACACGCTGAGATCAATGCCCTACTCAAAAAACCCAAGGCAGACCCAAGAGACCTCAAGAACTTCCCACCCATCTCTCTGCTCCGCTTCCGGCCCAAGGTCATCGAGAAAATCATTAACAGACAGCTAACCCGATACCTTGAAGAGAACAGAATCCTGGACCCTTCCTAGTCAGGGTTCGGCCGCAACCACAGCACCGAGACCGCCCTCCTCGCCGCCACCGACGACATCAGGACCCTGCTACACAATGGGGAGACTCCAGCACTCTTCCTCCTAGACCTCTCCGCCGCCTTCGACACTGTCTGCCACCGCACACTATGTGCACGCCTCCACGCCGCAGGGATCCGAGACAAGGTTCTGGAATGGACCACCTCCTTCCTCTCCGGCAGAACTCAGAGCGTCCGCCTCCCTGCGTTCCGTTCCTAAGCCTCCGAGATCATCTGCAGCGTACCCCAAGGATCCTCCCTCAGCCCGACACTGTTCAACATTTACATGGTCCCGCTCGCACACGTTGCCCGACAGCACGACCTCAACATAATCTCCTACGCTGACGATACTCAACTGATCCTCTCCCTCACCAAGGACCCCATTACTGCCAAAGCCAACCTCCATGAAGGAATGAAGGCCGTCGCCGACTGGATGAAGATCAGCCATCTGCAGCTGAACTCGGACCTCATCCTCGGCTCCAACCCGTCAGCCTGGGACGATTCCTAGTGGCCAACAGCACTGGGGGCAGCCCCGACCCCCACCGACCATGCACGCAACCTCTGAATCATCCTCGACTCAACGGTCTCAATGACCAAGCAAGTCAACGCCGTCTCCTCCTCCTGCTTCAACACCCTCCGCATGCTCCACAAGATCTACAGATGGATCCCGACAGATACAAGAAAGACAGTCACCCAGGCCCTCGTCAGCAGCAGACTCGACTACGGAAACGCCCTCTGCGCGGGAGCCCCGACCAAGCTCATCAATCGACTACAACGCATCCAAAACGCCTCGGCACGACTGATCCTTGATGTACCACGACAGGGCCACATCACCCCCCACCTAACAAACCTGCACTGGCTCCCCATCAACAAGAGGATATCCTTCAAGCTCCTCATCCACGCATACAAGGCACTCCACATGACCGGCCCAGCCTACCTCAACAGCCGGCTCTCCTTCTACACCCCCAACCGCCAGCTATGCTCCACCGACCTCTCACTCGCCACCGTCCCGCACATCTAAAGAACAACCACCGGCGGGAGATCCTTCTCCCACCTCGCTGCCAAGACATGGAACACCCTCCCACTGAGCCTACGATAGACCCAAGACCTGCTGACCTTCAGGAGGATACTAAGGACCTAGCTGTTCAATCAGTAGCGGCCGCCACCTCCCCCCAGCGCCTTGAGACCCTCGCGGGTATGTAGTGCGCTTAACAAATGACTGATTGATTTATTGATTGAGAGTTGTTAAGGAGGTAAGTGGGCCAGAGGTTTAGTTATTTATCCCCCTTTTTTTCTTTTTTTTTTTTTACCGCCCATTCAATGTATAATCCCGAATGGAAAATGTTATTTCTTTCTTTATTTTCTTATTTTCCTTTTTTTCTCATGCAATCTTTGTCCTATACGTGAAACATTCTCTACTGTCGCGCTTTTCTGCTTTTATTTTGTATTAAAAATGCTTGTAACCTGATCAACTTGCAATAAAATACAATAAAATCAACAACAAAAAAAAAAAAGAGAGTTGTTAAGGAGGTTATATCAAGATACGGGTGTGATTAAAAGAGTTGGTTGATGCCAATTGGGGGGGCATTATTGAAAACATTAAACAAGCTCTTGAGAGGTGCAATTTCTCCATTTATCTTTGGTGGAGAGAGCCAATGTTCTTAAAATGAATGTTCTGCCGAAAGTGTTATATTTTTTTAGAACTGTACCTTTGGAAATTTCCCACTTGCAACTACAACAATTGCAATCTCTTTGTTCTAGATTCTTGTGGGTCCCAGGGAAACCACGTACGGCCGCTCGATTCATGACTCTACCCCGAGATAGAGGGGGGTGGTCTGTTCCTGATTTTGCACTATATTATTATTCCTGTATTTTAGCTAGCCAATATTCGACATTTGTTAACAGGGGAGGTAGTGGATAATCCTGCTGAAGCTCCATCAATCTACCAGATGGTGCTTGGGACTCAGGCAAATCATTGTCTCTTCCTAAGAATTGACGGTAGCTACTACTCGCTTTAAGATTTTGGGGGCTGTTTATAAGATTTGGAAGATAGTCCGAAAAAATCTGCAGATCGACGGACTTTCATTCTATACACCCCTGTCTGCGGGAGGGATCCTCCCATCACTATTTCATGATAGTGTGGCAGGGAAAATGAGACTCTCTTTGGAATTACACAATTGGGACATTTCATGGATGCAGGAGGGCAGCATATCTCCTTTTCTGACCTGTCGGCAAAGTATCAGCTCCCTAAATGTCACTTTTTTAAATACCTTTAGATACGTGATTTTCTAAACAAACATGTCACGACCTTAAAACCATATGAGATAGTTGAAGCTATTAGAACTCAGGGGAGAATTGGGGTTCTTTATAACATATTACATGCTGCTAAAACGGATGATCTTGAGAAACACAATCTTAAGTGGGGGAGTGTCTTTGGGTTACAAGATGTGTTTTTAGAGGATGTGATTGACTTAGCGGGCAACATCTTTATGGCTGCGAACCTAAAAACACAGCACTATAAAACAGCATTTAACTTATATTATACCCCCGCAAAGAGGTAGAAATGGGGGAGCCAGTACGATGGGAAATGCTTTCGCTGTGGTGTGGACGATGCTGATATTTTGCATGTTTTTTATTCATGCACTAAACTAACCTTATATACAGCATATTGAGAGGTTTTTATCAGAGGTTACGGGTGTGGTTATAAATATTTCTGCTTCGATCATGCTACTGGGTACTGGGGAGGATCTGCGTCAAGGGACATTGATGTTTAAATATAGGTATCTAATTTATGTAGCTATGGGGGTAGCAAGGTTATGTATAGCATCTACATGGCTTCACCCAGAGGCACCTTCCTTTGAAATGTGGCCCGCTAGGTTTTTATAATATTTTGAACCTACAATTCAGTTTGTACTCGCTTAAAGGCTCATGGAAGCGTGCTCTGGGTATGCAAAATATGGGGTCCTATGCTTGATCATTTGACTCTTTGATGTTATGTGTATGGTATGGAATGAACTAATATGTACTTATTATTGGCTTTCGAATTATGATTTACCTATTTTGTATGTAATGTTTCGATACTGTGGATTTTCAATAAAAAATAAATGTTAAAAAGTGGGCTTTCTGTTGTTAAATAAAACAGCAGACGTGGAGCACTGTGTCCTTCGTGACAGAATGGCCTGGTGACCTTATCGATTTCCCAGTAGCCGTCGGGACTTGCTCCCTGCAAAGGAGGGCGTGTGCTACAGGATGGGTAGAGCGCACTGAAGCCCAGGCCTGGAGGTAGAGGCGTGCTTTCCATCCGGGGTGCAAGGGTGGGGGTCATGTTTTTCAGACCCTGCCAAAAGTGCTGCATTTGGACCAGAGACCATACAGCCCACTCTGGAGGCGTGTGGCAGGAAATGTGCATTTTTGTAGGTTTCCATTTTAAGAATGTCCACATCTGTGTTCTCTCAGATGTCAAAGACCTTCCCAGGAAACAGCATCTGCCCCTTAGCGCGGTTTCTTCCTGTGAGCTGAGCTGGCCGTTGCCGCCCAACCAAACAGAACAGGCGCGCGCACGGGTGTTGGTTGGTCTGTCCGTGTGTGTCAGGTCTGGGTAGCGTGGTGGAAACATTTGGCGCTGTTGCGTTCCAGGGGATGATAGAAACCATTTCAGGCTCAGCGCTAACCCATGTAGGTTTTTGTAGTTCACTAGATTGCTTACAAATCACGTTGCCGATGTTGCATTCATGTTAATATAGAAAACCTAGCCAATGAAAGGTCTTAATATTTAAAACAAGCCGTTTTTGAACTAATAAAAATAATTTAAAAAATAAAATAAACAGTATCTTTTTTTACAAGTTTTTTTCCCAAAGAAATGTGTCCGCTTAGTTGCATGCAGTTCATACTTTCTATTATCCACAGACTCCGCTGAAAATACTCAGGTCTCCTGCTGTGAGAAAAAGTTGTGTGGACGGGGGTCAATTCACAACTCAAGGTGGCCTCCCCTCTGCACAATCTGCACACGAGGCTCTTCACAAGGACACCCCCTACCTTCCCGGGGCTTGTTAGCTTTATCTGTACCATCTTATGGTACCTGAAAACAACTCTACATGGGGACTTTCTTCGTGTAGATAGGCATATTTAGCTTGCATAGCCCTTGCTTGCCACTTTTCAGGCACTTCGCTGCGCTGCACAGTTGTAAGGTGTGGCCGAATGGAACCTGGTTCGTGGCTCAGCACTCCTATCGTCGGGAGGAGGTGTTTGCATGTCCAAATCGACTGATGAATTGTAGTGCCTATATTGCAAACCTGTGTGGGTTGCAAGGACAGGAACTGACAACAGCTGTCCGGGCTGTCCCTCTCTTGAGACTCACTATAGAAACGCATTTGACTGCTGATGCTGCCTATAGCACAACTGTTTTCCCTTTCCATTAAAGTGCCAAGTTGCCAACGCCAGCACATTGCAAATGTTTAATGTGCAAAAAACAACAACACAGAGGTCTGGCTGTCCTCTGCAAGGCTCAGACCCAACATATATTAGTGTTCGTTGCAAGGTGCCTCGCTGATTACCATCTTTTTAATATTAATGACTCTGAAGGTTTGAACCTCAGTGTGAACTAGCTTTGCGTAGTTAGTAGGTGAGCTGAGAATCGCTGACACGACAAAATATAACACTGCTTGCTGAGCAATGCAAAGCCCTGGACTTCAAAAAATCATTTTGAACATCGTGCCCAAGGTGGATAAATAGTCACATGGTCAGTGACTGGCTGCCGCCCCCTCCCTATGTCCACACCACCCCCGGACACATGAACATGAGACCTGGTTATCTTTGGAAGGCGGGAGGTCACAAGACCCCCTGGCCGTATTTATTAAGGTATAAAAATAATAAAAATTTTAATTGCGTGAGAATCAGTTTATACAAAAATCAGCAGGACATTAGATACAATATTGTCAACAGGTGTGAGAGACTATCCTTAACAGAAACTCTAATACAAATTGTTTCCTAACCTAATCTAACATCCTCATCTTGATTTTTGTATCTAACATTTCTGGCCATATGGCAAGGTCGCTAACCGGTGTCAGGTCCTACTAGCTGCGCCTCACCTAGAGATGTGCGCATGCGCAGCCGGGCCCGGTAATTACCCGGTCCACGCCGTGAACTCCATTTACTCACTTAAGTAGGGCCCTTACTCTGCGTCATCCGGTGACGTCATAAGTATGCGCGCGTGGGGTGGCTACCAGCCTAAGGAAAGCGTGACTCCTCCAACCCGCGCCCCTTTGAAGCACCAATTACCTTGCCCCTGAAGTTCTAGGAGGGGCCAATGGCCTCCTCCCCCTGGGCGGGAACCTCCATTGGATGATGCCCGCCCCCTCAGACCTTAAAATAGCTGCTCACCGGTCATGACCTTACCGCCACAGGCCAGCATTGTTAACCGACGATCTGGCCTCCCCCTACCTAGACCTAAACCAGGAGCATACTTACTTTGCAAAAAACCCCTCCAACCAGGCCCATAGATTATTAGCCCACCGTACGTTCCCTGCCTCAGTCAAGTGTACCCTGTCCCCCAAGTAGAACTAAGCGCCCCAGATACACCCACGTGGAATCGTCTGCAAACGGAGGGCTTGAAATAGTTTGCCAAACAGTGTGTTGATCCTCTTTACCGAGTGATTCAACGCCCTGACCGAGTACCCCTCTCGCCACTGTCACCAGGGATAAGTTGCGACCATACTACTGTGCAACCCGGGCAAGTCCTGGCCACCCACCCCGCAGTATAGATAATCACCCCAATAAGGGTGCGCCTCCCCAGTTTGGCCAAATTATTCTCCCCCAGGCGAAGTATCACCACTGACGGGGGGGGGCGGGCTGCTGAGCTAAGAGTCCCTGGAAGATTTTCCTAACTGGCTGGGCATAGGCCCCCTCTCTCAAAGAGTGAGATATTAAACGCCGTTTGTGCCGCCCTTTTCCTACGGTCTCCAGAAAGAAAAACATTGACCCGGACATGTCTTGGCCGCCCACCACGCAGCAGAGATGATTTCCTCAATAAGGATGTGCCCACCCAGTTGGGCCAAATCGTTCTCCCCCAGGTGAAGTATCACCACTGACGGGGAGTAAGTTGTTAGGAGAGTAGCCCAGACCAAAATAATTACTAACTGCCTGGGGCGTATGCCCCCCCTCTCCCCCTAAGGGGACGGAAACCCCTTCTGTTCCGCCCTCCTCCTACATTCACTTGCAAGGAAAAAGAAACATGTTTGGCACGCCTCACACATGAGTGGCCCACAACCAAGTCACCATTGTCCGTCGCACGTCTTGCTGCTTTCGTTGAGCTGTTCCTCCCCTGCGTTGACAGGTTTGAGAAACTGCAAAAAACCAGAAAAACACCAGGCATGAGTTACCTTGCACGTTACAACACGTCAATCCGCACATATCATTTAAGAACCTATGAGACAGGCCCATGACGGCATCATAGAGCTTTATATGAGTACCAGTTGCGTTACCTGAGAACACATTCATTTTCTGTTAGGCGCGAGGAGATTACGCGATCTGCCCAGAATCACAGTATGCTGCGCCTCTTTGCTAAGACTCGAACCCTGTTCCCTCTGTTTGAAGATCGACCACCCTTGCTGGTAGGCTGACTTCTCCCCTCGCCTGCCTGCACTGTGGTCTTGGATCCTGTTACGAGACCCTCACACACAGTCTATGAAACCGTGTGACTAGAGGCATTGCCATATAATATATTGAATCAATCCTGACAGAGGAGGCAGTGAATAGACCAGGAATAATTTCCGTCTGGACTCAAGTGCTGAGGACCCCCCCCCCCCCCCATGCAGGTGGTGGGAGGGGGTCACGCTGTCTAAGACCCACTGCTGGCTCCAAACTCTGCTGCTGGGAGTACAACGAGTAGTCACTTACCACGGCTGCCCTGACCAGCTTTATAATCCCCCCAGGGAGTTTGGAAGGACATTGTAAGAGGCTCTCCTAGCTATCTCTGCTAGGTTAAATCACTTCTTAAAGTAGTGACGCGATCAACCCTCTGCTTCTCTTGAGCAAAGAACTGTTCAACCTGTACCCGCATGCTCGGTTTGTAAATTAACTTTTTAATGACAATTACCAATTCACTGTCAAAGATTGGAAGGGCAGTTCGCTTATAGGAAGTCTGGATGAATGCCAAATATCGGTTGGCAGTCCAGTATTCTAGACCGTATATCGAGGGGGACTTCAGACCGTCACCCTTAACTGCAGATGCTCTTACCAGGATGGCATCGGGGCCATAGGCTATTCTCGGGAAAGTAACAGGTAGTAAAGTTACAAAAAATGCAGCAGTCGATGTTGCCTTGCAGTCAAAAAACCTTTCAGTTGCATATTGCTATATTTAGGTGTTACAGTCCGTACTAATGAGATGCAACCTTTGCACAGACAGGGGAAAACAATGTCAGAGTAATATTATCACAAATGGGTCCCATCCTGCCACATATTTGGCTTATTCTTGCTGCTAATTCTCTAATTTCAGACGCATTATTTGTCCTGTCGCCTGGTTTAGTCAAGCTAGATTTGATGTAAATCAACCGTGTATAGAGGCCACTCGATGCAGGCTCTAGCAATCTTTAAAACAAAAGTGGGTAAATCTTTTCTCAGGATGAGCCAGTGGAGCTGCATCTGTAACTGTAAAACTTCCAGATACATTGATGTTATAAGTAGTATCGCTTTATTGAGCGAAAAGAAGCAAATTAATTCCTGCCACAGGGGGTATGTATATGTAACTAGTGGCGATATTAAGTTCAGGGCAGGGATGAAGAGTTTGCATATGTCCCAGAGTGCCTGCTAACCAGAGTGTTTTCAGTCCTCCCCAACCATTATCTCCCTTCTTAATAACTCCCTAGTGGATGCACAGTCTGCCATTTAAACAAAACATTGTCTCTGTTAGCGATAGCAACACAGCGGTTTAGAATGACCTTCATAGTTCTTCGCTACCAAATGGCCTACCACTCGAACCTGGGCTTGTACATGCGTGCCAACCATTACAATCAGCTTGCTAAATAAAGCCATCCTGGTAAAACAAAACATTTGGTCTCCGTTTAAGAAGTGCAACACAGCCCTTTTAATAAACTTCTCCGGAACATTACCTGAGACGATTAACTAATGCTCATTAGTAAGGCTCGCTTCCAGTATCTAATTGCGCGCACTCTCCTATTATTAGCCGGACATTCCTTATTGTAAAATATTCGAGATAATTAGAAACTGCGCGTGATAACTGTGTGGCAAAGCTCTTGCACTCGCCCTATATAACTTCCTTTAGCTATACGTTGCCTGCATTTCCACATCTACTCGGAGAGTCAAGGAGGAGTAGGGAGCAAACTGTCCATAGCAGACCAAGAATCTAGAGCACCAGTAAATGGGAAACACCAGTCCTCTAACATTTGATAGTGTGTGACTGTCCCTTTACCTGCCTATGAAGGGGAAAAACTGCAATGATCCTTGTCAAATGTGCTCTGAAAGTGCGTTCTTGTGATGGTGAATATTATAATATATATAAACAAACACTACGTGAAAGTTCGCACCCATCAGCTGCATGAACAACTAAATATCCTTAAAATAATGCAGCAGTTATATTTAATCTAAAGCAGATCGTCAGCCTAAGATTTTAATTGAGACTGTAAATGCAGGGATCTGTGCATGTTAAAAATGTTCACACCTACTGCAACATGACATTGGAAAGGCTTCTATTTAGTTATTTATTTTTTAAACCCAAAGCACTGATGAGAATCGAACTCAGGATCTACAATTTGACTAGACGGGCGCTTAACCAAATACGCCACAGCACCTTCCCACCGAGGATCCCTCTACGAGGGGGATTAAAGAGTAGGTGAGGGATGTATGAGAGGCGAAGGTCAGTTTCGCAGCCTAAGGTCATGCATGAGTGATCATGCTTTATGGTGCATAGTATCATTAGGACAGTCAGCCCGATGACAGTAGAACAGAGGGCCGATATTGTTTGGCGGTCTCCTGAAGAGTAGCAGATTGTATGTGTGGCTGTCGACGAGAAAGTTTCGTTTGGGACTGAATACCAGATAGCAGTGCGTGACAGTGAAGCAGGCTGTGCTGTGACACGTAGAAAGTAGACTGGCAGCCGATCCTATGCCTTGTTTGGCTACCAATTTCAGCTTTGTCTATTTTTTAACTGGCAAGCAGAAGTGCTTCCTCTCAACCTGCACGCAAATGTAGGGCTGGTGGCAGCTGTGCTCACACAGCTCTCATCACCAACCTGGATTATAGCATTACCGAAACCACGTGACAAGGGGGAACTCCATTAAGGACACGCCGATGCATTTGTGCTGGAAGATGCCGCTTAGGTAGGAGAACAGTCCGATTGCCACTTTTATGACTTCGCAGACCCCGTTCGTCTCATTAACAGTTTCCCGCAGAGGCGTGCATCATGCCAAACATCCATGTGTAAATTAGAATACTTTACGGTTTTCCTTAAATTGAACTAGATTTTTGTGCTTCAACCACACTGCAAAAGATGCGTTATGCTCACCACTTAACAACATCCACCAAAAACCCTTTCAAGAAGCCAGAGTTTAAACAAACCCTCTTATAATTAGAAAACGGCCAAAGTAAGAGTCGATAAACAATAGGCTAGCTTAGAGGACTCGTGCTCCTGCTGCAAAGATTCACCAGCATTAGGCTTGTGTATGAGTAAAACAAACGTAATCCAAAGACCCATGACACATTTTCAGCAACAATTTTATAAGAAACATCAAATGCGCTGGGATGCATTACTCACAGAAACTTTCTTAAGTAAAAACACTAACAACATGACTCTTTCCATATCCCAAAACCATCGTTGCCTACAGCGAATACAAAAGTCGACTGGGCCCGCCTTGAACAGAAGACAAACAAAGAAGCAGAGATACCGGGAAGCGAACCCGGGGCTTCATACATGCACGGCAGGCACTCGACCACTGAGCTACGTCCCCTCAGATCAACCGGTTGCGCGGGATGCATTCGTTCAATTAGTATTTTTCCATTACCCATACTGTGCAGCATTTCCGCCAACCCACACCTTCTTTAACGTAGCCAGCCTCGACAAAAAACTTCGTGAGGAAAACTAAACTCCCTTACAGCTGAAAGTCAACACACATTCGTGACGGTGCATTTACTGAATACGAACAGGTATTTGTAAAATAACTGCATTGTCTATGTTCCTGCCCCGATGTTCTACGCAGACAGTAGCATGGTTAGACACCCCCACTTAACATCGTCCTTCCAACAACGGCTGGCCGATCCTTCATGCGGTCCGGCGCTTCTCCCAGGCAGAACCTCGGGCCTCTGGTCATTCTTCCCCGTGCGGCGCACAGCCGGTCTTCCATCCCCCTCGCGGCCTCCAGGCCCCCGTCCGAGCACGAGAAACCGGACATCAGAGCTGCACAGGGAGAGAAACAGAGGAGATTACGAAAAAACAAGAAGCCCCGAGCGCGGGGCACGACCGGTGTGGGGGAGCGTCCAGGGCACAAGAGGGCCACCTGGGCGCTCCCCGCTTCTTTATTCGCGAGGGGCCCTGAGGGGGGTGGCTATGCCAGCCACCCAGCCCCTCCTGCGGCCCGCCCCCCCCCCCCGACCCGGATGTCATTCAATGCCATCCGGGTCAGGGAGGGCGCCAGCCAATCGGTGGTAGGGCGCGCCCCAGAAGACACGCCCCACCACCGAGAGGCACGGAGGAGGGGGCGGTCGCCGCACCGCCATGCGGGCGGGGGGGCCAAGAGCCCCCCTTCTCATGTCGATAAACTATTCCTACCTAATCTGGATACGGTTGGAAAATATTCTCTCTGTGAAAAAAAAATGAAAAATGTTTGCTGGGACTAATGCACTTTTGTGAAACATTTACACATGAATACTTACGGTTGTGAATATTCTGGAAAGCTGCAACTCTTCCCAAGAGCCACCTAGGAAATATTGGTGAAATGCAGAAAAAACACAAAAACAGTAATACAATAATACATTGAAAATGTCACATTTTAATGTTCCGTTAATATAGATGAGTATTACATTACGTTTTCGTGTATTTGGGTCCACATGGGTGTTGTTTCATTTGTTTATTCCTATTATGTTTTCTATACACACTGCTTATAAATGCAGGTTGAGTTTTACGTTACCCTTGTGAACAAGCATTGTCATAGCCAATAGGTCTCGCTTGCCCGACCTTGTAAGTAAGTATAATACTTCACGTTTACATTTACTTCGTATTTAGAATTCAGTAAATGTAAACGTGAAGTCTTACACTTGTGTTTTTTTACTTATAAGGTCCCAAAGGCGAGGCCTATTGGTTTTGCCATTGCTTGTTAAGTTACAGTGTTCATCCTCCTGTTAGTTCTACCGGCTGCATAAATTGGTCCCAGACTTGCATTTTAATTATTTATCTGCCCAAAGTACATTGGCATAATTTAGATTATGTATTGCGCCAAAAGCAGTCTCTACCTTTTTCGCATCCTGGAAAATGTATAATGCACTGTAATAATAAAACCCAGTATTTGTCAAGAGCGAACAAATCACCCCTAAGGGTTTCAAGTCGCTGGGGGCCATAGAGAAGATTTAGCGAGCTATTGCCCAGAGTCACGTGGTGCTGGGCTGAGCTGCCGCCGGAGATCGAACTGTGAGCCTCGTGCGCCAGACTCTTCTGCCCTGGCCCATGCGCCACACCTCTCCCACTGGGAATAGTGGTATATACACGAATATTACTAAGCCACAACACTCCTGGAAATATATATAATATTTACTAAAAACATTGTAGCAATTTTGTAGTTAACTAAAAATTGATGAAAAAATAAGCACTTTGCACTCATTCTAGAAATAAAGTACTTTTACGAATTCGGCTCCTTGCCCCACAATATACACTACACCACTAAACAACTCTAGATAACAAAACACTCTACAACACTGTAATACTGTGCGATGCAGTCTAGTGTTTGGGGGGTGGAGTTAAGTGGAGGACATGAACGGGAGGAGCCAAGGACGGAATCGAAGGCAGTTAGATTAGGTCCATGGTAGCGTATGGTTACGATGAATAAAGCTCCTTGAATGAAGATAGTGTCCGCCTCTTATGTGACAAGACGACACTACAGCTGGCGACGAGGGAGGGATCATCGCACTGTACCACCGCACGGATCCCCAGGAGCTATGTGACCATGCCGTGAGGCACATGCTGAAGGTCGCCGTCGCGACAAACATGCCCAGAGCGAGGACCGCCGCCGGAACTAAAGCGGACAGTCTCGCCGTAGATGCCCTGCAGCCCCATGGCCAGAAACCACGTGGAGCTAGATTGTGAAAGCGCTGTCGAGCGCTGAACGTGGGTGCTCACCCCAGATGCGTGGTGCCCTAGTGAGCTGATCTGCCTATGCGCTGCCGCGTATACGGTGGTGCGGCGAGCGTGGTTGTCAGGGTGCCTACCCCTGCTACATAGACCGTGCCGCGCACGCACTGATTGCCCCGTATCCAGTCCACGTCACGCTGTGGAGAGCGGTGTCCGTGTGCTAGGGTGCGCGCTGAGGTCTGGGTGTCCACCCCAGCCTCGTGACCTGAGCAAACTGCTGCCGGGAGCCCACTCCGGTTTTGCCGTGCTGCCTAGAAGTGATCGCTGATACTGCAAGCTCACCTGAGCTGACGCCGCACACTGCCGAAGACTGACTACCTGGTGAGTGCCTGCATGGAGACACCGAGGCCCTGAATGTGAATGCAAGCTAAATCTAGCTGAAAATGGGATCTCAAGGACAGCGGCCATCTTAGAGTCAAGCGCCTCTTCCTATCCCCTGTTAAGAATATTGATCGGCCATTTTGAAGTCAGGCAACTGAAGTTCTGCAATAATCACAAGAGTCAAACGCAAACAAGCACAAGTAAATGCAAGCTTCAAATGTAGACAAACCCAAGCAAATGCAAGTTCTGAAGTAAACAAACACCAGCAAATGCAAGCTTCAAACGTAGCAAGCACAAGCAAATGCAAGCTTCAAACGTAAGCAAGCACAAGCAATTGCAAGCTTTAAATGTTAACAAGCACATGCAAATTTCAAAGGTAAACAAACACAAGCAAGTGCAAGTTTCTGATGTAACAAACCCAAGCAAATGCAAATATTGAATATTACAAGCACAAGCAAATGCAAGTCCGGAATGCAACAAACACGGGTAAATACAAGTCTTGAATGCAATAAGCACAAGCAAATGCAAGCCGTGAATACAACAAGCCCAAGTAGATGCAAGTTGTGAATACAACAAGCACAAGCAAATGCAAGTCGTAAGTACAACAAGCACAAGCAATTGAAAGTCTCAAACGTAACAAGCCCAAGTAGATGCAAGTCGTGAATACAACAAGCACAAGTAAATGCACGTCGTAAGTACAACAAGTACAAGCAAATGCAAGTGTCAAATGCAACAAGCCCAAGCAAATGCAGTCCTGAATGCAACAAGCACGAGTACATACGAGTTTTGAATGCAACAAGCACATGCATATTTCGAGTGCAATAAGCACAAAAAGATGCAAGTCCTGAATACAACAAGCACCAGTAAGTACGAGCCCCGAAGATAACAAGCACAAGCAAATGCAAATCTCGAATGTAACAAGCGCAAGCAAATGTAAATCTCGAGCGTAACAAGCATGAGCAAGTGCAAGTCCCGAAATAAATTTTCAGCAACAAGTGAAGATAAGTAACTATACAGAATGCCGTAGCCAGACTCCTGTTCAACATCTCTGGGAGATCTAGTGTTCGGCAGCATTTGTGGGATCTGCACAGGTAATAAAATATATATTAAACTCCTTAAGGGCAACAAAAAGTCAGAACCAGGGCAAAATAATTCTTGGATTGTCTTTATGTGTTATGTTGTCAAATGTCATTGTTTTGTTATATAGGGGTTATATTGACTACGCACTTCCCCAAAAATTGTTTTTGATTATGATTGCTCTGAATATGTAAAATATCAGAATTTGTTTTTAATTGTGCTAAACAAAAAAAAAAAAAAAATTGAACAAATAAATGGTGATTTCAGTAATTCAGTTATGTGACCACAAATTGAAGTGAATTTGTGAATGTATGTAAGTACTGGCAATTCTTGCGGTGTTTGAGATTTGAGGGGCCTAGACCTACTGACTATGGGTCCAACCCCGCTATAGTTTGTACAACTTTTAAAAGTGGCATTTTTGGAATTGCAATTTAAAATCTGTCTGCACCATAAATTGTGAGTTTAAATTGTGATTCCAGAGACACCAAACTTGGTGGTTCATTCTCCTCCCAATTGAAAATCACACTTATAAGACGTTATACAGCAATCCCAATGTTATCCCAAGGAAGGGATAGGCCTTGCAGTAGTAAAAAACAAATTGAGGAGTTTTTCACTACCAGGACATGTACAACTAAAAGTACATGTCCTGTATATTAAATACATTGCTCCTTGCCCTTGGGCTGACCTGGGCCTACCTTATGGGTGACTTTAATAAAGGCTGGCAAGAGGGCTAACTTTCCAGGTTGAATTGGCAGTTTAAAACTGCACACACGGGCTCTGCAATGGCAGTCCTGAGACACGTTGAAAGGGCCACGTAAGAGAATGGCACAATCAGTGCTACAGGCCCGCTTGCAGTATTCAATTTACAGTCCCCAAGCACATGTGGTGCACTTTACTAGAGACTTAAAATTAAATTAAACATGCCAATTAAGGATAAGCAAATGTTGCCCTGTTTTAAGAGGAAAGCGCTTGCACTTAAGCACAGGTCAGCAGTAGTAAAATGCCCCAAGTCCAGAGTCCTATAGCCAGCAAAAACAAAGTCAGCAAAAACTGGTCTGAAGGCAAAAATCTGAGGGAAACCACATCAAGGATGCCAGGTCTAACAGCAGCCTTTAGAAACAATTATATCTCTCTGCCAAATCTGTGCAGGCATTCCCATCTTGTCAACATGCAGACCACTTTCCCATTGGATGAAACTGAAGGAGAGGATTGGGTGATCAATAAATATTATGGGGTCCATTACGACAGACGGCAGACGGTACACAAGACCAATCGCCAGAGGTGCGACGGTCCCGCCATGGCAATTAGGATGCCACCGCCACGTTGGTAGTGGCATCCCACATAAATTGCATCGGGCGGGCGGTGCTGTAAGCAGCACCAGCCACAATGCAATATATGCATGTTCTGCATTGACATACACATCATGACAGGCACCGCGCGGTTCCTGCCACCTTGTGCATAACACCGCATGCCTTTCCATGGCGGAGTCTCTGCCATGGAAAGGCATTAAACCGCCAACATCATAATTGCAGGTACTGCCACCATATTCCAGACCTTTTTCGCCTGGTAGGTAGTTGTGACGTTTGCCTACCAGCGGAAAAGCGGCGGACAGTCATTCCCTCTGCCGCGGTACCCCCGCCATGCTAATGTGGCAGGGGGTAAAAGGCCATCCAGCGGAGTATTTTGGAAGGCGGATCATCATCAAACTTAGAGGCCCAAGTTTGACCCTTTTATTAGGAACACAGCATCCACGGGGGACAAATGCAAGGGTTTCCGCAACGTCAACATTGTGGAATTGATCCCACAGTAGTTACCTGGAAGTATAAAAAGATCAACCATAAAATAAACAAAGACAGACAGTTTCTGTAAAAATCCAACCCGACATTTAGAAACGGCATAATACTTGCAAAAGGCCAAAATATAAACAGGCCAAGAGTTTGTAAATCAACAAACACGTTGGAGTTACCAGTCCACGTAGGAATTCTCATTGAATACTCAATATCCTATCTTTAGTAAAATTTATCTCAGCAGATAGCACCACAGCATTCCAGATGTTCCCCTCCACAGGGATTTCTTGTGACACAATGAATGATTTTCAAGACTTTCTCATAGCACTGTATGACCAACAGCTGTAGGGAACAGTCCCAAAGCCTCACAAGTCAGTTTAAAGTTAAGCGGAATTCACCCTTCCCCTAAAAGACATTTCCTTGGGGCAGTTCCTGGGGGGCTATTCCATTGTGAAACAATGGCTAGGATATGTTGTTGGAAGGGCCGGGAGGAGGTCTCGAGGAGCTATTCTAGCTCTCTCGGTGCCAATGAGCGCGCTGACCATAGAGTGGACAGCGTGGGTGCTTGGACAAAAGGCTATCTTTAAACAAGTGTTTTTTGCCTCTTCTGTTCCCAGTAGGCATGTGTTCCCCTCAATAGAGAGACAGTTCCAGATACAAAATGAAGGCCATGCAGAAGTACAAAGGGAAGATAGTAGCTCAAGCTGAAGGATATGTTTCCTTCCGCCGAATGTGGCCAGGTGATTTGGCAGCTTGACCAGAGTTGTATGCAACATAACAATTATGTTAGGCGCGGGTTATGACAGACCTAACCTCTAAACTTCCCAGTCACCTAATCACAAAGCACACTCAGGGAGCCACCAATCGGGCACTACTTGAAAGGACTCTTTTTTCTGCATGGCATAATCTCTGACTCCCACCACCAGGTGTACATCTCACAGACACATTCCACTGTGTAAGGTCAGACATCTGTGAGCAAGACACTTTCTTGCCCGTTTCAGATCAATTTTGGGACTACAAACACTGCCAGCTTTGCCCCCCCCCTTTTTCAGGCCTTCCAGAGGTTTCAGTAAATGCACTATGCCTCCCAAAGGAGACTGCATACAGAGGTGAAAGCCCCCTCAACCCGTGAGAGTATTAAGACTTCAAAAAAAGGTCAATTTGTTCTCCTGAGGGCCTGCCATCTCACCTATTGATGTATTTACTTATTTAATATTTTCATTTGTATATATAGCATTACATGGTGCTGCTTTTGGTGCCATTGTTACATTAGCAGGCTCAATGTACAGATCTATTGTGATATAAGGAAGCAATGGGTGATGTTCCCTTCATTGGATGTTTTATTTTTTACCCCCTCCCCCACCCCCCACTCCCCGGGGAAGATCTCTGTCTCAAACCCGTCTCACAACCTGTCTATAAGGTAATATCCAGTGTGTTAGTTTGACTTGAAATGGTGGACATAGAAAGACACATGAATTAGCAGTGACTCCTGAGGCCTACGTCAGGTGGTTGGCAGTCCTGCTTTGCACTGCAGGCTCCCAAACAGGATTTTAGTAGATGATTCCAAGTCATTACCGTACTTCTTATGTTTTAGATGAGAACCCATGTGCAACTCCAGAGCGGTATGGTACAAGGTGGTGTGGTGCATGTGCTTTGCCACTCCAAGGCACTTCTTTTACCTTCCTTCTTTTAATGGGCTCCACAAATGACAGGTAAAATTGACAAGAGATTTGGGTGTGCATCCTGAGGGATGTCTCACATTTTAAAATGAAAGATAAGAAAAAACAACATGGTATGACTAGAAGCTAAAACAGTAGAGGGAAGAACAGGTTCTGAGATATTGTTCAGACTTTCCATTCAGTTGCCCACATTGAGGCAAACCTGGATGTCATCTGCAGGAATCTAGAAATGTAAGTGATGAGACACATTTAACCAGGGTATGGGGCTTGTGAACATGGGGAATGGCAATGACAAGGGTCATTGCGGAATACTACAAGGCAACACCACAGTAAAAACATGTGCAGTGATGATTTTGACTAATAAACTTTACTTCAGCTGGAAGGGTTTAGGCCCAGTCCAGTGACGTTCCAATAAACTCTGTCAACTCTCACATTTCTTTTACAAGTATTTGGTAGCCCTCTGTGCTTTAGATGGTGCTCTAATCAGGGAGAACTCAGGCAGTCTCTATAAAAAACACAGTATAAGTTCTACTCTAGAAGAACAATGTGATGATTTGGAACAAATTATTGAGCATACGAAGAATCACATGAAATATAAACCCATCACAGTTTTACAATTGCACTTTGTGCCCAATGTGTTCACCATCAACTTAAAGTGGGCCATCTACTGTAAAAAGTAATGAAAACACAAAAGCTCCTCAATAGATGTGCCTTGCGTAAAGGCTTTCCTATGCAGCGTTCAAACATGAGTGCTACTTTGCCTTACTCATTCAAATGATCATAGCAAAAAACACTCAATCTACTTTTGCTACATTTTCCTTCTCTGCTAATGTTTGTGTTGACATAGAATTAAAAATGCCAGCTTTATTAGCTACTTTTTAGCAGAGAGTAAATATTACACTTATGTTGAGTAGGCTGCATTCTGGTAGTTTCAAGAACACAACTCAGCCCAGGGACATCATAAGTATTTTGGGGCCCTGGGCCAAACGTTTTTTTCGGTACCCCTGTTCAGAACAGCTCTGAATTTATGATTATATTACAGCACTTTCATGCCCTCGTCGACCAGGACACTGACAGTGCACAGTCACACTCCTCCAAATTCTAAATATGTTTACATCTAATATTAAGGGATAGCGATATTTTTTAAGCATTGTAAACGCAGTAGCAGCTCACTAATATTACTGCAAATAGTCTCCGTAACACCCTCATATTTCTCATATGTGAGGACCTGTTTTGAACTAAAAATTATGGATGTTGTGTGAAACATAAACACAACAGTTCTCTGAAAAATATCTGCAATAGGCTCTCAATCATTACCCACAGTAAAAATAAATTCAAGCCAAACATAATTTAAAACAATCTATTTAAGAATTATTCAAGGTCATCAGGGCAAGACTCTGCAGAACAGAGCTGGCTCTCTCAGGGGATCCCTCAAAATGCTGGGGCCCTGGGCCAGAGCCCACTCTGCCCATGTCTTAAAACTTATCTGACTCAGCCATCTATGAAATGTGACACCGTGCCAAAGAACAGCCAAATATGAATCAAGAAGGTGTGGTTTGATCAAGTACTGTCAACATATATATATTTATACATTATTGTTGCAACAGTGATCTATTCTCCCATGATTAGCCCCAGTCCCTTTTTAAAAGATGTACCTCTTTATAACAGTGGCTAAATTAACCTTTTAAAACCTATGCTTAGAAATCATAGAATCAGAAAATTGAACAATTCTGCGTTTTTCCAGTCCACATGTAAGGTATGGGACATAGTTTTGTTTTGCTAAAGTATGCTAAAAAGTTATGAATGGAATGTTTGTAATGATCTTAGTCACTTCTAATTACTGGAGGCCACATCCTAGTCCATTGTTATTTTGCACACCATACCTCCTCAGTTTGGACCCAGCTATATACAAATCAATGTTGACTCTGCTCCAATGGGAAAAGTTCAGCCTGAACTGCCAGGCCAGGTCCTCTCTGTACTGGAACACAAGCAGCCCGGAGCCAGTTACACTCTAGTTAGGGATCATCAACCAGCCTTGTTCTGGGGACTAAGTGTGCATGGGCATGCCTGTCCCACTTAGCGCAACACTCTAAGGTATACAAAAAAAGTGATGGATTGAATGCCTGAATTAATCTCAGCCACTAGTTATTACTCAGGCCAAATCCCAGTCCTTCATTATTTTGCACACCAGGCCACCTCAGTCTGGACCTAGCCATATACAAATCAGTCTTAACTCTGCTCCAATTAGAAGAGTTCAGCCCAAACCGGCAGCCAGGTACTCCCTGAACCAGAACACAAGCAACCCACCACCGGTTTGGCCCTAGTTATGGCTCAGTAGCCAGGTATATCCAGTTTCCCGTGACAAAGTATGCATGGGACCCCGTCTGGGCATAACTGTCCCACTTAGGGTGACGCACTAAAGTATACAAAAAAGTGATGAATGGAATGCTTGAATCAATCTGAGCAACTGGTAAGTACTCAGGGCTGCAGCCCAGCGCTCTGTTATTTTTCACAACATGCAACTTCAGTTTATTCCCGTGCCTGCTGAGTGTGTCACTCAAGCCACACTGTGAGTCACTCCCTTGTACAGAGACTCATAGTGCCACTGATTTCAGTGAAAGCAGGTGCCTGGAAAGGAGAGAGGGGGCTTTGCTATGCAGCTCGTATACAGCTGGTATACAGCTTTTGTGTCTCCTGCCTTAACAAATGAAAAGCAGCAATTTGGCAGGGCCGAAGGAGAATCATGGGCTGCCGATTTATCTTATACACACCAAAAGGAGTAGGGAGTGAAGAACGTGGTGTAGTGATCCAGTGGTGGCAAGTGCTGTGTGTCCTAATACTGCCCTCACTCACACAGATATGTAATATGCTTCATCATAGGGCTGCTTACAATTCACCCCAGCGTAGCCAATGCCTTGGGTGAAGCAATAGGGTAGGGGAGACAAACACAACACAAAAGAGAGAAAACAATGCTTTCAATTGTGACTGGGAATGCAGGAAGTGAAAGTGCAGTGTGATGTGAATTTAATCTGTGTGAGTGAGGGCAGTATTAGGACACACAGCAAGTGCCACCACTGGATCACTACACCACGTTCTTCACTCCCTACTCCTTTTGATGTGTATAGATATTTGACAGGGGGTTCGGAGTAGGTGAGTTACATACCTTCGCCCCTTGCCGTTTGTGCATAACTGCAGATGTATCTCCCTCCATTCACATCTCCTTCTGTCCATGCTTGCTCATGGTTGTGGACAAGGCAGGAGTAACTGTCCAAAATACACAGCAGGAGTTGTGAAATGATGGGAACAACTGGCTACAGTGGCTTCTGCAAAGCCAAGGCTTTCTTTACAACCTCTTCCATGTTAAAAATGTGCTCGAGCCTTCTATCACAGCAGCGCTCCGGTGCTGTGGATGGCTCCAGCAAGTCCTGCACTGGAGGCAGTAATTCTCTATGCTATGTTCAGCCTCAGCAAGGCTGCTTTTTTCCCCCTGCAATGAAGATCGGCACACATGGCGGCTGAAATCAATACAGAAAAAGTTAATGTAAATGAGCCAAAAGGCTCATTTACTTTCATTCACATCAATGCTCGGGGGCATATCTCAGCCCACCGAGCATTGATTTGGATGGGGGAGGTATTATTAGAAAGAGAAGAATGTCCACTTTCCAATGGTACCTTTTCCTAAAGGGTCCCTGCTTGGAAATTGCCAAGGAAGGGCAAGACCCAAGCAAGGATCCACCCACTTGACACCCGGGACTATTTTTGAGAGGGCGAGCAGACCACCCATTCAATGAGCTAATGGACTTCCTCTCCCAGCCTCAAACATCTTTCTGCCCCTCCCCCGGGGTAGATTATATGGCAACTACCTCCAGTATGCCCTCAGGGGCCAGTAAGCCCACTAGACCACAGGGTGTGATTTTCTTTATTGAAAAGTGGGTGGAGGCACCCACCAAATCAGTCCAGCAGTCTTTCTGCACACCATGAGTGGCAGATAGGAGGTGTTTTTCTCCAATCTGCCCCACGTCAGGAGGCCGAAAGCCCACTAAAACCCCAGGGAGTGAATTTGGAGGTGAGAGAAGTCCCTCTGACAATGGGGTAATTCTCCCCCTCTTCCCCAGACCCAAAAGTCGTTCTGCATCTCTTAGTGGCAGACTGGAGATTATAACCTCTAATCTGCCCCATGGGGGGCAAAAGCCCACTAGACACCAGCATTTAAACACAAAAAATGGGTGTGGGTGGACTGCCCAAACATTGAGCCTGGACTCTATCCTCAACAGACTTTTTGCCACCCACAGGGGGCAGATAGGAGGTGTTTTCCTCCAATCTGCCTCCAGCGAGGGCATGAATTCCAATAGACCCCAGGGAGTGTATTTGGAGGGAGTGAGTCTCTCCTGTAGCAATGGTCTAGTGCGCCCCCCCCCCCTTCCCACAGCCCAAAAGGTCTTTCTTCCCCACTAGGGTCAGATTGAAGGCAATTACCACCAATGTACCTCCTGGGCCAGAAAGGCAACTAGATACCAGGGATTGTTTTTTTTTAGAGAGAAATTGGTGGGGTAGCCTAAAAACAGGTGAGGCCTGAACAGGCATCAGGCCTAGCCCCCGCCCTTCAAATGATCTGCTACAGTCTCTCAGACCCATCCCAGGAGCTTTCATTGTCTTTTTATATGTTTTACCTGTGCTTTTATGGCCATATCAGGCCGAAATAAAGTATCTCTTGACTATTCAATTTACAGGTCCCATGCACATGTGGTGCACATTACTAGGGACTTAAAAGTAAATTAAACATGCCAATTGTAGATAAGCAAATGTTGCCCTGGTTTAAGTAGAGAGCGCTTGCACTTAAGCACAGGTCAGCAGTAGTAAAGTGCCCCGAGTCCAGAGTCCTATAGCCAGCAAAAACAAAGTCAGCAAAAACTGATCTGAAGGCAAAAATCTGAGGGAAACACATCAAGGATGCCAGGTCTAACAGCAACCTTTGGAAACAATTATATCTCTCTGCCAAATCTGTGCAGACATTCCCATCTTGTCATGATGCAGACCACTTTCCCTTTGGATGATACAGAAGGAGAGGATCGGGTGATCAATAAACATTATGGGGTCCATTACGATGGCGGGCGGACGGTACACAAGACCAACCGCCAGAGGAGCAACAGTCCCGCCGGCAATTAGGATACCGCCACCGGGTGGCATCCCACATATATTGCATCGTAGCGGGCGGTGCTGTAAGCAGCACCAGCCGCAATGCAATATATGCATGTTGTGCATTGGCATGCACAACATGACAGGCACCGCGCAGTTCCTGCCACCTTGTGCATAATACTTCATGCCTTTCCATGGCGGAGTTTCTGCAATGGAAAGGCATTCCACCGCCAACATCATAATATGCAGGTACCGCCGCCATATTCCAGGCCTTTTCCGCCTGGTAGGCATTCGTGGCGATTGCCTACCGGCGGAAAAGCGGCGGACGGTCTTTCCATCTGCTGCGGTACCCCCGCCATGCTAATGTGGCAGGGGGTAAAAGGCCGTCCGGCGGGGTATTTTGGAAGGCGGATCATGACCGCCGTAATGGGAGTCTAAGTTTGACCCTTTATTATGAACACAGCATCCACGGGGGACAAATGCAAGGGCTTCCTCAACATCGACATTGCGGAATCGATCTCACAATAGTTCCATGGAAATATAAAAAGAGCAATCATAAAATAAACAAAGACACACGTTTTCTGTAAAAATCAAACCCAACATTTCGAAATGGAATAATACTTGCAAAAGGCCAAAATTTAAACAGACCAAGAGTTTGTAAATCAACAAACACGTTGGAGTTACCAGTCCACGTAGGAAGTCTCATTGAATACTCAATATCCTGTCTTTAGTAAAGTTTATCTCAGTAGAAAGCACCACAGCATTCCAGATGTTCACCTCCACAGGGATTTCTTGTGACACAATGAATGATTTCCAAGACTTTCTCATAGCACTGTATTACGAACAGCTGTAGGGAACAGTCCCAAAGCCTCACGAGTCAGTTTAAAGTTAAGAGGAATTCACCCTTCCCCTAAAAGACATTTCCTTGGGGCAGTGCCTGGGGGGCTATTCCATTGTGAAACAATGGATGGGATATGTTGTTAGAAGGGACTGGAGGAGGCCCCGAGGAGCTATTCCCAGCTCTCTCGGTGCCAATGAGCGCGCTGACCATGGAGTGGACAGTGTGGGTGTTTGGACAAAAGGCTATCTTTAAACAAGTGTTTACTACCTCCTCCGTTCCCAGTAGGCATGTGTTCTCCTCAATAGAGAGGCAGTTCCAGATACAAAATGAAGGCCATGCAGAAGTACAAAGGGCGGGGAGTAGCTCAAGCTGAAGGATATACTTCCATCGGCCGAATATGGCCAGGTGATTTGGCAGCTTGACCAGAGTTGTATGCAACATAACAATTATTTTAGGCGTGGGTTATGACTTAGCTACCCTCTAAATTTCCCAGTCACCCAATCACAAAGCACACTCAGGGAGCCATCTATCGGGCACTACTTGAAAGGAGTCTTTTTTCTGCATGGCATAATCTCTGACTCCCACCACCAGTTGTACATCTCACAGATACATTCCACTGTGTAAGGTCAGACATCTGTGAGCAAGTCACCTTCTTCCCTGTTTCAGATCAATTTCGGGACTACAAACACTGCCAGCTTTGCCCCACCTCTTTTCCAGGCATTCCAGAGGTTTCAGTACACACACTATTCCGCCCATAGGAGACTGCATACAGAGGTGAAAGCCCCCTCAACCCGTGGGAGTATTGAGACTTCAAAAAAAGGTAGGTTTTTTCCCCTGAGGGCCTGCCATCTCACCTAATGATGTATATACTTATTTCATGTTTTCATTTATATATATAGCATTACAGGGTGCTGCGTTTGGTGCCATTGTTACATTAGCAGGCTCAATGTACCGATCTATTGTGATATAAGGAAGCAATGTGTGATGTTCCCTACAATGGATGTTTTATTGTTTACTCCCCCCCCCACTCCCCGGGGGATTCTGGAAGATCTCTGTCTCAAACCCGTCGCACAACTTCTCTATAAGGTAATATCCAGTGTGTTAGTTTGACTTGAAATGATGGACAGAGAAATATATGTGAGTGAGCAGTGACTCCTGAGGCCTACGTCAGGTGGTTGGGCAGTCCTGCTTTCACTGCAGGCTCCCAAACATGATTTTAGTAGACGATTCCAAGTCATTACCATACTTCTAATGTTTTAGTTGAGAACCCATGTGCAACTCCAGAGCGGTATGGTACAAGGTGGTGTGGAACATGTGCTTTGCCACTCCAACGCACTTCTTTTACCTTCCTTCTTTTAATGGGCTCCACAAATGACAGGTAAAATTGACAAGAGATTTGGGTGTGCATCCTGAGGGATTTCTGACATTTTAAAATGGAAGATAAGAAAAAACAACATGGTATAACTAGAAGCTAAAACAGTAGAGGGAAGAACAGGTTCTGAGATATTGGTCAGACTTCCCATTCGGTTGCCCACATTGAGGCACACCTGGATGTCATCTGCAGGATTCTAGAAATGCAAGTGATGAGACTCAATGAACCAGGTTATGGGGCTTGCGAACATGGGGAATGGCAATGCCAAGGGCCATTGCAGAACAGTACAAGGCAACAGCAACGTACAAACATGTGCAGTGATGATTTTGACTAGTAAACTTTACTTCAGCTGGCAGGGTTTAGACCCAGTCTAGTGACGTTCCAATAAACTCTGTCAACTCTCACATTTCTTTTACAAGTATTTAGTAGCCCTCTGTGCTGTAGATGGTGCACTAATCAGGGAGAATTAAGGCAGTCTCTTTAAACAACACATTCTAATTTCTACTCAAGAAGAACAATGTGATGATTTGGAACAAATTATTGAGCATACGAAGAATCACATGAAATATAAACCCATCACAGTATTACAATTGCACTTTGTGCCCATTGTGTTCACCATCAACCTAAAGTGGGCTATCTACTGTAAAAAGTAACGAAAACACAAAAGCTCCTCAATAGATGTGCCTCGCGTAAAGGCTTTCCTATGCAGCGTTTAAACATGAGTGCTACTTTGCCTTACTCATTTAAATGATCATAGCAAAAAACACTTAATCTACTTTTGCCTCATTTTCCTTCTCTGCTAATCTTTGTGATAACATTGTATTAAAAAAGCCAGATTTATTGGCTACCTTTTAGCAGAGAGTAAAATCACACTTATGTTGGGTAGGCTGCATTCTGGTAGTTTCAAGAACACAACTCAGCCCAGGGACATCATAAGTATTTTGGGGCCCTGGGCCAAACATATTTGTCGGTACCCCTGTTCAGAACAGCTCTGAATTTATGATTAAATTACAGCACTTTCATGCCCTCGTCGACCAGGACACTGACAGTGCACAGTCGCACTCCTCCAAATTCTAAATATGTTTACATCTAATATTCAGGGATAGTGATATTTTGTAAGTATTGTAAATGCAGAAGCAGCTCACTAATATTACTGCAAATAGTCTTCGGGACACCCTCATATTTCTCATATGTGAGGTCCTGTTTTGAACTAAAAATTATGGATGTTGTGTGAAACATAAAAAAAACATTTCTCTGAAAAATATCTGCAATAGGCTCTTTACCCACATTAAAAATAAATTCAAGCCAAAGTGTATTTCAAACAATCTATTTAAGAATTATTCAAGGTCATCAGGGCAAGACTCTGCAGAACAGAGCTGGCTCTCTCAGGGGAGCCCTCAAAATGCTGGGGCCCTGGGCCAGAGCCCAATCTGCCCATGTCTTATGCGATGCTGTGCGTGCTACGAATTTCATTTTATAAATTAAATTGTGTACTTACCTGCAATTATCCATATGCCGGTTTTTAGCACCCTCCATCCTGCCCATCCCCATCCCCGCCTCCCTGCCCCACCGTAACCCCCTCCACGGGCCGCGGCTGCAATTAAAGTCACCTATAATCATCATCTCACTATTTTGATCTTGATTAAGTTAGTCAAGCATACCAGTTTTTCCTTTTTCAGCTTTTAATATGGGTGAATATATATATTTAAAATCAGCAGCTGCCAGGGCATTTATTTTCAGAATTATTGCTTTCCAATTTCACAACCTAAATCCAGTTTTCACAAGTATCAAGTTCTTCTGTTCTTCTGTTTGCCAAGATAATTTTTCTGTTACATAAATGGACAGACCACCCCTTGGGTGTCCATATTTATGGATTCGTTCTGCTGAGACATGAAATTCTGTATATCCATTAATGGATCTAGGAATCAAGTTCCAAGTCTGTTGTAACATAATAATATACTTTGAGGAAGGAAGGCTTGCGTCTCAGGATCTTGGGCCATTTAATTGAATCTGTGAATGTTCCATGAGCAAATTCAAATTTTATGGTCCTAGGGCATACCTAGATGTATCACTAACGACTGTAGCCTTTGGGGATCGTTAGAATCATCAGGACCGTTTATGACTCAAGAAATGAGGCACCCACAACCAATCGTGGAGTTCTTCCGGCAGTTGATTTGAACAAGCTTGATCCTGATTTGACATCGCTGTTGTTTTAATTAGCAAATATGAATTTTTAGGAGTGGTGCTTCGTGCCCCCCCCTGGCAAGTTTTTGGACAATTCTCCTTTCCAGGTTTAATCGGGACACAGTATCCAATAAAAGTGGGTAAGGATATTTTGGATTTTTTGGGTAAGATAGCGAAATTCCCCATGCATCAAAGTTTACTCTTTCTGAGAAAATCAGAGCTGTTTTTTCCTTTGAGGACTAGGGGCCAGATGTAGGAGCCTAAATACCGGTCGGTAACGGCCGATTTCGGCCGTTACCGACCGGTATTTAAGAATCGGCATGTAGGGGCATTTATTTTACAGATTCGGTAAATTTACCGAATCGGTAAATTTACCGTATCTGTAAAATACCGAATCGGTAATTTTACCGATTCGGTAAATCTAAATGTAGGTGGGACTCTTCTGAGTCCCAAAGGCCATACAGAATCGGTATTTTACCACCCAATTTAATTGGGTGGTAAAATACGGAATCCAGGTGTGCATGCACATGTGTGCATGCACACCTATGCCATGTGACACACAGACCTGCCCCTAGGGCATGTCTGTGTGCCACATGTCACACGTGCCTGAATTCGGGGTGCAAGAGGGTTGTCAAAGTGACACCCCCTGCACCCTTGCAACATTCGGTATTTACCGATTCGGTAAATACCAAATCGGTATTTCCCATTGATTCCTATGGGCTTCACAGCCCATAGGAATCAATAGGGAATACCGATTCGGTATTTACCGAATCGGTAAATACCGAATGTTTCCGATTCGGTATTCCAAGTTAAAAAATTACCTACATCTCACCCCTTCATATTTACCGATTCATAAATACCGAATCGGTAAAATTCGGTATTTAAGAATTGGTAAATACGATTTACCTACATCTGGCCCCAAGTTGTTAGAGTAACCTCCTTTTCTGATAATGTTTTCATTTGAAAAAACTCTACTGTCAAGAGATCTGCTGTAGTGATACTACGCAGCTTTGGTATCTCCTTAAATAATCACATTAGGTTTCCCCTATTTAAGGAGTCCAATCTGCCCTTTGTTTGATATTCTGGCTCAAAGATCAGTTTATTAGAGGACTCTTCAGGTTCACTCTGTTGAATCCCCGTTTGACGGGAACTATTCTGTTCTAACTGCGTGTAATAGACTTTATTTCTGATTTGTACTACATTATCTGAAGTCTACCTTTCCTGCTTTATTCAAATCTAATACGATGGCCAGGTAGAGAACAGGTGCTCAACAAGATTAAGGCAACAAGTAAGTATTCCCTGTACAGAAGTTATGCTACAAAGCAAAGAAAAGGAAGGTCACCTCTCTTCCTTACAACCCCAGAGTAAATCCTCTGGTTAAAACATTCAAAAGATTCTTTGCTGAGCAATCAATAATCAATATACCACAGTCTGTCACCAGTCCAAAATTATCTTAGCACTGATCCACAGTATTTTCAATGTGTAAAATGTCCAGCTTTGTGTCCAAAGTAATGTATCCGCCTTATTGACAACACCAAGGTATGTTGTTATAGCATCATGTCCATTTATTTCAATTCTTGATCATAGAAAGCAGCCAACACGTGTTTCGTCTGGCATTCAAATCATGCCTTTCGACTTCTTCAGGGCTGCAAGCCAAGAAGACAATAGTATTTACAATTCAAAGTATGATACTCTATATATATTTTATAAAGTGATGTACAAAGATATAGCCACGTGTAAGGTCAAATTCAAAGAAATCCATGTGGTTTGTTTTAAGTAAATTAAAGAGTCACCTAATTATAAGAGTGCATACCCTGGTGAAAGAGAAACACAAGAAAAGGCCCACAGATACCAAGCTTGTCAGAAGATTTTAGATCAAGAGATTTACCAAAATAGGAGTTCTGCAACTCAGATTTCCACTGGTACAACCGTAAGTTACACCCTAAAACGACAGAGGACAATCCTCAGTTCCGCCATTAATAAAAACGACCATCTCTTAAACAGGTTAAAAGTGAACCCATATTTACTCTAGCAATCATAAAGTCCAATAGAAAAGAGTTCCTCAATTTAGGTAGTCCACATTCATAATTCAATCAAAAACACCTTCATAGGCTCCCTGCAACATCAAATTAAAAAGTTCTCACTAATGCATCCCGGTTACATCAAATCAAATCAATAGCGAACCATTCTCATGTCACTCACCTCTAGTTCGAGGGATTCTCTCCAAACTAAACAAAATCATATATTTCTCAAAAATGTGCGTTTATCCAATTATCTTCAATCTCATGGCACAAGATACCCCATATGTATTAATATTCTGTTGTAAAGGAAATAATATACAAATAAAAAAAATATATAAAAATATAATAAAAATCTTGTTTGTCAAACTGCAACCGCTATTATTATACCTTCATTCTCATACATCAGTGTCCAAACACTCACCTATATTTCGACTGATTATCTCCAAAGCGTAACCACAACCTTCTTATTTATATGTAAGGTCAAAGAAAACGCCGTTTTTATCCTCAATCTCAGCAACACGGGTACGTGGCGAGCAGGCATTCTGTTTCAAAGAATAAAAGAACATAAAGTTCTTAAGTATCTAACTAAGACGATTTGTTGTTTCCAAAACAACTCGTATTCAAAAACCGGGCTGCTTACCATCAATTTCCAGCGAGTACGCCAAACCAGAATCACACTCCTCAGCGAGCATTCTACCTCGGCGCCATTATATAGAACTTGTATCAATAATAGAGAATCGGTCGCCATCTTGTAATGGTAAAATATACTATAGCTGTATCTGCATGTGAAATTATTTTTATCTAAACATCCAATCATCAAATATATATACGTCAAAATTAAAAGTTGCTGAAATCTAACAATACTGAGAGTATTGGATGAAAACAAAAGCGTAAGTATATTTTAGGTACCCTCGTATGTACCAAAACCCGTTAATTTATCTATTCTCGTGTTGGCGTAATAGTCTAATATACAAAACCCAAAATATTGTATTGGTACTGACAGTATACAAATCAGCAAAATTGTAATATCTCAGTAATCCAAATAAATCATACCAATATAAGGAGTATTCAAACCCCTTATTAAAAGAGAGATATCTCGGTACTCCAATCTATAGTGCCACCGCTGCCGTGTATAATCCTGATATAACACAAATAATAGCTTGTATCATCATATCATAAGAACTTCGGATTGTCCACTTTCGTTCCCGAGTGACAACACCGAGCATACCTGGAAATCTCAATATAGCGAATGAATATATATTTATATTGTAAGGAGGTGAAAAAAAGTATAGGTGACACATCGGGGTGCAGATGATAGGCAAAATAAATAGGTAAAACGTACAACAATAATAATATACATGTAGTTCATCACTCCACAGTAAAAGCTGTACATGATATTGTTACACATTAAGTCAATTACTTCATTAGTATTACTAATCTCTCCTTTCAAAAACAGAGGACAGGACAAAGTATCCATTAATGTTAACAGTTATACATAATGAACATTCATCAAAGGCATATTCTTTCACTTTACTGTAACAATCGATACTAACATATTCTTACAATTTTAATCTCCTAAAAAGAATTGAAATTCAGAATCCAAATTTAATCCTTCCTCTACAGCTCGCAAAATCATAATCCATCTAGCTTCTCTCCGTCTCAGTTTTAGAGTTCTGTTCCCACCTCTTCTATCAACACTCACATGTTCTATTCCATGATATGTGAATGTATGTTTATCGGAGTTATTCCGATTTTGGATAGCATGGGAGTGCATCCACCACATTGCCAGCTCACAGTTGTGGTGTCCATTTTGATCTAACTGAGAGTTGAATGTCCGAGGGCCCCGTGCCTATATACCTTGCCAAAAATACACAAAAATCGAGAGAAACCACCAGGTAAGCCCATCATTTCTGGAACTGGTGGCCGACTGAAAGACTCTCGCAATTTGTAAGACTATTGCTCCTCTCCAGGCATTGGCTGCGCCGGGGTGGATTGTAAGCAGCCCAATGACGAAGCATGTCACACATCTGTGTGAGTGATGGCAGTATTAGGACACACAGCAAGTGCCAACACTGGATCACTACACCACGTTCTTCACTCCCTACTCTTTTTGGTGTATATAAGTATTTGACAGGGGGTTCAGAGTAGGTGAGTTACATACCTTCGCCCCTTGCCGTTTGTGTATAACTGCAAATTTATCTCCCTCCATTCGCATCTCCTTCTGTCCATGTTTGCTCATGGTTGTGGACAAGGCAGGTGTAACTGTCCAAAATACACAGCAGGAGATGTGAAATGATGGAAAAACTGGCTACAGTTTCTTCTTTCAAAGCCAAGGCTTTCTTTTTAACCTCTTCCATGTTAAAAATTTGCTCGAGCCATCCATCACAGCAGCGCTCGGGTGCTGTGGATGGCTCCAGCAAGTCCTGCACTGGAGGCAGTAATTCCCTCTGCTATGTTCAGCCTCAGGAAGGCTGCTTTTTTCCCACTGCAATGAAGGTCGGCACACATGGCGGCTGAAATCATTGCAGAAAAAGTTAATGTAAATGAGCCAAAAGGCTCATTTACTTTCATTCACATCAGTGCTCGGGGCATATCTCAGCCCACCGAGCATTGATTTGGATAGGGGAGATATTATTAGAAAGAGAAGAATCTCCCCTTTGCAATAGTACCTTTTCCTAAAAGGTCCCTGCTTGGAAATTGCCAAGCAAGGGCAAGCCCAAAGCAGGGATCCACCCACTTGACACCAGGGACTATTTTAGAGAAGGGGGGGGGGCAGACCACCCATTCAATGGACTAACCTCCTCCCCCAGCCTCAAAAGTCTTTCTGCACCTCCCCCGGGGCAGATTATATGTCAACTACCTCCAGTATGCCCTCAGGGACCAGTAAACCCACTAAACCATAGGGTGTGATTTTCTTTATTGAAAAGTGGGTGGGGGCAGCCCCTCCAAGCATAGGGTCTAGGCCCTCACCCACCAAATCAGCCCCAGCAGTCTTTCCGCAGACCATCAGTGGCAGATAGGTGGGTTTTTCTCCATTCTACTCCACATCAGGAGGCAGAAAACCCACGAAAATTTGGAGGTGAGAGAAGTCCCTTTGACAATGGGGTAATGCTCCCCCTCTTCCCCAGACCCAAACGTCGTTCTGCATCTCTTGGTGGCAGACTGGAGATTATAACCTCTAATCTGCCCCAAGGGGGGCAAAAGCCCACTAGACACCAGCATTTAAACAGAAAAATGGGTGTGGGTGGACTGCCAAAGCATTGAGCCTGGACTCCACCCACAATAGACTTTTTGCCACCCACAGGGGGAAGATAGGAGGTGTTTTCCTCCAAACTGCCTCCAGCAAATTCATAAATCCCACTAGAACCCAGGGAGTGTATTTGGAGGGGTGAGCGGCTCCTGTAGCTATGGGATAGTGCACCCCCCTTCCCACAGCCCAAAAAGTCTTTCTTCCCCACTAGGGGCAGATTGAAGACAAATACCTCCAATGTACCTCCTGGGCCAGAAAGGCCACTAGATTTTATAGAGAAATTGGTCAGGTAGCCTAAAAAACAGGTGAGGCCTGAAAAGGCATCAGGCCTAGCCCCCACGCTTCAAATGATCTGCTATAGTCTGTCAGATCCATCCCAGGAGCAGATAGGAGGCGGTTACCAATAGTCTGCGGGTTGGCGGGTTGGCGGGTAGCCGAACGTCCACTGGACTCCAGGGAGGTTTTTTATTGATACAAGATTTGGTGGTGGCCCGCCCACACATCTGGCCTAGCCCCCACCTCCAAAATGACCCCAACAGTCTTTCTGCTCCTGGTGGCAGACAAGAGGTATTTAACTCCAATCTGTTCTCCTAGGGCGGCAGAAAGCCCACTAGGCACCAGAGTTTTTTCTGTGGCATATAAAAAAGAGGTTAGAGGGTGTTTAGCCACAATCTGCCCCAGGAGGATCAGAAAAACTGTGGTGCCCATTCTGGACTAGGGGCAAGGTGTGATGTATGGGTCAGCTGCCCTCACCCCTTTTTTAATTTTTTGAATTATTTTTACCCTGGTGTCTAGTTGTCTGTCCATCGCCCGGGGGCCGATTCTGGGTAAACACAAAGAATCCACACCCAGGACAGACAAAAGACGGATGTACCTATTCCAAACCCCTTTTTAATTTTGGGCCTAGTTTCCCAAGGTGTCTTGTGGCCTTTCTGTCCCATGGGGCTGATTTTGGGTAAATACCCTCAAACCACTGCTGGGTAGCCCCCACCTCCAAAATGACCCCAACAGTCTTTCTGCTCCTGGTGGCAGACAAGAGGTCTTTAACTCCAATTTGTTCTCCTAGGGCGGCAGAAAGCCCACTAGGCACCAGAGTTTTTTCTGTGGCATATAAAAAGAGGTTAGAGGGTGTTTAGCCACAATCTGCCCCAGGAGGATCAGAAAAACTGTGGTGCCCATTCTGGACTAGGGGCAAGGTGTGATGTATGGGTGAGCTGCCCTCACCCCTTTTTTAAATTTTTTGGATTATTTTTATCCTGGTTTCTAGTTGTCTGTCCATCGCCCGGGGGCTGATTCTGGGTAAACACAAAGAATCCACACCCAGGAGAGAAAAACGACAGATGTACTTATTCCAACCCCCCTTTTTAATTTTGGGCCTAGTTTCCCAAGGTGTCTTGTGGCCTTTCTGTCCCCTGGGGCTGATTTTGGGTATATACCCTCAATCCACTGCTGGGTGGAGCAGGAAGACTGGTGCACCTATTCTGGGGTTGTCTGTTCTCCCGAATTCCTTTGAGAAAATGTGGGTGCAGGTCTTACTAATGCCTACTCTTGACTATTGTAATTCTTTAATTGTGGGTCTTCTATGTCACTTAACACATAGATTAAAGTTAGTGCAGTATGACTTGGACTGCATGATAGTATGTCTCAGCAAGCGTGCCCACATTTCTGCCACAGGAGAATCAGTAAAACAGTGGTGCCTATTCTGGATTAGGGGCAATGTGTGATGCATGACTGAGCGACCCCTACACCTTTTCTAATATTTGGACCTATTTTTCTCCTGGCCTCTAGTAGTCTTTCTGTCACCTGGGAGCAGATTTTGGGTCAACACAATCAATACACCCCCAGGGTTAGCAAACTGATTTACCTATTCTGGAGTGGGAGCACAATGTGATACCTGGGTGAGCCACACAACTCTCTTTTTTAAGTTTGAGCCTCTTTTCCCCTGGTGTCTAGAAGCTTTTCTGTCCCTTAGGGGAAGATTTTGGGTAAACACCCTCAATCCACTCCAGGGAGGGGGAGAAAGACTGATGTACCTATTCTGGGGTGTCTGTCCTCACAAATTTCTCTAAGAAAATGTTGGTGCAGACATTAATAATGCCTGCTCTTGACTACTGTAATACATGTCACTTAACCCCTGGATTACAGTTTGTGCAGAAAATGCCTTAATCTTCATGGTAGTACGTCTCAGCAAGAGTGCCCACATTTCTGCCCATCTGAGTCAGATCCACTGGTTACAAAAGTCCAATTAGAGCACTTTCAAAGCACTGTGCCAGTGTCAGAAATCCTTGAATGATCTCTCTGGGGGCACCTATATATTACCTTTATTCTGATTTTCATGCCTCCTCTTTGTCTGCTCTCCAGTCCCCCGAAATGTGTCTGCTTTCCAAGAATCATGAAAGCCAATCCTTTGAGGTGGCAATGGCCAAAGCCTAGATTGCTCTACTCTTAGGGGTCCATTACGATGTTGGGCGGATCGCCACCGCCATGGTGGTGGTGGCGATCCGCCCGACATGAATGCCCGCCCGCCACCCTTTCCCCCCCGGCACATTACAATGGCGGGGGGACCGCAACGGAGAAAAACAACGCCCGCCACTTTTCCGCCCCGGTCGCCTTGCGGCCGGGGCGAAAAAGGCATAATATGGTGGCGGTGTCTAATAGACACCGCCAGACATATTATGATGTGTGGTGTGCAGTGCCTTTCCGCGGCCCGCCACAATGCTGAAAATACAGGGTGTGCCCGCCACTGTGGCGGGCACATCCTAATGGCACCCCCGGGACCCCCGCCCTTATGGCGGGCGGTCCCGATTTACAATGGAATGACGGGCGGGCAAAGTCCGCCCGTCATCCTAATGGACCCCTTAAACTTTGCCCTGAAAAAAGCCTTACATAGTTTCACAAATTATTAAAAATGACCTCCTTACAACCTTCTGTTATAGACTGCTCTGTGCTTTAAGACTTATGGCCTGATTACGAGTTTGGCGGTGCTGGAGCTGCCGGACTGGCTAACACCACTGCAGTTTGTGAAAAGAGTGGCATATGGATTGCAGCAACATGAGGTCTTTGCTGCCAGTGGAGCCCATGAATCTGATAGAAGAAGCTATGTTAAAATGCCTTCAATGCTTTTGTTGCATGTCTGTGTGTGCCTTCTTATCCATGTGCTTAGGGGGAGAGGTGTGTGCGCTTGTATGTGTGTGCTGATGCTGCCTACAGCCAACCTCTGGAAAAATTGTGGCCATCCCATAATCGTGGCATTTCTTAGCTTTTTGGCGGCATCCACGATTTGATAGTGCCCACCCCTTAAAAAATGCTGGCACTCACATATTGGAGGTAATACTTGACATATTGGGAGCATCAAAAGTGTAAAGGTTCCAGCCTTTAGCAGCATGCTGCACCTTACATATTGGTGGTAATTCTAAGCATATTGAGGGCGTCTATTGTTCCATAGTTCCCACAACCGGCATTACTGGACATTCAATAATGGTGGTGATATTATCATAATGATGACCACCCTTGGTATTGCTGTCTACAGCATATTTATGGTAATGGTGATACATGAGCTTGCAAGATACAATCTGTTCAAGAGATGTAGTTCATGTAACTAATTCATGAAAATAAAACATTGACACGTGTTTACGAAAAGTGAAAAGCTAATATATAAGGATAATATTTTTTTAATGAAAATGATAATCATTTTTTTTTGGGCAAATGGTTAATTTTTCAAAATATCAAAATAAATATTTGATTGCAAAGTGTGCCTATTTTCACAAGGTGACAAGCTGATGATATGCCTTATACCCAATGTTAGTTGGAATGTAATCAGAAAATTAAACCTGATCTCTCTATATATGTGAACCTTTTCCAACATTTGTTTTTTGGATTGGAGTTACAATAGTTAATATGATCCCCCAACTATATATGCATTTACCCCAATGAGAGTTTGTTGGAATTAGAATAGTAAATTTGATACCCCCAACTATATTTTCTTCGATTTTAGATGGACTGGAGTTAAAATAGTAAACCTGATCCCCCAACTATATACATTTCCTCAGTGTTAGCTAGGTTAGAGTTAGGATAGTAAATCTGCCCACCCTCAAATATATTCATTTTATTCAATGTTAGTTGGATGAAGATAGAAATCAAAATCTGACCCCAACTATATCCATTTTACCAATTTTAGTTGAGTTGGATTTAGAATACTACTTTTACGGTCCCAACTACATCCATTTTAGTGTTAGTTGGATTGGAGAAAAGTAAATCAGACCTCTCTTTTTTAAATTAGATTTTTCATTAGAAGAACAAGAAGTAGCCAGTTCCCAAGCACAGGGGTAAAAGACATAACATATCCAGCATAAACAAATTGAAAAATGTCAAACAGAATAAAAAATACATGAAAATCGACATATAACCTAATACCTGGGTGAAGGAGAGCATCGAGGCTAAACAAAATGAAACCCAAAGCTCAAGACTTGGCGGACTAGCCCTGAGAAGCCACCACCTCGGCCAGCCCACCCTGAATGGGATCTCATATATGACCAAACCGTCTGCGCCGAAGGTCAAATTGATTTGCACAATCTCTAACCTCACATATTTAAACATTCCAGTCACCATAACTAAGGATCAGGTGGCTCACTGGCAAGCCAAAATCGTGCCGAAACCAGCCTAACTAATGGGATGGAAAAAATATATATACTCGCTAAATTGGGGTGGTGGATGGGCAGTGAATGCCCCAACATTATAAGCCTTGGATCTGCCGAGACCGCCATATTTGATATACGGCCCTGTTTCCCAAAGATAAATTGACAAAACAATCTTAGCGCAGGATGTGAAAACAAGAACTGCGTTAGCACCCGCCAACCAACAGAGGAAGCAATGGTCATCAGGCCGTACCTTAAAAATAAAAAGTTGATGCGGTATAGTATCAGTAGTTAAAACACTTAAGATGATGTGCCTTCAACGAGATACATTCAGAACAAAATGGGACAGAATGTTTCTATGCTGGAGATCAGCCCCAGTAACTCCACTTATTGACCCACTGCTGGACCCAATCCTCAACTAGATTATGTAAAAACACATAAATGAAGTTGTAGACAAACCAAATATTTCTCTTACATTGAGTTTTCTTTATAAGGTCAAAGCTGAGGATATCGGTACAATTCAGATCCTCTTCCTTAAGGCTCAACATAAAATGCTGCAACTGTAAATCTCTAAAGAAAAACCTAGATGGAAGGGAAGCCTGCTACTGTAAACCACTAAATGAAGAAAATACATCACCCTCAAACAGTTGTCCTAAGGTTAGAAGATTAGCCCTTCCCCATATCCCCTGGAACCCATTGTGACCTCCATTAGGAAAGTTGGAATTATAACCCAAATCCGTAAGTTGATTAAACGGGCTAATACCCAGGAATAGTCTCCTAAAAGAGCATCAAACCTGATGAAAAACTTTAAGGGTCTTAAAGTGAGCATGCTTGAAGTACATTGTGTCTACAAAACCCGAACCGGGGCCAATCAATTCACCTAAGGGAAGAAACTCTGAGAACATGCCAGACAGTGGCCACAGCACCCCAATACCGACTGGAATCTAGTGAATAAGTACACCAAAAATAAAACCTAAGAATAGGAAGTTATATCCCCCTTCCTTAGACTGCTGTAAAAGCTGAATTAGCCCAATTAAACGTCTGCCATAGTGCTTCCACTTTGGCAAAAAAATCTGCAGGAAGAAAAAATGGAATACAGCAGAAAAAGTATAGGCACTGCAGGAGGATAATCATCTTAATGAGATTGCAGCGACCAATAAGCCCCAGATGCAGATGAATCCATTTAAGAAAGACCTCTACTGAATGCTGAGACAACTTTCCATCGTTATGGTCCAAGATATCAGGAATGTTAATAGTTAGAATGACCCCAAGGTAGACTAAGTACTTCACCCACCTCCGATCCTGGACATGGGGAGCCACATTAGATAAAATCAGAGTCTTATTGGAGCTTAGTTTAGAGCCAGCAACCACCCGAATGATTGAGCTGCTGTCACCACTGCCTTCAATTCCACACTTGGAGCAGATGTCAAAACGGCAACGTCATCTGCATAGACAAGAATTTTCACTTCACATCGGTGAAGCCGCAAAGGTTGTATCCCCTCATTTTGTTTAGAGAAATTAAATAAATTGTACAATATTGAGTGCAAACAACTGTAGAGAAAGAGGGCAGCCCTGCCTGGTACCACATAGAATAGCAATAGGGTCTTACAAAAACCCCTGCACTGCGTCCTCTTGCCTTAAGGCCAAGATAGAGACGCCAAACCCTGGAAACAGTTATGGAACCCAAACCAGCGGACTCCATAGCCACCCAGAGGGAGGGCCAAGAGACAGGATCGAATGCCTTCTCAGCCTCCAGACAAATCATACCGACAGGACTCCCTGCAGAAGAGGCCACCTCCAAAGCCATAATTGCCCTGTTTACATGAAACGTTGTAACATGGCCCGGAATAAAACCATGCTGGTTTGGAGCCATCAATTTCGAGGTCATCGCTGCCAACTAATTGGCAAGAATGAGGGTTTAGATTTTAGAATAGGCATTAAGTGAAGATATAGGGCGGTATGAATCACAGGAAATGGGATCCTTCCCCTTTTTTTACAAGATAACAATATTTGTTGTCCTCCAAGTCTCAGGGACACCATCCAATGAATCCAATGAATTCAAAATTTCCACTAACACTGGGAACAAAATCTGTTAAAAGGTAGCATAAAACTCAGTTGGTATCAGGTCAGGACCTGAAGCCTTCCATGAGCCAACGAGCTGATGGCCTCTTTAAACTGAGCAAGAGTAATAGGTGACTCTAGTTTAGAACACTGGTCAAGAGTCTCTCGGCAAGCAAAATACTGCTGAATGAATTGAAAGATATCTTCTACGGACGAGAAACAGTCCTCCCTTTAGAGGTCTAGGTAGAACAGGCGAAAGACCTCACGAACAGAAACAGGACCAGCAACTAGAAGGCCATTCTCACCCCTGATTTGCAGAATATAATTCGGGCTGGATTGATTTTTTACCCTGAATGAGAAAATCCATCCCATTCCTCAATAATCTCGAAGTATGTCATCTGGCAAGCCCTACCGCTTTTGTCCAACTTCTCCCTGATTTATGTACTAAGGGAAGCTCTAAGGATGGCTGATTGTTCCCAAACCTACTGAGCCCTGAACTAGTCTCTCACCCTAACACTACTTTCAAGGCCAGATTCAACAGACCCCAGAGTCCGTCGAATCCCAGTGTCCTCCTCCAATGCTTTGCTTCGCTAGTCAGAAGTGAATTGAAGAGTCTGACCATGACAAAATGCTTTAAGGAATTACCAGACAACCGGAAGTGATGCTGTTCCAGTATTAAATTCAAGAAACTGCCTTATATGCAAATTCAAGAAACTAACATACCCATCTTCCGAGAGTAAACTGGGTTGAAATGTCCAGCTCCGGGGCCAGATGCTTGAGTAGACTCACTAAGTTGTAGAAACAAAGTCGAGGCTTTGTGGTTAGAAAGCACAGTTGGGTTATGTGTAATGCTAGAAGAGGAAACCAGTGTGTTGCTAATCAAAAACATATCCAATCTTGACTTGGCCTTATGAGGAGAAGAATAGAATGTAAACCCCAGCTCACTAGGATGCTTAAAATGGCAAAGATCGACCAGCGCATATGAGGATATTAGCTGTAATACTGCCTCCCACAGCCGGTACTTCCCCAGCCAAGCCAGGTCTTCGAAAAGCTGATCGGAGGTCGCAAGCTGGGATGCTGAATCAATCTTAGGGCACAGTGTTACATTAAAGTCCCCACACACAATATATGGTGGGGCCCAGAGATGCAACTACAATGTAAGAAGTGCAAAAACCTTTGTATCATTCGTATTAGGCCCATACAGAATGTAAATAGTAAAGCGCTCCGTATCCTTCTGAATAGTTGCCACCACCCAGATCCCCTGAATCTGTTATTTGATGCAAATTCTTCCGTCTGCTATCCTGTACCATGATTTCAACACCCATCTGGGGAGAAGTGTAACATGACAGAGATGACATCATATTGTGGTTCTTTTAATACTGGGCTCTCTGTCTGAGCTAAATGAGTCTCTTGGAGACATAAGATTTGCGGCCTGAGAGTGTTCAATTCCTCCCACACAAGTTTCTGCTTTTGTGATGACTTGACCCCATTAATGTTACGCTGTAAAATTTGCAGCTGCTGACAAGAGCCTCTGCCTGTCCTACCTATAACCATGGTCCCACATTATCCACGGGCTTCTCCTCCTTACCACACACAAAGATATGCTGGGTCCAAGAATCGTTTGCCAGATCAAGCTGAATATTTCACTTTCAATGAACGCAGCCTTGCTTCAAGTCAGTTTGTCAACAGTAATACCCTAAATGCTCTGAAGTGTAACCACAAAAACCCCCAACCCACCCCTGAATCTACTCCTGACTCCCATGTAGGTGAGCCAACCACCCCCTGCCTTGCCCCGAGCACATGGGACTTAACCGGAGTTGCGGTTCAAAACCAGCCACCACTGACACATCACTAGGACCAACCCCCACCACACCCCAAACTCCCTTCAAGACCACAAAAAGAAAAAGAAAAGAGGTAAAGAGAAGGAAAGAGAAAGGCATCCCCCAAACCTCCCCAGCCACTCAAGAGCCCAAAGCTAAAAAAAGCGAGAGGAGGGGACAGCGTACGCACACCCGAAGGATAGAGCCTAACTTGAGCAGAAAGGGAAGAGAAGGAGACCCTGCTCATCAACTCCCCCACCACAATTGAAGTAGAAAATCCCTTGCCCCTGTCAACCACTAAGCACAAGATATCCAGCTTTGAATCCCATAAGGGGCTATTCTCTGCCCAGTTCCAATTCCAGGGCTTTATCAAAAGAAAGCAGTGCCCAAGGTAGCACACCAGCCTAACCAGTAAGTTTAGCCTCATACTATACACATTTATTCCAATGTTATCAAAAGAAAGCAGTGCTCAAGGTAGCACACTAGCCAGACATACACGGAATTCTGAGAGACTTAGGGCCCCATTAGGATGGCTGGTGGATTGCCCCTGCCGGGCCGGCGGAGGCAATCCGCCCTCCATCCCCGCAGAAAAGACCTCCGCCATTTCACAATGGCTGGGAGTGCCGTGGCGGATGGAAAGACCGTCCGCCGCTTTTCCGCCCGGTCCACATGTCGACCGGGCGGAAAGGGGTTCAATATGGTGGTAGTGTCTGACAGACACTGCCAGCCATATTACAATGTGGCCTTAAACATGCCTTGCCTCGGAAAGGCATGCAGAGTCTGCTTGGGGGACTCTGGGGGGCTGAGGAGTGCACATGGGGGGTAACTATGGTACCCCCATGCCTTTCAATGAACAACGTGGCAGACACCGTGCAGTGCCCATAAATTGTTCCTATGTGACCTGCCAGTAGCTGGAGCGGAGTCCAAAATGCCACCGAAAGGCCAGAAAACCATCAACGGGCCCTCAGATGAAATAAGAATGCAGACAAGGGGCTTGGGGTCCCTTCCAAACAAGATGTCGCTCAAAGGGACCCCAGAGCTCGGGAGCACGGAACTGCTGTGCTTATTCAGCCACGAGACATCATTTTGCGAGCCACAGCACCCAAATCCACAAGTCAAACCTTTCTTAATATGTGCATCTTCCACAGCATTAGTCAGATTGGAATTAGAATAGTAAGTTTAGCCTCATACTATACACATTTATTCCAATGTTGGTTGGATTGGAGTTAGAATAGTAAATATGATCCCCCGCTCAATTTATGCTTTTTCTCCAATGGTAGTTGTACAGGTTAGGTTACATTCTTAGGGGTGAGCAGTCAAAATATTGATTTTTTAGTATTGACATACAGTAATAGCGAGTTTTTTTATATCGTATGGTCAGAATATCAATGTCAAGAATATCGTATACCAGAATATCGACCTTAAGGTAATTAATATTGTTTTTTCATATTGAAGTAAGTAATATCAAAGTTAATAATATCAAAGTAAGTAATATTGGTAGCAAAAATGTTGTGGATTGATAATGAAATGTATTATGTTAATTTTTATGTGTAGCGTGTTGTGGGTTTATAGGGGAATAGGGTGGGAAGTAATTTAATTATCATACATTAATTTATATTTTTTAATTTATTGTTATTGATTATTAATTTATTGTTAATGAATTATTATTTTGTAATTAATTTTTTAGAGTTGATTAATGTATCATTATATTAATTATAAATAAATTATTATTATTCATGTTTTATTGTTGTTAAATAATTTACTGATAATTTATTATTCATTGGTAATTAATTTTTATTATTGAATAATTGATCATTAAATTAATTATGTTTATTTTTATGTGTAGTGGGTTGTGTGTTTATGGGGTAATAGGGTCGGAAGTAATTTAATTTTATTTAAGGAACTATTATTGTTATGTTATTGTTATGTATTATTAATTTCTTAGTTAATTTAATTTGTAATATGTTATTTATTTATTTTAAAATATTTAATTAATAAATATGTTATTTTAACCCCACGCTATCCAAATGTTCAACACCGTTACATTCACTGAAGTTGGAATATTAATTTTTACCCCTACACTATCCAACACTTTCCCTACTGTTGCACTCCCTGGAGTGGGAATAGCAATTTTTACCCCTACGCTATCCAACACTTTCCCTACTGTTGCACTCACTGGAGTGGAAATAGCAAATTTTTACCCCTATGCTATCCAACACTTTCCCTACTGTTGCACTCACTGGAGTGGAAATAGCCATTTTTACTCCTACGCTATCCAACACTTTCCCTACTGTCGCACTCACTGGAGTGGGAATAGTAATGTTTACCCTTACGCTATTCAACACTTTACCTACTGTTGCACTCCATGGAGTGTGAATAGTAATATTAACCCCTACACTATCCAACACTTTCCCTACTATTGTACCCACTGGAGTTGGAGTAGTAATGTTTACCACTATGCTATCCAACACTTTCCCTACTGTTGTACTGTTTGTAGTTTGAATAGTAATTGTATTACCTCCGCTATATATTTGAAAAAAATATATTTTAGTTAATGTAGTATACAATTAATATTAAAAAGAGTAAAACATATTTTAATGTTTTAAAATGTGTTATAGATATTTATTTAATGTTTTTATATCATTGTTTTATGTGTATAGATGTTTTTATAATTTATATGATTTAAAAAAAATGTTAGTAAGTATATCTATTATGTATTAAATGTATATGTTTAAATTATTTTTACATTATATATATATATTACTTAGTATTTTTAAACATTTTAAAACATTTTTAACTATGTTCATTTTAATTATATGAATTTTTTGCTTAATTGTACATTATTTTTTAACTAAAAAAACAATATTTTTAACAAAGATATTTGTGACATCGATATTTTTTGGGATATTTTTGTACTTACCATAATAAAGATATGATGTCGATATGCTTGACATCGATATTCTTGCGTCAATATTTCTGTAGGTCGATTTTCTGTCCGTCGATATTCTGTCAGGTATTCATATTTAGCATATTTAGAAATATTTCTTAACATGGCTGCCATAGGGGGAGAGGATGTAGCCTTACAGCTAGAGCGGTCGACCTCGAAGCTGGGGAACCAGGTTCGAGTCTCCGCAACAACGCTCAACATCCTATGATTCTGGACAAATCAATTTGGGCCAGATGTAGGTAGCCCAATACCGGTCGGTAACAGACGAAATTACCGAATTTTATTATTATTTAAGAAGCTTATAAAGCGCGCAGCAACCCCCAACGGGGGTGTCCTGGCGCTAAGAGAACAAGTTAATCACACGAGAGGGCAGCCAGGGTCCTACCCTCCATCCTGAAGAGCCAGGCACACCTGATTAGAGTTGGGAAAACAGCCAGGTTTTTAGTTTACGACGGAAGATCTGCTCTGACTCAATGAACCTGAGGTCCAAAGGGAGACCATTCCAGTATTTAGCAGCCGTCACGCCGAATGTTCTACCACCACTCCGGGTGAGCCTAAATCTAGGAACAGTCAGTAGACGAAGGCTATTGGATCTTAGGTTTCTTTCTGACAAGGATAATTTAAGTCTTTTACTCAGGTATGCTGGGCCAATTCCATGGATAGCCCGAAAGGCAAGGGTCAGGATTTTAAACTGAACCCGACGTGCAATAGGGAGCCAGTGTAGATCATTGCGATATGCTTTAACTGATTTGCGGGAGGGGATGTTTCCAATCAGCCTAGCAGCCGCATTTTGGACGATTTGCAATCTATCAATGAGATAAAGTGGGGCTCCGGCATACAGGCTGTTGGCATAATCCAGATGTGTCGTGATGAGAGCATGGACAATCGTTTTACGAGACGTCAGAGGAAGGTAGGGAAAAATCTTCCTAATCATGCGCAGCTTGCCAAAGCAGGCCGCAGTGACTTTATTGACCTGAGCTTTACAGGACATAGTGCTGTCAAAAAGGAAGCCGAGATTACGGGCTGACTGAACAGGGTTAGGGGGGGGATTCAGAACCGTAGGCCACCACAAGACGGCAGGGGGAGTAGATTTCTGGCTGAAAAAGAGTACCTCAGTTTTGTCTGTATTTAGGGCCAAATGATTGGAAGCCATCCAAGAGCAGATGTTACCAAGGCAGTTACGGAAGTTAGAAAAGTGCGAGTCAGAGTGGTCTCTAAAGGAGAAGACAAGCTGAGTATCATCAGCATATGAGACCACCCTGACTCCCCACGATTCCACTACCTTGGCAAGAGGGCCCAAATACACATTAAACAGCAGAGGGCTCAAGGCGGAGCCCTGGGGCACACCGCAAACAAGGGGTTTGTCATCTGACTCGAAAGGAGGCAAGGATACTCTTTGGGATCTCCCTGATAAGAACGATTTAATCCAAGCCAGAGCAGTACCTCCAATTCCCAGCTGCTGTAACCTCGTCATAAGTATAGCATGAGACACAGTGTCGAATGCAGCGGACAGGTCGAGGAGTACCAGCATGGCCTCCTCGCCCCTGTCCACCGACTCACGAATTGTCTCCGGTACCTCCAGCAAAGCGGTCTCGGTGCTATAGCCAGTTCTAAAACCGGACTGTGAATCGTGCAGCAGCTTGTTGGATTCTAAGTACAAGGCCAGTTGTTTCTGGACCACTTTCTCCAGAATTTTAGCAGGTTTAGGCAGAAGGGAGATGGGACGATAATTACTGAATAGGGATGGATCCGCATCAGGTTTTTTTAGAATAGGGAGCAGCCTAGCTTGTTTCCAAACTGAAGGGAATAGGCCCTGGGTCAGGGAGGCATTCCATATTGAGAGAAGAGGGTTGATTAGGACAGGGGCAAGATTACCCATCACTTTAGCGGGAACTGGGTCCAGCGGAGATCCTGACTTGACTTGTTTTAGCAGTGACAGAGCTGCCTCAGGGGTCAGACCATCAAAGGAAATGAATGGGCAATGCTGGATGTCTAATACTTCTGACCGGGGACTGAAGGATAGGGGATCAAAGGAGGATGATAGTTTGATAATCTTTTCCTGGAAAAAATCAGATAGTCCATCACAAAGGGCTTGAGTGGGGGCAGACAGGGCTTTTAAGACAGGCGGGATCACAAAATCCTTCACAATTGTGAAGAGAGTTTTAGAAGAATTCTCAGCCTGTTGGATAAGTTTGGAAAAATAGGCTCTCATCGTGGCCCGCTTAATTTTATGAAATTTGTTTAAGGCCGCTTTGTAAGCTAGTTTAAGAATAGGGTCATAGGATTGGCGCCATTTGCGTTCCAGCTGTTTGCACCTGCTCTTTTCCTCTCTCAACAAGGGGGAGAACCAAGGAGCAGATGGGCGCATCCTAGAGGAAGTCATAGGGGCTAGGGAAGAAATGACATCCAATGCAGTTGTGAGAGCAGAGTTATATCTCACTGTTTCCTTGTTAAGGTCTTCCGATGGGTTAAAATGATAGTGAAAACAGGGGTCAATGGCCTCATAGGTAACTTTAGACCATTTACGACCTATATCTCTGTTGATGGGAGTAGGAAGGGGCATGGAGGGAATATAGATATTAAAAGGAAGGAGGAAGTGGTCTGACCCGTATTAGGCATTTGAGATGTAGGGGGCCTAATTTAAGGATTCGGTAATTTACTGAATGAGTAATTTAAGGAATCGGTGAATTACCGAATTCTTAAATACCGATTCGGTAAATTACCGAATCTGTAATGCAGGGAGCACTGAAGTGAGTTGGTGGTAAATATCGAAAACTTGTGAAAAAGCAAATTTGTGCTTTTCCAAAAGTGCAATGTGGCAGACATAGGGCATGTATGTGTGCCACTTGTGCACCCATGCACTATTCAGGGGTGCAACAGGGTGTCAATTTGACACCCTGACACCCTTGTAAGTCTTCCCCCTATTACCGATTCTGTATTTACCGAATTGGTAATTCCTATTCATTCCTATCGGCCTCCAGGCCCGTAGGAATGAATGGGGAATACCGATTCGGTAAATACCGAATCGGTATTTGCCGAATTTTATCGATTCGGTAAAAATTACTGAATCACTACCTACATACCATTTACCGATTCTAAAATACCGAATCGGTAAAATTCGGTATTTTAGAATCGGTAAATAGTATTTACCTACATATGGCCCTTAGTCTCCCAGTGCCTAAAAAAATAGATGTATTTTAAGAAAAACAGTGGTTCCTGTGCTGTATTAAGAATTGTACTTAAGTTTACCTGGATATGGAATTGCTGAGGTATGTGTGGGGTGTATGTAACCCGTGTAGAAGTGAAAAGAAAGTACTCACTAGGAAACCCAGCCGGGTTCTATGCGAGATGAAAAAATAATAAATACATATTTAGACAAGGATGGGAAAGATTGAGGTTCAATTTTATAGAGGAAACACGCTTATAGGATGTTAAAAAACTTTTTATCACTTACCCCTAATGAGGGCGTGGGCTTAGCAATCCTATTTAAGTTAGCTCAATGGCTGCTCTCTGTGCTTCTCGATTTCTATTTCTATGGGAGGGTGAAAAATGGATGAGGGCTCTTATGCTGTATTAAGCAAGGTATGGATTACAAGGATAGCGCATTTGGTTCACATCATATCTTAAAAGCAGTGGCTGATATCTTTTGGATTTGTGGGTGCTCCCTGGCAGTATATCTCTGCTACTGAGATGATTTCTATGAAATTAAATCAGTACCGGTAATTGGGATCCGTTCCGGTAGAACGTTTTAAGGAGAATATCCCATGCGGTGATGAACTGCCCTCCATAGAGCTTTACAATTGTTGATCGATTTGGATCAAGAGGGTAGGACTGCTTCGGTCAGTCCTCTGCGATGCAATGACGGCGACCGAGAGTACTCGTCTGTATTTAAACCGTCTCTCACTTGCAGTTGAAACCGGAGGCACCAGCAGCGTGCATGGTGACTGCCGCGTTGTACTGATGACAGGAGGCACGTATTACGTAATACGCTGTCGTGGATCTGTCTTTGGCATTTTGGAGAAAGCCAATGTTATTACCTAGGTTATTTTGTGGACTGATAACACGTGTGTAAAAATTTAGAGGAATTAAAATAAGAAAAAGAAAACGAAAGAAAAAGAAGAAAGACTTTCATAATATAGTGAAGGGCAGATTTTCAAGTCGGTATGCTAGGGTTATATTTATGGAATCTACAAGTGTGCAGGCTAGATGCCATTGGTTCTATAACACCTATTTTCAGGAGGGGATGGGCGGGGGGCAGGGTTCATAGAGCATCACAGCGTGATGTCTCAAGAAGGCAATATCATGTGCTGCTATCTTTCCAGAACTATTTACAAGTGCACAGCCATGATGACTCTATCATGTCGTCATCTTAGGGGTTATTCACATGCATGCGGTCCATCTTTATGATACCTACTTCATGTGTGATATATACATAGGTTGTACATGGACCCATAGCAATCTTATTCACATGCAATGGATTTTATTTAGCGTTCATCTAGCAAAATTGTTACTAAAGTTATAGCATGAATTGCTGCAAGCATATATCACAATTGTTGGTCACATTATTGTTATATACATTATATAAAGAAAGGCAACAGGTTATTGGGCGCACAGCTGATAATTAAGGCTTTATTCAGTTGGCATGTAGTTCCTCTTGCTACTAGGCAGAATAGGGAGGTTACCTGTCTCCCTAACTAATACACTGTTCCCAGGTATTTAAAATTCAAAAGGTTTTCTGCCGAGCAAAAATTGTATCATACAACAACACTCTCAAAGAACTTAGTCACAATGTCCATATATTTCCATTGAGTCCATTAATTATTTAGACACCAGAATCCATTATCGATTAGTCCATATTTATTTTTTACTTCTCACGATTCTGTTCATCAATTCCAAAATTTCAATGGTCAGATTAGCCTTATAAGCAGGTCAGCCGACACGTGTTTCGTTGTTTAAAACAACTTCATCAGGGCTGCAAGCCAGGAAAAATATAAAAAATAAAAACTAAGTATGCTTAACTATTTACATCCAACTCTAGTATTATGAAAGAGTTAATATTAATAAATCAAACACCACCTAGGTGAAAGACAAGCATAGAGTTCCCAATGCATTCGTGACTCCAAATATAAAGCATTTTAGTGATTCCCGGTGTCGCATAGTGATACACACCAAAAACATTTGGATCCTTTGCCTACTGTACGGAATTTGTACATTTATATATACATTTACAAAATAATATTTTACTATATTTTCTCATCTATCTTCATCTGTGGAGTGGTATGGAGAGTCCCCCTACTTCGTCCTGTTAATCACCGCCACTCCCACCCTACCAGCAATTATATCGCCATATCTTATTTACCTTTCTAGAAGTCTCAGTTTTCTATTCAATAATGTGTTCCATCCGTTTTTTAAAAGTTGATTTTCGATTTTATGCAGGTTCTGTAAAAGGGTAAATATAACTCAACATATTTCCTCTGTTTATTCAAAGTATATATTATTCATGACTTGGAGAGCCTTACCAGTCAAGTGTCCAAAATTCAGCTATTATTCTTATAGACGCGGTACCGGTAACTTTGAAATAGCTCTAAGGGAGTAGATTAAAATCAGACCTCACCCCTATATCCATTACGATTAAACACTTTATACAACTGTTTCCACTGCAGTCCTTACCTTTAAGCAAAATCTGGAGTTCTTACTTTCATATCTCTCGTGTTTATAGTATTGTTATCCACTTATATTCTTGTATCGAGTTCTAAGAAAAAATATTTATAAGAGCACTGGTTAGGTCTAAATTCGTTGTATATGCTGAATTATCTTAAATGTGACCGGTGAGATCATTTACACTCACCTCGTAAGAATGTATCTACTCTTACGTCTTCCCGTCTACTCGTGTACCGGCGTTTGTTCCGGGCGCCATCTTGATTAAGTAGATGTTTAGTAAGTATGCACCGCGTATCGAAGTATTATGCGGCCATCTTGTGTAAGTAGTAGCGCAATTGACGGCGCTACATGTAGACCATGAACAGAATATTTTTAACATATTCTTAGCAGTGTACTGCTTCTCATCATTAATTTTAAATATATATACTAGAGAAATTATTGTGCTGCTACTTTCAATTCTATTACAAGTCGTCTAGACCGAGTATTCTTAAACTCTATGTTTTGTGGCGGCCATCTTATGTAAGAAGTGGCTTAATTTTTGCGCGAACGTTATAAGATGGTCAGAACCATGTTATATTGCTTATAACTCTTAGTTATGAACAAATAATTATTATATGTAGTCGCAGTAATATTTAGTTATATTTAGAGACGATTTGCGAGAATTAACGATCCAAAAAGATTCTTAATTTATAGCTAGTCTGACCCTCTCTGGTCTTGAATAGATTATTCTTTTCAGTCGGCCATAATGCCAATATTGCTAAATAATGATGTTTAAGCTGTCTACGAGACAGTATAATGCAGAACCTACTTATAGTATAATTGGCCTCATTCCACCAATTGAGGTGGTGAGTTTGTCCGTATATTTCAGTAGTGAAAAAATTTCTTCTAAAAATAAGAGCCTGTAGGGTTAGAGTGGCGGCGACCCCCAGTATCAAAGCTGTTGGCACCGCATACCTTTCCATTACATTCTCTACTAAAGTTATTAAACAAAACAACCCTCAGAGGAATAAAGGCATATGCAGAAGTGTTATCTCATCTATAAAATTGCATCTTAAAGTACAACAGTTGTAATAAGTAGATTATATCCATTATACAGTAATATTGTCATAATCTCAATGGTCTCCTAAGTAATATTGGAGCTCAGAATCAATGTTAAGACCATCTTCGACTGCTCTAAGGACCATAATCCATCTTGCCTCTCTACGTCTTAAATGCAGTAGTCTATTTCCACCACGTCTGTCCAATGTCACATGCTCAATACCATGATATGAAAATGTATGCTTTACAGAGTCGTTATCATTATGAATCATATGTGAGGAGATTGGATACCTAGTGTCACCATTCTTCAATGCCCGATAATGTTCTATCATACGGTCTTTCAGTTTCCTCACAGTGCTGCCTACGTATATTTTTCCACATAGGCAGGCAATTACATATACAACATATGATGTCTCACAATTAATGAAGGATTCAATACGGAATGTCCCAGTGTTATTATATTCAAAAGTTTGTACTTTTCTCATTGCCCATCTGCATGAGCTGCAGTTTCCACAATGATAAAATCCTTTTGGACATGTCCGAAGCCAGTCACTTTGACTTGTCGGTATAATTGGCTTGGGATAGCTGGGACTCACTATATTAGCAAGTGACATTCCCTTTCTGTATGTTATACTCGGGCGTTCTGTTAAAAAAGGTTTAAGATCTTTGTCAGAAGTAAGCATTTGCCAATATTTATTCATGATACTAAAAAGTTTGTGACTACCCTTACCAAAATTAGTAATCATTCTGAGTTTCTGATCATGAGACGGAGCCTCAGATTTATTTTTAGGTTTCAAAGTTTCATCTCTCTTTAACCTGTTGACTCTACGAACTGCTTTATTGATTACAATATTTGAGTATCCTCTATTAACAAACCTCTTAGTCATGTCTTTGACATTGTGGTGAAAATCTTCATCTTTAGAGCAGTTCCTTCTTGCTCTGATCATTTCTCCATATGGAATTGATGTAATTTGGCTAGTTGGGTGGCAACTGTCTGCTCTAAGTAGTGCGTTGCAGCTAGTCTCTTTACGAAACATGCGGCTGCCAAGTTTATTGTTCTCCACAAAAAGTTCAATATCTAAAAAGGTCAGTTTTTCTTTACTGAATTGAGTGGTAAATGACATGTTCATATCATTTGAGTTCAAGTATTGAAAGAAACTGTCAAGTTCCTCTGGTGTGCCTCTCCAAAATAATAAACAATCATCTATGAATCTACCCCAGTAGTAAATATGATCAATCCATTGACAGCCTTTAGGGCCCCAAATAAGCTCCGCCTCCAATCTCCCCATAAAGAGGTTCGCGAAGGACGGAGCAAATTTGGAACCCATCGCTGTCCCAGTCTTTTGTCTATACCAGGTGGATTCGAATAAAAAATAATTGTTTTCTATATACATGTTCCTAAAGTTTTTCAAGCATATATCACAATTGTAGGTTACATGATCAGTATACAAATGTTTCAAGTTTTTTTTAATTAGTGTCGCCATAAAACCACGCCATTCCTCAGCATTGTTCAATCCCTAGTTAATAGAATCAATTCTATCTATCCAGTGGCACTCACGTAGGATTTGTAAGATGTCTCCTCCCCCTCTTTCAGGTACTATGGCAATGTCGATGACTTGCCGTCTGATCTCCTCTGCCGAATAGTTTTTATCCTTATAATGGGAGACCAGATTTGCATTTTCCACTGAGCGTCGTGTTTGGCTATGATGCTGCCCAATGCGGGCTTTAATGGGTTGTTGGGTTTGACCAATATATGGTAGGTCACAAGAACACCATATGCAATAGATCACATTTCGGGTGTTACAATTTGAAAAAAGGTTTAGTGTGTGTTCCCAAATCCCATGTTCGAAGGTGTGCGTGTTGGTTGTAAAGGGACACACCACACAGTTGCCTCATTTGTGGTGTCATTTGATCTCAGGTAGGCCCCATGTGGATTCAAGTGTATTTATCTTTTGTTTGGTGGTTTCAGTGGAGGATCTAACCAAATGGTCGTTTATATTTTTACCTCTCTTGTATGCGAATAGAGGGACCTCCATTCCTGGGTCATAGCTCTTCATAATGTTCCAGTTCTTTGTGATCAATTTCCGAACTTTATTTGTATGTATTCCAAACCCAAACGTTGTGGCACACACAATTTTCTCTAGTGGTTTCTTTTCTTTAGTTTTCAACAGTTCTTCACGTGGACAGTACCATGCCCGCTTCATCGATTTCTTTACCACTCTGTTAGGATATCCTCTCGCTAACAGTTTGGTTTTTAGGATTTCTGCCTCCCTCATATAGTCTTCTGTTAATGAGCAATTTCTACAAATGCGCAGAAATTGCCCAAAGGGTAATCCATCTCTAAGTGCTCATGGGTGCTGGCTTTTATAGGACAAGAGGGTGTTGCGCTTCATAGACTTCTTATGTAGTGTAGGATAAATCGACGCAGCTTCTTGTGTAATGCTCAAATATATAAAAGCTATACTAGATTTATGCAGTGTGGAGGTAAATGTCAGATGTGGCTGTACGGTATTAAGGTATGATACAAAGTCATTGAAATCACTTTCACCCCCTGACCAAATAAGGAAGAAATCATCCAGGTATCTATGCCAGCATTTAATGTTACTGCTTTGGAAATGTGTGTTACTCCGGACAAATATCTGCTTTATGTGGTCCATGTATATGTTTGCCAAATTTGGAGCAAAAATAGCTCCCATACTGGTACCGGAGCACTGTTGGTAATAGACTCCTCCGGATACAAAGTAATAAGACTGTACCACAATGCGTAGTAATGTAATGATAAAAGAGGTGGGTACCTGTTGGGGTTTAGGTCCAGAGTCCAATAATCTCTCTATGGCAAGAATGCTGTCATTTTGGGGAATATTAGTTTATAGCAATGTAATGTGAAGTGTGGGTAACCAATCAGTGGAAGCGTCAAAGTGTTTTCCCTCAACCAAATTAATCATATGCATAGTGTCTTTTACATGGCTCTCCTGGGTAGGCACAAAGGGCTAGATGTAGGTAATTTAGATTTACCGATTCATAAATACCGAATTTTACCGATTCGGTATTCATGAATCGGTAAATCCAATGTAGGTAAAAATTTGGTAAAAAATACCAAATCGGTAGGGTTCGGTGTTTACCGAATCAGTATTTACCGATTCGGTATTTGCCATTGATTCCTATGGGCCTGTAGGCCCAAAGGAATGAATGTCAATTACTGAATCGGTAATTACCGATTTGGTAAATACCGAAAAATTCAAGGGTGTCACTTTGACACCCTGTTGCACCCCTGATTAGGGTTTGTGTGCCATGTGGCACACATACATGCCCTAAGGGCATGTTTGTGTGCATGTTTGTGTTGGTGTAAATGCACATATTTACATTTGCATAGGAATTCGTTATTTACCACCAATTAATAATTCGTGGTAAATAATGAATCCTGGAAGCACTGTAGCACTGTTTACAGTGTTACCTACATATCAAAATGCAGATTTGGTAATTTTACCGATTCGGTAATTTTACCGATTCGGTAAATTACCGATTCGGTAAAATTACCGAATCTGCATTTTCTTATGCACCTACATCTCAGTATCCAAATACCGGTCGGTAACGGCCGACAATGTGTATTTTCGGCCGTTACCGACCGGTATTTGGATACCTACATCGGACCCATAATCTTTTATAAAGAAGTCTATATAGTGACCAATCGGTTCTAAAATTGACCCCATGATCGGTCTTCCAGGAGGATTTGTGGAATTTTTATGTATCTTTGGTAATGTGTACAATACCGGTGTTCTAGGAATGTCTTTGTTTAAAAATTGAAATACCTTTTTATTTAAGAAACCCTCATTGAGGCCCTCCATGTTGACTTTTAGTATCACCTTTTTGGTTTCAGGTAAGGGGTTATTTTGTAGTTTCTTGTAGTGTTTCTCTTCTCTGATCTGTTTATTAATTTCATTGTTATAATCTTTCTGATCTTGAATGACAATCCCACCTCCCTTGTCGGCAGGTTTCAATATAATGTTTTTGTCATTTTTTAATGAGTTCAATGCGTACCTTTCTTGTAATGTAAGGTTATATGGTATCAATTGCCCAGTGTTATTAACACTGTCTATACCTGTCAAAGTTAGTTTCTCAAATGTTAGCATTTCATGTGGCATCATCCCATTGCTCGGATAGAAGGTAGAGGGTGGTCTGAGACCTGTCACAGAGCCTTGTGTAATAGTCTCCTTGTCTTTAAAAAAACTATTTTCAAAAGCATCTTTCTAAGGAACTGGAATAGTTCCGCCTTTAGGGTAAAGAAATCTGTTTTCTCAGTCACAACATAGGATAAACCTTTTGTCAGGAGTGATATCTCCGAGGACGATAGAGTGTGTTTGGAGAGGCTGAACATAGGGATAGTCTCCATGGTGATCGTCATTTTTTGTGCTAATATGGTTGAGGACCCCACTGATAGTACTTGTTCCTCGTTTCCCTCTCTCCTGGGTATTGATACCACGTTTTCCTTTTGGCTTTCCCACCCCAGTCTAAAAAAGGCTGCCCTGGATGGTTCTCTGTGTGACTTGGCCCTGGTTGTGCGTCTGAGTCACTGGAGCCTATTGAGGATTCTGAAAAAGTAATTGGTTTGTTGTTCCTGTACCTGCCCCAGGTGTTTTGTCTATTTTGGTTGTTCAATGTGCTGTAATAATCCTCTCTAAGTTAAGGATATGCTTCTTCCTTTGAAAAGTTCCTTATATCTTTTGTTACCTTATCTGCTTTCTTTTTTAATTCAAACATGTTAAATTCCACTATGGTTTTATTCAACTTTTCCAACAGTTTTTTGCCTCTTCCACTCCAGCTCCCCCCAATAGTTACTTCTCTAGATCTTCAATTTCCTTTACTTCTGCCTTCGCGTGTTCCAAAGCCATTTCAACCTCTAGCACCATCCAATGGCGCGAACAAGTCGTAGATATACTGATGAAGCCTCCTTTAAATTTTGGATCCTAACGGCAAATACATGGTACATTTCTTACTAGTAATCCCTGTGGAAATATGCCTGCTTTTAAATATTCTGTTAACATTTGTGCATGCAATTCTGTTCTGACATGTGTTTTCTTAGTTTTTTCCAATTTATCCAGCAATTGTTGCCTAGGGCAAGTACTATTATTTGGTGAAGTAGAAAACAAAGATGGTCCGCTAGTGATTTTAGCAATATAATCTTCAGTGTATAATGGTGCCTCTCTCTCTGACATCTCAACCCCTGTAAAAGAGATGACCCTATATATACTATACGGTATAAGGAAAACATCCGGTATGGATAGATCCCTTGCGATGTCGACACCGCACAAAAAGTCGTAAAAGAAGAACAAGGGAACCCTACTCACTATGGAACCAGGGTGATTAAGTATTTTAAGAAAAACAGCGGTTCCTGTGGAATATTATATTTAATAATGATTTGAAAGGCAAAGTGAAAATCGCATTTGGCCAGGGGTTATGGGCGATGTCAAAGAGAAAGAACCACACATACACTGACTCTGTTGTTTATTAGTTGTATTAAGAATTAAATTGTAAATGAATATTCACAATTCATACACATAAGAAAAAGGTAGTTACAGTTGTGTAAAGTGTCCCAAGTGAAAATATGAACCTTAATAATATAAGTGAAGTTGTGAAACAATATTTACAAGGTTTCAAAGACTTTTGTTTCAAATAGCGACCAAAACTCCATATTTTTTCAAATACATAGCTCCTATACTATGATAGAGTGCAATTTCAATAGTTTGCTTTTTTCAATTGTCAATGGCATTTCGACCCTAATATGGATGTAGGGTCTCTTCAGGACCTACAGTGTTAGGGACATCTAAGGAAAGCAAAGGAATATGTTTTAGAATCTAAACTTGGCCCATGTACTGGCTCAAATGCTGTATTAAGAATTGTACTTAAGTTTACCTGGATATGGAATTGCTTAGGTATGTGTGGGGTGTGTGTAACGAGTGTAGAAATGAAAAGAAAGTACTCACTAGGAAACCCAGATAGGTTCTATGCGAAATAAAAAAATAATAAATACATATTTAGACTAGGATGGGAAAGATTGGGAAGCAATTTTATAGAGGAAACACACTTATAGGATGTTAAAAAACCTTTTATCACTTATCCCTAATGAGGGCGTGGGCTTAGCAATCCTATTTCATTTAGATCAATGGCTTCTCTCTGTGCTTCACAATTTCAATTTCTATGGGAGGGGGGAAAATGGACGAGGGCTCTTATGCTGTATTAATCAAGGTATGGATTACAAGGATAGCGCATTTGGTTCACATCATATCATACCAGCAGTGGCTGATATATTTTGGATTTGGGTTGCTCCCTAGCAGTATATCTCCGCAACTGAGACGATTTCTGTGAAATGAAATCAGTACCGGCAATTAGGATTGGTTCCAGTAGAACGTTTTAAGGAGAATATCCCATGCGGTGATAAACCGCCATTCATAGAGCTTTACAATTAAGAAGGAGCCCTTCATACCTTCGATTTGGATCCAGAGGGTAGGACCGCTTCCGTCAGTCCTCCGCGATGCAATGACGGCGACTGAGAGTACTCGTCTGTTTTTAAACCGTCACTCAGTTCCAGTTGAAACCGGAGGCACCAGCAGCGTGCATGGTGACTGCCGCGTTGTACTGATGACAGGAGGCACGTATTACATAATACGCTGTCATGGATCTGTCTTTGGCATTTTGGGAAAGCCAATGTTATTACCCAGGTTATTTTGTGGACTGATAACGCATGTGTAAAAAGTTAGAGGAATTAAAATAATAAAAAGAAAACGAAAGAAAAAAGAAGAAGAAAGACTTTCATAATATAGTGAAGGGGAGATTTTCCAGTCAGGATGCTAGTGTTATATTTATGGAATCTACAAGTGTGCAGGCTACATGCCATTGGTTTCTATAACACCTATTTTCAGGCGGGGATGGGCGGGGGCAGGGTTCATAGAGCATCACAGCGTGATGTCTCAAGAAGGCAATATCATGTGCTGCTATCTTTCCAGAACTATTTACAAGTGCGCAGCCAGGATGACTCTATCATGTTGTTATCTTAGGGGCTATTCACGTGCATGCGGTCCATCTTTATGATACCTACTTCATGTGTGATATATACATAGGTTGTACATGGACCCATAGCAATCAAATCCGCATGCAATGGATTATATTTAGCGTTCATCTAGCAAAATTGTTACTAAAGGTATGGCATGAATTTCTGCAAGCATACATCACAATTGTTGGTCACATGATTGTTATATACATGTTCCTAAAGTTTTTCAAGCATATATCACAATTGTAGGTCACATGATTAGTATACAAATGTTTCAAGTAGTGTCGCCACAAAACCACGCAATTCCTCAGCAGTGTTCAATCCCTGGTTAATAGAATCAATTCTATCTATCCAGTGGCACTCATGTAGGATTTGTGAGATGTCTTCCCCTCTTTCAGGTACTATGGCAATGTCGATGACTTGCCATCTGATCTCCTCTGGCGAATAATTTTTTATCCTTATAATTGGAGACCAGAGGTGCATTTTCCACTGAGCGTCATATTCGGCTACGATGCTGCCCAATTCAGGCTTTAATGGGTTGTTGGGTTTGATCAATATGTGGTAGGTCACACGGACACCATATGCAATAGATCACATTTCGGGTGTTACAATTCGAAAAATAGTTTAGTGTGTGTTTCCAATTCCCATGTTCGAAGGTGTGCATGTTGGTTGTGAAGGAACACACCACACAGGTGCCACATTTGTGGTGGCCTTTGATCTCGGGTAGGCCCCATGTGGTTTCAAGAGTATTTATCTTTTGTCTGGTGGTTTCAGTGGAGGATCTAACCAAATTGTCCTTTATATTTTTACCTCACTTGTATGTGTTTAGAGGGACCTCCATTCCTGGGTCATAGCTCTTGATTATGTTCCAGTTCTTTGTGATCAATTTCTGAACTTTATTTGTATGTATTCCAAAAGTTGTGACACACAATTTTCTCTAGTCATTTATTTTCTTTAGTTTTCAACAGTTCTTCACATGGACAGTACAATGCCTGCTTCATCAATTTCTTTACCACTCTGTTAGGATATCCTCTCGCTAACTGATTGGTTTTTAGGATTTCTGCCTCCCTCATATAGTCTTCTTTTAATGAGCAATTTCTACAAATGCGCAGAATTTGCCCAAAGGGTAATCCATCTCTAAGTGCTCGTGGGTGCTGACTTTTATAGGACAAGAGGGTGTTGCGCTCCGTAGCCTTCCTATGTAGTGTAATATAAATCGACCCTTCTTCATGTGTAATGTTCAAATCTAGAAAAGCTATACTAGATTTATGCAGTGTAGAGGTAAATGTCAGATGTGGCTGTACGGTATTAAGGTACGATACAAAATCATTGAAATCACTTTCACTCCCTGACCAAATAAGGAAAATATCATCCAGGTATCTATGCCAGCATTTAATGTTACTGCTTTGGCAATTAATGTTACTCCGGACGAATGTCTGCTCTATGTGGTCCATGTATATGTTTGCCAAATTTGGAGCAAAAATAGCTCCCATAATGGTACCGGAGCACTGTTGGTATTGGACTCCTCCGGATACAAAGTAATTAGACTGTAGCGCGATACGTAGTAATGTAATGATAAAAGAGGTGGGTACCTGTTGGGGTTTAGGCCTAGAGTCCAATAATCTCTATGGCAGGAATGCTGTCATTTTGGGAATATTAGTGTACAGCAATGTGATGTCAAGTGTGGCTAACCAATCAGTGGAAGCTTCAAAGTGTTTTTCCTCAACCAAATTTATCGTATGCATAGTGTATTTTACATGGCTCTCCTGGGTAGGCACAAACTATTTTATTTAAAAGTCTATATAGTGAGCAATCGGTTCTAAAATAGACCCACATCCAGACAAGATCAGTTTTCCAAGAGTATTTGTAGAATTTGTATGTATCTTTGGTAAAGTGAACAATACCGGTGTTCTAGGATTGTCTGTGTTTAAAAATTCAAATTCCTTTTTTTTAAGAAACCCTCATTGAGGCCCTCCATGGTGACTTTTAGTATTTCCTTTTTGATTTCAGTTAAGGGATTATTCTGTAGTTTCTTGTAGTGTTTCTCTTCTCTGATGTCTTTATTAATCTCATTGTAATAATCTTTCCGATCTTGAATGACAACCCCACCTCCCTTGTCGGCGGGTTTCAATATAATGTTTTTGTCATTTTTTAATGAGTTCAATGCGTACCTTTCTTGTAATGTAAGGTTAAATGGTATACACTGTCTAGTGTTCTTAAGACTGTCTATACCTGTCAAAATTACTTTCTCAAATGTTAGCATTTCATGTGGCATCATCCCAATGCTCGGATAGAAGGTAGAGGGTGGTCTAAGACCTGTCACAGAGCCTTGTGTAAGAGTCTCCTTGTCTTTAAAAAATATTTTCAAACGCATCTTTATAAAGAACTGGAATAGTTCCGCCTTTAGGATAAAGACATCTGTTTTCTCAGTCACAACATAGGATAAACTTTTTGTCAGGAGTGATATCTCCGAGGACTTGTGTTGGGAGAGGTTGAATATAGGAATAGTCTCCATGATGGTCGTATTTTGTGCTAATATGGTTGAGGACCCCACTGATAGTACTTGTTCCTCGTTTGCCTCTCCCCTGGGTATTGATACCACGTTTTCCTTTTGGTTTTCCCACCCCGGTCTAAAAAAGGGCTGACCTGGATGGTTCTCTGTGCGACTTGGCCCTGGTTGTGCGTCTGAGTCACTGGAGCCTCCAGCGGATTCTGAAAAAGTAATTGGTTTGTTGTTCCTGTACCTGCCCCAGGTGTTTTGTCTATTTTGGTTGCTCAATGTGCTGTAATAATACTCTCTAAGGTAAGGATATGTTTCTTCCTTTGAAAAGTTCCTTATATCTTTTGTTACCTTATCTGCTTTCTTTTTTCCTTCAAATGTGTTAAATACCTCTATGGTTTTATTCAACTTTCCCAACAGTTTTTTGCCTCTTCCACCCATCTGCCCCCAATAGTTCCTTCTCTAGTTCTTCAATCTCCTTTAGTTCGGCTTTCACGTGTTCCAAAGCTGTTTCAACCCCTAGCACCATCCAATGGTGTCAACAAGTCGTAGAGATACTGCTAAAGCCCCCTTTAAATTTTGGTTCCTCACGGAAAATACCTGGTACATTTCTTACTTGCAATCCATGTGGAATTATGCCTGCTTTTAAATATTCTGTTAACATTCATGCATGCAATTCTGTTCTGACATGTGTTTTCTTAGTTTTTTCCAATTTATCCAGGATTGTTGCCTAAGGCTAGTGCTATTATTTGGTAAGTTAGAAAACAAAGATGGTCCGCTAGTGATTTTAGCAATATAATCTTCAGTATATAATGGTGCCTCTCTCTCTGACATCTCAACCCCTGTAAAAGAGATGACCCTATATATACTTTAGGGTATAAGGAAAACATCGGCTATGGATAGATTGCTTGCGATGTAGCCACCACATGAAAGTCATAAAGAGAGAACAAGGGAACCCTACTCACTATGGAACCAGAGTGATTAAGTATTTTAAGAAAAACAGCGGTACCTGTGGAATATTATACACAATAATGATTTGAAAGGCAAAGCGAAAATCGCATTTATCCATCCCATTCTATGGTACAACTCTGGGGTTCATCCTCCAAAAGTGTGGTCTGTTGCAGAGAGAAGCCTTCATGTGCTTCTTCCAAACAAGACTGGTGCAACAACTCTGTGGCCCCCCGTATCTGAATTAATAGGAAGATACGTTGAGAGGCTGGATAAAAGGTATGACAACATGAGCTTAGGATGTATAGATGGATAATCCATGTGAGAATGTCTCTAATAAAGTAGCTAATTAATGGTGTATGAAAGTTGACAAATGGTTGGTAAGGTAGGATCACAAATAGCACAATAAAAGAATATAAATAAACGGAAGAAATGTGATAAATTCATAACTCTTAATGATATTGTATTTGTATATTGGATTTTTATACTGGATTTTTATATTCACCGAATACTGTGTTTTTAACTGTCCTGAGAAAGGTGGGGCATATAAGCTGAATCCACCGAAACGCGTCAACAAACAAGCCTCTTGGTTTTTATATACATATTTCTTTATGATTATTTGTTTTATTGTTTGTATAATTGGCACTAGGCACTGTATTAAAAATGAAATGTTGATGCCAAAGAATTTATAATAGAATGATGTGCTGCAAAACATTTCTTGTAAAAATCATTCTTAAATCAACAAACTCAAAAACAAATTATAAAAACTTTTTAATAAATGTAATACAATGTATACTTGGAATTGTTGATTTATTTTGAATTTGTGCCTTTGTGGTTCTACTTTCCCATATTGAGTAAGAAAGGAATACAGCAGATGTGGTTTTCAGAACATATAGAGTGAGTGGTTAAGCTGGATGAGAGGAGAACAGTTGAGTTGAGTACTTAAATATACAAATATATAAAAACCCAAGGAACATCTTCACTTTTACATTGTGTCTCAATGCAGGAACCTCAGCATCTCTGCTCAGTGTGTCGACAGGGAAGTCCTGGTCTCCTCTGCCTATCTCAGCAAGTTGTATTGTATATATACCCATAGGTCTCCCAAGGGGTCCTACCTCGCTGCAATACTGTATCAGACTTAGGATGACGTTGGGCATGAACTTTATACATAGATATTATACAGAAGATGGTAGTCCTGCTGTGCTTCCAAAAATCCTCACGCATAATGTATGAGATTTCGAACTATGGAAAACCCACGTTCTGAATGCAGTGTTGTATCTAGGTAAACGGTCAGTTCTTGTAATCCGGTATAAGTGTAATGTAGGGAAGAATATAGGTAAAGGGTTACAATGTTACCTGGGCCTATATGAAATATAACAGTTCATGCTTGCATCGCATGGCATGCACCTCAGGGTGCTTGCCAAACGGTGCAGGAATCAAATGGTGCACCCTTGGCCCCAAACCGGAGGCAGCAAACAGAAGGGAGGCCCTGCTAGGGCCCCCAAACATGCTTTCCAACTGGCTTTCCATGTCAGAAAGACCAGCATGGAAAGCCTGCTGGTAAAAGTGCATCGTAATCCAGATGGCATAAAACGTCATCCATAAGGATTACAGGCTAGTTTTCGACTGCCCGATAGGCTCCTTGAGCCCATCAGAATCCAGCCATAATGACCGGTCAGTTTCACATCCGACCACCTAAATAGTAATTAGTTGGTTGGAAGTGAAACCAATGATCTCGGTTGGAAAGCCTCCGGCCCGAGATCGTAATCAGCCTCTTCAAATTTTAGGAAAAACAACAGTTGATGGACAGAATGCAGAACAAAGACATGCATTCACCCGAGTACAGAGATCTGTGCCTAAATCCATAGTTTTTTTGCTCACCCTACCAATTCCAGTTTGAAACCAGCCCTATGCAAATCAGTCATGACCCTGTGCCTCATGGGAACAGTCCAGCCCGAACTGCCAAGCCAAGTCGTCCCTGGACCGGAAACAAGCATCCAAGGACCGGTTTCGGGGTTTCACCCCTCTTCAGCCAGCAAAGCTTGATTCCAGTGTCAAGGAGAGCATGGGACCCACGTCTGGGTATACCCATGACACTTGGGTTGACAAATGGAAAAATAACAGTTGATGGACAGAATGCAGAACAATGTCATACATTCCCCCAGTACAGAGATCTGGGCCTAAATCCATTGTTTTTTTGCTCACCCTGCCATTCCAGTTTGAACCCAGCCATATGCAAATCAGTCTTGACCCTGTGCCTCATGAGAACAGTCCAGCCCGATCTGCCAAGCCAGGTCCTCCCTGGACCGTAAACAAGCATTCTAGGACCGGTTTCGGGGTTTCACCCCTCTTCAGCCAGGTTAGCATAATTCCAGTGGCATGGAGAGCACGGGACCCACATCTGGGTATATCCATCCCACTCGGGTGACAAATGCACAAACATCCCCTTTGGTTTTGCTTTGTTTGCCCTAAGTTGGCAGGGTATGCTCAGACGTGGGTCCCTTGCTCACTTTGCCACTGGATTCAAGCTAGCCTGGCTGATGACACCTGATTAGCCAGAAACCGGAGTACACCGCACCTCTCTGATGGACTGCCAACAAAGAGAAGAGATAAGCTACTGCCCATACCATCATCTTTGAAACCAATTCTGCCATTCCTAAGAATGAGAACCTCTTTTGTCTCACATGTCCTCAGAATTGAAATCCCTGCTCTGAACCAACCCGTAAAATCCTGTAGATCCAAGAGAACAGCATCATCAAGTTGAATAAGTGGGCCTACTTCTCCTCTGACCACAGACCATAGGCAGATTTGGTAAATACCTCCTATTCTGATTTTTTAACTGAAACTTGAGGCACGACCAGGGCCACTCAAATTATGCTTGAGAGGAAGACATCATTTTGTGGCACGGTTTAATAAATTATGAGCCAAAAAGAAAAATTGTCACTAGGCACTGTATTAAAAATGAAATGTTGATGCCAAAGAATTTATAATAGAATGATGTGCTGCAAAATATTTCTTGTAGAAATCATTCTTAAATCAACAAACTCAAAAACAAATTATAAAAACTTTTTAATAAATGTAATAGAATGTATACTTGGAATTGTTGATTTTGAATTTGTGCCTTTGTGGTTCTACTTTCCCATATTGAGTAAGAAAGGAATACAGCAGATGTGGTTTTTTGAACATATAGAGTGAGTGGTTAAGCTGGATGAGAGGAGAACAGTTGAGTTGAGTACTTAAATATACAAATATATAAAAACCCAGGGAACATCCATAAAGCATAAAGCAGCAGATTTTTTAGTAGTATTACTTCCTTCTTTTGTTATTTGTACACAGTTAAACACACTGTGGACCTAAGTTTCATCTCATTAGTACTAGTTTAACACCCACATACAGTATTAAGCAAGAGAAAGTGGATCAGTCAACTTTTGCAAAAGTCCTTCCTTTGTGCAGAAACACATGTTGCAATTTTTTTTGTAAGTTTTGATCCATTTGAGCAAGAAACAAATTTGTTTTGTTAAAATCTGCAGATTTTTCTGCAGATTATGGAATATGTGGCAAATGTGGCAAATCCACAATTATGTGACAAACGATGCTGCCACAAAAGTACATAATTCCAGTGACTATGAACATAATTTTTAGAATTTGTTTTCAACACACTTAGGGGCCCATTAGGATGGCGGGCGGAGCGCCCACGCCGGGCTGGCGGTAGTCACCACCATCCCGGCGGGGGCGATCCGCCCGCCATCTACACAGCAAAGATTCCAGCCATATTATGATGGCATGCGCTGTCCGCGGAGGACGGAAAGACCGTCTGCCGCTTTTCCGCCGGTTGACGAGGTTAATATGGTGGCGGTGTCTGCAAAACACCGCCATCCATATTACAATGCCTGCGGAGAGGAAAGGCATGTGGTCCTTGCCTGCGGGGGACCGTAGCGGGCCCCAGGATATTGAAGGTCTGGGGGTGCACATGGCATTTGCATGCACAAGGTGACAGCACCGCGCAGTGCCTGTCACTTTGTGCATGCAAATGCCTGACGTTCATTCCCAGCATTGTGGCGGGGGGTGCTGTGAGCACCGCCCGCCACAATACTGGGAATAGGGATTGCCACAGTTGCGGTGGCATCCTAATGTCAGGTGCGGGACCGCCGCACCCCTTTCGGATGGTCCTGCATTCCGTTACGGCAAATTGCCCCCCCGTATGAGTGGCAACAATTACAGGCATGGCAGCCTGCTGGGGTTAATAGACCCTCATGTCTGTGATTTCTTATCAATATAGTAATCTTTTTTATGCAGCCTGTTTTCCTTATTGGAAACAGATGTGACGGAAAAGAAATATGAAATGTTTTGCAAACATGTTTTAATAGTAAGCAACTCCCCAAAAATGTATCTTTTTTAGACATTCACAGAGGGGAAGGTTTCCTTGTGGCCTCTTTCCCATTTGAGAATAGGGACCCGTTCCCATTTGAAGATAGATTACCACCTCCTTTGAGGTGGTAGTAAAATATGAACTTTTGCAAATGGATTTTGATCGCAAAACAATAATGCATACCAAAGGAATCTGTGCTTGTAAGGGACGCTCTTAATGCCCCCTTTCAAATACTGATTATCAATGGTTTCCTAAGCCCATTTAACAATTCAGAAAGCCTTTTCCAAATTGGCAAATGTACTTTTAACATTTTAAAAACGGTCTAAACACCCCCAAGCCCTGTGATTTAAGAAATCAGAGGCTTATGAGACCCAGAATTGCACGTTTTTTTCCTGAGCCTTTCCACACCGCCCCACCTTCCCACTCACTGTTAAAGGCAGGCTTGGCATGAAGAAAACTGCCATGTTGTGATAATTCTCAAACAACCTGTAATTTTGATTCCTGTATATATTATTATTTGCCTAGGAATGGGAATGTAGCTATTAACTTGTAATGAGGGCCTAAGTGTTGGTGTATAACATATGTAAGTGGCAAGGTTGATAGCATCGTTTTAGTAGTACACTATGCAATATGTTGACCCACTTTACGTTGCAATCGTTTATTAGGATGCAGTCCCGTAAATAATATTTCTTTACCATGCAAAACAAAGAGGGGCATATTAGCAAGAACCTCGTTAAAATTATCGCTGTTTTAGCGGCAGGAAACTGCGCAAAAAAAGTGATAATTGGCTTGCTAATATGCGTTATAGAATTCCAATAGAAGCCCAGGTTAGATGTGCAGGACATCTAACCTGGGCTTCTATTGGAATTCTATAACGCATATTAGCAAGCCCATTATCGCCGTTTTAGCGCCAGTTTCCTGCCGCTAAAACGGAGATAGTTTTAACGAGGTTCTTGCAAATATGGCCCAGAGTTCCTTAGGTCTCATTAAAAATAGTGCATAATCCTGGTACACGTGTTTGTAACGTCTTCCTAGAAGTGTGACGAATATTTTTTTTTTAATGCCAAATTTATTGCTCATGCAAAGGCAGTTTGTAGAACAAGCAGCTCGGTGGAGTAGGAAGGCACTGGAACTACAGGCAATCTCTTCTCCTCGCACGCTTCCGGACTAAGGTCACCTGGTTTTCCTCAAGCTCTGGAATGCAATGGATACTCTATACAGCACATAATATTTAGCCATTCCTGGAAAGGACATTCCTACCGCGTGTGCCAAAGTCTTGTCAGTGTATTTATTTAGCTACAGTGCTGCATTGTGATCATACACAGCCATCGCTTGCAATGTAACCTGCTCGGTATTTTCTACATCCAAGAATATTATTAGGACTAATACTGCGTGACGAGGAGGGCTAGCAGGAGCCAATTTGTTGGAATGTGCTACGACGTTTGGGCCTTTACTAGGCTGTGCAATCTGATACAGTACAAGACTGTAGAAATGCATATCAAAGCTTTAGTGTAGGAATATGACTTGAGGTAAAGCTAATAAAAACACGGGGGCAGATTTACAAGCCCCTTGCAACCCTTTTGCACCTCAGTTGCGTCACTTTTTGTGACGGCATAAACAATGTGCCACGAACGGCCCATTTACAACGTGACGCATCTAGGGAAATGGGTCACATTGAAAAGCCCTGCGCCACATTATACTGGTGTCAGGTATAATGTATGCAGGGTGGGCATTCCCACGCAAAAAGCCATGTAGAACTGATGCAGTGAAATTTCACTGCATCACTCCACGCCTTCACTGCGTAAAAATCCCTGCGCCGGCTAGGACCAAGGGTAAGGAATGAAGGATGGCTTTTAGAATGGGACTCACCTAGCTGTTGTGGCGTAGTGCTGGAGTTGCGTCATTTTCATGAGCAACTCCAGCAATGCATCACTCTTGTGGCAACAGATGCGTCCGAATTTCAGACACATCTGTTAATCCTTGCGCCATGGAGCACTGTATTGTAAATGCAGCGTTTCCATTGTGGTGCAAAGGCATTTGGTGCTGGCGCAAGGAAACTGATGCATCTATGCAGATGCGTCATTTCCTTTTAAATGAGGCCCAAAAACCTAACTGTGGATAGAAACACTACTAAGTCGCTGTTTGTTAGGATCCGTGAAACACGTGTGTAATGTGTAAAAGCCTAAAAAAAGGAGATATTTACAATTCAAAGACATGAGCCGAAGTTTCAATCGCTTATGAACTTGTGATGTATTTGCTTAGATAGAAAAGGGATAGACGTGTACACCAAGTTTCGTAGGGACATCATAAAGATAACAATCGGGAAGCTTTCCCTTTTCACTTCTTACAATCTTATAGTATGTATTGTCAACCACACCCTAGCATAGGGGTAGAGGAAAGTTTACATAGAAAGAGAGTTTTTTGTTCACTTATAACTTTACCGACATTTGACAAGATTTAACGGAACTTTCCATGTTTTCCGGTGATCTGTCAAGCAGGTGCGGGGGAAAAAAAGGGGGGAGGGAGGTTGCAAAACATAATTTTCCCATGTTAATTCCCTTAGGAAATTTTGGTAAACAATGCAGAAAAAAATTGGAAAATGGAATTTCCAAATTTGGCAGAACTTTACTATTAGATGTGTGCTTTTCGTGCTGTTTGTGGTATGGTGTAAATCCGTTCAGCTGCTTTAGAAAAATTTGCAGTCAGACTGGGCGTGAATGTGTTAAAAAAATAGGTAAATCTGAACGGTTGGACATGTGGGAAACCTGTGAGGCTCTCGTGGTACCGTAAGTGTAAAAAAATAGAGAGATCTGATTGGCAGACGGAGCTTTTTTTCTTGTCTGTCATCAGTCCTGTAGTACCCAACTATTCGTTTGGCTGTCCACAACTTTAACAGTAATGTTGCAACAACCATTACAGGACTTTGGAACTCAGTCCTAATGTCCTAAAGTAGATTAACAGGAAACATATAAGGGGGCAGGTTAGTGATACCCTGACCCCGGAACCCTTCTGGGGGGAACCTAAATGGACCCAGAGGGCCAAAAAATTAAAATGTTTGTGTCATGAGTATTGATTTACTCTTGCTTGACCCAGCAAGGCCCTTCTATGAGGTACCATGCGACACCCACAAGGCCTGCTGCACAAGCACCAGCCCTATGATGCCATGGGACCACCCAAGCTTCAATAAGTGAAGCTTTCAAAGTCCAGAGCTATCATGTGCCTTTACTTGCAAAAGCTCTAGAAAGCTACACGAATAAACAGCTTACATTCTTTCTTGAAGAGCATAAGATCTTAGACCTCTCAATCAGGTTTTAGAGAGTCACACAGTACTGAGACCGTAATGCTGGCAGTCACTGATAACATTCGGCTCTCCTGAGACGCAGGAACACCGGTCATGCTAGTGCTTCTGGATCTGTCTGCGGCCTTTGACATGGTCTCCCATTCCATCTCAATCCGCAGATTATATGAGGCAGGTCTCCATAGCAGAGCACTACACTGGCTCAGGGATTTCCTGGACAACAGGACGCAAAAGGGCTGTCTTGGCCCTTACAAGTCAAGGCTGATGCATATCAGCAAGGGATCGTGCTTAAGCCCAGCACTGTTTAATATCTATGTAGCGTTGCTAGCTCAAATTGTGAGATCGTGCAATTCTTATCTCCTTTGGCCCTGATCCAGATACAGTGCAATATACATTCACAGGCTGCATAAGGGAAATTGCTGTTTGGATGAACAACTGTCTCCAAATAAACAGCGAGAAGATGGAGACTATGTTATTCAGCAAAGCCAATGAGATTTGATCATCAGAACGGTGGCCTTTGGAACTAGTTCAAGCCCCTACACCTAAGCAGTTGGTGAAAAATCTTGGAGTGAAAATAAATCAATCACTGTCCATCAAAGGTGAAGTTAATGACACGCATGGCACCTGCTTTGCCGCAATAAGGCTTTTCAAAAAAGTTTTCCCTTGGCTATTGCACACTTCTAGAAACACTCTCGTTCAGGCTCTTATAACCAGTCAACTGGACTATGGGAATGCTTTCCTGGTAGCAGTAAATGAGACATTGCTGACCAGACTGCAAGTAGTACAGAATACAGCCCATCAGCTGATCTGCAATCTACCTGCACAGTCGCCCTCTACTCCCACTGTACGAAAACTGCACTGGTTGCCCATCAGAAAGCAGGCTGTTTTCAAACTCTGCTGTCTGATACATAAGGCACTTTACAAGGCACGCCCTGCCTATCTGTACCCGCAACTAAGTCACTATCAGCTCCCAGACAGTTAAGGTCCTCAAATAAAGCACACTTGCAGACCCCACACATTCGCACCTCAAGACTTGGGGCCAAATCCTTCTCATACACAGCCCCATAACATTGGAATAAGCTCCCCCTTTACTGACATACCTGCCTAGACCAAATAAACTTTAAGAAGATGTTGAAAACCTGATTGTTTTAGGTTGTCTCTGCTTGCCTGATCAAAACAGCACCAAGATGCTCCTCCGGGAGTGCCCTGTGCGCTATATCAAGAGATCGAAATAAATAAATAATTACATAAAGAAAGAAAGAAAGAAATGTAGTTTTAGCTTGTGTTACAAAGGTAGTACTGCGGTACATAAAAAATGTGAGGGGTTGGCCACCCATGTGGGTAGGCATTAGGCAGCCATGTGCAGTCAGGGGTTTACCCAATCCCCTTGCATGCACAGGCAAAGGCTGTGTGCGGTGGTCGTGGTTGCTGCCCATGGAGGGTTCGGCATAGGACTTGGCAAGAGGTCAACCCAACCCTTGCGGACAACCCACTGCTGTGTGCAGTCACACGCCATGGTCAGCGGGGCAGCTGGATGAATATGATTAAAAACAAATCACAGAAAAATGCAAAGGCTGAAGTGGTGTTAGAGTTAGGCAAACTAGTAAAAAAAAAACTCCTCAGAAATCCATTCAAACAACAAAGGTTAAAATGAAGTCATAGCTTATGTGAATAAAACCTAAGAATTCACTAAAAATAATGAAATTGACGCTATAGTTAGGGAATTAAATAATAATAAAACTAGTGTTTAAAAAACAAAAAGACATTGAAATTCATCAGTTATGGTTTACTGAGCTAACTATACCTTACACGCCCGCAATGCACTGCTTAGCACTCATCATTCATGACACATTAAATGACATAATTGATGACAGCACTGACGATATCTCAAAGAACATCATTGAGGTGTGGGCAAATTCCTTGCAACAGAAAACGAGTGTCTGGGATGAAAGCATTAGTACGTTCTTTTTAAGTGTGCTGCTTGCCTTTTGTGCAGTACACCTCAGCCACTGTTAGGGTTTAACAGTGCGGTGTGTTGTTCCTAAGGTACATGAAATTCCCTATGCTCGTGCAGTACAGTTAAGGCTCAGATCAGTGGTTCACTGTGGATATCTTCAATCTGAATAAAGGCCTGAGATCAGATCACTGCCTGTCATTCACAAATCGTTGCTCTACAGCACAACACATTTTCTAACCGTTTCCAACTTTATCAACATTTTAGGTACTTTATATCTTCTAATCACAAATTAGTCAAATCTCTGCTTTTTTAAATTACATTACAAAGACATCATACCTTTTCTTTTTCGATTGGTTATTCTAGTCACTCATAAGTGCATAACTGCAAAGATTTCCACACTAAGGGACTGATTACGATGGAGGATTTTCCGCATCCTCCGGGCCGGCGGAGAATGCGGAAAATCCTCGGCGGACCCACCAAAGACCCACCGCCACATTAGGATGGCTGGTGGGTCCTGATTTCAGTCCGCCGCTTTCCCGCCGCGGTTGGCTTACAACCGCGGCGGAAAAGGCCTAATATGGTGGCGGTGTCTCTCAGACACCGCCAGACGTATTAGGATGGTGTAAAAGAGACGCTTTTCTGCGGCGGCATTTCCGCCGTGGAAAAGCATACGGAAATTCACTTTGGGGGCCTGTTGCGGGCCCCCTGGGTGAAGGAGGGGTAGGGGGTGCACATGGGGGGTCCCTATGGTACCCCCCTGCATTTGCGTGCACGGTGCCTGCCGGTGCCTGCCGCTTTGTGCATGCAAATGCAATGCATGCGTTTTTAACATTGCGGCGGGTGCAGCTTGAAGCCGCACCCGCCGCAATGTTAAAAATAGAGGATGTGACCGCCAGGGTGGCGGTCACATCCTAATTGCACAGGAGGGAACGCCGCAGCACATGCGGACGTTCCCTCCTACGCAGGGCTCGTAATGTGCCCCTATCTGACCAAATTGAGGATGAGGAGTAGTTGCGTCAAAATTAAATAATATTAATTGTTGGCAATGGCCATTTTTAGGGTGCTTTCACTCGATTTTTTTATTTTGTCCCTCCTGGTTTTCCACTGCTCTACATGCTAGCCTTAGGACTTTGAGGGGCAGATATACAAGCCCTATGCACCACATTTACGCCGCTGTTGCATCACTTCTGTGAAGCAGAGGCAGCATAAACTATGCGCCATGTTGCTCCGTATTTACAACGTGACGCATCTAGGGAGATGCGTCACGTTGTAAAGCCCTGTGCCACATGAAATCTGTGTGAGGTTTCATGTGGGCGTTACGGCGCAGGGTGGGCGTTCCGTAGCAGGAACGCCTCGTAAAAGTGACGCAGTGAAATCTACAAGATTTCATTGAGTCAGTTTTATATTAATGCTGCGTCATTATCCTGCACCTGTTTGAAGCAGGCGTAATGAGTGACACAGCATGTTAGGCACAGGGCGCCCCTGAGCATTGCTGGAGCCGTGTCACGCTTGTGACACGACTCCAGAAATGCGCGCCCTTACGCCACAGGATGCGAATGGCATCGCCCTATCCTTGCGCCATGGTGCACCGCATTGTAAATGTGATTCATTTGTGGTGGCGCTGGGAGGGAATTGCGTGTCACATCTGTTCTGGCGCATCGCTGTTGATTTGTAGAGATGCGCCAGAACTCGTAAATCTGCCCCCAAGTGCTTTGACAATGCCATTCAGTGCCAAAGTGCTGTGCTTGTCATATACATACTAGTGATTGGTGTATACATGATTGGCTGATTTGAGTTAGCTGTAAGTCTCTTGTCTAGTGATAAGACATATACCTAGGGCATGTAACTCAAATGCTACTCTGTGGGCCTGCAGCACTGGTTGTGCCACTCAAGGAGGTAGCCCTTCAAACGTACCACAGGTTTGCCATGGCAGAGCCTGTGTGTGTAGGTTACTGTTGTTCAGCTTGGCATTTACATTTTACCGGATTGGGTGTTCAGTACTATGAGACCTGCTTCTCGCTTTGAATAACATGGAAGATCTATGGAAAGGCTTTTGAGCTGTATTTCCTATGTATAGAAAAGTAGCACTATGGTGTTTGGTATCAATTAATTATTAATGGCAAATTCTCTCCAGGTGTAAGTGTGGATTTGCCATTACTAATGTGGAAATGACATTGGGAAAGTGGGCATTTCAATGCTCATAACTCTCTGTGTGCCTGTCAGCCTGTCTCCAAACCATATCTGGGCAAGAGGGGACTGCAACTTGTGTTGATTACAGATAGACGGCCAAAAACTAGGGACACTCAAGGGAAACTGCAGACCTCTGAATCTGAGGAGCCTTCCTGGGTCAGATAAGAGGAGGTGGAATTGGTACCTGCATTCCAAGGGGCAGGGTTCCTGGCCCCAAAAAAGATATTGATCAAGCCTCCCAGGGGGAAACATCCTTTAGCCCTTAGTCTTTATAATGACCAGCCTTTACAATTAAGTCAGTACCCCGCATGCGACATTACCAGGCATTACATTAGCATGCAAGTTGTTGCAACAACTGGCTGTAGGGCTGTAGGGGGTGCGTTGTTAGACTGGTGTGGGTTATTAAGTCCAACACCTTCCCTATTGTTGCTTAGACTGTAGTTGTAATAGTAATTTATCCTATTCCAAAGTAAAGCGCCCCCTAAAGCAACTGCTGTAACGACTTGCGTGCTAAAGTAACGTGTGGTAAGGTCACCCGCGGGGTAATGTCTGCACTGGAAAGGCATGCAGGGTTCTGTCATACAGCCCTCTCAGAGTAGGATATATGCGAAAGAAACAATTGATGGACGGAATGCTGGACAATGCAAATTTTCGCCCCCTAGTCACAAGGAACTGGGTTAAATCCATCATTCTTTTGCACATCACACCACCCCAGTTTGGACCCAGCCAAATGCAAATCAGTCTTAATCCTGTTCCTTGTGGGAACAGTCCAGCCCGAACTGCCAAACCAGGTCCTCCCTGGACCGGAAACAAGCATCCTGGGACCAGTCTCAGGGCATCACCCTTCATCTGCCAGGCTAGCTTGAATCCAGTTGTGCAGTGAGCACGGGACCCACGTCTGGGCATACCCTTACCACTTAGGGTGACATATGTAAAAGAAACAATTGATGGACGGAATGCTGGACAATGAAAACATTAGCCCTCAGTCACAAGGATCTGGGTTAAATCCATCATTCTTTTGCTCAGCACACCACCCCAGATTGGACCCAGCCATATGCAAATCAGTCGTTACCCTGTTCCTTGTGGGAACAGTCCAGCCCGAACTGCCAATCCCGGTCCTCCCTGGACCGGAAACAAGCATCCTGGGACCGGTTTCAGGGCATCACCCTTCATCAGCCAGGCTAGCTTGAATCCACTGGTATAGTGAGCACGGAACCCACGTCTGGGCATACCTTTCCCACTTAGGGTTACATATGCAAAAGAAACAATTGATGGAAAGAATGCTGGACAATGCAAACATTTGCCCCAGTCACAAGGACCTGGGTTAAATCCAAAATTCTTTTGCTCACCACACCACACCAGTCTGTACCCAGCCAAATGCAAATCAGTCTTGACACTATTCCTTGTGGGAACAGTCCAGCCCGAACTTCCAAGCAAAGTCCTCCCTGGACCGGAAACAAGCATCCTGGAACTGGTTTCAGGGCGTCATCATTCATCAGCCAGGCTAGCTTGAATCCAGTGATGTAGTGAGCACGGGACCCACGTTGGGGCATACCCTTCCCACTTAGGTTGACATATGCAAAAGAAACAATCGATGGTCGGAATGCTGGACAATGCAAACATTCACCCCCAGTCACAAGGATCTGGGTTAAATCCATAATTCTTTTGCTCACCACACCACCCCAGGTTGGACCCAGTCATATGCAAATCAGTCTTGACCCTGTTCCTTGTGGAAACAGTCCAGCCCAAACTGCCAAGCCAGGTCCTCCTTGGACCAGAAACAAGCCTCCTGGGACCAGTTTCAGGGCATCACCCTTCATCAGCCAGGCTAGCTTGAATCTATTGGTGTAGTAAGCACGGGACCCACGTTTTGGCATACCCTTTCCACTTAGGGTGACAAATGCAAAAGAAACACCTGATGGACAGAATGCTGGACAATACAAACATTCGCCCCCTGTCACAAAGATCTGGGTTAAATCTATCAGTCTTTTTCTCACCACACCACTCCAGTTTGGACCCAGCCATATGCAAATCAGTTTTGACCCTGTTCCTTGTGGGAACAGTCCAGCCCGAACTGCCAAACCAGGTCCGCCCTGGACTGGAAACAAGCATCCTGGGACCAGTTTCAGGGCATTACCCTTCATCAGCCAGGCTAGCTTGAATCCAGTGGTGTAGTGAGCACTGGACTCATGTCTGAGCATACCCTTCACACTTAGGGTGACATATGCAAAAGAAACAATTGACGGACGGAATGCTGGATGATGCAAACATTCGCCCCCAGTCACAAGGATCTGGGTTAAATCCATCAGTCTGTTGCTCACCACACCACCCCAGTTTGGACCCAGCTATATGCAAATTAGTCTTGACACTGTTCCTTGTGGGAACATTCCAGCCCGAACTGCCAAGCCAGGTCCTCCTTGGACCAGAAACAAGCATCCTGGGACCAGTTTCAGGGCATCACCCTTCATCAGCCAGGCTAGCTTGAATCTATTGGTGTAGTAAGCACGGGACCCACGTTTTGGCATACCCTTTCCACTTAGGGTGACATATGCAAAAGAAACAACTGATGGACAGAATGCTGGACAATGCAAACATTCGCCCCCTGTCACAAAGATCTGGGTTAAATCTATCAGTCTTTTTCTCACCACACCACTCCAGTTTGGACCCAGCCATATGCAAATCAGTTTTGACCCTGTTCCTTGTAGGAACAGTCCAGCCCGAACTGCCAAACCAGGTCCGCCCTGGACCGGAAACAAGCATCCTGGGACCAGTTTCAGGGCATTACCCTTCATCAGCTAGGCTAGCTTGAATCCAGTGGTGTAGTGAGCACTGGACTCATGTCTGAGCATACCCTTCACACTTAGGGTGACATATGCAAAAGAAACAATTGACGGACGGAATGCTGGATAATGCAAACATTCGCCCCCAGTCACAAGGATCTGGGTTAAATCAATCAGTCTGTTGCTCACCACACCACCCCAGTTTGGACCCAGGGATATGCAAATTAGTCTTGACCCTATTCCTTGGGGGAACAGTCTAACCCAAGCTGCCAAGCCAGGTCCTCCCTGGACCGGAAACAAGCACCCTGGGACTGGTTTCAGGGCATCACCCTTCATCAGCCAGGCTAGCTTGAATCCACTGGTATAGTGAGCATGGAACCAACGTCTGGGCATACCCTTCCCACTTAGGGTGACATATGCAAAAGAAACAATTGATGGACGCAATGCTGGACAATGCAAACATTTGCCCCCAGTCACAAGGACCTAGGTTAAATCCATCATTCTTTTGCTCACCACACTACCCCAGTTTGGACCCAGCCAAATGCAAATCAGTCTTGACACTGTTCCTTGTGGGAACAGTCCAGCCCGAACTGCCAAGCCATCCTCCCTGGACCGGAAACAAGCATCCTGGGACCGGTTTCAGGGCATAGCCATTCATCAGCCAGGCTAGCTTGAATCCAGTGATGTAGTGAGCAAGGGATCCACGTTTGGGCATACCCTTCCCACTTAGGGTGACATAAGCAAAAGAAACAATTGATGGACGGAATGCTGGACAATGCAAACATTCACCCCCAGTCACATGGATCTGGGTTAAAAATCCATCATTATTTTGCTCACCACACCACCCTAGTTTGGACCCAGCCATATGCAAATCAGTCTTGACCCTGTTCCTTGTGAGAACATTCCAGCCCGAACTGTCAAGCCAGATCTTCCTTGGACCGGAAACAAGCATCCTGGGACCGGTTTCATGGCATCACCCTTCTTCAGCCAGGCTAACTTCAATCCAGTGGTGTAGTGAGCACGGGACTCACGTCTAGGCATACCCTTCCCACTTAGGGTGACATATGCAAAAGAAACAATTGATGGACATAATGCTGGACAATGCAAACATTCGCCCCCAGTCACAAGGATCTGGGCTAAATCCATCATTCTTTTGCTTACCACACCACCCCAGTTTGGACCCAGCCATATGCAAATCAGTCTTGACCCTGTTCCTTGTGGGAAGAATCCAGCCGGAACTGCCAAGCCTGGTCCTCCCTGGACTGGAAACAAGCATCTTGGGACCGGTTTCAGGGCATCACTCTTCATCAGCCAGGCTAGCTTGAATCCAGAGGTGTAGTGAGCACGGAACCCAAGTCTGAGCATACCCTTCCCACTTAGGCTGACATATGCAAAAGAAACAATTGATGGACGGAATGCTGTACAATGCAAACATTCACCCCCCCAGTCACAAGGATCTGAGTTAAATCCATCATTCTTCTGTTAACCATACCACCCCAGTTTGGAACCAGCCATATGCCAATCAGTCTTAACCCTGTTCTTAGTGGGAACAGCCCAGCCCGAACTGCCAAGGCAGGTCCTCCCTGGACCGGAAATTAGCTTTCTATGACCGGTTTCAGGGCATGCGCCGAGACTTGAGGGAACCGCACGCTGCACCGCTACACTTCACATCGCAACCGCAATGGTTGTCATGGCTTGCACACACTGATGTGGTCGGCCGGAACCAAAGGTGCTGTTTACGAGTCTGCTGACACTAAAAATCGTTCTTGGGGACGCCCTGCTGGTTACCTGCCTGCCTGTGCTTTTCCCCCATGCACTGGAGACTATGAGCCCCAGGGGGCACCAGAAGATCGCGGCAGGAGCTGCGCAGCAATCTCGCGCTGCCCAGCTCTTAGAGCAGCTGCAGGGCTCCCGTGGCGCAGGCCGCCCTGCTAGTTACCTGCCTTCCTGTGCTTTTCCCCCACGCACCAGAGACTACGAGCCCCAGGGGGCACCAGGAGATCGCGGCAGGAGCTGTGCAGCAATCTCGTGCCGCCTGGTGCATAAAGCAGCTGCAGGGCTCCCGCGGCGTGGGATCCCCTGCTAGTTACCTGCCTATCTGTGCTTTTCCCCCATACACCGGAGACTAGGAGCCCCAGGGGGCACCAGGAGATGACGGCCAGAGCTGCTCAGCAATCTCGCACTCCCCGGCGCTTAAAGCAGCTGCAGGGCTCCTGCGGCGTGGGATGCCCTTCTAGTTACCTGCCTGCCTGTGGGTTTCCCCCATGCACCGGAGACTAGAGCCCCAGGGGGCACCAGGAGATCGTGGCAGGAGCCGCGCAGCAATTTTGCGCTGCCCGGCGCTTAAAGCAGCTTCAGGGCTCCCGCGGCGCGGGACGCCCTGCTAGTTACCTGCCTGCCTGTGCTTTTCCCCCACGCACTGGAGACTACGAGCCCCAGGGGGCACCAGGAGATCGAGGCAGGAGCCGTGCAGCAAACTCACGCCGCTCGGCACTTAAAGCAGCTGCAGGACTCCTGCGGCGTGGGATGCGCACGGGCTCGCCCTGGTGAAGCCAAGGCCAAGGGCGGGCCCGTCCTTGCCCGTCATCGCCCCGAGGAGGCTGGGGTTGGCCAGGGCTCTTGGTCCTGCAACCCGACATCTGGAAGGCAATGGGGACAGTGAACATTGCCGGGACTAAGTCCGCAGAGTGGGTGTGTTCTTATGTAGTTTCCTTAAGACTTGAAACTGTATTGGAACATTAAACTATTTTCTTTTTTGACAAACTAAGACTGGTATACTACCTTTACTACCTTTACAAGAGTTGAATTTAAGCATGGGGAAAAGAAAAACCATGGATGGGACTGGTGGAGCTGGTTGAGGGGGTCAGAGTGGTAGAGACTGTTAGGGAAAAAGTGTGAGGAAATCACCAAAGTTGAAGCAAAGGGCAAATAATTGCACCCTGGATAGGATAGACTCACTGATAAGTGAATGCGAGGATATCCTATCTAGTGAAACATCTACCCAAATTCTCAGTAAAGACGTGTCCCTCGGCTCCTCCCTTGTAGCTAAAAACACCATAGCCCAACAGATAAATATTCCTGTAATGTTTCATAAAACAAGTAGGGGACATACGTTAGAGCCCCATAAAGAAGGTCAAGTCGGGAAAGTCAGTATTATATGGGAAAGTATGGCTGGTCCCTCTCAAGAAGAGAATTTAAGGGTTGTTTGCACAAACAGGTACTCGCCTCTTATAGACTTGCAGGAGCATGATAGGGTAGATGAGAATACACCCAATCCAGTAGTGATACCATGTGATACTCCCTCACCATCTTTAACTCATATTACTGTTGAACTGCAGGGGCTACCCACTCTTATAGCCGAGCTAAAAGTGAAAGTTATTTCAATGCGCCAGAAATTGGAAGAACTTTCTTCAAAGGTTGATACTCTATATTATAGGTCCTCTCCCTGCTCAAGAAGTTGTAGCCATGGAGTAAATCATTGGGAGCAACTTAATCAAAGACCTAGTCAGGGAGGTCAGTCTGCCCTAACCGTTACGGATACTCAGCCTAAGATTCCTGTCCCACATCATGCTAGCAGAATCAGAAAAGGAACCAACGGTCTTAGAAAAGAACCTATACCATTGGGTGATACCACTTATGCATCTACCCTAAAACCAGGCATATTAAAGAACCAAATCAGACATACAATAGCGGGTGCGGGTGCAGGGTTTCAGACAAATATACATAGGTACTATGATCAAAGTACATTCCCGGAATGAGAGCTACATCAGCCCCCAAGGATCTTTATGGTTAATGTCCCCAAAAGTGGTAATGGGAAGATAAGAGAAAGCGGGGACTCCCTTACAAATAAGGCAATCCATTGGATTCGACACGTCAGTGGATGTCGTTCTGTTATTAGGGAAGACATACTCAGAGCACGAAGACTCTCTTTTCCAGGGAAGTCACTTGACTCTATTGAATTAACACTGAAGGACCACGACCTGGTTCAGAATCTGTTGGCTCTAGAGTTTCGCACATCCTCCCCAGACCATTCCAAAATACAATTTAGACGTTTCTCTACTGTCTCTGGCACTCTTGTGGGGTCAGGTGCTCCTTCCTTAGTAGGTACTTCAAACCTTGATTCTAATGACTGACTTCATATAGAACCACAGAGAGCTGTACAACCTGGCATAATCGGTTGTAGCACCATCTATCAGCCTAGAGAGGAGACCCCTAATTTGAGCACTATGCCGGTAATTGATAGTCTATTGCATTCAACAGAAGTCTCTGGGCTAATAGATTTCGATAAGTCTCTGAGTCCTACTGTCCATGAGGCTAGTATAACAGCGGATAAGGGAGTTGGCGGTATACCAAATGGCCCGTTAAATGCTATGCCTGTATTGCCCCCAGGGAGGACATTAATGACCTCCCTGTCTGTGCTGTCATGGAACATAGCTGGTTTGCGTTCTAAGATTAGCTCCCCTGAATGGCAGTCTTTCATCTCTGAGTATGATGTATGTCTGTTTCAGGAAACCTGGGCAATGGAACCGATTTTCTGTATAGGCTATTTGAATTTTTATGTGTCTGTGATCGCAGGTGGAAAAGGCCGACCATCGGGAGGCTTATCAGTCTAGGTCTGCCAAGATATTGGCTTTGTGGTGCAGGTTTTAAAGTTTCATAATAAGGACATACTAGCAGTTAGATTATCATGGGGTGAGGGAAAAAAGCTTGATGTGTATAACATCTATGCAAGGGGTACCAAAGGAAAGGAGTCGGATGTGTTGGTAACCATAGATTCATTGCTTTATCACCATTCCAGGGGCATAAATGTAATATTAGCAGGTGATTTTAACCTGACTTTTGAACCCCTTTTAAATGGGAACTCTAATTTTTATGATACTGAAGACGAGTTGTGGAGTATCCCGAAATTAGACCTAACCCCTGTACAAAAATGGACTGAAACCGTAATTCAGATGAACTCCCTCTGAATGGAGAAAGGTCTGACGGCCACAAATGGCAGAACCCAGTCAGATAGAGACGGTGCACCCACCTTCAATAATGGCTCTATTCAAAGCCGTATTGATTATGTTTTAATTAATTGTGAGTTATGGCACACACTAAGGGACATGAGTGTTGTTGACCGTATCGAAAGTGATCACAACCCATTAGCTGTGGTTTTCGAAATTAGAGTAGACAAAGCTACATCCCACCCTGAAGGTGATCTAATAACCCTTGATCTAATTCCATCAAATAATATGAGGCGTCTGAAATGGGCAAACTTGCTAGTTAATCCTGAAGTCTTAGCAATATTGGCAGTAGATGCAACTACTGCAACCTCAGACTTGGAGAAACTCTTGCTTAACAGTGCCTCGTCTGAGGAGGTTATTAGATTTGACACCGAGTTCTTTAGACTAATTCGCACCTATTTTTTAAAGACTTTAAAAATAAGTGTACCAACCTGAAGAAGGGAAGTGTCTGGTTTAAAAAGGATTGTAAGGAGGCCTGTGGCTCCATGGGGAAAGCGATAACGTGTGCCGACATGCCTACGGTTCGGTATGCTAGGCAGAAATATAAGAAAGCCCAGGAAGTGGCAAAGAAATCCTGGGATGGTAAGAGATGGTAGGAACTTAAAAGCGACTGTGAAAATAAAAACCAGAAGCTAATCTGGGATGTAGTAAAATGGGGCAGAGGCAGGACATGTGCAGAACTAATCAACTATGTAAGTCAAGACCAATGAGTAAAGCACTTTCAATTACAATATGAGTGCAGTAATGATGAGGAGGAACAATTTGACCCCCCATGTGTCTACTATGACAGTTCTGCCTTTAGTAAAGTGGATGTTGATACTGCATTGGACACCTTGCAGGGAGGCAAGGCGCCAGGCCCTGATGGCATCCCTGTTGATATTTTTCTCCATGATAGAACTACATGTAGCCGCTACATTTTACTTTTAATTAATGAAATTGCCAAGGGTGCGCCGATTCCTGAGTCCTGAAAAGGTGCTGTGATCATCCCAATATTCAAAAAAAGGGGAATAAGTCCAATCCTAGGAACTACAGACCGATAAGTCTAATCAACTCAACTCCAAAAATCATGGGTCATCTTGTATTAGATAAAACCCAGTATTGGCTTATCGAGCAGGACATTCTATCTCCCCTTCAAGCAGGCTTTCGTTCGGGCATAAGCACCATTGATCAGACTTTTCGCTTCACTCTTCTCTACTGGAAAACGGTGGTCCTGGAAAAATGTAGCTTGTTTGCTGCCTTTGTAGATCTAAAGGCAGCATTTGACCTCGTTTCTCGAAGTGGATTGTGGAGAGTCTTGTCTGATCTAAAGATGCCCCATGATTTACTATCTCTTGTTGCTAGACTCCACGAGGACACCTATGCAAAGATTAGGTGGGGAAGCCAGGACCAGGTCACTTCCGCATTTAGAGTGGGCAGGGGGTGAGACAAGGCTGCGTTATGGCCCCAACCTTCTTGGAGGACACCCCAACGGATGCACCTAAATTGGCGGGCAGAAGAATTCCAATTCTTATGTTCGCCGATGATACTCTCTTAATAGCAAAAACTCTGAGTGGTTTACAGCGAGCACTAATACTCTTTGAGGAATTTTGTCATATGCGGGGACTTGAGATAAATATCTCAAAAACAAAATATATGACATTCAACCCACAAAGATCTTCAGGAGGAGTAATGCTGTTGAATAAGCACCCCCTGGAGAAGGTGAAAGATTTCACATACCTAGACGTTATTATTCAGGGGAATAAGTCCAATCCTAGGAACTACAGACCGATAAGTCTAATCAACTCAACTCCAAAAATCATGGGTCATCTTGTATTAGATAAAATCCAGTATTGGCTTATCGAGCAGGACATTCTATCTCCCCTTCAAGCAGGCTTTCGTTCGGGCATAAGCACCATTGATCAGACATTTCGCTTCACTCTTCTCTACTGGAAAACGGTGGTCCTGGAAAAATGTAGCTTGTTTGCTGCCTTTGTAGATCTAAAGGCAGCATTTGACCTCATTTCTCGAAGTGGATTGTGGAGAGTCTTGTCTGATCTAAAGATGCCCCATGATTTACTATCTCTTGTTGCTAGACTCCACGAGGACACCTATGCAAAGATTAGGTGGGGAAGCCAGGACCAGGTCACTTCCGCATTTAGAGTGGGCAGGGGGTGAGACAAGGCTGCGTTATGGCCCCAACCTTCTTGGAGGACACCCCAACGGATGGACCTAAATTGGCGGGCAGAAGAATTCCAATTCTTATGTTCGCCGATGATACTCTCTTAATAGCAAAAACTCTGAGTGGTTTACAGCGAGCACTAATACTCTTTGAGGAATTTTGTCATATGCGGGGACTTGAGATAAATATCTCAAAAACAAAATATATGACATTCAACCCACAAAGATCTTCAGGAGGAGTAATGCTGTTGAATAAGCACCCCCTGGAGAAGGTGAAAGATTTCACATACCTAGACGTTATTATTCAGGATTACATGAATAGGGGTAAGCATCTGGACATGGCCACATTAAAACATCGCCAGTTAGCAGGTACCATATTATCTGAATTTAATGGATCTTTTATCAAGCCAGTGACTCCCCCCTGACCATCTATAACATGAAAGTTGTTAGTGCAGTCCTATATGGGGCAGTACTTTGGGGTTTTAATAATCTGTCTAAATTAGCTGTAGCGGAGAACAGTTTCTTCAGAAAAATTGTGAACCTCCCGCAAAGCACCCCGGTAAGGCCCCTGCTCCATGATCTAGGAAGAGAGGCATTAGCGGATGGTGCTAGACTACGCCCCTTGTTGTATTGGTGGAGAATCTGGATGACCCCGGAACTGGTACAATATGCTGAGGGCTTTAAAGATCTGATACGCTGTGATTGTTTTAAAAAGATTTCTTGGTTACAGCAGGTTAGATCGCTTTTGTTAAATATTGGTCTGGTGGCCTTGTGGGAGAACCCTGAGAATGCCCGGTTCCCGTCTAGAGAGCAAATGAAGGAAATGTATTGGGGAAGGGTGGATGCCAACATATATAGGAATAGTGACCCTTTCACACTGACGGGCCAATTCATCATGGCTAAACCAGTTCAAAAACGAGAACCTTACTGGGATGCTATTACAAAGCAACAAGATAGAAAGTTCTTGTGTCAACTAAGAGTTCCCAGTCAAATTGTTTTCTGCAAGGTGGGAGGCATCAATGGATACTCTTTGCCCCAGTTGCAATGAAAGCCCTGAGTCTCTGTTTCACTTGTTATTTGCCTGCCCCGCCTATATTGTTCCAAGGCGAATATGGCTGGCCCCCATTTTTCGAGCGCTGGGGACAATGAAATGTGACAAGGCTTTAAGATTGATTCGCACCGAAGCGTGGTTGTCGCTTAACATCGCTGTAGCCAAGTATTTAGGCTGGGTAGGAGTGTTCTGCTTAATTCAGATACTCTGTCCATCACCACCCCCTTTATGAATCGTTTTGGCCACCACAAGTGTGGAAGGGTATACTCAGATGTGAGTCCCTTGCTCACTGCACCATCAGGATTCAAGCAAGCCGGGCCGAAGACGGCTGTAATGCCAGAAACCGGTCCCCGGAAGCTTGTTTCCTTTCCAGTAAAGAATTGGCTGGGTAGTTTGGTCTGCCCTGTTCCCATGATGCACTGGGCCAGGGTCAGACTAATTTGCATGTAGCCAGGTTCTGAGCTGGGATGGTGCAGTGAGCTAAAAAACGGTGATAGATCAAGCCCTGATCTTTTGACTGGGTAGGAGTGTTCTGCTTAATTCAGATACTCTGTCCATCACCACCCCCTTTATGAATCGTTTTGGCCACCACAAGTGTGGAAGGGTATACTCAGATGTGAGTCCCTTGCTCACTGCACCATCAGGATTCAAGCAAGCCGGGCCGAAGACGGCTGTAATGCCAGAAACCGGTCCCCGGAAGCTTGTTTCCTTTCCAGTAAAGAATTGGCTGGGTAGTTTGGTCTGCCCTGTTCCCATGATGCACTGGGCCAGGGTCAGACTAATTTGCATGTAGCCAGGTTCTGAGCTGGGATGGTGCAGTGAGCTAAAAAACGGTGCTGGATCAAGCCCTGATCTTTTGACTGGGTAGGAGTGTTCTGCTTAATTCAGATACTCTGTCCATCACCACCCCCTTTATGAATCGTTTTGGCCACCACAAGTGTGGAAGGGTATACTCAGATGTGAGTCCCTTGCTCACTGCACCATCAGGATTCAAGCAAGCCGGGCCGAAGACGGCTGTAATGCCAGAAACCGGTCCCCGGAAGCTTGTTTCCTTTCCAGTAAAGAATTGGCTGGGTAGTTTGGTCTGCCCTGTTCCCATGATGCACTGGGCCAGGGTCAGACTAATTTGCATGTAGCCAGGTTCTGAGCTGGGATGGTGCAGTGAGCTAAAAAACGGTGATGGATCAAGCCCTGATCTTTTGACTGGGTAGGAGTGTTCTGCTTAATTCAGATACTCTGTCCATCACCACCCCCTTTATGAATCGTTTTGGCCACCACAAGTGTGGAAGGGTATACTCAGATGTGAGTCCCTTGCTCACTGCACCATCAGGATTCAAGCAAACCGGGCCGAAGACGGCTGTAATGCCAGAAACCGGTCCCCGGAAGCTTGTTTCCTTTCCAGTAAAGAATTGGCTGGGTAGTTTGGTCTGCCCTGTTCCCATGATGCACTGGGCCAGGGTCAGACTAATTTGCATGTAGCCAGGTTCTGAGCTGGGATGGTGCAGTGAGCTAAAAAACGGTGATGGATCAAGCCCTGATCTTTTGACTGGGTAGGAGTGTTCTGCTTAATTCAGATACTCTGTCCATCACCACCCCCTTTATGAATCGTTTTGGCCACCACAAGTGTGGAAGGGTATACTCAGATGTGAGTCCCTTGCTCACTGCACCATCAGGATTCAAGCAAGCCGGGCCGAAGACGGCTGTAATGCCAGAAACCGGTCCCCGGAAGCTTGTTTCCTTTCCAGTAAAGAATTGGCTGGGTAGTTTGGTCTGCCCTGTTCCCATGATGCACTGGGCCAGGGTCAGACTAATTTGCATGTAGCCAGGTTCTGAGCTGGGATGGTGCAGTGAGCTAAAAAACGGTGATGGATCAAGCCCTGATCTTTTGACTGGGTAGGAGTGTTCTGCTTAATTCAGATACTCTGTCCATCACCACCCCCTTTATGAATCGTTTTGGCCACCACAAGTGTGGAAGGGTATACTCAGATGTGAGTCCCTTGCTCACTGCACCATCAGGATTCAAGCAAGCCGGGCCGAAGACGGCTGTAATGCCAGAAACCGGTCCCCGGAAGCTTGTTTCCTTTCCAGTAAAGAATTGGCTGGGTAGTTTGGTCTGCCCTGTTCCCATGATGCACTGGGCCAGGGTCAGACTAATTTGCATGTAGCCAGGTTCTGAGCTGGGATGGTGCAGTGAGCTAAAAAACGGTGATGGATCAAGCCCTGATCTTTTGACTGGGTAGGAGTGTTCTGCTTAATTCAGATACTCTGTCCATCACCACCCCCTTTATGAATCGTTTTGGCCACCACAAGTGTGGAAGGGTATACTCAGATGTGAGTCCCTTGCTCACTGCACCATCAGGATTCAAGCAAGCCGGGCCGAAGACGGCTGTAATGCCAGAAACCGGTCCCCGGAAGCTTGTTTCCTTTCCAGTAAAGAATTGGCTGGGTAGTTTGGTCTGCCCTGTTCCCATGATGCACTGGGCCAGGGTCAGACTAATTTGCATGTAGCCAGGTTCTGAGCTGGGATGGTGCAGTGAGCTAAAAAACGGTGATGGATCAAGCCCTGATCTTTTGACTGGGTAGGAGTGTTCTGCTTAATTCAGATACTCTGTCCATCACCACCCCCTTTATGAATCGTTTTGGCCACCACAAGTGTGGAAGGGTATACTCAGATGTGAGTCCCTTGCTCACTGCACCATCAGGATTCAAGCAAGCCGGGCGGAAGACGGCTGTAATGCCAGAAACCGGTCCCCGGAAGCTTGTTTCCTTTCCAGTAAAGAATTGGCTGGGTAGTTTGGTCTGCCCTGTTCCCATGATGCACTGGGCCAGGGTCAGACTAATTTGCATGTAGCCAGGTTCTGAGCTGGGATGGTGCAGTGAGCTAAAAAACGGTGATGGATCAAGCCCTGATCTTTTGACTGGGTAGGAGTGTTCTGCTTAATTCAGATACTCTGTCCATCACCACCCCCTTTATGAATCGTTTTGGCCACCACAAGTGTGGAAGGGTATACTCAGATGTGAGTCCCTTGCTCACTGCACCATCAGGATTCAAGCAAGCCGGGCCGAAGACGGCTGTAATGCCAGAAACCGGTCCCCGGAAGCTTGTTTCCTTTCCAGTAAAGAATTGGCTGGGTAGTTTGGTCTGCCCTGTTCCCATGATGCACTGGGCCAGGGTCAGACTAATTTGCATGTAGCCAGGTTCTGAGCTGGGATGGTGCAGTGAGCTAAAAAACGGTGATGGATCAAGCCCTGATCTTTTGACTGGGTAGGAGTGTTCTGCTTAATTCAGATACTCTGTCCATCACCACCCCCTTTATGAATCGTTTTGGCCACCACAAGTGTGGAAGGGTATACTCAGATGTGAGTCCCTTGCTCACTGCACCATCAGGATTCAAGCAAGCCGGGCCGAAGACGGCTGTAATGCCAGAAACCGGTCCCCGAAGCTTGTTTCCTTTCCAGTAAAGAATTGGCTGGGTAGTTTGGTCTGCCCTGTTCCCATGATGCACTGGGCCAGGGTCAGACTAATTTGCATGTAGCCAGGTTCTGAGCTGGGATGGTGCAGTGAGCTAAAAAACGGTGATGGATCAAGCCCTGATCTTTTGACTGGGTAGGAGTGTTCTGCTTAATTCAGATACTCTGTCCATCACCACCCCCTTTATGAATCAAGTATTTAGGTTGGACATGGATTATAAGAGCTAGAGCAATCGTGGCATCATGATCAATGTATATTGTGTATATATTTTCAAATGTTGTAAAGTCTTGTATATATATGAATTTGTACACGATCATGGCCCCCAAATGATTAACATTGTATTGCTCCATTTCTATTGCCATTGTGAGCTGGGATTCCATGAGTGATTACTGATTTTTAGTCCTGGTGTTTTTATAACTTTTTATACAGATGTTTTATAATTGTGAGACGTTACTCATTTTTTATCTGTTTTATTGGGTGATTTATGTATTGGATTATGCTTTTATGGCAAAATGTCGAATAAAGCTTTATTGATGATGGTTCTCACCAATGTGGTCATCCGGAACTGTTGGATTCTGTTGTTTTCAGCACTACTGTAGCCCCAGATGGAGCTACGGGCTTCAAGAAACTGCATTTTAAAGTCATTTCTGCAAAGTGTATATTTTTGATTAGAGTATGTTAGTCTTTTATCGTTTTGGTCTTGTTTGCACAGATAAATATTGTTTATTTCTCTGAAACTGGTGTGGTGTCCTTTTGTAGTGTTTTTACTGCATTACTGCATTACTGTATGTTATATGCAGACGCTTCACCCACTGTCTCTGAGATAAGCCCGACTGCTCCTGCCAGGCTACCAAGGGGGGGAGCAGGGGTTATTTCAATAGTGTATTCCCCTTATCCTGTCTGGAAGGAAGGGTCCCTATTTGGACAAAGGTGCCAACCATTGCCAAACAGACGCACCCCCATTTCTACAGAAATCTGTACAGATTTACCTTTCAATATTTGGCCCCTTGATATTCTGGTCACAATATTGTGGTCCTTCAATATTCTGCCTTCGATGTACTTGACCCACACCCATAAGTAGGTTTTATTACATGGCAAAAGCCCTTTATCTTGCCATGTGTTAATGAGGTGCCTTTAAACAGTAGCCCAGCTAAATCACAGTGGCAATCCTGGCAGCCATGTGTTTTGTCAAATATCTGGCTGATGTAAATAAACGCTGCAGAGCATGTATGACTTGTACCTCCCATTCCATTGGTGCATTTTCTGTGTCATTTACTATGGCCTTAGAGGAAAGTTAAATAATCCCTCTGAGCAAAACTAAATTAACCAATAGCATTTTAGACCCAGAACACACACTGTGTCTCTTAATAGCAGTGTCAGTGCATAGACTTCTGTGCCATTCACTATGGCTTTACAGGAAAGTTTAATACACCATTGAGTGAAACCAATTTTCTCAATACCTTTTTAGGTCCAGAGCGCATCTGCATGCACGCATGAACACAAACACCTATACTTTATCACCAACTAACATTGTCACAGAGCAACGAGTCTTAATACCAGCCAACATTTGAGGTCCAGGAAAAGGTGAACAATCATGGGTGGCCATCGAGAAAAGGTGAATTTCCACCAATTTGCTATTCTCAGTTTCACAATACAATTGGTGAAAATTTCACCAATACCATTTTAGGTCCTGAGCGCATGTGCTTGCACTTGCACAAACACACACACACACACACATAATTTACCACCAGCTAGCATTGTCGTCACAGTACAACGAGTCTTAATACCAGCTAAAATTTGAGGTCCAGAAAAAGTTGAACAATCTTGGGTGACCATCCAGAAAGGTGAATTTCCTCCAATTTGCTGTACGCAGTTTCACAATGTGATTGGTGAACATTAGCCGTACTGCATGGATTCTTACTAGGTTTGAAAAAACCCTATTCAATACTAAGCTCATACATTTTTCAGCAGTCCCCACTGGGTAATCTATTTGTCCCAAAAAAACTTTACATTTGTAGAGTTATTTCAACTTCTTAGTAATGAGCAATAAAAACCAAATTGAACACTTGAAATATTCCAATATATTTCTTGATGAGGCAGCCAGGTTTTGGATCAATAGTTTTAGGGATCTAATTATTGGCCTGTTTCCCACATGTTTGCCATACCATCTACTTACTGGTGTTACTCCTACTCCTCAAAGTATCTCTCCTGGAAAGCCTTGCAATGTTCAATTTCTTCAGTGGAATAGAATTCCATCTTCCATGCCACCTTTAGCTCTCACTCTGTAGGAATGTTACAGCTTACTGAAAGAAGGCTTTTAACATGCCTCAAACCACAAACATTAAAGCTAGCCTTTATTTCTTCTAAAAAATATCTTACTGTTTTTGTTCCAATGCTATAAAATTCACTAGAATTGTTTATTCTCCAAACTGTGGACCTGATATTCTGTTTCAGATTGGTGTGTGTGCTACTACCGAGAGTGATCAAAATATGATCAGAATATTATATTTTGTTCCAGCCTATTGAGAATTCAGTTTATTAGATATAAAAAAATAGTCAATCCATAGGTGACATAGAAAAGTTTCCTAGTAGGGGATAGGAGTGTTGTTTTTCCTCCAAATATGTATAAAATGTAAACATTTTATCATTCCAATAAGGAATTGTATAGTCCTTGGTTTAACTAGGGTGTCTAATCAGCTATATAATCTATGCATCAATTAAAGTGCCCGATTTAGCTCTCCTCCTATGCAAACGCGGCTTGTGGTACACTACTGGTTGGAGGTTGAAGTCCACTTTACTCCTGAGGGACCTTGGGAGCCAAGAAGCCTAGTACCTCCTGATAGTCCTACACAGCAGGATTCCTGAGAGGCGATTGGAGGCCCTGCCCCCTTTCTCCGCCACTCTGCAAACACGACTACTAGCTAAAAAACATGAAAATTCAATGAAAAAGAAAGGTTACAGGGATGTTATAGTTAGGAATTAACATTTTAAAAACCTTAGAAACTCTCTGGAAAAAAAACGAAGGTTACAGGGAAGTTATAGTTATGAAATGGAATTTTAAAAAACTTAGGAATTCACTGAAAACACCAACGGTTACAGAGACGCTATGGTTGGGCTCAGGTTTCACTTGTACAAAATCAGAAGAAATTAAGCAGTTATAGTTAGCTGAGCTAACTATAACTCATGACCCCACTATGCTCTTTTTTATGACCTCACATATTACATACCTCAGGACATGGTCAATGACATCCCTGATAATATCTCAAATGAATTCACTTATTACATCATCCACAGAATCTCTGATGCACCCAATCACAACCAAATATTACCTTTCATACACCCACTCCAACTTCCATTCTCAAAAACATTGACACACCCATACCAGTACTTACACACCCATTCATTGAGTCATAGGTCTACACAGACATCCACTCAGTCACCCATATGGTCACTCATATACCAACTCACTCAATAATACAGCCACCCATATACTCATTCACATATCTATACAGCCCCTCCCCCACTGTTAGTCACCCAGTCAGTCACCCATAGAGCTACTCACACACCTACTCACTCACCCATAGGGCGAATCACCCAGCCACTTACTTACCTATACAGTTATACAAACAACCACTCACGTATTCATACAGATACTTACTCACCTATGCAGTCACAGATACAAGTACACACTCACCCATAAAGGCCACTCTCACAATCACTCACTCACACATAGAATCACTCATATACTCCAACACCTACCTATACTGCCTTTCACATATGCAGTTACTCAACCATATACCACTGATGCATCCATTAACTCACTGATTTTTATATAGCTCGAACTTGACCCGAATTGGGTATCAGAGCGCTTTACATAGCACCAGTTGCATTATATGAGGACACATTGCTGAGTGATTTAGGGGCCAACCAGCCTACCTCTTATCTCCAGTAAGCCCCACACAGTGGGATTGCTCAGAGGTGGACTTAGGTCATGCCCCTTTCTCCACCAGGTGGTGGTAATAGGTGAAATTTGCAAAGTGTTCAAAGATTGAAATGCAAATACCCTGGTGTGCGGTGAATCCTTATGGCTTGAAATATATGTATATGTATGTGAAAAAAACAAAGGTTACAGGGACAATATAGTTAGGTTCACATTTCACTCATAAAAAACAGCTGTTATAGTTAGCTGAGCGAACTGTAACTTACGACCCCAAAATGCAAAGCTTATGATTTCAAATATTACATCTCTCATGACATGGTCAGTGACATCACTGACCACAGTTAGGTTTCTGAGTGAGTGTATGAGTGTCTGAGTGAGTGTCTCAGTGTGTCTGTGAGCAGGTGGGAGAGTGTCTGAGTGGGTTTGCAAGTGCTTGAGTCAGTCTGTGAGTGAGTGGATGAGTGGGTATGTGAATGGTTGCATTAGTCTCTGAGTGGGTCTGTAAGTGGCTGTGTGAGTGGATGTATTGGTCTGTGAGTGGGTGAAAAAGTATCGGAGTGGGTCTGTGAGTGCATGTATATATATGAGTGGGTCGGTGAGTGGGTTCTTGAGTGTCTCGATGGATTTGTGAGTGGCTGTATGGGTCTGTGAGTAGGTGCATGAGTGTCTGCATGAGTGTCTGAGTGTGCCTGTGAGTGGGTGTGTGAGTATCTGTGTGGGTGTGTCAGTAGATGTGTGATTGACTCAGCCACAATGAACCACACATGCCTTTTTATCCAACAGGAGTCCACAGTTTTGCACAAAATATCTTCCCAAGTAGAGTTCTTTGTACTGGTTAATTAATACGTGCCACCTCCTTGGGTAAATGTACAGTATGTATTCTACACTACAGCTACACAATGGAGCAGAAGGAAACGTCACCAGTGACCTGGTGTGCATTTTGGCAACGTGATTTTTCCTGGTGAGTTTTTATCAAGAAATATGTGATAACACAATCCTCCTATAGAGATGACAACAAGACTACAAATATGTAAATCATCTCCAAACAAGGGTCTTTCCTGGGACTGGGCGTAGTTTGCGAAGTAGCGCTACGCGAAGCTACGCGAAGTGCACAACGCACTACACGAGCTATGCGTAGCACTACGCAAACTGCGTAGTACACTGTTCGCACTGTGCAAGATGCCGTTTTTAATGATTGCACAGTGCGGACAAGTGCAAGCTGTAGTTTTCTGCAGCTCGAGTAGATTTTTACTCGAGCAGCAGCTTTCTCAACACGGGCTAGTAGTTTCTCATTGCGAGCATACGTGACTACTCGCAATGAGAAACCTGACCTTCCCGCGTTGAGAATTTTGCCAGGAGGTTTTTTTTCCACGCTCGCAATCGGCAACTTGATGTTGCTGATCGCGAATGAGGAAAAAGTCTCGCGGGGATGTAATTTTGCTTGCTCATGGTCCCCAACTTGACGTTGAGGACAGCGAGCAAGCACAAAATGACCGCTGCACTACGCTACGCTATGTTTGTTTGCACTGTGCTATGTGCAGTTCGCGTAGGGCAAAGTAGCACAAACTTCGCAAACTACGCGAGCGTAGTGTAGTGCTTTGCCCAGGGTAAGTCTTTCCTCCTAACTAAAGGAAGTAAGTGCTTATTTGTTTGGTGGAAATGTCCTCATATTCCTCGGAATCAAGAATTCCTCATCAAAATTGGGGGGTAACATGCTGGGGAGGCTGCTTGTTAAGCTGTCCATAATCCTGGCAAGAGGCAGGAAGACGTTTGAGATACTCCTAAGGTGGGCATGGCCAAACAGGGAAGCATCCAAATTATTTCCACATTTGCATGCTGCTAGCAATTTAAAGGGAGAACCATGGACTCTGCTCTCACCAGGACAAGTCAAGAAAGGGCCCACTTGTCACAGTCTCATACAGATTGCGCTCCATTAGATCAACGATGCAGTCTCCTTCACAAAGGATTTTAGATCATTTTTAATGTATTATTGCTGAGAAAACACACCTGCTTTGTCTTCACCAAGCCCAGGAATTAGGATCATATATCCTTTACAGAAGTGGAGCTTCAATGGGGATACCTGCTATGTTTATATTTGTGAGTGCTTCCTGTTGAGGTTTAATTTCGTGAAATGACCATCAGCACCAGAATGGCCCTGGGTACCCCGTCCCCCAGGGCCCGACCACAACTTGATGGCAGGAGAAGGGTATGTGGCCCCCCTCTGAGGGCTGATTTTGATCCTGGGGGCTCACCCCCCTGGAACCCAGCCACAATACAGTGGGAGAGAGGGCCAATGTGGCACTCATCCCTGGGCTGATTTTGTCCCTGGGTACCATATATCCAATGGCCTTCACAATTCAGTAGGGCCCCCCTCCCTTGGCTAATTTTGCCCCTGGGAACCCCATCCCCGGGCCCCAGCCATGTGTATGTGTGTCCCATGGTCCTAGCCAGGCTACCCAGTGTGCAGGATGGAAACCATGAGGGGAGCCTCACGTCCTCCGCGGTCCCAGCTAGCTCCCCACCTCCTGTGGGAGCCAGCATTGCTCTTGCTCGCAGGGAGCTGCTGGAAATGCAGCTTGCTGCATGTGAGAGAAATAGTTCAATCTCTTTCCCTGCCCGCATTTCTGCGGGCAAGAAAAGAGATGAAACCTCCACTTCCATCAAGTGGGAGCTCTTTGACAGCTCCCACCCACAGGAACTTGAGTGTTTGCATTGGCTTGGCGAGAGTTGTCAGTTAATGCCAAGCAAAAGCAAACAGCTGCGTCCTGGAGGTTGGCAACCTGGGACATTGCAGGAGCCTGGGACATTGCCGGCCCTGGAGGGTGGTGGCCCCTAGGGCCATTGTTGGCTCCAGAAAGGGGGCCGCATGACCCCCACTTCTTTACAATCATGGGCCGGCCCCAGGGAGGTGGTGGTCCCAGGGGCTGTATATGGACCAGAAGGGGGTCAGAGCAGCTCCCTTACATATATTTTAAATGCTGACCCAGGGGAGATGGTGGTTTCTGGGGCATGGAGGTCAGTGAAGCCCTGGGGAGGTGGTGGTCCCCGGGGCTCTAAAGAGCCAATGGAGGAGGGCCAATATGAAAATAAAGTTCTAGAGAGGTGGTGGTTCCCGGGACTCAAAGAGCCTTAGGAGTGTGGCCCCGTATACTCCCTCCTTTTTTAACAAAGGCCCCTGGGCCTGGCCCACCTGGGGGCTCTTTTCAAAACAAACGCAGAAGCCCATGCTTGGTTTTTTTTATAAACATTTCACCGGATTCACCGATCTGCTGCAATGTTTGACAAACATAAGCACTCTTTCTGAATCAAGGGCTACCTTTCTGGCAAATTTGGTGTAATTCCATCCGGCGGATGGGCTGTAGTTGTGTTCAAAATCCCAATGGGAATTAACATGGGAATTAACACTTTTTTTACCCTCCCTTTTTCTCAGCCGCCGCTGGACAGATTGCCCCAAACTTTTTCATACAGAACTAGAAACACCGGCGTAGTTTTTATGGAAAATGTTTTGAAGATTTGTCAAGCGGCACCAAAGATATAGCCAAGTAACAAAACACTTTTCCTTTGGAAATATGGTCCTAACTATAACTACCTACAGGAGATCCCAGTAGGTAATATAAACTGAATATATGTATCTATACTATATATGTGTATATATAGGCTATATATATATATATATATACATTCACTGAAAAAACCATAGGTTTCAGGCCTTATATAGTTAGGAATTAGCTATTAAAAAACCTTTGAAATTCACTCAAAAAACTATAGGTTTTAGTGGTGTTATAGTTAGCTGGACATTTCACTCATACAAAACCATTGAAATTGCTCCTATATAGATAGTTGTACTAACTATATTTTGCGCACCCGCAATCCACTGCTGATGATGTCACATATTAGATCATTCATGACATGATCAGTGACATCACTGATGACATCTCAAATGACATCACTGATGACGTCACTAATGACATCATCCACGTGACAATCACAATAGGCTTTAAAAATCGCGAGGTACGCGTACCGTGCACGTACGTACGCGTACCAAGCGATTTAAAAAAAAAACAACATTGTTTTGGGGCCTGGGGGTCCTCGTGGGACCCCCTGAGCAGGCCTAGGCGGTCAGGGTGCTACTACCCTGCCCCCTTCTTGAGTTCTAAACGTTTGTTTTTCTGCTTTCCTGTGCCTCAGTCTACCGAGGTACAAGATGGCTGCCAACAATTTCTGTTTTGGAGTGTTGACAGACATTGGCAGCCAATCAGAATGCAGCTCGTACTCGGGAAGGTACAGAGTACAGTAAGCTTACAGTAAGCTTATATAGATATATACATTTTTTCAAATTCAATTTTCTCAGCAACTACTGGAGGGATTTACACCATTTAAACAAAAGGCCGTACTGCGTACCAGTCCCTACCATTTTGCCAAGTTTGGTGTAATTCCGTTCAGCGGTTCGGGCTGTAGCCGTGTCTAATCGTCCTATGGAAAATAACATGGGGAAAACACGTTTTGGGACCCCCTTTTTTCACGAATCCCCCCCAAAACTTTCAGGGAAGGAGCGGAGCAGAGCGGGCCATCTTCTTTGAGAAATTTGCGGAGATTCATCAACCGATCAACCAGCGCGAAAGTTATTCCCAATAGAATGTTGCGGATTTCCTATGGAAACTAGGTCCTAACTATATATACCTACTGGCGACCGCCAGTAGGTAATATATATACATATATATATATATATATATATATTACCTACTGGCGGTCGCCAGTAGGTATATATAGTTAGGATTTTTTCTCTATGGGTTTTTTGAAAATTCTATGTCTAATAACTTTGGCATTTGTGGACGGAATCGGCTGAAATTTTCAGGAAAATGGCACATTTTGTTTCTGAGCAGCCCTTGAAAATTTGGGGGGGGTTCGTCCAGTGGGGGCCGAGAAAAAAGGGGGGTCCCAAAACGTGTTTTTAACATTGAGTTTTCCATAGGGCGGTTGGCCTCACTTTTAGCCCGAACGGCTGAATGGATTTGCACGAAACTTGGCAAAATTGTAGGGACTGGTAGCCCGATGTGCCTTTTGTAGGTCTCAATATATGTGCTCCAGTGGATTTTGAGAAATTAACGTTTAAAAAAAGATATATATCTGTAACAGCGGACCGGTTAGCGCTCTGGTTCGCGGACTTTTCGCGCAACGGAGCTTTGTGAAGCGAAGCTGATTGGTTCTCCGGCGTCTGTCAACATTCCAAACAGTCCGTAGCGGCCACCATCTTGTCTCTCGGTAGGATCGAGAGACAAGAGGAGGTCAAAACAAAGGGGGAAATAACTATAAGGGGGCATAGTAGATCCTCGCTGACCCCCTAGGTTTGATGTGGAGGTTTTAAAAGGGCCCCGCGGGGCAAAAAAAAAACAAAATAATAATAATCGAACGGCTGAATGGATTTGCACGAAACTTGGCAAAATATTAGGGACTGGTAGCCCGATGTGCCTTTGCTAGGTCTCAATATATGTGCTCCAGTGGATTTTGAGAAATTAACGTTGAAAAAAAGATATATATCTGTAACAGCGCTCCGCTTCGCGTACTTTTCGCGTTACGGAGCTTTGCGAAGCTGATTGGTTCTCCGGCGTCTGTCAACATTCCAAACAGTCCGTAGCGGCCGCCATCTTGTCCCTCGGTAGGATTGAGAGACAAGAGGAGGCCAAAGCGAAGGGGGAAATGACCATAAGGGGGCATAGTAGATCCTTCCTGACCTCTTAGGTTTGATGTACCATTTTGCCAAGTTTGGTGTAATTCCGTTCAGCCATTCAGGCTGTAGACGTATGTAAATGTCCTATGGAAAATTGCATGGGGAAAACACATTTGAAAGTGTTGAAATTTAGAACCAATTAAAATGTTACTTTGGTTTTGTATTTGTGTGTGATGAAAGTTAATTGGTTATGTATATATGTCAAATGAGAGGAAACCACAGCCATTTTGTGATACTACTGTCTGAGGTACATTTGTGAGGAATTTTTGGTGGTGAATTTCTGGTGTTTGATTTACTCAGTACTAACACTTCTGCTACTTTTAAAAAGGTGAGTTGTTAATTTGTAAGGGGAACTATGTTGTACACTTGAAGATAATTTGAAAAATGTTTTCTGTTATTTATTTGCAGTCCTTCTGTTATACTAAATACTTGATGAAGTTAGTTTTATATTATGTATTACTAAAAACGATAAATGAAAGTGATTATTTTTTTCTGCAATTTACAGCAAGCAATTTCAAAATAAAATGGCTCACAATGAAGAGACCGTGGCAATTTCTTTTGAATTGTCCACTACATTGATTGAAATTGAGAGCACCAATAATGAAATATTGTCACAAGGAGGACATGACTTGTATGATTCCATTAGATTGATTGAAATGGACAGCACCAAGAATGAAATATTGTCACAAGGAGATGACTTGAATGATTCCACTACATTGATTGAAATTGAGAGCACCAATAATGAAATATTGTCACAAGGAGGAGATGGCTTGTATGATTCCATTAGATTGATTGAAATGGACAGCACCAATAATGAAATATTGTCACAAGGAGGAGATGACTTGAATGATTCCACTACATTGATTGAAATTGAGAGCACCAATAATGAAATATTGTCACGAGGAGATGACTTGAATGATTCCACTACATTGATTGAAATGGACAGCACCAATAATGAAATATTGTCAGAAGGAGGAGATGACTTGAATGATTTTTTTGATCAATCTCTTGATGGCGAATTTATCGAGTGTTTGGAGACCATAGAGTTACAAGAATCATCATTGCAGACTTTTAATGAGGAGATTCCAGATGAGATGATTGAAGAGGAAATTACTAATGAGGACATGTTACTAGTTGTTTCAAATTTAGAAAATTCTGAAGAATAAATTTATATTTAGAAATCAAAAATTGTTTGAGACATTATTTATTTTTATTTTTAATTTATGAGGTTGTAGCGAAGTGATTGTAGTATAAAATGAGACTTATAGTATAGAGTGCAACATTTTTATGTTACATGGTAAGTTTACTCATATTTACTTCCCTTCTGCCACTATATTATCTCCAATGTGTATTTGACATCTCTTCTTCATCTCCGGCCTCCTTTCTCTCACTGTGTGTCTCCGATGCATCTTATCGCTGCTATTTTGTGTAATTACAGAAGAGAGTAAAATAAAATAGTTCGGAACGTGAAAAGGGGGCAAAGTAGAGTACTCCTCACCCCCTAGGCCTTTTTAGGCGGTCCCAAAAGGATCAGTTTCTGCTTTCCTGAGAGATTATGGTATGAGTTCCATATACCACAATAACTTGCATTACAACATGCAAGATATCTATCTCCTATTACCAACTTTTGGAGATATTCGCGCTAAGCGCGAATATCTCCAAAAAGTAACACCTGCCCTGAGCAGTTCTTAGCCATGTTATCCAATGGGAGGTGGATAACATGGCTAAGAGTATTAGCTCGGTAATGCATGAATATCGCTGAGTTTTTAGCGATATTCATGCATTGCGGCCGTTTATTATCGCATTTGCGATAAACCTTGATAATAGTAAGGTTTATCTTCGATAATTTCTGACGATGCTTAGTGGTAAAAAATTGGTTGGTAAGCATCGTTAGCGATAAATATCGCTTAACTTTGGTAATATGCCCCAACGTCTGTTAACGTTCGATTCGAAGGAAATGAGGAAGTGTTGAAAAACATTGTCTGCGCCATCTTGCCTTTTTTAAAATGCCACACTTTTGTCGTGCACGGCAGCCATTTTAGATGTCTTGACCAGACCCACTCTCTGCACGCTGTCGATTCGTAGCATGGCTCCTCACCCTCGTAAGCATCTCCCCCAGGCACTGGTCACCACCGCTCTCTGTCTTATGCATGGGCAATAAACCTTCCCCCATCTGCGCTGCTCTTCCCTGAGAATCACACTCTGTGCCCGCCCGACACCTCCCTTTCGCCCTATTCACTACCGCACCCTCTGACACTCCTCTTCCTCTGTGTCCGAATGTCCAGGCCGGTCCTAGGCTATCAGCTAGCCCTGCAGATGTAGTTTATGGCCCCAGCTGTAAAGAATCACCCCTCTTCAAAGGAGTTATAGTAGATCAAGGCCCACACCCGATGTGATCCGTCACAGCACACGCGTTCCTACTATCTGAAAACCATCCTGTATTGTGATTGGGGAGGGGACCGAGCCTGAAGCGGAAGATTCCAGGAATGACTCTTTGTACATCAAAGTTTTTACAATTATGTGTCACATTAAAAATATATAGCACTCCAACAAAGTAGTAGGAATATAAAACTTTAATAACATATAAATATATACAACAAAACAAAAACAGTAAAAACATTTAAACAACGAAGAGACCGTGGCAATTTCTTTTTAATTATCCAATAGATTTATTGAAATTGACAGCACCAATAATGAAATATTCTTGTCAGTAGCGGTCTGTTGTGCGAATAGTTCCAAGGCAGCAGAACGCGCTGAAATCTAGATGGCACGAAAGTGATGTCTAGTAAGTTGCCGCCCAGCAAAAAACGGCGTGGGGCGCCGCGGGGATGAGTGAGTCCAGTAGGCACCACAGCTATTCTTACCGGCATTGCAGAATTACTGCTGGGGACAATGCCTGTGCTGTAGCAGGGTCACAGCAGAAACAAAAAGGATTCTGTTGAAGATGTTGTTGGTTTCAATTTGAAAACAGTTCTGGTGTCAACTGCTATGCTAATGTAGTGGTTAATGTTTTGTTTTCTCTAGAAAATGTAAAAGAGGGGGAGGCAGTCCAAAGTTCCGTTAAAAGGGCAAAGGAAAGGATCGGTGGTTTGAACTATCAGTCAAAAAGGGGAGGGGGTGCAATAATTTTTCCTACCGGGTCACACTGTGCTTTCACCGGAAGTGAGGTCTGCAGGATTGTAGTAATTCAAAGTGAGGCTGGCGCCAGCATGGGAGCGCCGACGTCCCGCGGATACAGTTTCGTCAGTCCACGGGCGATCATGGCAGTCATTCCCCATCGGGGGTCGGAGACTCCCGCGGCTCCTCTAGAATCTTCAAGGTCGTGGAGGACTACGGTGGTGGAGTCAACCAGTGACCGGGCCATTTCTTTATGTTGGGCCCACTCTTGCCAGGTCGACAGCCATTTTGAGAGTTCGGCAGCTACCGGCGATCGCGGGGTCACATGAGCGGACGGGCTCCACCCTGCCGGGCGAGACGTTGCAGCATGGCCACAGTGGAAGAACCGTTATCTAGGTCGTTCCGAAACTGTGCAGCACTGTAGTTGTTAGGATGCCACCGCCTGGAGCGCTGAGGGTGCAGCTGGGAAGCCTCCACCTGGGGAGGCGGGAGAGGCCTGTTCGCACCGTCTCTCCCTCCCAGTGCACCCCACGGCGTCTCGCTTGAGATTTGTTATGGCCGGACCAGGCGATGAGGACGAGGGGGGGGTCGGAGGCATGTGCAAGACATCCCCCTCCAGTGTTGTCGCAGCCATTATAAAAGAAAGAAGTGTCCCGTCCGTCTTCGGGCCGGGCTTCCGGTGGATGTCGGCCGGACGCCCCTGGCTCTGGCCCCATGAACGGGTTTCTTGGTTTATCGGCTGCAGCCGGATCCCGTCGGCCTCGGCCCCCCGACCGTTGGTGGTCGGACCGGAAGAGCATGTGGCGGGACTACCTGCAACTCTCAAGGGCCACCGCGGCCGGACTGGGAGAGAGAGGGGAGGGTCGAGGAGACATTCCCCCCCCCTGCAACTGTTCAGCGTTGTAAAGGCAATCCCCTGGCCGGGTCCCGCTGGTCTCGGCCTCTCCTCCGGCTACACCCTACGTTAGGATCTCCTGGCCGAGGCGTGGCAGCAGGACCTGCCTTATATGGGCTGCTCCCGGCTGGGCGTAGCCGGAACCCTGTCCCACCTTGGAAGTTTCCAGAGTGGGGGTGGATGTTCTACTGACTTGCATTTTCCCTAGTCTATCAATTTTTTTGGCGTGGCAGGCGGTGGGACAGCGAGGGGTGATTTGGTTTCTCTTACTGTTTTTCTGGTCTCTCACCACTGGCATATTTTAACGTTTTCTTGTTTCTAGGACATTAATAGGTTTTATCATTACGTTATGTTATCGTTTCTTTGTTCGTTGTTTAATAAAAGTTCATGTTCATCAGTGGCCTACTGATTTTCGTTTTCCTATTTTTTTCTTTCCAGGTTGTTTCATGGTAAAGTTTCTGTTAACAGGATACAGTGATCACTTCGTTATTATTGCATATGTCCTTTTCACTAGGGGTGCTCTCTGGTCGGGCCAGATGACGTATCTCTAGTAAATGGTCCGGGTGAAAAAGGTGCATCAATCAGTGGGGAGTAGATAGGCATGACAGATTACAACGGGGGAGAACGGTCCGCATTACGTACCCTTTCACTACTTGCAAAGATTTTCCTACGTTTATTTGCAAACAGGGAATACCTCCAAAAAGAACTAATTCCCAAACAGTCAATGTTCGGACAATCAATCAATCAATGAGGAATGAAATAGGTACGACGTGTTAAAGGCTTGCGTTACCTACCCTTCACTATCTGCAAAGGGAGATAGAATATTCCTATTCTTCCTCGTTTGCAGGTAGAGAAGATCGTTAAGAGAATTAACTTCGAACAATTCAATGCTCAATTGAAACAATCAACAAGGGGTACTGTGAACACAAATGAACGCCGCTTATATACATACGCATTGCTATTTTCAACAGGTTGTTCCTAATGTTTCTATTTTAGCGAGGTCAAAAGAGATCCCATTAGTGGCCTACTGATTTTGCTCGATTCCTTTTGTTTTTTTACACGATTTTTCGCTATCTGCAAAGACTAAACAGAGTATTGCGACTCTGTGCTTGTTTGTAAATAGAGAATGAACCAAAGAGAACAATCAATCAAATGGAGAGAGAAGCAGGCACGACGGATTACAAAGGGGGAAAGGGCTGCGTTAACTACCCTTCACTATCTGCAAAGAGAGAGTACTCCTAATAGAAATGAGGGGTGGGGGGCAGCAATCAAAGCAGATCAGTGTGCATAAACACGAAAAAAAAAATTCTTACCACGTACTTGACATTCGACAGCTTATGATATTTGCTATTAAAAAACCATTGAAATTCACTGAAAAAACCATAGGTTATAGACCATATATAGTTAGGAATTAGCATTTACAAAACCTTGAAAATTCACTGAAAAAACCATAGGTTATAGACCATATATAGTTAGGAATTAGCATTTAAAAAACCTTATTTTACTCACACAAAACCATTGAAATTCCATATATAGTTAGTTGCACTAACTATATATTGCGCACCCGCAATCCACTGCTGATGATGTCACATATTACATCATTCATGACATGGTCAGTGACATCACTGATGACATCACTGATGACATCTCAAATGACATCACTGATGACATCTCATTTGACATCAATGACCACATCACTGATGATATCATTCATGTGACAATACAATGCATCTCCTCACATTTTAATATAACCTCTGTTTCACCCAGTGTTAAAAACAGAGTATAATTTTTGAAACCATTGACACACCAATACTAGTTACTACATACGTACTCACTGATTCCTACGTCTACACACACATTCACTCATTCACCCATACAATCATTCATACATACAATCACTCATGTTTACAACACAATCATATGCACTCATACACCTATACAGACACTCACACTCTGCCACTCATCCATGGAGTTACTCACACACCTAGTCAGTCCTGTAAAGAATCAATCACACTTCCATTTTCTACTCTATACAGTTAAACATAGAGCACCTTACGTTTTCAACCATATACTAACACATACTTACTCTCTTATACAATCATTGATACAAGTACACATTGATCTGTACAGAGTCACACACCTCCCATCCAGCCACACACACACTCAGTCTCCCATGCAAATACTTGGACAATCAATCAATAACCCATATAGTTACTCATATAGCTACTGATCAACACATGCAGCAGTTTACAGAACAACAGACATAATGATGCACAAATTAAGACAGTTTAGTCACTAACCCATGCACTCAGTGAGACACATTTAATCACTCACTCATACATTCAGTCATGCACCTACTAAATCCTTCGTCCAGACACTTATACATCCACTCATTCTTCAATATGTAAGACATATTTTAACTTTACAGAAACATAGTCACTGGATGTTGTCATCAGTGATGTCACTGACCATGTCATGAATGATGTAATATGTGACATCATCAGCAGTGGATTGCGGGTGCGCAATATATAGTTAGTGCAACTAACTATATATGGAATTTCAATGGTTTTGTGTGAGTAAAATAAGGTTTTTTAAATGCTAATTCCTAACTATATATGGTCTATAACCTATGGTTTTTTCAGTGAATATATATATATATATATCTATATATATCCAACGACAATGGGGTCAGAATGCCGGAGCGCTCAACAGCGGGTGCAGGCTACGGACCGGACCCAGGGCCAAATTTAATTTTCCAACAAAGTTTGGCCGCACACGACAATCCTTCAACTTTCCAAATTTTTATTGTATAAACAGAGTCAGTCTGGTAGACAGACTGGCTCTGTTTATACAATAAAAATTTAGAAAGTTGAAGGATTGTCGTGTGCGGCTAAACTTTGTTGGAAAAAAATATATATATATATATTTAGTCTATTACCATCTATGAATTTTTTATAATCATCTACGAAAAATATTTTTTGTATACATGTATAAATTCTCTGATATATTTATAAATTCTCTGATATATTATAAGTGTGTTATATTTACCATATTTCATTCTGGATGTTTTTGACTATTTAGCTTGCATTACTACCATTGAAGTTTCTATTCCGACTTTATCGTTAGTATTTTATCACTGTTTATGGAAAAGTAGGTTGGGCATTGGTTGTAAACACCACAGTATTTAAAATCGTTCGTTTTTGGGCATGTCATGTGATAAAGACCAGTTTTATCCAGTCAACACGCGTCATGCTGCTGTCGATGGAAGAATAAAGCACTGCATTTTCACTTTACCTACTGAGTGGTCTGTACCTGATTTTGCGCTACCTGCACGGCTTCAGGATTGAATATATGCATGTTCTGCATTGACATACACATCATGACAGGCACCGCGCGGTTCCTGCCACCTTGTGCATAACACCGCATGCCTTTCCATGGCGGAGTCTCTGCCATGGAAAGGCATTAAACCGCCAACATCATAATTGCAGGTACTGCCACCATATTCCAGACCTTTTTCGCCTGGTAGGTAGTTGTGACGTTTGCCTACCAGCGGAAAAGCGGCGGACAGTCATTCCCTCTGCCGCGGTACCCCCGCCATGCTAATGTGGCAGGGGGTAAAAGGCCATCCAGCGGAGTATTTTGGAAGGCGGATCATCATCAAACTTAGAGGCCCAAGTTTGACCCTTTTATTAGGAACACAGCATCCACGGGGGACAAATGCAAGGGTTTCCGCAACGTCAACATTGTGGAATTGATCCCACAGTAGTTACCTGGAAGTATAAAAAGATCAACCATAAAATAAACAAAGACAGACAGTTTCTGTAAAAATCCAACCCGACATTTAGAAACGGCATAATACTTGCAAAAGGCCAAAATATAAACAGGCCAAGAGTTTGTAAATCAACAAACACGTTGGAGTTACCAGTCCACGTAGGAATTCTCATTGAATACTCAATATCCTATCTTTAGTAATGCCGTAAAATTTATCTCAGCAGATAGCACCACAGCATTCCAGATGTTCCCCTCCACAGGGGTTTCTTGTGACACAATGAATGATTTTCAAGACTTTCTCATAGCACTGTATGACCAACAGCTGTAGGGAACAGTCCCAAAGCCTCACAAGTCAGTTTAAAGTTAAGCGGAATTCACCCTTCCCCTAAAATCGGCACTTTTTTAAAAATGCCGCGATTTTCACAAAAATGCCTGCGAAATCGGCATTTTTCGCTATATCCTGGGGGGTCTGCTTTATGTGGCTATCGCCTGTGAATTGGGCTAGCAGCCAAGATACTCAGCAGCATTGGAGAGGCACAGCGGGGTGGCAACCCTCACACCTCCAGCCCTTGATGACCTGTTAAGAGGTGCTTCGAAGGTGACTGAGAGGAGGGGGGGGCAGCCCTGACACCTCCAGCCCTTGCTGACCTGTTAAGAGGCGCTGCGAAGGTGACTGAGAGGGAGGGGCTGCAGGTTCAGGAGCAGCGACATCTATTCACATGCAAACAGCCCTGAATGCATCATGTCTCTGCTATTTAGAGGGCACGGGCTCACACATTCCATTTCTACCCAGGGCCCCAAACATCCGAGACTCGGCCAGATTACACCCCTGATTACACCGAGGCAGCACGTGGTTCTCTTCACGGAGCGTAATTACTGTCACTAAATTGTAAGCAAACCTCGGTTCTTCAAACATGCAGTCTATAATGTAAGAAAATAAAGAAATGGCACAATCGCACCCACACTGATTAACAAAGTATGGAGGACAACCAGTTCAATCAGTTCTCTTAGAGTATCTCCTGTAAGTACTGTACATCACAGTGGGGGATGGCATTTTGGACATAGAGCCTGTCTTCTCGTTGTCTTGTGCAGGAGGGGGCGAGGAGCCCAAGATGATACTAGAATAATGCATGCCCACCCCTGTGCCCACCCTGGTGGATCCTGTTCCATCTCCTGTGATGGCTCCTGCCCTCCCCTCAGTGATGGCTCCTGTCCCCCCATGTGGTGGCTCCAGTCCATCCCCCGCCTGTGATGGCTCCTGTCCCCCATGTTGTGGCTCCAGTCCACCTACACCTGTGATGGCTCTTGTCCCCCCCTGTGGTGGATCCTGTCTCCGCCCTGGGTGGCTTCTGTCCCAGTCCTGGAACGGCCCCTGCAGCGAGGGTGAAGTTCTTGATGGGCCTCTTCTCAAAAGGGCTCAGCTCAAAATTAATATGGAAAGGTCGGTGAGTAAGTAAGTGAAGGGATGGGTGAATGGCTGGATGAATTAGTGAAAGGGTGAATGGATGAATGAAAGATTGAATAAATGGATAATGAGAGAGGATGGATGGATTGATGAGAGGGGACGGATGGAGAGAAAATGTAAATAGCTGGATGGAAACTGGATATACCTGGCTGATGAGCCATAACTAGGGCCAAACCGGAGGTGGGTTGCTTGTGTTCTGGTTCAGGGAGTACCTGGCTGCCAGTTTGGGCTGAACTCTTCTAATTGGAGCAGAGTCAAGACTGAATTGTATATGGCTAGGACCAGACTGAGTTGGCATGGTGTGCAAAATAATGAAGGACTGGGATTGGGCCTGAGTAATAACTAGTAGCTGAGAATAATTAAGGCATTCAATCCATCACTTTTTAGGTCTCGCGTGGGCGTGGTAGCAAAGCTGCCCCGCCCTTCGAGAAATCTTGTAAACAAAAAGGGAGCCTAAGCCCCGCCCCTCCTTTCGATTGGGTAGGGTTAGCGTTCATGGTAAACGCTGGCTTTCCATTAGAAAGGAGGGTTTTCCGTTGCCGCCCTGTCCACTTTCGGAACGGCCCCTCCGGACATGGTAACCTGCATTACGGCCGTCGTGACGAAGTTTCTTATCTGAAGCTTCGTCACGCTGCCTTGTTAGGTCTCGCTAGTTTAAGTGGGAAGCAGCTGCATGGCCACTCGCTACCGTTATTGCATTTGATATGCATTTTTTAAAACGTTTTAATTCTCCATTGGGAACGTGTATTGTAACACTTGCATGGTCCTCGTTTATTTAGGTGACGGGTCTATTTACTGTCCCAGTCCGACCCCGGGTGCCGCCGTCCTGGAGGGTTTGCCCGTGTGACTCAGTGCCACATCCAGCAGGTCACATGACTGGCAGTCCGTGCCCGGCGCAGCCACAGACCGTGGGAGACAGCAGTGTGCGTGAGGCAGGTGTGTCTGTCTGAGGGAGATACAGCAGCGTTTATTTATTTTATGTATTTATTATATGCGTTTTTATAGTGGACTTTAGCCGAAGGTGTCAGAGCGCTTCACAATAGGAACAGTGTGTGTGAGGGAGAGAGACAGCAGTTTCCGTTTGTATATGGGTAATGGAGAGAGGCAGCTGTGTATGCCTGAGGAAGTGTGTGAGTGTGAGACATCACTGTATATCTCAGCGAGAGTGACAGCAGAGTGAGTGACAGCAGAGTGAGAGTGACAGCAGAGTGAGAGTGACAGCAGAGTGAGAGACAGCAGAGTGAGATACAGCAGAGTGAGTGACAGCAGAGTGAGAGTGACAGCATAGTGAGAGACATCAGAGTGAGAAGGACATCAGAGTGAGAGTGACAGCAGAGTGAGAGAGACATCAGAGTGAGAGAGACAGCAGAGTGAGTGAAAGCAGAGTGAGAGTGACAGCAGAGTGAGAGTGATAGCAGAGTGAGAGTGACAGCATAGTGAGAGAGACTCAGCAGTGTGAGTGTTCCAGAGAGAGCAGGGTATGCTTGTGCGCTTACACGGTGCACTGTCAAACAGAAGCTAAAACAAAGAACAGCTGAACATGTGTCTTGGGAGCTTCATGGAGGCAGCCGGCCCTCTGTGAGGGGAGCAGCAAGGAGGGGACGCCCCAACCAATCAAGCGCATCTACTCACACGTGATGGTCTCGAGGGGCGGGTAGAGGGCAGATCCTCTAAGTGCTGGGGTCACTGGAAGACCCAGGTCTTGAGGTCCTTGACACCCCGACCCCGGGAGCCTGTGGAAAGCATGACCCGGCCCCATCGAAGTACCCCAACCCCAGAGCTGACAGGGAGCCCGTGGAAAGCATGAACCCCCCAATCGAAGCACCCCAACCCAGGAACTGACAGGGAGCCCTCCCCCCGTCGGCTTCGGTGTCTAGTGCACGACAAATATGTTATAAAATGAACTGGTGTGAACTCAAAGAGAACCCTAATACATAAAAATATCTGCTGTAAACCTTCATGCCGGGTCACGCTATATTTTACTGTAAACCACACTTGAAAAGGTTAATCTAAATAAAAGGGCTGGACCTTAACATAGTGTGAGGCATTTAACACCAGCAACAAAAGATGAGAAAGGTAAGATCACGCCACATGCTCCCTTACATGGAAACACAACAAGATGAAAAGATGCGTGTTGTTAAGTCTCACACTTTCATGAACACCTTACAGAGCATCAGAGGTAGCGCCTCATTTCATGAAACAGCCTGAAAATTGTATGCTGTTCAAGCCCGCACCCACCCCAAGCTAGAGGAGCAGGCTAGTGAAGTAAAAGTTCTGCAATGACATCCTTTATCTGTTGACATTGCCACGGTTGTACGGTCAGGGTAAACAAATGATAGGCACATGCACACGGGCTCGCAGAAGCCTGGAACATCTGTGAGAACTCGAGGTTGCCATAGCAAACCTTCATCCACTTTGCATCTTCATACAAAGAGGGATTTCTGGCTTGTGGGTCCCGCCATTCCATGTTCCTGGATGCATTTTATTTAATGAATATACCTTGATGGTACAATGTGTAAAACTGAAAAAACAATGCAATAGGTTTTGCAGTTAAGAGAGTTTAAATAACAATGCCTTTTATTTTTCTTTTCTTTTTAAAAACTTTAATAAAAGCCATTGTATTTACAATGCCAATAGCTTAACGTGCGTAACTGCGAGACCTATTGCATTGCAAATGCTTGTTTGTATACCTTAGAGTGTTGAAATAAGTGGGACAGGCATGCCATGACGTCTGTCCCGTGCACACTTAGTCACCAGAACTAGGCTGGTTGATGATCCCTAACTAGAGTGTAACTGGCTCCGGGCTCCTTGTGTTCCAGTACAGGGAGGACCTGGCCTGGCAGTTCAGACTGAACTGTTCCCATTGGAGCAGAGTCAACATTGATTTATATGTAGCTGGGTCCAAATTGAGGTGGTATGGTGTGCAAAATAACAATGGACTGGGATGTGGCCTCCAGTAATTACAAGTGACAATCCCCCAGATGCATCAACAACCCATTTAGCGATTCCTTAATAGCGAAAAATACCGATTCGCTATTAAGGAATAGCAAAATGGAATGAATCAAGAAATCACAAAAAAAATAGCGATTTCTTTGAATTCCTTAATTGCGACTCGCAAATTGCGAGTCGCAATTAAGGAATACCTCCCCATTCATTCCTATGGGCCTAGAGGCCCATAGGAATGAATGGGAAGACAATCTCAATTTACGAATCGCAACTAGCGATTCGCAAATTGAGATTGCGATTTCAAGGGTGCAGGGGTGTCCAAAGGACACCCTGTTGCACCCCTGAAATTGATCTGTACACATATGTTGCGCACACACATGACCTTAGGGCATGTGTGTGCGCAACATGAAAGTTTGAAAAATGCACTTTAGTGCATTTTTCAAAGGTTTTGCAAATTACCATGAAGTTGTACTTCATGGTAATTTGCGTGCCCTATTAGCGAATTCGCTATTTTTAAAACTTTCATGCATTGCATTTAAGGAATCTCAATTTGAGATTCCTTAAATGCAAATAATCGCAATTTAGCGATTTCTCAATTAGCCATTTTTGCATTTGGGATGATGCATCCCAAATGCAAAAATACCGGTCGCAAAGGGGCAGATTCTGAGAATCTGCCCCTTTGCGAGCACATTTTTGTTTGATGCATCTAGCTATAAGATCATTACAAAACTCCATTCATAAAGTTTTTGCAAATTACCATGAAGTTGTACTTCATGGTAATTTGCGTGCCCTATTAGCGAATTCGCTATTTTTAAAACTTTCATGCATTGCATTTAAGGAATCTCAATTTGAGATTCCTTAAATGCAAATAATCGCAATTTAGCAATTTCTCAATTTGCCATTTTTGCATTTGGGATGATGCATCCCAAATGCAAAAATACCGGTCGCAAAGGGGCAGATTCTGAGAATCTGCCCCTTTGCGAGCAGATTTTTGTTTGATGCATCTAGCTATAAGATCATTAGAAAACTCCATTCATAACTTTTTAGCATACTTTAGCAAAACGAAAGTATGTCCCATACCTTACATGTGTACTGGAAAAACGAAGAATTGTTACATTTTCTGATTCTATGATTTCTAAGCATAGATTTTAACAGATTATTTTAGCCACTGATATAAATAGGTACATCTTTTAAAAAGGGACTGGGGCTAACCATGGGAGAATAGATCACTGTTGCAACAGTAATGTATATATATATATTTTTTTTGTTTGCCAGTACTTGATCAAACCACACCTTCTTGATTCATATTTGGCTTTTCTTTGGCACGGTGTCACATTTCATAGATGGCTGAGTCAGGGAAGTTTTAAGACATGGGCAGATTGGGCTCTGGCCCAGGGCCCCAGCATTTTGAGGGCTCCCCTGAGAGAGCCAGCTCTGTTCTGCAGAGTCTTGCCCTGATGACCTTGAATAATTCTTAAATAGATTGTTTGAAATACGGTTTGGCTTGAATTTATTTCTACTGTGGGTAATGTGTGATAGACTATTGCAGATATTTTTCAGAGAAATGTTGTGTTTATGTTTCACACAACATCCATAGTTTTTTGTTCAATACAGGTCCTCACATATGAGAAATATGAGGGTGTCACGGAGACTATTTGCAGTAATATTAGTGAGCTGCTACTGCGGTTACAATTCTTAAAAAATATCATTATCCCTGAATATTAGATGTAAACATATTTAGAATTTGGAGGAGTACGACTGTGCACTGTCAGTGTCCTGGTCGACGAGGGCATGAAAGTGCTGTAATTTAATCATACATTCAGAGCTGTTCTGAACAGGGGTACCGAAAAATACGTTTGGCCCAGGGCCCCAAAATACTTACGATGTCCCTGGGCTGAGTTGTGTTCTTGAAACTACCAGAATGCAGCCTACCCAATGTAAGTGTAATATTTACTCTCTGCTGGCTTTTTTAATATTATGTCATCGCAAAGATTAGCAGAGAAGGAAAATTAGGTAAAAGTAGATTGAGTGATATTTGCTATGATCATTTGAATGAGTAAGGCAAAGTAGCACTCATGTTTGAACGCTGCATAGGAAAGACTTTACGCAAGGCACATCTATTGAGGAGCTTTTGTGTTTTCATTACTTTTTACAGTAGATGGCCCACTTTAAGTTGATGGTGAACACAATGGGCACAATGTGCAATTGTAATACTGTGATGGGTTTATCTTTCATGTGATTCTTCGTATGCTCAATAATTTGTTCCAAATCATCACATTGTTCTTCTTGAGTAGAAATTAGAATGTGTTGTTTAAAGAGACTGCCTTAATTCTCCCTGATTAGTGCACCATCTACAGCACAGAGGACTACCAAATACTTGTAAAAGAAATGTGAGAGTTGACAGAGTTTATTGCAACGTCACTAGACTGGGTCTAAACCCTGCCAGCTGAAGTAAAGTTCCCTAGTCAAAATCATCCCCTCACATGTTTGTACGGTGGTGTTGCCTTGTACTATTCTGCAAAGTCCCTTGGCATTGCCATTCCCCATGTTCACAAGCCCCATAACCTGGTTCAATGAGTCTCATCACTTACATTTCTAGATTCCTGCAGATGACCTCCAGGTGTGCCTCAATGTGGGCAACCAAATGGGAAGTCTGACCAACATCTCAGAACCTGTTCTTCCCTCTACTGTTTTAGCTTCTAGTCATACCATGTTGTTTTTTCTTATCTTCGTTTTAAAATGTGAGAAATCCCTCAGGGTGCACACCCAAATTTCCTGTCAATTTTACCTGTCATTTGGGGAGCCCATTAAAAGAAGGAAGGTAAAAGAAGTGCGTTGGAGTGGCAAAGCACATGTTCCACACCACCTTGTACCATACCGCTCTGGAGTTGCACATGGGTTCTCAACTAAAACATAAGAAGTATGGTAATGACTTGGAATTGTCTACTAAAATCGTGTTTGGGAGCCTGCAGTGCAAAGCAGGACTGCCAACCACCTGACGTAGGCCTCAGGAGTCACTGCTCACTCACATATATTTCTTTGTCCATTTCAAGTCAAACTAACACACTGGATATTACCCTATAGAGAAGTTGTGAAACAGGTTTGAGACAGAGATCTTCTTGAATCCCCCGGGGAATGGGGGGGGGGGGGGAACAATACTTTTTTATTAAACAAAAGAAGACGGACAGCAGTAGCCTACTGTCTGACGTTTGTAATGAAGTGGCACCTCTTAGGTTTGTTAATAAAACCCTCACACACCAACCTGGTTGGTGTCATGCTTCATCATTGGGTTCCAGCCAGGCAGCCGAATGCTACCTGGCTGTGCTGCGACACCTGGTTTACAGTGGAGCGGGTTGTTTTTGAAGTGGTGTGATGTGCGATTATGTGCGTGAATTTACTATTAAAAATACCTCCAGTGAACTACCATTTATTTTTATTCTCGGAGCCCTGGGGTATGATTAAATTAAAAATAGAGAGTGGACAGTATATTCCAGTTACTATGTGTAGCTGTGCATAATGTCAGATGGTCGACATGTTTCAGCCCTAGGAAAAAATGGGGCAGGCTTTCTACAGGACCTCTCCAAAAGGTGAATATTGGTGCAAAAATTAGTGAGTGGTAAAAAGTTACCACGTGTGTAGCATATTCACACTCACGCTAAGGAGTGTATATCATGCATAGAGAACTGCCCATTCAGTGTCCTCTTGGAAATGTAGAATACCTGTAAGGAAAAATACAAAATAAAAAACAATTGCATTCGTTGTTATACCAAAAGCGTCTTTTATCACCAGTGCTAGCTAGTGATATCCAGTGACCAAACACATTCATGCTGTGGATATCGACTGTACTGGTGGTAAATAGTTGGTGCAGCGTACTTATCACTGAGTCAGACTATGTGGTGTCTATTGAGACATGACATGCCATGCACACGGACAGACAAACATAAACATGCTTAACTGTTTGAAGACCAAAGGTTCATGCTTGTGTCTAGTGGTATCCAATTTTAGCGTGGAAAACAATGTGTGCCTTTACTCTTATATATAGACACTTGTGCTGGTCCTTCATACTAGGCCTAGGAAAGTATATGGTGTCGAATACCCACATGTATGCATGCGCAAACTGTCATGGTGCATGCATCTTTAAGAAGAAGAAAATCACATTTGTATTTACATTTGTCCAGTAATTGATTTTCTAATCTTGTCCCGGGGTATGGGGGAAATAACGAAGGTATAAGGTGCCTTCTAGTTTCAATATCTACAAGAGGGAAAAGGGTCATGTCCGATTCGAGAGGAAAGGCAAATTACGTAAAAAAGGCATTTCTGTAATCAGCGGACATGCGGCGGTGAAAACCACCGTCCGACATGGCAGAGTCTTACTTCTATATTGAAACGCTCCCGCTTCTTGATCTGTTTGGCTTCCCCGTGGCAAGGCTGGTAAGGGCTGGCTGCCGATCGGGTGATTTATTTAGAATCCCGCTTCCATGTTGGCCGAATGCGTCATCACGCGGAGGGCGTGTGACGTAAATCGTCCGTAAACAACTAGAAAGTGGGAACGCGCCGGTCAGTACGTGATGGAACCTGCGAAGGTTTCTTACTTCCTGTGGACGTAACGTGTCATCTCCACCATGGTGGTTGGTGAAGACTGCGAATGCTGGCAGGCGGATAAAATAATTATTAATAGCGGCTGCTTTCTTAACAATAACCCTGTAATGCCAAAGCCTGGTGAGAAGGTATTATTGAAGCGGAAATGGCACTAATGGGATGTCCATGTCATTGGAGTGGGCATTAGTAAATGACCATTTATTAAGCATCCTACTACAGATAATGCCTGTGCAATAAGTACACAGGTAGTGTGAGAAGATAAATTGGTAGACATGTAGAAAACCAATATAGAAATAGAAAAAAGAGGGAATCAGTGGGAGATCTTCTCAGACAAAGAACCTATGTGGGTTATGATGGCCACTTTATATCACATGAATGTCTTTATAATTGTAGTCTGTCATCCAAGGGGATATGCTGAATTAGTATGGAAAAAATTATTTTTATACAAAAATACAAATAAAAATAAATATAAAAATAAAAAATATATAAAAATAGCCCATCACAATTGGTATAGTTACTGCAGTGCTGGTGATTTTATCTTTTGTTCAGAGTTCCATGGTATATTGTCATTGAGTCCTTCAATATGTGTGAACAAACGGTATATCCATCTTTGTTCCTTGTCAAACAGAGCCTGTTGGATGTTGTTAGTGTTACGAGGTAATTGTTCAATGACCACCCAGCGCATGTCGTTGGGAGTATGGCATTTTTCTAGGAAATGGTTAGTCATACGTGAGATGTCGTGCTTACATCGGATGTTGCTTCTGTGCTCAACAATCCTGGTCCTCATGTTACGGGTTGTCATTCCCACATACCTGAGGTTGCAAGGGCAGGTTCTTAGGTAAATGAAGTTTTGGGAGTTGCAGTTGGTATGCTTGTGTATCTCGCAAATTCTGTCAGTTTCCAAGTTGAGTGTTTTCGTTGTTATTGTCAAGTGGCACACGCTGCAATCTCCACATTGGTAGTGTCCGGTGATCTTAGGTAGACCCCAGGAGCTGGTTATAGTATTCTCTACGGTGGGTAGTTTGGGCGGACTAGTGTGGACCAAGGTGTCTTTCAAACTTTTGCCTCTCCGGTACGAGAATAGTGGTTTCTCCCAATTTAAGGTCCCAGAATTCAGTATCGGCCAATGTTTTTGGATAATTCTTGATACTTGATTTGATACTGGATTGTATGTTGTAACGCATGTTAATGGGACTATGTCTTGCCCAGGTGTTTTTGGTTCCAGAATTCCTTCCCGATTTTGGTTGCGTGCTCTTTTTTCTGCTTTCTTGGTAATTTTGCTTGGGTAACCACGATGACCTAATTTGGTGGTTAATAATTTTGCTTGATTTTCGTAATCCTATAGATTATTACAGTTTCTGCGTAGTCGTAGATATTGCCGGTAAGGGAGGTTTTCCCTCAGTGGGCGCGGGTGGAAGCTGGTGTAGTGAAGCAATGAGTTTCTTGCAGTGGGCGTGAAGTGCGATTTTGACACTAAGCGGCCGTTCTAATGTGTAATGTCTAGGTCCAGAAATGTGATGGAATTCTTGCTGATGGTACTGGTACATTTTAAATTAGGGTCACAGTCATTAATCCACTCAAGGAAAGTTTGCAGGGATTCACTGGTTCCTTCCCAGACTAGAAACACGTCATCAATGTAACATTTGTAGAAGTTCATCTTTTCCATGAAACCTGGGTTGGTCAGGAGGAACCTTTGTTCAAAATTGTAGACGTAGAGGCCCGCCACACTAGGGGCAAAGGTGCTCCCCATAGACGTACCAAACGTTTGTTGGCATTGTTGTCCTTCAAACTCAAAATAATTGTGTTTGAGGGCCAGTTCAGCAAACTTGAGTATCAAGGTTTTCGGCGTTTAATAGTTCCATTCGTTTTCATCTAGTGCTTGTTTCAATACTTCCAGTGTGTCGTCTTGAGGCAGACTTGTATAAAGGCTCTCAATATCGAGACTGACTAGGAAGCTAGTGTTGGGGTTGATTGTTTTGTCTTTGATCTGTCCTAGAAGGTCCTTAGTGTCCTTCAAGTAGGTGGTCGTACTTTGTACCAGAGGTTTTAGATAAAAGTCACAAAAATTTGATAGAGGCTCAAGTACTGAGCCTATGCCCGAAACAATTGGGCGACCAGGTGGTGGAATCAGATTCTCATGCACTTTAGGAATTGTATAGAAGTACGGTACTTTGCCTTGTGAATTCAGTAGGTATTGTGCTTCTTTTTTGCTGATATGTCCCTCATTTTCTGCTTCTGAGACAAGTTCATATATGGTTTCTTTGATTTTGGATGTGGGGTCCTCCTGAATAGGTTTGTAATTGTGTCTATCAGCTAATAGGCGAAGACATTCGTTTCTGTATGCTTCCTTATTTTGTAGGACTATCCCACTTCCTTTGTCCGCAGGTTTTATCACTACTGCATTGCTTTCCTTCAGGGTAGTGAGACTTTCTTTTTCTTTTTTCGTCATGTTGTTGAAGATGTTCTTTTCGGGAAGCGATTCAATATCTTTGAATACTAATTGCTAAAAAGGCTAGGATTTCCACTGGTATGCTTGAAGGTGGTGGCATGAAGGATGATTTCAGTTTGAAGTCAGTGTCACCTTTTTGTTGTTGAGAGTCATTGGTCAGCTCTTGCTTGGAGAAAAAAGCTCTTAGTTTCAGCTTTCTGAAAAAGTCAGACATCTCGCAGTGAAGCCAAAACTTATCGAGTCGTGGTGTGGGGACAAACCCCAATCCTTTTTTTAGAAGATCCATTTCTGTTTGATCGATGGGATGTTGTGAGTAGTTGGTCACTAAGTCTTGTTGTTGCTCGGTCCCGCTCGATGTTCCTAGGACTTACTCCTCGTCTGTGCTCCCACTTGTGTGTCGTCTTCCCAGTGGACCTGGGATTGTCTTCTTTGTTTTCCTCTTCCCTTCCGGCCATTCCCTAATAAAGGAAACCTCTGGTCGGGGTTTGTGAAGGGGATGTGTGAAGGTGGGAACGGTGAATTCCAACTGTACATCATTTGAGGTGGCATGGGATGATATTGTGGGTAGGGCATGTGGCCTGTTGGTTGTCCAGGGGTCCATACGTGTTGCCATTTGTTGGTTCTCCCTCTTCCTCTGGACCTTTAGTGGCCACTTCCTGTACTTGAGCCGCTGCTATTTAAAGCTGTGTCGTCTGAGCTATTAGACTTGTCCCGGCTCTTTGGAGGTTCATATTCTGGTTCAGAATAGGGTACGATTTGGCATAAGAGAACTTTTTCAAATCTTTTTGGAAATTCTGGATTTTGGATTGTGTTAAGTTCTCCTTGTATTCATGTATTTCTTTATTGACCTCGTCTAGTTTTTTCTTATATGCAGTTAGCGTAGTTCTGAATTGATTCTCTGTTGCCTGGATCTCTATTAAGTAAGCGTCACCTAGTCTCTTTGATGTCTGGATAATGCACACAATCCAATCTCTTGTGCATCTCCATGCAATTTTAGCCCAATCCCTTCGGAAGCTACATCCTCCAGGAATATTCTGGGGGCGTTTGTCACAATTAGGCCTCTTGGAGCGGTGTTGGCTCGTAGATCCTCTGTGAGTATGACCCCATGTAAAATAGTTCTTATGTGGTTTCGTTTTTTGTCTGATAAGCATTCCCAATCTGTACCCTGTGCTATTGTTCTTGATATATTTACGTCTGCCAGTAGTGGTGGTGCAGACAGGATGTCACTGATTATTTCCTCTGAGTAGGTTAGAACCAAATTCTCTGCCATGTTGAATGACTGATTGGCAGTGTAGTGAAAAGAGAGTGTTAATTTAGAGGCAAAACCAAAAAAGGTGGGTTTCACTCGCAGCTCTGCGCTGCCTAGAATTCAAAAACAATGAGTAGAGTTAGGACTGTAAGACGGCCGTCTATGTCCCGAACTATATATTATTAAACAAAAGAAGACGGCTAGCAGTAGCCTACTGTCTGACGTTTGTAATGAAGTGGCACCTCTTAGGTTTGTTAATAAAACCCTCAAACACCAACCTGGTTGGTGTCATGCTTCATCATTGGGGTCCAGCCAGGCAGCCGAATTCTACCTGGCTGTGCTGCGACACCTGGTTTACAGTGGAGCGGGTTGTTTTTGAGGTGGTGTGATGTGCGATTATGTGCGTGAATTTACTATTAAAAATACCTCCAGTGAACTACCATTTATTTTTATTCTCGGAGCCCTGGGGTATGATTAAAATAAAAATAGAGATTGGACAGTATATTCCAGTTACTATGTGCAGCTGTGCATAATGTCAGATGGTCGACATGTTTCAGCCCTAGGAAAAAATGGGGCGGGCTTTCTTCAGGACCTCTCCAAAAGGTGAATATTGGTGCAAAAATCAGTGAGTGGTAAAAAGTTACCACGTGTGTAGCATATTCACACTCGCGCTAAGGAGTGTATATCATGCATAGAGGACTGCCCATTCAGTGTCCTCTTGGAAATGTAGAATACCTGTAAGGAAAAATACAAAATAAAAAACAATTGCTTTAGTTGTTATACCAAAAGCGTCTTTTATCACCAGTGCTAGCTAGTGATATCCAGTGACCAAACACATTCATGCTGTGGATATCGACTGTACTGGTGGTAAATAGTTGGTGCAGCGTACTTATCACTGAGTCAGACTACGTGGTGTCTATTGAGACATGACATGCCATGTACACGGACAGACAAACATAAACATGCTTAACTGTTTGAAGACCAAAGGTTCATGCTTGTGTGTAGTGGTATCCATTTTTAACATGGAAAACAATGTGTGCCTTTACTCCTATATATAGACACTCGTACAGGTCCTTCATACTACGACTGGGAAAGTATATGGTGCCGAATAACCAAATGTATGCATGCACAAACTGTCATGGTGTATGCATCTTTAAGAAGAAGAAAATCACATTCGTATTTACATTTGTCCAGTAATTGATTTTCTAATCTTGACCCGGGGTATGGGGGAATAACGAAGGTATAAGGTGCCTTCTAGTTTCAATATCTACAAGAGGAAAAAGGGTCATGTCCGATTCGAGAGGAAAGGCAAATTACGTAAAAAAGCATTTCTGTAATCAGCGGACATGCGGCGGTGAAAATCACCGTCCGACATGGCAGAGTCTTACTTCTGTATTGAAACGCTCCCGCTTCTTAACCTGTTTGGCTTCCCTGTGGCAAGGCTGGTAAGGGCTGGCTGCCGATCGGGTGATTTATTTAGAATCCCGCTTCCGTGTTGGCCGAATGCGTCATCACGTGTGACCTAAATAACTAGAAAGTGGGAACGCGCCGGTCAGTACATGATGGAACCTGCGAAGGTTTCTTACTTCCTGTGGACGTAACGTGTCATCTCCACCATGGGAACAATAAAACATTCATTGTAGGGAACATCACCCATTGCTTTCTTATATCACAATAGATCGGTACATTGAGCCTGCTAAAGTAACCAATGGCACCAAAAGCAGCACCCTGTAATGCTATATATAAATGAAAACATTAAATACGTAAATACATAATTAGGTGAGATGGCAGGCCCTCAGGAGAACAAATCTACATTTTTTTGAAGTCTCAATACTCTCACAGGTTGAGGGGACTTTCACCTCTGTATGCAGTCTTCTTTGGAAGGCATAGTGTGTTTACTGAAACCTCTGGAAGGCCTGGAAAGGGGGGGGGGCAAAGTTGGCAGTGTTTGTAGTCCCGAAAATGATCTGAAACGGGGAAGAAAGTGACTTGCTCACAGATGTCTGACCTTACATAGTGGAATGTGTCTGTGAGATGTACACCTGTTGGTGGGCGTCAGAGATTATGCCATGCACAAAAAGACTCCTTTCAAGTAGTGCCCGATAGGTGGCTCCCTGAGTGTGCTTTGTGATTGGGTGACTGGGAAATTTAGAGGGTATGTCAGTCATAACCAGCACCTAAAATAATTGTTATGTTGCATACAACTCTGGTCAAGCTGACAAATCACCTGGCCACATTCGGCCGATGGACATATATCCTTCAGCTTGAGCTACTATCTGCCCTTTGTACTTCTGCATGGCCTTGATTTTGTATCTGGAACTGCCTCTCTATTGAGGGGAACACATGCCTACTGGGAACGGAGGAGGTAGAAAACACTTGTTTAAAGATAGCCTTTTGTCCAAGCACCGACACTGTCCACTCTATGGTCAGCGTGCCCATTGACACCGAGAGAGCTGGGAATAGCTCCTCAAGGCCTCCTCCAGGCCCTTCTAAAAACATATCCTATCCATTGTTTCACAATGGAATAGCCCCCCAGGAACTGCCCCAAGGAAATGTCTTTTAGGGGAAGGGTGAATTCCGCTTAACTTTAAACTAACTTGTGAGGCTTTGGGACTTTTTCCTACAGCTGTTCGTCATACAGTGCTATGAGAAAGTCCTGGAAATCATTCATTGTGTCACAAGAAATCCCTGTGGAGGTGAACATCTGGAATGCTGTGGTGCTTTCTGATGAGATAAACTTTACTAAAGACAGGATTTTGAGTATTCAATGAGAATTCCTACGTGGACTGGTAACTCCAATGTGTTTGTTTATTTACAAACTCTTGGCCTGTTTATATTTTGGCCTTTTGCAATTATTATGCCATTTCGAAATGTTGGGTTGGATTTTAACAGAAACCGTGTGTCTTTGTTTATTCTATGGTTGATCTTTTTATACTTCCATTGCATTATTGTGGGATCGATTCCGCAATGTCGATTTTGCGGAAGCCCTTGCATTTGTCCCCCATGGATGCTGTGTTCATAATAAAGGTGCAAACTTAGAGGCCCATTACGGCGGCACCTTTATTATGCACCTTCCAAAATACCCTGCCGGACGGCCTTTTACCCCCTACCACATTAGCATGGAGGGGTACCGCGGCAGACAGAAAGACCGTCCTCCGCTTTTCAACGGTAGGCAATCGTCACGATTGCCTACCAGGCGGAAAAGACCTGGAATATGGTGGCAGTACCTGCATATTATGATGTTGGCAGTTTAATACCTTTCCATGGCAGAGACTCCGTCATGGAAAGGCATGCAGTGTTGTGCACAAGGTGGCAGGAACCGCGCAGTGCCTCTCATGTTGTGCATGCCAATGCACAACATGCATATATTGCATTGTGGCTGGTGCTGCTTACACCACCGCCCGCCATGATGCAATATATGCGGGAGGCCATCGTGGCATCCTTATTGCCATGGCGGTACCGTCGCACCTCTGGCGGTTGGTCTTGTGTACCGTCCGCCCACCATCGTAATGGACCCCATAATGTTTATTGATCACCCAATGCTCTCCTTCTGTTTCATCCAACGGGAAAGTGGTCTGCATCATGACAAGATGGGAATGTCTGCACAGATTTGGCAGTGAGATATCATTGTTTCCAAAGGTTGCTGTTAGACCTGGCATCCTTGATGTGGTTTCCCTCAGAAATTTGCCTTCAGACCAGTTTTTGCTGACTTTGTTTTTGCTGGCTACAGGACTCTGGACTCGTGGCACTTTACTAATGCTGACCTGTGCTTAAGTGCAAGCGCTCTCCACTTAAAACTGGACAACATTTGCTTATCCGCAATTGGCATGTTTAATTTACTTTTAAGTCCCTAGTAATGTGCACCACATGTGCAGGGGGCCTGTAAATTGAATACTGCTGGTGGGCCTGTAGCACTGATTGTGCCATTCTCTTACATGGCCCTTTCAACGTGTCTCAGGACTGCCATTGCAGAGCCTGTGTGTGCAATTTTAAGTTGCCACTTCGACCTGGAAAGTTAGCCCTCTTTCCAGCCTTTATTAATATATACGTCACCCATAAGGTAGGCCCAGGTCAGTCCAAGGGCAAGGAGCAGTGTATTTAATATACAGGACATGTACTTTTAGTTTTACATGTCCTGGTAGTGAAAAACTCCTCAATTTGTTTTTTACTACTGCAAGACCTATCCCTTCCTTGGGATAACATTGAGATTACTGTATAATGTCTTATAAGTGTGATTTTCAATTGGGGGGAGAATGAACCACCAAGTTTGGTGTCTCTGGAATCTCAATTTAAACTCACAATTTATGGTGTAGACAGATTTTAAATTGCAATTCTAACAATGCCACTTTTAAAAGTTGTACAAACTATACAGGGTTGGACCCATAGTCAGTAGGTCTAGGCCCCTCAAAACTCAAACACCACAAGAATTGCCAGTAATTACATACATTCACAAATTCACTTCAATTTGTGGTCACATAACTGAATTACTGCAATCACCATTTATTTGTTCAATTTTTGTTTTTTTTGTTTAGCACAATTAAAAACAATTTCTGATATTTTACATATTCAGGGCAAACATAATCAAAAATTTTTTTGGGGAAGTGCGTAGTCAATATAACCCATATATAACAAAACAATTAAATTTGACAACAATCCTAGAATTATTTTGCCCTGGTTCTGACTTTTTGTTGCCCTTAAGGAATTCAATATATATTTTATTACCTTGTATTACCCTTTGTGGCTCCTAACTAAATGAGCTATGACCAAACAGTGGGGTCTATTACGATGGCGGGCGGACAATGTCCGCACGCCACCGTAACAGTCAACAGGACCGACTGCAAGAAGTGTGGTGATCCCGCGGTTCCTATCAGGATGCGATTGCCACCATGGCGGTTGCATCCTGTATATTTAACATTTTGGAGGGCGGTGCTGTATTCAGCACCTGCCACAATGTTAAACAGGCATGTTGTGCAGTTGCATGCACAATGTGACAGGCACCGCGCGGTGCCTGCCACACTGTGCATGCAAATGCGGGGGTACCACCCCCCATGTGCCCCCCACCACCCCCAACATCCTGGGGGCCCACAAAAGGCCCCCAATTGCGATCACCGCATGCCTTTCCGTTGTGACAACGCCGCCATGGAAAGGCTGCTTCCCGCCTGTATTATAATATACAGACACTGCCACCTTATCAGGCCACTTTTCCACCCGGTCACCTGTGTAACCAGAGGGAAACTGGCGTACGGTCTTTCCGTCCGCCGGGGTCCCTCGCCGTCCTAATATGGCGGGGGTAAATGGGTGGCGGGTGCAGAATAATGTGGCGGTGGCGATCCACCCAACAATATATTAGACCCCAGTGTCTCTACGGGACTCAGAGAGAATTTATTACTCCTATAAAGATAATGTGTGAGTTATGGGCCAACCACATTCTGATGGGCCATCCTGGGCAGGATGGGAGAGAGAATCTGACACTTACATGTAAATAGGCTGTGTACTATCCCCACACAAAGGGCTGCATACCCCTTTGTAGCGAGTCTAGAGACAGGGTAGGAAGAGCAGGGACTCTATGCACTTTCAAAGGCATCTCTTTGAAGTCTCCCTCACTTCAATGGTACTACTGGTTATAAGTACTGGACCTCTGACACCACCACTTCAGTACACCTCTGAACCTGTGGATACTCTGCCAGGAAGAAGAACTTTTGTGCTGATTCAAGGACTGCCAATCTGCTGGACTACTCTAGTGGATTCCCGCTCTGCTGTGTTTACCAGCTACCTGCTGCCCTCTTGCCTGGGAGAGAGAAGGAATGGACCTGCAGCTCTCTAACCCAAAACCAAGGTGACTCCAAGAGCTTGCTGGCTTGTCTCCTGTTTGCAGTCTCAGGGACATCAAAGACTTACAACTCACCCTGCTACAGCACCTGAACTCTGCCATCTTTGAGTCTTGATCAGCTGAGTGGTGCCAATCCAGTCCTGGGCCCTTGAAAGTGGGTAGAAAGAAGTGCTACTCCAGTAGAAAGTCACGCACCAATGTTGTTGCACCACTTAGACCTGGTGCACCTCCATCTATGTTGACACATCGCTACAAGGATCAAGTCCATCGCATCGTCGACTGCGCAGTGCATTGCCTCCATTCCTGGTTTATCTTTGACTATAGGCAGCTCAGAGCCGATGTATCACCCTCATTCGGTGGTTTGACAATGACGCATCGCCTCTTTGCTTCTTGTATCTCTGCTCTGACAACGACACATCGCTGCTTTCCTTCTCCCATCTTGACGTCGTTGATGATACAACTAAGGCACATTGCAGCATGCCATGGTTGGTCCCTCTTTTCGACCTGCACTCCATCGCGGGCAGCCTAAAATTTTGGATTTGACCTGGTCTAGCATGACTGGATATCCCCAGTCTGTGCTTTATGCATTTAAGCACTAGATTTCAATGTATTCTTTAAAAATTCATACGTCCAGTTATACTTATTGAATTGATGTTTTAGTATTATTTTGTTCTTTAACTTAAGCTCTATGTTTCCAACCAGGTGTGGTATCTTTTTGTGGTATGTTTTCTCTGTTTTACTGTTGAAAGTGTTGCACAAATGCTTTACACATTGTCTCTTAAGTTAAGCTTGACTGCGCTGTGCCAAGATACCAGGGGGTGAATGCAAGTTAATTTGGGGTGGCTTTGTGACTTACCCTGACTAGGTTTGTAGTTCTTGCTTAGGCAGAGTGCAGGCCTCTGCAAACCAGAAACCCAATTTCTAACAGTTGCTTTATCATCCAGACAATGTTTGAAAAGTTTTGGGAAAACAACCATCTGGTCTGGGAATGTTTATTTGTAGAGAAAGAGGTGGGAGTGTGGGATTGTCCAAACATTGTGACAGTCTAATTTAATTGAAGCTTCTTTACTTTGCAGTTTTATTTTATTGATTGATTTGATTACATTAAGTTAGACATTAAACACACTCAATGCACCAGCCATTTTGTATATCCTGACCACCTTTGGATTCACTGTTTGTGCCTGTTATTTTGGAATTCTGCATGGTATTTCTTAATTGCTTTTTGGTTACCTATTATCACTCACGGAGTGTGTTTTTTCAATCCCCTTTCTTTACCCTCGTCACTCTCCTGGGCTTCATCCTGTATAGGTCAAGTATGGTGTTCTCACATTTCCACATCTCACAGGTGCACCTGCTCACCTTCAGAAGGCTCCTCAAGACCTGGTTCTTCAAGCAGTAGCAGCAACCCCCCCCTCAAGCCTTGGGACCCTCACGGGTGAGTAGTGCGCTCTACAAATTCTGTGATTGATTGATTGATTGATTTAATCACCCTCACCCAGCATCTCCATCAAACATCCATCAAACTTTTCCATATCTTCTCAAATGTTTTGGAGCATACCCTGTCTCTATAAATCCGTAGATTCATGGTCTTGCAGCTCAATCACTGACATAATATTGATTTCCAAAATATCCCCATACGCAAATATTGACACAAAAATATTGATAGCCAAAATATCGACATTCCATCTTTATAATGTAAATGCCCAAACTATAAAAAATATAGATGTAAAAAATATCGATGTGCAAAATATCAATGTTTATATATAAAAAATAATGTTAAATAAATTAAATAATAAATTTACCTTTAAAAAAATCATTTAGGGGTCGATTCCGATCTCGGTCGGTCAGCCCTCTTACGTTATGTCTGAACCGTACCAGGAGCAGGGCCGTCCGGGCGAGGAAGTACGATGCGGACAAGTGCCAAATTCCCGACCGACACGCACGCTCCGACTCCATCCACAATTTCCATCCGAGCCTGACCCGGAAACACTCACTTCGCGCCGCACGGCATCATAAACACTGCTACTTCTGGCCGGTCAAGTACGATGCGCAGTTCCTACATTACGGACGGGTCACCACGTACAGCACGTCACAACACCCGGAAGAGCTGCATATCAACTCCAATTCGTGCCATTAACCCATTCCACGGATTCGAAATGGAGCAGCTAGCAACGGATCGTGACGGAGCATGAATTCACTCGCGCAGGTCATACCAGTCCTGTACATATATGACTGGATCAGGAACAGACGTGGACGGCGCAGATGGTAAGTCTGACACCCACCCTACAAACAGACCCATGGGGTCCACGCCCTATCTACCAGTACCACGCCTCCTCATGGAACCCATGGCCACCACTACTGCCACCCCACCCATAGGGGCATTTTACCTATCACTGATGCCACCCCACCCATATGTGTCATGTGCACTATCACTGATGCCACCCCACCCATATGTGTCATATGCACTATCACTAATGCCACCCCACCCACAGGGGCATGTTACCTATCACTGATGCCACCCCACCCATATGTGTCATGTGCACTATCACTGATGCCACCCCACCCATAGGGGCATGTTATCTATCACTGATGTCACCCCACCTATAGGGGCATGTTACCCATCACTGATGCCACCCCACCCATATGTGTCATGTTGCCCACCACTACTGATACCTCACCCATATGTATCTTGTTGCCTGTCACTAATGGCACCCCACCCTTATGTGTCATGTGCATGATCACTGATGCCACCCCCACCCTTAGGGGCATGTTACCTATCACTGATGCCAACCCACCCATATGTGTCATGTGCACTATCACTGATGACACCCCACCCATAGGGGCATGTTACCTATCACTGATGACACTTCACCCATAGGGGTATGTTGCCCATCACTACTGCCTCACCCACCCATAGGGGTCAGTGTGGCAGACAATATTGAAACCCCCACCCATAGGGAGGATGATACACCACACATCCATCACACATCAACCACAGGTATGTCAGCCACATACATTTCACAACAACATCATGCCAACAGGGTGTAGTGCCTGACAAATAGCCCCAACAGTGAATTTGATTTATGACACACAATGTAACTACCATCACATGTGTGATCAACACCAGAGTGTGGGCTACACAAGTCAAGCTTTGAAATAGCACTGGGCAAATGATTTAAAAAACCCCATCAGTGTGTACATCCAATATAAGATGTGTGGACACAAACTGCAGCTAAAGTTGAACATTGTGGCAAAGGGTGAAAATCCACCATCATCACAGTGACTTCAAGGTAAGTGTCATCATGGAAATAGCAGCACATGCCAAACAGTATGTATGATTCCTGGACATGTCAGCACAACACTTGTTCAGTCAACCATCATTTACCACCCAATGTAGGCACTGGTGACATGCGCATGGGTACAGTACTGCCCCTCAAGTCACCTGCACATAGACAATATATATGTCTACCAAGTTGCACAGAGGACACCGTTGACTTTACACCAATGATGACCACACCTACATGTACAGTGGAGATGGGGCAACAGTCAGGGAAAGTGTCAAATTGTACATTTTGAAGCACATCATATGTGCATGGGTGCAAGCCACAGATGTGGCCATGCCAGTGAAATGTTACCATCCCTGTGCTAAATTAGTTAATCATGACACACCCAGTCAGCTGCAAAGCATGACATGGATACCAACCTGAACAGGAAACATATCTTATGGTTCACATGGAGTACCCCACATCAACACCTCAGTAACAGACATTTGTAAATCCTGCATCACCACAGCAAGGTCAGGGTAAACAGCATCAACAATATGTACAGCTAAATCAAATGTACAAGGATAACAAAAAATGCTTTAATCAGCAATGTGACATCTGAAAGGGAAATTCCAAAATGAAATTTAGTCCAATGTCCTTCCAAAAATACATAGTCCAATGAAGGTGTGAGTGACACCTGTCACCTGTTGCTTGCCTGCACTGATAAGGACTTGGGAAATCCACTCTCTGAGGGGCATACATGGGGCAGGCCAGGCACCGCAGGGACAGGATCAGGGCTCATCAGAAGGAGGTTGGGAAAGGGTGGTGGGTGCAGGAGAGTCGGTGGCAACTGCAGTGGAGGTGTATGGCATGGTTTGTGTGGCCACAAATGTGGGTCACAACTCTGATGGGGTGGGTGCTGGAACCACTGCAGTGGGCAGGTCAGGTGTAGTGGACATGGTCCCCACTGCAGTGCCAATGTCAGACTTGGGTGGTTGTGGACTCCAATGCAGTGCCTAACCCCATGGGAGTGGAAAGGGGTGTAGGTGGAGTTGGCAGGACAGCTGGGGGGCCATGGACCCCACAGTAGTTGCAGTAACAGACAGACTGGTGGTGGTGTCAGTGGAAGAGCAAGTGGGAGTTCGGGAGGGCCTGAGCATTTTGGGTATGATGTATCTGTGGGTGGGGGAACCTGGGACAGGGAGTGGTGGGGATACATGTGGTGTGCTGACCTGGGGGAAGGAGAAAGGAGACTGTGTAGAGGAGCTGGGGGGTTGGGGTGGGTGCTTGCTCTTCCGGGTATGGGGTGACTTGCTGGTGGGGGCCTCAGTCTGCCTGCTACTGGGGGAGGGTGTCCAGGTGTGAGGGGCACTCTTCTCTGTGTGTAGGGACTTCCTCTTCCTCCTGTAGTCTGGATCTGCTGGATCGGAGGGGAAGAGGCCTAGGTCACACAGGAAGAGCTTCTAAGGAGATGGGGTTGCAGGTGAGGCAAGGAAAGGGCTTTTGAAGGGAGAGGGATCTGAGAACTGCTGAGTGATTGTGGATGCGTGTGTGTGTGTGTTTGTGACCCATCCCCTATGTGTGTGGTATCAGTCCCCTGACTTTGCTTGCGTGCACGTTTTGACTTTAGTTTGGGTGATTGTGTGCTCTCTGTGTCTGTATGTTTGGGTGACCGTGCCGGTGTGTGTTTGCTGGGGACAGGTAGGGTGATAGGAGTTGTTGTTTGGGCAGAGGCTGAAGGGGTCAGGGACTACTGGAGGAGGGATACTGCTGCAGTCAGGGAGGAGGCCATGGACTGATTGGTCCTCTGTAGGGCAGACATGCCTGATGAGATGCCCTCCATGAACGACACTAGTTGTGTCAACAGACTGGTGTGTGCATGGAGGACACTCAGCATTGATGTCTACCCTACATGGATCTGTTTAAGCAGGTCCACGGACTCCACACTCAGGGCAGCAGGGGACACAGGGGCAGGGGGTGCGGTGCCTGGCAGGAACGAGACATGCTCCCGAACACGGGAGCTGCCATAGACCTCTGGGATGGGAGCCGAGGGGAGGGCGGTGGCAGTGGTGCTGGTGGTGGCGGCAACAGCCTCACTATCTGTGCTTTGCTGGCTGCTGACACCGGCCCCCACAAGGGAGTCATCCTCTGAGCTGCTGTGGTCCTCAGCTGAGGTGGATGGGGCTGAGGACTCCTTGGTGTGGGTCCCCACACCCTCCTTGCCACTGGGTCCCTCTGACTCCTCAGTCGCTGGCCCAGGTTGGCTCTGAGGCTCCTCCTGTCCGTGGCGCTGGCTCCTGTGCCAGTGTATGTATCTGCATAAAAGTAGGAAAAGAAGGACCCCATTAGTCGCCTGCAGTGACTGCACACAACACTGTCAATACACCACATTACAGGTCATGCACTGGCATCCTTAGCTGATATTTGCTCAAAATGCACACACAGGTGTACATAGGGCAATAGCCAGTCTGAACATCAACCATGGCACCATATCCCTCCTGGACCTGTACCCATATGTCTGTTGCATGCTGGCTGATAATACCCCAAAGTGCACACATGCACCACAGACACGCTTGTTGTACATGAAAATGACCATGTAGAAGTACATTACTATTGACATACATCACATCACATGCCAATCACTCAGTACAGGTGTATGGATAAATGTATGCCCAGACTCACATTTCACGATCTTGTGATGCCTAGCAGCACAACACTCAATGATGTCCTTACGTCCTGAAAGTTAATGACACAATGGGGTGCATAGAGCACTTCTGACTCCAATGCAGGATCCCTCTTCTCAAGTCAATGCCCTGGCACATACATGAATGGTAAATCAGTCTTCACTGTCACATGTCATGGGGCAATGCATCCAAACAACATCTGCACTGCGTCACAGTCATAGGTCATGCCCATTCCAAACTCTGCAGCTGACAAGTGCACCAGTCTGTCCCCTGCCACACACTGATCCTGGACTATGTTGAACCTTCATCACTCAAATATTACATATGAGTGACTGCAAACACAACTACCTGAATATGAGCACCTCACAGTCTGCTGCTAATGACACACAGCTGCGTGAAAGTCACTGTTGCATACACCATTGTGCACATTCAATTGACCACACCCCTGTATGTTGCACAGGTATCATCTCCATTGTCACAACTCAGATATCCTGCTGACACTAAAATCCTCAACACACCAGTTGTCACAAAACAGGAAGCCACACTACAATGATATTGTGCCTGACCAGGTAAACCTAAAACAGTGTATTGGCCTGGACAGTAGGCAGGTGTCTGGGCTAGTGTGACATACTTTCATACATAGTCCTGAGGACACTACATGGACTCACCTGCTGCATGGGCATGTTTTAAGAAACCCACACACATGTTGTGACCCAGACCAGCAATCAGAACACATATGAAAGGCACACACAGAACACATGTCAGAGACCAGGCATAGTGGAAAGAATAGACCCATCCACGATGCACACCTCAAAGTCCCAAATGCTGTGAGGAAGCATAGACAGCAGCAGCAGTGGATTCAGAAAAGTGGTCCTGTAGCATGTAGTGCAGGCAAGTGAGCTCCCTGAGGGCCTGCCAGCCTTAAATCAGTTTTGCAGAGGCAGATTCTTTGACATTGCCCCTTACTGATATGCCAGACATGGTTGCATTCTATGAATCTGTCCAATCCATGGAAATGTAAGACTCCTACACATCTTCTGCATCATTCAAAACGTTCACCTTCAGGACACCCTAGAATTGCAACATTGTTGTAGGCATCCAACTGAATTTCCAGCGCACGACTCGAACGATTTTTGAATTCGCGTCCGTCTCCATGACAGCCCATTGCCAATGAGTGAGCACAGCTCGGTAAACTGACTATACGACGTGAATTTTTTTAACCAAATGCACCCGTCTGGATACGATTCTATGGGCTTTGCGTGCGCACGTCTTGGTCCATGCGTGTACGACGCTTCTGCCTACAAGTCACCCGCGTCAGTTCAGATTGCAATCAATGGCTAAGCCATGCGCACGGCTCAGACCAGAACTGCACGATGCGTCACTGTAGAAGTCACCTACGTCGGGTCACATTGGTTACGCGTCCAACATGCATGGACCATTGGCATCAATGTGATCCGATGCAGGTGACTGTAATGCATATGCATCGTGCAGTCAATGGACAAGGTGTGAGCACTACTTGGTCCATGCATGTTCGGTGCATCTGCATACAAGTCACCCACGTTGGATCACATTGGTGTGACTTGCAGACGGTTTACACACAGATTTCATTCCCATGGCCACACCTTCAACACCACAGCATGTCCCACACTGCATCACATGGCATGTAAGGCTGCCTCACGTGTGTGTGTATGGAGGGCCAACATTTCTATTCTTGAGTGGCACTTAGGTCAAGCCACTCCCAGGCTAGGCAGGGGTTCATGGGGACAGATTATTTTTGGTGTGGTGCACCTCACAAATGTAATGTCCAAGTGTTGGCTTATGGGCATGAGTCATGGACACAGTGCCAGTTTAGAGATATGTATGACCTGTCACAAACACCATGAGTACAGGGTTGCCTGTCATGTATGTCATAGCCAGACCCATTGCCACAATCATGATGTACCCACACAGTCTGTGTGCATGTTGTGTCTCTGATGTTTGTGGTTCCATGTGCCCAATGTGAGATAGGGTCCACCATGTGCCTTGTGCATCCACATTTATGCTGTGTGTGTGTCTCAGGGACGTCCATGTATGGCCTGCAGGGACCACAGGGGCCATTAACTGTGGGACTCATGATTGGTTGTGGGATGTCCATGATACAACATGTCATTCCAGTGCACATGTGGCAATACAGGGACCATGGCTATCTCCCTGGCATGGAGTTGTGATGCCTGTGAAACATCAGTCCTCACTTGTCACTGTGTTGTGTGTTTTGAACGTGACAGCAGCCCATATGTACTGTGCCACAGCCCAATGATTTGCCATTGCACCCGAAGGAACTCATGTACACATGTGTCATTGATATGTGAGATAATGGACATGAAGGTGACATATGTGTCCATAACCAACAGCACACACTTCAGTTACTTGTGATGTATCATGTGATGTTTTGCAAGTTGAGTGCCACATGGGTAGCTGAAATTATAATGTTACATTACCCATCTCTGTACTGCAGGGGGCCAGCAATCCATAGACCGTTCCCTGACCGCGAGACCATGGTGGAATGCAACAGCATCCGACGTTACCGCTTCACCAGGAGTCTGATTGATGAGTAGGCGGAGCAGTTGGCGCACCATCTGCTACCTGGCCGCACATACCCGACAGCACTGACACCAAAGGTGAAGGTGATGGCAGCCCTGCACTTCTTTGCCACCCGTACCTTTCAACACACTGTGGCTAGTGTAGGTGGTAAGTCACAAACTATGTTCAGCCATGTGCTTCGAGATGTCTTGGAGGGGATGTTGATTCACCTAGACTCCTACTTCAAGTTTCCTAGATAGGGTGAACTCGCAGGAATTAAGGATGCCTTTTATGGACTGGGGAGGATGCCAAACGTGATAGGCTCAATCGATGGCACACATGTGGCCCTGATACCACCACAGGCACAGGAACAGACATACCGCAACCGGAAACATTTCCACTCTATCAATGCTCTGGTGGTATGTCTGGCGGACATGGTGATTACACATGTGTTTTTACGTTTCCCTGGTTTGGCGCACCATGCGTACATCTTGAGGAGGAGTCGCATACCGTTGATGATGTCACAGATGCCAAACAAGTGTGCCTGGCTTGTTGGTGTGTACTGTTCACCATTGTGTGTGTTTTGCAATGTTGTCTCCAACCCCCTTACAATACTCAACTAATGTGCGATTCTTTGTATGTAGGTGACTCTGGATACCCCAACATGCGGTAGTTGCTGACACCCCTGAGGAACCCTGTGACAGCATCCGAGATGCGCTACAATGAGGCACATGGCAGAACCAGGCAAGGTATTGAGCGTACCTTTCGTCTCCTGAAAAGCCGCTTCCGCTGCCTGGACAAGACCGCAGGGGCCCTCCCATATGAGCCTGTTAAGGTGTGCACGATCATCATCGTCTGCTGCATGCTCCACAACATGGCTGTGCGGAAGAAGGTGCCTATTATCCTGGACGACAACGACCAACATCCACCACCTCTGGAGGATCCTGGCCAGGGCCAGGAGGCCAGTGATGATGATGATGAGGGTGACGTCCGCACATAGCTTATCAACAACTTCTTCAGCTGAATGTGAGTTCACAGGGTTGTTATGTTAATGTGCTGAGTTAGCCTGTGATGTGTTTGTGAAGCTCAGTTGCTGTTTGAGTTTGTCCGTGTGGTACTTGACTGGATGCGTGCAGTGATGTGTCCTGTCAGATGGTCTCTAGTCTACAATGGTGTTGACATCCTAATTTGTTACTGTGTAGGTTTCTTGTGACATGTTTGTTGCATTTCCATCCTGTTCTGGTGTGCTCCTGACTATGTCTCATTTCTGTCCCTCCTAAGGTACTTTGGCAGTTGCTTGGTCAAGTCTGACACCGACAACCAGAATCCAATTCCAGGCTGGGACTTCTAGTATGCCATCATGTGATGTGCCTGACACCCCTGAAGCACCATTTGACGAGACTTGGTGGCCTTGTGCCCACTGTCATGTGGAATCACCTTGATACTGTTATGTAATAAAGTTGTTTCTGATTTGCAATGAACCTGTGCTTCACTTAGTTATGTGTGCCGTCTGTCTTCACACATCTGACATTTGGTTACCTCACTTGTGGGCTTGTTAGCAGTGACTGTGGAAAGGTGTGGTTTCTGTGTATTCCACTGTATATTTTGCAAACATCTTTGTAAGCAATTTGTCACATGTCCATGGTGAGTATGTGTTGTGGTGCCCTATTGGTGTGTCTCCCTCATAGGTGTCACATCAACATGAGTCACATTACGGTAATGACATTGCTGTAGTAGTTGGTATGCACTGTGTACTTCGGCATGTCATCATCTCCATGACACATACCAAGTTTTAATCACAACATAGGCAAGTATAGTGTAATAGTGAGTTTATTTACATACATGTGCGGAGATAGTGCTGTAGATGAGGTTTAAAATCCAAAGTTCCCAAATGAGTTTGAAGTATTGGTAGGTGAAATGCCCAGAGTGAAGTCCCCATTCATCTTCTACATTAGTACAACATGGACCCTCCGTGTCATGTTGGGGAGTTGTGCAACAAGGTGAACGCTTAGCACACAAAGACCAATATCCAAAATAGGTTCTGGGTTCCTGGGGGATGTGCACGGACAACTGTGGTTCACTTGTCCTTCTTCGGATGACCCCTCTTCTTCTTCTGGGGGGGATCCTCAGGTGCAGGCGTCAACGTTGCATTGGACTCTCCACCCGATTCATCCTCCCTCCCTGTGGATTTGCAGATGTTGTTGCAAGAGATGTTGTGGGCACACAGGTAGGTGTAGACATATTTCTGCTGTTGTGGCGGAGACAAGTCAATATGTCGCTTAGCACACCAGTAACTTTGTCCCACTTGGCTCCATGTGTGCATGATGGCCATCCTGCTCCTGATGCATGTCCTTGAGGACCCCACTACCTGGCTGAATCCTCTGGTGCTATCCTGGTACGCATCTCTGATGCGTACCAGTTGGGGGTCATCAGACAGTCTAGGCCCCTCTGCAGACCGTGACCTCGGCCTAGCACAACTCCCACCACCCCTAGACACACGGGCTGGACCTGTGGTGGCAGGCCCAGTTGACCTGGGGCCCCCTTGGGTGTCATCGTTCGTAGCTCCCTGGGTGGCTGGTGTCCTGTGCTGTTAGAACTTGGTGTCCTAGGTCTGTCGGTTTTGGCGGTGGGGTTAGGTCTGTTGCAAGATGTTGTTGGCCTGGCTGCAGGGGGTGCAGGTGTTTCTGATGGTGGGGCTGCAGATGACTCACACCGGAGGTGCCAGGTTGATCTTCGTCATCCGAAGAGGACAGAGCCAGATCCACACCAGAGAGCTCATCCTCCACCAGAGTCTGGGACAGGGACTCCTCTTCACTTGCTGCTCTTTCCCCAATAGCACCTGTGTTTTGATGAGAGAGACATTGTCAGTTATGTTACTACATGCATCAATGGTTAACCTATGTATATTGTAACAGGGAGGGAAGGAGAGGTATTGATACATTCATCTTGCAATGGGTAGTACTAACAATGAAGGAGGGGGCAAGGTATCACTCATCCTGTGCAGTCATGGTATGCACATGATTTCATTCCTTAGTACATTTCCTCCTATACGTATACAGGAATGGGGCGGTGCTTCTTGGATTGCCACCTCAGTGCACTGTAGCAGCATTTACTTTGGATCACCATTACTGCAAATATGATGTGCCTCCACCTGGAGGTAGACTGCCTGCTTTCCCAGTAGTGCCCAGAGGAGATATTTGCTCTAGGATCACATGGGGCTACAACATGTTCACCAACAGTGACCGGTGGATGAGTAGCTTGATCCACACACACAACATCTTTGTTTGTAACTTCATACATCACAATGTTCAACATTTTTCCTTTGCCTTTGTGTGTTGGGTGTGATTTTTGACTCACAGCACTTGAGCACAGACAAACACTTTCAGTTTTCATCTCTGGGCACTGCAGGGGAACCAGCCAGGTTACCTCCAGGTGGAGGCACAGCATATTTGCAACAATGGGGATCCAATGATGCTGCTGCTACAGTACACTAAGGCGGAAAAGCATGATATCACGCACTACGCATGTGTACATATGTGAGGCTTTCAATGGGGGCAACATAATGAGTAATGAACCAGGTTGCACAGATAGAGTGGACCATTCACCCCTCCTAGTTCTTTGTAACAATGTTTGATATACATGACATTTGCAACGGGACTTCAGGGTGCATGCCTCAACACTGCATTGCCTTCAGTCATCACAGACAGAGATTGATATTGTGGAAGCACATTGTCCTGCCAACATGAAGCCTTGCAATGTGCATGTAGATGTGTGCACAAACCCAGCTTATGCATGGATTTTGTGGTACATGGTCATTGGTACTCAAGGGCCATCAGATGGCTGACACAGGAGTGTAATCCCTGTTATCATTTGACTCTGCTTTCCTGTGAGGGGGTGTTTCTGTGCTGACAAGATGGCTGACAGTGGAGTCCTGGTGTTTGCTGGTGGCCAATTCCCAGTAGGGCCTTGTGCTCCCACAACATAGCCCAGTCCAAGGGTCCCTGCCAGGCAATGTCCACCCCCTGTGATCTGTGGATGGCTCAGTGTGAACTTGCTGGGCCATGTGGGTGGGTGGGTATTGTGAGTGAATGCAACTTCCAGCATGCTCTGGGCTACACCCCTCTTCCCAGCATGCCCTCACTTCCTTCCTTCTGACCCTGCTTCCCTGTGAGGGGGTGTGCCTGTGCTGACTAGATGGCTGACAGTGGAGACCTGGTGCTTGGTGGTGGCCAATTCCCAGCAGGGCCTTGTGCTCCCCACAACAGAGCCCAGTCCCAGAGTACTTGCCACCCCATTTCAGGCCCCTCTGAGGTGAGCATTCTTCACAGAGGTGTTGATGGTGCAATTGTGAGGGGGGTCATTATCTGTGACAACAACCCCATCATGCTTTTGTATACACTCACTTCACCAGCACACCCACTATTCCTTCCTGTTGGTCAGCTGCACTGTGAGATAGTGGTTGTGGTGGCAGGGATATCTGACACAGACTGACAGTGTTTACTCAGATTACTGCCTCTGCCTTCCCCTATTTGTTGGTAGGTTTGTACATGTCATGACACACTTACAAATCACTATGAGATGGCCATTATTGTGTTTGTGTGACTAGCATACACTTCTTGGGCTAATTGACTTTTGTTTACTATGCTTTTGCTATCAGTACATGGTTTCACTGTCCCCTTAACAGTGATGGTTGTGTATTGTGACACAATATTGAGTATATTTGTTGTGTATTCGGATCACTGACATAATATCGACGACACAAATATCGAGATACACAAATATCGAGTCAAAAATATCGATTGACAAAATATCGACTCCCTATCTTCAAACAGGTAAGTACCAAAATATCGACTCCAAAATATCGACTTACAAAAATATAGACTGTCAAAATATCGATTTTTTAAAATGTCTTAAAATTAAGTTAAAACTAATATCGTAATACATATATTTAATATAAACTTAGAAATAATTATTAATAAAATATAATTTTAATAAATAATTTATATAATTAAAAAAATTATATCACCAAAAATTACACACACACATATATATATATATATATATATATATATATATTTAAACATATTATTAAATAAACATATATAACATTTTAGAAAATGTTTAAAATGTATTGTTACAACTATAGTGAGTTCAACATTAGCAAAAGTGTTGGATAGCGTAGAGGTAAAATTTACTACTCCCACTCCAGTGGGTGCAACAGTAGGGAAAGCGCTGGATAGCGTAGAGGTTAAAATTACTATTCCCACTCCAGGGATGTATGACGTTACAACGCATACTTTTACAACGCCTACCATTACAACAAAACTTTTACAACGCAAAAACTTTTACAACGCATACATTTACAACGCAAGATTTTACAACGCATATACCTTTACAACGCATACCATTACAACATAAGTATTGGTAAGTATATAATAATTTTTTGAATATAAATTAATAAAAAATATTATAATATAATTTAATATAATTTAATTTTATTAAATAAATGTAATTTAAATGTAATTTTACTTTATTTTTACAAAGTACCCCTGTACCCCAAAAACCCAAAACTGACCCTGAACCCTAAAAATACCCCTTTACCCATAAACTGAAAACTGACCCTGAACCCTAAAAATACCCCTTTACCCAAAAACTGAAAACTGACCCTGAACCCTAAAAATACCCCTTTACCTACAAACTGAAAACTGACCCTGAACCCTAAAAATACCCCTTTACCCCAAAAACTGAAAACTGACCCTGAACCCTAAAAATACCCCTTTACCCAAAAACTGAAAACTGACCCTGAACCCTAGAAATACCCCTTTACCTACAAACTGAAAACTGACCCTGAACCCTAAAAATACCCCTTTACCCCAAAAACTGAAAACTGACCCTGAACCCTAAAAATACCCCTTTACCCAAAAACTGAAAACTGACCCTGAACCCTAAAAATACCCCTTTACCCAAAAACTGAAAACTGACCCTGAACCCTAAAAATACCCCTTTACCCAAAAACTGAAAACTGACCCTGAACCCTAAAAATACCCCTTTACCTACAAACTGAAAACTGACCCTGAACCCTAAAAATACCCCTTTACCCCAAAAACTGAAAACTGACCCTGAACCCTAAAAATACCCCTTTACCCAAAAACTGAAAACTGACCCTGAACCCTAAAAATACCCCTTTACCCAAAAACTGAAAACTGACCCTGAACCCTAAAATTAAAATATTTATCAATTAATCAATTATAATTAATTACCAATTATATTTTAATTAATTACCAATTAATAATTAATTAACAATTAATTTTAAAAAAATATCAATAAATAAATTAACATATTTAATTAATTATAATTAAATTACTTCCCACCCTATTCCCCTATAAACCCACAACCCGCTACAGAAAATAAATTACTAAAATTAAAATATTTATCAATTAATCAATTATAATTAATTACCAATTATATTTTAATTAATTACCAATTAATAATTAATTAACAATTAATTCTAAATTATTATCAATAAATAAATTAACATATTTAATTAATTATAATTAAATTACTTCCCACCCTATTCCCCTATAAACCCACAACCCGCTACAGAAAATAAATTACTAAAATTAAAATATTTATCAATTAATCAATTATAATTAATTACCAATTATATTTTAATTAATTACCAATTAATAATTAATTAACAATTAATTCTAAATATATATCAATAAATAAATTAACATATTTAATTAATTAGAATTAAATTACTTCCCACCCTATTCCCCTATAAACCCACAACCCGCTACAGACTTATATTACACAAAAAATAAAAATTATTATTAACTTACCTTAAATTCGATATTTTTGTTGTCTATATTATGTCTAGTCGATATTATGTCCATTCTATATTTTTGATTCGATATTATGTCCATTCTATTCGATATTAATTTTCTCTAGTCGATATTTTTGTTGTCTATATTATGTCTAGTCGATATTATGTCCATTCTATATTTTTTACTCGATATTCTGTCCAGTCGAAATAATTGACTCGATATTATGACTGTACACCGTGTATTCACCAGGCTCTGGTATGTCTGCTAGGCCATGGATGCTCTCTGGTGGGGGGAGGTCCCGCACCTTCTCCTCCCAGGCCCTGAAGTAGACTGGTTTGGCAGGAGGGCCGCCGCCAGTGCGCTGACTCTAGGCATGTTCCTTCTGGAGGAGCTTCTTGTCCCTCCTGCGCATGTCATACCACCTGTTCTGGATGTCGGTCTTTGTGCGAAGCACTGGTGCTTGTGCGTTCACCTTGTCCATGATCCTGTCCCACATCTTGGTTTTCTGTGACATGGGGGACCTTTGTACCACGGTACCAAACAAATGTCCCTCGTTACCTCATCTACCAATATTTCTAACTCTGTGTCTGTGAACTTTGGATTCTTCTTAGGGGCATGGTGATGGGTGATGGTGAGGAGTGATGTGGGTGGGTGGGTGTGTGGGTGCAAGTGAGGGTGAGTGGGTGGGTGTCCGTTTTGGTAGGAGTATGTGTGAGAGCTTTTGGAGGGGTGTTGATAGTGTGTGGGTTGTGTGATGGGTGAGTTGTGTGTGTGCCTGTGGTTGGTGTCTCAAGTTGTTCTGTGCTGGCTGCTCTGTTGTATTTGCAAAGGGTTTCCTTTTTATAGGTGGAGGTGTGGGTGTGTCTTTGTGATTTTTTAAAATTATTATTTATTGACATTGTCATAGCTTGACTGGTCTTTTTTTGTGTTTTTGCCATTGTTTTTTGTGGGCATGTAGGAGACGTTCTTCTGACCAAGTCGGACGCTCATGTTAGCTTGTGCGGGCTGCTCCGTGCCTTTCACGCTGATTGTGTTCTGTGTTGCATGCGAGTCGATCGCGGTGGTCTCTCTCGCTTTAGGTACGTTTTCGGGCATTGTTGGTCGTGCAGCTTGGGCTCCGTGAGGATCGGTCGGGTTTCATGCGTTTTGCATCGGACTGTGCTTGTCGGACATCGCGGGTACGTATCGGTTAGGTTCAATACGGGTTTGTGTCGGTCAGTGTGGCTCATGTCCATTTTCCGGCCGGATAGCTGATATTTGTATGGCTTGGTCGTACGGCTTGTTTTCCGTATGACTGGGTTGTAGGTCACGGGCTTTACATCGTACTGCTTGGGTAGGACGGTGCCTGTAGGTGTCGGCCAGACTCAGTTCCCCGGATGGGTCGGTCGGGCCAATTTCAGAACAAAATCGGAATCGACCCCCTAGAAGTAATGTATATTTTAACAAATGTAATACTTGAAGATGAAGGATCACAAGAAAATATATAAAATAAAAAAAATAATTATGTAATTAATATAATAATAAAAAAAAAATGTAATAAATACATTTGATGTAAAAAATGTAAACATACATATATAAAAAGTAATATATAAATGCATATTTATTTTAAAACAATGAATAAGCAAAGATTTTGATTTATTTTAAAATGTTATGAATATAGACACATTTACAAATAAATATATATATATTTATATACATACACCTATAACATAAAATCTAACAACAAAAACATTATATTATAAATTAAAACATTAAAATATTCAATATTTTTTAAACTTAGATTTTGAGTGCAACAGAAGGGAAAATATTGGCTAGTGTAGGATTAAAAATTACTATTCCCTCTCCAGTGAGTTCAACAGTAGGGAAAGTATTGGATAGCGGAGGGGAAATAATTACTTTACCCAATCAAGTAAGTGCAACAGTAGGGAAAGTGTTGGATAGCGGAGGAGAATATTTACTTTACCCACTTCAGTGACTGCAATAGTACGGAAAGTGTTGGATAGCGTAGGGGTAAAAAGTACTATTCCCATTCAAATTACGGCAACATTAGAGAAAGTGTTGAATAGCGGAGGGGTACAAACTACTATTCCCACTCCAGTGAGTGCAACAGTAGGGAAAGTGTTGGCTAGAGGAGAGGTAAAAATTACTAGTCCCACTCCAGTAAGTGCAACAGTAGGGAAAGTGTTGGATAGCAGAGGGGAACAATTTACTATTCCCACTCCAGTGAGTGCAACAGTAGGGAAAATGTTGGATAGCGGAGGGGTAATATTTACTTTTTCAACTCCAGTCAGTGCAACAGTAGGGAGAGTGTTGCATAGCGGAGGGGTAACATTTACTATTCCCACTCCAGTGAGTGCAACAGTAGGGAAAGTGTTGGATAGCATAGGGGAAAAAATTACTATTCCCACTCCAGTGAGTGCAACAGTAGGGAAAGTGTTGGATAGCAGAGGGGTACAAATTCATATTCCCACTGAAGTAAATACAAAATTAAATACAAACAAAAAATCAACTGCAATACAAAAAATGTTTAAAACAAAAAAGAAAACATATATAAAAATAATAAAAATTACAAAAAATAGAAACATTTTGTCATTCTAAAAAACTTACCTGCAAACATTATTTTATAAGTATTTAAAAAAAAATCAAACAAATAACTATATTTAATAGAAATCGTTATTAATCAAAAACATTAAGGGGCTGATTCCGATATGGGAAAATGCATTCCGAATAGCTGTACGGAGCGTATTTCCCATACGAATCATACACCTTCAAGTTCCCCGTACGTACGAGCAAGTATGATCCAAATCCAAAGCAGATCCCCATGCGAATCGTACCAAACACCGTACGACGCAACAATACATACCATTTGTGTCCGGGTCACGCAGTACGCTACATCCGTACATAAACAAGCAGCAGTTTCCGGCCCAGCAAGTACGATTCGTCTCTGCAACACTCCGTACGACCCTTTTTCTACGGGACTTGAAAACTGCCGTAACAGGAGAGTCCGGCTTGAACCGCACCCCGGTACGCAACATACACGCCATGAACCCCATCGTTCGTGAAATCCCAGTCCTGTACGCCTACGACCTGGCGCATAGAAACTGACGACGGCACAGACGGTGAGTACAACGTACCTCAACAACACAAGTGTACCAGTACGGTGTGTCATGCACGCTCGCGTATACCACCATTGCAATAGTGATACGAGCCGCACACACGCCGCGAATGTGGGGGTAAGGTGCGTCACATGCGCTCGCGTATGGCACCATTGCAATAGTGATACAAGCCGCACACATGCCATGAATGTAGGGGTACAGTGCGTCACATATGAGGGGTGGGTGGATATGACTCCCAGCAGTGACCAGACATATGGGGGTGGGTGCAGAGGACACCCAGCAGTGTCCATACATATGAGGGGTGGGTGCAGAGGACTCCCAGCATAGGCCTACAGTATGGGGGTGGGTGGATATGACTTCCAGCAGTGTCCAGACATATGAGGGGTGGGTGGATATGACTCCCAACAGTGTCCAGACATATGAGGGGTGGGTGGATATGACTCTCAGCAGTGTACAGACATATGAGGGGTGGGAGGATATGACTCCCAGCAGTGTCCAGATATATGAGGGTTGGGAGGATATGACTCCCAGCAGTGTACAGACATATGAGGGGTGGGTGGATATGACTCCCAGCAGTGTCCATACATATGAGGGGTGGGTGCAGAGGACTCCCAGCATAGGCCTACAGTATTGGGGTGGGTGGATGTGACTCCCAGCAGTGTCCAGACATATGAGGGGTGGGTGGATATGACTCCCAGCAGTGTCCAGACATATAAGGGGTGGGTGCAGAGGACTCCCAACAGTGTCCAGACATATGAGGGGTGGGTGCAGAGGAATCCCAGCATAAGCCTACAGTATTAGGGTGAGTGGATATGACTCCCAGCAGTGTGCAGACATATGAGGGGTGGGTGCAGAGCACTCCCAGCAGTGTCCAGAAATATGAGGGGTGGGTGGATATGACTCCCAGCAGTGTACAGACATATGAGGGGTGGGTGCAGAGGACTCCCAGCAGTGTCCAGACATATGAGGGGTGGGTGGATATGACTCCCAGCATAGGCCTGCAGTATGGGGGTGGGTGGATATGACTCCCAGCAGTGTACAGACATATGAGGGGTGGGTGGATATGACTCCCAGCAGTGTCCATACATATGAGGGGTGGGTGCAGAGGACTCCCAGCATAGGCCTACAGTATTGGGGTGTGTGGATGTGACTCCCAGCAGTGTCCAGACATATGGGGGGTGGGTGGATATGACTCCCAGCAGTGTCCAGACATATAAGGGGTGGGTGCAGAGGACTCCCAACAGTGTCCAGACATATGAGGGGTGGGTGCAGAGGAATCCCAGCATAAGCCTACAGTATTAGGGTGAGTGGATATGACTCCCAGCAGTGTGCAGACATATGAGGGGTGGGTGCAGAGCACTCCCAGCAGTGTCCAGAAATATGAGGGGTGGGTGGATATGACTCCCAGCAGTGTACAGACATATGAGGGGTGGGTGCAGAGGACTCCCAGCAGTGTCCAGACATATGAGGGGTGGGTGGATATGACTCCCAGCATAGGCCTGCAGTATGGGAGTGGGTGGATATGACTCCCAGCAGAGTCCAGACATATGAGGGGTGGATGGATATGACGCCCAGCATAGGCCTACAGTATGGGGGTGGGTGGATATGAATCCCAGCAGTGTCCAGACATATGAGGGGTGGGTGGATCTGACTCCCAGCAGTGTCCAGACATATGAGGGATGGGTGCAGAGGACTCCCAGCATAGGCCTACAGTATAGGGGCGGGTGGATATGACATGAAGCAGTGTCCAGACATGTGAGGGGTGGGTGGATATGACTCCCAGCAGTGTCCAGACATATGAGGGGTGGGAGCAGAGGACTCCCAGCATAGGCCAACAGTATTGGGGTGGGTGGATATGACCCCCAGCAGTGTCCAGACATATGAGGGGTGGGTGCAGAGGACTCCCAGCATAGGCCTACAGTATGGGGGTGGGTGGATATGACTCCCAGCAGTGTCCAGACATATGAGGGGTGGGTGCAGAGGACTCCCAGCAGTGTCCAGACATATAAGGGGTGGGTGGATATGACTCCCAGCAGTGTCCAGACATATGAGAGGTGGGTAGATATGACTCCCAGCAGTGTACAGACATATGAGGGGTGGGTGGATATGACTCCCATCATAGGCCTACAGTATGGGGGTGGGCGGATATGACTCCCAGCAGTGTACAGACATATGAGGGGTGGGTGGATATGACTCCCAGCAGTGTCCAGACATAAGTGGGGTGGGTGCACAGGACTCCCAGCAGTGCTCAGATATGGGGGGGCATTATCATCATCATACCACAACTACATGGGTGTATGTGTACATCCCTAACCTGTGAGTGTCCTGATAGTGCCATAGCAACACATCACCTACAGCAGTGTCCCACTACACGGAGGATGGATTTCTGTCACACAGTGTGTGACACACCACATGTGGGTGTGATGTCAGATCCCACATGCATACCCACCCATGGAGGTTGCAGGCAACCTACACACCCTACCATCATGACACAATAGTGTATAGTTATGTAACAGCCCACCAAACAAAGAGAGCGAAAGGGAACACACACTGTCATGTACATCCCTGGGCTGATATGAATGTCCAGTTGGTGGTCAGACCACCAACATGTACTCTCTCATGGAAGGAATAGGGTTGAAACCCCATAGATACAATGCACACAATTGTGAGTCATGTGCATAAATACCCTGCATAACAAATCCCAACATAGGGGTAGGCTGTGATTACACATCTGCATAGTGGGAAAAAGGGTGAGTGTGCCAAGTAGGCATTTGTACATACTCAAAACACAAGTACAGTGAGTAGCATGGATGGCACAGACTAATGAGCAGTAGTCATCTGTGAGCAGGCATGGCCATTGCTGAAGGGAACGTTCAACAAACTAGGAAATCTGCACACATGTCAGCACAACAATTGTGCAACTATCTGTAGTGAAGATCTCATGTGTCACTGAGGAAGGAACACTCCTTGGGACAATGTCTGTGGGCAAACTGAACACACACAACTAAAGATTAATTTCAGAGACATTGTGATGGCACATAGATACCATGGTCCACCTCATTACCATCATAAAATAGACATCTTTCACAACCCCAAAACATTACCATGACACCAACTCCTAGGCACACAGCACCTAAAGCAAGTACCTGAAATGCAATAGTTTAAAATGAAAAATAAAATGATTTATTCAGCTCCAAAGGAAAATGATTTTAAAAATGAGTCCCGGCTTAAACAAGGCCAATGGCCAGTCCACGTTAAAGTCTGGTTGGGGGACATTGGGGAGGGCGTCGACCCCAAACTTGCCTGCACATGATGGAGCTAAAGGGTTGTTGACCCGTGTGTGGCATCATCTGGGTCAAGGCCAGGCACCGCAGGGACAGGTGAGGGAAGGGTAGGTGTTGTGGGTGCATGGGGGGAGGAATCTTCCTCAGTGGCTTGTGCAGCGCCAAAGGTGGAAATAAACTCAGCGCTGCACACTGCTGCCAGTTCAGCCAGACCACCACCTGCACCCGGGGACACAATGGGAGTGGAGGTAGAGGGCTATGAGTCTTGCAGACTTTGTCTGTGGCTATGTGCCTGCTGTCTGACCCCAGTCCCTGTGGGTGTGTGTGCATCCCTCTGAGATTGCATGCCAGGACATCTGCGCTTACACTTTGGTGGTGGTGTGCTGGTTGTGTCCGTTGGTGTGCGTGATCTTGTTCGTCTGCGTGTGCTCTGGACAGGTATGGGAGAGGGGGGTGTGGATGGGTCCAGAAGGAGGGGGACGGACTGCTGCACGAGGGAAACTGCTGCCATCAATGAGCAGTCCAGGGACGATAGAATCCGACGTTGGTCAGACATCATAGCTGACATGCCCTCCATGAATGACAACAACTGTGTCAGTATTGTAGTGTGGCCATGGAGGACAGACAGCATTGAACCTGAATCTGACGATTAGGTGCACAGACTCGGCACTGAGGGCAGCAGGGGAGACAGGGGCAGGGGCTGCGGTGCCGGGACGAAGGAGACATGGGGGCAGCATGGACAGAAGGGACCCTAGCAACTGGGAGGGTAGAGATGGATCTGGAGGAGGCAGGGACAGACACAGTGATGGTAGATTATGTTGCCGCATATTCCCCCTCCTCCTGGGAGTCAGAAGCCAAGCCGTCCGCATGGTAAGCAGTGTCGCCTTCCAAAGGTCCGGCCCCCTGACTCCCCTCACCCTCCGTGCCACTGGCTCCCTCCGACTCCTCAGCTGTGGTGGCACTGTGGCTGGGTCCCTCCTCTTGGTCCGTGCTCAAGTCTCCTCCTGTGTCGGTTGATGATGCTGTGGGCAAGGAGAAGAAACAAAAATTCATCAGTCACCTGTACACATCTGACACATGAGCACAAAATCAGTTGGTCACACTGCAAATCATGGCATGCATCATGAGTAACAGCCAGATAGCTCAGCACATATTTGAAACTAGTACTGCACAGTTGGTATAGACACAATGCTACTTGGACACAAGGATCCAAAGAACACACCAGGCCACAACTTGAATGAGAGTTACACTGAGAAGCTTCTGTTCGTTTACAGGAGAGCAGATCTATACAATGAAGTGATGCCACCTCAAGTTCACAAAGAAATAAACAGCTGTGGTGCCCATCAGGGCAAACTAACACACCTCACTCCCTAAGGTGACACCACACTCAGAGCCCTGTAAGTACATTTGGGTGAAAACTAATGTCACAAATTGTTGGCACTCTTCTTGGGACTCACCATACTTCACACATTCAACATGTATTGAATGTGTTAATTCGCCATCTTGTGAAGAGAACACATATGTGCCTGCATGAAAGATCTCTCACAAGGAAATGCCACAAAAACATAGACAAATTCATTGAAACAGCTGGCACACTTTAAGATGAAACACTGTTAGAAACAAATGGCGTAGCACATTTGCCATATACATGGTCCAACGGGGGTCTTGATGGCTTGACACACATTAGTCTGTACAATTGACAACAAAGCAGTCTCAAGCACTCAAGACCACTGTGGGGACATGTCCATGGAGATCAAGGCACAACATTAATCACTAACACTGGCCTCCTTCAGAAGCTGCCTGCTTATTCCAAAACATTGCAAATGTTGTTTTGTGTGCACTACCTTGTGAGACAACTATAATGCAGGCACATAAATATAACCTACACAATTTGTCATATGAACACATTCAAAACATAAACAACTCTTAACAAGTGTTGGGAGTGCCAAGGTACATTGATCAATGTGAGACAACTTTAAAAGTGTCAGTCCTCACAGGGGCATTGTTAGAATTGGGGGTCTCTGGTTGGCACAGGTGAATACTTATGACAAGCAGGGACCCTCTCCTCTAGTCAGGGCAAGGGACTTACTCTTAAAAATAACCCCTGCTCACCCTCGAGGCAGGGTGGCGCAAGCAGACAAGGCTAAACTTCAGAGCATTATGGGTGAAGCATTTATGACCACATATAGTAATTCAATGATACACCACAAATGGACACCAGTCTAGTTTTATATAAAAAAATAGGTATTTTTATATAAGTTTAACACAAGACCCAATAGCTTTTAAAAATAGGCCACAATACTTTTCAAATTCAAGGGTTCTTTAAAAATGCGTATTTCTAGGGTCCATACGAGTCGCGCTGACTGTGCGCTTCTGTTGGGGCTGATCGTAGCACAAAAAGAGTAAAAATGAACGTTACGGACCCTCTGGTCCGGTGCGCACACAGTCTGGGGCGACTCTCACAGTACCTTGTAACTTGTAGTTCTCAACGCGGATGGTGCGGCAGTTGTAGGGGTCCCAAGAGCGTGCGTGGGCTCTTCTCTGGTACGGGCCCGGCTTGGTTAGATGCCTCGGTTCGGGGCATCTGAGCGGGGCTGCAGGGACAAGCGGACGGTCCGGGTCGTAGAGGCTTCACAAAGCGGAGCGGGATGCGTGTCATGCCTTCGAGCAGGGATGCCAATCCGAACCCAGCGGCGCAGTACGGAGCGGCCGGTACGCTTCGAGCGTATGAACCGTACTCTTCAGTGCGCGGCTGCGGGTTCGGTTTCTGGAGCGCGGTGCCAGGGGAGCCGGTACGCTTTGGACTAACGGGGAGGGTTCTCCTTGCGGGACGCTCCGATCTTCAACTGCCAGCGCAGGGGTGGCGAGGCGAGCAGTGCAGCTCACTGGGGGAGGGTGCAGCGGGGTGCGGGCGGCCCGGCAGTGACGGTGCGAGCTACGGCTTATACAGAGCGGTGTCACACGGTGTGGGGTGGCCACGGACACGGCTGCAAAGCGAACAGGGTTTCGAGTAGCACTCCGATTGCGGCTCCAGCAGCAGGGGCAAGTCTCGGGCAATGTCCAGCGGCACTTGAGGCAGGAGGAGTCCAATATTCCTGGGACTCCGTTCAGGGGGCAAGCTCACCCACAAGCCCTTGGAGATTGTTTAAAGAGGCACAAGTAGATAAAAGTTCTTTCAATCTTTTCCTCTCCTCTCGCAGCAAGGCACCCACCACAGGCCAGTCTCCCAGGTCAGAGACAGTACTCCTCCTTGTAGCTTTTCCAAGTCCTTCTCGTCGGACAGAGGTTCTTCTTGCTTCAAACAGGATCTAGGGCCAGATGTAGGTAATTCTATTTTACCGATTCATAAATACCGAATTTTACCGATTCGGTATTTATGAATCGGTAAAATAAAAGAAGGGAGATTTAGGTAAAATCGGTAATTGAATTACCGACTCTGTAAAAATCGGTATTTACCGAATCGGTAAATACCGATTCGGTAATGCCCATTGATTCCTATGGGCATTGAAACCCATAGGAATCAATGGGCAATACCGAATCGGTATTTACCGATTCGGTAAATACCGAATCCAGCAAGGGTGCAGGGGGTGTCACTTTGACACCCTCTAGCACCCCGAATACAGGCATGTGTGCCATGTTGCACACAGACATGCCCTAAGGGCATGTCTGTCTGTCACATGGCATAGGTGTGCATGCACACATGTGCATGCACACCTGGATTCGGTATTTTACCACCCAATTGGATTGGGTGGTAAAATACCGAATCTGAAAGGCCTTTGGGACTCAGAAGAGTCCCACCTACATCTGGAAGTTACCCAATCGGTAAAAATACCGATTTGGTATTTTACCGATTCGGTACATTTACCGATTCGGTAAATTTACCGAATCGGTAAAATTGGCCCCCTACATGCCAATTCCTCAATACCGGTCGATAACGGCCGAAATCGGCCGTTACCGACCGGTATTTGGGCTCCTACATCTGGCCCCTAGTTTCTTAGGAGGAGGGCTCCAATATTTATACTGCATTTCTTTTGTTCTTTGAGGCCAGGGGGCCTTTGCCTTGTTCAGTCCAGTTCTTGAGCACTTTGTTGTGGTGACTCTGGCTTGTCTTTTCAGTGTGCAGGGCAGAGACATCAGACGCTCCACAGGAGGTAAGCCAGCATTGTGGTGGCAGAGCACAGCCCTATTCCGAGTCAAGGGACAATCCTCCCAGCCATCCTGGTGTAATCTTTCTATTCACCTCCTGGCTGCCCAGACTGTCTCCTGGAATTCCCCAGCCCTGTCAATCACACAAACCAGACATCAGATACACATCAGAGCAGAGGCGGGCTGAAATAGATAGGCAAGCAAATACCAACTTTCTAAAAGTGGTATTTGCAAACACAGAACATTAAAATAAACTTTGCTAAAATATGTATCTTATTATTCTGAGTTCAGGCATATCAAACTCGAATTTCTACGATGTTCCCTGAGCCTGCTAGGATTATAGAGTGTAATAATTCCAGCAGCCCATTCTGGCCTATGAGATCAGGTAGCCTTACAATAGTGAAAAACGAAAATGGCTGTAATTCACTATTAGGACATGTCACACACATCAGGGTTTGTCCTACCTTATGCTTACAATGCACCCTGCCCTTGGGCCTACCATAGGGGCGACTCACATGAAGTAAAGGGAAGGTTTTAGGGGCTGGCAAGTGTGTGCACTTGCTCAGACAGCATGACAGTACCAGACTGCACGCCGGTTCTGCAATGGCAGACCTTAGACACTTTTTACAAGGCTGCTTCTGTGGGTGGCACAACCAGTGCTGCAGGCCCACTAGCAGCATTTGGATTTACAAACCCTGGCACTCCAGGTGCACTTTACAGGGGTCTGACAGTAAACCAAATAAGCCAATCATGGAAACCAATCACATATACACTTTGTACAGGGAGCACTTGCACTGTGGCACTGATTGGCAGTGGCACAGTGCTCTGAGCAGCTAACACCAGCAAAACATATGAGACACAGCAGCAAAAAGTGAAAGGGAGACTCACGCCAAGGTGCCAGGTCTAACAGGCATCTATTACCTGATCATACAGTTGCTAGCACGTAAGACCCACTGGCTGTCATGTGAAGTGGCCCACATGTCCCAAATCAGGACAATGCTTAAGCTAATGGGCCTGCAATTGTGAAGAACACAATCATTGCTGCATCGTGGACACACCCTTATCCCCCGGCAAAATGTCAACACAGTAGTGTGCACAATAAGACAAAACAGCGTTGCACCAGAACTACAAACATGTGGCAAAAATGAATTAGGCACAATGATGTCTGGAAACAAATGACATAGGCTGTCAAGCCCCAAATGAAAGCACTGTCCACCATCACAGGGGATGGGCATGGTGAAACATCGACCATCCAATTCTCACACACAGGTCACAACTGCCAAGGCCAAATCAGGCAGGCCCATTCGACCTCTCCTGCACAACACCCCCATCCCTCAGTCAATGTGATAGATACAGCTCAAGAAGTGAGAACTCAGAATCGGGGTAACAAAAACTGTGCAGCAACATTTAAAAAGGTAACCCAAGCTCACCTTGTGGGGCTGCCAATACATATTAGTCACAAACAACCAACAACAGATTGTTGTGAATAGGCACACAGGCACTGCCCAGTGTGAGTATGCACAAGCCAAATTGTGGATCCATGTCCAGTGGGAACATGTAGCAGACACAGGATACATACAAACTATGCCAGGGACCAATGCCACTGAGGCAGACCCATGCTCAACCCACATAGAATGGGCACAGTTTTGTATGACACACATGATTAGGAGGCCAGGGTGTCTCAGGGGATTGTGGTGGGCACACTGATCCGTGGTTCTGTAATTAGCTGACTGTTACATTAAGAACTGTCATGGCACAATGCATATTTCCCAAATAATGTACATCATGTCTGACTACACAACATGGGTCATGCATGCTGCAAGGGTGTGCAGGTGAAACCTCACACTCCTATGTTGAAACGCATCATCAGTGCAAACAAATGTGAATCCCTAAGACAGTGCACAGGTTATGGCACAGGCAAGGTCCCAAAACATGTATCAAAAGAAATTCCTTTCTGTGTCATTAACTTTCACTTATGTGACCAACTGGTCTACACACTAATCTTACTTAACTAGTGTTCAAACCGTGACTTTAGGTAATTATTGCTGCACAACACTGTAATTGCTTGTGTCTCTCAAGATTTTATTCTCATAAAGTTAAAATCATTTTAATAACACTAATAACAAAACATTTTTACAAACATTTACTCAAAAAACAATCCTTCTCTAATACATAAAATAATGCCTATTCTAATTATTTCTCAAAGATAAGAAGTTGTCAAAAAATTAAAATTCATACATTAAAACATAATATTCTAGCATCGAAAATACATTGGTTGAAGAGAGTCCCTTGTCGACGCGTTTCGATGCTTTAAGATGTTTATGCACCTTCTTCAGGACAGACTTATATGTTAAAACAACTGATCTTCATTCTAAAAACAAATATATGCAATTAGTAACTTTTATCTGATTGAGAGCAAATTACATTCTGTACAGTGTTGGGCACGCTTTCTACCGTGTCACTTTCTATATTTATAGTTGTATTTAGAGATCAATCTTACTTGGATTACCATGACATCAGTTTTCTCTCTATGCGGTTCCACTCTAATGAGGATTAATCAATTTTTGTTCCTCCGCATAGGTTGGATAGATGTCTATCAGTCTCTTTATTTTCTAAAACAAGGATATACCCATCAATGATATTGTCCCTTCCCTTTCCCTTGTCTAGAACTAGAGCGAGGGATATTTTTGTTCACACTTACATAAAAACGGGAGAATGATCTTCCTCGTGTCTGAGGCGTTTCTTCCTTCTTTCAATTTGCGCAAGGTCTCAAGTCGATAATTACTTGATTTAGGCCTGAGAGAGAACATGATATTGAGGAATGTCTCTCACTATTAAGATATCAACTTCCATCTATTTCATATAATGCTACATAATTACCACATACCTTTAGGCTGATATGTGTGGTCACTGTATTTAATTCGAGGGCGGGTTTTCAATTCGTCCTGGGGATTTCTGCATAAGATTCCCGCATGCGATTATTTCAAGGATATCTTTAACTCCAACTACCTAGATGGGCTATAGGTAGTTGGAGGTATAGTGCATAACATCACATTTTCCATAACCAGTGAGAATACATCTACATATACATTTACAGCATTACTGACTTTCTGTCTATATACATGGATTTACAGTACATTTAACACATGCAGTATTGCTATCACTTGATATCTACATGATTAAGTATGCAGTATATTCAACATAGCATACACTTTTAATCCTGGTCTACCAAAGAGGCATACATTACTTGACGTTATCTATGTTATCACTTGGTATCTACGGCTACATCAGCACTTCTATACCAATTACTGAGACCCCTCACTGGTATTGGTCTCATTAGCAATTATATGCACGTTCTTTGGATCCCCGATTGTTGTTATAACCTCGTTCTTACCTACTCCTGATGAGCACTACTTGGTCACAAATAAACAGAAGAACTTTATTTAATTAATCTTTCCCATTCTTCACGCCAGTTTAGTCCTGAATAATATGTTCTAAACTTCGGCATGAAGAACTGCTCCCTAAGTTTGCGTTTTTTATTCATATCACCTCCTCTCGCAGATATTTTAATTTTCTCCAGGATATACCACTTAAAATCATCAATTCCATGTTTAGCAGAAATCCAATGATCTACCAGTGGTGCATTCTTTTTCAGATTTTTGAGTGTTCAGTGAGTGTCTGGCGCATCTCTTGTCCGGTTTCGCCCACATAACACTTATTGCAAGGGCAAATGAGCAGGTACACCACATTGGATGTACGACAATTCACGTGGTCGTTCATCCAATGGGAAATACCATTTACCTCCAGCCTGTTTGTTTTTACAATATTTTTGCAGTGTGAGCAGGTTCCACATGGCAAATTGCCTCTAATGGGAGTGTTATTTATTACATTTCTGAGTCCGGAGGATTTTGGTTCACGAAATGTTTGCACTAGGTGATTCCTGATTGTTCTATTCCTCCGGAAGGCATAGATTGGCTTTGCCATAGGTACTGAACCATTTTTATTAAGTATGGACCAATTTTTGTTAATGAGATTTTTTTACTTTATTGCTAAAGCTGTTAAAATCAGATACCATTATTTAATTTTTTTGCTCTTTAGACTTTTCCCTAGTTTCAAAAAGACTGTCACGGTTATAATATTTTTCACGTTTGTACGCTTCTTTTATTAGGCGTTTGGGATACCCTCTCTGGGTCAACTTGACCTTTAATGTTTCAGCATGTTTTTCAAAATTTTGCCTGTCGCTACAATTGCGTCTTATCCGCAAGAATTGGCTGAATGGTATGCCATCTTTTTGGCAATTCGGGTGATAACTAGTGTGGTGGAGGAGGGTGTTCCTGTCTGAGGGCTTAACATATAGTTCTACATTCAGGACACCTTCCTTTTCTCTGATCTTAATATCTAAAAAATCCACCGCATGCTGGCTTTTAGTTGAAGTAAATTTTAAATTGGAGTCTCCACAATTTAACCATTCCAAGAAGCTGACTAGGTCTTCTTCCAATCCCTCCCAAATAAAGAAAATATCATCTATAAACCTGGACCAGTGTTTCACATTTTCAAAAAAGGGACTCATCTCATTGTAGATATGTTGTTTTTCAAATTTGCCAACATATAGGCATGCCAGGCTGGGAGCACATGTGGTTCCCATACTGGTACCTTTAGATTGGCAATAGTAGTCCTTCCTGAATAGAAAAATGTTATTTTTTAAAATAATTTCTATACAGTCAATAATGAAAGTATTTTCTGCTGACAAATCTCCCTCATCATTTTTTAAAATTTCCTCCATCATTCTTACAGTATCTTGCTGCGAAATATTTGTATAAAGAGATTCAATATCTAAACACACCAGCCATTGTGTGTTTTTATTGAACTCAATCCCCTCTATTTTGGAAATCATGTGTGTCGTATCTTTTATGTATGACGGTAGAAGAGCTACTAAGGGTTGAATAAAATGGTAAACATATTTACTTAATGGTTCAGTTAATGATTCTATTCCTGATACAATAGGACGCATGGGTGGGTCTTCCATGCTCTTATGTACCTTCGGTAGCCCATATAGGGCTGGTACTTTTGGTTGGTCATTTATCAGGAACCGATATTCCTCATCACTAATGATACCATCTTCTTTAGCATAAGTGACCATATCTGTTACCTTCTTCTTGAGGTTAACCCAATCTGTGACACTTGATGGTTTATAGTGTGTCCTATTCTCCAATAGTTTTAACATGCGTTGGTCATAATCATCTGTTTTCATTATCACGATACTACCACCTTTGTCCCCTGGTTTTATGGTTATATCTTCACAGGCTGACAGATTTTTAAGTGCTTCCCTTTGCTTTTTTGATAAGTTATTGGGAGTCCATGTTTTGGTGTCCAGTAATTTTTCTAAACCACTTATAACCACTTTTTCAAAGGTATCCACTTTCTGGCCTACCATCCCTATATTGGGAGTCCAGGTGGATGGGGGTTTGAGGCCGGATTTATTATTCGTTTCTCTTTCCTCTTTGCCTTCAAAAAAATGTTTTATTCGAATCTTCCTAAACAAATCTCTGACATCTCTTTCTATTGCATATCTACACCCTTGTGTGCTGGGGGCAAAACCTAATCCCTTTTCTAAAACACTAACTTCATCAGGTGCCAATACTTTGTCTGAGAGATTTATGATGGGGGCTTTATTGTGGTTGGTGTTCTCTATTCCCAATCTTTGTGGCTGCGAGTTCGCATGTATGGTCTCCTCATTGTGTTTCCCGTTTGGGTATAGCCAGGACGTCCCCTCCCCCGTGTCCTGAACCCCCTGGGTTGGCGTCTCTGTTGTTGACCTAAAAAAGCTGTCGAATATTCTCTGCTGTTGCCAGCTTCCCCATCTCTTTGATCTTTTCTATTTCTATTGTCATTATTTCTCTCCCCTTCTGAGTCTGAGCTGTTGTATGAAGTACCAGAAAAGATTACATTCTTTTTAAAGTATCTGTTCTTGTTGTAATGAAACTGTTTGCCACCATATTCACTTGTTGCTGGCTGATCGTAATAATCTTTCTGAATATAGGGATAAACAGATTCAACCCTATAGTTAGCTATATCTTTTCTTAATTTGTTTGATTTCTTGTTGATCATGTATTCTTGATGGCTGCTAATATCATCTTTAATCTCATCTAATTTTTTCTTGGCATCATCGAGGGCAGTACTTTCGTTGAGTTCCCTTTCTAAGCTCTCGATCTCTTCTCTCTCAATTATTATTATATCGGGCTGTCTCTATTATCAATAACATCCAATCGTGACTGCAGCGATTCGCGATGAGTGTCCAATTCACTTTAAACTTTTCATTCGTAACAAATAAACCTGGCTCGTTCTTAATTTGAAGCCCCACAGGTATAACTCCCTTTTTGCAATATTGGATGATAAACTCTGAATGCAATTCAGTGCGGATCATCTTTTTCTTTAAGTGCCACAGTTTATTCTATCTATCATCATCCTTACTAGACAGAGTCATTGAGTTAATGGTTTTGGAGCTACCCCCTGTCAGTTTCTTAAATTGGTCTTCAGAGAAGCCAAAGATCTTCAAAGTTTCCATGGTTTTGCACACGTACTAACTCTCCAGCTGCAAGAGATGTAACAACCTTCAAAAGAAGAGAGTTTCCCAGAGAACCAGAAAGGACTGGGTGTCAGACAGTATCAAAAGAAATTCCTTTCTGTGTCATTAACTTTCACTTATGTGACCAACTGGTCTACACACTAATCATACTTAACTAGTGTTCAAACCGTGACTTTAGGTAATTATTGCTGCACAACACTGTAATTGCTTGTGTCTCTCAAGATTTTATTCTCATAAAGTTAAAATAATTTTAATAACACTAATAACAAAAATTTTTTACAAACATTTACTCAAAAAACAATTCTTCTCTAATACATAAAATAATGCCTATTCTATTTATTTCTCAAAGATAAGAAGTTGTCAAACAAATTAAAATTCATACATTAAAATATAATATTCTAGCATCAAAAATACATTGGTTGAAGAGAGTCCCTTGTCGACGCGTTTCGGTGCTTTAAGATGTTTATGCACCTTCTTCAGGACAGACTTATATGTTAAAACAATTGATCTTCATTCTAAAAACAAATATATGCAATTAGTAACTTTTATCTGATTGAGAGCAAATTACATTCTGTACAGTGTTGGGCACGATTTCTACCGTGTCACTTTCTATATTTATAGTTGTATTTAGAGATCAATCTTACTTGGATTACCATGACATCAGTTTTCTCTCTATGTGGTTCCACTCTAATGAGGATTAATCAATTTTTTTTCCTCCGCATAGGTTGGATAGATGTCTATCAGTCTCTGTATTTTCTAAAACAAGGAGGATATACCCATCAGTGATATTGTCCCTTCCCTTTCCCTTGTCTAGAACTAGAGGGAGGGATATTTTTGTTCACACTTACATAAAAACGGGAGAATGATCTTCCTCGTGTCTGAGGCGTTTCTTACGTCTTTCAATTTGCGCAAGGTCTCAAGTCGATAATTACTTGATTTAGGCCTAAGAGAGAACATGATATTGAGGAATGTCTCTCACTATTAAGATATCAACTTCCATCTATTTCATATAATGCTACATAATTACCACATACCTTTAGGCTGATATGTGTGGTCACTGTATTTAATTCGAAGGCGGGTTTTCAATTCGTCCTGGGGATTTCTGCATAAGATTCCCGCATGCGAATATTTCAAGGATATCTTTAACTCCAACTACCTAGATGGGCTATAGGTAGTTGGAGGTATAGTGCATAACATCACATTTTCCATAACCAGTGAGAATACATCTGCATATACATTTACAGCATTACTGACTTTCTGTCTATATACATGGATTTACAGTACATTTAACACATGCAGTATTGCTATCACTTGATATCTACATGATTAAGTATGCAGTATATTCAACATAGTATACACTTTTAATCCCGGTCTACCAAAGAGGCATACATCACTTGACGTTATCTATGTTATCACTTGGTATCTACGGCTACATCAGCACTTCTATACCAATTACTGAGACCCCTCACTGGTATTGGTCTCATTAGCACTTATATGCACGTTCTTTGGATCCCCTATTGTTGTTATAACCTCGTTCTTACTTACTCCTGATGAGCACTACTTGGTCACAAATAAACTGAAGAACTTCATTTAATTAATCTTTCCCATTCTGCACGACAGTTTAGTCCTGAATAGTATGTTCTAAACTTCGACATGAAGAACTGTTCCCTAAGTCTGCGTTTTTTATTCATATCACCTCCTCTCGCAGATATTTTAATTTTCTCCAGGATATACCACTTAAAATCATCAATTCCATGTTTAGCAGAAATCCAATGATCTACCAGTGGTGCATTCTTTTTCAGATTTTTGAGTGCGGGCCGGTGTTCCGTAAGTCTCTGGCGCATCTCTCGTCCGGTTTCGCCCACATAACACTTATTGCAAGGGCAAATGAGCAGGTACACCACATTGGATGTACGACAATTCACGTGGTTGTTCATCCAATGGGAAATACCATTTACCTCCAGGCTGTCTGTTTTTACAATATTTTTGCAGTGTGAGCAGGTTCCACATGGCAAATTGCCTCTAATGGGAGTGTTATTTATTACATTTCTGAGTCCGGAGGATTTTGGTTCACAAAATGTTTGCACTAGGAGATTCCTGATTGTTCTATTCCTCCGGAAGGCATAGATTGGCTTTGCCATAGGTACTGAACCATTTTTATGAACTATGGACCAATTTTTGTTAATGAGATTTTTTACTTTATTGCTAAAGCTGTTAAAATCAGATACCATTATAATTTTATTTTTTTGCTCTTTAGACTTTTCCCTAGTTTCAAAAAGACTGTCACAGTTATAATATTTTGCTATGCAGTGAATGTCACAGTAAGCACAATGCAAGTGAGGACTGAACACACATGAACTACATCATGCTCTGCATGAGAGACGCCACAATGTACACCCCCTGGGACACTCTCAAAACCACATTGCATGTCTGTCCCACCAATACACAATGCTGATTGTGACACTCACACGACAGGTGCACAGTCAAAGGTACTGCAGTCAGCACTCACCTGCTCCCCTGGTCTCCCATACAGCTTGCTATACTGTGGTAGGAGGGCATCCAGCAGGCCCTGGTTTTCCTCATCAGTGAATGCTGGTGCCCTCTCTATCGTATGCGACATAAGAGTCCAGGGAATGCAGAGACAGCAGCAGTGTGGTCCACTCCAATGTTGTGCAGGCAAGTGCTCTCTCACAGCCACATGCAGCCTTAAATCAGTGCTGCTGAGGGGCTTTCAGTCTCAGGAGTACAGTGTGATAGGCCAGATTACTTTGCATCCTACGTTTCATCCAATCCCTTTAAACATAGGGCCCTGACACAGATTTGCATGGTTCAAAATTTGAGCTTCAGTTCCACAACAATTTCGCAACATTGTATATTTTTGACCAACTGACTTATGCAGGACACCTGTAGCACACACTCAAATCTCAGTATCCATGACAACCAGCCTGCATTCAGGGCTTACTACTCGTCCCCTAGGTGTCCCCTATGTATTTTTTGCGATTCACACACGTATACGGTGCGTTTCACGTCGCCTATGGCACCTTTTTAATGGTGAGACGCTGCACACACACGCACGTAATGTCGGGGTACGGTTCGCTCGCATATGGCGCAATTAGAATAGTGAGATGCTGCGCACACACGCACGTAATGTCGGGGTACAGTTCGCTCACGTATGGCACGATTACAATAGTGATACGATGCGCACATGCATGGAAAGTAGGGGTACGGTTCGCTCGCGTATGGCACAATTACAATAGTGATACGATGCGCACACACGCACGGAAAGTAGGGGTACGGTACTGGCGTATGGCACAATTAGAATAGTAAGATGCTGTGCACCCACGCATGGAAAGTAGGGGTACGGTTAGCTCGCGTATGGCACAATTACAATAGTGATACGATGTGCACACGCACGGAAAGTAGGGGTACGGTTCGCTCGCGTATGGAACGATTAGAATAGTGAGACGCTGCGCACACACGCATGTAATGTCGGGGTATGGTTCGCTCACATACGGCACGATTAGAATAGTGAGATGCTGCACACACACGCACGTAATGTCGGGGTATGGTTAGCTCGAGTATGGCACGATTACAATAGTGATACGATGCGTACACGCATGGAATAGAGGTACGGTTGGCTCACATACAGAACGATTAGAATAGTGAGACGCTGCGCACACGCGCACATAATGTCGGGGTACGGTTCGCTCACGTATGGCACGATTACAATAGTGATACGATGCGCACATGCACGGAAAGAGGGATACGGTTCGCTCGCGTATGGCACATTACAATAGTGATACGATGCACACACGCACGGAAAGTAGGGGTACGGTTTGCTCGCGTTTGGCACGATTAGAATAGTGAGATGCTGTGCACCCACGCACGGAAAGTAGGAGTACGGTTTGCTAACGTATGGCATGATTACCATAGTGATACGATGCACACACACACGCACGGAAAGTAGGGGTACGATTCGCTCGCGTAGGGCACGATTAGAATAGTGAGACGCTGTGCACACACGCACTTGTGAATGCAGGGGTACGGTGCGTTTCACACAGTGCGTTTTTCACGCATTTGTGAAGGCAGGGGTACGGTACGTTTCACACGGTGCATTTCACACGCATTTGTGAATGCACGGGTACGGTGCGTTTCACACGCTCACGCATGGCACCATTACAATAGTGATGCGAGGTGCACACATGGCAGGGATGTAGGGGTATGGTTTGCTCGCGTATGGCACGATTAGAATAGTGAGACGATGCGCACACACGCACGTAATGTCGGGGTACGGTTCACTCACGTATGGCACGATTACATTAGTGATACGATGCGCACTTGCACGGAAAGTAGGGGTACGGTTTGCTCGCATATGGCACATTACAATAGTGTTATGATGCACACACATGCACGGACAGTAGGGGTACGGTTCGCTCGCGTTTGGCACGATTAGAATAGTGAGATGCTGTGCACCCACGCACGGAAAGTAAGAGTATGGTTTGCTCACGTATGGTATGATTACCATAGTGATACGATGCGCACACATGCACGGAAAGTAGGGGTACGGTTCGCTCGCGTAGGGCACGATTAGAATAGTGAGACGCTGTGCACACACGCACTTGTGAATGCAGGGGTACGATGCGTTTCAAACAGTGTGTTTCACACGCATTTATGAATGCAGGGGTACGGTGCGTTTCACACGGTGCATTTCACATGCATTTGTGAATGCAGGGGTATGGTGCGTTTCACACGCTCACGCATGGCACCATTACAATAGTGATACGAGGCGCACGCATGGTCGGATGTAGGGGTACGGTTCAAACAATGATGTGTATCAAGTTCTTTTAATTTCATACTTACATGTCCAGGCCCTAGGTGTGGCAGGCAGTGATATAGCCCCGGGCATCTGATCTTAATGCATAATTGATGTGTGCTGACATGTTAACACATGTCATGTGTGATGTGCCACTATGTGGTACACATAACCTTTACACTTGGCACATCAACACTGGGATGGCACAGTCATAACTATGGGCACCTGTCTCATGATGCCAGGGACCGGGGCACTTTGACACTTGACATTTCACGCTTAGCATGACCCTATGTGACTGGGACCGGTGTGTGTTATGTCAAACCTTGAGCTTGTTGTTTGTATTACGTAAACTGCACCTGCTGTTGGTGCATCTAACATGGGTCTGTGTTGAGATGGGGAATGGTTTCACATGTACACTCACCATGCCACATGTGCATGTCTACGGCGTTTGGGTCTGATGACATCAGGCATCAATTTTCCAAAGGCACACATGTCTGCATCCTGACAAGGGCTGAGTAGTTTTTTTTGCCACATGCACACCTTTATTGCTATGTTTTTTATATGTATTTTTGCTATTCCATGTGACCTGCGCCTGTGCCTTGCAGTCAACTGTCTGGATGGGTTGACAACCTTCCATTGCAGGTTTTGTGAAGTGTGTCACTCAAGTGATATCTTGGGTTGTTCACTCAGACGAACTAGCAGCTTGTTTCAGGGCATGTCATGTTTATTGAGGCAAACAACAGGTGTATCTCGGTTTATGTAGGAGTGCCAGCAAGCTGCAATATCTGTCCGGGATGCATTGCACACGCCAGACTCCATAGTGACATGATGTCTAGTAGCAGTTTTGCATGTGATATGTACCTTGCCATTGATGTTGTTTGACGGTTATTCTCCATTCTTCCAAAATATGTCCTGCAGGGCACCGCCTCTACCAAGGCCATTTCCAGACTTGGCTACCATGAGGAACATGACTGCATCCGACGTTACAGATTCACTTGAGCGTTGATTCAGGACTAGACGAACAAGCTGGCACCACATCTCCTACCGCAACACAGGTATCCTACTGCACTGACACCCAAGCTAAAGGTAATGGCAGCCCTCCATATTTTTGCAACAGGTACATTCCAATTTACCATAGCTGATGTAGGTGGTATGTCACAAACAATGTTCAGCCGTGTCTTGCGTGATGTGTTAGCAGCCATGTTGGAGCATATTGATGAATTCATCAAATTTCCTACTCCTGAAGAGTTTAGAGATGTAAAGGGTGAATTCTATGCCCTGGGTGGGATTCCACATGTAATAGGGTCCATTGATGGGACACATGTGGCTTTGGTGCCACCACAGGCTCAGGAACAGGCTTTCCGCAACAGGAAACATTATCACTCTATAAATGACCTGGTGGTGTGTCTTGCTAACATGATGATTTCCTATGTTTGTGCACGTTATCCAGGATCATGCCATGATGCATTCATCATGAGGCGTAGCAGCAAGCCAAGATTGATGCTGCAGCTGCGCAACCATCGGGCATGTCTTGTTGGTGGGTATACTCTGTGTGTCCTGTGTGTTTCAGTAACTTTTGCTCTGCCTGCATCTCATGAACCACTTATATACATGATGTATATTTGCAGGTGACTTGGGATATTCCAACATGCCATGGCTGATGAAACCTCTCCGGAACCCAATAACAGCTGCAGATCAGCGGTACAATAATACACACGGGCAGACCAGGCGAGTGATAGAGCGGACGTTTGGCCTCCTGAATAGCCGATTCCGGTGTCTCGATGAGACCGGCGGATCCCTCCCATATGCACCGGCCAAGGTCTGTAATATCGTCATCGTGTGCTGCATGCTGCACAACATGGAAGTTGAGAAGTCAGTGCCACTCATCCTGGATCCTGAGAAGCAGGAACATCCACCCCTTTGAGGATCAAGGGCTTGGTCACGATGCAAGTGATGATGAGGAGGATATCCAGAGTCAGCTCATACGCAACTTCTTCTCATAATGGTGAGTCACTGCGAATGAGTGTGCAAGCTTGTAGCATTGAGTGGCATGTGTTGCAATGTGTGTGTCCAGCTGACTGTATGCAAAGTCACTTTGATGTGTGTTCTGATGTGTCACGCAAGTGCTGATGTCATGCCACACTGAAAAGCCCAATGACTTAGCTTTAATTTTACATGTGTACTACATTGTTTGTGTTTTGTACCTGCCCATGTCTTTAGCAAAGATTTGTAACGGTGAGCCCTTGTGTGTCTGTCATTCCCAGGTTGCTGTGCCTGTTGTCTGTTTGTGTCATCTCAGTCCTCCTGCTATTCCTCATGATGATTGCAACGTGGGGCGAATCAGCGTTCCATGCACGGACATGTGTAAATGTCATTTCAGGTAAGAGAACCAAACAGGCTTTTTTGGGTTGGTATGGTTTCGGAATGTGTGGGAAGTGTTTCTGTGCATGTTGAAGAACCATCCATACATGTGTAATCACCATGGATCAAATTACATGTTGCACCACTCCCATGACAGGACAGTCACCCTTCTCGACAGTCATCTGTTGTGGAGTATTGACTCTGGTGAAGGCATCAATGTGTGTCAACCTTGACCCTGACACATTGCGGATTCCAAGTGTTGACATTGTGTGGGACATCACAACCACAGGCTCCATGGTGAATTTCAGCCTCACTGTGTGCAGCAGGATGTTTTTGGCTCAACCACTTAATCTTGTGTGCCAGTACTTTTGGATTTCCAAAAACCATGTGGTCTCGTATGTACATGATTTTTGAATAATTCCTGTCTGTTTTGTAAATTACGTCGACTGGGACCCTTCCTTTTACAATAGTGAAGGTGTAGGCCAGCGTATGTCTCACATGTTCTGTCATGTGTCCTGTGAGTCTGTTCGTGTGGATGCATTGTCCCTTGTGCCAGTATGTCACGTCACTGTCACGTTGCTTCCTCAGGCCGGTGGAGAACACTGCTTTGCAAGCCTTCTCGGTCAGTTGATGTTAACTTTCTATTCCCATGATGCCAGGAACGTTGCGCTGATGACATCACAACGTTGTGCTGTAGCTAATGTGAACGCTTACGTTGCACCTGTCGGGTGACGTCAATTCCAGGATTCTCTTGTGGCGTGCTGCATATCCTGGTCACGGTAGGGTTGGCTTTGTGGCATTGCTCCTCATTACTCTCTGTTGATTGCCGGACCAGCAGCTTGTTATGTTAGGGATTTCAAAGCCCAGTTGGACGAGACAATGACTGTCTATTGTGGGGCTTCCTTGTGTTTACATAATTCCCTCCCTCGTCGGATGAGCTTCTTAAGGCTCTTGCGGGTGATGTATAATTTCCCTTCTTGACCCTCATTGATTGCCAGGGGTAACTACGGATTGTTGCCTTTGTGTGAGTACCACTGCAGCGCAATAGTAATTTTTAACATTGATGCATTATTCCTACACTGTGATTACCTTTGTTACTGCATGGCTCTAATTGCATTGAAGCAGCCTGCACAGCGTTATACACCCTTTATTTTGGCTGAAAAACTCTGCTACCTTTTATGTTTCCATGTTGAAACATCAGATCAAATATCATTTTCATTACTGTGATACCAAGTATGATACAGTGGCTGTTGTTTTCCTTTACAGGTGTAACGGTTACAGTATAGGTCCTGAGGTATTATGTGAATCAGTGGCAAGATGTGTTGAATGCTTATGCTTGTTTACCTTTGTTTCAGATCTCCCTCCCTGCTGTTCACTTCCTTTCCTTCCCTCGCCTGATCACCCTATTGAGTCAGTAATTTATACTCAGACCAAGGGGCTATCGAGAGGTGGACCACAATGATCATCACATCTTTATGAGGATTCAAGGAAACACCAGTCCCAGGCAGTCGTGTGCACATTGTCTCACCAGCATTACAGGTAAACTCCTTGCATGAGTGTTATTTTCTTCTGAGCAATGGGACTGGACATGGACATTAGCTTAAGCAGCATGGCCTCCACACAAACGTTATCCATTTGTATAGCAAATGTGTCCCACACAGTAAAATGTGCATCATTACTGTCAACGTAGATCTCTTGCCAGTTTGCATGCGTCATCTATGGCATACTTGACAAAGATTGTGCATATGGGGGTATGTGTACTGTGGCAACATGTATGGTGTTCATAATAGGTAATGATCCATATTGTGCATGAAGTACATGGTTGTGTATGCATTGTTGCAGCTTGCTACACACAATGGGCAGCCCACACCTGCTGACGCTGTGTGTCCTGTGCGCAGCTTGACCTTTTGGTGCCTGATCCTGTGCCCGTCATTTATGGTGATTGTTCTTCCATTTTAGGTCTGTGACCCATGAGTAACCAGACACTCCTTCCTTTCCATACACCGGTTACATTGTGCCTTTCAATCCTCCTTCTCTTTCTGTGCTAATTTTTGCATGGTGTCTCACCCCTTCCACCATCATGTGTTCACTCATTCCTGCTGCAGCCTCCCCTGCAGCACCACACCACCAAGTGCCCTGATTCTACAACACACACACCTCCCAGATGCTCCTCCCTCCCTCCATCCATTGTTAAAGCAGGCATCAGCTTGTCAGTGCCACTGCTGCGCCACATCCGTGCCAAAGTCAGGACCGTTTGCACATGCAATGTGCACAGTGCAAGACCCTCTGGTCCTTCCATGACGCAGGTAACACAACAGACTCATGTTCCAGCCCCCCTCAAAACAGGGAACACAAGACATTCATCCACCTGCTATCAGGCAACCCCTAAGCGCAACCATTACAGCTTTGCTGGCTGTGTGTGCAACTCCTGCTGCCAACAACGCGCTGCCCCGCATGACAGGCCATGTCCGTACAACAAGGTCATGTGCCTCAAACTGCACACCTGCTACATCCACCAGCACGCCATTGGACTCTGTCACCTCAGCCAACACAACAGCCCCACACAGCTCCTTCATTAAAGTGGCCTGGTTGAATGCATCCTCAGCACACTACATCAACATTGACATCACAGATGGATACGAGATCACCCACAGGGACCACACCACCACTCCAGGACGTTGACTAGCAATTTCATCAGAAGTACCCCATCAGAGTCACATACTACACCAAGGACACACTCAGCATTGTCAAACATCTGTACTTCAGGTTTCACACAAACCCCCAAACCACCCTCAGTCTAACTATCATCTACAGATCTCCAGGCCTACATCCACAATTCTGCTAAGCCATCTACAATTATTACAATGGTCATGTATTGAGCGCAAATCTAAGCCAACGGGGTTGTCCCAGCGCTGTAGTGTGCGAATGAGGCAGCATACGGAAGAGCAACTAATCTAGCAGGCTAAATATCTAGGTCTTAAGGGCTTAGCGAGAATCACAATCATACAGAATGAGACGCAGCGGAAGCGGTAGCTTAGTCCAACATTGGGTGGTTCCTACCTGAGAGGTTTCACCTCCTGATCTACGTTGAGCTAAGCAAGGACTAATGAGCAAGTGCTTGTCATTGGAACGTAGAAACCGTGATTGACAAAAGGGACGCAGTCTCCTCCTAAGATAGACCGGAGCACGGCCTTGTCCTGCCCAGAAGGCGAGTGTAAGTGCCTTGAATTCTATTTGTGTAGCCATGGCAGCCAATGGAGTAGTCTTTTACACAGGGAGATATGTTGTCAAAGAGAGACTCAACATACCAGGCAGGCAGCATCATTTTTGCCCGTCTGCAGTATACGGATCAAGCCTAATGTGAGACGTACGTAGGAGACTTTCGCGTAGTGTAAATGGGAGGTTATCAGTGCATGAAGCACCGTTTTACGGGTTACAATGTGCAGATAGTGTATAATTCTCTTGATGAGTATACTCTTGCGAATACAAGCGGCACCCGCCTCTTGTACCTGTGTGGCAAGGGATAGCTGATTGTCCCATATTATTCCCAGATTCCTGACAACGTCCTTGTGTGCCGGGGCAATGGCCAGTTCCTCTGGCTACCACAGATTGGAAGAGAGGGGAGAAGGTTGGTTAAAGGAAGAGGAACACTGTGTTAACTGTATTAAGTTCTCAGAAATTGTGGTACATCCAGGCCAAAATAATCTAGAGAATATTTTCTAGTGTATCAAAAGTTAGCGGCACACACAGCATTCTAGGTGAATAGCAGCTGAGGCTCATCAGCATATGATATGATTTGGACTTCAGACATGGCAATCGATGCAGCCAGCGGGGTTAAGTAAATATTACAAGACAGAGGGCTCAGAGCAGAGACCATTAGCATGCCCCACTTCAGTGATTTCACTGGGGAGATGGATGAATAGGTCTGGACCTGCTGTGTGCAGTCAGATAGCAAGGACGATATACAGTTCACCATGAAGCCACACACGCCTATGGTCTTAAGGATGTTCAGAAGAATGGGATGGACAACGGTGTCAAATGCTGTAGACAAGTCTAACAGCACCAACAATGCCTTGGAACCTCCGTCAACCGCCCAGCGTATAGAGTCTGCCATTTCAATGAGGGCCGACTGCGTACTATATCCAGGGTTGTAGCTGGATTGAGAGTCGTGAAAGAGGCTATTATCTTCAACAAAGGCCATCAGTTGCTGCAAGGAATTGTTCACTTAAAGCTTGGCCGGAGCTGGTACGTGATAGTTAGGTCAGCATCCACGCTCTCGCCTCCACTGACTACATCCTCCTCGGGACCTGAACTTCCACCTCAAGAACAACAACAACAACAACGTCAACTCCACTACCCTGATCGACAACCTTGACAACCTCGAACTCAGACAGCTTGTGACAACACCCACCCACGCCGCCGGTCACTAGCTAGACCCCATCTTCTCCGCACGCCCCCACATCTCCTTTAACCACACCACCGAACCCCTCTGGACCGACCACCGCTGCGTCCACTTCAACTCCAGGATGCCCACCGCACATTGCCACACCCAACAGATGCCCCGTTGCTGCTGGGGAGAAGTCACCAAAGAGCAGCTAGTCACCGCCCTCACCCAGAGCTCACCAGCCGACCCCACTGAATCCAACACCGCCGCCCTCAACCTCCAACAGTGGATCAATGACAGCGCCAACACCCTCGCCCGCTCAAGACACCCTCCAACAGCCACACCAGCAAGAAAGCCACCTGGTTCACTGAAGACCTCCAGGCCTCCAAGCATACCTGCTGGAAACTGGAGAAGAACTGGCTCCGCGAACGATCACCAGACAACTACACAGCCCTCAAGAATGCCACCCGCAGACACCATCAACTCATCAGAACCACCAAGAGGACCGCATTCAAGGACCGCCTGGATAACAACGCACACAACAGCAAAGAGCTCTTCAGCATTGTGAAGTAACTCTCCAACCCCAGCTCAAACACCAACGACATCCCCCTTTCGCAGGACCTGTGTGGCTCACTGGCCACCTACTTCCACCGCAAGATCACAGACAGCTTCAACGCCACTACCGCCCTGCCAACCACCGAGATCCTCACCGCCGAGACCACCTGCCGCCTTATCGCATGGTCCAACGTCAATGACGATGACACCATCAAAACCATGAACTCAGTCCACTATGGATCCCCGTCTGACCCATGCCCACACAACGTCTTCAACAAAGCCAGCACAATCATCACACCCCATCTCTGGAAATTCATCAACACTTCCTTCGAGACAGCAACCTTCCCAGAGAGCTGGAAGCACGCCGAGATCAACGCCTTACTCAAGAAACCCAAGGCGGACCCCAAGGACCTCAAGAACTTCCGTCTCATCTCCCTGCTCCCGTTCCCGGTGAAGGTCACCGGGAAAATCATCAACAAGCAACTGACCCGCAACCTCGAGGACAACAACATCATGGACCTATCCCAATTAGGTTTCCGCAGCAACCACATCACTGAAACCGCCCTAATCGCTGCCACTGACGACATTCGGACCCTGTTCGACAATGGAGAAACAGCAGCCCTCATACTCCTGGACCTGTCAGCCACCTTCGACACGGTCTGCCACCACACACTACGAACACGCCTACATGACGCCGGGATCCAAGACAAGGTCCTGGACTGGACCACATCCTTCCTCTCCAGCAGAACACAGAGCATCCGCCTCTCCCCTTCAGCTCCACCACCACCGAGATCATCTGCGGTGTACCCCAGGGCTCCTTCCTCAGCCCAATGCTGTTCAACATATACATGGCACCCCTAGCCTTTGTCACCCATCAGCACGACCTCAACATCATCTCCTACGCTGACGACACCCAGCTGCTCATTTCCCTCACCAAAGAGTCTCATACTGCCAAAACCAGCCTCCACGAAGGAACAAAGGTCGTCGCCGAATGGATGAGGAACAGCCGACTGAAGCTTAACTCGGACAAGACGGAGGTCCTCATCCTCGGCTCCAACCCCTCAGCCTGGGATGACTCCTGGTGGCCGACATCACTGGTAACAGCCCCGACACCCACTGACCATGCACGCAACCTGGGGGTCAACCTTGACTCCACCCTCTCCATGACTAAACAGGTCAACGCCGTCTCCTCATCCTGCTTCAACACCCTACGAATGCTCCTCAGGATTTTCAAGTGGATCCCAACCGAAACGAGAAGAACAGTAACCCATGCCCTCGTCTCCAGCAGGCTGGACTACGGAAATTCCCTCTATGCAGGAACATCAAACAAGCTCCTGAGACGGCTGCAACGCATCCATAACGCCTCAGCACAACTGATCCTCAACATCCACAGCCACATCACACGCCACCATAGAGACCTACACTGGTTCCCCATCAACAAGAGGATAACCTTCAAACTCTTCATCCACGCACACAAGGCCCTCCACAACGCCGGCCAAGCATACCTCAACAAACTACTCAGCTTCTACGCCACTACCCCCAAGCTGCGCTCCGCCAACCTCACTGTGCATCCAAAGAACGACCGCTGGCACCAGATCCTTCTCCCACCTCACCGCCAAGACCTGGAACACCCTCCCCACCAACCTACGGCAGACCCAGGATCTCCTGGCCTTCAGACGTCTTCTCAAGACCTGACTCTTCGATCAGTAGCAGCGCCCCCCCTAGCACCTTGAGACCCTCACGGGTATGTAGCGCGCCTAACAAATGTCCTGATTGATTGATTGATTGATTGATACGGTCTTTTTGATTGAGTGGTGGAACAATAAAATTTGTCGACAGATAGTTGAAAAGCAGAAAGGAATGTAGAGCACTGCAGCTAGTTGGTGTGATCGTGTCATTTATCTGGGGAAATAGTACCCCTAGATGGGTTTCAAGTAACCCTGGGCGTAGTTTGTGTAGCAGCACTACACGTAGCTTCATGTAGTTTACTTTGAACTACAGGTAGTACACATCTGCGTAGCGTAGCTGATGGCACTGTGTACTTGTCTGCACTGTGGAATAATTGTAAATGGCATCCTGCACAGTGCCAGTTATGATTAAATAAATATCTTTATATGCTAAAGAACATATAGTACTTTCACAAAAGTGAAACTGAAAAATTAGCAAGCAGTGAGAGAGGTGATGATTTTGGGATTCTCCCTAACCTAGGGGGAGTACCAAGCAGATGCCTTGAAAACAAACAGCACATCTTATTGAATGATTCGGTGGTGGTCCCATCCTCTTAGGACCACCCCAAGCACAGTTATTGGCAAACAAACAATCCCAACCAAAGGCTCTGCAAAGCATTATGGGATGAGATTAGCAGTGGGCAGTAAATATTATATAGTAGCCAATATCAAAATAATTCTACTAAGAGCTGCAGTTCAACTGGTGGTTACTAGATGTCCCTCGCGAGTCAAATGCAAATGCTTGATGAAAGGTTTTCAATGGTTCTGCATTTGACTCGTGAGGGACATCTAGTAACGACTAGTGGAACTGCAGCTTGATGTAAGAATAATTTCAATGCTTTGCATTTGACTCGTGAGGGACATCTAGTAAGGACTAGTTGAACTTCAGCTCTTTGTAGAATTATTTTGATATTGTATACTATAATATTCACTGCCCACTGCTAATCTCGTCCCATAATGCTTTGCAGGGCCTTTGGTTGGGATTTTTTTTTTGACAATAACTTTGCTTGGGGTGGTCCTAAGAGGATGGGACCACCACCGAAGTTCAACAAGATGTGCTTTTTGTTTATGCTCTTTGTGTTCAAGGCATCTGCTTGTCCTCCCCCTAGGTTAGGGGGGGCCCAAAATCATCACCTCTCTCATTGCCTAATTTTTTCATTGAAAAAGTTCACTTTTGTGAATCTGGTATATGCTTTTTAGTGTGTAAAATTGCTTTATCAAAGCATCTGAGGATGTTGTTGATTTAACTACTACGCTACCTTATAAAGCACTGTTTTTGTACTGTGCTACGTGCAATTTGCGGGGTGTGAATTAGTACAAACTATGGGCCTGATTAGGATCGCGGTGAAGCCACCGCCGGCCCGGAGGATGTGGATTCACCGCGGCGGACACAGCAAAGACCCCCCGCCAGATTAGGATGGCTGGGGGGTCATTTTTCCGTCCACCGCTTTTCCGTTGCGGTCGCCTTCTGACCGCGGCGGAAAAGCTCTAATATGGTGGCGGGTCTATCAGACACCGGCAGCCATATTAAGATGCCGGCGGAGACATGCTTTTCCACGGCGGGTTTCCCGTTGAGGGCCCCCAGTGGTGTTGGGGGGTGCACATGGGGGGTACCTATGGTACCTACGGCAGGCACCACGCGGTGCCTGCCGCTTTGTGCATGCAAAGGAAAACATGCACATTGAACCTTGCGGCGGGTGCTGCTTGAAGCAGCATCCGCCGCAATGTTAAATATAGGGGATGTGACCGCCAGGGTGGCGGTCACATCCTAATTCCGAGGGAGGGAACGCCGCAGCCCCTGTGGACGGTCCCTCCACCTCGGGGGTGGCGGACGGACGCTGGTCCGTCCGCCATCCTAATCGGGCCCTTAGTATGCTCCTTTAGCAGTAGAGTACTGAGTTTGTGTTCAACCTCCACAATTGTGGGCCATTTAAGCCAGCATTTGTCGTTAGAGGGAGTCACCTCCCTTGTGGCAGGAGAACGGGAGCAGGCCTGTTCATTTCACCCCGTGGAAGTTATTGACATCTCTAATACAATTGGCCGGATGTATGGCGTTACAACGCATACTTTTACCACGACTACCATTACCACGCAATTTTTACAACGCAGGATCCATTACAACGCAGTACCATTACAACGCATGTATTTACAACGCTGGTACCTTTACAACGCATACAATTACATCGTAAGTATTGGTACGTTTAAAATATTTTTTTTAATGTAAATTAATTAAAATTAATATAATTTAATTTAACTTTTTTTTTTATTTAATTAATTAAATTTAATTTAATGTAATTACTTTATTTTAATGTCATTTAAATTTAATTGTATTTAATTTTTACCCTGTACCCCATTACCCAAAAACCCAAAACTGACCCTTAATCTTAAAAATATCCCTTTACCCAAAAACCCAAAACTGACCCTAAACCCTAAAAATACCCCTTTACCCAAAAACCCAAAACTGACCCTAAACCCTAAAAATACCCCTTTACCCAAAAACCCAAAACTGACCCTGAACCCTAAAAATACCCCTTTATCCAAAAACCCAAAATTGACCATGAACCCTAAAAATACCCCTTTACCCAAAAACTAAAAACTGACCCTGAACCCTAAAAATACCCCTTTACCCAAAAACTAAAAACTGACCCTGAACCCTAAAAATACCCCTTTACCCAAAAACCCAAAACTGACCCTAAACCCTAAAAATACCCCTTTACCCAAAAACCCAAAACTGACCCTGAACCCTATAAATACCCCTTTACCCAAAAACCCAAAACTGACCCTGAACCCTAAAAATACCCCTTTACCCAAAAACCCAAAACTGACCCTGAACCCTAAAAATACCCCTTTAACCAAAAACCCAAAACTGACCCTGAACCCTAAAAATACCCCTTTACCCAAAAACCCAAAACTGACCCTAAACCCTAAAAATACCCCTTTACCCAAAAACCCAAAACTGACCCTAAACCCTAACAATACCCCTTTACCCAAAAACCCAAACTTATAATATTTTTAATAAAATTATATACTTACCAATACTTACGTTGTAATGGTATGCGTTGTAAAGGTACCTGCGTTGTAAATACATGCGTTGTAATGGTATTTCGTTGTAATGGATCTGCGTTGTAAAAAATGCGTGGTAATGGTAGGTCGTTGTAAAAGTTGCGTGGTAATGGTTGTATACCCAATTGGCCATAGCATAAGATCCACAGGTGTACAGTCTATCCTGCTTGATCCATTTGGCCCAACAAAAGTAATTCCCCCTTTTTTATCCGAAATGGTCCTTCCATTTGCAGCTCGAATCCTATGTACCAAACTTAGGAAAGTCAGCTGGAGGCTGCTTGTGTCCACTTCCTTATTGGAGGTAACTCCAAGGGAGAAACCAGCCACATGTTGTCCTCTTCGTTAACTTCGAGGATATTTTCCCTATCAAGGGGCTTGAAAGTTACATCAAAGTCACCTCCAACAATCAAGGGATAGGCAGTGTGATTTGTGTCCAGTACCTCAACTAGGGCCTGCAGGGTTGGTGATTTACCTGCTCTAGGGCTCCTTGCATAGACATTAAAAATGTCAATACACTTGCCAAGTGGGCCTTTAAGTCTAACCCAAAGGATATCACAGTTATTAGTAGGCAGCTCCTCAGGGGCACACTTTAGTGTGGGATTAATCAAGATGAGGAGTCTTCCAGAAGGATGGCCATGTTTGGAGGGAATTGTCGGTTTGTGGAACGTTACAAATCCTGGCATAAAAATGGGGCTCTAACTCCTGGTTTCCTGCAGGATGCAAATGCCATGTGAGTTAATAAGCTCGAGCCAGTGCGGGAGATCTGGTTTCCCCCTTATGTCGGCCACATACGATGAAATAGTATTTGTTTCATAACATCTATAGGAGGGGATGGATTGGAGGTGGTAGGTGTCATGGTAAATTGGACCATATAACTGGGTGGATGAATGCGCGAAATCCTGTCATCAGGCTGGACATCAACTCCCAAGTTTGTAACCGAATTAGAATATGAGAGAGGATGGGTACTGGGGGGCACTCCCTCATGCTCAATGGAGCAGCCTTCGGGGACAATATACGACAGAGGGAAAGTAGCATTTTTATTGGTGTTAGCCAGAGCTTCTAGGCACACCTAGAAGCTCTGGTATCAGTCAGTCTTTCCTTGAAAGAGACAAGAGTAGTGTGTCCCTGGGTGACACTGCTATATTCTTGGAAGTCGACACACAGGGGAAGATATTCATTTGCAGTTGAATGTTGGTAGTGGATGGAGGACAAAATCTAGTTTCCAGGGCAACTAAGTTATGTACTAGGTTCTCGCTTGTGATGGTAAGTTCTACTGCATCAAAAGTGTTGTTATTCAGGACGCATCTTCTTGCCCTCAAAATGTCGTCCCTAATCACTGACCGGCAGCCCCTTACATGTCTAATCCAGTGAATAGTTTTGTTCTTAAGGGCTTCCCCCGATTCATATTTGGTGTTAACTTTAGCGTCATTGGTCTATAGATGGTACATTGGGGGGGCTTAGTGGGGAATTGGACGGGACCTGAGAAGTGGCCTTAGAAGTGGAAGCACCTCACTGTGGCCTGAGGTCTGGTGGAAAGGTGCTTTTTCTGTGGCGGCCGAGGGCCTCATCATCCCCCTGGTGTTTCCCGTTGAGCCTGCTATATATTTGTCATGTGGGGCTAGCAAGTTACAGAAGTCCCCTTCTTGTCAACTAGGTTTACATGCCAAGTAAGGAGGGTTGGTATTAGGGGTATTACATATTGTTGGCGAGTTGCGAGTGATGGGCTGGTTATGTTGTGTAAATGTGGTTGTACCCAGTGGGCCCAGGAGAGGTGCTAGTTCCAGGCCACTACGATCTACGATTGTGTGATATAGTTTGGAAATAAGTGTATTCAAAACCCCTACTGTTTCTTTAAGGGCTATGATTTCCCTCAGAAGTTCGAGGTTGGTTGGTAATGTCTCAGTGTCCGCCACCCTGCAGTTCAGATGGTGAGTGGTTGTGACCACCCTGCAGGGTGCTATGTCTGTGGGGCCAAAAGGCTCCCTGTAGATTAATGGATTTGGATTGGCTGTCTGATCAGCAAGGGGTGCAGATCTGTTGCTCAAAATAAGATCTGTATGGACCCCACCTTGGGTTTCACTAAGATTACTCTGGGAGCTAGAGGGGGATGCGTCAATGGCTTCGGGGGCTTCTGGTGGCCGTTTAGAACTAGCTACCCTTTGGAATAGACTAAAAACAAGATCAGAACTTTGGTTGGCAAGTGAAGTAGCGGAGGGAATAGAGGGTTAGGGGACCTTAGAGGAAGGTACAGGTGCCATGAGTAGTCCTTCACAATCATGCCCCATCTCTCTCAAACCCTGGGCAGGAGTTCCAATTCTGCTTCTTGGTCTTTTTCTTTCAGGACACCTCCCAACCCTCACTCAGTCACTTTCCATTTGCGGCGAGCTTGGTGGAAGATGCAAAAAAGAGCTGTGTAGGAGTAGGTGGAATCGAGACACAGTACCTTGGTGTAGGGGAGATACCGTAGACCAAGAACCTTAGATTGCAAATGTCAGGCGGGTGGCCCAGCGCAGCCCCCTCGGGGCTCTGATGGGCGCCAACGGGCCCCCCAGCATGCGCCCCGTGCCGTGGGAGCCCCAAGCGGCTTTTCAGCGCCTCCTTGCACAGAAGGAAGACATTGGCGTGATGGCTCCTGCCGAGGGCGGATGCCTGTTGGGGGCTGTAGTCCACCTGTCCAAAGTGCAGCAGTGCTTAGCAGCAACGATGCCCCAAGCTGCTTTTTAGCACATCCTGGTGCAAAAGGAAGATGTGGGCGTCACCCCACCTACCGTGGGATGATGCCTGTTGGGGGCTGTAGTCACCTTGTACAAAGTGCAGCAGTGCTTAGCAGCAATGATGGGCTCCTGCGCCGGGGGAACCCCGAGCGGCATTTCAGCGCCTCCTGGCGCGAAAGGAAGACATTGGCGTGATGGCTCCTGCCGTGGGCTGTTGCCTGTTGGGTGCTGTAGTCCCCCTGTCCAAAGTGCAGCAGTGCTTAGCAGCAATAAATATTTGTGTATGTCGATTTTTAAAACTCGATATTCTGTCTGTGCACCCTTGCAGCTATCCATTCATACATACCAGACCTTGATGTTGGGTTGCTCTACATCACCCATTTTCCTGCAATATCTGTCTTCGCCATGTTGATCAGTTTTCGTTTGTAGCTTGTGGCATCAGTGGGTTGGTTGCTTTCATTCTTCTCTCTCGAAGACATCTTTCAAGGGGCGAGTCCTCCATGTTTCTCCATCTTTTCTTGTCTGAGATTGTAGTGCGTGTTTAAGTTGTAGGTATCTCTACCTTTGCGATGGGTGCATATATTCTACCTGCAAGTATGTAAACGATACTATTCCATTTGCATCATATACATCTTCCAATGTGGACATACCAACGTCATCCCTTACTATGCACAGCTTCTGTTTTTATAGGGTTGTAATATAAACGTGGTTTACTTAACAGCAAGATGCCCAGGATTGAGGACACATTCTTTGGCTAACAACATATTGTCAGTAAAGTGTCTTGTTTGCTACACAGCACTGAGATAGATATTGGACAGAGTTCCTATATATTGTGCCAAATACAGCATGAGGACCTCAGCTGCCAGCCTCTTGAAAATCATCATCTTTATTCAAGCAAGGCTACATGGTTGCCCCCTTTTCTCATCAATAAATTATGGAAAGATTTACCTTTCTTGCTCAGCTCCTAATTCTTTCATATGCTCTTTAAAGTGTGTCTGTTCACCTCTTCCCTTATTCCTTAAACTGCTCCTGTGTCAGCTTTCAGTTCTATCCAGAGCTCCGACATCCCTTTCGAGGCCACTGTCTTGATCTACAAGATTTAATTAATTAATTAATCAAATTATTCATTCATCCATTCATCTATTCATTCATATCAAAATTGCGCACCATTGCTGATGCCTTGCTCGACTGGGTTGAAAAATTCCTGCGAGGTTCAAACAAAGCACTAGTTCTCTGAACCATGCATTTCCTTCTCTCAAAATATATTTAATCATTGATATATGGTTATTATACTTGCATTCGGCCCTCCAGTGATTATCTATAAGACAAAGAAGAAAATGTCAACAAAGAATGTAAAGCCGATTTATTCTTACTGGTATAGACATGTTTCTGTCCTATAAAAAATGCATTGTGGTTTTATGTCTCTGGTACAATTTCCATTTTCGAAAAGGAGGGTTTATGCATAGCAGAGGATGCTATGAATTGTAACTCTAATGCTTATGGCTGTTCTTTATAATATCATTAACTCTAAATGTATTTAAGAAATGTTTATTAATACAAGCTCTCTCTGGTTTTGTGCTCAAATGTTTCAGTTTCATTCTAAATATAATTCTGTTCGTTTTATTTTGTATGATTTGTGGTAGACTTTTATTATCTTGTATGTCAAAGTGTGTAAATGTGTCTTTGTATGCAAATATGTTCTGCCTGAGAGTTGGGGAAGCCTCTGCCTCGCTAACCTATTCCGTGAAACAGAAATTTTTTGGAATAGCAGGCTATGTAGTTCCTTGTGCAATCTAGTCAAGAATGACACCCTGTCGCCCACTCGCTCTTTGAATCCTAAATCGTTCATTGAATCTTTGAATGTTTGCAGTCTCTAACTTATACAGGCTCATTGCCACATGGCCACACTTTTATATTTAGTTGTACATGCTTTGTGTCCAGGTGGACAACAGCGGTGTGACTGGCAACGCAATCGAGGACACACCAAAATATGTTTAGCTTTTCACCTTAAGTGAGAAGGTAATACTTTCTACCTCATCCCTCTTTGACCGTTACATCAGACATTGAACCCAAAGACGGTTACATGTGGACAAAAAGTCAGTAGGATCCATAATGCAACAGCAGGAAGATCACCAGCAGAGCAGGTACATTATAGGCCAAGGAAAAATGAGGACTACCACGAACACCCGCCCCGGGGGGGGGGGGGGGTGGTTAGGAATAGGGAATCGGCACTACAGCTGTATGCCTGATACCTGCTAGCGCGAGGGCTGGGTGGCATGTTATGCATCTTGGGGTTTGTAAGAAACACTCTGAGTGCCACTGTATTTTAAATAACTTTTATCTGTGTTCGCTATTGTGCTTACTCAGTCAGTCAGTCAAAAACAACTTTATTTGGTTTTTTACAACCATAAAAGTACCATTTGCCTCTTATCTTACTAATCAGGAGAAAATAAAAACACAATAATACATAGCACAGCGGTATCAATGTCATCTTACAATTTGATATACATATACTTAACTAGCATTTTAAAATCGGAGTAGCATAACAATTAAATTAATTAAAAGTACTTAACTCGTACCTATACAACACCTCCTTAATCGTGCAGCACTATTTTAAACTCTCGTTGTTCCACGCTTGTTTAATGAGGACTTAAATTGTTAGAACTCACTCTGTGCAATTGAGGGACACCTTAACTTTTTTCATGTATTTCCCCAAAGCACAGGCTATATCTAAGTTCTTCATTTCCAACAACAATTTAGCGGCTTGCATCCTATTTGTAATATTATAAGTTTTAAAAATCGGACATAAAAACTCCTTTCGTAGATCTAAAAACCACATGCAATCCAGTAAAATGTGTATAATATTACAGGTAGTGCCTAAAGTGCAGGTGCAAATCCCGTTACAACTTATCATTTGATTTCGCGCTCCATTATTAACATAACATGGGTTTATTCCAATTCTCATTTTTAGGACTTCCCGCCTTAAATCATGACTTGGTAGTCGGTCCACATACGGGAAATGTTGGTCAAGCTCCCATACACCTGTCATGTGGACTACCGAACTTTTTTGTGAAAGGTACTCCCGGTCATAAGAACGGGACATCTCGGTTCCTTGAAGCCTTAGTTCTTTCTTACCTATTAATGCATGATCTTGTAGCGGGCAGACCTTTAAATCGAGCACCCTGTACGCATTCCTTATTGATGCTCTTGTCTCTTTGGCCCAGGGTAAGTCGCTCTTTATAATTTCCACTTTAGTCCACTGGGAGATTTTGAGGAGCTCATCTACTCCCAATCGCTGCCAAAACCGTACAAGGGCCATACAGGCAGTTATTGCCCAAGAGGTGATTCCCAGCTCAAGTCTGGCCGCCTGTACCATGGAAGACTTGGGCAGTGCAAAAAGGCTTTTTAATATATTCCCCTCCTCTCTATCCCAGGCGGTCTTACCGCTTAAATAAATAACTTCGGCTCCATACAAGAATTGGGGGGGCACCATTGCTTGATAGGCTTTCAGGACCGGTCTATCTGACATTTCTCCATAGATATTGTTGAATCTTTTTAGCCCTTTCACTGAGGCCAATGCTCTCATTTGCAAAGCTTGCAAATGAGTGTACCATTTCAAGGTACCGGAGAACCACATTCCCAGATACCTGTAATCAGCTACCCTCTCAAGCAGTACTGTACCCAGGTACCAAGAAAACTTTGTTTTTCTCCTGCCAAAGCAAACAACTTTTGTTTTCTCCATGTTTACTATAAGTTTTGGGCGTTACAGTATTCTTTAAATCGGTTTAATTTTCTTTGGAGCCCAATCTCCGTCTGATCCATAATTACCAGATCATCAGCGTAGAGGAGGCATGATAACTGGTTTCCTCCTAATTTTGGATTTGCCCCTCTAACCTCCTTTAATTTTTGGGGTAGGTCGGCTAAAAACAGAGAGAATAGTAGGGGGGCAAGTACACATCCCTGCCTTAAACCATTTCCAATTGGTATTCTCTTCGTTAAGCCTCCCTCCTTATCCAGAATTATCTGTGCCCAGTTTTCTGTATGCAGTTCTTTAATTAGGGCTAGCAGGTCGCCCTGTATTTCATACCCGACCAATGTTGACCACAGTTGCTCCCGGTCCACCAGATCAAAAGCTGCACGGAAGTCCACGAAACAGGCGAATAGTTTCCCCCCCTGATCGATCGACTTCCGTGCAATGGACCAAAGAGCAAAACAGTGGTCCACCGTTGAGTGGCCTTCCTTGAACCCCCCCTGTTCTGGTGGTACTATGTGTTTGCTGTCAACCCAGACCTTTAAAATACCCAGAATTGCTTTAGAAAAGACCTTTTCTCCTATATCCAGCAGGTTTATTAGGCAGTAGTTTTTCGGGGAGTTTACATCGCCTTTCTTATGTATTGGTCTGATAATTGCCCCTTTCCAATTATCTGGGAACTTGCCTGTGTTTAGGATTTCTTGGAACATATTAGAAAAAAACACCGCCCACCAATCTATATTCGTTTTTATTATGATCGCTGGTAAATTATCAGGTCCTGCAGCCCGTGTTAGGTTTAGTCTCTTTATTATACCTCTAATGGCCTCTGGTGAGAAGTATGCTTTAGTTTCTTCCTTTATTCCAGGCCAATCATTGGCCGTTTTTCCCTCCCTGTCTGGCCATATGCCATAAATTTCTTCCAGATATGTCACCCACTTGGCCTCTGGCACCGAACAGTGTAGGGTTCCTGAGACTTTCCCCATACATTCCTGAATTAACTTCCAAAAGCCTCTCACATTCTTCTCTTCAATTGTCTCCAGTAAATTCCCCCAACATTTGTCCTTAAAGGTTCTTTTTTTATCTCTAATAGTGGACTTATATTTTATTTTTAGTTTCTTGAGTTCTATTACCGCTTCATCACTATAATTAACTCTTAGGTATCTCTCCTGCTTTCTAATACTAGCCTTTATCTTCCGACATTCATCATCAAACCAATGGAGGGTACTACTGGGGTAAGGTTTCACATTATTTACTACTTTACGATTGCCAAGTTTTAGTTTTATCCTGAGGCATTCCACCATATCCCTTATTGTATCCTCATACCAGGTTATGCCCTCCTCTGGTGCTAGATTGTCTAGTTCCACGGTTAACTGGTGTGCACTCAGCTTTTTTATATATTCATCGGTGATTCTCGTAGTGAGTCATTTGGGGTATTCCACCTCTACCAATAGCACTTTTTGTCTATGTGGGGAGCTACGTACCTGGAGTTCTACCTGCAGTGGGTAATGATCACTACCCTCCATCCTAAGAATTTCCAATTGGTTAATTAGATAAAAATTCCAGGCCTGAATAAATGCATAATCTATTGGGCACAGTTGTTGTCCTACCTTAAAAGTACGATTTGCTGGCCGGTCTGCATCCTTTCTTCCATTTATACAGACCAGACCCATAGTCCCTAGCAATTGCCCAAGCTCATCATCTTGAGTTGATATCTCACAGCAGGGAAAAAGTGCGGGCTCTATTTTATATATTCCCAGCATATCCCTCAACCAGGGGTCCGTTTTAATGGGATTTAATCTATGATTGAAGTCCCCCAGTATCATTAACACATCTCTTGGGTAGCGATCGCATAGGTATTCCAGATCTGATTTTAAACGTTCTAGCTCAGCCTTATATTCGTTAGTTTTCCCTTTCTGTATGTATACATTTATAATACATAGATTTTCGGCCCCCGACATATTGTTTAGGGTACATACTCTACTACCCAAAGCCCAATTACACTTGAGTTCAAGGGAGTCCATGTCTTTAGCTATCCTTGTTGAGACCAGCGTCATCTGGCCACCGGATGGTCTGCCTGATGGGTTCTTTTTTGCTGGCTTTACGTGATGGGTGAAGCCTTCCGTGACAGGGGTTTCGTCGCACAGCCATGTTTCCTGGAGGCATACAATGTCATTATTCTTCAAGGAGCTTTTAAAATCTTCCTGTATCACTATTCTATTGTATCCATTTACATTCCAGGACAGAATGGATAGGCTGTGCAACGACCCTTTTTCCTAATCAATGTTGCTCATGTAGCCATCTTCCTCGCCACTCATGTACGCTAGTTCTCTATATCTATTCCCAGCAAGGACATCTTCCACATCCCACCTCTGATCTTTTGGTTTTATCGTAATTTCAAGGGCATCTTTCTTACCTCTCCCCAGGCTGATCATTTTTATTTGTCTTTCGCCTAGGACTGCGTGGTTCCTAAGGAAAGAGTTCCCTGTTTTGTTCAGTAACACCTCTTCCCTTTTTACTATTCTAATTCCTTCCCAAAGCATCTCAGGCTCTGCCTTTTCTATTGCGTCTTTTATTAAGGCTGAGTGGAGTAGGACCTTTGTTATTTCCTCTCCCTTACTATTCGCCATAAAACCAACTTCTTTTAGGTCTGCAGTACTGACATATCTTAAACTGGGGCACTTTGCAAAAGATGATAGGAGCTGTGAGCGATTTAGAGGGATTAATTTCCTAGTTCTTTTCCCCCCCTTTTCCTGTGCTAAAGGTTCTACAAAAACCCAGTTATCGGTAGGCAGTTCTGGCTGCCGATGTTGTAAAATACCATCTGGCATCTCTCCCCTAGTAAGCCTGTTTACTTCTTCTCTGACTCTGTCTCTATCCCCCTTCACCGGACTTGGGTTTGAGGGCCCCGCACTTACCGACATGTCCATCCCCAATCTACTACTATACTCTCCTTTACCCCTGGTTGGGTCCTCCTGGTAGCCTTTTCACCTTTTCCCAAACTATTCCTTGTTATTCTCCTGCTTTGATCGTCAGAGTTATTACTACATTTTCTTATTTCAGCAAATTTTAGTTTTTTGGCTCCTTTCCTCATCTCCTTATCCTTTGTCTTATGGGTTGGAGGGGCCCCTCTCCCATACTCCTGTTGCTTTTCGGGGTTGCAATTAGCTGGGGCCTTTTTCCCCCTCTTTTGCTTTGTTGTTTTCTGCATTCTATTGCTCCTTCCCCCATACCTTCTTATTAGCATTGGGCAATAGGATATGTATTCTATGGGTGTATCCTCTGAATGGCTACTCGCCCTTCTTGCTACTTCCTCACTATCCACTGTATTTTCTTCCTGAGCTTCTACTGGTCTTACTAATGCGGGCATCAAGTTTTTGATCTGTACCAATTCTCCAATTATAGCCTTGTATTGGTCACCTTGTCTTTTTATAATATCATTATTCAAGACTGAAACCTCTAGAATACCCTGTAAAGTCTTTTGAAGCATTAACATGACCTCAAGCATGGATAAGCTGGTTGATCCAGTCACCTCCAAACTGCATAAAGGCACCCCTGTAGCATTAAGGCCGGTAGCATTTGGGCTCTTTATACTTTGTTGTCCATTAAAACTGAACTCCCGCTCGCCAGAGTTCTCTTCACCCAAGTGATTGCTGCTGGTTATTGCATCTTTGTTCACCGCCTCTACGCCTATGTCCTGGGTGAACAATGACTGCCACATCCTTGGTGAGGAAGACAGTCGAGGTTCCAATGGTAACTCAGCGATATTGAAGTCGGACTGGTTCAGGGGTTCCGATCTGGATTCTGCCGAGTCTTCAATGGTTTGCGGGATCTCTAAAACACTTTTCTCCTTACATACTGACTCTTTCCCTTTAAAATGTTTCCCGAAAAAATCCTTAATGGATTTTGATACCGCTGACTCCCCTTTTGCGCCGGCTGACTTAGAAGACGCAGGCGCTGGCAAAGGGGTTGAACTCGGGGGGGTAGCTTCTCCATTGACCATTCCTCTGCTCCCGGTTGGTGTTGCCATATCTTTATTCGCGTTCTCCAAGCTTTTCGATACATTGGTCACATCCACCATTCCGGATTTATTTCCTGCTTTTTTGCAGTTTTTCTGGGCCTCACGTGGTTTTGTTTTCCCTAAGGCCATTTTTCTTTGCAAGTTCTTTCTTAAGTACGTAGCCGGAGGTGTAAGGGTACAAGTTACACTGGATGGTATGTGCAACTACCCTCCCCCCCGGTTAACTTCCCTTTTTTATTTACTTTTTTGGTCAAGATGGTCAGATTAGGGAGGGTTGCCCCTTTCACTTACCTCTGTTTCTGTGTGCCCACACTCCCTCCACACCTCACCATTCGAAATCCAGGCACCTCTACTGCTTCAGTGGCTGTATTCTCCTCTCCAGGTAATTTGTGGCTTTCCTTCCACCACCACTCGCCTCTCTGTTAAATATGCATTGCGGGTTTCACACCGGGCAGTCCCCTTCTTGCTAACTGAGACTGTCCCGGGCCACTCAGTCCACTCTCTGCCCCTCGCACCGTCAGAGCCCTCCCTAGCTCCTCACACGCTGCAAAACTCAGAGAGCGCGTCGTGTTCCAAGGCCCCCCACAGGGGGGTGCGGGCGCCAGGCAATACAGCGGCTTCCGCACTTGCCGCTCAAATGACAGTAAAATTCGGCAAAATTCGGACTTCAATCCACGGAGACTTTGCAAGGGCGAAGGCACGGCTGGTGCTGCGCGCGCCGCTCGGGGGCGCCGGATCCGGAAGATGGAAGACGAGGACGAGCGCCGAGAAGTTCCGAGGTGGGCGGATCGACGGGAGTACTGCAGTCAGGCGGACACAGAAACAGAAGTCCCAGGTCGCAGTAATGGCACTGTGCTGCACTCTTCCTTTCAAGCAGAACAGCACAGCAAAAGTTGCTGTGCTGCTTTGTGGGCTCACTTAGCTGCAGTCTCATTTGAGCTCTGCCCCATTGTCTGTCTGCTGGTCCCCGGTCTGTCACGGTTTGTGCCGGTTGTACGGAGGGACTCAAAGCAATTCTCGCCGCTCCACACTGCGATTGCCACACTTCCAGGTGGGTCAGCATCATAGGAGTTGGCCCCGCCCCCTCTTCTATTTAAAACCCACCACAGCGCGGATGCGCGCAGCGAAAATCGGCACTACAGCTGTATGCCTGATACCTGCTAGCATGAGGGCTGGGTGGCATATTATGCGTCTTGGGGTTTGAAAGAAACACTCTGAGTGCCACTGTATTCTAAATAACTTTTTTCTGTGTTCACCAATGTGCTTACTCATTTGAGCTCTGCCCCATCATCTGTCTGCTGGTCCCCGGTCGTCGTGGCTTGTGCCGGTTGTACGGAGGGACTCAATGCAATTCTTGCCGCTCCACACTGCGATTGCCACACTTCCGGGTGGGTCAGCCTCATCGGAGTTGGCCCCGCCCCCTCCTCTATTTAAAACCCACCACAGCACGGACGCGTGCAGCAACGAGCTGGCAGTGCGCCGAAGGCGCACCATAGGCAAATCCGTCTGCGCCCGTCCGCGCCTGACCGCCTCCAGATGCCAGGACCCCTGCATATTTTACTTTGAATCTCCGGGTAAACCTGTCCAGTATCATGTTGTGCTATTCTAGTGAGGAATTGCAATCTCTAAATCCTTTAAATGTATCACACAATGGGAAGGCCATTAATATGATTGAGCCCCTAGGCAACAACCAGGTTACTCCCCTTTGGGAGGACAAGTTGGAGAGTAATGCTTCTAAGCAGGACACAACTGACACACTGGCCACCAAGACAAAAGCAAATGACAAACAGCTCACTGCATTTATATTTAAATTCGAGGTCCATACCTAAGCACTCACTGGAGCTATGGAGCCTTTTAGATGCTTGAAAAACCTGACATCTGTTTCAACACTGAAACATGGCTTCATAGCCAGACCTCATCTGATGTAGCGATAGCCTTCACCCCTGAGTACCATCTAGTCAGGCTAGATTGGGAAGTGATACAGAAAAGGGGGTGGTGATGAACAGAGTGTCTGAATTAAGCAGACCACTCTTACCCAGTCCAAAGATCAGGGCTTGATCCATCACCGTTATTTATCTCACTGCCCCATCCCAGCTCAGAACCTGGCTATATGCAAATTAGTCTGTCCCTGGCCCAGTGCATCATGGGAACAGGGCAGACCAAACTACCAAGCCAATTCTTCACCAGAAAGGAGACAAGCTACCGGGGACCGGTTTCTGGCATTTCAGCCTCTTCGGCCCGGCTTGCTTGAATCCTGATGGAGCAGTGAGAAAGGGACTCATGTCTGAGTATACCCTGCCACACCTATAGTGGCCAAAAACGATACAGAAAAGGGGGTGGTGATGAACAGAGTGTCTGAATTAAGCAGACCACTCTTACCCAGTCCAAAGATCAGGGCTTGATCCATCACCGTTATTTATCTCACTGCCCCATCCCAGCTCAGAACCTGGCTATATGCAAATTAGTCTGTCCCTGGCCCAGTGCATCATGGGAACAGGGCAGACCAAACTACCAAGCCAATTCTTCACCAGAAAGGAGACAAGCTACCGGGGACCGGTTTCTGGCATTTAAGCCTCTTCGGCCCGGCTTGCTTGAATCCTGATGGAGCAGTGAGAAAGGGACTCATGTCTGAGTATACCCTGCCACACCTATAGTGGCCAAAAACGATACAGAAAAGGGGGTGGTGATGAACAGAGTGTCTGAATTAAGCAGACCACTCTTACCCAGTCCAAAGATCAGGGCTTGATCCATCACCGTTATTTATCTCACTGCCCCATCCCAGCTCAGAACCTGGCTATATGCAAATTAGTCTGTCCCTGGCCCAGTGCATCATGGGAACAGGGCAGACCAAACTACCAAGCCAATTCTTCACCAGAAAGGAGACAAGCTACCGGGGACCGGTTTCTGGCATTTCAGCCTCTTCGGCCCGGCTTGCTTGAATCCTGATGGAGCAGTGAGAAAGGGACTCATGTCTGAGTATACCCTGCCACACCTATAGTGGCCAAAAACCATACAGAAAAGGGGGTGGTGATGAACAGAGTGTCTGAATTAAGCAGACCACTCTTACCCAGTCCAAAGATCAGGGCTTGATCCATCACCGTTATTTATCTCACTGCCCCATCCCAGCTCAGAACCTGGCTATATGCAAATTAGTCTGTCCCTGGCCCAGTGCATCATGGGAACAGGGCAGACCAAACTACCAAGCCAATTCTTCACCAGAAAGGAGACAAGCTACCGGGGACCGGTTTCTGGCATTTCAGCCTCTTCGGCCCGGCTTGCTTGAATCCTGATGGAGCAGTGAGAAAGGGACTCATGTCTGAGTATACCCTGCCACACCTATAGTGGCCAAAAACGATACAGAAAAGGGGGTGGTGATGAACAGAGTGTCTGAATTAAGCAGACCACTCTTACCCAGTCCAAAGATCAGGGCTTGATCCATCACCGTTATTTATCTCACTGCCCCATCCCAGCTCAGAACCTGGCTATATGCAAATTAGTCTGTCCCTGGCCCAGTGCATCATGGGAACAGGGCAGACCAAACTACCAAGCCAATTCTTCACCAGAAAGGAGACAAGCTACCGGGGACCGGTTTCTGGCATTTCAGCCTCTTCGGCCCGGCTTGCTTGAATCCTGATGGAGCAGTGAGAAAGGGACTCATGTCTGAGTATACCCTGCCACACCTATAGTGGCCAAAAACGATACAGAAAAGGGGGTGGTGATGAACAGAGTGTCTGAATTAAGCAGACCACTCTTACCCAGTCCAAAGATCAGGGCTTGATCCATCACCGTTATTTATCTCACTGCCCCATCCCAGCTCAGAACCTGGCTATATGCAAATTAGTCTGTCCCTGGCCCAGTGCATCATGGGAACAGGGCAGACCAAACTACCAAGCCAATTCTTCACCAGAAAGGAGACAAGCTACCGGGGACCGGTTTCTGGCATTTCAGCCTCTTCGGCCCGGCTTGCTTGAATCCTGATGGAGCAGTGAGAAAGGGACTCATGTCTGAGTATACCCTGCCACACCTATAGTGGCCAAAAACGATACAGAAAAGGGGGTGGTGATGAACAGAGTGTCTGAATTAAGCAGACCACTCTTACCCAGTCCAAAGATCAGGGCTTGATCCATCACCGTTATTTATCTCACTGCCCCATCCCAGCTCAGAACCTGGCTATATGCAAATTAGTCTGTCCCTGGCCCAGTGCATCATGGGAACAGGGCAGACCAAACTACCAAGCCAATTCTTCACCAGAAAGGAGACAAGCTACCGGGGACCGGTTTCTGGCATTTCAGCCTCTTCGGCCCGGCTTGCTTGAATCCTGATGGAGCAGTGAGAAAGGGACTCATGTCTGAGTATACCCTGCCACACCTATAGTGGCCAAAAACGATACAGAAAAGGGGGTGGTGATGAACAGAGTGTCTGAATTAAGCAGACCACTCTTACCCAGTCCAAAGATCAGGGCTTGATCCATCACCGTTATTTATCTCACTGCCCCATCCCAGCTCAGAACCTGGCTATATGCAAATTAGTCTGTCCCTGGCCCAGTGCATCATGGGAACAGGGCAGACCAAACTACCAAGCCAATTCTTCACCAGAAAGGAGACAAGCTACCGGGGACCGGTTTCTGGCATTTCAGCCTCTTCGGCCCGGCTTGCTTGAATCCTGATGGAGCAGTGAGAAAGGGACTCATGTCTGAGTATACCCTGCCACACCTATAGTGGCCAAAAACGATACAGAAAAGGGGGTGGTGATGAACAGAGTGTCTGAATTAAGCAGACCACTCTTACCCAGTCCAAAGATCAGGGCTTGATCCATCACCGTTATTTATCTCACTGCCCCATCCCAGCTCAGAACCTGGCTATATGCAAATTAGTCTGTCCCTGGCCCAGTGCATCATGGGAACAGGGCAGACCAAACTACCAAGCCAATTCTTCACCAGAAAGGAGACAAGCTACCGGGGACCGGTTTCTGGCATTTCAGCCTCTTCGGCCCGGCTTGCTTGAATCCTGATGGAGCAGTGAGAAAGGGACTCATGTCTGAGTATACCCTGCCACACCTATAGTGGCCAAAAACGATACAGAAAAGGGGGTGGTGATGAACAGAGTGTCTGAATTAAGCAGACCACTCTTACCCAGTCCAAAGATCAGGGCTTGATCCATCACCGTTATTTATCTCACTGCCCCATCCCAGCTCAGAACCTGGCTATATGCAAATTAGTCTGTCCCTGGCCCAGTGCATCATGGGAACAGGGCAGACCAAACTACCAAGCCAATTCTTCACCAGAAAGGAGACAAGCTACCGGGGACCGGTTTCTGGCATTTCAGCCTCTTCGGCCCGGCTTGCTTGAATCCTGATGGAGCAGTGAGAAAGGGACTCATGTCTGAGTATACCCTGCCACACCTATAGTGGCCAAAAACGATACAGAAAAGGGGGTGGTGATGAACAGAGTGTCTGAATTAAGCAGACCACTCTTACCCAGTCCAAAGATCAGGGCTTGATCCATCACCGTTATTTATCTCACTGCCCCATCCCAGCTCAGAACCTGGCTATATGCAAATTAGTCTGTCCCTGGCCCAGTGCATCATGGGAACAGGGCAGACCAAACTACCAAGCCAATTCTTCACCATAAAGGAGACAAGCTACCGGGGACCGGTTTCTGGCATTTCAGCCTCTTCGGCCCGGCTTGCTTGAATCCTGATGGAGCAGTGAGAAAGGGACTCATGTCTGAGTATACCCTGCCACACCTATAGTGGCCAAAAACGATACAGAAAAGGGGGTGGTGATGAACAGAGTGTCTGAATTAAGCAGACCACTCTTACCCAGTCCAAAGATCAGGGCTTGATCCATCACCGTTATTTATCTCACTGCCCCATCCCAGCTCAGAACCTGGCTATATGCAAATTAGTCTGTCCCTGGCCCAGTGCATCATGGGAACAGGGCAGACCAAACTACCAAGCCAATTCTTCACCAGAAAGGAGACAAGCTACCGGGGACCGGTTTCTGGCATTTCAGCCTCTTCGGCCCGGCTTGCTTGAATCCTGATGGAGCAGTGAGAAAGGGACTCATGTCTGAGTATACCCTGCCACACCTATAGTGGCCAAAAACGATACAGAAAAGGGGGTGGTGATGAACAGAGTGTCTGAATTAAGCAGACCACTCTTACCCAGTCCAAAGATCAGGGCTTGATCCATCACCGTTATTTATCTCACTGCCCCATCCCAGCTCAGAACCTGGCTATATGCAAATTAGTCTGTCCCTGGCCCAGTGCATCATGGGAACAGGGCAGACCAAACTACCAAGCCAATTCTTCACCAGAAAGGAGACAAGCTACCGGGGACCGGTTTCTGGCATTTCAGCCTCTTCGGCCCGGCTTGCTTGAATCCTGATGGAGCAGTGAGAAAGGGACTCATGTCTGAGTATACCCTGCCACACCTATAGTGGCCAAAAACGATACAGAAAAGGGGGTGGTGATGAACAGAGTGTCTGAATTAAGCAGACCACTCTTACCCAGTCCAAAGATCAGGGCTTGATCCATCACCGTTATTTATCTCACTGCCCCATCCCAGCTCAGAACCTGGCTATATGCAAATTAGTCTGTCCCTGGCCCAGTGCATCATGGGAACAGGGCAGACCAAACTACCAAGCCAATTCTTCACCAGAAAGGAGACAAGCTACCGGGGACCGGTTTCTGGCATTTCAGCCTCTTCGGCCCGGCTTGCTTGAATCCTGATGGAGCAGTGAGAAAGGGACTCATGTCTGAGTATACCCTGCCACACCTATAGTGGCCACCATAAGCGTGGAAGGGTATACTCAGATGTGAGTCCCTTGCTCATTGCACCATCAGGATTCAAGCAAGCCGGGCCGAAGACGCCTGAAATGGCAGAAACCGGTCCCCGGAAGCTTGTTTCCTTCCCAGTACAAGAATTGGCTTGGTAGTTTGGTTTGCCCTGTTCCCATCATGCACTGGGACAGGAACAGACTAATTTGCATATAGCCAAGTTCTGAGCTGGGATGGTGCAGTGAGCTAAAAAACGGTGATGGATCAAGCCCTGATCTTTGGACTGGGTAAGAGTGGTCTGCTTAATTCAGGCACTCTGTTCATCACCACCCCCTTTTCTGAATTAGATTGGGAAGTGGGCAGAGGAGGAGGCATTACAATTGCAACTAAGGCCCCTATCGAGATCAAGGTGCTGGAGTCCTTCTCCAATTCTACATCCGAGACAATGATTTTTAATATTGGAATTTCCAGCTTCGAAACTTGCAGAGGAGCACTAGTCTATAGACCTCCTGGTTCTAAATCGAAATTAGTTAACTATCTATTAGAAGCAATAGTATCGCACGTCCTAGCGACTGATGATTTTATTTTACTTGGTGATTTCAAATATCATGCAGAGTTATTGTTGGATCCTGACACAAGCCACTTAGTTGGAGCAATGGACACACTAGGTCTGACCCAAAGGGTAATAGGCCCAGCGCATCTAGCCGGCGGTCACACGCTGTATTTAATATTTACTAACTCGTCCAAATTGATTAATGAACCTCCTCTTCCTATATTATGGACTGATCATTATCTTTTAAAATTTAGTTTGCTTAAATCTTCTCAGGGGAACCTAGGGCGGAATAGAAGAGTACTGATAAGGCCTTGGCGTAAATTAACTCCAGATACTTTTTTAGCCCATTTTAAACCACAACAGATATGTCAATCTGACACGGTGAAACAGACTATAGCTACTTTAGAAGCGTCTATTGTATGTGGTCTGGATAAAGCCATCCCGATGATCAGCGTTAATGTGAAAAACATAGCATAACCATGGTTCACAACTGCCTTAAAAATCGATAAGCAAACCATACCTTGTTCTTGCCTGAGCCCAGGACCACTGCTGGGGGCTGGATACTGTCCCTCTGGACCACGAAGGGGGAATTGAAATCGTGGACCTCGCCGAGTGCGCTGGCTGCTTGTGGGGGCTGTCCTGGGGCCTGAGAACCACATCCCCCAGGCTGTCCAGTACAGCGCGCACCATCAACGTCATCTGGGAAAGAGCCAGAAAAGCGATTTTCTGAGTGTTAAATTTCAAACTGGGGTAACCGTAAATACTTACAACCCCTGGAGTTAACAGTACCCCAATTATTTTGGGGGTAGGCGAAGGGAATGACAGGTTAAAATCTACTCAAACACGCAAAGGTGAAAGGAGGAATGCTAGCAATTTGTCTAACCACTGCAGTCGCCCGGAGAGGAATTTCAAGCTATAGGCTTTTTGTACACCATGCCACTTTAGATTAGACCCGGGCAGCATCTTAAAATGACCAAAGAGGTGTCTGGGAGATAACCCTGGCTTACAGGTTTAAGCTATTGCATAATAACTTTAGATAATATATCTGGCCGAAAGATATCCTGTTTAAGACTTTCTGTAAGCTTAATGAACATTGATGGTAACTAGTCTTGACTAGAATTGAGACCTGCTCTTTGTAGCATGATCAAGTGCAAGCAGTTGTTCAGGAGGGGTCATTACTATGCGATAATCTTTGTATCCATATGTAATAAACGACTTAGGACACCTTTACAGATTTAAGAAAGATTGGCAAAGCCAGTAGGTTTGCTTTATTGTGCTCACACGTGCAGGGTAGGCTCATTAAGGCCTAACGAAGAAACACAAGTGGACTGTATTGAAGGCTCCCTTGATTGTTATGTGAATATATCTGGAAGGAAGACCATTAGAGTCGTAGAGTATGGAATGATTCTAATTCAGGGAGAGATTCCCAAAAGATAAGACACGTGCCTAGAAATTATTCCATTAACATTTTTTCTGCCCCTTCCTGTATTTTGATCCTGTTTAAACTGACAAACAAAAGGTAAGAACCTGAATACCTGGTTGTGAGCCGGGCTGGGCCACCCAGGAAGGAGATGGGGCAATTTGAGGCTCAAGCTAGACCAACACCTTGCTTACGGGGGGCCCCCACCCAATATCCTCATCTTTCATCTGGGGGGGGGGAACAACTTAGTCACCATTGGAAGGAGGGCACTGATTCAGGTCATGCAGAAGGCCTTGGTAGCGATGGGCAACCGGTTAGGAGCGGGCGAGCTCCTGTGGTCTGAGGTTGTCCCTCGCAGGGCTAGTTCACCGGAAGCAGTAGAACATTCCCGCAGGAGGGTCAACAGATCCATGCAGAAGTTCATGGGAAGAGAGGCCTGGGTTTCATTAGGCAAGTACCAATGCAAGAGAAAACTGAAGGGTACTACGATAAAGACAGGGTACACTTGTCTAGATAGGGAGTGGTTATATTCCTCCTGGACGTACAAGAGGCACTAAACAGCGACAGGATGTAAGCAGCTAAGTAGGTGGGGGGCTCTGTCATCGACGGGAGCCTCCTCCAGAGCTGTGGTGGAGTACAGGGCGATCTGGAAGCAGACGGGTACAGTAAGGGTACCTCTGCGGCAGAAGGGTTTAGTAAGGGTACCTCTGCCTGGCACAGTAAGGGTGCCTGAGCCAAGGACCAGGAGCCGAAGGAGGTTCCGGAAAACTGCGACCCGTTAGTCCTTCGGGCGGTCGGCGGGCCTGAACCGACCGGGGGTGTGCCACACCGCTCCGCCCTGACAGGGGGGGCGGGAGTATAACAAAGTTGGTAATGTGCTGCACTGTCAGAGCATCGACTCGCCGTGCAAGATGGCTCCTTAGGCATGCAGGACAGCGAGGGGCTGCCTGCTTTGGATCGCCCGTAAGATGACCCACCATAAAACGTCATACGTGTGTTGTATGAAATAAACCTTCAGCAGTTCTTTCGCATAAATATGTCTCCAGAGTTTCATTTGGGTAGGAATTGTGTATATGTACAAGCAGGCGGGAGTGAATGGCGGTGTGGCAATATGCCGCTGACCGCGTGACCCGCAGGGGAACATGGGCGGGGCAGCGCTTTAGTCCCACCCGGCAAGCTCCAGCCAACACATATGGGGTGCCCCTCCCCGCGTCCACCATTCACCGGCCAGGGGAGGGCTTACCTGTGGGAGGGGCAAACCCGCTATATACACCGCGGTGGCCAAGGCTCGGCCTCTCTCCATCCCTGTCCTCCCGCGGCCCAAGCGCTGTTCCCACCCTGAACCCTGACCCAGCAGCTTGAGCAGTGGCGCAAAGTAATAGATGGTTGTAATGTTCTTCTTTGTGTTGCAGGCAGAGTTACAGGGCGATCTGGAAGCAGACGGGTACAGTAAGTGTACAGTAAGGGTACCTCTGCGGCAGAAGGGTACAGTAAGGGTACCTCTGCCTGGCACAGTAAGGGTGCCTGAGCTAAGGACCAGGAGCCGAAGGAGGTTCCGGGAAACCGCAACGGTGCCCCGTTAGTCCTTCGGGCGGTCGGGGAGCCTGAACCGACCGGGGGTGTGCCACACCGCTCCGCCCTGACAGGGGGGGCGGGAGTATAACGAAGTTGGTAATGTGCTGCACCGTCAGAGCATCGACTCGCCGTGCAAGATGGCTCCTTAGGCATGCGGGACAGCGAGGGGCTGCCTGCTTTGGATCGCCCGTAAGATGACCCACCATAAAACGTCATACGTGTGTTGTATGGAATAAACCTGCAGCAGTTCTTTCCCATAAATATGTCTCCAGAGTTTCATTTGGGTAGGAATTGTGTATATGTACAAGCAGGCGGGAGTGAATGGCGGTGTGGGCACTATCGGCACTACAGCTGTATGCCTGATACCTGCTAGCGTGAGGGCTGGGTGGCATATTATGCGTCTTGGGGTTTGAAAGAAACACTCTGAGTGCCACTGTATTCTAAATAACTTTTTTCTGTGTTCACCATTGTGCTTACTCATTTGAGCTCTGCCCCATCATCTGTCTGCTGGTCCCCGGTCGTCATGGCTTGTGCCGGTTGTACGGAGGGACTCAATGCAATTCTTGCCGCTCCACACTGCGATTGCCACACTTCCGGGTGGGTCAGCCTCATCGGAGTTGACCCCGCCCCCTCCTCTAATTAAAACCCACCACAGCACGGATGCGTGCAGCGACACGCTGGCAGTGCGCCAAAGGCGCACCATAGGCAAACCAGTCTGCGCCCATCCGCGCCTGACCGCCTCCAGATGCCAGGACCCCTGCATATTTTACTTTGAATCTCCGGGTAAACCTGTCCAGTATCATGTTGTGCTATTCTAGTGAGGAATTGCAATCTCTAAATCCTTTAAATGTATCACACAATGGGAAGGCCATTAATATAATTGAGCCCCTAGGCAACAACCAGGTTACTCCCCTTTGGGAGGACAAGTTGGAGAGTAATGCTTCTAAGCAGGACACAACTGACACACTGGCCACCAAGACAAAAGCAAATGACAAACCGCTCACTGCATTTATATTTAAATTCGAGGTCCATACCTAAGCACTCACTGGAGCTCTGGAGCCTTTTAGATGCTTGAAAAACCTGACCTCTGTTTCAACACTGAAACATGGCTTCATAGCCAGGCCTCATCTGATGTAGCGATAGCCTTCACCCCTGAGTACCATCTAGTCAGGCTAGATTGGGAAGTGGGTAGAGGAGGAGGCATTGCAATTGCAACTAAGGCCCCTATCGAGATCAAGGTGCTGGAGTCCTTCTCCAATTCTACATCTGAGATAATGATTTTTAATATTGGAATTTCCAGCTTCGAAACTTGCAGAGGAGCACTAGTCTATAGACCTCCTGGTTCTAAATCGAAATTAGTTAACTATCTATTAGAAGCAATAGTATCGCACGTCCTAGCGACTGATGATTTTATTTTACTTGGTGATTTCAAATATCATGCAGAGTTATTGTTGGATCCTGACACAAGCCACTTAGTTGGAGCAATGGACACACTAGGTCTGACCCAAAGGGTAATAGGCCCAGCGCATCTAGCCGGTAGTCACACGCTGGATTTAATATTTACTAACTCGTCCAAATCGATTAATGAACCTCCTCTTCCTATATTATGGACTGATCATTATCTTTTAAAGTTTAGTTTGCTTAAATCTTCTCAGGGGAACCTAGGGCGGAATAGAAGAGTACTGATAAGGCCTTGGCGTAAATTAACTCCAGATGCTTTTTTAGCCCATTTTAAACCACAACAGATATGTCAATCTGACACGGTGAAACAGACTATAGCTACTTTAGAAGCGTCTATTGTATGTGGTCTGGATAAAGCCGTCCCCATGATCAGCGTTAATGTGAAAAACATAGCATAACCATGGTTCACAACTGCCTTAAAAATCGATAAGCAAACCATACCTTGTTCTTGCCTGAGCCCAGGACCACTGCTGGGGGCTGGACACTGTCCCTCTGGACTGCGAAGGGGGAATTGAAATCATGGTCCTCGCCGACTGCACTGGCTGCTTGTGGGGGCTGTCCTGGGGCCTGAGAACCACATCCCCCAGGCTGTCCAGTACAGCGCGCACCATCAACGTCATCTGCAAGCGCCCGGAGGCGCTTAAATCACCACAGCGCATCCCGCAGCGTGGGACCATACCTTGTTCTTGCCTGAGCCCAGGACCACTGCTGGGGGCTAGACACTGTCCCTCTGGACCGCGAAGGGGGAATTGAAATTGCGGACCTCGCCGACTGCGCTGGCTGCTTGTGGGAGCTGTCCTGGGGCCAGAGAACCACATCCCCCAGGCTGCCCAGTACGGCACGCACCATCAACATCATCCGCAAGCACCCGGAGGCGCTTAAATCACCACAGCACCTCCCGCAGCGCGGGACCATACCTTGTTCTTGCCTGAGCCCAGGACCACTGCTGGGGGCTGGACACTGTCCCTTTGGACCGCGAAGGGGGAATTGAAATCGCGGACCTCGCCGACTACGCTGGCTGCTTGAGGGGGCTGTCCTAGGGCCTGAGAACCACATCCCCCAGGCTGCCTAGTACGGCACTCACCATCAATGTAATCCGCAAGCGCCCGGAGGTGCTTAAATCACCACAACGCCTCCTGCAGCGCGGGACCATACCTTGTTCTTGCCTGAGCCCAGGACCACTGCTGGGTGCTGGACACTGTCCCTCTGGACCGCAAAGGGGGAATTTAAATCGCGAACCTCGCCGACTGCGCTGGCTGCTTGTGGGGGCTGTCTTGTGGCCTGAGAACCACATTCCCCAGGCTGTCCAGTACGGGGCGCACCATCAACGTCATCCGCAAGCGCCCGGAGGCGGTTAAATCACCACAGCGCCACCCGCAGCGTGAGACATGCGTGGGCGTGCCCGGGCGCTGCCCGGGTGCTGCCCGGGCCAAGGGCAGGCCCGTCCCGTGCCCGTCCACGACAGGAAGAGGCAGGGCAGGGCCATTCCCCTTGGTCCTCCACAGAATAAGCCCCATGATAAAAGACTGCAACCGGAAGACACACAAGGACTGCCAGTAATTTTTTTCCCTTTGGGAGCGTGGAATTTAGCCACAGTGTATTATTCCTTGCTCTAAATTACCGCTTGTGACTTTTAGAGGGGCAAGGAGAGACGGCTATTTGTGGGGTGTTAACTGGGTGTAACAAACTTAGGCCAATACCGGGTGTGTTGGGTTGTGTCTCCGGGGCAATATTGAAATTTGGTCTCATCTAGGTAGTAGAAGTGTATTTTACAGTAACCAGGTTAAGGTGTGATCCCTCTAGTGAATTTTCACTAGGCAATAATTATGGGGAAGAATATGGGCATTACTAAGAAAAATGCAGCTAGGGGACAGTCAGCTGTAGCAACACCTCCACCAGTTACCTCAATTGACAAAATGTTGCAAAGGGCCCTGGGTGTTGTTACCTCAGAAATACAACGGACCGAAAGGCAGCTTTCCATTACCCCGGAGCTTTGCTGCCCCACCCCAGATCTTCCCATTGAAGTTAACTCACCTGGTACACCGCCATCATCTGTAGTTGATACAGCACCAGCCTTATTACATGTGGATCCCGTTGTAAATGTAACGTCACCGGCTAATAAGGGCATGACCACATGGAAAAAAGGGAAGTATAAACTAGCAGCTGGGAAAGTAACCACAAATAAGAAGGCAAAGATGAGGTGCGATCAGGGAGAAGACGTTTTTAGCGCCGGGATTCTGGAGCAGATCCCACTTTTAGTGTGACTTCTGCACCTAAATACCCGGACTAGGCCCAGTCTCTGATTACGGACCTCCTGATACAACTGGGTGATTTAATTAAAAAAGAGGTCGCCCCGCTAGTTGATCAAGTGAGACTCCTGACAGATAGGGTAATAGCGAGGCAGATACACTCTACTCCGCCTGACACAAGCAATGGCCTAAGAGGGGAGAGTCCATCCAAAGGACCTAGTAAATGCCCCACGAGACCCACCATCAATCCAACGAGTACTAGCAGACCAAGGTCTAGCAATAACCAAGCCTCTACCCAGGGGGCCAAACAATCCCTGCCTACTCAATCTGAGTATGCCCAGCGTAATAATAGCCCACAGGCATTAGTACCAGGCATGACAGGAAGTAGCCACCTACCCGTCTGTACCCCTTCTAATTTTGTAATTGCAGGGGAGAAACAGGATGCAAGCAACATAGATACAAGGGGCAGGGGTAATGTTGTATTGCCAACCATAGACCTCCCCCCACAATCACTACCTTATGTAGTAGTCCTAACTGGGGTTCCACCTCTAAAGGCATCCCAGAAAGAGTCACAGCTGGACCTCAGAAATAAGAGCTTGTTTTGGCTGGCAACACATAGGCACTTTCCCTATGAGAAGGCAGGGGATATTCTGATGGTAAGAAGGGTAGAATGGGTGGGATCCAACAGGAAAAACACTAGGGGGACTGTGTGATTATCAACTTTAAAACAACCCTGACGGTAACCTCTTTACTGAATCAAAGAAGCCCACCCAATGGATCCGACAACGGAATGAGAATGTTCCCTCTTGATTACTTCTATTATAATCATCTGGACCAAGAGCAACCTAGGACGCTCACAGGTGCTAATAGCCAGAGGTTGGAGGGACACCAGTCGACACGTAACCACTTCCCTAATAGGCTCCCACTGTATAATTTGCAAGTTAGCAACCGATACGGCCCTTTAGAAGAAGTAGATTGACTATTTAACACAAAAGTCATTTGCTGTGGCAAGAGTCCCAAGGGCAGACAGAAAGGGGATGTAATGGTAAGCTTGGGGTACCAACAGGGGCTTCCCATGGCTGCTGCGAAACCTGAATTGGATATACCTGTGGGGATAATGTCTGGGGAGGGGGCAAGGGTATTTCCCACTGCTTTAATTTCATTCACCACCCCCACCAATCCTGTTATGGACGCCCTAAATTCTTCTAACCCCCAAACTACATCGGAAACTATCCCTAGCCTGCCTGATGAGACACCAAAGTAAAGTAGGGATCTTAAGATCCTGTCATGGAATGTGGCAGGTATTAAGGCTAAGATATCGTCTCCTGAATGGGGTGGGTTTGTTGATCAGTTTGATGTCTGCCTTTTCCAGGAGACATGGGCAAGAGAGGATTGTGGAAGGGTGGGCTTTGCTACTTATAATATTCCTGCTAGCACAGGGGGAAGGAGAAGGCCGTCGGGGGGACTATCTATATGGGTAGGTTCTCATGTGGGCTGCCACCCCACCACCCTGAATACCCACTCACAAGACATGAAAGCAATATTGCTCACTTTTCCATCCAAACTGAGATTAGCAATTATTAATATCTATTCTCGCCCTGTATCGCTTGCTCAGGAATCAAAAACATTGGACAAATTAAAACTTTTTATCCCAATGGTGCCACCTAATTCAGGATTGATAGTGGGGGGGCGACTTAAATTGCCACTTTGAACCTCTTTTAGGTACATATGATGCTGTCATTGGCGAGGAGGATCTACAATGGGCTATACCCGACCCTCTAACGTACCCAGTAAAATCCTGGTCACCTCTGGTTTTGCAGATTAATGCTATTGCCCTAACACATTCCCTGAGGGCCTGTAATGGCTGCGCTCCATCGGACAGGCCCAGTAGGCCGACATTTAATAGAACTGGTCAGGCCTCCCAAATAGATTATATCATGGTGGAGTGCAGCTCCTGGTACCGGGTGAAGGACTTCGAGGTCATCCCATGGATGGACAGTCACCACAATGCCTTGTCACTAACTTTCAGGTTTCCAGACTCAGGTATTTCTCCTCCTAGTGAGTCTTAGACTGGCAATAGGTTAATTATTGCCAACGACAGGAGAAGGTTAAAATTGGGAGCTATGAAACAATCTCCGGAGAAACTGCTAGAGCTTTATGGAATTATTATCCCGATACTGCAGGAAATATGCATGCTTAGGGTTGAAGGGGCCAACCCTACTTACTTACATTCGGTTGCAACGCTCCATAATCAGCTTATAGCTAATCTAGCTAATATGTTAAATCCTATTAGTCGCCCAAGGAAAAATAAAGATTCATCACATTCTTCGTATAATGACGAATGTCGTAAGGCCAAGAAAGCATTGCTAGAGGCTATCAAAGGGGAAGAAAAGATACTGATAAAAAAGCAGGCGAGCCCACTATAAAGAAGTTGTTTCTAGCGTAAAACAGTCCTGGGAAGAAAACAAATGGCTAAAAATTAAATCTGCCCCATTGAGTCGGGATTTGAAAGCATTCTGGCTAATAATAAGAACGGGCTGCAAGGAAGGTATTTCTACCAGCGAACCTAACTTGCCTGCCGAAGTGTGGTCTGAGCACTTTCAAAGGCTATATGCAATTGATCAAGAACAGGTCCTACAGGTAGACCCCAGGGGTACATTTTGCCCAGAACCCCCAAGTGCAGAAGCCCATTTGGTCCAATTGAGCAGTGGGGCAAATGATGTTTGCGAGGAAATAACGCTACAAGAGGTTAGCTCAGCGCTACAAAGATTACCTGCAGGAAAAGCTCCTGGGTTGGACAAACTCCCTGGGGATATGTTTTGGAAAGAACTGTCAATTTGGGGCCCTTACTTTCTAGTATTATTCAATGCCATTATGAACGGCATGCCCATCCCTGAGACCTGGGCTGGGGCTAAGATTGTACCAATTTTTAAAAAGTGTTCTCCGCTATTGCCAGCAAACTATAGGCCGATCAGCTTGATCGACGTCACACAAAAACTGTTTGCTAGGGTAATATTGGATCGGATCCAGGGCTGGATGGAAGAAAATGATATCATCAGCCCATACCGTGCAGGATTCAGGAAAAACACCTCCACACTCGACCAAGTATTCAGATTCCAACTTATCACATGGAAGACAGTCTCAATGGAGGGTGGCAGCCTCTACTTGATATTTGTGGACCTGAAAACCACTTTCGATCTTGTCCCCAGACCCAAATTGTGGGGGGTTTTAAGAGATATGGGGATCCCTGTCTACCTACTTGACATACTGATCAAGTTGCATGATAACACATATGCCAAAGTCAGATGTGGTAGGGGAGGAGAACTGACCGGCAGAATTCTAGTGGGCAGAGGTGTAAGGCAGGGCTGTGTGCTTGCACCGACCCTGTTTTGCCTCTTTGTCAACGCACTAATTCCGCTACTGGCAGAGGTAGCAAACAACAATGCCCCAAATTAAGTGTGCAGGGGACCCCATCTGGGCATAACTGTCCCACTTAGGGTGATGCACTAAAGTATACAAAAAAGTGATGAATGGAATGCTTGAATCAATCTCAGCAACTGGTAAGAACTCAGGGCTGCAGGCCAGCCCTCTGTTATTTTTCACAACATGCCACTTCAGTTTGTTCCCGTGCATGCTGAGTGTGTCACTCAAGCCACACTGTGAGTCACTCCCTTGTACAGAGACTCATAGTGTCACTGATTTCAGTGAAAGCAGGTGCCTGGAAAGGAGAGAGGGGGCTTTGCTATGCAGCTCATATACAGCTGGTATACAGCTCTTGTGTCTCCTGCCTGAACAAATGAAAAGCAGCAATTTGGCAGAGCCAAAAGAGAAACATGGCTGCAGATTTATCTTCTACACACTAAAAGAAGTAGGGAGTGAAGAACGTGGTGTAGTGATCCAGTGGTGGCACGTGCTGTGTGTCCTAATACTGCCCTCACTCACACAGATGTGTGACATGCTTCATCATAGAGCTGCTTACAATCCACCCCGGTGCAGTCAATGCCTTGGGTGGAGCAATAGGGTAGGGGTAGACAAACACAACACAAAAGAGAGAAACAATGCTTTCAATTGTGACTGGGAATGCAGGAAGTGAAAGTGTAGTGTGATGTGAATTTAAAACTAGCTCGGAGGTATCTCTATACCTATACCTTAAGAAAGTTTTTTCCCCTTCTCCCATGACCGTCCAAAGAGACGGTAGCCCATGCCTTGATTCTCTCCCACCTCGACTATGCGAATTCATTAGCATTCCTGGGTATTTGTTGAAAAAAACTGTAAATTATACAGAATGCCGTAGCCAGACTCCTGTTCAACATCTCTGGGAGATCTAGTGTTCGGCAGCATTTGTGGGATCTGCACAGGTAATAAAATATATATTAAACTCCTTAAGGGCAACAAAAAGTCAGAACCAGGGCAAAATAATTCTTCGGCGCATGGAGTAGAGCGGTGAGTGCGCGCTCCCCACCGGCAGCGCGTACAAGTCCTGCACATCATTTGCCTTACCCGCATAATTACATCATGGGCAGAAAAAAAATTATAATCACAATTCGCCCTACATAGGCCCCGGTGGGCTGCGCCGCCATATTTATCCTGAACACGCAGGAGTAAGCAAGGCATCAGCGGCAGCACACGGAGTCATCCTCCTGCACGGCACGCTATCGTTGTGTTAATGCGGCAGAGGCGTATGCCCGAATTCTCAAGTCCTGGGGCGTTGCAGCACGTATGTTTGTTATGGTGCGGTGGGGCCTTGAAAAATGCCCAGCCCGTACAGGGGCCTTTGAACACAGCTGCACGAGCGGTACTGTTGCAAAGATGCTGTGGTAGACGCCCTGCAACCTGAATGCCTTTCACGTCGTGCTTAGAGGTTCCTTTCCTAGAAACAGTTAGCGGCAAATCGCGAAATCGCGATATCCTGGAGGGTCTGATATATATATATATATATATATATATATATATATATATATATATATATATATATATATATATACTTGAAGATGAAGGATCACAAGAAAACAACAGCCAGCCAGGGCAAAAATCTGGATCCCAAAGGATACAATGAGTCACAAAGAAATAAACTATATTTTTGTTCTTTGGTGAATCTATCTGTTTGAGTCACTTCTTTTTTGGATATTTATATATATATATATATATATATATATATATATATATAGATATATATAGATAGCACTGACTTCTCAACTTCCATGTTGTGCAGCATGCAGCACACGATGACGATATTACAGACCTTGGCCGGTGCATATGGGAGGGATCCGCCGGTCTCATCGAGACACCGGAATCGGCTCTTCAGGAGGCCAAACGTCCGCTCTATCACTCGCCTGGTCTGCCCGTGTGTATTATTGTACCGCTGATCTGCAGCTGTTATTGGGTTCCGGAGAGGTTTCATCAGCCATGGCATGTTGGAATATCCCAAGTCACCTGCAAATATACATCATGTATATAAGTGGTTCATGAGATGCAGGCAGAGCAAAAGTTACTGAAACACACAGGACACACAGAGTATACCCACCAACAAGACATGCCCGATGGTTGCGCAGCTGCAGCATCAATCTTGGCTTGCTGCTACGCCTCATGATGAATGCATCATGGCATGATCCTGGATAACGTGCACAAACATAGGAAATCATCATGTTAGCAAGACACACCACCAGGTCATTTATAGAGTGATAATGTTTCCTGTTGCGGAAAGCCTGTTCCTGAGCCTGTGGTGGCACCAAAGCCACATGTGTCCCATCAATGGACCCTATTACATGTGGAATCCCACCCAGGGCATAGAATTCACCCTTTACATCTCTAAACTCTTCAGGAGTAGGAAATTTGATGAATTCATCAATATGCTCCAACATGGCTGCTAACACATCACGCAAGACACGGCTGAACATTGTTTGTGACATACCACCTACATCAGCTATGGTAAATTGGAATGTACCTGTTGCAAAAATATGGAGGGCTGCCATTACCTTTAGCTTGGGTGTCAGTGCAGTAGGATACCTGTGTTGCGGTAGGAGATGTGGTGCCAGCTTGTTCGTCTAGTCCTGAATCAACGCTCAAGTGAATCTGTAACGTCGGATGCAGTCATGTTCCTCATGGTAGCCAAGTCTGGAAATGGCCTTGGTAGAGGCGGTGCCCTGCAGGACATATTTTGGAAGAATGGAGAATAACCGTCAAACAACATCAATGGCAAGGTACATATCACATGCAAAACTGCTACTAGACATCATGTCACTATGGAGTCTGGCGTGTGCAATGCATCCCGGACAGATATTGCAGCTTGCTGGCACTCCTACATAAACCGAGATACACCTGTTGTTTGCCTCAATAAACATGACATGCCCTGAAACAAGCTGCTAGTTCGTCTGAGTGAACAACCCAAGATATCACTTGAGTGACACACTTCACAAAACCTGCAATGGAAGGTTGTCAACCCATCCAGACAGTTGACTGCAAGGCACAGGCGCAGGTCACATGGAATAGCAAAAATACATATAAAAAACATAGCAATAAAGGTGTGCATGTGGCAAAAAAAACTACTCAGCCCTTGTCAGGATGCAGACATGTGTGCCTTTGGAAAATTGATGCCTGATGCCATCAGACCCAAACGCCGTAGACATGCACATGTGGCATGGTGAGTGTACATGTGAAACCATTCCCCATCTCAACACAGACCCATGTTAGATGCACCAACAGCAGGTGCAGTTTACGTAATACAAACAACAAGCTCAAGGTTTGACATAACACACACCGGTCCCAGTCACATAGGGTCATGCTAAGCGTGAAATGTCAAGTGTCAAAGTGCCCCGGTCCCTGGCATCATGAGACAGGTGCCCATAGTTATGACTGTGCCATCCCAGTGTTGATGTGCCAAGTGTAAAGGTTATGTGTACCACATAGTGGCACATCACACATGACATGTGTTAACATGTCAGCACACATCAATTATGCATTAAGATCAGATGCCCGGGGCTATATCACTGCCTGCCACACCTAGGGCCTGGACATGTAAGTATGAAATTAAAAGAACTTGATACACATCATTGTTTGAACCGTACCCCTACATCCGACCATGCGTGCGCCTCGTATCACTATTGTAATGGTGCCATGCGTGAGCGTGTGAAACGCACCATACCCCTGCATTCACAAATGCATGTGAAATGCACCGTGTGAAACGCACCGTACCCCTGCATTCATAAATGCGTGTGAAACACACTGTTTGAAACGCATCGTACCCCTGCATTCACAAGTGCGTGTGTGCACAGCGTCTCACTATTCTAATCGTGCCCTACGCGAGCGAACCGTACCCCTACTTTCCGTGCATGTGTGCGCATCGTATCACTATGGTAATCATACCATACGTGAGCAAACCGTACTCTTACTTTCCGTGCGTGGGTGCACAGCATCTCACTATTCTAATCGTGCCAAACGCGAGCGAACCGTACCCCTACTGTCCGTGCATGTGTGTGCATCATAACACTATTGTAATGTGCCATATGCGAGCAAACCGTACCCCTACTTTCCGTGCAAGTGCGCATCGTATCACTAATGTAATCGTGCCATACGTGAGTGAACCGTACCCCGACATTACGTGCGTGTGTGCGCATCGTCTCACTATTCTAATCGTGCCATACGCGAGCAAACCATACCCCTACATCCCTGCCATGTGTGCACCTCGCATCACTATTGTAATGGTGCCATGCGTGAGCGTGTGAAACGCACCGTACCCGTGCATTCACAAATGCGTGTGAAATGCACCGTGTGAAACGTACCGTACCCCTGCCTTCACAAATGCGTGAAAAACGCACTGTGTGAAACGCACCGTACCCCTGCATTCACAAGTGCGTGTGTGCACAGCGTCTCACTATTCTAATCGTGCCCTACGCGAGCGAATCGTACCCCTACTTTCCGTGCGTGTGTGTGTGCATCGTATCACTATGGTAATCATGCCATACGTTAGCAAACCGTACTCCTACTTTCCGTGCGTGGGTGCACAGCATCTCACTATTCTAATCGTGCCAAACGCGAGCAAACCGTACCCCTACTTTCCGTGCGTGTGTGCATCGTATCACTATTGTAATGTGCCATACGCGAGCGAACCGTATCCCTCTTTCCGTGCATGTGCGCATCGTATCACTATTGTAATCGTGCCATACGTGAGCGAACCGTACCCCGACATTATGTGCGCGTGTGCGCAGCGTCTCACTATTCTAATCGTTCTGTATGTGAGCCAACCGTACCTCTATTCCATGCGTGTACGCATCGTATCACTATTGTAATCGTGCCATACTCGAGCTAACCATACCCCGACATTACGTGCGTGTGTGTGCAGCATCTCACTATTCTAATCGTGCCGTATGTGAGCGAACCATACCCCGACATTACATGCGTGTGTGCGCAGCGTCTCACTATTCTAATCGTTCCATACGCGAGCGAACCGTACCCCTACTTTCCGTGCGTGTGCACATCGTATCACTATTGTAATTGTGCCATACGCGAGCTAACCGTACCCCTACTTTCCATGCGTGGGTGCACAGCATCTTACTATTCTAATTGTGCCATACGCCAGTACCGTACCCCTACTTTCCGTGCGTGTGTGCGCATCGTATCACTATTGTAATTGTGCCATACGCGAGCGAACCGTACCCCTACTTTCCATGCATGTGCGCATCGTATCACTATTGTAATCGTGCCATACGTGAGCGAACTGTACCCCGACATTACGTGCGTGTGTGCGCAGCATCTCACTATTCTAATTGCGCCATATGCGAGCGAACCGTACCCCGACATTACGTGCGTGTGTGTGCAGCGTCTCACCATTAAAAAGGTGCCATAGGCGACGTGAAACGCACCGTATACGTGTGTGAATCGCAAAAAATACATAGGGGACACCTAGGGGACGAGTAGTAAGCCCTGAATGCAGGCTGGTTGTCATGGATACTGAGATTTGAGTGTGTGCTACAGGTGTCCTGCATAAGTCAGTTGGTCAAAAATATACAATGTTGCGAAATTGTTGTGGAACTGAAGCTCAAATTTTGAACCATGCAAATCTGTGTCAGGGCCCTATGTTTAAAGGGATTGGATGAAACGTAGGATGCAAAGTAATCTGGCCTATCACACTGTACTCCTGAGACTGAAAGCCCCTCAGCAGCACTGATTTAAGGCTGCATGTGGCTGTGAGAGAGCACTTGCCTGCACAACATTGGAGTGGACCACACTGCTGCTGTCTCTGCATTCCCTGGACTCTTATGTCGCATACGATAGAGAGGGCACCAGCATTCACTGATGAGGAAAACCAGGGCCTGCTGGATGCCCTCCTACCACAGTATAGCAAGCTGTATGGGAGACCAGGGGAGCAGGTGAGTGCTGACTGCAGTACCTTTGACTGTGCACCTGTCGTGTGAGTGTCACAATCAGCATTGTGTATTGGTGGGACAGACATGCAATGTGGTTTTGAGAGTGTCCCAGGGGGTGTACATTGTGGCGTCTCTCATGCAGAGCATGATGTAGTTCATGTGTGTTCAGTCCTCACTTGCATTGTGCTTACTGTGACATTCACTGCATAGCAAAATATTATAACTGTGACAGTCTTTTTGAAACTAGGGAAAAGTCTAAAGAGCAAAAAAATAAAATTATAATGGTATCTGATTTTAACAGCTTTAGCAATAAAGTAAAAAATCTCATTAACAAAAATTGGTCCATAGTTCATAAAAATGGTTCAGTACCTATGGCAAAGCCAATCTATGCCTTCCGGAGGAATAGAACAATCAGGAATCTCCTAGTGCAAACATTTTGTGAACCAAAATCCTCCGGACTCAGAAATGTAATAAATAACACTCCCATTAGAGGCAATTTGCCATGTGGAACCTGCTCACACTGCAAAAATATTGTAAAAACAGACAGCCTGGAGGTAAATGGTATTTCCCATTGGATGAACAACCACGTGAATTGTCGTACATCCAATGTGGTGTACCTGCTCATTTGCCCTTGCAATAAGTGTTATGTGGGCGAAACCGGACGAGAGATGCGCCAGAGACTTACGGAACACCGGCCCGCACTCAAAAATCTGAAAAAGAATGCACCACTGGTAGATCATTGGATTTCTGCTAAACATGGAATTGATGATTTTAAGTGGTATATCCTGGAGAAAATTAAAATATCTGCGAGAGGAGGTGATATGAATAAAAAACGCAGACTTAGGGAACAGTTCTTCATGTCGAAGTTTAGAACATACTATTCAGGACTAAACTGTCGTGCAGAATGGGAAAGATTAATTAAATGAAGTTCTTCAGTTTATTTGTGACCAAGTAGTGCTCATCAGGAGTAAGTAAGAACGAGGTTATAACAACAATAGGGGATCCAAAGAACGTGCATATAAGTGCTAATGAGACCAATACCAGTGAGGGGTCTCAGTAATTGGTATAGAAGTGCTGATGTAGCCGTAGATACCAAGTGATAACATAGATAACGTCAAGTGATGTATGCCTCTTTGGTAGACCGGGATTAAAAGTGTATACTATGTTGAATATACTGCATACTTAATCATGTAGATATCAAGTGATAGCAATACTGCATGTGTTAAATGTACTGTAAATCCATGTATATAGACAGAAAGTCAGTAATGCTGTAAATGTATATGCAGATGTATTCTCACTGGTTATGGAAAATGTGATGTTATGCACTATACCTCCAACTACCTATAGCCCATCTAGGTAGTTGGAGTTAAAGATATCCTTGAAATATTCGCATGCGGGAATCTTATGCAGAAATCCCCAGGACGAATTGAAAACCCGCCTTCGAATTAAATACAGTGACCACACATATCAGCCTAAAGGTATGTGGTAATTATGTAGCATTATATGAAATAGATGGAAGTTGATATCTTAATAGTGAGAGACATTCCTCAATATCATGTTCTCTCTTAGGCCTAAATCAAGTAATTATCGACTTGAGACCTTGCGCAAATTGAAAGACGTAAGAAACGCCTCAGACACGAGGAAGATCATTCTCCCGTTTTTATGTAAGTGTGAACAAAAATATCCCTCCCTCTAGTTCTAGACAAGGGAAAGGGAAGGGACAATATCACTGATGGGTATATCCTCCTTGTTTTAGAAAATACAGAGACTGATAGACATCTATCCAACCTATGCGGAGGAAAAAAAATTGATTAATCCTCATTAGAGTGGAACCACATAGAGAGAAAACTGATGTCATGGTAATCCAAGTAAGATTGATCTCTAAATACAACTATAAATATAGAAAGTGACACGGTAGAAATCGTGCCCAACACTGTACAGAATGTAATTTGCTCTCAATCAGATAAAAGTTACTAATTGCATATATTTGTTTTTAGAATGAAGATCAATTGTTTTAACATATAAGTCTGTCCTGAAGAAGGTGCATAAACATCTTAAAGCACCGAAACGCGTCGACAAGGGACTCTCTTCAACCAATGTATTTTTGATGCTAGAATATTATATTTTAATGTATGAATTTTAATTTGTTTGACAACTTCTTATCTTTGAGAAATAAATAGAATAGGCATTATTTTATGTATTAGAGAAGAATTGTTTTTTGAGTAAATGTTTGTAAAAATTTTTTGTTATTAGTGTTATTAAAATTATTTTAACTTTATGAGAATAAAATCTTGAGAGACACAAGCAATTACAGTGTTGTGCAGCAATAATTACCTAAAGTCACGGTTTGAACACTAGTTAAGTATGATTAGTGTGTAGACCAGTTGGTCACATAAGTGAAAGTTAATGACACAGAAAGGAATTTCTTTTGATACTGTCTGACACCCAGTCCTTTCTGGTTCTCTGGGAAACTCTCTTCTTTTGAAGGTTGTTACATCTCTTGCAGCTGGAGAGTTAGTACGTGTGCAAAACCATGGAAACTTTGAAGATCTTTGGCTTCTCTGAAGACCAATTTAAGAAACTGACAGGGGGTAGCTCCAAAACCATTAACTCAATGACTCTGTCTAGTAAGGATGATGATAGATAGAATAAACTGTGGCACTTAAAGAAAAAGATGATCCGCACTGAATTGCATTCAGAGTTTATCATCCAATATTGCAAAAAGGGAGTTATACCTGTGGGGCTTCAAATTAAGAACGAGCCAGGTTTATTTGTTACGAATGAAAAGTTTAAAGTGAATTGGACACTCATCGCGAATCGCTGCAGTCACGATTGGATGTTATTGATAATAGAGACAGCCCGATATAATAATAATTGAGAGAGAAGAGATCGAGAGCTTAGAAAGGGAACTCAACGAAAGTACTGCCCTCGATGATGCCAAGAAAAAATTAGATGAGATTAAAGATGATATTAGCAGCCATCAAGAATACATGATCAACAAGAAATCAAACAAATTAAGAAAAGATATAGCTAACTATAGGGTTGAATCTGTTTATCCCTATATTCAGAAAGATTATTACGATCAGCCAGCAACAAGTGAATATGGTGGCAAACAGTTTCATTACAACAAGAACAGATACTTTAAAAAGAATGTAATCTTTTCTGGTACTTCATACAACAGCTCAGACTCAGAAGGGGAGAGAAATAATGACAATAGAAATAGAAAAGATCAAAGAGATGGGGAAGCTGGCAACAGCAGAGAATATTCGACAGCTTTTTTAGGTCAACAACAGAGACGCCAACCCAGGGGGTTCAGGACACGGGGGAGGGGACGTCCTGGCTATACCCAAACGGGAAACACAATGAGGAGACCATACATGCGAACTCGCAGCCACAAAGATTGGGAATAGAGAACACCAACCACAATAAAGCCCCCATCATAAATCTCTCAGACAAAGTATTGGCACCTGATGAAGTTAGTGTTTTAGAAAAGGGATTAGGTTTTGCCCCCAGCACACAAGGGTGTAGATATGCAATAGAAAGAGATGTCAGAGATTTGTTTAGGAAGATTCGAATAAAACATTTTTTTGAAGGCAAAGAGGAAAGAGAAACGAATAATAAATCCGGCCTCAAACCCCCATCCACCTGGACTCCCAATATAGGGATGGTAGGCCAGAAAGTGGATACCTTTGAAAAAGTGGTTATAAGTGGTTTAGAAAAATTACTGGACACCAAAACATGGACTCCCAATAACTTATCAAAAAAGCAAAGGGAAGCACTTAAAAATCTGTCAGCCTGTGAAGATATAACCATAAAACCAGGGGACAAAGGTGGTAGTATCGTGATAATGAAAACAGATGATTATGACCAACGCATGTTAAAACTATTGGAGAATAGGACACACTATAAACCATCAAGTGTCACAGATTGGGTTAACCTCAAGAAGAAGGTAACAGATATGGTCACTTATGCTAAAGAAGATGGTATCATTAGTGATGAGGAATATCGGTTCCTGATAAATGACCAACCAAAAGTACCAGCCCTATATGGGCTACCGAAGGTACATAAGAGCATGGAAGACCCACCCATGCGTCCTATTGTATCAGGAATAGAATCATTAACTGAACCATTAAGTAAATATGTTTACCATTTTATTCAACCCTTAGTAGCTCTTCTACCGTCATACATAAAAGATACGACACACATGATTTCCAAAATAGAGGGGATTGAGTTCAATAAAAACACACAATGGCTGGTGTGTTTAGATATTGAATCTCTTTATACAAATATTTCGCAGCAAGATACTGTAAGAATGATGGAGGAAATTTTAAAAAATGATGAGGGAGATTTGTCAGCAGAAAATACTTTCATTATTGACTGTATAGAAATTATTTTAAAAAATAACATTTTTCTATTCAGGAAGGACTACTATTGCCAATCTAAAGGTACCAGTATGGGAACCACATGTGCTCCCAGCCTGGCATGCCTATAGGTTGGCAAATTTGAAAAACAACATATCTACAATGAGATGAGTCCCTTTTTTGAAAATGTGAAACACTGGTCCAGGTTTATAGATGATATTTTCTTTATTTGGGAGGGATTGGAAGAAGACCTAGTCAGCTTCTTGGAATGGTTAAATTGTGGAGACTCCAATTTAAAATTTACTTCAACTAAAAGCCAGCATGCGGTGGATTTTTTAGATATTAAGATCAGAGAAAAGGAAGGTGTCCTGAATGTAGAACTATATGTTAAGCCCTCAGACAGGAACACCCTCCTCCACCACACTAGTTATCACCCGAATTGCCAAAAAGATGGCATACCATTCAGCCAATTCTTGCGGATAAGACGCAATTGTAGCGACAGGCAAAATTTTGAAAAACATGCTGAAACATTAAAGGTCAAGTTGACCCAGAGAGGGTATCCCAAACGCCTAATAAAAGAAGCGTACAAACGTGAAAAATATTATAACCGTGACAGTCTTTTTGAAACTAGGGAAAAGTCTAAAGAGCAAAAAAATTAAATAATGGTATCTGATTTTAACAGCTTTAGCAATAAAGTAAAAAAATCTCATTAACAAAAATTAGTCCATACTTAATAAAAATGGTTCAGTACCTATGGCAAAGCCAATCTATGCCTTCCGGAGGAATAGAACAATCAGGAATCACCTAGTGCAAACATTTCGTGAACCAAAATCCTCCGGACTCAGAAATGTCATAAATAACACTCCCATTAGAGGCAATTTGCCATGTGGAACCTGCTCACACTGCAAAAATATTGTAAAAACAAACAGGCTGGAGGTAAATGGTATCTCCCATTGGATGAACGACCACGTGAATTGTCGTACATCCAATGTGGTGTACCTGCTCATTTGCCCTTGCAATAAGTGTTATGTGGGCGAAACCGGACAAGAGATGCGCCAGACACTCACGGAACACTCAAAAATCTGAAAAAGAATGCACCACTGGTAGATCATTGGATTTCTGCTAAACATGGAATTGATGATTTTAAGTGGTATATCCTGGAGAAAATTAAAATATCTGCGAGAGGAGGTGATATGAATAAAAAACGCAAACTTAGGGAGCAGTTCTTCATGCCGAAGTTTAGAACATATTATTCAGGACTAAACTGGCGTGAAGAATGGGAAAGATTAATTAAATAAAGTTCTTCTGTTTATTTGTGACCAAGTAGTGCTCATCAGGAGTAGGTAAGAACGAGGTTATAACAACAATCGGGGATCCAAAGAACGTGCATATAATTGCTAATGAGACCAATACCAGTGAGGGGTCTCAGTAATTGGTATAGAAGTGCTGATGTAGCCGTAGATACCAAGTGATAACATAGATAACGTCAAGTAATGTATGCCTCTTTGGTAGACCAGGATTAAAAGTGTATGCTATGTTGAATATACTGCATACTTAATCATGTAGATATCAAGTGATAGCAATACTGCATGTGTTAAATGTACTGTAAATCCATGTATATAGACAGAAAGTCAGTAATGCTGTAAATGTATATGTAGATGTATTCTCACTGGTTATGGAAAATGTGATGTTATGCACTATACCTCCAACTACCTATAGCCCATCTAGGTAGTTGGAGTTAAAGATATCCTTGAAATAATCGCATGCGGGAATCTTATGCAGAAATCCCCAGGACGAATTGAAAACCCGCCCTCGAATTAAATACAGTGACCACACATATCAGCCTAAAGGTATGTGCTAATTATGTAGCATTATATGAAATAGATGGAAGTTGATATCTTAATAGTGAGAGACATTCCTCAATATCATGTTCTCTCTCAGGCCTAAATCAAGTAATTATCGACTTGAGACCTTGCGCAAATTGAAAGAAGGAAGAAACGCCTCAGACACGAGGAAGATCATTCTCCCGTTTTTATGTAAGTGTGAACAAAAATATCCCTCGCTCTAGTTCTAGACAAGGGAAAGGGAAGGGACAATATCATTGATGGGTATATCCTTGTTTTAGAAAATAAAGAGACTGATAGACATCTATCCAACCTATGCGGAGGAACAAAAATTGATTAATCCTCATTAGAGTGGAACCGCATAGAGAGAAAACTGATGTCATGGTAATCCAAGTAAGATTGATCTCTAAATACAACTATAAATATAGAAAGTGACACGGTAGAAAGCGTGCCCAACACTGTACAGAATGTAATTTGCTCTCAATCAGATAAAAGTTACTAATTGCATATATTTGTTTTTAGAATGAAGATCAGTTGTTTTAACATATAAGTCTGTCCTGAAGAAGGTGCATAAACATCTTAAAGCATCGAAACGCGTCGACAAGGGACTCTCTTCAACCAATGTATTTTCGATGCTAGAATATTATGTTTTAATGTATGAATTTTAATTTTTTGACAACTTCTTATCTTTGAGAAATAATTAGAATAGGCATTATTTTATGTATTAGAGAAGGATTGTTTTTTGAGTAAATGTTTGTAAAAATGTTTTGTTATTAGTGTTATTAAAATGATTTTAACTTTATGAGAATAAAATCTTGAGAGACACAAGCAATTACAGTGTTGTGCAGCAATAATTACCTAAAGTCACGGTTTGAACACTAGTTAAGTAAGATTAGTGTGTAGACCAGTTGGTCACATAAGTGAAAGTTAATGACACAGAAAGGAATTTCTTTTGATACATGTTTTGGGACCTTGCCTGTGCCATAACCTGTGCACTGTCTTAGGGATTCACATTTGTTTGCACTGATGATGCGTTTCAACATAGGAGTGTGAGGTTTCACCTGCACACCCTTGCAGCATGCATGACCCATGTTGTGTAGTCAGACATGATGTACATTATTTGGGAAATATGCATTGTGCCATGACAGTTCTTAATGTAACAGTCAGCTAATTACAGAACCACGGATCAGTGTGCCCACCACAATCCCCTGAGACACCCTGGCCTCCTAATCATGTGTGTCATACAAAACTGTGCCCATTCTATGTGGGTTGAGCATGGGTCTGCCTCAGTGGCATTGGTCCCTGGCATAGTTTGTATGTATCCTGTGTCTGCTACATGTTCCCACTGGACATGGATCCACAATTTGGCTTGTGCATACTCACACTGGGCAGTGCCTGTGTGCCTATTCACAACAATCTGTTGTTGGTTGTTTGTGACTAATATGTATTGGCAGCCCCACAAGGTGAGCTTGGGTTACCTTTTTAAATGTTGCTGCACAGTTTTTGTTACCCCGATTCTGAGTTCTCACTTCTTGAGCTGTATCTATCACATTGACTGAGGGATGGGGGTGTTGTGCAGGAGAGGTCGAATGGGCCTGCCTGATTTGGCCTTGGCAGTTGTGACCTGTGTGTGAGAATTGGATGGTCGATGTTTCACCATGCCCATCCCCTGTGATGGTGGACAGTGCTTTCATTTGGGGCTTGACAGCCTATGTCATTTGTTTCCAGACATCATTGTGCCTAATTCATTTTTGCCACATGTTTGTAGTTCTGGTGCAACGCTGTTTTGTCTTATTGTGCACACTACTGTGTTGACATTTTGCCGGGGGATAAGGGTGTGTCCACGATGCAGCAATGATTGTGTTCTTCACAATTGCAGGCCCATTAGCTTAAGCATTGTCCTGATTTGGGACATGTGGGCCACTTCACATGACAGCCAGTGGGTCTTACGTGCTAGCAACTGTATGATCAGGTAATAGATGCCTGTTAGACCTGGCACCTTGGCGTGAGTCTCCCTTTCACTTTTTGCTGCTGTGTCTCATATGTTTTGCTGGTGTTAGCTGCTCAGAGCACTGTGCCACTGCCAATCAGTGCCACAGTGCAAGTGCTCCTCCCTGTACAAAGTGTATATGTGATTGGTTTCCATGATTGGCTTATTTGGTTTACTGTCAGACCCCTGTAAAGTGCACCTGGAGTGCCAGGGTTTGTAAATCCAAATGCTGCTAGTGGGCCTGCAGCACTGGTTGTGCCACCCACAGAAGCAGCCTTGTAAAAAGTGTCTAAGGTCTGCCATTGCAGAACCGGCGTGCAGTCTGGTACTGTCATGCTGTCTGAGCAAGTGCACACACTTGCCAGCCCCTAAAACCTTCCCTTTACTTCATGTGAGTCGCCCCTATGGTAGGCCCAAGGGCAGGGTGCATTGTAAGCATAAGGTAGGACAAACCCTGATGTGTGTGACATGTCCTAATAGTGAATTACAGCCATTTTCGTTTTTCACTATTGTAAGGCTACCTGATCTCATAGGCCAGAATGGGCTGCTGGAATTATTACACTCTATAATCCTAGCAGGCTCAGGGAACATCGTAGAAATTCGAGTTTGATATGCCTGAACTCAGAATAATAAGATACATATTTTAGCAAAGTTTATTTTAATGTTCTGTGTTTGCAAATACCACTTTTAGAAAGTTGGTATTTGCTTGCCTATCTATTTCAGCCCGCCTCTGCTCTGATGTGTATCTGATGTCTGGTTTGTGTGATTGACAGGGCTGGGGAATTCCAGGAGACAGTCTGGGCAGCCAGGAGGTGAATAGAAAGATTACACCAGGATGGCTGGGAGGATTGTCCCTTGACTCTGAATAGGGCTGTGCTCTGCCACCACAATGCTGGCTTACCTCCTGTGGAGCGTCTGATGTCTCTGCCCTGCACACTGAAAAGACAAGCCAGAGTCACCACAACAAAGTGCTCAAGAACTGGACTGAACAAGGCAAAGGCCCCCTGGCCTCAAAGAACAAAAGAAATGCAGTATAAATATTGGAGCCCTCCTCCTAAGAAACTAGGGGCCAGATGTAGGAGCCCAAATACCGGTCGGTAACGGCCGATTTCGGCCGTTATCGACCGGTATTGAGGAATTGGCATGTAGGGGGCCAATTTTACCGATTCGGTAAATTTACCGAATCGGTAAATGTACCGAATCGGTAAAATACCAAATCGGTATTTTTACCGATTGGGTAACTTCCAGATGTAGGTGGGACTCTTCTGAGTCCCAAAGGCCTTTCAGATTCGGTATTTTACCACCCAATCCAATTGGGTGGTAAAATACCGAATCCAGGTGTGCATGCACATGTGTGCATGCACACCTATGCCATGTGACAGACAGACATGCCCTTAGGGCATGTCTGTGTGCAACATGGCACACATGCCTGTATTCGGGGTGCTAGAGGGTGTCAAAGTGACACCCCCTGCACCCTTGCTGGATTCGGTATTTACCGAATCGGTAAATACCGATTCGGTATTGCCCATTGATTCCTATGGGTTTCAATGCCCATAGGAATCAATGGGCATTACCGAATCGGTATTTACCGATTCGGTAAATACCGATTTTTACAGAGTCGGTAATTCAATTACCGATTTTACCTAAATCTCCCTTCTTTTATTTTACCGATTCATAAATACCGAATCGGTAAAATTCGGTATTTATGAATCGGTAAAATAGAATTACCTACATCTGGCCCTAGATCCTGTTTGAAGCAAGAAGAACCTCTGTCCAACGAGAAGGACTTGGAAAAGCTACAAGGAGGAGTACTGTCTCTGACCTGGGAGACTGGCCTGTGGTGGGTGCCTTGCTGCGAGAGGAGAGGAAAAGATTGAAAGAACTTTTATCTACTTGTGCCTCTTTAAACAATCTCCAAGGGCTTGTGGGTGAGCTTGCCCCCTGAACGGAGTCCCAGGAATATTGGACTCCTCCTGCCTCAAGTGCCGCTGGACATTGCCCGAGACTTGCCCCTGCTGCTGGAGCCGCAATCGGAGTGCTACTCGAAACCCTGTTCGCTTTGCAGCCGTGTCCGTGGCCACCCCACACCGTGTGACACCGCTCTGTATAAGCCGTAGCTCGCACCGTCACTGCCGGGCCGCCCGCACCCCGCTGCACCCTCCCCCAGTGAGCTGCACTGCTCGCCTCGCCACCCCTGCGCTGGCAGTTGAAGATCGGAGCGTCCCGCAAGGAGAACCCTCCCCGTTAGTCCAAAGCGTACCGGCTCCCCTGGCACCGCGCTCCAGAAACCGAACCCGCAGCCGCGCACTGAAGAGTACGGTTCATACGCTCGAAGCGTACCGGCCGCTCCGTACTGCGCCGCTGGGTTCGGATTGGCATCCCTGCTCGAAGGCATGACACGCATCCCGCTCCGCTTTGTGAAGCCTCTACGACCCGGACCGTCCGCTTGTCCCTGCAGCCCCGCTCAGATGCCCCGAACCGAGGCATCTAACCAAGCCGGGCCCGTACCAGAGAAGAGCCCACGCACGCTCCTGGGACCCCTACAACTGCCGCACCATCCGCGTTGAGAACTACAAGTTACAAGGTACTGTGAGAGTCGCCCCAGACTGTGTGCGCACCGGACCAGAGGGTCCGTAACGTTCATTTTTACTCTTTTTGTGCTACGATCAGCCCCAACAGAAGCGCACAGTCAGCGCGACTCGTATGGACCCTAGAAATACGCATTTTTAAAGAACCCTTGAATTTGAAAAGTATTGTGGCCTATTTTTAAAAGCTATTGGGTCTTGTGTTAAACTTATATAAAAATACCAATTTTTTTATATAAAACTAGACTGGTGTCCATTTGTGGTGTATCATTGAATTACTATATGTGGTCATAAATGCTTCACCCATAATGCTCTGAAGTTTAGCCTTGTCTGCTTGCGCCACCCTGCCTCGAGGGTGAGCAGGGGTTATTTTTAAGAGTAAGTCCCTTGCCCTGACTAGAGGAGAGGGTCCCTGCTTGTCATAAGTATTCACCTGTGCCAACCAGAGACCCCCAATTCTAACAATGCCCCTGTGAGGACTGACACTTTTAAAGTTGTCTCACATTGATCAATGTACCTTGGCACTCCCAACACTTGTTAAGAGTTGTTTATGTTTTGAATGTGTTCATATGACAAATTGTGTAGGTTATATTTATGTGCCTGCATTATAGTTGTCTCACAAGGTAGTGCACACAAAACAACATTTGCAATGTTTTGGAATAAGCAGGCAGCTTCTGAAGGAGGCCAGTGTTAGTGATTAATGTTGTGCCTTGATCTCCATGGACATGTCCCCACAGTGGTCTTGAGTGCTTGAGACTGCTTTGTTGTCAATTGTACAGACTAATGTGTGTCAAGCCATCAAGACCCCCGTTGGACCATGTATATGGCAAATGTGCTACGCCATTTGTTTCTAACAGTGTTTCATCTTAAAGTGTGCCAGCTGTTTCAATGAATTTGTCTATGTTTTTGTGGCATTTCCTTGTGAGAGATCTTTCATGCAGGCACATATGTGTTCTCTTCACAAGATGGCGAATGACACATTCAATACATGTTGAATGTGTGAAGTATGGTGAGTCCCAAGAAGAGTGCCAACAATTTGTGACATTAGTTTTCACCCAAATGTACTTACAGGGCTCTGAGTGTGGTGTCACCTTAGGGAGTGAGGTGTGTTAGTTTGCCCTGATGGGCACCACAGCTGTTTATTTCTTTGTGAACTTGAGGTGGCATCACTTCATTGTATAGATCTGCTCTCCTGTAAACGAACAGAAGCTTCTCAGTGTAACTCTCATTCAAGTTGTGGCCTGGTGTGTTCTTTGGATCCTTGTGTCCAAGTAGCATTGTGTCTATACCAACTGTGCAGTACTAGTTTCAAATATGTGCTGAGCTATCTGGCTGTTACTCATGATGCATGCCATGATTTGCAGTGTGACCAACTGATTTTGTGCTCATGTGTCAGATGTGTACAGGTGACTGATGAATTTTTGTTTCTTCTCCTTGCCCACAGCATCATCAACCGACACAGGAGGAGACTTGAGCACGGACCAAGAGGAGGGACCCAGCCACAGTGCCACCACAGCTGAGGAGTCGGAGGGAGCCAGTGGCACGGAGGGTGAGGGGAGTCAGGGGGCCGGACCTTTGGAAGGCGACACTGCTTACCATGCGGACGGCTTGGCTTCTGACTCCCAGGAGGAGGGGGAATATGCGGCAACATAATCTACCATCACTGTGTCTGTCCCTGCCTCCTCCAGATCCATCTCTACCCTCCCAGTTGCTAGGGTTCCTTCTGTCCATGCTGCCCCCATGTCTCCTTCGTCCCGGCACCGCAGCCCCTGCCCCTGTCTCCCCTGCTGCCCTCAGTGCCGAGTCTGTGCACCTAATCCGTCAGATTCAGGTTCAATGCTGTCTGTCCTCCATGGCCACACTACAATACTGACACAGTTGTTGTCATTCATGGAGGGCATGTCAGCTATGATGTCTGACCAACGTCGGATTCTATCGTCCCTGGACTGCTCATTGATGGCAGCAGTTTCCCTCGTGCAGCAGTCCGTCCCCCTCCTTCTGGACCCATCCACACCCCCCTCTCCCATACCTGTCCAGAGCACACGCAGACGAACAAGATCACGCACACCAACGGACACAACCAGCACACCACCACCAAAGTGTAAGCGCAGATGTCCTGGCATGCAATCTCAGAGGGATGCACACACACCCACAGGGACTGGGGTCAGACAGCAGGCACATAGCCACAGACAAAGTCTGCAAGACTCATAGCCCTCTACCTCCACTCCCATTGTGTCCCCGGGTGCAGGTGGTGGTCTGGCTGAACTGGCAGCAGTGTGCAGCGCTGAGTTTATTTCCACCTTTGGCGCTGCACAAGCCACTGAGGAAGATTCCTCCCCCCATGCACCCACAACACCTACCCTTCCCTCACCTGTCCCTGCGGTGCCTGGCCTTGACCCAGATGATGCCACACACGGGTCAACAACCCTTTAGCTCCATCATGTGCAGGCAAGTTTGGGGTCGACGCCCTCCCCAATGTCCCCCAACCAGACTTTAACCTGGACTGGCCATTGGCCTTGTTTAAGCCGGGACTCATTTTTAAAATCATTTTCCTTTGGAGCTGAATAAATCATTTTATTTTTCATTTTAAACTATTGCATTTCAGGTACTTGCTTTAGGTGCTGTGTGCCTAGGAGTTGGTGTCATGGTAATGTTTTGGGGTTGTGAAAGATGTCTATTTTATGATGGTAATGAGGTGGACCATGGTATCTATGTGCCATCACAATGTCTCTGAAATTAATCTTTAGTTGTGTGTGTTCAGTTTGCCCACAGACATTGTCCCAAGGAGTGTTCCTTCCTCAGTGACACATGAGATCTTCACTACAGATAGTTGCACAATTGTTGTGCTGACATGTGTGCAGATTTCCTAGTTTGTTGAACGTTCCCTTCAGCAATGGCCATGCCTGCTCACAGATGACTACTGCTCATTAGTCTGTGCCATCCATGCTACTCACTGTACTTGTGTTTTGAGTATGTACAAATGCCTACTTGGCACACTCACCCTTTTTCCCACTATGCAGATGTGTAATCACAGCCTACCCCTATGTTGGGATTTGTTATGCAGGGTATTTATGCACATGACTCACAATTGTGTGCATTGTATCTATGGGGTTTCAACCCTATTCCTTCCATGAGAGAGTACATGTTGGTGGTCTGACCACCAACTGGACATTCATATCAGCCCAGGGATGTACATGACAGTGTGTGTTCCCTTTCGCTCTCTTTGTTTGGTGGGCTGTTACATAACTATACACTATTGTGTCATGATGGTAGGGTGTGTAGGTTGCCTGCAACCTCCATGGGTGGGTATGCATGTGGGATCTGACATCACACCCACATGTGGTGTGTCACACACTGTGTGACAGAAATCCATCCTCCGTGTAGTGGGACACTGCTGTAGGTGATGTGTTGCTATGGCACTATCAGGACACTCACAGGTTAGGGATGTACACATACACCCATGTAGTTGTGGTATGATGATGATAATGCCCCCCCATATCTGAGCACTGCTGGGAGTCCTGTGCACCCACCCCACTTATGTCTGGACACTGCTGGGAGTCATATCCACCCACCCCTCATATGTCTGTACACTGCTGGGAGTCATATCCGCCCACCCCCATACTGTAGGCCTATGATGGGAGTCATATCCACCCACCCCTCATATGTCTGTACACTGCTGGGAGTCATATCTACCCACCTCTCATATGTCTGGACACTGCTGGGAGTCATATCCACCCACCCCTTATATGTCTGGACACTGCTGGGAGTCCTCTGCACCCACCCCTCATATGTCTGGACACTGCTGGGAGTCATATCCACCCACCCCCATACTGTAGGCCTATGCTGGGAGTCCTCTGCACCCACCCCTCATATGTCTGGACACTGCTGGGGGTCATATCCACCCACCCCAATACTGTTGGCCTATGCTGGGAGTCCTCTGCTCCCACCCCTCATATGTCTGGACACTGCTGGGAGTCATATCCACCCACCCCTCACATGTCTGGACACTGCTTCATGTCATATCCACCCGCCCCTATACTGTAGGCCTATGCTGGGAGTCCTCTGCACCCATCCCTCATATGTCTGGACACTGCTGGGAGTCAGATCCACCCACCCCTCATATGTCTGGACACTGCTGGGATTCATATCCACCCACCCCCATACTGTAGGCCTATGCTGGGCGTCATATCCATCCACCCCTCATATGTCTGGACTCTGCTGGGAGTCATATCCACCCACTCCCATACTGCGGGCCTATGCTGGGAGTCATATCCACCCACCCCTCATATGTCTGGACACTGCTGGGAGTCCTCTGCACCCACCCCTCATATGTCTGTACACTGCTGGGAGTCATATCCACCCACCCCTCATATTTCTGGACACTGCTGGGAGTGCTCTGCACCCACCCCTCATATGTCTGCACACTGCTGGGAGTCATATCCACTCACCCTAATACTGTAGGCTTATGCTGGGATTCCTCTGCACCCACCCCTCATATGTCTGGACACTGTTGGGAGTCCTCTGCACCCACCCCTTATATGTCTGGACACTGCTGGGAGTCATATCCACCCACCCCCCATATGTCTGGACACTGCTGGGAGTCACATCCACACACCCCAATACTGTAGGCCTATGCTGGGAGTCCTCTGCACCCACCCCTCATATGTATGGACACTGCTGGGAGTCATATCCACCCACCCCTCATATGTCTGTACACTGCTGGGAGTCATATCCACCCACCCCCATACTGCAGGCCTATGCTGGGAGTCATATCCACCCACCCCTCATATGTCTGGACACTGCTGGGAGTCCTCTGCACCCACCCCTCATATGTCTGTACACTGCTGGGAGTCATATCCACCCACCCCTCATATTTCTGGACACTGCTGGGAGTGCTCTGCACCCACCCCTCATATGTCTGCACACTGCTGGGAGTCATATCCACTCACCCTAATACTGTAGGCTTATGCTGGGATTCCTCTGCACCCACCCCTCATATGTCTGGACACTGTTGGGAGTCCTCTGCACCCACCCCTTATATGTCTGGACACTGCTGGGAGTCATATCCACCCACCCCTCATATGTCTGGACACTGCTGGGAGTCACATCCACCCACCCCAATACTGTAGGCCTATGCTGGGAGTCCTCTGCACCCACCCCTCATATGTATGGACACTGCTGGGAGTCATATCCACCCACCCCTCATATGTCTGTACACTGCTGGGAGTCATATCCTCCCAACCCTCATATATCTGGACACTGCTGGGAGTCATATCCTCCCACCCCTCATATGTCTGTACACTGCTGAGAGTCATATCCACCCACCCCTCATATGTCTGGACACTGTTGGGAGTCATATCCACCCACCCCTCATATGTCTGGACACTGCTGGAAGTCATATCCACCCACCCCCATACTGTAGGCCTATGCTGGGAGTCCTCTGCACCCACCCCTCATATGTATGGACACTGCTGGGTGTCCTCTGCACCCACCCCCATATGTCTGGTCACTGCTGGGAGTCATATCCACCCACCCCTCATATGTGACGCACTGTACCCCTACATTCATGGCATGTGTGCGGCTTGTATCACTATTGCAATGGTGCCATACGCGAGCGCATGTGACGCACCTTACCCCCACATTCGCGGCGTGTGTGCGGCTCGTATCACTATTGCAATGGTGGTATACGCGAGCGTGCATGACACACCGTACTGGTACACTTGTGTTGTTGAGGTACGTTGTACTCACCGTCTGTGCCGTCGTCAGTTTCTATGCGCCAGGTCGTAGGCGTACAGGACTGGGATTTCACGAACGATGGGGTTCATGGCGTGTATGTTGCGTACCGGGGTGCGGTTCAAGCCGGACTCTCCTGTTACGGCAGTTTTCAAGTCCCGTAGAAAAAGGGTCGTACGGAGTGTTGCAGAGACGAATCGTACTTGCTGGGCCGGAAACTGCTGCTTGTTTATGTACGGATGTAGCGTACTGCGTGACCCGGACACAAATGGTATGTATTGTTGCGTCGTACGGTGTTTGGTACGATTCGCATGGGGATCTGCTTTGGATTTGGATCATACTTGCTCGTACGTACGGGGAACTTGAAGGTGTATGATTCGTATGGGAAATACGCTCCGTACAGCTATTCGGAATGCATTTTCCCATATCGGAATCAGCCCCTTAATGTTTTTGATTAATAACGATTTCTATTAAATATAGTTATTTGTTTGATTTTTTTTTAAATACTTATAAAATAATGTTTGCAGGTAAGTTTTTTAGAATGACAAAATGTTTCTATTTTTTGTAATTTTTATTATTTTTATATATGTTTTCTTTTTTGTTTTAAACATTTTTTGTATTGCAGTTGATTTTTTGTTTGTATTTAATTTTGTATTTACTTCAGTGGGAATATGAATTTGTACCCCTCTGCTATCCAACACTTTCCCTACTGTTGCACTCACTGGAGTGGGAATAGTAATTTTTTCCCCTATGCTATCCAACACTTTCCCTACTGTTGCACTCACTGGAGTGGGAATAGTAAATGTTACCCCTCCGCTATGCAACACTCTCCCTACTGTTGCACTGACTGGAGTTGAAAAAGTAAATATTACCCCTCCGCTATCCAACATTTTCCCTACTGTTGCACTCACTGGAGTGGGAATAGTAAATTGTTCCCCTCTGCTATCCAACACTTTCCCTACTGTTGCACTTACTGGAGTGGGACTAGTAATTTTTACCTCTCCTCTAGCCAACACTTTCCCTACTGTTGCACTCACTGGAGTGGGAATAGTAGTTTGTACCCCTCCGCTATTCAACACTTTCTCTAATGTTGCCGTAATTTGAATGGGAATAGTACTTTTTACCCCTACGCTATCCAACACTTTCCGTACTATTGCACTCACTGAAGTGGGTAAAGTAAATATTCTCCTCCGCTATCCAACACTTTCCCTACTGTTGCACTTACTTGATTGGGTAAAGTAATTATTTCCCCTCCGCTATCCAATACTTTCCCTACTGTTGAACTCACTGGAGAGGGAATAGTAATTTTTAATCCTACACTAGCCAATATTTTCCCTTCTGTTGCACTCAAAATCTAAGTTTAAAAAATATTGAATATTTTAATGTTTTAATTTATAATATAATGTTTTTGTTGTTAGATTTTATGTTATAGGTGTATGTATATAAATATATATATATTTATTTGTAAATGTGTCTATATTCATAACATTTTAAAATAAATCAAAATCTTTGCTTATTCATTGTTTTAAAATAAATATGCATTTATATATTACTTTTTATATATGTATGTTTACATTTTTTACATCAAATGTATTTATTACATTTTTTTTTATTATTATATTAATTACATAATTATTTTTTTTATTTTATATATTTTCTTGTGATCCTTCATCTTCAAGTATTACATTTGTTAAAATATACATTACTTCTAGGGGGTCGATTCCGATTTTGTTCTGAAATTGGCCCGACCGACCCATCCGGGGAACTGAGTCTGGCCGACACCTACAGGCACCGTCCTACCCAAGCAGTACGATGTAAAGCCCGTGACCTACAACCCAGTCATACGGAAAACAAGCCGTACGACCAAGCCATACAAATATCAGCTATCCGGCCGGAAAATGGACATGAGCCACACTGACCGACACAAACCCGTATTGAACCTAACCGATACGTACCCGCGATGTCCGACAAGCACAGTCCGATGCAAAACGCATGAAACCCGACCGATCCTCACGGAGCCCAAGCTGCACGACCAACAATGCCCGAAAACGTACCTAAAGCGAGAGAGACCACCGCGATCGACTCGCATGCAACACAGAACACAATCAGCGTGAAAGGCACGGAGCAGCCCGCACAAGCTAACATGAGCGTCCGACTTGGTCAGAAGAACGTCTCCTACATGCCCACAAAAAACAATGGCAAAAACACAAAAAAAGACCAGTCAAGCTATGACAATGTCAATAAATAATAATTTTAAAAAATCACAAAGACACACCCACACCTCCACCTATAAAAAGGAAACCCTTTGCAAATACAACAGAGCAGCCAGCACAGAACAACTTGAGACACCAACCACAGGCACACACACAACTCACCCATCACACAACCCACACACTATCAACACCCCTCCAAAAGCTCTCACACATACTCCTACCAAAACGGACACCCACCCACTCACCCTCACTTGCACCCACACACCCACCCACCCACATCACTCCTCACCATCACCCATCACCATGCCCCTAAGAAGAATCCAAAGTTCACAGACACAGAGTTAGAAATATTGGTAGATGAGGTAACGAGGGACATTTGTTTGGTACCGTGGTACAAAGGTCCCCCATGTCACAGAAAACCAAGATGTGGGACAGGATCATGGACAAGGTGAACGCACAAGCACCAGTGCTTCGCACAAAGACCGACATCCAGAACAGGTGGTATGACATGCGCAGGAGGGACAAGAAGCTCCTCCAGAAGGAACATGCCTAGAGTCAGCGCACTGGCGGCGGCCCTCCTGCCAAACCAGTCTACTTCAGGGCCTGGGAGGAGAAGGTGCGGGACCTCCCCCCACCAGAGAGCATCCATGGCCTAGCAGACATACCAGAGCCTGGTGAATACACGGTGTACAGTCATAATATCGAGTCAATTATTTCGACTGGACAGAATATCGAGTAAAAAATATAGAATGGACATAATATCGACTAGACATAATATAGACAACAAAAATATCGACTAGAGAAAATTAATATCGAATAGAATGGACATAATATCGAATCAAAAATATAGAATGGACATAATATCGACTAGACATAATATAGACAACAAAAATATCGAATTTAAGGTAAGTTAATAATAATTTTTATTTTTTGTGTAATATAAGTCTGTAGCGGGTTGTGGGTTTATAGGGGAATAGGGTGGGAAGTAATTTAATTCTAATTAATTAAATATGTTAATTTATTTATTGATATATATTTAGAATTAATTGTTAATTAATTATTAATTGGTAATTAATTAAAATATAATTGGTAATTAATTATAATTGATTAATTGATAAATATTTTAATTTTAGTAATTTATTTTCTGTAGCGGGTTGTGGGTTTATAGGGGAATAGGGTGGGAAGTAATTTAATTATAATTAATTAAATATGTTAATTTATTTATTGATAATAATTTAGAATTAATTGTTAATTAATTATTAATTGGTAATTAATTAAAATATAATTGGTAATTAATTATAATTGATTAATTGATAAATATTTTAATTTTAGTAATTTATTTTCTGTAGCGGGTTGTGGGTTTATAGGGGAATAGGGTGGGAAGTAATTTAATTATAATTAATTAAATATGTTAATTTATTTATTGATATTTTTTTAAAATTAATTGTTAATTAATTATTAATTGGTAATTAATTAAAATATAATTGGTAATTAATTATAATTGATTAATTGATAAATATTTTAATTTTAGGGTTCAGGGTCAGTTTTCAGTTTTTGGGTAAAGGGGTATTTTTAGGGTTCAGGGTCAGTTTTCAGTTTTTGGGTAAAGGGGTATTTTTAGGGTTCAGGGTCAGTTTTCAGTTTTTGGGGTAAAGGGGTATTTTTAGGGTTCAGGGTCAGTTTTCAGTTTGTAGGTAAAGGGGTATTTTTAGGGTTCAGGGTCAGTTTTCAGTTTTTGGGTAAAGGGGTATTTTTAGGGTTCAGGGTCAGTTTTCAGTTTTTGGGTAAAGGGGTATTTTTAGGGTTCAGGGTCAGTTTTCAGTTTTTGGGTAAAGGGGTATTTTTAGGGTTCAGGGTCAGTTTTCAGTTTTTGGGGTAAAGGGGTATTTTTAGGGTTCAGGGTCAGTTTTCAGTTTGTAGGTAAAGGGGTATTTTTAGGGTTCAGGGTCAGTTTTCAGTTTTTGGGTAAAGGGGTATTTTTAGGGTTCAGGGTCAGTTTTCAGTTTTTGGGGTAAAGGGGTATTTTTAGGGTTCAGGGTCAGTTTTCAGTTTGTAGGTAAAGGGGTATTTTTAGGGTTCAGGGTCAGTTTTCAGTTTTTGGGTAAAGGGGTATTTTTAGGGTTCAGGGTCAGTTTTCAGTTTATGGGTAAAGGGGTATTTTTAGGGTTCAGGGTCAGTTTTGGGTTTTTGGGGTACAGGGGTACTTTGTAAAAATAAAGTAAAATTACATTTAAATTACATTTATTTAATAAAATTAAATTATATTAAATTATATTATAATATTTTTTATTAATTTATATTCAAAAAATTATTATATACTTACCAATACTTATGTTGTAATGGTATGCGTTGTAAAGGTATATGCGTTGTAAAATCTTGCGTTGTAAATGTATGCGTTGTAAAAGTTTTTGCGTTGTAAAAGTTTTGTTGTAATGGTAGGCGTTGTAAAAGTATGCGTTGTAACGTCATACATCCCTGGAGTGGGAATAGTAATTTTAACCTCTACGCTATCCAGCGCTTTCCCTACTGTTGCACCCACTGGAGTGGGAGTAGTAAATTTTACCTCTACGCTATCCAACACTTTTGCTAATGTTGAACTCACTATAGTTGTAACAATACATTTTAAACATTTTCTAAAATGTTATATATGTTTATTTAATAATATGTTTAAATATATATATATATATATATATATATATATATATATGTGTGTGTGTAATTTTTGGTGATATAATTTTTTTAATTATATAAATTATTTATTACAATTATATTTTATTAATAATTATTTCTAAGTTTATATTAAATATATGTATTACTATATTAGTTTTAACTTAATTTTAAGACATTTTAAAAAATCGATATTTTGACAGTCTATATTTTTGTAAGTCGATATTTTGGAGTCGATATTTTGGTACTTACCTGTTTGAAGATAGGGAGTCGATATTTTGTCAATCGATATTTTTGACTCGATATTTGTGTATCTCGATATTTGTGTCGTCGATATTATGTCAGTGATCCGAATACACAACAAATATACTCAATATTGTGTCACAATACACAACCATCACTGTTAAGGGGACAGTGAAACCATGTACTGATAGCAAAAGCATAGTAAATAAAAGTCAATTAGCCCAAGAAGTGTATGCTAGTCACACAAACACAATAATGGCCATCTCATAGTGATTTGTAAGTGTGTCATGACATGTACAAACCTACCAACAAATAGGGGAAGGCAGAGGCAGTAATCTGAGTAAACACTGTCAGTCTGTGTCAGATATCCCTGCCACCACAACCACTATCTCACAGTGCAGCTGACCAACAGGAAGGAATAGTGGGTGTGCTGGTGAAGTGAGTGTATACAAAAGCATGATGGGGTTGTTGTCACAGATAATGACTCCCCTCACAATTGCACCATCAACACCTCTGTGAAGAATGCTCACCTCAGAGGGGCCTGAAATGGGGTGGCAAGTACTCTGGGACTGGGCTCTGTTGTGGGGAGCACAAGGCCCTGCTGGGAATTGGCCACCACCAAGCACCAGGACTCCACTGTCAGCCATCTAGTCAGCACAGGCACACCCCCTCACAGGGAAGCAGGGTCAGAAGGAAGGAAGTGAGGGCATGCTGGGAAGAGGGGTGTAGCCCAGAGCATGCTGGAAGTTGCATTCACTCACAATACCCACCCACCCACATGGCCCAGCAAGTTCACACTGAGCCATCCACAGATCACAGGGGGTGGACATTGCCTGGCAGGGACCCTTGGACTGGGCTATGTTGTGGGAGCACAAGGCCCTACTGGGAATTGGCCACCAGCAAACACCAGGACTCCACTGTCAGCCATCTTGTCAGCACAGAAACACCCCCTCACAGGAAAGCAGAGTCAAATGTTAACAGGGATTACACTCCTGTGTCAGCCATCTGATGGCCCTTGAGTACCAATGACCATGTACCACGAAATCCATGCATAAGCTGGGTTTGTGCACACATCTACATGCACATTGCAAGGCTTCATGTTGGCAGGACAATGTGCTTCCACAATATCAATCTCTGTCTGTGATGACTGAAGGCAATGCAGTGTTGAGGCATGCACCCTGAAGTCCCGTTGCAAATGTCATGTATATCAAACATTGTTACAAAGAACTAGGAGGGGTGAATGGTCCACTCTATCTGTGCAACCTGGTTCATTACTCATTATGTTGCCCCCATTGAAAGCCTCACATATGTACACATGCGTAGTGCGTGATATCATGCTTTTCCGCCTTAGTGTACTGTAGCAGCAGCATCATTGGATCCCCATTGTTGCAAATATGCTGTGCCTCCACCTGGAGGTAACCTGGCTGGTTCCCCTGCAGTGCCCAGAGATGAAAACTGAAAGTGTTTGTCTGTGCTCAAGTGCTGTGAGTCAAAAATCACACCCAACACACAAAGGCAAAGGAAAAATGTTGAACATTGTGATGTATGAAGTTACAAACAAAGATGTTGTGTGTGTGGATCAAGCTACTCATCCACCGGTCACTGTTGGTGAACATGTTGTAGCCCCATGTGATCCTAGAGCAAATATCTCCTCTGGGCACTACTGGGAAAGCAGGCAGTCTACCTCCAGGTGGAGGCACATCATATTTGCAGTAATGGTGATCCAAAGTAAATGCTGCTACAGTGCACTGAGGTGGCAATCCAAGAAGCACCGCCCCATTCCTGTATACGTATAGGAGGAAATGTACTAAGGAATGAAATCATGTGCATACCATGACTGCACAGGATGAGTGATACCTTGCCCCCTCCTTCATTGTTAGTACTACCCATTGCAAGATGAATGTATCAATACCTCTCCTTCCCTCCCTGTTACAATATACATAGGTTAACCATTGATGCATGTAGTAACATAACTGACAATGTCTCTCTCATCAAAACACAGGTGCTATTGGGGAAAGAGCAGCAAGTGAAGAGGAGTCCCTGTCCCAGACTCTGGTGGAGGATGAGCTCTCTGGTGTGGATCTGGCTCTGTCCTCTTCGGATGACGAAGATCAACCTGGCACCTCCGGTGTGAGTCATCTGCAGCCCCACCATCAGAAACACCTGCACCCCCTGCAGCCAGGCCAACAACATCTTGCAACAGACCTAACCCCACCGCCAAAACCGACAGACCTAGGACACCAAGTTCTAACAGCACAGGACACCAGCCACCCAGGGAGCTACGAACGATGACACCCAAGGGGGCCCCAGGTCAACTGGGCCTGCCACCACAGGTCCAGCCCGTGTGTCTAGGGGTGGTGGGAGTTGTGCTAGGCCGAGGTCACGGTCTGCAGAGGGGCCTAGACTGTCTGATGACCCCCAACTGGTACGCATCAGAGATGCGTACCAGGATAGCACCAGAGGATTCAGCCAGGTAGTGGGGTCCTCAAGGACATGCATCAGGAGCAGGATGGCCATCATGCACACATGGAGCCAAGTGGGACAAAGTTACTGGTGTGCTAAGCGACATATTGACTTGTCTCCGCCACAACAGCAGAAATATGTCTACACCTACCTGTGTGCCCACAACATCTCTTGCAACAACATCTGCAAATCCACAGGGAGGGAGGATGAATCGGGTGGAGAGTCCAATGCAACGTTGACGCCTGCACCTGAGGATCCCCCCCAGAAGAAGAAGAGGGGTCATCCGAAGAAGGACAAGTGAACCACAGTTGTCCGTGCACATCCCCCAGGAACCCAGAACCTATTTTGGATATTGGTCTTTGTGTGCTAAGCGTTCACCTTGTTGCACAACTCCCCAACATGACACGGAGGGTCCATGTTGTACTAATGTAGAAGATGAATGGGGACTTCACTCTGGGCATTTCACCTACCAATACTTCAAACTCATTTGGGAACTTTGGATTTTAAACCTCATCTACAGCACTATCTCCGCACATGTATGTAAATAAACTCACTATTACACTATACTTGCCTATGTTGTGATTAAAACTTGGTATGTGTCATGGAGATGATGACATGCCGAAGTACACAGTGCATACCAACTACTACAGCAATGTCATTACCGTAATGTGACTCATGTTGATGTGACACCTATGAGGGAGACACACCAATAGGGCACCACAACACATACTCACCATGGACATGTGACAAATTGCTTACAAAGATGTTTGCAAAATATACAGTGGAATACACAGAAACCACACCTTTCCACAGTCACTGCTAACAAGCCCACAAGTGAGGTAACCAAATGTCAGATGTGTGAAGACAGACGGCACACATAACTAAGTGAAGCACAGGTTCATTGCAAATCAGAAACAACTTTATTACACAACAGTATCAAGGTGATTCCACATGACAGTGGGCACAAGGCCACCAAGTCTCCTCAAATGGTGCTTCAGGGGTGTCAGGCACATCACATGATGGCATACTAGAAGTCCCAGCCTGGAATTGGATTCTGGTTGTCGGTGTCAGACTTGACCAAGCAACTGCCAAAGTACCTTAGGAGGGACAGAAATGAGACATAGTCAGGAGCACACCAGAACAGGATGGAAATGCAACAAACATGTCACAAGAAACCTACACAGTAACAAATTAGGATGTCAACACCATTGTAGACTAGAGACCATCTGACAGGACACATCACTGCACGCATCCAGTCAAGTACCACACGGACAAACTCAAACAGCAACTGAGCTTCACAAACACATCACAGGCTAACTCAGCACATTAACATAACAACCCTGTGAACTCACATTCAGCTGAAGAAGTTGTTGATAAGCTATGTGCGGACGTCACCCTCATCATCATCATCACTGGCCTCCTGGCCCTGGCCAGGATCCTCCAGAGGTGGTGGATGTTGGTCGTTGTCGTCCAGGATAATAGGCACCTTCTTCCGCACAGCCATGTTGTGGAGCATGCAGCAGACGATGATGATCGTGCACACCTTAACAGGCTCATATGGGAGGGCCCCTGCGGTCTTGTCCAGGCAGCGGAAGCGGCTTTTCAGGAGACGAAAGGTACGCTCAATACCTTGCCTGGTTCTGCCATGTGCCTCATTGTAGCGCATCTCGGATGCTGTCACAGGGTTCCTCAGGGGTGTCAGCAACTACCGCATGTTGGGGTATCCAGAGTCACCTACATACAAAGAATCGCACATTAGTTGAGTATTGTAAGGGGGTTGGAGACAACATTGCAAAACACACACAATGGTGAACAGTACACACCAACAAGCCAGGCACACTTGTTTGGCATCTGTGACATCATCAACGGTATGCGACTCCTCCTCAAGATGTACGCATGGTGCGCCAAACCAGGGAAACGTAAAAACACATGTGTAATCACCATGTCCGCCAGACATACCACCAGAGCATTGATAGAGTGGAAATGTTTCCGGTTGCGGTATGTCTGTTCCTGTGCCTGTGGTGGTATCAGGGCCACATGTGTGCCATCGATTGAGCCTATCACGTTTGGCATCCTCCCCAGTCCATAAAAGGCATCCTTAATTCCTGCGAGTTCACCCTATCTAGGAAACTTGAAGTAGGAGTCTAGGTGAATCAACATCCCCTCCAAGACATCTCGAAGCACATGGCTGAACATAGTTTGTGACTTACCACCTACACTAGCCACAGTGTGTTGAAAGGTACGGGTGGCAAAGAAGTGCAGGGCTGCCATCACCTTCACCTTTGGTGTCAGTGCTGTCGGGTATGTGCGGCCAGGTAGCAGATGGTGCGCCAACTGCTCCGCCTACTCATCAATCAGACTCCTGGTGAAGCGGTAACGTCGGATGCTGTTGCATTCCACCATGGTCTCGCGGTCAGGGAACGGTCTATGGATTGCTGGCCCCCTGCAGTACAGAGATGGGTAATGTAACATTATAATTTCAGCTACCCATGTGGCACTCAACTTGCAAAACATCACATGATACATCACAAGTAACTGAAGTGTGTGCTGTTGGTTATGGACACATATGTCACCTTCATGTCCATTATCTCACATATCAATGACACATGTGTACATGAGTTCCTTCGGGTGCAATGGCAAATCATTGGGCTGTGGCACAGTACATATGGGCTGCTGTCACGTTCAAAACACACAACACAGTGACAAGTGAGGACTGATGTTTCACAGGCATCACAACTCCATGCCAGGGAGATAGCCATGGTCCCTGTATTGCCACATGTGCACTGGAATGACATGTTGTATCATGGACATCCCACAACCAATCATGAGTCCCACAGTTAATGGCCCCTGTGGTCCCTGCAGGCCATACATGGACGTCCCTGAGACACACACACAGCATAAATGTGGATGCACAAGGCACATGGTGGACCCTATCTCACATTGGGCACATGGAACCACAAACATCAGAGACACAACATGCACACAGACTGTGTGGGTACATCATGATTGTGGCAATGGGTCTGGCTATGACATACATGACAGGCAACCCTGTACTCATGGTGTTTGTGACAGGTCATACATATCTCTAAACTGGCACTGTGTCCATGACTCATGCCCATAAGCCAACACTTGGACATTACATTTGTGAGGTGCACCACACCAAAAATAATCTGTCCCCATGAACCCCTGCCTAGCCTGGGAGTGGCTTGACCTAAGTGCCACTCAAGAATAGAAATGTTGGCCCTCCATACACACACACGTGAGGCAGCCTTACATGCCATGTGATGCAGTGTGGGACATGCTGTGGTGTTGAAGGTGTGGCCATGGGAATGAAATCTGTGTGTAAACCGTCTGCAAGTCACACCAATGTGATCCAACGTGGGTGACTTGTATGCAGATGCACCGAACATGCATGGACCAAGTAGTGCTCACACCTTGTCCATTGACTGCACGATGCATATGCATTACAGTCACCTGCATCGGATCACATTGATGCCAATGGTCCATGCATGTTGGACGCGTAACCAATGTGACCCGACGTAGGTGACTTCTACAGTGACGCATCGTGCAGTTCTGGTCTGAGCCGTGCGCATGGCTTAGCCATTGATTGCAATCTGAACTGACGCGGGTGACTTGTAGGCAGAAGCGTCGTACACGCATGGACCAAGACGTGCGCACGCAAAGCCCATAGAATCGTATCCAGACGGGTGCATTTGGTTAAAAAAATTCACGTCGTATAGTCAGTTTACCGAGCTGTGCTCACTCATTGGCAATGGGCTGTCATGGAGACGGACGCGAATTCAAAAATCGTTCGAGTCGTGCGCTGGAAATTCAGTTGGATGCCTACAACAATGTTGCAATTCTAGGGTGTCCTGAAGGTGAACGTTTTGAATGATGCAGAAGATGTGTAGGAGTCTTACATTTCCATGGATTGGACAGATTCATAGAATGCAACCATGTCTGGCATATCAGTAAGGGGCAATGTCAAAGAATCTGCCTCTGCAAAACTGATTTAAGGCTGGCAGGCCCTCAGGGAGCTCACTTGCCTGCACTACATGCTACAGGACCACTTTTCTGAATCCACTGCTGCTGCTGTCTATGCTTCCTCACAGCATTTGGGACTTTGAGGTGTGCATCGTGGATGGGTCTATTCTTTCCACTATGCCTGGTCTCTGACATGTGTTCTGTGTGTGCCTTTCATATGTGTTCTGATTGCTGGTCTGGGTCACAACATGTGTGTGGGTTTCTTAAAACATGCCCATGCAGCAGGTGAGTCCATGTAGTGTCCTCAGGACTATGTATGAAAGTATGTCACACTAGCCCAGACACCTGCCTACTGTCCAGGCCAATACACTGTTTTAGGTTTACCTGGTCAGGCACAATATCATTGTAGTGTGGCTTCCTGTTTTGTGACAACTGGTGTGTTGAGGATTTTAGTGTCAGCAGGATATCTGAGTTGTGACAATGGAGATGATACCTGTGCAACATACAGGGGTGTGGTCAATTGAATGTGCACAATGGTGTATGCAACAGTGACTTTCACGCAGCTGTGTGTCATTAGCAGCAGACTGTGAGGTGCTCATATTCAGGTAGTTGTGTTTGCAGTCACTCATATGTAATATTTGAGTGATGAAGGTTCAACATAGTCCAGGATCAGTGTGTGGCAGGGGACAGACTGGTGCACTTGTCAGCTGCAGAGTTTGGAATGGGCATGACCTATGACTGTGACGCAGTGCAGATGTTGTTTGGATGCATTGCCCCATGACATGTGACAGTGAAGACTGATTTACCATTCATGTATGTGCCAGGGCATTGACTTGAGAAGAGGGATCCTGCATTGGAGTCAGAAGTGCTCTATGCACCCCATTGTGTCATTAACTTTCAGGACGTAAGGACATCATTGAGTGTTGTGCTGCTAGGCATCACAAGATCGTGAAATGTGAGTCTGGGCATACATTTATCCATACACCTGTACTGAGTGATTGGCATGTGATGTGATGTATGTCAATAGTAATGTACTTCTACATGGTCATTTTCATGTACAACAAGCGTGTCTGTGGTGCATGTGTGCACTTTGGGGTATTATCAGCCAGCATGCAACAGACATATGGGTACAGGTCCAGGAGGGATATGGTGCCATGGTTGATGTTCAGACTGGCTATTGCCCTATGTACACCTGTGTGTGCATTTTGAGCAAATATCAGCTAAGGATGCCAGTGCATGACCTGTAATGTGGTGTATTGACAGTGTTGTGTGCAGTCACTGCAGGCGACTAATGGGGTCCTTCTTTTCCTACTTTTATGCAGATACATACACTGGCACAGGAGCCAGCGCCACGGACAGGAGGAGCCTCAGAGCCAACCTGGGCCAGCGACTGAGGAGTCAGAGGGACCCAGTGGCAAGGAGGGTGTGGGGACCCACACCAAGGAGTCCTCAGCCCCATCCACCTCAGCTGAGGACGACAGCAGCTCAGAGGATGACTCCCTTGTGGGGGCCGGTGTCAGCAGCCAGCAAAGCACAGATAGTGAGGCTGTTGCCGCCACCACCAGCACCACTGCCACCGCCCTCCCCTCGGCTCCCATCCCAGAGGTCTATGGCAGCTCCCGTGTTCGGGAGCATGTCTCGTTCCTGCCAGGCACCGCACCCCCTGCCCCTGTGTCCCCTGCTGCCCTGAGTGTGGAGTCCGTGGACCTGCTTAAACAGATCCATGTAGGGTAGACATCAATGCTGAGTGTCCTCCATGCACACACCAGTCTGTTGACACAACTAGTGTCGTTCATGGAGGGCATCTCATCAGGCATGTCTGCCCTACAGAGGACCAATCAGTCCATGGCCTCCTCCCTGACTGCAGCAGTATCCCTCCTCCAGTAGTCCCTGACCCCTTCAGCCTCTGCCCAAACAACAACTCCTATCACCCTACCTGTCCCCAGCAAACACACACCGGCACGGTCACCCAAACATACAGACACAGAGAGCACACAATCACCCAAACTAAAGTCAAAACGTGCACGCAAGCAAAGTCAGGGGACTGATACCACACACATAGGGGATGGGTCACAAACACACACACACACGCATCCACAATCACTCAGCAGTTCTCAGATCCCTCTCCCTTCAAAAGCCCTTTCCTTGCCTCACCTGCAACCCCATCTCCTTAGAAGCTCTTCCTGTGTGACCTAGGCCTCTTCCCCTCCGATCCAGCAGATCCAGACTACAGGAGGAAGAGGAAGTCCCTACACACAGAGAAGAGTGCCCCTCACACCTGGACACCCTCCCCCAGTAGCAGGCAGACTGAGGCCCCCACCAGCAAGTCACCCCATACCCGGAAGAGCAAGCACCCACCCCAACCCCCCAGCTCCTCTACACAGTCTCCTTTCTCCTTCCCCCAGGTCAGCACACCACATGTATCCCCACCACTCCCTGTCCCAGGTTCCCCCACCCACAGATACATCATACCCAAAATGCTCAGGCCCTCCCGAACTCCCACTTGCTCTTCCACTGACACCACCACCAGTCTGTCTGTTACTGCAACTACTGTGGGGTCCATGGCCCCCCAGCTGTCCTGCCAACTCCACCTACACCCCTTTCCACTCCCATGGGGTTAGGCACTGCATTGGAGTCCACAACCACCCAAGTCTGACATTGGCACTGCAGTGGGGACCATGTCCACTACACCTGACCTGCCCACTGCAGTGGTTCCAGCACCCACCCCATCAGAGTTGTGACCCACATTTGTGGCCACACAAACCATGCCATACACCTCCACTGCAGTTGCCACCGACTCTCCTGCACCCACCACCCTTTCCCAACCTCCTTCTGATGAGCCCTGATCCTGTCCCTGCGGTGCCTGGCCTGCCCCATGTATTCCCCTCAGAGAGTGGATTTCCCAAGTCCTTATCAGTGCAGGCAAGCAACAGGTGACAGGTGTCACTCACACCTTCATTGGACTATGTATTTTTGGAAGGACATTGGACTAAATTTCATTTTGGAATTTCCCTTTCAGATGTCACATTGCTGATTAAAGCATTTTTTGTTATCCTTGTACATTTGATTTAGCTGTACATATTGTTGATGCTGTTTACCCTGACCTTGCTGTGGTGATGCAGGATTTACAAATGTCTGTTACTGAGGTGTTGATGTGGGGTACTCCATGTGAACCATAAGATATGTTTCCTGTTCAGGTTGGTATCCATGTCATGCTTTGCAGCTGACTGGGTGTGTCATGATTAACTAATTTAGCACAGGGATGGTAACATTTCACTGACATGGCCACATCTGTGGCTTGCACCCATGCACATATGATGTGCTTCAAAATGTACAATTTGACACTTTCCCTGACTGTTGCCCCATCTCCACTGTACATGTAGGTGTGGTCATCATTGGTGTAAAGTCAACGGTGTCCTCTGTGCAACTTGGTAGACATATATATTGTCTATGTGCAGGTGACTTGAGGGGCAGTACTGTACCCATGCGCATGTCACCAGTGCCTACATTGGGTGGTAAATGATGGTTGACTGAACAAGTGTTGTGCTGACATGTCCAGGAATCATACATACTGTTTGGCATGTGCTGCTATTTCCATGATGACACTTACCTTGAAGTCACTGTGATGATGGTGGATTTTCACCCTTTGCCACAATGTTCAACTTTAGCTGCAGTTTGTGTCCACACATCTTATATTGGATGTACACACTGATGGGGTTTTTTAAATCATTTGCCCAGTGCTATTTCAAAGCTTGACTTGTGTAGCCCACACTCTGGTGTTGATCACACATGTGATGGTAGTTACATTGTGTGTCATAAATCAAATTCACTGTTGGGGCTATTTGTCAGGCACTACACCCTGTTGGCATGATGTTGTTGTGAAATGTATGTGGCTGACATACCTGTGGTTGATGTGTGATGGATGTGTGGTGTATCATCCTCCCTATGGGTGGGGGTTTCAATATTGTCTGCCACACTGACCCCTATGGGTGGGTGAGGCAGTAGTGATGGGCAACATACCCCTATGGGTGAAGTGTCATCAGTGATAGGTAACATGCCCCTATGGGTGGGGTGTCATCAGTGATAGTGCACATGACACATATGGGTGGGTTGGCATCAGTGATAGGTAACATGCCCCTAAGGGTGGGGGTGGCATCAGTGATCATGCACATGACACATAAGGGTGGGGTGCCATTAGTGACAGGCAACAAGATACATATGGGTGAGGTATCAGTAGTGGTGGGCAACATGACACATATGGGTGGGGTGGCATCAGTGATGGGTAACATGCCCCTATAGGTGGGGTGACATCAGTGATAGATAACATGCCCCTATGGGTGGGGTGGCATCAGTGATAGTGCACATGACACATATGGGTGGGGTGGCATCAGTGATAGGTAACATGCCCCTGTGGGTGGGGTGGCATTAGTGATAGTGCATATGACACATATGGGTGGGGTGGCATCAGTGATAGTGCACATGACACATATGGGTGGGGTGGCATCAGTGATAGGTAAAATGCCCCTATGGGTGGGGTGGCAGTAGTGGTGGCCATGGGTTCCATGAGGAGGCGTGGTACTGGTAGATAGGGCGTGGACCCCATGGGTCTGTTTGTAGGGTGGGTGTCAGACTTACCATCTGCGCCGTCCACGTCTGTTCCTGATCCAGTCATATATGTACAGGACTGGTATGACCTGCGCGAGTGAATTCATGCTCCGTCACGATCCGTTGCTAGCTGCTCCATTTCGAATCCGTGGAATGGGTTAATGGCACGAATTGGAGTTGATATGCAGCTCTTCCGGGTGTTGTGACGTGCTGTACGTGGTGACCCGTCCGTAATGTAGGAACTGCGCATCGTACCTGACCGGCCAGAAGTAGCAGTGTTTATGATGCCGTGCGGCGCGAAGTGAGTGTTTCCGGGTCAGGCTCGGATGGAAATTGTGGATGGAGTCGGAGCGTGCGTGTCGGTCGGGAATTTGGCACTTGTCCGCATCGTACTTCCTCGCCCGGACGGCCCTGCTCCTGGTACGGTTCAGACATAACGTAAGAGGGCTGACCGACCGAGATCGGAATCGACCCCTAAATGATTTTTTTAAAGGTAAATTTATTATTTAATTTATTTAACATTATTTTTTATATATAAACATTGATATTTTGCACATCGATATTTTTTACATCTATATTTTTTATAGTTTGGGCATTTACATTATAAAGATGGAATGTCGATATTTTGGCTATCAATATTTTTGTGTCAATATTTGCGTATGGGGATATTTTGGAAATCAATATTATGTCAGTGATTGAGCTGCAAGACCATGAATCTACGGATTTATAGAGACAGGGTATGCTCCAAAACATTTGAGAAGATATGGAAAAGTTTGATGGATGTTTGATGGAGATGCTGGGTGAGGGTGATTAAATCAATCAATCAATCAATCACAGAATTTGTAGAGCGCACTACTCACCCGTGAGGGTCCCAAGGCTTGAGGGGGGGGGTTGCTGCTACTGCTTGAAGAACCAGGTCTTGAGGAGCCTTCTGAAGGTGAGCAGGTGCACCTGTGAGATGTGGAAATGTGAGAACACCATACTTGACCTATACAGGATGAAGCCCAGGAGAGTGACGAGGGTAAAGAAAGGGGATTGAAAAAACACACTCCGTGAGTGATAATAGGTAACCAAAAAGCAATTAAGAAATACCATGCAGAATTCCAAAATAACAGGCACAAACAGTGAATCCAAAGGTGGTCAGGATATACAAAATGGCTGGTGCATTGAGTGTGTTTAATGTCTAACTTAATGTAATCAAATCAATCAATAAAATAAAACTGCAAAGTAAAGAAGCTTCAATTAAATTAGACTGTCACAATGTTTGGACAATCCCACACTCCCACCTCTTTCTCTACAAATAAACATTCCCAGACCAGATGGTTGTTTTCCCAAAACTTTTCAAACATTGTCTGGATGATAAAGCAACTGTTAGAAATTGGGTTTCTGGTTTGCAGAGGCCTGCACTCTGCCTAAGCAAGAACTACAAACCTAGTCAGGGTAAGTCACAAAGCCACCCCAAATTAACTTGCATTCACCCCCTGGTATCTTGGCACAGCGCAGTCAAGCTTAACTTAAGAGACAATGTGTAAAGCATTTGTGCAACACTTTCAACAGTAAAACAGAGAAAACATACCACAAAAAGATACCACACCTGGTTGGAAACATAGAGCTTAAGTTAAAGAACAAAATAATACTAAAACATCAATTCAATAAGTATAACTGGACGTATGAATTTTTAAAGAATACATTGAAATCTAGTGCTTAAATGCATAAAGCACAGACTGGGGATATCAGTCATGCTAGACCAGGTCAAATCCAAAATTTTAGGCTGCCCGCGATGGAGTGCAGGTCGAAAAGAGGGACCAACCATGGCATGCTGCAATGTGCCTTAGTTGTATCATCAACGACGTCAAGATGGGAGAAGGAAAGCAGCGATGTGTCGTTGTCAGAGCAGAGATACAAGAAGCAAAGAGGCGATGCGTCATTGTCAAACCACCGAATGAGGGTGATACATCGGCTCTGAGCTGCCTATAGTCAAAGATAAACCAGGAATGGAGGCAATGCACTGCGCAGTCGACGATGCGATGGACTTGATCCTTGTAGCGATGTGTCAACATAGATGGAGGTGCACCAGGTCTAAGTGGTGCAACAACATTGGTGCGTGACTTTCTACTGGAGTAGCACTTCTTTCTACCCACTTTCAAGGGCCCAGGACTGGATTGGCACCACTCAGCTGATCAAGACTCAAAGATGGCAGAGTTCAGGTGCTGTAGCAGGGTGAGTTGTAAGTCTTTGATGTCCCTGAGACTGCAAACAGGAGACAAGCCAGCAAGCTCTTGGAGTCACCTTGGTTTTGGGTTAGAGAGCTGCAGGTCCATTCCTTCTCTCTCCCAGGCAAGAGGGCAGCAGGTAGCTGGTAAACACAGCAGAGCGGGAATCCACTAGAGTAGTCCAGCAGATTGGCAGTCCTTGAATCAGCACAAAAGTTCTTCTTCCTGGCAGAGTATCCACAGGTTCAGAGGTGTACTGAAGTGGTGGTGTCAGAGGTCCAGTACTTATAACCAGTAGTACCATTGAAGTGAGGGAGACTTCAAAGAGATGCCTTTGAAAGTGCATAGAGTCCCTGCTCTTCCTACCCTGTCTCTAGACTCGCTACAAAGGGGTATGCAGCCCTTTGTGTGGGGATAGTACACAGCCTATTTACATGTAAGTGTCAGATTCTCTCTCCCATCCTGCCCAGGATGGCCCATCAGAATGTGGTTGGCCCATAACTCACACATTATCTTTATAGGAGTAATAAATTCTCTCTGAGTCCCGTAGAGACACTGGGGTCTAATATATTGTTGGGTGGATCGCCACCGCCACATTATTCTGCACCCGCCACCCATTTACCCCCGCCATATTAGGACGGCGAGGGACCCCGGCGGACGGAAAGACCGTACGCCAGTTTCCCTCTGGTTACACAGGTGACCGGGTGGAAAAGTGGCCTGATAAGGTGGCAGTGTCTGTATATTATAATACAGGCGGGAAGCAGCCTTTCCATGGCGGCGTTGTCACAACGGAAAGGCATGCGGTGATCGCAATTGGGGGCCTTTTGTGGGCCCCCAGGATGTTGGGGGTGGTGGGGGGCACATGGGGGGTGGTACCCCCCGCATTTGCATGCACAGTGTGGCAGGCACCGCGCGGTGCCTGTCACATTGTGCATGCAACTGCACAACATGCCTGTTTAACATTGTGGCAGGTGCTGAATACAGCACCGCCCTCCAAAATGTTAAATATACAGGATGCAACCGCCATGGTGGCAATCGCATCCTGATAGGAACCGCGGGATCACCACACTTCTTGCAGTCGGTCCTGTTGACTGTTACGGTGGCGTGCGGACATTGTCCGCCCGCCATCGTAATAGACCCCACTGTTTGGTCATAGCTCATTTAGTTAGGAGCCACAAAGGGTAATACAAGGTAATAAAATATATATTGAATTCCTTAAGGGCAACAAAAAGTCAGAACCAGGGCAAAATAATTCTAGGATTGTTGTCAAATTTAATTGTTTTGTTATATATGGGTTATATTGACTACGCACTTCCCCCCAAAAATTTTTGATTATGTTTGCCCTGAATATGTAAAATATCAGAAATTGTTTTTAATTGTGCTAAACAAAAAAAACAAAAATTGAACAAATAAATGGTGATTGCAGTAATTCAGTTATGTGACCACAAATTGAAGTGAATTTGTGAATGTATGTAATTACTGGCAATTCTTGTGGTGTTTGAGTTTTGAGGGGCCTAGACCTACTGACTATGGGTCCAACCCTGTATAGTTTGTACAACTTTTAAAAGTGGCATTGTTAGAATTGCAATTTAAAATCTGTCTACACCATAAATTGTGAGTTTAAATTGAGATTCCAGAGACACCAAACTTGGTGGTTCATTCTCCCCCCAATTGAAAATCACACTTATAAGACATTATACAGTAATCTCAATGTTATCCCAAGGAAGGGATAGGTCTTGCAGTAGTAAAAAACAAATTGAGGAGTTTTTCACTACCAGGACATGTAAAACTAAAAGTACATGTCCTGTATATTAAATACACTGCTCCTTGCCCTTGGACTGACCTGGGCCTACCTTATGGGTGACGTATATATTAATAAAGGCTGGAAAGAGGGCTAACTTTCCAGGTCGAAGTGGCAACTTAAAATTGCACACACAGGCTCTGCAATGGCAGTCCTGAGACACGTTGAAAGGGCCATGTAAGAGAATGGCACAATCAGTGCTACAGGCCCACCAGCAGTATTCAATTTACAGGCCCCCTGCACATGTGGTGCACATTACTAGGGACTTAAAAGTAAATTAAACATGCCAATTGCGGATAAGCAAATGTTGTCCAGTTTTAAGTGGAGAGCGCTTGCACTTAAGCACAGGTCAGCATTAGTAAAGTGCCACGAGTCCAGAGTCCTGTAGCCAGCAAAAACAAAGTCAGCAAAAACTGGTCTGAAGGCAAATTTCTGAGGGAAACCACATCAAGGATGCCAGGTCTAACAGCAACCTTTGGAAACAATGATATCTCACTGCCAAATCTGTGCAGACATTCCCATCTTGTCATGATGCAGACCACTTTCCCGTTGGATGAAACAGAAGGAGAGCATTGGGTGATCAATAAACATTATGGGGTCCATTACGATGGTGGGCGGACGGTACACAAGACCAACCGCCAGAGGTGCGACGGTACCGCCATGGCAATAAGGATGCCACGATGGCCTCCCGCATATATTGCATCATGGCGGGCGGTGGTGTAAGCAGCACCAGCCACAATGCAATATATGCATGTTGTGCATTGGCATGCACAACATGAGAGGCACTGCGCGGTTCCTGCCACCTTGTGCACAACACTGCATGCCTTTCCATGACGGAGTCTCTGCCATGGAAAGGTATTAAACTGCCAACATCATAATATGCAGGTACTGCCACCATATTCCAGGTCTTTTCCGCCTGGTAGGCAATCGTGACGATTGCCTACCGTTGAAAAGCGGAGGACGGTCTTTCTGTCTGCCGCGGTACCCCTCCATGCTAATGTGGTAGGGGGTAAAAGGCCGTCCGGCAGGGTATTTTGGAAGGTGCATAATAAAGGTGCCGCCGTAATGGGCCTCTAAGTTTGCACCTTTATTATGAACACAGCATCCATGGGGGACAAATGCAAGGGCTTCCGCAAAATCGACATTGCGGAATCGATCCCACAATAATGCAATGGAAGTATAAAAAGATCAACCATAGAATAAACAAAGACACACGGTTTCTGTTAAAATCCAACCCAACATTTCGAAATGGCATAATAATTGCAAAAGGCCAAAATATAAACAGGCCAAGAGTTTGTAAATAAACAAACACATTGGAGTTACCAGTCCACGTAGGAATTCTCATTGAATACTCAAAATCCTGTCTTTAGTAAAGTTTATCTCATCAGAAAGCACCACAGCATTCCAGATGTTCACCTCCACAGGGATTTCTTGTGACACAATGAATGATTTCCAGGACTTTCTCATAGCACTGTATGACGAACAGCTGTAGGAAAAAGTCCCAAAGCCTCACAAGTTAGTTTAAAGTTAAGCGGAATTCACCCTTCCCCTAAAAGACATTTCCTTGGGGCAGTTCCTGGGGGGCTATTCCATTGTGAAACAATGGATAGGATATGTTTTTAGAAGGGCCTGGAGGAGGCCTTGAGGAGCTATTCCCAGCTCTCTCGGTGTCAATGGGCACGCTGACCATAGAGTGGACAGTGTCGGTGCTTGGACAAAAGGCTATCTTTAAACAAGTGTTTTCTACCTCCTCCGTTCCCAGTAGGCATGTGTTCCCCTCAATAGAGAGGCAGTTCCAGATACAAAATCAAGGCCATGCAGAAGTACAAAGGGCAGATAGTAGCTCAAGCTGAAGGATATATGTCCATCGGCCGAATGTGGCCAGGTGATTTGTCAGCTTGACCAGAGTTGTATGCAACATAACAATTATTTTAGGTGCTGGTTATGACTGACATACCCTCTAAATTTCCCAGTCACCCAATCACAAAGCACACTCAGGGAGCCACCTATCGGGCACTACTTGAAAGGAGTCTTTTTGTGCATGGCATAATCTCTGACGCCCACTTACAGGTGTACATCTCACAGACACATTCCACTATGTAAGGTCAGACATCTGTGAGCAAGTCACTTTCTTCCCCGTTTCAGATCATTTTCGGGACTACAAACACTGCCAACTTTGCCCCCCCCCTTTCCAGGCCTTCCAGAGGTTTCAGTAAACACACTATGCCTTCCAAAGAAGACTGCATACAGAGGTGAAAGTCCCCTCAACCTGTGAGAGTATTGAGACTTCAAAAAAATGTAGATTTGTTCTCCTGAGGGCCTGCCATCTCACCTAATTATGTATTTACGTATTTAATGTTTTCATTTATATATAGCATTACAGGGTGCTGCTTTTGGTGCCATTGGTTACTTTAGCAGGCTCAATGTACCGATCTATTGTGATATAAGAAAGCAATGGGTGATGTTCCCTACAATGAATGTTTTATTGTTCCCATGGTGGAGATGACACGTTACGTCCACAGGAAGTAAGAAACCTTCGCAGGTTCCATCATGTACTGACCGGCGCGTTCCCACTTTCTAGTTATTTAGGTCACACGTGATGACGCATTCGGCCAACACGGAAGCGGGATTCTAAATAAATCACCCGATCGGCAGCCAGCCCTTACCAGCCTTGCCACAGGGAAGCCAAACAGGTTAAGAAGCGGGAGCGTTTCAATACAGAAGTAAGACTCTGCCATGTCGGACGGTGATTTTCACCGCCGCATGTCCGCTGATTACAGAAATGCTTTTTTACGTAATTTGCCTTTCCTCTCGAATCGGACATGACCCTTTTTCCTCTTGTAGATATTGAAACTAGAAGGCACCTTATACCTTCGTTATTCCCCCATACCCCGGGTCAAGATTAGAAAATCAATTACTGGACAAATGTAAATACGAATGTGATTTTCTTCTTCTTAAAGATGCATACACCATGACAGTTTGTGCATGCATACATTTGGTTATTCGGCACCATATACTTTCCCAGTCGTAGTATGAAGGACCTGTACGAGTGTCTATATATAGGAGTAAAGGCACACATTGTTTTCCACGTTAAAAATGGATACCACTACACACAAGCATGAACCTTTGGTCTTCAAACAGTTAAGCATGTTTATGTTTGTCTGTCCGTGTACATGGCATGTCATGTCTCAATAGACACCACGTAGTCTGACTCAGTGATAAGTACGCTGCACCAACTATTTACCACCAGTACAGTCGATATCCACAGCATGAATGTGTTTGGTCACTGGATATCACTAGCTAGCACTGGTGATAAAAGACGCTTTTGGTATAACAACTAAAGCAATTGTTTTTTATTTTGTATTTTTCCTTACAGGTATTCTACATTTCCAAGAGGACACTGAATGGGCAGTCCTCTATGCATGATATACACTCCTTAGCGCGAGTGTGAATATGCTACACACGTGGTAACTTTTTACCACTCACTGATTTTTGCACCAATATTCACCTTTTGGAGAGGTCCTGAAGAAAGCCCGCCCCATTTTTTCCTAGGGCTGAAACATGTCGACCATCTGACATTATGCACAGCTGCACATAGTAACTGGAATATACTGTCCAATCTCTATTTTTATTTTAATCATACCCCAGGGCTCCGAGAATAAAAATAAATGGTAGTTCACTGGAGGTATTTTTAATAGTAAATTCACGCACATAATCGCACATCACACCACCTCAAAAACAACCCGCTCCACTGTAAACCAGGTGTCGCAGCACAGCCAGGTAGAATTCGGCTGCCTGGCTGGACCCCAATGATGAAGCATGACACCAACCAGGTTGGTGTTTGAGGGTTTTATTAACAAACCTAAGAGGTGCCACTTCATTACAAACGTCAGACAGTAGGCTACTGCTAGCCGTCTTCTTTTGTTTAATAATATATAGTTCGGGACATAGACGGCCGTCTTACAGTCCTAACTCTACTCATTGTTTTTTAATTCTAGGCAGCGCAGAGCTGCGAGTGAAACCCACCTTTTTTGGTTTTGCCTCTAAATTAACACTCTCTTTTCACTACACTGCCAATCAGTCATTCAACATGGCAGAGAATTTGGTTCTAACCTACTCAGAGGAAATAATCAGTGACATCCTGTCTGCACCACCACTACTGGCAGACGTAAATATATCAAGAACAATAGCACAGGGTACAGATTGGGAATGCTTATCAGACAAAAAACGAAACCACATAAGAACTATTTTACATGGGGTCATACTCACAGAGGATCTACGAGCCAACACCGCTCCAAGAGGCCTAATTGTGACAAACGCCCCCAGAATATTCCTGGAGGATGTAGCTTCCGAAGGGATTGGGCTAAAATTGCATGGAGATGCACAAGAGATTGGATTGTGTGCATTATCCAGACATCAAAGAGACTAGGTGACGCTTACTTAATAGAGATCCAGGCAACAGAGAATCAATTCAGAACTACGCTAACTGCATATAAGAAAAAACTAGACGAGGTCAATAAAGAAATACATGAATACAAGGAGAACTTAACACAATCCAAAATCCAGAATTTCCAAAAAGATTTGAAAAAGTTCTCTTATGCCAAATCGTACCCTATTCTGAACCAGAATATGAACCTCCAAAGAGCCGGGACAAGTCTAATAGCTCAGACGACACAGCTTTAAATAGCAGCGGCTCAAGTACAGGAAGTGGCCACTAAAGGTCCAGAGGAAGAGGGAGAACCAACAAATGGCAACACGTATGGACCCCTGGACAACCAACAGGCCACATGCCCTACCCACAATATCATCCCATGCCACCTCAAATGATGTACAGTTGGAATTCACCGTTCCCACCTTCACACATCCCCTTCACAAACCCCGACCAGAGGTTTCCTTTATTAGGGAATGGCCGGAAGGGAAGAGGAAAACAAAGAAGACAATCCCAGGTCCACTGGGAAGACGACACACAAGTGGGAGCACAGACGAGGAGTAAGTCCTAGGAACATCGAGCGGGACCGAGCAACAACAAGACTTAGTGACCAACTACTCACAACATCCCATCGATCAAACAGAAATGGATCTTCTAAAAAAAGGATTGGGGTTTGTCCCCACACCACGACTCGATAAGTTTTGGCTTCACTGCGAGATGTCTGACTTTTTCAGAAAGCTGAAACTAAGAGCTTTTTTCTCCAAGCAAGAGCTGACCAATGACTCTCAACAACAAAAAGGTGACACTGACTTCAAACTGAAATCATCCTTCATGCCACCACCTTCAAGCATACCAGTGGAAATCCTAGCCTTTTTAGCAATTAGTATTCAAAGATATTGAATCGCTTCCCGAAAAGAACATCTTCAACAACATGACGAAAAAAGAAAAAGAAAGTCTCACTACCCTGAAGGAAAGCAATGCAGTAGTGATAAAACCTGCGGACAAAGGAAGTGGGATAGTCCTACAAAATAAGGAAGCATACAGAAACGAATGTCTTCGCCTATTAGCTGATAGACACAATTACAAACCTATTCAGGAGGACCCCACATCCAAAATCAAAGAAACCATATATGAACTTGTCTCAGAAGCAGAAAATGAGGGACATATCAGCAAAAAAGAAGCACAATACCTACTGAATTCACAAGGCAAAGTACCGTACTTCTATACAATTCCTAAAGTGCATGAGAATCTGATTCCACCACCTGGTCGCCCAATTGTTTCGGGCATAGGCTCAGTACTTGAGCCTCTATCAAATTTTTGTGACTTTTATCTAAAACCTCTGGTACAAAGTACGACCACCTACTTGAAGGACACTAAGGACCTTCTAGGACAGATCAAAGACAAAACAATCAACCCCAACACTAGCTTCCTAGTCAGTCTCGATATTGAGAGCCTTTATACAAGTCTGCCTCAAGACGACACACTGGAAGTATTGAAACAAGCACTAGATGAAAACGAATGGAACTATTAAACGCCGAAAACCTTGATACTCAAGTTTGCTGAACTGGCCCTCAAACACAATTATTTTGAGTTTGAAGGACAACAATGCCAACAAACGTTTGGTACGTCTATGGGGAGCACCTTTGCCCCTAGTGTGGCGGGCCTCTACGTCTACAATTTTGAACAAAGGTTCCTCCTGACCAACCCAGGTTTCATGGAAAAGATGAACTTCTACAAATGTTACATTGATGACGTGTTTCTAGTCTGGGAAGGAACCAGTGAATCCCTGCAAACTTTCCTTGAGTGGATTAATGACTGTGACCCTAATTTAAAATGTACCAGTACCATCAGCAAGAATTCCATCACATTTCTGGACCTAGACATTACACATTAGAACGGCCGCTTAGTGTCAAAATCGCACTTCACGCCCACTGCAAGAAACTCATTGCTTCACTACACCAGCTTCCACCCGCGCCCACTGAGGGAAAACCTCCCTTACCGGCAATATCTACGACTACGCAGAAACTGTAATAATCTATAGGATTACGAAAATCAAGCAAAATTATTAACCACCAAATTAGGTCATCGTGGTTACCCAAGCAAAATTACCAAGAAAGCAGAAAAAAGAGCACGCAACCAAAATCGGGAAGGAATTCTGGAACCAAAAACACCTGGGCAAGACATAGTCCCATTAACATGCGTTACAACATACAATCCAGTATCAAATCAAGTATCAAGAATTATCCAAAAACATTGGCCGATACTGAATTCTGGGACCTTAAATTGGGAGAAACCACTATTCTCGTACCGGAGAGGCAAAAGTTTGAAAGACACCTTGGTCCACACTAGTCCGCCCAAACTACCCACCGTAGAGAATACTATAACCAGCTCCTGGGGTCTACCTAAGATCACCGGACACTACCAATGTGGAGATTGCAGCGTGTGCCACTTGACAATAACAACGAAAACACTCAACTTGGAAACTGACAGAATTTGCGAGATACACAAGCATACCAACTGCAACTCCCAAAACTTCATTTACCTAAGAACCTGCCCTTGCAACCTCAGGTATGTGGGAATGACAACCCGTAACATGAGGACCAGGATTGTTGAGCACAGAAGCAACATCCGATGTAAGCACGACATCTCACGTATGACTAACCATTTCCTAGAAAAATGCCATACTCCCAACGACATGCGCTGGGTGGTCATTGAACAATTACCTCGTAACACTAACAACATCCAACAGGCTCTGTTTGACAAGGAACAAAGATGGATATACCGTTTGTTCACACATATTGAAGGACTCAATGACAATATACCATGGAACTCTGAACAAAAGATAAAATCACCAGCACTGCAGTAACTATACCAATTGTGATGGGCTATTTTTATATATTTTTTATTTTTATATTTATTTTTATTTGTATTTTTGTATAAAAATAATTTTTTCCATACTAATTCAGCATATCCCCTTGGATGACAGACTACAATTATAAAGACATTCATGTGATATAAAGTGGCCATCATAACCCACATAGGTTCTTTGTCTGAGAAGATCTCCCACTCATTCCCTCTTTTTTCTATTTCTATATTGGTTTTCTACATGTCTACCAATTTATCTTCTCACACTACCTGTGTACTTATTGCACAGGCATTATCTGTAGTAGGATGCTTAATAAATGGTCATTTACTAATGCCCACTCCAATGACATGGACATCCCATTAGTGCCATTTCCGCTTCAATAATACCTTCTCACCAGGCTTTGGCATTACAGGGTTATTGTTAAGAAAGCAGCCGCTATTAATAATTATTTTATCCGCCTGCCAGCATTCGCAGTCTTCACCAACCACCATGGTGGAGATGACACGTTACGTCCACAGGAAGTAAGAAACCTTCGCAGGTTCCATCACGTACTGACCGGCGCGTTCCCACTTTCTAGTTGTTTACGGACGATTTACGTCACACGCCCTCCGCGTGATGACGCATTCGGCCAACATGGAAGCGGGATTCTAAATAAATCACCCGATCGGCAGCCAGCCCTTACCAGCCTTGCCACGGGGAAGCCAAACAGATCAAGAAGCGGGAGCGTTTCAATATAGAAGTAAGACTCTGCCATGTCGGACGGTGGTTTTCACCGCCGCATGTCCGCTGATTACAGAAATGCCTTTTTTACGTAATTTGCCTTTCCTCTCGAATCGGACATGACCCTTTTCCCTCTTGTAGATATTGAAACTAGAAGGCACCTTATACCTTCGTTATTTCCCCCATACCCCGGGACAAGATTAGAAAATCAATTACTGGACAAATGTAAATACAAATGTGATTTTCTTCTTCTTAAAGATGCATGCACCATGACAGTTTGCGCATGCATACATGTGGGTATTCGACACCATATACTTTCCTAGGCCTAGTATGAAGGACCAGCACAAGTGTCTATATATAAGAGTAAAGGCACACATTGTTTTCCACGCTAAAATTGGATACCACTAGACACAAGCATGAACCTTTGGTCTTCAAACAGTTAAGCATGTTTATGTTTGTCTGTCCGTGTGCATGGCATGTCATGTCTCAATAGACACCACATAGTCTGACTCAGTGATAAGTACGCTGCACCAACTATTTACCACCAGTACAGTCGATATCCACAGCATGAATGTGTTTGGTCACTGGATATCACTAGCTAGCACTGGTGATAAAAGACGCTTTTGGTATAACAACGAATGCAATTGTTTTTTATTTTGTATTTTTCCTTACAGGTATTCTACATTTCCAAGAGGACACTGAATGGGCAGTTCTCTATGCATGATATACACTCCTTAGCGTGAGTGTGAATATGCTACACACGTGGTAACTTTTTACCACTCACTAATTTTTGCACCAATATTCACCTTTTGGAGAGGTCCTGTAGAAAGCCTGCCCCATTTTTTCCTAGGGCTGAAACATGTCGACCATCTGACATTATGCACAGCTACACATAGTAACTGGAATATACTGTCCACTCTCTATTTTTAATTTAATCATACCCCAGGGCTCCGAGAATAAAAATAAATGGTAGTTCACTGGAGGTATTTTTAATAGTAAATTCACGCACATAATCGCACATCACACCACTTCAAAAACAACCCGCTCCACTGTAAACCAGGTGTCGCAGCACAGCCAGGTAGCATTCGGCTGCCTGGCTGGAACCCAATGATGAAGCATGACACCAACCAGGTTGGTGTGTGAGGGTTTTATTAACAAACCTAAGAGGTGCCACTTCATTACAAACGTCAGACAGTAGGCTACTGCTGTCCGTCTTCTTTTGTTTAATAAAAAAGTATTGTTCCCCCCCCCCCCCCCCCATTCCCCGGGGGATTCAAGAAGATCTCTGTCTCAAACCTGTTTCACAACTTCTCTATAGGGTAATATCCAGTGTGTTAGTTTGACTTGAAATGGACAAAGAAATATATGTGAGTGAGCAGTGACTCCTGAGGCCTACGTCAGGTGGTTGGCAGTCCTGCTTTGCACTGCAGGCTCCCAAACACGATTTTAGTAGACAATTCCAAGTCATTACCATACTTCTTATGTTTTAGTTGAGAACCCATGTGCAACTCCAGAGCGGTATGGTACAAGGTGGTGTGGAACATGTGCTTTGCCACTCCAACGCACTTCTTTTACCTTCCTTCTTTTAATGGGCTCCCCAAATGACAGGTAAAATTGACAGGAAATTTGGGTGTGCACCCTGAGGGATTTCTCACATTTTAAAACGAAGATAAGAAAAAACAACATGGTATGACTAGAAGCTAAAACAGTAGAGGGAAGAACAGGTTCTGAGATGTTGGTCAGACTTCCCATTTGGTTGCCCACATTGAGGCACACCTGGAGGTCATCTGCAGGAATCTAGAAATGTAAGTGATGAGACTCATTGAACCAGGTTATGGGGCTTGTGAACATGGGGAATGGCAATGCCAAGGGACTTTGCAGAATAGTACAAGGCAACACCACCGTACAAACATGTGAGGGGATGATTTTGACTAGGGAACTTTACTTCAGCTGGCAGGGTTTAGACCCAGTCTAGTGACGTTCCAATAAACTCTGTCAACTCTCACATTTCTTTTACAAGTATTTGGTAGTCCTCTGTGCTGTAGATGGTGCACTAATCAGGGAGAATTAAGGCAGTCTCTTTAAACAACACATTCTAATTTCTACTCAAGAAGAACAATGTGATGATTTGGAACAAATTATTGAGCATACGAAGAATCACATGAAAGATAAACCCATCACAGTATTACAATTGCACATTGTGCCCATTGTGTTCACCATCAACTTAAAGTGGGCCATCTACTGTAAAAAGTAATGAAAACACAAAAGCTCCTCAATAGATGTGCCTTGCGTAAAGTCTTTCCTATGCAGCGTTCAAACATGAGTGCTACTTTGCCTTACTCATTCAAATGATCATAGCAAATATCACTCAATCTACTTTTACCTAATTTTCCTTCTCTGCTAATCTTTGCGATGACATAATATTAAAAAAGCCAGCAGAGAGTATATATTACACTTACGTTGGGTAGGCTGCATTCTGGTAGTTTCAAGAACACAACTCAGCCCAGGGACATCGTAAGTATTTTGGGGCCCTGGGCCAAACGTATTTTTCGGTACCCCTGTTCAGAACAGCTCTGAATGTATGATTAAATTACAGCACTTTCATGCCCTCGTCGACCAGGACACTGACAGTGCACAGTCGCACTCCTCCAAATTCTAAATATGTTTACATCTAATATTCAGGGATAATGATATTTTTTAAGAATTGTAACCGCAGTAGCAGCTCACTAATATTACTGCAAATAGTCTCCGTGACACCCTCATATTTCTCATATGTGAGGACCTGTATTGAACAAAAAATTATGGATGTTGTGTGAAACATAAACACAACATTTCTCTGAAAAATATCTGCAATAGTCTATCACACATTACCCACAGTAGAAATAAATTCAAGCCAAACCGTATTTCAAACAATCTATTTAAGAATTATTCAAGGTCATCAGGGCAAGACTCTGCAGAACAGAGCTGGCTCTCTCAGGGGAGCCCTCAAAATGCTGGGGCCCTGGGCCAGAGCCCAATCTGCCCATGTCTTAAAACTTCCCTGACTCAGCCATCTATGAAATGTGACACCGTGCCAAAGAAAAGCCAAATATGAATCAAGAAGGTGTGGTTTGATCAAGTACTGGCAAACAAAAAAAATATATATATATACATTACTGTTGCAACAGTGATCTATTCTCCCATGGTTAGCCCCAGTCCCTTTTTAAAAGATGTACCTATTTATATCAGTGGCTAAAATAATCTGTTAAAATCTATGCTTAGAAATCATAGAATCAGAAAATGTAACAATTCTTCGTTTTTCCAGTACACATGTAAGGTATGGGACATACTTTCGTTTTGCTAAAGTATGCTAAAAAGTTATGAATGGAGTTTTCTAATGATCTTATAGCTAGATGCATCAAACAAAAATCTGCTCGCAAAGGGGCAGATTCTCAGAATCTGCCCCTTTGCGACCGGTATTTTTGCATTTGGGATGCATCATCCCAAATGCAAAAATGGCAAATTGAGAAATTGCTAAATTGCGATTATTTGCATTTAAGGAATCTCAAATTGAGATTCCTTAAATGCAATGCATGAAAGTTTTAAAAATAGCGAATTCGCTAATAGGGCACGCAAATTACCATGAAGTACAACTTCATGGTAATTTGCAAAAACTTTATGAATGGAGTTTTGTAATGATCTTATAGCTAGATGCATCAAACAAAAATGTGCTCGCAAAGGGGCAGATTCTCAGAATCTGCCCCTTTGCGACCGGTATTTTTGCATTTGGGATGCATCATCCCAAATGCAAAAATGGCTAATTGAGAAATCGCTAAATTGCGATTATTTGCATTTAAGGAATCTCAAATTGAGATTCCTTAAATGCAATGCATGAAAGTTTTAAAAATAGCGAATTCGCTAATAGGGCACGCAAATTACCATGAAGTACAACTTCATGGTAATTTGCAAAACCTTTGAAAAATGCACTAAAGTGCATTTTTCAAACTTTCATGTTGCGCACACACATGCCCTAAGGTCATGTGTGTGCGCAACATATGTGTACAGATCAATTTCAGGGGTGCAACAGGGTGTCCTTTGGACACCCCTGCACCCTTGAAATCGCAATCTCAATTTGCGAATCGCTAGTTGCGATTCGTAAATTGAGATTGTCTTCCCATTCATTCCTATGGGCCTCTAGGCCCATAGGAATGAATGGGGAGGTATTCCTTAATTGCGACTCGCAATTTGCGAGTCGCAATTAAGGAATTCAAAGAAATCGCTATTTTTTTAGTGATTTCTTGATTCATTCCATTTTGCTATTCCTTAATAGCGAATCGGTATTTTTCGCTATTAAGGAATCGCTAAATGGGTTGTTGATGCATCTGGGGGATTGTCACTTGTAATTACTGGAGGCCACATCCCAGTCCATTGTTATTTTGCACACCATACCACCTCAATTTGGACCCAGCTACATATAAATCAATGTTGACTCTGCTCCAATGGGAACAGTTCAGTCTGAACTGCCAGGCCAGGTCCTCCCTGTACTGGAACACAAGGAGCCCGGAGCCAGTTACACTCTAGTTAGGGATCATCAACCAGCCTAGTTCTGGTGACTAAGTGTGCACGGGACAGACGTCATGGCATGCCTGTCCCACTTATTTCAACACTCTAAGGTATACAAACAAGCATTTGCAATGCAATAGGTCTCGCAGTTACGCACGTTAAGCTATTGGCATTGTAAATACAATGGCTTTTATTAAAGTTTTTAAAAAGAAAAGAAAAATAAAGCAATGACCCGCCACGATATACAGGACGCGGATAAAAGGCATTGTTATTTAAACTCTCTTAACTGCAAAACCTATTGCATTGTTTTTTCAGTTTTACACATTGTACCATCAAGGTATATTCATTAAATAAAATGCATCCAGGAACATGGAATGGCGGGACCCACAAGCCAGAAATCCCTCTTTGTATGAAGATGCAAAGTGGATGAAGGTTTGCTATGGCAACCTCGAGTTCTCACAGATGTTCCAGGCTTCTGCGAGCCCGTGTGCATGTGCCTATCATTTGTTTACCCTGACCGTACAACCGTGGCAATGTCAACAGATAAAGGATGTCATTGCAGAACTTTTACTTCACTAGCCTGCTCCTCTAGCTTGGGGTGGGTGCGGGCTTGAACAGCATACAATTTTCAGGCTGTTTCATGAAATGAGGCGCTACCTCTGATGCTCTGTAAGGTGTTCATATGTTTGGTTGTCTAGATGAGGTCGATTGACTTCGGGGGGTAAATGCTTCAAATCATGATCCCGAACCTAATTCTATTTCTATTGGCTCTGTCTCGAGCTGGGAGTGGGCTTAGACAGAGCTATTCCTATAGAAAGATCATGTACGGACCCATCCCCTGTAATTAGGCTTGATGAGTCCAGGGTGGAAGATGTAGGCTCACCAGGGGATATTCCTATCAGCAGGCAAGTGGGATTACTCAAAGTTATCTCATGGAATATAGCAGGGTTAAGGGGCCGCCTGGATAATGATGATTGGGCAGATTTCATCGACACCCATGACAATGTTGTATTCCAGGAAAGCTGGGCAACCGTCCCCTTATTCAGAGCGGGGTACTTGAACCACTATAAGCCTGCTATTCAGGGCCCTAAGGGAAGAGCCTCCGGAGGTTTGGTAGTATGGATCAGAGATTCCTTGGGGTATCAATCCTCGGAAATCATGGTAGATAACACCGATCTCCTATGTATTAACCTTAGGAAGGGTACTAATAAGAACATAGTATTAATTAATACCTACGCCCGAGGTAGTCAAGGTGGCCCCAAGCAATCGGTTTTGAATGATCTAGACCTCCCATTGAGGAAATTAAGTCGAGACTGTTTCCTCCTAGTGACAGGGGACTTGAATTGCTCATTCGAACCCATCCTTAGTTTAGCTGAGGATGTGGGAGCAGAGGTGGACACCGTTTGGAATATTCCTCCATTAACTGTAGGTAGGGGCGTTAGGGGAACCGAGGCGGCCCTCCACTGGTTAGGATTTTGCATGGTGTGGGGGTTGCGGGCAGTAAAGGGCCGCACACCCTCAGATAAGTATGGCCAACCAACATTCGACAACGGAATCAGCAGTAGTCGAATCGACTACATCTTAGTTAAAGTTGATTTCTGGTCATTCGTGATAGATATGGAGGTAGTGGTAAGGCCAGAGAGTGATCATAACCCCCTCTCTTTGGGCCTCAGGGTACCCGGTTTGGGTGAAGGACCCTCTGCCACAACATGCCCGACGTCTGAAATTATTTTGTGTAATGACAGAAGACGGGTAAAATGGCCTAGGGTCATATCAGAGCCTCTACTTATCAAAGAAATAGAGGAAGTGGTCTTGAGCACAACGGTTAAAATGGCGGACCTACCTCCCTTTAGTGGGGTTGACTCTTCAATTATTGATCTACATGAGAAGTGCTTCATGGAACTAAAAAATCTGCTCACAAAACCGTCGAGGACCAAGAAAGATAATGTTCGTAAAAGGTGGTACAACAAGAGTTGCAGGGAAGCACATAGTAAATTAATAGCTGCAGTTAAATTGAGGACCACTTATGACATTAAGAATGCCAGGCTAATCTATAAACAGGTCTTATGGTCAGCTAAGAGGGAATGGGACGACCTTTATTGGTCCGAACTACTCCTGGCGTGTAATTCATCTAATCAAATGAAGTTTTGGGAGACAGTTAAGTGGGGGAGGGACCAGAATTCCCAAACACCTGTTAACTATGTCTCTGCATCTGATTGGGTGGGTTTTTTCACCGCTCAATTTGAAGACTTGAGTGTAGTATCTGATATATGAAATAAGCCTGCACTGGACACAATTCCCAATAACGTTGGGGCTGTATCCACCTTCTCCTTCCTTGATACAGAGCATGCCCTTGGTTCTGTTCAGCCAGGGAAAGCACCAGGACTGGATGCTATCCCTGCAGACCTCTTCAAATCAAACCTCGAAGTATGGGTCCCATATATATCCATGTTGGCAAATGCAGTTGCAGCAGGGGCCAGGATCCCCGAATCATGGAAAGGGGCAGAGATTCTGCCTATGTTTAAAAAAGGTGACCGTTCATCGCCAATTAATTATCGCCCCATAAGTCTGATAGACTCACTCCAAAAAATAATCTCCAGAATGGTTCTTATAAGAATACAGGGATGGATAGATCAGGAAAATATACTATCCCCCATGCAAGCTGGGTTTAGACTGGGCACAAGCACTATAGACCAGGTGTTCAGACTCACTATGCTCTATTGGAAGGTGGTCTTTTTAGGTTGAGGGGTTATTTATGCCGCCTTTGTCGACCTTAAGTCGGCTTTTGATTTGGTCCCCAGAGCAAAACTATGGGATTCCCTGCGACTTATGGGCTTACCCGTCGACCTCTTGGAATTAGTTATGAGATTACATGAGGACAACTTTGCTCGAATGAGGTGGGGTAAGCAGGGTCAGGTGACCAGCAGCTTCCCGGTAAAACGTAGGGTGCGCCAGGGATGCGTGCTGGCCCCCACCCTGTTCCTCCTCTTCATCAACCAGGTTGTCAAATTCTTCACTAATTCCCAGACCGATGCACCATCTCTGGGTGGGTCTAAGTACCCAATGTTAATCTTTGCTGACGATACCCTGCTTCTCTCCAAAACCCGTAGCGGGCTGCAATCTGCCCTGAATAGGTTTGCAGAGTTTTGTAGGGCAAACGATCTACAGATTAATGTAGACAAAACCAAATTTATGGTTTTCAGCAAAAAAAACCCGATCTCAAGTTCCGTTAGCTTGAATGGTGCTCTTATCGAACAAGTGAAGTCAATGTCTTATCTGGGTGTTACCCTGGATTACCAACTAAGTTGGAAACCCCAGATTGAGGCATTAAACCTTAAATTTGCTCGTCGTACGGGCTGTCTATTGCAGGAACAGAAGAAATCCCTGACCAAACGTATTGCCCCAGTTATAAAGATATACGAGGCTAAGATCAATACAGCTACCTTGTATGGTGCAGACATTTGGGGTTACAAAGATCTGTCAACCTTGGTTATAGCCCAGAATAAGTTCTTGCGAAATCTGGTAGGGCTCCCTCAGTCTACACCCACCAAACCATTGCTGCTAGACTTAGGTTGTAAACCTTCAAATGAGATGGCCCGGTTTTGCCTTGTGGCATTATGGAGACGGCTCTGGACGACACCTGAGCTTAGCCTTTTTGCCAAAGAATTGGAGGAGGTAAAATCGTTGTGGGGCGCTAATAGAATCCCCTGGCTCAGTGAAGTTAAACACATCTTGTTTACCATGGGTCTCCCTGAGTTGTGGTCTAATCCGGGGGGTTCCATTTTTCCATCTAAACAAGACTTTAAAGACCAATACTGGGCATCTGTTAAACCAAATCTAGTTACCCAATCATCAGATGCCAATAGAACAGGGCTTTTCTTAACCCACAAACTGACACCTTTTTTAGAGCCCTATTGGGATTTGATATGCAAAACCCTCGACCGGAAATTATATCACCAATTCCGAGTTGGGACTCTCCCCATTAATTCCTTTTCTGTAAAGTGGGTGGGGAATGTAAACAACAAATGCCCCTGTTGCCCGGATCACGTGGAAAGTATTGGCCATGGGTTTTTCGGATGTCCAGCCTATCGAGCACCGCGTCTAAAATGGCTGAAACCCTTATGCAGTAGATTGGATTGTAGGGGGAGCCACCTTGAAGCCCTACGGAAGTTTCGAAATATTAGATCTGAGTCCGTTGTGGTTTGTGTGGCCAAGTTTTTGGGAGGAGCTTGGTTGATACGTATTAGGAATTTGAATACTTTTAAAAATGATAATGTATGAATGTCATCTTTTTTTCAAAGCCTCTTTGTAATGTCATTTCGAATGTTTAATAACTTTTTAACAATATTTTATATATAAAAGGGGGGGTTATGAATTATGAATTTTGTTTACTTAGTATTTGATATATTGTATGCTGTCTTTTATGAATTTTACTTCGAAATAAAGACATAATGACCTGACCTGACCTGAATTACCAGGATGACGGATATGATGAACGGGATTATGCATGAGGCAGCCATGGACAGAGCGGGGGCCATATTACTGTACCAGTTGACCAAGAGGGACCTTATGTACAAGGGAAACTGTTGGGTACATCGGGAAAGTTTTTAGTGGATACGGGGGCGAGGAGTAGTTCAGTCGCTCGTACACTGGTCCCAGGGGCAGCTCTGTCTAGCCAAAATAATGTATCAGTGGGATTCTCTGGAATACCGGTAGTGAGCCCCATTTCAAAACCTCTGCCTTTTACGATTGGTCCCATTTCCATGCACACCCCTTCCTTCTGACTTCTAATTGTGGTGAAAACCTTTTAGGGTTAGACATTCTAAAAAGATTGCATGCTCGTACTTATTGCTCCCCTGATGGTGTTTATTTGACGATGCAGAAACCACCTGTAAAAGAGGCCCAATACTTTGCTAAAAATGAGACGTTGCCTCCTGAATTCTTCACCATTCCTCAGACACAGTGGGCAACTGGGGACACCGATGTTGGTTTGTTGAAAATAGCTCCTGTGTCAATAACCCTGAAACCAAATGCGCAGCTGCCTCGCATTCCTCAGTATAGGATTTCACCAGAAGGTGAACAGGCCTTGTTACAAATCATTCGTGATCTAGTTGACAGAGGGGTGGTGGAAGAGACGGCTGCTAATGTTTGTAATAGCCCTATTTTACCGATTTTAAAAAGGACCCCGATTGATGGTGCCCCTGATTATAAAACTGCCTATCATTTTGTGATTGACCTACGAGCGGTCAATAAAGTAGTCATTCCCCAGTACCCAATGGTACCAGACATAACGACCATTTTGACAATGATTCCTCCGACGGCTCAATATTTTTCTGTGATAGATTTAAAAAACGCCTTCTTTAGTATTCCAATTCATCCTGATAGCAGACATATCTTCGGATTCTCATTAGGAGGTCAAAGCTTCAGATTTACGCGCGCACCCCAAGGCTATACAGAAAGTCCTAGCATTTATAGCCAGGCTCTAAAAGCAGTCCTGGATGAATTAATTTTGCCTGAAGGCAACACAATCATCCAATATGTGGATGATATTTTGGTGGCTTGTGATATGGAGGATGGTTGCAAGGAGGCAACGGTAAAATTGTTACATCATTTGGCTGTCAATGGAAATAAAGTCTCCCTCTCTAAATTTCAATATTGTCGACAGGAAGTGACCTACCTCGGCCACTTGCTGTCGAAAACGGGGAGACGTCTAACACCGGAACGAATATCTGTGATTACTAACATGTCTGTACCTACTACTCAGCGTGATGTTCGTGCTTTTCTTGGCATAACCTCTTACTGTCGTCAATGGATTCCTAACTATTCACTTCTCTCTAAACCCTTTTTGTATTTGACCACCAAAGATGTGCATGAACCCCTACCCTGGACGGATGAATGTCAAGAAGCCTTTGACTCTTTGAAATCTGATTTGAGTTCTGCACCTGTCTTAGGTACCCCAGATTACCGAAAACCTTTTTCACTTTACGTGCACGAGGTGGATGGTTGCTCCCTTTCAGTATTAACACAGGATTTCGGTGGAAAACAGAGACCCTGTGCTTTCTTTTCATCAGTATTAGACATGGTCACTCAAGCCCTTCCCAGTTGCCTGAGGGCCACTGCGGCAGTAGCGGTGGCCATCCGACAATCAGAGGGTATTGTTTTGAATACGGAACTTACAGTCCTGGTACCACATGCAATAGACATTTTGTTAAACAGAACTAAGACCCAGCACCTTACGAGTGCTCGCTTGACAGGATATGAATTAACATTGTTTGCACCACACATTACCATCAAAAGATGTGCTACGCTGAATCCAGCCACACTATTGCCTCTCCCTTCCGATGCTGAAACAAATGATGTTCACAATTGTATATTTAGAACTGAAGGAGAAACTAAAGGTCGCGTAGACCTTTCTGACACCCCCTTACCAGAACCCCAAGGAGAGTTGTATGTGGATGGTTCTTGCTTTAAATTACCAGATGGTACGTCTACAGCTGCATATGCCATTACAACCTTAGAGACGGTGGTGGAAACAGCTAGGATTTCACATCACTCAGCCCAAGCAGCTGAACTAATAGCACAGCTACGAGCCTGTGAAATTAGTAAAGGTTTAAAGGTAAATGTTTACACAGACAGCCAATACGCCTTTGGCGTTGCTCATAGCTTTGGGAGGCTGTGGAGGGAGAGGGGTTTCTTTACTAAACATGGTCAGAAAATTCAACATGGCCCTTTGATTGATCGTTTACTGCATGCCCTGACTTTACCAGATAAGGTTGCCATTATTAAATGTAGTGCTCATAAAAAAATCATTGATTCTACAGGAAAGGGAAATGCATATGCTGATTCAGTAGCAAAAGAAACCGCACAAACTAAAATGACTCCCATGTTCCCTAGTGCCTCAGCCCGGTGGGTGGCAGAAACATCTGCGTTCGATAATACCATTGAAAGTGTGAAAGAATTGCAGAAGGAAGCCATGGTAGAGGAGATACCAAAGTGGGAACAAGAAGTGGGACAATTGGATAAAAATGAATGTTGGGTAGATCGACCAGAGAAACAACGTTGGTTACTCCCCAATGCATTGGTATATGCTGTAGTGACCATGGCCCATGGTCCAGCACACTTAGGAGCAAAAGGTATTTGTGCAGTGTTGGATCCGGTTTGGAATAATCCCAACATTCCTAAAACAGCAGTACATGTGGTCAAATATTGCACAGTGTGCTTACGTTATAATTCAGGGGGTAGAGAGACTGTCCTGAGTGGAAACTTTGCTCCCCCATCTTTACCCTTTGAAGTGCTCCAGTTTGATTATATAGAGATGGAACGAGTGAATGGTTTAAAATATGTACTGGTGGTGGTTTGTGCGTTCAGTAAATGGGTCGAAGCCTACCCCACCAAGGAAGCCACCGCAGTGGCTACTGCTAAGGCTCTGATTAAGGAGTATTTTCCCCGCTTTTGTTTGCCCCGAATTATCTGGTCTGACAATGGCACACACTTCAATGCTACCCAGGTGCGGAGTGTTTGGAATGGATTACAAATCAGGCAGAAGTTTCATGCAGCCAGACATCCTCAGTCGGCAGGCCTAGTCGAAAAATATAATGGCATATTGAAGTTAAAAATGGCCAAGATATGTGCTAGTACAGGATTAAAGTGGCCTGATACCCTGCCCTTGGCTTTATTGTCTTTGAGAACCACCCCACACACACAAACGGGTTTATCTCCTTATGAAGTGATATTCGGTAGGCCCGCCAATGTGTGGAGAGTCCCTAGGCCCAGATCCTTTAGAGATATTGACTATCCTTTGATGACAGATTATTTATATGCATTGACTAAAGATCTGCGTTCTATTCATCAACATCATCATCAGACATTGCGGCCGCTACCAGAGGGTTCAGGTCATCGGTTGGAACCCGGCCAGTGGGTCCTGGTGAGGAACTATCAACGGAAATCAAGTTTGGAACCAAAATGGTCTGACCCCTACCAGATCATACTGGCTACGAGGTCAGCGGTGAAGGTGCATGGGCGCAAACACTGGATTCATGCGTCCCATCTGAAGCGCCTTCCGCTTCCTTTACCTTTTGATTTGCAAAACCGTGAAGGAATCCCGAGCCAAGAAGGAGAGTCGCTACCGAGCTTTGTGCCCATTTCTGAAGCTCGAGAGAAGGGGCAGGCAAGCAAAGCATTGCCCACAGGTGACGAGGTAGCGGATCTAACGGCGAAGGCTGTTGTTTCTGATATATCATTGGGATCAAACACATCTGATGTTCCCACAGCTGAGTTGTTTTTTGACCAGGAGCAACCTGGCCGTTGTAAGTACAACCTGCGACCCCGAAAACAGCGCAGTACCCCAGTTCTCCGTGGGAAAAGATAGGGAAAGACTTCTTTTGGTAAACATTAGATAGTTTTACTGGGGTACTGAGCGAGACACTGGACTGAACTCGTTGAGAGCTTGGAACATTGTGCTAAGAAGCTCTGTTCAGAAAGAAAGACTGAATTGGGGGTCGCGGTTGTCCTCTCAGACTAAGGAGATACTTTACTTTTCCCATCTGGCGGATGAAGAGAGTCTGCCCGTGAGGCTCTGAACGGACACGGGAAGAAGATCCCCTCTGGTGGCGTGCGTGCTTTGTGGATACAAAGATAGTTTTTGGACTTATAGAGAGGGACCGAGTTCAAATTTGGACTTATAGAGAGTATGTTTCCCTTTGCTCGATTTGCAATGGAGGATGAAAGACCTTTGGCCCCTCGTCGATATGTGGATAATATGCATTTATTTTCTGGATGGTCCACCAGAGTGAAGGTGGCATTTATTGTTTTTATCGTTATTATTACCATTATTATGATGTGTGTATTCATATACTTAGAATTTCAGCACCCAGCACAGAAATTGTTAGGAACTACTGTTGCCCCGGAAGAGCATCTTTTCTATTCTTTGCCCCCTCACAAGGCCCAACACAGAGAAACCTATATGAAAAATGCTTTCATTGAAATGTTACACCAGACACATAGTACTACGAACAAAACAAATTGTTGGGTGTGTGGGTTACTCCCTTCTGTTATGCATCAGCATGAATTATTTATTTCTCTACCGATGTCTTATTTAGCTAGTTGTGAAGCCTGGTTCCAGTTGTTATCCTTAATGTATTCACATTATGTAGCTGAACCGAAAATTTATACTGAAAAAGATTATGAAGCTATTCTAAAGTACATAGAAAAACATCAAGGATTTGATGCAGCAGGAAATGGAGGAGAGGGCTCATTGGACCCAAATGCTTGCATGAACGTGTATACAGATTACAAGAATGTCACATGGTTAATGGAAGAAATGCAGCATTTTGAACTCTTTAACGATACCATGTATTTTCAGCATTTTAAGGAAAGGAACGTTACCAATGATAAGGCCTTACCGATTCCCATTATTAATACTACTTCACCCTTTTGTATCCAGGGGAGGGGACATGTTAAGGTAGGGAAGAGCAGATGTAATTATACCTACACTTTACAGATATATAGTACCCCACCTATGATCACTCCACCCGATGTATATTTCGTTTGTGGGGAGAATGCATATACATGGCTTCCCCGGGGATGGGCCGGAAGTTGCTATCTTTCATTCCTCTACCCTCCTGTGTACATTGCTCTGCCCGATTATCACCGAACTCATCAGTTAGTGCAGAAAGAAGCGGTAGTTAGCCGAAATATTAGAAGCTACGACACTGATAGTACTGACCAAACGGACACTTCCCTCCAACAATTTGAAGATTTTGGTATGGGCCTGGTCCCTTTCTGGGGACCTATATTTAATAGCCGCAGTATCCGACGCTTGTCCAGAATAGTTGAGAACGTGGTTCAGACCACTACTGGGATTCTGACTAATATCACTGTAGAGCTTGCTGCGACGAGGCTTGTTTCGCTCCAGAACCGGATGGTTCTTGACGTCATCCTCGGAGATAGGGGAGGAGCCTGCCGTGTGATCGGCAGCTCTTGCTGTGTGTTTATTCCAGATTGGGCCCCTACCATTCATCTAGCTATACAGAAACTACATCGTTTAGCAAGTGAAGCCCATGTGGATAACGGCACCTGGTCCCTTAGTAGCTGGTTCTGGGGTCTGTTGGCCACATGGGGTTGGAAAATATTCATAGTTCTAGCCGGAGCTTTTGGAGTAATATTCACGTGCTGCCTATGTCTTCAGTGTGGCCCGGCTTGCTGCTCGTTTTGTGCAGATAGAATGACATCTGCTTTAAATTTTTCTCGGCAGGTAAAAGTCGAGAATCAGATGATCCGAAAGGAAGTATCAGATCTCATGCAGATTGATGAGGGAATTTTTGTAGAATAGTATTGGCTATAGTAGGCCAAAGGGCCGTCTGTTGGGATTGAATTTTCGATACCATACATTATTGGCCTAATATATCCAATGTAATCTCGTATTTATATAATCACGAAGTAAGATGCAGTATAAACAGTAATTGCCATTTTTATTCGCTCGTTCCTATTGATATAACTAGAGTCAGTTTGTTTTGTTTCCTTGTGTGCCCGTGATATTTCCCTGAAATCACGTGATCACCCTCGCTGCTCGAAACCATGATGGCGGCTAGGCCGATTATGATTGTTAGCTGGTAGCTCGGGGAGACTCAAGGTCACATCTGCCTTTCTTGTGGGATGTGCACATTTCTAGCAGAGCCCGTTTCTGTACTCCCCAGGCTACAGATAGACACGGAGGCACCTCATTGACCTGCCCCCGGAATAGCTTAGGCCCAGGCTAGTAGCAATCAATTGTGCCTTATATGGGCATTCCTCTTGGCTTACTGACAAACTGTATCTTTCCTTGTAGGGTGTCATCTTCAATACATGAAACGTATATATGCTTTGTGTTTTGTACATGTAGTCAGTCTCCTCTGCGCACCTCTGAGGGTCGTGTAGACTGAGGCTCCCCTGCCAGGGCGTGTATTTTCTGAATAAACGATTGAACCTTCTCCATTGCCGACTGAATTATTAATACTATTATATGTGTGCGGGCTATTGGTAAGTATAGTCCATTGGCATTAAATTTTGGATCCTTCAAATCAACCTAGTGCCTCTCTGAAGTAGGCCTGAGGAGACAGACAACTCATGCTGTACATTCCAGAATTTCCTCGTCTCCTCATCCAGGTCTTGTATGCCCTTCCATCCTTCCATTACCAACTCACAAACTTTAAGAATGACTGAATCACTTGTCATGGAGGATTTCCACTCATCTTCACTCAAAACGCCATCAGTGACCTCACAAACTTTATAATCATCGAATTCACACGTCTCATCTAACCTATCACTCGTGTCAACTGAGTCATTCCTAACAAGGTGAGACAGACAATCAGAAACTTTGTTTTGTGCACCAGGAATATGATGAATAACAAAATCATAGTGTTGTAACGCAACAATCCATGTGGTGATCCTCGAAGAGACAGCATCAAGACTCTTTTTCTTAAACAAGTTTTTCAATGGTTTGTAGTCAGACTGTACTGCAAAGGAGCTTCCCCACAGGAACTTTTATAGTTTTTTAATCGCCCAGAATATGCATAGTGTTTCTTTTTCTATTACCAAATATTGTAACTCTGCGCCTATGAGAGCTCTTGATGGGAGTTGTTTCATGACCACCTTTAACTTGTTTAAGGATGGCTCCAAGACCCTTTGAGCTAGCGTCTGTAACCAGTATGGAGGAAGCAGAGGTATCAAAACTGTGAAGTGAAGGAGCTTCACCTAAAGTTCTCTTCAAATCCTCAAATTCCTCTTGGCACGCCTTTGACCAAGTAAATTTCGCTCCTTTCTTGAGAAGTGTTCGAAGGATGTAGGTGCGAGAGGCAAACTGAGAAACAAACTTGTTACAATATTCTGCCATCCCTAAAAAGGAGATACGCTTGTCTCTGGTTTGAGGTACAGGAAGATCAGCAATAGTTTTTACTAATTTATCCTTAGGTTTGACCCCTTTCTTGGATAACTTGTGACCTAAGTAGTCGATCCCGTCCAGATTGAATTTGCACTTATTCTCTCGTAGTGTCAAACCACGTGATTTGAAGCGATCCAGTACTGCTCTGAGCCTAGCATCATGTGTACTTTGAGATGGGCCGTGGACTAACACCTTGTCTTGATACATTTTAACACTGGGTAGTCCCTGCAAGACATATTCCATGGCTCTCTGGAATACAGGTGCTGCTGAATTAAGTCCAAAAGGTATCCTAGTAAACTTAAAAGTGCTGAAGGGCGTTATGAAGGCTGTGAGATTCTGTGACTCAGGTTGATCTTAATTTGGTGATATGCGGCCCTGAGGTCAAGTGTAGAAAATACCCCATCTCCTGCCAATTGAGTCACCATCTCTGCGATGTTTGGAAGAGGATACCTGTCAGGTCGACAGCGCAATTGAGTGAGCGCAGGTCAACACAAAGTCTGACTTCACGTGCGGCTTTCCGGGCAAGAACAACAGGGCCAACCCATAACTAGCCTCAGTTTTTACAATGATGCCCTCCTCGAGTAGTTTTTGTTTGTTCATTCTCCATGGAATCTCTCTTAGCTAAAGGCACATTGATTACCTTACAAGTTGCAGGGACGGCGTCTGGTTTTAAGATGATCCTGTGAGTGTAGTTGAATAAACAGCCTAAACGTTCACTAAAAAATTATTTAAATTCTGAGCGTAGACTGTCTACTTGAACGACATCAGCGAGTTCAAGTGTACAGGTAGATGTATGTGTTGAGACAAGTGACTCCTTGAGAGGGTCAACCAGTTTGTCTCGCAAAACAATACAAGGTTTGCCACCGGGAACCAGTATGACGCTAAGGTCAGCCTGATGGATCCAACTCACTATACTATCCCCCTTGGAGGAGATGTATATCTTCCCAGAAGTAAGTCTGTTCTTGGACTCAATATTACCAAGGAAGTAGCCTAACAGCTTGATGGGTTTCCCTCCATATGCAAGAGGTCTAATGTCAGGTTTTAAGACTTTTACTTTTCCCATATGAAAGGCATTGTAAAAGGACTTATCGATTAGAGTGATTTTAGCCCCTGAGTCAAACAACATTTAACAGAATGGCCATTTATTAGTACACTGTCAACAAGGCTTGAGCTCTTAGTGTGTGCAACTTCTGTCAAATTCTCACCACAATGAAGATCATCAGAACTAGATTCTGATTTGTCTTCTATCCAAACTTCTTTAATTCTTTTTTCTTTCCTTTTATTTGTAGTCTGCATGCTTTAGCTAAATGTCTTACCTTTCCACAATTGAGGCATTTTGCGCTTTTTGCAGGACAAGACTTGTCATCAGCGAGATGACCAACATTGTTACAACAATAGCACCAACCCGGAAAAGGTTTTCTTTGAATTTACGACTGTGGCTCGGAATGTTTGGGAAACGATTTCATGGTATGAGACTCCGTTTATTTGATGATTTAGCTTGGGAGATAGTTCGGGCTTTACTATCTGAAGTAGTAAGGGAGCCATTTTCTTTCTTTTTTATGACTTCAACACAGGCTAAGGAGTGTTCAATTTGTTTCGCGATAGCGATGACTACATCAAATTTGGGATCGTCCTTTTGTTTCCCAATAGCGATGACTTCATCAAGTTTGGGATCATCCTTTTGCCACAATTCATCGTTCACCTTTTCAATGGAACAACCAAGCATGAATTGATCACATACACGTTCTTCTAGAGCACCTTTAAATTTGCAAGTGGAGGCGAGTTTGCGTAGATGAGACACATACATCTCTACCGTTTCCACAGGTTGTTGGTTTCATTTACCAAAGTGGTAGCGTTCTAGAACTGTGCTTACTTTGAGCAAAACGTGATTATCTAATTTCTTCAAGCAAATCTCAAACTCATTAAGCCCATTGGAATCAGAGTCATTCAGATCTGGTAAATGTTCAAAGACTTCTTGACCCTCAGTACCTAGGCAATGTAGCAGTAAAGCTGACTTTCTCTCAGCACTGAGAGATACTCCACATACCCTGGCATAATTAACAAAGACTTTTTTCCATTTTGCCCAGCGCACAGTAGGTTCACCGGGATTGGAAAGGAAAAAAGGTGGTGGTGTGACATTTTGCATTTTACACCGGGGAGATATGAGATGCTGATAGCTGTGTGTATCAGCAAAGTATATCAAGCTGTGCCTATCAGCGAAGTAAAGCTTATCAGGAGTAGACGAGTAAAGAAAGTTATTATTGTATTTAAATAATGTGGAACATGTAACTACAGTAAATGCTGTGCCTATCAGTGATAAAAAAAAAATGATAGGCAGGGTTTGAATTCAAGGTTGCGTCTGTCAGCACCGAACTTTAAAGCTGTGCCCGTCAGCGTGAAGAGCTAGATGAGCAAAACATGAAGTTAGAAAGGAGGCTTGTTGTTCCTAAAGCTGTGCTTGTCAGCGAGGTAAAGCTTGACAAGCAGAAGGCTGTAGAAGGCTTCTTGTTTTAAAAGCTGTGCCTGTCAGTGGGCAAAGCGTGACAAGCAGTAGACTGTTGTTTTAAAGCTGTGCCTGTCAGCGAGGTGAAGCTTGTCAAGCAGCAGGCTTGTTATTCTCTTTAAGTATAAGAAATGAAAAGGCTGAGTTAAGGATCCACAGAAAGAGAGATTTGAAAAGTGTGTAGAGGCTTGTGGTGTTTAAGTAGCAGCGCTCGCTGTGCTAGAAGAGCGTCTCCTGGTTGCTGGGGAATAGTCTCTTTACTCGTCGAAGATTGTCAGGTAACTGCACGCTAACACGATACGACGAGTATGCAGAGCGTCTTTTGTTGCTGAGAGATAGTGTGTGAAGACATCAGAAGCAACGTAACCTTGGTTGCTAGACAGAGACACATTGTGCAGGCAATGACACATAGGCAGGAAAGAGACGTCATGCAGCTTGGCCAGTAGAGCGCGAGGTGGATGAAGCGCAAGCATGCGCTTGAGTTAAAAATGAAATGAGTTGTTCCGCATAGTCAATTTCACTGAAAATTTGATGAGGCAGGGTGCCGGAACGATGCGCTTATGTTATTAAGGGTAAAGTCAATTTAGCAAAGCGTCGCACAGTACCTGGGTGAAGATAGAAGAAGTTCAAGCTCTCACGCAGTAGATCCGCTTGATGTGTTAGGACGTTGTTACGCTGGGGTCTATTTCAAGATCGTCGCCAGTGTAATGAAGTAGGTACACCGGTATCAGGTTGGTTGAAGGAAGTTTATTCAGGAAATAGCAGTAAGCAGGTTATAATATACGTCCTATCCACACTGGGCTGACAGCAACTGACATAAGGAATAGAGTGTACACTCAAGGGAACCAACTATCTAGAACAAAGAACATGATGGCACACAGGTCATCCTTGGTGAGGAAGAATGTGATGATGCATCATAAAGATAATATCATTATTTATAAAGATAAGATCATTACACTAGTCCTATTTTTGTGTTGTCTCTCTAGCGTCATATCTGTGTCCTTTGTTTATTGTATTGCCCTGGCGGACGGCCGCTAACAGGACCAACCGGTGTCTATAAAAGCTATCCCCACCCTCCACTTGATTCGCAGTACTAAGAGACTGAGGCAGGAGGTCAATGCACTGCGTGTTGCAGTTGTTGTGTCTTTGAGGTCGAAGGAGCTCGTTGAGGACCTTTTTGTGATGACGGTGAGCAAACAGAGAACAGGTCGGAGATGTCTGTTCTGTTCTTTCATTGTATCACGGCCCCCCTGTTGAGTCTGGAGCAGTGGCATAACCCTCTTGCTCTCACAGCATTCTGAACCTCACAGACATTGGATATGGACGTAGCCCTCTCAACTGTAGTAGTCAGGGCTAAGATACATGTGTGAGATTGTGCTAGTAGGTAATAGTTCTATAATTGGATATTGGACATTATCTAGACATTGTTTTCATGCTATAGTTGACTATTGTACATTATAAAGACCCAACTTACTTCATATACTCGTTTTCATTTTGTGGGTCATATTCCTTGAGAAGTGGAAGATATAAAGACTGTATTGTCAGTGAAACATGCAAATACTACATTCCCAAAGTAGAAAAACATGTATGAGAGAACATATCTGGAAACAGGAAGTGAACCTATGTGTGTAAGAGAATACTGTAAGAACCAGAGACAGATGTTTGAGGATTCCCAAGACAATTGAGATTTTATGCAGAAGCAATTCCTCCGTTTGTTTACAGGTATTGGTATTTCCTACTCATTAACATGTGTGGTTTATACTAGACTGGTGAGGCTAATTGTTAGCTATTTCTATTTGAGATCTCCCTCCCCACAGTACCCTCCCTAATTCCCTTCTCCTCATCTAGCCACTCTAAACCTCTGTCTTATTAAAACACAGAGTATGAGCAGCTGAAAGGTGAGCTTCTTGAGGGTACTGCTCCTGAGGAACCGTGTAGTGACAAGGAGGGACCACAAGGACAAACTAACGCTCACACAGCTGTGGAAAGTTACAGAGGAACTAAGCACTACTGAAAGGGGCGGTCTCCTGAAGGGGCCATATATTGTATATTACACTCGCTCTAAAGAACGGTTTGGCAACTGACTCACCAAGACGCCAAGGAGTCGCCAAAACGTAGGCATAGTTGAGGGAACATCTTTGGTTCCCAGTGCGAGACAAGGCAGTGGAAGAAAGGGAAAAACAATTTGTGCCTGCCAGTGGACAGGAGTGGCAGTCTTCCACACCGTCATCCTGACACAAGGACCAAGTAGATACCATTGCCTAAAGTCAGCATGGAATTCTTGAGAAAGTTGGGGCGGTGTTCTAGAGTTGTTGATTTGCCTCAATGACAATAAATATGGTAAACCTTACTTGTGGAGATGTTACTTGATTAGGCATAGTAACAGGCCCACTTGGAGTCTTACTGTGTCCAGAGCAAGCACCCGCTCTTGTGCAGTAGGTTTAATTTAGCTGATCAGTGGGTAGGTCAAAAACAATGATAGTAAACAGGCACCACAAATGTGTAACCTAAGCAAAGGCTGCTTGCCAAAGTTTCCCCACCAACTATGCAGCGTTCAGTGGCATGGGAGTAATGAGGGGCTCTAAAGGAATTACCCAGTACCTCCATTGGCCAATGCAACATTGCTGGTACCCTAGTCAGACAGACAATGATGTCCACTAAGTTCAAGCAATGTTCCATTACAAGGAATGTGCTGCACTTCAAGAAGTACCACACTCTGGAGTCATGCCCTCTGCCTCTATCCTCTGATCTTGTAGAAACGACACTGCCATCTGGACTCAGGAGTGGCAAAAGAATCTAAACTCTCCGCAACCATATCTGCTGATCATCCTATCCAGTAATCGATCCGTACAGCTAATTTAACAAATATGAACTCTGTTTTCATTTCCACTGCAGGATAGGTCACATAATGAAAGACAACAGCACAGAGGCAGTACCTGGATTCACTACCCCTGTCATCTGGTCTAGAAGAGTGGAAGCAAAGAAAGAGCAAAATGAGGAATGGCAGGCAGCCTAAAAGGAAGGAAGGCGAAAGATGCTCAAACCTAGCTCCTTGCAGGTGTAGGCCCATGACCCATTCATTGCAGTAAGTATTTAACAAATATTACTTTAGCTCTCCTTAATATTTTTTATTTTTTGGGGTCTGGAGGGTGGGATAATGTTAGCCTCTGTTGTCTTTAATAAAATCAAGATTCTCTCTGCATGGAAATTGGAGAATTGTCATTAAAGGCTACCATTATGCATGTTTAAAACCCTCACGAGTCATATTACTAACTTGCTCTAATGGTCTTAAATAGAATCCTGCAAAGGTGTCTGTGTTTGACCAATCTGCAGTTTTAAGAATTTCAGGGACTGGACTCCCTGCCAAAAAACCTTACTAGCCATGCCCCTCTAGAAGAACAGGCTCCAAACCTTGAGACAACAATCCCTGCTTCATTCATAGTAATGAGTAACCATCTTGCTAAGGTGGCAGTGGAACCAGGTCTATAATGTTTCACACATGATAAAAGCAGTTCATTGGCCCCATGATCTCTGTACTCCAAGACTTTGCTCTCACATTCTTTCATACACTTATTTATTAATGTATTTTGTACTCTATAGAGTGCTGACATGATCCATTAGGGTATCAGAGCGCTATACAAGGATAACAAGTTGTTTACAAAGTTCGAAATAGGCGATAAAATAAGCAATTACAAAAGAAGGGATTTGCGATCATTCATACTCTTGGGGGAATAACAGGTTATTTACAATATTCGGAACAGGCGATCATGAGAACACTTGCAAGAGATAACAAGCTATTTACAGAGAGTAGGAATTGGCAATCAATGGTACCTTTGCGGGAGATAGGGCAAGTGACAGTGAAATACGAAAGATGCACAATGATGAGCAAACAACCATGATACAAGAACGCAAGGTTACTGCAAAGATATCAAGACCGGACTCCACAGGTGGAGTGCAAGTAAGGAGTAAAAACATATTGCTTGGCTGCTAAGTTATGTGTGCACTGAAAGTGCTTATTAGAGGACTTTGGCCATTAGGAGAGTCTTATCTTCCTTTTTGAATCTTGACAAAGATGGTATTCTTTTGATGTTAGGTGGCAACGAGTTCCAGATTCTAGGTGCGGCCCCAGCGAAAGCTCTGTTGTATGGTTTCTTCTTTCGGAAGAGGGTTGGTGTCAGTCTCTGGCAGACCGGGAGTTCCTGACTCTTCCAGGTACCAAGATTTTCTGGGCAAGCACCTAGACACCTTGGGGTATTTGTTGCGCTTTATAAAATCATCATCATCATCATCATCAAGAGAAGCAGGAGAAGTTGAGTGTGGGTGTGATACAGGCTAATTTGAGTTGGATTCTGGCTTCAAATGGAAGCCAGTTTAGTACCTTCAGGTGCAGTGAGAAGGGTTCGAATATTTTGAGCCTGTTAAGAGTCTAGCGACTGCATTGAGAATAGCTTTTAGGGAGGCCGTTCAAATCTTGGGTAGGCCAGAGATGGTTGAGCATCCGTATTCGATCTTAGAGAGAATTAATGTCTGTACTGCCATTTTCAGGTCTGATGTATCTAGGGATGGTTTTAGTTTTCTCAAATAGCTCAGGTGAAACTTGGCATTTTTGGCTCACATGTTCAGTGTCATTCCAAGTGATTTGGCTGAGTCCACTATGGTCAGTGTGCAGTTCAGCGTGATGATCGACTTGGTCCATTCCAGTATGTTGGTAGTACTTTTAGGAGGGGAAATTAGAAGGAAATCCGTTTTATGCGCATTTAGTTTGAGCTGGTTGCTGGTGAGCCATTTTACAGTTAGCTTTAAAGCCTCATTCATTGATTTGAGCTCCTCTAGGGAGGAGATTTTGATGTGGCTCTGAGTGCCATCAGCATACATGTGGAAAGAGATGTTGGCGATACACAGTTTTTCTGCTAAGGGTTCCAGGTAGAGGCTAGAAAGAGTTGGGGAGAGGGTTGAACCTTGGGGGACTCCTATTGTTATTGAGAAGGAGAGGCTAGATTACGATTGACTAAGAAGCTATGGGAGTGGTACCGTAGGAATGATCTAAACCATTTGAGAACAGTCCTTCCTATTCCCATCCTATTTTCAAGCCATTTAAGTATCTTCTCATGGTTAACTGTGTCGAATGCCAATGATAGGTCCAACAGAATTAAGAGACACGTTTTGCCTTGGTCAAGAGCTTGAAGGGCATCATCTACAATATGGAGAATAGTAGTTTCAGTGCTGTGATCTGACCTGAAACCAGATTGGCATTTGTCTAGCAGGTTGAATTTGGCAATGTGTTGGCTCAGCTGTTGTTGCACACAATTCGCAAGTACTTTTGCTAGAAGAGGAATATTACATCTTACCAGACATAGTTTCTTACAATCATGAAACATTAGGTAGAAAACTGAATTTGGCATTGTTTTAATTATCGCCCAAATGTTGAAATGTACACCTTCTGATGAATATATTCTATTAAATAGTTCTAGTGCTTTGATGTGATACACTCTCCTAAAGGAAATTAGGCATGACAAAGTAGCCAATTTCATTAAAATCTGTTTAAGGGAGAGGTATGTGTTGCTTAGCTATGAAATTAATAAGTTGAAGGTCAAGTTCACGTCACAGAGGGATGCATAGTGTGCTTTCGAAGGTCTTTTCAGTCTCACACCTTTCAATACTCTTTTAACCAAAGGTTTACTACCAATTGATAGGTTATTAACCAAGGCATGGACAGAGGAAATAGCGGACCTGTAGCAATTTATTGTTCTATAAGAGAGACCAGTACTAAACTGGTTTGCTAGGTAATTGTCTACTTGTTTTCCTGGGCATCCACAGGATTCAAGTCCCTTTCCATGCACCAACTACACCATTTTCTCTAAATAACCCTGTGTTTCTTTCTAGGTCCTGGGGCCAATGATACATCCAGTAGATCCTTAGGCTCTCCTGAATGTTCTGAATATCTATCTGATCTCCTGATATCCTCCAAAAAAGAGGGATATTTCCCCCCTCTATGACTAAAGGGTGTTCCTCTCTGCCTAGACCCTGCAGTATACCCAAGGAGACTGAAATCATGCGTGTAAACTATATTGCTGGCCCCATCGCGCCTGGGAACCAGACTTGATATCTCCAAAAGGTAGACACTAGAATAATGCTGCACTGCTCTGTCCTTACTGTCCATAGAGCCCTCTGGGTCATGGTAAAAGCTAAATCAATCAATCAGGGAATTGTAAGCACGCTACTCTACCGTGAGGGTCTCAAGGCGCTGAGGGGGAGGGGACGTGAAGATCTATTCAGCCGAAGAGCCAGGTCTTGAGGGTCTTCCTAAAGGTGTTTAGGCTGGGGGGGAGTCTGATGTCTGCCGGTAGCTCATTCCAGGTTCTGGCTGCAATGTGGGAGACCGATCTTCCACCTGCTCTGGCTCTGTGGATGCAAGGGGTTTCAACCAGTGCGAGGGTGGCAGACCAGAGATTTCTTTTGGGTACATGGAAGGTTATTCTGTTGTTGAGGTATTTGGGTCTGTTGTTGTGTAGGCATTTGTACGTGTGGGTGAGGATTTTGAATGTGATTGTCTTCTACATGGGGAGCTAATGGAGTCTCTGCAGGTGTTTTTTACAGGGGATGTCGAGGACGAGTCTGGCTGCGGTGTTCTGTATTGTCTGAAGTTTGCGGAGAAGGGACTTGTTGATGCCGGCGTAGTGCGCATTTCCATAGTCCAGTCTGCTGGTGATGAGCGAGTGGGTGACTGTCTTCCTTGACTCCTGGGGTATCCATTTGAAGGATGAGGAAGGTGTTGAAGCAGATGGAGGTGACGACGTTGACTTGTCTGTTCATGGTGAGCGATGAGTCAGTTTGATGCCGAAGTTTTTGGCGTGGTCTGAGGGGGTAGGTGGGCTCCTGAGGGCAGTAGGCCACCAGGTGTCGTCCCATGCTAAAGGGGTTGTTCCGAGGTTGAGGACTTCTGTCTTCTTAACATTGAGTTTTAGGCAGCTGTTGGTCATCAGAATGCGACGTCTTGCATTCCTGTTTGGAAGTTTAGTTTTGCGGTGGTGTAGACATTGAAGAGGGTCGGGCTAAGTGATGATCCCTGGGGGACTCCACAAGGTATCTCCATGGAGGCGGAGAGGAAGGGTGGTAGTCTGATCCTTTGGCTTTGTCCGGTGAGGTACAATTGGATCCAAACCAGGGCGGTCCTTTGTATGCTGACTTTGTGTAGTCTGTTGACTAAAATGCTGTGAAAGATGGTGTCAAAAAAGCTGCAGACAGGTCAAGAAGGATGAGGGCTGCGGAGGGGCCTTGGTCCAGGAGGGTGCGGATGTCGTCTGTGGCGGTGGGTAGGGCGGTTTTGGTGCTGTGGTTGCCCCGGAATCCGGATTAGGATGGGTCGAGGATGGCGTTCTGTTCGATGAACCGTGTCAGTTCCCTGTTGACAGCTTTCTCTGCTACTTTGGCTGCAAAGGAGAGGAGCGAGATGGGCTAGTAGTTCTTGAGCTCATGGGGTCAGCCGTGGGCTTCTTGAGCAGGGCCTGACTTCTGGTGGAAGGGTGTAAAGGCATAGCCCCTGATTTTGCTCCAGGCTAGGAGAAAGGTGTCCACAGCTGCTGATTTGGGGTCTGGCCTCCAACTGAAGAATATCTGTACTGGATATGTTAATCTGCTCGCAAATAGGTCTACTTGAATTGGGCCCCATATCTCTTGTAGTCCAGTTGTAATCTTCAATCACTGGACTCCCTGAGGAACTTGGATTCCCAGTTCAGGAAATCACCATGTTATGTACCGTAGACAGTGCCATTCATCTGGAGGTCATCTCGTTCTATGTCATAGATGCACCGCAGTTTGGAGGGATTTTGGGTATGCCATGGTTAACAGAGCATAATCCCACCATCCTGCATACAAGCTGATGGTATGGATATCCCCTCCAAATTTGATTCCCGTAATAAGGGGGTGATGTCTGATCAAGCGGCTCCATGTAGAGCGCGAATAGAAGGGGGGAAAGAGGGCACCCCTGCCTAGTGCCTCTACCTATAGAGAAGTGGGAGGATGTCTGACCGTTCACCCAAACTGTTGCCATGGGTAAGCGATAACAGTTGAGAATTCGAGTGCGTAGTTTCTCACTGAGGTCGAATCTTTGCAGGACCTGCTCTAGGTAGGGCCATTGTACCCTATCGAAGGCCTTTTCTGCGTCGATGGCTAGCAACACGTACTCCCCTGGTGTGCGTGATGCTTTCTCGATCAAATGGAGGACTCTCTTAGTCTTGACGCTTGTTTGTCATTGTGGGATAAAGCCCGCCTGATCCGGTTCTACCAATTGGGGTATGTATGGTGTGAAACGAGTTGCGAGAATGCTAGTGTAGAGTTTAATATCTATATTCTGGAGGTAGATCGGTCTATACGCACTGCAGTGCGTTTTATCTTTCCCGGGTTTCGGGATGACTACAATTGATGCTTCCAGCATCTCCTCTGGGATGGCCCCATCTTGTACAAAGGTGTAAAATAGGTCCTGCAATAGTGGGGCTACTTGGGTGCAAAAGGTTTTTATAAAAGGCCGCTGTATAGCCATCTGGTTCAGAAAAGGGGGTGGTGATGAACAGAGTGTCTGAATTAAGCAGACCACTCTTACCCAGTCCAAAGATCAGGGCTTGATCCATCACCGTTATTTAGCTCACTGCCCCATCCCAGCTCAGAACCTGGCTATATGCAAATTAGTCTGTCCCTGGCCCAGTGCATCATGGGAACAGGGCAGACCAAACTACCAAGCCAATTCTTCACCAGAAAGGAGACAAGCTTCCGGGGACCGGTTTCTGCCATTTCAGGCGTCGTCGGCCCGGCTTGCTTGAATCCTGATGGAGCAGTGAGCAAGGGACTCATGTCTGAGTATACCCTGCCACACCTATAGTGGCCAAAAACGATTCAGAAAAGGGGGTGGTGATGAACAGAGTGTCTGAATTAAGCAGACCACTCTTACCCAATCCAAAGATCAGGGCTTGATCCATCACCGTTATTTAGCTCACTGCCCCGGAAGCTTGTTTCCTTCCCAGTATAAGAATTGGCTTGGTAGTTTGGTTTGCCCTGTTCCCATCATGCACTGGGACAGGAACAGACTAATTTGCATATAGCCAAGTTCTGAGCTGGGATGGTGCAGTGAGCTAAAAAACGGTGATGGATCAAGCCCTGATCTTTGGACTGGGTAAGAGTGGTCTGCTTAATTCAGGCACTCTGTTCATCACCACCCCCTTTTCTGAATCATTTTGTCCACCATAAGCGTGGAAGGGTATACTCAGATGTGAGTCCCTTGCTCATTGCACCATCAGGATTCAAGCAAGCCGGGCCGACGACGCCTGAAATGACAGAAACCGGTCCCCGGAAGCTTGTTTCCTTCCCAGTATAAGAATTGGCTTGGTAGTTTGGTTTGCCCTGTTCCCATCATGCACTGGGACAGGAACAGACTAATTTGCATATAGCCAAGTTCTGAGCTGGGATGGTGCAGTGAGCTAAAAAACGGTGATGGATCAAGCCCTGATCTTTGGACTGGGTAAGAGTGGTCTGCTTAATTCAGGCACTCTGTTCATCACCACCCCCTTTTCTGAATCATTTTGTCCACCATAAGCGTGGAAGGGTATACTCAGATGTGAGTCCCTTGCTCATTGCACCATCAGGATTCAAGCAAGCCGGGCCGACGACGCCTGAAATGGCAGAAACCGGTCCCCGGAAGCTTGTTTCCTTCCCAGTATAAGAATTGGCTCGGTAGTTTGGTTTGCCCTGTTCCCATCATGCACTGGGACAGGAACAGACTAATTTGCATATAGCCAAGTTCTGAGCTGGGATGGTGCAGTGAGCTAAAAAACGGTGATGGATCAAGCCCTGATCTTTGGACTGGGTAAGAGTGGTCTGCTTAATTCAGGCACTCTGTTCATCACCACCCCCTTTTCTGAATCGTATAGCCATCTGGCACAGGTGACTTGCCAAGCTTGAGGCGAGAAATCGCTGCTATGACTTCTTCGTTCCTATGTCCCTGTCTAGATTGTCGGCTTGCGCTTTATTAAGAGCGGGAATTTGTGCTGCCGCATTGTAGTCATTACTATAGTGTGCATCTAGCTTCGTGTAGAAGTCTCGGAAGGCTTCCGCGATTGCTGCGTTGTCTGTGGTAAGCTCACCCCCAGTAGAGCGAATGGTTTGTACGCTCTGTCGCTGCCTGGCTTTCTGCAGTTTGTGGGCTCACAGATGACCGCATTTGTCGCCCCCGGTATAGTAAGAGTGATGGAGACGAAGTGCTGCGTATTCTGCCCGATCCTGGTCTAGTGCTGTTAGCTGTTTCCGCTCCACGCACAGTTGGCGCCAGGCTCTGGCGGCTCCAGTGCGCTGGTGCATTTGCTCCAACTCAGTAACTTGCCGAGTAAGCTCGGCTCATTTGCGACAACACTCTTGATTATTGGCTGTGGATATGGCTATAAATTCCCCCCATAACACCGCCTTAAGTTCTGTCCATTGTGTCGTTAGAGAGGTGTCTGGATTGGCGTTGAGTGTAAGATAATTCGCAATAGCGGTCCTAATTTGGTCGACTGTGGAGGACCGGTAGAGCAGTGCATCGCGGGGTCGCCAGTGCCTCGGTGGTTGTCGCGCAGGAGGGAACTGAAAGGAAGCAATCAACGGGGAGTGATCCGATAGGGACTCTGTCAGGATCTCGGAGTCAGTTGCAAGCACTTGTAATGGGGTGGATCTAAGGAGATAGTCTAGTCTAGCATATGTTTTGTAAACTCCCGCATAGAAAGTATAGGCTCGGCTGTGGGGATGGAAATGGCGCCATAGATCAATAAACCCCAGGTCTTGGAGACGGGCCAGCCCTGTTGGGGAAAGAACACCAGCCTGGCTCGTTCATTGACATGAGCGGTCGTAAAGATTATCAAATACTATATTCAGATCCCCACCCAGCAGCAGGCGCCGTTCTGAGTTAGCCGTGGCCTCAGTTAATGCGTTATAAAAAATATATATATACCGATCCTGCTATGAAGGACGCTCCAGCTACAAGTAACTTATATGTGAGCAAGCGACCCCTGATCTCGGCCTCCTTCTGGAGCACCTTACCCTGAAAGGATCGGGAAACAAGGATGGCAACCCCGGCTGACTTAGTAGAATTAGAGGAGAACATCTGTGTAGGAAAAGTGCGCAATTTCATTCTGTGGTGGTCTTTGGGGAAAAGATGCGTCTCCTGTAGGAGGCAAATGTCAGCTTTGGAATGTTCCAAATAGTGAAGGACAGCCCTGCATTTAATTGGATTGTTCAAGCCGCGTACAATAAGTGTTAGAATTCTAAGAGGTCTGTGTGACATCTAGGTTAAAGAGACGTATAGGCCATGTGATGTCATAAGCTGTGGAACGAGTGAGAGGGAGGAAGACTCTAAAAAGGCATTCCATATCCACCGGTAGGTGGTGCGCAGAGCGCAAAAGTGGTAGGTGAACGAGGGGACCCAACCCCAAAAGACCCCAAAACCCCTAAAAACAAAGCCCCAATGCAACACCCAGATGGGGATAGTTTGAACAGTTAAAGTAAAAAAAAAATTGTCCGTCATCCCGAGATGACTGGTCAGTCAAAACAGTGGGGTCCATTGTGTGACAAATAGGAGGAGTAACCCCTCCCCCCGCCGCCCGCCCAGGCCATTGAGGGAGCATGTAGAAGGTCCAGAGACCCCGCGTTTTTCATCTGGTGCTGGGGCTCTCCTCTGTAAGGGCCTCTGATACAGCGGTAAGGGCTGCCTGCTGTCTCTTGGCTATTTCTGATTTGTGTGGTTTCCTGGAACGTCTCCGTCTGCCTTGTCGCTGCCACCCCGACAGGGATATCTTGGGTCCCGACCCGGCTCTGTGTTCATCGTCGTCCGCGCTCAGCAGCGTGAAGCCCAGCAGTTGGCAGGAGTCTATGAGTGAACGAAGCTGGTGGAGTTTGCCATTGTAGCGGAAGATAAGTCGGTGCCCCCAAGAGTACGGAATCCCCTACTGTCGAAGATGGTCGGTCACTGGGCGGAACTGCCGGCGGTGTTGGAGCGTGATCAAAGCTAAGTCCTGATACAGCACTGGAGAGTGTCCTTGGAAGGAAATGGGGTGAAGAGATATCACCTTAGCGAGGATGGCCTCCTTGGTCTTGAAATCCTGAACGCACACTAGCATGTCTCCTGGAGGGGAATTGGGTGCTCAGGGCGGCCCAACCCTGTGCGCTCGGTCCAGGACAAGCTCAGCCTCGTGGGAGTGGCCCAAAATGTGATGAAAAAGGGCTTTGGTAAATGTGAACAGATCTTTGGTGTCCTCAGCACTTTTTTACCCGACGGATCCTAGTGTTGTGTCTACGAGACCTATTTTCCAAGTCCTCCAGATGTGTTTGAATGTACACTTGCAGGTCCTGTAGTCTAATTACTTCCTGCGGAAGCATGGTCAGCTCAGTCGCAGCCGTGGCGCTCTTCTCCTCCAGCGTGGCCACCCGGTCCCCAACGCCGTCCACGTCCCTTCGTATCTCTTTGATCTCTGCTGCGAGTTCAGTTTTTACCGATTTAATATCCTGCCTGAGAGTGAAAAACAGTGACTCCAGAAAGACTTTTGTTATAGGTTCATCACCAGAGAGAGAGTTTAGGGGACTCGGGCCGTAGCAGCCATGTTGGGGCTGGATAGTGAGCGACCAAAAATGTCCTTCAGAAGTTTCACCTTTTTTGTCCTGGACGTGGACATGCTCTTCCGTGCCCCAGGATCCTTCACAGGAGGGGACGGTCGCCAAAGGGACTACCACTGCATCAATAAGGCGTCGGGCCAGCGATATGGCTGGGGACCCAGTTGTACTGTGCGACCTGCATCTGTCCGGTGCAAATACACCTGGGCCTTCCGAGTCTGCTGCAAATTAGGTGTCTTAGAACAAAGGAAGGGTTGCTCCACAGCGCTCACCGGTCTCTCTGAGAGGAGCGGCTGGATGGTGGTGAGAGGAAGTGAGGACAGGGGTGCTAGGTAGCAGGCCAAGCCCAGGGTCAGTGTCGCAAGTCCATGCGGCCCAATTCAGCAGTACACCCCTAGATTATCTCGTAATGCGCAGGATCTGTGCGCTGTGCAGTCAGTTGTCATCAGCATGCAGAGTCTGCCTTAACTTAAAAAGAAAAAGGGGGCCTCCGCTACACTGCCGACCAGAGCAATCTTACTGGGGATCCGCTGGAGGTATGTGTCATCACTTCAAGACCTAGATCCACTTAGGCCGCAGCTACAGGCGATCACAGGGAGACAAGTGGGTGACACGCGCTACGCCGTGCGAGGGATTCCACAGCGTGGGCCCAAAGTCCATCAAGGCGCCACCAGAGGGAGCCCTGCCGGAGAATCCACAGAGGTGCTCAAGCCTCAGCCGCTCACCCCCGTGGGCACGTTTAAAATTGAGGCCGTGTATCGTCCGGGCCTGGTGCGCTAAGAAGGTCAGTCCGTGCGTGTGCTGCGCCTTTTGCTGGTCACAGAGAAAGCCAGTTGCCTTTCTTGAGAGATGTCATGCATGGGTTGAGGGCATCTGAATTTTCCCTTGGGGGCCAGACCCCCTGGCTGTCGGCCCAGGAAACGAGATGGGGGGCCTCGTTGTTGGTGCTACCACCATCGGTGTTCGTTAAACAGGGTCCATCCCCGGGCTGAAACCGGGCTCACGTCTTCATGCGCTGGTGAAATGCCCCGGGTTTCTAAAGGCACAGCAGGCGCTGTAACGCAGCGAGCCGCTTCTTCTCCCAGGCCCCGCGGCTAGGCGCTCAGCAGTCTCTTCACTCACCAGGGTCCGTGAGGCGGGATCCACTGCCGGTGCTGGATCCACCCCCAAAAGCTACCACTGGACGTCGGGTCGGTGTTGTCTTCCACTGTAGGGTAGCATCATGGGCCACTGCTGCTCCCCCGATTGCACAATGAGGCACGTCAACAATCCCTTCACTCACCCGAGACCCCAGGGCTCTTCATGTACGGCGCCTCAGGCTCCCGCACTCCGGGTGGGCAGCTCAGGACTGCATATCGGGGATCCTGCGTCCTAGTGAGCTGCTTGCTATGCTCTGCTCGGACCTCCCGGCGTGATGGTCTTCTCTCCGCTAAGCACTGGAATCACTGGCTGTTGCTCCAAGGAGTATACCGATAGCGATGTGGACAGTTCCCGGGCCTCGTTCTCCCCCGCGGGCCCAATAGCAGTCAGGGCACGGCCCACCCCTAGTCCTCAGGTCTGGCACCCTCTGAGGTGGTGCAACACCCGCAGTCGTAGGCAGCAAGGCAGCTCGCCAGGCAACCCACGTGTCGTCCGGGTCGCCAACGGAGCGGCTGGATGTTAGATAGCTGGCCTCGATGGTCCGGACTCCAGACCACCGCATTGTTGCGGCCGCTCCAAGGAGTCAGCAAGGAGAGGTCCGTGTCTCCTCTCACGCGGTCCCGGCCAGGCCGCCACTCTCTGCTTCTGTGGCAGGTCTACAAAGCCAGTGTAGGGAAAACCTCATCAGAGAAACTCTCCGGTGATGACTCAGGCTATTTCAGCGCCTCGTAGATACCCGTGAGTGCTATTTTAGGCAGACGGGGGGCAGCAGCTCCAAACAACGTGTCCTACTTCACCGCCATCTTGGCCACGCCCCCTTCAACAAATATTTAAACAATTATTTCATCTGACCATCGAAGTCTCTGGCGGCATTTCCCCTCTTCTTCGTATCAAAAGCCAATGGTGAATTACACACCTGAATTGACTACAGTGCACTTAACAATATTAAGATTAAAAACAGATATCCATTACCACTCATACATGTGCTGCTTGACCAGGTGCGAACATCTACCATCTATACAAAACTAGATCTGAGAGAGGTCTACCATCTGGTGTGTATCCGTGCCAGAGACGAGTGGTAGACGGCATTCGGGCATTGTAAAGTCCCAGCCTCATTCCAGTTGTTTGTGAATGATGTCTTATATGAATACTTAGAAAATGTTCTGATCATCTATATCAACACCATCTTAATCTGTTCTGCCTCCCATCACAAACATGAAAATCATGTAAAGACTGTTCTGATCACTCTTCGTCAGAAAGGATTGTTTTGTAAACTGCCCAAAAGTGAATTCCGGGTAGCCACTTAAGAATTGTTGGGTTTCATCCTTTCTCCCCAAGGTATAACCATGGCAGAATGAAAGTTCAAGCCATCTTGGACTGGCCTGAACCCAAAAACGTGAAAGACATCCAGCTATATCAGGGGGTCGCAAACGTGTATAGGCGTTTTATCCATCCTTTTTCAGCCAAAGCAACCCCATTAACAAAACTCTTAAGAAAAGGCACTAGATTCATTTGGTCAGCTGATGCTGAATCTGCATTCTAAATTTAAAAAAGATTGTTTGTGACCGCACCGATCCTTAAGGACACCGATGTCAACCAACTGTTTATTGTACAAGACCGATGCTTCTGCCACAGCAATAAGTGCCATACTTTCTCAAAAAGACCCAATTTCCAATCAAAACATCATGTGGCATACTTGTCAAAAAAATTCTTACCTGCTGAACAGAACTATACAGTGGCAGAAAAAAAGCAATTTGCCACTAACGACTGGCATCACAACTTGCTCAGGGCGAAACATTCAATCACAGTGTATACGGATTACAGCAACTTGAAATTCTTGGGGAGTGCCTGAGCATTAACACCAAGACAGCTACGTTGGACTTAGATCTTTGCCAAATTTGATTTCACTTAACTTTTAGACTTGGGAATGCCAATAACAAAGCACAAAATTTGTCTATCTATGAGGAACCAGAGAAACTAACCAAGCAAGCACGCTCCCCTCCTATAGTATCTCATAGTCAAATAGTGGGAGCCACCATGTCGACCCAGTTCTTAGAAAAACTCAAGAAATATATGCCCATACACAAAATACTACAATGACAACAGCATGCCAAATAAAGTTCTATGATAGCGGACCCTCCTTTTCAGGGCAAGCAACTATATCTTCCAAACAAAACTTTACAAAAACAAGTTCTCAAGTGGTGTCACGATCAACCGTTTGCTGTCCACCCAGGAAACACTTAAACCATTGAATGGGTTAGTCGACATTTTTGGTGGCCTAGCTGGAAAAGAGATGTCATATTGTTTGTGCAGAACTGCGACACATGCTTGAGCCAAAGCAGATCATTCACAAAAAAAAGACTGTTATTCCCACTTCCCACACCTGCTCACATCTGGGAGGATATTTCTATTGACTTTATCACCGATCTACCTAACGACCAAGGGAAAACTGCCATATTGGTCATAGCAGATATCAAAAATTGCTCTTTTTGTAGCCTGTAAAACTCTCCCAATGGTGGTAACACTAATGCTACAACATGTTGTAAAACTCCATGGTTTACCTCGTTCCTTCACAACCAAACGAGAGTCTTCATTCACCTCCAGACTCTGAAAGGCATGGGGTACTGTAAAGCCTTAAACATTCAATCCCATCTTTCAACCAGCTTCCACCCAGAATCAGGTGGACAAACAGAGCTGGTTAACCAGACCCTAAAACAATATTTACACTGTTATCTTTCCAAAGTTCAAGGGTCCTTGTATAGACCTATTATGGGATCATATTCCCTGAGCAGTGGAAAATATAAATACTGTATTCTCAGTGAAACATACAAATACTACATTCCCAAAGAAGAAAACCACGATCAGAGAACATATGCAGAAATAGGAAGTGAACATAAGTGTGTAAGAGAATTAAGAACCAGAGATAGATGTTTGAGGATTCTCAAGACAATTGACCTTTGATGCAGAAGCATTTCCTTCTTTTGTTTACAGGTATTGGTCTATCTTACTCATTAACAAGAATTCAATAGTGTGTGTAGTTTGTACTAGACTGGTGAGGCTAAATGTTTGCTCATTCTATACCATATCTCCCTCCCCTCAGTACCCTCCCTACTTCCCTTCCCCTCATCTAGCCACTCTGAACATCTGTCTAATTAAAACACAGAGTTGGAGCTGCTGAAAGGTGGGGTTCTTGAGAGTATTGCACCAGAGGAACTGTGTTGTGACAAAGAGGGACTGCAAGAACAAACTAACACTCACTCAGCTATGGAACGTTAGAGAGGAACTAAGCACTACTGAAGGGGCCTGCCTCCTGAAGGGGCCCCATATTGTTATAATAGACTTGCTCAAAAGAGCAGTTTGGGTACTGGTTAACGAGGACACAAACGAGTCGCCAAAACAAAGGCATAGCTGAGGGAAAATCTTTGGTTCCCAGTGCTGGACAAGATAGTGGAAGAAAGGGAAAACAAATTGTGCCTGCCAGTGGACAGGAGTGGCAGGCTTCCAAGCCCCAATCTTACCATGAGTACAATGTAGATACCCATTGCCTAAAGTCAGCATGGAATTCCTCAGAAAGTTGCGGGGGTTTTCTAGAGTTGGTGATTTGCCTCAATGACAATAAATATGGTAATCCATACTTTTGGAGTTGTTACTCGATTAGGCACTGTAAGAGGCCCACTTCGAGTCTTACTGTCCCCAGTAAGCACCTGCTCTTGTGCAGTAGGTTCACTTTAGCTGTTCAGTGGCTAGGTCACAAACAATGATAGTTAACAGGCACCACATATGTGTAACCTAAGCTGCTTGCCCAATTTCCCCCACCCACTCTGCAGCTTTCAGTAGCATGGGAGTAACAGAGGGCTGTTACCCTAGTCAGACAGACAATGATGCCCACTAAGTTTAAGCACTGTTCCATCACACACAAAGTGCTGAACCTCAAGAAGTACCACACTTTGGAGTCAATCCCTCTATCCTCTGATGTTGTAGAAATGACTTTGCCATCAGGAGACAGGAGTGGCAAAAGAATCTAGACTCTCTCACAACCCCACCTGCTGACCATCCTATCCAGCATTTGACCCCTGCAGCTAATTTAATACATATGAACTCTATCTTAATTTCCACAGCAGGTTATGTCACATAATGAAAGACAACAGCACAGAGGCAGTGCCTGGATTCACTACCCCTGTCATGAGGGCTAGAAAAGCGGAAGAAAAGAAAGAGCAAAATCAGGAAGGGCAGGTAGCCTAAAAGGAAGGATGGCAAAACATGCTGGAACTAGGTCCTTGCAGGTGTAGGCCAATGAACAATTCATTGCAGTAAGTATGGCTGTACCTTCTTCACTGAATGTCTGCTTTCTGTCTGGGGACAGCAGTGGCAAAATAAAAGGTGGCCTTCAGAGCCCTGCTTCTGATTGTTTCAAGGGTTGCCATTTAGTTTCAGGCATCCAAAAGGGAAGACAACGAGTAAAAATGACCCTCTAGTTCAACCTGATTCGAATTTACATTTATTTTATGGTAACACAGATGTCCTGGAAGCTTGCAAAGATTACGTTCAAAGAGCTTATAAAAACAACCTACAAAACTAACTCTGGGAAGTCATGGGAAGTCTTGCTATGCCACGAGATGTTGTTTTATGTATATTATTTTGCCATGGCCTGGGTAATATGGGAAACTTGCCACCATGTTTTCATTTGATCTGACATCATGAGTATCAATAAGACAATAGCTAACGGCCAATTGCAGTTCTCTGAATTAATAATGTACAGTGGAATTAAGAAACAGAATAAATCAGACAACCGAGCACCAAGTCACACGGGTACTATGAAATTATTGTTTTTACAAAGGAAGAATGACGAGTCTCCAGTTCACATGCAGAGAGAATCTTGATTTCATTCAAACATCGGAGGCTAACTTAGTGCATTATCTTTTATTGCTGCCCCAAACGTGCAGTCCTTTGTAGAATACTAGTTCATCATAAAACAATAGAATTTTTATGAAGGGTTATAAATGTCCGTTGCACTCAGTCATTCTCCTCTTTTAGCTGTGAAAATTCAAGGGGTGAACCATCTCAGTGATTTCTGATGCCTGATGACCATATCATCTCCCTCTTAAACAACTCGTTAGACACTGGCCTTTTACCAGCTAGTTTTAAAGATGCACGAGTCAAGCCCCTGATAACAAAGCCGGGGGCGGACCCGGCTATCCTGAAAAACTATAGGCCAATATCCCAGCTGCCTTTTCTGTCCAAGATCTTGGAGCAACATGTGCTAAAGTCCCTGTCTTCGTTCCTGGAGTCACACCATCTACACCAGGAGCGTCAAGCGGGGTTCCGCGCACATCACAGCACCGAGTTAGTAATGCTCTCGGTGCTGGATGAGCTTAGAGGCATGGCTGACAGTAAGAAACTGAGTGCCCTGATACTTTTAGACCTATCAGCGGTATTTGATACTGTCAGCCATGCCCTGCTCCTGGACAGACTGGCCGTTTTTGGGATAAAGGATCTAGCATACCAATGGCTAAAATCCTTTCTGTCCGGGAGGACCCAGAGGATTCAACTAGGGGATTGTATATCCGAGGTGGGTGTCCTTGAGTGCGGAGTCCCGCAGGGCTCTGCATTGTCACCACTCTTATTCAATCTTTATTTACAACCATTGATAGACTCCTTGGCAAGCATGGGCTGCAGAATTTTTAACTATGCCGATGATACTCAGTTATTACTGAGTATTGACAACACAGCATTTGCACAGACCCAGGCCCAGAATATACTTAGATATACGGTTAGCTGGATGGCGGCAAATTTGCTGAAAATAAATCCCCAAAAAACTGAGGTTTTGGTGGTTTCAACTGCCGCCTCGCCCTGGAGTGATTTGTTTTGGCCTCAAGAGCTTGGCCCCACCCCGAAACCATGCCCCAATGTAAAAAGCCTTGGTATTAAGATCGACCATGAGCTGACAATGGCTAGCCAGATATCTTCTGTTTTTGGGACCTGTACTAACCTAATTAGCCAGCTACGTAAGCTAGTTCCCCTACTCTCCCTAAATATGCTCCGGACCATTGTCTCGCAGGTAACTTTGAATGATGCAGCGCGACTGATCTTCAGATTACCTAGACAGACCCATGCCTCCCCACTACTGCGCAGGCTACATTGGCTCCCCATAAAGCAAAGGGCGGAATTTAAAAGTTTATGCATCGCCCATAAGGCAATCTATGGGCAGGCGCCTGCCTATATAAAAGAACGACTTGAGGTCTATAATCCCAAATGAGCGCTGAGGTCTTCCAACTCCCAATTGTTGTCTTGTCCGCGTTTCAAAATGGCAACCATGGGAGGGAGATCTTTTTCGGTCCAAGTCCCACAGTTGTGGAACAAACTACCGGAGTCCCTTCGTAAAGAAGTAAATCTTCTTCACTTTAGGAAGTCATTGAAAACACTTTTGTTTAGGGAAGCTTTTTGTTCCATTTGAGTTGTTGTTATATCTGTACCTTCTGTCTACCCACTCAGCTGTTGTTACTGCTGCTGTCATGAGCGCCTAGAGACCTGACGGTGATTTGGCGCTATACAAACCTCAGATAACAATAACAACAATAACTTCATGCGTTACATTCTAGAATAATGAAGAAAGTACTTTTATAGTAAATGCAATTAAGAAATCGTATCAGTTCACAAAAAAACAATACCGGTTCTTAAAACATAAATCCCTTTAACAAATTTTACTTTGCCTCTCCTTATTTTATTATAATTTTTTGGGGTGCAGAGGGTAGAATAATGTTAGCCTCCATTGTCTTTAATGAAATCAAGATTCTCGTTGCATTTAAATTGGAGAATCGTCATTTCATTACAAGACCGGAAGCTACCATTATGCATGTCTACAGCCCTCCAGAGCTATATTACTAACATGCTGCACTGGTCTTAAATAGATGCTTGCAAAGGTGTCTGTTTTAAACCAATCTGCAGTTTTAAGAATTTTGGCCAGAGAACCCCCGAGCAATGGCCCTTCTAGAAAAATGGGCTCCAAACCGTGTGGCTCCAAACCTGCTTCGTTCATAGTCATGCGTAACCATCTTGCTAATGTGGCTGTGAAAACAGGTCTATAAGGTTTCACATAGGATAAAAGCTGGTGATCAACCACATGCGCTCTATACTCCAAGACTTTGCTCTCATATTCTTTCATACATCTTAACACACATAGTTGAATTTGACAGTGTGTTGACTCAGCTGTTGTTGCACATATTTCTCAAGTACTTTTGCTAGTAGAGGAATATTACATCTTACCACACATAGTTTCTCACAATCATGAAAAATAGGGTAGAAAACTGAATCCAACATGTTTTTGTTCTCTTCCAAATGTCGAAGTGTATGCCTTCTGATAAATATATTCTATTAGATAGTTCTAGTGCTTTGATGTCTATACTTTCATTTGAACCTCAGGTATCTCATGTCTAAAGGAGATTAAGCATAACAAAGTAGCCAATTTCATTGAAATCTGTTTAAGGGATAGGCAAGTATTGCTTGGCAATAAATTGAATTAGTTAAAGATCAAGTTCACGTCCCAGAGTAATGAATCGGGTGCTTTCATAGGTCTTTTCAGTCTCACACCTTTCAATACTCTTCTAACCGAACGATTACTACCTATTGATAGGTTATTAACCAAGGCATGGCCGGAGGAAATAGCAGACCTGTAGCAATTTAGATGGCGAGCGCAAGCCTAGATTTTTCCTTGTTCACGATCGTCAACATCAAGTTGGTGAGCCCGAGCTTGGAAAATCAATCTCCCAGTGAGATTTCTCAACGGGGGCGGTCAGATTACTCATTGCGAGTGGTAGCTTATGCTCATGAATGCTCGCATTGAAAAACCATCCGTTCAGATTGAGAAAGCTGCCTCTCGAGTAAAAACCTACTTGAGCGGCAGAAAGGAAGCAGCGCCCACTTGCGCGGTGCATAATGCCATTCGCGATGATTGCAAAGTGCAGACAAACACCTGGGACTGAAAATCACTGCGAGTGGCATTTATCTAATGCACTCCACTGCTCGCGGAGCTCCACGTAGCGCGGCAGAGTTTTTTTTGCACTTCGCAGAATTCCTCATAGCATAGCGGAACTCCGCAAACTCCGCCCAGGCTTAATTATTATTCATATACAGGAAACATGTTAGAGGTACTTGATGTTCCAATATCATCACATTAATAGTATAGCACATAAGCATTTGTACTGATCTGAGGTAACATATTTGTAATGTTTAAACACTCAAATACAAGGGCTCTATATGTGTACAGAGAACAATTATCAACAAATGTCAGCATATCAGTGTATAGTGAAGCAATAGAACTATTGATGTTAGTGAGGAGCCAAGGGGATGAGACAGGTTTAAAAGTCAGGCAGACAGATTCCTCGGGTAGGTGCATCAGAAAGAATGGGCACATACAATGTTTAGTTGTAAAACACTGGTTTGGCGGTGGACAAGATGCAGGTAGAAAGAGAGCCAACAAGTTCGCCAGATTGGTACCAAAAAACATGTTAAAAAACATTTATTTTCTTAGGTCATAGTACAAAATAATAAACTGGTTAGACAAATACAGACTATGCCGAACTAAGCATTAAGAGATAATAAGCACATGGGGAAGATAAAATCAGTCAAGTCTCAGCATAGATCTGATTCCAGAACACAGATTCACAGATTCACAGAACACAGATTCATCAATATGTGGCCTGGGGGATTAAATTAGTAACAAAAGCTTGATTGCGTAATGATTTTATGTCATCTGAATAATCCAAATAGTCACTACCAGCATTAATAACATTCCATCTCAAACTCTTCCAGACCCTTACGAACATTAACAGTGAGAGGGAACCTCTTACTTTCGCCAAGGCAAGTTCTAATTCGCCTGTCTTTTCCTCTCCCTCCGCTTCATGGTAACTGTACATTGTATTTCTGAACCTTAGTTGTACGTCACCCCATTTTCCTGCACCTTACTTGCCTGTCACATCATTTTCTTCGGGCCCCCACCTAATGTTTGACCTTATGTTACTATACTTTTATCCTTTGCCATACTCTGTCTCACTATTGTTTTTTTTTTTTTTGATGCATTGATGATCACTTTTTGAATCAGCCTTGAAAAAGCCGTTGGCTCACTGGCCTCATGGGCGAAACCCATGTCAGCTGTCTTTGTGGTCATTCACAATAAAAGAAGAAAATACTATAAAAATGCTGCTTTGGGGTCTGGCCTCCAACTGAAGTACATTGGTACATGATATGTTAATCTGCTCGCAAATAGATCTTGAATTAGGTCCCAAATCTCTTGTATTAGAGTAAATATTTCTGATTATAATCTCCAAACGCTGGAGTCCCGGAGGTACCTGGTTTTCTATTCCGCTCTTACTTTCTGAGCTCCTGGGATGTATTCTGCTCTTAGTATGTTTTAGTGTTTCTAACAAAAGTACTAACTCTGGGCGGGTAACTCCGCTCCGCCAGCGGAGTTTGCGGAGATTTGCCTACTCTGTGCTCCGTTGCGAACACGGAGGTAGGCAGAACTGCGCCTCCCTGGCGGAGCAGAGTTAGCCACTCCCTCCCCCTCCAAAATTTGTAGTTTTTTTTAATTACAGAAGGGCACGAGGAGCAGGAAGGTGAGCGGCCAGGCAGGGGAGGAGGTAGACATACAGGTAAGTGGCTTCTTTTTTAATTTTTTAAGGATTTGGGAGGGGGAAGGAGCATATCAGAGCGTAGTGTATTTCCACTGAATTTTTTACCCAGGGTTAAAAAGTACCAGATTTGTTTGTCCAGTTCTGCTAACATTTTTGAGTTTGCACGCCGAAATCGGTTTATGTAAGAAACTGCTGTGAAGTTGTCTACTCAGATCCATATGATATAATTCCTCAGTAAGTCCCTGAAGCTAACCAAGGTGTTCAGGGAAGCTAGCATTTCCAAGCAATTTATGTGTAGTGCTTGCTCTTGTCATGACCATCTCCCACCTGTTTGTAGCTTGACAAGGCGGGATCCCGAGCCCTGGTTGCTTGCATCCGATTCCAGCACCAAATCTGAGACATTCCTGAAGATGGCTTTGCCATTCCATGCTTTGAGATTCCTTAAACACCATTCTAGATCCTCTTGAGCATCCCCTGATAGAGGTAGAGAATCTCCACACCATGGACCTTTCCGTGGGCCCAGAGCTTTCAGTTTCTGTCGGCCTCTGTAGTGGAGGGGAGTGGACCAGGACAAATGGTGTGAATGGAAGATGATAAGAGACACAAGACCCTTGCTTGGTCCCTCAGGACAATGTATGTTTTGGACAGGATTGTTTTTTTTCTCCTTTTTTTATCTAGGGCACTTTTTTTTTTCTCTTTTTATCCTCATTAGCCTTGTCGCCACCCATTATATGGAAGAACGTTACCGCCCATGGGCTTTTACCTCATGTCCAAAATGGCTTCTTACAGCATCTCTCGAGGTTACGGACTCTCTTTTCTTACCAAACCCTGATTACAGTCCGGCACTCGAACGACTGCTGTTACCATTTCGACTCAATGCAGGTGAGATAGGCCAAGACCTTAATCATTGGATTTTTCATTTAAACATTACTCATTATTAATACCCCTACCATTACACTATTACTACCCATTATCTCCCTCACCCGAAGAGTGTCAAAAATGGCAACCAATATTTACATTTTTTCTCATTCCGACCCATAGAATCTACTCTTGCTATATTCCTCATGGCCCTCACCCAATCCATAAGCGTCGGGGACACGTTTGATACCCACAGTTTACACAGCTCTCTACGACCAGGAGTATCCCATAAAACACTAGTTTGACTTTATCATCTATATTTTTACTCTGTGAATCAAGTCTTCCTGTTATTATTAATTCAGGGCTTACCTCTATCCTTTGCGCTGTTACCTCCGCCAAACTTTTACTTACAGCTTCCCAGAATTCTCTAATATTCGGACACTCCACAAACATATATAGGTCATCCACATTTACACCTCTGCACTTCGGACACTCCACTACCCCTTCGGCTCTGAACTTGGATAGTCTGCGAGGGGTCCAGTAAGCCCTATGGGTTGTAAACAAATGATTCCGCCTTAAATTTGCAGATTTAACTGTTTTGTAAAGTGTAGTCATTGTTACTTGCCATTGAGTTTCCGTAGCGATGTCTGGCAAGCAATTCCTCCACAATGCTTCCGGAAGTAGAAATACACCATCCTCCGCCTCTAGTATCAACCAATACTAGAGTGATATTTCCTTCTTGTGTGAGCCTCTTGACATTAGTTTATCTTCCAGAGCATTCTGAGATCCAATCATATTTTCTGCTTTGCTTGCCCAGCTGCGGATTTGCAAGTACTTAAATTTTGAAACTCCCTGACCCCACAGACTCTGAACTTGAGTCCAATCCATCAAATTTCCTTCCAAAAATATGTCTCCCCAGCAGACTACCCCTGCAAGTTTAAGAGGAATCGCCAAAGCATCAAGTGCCCACATAGGTGAACCTGGTCCGTCCCAGATCGGGGCCCTGTAACTATAGTATGGAATCTTTCAAGTTTTCCTTATACTATACCACAGTACTGCAGCATCATGTAGCAGTTTCAACCGAACTTTTTTGAAGTATCTTGGGTCGGAAAATTTACACATAAATCCATGATTGTTATATTTACAGAATTTGAGCATTGCAGCATACATTTTACCAATATCCGAGGCTGGCGGTGTGTCCATTAGCATCCTCAATTTTTTTAATTGAACAGCCCAAAAGTAAATTTGAACATCTGGGGCCGCCAAACCCCCCTTAACCAGCCGTCTCCTTATCTTTTTCCAGGCCAGCCGAGACCCCTTTGAGGCCCAAATAAAAGAACATATTTCACTCATCACCTTTTGGCACTTTTATTCTTGGTAGTACTAGTTGGGATGTAACTGAATCTACCTGGAATCCTAAGAACTCTATGTTTTGTGCTATGTGCTCGGACTCCCCTTTGTCTTAGGTAACATACTACGGGACATAAAACCTTGGTGAAAACACCACGGAGCCACAGACAGTCCAAAGGGTAGGCAAACAAACTGGTAGGTTATGCTCTTCTGGCTGTCTTCGCACATGGATATTGTAAAATATGCATCTTTGTGGACTACTTTTGCCAGCAAATCCCTGGTCTGTAGGATATGTCTTAGACGATGGATACCTTCCATCTTGAAATGTCTATATATTAGATATGTCTTTAAATCTCTTAGATATATAACTGGGCACAAGCCCAGGTCTTTCTACCTAACAAGGAATACTGTGCTCAAAAACCGTTTTGATAAATCCTGCTAGGGGACTTGGATGAACGCTCTTTTGAGAAGCATTTGTGAGATTCCCAGTTCTATGAGTACTTTTTTCCCTGCATCTAGTATAAGTTTCCTTGGTCTTCTTGTTTGTATTGGGTGTGCCCAAAACTCTATTTTAAAACCTCAAACTGTTTCGAATACCCAGTTGTCTTCAGTTATTTTTTTCCAATTGTGTAAAATGTCTTAACCTCCCTCCCACCTTTAGGAGAAAAGAAGGTGAACTGCTCCCTTTGATATCCTGGGTTTGTAGATTTGGGTCTTCATCCATGACCTCTTGACAGTCTCCCTCTTTGGGGGTAGAAAATCGAATTTGGGCGGTAGCCTCTACTGTAGTCTCCCATTATTCTAGTGGGTAGAAGTGGGACCTCAAGGATCCCCATCCAAAGGCCGGTCCCCTCTTGCCGGCCTTCCCAAAAACAGCTTGGGGGCTGAAAACTCTACATATATTTGATTGAGCCCTGCTGAATGCTCTAAAGGTGGAGATACTTCACTAAGGATTTAAAAGAAGTTCTCTCCAAAGAGGAGGCCCTTTGTATTCCCATGTCCTGTCCAGTGGACTGGTCTGACAATTTAGGGCTCATTCTTATTAATATTGCCTGTCTTCTTTCTGTAATTAGATTAGTGTTTGTGTTGCCCAGCATGCATATGGCACGCTGAGCGTACCCTCTAAGTAGTTCTGTATTTGTGTCAGCATTTCTAGGTCAGGCGTCTTCTGCCATATCCAGTGTATGGGTGAGCGGTCCCAAATTGTCAAGTAACTTATCTTGGCATTGTTTTAAGCACTTTTCTATGTCCTTTCCCAGTTCTTTACCAAACATATACGGGAAAGTTATGAATTTCGACACTAGGGTTAGGTGTGTTGCACACTCTATCCTCTGTAGAAGGTCTAGGGTAGTGGTACTCAATGCACGGCCAGGGGCCGCATGCGCCCCTCCTGACATTAAATGTGGCCCCAGCTGAATGACTGCACTGGGATGCTGTTTACTTCAGAATCCACTAAACATTCACAACTATGTTAAATAAATGGGATAGCCAAAAAGTATCCCGCCTTGTTAATGTGCGTTACATGCGGCACTACTCTCTTTAGGTGGTACACCATCCACTTAGAGGCAGGGAAGCAAAATATTAATTCATTTTTGGTATATAACCCTCACACACTTTAATAGTGTCATGCTTTATCATCGGGTTCACCCAGACTCCTAAAAGTTAGGGTGGGCTCAACCGTATTTCAGGGAGCACTTAGAAGTAGGCCAGTGGGCTTAAAGATTAAAATACTCTGTTAACTCCAGGTATCCGTTTATTGGTGGAGTTATTGGGGATAATGAAAGTAAGGCTTAGGGATTGGGTAGTGAGGATACAATGGTCCTATGACCCTAAAGCCAACATGTTTCAGCCCTTCAAATTGCCCTAATGGGTCCTGGGCTTTCTTCAGGGCAATTCAAGTTACCTCCCTGTGATTTATTAAAGTTCTACCTTTTTAGGTCTCGACTAGTGTAGCAGCACATGCGCATGCGCTGCTCGCTTTGCGAGGCATTTAGTATACACTATAGTGGGGGAAAGCTCTGCCTACTTTCCGGCCATATTTTTGATTGGCTTCAATAGTAAATCCTGCATTTTGATTCGTTTTTGGCTTGTTAGTCCCTCTTCCTTACTGCCATGTTCTCTTTTGTATCCTTCCCCGGCTTTGGCTCCTTTACTCAAAAACTATTTTTGGCCATGTGTCCCCCTTCCCATCCCCCTCTGCAGTCTGTGACATTTTGGGCCCACCCCCCTCACCTTCCCACCCCCGTTCGTGCAGTCCTCGATCCCCACCCGGCCATTTCTTATGCAATAGGTCTCGCGTAAGTACGAGTACTATTGCATTAAGAAATGCGTGTTTGTTGTGGGATTGGCTGGGTGATCGCACTCTTTTTTGGTGTCACAGAAATTTTGTCTGACCAAAGCATGGCAATGTGCACAACACACACGCACGCGCAATACAGACGTTTTTGTTTGATGTCTGTATGCTGTGCTTGTAATTGCCGTGAGTGCTCATTTTGTGGGCTCGTCCCGTTTCATCCTTTTTAGGTCTCGACTAGTGTAGGCTGCGCATATGCGCAGTCTCGCTGGTGAGATTTAATGATTTGGAGTAGCGACGTCCAGCCCTGCTCCTCTTCTCCATTGGCTGGCCTCCTAAACAGTGGCCAGCCATTGGAGAAGAGGTCCTAGTGACTTTCTTCTTTCGATCTAAGCCCCGTCCTTTTCAGATTGGGGGGCGTGTTTTTTTACTTTCTTTCTCCCCTCTTCTCCATTGGCTGGCCTCCTAAACGGTGGCCAGCCATTGGAGAAGATGTAAACAACAGTCAAAAACACGCCCCCCAGTCTGAAAAGGACGGGGCTTAGAGATGGCAAGCGCTTGTTGATAAAATACGGGCCCTTGCTTCTTTAATATACTGCCAAGACAAAAAGCAAAGTTTTGAAATTGCGGAGATTGAAATATAACCTGCTAATGGGGAAAACGTCACAAAGGTTTCATAGTCATACGCGTTCTGTGAGAGTAATAACATGCCGCTCTGGTTGGAGAGAAATATAATCTCAGTAACATGCTGCTTGCAAGGAGTGATTTCATTCGTTAGGAGGGGCGGTAGTTTGGGCAGGCCTGCGTTCCTTTACAAAAGCGATGTTAACAGCAATGCCTGGGCCCAGCTCTAGAAACAGGTAATCCGAGCTACTGACAAACACGCCGAGACCCTGTCTCTTTAAGAGCGGCACATGCGGAGGCTGAGCATGGAGCCGAAAGGTGAGGTACCATGTCTGGTAAGGTGGAGGGGGTGGATAGGTAGCCGCTGCCCCCATCATTAAGGGGAGGTGGGAAAGATGACACTTCCATGGGGAGCCTCCCCCCGCCGTCAGAGGCAGGTAAGTGGCAGTTGGTGTTGCACGCAGGCAGTTGGTTGGTGGGATTGCGCTTGGGCTCTGTCCTCGCGCCGGTTGCCTTTCTCGCTCTCAGTGAAGCTCGGCGCGAGCGTGTTCGGGAGAGGGGGGAAGTGGACCGGCATAGGAGGGGGCCTACAAAATCAGGGGCAACATGGGTGGTGACTGGTGACACCATCTGGGGAGGGCCATTAGCCTTCAACGGCACCCACGGGCCAAGAAAGTTTTGGCCTCAGCGCTGCTAGAATCTGGCGCGTTGAGTCCTGGGAAGCTCTGTCCGCGTGAGAAGAAATGTGGATGTGATGGGACTCCGGGACAAGGGCTGATGAGCCTGGGGATCCTGTCATGGTTCGAGGGGGTGATCACAACCATGGGATGCTGGGTTGCGAGTAGTTGGGTGGGGGTGGGGGGGTCAAGACATTGCTATGGGACTGAAGTATTTGGAAGGGTATTATGGGTAAATTTGAGTCAAGGATCTGATAAATAAGATTGTGCACTTTTGGAGTAGGTGCTCCTTGCTGTTGAATTGGGCTACTCGGAAACTCTCATCTGTTTCCCCCTTGTAGACTCTGTGTGTGTGTGGCTGTGTATGTGGCTCTGTGTGTGTGGCTCTGTGTGTGGCTCTGTGTGTGTGTGACTCTGTGTGTGTGAGGCTCTGTGTGTGGCTGTGTGTGTGTGACTCTGTGTGTGTGAGGCTCTGTGAGTGGCTCTGTGTGTGTGTGGCTCTGTGTGTGGCTCTGTGTGTGTGTGTGGCTCTGTGTGTGTGTGTGCGCGGCTCTGTGTGTGTGTGCGTGGCTCTGTGCGTGTGTGTGCGTGGCTCTGTGTGTGTGTGCGCTCTCCGTGTGTGTGTGGCTCTGTGTGTGTGTGTGACTCTGTGTGTGTGTGGGTGCAAATGCAATAGGTCTCGCATTTGCGAGAGATTAAGCTATTGGCATTGTAAATGACAATGCCATTTATTTATCTGTTTTCAAAACCAACACATATATAAAAATGTTGTCATTTACAATGCCAATAGCTCTAACTTTTGCAAAGGCGAGACCGTTGCATTGTAAATGCTTATTTTTCGGATAGTTGGGTTTCTATCATTACTACACTTGCTGCCAGCTCCACCCCAGAAATGACAGCAGTGTTGTTGCTTTGTGTTTTGGGGCTGCTGGTCCGTCGTGCGGCAACATTGCAGCAGCTTAGGTCTCAACTGCCAAAAGGAATTCTAAGAGCTGAAGCCCGCAGGTCCGATTTCTCCTGCGAGCATTGGGACATTGTGAAGCCGTCCATTACCACTTGAAGGCAAAACAATATTATCTGCACCGTGCAGGACTACTCACTTCACTCGTTTTTAATATGTAAAGGCCATGTGGTCTCAAGGTTAGAGCTGCCTACTTTGGTGCTGGTACCAAGGTTCGTGCCTCGTCCCCATCCTGTGATTTTGAGCAAGTCACTCAATCTCCCAGTGCCTAACAAAAATAAAATAAAATAAATGAAAGTTCTTGAGTAATATAACCGGTGCTCATGTAAAGCACTTAGGGGCAGATTTACAAGCCCCTTGCGCCACTTATGCGCCACTTTTCTCATGTTAAAAGTGGCGCAAAAGTGGCGCAAGGGTCTTGTAAATCTACCCCTTACTGTCTAGTTTGCGCTATATAAACCTGCGGAAAAAAATGTTTATCGCACCTGCACACAATTTTAAATCCTCTATATAATGATTTTCTTTAAATCAATTAACATTTAAGCCTAAATACGGAAAACTCGTGTTATCCCCCAGAGGTATTGGCACCTAAATACATTTCCTGTACTAATTGCGTTTTTGTGTGTGACCTGCTTAAGTTTTACAACCTATAGCCACAAAATGTTAGTCCTGAATGAAGCATGAAATAAAAAACCTTCTCAATTATTCAGACCTTCTATTTGCAAGTATTACTTACAACGTGAGTAGGGTATAAGTAAGAATCTTGCAGGATTCGCCTTACATTCAGCAAATCATATTATCATTTACATTGAGTTTGATTTGATTTACATTGAATTTTCAGTCCGATAATTGTAGCAGCATGAACTACCAGAGCCTTCTGAGATCCGAGTTTATGTAAGCAGACTCGTATTTTAGCAGTTGCAGTTTCTTGTACGAGTTAACCAGACAAGGAGTGATTTCATTCGTTAGGAGGGGCGGTAGTTTGGGCAGGCCTGCGTTCCTTTACAAAAGCGATGTTAACAGCAATGCCTGGGCCCAGCTCTTGAAACAGGTAATCCGAGCTACTGACAAACACGCCGAGACCCTGTCTCTTTAAGAGCGGCACATGCGGAGGCTGAGCATGGAGCCGAAAGGTGAGGTACCATGTCTGGTAAGGTGGAGGGGGTGGATAGGTAGCCGCTGCCCCATCATTAAGGGGAGGTGGGAAAGATGACACTTCCATGGGGAGCCTCCCCCCGCCGTCAGAGGCAGGTAAGTGGCAGTTGGTGTTGCACGCAGGCAGTTGGTTGGTGGGATTGCGCTTGGGCTCTGTCCTCGCGCCGGTTGCCTTTCTCGCTCTCAGTGAAGCTCGGCGCGAGCGTGTTCGGGAGAGGGGGGAAGGGGACCGGCATAGGAGGGGGCCTACAAAATCAGGGGCAACATGGGTGGTGACTGGTGACACCATCTGGGGAGGGCCATTAGCCTTCAACGGCACCCACGGGCCAAGAAAGTTTTGGCCTCAGCGCTGCTAGAATCTGGCGAGTTGAGTCCTGGGAAGCTCTGTCCGCGTGAGAAGAAATGTGGATGTGATGGGACTCCGGGACAAGGGCTGATGAGCTTGGGGATCCTGTTATGGTTCGAGGGGGTGATCACAACCATGGGATGCTGGGTTGCGAGTAGTTGGGTGGGGGTGGAGGGGTCAAGACATTGCTATGGGACTGGAGTATTTGGAAGGGTATTATGGGTAAATTTGAGTCAAGGATCTGATAAATAAGATTGTGCACTTTTGGAGTAGGTGCTCCTTGCTGTTGAATGGGGCTACTCGGAAACTCTCATCTGTTTCCCCCTTGTAGACTCTGTGTGTGTGTGTGGCTGTGTATGTGGCTCTGTGTGTGTGGCTCTGTGTGTGGCTCTGTGTGTGTGACTCTGTGTGTGTGAGGCTCTGTGTGTGGCTGTGTGTGTGTCACTCTGTGTGTGTGAGGCTCTGTGAGTGGCTCTGTGTGTGTGTGATATAAGCAAAACAATGGCCCTAGACTATTGATTAGATTGACTTTATCAACAAAACATTTTTAAATTAGGAATGCGATTCAATCTGCATTTATGAAATCAAGCTACATGGGAGAAAAGATTATTGAATGAGCAATGAACACCATAACCACATTTCGAATTTGTATTTATCAAAAAACAAACTAACACAGTTATTTACAATGTCAAAAATTATACTAATACATGGCGCAAAGACTAGAAGAGTTATAGTCAAGGATGAGAAAAGGGTGCTCAAGTGAAGAGAAGGAAATACAGAAGCAGTTATAATGTACAATTCAAATATTTACAAAAAACAACGATCAAGCGGTATTACTTCCGCTGGTTGAACAAGCCTGTCCAAACTATTCAAGGGGAAAAACGGGGGGCAATAAGGGGTACAGGCACATAAATTAAAAAGTGTCGACGTTTCGACCCTGATGCTCTAGGGATTTTTGCTTCCTCGGCTGCGGGTCTTCATCAGGACGTGGGGGGAAAAAGGGAAAGAGACCTGGCCGTGATCACACTTGCTGTCTGGATCAGCCACCTGGGGTATGAGAATGGGGTAGGTTTTAAGAGGTGTTCATTTCAATTGGGTGTAATCTCATATGGGTTAATGGGTACATTACCGATGCAGCTAGTCAGGTACGACTCTCTCCAAGCTGGCTAGGATTCACCTGTCAGGTAAATACAAAGGGGGGACATAAGTAAGAGCCCCTCTCCCAAGGGCTACAAACTGTTGAGTACATAGTCCACCTCTAATGACACATGAACTCACCTAGTTATGGTTCAGATGATCCTATATCGAATTTGGCTTGTAATGTAAGAGTAGGACCTGTAGGGGACGAACGGAGTCAATTAATCTCAAAAATGGCGGCCCGCAATGTACTTAAGGCCTTCAGGTAATGGCAAAGTACACTTACCAATATCATGTGGATCAAAAGTATCCTACCGGCGCCTCCAGGGCACTCCGGTAATGTGGGAAAATGTTTGGCCGCCGCTTGTGTGAATGATTACAGACACATGGCGTGAAATTGGAAATGCCACTTATTTGTTCCCAGGGGGAGGCAGATACCGACGTTACCTAATTGGGAAAACAAAGGCAGAGAAGTTCAGTTGGATACTACTTCTGTCCTCGTGGATTGAATCGAATATTATCTAATGAAAAAGAGGGAAGGGTCGGCCCTTCGGATATGTCGTACCTTCGTTGTCTTGGTCGGTGGTTCGATATCTGCGGGCAATAGTCACCGTCAGAGTTCCCAGACAGAGAAAAAACGTCAGGCCACGGATCTTACTTCCGTGTTCTGCGTGCGGTCACATGGGGTGCCTCTCAGCCAATAGGACCCGACCGTGTCTGAATCTCGACACTGAAAAAGGACTGGGATGGATAGTGTGATAAAACAGAGGGTACTCGGTTTAGTCGATAAAGAAACAGGACTGCTCAGAATATTGGGCTAGAATGATAGGTGCATACCTCTGATTAAGTAGAGTTACTAGCAATTGTAAACAGCATGTAGAAATACAATTTTTCGCAATAATTTACAAATGATGAATTGACATATCTGGAAATATGTGGATGTACACTTGTTTTTCAGTAGTATCACGGCTATCCCAGTTAGTTAGTATATTTTTTCTTTTTTCTTGATATTTAACACAAAAATATACACGAATTGGATGACACATAAGTACAATACCAAAAAACGAACACATATTTTGACAAGGGAATTCATTTCCTATATAGTTGAAACCATTATAATTGGGTTACTGTTCAGTACAATGGTATCTATAGGTCAGGTGATCAAGATATATAGTCAGGTTAAATATCAACCATTTCTGATGGATACCATTTGTCTCAGGACCTCTTCCCGGTCATTGAGGCCACGGTTCACTGTATCAAATAGGTGCATCCAACGACATTCTCGAGTGCTTAAAAGTTTTGCATAATTACCACCACGAGGATTTTTTGTAACTTTCTCAATTATCCACCATGTGAAACTTTCAGGTTGGTGGTTAAATTGCAAAAAGTGATCCACTAGTGGTGCACCTGGTACCTTGCAGCGTATTTTGCTGCAATGCTGTAGTATGCGTGTTTTTGTTTTCTGGGTGGTTTGTCCGATGTACATGAAGCCACATGGGCACAGTATGGCGTAGATAACGCCCATCGTGTTACAATTGGTATGTTGTTGGAAAGTGTGGGTGTAGTTGTTATAGGTACACGTTTTCCTTTCGAATGCCATTTTACATGCCTTGCAACTTCCGCATTTAAAATGACCAAACACTGGGGGGATGTTCCATAGTGATGTTTGGTTGTCGGTCTTATTTTGTGTCAGCATGGAATGTACCACAACATCTTTGACACTTCTACCTTTACGGAAGGCGTGCATCGGGGGTTCAATTATGCCTATCTCTTCCGCTACTAGGTGCCAATGTGTGTTGATGGATTGTTTGATCTTTGAGCTATGTGTATTAAAGGTGGTAACACATATAAGTCTGTTGTCCGTTTTATCTGATCTTGGTTTTGGTTGCAACAGGGACTCTCTGTTGTTGAACCATGCTCGTTTACGAGCTTTTTTGATCATACTTCTGGGGTAACCTCGGTCAATTAACCTTTTCATTAGGACGTCAGATTCCTTGAAATAGTCAGGTTTTTTGGTGCAGTTACGCCTCAACCTCAGGAACTGCCCAAATGGTAGGTTATCCCTGAGGTTGCGGGGGTGGTGGCTGGAATATCTAAGGAGTGTGTTCTTTTCAGTGGGTTTTCTGAAAAGTGTGGTGTATAAAAAACCATCCTCCTCCTTTATGGTTAAGTCAAGGAAATTGATAGAGTTGTTACTGTTCTCGATGGTAAATTGTATATTTTTGTCCCTTTCGTTTAGCCAAGTGTGGAAGAGCATTAGCTCATCCACCGTGCCCCTCCAGATAAGGAGCACGTCGTCTATGTATCGACGCCATTCTACAGTCTTAGTTCTATAGGGATTGTTATCATTTAGAATCCATGTGTATTCAAAGGCATCCATAAAGATAATCGCTAGATTGGGAGCAAAGCTTGCCCCCATCGCTACTCCACTTGTTTGTTCATAAAATTTACCGTCAAAGACAAAGTAATTTCTTCTCATTGCTATTTCCAAGAGAGACAGAATGAAATTGGTTGGTACCCTATGTGGACGTGTTCTACTCTCCAATGCCATTTCGATCGTGGTCATCGCAGCTAGCTGTGGAATGCTTGTGTACAAGGACGAAATGTCCATGGTCACAAGTAATTCTTGAGCTGGATCAAAAGGCTTACCATCTATGAGTTGAATTACTTGCATGGTATCTCGTAGGTAGCAGGTGGTTGATTCCGCAATAGGCTTTAAAAAGATGTCTATAAATTTGCATAGTGGTTCCAAAACTGACCCACACCCTGAAATGATTGGCCTCCCTGGTGGTACAGCTGGGTTCTTGTGTATTTTGGGTACTGTGTATATCGTCGGGACTCGGGGGTATGCATTATTTAGGTATTCATATTCCGATTTGGTAATTATCCCATCCTGCTGGGCTTTGTCAGTTAGTCCTCTAATAATTATAGCTATTTCATTAGTGGGGTCTTTCGGAAGTTTCCTGTAGTTACCCTCTTTGGATAGTTGGGAAAGAATCTCTGCCTTATAGGTATCTCTTCCCTGGATTACTATAGCCCCACCCTTGTCCGCGGGCTTTATCACTATTTCATGGTTGTTGTTTAGGCTGGTTAGTGCCCGCCGTTCAGTCTTAGAGATGTTGTATTTGACATATTTCTTGTCCTTGAGTAAATTCGTGACGTCCCCCAACACCATTTGTTCATATGCCAGGATCCTTGGTGGCATCATGTGTGTTGGAGGGGTTTAGGTAGATGGGGGTCTCAGTCCAGTGCTACTTGTTATGTTAGTGTGGGGTATTTTGTTGAAATGATATTTCAAACGGACCTTCCGGAAGAATTGGAAGAGTTCCAATTTCAAATTGAAGCTGTTTGGTAGGTTGGTCGGGACAAACGACAGCCCTTTTTCCAACACTTGTTGTTCCTCATGTGTAAGATTGTAGTTGGATAGATTAACTAAAGGGGTGTTTTGTGTAGGTATTGTGTTCCTATCTACCATCTGTAATGTTGTGAGCGAGTTCGTATGTCGCCATGGGATTCCTGTCCGAAATGTACTTGCTTCCCTCTCCCTCGGTTCCAAGTTTGTTGTCCCCTGTTCTGTTTCCATGACGCTCGACCACGACCCCCGGGGCGTCCCCAGGGGCGTCCCCGACCTCGTTGGTCTGTCCATGTGTCCTGTTCTAAAAAAGGCTGGTCCCCTTCTTGTCCCGCAGTGCTAGTGGATGGTTGGTCTGTCTCGGAACCACTGCTGACTGAGGAATTGGAAAAGGTGTTGTATCTACGGTATCCCCCTCTACCTCTGGTTGTGTACGTGCCTCTTGTTTCTTGGTTGTAGTATCCCTCGGTTAGGTAAGGATAAACCTTCTTTTTGTCGAATACTTTTATGTCATTAGCTAGTTTATCCAATTTGAAGGTTTGTGTATATGTGTCAAATTCTTTTAGAGTTTTATCTAATTTATCCAAGGTTTCCTTAGCGTTTTTTAGGGCCGTGTCTTCAGTAATCTCCCTCCTTAGTTCAGCTATTTATTTAATCAACCTTGTAACCTCTTCCAATGCGGTTTCAACCCCAAGCACCATCCAGTGTCTGGAGCAATTATTTGATATAAAACTGAATTTCCCTTTGAATACCGGATTATCCACAAATATTGCAGGTTTGTTCCGGACCTGGAGACCCACTGGGATTACGTTGGCCTGGAGGTATTGAGCCAATGTGTGTCCGTGGAGTCTGGTTCTTACAAGTTATTTTTCCAATCGTTCCAACTTATTAATTTTGTCACTTAGTGTTGGGTCTATTAGACTGACTGGCCTACCTAGGAAGCTACCCCCTCCCTGTTCGCCAATCAGATTTTTAATATAATCTTCGCTGTATGTTAGGGTTTCATTGTCAACCATGTCTATAGGTTGACTATGAATTTCTTCACTTTCAAAAAGGTATTAATGCATGAATTACACAACAACACATATGATACAAAACAATTAACACGTCACAAATTACAACCCTTGCAGGAGTACCTGCACAAGAGACCATTAAATCAATGGGGTATCACCCACAAAATCAAAGGACCTGGGTATAAATGATATAAGCAAAACAATGGCCCTAGACTATTGATTAGATTGACTTTATCAACAAAACATTTTAAAATTAGGAATGCGATTCAATCTGCATTTATGAAATCAAGCTACATGGGAGAAAAGATTATTGAATGAGCAATGAACACCATAACCACATTTCGAATTTGTATTTATCAAAAAACAAACTAACACAGTTATTTACAATGTCAAAAATTATACTAATACACGGCGCAAAGACTAGAAGAGTTATAGTCAAGGATGAGAAAAGGGTGCTCAAGTGAAGAGAAGGAAATACAGAAGCAGTTATAATGTACAATTCAAATATTTACAAAAAACAACGATCAAGCGGTATTACTTCCGCTGGTTGAACAAGCCTGTCCAAACTATTCAAGGGGAAAAACGGGGGGCAATAAGGGGTACAGGCACATAAATTAAAAAGTGTCGACGTTTCGACCCTGATGCTCTAGGGATTTTTGCTTCCTCGGCTGCGGGTCTTCATCAGGACGTGGGGGGAAAAAGGGAAAGAGACCTGGCCGTGATCACACTTGCTGTCTGGATCAGCCACCGGGGGTATGAGAATGGGGTAGGTTTTAAGAGGTGTTCATTTCAATTGGGTGTAATCTCATATGGGTTAATGGGTACATTACCGATGCAGCTAGTGAGGTACGACTCCCTCCAAGCTGGCTAGGATTCACCTGTCAGGTAAATACAAAGGGGGGACATAAGTAAGAGCCCCTCTCCCAAGGGCTACAAACTGTTGAGTACATAGTCCACCTCTAATGACACATGAACTCACCTAGTTATGGTTCAGATGATCCTATATCGAATTTGGCTTGTAATGTAAGAGTAGGACCTGTAGGGGACGAACGGAGTCAATTAATCTCAAAAATGGCGGCCCGCAATGTACTTAAGGCCTTCAGGTAATGGCAAAGTACACTTACCAATATCATGTGGATCAAAAGTATCCTACCGGCGCCTCCAGGCCCATGTGGCTTCATGTACATCGGACAAACCACCCAGAAAACAAAAACACGCATACTACAGCATTGCAGCAAAATACGCTGCAAGGTACCAGGTGCACCACTAGTGGATCACTTTTTGCAATTTAACCACCAACCTGAAAGTTTCACATGGTGGATAATTGAGAAAGTTACAAAAAATCCTCGTGGTGGTAATTATGCAAAACTTTTAAGCACTCGAGAATGTCGTTGGATGCAGCTATTTGATACAGTGAACCGTGGCCTCAATGACCGGGAAGAGGTCCTGAGACAAATGGTATCCATCAGAAATGGTTGATATTTAACCTGACTATATATCTTGATCACCTGACCTATAGATACCATTGTACTGAACAGTAACCCAATTATAATGGTTTCAACTATATAGGAAATGAATTCCCTTGTCAAAATATGTGTTCGTTTTTTGGTATTGTACTTATGTGTCATCCAATTCGTGTATATTTTTGTGTTAAATATCAAGAAAAAAGAAAAAATATACTAACTAACTGGGATAGCCGTGATACTACTGAAAAACAAGTGTACATCCACATATTTCCAGATATGTCAATTCCTCATTTGTAAATTATTGCGAAAAATTGTATTTCTACATGCTGTTTACAATTGCTAGTAACTCTACTTAATCAGAGGTATGCACCTATCATTCTAGCCCAATATTCTGAGCAGTCCTGTTTCGTTATCGACTAAACCGGGTACCCTCTGTTTTATCACACTATCAATCCCAGTCCTTTTTCAGTGTCGAGATTCAGACACGGTCGGGTCCTATTGGCTGAGAGGCACCCCATGTGACCGCACGCAGAACACGGAAGTAAGATCCGTGGCCTGACGTTTTTTCTCTGTCTGGGAACTCTGACGGTGACTATTGCCCGCAGATATCGAACCACCGACCAAGACAACGAAGGTACGACATATCCGAAGGGCCGACCCTTCCCTCTTTTTCATTAGATAATATTCGATTCAATCCACGAGGACAGAAGAAGTATCCAACTGAACTTCTCTGCCTTTGTTTTCCCAATTAGGTAACGTCGGTATCTGCCTCCCCCTGGGAACAAATAAGTGGCATTTCCAATTTCACGCCATGTGTCTGTAATCATTCACACAAGCGGCGGCCAAACATTTTCCTACATTACCGGAGTGCCCTGGAGGCGCCGGTAGGATACTTTTGATCCACATGATATTGGTAAGTGTACTTTGCCATTACCTGAAGGCCTTAAGTACATTGCGGGCCGCCATTTTTGAGATTAATTGACTCCGTTCGTCCCCTACAGGTCCTACTCTTACATTACAAGCCACATTCGATATAGGATCATCTGAACCATAACTAGGTGAGTTCATGTGTCATTAGAGGTGGACTATGTACTCAACAGTTTGTAGCCCTTGGGAGAGGGGCTCTTACTTATGTCCCCCCTTTGCATTTACCTGACAGGTGAATCCTAGCCAGCTTGGAGGGAGTCGTACCTGACTAGCTGCATCGGTAATGTACCCATTAACCCATATGAGATTACACCCAATTGAAATGAACACCTCTTAAAACCTACCCCATTCTCATACCCCAGGTGGCTGATCCAGACAGCAAGTGTGATCACGGCCAGGTCTCTTTCCCTTTTTCCCCCCACGTCCTGATGAAGACCCGCAGCCGAGGAAGCAAAAATCCCTAGAGCATCAGGGTCGAAACGTCGACACTTTTTAATTTATGTGCCTGTACCCCTTATTGCCCCCCGTTTTTCCCCTTGAATAGTTTGGACAGGCTTGTTCAACCAGCGGAAGTAATACCGCTTGATCGTTGTTTTTTGTAAATATTTGAATTGTACATTATAACTGCTTCTGTATTTCCTTCTCTTCACTTGAGCACCCTTTTCTCATCCTTGACTATAACTCTTCTAGTCTTTGCGCCGTGTATTAGTATAATTTTTGACATTGTAAATAACTGTGTTAGTTTGTTTTTTGATAAATACAAATTCGAAATGTGGTTATGGTGTTCATTGCTCATTCAATAATCTTTTCTCCCATGTAGCTTGATTTCATAAATGCAGATTGAATCGCATTCCTAATTTAAAAATGTTTTGTTGATAAAGTCAATCTAATCAATAGTCTAGGGCCATTGTTTTGCTTATATCATTTATACCCAGGTCCTTTGATTTTGTGGGTGATACCCCATTGATTTAATGGTCTGTGTGTGTGTGGCTCTGTGTGTGGCTCTGTGTGTGTGTGTGGCTCTGTGTGTGTGTGTGCGAGGCTCTGTGTGTGTGTGCGTGGCTCTGTGCGTGTGTGTGCGTGGCTCTGTGTGTGTGTGCGCTCTCCGTGTGTGTGTGGCTCTGTGTGTGTGTGTGACTCTGTGTGTGTGTGGGTGCAAATGCAATAGGTCTCGCATTTGCGAGAGATTAAGCTATTGGCATTGTAAATGACAATGCCATTTATTTATCTGTTTTCAAAACCAACACATATATAAAAATGTTGTCATTTACAATGCCAATAGCTCTAACTTTTGCAAAGGCGAGACCGTTGCATTGTAAATGCTTATTTTTCGGATAGCTGGGTTTCTATCATTACTACACTTGCTGCCAGCTCCACCCCAGAAATGACAGCAGTGTTGTTGCTTTGTGTTTTGGGGCTGCTGGTCCGTCGTGCGGCAACATTGCAGCAGCTTAGGTCTCAACTGCCAAAAGGAATTCTAAGAGCTGAAGCCCGCAGGTCCGATTTCTCCTGCGAGCATTGGGACATTGTTGAAGCCGTCCATTACCACTTGAAGGCAAAACAATATTATCTGCATCGTGCAGGACTACTCACTTCACTCGTTTTTAATATGTAAAGGCCATGTGGTCTCACGGTTAGAGCTGCCTACTTTGGTGCTGGTACCAAGGTTCGAGCCTCGTCCCCATCCTGTGATTTTGAGCAAGTCACTCAAGGGCATATTATCAAGGGGGTTTATCTCCGCTTTTTTGGCTTTAAAAGCCAAGAAAGCGGAGATAAAATTATCTCCCTATTACCAAGCTGTCGCTAACACCAGTTAGTGACAGCTAATAGGAGATAGCGACCATCTTGGGCCCCGCTTTGCATGTCAGTGATATTTATCACTAATGACATGCAAAGTGGGCGTGCCAAGATGTTAGCGACTGGAAACAGTCGCTAACATCGCTATCTCCTATTACCAACTTTTGGAGATATTCGCGCTAAGCGCGAATATCTCCAAAAGCTAACACCTGCCCTGAGCAGTTCTTCACCATGTTATCCAATGGGAGGTGGATAACATGGCTAAGAGCATTTGCTCGATAATGCATGAATATCGCTGACTTTTCAGCGATATTCATGCATTGCGGCCGTTTTTTATCGCATTTGCGATAAACCTTGCTAATAGCAAGGTTTATCTGCGATAAAAATCGCCGATGTGCAACGATAATTTTTGTCTCTAAACAAGTTAGAGACAAAAATTATCACTAGTTGTTGGTAATATACCCCTCAATCTCCCAGTGCCTAACAAAAATAAAATAAAATAAATGAAAGTTCTTGAGTAACATAACCGGTGCTCGTGTAAAGCACTTAGGGGCAGATTTACAAGCCCCTTGCGTCACTTTTCTCATGTTAAAAGTGGCGCAAAAGTGGCGCAAGGGTCTTGTAAATCTACCCCTTACTGTCTAGTTTGCGCTATATAAACCTGCGGAAAAAAATGTTTATCGCAGCTGCACACAATTTTAAATCCTCTATATAATGATTTTCTTTAAATCAATTAACATTTAAGCCTAAATACGGAAAACTCGTGTTATCCCCCAGAGGTATTGGCACCTAAATACATTTCCTGTACTAATTGCGTTTTTGTGTGTGACCTGCTTAAGTTTTACAACCTATAGCCACAAAATGTTAGTCCTGAATGAAGCATGAAATAAAAAGCCTTCTCAATTATTCAGACCTTCTATTTGCAAGTATTACTTACAACGTGAGTAGGGTATAAGTAAGAATCTTGCAGGATTCGCCTTACATTCAGTAAATCATATTATCATTTACATTGAGTTTGATTTGATTTACATTGAATTTTCAGTCCGATAATTGTAGCAGCATGAACTACCAGAGCCTTCTGAGATCCGAGTTTATGTAAGCAGACTCGTATTTTAGCAGTTGCAGTTTCTTGTACGAGTTAACCAGACAAGAGGGTTGTAAATTAATAGTCCTGTTGGCACTTCTGCTTTCTAGTCCTGCGATTCATGTTATCTGTAGTTAAACCATAACATTGTTAGAGAATTTTACTTTTAATTTCAAGACCTACACGTGCATGCTTCGGTGAAGACGCGCACTGTTTGCACAATGGTTCTCTCCATTTCCCCTTCACTAGTGGGTGTGATACCAGGTTTTAAAGCAGAGACAAAAAAAAGCCAATGTGCAGTTGTGTGTGTATGAATGTGCTGAGCACCTTGAACAGAAATTCAATGCAGGAGTTGCAGCTAATGGCACATAGTGATTTATTAGTGGTTTGTGGGAGATATCAGTGTTTTGGGATCAGATTATTGAACTTTTTAAATCATGTTATTCGAAGTGCTGCTGTGACTTGGTTTATGAGTGATGTGAAGAATTTTTATATTTTCTGCTACTTTTATGGGCTTTAACCGAAATAAAGTTTTCAAATGAAATTAAATTAATTTGGTTGTGTCTAAACGATTAAATACCCAGCCTCTGATCAGAGAGGATGCTATGTTTAACGTGACAATTAAGGTGTGGTGATTGATGCAGAGACATTGAAAGGCAATGCCAACTGGCGAGGATACAATCACACTGAAAGTAACTGTTTCAGCACCCAGGCTAATGTGCTGCATAGCTAAATACATTTACGGTCCCAAAGGCGACACAGATTGCATTGCAAATGCTTGTTTAGATGAAGGTGTGCAGAATTCTGCAGCTAAAATCGGCCATGCATATACTTGCCCTTAAGACCTCTTGCTTCACAAGGGTGCGCGTAGTCAAGGGTAGCCACATTAGAGTATTAGACACACCCTCCCCAAAACCATGTTAAATATTTTCAGCTGAAAAACAAAACAGCACCCAACTTTATGAAGCCGCAGTGCTACATCAGAACATTGGAGAGCTAATGGAGAGCATTTCAAGCCTTAAGTTTACCACAAATATGGCACATTTCTTACTCGGGCCCTTTCCTTCTACGATTTTAACTACACTCTGAAGGAAGAGAACCATAAGTATATAAAACAGTCACAATATAGGTTATCAAAGTGAAGGTTTATTATCATCAGTAGTGACAAAATCGCATTTGATCAGCCCACTTAGACCTGCATAAATTTAAATGTGTATTGGAATGAGGGAAAGGAACACCACCCTTTCTTGAACTAACTAATCTAACTATAACCTGAAAGACAACTATTAAAGCGTTGCTTATCACTGTCCCAGCAGTGACTCGTTACCAAGAAAGACTAAGCACTGATTTTCAGCCACTGGCCTATAGACTAAAGATCTTTGGTCTTAAAATATACTAGCCAGAATAAAGAATCCACAGATGAATTATTAAAACATAGCAATCGAATTGCAAAACTTCATAAAAAGTTGAATCCGACTGTAGTCTGCGATTGGAGCATTCCAAAGGTTGTAGTCCTAATATCTATAAGAAACGTATTTGGCTACCAAAATATTGATACCAATTTACCTACTACCAAAATATCTATTTTAAATACGTACACGTAAAATTATTAAGTATGAGCGAAATTTGCGAATTCGCGGTACGCAAATTTGTGCGAAAGCAAATTTGTGGTCTACAAGAACCGCAAATTTGTGTGAATTTGAGGATTTTTTTATTTCTGCGTGTTCGCGGGGTGCTTTGCGTGTTTGCGGGGTTTTTTTCAGCGCACCGACCGCGAAGTTACCCATGCGGTCGTACATGGGCGCGGCCATCTTATTTTCAGTGTTTGCGTTGCGTATTTCCGTTTCCGGGTGCCAGTTGCATGCTCGCGTTATGCATTTCCCACGTGCGGGCCGCAATTACGTGTTCGAGTCCGTTGTTGCGTGCTCACGATGGAAATATCACGCGAACTTACCCACGCGGTCCCAATGGCCGCGGCCATCTTGTTTTTCATTCATTGCTATGGTTCTGGGCATGCTTTCTCTATCCCGCTTTAATCTTTGTAATCCTTTCTTTGTTTGAACTTTGTTTTATTTTTTTTACTCATTATCTATCTCTTTATTTTTCAACATCTATATTTTGTATTTTTTTCTGCTTTTGGTTACTTTAAAACTACTTTTTTAGAACTCTTTTCTTTTATGTACTTTTTCCCTATTCTCTTTCCAATTTATTTCCATTCCTGACCAGGACCATGGCAGAGGGAGCCGGGAAGAACAAGGGGAAGGGTCCCGCACCCCGTACCCGGCTCCCTTGCGGGCGATTAAGGGGGGAGGATGTATTGGCTCGGGAGATTTTCAGCGCGGTGGAGGTGGCCGCACTTATCTTTTATGTTCAGCGCCGCCTCCCTAAGACCGTCGCAGCAGGCCCGGTGCAGGGTATGGCCACCGGGAGCGTCGTCAGCTCTTGGATAAGGTGTGCCGGGCCATGTTTAGGGAGTCGGGGGTCTGGTGCACCTACCATCAGGCAACGCACCGTTGGGCGGACCTCCTTGACTGGGAGCAGGACCTGCTCTATCTGCTAGGCGTGGAGATCCCTGGGCTTGGTGAGTAGCTATTTAATAACTACTTCTGCTCTGTGTTATTATATGAATGAATGAATGAATGAAGCAGGATTTGTATCGCGCAACTTAGCCCCAGAGGGCGTCAAGGCGCCTAACCAAATGAACTCGTATGGTCAGAGAGCATGATTAGTGGTAGGCTTTGATGAAATATTGCTAATATATGTCTTTCCCGAAGAGCAAGAATGCTGCCGATTCGATTACACTGCAGGTAAATTAATGTTTATAGCTTCTGTGATTGCAGGTGCTCGCCTGCTCAGTGGTGTTGCTACTATGCTTACTTGTTTGCAACTTTGTGCTCATTTGGCCTGATTATGTTTGAGTGTAGTACTTTACAGAACTGCGTAATGCTAGAGAGACTAGAGACTCAAGTCTAGTCCTTCCTTTGTACTCCTGCTGCCACTAAGAAGAAGAGATAGTGGTGGATTGATAGGTTGAGTATATTATGTTTATGTTTATGTATATGTTTAGGAAATTTGTATAGCGCGCAAATACCCTGGAGTGTCTCGGCGCTTGTAGACTAAGAATGAGAACAAGGGAGGCACTGGAATAAGGAATTATTGATTAAAAAGCCAGGTTTTTAATTGTTTCCTGAAAACCATAAGGGTGGGACTGGTTTTGATAGGGAAAGGAAGAGAGTTTCATAGCCTGGCAGTGGCGACCAGGAAGCGCCTATCTCCCCAGGAGGATTTTTTTGTGCGCGGGACCGGTAAGATGTGGGCTGGGGAGGAACGAAGGGGTCTGTTGGGGGGCATACATTAAGAAAGCTTTTTTTAGAAAGAGGGGACCTGAGTTGTTGATAGCTTTGTAAGCAATGCAGAGTGCCTTAAACTTGGTACGGCTTCTGATAGGCAGCCAGTGGAGCTGGCGTATGGCAAATGTAACGGATTCGAATTTGGGGATGCCAAGTAAAATTCTGGCTGCCGCGTTTTGGACTGATTGAAGTTTATTGAGGACTTTTTCTTGAGCGTTGAGCAGGAGGCCATTACAATAATCGGTTTTGGAGAGGACGAGGGCGGTGATGAGAGTTTTACCAGCTGACACTGGGAGGTAAGGAAGTAATTTCTTGATTTTTTTAAGGGTTTGGCATGAGGAGGAGACAACCGCATTTACATGATGGTGGAAGAGGAGTTTATCATCGAATAAAACCCCGAGGTTTCTGACTTTGGTGACCAGAACTGGCGGGGGGCTCATTTGACTGGGCCACCAGGTGGAGGACCATCCAGGGGTAAGGTTCCCAAAAGACATTACCTCGGTTTTATCCGAATTTAATTTCAAGCAGTTGCTCGTCATCCAGGAGCTGATGGCTAACATACCCTCCTGGAATCTGGCCACCACTGCTGTTCCATCCTTATGAACTGCCAGCACCAGCTAAGTGTCATCGGCATACGATGTTAAACTCAAGCTGAGCGATTTGATGATCCTCGCCAAGTCTGAAACATATATGTTAAAAAGGGTTGGACTTAGCGAGGATCCTTGGGGCAGGCGAATAGAAGGTGCCTAGCTTTACTGTTTGAGTGCGGTTGGAAAGGAAAGAGGCATGGAGGTCTTTGGCTTAGTGGTTAATCCCTATGGTTGAGACACGGTCGATCAGAGTGGAATGATCGACCGTGTCGAAGGCGGCGGATAAGTCCAAAAGAATAAGGACTGCCGCCCCTCCTTTATCTAAAATCGTTCTGATTTCGTCAGTGGCCTTTATCAAGGCCGTTTCAGTTCCGTGACCCTGTCTGAATACGAATTGGGTGTCGTCTAGGAGGTGATTATGATTGATGAATTCTGACAGTTGTTTATGCATTAGATTTTCGAAAATCTTGGCTGGAAACGGAAGACAAGCAATGGGCCTGTAATTGACTGAGAGTGCTGGGTCAAGGGAAGGTTTTTTTAACAGGGGTTTGATGACTGCATTTTTCCAAACCGAGGGGTAGGTACCTGTGAGAAACATGGCATTACATATGTTAGTGAGAGAAGGCGTTATCAGATGTGGGATGAGTTTAAGGATGGAAGGCGGACAAGGGTGAAAAGGAGAACCTGATTTGATGGAGGTGATTAACTGACTAATCTGTTGGGGGGGAACCTGATGAAAGTTAGAGAATGTGGTGGTGGTGGGGATTGTGGGGGGGACCTGGTTGGTAAGGTCGGAATGATTGTGCAAGGTAAATGCAGAATAAATGGCCGAAACCTTGTTTGCGAAAAAGTCTGCAAGGGAATTACAAAGCTCTTGCGAGTCCTCCGAAGAAGGGCAGGTGGGGGGATTGGAAAGAGTGTTGACTACATGAAAAAGTTTTTTGAGGAATTTTGAGCAGATTCAATTTGAGATAAGTAAAAAGAGCTTTTTTACGAGATGATGGAGCTCTTGTAAATAGCAAGGGCATCCTTATACGTTTGTTTTTTCCTGAGGGTTGTATTGTCTGCGCCAGTGTCTCTCTAGATTTCTGCTGTATTGCCTCTGTAGTCTAAGATCTTCTGTGAACCAAGGGGAGGAGGGAGTAGTTCGATTAGGGAGGATCTTTTTGGGCGGTGCAAGGGAATTTAATGCGTCGTGGAGCCAGTCAAGATAGATATTAGATGATACTGATGGGTTAGGGTTAAGCTCCTGAGGTAGGATGGAGAGAGTGGAAGTGATTAGAGAAATGTCCATATTTGTCCAGGCTCGGGTGAGCCTGGGCGAGCGGGCATTGGATTGGGGGGGGTTCGGTTTACGGGCCTTGATGGTAAAGAAAACTGCGGCATGGTCAGTCCATACCAGGGGGGTAACAGAAAGGAGGGTGATATCAGAGTTATTGGTGAAGAGACCATCTAGAGTATGACCAGCTTGGTGAGTGGGAGTGGAGACTAGCTGAAGGAGTCCAGCAGTCTGTAAATCAGTGATGAGAAGAGCTGAGTCCTTATTGGTGGGAGATTCAAGATGGAAATTGAAATCTCCTAATATGGTGAAGTCAGGGGCTCCCATAGAAGGTTCTATAAGACTATCTAGGGCTGAGAGGAAGCCATTTCGGGAGCCTGGAGGGCGGTAGAGAAGAGTGCCTTTGAATACTTGATTGGTGGTGAGAGCAATGGAGTAAGTATAGGCTTCGCAGTCACGACGGTCAAGGGGTTCTATTTTGGTTGAATGATGGGCTCTGTGGATTATAGCTAGCCCCCCACCCTTTCCCGTGGGTCTGTCAAGTCTGAGCACGCAGTATCCTTCAGGTGTGACCGCGCAGAAGTCTGGTCCGGAGGACGAGGCGCCCCAGGTCTCCGTAATAAACAGGATATCAAGGCTATGGTTATGAATTAGCTCGAAGATATCCAGATTGTGTTTGGGGAGGGACCGGGCGTTAATGAGAGCGGCGAGAAATAAGGCCGGGGGATTGGATAGAGTTCGATGATGGGAGAGAAAGGGAGGGGGGAGTTTGAAGGTGCAAAAAGGACATTGAGTCGGTCCGGGAGTGGACCTAAGTGCAAGGGGAAGAGGCAAACAGTGAGGCTCAAGGGTGGAGGAGTTGATTTCTCTGAGCTGGGCAGAGGAGTAGATCCGGATATTGCGCCTACGAGTGGGAGCAGAAGGGCCAAGGGGGGGGGCCTGGGTCCGGGCAGGTGCAGACGGGCGCAGACGGGCTTGCCTTAGGCGCGCCTGCGCGCGTCCACTGCGCGTCTGAGGGAGCATGTAGTTTTTATGCTGTTGGAGGCCAGCAGCTAGATTGCTTACCTCCGTCGTGAGCGGAAGTGGTGGGGCGCACTTCCTGGTATGGCGATTAATCCCTCCACGCAATCTGAATAATCAGTGGTGGACCGGGGAACACGCCAGGACAACGAAGAACAGTAAGTGAATAGCAGTAATATCAAGTGACACAGTTTACACAAGTTAAAATATAGAGTGCAATGTGAGTTGGTCCTGAGTCTCAGAGAGCTTGTTTGCAGTGCTTAGATGTCCAAAAAATAAGTCTAATGACTTGTTATTAGTAGTAGGACATTTTTTAGTGGTCTGCAATCATGATGACGGACTGTGTCTGTCACGTTGCGTATTGCTGAGTGCTGGCAGTTGTAGTAGAACCTTTTTGTTGTTGGTTTAGTTAGTGATTTACATAACTTTCCAAGTAGACGGTCTGCGAATCCAGCAATACTGTACTATCCTCCTAGTTGACCAGATCAGATAGGTCAATACATGTAGTGCAATTGTTGGTAATTTGTTTCCCCGAGATAATTTTAAATTGTGGTCAAAGAAATCAAATATTTCAAAAAAACAATCATCCATGTTTGTGTTTATTTCATGATCATCAGCAACTCCCAGAGGCAAGAGGATGACAGTGATGCCAGCGGAACAAGGTGGGCAGGATCGGTCCTCCGAGGTCTCTTCTGCTGGCCCCAGTAAGTTGTTCTGTTGTAATGTTAATATTAATAATTATACTTCCCTAACTTTTGCAGCACCTATTCATTCCAAACTGTTTCCTAATTCTATTTTTTACAAAATAGTCTTTGATCTTCTTGTAGACTGTTTCTACATTCTTATCCTGCCTCTACTATCACTCTCTGTGCTATTACTATTTACTATTATTATGATTCGGTCTGTGTAGGCAACTAAGCTTACCCAGTCGGCAAATGGTGTTAAACAAAACTCTGATCCAGCAGTAGCTCTAGGCACTGAGTGCAGTCCTCTGGGTTGCCCTTGCTGTCTATTCCAGACTTCTTAATGTAAGTGCTTTGACAATTTCCAACAACAAAATGTCAATGTGTCCACCAAGAATAAGCTAGTAGTTGGCTTTTTTGATTTGATAGGAGCACATACCATACCGCTAGTGTTTCAGGGACAATTCTGCACATACAGAAGTATGGACATGAAAAATAGGACATTGTTGATGATAGGTGCAGTTCGACTTTCCACATACCTCAGTCCGAACAGAAGTTGAACCCCCAATCCCCTCACAGACTATCTAGTGTGTCTGACCAATGATTATACAACCCAGACGAACAGAAGAAGACTCCCGCCGAGTTCCGACCTATCAGAGTCATGGAAGCATGCCTGCAAAGTGCAGTAGTGCAAACCCTTCCGCTCACTCACTCGTGAACAAAAACCACACAGTGTTTTTTAGTTTTAAAGTTTTATTTTCAAATAAGAAATAAAAAAACAATTTCTTAATTTTTAATAGCGCAGTATTCCCAGCGAGCAGTGGTGATAGATGACGTTAAAGTTTAAACACCCTTCCCTAGAATCAATATACTTCAACTTAACACATCTAATTATTAGAATAACTGTGCGGGAGCCCTCACCTTGTTTGAACATCAAGTACTGGTGGTGATGAGGAGTAGGTGGTGAAAATTGAAAAGCTCTTGTTGGCAGAAGAGCATTCATCAGTTGTGCTAAAAAGTGTAGCATGTAATGGCTAAGCATATAAAAGGTTAACACCCTCCCCAAAACCGTCACTTTTTTTCATTCCCAATAATTAAAAATTGGTTATGTATTAACATTTTCTTCCATTACGAGACAAAACAGGGGGTGGTGTATGGCATCTAAAAATATGACATGTTTTTTTAAGGCGTCACAACATTGGATGCGGCACATACTACCACCACCACCAGTGCCGGGGCCAGCAGCGCGGAGGCGTCCACTCCAGGGGGTGATGCGGCAGCGCCACAAGTGCCACCAGGAGGAGCTGCTGTGGGGAATGGCTCAGCAGTGGCGGACGATGGTAAGTTATTATACTCCTTACTTATTGACATTTAAGAGTAGGCTCGCAAAGGAGTGTATGATGTACTCTAAGTAGACAGTACACTAGTTCAAGTACACTGTACTGTTAAGAACAGTTACTAATTTAGAACTACATTTTTACCAATCACGGAGAAGACAGTCACCCTTGACTTAGCAATAGCATTAGCAGCGGTAGTTCTCGGGTAAGCAATGGGCCCCTCTATTTGACTTCAACTCAGCTGGGAAACTTTTATCGTGAAGCCAAGTCATAGCAGATGAACTTGAAGGAAGTGATGAACGAAAAGGGAAAGAAGGGTGAAAGGAAGGACGAGCGAGTCGTAACATTTATGACTGTAAAGAATGATACGTGTTTTTGAATGCAGGCAGAGGTGGCTGATAGGAAGGAATCAGATGCATGGCTGCTTGAAGCAAGGATGGTTGGAGGAGAAAGAAAAGATGACTGCCTGTGTGGGTGAATGAGAAAATGCATGTGTGGTGTGCATTGCAATATATAATTTGGGTGAAACTCAAATGCAAGTCAAGACGGTGGTTTACCAAATAAAATAAAAAGGGTGTTAGTTCGTTTTTGAGAAAAGGTAAAGTTGGTCCAGTTGAGCTGCTAGTAGAATTCCTGAAACTCCCAATAATGTTACAGGCCTACAAAGACGGTGGAAAGATACATGCCAAAATGTTATACTGTGCTTGCAAGTTGGTAGTGTTACTGTGAGACAACTTTCTGTTGAATTATTTTGTGTTAATGTCAAAGAGTATTGGTTACAGACTCTATTTTTCTTTCTTTCTTCATAGATGCTCCAAAAAAACTGACCCGGAAGGAGATGGCTATGTGGGCCAGTGCCCGGAAGCTGGAGGCTCTTTGTGCCGAATATCGGCGGCTGGTGGCTTGGGAGCAGGAGGAGGAGACGGCAACAGCTGCATCCTCCTCCAGTGCCCCCGGGTCCACCAGCCAGCAGCTTCCAGTGGTACGGCGCCGTGTCCCGACAGCCTCCCGCCACGGAGCAGCTAAGAAGACACCAGCAGCTGCCCCCCCGAGAGCCTGGATGGCATGTCAGCGCCGCCTCCGCCGGAGAGTGGACTCCCTGGAGTGCATGGTAGAGAAGCTCCAGCTCCGGGACCTCCGCAAAGAGATGCAGGACCACCTGTCCACAGGACACCGCCGGAAGAAGTGACTGTCCCTTGCCCCTCGTTGGGGGGGTGGGAATTGGGCGATGGGGATTCAAAGGGAGTTTTGAAGGACATTTGGACATTGGTTGGGGTTAGGGAGGGGGGTGAGTTGGGTCTTTTGAATAGTTTATTTTTGTTAGGGAAACTATATTTATTTATTTTACATACTTAAACATAGTATACGCGTTCATATTATTTTGTGTGGTGGTGGGCGGGCGTTACTGTACATTTGGTTTCCTCAAACTTACCAGCATGAATTATCTAAACGTCCAAAAATGTACAAAAGTGCCACTAACAGAGTTAGTGAATTCAATTGCCCTACTAGTACTTCACTAGTACTGCTGTCAGTCTCTCCTCTCCTCCGAGTCCTATCCCATTATTCTACCTCCCCAAAATGCTTATCTTACCTGTGATTCGTGTTTGAGAATAGGGCTAGGCACAGGGCTGGCTGCATGGCAAATGGCGATTAAGGTTGTGTATGGAATCCTGGACGGATGAAATGTCATCGTTGTGCTGGTAGTAGTAGTGGTACACACTGGCAGTAGCAGCATATGAAAAAAAGGAAATTAAACATTGAGTGGCCTGAGCGTAGCATTAGAACAGTACGATAGATAGTACGGTAGAGAACAGTGCCATAAATTATAGCCTAAGCAGTGCTAAAGTATTCAAAATATAAGTACTAGTTGCGTGGAGTATGGCTACTATAAGAAATAGTATTGAAGGTGAAGGACACAGCAGCGTAAGCATTAAGCATTTGATTCATCACGTGTAGGAGGAGGATGTTGTTGATGATCAATCCACGATGGCGCACATGAAATTCTGATTTGAATGATTTTTCTGTTGCTTTGACCTTATCCTCCCCAGCAAGTGTGTGGAATTATTGTTGTCATTTAGTCACACCTCAATGAAAACCACACAGCCCAGTGGAAGAGGGTTAGGGTTTGAAAATTGGATGGGAATGCCGGTTTTTGGGAAAGTTTTATGGAGAGAGGAAAAAAAACACAGCATGTACAAACAACAAATGAAGATAAACAAATCTTTGGATACGAAGAAATCCATAAATCTTTTAAGGGACATAAAGGAAGTGCATGCACTACTGCATGCATGAAGTTGTTTGCTAAATGGATGGTTAGGTTACTGAAAACTAAGTAGTACTTTCTACAACTTACTAACTATGAAGAAACTATGTGACAGTACAGGGCTGCTGTAATTACGCAATTTCACTTGCCTATCTGCCCTCAGAGAGAATAAACACTTAGTACATTAAATTAGTTTGAAAAATAGCAAAGAAAAACGTATACAATGGCTGGAGGGATGAATATGAAGCAGAGAGCAAACAAATGCACAGAGTCACACTCATAGAAGTTCACATCAATAGCATTATTTAAAAGATAAGGAGAAGTGAAGAGGATACTGTAACTGTATGTTGTAGCTGTCCTGTTGAATTTGGGAAGTTGCATGCATCCAGCCATTCCTCCTATTCACGGTACTCCTCCATTCCATCTGACGCTCCATCGATCAATCTGGGTGACCAGACACACTCTCCACTGCCTGCCTGGCGGATGCAGAATTGCGGATCGCTAATGGTAAGCATGAGTTAATAGTTTTTCCCATCGCACAGGGTAAAACCCGGCCTGTAATTGTTGATGGAAAAACAGGAAGGGATATTGAAACCCCACGGAGAAAAAAATATAAGGTACGCTGTGTAGTCCAAAAATAACACTTTCAGTTTCAGAAGCGTATTACATACAAGCATCATTTCTAAAGCGTGTACTCTGAGTCTCCTTTTCAAGGATAGTAATTAGTACACAGCAGGCCAGGGCCATGCAGACGGTCAAGGCAGGCACCACTGAGTGAAGCAACCTGATGTAGCATACCTCTTTCACACAGACAGACAAAGCATATCTAATTGTATGCAGCAAGCCACATAGCCGCAATTTTACATAAACTGCTGTCTGGACTCTGGCAAAACAACACTACACTGGCTCGACCACTCCATACCAAGACTAGACAGACAGGTAGTTCTGCTGTAGTAGTTGTTGTTGACTGGTTTACCTGTTTGCCACTCACAAATTGGCCATAGTTCTTCCGTAAACCGACGATGATGATCCATCCATCCCAGTGAGTGACTGTAAAGAAAAAAGATATATTATTTAACTTTGATCATCAACACTCATCATCATCATGGTATATTGGCAAACAGTGAGTCCAAGGACATTTTGCATATTGGAAAATGCAATGTAGTGGCCCCTGCAATTGAAGTACAATTTGAATTAAACAAGGTAAAAAAACAGAGTAGACTTGAGTTACATTTAGTGTGTAAAAGATTAAATAATAACAGAAGACATAGGATTTGTTTCATGCACAACAAACAAACAGCAATTGCTTTCATCAGAGCCAGACAGCCATTGCTGTCCACTGCATGCCATCTTCTCATTATTCATTACCTGCTCCACTTTTTGTCCGCATCTTGTTCTTAAAGTGAAGGCCCACAGGGCAGGGCAACCTCTCCTGTCAATTTCAGTATTCCAGCCATCTGCCTTGAGGGAAATGGATATGGGGAGTCTGGAGGAGGAGGATAGAGGAGCATGATTGAGTTGTGAAATTGTGAACCTCAGGAATGCAGACAGCGGTACCTTCAAATCAATAAAGAAATAAGATGAAGACAGTGCTGCTGATGGATTTGTTGTGATTAGAGTTTTGTTGTGGTAAAAGTTGTAAAACAAAGAAAGACACACAGGAATAAAAGTGAATAAGGACGAAAAAAAAAGGAAGTAATTTTCAGGCCTCGTGTCAGGGAAGTAGAGATCGTCCTCAAACTCTGTGAATTGAGATGGGAGTAGGTCAGCTAACAGAGAAGAACTTCCGTCACCTAAATCGGTGTCCTCTTCTTCCTGCGTGGATTCACGTATTTTGTAATCTGGTGATATAAAGTGCTGATTCATCTTGATCATTGTTAACCTCTCCACATTTTTGGGCCAGAGGCGGGTCCTTTTTGAAGTTACAATGGCACTAGCAGCACTGAAAACACGTTCAGAAGACACACTTGCGAGTGGGCAAGACAAATGATTTAGAGCCACCTTGGTGATCAGTGGCCATTGACCCCCTTTCCCATACCAATACCGCAATTGGTTGTGATCAATCAAGACCTCTGCTGGGTCATCCAGATAGGCCTGTACCATCCGCTCAAGGTCCTCCAGGGTTTGTCCACTTTGCGTACCATCTGTTGCAATAAGGCTTTGCATCAACATTGGAATGAGAAGAAAACCTTTGATGAGTTATCTAATCCGCTTCCGACAATATTATGGCTGGGCTTGGTGCAGGTGATGATGATGATATGGTTGCTGGTGTCGGTAACGGCTCTGAGGGAAAGTGACTGCCTTCGGCCACAGAAGTGGACCTTGACGCCGGATGGCCTGCTGATTCAGTAGTACTTCTGCCGGTGCCTTCAATTTCCTGACGCTATTTTTCGAACCGAGTGGCTGACATAGCTCGCCAATGTCTGTACTTTGAAACATCTGTTTCAGTAAAAGGAATGAACGCTTTGCTGGCCAGTGCCTTTTTGTACCGTGGATCCAGAATAGTGGCACAAATGTAATGTTGTACTGTATGTATTTTTTTAAGCCTTTCATTGTCAACTAGGCGGGTTAATAAACTCTCCGCCAACGGATATGCGTCTTGCTTGTCAGTATCATCTTTGAACGTTAAAGACACCGCCTTCAGTTGGTGCTCTAGCATGCACAACAATGGGATAGCTTTGCCCAAAATACAGTCCTCCCTGCTGACTTCACGTGTGAAGACCTCAAAAGGACAAGCATGTCTGTCAGGCTTTTAACTAGGTCCCATTCATCCAAATCTAGCCTCATGTCTTTCATAGTAGAACCCCGTTGAAAGACATACTCATTGATTACCATGCACTGCTCAGACAGATGCTCAAGCATGTGGACGGTTGAGTTCCAACGTGTTACCACCTCCTGGATGAGTCCTCTGACTGGCACTCTACGTTCACCTTGAATGTTCCTCATCTGCTTCCGGGCCTTAAAAGAATGGCTGAAATGTGTGCAGATTCTTCGGCAGGTGGTCAGTAACTTGCTGACTGTGTTTTCTTTTTTCAAGAAATCTTGCAGCACGATGTTAATACTGTGCGCCAAACACGGCACTCTGAAGTAGTTACCATCATGCATGGCCTTAACTATATTACTGCCATTATCCGTGGAAACATAACCAATCATGCGCTTTCTTGGATACAGCCTTTGAAAGACCTTACTTTGAAACTCCTTCAAAATGTTTTCTGCAGTATGAGATTTCTCCATGGCAAACATGGCTACTGTTGCATGTTTCCGACTAGCTTGAAAAACTATGTCACTGTCAACACCAGCATATAACTTGTCTCTAACCACTGCAAAAGAGACCCAGTGTGCAGTGATGCACATGTAATCAAGGGCTTGGCAACTGGTCCACATGTCTGTTGTCAGGTGCATAGTGTGAACAGCACTCTTCTGCAAAGCTGCCCCAATCACCTCCAGCACATCTTAATATAGTGCTGGAACCGCAACTCTGGCAAAATAGGACCGGCAGGGAACTTTCCATTTAAGGCAGACTGTTGCCACAAATTCACGAAAACCCACCCCTTCCACGACAGAAAAAGGGAGCGCTAACATTTTAGCCAGCATTGCATAATAAAGGCGTGCCCTTGGGTGTTGCGTTCAAATGACGCCTCCGACCAAAACATGCTTTTAATGGTGGTCTGGACCGTTTTACTTGATGATGATGATCCAGACTTCTTCAACCCAGTTAGGCTCATTGATGTACTACTTTTTCGCATTGGTGTTTCTCTCAGACTCTTAGTGTGCCTCATAGATGTTGCTGAGGTAGAGGGTGTGGGCGCTAACACTGCAGTGATGCTGCCAGGGGTACTGTGTGTACCAGAAAAAATGTCGCTCGCTTCTGATTCTTCAACGCCCCCTTGCACGATCTGCTCATCGTCATCAGAAGATGCAATATCAATGGATACCTTTGGATTTGTACTTTTGGCTTTCCTGATGTTAATTAGGTGTGCCTCCCACTGGATGATGTGGTGTTTTTGGAGATGACCTCTCTGGCTTCCGGTACCATAGTTGGTACCAAGCGTATCCCGACTAACTTGCTTACAAATCGAACCAACGTCTAGGTTTTCCGCCTTTTTGGCTAATACTAAAGAAGTCCCAAACTGGGGACTGGAGATTTCTGGTGGTGGTGGTGGAGGTGCTCCTTTCAATGCCAGATGAAGTGGAGGATGGGCATGGCGGAATTTGACTCTGGTGTGCCCTTACAGTTACAGCACCACTACTTGAGGTAATGGAGGTCGAGCTGGATGGAGGTCCCTGCCGACCCTTCTGAAGAGAAAATATGGCAGCTGTAGTAGGTTGTGTTGGTGGAGTACTTACCTGTGTTGGTGGTGGTACCAGTGCCGCGCCGCACACATCCTGCTCAGCAGCAATTCGGGATAGGGTAAAAATGTCTGTCTGCTGCATGCCTGCTGGGGCTGGAGTGACGACTGTGATGACTGGGTTGTCGTCAGACTGTTCATCAGCAGCAGAATACACCACTTCTTGTTCGTCGTCATCACCCATAAGTGAAAGCCTTGTGGGAACCTTCCTTTTAGGCTTAGCTACCTTTGTTGGCTCATGGCGTGCCTCACTCTCAGACTGCATTGGTGGGTTACAATCAACATCAAGATCATCAAAAGGAAGGAGGCTTGAAGAAGAACTTGTAGTAGCCCTCCTTGACCTTTTTCTTGCTGGGGATCTGGTAGACAATGGATCATCAGGAGGAGTGGCTTCCTCTGATGATACCTCCGCTTCAATCTCTATTTCCTGATGTGCCCCCACTTCTGGAGCAACAAGCATTGTGGGCAGTTGTGCCGCTCCATGCGCCTCTAGTTGCGCCTCTCCATGCACCTCTCCATGCGCCTCTCCTTGCGCCTCTCCTTGCGCCTCTCCTTGCACCTCTCCTTGCGCCTCTACTTGCGCCTTGTACTAGTTGCACCTGTGATTGTCGTTGCGGCTGTGGTTGTTGAACACTCATCAGATGAGTTACATCCTGCCTTGTTTGGATGCTACTTTCCTGCGATGAGCCAACATCACTAGTTGATGGTGATTGACCAATTAAAGTGACTGCCTTTGCAGCACTCATGGCCTTGGACCTAACTTGTCGTGGTGGCACTCATGGCGTGCCTCACTCTCAGACTGCATTGGTGGGTTACAATCAACATCAAGATCATCAAAAGGAAGGAGGCTTGAAGAAGAACTTGTAGTAGCCCTCCTTGACCTTTTTCTTGCTGGGGATCTGGTAGACAATGGATCATCAGGAGGAGTGGCTTCCTCTGATGATACCTCCGCTTCAATCTCTATTTCCTGATGTGCCCCCACTTCTGGAGCAACAAGCATTGTGGGCAGTTGTGCCGCTCCATGCGCCTCTAGTTGCGCCTCTCCATGCACCTCTCCATGCGCCTCTCCTTGCGCCTCTCCTTGCGCCTCTCCTTGCACCTCTCCTTGCGCCTCTACTTGCGCCTTGTACTAGTTGCACCTGTGATTGTCGTTGCGGCTGTGGTTGTTGAACACTCATCAGATGAGTTACATCCTGCCTTGTTTGGATGCTACTTTCCTGCGATGAGCCAACATCACTAGTTGATGGTGATTGACCAATTAAAGTGACTGCCTTTGCAGCACTCATGGCCTTGGACCTAACTTGTCGTGGTGGCACTCAGCCCAATGAAGCGGAGGTGCTGCTTCCACCTTGGTCCCTGGCGGACCCCGCTGCTGCAGGCGTAGTTTTTTTTTCTCAAAAAAAAGTGCCGGTCGAGACACCAGTCTCCTTGGTAAGTGGCGCCACTTGCTTCTTCTGCTCTTTCTTACTGGCAGTGGCACTGGCAACTTTCTTGGTAGAGGAAATACGGCCACATTGTTTTGGGCCCATCTTCTTCAGATGTCAGAACAGCAGGCCGCAGTTGCACGAGTTGCAGAGTTGTCTGTGGCCACGCGTGACGTCACGTGACGTTGTGCTGCACACACCGCAGCAGGAATTCTTCCTGGCACTGATGATGAACGATGAGGCTGATTCGTGGTTTTCTTTGTGAATCTATAAGCAAACGAAGCCAGAGGAACATCAGTTAAATAAATGTTGCATATGTCGTGCTTCAATTAATAGTTTGGAACTAGGCATTTATTATTATTACAACACACCCAAAAACGGAAAGACCAAAAATAAAAATTGCTAATTTATTTCTAATAAAAAATGGATGTTTACATTAATAGAAGAGAGACCACACAGAGAGAGTTGTTTCATGCACCACTGAGTACCCCTGGGCATAATGGATGAAAGCAAGGCATACTGGGTACAGCAGGCCTATGGCACAAAGCACACCGCCTGGCTTCAAAATGGACCCTTCCTTGACCCCCACCCACATGGCCAGGCCCTGCCTGGAGGGACCAGGCCTCAACATGGAGCCCACCCACATGGCCAGGCCCCAAAAACACCCCAAAAAAGCAAAAAACACACAAACAATCACCCCAATCCAATGCCATCCATGCCATAAATTATGTTTAAATTCAAAACACCCCACAGAAATACTTGGTCCATGCACCACACTGAGTACCCCTGGGCATAATGGATGAAAGCAGGCAGACTGGGTGCAGGCCTATGGCAGAAAGCACACTGCCTGGCTACAAAATGGACCCTTGACCCCCACCCACATGGTCAGGCCCTGCCTGGACCAGGCCTCAAAATGGCCCCCACCCACATGGCCAGGCCCCAACACCACCCCAAAAAAATCAAACAACTCACAAAAATCATCACAATCCAACACCATCTATGCCCTACATGATGTTTAAATTCAAGAGACCCCACAGAAAGCCTTGGTCCATGCACCACTGAGTACCCCTGGGCCTACTGGCTAGTGTGGCTTTAAACGCACACCAAAATTAAAAAACAATCCACATATAACAGTGAGCTATTCAATTCCATGACATAAATGATATTTAAATTCAACAAAACTCACAGAAACAGTTGTATCATGCACCCATGACTAACCCTGGGCCTACTGGATACAGTGCCTACCCACAATATATGTTTTTTAAAGTTGTGAAAAAGTTAAAAATTGTAGTTGCAGCAACTGCAATGCCCCAAACAAACAACACCAACTTACTTGTAAAATCTCAAATCCAAAAGTAATCCAAAAGTGATCCAAACAAAAAGTCCTCAAATACAAATATCCAGCAGCAGCCACAAAAAGTAATCCTTCCAGCTCCAGATCCAAATGAAAAGTGACCAGGACATGGACAAAGCACTGGGAGGAGCCTGCTGGACAGGAACAGGAAGTGGGAGACTCTGGGGCACTTCCTTCCTCCCACCCCCCCAAAAATGGACTCCTTGCACAAAAAAGTGCAGCCAAATGTCAATCTGAGGAGTTATTCTGATCCAAATCATCATTTTCAGAAGGTTTATGCTGCCTGCGGTAGATTTCTTGTGCAGAATTGCAATATTTGCAAGTTCGGGAAAGCGAGCTGTTCAAATTTCCTGCCGGAAGTCAGCTGCGCGTCGCATCTACATGTTCGCAATTGTTTACTCCCGCGATGCGCGATCGCGGGCCCTTATGACGTAGTCGCGTTCTCAAACTCTCGCAGTGCAAGATGGCGGGCCGCTATGATGTACTGGCAGTCGAAAAGTCTCGCGCGATCACGCAGCAAGATCCAAAATGGCGCAGTGCAAGCAAACCGGGTGGAAAAACAACTTGGCGAACTCAGAATCACGGTAAGTGAACGCCGCGCGCACGATATTGTATTTTTGAAGCGTGACCAAGCTAAAAAATCCGCCAGCTTGCAAACTGCGGATTTTTGGGCAAATTTGCGCGATTCGCGGACCGCAAATTTGCCAAAAATCTGCAAATTCCACGAACGGAACGGATTTTCAGCCCATACTTAAAGTTTATCAAAACTCAGCAAAGGGGAGCACCTTCAAGGTATATAGTCTGTAGGTATGACTTAAATGTCCAGAGACATAAAAAAGACAAAGATGTTCATCATATATTTATGATTCAATTCACTTCCTCTTTCGGTCCATTTAAAATACTTGAGCCAATTTTTGTTTTTCACAGCAATTTTTATTCTTCATACAAAAAATTCTCAGTCCAGATCAAAGAGAGAATAAAGGTATTCCCCCTTGATCCTGCTGACCCTGCCTTAGGTCTGGACGGCTACCTATAGGTGCTCTCCATCAGCCGCTTTGATCTGCGGGGCTCAGGGGCTCTGCTGACTAATGCTGTGTGGGCTGGTGACCTCTGACCGTGAAGGACTCGTGCGGGCTGCTGGACCCCGAACTTGTGTGCTTGTGATACCACACTGGACCGCGTGGCAGCTGGCACGGAAGGTGGATTCTCACCTGGAGCTGAAGAGGCAAGTTTGCGAGGGGGCACAGCTGGCAGTGGCCTCTGTACCCTAGCCGCAGCATTGCTAGAGTGAACCGAGGGGTTGTAGGTCTAAGGTGGAGCCATAGGGCCACGAGGACCAGTGCTTTAAATGGGCCGGTACTCACTAGTACTCATTACCGGCACTTCTAAATTTTCAGCGCTTGAGTACGGGAACTTTTCTTTGTCCAAAGAGAGTACCGGTACTCATGGGCCAAGCTGAGTGATATTGGCATTTACAAAAAAGAAGAGCAATACAGCTGAGAACGATTGTGTCTGTTTTCCTAAAGCACTCTAATTGAGTGCTAATCTCCCCTTTCAATGTGCTAATTGAGCCATGGCCCTTAGGCATTCATTCAGAGTTGGCAGGAAGTTTGGGAGGGGGCAGACTCACACTGTGATGCCTGTGGCAGTGTCCCCCTGGTAGTGATGACCCTGAGATAATCTGCTAAGTGGCACCGCTGTCTGAGAGCCCTGCTTGTTGTACCTTTTAAAGACATGCAGCACCTGCTCTCAGACTCACGCTTGCTGGGACACAAACTTTACAAGTTCAAAGCTGCCTCAGTTTGCAAACATGGGTCACTTTCCTGGTGCTCTGGCATATTTTCTCCCCCAGATCAACCATGTCGGTAAGCACCTGAGCTCGTAACAGCCAGGCCTCTTTGTTAGAGACAGGCTCGCTCTCTCCTGAATTTGCTGATCTGCCGGGCTTCTGGAGCACTTTGAAGGGCTGGCCTTCACAGATAATGAACTAGCTAAACTCTTTATGCTGACTAGTGGCCTGGCCCATCAGAGCACAGAGGGTGATGACAGTGTGTGGCACTGTTTCTGCAACCACGTGATCAAAACAAACCAGGCCCAGGTTTGTCACTATACCCATGGCAACCTTTCACCTCTGCTTGACCCCGAGCTCTCTGACTGCCTCTGGGCACTGTAGCGGAGATCACGCTGGATGTAACCTGCTGTGCTGTCAATCGACTTCATTAATGAATGCCGAAGCAAAGCAGCACTGGTAATGTGTGACATTGCATTTCAGTGGGTGATGCGGGACAGGAACTGAAATGCGTTAACCTAATCTGTGATGCGTGGGCTGTCTGTCTATGCTTGCTGCGCTTTCTTCGTGTGTTAGAGGGAATGGGTGGGCTCTAGATCTGTAGGAAGCTAGGTTATGAAGTCCTAGGGCTACTGGCACTAATGTCACTTTCTCATTTAGTTGCAAGAGGCACAGCAGGAACTTTAAGGGGAGAGAGATCAAAGTGAGGGTGTTAGGGAAGAGAGGGGAGTGAGACTGGATGGATGGACAGAAGGGAGGAAGGAAACTGCACTGGTTTGAGCATTTGTGCCAGGGTTGCTTTTGGTCCTTAGCCTAGCCCTAGTAGGTGGGTTCTCTTTTAATGCATGGGAGGTGTCTAAAAGAGCTGTATTTATGCAAGCAGTGGGTACTTTATGCAGACCAGGATTTAAGAAGAATGTATTTGTGCAGATGAGGCCAGGGATGGAACGGGAACTGTATGAATGGAGAAGGGAGCAGTATTTAAGTAGGTGAAGGGAAGCTGTACTTATGTTTGAGAAAAACTATGGAGATGTATGTATGCTCGTGAGGAACTGAATGAAGCAGGTGAGGGGCTATGTGAGATGTGTCTATGTAGGTGAGGGTTTGCAGGGATCCCCCACGACAGGGGCTAAAAAGGCAGGAAGTGTCGTGATCAGGAGGTGACAGTCCGAACATCGGCCTCAGTAAGGTTGCATTTCCATGTAAAATTTTAAGAACTTTGATCTAAGACAAACCTGAGAAATGTGTACTAACAGATGTATGTTAAAAACAATGCCATACAAAAAAATGCTGTTGTGTGCTTCCCAGGAGGGTATTCGAAAATGAATGTCCATTAAGACAAAACATGGACTTAGAATATAATTCCTAGGTGAAAGCACAGCGAGTTGCGTTTGCCGTTTAATAAACAGCAGTGGATTAAAGCCATAATTCTCAGGTATAATGCAATACATGTAAATTGCAGAAGTGACATGTGTAAAAGAAGAGTTGACCAGAATTTAAAGAAAAATCTGCATTTTTATCAACTTGTAAAACTGGGCAACAAACACTGCACAAATGTGTTCAGTGGTGAATTTGGGAAATGTTTAGATTTGGCAGTCAATGCATATTGTGTGGCTCTTCCTGGAAAAATGGGATCGAGGGCAAACCAGACGAGCTGCTCGTAATGCCCCTTAACTGGGCAGTTTGTGTAGTCTGTGTGGGTCTGATTTTATTAGAGAAAACCACATGAACTACCCGACAGGTCACTTCTCAGGGCGTTGACCTCTTTCTGTGTGGTCGGTGGAATTGAATTTCACAGAATTTCGTCCAACTTTACTTCCCTGTCATGAGGAATAAAAAAATAAAAATTCACCCGGTGCTAGCGCGGTGGCATGTCAGGTTCAAGAATTATGGATTTCAAGCAAAGGAAAGTCTAAACATAATGGCCGATTTGTGACACAGCGAGGCAAGGTACTCCCCTCTGAATTTACAATCGAGGCCTCTGTGCAGAGACTGGGGTCAGCAAGCACAGATTCTATACGTGTAAAGTCCACCTGGCCCTCCATGCATTAGTAGTATTGTGCGTGGGCTCAGGTGAGCCTTGTGGGTGCAGTGACCAGAGCCTGCTGATCCCAGGTGCCGCTGCGCCTACGTCACCAAGGGGAGCACATGCCCTAAGGAGCTCATATGTGTCAGTACCCCACCACTCTGGGATGTCATCCGTGGGATGGGTTTGCAAATTACACTGCAACGCCTTACTCTGCTGTATTAATGCGGAAAAGAGAAATCAAAGGTGCAGCAGAGCATTCCTTTCTAATTGGCAGATGATAAGATAGTTCAGTGGACTAATGCAACCACTGCAGAGATCTTTGTGTCACCTGAAAGTCTTATGTTCGAATTTCAATGGGCCCACTCTGCCTTTTACCCTGCTGAGCTCAACAGAATCAGAATAAGTAACATTGAGTTGGGTAACACCTGTTATCAGATCCTAGAGTCCAGGCAAACAATAGAGTTTACTACAAAAGTGCCACAATTATTCTTAATGAAGAATGTTCTTTCATGAGTGCTTGTTACACAAGTATACTTCAGTGCTTCCATAAATCCTGGTTGCATCCCCCATTAGGGCACTCTCTAATTATCCATAAAGGTTTAAATATTTTCACCAACAAATGTTTAGTCGATTATTTCATGAATTTATTCATTCATTCCAATATTTGGTTTCTCCTTGAATCTTAGTCGTAATTTGTTCATGAAGCGCATTTATAATCATCTCCCATAAGTGTGATGTTGCCTATAACCAGAATGGAAATTGTAAACACATAATACGAGACGTTTAAAGTGCAAAGGTGAGATGAAACTAATCACGTTAATACCGGGGTGCTCATTTGATATGTGCATAAAAACGTGATCATGCTAGTAATACTAACGAACTATCTCCATTTGTGGTGTTTTTCAAGATCATTTCTGAAAAAAAATAGCAACATAACATATGATGAGCGTCCTATCTTCGGCGCGATTGACTGTGTTCTCAACAATCACATTTAAGATGTATAAAAATGACTGGTGACAACTTCGCGGTATAAGAAAAAACGCTACGCTGGTATAAAACGTTTAGAACAACTGCTCGACATCGTGCTATGATAAGCACTTCAAAATATTCAAATTTTACAATGCTGCACTTACGTTGTAGTCGGTATCAGATGATCGGACGGCAGGTTTGTGGCGAACGATGTAACGAGTGTCTGTTTACTCTCCAGGGATTCTCTAATGTGTGTGACGCGAACAAGGTAACGTGGTGTAGGGGAATAAACTGCGAGGGGCGGACAAAGCCGGCTTATGAATACGGCGGACATGTTTAAATGGGCAAATAACTGAACTGATATCAGAAATGCTGCAAGAGATATAGTGCAGCAAAAGATATGGTGAACGATTGACATAGTTTTGTATATATGTGGTTGATATGTGGCTATTCTGGAAGTACTACACAAGATCATAATAATGTAAAAAAAAAAGTGTAAAATAAACACATGGTGAAAATCAACAATATATTGAACATAATATTGACAGCAACTCGAACTGTCCCTCGGTGCAAAACAAGACCTGCACTTAAAGGTAACAGGCATATTCAATTCTTTCATTGAGTCCAAAGGGTTTCTGGGTTTGTAGTTTCATCATCCAGTAGTTTTCTCATCGTAATAAATGTTTATTATTATCTCTTCCTTCCATTTTGTCGATTTTTTCTAGAATCATGAATCTCAATTGAGATATATTATGTTTTTGTTCCATAAAGTGGACAGCCACTGTGGATATCATGTTTTTTGTTCCTATGTTATACTTGTGTTCATTGATCCTCAAACATATTTTTCTTTCAGACTTACCTACGTAGATTTTACCACACGGGCACTTTAGTAAATAAACAACATTGGGTGTTTCACAGGTAGCTGTTACGTGTAATTTAATACTATTACCCTTCATTGGATGGTGTATGATGGCACCTTGAATAATGTTGTTGCAGTTCTGACAATTCAGACATGGCTTTGTTCCACTGTATAACAAACTCTGAGGCTGTTTTTCTTTGAGTATTTCTCCTATGTTTTTGTGTCGATGTAGGCAAAAATTGGGAGTTGTAGGAATGACTGATTAAAATCCGGTTCCATAGTTAGTATCGACCAGTGCTTCTGGATGATTTTCTTATATGTTTTACTGGAAGTTGAACATTTTGATACCACCACTGTCCTGGTGTTTTCTCGTTTCTCTCTTAGCTTGATTTACCATTGGTGGAGGGTACCCTCTATCTCTAAATCTTTCCGCCATCTCATTAATCCTTTGTTTAGCTTTTTCTGGGTCAGATACAATACGTCTAATCCTCATCATTTGTGAAGCTGGTAAGTGAGTTTTAAGTGATGTTTGGTGATGACTTGAAAAGTGTAGCAGGGTATTCCTATCTGTTTCTTTCCGATATATGACTGTTTGTAAGCACGTCTTGGTTTTTTGAATCGATACATCTAAGAATGTGATCTGTGTGTCTGAGGTTTCACTGGTGAATTGTAAATGTTTATTGAAGGTATTCCATGATTCCATGACTATGTAAGCCTCCTCCTTTGTGCCACTCCACAACATGAAAATATCATCAATGTATCTGTGTTACATTACAATTTGATTTTTCCATTCTAGGTTCGACAAAATGTGTTCCATTTCAAATTTTTCCATTACTAGATTTGCATATGAGGGCGCCATGCAATTTCCCATGGACGTACCACTGAGTTGGAGGAACCAGTCCTCCTTCCATTGAAAATAGCTCTACTAAAGCGAAAAGTGAACCAACCCATTATTAGTATTTACATAGGTGTTTCCAAGTCAGAGTTGAGAAGTGCGTGTTTCACTGCTTCTAATCCCATGCTGTGAGGAATCGAGGTGTACAATGATTTTACATCAGCAGTACATAGTACGATGTTATCCCCTTCTTTCCAACTGACATTTTGGAGTTTATGCAAAAAGTCAGTTGTGTCTTTTATATATGAGGTCATTTTTTTAACACTTGGTTGTAGATATTTATCTACAAATTGTCCGACTGGTTCGTGAATACTCGCACAGGTCGAGACAATTGGTCTGAAAGGTGGATCTGTGATGCTTTTATGGATTTGTGGTACCATATATAGTACTGGACTCTTTGGGTTCTCCTTCAATAGGAATGTCCCCGTTTTCTCCTTGATTGTACCCATTTCATGAGCTTTGTCAATTATGGGTTTTAGAACTTTCAAAAATTCCATTGTTGGATTGTTATCCAATCTCATATATGTGTTCGTATCCATTATGTGTTCTTTAACCCGATTTTCATAATGTTCGGTGTTCAATATTAAAAGGGCTCCACCTTTGTCCGCTTTTTGGAACATTATGTTGGGGTTGTTTGCTAGTTTCTTCAAGGTGGTCCAATCTTTTTGAGTTAGATTTTTTGTTACCTTCTTTTTGTAATTGATTTGTGCCACATGTTGTTTGACTAAGTTTTCAAAAAAATCTAACGTTTTATGGCTGATGGGTGCCATGTAAGTGCTTTTGTTTCTTAAACCACATAACTCATCTTGACCTTCATTGGGTCTTTGGTCTTGTAAAAACGTTATCAAAGAAATTTCCCAGTCAGAGTTTTCTCATAAGTTTAAAAACACATATTTCTAATTCCAACCTGTTGCTATCCGTTGTTGGGACATATGATGTCTGATATATTTATGACTAAAATTCTTTCAGGGTTTTATTCTTGTCCTGTTTCGGTTGTGTGGTGCTTCTGGTGTTCGGGTGCTCTTTTTCTTTGTCCTTTTCCCCTCTTGAGTCTTCTGTGCCTTCTTGGCCTTTCTCTAAAAAAGATTGTCCTGAGGTGATGGTTGAGATATCTCTTCTCTGGCATTTGATCCTATTTCTGCAGTTCCTGGGGATCTCTCTTGAAGGGTTTTGCGAGGTGGTCTCGTACTATTTTCACAACCAGACGATGATGTGTGAGTGTTTTGAGAATAAGGCCGGTTCCTCCGTCTTTGGGCGTATATCTCAGCCCATGTGTATACTTCCCAGAGTTTGTAATCCAGAGTGTTTCTTTTATATTTTCTTATTTTACGCTCATTGACCTCCTGGGAATGTTTTGACATTTGGATATTAATATCCGCTAAGACTTTCGACCATTCCTCAGCTGACATCATGGTAGTCAGTTCGTTGGGGACTTCGACTATTTCCTTCGACAATTCCTCCAATATATTTGATCATTCTTCACTATTAGTAATATCAAATGTAAAGCTCAATTTTTTTAGCGTTTAGCGTTCTTGCACAGTGATGGTTTAAGTGCGATACGTACTCCGCGGGGAATCTGTTGCGCCCGGTGGTATTTAATCAGTGTACTGGCGTGAAGTCTTTGATTTATTTCCCTTTTGGACAGGTATATTAGCTGTTTTATGTTTTGCTCCTTGGATCTGTTTGTGGATGTGTAGTGAAGAAGGTCCACTCAAGAAGGTAATATTTCAAGATGATTTTATTCATGAAGATAACAGGTTGTAAGGTACAGGACATCATGTAGATATGTGGTAGATCAGAGCCCCACCAGGAGCTGCCTGTCAGCTGCTCAACCCATGACCAACTGTCACTCTGCCTCCCTCAGTCCCAACATTCCGAGGCATCATCAGACTCCAACATTCTAATGAGTCAGAGCACAGGCACTGGCAGAGCAGGGCTGGTAAAACACCTTACAGTATAATATGCAGGATACTACATATCCCCTTTCGTTCTAACAGAAGCATTAAACCACTACGTGAATAACAACTAGCGAGAGAGAACCAAGGAAGAGATAACAAGGAAGAATAGCAGGGGAACCGAAACAACGACAAGGAGAGGTGTAAGCAAAGCAACGTGAAGAGACAGGTGGAAGAATATGAGGAGGAGGAAGAGAAGAGTAATGCGGAAACCAATAGAGATAACCCAGACTCACGGACATAGAAAAGATGAGGAAAAAACGAGTAATCAGAAAATGGAAACATCATGGGGTAGAAGAACTCACACGCACCAAGGACTGACCCCCGAACGCACCCACTGGCCAGGCAGGCAAGAAGGGAAGAAAGAACAAGGCACAACGGAGAATGGACACCAGCCTCCACACAGACACAGGAAAGCGAGGTAAAAGATTTCCTCCAGAACAAGGAAGAAAAGAATCAAAGAAGAAACAAAAGAAGGCTGGAGAGACAACAAGAAATGAAGATCCAGAAACCAGGGATGACAAAGAGAATGACACCACGAGGAAAGCTGGATAATTAGGAAAATAGAGAAGAGGCAAAGTAGATACATACAGGATGACTACAACTTCTCTCTGTTTCCAATAACAGAATAAATACAATGTAAACGTAGCATTGCGTTATTCAAAACAGCAAAATTACAAAATGTTAATAGACAATATCAGTCATAAGGACTAAAACCCATGACCGTCCTCTACTCCTATGTAAGAGTGTGAGGAGCACTGTAAATGGGACTGAAACCCATGTGACGCCCTATGTAGGGTGACCATGTTAATGTAAATGGGACTGTAACCCATAATAAGCCCTGTGTGAGGGTAAAATGTAAATGGGACTGTGACCCATAATAAGCCCTGTGTGAGGGTAAAATGTAAATTTACATGGGACTGTAACCCATAACACTGTTCCCTGTGTGAGGATACTCGTGTAAAACTAGAAAGGGCTGTGACCCTAGCTACGGTGTCCTTGTAAGGCTAAAATTCGTAAGTTACCTATGTAGGCAAATGTATATGGGCAAATAGGGCTAGAACCCATTCCCATCCCTTTGTAGGGTAAAAATAATGTGAACAGGCACATATATGTGGGCAAACGGGGAAACACCCATTCCCACCCCTGTGTAGGGAAATATCTTTTGACATAAATAAAGATGCAAATAATGCATAGTTTTTTCCTCTTATTTTTTTTTGAGGATGCTAATGGGGCTAGAACCCATAGCTATCATCTTTCAATATAAAATAATGTGCCATCTTTTTTCACTAACCAATTTAAACTTTTTTCTTTTTTTTTTTAAATAGGTGTGTGTGTGTGTGTCACCATAGTCCTGTGACACTAGCTGGTGTACATATGTTACCCAGACTTGCAGAGGTTTAAAAAACAACAGTAAACATTGTAATGTGAAAGGCTCATAGGCAGGAAGATACATTTGAAATAAATAGAATTAGCGATTTCGAAAAGGAAAACAGCTCAAAGTAAAATTCTTTCTTTTGGCACACAAAACTACACAGGAGTAGTTGCATTTCAAAATACATTTTTTGATGCCTCGAAGTGAAGCAAAGAGGCTTAGCAAAACGTCTGCACCGATATTTTTTCCAAAGCTTAATTGTAAACTGCTAGAGCCCCATGTAAATGACAGCACGTCCAGGGCGCACCGCCGGAAGGCTCACGGCACGTTCCTGCACTCACAATGTGCCTTAGAAGCACGGATGACGTCACAGAGGCTTCACGGAGGTGAAGAGATCTTTCAGCTCTTCTGAGAGAGGTGAGAAGCGCGCGAAATGAAAACAAACTTTTATGACAGTTGAACTGTCGCAGAGCAGGCTGCAAAGAATGTCACTGATTAAAAATAAACTGTAGAGAGACTCTCCTCGGCATATTTATTTCTCGCTGGCAATGTGAGGAAAAGTGAATAGTGCGCACTGGGGGCATATGTGTAACAAAAACACACATACTTGAAGAGGCAGTTTAACAGTCAAAAAGGTAAACTTGGGTGAGAGGGAAAGCCAGGTCAGAGCGGTGACAAATGGACATTTCATGAAGTTGTAAGCAGTCCATCACAGCAAATGTCAAGAACAGATAACCTCAAACGTTGACCCTAACAGTTTCCCACAGAGATGCGTTTACAAGCACAAGGCCAACAAGATGGATGAGGTGAAAAGTTAATCTTTTAAATGTAGATGTTGTCACCCCAGCGCTCCGATGTGCACAGGATCACACCATGCAGGAATAAGGTGCTGAGAATCACACATCGTAATAGATTAAAATTGGATATAGTTCAGAAGCCACATCCTATCTTTTTTTTGTTATCAAAATGAAACAAAAAGGTGACTATAATTTGTATTAAAGCGTGTGGAAGTGTAGCAGACTGAGATAATAAAGTAAAAGTCCAGGATGAGTAGAGATGATAAGCACAGCACACCTGTACTAGGGCTGGCCGGTGGTGAGGCCACTGGTGGGGCTAAAAGGTGTAATATTTTGTGCTTACTTGTTTCTTGTTGTCTTCTTTTTCTTTTCTTTGAAGTTCTTTTTTCTTCCTTGCAGTTGTCTTCATTGTACTGTGTAGAAAACACTTTTCTCTTCTTCGTAGTTAATTCCTTCTTGTGGTTACCTCTTCTTCTGTAAATTGTGGTTGTTGCCACTGTATTTTCATTTTTTTGCGCCATCTCCAGGTCCACTTTTAAATCAGGTACCTGAGATTTGCTTGTAGCTGTAGGTTCTTCGTCACCTAGTCGCCAAAATATGTAGTGAAGAAGGTCCACTCAAGAAGGTAATATTTCAAGATGATTTTATTCATGAAGATAACAGGTTGTAAGGTACAGGACATCATGTAGATATGTGGTAGATCAGAGCCCCACCAGGAGCTGCCTGTCAGCTGCTCAACCCATGACCAACTGTCACTCTGCCTCCCTCAGTACCAACATTCCGAGGCATCATCAGACTCCAACATTCTAATGAGTCAGAGCACAGGCACTGGCAGAGCAGGGCTGGTAAAACACCTTACAGTATAATATGCAGGATACTACAGGATGCTTGTGAGGTTTCTTCTTGTATCAGTGCGTAAATTCTGGATGCTGCTTCAGCTGTGAAGACGTAGGTTTCAGCCTTTTGATAAGTTGGTTTAGTAATTTCATCATAGGATGACATGGCGTGCTGCTTGCCGTGGGCGGATTAAATATAGTTTCAGTATACAAGAAATTTGAGCATGCGCACAACCAAAGTTTACATTGCTATTTAGGTACTTGAATATGCAGAGGTTCTTTTACTTATTGGGTGCAACTTGGGGTGCAGTTTCCGTCCTAGAACGTCTTAGGAACTAAATATACTCCAGTGCTTCCAAAAATCCTGGTTGCATCCCCCGTTAGGGCACTCTATAATTATCCATATAGGTTTAAATAATATGACCAACAAATGTTTAGTCGATTAGTTTATGCATTTATTCTAAGCGTGGGCGTAAAATCTGTTCCGCTCGCGGAATTTGCGGATTTTCGGCAAATTCGCAATCCGCAAACTCTCGCAAATTTGCCTAAAATCCGCAAATTTGCACGCAGCGGATTTTTTTGCTTGGTGATACAATTTAGTGGCGCGCGGCATTCACTTACCTTCATTCAGCGTTTGCAGAGTTGTTTTTTTCCATATTTTGCGTGTGCTGTGCCATTTTGGATCTTGCTGCGGGATCCCGCGGGAGTTTGGCGACCGCGATTACGTCATCGCGGTTTGCCACCTTGCACAGCACGCATCGCGAGAGTTCGCAATTGCGAACACGTAGATGCGGCGAGCAGCAACAATCTCGCACTCGTAAAATTTCAAAATTTGCAATTTTGCACAAGAATCCACCAGCAAGCAGCATAAACCTTCTAAAAATTATGATTTTTATCAGAATAACTCCTAAGGTTGACATTTGCCTGCACTTTTTTTGCAAGGAGTCCATTTTGGGGGCGGGGTGGGAGGAAGGAAGTGCCCCACAGTCTCCAACTTCCTGTTCCTATCCAGCAGGCTCCTCCCAGTGCTTTCTTCATGTGCCAGTCACTTTCATTTGGATCTTGACCTGGAAGGATTACTTTTTGAGGAGGCTGCTGGATATTTGGATATGAGGCCTCTTTGACTTTCTTTGGATCACTTTTGGATTAGAAATCAACTTTCACAAGTAAGTTTGTTTGGGGCATTACAGTTGCTGCAACTACAATTTTGGAACTTTTTCAGAACCTTAAATAAAAGATATTGCGGGTAGCCACAGTATCCAGTAGGACCAGGGTTAGTTATGAGGGCATGGATGGTATGGGATTGTGCTGATTTTTGTGTGTTTTTCGATTTTTTGGCTGTTGTTGGGGCCTTTTGCCCCGGGGTACTCAGTGGTGCATGGGCCCAGTCTTTCTGTGTGGTCTTTTTAATGTAAACATCATGGAGGGCATGGATGGCATGGGATTGTTTTGATTTCTGTTTGTTTTTTTCGATTTTTTGGCTGTTGTTGGGGCCTTTTGCCCAGGGGTAGTGAGTGGTGCATGGGCCTAGTCTTTCTGTGGGGTGTCTTCAATTTAAACATCATTGAGGGCATGGATGGCATGGGATTGTGCTGATTTTTGTGTGTTTTTCGATTTTTTTGCTGTTGTTGGGGCCTTTTGCCCAGGGGTAGTGAGTGGTGCATGGACTGAGTCTGTCTGTGGGGTCTCTTTAATGTAAGCATCATGGAGGGCATGGATGCCATTGGATTGTGGCGATTTTTGTGTGTTTTTCGTTTTTTTGGGGTATACTGTTGATGGGGCCTGCCCATGTGGGTGGGGGCCATTTTGAGTGCTGCTACATGCAGGCCCTGGCCATGTGCTTGGGGTGCAAGGGGCCATTTTTAATGCAGCCAGTGTTGTCAGGCCTGCACCCATTTTGCCTAGCTTCCATCCATTATGCCCAGGGGTAATGAGTGGTGCATGGGCCTAGTCTTTCTGTGGGGTGTCTTCTTGAATTTAAACATCATTGATGGCATGGGATTGTGCTGATTGTTGTGTGTTTTTCGATTTTTGGGGCTGCTGTTGAGGCCTTTTGCCCAGGGGTAGTGAGTGGTGCATGGACTGAGTCTGTCTGTGGGGTCTCTTTAATGTAAGCATCATGGAGGGCATGGATGCCATTGGATTGTGGTAATTTGTGTGTGTTTTTTCGTTTTTTTGGGGTGTACTGTTGATGGGGACTGGCCATGTGGGTTGGGGCCATTTTGAGTGCTGGTACAGGCAGGCCCTGGCCATGTGCTTGGGGTGCAAGGGGCCATTTTGAATGCAGCCAGTGTTGTCAGGCCTGCACCCATTTTGCCTAGCTTCCATCCATTATGCCCAGGGGTAGTGAGTGGTGCATGGGCCTAGTCTTTCTGTGGGGTGTTTTCTTGAATTTAAACATCATTGATGGCATGGGATTGTGCTGATTTTTGTGTGTTTTTCGATTTTTGGGGTTGCTGTTGAGGCCTTTTGCCCAGGGGTAGTGAGTGGTGCATGGACTGAGTCTGTCTGTGGGGTCTCTTTAATGTAAGCATCATGGAGGGCATGGATGCCATTGGATTGTGGTGTTTTTGTGTGTTTTTCGTTTTTTTGGGGTGTACTGTTGATGGGGACTGGCCATGTGGGTGGGGGCCATTTTGAGTGCTGGTACAGGCAGGCCCTGGCCATGTGCTTGGGGTGCAAGGGGGCATTTTGAATGCAGCCAGTGTTGTCAGGCCTGCACCCATTTTGCCTAGCTTCCATCCATTATGCCCAGGGGTAGTGAGTGGTGCATGGGCCTAGTCTTTCTGTGGGGTGTCTTCTTGAATTTAAACATCATTGATGGCATGGGATTGTGCTGATTTTTGTGTGTTTTTCGATTTTTGGGGCTGCTGTTGAGGCCTTTTGCCCAGGAGTAGTGAGTGGTGCATGGACTGAGTCTGTCTGTGGGGTCTCTTTAATGTAAGCATAATGGAGGGCATGGATGCCATTGGATTGTGGTGATTTTTGTGTGTTTTTCATTTTTTTGGGGTGTACTGTTGATGGGGACTGGCCATGTGGGTGGGGGCCATTTTGAGTGCTGGTACAGGCAGGCCCTGGCCATGTGCTTGGGGTGCAAGGGGGCATTTTTAATGCAGCCAGTGTTGTCAGGCCTGCACCCATTTTGCCTAGCTTCCATCCATTATGCCCAGGGGTAATGAGTGGTGCATGGGCCTAGTCTTTCTGTGGGGTGTCTTCTTGAATTTAAACATCATTGATGGCATGGGATTGTGCTGATTGTTGTGTGTTTTTCGATTTTTGGGGCTGCTGTTGAGGCCTTTTGCCCAGGGGTAGTGAGTGGTGCATGGACTGAGTCTGTCTGTGGGGTCTCTTTAATGTAAGCATCATGGAGGGCATGGATGCCATTGGATTGTGGTAATTTGTGTGTGTTTTTTCGTTTTTTTGGGGTGTACTGTTGATGGGGACTGGCCATGTGGGTTGGGGCCATTTTGAGTGCTGGTACAGGCAGGCCCTGGCCATGTGCTTGGGGTGCAAGGGGCCATTTTGAATGCAGCCAGTGTTGTCAGGCCTGCACCCATTTTGCCTAGCTTCCATCCATTATGCCCAGGGGTAGTGAGTGGTGCATGGGCCTAGTCTTTCTGTGGGGTGTTTTCTTGAATTTAAACATCATTGATGGCATGGGATTGTGCTGATTTTTGTGTGTTTTTCGATTTTTGGGGTTGCTGTTGAGGCCTTTTGCCCAGGGGTAGTGAGTGGTGCATGGACTGAGTCTGTCTGTGGGGTCTCTTTAATGTAAGCATCATGGAGGGCATGGATGCCATTGGATTGTGGTGTTTTTGTGTGTTTTTCGTTTTTTTGGGGTGTACTGTTGATGGGGACTGGCCATGTGGGTGGGGGCCATTTTGAGTGCTGGTACAGGCAGGCCCTGGCCATGTGCTTGGGGTGCAAGGGGGCATTTTGAATGCAGCCAGTGTTGTCAGGCCTGCACCCATTTTGCCTAGCTTCCATCCATTATGCCCAGGGGTAGTGAGTGGTGCATGGGCCTAGTCTTTCTGTGGGGTGTCTTCTTGAATTTAAACATCATTGATGGCATGGGATTGTGCTGATTTTTGTGTGTTTTTCGATTTTTGGGGCTGCTGTTGAGGCCTTTTGCCCAGGAGTAGTGAGTGGTGCATGGACTGAGTCTGTCTGTGGGGTCTCTTTAATGTAAGCATAATGGAGGGCATGGATGCCATTGGATTGTGGTGATTTTTGTGTGTTTTTCATTTTTTTGGGGTGTACTGTTGATGGGGACTGGCCATGTGGGTGGGGGCCATTTTGAGTGCTGGTACAGGCAGGCCCTGGCCATGTGCTTGGGGTGCAAGGGGCCATTTTGAATGCAGCCAGTGTTGTCAGGCCTACACCCATTTTGCCTAGCTTCCATCCATTATGCCCAGGGGTAGTGAGTGGTGCATGGGCCTTGTCTTTCTGGGGGGTGTCTTCTTGAATTTAAACATCATTGATGGCATGGGATTGTGCTGATTTTTGTGTGTTTTTCGATTTTTGGGGCCGCTGTTGAGACCTTTTGCCCAGGGGTAGTGAGTGGTGCATGGACTGAGTCTGTCTGTGGGGTCTCTTTAATGTAAGCATCATGGAGGGCATGGATGCCATTGGATTGTGGTAATTTGTGTGTGTTTTTCGTTTTTTTGGGGTGTACTGTTGATGGGGACTGGCCATGTGGGTTGGGGCCATTTTGAGTGCTGGTACAGGCAGGCCCTGGCCATGTGCTTGGGGTGCAAGGGGCCATTTTGAATGCAGCCAGTGTTGTCAGGCCTGCACCCATTTTGCCTAGCTTCAATCCATTATGCCCAAGGGTAGTGAGTGGTGCATGGGCCTAGTCTTTCTGTGGGGTGTTTTCTTGAATTTAAACATCATTGATGGCATGGGATTGTGCTGATTTTTGTGTGTTTTTCGATTTTTGGGGCTGCTGTCGAGGCCTTTTGCCCAGCGGTAGTGAGTGATGCATGGACTGAGTCTGTCTGTGGGGTCTCTTTAATGTAAGCATCATTGAGGGCATGGATGGCATGGGATTGTGCTGATTTTTGTGTGTTTTTCGACTTTTTGGGGTGTATAACTGATGTTCCTCTGTCTTCCATTGCTTTTAGGTGCACAAGAGAACCACCAGTGCCAGGAAGAAGTCCTGCAGCGGTGTGTGTGCAGCATAATGTCACGCGACGTAATGTGTGGCCACAGACAAGACAACTCTGCAACTCGTGCAACTGCGGCCTGCTGTTCTGACCTCTGAAGAAGATGGCCCCAAAAAAAGTTCCCCGTAGCTCCTCTAGCAAGAAAGTTGCCAGTAAGGAGCAGAAGAAGCAAGTGGCGCCACTTACCAAGGAGACTGGTGTGACGACCGCCACATTTTTTGGGAAAAAAATAAGTACGCCTGCAGCAGCAGCGGGGTCTGCTCGGGACCAAGCTGCCGGGAGCAGCACCCCCGCTCCATTGGGCTCAGTGCCACCACCACCACGCCAACTTAGGTCCAAGCCCTTGAGTGCTTTAGAGCCCGCCAGTATAGTTGTTCAATCACCATCGACCAGTGATGCTGGCTCATCGCAAGAAAGTAGCAGCAATGTCCCACAATCAACACAGGTTGTTGTAACTCATCTGACGAGTGTTCAACAAACGCAGCCGCAACAACAACCACCTGTGCAAGTAGTACAAGCCCAAGTACATGTGGAAGGAGAGGCAGCGCAAGCAGATGTGCAAGCAGAGGTGTATGGAGCGGCACAAGTGCCCACAATAGTTGTTCCTCCCGAAGTAGGGGCACATCAGGAAATCGACATTCAAGCCGAGGTATCACATGAGGAAGCCACTCCTCCTGATGATTCATTGTCTTCCAGATCCCCAGCAAGGAAAAGCTCAAGGATGGTGTCAACTTCTTCTTCAAGCCCCCTTCCTTCTGATGATATGGATGAAACTTGGGAACCACCACAGCCGTCCGAGAGTGAGGCACACCATGATCTGACAAAGGTAGCTAAGCGTAAAAGGAAGGTCCCCGAAAGTCTCAGAGTTATGGAGTGTGATGATGACGCTGAACAAGAAGTGGCGTATACTACTCCTGCTGATGAAGATCTCACGACGATGACGCAGTCATCATAGACGTCACTCCAGCCTCAGCGGGCATGCAGCAAACAGACATTTTTACCCTATCCCGAAATGCTGCTGAGCGTGATGATGGCGACGTGACAACAGGACCACCACAAATGCAGTTAACTAGTACACCACCACCTACCGCTTCCATATTTTCTCGCCAGAAGGGACGTCCATCCACCTCCACCTCAATTAGTGGTGATGCAAGTGCACAACGTAGTAAAGTTCGGCAACACACATCCTCCACTTCATCTGGCATTAGCAGCATGACCAGCAGTATCGCCTCCTCCGCCCCCCACAGACATTTGAAGTCCGCAGTTTGGGACTTCTTTAGTGTTTGCCCAAAAAGGGAAAACATAGCCATTTGTAGAATTTGTAAGCTTGCAGTTAGTCGTGGTAAGCTTGGTACCAACTATGGTACCGGAGGCCAGAGAGGTCATCTTGAGAGACAGCACACTGTCAAATGGCATGCGCACCTAAGGGAGATCAAGGATGCCCGAATTGGAAGTCAACAAACTGTATCCGTTGATGTTTCATCTGATGATTACGATGAGGAAGAAGCGTCAAACATTTCTTCACCTATACCCAGTACCCCTGTCAGCAGCACACCTCCTGTGCGCCACATTAAGAGTGTGGGAGAGAGTGAGACACCAATGCGAAAAATGTCATCATCACCGAGCGTAACTGGGTCGAAGAAGTCATCATCTTCCCGTAAAAAAATGGTCCAGCCCACCATTAGAAGCATGTTGTTTTCAGATGCGCCATTTGAACACAACCACCCAATGGTGCGTCTGTATAACACTAAGCTGGCTAAAATGCTAGCGCTGGACCTTCTCCCTTTTTCTTTTGTGGAAGGGGTTGGTTTCCTTGAATTAGTGGCAACGCTCTGCCCTAAATGGAAGGTTCCTTGCCGGTTCTATTTTGCCAGAGTTGCGGTTCCAGCACTACATGCAGATGTGCTGGAGGCGATTGGGGCAGCTTTGAAGAAGAGTGCTGTTCACACTATACATCTGACAACAGACATGTGGACCAGTGGCGCAGGCACTGATTACATGTGCATCACTGGCCAGTGGGTCTCTTTTTCGGGAGTTACAGCAAAGCTAAGGGCAGGTGTTGACACGGACAACATTTTTAAAGCTGCTCGGAAACATGCAACACTAGCCATGTTTGGCATGGAGTCAAGTCATACAGCAGAAAACATTTTGCAGGAGTTTAACACAAAGGTCTTTCAATGGCTGTCCCCCAAAAAACGCATGATTGGTTATGTTTCCAAGGATAATGGCGCCAATGTAGTTAAGGCCATGGATAAGAGTAACTATTTCATAGTGCCTTGTTTGGCGCACTGTATAAACCTGGTTGTTAAAAATTTCTTGAGTGAAGAAAGTCCAGCGTGCGAGTTACGGACCACCTGCGAAGAATGTCCACACATTTCAGCCATTCTTTTAAGGCCCAGAAGCATCTGAGGGGCCTGCTACATGAACGTCGACTGCCAGTGAAAGCACTCATCCAGGAGGTGGCAACACGTTGGAACTCAACCTTCTACATGCTTGAGCGTCTGTATGAGCAGTTTACGGTACTCGATCAGTATTTCCTTACACTGGGTACAGCTGTGAAGGACCTGAGGTTACATGCGGAGCAATAGGAGCTAGTTAAAAGCCTGACAGACATGCTTCGTCCTTTTGAGGTCTTCACGCGTGCAGTCAGCAGGGAGGACTGTAGTTTGGGAAAAGCTATCCCATTGTTGCGCATGCTATAGAATCAACTGAAGGCGGTGTCTTCTAAGTTTCAAAAAGATGAAGAAAAGCAAGAAGCTTTTGATTTGGCGGAGAAATTATTACAGCGCCTACTTTGTGATGAACGTCTTCAAAAGATCCACACAGAACAGCATTACATTTGTGCTACTATTCTGTATCCACGCTACAAAAAGGCACAGGCAGGCAGAGCATTGTGCTTTTGGTGACGCAGAAGTTTCAAAGTACAAACGTTGGCTAGCTCTGTCAGCCATGAGGTTTGAAAGAGAACGGAAGGAAATTGAAGGAAAAGGCAGTACATCAGCATCAGTAGGCCATCCGGAGTCCAAAGAATTCACTTCTGCACCTGTGGCTGTGGCAGGAGTGACCTCTCAGCCGTTAAAGACACCAGCAACCGGATCATCCGCACCAGACACAACAGCAACATTGTGTGAAGAAGACGATTGGCTAACTGAGCTTGGGTTTGCTTCTGAAAAGGTCCCAGCAAAAAGTACGCAAAGTGGAGGAACCGTGCAGAACCTTGAGTCGATGGTGCAGGACTATCTGAATGACCCAACAGAGGTCAATATTCATGATGACCCATTGGCGTATTGGCATGGGAAAAGAGAATTGTGGCCAGAGATCACCAACCTGGCTATAAATTACTTGTCTTGCCCACTCGCAAGCGTGTCTTCTGAACCTCATACCACTAGATTACAAAGTACGAGAATACACGCCGGAAGAAGACGAGGAGGACACCAACTTAGATGAGGGAATTTCTTCTCTGTTAGGTGACCTACTCCCGCCTGAATTCGCAGAGTATGAGGATGAACTCTGCTTCCCTGACACCGAGCCCTGAAAATGAGCCAATGAATCAATAACTTTCTTTTTCGTCCTTATTCACTTTTATTCCTGTGTGTATGTCTTTCTTTGTTTTGCAATGTCAATATAAATAAAAAATGTAATCACCCAATCACAAAAACAAGCCCATCAGCAGAACTGTCTTCACTTATTTGCTTATTGATTTGAAGGTGCCGTAGTCTGCATTCCTCAGGTTCACAAGGTCACAAGAACATGCTCCTCTATCCTCCTCCTCCAGACTCCTATTTCTCCCAAAGCAGAGGGCTGGATTACGCCCAATGAAGAAAGACTCTGCACTTGTGGGGGTGTTCTACTTCTTTGCGGGTGAGTTGACGGCTCTGGGGCCATTGCTGGGAAGGTCTAATACCGGACAAAAAAGTGGTTTGGACAAAATCGGAGGCAAATTTTTCTTTGCGTTTTTGCTGACTTGCTTGTCTTTGAGGTGCTGTTTGGGGGGTTCCGGGTGTTTGTGGGTGGGTTTTGTGGTCTGGGAGCACTGCTGGCACAGTCTAATTTTGATTGCATTTGTTTTTCAGGAAATCCATGGTGGAAAATGTGAGTTATGACCTAGCTGTACAGCGCGTTTGGACAGAAGGCCGAAAAATATTGTAAGTATGAGATTTTCCATTTTTGATTTTTGCCTGTTTGGCGGTGTTGTGCTTTTTTGCGGGTGAGTTGGCGGGTGTTGGGGCATTGCTGGGAAGCTCTAATACCGGATAAAACTGGTTTGGACCAAATCCATGAGGAAAAAGTTTTTGCTTTTTCTGACATTTCGGTCAATTTAGTGTTTTCGGGGGCCCGTTTGGGGGGCTTCCTGGTGTTTGTGGGTGGGTTTCGGGGTCTGGGAGCACTGCTGGGTATGGATAGTTTTGATAGCAAGAGGTTTGAAGAAAATCCATGGTGGCAGAGGGGAGTTAGGGCCTAGCTGCAGAGCGCGCACGGAGTGATTTTGAAAATTGCCCAGAAAATGACAAAGTGCCCATTTTTGTACTTTTGCTTTTTGGCTGTTTGGGGGTCTTCTACTTGTTTTCGCCTGGGTTGACGGCTCTGGGGCCATTGCTGGGAAGCTCTAATACCGGATAAAACTGGTTTGGACCAAATCCATGAGGAAAAGGTTTTTGCTTTTTCTGACATTTCGGTCAATTTAGCGTTTTCGGGGGCCTGTTTGGGGGGCTTCCTGGTGTTTGTGGGTGGGTTTCGGGATTTGGGAGCACTGCTGGGTATGGATAGTTTTGATAGCAAGAGGTTTGAAGAAAATCCATGGTGGCAGAGGGGAGTTAGGGCCTAGCTGCAGAGCGCGCGCGGAGTGATTTTGGAAATTGCTTAGAAAATGACAAAGTGCCCATTTTTGTACTTATGCTTTTTGGCTGTTTGGGGGTCTTCTACTTGTTTTCGCCTGGGTTGACGGCTCTGGGGCCATTGCTGGGAAGCTCTAATACCGGATAAAACTGGTTTGGACCAAATCCATGAGGAAAAAGTTTTTGATTTTTCCGACATTTCGGTCAATTTAGCGTTTTCGGGGGCCTGTTTGGGGGGCTTCCTGGTGTTTGTGGGTGGGTTTCGGGGTCTGGGAGCACTGCTGGGTATGGATAGTTTTGATAGCAAGAGGTTTGAAGAAAATCCATGGTGGCAGAGGGGAGTTAGGGCCTAGCTGCAGAGCGCGCGCGAAGTGATTTTGGAAATTGCCCAGAAAATGACAAAGTGCCCATTTTTGTACTTTTGCTATTTGGCTGTTTGGGGGTCTTCTACTTGTTTTCGCCTGGGGTGACGGCTCTGGGGCCATTGCTGGGAAGCTCTAATACCGGATAAAACTGGTTTGGACCAAATCCATGAGGAAAAAGTTTTTGCTTTTTCTGACATTTCGGTCAATTTAGCATTTTCGGGGGCCTGTTTGGGGCGCTTCCTTTTGTTTTTGGGTGGGTTTCACAGTCTGGGAGCACTGCTGGGTATGAATAGTTTTGATAGCAAGAGGTTTGAAGAAAATCCATGGTGGCAGAGGGGAGTTAGGGCCTAGCTGCAGAGCGCGCCCGGAGTGATTTTGGAAATTGCCCAGAAAATGACCAAGTGCCCATTTTTGTACTTTTGCTTTTTGGCTATTTGGGGGTCTTCTACTTGTTTTCACCTGGGTTGACGGCTCTGGGGCCATTGCTTGGAAGCTCTAATACCGGATAAAACTGGTTTGGGCCAAATCCATGAGGAAAAGCGTTTTTGCACATTAACTTAGGGCTAGTTAGGGTTAGCACTAGCAGCAGGGTTGCATGTGTTTCGGGGTGTTCTAGATTTTTGCAACTGAGTTCTGGGGTCTTAGAGCACTCGTGGGAATGTGTAATTTTGGTTGCAAGTGGTTTGAAGACAATCCATGGTGGGGAAGGGGGGATTTGGCCTAGTTAAAGAAAGCGTTTGCCACTATTCTTAACTTATGGCTTGTTAGGGTTAGTAGTATTGTATTGCATGTGTTTGGGGGGGGCTGTTTGTGGGGGGGTTTGCGAGTCTTGGAGCGGTGCTGGGTATGGATACTTTTTCATGCTTGCAAGTGGTTTGAATACAATCCACGGTGGGTAAGGGGGGATTTGGGCCTACTTTACTTTCAAAGTACGTTTTGTCACCATTTTCTACTAGGCCTCGTTTTTTGAGATCTGAATGGGGGTCTTCTTAGGGTCTTCTACATTTTTGCGACTGGGTTTAGTAAGGGTCTGGGAGCACTGCTGGGAAGGTCTAATTTTGTTCTAAAACACAGTTTACAGTACACCTAGCTTGAGGGGAAGGATGCGCTAAATTAATTCGCCCTTGCTTATTTATCCTTCAAAAGGAGACTCAGACAGAGTTGGCACTTTCAAAAATATTGTACTGTCTATTAGGAAACTCAAAGTGTGACTTTTTGCACTACACAGCGTACATACCTTATATTTTTTGTCAGTGGTGTTCTAATATCACTTCCTGTTTTTCCATCAATAATTACAGGCCGGGTTTCAACCTCTGCAATGGGAAAAAAAGGATGAAGTCAGGCTTCACATTAGCGAGCCGCAATTCAGCATCCGGCAGGCAGTGGACAGGGTGTCTTCTGGTCACCAACATTGATGGATGGAGCGTCAGATGGAATGGAGGAGTCCCGCTAATAAGAGGAATGGTTGGATGCATCTTACAACTTCCCAAATTCAACAGGACAACTACAACAACATACAGATACAGTATCCGTTCTTTTCTAATTATCTTTTAAGTAATGTTATTGCTGTGAACTTCTATGACTGTGACTCTGCATTTCTTTAATCTCTGCTTCTAAATTCATCCCTACAGCCATTGGATAGGTTTTACTTCTGCTATTTTTCAAACCTAATTTAATGTACGAAGTGTTTCTCTGAGTGCAGAGATAGGCAAGTGAAAACGCATAATTATTACTGCAGCCCTTTCCTATCGCATTCTTTCATTCACGGTTGTCGAAAGTACTACTTACTTTTCAGTAACCATGCATGCAGTAGTGCATGCACTTCCTTTATGTCACTTAAAAGATTCATGGTTAGCTTTGTACCCAAAGATTTGTTTATCTTCAATTATTGTTTGTCCATGCTGTGCTTTTTTTTTCTTCTCTCAACAAAACTTTCCCAAAAAACCCCATTCCCATCCATTTTCCAAACCGTAACCCTCTTCCCCCGGGCTGTGTGGTTTTGATTGATGTGTGACTAAATGACAGCAATAATTCCACACACTTGCTGGGGAGGATAAGGTCATAGCAACAGGCTGGTGAAAGAATCCGAGGATATATTCTTACTCAGCTTGACACCGAGTCACTATTGGCAAATGAAAGCAGATTTTCATGTGCGCCATCAACTTGATTGGTCATCAAGAACATCCTCCTCCTAGACGTGGCAAATGAAATTATTACACTGCTGTGTCCTTCACCTTCAGTACTATTTCTTGTAATAGTAGCCAATGTCAAAGAAATTCAACGCAAGTAGTAGTTATCCTTTAAATACTTTACCATTTGTTAGGCTACATTGTGGCACTGTTCTAGTGTACTGTCACCTGCTATATTCTCTATCGTACCGTTCTAATGCTACGGTAAGGACAAACAAGGTTTCAATTTCTTTTTTTCAGATGCTGCAACTGCCACTGTGTAACACCACAAGTACCACCGCAATGATGACATTTCATCCGCCCAGGATTGCCAACCTTAATCGCCATTTCGCGTGCAGCAAGCCCTGTGCCTAGCCCTATTTCCAAACACAAATTACAGGTAAGATAAGCATTTGGGGGGAGGTAGTATAATGAAGTATTAGGAGAGACGAGAGACTGACACTAGTCCTAGGACTATTGAATTCACTTACTCTGTGAGAGGCACTTAGTTTTGGAAACATTTGGGCCATTAGTACTTACACAACTTGAATCAAGATGCCACTTAAGTTTCAGGACTAGTGTTAAACCCCCACACACCAGCCTCAAAAGCGGTAAAAAACACGTATGCTAAAATAAAGTTTAAAGTATATTTATATATCCAGTAACATAAATCTCCCGCAAGACCCAACCCACCCCCCCGAACCCCAACGAATGTCCCTGAAAACGAAGTCCAAAAAAGTAGAAAACCCAACTCCCAATTCCCACCCCCCAGAAGTCTTTAAAAAAGGGGCAAGGGACAGTCTCCTCCTACTGGCTGCTGTTGACTTTTCGGGCCAGGTCAGCATGCTCCTTGCGGAGGGTCTCGAGCAGGGTCTTGGTGTTGAGGAGCTCCTTCTCGAGGAAGGAAACTCTCAGGGAAAGGCGGTGCATCCTTTTTTTGCAACTGCTGTGGGGGGCAGCTGATTTCTTTGCTGCTCGGTGGTGGCGGGTGGCTGCGGTACCCCGGCTCCATACCGCTGGAGACCTGCGCTGACTGGCTGACCCAGGGAGTGCGGAGGAGGATGCAGGTGTCGCCGTGGATGTTGTTGACGTACTCTGCATGTCCTCCTCCTCCTGGGCCGCCAGCCGCCGATATTCGGCCACAGTCGCCTCCAGCCTCCGTTGCCGGGCCCTTTCAGCCAGCTCCTTCCTTGTTGGTTTGGAAGGAGCATCTATATGAAGAAAGAAAGACATAGTCTGTAACCAATGCTCTTTAAGATTAACACAAAATGATTCAGCAGAAAGTTGTGTCACAGTAGAACTAGCAACTTGGAAGCGCAGTACATAACTATTGTGGCCAGTATCTATCTAACCTCCCACTTCTTCATCCTTGCTCTAACATTAGTGGGAGTTTAAGGAATCAATTCTACGAGCACTATGGACTCACTCCATTAGAGTCGACTATGACAGTACACCAGTCTTATTCTTCTTCTTCTCTCTTGTTTAGCAAAATTGGTACGTTAACTTCTGCAAGCCGGCATAATGCCAGTGCAGTCAACTTGCACCCGAGAAAAACAGACGCCCGCCATGATGAGTGAGACAGACTTGCGTTACTGTACCAGTCCAGTACATGCAGGTGGTGATGCTCTTACTTTTCTATTACGGGTGGCAGTGAGAATACTCTGTTACAAGGGCTACTGCTTAATTAATTTAACTTTCACCCTACAGTGCCAATGAATAGATACTAGAAAAGGAAAATGAAGAAGATAAATAATCTGATTATCTATAACTGCACATGGTATGTATTTGCTTACATATGGGATGACTTTAGGTGCTTTGCTTTTTATTGAGTGAACAGTGATACATCCACACAAGAATGACCGAGTTCTACTAAACTTATTAACAGAGGTAGTGTGCGGCCATCGTAATAGCCGGATATATGCTGTGCTTGCAATACAAACTACTGCTACTATTCATAGTAGTGAGGTTCTGGACTTTCTAGAGTCCAGAGGTGTCATGGAAACAACACCCAAAAGACCCCTGAGTTCCTTCCTGTCTCTGTGCACAAATAAACAGAGACACGGGCTTCTCGATGGTGGCGTCAGAGACCAAGGTTTATTTACTGCAGGGATACAGAAGTCACAGGAACCACACAAAGGCAGATTCTAGGAGACTGTTCGAATTGTACAAAGTGGGTCGCTCCTTATATACATGGAAAATGACTTTAGGCAACATTGTTAAAATATCTTCCATGCCTTGCCCGGTATCCCAAACAAAACAATAAACATATACCAACGATAATTATTTGCAAGTTTCCAGTATTCGATCAAGTCTTCATGTCAGTTTTCTATTCATAGATCGATCCGCCTCATTGTAAAAAATGTTTACTCCCCATAGTAAAAGCCCAGAAGGAAAGGAGCTGAGCCAGGTGTAGAAGATAGAAAAGCAGGATAAGAGATGCTTGTGGGTCATAAAACGGGCACGGCTACTGTCTTCGGCCTCCTAATCGGGATCAGGCCAACGAACACGAGAACCAGTATAACAGGACTGGCTTCAGGCAAGGGAGGCAGCTTCTGCCAAGTCACGCAGCATTAGCCTTCCTAAAGCCTAAGTGTCCCTAACAAGGTGATTCAGCTGGGGTCAACGTTCGTCCATTGACTATGTGAGGGCAAGAGACAAAATGGACGCCGTATCTAAAATGGATGCCGTGTGTTTTCAACAGAATGCCCTATTTGTCAGTGTATCCGTGCTAGTAGCACAGCGAAAACACTGCCACATACACAATGGATCATTTACGGTTCACTGGTACCAAAATCGTGTCAGTACTACGATACCGAAAACACGGGTTCGGATCGCTACAGAACCTCAGACCGTCCTTTTGCCCTTACATAGGCAATAACTCACTCTATGTCAGAGTCTATCTCTATATTAATTAAGTCACTGATATGGTGCTGGAGCATCATTCTATCTCGTAACGTCTCTCCCGAAACAGGCGGCCTTCTTACGCATGTTGCGGCACAGTGGCCACATAAGGCAGGACCACACTGAACAACGAGACAGCATGATAATAGGAACACCAACACAACACCAATGACCATCAGAACCTTCCATCCCCATGCAGATAACAGATTCCAAAGCCATCCCATCAGCGACCAATCACCTTTATCTACGTGAATAGAGTCAGCGATCTTGTGTAACTTAGAAATGGCCTCGTACCCTGTTGGAGCATTATTAGGAATAAAAACACAGCAACTCGATTGGATCATCTTACATACTCCACCTCGATCTGCAAGTATTACGTCAAGAACCATACGGTTCTGCAACGTCATGAGGCGATCCGCCTGGAGCTCAGCTGTCAGGTTACTAAGGGCACCGGCAGTTTCAGTAATAGTGGATTCAACTACCCGTGTTAGTTGACGCAAGTTCCTACTATTGGCCATGGGCCCCCAGAACGGAAGGAAACCCTTAAAAAAATCTCCTGCTTCTTGGCCAGCAGTATCTTCTTTGTCGAAGACACCTCTCACAACTCTAGTCTTGTGGTAATCCGGTGCAGCAGTGTATGTCGGAGGTAACAGTCGGGCAATATAACAGGAGCCTGAAAAGTCAGCCGGCAGCCATGTATATGCTCTGTCTTGGCAGACAAAATAGGTACCCTTAGCAGCTAAGAATGCAGGGGAAAACTGTGCTGGAAAAACGTACGTTTCAGTACAGTCACTCTTCCCTAGCCGAGCTCTCGGGTTCCTCCCATTCCCTTGCAAACAGACTTGACCTTGGTGGGGTACGACCCAAATCGGAGTCGAGCTCTTACGCTTGTTCTCACCCAAACTAATGCCATACTCCGTAGCATTCCAACCCATACAAACTCGCAACTCATCCTTGGGAATAAACGGAGTGTCATTGACATCACTAACCATGTCAGTAATTCCCTTTACCAAGGCTCTATTAGCAGAGTTATACCTAGTGGAACGCGGAGGTCGCGGGGGACAGGTCTCAAGAGCATAAACGAACATGGTCTGAAATGCCCAAAATGATCCATTATAACTAAAGGGCAAAACCAGATAGGGGATACCCTTGTCCATGGTAAGTGGTATCAGACCGCACACCCAGCAGTTCGTTGTATTTACTACCAGTTGGTGTTGGTGCAAGAGCTGAATGAAAGTGTTATTTATAAACTCAGAGCGTCGAGCTTGCTCATGTGCAGGAAAAGGGTGAAAACAATGAAGAGAAACAATAGTCGGTGAAACAGAAACATTGGGAGGTACTGTAGATGTAACCAGTGCAAAAATTAACTGGATACCGAAAACAATTCCGCCCACCAAAAATATTAAAACAGTCAAAAATGTCAGAGGAGAAGCGTGGCTCAGTGGTTAGAGGCGGCAGACCCGGAAGCTGAGATCGGCCGTGGACCAGGGTTCGATTCCCCGCCTCGGCGGGACTCGGGCTCAAAAATTCCCACGGACTCGACAATTCTCGCTCCGGTGCCTACTCGACTCACGGGGTCACACTCTGCGACTCTGGGCAATAGCTTGCTTAATCTCCACTACGGCCCCTCGCGGCGGGATGCCTGGCTTTCACCTTGTGGATACCCTGCCGGAGTATCTCACAGGGGAATACCAGGACGGGTTCCCTAAGCAAGCGCCTTGATGCCTTCGGGTGATACGTGCGCAATACATTTACATTTACAGAGCACATTGCATTATGAAACATTTGCTATGCAGAATTTTATACAATTTTGTCTTGCGAGTATTGATAACGTTAACTCGTCGCAGTTCAGGAAGCTCCATCTTCTACAGCCGTTCGCAATCGGATGATTTGTACCTGTTAAAAAATGCCTCTGTCTACTCTGGGAGTTCCCAAAATAAACAGAAGAAACCAACCTTGTGTCTGGTCCCCTGCAAGTTAAACTAGGCACACGTTACGACCCTACGACAACCCAGATGGCAAGGTTAAGAAAACAAAAAATTCATGAGCAAAACTTCCTGACTGAAAAGAATATGGTAAGATCAATCAGTTTTCAAATAGACAAGTACTAATGCAATGTTATTGGTTCATAGAATGAGAACGCAAGTTGTAACAGAATTTTTCAGGTTGTGTCTGATCTCGAAACAACGGATTTGAAGATGCAGCAATGTTCAAATCCACAGGTGGCAAATGTTCACTTTGTGCAGTGCTCTGTTCAGGGTTCAAAGAAACAGTTCCTGGTGTGGTGTCAGAGTTCTGTGTTTCAGTTTGTCTGTCCGTTGTATACTCTGCATCGCTGAAAGGGAGAAGCCTAGGAACAGGTTCGGTCTCGGAAACACCAATTCCCTGTCTAACCCAACTGTCATAGGGGAGTGGGAGAGGCACACGCATCGTATGGGTAGCGTGCACCCAATTGTTCCTGCCGGCTAGGCGTACAGCAGTTTTTGTGGCCAGGAGCACTTGAAAAGGACCAACAAATCTTGGCTGAAGGTTTCGGGTTCGTTCAAAATTCCTTACGAGAACAAAGTCCCCGGGTTTCAGTGTGTGTCCTGGACCCTCTGGCGGCTTAGGCAAGGTTTCAAATACCTGTTGATGAATAAGACTCAATTTAGCAGTCAGGTCAAAAAGGTAATCAATCAACATTGGATATTCGATCCGATTGAATTCCTTGGGCCTCGGAACTCCCAAAACATTAGCAGGGCGACCAAACACAATCTCATATGGGCTAAGCCCTACTCGAGAGTGTACAGTCGCTCTGGTAGACAGTAAGGCCAAAGGCAGTGCATCTGGCCAAGATAAACCAGTGGAAGCTTGGATTTTAGCAAGTTTCAGCTTCAAGGTACCATTGTACCCCTCAACCAAACCTGCTGACTGTGGATGATTCGCACTGTGGAATTTTTGCTTAATTCCCAAACCTGCACACACACTTTGCATAACTTTCCCTACGAACTCACTTCCATTGTCCGACCATACAATTCGCGGCATGCCGTACCTAGGGAAATATTCTTTGAGGAGGATTTTGGCAGTGGACAGGGCAGTGTTATCCTTTAACGGATAAGCTTCAATCCATCTCGAAAATGCACAGACTACCACTAGGACATATTTGAGGTTGTTACACCTGTCCATGTGGATAAAATCTAACTGGATCACTTCAAAGGGACAAGAAGGGGGAGCAAAATGACCAGCTGGGGTTGGGGTTCCCTTGCCAGGATTATGCATCAGGCATACCATGCAATTTTTCACCACTCTCTCCGCACACTTAGCAATCCCATCATTCTTCCATACGGGAGCTAACATCTTACTGATACCTTTCGTACTGATGTGCGCTATTCCATGAGCCATCGTAACCACCGCAAGTACATACGCATCAGGCAACATCCATCGCTGATGCTCTGACAAATCAATCCAACATCCATTCGAATCCAATTTACCCATTTTCTCCTTCCATGCATTCCTCTCACTTTCAGTAGCTTCATTCTGGATTGCCTTTACACTTTCAATCGTATTCTCGCACATCCCTGATTCAGCAATCCACCTTGCAAACATTGCAACATACATTCGACTCATCATATTCTTGGCCGTCTCCTTAGCGACCTCATCTGCGAACGCATTCCCACGACCAACGTCATCCGTAACCTTTTGATGGGCACTGCATTTCACAATCGCAACTTCCTTTGGTAAGGTCAGAGATTCCAACAGGTCATTGACTAATTGTCCATGTTGGATCTTAGTCCCATGGGACGTAAAGAAACCTCTTTCCTTCCACAAACGACCGAAACTGTGTGCTACGCCGAAAGCATACTGACTATCAGTAAACACATTCACTCTCTTTTCCTCAGCTAAAACACACGCTCTCGTCAATGCAATTAATTCTGCAGCTTGGGCAGAATTCTGACTCACTCTTGCAGTCTCAACAATCGTGCTCAAAGTCGTAACTGCGTACGCACTAGTCACATCACCATTCTGGAGTTTAAAACAAGATCCGTCCACATACAAAATACCATCTGGATCTAGTAATGGAGTATCTTTTAAATCAATCCGTCCTTTTGTCTCTTCCTCAGTTCTGAAGCAACAATCATGGGGTTCCAAATCACTCGACTCCTGAGTAGTCGGCAACAGTGTTGCTGGATTCAATATGCTGCATCGCTTAATCTGAATGTGACTTGCCAAAAGCGTCAGCTCATAGCCTGATAGTCTAGCACTGGTGAGGTGCTGAGTTTTCGTTCGATTCATGAGTGTATCCACGGCATGTGGAACCATGACTACTAACATATTGTTCATGACCAATCCAGCAGACTGTCGAATGGACACTGCAGCTGCTGCTGTAGCTCTCAAACAACTTGGCAATGTTCTGGCTACCGGATCTAATGTCGATGAGAAATACGCACAAGGTCGTTGCTTGTCACCAAATTGTTGCGTCAAAACACTCAACGCGCAACCCTCTCTTTCGTGGACATATAGTGTAAACGGCTTACTGTAGTCAGGAGTACCCAACACAGGAGCTGCACACAACGCATCACGCAACTCAGAGAAACTCTGCTGACATTCATCAGACCATGGCAAAGGACTCGGAACACCTTTTCCAGTCAGAGCCACCAATGGTTTTGCCATAAGAGAAAAATTTGGGATCCATTGTCTGCAATATGACGTAATACCCAAAAACGCACGCACTTCTCTCTGTGTGCTTGGTACAGTCATCTGCGAAATTGCTTTAATTCTCTCTGCGGTCAACCTTCTTCCCCCTTTTGACAAAAGATGACCTAAATAGGTCACTTCTTGGCAACAATATTGCAGTTTAGAAGGTGACACCTTGTGATGTAAGTCTGATAAATGATGCAGCAAAGAAATTGTAGCTGTTTTGCACGTTTCCACGTCATCAGCAGCCACTAAGAGATCGTCTACATATTGGATAAGAGCAGCACCAGGAGGAAGTACAAAAGTATCTAAATGACTTTTTAATGCTTGGCTGTAAATCGAAGGGCTCTCACAATAGCCTTGTGGAGCGCGTTTGAATCTGAAGCTACGACCACCTAAGGAGAAACCAAAAATATCCCTACTGTCTTCGGCTATCGGAATGCTGAAGAAGGCATTCTTCAAGTCAATCACTGAAAACCACGTAGCTGAAGCAGGAATTAATGTCAGTAATGCAGTGATATCCGGGACCACAGGAAATTGCGGAACCACAATTTTATTAACCTCTCTAAGGTCAATCACTAATCTGTAGACTGGAGGTTTGGAAGGATCAGTGCGTTTCAAAATCGGCAAAACAGGACTGTTGCATACATTTCCTCTAGTTTCTTCTATCACATCTTTCTGTATCAAGTCCTGCACGATCAGTAAAAGCGCACATTCACCTTCATTTGAAATCCGATACTGTGGGATTCGTGGAAATCTAACATTCGCCTTCAAACTCACCACATAAGGAGGAATTTCCAAAAGACCTACATCGTTAGGGCCAGTTGCCCAAAGAGTATCAGGGAGAGAACGCAGCTCCGGTGGGAGCTTATCCATTGACAAATACATTGGAGAGATCACTCTCTTACCCAACGTGAGCTGTACTCCTGAAGGAGAGCAGTACAATGTCGCATGCAGGCGTTTTAATAGATCTAGACCAAGCAGATTCTCATTACAACCAGTCGTTAGAATAAGGGGTGCTTCTAGATGACATGGTCCAACAGAAATGGACAAAGGACCAGAAACAGGGTTGTGAACAGGGGCGCCTGAGAATCCTACCGAAATGTTGGTTAAGCCAGACAAAGGTGCGCCAGGGAGTTTCGCATGCATAATTGAACTTTTTGCCGCACCAGTATCCAACAGAAACGGTTCAATCACACCTGATGTAGCTACTGCGACATAAGGTCCACTCTGATCGACTGGAACTGATACTACTCCCTCTCTTTGCCTATGGCTGTCCTAGTACTCACTTTGCTGTACTTCTCAATTACCCTCATAATAATCTTCAACATGGTATTGTTGAGATCTACCCGATGGCACATTCTGCTGATCAAAATAATTAGAGGAACGATCAGTCTGTGGAGGCACAGCACCGCGTCCTCTGCCTCTAGGAGCTTGCATGAAACCACCACGGCCTCTCGGAGCGGGGACATCACTAGTTTGTGGATGCAGAACTGGACACTCATTCTTATAATGACCCTCCTTTTTACAATAGGTACACTGATTCCATGCTAACTGTTGTCGTGGAATACCATAATCAAACCTTTGGGACATTCCTTGCTGGAACTGTGGCTGTTGCTGAAACTGGGGTCGCTGCTGTGAATCTGACTGATTCGAGCGAGGCGGATACGCCTGTTGCAAAAGAACTTTAGTTTTCAAGTCTTTCGTCTTCTTCTCTGACTTTTCCTTCTCTTCTTTTTTTCTATTTTCGTAATACTGAGCGGTTGCAAGTATCTGTGCTGTCGTCGATACCGCCCATGCACCCTCAGAATCCTTCAACTTATTACTTAATTCAGGCATTAAATTAAACACAAACTTGTCGACAAACAATCTCTGGCCTCCCTCAGTACTCATGTCTTGACCACTGTGGTCTACGAAAGTCTCTTCAAATCTGGTGAAGAAATCAGAGACACTTTCATCCTTCTTTTGCTTGCATGCTGATAATTTATCCCAGTTGACACGTAACGCCGGCATCAGAGTTTTCATCAGATTGATTATTCTGCCAGGTAAAGCAGCGATCAGGGGCTCAGGTTTAGCACCACCAATTCGTTGTGCATCTGCCGCTACAATAGCTGGCCAATCACCTCCTAAGGCAACTTGATGATCCTCATGGCGAATTTTGGCCCAAATAGGCTGTGGCACTACATTGCCGAAAAGCATCTCAATGTCTGCCAAATTCATGACACAAGCTTGAACTGTCTGGGTCAACTCTTTATAATAACCAGCAGGATTCTTACGCGGGTCTGGCAATGTCTGTTTTACTGCTAAAACTTCAGCCCGTTTCCACGGAATGTGTATCCACACTCTCTGAAACTGTGCTGGAGCTGCTTGAATACCAAGATTCGCATTAGCTTGAACTGCTTCGCGCCATATCGGCGGAACTTCCCTCATCGAATACTGACCTCACTTCTTCCTAGTAATCGGAGAACCATCTGAGTCCCTTGGTGATCGAAGAGGAGAATCAGACCTGTATGCTAAAATCAGTTCTATCGCTTCCTTTACGTCCGGACCACTATCATTCCTGCAGCGAATCTTTGCTGAGTATATATCAAATCAGCGGGAACTGAATCCAAGTAATCATCATCCCATTCCTCACGCAAAAGGGAGCACATCACATCAAATACGTATCGCTGAGTTGGTTCATTCCATTGCATAAACGTATCCAACACCCTTTGTGCATCGTATTTCACAGTTTTCGAAACCCACCTAAGAGCTGTCGAATCTAACATTTCTCGTTCCTGGGGACCAGGAAGCTGACTACGTCTCTGTGTAGAGTCAGAAACGGGGGTCTTAATTAAAGACCTGTAAAAAGGGGTTAAAATATTAGTTACAGAGTCAGTTATTTTCCGACGAACAGAAAGCGGAGTCAGAATGTTTACAGAGGTCGGGGACAAGGAAGCTGGAGCAGATGAAATTGTAAGGGTAGGAGTAGCGGGCAACGTAGTTTGCGAAACGACAGGCACAGGCGGAATAGGCAACCCATGAAGAGGGGGTGCTGGAGGAACATTAACCACAGGAAGGACAGGAGCTTGGATCAAAAGAGGAGGAACAACTATTCCAGGCTGACCAACAGCCGGTTGTACAACAGGTGGCAACTGTGGTGCCGTAACACCCTGTGCATACGGTGGAGGTGATCTCAAAAGATAAGACAACAGGGGATCCTTTTCGGGGTCCTCTGCTGGCTTAGCAGGACACGATGGCAAGGCAGGGTAGCACTTGTCAATCACCAAATTATGCTCTCTATTCGCTACCTCTATTGCTTTTTCAGTCTCGTTGACATGCAACTGCCTAGCAGACTGCATTAAAGTCAAACCTTTCTCTTTCTGTTCCTTTTTCATTTTTCTTATTTCTCTCTGTCTGGCTTCCTTACGCCAAAAACAAAAAGAATGAAACATTGCCGGCCGGGCTTTCTTCTTAAATAATTTCACTTCCAGGTTATCTAGAATTTCAGTTTCGAAGCTACCATGTGGTGGCCAACTAAGGACACCATCTTTCCTGGTGTATCGGACCCACACTTCATTGTAAGTGATAGGACCCACACCATGTTTACAGTAGAGCTCATACGTTGGAGTTCCAATCGGAGGAACCGGACACGAGTCCTCCAACCGGGAATCCTTGTTGCAACTTAACCAGGACAGGAAACAATTACTACGACTAGCCATTACAACCTAAGGACAAAATTCTAACCAAATGTGCAAAGAACTTAGGCCTACCAAGAGCATCCAAATGAACCAATTCCAAAAACCAAAGATTATCTTTGACAAGAGCAACCAGTGATAATCTACAAAAGCAACCAAGAGTATCCAAAACAAGCGTATCCAGAAAACAAAAGGATTATCCGTACAACAGCAACCAATGATAAATCCTTACAAGAGCAACCAAGAGCAACCAAGAGCAACCAAACTGGGTGCGACCCACTTAATACTTAACTGAAATGTCGAAGACGTCACCAAGGAGAACCCGTCTACGTCTCGCCGTACTATGGTCTGCACCTGAGGTCCAAGACAGGGCGACAGTCAGGGCAGCGGTCCTCTGTAGCCGTCTGGGAACGGGAACCCTCGTGGAAGAGATCGTCGGGCCACTTTTACGACATGCAGGGATCGATGAAGCGGGGTACCTCCCTCCGGAATCTTCACACGAAGCTCCTCGAAATCTTCAGGCTTTGGACCGGTACCAGTTGACGTCGCCCCACGTGGGCGCCAAATGAGGTTCTGGACTTTCTAGAGTCCAGAGGTGTCAGGGAAACAACACCCAAAAGACCCCTGAGTTCCTTCCTGTCTCGGTGCACAAATAAACAGAGACACGGGCTTCTCGATGGTGGCGTCAGAGACCAAGGTTTATTTACTGCAGGGATACAGAAGTCACAGGAACCACACAAAGGCAGATTCTAGGAGACTGTTCGAATTGTACAAAGTGGGTCGCTCCTTATATACATGGAAAATGACTTTAGGCAACATTGTTAAAATATCTTCCATGCCTAGCCCGGTATCCCAAAAAAAACAATAAACATATACCAACGATAATTATTTGCAAGTTTCCTGTATTCGATCAAGTCTTCATGTCAGTTTTCTATTCATAGATCGATCCGCCTCATCGTAAAAAATGTTTCCTCCCCATAGTAAAAGCCCAGAAGGAAAGGAGCTGAGCCAGGTGTAGAAGATAGAAAAGCAGGATAAGAGATGCTTGTGGGTCATAAAACGGGCACGGCTACTGTCTTCGGCCTCCTAATCTTGATCAGGCCAACGAACACGAGAACCAGTATAACAGGACTGGCTTCAGGCAAGGGAGGCAGCTTCTGCCAAGTCACGCAGCATTAGCCTTCCTAAAGCCTATGTGTCCCTAACAAGGTGATTCAGCAGGGGTCAACGTTCGTCCATTGACTATGTGAAGGCAAGAGACAAAATGGACGCCGTATCTAAAATGGATGCCGTGTGTTTTCAACAGAATGCCCTATTTGTCAGTGTATCCGTGCTAGTAGCACAGCGAAAACACTGCCACATACACAATGGATCATTTACGGTTCACTGGTACCAAAATCGTGTCAGTACTACGATACCGAAAAGACGCGTTCGGATCGCTACAGAACCTCAGAAGTATTCGGACAAAATTACAACTTCTTTTCCTTGCCTTTCCTACACTGGGATGGACATGCGGGTGCGGTGTTACATGCTCTTCAAAGTTACACTTAGTTCATCCAGTGACCGTCTACTCTCTCGAGATACACATATGCTATCTAAGAGTCAGATAGTACCATGATCCAGGCATCCATCCATTCAAACTATATGTCAATCATTCTTCTTCATGTCTCTCATCTGGACAAACCTTACGTTTTCTCACGGGGAGCACACTATGCAGTCTGCAATCTCAATAAGTAAGGAATATAAGAGCTTACCACTGGCCGCCACTACTGTGGCAACCCGCACAGCAGTTTGGTCCGGCACTTGCACCGCCTCCTCCCCAGAACGTTCCTCCTCCACCTCCGCGCTGGGCCCAGAACCAGATGTTCCACCTACAAAGTACATTTAAGAATGTTAGATGTTATAGACATACACCAATCACTATTATTTTGTCGAGGAATGAAGAAATGTGAATACCAAAAACAAGCTAATAATTTGTGACTGTCTACTCTAAAGTAAAAATGTCCCTTTTTCCAGGGAAGGGTGTTGTCTTGCTGTACTTTTTGGCACAACTGATGAATGCTTGCTTTTTAACACGCACCATTTGTCTCAGAACAGACAGAATCTTCACTTCTAAGAACAAATCATCATCACTAGGACGGAGGGACCAACGATTCAGCACCAAAAAGGAAAATTAAAGTTCAAACCAGGTGAGGGCTCGGCTCGCCCACAATAAATGTGTGAAATAAATCACTATAAGCACTTTTCCATTTTTAATCAACCGTTTATGTTTTATGACAAGCTTGATTTTAATAGATATTTTTACTTTTAATAAAGCTTTAAAACTTAAATAGACTCTGTGGTTTTTGGTCATGAGTGAATGAGCAAAAGGTTTTGCAATTTGCAATGCATGAGCCCGTGCCTCTGACACTTCTGGACTCTGTACTCTTGTCCTGCGTTGAATAATCATCATTGGGGATCAATCATCGATGAATTCGGGAGCTAAATGATTCTGCCACACTATCTAGTCAGTAAGGAGATTGGGGGTTCTTCAAAGTCTGATATCACTGAGGTATGTGGAAAGTCTACCTGCGCCTATTATAATTGATAAACAATGCACTTTAGTGTCCATAGTTCTGTTTGTACAGATTTGTCCCTGCAACAGTAGTAGTACAGATTGTCCTCCTATCCAAACCAAAAGTAAAGTAGTATCCTATTCTTTCTTGGTGGTCATTCACCTTTTTATTGTTGGTAATTGTCAAAGCATAAACATTTAGACGACTTGAAAAGACATTATGGACAATCCCAGAGGACTGCACTCAGTGCATAGAGCTATTGCTGACTAGAATGGGAGTTTCGTTTTACACCTTTTGCCAAATGTTCAATCTTAGTTAGCTACACAGACAGACAAATAAGAATAATCTAGTAATACCACAGGGAGTCATAGTCGAGGCAGGATAAAAATTTAGATACAGTCTACAAGAAAATCAAAGACGATTTAGAAAAAATCGAATGAGGAACGCTAGGAAAAAATAAGTACTCTATATGAAAATTAAAACTTACCGGGGCCAGCAAAGGAGCCCTCGCCTGACCGATCCTGGCCTTGTTCAGCAGCAGCAGCCTCCTCCAATGTCCTCTTGCCCCTGGGGGGAGCTGATGTACAACATGAAAGAAAGAAAGACCCAAAAACATGGATGATTGTTGTCAACCAAATCAAACATTTCAAAAGAACAATAACAAAATCTTTTGGCGAAATAGCAAATAGACAACTATTGAACGGGATATATTGACCTATCTCATGTGGTCTACTATGATATTAGTATTGCTTGATTTGCGGACCGTCGACTTGGAAAGTTATGCAACTCACTAAACTAACTACTAAAAAGGTTTCCCTAGGACTGGCAGTCAGCAGTCCGCAGCACGCGAAGTGACAGACAAACTCCATCGTGATTGCAGATCAGCGACAACACTAAAAAGTTTCCTACTACATTAACCAGTCATTAAAATACTCAAACTATCAATCCACCACCACTATTTCTTCTTATTGCCAGGTGTACAAAGGAAGGACTGGACTGGAGTCTGTAGGGGCACATTTACAAGCCCCTTGCGGCTCTTTTGCTCCATTGTTGCGTGACTTTTGTGACGCACAGGCATAACAAAAGAGGCGCCATGGTGCGACGTATATTAACAACGTGGCGCATATGGGAGATGCATCACGGTGTAAAGCCCTGCATCATCAGGGGGCATTCCGGCGCAAGGGAGGGCGTTCCTGCGCAGGAACGCATCTTAAAAGTGGCTGAGGGAAATTTACAAGATGTCAATCAGTCACTTTTAGGACAATGATGCGTGACTCAAACCCTGCGCCTGCTTGAAGCAGACGTACGGCTTGACGCAGCATTGGGGAGATAGGGAGCATTCCTGGAGCTGCGCCATCGCTGTCACGCAACTCCAGCAATGCGCCGCCTTTACGTCACAGATGCGTAAGGCTTCTGTGACGTTTTGGGCCCATGGTGCGCCGCATTGTAAATACGGCGCACTATGGGTGGTGGTGGCGTGGCGCACAATTACTGGCGCATCCCTGCTACTTTGCAGGGATGCGCCGGTAATTGAAAATCTGACCCTTAGTGTCTAGCATTACGCAGTTCTTTACACTACACTCATACATAATTTCTCAGGCCAATGAAATGAAAACAAAATAGAAAACAAATAAGCATAGTAGCAAGGCTACTGAGAAGGAGAGCAGTGCACCTGAGCACAGAAGATTTTGAAATATAATTTACCTACAATGTAATCGGCAGCATTATTGCTCTTGGTAAAAAACAAAAATGTGCAATATAATAACACACAGAGGGGGAGAAAACTGAGTAGTGATGAAATAGCTAGAAATAGCTACTACTACTCACCAAGCCCGGGGATCTCGATGCTGAGCACGTCCAGCAAGCCGCGTTCCCGGTCCATGAGATCCATCCAGCGGTGGGTGGCCTGGTTGTGGGTGCGCTGGACCACAGAGTGTTCAAACGTGGCCCGGCACACCTTCTCCCACCACTTCCGGCGCTCCCGGATCCCGTAGCCGGTAGCGATCTTGCTGCCTCCCATGATGGTCTTGGGGAGGCGGCGCTGGACATGAAAGACTAGTGCGGCCACCTCCTCCGCACAAAAAATCTCCTGAGCTATTACTTGCTCCCCCCTCAAACGCCCGCACGGGAGCCGGGCACGGGGTGCGGGACCCTTCCCCTTCGCGGGCTGCTTCCGGGCTCCCTTTACTATGGTCTGGGCAGAAAGGAAGGTAAATAATAAAGAAGAAATAGAATAGGGAAGAAGAAAAGAAAAGAGTTAAAAAAGTAGTTTATAATTAACCCAAAGTAGCAGAAAACACAAAAATATAGAGCTAGAAAAATATAGGGATAGATAATAAGTAAAATAGAACAAAAAAAACTTCAAACAAGCAAAGGATGGCAGAGATTGACAGAGGATACAGAAAGCATGCCCAGAACCATAGCAATGAATTAAAAACTAGATGGCCACGCCCGTTGATGACCGCGTGGGTAAGTTCGCGCGAGATTTTTCCCGGGATCACACGCAAACATGTACTAGCGAGCCGCACACTTTGCGAGATTACACATAGCGCCCGGAAACTGAATTACGTCACGCAAACAAGATGGCCGCGCCCATGTACGACCGCTAGGGTAACTTCGCAAACGTTGCGCTACAAGCGGCTTGCGAACACGCAAAAAATCACGCGAACAAACATGCTGTAAAAAAAACAAATCGTGTATTCTCGGCTTCCGAAATCGATCTCGCACGAATTTGTGCCCGGCGAATCACGCAAAATAGCAGAAAAACGATTTTTGCAAAACTGAAAGCACTCAGCAGGTGCAAAAGTTCAATCTTAACATTAGTAACCATTCCCTCTAGTGCTTCCTGAGGGGCCCCTCCAGAGTTCAGTTGCCTACTTGCAACTATTCTATGACCCTGCTCTGACCCTCACAGCAGGCTCAGAGAATAGCTACAAGTATGCCAATGGTCCTGCTAAAAAAAATTAGACTGCAACAGAAAGCAATTACAGATAAGGAAGCAGGTGCCAGACTGGAAGTTCAAATTCAGTGACACATTAATCAATCATCCCCTAATTCATTCATGTCAGTTGAGGCAGGGTAGGTGTGCTTTTCCCCCCATAATCTACAGTGATGAAACACAGGGTGGCATGGGTGAGCCAGAGGGTGGCAGTGGTGAAACAGAGGGTGGCAGTGGTGAAAAAGAGGGTGCTGTGATGAACCAGACGTAGAAACAACATGGTCGCGACCGTTGCTACCCGACAAGTAAGTTCGCATTTGCGAACTGGTAAAAAACCCTCGCAAAACGGCAGAAACACTTGCGAAACCAAAAAAAAATCCGCTACATTCGCGAGAGTTCGCGGATTTTGCGGATTGCGAATCCGTGAATACGCAAGTTCGCGGATTGCCAATTCGCAAAATCCGCCCATGCTTAATTTATTCATTCATTCAAATATTTGTTTTCTCCTTGAATCTTTTTATTTTTTTTGTCCTCATATACGCCACCAGAAAATATCAACTCTAGATGGGATCGCTCTGGGCCACTGGCACTAATCGTCTTTGATTCCGCCCCTGGAGTAAGTGCTCGACCTACAAAGGTCACCCAGAGGTAGGCTGTCTCCTTGTCCAACTCCCGTTAGCGTTCTTATACCTAAAACCCTGGGAGGACCAGGCCACAAACCTCTGGCATAATTATTGGACATATTATTTTTCGGACCATTCTTTTAGTCTTGACCAGACCTTAATGGCGCCCTCTCCACCACACATCATATCTGATTGACTGATATTCTTTAAACAGTCAGAAAATCTTGGGGGGGCCTCGGACTTCCATTCTCTGCATATCTCCCTCCTTGCGATGACAATAACATAGAACTGGAGCTGTGAGGCGCTGTCTCTGATACTATACCCATGTGAGAGACCGAAAAGAATCAGTCTGGAACAACAGATAACCGGTGTTAATAGTACCTCCTCTAATAAGCTACACACCATCCTCCAGTAGGTTATAATTTCTGGGCAGTCCACAAACATGTGTATATCATCAGCCGCTGGGAATTTGCATCTTGGACAGCAATATAAATCCGCAGAGATTTTTGACAACTTGGCAGGAGTCCAATATACCCTGTAGGCCGTGAACAGATGGTTCCTTCTAAGGTTGGCTGGCTTTATGACCTTTTGTGAAATCGTGAATGCATCCATCCAGAACCTCAGCATCTCCTCTGGGTTTTCAAATAAAAGATTATCCCAGAGTTTCACGATTTCAGACTCTAGACAGTACTTTGCCCCCACTAACGAATTGTACCAAAGTGCAGTCTCCCCCTTCCATCCTGTCCCTCTATTGATTGAGGCTAGAATCTGGGTCTCAACCTCGTTCCCCCAACATTGTCTTCCCCACCATGATGATAATTGGTAAAATTTAAATCTTGTGAGGGACCCCCCCGTTAGATTTGATAATGAATCCCAATCCAGAAGTTGGGAATTCTTACTGAGATCGCCCCACTTCACAAATCCTGCTTCCCTCAAAGGGAGCGCCAACCAGTCTAATAGACAGTCGGGGGTACCCGAGGAATCCCATATTGGGGCTTGTAGATTGTAATACGGGATTGTCAGAATTTTACATATACGCTGCCAGTTCTTAAGTGCCGCCTGTAGGGTCTTCAGGCGGACCTTTTTGTAAAACTTCTGATTACCAAATTTATATAGGAAAAACTCAAAACCTTGTGGCTGGTCCGATAGCATTGCCTGAAACAGGCGTCCATGTGAGGAGGAGTCCAACTTGTTAGCCAGGATTCTTTAAAATTCTTGATCTGAAAGGCGTAACAATAAAACAACAAATCTGGGAGAGCCAAGCCCCCCTGCTTCAACCCCCTTCTTAGTTTCCTCCATGCTATCCTTGGAGATTTAGTGGCCCAGATAAAGGATCCGATCTTCCCTTGAGGATTTGCAATATCTTTATGGTTAAATATTAGGGGGATGCTGTTGAACAAAAAGGTAACTTTGGGGAAAATAACCATTTTAATAAGGTTCACCCTACCGTAAATACTCAAAGGTAGACTGGCCCATCTAGTTAATAGTTTACTTATTTCTTTCGCTACTATCTGCCAGCTAGTTTTGGGGGCTTCCACTAATTTCTGTGTTAGGTGTATGCCCAGGTATCTGATTTTTTGTTTAGCTCCTGGTATTGGGGCCGGACTATTCCAACTCATTATGTCAGTTTTATCTTTGTTGATTTTATATCCTGACAATATGCCAAATTCTTCTGCTAATTTAAATAATCTCGGAATAGCCTCAAAGGGGTTAGCAGTGTAGAGTAGTAAATCATCAGCATATAAATCTGTCTTTAACTCTAGCTCCCCGATATTAAAAGGTTTAATTACGGGGTCTGATCTCAAGGAGCAAACAAAGGGCTCAATGTATATATCGAAAAGGAGAGGGGACAAGGGGAAGCCCTGCCTTGTGCCTCTGGAGATGTCGAACCAGTCAGTCAGGCCTCCATTGATCAGAACCCTAGCTCGGGGTCTCCTATATAGAGTTTTCACTCCTTTAATAAAGGAAGATGGAAATCCAAACCTTATCATAGTCTCCGACAGGAACACCCAGTTGACCTGATCGAATGCTTTACCAGCATCGATCACTACGATGGTGAGTGGCAGTCCTTGCTCCTATACTAACAAAAAAAATGGTAACAGTTATATTTGAGCGCACTGCATGTAAAGGTTAGAGTATAAAATCCAATTGTATACAGTTGGTGCTCAGGTATGAAGGAAGTCGGCTACCTCGACCTCACAGACAAATCACAAAAGTGATTTAAAACAATGCAAATTTCTAATGTGCACTCAGTGTCCATAAATAACAGTCTTTCAGTTCATCAAGATTTTTAATTTATTTTCTTCATTGAAAATTTCTTCCATATAATCCAAATTGTTCTGACGCAGCCAACACGTGTTTCGTCTAGTCTGTATCGACCTTGACTTCTTTAGGGCTGCAACCCAAAATGATAAAAGATATACATATTCAAAAGGGAGATCCCCACATCTGGAAAACTAATCCATCTCATCAAAATGTACAGGCAATAACAGGTCAAAAAATATTATACTTTCTTACTCTATGGTATTCTCATTAATGTAAAAGACAAAGGCCAAATTCACACTTAAGACACTTCAAAGTTCTTATAACATCTGTACATATAACGTAAATAATTACCAAGTTAGTTTCACTCAATGTTTCTATCCCAATCTTTTATGACTATGTAAGTTCATCTCGGGATGCGACCTAATCAAGCTATAATACACCCATATAACTATGCATAGATCTGAAGCTATTTCCAGGCTCTATATCTCTGTTGATAATAATCAAATTCTATTGAATCAGGCTTACCCGTCAAGGAAAACTCTTATATTATGTAGTATTCTTAATAGTCAGTAATTTCATTCTAAAAAGGAGAAAGAAGGGAGGATTGTCCATATCAGTCCATATCAGTCTAATAAGCTAATTAGCCACTAGATCAAAAAGTGACGGATTATAATTAATAAATCCTCACCTTAAATTCACAAAAGTAATTCTCTTCCATATATTTCCGTTATAAATTCGTCATGTTTATTCATCCGTGATCATAGTAAATTCGTTTGGTATTATATATTCGCCACGTTTTATCCTCCGTTTGGTATTATATATTCGCCACGTTTAATCCTCTGTAATATAGTAAATTCTTTCAGTGTACGAGTACGTCACCTGCAATAATAATCGTACTATCAGTATTCCATTACTTTTAAGTAATGATAAATGGCAACACGACCCAGGTTTTTGCTCACCTAATGGCTCCTGGCGCATGGGGAAGTCCGTAGTGTTCTACGTCGGCGCCATGTTAGTGCTCCTATTTATACTAAAGCTACGTGAGCGCCATTTTGGTTAAGCAAATCTCAAACTTTTGATTGCAAACTATAAATCTACTGATTTTAGCGATAGTTATTTTCTAACCATATTGATATAAGTGTTCATGTTGTCTAAGTAATATCATAATCTATATTACGGTTGTGATATCAATAATATAAGTTTGTCTAAGTCTAAGTAAGGTTATAATCTATAATACGGTTGTGGCATCAATATTATAAGTTACGTAACGTTATCAGTTTCTATATAAATTATCGTTAGTTTATCCTACGCTCATTGTCACTTATTATGTCCACAGTAATCATCGGTAAGTTTGAAGATAATTGTTTCTTATCGAAAAAACGGGGAGAAAAAATGGTCGCCATCTTTAGTTGGGTCACTGTTTCTATATACTTCTTAGCTTAAAGTTATCGTTATATAAACTAAAGTCGTGTTACCTGTGATTAGTATATTTATGTATGCAATGTGTAATCGCTTATAGTCAGTTAGGTACAATTTTGTACTTATATTTAAAATATTAGCTCGTCAGACATTCTCAATTGTACTGCCATATTATATATGGTGTGTTACGCTCTTAAAGGACCACATCTTCTATAAGTTGTACATTAAAACAACAAAGAGTTCCAGGTTGAAGGTGAGAGGGGGGTAGATCGCAGTGTCAGTTCAATATACCACTATTATCTTTGATCTATTGTACATACTAATCCATGATTGTTATACATACTTCATGACATACAATCATAGTTTCAGTCTTAGAGTCAGTTATCTTATACTGACATTTCAAAATGCATCATTTTCCGGATATATTCATAAGCAGATATTAGATCATTATCTCTAATATCATTTAATAATGAGTTTTTCATTCTATTCTTGACCCAAAAAGAATTCATATTCATGGTCAATATTAAGTCCTTTTTCGACTGCTTTCAGTTTGATCAACCACATTACTTCTCTTCTTCTAAGTGTCAGTAATCTGTTACCTGCTCTGGGATCAGATCTAATGTGGTCTATACAATGATAGCTAAAGATATGACGTTCTCTCTCTTCATAGTTCCGAACCATATGGGATGCTATGGGATAGCGTGTGTCTCCTTGTTTTAATGCTCTAAAATGTTCAGTCATCCTGTCTCTCAGTCTTCTAATCGTGCTTCCTACGTATATTTTACCGCAGGTGCAAACAATCACATACACCACATAGGTGGTATCACAATTAATGAACATTCTTAGGACATTATCTCCTGTTTCATTGTAGTTAAAAGTAACTACTTTCTTTTTGGCCCACCTACATGAGTTACATCTCCCACATTTGTGGAACCCTCTATGTTTCGTTAGCCAGTCAGAAGTTACAGATTTTTTGGGATAACTGGGACTTAACATATTAGTTAAAGTCAGTCCTTTCTTAAAGGTAATACTTGGGTTTTCAGTTAGATAAGGTTGTAAATCATGATCTAATCTCAACAAGTACCAATATTTCTTCATAATAGAAAAGAGTTTTGGACTCTCAGTACTGTAATTTGTTATCATTCTAACTTTTTCTTCTTTGTCATTCCTATTTATTTCTTTCAAGGTTGCACTGCGTTTAAGTTTGTTAACCCTATTAATAGCAGATTTGATTACTTTATCTTCGTATCCACGATCTCTAAATCTTTGTGACATATCTTTAACATTGTAAATAAAATCACTGTCTCGAGAACAATTTCTTCGTGCTCTCACCATTTCCCCATATGGTATAGCGTTAATTTGGCTGCTGGGATGACAGCTTCTGGCATGTAATGTTGCATTACAACTAGTTGGTTTTCTAAACATTCTACTTTTAAGTTTATCATCCTCAACAAACAATTCTATATCCAGAAATGTGATGCTTTTAAAATCATATAGCATTGTAAACTTCAAATTAGGAGTATTGTCATTCAAAAAGTCAAAAAAACCTTTAAGTTGTTCCACAGTCCCTGTCCAAATTAAAAGGCAGTCATCTATAAAGCGACCCCAATATTGTATATATTGTATCCATTCTCTGTTTTCGGGACCCCAGATTCGCCCCGCCTCAAACCACCCCATAAAGAGGTTCGCTAAACACGGGGCGAATCTGGATCCCATCGCTGTCCCAAGCCGTTGTTTATACCATTGTCCATTGAACAAAAATACATTATTTTTCAGAACCAATTCTGTCATATGTAGGATCATCTGAGTGTGGTCGTAAAGTTCAGCTGATCTGCGACTTAGAAAGTAGTCAAGTGCTTGAATACCAAGTTGATGGTCTATGTTAGAATATAATGATACTACGTCTAATGTAGCTAATATCATCCCTTCTTCCCACACAAGGTCATTCAACAGATTCAAAACATGTTTAGTATCCTCTATAAACGATGGTAAATTATAAACATATTCTCTCAAAAAGGTATCAATATAGTGTGACAAGTGTTCTGTCGGACCACCTATTCCGGATATGATAGGTCTTCCGGGTGGTTTGTCACGACTCTTTTGTATTTTTGGTAAAGTGTACATGCAGGGTGCCTTGGGATAGGTCACCTGCAAGTACAAGTACTCCTCATGATCTAAAAGCGTTTGATCATACCACTCTTTAACTTTCTTATTGATCTCATCTACAAGTTCTTTCATCGGGTTGAATGATAGTTTCTCATAGTATAGATTGTTGTCAAGTTGAGATTGTACCTCATTGTTGTAATCTGTAGTGTTCTGTATAACTAGATTACCACCTTTATCAGCCCTACGTATTGTTGTAGCTTTATTATTCATGAGTTCCTTTAAAGCAGTTCTCTCGTTAATAGATAAATTATCTTCTCTAGTATTAAGTTGTTTCCTCTGTCTCTTATCAATTTCTTTATCTATCTCGGTATTGACTGCTTTAAAGAAAACATCTATGGTGTTAACTGGAGTCAATTGTGGTGTCCATTTAGATTTCATCTTTAGGCCACTTCCTACAGTTTGAAAACGGTCTACTTCTAAGTCTTCAATTAATTTCGATATAGTTATAGGGTCATCTTCTCTTTCTGTGAGTGACAACAGTAGTTAAGTTTCTTTAAGTTCCTGAATGGTAAGATTACTTTTGAGTTCATTGACTGTTTGTTTCTTTTTTTCAGGTATATTTAGAAAGAATTTTTTTAGTTTCAATCTCCTCGTAAATTTAAAAAGGTCTATTTTTGTCATATACCAGTCCTGTCTCATGGCCGGGCAAAAGCCTAAACTCCTCTTAAGTAATGTAACCATATCTTCAGATAGATCAAACTCAGACAGATTAATAATTTCTATATCACTTACATTAAATTCACCATTCACGGTTGTGGTTTCCATGATCTCAAGCTCCTCTTTATCCTTGATTCTGGATCTCCTACCTCCTCTTCTCCCTCTCCTGGTCTTTTTGCAATAGTATTGCGATTCCGTATTTTTGTATCTCGATTCCCTCTCCTGAGCCGGCGAACCTCTTCTAAAAAATTGGTCTCAGGTGTTGTGGTTGTTGTCAAAATAGGTGCATCCTCATTTTCATCACTTGAGACATTACTTGAAGATGCATCCTTATCACTAACTGATGGAGTGCTGCCAAACTGTTTCGCTACTTGTTTTTTATTTACAAGATAGTCAAATCTCTTAGCAAATGTATATATGCGTCCTGATAGATAGTCATTCTCATCCCGTTTTAGTTTGCGTGCTTTTCTCTTCTTAATATCCAATTGTACTTCATTCAAAATGTCATCCAGTATCGTATAGTTTTTTACCGTAGCCTCTGGTAGATTCAATTCTTTAATTTCATCTTCAATCTTTTGAATTTCAATTAACAATTTAGCTATCTTTCTCTCAGCATTTTCAATTAGAATCTTAATCAAATTGCGAGAGCTATCATTCCATTCCTTTTCCCAGGTAATATACAAATCTGGTTCCAGATCCTCATATGCTGGTATTATTTGGGATCTCAAACCACGAGGTATTCTGTTTAGTAATAGATACTGTTTCAGAGTTGCAGCATCCCACCATTTATTCAACTCCGTTATTTTAAGTGATTCAAGTTTAGTGAATTTGTATCTAAGTCCTTCTTTTTTGTTGGTTCTAGGAGGTCCTACTGCTGAGCCTATCGTGCCTCCTGCTTTCAGACTGCTAAACAGTTGTTCTGCTTCTTTGTCTCGATTCATTTTATACACCTTTGCGGCTGCGCAATAACTAATAATATCAACAAAAGAAATGGTAACAGTTATATTTGAGCGCACTGCATGTAAAGGATAGAGTATATAATCCAATTGTATACAGTTGGTGCTCAGGTATGAAGGAAGTCGGCTACCTCGACCTCACAGACAAATCACAAAAGTGATTTAAAACAATGCAAATTTCTACCGAGCACTCAGTGTCCATAAATAACAGTCTTTCAGTTCATCAAGATTTTCAATTTATTTTCTTCATTGAAAATTTCTTCTCTATAATCCAAATTGTTCTGACGCAGCCAACACGTGTTTCGTCTGGTCTGTATCGACCTTGACTTCTTCAGGGCTGCAACCCAAAATGATAAAAGATATACATATTCAAAAGGGAGAACCCCACATCTGGAGATCTAATCTATCTCATCAAAATTTACAGACAATAACAGGTCAAAAAATATTATACTTTCTTACTCTATGGTATTCTCATTAATATAAAAGACAAAGGCCAAATACACACTTAAGACACTTCAAAGTTCTTATAACATCTGTACATATACCGTAAATCATTACCAAGTTAGTTTCACTCAATGTGTCTATCCCAATCTTTTATGACTATGTAAGTTCATCTCGGGATGCAACCTAATCAAGCTATAATACACCCATATAACTATGCATAGATCTGAAGCTATTTCCAGATTCTATATCTCTGTTGATAATAATCAAATTCTATTGAATCAGGCTGACCCATCAAGGAAAACTCTTATATTATGTAGTATTCTTAATAGTCAGTAATTTCATTCTAAAAAGGAGAAAGAAGGGAGGATTGTCCATATCAGTCCATATCAGTCTAATAAGCTAATTAGCCACTAGATCAAAAAGTGACGGATTATAATTAATAAATCCTCACCTTACATTCACAAAAGTAATTCTCTTCCATATATTTCCGTTATAAATTCGTCATGTTTATTCCTCCGTGATCATAGTAAATTTGTTTGGTATTATATATTCGCCACGTTTTATCCTCCGTTTGGTATTATATATTCGCCACGTTTAATCCTCTGTAATATAGTAAATTCTTTTGGTGTACGAGTACGTCACCTGCAATAATAATCGTACTATCAGTATTCCATTACTTTTAAGTAATGATAAATGGCAACACGACCCAAGTTTTTGCTCACCTAATGGCTCCTGGCGCATGCGAAAGTCCGTAGCGTTCTACGTCGGCGCCATGTTAGTGCTCCTATTTATACTAAAGCTACGTGAGCGCCATTTTGGTTAAGCAAATCTCAAACTTTTGATTGCAAACTATAAATCTACCGATTTTAGCGATAGTTATTTTTTAACAATATTGATATAAGTGTTCATGTAGTCTAAGTAAGATCATAATCTATAATACAGTTGTGACATCAATATTATAAATTCGTCTAAGTAAGGTCATAATCTATAATACGGTTGTGGCATCAATATTATAAGTTACGTAACGTTATCAGTTTCTATATAAATTATTGTTAGTTTATCCTACGCTCATTGTCACTTATTATGTCCACAGTAATCATCGGTAAGTTCGAAGATAATTGTGTCTTATCGAAAAAACGGGGAGAAAAAACGGTCGCCATCTTTAGTTGGGTCACTGTTTCTATATACTTCTTAGCTTAAAGTTATTGTTATATAAACTAAAGTCGTGTTACCTGTGATTAGTATATTTATGTATGCAATGTGTAATCGCTTATATTCAGTTAGGTACAATTTTGTACTTATATTTAAAATATTAGCTCTTGTCAGACATTCTCAATTGTACTGCCATGTTATATATGGTGTATTAAGCTCCTAAAGGACCACATCTTCTATAAGTTGTACATTAAAACAGCAAAGAGTTCCAGGTTGAAGGTGAGAGGGGGGGTAGATCACAGTGTTAGTTCAATATACCACTATTATATTTGATCTATTGTACATACTAATCCACGATTGTTATACATACTTCATGACATACAATCATAGTTTCAGTCTTAGAGTCAGTTATCTTTACTGACATTTCAAAATGCATCATTTTCCGGATATATTCATAAGCAGATATCAGATCATTATCTCTAATATCATTTAATAATGAGTTTTTCATTCTATTCTTGACCCAAAAAGAATTCATATTCATGGTCAATATTAAGTCCTTTTTCGGCTGCTTTCAGTTTGATCAACCACATTACTTCTCTTCTTCTAAGTGTCAGTAATCTGTTACCTCCTCTGGGATCAGATCTAATGTGGTCTATACCATGATAGTTAAAGATATGACGTTCTCTCTCTTCATAGTTCCGAACCATATGGGATGATATGGGATAGCGTGTGTCTCCTTGTTTTAATGCTCTAAAATGTTCAGTCATCCTGTCTCTCAGTCTTCTAATCGTGCTTCCTACGTATATTTTACCGCAGGTGCAAACAATCACATACACCACATAGGTGGTATCACAATTAATGAACATTCTTAGGACATTATCTCCTGTTTCATTGTAGTTAAAAGTAACTACTTTCTTTTTGGCCCATCTACATGAGTTACATCTCCCACATTTGTGGAACCCTCTATGTTTCGTTAGCCAGTCAGAAGTTACAGATTTTTTGGGATAACTGGGACTTAACATATTAGTTAAAGTCAGTCCTTTCTTAAAGGTAATACTTGGGTTTTCAGTTAGATAAGGTTGTAAATCATGATCTAATCTCAACATGTACCAATATTTCTTCATAATAGAAAAGAGTTTTGGACTCTCAGTACTGTAATTTGTTATCATTCTAACTTTTTCTTCTTTGTCATTCCTATTTTTTTCTTTCAAGGTTGCACTGCGTTTAAATTTGTTAACCCTATTAATAGCAGATTTGATTACTTTATCTTCGTACCCACGATCTCTAAATCTTTGTGACATATCTTTAACATTGTAAATAAAATCACTGTCTCGAGAACAATTTCTTCGTGCTCTCACCATTTCCCCATATGGTATAGCGTTAATTTGGCTGCTGGGATGACAGCTTCTGGCATGTAATGTTGCATTACAACTAGTTTGTTTTCTAAACATTCTACTTTTAAGTTTATCATCCTCAACAAACAATTCTATATCCAGAAATGTGATGCTTTTAAAATCATATTGCATGTAAACTTCAAATTAAGAGTATTGTCATTCAAAACCTTTAAGTTGTTCCACAGTCCCTGTCCAAATTAAAAGGCAGTCATCTATAAAGAAACCCCAATATTGTATATATTGTATCCATTCTCTGTTTTCGGGACCCCAGATTCGCCTCGCCTCAAACCACCCCATAAAGAGGTTCGCAAAAGACGGGGCGAATCTGGATCCCATCGCTGTCCCAAGCCGTTGTTTATACCATTGTCCATTGAACAAAAATACATTATTTTTCAGAACCAATTCTGTCATATGTAGGATCATCTGAGTGTGGTCGTAAAGTTCAGCTGATCTGCGACTTAGAAAGTAGTCAAGTGCTTGAATACCAAGTTGATGGTCTATGTTAGAATATAATGATACTACGTCTAATGTAGCTAATATCATCCCTTCTTCCCACACAAGGTCATTCAACAGATTCAAAACATGTTTAGTATCCTCTATAAACGATGGTAAATTATAAACATATTCTCTCAAAAAGGTATCAATATAGTGTGACAAGTGTTCTGTCGGACCACCTATTCCGGATATGATAGGTCTTCCGGAATTACTTTTGTGAATTTAAGGTGAGGATTTATTAATTATAATCCGTCACTTTTTGATCTAGTGGCTAATTAGCTTATTAGACTGATATGGACTGATATGGACAATCCTCCCTTCTTTCTCCTTTTTAGAATGAAATTACTGACTATTAAGAATACTACATAATATAAGAGTTTTCCTTGACGGGTAAGCCTGATTCAATAGAATTTGATTATTATCAACAGAGATATAGAGTTTGGAAATAACTTCAGATCTTTGCATAGTTATATGGGTGTAATATAGCTTGATTAGGTCGCATCCCGAGATGAACTTACATAGTCATAAAAGATTAGGATAGAAACATTGAGTGAAACTAACTTGGTAATGATTTACGTTATATGTACAGATGTTATAAGAACTTTGAAGTGTCTTAAGTGTGAATTTGGCCTTTGTCTTTTATATTAATGAGAATATCATAGAGTAAGAAAGTATAATCTTTTTTGACCTGTTATTGTCTGTAAATTTTGATGAGATAGATTAGATCTCCAGATGTGGGGTTCTCCCTTTTGAATATGTATATCTTTTGTCATTTTGGGTTGCAGCCCTGAAGAAGTCAAGGTCGATACAGACCAGACGAAACACGTGTTGGCTGCGTCAGAACAATTTGGATTATAGAGAAGAAATTTTCAATGAAGAAAATAAATTGAAAATCTTGATGAACTGAAAGACTGTTATTTATGGACACTGAGTGCTCGGTAGAAATTTGCATTGCTCCTCTACTACATCGATTGCACCTATCGCCTGAAATGTGAGCTCGTTAAGCTGCCGACCAGGTATGAACCCTCTCTGGTCAGAATGAATAATAGTTTTGATAACTTTTGCCAGTCTAGTTGTTAATACTCCAGAAAAAATCTTAAGATCCGAATTCAGGAGGGAAATGGGTCTATACGATTCGATCATTTTAGGTTCCTTGTTTGGTTTTGCTATCAGGGTGATGATAGCCTCCGCCCATGAAGGTGGAATATCAGCCCATTGTAAAAAGATGCTATTGGAGAGTGATAATAGTGCGGGTAAAATTTCATCCAGATTGTCTTTATAAACCTCTGTCGGCAACCCATCTGGGCCGGCGGCCTTCCTTCTGCTCATCTTATTTACTTGCAACCTTATCTCTCCCTCAGTGATGTCGTTGGCTAGCAAGGTTTTATCTGACTCGCTTAGCTGGGACAAGTCCCTCAAACTCAACAACTGCTCCACTTCCTCCGCTCCCCGGCTACTGACTTCTTGATAAAGTCCTTTCATAAAGCCCCTGGCTTCCTCTCTGATCTCTACATCTTCCGTTAATAATACTCCCGAATCACGCTGGATTAGTGAACTAATATTATTCCTGTTCCTCTCTGATCTTGCCTTCCAGGCCAGAAGGGCACCGCATTTCTCTCCGTACTCGAGATTATTCAACTTACTGACCTCCCATATGTCCTTAATTAATTTGTCTGCTCTTGTTTTAAGTCGTAATTGTAGTTCTAGCAGTTCTTTTTCTAGGTTTGGAATTTTTTCCCTGTCTTTGAAGGCAGCTAGCTGTAATTGTGCCTCCTTCTTTTTAATAAGATCAAGGTCGTTAATATCCTTTTCCTTAATAGATCTTCTTTTATGGGCCATCTGGGAGCCCAATATCCCTCTCAAATAAGCCTTAAAAGATTCTCAGACTGTACGTTCTGTGCCTGTACCTATATTGAATAGAAAAAGCTCCGTCAGACTCTTCCTGACGTTGATTTTGATCTCATCATCCAGTAAAAGTGTTCTCTCCAGAGTCCATCTACACTCTAGTTGTCTGGTCTTGGAATTAATCTTCAGTTCGACCACTGAGTGATCGGAAAGGCCTACCGGGGTATAAGAGATTGAAGCTATATCTGGCATAAGTACTCGGTCTACCAGGAAATAATCAATACTGGAGTATTGCTTATAGTTTTTACTAAAAAAGGAATACTCCCTTGAGGCTCCGTGCTTAACTCTCCATATGTCCTGCAAGTTAAAATCCTTCAGTATATTTTTAAGAGCAAGAAAATATTTTTTTTGGACACTATACTTAACTCTGGAAGTACGATCTAACTGACTGTCCAGTACTAAGTTAAAATCGCCTCCTAGTATTACTGGCGCAGTGGACTGTATCAAAACGCCCTCTAGTTTCAGAAGAAAGCTGGAATTGTCTTCGTTGGGACCATAATATACCGCGCATGTATAAAGAGAGCTACCTATGGAGAGCCTGAACGTCAGTCTGCCCGTCCGCCCTGCGTGCAGTGTGCTCGTCGTAGGAGAGGCGTCGGAAGAGACGCCTCCCGGACTAACGCACCGGCGTTTGCATCAAAGGTACAGCGCCATCGCGGTCGGGAAAATGAAGCAGCAGAAGCGGTAGAAACCGCGAAAAAGTGAGGGTTGCGAGCCGCGCTGGCAAGAAGGATTGCTCTGGTGAAGGATTGGCATGGAGGAGAGGCACGGAGGTGAGGGCGCGGAGGCAGAGACCTCGCATGCAGAGACCTCGCACGCTAGGCACAGACAGAGGTGAGTGAAGGAGAGAGTAAAGCGGGTTGAGCTCAGGACCCTGGGACTGTGTAATAAACAGGTCGAGCTCAGAACCCCTGGACAGTTAATAAACAGTGGCACTCATTACATCTAACCCCAAAATCCCCACATGCAAATTACTAATACTGAAGTCTGGAAATTGAACTATTGGATTATTGGACTATTGGAAGTTTGGAGTGTGTAGCTGGGTCTTTGTGCTGGTCAGCCTGTTGGCTCAACAAACCAGCTGCTGGCCCCTCGTTCCTAAATAGTGTTGGTGGAGCGTGTAATATCGGAGGGTAACCATAGAGATGCCCCCCAAAAGAATGAAAGCAACTGTGGGACACAACTTGAGGACGAGATCAATCTCCGCAAATGTAGAGAAAGCGGGTTCCTCGGAGAGGAGCAAGGGGAGCCCTGAGTCTACACTTGTGAAAAAAAGAAGGAAAGGTGTGAAAAAGAATACAGTGGCCACTAAGAACATTACATCAAACTCAATAAAGGAGTATGTGGGAAAACATTTTAAAAAAGTATTCACACCTGTAAAAGACAAGGAAATTATGTCTATCGAGTCAGTATCTGATAATGAGAGCTTCGAAAGAGAAGAGATCAGGTATACATCCCTACCCTTGGATGTTCAGATATCCGAGTCCCTAAATATGGTCAATCAGTCCTTGCAGCTACTATCGGACCATCGGGATTTAGCCTCTCCAAGGCTGTCATCATCGCCACAAGATCGCTTCTCCTGTGATTTGGAAAGAAGAACCCAAGTTAGCCCGATCCCTCAGGAGGATCTGGAAAGAGAAAAAGATAGAACCACGAGCAGTAAGCTGCGTCACAGAAGAAGCGAAAGTAAAAGTTCTCCCGATTTTCGTGATGCTAGCACAGATCAATGTGGGGAACTGAATCTAACTTCAGAGATAAATCGAGATCTTTCTGCTATGTCTGCAACCTCAATGTTGGATCTAATGCTAATTTTACAAAAAACTCTCCAAGGCCTTTTAGAAGTGACTTTGTCCAACAATGTAATTCTAAAAATTCAAAAAATTTATTTAGCTAAAATAGAAGGGGAGCTAGAGGGGATCAGACTACACATGCCAGATATGGGAAGACAAAACCTCAATCTTGACCCTGTGCCTGAGGCACGGGCCGAGGCGCAGGTAGAAACTGTCGAACAACTTAAAGCAAGTCACGAGGTATACATTTCAAAGTGGCCAATGAGGATTATAAGAAGAGGGGAGATGGTTAGACGTGGGAAATTAACTGGAGCAGGAGGGGTAGGTAGGAGATCACTAGAAAAAGGGAGGGAAATCCCAGAGAAAAGGTCAAGGGTGGAAAAGGATGTCGGTGAAAAGGGGAATGAAATAAAGGGACCCAAGCCTGGTATGAGTACAATAATGAAGAGAACCCCAAAGAAACAGGGGAAAAATGTGTGCCCCCATAATACCCCAGCACCACAGATGGAACAAGTTAATAAGAAAATTAAATCACAGACTAAAGAGGCCGGGAGACAGTTAGGAGGGAATCTACAGTCATGGGTCACCCGGGAGGTGCGAGCCAGCAGGCCTAATACTCAAACATACAAGGCAAATAGGACAGAACCTCTGATCCCAAACAGGATAACGAAAGATGGGAGGGAGGATATGAGGCTATACCTTGAACCAATACCCTTAAGGAAAGGGGGGAAGAAACTTGAAAAGAGGTTGCCCCTTAATAGGACACAACTTCTGCAGGGCTTTGCCAAATGTCATAATCTGAAAGATTTAGGAACGAACGACCTCAGACAAGTGGGCTTTAGCCAAAATAAAGAAGGGAAGGAGGTCACTAAGATTTTACTGTATTCAAAACTGATAAAAATTATGATTGAGAAAGCAGCAAATGACCTACAGAAAGAGGGTATTCGACTATTAACCGAAGAGGAGGTACTGAGAGAAACAGAAGGAATTGATTGGCAAGGAAATAACTTCCTAAGATGCCATGCAGGGTTGGGAAAGAGACAGGTAAGGATAAGGGACCCAGAAGAAGAGGAAGGAACCGCCCTGGGTAACATACAAATAGTAGCAAATAATTCAAACTTAGAAAACTGGTGGGGAAATTGGAGTAAGGTCACAGCCCAGGTGGGCCCTTCATCCAGAGCCCTTGAAATTCAGGGCGAGGATGGATGGCTAGAGGACATAGAATAGGTAGAGGATATGCCACATAGCATATGATTGGCCTCCTGGAACATAAATGGCCTAGGAGATGACGTTAAACAAAAAAATATAAAGGCATTAGGTAAAAACACAGAGATTATATGTATCCAGGAGAACTGGCTGTGTGGCAGAACCCCGACAATAGATGGCTTCTTCCAGCTAAATAGAATGGCTAAGAAACAGAGGTTTGGCCGTCCTGCGGGGGGAATAAGGACCTTGGTGTCAACAAAAATTATGAAAAAGGTGACAGAAATTACCGTAAAATATAAATGGCTACTTGTCTGTAGAATAATGTTATCAGGATGTAAGGAAAATAACATGTTATTGCTAATAAATGTATATATGCAATGTAGAGGAATATGCTGCGGAAATGGGGTTATTTACAGAAGACATTAATGCGATCTGTAAAAAGTATGGTATGGATGTGATCATGTTAATGGGCGATTTTAATCATAAAATGCCTCCCAAAAACGTAGATTGCTGGTTTCAAGAATTACTAGAGGCCTATGAGATACCGCAAGCTATTTTTCCAGACTGCACAACATGTACCAAAGATATCCAGTTGGGAAACTTTTTGGGAACAAAAAATCTTTTCTGTCTAAATGGAAGATCCCCCTTAGACTGTCCAGAAAAACAAAAAACGTTCAAAGTGGGCACTCAAAATTGCCCAATTGACTACGTATTTGTGTCCCCTTGGAGTTTCCAACTAATAACAGGGTTTAGGATTCTAAATAGAGAAGGGAGAGACCATAATATTGTAGTCCTGGAGATTCCAGGTGTACAACTAGAACCCAGAACCCAAGTTATGGAACAAAGGATGGATTATCCTAAACGACGTACAACTAGGTTAACCAAAGAACATATGGCCAAACTAATGCAACTACAACAGAATTTAGATCTGGATGCAGAAAATGGCCAGGGCCTAGACTGGTACGTAGGGAAAATTGAGAAGGTAGTCCAAATCCTCAGTGAAGGACTGAGAACCAGCCAAAAAAAACCTAAAGGAAACAGTTTAAAAGTGGACAAACAAAGAGGTTGGTTCACAAGGGAATGTCGGGAAAAGAAAAGAGAAGTGAGGAGAATGGCCCGACGTAAACTGATAAAAGGTGGGCATGGCAGTGGAAATGCATTAGCATCCCTAAAAAGAGAATATAATATGTTAATCAGGAGGACAAAAAGGGAATTTAAAGAAAGTTGTTGGCAAAAGCTATTAGAGGCCATAGAGGCAAAGAACTTACGACAGTTCTGGAAACTAGTTCATTCAGCAGCAGACCATCAGCCAGCTGGAATGAACTGTGTAGTGGAGGAAGCAGCCTGGGAGGATTACCTTCAGGAATTATATAGCCCGGGGAGTAACCGGGAAGTGAATCAGCACACAGATTGGAGCGGTCCGGTAGCTGATATAAAACTTGACTTTACGGCCTCTATAGTTAAAAAAACGATAAAGGGCCTGAAATTAACAAGGGCAGCAGGTCCAGATAACCTCCCGGCACTGATAATTAAAACTCAAATAGACTGGTGGGCGGAATTTTTTGCTAATATGTTCAGAGTAATTTTAGATACTGGAAGGATCCCCGAGAATTGGAAAGGGGCAATAATAAGACCAATACATAAGAAAGGCGATAAGCACACCCCAAAAAACTACAGGTTAATTAACCTTTTAGACATTGGGGAAAAGTTATTTACTAAGATAGTGCTGGCCAAACTAAAGACTTGGGTAGAAGGGAAGTCAATTATCCAGGTAGAACAGGGGGGATTTAAAGCAGGGCACTCCACGGTGGATCAGTGTTATGCCCTCTGGGCACTTGCACGGAAGTCGACGGAACAAACGGGGAACATGTTCTGTTGTTTCGTCGACTTCCGGGCAGCCTTTGATTTGGTGGACTGAGGGAAGCTATGGGAATGCCTGACTAAATATGAAATCCCAGCGGGCCTACTAGCAATCCTAAAAGAATTGCACAGAGAGAACTGGGTGCAAGTAATTAAAGATACTGAAGGGGCACTGACAAGGAAGATTGACATAGCAAACGGGTTAAGACAGGGCTGTGTCCTGGCCCCACTCCTCTTCTCGATTTTTCTAGCAGATCTGCCAGCAGCACTGGAAGTAGAAAGAAGTGCTAGCCCGAGAATGAGTGGCAGGAAGGTGGCAAGCCTTCTATACGCGGATGACCTAGTAATAATCGACCAAACAGAGCTAGGGCTACAGAGAAAACTAAATGTTTTTAATGACTACTGTAAGGCCAAACTTTTAGTAGTAAATATGGATAAAACGAAGATTCTGTGTTTTGGTAAAAGGTCTAAAAGTTTTAGCTGGTACCTAGGCAAAACTAGATTGGAAACGGTAAAGGAATATAAATACCTAGGCTTATGGTTCGAAAGCTCCTTAAATTGGGATAGACATATTGAAGCCCAAATGGCAAAAGCATCATCCTCTATTTGTGGGTTGAAAAAATTCAATAGAGATTACGGGGACCGGTCGCATAAACCCATGCTAAAGGTTTATGAAGCAATGATCCCTCCCCAAGTATTGTATGGGATGGAAGTTCTCCACTTCTGCGGCAAAGTGGGTTGGGATCGGGAGGAAGGTAAGGTGTTGAAAATGCTTCTGTCCTTGCCAAAGTCAGCGATGATACAGGCAATTAGATTAGAGACCGGAACAATAGCATGGAGCATTGAGGCTAAAATGGCTGTGGCAAGGTTCTGGAAACGACAATTACAAGAGGAAACCCAGAAGGTGTCCCTCTGGAGCAGTAATGAAATCCGGCATAGCAACCTAAAATGGGCAGTGGAGGCAAAAAGGAAAATAAAGGAGGTAACTGGTAGCTTAAAGGTGAGAGTTAATCAGAATCCAGTAGAAATTTATTTCAACAAAGACGTACTAAGAGCACAAGGAAGGGAGCTATCAAGACATCAGGACATAGAATACTTAAGAAAGAAAAAGTCCGTTCAATGTATGTTAGAAGCATGGGAAAATGATTCATGGTATCCATACTTAGAAACCCTGCCGAACTACGGATTGAGGTGGGAGATTTTGAAAATCCGAATTGGAACTAACCCATGGCTATTGGAGGGGAGATTAAAAGCAGAAATGCTATATCCTGATGGTCTATGTACGTGTGGACTGGAGACGAAGTGTGATATCTTGCACATATTGTTGGATTGCCTAACTGGTTTAGGAGTGAGAAAACAGTTCCTACGACCGTTATTTATAAAATATGGCATAAATTCAAGAGGGCAAGCTGCTACACTACTAATAAAAATGGAAAAATTAGATACTGCAATTGCCCTAGGGAACTATCTGAGAGGTATAAACCGTTTGGCCAGGGAAAAGCTCAAGAAAATATTGTGACTCATTTTATTACCTACCTTTGCAGGAGACATTATTAAAGTCCGATGCACGTCTAGTTCAAATGGTCTTAACTTTTGTAAAATAATAATGATGTTTGTACAGGGTTTTTTAAAGATTGTAAATGCTTATTTTATCAAGTTTAGATGTTTTTAACTTTTTAACTGACTTTTAAATTTGGGAATACTGAAATATATGGGCCTATAGTAGCTACGCTTTTACTAGAAATGTATAAGTAGAGCAACTTAGAAATGCAACTGTGTGATTTTAGAGATCATTACGTATCATTGTTACCATTTGGATTGTAATGTTTTAATTTTATATGAACTCGAAGTTTAAAGACCACGGTCTAAATAAACAGATTTCTCTCTCTCTCTCTCTATGGAGAGTACTGCCACCTACCATCTCCCGGACTCGTCGGTGTCCCATCGACGGACCTTAATCCCTTTATTTGCTCGGACAACTAAAGCTACCCCCCTGGTAGTTCCTTTTTGCCCAGAGCATAACGGATCACTGAAATAATATCGACTGCCAAAATATCGACTACCCAAAATATCGAGGAAAAAATATCTACAGCCAAAATATCGAGTTTGTATGTACAAACAGGTAAGTACAAAAATATCGAGTACAAAATATCGTTTACAAAAATATAGTTGTAAAAAATATCAACTTTAATAAAAACAATGTTTAATTACATTAATATAAAAAATAATTACTAAAATATAATTAACAATACTTAAAATAACTTTTAATAATTAAATAATTAATGAAAGTAAAAAAATAATATTTTTTTAATCATATTTCTTAAAACATATATATATATAGTAAAAAAATTAATTAAATAATAGCCAATATTATTAACGTACAAATACAAAAGAGTAAAAATTACTATTCCCACTCCAGTGGGTGCAACAGTAGGGAAAGCGTTGGATAGCGTAGGGGTTAAAATTACTATTCCCACTGCAAAGAGTGCAACAGTGGATATATGACGTTACAACGCAACTTTTACAACGCACTACCATTACAACGTAAGTATTGGTAAGTATATAATAATTTTTTTTATTTAAATTATTTAAAATTATTTTAATATAATTTAATTTAATTTAATTTCATTAAATTAAATTTATGTAAATTTAATTTTACTTTATTTTTACACTGTACCCCTGTACCCCAAAAACCCAAAACTGACCCTGAACCCTAAAAAAACCTTTACCCAAAAACCCAATACTGACCCTGAACCCTAAAAATACCACTTTACCCAAAAACTAAAAACTGACCCTGAACCCTAAAAATACCCCTTGACCCAAAAACTAAAAACTGACCCTGAACCCTAAAAATACCCCTTTACCCAAAAACTAAAAACTGACCCTGAACCCTAAAAATACCCCTTTACCCAAAAACTAAAAACTGACCCTGAACCCTAAAAATACCCCTTTACCCAAAAACTAAAAACTGACCCTGAACCCGAAGAATACCCCTTTACCCAAAAACTAAAAACTGACCCTGAACCCTAAAAATACTCCTTTACCCAAAAACCCAAAACTGACCCTGAACCATAAAAATACCCCTTTACCCAAAAACTAAAAACTGACCCTGAACCCTAAAAATACCCCTTTACCCAAAAACTAAAAACTGACCCTGAACCCTAAAAATACCCCTTTAATTTAACATAATTAGCAATTAATCAATGAAATTAAATTAATTACCAATTACATTTTAATTAATTAACAAATATTTTTTAATTAACAAATAATTAAATATTACTACCAATTAATACATTTACATATTTAATTAATTATAATTAAATTACTTCCCACCCTATTCCCCTATAAACCCACAACCCGCTACAGGAAATACATTATTTAAATTTACACAATTAGCAATTGATCAATTAAAATAAATTAATTACCAATTAAATTTTAAATAATTAACAAATATTATTTAATTACCAATTAATTAAATATTACTACCAATTAATACATTTACATATTTAATTAATTATAATTAAATTACTTCCCACCCTATTCCCCTATAAACCCACAACCCGCTACAGGAAATACATTATTTTAATTTACATAGTTAGCAATTAATCAATTAAATTAAATTAATTACCAATTAAATTTTAAATAATTAACATATATTATTTAATTACCAATTAATTAATTATTACTACTAATTATTACTACCAATTAATAAATGTACATATTTAATTAATTATAATTAAATTACTTCCCACCCTATTCCCCTATAAACCCACAACCCGCTACAGATTAAAATTACACAATAATTTAAAAAAAATCATTAATTAAAAATAATTATAACATAAAATGACACTTTTCACACATATTATAACATAAAAACACTATAAATAATTAAATATTATTTAAAAAACGATATTTTTTACTATCTAGATGATATACTTGGATATTTTCACTTTCTATATTATTTACAGTCGATATTACTTCACTTACCTTAAAAACGATATTTTGGCTGTCGATATTCTGTCGATATTCTGTCCTGTCGATATTTTGTCCAAACGATATTTAAAACTCGATATTCTGTCCAAACGATATTTTGGAGTCGATATTATGTCTGTGCACCGAGCATAACACCTCCTGAACCCACCCCTGCCTCACAAAAACTTGTTTAAATAGCTCCGCCTCTAAATGCGTTTCCTGAAGAAGGTGAACATGAGCTTCAGTATTTTTCAAAAATTCACAAATCCTTAGCTGTTTTCTCCGACTCCCCAAGCCATTTAAGTTCCAGGAGAGAAATTTAACCCCACTAGTGTCCCCCTTCGATAGCTCGAGACAAAGATATAGCGATTTTACGACGTATGAGGACATTTTTATTTTTACACCCCCCCACCCGTGACCCCTCCCAAACCCATCCCCGAGGAACCCTCCCATCTATCAGGCGTTGGTCTCGCCTTTTGGGGAGCTCCTCCTGCCCGCGTCACTGCATCTGCAAGTTTTTACTTTTTTTTTTCTTTTCTTTAAAAAACCTGCTGATCTGCCCCACCTATAATGAACCACAACCTCTTCCTTTTTTTTTCTTCCTTCCCTTTTTTTTTTTTATTCCCTTTTATTGGATATGTATTTGATTCACATAGTTTCCCCTAAAAATTGTACATTTCCTTATCAATTTTTGTTTTTTTGTTTTTGCATCTTCAGTATTCCGTCTAAGCTGGGCCAGACGATTTCCTCATTTTTAACAATAATTCATCCACTTCCTCCGAGTGATTGCAATTATGCATTTTGTTGTTCCACATCACCTTTAATAGGCTGGAAATTTCATCTGCACTTGTGCCCCCAGAGATCTGAGTTCTGGCATTCTGGATCCCAGTTCCCACTGCCTCTGGGCTGTCCGACCCCCTATATCCGATCTAATTTGATATAGGTTTGACCGGTAGTGAAGGGCAGATTGTGTAAGACATCTACTCAGTATTAACTCCTTAACCCTGTAGGTTTGAAAATTTACAAGGATCTTTCTGGGTGCCTTACAGTCCGGATGAAGTCTGAAGGGATCTCTATGGACCCTCTGGATTTCTGCCTCCAGATCAATATCCAGCCGATCTTTCAAAACCCCCTCACGAAGCAAATTGCAGACAAACCCTTTGATGTCCTCCACTTCCTTCCCTTCTGGGATTTTCAGAATTCTAAGGTTGTTTCGTCGGGTGTGTATCTCCAACCTTTCCATATCCATCATAAGGGTCCGGTTTTGTGCTCTAAGAGTATAAATATCTTTGGAATTCCCCAGCGTGGGGTCCGGGACACTATATCATCTAGTCTGGTCTCCAACAAGTCGAATCTGTCGTGCAGCTTCCTCTGGTTACCCTCTGAGATTTCAAATTTTCCCAATAGATCTTCCCGCAGTGATTGAAATAGAAAACCTATTCTGTCACCCTCGAGACTATAGCCGTTGGATTTACAGAGTTAGTGGGATTCCGAGTGGCAGAACTGCTTTGAGGGAGAGGCAGAGCAAAGGGTGGGGGCTTTACTTGAGATATTAGGGATGACTGAGGTATAAGTAGTTCTCCAACGTCCACGGGACCTGGGTGAGAGCGGAGTCCGCAGTTCCTAAACCAACAGGGGGTCCTTGAGGCTCTATTGTTACAGGCAGGAGATCACCAGATCTAGCTGTAGAATTATCAATAGAGTCAGTGCATAGTCCAACTTCTAGACTCTCTGAAGGCTGTGTACCTTCCTTATCTTGACTCCTCTCCAACGGAGCATAAATGTTCCCCAGAGTCAGAACAGATGAGCCAGCAACCTGGTCTAGTTGGACTGCTGCTGCCCCTGTTACTGATTTCCCCTTTGGACCTGCCAGGCGCTCCATGATCTGGAAATAACTCTTGAGCGAAGGAGTACTCTTCTGTGCTTGTGACTGTTGAGTCGCCTTTATGTTGCTTCCCTTCTTAGTTCCCCACTTCTTTTTCTTTTTGTAAGGGGTTAGAGGGGTCGGTCCTTCTCTTTCAGCAGTCTCTGCTGAATCCCAGACCCCCTGTCGCCTCAGGTCCTGCCTCGACCTTAATTGATACCTATTCCTTGTCACCCCGGCTGCCTCGTCGAGTTTGCCCAGACTCGCAACAGGGAGGGCTGCCCCGAGACTGGATTGTGGGCGTTCCACAGATTCCACTGTTGTGCTGGCTGTACCACCCCCACCACTGAGGGGAATAACTTGTTGGACCACTGTTTGTACTGATAAAGAATCTGCCTCCATGGAAACCTCCCCCCTTGATGCCTCCTTACCGGTCTTCCGCGCACCCAAGGACTTTGTTGCTGAGAACTGCCCCCAACACACCGGGCCTCTAAATTGAATGAGGGAAAATGCACCCCTGGATTGATGCCATACGCTTCCTGAGTGCTTGTCACCTGGTTCTCGCTCTCTTCTGCTCCCCAGTATCAATAAACCCCCAACGAATGCCGCTGCTGCCACCTTTTCCTCCGTGACTATCCTGCTACAGCTCCGTCGAGAATGAGCTGACTCCGCCCCCTCCGCCATCGTCCACACTGAGCGCAGGAATCGCATATGCCTCCCAGGGTCCTAGCGCCCGAGAGAGCCGCAGGCGTTGCACCGCCAAATGATTGAAAAGATCAGGAAACCACTAATCCGCCCAAACTATCGCCACCGAGGCCATCCGTAATTCCGCACCAGATCGCTCAGGTGGGGGCACTCTAATCACTTCATTTCAGCTATCTTGCCGTCCGCAGTACCGCTACACACGGGAGTCCCCGCGACAGCCGTCAGCCTGCCGCCGCCATGTTCCTCCGTCACCAGCAACCCTTGAGCTACTCAAGTGCTAATTTTCTCCTTGAATGTTGATTACAAATGGGAGATGATTATAAATGCGCTTCATGAATAATTTACGACTAAGATTCAAGGTTTTCTCCTTGAATCTTAGTCGTAAATTATTCATGAAGCGCATTTATAATCATCTCCCATTTGTAATCATCTCCAATGCATTTCGAGCATAACATGCTCTTCATCAGGGAGTATTTTCTGAAAAGTCAAAATATAATGCTTATAGATACAAGACTTTGTTTGTGCAAACATCTATAATGTGCCTCTAATATTCTAAGTGTGATGTTGCCTATAACCAGCATGGAAATTGTTACCACATAATATGAGACGTGTAAAGTGCAAAATTTAAAATTTGCTAACATTCGTGCCAAGAATTTTCAATTCTATTAAGGACAGGAGGCGAGGATTATGCTGTCTCATTTCTTTACTACCAAAATACAGCAGCCAATCACAATAGTAAAGAAAAACAATAAACTACAAATCCCATGAACCCTTAGGATACCATAGAGTAGGTGATGTATAAAAGGTATCCTAGAGGACAGTCCTTCCTCTTTCTTTGTGTAGAACAGTTCAGTCATAAGTAAAGTCATAAAAGTAACAGTTCCAGGAATCCAACAGGATAAAATGAAGATAAACACGAAACCCAGCTTCCGGGGAGCAGAACCATGAACCAGAAGAAAGACGGATGGCCAAGGGTCCAGGAAGTCCTAAACAGAATGTTGCAACTGTAGAAACCGTCCGAAGAACAGCCACCAATGGCCCGTGGGACACGACCAAATGCAATCATTTAGGATCAGAACCTGAAATGAAAAAACAAATCCGTAATATCCAAAAACTACCAGATGAAGGAAGCATGGATAAAGGATAAGGGAGGGAAAAAATACAACATATGCATAGAATACAAGTGTAAAAGCAATGATAAATACAATGCATACATATGAATAAGGGTGGGATAATCCTCGCCTCCTGTCCTTAATAGAATTGAAAATTCTTGGCACGAATGTTAGCAAATTTTAAATTCTATGTCAGGACGGAGGCTCCGATTATGCTAGTTTAAAGTTGATCCACCACAACAGAAGCAACATGCATAATAGGTTTAAAATAAAACGTTTTAAACACTGATTCAGAAGACCAATCAGCAGCCTTCAAGATGTTTTGGAGGCCAGCACCCAAGGAAAAAGCCTTAGAGGCCATAGCTCCTCTAGCCGAGTGGGCACCAAAAACAGAAACATCAATGCCCGCCTCCTTCATGAGCCAACGAACCCATCGTGCTAAAGTGGCAGGACAAACAGGCTTAAACGGTTTTTGCAAAGCTATAAGCAGTTGACCTTGGAGATTGCTACGAAAAGGAGCAGTACTCACCTCATAATCTCTGATGCATTGAACCACACAGAGTTTGGGATTGTGAGGAAAAGAAGGATAGGAGACACAAGAAGTGTTAGACTTAGTACGGCGAGAAATAGTAAAAGAAACCCCTTCTGGGGTGAAAAAACGTCCAGCCAGATCTAAGGCACGAACATCAGATACACGTTTGCAGGAAAGCAAACATAACAACATGGTCAGTTTGGCAGATAACTGTTTGCGAGAGAGCAAAGAATTAGAAGGACATGAATCCAAGAAACGTAAAACCACTGAAACATCCCATAAGGCGACATACTTTGGGCAAGGAGGTTTTACCATCCGAACACCTCTGAGTAATTTGCAAATAATAGGATGCTCACCAATAGGTTTACTATCAACAGGGACATGACCAGCTGAAATTGTAGACCGAAAGTTGTTAATTGTCCTGTAGGCCAAACCCGAAGAAGCCTGTGAAGCCAGGAAATTGGAAACTAAAGTGACATCTGCAGAAGAGGGATCCACTGACCGTTGTGCACACCAATCACACCATCGTTTCCAAGATGAAGCATAACGCTTGTGTGTGTTGGGAGCCCAAGCTTCCCCGATAAATCGGGCAGCCTCCGAAGAAAGCCCAGGGACTTGCCAACGTCCCCCGAGATCCACCATGCCACTAACCGAAGCTGACCCGAAAGAATGAGAGGGTGGGGATTTCTCAGAGGGTCCAGCAACAGATTCTGCAGGTTGGGAAGCAGAATGGGAGGAGAGCAACTCATCTCCAGAAGAATCGGAAACCACGGGTGGGCCCTCCACAGAAGAGTGACCAGAATCAAGTCCGACAGAAAGTGCCTTGCGCGGGCCAGAACCCTCGGAATCATTATGAAGGGAGGGAAGGCATAGCATAGAAGAGGAGGCCAGTTCTGAAGGAACGCGTCCGTGGCCAGAGCCTCGGGATCCGGTCTCCAACTGTAGAATTGAGACACCTGCGTGTTCAGCCGAGAAGCAATTCCCACTTGGCGTCCTCTGAAAGAGGAACCAGATCGGAATACCGCAAGCCCTTCTGAAGGTGACGGATTTTGAGACGCTGAAGGGCCCGATAGTGTAGAGGACCTGGAAAGATAGCTTGAATTGATGAGGACAACAGACCCACAATCCGAGCTACCGATCGCAAGGAAACCATCTGTTTGGACAAAACCAAACGCAATTCCCGTTTGATCGCTCTGATCTTCTGTCCCGGGAGCAGAAGTTGACAAGCAACTGAGTCGATTTTGAACCCTAGAAAATCCATGGTTTGAGAAGGACGAAAGTCCGACTTCTGTGGATTCACAAGAAATCCCAGAGATTGCAAAAGATCGATGGACCAATGCAGATGTCGTTGTAAAAGGAGAGGACACTGGGCCATCAAAAGAAAATCGTCCAGGTAAACAATCAATCTGACCCCACGGGCCCGCAAGGACTCTACAACTGGACGCAATAGCTTCGTGAAGCACCACGGAGCTGAAGACAGACCGAACGGAAGGACCGTGTACTCGTACCACTTTCCCAGCCACTGAAACTGGAGAAAGCGACGATGTGGAGCATAGATTGGAACTGAAAGATATGCATCCTTCAAGTCCAGACGAACCATCCAGTCTCCTTCCCGCAAAAGGTCCCTTAGAAGGTGAATACCCTCCATTTTGAAGTGACGTTACACCACTCCGCCGTTGAAGTCCTTGAGGTTGAGAACCAGACGAGAACCCCCTCCTTTCTTTTCCACTAGAAAGACATTGCTGACGAAGCTGTCTGGATGAGGGGAAGAAAGGACTATGGCCCCTTTCGCCAGAAGAGACTCTATCTCTGTGGAGATGAATTCCTGATCTCGTAGGGAAAAAACATGGGGAGAAGGAGGATGGTGTTGGAGAGGGTGAGCGTAAAACTCGAGTTTGTAGCCCTGGACCGTCTCCAACACCCAAGCATCGCTGGAGATTAACTGCCAATTCGGAAGGAAATATCTTAACCTGCCCCCCAAAATTACTTCTGAAGACAAAATTAATCTCACCTGAGGAATCCGGTCGACCACCTTGGGCACCTCCGTATCCACCTTTGGAGTACTGACCCCGACCTTTTCTTGAAGGGTAGAACTTTGATTTTCCAGAAGTGTAGGACTCCTGTCCGCCTCCTCTGTGGGACTGACCTCCTCTCTGAGTAGGTTGGGAAGTTCCACGGCCGGACGAACGCCCCCTTCGTCCAGCCCGGCCGAAAACCGGACGGAAAGCCCTACGCAGGTTGGCCTGCGCCCTGTCCAAGCCGCTGAAGGTGGCCACAAAACTGGGGAGTTCTTTTAAAAACGGCTGACCAAAGAGTAAACCTTGAGCTAGAGGCCCAGACTCCGAAGGAGCCAGATCAGTGAGCTTAGGATCAAGCTTCATGAGAATTGATCCACGGCGTTCACTATTCAGGGCGCAGTTAGCATTACCAAGCATGCATATAGCCCGCTGTGCCCATCCTACCATCTCCTCCGGATCAATCAGGGCGTCAGAGTCTTTCGCTCGAAAAGCCAAATCCAAAATTTTTGTGAGAGGGCCAAGAAGATCTAGCATCTTATCCTGACAGGATCTCCAGGACCTGTCGAGACCCTTTTTCGGATCCTTGGAATACTTCCGTAGATAAGTTACCATTGTAGGGTCCACATCAGGAGTGTCCGCCAACTTGTCGGAAAGATCAGGACGGGGACACTCAGATCTTAAACGTGCCCGTACGGTATTGTCAAAAGATCTCCTGATATTAGACTGAACATAAGCAGCCACCTCAGGGGAAGGCAACCAGGCCGAAGAATTAGGATGCACAATTTCAGTGGGCTCAAAATCTAGCACCGGAGGCTTAGACGGGGCATCAACAAAGTGCTCTTTACGAGCCTTCTTCTTAGGAGGGGGCGCCTCGGAGTCAGAAGATGTAGAGTCAGAGGAGTTCGAAGTGGAAGGGGAAGGATTGCAAGATTTTTTAGAGCGTTTCCCCTTCCTAGAGGATTTGGGTGTAGCCAGAGAATGCGCCAGTTTAACAAAGTCCGCCACATGCGGATTCTTGGGAGATCAAGAGGAACGCCCAGAAGACGTCTTCCATCCCTGCTTAGATGCATATTCTGCGAGGTGTAACTGGAAAGGAACAAGATTGGAATGGAAAGCTTGCCCCTCATACTCCATATCCATGGAACCAGAAGGTTCCTCTTCACCATGGTAGAAGTCCTCCTCTTCATAATAATCTCCCATATTTGGTAAACAAAGAATAGTAAAATAGCCCACAGAGGAAAGGACCGAAAATTCACACCCTTAGGGTATTCAGGGGGAGTGCGACCCCAACAACAAGCCTCAGGCACAAAAAAAGTGACCTGAATGAACAATTTGAATGTGGAGGGAGGGCTTGTAGCACTCTAGGCAAAGCCTACTTTAAATTTTACAACCCCCAGTCCTCACTGACAAAAGGGCGTCTGGAGCCTGACAGCCGGCAGGTGGGCAGAGGCTTAGAAGCCGAATTCAGTGTCTTCTGACAGATTTTTGAAGACGCGCTGCTATTCCCTTCCACAAAAGCCAGGAATGCAAGAAATGCGCAGTACCGACGGTCGCCTGAAGCGCGAGACGAAGGTACTGCGCATGCGCGACACAGAAGGACAAAACGCCGGCTGAAAATGAGAGACGCGCGCGAAAGGCGCGTCTCTCAGCTCCCACTCCACAAGTGCAAAAACGAGCGCAGAAGAGCAAGCCCGCAAGCGGGGGGTGACCACACGCCCCCAAGGCAAAACCAGCGCAAAGGCAAGCGCTACAACAAATGCAACAATAGCAATCGGATAAAACAGTATAAGAAGGTAAGCGGAGCAAACACACATTAACTGTAGTCAAAATTAACCAAAGCGACAAGAGAAAAGCACAAAGCGCAAGGAACAAAGACAAAATGCACTTAACTGGCTGCGGGAGCAGCAAAGAAAGAGGAAGGACTGTCCTCTAGGATACCTTTTATACATCACCTACTCTATGGTATCCTAAGGGTTCATGGGATTTGTAGTTTATTGTTTTTCTTTACTATTGTGATTGGCTGCTGTATTTTGGTAGTAAAGAAATGAGACAGCATAATCGGAGCCTCCGTCCTGACATAGAATTGAGATGAAACTAATCACGTTAATAACGGGGTGCTTGTTTGATATGTGCATAAAAACGTGATCATGCTAGTAAAACTCACAAACTATCTCCTTTTGGAGGGTTTTTCAAGATAATTTCTGAAAGAAATAGCAACATAACACATGATGAGCGTCCTATCTTGGGTGCTATAGACTGTGTTCGTAGGTCTCAACAATCGCATTTACGATGTATAAAAAAATGACTGGTGACAACTTTGCGGTATAAGAAAAAACTCTACGCTGTTATAAAACGTTTTGAACAACTGCTCGACATCGCGCTATGATAAGCGCTTCAAAATATTAAAATTTTACAATGCCGCACTCATGTTCTAGTCGGTATCAGATGATCGGTCTGCAGGTTCAGTGCGAACGGTGTAACGAGTGTCTGTTTACTCTCCAGGGATTCTCTAATGTGTGTGTGACGCGAACGCAGTAACGTGGTGTAGGGGAATAAACAGAGAGGGGTGGACAAAGCCGGCTTATGAATACGGCGGACATGTTTAAATGGGCAAATAGCTGAACTGATATCAGAAATGCTGCAAGAGATATAGTGCAGCAAAAGATATGGTGAACGACAGATAAAGTTTCATGTATATGTGGTTGATATGTAGCTATTCTGAAAGTAAGATACAAGATCATAATAATGTATAAAAACGTGTAAAATAACGTGTAACGTGTGTGCTTGTTACACAAATAGGCATGTCCTCACATGCAAAATATTTGCCTGGGAAAGAGTGCATATGCTAATGTGGCCTTGCAACCTATTTTCTGAACTTCCAAGTGTTCTTTGGGAATCTGTGTGTGTTCAAAATGCACCTATACGCAGGGACACTGGAATTATGCGGTAGGGGATGGCTTCATTATGTGGCAGGGTTGAGTTAATTATGCAGCTAGATACAGCATATTATTAGGCATAATGCGGCACATTTTGAGATAGTATTAATTTATGATTTTTGTCATATTTAAACTTCTTAACAGTCTGGGCATTGGTTGCACCTCATTAGTACCAGTTTAATACCCAAATACAGCAATGAGCAACAGAAAGGTGGCCAGTCAACCTTTGAAAAGGGCCTTTCACTGCGCTGCAACACACGTCGATGCAATTTTAGTAACTTTTGAACCGTATGAGCTAGAAACATCCTTTCAGTTAAAATCTGCAGATTATGCAGCAGAGTATGAATTATGTGGCACATGCATCAAATCTACAATTATGCGTAAAATGCCACAGCTGCACAAACACCTAATACCAGTGGCCCTGCCTATATGGAGAAGGATTTTGTAAGTCGGGACCAATCTTTCACTATGTGTAAAAAACAGAGGCGGCCTTCTTGTTTGTCATCTTGCGACCTGGAACCATTGAGGGTGTTATAGAACCATGAAACATCACTTTGAGACCAAGTTTGGTTTATAGTGTAAGCTTAAAATTCACTGTACTGGGTAGAGCAGAGGTCTTCATCTTCTCTAAAAGGCTAAGCAACAGAATTTGTACTTCTCCTTGCACATCCTCTCCATCACTTCACTATCCTGATCTCTGGGCACCCAGTACATAGGATTCTTAAATCATTATATTCAAAACAGGACTGATTTCTCTGCTGATTATCTGATCCAAACCACCCATTGTCACTCCTTTTGTGTTACAGCGTTACTGCTACCTATTTTAATGGTCCTCAACTCACAGGCCTCAGAAGGACAAAAAAGCTGAGTTCGACTTGCTAAGATTTGAACTTGTGAACTGTAGATCGCAGGACATATCAGCGACAAATGCTGAACATGTTTAGCCTTTTCATTTAGCATCAGGGATACAACATTATGTGAATATAATTTGCACACACATATGTCTATTTTAGATTCCTCCTGAAGCTACAGCGAACAGCATCCACATGTGTTGTATTTACATTAACCTGATCTGTAGTCTCTGTCATGCTTTCCATGCTTTCCAGGACAACAAGTTTCAAGAAGAAACAAACACTATCCTATTCCTCCTCTGATGTGCCCCCGGAATTCAATATCCTGAAAATCTTCCATGAATCTGTCCTACTGGACTTATGTTTGAAACAGAGGGACCGATTTATCATTGAATTGCATTGCTCTTGTATCATGCTAGATGTTGCAAGGGCAACACAGAACTAAAGTCAGATTTACCAAGCACCAGAAGGCCACCTTACGTGGCCATGTGTTGCTTTGTAAAAGACAAGAGGGTTAAACATAGTTAAACCTTTCCAAAATATGTTAAGGAAAATATCTTGTGCAAGTCATATGTGATCTAGATGTTGCACCATGAGAAGCTCACTTAAGTAATAAATGTACTGTTTTGTATGTATAAGGGAAACGGAATAATCAAAATATACCAGAAATTATTTCGTATCATTATGCACATCTGCACACCAATTAAATCTCAATCACATTAAATGTGTGCCCCGGGATGGATCCCTTTGGACTGCCGATAGCCCCGCCCCTTGCCCCACCCCAAACCTCGCCCCCCTAACCACACCCAAGTACCGCCGCCTAGCTAACATCTCAATTTGTTGAGTACCTGCACTTATTTTTTTCCATTTAAAGCACTGACGAGGACCGTGGCCTGATCAGGACGCGATGCAGAGGAAGTGAGAGAGGGAGTTTACCCTCCACTAGCTACATGCCAAATTGATGAACCGCTGGTACTGCCTGAGTCCTGGGCCCATGGAATGAAGAAGCCGGTGTCTTGTGATCAGCAACGGTGAGACTGTTTGCATTAGGTTCTATAAGTGCCACTTTTTTTAGGTTGAGCATTCGAGACCTCTTGCATATACTTTAGTATATCAATATATGTGTATGCACTTTGTGGGCTCTGGAGATCGGCCCTAGGACTTGTCTGCTTCCGCTTAGGGACATTTTTTCCTGTTAAACTGCCATTATTTAACTACCTTAATAGAAAACGACCAGTAGAGGTCAGTAAAATGCCAGAATTGCTTTCTGATGAGGGAGGTTCCTGTTTTAAAATTTTCTGGGAAATGCCTCTATTTAACTTTCTTGATAGAAAACGACAAGCAGAGGTCAGTAAAATAATAGTATCACTTTAGCATTCTCTGGATTCCAGTCCATAGAAATTGTCTTCCACAAGCACCTGTAGACAGTAATATTTTTTTCAAATCTTGTATTTTCAGTGCTATGACCACCAAAGGCCTTGATTTTATATTAAAAATAGAGCTTTGGACTATACCATTTCTTGCTAAAAGGCAATATTTCTCTCCATGTGTTCCCATACCTGGCACATCACGCAGTTTGGTGCTTACTTTCCCTCTATGTTAAAGAACAGTAGATGTTTCAGCACCCAGGCTGATGTGCTGCATAGCTAAATACATATAAGTTTCCAAAGGTGACACCGATTGCATTGCAAATGCTTGATTTTTTAAGCGATGAACGCAACGGAATACAGTTTTGGAGCAGCGATACATTGGGGCTATTCCTAGTGGATGTTCAGCCTTTTGAATATATCCCTCAGGGTTGGTGTAAAGGATACACGGCGATTCTGCAGGAGCGTCAGGAATCCGAAGTATAATCCACAGCCTTCCCCTGCAGCCTTCCGACTCTATCAAGCACTAGAGCACAGGAGGCAAGCCAGGGGAAAACAGGGAGACAAAACAAGGAAAGGTAGGGGGTAACAATTGGTGTTGAGGGTCTTCAGACTGGTCGTCTCAACCTTCTTGTGGGCTTGGCAATCAAGAGAGACTGTAATGCAAAGAGTTATATTCTTAAATCTGAAGAGGACAATCACATTCCCAATTACACAACATAACCCTTCATACCTATCTGGTTGTATGTTAATGTTCCTGAATGGATATGGGAGAACCTCTGGAAATGGATATAACTGGAGCTGCAGTGAAGAAGACAATACCCTCATAAGTCTAATGACCCAATGTATACTTGTGTATTGAGTGACTAACAATATATCCTGCTCACTCTGATCTTCTGTCTTAACTGCCACGAAGCACACCCCAAAGGATTATTTGAATACAAGAATTCGGTTGCCAATATCCTTGATAGTGGGAACAACATCTACAATAAACAAAACAGGGAATCAAACACTTCAATACAGTATTACTGATACCAATTACAATGTGCAGCGCAAGAATGCGCTGTTACCGTGTTTCTGGAACATGTAGATGTAGCCCAATCCTCACTGGTCCACGCAAGATATCAAGTCCAAAGAGGTGAAGTAATCACCAGAGCTGAATAACCCCAAGGAAATGGTGTAAGAAGGGATAAGGAAAGGCCCTAACTAACTAAGGTCAGAGCACCGGTAACAACCCGGCCGCCAGCGGAGCAGAACCCGGTTGGCAGCGGAGCAACCCGGTGTGGTAGGAAAAAAGGAAGGGTGAAGGTTTGCCCGGCCCGTCAGCGGAGCAAAACCCGGCTGACAAGCGGAGCGGAAATGAGGCCAACAGCAGAGGGAGGATGCCCGGCTCGTCAGCGGAGCTCAAGCCCGGCTGACAAACGGAGCAGTACTGAGGCAAAGGGTAGGGAGAGGAAATCCCGCCGGATGGCGGAGTCAAACCCGGCCGCCGGGCGGGACACCAGAACACTGCAAGGCAGCTAAATCGGGAAACGACACGGAACGTGTCAAATTGCACAAGCGCGGTGGAGAGGCACTTTGCAAACGAGAGGGACGGGCTGCAGAGGCTCACAAACGAACCAACAGAGCCGAAGACACTCTCAATTCGGAAGAACGCCAGGACGTAGAAAAACCGGAAGTCAGGCACAGGAAGTCAGGCACAGAAACGAACCCAACGGAGCTAGACGCTAGAACGTGAAGCGTCGCTCCCTGGGTCAAGGAAACCTATATAGTGCACAATTAAAGGGCTAGCACACTGGGAGGGGGCTTGAGGCATGACAGTACACTCCCCCCACAACAACCCCCACCTGGTTTTGGCTTGTCAGGGTATCTTTTATGGAACGCCCTTAACAGCCTGAGAGCATGGACATTGGAAAAGGGTTCCCATGTACGCTCTTCCACACCGTATCCCTTCCAATGAACCAAATACTGGACCGTACCCCTCACTCTACGGGAATCTAGGATAGTCTCGACCTCGTATTCCTCTGAGTCCTGCAGAGTTAACGGAGTAGGTTTTGCTGGCAGTGTAGTCCCTGGCTCAACCGGCTTTATTAGGGAAACATGGAATACCGGATGAATCCTGAATGAAGGCGGAAGCTGCAATCTTATGGCAACAGGATTGATTATTTTTTCCACCTTATAGGGACCTATGTATTTGGGATTGAACTTGCGTGGACCCCCAAGAGTAATGTATTTGGTGGAAAGCCAAACCTCATCTCCTGGTGTGTATATGGGTTCTAATCTTCTGTGTAGATTTGCCCCCTCTGTGTATCTCACCTTGGCCATCTCAAGACTCTCCAATGCCTTCCTCTGTATTTCAAGTAACATCTCTACTCTATCTGCAGCAGCAGGGGTTGGACAATCTAAGGAACAACCAGAGGGCAGCAACTTAGGGTGATAACCATACAAGCAAAAGAATGGAGAGACCTTGATAGAGGAGTGTGTGCTGTTGTTATATGAGATTTCTGCTACCCAAACCAACTCATCCCAGTCCACTGGAGACTGCAACACCTGATTTCTTATGTATTGCTCAAAACACTGATTGACTCTCTCCGTCTGTCCATCTGACTGAGGATGGTGACTTGAGGACAGACGGACGTCTATCTGGAGCAAAGAACACAAACTCTTCCAGAACCTTGACACAAATTGGGCTCCCCTGTCGGAGACCAAAGCAGAAGGGAAACCATGAAGTCGCACTATGTGTTGCATGTATATGGAGGCTAATTCAATTGCTGTGGGTAAACGTTGTAACGGTACAAAATGAGCCATTTTGGTGAACATATCCACCACTACCAGCAACGTATTGTTCTTTGCCTTAGTGAGCGGTAATTCCACTATGAAATCAAGGGACACCGTATGCCAGGGACCGGGAGGGGAAGGTAATGGCATGAGAAGGCCTACAGGGTTGAGGCGAGAAACCTTAGTTTGTGCACACACATAGCATGTCTTAACAAAGTGTTCTATGTCTGCCAACATAGTAGGCCACCAGTAACGGTCACGCACAGTGCTAATGGTTTTCTTAATCCCTGGATGACCTGCTATGGGATGTGTATGATACCACTGCATGACTTGTTCCTGGAGGTTCTTTGTCGGTATAACCACTCCCCCTTGTACACACACAAGGTCTCCCTTCTTGGACGTGTCTTGTGAACCCACAATAGCCTGCATGTCTGCTGACGCTTGACTACACTTGACTTGTACCAGGAATTCATCCTCTGACCTAGTTCCTCCTACAATATTCATTCTAGGGATAATCAGTGTAGGCTCAATGGGATCTATAGGAGTCTCGAATCCCAACCGTGAAAGTGCATCTGCCTTCCCATTACGTCTGCCTGGTCTGTACTGGACAGTGAAGTCGAACTCACTAAAGAACTGAGACCAACGCAATTGCCTCATGGAAAGTGCCTTTGCCGACTTGAGATATTGGAGGTTGCGATGATCGGTGTATACCACCGCGGGATGTCTAGCACCTAGGAGGTACTGCCGCCACTCTTCGAATGCCTTCTTGATAGCTAGAAGTTCCTTGTCCCCTACCGCATAATTGTATTCAGCAGGGGAGAGTTTGTGAGAATAATAAGCCACTGGATGACACTCACCGGACACTGCATCCGCCTGAGATAGAACACCTCCCACTGCCACTTGCGAGGCGTCTACCTCCACCACAAAGGGCAGAGCGGGGTCGGGATGATGTAGCACCGGGGCACTGGTGAAAGCATTCTTTAGCAACTGGAATGACCGCTCTGCCTCACCGGACCAGATGAAAGGAACCCCCTTTTTCAACAATGATGTAATGGGTGATACCAAGTCCGAGAAATTGCGAATGAATCTCCTATAGAAATTGGCCAGCCCTATAAAACTCTGGACTTCTTTGATTGTCCGCAGAGCCGGCCATGCCAAAACAGCCTCCACCTTGGAGGGATCCATGCGCAGGCCTCTAGGGGAAATGATGTATCCCAAGAAAGGGACTTCCTGAGTGTGGAAAGTACATTTTTCCAACTTACAATACAATCGATTGTTTAGTAAACGTTCCAACACGTTACTTACATGCTGTTGGTGTATCTCCAAAGTAGAGGAAAAGATCAGCAGATCATCAATGTAGGCAATTACATAATCATCAAGAATGTCTTTCAATACCTCATTGATGAAGAATTGAAATGCCGCCGGGGCATTACAGAGCCCAAAGGGCATTACAAGGTACTGGAAGAGACCATACTTGGTGCAGAACGCCGTCTTCCACTCGTCTCCCTCCTTGACTCGTACCAGATGATAAGCGCCCCGCAAGTCCAACTTGGTGAAGTACTGGGCATAGCGAATTCTGTCAAGGAGGGAGGCTATGAGAGGAAGAGGATAACGGTTTTTGATGGTCACTTCATTGAGCTTCCTGTAATCGATACAACATCGCAGGCCCCCCTCCCGTTTAGGAATAAAAAACAATGAAGAAGATGCTGGGGATCGCGATGGTCTGATGAATCCCTTCTCAAGCATAGAGTCGAGATATTCACGTAAATATACGTTCTCCTTTTCGGTGAGGGCATACACTCTGCTACAGGGTATTCTGGCTCCTGCCTCAAGATCAATACGGCAGTCGTAGACGCGGTGTGGCGGAAGAACCTCTGCTTCCTGTACATCAAAGACTGCTTGCATTTCGTGGTAACAGGGAGGTAGAACAGGACAGGCCTCCGTACATTCTGTGGCTGTGTGTGCCTCTCTCTTAGTAACCCCTACCACAGGCCCCGGAACCACCGGAGGAAAGGATATGGTGGATGTTTCCCAATTGATGTCAGGATTTTGCGTTCTTAACCATGGGATACCCAAAAGCACCGGGAACTGTGGAGAACTAATTAAGTCGAACGTTAAGTCTTCATGATGATCAGGTGCTATAACCATGTGCATCGGGTTGGTGTGATGTGTAACTGGACCAGAAAGAAGGGGACTGCCATCGATGGTAGTGACATTACTGGTGATCTCCTTTTCAGTGTCGGTTATCATGTTCTCCCTAGCCCAATCTCTGTTCATGTAGTTTCCAGAAGCCCCAGAGTCCACCATTATCAAAACGTGTAAACCAAGAGTGCCTTGTGTGAGATATGCTGATATGTACAAATGGTTGGTAGGAGCGTATGTATAATCGGAAGAAGAGACTGTTAGTCCAGACCTACCTGAGTTCCTCGTCTCACAAGAACTCAGGCTGACTAGTTTCCCGACACCTTGGACTGAGCGGGTTTAACTGGGCACTCTCTTAGGAAATGACCCGCTTTCCCACAATACAAACATAATCGAAGAGTTCTTCTTCTCTGTCTTTCCTCGGAAGTCAGAGGGCCTCGGACTATGCCTATCTGCATGGGTTCACTGTCTTCCGTAGCTTTTTCTGGGGCACTCTTTTTCTCCTTCAGAGCAACATACCGATACTCATGCTTCCCTTTCTCTTTCTTTCGTTCATGCAATCGATGGTCTATCTTCACTACCAAATCTATGAGAGCGGTACAGGAGGTAGGAAGATCGACTATCTGGGACAAGGCGTCTTTCAGTTCCTCCCGCAACCCCCTGTAGAACATGGTACTTCGTTTTTCCTCCGGCCAGTCTGACTCAATCACCAACCGGCGGAATTTGGTAATATAGGCCACCAGATCCTGAGTACCCTGTTTCAATTCTAACAATTCTGTATCGGCAGAATGTGTATACATGTGTCGATCGAAGAGTTTTCGAAATTCTCGTCGAAAAGCTGCATAATTATGTAGCAGGGGGTCATCTCTGTCTACTAAGGGAATAGCCCAATCAGCCGCAGAACCACTGAGGTAAGATATTACAAAAGCTACCTTAGCCTGATCAGAGGGAAAACATTGAGCTTTGCAAGAGAAGTGTAGTTGGCATTGACTAAGGAAAGCCGCGCATCGCGCTGTTTCTCCTGCAAAACGCTCAGGGGGTGCCAGAGGTGTCGAATGTGGAGTGGTCACCTGCACAACCGATGTCCCTCCTCCTGTAGCACCAGAAGCATGTTGTCTCTGCAGGGTGTCCATTCTGGCCATCAAAGTCTGAGTCTCAACCTGCAGATTACCCAACATGCCTGCCACATCCGCCAGCGTGACCGCTTCGAGATCCATGACGCTCGGGCAGAACTAACCTCTTGGGCTTCACGTTCTGTAAAGGATACACGGCGATTCTGCAGGAGCGTCAGGAATCCGAAGTATAATCCACAGCCTTCCCCTGCAGCCTTCCGACTCTATCAAGCACTAGAGCACAGGAGGCAAGCCAGGGGAAAACAGGGAGACAAAACAAGGAAAGGTAGGGGGTAACAATTGGTGTTGAGGGTCTTCAGACTGGTCGTCTCAACCTTCTTGTGGGCTTGGCAATCAAGAGAGACTGTAATGCAAAGAGTTATATTCTTAAATCTGAAGAGGACAATCACATTCCCAATTACACAACATAACCCTTCATACCTATCTGGTTGTATGTTAATGTTCCTGAATGGATATGGGAGAACCTCTGGAAATGGATATAACTGGAGCTGCAGTGAAGAAGACAATACCCTCATAAGTCTAATGACCCAATGTATACTTGTGTATTGAGTGACTAACAATATATCCTGCTCACTCTGATCTTCTGTCTTAACTGCCACGAAGCACACCCCAAAGGATTATTTGAATACAAGAATTCGGTTGCCAATATCCTTGATAGTGGGAACAACATCTACAATAAACAAAACAGGGAATCAAACACTTCAATACAGTATTACTGATACCAATTACAATGTGCAGCGCAAGAATGCGCTGTTACCGTGTTTCTGGAACATGTAGATGTAGCCCAATCCTCACTGGTCCACGCAAGATATCAAGTCCAAAGAGGTGAAGTAATCACCAGAGCTGAATAACCCCAAGGAAATGGTGTAAGAAGGGATAAGGAAAGGCCCTAACTAACTAAGGTCAGAGCACCGGTAACAACCCGGCCGCCAGCGGAGCAGAACCCGGCTGGCAGCGGAGCAACCCGGTGTGGTAGGAAAAAAGGAAGGGTGAAGGTTTGCCCGGCCCGTCAGCGGAGCAAAACCCGGCTGACAAGCGGAGCGGAAATGAGGCCAACAGCAGAGGGAGGATGCCCGGCTCGTCAGCGGAGCTCAAGCCCGGCTGACAAACGGAGCAGTACTGAGGCAAAGGGTAGGGAGAGGAAATCCCGCCGGATGGCGGAGTCAAACCCGGCCGCCGGGCGGGACACCAGAACACTGCAAGGCAGCTAAATCGGGAAACGACACGGAACGTGTCAAATTGCACAAGCGCGGTGGAGAGGCACTTTGCAAACGAGAGGGACGGGCTGCAGAGGCTCACAAACGAACCAACAGAGCCGAAGACACTCTCAATTCGGAAGAATGCCAGGACGTAGAAAAACCGGAAGTCAGGCACAGGAAGTCAGGCACAGAAACGAACCCAACGGAGCTAGACGCTAGAACGTGAAGCGTCGCTCCCTGGGTCAAGGAAACCTATATAGTGCACAATTAAAGGGCTAGTACACTGGGAGGGGGCTTGAGGCATGACAGTTGGCTTGCTGGATTGAGTTGCATTTGTTGCTTGTCCAGTGTGCAGAAGGACCCAGGTGAGAATTCAATTCATGTGATCAATGGTCCTTGAGGAGAGTGTACATCGCGGCCCGTGTTTACTGGATTTTATCTGCTTCATCTTTGGTTGGGTTGTGGGAGTCGGAGCAGAGGCTCTTTCATGTTTGCATGCTGCCTAAACTTAAGGGAGGTTCAGTTGGTGCCTCCGCGAGCTTCAACATCATAGAGGATAGCATATCTATGATTATTATTATTTTTTTTAAAATATCTTTATTGTAATTTTCAAATTTACAGAGGTCATTCAGATCCGCAAACATACATATATGATCATGTATTACTAGATAAAATACATTGTGAATTTACAATGTGGTTACAGTGGCAAAGCATATTAAAACTGCTATTCATACATCATAGTAAGGTGAACAGTTGTACACAATGTCCATTATATTCCATGTCACTTCTTAATTCCTGAGTAATGGCACCATTGGGACTCACAGTCGCTCAGAGCATAAGTGTACACAGTTACAATATGTAATGCTTAGTTGTGCATCCTATAGAGGCGGCTCACAAGAGGTCATCTCCATATGCAACCATGGGGTCAGTGTGGGATGCAAATAAGATATATGTTTTTCTGATCTATCAATGTATTACAAACTAAAAGCACTATCAACAACTTACGACAGCTGGGTCGGGATATTTGTGATATGTGCGTGTTTAATCTGGTAGCTCGCTAGGGTGGCTTGCCAGCTTGTCCTGGGGCCTGGTTCAACAGGTATAAGGTTGCTGTCTTAAGTATAGCATCCAGTCTGTAGGCACAAGTCGCATACTAACAGGGGTTTAGGTCTCATCTGGAATTTGGGGTGTAGTGCACCTATGTATTCGTGGCCCCATTGCTCTCGTTATCATCCTGTGAGGGAGTGTTGCTGTCTTCCCTGTTCTCATGTATGAGTGCTGTGAGGATATTGTCCCAGTATTGCGCTATCTGGTATTTGCGCAGCCCGGCAATTTCCTCCTTATGTAGTGTTGTGCTCTCTGCTTGCGCCGACATTGTGAGAGACTTTTTCCAAGTGTCCACTACTGGGGGGGGGGGCAGTGGGTTTCCATCTCTTAGTTATTAGTCGCTTCGCCTCGATCAATCCTAGGTCTCTGAATCTAGAGGTGACTGTTCTTCTTGGATCTGGGATAAAGGCCTAGAATACAATCTTCCCACGTGTATATCAGTGGCTCGTCAGTGCAGTTTGTAAGTGTTGTGTTGACTGCATGCCAATAGGTGTTAAGGAAAGTGCAGGACCATTGCATATGTAAGAGTTCTGCGTTTGTCTGTTGACATCATGGACATGGTAAGGTGGTAATGTTAAAGTATCTGTTTATTTTATCAGGTGAGAGGTATGCCCTCTGCGTTATGTATGTTTGTGTAAACTTGAATTTCGAGCTTCTTGGTATGTGCGTGGAGCTGGCCAGAATTACGTCCCATTCTTTCTCTGTCCATGGTTGCCCTCTGTCCTATTCCCACTGTTCATGGCGGGTCAACATGGGTTTTAGCATGTGAATGAGTAGCGCTTCTACTTGCCAATGTACTATTTGTGATCCTTTTCTCATGATATGTAAGTATTGCAGCAGAAGGTGTGTTTCTGGTTCGACTGTTAGGTCGCCCCATGCTGCCGTCAGGGACCTCGTAATGGAATTATGCAGAAGAAACTGTCCTGCCGGTAAATCATATTCAGTCATCAGTGTCTCGATAGATAGCAGGGAGCCGTTGGCGTAGAGGTCACCCAGTGTATCTAAGCCTACCTCATGCCAGTGCGCGAGTGACCCATCTGAGGTGCCTGTCTTCCCTCTAGGTGTCCCTGCAAGCGGTAAGGATGGGGCATAAGGGATCACACCCCTAGTAAGGTGTGAGTTTCTCTTATAGCATTTGTATGCCAGTTCCAGATGTATCTGTGATGGGCGTGGGAGTCGGGCAATAAGGTGAAATAAATAGTAGATCTGAGATTGAGACCATGGCTGCTGAATGGTTGCTGTGTCTTCTAATCCCATGCCAATTAGCCATCTTGTCACCCGCTGTAACTGCGCCGCCAGATAGTACAGCTCCTTGTTTGGGACCACCAGCCCTCCTTTACTCGTGGGGGCATATATTTTCCAAAATGCAACACAGGGTCTACCCTTAATCCAAATTAGGTCTCGCAACAGTTGTTCTAGTTCGCAAAGTATTTTGGCCGGGACATAGATCGGGATGTTCGAGAAATAATATAGCAGTTTTGGTAATATAATCATTTTTGTCAGTGTTATTCTGGCCATGACACTTAATGGAAGTGTATGCCGAAATTGCGTTTGAGCTGTGACAGCAGAAATGGCCCTGGTTAGATTTCCTTTTAGTATTTCTGCAGGGGCCTGATATACAAAAATACCAAGGTAGCGGAACGTAGTTTGTTACCACGCAAGGGTGGAATCATTTATGAGTACGTTTATTTCCGCGGTGTTTTCACTAAAGGTGTAGGCACCCGACTTCGTCCAGTTCACCCAAAGTCCTGACACTTTTTCAAAGTCTTTGAGTGTGTCTGCTATTGCAGTAGTTATGTCATGCAGGTCTCGTATATACAACAGCAGGTGGTCATCAGCCTATAAAGAAACGGCGTGCACTCCGTCTCCCAGCCAAATGCTCCATTCATCCCCGCCCCTGCGGAGTAACATCACTAGTGGTTCCATGGCGAGGGAGAAAAGGAGTGGGGACAGAGGGCATCCTTGTCGTGTTCCTCTTTTTACCAGAATGGTATGAGCTGGCCTGTCCGGACTCTGACAGTGGGGCGTTGATAAAGTAATTGGATCATTCCTAAGTATTGATCTCCTAATTCATCGCTTCGTAATACCTCATATAGGTAGGGCCATTCCAGGGAGTTGAAAACTTTTTCCGAGTCTTTTCCGAGTCTTTTCCGAGTCTGATCATGGCCATCTGTCTAGTGCATATTGCTGCACTCTGAATAGTCTACGTATGTTGAGTGATGTATTTATAGTGAGGACAAAACCTTTCTGGTCTGGGTGAACCAATGTTTTTACCAGCGGGGCTAGGCGCGCTGCTACAATGGAAGCAAATATTTTGTAATCTGTGTTTAAGAGGGCTAGGGCGCTGGTAGGAGTCTAAAGATTCCGGGTCCATACCAGATTGGGGAGAGAGATCAGCTGTGCTTCGTTCTGTGTGTCAGAAAGGGTAGAGTTGTCTATAGCGGCCTTGTTAGATTTGGGGGTCTCTAGTTGGCAGAGGTAGGTACCTTTGACCAAATAGGGACCCTTGCATCTAGTCAGGGTAAGGGGCTATACTCCTAAAATAACCCCAGCTCACCCCCGTGGTAGCTTGGCACAAGCAGGCAGGCTTATCTCAGAGAGTGTAAAGCATTTGTGAACACTTACAGTAATACAGTGACAACACTACAGATGGACACCAGACAGGTTGTATTATAAAAATAAGTATTTTTATTTAGACTTAACACAAGACCAAATGACAAAAATCCACAATACTGTGCTCAAAAATAGACTTTAAAATGGTAGAAAATAGCTCAGTTCTCAACTTTACTCTCAAAGTACCTTGGATGCGTAACGCAAGGAAAACAAAAGGGTCGCAGGGAAGGTGATGCGTCGGTTCCTTAAACTCAGGGGAGTGAATGTGTCGGTTCCTTACTGCTGGGCAGGGGAGTTGATGCTCGCTTCCTTACTGTGTGGGGAGGTGGTGCGTCGATTTCTTACTGCTCTCCGGTACGATGCAACAAGATGGCACCTCGATGCGATACTTCTCTCCGGTGCGATGAAACAATATGGCGTCTTGGTTATGATGCCACAACATTGATGTGATGCGTGCACGCCCGATGGCCATGCAGCGACTCGATGGTCTTTGGAGCCGCAACAGGCCCTGCGACACACTTCTTCGGTGATGCGGCGGCAGCACGCTTCTCTGGTGATGCGACATGCTTCGGCAATGCGATAATTTTAGTGGTAGCTCGCTTCTTCGCCGATGTGATGACAACTGCTGCGGCAGCGACACACTTCTCGTCGTAGAGTTGCGCTTCCAGCTCCAAGCGACATGCAGTCTCTCAGAAGGCCCAGCACAACAGCAGGTGCTTCAATTCCCAGCAAGGGAATTCAGGGGGAGCTGGCTGGTGTAGTCTTGTATCCCTGAGACTTCAGGCAGGATGAAAAGCACACTCAGTCCTCTTGAAGCACCCGGCTGCAGGCCAACCCCCAAACACATAGCACAGGGGTAGTCTCCTCCTTCAGCTTCCTGATTCTTCTCCTCAGCAAAGGTTTGTCTTGATTCCCAGAAGTGATCTAAAATTCTGGGGTCTGGGTACCCTCTTTTATACACCAAAATCCTTTGTTTACAGGTCTCCTTCTCTTCCTTTGACAGTGTAGACCAGGGACATCAGACGCATCAAAGGAGGTGGAGCCAGCATTGTGGAAGGGAGATACAGCCCTATTCAGGTCCAAGGTGCTCCCCTCCCACCACTCTACATGCAGATGGGTCTATTCAGCCCTATGCTGATTCACCCTGTCTCCTGGAATCGCCCAGCCCCTATCACTCACAAACCAGACAAGGAATACACAACCTAGCAAAGGCAGGCTTGGAGAGTTAGGCAAGAAAATACCTACTTTCTAAAAGTGGTACTTTCAAACACAGAATGTTAAAACCAACTTCACTAAAAGATGTATTTTATTATTCTGAGTTCAGGCATACTAAACTCGAATTCCTACCTAGTTCCCTGAGTAAGTTAAGATGATAAGATGTTATAATCAAACTGCTCATTCTGGCCTATGGGGAACAGTTAGCCTTACAATAGTGAAAAATGAAAATGGCTGTAATTCACTATAAGGACATGCCACACACATCAGGGCATGTCCTACCTTTTACCTACAATGCATCCTGCCCTTGGGCCTACCTTAGGGGTGACTAATATGTAGAAAAGAATATGTGTGTCATGGCAGGCCTGAGACACACTTTACAAGCTGCTCCGGTGGGTTGCACAATCAATACTGCAAGCCCACAAGCAGCATTTGATTTACAAGCCCTGGGCACACACAGTGCACTGTACTAGGGTCTGACAAGTAAACCAAACAGGCCAATCATGGAGTCACTAATCCATACATCAATTTACCATTGGGAGCACTTGCACTGTGGCACTGAATAGCAGTAGCACAGTGCCCAAAAGCATCTAAAACCAACATAAACATAAGAGGCAACAGCAAGAAATGGAATGGAGACCCACGCCAATGGTGCCAGGTCAAACATGTTTCCCCTCCAGCTAAAATTTGGGCAGAACTACCCTACCTCTTGGGAGTTCTCATTACTGAGGCAGAAAAATCTGGCAGACCATCAGCATTGGCGTGTTCTGTACCAGGGGGGTGTTCCACCATGAAGTCCATTCCCTGTAGGGAAATGGACCACCTCAACAGCTTTGGATTCTCACCCCTCATCTGCATCAACAATCTGTGGGGCCTGTCGTCTGTCTGAACCCGGAAGTGAGTCCCAAACAAGTATGGCCTCAACTTCCTTAGTGCCCAGACCACAGCAAATGGCCCACGCTCAATCACACTGCACATCTGTTCCAGTGGAAATAACCTCCTACTGATGAAGGCTACAGGTTGGTCTAGGCCCTCCTCATTAATCTGTGACAGAACAGCCCCCACCAGGGCATCAAAAGCTCTCTGACACATGTCAGTCCAAATCACTTTCTTGGGCTGCTTCTTGGAAGTCAGCTCTGTCAAGGGTGCAACAATAATGCCATACCCCTTGACAAACCTCCTGTAATACCTGTTGAGTCCTAAAAAGGCTCTCACCTCTGTCTGGGTCTTGGGGGGGGAGTTCCCAAGCCAGGATGGCTTCAAGCTTGGGCTGTAGGGGCATCACCTGGCCGCTCCCGACCTGGTGTCCCAAGTACACCATGGAACCCTGCATGATCTGGCACTTACTTGCCTTGATTGTGAGGCCTGCTCTCTGCAGCGCCATCAACACTTCCCAGAGGTGGCGCAGATGTTCTTCCCAACTGGCACTGACCACTGCAATGTCATCCAGGTGGCACTGAACTTTTCCAGTCCTGCCAATACCTGGTTGACCAACCTCTGAAATGTGGCTGGGGCATTTTTCATTCCATAGGGCATAACCCACAATTGGTTGGGCCCATCTGGTGTGGAGAATGCTGACCTCTCTCTTGGCCCATCAGTCAAAGCGATCTGCCAGTACCCAGATGTTAAGTCAAACATGCTGAGGTACCAGGCAGCCCCTTCCCGATCAATGAGCTCATCGGCTCTGGGGATGGGGTGTGTGTCAGTCCTGGTGACTGAATTGAACCCTTGGTAGTCCACAAAGAACCACAGTTCTGGTGTGACACCCGGTGCGGCAACCTTTGGGACCAAGAGCACTGGGCTGGCCCAAGGACTGTTAGAGGACTCAATCACCCCCAACACAAGCATCTTTGAGACCTCCTCCTTGATGCAGGCTCTCACCCTGTCAGTCACTCTGTAAGTTTTGTGCTTAACAGGAGGACTGTCCCCAGTGTCTATATCATGGATACACCAATCAGTGACACTGGGAATCAGGGAGAACAGGTCAGAAAAGTGTCCCAGCAACTGGTGACAGTCATTCTTTTGCTCAGGGGTCAGAGTTCCAGAGAGGTTCACACCATCCTCTGACCCACATTGCTCTGTTGCAGACAGGAGGTCAGGAAGAGGCTCAGTCTCCTCCTCCATTCCAGCATCTGTTGCTAGGAGAATGCCCACTTTGGACCTCACTAAGTGGGCATGCTCACTTTGTGAGGGCAAAGGGTTCCTTGGAGACCGCAAGTCCACCAGGTAGGTAACCAGATTTTTGCGCTCCACCACCTCAAATGGTCCAGTCCACTTATCCTTGAGCACACAGGGCTCCATGGGGGCCATGACCCACACTTTCTGACCAGGCTAAAGCTCAACCATAGTGGCATTCTGGTCATACCACCGCTTCATCTCCTCCTGGCTGGCTTCCAGATTCGCCTCAGCGAGATGTCTGAATTGCCTAGTTTGGTTCCTGAAGGCCAACATGTAGCTATATACATCCTGGGGAGGTCTCCTGGGAGATTGCTCCCAGCCTTCCTTGACCAAACTCAAAGGTCCTCTCACTGGGTGACCATGGAGAAGTTCAAAGGGGCTGAAACCTATGGACTTCTGTGGCACCTCACGGTAAGCAAAGAGAAGGCATGGTAAGAGGACGTCCCACCACAGGGACTGTCAATGTCCTGAGAGGGATGGCTTCGGAGTACCGGGTGGCATGGTCCACCAAGACCAGGATATCTTTATCCTTGCTGAGCCCTTATTTTGTCCCGGTGAGGAGTGTGCTTATCTTGGGGACAAACTGTGGAAAAGAAATATATATATTTATGTAGATATTACCTACTGACAGTCGCCAGTAGGTCGATATAGTTAGGACATAGTTTCCATAGGAAAAGCATTTTTTGATTTGCCAATAGCTTTGGTGCCCGTTGATGAATCTTCACGAAATGTTCAAAACTAATGGGGTGCTCTGGTCAGCTCCTGTCTTGAAAGTTTCGGGGTGATTCGGCAAGCGAGGGCTGAGAAAAAAGGGGGCTCCCAGAACGCAGTACAGAACAAGTTAGAATTGGTAGCTATTCCTCCAGAACTGGCAGATTTAAATACATATAAGTCCATTCTTATTCAATCTGTGCACCCGTTTCAGGCAATTTTTCGTATGGAGCCTAAAACAGGTAAGCTTCCTCCAACAGATTTACAAAGAGGTCTGAAAGGCAAAGTTGTGTACTTACCCTTAGATTTTAAGAAAAATATTGCAACTGCTAATATAGAGAGAGAGGAAAGTGAGCCTGTACTTTTTCTAGTTAATGGTGTACCAACCAAGAGTCGGAGTGAAGAGATTTACGAACATTACAGTATACATCCTCTACATTCAAAATAAGTGATTGGAAACAGTATTGAATTATTCCAAATGAAGAAAGCGAAGGGGACTCCTATGAGTGTATGAGAAAAAAGTTTCTGAGTGTATGAGAAAAAACTTTAGAAGCTCATTGTTCTCCACAGCTGTTCTCCACTGGAGAAGGTGTAAGATATGATGAACAAGCAGTACGGATTCCAGCATCAGAATACCGGAGGACAAGATTGTACTTAAAAGATCCAAGATTTCGACAGTGCATTCCATATATATTTCATCTTCTGTTTGAAAGTGACTTGTCTGGACTTACATATGCTGTAAATCACATATTAAAAGTGGGTGGAATTTGCGTAGTCGCGCTACGCAAAGTTCCGCGAAACGGCAAAAAATCTCCGCAAGCATGCAGAATAACACGTGCTCACTGAGATTTCTTGTCTTCTGCCCTTGTAACTTTGCCACCAGGCTGAAAGGTGCCGAGGTTCCTTGAGTGAGCTGTCCATCATAGTGGGTAAAGGGCAGGAAGACTTGCATTCTGCTAGTGTGTGTGGGGCGGGGCCAAACGGGCAGGGCTTCTGTGCGAGTTTACATGCCTCTTGTTTATAAAAGGGCAGAGACCGATCAGAGCAACAGATGAGGAGAAAAAAGAAAGCAACCACCTGAGCGTATTTTAGCATAATCTGCATTTTAGCGGAACACTCCAGAATCCTTACTTTGACATTAGAACGTTATACCAAAAATACTATTTGGACACCAATTTAATCAATATTGTGTGACTAATCGCATACTATAACTGGTGTTGCTAACTGTTATATTCGTATAGCTGATCTGTTTGCCCCTGATAACCACTGAAAAAAGGTGGAGCGCAACCAGCCAATCAAAACTCCTAGAGTATGTCACTGTATTACATGGAAACTTAGCGCGATGACATCGAGGCGCTACATTCACTGTGAGCTGGTTCTATCACTGAGGCAACAGAATGCATTCAGTGTAGAGAAGTGTGAATGAGTAGGGCATGAGCCCCGAGGACATTGTTGTTCTGGGTTCCCCCAACAGACCAGTGTCTTGGAAAGGCTGCCCTAAGCTGCATTATTTGTGTGGGTTTATTATTATAAGCACACCTGAGTCTCCAAGCACTCCACTCTGTGGACTGTGCGTAGTATAGCCAGACACTGCATAGTGCTGGAAAACATGATGAATGTAAACATGGCGCTTTATATCTTATGAGCCCGTAAACATGAGATACGCACCCGTACAGTGACATTGTAAATTGTAATATTATACTGGAGTGTTAGGTGTGCCCGGACAGACACACTGTGAACATGAACATTAGCCTGTTTGTATCACTGTGCCAGTGAATTCCCAGAGAAATAATGTCCCAAAGAACCTCCTGGTCACAGGAACTACACGGGGATTGCGCTAGAGAAACTAATGGATGCAAAGACCACCATCACGCATCACAGCTAATATTTGATGGTAGATATGGGAAGAAAGCACACCTGCCCAGCCTCGATCGAGCTCGCAAATGTTTTGGGCTGATTAATGCGTTACTGAATTTGAGCTACAACTCGGGAACCTGCTTTATTTATATCTTTAAGTGCTTCCTGTTGAGGCTTAATTTTTTTGACAGGAGCATCGTGCCAGAAGGAAGCCTGTCCTGCATATTATTTGCCCACAAATTCGTTTCCGCTGCAGATCGTGGAAAATTGCGGAATTTTAGGAATTTCGGCATTACCGCGTTCCGGGCGGAACTCGGTTTGCCGAAATTCCTCAAATTCCGCAAGTGGAACAGATTTTGCTGCCCACCCCTAATTAAAATCATGACTTCATCTTACATTTCTGCAAAGGAATTTATGGACAAAGTTCAACAAGGAGACGATCATTTAGAGTCTCAGTTAATTAATTTGATGGTGCGTCAAGGTGGTACTAATGAGTATTGGTATCATCGTCATGGAGAACTTAAATGTGTGTTAAGAAACTTAGGTCACCCTACATGGTTTGTTACGCTCAGATGTGCTGAATACACATGGGCCGATTTACTTGAATTTCTACGACAAACAATTCAAGTAGAAAAAACATTGAATTGAAGACAGCTGGAGAACTGTGTTCCCTGGATCCTGTAAATGTGTGCAGATATTTTAGTCATAGGTTTCAAGCTATGATGTCTTTTATCTGCAATAAAAACAATCCACCTCTTGGATAAGTTACTGATTTCTTTTTGAGAAAGGAGTGCCAAGCTAGAGGTGCTCCTCATATACACATGTTATTATGGATCAAGGATGTACCTAAATTTGGAACCAATTCTAATGAAAGTGTTTTGTCTTTTTTCGAAGAATATGTTACTTGTGCAATTCGAAAAAATGGAGAACAGAGCTTAAGAGAAAAAGTTTTATGTTTTCAAAGTCATCGATGTGGAAAATATTGTCTTTAAAAATACAAGTCGAAGGGAACATTTTATACAAAATGCCGTTTTGGATTCTCACATCCAGTAATTTCAAGAGGAAGACTCAATAGTTTTATGTCAACAGTAAGACACACTATAACACAAAAATCTCCAAAGAATACATACAACATAAGAAGAACTGAAGATTCAAAGTAGGTTAATGACTACAATCCAGTGATTTGGCAATGTGAGATTTTAACATGGATATCCAGTATGTTGTAGATAATTCAATTGCTGTTGCTCCATATGTTACGTCATATATAACAAAATCTGAAAAAAACAGAGTTGAAGGACATGTGGGAATAAATTTGACAAGCGAAGAGTCTTAGTAACAAATTGTACAAATTTAGTTTGAAAATGCTCTCACATTGAGAGATTGGATCCTACGAATGTTCGGATCGGTTGAGTTCTGCAAGTTTATATTCGAAGTCAAGAGGAATAATTTGAGTAAGTCTAGGTCTTGCAGCTGCAGAAAATAGAGTTTTGAAATCTCTACAAGAAATTGAATACTTAGCTTTGAATGACCCGAAAGTACAGATATTGTTAAAACTAACATACTATCACAAAAGGAGTCCACATATGGAAAACGTATGTCTCTATGAAGAACTGCAACATTACAGCTATAAGAGAAATGTTACAGAACATATAAATGAAGAAAAATATACAGTAATTGGATGTGATGGATGTTTGGTAAAGCATGCCAAAGGGAATCTTATTAACAACAGAAAACTGAGTTTGAAACTCCTCAAAAAAGGGAATTTTTCCATTTAGCACTATTGCAACTGTTCAAGCCTTTGCATAGCGAAACAGAATTAGTTGGAGATTTTGACTGCTAAGAAGATTCTTTTAATGCATGTAAAGATAAAATTCAATGCACAATTGTCCTTACTTATCTACAAATGTTAAATGAAGAGATTGAACAACAAACTAAAATTGCAGCAGAAATAGTTAGAGACAGTTCTCAAGATAGTCAGAGTTCTGCTCCACTAACTCAAGATCCACTAGGACAACCAATTATTGAAAATGAAGCAGCAATAACCATGAATGAAGTAGAAACAACAATGCAACTAGAACAACAGGATATTATTGAGTTGGGAAACTTGGAAGAACAACTAAATATTGAACAAAGAGAAATATATCAGCAAGTGACAGTACAGATACAGCATGGTTTGCTACATGAAAAAAAAAGAATGCCAATCCACATAATTTAAACCTATTCGAATGTACATCAGTGGTCAAGCTGGAACAGGAAAAAGTTTATTAATTAAAGTTTTCAACAGTTATCTACATCAAACTACTGAATCACATTTAGCTTGTGTTGTAACAGCTACAACTGGATTAGCAGTAAACAACATTAAATGGATTAATTTACATCGATGACTCATGCTACCAGTTGAACATGAAAATAAAACTTCTAATCATTGATGAGGTGAGCATGTCTCAAATCGAATGCTTGCCTTTGTACATTTAAGAATGCAACAGATTTTAACCCTTTCTGTGCTGATGACGGAACCGCTCCGTCATCAGCCGCGGTAGCGCTGTGCTTATGACGGAGCGGTTCCGTCATAGCCTACCCGACGCACCTGCGCGGCGCGTTCTATTAAGCGGGCGGGGCCATGACGGAACCGCTCTGTCATGAGCACAGCTCAACCACGGCTGGTGACGGAGTGGTTCCGTCACCAGCATGGGCACGCCGCGCGGCCCCCCGCCCCCTTAGCACTGCGGCGGAATAGCAGCCGCAGCGATGAGGTTAAAAACAGAATATGATGTTCAATTTGGAAGAAAACATGTAATTGTATTTGGCGATCTACGACAATGTACTCCTGTAAAAGGTCAACCTGTTTTTAAAACACTTGTCCATGAAGACACTAGGAAATCTTTGGGAAGTATTGGAAATGTGAACATTTGTTATCGATTTGAACATAAAGAACGTATTAAGAATATGTGACAAGCAAGTGATGAATATTATAGAAACATTCTTCAAGATATGAGAATTGGTGTTTTAACAAAACATTAGGGGTGGGAGGAATTTACGAAGTTGCCTTTCACAAAATTCTGCGAAACTCAAAAAATCTATGCGGACACACGGAATTTCACGTGCTCGCTGAGATTTCGGGGGCGGGGCTTCTCTGTGAGATCATATGATTCCATTTCCAACCTGACAGGAGCACTGTGCCAGAAAGAATCCTACCCTGCATATTTATCCAAGAAGACGCCGCCGCTTTTTGCGATACCTCTACTCAACTGGAGTACTTTCTACTGGCTAATCAGTAAGTGCTACCTCGTTGGGTAAATGTATAGTGCTTTTTCTACACTACAGCTGCGTAAAGGGCCAGAAGAGTTGTCTCCTGTGACCATGTGTGTGTAACTTTGCCATGGCGCCAAAAGGCGCCGGGGTCCCTTGAGTGAACTCATAGTGGGTAAAGTGCGGGAAGATGGTGCACACCGCTAGTGTGTGGGGCGGGGCCAAACGGGCAGCGCTTCTATGTGAGTTCACATGCCTCTTGTGTTTAGTAAAGGTCAGAGACCAATCAGAGCAGCAGATGAGGAGAAAGAAGCTCCTGGTCACAGTAACTGCACGGGATTGCGCTCGTGAAAGTCAAGGATGCAAAAGTCCTCCATCAGGCATCACAGCTAATTTTTGATGATATATATGGGGAGAAAGCACTCCTGCCCCGCCTCGACAGGGGGCAAGCAGGAGTAGAATGGGGTCCGGAGGCAGTCGGCTCACGAGCACCAGAGGTCATGTTTTTTTTTCCTCGGTAAGCACGCACCCCTCCGATTTCTCCTCAGTTCTCAGCTCTGTAAAACATATCCAGGAAGCTGCTTAGAGCTCAGTTAACAACACCTCAAGTTCAGGAACCTAAACGTGCTGCACCTATGGTCTCGTCTCGTGACAGATTTGGACACTGCATCGTCAGTTACTATGACTGCAAAAACAAAGGCGCGGCGAGATGAAAACAAGAAGTTGTTTCCCGGGTGACAAAGGGCTACTGCGGCCGAAAACTGTGTTTGCTCACACTGAGTTGCAGTTTGAAAGGCACGGATGGAAAAGGACAGCCCTGAGGCTATTAACCATCTCCACCGCCCAACCCATGGCCCATGTTAGCCTATTGTGAAAATGTGTTTGCCCTAGCACGGTGCTCACAAAGATTGTAGGTATTCAAAAGTTCACCGGGGAACACCCGTCTTTTCCTGTAAATGGCCAAGCATTTCTCTAAAACCTTAGCTGGCCAGTCAGAGAGACACCAAACACTGAAGCACAATTAAAAGAATCGGTTTTAGAAGTTGCAATTGAACCTTAGGTAGTTAATGCAGAACAAAAACAAGCATAGGCAAAAAGAATAGGTGCTAAGTTTGTGAGATGGATCACGTTTCCATCAAGCATCACAGATAAATTTTGACTGTAGATATGGGGAGAAAACACACCTGCCCAGCCTCACCAAAGTGGTACAAAAGGGGGTGGTGATGGACGGAGCATCTGAACCAATCAAACACCCACACCCAGTCAACAGATCTGGGTTTAATCCATCACCGTTCTTTAGCCCACTCTGCCACCCCAGTTCAGACATGGCCATATGCAAATCAGTCTGACCCTGTGCCTCATGGGAACAGTCCAGCCCGAACTGCCAAGCCATGCCTTCCCTGGACCGGAAACAAGCTTCCTGGGACCGGTTTCTGGCATTTCAGCCGTCTTCAGCCCGGCTTGCTTGAATCCAGTGGCAAAGTGAGCAAGGGACTCACGTCTGAGCATACCCTGCCAACTTATGGCAAACAAAGTGGTACAAAAGGGGGTGGTGATGGACGGAGCATCTGAACCAATCAAACACTCACACCCAGTCAACAGATCTGGGTTTAATCCATCACCGTTTTTTAGCCCACTCTGCCACCCCAGTTCAGACAAGGCCATATGCAAATCAGTCTGACCCTGTGACTCATGGGAACAGTACAGCCTTTTTTCGAACTGCCAAGCAATGCCTTCCCTGGACCGGAGACAAGCTTCCGGGGACCGGTTTCTGGCATTTCAGCCGTCTTCAGCCCGGCTTGCTTGAATCCAGTGGCAAAGTGAGCAAGGGACTCACGTCTGAGCATACCCTGCCAACTTATGGCAAACAAAGTGGTACAAAAGGGGGTGGTGATGGACGGGGCATCTGAACCAATCAAACATCTTTGTTCAGCCTCACCAAAGCTCACGATTTTTTTGGGCTGATTAATGAGTTACTGAATTTGAGCTTCAACTCGGGCACCTGCTTTATTTATATCTGTAAGTGCTTCCTGTTGAGGTTTAATTTTTGTGACCGGAGCACTGTGCCATAAAGAATCCTGCCCTGCATATTTATCCATGAAGATGCCACCATTTTGTGCAATACAAATCCGTTCCGCCGCGGATCGCAGAAGTTTTGAAGTTTTCGCGTTCTGCGCGGAACGCAAAAATGCAGAAATTTTGCAGCTTCCGCGAGCGTAACGGAATTTGACGCCCACCCCTACAAAACATGTTAAAGATCTTTACAAAGTCGGCTACTGACGAACTTCTTTGCAAATGACAACATTGCACCTAAAATAATGTACAAAAAAATTTGAGAAAAAAGGCTATAATTTGCTAATGCCTATACTGCAAGACTGTTCTACATTCAATAAAGAATGTTTGAAATTGGAAAAACAACCAATAGTGAACATGGAGGCTATTGATAAAATGGAACACAAAGGAGTTACTATTCTTCTCTCAGAGAAATTCCAATCAAGAATGGATTCTTTGGAAAAGTCTGTGTCTAAGACTTCAGGTTTAGAAAAGACTTTATATGTATGTATAAACTGTTGGGTAATTTTACATCGTAATTTGGATGTAGAGAAAGGTTTAATAAATAGATCAATGGGAAACATTGTTGATTTTCTAAATTATCAGAAAAGAGATGGAATTGAATTTTTGAAGATTAAATTTGATCAGATTGAAGATGTAAAAGAGATTGAATGTTATGCTGGTAATTTTTTGCTTGTAAAAGACTTTTATGTTCATAGCAAAAAGTTTCCTCTTTCTTTAGCATATGCAGTAACCATTCATAATTCACAGGGTTTACGTGTAACCCTTGGCGGAGAACTACGCTCCGCTCGCTGAGTTTGCGTATTTTCGGTAACTTCGCGGTTCGCGTAGACTGCGAAGTTACCGAACACTACGCAATCTGCAACGTAGCGTAGTTGTTTTTCTTCTTCGCGCGCTCAATATGAGTTCTCACGCGCACGGTAACAACTTACCGGGATTCTGCTTTTGCTGATGAGATTTCCTATCCATTCGCATGCGCCAGGAGCTTTGGTATCCGGCCGCACGATCCTGTGAAAGTGTGCAAACGCGCACACGTCATTCGCCATCTGACTTCCTGCAGCAGTGTTGGTAAGATCGCGATACCGAACACGCAGAAATTGCAATCTGGCAAAGAACATCTCTCGAGCATCATAAAACCTTCTAGAAAATGATAATTTTGCTAAAAAAAAATCCTCAGATTGTGATTTGGCTGTAGTTTTTTGTGCGAGGGGTCCCTTTTCTTTCTTTACTTTTTTTTTCAAGAGGAAGGAAGTGCCCTGAGTCACCAACTTCTTATTCCTCTGCGAGCGGAGCGGAGTTCTCCGCCCAGGGTTACACATAAACCTTGTGAATTATGAATGCTTACTGCATATTGGAAAGAAAGAGGAAACGTTTTTCTACGAACATAAAAGACTTTTACAAGCAAAAATTTACCAGCAGGCTCCTCCCAGTGCTTTGTCCATGTGCTGTTCACTTTCATTTGGATTTGGAGCTGGAAGGATCACTTTTTCTGTCTGTCTGTTGCATCATTATTGGATTGAATTTGAGGACTTTGGGATTTGAGATTTATTAAGTTGGAGAATTGGTGTACTTGTTTGTTTGATTGGGGTATTGTTTGTATCTACATTTTTGGGGTATTTTCATCGTTTTTAAAAGTTATTGTTGTGGATGGCCTGTAGTTTCAGTAGGGACCTAGTTGTTTTTCTTTGATTGTAATTTCAGCCAGTAGGCCCAGAGGTACTCATGGGTGCATGTTTCTGTGGTGTCTGTTGAATTTAAACATCATTTAGGGCGTGGATGGCATTGGATTAAATTGCTAAATGTGGGTTGGGGTGTATTTCACTTTTTGGGTGTGTGTTAATAAATAAATACCTTTGTTGGATGTGTGTGCGTGCTTGTTGTATAACTTTCCAACCTTTCTTAGCCTTGTGGATTTTCGTTTTTGCATTTTTGTATTAAAGCTGTGTTGTTTAGCATAGCAGGTCTCCTTTGGCCATATATAGGCCTGCTTGAGTTCATTGTTTTCTATGGCCTCTTGTGACTGTGAATGACCATGTGGCTGGGTGCCATTTTGTGGTGGTAGTTTAGTAGTGTGCTGCTTTTGCATATAGGCCTGCATGTCTTTCCTTTGTTCACTTTGGCTTATGTTTCTTGTTGTTGTGGCGTGGCCATGTGGGTGGCAGCCATTTTGTAAAGGCAGGCAGTGTGCTTCTGCCATAGGCTTGCATTGCCTGTCTTCCATTTCTTTTTGTTGTGGGTGGCTAGCCGCCATTTTGTGGAGCCATCCAGCCAGAGTGCATTTGACATAGGCCTGCATTGTCTGTCTTCAGTTTCTTGTTATTGTGGGTGGCCTGGCCATGTGGTGGCGGCCATTTTGTGGGACCAGCCACTGTGCTTTTCCCATAGACCTCCAAGCTTGTAACCTAGTCTGCCAGTAGGCCCAGAGGTACTCATCATGGGTGCATGAAACACCTGTTTTATGCTGTCTGTTGAATTTTAAACATCATTTAAGGCATGGATGGCATTGAATTAAATTGCAAAATGTGGTTTTTGGGGTGGTATTTAAATTGTTGGGTGTGTGTTAAATAAATAGGCCTTTTCAGGCAGTAGGTAACCCTGGGCTTTCAGCTCGCGGACTTCAGGCAACTGCGTACTGCGCGACAACGCGGACTTACATTTTTTATCTTCTTCGCGCGCTCAATATGCGTTGTTGCGTGCGGGTAACGACTTTTCGTGAAGATCGCAATGCCGAATCGCAGAATTTGCAATCTTGCAAAGAATATCTCTCGAGCAGCATAAAACCTTCTCGAAAATGATGATTTTGGTCATTTTCCTCCAAAAACTCCTCAGGTTGTCATTTGGCTATAGTTTTTGGAGCAAGGAGTCATTTTTCTTTTTAAAATTTTTTTTAAATAGGAAGGAAGTTCCCCAGAGTTTCCAACTTCCTGTTCCTGTCCTTTGTCTTCCCTTTCTTGTTATTGTGGGTTGCCTGGCCATGTGGATACCGGACATTTTGTTAAGCCATGCATTGTGCGTTTGCCATAGGCCTGCATTATCTCTCTTCTCTTCCTTTTCTTGTTGTTGTGGGTGGCCTGGCCATGTAGTGGCGTCCATTTTGTGGGACCAGCCACTGTGCTTTTGCCATAGGCCTCCAAGCTTTTGGCCTAGTCTGCCAGTAGGCCGACATGTACTCATCATGGGTGCATGAAGCAACTGTTTCTATGTTGTCTGTTGAATTTAAACATAATTTAGGGCTTGGATGCAATTGGATTGAATTGCAAAATGTGGTTTGGGGGTGTCCACTTTTTTGGTGTGTTTGGCATTTTCAGCCAGTAGGCTCAGAGGCACTCATCGGTGCATGAAACAACTGTTTCTGTGGTGTCTGTTTAATTTAAACATAATTTATGCCATTGGATTAAATTGCAAAATGTGGTTTTTGGGGTGTATTTACATTTTTGGGTGTGTGTTAACCCCTTTGCTGCGTTTGTCAACCAACGGCCGTCGCAAGCACTACCTCCGAAGTGCTGCGCACCTCTGTTGGCTGACGCAGCCCCGCCCACGCCACTGAACCGCCGCACCGTGGCGGAATTGCTGCCACGGTTACGTGGTTACATTAAGGTCTTTGTTGCATGTGTATGTGTTGTAGTTGTTGTATAACTTCCCAACCTTTTTAGCCATAGGGATTTTCTTTTTCGCATTAAAGCTCTGTTGTTTAACAGGCATCCTTTGTCTGGCCATATAGTAATATAGGCCTGCTATAGTTCTTTGTTTTCTGGGCCTTGTGCCTGTGATGAGTGACCATGTGGCTGGGGGCCATTTTGTGGTGCTAGTTAGTAGCATGCTGTTTTTGCCACATAGGCCTGCGTGTCTTTCCGTTGTTCCTCTTGGCTTACTGCTTCCATCCCCATTTCCAGTTGCAGGTCCCTGATGCTGCATTCATCCCACATGATGCACAAATTAAGGCCAAACAGGTTCCACTACATTTGTATTTTTGTTTTTGTTCTTTGCTATTCCTATTCTTCCTGAGTGTACACAGTTGTAATTTAAGCACATCAAATTCCATGTTTGACTGATGTTCTTCTGGCTTTTTTGCTGTTAGGTGCACAAAAGATTGAGGAGGAGGTGTCTGTCATCATCGCCCGCTGTACTGCCAGACAGACATCCTGCTGTTGTACACGACGTGACGTGTGACCTGACCAGACATCTCTGCAACTTGTGCAACTGAGTGCTGCTGACATCTGAAGAAGATGGCCCCAAAGAAAGCAGGTACCAGGTCCTCCAAGACCAAGAAAGTTGCTGAGAAGAAGGAACAGAAGAAGGAAGTCACACTTAAGTCTGGTGTTCCTCCAACACATTTTTTGGGAAAACAATTACGCCTGCAGCAGAGTTGTCCGGGGGCAAGCTGGGGGTAGCACCTCCACATCCGTGGGCCCACCCCACCAGCCCGAAGCACATGAGTGTGGAAGAGGTAGCCAGCATAACGGTGCAAACCAGTGATACTGAGCCTGAGAAAAACTTATCGCTATCTCAAAGTAGTACCCAATCAACGCAGGAGGAAACACAGCAGATAAGTGGTCAACTACAGCCGCAACCACTGCCCACAATACTAGTAGTTGTTCCTTCTGAAGTAGGGGCAGTGCAGGAAATCGAGCCTCATGCAGAGGAAGAAGAAGAGGAAGTCACTCATTCAGGAGATCCATTGTCTTCCAAATCCCCAGCAAGGAAAAGGAGGGTTAATCCATCGAGTTCTTTGCCAAGCATACCTTCTGATGATCTAGATGTCACAACAACCTGAGCATGAGAGGGAGACACATACCAAGACCAGGCTAGGGAAAAGAAAGGTTCCAGAAAGCCTTAGACTTTTGGAGGTCGATGTAGAATAACAGGATAATGATGATGAGCCAGTCATCACAAACATCACTCCCGGCCCCGAGGACATGGAGACCAATATTATTACCCTATCCAGAATGGCTGCGACTAGGGATGTAGCACGCATACCTCCAACACAGGTAACACCAACACGACCTCCAGCTTCAATATTTACATTAGCAAAGGGCTGGCAGCGTCCTACATCCAGCACAAGCACCACCTCAGCAGAAGTAGGTAGTGGTACTGCACAGCCACAGAGTCAAATTCAACACACACCCTCCAGTTCATCTGGCATTGGAAGTGGCACCTGCAGCAGGAGACAAAAGTTAAGCTCCCCAGTGTGGGACTTCTTTACGGTTAGCGAAAAGGAGGAGAACATTGCTATATGTTCCATTCGTCATGCCTGTTAGCCGTGGTAAGCTTGGTACAAACTATGACCAAATTACCCATCTGAAAAAATACCATGCAATCAACTGGGAGGACCACCTTCGTCGCATAAAAACTGGAACCATCACTGTTGGTGGGGATAAACGAGTAGAAGGCCCGCTCACGGTGGAACAGGAAGAAGAAGAAGAGGGAGACATTCTCTCTGGTAATGTTACACAAAGTAGCCTTGTCCCCAGCACTGCAGTGGTACCACACACATTCTCAGCAACATCTCAGTTGCACAAGAGTAAGAGTCAGCCGGAGACACCAAGGAGTACTGCAATGAAAAAAAGTGTGTCGCTGTTGTGCCTAACAGGAAGGAAAACCATGCAACCTACTATTATCAGCATGTTGACTAGGGCGGAGGGGCAGTACGGACGCAACCACCCAATAGCACGTTTGTACAATGCAAAGGTGGCTAAAATGTTAGCACTGGACCTTCTCCCTTTTTCTTTTGTTGAAGGGGTGGGTTTTCTGGAATTTGTGACAGCCATCTGCCCAAAATGTTCGCCAGAGTTGCTGTTCCAGCACTACATCACCACATGCTGGAATTGCTTGGAAAAGCTTTGAAGCAGAGTGTCCACCTGACAACAGACATGTGGACCAGTTGCCAAGCCACTGATTACATGTGCAACACTGCACACTGGATCTCTTTTGTGGGAGTTAGAGAACAGATATCTGCTGGTGTTGATGCTGCTGAGATTTTTCATGCCACTCACAAACATGCAACTGTAGCCATGCTTACCATGGAGTAATCTCATACTGTTGCAAACATTTTGGATGAGTTTAACAGCAAGGTCTTTGAGTGGCTGCGCCCAAGAGGGCTTAACATTGTTTTTGTTGCCACGGATAATGGCAGTAATGTAGTTAGGGCCATGAAAGATGGTGGCTATTTCAGGGTTCCGTGTTTGTCACACTGCATTAACATTGTTGTTCAAGACTTTCTGAAAAATGAATACAAAGTCAGCAACTTACTGGCCACCTGCAGAAGAATATGCACACATTTTAGCCATTCTTGTAAAGCCAGGAAGCAGCTGAGGGTCATTCAACATGAGCATAAAATGCCAGTCAAAGCACTCATCCAGTAGGTGCCAACACGTTGGAACTCAACTTATTACTTGCTTGATCATCTGTTTGAACAGTACATACCACTCAATGCTTATGTCATACAAAGATTAGGGGGTCCTACTGTGAGAGGCATGATCATTGAGATGGGCCAATGACCTCATTAAATGCCTGACAGAGATGCTACTTCCTTTTGAGGTCTTCACACATGAAGTCAGCAGGTTGGACTGTACTATGGGCCAAGCTATCCCATTGTTGCACATGCAAGAGCAACTGCGAAGGAGGTGTCTGAAACATCCGCAGGTGTGGATGACAAACAAGACGCTTATCATTTGGTGGACTCCTTAGCCTTTCGCTTATCTGAAAATACAAGGATTCAAAATAATATTGTGTCACATCCACATTACATTACTGTCACAATTTTGGATCCACGGTACAAAGTATTTCTGAACAGTAAGGCAGAAATTCCTTTTTCAGAAGTGGATGTTCTAAAGTACAAATCTATGATAGCTGACCAAGCCATTGACTTTGAAAACGAACGGCTGGTAATTCGAGGCCCCCCGCCACAGACCAAGTACTACAGGGCATCCAGAGTCAAGTTTCACATCACAGCCTGAGGGCAGTGTGTTTGCCTCCCAGCAGTCACCGACACCAACACTACCAATAACATCAACAACAGCAAGAACAGGATCGTCCACAGTACAATCGGCAACTGATTGGTTTCTATGGCAGGGGTATGGTAAGTCCAGTGCTGATGCAAAGGAAAAGGAGGCCAAGCACCCCTGAGCATTGAGCGGACGGTCCAGGCCTATCTGGATGACCCAACAGAGGTGTATTGGTATTGGAAAAGAAGCCAGCGGACAGTGCTCAGCAGGCTGGCGATAAAAAATCTGGCTTCCCCTGTCGCAAGTGTCTCTTCTGAGCGTGTTTTCAGTGCTGCTGGGGCCATTGTAACTTTGAAAAGGACCAGTCTCTCGTCGAAAAGCGTGGAGAGGTTAACCATGATCAAAATGAATCAGCACTTTATATCATCGGAGTACAAAACCTGAATCACAGCAGGAAGAGGAGAACAACTTCGATGACAGAAGTAGTTGGTTAGATGACTTACTTCTGTTTGAACCACTAGAGTTTGAGCATGAGCTCCTCTTTCCTGACAACTAGGCTTTCAAATTGTTACTTTCTTCCTTCCTCTCTTTATGTGTGTTTTTGTCTTTCTGGTTTAAATCAAATCACAACAAATCCATCACCACTGTCTTCTCTTTTTATTTCCCTATTGAAGTTGCACCTCTGTGCATTTAACTGTCCACTCCTCAGAGTCCTGCTCCATCTTCCTGAGTCGCCCTTAATACATTTCCATCAAGCCAGACATTTAATGGAGAATAGTACAAGAAATGTTGCCTCCAGAAGAAGTGAAACATGACTATAGCTATCCTCCTTTTGTTTCTGAGCCGAAACTCATCACTGTCCGAAGGCTACCGCCTCTGCAGGCATCCACAACTCTTCACTGTCAGAACTTGACTTTTGCCAGTCGGCAGGCATCCAAAAGTAAACTCATCACTGCAAGAACACTACAGCCTTGGCAGGCATCCACAGCTCATCACTCTCAGAACAGAAGGTGCTTGGCAGAGAAAGACAAGATTCTTCGAAGAAACTTGCTGACATTTCTGCAAACTCAATTGACCAATGACCGCTACCCAGGCTATGACCTATAACAGCGCTAACCATGAACCAACTTCAACTGCGACAAAGTGCCACAGATGAATAAGAAGAAAACCGAAACAGCGGCTAACAACACTCAAAATGAATGCGGAGTAATATGAGGCCACTGCCTCATTAAAAAAACACACACCTGTCAGAACTAGGCATCTGATGTGACAGCCAAAGAGAAGAGCAAGACAGGTAATGATCGGCATGCATTGGATGCATGCTGACTCTGAGCGATTGCTGTTGTTTGTGTTGATGTTGTGCATGAAGTCGAACTCTACTAGTGATTAATCTACCAAGTAAAAGTGACTCAAGTGACAGTCAATGTTTCCCTTCCTGTTGTTTAATAACCAAATTGTACTCCTACTTCTGCAGGTGCAGGCCAATTTTTTAATATGGAATATGGACTTAATCGGAGTCACTACAGACTGCGTTGGAGTTGGACAACATGTACCACACCATGATGATGACCATACTATCTTTGCACACAGTCAGTCAGTTGGATCGGAGAAGATTGATGGAATAACTTGAGGCGTTTACTTTCAAATCAAGTGGCATTAAAGGTAAATACGTTAACAACTACAGCAGACCTACATGTCTGTGTAGTGGTGGAGTTGAGTAGTACTAGTCACAAGTTTAGTAGTGGAGGTATGACTGACAGCCGTGTGTTGATATAGTTACTTAATTTGGAAAATACCATGTTGCTGTATTTGTGTCCTGTTTCAGGTTAATACTGGAAACAGACTTGTTGTTTAGTTACAAAGTCGTACTTCTACTGCAGGGCAATCCATTGGATACTTGAATATGGACTCTGGACTCAATCTGTACACTACAGACTGAGTTGGAGACCATGATCATGACGACCACATAATATACTCTTCGCAGTCAGTCAGTAGGATCGGAGATGATTGATGGAATAAGTGCATTTCATGAAGTGGCATAAAAGGTAAACACAACAATTCAACAAGAACCACAGCAGACCTACATGTTAGTGTAGTGGTGGAGTCGAGTGTAGTGGTATGACTGACAGCAGTGCATTGATTTAGTCACTTATTTTGAAAATGCTAGGTTGCTGTATATACCTTTGTCTGGCTCTGTTAAAATTTAAGCTAAATGGAAGTTGGGTCACGGCCCAGTGCAGTGGGCCTGTTTTGTCCTGTTGTTGTTGTAGCTTAATGCTGTAAACAGAGTAAACAGAGTAGACACGATGTATCCAAGCCGCCTCAGTCTGGAAGTGTCCTCTCTTCTCTTCTTGCACTCCACCGTAATTGATGCTTTTTTTAATTCATTGATTCTTCAATACCCCTTTGGTTTTCCATCTACACTTACAGTTTGGCCTTTACCCTGTGCTATATTGAGAGAAACAACTCACACTTACCTTACCAATCCGCATCAGGCAGGCAGTGGCACCCAAGATTGATGTACGGTGCGTCCATGGAAGGGAGGACCAAGAGGAATGATGAGATGCAACTCCTCAATTTGATAAGGATAATACAGTAACTTTAGTATCATTCATTGTCTTTTAATTAATTTGATTCCTTTTTTCTCTTCAATCCTTTACGACTGTGTGTTGCTGTTGTTTGTTTGCTAATTGATCCCTACAACTATTTTAAAATTTTCTTTGCTATTAAACGTAAGCCTGATACAACATGTAATTTGGGTCTCTCTGAGGGCAGACAGGCAAGGCAAATTGCATATTAATATACTGCTGCCCTGTACTGTCTAATTGTCTAGTAGTAGTTAGCATGTACTACTCATTAACCATCAAGTTATCTTCATCATGCATGCATTTCCTTTTTCTCCTTTTATAGATTTATTGGATAAGATCATGGTCGTCTGCCAAGATTGTGTTTTTTTCTTGCTGTGTTCCTGCGTACTGTTTTTCTTTGTCAAACCTTTCCCCAAACCCCACTTCCCATTCATTCATCAAACCCTAAATCCTCTTCCCGAGGGCTGTGTGATTTACATTTACGTGTGACTTCATTAAATGTATACCAACAATTGATCACACGCTTGCTGAGGCAGATGTGGTGAAAGCAACACTAATTCAATTTCAAGGCAGGGCGAAGATCTGCTTCTGCATGCCCACCCAAGCTCAGTCTACGTGCAAGCCAATTTCTTTCTCAAAGAGACCTAATACATCATAACTCAACACAACTACAGTTCGTAACTTCTTGTACTAGGCTGTCCCTGCCACCATTATGTTTTATTTTACTTTAGCATTTGCAACATTGTTTGTTTGGCAGTCTTCTTGTGTACTGTACTTTACTTCGTTATACTACTGCTCCCACAGTCTCTCTCAGGTGAGTGACTGTCTTTTTTTTTTGCAAATGCTACTGCCAGTGTCTACTACTACCACCACAACCATAGCATCTTCTCCATTCTCTTGGGAAACCATGCAGCCATCGCTGTGCCTAACTTAATCATCATCAATCACAGGTAAGATAAGTTTGGTGGGAGGTATAATGGACTAGGAGGAGAGACTGACAGTACTAGTAGCACAAATAACTCAGTGAGGGGTACCGCATCTATCTGTTTGTGTGTTACAAAATCAGCAGATTATTTAAATCAAACACTGGCTGCGGCCCTGCAGCAGCAAGGAAACCATGTGACATAAATTCGCATAACAGTAACCCCCCTACAAAACATTAACATTGTATGTTTAAGTTTAAATATAATTTATTACCCTAACAAAAATAAACTATCCCACACCTGACCTACCCCTATCCCTAACCCCAACCAATGTCCAAAACGAAAAAGTCCATATAATGTCCATAATTATAAACCCCAATGCCCAAATCCCACCCACCAACAAAAGGAATAAGGAGTAATCCAACAGGGTCATAGATAGTTCTTAGATTCGATGGGCTTTTAGGTGTGTGTCGATGAGGATCTTGACCCACTCCTCTAGGTACTCCTCTAGGAGGGCCATTAGGAGGAGCATCTGGTGGTGAAATGCCCTGCAGTTGCATCCAGGGTGGGGGCAGTAGTGTTGGATGCAAAAGTGCGAAGCAAAACCAAAGGGGATGATGGACGGCGCGTTTGAGCAATGCAAACACTCACCCCCAGTCAACTGATCTGGGTTTAATCCATCATCGTTCTTTAGCTCACTCCGCCACCCCAGTTTAGACATGGCCATATGCAAATCAGTCTGACCCCGTGCCTCATGGGAACAGTCCAGCTCGAACTGCCAAGCTATCTCTTCCCTGGACCAGAAACAAGCATCCTGGGACCGGTTTTGGGTTTATAACCCTCCTCAGCCAGGTTACCTTGAATCCAGAGGCAAAGTGAGCAAGGAACCCACATCTGGGCATACCCTGCCAACCTAGGGCGAACAAAGCAAAACCAAAGGGGATGATGGACGGAGCGTTTGAGCAATGCAAACACTCACCCCAGTCAACTGATCTGGGTTTAATGAATCCATCATCGTTCTTTAGCTCACTCCGCCACCCCAGTTCAGACATGGCCATATGCAAATCAGGTTGACCCTGTACTTCATGGGAAAAGTCCAGCCCGAACTGCCAAGCCATGTCTTCCCTGGACCAGAAACAAGCATTCTGGGACCGGTTTCGGGTTCATAACCCTCTTCAGCCAGGCTATCTTGAATCCAGTGGCAAAGTGAGCAAGGGACCCACGTCTGGGCATACCCTGCCAATTTAGGGCAAACAAAGCAAAACCAAAGGGGATGATGGACGGAGCGTTTGAGCAATGCAAACACTCACCCCCAGTCAACTGATCTGGGTTTAATTCATCATCGTTCTTTAGCTCACTCTGCCACCCCAGTTCAGACATGGCCATATGCAAATAAGTCTGACCCTGTGCCTCATGGGAACAGTCCAGCCCGAACTGCCAAGCCATGTCTTCCCTGGACTGGAAACAAGCATCCTGGGACCGGTTTCGGGTTCATAACCGGGTTGATAACCCTCTTCAACCAGGCTATCTTGAATCCAGTGGCAAAGTGAGAAAGGGACCCACGTCTGGGCATACCCTGCCAACTTAGGGCGAACGAAGCAAAAACAAAGGGGATGATGGAAGGTGCGTTTGAGCAATGCAAACACTCACCCCCAGTTAACTGATCTGGGTTTAATCCATCAACATTCTTTAGCTCACTCCGCCACCCCTGTTCAGACATGGCCATATGCAAATCAGTCTGACCCTGTGCCTCATGGGAACAGACTAGCCCGATCTGCCAAGCCATGTCTTCCCTGGACCGGACACAAGCATCCTGGGATCGGTTTCGCGTTCATAACCCTCTTCAGCCAGGCTATCTTGAATCCAGTGGCAAAGTGAGCAAGGGACCCACGTCTGGCCATACCCTGCCAACTTAGGGCAAACAAAGCAAAACCAAAGGGGATGATGGACGGAGCGTTTGAGCAATGCAAACACTCACTCCCAGTCAACTGATCTGGGTTTAATTTATCATCGTTCTTTAGCTCACTCTGCCACCCCAGTTCAGACATGGCCATATGCAAATAAGTCTGACCCTGTGCCTCATGGGAACAGTCCAGCCCGAACTGCCATGCCATGTCTTCCCTGGACCGGAAACAAGCATCCTGGGACCGGTTTCGCGTTCATAACCCTCTTCAGCCAGGATATCTTGAATCCAGAGCAAAGTGAGCAAGGGACCCACGTCTGGGCATACCCTGCCAACTTAGGGTGATCAAAGCAAAATCAAAGGGGATGATGGACAGAGCGTTTGAGCAATGCAAACACTCACCCCCAGTCAACTGATCTGGGTTTAATCCATCATCGTTCTTTAGCGCACTCCGCCACCCCTGTTCAGACATGGCCATATGCAAATCAGTCTGACCCTGTGCCTCACGGGAACAGTCCAGCCGGAACTGCCTAGCCATGTCTTCCCTGGACCGGCAACAAGAATCCCTTTCCCACTCACCCCGAGTGGGACGGGTATGCTTAGACATGAGTACCGTGCTCTCCACGCCACTGGAGTCAAGCGATTCGGCTGAAGACAGTTGATAGCCAGAAACCGGTCCTAGGATGCTTGATTCGGTCCAGGGAAGACATGGCTTGGCCGTTCGGGCTGGACTATTCCCATTAGGCACAGGGTCAAGGCTGATTTGCATATGGCCATGTCTGAATTGGGGTCGTGTGGTGAGCAAAAAAATGATGGATTTAGGCCCAGATCACTGTACTGGGTTGAATGTATGACAATATTCTGCATTCTGTTCATCAACTGTTGTTTTTGCATTTGTCACCCCGAGTAGGACGAGTATGCTCAGACGTGAGTACCGTGCTCTCCACGTCACTGGAGTCAAGCTATCCTGGCTGAAGACGGCTGATAGCCAGAAACCGGTCATAGGATGCTTGATTCCGGTCCAGGTAAGACATGGCTTGGCAGTTCGGGCTGGACTGTTCCCATGAGGCACAGGGTCAAGGCTGATTTGCATATGGCCATGTCTGTTCCTGGGTGGTGTGGTGAGCACCAAAACGATGGGTTTAGGCCCAGATCACTGTACTGGGTTGAATGTATGACATTGTTCTGCATTCTGTCCATCAGCTGTTGTTTTTGCATTTGTCACTCCGAGTGGGACGGGTATGCTCAGACGTGAGTACCGTGCTCTCCACGCCACTGGAGTCAAGCTATCCTGGCTGAAGACGGCTGATAGCCAGAAAAACCGGTCCTAGGATGCTTGATTCTGGTCCAGGGAAGACATGGCTTGGCAGTTCGGTCTGGACTGTTCCCATGAGGCACAGGGTCAAGGCTGATTTGCATATGACCATGTCTGAACTGGGGTGGTTTGGTGAGCAAAAAAACAATGGATTTAGGCCCAGATCACTGTACTGGGTTGAATGTATGACATTGTTCAGCATTCTGTCCATCACCTGTTGTTTTTGCATTTGCCACCCCGAGTGGGACGGGTATGCTCAGACGTGAGTACCGTGCTCTCCACGCCACTGGAGTCAAGCTATCCTGGCTGAAGACGGCTTATAACCTGAAACCGGTCCTAAGATGCTAGATTCCGGTCCAGGGAAGACATGGCTTGGCAGTTCGGGCTGGACTGTTCCCATGAGGCACAGGGTCAAGGCTGATTTGCATATGGCCATGTCTGAACTGGGGTGGTGTGGTGAGCAAAAAAACGATGGATTTAGGCCCAGATCACTGTACTGGGTTGAATGTGTGACATTGTTCTGCATTCTGTCCATCAGCTGTTGTTTTTGCATTTGTCAACCACTGCGCCCTCACCGGCCTGGTCGCCCCACGATCCCCGCTCCTGCTCCTGCGCCCTCCTGCTGCCTCTGCCGCCCGATCTCCATCGTCGCCTGCTCCCGGCGCCCCAGCCGCCGCAGGGCCGCCTGAGAAGCCCGCACCCGGTTTTCCCGCCGCCGCTGCCTGCAGACCCGCCCCCCCGCCAGCCGATTGGCTAAGACGCTCCCGCCTCCCAGCTGACCCGCCCTCACTGCTCCCTTCTTAAGGGGACCCTCTACTCCCGTTCAGGAGCAACCACTGCGCCCTCACCGGCCTGGTCGCCCCACGATCCCCGCTCCTGCTCCTGCGCCCTCCTGCTGCCTGTGCCGCCCGATCTCCATTGTCACCGGCGCCCCAGCCGCCGCAGGGCCGCCTGAGAAGCCCGCACCCGGTTTTCCCGCCGCCGCTGCCTGCAGACCCGCCCCCCCGCCAGCCGATTGGCTAAGAGGCTCCCGCCTCCCAGCTGACCCGCCCTCACTGCTCCCTTCTTAAGGGGACCCTCTACTCCCGGTCAGGAGCAACCACTGCGCCCTCACCGGCCTGGTTGCCCCACGATCCCCGCTCCTGCTCCTGCGCCCTCCTGCTGCCTGTGCCGCCCGATCTCCACCGTCGCCTGCTCCCGGCGCCCCAGCCGCCGCAGGGCCGCCTGAGAAGCCCGCACCCGGTTTTCCCGCCGCCGCTGCCTACAGACCCGCCCCCCCCGCCAGCCGATTGGCTAAGACGCTCCCGCCTCCCAGCTGACCCGCCCTCACTGCTCCCTTCTTAAGGGGACCCTCTACTCCCGTTCAGGAGCAACCACTGCGCCCTCACCGGCCTGGTCGCCCCACGATCCCCGCTCCTGCTCCTGCGCCCTCCTGCTGCCTGTGCTGCCCGATCTCCATCGTCGCCTGCTCCCGGCGCCCCAGCCGCCGCAGGGCCGCCTGAGAAGCCCGCACCCGGTTTTCCCGCCGCCGCTGCCTGCAGACCCGCCCCCCCGCCAGCCAATTGGCTAAGACGCTCCCGCCTCCCAGCTGACCCGCCCTCACTGCTCCCTTCTTATGACGCCCCCTCAGCGACCGCGCAGCGTACGCGCGCAGCGGGAGCACCGAATGAGCGCCGAGGGTGCGCCAAAGGTAAGCCCGTCTGCGCCCGTCTGCGCCTGGAACGCGCCCAGCACCAGAATCCCTGGCCCCCGCAGACACCAGCCCACCCGCTGGACCTACGACGCCGCCACCCTCAACGCACTCAACACCGGCCGAGTCCCGGGATGCTACCGAGCCACCCCTAGACGCACCCACGGACCCTTCAGCTGCCACGCCTGCAAGTTCACCTGCATCCGGACCTGCCTCGCACCAGCACCCGTCAAGCCGAACACCAGCAGCGTCCACCTCAAGTGCATCCTGCTCAACACCCGCTCCGTCCAGCTCCTGACATTGCCTTCTTCACGGAAACCTGGATGAACGACTCCTCAGCGCCCGACATCGCCATCGCCATCCCAGAGGGATACAAGATCACCCGGAGAGATCGCGTCAACCAGACTGGAGGAGGCATCGCCATCATCCACAGGGACACCATCCACATCACGACCAACACCGACGACACCCTGACTACCGCCGAACACCTACACTTCCAGATCCGCACCGACCCGAAGACCACCCTCAGAGGCACCCTGATCTACCGATCCCCGGGACCACGCACACAATTCAGCGAGGACATCGCCGACTTCGTCAGCCCGCATGCCCTCCCCTCCGCTGACTACATCCTCCTGGGGGACATCAACTTCCACCTGGAGAACAACAACGACCGCAACACCATCACCCTGCTCGACAACCTCGCCAACCTCGGACTCAAGCAGCTGGTGTCCACCCCCACCCACCTCGCCGGACACACGCTCGACGCCATCTTCTCATCCAGCGAAGACATCGCCTTCAGCCACGCCACTGGACTCCACTGGACAGACCACAGCTGCGTCCACTTCACCTTCAGAAGAACGACGATCCACCACCACCAGCAACAGGTTGCTCGAAGAAGCTGGAACAAGATCACAGCCGACCAGCTCGCCGCTTCCCTGAGCCAGCACCCTCCCGCCAGCTCAGCGAACCCAAGCCAGGCCGCCGACAACCTCACGAAGTGGATCAGCAACTGCACGGACGAACTCGCCCCACTGAGGACCCCGCCCAGCAGACCCGGCAGCAAGAAGGCCCCATGGTTCACCGACGAACTCAAGAGCTCCAAGAAGAACTGCCGAGCCCTCGAGAAAGCCTGGAGAAGGGAACCAACACCGGACACCATGACCACCCTCAAGCTTGCCACCCGGAAGCACCACCAACTAATCCGCGCCACCAAGAAAACTGCATTCAAGGACCGGCTGGACAACAACGCGCACAACTGCAAGGAACTCTTCAACATCGTGAAAGAGCTCTCCAACCCCAACGCCGGAAACAACGACATCACCCCATCGCAAGACCTCTGCAATTCCCTCGCCTCCTACTTCCACAACAAGATCGCGGACATACACAACAGCTTCAGCACTCAACCGACGCACGCCACGAACGAACCACCGCCCCCCACCACCACCCTCCGCGCCTGGACCCCGATCAGCACCGAAGACACCGTCCGCATGATGAACTCCATCCACTCCGGATCTCTGACCGACCCCTGCCCTCACCACGTCTTCAACAAGGCCGACGACGTCATCGCACCCCACCTACGGGACATCATCAACACCTCCTTCAACACCGCCACATTCCCGGAGAGCTGGAAGCACGCCGAACTCAGCGCCCTACTAAAGAAACCTACAGCGGACCCCACCGAACTCAAGAATTACCGCCCCATCTCGCTCCTCCCGTTTCCAGCCAAAGTCATCGAGAAGACCGTCAACAAACAGCTGGCCGCCTTCCTCGAGACGAATGGATCCCTCGACCCCTCACAGTCTGGCTTCCGAGCCAACCACAGCACCGAGACGGCCCTCATCGCTGCCACCGATGACATCCGAGCCCTGATGGACAACGGAGAAACAGCGGCCCTCATCCTCCTAGACCTCTCCGCGGCATTCAACACTGTCTGCCACCGCACCCTAGTGCAGCGCCTCAGCAACGTCGGAATCCAGGAGAAGGCACTGGAATGGATCATCTCCTTCCTAGACGGAAGAACACAGAGAGTCCGTCTACCACCGTACAAGTCAGAGGCCACCGAAGTCATCTGCGGCGTCCCTCAAGGATCCTCGCTGAGCCCCACCCTCTTCAACGTCTACATGAGCCCCCTCGCGGTCATCGCACGCCAACACAACCTCAACATCATCTCCTACGCTGACGACACCCAGCTGATCCTCTCCCTGACCAACGACCCCGCCGCCGCCAGAGCCAACCTTCACGAAGAGACGAACGACGTAGCCGAGTGGATGACGACCAGCCGCCTGAAACTGAACGCAGACAAGACGGAAGTCCTCATCCTGGGCTCCTTGCCCTCCGCCTAGGACGACTCCTGGTGGCCCCCCGCCCTGGGCACCGCACCCAAACCGACAGACCACGCACGCAACCTGGGCTTCATACTGGACTCCTCCCTCTCCATGACCAGACAAGTCAACGCCGTCTCCTCGTCATGCTTCAACATCCTGCGCATGCTACGGAAGATCTTCCGGTGGATCCCCACCGAGACCAGGAAGATGGTCATCCAGGCCCTCTTCACCAGCCGACTGGACTACGGCAACGCCCTCTACGCCGGAACCACCGCCAAGCTCCAGAAGAGACTCCAGCGGATCCAGAACACCTCAGCCAGACTCATCCTCGACATCCCACGACACAGCCACATCTCCGAACATCTGAGAGACCTGCATTGGCTCCCCGTCAACAAAAGAATCACCTTCCATCTCCTCACCCACGCACACAAAGCCCTACATGATCAAGGCCCGAGCTACCTCTACAACCGCATCAACTTCTACGCTCCCAAACGCCATCTCCGATCAGCCAGACACGCCCTCGCCGCCATCCCCCGCATCCGAAGAACGACAACAGGAGGAAGGTCCTTCTCCTACCTGGCCGCCAAGACCTGGAACTCCCTCCCGACCGACCTGCGCCTGACCCAAGACCACCTCTCCTTCAGGAAGAAGCTCAAGACCTGGCTGTTCGAGCAGTAGCAGCACCCCCCCCCCCCCCAAGCGCCTTGAGACCCTCCGGGTAAGTAGTGCGCTCTATAAATGTCTTTGATTGATTGATTGATTGATTGATTTGTCACCCCGAGTGGGACGGGATATTCTCAGACGTGAGTACCGTGCTCTCCACACCACTGGAGTCAAGCTATCCTGGCTGAAGACGACTGGTAGCCAGAAACCGGTCCTAGGATGCTTGATTCCAGTCCAGGGAAGACATGGCTTGGCAGTTCGGGCTGGACTGTTCCGATGAGGCAGAGGGTCAAGGGTGATTTGCATATGGCCATGTCTGAACTGGGGTGGTGTGGTGAGCAAAAAAATGATGGATTTAGGCCCAGATCACTGTACTCGGTTTAATATATGACATTGTTCTGCATTCTGTCCATCAACTGTTGATTTTGCATTTGTCACCCCGAGTGGGATGGGTATGCTCAGGCGTGAGTACAGTGCTCTCCACGCCACTGGAGTCAAGCTATCCTGGCTGAAGATGGCTGATAGCCAGAAACCGGTCCTAGGATGCTTAATTTCCGGTCCAGGGAAGACATGGCTTGGCAGTTCTGGCTGGACTGTTCCCATGAGGCACATGGTCAAGGCTGATTTGCATATGGCCATGTCTGAACTGGGGTGGTGTGGTGAGCAGAAAAATGATGGATTTAGGCCCAGATTAGTGTACTGGGTTGAATGTATGACATTGTTCTGCATTCTGTCCATCAACTGTTGTTTTTGCATTTGTCACCCCTTTTGGGACGGGAATGGTCAGACCTGATTACCGTGCTCTCCATGCCACTGGAGTCAAGCTATCCTGACTGAAGACGGCTGATAGCCAGAAACCGTTCGTAGGATGCTTGATTCCGGTCCAGGGAAGACATGGCTTGGCAGTTCGGGCTGGACTGTTCCCATGAGGCACAGGGTCAAGGCTGATTTGCATATGGCCATGTCTGAACTGGGGTGGTGTGGTGAGGAAAAGAACGATGGATTTAGGCCGAGATCACTGTACTGGGTTGAATGTGTGACATTGTTCTGCATTCTGTCCATCACCTGTTGTTTTTGCATTTGTCACCCCGAGTGGGACGGGATATTCTCAGACGTGAGTACCGTGCTCTTCACACCACTGGAGTCAAGCTATCCTGGCTGAAGACGGCTGATAGCCAGGAACCGGTCCTAGGATGCTTGATTCCAGTCCAGGGAAGACATGGCTTGGCAGTTCGGGCTGGACTGTTCCCATGAGGCAGAGGGTCAAGGGTGATTTGCATATGGCCATGTCTGAACTGGGGTGGTGTGGTGAGCAAAAAAAATGATGGATTTAGGCCCAGATCACTGTACTCGGTTTAATGTATGACATTGTTCTACAGTCTGTCCATCAACTGTTGTTTTTGCATTTGTCACCCCGACTGGGACGTGTATGCTCAGATGTGAGTACCGTGCTCTCCAGGCCATTGGAGTCAAGCTATCCTGGCTGAAGATGGCTGATAGCCAGAAACCGGTCCTAGGATGCCTGATTCCGGTGCATGGAAGACATGGCTTGGCAGTTCCGGCTGGACTGTTCCCATGAGGCACAGGGTCAAGGCTGATTTGCATAAGGCCATGTCTGGGCTGGGGTGGTGTGGTGATAAAAAAAACGATGGATTTAGGCCCAGATCACTGTACTGGGTTGAATGTATGACATTGTTCAGCATTCTGTCCATCAACTGTTGTTTTTGCATTTGTCACCCCGAGTGGGACGCGTATGCTCAGACGTAAGTACCGTGCTCTCCACGCCACTGGAGTAAATCTATCCTGGCTGAAGACGGCTGATAGTCAGAAACCGGTCCTAGGATGCTTGCTTCCGGTCAAGGGAAGACATGGCTTGGCAGTTCGGGCTGGACTGTTCCATGATGCACAGGGTCAAGTCTGATTTGCATATGTCCATGTCTGAACTGGGGTGGTGTGGTGATCACAAAAACGATGGATTTGGGTTCAGATCACTGTACTGGGTTGAATGTATGACATTGTTCTGCATTCTGTCCATCAACTGTTGTTTTTGCATTTGCCACCCCGAGTGGGACGGGTATGCTCAGTCGTGAGTACCGTGCTCTCCACGCCACTGGAGTCAAGCTATCCTGGCTGAAGACGGCTGATAGCCAGAAACCGGTCATAGGATGCTTGAGTCCGGTCCAGGGAAGACATGGCTAGGCAGTTCGGGCTGGACTGTTCCCATGAGACACAGGGTCAAGGCTGATTTGCATATGTCCATGTCTGTTCCTGGGTGGTGTGATGAGCACCAAAATGATGGATTTAGTCCCAGATCACTGTACTTGGTTGAATGTATGACATTGTTCTGCATTCTGTCCATCAGCTGTTGTTTTTGCATTTGTCACCCCGAGTGGGACGGGTATGCTAAGACATGAGTACCGTGCTCTCCACGCCACTGGAGTCAAGCTATCCTGGCTGAAGACGGCTGATAGCCTGAAACCGGTCCTAAGATGCTATATTCCGGTCCAGGGAAGACATGGCTTGGCAGTTCGGGCTGGACTGTTTCCATGAGGCACAGGGTCATGGCTGATTTGCATATGGCCTTGTCTGAACTGGGGTGGTGTGGTGAGCAAAAAAATGATGGATTTAGGCCCAGATTAGTGTACTGGGTTGAATGTATGACATTGTTCTGCATTCTGTCCATCAACTGTTGTTTTTGCATTTCTCACCCCGAGTGGGACGGGAATAGTCAGACCTGATTACCGTGCTCTCCATGCCACTGGAGTCAAGCTATCCTGGCTGAAGACGGCTGATAGCCAGAAACCGGTCCTAGGATGCTTGATTCCGGTCCAGGGAAGACATGGATTGGCAGTTCGGGCTGGACTGTTCCCATGAGGCACAGGGTCAATGCTGATTTGCATATGGCCATGTCTGAACTGGGGTGGTGTGGTGAGCAAAAAAAACGATGGATTTAGTCCCAGATCACTGTACTGGGTTGAATGTGTGATATTGTTCTGCATTCTGTCCATCAGCTGTTGTTTTTACATTTGTCACCCTGATTGGGACGGGATATTCTCAGACTTGAGTACCGTGCTCTCCACACCACTGGAGTCAAGCTATCCTGGCTGAAGACGGCTGATAGTCAGAAACCGGTCCTAGGATGCTTGATTCCAGTCCAGGGAAGACTTGGCTTGGCAGCTCGGGCTGCACTGTTCCCATGAGGCAGAGGGTCAAGGGTGATTTGCATATGGCCATGTCTGAACTGGGGTGGTGTGGTGAGAAAAAAAATGATGGATTTAGGCCCAGATCACTGTACTCGGTTTAATGTATGACATTGTTCTACAGTCTGTCCATCAACTGTTGTTTTTGCATTTGTCACCCCGACTGGGACGTGTATGCTCAGATGTGAGAACTGTGCTCTCTACACCATTGGAGTCAAGCTATCCTGGCTGAAGATGGCTGATAGCCAGAAACCGATCATAGGATGCCTGATTCCGGTCCATGGAAGACATGGCTTGGCAGTTCGGGCTGGACTGTTCCCATGAGGCACAGGGTCAAGGCTGATTTGCATATGGCCATGTCTGAACTGGGGTGGTGTGGTGATCAAAAAAACTATAGATTTAGGCCCAGATCACTGTACTGGGTTGAATGTATGACATTGTTCAGCATTCTGTCCATCAACTGTTGTTTTTGCATTTGTCACCCCGAGTGGGAAGGGTATGCTCAGACGTAAGTACTGTGCTCTCCACGCCACTGGAGTCAATCTATCCTGGCTGAAGACGGCTGATAGTCAGAAACCGGTCCTAGGATGCTTCCTTCCGGTCCAGGGAAGACATGGCTTGGCAGTTCGGGCTGGACTGTTCCCATGATGCACAGGGTCAAGTCTGATTTGCATATGTCCATGTCTGAACTGGGGTGGTGTGGTGATCAAAAAAACGATGGATTTAGGCTCAGATCACTGTACTGGGTTGAATGTATGACATTGTTCTGCATTCTGTCCATCAACTATTGTTTTTGCATTTGTCACCCCGAGTGGGACGGGTATGCTCAGACGTGAGTACAGTGCTCTCCACGCCACTGGAGTCAAGCTATCCTGGCTGAAGACGGCTGATAGCCAGAAACCGGTCCTAGGATGCTTAATTTCTGGTCCAGGGAAGACATGGCTTGGCAGTTCAGGCTGGACTGTTCCCATGAGGCACAGGGTCAAGGCTGATTTGCATATGGCCATGTCTGAACTGGGGTGGTGTGGTGAGCAAAAAAACGATGGATTTAGGCCCAGATCACTGTACTGGGTTGAATATGTGACATTGATCTGCATTCTGTCCATCAGCTGTTGTTTTTGCATTTGTCACCCCGAGTGGGACGGGATATTCTCAGACGTGAGTACCGTGCTCTCCACACCACTGGAGTCAAGCTATCCTGGCTGAAGATGGCTGATAGCCAGAAACCGATCATAGGATGCCTGATTCCGGTCCATGGAAGACATGGCTTGGCAGTTCGGGCTGGACTGTTCCCATGAGGCACAGGGTCAAGGCTGATTTGCATATGGCCATGTCTGAACTGGGGTGGTGTGGTGATCAAAAAAACTATAGATTTAGGCCCAGATCACTGTACTGGGTTGAATGTATGACATTGTTCAGCATTCTGTCCATCAACTGTTGTTTTTGCATTTGTCACCCCGAGTGGGAAGGGTATGCTCAGACGTAAGTACTGTGCTCTCCACGCCACTGGAGTCAATCTATCCTGGCTGAAGACGGCTGATAGTCAGAAACCGGTCCTAGGATGCTTCCTTCCGGTCCAGGGAAGACATGGCTTGGCAGTTCGGGCTGGACTGTTCCCATGATGCACAGGGTCAAGTCTGATTTGCATATGTCCATGTCTGAACTGGGGTGGTGTGGTGATCAAAAAAACGATGGATTTAGGCTCAGATCACTGTACTGGGTTGAATGTATGACATTGTTCTGCATTCTGTCCATCAACTATTGTTTTTGCATTTGTCACCCCGAGTGGGACGGGTATGCTCAGACGTGAGTACAGTGCTCTCCACGCCACTGGAGTCAAGCTATCCTGGCTGAAGACGGCTGATAGCCAGAAACCGGTCCTAGGATGCTTAATTTCTGGTCCAGGGAAGACATGGCTTGGCAGTTCAGGCTGGACTGTTCCCATGAGGCACAGGGTCAAGGCTGATTTGCATATGGCCATGTCTGAACTGGGGTGGTGTGGTGAGCAAAAAAACGATGGATTTAGGCCCAGATCACTGTACTGGGTTGAATATGTGACATTGATCTGCATTCTGTCCATCAGCTGTTGTTTTTGCATTTGTCACCCCGAGTGGGACGGGATATTCTCAGACGTGAGTACCGTGCTCTCCACACCACTGGAGTCAAGCTATCCTGGCTGAAGATGGCTGATAGCCAGAAACCGGTCCTAGGATGCCTGATTCCGGTCCATGGAAGACATGGCTTGGCAGTTTGGGCTGGACTGTTCCCATGAGGCACAGGGTCAAGGGTGATTTGCATATGGCCATGTCTGAACTGGGGTGGTGTGGTGATCAAAAAAAGATGGGTTTAGGCTCAGATCACTGTACTGGGTTGAATATATGACATTGTTCCGCATTCTGTCCATCAACTGTTGTTTTTGCATTTGTCACCCCGAGTGGGACGGGTATGCTTAGACGTGAGTACAGTGCTCTCCACACCACTGGAGTCAAGCTATCCTGGCTGAAGATGGCTGATAGCCAATAACCGGTCCTAGGATGCTTAATTTCCGGTCCAGGGAAGACATGGCTTGGCAGTTCAGGCTGGACTGTTCCCATGAGGCACAGGGTCAAGGCTGATTTGCATATCGCCATGTCTGAACCGGGGAGCGGTGTGGTGAGCAAAAAAACTATGGATTTAGGCCCAGATCACTGTTCTGGGTTGAATGTATGACATTGTTCTGCGTTCTGTCCATCATCTGTTGTTTTTGCGGATGTAAAAGTGCGGTGGCGGGCGGCTGCCTGACCGCGGCATCGTATCACTGGAGGCGGGGCCTGGCTGTGGCCTCGGGCATTGGAGGAGGTTGCTACCGCCTCCACCGCCTGAGCCACCAGCCGCCGGTACTCTTGGCAGATGGCCTCCAGTTCCCGGTGCCGGGCCATTGCTGCCAACTCCTTCCTTGTTGGTTTTTCTTGGGAAGGATTATCTATATCAAGAAAGAAAAAGAATATTGTAACCAATACTCTTAGCAAAACAGTAACACAAAATTAATTCAACACATAGTGGCACAGTAGCAGTAGCAAGCACTGTACATAACATTTGTGGTAAGTATCTATCCTCTCACTTCCTCGGCCTCTAACATTTGCGGGAGTGTCAGGCATTAAATTAGCACTGCGGACTCCAGTACACAGTGCACCAGTCTTCTTCTTATCTCTAGTTTAGCGAAATTACATAGCCTTGTTGTAGCCGGCATGCCAGCTCAGTCAGCTAAGCTTGCACCCAAGACAAACATCAGAGTCATGACGCAGACTCATGTTAGTTTTATTTCCTACTGTCTGCAGGTAGGGAAGCTCCTATTTTTTCTATTACGGGTGGCACTTGCCATACTCGCTCTGTTACATGAAGAGGAATTGCTCAATTTCACTTACACCCTGTCCTGGCTACTACAAAATGGCTGATTATATATCGGATCCAATGATCATTGCTTATATATGGGACAATGACATACGGTCAGTAGCGGTCGGTGGTGGGAGTGCTGCCGGGTGGTGATGTGGGGAAGGGGATGGGCAGGATGGAGGGTAGTAAACTATGGAGTACGGCATATTACAGGTAAGTAAACATAAATAAATAAAATGAATTTCGTTGCACGCACTGCATTGCATTTGGCGAGGCGGTGCACACAACAAAATTTGTTTTATTTATTTTGCTGTGTACTTACCTGTATTTGGCTTTAATCCATAGATTACTACCCCCCACCCTGCCCCTCCCCCTCCCCACATCACCGCTCAGCAGCACTCCCACCACCGACCGCTACTGCATAAGGTACTTTGTTTTGATTGATTGTGTAACCAACAGATAGGCCACCCTTTGCAGGCTGGCTGACACAGTTGAAAATAAATTAATATAGGTAGGGAGTGGTCCTCGGGGTCGGAGGAAGGCGCTTGATAACTATGCACAATATATATATATATATGATGTGCTTGCAAACTACTGTGAGTCAAGGGAGTATTCTGAAAATACAACTTATATTCCCCTTGGCTTTGCTACTCTGGAGCGGTTTCTATTACATTCTCTTCAAACTAAGACTCTGCATCTAGTAACAGTCTCCACCTATGCTATCTATGATGAATACATCCAGGCATCCATCCATTCAAAGTAAATGTCTATCATTCGTCTTAATCTCTCAACAAACCTTAGTTTGTTTCACCAACCACCACCCATGCATCCTTCCTTGCTTGCCTTGGCTTTGAGTGTAGGAGAGTAGGGTCTGCTATCCTATGGTCACCCCAAATTTTTGCTTTTTGCTTCACTGGTTTATGACTTAATGTGGCTGTGGGCCTGCTAAACAGACCCACAGCCTGCTGTTCTCTCTCTAAATTAATGCCAATGCACACTAGGTGCATTACGAATTGGAACTGGTTCACCTTATTGGCCCCTGTAACAGTGTACCCCAGGTACCCTGGGCATAGGTGTTTCCAAGGCCTACCAGGGGCTGCAGCATGTATTATGCCACCCCTGGCCTGGCCTCCATATTTCACACAACTGGCTGATCACTCAGCTGGGGTAAGTCGGTGTAATCACCCCTTACTTACGTATAGTGTGTCTATATCTAACTTAAAATGGACACATATGTTCCTATCAGCCACTCCTATTGAAGGCCTCATCAATCCTGGAGGCAGAGTGCTTGGAAATATGTGAGATGGTGCTCTAGCATGAGCTGAGCCTGTCTGCAGCTTTCGGAACCACTTCCTGTAGCTGTTTCATGATACTGACATACCATATACTCTTAAGTGCATTTATAATCCTCGCGGTTATTTGCTAATTTTGGTTTGGCTTTATCAAAACATGTCGAGTAAGGTGTCATACAAATTGGAATACTACCCCCTCGCCAGTTCTGGTGACGGGGTAGCATTCCACCCTTCTAGAGGGACACAACATGTACATAACCTTAACCCCGGGTAAAGTTAAACATGAGCCTCAGCATCACAAAATGGATGCTGCCACCACAGACACCAGTCTGACCTCCTGCTGCTGGGAGTCCTTCCAGCGAGGGAGGCTTGGACAAAGGTTTCCTGCCTTGGGAGGTACTAGCATCACCCCAGACAGGATTTTGTGTATTGGGTAGGACAGGGCTGAATAGAATGAGACATGCCTGGGGCACACAAGGTGTCCCTGTGCATTAGCCAGTCCAAACCGGTGCTGGGGCTTCCCAGTCCCAGTCCTGGCGCGGAGATGGACAAAGGAAAGGGGGTGTAACCACCCCCCTTCCTGGTCCCACCCAGAGGAGGGACCTAGCAGGTGATCCGGCCCCCAGATTTGGAATAAGAGTAGGATCTGTGTCCCAAGACTTCAGATCATCCTGAACTCGACTTGAAACTAAGAAGAAAACTGGACTTCGACATTCTGCTGCACAGAAGACTGAAGAGAATCTCCCTTGTGGCCAAGGAGTGACCACCCTGTGAACACAAGCACCAACCAGCAACTCGACGTCTGCTTTGCCGCCGCCTCCCGCCGGAGCCCAAGCCCAGAGCCCGACAAGACCTGGATTCCCAGACATCTCACAGCCCGATCCACAGTCCCTGAAAAGAAGAGACCCGTGGAGGCATCGAGAGACGTGGGACCGGCCATCTTGAAAGACCCCCGAGAAGCTGACTGCACAGCACCCGAGGCTCCCTCAATGCTGTGCTTTAGAGTTTGAGAAGCCCCACCATTGAGCAGCATCTGCACCGAAGATCAGCCCCCCAGAAACTCCACGATCTGCGTGGGGTCCTTTTGCACTTTGCCACTTGACGCGCCATCCCGGCCACTTGCCACGTGGCTAGCGGCCATCTTGGCAACGAAACCTACAAACAACACCACTGGTCTGGTTGCTCCAGACTGCCCCTCGCTCTCCTGAAAAGGAGCACCCACTCTGACCTTGTTGGTCCGAGTTACAAGCTTTCTTCACTTCCTGCGTGGCTTGCATTATTCAAGGCCTGTTTGCTCCTAACAAGTTGCCGACACCACCATCAGCTAGAACCTTTGTGGGACAACTAGTGATCGACTCCTGGACGTCCTTGACCTCTTAGTGTCCACGTGGCTGCGGAGACAAGCTGCACCTCTTCACCTGTTTGCACCCGACATCGCCTGGTTCCATCCTGGTTCCACGGTAGTCACTGGCTAGTGACTTTGAACATTGTCCCCTCTGCTTTCAGGTCTTCACATCTTCAGATCCATCCTTGGATCCCCCGGAACCCTCCTCGATGACCCGCCTGCAGCATCTTCATCTCCAGGCACCATCGACCTGCGTCGACACTACTTGGCCCCTGTGCACCCGCTTCCTGTGGGTGAGGTAACTCAGCAACACCGGTGTTCCTACACTGGTACACACCTCTAGTGCCTAGATCTAAAGTTTTGTCCTTCTAGGTCAGTCGGAAGGTTCCTTAAACAGTAACTTTATAACTTTTACGCACCATTGACATTGCATTGGTGCATGCGTGTGCTTTAAGCGCTGCACCCGAGTCCCGCGGGCCTTTCCCGACTTCTTCACTGTTAGTCCCGAACAGCTCCAGCAATTCCCCAGGCCCTAGGCCTATTTCCTTTCCGATTGGTGGTCCTTATACCACTATTTTAGTATATGGTTTAGGTGGCCCCTAGGGCTCATCCATATTGTGCAACTTTTGTATATTTAAACTGTGGTTTGTTTTAACGCATTTGCTTCTGTGCTCATAAAGAGTATAGGGGATATTTGTAGTAAATAAATATATATATATATTTTCAATATATATCTGTGTGGTGTCCTTTCATTTGGTATTCAAGGGGATTGTGTATGGTAAAACAGCTTGCTTCACATGCCTTTACAGAGTTTAGCCTAAGACTGCTTTGTCCATGCTACCACTAGGATAGCTGGTCTATAAGGTTGACTTACAACCAATCATCATAAGGGTTGCTTGGCATGGTACAAGGTGATCACTGGAACTAGTGAGCATCATATACCAGGCCAACTTCTCACATTGGTGAAGAGTGGTTGGGATTTGAGCTTGCTGTTGTTTTTTCCATTACAATCTTTGAGAGTATCATTTGAAAGATCATACAGGTACCTGTTAGGTACATATAAAACAAGACTAGTATAATTAAGTTCTACTGAACGTAGTTGTTGTAGAGGATAGGGAGTAGCACACCCTGACAACAACTACTAGATAGGTTTAGTAGGTAAACACCAGTGTAGGTAGATTGCAACATATCCAAGCACATTAGAGCAATGTCTGGAGCAGAGGGGTCCACTGGGCCTGTCCCTGTTGAGAGTGACCCTCCAAAGGCACCATCCAAATTGCTATGTTAAACTTTAAAGAAATGAAGCAGCTGTGTACCTTAAGAGGTCTCAAGACGGGTCCAGCCCCTACTACAGCACACCTCAGAGAGCTTTAAACCAGTCTGAAGCTCTAAAGACCTCCCATCCTAACCCCAAAGGGTCTGGAGAAGGAGGCTCTCCCTCTGAAGATGATAACACTGATGCCCCTGTCCCTGTCATCCAGATAGATGAGGAAAACCAGACCACTGGAGATACTCAGCCTGAGGACGAGGAGGAGGAAGAGGATGAAGAAGAAAGTGATTCTGATGATGAGAGACTTAGTCAGGTGCCAGTCAGGCGACTTAGCCAGGCTAACTTAAGCCAATTTGGGACTGAGTCAGGGTCAAACCCACTCAGACCCCCAAGTGGACTTAACCAGGAATCTAGGAGGAGAAGGAATCACTCAGGTGAATCTGACACTTCCCATGCTTCTAGAGGTTCTCATGGTCACTCCAGAAGGAGACTGACATCCCCTCAGAGGAGGGAACATGAGGCCAAAATGAGAGAGGCTGAGCATAGAATCCAGAAGCAAGAATTAGAAGTTGCCCTGGCTCAAGAGAAGCTTGCTAGAGCAAGACAGCCTAGAGAGAGTGGATTAGGATCCACTGGTGGCAGCACTATCCCTAAGTATAAAGCCAGGTCCTATGACAATAGAAACCTGAGTAAGATTGTGCCCCCCTACAAAGCTGGGGATGACATCCACAAATGGATGACTGCACTTGAGAGAGCCTGCAGAGTACAGCAGATTCCTCAGGAGCAGTGGGCAGCAATCTTGTGGCTCTCCTTTGAAGGTAGAGGCCGAGACAGACTCCTTACAATTAGTGATGGGGATTCTAGAAACTGCCTGGTCCTGAAGAGTGCTCTGATAGATGGGTTAGGCTTAACCACTGAACAGTACAGGTTAATGTTCAGAGAGACCCAGAAGACACAGACTCAGGACTGGTCTGAATTTGTTGAATGTGCCACTAAGGCTCGGGAGGGCTGGTTGCTGGGAAGTAAGGTTACAGACTATGAAGGATTGTACAATTTGCTTATGAGAGAACACATTTTAAATAATTGTCAGAACCAGCAGTTGCATCAACATTTGGTTGATTCAGATCTGACCTCTCCCCAAGAATTGGGAAAGAGGGCAGACAAATGGGTTAGAACCAGAGTTAAGCAAAAGAACCAGAACCAGAACCAGGGTGGTGACCAAAAGAAAACAGACCAGAAGGGTGGGGAGCAGAAAGCTAAAGACCAGAAGTCTTCAACAGGGCCCCAAACTAATACTGAGGGTGGGTCCCAAACTTCCAAGAAGAAGAAGAAAGAAGGTCAAAGGAAACCCTGGTGTAGTAATTGTAAAAACCCCTCTCACTGGACCAGTGAGTGTAAAAAGGGTGGAGCCCCCACCACTGCAGCCCCTAAGGCACCTGCACCCAATAGTACAGTCAGCAGTGTTGGTCCACAAACTAAGGGGGTAGTAGGTATCACCTTGGGAACTGAGGGAGAGTCTGGCCTAGTCAGAACCCCTACACAGGCTGTTCTGATTTGTGATGTGGAAATAGGTTTGTCCACTGCTGTCAGCCCCAGTAATCTGGGCAAGTACAGGCAGACGCCTTTGATTAATGAAAAAGTGGCTCAAGCATACAGGGACACATGTGCCAGTGTCACTATGGTGACACCTAACTTTGTGGACCCTGGACAATACATACCAGGTGATAATTACCTGGTGACCAATGCCAGCAATGTCACTACTACACATAGTGTGGCAATTGTGAATTTCTCCTGGGGATGGGTAACTGGCCTAAAAAAGAGTTGTGGTTAGTGCAGATCTCCCAGTTGAATGTTTGTTGGGCAATGACCTGGAGAGCTCTCTATGGTCAGAAGTTGAGTACAGGACTCATGCAGAGATGTTAGGGATATCATCACATGTCCTTGCTGTGACCAGGTCACAGGCCAAAAAGTGCCTCTCTGAACCTCAGGTCTTGGATCCTGGAACAATGGACCAAGCACCTTCCAAGAAGAAGAACAGGAGGGTAAAGGCTGTGCCTTCCCAACTGCCTACAAGTGAGGATCAGCCTTCACAGGAAGATGATCTTGAGACCCCTGAAGGAACTGTCCCTGAAGAACTTGAACCTGATCAGGTTGAGTTTCTGGGGACAGGGGGACCTTCTAGGGCAGACTTGGGGCAGGCTCAGTTAACCTGTCCTTCTCTTGAACCCCTCAGACAGCAGGCTGCTGCTGAGGCTGCTGGGAATGCTCAAGGTACCCATAAAGTGTATTGCGATGATGGGCTCCTTTATTCAGAGGGTAGAGACCCCAAGCCTGGTGCAACCAGGAGGTTGGCTATACCTCTGCAATTTAGGGGCTTCCTTCTAACCTTGGCCCATGATATTCCCTTAGCAGGACACCTAGGCCAGAACAAGACTTGGGACAGGCTTGTCCCTCACTTTCACTGGCCTCACATGTCTGAAGATACCAAGGAGTTTTGTCGCTCCTGTGTAACCTGCCAAGCCAGTGGCAAAGCAGGTGGAACATCAAAGGCCCCCCTGATACCCTTTGAAAGAGTGGGGATTGATATTGTAGGTCCAATGGATCCCCCTACAGCATCTGGGCACAGATTCATACTGGTGGTGGTGGACCATGCCACCAGGTACCCAGAGGCAATTCCCCTTCGGACCACTACAGCTCCTGTTGTGGCCAGGGCCTTACATGGAGTTTTCTCCAGAGTGGGGTTTCCTAAGGAGGTAGTATCTGATAGAGGTGCCAACGTCATGTCAGGATACTTAACAGCTATGTGGAAGGAATGTGGTGTCAACTACAAGTTCGCCACTCCTTATCTTCCACAATGCAATGGGCTTGTTGAAAGGTTCAACAAGACCCTAAAGGGTATGATCAAAGGATTACCAGAAAAGCTCAGGCGAAGATGGCACATCCTTCTACCCTGCCTTCTGTTTGCTTACAGAGAGGTCCCACAAAAGGGGGTTGTCTTCAGCCCCTTTGAATTGTTGTTTGGGCACCCTGTAAGAGGACCCCTGTGTTTAGTGAGGGAAGGATGGGAGTTACCTCTCAGAAAACCCAAGCAAGACATAGTGGACTATGTACTTGGTCTCCGCTCCAGGATGGCTGTGTATATGGAGAAGGCATCCAAAAACCTTGAGGCCAGCCAAGAATTACAGAAAGCTTGGCATGACCAAAAGGCTGTCTTGACTGAGTACCAGCCTGGACAGAAAGTATGGGTGTTGGAGCCAGTGGCCCCAGCAGCACTCCAAGACAAATGGTCTGGACCCCATACTATCATTAAAAAGAAGGGAGAGGTTACCTACTTGGTGGACCTAGGAACTCCCAGGAGCCCCCACAGGGTGTTCCATGTTAACCGATTGAAGGCATATGTTGACAGGGCAGACATGGGCTTGCTCATGGCTACAGATGAGGGGCAGGAGGAAGAGAGTGACCCTCTCCCAGACCTGCTGACTCAGAACCCTGACGATGGCTGAGTTGATGGTGTGGCCTTAGATGGCAACCTCACTGAACATCAGCAAGATGACTGTAGACAAGTTTTGCAGTCATATAGACATATGTTCTCATTGATACCCAGTCAGACCAACTGGTGTACCCATGTGGTGGACACTGGTAACAGTCTTCCTGTGAAAAACAGGATTTTCAGGCAACCTGACCATGTCAGGGACTGTATAAAGTCTGAGGTGCAAAAGATGCTGGAATTAGGTGTTATTGAGCCTTCAGAGAGCCACTGGGCTAGCCCAGTGGTTCTGGTCCCCAAACCTCACACCAAAGATGGCAAGAGAGAGATGAGGTTCTGTGTGGATTACAGAGGACTCAATGCTGTCACCAGGACAGATGCACACCCTATTCCAAGGGCAGATGAGCTCATAGACAAGTTGGCTTCTGCCAAATATTTGAGCACATTTGATTTGACAGCTGGCTATTGGTAAATCAGGTTAGCTGAGGAATCCAAAGCCAAGACAGCATTTTCTACCCCAGGAGGTCATTACCAATTTGTGGTGATGCCCTTTGGTTTCAAAAATGCACCTGCCACCTTCAAAGGTTGGTGAACCAAGTCCTTACTGGGTTGGATGAATTTTGCGCAGCATATCTGGATGATATTTCTGTCTTCAGCTCTACCTGGGAGGATCACCTGGTCCACCTTAAGGAAGTGCTAGAGGCTCTGCAAAAGGCAGGCCTCACTATCAAGGCCACAAAGTGCCAGATAGGGCAGAGTAAAGTTGTATACTTGGGCCACCTTGTAGGTGGGGGCCAAGTTCAACCCCTGGAGAGTAAGATCCGAACCATAAAGGACTGGTCCCCTCCAACTACCCAGTCTCAGGTCAGAGCTTTCTTGGGCCTGACTGGGTACTACAGGAAGTTTGTTAAGAACTATGGGTCCATTGTGACTCCTCCTAATGATCTGACATCCAAGAAGATGCCCAAAAAGGTTCAGTGGACAGTAAACTGTCAAAAGTATTTGATGACCTGAAGAAGGCCAGGTGCTCTGCACCTATCCTGAAGAGTCCTGACTACTCAAGAGAGTTCATTGTCCAAACAGATGCTTCTGAGTTGGGAGTGGGAGCTGTGCTTTCACAACTTAATGTAGATGGTCAAGACGAGCCCATTGCTTTTATTAGCAGAAGGCTGACCCCTAGAGAGAAACGTTGGTCAGCCATTGAGAGGCAGGCCTTTGCTGTGGTGTGGGCCCTGAAGAAGTTGAGACCATACATGTTTGGCACTCACTTCAAGATTCAGACCGACCATAAGCCCCTCTTATGGCTTAATCAGCTGAAGGGTGAAAACCCCAAACTGCTCAGGTGGTCCATTTCCCTACAGGGGATGGACTTTACAGTGGAGCACCACGCAGGGAATGACCATGGTAATGCAGATGGTCTCTCCAGGTACTTCCACTTAGAACATGAAGACACAACTGGTCAATGTCCCTGCGTTTGGGGGGGGGGTTGTGTAGGAGAGTAGGGTCTGCTATCCTATGGTCACCCCAAATTTTTGCTTTTTGCTTCACTGGTTTATGACTTAATGTGGCTGTGGGCCTGCTAAACAGACCCACAGCCTGCTGTTCTCTCTCTAAATCAATGCCAATGCACACTAGGTGCATTACGAATTGGAACTGGTTCACCTTATTGGCCTCTGTAACAGTGTACCCCAGGTACCCAGGGCATAGGTGTTTCCAAGGCCTAACAGGAGCTGCAGCATGTATTATGCCACCCCTGGCCTGGCCTCCATATTTGACACAACTGGCTGATCACTCAGCTGGGGTAAGTCGGTGTAATCACCCTTTACTTATGTATAGTATGTCTATATCTAACTTAAAATGGACACATATGTTCCTATCAGCCACTCCTATGGAAGGCCTCATCAATCCTGGAGGCAGAGTGCTTGGAAATATGTGAGATGGTGCTCTAGCATGAGCTGAGCCTGTCTGCAGCTTTCAGAACCACTTCCTGTAGCTGTTCCATGATACTGCCGTACCATATACACTTAAGTGCATTATAATCCTCGCGGTTATTTGCTAACTTTGGTTTGGCTTTATCAAAACATGTCCAGTAAGGTGTTTTGTTTTAACGCATTTGGTTCTGTGCTCATAAAGAGTATAGGGGATATTTGTAGTAAATAAATATATATATATTTTCAATATATATCTGTGTGGTGTCCTTTCATTTGGTATTCAAGGGGATTGTGTATGGTAAAACAGCTTGCTTCACATGCCTTTACAGAGTTTAGCCTAAGGCTGCTTTGTCCATGCTACCACTAGGATAGCTGGTCTATAAGGTTGACTTACAACCAATCATCATAAGGGTTGCTTGGCATTGTACAAGGTGATCACTAGAACTAGTGAGCATCATATACCAGGCCAACTTCTCACATTGAGTTTGAACTAAACACACCTGATGATTCTTGCTATCCAGTATCCACCCATACTGTGTTGCCCACCCAGGCAGGCATCTTCTTTCACCTTCCACCAATCCTTCAACAACCCATGCATCTGATTCCTATCAGCCACCTATGCATGCTTCCAATGTATCCTTCTCTGCCAGTCATATTACATCTCGCCCGTCCTTCCTCCTTTCACCCTTCTTTCCCTTTTTATTCAACACGTCCATCAAGGTCTTCTGATTTGACTTATAGTCTTCTCCATAAAACTTTCACAGCTGAGTTGGAGTCATATAGAAGAGGCCATTGGTTACTCAAATCACGCTGCTAATGCTAATGCTAAGTAAAGGATGTCTTCTTCAACGGTTGTATAATGTTCACTACAACTTCATACTTACTAAGTCTCAACAGTACAGTGAGTGAAGTGAACAACCTTCCTGCTAATGTAATGTCAATAAGTAAGGAATATAACTTACCACCGCCCACCACTGCTGCTGGCTCACCCCCTGTAGCTCCTGCAGGTGCCGCATCTCCTGCCCCCTCCGGAATGGCCATATCGCCATCGCTACTGGCCCCGCCGGCACTGGTGGTGAGTAGTTCGCCTAGAAAAAGCATTACACATTTTTAGATGCCTGTACACTTCCCCCTATTTTTTCGTTTTCACTAGCAAGATTGAAAAAAAAGTTAATACATACATATACAACATACATCACTAGTCCAAATCGGGTACTAGAGTAGAGTCAGTACACACTAGAGGTGTTCTGGCCCCTAGGGTCATTATAGTCTACTCTACTCTTTGCACAGTTAGCCTGAGCTATGCAACCATTTTGGCTTCATGTCTTCTGTGCATGTTACCTTGCAGCTTGTTGTGTTGTGCAGTAAGATGCCTTTGAGACCACATGAGTTCATACAGCTACTGTCTGTGCGTTGCGTACAAGAGGTCGAAAAACAAGCTACATTGTTATGGAGTTCGGTTACTCCATATTTCTTAGCCACAACATGTTACACTTTTTTGCATGACTGAGAAATGCTTGCATTATACTATCTATACTATCTAACGCCGTTTGTACTCTGCTTGCCCGCACTCTTGGTCTGCTGGAACGCTGTTCGCTGCCTGGGCTGTGCTGTTGTAGCGCAGGAACATCCTCACTTGCTGCCTCGTGGTCCCCCCGGCCGCCACTCACCGTAACAACTAGCGGCTGCCGAGCGGGGGTACTACAGTGCCCAGAAGCCCCTGCAGGATTGTCCTGCCTAGCCACTCCCACTCCAGCGCCCGGAGGCACACAAAACACCAGCGCTCCCGCAGAGGAGTGGGAGACGCCGTTTGTACTCTGCTTGCCCGCACTCTTGGTCTGCTGGAACGCTGTTCGCTGCCTGGGCTGCGCTGTTGTAGCGCAGGAACATCCTCACTTGCTGCCTCTTGGTCCCCCCCGCCGCCACTCACCGTAACAACTAGCGGCCGCCGAGCGGGGGGACTACAGTGCCCAGAAGCCCCTGCAGGATTGTCCTGCCTAGCCTCGCCCACTCCCACGCCCGGAGGCGCACAAAACACCTGCACTCCCTCCGCGTCCCGGGACGCGTGCGGGCGGTGCCGGGCTATGCCCGGGCAAAGGGCGGGCCGTCTGTGGCCATCCGGGGCTGGCCAAGGCTGGGCTGGGCCACCACCTTTGGTTTTAACTATCCGGGACACTTAAGTAAGAACGTTCCACAATCTAATACTATATGCATCATTAGAAAGGCATTCTGCTTATTTTACTTGCTTTTACGTCGTAGTTATTTTGTAGAAAATGAATACTTTGTCCAGTTTGGGCCGGAAATCGCTGGTGGGGGGTTCTGTCAGAGGGACTTTAGATAACTTCATCACAAGGGCCGCCTCAGTGTTAGAACGTGAAATCGCATACACTGAGCGGCGCATTTCCTCTGAATGGCAGAACAAACGCTCCTCTTTGGGGGATATCCAGTTAGCAACTACCCCATCGCAAGATGATACTAGTATAGAACAAACAAATGATATAGGTATTCCCCCACAGTTACAAGATTTACCAGAACTACCAGTGAGACATGGGGAACCTAATTCTACAGATATCAGCATAGATTCACGAACTCAATCCTCCTTGGAGGAGCAATTATTAGTGACATCTAGTAAGCCTACCAACGAGAAAATTATTACAACAAAAACACCAGGGCCAGGCACCTCAATAAAAAGAAAGAGGGGTGGAAATAAGCAAAAAGGAAGCTGAGCAAAAACTTCCAAAACTGCCACGAGTATCATGAATTCTAAAGGTTCAGCAGAAAGTAAGACCGACCAAGATCACTTGACCATATACTCTCAGCTAGATCTAATGAAAAACATAGAGCGACTGATTAAATCTTTGCTAACACAAATATACTCATAGAGTTGTCAACAAGTAGGCATCCCCCGATTCCCTCTGTGCCTACCCCGGTGATAGCATCAAAACCAACTAATCCTGTAAATAGTGTTGAGCTGTTCCCCCCCCGCCAATGATAACTTCGTGGCTACACGGATGTCGCATATAGTTCCCGAATCTATTAAGTCTAGGGAAGAAATAGACAGAGGGCAAGTAAATAAGAAAGGCCAGGAATATGGTAATAATCGGAGGACATCCCACATGGACAAACAGACTAAAGGACCTGCCCAGCACATAGATCTCCCACCGGAGGCAGAACCTTATGTTATCGTACTCACTGGGGTACCAGAGCTGTCAATGGGGATATTTGAAAGTCATCAGATCCTTAAGAACAAGGTTATGCACTGGCTAAGAGTGAACAGGCCACTTCCTCTAAACTTAGATGGCGAAATTTTACATGTCAGAAGGTTAGGCTGGGTGGGCAGAAGACCAAAGGATGTACATGGGGACATCATCATTATAAATTTCAGGGATTATAGGGCGACAAATCACATTAGAGATTGGTACCCTGAGGGCTATGAGGGAGGTATATCTACCAGAGATATAAGTTACTTTTACCCAAAATCCCTAGTAGAAAATCCCATAAGAACAGGATACCCAAATATCCGGACTGTGGCGGCCCCCATGTTTAGTATTGCTACCGCTAACCGTTTTTCCTCCCTTTCTGGAATGGAGGGGGTCGACTGACTTCCAACCGGGATTGATGAGATTGTGAGGGAGCATGAGATATCCACTACCATAGCTGACGACAAAATAAATAAGGAAGAAGGTCAACTTGATACAAGTCTTAGGGCGGGAGCGGTTGACATTATTGATAAGATTACACACAAAAGTCAGCTGATTATGACTTGGAATTTAGCGGGCATGAAGGATAAAGTGGACCGTCCAGAATGGCTTGAGATAATAAATAAGCACAATATATTGTGTTTTCAAGAAACATGGTTGGCCCACGAGATTCATATAAGGGGATATCCAACCTTTAATACACCTGCTATTGTAAGCCAGCATGGCAGAAATAAAGGTGGTTTATGCACCTATATTTCAAATACATCAGGGATAACAGCTATCAAATTTATCTCAGCAGAATGCTATCAGATCCTATTAGTTAGTTGACCGGGTGTAAAGAAGATGGCTATCATACATTTTTATAATAATGCCCACGCTTCCTTATGGGAAGGGATCAGTATTAGTTTAAGAAGATCAATAAAGACACTGGAAAAATATGAGATGGAGATTTGGCACTCTTATGGGTGGGCGATTTTAATTGTTATCTTTGCACTAGCCTTGATACTGGTATTTGCCCTCTGAAGGAGAGTAGGGAAGAAGCATTAACCCATTTTGTTCACTCTAGGTTAGGGGATTTGTTAAATTCACTGATTTATGAGTTTGATTTGGGTTTCATTAATGAAAGCTGCTCTCCAGCGGAGGAGTTCAAGCCAACCTTTAATGGGAGAGGGGCGAATTCCGTAATTGACTTTACCCTTCTATCCCTTAGGTATAGGTTTTTAATTTTGTCTTGGGAGACACTAGACGCCGCTTTGAGCGACCATTACCCAATTTCATTCTGCTTGATAATAAAGGTACAGGAACCAACCAATGAGGTGATTTATAACACCTCAATAATTTAGCAAGTACTAACGGTTATTCCATTAAATGGGCAAGAGTAGATCCTAAAGTTTTCATGCATACACTGGTCACCAAAGTCCTTGACCATTTACAAACCTACCTCTCCCTATCTGAAAGTAATCAGCAAGTTCTTGATTCCTTTGGGGAAATCACGTGCGAGATAAAAAAAACTGCTGACAAGAGTACATAAAAAAGACTCAGATAAAGCGAAGGGTTGGTTTGATAAAGAATGCTCAAAGGCACACCAAAATCTGAAATTGGCCCTACACGAATCCCCTAGATCTTTAGAACTGGTAAGACGGACCCGAAAATCCTATCGGACAGCCTTAGCCAGAAGGAAACAAGAGTTAAAAAATGAAATCTGGCAGAATCTTCATGAGGCTTCTTTAAAAAATTATAACATAGCTTTTTGGAGAGCAGTCAACGCTCCTTTTCTGTCAGACAAAGACACAGACATCCATACTAATATAATAAAGAGAGAGCCCAAACCTTTGAGGCGGGTAATCTCAGGAACCACAGCACCAATCACAACACCCAATACAGCGTTGGAAAGGGCAGTTGCAGCAGAAGGACATAGGCTATGCAGACGCCCACCATATACATTTAAAAGGTAAAAGAACCGTGCCAGCAAAGTAGTCCCTTGTGGGCGTGTCTGCGTTGTGCTGTGGGCGTGTGCTGGGGGGCGTGACAAACGCTGGGGGCATGTAGTACGTTCCGCCCTTCATGCCATGTCTCATATCGTGTGCTAATCACACCCTGCTCCCTTTAAATACCCCTGCACCCCATAATCATAACCCACCCTTACTCCTTAAAGTACCCCAACACCCTTAAACACTAACCCATCGTAACCCTATAAATATACCCTGTACCCCAAAACCCAAACCTATCCCTAAACCCTAAAAATACCCCTGTACCCCAAACCCCAAACCTAGCCCTGAACCCTATAAATACCCCTGCACCTCAAAACCCAAACCTACCCCATAACCCTAAAAATACCCCTGTACCCCAAAACCCAAACCTAGCCCTGAACCCTAAAAATACCACTGTACCCCAAAACCCAAACCTACCTCTGCACCCTAAAATACCCCTGTACCCCAAACCCCAAACCTAGCCCTGAACCCTTAAAATAACCCTGTACCCCAAAACCCAAACCTACCCCTGAACCCTAAAAATACCCCTGTACCCCAAACTCCAAACCTAGCCCTGAACCCTAAAAATAACCCTGTACCCCAAAACCCAAAACTACCCCTGAACCCTAAAATACCCCTGTACCCCAAAACCCAAACCTAGCCCTGAACCCTAAAAATACCCCTGCACCCCAAAACCCAAACCTAGCCCTGAACTCTTAAAATACCCCTGTACCCCAAAACCCAAACCTACCCCTGAACCCTAAAAATACCCCTATACCCCAAAACCCAAACCTAGCCCTGAACCCTAAAAATACCACTGTACCCCAAAACCCATACCTATCCCTAAACCCTAAAACTACCCCTGTACCCCATAACCCAAAATTATATCTGAACCCTTAAATTACCCAAACACCCCAAAACATATACCTCAGTACCCCAAAACATATACCCCTATACCCATACTTACCTTATCCAAACATAAAAAAACATGCTTTTACCATTCATGCATTTACAACGAATTTCGTTGTAAATGTATGCGTGGTAAAAGCATATAAAATGTAATGCCATGCGTTATAATGGCATTGCGGAGTCATGGTACTTTCGGAATGAAAGTATGCGGAGTGATGGTATGCGGAAAGAGAGTGCGGAATAATGGGTGTTTACCCTCCCCCGGTAAGTACATTGGTGACACGGCGGCCCACATCTCCAGCAACACCACCAATTTGAAAAATATACAGGTCTCTCTCATTGATGGCCAGCACCGACATACACTTTTAGACACACCTCCCGCCACAAGTTCTAGAATTGCGAACTTTAGAGCTGGGTAGCTACGTTCGAATCTCGGCATCAGCTCAACATCCTGTGATTCCAGGCAAATCGCTTTGTCTCCCCATGCCTACCACAAATGAATGTGTTCTTCTGTAATGTAAATTGTGCTCATGCCATGTTGTCGAGTTTGCGCTATATCATATTGCAAGGAAAAATAAAGTAGGGAAACTCGAGTTCACACACTACTGAACGCGCACTCTTAAGTGCATCAGCAGTGTACTGTAAATCGGAGCGTTTCACAGGCCTGTCACAGATAAGAAATGCTATCAAAACGAAATCCTACAAAACAATATACTACTGGACGGCAGCAATTTATACCCAGACAACGTCGGGACGGGCTGCTAGTTATTGATATAGCAGTTCCAGGAGATGTCTGGGTAAAGCATTTTTCTAACTTATATAAGAACCCTAATCTACTGGAGACTAATAATGTCATTGACAACCAGGGACGTTTAGACTTCTTTCCACTGGGAATTGTCTTTGATCACACGGAGGTCATCAAGGCAATTAAGGATAATGCTTCAGGGAAGGCACCTGGACCGGATGGTGTCCCGATCGATATATATAAAACTGAATTATGGTTATGGTCACCCCTATTAACAAACTTCTTAAATTGCGCCAATGCTTCTGGCTTTATTTCAACTTGATGCATGTGGGGAGCGTGATTAGCGCTCCACTCCCGGTTGCACTGCATGAATGGATACTAGATCCTTAACCTTCATTTTTTAACCATAATCCTTTAACCTTTTCACTCAAATTCGTCCAGTGTATTTCGCCAATTCATCATGTTTCCAAGCCATTTTTCGAAAATCCACACAAAACTTGAAGTGCTTTTTTGTTCAGCTTCTCATTATCACGTGTGCCCATCCGAGCCACCCTAAGAAATAACAGACATTTGAAACTGAGACCGTTTCCACTTGAAAAACTCCATATAATTCGAGCAGTAACACTTGCAAAAATGTGAATAATTTAGAGAAAGGACATTGATTGAATATGTGCTAAGTAAGGTTCTTGAAACAGTGTGTTTTTGAATCATGTAAGGTGTCTGTTAATGTTAAGGTTTGATTTTACTACAAAGTCTACGATTGTCCAGGTGGATAAAATGCAGTGTGGGAACTGTAGTTCACAGAGGAAAGTAACAAAGACATGTGATTGAGAAACGTAAGAAAAGGGGAGGAGTTGAGAAAGTTAAAAACAGGGAATCCGGTGTGAAAAATTGGGCGATGTCAGGCGCACGTGATGCGGCAAGAACAGTAATGACAGGTACGCGGTACGTGTAGGTTTTGAAATCAAAGGGTTTGAATGCTAGTTTAGAAACAACAGATTGTCTGTAAGAAACGGGTGGACAGCTCGAGAAATGCAGATAAAGGACCTTGGTAATCAGTAAGGTCTAAAGAAGATGTAAATGTGCCATGGCTGAGTGAAAAATAAGGGGGATTGCCAGAATATAGCATACAGATTCGAGGAAAAAGTAAAAGTTGAACTAGATCCGACACGTGATTAGTAATGGTTACTTGTAACACTGTCTTATTTGGTTGGTGAAGGGTAAATAAAAAGCAAATGAAGTGGTGGGCAAATGTACTTTTACTAGAAGCCACAGTATACAGATTATTGAGCGTAGAAGGTTACTTATTTTAATTCAATGAATGAAATGGCCAAAATGTAATATATATATATTTGTTAATTCACAGTTACCCCCAAAGAAGGGCTTTTATATGCCCGAAATGCATTGGGTCAATAAAGAAGACTGCTTGGAGCCAATTCGTGCATTTTTGTGATCGTTATTTGCGAAGAGGCTGGGATGGGCACACGTGATAATGAGAAGCCGAACAAAAAAGCACTTAAAGTTTTGTGTGGATTTTTGAAACATGGCTTGGAAACATGATGAATTGGCGAAATACACTGGACGAATTTGAGTGAAAAGGTTAAAGGATTAAGGTTAAAAAATGAAGGTTAAGGATCTAGTATCCATTCATGCAGTGCAACCGGGAGTGGAGCGCTAATCACGCTCCCCACATGCATTGTGGAATTATGGTGCACTCTGGGCAGAGCACTACCCGGTTTTTCACGCACTACGGAAACATTGAGAGAAAAAAATGACACAGATTAAACACTGAAGAATCAGGAGTGCAGACCACCACTTGTGATGTTTATTTCAACTTGGCCAGAAGCAGTCGTTATACCAATCTTCAAAAAAGGGGATGGGAATAACCCCACTTGTTATCGACCAATTTCTCTTTTGGATGCCTTAATGAAGGTAGCGGGCAGGATTATTCTCAATAGGCTGCAGGAATGGGCGGAGGAAAAACAAATCAACTCTGATCTACAATATGGATTTCGTACGGGCAAGGGCACGATAGAACAGGGCCTTAATTTAGCACTGCTGACTGCAAAGTACACTCAAGCAAAGAAAGAAAGCCTATTTATAACATTCGTGGATTTAAGTTCCGCGTTCGATTGTGTAGATCACTCTATGCTATGGTAGACGCTTACCGACATGGGTGTAGACCAACAGACCCTATTATTTATTAAAGAACTGTATAGGGATGCAGGGGCGGGAGGGGGGGCGCCTGTTCCGATAAATTTAGTATAAAGAGAGGAGTGAGACAAGGGTGCATTTTGGCACCCTTTCTTTTCATCCTATATATTAACAGCGTGGGACAACACCTCAATGCTTTTCAGTTTGACTATCCTGCTGTAGGTGGAATACCCATCCCCATCCTTTTGTATGCGGATGACGCTGCAATGATGTCACGCACTGTCATTGGCCTACAAAGGGCGGTGGTTGAATTTTCAGATTACATGAGTACCCGTGGGTTAGTTATTAACGTCTCTAGAACATATTCTATCACTTGTAGTGCTTCGACAAAAACTAATAAGGCAATCTATCTGAAAAATAAAATCGAATACACCAGCAGCTTCTCTTATTTAGGAGTTAATTTTGATAGTAGGGGGAGCTGGAAAGAGGCAGTGCTCGCTAGAAAATTGGCTTTTAGTAGGGCGAATGGTGCCCTGATTAATTTCTCTAGGAAATTAGGCGGCCGGCCAGTCAAGGAACTTATCCAAATATATAAAGCTAAATGCATTTCCACCGGCATTTATGGGGCCGGGCTTTGGGGGATTGTCAATGTTGACCAGATACAACGCTCCAAAAAAGATTTTATTCATTATTTATTGGCAACCCCTAAATCAATGCCTATCTACTTTAGCCATAGTGAACTCAGAATTCCATACATGCGAGGATACGATCAAATCCTTCCCTCTTCTATTGAGGCACAAGATCTGGGTAACCGCAGAGACATCCCTAAATCGGGACATCATCTCTGATTGTCTACAGTTAGATGGTGCTGAAAATATTAAATGGTTGCATTACATCAAAACCATGGCATCGGATATGGGCCACAAAGAATATTCTGATAATCCAACTTGCCTAGAAATGGTTCCAAGGCGTATGTTTAAAAAATTGATCTTGAAATTTTTGGACAATAAAAGATGGCTTGTTGAAAAGGATAAATATATTGCCAAGGCAAACCAGGCTCTTATTTCTTATGTAAGCATACAGCCCTACTTATTGATAGACCCTAGTCCTTTCCAGAGAATGTTACTTACTAGGTTCCGGTTGGATACTTATTTCCGCTTGGTAACATTTCCCAACTGTAATGATTCGACCAAACATTTGGTGAAGTGCTTCTGCGCTGGCTTATCGGATCAATCTAATATCCACTCCATTCTGTAAATTTTATGTGACCCCCAGGAAAAGGTTCTTGAAGCCGATCCTCATTAAATGGGGAATCAGGGGCTGCAGAGCAGCTTATTGCAAGTTAAAGCAATTGGAAACAAAATTTGTGGTAAAAGCAGTTTCTTCCTATCTGAGAATACTGATTGCCCTGAGGAAGACCATTTGAACTGTGTGATCCATGTTGTAATGTCTGTAACTTGTTCTTTTTAAATTTTTCTCCTTTTTATTATGGAAATATTTATGGATTTTATGAAAATTAGTTGATCACCTTTGCTTAACATTTACTTAGTAAAGTGTTTTGCTAATAGAGATGCTTACACATGTATCTTTCCACTTGCTTTCTTCTAAACATGGGTTAATTATAGATAACCTGATGCCTGTTGACCGTGATTATTTTTAGCTTGTGTAAATATTTGTGTTGTTATTTTTAAAAGATTTGAATGTTTTATTGAAGTGTATTACATATATGTGCTTTTATGATTTTGCAACAAAAATCGAATAAAGCTAATTTTGAACTTGAACTTTGAACTACTATCTAACGTGCACCATTTTTTCTCAGATTCCCTTCTACGAACCAGAGATTTGCAGAGCTTATGATGCATGGAAACAGTACTTCTATGTTCTACGGTGAGGGATCTCCCAGAATTAGCACAGATCTTTTGTCTTCTATGCACTTGTAACAATGTTTATTGAATTATAGAACAACGTAGAGAGTTTGTGAGTTGAAAATAGACCTTTTGAACTTACACATAGACTCTGCGGTATTTGATGATGTGGTGGTGGACTTACATGAGTGAGTGAGCGAAAGGGTGTTATGTTCTGGGTTGTGTAATCATTGGGTATCTTCGGGTAGGTGTTCGGGGACCTAATGAGACACTATAGCTAGTCGGTCAGGGGATTGTGGGTTCTGACTGAGGTGTGAGGAAGGTCCAACCTCCCATCACCAACATCCTATTTTCTTGTGCATAGTTCTATATGTGGCTGTGCAGAATCCCCACAACAGTAGTAGTATGTACTATATCCTATCAAAAATAGCCAAATATCTGGTAGGGCATTTTGTTGGTGGGAATTGTCAAAGCCTCAAGATTAAGAAGACTAAAGAGGACAACCCAAAGGACTGGACTCAGTGGCTAGAGCTATTGGTCAATCTAAATTTTATTTAAAACCTTAAATAAAGAGTGGCCAACTGGGCAAGCTTAGCTACAGACAGATGGTAGTAGTAGTACAGAGAGTCATATCAGAGGCAGTTGGAATTTAGAGGCAGGGATAATAAGAATTTAGAAACAGATAGTTAAGATCAAAGTAGATTTTGTAAAAAATAGAATTAGGAAGTGGAACCAGATTTAATAGTTCAGAAAAAATAAGGTGCAGTAAAAGTTAGGGAAATATAATGTTATATTAACCACTGGAGGACTTACTGGGGCCAGCAGTAGAGCTCTCAGTAGAGGAGCGGGCCTCTGGTTGTCCCGCCATCTCGGACCCCGGCTTCTTGCCCCTGGGTGCTACAGATCATGTAAGATATAATAAAGAAAGAGACAAACATTAATGATTGCTGAGAAACAAATAAAATATATTTTTTTAAACGCACCAAAAATGTTTAGGAACCAACAATTGCAATAAAATTGACCTATCTAATCAGATCGACTAGTAGTATTATTGTGGGATTCACGGACCGTCTACTTATTTATGAACACTAATCCAGTGTTCCATTCTGATGCAGAATACTACTTAAGCCTAAGTACCACCTGACCTAGCCCACCTATTCCAGATGGGCCAATTGTTCACCAAGTCTGCAATTCCATTTATTTTAGCCCTCAAAAATGCATAGATGAGATGGAGGACACATGCATACATTTGTGCATATACCAAATTGTTGGTTGCTTGCGTCTGATGTTCTGCTAGTGACTGACGCTGCTAAGCCTACCATCACTAAACAAACTACAAAAGGTTATACTAAGGACTGGGATAAGCAGCACTCAGTGACAGAGGATGCATCACGCAGACCACTAAAAAATTATCAACTAATACTAACTAAACCTATCAATCCATCAACCACTATTTGATAGGAATACAAAGGAAGTACTAGATTCTCTCTAGCAATAGCATTACCTACCTTAAGTTCTCTGAAGTAAACTCTTACATAATCAGCTCAAGCGAGCACAAAGTTCCAAATAAGTAAGAGTAGCGCCGAGCACCTGTGTCCTACAATCACAGAAGATTTTGAAACGTAATTTACCTGCAATGTAAGCTTTAACATCTTTGTGTAGCGCGACTATGCAAACTACGCCCAGGGTTATTTACATGTAGACAGTGCTTTGGTAAATTGGAATTACAGTGTTTAAAGAGGGCATCGCATACGTTGCATTGTCTTGAGTAACAACATTGTCTGGTTTTTATTTGATTGAGTTGGATGAGAAAAAGATTAGTGCTGATGCAAATTGTGTAAGAGAGTACAATCGGTTAATAAGACTGTATGCTCCTAACTTAGGTGAATATCCTGTATATGAGAAACGTGTTTGAACCCATTTGAACTCTGTTACAGCGCTTAACTGGGACGCGCTTATTTTATTGGGACACCCCGTGGCCTGCACGCATCTTACCCGCACCTCGCCGCACCCGCTTCGCGGGTGCCGCTTCGACGGACTACTTTGAGGAGGAGCAGTTTGGGAGAGCCTGGTGGGTCAGCAACAGCGTCGGCGGAGGGCTGCAGGGCTGCGAGCGTCCAGGGACTCCAATTCCCAGGAGTCCCTGACAGACCGTGTCAACTTCCGGTCCGCTCTCCCTGCCGGCCCGCCCCCGCCCACCGGAGTGATTTTAAAAACCCCTCGCCGCCCAGTATTCTTTGGGACACCATTTGAACTCTGTTACAGCGCTTAACTGGGACGCGCTTATTTTATTGGGACACCCCGTGGCCTGCACGCATCTTACCCGCACCTCGCCGCACCCGCTTTGCGGGTGCCGCTTCGACGGACTACTTTGAGGAGGAGCAGTTTGGGAGAGCCTGGTGGGTCAGCAACAGCGTCGGCGGAGGGCTGCAGGGCTGCGAGCGTCCAGGGACTCCAATTCCCAGGAGTCCCTGACAGACCGTGTCAACTTCCGGTCCGCTCTCCCTGCCGGCCCGCCCCCGCCCACCGGAGTGATTTTAAAAACCCCTCGCCGCCCAGTATTCTTTGGGGCACCATTTGAACTCTGTTACAGCGCTTAACTGGGACGCGCTTATTTTATTGGGACACCCCGTGGCCTGCACGCATCTTACCCGCACCTCGCCGCACCCGCTTCGCGGGTGCCGCTTCGACGGACTACTTTGAGGAGGAGCAGTTTGGGAGAGCCTGGTGGGTCAGCAACAGCGTCGGCGGAGGGCTGCAGGGTTGCGAGCGTCCAGGGACTCCAATTCCCAGGAGTCCCTGACAGACCGTGTCAACTTCCGGTCCGCTCTCCCTGCCGGCCCGCCCCCGCCCACCGGAGTGATTTTAAAAACCCCTCGCCGCCCAGTATTCTTTGGGACACCATTTGAACTCTGTTACAGCGCTTAACTGGGACGCGCTTATTTTATTGGGACACCCCGTGGCCTGCACGCATCTTACCCGCACCTCGCCGCACCCGCTTCGCGGGTGCCGCTTCGACGGACTACTTTGAGGAGGAGCAGTTTGGGAGAGCCTGGTGGGTCAGCAACAGCGTTGGCGGAGGGCTGCAGGGCTGCGAGCGTCCAGGGACTCCAATTCCCAGGAGTCCCTGACAGACCGTGTCAACTTCCGGTCCGCTCTCCCTGCCGGCCCGCCCCCGCCCACCGGAGTGATTTTAAAAACCCCTCGCCGCCCAGTATTCTTTGGGACACCATTTGAACTCTGTTACAGCGCTTAACTGGGACGCGCTTATTTTATTGGGACACCCCGTGGCCTGCACGCATCTTACCCGCACCTCGCCGCACCCGCTTCGCGGGTGCCGCTTCGACGGACTACTTTGAGGAGGAGCAGTTTGGGAGAGCCTGGTGGGTCAGCAACAGCGTCGGCGGAGGGCTGCAGGGCTGCGAGCGTCCAGGGACTCCAATTCCCAGGAGTCCCTGACAGACCGTGTCAACTTCCGGTCCGCTCTCCCTGCCGGCCCGCCCCCCCCCACCGGAGTGATTTTAAAAACCCCTCGCCGCCCAGTATTCTTTGGGGCACCATTTGAACTCTGTTACAGCGCTTAACTGGGACGCGCTTATTTTATTGGGACACCCCGTGGCCTGCACGCATCTTACCCGCACCTCGCCGCACCCGCTTCGCGGGTGCCGCTTCGACGGACTACTTTGAGGAGGAGCAGTTTGGGAGAGCCTGGTGGGTCAGCAACAGCGTCGGCGGAGGGCTGCAGGGCTGCGAGCGTCCAGGGACTCCAATTCCCAGGAGTCCCTGACAGACCGTGTCAACTTCCGGTCCGCTCTCCCTGCCGGCCCGCCCCCGCCCACCGGAGTGATTTTAAAAACCCCTCGCCGCCCAGTATTCTTTGGGACACCATTTGAACTCTGTTACAGCGCTTAACTGGGACGCGCTTATTTTATTGGGACACCCCGTGGCCTGCACGCATCTTACCCGCACCTCGCCGCACCCGCTTCGCGGGTGCCGCTTCGACGGACTACTTTGAGGAGGAGCAGTTTGGGAGAGCCTGGTGGGTCAGCAACAGCGTCGGCGGAGGGCTGCAGGGCTGCGAGCGTCCAGGGACTCCAATTCCCAGGAGTCCCTGACAGACCGTGTCAACTTCCGGTCCACTCTCCCTGCCGGCCCGCCCACCGCCCTCTATCCTTCCTATAACTGGAGTTATATCTCCCGCAGCGCGGGACGCAGCCCGGGACAAGACCGGGCTAAGAGCGGGCCGTTTGAGGCCGTTCGAGGACGGCAGTGGACGGCCCCGGCCCATATTCCCTGTCCTGTTATTCCCAAACAACCAAGGTAGGCGGGTCTCTCATCCGCTATTGACTTTTACTACAAACTCATAATTTTTAAGCGTTTTGGACATAGGAAACATTTTAATGCCTGTCAATACATTGATGTTAGTATAGATTACTGTGTAAATAAGCGTGTTTTAGTTGCTATCTCCCATATCTGTTTTACTCTAGATAATATGCCATTACGCTCAGGCAAAACACGCATTGTTCAAGTTCAGACTCCTAAAGGAGTGGTTTCGGGCCCATTGGATGTTTTTATTTCTCGTGCCACAGGTATACTTGAAAAAGAAATCGCCATGGTTGAAAAACGCCTTTCACTTGACCTACTTAGTGAAAAACGCTCTTCATTGGGTAGGCTGGCTACGATCCCTAGCCCTGTGACACAACCCCATGCAGCTTTTAATTGTATCCATTCAGCAACTGTCGAGGCGCTAGTACATATAGATAGCGACGGGGTTGATTTGTCTACACATATACCAACTCATGTAGAACATAATTTAAATGATTCTGAGGCAAATAGTGAAACTGTATCTCAGGTTAGTTTTGAATCAGACTATACCCCAGAAACGCCCAAATTATCTCCCGAGCCCCCTAAGACAGTTTCCAAAAGAGTGATACATATGAATTCAGTTGGTGCCGATACGGCAACAAGGAAGAGGAAGCATGATACGAGTTATTTAGGGGGGAGAGAACGAAAAATGCTAAAATTAAAAGTAAAAGAAACCGCCGATAACTGCCACGATAATCCTATATCATTAGTTATGGGCAAACCTGGCGATAACAAACAATGTCTTAGTACCTTTCCTAATATTCCTTGCCCCTCCCTCACCTCGCTTGGATCCTCTGACCCTTGCCCCACTTGTCAAAATAGTGATGAATCATTGTTGGTTAAAATTGAGGCTTTGATGAAAAACCTCTTATTGCCTGTTCTAGAGCGGACCAGGTTAATGACCCAAAAAATTGAATCCCTGGAGGCAGTTGTAAACACTAACTCAGCTCTACTAGTATCCCTAACTAGTTTGAGCCACGGGGGGGCTAATCCAACACATCCACCAAATATTGCTCAAGTAAATACTTCTACACCCCTTAGTGATAAACCCCTTGGGGTAGTAACTGATAGACCAATGAGGGGAGGAGATCATAAGGTTACATCCAATAACCAACTAGTGTCCGCATCTCAATTACTGCAGAAGAAGCGGCCAGTAGCAAAACCTGATAGCTTAAACCCCGCTAGACTACAACCAACTGGACCACCATCCCGGGCTCAATCGAGTCTTAATACTTCCCGGCCTCTTTTTCAAGGGTCTACGGCTAATCAAAAACGTAACAACACAAAACCCCAGGTTGAAAAACATCGTATACACACTAAGCCACGGGCCGATCTCCCTATTGAGGCTGCACTATACACAATAGTTTTGACTGGTGTAGCCCCCCTTCAACAGGGTAAGAGGGAGACTTTCGATGATCTGCGCAATAAGGTGACTTTTTGGTTAAATAAAAACCGACCATTACCACCCTCTCTGCCAACTGAAATTTTGTTTGTGAGAAGGGTGGACTGGGTGGGTCATGGTACAAAAGATCTGGAGGGTGATTGTGTATTGATCTCGTTTAAGGATCCGTGGGTGGTGGAAATGATTAGCAGAAAAGCGAGGTTTGCCAGGCAGGGGGATGTTCAAACATTGAGCCTATCATATTTTTACCCGCATAGGCAGAGTAGTACCCTGGCGGGTTTCAGACATGGCCAACCAAACATCAGGAGGTATCCTACTACAATGACTCCCCAGCCCACTACTTTCCCATTTCTTTTCAACCACTTTGGCCCATTATCTGATCTTGAGGCAAATGATTGACTTCATTCCCGGACTTGCATAACTGCCCATACAGTAAATTCTAGTTCCCCGCCAGATAGGCCATCTAATGAGCCTTCGCAGTTGGTATTTGTAGAGGAGCAGCGACTGGGGGCCTCAATGACAGCAAGTTCTACCAGACTACCGTTAAGGGAAGCAGAAACGACCCGGAAGCAAGGGGAAAATTGGGGCACCCTTGGGTGCACCACAAATGGGTGTGATGCTGAGAATAACATAAATCCACTAGTGGCTCTGGACTCAGTGGTACCTTCTGTGACCCATGGTCCAGAACTACTATCTATTGTCTCCTGGAATGTTGCGGGGGTTAAAAGTCGTACCCATTCAGATGACTGGCTGGAGTTTATAGATAAATATGATATTATCTTACTCCAGGAAACTTGGGCAACCGAACCAACATTTAGGCAGGGATACATCAATTTTTTTAAGCCTGCAATTAGAAGCCCTAAAGGGAGAGCCTCAGGGGGTTTATTGATCTGGGTGAAACAATCCCTGGGATTCCATTCCACAGAAATAACAGTATGCAACCCTGACCTCCTTATCATTAAGTTGAGGAAGACTGGCTGTCGGGACATGATTTTGTTTAATGTATATGCCCGAGGTTTGCCAGGAGGCCGCTCACCTCACCTGCTGGAAACATTGGACCCAATCTTAGACGATCTTGATAGTGATCTTGTAACCCTCCTGGCTGGAGACCTAAATTGTACCTTTGAGCCTTTGCTCGACTCAGGGGACAGTTGGGGCTATGCGGAGGATGCAGTATGGGGTATTCCAGAACTGTTGCCCTGTAAACCAGTAACTGCAACTGAGGCAGCAGTGAATTGGACGGCTCTTTGCCTTAATAGGGGCTTTCGGGCTGTCAATGGCCGCGCCAAATCAGACCAGGAAGCAAATTTTACATTCGATAACGGGCTTAGAAAAAGCCGTATCGATTATATCCTATTAAAAGTAGGAGATTGGCCCCTTATGATAGACATGGCAATCCTCCCCCGCCCAGAAAGTGACCATAACCCCCTGTCCCTAAAATTAAAGTTACCAGGCTTAGTGAGATCTGAGAACCCTGGTACTGCACAAACTGGGGATGCCTTCCTAACCAATGATAGGAAGAGACTCAAATGGTCTAAAATTGTGGAGGATGTTGCTCTAAGGGACAAGGTAAACATAAAAGTCAGCAAAACATATAGAGAGATGCTGGCATATGATCATCTGGGGGGAAACCCCGAAATGGCCAACGATATTATGAATCTCCACAATGGTTGTTTTGCCGACCTTAAATCTCTACTCTCAAAACCCCGACCTAAGGCAAATCCCAAAATACGGAACTGTCCTAAGAAATGGTATAATATTAAATGTAGGGAAGCCCATACTAAACTTATAAGGGCAGTTAAGTCTGGAGTTATGATCTCAGTGAAAGAAGCGAGATCTAATTATAAGAAAACACAGTGGGAAGCTAAGCGGGAGTGGGAGGATAAGCACTGGTCGGACTTATTGGAGGCTACCACTTCAAATAACCCCATTAAGTTTTGGGAAATAGTCAAGTGGGGGAAGGATCCGGATGCTTGCATCCCTGTAAATCATGTATCCCCTGTGGAATGGGTCACGTTTTACTCGACCCAGTTTTGTGCCGAGAACTCTAATCCCCCCAGTACTACGGCGATGGCATCCCAGCCCCCCTTGCAAACTAAGATTATTACCTTCACGGAAAAAGAGGTCGAACTGGCCATAGGTCTTACAATGCAAGGGAAAGCACCGGGCATGGATCTCATACCAGCCGACTTGTTCAAGACAGACCCCGGCTTATGGATACCTTACCTTACTAAAGTGGCTAACTCAATAGCCGCTGGTGCAAGTATACCAGAATCCTGGAAGGGGGCTGAGATATTACCCATCTACAAAAAGGGCAGTAGGTCAACTCCGGGTAATTATCGCCCAATTAGCCTCATTGATACAACCCAGAAACTTATTGCACGTATGATTTTAGGTAGGGTCCAAGGATGGATCGAACTAGAGGACATACTATCTCCAATGCAGGCGGGCTTCAGATCGGGAACAAGCACCATCGACCAGGTGTTCAGATTTTGTCTGATCTACTGGAAGGTGGTTCAGCTTGGCGGTGGTACAATCTACGCAGCGTTTCTTGATCTGAAGTCCGCGTTCGATCTAGTCCCGAGGGATAAACTGTGGGGAGTTTTGAGGAGCTTGGGAATGCCCGAGGAGTTATTAGGTTTAATAATCAAATTGCACGAAGACAATTTTGCAAGGGTAAGATGGGGTGCCCAGGGGCAAGTGACAGAACATTTTCCAGTAACCCGAGGTGTCCGCCAGGGGTGTGTTCTGGCACCAACTCTTTTCTTATTGTTTATAGACCAAGTGGTCAAATTTTTTAAGGAAACGCCAACGGACGCCCCGATGCTTGCAGGACAACGTTTCCCGATGCTCATCTTCGCTGATGACACCCTTCTCCTTTCCCGGACACGCTCTGGCCTACAGCGGGCGTTGGACCGGTTTGGGGAGTTTTGTGTCATCAGCGACCTTAAGGTGAACGTTGAGAAAACTAAGCTTATGGTACTAACAAAGAATCGCCCTGTCCGGTGCACAGTTAATATGGGTGGTGTTAAACTGGACCAAGTAGAGAATATGGTATATCTAGGGGTTACCCTAGACAGTCGACTGGGATGGAAAGCACAAGTCGAAGCACAACAACTAAAGCTTGCCCGCCTTACCGGCTGCCTACTAAGTGAACAAAAGAGATCTATCACCAAGCGGGTTTGTCCGGTTCTTAAGATCTATGATGCTAAAATTAACCCAGCAATTTTATATGGTGCAGATTTGTGGGGTTATATGGATCTTATGGGTTTGTACAAAATACAATGCAAATTTTTGCGTAACCTCGTGGGCTTGCCACAGTCGACCCCATCCACCCCTCTCTGCTTGGACATGGGATGCCCCCCGATTAATGAAATGGCTAAATTTAGATTGGCCGCCTTTTGGAGGCGTTTGTGGACAACCCCTGAACTCACCCTATTTGCCAACGAGGTAGCTGAAGTTAGGTCACTTGGGGGTTCAGGAAAAATTAAATGGTTCAAAATGGTAAAATCTATCCTGACGGATATGGGGCTAGAGCAACTCTGGATATCCCCTTCTACCAGCACCTTTCCATCTAAACTAGCTTTCAAGGAAATGTACTGGGCCACTGTCCGTCAGAATAGAGTTAATGCCTCAAGCTCTATTAATCTTACGGGTAGGTTCCTGTCATTTAAGTTGGACTTGTCCCGTGAACTCTATTGGGATTTAATTTCTAAAACCCTGGACAGGAAACTCTACCATCAGTTCCGGGTGGGTGCATTACCTTTGAATACATTTACTAAAAGTTGGAAAACGAGTAATATGGATGATTGTGGTTGGTGCCCGGGTCATAGGGAAACAATAGGACATTTTTTGTTTGTTTGCCCTAGATACCGAGCACCTAGAGCCAAATGGTTAAAACCATTGTTCCAACGTTTGCCCATAAGAAAATCTGAAGAGGCTATTCGTGTACTAACTACCAACACCTCTGAGTTTATTTCAGTGTGCCTGGCCAAATACCTGGGGTGGGCCTGGATACTAAGGTCGAAACCATAGTATAATTACTGTACTGACCATGAATATGCTTCCCCATGATGTACTGAGCTTTTACAAAATAAGTTGTCCATTTTTTGTCTATGCCATTGAAAACTGTTTTGAACCAAATTGTAAATTTTCTGTTTTTATTTTACAGGTTTGTCTTCTTTGTCATTTAATACTAGTTTTATGAATTTAAAGATTATGTATCTTTTAAATTAAGTAATGTTGTCAAATGTCTGTCTTTTATGATTTTTTTTACGAATCGAAATAAAGACTTTAAAACCTGAAAACCTGAGAAACGTGTAGTGTGTCAAAAACTGAACTATGACAAACATTCTACTGAGATTCAAAAAAAGAAAACAATCCAAGAGAATCATGAAGGTGCAAAAACAAAATGAAAATGATAATGATGATATTGTAGGATGCCAGTTAGAAAATAGTTCCGGTATCAACTGCTATGCTAATGTAATTGTGAATGCTGTTTTTATCTAGAAGATCATCATGAAATGATGGGAAAATCAAGAAAAAAAGGTTATGTTCTTTGCTACATTATATTTTTCAAAAGTTGGTAACTGATAGAAGTAAAATCCAGCCTGCTTCTGGCATTCCACATCTTTTGGATATATGTATTGGTTCTTCGCAATTTACACTCAATATACAACAAGATGCACAAGAATTTCTTATGTTTATGCTTGGAGTATTGGAAGATGAAGGAATAGACTAAGTTACAATTGGGAACATAAATGTGAAGAGTGTTCATTTTTTTCTACCACTTCAATAGACAGTGAACAATTCTTATACTTGACGATACCAGATTGCAAATCAGTGTCTGTTAACAAATTAGTAAAAACAGCTAATCAAGAAATTAATTGTTCTCATTGTAAATCAGAAATGTTGTCAACATTATATATTCAAGGATTAGGAAAATTTGTCGTTTTAATGCTACAACATTGTGGAGCAAATGGAAGAAAATCGGAAACCAAATAAAAAAATTGTGGCAACTCATGTATCAATTTCATGAAGAAATTTTAGAGCTGTGGCTATTGTTTTCCATGATGGACCTACTACAACAACTGGACATTATACTGTGTATTTAAAGTGCAATAAAGGATGGACACATTGGAATGATGCTCGTTTGAAATTCAAATGTAGGTTGCCTTACGAATTACCAAATTCATATCTGATATTTTTGATGCCAAAGTTTTGAAAACATCATTCGGCCTATTGGGAAGATGTGAACCTGAATTAACGAGTTTATTTTGGATATTTTGTATGAAAATAGATTTGGAAACATTATTCGGCCTATTGGAAAGATGTGATCAATTACTGTTTGGATTATTGTTTGTGATAATTCTTATTGCATTTGCAAAATTGTGTCTCAAAGAAGTAGTTTATAAACGTGATCTTTATATTATACGCGATGTAAACGAGAGTCTATATTTTACAAAATGTACTTCAGAGAAATAAATGATTTAATGTAGTTGAAGAATGTCATATAGAAATTGTGGATTGGTAAACAGATAGTTGCACTTTTTGTAAATATTTTCAACACAGATTATGTTTTTTTACAGTATAAATGATTGTATTATTTCCCCCCTATTATATGATGATCTACATTGAAATCACTGTGTATGGTGAAATTCAGTAGAATCTGAGAACAGCAAAAAAGGGAAACTGAATATGTTATGTAATTCTAAAATGATGTTGTGTTCCTAAAACTATAATATTATATTCGATAACAGTTTTTATTTTATTTTTTCACAAAAGGTAAAGGTAAAGTTTGAAAAGATTTCAATTTCAGTTTACAACAAAACTACTGTTAAATAGTTCCACTCAGATTTGTATCTTCAAAAATAAAAAAGTAAGATAAAATAATGTAATAAGCATGATAATATGAACTAATGTTTACAGTTGATTTTACTGAACTCATCCATTTTTTCAAACACTACCGATGCACTCATCTATACAGTTAGGCACTATTCCCACAGTCTTCCAATCACCCACACACTATCCATGTACTTCTCCACTCAGCTATCCAGTACCCATACATTTGTAATATCACCCAGACACTACCTACGTACTACTCCAATCACTCAAGTACTATCTGTACACTCATGCAATCAGCTAGACCTTACAAGTACACTCATGGAATTACCCAGGTATACTCTTGTGCACCTCCAATCATGCAGGCACTACCCATGTACTGCTCCATACACCCAGGCATTACCAACACATTCTTCTAATCACCAAGACATTGCCCCTGCACTCATGCAATCACCTAGGCATTACCCATGCATTCCTTATATCACCCAGCCACTACACATGCACTTATAGAATCACTCGCTCCTCAAATCATCCAGGTACTACCTCTGCACTCATGCAACCCACTGTATGTACATGGATCTTGTTACTAATAACAATAAAAAAGAGTTAAACCTAAAATCACTCACGCACTACTCTTGCACTCCACAAATCATCCAGGTACTACCTCTGCACTCTTGCAATCACCCAAACACTACCTCTGTACTCATGCAATCACACAGGCATTACCCATGCAGTCCTACAATCATCCGGGCACTACCCGTGCGCTCATGCAATCACCCAAGTACTACTCATGCACTCCAATCACTCATGGACTACGTATGCACTCATGCAATCACCCAGACACTACCCATGCAGTTCTCCATGCATCCAAGCATTACCCATGCACTCTTCCAATCACCCAGACATTACCTCTGCACTGATGCAATCACCCAAGCACTACCTGTGCACTCATGCAATAACCCAGGCACTACCCATGTACTCCTCCATACACCCAGACATTATGCCTGCAGTCATGCAATCACACAGACATAACCCATGCACTACCCCTGCACTCCTCCAATCACCCAGGTACTACCTCTGCACTCATGCAATCACCAAAGCTCTACCTATACAATCATTCAATTACCCAGGCATTACCAAAGCAGTCCTACAATTAGTCAGGCAGTTACCATGCACTCCTTCAATTACCCAGCCATTACCCGTGTACTCTTCAAATTATCCACGCACTATCCATGCACTCCAACTATCACTAAAGCAGGCACTACCTATGCACTCATGGAAAAATGCTGGCACTACCCATGCAGTCATCCATGTAGCCAGGCATTACCTGTACACTCTTCCACACACCCAGGCATTACCCATTCACTTCTCCAATCACCCAAGCCCTACTCATGCACTCATGCAATCACTCAGGCACTACCTATGTACTCATGCATGCACTCAGGCACTTCTGCTGCACTTATGCAATCATGCAAGTACTACCCATGCACTCATGTGATCACCCAGGCACTACTCATGCACTCCTCCAATCACCCAGGCACTACCTATACCCTCATACAATCACCCAGACACTACCTATGCAGTACTCAATGTACCCAGACATTACCCATGCACTGTTCCAATCACCCAGACATTACCCTTATACTCATACAATTACCCAAGCACTATTTGCGCACTCACGCAATCACTCTGGCACTACTCCTGCACACATGCATGCACTCAGGCACTTCTGCTGCACTCATGCAATCATGCAAGCACTACCCGTGCACTCATGCAATTACCCAGGTACTACTCATTCACTCTTCCACTCACCCAAGCACTACCTAGGCACTCATGCAATCACTCAGGCATTATGTATGCAGTCTTCCATGTACCCAGACATTACCTATGCACTCTTCCAATCACCCTGACATTACTCCTGCACTCATACAAGCACCCAAGCACATTTCACGCACACTTGCAATCCCTTCGGCTCTACTCATGCATGCACGCATTCAGACGCTATAAAAGTTGTCCTACAATCACTCAGGCAATATCCTTGAACTCATGCAATCACTCAGGTAGTTTTTCTATTTTTAACCAATATATGTGGTTCCGTTAGAACAGTTTTCAAAAATTGTCATTTTTTTGTATTTTGTTAAGTTTTTTTTTCTTTTTGCGGTGTATTTGACTTATTTTTAAACAAAACAAAACTGAAGACTCCAAATGAACTGTTTGAGAAAAGAAAAGAAAAAGGAAATTTGGAAGCGTATTATACAAAAAATGAACATTTATATGCTTTAATTGCATTGGTAATAACGTCAAGGCAATGCTCCCCGATGCAGAGTTATGCATCACATTTCTTATAAATTATGGCCACTTCCAACAGTTCTGAAACAATGTGTGGCCTTGGTGTTCTGGAACTCCTTAAGAGGATGTTGAAGGGGCATTAAGGTCTTGTTCTGCGACTTCATTCTGCTCTATCCGTGTTAGTTCTCTTGCCAGATGTAAGGGATGGATAGTCTCCAAATCCTTCTTCGTGCTTGATTTTCTGTATGAATATTTCTTTTTAGAGCCTCTAGACAAGATTCTCTTGCAGATGTTACAGGTGACTTTCCGTGCGTTCACCTTCTTTTCTCCCTGTGGCAAACTAAAGAAGGCCCATACCAAACTTTCCTTCCTTTTCTTGACTGGCTCCAAGATGTCATCATCCTCAAGTTACAGTGAATCAATATCTGGATGACTAGATGCTATAATGTAAAATAAAAGGAAAAAAAACACAAAAAAATGGAGAGAGGTAGAACAAGTACGGCAATTAATGAGAGGACTATAACAAGGATGGATCCTCCCTCTAACAGAATGAAAATGATTTAAACTAATCAGAAGCTTGCTTTTCCGGTCATATGAAATCGCACCCATCGCTTACACGTCGTGCTCCCGCAAAATATTGTATACATAATTATAAAGTATAAATAGATGTATATACAATACTTTTAAAAGCATATTAGTGAAAGTGTTCATACAAATCTGATTTTTAACTTTGCATAGCAATATTTCAGACTTTGAAAATAGGCTAAAGTTGCGAGCCCGGCACAACCCCGTAAATACTTGCAGGGTGGGGTCGCGCACCATAGGTGCATATGTCACACACTTGTGAAATTTTGTATTGTTAATAGTAAACTAAAAAACACTTTTTATAAGTTGTTTTCTGAATTATATTAGTGAAAGTCTCTCATCAAAACTTATATTTATAATTTCTACAATCATATTTTATACTTTTGAAATCACGCCGAAGTCGTGACTCCAGCGCGACTCTGCAAATGGGCGCCAGCAGGGATTGCGTACCATTAATCCGCATACCCAGCGAGTAGGACCGCTTTGGGTACGCAACTCCTTTGTAAAAATCACCCACAAAAAAAAGAAAGCATAACAATACAATAAAACAACTTTCACAGTAGTAAAATAATTATTTCTAAAACATCGAATAGTAAATTGTACATATAAAAAACAGTAATATGCTTGGGATTGCTATTTTTTATTTGGTAGGTGTACCATTCTGAGCACGCAATGAATATTAAACCTTCATGAGAAAAGTGAGATTTAAGACGTCTTGGGAGATAGATTAGTGATTAGTGTACTTTGTATGAGTCTGTTGTAAGGTACAGTCAAAGTAGGCCTCTTTCTGCACCTCTGTTAGTTATGTACATATGTTGCTTCTTTCTGCATCTTTCTTCCTCTTTCTGGACTTCTGTTTGTGCATTTCTCTTGATTCCTTCTGTACCTTTCTTTCTGTTTCTGTTCTGCACATGTCCTAACTCTGTAGGCATAGTTAGAAATTAGCATCTAAAAAACATTTGAAATTCACAGAAAAATTATAGGTTTCAGGAGCGTTATAGTTAGTAATTAGCATTTTAAAAAAACGTAATAATTCACTCAAAAAAACATAGGTTTCAGAGACGTTATAGTTAGAAATTAGCATTTAAAAAAACTTTGAAATTCACTGAAAAAAACATAGGTTTCAGGTATGTTATATTTAGAAATTAGCATTTAAAAAACCTTAGAAATTCACTGAAAAAACCACAGGTTTCAGGGATGGTATAGTTAGTTGAACATCTCACTCATACAAAACCAGAGAAATTTGGCCATTATAGTTAGTTGAGCTAACTATAACTCACACCCCCGTAATGCACTGCTGATGATGTCACATTACTTCATTCATGACATGGTCAGTGACATCACAGATGGCATCTCAAATTACATCACTGATGACATGATATAATCCACATGATAATCCGATGCACCTCCTCACACCCTAATATAACCTTTGATACACCCACTCTAAAAATACAGACTACCATTTTCAAAACCATAGACACACCAATACCAGTTACTACATATCCACTCACTGATTCCTAGGTCTACACACACATTTACTCATTCGCCCATACAGTCACTCATACATGCTGTCACTTATCAATACAGCACTATTGTTTGCACTCATGCACCTATACAGACACTCATTCATAGAGTTACTCACACACCTAGTCAGTCATGCAAAGAATCAATCATATTCCCATTTACTCACCTATACAGTTTTACACACACAACCTCGTGTACTCATACAGATACTTACACATGCTTACTCTCTCTTACAATCACTGATACAAGCACACACCCATCCATACAGCCACTCTCACAATCACGCACTCTCACATATAGTCATTTATATACTCCAACACTTACATATACTGCCTTTCACATATGTAGTTACTCACACATGTGCTGTGCCACTGAGACATCCATTCCCCTCACCAACATACCCATACTCATACTCACCCACCCATACAGCCCTTCACAGATATACTCTTGAAACCATACACCTAGTGAATCACCTACTCACATATCTATGCAGAGTCACCCACGCACACAGACACTCAGGCATCCGTACAGATACTTAGGCAACCAATCAATAACCCCTATAGACACTCATGTAGCTCCTCACCAACCCATGCAGCTGCTTACACACCAACTGACTGACTGATACAGACATTCACACAGTTTATTCACTAACCAATGTATTCAGCAAGAAACATTTAATCACTCACTTATACAGTCAATCACGCACCTACTAAATCATCCAATCAGACACTTATACACCCACTCATTCTTCAATACACCTTGGCGCGCATATATATATATATATATATATATATATATATATATATATATATATATATATATATATATATATATATATAAGCAAGCGTGACCCCTCCACGAAAGAAAAGGTCAGAGGACACCATGGGGCTTAGGAAGAATCTTTAATTCAGATTTGCTGGGCATAATGCATTTCGGCGTAGTGTGCCTTCGTCAGACGCCCTTCACAAATGCATGTAAGCACCACGCCTCCCTAATAATGTTCCGGTCCTCCCCTAAGTGGGGAGTCAGCTGACTCATTCAAAAACCAACGCAGATGTAGTCAGGATGGGAACTACGCTACCATAATGCAGTGTTCGGTAAGTACCGTGGTAGTTTGATGAGCGCTGAAATACCAAGCGTAGGGATCCAAGGTGCAGCCTGGAAATAAACTGAGAGTCTTCGTTCGGTCCCCACACGCTCTCCCTCATGTAGCAAGTTGAAAGCGAGCCATGCAGCACCAATACAGTGACAGTGCTGCCAAGTGAAATCACAAGCCGCTCCTGGGATGGCCGTGTGCTTGCCCTGGTTGATGAGGCGGGACTGCGACATCCGATACCTCGGAGAATGAAAGCGCAGTGTTGCCACTGGATCCGGCAAGTACACAGTCCTCTTGTAGAGCGGGTCCTCTGGACGCGGCTTGCCAGCCGCCGCGAAGAAATATAAGCAAGCGTGACCCCTCCACGAAAGAAAAGGTCAGAGGACACCATGGGGCTTAGGAAGAATCTTTAATTCAGATTTGCTGGGCATAATGCATTTCGGCGTAGTGTGCCTTCGTCAGACGCCCTTCACAAATGCAGGTAAGCACCACGCCTCCCTAATAATGTTCCGGTCCTCCCCTAAGTGGGGAGTCAGCTGACTCATTCAAAAACCAACGCAGCTGTAGTCAGGATGGGAACTACAGCTACCATAATGCAGTGTTCGGTAAGTACCGTGGTAGTTTGATGAGCGCTGAAATACCAAGCGTAGGGATCCAAGGTGCAGCCTGGAAATAAACTGAGAGTCTTCGTTCGGTCCCCACACGCTCTCCCTCATGTAGTCAGTCATGCAAAGAATCAATCATATTCCCATTTACTCACCTATACAGTTTTACACACACAACCTCGCGTACTCATACAGATACTAACACATGCTTACTCTCTCATACAATCACTGATACAAGCACACACCCATCCATACAGCCACTCTCACAATCACGCACTCTCACATATAGTCATTTATATACTCCAACACTTAATCACTCACTTATACAGTCAATCACGCACCTACTAAATCATCCAATCAGACACTTATACACCCACTCATTCTTCAATACACCTTGGCGCATATATATATATATATATATATATATATATATATATATATATATATATCCAAAAGACCTACTTCTCCCAAAATAAACGTAGCGGAGGCCAGAGGGGGTTGCAAGGGATGCTCTTTATTTATCAGGCGTACAGGAATGGATTCGGCGGATGCATTTCGGCTGGATAAGCCTTCTTCAGCGCCTTTCACCTGGAGTTCCTGATCAAATGAATCCCACAGTCCTGCTTGCATGGTATGTATGCTTTCGACATTAGGCTCCTCCCACAGTCAATACAGTTCACCTGTCGGAGTGTTGCGCTGAGGTATGCAAACTCCAACTCCCAGCATCCATTGTGTTTGCGACGCCAGGCTGGGGATGTGGGAACCGATAATGCCGGTTCTAATGTCTCTTTGCAGGTCGGGGTAGTCGGAAAGCCTGGCAATACACCGTCAACACAAGGAGCCGCCCTTGGTCCCCTCGGACTGTCGAAACCGAACAGGTAGGAGAGGTGATGTGCAGAGACAGCCACGTAGCCACACAGCGTCCTGGTGGAGGTTCAATACCTCGCTCCGCACTCGTTTCCCCTATTGTTGCGGTGGACATATATATATAAAACATAATTAAACTTTACAGAAACACACAGTCACTGGATGATGTCATCAGGGATGTCCTTGAGATGTCATCAGTGACCATGTCATGAATGATGTAATATCTGATCTCATCAGCAGTGCATTGTGGGCGTGTGAGTTACAGTTAGCTCAACTAACTATAACAGCTGAATTTCTCTGGTTTTGTACGAGTGAAATGTCCAACTAACTATAACGCCCCTGAAACCTGTGGTCTTTTCAGTGAATATATCTATATATATATATATCCAAACACAAGAAGTCCTGCACAAGAGCAGTCGGTGCTCGCGGCGGGACCAGGACAATGTCTCCCTACAAATATCCCGCACAGATAATTCACGCAGCACTTTTGGCTTTTCAAGATGTTTTCTTCAATCGTAATTCTCCTACGTGTTTCGAACTGTGTTCCTGATCACGGTAGTTTTGACAAAGTCCTTTGTCAATTTCTCATTTTTATACAAGTGCATGTTGTTATCAAACAAAGTGTATTCTGGGTGGGGTAGTTCACCTTGATAGCAGGTTATTTGTATATTGAATCAACTTTTTTGTTCACGTCTGCCCTGCTTTTGATTACTCCATCACAATAATCAATTATATTTAGTGAGCACCGAGTGTGCGATGTATATTATATCAGCCGCACACATTTTATGTGTCACAGTGACACAATCAATTGACCGAATTCTGATGATTCGGCCAATATGTGAGCTCCTGTATAGACTGAGTGTCCTGGTATGATTACGGCTGAGTGCCCATGTTGACTATTGTGACATTGTTCTCATTGGCAGGACAGCGTGAACAAGGTCATTATACATTTCATTTATATTTTCTCCATTCACATTTTTCTCAAACATATATATTCACACTGTTATTTGAGTAGTGTTCTGCAACAACTCTAGTAGTTGGAGAATGTGGTCATTATGAAGGTGGAGAGGCAAGTGTGAATAGGTGGGAGGATCAGAAAAGAGGGAGGGGGGTTGGGGTTTTTGAGGAAAGTCAATGACAAAACGGAGGTGTAGGCAGAACATGGATATATGTAGGGCTTCATTGAGTCCTGTTTTATGTGTCCATTACATTTCCCTTCTCTTTGGAGATTGATGTACTATTGCGTTTCATTATTGAAGTTGTGATTTCATAGATGTACATACATCTGTTCGTCCCCGTTCCGGCCCAGGGGATGTTTTGTTTTGAATCTTATGATCAACCTGGAATCCAGATGCCTGAGTTTCTGAGTTTTATTCCCCCCCGTTCATGCAGGGGGATCGTCGCTAATCCTGAGTATTTTATGTCCAGCCATGTCTTTCCTTAGATGTTTTGCAATGGCTTATGTGTGGTCTGAGTTCTGTATGGCTCTTGCATGTTCCAATATACGTTTTTTGAGGAGACAGGTGGTACTCCCTATATATTTCTTTCCGCAAAAGCATTCTAGGACATATACCACATAGGTTGACTCACATGTGATTGTTTCTTTTATTTAGAAGACTCTTCCTCTGGGATCCTTTGGGGTCTTTAGGTTTCTACCAATTCTATAGACCTTGCACATTGTGCATTTTGTGAATCCTTTCGATCTTTGTTGCAGCCATGTTTCATGTTTCTTATCTTCAAAATGGCTTCTTACCAAAGAGTCCAATAGGCTTGGTGCTCTTCTATAAGACACCATTGGTCGGTCTCCAATTGTGTTGCCTATGTCTGGATCTTTTTTCAAGACATTCCAGTATTTGGCTAGCGTTTTTTGAATCTTGTAGCTCTCCTTACTGTATGTCAGTATTAGACGTGGCTGATCTTCATTTGTTTCTCTTCTCTTCTTTTTTGTTCTCATCATTTTCAGATTGCTTCTTTTTATTCACCAGGGTTTCCGCTCTTGTTTTATTTTTGCTTTCTCTTCTCCATGTCTGATATCTACATGTCTATATCCCCTCTCCAAGAACCGAGTTTTAGTTTCATCAAATTTCCTCGTCATTTCTTGCTGTTCCAAGCAATTTCTTTTCATTCGTAAGAATTCCCCGTAGGGTATGCTCTTCTTTAGGGATTGCGGATGGAAACTCAATCCATGCAGTAGGCTGTTGGTTGCAGTCTTTTTTCTATGACCTGCCTTGTGCATTTGATTGTCTTTGACGTAGATCTTAGTGTCCAGAAATCCGATTTCTTTTGAGTTCAGATTGTGTGTGAATTTTAGCCCCATATCATTCCAGTTGAGGACTGCTAGATAGTCTAAAAATTCAGTTTTCTGTCCCCTTCCACAGTAGGAATAGGTTGTCTATGAATCGCAGTCAGAGGGCTACATTCATAGTGTGATGGTCGTTTTCTTCTCTCCAAGCTATGCTCCTCTCCCACCATCCCATCATGAGATTTCAATAGCTTGGAGAGAAGGAAACTCCCATTGCAGTACCACAGAATTGCGAATATAATTTTTTGTTGAAGGAGAAGACACATTGTTATCATATCAATTAACATTTTTGTGTGCTGTAGTTCACTGACTGGTCTTTGATTCAAGAAGTACTGGACAACATTAAGACCTTTTTCATGATCTATTGAAGTGTGCAACAACACCACGTCGATTGTAACTAGCAGATAATTTGATTGCCATTGGGTTTCCATTAATATACAAAGGAAATCCCCTGTATCCTTGATGTATGAACTTAATGTCGGAACAATCAGTGCCAAGAAGAAGTCTACATATGTAGATATATTTTTATATAGACTGCCACAACTTGATATGATCGGGCGCCCCGGTGGTTTATTAAGTGTCTTGTGTACTTTCGGAAGAAAATACATTGTAGGAACTACCGGATTGTCCACCATTAAGAAATTTCTTTCATCTTCTGTTATTAGGCCTTTATTCTGCCATAATTCCAGTTTATTACTTAGATCCATCATCATTTCATTCACTGGGTTCTTTTTCAGGACCTTATAGTTTTTTTCCTCGCTTAGCTGACACATCGCTTCTTCCATCTAATGTTGTTTCTCCATCACCACGATGTTCTCAATTGCTGAACGTTCATTTTTGGTTAGGTTTTCCTTATGTTTTTGAGTTGAAACATTTTGCATGGTGTCAAGATCTCCTGTCCCTAGATCATTGAATGTATCAATTTTATTTCCAGTGTGGAGGGCCGGGCAAAATTTGCATTTCTTTTTAAATTAAGTTGGTGCCCGTTTTTTGCATTTACCCCCATCTCTTCCAACATTTGAGTATCGGTTATTTGTGAATCATCCGTTTCCTTCGCCAACTCATAGGCGATACGTAAGTACGGCAGTTCAGCAATTGAATATGTTTCAGATTCATCTGGTGTGGATGTTTGGCTTGGTTGGCCTCCAATTTTTGGAGGTAGCTTGGCAAAGAATTTCTTTAATTTCAATTTTCTTATGTATTTATATACATCTATTTTTGTTTGTATTAAATCTTGGTGTTTTTCCGGGCAGAAGGATAGTACTTTATTCAGGAGACTATGTTCCGCTTCTGTCAAGTTGTATCGTGATAGATTGATAACTAAATTCAGGCTTGTTGATTCTTTTGATCTTATTTTCTCATTACCGTACGGTTCCTCAGATTGTATCTTCCATTTTTTCCGGGTGCATCTTCTTATCTTCCTTCTTGTTCTCTTGATGGAAATAATCCCCTTCCTCTTGCCCTCATTCTTCCAAAGCCTCGTCCTTGAGTTTTGCTCCTTGGTGTTTGCTGCCTGATACAGCAGCTTCATTTCCTCTAAAAAAGAGAATTTACGTAATCCCAATGATCTCTGTACTCCCTTACTTAAGTCTGATTCAGACTCACTAGTAGTTTGGTTAGTTGCTCCACCCATGTTCTTTTTTTTTGGTTTCCCATTGTTGTTTGAATACCTCAAACGTTTTGGCAAAGGTGAAGATGGTTCCATAATCATAATCATTTTCATCCCTATGGAACTTCCGATGTTTCCGTTCTTGTACTTTGTTTTCATGTTTGTCGACGTTGCGCTCCTTGTCAGCTCGTAGTTTTTTGATGGTTTCATTATCCTCACTGGATGATATTATTTTGGTTTCTAATTCTGCCATTTTCTCGTGTAATTCCTCCACGTCTTTCCTTGCATATTTTATGATTCACATCATATTTCTCGAGCAGTCCATATTGTTTTTACCCAATTCCTCAAAAAAAATTCCGGTTTGGTGTCCGGGTTATTTGGTTGAGTAAATATGCAGAGGCCCCTTGGTACCATTTCACATTCCACATATTTCTCTAAAGTAATGATCTCCCAGCTTCTTGAGATTTCCTTCTGAAGTAGCCTTTCTAGTTGTATGAACAGCTGTTTTATTGTGGTTATTTGGGACTTAGTTGTTTTGCCTGATTCCTTTGCTTCTGTTGACATTGGGGTACCTCTTTGGAACATGCTCTCAGCCTTTGATGCACGTCTGGCCGCTCTTTCTTCCATGTTGGAGTTTCTCTTCGTTTCTTTTATATTAACAGTGTGCTTCAGATGACTTTAGCGTTTTCTTGCCCCACTCGATTACTTCAGCACTATTCATATGTTATCAGTTATCAGTGTCGCACAAAGTGCATTCTGGGTGGAGTGGTTCACTTGAGATTGTGTTTAAGATGACTTTAGCGTTTTCTTGCCCCACTCAATTACTTCAGCACTGTTCATATGTAATCACTGTCCTGGACTCCTGTCACCACTCTTTTGTTCTAAATAAGAGTAGGGGCGTTTGCTGTTTGATTAGCCCCATATTGCAATTGATATTATCAAGCCAAAAGAGGTATTTAAAGAAGTTTACAGAAATCTTCTTATCATTTTTAACGCTCACTCCGTTTGCTAGTGAAAGTGTGAGCGCTTTGTACCTCACTGAAGCGTCTTGACCTTACCCCCACAAATACTTGAGATGCGCTCTTACCTGGGAGACTCCTAATCGTGTCAGCGTCCGCTGACCCCGCACGCTGACGCTCGACCTGGTATTTCCGGAGCGTTTGGTCAGGTTTCAACATCAAATGCTCTGCTCAGCGTGTTGTGTTCTATTTTCACCGTGAAAGTTCTACTGTTTGCCTCCAATGACCAGTGGTTTTTCCTCACACTCTGTTATTTGTTATAACGGAGCAATTTGGGAAGGTACGCTGGGCTCTCTCTCGTTCGTTTATTATCCAAACACAAGATGTCCTGCACGAGAGGAGCACTTTAGCAGTCGGTGCTCGCAGCGAGACCAGGACAATATCTTGCTACAAATATCCCGCACAGATAATTCATGCAGCACTCCTTTTGGCTTTTCAAGATGTTTTAGTCAATCGAAATTCTCCTACGCGTTTCGAACTGTGTGCCTGATCACGGTAGTGTTGACAAAGTCCTTTGTCAATTTCTCATTTTTATACAATTGTATGTTATTATCAAACAAAGTGCATTGTGGGTGGGGTAGTTTACCTTGATAGCAGGTTATTTGTATATTGAATCAACTTTATTGTTCACGTCTGCCCTGCTTTTGATTACGCCATCAAAAAAGCCAGGACAGGTCGGAGGAGCTTCGCCCGTAACCAAGATGGCCGCGTGAGCACAGGGCTCCCGAGACCCTTGCAACCTCCCGCACCTATCCTGAAAATTATCCTGATCACATTGACGGGTTATTGAAGATGAGCCATAGCTGAGGCAGACACTGTTGTCTAAACCTGAATCGGACATCGGGAACCAAAATGACATCGATCTGAACATTGCGGTCTGCCTCGCGTAATTGGCCGGTGCTCGAGTTGGTATGATGCCCAGGCAGTAGTTGAACAACAGCGGACTGAGGAGACACTGATCTACTTTCACTTTTGTTTCCGAGGCCCCAGTCCGCTCTCATCTGAGAGCGAGCCTTCTACTAGCAGATACTGTTTGACGGCTCAGCGATCAAAGGTGCTGTTCTGATTGTGTATACTGGGCCTGGACAGGCTGTGTCCTCCGGTCGCCGCTGCTGGTTGGATTGCAGTTCCCAGTGCGGCCATTTTCTCTCGTTGCCCACTACTCTGGAGGGTCTTCTTCTCCATGATGGCGACTAAACCTGATGGTGACAAGCACAAATCCAAGACCACTCAGCGGGGTGGCTACACACAAGTTAACAATATGGATCGATATGCTCAATCTAAAGGATCCCCTGGCGGTCCGAGTAGATCGCTTGATGGTACTAAGGAGGACCCGGCCTCATCGATTGAATTGACAATGCAAGACGTCATGGGTGCCCTGGACGGGATGAAGGCGTCCATCGGTCAACAATTTGAGACTCTCGCCCATAAGCTGGACACCGTATCGATTGATGTTAATTTGATCCGTACGGATTTAGCAAAACCTAACGAAAAAGTCAAGTCATTAGATCTGAAAACTTCCAGCCTCACGGGCGATGTGTCCGACTTGCAGACAGAGGTCCGCAACCTGAAGTCCTCGAATTACTTTTTTGCCCGCCGATTGGAGGACTTTGAAAGCAGGGCCCGACGTAATAATGTACGCATCATAGGGGTCCTGGAAAAATCAGAGGATCCAGCGGCCGACCTTTTTGTGGAAGATCTCATCATCAAGCACCTCGCTCCTAAAGGTCTGAGCAAGTTCTTTGCTGTTGAACGAGCCAACAGAGTGCCGGGTCTTTAATTTCAGGGATAGAGACGCTATTCTGCAGGCCTCGCGGTTGAATGGACCCATGGCTTATGAAAATACCACTGTAAGTTTTTACCCGGACTATACACAGTCTGTCCAAAAGCAAAGACTTGGATTTCTGGGCATCAAACGCCGACTGATAGAGATGTAACTGAAATACGCAATGCTCTTTCCAGCCAGACTGCGCGTTGAATTCGAGGAACGGACATACTTTTTTGATCGTCCAGAGCTGGCGGGGAACTGGCTCGACACTTTGCCACACCAACGTGGCAGGGAGGAACATTCTGGAGGAGCGGAGGGTGGCCCGACGGAGCAGGAATAGGCGCATGGTTTCCGGTCTCTGAACTTTATTGATAACCCTGAGTATGGTTCGATGATTTTCTTGTATGCTTTGCTGTGTCATACCCGGCGGGGTGATTGGTGGGACTCTTTTCTACTCTAGGGTTTCTTTTTGTAGACTAGTTTGATGTTAGGGCGACAGGCACACTGCAAGTTGGGGTGGCTATTTGCTCTTATGCAGGGGTGCAGAGTGGGGGGATTTGTAACGGGTTTCTGGTTCGGGGGTGGGGGGAGTTTAAGTGGGTATGTTTTTGTTCTGTGCAAGGCAACATTTGGTTCTGTCGATTGATTTGGATGCTGTGCTCCGAGGGGGGTTGGATTCGCTTTCACTTTTGGGATGGAGGGTAGGGGATTGAGACTAATGAGTTGGAATGTGAATGGGTTGGGGGACAGGATAAAACAAGGGGTTGTGTTACAACTTTTGAAGCAACTTTCCCCAGATGTGGTATTATTGCAGGAAACACACTTGATTGGTAACACTTGTCATGCCATGAACCGGAGAGTGTATCGCCTGGTTGCCCATGCGGGGTTCTCCTCTGGATCTAGAGGGGTGGGTATCCTAATTAGGAATTCTCTCCCCTTAGCAATTGATGCAACACTCTTGGATGATAGGGGGCGCTACGTAGCCATCACTGGACGGTGGGAGGGTAAGATTATATCCTTGCTCTCCGTTTACGTCCCCCTGGGTCTGCAATCGACAACTTTTGCGGACTGAAGACGAGTAATATTGGGGCTTCCTGAAGGGACTCTGATTGTGGGCGGAGATTTTAACTCAGTTGTCTCCGGTAGGGAAGATCGATACCCACCCAGGGACCTCGCAGGGTCTCAGAATTGGCTTAGTGGCTTAATAGACACATTGGGGTTGGTGGACTGCTGGAGACTGCTACACCCGGCCCAGAACCAATACACGTTCCACACGGGTGTACACGGTAGCCTTTCCAGGATTGACTATATTCTGATACCAGCTGCGCATGCCCTCTCTGTTACAGAAGTCCGACATCTAGCTCGGGGAATTTCCGACCACTCCCCGCTGTGGCTTCGGATGGAGTTGCGTATATGTGCGGAGGGGCAGGTGGCCCCAATTAATCCGTGGTATCTCCGTGCTCCTAAGACCCATGTGGCGCTGGTCAAATCCCTCGAGCAATATTTTGTTGAGAACCAGGGATAGGTGTCTTCTGCAGTATCACTCTGGGAGGCCTTTATGACGGTCATCCGGGGTCAGGCGTGGTCATTGATTGCTGGTGCGAACAAGAGTAGGAATGAGCAGGTGGTTAGATCAGAGACGGAGATCACCGAGTTGGAGCGTGATCTAGAACAGGGCGTCACCCGTGAGAGGATGCATATCCTGTGTCTTCAACAACTCGACTACAGGGTGCTGGAAACGGATGCCGCAAAAGTCATGGGCAGGGAGCAGCAGGGTCGGTTGTACGATGTCGGGGATAAAGCTGGCAAACTGATAGCATGGTTGGACAAAAAAGAGAGGGCTAGTCGTGTTGTTCCCGTGATTGAGAGAGTAGATGGTATGCGTGTAACTGAACCCAAGGAGATCGTCCAGAGTTTTGCGAAGTATTTCCAGGAGGTGTTCTCCCCGTGTCTGATAGGCCGGAGGAAGACTCCCATTTATTGTTGCGCGATCTAGCATTGCCCACCTTTTCTGACTCGGATAGAGAGTCGCTGGATGCCGTAATAACCGCGGATGAGGTAGCTCTAGCTATTCGTTACATTCGTTCGGGAAAGGCACTGGGCCCTAATGGCCTTCCCATTGAACTTTATAAACTGCGCCCCGATACAGTAGCCCTGTATCTTCGCGACATGTTTCTGGAATCACAAGATATAGGCTCCCTCCCCGTGATCAGCGTCTTGCGACCATAGTGGTGATTCATAAGGAAGGGAAGCCGAGGGACCTCTGTGCATCCTATAGGCCGATATCACTTCTCAAGCAGAACCCAAGATTCTCGCTAAATTATTGCCCAATCGTATAATAACGGTGATTAGTGATCAATCCGGTTTCATCCCTCATCGGAATACGGCCCTGAATCTGCGATGATTGCATGGCGTTCTCGCGAGGGCTTCGTCATTGAGTGAGCCGGCCATCTTGGCCTCCTTGGATGCCACTATGGCTTTTGATACTGTGGAGTGGCCTTATCTGTGGGCCGTACTGGCCAAATTTGGTTTTGGTCCTGGCTTTATTAGCTCGGTCAAGCTCCTCTATGAGGATCCGTTGGCTCAGATTGTGGTAAATGGTCGGGTCTCTAAGCCTTTCGTTCTTGGAAGAGGTACGAGACAGGGGTGTCCATTGTCTCTACTTTTATTTGCCCTTGCTCTTGAGCCCCTTGCTGCGTGGATTAGATGGGAACCATCGATGAAGGGTATTCAGTGGGCCCCAGACTTTGAAGATCGTATTTCGCTCTATGCGGACGATATGCTGTTATATCTGACGTCGCCCAGGAAGTCGTTAATTGTTTTGTTTGATGTCCTCACATCCTTTGGTAGAAATTCAGGCCTAGTCATCAACTGGACGAAATCTTATTTATATGTCCTCTCGGGTGATGTCCCTCTATTGCCGCACGGTTCTCCCATCCAGGTTACGCATACGGGTTTTAAGTATCTTGGGGTGTATGTATCGTTGAATCCGACTGTCCGACATAAACAGAATTTGCTTCCGCCACTAAACCGGTTGAAGCTGGACGTGGGGCGCTGGCGCAAGCTACCGCTTTCGCCACTCGGCCGTGCGGCGCTTTTTAAGATGATGTCATTGCCACGTTTTTTATATGCTCTTCAGAATACCTTCGATGTAATCCCCGCGAGTTATTTTCGGGCTATCGAGGGTCTCCAGAGGAAGTTAATTTGGGATGGGCGTTCGCGCATTGCCCTCGCCAAGCTGACGCTTCCATGGTATGATGGTGGTATCGCTCTCCCCGACATCAAACGGTATTACTGGGCGTCTCAGTTGGGGGCCATTAATCATGGTATGTATGGCCCCGGACCGAACCCTGCGTTTGCGATAGACAGGTGGTTGTTGCCAGGGGGGCGATTATTATAGAGCGCTTTATTCTAGACTAGATGGAGGGAAACTCTCGGGCCCACGAAGATTGCGGTACGGATATTGAACTGCGCAAACAGTGCGTTGGGTTGGAAAGATCGACTGACCCGGAGGACTCCGCTTTTTGCTTCCGAGAAGTTGGGTAGCTTGTGGAAAACGAAAGGTTTTGAGAAATGGGATATGATTGGGATTAGTAAGGTGAGTGACCTCTGGGTCAAAGGCAAGTTTAAAACTTTTGAGGAATTACAAACCGAGTTCCAACTTAGTAACAGGGAATATTTTCGATACGCCCAGGTCCGTCATGCCTTGCAGTCGGTTTTTTCCGAGAGTGCAGCCATTCCGGAGTCCTCTCCGCTTGAGGATAGAATACTAGACGGTCATGTGCCGGATAGTATTATCTCCTTGATCTACAAAAAGCTAATTAATGACAGGACGGACTTGTTGGTGCTCCTCCGGGACGCATGGACCCAGGATGGTCTCGAATTAGACGATGAGGATTGCCAGTCCGCGATCCCATCTCCTAAGGAGGTCGCGATTCCGGCCCGCTTCCGGCTGGTGCAACTTAAAATTCTGCACAGAGTCTATGTGACTGGCCCCAGTTTGATTAAAATGGGCTATTCAGAGAATAGTCTTTGTAAACGTGGCGGTGGGCTGCTCGGGACTTTTTTACATATAATTTGGGAATGTCCCGTAGTTGCTGCCTTCTGGAGTGGGGTGCATAATAAGATGGGGGAGGCTACCGGTGTTGATCTACAGCCTGAGGCTAGACGTTGTCTCCTGAATGTTTGGGAACCAACTGACTATAATGTCGCACAGACCCAATGGACAACCTTGGGAAATATGGTGACTAAGAGAGACATTGCACAACTGTGGGGTTCCCTGAGGCCACCCACGGTCGAGGCTTGGATGGAAAACATGGATTGGTGCATGTTCAGAGAGAAGACGGTCTATGTGGCACGTGGGAGACCCAGAAAGTGGGGCAAGGTTTGGGGTCAATGGAACACCTACCGTAGAGACATTTGCACCCCCCCCCCTTTTTGGACGTACCTGAAGTTCCGCTTTACCCCTGACCTCCCATTCCCTGTACTGTAATGTATGTAGCTGATATGTACTTTGTCTCTCCACTGCTTCCCTCTCCTGACATGATTATATAATTTGCTGTATGGTTCTCTTGCTTGTCCTTCCTCGCTCGGACTGATATCCTACTGTACTGTATTTTTTTGCCTTGTTCGTTTATCACTTTCAATAAAAAGATTTTAAAAAATAAATAAATAAATGAATAATAATAAAAAAAAAAGCCAGGACACTCAGTCCATACAGGAGGTCACATATTGGCCGAATCATCTGACATCAGGATTCGGTCAATTGATTGTGTCACTGTGATACATAAAATATGTGCGGCCGATATAATATACATTGCGCACTCATAGTGCTCACTAAATATAAATAATTATTGTGATGGCGTAATCAAAAGCATACACTCCAAGGTGGCGCCCAATGTTTATACTGGGGTAATGGTCCTTTCTCTATTGGCATGAGATTAAGAAACTTTATCAGTCTGTCACGATAGCGGTGTTATGAACACCGACGAAGGCTTGACGCCGAAACGCATTTGTTCGCTTCAAAATAAAGAAGCCTGATGTGAAAAGCTCCCACGTGAGTGCGGTTTTCTTTCTAAAGCAAAGAAATTGAGCATGAGATGTTGCGGCTGTCCACGGCCTCTAACCGCACCCGCCTATGAGTTTACCGGACAAGTAGTGGAAAACGAGTGGTGATTGACGTTTCCCGGAGCACCGTCACAGCTGTTGGCCGCGTATATGCAACCGCGAGGACTGATCAAAAAGGCAAACGCAGACAACTGGAACGTGACCCGATTGCACAGTATACCTGAAATGGTGAGCCCATTTTCCGTTGAGTGAAAGGCAGCGTGTTTTGCGGTAAGGCGCAGGGGTTGAGTGACACACATCAGGCTTCCATCTGTATGGAATTAAAAGGACATCTTAAAGTGACAGGATGTTCTGTGAAAGTACTCGCCTCGAGGCGGCTAAAGACATGTTTAAGCGACACGGCGCCTTGTCAACACCAGTAACAATGACTACCCAACCCGAGGGTAACAAATTGAAAGATAAACTCACAAAAATTGAGAGGCTGTACGAACGCGAAGTTCCAAAATGGTGGGAGGCAACAAGCCTGACTAGCTACATCGAAGAACATCGTGTACCTAGGGGGTTAAGAGTCTACACTGTACCCTCCTACGAACATCCAGACCCCCAACTCCTCACTGATTGGGCAGAACACACTGCCCAGTATTGTGAGGGGACCTTGAAGATCCTAGTGAAATACGCCTGGAGCGATAAAGAAAAAGCGCTGGCCGAGATTAAGATCCTAGAGGATGAACTAGCAAAAGAGGAGGATGTTAATAAGGTAGAGGAACTCAAGGGATTAATGAAAGTCCGCCTAACCAAGTATGAACAGAAGATCAAAGTGCGGAAACAAGAGAAGTATGTTCGGGACAAAAATGATTATCTACAGGGGCGAGTCCTGACTTTTGCTAAGAAATTCGACGCCCCAAGAAAGGAGCTACATCACACTGTATAACCGGCACCGGACTCAAATTTCGTGACTTCTGAGTCTGATGTTACCGACTCCAGTGATGATCAGTCCCTTCCGAATGTTGATAGAAGAGGCAATCTGGTCCCTTTTCACGACATGTTCAAGATAATACGGCTATCGTGGCTGCGAGGAGGGAAGAACGAACCCCCAGAGGCCCCCACAGGAAAACCCGAAGAGCAGGGGGCGGTAGGGCGAGGAGGAGTTCCAAACTGGACAAGCCGCAACAAGAAAACAAACAGGCGCTAGGAGAAGTGGCCAATATGACTGTGGTCAATTTGACGGACAGCGTAATAACGGACACGGAGAAGGAATTGTTAAGTCTTGGTCTAACATTCTGCCCAAGCAATGATTTAGAGTACACCCAAACACGGATAGATCTTTTTTGTTTCACTTGGAAGTTGAAACTTCACAAATATTTAAAATTGAGGCCTCACATTAATTTCAAAACACAATCGAAGAGATAAACAGCCACTGATGCTCTGACCGGTAAGGATTTATCAGGCCTGGAAGCCTTGGAAGATCTGACGATGCAACCAGAATCCAGCTCAACTATCGGTATGAGTATGGCACAGAGAGCAGTAAGGCAGAACATCGATCAAGATAGGGAAGAAAGTCCCTTCAAACCATCTTCTGTCTTTGTCCCTCAAATGCCTTGGGACGCGATTGATGTTTTTACAGAGGCCATGACGAATGACCTATTGAAATTTAGGAAAAATAGTCACCATCGAAAAAAGACTGGGGGAAACATCACACCGGTCCAAAGGTCAGCTTTACAAGATCTTATGAATGATGCTACAGTTATTGTGAAGCCTTCTTATAAAGGTGGCAACGTAGTGCTACTCACTAGGGAGTATTACAAGAACGAAGCAATCCGACAACTTTCGGACAAGAAGTACTACGAACCAACCACTAATGAGGCATACAGGCAAAGTGTGAAACTGTATGATAATTTAGTGAAACAATTGCATAATCTATCCATGCTTGGTAGTGAGGAACATCTATTCTTAAGAAGTGGCAATCTGACAATTACGACTTTCTACCATCTCCCAAAACTTCATAAGAACTACCAACATCCACCTGGTAGACCGATAGTCTCCTCGGTGAACAGTCTGACCGAACATATGTCTAAATTCGTTGACAACTTTTTGTTTCCCTTTGTTGTGCAACTAGAATCATACACGAAAGACACTAAGGACTTTCTAAAGAAAATCACTGACATCAATTGGAAGACCGAGTACTTGCTAATGGTGTTGGACATTACAAGCCTTTACACCAGTAAAGAACATATACATGGCTTGACAGCAGTCCAACACTATTTGGAAAAACACCAATTGAGATTTGCACAACATAATATGATGCTGTTGGAATTTGTAGAATTCTGTCACTCGTACAATATATTTCTGTTCGAGAATCAATTTTTCAGACAAATATCTGGGACGGCGATGGGCACCTGCTTTGCCCCAGCTATGCGAACTTGTTAGTTGCCTGGTGGGAGGAGCAGGTGGTAAGGTCATCCAGTGGCATCGTTCTATTGACAATTTATTAATTGTATGGCAGGGGTCAACTGAGACAGCTCTTAAATATATTGATGATCTGAATAATAATAACTACAACCTGCACGTCTCGGGTACCATTAGTCTGGTGGCAGTAGACTATTTGGACCTGAGGGTGTTCGTTGAGGGGGGGCGACTCCACACTGCACTTTTTCGTAAACCAACGGCTGGCAATTCAATTCTGTCCACCAGCAGCAATCATCCACCAAAGCTAATCAACAGCATACCTTATGGTGAGCTCTTGAGGCTTCGTAGAAATAGCTCAAGGGAGCAAGACTTTGAGGCGGCTGCCTCAGAGTGTGTAGAGAGATTTAGTCTGCGAGGCTATGAGCGCGTCGCTTTGAACAAGAAATAAGGTCAGAAAGATCCAGAGGGAGACACTTTTGGTAGACAAACCTAGTAAGAAGGAGGACACCGATAAGGAAGGGAAATTTCGGATGATTACACCATACTCCTCCGAGGCTAACTATTTGAAAAGAATGCTTAGAAAGAACTGGCATGTTCTCCTGACTGATAATGCAATCAAGGATGATATACCCCAGTATCCACAGGTAACTTTTAGGAAAGCCAGGTCATTAAATGACATGCTGGTTAGAAGCCTTCTTGAGAAACCCATACCTAAAACTAACACCTTGAAAGAGATGAAGGGATTCTACCCCTGTAGCAGGTGTAAAGCCTGTGCGGCTAGTAAACGGGTCCTCACTTACACTCTTTTAGACACAGGAAGAACTATGGAAATCAAAAAGTTCTTGACTTGTAGCACTCCTTTTGCAGTATATTGTCTTGTCTGCCCGTGTGGCTTACGCTATATTGGCAGTACAATTCATCAGCTGAAAATCAAAATATTGGAACATCTGCGTGCCATTGATAAAGTGTATCCCGCCTATCCGGTTGCCCGTCATTTTGCAGAATTCCATAACAAAGATAGAAAAATGCTACAGTATTTTGGATTAGATTGTGTCCCTTGTAACATCAGAGGAGGGGACCGCTTGCCGAAGTTACGACGATTAGAGTCGAGATATATCATCAACCTATCGTCTAAATTCCCGAAGGGTCTAAACAGTGGGGAAGAACTTGCAATACATCTGGGGATCCGATTTAAGTTTTGGTTTGCTGCTAGGGTTCAGGTCTGTTCCGTTCTGTTTTGTTATATCATGTCAACTATATACTGAGAAGATACTGATTCTTTCTAAAACGGTCACATTAGGTCACGGGGATCTATGGGTAACCATAGATGATTTACATTTATGTTTATGTCTATTCGCTTATTCATGAATGCTGGATGGAATATGAGATCATGATTTAATGATTATTAATTTGAGTTGTTCATCCAATGAATTTAAGGAAATTGCACTTTCTATACAAGGAATGTAAAGTTTCATGAGTAGTACAACAATGGTTTATATAGAAGGGACCCAGGCCGATCCACGGCGCTATTTCATGTAATGATATACATGTATAAGTGGTTTTCACCCTGTAATAACATGTGAATTTGTGGGGCCAGTGTTATGCCGATTTATGGCTCAATAATGTTGTGGCTTTATTACCGTAATATGTGGAGATAATAGTTTTGCGCATTGCATACACTCCAAGATGGTGATGGAGCAAGATTTCGCACGTTATGCGACTTGCTCGTACTCATGAACCTCGAATAACTGTAATATATTAATTCAACCTGTTTGTCCTTCTAATTTCCCTTTTATTCGGACATTTGGGGTATCCAAGAGATGCTTGCTTATGTGTGTATTAACCTTAACAACGCTTGTCATTAAAAATGGCTGCTGCTTGGCGGGGTTTTCTTCTGCGCATGCGTCGGTCACACTCACGTGACGTGACGTACTCGCAGTTCTGGTGGGAATCTTTTGCACTTGCGCACTAGCATTAAGATGGCCGCTTTGTGTTTTCACATGCCGAAGCTTGCACTGCTGCTTTTGCGCTACTGTTTGTATGCCTCTAATCCTAATGCTATAGTTTATATAAAGTAAGGGGTATAGAGTAGCAATTCATGGTATACAGTGTATTCATTTTTTTTGTATTTCTAATTTGTTTTCGCTTACTTTTCATGTACCGCGTACTTGAGGGTCCGAGAGACACTCGTGAATCCATCTTGAACAACCTTTCTGCGCATGACAGTCTTCTGTCGGTGGCATTGAATCCCTGCCAACCTGAGTTCTCAGCCAAGATGTGCCTGGGAAGATGCACTATCACCTAGCAGAAGAAGCTAAACAGTGCCGCAAATGCAACAAATGTATTTTATTTCATTGTATTCCGAAGAGTATGTCATGGGAACCCCAAAATCAATAGGCGGTCCCAGAATATGTTAATATAGGCTTATAGAATTGAAATGTGATTGGTGAGTTGACCTATCCTACTTGGGGACCAATCGAAATTGGGGATTCTGACACTTGCAACATTTGGGGGGTGGTACACTGACCCGAAAACAGTATAACTAGCCTAGGTTTAGCTAGAGAAATTGTCCGACTTGTCCGAATAGCTGACCTGTCACTGACCCAACGCACTCAATAGGTGACTTGATACAGAGGGCTGCGGAGCACTCTGTCCGAAATTTCCATAGACTCAAGGGTTTTGTTAAAGAAACCTTAAGTGCTGGCGGAGCACTTTGCTGGGGAGATCGATAACCCAAACGGGGGTCTGACTGATAGCTGCAGAGAGGGTGGAACGCAGGTGTTGCTTCCGAACTGCGGGTGCTGGTCGTGCCTTGGTGGTCCTGTCCTGATCCTAATATGGGTTTCCTGTCCTGTCCTGGGGTGTCCATTCTGCACCTGCTGTCCTATTGATGACTGTCCTTCCTTGGGGTTCCTCCCGTCCTTAACTGACCCGTGGCCAGGGTTGGTCTTCACACCACTTAGGTAAATATAGTGCTGAAAAGTCTACTCTGCACCTTCTATATTTTCCTTGTTTTGCTTTAATAAAGTCATACTCTTGCAAATTGACTTTCCATGCTTTTTCGCATCTCTGAATGAACAAGTCATATATAAAATTGTCGTTATTCTAGCATGTTCCATTTTCTACCCATCCTTTGAGTACATTTCCTTTTCAGGTCATGATATACAGATGTTCTTTGGTTTACCCATCTTTTAGTTGATTCAAGTAATTGCACCGGTTTATTAGTACGGTCTATTTGCACCTTACCTGTAGTTCCTCTTTATGGGGAAATATTTCACTGTGAAGTTTCTAGTATGCCCTTTATTCTTCCCGTCCTTTAGTCTGAAATTATTGCCTTGCATATTCCTTATTCTTACCTTACTGAAAGACTCATAAATGGTTGGCTTGATCTATTTCCTTTATGGAAATGTGCTCTTTATGATTTTGGTTATCGACTGTTTGTTCATTGTAAACCTCATGCTTTCCGAGAACGAAGAATATTAGATAAAGGTTTTCAAAACTTCCTGAGTTTGTGGTTATTATTAAAATACAAATAGAAGTATAAGTATTTTGGTGTCTGCCTTTTCTTTTACAGCTAGCTCCCTGATCCATTGTGGTCATTAGGTACCCGTAGTGGTGGAATGGTAAGTTGGGTACACTGGAAATAAAATAGGAAGGAAGCTGGGATACTGGTAGTAGAGTGTATGGTCACCCGATTAATGTATATGATAAATTGAAGTTTATGGGCCCGATACGAATCTGGTAAAATTGTTGGCCGGGTGACCTGCGCGCTCTATCAGTATTTTTCTGGTAGCCAGAGGATGGTTAGGAACTAGTTAAAGAAAATGGTTTATAGGGACTAGTTAAGGTTAGGTAGGACTAGTTCAGATAGGTAGGTAGGTTGGATGCTGCTAAAAAGTTATTGCTGCTAATTGTGAAAATTTTGCTGCTAAACGCAATTGCAAATGTTTTTTTGCTTTGAAAATTATGAAATGTTTTAAATTGTTTTTCTTGCTGTTATATTGACAAATGTACTAATATTACTCGTTAGTGATTGTTGTATGTTGTCTGGAATCCCCGGGGAATTGAATAACGGGTGGTGAAGAGAATCCACGCCGTGGTGAGGTCATTGGCTCGAGGAAAATTGGTGCAGGTTAGGCAGAACTGGAAGCACTAATTCGTTTTTTTTTTTTTTTGAATGTATGATTGAATAAATGGTAGCAAAGAGTTCGCTGGCAAAACTTCTATTGTGATATAACCTAGTAAGGGTCACACGGAAGGAGTAGCAGGTTCGTCTAAGCTGGATTGATAGCAAAGGAGTTCGCTAGTGAAACTTTAGACTTAGTATATATCCCGAAAAGAAGTGGATGAGTCAAAGAAGTAGCAGGTTCTCTAATGCTTGAGTGAAGGGTAGGCAGAAGAGATCTACTCGTAGTACATGAAAAGTAGACAAAAAGAAGTTTACTTGCAGTAAAACAAATCTTTCCTGTCTAGACACTCGAGTACAGTGGTGAATGTTTTTTTTGTTGTAAATTAAATAACGCACTTTCACTTTAAGAAAGAAATAAAGTTTCCGTTACCTTGTGAAGGAGCGAGTCAGTTGCGGAGCTGCTCTGACGTCACTCTGTGCCTCGCTGGGATTGGTAGAGACAGCTGGTGTGTAGCGGAGCTAGTATTGTAAAGGAGGGGTGAGTGCCGGAGCGTGAGAACTTGTCTCACAAAAAGGCCGCGCAGCCATTGGTCGAGACTATTTGAAATCGCGCATTTGATTGGTTGCGCGAAAATAGAAGACGCAATTAGATTGGAAGTGACTTGTAAACCGAGTCGCTTGCGGAAAAGTATATGTGGCATACGTATACTCCAGAGACTAGACCTGATACAAGATATCTAGGGTTTGGAAAAGATCACTGGAAAGGTCGTAAAAGCGTTATGTACGGAGAAAAGAGGAAAATGACCTTAGTCAGCAAAGTAAAGAATTATTTCAAAAGAGACAAGCCTATCAAAACTAGAGAAGGAGTTGTTATTCCACCACCTAACACTCCCGCATCGTTCATAATGTTTGATAAAGGGTACCACTCTTGCGTGTGGTTGGAGAATTGGGTGGAATACACAAAAAATGACGGGATTTTAGCATTTCCGTTAGAAGGTACATTTAATGGCAGTATTCTGTTCAACCTGAGAACCCGAATGAATGATTTGCATCCCAGACCCAGATTAACGCAGTACGAAGCTTTAGAGGAATGGGAGATAGAGGCTTTTGAGAGGGACAAGCCCCGAATGGATAAAGGGTTAACCAAATGGTATCCTAAAGTGAAACCCGAGACCCGAGAGAAAAGGATGAAACAATGGAGGCAGAATATGATAGTAGAGGGACTGTACCCTATGATGGCCCTAGAAGATCCCATGGGTGGGAAAAGGACCGAAAAGACTAAGCATCTGATGACCGGAGGGGATTCAGATGACGATTTACTGGATGATTTGTTCATGAAGAATCCACCTCCTTATAATGAAGGATCCCGATCCTCTAGTATAGGGGATGTTTGCCTGAGACCTCCTTACCCGGAAGGGTCTAGACCTGCAAATGTAAGAGACGGCTGTCAAATACCTCCTTATCAGGAGATGCCGAGACCTTTTAGTACAGGAAATCAGTTCATGAAACCTAATTATGGTGAGGGACCAAGTATGATGAATCCCACGGCCCCAACTCTGACCCCACAAATAATACCTGAAATAGGTCTGGATAGAATATTACAGGGAGGAGAGCAAGAGGCATTAATTAAACAGAGAACAGAAATAATTCAGAAAATTTCCCAGCTAAATACCAGTCCTGACGCCCTGACAATCCCAGTAACTATTGGACCAGTCGTTCCTCTGTATGGTGATAAACAGGGGTGTCCCAAGACACCGATTATTACCCCAACTATAGTACAGCCCAGAAAAGAGCCCTTAATTGTAGATGATCAGGCAAGCGAATGCGAATCTGTAATTTCCTTGATGGATTTGCCAGTGAGAGAGCTGGAAAGGGGTTCGCAGAGAAGGAACAATCTTTTCAGTTCAGGAGAAGTGCAAATTGAATCCGCTTCTGGTACTAAACGTGCCACTGTAGTGACTTCTGAAGAAATCGAGAGATGGAGTTGAGAATTAGAGAAACCAAATTCTTCGCCAAAACCATTAGATATTTACAAATTGAGAATAGAAATGGAAGAACTGATGGCTGGAAATGTGGGGTTGGACAGACTAAATACCTTTTCTGAAGAAGAACTGCTCTGTATCTGTAAGAGTCTTACCCGTAATACCAGAGTGCTTCATGAGAAATTAACAGACACTGCAGCTAGTATGGGAATAGATATTTCGAAGTCAAAGCCATTACAGAAACCCTACAGAGCAGAGTTCTCAGACAAAGATCTGGAAAATATGAATGTGTCAGGAAAGAAGGTACAGATCAAAGAATTGTTGAACATGTTGCAAAAATGGGGAGAACTCGAAAAGTGGAAAGCCAGGTGGGCAAAGAAAAAGGAAGAGGTTAGGTCAAAACAGATGGTTTCTGAGTTTGTCTTAAAAGAAGCAGACAAAGCAGAGAAATTATATCCTATGCGAGAAGTGCCAGGTGGGAAATATGTACATGTTCCATGGTCCCGACAGGATATTGTGTCATTTACCAATGATTTTCCAATACTACGAGAGAAACCAGTGGATTGGTACAGGCAGGTAGAAAGGTTTGTGAAGGTACAAAAGTGCTTGTGGAAAGATCTGGATGGGTTTTTCGATATCGTAGTTCCTGTAGACTTGTGGACAGAATGTAAAATTGCAATTGGTTGGCCTAGTGAGGAATACGCGAGGGATCCTATTACCGGAGCTCCTTCTGATGAGGTAATGAAAAAATACCAGCAAGTAATGTTACATCTGAAAGGGAAGGTGCCTGCAAAGGAAACTGATTGGACCCGAATAGATAGAACTACCCAGGATAGGGATGAGACTGTGCATTCCTATTATGAGAGACTGTTGCAGGTGTTCAAAACGTACAGTGGTATAGATAACATCGAGATGAAGGACATGACCCATTTCATTTACAGGTTTGTAAATGGTTTAAGACCTGAAATTTGTCAATGGATCAAAGACAATAAAATCTGTTGGCAGTCCAAGAAAATAGATGAAGTCTTGCGATACGCAAAGTATTGCGAAGATGAGATGGCTGATAAGAGAAAGGCTTTGAAGGAAAAGGTTATATGGGCACAAGTCAAACTAGCTGAACAACAAGAAAAACAGTTGGGTAAAATGAATAATACTGCCCAAAACCAAGGTTCTGGGGGTGGAGGGAATCCCAGAGTAAAAATGAGCCGAGAAGAAGCCAAAAAGAAATTCCCCTGTCACGGGTGCGGACAGATAGGGCACTGGAGAGACGAGTGTCCATATGCGCAGAATAATAACCCCCAAACCACTGATTTAAATCCACAGACGCAGAATGAAAAACAAAGAAAGACCCAGCAACAGGTAAAAGCGAGTCAGTTGCCTCGTGCACCTAGGCCGAATTTTAAGGGAAAAGCACAGCAGGGTGAAGACATAGAAATTTGGGGAGGAAAGTAGGATAGAAATGCAGCAACTTCTCAATTTCTGTTGAATGACACTTTCCTCTGTGATGAACCTTACTGACGGTGCCTGAGGGGGGAGGACAAGGAGTGTGTACTTGGCGCCTCCTTGCCGGTAGACCAGTCAGGGCCATACATTGAAGGAAAGGTTGAAGGAAATGATGTCACCTTTCTGTTGGACACTGGTGCTACCCGTTCTACTGTAAGAACAGCAGACGTTCCAAACCTACCCCTCTTGGGAGAAGCAATCCAAGTAGTGGGTGTATCTAATCAATTGATTAGTACCCCAGTTACTGAACCCATGGAGATTACAATAGGGAATTTCAAAGAAATGCACAGATTTGTAGTCTGTGATACCAGTCCTGTAAACCTATTGGGACGTGATTTGTTGTGTAAAATGAACTGCACCATCTTTTGCACACCAAAGGGCATCGAAATTCAAACCCCAGACGAAGATGGAATATACAAATTAATGCTGACTCAGAAATTAAATGACTGACAATACAAGACTTACCTGAAGAACTCCAACAGACCGTGAAACCAGAAGTATGGGACTTTAGTGGAAATGATGTAGGACTAATGGCAAATGTAGACCCAATTAAAATAGTCATAAAAGAAGATGCAGTTTACCCCAATACTAAGCCATACAAAATGAGTGCAGAAGTGAGAGCAGGAGTGGCCATTGAAATAAAAAGATTGCTAGAAGCCAACATTATACAAGAAGTGATGGGTAGCCCATGTAACTCACCCATAATTGGAATCAAGAAACCTAGTGGCAAATACAGGGTGGTACAGGACCTGAGAAAGGTAAACAAAATTGTTGTTCCTTGCTGTCCTATTGTTCCGAACCCTGCAGTGATCCTGTATCAAATTCCCTGGGATGCTGAGTGGTTCGCCGTGATTGACCTATGTCACGCATTCTTTTCAATCCCATTGCATCCAGACAGCAAATTTCTTTTCTCATTTGCATTCGACAGTCACGTATTCGTTTGGAATCGCGTCCCCCAGGGGTACACAGAGAGCCCCTCAATCTTTAATCAGATTCTGAAAAAATGCCTTGAATCCCTAGTCTTGCCTGGAAATTCAGTTTTGGTGCAATATATAGACAACCTCTTGGTGGCGTCTAAGAGTCAGAAGGACTGTGTTGATGACACCATTGCCTTACTGAATCATCTAGGTGAAAGAGGACACAAAGTATCACCTGACAAACTACAGTTCTGTACCAATTCAGTAAAGTATCTGGGGCACCAGATAGAGAAGGGTATCAGGAAAGTTACTTCAAAAAGAATTAGGATAATTCGAATCATGCAGTTACCTAATACTCAGAAAGAAATCAGAATGTTCCTTGGGGTTGTGGGATACTGCAGACAATGGATTGTGGGATTTGCAGTACTAGCAAAACCATTGATACAAATGACAAAGAAAGGAGCAAAAGACTCAGTAGAATGGGACGAGGAAAGCCTGACAGCATTTACTAAATTACGAGAATGTCTATATACAGCTCCAACTTTAGGAATGCCTGATTATTCAAAGGAATTTGCACTGTTTTGTGACACACGAGATAACTGTGCATTGTCAGTCCTAACTCAAGAGCATGGTTTGACTAGACGTCCAGTATCATATTTATCTGCTACTTTGGATCCAGTGGCTGCTGGATTACCTGGATGTCTGAAAGCAGTAGCTGCAACTTGCATAAGTCTTGAACAGAGTGAATCCATCGTTATGGGACATCATGTAACTGTGTATGTCCCACATGCAGTTGTAATCCTACTGACCAGAACTAAGACCCAGTATCTCACACCCAGTCGGCTGACTAAGTATGAGAGGATTCTTGTAGGGGCTGCAAATGTAGTCATTACTCGGTGTAACATATTGAATCTAGCAACATTATTGCCTGAGTCACTGATTGTAGAAGCAAAGGGAGAGGTCGAGCATGACTGCATTGACCTGACTGAATTTAGTACCAAACCACGCCCAGATATCAAGGAAATGCCCTTGCCTGTAGAAGATTACGAGCTGTTTGTTGATGGCTCATGTCTGAGACATGAAACTGTAGGCCTAAGTGCTGCTTATGCTGTAGTCACGGTATCAGGCACTATATAAGCATCCTGTTTATTTGGAGTAAAGTCTGCACAAGTAGCCAAATTGGTTGCATTAACAAGAGCCTGTAAAATTGGGAAAAATAAAAGAGTAACAGTATATACTGACAGTCAGTATGGGTACAGGGTTGTGCATGACTTCGGCCAATTGTGGCTACAAAGAGAGTTTCTGACTTCTTCAGGTACTCCCATCAGAAATGGAAAAGTGGTACAGGAATTACTGGACGCCATCCAGTTACCAAAAGAATTGGCAGTGGTCAAGTGTACTGCTCACAAATCAGGTGACAACAATGTGACAGTAGGTAATCGATATGCTGACCAAGTAGCCCAACATTGTGCCAGACATCGAATGTCTGTCAATATCAAATTGGGGGGATATGGAAACAGCTGCCAACTTATGGTGTTTGAGGATGTGCCTACATGGAAAGATTTGAAAGATTTACAGAATGCAGTGACACCAAAGGAAAAGGGACGATGGAGAAAATTGGGTTGTCACCAGAGAAGCGAGGATGGTGTCATTGTTGGCCCTGATGGTATGCCTGTGTTGCCTGACAGCCTGCTTGCTTCTGTGGCCAGATTGATACATGGAGATACACACATTGGTAGGGATGCCATGATTCGTGTTTTCCAACAGACATGGTATAGCTCGAAGTTCAGGAAAGTAGCAGAGTCGCTCTGCCAGAGGTGCTTGACATGTCAACAGTTCAACGCTGGGAAGAAAACAGTAGTTGAGATGGGAAAAATTGGAAAGTCAGGAGGTCCTTTTGTAAGATTACAAATTGACTTCATCCAGTTACCCATTTGCAAAGGAATGAGATATGTCCTTGTAATTGTCTGCCTATTTTCAAAATGGGTAGAAGCTTACCCAGCCAAGAAGAATGATACCATCACTGTAGCCAAGTTGTTACTACGAGAACTAATACCTAGGTACGGGGTTCCGGTCACAATTGAATCAGATAGAGGTGGGCATTTCAAGAATGAAATAATTAACCAGCTCTGTAAAGCCTCAAGATTACACAAAAACTGCATTGTGCATATCGTCCAGAGGCTTCTGGAGTGGTGGAACAAGTAAATGGCACTATCAAGTCGAGATTAGGGAAAGTGTGTGAATCTACTGGCATGAACTGGATAGAGGCTTTACCTCTTGTTCTGATGGGAATCCGAAGTATTCCAGACCGAAATACAGGCCTGAGTCCCCATGAGATCCTAATGGGAAGAGTGATGAGACAAGCATGGGTACCAGGACACAAACTGATAAGCATTTCTGATGATTTGGTACTTGAGTACTGCAAGCAACTGGGTGACCAAGTGCGTTCTATCTCTCGCCAGATTGGGGAAGACGCCGTCGCCAGTCCAGCTACTCCAGTCCATAAATTGATTCCAGGTGATTGGGTGGTACTCAAGAAACACACCCGTTCAAGTTGCCTCGCACCGAAGTGGGGAAAACCACGACAAGTGATCCTGGCGACCACAACAGCGGTGAAGTGTGCAGGTGTGCAAAGTGGATCCATGCCAGCCATACCAAGAGGGTAACGGCGGACGAAAAGAAGGCTGACGCTGAAGGTTGTCCAGCTGAGGGGTCTCCAGACGCGGGTCCTGAAGTAGCTGATGATGAACAACCGAGCACCAGTCAAGATGATTGGATCCCAGTAATCGACCTGACTGATGATCCAATAAGAACCAGAAGCCAGACATACCAAGACAGAGAGTGGGAGAGTGAGGAGGAGACAGGAATAGAAGGAGACAATCAGATCATCGAAATCCATATAAAACCTGAAGAAGAAGAAAGTCAGATAGGGACAGAACAGGTTATCGACACACCTCCAAGAACTCCCGAAATTGAAAAAGGACAGACAGATATTAGGGCGAATGTTCATGCGGAAGAAAATCAAAGGTTCGGAGGGCTTGAACAGGATCAGATAGAAATAGACGAATGTGTTCAGGTTACAGAAATTGAAACGCCCAAAGATCAAAACCAGTCTACACCTGAACAAGGCCAGCTTAGTGACCAGGCAGAAGAAACTGAAGTAAGACCTGGGACTAGTCAGATAGAAAGAGAAGAAGAAACAGAAACAGAAGTGCCACAACTGAACGAAAATAAAAGAGCATTAGACGAAAGCCCAACCACAGTGCCAGTTAAAAGACTCAAGAAGAAAAATACAGAACCAAGGTATATCAAAAGACTGAGACTAAGACTGAAAACTGTAGAGGAGACGCTTGAGCAAAGGAAACAAGCTTCCAGTAAAACATAGCTACCTGGAGAAAGCAGTAAGTGAAGAAGTGTCCGAATAAAAAGACAGAACGAAAAGTATCAGGATCCTGAATGGACTTTCCTGGTGTTGGAGGAATTTGAGGATCTTGAAATAAGTGACGAAAGTGACGAAGAACAGACTACTGACCAGTCTGCCGAAGAAGACGAACCAACCTGATATTGCCCAGTGTAAGCTACCTGTGCAAAGTTACAAAGAGGGGTTGAAAGGCTTCTTTTGAGCAAAAATGTCTGATTCAAATGTGAATGGAAGACCTAGACGGAATTGTTGTAAAACATGCTGCAAGGTATGTGTATGTAGTGTAGCTTTAGTGTTAATATTATGGATAGGACTAACAATTACTATTCCTTATATGATAAGTAAAGGTACTGACATTGACTCTACAAAGACTATGACAAAAAGCATTGACGAACTGACACCACAAAGTGTAGATGGACATGAGAAAGCACTTAGTGTTAAACAAACAAAAATGGACTTAGAAGCACCAGATGAGGAAGGACTACATTATCACAGAATTAAGAACAGGACTCATTTAAACGTATTCGCAAACCTTTTAGTACATTATGTAGAAGCAATGGAAATAGAAGACTGTTATGTTTGCATGAAGCTACCTACTTCTGTAGCTGAGGGAGTGACTTACCATCACTTGCCACTAACATATGGAATTTCTTGTAGCATTTTAGCTAGCTTATTCTATAAGAGAGGACCGTTACAGTACTATTACTCTAACTCAGACGTGATATTTTCTGAACTCCCTATACGTGGAAATCAGAACCCTGTACATACAAAAAGTGATGTCACACGTTATATATATATTTTCTGACTATAGGTACCATAGATTTAGGTGAAGCACATAGAGATAACTTGACCTGTTCATTACATGAACAATAGAAAATGTTTCTAAGCATGGCAGAGAAAAGAAGGGGAAGTTTCCAAAGAAAGGCGAATGATAATAGACAGAGAATTCCTAAATGGGCTGAAAACATGGGAAGCACCTGAAATGGTGGGGCTAATCCTGCTTTGTTGCTGGATTTCGAGAGAAAAGGGAAACTTTGTCTTCACCGAGAAAAGACTAGTTATTATAATAACATTTTCATTGGTTCCAGTCAATGTGACCACAATTACAAGGTAATTGGAGGATGGGGTTTCAAAAATGGGTCAGAACCTGTGTTTCCCGGAATTTATTATATATGTGGAAACAAGGCTTATTTCAAATTGCCGGATCACTGGTATGGAAGCTGCTATTGTGGAATTGTCTTCCCGAAAATATACCATGTGAATGAAATTGCTGGAAGCAGTGAAAACACTAATGGCTTAGTGCGTAGCAGAAGAGAAAGTATAGGGGAAATAATGGGTAGTATATTTAGTGCATTGATACCTTCAGTGGGGGTGGTTCTGAACACACACAGAATGTACAAATTGTCTACAGTAGTGGATCGGTTATCTACTGACACCGCAAGCGGGTTCTTGATGATCCACACCGAAATGGTTGCGATCAGATCTATGGTTTTGCAGAACCGACTTGCCCTTGACACCTTGTTAGCGAAAGAGGGCGGAGTCTGTAGAATGTTGAAAGCGCAACATTGTTGCACTTGCATACCAGACAAAAGTGTTGAACTAAAAGGGTATGTGAGGAACATTACGAATTTGGAAAAAGAACTCAAACCACTGGAGGTTGATAGTGCCTGGAAGAGACTTACTGATGGTCTCTCCGCTGTAGGTAATTGGTTTGCAAATTTAGGTAGAGGTTTGTTGTACAAGGTACTGATGCCAATTGCCGGAATAGGTTTTGTCATATTCCTCATATTTGTCTGTTGCAAATGTCGCAAACACCAAAAGAAATATACTGTGAACAGGAGAGGCATGAAACGGAGTGTGGATGAGCTTGAATTGGAAGACATGAATAATCAAATTTATAAAAGGGTGAAAAATTCTCACCCTAACAAAGAAACAAAAGAAAAATTGAATAGAATGTTTGAAGAGATTGAATTGGGCAAATTGTGAAAAGTTGGCATCTGATTCTATTGTTTTGTGATGATAGTAAATATCATCAAAGAGGGGATTGATGGAGCAAGATTTTGCACGTTATGCGACTTGCTCGTACTCATGAACCTCGAATAACTGTTATATATTAAATCAACCTGTTTGTCCTACTAATTTCCCTTTTATTCTGACATTTGGGGTATCCGAGAGATGCTTGCTTATGTGTGTATAAACCTTAACAACGCTTGCCATTAAAAATGGCCGCTGCTTGGCGGGGTTTTCTTCTGCGCATGCGTCGGTCACACTCACGTGACGTGACGTACTCGCAGTTCTGGTGGGAATCGTTTGCACTTGCGCACTAGCATTAAGATGGCCGCTTGTGTTTTCACATGCCGAAGCTTGCACTGCTGCTTTTGCGCTACTGTTTGTATGCCTCTAATCCTAATGCTATAGTTTATATAAAGTAAGGGGTATAGAGTAGCAATTCATGGTATACAGTGTATTCATTTTTTTTTTGTTTTTCTAATTTGTTTTCGCGTACTTTTCATGTACCGCGTACTTGAGGGTCTGAGAGAGACTCGTAAATCCATCTTGAACAACCTTTCTGCGCATGACAGTCTTATGCCGGTGGCATTGAATCCCTGCCAACCTGAGTTCTCAGCCAAGATGTGCCTGGGAAGATGCACCCTCACCTAGCAGAAGAAGCTAAACTGTCCCGCAAATGCAACAAATGTATTTTATTTCATTGTATTCCGAAGAGTATGTCATGGGAACCCCAAAATCAATAGGCGGTCCCAGAATATGTTAATATAGGCTTGTAGAATTTAAATGTGATTGGTGTGTTGACCTATCCTACTTGGGGACCAATCGAAATTGGGGATTCTGACACTTGCAACATTTGGGGGGTGGTACACTGACCCGAAAACAGTATAACTAGCCTAGGTTTAGCTAGAGAAATTGTCCGACTTGTCCGAATCGCTGACCTGTCACTGACCCAACGCACTCAATAGGTGACTTGTCCGGAATTTCCATAGACTCAAGGGTTTTGTTAAAGAAACCTTAAGTGCTGGCGGAGCACTTTGCTGGGGAGATCGATAACCCAATCGGGGTTCTGACTGATAGCTGCAGAGAGGGCGGAGCGCAGGCGTTGCTTCCAAACTGCGGGTGCTGGTCGTGCCTTGGTGGTCCTGTCCTGATCCTAATCTGGGTTTCCTGTCCTGTCCTGGGGTGTCCATTCTGCACCTGCTGTCCTATTGATGACTGTCCTTCCTTGGGGTTCCTCCCGTCCTTAACTGACCCGTGGCCAGGGTTGGTCTTCACACCACTTAGGTAAATATAGTGCTGAAAAGTCTACTCTGCACCTTCTATATTTTCCTTGTTTTGCTTTAATAAAGTCATACTCTTGCAAATTGACTTTCCATGCTTTTTCGCATCTCTGAATGAACAAGTCATATATAAAATTGACGTTATTTTAGCATGTTACATTTTCTACCCATCCTTTGAGTACATTTCCTTTTCAGGTCATGATATACAGATGTTCTTTGGTTTACCCATCTTTTAGTTGATTCAAGTAATTGCACCGGTTTATTAGTACGGTCTATTTGCACCTTACCTGTAGTTCCTCTTTATGGGGAAATATTTCACTGTGAAGTTTCTAGTATGCCCTTTATTCTTCCTGTCCTTTAGTCTGAAATTATTGCCTAGCATATTCCTTATTCTTACCTCACTGTAAGACTCCTAAATGGTTGGCTTGATCTATTTCCTTTATGGATATGTGCTCTTTATGATTTTGGTTATCGACTGTTTGTTCATTGTAAACCTCATGCTTTCCGAGAACGAAGAATATTAGATAAAGGTTTTCAAAACTTCCTGAGTTTGTGGTTATTATAAAAATACAAATAGAAGTATAAGTATTTTGGTGTCTGCCTTTTCTTTTACAGCTAGCTCCCTGATCCATTGTGGTCATTAGGTACCCGTAGCGGTGGAATGGTAAGTCGGGTACACTGGAAATAAAATAGGAAGGAAGCTGGGATACTGGTAGTAGAGTGCATGGTGACCTGATTAATGTATATGATAAATTGAAGTTTATGGGCCCGATACGAATCTGGGAAAATTGTTGGCCGGGTGACCTGCGCGCTCTATCAATGGCACCCAATGTTTATACTGGGGTAATGGTCCTTTCTCTATTGCCATGACACTAAGAAACTTTATCAGTCTGTCACGATAGCAGTGTCATGAACACCGACAAAGGCTTGACGCCGAAACGAAATTGAGCATGATATATATATATATATATATATATATATATATATATATATATATATATATATATATATATATATATATATATATATATATATATATAATATATTTACATATTACCTATAGGCGGTCACCAGTAGGTAGGTATAGTTAGAATCTTAGTTCCATAGGAAAAGCATTTTTTGATTTCCTAATAATGATGTCGTCGCTTGATGAATCTTCGCACAATTCTACCAGAAAAAAGTCTATCCAGGTCAGCTCCTATACTGAAAGTTTGGGGGTGATTTGTGAAGCGGGGGCTGAAAAAAAGGGGGGTCCCTAAAAGTGTTTTCTTCATGTTAATTTCCATAGGAAACTTTAGCCAGGGCTACAGCCCGAACTGCAGAAAGGAATAACACCATATTTTGCAAAAAGTTAGCGCTTGGTTCAGAAAGCAACCTTTTTTTAAATGGTGTAAATCCGTTAAGTAGTTTTTGAGAAATTCAAAAAATAAGAGTAAAAAAATCAATTTCCCATAGGAAACTTTAGCCAAGGCTACAGCCCGAACTGCTGAACAGAATTACACCTAATTCGCCAAAAAGGCAGTGCTTGGTTCCGGAAGCAACCTTTTAAAAAATGGTGTAAATCCGTTCAGTAGTTGATGAGAAATTAAAAAAATAAAAATAACGATATCTAGAAGCACGGTGGATCTGCGCACCCTCCCGACCACAAGCTTTATTCTAATTGGCTGTCAACACTCCAAACCAGGAAGTGTTGGCAGCCATCTTGTGACTCAGTAGAATTGAGTCACAAGAAAAGAGAAAAACAAATGTGAAAAACAAGAAAAGGGGGCAAGGTGGAAATACCCTGACCCCCTAGGCCTGCTCAAGTAGCCCCACAAGGCCCAAAAAAAATATATATTTTTGTAAAGCGGCCAAATTCACGCTGGGTGCGTGAATCCGTCTGAGAAAATTTAAAAAATAAGCGCTGGCTCCCCCGCGTCGTTGTATTGAAGCCCCCGGGTGGGCCAGGTCCCAGAGACACTGAATCAAAGTACTGGAAAAGTCCATATTCTTTGTGAATAAAAAGCTGTCAACTAGCTCTGCGATTGTTTTAACCCCGTGCATGTGGGGCTCATTCCCCCGCTGTGCTGGGGGGAGGGGGGCCACGCACAGTGCCCCGGTGCTCATGACGAGCTCAGCTCGTCATGAGCCACGGTGGTCGTGTGCTCATGACGAGCTGAGCTCGTCATGACCACACCCGTTTGTGTAGAACGTTTGCACAGCAGGGGAATTAGCCCAGCGTGCGAGCGTTCCAACGGTCATGACGAGCTCATCTCGTCATGAGCACATGAGCACCGTGGCTGATGTCGAGCTGAGCTCGTCATGAGCGTTCTAGGGGTTAAACAATGCTATTAGCCATTCAGCATTATGGACTCGAGCAAACACAGGGGCAAGCAATGAGAAGAAAGGGTTGTTAATGGTTGCTAGCATGTGGGCAATAAGGCTGTTGGCAATCTCCCCTAAAAAACACGTGCACATAGCTCCTGCCAGCTTCATCCCTGTGCTTCACACTCTCACAGCACTTTGAATATAAGCAACCAATATTAATAAATGGTAGCATTTTGAAACGCTTTCCTTGGCTGAGCCAATCTCAGTATTCCATTAAGAGTGCCTGTATGATGGTAAGTCCTTACTTATTTTAATAAATGAACTGGATGCCGGAGGTCTCTCAGTGCACAAAAGAAGGGCTTCATGACAGCATTGATACAGGTGCAGTGCTCTTGGTCAAACCCAAGGTGAACTTCAGTTTCCTTTTCATTAATGTTTTTAGAAATAGTCTTAGAAATTGTAGGTGGTGACATGGTGGTTTTTGATATGAAGCTGCATCTTAAATCCTGTGATGGCATTTCTTTAGTTGACAGAGCTGTCAGGGAGTGTGGCTGATAATACCTGCTGTCCTCTCCAAGCTGACCGATCATACATAATGTCTTGGCAAGACATAACCAAGTTACAGAAGAGCCAAAACGACATCACATCAACTCAGTTTCACATCCTGTAGACACCGGTGCCAATCACCCCTCCACGCCGCTAACATCCCTGACACACAAATGATATTTTCAGTCTCTGTTGCCCTGCTTTTACCCTTTGTTTGTCACTCTGAGGTAAATCACCAGCACATTTGTCGCAAGATATAAAGCGTTGCAGCCTCGTGCACGCTGTGTCAGATGGAGAATCATTTCCGGCACACCACTGCTAATCCAACTGCTCCCGCCATTTGCATAACACTTTGCTTGGAAGGATCTGCCATGAAGGATAGCGCTGCGCACCATAAAAAGCCTCATGAGCCTGCAGCGGCGGGCATTGGACTGTTCCTTTAAATCTTGGAGAGCTGTTCACATCAATAATGGATCCCAAATAACGTATTCACTTCAGGAGTAAGTGGCTGCCACGCAGTCGGTGCAGCCGGTTTGTTGAAATAATTGATTTCTATATAGTTGAAAGATGGGAAAAGGACACGAGTGACATTGAGAGTGGGATTTGAGGCAATTTTGATTGGCATTTCAGTTTAATTATAGCACCCGCTTGAGGTGCGCTGGCCCTCGGCTGCTGGAATTAAAAACATGCCTACAACCTGCAATGCAACAATTATGAGTTTCTCATGTACACCTTACTATGAATGCTAGCTTAGGGCACTTTTATGAGCCGTTTTCCATTTTAGCTCAACAGACACTAGAAGTGACGTGGTAGACTCCTCTGCAAGATGCAGATAAGTGCTGGGAAAGACAACACAGTAAATGAGATGCATTAATAGCTGCTTGTGAACAGGGAAGGTAGACAAAGTCCCAGAACTTGTTGTTTAATTTATAGGGCCAGGCAGTTTCCCCAGCATAAGCTTTCATTATGGTAAGCACAAGCAGCAAATTAGATGTCCCTCTTCAAGTGTGTGTATCAATATTCAACAAAAGATCACTAAACACGTGTAGGACTCACCAGTGTCTCCTGTGTGTCTAATATGTATCTATGGTGATAAGCCCAAGCTATAATCCTTCTCAACAGGTCTGACACTGTGCAAGAGTGCCTCTTGCCTGCACTTCATGGGCACCTGGCTGCTGCAGGCTGGGGATGTCAGATGGGCAGATACTCTTGTTGTACAGAAACTGCCTACATCCTTTTGGAACTAAATGACCCCCAATTTACTGAGTCAGGGGCTTCGTGAGGTTAGGGAAAAGTCAGTGGCATTACACAGGCTCCAGGGGGCCCCTCAGCATGGTACTCTGGCAGAGAGCTCCTGATTGATTCAGAGAGGGCCCTTCCACATGCCTTGAAAGGGGGGGACCTCACGTTTTGTCACACCAGTGGGAAAAGTGCATAGGAAGCATTGGCATTGTCAATAAGTCTAGCTTTAATGATCTGACCCTTCACTCACCCAGGAAACTATTCTCACATCGCAACCATAGATTTAAACCCCCACCCTGCACACACACACACTCACCCCTTACATTGTGACCAGTTACAATTAGCAACTAACAGCAGCAGTACCCTGCACTCCAGTGATGTGTCAATTATTTCTAGGAGAGGTGCCAATTATTCAAAGGCAACCTAGTTGCATTGATTCCCTCATTTAGGGCCTCATTATGATGACGGTCGGTTGGACCGCCAACCACCATCGTATCAGGCACGTCACCGTCCAGCAATGAGTTGGTGGTCCCACCCGACCTATTACGATTAGACTGCCATGCAGGCGGTCCAAAAGTGCCTTTTTCTACTGTGGCCCAGGAAAAGGGCTGCAGCAGAAGCTGCATTAAAATAAGGCACTTTGTGCAAATCCATGCACTGTGTGCTAGGCACCATGTGCTGCCTGGCGCATGTTGCTTGGATGTGTGGGTTCTGAGCTGGGATGGGGCAGTGAGATAAATAACGGTGATGGATCAAGCCCTGATCTTTGGACTGGGTAAGAGTGGTCTGCTTAATTCAGACACTCTGTTCATCACCACCCCCTTTTCTGTATCGTTTTTGGCCACTATAGGTGTGGCAGGGTATACTCAGACATGAGTCCCTTTCTCACTGCTCCATCAGGATTCAAGCAAGATATAGCCAGGTTCTGAGCTGGGATGGGGCAGTGAGATAAATAACGGTGATGGATCAAGCCCTGATCTTTGGACTGGGTAAGAGTGGTCTGCTTAATTCAGACACTCTGTTCATCACCACCCCCTTTTCTGTATCGTTTTTGGCCACTATAGGTGTGGCAGGGTATACTCAGACATGAGTCCCTTTCTCACTGCTCCATCAGGATTCAAGCAACACAGGGACAGACTAATTTGCATATAGCCAGGTTCTGAGCTGGGATGGGGCAGTGAGATAAATAACGGTGATGGATCAAGCCCTGATCTTTGGACTGGGTAAGAGTGGTCTGCTTAATTCAGACACTCTGTTCATCACCACCCCCTTTTCTGTATCGTGGATGTGTGGGAGGGCACTTCATATGCCCCTCAGGCCACTTAGCAGTGGCCCATGGGAGATAGGGGACCTGTTTGGAACCCCCATAGTTTGTTTCCATCTGCCTTTATATGGAGGTGGGACCGCCATGAAAAGGCATTCGAAAGGGACATCCCAATCCCTATGGCGGTTCCTCCATTGTAGGGATAGGATTCCAACCGCCACCCTGCTGGGATCTTGGATCCTGTCGACAGCGGTGGTCTTTCCTCCTTCATCTGGGCTCCGACCGCCAGTATTGTAATCCAGCGGTCTGACTGATGGCCTGGATGTCAGGCAGACTGCAACCAACGGCTTGTCAATGGCAGTCCACCTGCAATCGTAATAAGGCCCTCAGTGAATAACTGAACAAAAAAAAAATAGCAATATTTAAAAAAAATTGGACTGCTGTCTTAAAAAATTGGTCAAAATGACACAGCTAATATGTAACAAGATGAGTTCACACTTCTCACATTAGGCCCGGCCCCTTCTATGCACCACTGTGCAAACGCGCCGGTGGCCCATTTTAAGTTGGAGGATTAAGTCCCCTTGAATCCTGGGGGTCCCTGGGGGCCAACTAGTCCACCAGGTACCTCCAGTATGCACCAGGGAGCTGCGTTGAAGAGAGGTGTTCAGAGGCCACACCCCTTTTTACACCTCTCTGCAACGCAGCTCTGTGGCGCTTACTGAAGGTAGCTGGTGGGCTAGTTTGCCCCCAGGGACCCTCAGGACTCAAGGGGACTTAATCCCCCAATTTACAACGCACCTGCGACACTGCAGGGAGTGACTCAAGAAAGAGAAGAAGGTCACTTCAAACCGGAGTCTATCTTTATTCCACAAGTACCTTGGGACGCCATCGATCTCTTTACCAAAGCAATGACGAACGATTTATTGAAATATAGAAAGAATACGAATCCGACCATGCAGAATATGAATGATGCACAGAGTAAGGCACTGCATGATCTTATGAAGGATAATACCATTACCGTGAAACCATCCGATAAAGGGGGAAACGTTGTCTAGCTCAGTAGGGAGTAATACCATCAGGAGGCGATGAGACAATTATCTGACGAGAAGTACTATAGGGTTACTAATAATGCGATGTACAACCAAAGCATTAAAGAGTATGACACTCTAGTACACAAATGGTATGATCTTGCAATGCTGGGTAAAGATGAACAACTTTTTCTATGCAGCAACAACCCTATGACTCCTACGTTCTATCATCTCCCCAAGCTACATAAAAACAGTACTCATCCTCCGGGGCGTCCTATTGTTTCTTCGATGAATAGTCTCACGGAGAATATGTCTAGATTTGTGGACAATGTTTTTTTTCCCTTTGTTGTTAACCTTAAGTCCTACGTTCAGGACACTAAAGATTTTTTGAACAAAATCACAGATATGACTTGGCAATCCGACTATCTGCTGATGGTGCTGGATATTACAAGCTTATACACGATCATAGAGCATCACCATGGTCTAAACGCGGTCCGACACTACCTTGACCAACGTCAGCTACGCTTTGCGCAGCATAATCTAATGGTATTGAAATTCGTGGAATTCTGTCTCACACACAACATCTTCTTGTTTGAAGAACAATTGTTCAAACAGATATCTGGGACAGCGATGGGCAACTGCTTTGCCCGCAGCTATGCAAAATTGTTCGTTGGCTGGTGGGAGGAGCGGGTGCCCAGGAGCTGCAGTGTAGGACAGTAAAGTGGGAGGGTGCTGTACTGGTACCGATACATAGAGTGGCAGGGGGCAATGAATACGGCAGAAAAGTATGTGGAAATCCTGAGTGAAAACGAGTACAATCTGCACCTCTCTGGGTCCATTAGTCCGGTGGCAGCAGAATATTTGGACCTGAGGGTGTTCATTGATGACGGGAAAAACCAGACTTCACTCTTTAGAAAAGAAACTGCTGACAATTTTATCTTATTCGCCAGCAGCAGCCATCCACGTCTGTTGGTCAAAAGCATACCCTATGGAGAACTACTTAGACTACGCAGAAACAGTTAGAGAGACCAGGATTTCGAGGCGGCCGCCTCAGAATGCCTCTCATGCTTTAGTCTTAGGGGTTATGATGACGGGTTGCTACAGAACAACCTCAAAAAAGTGAGAAGGATCTCTAGAAAAGATCTTCTGAAGAAAAAATCTTTATCTAATGAGCCTAACAAAGAAGGGAAATTTAGACTGGTAACACCATACTCCTCTGGGGCAAACCACCTGAAAGCTATGCTAAGAAAAAACTGGCACATCCTCCTTACAGACAATGCACTTAAAGATGATACACCACCATACCCCCTAGTGACCTTTAACAGAGCAAGATCTCTAAGGGATAAGCTGGTCAGTAGCCACCTAGAAAAACCCAGGATTAAGAGAAACACCTTGACAGATATGATGGGTTTTTATCTTTGTGGCCGATGCAAGGCCTGTGCAGCGAGCAGAAGGGTCCTTACCTATGATATACAGGAAACAGGCAAATGTATTAAGATACTGAAATGTATCACTTGCAGTACCACCATTGCTGTTTACTGTCTGGTCTGCTAGTGCGGCTTACGTTACGTGGGGAGCACCATCAACCCACTAAAGATGCGCATATTGGAGCATCTTCAGGCCATCGACAAAGCCGATCCAGCATACCCGGTGGCCCGTAAATTTTCAGAACGACATGGGAAGGACAGAAACAAACTGCAATTCTTTGGTTTAGACACTGTACCACCTAATATCAGGGGAGGGGACCGTCTGAGACGACTGAGAAGGCTTGAATCGAGATATATTATCAACTTAATAACCAAATATCCCAGAGGCCTGAATAGTGGGGAGGAGCTGGTAGTGCATTTAGGGAAATGAATTGACAATGAACTGTAATTATGTCCGGTCTCTAGCTTTGTGACTTCCTTATATGTAAGAGAATTTTCAGGAATTTTTAGTGCAGATGAACTCTCCCCTTGCTCTATGGGTTTGGAGCTATGGGATTGATTATATGCTTTGTATTTTGATATGAATAATGAATGTGTATGTGTATATATATATATATATATATATAGGAATTGGTTATCTGCTTGCGCATGGTTGATGTAAATTTATGATTTCAAATTTTGAAATACTACTGTTTCATTTGGTATTAGAAAGCTTGAATTTCGTATTGGAACATCCGAGGGACAATAGCCGATCCACGGCTAGATTACTATATAATGTATTAATTTGCATTATGAAACCTCTGTATTACAAGGAATCGATTTGCGATAGACATAATATGTTTATGTGTGCATCTGAACACATTCTAAGATGGAGCCTTATTTCTACAGAGGGTTCAGTCCCTTCTTTGTTTTCATGAAATTTGTAATGCTTTATTTGTCTGCATGAGTTGAATTGTCATTGACACTGACGAAGGCTTAACGCCGAAACGCGTCTGTTGCTTGCCGATTAAAGTACCCCGTTATTGCAAACCTCTAGAGTGCTGTTTTTCCTGGGGAGGCACAGGAGAATGGAGCGTCATATATATATATATATATATATATATATATATATATATATAGAGAGCCTCCCATCGGTGGGTGTGTTATATATAAAATGGGGAAGTGGGTTGGCAGTTGCGCACACCGCTTCCGTTAAAGCCCCTGAAGAGAAGCACATGGAGATCCGAAACGCGTCGGGCAGATCCCGTACGGAGCGGCGTCTACGAGTGGATCCCCGTCCTCACCTATACATAAACCAAGCTGCTGTTCGCGTGCTATTCAAAGGTGGACACCTTTGAGCATTGAGATATATATATATATATATATATATATATATATATATATATATATATATATATATATAACAAGCCAACTTCTCCTCAAATCCGAGCAGGAAACAAAGGACACCACAGGGATTCATAAGCTGTTTATTTGCAGACAGGCATGACCGGTTTCTGCAGGTTGCCTTTTTCAAATGCCTCTGTCCAACTCGCTTGGAACCCACTTGCTGATCTTTTAATGGCTCCTCCTTCCCCAGTGGTAGTGGGCTTACCTGCACTTAATTAACCCTGCGTGCACTAATGACAAGGACTACCAGTCCCAACATGCACCACACTGGTTTTCTGGTGCAGTGTAGTGGAAAACCTCGCAGAAATATAAAATAACAACTAAATGTCCCCTTCTTTCTGCCACCAGCCTCAATAGGTCACATGTCCGGAGGCGCAAGTTTAATGACGGCATTTCTCCACGCCAATTAAAGCTCGCTGTAATCAGCCGCTGTGTGTATATATATATATATATATATATATATATATATATATATATATATATCAAAGAACACTCTTCTTCCCCATTTTTTCTCGACTTGAGTATGAAGAGCACGGACCACAGTATCCTTTCAAATACTGTTCTGTTTATTTAGGATTCACAGACAGAGACGGCAGCCATAACGCGTTTTATTACTCCCTGGGGACTTGATCATGTAAAGGTGAATTGACGCTGTAATTGGTATTAGTCATTTGCTGCCGCCCCATGAAGAAGAAGCATGTTACTTCGAAACGCGTCAGGGATTGAATTACCAGCCTAGCAATGCAGATGCCCTTAATTAAAAGATTGTGAAATCGTTCCTGTGTGGAGTGGCGCCCCTTAGATCAGAGGCACCTTTGGAGTGATATATAAATATATATATATTCACTGAAAAAAACCATAGGTTTCACACCAGTTATAGTTAGGAATTAGCATTTAAAAAACCTATTAAATTCACTGAAAAAACCATAGGTTTTACACCAGTTATAGTTAGCTGGAAGTTTTACTCGCATAAAACCATTGAAATTCCCACGTTATAGTTAGTTGGACTCACTATAACTTGCGCGTGCAATGCACTGCTGATGACGTCACATATTACATCACTCATGACATGGTCAGTGACATCACTCATGACATCACTGATGACACCATCCAGTGAATGTGTGTCTTTCTGAAAAATAAATATGTGTTATATATGTAAATGTTAAAGTTGATGGAAGAATAAATGTTTAAATAAGTGTTTACATGGATTTTTTTTAATTGATCAGTTAACTGGCTTATGGGGACTTGATCATGTAAAGGTGAATTGACGCTGTAATTGGTATTAGTCATTTGCTGCCGCCCCATGAAGAAGAAGCATGTTACTTCGAAACGCGTCAGGGATTGAATTACCAGCCTAGCAATGCAGATGCCCTTAATTAAAAGATTGTGAAATCGTTCCTGTGTGGAGTGGCGCCCCTTAGATCAGAGGCACCTTTGGAGTGATATATAAATATATATATATTCACTGAAAAAAAACATAGGTTTCACACCAGTTATAGTTAGGAATTAGCATTTAAAAAACCTATTAAATTCACTGAAAAAACCATAGGTTTTACACCAGTTATAGTTAGCTGGAAGTTTTATTCGCATAAAACCATTGAAATTCCCACATTATAGTTAGTTGGACTCACTATAACTTGCGCGTGCAATGCACTGCTGATGACGTCACATATTACATCACTCATGACATGGTCAGTGACATCACTCATGACATCACTGATGACACCATCCAGTGAATGTGTGTCTTTCTGAAAAATAAATATGTGTTATATATGTAAATGTTAAAGTTGATGGAAGAATAAATGTTTAAATAAGTGTTTACATGGATTTTTTTTAATTGATCAGTTAACTGGCTTATTAAGTGTATCTTAGTGAATATATATATTAGTGAGTAATGTTTAAATATTTAAATATATGTATTAGTGTTTCACTTTGTGTATAAGTGGCTGCATGGGTTGGTGAGTAGCTACATGTGTATGTATATGGGTTATTAGATGTTTTTCTTAGTATCAGTATGAGTGTTTGTATGGTTTGGTGGGGGTATTACCTAGCACATAGATGCATGAATGACTGACTCTCTCTTTGTATGTGTTTTAAAGACAGCATATGTGCAGGACTGTATGGGTGGATGAGTGTGTATATGTGTGTGTTAGGGAGTGAATGACTGTCTCACTAGTGTCTTTATCAGTAACTACATATGTTTTAATCTAGTATATGTGAATATTGATGTATATAAGCGAATATATGTGAGAGTAAGAGATTGTAAGAGTTCCTGTTTAAATAAGTATGTGTTTCTATAAGTGATTGTTTAAGAGACTAAATATGTGTAAATTTCCTTAGAAGTAAGGTGGTAGTGTGTGTATAGCTCTATATGCAAATAAATGGATGTTCAATAGTTTATTTGCATGTGTGAGTATGTGTGTGAGTAACTTTTGGATGACTGTCGGTGTGTAACAGGATGTATAGGTGTTTCACTACATATGATGAGTGAGTATATGTATGAGTGACTATATAGAACTGTTGGTGAATGAGTGGATGTGTATATAGATGGTGGTATTACTGAATTGGTTGTTGTAAGTGGTATGGCTATCTCCATTTTTTTGTAAATTTTAGTTTCTATTTTTGAATATTTGTTTCAAGGGTTACATTACAGTGAAAGGAGGTCTGTCACTCTGTCACAAGGATGGTGTCATCAGTGATGTCATGAGTGATGTCACTGACCATGTCATGAGTGATGTAATATGTGACATCATCAGCAGTGCATTGCACGCGCAAGTTATAGTGAGACCAACTAACTATAACGTGGGAATTTCAATGGTTTTATGCAAGTAAAACTTCCAGCTAACTATAACTGGTGTAAAACCTATGTTTTTTTCAGTGAATTTAATAGGTTTTTTAAATGCCAATTCCTAACTATAACTGGTGTGAAACCTATGGTTTTTTCAGTGAATTTAATAGGTTTTTTAAATGCTAATTCCTAACTATGACTGGTGTGAAACCTATGGTTTTTTCAGTGAATTTCATAGTTTTTTTTAATGCTAATTCCTAACTATAACTGGTGAGAAACCTATGGTTTTTTCAGTGAATTTCATAGGTTTTTTAAATGCTAATTCCTAACTATAACTTGTGTGAAACCTATGGTTTTTTCAGTGAATTATAGTTATAAAAGATAATAAATGTTAAAGCGAATTTTATATTGTATAATTATGTCATTTTTTTTTTTTTTTTTTTTTTACCCCGGGGCGCTCCCGGGGCGCGTACCGGTGAACGCATGGGTAAGCGCAATGTTACGGCGCGCCCCGGGGCGCGTACCGGGGAGCGTCCCGGGAGCGCTAATACCGCGAACAAAAACAACATCGTGACGTATCGCGTAGCCGCCACGCCTTGAGTCATGAGACACGTATCGCGTAGCCGCGAGATGCGTCTTATGACGCACCGCGTAAGCGCACCCGGAAGCGCATACGATCACGCAACGTAAGCGCCCCGATGCGCTTACGATACACCTCCCGGGACGCGCCCCAGGGCGCGTAGCGTAAGCGCGTCAAGCCATGTGACTTTAAAATAACACTTTTCTTTGGTTCAGAATTTTTTTTTTCCAAATTGTGAAAAACCCACCCATTTCTCTCACTATTGCTTTGTACTTGGAGAGAGCAAGAGCTGTTCTGTGTACTGTCTTCATCTCCTATTTTCCTGATCTACAGCAATGGCTACAAGGGAGTCATCCAGCAGTGATTCTGATGAATTTTTGCATGAGGACCCTCCTCACCAGAAGAAAAAGAACCATTTTATCTGGAAATTCTATGACATCCCTGAAGGACAAAAAAAAGTCAATGCTGCAAAAGTAACCTGCAAAATATGTGGCAGTACTTTATCCAGAGGCAATCCTCTAAAAAAATATAGCTTTGGAAATGCCAATTTAATCAGGCATGTCAAAAGAAGACACCCAAACAACTTTGCCAGGGAGAGTGTCAGGGAGCTGGCACGGAATTTACCCACAGATGGCGGCAGCACCTCCACTGATGGAGCAACACCTTCGGGAAGAATGGTCCTTAACATACAGCCGGTGTTTGCAGGCATCAAATTTCTGTGCACGCAGTGTGACGAACTGCTCTGCTATGGGGAGCAGAGTGTTGAACTCATTGCCATAAAGAAACAGGAACACCGCTGCCCTGCCAGTCCCTAAATTTTCAATTTTTTTGCTCCTGTTGAGCATTTTTGGAATCCCTGTTTTTGTTTTTCCCCTGAAAAAAATCCAAAAAAAATATAAAATCGTTTTAAAAAGTCTAAAAAAATATAAAACAACAAAAACAAAAAAAAAATTATTTTCAGAACTACCTTCAATTTATAAAAAAAATGCTATTTTTTTTTTAAAAAGTCTGTCATTTTTTATCTCCATGGTACGCTCCCCGGTGCGCGTACCGGGCGCTCCCCCCCCCCCCCTCGCGAAAATGTACCCTGCCCCCTTTTGCTCATTTCCCCCTTTGATTTTTGCCACCTCTTGTGTCTCAATCCTACCGAGACACAAGATGGCGGCCGCTGCGGACTGTTTCGAATGTTTACAGACACCCGAGAACCAATCAGCTTGCCGTGCGCAAGTCGCGTGGCACGCCCGGAGCGCTCCCCGGTACGCGTACCGGGGTGCGGCTCTAGATATATACATTTTTTTTAACCTAAATTACTCAAAATCCTCTGGAGCACATATCTTGAGACATAGCAAAGGCATATCGGGCTACCAGTCCCTACAATTTTGCCAAGTTTGGTGAAAATCCATTAAGCCGTTCGAGCTAAAAGTGCGACAGACCGCCCTATGGAAATTAACATGGGGAAAACACGTTTTGGGACCCCCCTTTTATCTCGGCCCCCGCTTGACGAATGCCCCCCAAACTTTCAGGGAAGGAGCGGAGCGCCGCGAGGCATAGTTGCCGAAAATTCAGGCTGATTCCTCAACCGGTGCCAAAGTTATTCCAAATAGAATGTTGCGATTTCCCTATGGAAATCGATCCTAACTATAACTACCTACTGGCAACCGCCAGTAGGTAATATATATATATATATATATATATATATATATATATATATATATATATATATATATATATATATATATATATATGTATGTATAATATATATATATATATATATATATATATATATATATATATATATATATATATATTCACTGAAAAAACCATAGGTTATAGACCATATATAGTTAGGAATTAGCATTTAAAAAACCTTATTTTACTCACACAAAACCATTGAAATTCCATATATAGTTAGTTGTACTAACTATATATCGCGCACCCGCAATCCACTGCTGATGATGTCACATATTACATCATTCATGACATGGTCAGTGACATCACTGATGACATCACTGATGACATCTCAAATGACATCACTGATGACATCACTGATGACATCTCAAATGACATCACTGATGACATCACTGATGACATCTCAAATGACATCACTGATGACATCACTGATGACATCTCATTTGACATTACTGATCACATCACTGATGACATCATTCATGTGATAATACGATGAACCTCTTCAGACTCTAATATAATCTTAGATACACTCAGTGTAAACAGACACTCATAGACTGTCACTCATCCATGGAGTTACTCAGACACTTAGTCAGTCATGCAAAGAATCAATCACACCTCCATTTCCTCAACTATACAGTTATACACACCTTACTTATTCAAACATATACTAAAACATATTTACTGACTTATACAATCCTGGATACAAGTTCACAATGATCCATACAGCCACTCACACATTCACTGGCTCTTATGCACAGTTATTTATATATGTCAACTCTCACATGTACTGTATTTTACATATGTACTTACTTTAACATGTAGCACTGAGATATCCATTCACTCACCAATACACTCATGCACACAGTCAACCGCCCATACAGCTGTTTCCACATGCACTTTTGAACCCATACATCTAGTCAATCAACTGCTCACACATCTATGCAAAGAGTCATACACCTCCCAGCCACCCACACACACAGTCAGTCTCCCATACAAATGCTTGGGCAACCAATCAATAACCCATACAGTTAATCATATAGCTACTGATCAACACATGCAGCAGTTTACAGAACAACAGACATAATGATGCACAAATTAAGACAGTTTAGTCACTAACCCATGCACTCAGTGAGACACATTTAATCAGTCACTCATACAGTCAGTCATGCCCCTACTAAATCCTTCATCAAGACACTTATACATCCACTCATTCTTCAATATGTAAGACATATTTTAACTTTACAGAATTATACAGTCACTGAATGTAGTCATCAGTGATGTCATCAGTGATGTCATCAGTGATGTCATTTGAGATGTCATCAGTGATGTCATCAGTGATGTCATTTGAGATGTCATCAGTGATGTCATCAGTGATGTCACTGATGATGTCATGAATGATGTAATATGTGACATCATCAGCAGTGGATTGCGGGTGCGTGATATATAGTTAGTACAACTAACTATATATGGAATTTCAATGGTTTTGTGTGAGTAAAATAAGGTTTTTTAAATGCTAATTCCTAACTATATATGGTCTATAACCTATGGTTTTTTCAGTGAATTTTCAAGGTTTTGTAAATGCTAATTCCTAACTATATATGGTCTATAACCTATGTTTTTTCAGTGAATTTCATTGGTTTTTTAAAAGCTAATATCTGTAGCTGTAAAATGTATTCTTCTTTAAATCCAAAAATATATTTTATATGTTTATTAATAATTATTTTTTTTAAACTTTTTTTTTGTTTGCTCCCGGTTCGCGAACCGGGAAGCTTCCCGTTAGCTCATCTTGATGCCGCGACCCAGTCTGCGAACCGGTAAACGTTCCGTTAGCGCAACTGCCGCGTTAGAAATCAACATCGTGACGCGTCGCGGAAGCGCGACGTATCACGTTGTCGCGTAATGCGTCTTATGACGCGCTGCGTTAGCGCACCCGGAAGTGCTCCGGTACGCGAACTGAGACGCGAAGCGCAGCTCCCCGGAAGCGATCCACGGCGCGTCGCGAAAGCGCGACGTATCACGTTGCCGCGTAATGCGTCTTATGACGCGCCGCGTTAGCGCACCCGGAAGCGCTCCGGAGCGCGAACCGAGGCGCGAAGCGCAGCGACCCGGAAGCGATCCGGGGCGCGTTGAGCAGCGCGTAACTTAAGCGTAAGAGGTCATGTGACTTGTTGATAAAACTTTTCATTGGTTCATTTCACTTTTGGTTTCATAATGATGTAAGGCTAGGTCAGGTGACCTAAAAATAACACTTTTCATTGGTTTAGAACTATTGTTTATCCCAAATGATGAAAACCCCTCCTTCTTTCCTCACTCTGACTTTCATCTTTGTGAGAGGAAGACCATTTTTGATAGTTGAGCAATGGCTTCAATAGTTGCTTCAGCTGGTGCACCCCCACCACCACCTCCACCTCCTCATGGGAAGAGAGGACCACCTCCCCAGTTTATCAGCCAGACAGAGGAGGAAGAGGATGAACTAGAGGAAGAGGAGACCGAAGGACCACAGTTCTTACAGGAGGTGCCCCGGGTTTCCCGTCGGAAAGCCAGCTTTATTTGGCAGTTTTTTTCACTCCCTCGAGGGCAAAAAAAAGTAAATGCTAGGTATGTCACCTGCCTGATTTGTAAAGACCGGTTATGTAGAGGCACTGATAAAAAATATAGCTACGGAAACTATACAATGCATCGTCACATGACCAGGTGGCATCCATTGAACTACAGCCAGGCGGAGATACGTGACATGCAAGATAACCCAACAACAACTCCTGTGGCCAGGTCAACATCACTAATATCGTTGACAGGAGCAGAGGCACGGGAAACCGTGCCAAACATTCAGGAGAATTTTGCACATATGAAATTTACTTGTATGTACTGCGGTGCATTGCTGTCTTGTGGTAACATGAGCATTAATTTAATTAACCTAGCTTATAACAATCACAATTGCCCTAACCGCCCCAGACAGTAATTTTTTTTTTTGCTCCTGTTGAGCCCTTTTCAATGCCTGTTTTTTGTTGTTTCCCCTCCATCAAAAACCAAAAAAAATATAAAACCGTTCAGAAAATACAAAAAAAGTAACAAAATGTTCAGAAAAATAATAAAAAAAATATAAAACAACAAAAACAATAAAAAAAAAGTTCTTTTCAGAACTACCTCCCCGTTATAAAAAAATTGGTAGAATATTTGGAACTCTGCCAACCTCTATTTCTCTTGGTTCGCTTCCCGGTTCGCTCGCCGGTACGCGAACCGGGAGCGAACCAAAAACATTTTTTTTAAAAAAGAACAGTAAGTATATGGGAAGGAAACAGACAGTTATGTTAAAAGAAAGACAGCTATAGGGGAGTAAACTAGAGATACTGTTACCCGCAATCCACTGCTGATGATGTCACATATTACATCATTCATGACATGGTCAGTGACATCATCAGCAGAGGATTGCGGGTAACAGTATCCCTAGTTTACTCCCTATAGCTGTCTTTCTTTTAACATAACTGTCTGTTTCCTTCCCTTATACTTACTGTTCTTTTAAAAAAAAAAAAAATTTGATCAGTCAGAAACAGTGACAGTAATAGAGACAGAGTGAGTGACCAAGAGTGAAGAAGTATGAGAAGAGAGGGACTAAGAAAAATAGTGGAAGGAGTAGAGTAATTAAGTAATAGAGAAATGAATGAGGGAAGTAGCAAAGGCAGGAAAGTGATGCTTAAAGAAATGAAGCAATGGAACTAATAGAAGTTAAATGTGATAGAAATATAACGAAAAGAGTACAAAATATTTACCTTATAATTGTCGTTAAGTTAGTCATTTGTTATTTTTATACTTTCAATCTGTGAAAGAGAGAACAAACATTTGAAAAATATTAAAACATGTTTTTAATAAATTAGAAAAGACAAGGGAAAAAATAGAAGGACAAACAGTTTTTGAACAACTTTGACACTTACAGAAGCCTCTGCTTCTCCATGCCTCTACACAGTCCTAAAAATATACATTTTAAACTAACAGTATCTTGATGCAGATGAAGTGAGTCCTATCTTGCAACATGGTGCATCTTTTGCATGACTGCTGCATCGGTTTCATGTGGCATTGTTTTTTTAGAGCATGACACATCTGCCTAGATGCATCATTTTATAATTTTGTTGCCTCATAGCAAATCTTTTCAACCGCCACTGCGTCACAAAAGTGACGCACAGTGGCGCAAAAGAGGCATACACCTATCATAAATCTGTCCCTAACATGTTAAATGATTGATTCAGGATGACAATAAGGTGTGGCCTATCCAGAGGTTTGTTTAAGGTGAGTCCTTCTCAGGGTTGCAGATCAAATTTACATTTGTTGAAAAATACAGAGGAGATAATACATGTGAAGGCCTACTAATGAAGTAAGTCATGTCCACTTCACTCTTGAACAAAGGCCAGACCTCTTCTGTGTCCGTGGACAGACCTAAACTTCATCTGCACAATGTCATTCGTAAAATTAGGAAACACAGGTGATGTAATTGAAAAATGTGGAGTTTATTTTCCTCATTTCACAATCACATCACCTGTGTTGCCTTTGCTTAGGTATCTCATAGTGCAGATGGAGTCTAGCATATCAAACAGTACACAGAAGTTGAGCAGTGTATACAACAATTTTGACACTTAGAAAAGCTTCAGCTTCTGCATGCCCCCTACACAGTGCTAATTATATACATTTTAAACTGATGGTATCTTGCTGGAGATGAACTGAAACCTATCTTGCAACATGGTGCATCTTTTACACAAAAGTGACCCACAGCGGAGCAAAAGAGGCGCACAGCCATCATAAATCTGACCCTAACATTTTAAATCATTGTTTCAAGATGCCGATAAGCTGTAACCTATTCACAGATTTGTTTCAGGTAAGTCCTACTCAGAGTTGCAGATGAAATTTAGGTTTGTTGAAGAATACAGAGGAGAAAATACATGTGCAGGCCTACCAACCAAGTGTGTCATGTCCACTGCACTCTTGAACAAATGTCAGACCTCCTCTGTCTCCAGGAACAGGCCTAAACCTCATCTACACAATGTGATGTGTAATGTTAGGAAACACAGGTAATATAATTGAAAAACGTGCAATTTTTTTTGCTCATTCCACAATCATATCACCTGTGTTTCCTTTGCTTAGGTATCTCATTGTGGAAATGTAGTCTATCATATGAAAGACTACGTAGAATATGAGCACTGTATGCAACAACTTTGACACTTACAGAAGCCTCACCTTCTCCATGCCTCCTACACAGTTCTACATGTACATCATAAATGCAAACAGTACAGAATTAATTATACATGTTAAATGGTTTATTTTTGCTGTTCTCAGAATGTATCAAATTTCACTAAAAACAGTGACTTGAAGGTATTCATCATATAACAGCGGGGAAAAAAAACCACAATCAAAATGATTGTGTTTAAAAAACCCATACAACATAACAAATCAGAATTCAGAACTCCTTAAAGTTAACTTACTTTCCATGACGTCGAAGGATGTCCTATGAACAGCTTACACTCTGTTGTGCTGTTATTACTTTCAGCCCGCCACTTTCTGAAAGAAAACCTCCATCGTTTTGAAAAATATGTTACATACAATAAATGACTTCTCGCTCTCTACCACACGTTTCCACAAGGCCAAATCGTGTCAGAGCCATTTATAACTCTTGGAATTCTTGTAAGCCAATCCCGTCATGTTGTATTTCCGCAACTTTCAGAATTAAAATGTTGAAGATCATTTTCACAATCCTGGATTACTGATATCTTCCCCTTCTTGCTCAGTCATGTTCTACATTTCCTATGACACTGATACTGCTTACTATGAAGCAGACTTACACTACCTCTATGACTACTACAATTATTTAATTCTCTACATCACTTTTAATCACAAAGCAATGTAAAACAGTAGACAGCATTGCAGACTTACATTCCCTCTACTCCATGTTTTGATTGGCTGCTTCAATTAGCTTATAAAAAGAAACTGTTTTTCTGAACTCATTCAAAGTGCACTTATTTCTCCATGACGTCCAGTGTTATGGTAAGAAGTTATGTCTCTGTACTACACTTATCCTCAAGGCCAAATCGTGTAGGAGCCATTAGAACGTCTTGAAATTCCTCAGAGCACATCCCGAGATTCTTTCCCTAAAATTTTGGTTTTAAAAACACCAGGTAAGAGTTTTTAAGGTCATACGGCAATTTATTTTTGAAAATTAAAACAGAATCATTGCAGAATGACCAGCCATTTCTAGACTTTAAATAAGCTGTGTAATGTCCTGATGTTATTAAAGGACCGTCATGATATATAATTGCTGCAGTTACAAAAGTCCTTCCTGATATTGACAACTGTGAAGCCACAAAATTTTTAATTAAAGTTGTCAATTTTGTTCCATCAGGCCTACATCGTTGGAACATTAAAATAACATACTGGCCATATGTTCGTATAAATAATGTGGAAATCATTTCAGATTTACATTGGCTACACTCCATGTTGTGATCAGCTGCTTTTACTAGTTTATTAAAAGAGACTGATTTACTGTCTGGCAAAGTTAAATATATAAATCTTTCTGAGTCTACACTAGTAGTACTTGATACCCTACAGTTCTCGCAGTCATGCTGCCATTGATAAGAAAGCCCAAACAGGTGATCTACATCTACACCTTCAGCATGCAATACATCAAGCATATACATTAAAAACTCCTGACAATCTTGCTGAATATTTTGAGAGAATTGTGTTTGGCCTGAACATCTGTCTAACAGATTTCGAATTTCAGACACACTTTCTATTTTTGTTCTATCAGTGCTACATTTCTCTAACACAGAATTTAACAAACTGCAAAATCTTTGATCAGAATTGACCACAATCTCTTCTTTTACATTTTCTAGAGAAAACAAAACATTAACCACTACATTAGCATTGCAGTTGACACCAGAACTGTTTTCAAATTGAAAACCAACAACATCTTCAACAGAATCCTTTTTGTTTCTGCTTATAATTTCAGGTTCATCGACTTTTCGTCTTTTTGCTACAACCTCCCCAGTATTGGTCACATTTCTTTGTTTCCGGCCTACCACACGTTTCTCAAACAAAGGATATTGAGGCAAATGTGGCCCATACTCTCTTCTTAACCTATTGTATTCCTTAACACAATCTAGATCCGCACAAAAGTTTGTGACATCACACTCAATCAAGTACAATCCCGATAAAGTTCTAACTCGTGACAATGCCACATATGCCATACCCTCCTTGAACACAGAACTGCCAATATTCACCAATGCACTGTCTACACTTAAACCTTGCGATTTATGGATTGTCACCGCATATGCCAAGCAAACAGGAAACTGCTTACGGCGAACATATAAGTCTTTTACAAGCAAAAATCTAGCAGAAAAACGACCAATTAGCTGTACTTCCTCAATGCCATCAAATTAAATTTTAAAAAATTCAATTCCTTCTCTATTTCTGTATTTTACAAAATCAACAACATTACCCATTGATCCATTTACCAGACCTCTTTCAACATGTAAATTCCTTCTTAAAATTATACGGCAGTTCAAGCACACATTCAGAGTCTTTTCAAAACCTGCAGTTTTAGATATAGTCTTCTCTAATGAATCCAATTTTGTTTTCAAATTCTCAGACAAAATAATTGTTGATCCCATATGCTCTACTCTGTCAATAGCTTCCAGTTTCACAATCTCTTGCTTTTCTAAATGCAACATTTTGTTGTTGAATTTGGCACATTCTGCAAGAGTTGGCATCAAACATATTCCAGATTTCTTCTCAGTAATTTTCTGAAAAATATTCTCAGGCACAACATCTTGTTCTGGATATAAATTTGACAGTAATCGTGCATGTAAAGCTTCTTTCCCATGCTCGGTCACTTTTCCAATTCTAACATCTTGTAGAATAGTCTTGTAAACTTCATCCTTCGCCTGACGCATATTTTCATGCAGTTCAGCATAATTGAAGTTTAACCATATATTGACGTTGCCAATGCTCCCTAGGCACTTCCTGGTATCTTCATGCGTGAGCATTTTGAACACAGGTTGCCCTTTCACTGGTGTCAGCTGCAGAAGATCTCCGAAAACAATGATGTGTTTGCCACCAAATAACACATCATACTCTGTTTTGAGAACTTCTTGCATTCTCAAATGCACAAAGGCAAGCATGACATTGGAAACCATGCTTACTTCGTCAATGATAAGAAGTTTCATTTTCCTCAAGATTCTTGAAACTTCACAACAAGCATCTCCAGATAGCTTGTGATATTGTAATTTGTTGTCATGCTCCACTGGCAGCATCAGTAAACGATGTAAAGTAATCCCTTTAATGTTATGTGCTGCCAGTCTAGTTGGAGCAGTGACAACACAAGACAGCGATGACTCTGTCCTTTCCTGCAAATAACATGAAATTGCTTTAATAAGGAAACTTTTTCCAGTTCCCGCTTCTCCACTCACGTACAGTCGGACAGGCTTCAACAACGTACATGAGCACTCTTTCTTGTCATGACTTAATCCATGATCAATTTGCATGGTAACTTCGTCATATATTTTCCTCTGCTCAACGTTGAGTTGTCTTTCCAACTCTTCTAAGTTAACCGCATCCTCCTGAGCATGTGCCATGGCTCTTTCCACTTCATTCATAGCAGTGGCAGCTTCATTTTCGATAACAGGTCCTCCTAGTGGATCCTGACTCAATGAAGCAGAACTCTGACTGTCCTGAGAACTGTCTCTGGCAATCTCGGCTGCAATCGTTGCTTCCTGCTCAATTTCCGCATTCAACATTTCTACATATTTGGGAAAAGCAGGACATTCTATGGTCTCCTTGGCAGCATTGAAAGAGTCTTCGTAACAGAGGAAATCTCCAAGCAGTTCCTCTTCTGCACGCCAAGGCTTGAAAAGTTGCAAAAGTGCTAAATAGAAAAACTCCTTTTTTTCAGGAGATTCGCCACTCAATTTTTGATGGTTTACCAAGTGGCATTTTCTTTGCTTGACCAGACATCCCTCACTTCCTATTACAGCATACACTCCTTTCTCAGTATCTTCTTTGATGTTCCTCTTGAATATGTAATTTTGAAGAACCTCATGCAGACAAACATTCTCGAGGTGACTGCTTCGATTTGGATAATATGTATCCAACATGTTGGTCTTCAAAATGTCGGTACTGTTTGGCTCCTTTTCCGCCAAATACTCAATTTCCCGCACAGGTTTGAGAACTCGATTACGCGTTGCAGCAAGACCAAGACTCGCCCAAACGATACTCCTGGACTTGGCATAGAGACTTGCTGAAGACAACCGGTCAGAACATTCGTAAGCTCCGATTTCTCGATGCGACAACATCTTCAGACTGAAACTGTACAACTTCTTGCTGAGGCTCTTTTCATGGGAAATGTCCTCCCACATATCCTTCAATTCTGTCTTCTCTTTTTTGGTGATGTAAGATGTCACATACCGAGCCACAGCCAAACAGTTATCAGCCACAAACTGTATATCCATGTTAGCATTCCACATGGACAAAATCACCGGGTTGTAGTCGTTGATGTACTTAGACTCTTCGTTCCTCTTCAAATTGTATGTGTTTTTAGGTGATTTCTTCATCACATTATGTCGCAGCGAAGACATCAAACTGTTTACTCTTCCTTTAGAAATCACCGGTCGTGGAAAGCCGAAACGACATTTGGTGTAGAACTTGTCTTTGTTTCGGAATTTACGACGACAGTACTTTCCACATCGATGGCTTTGGAAACGTAGAACTTTTTCTCTTAGGCTTTTCTTCTCCTTTGCGTTTGGAACAGCACACGTAGAATACTGTTGTATGAAACTCATCACTGAGTCTTCTAGATCCGTTACAAATTTAGGTGCATCCTTGATCCACAGCAACATATGTATATGAGGAGCACCTCTTGCTTGGTACTCCTTTCTCCAGAAGAAATCCAACACCTCTCCAAGAGGTGGATTCTTCTTATTCATGATGAAAGACATCATAGCTTCAAATCTATGATTGAAGTACCTACATACATTGACTGGATCCAAAGAGCACAGTTCTCCGGGTGTCTTGAATTCGATGTTTTCGATGTTTCCATTTGCCTCTCGTAGAAATTCAAGTAAGTCTTCCCAGCCATACTCGGCACAGCTCAGAGTGAGGAACCATGTGGGAGTTCCTAAGTTCCTCAGCATACATTTTAAATCACCATGACGACGGTACCAGTACTCATTAGTACCACGCTGACACGCCATGAGATTAATCAGGTGAGAATCCAAAATACTGTCTTGGTCATTGACTTTATCCATAAAGTCACTTGCCGAGATGTTTTGCATGTGTATACCACTTTTCAAGATGTGGTTCACTGCATATGACAGTCCAGACAGATCGCTTTCAAACAGGAGATGAAACAAATAGGGAATGCATTGTCGAAACCTAGCATCTCCTGCATACAATCGCAAAGTCCGGTATTCAGAAGCAGGAATTTGATGAGGTCGCTCATCATATCTTCCTCCCTGACCTGTTGGAAAAAGCTGTGGGAAACACCGAGCTTCCAAACTTTCCTCCCAAACACTAATGGGACTCCCTTTGGCTTGCTTCATTTGAAACAACTCAATAGCATTCCCCATGACTTCCTTGGAATGCAAAGGATGAACACTATAATGTTCATATATTTCTTCACTAGTAGAGGGTTCTACTTTCTCAATTTGACCAGCACACAAATCGCTATCCTCTTCCTCACTTACTTCCTCTTCTGCCACATATACATTCTTATAGTATTTATTATTTTTTTTCAAATACAATGTTGCCTTTTTAACTTTCCTAACATCCACTAAATCTTGCCATATTTTCTTATTCTTTGTCGGAACCCCATTAACTAAGATAACCAGAGGTTCCTCTTCCACTTTTTCTACTCCAATTGTGTTAATGTTTTTCTTCAAATCTAGAGGCAAATAAACAACTCTTCCCTTTAATCCTCTCTGTAAATCTGATGGAGGCAATTTCCCTGTCTTTGGCTCCATTCTTACAATAGCCTGAAAGGGATGGATACTTTGAATCAAAATAGATTCATAAGTATTTAAATCCTTCAATTCAGAAGGAATCTCAACCAATTCCAGATTATTATGAACTGCTCTAGCAGGCATCTGGTTTTGATTTAATTTGTTACAACAATAAGTACACACACGTTGATCCAATCCCAAATCAAAACAATTTTCTACCATCAAGTATGTTGTGAAATCCTTCCATTCACTATTATTTTCCCTTTCACTTTTTGCATATAAATCCACTAACTTAGTCTGATTCTTATAATAAGTGCGTCGACAAGACACACAAGTGAAATTTGGCCTCTCACTTGATTTCACCTGAAACGTCGCAATTTCCCTCTGGAAATTATCTGTACTGGAAACCTGTACACTATCTTCCACATTACCCGCTTCTTCTTGCTCAATTTCAACATTCTCCTCTTTACTTCCAAAGTAACAAAACTCAATTTCTTCACATATATTCTTCACATCTATTTCAGAACCATGCAAAAGAGCAGCGCATAATTGTTTAAGCATAATTGCTGGACTCTTAGCATAATACAACATTCTAACTAATTTCCTCACTTTATTATGATGCACTGCTAGCATCCTGAAATGATGAAAAACACTCTGGCATACTCTCCTAGAAAGACAAGCCAGTGAATGACCATGCAAACCTGTCACTTCTTTCACTCTGCAAGGATCTAATTCTTGCAACAACTTCATTTTCTGCTTCAAACTTTTCTTATTAAATGACCGTACAAAATCACAAAGCAAATTGATGGAATCCTGTCGCACACTGCAAATACTACTACACTTCCAGGTATACACAGGACCCTTAGGACGTCTTCCTAAAACCTCATTACCTAACACCTCTTCTGCCTCTGTTGTCACAAGTTTTTCTTTTTGAACTGGACAACCATCTTTCACTTCATAAGCTCGACCACTGGTGTCAACTGCATGCACCAAATCATTATCCTGGAAATAACTCTCCTCATTAAAAAATGCCTCACAGCTTGAACTATGCATCCATTCTCCAGAAAAAACTTCACAAAAATTACTACGATTAACTATTCTCTTCCATCTACTATTTCTTTTGAAATCATAAATTGCCTTGTTTAGCTTCCTAATTCTATTGATTATCAAAATAAATAACTTACGTTTAATTTCAAATGCCTGATCAATAACTTTCTCAACTATTTTTTTTCTCTTATAAAAAACCACTTTCTGTTGACCTTTCTTAATATTTTTTAACAAATTGCCAATTATCCTGTTGCGGAACATTCGTTTACGAATGTCCCTAAACTGTTGTTTCCTTCTACTATCATGCACAGAGTTATCTCTTGCTCTAGCAGTAACATTTTTCATTGGCCTTTCCTTTCCGTTTGAATTGCTTCTCTTTTTCTGGACTGAAACATTTTCTGTAGTAATATTTTTTTTACTACAGATATTTCTTATGAATGTTTTTGTACTCTTACCCGGTGCTTTCTTGGTGACTTGACAAATCTTTTTATTAGAGGACTGCTGCTTTTTTTCATTGACCTGCTGTCTTTGACGTTTTGCAGCCTTTCTCAGTCTTTCTTTGGTTGGCATGCTGAAATCTTGAAATGATCTGCAGTTGAATCTGTGGTAAAATATATTAAAACATTTTATTAACCACTATTACCCAACAGTAAATCAATAACAGTAATCAAAAACTTAAAACACTACTTGACATTTTTACATAGAAGATTTTTTAGTGCTTGGCAAATTTAGAATACAGAAATAGCAGAAAAGAAATGGAATTTATATTCATTTTACCTGTGCTGTTTTATATGTGAATCTGATCTAATTTTATGAGCATATTTTAATATTTTATTGAAGACACTACACATAACCTGTTTTTGAAGGTGTCTTTATTTTTAAATTCAACGGTTTTCATTTTTACTTTTTATTTATTATAAATGTTTAAAATAAATGTTTATAGTTCCATAGGCTCAAGCACGTCAGCTTCCCATCCTATGTCATACAATTCTGACAAATCTGCATCCTCATCACGTTCTTCTTCATCCTCAGGATTTAAATCATCCAAGGGATCAACATCCACTGATGTTTCAATTACGAGTTCAATGATGAGGTCGAAATCAACTGATTGCTGATTGTCGCTCATGTTGATGTTGTCTTTATCTTTAAAGAAAGATAACAACAATGAGATGTTGCAGAGTAAGAGACAAATCTCAGAGATTATAATAGTAAAATTGTTTAACAAGAGTAACATTTTGCACCTATTATTTAGCCATGTCTAGCGATGCTGAGGAGGTGAAGCCTATGTCCAATTTTTCAGTGAACAGGACTCATCTCTTCTTAACCTTGGATAAGCCTCACCGACTCTGTATCCCCTGCACATACTTAAATGTAAAGGGGCAGATTTATGTTAACTGGCACATCCCCAGGGATGCACCAGTTAACGTGCACCGCTGCTCTGCCACCCATGGTGTGCCGCATTTACAATCAGATAGGACAAAGCTGTGTCAAAACCCTGCGCCTGCTTGAAGCAGGCATAGGTCTTGACGCAGCATTGTGGAGATGGAGCACCCCTGAGCCTTGCTGGAGCTGCATCGCACTTGCAATACAACTCCAGCAATGCGCCACTTTTACGGCACAGATGCGTCACGCATCTGTGCCGTTTTTGCCCCATGGTGCGCCGCATTGTAAATGCAGCACACCATGGGTGGCGGAACAGCGGCGCAGGATGACTGGCACATCCCTGGTGATGCACCAGTCATCATAAATCTATCCCTAAGCTTCTTATCTTGTTAGAGATGAACTGCCATATGTATCATCAAACTATTTTACATTTCCTAAATAGCGAATTTTAAGGAATAAATAGCGATTCTTTACCATTCCTAATTTGCGATGAGCAAATTGCTAATTGCAAATTACCCATTCATTTCCATGGGCCAGGAGGCCCATAGGAATGAAGGTGCAATTTGCGATTAGCAATTAGCTCATCGCAAATTAGGAATTTTTCCAAGGGTGCAGGGGTGTCTCAAGAACACCCTGCTGCACCCCTGAAAAAGAAATTTGGGGGCATATGGCGCACATACATGCCCTAAGGGCATGTATGGGCGTCATATGGCACCTTTTGTTTTTTGGAAAAAAAGCTTTTTGAAAAGAATTCGCAAATTACCACCAACTAGAAGTTGGTGGTAATTTGCAAATCCTTAATGGCATTTTTTGCATATTTTTTGTTTGATACATTGCATTTAAAAAATCGCAAAATTTGCAAATCCTTCAGTGCAATCGCAAAATAAGGAATAGCAAATTTTGCTATTCCTTATTTTGCATCAAACTTGTTTGATACATACCATTTGTCTAATTAGCATTCGCAAAGGCCGAAATTCGCAGAATTTCGGCCTTTGCGAATGCTAATTAGCTTGATACATATGGCCCCAAGTGAGGCCTGTCTTGCAACATGGTGCATCTTTTGCATCACTGCTGCATCGGTTTCATGTGGCACGATTTTTTTACACCATGACACATCTGCCTAAATGCATCAATTTGTAATTTTGTCGCCTCATAGCAAATCATTTGCACCGCCACTGCATCACAAAAGTGACGCACAGTGGCGCAAAAGAGGCATACACCTATCATAAATCTGTCCCTAGCATTTTAAATGATTAATTCAGGATGACAATAAGGTGTGGCCTATCCAGAGGTTTGTTTAAGGTGAGGCCTACTCAGGATTGCAGATCAAAGTTACGCTTGATGAAGAATACAGAGGAGATAATACATGTAAAGGCCTACCAATGAAGTAAGTGATGTCCACTTCATTGCGCCAGTCATCATAAATGTATCCCTAAGCTTCTTATCTTGTTAGAGATGAACCGCCATATGTATCATCAAACTATTTTGCATTTCCTATATAGCGAATTTTAAGGAATAAATAGCGATTCTTTACCATTCCTAATTTGCGATGAGCAAATTGCTAATTGCAAATTACCCATTCATTTCCATGGGCCAGGAGGCCCATAGGAATGAAGGTGCAATTTGCGATTAGCAATTAGCTCATCGCAAATTAGGAATTTTTCCAAGGGTGCAGGGGTGTCTCAAGAACACCCTGCTGCACCCCTGAAAAAGAAATTTGGGGGCATATGGCGCACATACATGCCCTAAGGGCATGTATGGGCGTCATATGGCACCTTTTGTTTTTTGGAAAAAAAGCTTTTTGAAAAGAATTCGCAAATTACCACCAACTAGAAGTTGGTGGTAATTTGCAAATCCTTAATGGCATTTTTTGCATATTTTTTGTTTGATACATTGCATTTAAGAAATCGCAAAATTTGCAAATCCTTCAGTGCAATCGCAAAATAAGGAATAGCAAATTTTGCTATTCCTTATTTTGCATCAAACTTGTTTGATACATACCATTTGTCTAATTAGCATTCGCAAAGGCCGAAATTCACCGAATTTCGGCCTTTGCGAATGCTAATTAGCTTGATACATATGGCCCCAAGTGAGGCCTGTCTTGCAACATGGTGCATCTTTTGCATCACTGCTGCATCGGTTTCATGCGGCACGGTGTTTTTTACACCATGACACATCTGCCTAAATGCATCAATTTGTAATTTTGTCGCCTCATAGCAAATCTTTTGCACCGCCGCTGCATCACAAAAGTGACGCACAGTGGCGCAAAAGAGGCATACACCTATCATAAATCTGTCCCTAGCATTTTAAATGATTCATTCAGGATGACAATAAGGTGTGGCCTATCCAGAGGTTTGTTTAAGGTGAGGCCTACTCAGGATTGCAGATCAAAGTTACGCTTGATGAAGAATACAGAGGAGATAATACATGTAAAGGCCTACCAATGAAGTAAGTGATGTCCACTTCATTGCGCCAGTCATCATAAATGTATCCCTAAGCTTCTTATCTTGTTAGAGATGAACCGCCATGTGTATCATCAAACTATTTTGCATTTCCTAAATAGCGAATTTTAAGGAATAAATAGCGATTCTTTACCATTCCTAATTTGCGATGAGCAAATTGCTAATTGCAAATTACCCATTCATTTCCATGGGCCAGGAGGCCCATAGGAATGAAGGTGCAATTTGCGATTAGCAATTAGCTCATCGCAAATTAGGAATTTTTCCAAAAGTGCAGGGGTGTCTCAAGAACACCCTGCTGCACCCCTGAAAAAGAAATTTGGGGGCATATGGCGCACATAAATTTTAAAAACATTCCTTTACCTCAAAAACGATTTTCAAGTCATAATTTGAAAACCCTGCCCACAGGGAAATGACTTAAAATGTCCTTAAGACACATGAAAGTGTTTTTTTAAAGCCTTTGCAACTTTTTTGGGTCACTTTTAACATGGCTATGTAACTCAAACAGTCAAAATCTAAATTTACCATGCACAGGTGGGAGCATATTTACAAGGAATTTGCTCCACAGGGAAAGGTCTTTTAATTTAATATGGGAAAAATAACACCAGAGACACTGAAATGCCTTATAAAGAAGCATACACCATTATGTCCTTGTCATAAATTTTAAAACCATTCCTTTTCCCCAAAAACGATTTTCAAATCATAATTTGAAAACACTCCACATGGGGAAATGACTTAAAATGTCCTTAAGACACATGAAAGCGTTTTTTGATTGCCTTTGCAGCATGTTTGGGTCACTTTTAACATGGCTATGTAACGCAAACATTCAAAATCTAAATTTGCCATGCACAGGTGGGAGCATATTTACAAGCAATTTGCTCCACAGGGAAAGGTCTTACATTAAAATGGGAAAAATAACATCAGAGACCCTCAATTGCCTTATAAAGAAGCATACACCATTATGTCCTTGTCATAAATTTTAAAACCATTCCTTTTCCCCAAAAACGATTTTCAAATCATAATTTGAAAACACTCCACATGGGGAAATGACTTAAAATGTCCTTAAGACACATGAAAGCGTTTTTTGATTGCCTTTGCAGCATGTTTGGGTCACTTTTAACATGGCTATGTAACGCAAACATTCAAAATCTAAATTTGCCATGCACAGGTGGGAGCATATTTACAAGCAATTTGCTCCACAGGGAAAGGTCTTACATTAAAATGGGAAAAATAACATCAGAGACACTCAATTGCCTTATAAAGAAGCATACACCATTATGTCCTTGTCATAAATTTTAAAACCATTCCTTTTCCCCAAAAACGATTTTCAAATCATAATTTGAAAACACTCCACATGGGGAAATGACTTAAAATGTCCTTAAGACACATGAAAGCGTTTTTTGATTGCCTTTGCAGCATGTTTGGGTCACTTTTAACATGGCTATGTAACGCAAACATTCAAAATCTAAATTTGCCATGCACAGGTGGGAGCATATTTACAAGCAATTTGCTCCACAGGGAAAGGTCTTACATTAAAATGGGAAAAATAACATCAGAGACACTAAATTGCCTTATAAAGAAGCATACACCATTATGTCCTTGTCATAAATTTTAAAACCATTCCTTTTCCTCAAAAACGATTTTCAAGTCATAATTTGAAAACACTCCACAGCTCCTATGCACATGAAAACCCTGTCAGTACTAATACTTCACATTTTCTCCAATTACAATTTCTCAAAGAAACAAAATCTATTTGTAAAACACTTGAGACAAAGCAACATTTGAAAAACACAACTTTCTTCATAATTTTCTCCTTAAAGCACACTATTCTCTATCTAAATTAAAGAAATCTTTTCTCACCTTAGCAAATACTTTGAGTTTCAAAACAGTCTCAGAAACACACCAATTTGTCTTCAGCAGAGCAAAAGGTATGCACTCCAGAGTCTGCAGCTATCAAAAGCACAGAAATGCTGTAATTCTTCACACATATCTCTCATGTCACCGTATCAAAACTCTTCCCTCACTTTTTTCAAATCAAAACCCTTCCCCCCTCTGCCCTCTCTGCTTTTTTTGCATAGCAACCACCTCTTGGAAGACCTCTGGTGTTTGCAAGTTCACACAACAATGTTGCAATTGAACTCTGAACTCTCAGTGCACCTGCATATCCAGTGCATTCTTTCATTTAATGATTTTTTCTTGACCACTCAAAATACATCTTTCAAAGAACTCATCCATGCACCCTAACTTTCTGTTTTCAGCAATCAAAATCCACCAATCACTGTTACTGCTTCATTAACACAGAAACTCCACAGTTTTTTTCATTTTAAACTCTTATTTTTTCAACTGCCATTTCATTGCCACACTTCATCTGACTGCAGGAGAACCTTCTCTCACCATGTTTTCTGTCTGGATTGTTGGACATAGTTACATCTATTGGGCTCAGAGGTATGCTGAGAACAAAAATGTACCTAACCTCAATTTACAAAATGTGGAAATTAAGTGGTTTGGCCACAGAGGATTAAAATGTCACCAATTGATACCATTGGTGAAAACCTTTATGCATTTGCCAAAACCTGACCTGTTAATTGTGCACTGTGGAGGTAATGATTTGGGCACTTTGACTGGGGTAGGTCTGGAAATGCTTTTAAAGGACACCTTTGAGCAATTAATGGCACTTTTTCCTCAGACTGCCTTGGTATATTCAAATATATGCCAAAGACAGAAATGGAGGTGGTCAAACCAATTTTGTCCACAAATTGAGAAGTCGAGGAAGCATGTAAACAAATCTGTTTCAGCTTACATGAGAGACCATGGAATGGGCTCCGTGTACAACAATAACTTGCGTTACTACATGCAAGATATCTACAGAGGAGATGGAGTTCACTTCTCAGATGAGGGCAACAGAGTTTTCATTCTGAATTTAAGACTGTGCATTGGTACCTACTTATAAGTACCTAAATGTACCATAAACCCAAAAGCTCTTCTCAGAGCTACCCTACATCTGATCACTCACAATTATTATTTTTCTCTAACTTTTTTCACTAATTTTCAACAAAGTACGCTCCCCGGGGCGCTACCCGGTACGCGAACCGGAAGCTAACCTCGCGAAATTTTAAAAAAAAATGATTTTTTTCCGCACATATAAGCCTCCTCAGCCACCCTCAGAAAACCTAGGGGGTCAAGATAAGTCTACCGTGCCCCCTTCTACCCATTCTGAACATTATTTGCCCTCCATCTTGTATCTTAAGTCGACCGAAACACAAAATGGTGGACTCCCGTAACGCTTAAGGTTCGCGTACCGGGGCGCTCGCCAGTTCGCGTACCGGGGCGCTCCCCGGGAAGCGCACCATCAAAAAAGGTGGGAAAGTAATTTACAGAAAAACGACTGGAGACACTCTCACCAAATATAGATTAGCTCATACTACATACCAATCCCTATCATTTTCACAAATTTGATTGAAATTCCATTTAGCCATTTAGCCTGTAGACCTCTCTAAATACCGTGAGGTAAATTACTTCTCAAAACACATCTGAAGTGTTGGAATTGACAACCAATGAAAATGTTACTTTCATTTTCTACTTTTATTACCTGACATTTGATTGGTTATATACCTGAATATATATAAAGGAAGAGAAGGAAACACAGCCATTTTGACTACTACTTCTTGTTGTACATTTCAATTGGATTTTCACTAATCACTTCAACTTCTTTGTAAAGGTAAGTTGTTATTTTTAAAACTGAAGTAAATTGTGCACCAAAAGTTAATATGGTAAACTTTTTCTGATAGTTATATACTATCCCTCTGTAGTAGTTATAGATTTAGATAGACTTCTCTGTTATAGTTATGGATGGAGTTAGGCTTCTCTTGTATAATTATGAAATTACTTACGTTAAATCACATACACTTTTTTATATTCCTACTTCCACTCTGATACTATACACTGCCCAAAGATAAATTCACTGATAAAAACTGCCTATCTAAAATTAATCCCAACAGTGCCCTATCACTACTAATATATATATTTTTTTTATCCAAATTTCAGGCAACATGGAAGGCGAACAGAAAGTTTCATTTCAAATTGTCCTGCTAGAGAGCAGCCAAGAATTAATTGATCCAAATGATATAGAATTTATGGATGAAACTTGGGACCAAGAACTACTGCAATGTGTGCAAGCAGTAGATGACCTCCTTCAAAATGAGGACATTTTACACCCTCAGAGATTACAAACTATGTTCATGGAAAATGACGACATTTCAGACAGTGAAATCTTAGAAATGTTATTAAATTTTAAAACACAATCACAATAATAAATAATTGCTTAAAAAATAAAGAAATTAAAAAATAATCAACAAAACCAACAATCAATTAACATACAGTATTTGAAAAGTCTATCATTCTTTTTTCCTTATAGTACGCTCCCCAGTACGCTTCCCGGTTCGCGAACCGGGCGCTCCCCACGCAAAAAAAAAAAAATATTTTTTTTTTTTTTGCCCTGCGGGGCCCTTTTAAAGCCTCCACATCAAACCTAGGGGGTCAGGGAGGATCTACTATGCCCCCTTATGGTCATTTCCCCCTTTGTTTTGGCCTCCTCTTGTCTCTCGATCCTACCGAGAGACAAGATGGCGGCCGCTCCGGACTGTTTAGAATGTTGACAGACACCGGAGAGCCAATCAGCTTCGCTTCGCGAAGTTCCGTTACGCGTAAAGTACGCGAACCGGAGCGCTGCCCAGAGCGCGCTTACAGATATATATCTTTTTTTAAACGTTAATTTCTCAAAATCCACTGGAGCACATATATTGAGACCAAGCAAAGGCACATCGGGCTAACAGTCCCTACAATTTTGCCAAGTTTCGTGCAAATCCATTCAGCCATTCGGGCTAAAAGTGAGGCCAACCGCCCTATGGAAATTAACATTGGAAAAACACGTTTTGGGACCCCCCTTTTTTCTCAGCCCCCCCTTGACGAACCCCCCCCAAATTTTCAGGGGCTGCTCAGAAACACAATGTTCCATTGTCCTGACAATTTCAGCCAATTCCGTCCACAAACGCCAAAGTTATTAGACATAGAATTTTCAGAAATCCCATAGGGAAAAAATCCTAACTATATATACCTACTGGCGACCGCCAGTAGGTAATATATATATTAACTACTGGCGGTCGCCAGTAGGTATATATAGTTAGGATTTTTTCTCTATGGGATTTTTGAAAATTCTATGTCGAATAACTTTGGCGTTTGGGGACGGAATTGGCTGAAATTTTCAGGAAAATGGCACATTTTGTTTCTGAGCAGCCCCTGAAAATTTGGAGGGGTTTCGTCAAGGGGGGGCAGAGAAAAAAGGGGGTCCCAAAACACGTTTTTCCCATTCATTTTTCCATTGGGCGGTTGGACTCACTTTTAGCTCGAACGGCTGAATGGATTTCCACGAAACTAGGCAAAATTGTAGATATGGTTTGCCCGATGTGCCTTTGCTAGGTCTCAATATATGTGCTCCAGTGGATTTAGAGAAATTAAAGTTAAAAAAAATATATATATCTGTAAGCGCGCCCAGGTTAGCGCCCCGGTCCGCGTACCTGACGCGTAACGGAACTTCGCGAAGCGAAGCTGATTGGCTCTCCGGTGTTTATCAACATTCTAAACAGTCCGGAGCGGCCGCCATCTTGTCTCTCGGTAGGATCGAGAGACAAGAGGAGGTCAAAACAAAGGGGGAAATGACCATAAGGGGGCATAGTAGATCCTCCCTGACCCCCTAGGTTTGATGTGGAGGCTTTAAAAGGGCCCCGCGGGGCAAAAAAAAAAACAAACATTTTTTTTGCGTAGGGAGCGCCCGGTACGCGCACCGGGAAGCGGTCCGGGGAGCCTACTATGAGGAAAAAAGAATGATAGACTTTTCAAATATTGTATGTTTATTGATTGTTCGTTTTGTTGTTTTTTTTTGTGATTGTTTTTCAAAATTTAATAGAACGTCTAACATTTGACTGTCCGAAATGTCGTCATTTTCAGTGAACATAACTTGCAACATTTGAGTGTCTGAAATGTCCTCATTTTGAAGGAGGAAATCTACAGATTGTACACATTGTAGTAGTTCATGGTCCTGTGATTCATCCATGAATTCAATGTCATTTGGTTCAATGTTTTCTTGATTGGTCTCTTCAAGGACAATTTCAAATGACACTTTTTGTTCTCCTTCCATTTTGCCTGAAATTTGCATAAAAAATATATATATATCAGTAGAGATAGGGCACTGTTGGGATACATTTAACAGTGAATTTATCTTTGGGCAGTGTATGGTATCAGACTGGTAGTAGAAATATAAAAATGTGTATGTGATGTAACCTTAGTAAATTCATAATTATAAAAGACAAGCCTAAATCCATCCATAACTATAACAGAGAAGTCTATCTAAATCTATAACTATTACAGAGGGATAGTATATAACTATCAGAAAAAGTTTTCCATATCAACTTAAAGTGCACAATATACTTCAGTTTTCAAAATAACATCTTACCTTTTAAAAACAAGTTTAAGTTGTCAGTGAAAATGCTCTTGCAATGTACTTCAGGAAGTAGTAGTCAAAATGGCTGTGTTTCTCTCTCTTTCTTTATATATATTCAGGTACATAACCAATCAAATGTCAGGTAAAAAAAGTAGAACATGAAAGTAACATTTTAATTGGTTGTCAATTCCAACACTTCAGATGTGTTTTGTGAAGTAATTTACCTCAGGGTATTTAGAGAGGTCTACAGGCTAAATGGCTAAATGGAATTCCAATCAAATTTGTGAAAATGGTAGGGATTGGTATGTAGTATGAGCTAATCTATATTTGGTGAAAGTGTCTCCAGTGGTTTTTCTGTGAATTACTTTCCCACCTTTTTTAAGCGAGCGCTTCCCGGTGCGCGCCCCGGTACGCGAACCGGAAGCGTTACGGGAGTCCTCCATTTTGTGTTTCGGTAGAATTGAGATACAAGATGGAGGGCAAATAATGTTCAGAATGGGTAGAAGGGGGCACGGTAGACGTATCCTGACCCCCTAGGTTTTCTGAGGGTGGCTGAGGAGGCCCATATGTGCGAAAACCCCCCCTTTTTTTTTCAAATTTTTGCGCGGTTAGCGTCCGATGCGCGTACCGGGTAGCGCTCCGGAAAGCGGAAATCGTGAAAATTAGTAAAAAAAAAGTTACATTTAAAATTTGTTTAGAGTGATCATAGTTAGGGTAGCTCTGAGAAGAGCTTTTGGGTATGTGGTAGATTTAGGTACTTATAAGTAGGTACCAATACATAGTCTTAAATTCAGGATGAAAACTCTGTTCCCCTCATCTGAGAAGTGAACTCCATCTCCTCTGTAGATATCTTGCATGTAGTAACGCAAGTTATTGTTGTAGATGGAGCCCATTCCATGGTCTCTCATGTAAGCTGAAACAGACTTATTTACATGCTTCCTCGATTTCTCAATTTGTGGACAAAATTGGTTGGACCACTTCCATTTCTGTCTTTGGCATATATTTGAATATATCAAGGCAGTTTGAGGAAAAAGTGCCATCAATTGCTCAAAGGTGTCCTTTAAAAGCATTTCCAGACCTACCCCAGTCAAAGTACCCAAGTCATTTCCTCCACAGTGCACAATTAACAGGTCAGGTTTTGGCAAATGCAAAAAGGTTTTCACCAATGGTATCAATTGATGACATTTTAATCCTCTGTGGGCAATCCACTTGATTTCCACATTTTGTAAATTGAGGTTAGGTAAATTTCTGTTATCAGCAAACCTAAGAGCCCAGTGGATATAACTATGTCCAACAATCCAGACAGAAAACATGGTGAGAGGAGGTTCTGCTGCAGTCAGATGAAGTGTGGCAATGAAATGGCAGTTGAAAAAATAAGAGTTTAAAATGAAAAAAACTGTGGAATTTCTGTGTTAATGAAGCAGTAGCGGTGATTGGTGGATTTTGATTGCTGAAAACAGAAAGTTAGGGTGCATGGATGAGTTCTTTGAAAGATGTAATTTGAATGGTCAAGAAAAAATCATTTTATGAAAGATTGCACTAGATATGCAGGTGTACTGAGAGTTCAGAGTTCAATTGAAACATTGTTGTGTGAACTTGTAAACATGACAGGTCTTTCAGGAGGTGGTTGCTATGGAAAAAAGGCAGAAAGGGCAGAGGGGGGAAGGGTGTTGATTTGAAAAAAGTGAGGGAAGAGTTTTGATTGGGTGACATGAGAGATATGTGTTATGAATTACAGCATTTCTGTGCCATTGATGGTTGCAGCCTCTGGAGTGCATACCCTTTGCTCTGCTAAAGAAAAATTGGTGTGTGTCTGAGACTGTTTTGAAACTCAAAAAGTATTTGCTAAGGTGAGAAAAGATTCATTTAATTTAGATAGAGAATATTATGCTTTAGGGATAAATTTATGAAGAAAGTTGTGTATTTAAAATGTTGCTTTGTGTCAAGTGTTTTACAAATAGATTTAGTTTCTTTGAGTTACATAGCCATGTTAAAAGTGACGCCAAAGTGGTGGAAGGGCTTTAAAAATACGCTTTCATGTGTGTTAGGGCATTTTAGGTCACTTCCTCATGAATGTGGGTAAATAAGTGATTTACTTGAAGTGTTTCAAAACGTTTTTTGAAATCAATTAGGTTTCTTGATATGTACTGCTAGAGTTTCATAGGCTGCTTGACGCATATTTACAAGGCCTTTGAGTCACTTTGATGTTATTTTCCACATTTTAATTTAAGACATTTCCCCGTGGTGCAAAGTCCTTGTAAATACGCCCCCATGTGTGCTTGGCAAATTTAGACTTTGTTTCTTTGAGTTACATAGCCATGTTAAAACTGACGCAAAAATGGTGCAAGGGCCTTAAAATACGCTTTCATGTGTGTTAGGGCATTTTAAGTCAATTCCCCATGAATGTGGGTAAATAAGTGATTTACTTGAAGTGTTTAAAAACGTTTTTTGAAATCAATTAGGTTTGTTGATTTGTACTGCTAGAGTTTCATAGGCTGCTTGAGGCATATTTACAAGGCCTTTGAGTCACTTTGATGTTATTTTCCCCATTTTAATTTAAGACATTTCCCCGTGCTGCAAAGTCTTTGTAAATACGCCGCCATGTGTGCTTGGCAAATTTAGAATTTGTTTCTTTGAGTTACGTAGCCATGTTAAAAGTGATGCAAAAGTGGTGGAAGGGCCTTAAAAATACGCTTTCATGTGTGTTAGGGCATTTTAAGTCACTTCCTCATGAATGTGGGAAAATAATTTGTTTTTTTGATGTGTTTAAAAACGTTTTTTGAAATCAATTAGGTTTCTTGATATGTACTGCTAGAGTTTCATAGGCTGCTTGACGCATATGTACAAGGCCTTTGAGTCAATTTGATGTTATTTTCCACATTTTAATTTAAGACATTTCCCCTCGGTGCAAAGTCCTTGTAAATACGCCCCCATGTGTGCTTGGCAAATTTAGACTTTGTTTCTTTGAGTTACATAGCCATGTTAAAATTGACGCAAAAATGGTGCAAGGGCCTTAAAAATACGCTTTCATGTGTGTTAGGGCATTTTAAGTCACTTCCCCATGAATGTGGGTGAATAAATAGTTTACTTCATGTGTTTAAAAACGTTTCTTGAAGTCAATTAGATTTCTTGAAATGTACTGCTAGAGTTTCATAGGCTGCTTGGCGCATATTTACAAGGCCTTTGAGTCACTTTGACGTTATTTTCCCCATATTAATTTAAGTCATTTCCCCGTGGTGCAAGGTCCTTGTAAATACGCCCCCATGTGTGCATGGCAAATTTAAGTACTGACAGGATGTGCTTCTACATAGGAGCTGTGTTGTGTTTTCAAATTATGACCAGAAAATCGTTTTTAAAAAAAAAGAAATGCTTTATTGTGAGTAATGTACATTGCTCTGTTGCATACAGTCCTCACCTTCTGCGTACTCTTGGATATGCTAGACTACATCCGTACAATGAGATACCTAAGCTGAGGAAATAGAGGTGATGTGATTGTTAAATGAGCATAAATATTTGCACGTTTTTCAATTACATCACCTGTGTTTCCTAACATTACGAATCACATTGTGCAGATGAGGTTTAGGTCTGTGCAGGGAGACAGAGGAGGTCTGGCCTTTGTTCAAGAGTGCAGTGGACATGACTCACTTCGTTGGTAGGCCTGCACATGTATTATCTCCTCTGTACTCTTCAACAAGCCTAAATTTAATCTGTAACTCTGAGTAGGCCTCACCTCAAACAAATCTCTGGATAGGCCACACCTTATCGGCATCCTGAATCAATCAATTAAAAATGTAAGGGGCAAATTTATGATGGACGTGCACCTCTTTTGCGCCGCTGTTGCGTCACTTTTGAGACGCAGCGGCGGTGCAAAAGATGCGCTATGTTGAGACATATTTACAACTTGACGCATCTAGGCAGATGTGTCACGGTGTAAAGTCCTGTGCCACATGAAACCTGCGTCAGGTTTCATGTGGGCGTTTTGTTGCAGGGTGGGCATTCATTTGCATGAAAGCCCTGTAAAACTAACACGGTGAAATTTAGAACATTTCACTGAGTCAGCTTAATGGCATTGCTGAAACAAATCCTTAGGCCTGTTTGAAACAGCCATAAGGAGTGACGCACCATGCAATGTGTGGCTTGCCCCTGTGCATTGTAGTAGACATGTCGCGCTTATGACGTGATTCCTGCAATGTGCCGCTTTTGCGGCACAGATGCGTGACGCATCTGTGCTATTTTTGTTCAATGGTGCTCCACATTGTAAATACGGCACATCATGGGTGGCAGAGCAGCAGCGCACGTTAACTGTTGCATCCCTGCGGATGCGCCAGTTAACATAAATCTGCCCCTTTACATTTAAGTATGAGCAGGGGACACAGAGTTGGTGAGGCTTATCCAAGGTTAAGAAGAGATGAGTCCTGTTCACTGAAAACCTGGACATAGGCCTCACCTCCTCAGCATCGCTGGACATGGCTAAATAATATCTGCAAAATGTTACTCTTGTTAAACAATTTTACTATTATAGTCTCTGAGATTTGTCTCTTACTCTGCAACATCTCATTGTTGTTCTCTTTTTTTAAAGATAACAACAACATGAAGCATGAGTGATAATGAGCAAACTGTTGATCTCGATAATATCATTGAAATTGTCATTGAAACATCAGTGGAAGTAGATCCCTTGGATGATTTAAATCCTGAGGATGATGAAGAACATGATAAGGATGCCGATTTGTCAGAATTGTATGACATAGGGTTGGAAGCTGACCTGCTAGAGCCTATGGAACTATAAACAGTTATTTCTAAAAGTTACTGGAAATGAAAAGTAACCATGTTAACCGTTTCATTTAAAATTAAACACAACTTCAAAAACAGCTTGTGTGAAGTGTCTTTAATAAAATAGTGAAATATGCTGATAAAATTAGTTCAGATTCACATATAAAAGAGCAAAGGTCAAATGTAGAAGCATTCTATTTCTTTGCTACTATTTGTGAGTACTAAATTTGCCAATGCACTAAAAATTATTGTATGTAGAATTGACAAGTAGTGTGTTAATTTTTTGACGACTGTTATTGATTTACTGTTTGGTAATAGTGGTTAATAACATTTTTTATTATATTTTACCACAGATTCAACTGCAGATCATTTCAAAACTACAGTATGCCATCGAAGCAAAGAAGCCGAAAGGCTACAAAACGTCAAAGACAGCAGCTTACTACATGCTTGCAGCAGTCCTCTACAATAAAAACTCGTCAAGTCACCAAGAAACCTCCGGGTAAGACAACGAAATCATTCATAAGAAACATTTGCAGAAAAAAAAATATCAGTACAGAACATGTTTTAGTGCAGAAAAAGAGAGCCAATTTAAACGGAAAGGAAAGGCCAATCAAAAATGTTACTGCTAGAGCAGGAGATAACTCTGTGCATGGTAGTAGAAGGAAAAATCAGTTTAGGGACATTCGTAGACGAATGTTTCGCAACAGGATAATTGGCAATTTGTTAAAAAATGTTAAGAAACGTCAACCGAAAGTGGCTTTTTATAAGAGAAAGAGAAACATTGAGAAAATTATTGATCAGGCATTCGAAATTAAGCGAAAGTTATTTATTTTGATAATCAATAGAATTAGGAAACTAAACAAGGTAATTTATGATTTCAAAACAAATAGTAGATGGAAGAGAACAGTTAATCGTAGTAATTTTTGTGAAGTTTTTTCAGGAAAATGGATGCATAGTTCAAGTTGTGAGGCATTTTTTAATGAGGAGAGTTATTTCCAGGATAATGATTTGGTGCATGCAGTTGACACCAGTGGTCGAGCATATGAGGTGAAAGATGGTTGTCCGGTTGAAAAAGAAAAACTTGTGTCAACAGAGGCAGAAGAGGCGTTAGGTAATGAGGTTTTAGGAAGACGTCCTAAGGGACCAGTGTACACCTGGAAGTGTAGTAGTATTTGCAGTGTGCGACAGGATTCCATCAATTTGCTTTGTGATTTTGTACGGACAGTTAATAAGAAAACTTTAAAACAGAAAATGAAGTTGTTGCAAGAATTAGATCCTTGCAGAGTGAGAGAAGTGACAGGTTTGCATGGTCATTCACTGGCTTGTCTTTCCAGGAGAGTATGCCAGAGTGTTTTTCATCATTTCAGGATGCTAGCAGTGCATCATAATAAAGTGAGGAAATTAGTTAGAATGTTGTATTATGCTAAGAGTCCAGCAAGTATGCTTAAACAATTATGCACTGCTCTTTTGCATGGTTCTGAAGTAGATGTGAAGAATATTTGTGAAGAAATTGAGTTTTGTTACTTTGCAAGTAAAGAGAAGAATGTTGAAATTGACCCAGAAGAAGAAGGTAATGTGGAAGAGAGTGTACAGGTTTCCAGTACAGATAATTTTCAGAAGGAAATTGCCACGTTTCAGGTGAAATAAAGTGAGAGGCCTAATTTCACTTGTGTGTGTTGTCGACGCACTTATTATAAGAATCAGACTAAGTTAGTGGATTTATATGCAAAAAGTGAAAGGGAAAATAATAGTGAATGGAAGGATTTCGCAACATACTTGATGGTAGAAAATTGTTTTGATTTGGGATCGGATCAACGTGTGTGCACTTATTGTTGTAACAAATTAAATCAAAACCAGATGCCTGCTAGAGCGGTTCATAATAATCTGGAATTGGTTGAGATTCCTTCTGAATTGAAGGATTTAAATACTTATGAATCTATTTTGATTCAAAGTGTCCATCCCTTTCAGGCTATTGTACGAATGGAGCCAAAGACAGGGAAATTGCCTCCATCAGATTTACAGGGAGGATTAAAGGGAAGAGTTGTTTATTTGCCTCTAGATTTCAAGAAAAACATTAATACAATTGCAGTAGAGAAAGTGGAAGAGGAACCTCCGGTTATCCTAGTTAATGGGGTTCCGACAAAGAGTAAGAAAATCTGGCAAGATTTAGTGGATGTTAGGAAAGTCAAAAAGGCAACATTGTATTTGAAGAAAAACAATAAGTACTACAAGAATGTATATGTTGCAGAAGAGGAAGTAAGTGAAGAAGAGGACAGCGATTTGTGTGCTGGACAAATTGAGAAAGTAGAAGCCTCTAAAAATGAAGAAATATATGAACATTATAGTGTTCATCCTTTGCATTCCAAGGAAGTCATGGGGAATGCTATTGAGTTGTTTCAAATGAAACAAGCCAAAGGGAGTCCCATTAGTGTTTGGGAGGAAAGTTTGGAAGCTCGGTGTTTCCCACAGCTATTTCCAACAGGTCAAGGAGGAAGATATGATGAGCGACCTCATCAAATTCCTACTTCTGAATACCGGACTTTACGATTGTATGCAGAAGATCCTAGGTTTCGTCAATGCATTCCCTATTTGTTTCATCTACTGTTTGAAAGTGATCTGTCTGGACTGTCATATGCAGTGAACCACATTTTGAAAAGTGGTGTACAGATGCAAAATATCTCGGCAAGGGACTTTATGGATAAAGTCGATGTGCAAGACAGTATTTTGGATTCTCACCTGATTAATCTCATGGCGTGTCAGCGTGGTACTAATGAGTACTGGTACCGTCGTCATGGTGATTTAAAATGTATGCTGAGGAACTTAGGAACTCCCACATGGTTCCTCACTCTCAGCTGAGTATGGCTGGGAAGACTTACTTGAATTTCTACGAGAGGCAAATGGAAACATTGAAAATATCGAATTCAAGACACCTGGAGAACTGTGCTCTTTGGATCCAGTGAATGTATGCAGATACTTCAATCATAGATTTGAAGCTATGATGTCTTTCATCATGAACAAGAAGAATCCACCTCTTGGAGAGGTGTTGGATTTCTTCTGGAGAAAGGAGTACCAAGCAAGAGGTGCTCCTCATATACATATGCTGCTATGGATCAAAGATGCACCCAAATTTGGAACAGATCCGGATGACTTAGTGATGAGTTTCATAGAACAGTATTCTACATGTGCTGTTCCAAACACAAAGGAAGACAAAAGCCTAAGAGAACAAGTTTTACGCTTCCAAAGCCATCGTTGTGGAAAGTACTGTCGTCGTAAATTCAGAAACAAGGACAAGTTCTACACAAAATGTCGTTTCGCCTTTCCACGATCGGTGATTTCTAAAGGAAGAGTGAACAGTTTGATGTCTTCGCTGCGACATAATGTGACGAGGAAATCACCCAAAAATACATACAATTTGAAAAGGAACGAAGAGTCCAAGTACATCAACGACTACAACCCAGTGATTTTGTCCATGTGGAATGCTAACATGGATATACAGTTTGTGGCTGATAACTGTATGGCTGTGGCTCGGTATGTGACATCTTACATCACCAAAAAAGAAAAGACAGAATTGAAGGATATGTGGGAGGACATTTCCCATGAAAAGAGCCTCAGTAAGAAGTTGTACAGTTTCAGTCTGAAGATGTTGTTGCATCGAGAAATCGGAGGTTACGAATGTTCTGACCGGTTATCTTCAGCAAGTCTCTATGCCAAATCTAGGAGTATCATTTGGGCGAGTCTTGGTCTTGCTGCAACACGTAATCGAGTTCTGAAACCTGTACGGGAAATTGAGTATTTGGCGGAAAAGGAGCCAAACAGTACAGATATTTTGAAGACCAACATGTTGGATACATATTATCCAAATAGAAGCAGTCACCTCGAGAATGTTTGTCTGTATGAGGTTCTACAAAATTACATATTCAAGAGGAACATCAAAGAAGATATTGATAAAGGAGTGTATGCTGTAATTGGAAGTGAGGGATGTCTGGTCAAGCAAAGAAAATGCCACTTGGTAAACCATCGAAAATTGAGTGGCGAATCTCCTGAAAGAAAAGAGTTTTTCTATTTAGCACTTTTGCAACTTTTCAAGCCTTGGCGTGCAGAAGAGGAACTGCTTGGAGATTTCCTCTGTTACGAAGACTCTTTCAATGCCGCCAAGGAGACCATAGAATGTCCTGTTTTTCCCAAATATCTAGAAATGTTGAATGCGGAAATCGAGCAGGAAGCAACGATTGCAGCCGAGATTGCTAGAGACAGTTCTCAGGACAGTCAGAGTTCTGTTTCATTGAGTCAGGATCCACTAGGAGGACCAGTTATCGAAAATGAAGCTGCCACTGCCATGATTGAAGTGGAAAGAGCCATGGCACATGCTCAGGAGGATGCGGTTAACTTAGAAGACTTGGAAAGACAACTCAACGTTGAGCAGAGGAAAATAGATGACGAAGTTACACACCAAATTGATCATGGATTAAGTCATGAGAAGAAAGAGTGCTCATGTACATCGTTGAAGCCTGTCCGACTGTACGTGAGTGGAGAAGCGGGAACTGGAAAAAGTTTCCTCATTAAAGCAATTTCATATTATTTGCAGAAAAGGACTGAGTCATCCCTGTCTTGTGTTGTCACCGCTCCAACTGGACTGGCAGCACATAACATTAAAGGTATTACTTTGCATCGTCTACTGATGCTGCCAGTGGAGCATGATAACAAATTACAATACCACAAGTTATCTGGAGATGCTTGTTGTGAAGTTTCAAGAGTCTTGAGGAAAATGAAACTTCTTATCATTGACGAAGTAAGCATGGTTTCCAATGTCATGCTTGCCTTTGTGCATTTGAGAATGCAAGAAGTTCTCAAAACAGAGTATGATGTGTTATTTGGTGGCAAATACATCATTGTTTTCGGTGATCTTCTGCAGCTGACACCAGTGAAAGGACAACCTGTGTTCAAAATGCTCACACATGTAGATACCAGGAAGTGCCTAGGGAGCATTGGCAACGTCAATATATGGTTAAACTTCAATTATGCTGAACTGCGTGAAAATATGTGTCAAGCGAAGGATGAAGATTATAAGAATATTCTACAAGATGTTAGAATCAGAAAAGTGACCGAGCATGGGAAAGAAGCTTTACATGCACGATTACTGTCAAATTTGTATCCAGAAGAAGACGTTGTGCCTGAGAATATTTTTCGGAATATTACTGAGAAGAAATCTGGAATATGTTTGATGCCAACTCTTGCAGAATGTGCCATCTTCAACAATAAAATGTTGAATTTAGAAAACCAAGAGATTGTGAAACTGGAAGATATTGACAGAATAGAGCATATGGGAGCAACAATTATTTTGTCTGAGAATTTGAAATCAAAATTGGATTCATTAGAGAAGACTATATCTAAAACTGCTGGTTTTGAAAAGACTCTGAATGTGTGCTTAAATTGCCGTATAATTTTAAGAAGGAATTTACATGTTGAAAGAGGTCTGGTAAATGGATCTATGGGTAATGTTGTTGATTTTGAAAAATACAGAAATAGAGATGGAATTGAATTTTTAAAAATTAAATTTGATGGCATTGAGGAAGTACAGCTAATTGGTCGTTGCTCTGCTAGGTTTTTGCTTGTAAAAGACTTATATGTTCGCCGTAAGCAGTTTCCTGTTTGCTTAGCATATGCGGTGACAATCCATAAATCGCAAGGTTTAAGTGTAGACAGTGCATTGGTGAATATTGGCAGTTCTGTGTTCAAGGAAGGTATGGCATATGTGGCATTGTCACGAGTCAGAACTTTATCGGGATTGTACTTGATTGAGTGTGATGTCACAAACATTTGTGCGGATCTAGATTGTATTAAGGAATACAATAGGTTAAGAAGAGAGTATGCTCCACATTTGCCTCAATATCCTTTGTTTGAGAAACGTGTGGTAGGCCGGAAACAAAGAAATGTGACCAATAGTAGGGAGGTTGTAGCAAAAAGACGAAAAGTCGATGAACCCAAAATTATAAGCAGAAAAATATGGATTCTGTTGAAGATGTTGTTGGTTTTCAATTTGAAAATAGTTCTGGTGTCAACTGCTATGCTAATGTAGTGGTTAATGTTGTCTTTTCTCTAGAAACTTTAAAAGAAGAGATTGTGGTCAATTCGGATCAAAGATTTTGCGGTTTGTTGAATTCTGTGTTAGAGAAATGTAGCACTGATAGAATAAAAATAGAAAGTGTGTCTGAAATTCGAAATCTGTTAGACAAATGTTCAGGTCAAACGCAATTCTCTCAAAATATTCAGCAAGATTGTCAGGAGTTTTTAATGTATATGCTTGATGTATTGCAAGATGAAGGTGTAGATGTAGATCATCTGTTTGGCCTTTCTTATCAATGGCAGCATGACTGCGAGAACTGTAGGTTATCAAGTACTACTAGTGTAGACTCAGAAAGATTTATATATTTAACTTTGCCAGACAGTAAATCAGTGTCCTTTAATACGCTAGTAAAAGCAGCTGATCACAACATGGAGTGTAGCCAATGTAAGTCTGCAATGTTGTCAACATTATTTATACGAACATATGGCCAGTATGTCATTTTAATGTTCCAACGATGTAGGCCTGATGGAACAAAATTGACAACTTTAATTAAAAATGTTGTGGCTTCGCAGTTGTCAATATCAGGAAGGACTTTTGTACCTGCAGCAATTATATATCATGACGGTCCTTCAACAACATCAGGACATTACACAGCTTATTTGAAGTCTAGAAACGGCTGGTCATTCTGCAATGATTCTGTTTTAACTTTCAAAAAAAAATTGCCTTTTGACCTTAAAAATTCTTACCTGGTGTTTTTACAACCAAAATTTTAGGGAAAGAATCTCGGGATTTGCTCTGAGGAATTTCAAGAGGTTCTAATGGCTCCTACACTATTTGGCCTTGAGGATAAGTGTAGTACAGAGTAAAAAGTTATTTTTGAGTTGTAAGTAGTTCCTGAAAAAAAAGAAGGTTTTCTTACAGAAAGTGGTGGGCACGGATTAGTTAAAGGACAACAGAGTATTCCCCAAAGCAAACGGTGTTCTTACCATAACACTTGACGTCATGGAAAAATAACTGCACTTTGAATGAGTTCAGAAAAACTGTTTCTTTTAATAAGCTAATTCAAGCAGCCAATCAAAACATGGAGTAGAGGTAATGTAAGTCTGCAATGGTGTACACATTATTTGAACAAACTTTTGGTTATAATGTCATTTTAAAATTCCAACTATACAAACCTGATGAAAGTAAGTTTTCAACTTTAATTACAAATGTTGTGGCTACACAGTTGTTGATTTTAGGAAGAACATTTCTATCTGCAGCTATTATATGACATGATGGTCCTTTGACAACATCCGCTTATTACACAGCTTATTGAAAATGTAAAAAAAGCTGATGTTTCGGAAATGATTCACATTTGTCTATGAAACAATGTTGCCTTTTGACTTAAAAATATTCTTACTTTCTGTTTTCAGAAGAAAGAATTTAGGGTAGGTAACTGGCCTATAATGATTCTAGGAGTTGATATAATTTTATGTACTGTTTTAAATTGCTTTGTGATTAAAAGAGATGTAGAGAATTAAATAATTGTAGTAGTCATAGAGGTAGTGTAAGTCTGCTTCATGAAACAATCATTTAAAATGTTAGGGGCAGTTTTATGATGGCCGTGCACCTCTTTTGCGCCGCCGTTGCGTCACTTTTGTGACACAGCAGCAGTGCAAAAGATGCACCATGTTGCAAGATAGGCCTCACTTCATCTGCAACAAGATACCGTCAGTTTAAAATGTATATATTTAGGACTGTGTAGGGGGCATTGAGAAGCAGAGGCTTCTGTAAGTGTCAAAGTTGTTGCATACAGTGCTCACCTTCTGCGTAGTCTTTCATATGCTAGACTACATCTGCACAATGAGATACCTAAGCAAAGGAAACACAGGTGATGTGATTGTGGAATGAGCAAAAAAAATTGAACGTTTTTCAATTACATTACCTGTGTTTCCTAACATTATGAATCACATTGTGTAGATTCCTCACTCAGTCTGTATCTGACACTCTTTCCTTCACTTCCTCTGTCTCCTCTCTCCCTCACTCTCTTTTCCTTATTCACCCTTTCCTTATATAGTTTACCTTACTCACTTTCTTTTAGTAGCTTACACAACTTCAATTTAGTTTTCTCTTCTATCCTTCTTTTCTGTCACTGAAAGTATCTTCTTTTTTTTTCTCTTAGTAATTTACTCTATTTCAATTTCTTTTTGTGTCTGACTGTCTATCACCGTTTCTTTCTCTTTTTTTCTGCATGTTTATCTCTAACTTTATTTCTTTGTAAAATTGGATGATTGTCAATCTTTTCCCTTGTCTTTTCTAATTTTTAAATACATGTTTTAATATTTTTCAAATTTTTGTTCTTTCTTTCACAGATTGAAAGTATAAAAATAACAAGTGACTAAGTTAACGACAATTATAAGGTAAATGTTTTGTACTCTTTTCGTTACATTTCTATCACATTTAACTTCTATTAGTTCCACTGCTTCATTTCTTTAACCCTCAGTTTCCTGCCTTTGCTACTTCCCTCATTCCTTTCTCTATTACTTACTTACTCTACTCCTTCCACTCCTTTTCTCAGTCCCTCTGTTCTCATAGTTCCTCACTCCTGTTCTATTACTCTCACTGTCTCTGACTGATCACTCTTACACTACTTGTTCATTATGCTTTCTCCCTGTAGTTCAAGCACACTAAGGGGCATATTATCAACACAGGCAATAAAATTATCGCTGCTTTTATTGGCAGAAAACTGCCGCATAAGCGGCTTTAGCGGCAGTTTTCTGCCGATAAAAGCAGCGAAAATTTTATCGCCTGTGTTGATAATATGCCCCTATGTTATTTACATTTCTTTGCTGTTTTAATCATTCCTTTTCTGTCACTTCTTCTTTTCTGCTTTCTGTTTTTTCTCTCTGTTATTCCAAATGTTTTAACCTTAGTCACTATCATACATCTTGTTTTATTCCTATTTACTTTTGCTGACTGTTTTCTTAACACTTTCCCTTAGGATTGTTCTTTTAGTCCGGTTCTATCCCCACCTCTCATTCCACATCCTTTACTATTTTTCTTCTTATTTTGAACATTCACTCACATTCTCCAAGAAACTCTTGTTTATTATTCTTCTACTCTCCTTTTTTTCTTTCACTTCCTTATCTATTTTGTTTTTCACAATTATACCCTCTTCCATCTTTTCTTCGGTAAATAGATCTATTAAACAATATCTCTCTGTTACTCCCTCTAGCTGTCTTTCTTTTAACATTACTCTCTGTTTCCTTCCCTTATACTAACTCTTCTTTTTAAAAAAAAAGAATTTTTGGTTCGCTTTCGGGTTAGCGTACCGGTGCGCGTACCGGGAAGCGCACCAATGAGAAAAATGAAGTCAAGAGTGCTAAAAATGTTAGTAATTTTTTTTAAATGGGAGGTAGTTCTGAAAAGAACTTTTTTTAATGTTTTTGTTGTTTTATATTTTTTTTAAATTTTTCTGAACATTTTTTGGGTTTTTTTGTATTTTTTGAACAATTTTATGTTTTTTTTGTTTTTTTGGGGGGGAAACAACAAAAAACAGCCATTATAAAGGGCTCAACAAAAAACAAGAAACAAAAAACTGGGAATTAACAGTGGCTCGAGAGGAGCAAAAAAAAAAAAACTACTGCTTTCTTCTCTTGCTGCAGTTGTGGTTGTTGATGGAATCATTAATAAGGTGAATGCTTAGTTCCCCGTAGCAGAAGGTCTTTCCGCAAAAAATGCAGACCATTTTTATTACACCAAATTTTTTTGTATATTTGGTACTGTTTCGCGCCCTTCTGGTGCTGCAAATGAAGATTCACCTGAGGAGGTGCTGGCCTGATGGTCTCTTTTTTTCTGAGCCAGATCCCGTACCTCAGCTTGTGCCAGATTGTTAGGGTGCCACCTCTGCATGTGGCGGATCATTGTGTAGTTCCCAAATTAATATTTTTTATTTGGGTTGCCCCTGGACATGACCTCGTTGCAAATTAAGCATGTCACCTTCGGGTCATTCACTTTTTTTTGCCCAGCAGGGATGGAAAAATACTGCCATATATAATGAACTTTGACATGGCTTTGTCTTGGTTCTTCAGGCAAGTATGTTCTGGTTTGTTGGTCCTCATCATCTTCTTCCTCCTCTTCTTCAACTCCTGGAAGGATCTGGGGTGGTGAACCTTCCTTCTGGGTGGTGGTGGTGGTGGTGGGGGTGCACCAGCTGCAGCTACTATGAAGCCATGTCTCACAAATAGCTCTTGCTTTCTCAAAGAAAAAAGTAAGAATGAGAAAAAAAGGAGGGGGCTTTCATCATTTGTAGAAAAAAAGTTGAGAACCAATGAAAAGTGTTATTTTCAGGTCACATGTCCCGACGCGCTTACGCTACGCTCACAGGAGCGCTTACGTTGCGTGCTCCGGGTTGTGCCACGGAGCGCTTCCGGGTACGTTTATGGAGCGCGCCGAAGAAACGCATCACGCGGTTATGCATTGTGTCACGTTTACACGGCGCATCACGCGACTACGCGAAACGTCATGATGTTGTTTTCGTTCGCGGGAAAAGCGCTCCCCGGTACGCTCCCCGGGGCGCTCACTCGTACGTTCACCGGTACGTGCCCCGGGAGCGCCCCGGTGCGCGTACCGGGGCAAATAATAAAAAAAAATATTTACACATTTTAAAATTTCTAATAAAAATTATCACTTTCATACATATAGATATTTGCTATTAAAAAACCTATGAAATTCACTGAAAAAACCATAGGTTATAGACCATATATAGTTAGGAATTAGCATTTACAAAACCTTGAAAATTCACTCAAAAAACCATAGGTTATAGACCATATATAGTTAGGAATTAGCATTTACAAAACCTTATTTTACTCACACAAAACCATTGAAATTCGCATATATAGTTAGTTGTACTAACTATATATCGCGCACCCGCAATCCACTGCTGATCATGTCACATATTACATCATTCATGACATGGTCAGTGACATCACTGATGACATCACTGATGACATCTCAAATGACATCACTGATGACATCACTGATGACATCTCAAATGACATCACTGATGACATCACTGATAACATTACTGAGCACATCACTGATGACATTATTCATGTGATAATACGATGAACCTCTTCAGACTCTAATATAACCTTAGATACACTCAGTGTAAACAGACACTCACAGACTGTCACTCATCCATGGAGTTACTCACACACCTACTCAGTCATGCAAAAAATCAATCACACCTCCATTTTCTCAACTATACAGTTATACACACCTTACTTGTTCAAACAGATACTAACAAATATTTACTCTCTTATACAATCCCTGATACAATTTCAGAATGATCCATACAGCCACTCACACATTCACTGGTTCTTATGCACATTTATTTATATATGTCAACTCTCACATGTACTGTGTTTTACATATGTACTTACTTTGACATGTAGCACTGAGATATCCATTCACTCACCAATACACTCATGCACACCGTCAACCGCCCATACAGCAGTTTCCACATGCACTTTTGAACCCATACATCTAGTGAATCAACTGCTCACACATCTATGCACAGAGTCATACACCTCCCAGCCACCCACACACACACTCAGTCTCTCATACAAATACTTGGGCAACCAATCAATAACCCATATAGTTACTCATATAGCTACTGATCAACACATGCAGCAGTTTACAGAACAACAGACATAATGATGGACAAATTAAGACAGTTTAGTCACTAAACCATGCACTCAGTGAGACACATTTAATCACTCACTCATACAGTCAGTCATGCACCTACTAAATCCTTTATCCAGACACTTATACATCCACTCATTCTTCAATATGTAAGACATATTTTAACTTTACAGAAATACACAGTCACTGGATGTTGTCTTCAGTGATGTCATCAGTGATGTCATTTGAGATGTCATCAGTGATGTCATTTGAGATGTCATCAGTGATGTCATCAGTTATGTCACTGACCATGTCATGATTGATGTAATATGTGACATGATCAGCAGTGGATTGCGGGTGCGCGATATATAGTTAGTACAACTAACTATATATGCGAATTTCAATGGTTTTGTGTGAGTAAAATAAGGTTTTGTAAATGCTAATTCCTAACTATATATGGACTATAACCTATGGTTTTTTCAGTGAATATATATATATAAATATATATATATATAAAAAAAAATGGAGTACGTTGGTGCTAGAGGGTGAGCCCCCACTGTGGTTATCAGGAAGTGGTACGAGGATGGCAGCAGTGGAAGATAGAGATCCCGTAGCAGGGCGGTTTTGTCGACTGCCAGCGCGGTTTCAACATTTTCCGGCAAGAAATGCCTCGACCAGGATTCTGATGCCCAGAGGTGATTGGGCACTGCTGAAGTCTATACCGAAGCGGTGAGGTTGATTTGGCATATCTGCAACTGTTTGAGCATCGGTCCCCCACCACCTTAAGTTGATGTCTGTTTGCTGACATGTATTTCACGCTTTTTATCGTTATAAGACATTCAGACTTTGGTGCCTGTGATGAACTGCATATGCGACCCCCATATTCCCTGGGAATGCTATCCAAAACCGATACTAAGGTTTAAGAGATGCTGACTTTTAAAAGTGACATTTGCCAAACTTTCCCGGCATGATTGAGTTCGACCAGTTGCATCATGGGATAGGTAGTCCTGACACGGACATGTGCACATGCTGGACATTAGACTGTTGTCTTACATTGATACAATTGTGTATCCTAGGTCCTGTATCAAGCTGACAGTTATATTACCGTAGTACAATGCGACTTGGGCCCGGAGTTCATGTTCAGTGCAATTTATGTTTTGGCTTCGAAAAATCATGTCTGTACTCAGAGTCAGCATCGGATTATCGGTGTATTGTTTTGTATTGTTAAAGCATTCCTTTGCCATTTTCGTTTTCAAGGGGGAACAGTGGCACCTTTATTCTCTACAATGATGTTATTTCAGCGTGTCTCTATGTCTAATGTGTCCATTAGATTTTATATAACGGTCAATATACAGGCAACATATTTAGAGCATTTGGCGCCCCATTTGAAATCTATGCAATTTCCCACTTAGTTTTGGCTACATTAAGATTTTTAAAATTCTGTACCCCCACTATATATGTTTTATGCGATATTGTATAGCATTAGCTTTGCGCAAAATGTTAGACACAGTTCTTTTATAATTGGGAGTGTCAGAAGTGAGGCACGTAGTATGTTGTCTATTTTTACTAGTGCCATAAGTGGGAGTGACTATATATTCTAAAAATGAACTGGCGCCAAATAGATTGACAAAGGCTTCGCAGAAGCCGAAACGCGTCTCTTTGGTCTTGGGGTCGAGGGGGACCTGATACAATAAAAGAAGCCTTATACCGTCAACCTGAAGTCCGTGCCTTTTTCAATTGGATTTTCCTGTTGAAGTTGGATGTTTTGTTCATATATATATATATATATATATATATATATATATATATATATATATATATATATATATATATATATATATATATATATATATATATATATATATATATATATATATTCACTTAAAAGACCATAGGTTTCAGGCCTTATATAGTTAGGAATTAGCATTTAAAAAAACATTGAAATTGCTCCTATATAGTTAGTTGTACTAACTATATTTCGTGCACCCGCAATCCACTGTTGATGATGTCACATATTACATCATTCATGACATGGTCAGTGACATCACTGATGACATCACTGATGACATCTCAAATGACATCACTGATGACATCACTGATGAGATCTCATTAGTGCACGCCTTCTCTGAGTAATAAACATAATGAAAGGACTAATAAAGTGACCAGTAGGTAATATATATATGTATATATATATATATACATATATATATTACCTACTGGCGGTCGCCAGTAGGTATATATAGTTAGGATTTTTTCTCTATGGGATTTTTGAAAATTCTATGTCTAATAACTTTGGCGTTTGTGGACGGAATTGGCTGAAATTTTCAGGAAAATGGAACATTTTGTTTCTGAGCAGCCACTGAAAATTTGGGGGGGTCGTCAAGGGGGGGCTGAGAAAAAAGGGGGGTCCCAAAACGTGTTTTTCCCATGTTAATTTCCATAGGGCGGTTGGCCTCACTTTTAGCCCGAACGGCTGAATGGATTTGCACGAAACTTGGCAAAATTGTAGGGACTGGTAGCCCGATGTGCCTTTGCTAGGTCTCAATATATGTGCTCCAGTGAATTTTGAGAAATTAACGTTAAAAAAATATATATATATCTGTAAGCGCGCTCCGGGCAGCGCCCCGGTTCGCGTACCTGACGCGTAACGGAACTTCGCGAAGCGAAGCTGATTGGCTCTCCGGTGTCTGTCAACATTCTAAACAGTCCGGAGCGGCCGCCATCTTGTCTCTCGGTAGGATCGAGAGACAAGAGGAGGCCAAAACAAAGGGGGAAATGACCATAAGGGGGCATAGTAGATCCTCCCTGACCCCCTAGGTTTGATGTGGAGGCTTTAAAAGGGCCCCGCGGGGCAAAAAAAAAACCAAAAAAAAATTGTTTTTTTTGCGTGGGGAGCACCCGGTACGCGCACCGGGAAGCGGTCTGGGGAGCGTACTATAAGGAAAAAAGAATGATAGACTATGATATTTTGAAATTTTGTATGTTTATTGATTGTTCTTTTTGTTGTTTTTTTATTTTTTTATTTAAGTAGCAGTATTAATGATTATTAAATATCAATGTATTTTTGGAATTGTGCACAGTATACTATAAGTCTGACTTTACATTATAATCAATTTGGTACTAGTTTATGAATTACATATAAAAATGATTAAAGACTCAAACGATTTTTTAATATTACATATAATTTTATTTTTCGGATTGTTTTTCAAAATTTAATAGAACGTCTAACATTTGACTGTCCGATATGTCCTCTTGTTGAGTGAACATAACTTCCCACATTTGACCGTCATCATAATGAAGTAAATGATCCACAGATTCTACACATTGTAGAAGTTCATGGTCTCGTGATTCATCCATGAATTCCAAGTCAATGGGTTCAATTATTTCCTCATTGTTCATGTCTAGGACAATTTCAAAGGAAACGTTCTGTTCTCCTTGCATTTTTGTGCTGAAATTTGAATAAAAAATAAATATATCAGTAGAGATAGGGCACTGTTGGGTTTAAGTTCAGACAGGTACTTTTGAGGCATGAAGTAGTACTATTAAAAAGTGCCTTTGAAAAAGCCTATGTAAATTCATAATTATACCACAGAAACCTAAATCAATCCATAATTATATTAAACAAGCCTTTCTCAATGTCTAACTCTTACAGAGGGATAGTATATAACTATCTGAAAATGTTTTCAAATTTATAAAATAATATCTTACCTTTTAAAAACAAGTTTAAGTTGTGAGTGAAAATGATCTTGCAATGTAGTTCAGGACGTAGTAGTCAAAATGGCTGTGTTTTTCTCTCTTTTTTTATATATATTCAGGTATATAACCAATCAAATGTCAGGTAAAAAAAGTAGAAAATTAAAGTAACATTTTAATTGGTTGTCAATTCCAACACTTCAGATGGTTTTGTGAAGTAATTTACCTCAGGGTATTTAGAGAGGTCTACAGGCTAAATGGCTAAATGGTATTCCAACCAAATTTGTGAAAATGGTAGGGATTGGTATGTAGTATGAGTTAATCTATATTTGGTGACATTGTCTCCAGGGTTTTTTCTGTAAATTACTTTCCCACCTTTTTTAATGGAGCGCTTCCTGGTGCGCGCCCCGGTACGCGAACCGGCAGCGTTACGGGAGTCCACCATTTTGTGTTTCGGTAGAATTGAGATACAAGATGAAGGGCAAATAATGTTCAGAATGGTTAGAAGGGGGCACGGTAGACGTATCTTGACCCCCTAGGTTTTCTGAGGGTGGCTGAGGAGGCCCATATGTGTGAAAAAAAAACATTTTTTTTTTAATTTCGCACGGTTAGCGTCTGGTGCGCGTACCGGGTAGGTTTGAAAATTAGTGAAAAAAGTTAGAGTAAAATAATAATTGTGAGTGATCAGATGTAGGGTAGCTCTGAAAAGAGCTTTTGGGTCCTGTGGCTGATGTAGGTACCTACAAGTAGGTACCAATGCACAGTCTTAAATTGAGGATGAAAATTCTGTTCCCCTCATCTGAGAAGTGAACTCCATCTGCTCCGTAGATATCTTGCATGTAGTAACGCAAGTTATTGTTGTAGATGGAGCCCATTCCATGGTCTCTCATGTAAGCTGAAACAGACTTATTTACATGCTTCCTCGATTTCTCAATTTGTGGACAAAATTGGTTCGACCACCTCCATTTCTGTCTTTGGCATATATTTGAATATACCAAGGCAGTTTGAGGAAAAAGTGCCATCAATTGGTCAAAGGTGTCCTTTAAAAGCATTTCCAGACCTACCCCAGTCAAAGTGCCCAAGTCATTACCTCCACAGTGCACAATTAACAGGTCAGGTTTTGGCAAATGCAAAAAGGTTTTCACCAATGGTATCAATTGGTGACATTTTAATCCTCTGTGGGCAATCCACTTGAATTCTGTTATCAGCAAACCTATGAGCCCAGTGGATATAACTATGTCCAACAATCCAGACAGAAAACATGGTGAGAGGAGGTTCTGCTGCAGTCAGATGAAGTGTGGCAATGAAATGGCAGTTGAAAAAATAAGAGTTTAAAATGAAAAAAACTGTGGAATTTCTGTGTTAATGAAGCAGTAGCGGTGATTGGTGGATTTTGATTGCTGAAAACAGAAAGTTAGGGTGCATGAATGAGTTCTTTGAAAGATGTAATTTGAATGGTCAAGAAAAAATCATTTTATGAAAGATTGCACTGGATATGCAGGTGTACTGAGAGTTCAGAGTTCAATTGAAACATTGTTGTGTGAACTTGCAAACATCAGAGGTCTTTCAGGAGGTGGTTGCTATGCAAAAAAGGCAGAAAGGGCAGAGGGGGGAAGGGTGTTGATTTGAAAAAAGTGAGGGAAGAGTTTTGATTGGGTGACATGAGAGATATGTGTGATGAATTACAGCTTTTCTGTGCTTTTTATGGCTGCAGACTCTGGAGTGCATACCTTTTGCTCTGCTAAAGACAAATTGGTGTGTTTCTGAGACTGTTTTGAAACTCATAAAGTATTTGCTAAGGTGAGAAAAGATTCATTTAATTTAGATAGAGAATAGTATGGTTTAGGGAGAAAATTATGAAGAAAGTTGTGTATTTAAAATGTTGTTTTGTGTCAAGTGTTTTACAAATAGATTTTGTTTCTTTGTGTTACATAGCCATGTTAAAAGTGACGCAAAAATAGTGCAAGGGTCTTACAAAAATGCTTTCATGTGTCTTAGGGTATTTTAACTCACTTCCCCATGAATGTATGAATATAATTGCTTTACAAGATGTGTTTAAAAACGTTTTTTGAAATCAATTAGGTTTCTTGATATGTACTGCTAGAGTTTCATAGGTTGCTTGGGGCATATTTTCAAGGCTTTTGAGTTCCTTTGATGTAATTTTTCCCATTTTAATGTAAGACCTTTCCCTGTGGTGCAAGGTCCTTGTAAATATGCCCCCATCTGTGCTTGGCAAATTTAGATTTTAATTCTTTGACTAACATAGCCACGGTAAAAGTGACCCAAAAATGTTGCAAGGGCCTTAAAAAATATGCTTTCATGTGTCTTAGGCCATTTTAAGTCATTTTCCCTTGAATGTAGGTATATAATTGATTTAGATGATGTGTTTAAAAACGATTTTTGAAAACAATTAGGTTTCTTGATATGTACTGCTAGAGCTTCATAAGTTGCTTGGGGCATATTTATAAGGCCTTTGAGTCTCTCTGATGTTATTTTTCCCATTTTAATTTAAGACCTTTCCCTGTGGTGCAAGGTCCTTGTAAATACGCCCCCATCTGTGCTTGGCAAATTTAGATCTTGATTATTTGACTTACATAGCCATGTTAAAAGTGATCAAAAAATGGAGCAAGGGCTTAAAAAAACGCTTTCATGTGTCTTAGGGCATTTTAAGTCACTTCCCGATGAATGTAGGTATATAATTGATTTAGATGATGTGTTTTAAAACGTTTTTTGACATCAATTAGGTTTCTGGATATGTAGTGCTAGAGTTTCATAGGTTGCTTGGGGCATATTTATAAGGCATTTGAGTCTCTCTGATGTTATTTTTCCCATTTTAATTTAATACCTTTCCCCGTGGTGCAAATTCCTTGTAAATATGCCCCCATCTGTGCTTGGCAAATTTAGATTTTAATTCTTTGACTAACATAGCCATGTTAAAAGCGACCCAAAATGGTGCAAGGGCCTTAAAAAAACGCTTTCATGTGTCTTAGGCCATTTTAAGTCATTTCCCCTTGAATGTAGGTATATAATTGATTTAGATGATGTGTTTAAAAACGATTTTTGAAATCAATTAGGTTTCTTGATATGTAGTGCTAGAGTTTCATAGGTTGCTTGGGGTATATTTAAAAGGCATTTGAGTCCCTTTGATGTTATTTTTCCCATTTTAATTAAAGACATTTCCCCGTGGTGGAAGGTCCTTGTAAATACACCCCCATGTGTGCTTGGCAAATTTAGATTTTGATTATTTGACTTACATAGCCATGTTCCATACAGTTCTCACCTTCTGTGTAGTCTTTGATATGCTAGACTCCATCTGCACTATGAGATACCTAAGCAAAGGAAACACAGGTGATGTGATTGTGAAATGAGGAAAAGAAACTGCACATTTTTCAATTACATCACCTGTGTTTCCTAAGTTTACAAATGACATTGTGCAGATGAGGTTTAGGCCTGTCCACGGACACAGAAGAGGTCTGGCCTTTGTTCAAGAGTGAAGTGGACATGACTTACTTCATTGGTAGGCCTTCACATGTATTATCTCCTCTGTACTCTTCAACAAGCGTAAATTTCATCTGCAACCCTGAGTAGGCCTCACCTTAAACAAACCTCTGGATAGGCCACACCTTATCGTCATCCTGAATCAATCATTTAAAATGTTAGGGACAGATTTATGATAGGTGTATGCCTCTTTTGCGTCACTGTGCGTCACTTTTGTGACGCAGCGGCGGTGCAAAAGATTTGCTATCTGGCGACATATTTACAACTTGAGGCAGATGTGTCATGCTGTAAAGTCCCGTGCCACATGAAACCGATGCAGCAGTGATGCAAAAGATGCACCATGCTGCAAGACAGGCCTCACTTCATCTCCAACAAGATAAGAAGCTGAATCTTCTGTAAATGTCAAAATTGTTGTATACACTGCTGAACTTCTCTGTACTCTTTGATATGCTAGACTCCATCTGTACTATGAGATACCTAAGCAAAGGAAACACAGGTGATGTGATTGTGAAATGAGGAAAAGAAACTGCACATTTTTCAATTACATCACCTGTGTTTCCTAAGTTTACGAATGACATTGTGCAGATGAGGTTTAGGCCTGTCCACGGACACAGAAGAGGTCTGGCCTTTGTTCAAGAGTGAAGTGGACATGACTTACTTCATTGGTAGGCCTTCACATGTATTATCTCCTCTGTACTCTTCAACAAGCGAAAATTTCATCTGCAACCCTGAGTAGGCCTCACCTTAAACAAACCTCTGGATAGGCCACACCTTATCGTCATCCTGAATCAATCATTTAAAATGTTAGGGACAGATTTATGATAGGTGTATGCCTCTTTTGCGTCACTGTGCGTCACTTTTGTGACGCAGCGGTGGTGCAAAAGATTTGCTATGTGGCGACATATTTACAACTTGATGCATCTAGGCAGATGTGTCATGCTGTAAAGTCCCGTGCCACATGAAACCGATGCAGCAGTGATGCAAAAGATGCACCATGTTGCAAGACAGGCCTCACTTCATCTCCAACAAGATAAGAAGCTGAATCTTCTGTAAATGTCAAAATTGTTGTATACACTGCTGAACTTCTGTGTACTCTTTCATATGCTAGACTCCATCTGCACTATGAGATACCTAAGCAAAGGAAACACAGATGATGTGATTGTGAAATGAGGAAAAGAAACTCCACATTTTTCAATTACATCACCTGTGTTTTCTAACTTTACGAATGACATTGTGCAGATGAGCTTTAGGCCTGTCCACGGACACAGAAGAGGTCTGGCCTTTGTTCAAGAGTGTAGTGGACATGACTCACTTCATTGGTAGGCCTGGACATGTATTATCTCCTCTGTATTCTTCAACAAGCCTAAATTTCATCTGCAACCCTGAGTAGGCCTCACCTCAAACAAACCTCTGGATAGGCCACACCTTATCGTCATCCTGAATCAATCATTTAAAATGTTAGGGACAGATTTATGATAGGTGTGTGCCTCTTTTCCGCTGCTGTGCGTCACTTTTGTGATGCAGCGGCGGTGCAAAAGATTTGCTATGTTGTGACATATTTACAACTTGATGCATCTAGGCAGATGTGTCATGCTGTAAAGTCCTGTGCCACATGAAACCTGCGTCAGTTTTCATATAGGTGTTTTGTTGCAGGGTATGCATTTATTTGCATGAAAGCCCTGTAAAACTAACACAGTGAAATTTAGAAGATTTCACTGAGTCAGCTTTATAGCATTGCTGAATCAAATCCTTACGCCTGTTTGAAACAGGCATAAGGAGTGATGCACCATGCAATGTGAGGCTTCCTCCTGTGCATTGCAGTAGACATGTCGCGCTTACGACGTGATTCCTGCAATGTGCTGCTTTTGCAGCACAGATGCGTGACGCATCTGTGCTGTTTTTGCTCAATGGTGCTCCACATTGTAAATGCGGCACACCATGGGTGGCAGAGCAGCGGTGCACATTAACTGGTGCATCCGTGGGGATGCGCCAGTTAACATAAATCTGCCCCTTTACATTTAAGTATGAGCAGGGGACACAGAGTCGGTGAGGCTTATCCAAGGTTAAGAAGAGATGAGTCCTGTTCACTGAAAACTTGGACATAGGCCTCACCTCCTCAGCATCGCTGGACATGGCTAAATAATAGCTGCAAAATGTTACTCTTGTTAAACAATTTTACTATTATAATCTCTGAGATTTGTCTCTTACTCTGCAACATCTCATTGTTGTTCTCTTTCTTTAAAGATAACGACAACATCAACCATGAGTGATAATGAGCAATCAGTTGATCTCGACCTTATCATTGAACTTGTAATTGAAACGTCAGTGGAAGTAGATCCCTTGGATGATTTAAATCCTGAGGATGATGAAGAACATGATGAGGATGCCGATTTGTCAGAATTGTATGACATAGGGTGGGAAGCTGACCTGCTTGAGCCTATGGAACTATAAACATTTATTTTTAAAATTTACTTGAAATGAAAAGTAAAAATGTAAACCGTTTCATTTAAAATTAAACACAACTTCAAAAACAGGTTATGTGTAGTGTCTTTAATGAAATAGTAAAATATGCTCATAAAATTAGATCAGGTTCACATATAAAACAGCACAGGTAAAATGTAGAAGCATTCCATTTCTTTGCTACTATTTGTGATTTCTAAATTTGCCAATGCACTAAAAATTATTCTATGTAAAAATAAGAAGTAGTGTGTTAAATTTTTGATGACTGTTATTGATTTACTGTTTGCTAATAGTGGTTAATAACATTTTTTATTATATTTTACCACAGATTCAACTGCAGATCATTTCAAAATTAAAGAATGCCTTCGAAGGACAGAAGGCGAAAGGCTACCAAACATCAAAGACAGCAGCTTAAAAAATTATTGCAGCAGACCTCTACAATAAAAACTCGTCAAGTCACCAAGAAAGGTCCGGGTAAGATAAAGAAATCATTCATAAGAAACATTTGTAGAAAAAAAAGTAGTACTACAGAAAATGTTTTAGTCCAGAAAAAGAGAAGCAATTTAAACGGAAAGGGAAGGCCAATCAAAAATGTTACTGCTAGAGCAGGAGATAACTCTGTGCATGGTAGTAGAAGGAAAAATCAGTTTAGGGACATTCGTAGACGAATGTTCCGCAACAGGATAATTGGCAATTTGTTAAAAAATATTAAGAAAGGTCAGCAGAAAGTGGTTTTTTATAAGAGAAAAAAAAATTGAGAAAGTTATTGATCAGGCACTTGAAATTAAGCGAAAGTTATTTATTTTGATAATCAATAGAATTAGGACGCTAAACAAGGCAATTTATGATTTCAAAAGAAATAGTAGATGGAAGAGAACAGTTAATCGTAGTAATTTTTGTGAAGTTTTTTCAGGAGGATGGATGCATAGTTCAAGTTGTGAGGCATTTTTTAATGAGGAGAGTTATTTCCAGGATAATGATTTGGTGCATGCAGTTGACACCAGTGGTCGAGCTTATGAGGTGAAAGATGGTTGTCCAGTTGAAAAAGAAAAACTTGTGACAACAGAGGCAGAAGAGGTGTTAGGTAATGAGGTTTTAGGAAGACGTCCTAAGGGACCTGTGTACACCTGGAAGTGTAGTAGTATTTGCAGTGTGCGACAGGATTCCATCAATTTGCTTTGTGATTTTGTACGGACATTTAATAATAAAAGTTTGAAGCAGAAAATGAAGTTGTTGCAAGAATTAGATCCTTGCAGAGTGAGAGAAGTGACAGGTTTGCATGGTCATTCACTGGCTTGTCTTTCCAGGAGAGTATGCCAGAGTGTTTTTCATCATTTCAGGATGCTAGCAGTGCATCATAATAAAGTGAGGAAATTAGTTAGAATGTTCTATTATGCTAAGAGTCCAGCAGTTATGCTTAAACAATTATGCACTGCTCTTTTGCATGGTTCTGAAATAGATGTGAAGAATATTTGTGAAGAAATTGAGTTTTGTTACTTTGGAAGTAAAGAGGAGAATGTTGAAATTGACCCAGAAGAAGAGGGTAATGTGGAAGATAGTGTACAGGTTTCCAGTACAGATAATTTTCAGAAGGAAATTGCCACGTTTCAGGTGAAATCAAGCGAGAGGCCTAATTTCACTTGTGTGTGTTGTCAACGCACTTATTATAAGAATCAGACTAAGTTAGTGGATTTATATGCAAAAAGTGAAAGGGAAAATAATAGTGAATGGAAGGATTTTGCAACATACTTGATGGTAGAAAATTGTTTTGATTTGGGATTGGATCAACGTGTGTGTAGTTATTGTTGTAACAAATTAAATCAAAACCAGATGCCTGCTAGAGCGGTTCATAATAATCTGGAATTGGTTGAGATTCCTTCTGAATTGAAGGATTTAAATACTTATGAATCTATTTTGATTCAAAGTATCCATCCCTTTCAGGCTATTGTAAGAATGGAGCCAAAGACAGGGAAATTGCCTCCATCAGATTTACAGAGAGGATTAAAGGGAAGAGTTGTTTATTTGCCTCTAGATTTGAAGAAAAACATTAATACAATTGGAGTAGAAAAAGTGGAAGAGGAACCTCTGGTTATCTTAGTTAATGGGGTTCCGACAAAGAGTAAGAAAATATGGCAAGATTTAGTGGATCTTAGGAAAGTCAAAAAGGCAACATTGTATTTGAAAAAAAACAATAAGTACTATAAGAATGTATATGTTGCAGAAGAGGAAGTAAGTGAAGAAGAGGATAGCGATTTGTGTGCTGGTCAAATTGAGAAAGTAGAACCCTCTAAAAGTGAAGAAATATATGAACATTATAGTGTTCATCCTTTGCATTCCAAGGAAGTCATGGGGAATGCTATTGAGTTGTTTCAAATGAAACAAGCCAAAGGGAGTCCCATTAGTGTTTGGGAGGAAAGTTTGGAAGGTCGGTATTTCCCACAGCTATTTCCAACAGGTCAAGGAGGAAGATATGATGAGCGAACTCATCAAATTCCTGCTTCTGAATACCGGACTTTACGATTGTATGCAGAAGATCCTAGGTTTCGACAATGCATTCCCTATTTGTTTCATCTCCTGTTTGAAAGCGATCTGTCTGGACTGTCATATCCAGTGAACCACATCTTGAAAAGTGGTGTACAGCTGCAAAACATCTCGGCAAGTGACTTTATGGATAAAGTCAATGTGCAAGACAGTATTTTGGATTCTCACCTGATTAATCTCATGGCGTGTCAGCGTGGTACTAATGAGTACTGGTACCGTCGTCATGGTGATTTAAAATGTATGCTGAGGAACTTAGGAACTCCCACATGGTTCCTCACTCTCAGCTGTGCCGAGTATGGCTGGGAAGACTTACTTGAATTTCTACGAGAGGCAAATGGAAACATTGAAAATATCGAATTCAAGACACCCGAAGAACTGTGCTCTTTGGATCCAGTGAATGTATGCAGGTACTTCAATCATAGATTTGAAGCTATGATGTCTTTCATCATGAACAAGAGAAATCCACCTCTTGGAGAGGTGTTGGATTTCTTCTGGAGAAAGGAGTACCAAGCAAGAGGTGCTCCTCATATACATATGCTGCTGTGGATCAAGGATGCACCTAAATTTGGAACAGATCCAGAAGACTTAGTGATGAGTTTCATAGAACAGTATTCTACATGTGCTGTTCCAAACGCAAAGGAGGACAAAAGCCTAAGAGAACAAGTTCTACGCTTCCAAAGCCATCGTTGCGGAAAGTACTGTCGTCGTAAATTCAGAAACAAGGACAAGTTCTACACCAAATGTCGTTTCGCCTTTCCACGACCGGTGATTTCTAAAGGAAGAGTGAACAGTTTGATGTCTTCGCTGTGACATAATGTGATGAAGAAATCACCTAAAAACACATACAATTTGAAAAGGACGAAGAGTCCAAGTATATCAACGACTACAACCCAGTGATTTTGTCCATGTGGAATGCTAACATGGATATACAGTTTGTGGCTGATAACTGTATGGCTGTGGCTCGGTATGTGACATCTTACATCACCAAAAAAGAAAAGACAGAATTGAAGGATATGTGGGAGGACATTTCCCATGAAAAGAGCCTCAGTAAGAAGTTGTACAGTTTCAGTCTGAAGATTTTGTCACATCGAGAAATCGGAGCCTACGAATGTTCTGACCGGTTGTCTTCAGCAAGTCTCTATGCCAAATCCAGGAGTATCGTTTGGGCGAGTCTTGGTCTTGCTGCAACGCGTAATCGAGTTCTGAAACCTGTGCGGGAAATTGAGTATTTGGCGGAAAAGGAGCCAAACAGTACTGATATTTTGAAGACCAACATGTTGGATACATATTATCCAAATAGAAGCAGACACCTCGAGAATGTTTGTCTGTATGAGGTTCTACAAAATTACATATTCAAGAGGAACATCAAAGAAGATATTGATAAAGGAGTGTATGCTGTAATTGGAAGTGAGGGATGTCTCGTCAAGCAAAGAAAATGCCACTTGGTAAACCATCGAAAATTGAGTGGCGAATCTCCTGAAAAAAAAGAGTTTTTCTATTTAGCACTTTTGCAACTTTTCAGGCCTTGGCGTGCAGAAGAGGAACTGCTTGGAGATTTCCTCTGTTACGAAGACTCTTTCAATGCCGCCAAGGAGACCATAGAATGTCCTGTTTTTCTCAAATATGTAGAAATGTTGAATGCGGAAATCGAGCAGGAAGCAACGATTGCAGCCGAGATTGCTAGAGACAGTTCTCAGGACAGTCAGAGTTCTGTTTCATTGAGTCAGGATCCACTAGGAGGACCAGTTATCGAAAATGAAGCTGCCACTGCCATGATTGAAGTGGAAAGAGCCATGGCACATGCTCAGGAGGATGCGGTTAACTTAGAAGACTTGGAAAGACAACTCAACGTTGAGCAGAGGAAAATATATGACGAAGTTACCAACCAAATAGATCATGGATTAAGTCATGAGAAGAAAGAGTGCTCATGTACGTCGTTGAAGCCTGTCCGACTGTACGTGAGTGGAGAAGCGGGAACTGGAAAAAGTTTCCTCATTAAAGCAATTTCATGTTATTTGCAGAAAAGGACTGAGTCATCGCTGTCCGGTGTTGTCACCGCTCCAACTGGACTGGCAGCACATAACATTAAAGGTATTACTTTGCATCGTCTACTGATGCTGCCAGTGGAGCATGATAACAAATTACAATACCACAAGTTATCTGGAGATGCTTGTTGTGAAGTTTCAAGAGTCTTGAGGAAAATGAAACTTCTTATCATTGACGAAGTAAGCATGGTTTCCAATGTCATGCTTGCCTTTGTGCATTTGAGAATGCAAGAAGTTCTCAAAACAGAGTATGATGTGTTATTTGGTGGCAAACACATCATTGTTTTCGGTGATCTTCTGCAGCTGACACCAGTGAAAGGACAACCTGTGTTCAAAATGCTCACGCATGAAGATACCAGGAAGTGCCTAGGGAGCATTGGCAACGTCAATATATGGTTAAACTTCAATTATGCTGAACTGCATGAAAATATGCGTCAGGCGAAGGATGAAGATTACAAGAATATTCTACAAGATGTTAGAATCGGAAAAGTGACCGAGCATGGGAAAGAAGCTTTACATGCACGATTACTGTCAAATTTGTATCCAGAACAAGACGTTGTGCCTGAGAATATTTTTCAGAAAATTACTGAGAAGAAATCTGGAATATGTTTGATGCCAACTCTTGCAGAATGTGCCATCTTCAACAACAAAATGTTGTATTTAGAAAACCAAGATATTGTGAAACTGGAAGCTATTGACAGAGTAGAGCATATGGGATCAACAATTATTTTGTCTGAGAATTTGAAATCAAAATTGGATTCATTAGAAAAGAGTATATCTAAAACTGCGGGTTTTGAAAAGACTCTGAATGTGTGCTTAAATTGCCGTATAATTTTAAGAAGGAGGTCTGGTAAATGGATCAATGGGTAATGTTGTTGATTTTGTGAAATACAGAAATAGGGATGAAATTGAATTTTTTTTTTTTTTTTTTTGTTCAATAAGTTTTTATTGGTTGTTTCAGCAGTAACAAACAGTGAGTAGATCCAGTAGCACAATTATGTTCAGAAATTCACGGTTTAAAAGTGCTGTACGGTATGTTACAACAATAGTCAATGACAATTCAAGAGTACAATAACCGATATCTCGCTGAAAGCAGCAGAACATGTATCGTATACTCAGCAAACATTTAGTAACAGATATTGTGTACTATTAGCATTATACTCATTCAGAAAGGAAAAATGTACCATGAAAAATAGTACAATGATGGGAGACTGCAAGCACGTGTGCATGTGGCGTAAACGGTGGTGGACCATTTTAAGGTGGCTTATGTGTCGTGAAGTAGTTATCAAGGGTTGCCCACAGTTTTCTCGTGGGCGGGCGCCACGGTGTCTGTTGAAGTGCGATATTATCTGCACCGCGTAAGCTGATTATCCAATTTAACCACCCTGCGAAGTTGGCCTTGTTGGTATCTTTCCAGTTATTAAGGACTGTCTTGATCGCCGCAGTGAGAAGGAGATCAAGTAATGCCTTATCGTCTGCTTCAAGGGAAGGGTCCTGGGTGAATCCGAAAACTAAGTAAGGGAGCTCTTTAGTTGGTGTAATGTGGAAAAGTTTTGATATAAACTCGAATATCTTCTCCCAAAAATGTGTTACACAGTCGCATTCTAGGATAATGTGAGATAAGTCACCCTCCGCACGTTTGCAGTTCCAGCAGAAGGCGTCTGAGGTGATGTTGTGTGCAAATAATCGCGCCGGGGTCCAGAAGGCCTTATGTAGGAGCCAGTATTATTTCTGAGAAAGTGTGGGGCTGATTTTGTGTCTCATACAGGATACCCATGCATTGGTCCAATCTGCTTCTGTGATCGGCCTGGACGCAAGGTTGTTCCAGAATTGCGTAATTGGGGCAATGAGGCTAGATTGTTGGGGACGACTGAGTCTATAGAGGTAGGAAACCTGGTGTCCTAGCCTGTTTACTCTGGCAAGGTATGATGGAAGGGAGGGTGGTGTTCGGGAGAGTTTGGCTTTGGACAGTGCTGTTTTTACGTTTAGGAAGTTATAAAATTCAATTGGTTCGAGGTCGTATCCGATTTGTAGGTCGCTGAATGGAATAGAGTATGACCCGCAAAAAGTTGATATGGGAACAGTATGCCTTTTTTGATCCATGATGATATGTGTAGGGGTTTGCCTTTGTACAAAATGTTACGGTTGTCCCATAAGGATTCCCAACGTGGGCCCCGAATGCTGTTTTCCAGGATTCTATCAAACTTCAGAAGGGCAGATTTGGTGTTATGGAATATTGATTTAGAGTGGGTTAGTTTGTTTAGATTAGATGAGAGAGCCGCGCTAGGGGCAATACCATCTAGAATCTCGTTCTCGATTTCTAGCCATACTGGAGTATAGTCAGGTGAAGGTGAGAGCCAGTGGGCTCCCTGCTTGGCTAGAAAGGCGGTTTCATATCTTTTGAAATCTGGTAAATTGACCCCACCAGCGTTTTTGTCTAAGCGGAGCTTTTTTATGCTGATTCTAGCCTTTTTCCCCTTCCAAATGAAATTTGAAATAGTCATGTCTAATTTGTGGTAGAAGTCAGGCGTAAGAGTTAGAGGGAGCATAGATATGAGGTAATTAACTAGTGGTGATATCATCATCTTGATGGTCTCCACTCTTCCCCACCAAGTAATGAAGCGAGGGGACCAACCCTCCAAGAGGGTCTTGATTTTGTTTAAGGTTAACTTTTCATTCCGTTGGAGGGTCTCCACAAGGGAGTCACCGAATTCAATACCAAGGTATTTCACAAATTCTGTTTGCCAGCAGAGCCCTGAGTTTCCCAGTACCTCTTTGGGGGTTAAAATATTGAGTGGCTTGACCTCTGACTTATGCCGATTGAGTTTGTATCCCGAGTGTGTGGAGTACCTGTCAATGGTAGTCATTAGTGCAGGGATGGAGGTGTCTGGTGATTCTGTCATAATCAGGATATCGTCCGCATAAGCGGCCAGTTTGACGCACTTATCCCCAAATTTCACACCTTTGATGGTTTCATTGTTTTTTATATTAGCTATTAGGGGTTCCATTGCTAAGAGGAAGAGCGAAGGGGAAAGGGGGCAGCCCTGCCTCGTCCCTTGCTCCAAAGAAAAAGGGTCCAATAATGAACCATTTATAGCAATGCGTGCGGATGGTGAAAGATATAGGGCCATTACCAAATCAGTGAATGTTTCCCCAAGATTAAAGACGGACATACAGCTCTTAAGGAAAAGCCAGGATACTCTGTCGAACGCCTTCTCTGCGTCGAGAGTAATAGCTACGGCGGGGCCTGCGAGTAGTCTGGCTTTTTCAATGACGTGGCAGAGTATCCTAGTATTATCGTTAGACATGCGCTGTTTCATGAAGCCTACTTGTGATGTACTAATAAGCTTTGGTAGTTGCGAATTCAGTCGTGTGGCGAGAATCTTTGTGTATATTTTGCAATCTAAGTTGATTAGGGAGATTGGCCTGTAATTTTTGGTCAACAGTGGGTCTTTGCCTTCTTTAGGGATGACTATAATGGTAGCTTCACTCATCGATTTGGTTATACCCTTCGTTACGCTAAAGGATTTAAAAAGTTTTAAAAGAGTCGGGCTCAGAGAGTTCGTGAGTTCTTTGTAGAAGCTGGCCGAGAAACCGTCGGGGCCCGGTGCCTTGTTACATTTAAGGGTTTTAATGGACGCTGATACCTCTTGTGGGGTGAGTGGAGAATTCAGTGTGGCTTTGTCAGGGGTCGTTGAGTTTAGGGAGACCTAATGAGTTTAGGTACCTGTTACACTCTTCCAAGTCAAAGGCTAAATTATTTTTATACAGGTCTTGATAGAATGATTTAAAGGTATGGAGAATTAGGTCCTGTTTCGTTTGGATGACATTGCTACTATCTTTAACTGAGGCGATGTTGAATTGCTTTTTTTTATGTTTTAGATATGACGCCAAAATCTTTCCAGCTCTGTTGCCTTCACACGTTCTTAGAGCCTTGAACTTATTGACCCAGACCCCCGCTCTTTTACTGAGTATCGAGTTGTATTCATATTTTAGCTTAGTGAGCTTGTTTAAAATCAGAGAGTTTTGGAGATCTGCTATATGAGCGGTTTCTAGGTTTTTAATGTTAACTTCCAGAGTGGTGAAATCCTTGTTTAATTTTTTGTTAGCATGAGCTCGAATTCCTATGATTACACCCCTCAGAGTGGCCTTAAGTGCCTCCCATACAGTCGCAATGTCCGATTCATGGGTGTCATTTAGGTTGAGGTAGTCTAGGATGGCAGTCTCGATCTTTTGCTTGTTTTCTGGTTCAGAAAATATTTCGTCATTGAACCTCCATCTTTTAGGGGGGAGAATGGATCTGGAACCCACTAGCTTGGTCTGAACGCTTGAGTGGTCTGAAATCAACTTGGGGGCAATATTGGTTTCCTCTATGAGGTGTGTGAAGGGGCTATTAATGAGGATATAATCTATCCTTGAGTAGGAATTGTGAGGAGGCGAGTAAAAAGTATAATCGCGGCCGTCGGGGTGTTGGAGTCTCCACGAGTCGTGTAAGTTGAATCTGGAGCATATGCGGTGTAGACTAGTATGCGAACGGGTTGGGTGGTAGGAACAGTTAGAGTGACGGTCAGTTATAGGGTCTAGGGGCAGGTTAAAGTCACCTCCCACAATCAGTAATTCATCCTGGGGTACACATTCTAGGGTCGGGGCCAATGAGTCCCAGAACTCTGGATCGTCAGTATTGGGACCGTATATGTTCATGACATGGATATGATCTTCGTTTCTCTGAAGGTGTGCCATGATGAAGCGGCCATCATCATCGTGAGTGTGCGATACTACAGAGATGTTGGATTTCTTAGCTATTAGTGTGAGGACACCTCTCTTTTTGTTAACTGCCGGAGAGCAAAGAATGTGAGAGATCCAATGTTGGTTTATAAATTCAGCGTCATCCTTTGATAATTTAGTCTCCTGCAGGAGGAGGATGTCGCCCTTGGATTTTGACCGATACGCCAGAACTTTTCTCCTCTTGACCGGGTGGTTGAGGCCTTTAACGTTGAAGGAAACAATATTAAGGCCCTCCGTGATAGAGGTATTGCGAGTCATTGGTTACTAGTTTTCCGCTCTTGTTCAGGTGATAAAGCGGCGAGGAATAAGCAATAGAATATCAAGTGGATGTTGAGTATGAGTGATCGAGTCGTTTTGCTGGCTAGGTTCTGTCTCGCGTGAGCTGCTACTACAATGGTTTCTTTAGAATAACCGTGTCTAGATTTCGTGTTTAGTGTGCTACTGTGGTCTATTTCAATTGAAATATCGGGTAGTGGTACCTCTGCAGACAAATAGGTGAGAGAAAGCATCAACCATAAACACTTAAAACATGCTGAAACAATCCAGATTTTTTCCCCCCATTTCCCCCCTTCCCTCCCTCCCCTTCCTCCCTCCAATATTCCCTTCCCAACCCTCCCCCCTCCCCCCTCCCCACTCAGAAGAACTTAGGAACTGTGACGGCATTGCCGTCCATCTGCAACGCAGGAAGGGTTTAGAATGGTAGATGTAACAGGGAACAATACCCAACTCTTTAATGCACTTTGCTAAGCAACGTCCAGGATCAGCTGGATATAATAAGCTGTATATAGTAAGTTGTGATACAGTGATCCTGAGAGAGATCTTAAAATTTAACTATGCAGTATATCTTATAAACGTATCAATTAGAAGTAGAAGTTCAAAGGATGCAAAACCATGTCTGTTCAGTCGTACATACTGTATAGGCTTAGCATGTGAAAGACATGCGTGCTCAAAAACAAGATAATATGAGGGGAATTTCTGTAGATAATGACATATTCTCTGAAAGACCCTAAAAATCTGGTAAGGTAATGATAGGGATCATGCCACAGATCATTTGTTCCTTTAACGATTTACAGAACATAAAACGTGATATGATCTATGTACCATGATAGGGATATTAATGAATGTGTCAGGTGACCATGAGTGGCCATGGATACGTACACTGGGTGGTCTTACCTGACGGCGTTAAACAGATCAGATCAAAATAATAACTAAAACTGAGGCGGAAGAGGCAACAAGGTGTTGACCTGCCCAAAGTTAAATATTAGGTTGACTTTCTAACTCCGGGAATAGAACATGATTGCTAAGATCATTAAGACATCAAAATTGAGGCTTATGGATATTAAGATAGAGTCAACCTTGACCAGAGTCCGAGTTCATATTTTCTAGCGAGTTTGTCTTCCGCTTGTTTGATGGGTTATTTGATAAGTCCATGCTTTGCGACGTGGAGTCTCCGATGAATTGTGCCAATGCATTTGGGTTCGTGAAGAATTTCGGTTTGCCTTGTATGGTGATTTTGAATTTCGCCGGACCAGCGAAGGAGTATTGAATTCCTTTCGGTCTAAGTCTTTCTCTTAGGGCCAAGAAGCCCTTCCGGATTTCGAGTGTATCTTTCGAGTAATCCTGGGTGAAAGTTATATTATGGCCCTCCCAAGTGATTTTGTGGTTTCGTCTTGCGAACTGAAGTATAGCTTCCGTATGCTGGTGTCTCAATGGTTTGCATATCAGTGGGCGCGGTCCTCTGTATCCGTGAGGGATGTAGCTTGCCACTCTATGGGCTCTGTCGAGTTCAAATTCGTGGTGGAAGGAAATCCCTGTTATTTTCGGAATCCAAGCTTCTAGGAAGTCTACACAGGAATTCACGTCTTTCTCTGCATTTTCTGGGATTCCAAAAATGCACACGTTTCCCCTCCTGTTTCTGTCCTCCAACTCCGATATCTGGTGTCTGAGCTGGTCTGTTGATCCCTGGAGTTGCTGCATGGATGTGGAAGCATTATTGGTCCTGTCTTCCAAGTCGCTAATTCTTTGTTCCGCTTCATCTATGCTTTTGTGTACAGAGCTCATGTCCGCCCTAATTGCAGTTAGTTCCAACTGCATAGCGTCAGTATTGGATTTGGTTGATTTTGCTAGATCGTGTACCTCTGCCAGTTTTATCAGGATTACTTCTAGGGTACTATTAACGTCTGCCTTCGCTTTGATAGGAGAGTCTGACAGTGAGGGTGCTGGTTTTACCTTTTTGGTGTTCTTCTTCTCGTCTCTGTCCGCCATGTTGAGGGGTTTCGTGTGCGAATTGCAAGAAGGGCAGGCTGATCTGTGGGATGTTGGGGTGCTGGCTGGTGCTGTCGGTGAGCTCCAGTTGAGGGCCAAATCCCTTGCGCTAGGACTTTGGTTTTCTGTTGCGATGTATGGTAGGCTAGTACTTCTCAGATTGGCACAGATTAGCACAGATTCATTATTGGATTTTTTTCACATGGCTTGCTCTGTTTGTGACTGCATCTACATGTATTAATGTAGCCATAGCCATAGTAATAGTAGGTGAAGGTAGGACACCGTGGGTTTATATGGCTGATTTTACCCAGATCACAAATTTAGGATTCACAGTTTCCACATGACTTACTCATTTTCCCTATGTTCCTTAATTTCGCGCCGAAAAAAGTCGATAAGTATTCACACAGTCGCCATTTTGAGGTCAGGCGCTAGTGGAGGTAGGCTCTCACAATTTGCAGGCTAATCGCTGATGGAGATATATTCCTTTTCTCAGGGGTCTCCACTATGAAGGCGTAGGGCAGCTTCGCTATGTTGGTGAGGTAATTCGCTGGTTAATCACGGTGAAACATTAGTCTTGTTAACGCGCTAAGAGCGAGGCAGATAGCGGGCGGCCATCTTAAGGACAGGCAAGCAGCCGGACTCCAAGAATTAAGTTTAATTGCATCCACGCTGGGGAATTAGATTCACTCCGAACACTCAGCCTTTAATGGGCGCATAGTCTGGGGCTCACCTTCCCTCCGTGTTTGTTTCCGTTGTGAGTCTGGTGATTCCCGACATGCGACATGCGGCGTGTGTCCCGTCAGCGCGCTGCTCCGCTGCTCACTGCCACTCGTTTAGCATCAGGTCTCAGAAAAAGTGATTCCGCGGAGTTTAGGTGCCCAAAATCGCACCAAGTGTGCCTCAGCGGGTCCGAAGCAAAAATCTTCTGTCCATATGGTCTTAGAGTTGGTGTTTTTGCCCCTTAGGTCGGAAAGTCCGCTCTCCTGTGCTGCAGTGAACGAGCTAGGCGGCCATTACCAACGCCGTCCTGAAATTGAATTTTTAAAAATTAAATTTGATGGCATTGACGAAGTACAGCTAATTGGTCGTTGCTCTGCTAGGTTTTTGCTTGTGAAAGACTTATATGTTCGCCGTAAGCAGTTTCCTGTTTGCTTGGCATATGCGGTGACAATCCATAAATCGCAAGGTTTAAGTGTAGACAGTGCATTGGTGAATATTGGCAGTTCTGTGTTCAAGGAGGGTATGGCATATGTGGCATTGTCACGAGTCAGAACTTTATCGGGATTGTACTTGATTGAGTGTGATGTCACAAACATTTGTGCGGATCTAGACTGTGTTAAGGAATACAATAGGTTAAGAAGAGAGTATGCGCCACATTTGCCTCAATATCCTTTGTTTGAAAAACGTGTGGTAGGCCGGAAACGAAGAAATGTGACCAATAGTAGGGAGGTTGTAGCAAAAAGACGAAAAGTCGATGAACCCGAAATTATAAGCAGAAAGAAAAAGGATTTTGTTGAAGATGTTGTTGGTTTTCAATTTGAAAACAGTTCTGGTGTCAACTGCTATGCTAATGTAGTGGTTAATGTTTTGTTTTCTCTAGAAACTTTAAAACAAGAGATTGTGGTCAATTCGGATCAGAGATTTTGCAGTTTGTTGAATTCTGTGTTAGAGAAATGTAGCACTGATAGAACAAAAATAGAAAGTGTGTCTGAAATTCGAAATCTGTTAGACAGATGTTCAGGTCAAACACAATTCTCTCAAAATATTCAGCAAGATTGTCAGGAGTTTTTAATGTATATGCTTGATGTATTGCATGATGAAGGTGTAGATGTAGATCACCTGTTTGGGCTTTCTTATCAATGGCAGCATGACTGCGAGAACTGTAGGGTATCAAGTACTACTAGTGTAGACTCAGAAAAATTTATATATTTAACTTTGCCAGACAGTAAATCAGTGTCCTTTAATAAGCTAGTAAAAGCAGCTGATCACAACATGGAGTGTAGCCAATGTAAGTCTGAAATGTTGTCAACATTATTTATACGAACATATGGCCAGTATGTTATTTTAATGTTCCAACGATGTAGGCCTGATGGAACAAAATTGACAACTTTGATTAAAAATTTAGTGGCTTCACAGTTGTCAATATCAGGAAGGACTTTTGTAACTGCAGCAATTATATATCATGATGGTCCTTCAATAACATCAGGACATTACACAGCTTATTTAAAGTCTAGAAATGGCTGGTCATTCTGCAATGATTCTGTTTTAACTTTTTAAAAAAAATTGCCTTTTGACCTTAAAAATTCTTACCTGGTATTTTTAAAACCAAAATTTTAGGGAAGGAATCTCAGGATTTGCTCTGAGGAATTTCAAGAGGTTCTAGTGGCTCCTACACAATTTGGCCTTGAGGATAAGTGTAGTACAGAGTCAAAAGTTATTTTTGAGTTTTAAATAGTTCCTGGAAAAAAAGAAGGTTTTCTTACAGAAAGTGGTGGGCACGGATTAGTTAAAGGACAACAGAGTATTTCCCAAAGCAAACGGTGTTCTTACCATAACACTTGACGTCATGGAAAAATAGCTGCATTTTGAATGAGTTCAGAAAAACTGTTTCTTTTTATAAGGTAATTCAAGCAGCCAATAAAAACATGGAGTAGAGGTAATGTAAGTCTGCAATGCTATCTAGATTATTTGACCAAACTTTTGGTTATAATGTCATTTTAAAATTCCAACTATATAAACCTGATGAAAGTAAGTCTTCAACTTTAATTACAAATGTTGTGGCTACACAGTCGTTTATTTTAGGAAGAACATTTTTAACTGCAGCTATTATATGACATAATGGTCCTTTGACAAGATCCACTTATTACACAGCTTATTGAAAATGTAAAAAAAGTTGCTGTTTCGTAAATGATTCCTATTTGACTACGATACAATGTTGCCTTTTTACTTAAAAATATTCTTACTTTCTGTTTTCAGAAAACAGAATTTAGGGTAGGTAACTGGTCTATAATGATTCTAGGGGTTGATATAATTTTATCTACTGTTTTAAATTGCTTTGTGATTAAAAGGGATGTAGAGAATTAAATAATTTTAGTAGTCATAGAGGTAGTGTAAGTCTGCTTCATAGTAAGCAGTATCAGTGTCATAGGAAATGTGGAACATGAGTGAGCAAGAAGGGTAAGATATTACTAGTCCAGGATTGTGAAAGTGATCTTGAACGTTTTCTTTCTCAAAGTTGCGGAAATACAAAATGACGGGATTTGCTTAGAAGAATTCCAAGAGTTATAAATGGCTCTTACACGATTTGGCCTTGTGGAAACGTGTGGTAGAGAGCGAGAAGTCATTTATTGTATGTAACATATTTTTCAAAACGATGGAGGTCTTCTTTCAGAAAGTGGCGGGCTGAAAATAATAGCAGCACAACAGAGTGTAAGCTGTTCATAGGACATCATTCGACGTCATGGAAAGTAAGTTAATTTTAAGGAGTTCTGATTTTTGATTGGTTATGTTGTATGGGTTTTTTAAACACAATCATTTTGATTTTTTTTTTTCCCCGCTGTTATATGATGATTACCTTCAAGTCACTGTTTTTAGTGAAATTTGATAAATTCTGAGAACAGCAAAAATAAACCATTTAACATGTATAATTAATTCTGTACTTTTTGTATTTATGATATATATTTAGAAATGTGTAGTAGACATGAAGAAGCTGAGGCTTCTGTAAGTGTCAAAGTTGTTGCATTCAGTGCTCACATTCTACGTAGTCTTTCATATGATAGACTACTTTTCCACAATGAGATACCTAAGCAAAGGAAACACAGGTGATGTGATTGTGAAATGAGGAAAAGAAACTCCACATTTTTCAATTACATTACCTGTGTTTCCTAACATTACGAATCACATTGTGCAGATGAGGTTTAGGCCTGTCCAGAGAGATAGAGGAGGTCTGGCCTTTGTTCAAGAGTGCAGTGGACATGACTCACTTCGTTGGTAGGCCTGCACATGTATTATCTCCTCTGTACTTTTCAAGAAGCTAAATTTCATCTGCAAAACTGAGTAGGACTCACCTGAAAGAAATCTGTGGATAGGCTACACCTTATCAGCATCTAGAAACAATCATTTAAAATGTTAAGGGCAGTTTTATGAAGGCTGTGTGCCTCTTTTGCGCTGCTGTTCCGTCACTTTTGTGTAAAAGATGCACCATGTTGCAAGATAGGCCTCAGTTCATTTCCAGCAAGATACCGTCACTTTAAAATGTATATAATTAGGACTGTGTAGGGGGCATGCAGAAGCTGAGGCTTCAGTAAGTGTCAAAGTTGTTGCATGCAGTGCGTACTCTTTCATATGCTGGACTACATCTGCACAATGAGATACCTAACCAAAGGAAACACAAGTGATGTGATTGTAAAATGAGCAAAAGAAATTGCACGTTTTTCAAATACATTACCTGTGTTTCCTAACATTACGAATCACATTGTGCAGGTGAAGTTTAGGCCTGTCCAGGGAAACAGAGGAGGTCTGAACTTTATTGGTAGGCCTGCACATGTATTATCTCCCCTGTACTCTTCAACAAGCCTAAATTTCATCTGCAACCCTGAGTAGGCCTCACCTGAAACAAACGTCTGGATAGGACACACCTTATTGCCATCCTGAAACAATCATTTAAAATGTTAGGAACAGTTTTATGATGATTGTGCACCTCTTTTGCGCTGCCATTGCGTCACTTTTGTGAGACAACAGCAGTGCAAAAGATGCACCATGTTCCAAGATAGGCCTCACTTCATCTGCATCAAGATACTGTTAGTTTAAAATGTATATCTTTAGGACTGTGTAGGGGGCCTGGAGAAGCAGAGGCTTCTGTAAGTGTCAAAGTTGTTGAAAAACTGTTTGTCCTTCAATCTTTTCCCTTGTCTTTTTTAATTTTTAAATACATGTTTTAATATTTTCAAATGTTTGTTCTCTCTTTCACAGATTGAAAGTATAAAAATAACAGGTGACTAAGTTAACGACAATTATAAGGTAAATGTTTTGTACTCTTTTCGTTACATTTCTATCACATTTAACTACTATTAGTTCCTCTGCTTCATTTCTTTAACCCTCACTTTCCTGCCTTTGCTACTTCCCTCATTCCTTTCTCTATTACTTACTTACTCTACTCCTTCCACTCCTTTTCTCAGTCCCTCTCTTCTCATAGTTCCTCACTCTTGTTCACTCACTCCGTCTCTATTACTCTTAGTGTCTCTGACTGATCACTCTTTCACTATTTGTTCATTATGCTTTCTCTGTGTAGTTGAAGCACACTAAGGGGCATATTATGAACACAGCCAATAAAATTATTGCTGCTTTTATCGGCAGAAAACTGCTGCAAAAGCGGCTTTAGCAGCAGTTTTCTGCCGCAAACGCGGCTTTAGCGACACATTTCTGCCAATAAAAGCTGCGAAACTTTTATTGTCTATGTTGATAATATGCCCCTATGTTATTTACATTTCTTTACTGTTTCAATTATTCCTTTTCTGTTACTTCTTCTTTTCTGCTTTCTGTTTTTTCTCTCTGTTATTCCACATCTTTTAATCTTATTTTGAACATTCACTCACATTCTCTAAGAAACTCTTCTTTGTTATTCTTATACTCTCTTTTTTTCTTTCACTTCCTTATCTATTTTGTTTTTCACAATTATACCCTCTTCCATCTTTTCTTCGGTAAATAGGTCTATTAAACAGTATCTCTGGTTTAGTCCCTATAGCTGTCTTTCTTTTAACATTACTCTCTGTTTACTTCCCTTATACTTACTCTTTTTAAAAAAAAAAAATGTTTTTGGTTCGCTCTCGGTTCGTGTACCGGGGAGCGAACCGGGAAGCGAACCAAAAGAAATAGAGGTTGCCAGAGTGCTAAACATTCTAGCAATTTTTTTATAAAGGGGAGGTAGTTCTGAAAATAACTTTTTTTTAATGTTTTTGTTGTTTTATATATTTTTTTTATTTTTCTGAACATTTTTTGTTTTTTTTGTATTTTTTGAACAATTTTATGTTTTTTTGTTTTTTTTGGGGGGAAACAACGAAAAACAGGCATTAGAAAGGGCTCAACAGGAGCAAAAAAAATTTTTATTTTTTGTGGCGTTTTGAGCACTTGTGGTTTTCATATGCTCTGTTTATCAAATTGATACTCATGTTTGCACATGAGAGTAGGTTACCACAATAAAGACACACTATCTTCATGTGCACAAAATTTTCTTGAATGTTTGGCACTGTTTCCCGTGCCTCTGGCCCCGACAGAGTTACCTGTGCCGATGTACTGGCCACAGGAGTTGGTGGGTTGTCTTGCAGGTCACGCATCTCTGCCATGCTGTAATTCAGTGGATGCCACCTCTGCATGTGACGGTGCATAGTATAGTTGCCGAAACTATACTTTTTATTTGTGCCACTAGATAAATCTTCTTTGCATATGAGGCATGTCACATAGCGAGCATTCACTTTTTTCTGTCCTTGCGGAAAAGAAAAAAACTGCCAAATAAAACTATTTTTGTGGTGAGATATCCGGGGCTCCTCACGTAAAAACTGTCTTGGCTGTACTTCCTCTTCCTCTTCTTCGTCCTCTTCCTCCTCTGTGTTGGGAAGGAACTGTGGAGGTGGTCCTCTCTTCCTTGGTGGTGGTGGTGGTGGTGGGGGTGCACCAGCTGCAGCTACTACTGAAGCCATTTTCTACTAAGCAAAATAGGTCTTCCTTTCACAAAGTTGAAAGTCAGAGTAAGAAAAAAGGTGGGGGCTTTCATCATTTTGGAAAAAAAATAGTTCTAAACCAATGAAAAGTGTTATTTTTAGGTCACATGACCTAGCCTTACATCATTAGGAAACCAAAAGTGAAATGAACCAATGAAAAGTTTTATTAACAAGTCACATGACCTGTTACGCTTACGTTACGCGTTGCGGGCCGCGCCCCGGATCGCTTCCGGGGAGCTGCGCTTCGCGCCTCGGTTCGCGTACCGGAGTACTTCCGGGTGCGCTAACGCGGCGCGTCATAAGACGCATTACGCGACAACGCGATACGTCGCGCTTCCGCGACGTGTCACGATGTTGATTTCTAACGCGGCAGTTGCGCTAACGGAACGTTTACCGGTTCGAGTACCAAGTCGCTGCACCAAATTTAGCTAACGGGAAGCTACCCGGTTCGCGGACCGGGAGCGAACCAAAACTTAATAATATATATTTTTTTTATTAATAAACATATAAAATATATTTTTTGATTTAAAGAAGAATACATTTTAAAGCTTTTGATATTTGCTATTAAAAAACCATTGAAATTCACAGAAAAAACCATAGGTTATAGACCATATATAGTTAGGAATTAGCATATACAAAACCTTGAAAATTCACTGAAAAAACCATAGGTTATAGACCATGTATAGTTAGGAATTAGCATTTAAGAAACCTTTTTTTTACTCACACAAAACCATTGAAATTCCATATATAGTTAGTTGTACTAACTATATATCGCGCACCCGCAATCCACTGCTGATCATGTCACATATTTCATCATTCATGACATGGTCAGTGACATCACTGATGACATCACTGATGACATCTCAAATGACATCACTGATGACATCACTGATGACATCTCAAATGACATCACTGATGACATCACTGATGACAACATCCAGTGACTGTATGTTTCTGTAAAGTTAAAATATGTCTTACATATTGTAGAATGAGTGGCTTTATAAGTGTCTGGATGAAGGATTTATTAGGTGCATGACTGACTGTATGAGTGACTAATTAAATGTGTCTCACTGAGTGCATGCGTTAGTGACTAAACTGTCTTAATTTGTGCATCATTATGTCTGTTGTTCTGTAAACTGCTGCATGTATTGATCAGTAGCTATATGAGTAACTATATGGGTTATTGGTTGATTGCCTAAGTATTTGTATGGGAGACTGAGTGTGTGTGTGGGTGGCTGGGAGGTGTATAACTCTGTGCATAGATGTGTGAGCAGTTGATTCACTAGATGTATGGGTTCAAAAGTGCATGTGGAAACAGCTGTATGGGCGGTTGACTGTGTGCATGAGTGTATTGGTGAGTGAATGGATATCTCAGTGCTACATGTCAAAGTAAGTACATATGTAAAACACAGTACATGTGAGAGTTGACATATATAAATAACTGTGCAAAAGAGCCAGTGAATGTGTGAGTGGCTGTATGGATCATTGTGAACTTGTATCAGGGATTGTATAAGAGAGTAAATATGTGTTAGTATATGTTTGAATAAGTAAGGTGTGTATAACTGTATAGTTGAGGAAATGGAGGTGTGATTGATTCTTTGCATGACTGACTAGGTGTGTGAGTAACTCCATGGATGAGTGACAGTCTGTGAGTGTCTGTTTACACTGAGTGTATCTAAGGTTATATTAGAGTCTGAAGAGCTTCATCGTATTATCACATGAATTATGTCATCAGTGATGTGATCAGTAATGTCAAATGAGATGTCATCAGTGATGTCATCAGTGATGTCATTTGAGATGTCATCAGTGATGTCATCAGTGATGTCATTTGAGATGTCATCAGTGATGTCATCAGTGATGTCACTGACCATGTCATGAATGATGTAATATGTGACATGATCAGCAGTGGATTGCGGGTGCGCGATATATAGTTAGTACAACTAACTATATATGGAATTTCAATGGTTTTGTGTGAGTAAAATAAGGTTTTGTAAATGCTAATCCCTAACTATATATGGTCTATAACCTATGGTTTTTTCAGTGAATTTTCAAGGTTTTGTAAATGCTAATTCCTAACTATATATGGTCTATAACCTATGGTTTTTTCAGTGAATTTCAATGGTTTTTTAATAGCAAATATCAAAACCTTTACAATGTATTCTTCTTTAAATCGAAAAATATTTTTTACATGTTTTTAATACAATTTTTTTTTAATTATTTTTATTGTTTCGCTCCCGGTACGCGAACCGGTTAGCTTCCCGTTAGCTCAATTCGGAGCCGCGACCCGGTCCGCGAACCGGTAAACGTTCCGTTTGCACAACTGTCGCGTTAGAAAACAACATCGTGACGCGTCGCGTCAGCATGACGTTTCGCGTTCTCGCGTGATACGTCATATGACGTGCTATGTTAGCGTACCCGGAAGCGCAGCGGTATGCGAACCGGAAGCGATCCGCGGCGCGGCGCCGACCGCGTAACGTAAACACAGCAGGTCATGTGACTCGGTAATAACACTTTTCATTGGTTCATTTCACTTTTGGTTTCCTAATGATGTAATACTAGGTCATGTGATCTAAAATGAACACAATGAGCAAATTGCTAATTGCTATTTTACCCATTCATTTCCATGGGCTAGGAGGCTCATATAAATGAAGGTGCAATTTGCGATTAACAATTTGCTCATCACAAATTAGGAATTTATTCCAAAGGTGCAGGGGTGTCTCAAGAACACCCTGCTGCAACCCTAAAAAAGAAATTTGGGGGCATATGGCGCTCATAAATTTTAACAACATTCCTTTACCTCAACAACGATTTTCAAATCATAACTTCAAAACACTACACATGGGAAAATTACTTAAATTGTCCTTAAGACACATAAAAGCGTTTTTTGATTGGCTTTCCTGCATGGTAGGGTCACTTTTAACATGGCTATGTAACACAAACATTCAAAATCAAAATTTTCCATGCACAGGTGGGAGCATATTTACAAGCAATTTGCGCCACAGAGAAAGGTCTTACATTAAAATGGGAAAAATAACATCAGGGACAGTCAATTGCCTTATAAAGAACCATACACCATTATGTCCTTGTCATGAATTTAAAAACAATTCCTTTTCCCCAAAAACGATTTTCAAATCATAATTTCAAAACACTGCACATGAGAAAATGACTTAAAATGTCATTAAAACACATGAAAGCGTTTTTTGATTGCCTTTCCAGCATGGTTGGGTCACTTTTAACATGGCTATGTAACACAAACATTCAAAATCTAAATTTTCCATGCACATGTGAGAGCATATTTACAAGCAATTTGCGCCACAGAGAAAGGTCTTACACTAAAATGAGAAAAATAACATCAGGGACAGTCAATTGCCTTATAAAGAACCATACACCATTATGTCCTTGTCATGAATTTAAAAACAATTCCTTTTCCCCCAAAACGATTTTCAAATCATAATTTCTAAACACTGCACATGGGAAAATGACTTAAAATGTCATTAAAACACATGAAAGCATTTTTTGATTGGCTTTCCAGCATGGTTGGGTCACTTTTAACATGGCTATGTAACACAAACATTCAAAATCAAAATTTTCCATACACATGTGAGAGCATATTTACAAGCAATTTGCGCCACATAAATCATAATTTTCTCCTTAAAGCACACTATTCTCTATCTAAATTAAAGAAATATTTTCTCACCTTAGCAAATACTTTGAGTTTGAAAACAGTCTAAGAAACACACCAATTTGTCTTCAGCAGAGCAAAAGGTATGCACTCCAGAGTCTGCAGCTATCAAAAGCACAGAAATGCTGTAATTCTTCACACATATTTCTCATGTCACCCAATCAAAACTCTTCCCTCACTTTTTTTCAAATGAAAACCCTTCCCCCTCTGCCCTTTCTGCCTATTTTCCATAGCAACCACCTCTTGGAAAAACTCTGGTGTTTGCAAGTTCACACAACAATGTTGCAATTGAACTCTGAACTCTCAGTGCACCTGCATATCCAGTGCATTCTTTCATTTAATGATTTTTTATTGACCACTCAAAATACATCTTTCAAAGAACACATCTGTGCACCCTAACTTTCTGTTTTCATCAATCAAAATCCACCAATCACTGTTACTGCTTCATGAACACAGAAACTCCACAGTTTTTTTTTCATTTTACACTCTCATTTTTTCAACTGCCATTTCATTGCCACACTTCATCTGACTGCAGGAGAACCTTCTCTCACCATGTTTTCTGTCTGGATTGTTGGTCATAGTTATATTCACTGGGCTCAAAGGTACGTTGAAAGCAGGAATTTACCTAACCTCAATTTACAAGATGTGGAAATTAAGTGGTTTGGCCACAGAGGATTAAAATGTCACCAATTGATACCATTGGTGAAAACCTTTATGCATTTGCCAAAACCTGACCTGTTAATTGTGCACTGTGGAGGTAATGACTTGGGCACTTTGACTGGTGTAGGTCTGGAAATGCTTTTAAAGGACACCTTTGAGCAATTAATGGCACTTTTTCCTCAGACTGCCTTGGTATATTCAAATATATGCCAAAGACAGAAATGGAGGTGGTCAAACCAATTTTGTCCACAAATTGAGAAGTCGAGGAAGCATGTAAACAAATCTGTTTCAGCTTACATGAGAGACCATGGAATGGGCTCCCTGTACAACAATAACTTGCGTTACTACATGCAAGATATCTACAGAGGAGATGGAGTTCACTTCTCAGATGAGGGCAACAGAGTTTTCACTCTGAATTTAAGAATGTGCATTGGTACCTACTTATAAGTACCTAAATGTACCATAAACCCAAAAGCTCTTCTCAGAGCTACCCTACATCTAATCACTCACAATTATTATTTTACTCTAACTTTTTTCACTAATTTTCAACAAAGTACGCTCCCTGGGGCGCTACCCGGTACGCGTACCGGGAGCTAACCTCGCGAAATTTTTAAAAAAAAAATTTTTTTTTCGCACATATAAACCTCCTCAGCCACCCTCAGAAAACCTAGGGGGTCAAGATAACTCTACCGTGCCCCCTTCTACCCATTCCGAACATTAATTGCCCTCCATCTTGTATCTTAATTCGACCGAAACACAAAATGGTGGACTCCCGGAACGCTTAAGGTCCGCGAACCGAGGAGCTCAACGGTTCGCGTACCGGGTCGCTCCCTGGGAAGATAAAGGAAATAAAAAATAATCAAAAAATCCAACAATCAATTAACATACAGCATTTGAAAAGACTATCATTCATTTTTCATTGTAGTACGCTCCCCAGAACGCTTCCCGGTTCGCGGACCGGGCGCTAACCACGAAAAAAAACAAAATTTTTTTTTATTTTTTTTTGCCCCACGGGGCCCCTTTAAAACCTCCACATTAAACCTAGGGGGTCAGCGAGGATCTACTATGCCCCCTTATAGTTATTTCCCCCTTTGTTTTGGCCTCCTCTTGTCTCTCGATCCTACCGAGAGACAAGATGGCGGCCGCTCCGGACTGTTTAGAATGTTGACAGACACCGGAGAGCCAATCAGCTTCGCTACGCGAAGTTCCGGTATGCTTAAGGTCCGCGAACCGGGGCGCTGCCCGGTCCGCGCTTACAGATATATATCTTTTTTTGAACGTTAATTTCTCAAAATCCACTGCAGCACATATATTGAGACCTACAAAAGGCACATCGGGCTACCAGTCCCTACAATTTTGCCAAGTTTCGTGCAAATCCATTCAGCCGTTCGGGCTAAAAGTGAGGCTAACCGCCCTATGGAAAACTCAATGTTAAAAACACGTTTTGGGACCCCCCTTTTTTCTCGGCCCCCCCTGGACGAACCCCCCCCAAATTTTCAGGGGCTCCTCAGAAACAAAATGTTCCATTTTCCAGAAAATTTCAGCCAATTCCGTCCACAAACGCCAAAGTTATTAGACATAGAATTTTCAAAAATCCCATAGGGAAAAAATCCTAACTATATATACCTACTGGCGACCGCCAGTAGGTAATATATATATATATAGGTCTTCACAGCTAGTTGAATAAACGCTGTTGAAAAGTTCCCCGAGTGGAGTGCCATCATTTCCGAACTTTGTGTGGATATATATATATATATATACAAATATATATATATATATATATATATTCACTGAAAAAACCATAGGTTATAGACCATATATAGTTAGGAATTAGCATTTAAAAAACCTTATTTTACTCACACAAAACCATTGAAATTCCATATATAGTTAGTTGCACTAACTATATATTGCGCACCCGCAATCCACTGCTGATGATGTCACATATTACATCATTCATGACATGGTCAGTGACATCACTGATGACATCACTGATGACATCTCAAATGACATCACTGATGACATCACTGATGACAACATCCAGTGACTATGTTTCTGTAAAGTTAAAATATGTCTTACATATTGAAGAATGAGTGGATGTATAAGTGTCTGGACGAAGGATTTAGTAGGTGCATGACTGAATGTATGAGTGAGTGATTAAATGTGTCTCACTGAGTGCATGGGTTAGTGACTAAACTGTCTTAATTTGTGCATCATTATGTCTGTTGTTCTGTAAACTGCTGCATGTGTTGATCAGTAGCTATATGAGTAACTATATGGGTTATTGATTGATTGCCCAAGTATTTGCATGGGAGACTGAGTGTGTGTGTGGCTGGATGGGAGGTGTGTGACTCTGTACAGATCAATGTGTACTTGTATCAATGATTGTATAAGAGAGTAAGTATGTGTTAGTATATGGTTGAAAACGTAAGGTGCTCTATGTTTAACTGTATAGAGTAGAAAATGGAAGTGTGATTGATTCTTTACAGGACTGACTAGGTGTGTGAGTAACTCCATGGATGAGTGGCAGAGTGTGAGTGTCTGTATAGGTGTATGAGTGCATATGATTGTGTTGTAAACATGAGTGATTGTATGTATGAATGATTGTATGGGTGAATGAGTGAATGTGTGTGTAGACGTAGGAATCAGTGAGTACGTATGTAGTAACTAGTATTGGTGTGTCAATGGTTTCAAAAATTATACTCTGTTTTTAACACTGGGTGAAACAGAGGTTATATTAAAATGTGAGGAGATGCATTGTATTGTCACATGAATGATATCATCAGTGATGTGGTCATTGATGTCAAATGAGATGTCATCAGTGATGTCATCAGTGATGTCATTTGAGATGTCATCAGTGATGTCATCAGTGATGTCACTGACCATGTCATGAATGATGTAATATGTGACATCATCAGCAGTGGATTGCGGGTGCGCAATATATAGTTAGTGCAACTAACTATATATGGAATTTCAATGGTTTTGTGTGAGTAAAATAAGGTTTTTTAAATGCTAATTCCTAACTATATATGGTCTATAACCTATGGTTTTTTCAGTGAATTTTCAAGGTTTTGTAAATGCTAATTCCTAACTATATATGGTCTATAACCTATGGTTTTTTCAGTGAATTTCAATGGTTTTTTAATAGCAAATATCATAAGCTGTCGAATGTCAAGTACGTGGTAAGAATTTTTTTTTTCGTGTTTATGCACACTGATCTGCTTTGATTGCTGCCCCCCACCCCTCATTTCTATTAGGAGTACTCTCTCTTTGCAGATAGTGAAGGGTAGTTAATGCAGCCCTTTCCCCCTTTGTAATCCGTCGTGCCTGCTTCTCTCTCCATTTGATTGATTGTTCTCTTTGGTTCATTCTCTATTTACAAACAAGCACAGAGTCGCAATACTCTGTTTAGTCTTTGCAGATAGCGAAAAATCGTGTAAAAAAACAAAAGGAATCGAGCAAAATCAGTAGGCCACTAATGGGATCTCTTTTGACCTCGCTAAAATAGAAACATTAGGAACAACCTGTTGAAAATAGCAATGCGTATGTATATAAGCGGCGTTCATTTGTGTTCACAGTACCCCTTGTTGATTGTTTCAATCGAGCATTGAATTGTTCGAAGTTAATTCTCTTAACGATCTTCTCTACCTGCAAACGAGGAAGAATAGGAATATTCTATCTCCCTTTGCAGATAGTGAAGGGTAGGTAACGCAAGCCTTTAACACGTCGTACCTATTTCATTCCTCATTGATTGATTGATTGTCCGAACATTGACTGTTTGGGAATTAGTTCTTTTTGGAGGTATTCCCTGTTTGCAAATAAACGTAGGAAAATCTTTGCAAGTAGTGAAAGGGTACGTAATGCGGACCGTTCTCCCCCGTTGTAATCTGTCATGCCTATCTACTCCCCACTGATTGATGCACCTTTTTCACCCGGACCATTTACTAGAGATACGTCATCTGGCCCGACCAGAGAGCACCCCTAGTGAAAAGGACATATGCAATAATAACGAAGTGATCACTGTATCCTGTTAACAGAAACTTTACCATGAAACAACCTGGAAAGAAAAAAATAGGAAAACGAAAATCAGTAGGCCACTGATGAACATGAACTTTTATTAAACAACGAACAAAGAAACGATAACATAACGTAATGATAAAACCTATTAATGTCCTAGAAACAAGAAAACGTTAAAATATGCCAGTGGTGAGAGACCAGAAAAACAGTAAGAGAAACCAAATCACCCCTCGCTGTCCCACCGCCTGCCACGCCCAAAAAATCGATAGACTAGGGAAAATGCAAGTCAGTAGAACATCCACCCCCACTCTGGAAACTTCCAAGGTGGGGCAGGGTTCCGGCTACGCCCAGCCGGGAGCAGCCCATATAAGGCAGGTTCTGCTGCCACGCCTCGGCCAGGAGATCCTAACGTAGGGTGTAGCCGGAGGAGAGGCCGAGACCAGCGGGACCCGGCCAGGGGATTGCCTTTACAACGCTGAACAGTTGCAGGGGGGGGGAATGTCTCCTCGACCCTCCCCTCTCTCTCCCAGTCCGGCCGCGGTGGCCCTTGAGAGTTGCAGGTAGTCCCGCCACATGCTCTTCCGGTCCGACCACCAACGGTCGGGGGGCCGAGGCCGACGGGATCCGGCTGCAGCCGATAAACCAAGAAACCCGTTCATGGGGCCAGAGCCAGGGGCGTCCGGCCGACATCCACCGGAAGCCCGGCCCGAAGACGGACGGGACACTTCTTTCTTTTATAATGGCTGCGACAACACTGGAGGGGGATGTCTTGCACATGCCTCCGACCCCCCCTCGTCCTCATCGCCTGGTCCGGCCATAACAAATCTCAAGCGAGACGCCGTGGGGTGCACTGGGAGGGAGAGACGGTGCGAACAGGCCTCTCCCGCCTCCCCAGGTGGAGGCTTCCCAGCTGCACCCTCAGCGCTCCAGGCGGTGGCATCCTAACAACTCCAGTGCTGCACAGTTTCGGAACGACCTAGATAACGGTTCTTCCACTGTGGCCATGCTGCAACGTCTCGCCCGGCAGGGTGGAGCCCGTCCGCTCATGTGACCCCGCGATCGCCGGTAGCTGCCGAACTCTCAAAATGGCGGTCGACCTGGCAAGAGCGGGCCCAACATAAAGAAATGGCCCGGTCACTGGTTGACTCCACCACCGTAGTCCTCCACGACCTTGAAGATTCTAGAGGAGCCGCGGGAGTCTCCGACCCCCGATGGGGAATGACTGCCATGATCGCCCGTGGAGTGACGAAACTGTATCCGCGGGACGTCGGCGCTCCCATGCTGGCGCCAGCCTCACTTTGAATTACTACAATCCTGCAGACCTCACTTCCGGTGAAAGCACAGTGTGACCCGGTAGGAAAAATTATTGCACCCCCTCCCCTTTTTGACTGATAGTTCAAACCACCGATCCTTTCCTTTGCCCTTTTAACGGAACTTTGGACTGCCTCCCCCTCTTTTACATTTTCTAGAGAAAACAAAACATTAACCACTACATTAGCATAGCAGTTGACACCAGAACTGTTTTCAAATTGAAAACCAACAACATCTTCAACAGAATCCTTTTTGTTTCTGCTGTGACCCTGCTACAGCACAGGCATTGTCCCCAGCAGTAATTCTGCAATGCCGGTAAGAATAGCTGTGGTGCCTACTGGACTCACTCACCCCCGCGGCGCCCCACGCCGTTATTTGCTGGGCGGCAACTTGCTAGACATCACTTTCGTGCCATCTAGATTTCAGCGCGTTCTGCTGCCTTGGAACTATTCGCACAACAGACCGCTACTGACAAGAATATTTCATTATTGGTGCTGTCAATTTCAATAAATCTATTGGATAATTAAAAAGAAATTGCCACGGTCTCTTCGTTGTTTAAATGTTTTTACTGTTTTTGTTTTGTTGTATATATTTATATGTTATTAAAGTTTTATATTCCTACTACTTTGTTGGAGTGCTATATATTTTTAATGTGACACATAATTGTAAAAACTTTGATGTACAAAGAGTCATTCCTGGAATCTTCCGCTTCAGGCTCGGTCCTCTCCCCAATCACAATACAGGATGGTTTTCAGATAGTAGGAACGCGTGTGCTGTGACGGATCACATCGGGTGTGGGCCTTGATCTACTATAACTCCTTTGAAGAGGGGTGATTCTTTACAGCTGGGGCCATAAACTACATCTGCAGGGCTAGCTGATAGCCTAGGACCGGCCTGGACATTCGGACACAGAGGAAGAGGAGTGTCAGAGGGTGCGGTAGTGAATAGGGCGAAAGGGAGGTGTCGGGCGGGCACAGAGTGTGATTCTCAGGGAAGAGCAGCGCAGATGGGGGAAGGTTTATTGCCCATGCATAAGACAGAGAGCGGTGGTGACCAGTGCCTGGGGGAGATGCTTACGAGGGTGAGGAGCCATGCTACGAATCGACAGCGTGCAGAGAGTGGGTCTGGTCAAGACATCTAAAATGGCTGCCGTGCACGACAAAAGTGTGGCATTTCAAAAAAGGCAAGATGGCGCAGACAATGTTTTTCAACACTTCCTCATTTCCTTCGAATCGAACGTTAACAGACGTTGGGGCATATTACCAAAGTTAAGCGATATTTATCGCTAACGATGCTTACCAACCAATTTTTTACCACTAAGCATCGTCAGAAATTATCGAAGATAAACCTTACTATTATCAAGGTTTATCGCAAATGCGATAATAAACGGCCGCAATGCATGAATATCGCTAAAAACTCAGCGATATTCATGCATTACCGAGCTAATACTCTTAGCCATGTTATCCACCTCCCATTGGATAACATGGCTAAGAACTGCTCAGGGCAGGTGTTACTTTTTGGAGATATTCGCGCTTAGCGCGAATATCTCCAAAAGTTGGTAATAGGAGATAGATATCTTGCATGTTGTAATGCAAGTTATTGTGGTATATGGAACTCATACCATAATCTCTCAGGAAAGCAGAAACTGATCCTTTTGGGACCGCCTAAAAAGGCCTAGGGGGTGAGGAGTACTCTACTTTGCCCCCTTTTCACGTTCCGAACTATTTTATTTTACTCTCTTCTGTAATTACACAAAATACCAGCGATAAGATGCATCGGAGACACACAGTGAGAGAAAGGAGGCCGGAGATGAAGAAGACATGTCAAATACACATTGGAGATAATATAGTGGCAGAAGGGAAGTAAATATGAGTAAACTTACCATGTAACATAAAAATGTTGCACTCTATACTATAAGTCTCATTTTATACTACAATCACTTCGCTACAACCTCATAAATTAAAAATAAAAATAAATAATGTCTCAAACAATTTTTGATTTCTAAATATAAATTTATTCTTCAGAATTTTCTAAATTTGAAACAACTACTAACATGTCCTCATCAGTAATTTCCTCTTCAATCATCTCATCTGGAATCTCCTCATTAAAAGTCTGCAATGATGATTCTTGTAACTCTATGGTCTCCAAACACTCGATAAATTCGCCATCAAGAGATTGATCAAAAAAATCATTCAAGTCATCTCCTCCTTCTGACAATATTTCATTATTGGTGCTGTCAATTTCAATCAATGTAGTGGAATCATTCAAGTCATCTCCTCGTGACAATATTTCATTATTGGTGCTCTCAATTTCAATCAATGTAGTGGAATCATTCAAGTCATCTCCTCCTTGTGACAATATTTCATTATTGGTGCTGTCCATTTCAATCAATCTAATGGAATCATACAAGCCATCTCCTCCTTGTGACAATATTTCATTATTGGTGCTCTCAATTTCAATCAATGTAGTGGAATCATTCAAGTCATCTCCTTGTGACAATATTTCATTCTTGGTGCTGTCCATTTCAATCAATCTAATGGAATCATACAAGTCATGTCCTCCTTGTGACAATATTTCATTATTGGTGCTCTCAATTTCAATCAATGTAGTGGACAATTCAAAAGAAATTGCCACGGTCTCTTCATTGTGAGCCATTTTATTTTGAAATTGCTTGCTGTAAATTGCAGAAAAAAATAATCACTTTCATTTATCGTTTTTAGTAATACATAATATAAAACTAACTTCATCAAGTATTTAGTATAACAGAAGGACAGCAAATAAATAACAGAAAACATTTTTCAAATTATCTTCAAGTGTACAACATAGTTCCCCTTACAAATTAACAACTCACCTTTTTAAAAGTAGCAGAAGTGTTAGTACTGTGTAAATCAAACACCAGAAATTCACCACCAAAAATTCCTCACAAATGTACCTCAGACAGTAGTATCACAAAATGGCTGTGGTTTCCTCTCATTTGACATATATACATAACCAATTAACTTTCATCACACACAAATACAAAACCAAAGTAACATTTTAATTGGTTCTAAATTTCAACACTTTCAAATGTGTTTTCCCCATGCAATTTTCCATAGGACATTTACATACGTCTACAGCCTGAATGGCTGAACGGAATTACACCAAACTTGGCAAAATGGTACATCAAACCTAAGAGGTCAGGAAGGATCTACTATGCCCCCTTATGGTCATTTCCCCCTTCGCTTTGGCCTCCTCTTGTCTCTCAATCCTACCGAGGGACAAGATGGCGGCCGCTACGGACTGTTTGGAATGTTGACAGACGCCGGAGAACCAATCAGCTTCGCAAAGCTCCGTAACGCGAAAAGTACGCGAAGCGGAGCGCTGTTACAGATATATATCTTTTTTTCAACGTTAATTTCTCAAAATCCACTGGAGCACATATATTGAGACCTAGCAAAGGCACATCGGGCTACCAGTCCCTAATATTTTGCCAAGTTTCGTGCAAATCCATTCAGCCGTTCGATTATTATTATTTTGGTTTTTTTTTGCCCCGCGGGGCCCTTTTAAAACCTCCACATCAAACCTAGGGGGTCAGCGAGGATCTACTATGCCCCCTTATAGTTATTTCCCCCTTTGTTTTGACCTCCTCTTGTCTCTCGATCCTACCGAGAGACAAGATGGCGGCCGCTACGGACTGTTTGGAATGTTGACAGACGCCGGAGAACCAATCAGCTTCGCTTCACAAAGCTCCGTTGCGCGAAAAGTCCGCGAACCAGAGCGCTAACCGGTCCGCTGTTACAGATATATATCTTTTTTTAAACGTTAATTTCTCAAAATCCACTGGAGCACATATATTGAGACCTACAAAAGGCACATCGGGCTACCAGTCCCTACAATTTTGCCAAGTTTCGTGCAAATCCATTCAGCCGTTCGGGCTAAAAGTGAGGCCAACCGCCCTATGGAAAACTCAATGTTAAAAACACGTTTTGGGACCCCCCTTTTTTCTCGGCCCCCACTGGACGAACCCCCCCCAAATTTTCAAGGGCTGCTCAGAAACAAAATGTGCCATTTTCCTGAAAATTTCAGCCGATTCCGTCCACAAACGCCAAAGTTATTAGACATAGAATTTTCAAAAAACCCATAGAGAAAAAATCCTAACTATATATACCTACTGGCGACCGCCAGTAGGTAATATATATATATATATATATATATTACCTACTGGCGATAGCCAGTAGGTATATATAGTTAGGATTGTTTTCCATAGGGAGATCGCAACATTCTATTGGGAATAACTTTGGCGCCGGTTGAGGAATCTTCCTGAAATTTTCCTTAACTTTGCCTCGTGGTGCTCCGCTCCTTCCCTGAAATTTTGGGGGGGATTCGTCAAGCGGGGGCTGAGATAAAAAGGGGGTCCCAAAACGTGTTTTCCCCATGTTCATTTCCATAGGGCGGTTGGACTCACTTTTAGCCCGAACGGCTGAATGGTTTTCCACCAAACTTGGCAAAATTGTAGGGACTGGTAGCCCGATCTGCCTTTGCTATGTCTCAAGATATGTGCTCCAGTGGTTTTTACGAAAATGTACTTTGAAAAAATATATATTGGGCTACATTGGGCTATATATATGTTAGAGCCCAAATGTAGCCCAATGTAGCCCAATGTAGCCCAATGTAGCCCAAAGATGGCCACCAGAGACAAAAGAAACCAAATGTAGCCCAAATATCAGCCAGATGTAGCCCAACTATAGCCCAATGACAGAATGTCCCAGAGTGTTCTAAAGAACAACTAGAGCGCTAACAGTCTTACTTATGACAAAAGTATGGCACACCTGAAGTCATCTTAATTGGAATAAAGTGTTAACACTTAAAACATTTAATTTGCAAAGGAACAAAATGAGGGTGTTCATTTTGCCATAGAAATTATGATTAGTGCTGAAGAAAGAAAAATTAGGGCACATTTTGAGTGACTTCTCAAATCCTCTTATATTTCATTAAAAAAATTCTGATATGCAGTCTCCCAAGATGGCCACCAGAGACAGAAGAGCCCAAATGTAGCCCAAATATCAGCCAGATGTAGCCCAACTATAGCCCAATGACAGAATGTCCCAGAGTGTTCTAAAGAACAACTAGAACGCTAACAGTCTTACTTATGACAAAAGTATGGCACACCTGAAGTTATCTTGATTGGAATAAAGTGGTAACACTGAATACATTTAATTTGAAAAGGAACAAAATGAGGGGTTTCATTTTGCCATAGAAATGTTTTATATATATATATTCACTGAAAAAACCATAGGTTACACACCAGTTATAGTTAGGAATTAGCATTTAAAAAACCTTTGAAATTCACTGAAAAAACCATAGGTTTCACCCCAGTTATAGTTAGCTGGAAATTTTACTCGCATAAAACCATTGCAATTCCCACGTTATAGTTAGTTGGACTCACTATAACTTGCACGTCTGCAATGCACTGCTGATGACGTCACATATTACATCACTCATGCATATATTTAAATATTTAAACATTACTCGCTAATATATGTATTCACTAAGATACACTTAATAAGCCAGTTAACCAATCAATTTTTTTTTAAAAACACTGAAAAACCATAGGTTTCAGGCCTTATATAGTTAGGAATTAGCATTTAAAAAACCTTTGAAATTCATTGAAAAAACCATAGGTTTCAGGCCTTATATAGTTAGGAATTAGCATTTAAAAAACCTTTGAAATTCACTGAAAAAAACATAGGTTTCAGGCCTTATATAGTTAGGAATCAGCATTTAAAAAACCTTTGAAATTCACTGAAAAAACCATAGGTTTCAGGCCTTATATAGTTAGGAATTAGCATTTAAAAAACCCTTTGAAATTCACTGAAAAAACCATAGGTTTCAGGAGTTATATAGTTAGGAATTCGTTTTTAAAAAACCTTTGAAATTCACTCAAAAAACTATAAGTTTTAGTGGTTGATGTCATCAGTGATGTCATCAGTGATGTCATTTGAGATGTCATCAGTGATGTCTCTGAACAGGTCATGAATGATCTAATATGTGACATCATCAGCAGTGGATTGCGGGTACGCAAAATATAGTTAGTACAACTAACTATATAGGAGCAATTTCATTGGTTTTGTATGAGTAAAATGTCCAGCTAACTATAACACCACTAAAACTTATAGTTTTTTGAGTGAATTTCAAAGGTTTTTTAAAAACGAATTCCTAACTATATAACTCCTGAAACCTATGTTTTTTTCAGTGAAAAAAAAGATATATATATATATGGATATATATATATATATATCCAAAAGAAAAGCCTCTGAGATTCAAAGATACACTCCACGGGAAAAAGTTCAACTGAACCTTTATTTCACAAGTATATATATATATATTATTCCAATTTTGTCCACTGTCACCGGATTTTGCAGCGCTCCATGCGGGTGCGATAGCCTGTGGCGGAACCACTCCACTCAATATTTCCACACAATCCTTCCAGACAGGAAGGAAAAATGGGCCGCACTCCTGAAGTTCTTTTTGCAATTTTTGTTTATTTTTATCTTACTCCTTCATTTCTTCAGGGTTTATCAGCGAGACCAGAAACACCGGACACCGAAAGGATTGACAGATTGACACCTCTATCTCGATTCTGTGGGTGGTGGTGCATGGCCGTTCGTAGTTGGTGGAGCGATTTGTCTGGTTAATTCCGATAACGAACGAGACTCCTCCATGCTAAGTAGTTACGCGACCCCCAGCGATCTGGTCTCGCTGATAAACCCTTAAGAAATGAGGGAGTAAGATAAAAGTAAACAAAAACTGCAAAAAGTACTTCAGGAGTGCGTCCCATTTTTCCTTCCTGTCGGGAAGGATTGTGTGGATATATATATATATATTTCACACCAGTTATAGTTAGCTGGAAATTTTACTGGCATAAAACCATTGAAATTCCCACGTTATAGTTAGTTGGACTCACTATAACTTGCGCGTGCAATGCACTGCTGATGACGTCACATATTACATCACTCATGACATGGTCAGTGACATCACTCATGACATCACTGATGACACCATCCAGTGAATGTCTGTCTTTCTGAAAAATAAATATGTGTTATATATGTATATGTAAAAGTTGATGGAAGAATAAATGTTTAAATAAGTGTTTACATGGATGTTTTAAAAAAACAAATTGATTGGTTAACTGGTTTATTAAGTGTATCTTAGTGAATACATATATTAGTGAGTAATGTTTAAATATTTAAATATATGTATTAGTGTTTCACTTTGTGTATAAGTGGCTGCATGGGTTGGTAAGTAGCTACATGTGTATGTATATGGGTTATTAGATGTTTTTTTTAGTTTCAGTATGAGTGTCTGTATGGTTTGGTGGGGGTATTACTTAGCACATACATGCATTAATGACTGACTCTCTGTTTGTATGTGTTTTGAAGACAGCATATGTGCAGGACTGTATGGGTGGATGAGTGTGTATATGTGTGTGTTAGTGAGTGAATGACTGTCTCACTAGTGTCTTTATCAGTAACTACATATGTTTTAATGTAGTATATGTGAATATTGATGTATATAATGAGTATATGTGAGAGTAAGAGATTGTAAGAGTTCCTGTTTAAATAAGTATGTGTTTCTCTAATTTATTGTTTAAGAGAGTAAGTATGTGTAAGTTTCCTTAGAAGTAAGGTGGTAGTGTGTGTATAGCTGTATATGCAAATAAATGGATGTTCAATAGTTTATTTGCATGTGTGAGTATGTGTGAGAGTATCTTTTGGATGACTGTCGGTGTGTAACAGAATGTATAGGTGTATCACTACATATGATGAATTAGTATATGTATGAGTGACTATATATAACTGTTGGTGAATGAGTGGATGTGTACATAGATGGTGGAATTATTGAATTGGTTGTTGTAACTGGTATGGGTATCTCCATTTTTTTGAAAATTTTAGTTTCTATTATTGAATATGTGTTTCAAGGGTTACATTACAGTGAAAGGGGGTCCGTCAGTCTGTCACAAGGATGGTGTCATCAGTGATGTCATGAGTGATGTCACTGACCATGTCATGAGTGATGTAATATGTGACGTCATCAGCAGTGCATTGCACGCGCAAGTTATAGTGAGTCCAACTAACTATACCGTGGGAATTTCAATGGTTTTATGCCAGTAAAACTTCCAGCTAACTATAACTGGTGTGAAACCTATGGTTTTTTCAGTGAATTTAATAGTTTTTTTTAATGCTAATTCCTAACTATAACTGATGTGAAACCTATGGTTTTTTCAGTGAATTTCAATGGTTTTTTAATAGCAAATCTCTATAGGTATGAAAAGTAATATTTTTTATAACAAATTTTATATTGTATAAATATGTAAAAAAAAAAAAAAAGTATTTATTTTTTAATATTTTTTGCCCGGAGCGCTCCCGGGGCGTGTACCGGTGAACGCACGGGTAAGCGCAATGTTACGGTGCGCCCTGGGGCGCGTACTGGGGAGCGTCCCGTTAGCGCTATTCCCGCGAACGAAAACAACTTCGTGACGTTTCGCGCAGTCGCGTGATGCGTCATATGACGCACTGCGTAAGCGCTCCCGGAAGCACGCGATCGCGCAATGTCTCGACGCGCTTATGCCACATGCCCCGGGGAGCGTAGCGTAAGCGCGTCAGGTCATGTGATCTGAAAATAACACTTTTCATTGGTGCAAATCAGTTTTGGTTTCCAAATGATTAAAGCCTGGATCATGTGACTTGAAAATAACACTTTTTATTGGTTCAGAACAGTTTTGTTTTCCAAATAATGAAAGCCCCACCTTTTTTCCTCATTCTGACTTTGTCCTTTGACTGAGGAAGACCTGTTTGGAGTTCTATCTGTACTCTTTACTTGTATAACATGGCTACAGTAGCAGCAACAGCTGGAGCATCTGCCCCACCACCACCACCACCACCATCTAAAAGACCACCAGAAGATTACATTGGTGGTCAAGAGGAAGAGGAGGAGGATGATGAAGAGGAGGCACAGACAAGGGAGTTCCTGCCTGAAGATAAACAGCCCTACAAACCGAAAGAACACTTTATATGGGAGTTCTATAAAATCCCAAGGGGTTTTAAGAAAGTCAAAGCTGCAAAGGTGACTTGTTTAATTTGTGGTGCTGAACTGTCTAGGGGGAACCCTAACAAAAAGTATTCCTTCGGGAATCATACCATGATTCGCCACATGATGCGTTTGCATCCAAACAATTATTCTAATGCAGAGGTAAGGTACCTCTCCAGTAAGCTACCCCCATCAACGTCTAGAACCTCAACATCAAAATAACCCACTCCATCGGGTTCGGGGGCAAGAGACACATTGGCTACTATCCAACCTAAGTTTGCCAATTACAAAATTTTATGCACATTTTGTAACAAGACACTTTGCTATGGTGAGCAAAGCATCGAACTTATCATGGTTGCTGGTGATAACCATAAGTGTCCAGAAAAACCCTAATTTTTCCTGATTTTTTTATGCTCCAGTTGAGCCATTTACAATTCCCTGTTTTTTGTTTCTCCCCATAAAAAATACAAAAAATATATAAAAGTGTTCAGAAGAAAAGCCAAAAAAAGTACAAAATGTCCAAAAAAACGTAAAAAAATGTAAAACAACAAAAAGAAGAGAAAAACAGTTCTTTTTAGAACTACCTTTACTTTATAAAAATAAACCAATATTTTTAATGAATCTGTGTCAATTTTTTTTCTGCAGGGTACGCGTACCGGTACGTGCACCGGGGCGCGCACCGGGGAGCGCACCAACAAAAAAAATAAAAAAAATTAATGAAGAAATTAGCATGAGGGAAGAACACAAAGAGATTAATGTTAAGAGAAAGAGAGCTAGAGGGAGAACCTAGGAGGGATTGTTTATTACATAGTAAAAAACAGAAAAGGTGTAATAGGGTGAAAGTGAGAAAAGGAAAATGAATAAGGAAGCGAAAGAAGGGAAGAGAGAGGAAGAAGACTAAAGTAGACATAGTGAGAGAATGTGAATGGGTGTTGAAAGACAAAGAAAGAACAGTAAAAAATGGGGAATGAAGAGTAGTGACGGATTCAGGATAAATGAACAACGGTGAGAGAGGGTAAGGAAAGAGCAGTGAGTATAAGTAAAGAGGGGTGAAAGAGGGTGAAAAATTGAATTAGGATAACACATGGGGAGTGATAAAAAGAAAGGACAGAGACAGTAAAGGAAAGATTGTCAGAATGGGTCTGAGTGACACAGCAAAGAAAGGTAAGTAATGCAGTATGTGTGACTTATAGGGAGTCAGTGGGTGTAGGTCGGGGTGTGGGTGTGTAAGGTGTGTCTATGGGTGTGGGTGTGTGGGGTATTTCGGTGTGAGTGGAGGTGAGGGTGTGTGAGATATGTGTGAGGTGCGTGTATGGGTGTGGGGGGTATGTGTGTGGGATGTATGTGTGTGTATGGAATGTGTGTGTGTGTGAGAGTAGTGTATGTGGGGGAGGTGTGTGTATGTATGAGGTGTGTGTGGGGTGTGTGTGCGGGGTGTATGTCAGAGGTGTGTGTATGTGTTGGGAGGGGGATGAGGTGTGTATGTAGGAGTGAAGTAAATAATTAAGAAAAACAGAATGAGTGAAGAAGCAAAGGAAGGGAACAGAGGGTAAGTGAAATAAAGAATAGGGACGGAAAGAAGTTGAATATGAGAGGGGACATAGGGAAAGGGGAGTAAACATGGAGAATAAGAATAAGTGAGGGAAGCAGAGTAAAGAAACAGGAGTGAGGTTGGTTGAGAAAATATAAGTGAGCTTAAAGCAAAGGGTGATGACAAACTACATTTTTGTAGTGACACTTACCATATAATAAATGTAACTGTAATTACATTTTTACTACACTTTGTATCTGTGAAAGAGAGAAGAAAAAATAAGTTATATTTAGTAAAATATGTATTTTAAATTAAAAGATACAAATGAAGAGGTTAAAAACATAACAGTGTATTTAGAAATAAAGTAAGAGTGAAGGACATAGAAAGGGAAATAAAGTAAAGTAGAATGAAAAAAGAGAGAAAAAGAAATAGAAGCAGAGCAAATTACTAAGAGTAAGGCATATAGATTCACTGACAGAGAGGAAGAGAAGAACAGAGAAATGAACTGAAGGTAAGAAAGATACTAAAACAATGTGAGTTAGTAAAACTAAGTCAAGAAACAGTAGTAAGTAAAAAGATAATGAAAGAGATGGAAAAGAGTCTAATTAAGAATGCATTTAGAAGAATGATGAATAGAAGATACTTGAGAGTAAGTGAAGCACAGTCATAGAGTTAAGGGATGAAGAGAGAGATAATAATATACAATGATTGAGGGAAATGGAGTGAGGAAGTTAGTAAAGAGACACACTAAGAGAAATACTGAGTGAGGTGGAGTACAATGAGTGAGCAAAGGAAATGAGTAAGGGAGCAAAAAAAGAAAACAGAGGAGAAAACGACTAAAACAGTGGTATTGAGAGAAACTAATTTGGTGATGAAAGTAAAGAGAAGGACATTGAAAGAAAGGAAATGAGGGGTAGTAATGGAATCGGACTAAAAGAAATAGGTTGAAGAACGACGAGAGAGGAGCAGTGAAGTTGTTGTAAGAGAAATTATAGAAGGTAGATAAACACAAGTGAACATAACACAAGGAGAGTGAGGGTATGAGTACATAGAGGTAGTGAACAGAAAATAGAGAGAAGAGGTCAAAAGAAAGGAGGAAACAAAGATAAACGAGGGAGAGTGGATGATTTATAGTGATAGAGTGTGACAATACTGGTGAGTGAGTAAAGAGGAATTACTAAAAGAGCAAAGGAGGAAAACACGGAAAAGGAAAGTAAAGCAGACAGACTGAAAGCTGAATAGTTATGCAAGGGAGAGAGGGGATGCAGACAGTTGAAATGAGAATGAGGGGTTGTGAAAGAAGTGGAGAAAAACAACAGGGTTGAAAGAGAGTGAAAGAAAGACATTATAAGTGAGTAAAAAGAGCTGAAAGAGGGTGGAAACAGAAAAGTGAGTGTGAGACAATGGGAATATAATTTAAATTACAGAATACAAACTATAGATTAACTTGTACAACATGTTACATAGTTTATTTTTGCTATTCTCAGAATATATTGCATTTCACTTAATAAAGTGAGTTCAAACTACTCATCATATTACAGCGGGGAAAAAAAAACACAATCAAAAAGATTGTGTTTTTAAAAAAAACATCTAAAGTTATAAATAACAAACGTACACTAATCTTTGATTTACTTACTTTTCCTTTAGGCTAAATAGTATATCATGAAGTTCCTTTTCGTTGGAAAATGCTCTGCTGTTCTATAAAAATTCCATTTCATCGACTTTCTAGAAGACAACCTTGAAGAACATCTGAAATATTTTCATTATTTTCATATACTCCTTCTTTTCAGTCATAACTCTTTGCTCATTCCTTCACCATTCCTTAAGGCCAAATAGTGTCAGTTGTATCATTATATTTTCAAATGAATTAAAACAAACTCTAAAATTACCGTTTTTCCGACGTTCTGAAAAAAAGGCTCAAACAACATTTTCATAATATTTAAATTTACCAAATTCCATCTGTGACTTACTCATGTTCATCATTTCCAATAATACTAATATCACTTCCTAAAAGATCCACTTACAGTACCTATATGACAAATCAATTATTTATATTATCTTGATCACTTTTACTCTGAATATAATTTTAAATAGCAAACTAACCTTTATTAACCTTTATTAACTGCTCCCGTCTTCATACGCCAATTACCTTTACTTAAATTTCGGTTCTAAAAACACTAGATATGAATTTTTTAAGTCAAAAGGCAAACGTTGTTTAAAAGTCAAATGAGTATCGTTACAAAGGGTCCAACCTTTGCAACTTTTTAAATAGCATGTGTAATGCCCTGATGTTGTTGAAGGACCGTCATGATAAATAATAGCTACAGTTCCAAATGTTCTTCCTGAAATGGATAACTGGGAAGCCACACAATTTTTAATAGAAGTTGTCAATTTCATTCCATTAGGTCTACATCGTTGGAACATTAAAATGACATAGTGACCGTAACTTTGTAGAAATAATGTGGACAGCATTGCAGACTTACATTGGGTACACACCATATTGTGATCGGCTGCTTTAACTAGATTATTGAAAGACACTGATTTGCAGTCTGGTAAAGTCAAATATATAAATCTTTCAGTGTCTATTCTAGTAGTACTTGATGAAGTACAGTTATCACAGTCATGTTGCCATTGATAAGAAAAGTTAAAAAGATTTTTTATATCTACTCCTTCATCTTGCAATACATCAAACATATACATTAAAAATTCCTTACAATCCTGCTGAATTATCTGTGAAAATTGATTTTGACCAGAACATATGTCTAGAAGATTTCTAATTTCTGAAACACTTTCTATTTTTGCTCTATCACTGCTACATTTCTCTAACACAGAATTCAATAAACAGCACAATGTTTGATCCCGATTTTCAACAATCTGTTTTTGTAAATTTTGAAGAAAAAAAACAACATTAACTACTACATTAGCATAGCAGTTGACACCAGAACTGTTTTCAAACTGAAATCCAACAACATCTTCAACAGAATCCTTTTTCTTTCTCTTTACAATTACACTTTTATCTACTTTTTGCCTTTTTGCTAGTACCTCACTGCAATTAATCTCATTTCTTCTTTTTCGGCCTACCACACGTTTTTCAAACGGAGGATATTGAGGCAAATGTGGAGCATACTCTCTACTTAACCAATTGTATTCTTTAACACAATCTAGATCAGCAGAAATCTTTGTTTCATCACACTCAATCAAGTACAATCCTGATAAAGTTCTGACTCGTGATAATGCCACATATGCCATACCCTCTTTAAACACAGAACTTCCAATGTTCAACAAAGCACTATCTACACTTAAACCTTGAGATTTATGAATTGTCACTGCATATGCCAAACAAACAGGAAACTGTTTTCAGCGAACATATAAGTCTTTCAAAAGCAAAAATCTAGCTGAACAACGACAAATGTGTTCTATTTCGTCAATGCTATCAAATTTAATTTTTAAAATTTCAACTCCATCTCTATTTTTATAATTCACAAAACCAACAACATGACCCATTGCTCCATTTACCGGACCTCTTTCAACATTTAAATTCCATCTCAAAATGATCCGACAATTTAAACACACATTCAGAGTCTTTTCAAAACCAGCAGTTTTAGATATAGTCTTCTCTAATGTATCCAATTTTGATTTCAAATTTTCTGACAAAATTATTGTTGCTCCCATATGCTCTATTTTATCTATAGCTTCCAGTTTCACTATCTCTTAATTTTCTAACTTCAACATTTTGTTGTTGAACATGGAACATTCCTTCAGAGTAGGCATCAAACATATGCCAGATTTCTTCTCATTAATTTTCTTAAAAATATTCTCTGGAAGAATGTTTTCATTTGGGTACAAATTAGAAATTAATCGTCCATGTAAAGCTTCTTTCCCATGCTGACTTATTTTTCCAATTCTTACATCTTGTAGAATATTTTTATAATCTTCATCCTTTGCCTGCCGCATATTTTGGAGTAGTTCTGCATATTTGAAATTTAACCATATATTAACGTTTCCAATGCTTCCTAGGCACTTCCTCGTATCTTCATGCGTGACCATTTTAAACACTGGTTGACCTTTCACTGGAGTCAACTGCATTAGATCTCCAAAAACAATAATATGTTTTCCTCCAAATAAGACATCATAGTCTGTTCTAAGAATTTCTTGCATTCTCAAATGTACAAAAGCAAGCATTATAGTTGACACCATGCTTACTTCATCAATAATAAGAAGTTTCATTTTCTTCAGGACTCTCGATACTTTGGAACACGCATCTCCAGATAGCTTGTGATATTGCAATTTGTTATCATGCTCCACTGGCAGCATCAGTAAACGATGTAAAGTAATCCCTTTAATATTATGTGCTGCCAGCCTAGTTGGAGCAGTAACAACACAAGACAGCGGTGATTCAGTCCTTTTCTGCAGATAAGTTGCAATTGCTTTAATCAGAAAACTTTTTCCAGTTCCCGCTTCTCCACTCACGTACAGTTGGACAGGCTTAAATGATGTACATGAGCACTCTTTTTTCTCATGACTGAATCCATGTTCAACCTGTTCTGTGATTTCGTCATATATCTGTTTCTGCTCAAGGTTTAGTTGTTTCACCAAATCTTGTAAGTTAACTACATCATCTTGAGCTTGTTCCATAGCTCTTTCCACCTCATCCATGGCAGTGGCAGCTTCAATTTGAATAATTGGTCCTCCAAGTGGATCCTGACTCAATGAAGCAGAACTCTGACTGTCTTGAGAACTGTCTCTAGCAATCTCTGCAGCAATTGTGGCTTCTTGCTCTATTTCTTCGTTCAATATTTGCAGATAATTTGGAAAAACAGGACATTCTATGGTATCTTTGGCTGCATTAAAAGAATCTTCGTAACAGAGAAAATCTCCAAGTAGTTCCTCTTCTTTACGCCATGGCTTTAAGAGTTGCAAAAGAGCTAAATAGTAAAATTCCCTTTTGTCTGGATTTTCACAACTCAATTTTCGATGATTAATCAAATGGCCTTTTTTCTGTTTCACTAGACATCCTTCACATCCAATGACAGCATATATTCCAATTTTTGATATCTTCTCTGATGTTCCTCTTATAAATATAACTTTGAAGTACTTCATAGAGACAAGCGTTCTCAAGGTGAGGACTTCTATTTGGATAGTATGTATCCAACATGTTTGTCTTCAAAATATCTGTACTTTCTGGTTCTTTCTCCAGCAAATACTCTATCTCTTGTACAGATTTCAAAACTCGATTTCGTGTTGCAGCAAGACCTAGACTCACCCAAATGGTGGTTCTAGATTTGGCATAGAGACTTGCTGATGACAATCGATCAGAACATTCATATGCTCCAATTTCTCGATGCGACAACATCTTTAGACTGTAACTGTATAATTTCTTGCTTAGACTCTTTTCATGTGAAATTTCCTTCCACATTTCCTTCAGTTCTGTCTTTTCTTTTTTTGTGATGTAAGACGTCACATATCGAGCCACAGCAATAGAGTTGTCAGCAACGAATTGAATATCCATGTTAGCATTCCACATGGACAAAATCACTGGGTTGTAGTCGTTGATGTACTTGGACTCTTCGTTTCTTTTTAAATTGTATGTATTTTTTGGTGACTTCCTCGTCACAGTATGTCGCAGAGAAGACATCAGATTATTTACTCTTCCTTTAGAAATCACTGGTCGTGGAAAGTTGAAACGACATTTTGTGTAGAACTTGTCCTTGTTTCTGAATTTTCGACGACAGTACTTTCCACAATGATGGGATTGAAAGCGTAAAACTTGTTGCCTTAAACTGTTTTCTTCGGTAGTTTTCGGAACAGCACATGTTGAATACTCTTCAATGAAGCTCATCACTGTCTCATCCGAATCTGTTCCAAATTTGGGTGCATCTTTAATCCACAACAACATATGTATGTGAGGAGCACCTCTCGCTTGATACTCCTTTCTCCAAAAGAAATCCAAAACCTCTCCAAGGGGAGGATTTTTTTTGTTGGTAATAAAAGACATCATAGCTTCAAATCTATGATTGAAATATCTGCATACATTCACTGGATCCAAAGAACACAGTTCTCCAGGTGTTTTGAATTCTATATTTTGTATATTTGCATTTGCCTCGCGTAGAAATTGAAGTAAGTTGTCCCATGCATACTCGGCACAGCTAAGAGTGAGGAACCATGTAGGAGTTCCTAAGTTTCTTAGCATAAATTTCAATTCCCCATGACGACGGTACCAATACTCGTTTGTACCACGCTGACATGCCATGAGATTGATTAAATGAGATTCCAAAATATTATCTTGCAGATTCACTTTCTCCATAAAGTCCCTCGCCGAAACATTTTGCAGATGTGCTCCACTTTTCAGTATATGGTTTACTGCATAAGAAAGCCCAGACAAGTCACTTTCATACAGTAAATGAAACAAATAGGGAATGAATTGACAAAACCTTGGATCTTCAGCATATAATCTTACAGTTCGATATTCAGATGCAGGAATTTTAAGTGGTCGATCGTCATATCGTCCACCTCAACCTGTTGGAAATAGCTGTGGAAAACAACGAGCTTCCAAACTTTTCTCCCATACACTAACGGGACTTCCTTTTGCTGCTTTCATTTGAAACAATTGAATTGCATTCCCCATTACTTCTTTGGAATGCAAAGGATGAACAGTATAATGTTCATATATTTCTTCACTTCTAGACACATCAACTTTTTCAATTTGGCCGCCTGAACAATCACTGTCTTCATCTGCAGCTGTTTACTCTGCTGCAACACATACATCTTTGTAATACTCATTGTTTTTGACTAAATACAACGTTGCCTATTTGACTTTCCTAACATCCACTAAATCTTGCCAGATTTTCTTACTCTTTGTCGGAACCCCATTAACTAGAATAACTAAAGGTTCCTCTTCTACTTTTTCTATACCAATTGTATCAATATTTTTTTTCACATCTAGAGGCAAATAAACAATTCTTCCCTTTAATCCTCTCTGCAAATCTGTAGGAGGCAAGTTCCCTATCTTAGGCTCCATGTGAACAATTGCCTGAAAAGGATGGACACATTGAATCAAAATAGACTCATATGTATTTAAATCCATCAATACACGGGGAATGTCTACCAACTCCAGATTATTATGAACAGCTCTGGCAGGCATTCTGTTTTGATTTAATTTATCATAACAATATTTACAAATACGCTGATCACAACTCAAATCAAAACAATTCTCCACCCACAAATAAGTTTCAAAATCCTTCCACTCATAATTATTCATCTTTTCACTTTTTACGTATAAATCAACTAATCTAGTTTGATGTTTATAATGACTTCGTCGACAACACACACAAGTAAAATTCGGCCTTTCACTTGATTTCACCTTAAACCTGCTAATTTCCTGCTCAAACTTTTCTGTACTTGAAATCTGTACATTCTCTTCCACATTACCTTGAATTGCTGTGTCAATTTCTACACTGTCCTCTTTTTCACCAAAATAACAAATCTCAATTTCTTCACAAATCTTCTTCACATCTAATTCAGTTCCATGCAAAAGAGCACTGTTTAATTGTTTAAGCTTAAGTGCTGGACTTATTGCATAATACAACATTCTCACTAATTTCCTCATTTTGGTATGATGCACTGCTAACATCCTAAAATGATGAAAAACACTCTGACAGACGTTTCTAGAAAGACAAGCCAGTGAATGCCCTTGCAAACCTGTGTTTTTTCTCACTCTGCAAGGATCTAAGTCTTGCAACAACTTCACTTTCTGCTTTAGACTTTTCTTACTATATGTACGTAAGAAATTACAAAACAAATCAATTGATTCCTGTCGCACACTACAAATACGACTACACTTCCAAGTGTATACTGGACCCTTAGTACGTCTCCCTAAAACTTCATCAGTTAACACCTCTTCTGGTTCTCTAGGCACAAGTTTCTCTTTTTCAATCGGACAACCGTCTTTCACTTCATACGCTCGACCACTGGTGTCAACTGCATGCACTAAATCATTCTCCTGAAAGTAACTCTCCTCATTAAAAATGGCTCACAACTTAAACTGTGCATCCATTCTCCTTAAAAAACTTTACAACAATTAGTCCGATTAATTACTCTTTTCCATCTACTGTTTGATTTAAAAACATCAATTGTCTTGTTAAGTGTCCTAATTCTATTGATTATTAAAATAAATAATTTTTTCTTAACTTCAAAAGCCTGATCAACAATCTTCTCTACATTTTTCTTTTTTCTTATAAAAAGCAGCTCTCTGTTTGCCTTTCCTAATGTTTTTTAACAAATTTAAAACCACCCTATTGTGAAACATTCGTTTACGAATGTTTCTAAACTGATTCTGCCTTCTATTCCGATACATATCATTCTCTCCTGCTCCAGTGTTAACATTTTTTGAGGGCCTCTCCTTCCTTTTCAAAATTACTCTCTCCTTCTCTTTTTCTACATACTGTCCAACATTTATTTTTGTTCTACATACGTTCCGTAAAAAAGACTTAGTTATCTTACCAGGAACTTCTTTCCTGTTTTTTGAAGTCTTTGTTGTGGAGGACTGCTGTAATTCCGATGCTGTTTTTGTTTTAAACCATATTTCAAATTTTCTTGATCTTTGCCTTGAGGGCATCTTACCTTACTCTTGAAATCTTGTTTTCAATCTGTGTTAAAGAAAAAAATAGCACATTATAGACCACTATTATCAAACAACAAAGCAATGACAAAAAGCAAACAATCTATTCAGGGTTACAGATCAACTGAGGATTCTCAAGGGGTGCAGAAGAAGTGAGACATGCATTGAAGAGTGTAGTAGAAGAGAGGTATGCCCACAGGTACAAAGAAAGTGAGACCTGTGTCTACGAGTGCAGTAAGAGATAAGCTTCATGAAGTCTAGTCCACTGCACTCTTACACACAGGCTTCACCACTTATGTTCTCCAGGAAAGGCCTCTCTCCCACTACAGTCTTGAACACAGGCCTCACCTTGTCTGTCCCTCTGGACATGCCTCGCCTCATCTACACAATCTACTTCCTTTTTTTTTTTTTTTTACAAAAGTCAAGTACAATCAAAATCAGTCTTCATATATTTTAAGCCTCTACTCGCTCCTATTCTTCCATTTCTCTATGGGTAGCCAGATCCTACCCCCCAATGACCTTGCCCTTCTGCCTTTCCTATCATAAATGGCCTTCTCTAAATTATATGTGGAGAGAAGCCTTGCTATCCACGTCTGAAATGTGGGTGCCGTCTTATCAAGCCAAGCCCTTGCAATAATAATCCTTAACACTGCCATAGCCATAAACAAAAATTCTGGGTGTTCATTGCTGTCTCTTATATTCACCCCTGACCTTATCAATTCTTCCGACAATTTAGTCTTTATCCCTAGAGAAACTTCCATAAATTCTTCGATTGCCAGTTTTAATGTATAGAGTTGTGGACATTGTGCAAACATATGTACAATATTGGCACTACTTGAATTACATCTTGGACATGTTATGCCCGTAGTGCCCCCCCACTGGGCAATTCTTGCAGGTGTATGATAGAGAGCATAAATCGTCTTATAGTGCTGGGTCTGTAGCGTAGCCGAGCACAAAACTGACCGTCCTAGATCTAATGAGATTTGTAGACCATCAGGGTGCGCCCCTACTTGTTCCACCCATTTCTTGGAGAATTTCTCTCTATCATCTGTTTTTAGTGCATAAAATTCAGCATAAAGTTGTCTAATCGTTGCCCGTGTACTACGCTCCAAGTAGTCCATTATCCTACAATAAGACATCCCTACTATCCCACCCTGTTTCTCATAAAAGTAACTCCTGACTTGTAAATATTTAAAAAAATTACATCCTGGGATATTAGACTTAATTTGAATTTCTTGGAATGAAAAGAACACCCCTTCTGCATCCAGCAGGTCACCTAGTTTTTTAATCCCCTTACCATCCCATTCCTTCATGACTGTGTCCCTGAAAATTTCTGAGGGAAGATCGTTATTGGAGTATAGCCTAAGATATCTGTTATATCTCCCAATTCCTAGCTTTTTCCCAACGGCCTTCCAGATTTTATAAATTGCGCTCAGTGTCTTGAACCTAGTATGTTTGAAGTATTCATAATCCACTGTATTCACCAAGGCGTTCCCTGCCTCCTTACCCAGAACTGCTTCAAAAGCATTCCCACATCCACGTCCTAATAACCCTTGTGCGTATTGTAGAGCTGCTGCCCAGTAATATAACCTAAAATCAGGTGCGCCCCAACCCCCCTTCTCCCTTGGTAGTGTCAAGAAACGATACGCCCTACGTGTCTTCCCCTGTGCCCATATAAACCTATTCATAATTGCTTCTATTTTGTTAAACCATGTGCCATCAACATATAAGGGAATTGCTCTAAGGATGTATAGAAGTTTCGGAAACGTGACCATTTTAATCATATTAATTCGCCCCATTAACGTCAGATGTAAATTATTGACTCTCTCTAAGTTTCTTATAACTTTCCATAAGAGTGGCTCTATGTTAATCTCTACGACTCTATCCAATTCCGCTGATACCCTGATCCCCAAATACATTGCTTCCGGAACTACTCTGGTATCCTGGCAATTGGCAAACCTGTTCTGCACTATCTGCGTCTTTCCTCTATTTATAAGATATCCCGAGAAAGCCCCGAATTTCTTTGCCTCTTGCTCTATTTCTATTAGGGCCCCCCCTGGCGCTGATGTTATGATTGCGACGTCATCCGCATAGGCGAACAACTTATATTCCTTCTCGTGTAATCTGACTGGTGGGATCCTGTGATTACTTGTCAGCCTTCTTAGCAGCGGATCTAGGTATTTATTTTATTTATTTATTTATAGTCTTGTATCGCGCTTGAATCAGCCCCGAAGGGGTATCTCCGCGCGTGGCTTCTGAATGAGTAATGCAAAACTATAAGTCGGAAAGGGCAAAGGGGAGGCTAAATTAGTCATGTGTGAATAAGTAGGTCTTTAGTTTCTTCCTAAAGTTCAGAAGGTGAGGAATTTGTCTTAGCTGGGGAGGGAGTGAGTTCCACAGCATTGGACCTTTAAGGGAAGGGGCACGACCACCCTGTCTTGCTCTATTTATTTTAGGTACGTGTAGCAACATAGTGTTGCTGGAGCGTAGGGTACGTCCAGGAGAGTAAGGAAGAAAGATATCTTTCAGATATTTGGGACCAGAGCCGTAGATACATTTATGCATAATGCAGCACAGCTTAAAATGAATACGCTGTTGCACCGGGAGCCAGTGAAGATGGGAGAGGAGGGGGCGGGAGGGGGTGCGGGGCGGAGCATTCATGATAAGTCTTGCCGCGGTGTTCTGTACCACCTGCAGTCTGCGAAGTTGTTCCTGGTTGGCAGAAATGAGTAGACTATTGCAGTAGTCCACTCGTCCAAGGACTAGTGCCTGAACCAGCGTCTTCCTATGGGTGTTTGGTAGGAGGGGGAAGATACGCCGTAAAAGACCAATTGTGCGGAAGCACGTTCCCGCAACCTGACTGACATGATCTTTCATAATCAGGGATTGGTCCAGGCGTACTCCCAAGTTTTTGATGGTTTGCTTAGGCGCTGGGACAGGACCGAGCTCCATTGGCCACCATTCCGGGGACCAGAGCAGGGATGCCCCTCCAAACAACATGACCTCAGTTTTGGTCACGTTGCATTGGAGGAAATTCTGGGCCATCCAACCTGCCACCGCTCTCATACCGTCTTGGAAAGATTGCATGACTGCAGGTGTAATGGTTTGAAAGGGGAAAAGCAGCTGAGTGTCGTCAGCATAAGAGATTGGTGAAAACCCGTGAGATCTAATGATCTCTGCCAGGGGGGCCACATATACGTTGAATAACGTGGGGCTTAGACATGAGCCTTGTGGCACCCCCTTGGTAAGCTTCCTGCAGACAGATTTATAGGAGCCTAATTTGACACCTTGTTGTCTGTCTCCAAGGAAGCTCTTCAGCCACGCAAGGGCGGTCCCTTCTACTCCTGCTCCCTTCAGACGGCCGAGAAGAACTTCATGCGACACCGTGTCGAAGGCAGCGGACAAATCCAATAGCACCAGAATCACTGAGCTCCCTCTGTCAAGTAACATTCTGATGTTATCTGTCACTGACAGAAGGGCTGATTCGGTGCTATGGTTAAGCCTAAACCCAGATTGTGATTGGTCTAGGCCGCCCGCTGCCTCGATGTAATTGGACAGGTGTGCATTAACATGTTTCTCGGCCATCTTGCTGTAATAGGGTAGGAGCGAAATAGGACGGAGGTTGGGGAGCTCCGTCCAAGGAAGGGCCGCATTCTTGCGGATTGGGTTCACCACTGCTCTCTTCCATTCAGTTGGTACTTTTCCCTCTTTAAGGGACTGGTTGATGATATCTTGAATGTAAGGGGCAAACAGGGTACGAAGTGAGGTTATGATTTTAGCGGGAATAAGATCGTCCGGAGATCCAGATTTGACTTGAGTCATTATTGTGTCAAGCTCTTCGATATTTATGGGAGGGAATGTGGTTAAGGTAGAGTTTATATTCAAATTGAGTGAGGAGGCCTTATGGGAGTCGCTATTGGGTTGAGATCCAAGGATTTTGCCATAAATGGATTCTATTTTATTTTCAAAGTAAGATGACACTTCTTCACATAGACTTAGTGAGAAGTCGTCTGGGCATATACATGCCGTGGGTTTTACAAAAGTGTCAAGAATCCTATACAATTCTCTAGGAGAGTTGTCGGCTTCCATGAGCTGTTGAGCGATGTTGTGTTTGCGGGCAGCCTTGATGTGTTTGTAATAATTAGCTTGGGCTGCACGATGTGCTTTTTTATTATCCTCAGAATGTGTTTTCCTCCATATTTTCTCTATCCTTCTACATTCTTGCTTCTCTTTTCTTAGGGCCTCGGTGTACCATTTTTCCTGTTTGGCCACCGGAAGCTGTCTGAATGTTTTCATAGGGGCAATTTTGTCCATAGCTACCGTCAGAGTTTGCTGAAGCACGGTTAGCTTTTGCTCTACTTCGTCAGTATCTCTGATCTTGGGTTTTTCCCACGCCTTTTCTAGCGCATCCAGTGTGAGTTTGTGCCACTGTCTGCGTGTAGTGAATGGGAGGGGTTTCTGTGGGGGGCCTTTATTAACTTTAAAAATGCTGAACTGCATTAAAAAATGGTCTGACCAGTGGACTTGAATCGGTTTGTGGCACCGAATGTGATCGAAGTTGGTAAATATCAAATCAATACAATGACCACCTTCATGGGTGGGATCCTGATTCTTTTGTGTTAGACCAATAGTAGTCATATCAGTCGACAAAGTTTTTGTCCCTATTAAATCACATTGGTCAGTATGGATGTTAAAATCTCCAAGGAGAAGAAAATCCTCATTGGCCCGCATATAAGGGCCAAGTATCTCTAAAAGAGATGTGGAAAAGCTGGGGCATGGAAGAGGGGGACGGTAAACAAGTGCACCTTTGATGGTCTTTCTATTGGGGAGGATAATTCTGAAAACCATTGTTTCCATATCTCTGCAACATTGTCTATCTAGGATGTCTAATTTCATAGACTCTCTGTAAATTATAGCAATGCCGCCGCCAATTTTGTCAGGGCGGTCAGAGTGGTGAAGTTTGTAGCCCATAGGTACTCCTAAAGCAATGGCAGCCACCGTGTGGGGCTTTAGCCAAGTCTCAGTGATAAAGCATAGATCTGGGGATAAAGAGTGTAATGAGTCCCAGATCTCCGTCTGGTGTTTGGGCATTGAACGGACATTCATGAGAATGCATTGTAGGTCATTGAGAGATTTACAAGGTTCATTAAAAATGTTTAGTACCAAAGAAGTGTAATGACATTTATTGCACGAGAACGGGCCATTGAAACAGGGTCTGTTATCCTCAGCATGACATGGGGCAGAGAGATGCCTCAATGAGGTCAGGAATGTGGTATCATACCTGATGTGTTTGTCAGCACGAAGAGGCGGCATGATGTAGGGTTCCCGCCCCGTCGCCACGTCCTGACGCGGACGGGCGCAGACGGGCAGCTCTTTGGCTGGTCTTCGGCTGCAATGAGGCTGCGTGCAATCGCTGCGCGCTTCCTGTAAGGCGATGGCTAAATAGTCCTCCGTGGAGCACTAGAGCGCTGACCGCTCGCCGGAAGTGTGGCCCTCACCTGTCCGCCCTCCGCTCAACGGTAATAAATTACCGAGTCGGACCGAGGCGGGCAGGCACAGAAATCGAAACCAACACTCCGGGTAAATTTTAAAATATTATTAAACAAATTGGTTGTGGCACACACGCTAAAATCGTGCACAAGATATTTATAAAAGGTAAGGTTTAAAAGCGCTAATTTTCAGCAACGCTCTCTCGTTTCCAAAATAAATTTACAGCTCATCCAGTAGCCTGCAGCAAGCGGAGTGGGACACTGCCACTGTCTTCCCCCGCAGCTGCGCTGACCGAAGGCTCCGCCTAAATAGTCCTCCGTGGAATATAACAAATAGTAGAGGTGAAGCTGGGCATCCCTGCCTAGTCCCGCGTCGGATCCGTACTACCTCTGTGTATGATTTGTTGATTCTTATCCTAGCCGATGGGTTCTTATAAAGTGCCTGAACTGCCTTTATATAGCCTTCAACATCAGCTATGGGGAGCGCGAAAAACACGCTCCACTCCAAGATGCACTGCGCCTATAGGATACTCGATCCGACTCATATTACTCCATTTGTCCATTTCAAATGTTAATCCGTACCATAATCAAAGTGTTTTATCTTATTTTCAACTTTTCTTTCGCTTATAATCCACATATGTAACCGAATTGTGTTATTAGGAAACTTTGCGTATCAACATGCGCCAATCCAGGCTTCTTTGTAAACACGAATCCAACACAACAAGTAGTTCTGAGCAGCGCCTTTATTCATAACCCAATGCATTTCGGGCAATTTTTTGCCCTTCGTCTGGGGTAACTGAAAATTACAAGAAAGTCCATTAGTATAAATGACCTCACATCAATTTTAAATTAGTGCATCTATCATAATTCGACAGCATCAAATTATTTACGAATACATAACATCATTTGAGTTTTCAAGTTCACAACCTTCACTAACTGAGGTTAATTCTTTGCGTCAAGAAACACAATTAAAACCAGGGTAAATTTAAATGTCAATGTGCCATGCGAAGCCCTGTTCTTCGATCGTATATTCATGCTCAAACAAAAAATATTACAGGGTGCTTCACGAAGAGTGTTAAACTCGCCCTACTCCTGTTAACATATTCATGTGTTCAGTAAAAGCCAAATGCTTTTTCCATCATTACGCGCTTAGTATTTATCTATCCCACTTTTATCATTGCGCCGGGCGTACCTGCTCTCATGTTCTTATCCTCCCAAGGCAGGAATGAATCCAAGCTTCGAAAACAAGCTCTCGCACTAGCAACTTAACCGTTAGCCTAATGAATGCTCCACCCCTCACGTGTTACAAATAAAAAAAGTGTGTTTAAAACACCCTCTGCTTCTTGCGTATTACCATTCTCAAAATACATTTCATCCTCTCAATTACAGTTTGCACATTCAAGTCATGAACCAATTTTAATTTGGTGTATACAGTCTTCAGAACTCCATGTATTTGTCCTTTCCAGCGACCTCCTTTTTTCGACACTGTCAGGAACTTGCTGTTAATTTATATGTGGCATTTACTCGCGGTCAGTTCTTAAAGTATTTCAGCATTTTAGTCCTCGGGTGCAAAACCAACATATGGCGATATATATAAACAATGAATGAAGGTGGCCTGCACACCCTTTATTTCTTTCTATTCAAGTGAGTCCAAATTTATTTCATTTTACTTTGCCATTGCGTGCAAACTGGATTGTGCCTCGCCAAAAAGCACTTTGCATAAACATCAGCTATGGGGAGCGCGAAAAACTTTGGACTTTCTTGTAATTTTCAGTTACCCCAGACGAAGGGCAAAAAATTGCCCGAAATGCATTGGGTTATGAATAAAGGCGCTGCTCAGAACTACTTGTTGTGTTGGATTCGTGTTTACAAAGAAGCCTGGATTGGCGCATGTTGATACGCAAAGTTTCCTAATAACACAATTCGGTTGCATATGTGGATTATAAGCGAAAGAAAAGTTGAAAATAAGATAAAACACTTTGATTATGGTACGGATTAACATTTGAAATGGACAAATGGAGTAATATGAGTCGGATCGAGTATCCTATAGGCGCAGTGCATCTTGGAGTGGAGCGTGTTTTTCGCGCTCCCCATAGCTGATGTTTATGCAAAGTGCTTTTTGGCGAGGCACAATCCAGTTTGCACGCAATGGCAAAGTAAAATGAAATAAATTTGGACTCACTTGAATAGAAAGAAATAAAGGGTGTGCAGGCCACCTTCATTCATTGTTTATATAGCCTTCACCCAACCCTGCCCATTCCAGGGCTTTCCACAGATAGTCCCAGGAGACCCTGTCGAAAGCCTTCTCAGCATCCAGAAAAATAGCCGCGACAGGGTCTCCTGCCACCTCGGTTGCATCCAGGACGGTGATCATCTGTCTGGTGTGCTGGGTAGTCCCCTTGCCTGGTATAAAGCCATGCTGTTCCGGGGACACCAGACTCTCAATAACCCTACTAAGCCTATTTGCTAGTGTTTTAGAGAATCTCTGCGTTCAATAACGTTATTGGCCTGTATGAGCCTGGCTCTATTGGAGGCTTATCCTTTTTTAATATTACGATTATATCCGCCCCGGCCCAGGACTGTGGAACTACCCTGCCCCCCTGCGCCATACAGCATATTGTCCAGATGTCTGTTCCCAGCACGTCCCAAAAGGTCCTGTAAAATTCAACAGGAATTTGATCTTGTCCTGTTGCTTTGCCAGAGGGGAGGCTAAATGTTGCTTCTCTTACCTCCTGTAACGTTAACTGAAGGTCCAATCTCTCTCTATCTTCCGTACTTAACCCTCTATGTGGTGTATGTGACAAATATTCTGGTATCCTTGGCAGATCGTTACTTGCATCCTGCTCATATAGTGATTCATAGAACCTCCTAAAGACTTCCTGCACTTCCTCCACCTTATTAACTATAGTCCCTGTGCTGTCCTTGATTTCTTTTATTTCCCCTGCAGCTAATGTTTGTCTGGTTCTAATTGCTAATAAATGACCCACTCTTTCGTTGAACTCATAACATTTTTCTTTTTTTGCTAGAAAATTCCCTGCTGCCTTCTGCGCCATCGTTACTCCTGTCTCCGCTTTCTGTACCTCTATATCCAATAAAATCTGTTCAATAGGTTCTTGTCTACTTATTGCACCCACTAGACCCTCCTCTAAACTCGCCAGACTTCTAATCCTCTCCTCTATCCTCTCCCTTTCTTTCTTATTTCTTAGTATGGTATAACTTAGTGTCTCTCCCCTAACTCCAGCTTTAAAAGCATCCCACACCATATCCGCTGATGCCGAATATCTATTTATGTCCCAATAGTGTGTAATCCATTCCTGCATCCTTTTCACATACTCCTCCTCCTTTAACAGCCCCCGTTCAAACGTCCATTGATTGTGCGTCCTATCCCTTTCTCTAACAAATGTCAAGCTTAAAACCAACGGATTGTGATCCGACACTAACCTAGGGAGTCGTTCAATATCAGCTCTACCCATCAGTGAGCTCGAGATGAAAAAATAGTCCAGTCTAGTAACCTTTCTATGAGGAGCTGAATAGTAGGTACTGCCTGTGCCTATGGGATTTTTCTCAGCCCAAATATCCACCAAGGCGTTGTGTCGAGCTAAATTTTGTACTGCCTTTTATGTCCTTATCTTCCTACCCCGGTATTTACCCCCATCCCTCTCAATTAAACCATCCAAACCATTAATATTGAAGTCCCCACAGCATACTACAGGCTCCGGCCACAGTGCTAATTCCCCATCCAGAAATTCCAGCAGTTCAGGTTCATCTTCATTTGACCCATATATTGAGGTAATTGTGAATCTTCCAGCCAAAGTTTCCACATCCAACAAGACCCATCGCCCTTCTTGATCCTCTTTCTTCCTTTTAACTTTTACAGCCCCTTTCCTAGCTAATATCGCCACCCCCTTTTTCCTATCTTCTTGACCTGTATAGGCCAGCACCTCCAACCCCATTTGCTCCAGCATATAGTTATCTTTCCTAGCCACATGCGTCTCCTGTAGACAAACTATATCAGATCTCCAAAATCGTAATGCTGCGGCTAGTTTTTGCCTTTTCTCTGCATTATTTAACCCACAGATATTAAGCGTGATTATCCTAACAGCCATTAAACAAGTTTAGCTTTGCCAACTCTCCCATTCCTCCTATGAAGCTAATCAGTAGTTGTCTCCCTCCTTTGTGTATCTTCCAAATCTGTACTGCATGTCTCTCTCCTTCTACACCAACACCGCACCCAGCACCACCCTCCCCACCCCCTCCCACCCCTCCACCCACCAGATTCCCTCCCCCCCTAGCACAGGCAAATAGGTCAGAGCTGACCTATGCGTGATCGCTGTGCGTTGCAGAGTCGCCCCTCCTCTCCTTCCCTCTCCCTCCCTTAGTATCCGTGATGACTCAGTTTAGAAGAGATTGCATCGCAGTCCTCCCTGTTCAACTTTTTCATTTCCCCCTAGTCCTTCCTTTTTGCCGATTCCTTACTCCTATCTCTGCATTGTTCTGTTAATTCTGCCAGGAATTCCCCCGCCTTTATTTCAGAAAAAAACATTCTCATACGTCCTGCAGATATAACTTTTAGCTTTGCCGGAAACATTAGGTACGCCTCTGCCCCTTGCTTCTGGAATGCTGCAATTAACTGTCTGAGGCGCCATCTCCTCTCCACTGTCACATGACAAAAGTCAGGCCTGGCAAAGAATGTTACACCATCAAAAGATTTCTTGGAATCTGGCCTGGCCTTGTCCATCAGTTCTTGTCTTGCTAGAAAGTTCCCGAAGAACACCAGCATAGCCCTTGGGAGTGTATCTGTACCCCCATCGTGTCTTTTCTTTCTGGTGAGTGGAAATCTATGGGCCCTCTGGACTTCCATCTCCCACTGCCATGGTACATCAGGAAAAGCCCCTTTTAGCAACTTGATGACGAACCCTCTTGGATCTTGTTTTTCCACCCCTTCCTCAATCCCAAGGAGCCTAGCATTATTACGCCTCTGGCGGTTCTCCAACTCCTCCACTTTCCATTGCAAGTCCTCCACAGCCTTTTCCTGCTCCGCTTTATATACATTCCAGTCCGTTACTTCGTCCTCCAATCTGCCAGTTCTCTCTTCAACGCATACCACTCTCTCTTCTACCTCTTCGTATTTTTTGTTTACTTTCCTGATTGCGGCTTGGATTTTTTTGGTATCGTGTCTAGCTCTTCTACTTTCCGCTCTGGCTTCTACTTGGATTTGTTTTAACGTGGCAAACATAATGTCAAGTTTCTCCCCCTCCCCATGTCCATCTTGCCCATCCTCTTTATACATGCTAGATGTAGCTGAGTAGTCCCATAGTAGTTTTTTATGAGTGCTCAGAGGGGACCCAGCCCGCCTTGCTCCCACCTTGCGTTTTTTCAGGGTGTGTCTCCCCCTGGACCCCCTGGAGCCTCTAGAACTTCCGCTGTCCTCCGTGCCGAGACTTGGGTCTGAAGATTCTTTCTGCTCATCACTACTGGCAATGGTAGATTCGGAACCCTCTGGGACTGTGAAGAACCTGTCTCCCTCAGCCCCCTCGACAATGTCTGGCTCTGTTAATACTTTCTGGGAATCAAGGCTCACCAGGCTCCCCCATTCTGCTTCCTTGGGCCCCTGTTGCTGATTCTGTCCCCCCAACATCTCCGCTTCCACCTCCTTTAAAGCATTCAGCATTTGGGAGGTATTGTGACTCTCTGCCCCATCAGTGTCCTCTCTTACCCTCCAGACGGCGTTCCCCAGTTCACCTTGGCTCTCCGGTTCCTTCTGCAAACCGTCTGCCATTGCTGCCGAGGTTGCCGAGATTTCCACGGGAAGCGTGAGGTCCGCGCTTCCCTGCTGCCTAGCAACGCCGCCGCTGGCGTCCTCGAGGACGTTCCTGTTCGCAGCTCCAGTCGGTTTGCCTGCAGCCTCTGTTCCAACTTCCCCCGTGTTTGCCAATGACCCAAACGCCTCTGCTACCGAGGGCTGTCTCAAGGTAGGGTCTCTATCTCTATCGGTTCTTTTCTTATCCGTCAGGCCCCGGGCCGGTCCTTCTTGAGTCCCGTTACTTCGAGCGGCAGCAGCGGCGCTTCGCGTCAGCTTTGTTTCCTTTTCATGCGCTTTATCCAACTTGCGCTGCTGCACTTTCATCGCAGCAGATGACGTTAGGGCAGCCGGTGTGGATTTCTTTGCGGGGGGTATCAGCATCTTGATCTTAGGGATTGCGCCCAGCTTTACTGCGTCCCTCTGGCTAGCCTCTTTACTCGTGCTACCAAGCGGCGGCTGTTGTTTCTCCTTACCGCGCTGCGCCATCCCCCTCTCGGCCAGAAGACAATGTAGCGCTTCGACCAATGCGATAGACAGAGCCCTGGTCTTTTTCCAAAGGGATACAGCTCTGGCAAGAACGCCGCTTTCCCTCTGCCAAATCACTCCGTCGCACTCGCCTTGATGAATCCTTACAGTTTGGAGGGAGGACTGCATTCCTATAGTCCCTGGGTCATCTGCCTCCTCATTTAGACTATAGGTCAGAGAGGGGGTAAGATGCGACTTCTCACTGCAGCACTACAGCGGCCATCTTGCCTCTACACAATCTACTTCCTAATGTAAGGTAACACAGGTGACATTTTTATGAAAGGATGACATATATGTATTTAATCATGCAGACACTATTTATTCCTTCTCAAAAAACTAAAAGTCATTTTTTTTCACTAAAATCGTTTTTTAAATAACATTTTAGACACACAGTGCAGGTCCTATGTACAAGCATTCAGTGTCCATGACTACAGTGGAGAGGACTAACCTCCTCTCACCCTTGGACAAGCCTTACCTCATCTCTGTCCTCTGAACAGGCCTCAATGTATTGAGTATAATTGATAGTAAGTAGGTGCAGATGAGGTCACGCATGTCCAAGGGTGTAAATAAGCTGAGGCTTGTCTAAGCATGCCAATTAGTTGAAGTCTATTCAGGGTAGCAGATGAGGTGAGGATTGTCTAGGGGTGCACAAGATGTATGGCCTCTATTGAAGAGTGTAGTAGAAGAGAGATCTGTCCACGGGTACAAATAATTTGAGACCTGTGTCTAACAGTGCAGTGGGGGATAGGCTTCATGAAGCCTAGTCCACTGCACTCTTACACACAGGTCTCACCACCTACGCTCTCCAAGAAAAGCCTCTCTCCCTCTACAGTCTTGAACACAAGCCTCACCTCCTCTTTCCCTCTGGACATTCCTCACCTCATCTGCACAATCTACTTCCTAATCTGAGGTAACACAGGTGACATTATTGTGAAAAAGTCAAATTATTTTATGTAATCATTCACAAACTATTTATTCTTTCTCAAAAATGTAAAAGACATTAATTTGCCCCAAAAATGTTTCAGTAGTGTAATGAAAAGCTTATACATATAACCTTTTCTCTGTTTTTCAAATGTTATTCTAAAAAAAGATTATGAGGCCTAAGCAGGAGTGCAGATGTAATGAAGCCTGTCCAGTGAAGCACAAAAGATGAGGCTTGTGTCCAAGAGTGCAGTGGACAGGACTAAACTGGAGTAGTGTGCAAAAAAAAGATGAACCTCATTTATAAAGCCCTGCATCAGTTTTCCACTGCTAATGCGTCACTTTTTGTGACGCATCGGCGGCATAAAACATGTGCCTTGTTACGCCATATTTAAAAAGTGATGCATGTAGGTAGATGCGTCACCTTTTAAACCTCTGCGCCACATTATACCTCTGTCAGGTGTAATGTACACAGAGGGGTCATTTCTCCACAGAAAGCCTCGTAATAGTGACGCTGTGAAATCAATGAGATTTCACTGCGTCACTTTTAAGACACTGTTACGTCAAAAACTTGCGCCTGCCTCAGAGCAGACATAAGACTGAGGCAAACGCTTTCACATGGAGATTTCCCCATGTGAAAGGATGAATTACTGGAGTACAAGCATTCCATTTCAATACTGAAAACTCACTATTTTACAAAATACATTTCCTCTCTCTTGCAAACAATCCTACCGCATGTCCAAGGGTGTAAATAACATGGGGCTTGTCTAAGCATACCAATTAGTTGAAGTCTATTCAGGGTTACAGCTAAGGTAAGGATTGTCTAGGGGTGCACAAGAGGTATGGCCTCTATTGAAGAGTGTAGTAGAAGAGAGATCTGTCCACGGGTGCAAATTATTTGAGACCTGTGTCTAAGAGTGCAGTGGGGGATAGGCTTCATGAAGCCTACTCCACTGCACTCTTAGACACAGGTCTCACCACCTACACTCTCCAAGAAAAGCCTCTCTCCTACTACAGTCTTGAACTCAGGCCTCAGCTCCTCTGTCCCTCTGGACATTCCTCACCTCATCTGCACAATCTACTTCCTAACCTGACGTAAAACAGGTGACATGATTGTGAAAAGGTCAAATTTATTTATGTAATCATTCACACACTATTTATTCTTTCTCAAAAATGTAAAAGACATTAATTTGCCCCAAAAATGTTTCAGTAGTGTAATGAAAAGCTTATACATATAACCCTTTCTCTGTTTTTCAAATGTTATTCTAAAAAAAGATTATGAGACCTAAGCAGGAGTGCAGATGTAATGAAGCCTGTCCAGGGGACCACAAAAGGTGAGGCTTGTGTCCAATAGTGCAGTGGAAAGGACTAAACTGGAGTAGTGTGCAAAAAAAGATGAGCCTCATTTATGAGGCCCTGCGTCAGTTTTGCACTGCTGATGCGTCACTTTTTGTGACACATCGGCGGCATAAAACATGTGCCTTGTTGCGCCATATTTAAAAAGTGACGCATGTAGGTAGATGTGTCACTTTTTAAACCTCTGCGCCACATTATACCTCTGTCAGGTGTAATGTACACAGAGGGGGCATTTCCCCGCAAATAGCCTCGTAATAGTGACGCAGTGAAATCTTTGAGATTTCACTGCGTCACTTTTAGGACACTGTTACGTCAAAATCTTGCACCTGCCTAACAGCAGCCATAAGACTGAGGCAAACACTTTCACATGGGGCTTTCCCCATGTCAAAGTATGCATTGCAGAAGTTGCGTCATTTTTGTGACACACTCCAACAATTCGTCACTTTTGCGCTTACAGATACATCACAAATACTGACTTATCTGTAAGTCCTAGAAACATAATGCGTCATACATTAAATATAATGCATCATTGGTGTCACAAGGAGTGCACAGTGAAAAGTGATGCATCGCTGTTTTCATCAATAAAGCTCTTAGTGTGCTTCCTAATGTGAGGTAACACAGGTGACATGATTATGAAACCTTCAAATTATTTTACTTAATCATGCACACATTTTTTATTTTTTATCAAAAATGTAAAAGCTATTAATTTGCCCCAAAATCGATTTTTCAATAACATTTTAGAAACACAGTGCAAGTCCTATGTACAATCATTCCATTTCAGTACTGAAAAGTCACTATTTTACAAAATACATTTCCTATCTCTTGCAAACATTCCTACCAAGCATTACCCAAAAAATTAAACAAACCAACAGCAGAGAAACTCAATCTGCTTCCTAATCTTAGGTAAAACAGATAACATGTTTGTAAAAGATTCAAATATTTTTATGTAATTAAGCACACACTATTTATTCCTTCTTAAAAATGTTAAAGCCATGGATTTGCACTAAAATCGTTTTTCAATTACCATTTTAGGAACATACCACAGGTCCTATGTACAAGCATTCATTTTCACTACTGAAAGCCATTAATTTGCCCTAAAACCGTTTTTTATTTAATATTTTATGAACAGAGCACAGATCCTATTTAGAGGCATTCATTTTCAAGAGTAAAAATCATTATTTTGCACTAAAATCATTTTTCAATTACCATGTTAGGAACATAACACAGGTTCTATGTACAAGCATTCATTTTCACTACTGAAAGCCATTCATTTGCTCTAAAACCGTTATTCAGTTACCTAATTAGAAACAGAACACAGGTCCTATGTACAAGCATTCATTTTCACTACTGAAACCCATTGATTTACCCTAAAATTGATTTTTAAAATAACATTTTAGATACAGAGTGCAAGTCCTATGTACAAGCATTCAACTTCACTACTGAAACATCACTAATTCACAAAATACAAATCCTCTATTTTGCAAATATAGAAACCATGCATTTTTTAAAAGCATCACACAAACCAAAAGCAAAGAAAATCAATGTTCTTCTGAATCTAAACTCTCTATCTAAATGAATCATAACTCACCTTTACAAATGCTTTGAGAGATTCAGAACAGTGTCAGATACACACACCAATATTTCTTTAGCAGAGCAAAAGGTATGTTCTCAAGGCACTGCAACCATTAATGGCACAGAAAACCTCTAATTATACACACATATTGCTCATGGTAACCAATCAAAACTCTTCCCTCTTTATTTTCAAACCAACACTCTTCCCCCCTCAGCCCTTTCTACCTGTTACCATAGCAACTCCCTCCTCACTGAGCTCCCAGGGTTAAAGGTTTATTCTACAATGTTGCAAATCACCTCAGCAAGGATGTTTGACCTGTGAATACACCAGCTTATCTGCTGCAATCTTTCTTTAAACGACTGTTTTTAACCATTCAATTGACTTCTTTCACACAACAGAACCATGCACCCTAACTTTCAGTTTTCAACTATCTGAATCCACCAATCATTGCTTGTGATTCAAGAGCACTGAAACTCCACAGTTTTATTTTTTGCAAACTCCTACTGTTCCAAATGCCATTTCATTTCTACACTTCATCTGACTGCACCAGAACCTCCTCTCACCATGTACTCTGTCTGGATTATTGGACATAGCTACATTCACTGGGCTCAAAGGTATGCAGCTAACAGAAATTTTCACAACCTTGATTTACCAAAAGTGCACATAAAATGGATTGGCCAAAGAGGATTGAGATGTCATCAATTGATACCATTGGTAAAAACCTTTTACCATCTGCTGCACCCTGACCTCATAATTTGCACTGTGGTGGAAATGACCTAGGCACTTTGACTGGGGTAGGTCTGGAAATGGTTTTAAAGGACACCTTTGGGTAATTGATGACACTTTTTCCACAAACTGCCTTGGTATATTCCAATATATGCCAAAGACAGAAATGGAAGTGGCCCAACCAATTTTGTCCACAATTTGAGAAAGCACGGAAACATGTGAATAAATCTGTTTCTGCTTACATGAGAGACTATGGAATGGGTTCAATATACAACAACAACTTGCGTTACAACATGCAATATATCTACAGAGGAGATGGTGTGCACTTCTCAGATGAGGGGAATAGAATATTCCTCCTGAATTTAAGAATGTGCATTGGTACCTGCTTGTAGGTACCTAAATCAGCCACAGAACCCAAAAGCCCTTTTCAGGGCTACCCTATCTCTCATCACTCCAAATGATTATCTTTTTCTAACTTTTTTCACTATTTTTCACCAAAGTACGCTCCCCGGTACGCTTCCCGGTGCGCGTACCGGGGGCTTCCCCCCGTGAAAATTATTATTATTTTTTTTGTCCTATATGGGCCTCCTAAGACCCCCTCAGAAAACCTATTGGGTCAGGGAGTACCTACTGTGCCCCCTTATACCCATTCCCAAAGTTGTTTGTCCGCCATTTTCTGACTCAAATCTACCGAAACACAAAATGGAGGACTCCCGTTGCGCTTACCGGTTCGCGTACCGGGGCGCTCACCGGGTAGCGCTCCCAAAAATTTTTAAAAGTTAATTTACATAAAAACCACTGGAGACACTTTCACCAAATATAGAATAGGCCATACTACATACCAGTCCCTACCATTTTCCCAAATTTGGTGGAATTCCATTGAACCATTTAGCCTGTACCCTCTCTAAATATCCTGAGGTGAATTACTTGACAAAAACACATCTGAAATGTTAGAATTTACAACCAATTAAAATGTTACTTTCATTTTCTACTATTATTTCATGACATTTGATTGGTTATGTACATGAGTATATATAAAGAAAGAGAGGGAAACACAGCCATTTTGACTACTACTTCCTGAAGTACATTTCAAAAGCATTTCCACTGAGAACTTAAACTTCTTTTCGAAAGGTAAGATGTTATTTTGAAAACTGAAGTATGTTGTGCACTTTAAGTTAATTTGGAAAACATTTTCTGATATATACTATCCCTCTGTAATAGTTATAGATTGAGATACACTTCTCTGTTATTGTTATGGATGGAGTTAGGCTTGTCTTGTATAATTATTAATTTACTTAGGCTTCATGATATACACTTTTTTATATTTCTACTTCCAGCCTGATACCATACACTGCCCAAAAAAACTTCACTGTTAAAAAATCAAAACTACCTGACTGAACTTAAACCCAACAGTGCCCTATCTCTACTGATATATTTATTTTTTATGCAAATTACAGCAAGAAAATGGAAGGAGAGCAAAATATTTCCTTCGAAATTATTCTGGAGAGCAACAATGAACAAGTTATTGAACCCAATGATGACTTAGAATTCATGGATAAATCACGGGACTATGAATTAGTTCAATGTGTAGAAGCGGTAGATTCGCTAATTCAAAATGAGGACATTTCCGACAATCTGTTATTAGTTCTATCAAATTTTGAAAAAGAATGTGAAAAATAAATTTATATTTAATATTTCTAAAATTGTTTGAGACATTATTCATTTTTATATGTAATTCATAAACTAGTACCAAATTGATTATAATGTAAAGTCAGATTTATAGTATACTGTGCAACTTTTTTATGTTACATAGTAATTTTGCTCATAGATACTTCCTTTCTCCCACTATATTATCTCCAATGTGTATTTGACATCTCTTTTTCATCTCCTGCCTCCATGTTGTTTCTGCTTTCCTGACAGACTATGATATGGATTCCATATACCACAATAACTTCTGTAACAACATGCAAGATATCTACAGAGGAAACGGTGTACATTTAATTTAAGACTCATCATTGGTACCTACATGTTGGTACTTAAAACACACAAACAACACAACAACTCTATTCAGAGCTACCCTACCTCTAAGCACTTTAAATTATTATTTTAGTGTTTCACTGAGTTTTCCCCATGTTTGGGGGGGGAGGTGTGTGTGGGGGATGTGTGGGGTGTGTCTGTGAGGTGTGTGTATGTGTGTGTGTGTGTCTGAGGGGGGATGAGGTGTATAGGTGTGTGTAGGTGTGTGGGGTATGTGGGTGTGGGTGGGGATGTGGGTGTGTAAGGTGTGTGTGTGGGTGTGGGTGTGTGGGGTGTTTGGGTGTAGGTGGGGGTGGGGGTGTGTGAGGTGTGTGTGGGGTATGTGTGGGTGTGGGGGGTATGTGTGTAGGATGTGTGTGTATGTGTGGGATGTGTGGGTGTGTCTGTGAGGTGTGTGTGTGTGGGGGGAGGTGTGTGTGTGGGATGTGTGGGGTGTGTCTGTGAGGTATCTGTGTGTGCGTGTGTGTGTGTTGGGGGGGTGAGGTGTGTGTGAGTGTGTGTGTGTGGGATGTGTGGGTGTGGGTGTGGATGTGTAAGGTGTCGGTGTGGGGGTGTGGGGTGTTTGGGTGTGGGTGGAGGTGTGCGTGTGTGAGGTGTGTGTAGGGAGTGTGTGGGTGTTGGGGTGTGGGGTTGTGTGCGTGTGGGTGTGTGTGAGACGTACTTGTAGGTACCTAAAACAGCCACAGAACCAAAAGCTCTTTTCAGAGCTACCCTACCTGTAATCACTCAAAATTATTATTTTACACTATTATTTTCATTATTTTTCACCAAAGTTCGCTCCCTGGTACGCTCCCCGGTACGCGTACCGGGCGCTCCCCCCGCGAAAATTCGTAAAAATAATAATTTGCCACGCGGAGTCTTTTATGGCCCCCACATCAAACCTAGGGTGTCAGGGGGGGGTCTACCCTGCCCTCTTTTGGTCATTTGCCCCTTTGTTTTTTGCCACCTCTTGTGTCTCGATCCTACCGAAACACAAGATGGCGGCCGCTCCGGATTGTTTGGAATGTTTACAGACACCCGAGAGCCAATCAGCTTTCCGTGCGCGAACTCGCGTGGCGCGCTGGTACGCGCCCCGGTACGCGTACCGGGGCACGCTTATAGATATATATATATATTTTTTTAACCTAAATTACTCAAAATCCACTTGAGCACATATCTTGAGACATAGCAAAGGCACATCGGGCTAGCAGTCCCTACAATTTTGCCAAGTTTGGTGGAAATCCATTCAGCCGTTCGAGCTAAAAATGAGTTCGACCGCCCTAGGGAAATTAACATGGGGAAAACACGTCTTGGGACCCCCCTTTTGTCTCGGCCCCCGATTGACGGATCCCACCCAAACTTTCAAGAAAGGTGCGGAGAGCCGCGAGGCAAAGTTGAGGAAAAATGCATGCAGATTCCTCAACCGGCGCCAAAGTTATTCCCAATAGAATGTTGCGATTTCCCTATGGCGACCGCCAGTAGGTAATATATATATATATTTACATATATATATATATATATTACCTACTGGCGGTCGCCAGTAGGTAGTTATAGTTAGGATCGTTTTCCATAGGAAATCTGCAACATTCTATTGGAAATAACTTTGGCGCCGAATGAGGGATCTGCCTGTAATTTTCCTTAACTTTGCCTCGCTGCGCTCCGCTCCTTCCCTGAAAGTTGCGGGGGGATTCGTCAAGCGGGGGCCGAGATAAAAGGGGGGCCCCAAAACGTGTTTTTCCCATGTTAATTTACATAGGGCGGTTGGACTCACCTTAGCCCGAATGGCTGAATGGATTTCCACCAAACTTGGCAGAATTGTAGGGACTGGTACCCCGATGTGCCTTTGCTATGTCTCAAGATATATGATCCAGTGGTTTTTACGAAAATTAACTTTGAAAAAATATATATTGGGCTACATTGGGCTATATATATGTTAGAGACCAAATGTAGCCCAATGTAGCCCAATGTAGCCCAATGTAGCCCAAAGATGGCCACCAGAGACAAAAAAAAACAAATGTAGCCCAAATATCAGCCAGATGTAGCCCAACTATAGCCCAATGACAGAATGTCCCAGAGTGTTCTAAAGAACAACTAGAGCGCTAACAGTCTTACTTATGACAAAAGTATGGCACACCTGAAGTCATCTTGATTGGAATAAAGTGTTAACACTTAAAACATTTAATTTGCAAAGGAACAAAATAAGGGGGTTAATTTTGTCATAGAAATTATGATTAGTGCTGAAGAAAGAAAAATTAGGGCACATTTTGAGTGACTTCTCAAATCCTCTTATATTTCATTAAAAAAATTCTGATATGCAGTCTCCCAAGATGGCCACCAGAGACAAAAGAGCCCAAATGTAGCCCAAATATCAGCCAGATGTAGCCCAACTATAGCCCAATAACAGAATGTCCCAGAGTGTTCTAAAGAACAACTAGAACGCTAACAGTCTTACTTATGACAAAAGTATGGCACACCTGAAGTCATCTTGATTGGAATAAAGTGGTAACACTTAATACATTTAATTTGAAAAGGAACAAAATGAGGGGTTTCATTTTGCCATAGAAATTATATATATATATATATATATATATATACATATATATATATATATATATATATATATATATATATATATATATATATATATATATATATATATATATATATATATATATATATATATATTACCTACTGGCGGTCGCCAGTAGGTATATATAGTTAGGATTTTTTCCCTATGGGATTTTTGAAAATTCTATGTCTAATAACTTTGGCGTTTGTGGACGGAATTGGATGAAATTTTCTGGAAAATGGAACATTTTGTTTCTGAGCAGCCCCTGAAAATTTGGGGGGGGTTCGTCCAGGGGGGGCCGAGAAAAAAGGGGGGTCCCAAAACGTGTTTTTAACATTGAGTTTTCCATAGGGCGGTTGGCCTCACTTTTAGCCCGAACGGCTGAATGGATTTGCACGAAACTTGGCAAAATTGTAGGGACTGGTAGCCCGATGTGCCTTTTGTAGGTCTCAATATATGTGCTCCAGTGGATTTTGAGAAATTAACGTTTAAAAAAAGATATATATCTGTAACAGCGGACCGGGCAGATCCCCGGTTCGCGGACCGGGGCGCGTACCAGAACTTCGCGTAGCGAAGCTGATTGGCTCTCCGGTGTCTGTCAACATTCTAAACAGTCCGGAGCGGCCGCCATCTTGTCTCTCGGTAGGATTGAGAGACAAGAGGAGGCCAAAACAAAGGGGGAAATAACCATAAGGGGGCATAGTAGATCCTCCCTGACCCCCTAGGTTTAATGTGGAGGCTTTAAAAGGGCCCCGCGGGGCAAAAAAAAAAAAAAATGTTTTTGTTTTTTTTCGTGGGTAGCGCCCGGTCCGCGAACCGGGAAGCGTTCTGGGCAGCGTACTGCAATGAAAAATGAATGAGAGACTTTTCAAATGCAGTATGTTAATTGATTGTTGGTTTTTTGATTATTTTTTATTTTTTTTAGTTTTTTAAGCAATTATTTATTATTGTGATTGTGGTTGAAAATTTAATAACATTTCTAACATTTAACTAGTTTATTAATTACATATAAAAATGATTAAATACTCAAACAATTTTTTAATATTACATACAATTTTATTTTTCGGATTGTTTTTCAAAATTTAATAGAACGTCTAGCATTTGACTGTCCGATATGTCCTCTTGTTGAGTGAACATAAGTTCCCACATTTGACCGTCATCATAATGAAGTAAATGATCCACAGATTCTACACATTGAACTAATTCATGGTCCCGTGATTCATCCATGAAATCTGAGTCATCATTGTCCTCAATATCTTTTTCTGTGTTGTTCTCCAGAACAATTTCAAAGGAAACATTCTGCTCACCTTCCATTTTCTTGCTGTAATTTGCATAAAAAATAAATATATCAGTAGAGATAGGGCACTGTTGGGTTTAAGTTCAGACAGGTACTTGTGAGTTTATAACAGAGAAGTAATCTATGGGCACTGTATGGTTTCAGGCGTGAAGTAGTACTATTAAAAAGTGCCTGTGAAGAAGCCTAAGTAAATTCATAATTATACCACAGAAACCTAAATCAATCCATAATTATAATAAAGAAGCCTTTCTCAATGTCTAACTCTTACAGAGGGATAGTATATAACTATCTGAAAATGTTTTCAAATTTATAAAATAATATCTCACCTTCTAAAAACAAGTTTAAGTTGTGAGTGAAAATGATCTTGCAATGTAGTTCAGGAAGTAGTAGTCAAAATGGCTGTGTTTCTCTCTCTTCCTTTAAATATATTCAGGTACATAACCAATCAAATGTCAGGTAAAAAAAGTAGAAAATGAAAGTAACATTTTCATTGGTTGTCAATTCCAACACTTCAGATGTGTTTTGTGAAGTAATTTACCTCAGGGTATTTAGAGAGGTCTACAGGCTAAATGACTAAATGGAATTCCAATCAAATTTGTGAAAATGGTAGGGATTGGTATGTAGTATGAGCTAATCTATATTTGGTGAAATTGTCTCCAGTGGCTTTTCTGTGAACTACTTTCCCACCTTTTTTGATGGTGCGCTTCCAAGGGAGCTACCCGGTACGCGAACCGTTGAGCGCCTTGGTTCGCGGACCTTAAGCGTTCCAGAAGTCCACCATTTTGTGTTTCGGTCGAATTAAGATACAAGATGGAGGGCAAATAATGTTCAGAATGGGTAGAAGGGGGCACGGTAGACTTATCTTGACCCCCTAGGTTTTGTGAGGGTGGCTGAGGAGGCCCATATGTGCGAAAAAAAAACATTTTTTTAAAAAATTTCGCGAGGTTAGCTCCCGGTTCGCGTACCGGGTAGCGCCCCAGGGAGCGTACTTTGTTGAAAATTAGTGAAAAATGTTAGAGTACAATAATAATTGTGAGTGATCAGATGTAGGGTAGCTCTGAGAAGAGCTTTTGGGTTTATGGTACATTTAGGTACTTATAAGTAGGTACCAATGCACATTCTTAAATTCAGAGTGAAAATTCTGTTGCCCTCATCTGAGAAGTGAACTCCATCTCCTCTGTAGATATCTTGCATGTAGTAACGCAAGTTATTGTTGTACAGGGAGCCCATTCCATGGTCTCTCATGTAAGCTGAAACAGATTTGTTTACATGCTTCCTCGACTTCTCAATTTGTGGACAAAATTGGTTTGACCACCTCCATTTCTGTCTTTGGCATATATTTGAATATACCAAGGCAGTCTGAGGAAAAAGTGCCATTAATTGCTCAAAGGTGTCCTTTAAAAGCATTTCCAGACCTACACCAGTCAAAGTGCCCAAGTCATTACCTCCACAGTGCACAATTAACAGGTCAGGTTTGGGCAAATGCATAAAGGTTTTCACCAATGGTATCAATTGGTGACATTTTAATCCTCTGTGGCCAAACCACTTAATTTCCACATCTTGTAAATTGAGGTTAGGTAATTTCCTGTTTTCAACGTACCTTTGAGCCCAGTGAATATAACTATGTCCAACAATCCAGACAGAAAACATGGTGAGAGAAGGTTCTCCTGCAGTCAGATGAAGTGTGGCAATGAAATGGCAGTTGAAAAAATGAGAGTTTAAAATGAAAAAAACTGGAGTTTCTGTGTTCATGAAGCAGTAACAGTGATTGGTGGATTTTGATTGCTGAAAACAGAAAGTTAGGGTGCACGGATGAGTTATTTGAAAGATGTATTTTGAGTGGTCAATAAAAAATCATTAAATGAAAGAATGCACTGGATATGCAGGTGCACTGAGAGTTCAGAGTTCAATTGCAACAAAGTTGTGTGAACTTGCAAACACCAGAAGTCTTCCAAGAGGTGGTTGCCATGCAGAAAAGACAGAAAGGGCAGAGGGGGGAAGGGTTTTCATTTGAAAAAAAGTGAGGGAAGAGTTTTGATTGGGTGACATGAGAAATATGTGTGAAGAATTACAGCATTTCTGTGCTTTTGATAGCTGCAGACTCTGGAGTGCATACCTTTTGCTCTGCTGAAGACAAATTGGTGTGTTTCTGAGACTGTTTTCAAACTCAAAGTATTTGCTAAGGTGAGAAAATATTTCTTTAATTTAGATAGAGAATAGTGTGCTTTAAGGAGAAAATTATGAATTATGTGGCGCAAATTGCTTGTAAATATGCTCCCACATGTGCATGGAAAATTTTGATTTTGAATGTTTGTGTTACATAGCCATGTTAAAAGTGATACAAACATGCAGGAAAGGCAATGAAAAAATGCTTTTATGTGTCTTAAGGACATTTTAAGTAATTTTGCCATGTGCAGTGTTTTGAAATTATGATTTGAAAATCGTTTTTGGGGAAAAGGAATTGATTTAAATTTATGACAAGGACATAATGGTGTATGCTTCTTTATACGGCAATTGACTGTCCCTGATGTTATTTTTCCCATTTTAATGTAAGACCTTTCTCTGTGGCGCAAGTTGCTTGTAAATATGCTCCGACCTGTGCATGGGAAATTTAGATTTTAAATGTTTGTGTTACATAGCCATGTTAAAAGTGACCCAACCATGCTGGAAAGGCAATCAAAAAACGCTTTCATGTGTCTTAATGACATTTTAAGTCATTTTCCCATGTGCAGTGTTTTGAAATTATGATTTGAAAATCGTTTTTGGGGAAAAGGAATTGTTTTTAAATTCATGACAAGGACATAATGGTGTATGCTTCTTTATAAGGCAATTGACTGTCCCTGATGTTATTTTTCTCATTTTAGTGTAAGACCTTTCTCTGTGGCGCAAATTGCTTGTAAATATGCTCCCACATGTGCATGGAAAATTTAGATTTTGAATGTTTGTGTTACATAGCCATGTTAAAAGTGACCCAACCATGCAGGAAAGGCAATCAAAAAACGCTTTTATGTGTCTTAAGGACATTTTAAGTAATTTTCCCATGTGTAGTGTTTTGAAATTATGATTTGAAAATCGTTTTTGAGGTAAAGGAATGTTGTTAAAATTTATGTGCGCCATATGCCCCCAAATTTCTTTTTCAGGGGTGCAGCAGGGTGTTCTTGAGACACCCCTGCACCTTTGGAAAAAATTCCTAATTTGTGATGAGCAAATTGTTAATCGCAAATTGCACCTTCATTTATATGAGCCTCCTAGCCCATGGAAATGAATGGGTAATTTGCAATTAGCAATTTTCTCATCGCAAATTTGGAATGATAAAGAATCGCTATTTATTCCTTAAAATTCGCTTTTTTGGAAATGCAAAATAGTTATATGATACATATGGCGGTTGATGTCTAACAAGATAAGAAGCTTAGGGATACATTTATGATGACTGGCGCAATGAAGTAGAAATCACTTACTTCATTGGTAGAGCTTTACATGTATTATCTCCTCTGTATTCTTCATCAAGCGTAACTTTAATCTGCAATCCTGAGTAGGCCTCACTTTAAACAAACCTCTGGATAGGCCACATCTTATTGTTATCCTGAATTAATCATTTAAAATGCTAGGGACAGATTTATGATAGGTGTATGCCTCTTTTGCGCCACTTAGAAAACATTGTCCATGGGGAAAGGACTTAAAATGTCCTTAAGACACATGAATGTGTTTTTTTAAAACGTTTGCAATTTTTTTGGGTCACTTTTAACATGGCTATGTGACTCAAACAGTCAAAATCTAAATTCGCCATGCACAGGTGGGAGCATATTTACAAGGAATGTGCTCCATGGGGAAAGGTCTTATAATGTAATATGGGAAAAATGACATCAGAGACACTGAAATGCCTTATAGAGAAGCATACACCATTATGTCCTTGTCATAAATTTGCAAACCATTACTTTTCCCCAAAAACGATTTTCAAATCATAATTTGAAAACACTGCACATGTGGAAATGACTTAAAATGTCCTTAATTCAAAATTTGCGATTCCTTAAATGCAATGTATCAAACAAAAAATATGTAAAAAATGATATTAAGGATTTGGAAACTACCACCAACTTCTAGTTTGTGGTAAATTGCGAATTCTTTTCAAAAAGCATTTTTTTCCAAAAAACAAAAGGCCCCATATGACGCCCATACATGCCCTTAGGGCATGTAGGTGTGCCATATGCCCCCAAATTTATTTTTCAGGGGTGCAGCAGGGTGTTCTTGAGATACCCCTGCACGCTTGAAAAAATTCCTATTTTGTGATGAGCTAATTGCTAATCGCAAATTGCAACCTTCATTCCTATGAGCCTCCTAGCCCATGGAAATGAATGGGTAATTTGCAATTAGCAATTTGCTCATTGCAAATTAGGAATAGTAAAGAATTGCTATTTATTCCTTAAAATTTGCTATTTAGGAAATGCAAAATAGTTTGATGGTACATATGGTGGTTCATCTGTAACAAGATAAGAAGCTAAGGGATACATTTATGATGACTGGCGCAATAAAGTGCACATTACTTACTTCATTGGTAGGCCTTTACATGTATTATCTCCTCTGTATTCTTCATCAAGCGTAACTTTAATCTGCAATCCTGAGTAGGCCTCACCTTAAACAAACCTCTGGATAGGCCACACCTTATCGTCATCCTGGATTAATCATTTAAAATGCTAGGGACAGATTTATGATAGGTGTATGCCTCTTTTGTGCCACTGTGCGTCACTTTTATGATGCAGCGGCGGTGCAAAAGATTTGCTATGAGGCGACAACATTACAAATTGATGCATTTAGGCAGATATGTCATGGTGTAAAAAAAACGTACCACATGAAACCGATGCAGCAGTGATGCAAAAGATGCACCATGTCGTAAGACAGGCCTCACTTGGGGCCATATGTATCAAGCTAATTAGCATTCGCAAAGATCAAAATTCTACGAATTTTGGCCTTTGCGAATGTTAATTAGACAAATGGTATGTATCAAACAAGTTTGATGCAAAATAAGGAGTAGCAAAATTTGCTATTCCTTATTTTGCAATTGCACTGAAGGATTTGCAAATTTTGTGACTACTTAAATGCAATGTATCAAACAAAAAATATGTAAAAAATGACATTAAGGATTTGGAAACTATTGTGGTAAATTGGTGGTAATTTGTGAATTCTTTTCAAAAAGCTTTTTTTAAAAAAAACAAAAGGTCCCATATGACGCCAACACATGCCCTTAGGGCATGTATGTGTGCCATATGCCCCCAAATTTCTTTTTCAGGGGTGCAGCAGGGTGTTCTTGAGACACCCCTGCACCCTTGGAAAAATTCCTAATTTGTGATGAGCAAATTGCTAATCGCAAATTAAACCTTCATTCCTATGAGCCTCCTAGCCCATGGAAATGAATGGGTAACTTGCAATTAGCAATTTGCTCATCGCAAATTAGGAATGGTAAAGAATCGCTATTTATTCCTTAAAATTCGCTATTTAGGAAATGCAAAATATTTTGATGATACATATGGCAGTTCATCTCTAACAAGATAAGAAGCTTAGGGATAGATTTATGATGACTGGCGCATCACCAGGGATGTGCCAGTCATCTTGCGCCGCTGTTCCGCCACCCATGGTGTGCTGCATTTACAATGCGGCACAGCATGGGGCAAAAACGGCACAGATGCTTGACGCATCTGTGCCGTTAAGGTGGTGCATTGCTGGAGTTGTATCGCAAGTGCGATGCAGCTCCAGCAAGGCTCAGGGGTGCACCATCTCCACAATGTTGCGTCAAGACCTATGCCTGCTTCAAGCAGGCGCAGGGTTTTGACGCAGGTTTCTCCTATCTGATTGTAAATGCGGCACACCATGGGTGGCAGAGCAGTGGTGCACGTTAACTGGTGCATGCCTGGGGATGTGCCATTTAACATAAATCTGCCCCTTTACATTTAAGTATGTGCAGGGGACACAGAGTCGGTGAGGCTTATCCAAGGTTAAGAAGAGATGAGTCCTGTTCAGTGAAAGATTAGACATAGGCTTCACCTGCTCAGCATCGCTGGACATGGCTAAATAATAGCTGCAAAATGTTACTCTTGTTAAACAATTTTACTATTATAATCTGTGAGATTTGTCTCTTACTCTGCAACATCTCATTGTTGTTATCTTTCTTTAAAGATAAAGACAACCTCAACATGAGTGACAATCTGCAATCAGTTGATTTTGACCTCATCATTGAACTTGTAATTGAAACATCAGTGGATGTTGATCCCTTGGATGATTTAAATCCTGAGGATGAAGAAGAGCGTGATGAGGATGCAGATTTGTCCGAATTATATGATATAGGATGGGAAGCTGACCTGCTTGAGCCTTTGGAAATATAAACATTTATTTTTAAAATTTATAATTAATAAAAAGTAAAAAGGTAAACCGTTTAATTTAAAAATAAAGACACCTTCAAAAGCAGGTTATGTGTAGTGTCTTCAATAAAATATTAAAATATGCTCATAAAATTAGATCAGATTCACATATAAAATAGCATAGGTAACATAAATATAAATGTCATTTCTTTTCTGGTATTTCTGTATTGTAAATTTGCCAACGACTAAAAAATCTTCTAATTAAAATGTCAAGTAGTGTGTTAAGTTTTTTATCACTGTTACTGATTTACTGTTTGGTAATAATGGTTAATAACATTATTTATTATATTTTTCCACAGATTCAACTGCAGATCATTTCAAGATTTCACCATGCCTACAATAGAAAGACAGAGAAAGGCTGCAAAACGTCAAAGACAGCAGGTGAAAAAAAATACGCAGCAGTCCTCTAACAAAAAGATTTGTCAAGTCACGAAGAAAGCACCGGGTAAGAGCACAAAACAATTTATAAGAAATATGTGTAGTAAAAAAAATATTACTACAGAAAATGTTTCAGTCCATAAAACGAGAAGGAAATCAAATGGAAAAGAAAGGCCAATGAAAAATGTTACTGCTAGAGCAAGAGATAACTCTGTGCATGATAGTAGAAGGAAACAACAGTTTAGGGAGATTCGTAAACGAATGTTCCGGAACAGGATAATTGGCAATTTGTTAAAAAATATTAAGAAAGGTCAACAGAAACTGGTTTTTTATAAGACAAAAAAAAAAGTTGAGAAAGTTATTGATCAGGGATTTGAAATTAAACGTAAGTTATTTATTTTGATAATCAATAGAATTAGGAAGCTAAACAAGGCAATTTTTGATTTCAAAAGAAATAGTAGATGGAAGAGAATAGTTAATCGTAGTCATTTTTGTGAAGTTTTTTCTGGAGAATGGATGCATAGTTCAAGCTGTGAGGCATTTTTTAATGAGGAGAGTTATTTCCAGGATAATGATTTGGTGCATGCAGTTGACACCAGTGGTCGTGCTTATGAAGTGAAAGATGGTTGTCCAGTTGAAAAAGAAAAACTTGTGACAACAGAGGCAGAAGAGGTGTTAGGTAATGAGGTTTTAGGAAGACGTGCTAAGGGTCCTGTGTACACCTGGAAGTGTAGTAGTATTTGCAGTGTGCGACAGGATTCCATCAATTTGCTTTGTGATTTTGTACGGTCATTTAATAAGAAAAGTTTGAAGCAGAAAATGATGTTGTTGCAAGAATTAGATCCTTGCAGAGTAAGAGAAGTGACAGGTTTGCATGGACATTCACTGGCTTGTCTTTCCAGGAGAGTATGCCAGAGTGTTTTTCATCATTTCAGGATGCTAGCAGTGCATCATAACAAAGTGAGGAAATTAGTTAGAATGTTGTATTATGCTAAGAGTCCAGCAATTATGCTTAAACAATTATGCGCTGCTCTTTTGCATGGTTCTGAAATAGATGTGAAGAATATATGTGAAGAAATTGAGTTTTGTTACTTTGGAAGTAAAGAGGAGAATGTTGAAATTGAGCAAGAAGAAGAGGGTCATGTGGAAGATAGTGTGCAGGTTTCCAGTACAGATAATTTCCAGAGGGAAATTGCGACGTTTGAGGTGAAATCAAGTGAGAGGCCTAATTTCACTTGTGTGTGTTGTCGACGCACTTATTATAAGAATCAGACTAAGTTAGTGGATTTATATGCAAAAAGTGAAAGGGAAAATAATAGTGAATGGAAGGATTTTGCAACATACTTGATGGTAGAAAATTGTTTTGATTTGGGATTGGATCAACGTGTGTGTACTTATTGTTGTTGCAAATTAAATCAAAACCAGATGCCTGCTAGAGCAGTTCATAATAATCTGGAATTGGTTGAGATTCCTTCTGAATTGAAGGATTTAAATACTTATGAATCTATTTTGATTCAAAGTATCCATCCCTTTCAGGCTATTGTAAGAATGGAGCCAAAGACAGGGAAATTGCCTCCATCAGATTTACAGAGAGGATTAAAGGGAAGAGTTGTTTATTTGCCTCTAGATTTGAAGAAAAACATTAACACAATTGGAGTAGAAAAAGTGGAAGAGGAACCTCTGGTTATCTTAGTTAATGGGGTTCCAACAAAGAATAAGAAAATATGGCAAGATTTAGTAGATGTTAGGAAAGTTAAAAAGGCAACATTGTATTTGAAAAAAAATAATAAATACTATAAGAATGTATATGTTGCAGAAGAGGAAGAAAGTGAGGAAGAGGATAGCGATTTGTGTGCTGGTCAAATTGAGAAAGTAGAACCCTCTACTAGTGAAGAAATATATGAACATTATAGTGTTCATCCTTTGCATTCCAAGGAAGTCATGGGGAATGCTATTGAGTTGTTTCAAATGAAACAAGCCAAAGGGAGTCCCATTAGTGTTTGGGAGGAAAGTTTGGAAGCTCGGTGTTTCCCACAGCTTTTTCCAACAGGTCAGGGAGGAAGATATGATGAGCGACCTCATCAAATTCCTGCTTCTGAATACCGGACTTTGCGATTGTATGCAGGAGATGCTAGGTTTCGACAATGCATTCCTTATTTGTTTCATCTCCTGTTTGAAAGCGATCTGTCTGGACTGTCATATGCAGTGAACCACATCTTGAAAAGTGGTATACACATGCAAAACATCTCGGCAAGTGACTTTATGGATAAAGTCAATGTCCAAGACAGTATTTTGGATTCTCACCTGATTAATCTCATGGCGTGTCAGCGTGGTACTAATGAGTACTGGTACCGTCGTCATGGTGATTTAAAATGTATGCTGAGGAACTTAGGTACTCCCACATGGTTCCTCACTCTGAGCTGTGCCGAGTATGGCTGGGAAGACTTACTTGAATTTCTACGAGAGGCAAATGCTAACGTAGATAACATCGAATTCAAGACACCTGGAGAACTGTGCTCTTTGGATCCAGTCAATGTATGTAGGTACTTCAATCATAGATTTGAAGCTATGATGTCTTTCATCATGAATAAGAAGAATCCACCTCTTGGAGAGGTGTTGGATTTCTTCTGGAGAAAGGAGTACCAAGCAAGAGGTGCTCCTCATATACATATGTTGCTGTGGATCAAGGATGCACCTAAATTTGGAACGGATCCAGAAGACTCAGTGATGAGTTTCATCCAACAGTATTCTACGTGTGCTGTTCCAAACGCAAAGGAGAAGAAAAGCCTAAGAGAAAAAGTTCTGCGTTTCCAAAGCCATCGATGTGGAAAGTACTGCCGTTGTTAATTCCGAAACAAGGACAAGTTCTACACTAAATGTCGTTTCGGCTTTCCACGACCGGTGATTTCTAAAGGAAGAGTAAACAGTTTGATGTCTGCGCTGCGACACAATGTCATGAAGAAATCACCTAAAAACACTTACAATTTGAAGAGGAACCAAGAGTCCAAGTACATCAACGACTACAACCCGGTGATTTTGTCCATGTGGAATGCTAACATGGATATACAGTTTGTGGCTGATAACTGTATGGCTGTGGCTCGGTATGTGACGTCTTACATCACCAAAAAAGAGAAGACAGAATTGAAGGATATGTGGGAGGACATTTCCCATGAAAAGAGCCTCAGCAAGAAGTTGTACAGTTTCAGTCTGAAGATGTTGTCGCATCGAGAAATCGGAGCGTACGAATGTTCTGACCGGTTGTCTTCAGCAAGTCTCTATGCCAAGTCCAGGAGTATCGTTTGGGCGAGTCTTGGTCTTGCAGCAACGCGTAATCGAGTTCTCAAACCTGTGCGGGAAATTGAGTATTTGGCGGAAAAGGAGCCAAACAGTACCGACATTTTGAAGACAAACATGTTGGATACATATTATCCAAATCGAAGCAGTCACCTCGAGAATGTTTGTCTGTATGAGGTTCTGCAAAATTACATATTCAAGAGGAACATCAAAGAAGATACTGAGAAAGGAGTGTATGCTGTAATAGGAAGTGAGGGATGTCTGGTCAAGCAAAGAAAATGCCACTTGGTAAACCATCGAAAATTGAGTGGTGAATCTCCTGAAAAAAAGGAGTTTTTCTATTTAGCACTTTTGCAACTTTTCAAGCCTTGGCGTGCAGAAGAGGAACTGCTTGGAGATTTCCTCTGTTACGAAGACTCTTTCAATGCCGCCAAGGAGACCATAGAATGTCCTGCTTTTCCCAAATATGTAGAAATGTTGAATGCGGAAATTGAGCAGGAAGCAACGATTGCAGCCGAGATTGCCAGAGACAGTTCTCAGGACAGTCAGAGTTCTGCTTCATTGAGTCAGGATCCACTAGGAGGACCTGTTATAAAAAATGAAGCTGCCACTGCTATGAATGAAGTGGAAAGAGCCATGGCACATGCTCAAGAGGATGCGGTTAACTTAGAAGAGTTGGAAAGACAACTCAACGTTGAGCAGAGGAAAATATATGACGAAGTTACCATGCAAATTGATCATGGATTAAGTCATGATAAGAAAGAGTGCTCATGTACGTCGTTGAAGCCTGTCCGACTGTACGTGAGTGGAGAAGCGGGAACTGGAAAAAGTTTCCTCATTAAAGCAATTTCATGCTATTTGCAGGAAAGGACAGAGTCATCGCTGTATTGTGTTGTCACTGCTCCAACTGGACTGGCAGCACATAATATTAAAGGGATTACTTTACATCGTTTACTGATGCTGCCAGTGGAGCATGACAACAAATTACAATATCACAAGCTATCTGGAGATGCTTGTTTTGAAGTTTCAAGAATCTTGAGGAAAATGAAACTTCTTATCATTGACGAAGTAAGCATGGTTTCCAATGTCATGCTTGCCTTTGTGCATTTGAGGATGCAAGAAGTTCTCAAAACAGAGTATGATGTGTTATTTGGTGGCAAACACATCATTGTTTTCGGAGATCTTCTGCAGCTGACACCAGTGAAAGGGCAACCTGTGTTCAAAATGCTCACGCATGAAGATACCAGGAAGTGCCTAGGCAGCATTGGCAACGTCAATATATGGTTAAACTTCAATTATGCTGAACTGCATGAAACTATGCGTCAGGCGAAGGATGAAGTTTACAAGACTATTCTACAAGATGTTAGAATTGGAAAAGTGACCGAGCATGGGAAAGAAGCTTTACATGCACGATTACTGTCAAATTTATATCCAGAACAAGATGTTGTGCCTGAGAATATTTTTCAGAAAATTACTGAGAAGAAATCTGGAATATGTTTGATGCCAACTCTTGCAGAATGTGCCAAATTTAACAACAAAATGTTGCATTTAGAAAAGCAAGAGATTGTGAAACTGGAAGCTATTGATAGAGTAGAGCATATGGGATCAACAATTATTTTGTCTGAGAATCTGAAAACAAAATTGGATTCATTAGAGAAGAGTATATCTAAAACTGCAGGTTTTGAAAAGACTCTGAATGTGTGCTTGAACTGCCGTATAATTTTAAGAAGGAATTTACATGTTGAAAGAGGTCTGGTAAATGGATCAATGGGTAATGTTGTTGATTTTGTGAAATACAGAAATAGAGATGGAATTGAATTTTTAAAAATTAAATTTGATGGCATTGAGGAAGTACAGCTAATTGCTCGTTGTTCTGCTAGATTTTTGCTTGTAAAAGACTTATATGTTCGCCGTAAGCAGTTTCCTGTTTGCTTGGCATATGCGGTGACAATTCATAAATCGCAAGGTTTAAGTGTAGACAGTGCATTGGTGAATATTGGCAGTTCTGTGTTCAAGGAGGGTATGGCATATGTGGCATTGTCACGAGTTAGAACTTTATCGGGATTGTACTTGATTGAGTGTGATGTCACAAACATTTGTGCGGATCTAGATTGTGTTAAGGAATACAATAGGTTAAGAAGAGAGTATGCGCCACATTTGCCTCAGTATCCTTTGTTTGAGAAACGTGTGGTAGGCCGGAAACGAAGAAATGAGAACAATACTGGGGAGGTTGTAGCAAAAAGACAAAAAGTCAATGAACCTAAAATTACAAGCAGAAACAAAAAGGATTCTGTTGAAGATGTTGTTGGTTTTCAGTTTGAAAACAGTTCTGGTGTCAACTGCTATGCTAATGTAGTGGTTAATGTTTTGTTTTCTCTAAAAAAATGTAAAAGAAGAGATTGTGGTCAATTCTGATCAAAGATTTTGCAGTTTGTTAAATTCTGTGTTAGAGAAATGTACCACTGATAGAAGAAACATAGAAAGTGTGTCTGAAATTCGAAATCTGTTAGACAGATGTTCAGGCCAAACACAATTCTCTCAAAATATTCAGCAAGATTGTCAGGAGTTTTTAATGTATATGCTTGATGTATTACATGCTGAAGGTGTAGATGTAGATCAGCTGTTTGGGCTTTCTTATCAATGGCAGCATGACTGCGAGAACTGTATGGTATCAAGTACTACTAGTGTAAAAGATTTATATATTTAACTTTGCCAGACAGTAAATCAGTCTCCTTTAATAAGCTAGTAAAAGCAGCTGATCACAACATGGAGTGTAGCCAATGTAAATCTGAAATGATGTCCACATTATTTATACGAACATATGGCCAGTATGTCATTTTAATGTTCCAACGATGTAGGCCTGATGGAACAAAATTGACAACTTTAATTAAAAATTTTGTAGCTTCGCAGTTGTCAATATCAGGAAGGACTTTTGTAACTGCAGCAATTATATATCATGACGGCCCTTCAATAACATCAGGACATTACACAGCTTATTTAAAGTCTAGAAATGGCTGGTCATTCTGCAATGATTCTGTTTTAATTTTCACAAAAAAATTGCCGTATGACCTTAAAAACTCTTACCTGGTGTTTTTAAAACCAAAATTTTAGGGAAATAATCTCGGGATGTGCTCTGTGGATTTTCAAGAAGTTCTAATGGCTCCTACACAATTTGGCCTTGAGGATAAGTGTAGTTCAGAGACATAACTTCTAACCATAGGACTGGACATTATGGAGAAATACGTGCACTTTGAATGAGTTCAGAAAAACTGTTTCTTTTTATAAACTAATTGAAGCAGCCAATCAAAACATGGAGTAGAAGGAATGTAAGTCTGCAATGCTGTCTACTGTTTTACATTGCTTTGTGATTAAAAGTGATGTAGAGAATTAAATAATTGTAGTAGTCATAGAGGTAGTGTAAGTCTGCTTGTATCAGTGTCATAGGAAAAGTAGAACATGACTGAGCAAGAAGGGGAAGATATTACTATTCCAGGATTGTGAAAATGATCTTCAACATTTTAATTCTGAAAGTTGCGGAAATGCCAAATGACGGGATTGGCTTACAAGAAATCCAAGAGTTATAAATGGCTCTGACCAGATTTGGCCTTGTGGAAAATTGTGGTAGAGAGCAAGAAGTCATTTATTGCATGTAACGTGTTTTTAAAAACGATGGAGATTTTCTTTCAGAAAGTGGCGGGCTGAAAGTAATAACAGCACAAAAGAGTGTAAGCTGTTCATAGGACATCCTTGGACGTCATGGAAAGTAAGTTAACTTTAAGGAGTTCTGAATTTTGATTTCTGATGTTGTATGGGTTTTTTAAACACAATCATTTTGATTGTGGTTTTTTTTCCCCGCTGTTACATGATGAATACCTTCAAGTCACTGTTTTTAGTGAATTTTGATACATTCTGAGAACAGCAAAAATAAACCATTTAACATGTATAATTAATTCTGTACTGTTTGCATTTATGATGTATATGTAGAACTGTGTAGGAGGCATGGAGAAGGTGAGGCTTCTGTAAGTGTCAAAGTTGTTGCATGCAGTGCTGCACTTCTGCGTATTCTTTCATATGCTAGACTACATCTGCACAATGAGATACCTAAGCAAAGGAAACACAAGTGATGTGATTGTGAAATGAGCAAAATAAATTGCATGTATTTCAATTACATCACCTGTGTTTCCTATCATTACGAATCACATTGTGCAGATCAAGTTTAGGTCTGTCCAGGGAAACATAGGAGGTTTGGACTTTGTTGAAGAGTGCAGTGGACATGACTCACTTCATTGGTAGACCTTCACATGTATTATGTCCTCTATTCTCTTCAACAACTCGAAATTTCATCTGCAACCCTGAGTAGGCCTCACCTGAAACAAAACTCTGGATAGTAGACATCTTATTGGCATCCTGAAGCAATTATTTAAAATTTTAGTGTCTTGCGACACTTTTCTGAAACAACAGCAATGCAAAATATGCACCATGTTTTAAGATAGGCCTCACTTCATCTGCATCAAGATACTGTTAGTTTAAAATGTATATCTTTAGGACTGTGTAGGGGGCCTGGAGAAGCAGAAGCTTCTGTAAGTGTCAAAGTTGTTGAAAAACTGTTTGTCCTTCAATCTTTGCCCTTGTCTTTTGTAATTTTTAAATACATGTTTTAATATTTTTCAAATGTTTGTTCTCTCTTTCACAGATTGAAAGTATAAAAACAAAAAGTGAGTAATTTAACGACAATTATAAGGTAAATATTTTGTACTCTTTTCGTTACATTTCTATCACATTGAACTACTATTAGTTCCACTGCTTCATTTCTTTAATCCTCAGTTTCCTGCCTTTGCTACTTCCCTCATTCCTTTCTCTATTACCTACTTACTCAACTCCTTCCACTCTTTTTCTCAGTCCCTCTCTTCTCATAGTTCCTCACTCTTGTTCACTCACTCCGTCTCTATTACTCTTAGTGTCTTTGACTGATCACTGTATCACTATTTGTTCATAATGCTTTCTCTGTGTAGTTGAAGCACACTAAGGGGCATATTATGAACACAGCCAATAAAATTATTGCTGTTTTTATTGGCAGAAAACTGGTGCAAAAGTAGTTTTAGTGGCAGTTTTCTGCCGCAAAAGCAGCTTTAGCGACACATTTCTGCCAATAAAAGCTGCAAAACTTTTATTGCCTATGTTGATGATATGGCTCTATGTTAATTACATTTCTTTGCTGTTTCAATTAATCTTTTTCTGTTATTTTTTGTTTTCTGTTTTCTATTTTTTCTCTCTGTTATTCCCCATGTTTTAATCTTATTTTGAACATTCACTCACATTCTCCAAGAAACTCTTCTTTGTTAATGATATACTCTCTTTTTTAGGTCGAGCGACCTATCTCAATGCGCATGTGCGCATTGAGAGCGGGAGCTCGATCTATTGCAGCTTAAACAGAGCTTACCGAGATCAGGCGATTCCCAGGCGATTTCTTCCAGTGCACGTGAAAGCGCGTGCACAATGCCACCAGCCGCTTGCCTCGCATTACCACATCAAAGGCAAGGCGGCCTCGTCTCAGGCCCCTGCTGCTTCACACCCTCATGCCGCTCTCCCCGCTCCGCCCCCTCCCCTGCCCGCCGTGTCGCATTTCTCCTCCGCCGGCCGTACTTTCACTTTGACGGCCGCAGGCCATCTCTCGTGTTTCTCCTTGTTATTGTTCGAGTGTTTCCCTGGCTCAGCGTGGTGCCCGATTCATGGACATTTACAGACGCTCTGGTCTCTGTTATTGTATTTCCAGGACATGGTGCCATTCTGCCGCAGCAGCATTAGGGCTGTACATAAAATGCCATGCGATAATTCACTCTAGTTTTACTTAGGCTCTCACAATGTTTTTAAGTAACAGGACAGCTGCAACATATTTAAGTGCCCAGACAGCTACAACCACACTTGTGAACAGCATTTCTTACCCCGCTCGGTAGGCGGGGTCATGACTTCACTCAAATGGTGAACAATGGCATGGGAGTCAAGAACATCGCAGAGTAGGGTTATAAGCTGGCCGGTGCTTGTTCTACATTGGCATGCAGCTCTCCCTTTGAAGACTAGATTCCTGTTTGTATTCCCCAGTCTAATATAAACAAGCATTTTTTATACTGCAATCAAAATAAAATAAAGCGGAACAGGACCGTAAATTACGTGTGACGTACATTGCATACAAACTGAGGATTCACGTGTGTTTGTCTATACACTCCAGCACCCGCTTACACATACAGTGGTACCTACACAGCAGCACACACACACTAACAAACATAGATAGATACACAGCACAGCGTGGGACACGCACACAAACACAGTGGCTCACACACGCACACTCACAGTAGGCCACATACAGTAACTCGCTGTACACACACGCGCACACACACGCAGTACATCACGCTAAACATACACAGGCACTCAAGGTTAAATGCACACGCATAAAGTGGCACAGACACAGAGTGAGTCACACACAACTGCAAGGTCAGTAATTGTCAGGTACAAACCCACTCGCAAACAGCGTGACTCACAAGCGCAGTAGTGCATACCCTCACACTGTTACATGCTTAAAGTGGCACACAGTCTAAGATGCAGTGACACATAGACTATTACTATGAAGCACACACACTTAGATAGACATACCTAGGCACGTGCACACGAGCACTCCTAATTTCAGATTTGGACGTAGCATTCGCTGCGTTTTGTAGTCTGAGAGGCATTTGAAACACACAACCACCTGCCTTTAGCTCATACACTCAGAAGGTGCCAGCACAGGGCTCCCTCCTATATCCGCCTTAATGCGCTCTTGTTCTGCCAATTAATTAGCCTCCGAGGGTGGGAGCGGTCGCTCTTGTGATCCCCCCGCCTGCCGGGAGGCTCGGGCACATTACAGACGGAATAGCAGTGGTCCCCACGCCACCAGCTGCCTAATAACTGAGCTGCCTGCAGCCCGGTAGAGCACAGCTGGGACCTGCCCCACCAGGCTCGGCACCAACAGCTCCCCTAATCAGCCGGGCCAGCCGGCCACTGCGAGCCGCTCTTTAGTGGGCAGATGGTGTGACTTTGGACACTTTTACCTGCGTTAAAGTATTGCATGCCTCCCTCGCCCCCCCCCTCACTCCCCTCAAACTATACACCCCTGCTTTCAAGTGGAGGCTGGAGGGCATCTTACTCATTCTAGAGACTAATTACAACTCTGATTTCTAGTGTTTATTTGGAAGGGGCACAGAAGTTGCAATTGTGTGTTGCATTATTTCTTATCAAGCACGTAGCAGCAAACACCTGGGTAGGTCAAATGCATGAGAGTATTTTTCTAGGGTTTATCCCAAGCTCAAGCATTTAAAAGTACTTTGAGATGTGATAAATGTCCAAGATCACACAGGGTGTGCCTGCAATGACACTGTAATTGTGCCCAGCTATCAGGTTTTACAATTTGCACTTCAGCCGCTGGATGGTAGGTAGGATTTGTAAAGTGTGCCCAGGATCACACAGTGTGGTCATGCAGCAGTTTAATTGTCTACTGGACCAATAAAACTAACATTGTCCAGTATACCAATCAAAATTGCTCTCCAAAGACACCAGGCAAAGCAGACGCTCCCTCAAACAGATCACCAAGCGCAATTTACCCTACTTACAGCCTAGCCTGTTCTCTGTCGAGACTTTAGCAATCTTTAGAGCACAAGATAAGATCTTTTCACATGGAAGAGTCAGACGTATTGCAATACTACTTAAGAAACAAGCATTGGCATAGACAATAGGTCTCGCCTTTGGGACCTTATACGTGTTTAGCCATGCAACAGTTGATGTTGCTGCACCAAGGATATTATGCTGCATAACTAAATACTTAGAAGGTCCCAAAGGCGAGACCTATTGGCTATGCCAATGCTTGTTTTTCTTTCACTTCGTTATCTATTTTGTTTTTCACAATTATACCCTCTTCTGTCTTTTCTTCGGTAAATAGATCTATTAAACAGTATCTCTTCTTTACTCCCTATAGCTGTCTTTCTTTTAACATCACTCTCTGTTTACTTTCCTTATACTTACACTTTTTAAAAAAAAAAAAAAATGTTTTGGTTAGCTCCCGGTCCGCGTACCGGGAAGCTAACCCGGGAGCGAACCAAAAGAAATAGAGCTTGCCAGAGTGCTAAACATTGTAGCAATTTTTTTTGAAAGGGAAGGTAGTTCTGAAAAGAACTTTTTTTTTTATATTTTTGTTGTTTTATATTTTTTTTTATTTTTTGAACATTTTTTGTTTTTTTTGTATTTTTTGAACGATTTTATATTTTTTTTGGTTTTTTTGGGGGGGGGAAACAACAAAAAACAGGCGTTGAAAAGGGCTCAACAGGAGCAAAAAAAAATTACTGGGGGCGGTTAGGGCAATCATGGTGTTCATATGCAAGGTTGAGTGCATTGATGCTCATGTTGCCACAAGCTAATAATGCACGACAGTGCATACATAAATGTATCATATGCCCAAAATTTTGTTGGATATTTGGCACAGTTTCCCGTGCCTCCTCTGGTGTTAAAGAAACCGGTATTGTTGGTCTGGCCACAGGAGTTGGTCTAGGATTGTCCAGCATATCCCTTAATTCCGCCCGGCTGTAATTTAGGGGATGTTTCCTCGTCATGTGCCTATGCATGGTGTGATTACCATAACTGTATTTTTTGTCCGTCCCTCTGGACAATTGTTCCTTGCATATGAGGCAGGTGACATACCTCGCGTTGACTTTTTTTTGTCCACGAGGCATCGAAAAAAACTGCCAGATGAAACTGGCTTTCTTTCTGGAAACCCGGGGCAACTCTTCCAGGAATTGTGGTTCTTCTCCCTCCTCATCCATTTCTTCATCTTCCTCCTCAGTGTTGGTAATCACCTGGGGAGGTGGTCCTCTCTTCCCATGAGGAGGTGGAGGTGGTGGTGGGGGTCCACCAGCTGAAGCAACCAATGAAGCCATTTTCACACAAGCAAAATAGGTCTTCCAACAAGCAAAATAGGTCTTCCTCTCACAATGATGAAAGTCAGAGTGAGGAAAGAAGGAGGGGTTTTCATCATTTGGAAAAAACAATACTTCTCAACCAATGAAAAGTGTTATTTTTAGGTCACCTGACCTAGCCTTCCATAATTATGAAACTAAAAGTGAAATGAACCAATGAAAAGTTTTATTAACAAGTCACATGACCTCTCACGCTCATGTTCCGCGCTGCGGAACGCTCCCCGGTTAGCTTCCGGGTCGGTCCTCGCCCCGGGACACTTCCGGGTGCGCTAACGCGATACGTCACAGGACGCATTTCGCGGCAACGCGATACGTCGCGCTTTCGCGCCGCGGATCGCTTCCGGGGAGCTGCGTTTCGCGCCTCGGTCCGCGCCCCGGGGCACTTCCGGGTGCGCTAACGCAGTACGTCATAAGACGCATTACGCGGCAACGCGATACCGTCACTATGTTGATTTCTTACCGGTTCGCGGACCGGATCGCGGAATCAAATTGAGCTAACGGGAAGCTTCCCGGTTCGCGGACCGGGAGCGAAACAAAAAAAATATTTAAAAAAAATTATTAATAAACATATAAAATATATTTTTGGATTTAAAGAAGAATAAATTTTACAGCTATAGATATTAGCTTTTAAAAAACCAATGAAATTCATTGAAAAAACCATAGGTTATAGACCATATATAGTTAGGAATTAGCATTTACAAAACCTTGAAAATTCACTGAAAAAACCATAGGTTATAGACCATATATAGTTAGGAATTAGCATTTAAAATACCTTATTTTACTCACACAAAACCAATGAAATTCCATATATAGTTAGTTGTACTAACTATATATCGCGCACCCGCAATCCACTGCTGATCATGTCACATATTACATCATTCATGACATGGTCAGTGACATCACTGATGACATCACTGATGACATCTCAAATGACATCACTGATGACATCACTGATGACATCTCAAATGACATCACTGATGACATCACTGATGACATCTCAAATGACATCACTAATGACATCACTGATGACATCACTGATGACATCTCAAATGACATCTCAAATGACATCACTGATGACATCTCATTTGACATTACTGATCACATCACTGATGACATCATTCATGTGATAATACGATGAACCTCTTCAGACTCTAATATAACCTTAGATACACTCAGTGTAAACACAGACTCGCAGATTGTCACTCATCCATGAAGTTACACACACACCTAGTCAGTCATGCAAACAATCAATCACACCTCCATTTCCTTAACTATACAGTTAAACACACCTTACTTATTCAAACATATACTAAACATATTTACTCACTTATACAATCCTGGATACAAGAGCACAATGATCCATACAGCCACTCACACATTCACTGGCTCTTATGCACAGTTATTTATATATGTCAACTCTCACATGTACTGTGTTTTACATATGTACTTACTTTGACATGTAGCACTGAGATATCCATTCACTCACCAATACAGTCATGCACACAGTCAACCACCCATACAGCTGTTTCCACATGCACTTTTGAACCCATACATTATGCACAGAGTCATACACCTTCCCAGCCACCCACACACACTCTCAGTTTCCCATACAAATGCTTGGGCAACCAATCAATAACCCATATAGTTACTCATATAGCTACTGATCAACACATGCAGCAGTTTACAGAACAACAGACATAATGATGCACAAATTAAGACAGTTTAGTCACTAACCCATGCACTCAATGAGGCACATTTAACCACTCACTCATACAGTCAGTCATGCACCTACTAAATCCTTCATCCAGACACTTATACATCCACTCATTCTTCAATATGTAAGACATATTTTAACTTTACAGAAAAATACAGTCACTGGATGTTGTCATCAGTGATGTCATCAGTGATGTCATTTGAGATGTCATCAGTGATGTCATCAGTGATGTCATTTGAGATGTCATCAGTGATGTCATCAGTGATGTCATTTGAGATGTCATCAGTGATGTCATCAGTGATGTCACTGACCATGTCATGAATGATGTAATATGTGACATGATCAGCAGTGGATTGCGGGTGCGCGATATATAGTTAGTACAACTAACTATATATGGAATTTCATTGGTTTTGTGTGAGTAAAATAAGGTTTTTTAAATGCTAATTCCTAACTATATATGGTCTATAACCTATGGTTTTTTCAGTGAATTTTCAAGGTTTTGTAAATGCTAATTCCTAACTATATATGGTCTATAACCTATGGTTTTTTCAATGAATATATATATATATATATTCACTGAAAAAACCATAGGTTTCACACCAGTTATAGTTAGGAATTAGCATTTAAAAAACCTATTAAATTCACTGAAAAAACCATAGGTTTCACACCAGTTATAGTTAGGTGGAAATTTTACTCGCATGAATCCATTGAAATTCCCACGTTATAGTTAGTTGGACTCACTATAACTTGCGCGTGCAATGCACTGCTGATGACGTCACATATTACATCACTCATGACATGGTCAGTGATATCACTCATGACATCACTGATGACATCTCAAATGACATCACTGATGACATCATCCAGTGAATGTGTATCTTTCTGAAAAATAAATATTTTTTATATATGTATATCTAAAGGTTGATGGAAGAATAAATGGGTAAATAAATGTCTAATTGGATGTTTTTTTGTGTAAAATTGATTGGTTAACTGACTTATTAAATGTATCTTAGTGAATACATATATTAGCGAGTAATGTTTAAATATTTAAATATCTGTATCTGTGTCTCACTTTGTGTATAAGTGGCTGCATGAGTTGGTGAGTAGCTACATGAGTGTGTATATGGGTTATTAGTTGTTTTTTTGAGTATCAGTATCAGTGTCTGTATGGTTCGGTGGGGGATATTACTTAGAGCACAGATGCATGAATGAGTGACTCACTATTTGTATGTATTTTGAAGACCGCATGTGTGCAAGACTGTATGGGTGGATGATTGTGTGTATGTGTGGGTTAGTGAGTATGTGTTTTTATAATTGATTGTTTAAGAGAATAAATATGTTTCCGTTTCTGTAGAAGTATGTGTAGTGGTGTGTATATAGCAGTATAATCAAGTAAATGTTTTGTTGATAGTTTATTTGCATGTGTGAATTTGTGTGTGAGTAACTATATGGATGAGTATTAGTGTGTAACAGGATGTATAGGTGTATGAGTACATATGTTGAGTAAGTACATGCATGAGTGACTATATAGAACTGTTGGTGAATGAGTGGATGTGTATGTAGATGTTGGAATTACCTAATAAGTTGTTGTAATTGGTATTAGTTTCTCCTTTTTTAAGAAAATGTTAGTTTCTATTTTTGAATGTGTGTGTCAAAGGTTATTTTATGCTGATAGGAGGTCTGCCACTTTGTCACAAGGATCTTGTCATCAGTGATGTCATTTGAGATGTCATCAGTGATGTCATGAGTGATGTCACTGACCATGTCATGAGTGATGTAATATGTGACGTCATCAGCAGTGCATTGCACGCGCAAGTTATAGTGAGTCCAACTAACTATACTGTGGGAATTTCAATGGTTTTATGCGAGTAAAATTTCCACCTAACTATAACTGGTGTGAAACCTATGGTTTTTTCAGTGAATATATATATATATTCACTGAAAAAACCATAGGTTATAGACCATATATAGTTAGGAATTCGCATTTACAAAACCTTATTTTACTCACACAAAACCATTGAAATTCCATATATAGTTAGTTGCACTAACTATATATCGCGCACCCGCAATCCACTGCTGATGATGTCACATATTACATCATTCATGACATGGTCAGTGACATCACTGATGACATCACTGATGACATCTCAAATGACATCACTGATGACATCTCAAATGACATCACTGATGACATCTCATTTGACATTACTGATCACATCACTGATGATATCATTCATGTGATAATACGATGAACCTCTTCAGACTCTAATATAACCTTAGATACAATCAGTGTAAACAGACACTCACAGACTGTCACTCATCCATGGAGTTACTCACACACCTAGTCAGTCATGCAAAGAATCAATCACACCTCCATTTCCTCAACTATACAGTTATACAAACTTTACTTATTCAAACATATACTAACACATATTTACTCTCTTATACAATCCCTGATACAAGTTCACAATGATCCATACCGCCACTCACACATTCACTGGCTCTTATGCACAGTTATTTATATATGTCAACTCTCACATGTACTGTGTTTTACATATGTACTTACTTTGACATGTAGCACTGAGATATCCATTCACTCACCAATACACTCATGCACACAGTCAACCGCCCATACAGCTGTTTCCACATGCACTTTTAAAACCATACATCTAGTGAATCAACTGCTCACACATCTATGCACAGAGTCATACACCTCCCAGCCACCCACACACACACTCAGTCTCCCATACAAATACTTGGGCAACCAATCAATAACCCATATAGTTACTCATATAGCTACTTATCAACACATGCAACAGTTTACAGAACAACAGACATAATGATGCACAAATTAAGACAGTTTAGTCACTAACTCATGCACTCAGTGAGACACATTTAATCACTCACTCATACAGTCAGTCATGCACCTACTAAATCCTTCATCCAGACACTTATACATCCACTCATTCTTCAATATGTAAGACATATTTTAACTTTACAGAAACATACAGTCACTGGATGTTGTCATCAGTGATGTCATCAGTGATGTCATTTGAGATGTCATCAGTGATGTCATCAGTGATGTCACTGACCATGTCATGAATGATGTAATATGTGACATCATCAGCAGTGGATTGCGGGTGCGCGATATATAGTTAGTGCAACTAACTATATATGGAATTTCAATGGTTTTGTGTGAGTAAAATAAGGTTTTGTAAATGCGAATTCCTAACTATATATGGTCTATAACCTATGGTTTTTTCAGTGAATTTTCAAGGTTTTGTAAATGCTAATTCCTAACTATATATGGTCTATAACCTATGGTTTTTTCAGTGAATTTTCAAGGTTTTGTAAATGCTAATTGCTAACTATATATGGTCTATAACCTATGGTTTTTTCAGTGAATATATATATATACATACATATATAAACATATATCATCTGTATATCTATATAAATACAAACATAAATGCATGCATACATATACTTATATGCATACAGATGCATGTTATTTACATGAAAGTTGAAAAAACACTAATAAAAGCAAAGCTAAAAAGCCACCTCATTACAAACAGAATGGCTTTAACTTAAACGAGGGCGAGATCTATTGCATTTTCAATGCTTGTTTACTTTGGTTCCATCAAGAAGGCATTCAGATGTGTCACACATTTGCCATAAATTCTGAATGTTAGCACTCTAGTTGCACATTAGATCACTGTAGTAAAGCTACTGCTCACCAGGGACGTCTGCTGCTGGTATTCAAAGTGCATGTTTCAGTCTGCATGTCAGAATTTTTTTAATGAAATTGAAGAGGGTTTGAGAAGTCACTCAAAATGTGCCCTCATTTTTCTTTCTGCAGCACTAATAATTCATATGGCAAAATATACCCCCTCATTTTGTTCCTTTTTAAATTAAATGTTTTAAGAGTTACCACTTTATTCCAATCAAGATGGCTTCAGGTGTGCCATACCTTTGTAATAAGTAGGACTGTTAGCGCTCTAGTTGTTCTTTAGAACTCTCTGGGACATTCTGTCATTGGGCTATACTTGGGCTACATCTGGGTGATATTTGGGCTACATTTGGGCTCTTTTGTCTCTGGTGGCCATTTTGGGAGACTGCATGTCAGAATTTTTTAATGAAATAGAAGAGGATTTGAAAAGTCACTCAAAATGTGCCCTAATTTTTCTTTCTGCAGCACTAATAATACCTTCTATTGCATAATATACCCCCTCATTTTGTTCCTTTTTAAATTAAATGTTTTAAGAGTTACCACTTTATTCCCATCACGATGGCTCCAGGTGTGCTATACCTTTGTAATAAGTAGGACTGTTAGCGCTCTAGTTGTTCTTTAGAACACTCTGGGACATTCTGTCATTGGGCTATACTTGGGCTACATCTGGGTGATATTTGGGCTACATTTGGGCTCTTTTGTCTCTGGTGGCCATTTTGGGAGACTGCATGTCAGAATGTTTTAATGAAATAGAAAAGGATTTGAGAAGTCACTCAAAATGTGCCCTAATTTTTCATTCTGCAGCACTAATCATACTTTCTATGGCAAAATATACCCCCTCATGTTGTTTCTTTTTAAATTAAATGTTTTAAGAGTTACCACTTTATTCCAATCAAGATGGCTTCAGGTGTGCCATACCTTTGTAATAAGTAGGACTGTTAGCGCTCTAGTTGTTCTTTAGAACACTCTAGGAGGCTGCAGTAGAACACAAAGGAATCAACTGACAGTCTCTGTCCTTGTTGGATGTACATGTTTTACTGAGAATGTCAGACTTCATTTTCACATGACTGAGAAAGATAATGTGAATTTACAGAAAATATGCTTTCAGTTTAGCTTATAGATCCCCTTCCAAACCACTGTGGGAAAATCATGAGATATTAGTTTTCTTTCAAACAATATTCATGATATCACAGCAGAAGGTTTTTTCACATGGTAAAATCACCTTAGAACCCACCACAATTCCTAAAACGAGTATGGTACCATCAACAAATGATTTATAATGTAACTAAAGTCCTAAAACCCTCTATTAACTACAATGCTTTTTAATGAGGTGCTATCATGTATATTGGTCCCAAGATGGCTGCCAACACTTCTTGGATGAAGTGCTGACAGCCAATCAGATCAGATGTGTGGTTAGGCTCCGCCCAGATATATATCTTTTTTTGAACCTAAATTACTCAAAATCCACTGGAGCACATATATTGAGACCTACAAAAGGCACATCGGGCTAACAGTCCCTACAATTTTGCCAAGTTTCGTGCAAATCCATTCAGCCGTTCGGGCTAAAAGTGAGGCCAACCGCCCTATGGAAAACTCAATGTTAAAAACACGTTTTGGGACCCCCCTTTTTTCTCGACCCCCCCTGGACGAACCCCCCCCCAATTTTCAGGGGCTGCTCAGAAACAAAATGTTCCATTTTCCTGAAAATTTCAGCCAATTTCGTCCACAAACGCCAAAGTTATTAGACATAGAATTTTCAAAAATCCCATAGAGAAAAAATCCTAACTATATATACCTACTGGCGACCGCCAGTAGGTAATATATATATATATATATATATATATATATATATATTGAGGGATCTGCCTGTAATTTTCCTCAAATTTGCCTCGCGGTGGTCCGCTCCTTCCCTGAAAGTTTGGGAGGAATTCGTCAAGCGGGGGCCGAGATAAAAGGGGGGTCCCAAAACGTGTTTTTCCCATGTTCATTTCCATAGGGCGGTTGGACTCTTTTTTAGCCCGAACGGCTGGATGGATTCCCACGAAACTTGGCAAAATTGTAGGGAATGGTAGCCCGATGTGCCTTTGCTATGTCTCAAGATATGTGATCCAGTCGATTTTGAGTAATTTAGGTTAAAAAAATATATATATCTATAGGCGCGCCCCGGTACGCGCACCGGGGAGCGCTCCCGGCGCGCACCGCGAGTTTGCGAGCGGAAAGCTGATTGGCTCTCGGGTGTCTGTCAACATTCCAAACAGTCCGGAGCGGCCACCATCTTGTGTCTCGGTAGGATTGAGACACAAGAGGTGGCAAAAACAAAGGGGGAAATGACCATAAGGGGGCAGGGTAGACCCCTCCTGATCCCCTAGGTTTGATGTGGGGGCCATAAAAGGGCCCCGCGGGGCAAAAAAAACCAAAAAAACTATTTCGATTTTCGCGGGGGGAGCGCCCGGTACGCGCACCGGGGAGCGTACCGGGGAGCGTACCAAAAATCAAACCCAGTGAAACAGTAAAATAATAATTTAAAGTGCTTAGAGGTAGGGTAGCTCTGCATAGAGTTGTTGTGTTATGTGGGTGATATAAGTACCAGCATGTAGGTACCAATGCAGAGTTTTAAATTCAATGTAGATTGTCTCCTCTGTAGATAATTTGCATGTTGTTACAGAAGTTATTGTGGTATATGGAATCCATACCATAGTTTGTCAGGAAAGTAGAAACAACATGGAGGCAGGAGATGAAAAAGAGATGTCAAATACACATTGGAGATAATATAGTGGGAGAAAGGAAGTAACTATGAGCAAAATTACTATGTAACATAAAAAAGTTGCACAGTATACTAGAAGTCTCACATTATATTATATTCATTTTGGTACTATTTTATGAATTACATATAAAAAAAAAATAATGTCTGGAACAATTTTTAATTATTAAATAAAAATGTATTGGTCTGATTTTTCAAAATGTAATAACACTTCCAACATTATTTCGTCAGGAATGTCCTGATTTGGATTCCATGATTCCATTTCTTCCACATATTTAAGAAACTCTTGATCAAGAGACTGATCCAAAAAGTCTAAATCATCAATCTCTTCCTCTGGGTTGCTCTCGAGATCAATTTCAAATGAAATATTAAATTTCTTTGCTTCTCCTTCCATTTTGTTGCTGTAAATTGCATAAAAAATAAATATATCAGTAGAGATAGGGCACTGTTAGGTTTAAGTTCAGACAGGTACTTCTGAGTTTTTAACAATGAAGTTATCTTTGGGCAGTGTATGGTATCAGGCAGGAAGTAGAACTATTAAAAAGTGCATGTGATGAAGACTAAGTAAAATCATAATTATACTAGAGAAGCCTAACTTAATCCATAAATATAATAGAGAAGCGTATCTCAAGCTATAACTATAACAGAGGGACAATAAATAACTATCAGAAAACGTTTTTACTAATTAATTTAAAGTGCTCCTTACAAATTAACAACTTACTTTTGAGAGAGGTGAAGAAGAAAAAATGTGAAAATCCTTTTAAGATGTACCTCAGGTAGTTATAGTCAAAATGGCTGTGTTTCCCTCTTTTTTCATTTATATTCATGTACATAACCAATCAAATGTCAGGAAAAAATAGTAGAAAATGAAAGTAACATTTTAATTGGTTGTAAATTTTACAACCAATTAAAATGTTACTGTTCATATGTGTTTTTGTCATGTAATTTACCTCAGGATATTTAGACAGGGCTACAGGGCAAATGGCTCAATGGAATTCCACCAAATTTGGGAAAATGGTAGGGACTGGTATGTAGTATGGCCTATTCTATATTTGGTGAACATCTCTACAGAGGTTTTTATGTAAATTAAGTTTTAAAAAATTTGGGAGCGCTCACCGGTGCGCGCCCCGGTGCGCGCCCTGGTACGCATACCGGCAGCGCAACATGAGTCCTCCATCTTGTGTTTCGGTAGATTTGAGCAACAAGATGGAGGACAAACAACGTTGGGAATGGGTAAAAGGGTGCACGGGAGACCCTTCCTGACCCCCTAGGTTTTCTGAGGGGGGCTTAGGAGGCCCATATAGGCCCCCCCCAAAAAAAATTAAAACATTTTTGCGAGGTGAGCGCCCGGTACGCGCACCGGGGAGCGTACCGGGGAGCGTACTCTGGTGAAAAATAGTGAAAAAAGTTAGAGTAAAATAATCATTTTGAGTGATCAGATGTAGGGTAGCCCTGAGAAGAGCTTTTGGGTTCTGAGGCTGATTTAGGTACCTACAAGTAGGTTCCAATGCACAATCTTAAATTCAGGAGGAATATTCTATTCCCCTCATCTGAGAAGTGCACACCATCTCCTCTGTAGATATCTTGCATGTTGTAACGCAAGTTGTTGTTGTATATTGAACCCATTCCATAGTCTCTCATGTAAGCATAAACAGATTTATTCACATGTTTCCGTGCTTTCTCAAATTGTGGACAAAATTGGTTGGACCACTTCCATTTCTGTCTTTGGCATATATTGGAAAATACCAAGGCAGTTTGAGGAAAATGTGCCATCAATTGTTCAAAGGTGTCCTTTAAAAGCATTTCCAGACATACCCCAGTCAAAGTGCCTAAGTCATTTCCACCACAGTGCAGAATTATGAGGTGAGGGTATGGCATATGCAAAAAGGTTTTCACCAATGGTATCAATTGATGACATCTCAATCCTCTCTGGCCAATCCATTTAATGTTCACATTTGGTAAATCAAGGTTGTGCATACCTTTGAGCCCAGTGGATGTAGCTATGTCCAATAATCTAGACAGAATACATGGTAAGAGGAGGTTCTGGTGCAGTCAGATGAAGTGTGGGAATGAAATGGCAGTTTGAACAGTAGGAGTTTGCAAAAAAAACTGTGGAGTTTCAGTGCTCTTGAATCACAAGCAATGATTGGTGGATTCAGATAGTTGAAAAATGAAAGTTAGGGTTCATGGTTCTGTTTTGTGAAAGAAGCAATTTGAATGGTTAAGAAAAAGTCATTTAAAGAAACATTGCACGGGATAAGCTGGGGTATTAAGAGGTCAAACATCCTTGCTAAGTTGAATTGCAACATTGTAGAATAAACTTTTAAACCTGAGAGCTCAGTGAGGAGGGAGTTCCTATGGTAACAGGTAGAAAGGGCTGAGGGGGGGAAGGGTGTTGATTTGAAAATAGAGAGGGAAGACCTTTGATTGGTTACCATGAGGAATATGTGTGTAGAATTAGAGGTTCTCTGTGCCATTCATGGTTGCAGTGGCTGGAGTACATACCTTTTGCTCTGCTAAAGAAATATTGGTGTGTGTGTCTGACACTGTTCTCAATCTCCCAAAGCATTTGTAAAGGTGAGTAATGATTCATTTAATATAGATAGAGAGTTGTATACTCTATGGAGAATATTTGGAAGCAAAATGTGGTTTTTTAATGTTGCTTTGTGTCATGTTTTTGCTAATGCTTGGTAAAAAGTTTTTGCTGTATAGAGGAATTGTATTTTGTAAAATTGTGAAGTTTCAGTAGTGACATGGAATGCTTGTACATAGGACCTGTGCTGTGTTTGTTAAATGTTATTTAAAAAACGATTTTGAGGCAAATGAATGGCTTTTACATTTTTGAGAAGGAATAAATAGTGTCTGCATGATTAAATAAATATATTTGAACCTTTCACAATCATGTCACCTGTGTTACCTCAGATTAGGAAGCACATTGAGTTTCTTTGCATAGAGGCATTGTATTTTGTAAAATTGTGAAGTTTCAGTAGTGACATGGAATGCTTGTACATAGGACCTGTGCTGTGTTTCTTAAATGTGATGTCAAAAACGATTTTGGGGAAAATGAATGGCTTTCACATTTTTGAGAAGGAATAAATAGTGTCTGCATGCTGAAAGAAATAAATTTGACCCTTTCACAATGATGTTACCTGTGTTAACTCAGTGTAGGAAGTAGATTGTGCAGATGAGGTGAGGCATGTCCAGAGGGACAGAGGAGGTGAGGCCTGTGTTCAAGACTGTAGTGGGAGAGAGGCCTTTCCTGGGGAGCATAGGTGGTGAGGCCTGTGTATAAGAGTGCAGTGGACTAGACTTCATGAAGCCTATCCCCCACTGCAGTCTTAGACACAGGCCTCACCTTCTTTGTACCCCTGGACAGACCTCTCTTCCACTACACTCTTCAATACAGGCCTCATCTCCTCTGCACCCCTGGACAATCCTCACCTCATCTGCAACCCTGAATACACTTCAACTAATCTGCATCCTTAGACAGGCCTCAGCTTATTTACACCCTTGGACATGCGTCACCTCATTTGCACCCAGTTACCATCAATTATACTCAATACATTGAGGCCTGTCCAGAGGACACAGATGAGGTAAGGCTTGTCCAAGGGTCAGAGGAGGTCAGTCCTCTATACTGTACTCATGGACACTGAATGCTTGTACATAGGACCTGCACTGTGTGTCTAAAATGTTATTTGAAAAACGATTTTGGGGCAAATCTATGACTTTTAGATTTTTGAGAAGGAATAAATAGTGTCTGCATGATTAAATAAATATATTTCAACTTTTCACAATGATGTCACCTGTGTTACCTCAGATTAGGAAGTAGATTGTGCAGAAGGGGTGAGGCATGTCCAGAGGGACAGAGGAGGTGAGGTCTGTGTTCAAGACGGTAGTGGGAGAGAGGCCTTTCCTGGGAAGCATAGGTTTTGAAGTTAGTGTGTAAGAGTGCAGTGGACTAGACTTCATGAAGGCTATCCCCCACTGCACTCTTAGACACAGGTCTCACCTTCTTTGTACTTGTGGACAGACCTCTCTTCCACTACACTCTTCAATACAGGCGTCACCTCCTCTGCACCCCTGGACAATCATCACCTCATCTGCAACCCTGAATAGACCGTTTGCTTTTTGTCATTGCTTTGTTGTTTGGTAATAGTGGTCTATAATGTGATATTTTTTTCTTTACCACAGATTGAAATCAAGATTTCAAGAGTACGGAAATATGCCCTCAAGGCAGAGAAGAAGGAAAGATGATAAGCGGAAAAAATCAAAAACAGCAACGGAATTACAGCACTCCTCTACAACAAATACTTCAAAAAACAGGAAAAAAGCTCCTGGTAAGACAACTAAGTCTTTCTTACGGAACATATGTAGATAAAAAAAAATGTTGGACAGAATGTAGAAAAAGAGAAGGAGAGACAAATTTGAATAGGAAGGAGAGGCCCTCAAAAAATGTTATTACTGGCGCAGGAGAGAATAATATGTATAGGAATAGAAGGCAGAATCAGTTTAGAGACATTCGTAAACGAATGTTTCGCAATAGGGTGGTTTTAAATTTGTTAAAAAATATTAGGAAAGGTAAACAGAGAGCTGCTTTTTATAAGAAAAAGAAAAATGTAGAGAAGATTGTTGATCAGGCTTTTGAAGTTAAGAAAAAATTATTTATTTTAATAATCAATAGAATTAGGACACTTAACAAGACAATTGATGTTTTCAAATCAAACAGTAGATGGAAAAGAGTAATTAATCGGACTAATTTTTGTAAAGTTTTTTCAGGAGAATGGATGCACAGTTCAAGTTGTGAGCCATTTTTTAATGAGGAGAGTTACTTTCAGGAGAATGATTTAGTGCATGCAGTTGACACCAGTGGTCGAGCGTATGAAGTGAAAGACGGTTGTCCGATTGAAAAAGAGAAACTTGTGCCTAGAGAACCAGAAGAGGTGTTAACTGATGAAGTTTTAGGGAGACGTACTAAGGGTCCAGTGTACACTTGGAAGTGTAGTCGTATTTGTAGTGTGCGACAGGAATCAATTGATTTGTTTTGTAATTTCTTACGTACATATAGTAAGAAAAGTCTAAAACAGAAAATGAAGATGTTGCAAGACTTAGATCCTTGCAGAGTGAGAGAAAACACAGGTTTGCAAGGGCATTCACTGGCTTGTCTTTCTAGAAAAGTCTGTCAGAGTGTTTTTCATCATTTTAGGATGTTAGCAGTGCATCATAACAAAATGAGGAAATTAGTGAGAAGGTTGTATTATGCAAAAAGACCAGGACTTAAGCTTAAACAATTACACAGTGCTCTTTTGCATGGAACTGATTTAGATGTGAAGAAGATTTGTGAAGAAATTGAGATTTGTTATTTTGGTGAAAAAGAGGACAGTGTAAAAATTGACACAGAAATTCAAGGTAATGCGGAAGACAATGTACAGATTTTAAGTACAGAAAAGTTTGACCAGGAAATTACCAGGTTTAAGGTGAAATCAAGTGAAAGGCCGAATTTTATTTGTGTGTGTTGTCGACAAACTCATTATAAGCATCAAACTAGATTAGTTGATTTATACGTAAAAAGTGAAAAGATAAATAATTATGAGTGGAAGGATTTTGCAACTTATTTGTGGGTGGAGAATTGTTTTGATTTGAGTTCTGATCAGCGTATTTGTAAATATTGTTATGATAAAATAAATCAAAACAGAATGCCTGCTAGAGCTGTTCATAATAATCTGGAGTTGGTAGACATTCCTCCTGAGTTGATGGATTTAAATACATATGAGTCTATTTTGATTCAATGTGTCCATCCTTTTCAGGCAATTGTTCGCATGGAGCCTAAGATAGGGAAATTGCCTCCTTCAGATTTACAGAGAGGATTAAAGGGAAGAGTTGTTTATTTGCCTCTAGATTTCAAGAAAAATATTGATACCATTGGTGTAGAGAAAGTGGAAGAGGAACCTTTGGTTATTCTAGGTAATGGGGTTCCGATAAAGAGTAAGAAAATCTGGCAAGATTTAGTGGATGTTAGGAAAGTCAAAAAGGCAACGTTGTATTTGGTCAAAAACAATGAGTACTACAAACATGTATGTGTTGAAGCAGAGGAAACAGCTGCAGATGAAGACAGTGATTGTTCAGCTGGCCAAATCGAAAAAGTTGATGTGTCTAGAAGTGAAGAAATATATGAACATTATACTGTTCATCCTTTGCATTCCAAAGAAGTGATGGGGAATGCAATTGACTTGTTTCAAATGAAAGCAGCAAAAGGAAGTCCCATTAGTGTTTGGGAAGAAAGTTTGGAAGCTTGTTGTTTTCCACATTTATTTCCAACAGGTCGAGGTGGACGATATGACGATCGACCACTTCAAATTCCTGCATCTGAATATCGAACTGTAAGATTATATGCTGAAGATCCAAGGTTTCGTCAATGCATTCCTTATTTGTTTCATCTGCTGTATGAAAGTGACTTGTCTGGGCTTTCTTATGCAGTGAACCATATACTGAAAAGTGGAGCACATCTGCAAAATGTTTCGGCGAGGGACTTTATGGAGAAAGTCAATCTGCAAGACAATATTTTGGAATCTCATCTAATCAATCTCATGGAATGTCAGCGTGGTACAAATGAGTATTGGTACCATTGTCATGGGGAATTGAAATGTATGCTAAGAAACTTAGGAACTCCTACATGGTTCCTCACTCTTAGCTGTGCCGAGTATGCATGGGACGACTTACTTCAATTTCTACGGGAGGCAAATGCAAATATACAAAATATAGAATTCAAAACTGCTGGAGAACTGTGTTCTTTGGATCCAGTGAATGTATGCAGATAGTTCAATCATAGATTTGAAGCTATGATGTCTTTTATTACCAACAAAAAAATGTCCTCCCCTTGGAGAGGTTTTGGATTTCTTTTGGAGAAAGGAGTATCAAGCGAGAGGTGCTCCTCACATACATATTTTGTTGTGGATTAAAGATGCACCCAAATTTGGAACAGATTCGGATGAGACAGTGATGAGGTTCATTGAAGAGTATTCAACATGTGCTGTTCCGAAAAGTACTGAAGAAAACAGTTTAAGGCAACAAGTTTTACGCTTTCAATCCCATCGTTGTGGAAAGTACAGTCGTCAAAAATTGAGAAACAAAGACAAGTTCTATACAAAATGTCGTTTCACGTTTCCACGACCAGTGATTTCTAAAGGAAGAGTAAATAATTTGATGTCTTCTCTGCGACATACTGTGACGAGGAAATCACCAAAAAATACATACAATTTAAAAAAAAGAAACGAAGAGTCCAAGTACATCAACGACTACAACCCAGTGATTTTGTCCATGTGGAATGCTAACATGGATATTCAGTTTGTTGCTGACAACTCTATTGCTGTGGCTCGATATGTGGCGTCTTAGATCACAAAAAAAGAAAAGACAGAACTGAAGGAAATGTGGGAGGACATTTCACATGAAAAGAGTCTAAGCAAGAAATTATACAGTTTCAGTTTGAAGATGTTGTCGCATCGAGAAATTGGAGCATATGAATGTTCTGATTCTGTACAAGAAATTGAGTATTTGGCGGAGAAAGAACCAGAAAGTACAGATATTTTGAAGACAAACATGTTGGATACATACTATCCAAATAGAAGTCCTTACCTTGAGAACGCTTGTCTCTATGAAGTTCTGCAAAGATATATTTATAAGAGGAACATCAGAGAAGATATCAATAATGGAATATATGCTGTCATTGGGTGTGAAGGATGTCTAGTGAAGCAGAGAAAAGGCCATTTGATTAATCATCGAAAATTGAGTTGCGAAAATCCAGAGAAAAGGGAATTTTACTATTTAGCTCTTTTGCAACTCTTTAAGCCATGGCGTACAGAAGAGGAACTACTTGGAGATTTTCTCTGTTACGAAGATTCTTTTAATGCAACCAAGGATACCATAGAATGTCCTGTTTTTCCAAATTATCTGCAAATGTTGAACGAAGAAATAGAGCAAGAAGCCGCAATTGCTGTAGAGATTGCTAGAGACAGTTCTCAAGACAGTCAGAGTTCTGCTTCATTAAGTCAGGATACACTAGGAGGACCAATTATCCAAAATGAAGCTGCCACTGCCATGGATGAGGTGGAAAGAGCTATGGAACAAGCTCAAGATGATGTAGTTAACTTAGAAGATTTGGTGAAACAACTAAACCTTGAGCAGAAACAGATATATGACGAAGTCACAGAACAAGTTGAACATGGATTCAGTCATGAGAAAAAAGAGTGCTCATGTACATCATTTAAGCCTGTCCAACTGAGAAGCGGGAACTGGAAAAAGTGTTCTGATTAAAGCAATTGCAACTTATCTGCAGAAAAGGACCGAATCACCGCTGTCTTGTGTTGTTACCGCTCCAACTGGGCTGGCAGCACATAATATTAAAGGGATTACTTTACATCGTTTACTGATGGTGCAAGTGGAGCATGATAACAAATTGCAATACCACAAGCTATCTGGAGATGCGTGTTCCGAAGTTTCCAGAGTCCTGAAGAAAATGAAACTTCTTATCATTGATGAAGTAAGCATGGTCTCAAATCTAATGCTTGCTTTTGTGCATTTGAGAATGCAAGAAATTCTTAGAACAGAGTATGATGTGTTATTCGGAGGAAAACACATTATTGTTTTTGGAGATCTACTGTAGTTGACTCCAGTGAAAGGACAACCAGTGTTTAAAATGGTCACGCATGAAGATACCAGGAAGTGCCTAGGAAGCATTGGAAATGTTAATATATGGTTAAATTTCAAATATGCAGAACTACTCCAAAATATGCGGCAGGCAAAGGATGAAGATTATAAAAATATTCTACAAGATGTAAGAATCGGAAAAGTAAGTCAGCATGGGAAAGAAGCTTTACATGGACGATTAATTTCAAATTTGTACCCAAATGAAAACATTCTTCCAGAGAATATTTTTAAGAAAATTAACGAGAAGAAATCTGGCATATGTTTGATGCCTACTCTGAAAGAATGTTCCATGTTCAACAACAACATGTTAAAGTTAGAAAATGAAGAGATAGTGAAACTGGAAGCTATAGATAAAATAGAGCATATGGGAGCAACAATTATTTTGTCAGAAAATTTGAAATCAAAATTGGATTAATTAGAGAAGACTATATCTAAAACTGCTGGTTTTGAAAAGACTCTGAATGTGTGTTTAAATTGTCGTATCATTTTGAGAAAGAATTTAAATGTTGAAAGAGGTCTGGTAAATGGAGCAATGGGTCATGTTGTTGGTTTTGTGAATTACAAAAATAGAGATGGAATTGAAATTTTAAAAATTTAATTTGATGGCATTGACGAAATAGAACAAATTTGTCGTTGTTCAGCTAGATTTTTGCTTGTGAAAGACTTATATGTTCGCCGAAAACAGTTTCCTGTTTGTTTAGCATATGCGGTGACAATTCATAAATCTCAAGGTTTAAGTGTAGATAGTGCTTAGGTGAACATTGGAAGTTCTGTGTTTAAAGAGGGTATGGCATATGTGGCATTATCACGAGTCAGAACTTTATCAGGATTGTACTTGATTGAGTGTGATGAAACAAAGATTTGTGCTGATCTAGATTGTGTTAAAGAATACAATAGGTTAAGAAGAGAGTATGTTCCACATTTGCCTCAATATCCTCTGTTTGAAAAATGTGTGGTAGGCCAAAAAAGAAGAAATGAGAATAATTGCAGTAGATGAAACTGTAATTGTAAGTAGAAAGAAAAAGGATTCTGTTGAAGATGTTGTTGGATTTGAGTTTGAAAACAGTTCTGGTGCCAACTGCTATGCTAATGTAGTGGTTAATGTTGTTTTTTTTCTTCGAAATTTACAAGAACAGATTGTTGAAAATCGGGATCAAACATTCTGCTGTTTATTGAATTATGTGTTTGAGAAATGTAGCAGTGATAGAGCAAAAATAGAAAGTGTTTCAGAAATTCGAAATCTTCTAGACATATGTTCTGGTCAAAATCAATTTTCACAGAATATTCAGCAGGATTGTCAGGAATTTTTAATGTATATGTTTGATGTTTTGGAAGATGAAGGTGTAGATATAAAAAATCTTTTTAGCCTTTCTTATCAATGGCAGCATGACTGCGACAACTGTAGTTTATCAAGTAGTACTACAATAGACACTGAAAGATTTATATATTTGACTTTACCAGACTGCAAATCAGTGTCTTTTAATAATCTAGTTAAAGCAGCTGATCACAATATGGTGTGTACCCAATGTAAGTCTGCAATGCTGTTTACATTATTTTTACAAACTTATGGTAAATATGTGATTTTAATGTTCCAACGATGTAGACCTGATGGAAGTAAATTGTCAACTTCTATTAAAAATTTCGTGGCTTCTCAGTTATCAATTTCAGGAAGAACCTTTGCAACTGTAGCTATTATTTATCATGACGGTCCTTCAACAACATCAGGGCATTACACATGCTATTTAAAAAGTCGTAAAGGTTGGACCCACTGTAATGACACTCATTTGACTTTCAAACAACGTTTGCCTTTTGACTTAAAAAATTCATACCTTGTGTTTTTAGAACCAAAATTTAAGTAAAGGTAATTGGCCTATGAAGACGGGAGCAGTTAATAAAGGTTAGTTTGCTGTTTAAAATTATATTCTGAGTAAAAGTGATCAAGATAATATAAAAAATTGAGTTGTCATAGGTACTGTAAGTGGATCTCATAGTAAGTGATATCAGTATTATAGGAAATGATGAACATGAGTGAGTCAGAGATGGAATTACGAAAATTTAAATATTGTGAAAATGTTGTTTGAGCCTTTCTTTCAGAACGTCGGAAAAGTGGTAATTTTAGAGTTTGTTTTAATTAATTTGAAAATATACTGATACATCTGACAATATTTGGCCTTAAGGAATGGTGAAGGAATGAGCAAAGAGTTATGACTGAACAGAAGGAGTATATGAAAATAATGAAAATATTTCAGATGTTCTTCGAGGTTTTCTTCTAGAAAGTCGATGAAATGGAATTTTTAGAGAACAGCAGAGTACTTTCCAACAAAAAGGACCTTCATGATATACTATTTGGCCTAAAGGAAAAGTAAGTGAATCAAAGATTAGTGTACATTTGTTATTTTTAAGTTTAGATGTTTTTTTTTAAAACACAATCTTTTTGATTGTGGTTTTTTTTCCCCGCTGTCATATGATGAGTAGTTTGAACTCACTTTTTTAAGTGAAATTCAATATATTCTGAGAACAGCAAAAATAAACTATGTAACATGTTGTACAAGTTAATCTATAGTTTGTATTCTGTAATTTAAATTATATTCCCATTGTCTCACACTCACTTTCCTTTTTCCACCCTCTTTCAGCTCTTTTTACTCACTTATAATGTATTTCTTTCACTCTTTCAACCCCGTTCTTTTACTCCACTTCTTTCACAACCCCTCATTCTCATTTCAACTGTCTGCATCCCCTCTCTCCCTTGCATAACTATTCAGCTTTTAGTCTGTCTGCTTTACTTTCCTTTTCCGTGTATTCCTCCTTTGCTCTTTTAGTAATTCCTATTTACTCACTCACCTGTATTGTCGCACTCTATCACTATAAATCGCCCACTCTCCCTCGCTTATCTTTGTTTCCTCCTTTCTTTTGACCTCTTCTCTCTATTTTCCGTTCATTACCTCTATGTCCTCAGTCCCTCACTCTCCTTGTGTTATGTTCACTTGTGTTTATCTACCTTCTATCATTTCTCTTACCACAACTTCACTGCTCCTCTCTCATCGTTCTTCAACCTATTTCTTTTAGTCCGGTTCCATTACTACCCCTCATTTCCTATCTTTCAGTGTCCTTCTCTTTAATTTCATCACCGAATCACTTTCTCTCAGTACCACTGCTTTAGTCCTCTTCTCCTCTCTTTCCTTCTTTTGCTCCCTTACTCATTTTTCTTTCCTCACTCATTGTACTCCACTTCACTCAGTCCTTCCCTTAGTCTCTCTGTCTACTAACTTCCTCACTCCTTTTCCCTCAATCCTTCTATATTATCCTCTCTCCCTTCATCCCTTCACTCTATGACTCTCCTTCACTTACTCTCAGTTATCTTCCATTCCTCATTCTTCTAAATGCATCCTTTATTAGACTCATTTCCCTCTCAGTCATTATCTTTTTACTTACTCCTGTTTCCTGATTTAGTTTTGCTAACTCATATTCTTTTAGTATCTTTCTTACCTTCAGTTCATTTTTCTCTTCTTCTCTTCCTTTCTGTCAGTGAATCTAAATGCCTTACTCTTAGTAATTTGCTCTCCTTCTATTTCTTTTTCCCTCTTTTTGTCCTTCTACCTTACTTTATTTCTAAATACACTGTTATGATTTTTAACCTCTTCATTTGTATCTTTAATTTTAAATACATATTTTTACTAATTATAACTTATTTTTTCTTCTCTCTTTACAGATACAAAATGTAGTAAAAAATGTAATTAAAGTTACATTTATTATATGGTAAGTGTGACTAAAAAAATGTAGTTTGTCATGACCCTTTGCTTTAACCTCACTACTATTTTCACAACCTACCTCAGTCCTGTTTCTTTACTCTGCTTCTCTCACTTATTCATATTCTCCATGTTTAATACCCTTTCCCTATTTCCCCTCCCACATTCAACTTCTTTCAGTCCCCATTCTTTACTTCCCTTACCCTCTGTTCCCTTCCTTTGCTCCCTCACTCATTCTCTTTACCTTAATCATTTACTTCACTCCTACACACACACCTCTGACATACACCCCACACACACACCACACACACACCTCACACATACACACACACAGCTACACACACACTCTTCACACACACACACCCACACATCCCACACACACACACACACTCCACACACATACCCTCCCACACTCACCCCCCCACATATATCTTACACACCCACACCTCCACCCATACCCAAACACCCCACACACGCACACCCAGACACACACACGTTACACACCCACACCCCCACCTACACCCACTGACTCCCTATAAGTCACCCACACTGCCTTACTTACCTTTCTTTCCTGTTTCACTCAGACCCTTTCAGTCACTGTTTCCTTTACTCTCTCTCTCTTTTCTGTCTGTCATTCCCCATGTCTTACCCTAATTCAGTTTTTTCACCCTCTTTCACCCCTCTTTACTTACACTCACTGCTCTTTTCTCACCCTACCTCACCGTTGTTCATTTATCCCGGTTCCGTCACTACCCTTCTTTCCCCATTCTTTACTGTCCTTCCTTTTTCTTTCAACACCCACTCACATTCTCCCAGTACCTCTACTTTACTCTTCTTCGTCTCTCTTCCCTAATTTCGCTCCCTTATTCATTTTCCTTTTCTCAATAACATCCTAATATACCTTCTCTGTTTTTTACTATGTAATAAACAATCCCTCTGTGTTGCTCTCTCTAGCTCTCTTCCTCTTAACATTACTCTCTCTGTGTTCTTCCCTCATGTTCACTTCCTTCATTAATTTTTTTTTCTTTTTTTTGGTGCGCGCCCCGGTGCGCGTACCCTAAGGAAAAAAGAATGACAGAGATTCTTTAAAAATATAGGTTTATTTTTTATAAATTAAAGGTAGTTCTAAAAAGAACTGTTTTTTTATTATTTTTGTTGTTTTATATTTTTTTATTGTTTTTTGAACATTTTTTTAGTTTTTTGGGGTTTTCTGAACACTTTTAAAAAAAATTGTATTTTTTATGGGGAGAAACAAAAAACAGGGAATTGTAAACGGCTCAACTGGAGCAAAAAAAAAATCAGGAAAAAATTAGGGTTGTTTGGGGCAATTGCTCACCATAGCTGATGGTCTTACCACAAAAAATACAAGTGACCCTGAAATTACCAAACCGTGGTTGGATGATTGGCATCGTCTCCCTTGTGTCTGGTCCCGATGGAGTGGGTTGCTTTCTTTTGGAGGTGCTGGGTGAAGATTGGGGAAGATTACTGGCCATTTCTCTCATCTCTGCAGCAGCATAGTTCCTGGGATGCTTGCGCTGCATATGCCTAATCATGGTGTAATTACCAAATGAATATTTCCTATTAGAGTTCCCCCTTGAAAGTTCCATGTCACAGATTCGACAAGTCACCTTTGGCGCATTCACTTTTTTCTTGCCCTCTGGGATGGAAAAAACTCCCATACAATATGTTCCTTTGGCCTATATGGGGTATTGTCTTCTGGGAGGAATGTCCTTCTCCCCTCCTCGTCCTCCTCCTCCTCTTCTTCTTCTTGACCACCAATGTGATGTTGTGGTGGTCTTCTTGGTGGTGGTGGTGGTGGTGCAGATGCTCCAGCTGCTGCTGCTACTGTAGCCATTTTAAAGTAGAAAAGATTAGAGACAGATCTCTAAACAGGTCTTCCTCAGTCAAAGGTCAAGGTCAGAATGAGGAAAAAAGGTGGGGGCTTTCATCATTTGGAAAACAAAACTTTTCTGGACCAATAAAAAGTGTTATTTTCAAGTCACATGATCCGAGTTTTCATCATTTGGAAACCAAAACTGATCTGCACCAATGAAAAGTGTTATTTTCAGATCACATGACCCGACGCACTTACGCTATGCACCCCGGGGCGCGCCCGGCGGCGCGTAGCGTAAGCGCGTCAGGTCGTTGCGCGATCATATGCGCTCGCGTGCTTCTGGGTGCGCTTACGCAGTGCGTCATATGACGCATCACGCGGTTACGCGAAACGTCACGATGTTGTTTTCGTTCGCGAGAATAGCGCTAACGGGACGCTCACCGGTACGCACCCCGGGGCGCGCCGTAACATTGCGCTTACCCGTACGTTCACCGGTACGCGCCCCGGGAGCGCTCTGGGGCAAAAAATTGAAAAAAAATTAAAAATGACATAATTATACAATATAAAATTCATTATAACATTTTTTACTTTTTATACCTATAGAGATTTGCTATTAAAAAACCATTGAAATTCACTGAAAAAAACATAGGTTTCACACCAGTTATAGTTAGGAATTAGCATTTAAAAAACCTAATAAATTCACTGAAAAAACCATAGGTTTCACACCTGTTATAGTTAGCTGGAAGTTTTACTCGCATAAAACCATTGAAATTCCCACGTTATAGTTAGTTGGGAGCGTTCCCAGGTGCGCGCTCCGGTACGCGCACCCTGAGCGCACCACAGGGAAAAACAGTGTAAAAAATTATAGTAAAAAAATAATTCAGAGTGCTTAGAGGTAGGGTAGCTCTGAAAAGAGCTGTTGTGTTAAGTGGGTGTTTTTTGTACCTACAAGTAGGTACCAATGCAGAGTCTTATATTCAAGAGGAAAACTCTATTCCCTTCATCTGTAAAATGCACACCATCTCTCCTATAGATGTCTTGCATGTTGTAACGCAAGTTGTTGTGGTAAATGGAACCCATACCATAGTCTCTGAGGAAAGCAGAAACAGATTTCTTCACATGTTTCCTTGCTTTCTCAATCTGTGGACAAAATTGGTTGGACCAGTTCCATTTTTGCCTTTGGCATATATTGGAAAATACCAAGGCAGTTTTTGGAAAAAGTTAGATCAATTGCCCAAAGATGTCCTTTAAAAGCATTTCCAGACCTACCCCAGTCAAAGTGCCGAGGTCATTGCCACCACAGTGCACAATTATGAGGTCAGGGTGTGGTAGATGCATAAAGGATTTTACCAATGGTATCAATTGGTGACTTTTCAATCCTCTCTGTCCAATCCATACAATGTCCACATTTGGTAAATGAAGGTTGTAAATACCTCTGTTAGCTGCGTATTTTTGACTCCAGTGGACAAAGCTATGACCCACAAATCAGACTTTTGGCATCTTGAAGGTAGATGTGCTTGTATTCAGATGAGTTGTGGAAATGAAATGGCAGTTTGAAAATAGGAGTTATGTAAAAAAGTGGTTGAGATTCAGTGCACTTGAAAAACAAAAAATGATTGGTGCTTTCTTAACATTCCCCACTGAAAACTAGGGTGCATGCTTTTGTTTTTTTAAAGAAGTCATTTCAATGGTTGAGGAAAAGTCATTTCAAGAAACATTGCACATGATTAGCTGGTACATTGCAGTGGTCAAACACCCTTGCTGCTTTTTTTTGCAACATAGTATGATGAACTTCTGAACTGTGTGCTGGGTGAGGAGGGAGTTACCATGGTAACAGGGGAATGAACACTGGGGGGATGGGTGAATGTTATGTGACTTTCAAAGTGTTCAAAAGTACAACCAAATAAAATGTGCAGTTTCTTACTCCACTTCATTAACTCCTTCTCTTACTCCTTCTGTCCTCTTACTTCTACACTCCCCTTCCCTCATTCTCTCTCTGTTAGCCTCATTCTCTCCATCCCCTTAGTCTCTCACTCCTTTTCTATCACGCTCACTCCCTATAACTCAGCCATACTCACCTTCTTTCAGACCTTTCCTTTACTTTCCTTCCTCTGTCTTCCCATCCTTCGTTCCTTCACTTTTTTCCCTTCCCTTACTCCTCTTACTCCATTTCAGTAACTCATTCTCTCAATCCCTCTGTCCTCTAACTTACTCACTCCCCTTCTCTCACTCTCTCTCTGTTACCCCCATTCTCTCCGTCCTCTTAGTGTCTCACTCCTCTTCTATCACACTCACTCCCTATAACTGAGCCATACTCCCACACTCACCTTCTTTCAGACCTTCTGCTTTATTTTCTTTCCTCTCTCTTCCCTTCCTTCACTCCTTCACTGTTTTCCCTTCCCTTACTCTCCTTACTCCACTTCACTATCTCTTACTCCCTCTGTCCTCTTAGTTCTACACTCCCCTTCCCTTTTTCTCTCTCTTTTAGCCTCCTCCTCTCTGACCCCTTAGTCTGTCACTCCTCTTCTATCACACTCACTCCCTATAACACAGCCACACTCCCTCACTTATGTTCCTTTCCTCTCTCACTCAAGGCCTCATTTATGAGAAATGACGCATCGCTGCGTGAAAGCAGCGATGCATCACTTCTCAGTGTGCTCTCCTTGCGACATTCCTGATGCGTCATATTTAATGTATGACGCATCATTTCGCAAGGAGTTACAGATACGTCAGTATTTCTGACGTATCTGTAAGCGCAAAAGTGACGCATTGCTGGAGTGTGTCACAAAAGTGACGCAACTCCAGCAATGCATCCTTTCACATGGGGCAAGCCCTATGTGAAAGGGCCTGCGTCACTCTTACGCCTGCTGTGAGGCAGGAGCAAGATTTTGTCGCAACGGTGTCCTAAAAGTGACACAGTGAAATCTCATAGATTTCACTGCGTCACTTCTACGACCCTTCCTTGCGTCAATACGCCCCCTTTGCATACATTATACCTGGCGCAGGTATAATGTGGCGCAGGGGTTTACAAAGTGACGCATCTACCTAGATGCGTCACTTTGTAAATATGACTCAACAAGGTGCAATTTTTACACCACTGGTGCGTCACAAAAAGTTACACACCGGGGGCGTAAAAGTGACACATGGCCTCTTAATGAGGCCCTCAGTCTTCTACTCTCACTTTTTCTTTCACTTTCTCTGTCTCTTCACTCCCTTACTCACCTTGTCTCACACTCACTTGTCTTTATCCAGTCTGTATCTCCACTCTTTCCTAAACATCACTGCTCTTTTCTTACCCTTCCACACCCCGTTCCTTTACTACATTTTCTTCACTTATCCTCATTCCCCATGTTCACTCTCCTTCTCCTCACTCTCCTTCCCCACACTCACCTTCTTTCAGTACCCCTACTTCACTTCCCTTCCCCTCTCGTCCCTTTCTTTGCTTTCTCACTCATTTTCCTCTCCTCTCTCACTGCACTCCACTTCAGTTACTCTTTTTCATTTTTTTAAGAATACAGCTCTTTTTTGAGAATTGGAGGTAGTTCTAAAAATATTTTTTTTCCTTCTTTTTTCGTTTTTTTTCTCAACAAAAACAAAAACAGGGAATGGCAAACTGCTCAACAGGATCAAAAAAAAATAATCAAAATTAGGGCTGGGGATGGCAGCGGTGGTTCTCTATTGCTCGAGCAATGTTCATAATACTTTGTTCCCCGTAACAAAGTAGTGCATCACAATGTTTGCATTTGATTGAGTCCTCCTTATAAACAGGCAAGCAGTTGCTCCTCCAGTTGAAGTAGAGCCTCTCATGCCAGAGCCCTGACACTCTCCCGGGCATAGTTCTGGGGGTGCCTCCTCTGGACGTGCCAAATCATAGTTGAATTACCAAAACTATACTTCCTTCTGGGGTCTCCTTGGGAAAGTATAGTATGGCAGATCTTACACTCCACCTTTGGAGCATTTACTTTTTTAAGTCCCTCAGGTATAGAATTTGTTTTCCAAATAAACCGTTCTTTCACCTTCGGTTGAGGAGGCTCTTCATCTATGAAACCATCTGACTCCTCACTGCTGCTGGATGCTCTGGCAGCCATTCTATCCACAAATTGTTAGCACAGAAAAAAGAGGTCTTGCTCTCACCAAAGTGAAAGAAGAAGTGAAGGAAAAGGGTGGGGTTTTCATTCTTTGTAAAAAAAACTGTTAGCAACCAATGAAAATTGTTATTTTAAGGTCACATGACTTGACGCGCTTACGCTGCGCGCACCGGAGCGCTTCCGGGGGCGCTTACGCGGCGCGAATGTAGGCGCTTCTGGGGGCACTTACGCGGCGCGCCTGAGTGACGTTTTGGTAGCTTTACGGAAATGCAAAATCATTTTCATTTGGAAACTCAAAAATACTGCTTTTATAAGTATGGTACTGAATGTCTTGCATTATTATTTAGTTTTCATACATATTTTTTTTTACAAACGCAGAATTAGCGCTCTCGCTGCGCTCTCGGGAGAGCTTACCGGTGCGCGCACCCTGAGCGCTCCAAGACAAAATCATACGGGTAAGCATTCCGGTGCGCGCACCCTGAGCGCAACAGAAAAAATGATAAAAAAATATATATACATTGAACAAATAATAAAAAAAAAATATATATATATATATATATATATATAATTAATAGTTGTAAAAAACAGCTAATAATTTTTTTTTTAAATATCGTAGGTTACAAAGTCGATATACAAAGGAATTAGCTTTAAAAAAACCTTTGAAATTCACTGAAAAAACCATAGGTTTCACAAACGTTATAGTTAGGAATTAGCATTTAAAAAACCTTTGAAATTCACTGAAAAACCATAGGTTTCACACTCGTTATAGTTAGGAATTAGCATTTAAAAAACCTTTGAAATTCACTGAAAAAACCATAGGTTTCACACCAGTTATAGTTAGCTGAACATTTTACTCATACAAAACCATTGAAATTCCCACGTTATAGTTAGTTGGACTCACTATAACTCGCGCGCCCGCAATCCACTGCTGATGATGTCACATATTACATCATTCATGACATGGTCAGTGACATCACTGATGACATCACTGATGACATCTCAAATGACATCACTGATGACATCACTGATGACATCTTAAATGATATCACTGATGACATCACTGATGACATCATTCATGTGATAATACGATGCACCTCCTTACACTCTAATCTAACCTTTGATACACCCAGTGTTAAATACAAACTACCATTCCTGAAATTATTGACACACCAATACCAGTAAATACATACGCACTCACTGATTTCTAGGTCTACACACACATCAACTCATTCACCCATACAATCACTCATACATACAGTCACTCATCAATAGAACACTATCATATCCACTCATACACCTATACAGACACTCACACGCTGACACTCATCCACAGAGTTACTCACACACCTAGTCAGTTATGCAAAGAATCAATCACACTCCCATTTCCTCAACTACACAGTTATACACACTAAACCTTACTTATTCAAACATATACTAACACATACTTACTCTCTTTTACAATCACTGATACAAGTACACATTGATCCATACAGTCACTTACGCAATCACAGGCTCTCATGTATAGTCATTTATATATGCCAACTCTCACATGCACTGTGTTTGCATATGTACTTACTTGGACATGGAGTACTGAGATAGCCATTCACTCACCAACACACCCATGCACACAGTCAACCACCCATACAGCTCTTTCCACATGCACTCTTGAACCCATATACCAAGTGAATCAACTGCTGACATGTATATGCACAGAGCCACCCACCTCCCAGCCACCCACACACACACTCACCCTCACATACAAATACTTGGGCAACCAATCAATAACCCATATAGCCACTCATATAGCTACTGATCAACACATGCAGCAGTTTACACAACAACAGACATACTGATGCACACATTCAGACAGTTTAGTTACTAACCAATGCATTCAGTAAAACACATTTAATCACTCACTCATACAGTCAGTCACGCACCTACTAAATCCTTCATCCAGACATTCATACATCCACTCATTCTTCAATATATAAAACATATTTTTACTTTTCAGAAACACACATTCACTGGATGATGTCATCAGTGATGTCATTTGAGATGTCATCAGTGATGTCATTTGAGATGTCATCAGTGATGTCATCAGTGATGTCACTGACCATGTCATGAATGATGTAATATGTGACATCATCAGCAGTGGATTGCGGGCGCGCGACTTATAGTGAGTCCAACTAACTATAACGTGGGAATTTCAATGGTTTTGTATGAGTAAAATGTTCAGCTAACTATAACTGGTGTGAAACCAATGGTTTTTTCAGTGAATATATATATATATATATATACACACATATATATATATATATATATATATATATATATATATATATATATATATATATATATATATATATATATATATATATATATATACATCATTTGGGGTTATCCCCGAGGGGAGGTTTTCCTTCGTGCACTCCAAGGTTAATATGAATAATATTCCGGCAATAGCTTGTGCTTCAAAGATTTATTGACAGCAAGCCAGCAGCATTCTCCTGACGCGTTTCAGTCTCACCAGAGACCTTGCTCACAGGACTGTTAGTAAAGGTTTTCAGGATCAATAGTGGACTCAAATATGCAGCACTGGTGTCTCTCCTGATAACAGGTGAGTTAATCGGAATTCGAAGTTCGGCTGATTTTAGAGGAATTTTTTAAAGTTCCAAAACTCCACACTTAGAAGAATTTCCAAGTAAAACATGTCAATGTTAGCCTACAGAAGGAAATTCAAGTTACTGTAACTACGATTAGATTTACTTTTCAGGATCAATAGTGGGCTGAAAGATGCAGCACTGAGGTTTCTCCTGATAATAGGTGAGTAAATCGGAATTCGCAGTTCGGCTGATTTTAGAGGAATTTTTTTAAGTTCCAAAACTCCACACCTAGAAGAATTTCCAAGTCAAACATGTCAATGTTAGCTTATGAAAGGAAATTCAAGTTACTGTAACTACGATTAGAATTACTATTCAGGATCAGTAGTGGGCTGAAAGATGCAGCACTGAGGTCTCTCTTGATAACAGGTAAGTAAATCGGAATTCGTAGTTCGGCTGATTTTTTAGGAATTTTTTAAAGTTCCAAAACTCCACACTTAGAAGAATTTCCAAGTAAAACATGTCAATGTTAGCCTATGACAGGAAATTCAAGTTACTGTAACTACGATTAGAATTACTTTTCAGGATCAATAGTGGGCTGAAAGATGCAGCACTAAGGTCTCTCCAGATAACAGGTGAGTAAATCGGAATTCGTAGTTAGGCTGATTTTTGAGGAATTTTTCTAAAGTTCCAAAACTCCACACTTAGAAGAATTTCCAAGTAAAACATGTCAATGTTAGCCTACGAAAGGAAATTCAAGTTACTGTAAGTATGGTTACAATTACTTTTCAGGATCAGTAGTGGGCTGAAAGATGCAGCAATGAGGTCTCTCCTGATAACAGGTGAGTAAATCAGAATTCGTAGTTCGGCTGATTTTAGAGGAATTTTTTAAAGTTCCAAAACTCCACACTTAGAAAAAATTTCCAAGTGAAGCCAGTCAATGTTTGCCTATGGAAGGAAATTCAAGTTACTGTAAGTATGGTTACATTTACTTTTCAGGGTCGGTCCTGGGCTCAAAGATGCAGCACTGACGTCTCTTGTGATAACAGGTGAGTAAATCAGAATTCATACTTCGGCTGATTTACGGGAATATTTAGCTCAATAGTGAAGGAAGGGGGCGGGGCTTGAGGACACATGTGTGCAAACACGCCCTGTGGTGCATTTTAGGTTGGGTAGGGAATATATTCCTCTTCAATCCTGAGGTCACCTGTGAGCCAACTAGCCCATCAGGTACCTCCTATTTGCGTCAGGGAGGTGCGTTGCAGAGAGGTGTTCAGAGGGCACGCCCCCTTTTTACAACACTCTGTAACGCAGCTCCGTGGCACTTATCAGAGGTACCCGTTGGACTAGTTGGCCCCTAGGGACTTCTGGATTAAAGAGGAATATATTCCCCAACCTAAAACGAGCCACAAGGGGTGTTTGCACACGTCACCTCAAGCCCTGCCCCTACCTTCACCACTGTGCAAACATGCCCCGTAACGCGTTCTAAGTTGGGGGATTAAGTCCACTTGCATACTGGGGGTCCCTGTGGGCCAACTAGCACACCAGGAACCTCGAGTATGCACCAAGGGGCTGTGTTGCAGAGAGGTGTAATGAGGCCATTCCCCTTTTAACTCCTCTCTGCAACGCAGCCCCATGGCGCGTTTGCAGAGGGGGAACTAATTCCCCTTGCATACTGGGGGTCCCTGGGGGCCAACTAGCCCACCAGGAACCTCCAGTGTGTGCCAGGGGGCTGCGTTGCAGAGAGGTGTAAAGAGGCCACGCCCCTTTTTACACCTCTCTGCAACACAGCCCCCTGGCGCTTTTTCAGAGGGGGAACTAATTCCCCTTGCATACTGGGGGTCCTTGGGGGCCAACTAGCCCACCAGAAACCTCCAGTATGCGCCAGGGGGTTCCGTTGCAGAGAGGTGTAAAAAGGGGTGTGGCCTCATTACACCTCTCTGCAAGGGAGCCCCCTGGCCCATACTGGAGGCTCCTGGTGGTCTAGTTGGCCCCCAGGGACCCCCAGTATGTGATGGGAATTACTTCCCCCTCTGCAAACACGCCAGGGCCCCCATCATTAATCTCTTTGTCCCGGGGGTGGCAGTCCCCGGGGCTGCGGTGGCGTGGGGGGTGCCCCCCCGCTACCATAATTACTTTGCCCCGAGGGGTGGCGGTCTCTGGGGCAGTGTGGGGGGAATTGGGACCCCCACACTTTTTTTTAAATATGCCCCCGGGATTTGGTCCCCCCAGGGGCTAATTTAAAAAAAAAGTCGACAGGTGTTTTTTTTTCCACGGAGTTCGCGCACCGTATGCGGACCCCGTGATTTATTTGGCCTTGGGGGTCCTTATGGGACCCCCTGAGCTGGCCTAGGGGGTCAGGGTGTGTCTACCCTGCCCCCTTTGCGTGTTTTCCACATTTGTTTTTAGCTTTCTTGTGCCTCGGTTCTACCAAGGCACAAGATGGCTGCCAACACTTCCTGGTTTGGAGTGTTGACAGCCAATTAGCATAAAGCTCGTGCTCGGGAAGGTACGCGTACGGTACAAATTTGCATATATAGTTATGATTCTACTTTTGATTTTCTCAGGAACTACTGAACGGATTTAAACGATTTAAAAAGCACAGTCTGGGAACAGAGCGGTACCTTTTTGCCAAATTTGGTGTAATTCCATTCAGCCGTTCGGGCTGTAGCCCTGGCTAAAGGTCCCTATGGAAAATTGCATGGGGAAAACACGTTTTATATATATATATATATATATTACCTACTGGAGGTCGCCAGTAGATAGTTATAGTTAAAACCTAGTTTCCATAGGAAATCCACAACATTCTATTTGGACTAACTTTGGCAACGGTGGACAAATCTTCGCGAATTTATCCAAGAAAATGGCCTGCTCCGCTCTGCTCCTTCCCTGAAAGTTTGGAGGTGATTCATGTAGCGGGGGCCGAGAAAAAAGGGGGGGTCCCAAAACGTTTTTTCCCCATGCAGTTTTCCATAGGTCCTTTAGCCGGGGCTACAGCCCGAACGGCTGAACGGAATTACACCAAACTTGGCAAAAAGGTAGAGTTCTGTTCGCAGATGGGCCGTTTTGTTAAATGGTGTAAATCTGTTCAGTATTTCGTGAGAAAATCAAAATTAAATTCATAAGTATATATTGGAGATGTTACGGTACGCGTACCCGTACGTGTACCGTGAGCTTAGCTTCCCGAGCACGAGCTGCATGGTGATTGGATGTCAACTGTCTGTCAACACTTCAAACTAGGAAGTGTTTGCAGCCATCTTGTGCCTTGGTAGAACCGAGGCACAAGAAATGAGAAACAAATGTGTAAAATACGCAAAGGGGGCAGGGTAGACACACCCTGACCTCCTAGGCCTGCTCTGGGGGTTCTACAAGGACCCCCAAGGCCTATTTTTTTTTAAATCGCGGGGTACGGGTACCTACGCGTACCCCATGAAAAAAAAAAACTCGGTCTGTTTTTTTACAAAATAAGCTCCCGGGGGGGACCAAATCCCGAGGCAATATTTGGTTAAATCAGGGGTTTAAAAAAAATAAAAAATCATGTGGGTGGGGCTGTTTGCCTCTCCACTCCCCCCGGGGACCGCCACCCCCCGGGGCTCTAATACTGAAAAAAGGGGGGTCCGTGACGGACGTCCAGGCCCGTGGACCACCACCCCCCGGGGCTTTTCTATGTTGGGAGGGGAGCCACGCGGCCCCCCTCCTGGAGCCATTGATGGCCCTGGGGACCACCACCTCCACAGGGGTCCCGGGGTGCCTTCCCCCCGGACACTGCTGTTTGCTGTGGTAGGGCAGAGCCCCGCAGCTCCCACCCTACCACAGCAAACTGCTTTTCGTCAGAGAGAGCAGCATGTTAGCTCCTCTCTCTGACGAAAAGCAATGCCGGCTCCCAAAGGACGTGGGGAGCTGGCTAGGGACCGTGGGGGCATTGGGTCTCCCTCCACGGTCTCCAATCTTTTTTTTTACCCCGGGGGTTATAAAAAATTTGATGTAGACGCTATTTTGTTTTTTTACGATAGATGCACCGTACGCGTACTGTTCAAATTATGTAAGTCGTCCCGTAAGCGTACATAAGCAAGAAAAATAAGAATAATTTTAGATATTTATGAATTGTATGTATTTATGTGTTGTGTGGCTCTAAAAAGAGCCCTTGTGTTTATTGTGAGATGTTAGTACCTACAAGTAAGTACTGATGCAGAGTCTTAAGTTTATGAGGAAGACTCTGTTTCCCTCATTTGTAAAATGTTCATCATCTCTCCTATAGATGTCATGCATATTAAGACGTAGATTGTTGTGGTAGATGGACCCCATTCTATAGTCTCGGAGAAAGGCAGAAACAGATTTATTCACGTTTCCTAGCTTTTCCAATCTGTGGACAATATTGGTTGGACCAGTTCCATTACTGCCTTTGGCATATATTAGAATATACAAAGGCAGTTTGGGGGAAAAGTGCCATCAGTTGTTGAAAGGTGTCCTTCATAAACATTTCCAGACCTACCCCAGTCAAAGTGCCTAGTTCATTGCCACCACAGTGCACAATTATGAGGTCAAGGTGTTGGAGATGCATAAAGGATTTCACTAATGGCATCAATTGGTGCCACTTTAACCCTCTGTGCCCAATCCATTTAATGTGCATATTTGATAAACCTAGGTCTTCGTGAGTTCCTTTCTGTTGTGCATACCTTTCACTCCAGAAAATATAGCTGTGTCCCACAATCCACACTTTAAACATCTTGAAGAGAGGTCTGGATGCACTGAGATGGTCTCTGTAAATGAAAGGGCAGTTTGAAGATTGTTTTTTTCTAAAATGGTGGATAAGTGGAGTTTTGAAAAAGAGCAAAGAAGTGATTGGTTGTTTGGAATGTTACTAGCTACAAAAGTAGGGTGCAATTTTCAGTTTTTTAAAAGCCTGTTATTTATTGGTTAAGAAAAAGTGATAGTAAAGAACATAAGATAAGCTGGTATATTGACAAGTCAAGCACACTTGCTGTTTTGATTTGCAACAATGTATTATGAACTTTTCACCTGTATTGTCAGTTAGGTATTCCCTGAAGTGTTTCTATAGTAACAGGCAGAATGTGGTTGGGGGAAGTGTTTAATGTTTTGTGAGCTGGAAAGGGTTGAAAAGTTCAGGCATTTTAAAAGTGTGTTTCATTTTTAATGTTTGAATAAATGTGATTTGTTATTTATTTGTATATGTGTGTGTGGTTTGAATGTGTAGATTGACAGGAATTGTTTGCTGTTTGCTATAGGATTTTTAGACTGCCTTGGGTTAATTAGAGGGTTTTTACAATGAACCAACCTACATATAAACATATAAAATTGAAAGATATATGTAAAATATATATTTTTTAATGATTTATTTCATGCTAGGGTGCGCTTCAGGAACGAATTACGAAATGTGCACGGCACGCGTACAGTGCATCTATTGTGAAAAAAAATAGTTGTTATTACTCATCCCCCGGGGCTTAAGGTATTTGTTTGCAGGGGGGGGGGCTCTCTGCCCCGGGGACTGCCACCCCCCGGGGCTTTATTTAAAAAAATAATAATAATAATAATAATAATTGTGTGGGGGGATCTTTGCCCCTCACTCGCCCCGGGGACCACCACCTCCCCGGGGTTGTAATATGGACCCCCTAGCCCCGGGGACCACCACCCTCTGGGCTTTTCTATGTTGGGAGGGGGGTGCGCGGCCCCCCTCCTGGAGCCATTGATGGCCCTGGGGACCACCACCTCCCCAGGGCCTGCAGTGTCCCGTGGTGCCTTCCCCCGGAACACTGCTGTTTGCTGTTGTAGGGCAGAGCCTCGCGGCTCCCACCCTACCATATCACACTGTTTTTCGTCAGAGAGACGAAAAGCAATGCCGGCTCCCAAAGGACGTGGAGAGCCGGCTGGGACCGTGGGGGCATTGGGGCTCCCCCCACGGTCACCAACGTTTTTTTTAGCCCCGGGGAATGGGGTCCTCGGGGCTTATGAAAAATTTGTAATAGACGCCTTTTTTTTTTTGCAGATAGATGCACTGTATGCGTACGGTGCAAATTTCGTAAGTCATCGCGGAAGCGCACCCTAGCATGAAAAAAATCATTTTAAAAAGTATATTTTACATATATCTTTCAAGTTTATGTGTTTATGTGTTGGTTGGTTGTAATTAGAGTTTTTCTGTTTATTGGTACTTATAAGAAAGTACTTATACATAGTCTAAACTTGATGAGGATTAGTGTTTTACAGTGTGCTGAATTTTTGACCTCTGTTTACAGTAGACTTTTGCATGATTAGTTGGGGGTAGGGTGGAAAGATATGTCAGTTGGAAAGGTTTGAACTATTGAACCAATAGAAATGTGTGTTTGGTTTTGAATTATTGTGTAAAGGAATTTGATTTGTTAGTAATGTTTATATATGTGTAAATTGAGAGGGAAATTGTGCCATTTCTTTGGTTCAGCTGCAAGCACTGGAGCAGAGAGATTCTGTATAAGGCTATCTGCTGTGTGAGTGGCATTCTTCTTAATCTACTAATCTGTTTGACAGGTGAGTTGAAAAGTTGTAAGGGAATGTATATGGTGCATTTTATTTTTTTAAAAGTAAAGTGTTTAATCTTAAAAAGTTTGCTGAATCATATTTGCAGTTTGTTTGGTTTTAGATAACTTTTGTGGTAAATCATTTGGTAAGTTAATGTATTTAGTTAGTCAGCTTTGTTGAATAAAGTGCAGTACTAAAAAATGTAGAATATGTACAGTCACTTATACAATGCTGCAGTCAATATAGATAGAGTGCTGCATACACTCTTGGGCAGATTTACAAGCACCTTGGGCCACTTTCTTGTTGCATTCTGTCTCATGTTTGGATGTAATGCTGGCAAAAAAGTAATGCTGCAAATTGGAAATGTATTTTGAAAATGAGTCAGGTTTCTGCACTGTAATGTAGTGCTCATATACATGGGCTGTGTTCTGTCACTTAAACCTTTCACTAAGGTAAATGTGTTTTGGTAAAATGTATGGTTTTAAAATTTCTGTCCAGAATCACACTGTGTCTGTGTAAATTAAAGAATTATTTGTGCACCTTTTTCTATAATCTCACCTGTCTCTCCTCACTGTCTACCTCTCTCTGCTTATACTGTCCTCTCTCTTCTGATATTTCCATTCTTTCCATATTTTCACTTGTCTTTCTTGATAGTGCTGCTTCTTTTCAAACTGCCTTCTGTTTTTTTAGTCTCCCTCATTGGTCATTGTCTTTCCTGTCCCCTCATGTTCCCCCTTCTTTTTATACTCCCTCTTCTGCCATCTTAATCCTCTCTGTTTTATCATACCTCCTCTCAACAATGCCCCAGTCAATATAGATAGAGTGCTGCATACACTCTTGGGCAGATTTACAAGCAGCTTGGGCCTCTTTCTTGTTGTTTTCTGTCTCATGTTTGGATGTAATGCTGGCAAAAAAAGTAATGCTGCAAATTGAAAAAGTATTTTGAAAATGAGTCAGGTTTCTGCACTGTAATGTAGTGCTCATATACATGGGCTGTGTTCTGTCACTTAAATCTTTCACTGAGGTAAATGTGTTTTGGTAAAATGTATGGTTTTAAAGTTTCTGTCCAGAATCACACTGAGTGTAGGTGTAAATTAAAGAATTATATTTGCACCTTTTTCTATAATCTCACCTGTCTCTACTCACTGTCTACCTCTCTCTGCTTATACTGTCCTCTCTCTTCTGATATTTCCACTCTTTCCATATTTTCACTTGTCTTTCTTGATAGTGCTGCTTCTTTTCAAACTGCCTTCTATTTTTTTAGTCTCTCTCTATCGTCATTGTCTTTCCTGTCCCCTCATGTTCCCCCTTCTTTTTATACTCCCTCTTCTGCCCTGTTAATCTTCTCTGTTTTATCATACCTCCTCTTAACAATGCCCCAGTCAATATAGATAGAATGCTGCATACACTCTTGGGCAGATTTACAAGCAGCTTGGGCCTCTTTCTTGTTGTATTCTGTCTCATGTTTGGATGTAATGCTGGCAAAAAAGTAATGCTGCAAATTGGAAATGTATTTTGAAAATGAGTCAGGTTGCTGCACTGTAATGTAGTGCTCATATACATGGGCTGGGTTCTGTCACTTAAACGTTTTACTGTGGTAAATGTGTTTTGGTAAAATGTATGGTTTTAAAATTTCTGTCTAGAATCACACTGAGTGTCTGTGTAAATGAGAGAATTATATTTGCACCATTTTCTATAATCTCACCTGTCTCTCATCACAGTCTACCTCTCTATTTTATTTATTTATTTATGAGTTTGTATAGCGCTAGAATCACTCCGCCAGGAGTATCTCTGCGCTTTATGCCCAGTAAATTAGCAACTACACAATGGAGAGATGTTTAGATTTCGTTTTTAAACAAGATAGTTTTTAACTGTTTCCGGAAGGTTAGGTGCTCTTTACATAACCTTAGGGCCAAAGGAAGCTTATTCCACATCTTGGGACCCATGGTGGACAGGGCTCTACCTCCGTGTCTAATTTTTTTAACATGTGGAACCACAAGAAGAAAATGATTGCTTGATCTGAGAGATCGTGAAGGAACATATGGTTTGAATTTCCTTTCCAGGTAGGTGGGTCCTTGTCCGTTCAAGCATTTGTGGATTAGGCAGCATATTTTGAATTTTGCCCTTTGTCTGACTGTAAGCCAGTGTAATTGTTCAAAGAGGGGTTTGGATGCAGTTCTCGGGGGGGCATTCAGAACAAGGCGAGCCGCCGTGTTCTGAACAACCTGCAGTTTGTCCAGTAATCCTTCATTGACAGAGAGTAACAACCCATTACAATAATCAATCCGGCTCAGGATAAGTGCCTGAACCAGAGTTTTTTTTGTAGAGTTGGGTAAGAGTGGAAAGATTTTGCGGAGTAAGCCAATGGTGTGGAAGCATATCCCCGAAATGTAGCTGACATGTTGTTTTAAAGACAGGTCGTGATCAAGTCGAATTCCAAGATTCTTCACTACCTGTTTGGGTTCAGGGACTGCTCCCAACTCAGATGGCCACCAGTCAGGGGTCCAAAGTATCTTGGCTTCCCCAAATAGCATGATCTCCGTCTTGCTGACGTTACATTGGAGATAGTTGTTGGACATCCAATTAGCCACTTCCTCCATACCAGATGAGAAGGAGTTCTTAACCTCAGCGGAAAGAGTCTTAAAAGGGAACAGGAGCTGAGTGTCATCTGCGTATGATACGGGAACAAACCCGTATCTACGCAGCACTCCTGCCAGGGGTGCCACATAGATATTAAAGAGCGTGGGGCTCAAACATGAGCCTTGTGGCACCCCCTTAGAAATCTCTGTTTCCGCCGAGCGAAATGCACCCATGGTGACTGTCTGGGTGCGATCTGTTAAGAAACTCCTTATCCAATCAAGGGCTTTGTTCTTAAGGCCAGCGTTCGACAACCGTTGAGTCAAGATGGAATGAGACACGGTGTCGAACGCTGCCGATAGATCTAGTAGAAACAGGATGACAGAAAGACCCTTGTCCTGGTAGGCGTGGAGGTCATCGGTAACAGACAGCAAGGTGGATTCAGTACTATATCTGGGGCGGAATCCTGATTGGGATTCATCAAGAGCTTTTACTTGTTCGATGTGTATGGACAGGTGCTTGTTAACGTGTTTTTCTATAACTTTCCCCAAGAATGGTAGCAGAGAGATGGGTCTTAAATTACTCAAGTCAGACCAAGGTATGGTGGTATGTTTCCTGGTAGGTCTGACGAGTGCTCGCTTCCATTCCTTGGGGACAGTACCCGACGTGAGTGATAGGTTTACTAGTTCTGTGACCAGTGGACTTAAATGTTCTTCCAGAATAGGCATTAACTTAGCAGGAATAACGTCCTCTGGACTTCCACTCTTAATCCGTTTTAAAAGGGTTGAGGTTTCTAGACATGAGATAAGGGGAAAACTGTCCAGGGATTGTATGTCCACGATGGAATTTATAGGATCAGAGGGGAATGTCATATTGGTGGGTGTGGACTGATTTGTAGATAAAATCTTGTCATAAATTCTATCAATTTTGCTAGTAAAAAAACAGGAAACTTCGTCACACAATTTTTGCGATGACATGTCAGGGGCTTCACATGCTGATGGTTTAGCAAGTGTCTGCACTATCTGAAAAAGAACTCTAGGGGAGTTCCCAGCCTCCTGTATTTGGATAGCAATGTGTGCTTTCCGTGCACATCGTATTGCTTTGTGAGGATAGTGCAGCCCAATATCTTTCTTTATCCTCAAGGAGATGGGAAGTTCTCCATCTTTTCTCCAGTTTCCTGGCTCCTTGTTTAAGAGTTCGTAAGTGGTCAGAAAACCAGACTTCATGCTTTTTTACTGGCCTGGGTTTAAAAAGCCTTAGTGGGGCGGTTTTATCAATAGTTATCCTTATTTCGCCTTCGAATTTCATGAGATCTACTTCAATGTCATCCGAAGGCCGAAAGACAGGAGGAATACAATTTTCTGTAAAAGTAGACATAGTAACCTTATGCCACTGTCTACGAATGCAAGGCAAAGTGCTGGAGTATGTTGGACTAGGTTCTCTACGGGGTGTGGTAAATTCCACGATGAAATGATCGGTCCAGCTCACCTGAGTAGCGGGTGGGCATAATATCGTCTGAACATTGGAGAAAACTAGGTCTAAAGTGTGGCCAGCCTGGTGAGTAGGGCCACTATTTTTCAGCAATAAACCTAAAGTTGATAGGTCGGTTATTAGTGATTGAGCGTCACTACAATCAGATTTCTCACAATGGACATTGAAATCTCCAACTAATGTGAACTCATCGTTATCAACAATATATGGGGCAAGTAGTTCAACGAAATTATTAGTGAATTGTTTATATGGACCCGGTGGTCTGTAGACTAAGGCACCTTTGTAGTTCTCCTTAGAAGATGACTGTATTTTGAAAATCAAGATTTCAATATCAGGGGAACTAAATTCCTCTAAAATCGTAGCTCTTAGTTCCTCCTTATACACCACAGCTATTCCACCGCCAATTTTCAGAGGGCGGTCCAGTCTCAATAATTTGTAATTGTCTGGAATTGCGAGACTAATAGCAGGAGTGCAGTGTGGCTTGAGCCATGTTTCTGTGAGAAAACACAGCTCAGGTTGATTGGAAGCAATCATGTCCCAGACCTCCGCAGTATGTTTTGAGAGGGACCTGATGTTACATAAAAGATTTTTCCTTCCTGACAGGGCGGTGTCTGTGATTTGAGGTGGCGGAAGTATCATAGGATCGCGACACAAAGTGCAATAGGTCAATAGGTCAATGTCTGAGCACAGGTGAATTGGGTATGACACAGCCGACATGAAAAGGGGCCCACAACCTCTAATTGGGCAGTACAGCTAGCACCAGGTAAAGAGGGAACATTTAGGCTGCGCAGTACCTTGGAAGTATAAGTTACTATCTTTGGAGCAAGGGGATGTGGAGGAACAGCAGGACTCGCCATAGCCCTTAGCCCGTTCTAGCGCGGACGGGCGCAGACGGGCAGGTCTTTGGCTTGTCTTCGGCGCGTCAGAAGGTGCCCCCCTGCACGCAACCGCTGCGCGCTAGTTCCGACGAGTGGCTAAGTAGCCCCTGTTGCACCAGGGCTAGAGCGCTAACCGCTCGAATCTAGAGCGGGAACCAGGAAGTGTGTCAGGAACCAGGAAGTGTGTCACTCAGGCTCGTACCTGTCCCGCCCCCCGCTCAACGGTATTGGATACCGAGTCGGAACGGGGCGGGCAGGCTGTAACACAGAGCGCTGAGTATTTACTGTTATGGAGCCCCTATCAGCGCTAAGGGATAGCGTCTGATCACAGCTAAGAATGTACTACAATTCTCAATCAATTATAACACAAATTGTAAAAAGTTTGATTTTGCAAGTCAAATCATATTAAAATGCAGTTTTAAAATTATCAGTTTGCTTAGCGGTAGCGTTTTCTCATCCACAACTCCAACAGTGTAAAAGTGCAGGGTATTACAATTTTACCTGGCATAGAAGCGGGGTCGACAGACACTGCCACTGTCCGCCTTACCGGGCTTAGACTGTCCTCTCTTTTCTGATATTTCCACTCTTTCCTTATTTTCACTTGTCTTTCTTGATAGTGCTGCTTCTTTTCAACTGCCTCCTGTCTTCTTAGAGTAATCTATGCTCTCTTTTTAAGAGTAATATAATAGTGTGTTTTATAAATTTATTTTCAAAAGTGATATATTTTTTTTAATAGATTTTTTTGATCAATACTGAAAAAAGTCATCATGCCCAGTAAGGCTAAGAAAACGCAACAACAAAAGAAAGCAGGTTATTTAAACAGGTCATCAACAAGATTTACCACAAGAAAAATGTGTTAAGAAGACGCAAAACGTCCTGATAAGAAAACTAAACGTTTTCTACGAAGATTGGTAAACAGTAAGAGTGGTGTGCAGAAAGAAAAAAAATATCAGTGTTTCTGCAAGCAAGAGAAAAGAGAAGAACTGTGTAGTATTATGTTCTGAAAAAAATGAGTATAGTACAAGGAGAAAAAACCAATACAAGGAGATACAGAAGAAGACGTACTATAATCAAGTTGTTTTAAATTTGACTAAGATTGTAAAGAATTTTAAAAGAAAAAGAGCATTTTACAAAAAAAAGAAATATATTGAACATGTTGTTGATAAAGCTTTTGAATTGAAAAAAAGGTTTTGTTTTAGTAATCAATATAATTCGATCATTAGATAAGACAATCCATTTAATGAAGGCCAAAAGTAAGTGGAAAAGAGTAATTAACAAAAGTAATTTTTCAGAGGTTTTTTTGGGTGAATGGAAACATAGTTCAAGTTCTGAGCCTTTTTTTATGAGGAGAGTTATTTTCAGAGTAATGAGTTGTTGCATGCAGTTGACACAACAGGTCGTGCTTATGAGGTTAAAAATGGTTGTCCTATTGAGAAAGAGAAAATTGTTCCTTGAAATGAGGAACAGTTGTTAGCTGATGAAGTGTTAGGGAGACGTCCTAAAGCTCCAGTGTACACTTGGAATTGCAGTACTATTTGTAGTGTATGGCAGGAATCTATTGAATTTTTACGCAATTTCGTACGCAACTATACTTAGATAAGAGTTAAACAAAAGATTAGGATGTTGCAAGGATTAGACCCTTGTAGAGTTAGGGAAAATACTGGTTTGTAAGGACATTCTTTGGCTTGTCTTACTAAAAGAGTATGTAGAAGTATTTTTCACCATTTCAGGATGTTAGCAGTTCATCATACTCAAATGAGGAAATTAGTGAGAAGGTTGTATTATGCAAAAAGTCCAGCACTAATGTTAAAAAAGTTGAACAGTGCTCTTTTTCATGGATCTGCATCAGATGTAATAAAGGTTTGTGATGAAATTCAGGTTAGTTACGTTGGTCCTGAGGAAGACAGTGTAGAAAGTGATACATTAAGAGAAGGAAATGTAGAAGAGAATGTATAAGATTGTAGTACAGAAAATTTTGAGCAAGAAATTACAAAGTTTGAGGTGATTTCTGGTGAAAGGCCAAAATATTCTTGTATCTGTTGTCGACGTACTCATTATAAAAATCAGACCAGGACTGTTGATCTGTTTTTCAAAAGTGAAAAGTAAAATAAAAATGAGTGGAAGAATTTTGCAACCTATTTGTTGGTAGAGAATTCTTTTGATTTGGGTTCTGATCAGCGTATTTGTAAATATTGTTATAATAAATTAGATAAGAATAAAATGCCCGCTAGAGCTGTGCATAATAATCTTGAGTTGGTAAATATTCCTTTTGAATTGATGGATTTAAATACCTATGAGTCTATTCTTGTTCAATGTGTTCATCCATTTCAAGCTTTGTTCGTATGGAGCCTAAGATGGGGAAATTGCCTCCTTCAGATTTACAGAGAGGGTTAAAGGGAAGAGTTGTATATTTGCCTCTAGATTTAAAGAAAAATATTGAAACAATTGGTGTAGAAAATGCAGAAGATGAACCTTTAGTTATTTTAGTTAATGGTGTTCCTACTAAGAGCAAGAAAATCTGGTAGGAATTAGTGGATGTTAGGAAAGTTAAAAAGGCAATGTTGCATCTGATAAGAAACAATCAATAGTATGAAAATGTGTTTCTGAGAGAAGAAGAAATAACTGTAGAAGAAGACAGTGACTTGCCATCTGGACAAACTGAAAAAGTGGATGTGTCCAGAACAGAAGAAATCTACGAACATTATAGTGTTCATCCACTTCATTCTAATGAAGTGATGGGGGATACTATAGAATTGTTCCAAATGAAAGAAGCAAAGGGAAGTTCCATTAGTGTATGGAAAAAAAGCTTGTAGGCTTGTAGCTGCTTTCCTCAGTTGTTTCCCACAGGAAAAGGTGGACAATATGATGACCGACCTGTGCAGATTCCTGCATCTGAATACCGGACATCTAGATTGTATGCTGAAAATCCAAGATTCCGACAATGTATTCCATATTTGTTTCACCTGTTGTTTGAGAGTGATTTGTCTGGACTTTCTTATGCAGTAAATCATATATTGAAAACAGGTGTCATCTGCAAAATGTTTCAGAAAAGGAATTTATGGATAAAGTACACTTGAAAGATAATGTTTTGGAATCTCATCTGATTAATCTCATGGCATGCCAGTGTGGTACTAATGAGTACTGGTACTGTCGTCATGGATAACTTAAATGTATGCTAAGGAACTTAGGAACTCCTACATGGTTCCTTACTCTAAGCTGTGTTGAATATGCTTGGGATGATTTACTTCAATTTCTTCGAGAGGCAAATGCAAATATAGAAAATATTGAATACAAGACACCTGGAGAATTATGTTCTTTGGATCCAGTTAATGTATGCAGGTATTTCAATCATACATTTGATGCTATGATATCTTTTATCACCAATAAAAAAATCCACCTCTTGGAGAGGTTTTGGATTTCTTTTGGAGAAAAGAGTATCAAGCAAGAGGTGCTCCTCACATACATATGTTAATATGGATTAAAGATGCTCCCAAATTTGTAACAGACTCAGATGACACTGTATTGTCTTTCATTGAAGAATATGCAACATGTGATACACCGAAAAGTACAAAAGATAAGGACTTAAGAGAAAAAGTCTTACAATTTCAAATCCATCGTTGCGGCACATACTGTTGACGAAAGTACAAATCAAAGGATAAATTCTATAACAAATGTCGTTTTGGATTCCCACGTCCTGTAATATCGAAAGGAAGAGTGAACAATTTTATGTCATCTCTACGATATAGTATCAGAAGAAAGTTCTCCAAAAAATACCTACAACTTAAGAAGAAATGAAGAGTCAAAATATATGAATGATTACAACCCAGTAATTTTGTTTATGTGGAATACTAACATGGATATTCAATACGTTGCGGACAATTCCATAGCTGTTGCTCAATATGTGACATCTTACATAACCAAATCAGAAAAGACTGAATTGAATGAAATGTAGGAAGAGATTTCTCACGAGAAGAGTCTAAGTAAGAAATTATATACTTACAGTTTGAAGATGTTACCTCATCGAGAAATTGGAGCGTATGAATGCTCCGATCGCTTATCATCTGCAAGTCTTTACTCCAAATCTAGAAGAATCATTTGGGTGAGTCTTGGTCTTTCTGCAACATGAAACCGAGTACTTAAACCTGTACAAGAAATTGAATATTTAGCTGAAAAGGAGCCGTAAAGTACAGATATTGTGAAAACAAATATGTTGGATACATATTATCTAAATAGAAGTCATCATCTTGAGAACATGTGTCTGTATGAAGTATTGCAAAACTATATTTTTAAACGGAATATTACAGAAAACATCAATAATAGAATACATGCCGTGATTGGTTCTGAAGGATGTCTGGTGAAACAAAGAAAAGGACATTTGATTAATCATCGTAAACTGAGTTGTGAAACACCTGGCAAAAGGGAATTTTACTATTTAGCTCTTTTGCAACTTTTCAAGCCATGGCGTTCAGAATTGGAATTACTTGGAGATTTTGAGAGCTATGAAGATTCCTTCAATGCTACTAAAGACACTATAGAATATCCTGTTTTTGCTAATTACTTGAAAATGTTGAATGATGAAATTGAACAAGAAGCTGCAATTGCAGCTGAGATTGCTAGAAACAGTTCTCAGGAAAGTCAAAGTTCTGCTTCATTAAGTCAGGATCCATTAGGAGAACCAATTATTCAAAATGAAGCAGCAACTGCTATGGAAGAGGTGGAAACAGCAATGTATCAAGCTCTAGAAGATGTACGAAACTTAGGAACTTTGGAAGAACAACTAAATGTTGAGCAGAAAGAAATATATGAGCAAGTGAAAGAACAGATTAATCATGGATTACTTCATGAAAACAAAGAGTGTGCTTGCTCATCCTTTCAACCTATCCAATTGTACGTGAGTGGACAAGCTGGAACAGGAAAAAGTTTTTTAATAAAAGTAATTTCAACTTATCTACACAAAAGAACTGACTCGTATTTGTCTTGTGTTGTCACTGCTCCAACTGGGTTGGCAGCACACAATATTAAAGGAATTACTTTACATCGTTTATTAATGCTACCAGTAGAGCATGAAAACAAATTGGAATAGCACAAGCTATCTGGAGAAGCTTGTTTTGAAGTTTCAAGAGTCTTGAAGAAAATGAAACTTCTCATTATTGATGAGGTAAGCATGGTATCAAACTTAATGCTTGCCTTTGTGCATTTAAGAATGCAGCAAGTTCTTAAAACAGAGTATGACGTAATATTTGGAGGAAAACACATCATAGTTTTTAGAGATCTACTACAACTTACTCCTGTGAAAGGACAACCAGTGTTTAAAACACTGGCACACGAAGATACAAGAAAGTCTTTGGGGAGTATTGGAAACGTTAACATTTGGTCATATTTTCAATATAAGGAACTTATTACAAATATGCGTCAGGCAAATGATGCAGATTATGGAACAATTCTTCAAGATATAAGGATTGGAAAACTGACAGAACATGGCAAACAAGCTTTACAGAGACAATTACTTCCCAATTTGTATTCAAATGAAAATATTTTTCCTGAGAAAATATATATGGAAATTTCAGAAAACAACTCTGTAATCTGTTTAATGCCAACACTACTTGAATGTTCTATATTCAATGAAGAAATGTTAAATTTGAAAAATGAAGAAATTATAAAATTGGAAGCAATTGATAAAATAGAACATGAAAGGATCACTATTATTTTGACTGAAAAGTTGAAGAGGAAATTGGATTCATTAGAGAAATCGATAAGTAAAACTGCTGGGTTAGAAAAGAATCTATATGCATGTAAAAACTGTAGGATAATTTTACGAAGTAATTTGAATGTGGAAAAAGGTTTAGTAAATGAAACAATGAGTAAAATTGTTGATTTTGTTAATTATGTAAATACAGGGGTGTGGAATTTAATAAAATATCTACTTGTCCAGGGGGCTGGTTGCTTCATAAATCTACTTGTCCGGTAACAAAATCCACTTGTCCCTTTGGTGCCATGTAGTGCGGCGACAAATTATGGTAGCATCTCATTATATAAGAGCTCTGATATAGCCTCTCTGATTATGCCAGGGCTCATACCATAGTAGTGCTTGAATACTTGCAATCCCTTTATGTTGCCACGTTTCCGCAGATCTACATACTGGGGCTGAAGGTAGTGGTAAGCAATAGTTCCATGGTTAGAATGCCCTTTTGAGTGTGTTCCAACCTACTAACTTGCATGTTTTAAGGGTTTTCAACAACTCTTCTCTAATCTGTTCCCATATTGAGAAATGTTGGCAATTTACTCCTGACAATGGCACGCGTAAACCTTCTTCCAGAGTTGGGAAGAAGGTAGTTGGAGGGAAAGTGAACTTGCAAACACTCACAAGAGCAAATGCATGTTAGCTGAGGCTAAAAAGCAGTTCACAAATATTTTCTTGGCGTACTATTTCTTGTCCTACGTCTGTAAATTCTTTACGAATTCATGAAAGCCGTATAGCTGCACTTAATGTTAGGACACATACCATTGGTGCACTTTTGAAACTTTCTTTAATATTTGGGCCCCTAATTTGGTCTGGCGTTGGCCATGACCTTTTGAGTTTATTCAAATTCTCTCTCTCTCTCTCTGTATCATCTGGCTTCACTGTGAGTGACCGCATTCTGCTCTTTCACAAGGAGCATTTCGGCGCAGAAAGTAGTTTTGTTCATTTCCAGTAACTGTGCAGTGTGCGCTTTTTGAGACCAAAAACAACTTTTGCTTTTGCCAATGTTTTTTATAATGGTGAGGGCCTGGCAGCTCCCATACTAATATGATTTTACAAACAACATTCCAAAACAAGTCACACATTGACAAAACTATAAAACTGACCACCAATTTCAGACCCACTGACTTTGCCAATGCTTGTTTATTTTTGTTTCCCATAATCTTATTGAAACTGGTTACTAAGCTTGGGCTGAAAATTCGGTCCGCTCGCGGAATTTGCAGATTCTCGCGATTTCGCGATCCGCAAATCTCGCGAAATCGCGGTAAAATCCGCGAATCAGCAGGGACGAATTTTCAGACAAGCACTTACAGGGTTACAGCAGCAGGTGCAAAAGTTGAAGCAAATTTTTTGTAATCTTTTACAAAAGGGTTACAAAGAAATTACCTTCAACCTGGGCACCTGCTGCTGTAAGCCTGTAAGTGCTTCCTGGCGCCTCGTTGCCTACTTGCAACTATTCTCTGACCCTGCTCTGACCCTTGAAGCAGGGTCAGAGAATAGTTACAAGTAGGGAATGAGGCGCCTGTCACGAAAATTAAACCTCAACAGGAAGCACTGACAGATATAAAAACAAGCATTTGCAATGCAATAGGTCTCGCATTAGGAAAGTTTGAGCTATTGGTCTTGTAAATGACAATTTTTTTTATTTATGTGTTGGTTTTGAAAATAGCTAAATTAATAGCTTTGTCATTTACAATGCCAATAGTTATAACTTTCGCAAATGTGACACCTATAGCATTTGTAATGCAACATGTTTTGTATTTACGTGACTTAGCTTATTGATATTACAAATTACAATGGCTTTTAATTTTTTTAAATAATTAATACTTAAATAAAAGTGATTTTAATTTATAATGGCATAGCTTAAACTTTTGTAAATAACTTTTGTGAAGATTATGTTCAGTGTTTTTTATTGTGATGAAAATGCAAGAACAGAAGTGAAATATTAACATCTTTTTGTGACATTTGTAATAAAGTTTGAGACATTGAGAGAACATATTTGAACCAGTTGTTGTTGAATGGTTGCGCAGATTGATGCTGGGGTGGCGCTAAGTGATGCTGTGGTGGTGCTGAGTGGTGCTGTGGTGATGCTGAGTGATGCTGTGGTGGTGCTGAGTGATGCTGTGGTGATGCGGAGTGGTGCTGTGGTGGTGCTGAGTGATAATGTGGTGGTGCTGAGTGATGCTGTGGTGGCGCTGAGTGGTGCTGTGGTGGTGCTGATTGGTGCTATGGTGGTGCTGAGTGATGCTGTGGTGGTGCTGAGTGATGCTGTGGTGGTGCTGAGTGGTGCTGTGGTGGTGCTGCGTGATAATGTGGTGGCGCTGAGTGATGCTGTGGTGGCGCTGAGGTGCTGTGGTGGTGCTGAGTGATAATGTGGTGGTGCTGAGTGATAATGTGGTGGTGCTGAGTGATGCTGGGGTAGCGCTGAGTGATGATGTGGTGATGCAGAGGGCAGAAAGGCACAAAAAGCAGTCTAACAAAGGGCAGAAGGGCAGAAAAACAAGGGAAAAACTAGTCTAACAGAGGGCAGAAGGACACAATAAAACAGTCTAACAGAGGACAGAAGGGCAGAAAAACAAGGGAAAAACGAGTTTAACAGAGGGCAGAAGGGTACAAAAAACTAGTCTAACGGGGCAGAAAGGCACAAAAACGAGTCTAACAGAGGGCAGAAGGGCATAAAAAACGAGTCTAACAGAGAGCAAAAGGGCACAAAAACAAGGGAATAACAGAGGGCAGAAGGGCACAGAAAATGAGTCTAACAGAGGGCAGAAGGGCAGAAAAACAGGGGAAATATGAGTCTAACAGAGGGCAGAAGGGCACAAAAAACGAGTCTAACAGGGGGCAGAATGGCGGAAAAACAAGGGAAAAACGAGCCTAACAGAGGGCAGAAGGGCAGAAAAACAAGGGAAAAACGAGTCTAACAGAGGGCAGAAGGGCACAAAAAACGAGTCTAACAGGGGGCAGAATTAATCCCACCCTGCGTGTTTGTCCACGAAGATGCCACCTTTTTGTGCAATACCTCTACTCAACTGGAGTACTTTCTACTGTCTAATCAGTAAGTGCTCCCTCGTTGGCTAAATGCATAGGGGCAGATTTACAATAACTGGCGCATCCCCAGGGATGCGCCAGTTATTGTGCGCCGCAGCTCCGCCACCCATGGTGCGCCGCATTTACAATGCGGCGCACCATGTGGCAAAAACAGCACAGATGCGTCATGCATCTGTGCCGTAAAAGCAGCGCATTGCTGGAGCTGCGTCGCGCTTGTGACGCAGCTCCAGCAATGCTCTGGGGGGCCCTATCTCCCAAATGCTGCATCAAGCCTTGCGCCTGCTTCAAGCAGGCGCAGGGTTTTGATGCAGCATTGGCCTAAAAGTGACTGAGTGAAATCTTGTAGATTTCCCTCAGCCACTTTTAGGAGGCGTTCCTGCACAGGAACGCCCTCCCCTGCGCCGGAACGCCGCCTGATGGCGCAGGGCTTTACAACGTGACGCATCTCTCAGATGCGTCACGTTGTTAATACCCAGCACCATGGCGCATCTTTTGTGCTGCCGCTGCGTCACAAAAGGTCTCGGTAGAGGGTGGCAGTGGTGAACCAGAGGGTGCTGTGATGAACCAGAGGGTGGCAGTGGTGCACCAGAGGGTGGCAAGGGTGAACCAGGGGGTGGCAGTGCTGAACCAGAGGGTGACAGTGGATAACCAGAGGGTGGCAGTGGTGAACCAGAGCTGCTGTGATGAACCAGAGGGTGGCAGTCATGAACCAGAGGGTGGCAGTGGTGAACCAGAGGGTGACAGTGCTGTACCAGAGGGTGGCAGGGGGAACCAGAGGGTGCTGTGATGAACCAGAGGGTGACAGTGCTGTACCAGAGGGTGGAAGGGGGAACCAGAGGGTGCTGTGATGAACCAGAGGGTGGCAGTGGTGAACCGGAGGTTGGCAGGGGTGAACCAGAGGGTGGCAGTGGTGAACCAGAGGGTGGCAGTGCTGAACCAGAGGGTGACAGTGGTTAACCAGAGGGTGGCAGTGGTGAACCAGAGGTGCTGTGATGAACCAGAGGGTGGCAGTCATGAACCAGAGGGTGGCAGTGGTGAACCAGAGGGTGACAGTGCTGTAACAGAGGGTGGCAGGGGTGAACCAGAGGGTGGCAGTGGTGAACCAGAGGGTGACAGTGCTGTACCAGAGGGTGGCAGGGGTGGACCAGAGGGTGCTGTGATGAACCAGAGGGTGGCAGTGGTGCACCAGAGGGTGGCAAGGGTGAACCAGAGGGTGGCAGTGCTGAACCAGAGGGTGACAGTGGTTAACCAGAGGGTGGCAGTGGTGAACCAGAGGTGCTGTGATGAACCAGATGGTGGCAGTCATGAACCAGAGGGTGGCAGTGGTGAACCAGAGGGTGACAGTGCTGTACCAGAGGGTGGCAGGGGTGAACCAGAGGGTGCTGTGATGAACCAGAGGGTGGCAGTGGTGAACCAGAGGTTGGCAGGGGTGAACCAGAGGGTGGCAGTGGTGAACCAGAGGGTGGCAGTGCTGAACCAGAGGGTGACAGTGGTTAACCAGAGGGTGGCAGTGGTGAACCAGAGGTGCTGTGATGAACCAGAGGGTGGCAGTGGTGAACCAGAGGGTGACAGTGCTGTACCAGAGGGTGGCAGGGGTGAACCAGAGGGTGCTGTGATGAACCAGAGGGTGGCAGTGGTGAACCAGAGGGTGGCAGGGGTGAACAAGAGGGTGGCAGTGGTGAACCAGAGGGTGGCAGTGCTGAACCAGAGGTGCTGTGATGAACCAGAGGGTGGCAGTCATGAACCAGAGGGTGGCAGTGGTGAACCAGAGGGTGACAGTGCTGTACCAGAGGGTGGCAGGGGTGAACCAGAGGTGCTGTGATGAACCAGAGGGTGGCAGTCATGAACCAGAGGGTGGCAGTGGTGAACCAGAGGGTGACAGTGCTGAACCAGAGGGTGACAGTGGTTACCCAGAGGGTGGCAGTGGTGAACCAGAGGTGCTGTGATGAACCAGAGGGTGGCAGTCATGAACCAGAGGGTGGCAGTGGTGAACCAGAGGGTGACAGTGCTGTACCAGAGGGTGGCAGGGGTGAACCAGAGGGTGCTGTGATGAACCAGAGGGTGGCAGGGGCGAACCAGAGGGTGGCAGGGGTGAACCAGAGGGTGGCAGTGGTGAACCAGAGGGTGGCAGTGCTGAACCAGAGGGTGACAGTGGTTAACCAGACGGTGGCAGTGGTGAACCAGAGGTGCTGTGATGAACCAGAGGGTGGCAGTCGTGAACCAGAGGGTGGCAGTGGTGAACCAGAGGGTGACAGTGCTGAACCAGAGGGTGGCAGGGGTGAACCAGAGGGTGGCAGGGGTGAACCAGAGGGTGGCAGTGGTGAACAAGAGGGTGGCAGTGAGGAACCAGAGGGTGGCAGTGGTGAACCAGAGGTGCTGTGATGAACCAGAGGGTGGCAGTCGTGAACCAGAGGGTGGCAGTGGTGAACCAGAGGGTGACAGTGCTGTACCAAAGGGTGGCAGTGGTGAACCAGAGGGTGCTGTGATGAACCCGAGGGTGGCAGTGGTGAACCAGAGGGTGGCAGGGGTGAACCAGAGGGTGGCAGTGATGAACCAGACGGTGGCAGTGGTGAACCAGAGGGTGAAAGTGGTTAACCAGAGGAAGGCAGTGGTGAACCAGAGGTTCTGTGATGAACCAGAGGGTGGCAGTCGTGAACCAGAGGGTGGCAGGGGTGAACCAGAGGGTGATAGTGCTGTACCAGAGGGTGGCAGGGGTGAACCAGAGGGTGCTGTGATGAACCAGAGGGTGGCAGTGGTGAACCAGAGGGTGGCAGGGGTGAACCAGAGGGTGGCAGTGGTGAACCAGAGGGTGGCAGGGGTGAACCATAGAGTGGCAGTGCTGAACCAGAGGGTGGCAGTGGTGAACCAGGGGGTGGCAGGGGTGAACCAGAGGGTGGCAGTGGTGAACCAGAGGGTGGCAGTGATGAACCAGAGGGTGGCAGGGGTGAACCAGAGGGTGCTGTGCCCATACACGACCGCATGGGTAACTTCGCAATGCAAGCAGCCCGCGAACACGCAAAAAGCCCCGCGAACATGCAAAAAAAACCACGAACACGCAAAAAAAACCACGAACACGCAAAAAACAAAAATCCGCAAATTTGCACAAATTCGCGGATTTTACGTATTGCGATTTCGATTTTGCACGAATTCGCGGAACGTGAATTCGCAAATTTCGCCCATACTTACTGGTTACACTGATTTTTCTATTATGTATATTTTTGGGAAATACTAGCATGCAACAACATGTTACGAAATGATGCTGCAAAGAAATGGTACCTCAAATTTCAGTGGTTTAGCTAAATGTTTTTTCCTGCTTTCAATTTTTTATGAACATTATATTTTGACAGCAAAGAATAATCAATCTTGCTTTCAAGCTCCTGAAAATATTTGCATCAAATCAGAGCATTCTGGGAGCATTTACATTATACATAGCCTCATATTGCTAAACTTTGAAAACGTGTGTTCACATTTTTATACTGGAACCACTGTCAGTAATGCAGTCAGAGCTTACATTTACTTAGAGCGCTCACCCTAATAATAAAGGCTTTCAATTAATGAACCATAAATACAAGTTTAAACAGCATGAACATATGGACAAAAATATTACTTTAACTGCAGACAGTGCCCTTCCCTGATCCATAATGTGGTACAGCAAGCTGGCAGCCGAAGGGTTTGCGCTACAGGGGGTTGGGCCTACTTGTCCCAAGGACAAAATACACATGAAAACTTGTTGCCCTTGACCTCAAACAATATGTCCTGGGTGTCGGGCTATAGGAATTCTACATCCCTGTAAATAGAAATGGAATTGAATTTTTGAAAATAAAATTTGATGAAATTGCTGAAGTACAACAACTTAGTCGGTGTGCAGTCCATTTTTTGCTTGTAAAAGATTTGTATGTACGCAGAAAACAGTTTCCAATTTGTTTGGCATATGCGGTGACCATTCATAAATCTCAAGGTTTAAGTGTAGATAGTGCTTTAGTTAATATTGGAAGTACCGTGTTTAAAGAGGGTATGGCATATGTTGCTTTGTCCTGAGTGAGAACTTTATCTGGATTGTATTTGATTGATTTTGATGAGACAAAGGTTAGTGCAGATGTAAGTTGTGTGAAAGAGTATAATAGATTAAGAAGAGACTATACTCCCAATTTAGATAAATATCCAGTGTTTGAAAAGCATGTGGTAGGTAGAAAAAGAAGATTTGAGAATATCTGTAATGAAACTGTAGAGAAAGGAAAAAAACAGATGAAGTTGCACCTGCAAGCAAAAAGAAAAAGGATAGTGTTGAAGAAAATATTGGATATCGGTTTGAAAATAGTTGTGGTGTCAACTGCTATGCTAATGTAGTTGTTAATGTTGTTTTTCTTCTTCAAAGTTTGCAACAGCAAATTGCTGAACATCAGGAGAAAAGATTCTCTTCATTGTTGTATTCTGTTTATGAGAAATGTACTAGTGATAGAACTAAAATACAAAGTGTTTCTGATATTCAAAATGTTTAGACATATGATCTGGTTCTACTCAATTTACACAAAATATAGAGCAATATTGTCAGGAATTTTTAATGTTTATGCTTGGTGTATTGGAAGATGAAGGTATAGATATTAAAACCCTTTTTGGCCTTTCTTATAAATGGGAACATGAGTGTCAAAATTGTTTGTTTACATGTACCACTAACAAAGACACTGAAAGATTTGTATATTTGACTTTACCAGACTGTGAATCAGTGTCCTTTAATAATTTAGTTAGATGAGCTACTCAAAACATGGAGTCTAGGCAATGTTAGTAAGAAATGTTATCAACATTATTTATACAAAGCTATGGGCAGTATGTCATTTTAATGCTGCAATGTTGTAGAGCTGATGGAAGAAAATTGGAAACTTTATTTAACAATTTTGTAGCTACTCAAGTATCAATATCAGGAAGAACTTTTGTAGCTGTTGCAATTATTTTTCATGATGGACCTTCTACAACATCTGGACACTACACTGTTTTTTTAAGATGTCTGAAAGGTTGGATACTTTGTAATGATACTGAATTAGTTATTAAGCAAAGTTTGCCTAAAGAGTTACCAAATTCTTACCTAATATTTTTAATGCCTACATTTTAAGAGCTACATTTTGGCCTTTCATGATTACTGCTGTTAAGGTGCATTAAGTTGGTGTTGTAGAGTATATTCTAAAAGGAGGGTGAGGAATTTGAAGGATATTTCTCATGTTGATGTTGAAGCAGTGTAGGTGTATGTGGTTGTGGATGATGTAGCTGCAGCAGGGGATATTGAAGATCAGTCAGTTGGAGGTGTTTTGGATTTGTAATAGTCTTTGTAGGTGTTTGCTTGAAATTCCTGTGTAGAGTGTTCCATGTGTGTAGTCTGTTAATGAGGGCCTGTGTAACTGTTCTTCTTCTCTTGGTTAGACTCCATTTCTAAATGTTGCAGAGCATGTCTAGGGTGTTGTAGCAATATGAGGAGATGCTTTAGACTTGCTTTCACATGCAGAGCGAGGAGTTAAGGATGAATCATAAGTTGTGTGCATGGTTAGTAGGTGTTAGTACTGTTTACAGTGTAGTTGGCCAGCAGAAGTCATCTGAAGGTGAATAGGTGGGTTTGAGGATGAGTATCTTCATGTTGTGCAAGTTCAGATTTACAGAGCTGCTCCTGATCCACTTGGTGACATCTTTAATTATGTTGTGGAGGTTATTTATTATGTTATGTGGTTCCTTGGTGAGGAACAGGATGAGCTGGGTATCGTCGATGTAAGAGATGATGTTGTGGTTGAGATGGCGAGCCACTTGTGTAAGGGTGGCTATGAAGATGTTGAATAGCATTGGGTTGACGGATCAGCACTGATGGACGGTGCAAATGATATCAATGGTTTTGGATCAGAATACTGGAAGGCAAATGTTCAGAGTTACTTTTGATCATCTTTCAAAGTAAGAATTACAGACATTCTATTTGGCCATGAGGACAAGTTTGTGAAACCTTTAAAAACTTTTTTTCATATTTTATCATGGAATAAAAGTAACAATGGTGTTTTGTTATTTCTAGAATGTTTGACATACCTCATAGTTACGTAAGAAATTGGTCTTAGAAAAAAACATTTAAGATATATTTTATTTCTATTTTTGAAATATTTATTGAGATTGTTTTTTTTTTAAGATAATCTTCTTGATTGTCTGTTTTTTTGCCCGCTGTTATGTGATGAGTACTATTGAACTCACTGTTTGTAGTGAAATTCAATATATTCTGAGAACAGCAAAACAGGCAAATTAAATGCTTTAGAAATGATTTTGTGTTGTATAAGATAAATTGTAACTGTATTTTTTGTGTCTTCTACAGATGGTAAATTTGCATTAGTTATTATTTTTTTAATGTATTATTTTGGAAGTAAGTATGACTAACTATCAAAAATGATTGATGGGATGTACTTCTACAAAAGTGAAGTAACACGACGTCTATGGTGTACAAAAGTTTATAAAGATGGTTTGTATCTTTGAAACACATTTGAAGAAATTTAAAAAACATATATAGTGAGTGTACTTGTCTTCTTTGTATTTAACTACAGCACATCAACTGCTTTGGAATTTGTAAGCTGAATAGATATTTTTTTATTTTTTTCAGTACTGCATTTTATTATGATAGCCATAGTTTATTTTAGTTTTGTATTTTTTTGTAGTTTTTTTAACAATTTTTTTTTGTAGCAACAAAAACTAGAAAAATAGACCTTTTAACAAAATAAACAGTAGACCTGGAACACAAAATTAAAGAAAAATTGTGCTACTCCTCCCTCCTAACAATAAGGTCCACTGACTGCTCCCCATAACATAAAAGTTCATTGCAAAACTTGCAGAGGAACATGATGTTTGCAAATTGAGGAACTATCATTTTAGTAGGAGTGCTTCCTGATGGTGGTGGCGGTGCACTTGAGGTGCTCGGAACTGCAGGTGGTGGAAAATCCTGCAGACTGCTAGTCTTCTTTCTTGCGTAGTTGTGAGGATGTACATTTTTTACGTGTCGGTCCATACTGGATGTCCAAAAGAATATTTTTTATTTGGGTCCCTGCGAGACAGAGTTGTACTGCACATTTTGCAGATCACCACTGGTGCGTTCACTTTTTTTTGGTGTTCAGGAAAACTGAAAAATGTAGACATTTTAGTTTCTATTTTTGAATGTGTGTATCAAACGTTATATTATGGTGAGAGGAGGTCTGCCACAAGGATGATGTTATCAGGGATGTCATGAGTGATGTCATTTGAGATGTCATGAGTGATGTCACTGACCATGTCATGAGTGATGTAATATGTGACGTCATCAGCAGTGCATTGCGGGCGCGCGAGTTATAGTTAACTATAACGGGGGAATTTCAATGGTTTTGTATGAATGAAATGTCCAGCTAACTATAACATGTTTGAAACCTATGGTTTTTCCGTTAATTTCTAAGGTTTTTTAAATGCTAATTTTTAACTATAACGTGTGTGAAACCTATGTTTTTTTTAGTGAATATATATATATAATATATATATATATATTACCTACTGGTGGTCGCCAGTAGGTAGTTATAGTTAGGACCTATTATGCATAGGAAATTCGCAACATTCTATTACCAATAACTTTGGTGCCGATTGATGAATCTTCTCGAAATTTTCCAAACTTTTGGCCAGCTCAGTTCTGCTCCTTCCCTGAAAGTTTAGAGGGTGATTTGTCAAGCAGGGGCCGAGAAAAAGGGCCCCAATACGTGTTTCCCCATGCAATTTCCCATAGGACCTTTAGATACGGCTACAGCCCGAACGGCAGAACGGAATTACACCAAATTTGGCAAAGAGGTAGTCCTCAGTCAGGCCTGTGCTTTTTGCTTAAATGGTGTTAATCTGTTCAGTAGTTCCTGAGAAAATTAAGTTTAAAGTCATTTATATATATATGGGCACAGGGGCTCCATGTATTGTGTGAGGATTGTCATTGATTCATAAGCGCACCGTCCCGATCACGCGCCCAATGCTAATTGGCTGTCAAGCGGTTGTAAACATTCGAAACAAGGAACTGTTGGCAGCCATTTTGTGCCTCGGTAGAAGCGAGGCCGAGGAAGTCAGTGGAATATGTGTGCAAAACGGAGAAAGGGGCAGGGTAGAAATAATTTAACCCTCTAGACCTGCTTAGGAGGTCCCACATTTAAAAACAAAAAACAAAACGGCAGGTGCGTGTAGGGTGCGCGGACTCTGCCATAAAATAAATAAAAGAAAACAGCTTTTTTTTATAATTTGTTCCCGGGGGGGGTAAATACCGGGGGCAATATTATAATATTTTATGGGGGCTCTTATAATTAGACCTCGGGGGGTTAAATACCGGGAGCAAAATTATTACATTTTATGGGGGGCCTAGAGGGGCCCCACAGCCCCAGGGATCGTCACCTCCCCGGGCTAAAAAAAAAAATGATGTGGGGAGGGGTCCAAGGTCACCAAAGCCGTGGGGACCACCACCCCCGAGGCTTTATGTATTGTGGAAGTGGGACAGTGCGGCCCCCTTCCTGGAGCACTCAAGGGTCCCGTTACCCCCGGGGCTACAAATAAAAATGGTTGGAGGGGCTGTAAGGCCTCCAAAGCCCACCACTTCCCGGGGCATTATGTATTGTGGGCGGGCCAGATCCTTCAGAGATTGATTTTTTACATGGGGAGCTGCATGTTAGTAGCTCCCTATGTGGAAAAACAATGCTGGCACCCAAGCGCATAGAAGTTGTGCAGAAAAGGCGCAGGATTAGTACACCCTACAGATTATGAGTCGTGCATGCAGCCGTGCGCACCAGTGGGCCGAACTGAGCAATGACGGCTCCCAAATGCGTAGAAATTGTGCACCAAAGGCGCTGGATTTGTGCACCCTACAGATTATGAGTCGTGCATGCAGCACGTGCACACCAGGGGGTCACACTGAACACTGCGCTGGGTGCATGACTTTTAATTTTACCGTTAAAAAATAGTTCCTATCAGTAATTTCTAATATCCCCGTGGACCCCATCCCCCAGGGCTTAAAAAAAATGTTGGGGACCGTGGGGGGAGTCATAATGCCCCCACTGTCCCATCAGCTCTACGCGTCCTTCGCGAGACAGCGTTGCTTTTCAGCATGGGGAGATGCTAAGTTGTATATGGAAAAGCAATCTAGTTTGTATTTTTGAAAGTGAGAATAGATTTCACTGCTCTGTCTTTCAAAATGTAAACTAAGTTTGCTATGGGTGGGCGGAAGGCACGAGATTCACACCCTCTCATAGCAAACAGCAGTGTCCCGGGGGTAGGCACCCCAGGATACTGCAGGTATCCGGCGTGGCGGTCTCCAGGGCCTTCGAGGGCTGTAGGTTTAGGGCCACGCAGTCTGCCTCCCACAATACACTAAATCCTGGGGGTGGTGGTACCCGGGGATTGAGGGGGTCATTGAGGTCTCAGTCTTGTATAGGAAACAGCAATGTTGAGAAAATCTTCCGGTAAGATAACAAAGGATTTTAAAGTCCATTTTCGGTGGTTATTTTTGTACTTTGCAGGCGTTAAAGCGATGACAATTTTAACTCTGTTTTTGTAAATATCCAACTAAGTTGTGTAATGTCGACAATCTCGTCTTCCATTTAAATAGGCACAAAGTATGTATTGAAGTCCATTGTGAATCGTGAAACAACACTGTCTAATTGTGATTGATAAAGAAGTGAATGAGTTGTGTACATGTTTTGCTCGTAATGTGCATAGGGGTAAATTTACAAGTTCATTGCGTTACTATTGCATCACTTTTAAGATGGGAAAAGTGACGCAAAAGTGGTGCAAGGGTATTGTAAATCTGGTTTGGATTTTGAAAGACAAAATAGAGTGCATCTGTAGGGTAAGTGCAGGTTAGTGTAATGGTAACAATTATTATTCTATGTCAAGTGGGGTGCATCTGTAGGGTAAGAGCATGTTATTGTAGGGGTAACAATTAGTATTCTAACTCCAGGAGGATGCATCTGTACGGAATGTGCTGGATAGTGAATCAGTAAAAAAAAAAGTATTCCAACCCCAAGGTGGTGCATCTGTAGGGTATGTGCTGGATAGTGCATGAGTAACAATTAGTATTGCAAATCCAGGAGGTTGCATCTGTGGAGTATTTGCTGGCTAGTGTATGAGTAACAATTACTATGAAAAAGAAAGGAGTTACAGGAGAAGGAGACACGCATTTTTACGGTGAACGTGGAAGAAGAGAAAGTGAAGAGAGATGATTCGTGACGTGTTTAGGCTTGAGAGCCTGGTTAATATTAAACGGGTGCTGGCAGTGAAGTTCTTACTTATTATGGAAGAAGCCTTTCGGCATCTTGCGAAAGCAAGTCATCTTTAATAACTGCCTCTCGCTGCGTGTACTTGCAAGGTCATATGATTTGCTGGTATGTTAAAAACAGAAACTTTCTACACCTCTTTTTGATTGGTTGTGAAGCACTGTAAGAAGACGTATTACCAATCAATCCCTTTCATTGCGCAGATTTTGAAAAACATTTGACTGGCTGTTGTGTGGTTAACTCTACCTTCCTGATCCTAATGTTGATTGACTTGTTTTTTGTATGTGAGGTTATGATACCCTCACCATGTGCGTAGCCCATTTTGTGACGCACTTTATTTTACAATGCGTTTCAAGAACTAGTTGTAGTAGGGTGTTTTTAACTTAAACTGTGTACTCTGCTTTTTAGTTTGTTGACTGTAACGGTATTTAAAAATATTATTCTATTTTTTATTTTATCATAATTGTACTGACTTTTCACCTTTAGCGTGGAGTACTTTGTCCTTTCATTAAATGTATAATTCTTCAAACCATCCTTAAAAGAAAAATGCACAATTTTTGAAAATATTTTTATTGAATCTTTTATATTCATCATACGGTTGAAATGCAAAATCTTTTTTTCATTTATTGGTATCACGCGTTGCACCACATTTTTTTTATTTTATATTAAGTACTCATTACTTATGTTCACGTTATATAAGTGTTGCCATCATCTTTATTTAAATGTTTGGGCTTTTTTTTAACTTTCAGATAAAGTGGAATAGAAGTGCTACGACAAACACTCCCTCACTACTACATCTTTCTTTTTTATGTACACTTCATGTCATTATTACATTTAACAATCATTTTTAAAAATGGAAAGAACCATTAACATTTGAAGACACGATTATTTTATTTTTTCCCAAAAAAGTGCTTGCGAAGATAATCTTTTTGTTCTTCAAGAGTGAAAATTGGGAAAAGCTCTACTCAATATAAATACTTTTAGACCCTTTTCACTCTAGAAGATATAGAGTATTTTCCTTTATTTCAAAGTATTTTGTCGATAGTTTATTTAAACTACATTTTTCAATCATTAAGAAATACTTGCATACTAAAAAAATATATTATTTATTAATGTATGACATTTTCGGTTGAAAGTCTTCCAACTCCAGTTGAAGGATCATAAAGATATATATAAATTAAAATATACATTAACAATATGATCCCTCTGTGGAAATGAAAGATAGATTATACCTAATGGCATCGCTGCTAATCATTACTTTGCACATAGTAATTCCTTAATTAACCTATATTTCTTGTAATTATATTCAATTTAAAGGTAATTATACCACATTCTATAATCATTTAAATATTTTTGCTTTGTTTTTTAACAATATCAAACATATACCCATTCAGATAATTTACCTCTGTTTGATATTCTTTCCTTCTTTTGTCGAAATTCATCCAACTCCTCTAGAAGGAAGATAATGGTTTTTTTTAAACAACAGTTTTTATTAAGAACAAATGCAGGGCATATTTCAGAAATACATTGCATATTATTGTGACGATTGTACCTCATAATCAACAGCAGTACAGCAGACAGTACACTGATCAGTAACGTCAGACATGCATGGGCCATGTCAGCCAACTCGGCATCCCCAACCCCTCCCCCCTCCCCTAATCCGAGTCATCTTCACCTTCAGATAAAGGTGGATCACATAAAAAAACTATATTCATTCCAGGGCCCCCAGATTTTGCCCCACTTACGAGGGCACCCTCGGTTCGAGTACACCACTTTTTCGGCCAGCATCGCTGCATCAAGATCTCTGCACCAATCATTAATCACAGGCACCTCCACAGATAACCAGTATTTGGCTATATTTCTTTTGGCGTACATTATCCCCAGCATCGCCCAGTCTTGAGCAGGGTGGGAAAGGTCGTTTGGGCCCAATATGTTCAGCAGGCAGCACCTCGGTTCGGGCGTCACGGATTCCTTCACTACCTGTGACACCGTTCTCATGACCCTGGTCCAGAACGTCGCTATCTCGGGGCCCTGCCATATAGTGTGAAAAAAGGTTCCTTCCTCTCCACAACCCCTCAGGCAGAGACGGTGTTCAGCCCTCCCCATGATGTGTATTGTGACCCTGTTGTAATATACCCTGTGGAGTATTTTTAGCTGCACCAGGCGCAGTCTGGCGGGTATGGCTACCTCCCGCGGAGAGGACAGTGCTGTCTGCCAGTCTACCTCATCAAAGTCTCCTACATCAGTGGACCAACTGTGTTGCAATTGAAGCGTTGGATCTGGCAAGTTATTAATTATTTTGCGATATGTAAAGGTGGTCGCTTTTTTGAGCATATGTTCCGTAAGTAGTTGGTCCTCTAAAGGTGTGGATTCAGGTACTTCAGTGCCAGGTGGGAGGACAGACATCAATGCATGACTAATCTGGAGGTGTCTGAACCTTTCGGTGGGCGCTAGATCTTACTGATCTTGGAGTTCATCAAATGATATTACTGCACCTTGTTTCCATAAGTCACCAACTGTGGAAATACCAATCGTGTCCCAATCTTTGAATCCCTTACTATTACAGAGTTTACCCAGCTGCCGTGCGGACCAGAACGGTGTCATTTGGGTAATAACATCTTTACACTTAAGGCGACCCTGGGCTTTGTACGAAATACCCACCGTGTGAGCCGTTGGGCCCAGGAGGGAAGAGGTGCCTCTCTTGTCATATAGTGCAGGGAGAACTCCCGCCTCTCCCAGTTCAAATCTCTCTGGCTGAAATGCCGGCTCCGTTTGGGGTGCGTGAAGCCATTGGTTAATTATTTTTAAGTGGGCAGGAAGATAATGTTTAATGTATTTTTAAATATTCAATAACAATATGTTCCCTCTGAGAAAATTAAAGATATTCTGAGGATGCTTCCGAAGTCCTGAATCATTACCTTGTTGTAGTTTCTTTGCCCGTTTTAACTCTCTGAAACGAAACTTATCCTCCCAGGGGTGTGGTTTATACACTTTTTGGTTACCTAACACTCTGTGGGATCAATTTATTGCTCCTCCCACTTTTAAGTCACGTTTTTCAGGTTTTCTCATTTCCACTGTTTTAGTGTGTCACATGTTTATGTAAACGTGCCTCTTTACATACTTTTTTACTTTCGTACAATTTCTAAAATTCTTTATTTAAACTCGTTTTTCTTATTAAAGCATTTTTATAGGTTACTTTTTTTTAATACGAGTATTAACATTCATTCCCCCTTTTTTTTACTTATTATTCAAGTAACTTCCCTTTTTTGTTAAACTATTTTTAATATTCTTCATTACCGTAAACCCCTATTTTCCCTTTCCCGTGCGAGAGGTACTCTCTATTAAACTTTATATGTGAGTATTAATTTATTTAATTCCATTACTCCGAGTTTTAATACATTTATTTATCTAATATTTTTAATCTTTCTTTATACACTGCAAGGGATACTGTTATTTGTGTAGAATAACACTATGAATCAGTGTCCATTTGGCAAAATTGAGAGATTGATTTGGTTGGTTGACGTGTTTGCAGTTACATAAGTTCGTACAGTCTTGCAGTAAGCCAGGCTTCAGGGTATGCAGTGCTTCAAACTCCTATGCATTATGCATGTAGTGGTGTAATCACCTTCACATTTGTGCTTCAGGCCTACTATTCCCTAGTCAGTATCTATATACTCCAGCAAACACAGTGTGAGTGCTGTTGCAATTTCAAAATGACTCTTTTGGTATCATGTAGTAATTCATTCAGTAAAGTAAAAGTGAACCAATTAAGAATGTACCCAGTGTCTTTACTTATATTCATGTAATCATTCAGTCAGTAAGCATGTACTCATGCAGTGAGGCAGGCTTTAGGGAATGGAGTGATTCAAAGTGCTATGTATTATGCATGTAGTGGTGTAATAACCTTCACATTTACGCTTGAGGACTGGAATTCTCCACTCACTATACATACCAGGGGTCTCCAACTAGTAGCTTGAGAGCTACTGGTAGCTCACCAGCACCCTGAAAGTAGCTCTCAGAGGTGAAGCCAAACCAAACCAATCTCAGAGATTCTGTGTATATTAAAGAAGGTAGCACTGCTCATTTCACTACCCTTAAGAGTTACAGACAGCGAAAGCAATGCCAGGGCCTGTTCATAACACTCAAAGACAAACTGTGGTGGCGTATCAATTAATCAATTAGGGATGTATAGAGCTCACTACTCACCTGTGAGGATTTCCAGGCGCTGGGGGTGTATGTGGAGGGGGTTTGTGCAACTTTGGTCATTCGAAAAGGCAGGTGTTATGGTCTTCCTGAATCCTTTCAGTGTGGGGGTTTATCTGATGCTGAGGGGGAGTTCATTCCAGGTCTTGGCCATGATGTACGAGAAGGGTGTACATCCTGTCTGGTTATGTGAATACAGAGGATTTCGGGCAAGGCCTGGTCAGCGGAGTGGAGGTTTCTTTTGTGGGTGTAGAAGGAGATTGAGGTATTGGAGTCCGGTGTTGTGGAGGGCTTTATAGGTGTGTGTGAGCAGCTTGAAGGTCACTGTTTTTTCGACAGGGAGCAAGTGGAGTGCTCGTTTATGCTGGGTAATGTAGTCTTGTCGTGGGATGCTGAGGATGAGTCTGGCTGTGGTGTTCTGGACAGTCTGAAGTTTGTGGAGTAGGGATTTGTTGATTCTGGCACAAATGTCATTCCCGTAGTCCAGCCTGCTGGTGATGAGTGCTTGGGTGATGGTCTTCCTTGATTCGGGGGTGAGTCTATTTGAAGGTCTTGCTAAGTATGTGGAGGATGTTGAAGCATGTGGGAGCTGCAGCATTGGCCTATGGGTTTGTCACATGCAATATGTTTATGCACTTTAAATCTAAGTTTGGGAGACTTACTGTTGCGGTAATACCATTTGTGGCACACTGCATGTGATGATTTCAATTTTACTTGATTAGAAGCATTTAATATTAATACACGTTTTCCTAGCATTCTGCTGATAACTTCATTTGGAATTTTTTGGGGTTTACTACTGACAATTGTGCTTAGGATGGTGATAGTGTAATGTTAATACATACCCCCAGCACAACCCCTACACTTCACAAACACCACAACACTACTGTGCACCCTAAACACTATCCCCAGCATGAACCTCTTCAGTACATAAACACCACTGTACTACTCTAAACCCAAAAACACTATCCCCTACAGTAGACAAACACCCCTGGACTATCCTAAACCCTAAAACTCTACCTTCAGCACGACCCCCTATAATACACAAACACCAGTGTACTACCCTAAACGCTAAATGCACCATCAACACAACCCCTACTCTACACAAAGACCTATGCACAACCTTAAACCCTTAATCTATCCCCAGCAAAACACGTTCACTACACAAACACCACTACACTACCCTAAATCCTAAAACCCTCCACTGTTCCTCCTGAGGCAAAAAGCCGGGAGATAGCGCGTGTGTGTGGCAGAATTTTAAAACGTGTAAAATTGTAATTGCCATTATTTTTCTTTGCGCCGAAATTTGAATTAGAACCTGATTTTAACTTTGTGCCCATACAGTAGTAGTCTACACAGAACCTGCTACATCGACACAGCCGATTGAGGTGCTGTATTTCAGAGACGCCCGATCTATTTTGGCGGCCATCTTAGGGGAACCACTAGTCATAGCGCTCTAGCGCTTCAGACTGCAGTATAAAACCAGGGAGAGCACAGGCTCGCGAGACTCCACTGTTCCTCCTGAGGCGAAAAGCCGGGAGATAGCGTGTGTGTGTGGCAGAATTTTAAAACGTATAAAATTGTATTTGCCATTATTTTTCTGTGCGCCGAAATTTGAATTAGAACCTGATTTTAACTAGTGCCCATACAGTAGTAGTCTACACAGAACCTGCTACATCGACACAGCCTATTGAGGTGCTGTATTTCAGAGACGCCCGATCTATTTTGGTGGCCATCTTAGGGGAACCACTAGTCATAGCGCTCTAGCGCTTTAGACTGCAGTATAAAACCAGACAGTCATGACTCCGCGCAGCGGACGTGGTCAGCGGACGCGCCGTTAATGCACCGAAGTTGCGCCAAAGTCCAGCCCCTCTGCGCCCGTCCGCGCCGAGGACGGGCCGGAGAACGGGCTGGGGGCCAGCTAGGACACCCAGGTGAGATATTTATCCAAACAGGATATCTTAGCGCTCAATAATCATGCATATACTAGATGCACTCACTCTCTTAATGTAGATAAATGGGTGGGTCCTATCTGCTGCCATGCATGTAAGCATATAATAGAACCATACCACATTTCCACTGAGGAAGAAAGCCCTAACAATTTAAGGTGTGGCTTAATTAATGCACGATCAATGGTCAAAAACTCTTCACACATATTTGACCTCATCACGGAAAATGATTTGGACTGCCTTTTCATTACTGAAACCTGGCTCCGTGAGTGGTCACACCGTGACATAGATCAAGCCCTTCCCTCAGGTTTTTCTATATGCAGACAAGATCGCATAGAACAGCATGGGGGCGGCTTAGCTATTATTTACAGGGACTCTTTAAAATGTGTTATGAAAGAACCGCCTGATATAAGAGGCGCTGAGAGCTTAAGTTTCGGCATACAAGTGCTGGACACCTTTACTTTTGCAGGGATACTGGTGTACCGCCCTCCTGGACATCCTACCCAGTTTCTTGAAAATGTGGGGGAGGTGTTAGGCGACCGAACTCTCATATACGCGAATTTCACCCTGCTGGGAGATTTTAATCTCCACCTTGACGATTCCACTGACTGCTATGCTTCGAGCTTTAAAGAAACGTTACAGGTTATAGGGCTAACACCTCAAATGCTCGCTGCTACACATAATGCAGGGCACACTCTTGATTGCATATGTTCGAATTTAACTGAGATACTAGTTAAACCCCCGAAGCCCCAAATCTGGACGGACCACCATTTTATTGAATTTTCTATTCCCCTGAAGGGAAATAGAATAAACACAAAGGTAGCGGTAAAAAAAGGGATAAATCTCCCCCGTTGGGGAAAAATCTTGGAACATCCTGACCTTGACAAGTGGACCAAAGAGAGCAAACCCACCTTATCAGGGAATACTCTAGAAGACAATCAGAAGTTTGAGGGATGGATGGCCACTATTGGAAATAAGATCAGGAACCCAGGTACTAAAGGCACTATGAATAAAAAGAGATTGTCTGCCCCTTGGTTCACCGACAGACTTAAAGAGCATCTAGTCGGTGTTAGACACTTGGAACGTAAATGGCGCAAGACATATGAGAGTGGAGCGAAAGAGGACTATAAGAATGCTAGGAGACTTTATCATGCAATGATTAAAAACGCAAAGAAAACCTATTTTACCTCCTGCATTGAAGCGTCAAAAAAAAGGACATTTTTAAAATAGTCAACAGTTTCACTAAACCTAAAGCTTTATCACGAGAAATACCACCGTCCCAGATCCTATGTAATGACATTGCCAACTACTTTGCCCTGAAAATTGACACCCTGACTAAAGATTTCCCTCATCCGGACTTAAAAGATTTGGAGGCCAAATCCGGCATAAATTCAGTCCATCCAAGGTGGACAACTTTTAGCCCTATTAGTTTGGAAGAATCTCATCGGAGGATATTGGCCACAAAATCTGGTTCCCCGTTTGATCCCTGCCCTCCCACGCTCCTGAGAACCATAATACAGGAGGTCAACCCCTGCATCAACTCCATCATTAATGCGTCCCTGCAATCAGGGGATATTCCTCCACAATGGAAGTTGGCCGCTGTCAGGCCGCTACAGAAGAAATCAATACCTGACCCTTCGACACTATCCAACTTGCGCCCCATTTCCCTCCTTCCCTTAGTTTGTAAAATCACTGAATCCCTTGTAAATAAACAACTGATGTCACACATGGAAAGTAATAATATATTACATCCGTGTCAAGCTGGCTTCAGGGCTCACCATTCTACAGAGTCAGCTCTACTATCATCAGCTGAAACCATTCGTGCTGCCTTGGATCAGGGCAAAATGGCTGTCCTGATCCTATTAGATCGATCTGCAGCCTTTGACACGGTGTCCCATGCTATCCTTTTACATCGCCTGACTAATGCTGGCATAGCAGGAACCGTGTTCAAATGGCTTAAGAACTATCTGGAGCAGAGGCGGCAGGTTGTCATGCTAGGCAATTTTCATTCTGAGGAAAAGCTCCTGACCTCAGGGGTACCGCAGGGCTCAAGCTTGAGCCCAACCCTCGTCAACCTTTATATGGTACCCCTGTTGGAACTTATTTCCACATTTAACATCAGTACAATTTCCTATGCTGATGACACCCAACTGGTGCTGACCCTCGATAAGAACCAAACTAATGCCGAACAAACGCTGAAAGAGTGCCTATCAGCAACATTTGAGTGGATGACTCAAAATCACTTAAAATGTAATTCAGCAAAAACGGAGATTGTCCCTTTTGGCCTCAATAACTGTTTCTCACCACAGGACTGGTGGTCGGAAAAGGTGGAAGCCCCTCCCAAGACAGTTAATGCTGTTCGTAACTTGGGTATCAAGTTCGAGAACACTTTGTCTTTCAATCTACAAGCCAAAGAAGTAGCAGGGGCTTGTTTTAGAACTATTAAAAGCCTTAGGAAATTCTTCGATTTTCTCCCTTTGAGCGCCAGGCGGACAGTGGCTGTAGCGCTCATAATTTTCAGACTGGACTATTGTAACAGTCTGTATGCAGGGCTGAATAAATCGGCCCTGCACAGACTGCAAATGGTCCAGCATGCAGCCGCTAGGCTTGTCCTGAAACTGCCCAGAAAGTCCTTGGCATCGGCAGCACTGGATGCACTGCATTGGCTTCCGGTGCATAAGCGTATTCTCTTTAAGGTACTTACCATCACGTACAGAGCCTACCACCAACAAGGCCCGCAGTACCTGAGGAAGTACTTTAAACCCTACCAGCCGAAACGAACCCTTAGGTCATCCACAACTAATCTACTTCACGTCCCCAGATTTAGGCTGACGACCAAGGGAGGGAAATCCCTTGTAGTCATCGGGTCGAAAGCCTGGAATAATCTTCCCTTGTCCCTGCGTCAAAGTACAACGGAACTCAGCTTTAGGAAAGCCTTAAAAACCTGGATCTACCCTCTGTCGGAATCAGGTTATAAAGCGTTGCTATGACCCTCTCCGTGTTTTGATCTTCCACCATCATGATCTCCCAGCACACATCTGACAACTAGGAGTTGAAGCGCCCAGATACTCCTTGGAGTGGTAGTGTGCTATATAAGAACCCAATCACAATCACAATCACTACCGCTAACGCTTATACAAACAGCACTTCATTTATTTATATAGATAAAAACTTATAGTCAGTGTTATAAAATCACTAATACAAATATACAGTTATCTATACAGTTGCTGATGCAATCGCTGAGTCATATGTATAATTTTTTATATACAAGAAATGTCATATACATTGCCTTTTATTTTTGTACTTTATTGCACATATAGATATATTTGCTCAATTGTTATAACATGTAGTCTTAACGTCATATACCTACTGAATTAACTATTCACACATCTTATTCAGCCACACATCCTCCACCGAACCACACACACATTCATTCTCCCATACATATACTTAGTTAAGTAGTCAATAAGTATCATAGACTTTCACGTAGCTAGTAACCAACTGGTGCAGCAGTTTACAGAACAACTGACAAAGTAATAGAAATATTCACACAGTTTAGTCACCAGTCAATATATGTAATGCGACAGTATAAATTAGTCAAGTAAACAATTAATAACACTGTTACTAAACCCTTTATCCAGATTTTTTTATATCAACTCAGTCTTTAATGCAGATTGTTCTATATATAATACATATTTAAATAACAAACCAAACCACATTCACTGGATGCTGTCATCAGTGAGGTCATATGAGATGTCGTCAGTGATGTGATCAGTGATGTCACTAACCATGTTATGAATGATGTAATATATATACGTAAAGAGCTGCGTATAAAGGGGTTGTATTTAGAAGAAAAGGAAAAGTCATGCAGGGGTAACTTTTTTTCTCTTTGTAAATATGGAGAAGCCACATGTGATACATCAATAGTGATGTACTGGTGGCGCAGAGAGCCAAATATACGCTCCAATGCGCAGCATACATTGTAGGAGAAAGATGCCTATACTGATTGTTTTTGTGCAGGAAGGTGTGTCTTCCTGCACAAAAAGAAATTCCACACGAGACAGATATTCTTGCAGCATGGTGCAAGGGTGCCTGTATCACCTACCACATGCGTGCAGTTTAAGCAGCAGTGGAGAGGGTAGGACAGACTTGCAACATATTTATGTACATATGTTGCATCTGTGTACTTCGGAAGTAGCTGAGCACGCTATAGCTAAAGAGCTTACAGTGTCATGGTACAACATTTCCTTATAGTTCTGCAGTTATACATTCATCATACAATGACAAATGCATTCTTCAGTCAATTATGCAGTACGTATACAGTTATGAAAACTTTCACACAGTAGCATGTACATTTAGCTCTTTCTTTAACCAGAGTAGTTAGATCTGAAAATAACTTTTTTTTGTACTTTTATATATTTTTGCTGATTTTTAGAAAGTTTTTTGTTTTTTTGTTTTTTTTTAAAAGAAAAAAGTGAACAGGACGAACAAAACCATGAACTTTGAGAGAATAAAAAAAAAACTAGCATTGATGGTTATCAATTGCTCTGCAAACTAGATCTACTGATTGCTCCCCATAACAAATTAAACAAAAGCACTTCACGCAGTGCATTCTAACTTTCACAAATTGGGGACGTATGTCTGATGGCGATGTTGAAGGTGATGCCCCAGAGGTACTTGGTATTGCCGGTGGTGGATGTGCATTTTGGCGCAGTCTTCTACATTCTTTGTGAGCATAGTTCACAGGATGCTGGGATTGGAGGTGCTTGCGCATAATAGCAGTGCCACAGGAGTATTTTTTATTAGGATCTGCTCTGGACAGCACTGCCTGGCAAATCTTGCAGGTTACTTTGGTGGCATTACATTTCTTTTGTCCCTCCGGAAAAGTAAAACATTTCCATACGATGGATGTGTATCTTTTGGGAGGGTGAGGTTCTGGTAGAAATTGTTCAGTAACAAAATCATCAGAATCTGATGATTCTTGCAGTGGTGTAGCCATTTTTGAATCCAAAAAAGAAGTTCAGGTTTACAATGACGAAAAAGTGAGCTTTTCCTCAGAACAGGTCTTCTCTTAAGGAAGGTCTAAAAAGAGTGGTTATAATGGGCGGGGTTCTTCAATAGTTACAACAGTAAGTGTTATAAACCAATGAAATCTCTTTATTTGGTCACATGGGATGCGCTTTGGGTGCGTACACACAGCACGCATCTAGCACAACTTCTCTAAATTGCATTTAAAAGTAATATGTTTATTAAAACTAAAAGAATATTATTTTGTTCTCCTTAATATTTATATTAAATACATATATATATATATATATCTTTTTTTTACCAAATAATTTAGTGGAAGTCGTGCGCACATCGCGTTGAACACGTACATGACGTCATGTGGAAACGCGCGCAGGTGGTGTGGCGTGATATGTATATGTTGCGTGTGCGCCTGAAGTCACGTACGGGTCGGGTCGCATAGCAATCGCGCATGAAAATACGCACCTATCGCACACCCTATACGTATCCTACAGAACAATTGTAAAATGGTGGCTACGTTCTGCGCAGCAATTGAGAGAGGTGCGCTATGGGTGCGGGACTGCTCGAAAAAATTGTAAAAAAGAAAATATAAAAATATTTTAATGAAAATAAAAATATATATATTCATTTTTTTTTAAAAACATATTAAAAATGTGTAATGTATTCTAAAAAAAGATATCTAAAAATAAATATATTTGAAAACAATTGTAAATCAGTATCAAATAAATAAATATAACAATTAATAGATTTAAAAATTGTTATTGAATAAATCTTTCAAAATCACTGAAAAAAACCTTGGGTTTCAGGCAGGTTATGCTTTGGAATTATCATTTAATAAACCTTTGAAATTCACTGAAAAAAACATAGGTTGCAAGCACGTTATAGTTAGGAATTAGCATTTAAAAAACCTTTGAAATTCACCGAAAAAAACATAGGTTTCAAGAAGGTTATAGTTAGGAATTATCATTTAAAAAACCTTGGAAATTCACAGAAAAAACATATAGGTTTCAGGGTGTTATAGTTAGCTGGCCATTTCACTTGTACAAAACTATTGAAATTCCTCCGTTATAGTTAGTTGTACTAACTATAACTCACGCACCTGCAATCCACTGCTGATGATGTCAAATATTACATCATTCATGGCATGGTCAGTGACATCACTGATGACATCACTGATGCCATCTCAACTGACATCACTGATAATATCACTGATGACATCATCCAGTGAATGTGGTTTGGTTTGTTATTTAAATATGTATTATATATACACAAATCTGCATTGAAGAATCAGTGGATGTTTAAGTGTCTGGATGGAGGATTTAGTAGCACTGTGATTGACTGTCTACATTTCTAATTTAAAGTGTCTCACTAAATAATGGGATAGTGATTACACTGTGTGAATACCTGTATCACACTATCTCTTGTTGTGTAAACTACTACATCAGTTGCTTACTAGCTATGTGAAAGTCTATAATAGTTATTAATTAGTTTGGTGACCATTTGTATGGGATAGTGAATGAATGTGTGTGGTTGGGTGGGACGTGTATGACTGTGCAACGATGTGTAAATAGTTCATTTAGTAGGTATAAGAGGTTAAGAGTGTATGTGGAAACAGTTGTTTGAGTGAGTGAATCTCTTTATGGGTGTGGTGATGAGTAAATATATTTCTCAATGATATATGTCCAACAAACTAGAAATATAAAAGGCAGTGTATGTGACAGTTGTATATAAATAAGTATACCTAAGACTCAGTGAGTGTATGAGTGACTGTATGGATATCTGTATAATTCTAATAGTTATTTTAAAACACCCTAAGTATGACTTTCAAACTTTATGAATAAATAAAGTGGTGTTTGTGTAAGTGTATATCTTAGTAAATGTAAGTATGATCAATTACTTGCAAAAGTGATTAGGATGTCTGCATAAGTGAATAGGATGTGTGCAGGTGTGTAATGTTGATGTAGGTATATAAGTATATTTAATAGTATTCTATTGATCTTTGTTAGCATGTATGACTGAATCTGTATGTGTTTAGATGTGTGATGATGATGTAGAAATTACTAAGTGAGTTTTTAGAAACTTGTATTACTGTGTCAATGGTTTCAAACATGATACTCCATATTTTATAATGAGTGTTGAAAGGTTATGCTACTGTATGATCAGGTATATCAGTTTGTCACATGGATGATGTCATCAGTGATGTCATCCGTGATGTCAATTGAGATGGCATCAGTGATGTCACTGACCATGTCATGAATGATGTAATATGTGATGTCATCAGCAGTGGATTGCGAGCGCGCAAGATATAGTTAGTACAACTAACTATAAGGGGGGAATTTCAATGGTTTTATACAAGTGAAATGTCTAGCTAACTATAACACCCCTAATTCCTATGTTTTTTTCTGTAAATTTCTAAGGTTTTATAAATGCTAATTCTTAACTATAACATATCAGAAACCTATGGTTTTTTCAGTGAATTTCAAAGGTTTTTAAATGCTAATTCCTAACTATAACATGTCTGAAACCTATGTTTTTTTCAGTAAATTTCAAAAGTTTTTAAAATGCTAATTTCGAACTATAACATATTAAAAACCTTTTTTTTAGTGAATTTCAAAGCTTTTTTAAATGATATTTTAAAATATATTTGTTGTTGTTTTTTTATATTTTTTAACTGAATTTTTTTAATCTTTTTATTTTTAGATATGCTATTTTTAAATTCCATTACACAATTTAATTTTTTTTTTTACAGATAAATATATATTTTAAAATATTTGATACTATTTATGATATACTTAAATTATTTGTATAATTTTGTTCCTTTTTCTTGGAGTCGCGCATCCAAAGCGGACCCTACTATTTTAATTCGCGCGAAACGTGTCTGCCATTTTAGGGTCGCTGTCCAGGATCCATGTAGGGTGTGCGACGGATACAACTTTTCCAACGCGGTTGCTATGCGACTTGTGCGTGACTCCAGGCGCATACGGGCGATCTACGTATTATGCGACATGAGGGACGTGCGGTATTGCGTGACATCATATGCATATAGGACGCGGTGGGTGCGGAATCTCCCGCTATTTTTTTAAGGTTGAAAAACTGATTTATATATATTTAATATAAATATTAAGACAAGAGATTATCTGAGGTTATTATAAAAATAATATTCTTTAACTTTCTTAAAAAGTACAATACTTTTTAATACAATTTCGCGAAGTCGAGCTGGGTGCAAGCACGGTGCGAGCAGGGTGCGTGCTGAGTGTGCGCATCCTACGTGCATCCCATGTGACCTCAAAAAAAGAGATTTGATTGGTTTATTACACTTCCTATTGAAACTATTGAAGGACCCCACCCATTTCAATCACTCTTCTTAGAACTTTTCTTTGGGGAAGACATCCTAAGAAGATCTGCTCTTTTTTGCTCATTGCAGACCTGATTGACCACATCATCTTGAAAATGGCTCCAAATCCTGCTTCTTCATCAGATTCTGAATAGTCTAACACTCAGGAATTTCTTACAGAACCTCCCCCTCAAGAGAGGTATTCATCTATAGTGTAGACGTTTTTCACATTCCCACCTGGACTAAAAAAGGTAAATGCGACCAAAGTAATGTGCAGAATCTACAAAGCGGTCCTCGCTAGAGGAAATCCCAACAAAAAATACTTGTGTGGGACTGCGAGCATGAAAAAGCATTTGCAGACACGCCATCCAGTTAACCTAGCACGAGAGGAGATGAGAAGACTACGACAAAATGCTCCTGCACCACCAGCTGTACCAAGCACATCTGGGACAGTACCCTCAACTTCTAGTTCATCACCATTTATACGGCCCCAGTTGGCACGAGTCAGGATGAATTGTGTAACATGCGGACGTCTCATTTCTTGTGGTGAACAATCGGTGGACCTTCTTTATCGGGCTATCGACAACCACCATTGTTAGTTTTTTTTTTTCTCCTTATAGTTTTTGGTTCTTTTCGTCCTGTTTCCCTGTTTAAAAACAAAACAAAAACATCATTAAAAAAACACACAAAAATATAAAACAACAAAAAGAAAAAAAAGTTATTTTCAGTACTTTCTACACTGGTTAAAGAAAGAGCTAAACTAGTATGCTACTGTATGAAAGTTTAGATGAATGTATGTGTAGTGCATAATTGACTGAAAAAATACATTTGTGATGTGTGGTGAATGCATAAGTGTAGAAATATAAGAAGTACTGCAGCATGACACTGTCAACTGTATAACTACAGCATGCTGTGGTACTTCCGAATCACAGGACTGCAACATATGTATATAAATATGTTGCAGTTCTGTGCTTCCCTCTGCACAGCTGCTTAAACTGCAGCCATGTGGTGACACAGGCACCCTTGCACCATGGTGCAAGGATGTCCGTGTCATGGGGAGATTGTTTTTGTACAGGAAGGGACACCTTCCTGCACAACAAAAAAAAGGTATTTTTCTCCTTCAATATATGCCGTGCATTGTAGCATATATTGAAAGTGAAAAAATGAGGTGAAGTAAAAACAATTCTCCTTGTTGTGCTTTGCTACACCAATTGGAGGATGGTGCAGCATTTACAAACATGACCAGATTCATGATTTCTGATAAATTTGGAGATATGTCTTCTTCTATGAGTGTTCTGTGCAAACACGCACAGCAAAACCTATAGAACGCCTGTTCAACGCAAAGTGGTGTGAATGATGAGATTATATTTACATGGAAAACAAAAGGTATACAGAATGTATTTTCCTCATCTCGTAAATAAGAAAGAGAGTTAATGGCTGGGCCAATTCTTAATTTAGGAGTACATTTCTGTACTGCTAACAGAAAACAAGATCAATTTATAACTACTTATGTTTTAGGAAACTGATAGGGCATGTTTTTATATTACTGAAGGGTATGGTATGGTGAATAGGTAGTGTAGGTGGTCATGCTGGAGGTAGATTAAGGGTTTACAGTAGTGCAGTGGTATTATGTATATAACGGTAAGGGTGATAAGACAAGCACAAGGAGAAAATCAATGTATTCAATAACACACAAGTGTAGAAAGTTTGTGCGCTCTACTCCCTGAGGTCTACCGTTTAGGCCCCAAATCATCCAACCAGTCAATATTATGAAGAAGGAGCGTCGTATTCGTAACAGTTTTATTGTTACAAAGTTCATTCAATATCAGCGACAGCAGTTTTGTTCCAACAATACAAATAGTCCAAAATAAATCCAAAATAAATCCAAGTAAATACGGTGGTCTCTACTCAGTATGTGATCATTCACAGGCGCAGTGGATGATCACATACCCAGCGTCACCGGCCTGGATCTCGTGTGGAGGAATTGTTGCTGTGGCCCGATGGAGGCAAATGGTTTTTCTTAAAAACTCCCTGGGGAATTATACTGTATACTTAAATTTTGAGATTTGAATGGGGGGATTACACAAGTGACTATCAGCTAGATTCATGAAGCCGAAAACGGCTCGCAAAGGGCCAGATTCTGAGAATCTGGCCCTTTGCGAGTACTATTTTTGCATTTGGGATTCATCATCCCAAATACAAAAATCGCTAATTGTGAAATCGCATATTTGCGAGGAATTGCATTTAAGGAATATCTATTTGAGATTCCTTAAATGCAATTCATGAACCATTTTCTATTAGCGAATTCGCTATTCCTGGCCGCTATTTACCACAAATTCAGACTTAAAAAGAGTAAATAGTGAAAACTCAGAAAAATGCACTTTAGTGCATTTTTCTGAGTGGTATGTTACACACACACATGTCCTTTGGACATGTGTGTGCGCAACATCGGGCTACATTTGCTTTTCAGGGGTGCTACAGGGTGTCCTTTGGACACCCCTGGCACCCTTGAAATCGCATCCTTATTTGCCTTAGGCCCATAGGAATGATTGGGGATTTATTCGTTATTTGCGATTAGCAATTTGCTAATTGCAAATAAGGAAGATGTAGGAATCGCAATATTTTTTGCAATTCCTACATGAATCCCGTTTTGCAAGTCCTTAATAGCGATTCCTTATGAATCGCTATTACAGACTCGCAAAACGGGACTTTGATGAATCTAGCTGTATATCCAGGCCCGAATAGGAATATATGTTGTTGTTTTGAGATTTCACATCTAAGCAGGGAGGACTTAATATACTGGATCTTAATACTGAGTAGAGGCTACCGCATTTGTTGATTTTATACAGTTACTTTGAGCCCTGATGATGTCCATTCCAGACTAAACGAGTTGACTGTTTTGAGTTTTCTGCACTGCATTACTTTGGATTTATTTTGGACTATTTGTATTGTTGGAACAAAACTTCTGTCGCTGATATTGATTGAACTTTGCAACAATAAAACCTTGGAACTCAACATTTGAACCTAAGACTTTGTTACGAATACGATGCTCCTTCCTCATAATATTGACTAGGAGTGCAGTGGTGTTTGGGTAGTGTAGGAAGTCATACTGGGGGTAGTGTCACTGCAAGACTACATGTACTTATTTGTCTGCAAAAACATCAAGCATGCATTCCATATATTTCAGAACTGCATTTTACTATTAATACTAAACCCATTTTGGAAACACATAACCAATGACTATTTTCTTATTCTACCAAAATGTGAGAACACAATACGTTTTTAACCTAATAATTGTCGGGAAACACATAAATTACCAAAATGCTTCTCTCAGAGTGATTCCTAAATGCACAGACTCACTGTGTGATTCTAGACAAATAACAATAGTTCTTATAAATACAGTAGTAGGATAGTATAGTGCTGTTTGGGTAGTGTAAAGGGCCCTGCTCTGATAGATTTAAGCTTTAGAGAAGTGAAATGGTGTTTAGGTAGTATAGGGAGTCATACTGGGGTAGTGTTCCAGCATAGTTCAGTGGTGTTTATGTACTGTAGGGGATCATGCTAGTGATAGCGTTTTAGGGTTTAAGGTTGTGCAGTGGTGTTTGTATAGTGTAGGGGGTCGTGGTAGGGTAGTGTTCAAGGAAATAAAGTGGTGTTTGGGTAGAGTAGGATGTTGTGCTGGGGTAGATTTAAGGTTTAGGGTAGTAAAGTGGTTAATAGGTAGTGTAGGTGGTCATGCCGGAGGTAGATTAAGGGTTTATAGTTGTGCAGTGGTGTTTGGGTAGTGTAGGAAATCATACTGGGGTAGTATCAGTGCAAGACTACATGTACCTTTTTTCTGCAAAAACATCAAGCATGCATTCCATATATTTCAGAACTGCATTTTACTTTTAATACTAAACTTATTTTTGAAATACATAACCAATGACTATTTTCTAATTCTACCAAAATGTGAGAACACAACACGTTTTTAACCAATTACTTGTCGGGAAACACATGAACTACCAAAATGCTTCTCTCAGAGTGATTCCTAAATGCACAGACTCACTGTGTGATTCTACTCAAGCAACTCTATCCCTTGCTTTTTACCAAAACACATTTACCACTCAACAAGACTTTAGGTAACTCTACACATTGCACAACATTTTCTACTACTCATTAGTATAGAGTGCTTCTATCAGTATAATTCCTAAATGCACACAAGACTCACTGTGACACACTAGACAACCAACACTACCCATTGCATTTTATCAAAACACAGTTCATAGTCTAGAGTTTGAGTTTGAGTTTGAAAGTATTTGTAAAGCGCACTGCGACCAAGCGGCTTCCTGGCGCTAATAGATAGAGAGTATCAGATGGAGGAGGCAGCCAAAGAATTACAGAATGGTGAAGGCTTGGGCAAACAGGTGTGTTTTGAGCGCCTTACAGAAATGGGGGTAAACAGTGATAACCCGTATGGTGAGCGGAAGACTGTTCCAGAACCGGGGAGCAAGAACAGAAAATCTGGTGCCACCAGTTCTGGATTTGCGAAAACGAGGAACATTAAGAAGTGCCTGACTAGAAGATCAGAGGGTGCGGCTAGGAAGGTAACGGGTGATAAGGGAGTTGATGAAAATGGGGGCAGTGCGAGCACGGGCCATGAAAACTAGACATCCCATCTTGAAAAGGGTTCTTTGCAAGATGGGAAGCCAATGGAGGGATTTGAGGAGGGGGGTAGTGTGATGATATTTAGGGAGTCGGTGGACAAGCCGGGCTGCCTGGTTATGGATGGTCTGAAGGCGCCGAAGCTCATAGGCGGGGATGCCCGCGTACAGGCAGTTCCCGTAGTCCAACCGGGGGACGATCATGGCAAGGACGATTATTTTGAGGACATCAAAAGAAAAGAAGCGGGAAACCTTGCGAATAATCCTGAGGGACAGAAAACAAGACGACACAACAGAGCTAACCTGAAAGACGCATGGAGAGGTCCCGACTGATTTTAATGCCAAGAGTTTTTACCGTTGCCGAGGGGACCAAAGGAGGGCCGAAGATGGAAGGCCAGAGGGCAGGCGTCCAATGACTGATGGCACCACCAGTCAGGACTAGCTCCGTTTTGTCCGGGTTAAGCTTGAGGTGGTTTTGGTTCATCCACTCAGAAATGAAAGTGAGCACAGTTTGAAGTTTAAGGGAGGAGTCAAGAGTGGGGGAAAGATCAAAGATCAGCTGAAGGTCATCCGCGTAATTATACACAGAGACCTCCATGCTGAGTAGAGAGACAATAAGGGGGTAGATGTATAAATTAAAAAGAGGGGGGAGAGGGAGGAACCTTGGGGGACTCCACAAGGCACCGGGCGGGGGGGGGCAGAGAAGCCTGAAAGGCGAACAGCCTGCGTCCTACCCTGAAGGAACGAGGAGAGCCAGGAAAGGGCAGCGCCCTGAATGCCCGCCGCCCTGACACGGCCGAGAAGGATGGAGTGGTCGACCGTGTCAAAAGCGGCGGTCAAATCAAGGAGCACCAGGGCCTGAAGAGAATTGGAGTTCGCCTTGCTCTTCAATTCATCAAGAACAGAAGTGACTACCGCTTCAGTCGAATGGACTGGGCGGAAGTCAGCTTGATGGGAGGCGAGAAGATGGTTATCCTCCAAATAGGTCGACAGGCATGAGGTTATGTGGCTCTCCAAGATTTTGCCAAGGTAGGGGAGCAGGGAAATGGGCCTAAAATTGGCAGGGAGGGAGGGGTCAGAGCCAGGTTTTTTTAAAATAGGGATGACTGTAGCAAATTTGAACGAGGGTGGGACTATGCCCTGGGAAATCGACGCGTTGAGGAGGGATAAGGGGGGATCAGGGCACCCAGTGAACAGCTCTCTTAGTATGAGAGCCGGGCCACAGTCAGCGGGAGAGCCTGACTTGACCTTCCCGAGCAAGGCGAGGAAAGAATCCCTCGAGATAGGGGGATAGTGATTAAGAGAGGAAAGCAGGGGGAGAAGAGGGGCGGCGGGGAGAGGGAGAGAAGGTGGGGGATGTTGCGTTTGATATTGGCGATCTTCTCGAGAAAAAAGTCATTGAGGGACAGGCAGAGGGATTCAGAGGCGGCAGGGTTGGGGTTGACTCTATCAGAAGTGGCCAGGTTGTGGACGATGGAGAAGATTTCCCTAGATTTGTTGGTGGCAGATAGAACTTTTCCCGAGAAGTATTGTAACTTAGCTGAAAGGATGGCTCCTTTGTAATTTTTCAGGAGGGACCTGTAACGGTCCCTCAGGAGGGGACAACAGGTGCGTCTCCACTGTCGCTCTGCTTGCCGAAGGGCCAATTTAAGGGTTTTAAGATCACAAGAGAACCATTTGTTGGCATCGTGGAGACGGCACGCTTTGACCCTCCTGAGAGGAGCGACCAGGTCGCAAGAAGAGGAGAGCCAAGAATTGATGGAGTCAACCTGTGAGTCAAGGGGGAGGTCTGATAGGTCAGGGAGGGAGGTCACCAGAGAAGAGTGAAGGGCATTAAGATCCACCCGATTCCAATTTCGTGCAAGAACGTTCTTGGGCAGGGGGGGCTTGTTAGTGACTGAAAGATCAATGGAAAAGGAAATAATCGAGTGGTCCGACCAAAGACAGGGGAAAATGGTGGTGGACGATATAGTGCGGCCAGATGACCAGATCTGGTCAAGGGCATGCCTACGGATATGAGTGGTAGTATGGATATGAGAAGTAAAGTTGAAACAGCGGAGTGTATCAGAAAAATCTTTGGAAGTCTGGTCTTCCCTAGGGTCACCAGGCCAGTAGTTGAAGTCCCCCAGTAGGAGAACAGATGAATTATTAATCGCCAAGGTGACCAACAAATCTTGCAGAGCGGGCAAAAAGTGGGGCATAGTTTGGGGAGGGCGGTAGAGAAGGACTATAGTAAGAGGGGCAAGAAGGTTCGTGGAGAGGGCGACTAAAATGTCCACATTGGATATTGGGGGATGGGCCAACGGTTGAAGCTGTAGATGGGACCGAGCGATCAGGGCCACGCCTCCACCAACCCTGCCGTCAGGGCGATCTGCCCGGAGGATATAGTAGGGGGCAGGCAGGGCCGATAGGACATCAGGCATGGAGTTGGCAGAAAACCAAGTTTCCGTGAGGAACAATAAGTCCGGGGACTCAGAGTCGAGAAGGTTGAACAGTTCCAATTGGTGTTTTCCATCCGAGCGGGTATTGAGAAGGTAGGCGGAGGCCAAGGTGTGCGGGGAGTAGGAAGGGGTGGGGGAGCAGACCGCGTGAGGGGCAGATGAGGGCATAGACAGAGAGGAAGTAGCAGGAGCTGGAGGAGATATAGCAATATCAAGGTCTACAATGCGGGCCGAAATTGAAGGCCTAATAGGCCAGTTGCCTTGAAGGGCAAGGAGCTGCACAGAGGTATATGGTAAAAATGGTGCAGGGTCAGTGGCCCCTGGTCCCGGTCGGTCGCGGACGGGCTCGCCTTTGGGGAGCCTTCGGCGCACCGCCGGCGCGCCCGCTGCGCCCGTCCCCTGCGCTTCCGGGGAGGGGGAGCCATTTTGTAGTAATCAGGGTGGGAGGGCCGAGCAAGTAGTCTGCTCGCCCTCTGACTCACCCAAGATGGCGCTGGTGTTTCTCAAGCAGCCTTAGATCAGCTGCTGTGGCCTCAGCTTCAAGCATGAGCAAGAGCCGTCAAAGGTAGGAAATGCACAGAGAATAGTATGCAAAGTTAAAAACACAAGAAACACACGTTTATAATTTTAAAATAAATCGGAGCTTAAATGGTGCTGCTGTTCCCAGCTCACACCTCAGGAACCAAGTGACCGGTCTATCAATGGGGAGAGCGCCGAGAGACTAAGCTTTTGTAGTAATCAGGGTGGGAGGGCCGAGCAAGTAGTCTGCTCGCCCTCTGACTCACCCAAGATGGCGCTGGTGTTTCTCAAGCAGCCTTAGATCAGCTGCTGTGGCCTCAGCTTCAAGCACGAGCAAGAGCCGTCAAGGGTAGGAAATGCACAGAGAATAGTATGCAAAGTTAAAAACACAAGAAACACACGTTTATAATTTTAAAATAAATCGGAGCTTAAATGGTGCTGCTGTTCTCGGCTCACGCCTCAGGAACCAAGTGACCGGTCTATCAATGGGGAGAGCGCCGAGAGACTAAGCTGTTGTAGTAATCAGGGTGGGAGGGCCGAGCAAGTAGTCTGCTCGCCCTCTGACTCACCCAAGATGGCGCTGGTGTTTCTCAAGCAGCCTTAGATCAGCTGCTGTGGCCTCAGCTTCAAGCACGAGCAAGAGCCGTCAAAGGTAGGAAATGCACAGAGAATAGTATGCAAAGTTAAAAACACAAGAAACACACGTTTATAATTTTAAAATAAATCGGAGCTTAAATGGTGCTGCTGTTCCCGGCTCACGCCTCAGGAACCAAGTGACCGGTCTATCAATGGGGAGAGCGCCGAGAGACTAAGCTTTTGTAGTAATCAGGGTGGGAGGGCCGAGCAAGTAGAATGAGTACTGCATTTAAATATGAGTCATTTTTGCAAATAAATAAAAAATAACTGGTTTCTAATTCTACTAAAACATGAGAACAGCATAGTTATCTGTCTGCAAGCACATAAAATACACAGATGCTTATCGCAGAATGCTTGTTAAATGCACACACACTCACAATAAAATTCTAGAGAAAACAAAAAGTATTCCCTGCACTTTAGCAGGACAAACACATTAGTCTGATTAAAATCAAAATGCACCACATACATTCCCTCACAAATTAATAACTCACCTTTCAAATTGTTTTGTAGAATAAGAAGTATATCAGTCACACAGCAGATTTTCTTATACAGAATCTCTGTTTTGAACACCTCTCAAGAGAACCAAAGAATGGCACAGTTTCCCTCTCATTTTGAACACATACACCTTCACATTAAATCACATTGCTTCCCTCAATAATTCAAAAGCAAACACATGTCTATTGGTTACAGATTTCAACCCTTTCCAAATTACATAAATTTCAAACCTACCCCCGATCTGCCTCCTGCCTGTTACCATAGAAACAGTTCATGGAACACTTAACTGAGCACACAGGTCAAAAGTTCATCACACAATGTTGCTAATCAAAACAGCAAGTGTGCTTGACTTCTCAATATACCAGCTTATCCTATGTAATGTTCTTTTCAATCACTTTTTGATAACCAATAAGAATCATGCTTTTTAAAAACAGAAACATGCACCCTAGTTTTCAGTGTAGAATGTTGTCAAACAACCAATGATTTATTTTCTGATTTTCAACACTGCATGTTATCCAGCATTTTAGAAAAATCTTAGTTTTCAAACTGCCACTTCATTTACAGAGACCATCTGAGTGCATCCAGACCTCACTTCAAGATGCTTAGAGTGTGGATTGTGGGACGCAGCTATATTTTCTGGAGCCAAAGGTACACAGAACAGAAAGGAATTCACAAAGACCTAGGTTTACCAAATGTAGACATTAAATGGATTGGACAGAGAGGGTTAAAGTGGCACCAATTGATGCCATTGCTTAAATCCTTTTTGCATCTCCAACACCCTGACCTCATAATTGTGCACTGTGGTGGCAATGACCTAGGCACTTTGACTGGGGTTGGTCTGGAAATGCTTATGAAGGACACCTTTAGAGAATTGATGTCACTTTTCCCCCAAACTGCCTTTGTCTATTCTTACATATGCCAAGGGGAGAAATGGAACTGGTCCAATCAATTCTGTCCACAGAGAAAGCTAGGAAACATGTGAATAAATCTGTTTCTGCTTTTCGCTGAGACTATAGAATGGTGTCCATATACCACAACAATCTGCGTTTCAATATGCATGGCATCTATAGGAGAGATGGTGTACATTTTACAGATGAAGGGAACAGAGTCTTTCTCTTGAACTTCAGACTCTGCATCGATACTTACTTGTAGGTAGCAAAATCTCTCAATAAACACAAGGGCTCTTTTTAGAGCCACCTAACAACCAAAGACATAAGCTTCATGTATATCTGAAAAATATTATGTTTTTTGCTCGGAGTCACGCACCCAATGCGCCACAGTCGTGCAGCCAACACGTACAAGTCGTGCACCACACGCGCTAGAGTCGCGTATCCTACGGGTTAAACGCTGTGTATCCAACACATGCACACCAGGGGCTGCACTGAGTGCCGCGCTTGGTGCGCGACTCCTAATTTTACGGTAAAAAAAACAATTAGCCCCTGTCAGTAATTATTATTATCCCCGGGGAACCCATCCTCCGGGGCTTATATAATACGTTGGGGACTGTAGGGGGAGCCCCAATGCCCCGACGGTCCCAGACGGCTCCCCGCGTCCTTTGGGAGCCGGCATTGCTTTTCCTCAGGGAGAGCAGCTACCATGCTGCTCCCCCTGAGGAAAAGCAATCTGCTTTCCTATTTGGAAGAGAGAACAGGTTTCCTGCTCTCTCTTCCAAATAGAAAAGCAGCAAGGCTCCCGCCCTGCCATTGCAAACAGCAGTGTCTCAGGGGTGGGCACCCCGATACACTGCAGGAGCCGGCCCTGGGGGGTGGTGGTAGCTAGGGTCATCTGTGGCTCCAGGAGGGTGGCCACGCGGCCCCCCTCCCATACTTTAAAGAAGCCCCAGGGGGTGGCAGTCCCCTCAACTAACGTTTTGAAGCACTGAGGTGGCGGTCCCCAGGGCTGGGGGGGCCTAAGACCCCCCACCCTTTTTAAACAAGCACAGGGGGGTGGTGGTCTCCGGGGCTGCAGGGGGCCCCATGAGCCCCCCTTATATATTAAGTTACAGCTCCGGGGGTGGTGGTCCCCGGGGCAGTGTGTGGGGGGATTGGGACCCCCACACTATGTTTTTTAAAATGCCTTCTGGATTTGGCCCCCCGGGGGGCTAATAACCTTTAAAGCGTGGGGGGGCCGCGCTTCGTTTTTTTTTTCAGCAGGGAAATGCGCGGATCCTACGCGCATCCCGCAAGGTTTTTTCTTTTTTGCCCTGGGGTTCCTTGTGGGACCCCCTGAGCAGGCCTAGGGGGTCAGGGTGTGTCCACCCTGCCACCTTTTTGCGTTTTGCACACATATTTCACAGACTTCTTCAGCCTCGTTTCTACCAAGGCATAAAATGGCTGCCAACAGTTTCTAGTTTCGAATGTTGACAACCACTTGACAGCCAATTAGCATTCAGAGCGTGATATGGTGGGTGCACTTATGGTGTGCTCACGGTACGGGCAGGGTGCGCGGATCCACCGCGCCTATAGATATATATTTACTTTTAAATGTCATTTTCTCAGGAACTACTGAACAGATTTACCCCAAATAAGCAAAAAGCATGAGTCTGAACCATGTACTACCTTGTAGCAGGGATTCCGTTCTCCTACAGAACTGTGCATAGAGATTTGGAACCTCAGTCAATTAGGGTGGCCCCAAACTTACCTCACTACCGCAAAACCCCCTTACCGAGCTAGCTACAGTGTCTCATTGGTCATAACAAACTCCGAATGCTTAGACAAATAAGAACATGAAATTACAATACCTCAGGTCACGTGGAACACATGGGCACTCTTTCGTTATACAATCATTTCAAACCAGAACGTGGAGTAAATGAGGACACGTGCACATTTGAAATATTTATTTACTAATGCCGTTTTCTCAAACGCAGTATCTTAGATAATACAAGGAAACATATTATCAGAAGTAAAGTTATCAGCATAGTTACTAGTCCATAGAAAGCAAAAGGTGACAGCATGCTAAAATGCTATGATGAATAAGGGTAACAACACCTAATTTTCACCCTCCCTAACTAGCATATTATATTAATATCTAAGAAGGTCTCTTTGGGTTTTAGCAGGGCGGCCCCATACCTCAAGATCCTAGTGTGAAGAGATCACATCAGCTTCCACCAGCTCTCTGCATGCGAACCGCATCAAGTGTGTATGTGTGCTCCAAGCAAAGCAATATAAAACGCGCCTAAAGCCAGAATTTGGCAGAAGCTGTACTTATTTTATCTCTATGAAGGTGCGAAAATCAGACCTCAAAACAATACTGTGTCGAGTTATCCTTGAAGCTTCAGCACTCACTGTACAGACTTAGTTTACCAAGCAAAGCTGATATCAGACCAATAACATATTATTCTCACGTAAATCACAACGCTCTTCTAGGCTGAAAGCTAAAACAACAATTATGTGTCGGGTGCAGAAGCAGCAAAAAGGAAAAAATGTCGTTTAAACATTTAATAAGCTCATGCTATCTTAACACGGTATATAGGTAAGCAGTAACTATGACACCCCCCCATGATCCGAGCACGGATAAGATAAGATTAAGATAAGATCAGGGGCTCCTCATGAAGGCAGAGTTCAAGAACGATGAGCAATGTCAAAATGTAAAAATTTGATGGAAAAATCTTCATAAGCCAATTTAAAAAAATTCCAAAGTGTCAATACAGTGTTCACTTCAACTCAAGCCAATAGGTCTGGGTGTTGAAAAATTTAAACACAACTTGCAAAAAGTTATGTCAGTAGAAAAAGGGGTTATGATCAGAAACCTGGAAAGCTTTTTAGGGCAAGACCGAATATGCAAAATATGCAGCCACAGCCTCCAACATGAAGTCACCGTCTTCATCCGAAAACAGTTCAGTCATCCAATTTAATAGTGGGAAAGAACATACGTGCTCTTTTAGTACCGGAGCCTCTATCACCATCAGAGGACAACTCGGTGGGTTCTCAAGAAAGCTCTGTGTCAAGAAATCTTGCGCTGCTGCGAGTATGTTACAATGACCCATTAGTCCATGCATCGCTGCCAAGGCCATAATCCTTTCGCCAGAACAAACCAACTCGTGAGTAACGACGGGACTCATCAGCTGATTAAAATCGACGTCAGGAGACACCGTCTTGCAGAGACACAAATCAAGGGCCCAGTCAAAATCGCAGCTCAGGCAATGAAACACAGGCTGGACACATGTAAAATAGGAAAATCGAAACGATAATCCATATGCCGTGCTTAAAGTCGCAAGCGGCAGTGTGCCCTAGTATTCAAGCATCCTGTTGCGAAACAGTGCCAGAAGGGGCTGCGCGGCTTCTTGCACAGGAAGGGCATCCATTTTTAATAAAGCAAAATATCACCAGAACGCCTGCCGCCAGTGCCAGCAAAACCGGGAATCCACCAAACAGACTTGAAAAAATAGAATGGAAGAAAGCAGGAATGACCCCAAATATTTTTTCAAATGAAGTCACGAGACTGCTGCTAACTATTTTAAAAAAGTGCGCGAGCCCAGTCGTGGAGGACGCGTTAAAGATTGAATTAACCAGTTCGCTGAAATGCAACGGCAAATCAGTATTTAAAAGGGCCTGAACCTCTGTGCGTGTGATAGCTATGTGAAGCACAAATGTTTCTCGAGCCGAACTCAAGCCCACTTCTTTTTTGGTACAAAAGAGCTCTTATTCTACTCATGCCATTGAACTCCGCCGTCAAGGTTGGGATGCGCGGCCAGATGGAAACATCCCCTTTCCCATGCGGGGGTGCGTACAAAACATTTTTGCAGCAAACTACACGTTCAGATACAGTCACCACATAAGCAACACCTTTAATTAACCCACAACAATCCTCATTATTTAAAGGTAAATTACTGCCGTTTGCCAGTAATGTAAAAGTGGGTATGATTGCTGGAACTGGTGTTCCTTTCAAAACACAGGCCAGATTAGGGCGGTCCTGGTTGCAAGAACCATGCAATTGAATGTGTCTACAAATTAAAGAGTGATCTGTTGTGTCTCTGTACACTCCTCCCCGTTCAGATACACTTCTTGTCCATCTTTTAAGTATCTGTAAGTAAATGGGAGGGACCAAACTTCATGGAGAAATGCATTACCCAATGGTTCATAGCGACCTAGAGCAACAATTTGTAAATTTATATAAAGCAAATGGTAATGTTATTAAACCGTAGATTAGCCACGTTGCAGCAGTGGCCTTTGCCACAGAGAAAGGCAAAGATTCTAACCTTTCAATATGTAACATGGAAAAAGACGCATCACGCATGAAAAGCAAGCGCTGTTTGTCAGTCAAATTAAAAGGGGCAAAAAGGGAGGACACATTCATGTAGGTCCATGGCACCTTGCCAGCCTTAAGCGTCTGCAGGGTCCAAGCAAATTGCATAATAGAACGCAACTGATTTTGACCATGGTACAACACTGACACTTCATCCTGCACTATATCCACTACAGAGGACACAATGTTGTCTAACGTGTAAATGCGGGAAGTAAGCATGTTAATACTATTATCAACAACTCCAAGCACCTTTTCTAGATTAGCTTGATCAATAGCCCTAAGGCGGGTCGCCGCCTCAATCTGCGATGTCTTCCAGATTTCATTATAAATCGCATATATCCATCTTTTTGATCTACCACTAGCCGGGCCTTTTATGAAATCATTCAAATCTACATCTTCATTCAGCTTGGATAGATGCAGTTTAACCGCAGCCAAGGTAGAATGTTTCAGCCAATTTTGACATAATTTGCCTACTGAGTAAGTTGTGACAGAATGGTCAGTTTCAAAACGTGGATCAGGTCTGACCTGTTTAAAACCATCAGATAAACCCAGAAAACGGTGTTGGCATGAATCAGCACTTCTGTGCCACATCAGCCAACCTTTTGGATCCATACTGGATATGTTAAAGGATGAATTTAGCAGTAGGGTTTGCAAGTCCCTAATGGAAAACCAAGTAAAATTACTCTAGCCAGAATATTCTTCTAACTCAGGGATGGTAGGTGTATTTAATTTTTTAGAAGTAGCCAATCCAAAGCATGTTGTCTGCGAAATAGATGAATTCAAAAACAACATATGATTTGGGATGAGACATGCACGGTGCAAAGCCTCAGTGCCTTGTACCTGCCAGCTTTTAGAACCCCAAACTGATTCAGGTCAATAGTTTCCTTCCACAATTCGTAGCCGCCAACAGCCAGCTGATCAAGAAAGGACTTCGAGTACAATAATTTGGTATCTGTAAGTCTAACCTTGGATATCGGCTTCTGTGTCATTTTAAAATAAAAGGACTCGGGATTGGACTGATTGAAGTCGGTAAAATAAGTGTACTTTTTCAGAAAAGTACTTGAACTGCCTTGTATAGGAGCTGGGCAATGCTCCAATTGCGTATAATTTACAGTATTCCTTCTTGAAGTAGTTTTATGTAAGAAGTGATTGCCAAAATGTTGAAAACAAAACAAATCACCATAATTAGCAGATTCTAAGTACAAATCTTCAGCATCAAAGGCAGCATAGTATTTCAAATCAGAAAACAAAGTCTCTACGGCCTGAACATCCCAATCATCAGAACGTATGTTTTGTTTCACTACATCTCCCATGTTAACTCTAAGCACATTAGCGACATTAACAACCTCAGTGGGGCCATGAATCTGAAATCTAACGGCATCCCACACTATACCATCAAGGACAGGCCAAGCAGTGATGTTAACAAATGTCAAGTCTCTTTTCAGTCTGTGTGCAGAATGCGATGAGGAAAGGGGGGCCAAAGTTCCATTGAGATGTCGAATGCATGTTCTTTCCTCGACATAGTTTCCATTGACAATTCGAAAAAAATAAAACACAAAACCAATTGACATAAAAAGGTAAATTGAAAAAAGTACCAGCCAAATATATGTCCAAGGGGGAATCAAATTTTTTTTTAAAATAAACTGGCATAAACTGCAAACCGTGAGGGCTTCTTTGAGGCATTGGAAACAGTGTCAAAAGAAAATCTGGATTCTGTGGCAAAACGTGTTTGCAGATCAGGCATAGATAAGTCAGTGGGGTAAGTGTAATCAATGTCATCATGGTCTGTACCAGGCAAAGTACTTAATAAAGGACTGAAAATTGCAGGTAACTCGATGACCCCTTCTGGTTCAGGATTACAAGCAGTGGCCAGAACAGAATTTCTCACAATGGAAGGACAGGAGACTGCCGGTGTCATACTAAGAAGAATCGGCCACTCTGTGTATCTTGACATTGTCAATTGAGATAAACCTGTTTTCCTTACGACCTGCAAGCGGTGGTAAAATGGCTGTTCTTGTGCCCTTCACTCCAAGGACTGGAACCGGAGCTCGATAGGAAGGTCCAAATTCTTTCTTGTTGTCGATCTTCTCTCAAACCAGTTCTCCAACTTGGGGTAGCCAGACAACTACCGGGATCTGCAACGCATCATCCGATGTGGAGGGCAAATGTTCCTTTGCAAGACTGTCTCTGGTCTTTTGTAGATCCTGTAAAACATTGCAATGTTCATCTACGTCAAAGGTGGTGGTGCGAGCCACGCAGTCTAGACCATCAAGGTCAGGGACGTACATCTTGATGCCAAAGAGCATTTCGTATGGGGTCCGCCCACCCAGAGACCTTCTAGGGAGATTATTAAGAGCACGCTGCACGCCATTGAGGTGGGCCAGCCAGTTTCTGCCAGTTTCTGCCAGTGCCTATAACTCGAGCTGTCAAAGATTGATTTAAGTCACGGTTCATTCGCTCAACTACACTATTACCCTCAGGTCTGTAGGGTGACCAAAACTTGACTTGGACCCCCATCGAAGTCATGGCATCCTTATACGCCTTAGAGGCGAAAGCCGGACCCTGATCCGAATGGAAGGTACCACAGTCAAAAATCCCTACAAAGACACGCAAATCTCTTATGACGCTGCGATGGGGCCATACCCACTCAAAGCGTGTGCATGAATCAACTGCTACTAAGATGTACTTATACGCAGTATCAGAGGAAAAAGGACCGCAGTGATCTAAATAAACACAACCTAGCGGTTTATTAGATATGTACAACTGTGTCTGTGGCGGACGCGCAGCAGTCGAAGGTTTAATCTGCTGGCAAATGTCACATTGAAGGACATAGTCTCGCGTCTGTTTGTACAGTCCCCACCACCAGAAACGTTGTTGTAATTGAGCTACAGTGGCCGAGACACCCGCATGCGCAGACGCCACTCCTTCATGCGCCGCTGTAATCAAGCTAGTTCTGCGATCCGAGTTGGGAATCAAGCGTTCTCCAACTTCAGGAATTGTCACAAAAGGAACCTTTTCGGGACTTAAGTGGTATGCGTACTTCGAAGGGAACCCCGTAGGATGTTTACCTCCCTTCTCAGTGGCAGCAACAGCCGCCAAGATGTCATCATCAATCTTACTTTTGGACCGTGTAACTGCTGCAACTAAATATGTAGACAACGCTGATTTCGCCGCTTCATCAGCAAGCGAGTTACCAACAGCGTGAACTCCCACACGCTGATGGCCGAGAGTAAGAATCACAAAAACGAGTGGCAAATTAGCCTTAAGCTCAGCCACTCGAACCCAGATCATCTTGTGTTTTATTGTGCTACCCTTGGATTCACGAAAATCATTCTGAATCCAAAAGAACAAGTTTTCATTGTAAGACTGGACACAGTAAAACGAATCACTTACAATTAGAGTTGTCACACTAGGATCAGCGTACTCCAACGCGAGTAAAAGAGCACGAAGCTCTGCCAATTGTGCGGTGCAGTCCCCTAGAGTCTGCGTGTGCACTACTCTGGACTTGAACTCATCGTTCACCATGGCACCGACCACAATGGCACATGCGGAAACGTAGGTGTGTTTAGAGCCATGCGCAACCTGTGCCGAACCATCAGTGTAAATGATGCAATCGAAGTCCTCCAAAGGTAGCATAGCTAGAGGAGCGGGATGAACAAATTCATACTGCAAGTACTCTTGCGACCGTAATGAGGCGTCAAAAATAAACGTGACATCCGTGGACGTCAAGGAAGCAGCCCACTGAATCCACCGAGGGCGCAAAGCTTTAGAATTTGGTACACTGGCTTTTGTAACTGCCTCCAAATGAGGACAGGGTGTACCAACATGCGTTTTCCCTGTGACAGAGCACGTTCCTTAAGAATCGCCATCTGTACAGCCGTTAAAACTTTCTCCACAGTGGAAAACCGCATTTCAGCCGAAGTGTACAAGTGTGACTTGTAAGCAATATGTACTGTGTCTCCCTCATTAAAAGTTAGGTACATGAAACCCACCGTCCCAGGAATAATTCTTATCACCAGGTTAGTGTGGTTATCACGAGTCAGTAAGAATTTAGAAGCGAGCAGATCAGCCTGCAAGGACTGCAAGATGGCTGAGTGCTCAGGCAGCCAGCATGATTTGGAAAAAGTTGGTTGTATCAAAGCATACAAAGGCTTGATACGCTGGGCATATTCCGGAATGTAAGTTCTCCCGAAATTTAAAAAAAAACAGCAAAGACTGTAATTTTTTCAGTGTTGTCGGAGCGCGCAGCTGTGCGCATTTCTCCAGGAAGTGAGGTGCCAAACCTCTACCTTCATTGTTGAGCTCATAGCCCAGGAACAACACTGTGTACTCTGCAATGTGCGATTTCGCAAAGTAAAATATTTTAACCCATGTCTGCAAAGTTACAAATTATGCTGTTTACTCAACACAGGTGCTCCCAAATTTCGTCGTCTGTGAGATATGTGTCATCCACATACGAGCATGCATCTGGGTCGATTTTCACCAAAAGAGAGACAATGCGGGCAGTAAAAATCCCAAGACTATTCTTATAGCCCATTGGGAGACGCCAAAATTGTTTTTGGACACCATCGCAAGTAAAGCTGGTCCATTGGGAACTAAGACCATCCAATCGATGGGCATAAAAACCTTTGGAAATGTCAAGCGTGGTCTTAAAACTCTTACGCACAAGACTATCCACTAGGGCAGAGCCGTGAGTATTCTGTACTGCACAGTTACGGCAATGCGAGTTTAAATGCCGGTAATCCAATACCAAACGATATGAACCGTCAGGCTTGGTCACAGTAAAAAGAGGGTTATTCTTCGGTGACACACATGTTTCAATAACTCCCTGATATTCCAATTGTTCAAGGATTGCCGCGACGGAAGACTTGGCTTCACGCCGTATGGGATATTGAGGTTGAGGCTGTGGCTGCGACCGCAAAGGTATCTCGTGGCCTGGGGACAATTTATCCCAACCACATTGGTTACGGTACAAAGCCGACGCTAGAGCCTTAGCCCACTGTTCTGCAAAGTGCAGCGCATCCTCTTTCGAGACTGTGTGCGCGAAGCTGGGGAGGATTACCTCCTCCCCTCGCGGTGCTGAGAGCACAAAAGGTGGGGGCCAGTCAGCCTCCGAAAGCAAAATGTCATACGTAGACGAAAGATTTTCCCAAAATACCCCTCTTATGGTACGTTGTATGTCACCTTCGATTAACAGGACAATTTCATAAAGTCTATCAGGGGGAGCAACTCGTGTATCAGCTGTTTCTATCACAACATAAATATCAGTCGCTGTCACCTTCAGTAGCGGACTCAGGGCCTCTCTCACAATGGTAATCTCCGCCGCGCTGTCCAGCAAAGTCAGAGCCCATGTCAGATTCCGAAGCCGCGTTCTCACTATCTGTGGCATATCGATGGGCTGTTAAAGCCGCGACTTTCTTTTTGGCAAACTGCGGTCTCTTCGGCGTTGAGCCGTCATGATTTCCTATACCGTCCGTCTGGCGGGGCTGGTCACGTCCTTGCTGACCACCCCGGCCCCTTCCACCTCCTCCACCACCGATCTTCGGGGCCGATGAGTCCTGAAAGGAACGAGGAGAGCGTTGATCAGAAACCTGAAATTGATCAGGTGATTTAATTATTGCGCGATCGCGCAAGTCATAAACACGTTCTGTTAGCGCAGGCATTGGAGACGCAGAACGAGATTCTTGTGTCTGCTGTTGTTGCTGTTGCTTACCCTGTTTCTGTTTTTTGGGCCAATTTTGTTTTTTGGACTTGGGCTGAACTTCCGTTTCTGAAGTCTGCCCTTGGGGTTGCTTTTTCTCCTTAACAGAAAAAGGCTTGAGACCCCTACTATTGTGACCCACGGTCTTATAAGCCGCAACAATAATCCTCGCCAACTGTCGGGGTTTCTTGGCATCGGGAATCGCCGCCAAAGCATTAGCCACCAGAAAGTTCACTGCATCCCCCTTGACATTAGCCAGAATGAGATCGCAAACCACATCAAAGGTGCCACACAGGCGCATACCCAATTCCACCGCAGCTTCTGGTCCGGGATCATCCTGAACACGTTTAAGGACCGTAGGCAGGACAGCCATAGACGGAGTGCCGTAACACCTCGCATAGACCGCCGCAAACGTTCTACCCCAGGTTTCACAGTCACCGGCAAACTAAGTGTCAGAATCCTGTGTTTTTCACCAGGAGTCGTGTTAGGGAATACTGCTTCCAGCTGATCAAACTTCTTGGCAAGCCAGAAAGGAAAATCATCCTTCTCCTGGGGACGCTTGCCCATCACTGCATTGACCATTACGGGACTGAGCTTCAAACCGCCCTGTCCGGCCAGAAGCGCCGCACCCCCCGGGGGCCCACCCGGAAGATTACGGGCTATGTATTGCACTAAAGCTCTAATCACGGCAATAGAGACCACGTGTAGTCTACGAATTTCAGCAAGAGCACAATTGCTGTGTAGAGGGTGAGGAGTAAATCCAGCCAAAACAGGCCAATTTGCGCCTGGAATGGACAAAGGACCTAACCTCGGAGCGGTTAACGAATGGGGTAGGGCACCACCAAACCAAACGCGATGCTGCCAAGTATCAATAGGTACTTCCTGTGCCCTGTACGGAGTATATTCATTCGGTACAGGTGAGGGAGTATAGGTGTGGAACACATCAGAATTAGCGTCCACAGCCGGAAACGTCACCCACGAATAAAGGAGTGCGTATGGGTAAGCGGCTTCCGCACTCACCACCATTATCACAGCCAAGCCCTCAACGGGTACATTGTAAGTCAGCAAATGATTGCGCACCGCAATGCGTCTATGCTGCGGAATGTGCACCGGCTGGGCCATGACAGCACAGGAATGTAGAAAAACAAAGTAAACTTTGTAGCACAACTGGGTAGTAATTCAAGGAAACCGTTTTAGAAAGATTCAAGCTTGAAAAGACCTATTTCAAAAAAAGTAGGTTTTGTCCGACACCACCGTTTTCCGGAAACAACAGTGAAGGGGTTAAGGAGTAAATGATATACTACTCGAGTGTCATGATATAAGACCACCAACGATTGGGCGCCATGTAGCAGGGATTCCGTTCTCCTACAGAACTGTGCATAGAGATTTGGAACCTCAGTGAATTAGGGTGGCCCAAAACTCACCTCAGTACCCAAAATCTCCTTACCGAGCTAGCTACAGTGTCTCATTGGTCATAACAAACTCCCAATGCTTAGACAAACCAGAACATGAACTTACAATACCTCAGGTCACATGGAACACATGAGCACTCTTTCGTTATACAATCATTTCAAACCAGAACGTGGAGTAAATGAGGACACGTGCACATTTGAAATATTTATTTACTAATGCCGTTTTCTCAAACGCAGTATCTTAGATAATACAAGGAAACATATTATCAGGAGCAAAGTTATCAGCATAGTTACTAGTCCATAGAAAGCAAAAGGTGACAGCATGCTAAAATGCTGTAATGAATAAGGGTTAACAACACCTAATTCTCACCCTCCCTAACTAGCATATTATATTAATATCTGAGAAGGTCTCTTTGGGTTTTAGCAGGGCGGCCCCATACCTCAAGATCCTAGTGTGAAGAGATCACATCAGCTTCCACCAGCTCTCTGCATGCGAACCGCATCAAGTGTGTATGTGTGCTCCAAGCAAAGCAATATAAAACGCGCCTAAAGCCAGATTTTGGCAGAAGCTGCACTTATGTTATGTCTATGAAGATGCGAAGATCAGACCTCACAACAATACTGTGTCGAGTTATCCTTGAAGCTTCAGCACTCACTGTACAGACATAGTTTACGAAGCAAAGCTGATATCAGAGCAATAACATATTATTCTCACGTAAATCACAACGCTCTTCTAGGCTGAAAGCTAAAACAACAATTATGTGCCGGGTGCAGAAGCAGCAAAAAGGAAAAATGGCCTTTAAACATTTAATAAGCTCATGCTAACTTAACACGGTATATAGGTAAGCAGTAACTATATGACAACCTCTTTGCCAAATTTGGTGTAATCCCGTTCAGCAGTTCGGGCTGGAGCTGCGGCTAAAGTTCCTATGGGAAATTGCATGGGGAAAACACGTTTTGGCACCCCCCTTTTTCTCAGCCCCCGCTTCACCAATCACCCCCACGCTTTCTGGGAAGGAGCGGAACTGAGCTGGCCAAACGTTTGGAAACTTTCACGCAGATTCATCAACCGGCACCATAGTTATTCCAAATAGAATGTTGCGGATTTCCTATGGACAATAGGCCCTAAGTATAACTACCTACCGGTGACTGCCAGTAGGTAATATATATATATATATATATATATATGTATATATATATATATATATATATATATATATATATATATATATATATTCGTCACTCTATGCCTGAAAGGGTATTTTTTTTATTTATATATATATATATATATATATATATATTCACTGAAAAAACCATAGGTTATAGACCATATATAGTTAGGAATTAGCATTTAAAAAACCTTATTTTACTCACACAAAACCATTGAAATTCCATATATAGTTAGTTGCACTAACTATATATCGCGCACCCGCAATCCACTGCTGATCATGTCACATATTACATCATCCATGACATGGTCAGTGACATCACTGAGGACATCACTGATGACATCTCAAATGACATCACTGATGACATCACTGATGACAACATCCAGTGACTGTATGTTTCTGTAAAGTTAAAATATGTCTTACATATTGAAGAATGAGTGGATGTATAAGTGTCTAGATGAAGGATTTAGTAGGTGCGTGACTGACTGTATGAGTGAGTGATTAAATGTGTCTCACTGAATGCATGGGTTAGTGACTAAACTGTCTTAATTTGTGCATCATTATGTCTGTTGTGATGTAAACTGCTGCATGTGTTGATCATTAGCTATACGAGAGGCTATATATGTTATTAATTGGTTGCCCAAGTATTTCTATGGGAGATTGAGTTTGTGTGGGGGTGGCTGGAAGGTGTGTGACTCTATGCATAGATGTGTGAGCAGTTTATTCACTAGGTGTATGAGTTCAAGACTGCATGTGGAAACAGCTACATGGGCAGTTGACTGTGTGCATGAGTGTATTGATGAGTGAATGGATATCTCAATGCTACATGTCATAGTAAGTACATATGTTAAACACAGTACATGTGAGAGTTGGCATATATAAATAACTGTGCATGAGAGCCACTGAATGAGTGAGTGGTTGTATCGATCATTGTGAACTTGTATCAGGGATTGTATAAGAGAGTAAATATGTGTTAGTATATGTTTCAATAAGTAAGGTGTGTTTAACTGTATAGTTGAAGAAATGGAGGTGAGATTGTTTCTTTGCATGACTGACTGGGTGTGTGAGTAACTCCATGGATGAGTGGCAGTGTGTGAGTGTCTGTATACACTGAGTGTATCTAAGGTTATATTAGAGTCTGAAGAGGTTTATCGTATTAGCACAAGAATGATGTCAAATGAGATGTCATCAGTGATGTCATCAGTGATGTCATTTGAGATGTCATCAGTGATGTCATCAGTGATGTCACTGACCATGTCATGAATGATGTAATATGTGACATGATCAGCAGTGGATTGCGGGTGCGCGATATATAGTTAGTGCAACTAACTATATATGGAATTTCAATGGTTTTGTGTGAGTAAAATAAGGTTTTTTAAATGCTAATTCCTAACTATATATGGTCTATAACCTATGGTTTTTTCAGTGAATTTCAATGGTTTTTTAATAGCAAATATCATAAGCTGTCGAATGTCAAGTACGTGGTAAGTAAAAACATTTTCGTGTTTATGCACACTGATCTGCTTTGAATGCTGCCCCCCACCCCTCATTTCTATTAGGAGTACTCTCTCTTTGCAGATAGTGAAGGGTAGTTAACGCAGGCCTTTGCCCCCGTTGCCCCCGTTGTAATCCGTCGTGCCTGCTTCTCTCTCCATTTGATTGATTGTTCTCTTTGGTTCATTCTCTATTTACAAACAAGCACAGAGTCGCAATACTCTGTTTAGTCTTTGCAGATAGCGAAAAATCGTGTAAAAAAACAAAAGGAATCGAGCAAAATCAGTAGGCCACTAATGGGATCTCTTTTTGACCTCCCTAAAATAGAAACATTAGGAACAACCTGTTGATAATACCAATGTGTATGTACATAAGCGGCGTACATTTGTGTTCACAGTACCCCTTGTTGATTGTTTGAATCGAGCATTGAATTGTTCGAAGTTGATTCTCTTAAGAATCTTCTCTGCCTGCAAACGAGGAAGAATAGGAATATTCTCTCTCCCTTTGCAGATAGTGAAGGGTAGGTAACGCAAACCTTTAACACGTCGTGCCTATTTCGTTCCTCATTGATTGATTGTTTCCCCAAACATTGACTGTTTGGGAATTGGTTCTTTTTGGAGGTATTCCCTGTTTGCAAATATACGTAGGAAAATCTTTGCAAATAGTGAAAGGGTACGTAATGCGGACCTTTCTCCCCCGTTGTAATCTGTCATGCCTATCTACTCCCCACTGATTGATGCACCTGTTTCACCCGGACCATTTACTAGAGATACGTCATCTGGCCCGACCAGAGAGCACCCCTAGTGAAAAGGACATATGCAATAATAACGAAGTGATCACTGTATCCTGTTAACAGAAACTTTAGCATGAAACAACCTGGAAAGAAAAGAATAGGAAAACGAAAATCAGTAGGCCACTGATGAACATGAACTTTTATTAAACAACGAACAAAGAAACGATAACATAACGTAATGATAAAACCTATTAATGTCCTAGAAACAAGAAAACGTTAAAATATGCCAGTGGTGAGAGACCAGAAAAACAGTAAGAGAAACCAAATCACCCCTCGCTGTCCCACCGCCTGCCACGCCAAAAAAATCGATAGACTAGGGAAAATGCAAGTCAGTAGAACATCCGCCCCCACTCTGGAAACTTCCAAGGTGGGGCAGGGTTGTGGCTACGCCCAGCCGGGAGCAGCCCATATAAGGCGGGTCCTGCTGCCACGCCTCGGCCAGGAGATCCTAACGTAGGGTGTAGTCGGAGGAGAGGCCGAGGCCAGCGGGACCCGGCCAGGGGATTGCCTTTACAACGCTGAACAGTTGCAGGGGGGGGAATGTCTCCTCGACCCTCCCCTCTCTCTCCCAGTCCGGCTGCGGTGGCCCTTGAGAGTTGCAGGTAGTCCCGCCACATGCTCTTCCGGTCCGGCCACCAACGGTCGGGGGGCCGAGGCCGACGGGATCCGGCTGCAGCCGATAAACCAAGAAACCCGTTCATGGGGCCAGAGCCAGGGGCGTCCGGCCGACATCTACCGGAAGCCCGGCCCGAAGACGGACGGGACACTTCTTCTTTCTTGAATAATGGCTGCGACAACACTGGGGGGGGATGTCTTGCACATGCCTCCGACCCCCCCCCTCGTCCTCATCGCCTGGTCCGGCCATAACAAATCTCAAGCGAGACGCCGTGGGGTGCACTGGGAGGGAGAGACGGTGCGAACAGGCCTCTCCCGCCTCCCCAGGTGGAGGCTTCCCAGCTGCACCCTCAGCGCTCCAGGCGCCCGGAAAAGGGTTCTTCCACTGTGGCAATGCTGCAACGTCTCGCCCGGCAGGGTGGAGCCCGTCCGCTCATTTGACCCCGCGATCGCCAGTAGCTACCGAACTCTCAAAATGGCGGTCGACCTGGCAAGAGCGGGCCCAGCATAAAGAAATGGCCCGGTCACTGGTTGACTCCACCACCGTAGTCCTCCACGACCTTGAAGATTCTAGAGGAGCCGCGGGAGTCTCCGACCCCCGATGGGGAATGACTGCCATGATCGCCCGTGGAGTGACGAAACTGTATCCGCGGGACGTCGGCGCTCCCATGCTGGCGCCATCCTCACTTTGAATTACTAGAATCCTGCAGACCTCAGTTCCGGTGAAAGCACAGTGTGACCCGGTAGGAAAAATTGTTGCACCCCCTCCCCTTTTTGACTGATAGTTCAAACCACCGATCCTTTCCTTTGCCCTTTTAACGGAACTTTGGACTGCCTCCCCCTCTTTTACATTTTCTAGAGAAAACAAAACATTAACCACTACATTAGCATAGCAGTTGACACCAGAACTGTTTTCAAATTGAAAACCAACAACATCTTCAACAGAATCCTTTTTGTTTCTGCTGTGACCCTGCTACAGCACAGGCATTGTCCCCAGCAGTAATTCTGCAATGCCGGTAAGAATAGCTGTGGTGCCTACTGGACTCACTCACCCCCGCGGCGTCCCACGCCGTTATTTGCTGGGCGGCAACTTACTAGACATCACTTTCGTGCCATCTAGATTTCAGCGCGTTCTGCTGCCTTGGAACTATTCGCACAACAGACTGCTACTGACGACCCACCCCCAGGCAACATCTTCTGAATTTTCATAATTTGAAAGAACTAGTAACATGTCCTCATCAGGAATTCAAAAGAAATTGCCACGGTCTCTTCGTTGTTTAAATGTTTTTACTGTTTTTGTTTTGTTGTATATATTTATATGTTATTAAAGTTTTATATTCCTACTACTTTGTTGGAGTGCTATATATTTTTAATGTGACACATAATTGTAAAAACTTTGATGTACAAAGAGTCATTCCTGGAATCTTCCGCTTCAGGCTCGGTCCCCTCCCCAATCACAATACAGGATGGTTTTCAGATAGTAGGAACACGTGTGGTGTGACGGATCTCATCGGGTGTGGGCCTTGATCTACTATAACTCCTTTGAAGAGGGGTGATTCTTTACAGCTGGGGCCATAAACTACATCTGCAGGGCTAGGTGACGATTGATGCTATGGTTCGGAACTCGTAAAGAAAGGGTTGACTGACCGTCGCAGGCCAGCGGGTTGAAGTATGAAAAATTCAGGTTGACATAAGAAAACATGAATTGAGTGCAGCTGAGATTACATGAAACACATGAATACAGTTTTAGTATAAATTATTTCAGTTGTGAATATGGGTTACAAGAGGGAACGTATATATTTCAAATTTTTATTCAATAATGCAGTGTTTTGAGAGAAAGTTTTTTATTTAATACAAGTAAACATAATCTAAAGAAAATAGTGGGTATAGATACTAGTTCATAGAACACAAATGATGGAAATGTAGTATGAAGCAAAATGAATGTCGTTTAAAAAACATTGTACAGCCCCGCAATGAAATATATCTAATTATATTGCATGCAAGAAGGTGTGTTTTGATTTTAAGTTCAGTAATCATATATGAAAATAGTAATGGTTAAACATCACTTCATTAACAGTTACTTTTCAGCATACGAAGCAGTAACAAGCTTGTTGTATGGTATTGTGAAAGGAAATGAAAAACGCGCCAAAAGGGAGAATTTGGCTCGAGATGCATGTATGTTATGTGCAGGGACATTCGAAAATCAGTACTCAGAACAACTATTGTATTGATATAATTTTTTGAAATGTTTCAGTACACAATGTCTCATACAGGTTGATAAGCAAGGGTAATATCAGGGTAATCATAAACTTTTTAGTTATGAATCAAAAATCTTTCAATAGGCATAAATTAAAAGCAGCACATGTGTGTGAGGTGGAAATAAGGAGTAGAAAGGGAGAATGGTGATAAACCATATAAAATCATATAAGAAGTCATTGTAACTATACACATTTCTCAGGGCACATTTAACCATATTTTACGCAGCCTTGGTTCGAGAATATTTTAAATCAGATAAGATAACATAAGGTAGTGATTTGTTGAAATTAGAGCATCATGAAATGTTTTGAACAAAATCGAGGAGGTGTGGAAAAAAAATTAACTCCACATAACTTAAAAAATTCACACCAGCAGGAAATTACAATGTCCAATGTTAGTAAAGCCAATAGGTCAGTTTATATAAAATATAATAAGAAAAAAAAATAAGAAAAATTAGGAAGGGAAAAAACAGTCAAGGTGTCAATGGTTTGCAGAACAGCTATCCTTCCATTGAATAGCCAAAGTAAGTGGCAACTGCTTCTAAAAGAAAGTCATTGTTATCATCCGAAAACAAGTCAGCCATCCAATTGAAAAGAGGAAATGAACATACATGGTCATTAATCACCGGAGCCTCTAGTAGCATCAAAGGAGAACTCGGTGAATTTTCAACGTAGCTGTGTGCCAAGAAATCTTGCACCACTGCTAATATATTCCAATGACCCAGAACTCCATGTATCGCTGCAAAGGCCATAATCCCTCCATCGGAACAAAGTTGTTCATGATCAAGTTACGGATTCATGAGATGATTGTAATTCACTTCAGGAGGTACTGAGTTGCAGAGACATAAGTCCAGGGCCCACATGAAATCACAGCTCAGGCAATGAAATACAGGCTGCACACAGGTGAAATAGGTAAATCGAAATGATAATCCATATGATGCACTCAAAGTCGCGAGTGGCAGAATGCCATACTGGTCAAGCATGCTGTGGCGAAATAGTTCTAAGTGTTCCAGCTCGTTTCCGAAGGCGAGACGGACTTCCATTTTGTAATAACGAAAATAGGAATACAAAGGTTGCAGCTGCTGGTAATAGATGAGGATGTCCAGAAACATAGATCAGAGAGTATGGAGTGAGAGTAGCAGAATGCCTTTAAATGATTTGGTGCAAAAAAAGCACCAAACCATTGGATAGTAGTTGCAATAAAAATAGTGCAGCTGGGAAGTGGAGGAGCGTTAAAGATTATGAGAGTCACCTTAGAAAATTGTAAAGAAAGGTCACTATTTAATAAGATATGCAGTTTTCTGCGACTGTTAGCTAAGTGAATGAGATATGTTTGTGAACAGATGCTCGGGTAGCTTGATTTTTTTGTACAATAAGGCTGTTGTTCAAGTCTTGGGATGGAACTTTGAGTTCAAGGCCGTATTTTGCGGCCAGATGCAAACATGAAGGTTCAAATGCGTGGGTGGGTGAAGTTCATTTTTACAGAGAAACATTTGCAGAGTGACTATTTCGGACTAAAGCTTGTCGTTTATTAAAAAGTCATAGTAATTAACATTGCTTGAAAATAAATAATTACTGCTGAGTGTTATGGTAAAATTAGGCATTATAGGAGATACCGGTGTACCTTTGAAGACACATGCAACATTACAGCGCTTCATGTTAAACAAGTTATGCAATTGGTAGTGCCTGGATGTGAACGATTATGTGCGGCATTGATATTTTTGAGACTGTGGGCCTCATTTATGAAAATTTTGCACCACAGATGCGTTACTTTTTCCTATGTTAAAAGTGACACACCGGCGGCGCAAGGGCTTCATAAATTAGGCTCTGTTTACTTATGACTAGTGGAGAAGTGACGCAATGAAATGATGTTAGGTGAGTGTAGTGTAGTTACGGAACGGAAAACCTTTAAAGAGAGTTACATTTAGTATGGAATAGTTTTTATTTTTTTCACAAACTAACGTATGAGAATATTGTTACAGTGTTAGCGGAACTGTTAGTTGAAGTTTGATAAAGATTAGTGAAATAAGTAAATTATGGTGTATTTAATATGTGCAGCTAATAATCTGTGAGAAAAGGTAATAGTCCACAGTCTTGTAAATAGGGGTGCGCGATCCAATGCGCGCACCACGTAACTTTTTACGGAAAAAAAAAAAGTTTCATTTACGTTCAGGGTCTATACTGGACTTCCTGAGAAAACGTACTGGGTTACATAATCTGTACCTTTTGTCCTTTTCATGTTCTAAACCTTTGATCAGTACAATATATTCACTCGCAGTTACAAAATGGCGGCCAATACTTTCTGATTTGCACTGATTCTAATGTTAACAGATGTTAAACAGCAAATGAGAATTCTATAAACTGTATATTTTTGTAATTTTAAATAATAGGCAAAATAAGTAAACTTAAAGATCTGAAACGATCTTCAGGTGTCGTCTGCATTTCCAGCATTAAATTTTACTTATAAAGCATGTGAATCACAGTCTTGTAAATAGGGTTGCGCGATCGAGTGCGCGCACCCCGTAACTTTTTTCTGAAGAAAAAAAATTTTGTTCTGGCGTTCAGGGTCTATAGTGCACTCCCTGAGAAAACGTACTCGCTTAGATATTCTGTACCTTTTTCTCTTTCCATGTTCTCACCGTTTGTTCGGTAGAATATATGCAGTCGTATTAACAAAATGGCGGCAACACTTCCTTATTTCCTCCGAATGGAATGTTGAGAGACGTTCAGCAGCTAATTATAATAAATGGTATAAAAAACGGCTGCAATGCATGCATATTGTTAAAACGTTAGCGATATTCAGTGATCCAATGCGCGCACCACATAACTTTTTACGGAGAAAAAAAAAGTTTCATTCACGTTCAGGGTCTATACTGGACTTCCTGAGAAAACGTACTGGGTTACATAATCTGTACCTTTTGTCCTTTTCATGTTCTAACCCTTTGATCAGTACTATATATTCACTTGCAGTTACAAAATGGCGGCCAATACTTTCTGATTTGCACTGATTCTAATGTTAACAGATGTTAAACAGCAAATGAGAATTCTATAAACTGTATATTTTTGAAATTTTAAATAATAGGCAAATTAAGTAAAGTTAAAGATCTGAAACGATCTTCAAGTGTCGTCTGCATTTCCAGCATAAAATTTTACTTATAAAGCATGTGAATCACAGTCTTGTAAATAGGGTTGCGCGATCGAGTGCGCGCACCCCGTAACTTTTTTCAGAAAAAAAATGTTGTTCTGGCGTTCAGGGTCTATAGTGCACTCCCTGAGAAAACGTACTCGCTTAGATAATCTGTACCTTTTTCTCTTCCATGTTCTCACCGTTTATTCAGTAGAATATATGCAGTCGTATTAACAAAATGGCGGCAACACTTCCTTATTTCCTCCGAATGGAATGTTGAGAGACGTTCAGCAGCTAATTATAATAAATGGTATAAAAAACGGCTGCAATGCATGCATATTGTTAAAAAGTTAGCGATATTCATGCTATACCGAGCTAATGCTCTTAGCTATGTTATCTAGGTCCCATTGGATAACATGACTAAAAACTGCTCAAAGCAGATGTTAGCTTTTGGAGATATTCACGCTTAGCGCGAATATCTTCAAAATTGGTAATAGGCGATAGTGATGTTAGTGACTGTTTCCAGTTGCTATCATCTTGCCACGCCCACTTTAGGATATCATTAGGGATAATTATTACTGACATGCAAAGTGGCGCACTAGATGGTTGCTATCTGCTACTAGCTGTCGCTAACTGGTGTTAGCGACAGCTACGTAATAGGGAGATAATTTTATCTTCGCTTTGTTGGCACTTGAAGGCAAAAAAGTGGAGATAAACTCCCTTGATAATATGCCCAATTTGGGGGAATTCAGAAAGTGTTGAGCGCCATTATGTTAAAAAACTCCCTGCACATAATGTATATGTATTTACGTAAAAAATATAGAAAGTAAGGTTGTGTAGTAGTGCATATCAAAAATATTGCATGAGGTATCCTGGTAATGTATGGTAGATTATATTGTATATAATGATTGATTTAAAAAAAATTGTAGGGGGAAAAATTTGCTAAATAAATGTGGTTCATAAAGACATCTTGGGCCTCATTTATGAAGGCCTTGCGCCGCTGGTGCGTCACTTTTAACATGGGAAAAAGTGACGCACCGGTGGCGCAAGGATTTCATAAATAAGGCCCCTTAAACTTAGGCTTTACGATATATATTGGATAGAAAATTAGGGAATGTATATGGTAGGCATGATATTTGGTAAAATGGGTGTATGTTGTGTAATACATATGTGTGTATTATGTTAACTAAAATTCAGTTGTGTATTTTTTTTAAAGAGTGTTTGGTGCTGAAAAGCAACAACCAGAGGTTGAACGTGAGAGTATAGAAACAGAAAATCCTTTTTTACAGGTGAGTTGATAAATTTAAAATGATAACTTATTTTGGAAAAGATTATCATAATATGCATGTTTTAAAAAAAAAATTAACACTGCTTCTCTTATACATGAGGGTTTTAATTTGTACTTTCAACATGTCTGAACATGCTTGTAGTACATATGTATTTTGAAATACGGTTTTATTGTTAATTGTTACAATCTTTTCATGGGCCGGGTTCATGTGTTATTTTGAATACAGTTTGGGTTAATCTATTCTTTGACTGTAAGAGTTTGCTGTTTACCTTGGTTAATTTTTGCTAAGTCATCATTATCTTTCAACTTTATGCTGTATCATTTGTGTACAGTAATTTTTGAGAAATTATAGAGGTATATTATGACATGGCTGTTGGCGTGATGGACATTTCGGATGCATTTTTGTGACAGTACTATGTATTTGCATTCTATTATATGCATTTGCACAGGTGTATTATGATGAGATCAGTCGGACGCCATCGAGGGAGTAATGGTAGGGCAGGGAGGGAGGGAGGGGGAGGTGTAGGGTAGAGAGATCTAAAATATGGTATATAGATAAATGTAGGAAAGTATATATTTTAATTAATAAAATTTTTTTTACAGTGTACACAGCATCGCATTTTGAAATGTAGTGCACACTGTAAAATTCATAAAAAAATTAAATTATGTATTTACTACAAATTATCTGTATCCTGGTTTTTAGGTCCCTCCAGCAAAGATCTTCCCCTCCTCGTCTCCCTGTGGCACCATAATTGCCTCCACGAGTTGCGGCTCATTGTGGTTTTATATGACTATGATGAAATGTTTTACATTAGATGAAATTTACATGATGAGTATGCTGTTAAAGGTAAAAGCAACTGCCTCTGTGGGAAGTAGCAATCGGTTTAGTGAATGTTTAATTGGTATGTTGTGAGTCATTCCTTCAGTTTGCATACAGTTTGAATCACAGTTTATAGTGGTGAAGTTAGAAAATAGATCTCTACAATAAAATTAGAAAGTGTATAAATAGTTCTACAGCACGAAATGCAGAAAGCAAATTTCACAGTGAAATGTGTTTTTATAGCACAATTTTAATTTAAAAAATTAAATAGGAAACTGTTAATGTCTAGGATGAAAGTATCTGTTTTTTAGAAAAATGAAGAGGAAGGTCTTATAATAATCAATGTAGTTAATGTCTTTAAAAGTATGAAAGTATATGTAGTTAAAAGATTAATCAAGGAAATCATTGGTTAACTAATAATACAAAATATATAAATTAGTCTTTATATTTTTTTAAAAGGAGAAAGAAGAAAGAAAATTAATAAAAACATGGAAGATTACTGTGAAAATGAGAATATCAATTTTGAAATGGCAAAAGAAGTCCTAGAAGAATTAATTGAAAGAGTATTTGAGGATGAAATTTCAACTGAAAATGAGGACTTTTTGGACAGTACTTTTGATAGTGCATACTTAGAGATGGTGGAAGAAGAGAATTTGTAAGAGCAAAATAGTAATGAAATATCAGATGAATTTATGCTAAATGTGATTCTGGAATATGAATTATGAAATGAATAAAATTATTTTTGATTAAATAAAAAAAAAATTGAAACTATTACTGTTGTACCGTTAATCAGTATTCTCTTTTTTAAGAATGACAGTAAAAGTTGTGATAAGGTGGATAAAAGATTAAAGTTATAAAAATAAAAAGCATTAGGAACATCGACAATGCTTGAAAGTTAGCATAGTACTTATATGTCTCAAAAATTAGATTCATAGAATACATGTGTAAGGATAACATATGTCACAAATTTAGAAACAATATTCAGTATAGGATTTCCTACTCTGACCAGAGACTGTTTCTTTGTCTTTATTCAAGTTATAAAATCAAGCATTGGTTATAATTTGTATGGTATATGGTAGTAGGGGTCTATAATATTTTTTAACTTTTTTCCAAACAGGTTATCATTAATATCAGAAACATCAATCAGTATGCCGACGAGAAATGAAAAAAGAAAGCTGTATAAAAAGACATACCATTTGAAGAGAAAAGAGGGACAAGATTTACGTACTCAACAAAGGACAGAGAAAAACCATAGTGCTCCTGGTAAGAGCAGTAAGGAATTTTTAACAAAATTGTATCAGAGGAAAAGTCAATTGGATAATGTTGCAAAGGAAAAACAGTTTTCAGAATCTACAAGGAGAAATGGACGAAAAAAGAAAACTGTGTTGGAAAAGAGTGGTGAGGAAAATATGTACAGTAAAAGACGTACAAATCAGTTTGCGGAAATAAGGAAACGTATGTTTCATAAGAGAGTTGTTATGAATTTATTACAAAAGGAAAAAGTTTTCAAAAAGGAAATCTGCTTTTTATAAGAAAAAAAATATATAGAGGAAGTTGTGGATGATGCGTTCGAGACGAAAAAAAAATTGTTTATTTTAGTGCTTAAAAGAATAAATACACTAAATAAGGCAATCGGAGTTTTAAAAGCTAAGAGTAAATGGAAGAGACACATAAATAGAACTAATTTTTGTAAAATCTTTTCTGGTAAATGGATGCATACTTCAAATTCTGAGCCATTTTTTAATGAAGAGAGTTACTTTCAAAGTAACGATTTGTTGCATGCAGTTGACACCAGTGGTCGAGCGTATGAAGTGAAGGATGGCTGTCCTATTGAGAAAGAGAAAATTGAGGTCAGAAATACAGAAGGGGAAATAGGTGGAGAAGTTTTACAGGGACGTGTTCATGCTCCTGTTTATAGTTGGAATTGTAGCAGTATTTGCAGTGTGTGACAGGATTCAATTGATTTCTTTCGCAATTTCTTACGTAAGTACACTAAGGAAAGTTTAAAAAAAAAAATTGTACTGTTGCAAGAATTAGATCGTTGCAGAGTGAGAGAAAAAATGGGTTTGCAAGGACATTCTTTGGCTTGTCTTTCAAAAAAAATGTGCCAGAGTGTTTTTCATCACTTTAGGATGTTAGCAGGGCATCATACCAAAATGAGAAAATTAGTCAGAAATATGTATTATGCAAAAAGTCCAGCACTTAAACTTAAAGAGTTAAATAGTGCTCTTTTGCATGAATGTGTATTAGATGTGAAGAGTATTTGTGCAGAAATTGAAGTTATTTTGGTCGAGATGAAGAGAATGTAGAAACTGATATAGTTAGAGAAGGAAATGTGTTAGAAAATGTTGGACACTTTAATACTGAAGAATTTGAACAGGAAATAACACAATTTAAGGTCATTTCAGGTGAAAAACCAAATTTAACTTGTGTGTGTTGTCGACGCATTCATTACAAAAGTCAAACTAGGTTAGTTGATTTATATTTAAAAAGTGAAGATGAAGATAATACTCAGTGGAGAGAGTTTGCGACTTATTTGCTGGTAGAAAACTATTTTGATTTGGGTTTTGAACAACGTATTTGTAAATATTGTTATAATAAATTGAATGAAAATAAAATGCCTGCTAGAGCTGTTCATAATAATCTTGAGTTGATAAGTATTCCATCGGAACTGAAGAATTTAAATACTTATGAGACTATTTTGATTCAATGTGTACATCCTTTTCAGGCTATTGTTCGTATGGAGGCTAAGACTGGGAAATTAAATCCTACAGATTTACAAAGAGGATTAAAAGGTAGAGTTGTATATTTGCCACTTGATTTAAAAAAAAATATAGAGACAATTGGTATTGAAAATGTAGAAGAGGAACCTCTTGTTATTCTAGTTAATGGTGTACCTACAAAGAGTAAGAAAATCTGGCAAGATTTAGTGGATGTTAGGAAAGTGAAGAAGGCAACGTTGTATTTAGTTAAAAATAATAAATACTATAAAAATGTGTATGTAGAACAAGAAGATGTAAGTGATGAAGAGAATAATGATTTGTCTATTGGACAAATTGAAAAAGTTGACATGTCCAGAAGTGAAGAAATTTATGAACATTACAGTGTTCATCCACTGCATTCCAAAGAAGCAATGGGGAATGCAATTGAGTTATTTCAGATGAAAAAAGCAGAAGGAAGTCCTATTAGTGTGTGGGAAAAAAGTTTGGAAGGTCGTTGTTTCCCACACTTATTCCCAACAGGTGAAGGTGCGCGATATGATGATCGACCTATGCAGATTCCTGCTTCTGAGTACCGGACTACAAGGTTATATGCAGGAGATCCCAGATTTCGTCAATGTATTCCATATTTGTTTCATCTTCTCTTTGAGAGTGACTTATCTGGTCTTTCTTATGCAGTAAACCATGTCTTAAAAAGTGGAGTGCATCTGCATAATGTTTCAGCAAAGGATTTCATGGATAAAGTGCAACAGAAAGATAGTGTTTTGGATTCTCATCTAATTAATTTAATGGCATGTCAGCGTGGTACTAATGAATATTGGTACCGTCGTCATGGAGATTTAAAATGCATGCTACAAAACTTGGGAGCACCAACATGGTTTGTAACTCTAAGCTGTGCAGAGTACGCCTGGGAAGATTTACTTGACTATCTTCGAGAGGCGAATGTAAATATTGAAAATATAAACTACAAGACACCAGGAGAATTGTGTTAGTTGGATCCGGTTAATGTTTGCCGATATTTTAATCATCGATTTGAAGCAATGATGTCGTTTCTTACAAACAAGAATAATCCACCGCTTGGTGAAGTTTTGGATTTCTTCTGGAGAAAAGAGTATCAAGCTAGAGGTGCTCCACATATTCATATGTTACTATGGATCAAGGGTGCTCCCAAATTTGGAAAAGACTCCGATGAAACTGTACTGTCTTTTATTGAGGAATATGCCACTTGTGACATACCTAACAGTACAAGTGATAAAGACTTAAGAGGAAAAGTGTTACGGTTTCAAAGACATCGTTGTGGGAAATATTGTCTGCGAAAATTCAAAACAAAGGATAAGTTCTATACAAAATGTCGTTTTGGATTTGCACGACCAGTGCTTTCAAAAGGAAGAGTGAATAATTTGATGTCATCTTTGCGACATAACATCACTAGAAGATCACCCAAAAATACTTATAATTTAAGAAGAGGAGAAGAGTCCAAATATATAAATGACTACAACCCTGTCATTTTGTCCATGTGGAATGCTAACATGGATATACAATATGTTGCGGACAACTCTATTGCTGTGGCTCGATATGTAACGTCTTACATCACAAAATCTGAAAAGACGGAACTGAAGGAGATGTGGGAAGATATTTCTCATGAAAAGAGCCTAAGCAAGAAATTGTATACATACAGTTTGAAGATGTTATCACATCGAGAAATTGGAGCATATGAATGCTGTGATCGATTATCATCAGTAAGTCTTTATGCGAAATCTCGAAGTATCCTGTGGGTGAGTTTAGGTCTAGCAGGAACACGAAACCGTGTTTTGAAAACTGTGCAAGAAATTGAATATTTAGCACAGAAAGAACCAAACAGTACAGACATTTTGAAAACAAATATGTTGGATACATACTATCCAAATAGAAGTACTCTGCTAGAAAATATTTGTCTGTATGAAGTTCTTGAAAAATACACTTTTAAAAGGAATGTTAGAGAGAATGTTGAAAAAGGTATGTACGCTGTAATTGGACAGGAAGGATGTCTGGTGAAACAAACAAAAGGACATTTGATTAATCACCGAAAACTGAGTTGCGAAAATCCAGACAAAAGAGAATTTTACTATTTAGCTCTTTTGCAACTCTTTAAACCATGGCGTACCGAAGAGGAACTACTTGGAGAGTTTATAAGTTATGAAGATTCTTTTAACGCATCTAAAAGTAGTATAGAATGTCCTGCTTTTAGTAATTATCTGAAAATGTTGAACGACAAAATAGAGCAAGAAGCAACAATTGCAGCGGAGATTGCTAGAGAAAGTTCACAAGATACACAAAGTTCAGCATCGTTGAGTCAGGATCCACTGGGAGAACCAATTATCCGAAATGAAGCAGCCACTGCCATGGATGAGGTGGAAAGAGCAATGGAGCAAGCTCAAGAGGATATAATAAACTTAGAAGAATTGGAGAAGGAATTTAATCTTGAGCAAAGACAAATATATGTGGAAATGACAGAGCACATTGAGCATGGTTTTCGTCATGAGAAAAAAGAATGCTCATGTATGTCATTTCAACCTATTCGACTATATGTAAGTGGAGAAGCTGGTACAGGGAAAAGTTTTCTTATAAAAGGAATTATTGCATATCTACAGCAAAAAACTCAGTCACCATTGTCTTGTGACAGCTCCAACTGGATTGGCAGCACATAATATTAAAGGTATTACATTACATTGTTTATTAATGCTGCCAGTTGAACATGAAAACAAATTACAATATCACAAGCTATCTGGAGATGCTTGTTATGAAGTTTCAAGAGTTCTTAAAGAAATGAAACTTCTTATTATTGATGAGGTAAGCATGGTATCCAAATTTAATGCTTGCTTTTGTACATTTACGAATGCAGCAGATACTTAAAACTGACTATGATGTTTTATTTGGAGGGAAACATGTCATAGTTTTTTGAGATCTACTGCAACTTACTCCTGTAAAAGGACAATCTGTATTTGAAACTGTGACACATGAAGACACCAGAAAGTGCCTTGGCAGTATTGGAAATGTAAATATAGGGTCACATTTCAAATATACTGAACTGATTCAAAATATGCGACAGGCAAAGGATACTAAATATGGAGAGATTCTTCAAGATATAAGGATTGGAAGACTAACTGAAGATGCAAAAGAAGCTCTACAAACTCGATTAATATGCAAGTTGTTTCCCAATGAAGATAATGTACCTGAGAAAATATATAGTAAAGAGGTAAAAGATAAGTCAGTTATATGCTTGATGCCAACTCTAAAAGAATGCTCAGTTTTCAATGAGAAAATGTTGAAGTTGGAAAATCAAGAAATTAAGAAACTGGAAGCAAAAGATAAAATAGAGTATGAAGGAAGTACTATTGTTTTGTCTGATAAATTAAAGTTAAAATTGGATAGTCTACAGACATCTATATCTAAAACTGCTGGTTTAGAGAAGAATCTGTATGTATGTTTAAATTGTCGGATTATTTTACGGAGAAATTTACTTGTAGAAAGAGGTCTGATGAATGGAGCAATGGGTAATGTTGTTAGTTTTGTAAATTACCCAAATAGAGATGAGATTGAATTTTTACGAATAAAATTTGATGAAATAGAGGAAGTTCAACTAATCAGTCGCTGCTCAAGTCGTTTTTTGCTTGTAAAAGACTTGTATGTCCGTCGGAAACAATTTCCAATTTGTTTGGCATATGCAGTGACTATTCACAAATCACAAGGTTTAAGTGTAGATTGTGCTTTGGTAAATATTGGAAATAGTGACCTAGATGTATCAAGATTCCATTTTGCGAATCTTAAATAGCGATTTTTAGCGAATCGCTATTTAAGATTCGCAAAACGGAATGTATGTAAAAAATCGCTTTTTTTTTGCGATTCCTTATTAATCTTTATTTGCGAAATCGCATTTTGCGAATTCACAAATAAGGAATAATTTCCCATGCATTCCTATGGGCCAGGAGGCCCTTAGGAATGATTGTGAAGTAATTCTCAAATTGCGAATTTGCAATTTGCTAATCGCAATTTGAGAATTATTTCAAGGGTGCAGGGGTGTCTCATGGACACCCTGCTGCACCCCTGAAACTTACATGTGTGTGCATATGGCACACATACATGCCCTATGGGCATGTATGTGTGTCACATGCCACCTTCAAAATTGTCATATTTTGGGTTTTGAAAGGATATCGCAAATTAACACAAACCTCAAATTGGTGTTAATTTGCGATTCCTTAACCTGAATTCGCAATGTAAAAAAATGTCATACATGGCATTTAAGGAATCGCAAAATTGCGATTCCTTAAATGCTTAAGCAAAATAAGGAATCGCAATTTTTTGCGATTCCTTATTTTGCTAATTTCTAATACATCCCAAAAGATGCAAAATGTCCGTTTGCGATTCGTTAAGGCCGAAATTCTGCGAATTTCGGCCTTAACGAATCGCAAAAGGCTTGATACATCTAGGCCAGTGTATTCAAAGAGGGTATTGGATATGTTGCTTTATCACGAGTTAGAACTTTATCTGGGCTTTATCTAATTGATTTTGATGAGACAAAGATCAGTGCAGATTTAAAATGTGTACAGGAGTATAATAGGTTAAGAAGAGAATACGCTCCACATTTACCTCAATATCCTTTAATTAAAAAGAGTATAGTTGGTCAGAAAAGGAGAAATGAGAAACAATGTAGTGAAGTATTAGAGAAACGAAGAAAAAAAGATGAGACTGTCATTGATAAGAGTCAGAAAAACGTTATTTCTACAGAGATTGTTGGATTTAAATTTGAAAATAGGTCTGGTGTCAACTGCTATGCAAATGTAGTGGTTAATGTGTTTTTTTTTCTAAAAAGGTTACAGGAACAGATTAGAGAAAATCAGGAGAAAACATTTTGTTGTTCTTTAAATTCTGTGTTTGAAAAATGTACTAGTGGTAATAGTGAAGTAGCAAGTGTTTCAGAAGTAAGGAATGTTTTAGACATATGTGCAGAACTAAATCAATTTTCTCAGAATATTCAGCAAGATTGTCAGGAATTTATTATGTATATGCTTACAGTTTTGGAAGAAGAAGGTGTAGGTATTGATAGTCTATTTGGCCTTTCTTATAAATGGGAACATATTTGCGATAATTGCTCTTTTACAAGTAGTACTGACATACACACAGAAAGATTTATATATTTAACATTACCAGATTGTAAAACAGTGTCCTTTAATAAACTAGTTAAAGATGCATATCAGAACATGGTCTGTTCTCAATGTAATTCAGAAATGTTATCTACCTTATTTATCCATAGATATGGACAGTATGTTATTTTAATGCTTCAACGATGCAGAGCTGATGGAAGTAAATTGTCAACTTTAATTAAAAATTATGTGGCTTCTCAAATATCTATTTCTAGAAGAACATTTGTAACTGTAGCAATTATTTTTCATGAAGGGTAATCTATATCATCAGGACATTACATAGCTTATTTGAAGAGTCCAACTGGTTGGACGCTGTGCAATGATAGTCAATTAAGTTTTAAGAAACGTTTGCCTTCTGAGTTAAGAAATTCTTATTTGATATTTTTGCAACCAAAATTTCTGTGAAATTACTTGGTCGAGTCAGAGTAATACTGTAAAGATATGAAAATGTGTTCTTTAGAAATATGATGTGATTAAGAGTGTTCAAATATGGAAATGAGACTATTATGTGCCAAAGTGATAGCATCAGGTAAGGTTTCCTTAATGTTTCTGGTACAGGACATGTTGGAATTACCTTATACTATTTGGCAACATGGAAAACAATGAGATATGGAAATGTTGACTTACGATAAATGTTTTTAGAGTACACTTACTTGGAAGTTTGTGGAGAGGTAGTCAAAAAAAACGAATTAACTCATACCATTTGGCCTTGCGGAAATGTATGAGATATCTAAATGTGGAATACAGATAAATGTTTCTAGAACATACTTACTCGCGAGTTTGTTGAGAGGTACTCAACAAAATAAGGACTTATCTCATAGTATTTGGCCATGTGGAAAAAAATGAGATATAAAAATGTTGATTTGAGATAAATGTTTTAAGAACATAGTTGCACGGTTATTTGTGGAGCGGTATTTAAAAGTAACTGGTATACTTTAGTTAGTTTATAATTGTGGAATATGTGGTGTGCTTACTCAAGAAATTGCGAATTAGAGAAAAACATTTAAGACATGTTTTTTCTAGGTATTTATAGTATGTATAGAGATCTTTTATGGGTTTTTTAAGTACAATCATTTTGATTGTGGTTTTTTCCCCGCTGTTACATGATGATTACTATTGAAATCACTGTTTATAGTGAAAATCAATTTATCTGAAGACAGCACAAATAAACCAGTAAATATGTTGTTTAAGCTATTTTGTTATATTGGATTTAGAAGTATGTATTATAACAGATTTCTTTATTGTCTTCCACAGATATTATATTTTTAAGGTAAGAACAACTAATCATATCTGAAAGTTTCGTGCACCTATCTCTTACTCTAATTTTCTTCATCCTCTTCCTTTGATAATGGTGTTTAGATATGGTTATTTTCTTTAACTCATGCTTTTACTTTTACATCTTTTTTGTTAGTATTCTATTCTTTCTTAGTCTTCAGTTTCTTACTTACGTTGCTTTACAGAGAGTTACCTTCATTGATCTTTTATTGGCTTTGTTTCCTGAATCTTAATTTGTTTGTCTTACTGTACCTTACAATTTGTTCCCTTACTCTGCTTTCTTTATTTATGAACAATTTCCAATCTAAAATCTATAGTTTAGCTTTCTCACCCTACTTTATTTTTGTTTATATGTCTCTCTTATACTCCATGTCTGTTTGTATTTTATTTATCTTCTGTTACTCTACCTTTTTGACTCTTTTTCTCTTAGTGTTGGTTCTTTATTTTATCTATCTCTTTAAGATATTTAGGTACTCTTAGTCTGTTTATTTCAGAGACTATTTGTTTTGTGTATTATCACTGATCATACTCTCATTTTGGCTGCCACTTTAGTTTCCTTTAGACTGTCATTGTTTGAGTGCTTTTATTTCTTTCAAAATATTCCGTCTTGGTCTCTTTCTGTCCCTTAGTCTTCTTTTCCTTCACTTTCTGCTTCAATCACTTCTACTTTGTTTTGTTTAATGAAATAACACTATAACCATATTTTTACTTTTCTTTCACAGATACCATGTTTTTCAAATGTTTCAATATTTTCTTTATTACTATTTCTTAGGTAAGTATAAATAATAAAAATACTTTTTACACCCTGTGTTATTTCTTTGAGTATCATGGTCATATTAGTGTTGTGTTTTATATAAGCATTTCCATGGAGGATTGGCTGCACGGTCACAAGGAGCGTCTAAAAAATTAATGTAAGAAATCAACAACATTTCAGTCAGTCAGTTCACTAATGCGGATGTGTTAAAATATTGCAGGTAAATGATATGTGTTACAGAACTTTTCAGGAAATTATCAAAGGAATTTTATTCTGCATTTTTGATTTTAAAAGGCAAGATAGTGCAGATAAAATTGTCTTATTAGTATGTAGCTGATGCTAACAGCAGTTAGTGACAACTAATGATAGATAATGAGTATATTGGGATTTGCTTTGTTTGTCTGTGAAATTTAATATAATTGACATAGAAAGTTAACATTGCAAGATGTAAGTGACTGCAAACAGTTGCTAACATTACTATCTGTTTTTACCCACTTTGGAACATATTTGTGCTATATTTGAAAATAATCAAAATCAAATAGTTGCCCCTGAGCAAAAAAAGTGGTCCACATTCAAGAGGCGTGGTCCATATTTAATGGGTGTGGTCCATATTCAAGTGGCGTGCCCTTTCATGAAACATCATTTGCACATACAAAGCATGAAAGTGGGAGGACACTGTTCTTCTATAGGACACAGGGCCAAGGTGCTAATGGGAACATGCTGAGCAACTAAAAAAAATAGCAAGGCCCCTTTCTGTCACAAAATTATTTTAGCCGTTCAGCACAGGAGCACCTGAAAAGTAGAATAGCCGCTGCTATTACTAACCTACTTAGTCCTTTCCAGGCCTTCAGCTTAGGAGCACTTGAAGAGAGGTAAGGCCCCTGCAATTAGGTAATTAATCAGTCCTACAGGCCTCGGGAAAATGTCCTAGCAGGGGACCACAAAACACAGCCAGGTAGGCAGGGGGAGGTTGAGGTGAAGCTGGTGCATGGGAAGTGCCATCTCAGTGTGTTCTGGCAGATTAAGTCTTTACCATTTACTGTAGTATTATCCTTGTACTTGTGTATGGTACTCTTTTGTTACTTGCACACTTCAGTTTTTGTTGGTATCACACTGTATGCTACCTTTTACTTTTGTTTACTTTAGATACTTGCTGCATGGGCAGGGAGGTCGATTCTTGGAAACAATCATTCCTCCCCAGCCCAGCCTTAACTTTATTGCTTGGTAGGGCAGGGGTGTTCAGCCGCACAGAGAGGCTGCTTTTATTTTCGCTGTCTGTCTCCGTGTACTCTGTGGGTCTGCTTTTTTTTTCTCCCCTTTCCAAGTGCACTCTGTGTAGACTGGGGCAGGGGAGAAAAAAACGGCCCACAGAGGGCACTGAGGCACTGGCCTTTCGGCCCATGCCCGAATGTCCGCCTTGGTAATCCGCCCCTGACTTTCAGCACTGTTTTAAAAAAGGAAGGAGTGTTTTCAAAGGAGGTGTTGGATGTTATTGTGTAGGCAGATTAAAGCACCTAAACTACAAATATGCGTGTAGTATAGTGTGGTGCTCGACTGGAGGTATGTTGTTTGTCTTACTGCATGCAGATATGTAGTTTAGCAAATACCTTCACACAAATAACAAGCAAACACTATTGCCTTTGAGATTAGGTCATACTTCCTTTATGTACATAAGCAGTAACCATGGTATTGTTGAATATGTTAATAAAAAGAGTGCTGTTTAAAATTTATGAGATAATGAAATAACGTTATTCTGATTTAATAATTTTCTTTTACAAACTTTTTTAAAGAAACTGTTTCATAATAAGCCTTGATGGTAGTTTTACTTTTTTTATCTAAAACAATGTCTTCTATTTATTGAGGCAGAAAGCTCCTTTGAGAATTCCAATGCGTGGGACGGGTGCTCCTGCTGCAGTATAATTCAAGGCCGTTTCAGGATGGACTGTCAGCGTTATCACAGGGGAGGAGCACGCAGCTTTGTGAGATGGATACAGTTACACATAACAGAGTAGTGACGTCTGTGGAATTTACAGACGGTTAGCCATCCTAGTGTGCGCCATGCTTTTGGCACCTCATTACGGCGGACTGGGGAGCCGCGGTGCACAGTTTGGGAATCACTAGTTTTAGAATTAAACTTTGATAATTGTATCACTCCTAAGCGGTAAAGATCGCCGCTGGTGTACGAAAAATTATTGGAAGTAAGCCAACATAATGATAATTTTTGCTAGTTGTATACGGTAAGTAGATTGCTAAAGGCAAAAAACGGGACATAAAATGAAAATAGAAGAAGGACTATGATTTCACTTCTAGTCATGAGAGTGCATGTTAGCAGAGAATTACAAAAGAGGCAGTCTTAACGTAATTTGAATACATATGTGATAGTACCCCTGTAACAGTCTGCGGCACTTAATATTGCCGCGTGAAAACAAGCGTTGCTTTTATGCACTAATGTGTGCTTTGTAAATACGAGAGGGGGTTGATTTAGTTTTATTTTCCACACCTCCACGTTAACGCTGCCAAACGCTTCATCACAGCTGCCCGTGGCACTCGTACGATAAACAAGTTTATTTAAACTGTTTTCCTAACAGGAGCCGTGTACGAGATAGTATTTTCGCCTTTAAACAGGTTTTGCTTGTAGTTTAACATACCCCTACTATGCATGTCATTAACTGTCTGTGCGGCACAAATGCAAAGTGCTTTTACCGCAGGCGGTGTTATCACGTTTCATAAAGATGTTGAAGAATATTTACAAAGATTCTAAAGAGTTTAATGCTGCCTTGAACGGCAGGAAGTTGCCGATATAGGGGCGAAAACGGCGTCCATAATATGCTTCATAAATTGCAGTCGAACGTCATGTTAGATATAAAGGCATATAACATACGTTTTAATTTGAATTTTGAAAAACATAGGGGCATATTATAATGGACAGTCGATACATTTTCGCGGCTTTTATCGACAGGAAATTGGCGATAAAGCGGCGATAATGGGTTTAATAATTTGCCCTATGGAAATCCTATCAAAGCCCATGTAAGATGCGAAAACATGTAATATGGGCTACGCTAGGAATTTCATACAGCATATTATCAAGTCCATTATCGCCGGTTTATCGTCAGTTTCCTGTCGATAGAAGCGGCGATATTATATCGTCCATCCTTGATAATATGGCTCATATTATGAAGGCGATTATCGGCGCTTTTTTAACAGCGTTATGCCGATCAAAGCGAAGTGAAATTATCACGTCTTCATGATATGTCCCAAGTTTTGCCGCATTCTTTAATTATTGTTCCTAAAATGCGGCAATAATTTAGCTTATGAATAGAGCTCTTTTTGGCACAATGAGGTAGTTCTGAAAAGAACTGTTTTTTTTTTTTTTTTAAACGTTTTTCATTCTTTAAAATTTGTGAAACAGGAACCAAATTTTTGAACTGTAAAACAGGAACATTTGAAGTTGTAAAAAAATTAGATGCATTCGAACATTTCATGCTGATTAAATCTTCTTTCAATAAGAATGACGCTTTGCTCCCCGTACACAATTAATCCTTTGCACTTGTTGCATTTTATATGCACTTCGTTTAAAAATGGTTTCAACTCCATCTGTTCAGTCGATGGAGATGTAGGTCGTCTGGTCGATGAAGTACTGGCCTGAGATGGTGGCAGTTCTGTGGCCAGAGCTCTTGTAGCTGCCTGTACATATTGAACAGGGTGCACTTGGCTCATATGCCTCTTCATAGTATGAATTGAAAAAGAATATTTTTTGGTTGGATTTCCTCTGGAAAGTACGGAGCCACAAATTGTGCACGTTACTTTCGGAGCATTTACTTTTTTTTGACCTTGTGGAAAGGTAAAAAATTGCCAAATAAAAGATTCCTTTTTTTTTTAAAGGAAGATAACCATTTCCTTCAGATTCCGAAGAAGAATTGCCTGCGGCCGCCATTTCAGCAAAGTGTCCGGAAATATGAAAAAGGTTATTCTCCCTTCAGCGCCAAATAGATAGTGAGGGAAGTTGGTGGTTTCTGGAAAATTGCGGAATAGAAACTACTATGAACCAATAGGAAGTGTTCTTTTCAAGTCACATGATTTGACATGCGCGTATTAGGACGTATACGCGGTGACGGAATCCGGACACGTACGTGAATTAGAAGTATCGGTCTAATTTAATGAAGTTTTAAAATGTGAAAAGGAGGAAAGGTATACATTCTCAAATATTAAATACCTTCATATGGGGTCACAAGAACAATGCCGATAAAGTATCAAACTTTTTTTTATTGTTTCAAAACACCCGGGTGCGCGCGCTCTGTCGCGCACCTCGGTACGTTTTTTAACATCTGACAAGTCTGTAAACGGTGAAATGAACGTAAGGTAAAGACTTTGTAAAGCTTTTGAGACTTGCAAGGAGTTCCTAAGCAATTCTGACAGTGAAGAAAACTTTGTAATACTATGAAAGCATTTCCCGAAAATCTATAATAAAAGTATAGAATACATTAAAAAAATATTTCATATTTCGCAATTAATAAAAGCTAAGAAATATAATGAAAAAATATAACTTATAAACAGTTTATAGTTAAGGAGTAGCCTTTAAAAAACCTATGAAATTCACTGAAAAAACCATAGGTTTTACACACGTTATAGTTAGGAAGTAGCATTTCAAAAACCTATGAAATTCACTGAAAAAAACATAGGTTTTACACACGTTGTAGTTACGAAGTAGCATTTAAAAAACCTATGAAATTCACCGAAAAAAACATAGGTTTTACACCAGTTATAGTTAGCTGGAGGTTTTACTCGCATAAAACCATTGAAATTCCCACGTTATAGTTAGTTGGACTCACTATAACTTGCGCGTGCAATGCACTGCTGATGACGTCACATATTAAATCACTCATGACATGGTCAGTGACATCACTCATGACATCACTGATGAGACCATCCTTGTGACAGAGTGACAGACCTCCTTTCACTGTAATGTAGCCCTTGAAACACATATTCAAAAATAGAAACTTACATTTTCAAAAAAATGGAGATATCCATACCAGTTACAACAACCAATTCAATAATTCCACCATCTATATAAACATCCACTCATTGACCAACAGTTCTATATAGACACTCATACATATACTCACTAATTATATGTAGTGATACACCTATACATCCTGTTACACACCGACAGTCATCCAAATGATACTCTCACACATACTCACACATGCAAATAAACTATTGAACATCTATTTATTTGCATATACAGCTATACACACACTACCACCTTACTTCTAAGGAAACTTACACATACTTACTCTCTTAAACAATCACTTATAGAAACACATACTAATTTAAATAGGAACTCTAACAATCTCTTACTCTCATATATACTCACCTATATACAATAATATTCACATATACTAGATTTAAACTTATGTAGTTACTGATAAAGAAACTAGTGAGACACTCATTCACTCAGTAACATACACATATACACAGTCATCCACCCATACAGTCCTGCACATATGGTGTCTTCAAAACACATACAAAGAGAGACTCAGTCATTCATGCATCTATGTGCTAAGTAATACCCCCACCAAACCATACAAACACTTATACTGATACTAAGAAAAACATCTAATAACCCATATACATACACATGTAGCTACTCACCAACCCATGCAGCCACTTATACACAAAGTGAAACACTAATACATATATTTAAATATTTAAACATTACTCACTAATATTTATTTTTCAAAAAGACACACATTCACTGAATGGTGTCATCAGTGATGTCATGAGTGATGTCACTGACCATGTCATGAGTGATGTAATATGTGACGTCATCAGCAGTGCATTGCACGCGCAAGTTATAGTGAGTCCAACTAACTATAACGTGGGAATTTCAATGGTTTTATGCGAGTAAAACTTCCAGCTAACTATAACTGGTGTAAAACCTATGGTTTTTTCGGAGAATTTAAAAGGTTTTTTAAATGCTACTTCGTAACTATAACGTGTGTAAAACCTATGTTTTTTTCAGTGAATTTAATAGGTTTTTTAAATGCTACTTCCTAACTATAACGTGTGTAAAACCTATGGTTTTTTTCAGTGAATATATATATATATATATATATATATATATATATATATATATATATATATATATATATATATATTAAGTCCAAAGCCCGCTCCCCAAGAAGGATAAGGCACGACACAACTCCGAGGCTGTAGGCAAGCGGTTTTATTGATTTTCTGTGGCGCGTGGTGCTGATAGTTCCTGAAACGCTCAGGCATACGCGTTTCAAGCCTCCATTGGCTCTCATCAGTGCCGGTTCCACGAACTCCACACTCGCTCTGGGGATCAGATGACTTGTAGGTGGTGATTAGACCGCTCCCATGACGATGTCATCGAGCTCCTCCTCCATTTGCAGGACATACTCGCCCCTCACGCTCTTCCTGTCGAGCAGATGCATGCTGGTAAGGGTAGTCCATAGAAGTGTCTATTCAGTGACAGAGGTACTTCCAACATCAAGTGATGCCCCAAATTGCTGGTTATGGGCCCCACGCCAGCTCAGGTGCCCAACAGGGTAAAACAAAGTCTCTTGTCGAACCTCTTACTCAGGCGATCGGTATCGCCTCCTCTCTCCCCTTGCCGTACCTCACTCCACAATGGAAATTCAAACATATATATATAAAAATACCCTTTCAGACATAGAGTGATGAATACATTATGCAAAAAAGAAGCAGAGAACTCTGGGTAGTTCTCAAGTTTAGGTGGAAAGCAGCTCCTGTATAGAGCTCAAACACCAGCTCACCTCAAATGTCTGCTTTTCTATCAACGTCTTTAAGCATTGGATTTGCAAAGTGTTATCCACGCCGAGATAGAAATGGACAAAGTCTTTTGCCATTTATACTATTTAACAACAAGGGGTGGTGATGGACAGAGTTTCTGAATTAAGCAGAATACTCTCACCCAGTCAAGAGATCAGGCTAGATCCAACACCGTTTTTTAGCTCACTGCACCATCCCAGTTCAGAACCTGGCTATATGCAAATTAGTCTGTTCCTGTCCCAGTGCATGATGGGAACAGGGCAAACCAAACTACCAAGCCAATTCTTACACTGGGAAGGAAACAAGCTCCCGGGGACCGGTTTCTGGCATTTCAGCCGTCGTCGGCCCGGCTTGCTTGAATCCTGATGGTGCAATGAGCAAGGGACTCACATCTGAGTATACCCTTCCACGCTTAGGGTGGACAAAATATTTAACAACAAGGGGTGGTGATGGACAGAGTTTCTGAATTAAGCAGAATACTCTCACCCAGTCAAGAGATCAGGGCTAGATCCAACACCGTTTTTTAGCTCACTGCACCATCCCAGTTCAGAACCTGGCTATATGCAAATTAGTCTGTTCCTGTCCCAGTGCATTATGGGAACAGGGCAAACCAAACTACCAAGCCAATTCTTACACTGGGAAGGAAACAAGCTCCCGGGGACCGGTTTCTGGCATTTCAGCCGTCGTCGGCCCGGCTTGCTTGAATCCTGATGGTGCAATGAGCAAGGGACTCACATCTGAGTATACCCTTCCACGCTTAGGGTGGACAAAATATTTAACAACAAGGGGTGGTGATGGACAGAGTTTCTGAATTAAGCAGAATACTCTCACCCAGTCAAGAGATCAGGGCTAGATCCAACACCGTTTTTTAGCTCACTGCACCATCCCAGTTCAGAACCTGGCTATATGCAAATTAGTCTGTTCCTGTCCCAGTGCATGATGGGAACAGGGCAAACCAAACTACCAAGCCAATTCTTACACTGGGAAGGAAACAAGCTCCCGGGGACCGGTTTCTGGCATTTCAGCCGTCGTCGGCCCGGCTTGCATGAATCCTGATGGTGCAATGAGCAAGGGACTCACATCTGAGTATACCCTTCCACGCTTAGGGTGGACAAAATATTTAACAACAAGGGGTGGTGATGGACAGAGTTTCTGAATTAAGCAGAATACTCTCACCCAGTCAAGAGATCAGGGCTAGATCCAACACCGTTTTTTAGCTCACTGCACCATCCCAGTTCAGAACCTGGCTATATGCAAATTAGTCTGTTCCTGTCCCAGTGCATGATGGGAACAGGGCAAACCAAACTACCAAGCCAATTCTTACACTGGGAAGGAAACAAGCTCCCGGGGCCCGATTTCTGGCATTTCAGCCGTCGTCGGCCCGGCTTGCTTGAATCCTGATGGTGCAATGAGCAAGGGACTCACATCTGAGTATACCCTTCCACGCTTAGGGTGGACAAAATATTTAACAACAAGGGGTGGTGATGGACAGAGTTTCTGAATTAAGCAGAATAATCTCACCCAGTCAAGAGATCAGGGCTAGATCCAACACCGTTTTTTAGCTCACTGCACCATCCCAGTTCAGAACCTGGCTATATGCAAATTAGTCTGTTCCTGTCCCAGTGCATGATGGGAACAGGGCAAACCAAACTACCAAGCCAATTCTTATACTGGGAAGGAAAGAAGCTCCCGGGGACCGGTTTCTGGCATTTCAGCCGTCGTCGGCCCGGCTTGCTTGAATCCTGATGGTGCAATGAGCAAGGGACTCACATCTGAGTATACCCTTCCACGCTTAGGGTGGACAAAATATTTAACAACAAGGGGTGGTGATGTACAGAGTTTCTCAATTAAGCAGAATACTCTCACCCAGTCAAGAGATCAGGGCTAGATCCAACACCGTTTTTTAGCTCACTGCACCATCCCAGTTCAGAACCTGGCTATATGCAAATTAGTCTGTTCCTGTCCCAGTGCATGATGGGAACAGGGCAAACCAAACTACCAAGCCAATTCTTACACTGGGAAGGAAACAAGCTCCCGGGGACCGGGTTCTGGCATTTCAGCCGTCGTCGGCCCGGCTTGCTTGAATCCTGATGGTGCAATGAGCAAGGGACTCACATCTGAGTATACCCTTCCACGCTTAGGGTGGACAAAATATTAAACAACAAGGGGTGGTGATGGACAGAGTTTCTGAATTAAGCAGAATACTCTCAACCAGTCAAGAGATCAGGGCTAGATCCAACACCGTTTTTTAGCTCACTGCACCATCCCAGTTCAGAACCTGGCTATATGCAAATTAGTCTGTTCCTGTCCCAGTGCATGATGGGAACAGGGCAAACCAAACTACCAAGCCAATTCTTACACTGGGAAGGAAACAAGCTCCCGGGGACCGGTTTCTGGCATTTCAGCCGTCGTCGGCCCGGCTTGCTTGAATCCTGATGGTGCAATGAGCAAGGGACTCACATCTGAGTATACCCTTCCACGCTTAGGGTGGACAAAATATTTAACAACAAGGGGTGGTGATGGACAGAGTTTCTGAATTAAGCAGAATACTCTCACCCAGTCAAGAGATCAGGGCTAGATCCAACACCGTTTTTTAGCTCACTGCACCATCCCAGTTCAGAACCTGGCTATATGCAAATTAGTCTGTTCCTGTCCCAGTGCATGATGGGAACAGGGCAAACCAAACTACCAAGTAAATTCTTACACTTGGAAGGAAACAAGCTCCCGGGGACCGGTTTCTGGCATTTCAGCCGTCGTCGGCCCGGCTTGCTTGAATCCTGATGGTGCAATGAGCAAGGGACTCACATCTGAGTATACCCTTCCACGCTTAGGGTGGACAAAATATTTAACAACAAGGGGTGGTGATGGACAGAGTTTGTGAATTAAGCAGAATACTCTCACCCAGTCAAGAGATCAGGGCTAGATCCAACACCGTTTTTTAGCTCACTGCACCATCCCAGTTCAGAACCTGGCTATATGCAAATTAGTCTGTTCCTGTCCCAGTGCATGATGGGAACAGGGCAAACCAAACTACCAAGCCAATTCTTACACTGGGAAGGAAACAAGCTCCCGGGGACCGGTTTCTGGCATTTCAGCCGTCGTCGGTCCGGCTTGCTTGAATCCTGATAGTGCAATGAGCAAGGGACTCACATCTGAGTATACCCTTCCACGCTTAGGGTGGACAAAATATTTAACAACAAGGGGTGGTGATGGACAGAGTTTCTGAATTAAGCAGAATACTCTCACCCAGTCAAGAGATCAGGGCTAGATCCAACACCGTTTTTTAGCTCACTGCACCATCCCAGTTCAGAACCTGGCTATATGCAAATTAGTCTGTTCCTGTCCCAGTGCATGATGGGAACAGGGCAAACCAAACTACCAAGCCAATTCTTACACTGGGAAGGAAACAAGCTCCCGGGGACCGGTTTCTGGCATTTCAGCCGTCGTCGGCCCGGCTTGCTTGAATCCTGATGGTGCAATGAGCAAGGGACTTTCTGGTGAAGAATTGGCTTGGTAGTTTGGTCTGCCCTGTTCCCATGATGCACTGGGCCAGGGACAGACTAATTTGCATATAGCCAGGTTCTGAGCTGGGATGGGGCAGTGAGCTAAATAACGGTGATTTATCAAGCCCTGATCTTTGGACTGGGTAAGAGTGGTCTGCTTAATTCAGACACTCTGTTCATCACCACCCCCTTTTCTGAATCGTTTTTGGCCACTATAGGTGTGGCAGGGTATACTCAGACATGAGTCCCTTGCTCACTGCTCCATCAGGATTCAAGCAAGCCGGGCCGACGACGGCTGAAATGCCAGAAACCGGTCCCCGGAAGCTTGTCTCCTTTCTGGTGAAGAATTAGCTTGGTAGTTTGGTCTGCCCTGTTCCCATGATGCACTGGGCCAGGGACAGACGAATTTGCATATAGCCAGGTTCTGAGCTGGGATGGGGCAGTGAGCTAAATAACGGTGATGGATCAAGCCCTGATCTTTGGACTGGGTAAGAGTGGTCTGCTTAATTCAGACACTCTGTTCATCACCACCCCCTTTTCTGTATCGTTTTTGGCCACTATAGGTGTGGCAGGGTATACTCAGACATGAGTCCCTTGCTCACTGCTCCATCAGGATTCAAGCAATCCGGGCCGACGACGGCTGAAATGCCAGAAACCGGTCCCCGGAAGCTTGTCTCCTTTCTGGTGAAGAATTGGCTTGGTAGTTTGGTCTGCCCTGTTCCCATGATGCACTGGGCCAGGGACAGACCAATTTGCATATAGCCAGGTTCTGAGCTGGGATGGGGCAGTGAGCTAAATAACGGTGATGGATCAAGCCCTGATCTTTGGACTGGGTAAGAGTTGTCTGCTTAATTCAGACACTCTGTTCATCACCACCCCCTTTTCTGAATCGTTTTTGGCCACTATAGGTGTGGCAGGGTATACTCAGACATGAGTCCCTTGCTCACTGCTCCATCAGGATTCAAGCAAGCCGGGCCGACGACGGCTGAAATGCCAGAAACCGGTCCCCGGAAGCTTGTCTCCTTTCTGGTGAAGAATTGGCTTGGTAGTTTGGTCTGCCCTGTTCCCATGATGCACTGGGCCAGGGACAGACTAATTTGCATATAGCCAGGTTCTGAGCTGGGATGGGGCAGTGAGCTAAATAACGGTGATGGATCAACTCCTGATCTTTGGACTGGGTAAGAGTGGTCTGCTTAATTCAGACACTCTGTTCATCACCACCCCCTTTTCTGAATCGTTTGTGGCCACTATAGGTGTGGCAGGGTATACTCAGACATGAGTCCCTTGCTCACTGCTCCATCAGGATTCAAGCAAGCCGGGCCGACGACGGCTGAAATGCCAGAAACCGGTCCCCGGAAGCTTGTCTCCTTTCTGGTGAAGAATTGGCTTGGTAGTTTGGTCTGCCCTGTTCCCATGATGCACTGGGCCAGGGACAGACTAATTTGCATATAGCCAGGTTCTGAGCTGGGATGGGGCAGTGAGCTAAATAACGGTGATGGATCAAGCCCTGATCTTTTGACTGGGTAAGAGTGGTCTGCTTAATTCAGACACTCTTTTCATCACCACCCCCTTTTCTGAATCGTTTTTGGCCACTATAGGTGTGGCAGGGTATACTCAGACATGAGTCCCTTGCTCACTGCTCCATCAGGATTCAAGCAAGCCGGGCCGACGACGGCTGAAATGCCAGAAACCGGTCCCCGGAAGCTTGTCTCCTTTCTGGTGAAGAATTGGCTTGGTAGTTTGGTCTGCCCTGTTCCCATGATGCACTGGGCCAGGGACAGACTAATTTGCATATAGCCAGGTTCTGAGCTGGGATGGGGCAGTGAGCTAAATAACGGTGATGGATCAAGCCCTGATCTTTGGACTGGGTAAGAGTGGTCTGCTTAATTTAGACACTCTGTTCATCACCACCCCCTTTTCTGAATCGTTTTTGGCCACTATAGGTGTGGCAGGGTATACTCAGACATGAGTCCCTTGCTCACTGCTCCATCAGGATTCAAGCAAGCCGGGCCGACGACGGCTGAAATGCAAGAAACCGGTCCCCGGAAGCTTGTCTCCTTTCTAGTGAAGAATTGGCTTGGTAGTTTGGTCTGCCCTGTTCCCATGATGCACTGGGCCAGGGACAGACTAATTTGCATATAGCCAGGTTCTGAGCTGGGATTGGGCAGTGAGCTAAATAACGGTTATGGATCAAACCCTGATCTTTGGACTGGGTAAGCGTGGTCTGCTTAATTCAGACACTCTGTTCATCACCACCCCCTTTTCTGAATCGTTTTTGGCCACTATAGGTGTGGCAGGGTATACTCAGACATGAGTCCCTTGCTCACTGCTCCATCAGGATTCAAGCAAGCCGGGCCGACGACGGCTGAAATGCCAGAAACCGGTCCCCGGAAGCTTGTCTCCTTTCTGGTGAAGAATTGGCTTGGTAGTTTGTCTGCCCTGTTCCCATGATGCACTGGGCCGGGGACAGACTAATTTGCATATAGCCAAGTTCTGAGCTGGGATGGGGCAGTGAGCTAAATAATGGTGATGGATCAAGCCCTGATCTTTGGACTGGGTAAGAGTGGTCTGGTTAATTCAGACACTCTGTTCATCACCACCCCCTTTTCTGAATCGTTTTTGGCCACTATAGGTGTGGCAGGGTATACTCAGACATGAGTCCCTTGCTCACTGCTCCATCAGGATTCAAGCAAGCCGGGCCGACGACGGCTGAAATGCCAGAAACCGGTCCCCGGAAGCTTGTCTCCTTTCTGGTGAAGAATTGGCTTGGTAGTTTGGTCTGCCCTGTTCCCATGATGCACTGGGCCAGGGACAGACTAATTTGCATATAGCCAGGTTCTGAGCTGGGATGGGACAGTGAGCTAAATAACGGTGATGGATCAAGCCCTGATCTTTGGACTGGGTAAGAGTGGATTGCTTAATTCAGACACTCTGTTCATCACCACCCCCTTTTCTGAATCGTTTTTGGCCACTATAGGTGTGGCAGGGTATACTCAGACATGAGTCCCTTGCTCACTGCTCCATCAGGATTCAAGCAAGCCGGGCCGACGATGGCTGAAATGCCAGAAACCGGTCCCCGGAAGCTTGACTCCTTTCTGGTGAAGAATTGGATTGGTAGTTTGGTCTGCCCTGTTCCCATGATGCACTGGGCCAGGGACAGACTAATTTGCATATAGCCAGGTTCTGAGCTGGGATGGGGCAGTGAGCTAAATAACAGTGATGGATCAAGCCCTGATCTTTGGACTGTGTAAGAGTGGTCTGCTTAATTCAGACACTCTGTTCATCACCACCCCCTTTTCTGAATCGTTTTTGCCATTTATACAGCAAAGTATTTAAGCATAGGACTACCACAGTGCTGTCCTTGTCGAGCTGTAAAATGACAAAAGCCATGTATCACTCCAGGCACACCATATTTTACCAATTCAAAGCTGTAATACTGTGCCTTGAGTGATAAATGGCTATTTTCATTTTACAGCTCAGCAAGAACAGCACTGTGCTAGTCCTATGCTTAAAATATTTGCTGTAGAAATGGCAAAAGACTTTGTCCATTTCTATCTCGGCGTGGATAGCACTGTGCTAATCCTATGCTTAAAGACTTCGATAGAAAAGCAGACATTTGAGGTGAGCAGATCTAGTGTCGCTGGTGCTGAGAGTGCTCTATACAGGAGCTGCTTTCCACCTAAACTTGAGAACTATCCAGAGTTCTCTGCTTCTTTTTTGCATATATATAGATATATATATATATATATTTATATATATATATATGTATATATATGTGTGTGTGTGTGTGTGGACACTTTTCTAGATCAGCGTGAATGGCATGATACTAATCCTATGCCTAAAAACTCTGCTAGAAAAACAGATATTTGCAGTGAGCAGTTTTATAATGGCAGTAGTGTTGTAGAGTGCTTAATTTTTTTCATTTTTTTGGTTTTTGAAAGACCTTTATTTTGCACAAGTTTGTCATCATACAGTTTACACTTTACGGCGCACAGGGGCCAGCCGAGCAGAGAATAATCAGGTAAATCATTGTCTGGATGACACAGCCATTTAGCCGGTAACCCGGGGGTCTGGCGGCGAAACTTATGTAAATGCATGTACAATCATCTGGTATCTAGCTTAATAAGTGACAGGTCTATGATTTTGTCTTTTGTTGTCAATAAGAACATTGCAGTTTTAATCTAGCATTAGTGCCATAGTGGTCATCGCCCAAGTCCCCACAGAGAGCCTAGGAGTCAGCTGAGGTTAGTCAATAGTGGGGGGATTGTCGATAAATATATCACCAGATTCGTGTTCGTAATGCTTACGTGGGTGCGGTGAAATGTGTATTGGTATAGCTCACAGAGGCATAGAAGCAAGCGTTTATGTTCGTCAGAGCTAGTCTGCAGCCGTTGTAGTTAAGGCCCGGATATCCGGCAGCGTGGTGCATGTGTGTCTCCCCAGTGCTGTCATTGGAAGGTCACAAAAATTGAGGCGGTGGCCAGTGTACGGCGCAACATATCCTTGGCTAATGTGTGTGAGGTTTAATTCGAGTCCGCACCTCTTGTAGTCTGTAAGCGTTATCGTGTCTCTGCAGTCGGTGGGTAGCGTGTGTTCAGTAAGGCATCGCTTCGTGCTAGCGACACGATGCGTCCGTTGTCTTCGTCTAGAATAAGAAAGGGGGGCCTGGTCAGGGAACATGACCAGTAAACAAACTGTTACCATGCCTATGCAATGGCGGGAGAAACCTGGGGCCGGGAAAGCAAATGAGGTCGAGGGGGGGGGGAGATCATCATGGGCTCTTGCGGGGGGTCAACAGTTGCGAGGCTAGGTATGGCGGGGTATCATGCAGTGTGAAGGGAGAAATGGGTGGGGGGGTTCCCGTGTTGGAGCCGCTGGGTGGTGCCTGTGGTTCACAGTCAGAGTGCGAGCTAATGCTCTGCGGGGCGCGGGTGCAGCCTGTTGGCATGGCAATCGCCCTTCTGTATGGGGGGGATGATCCCCTGCCAGCATCTGCGGGCGGTGTGGGCGCTGGCAGGCCGAGGCGAGGGCAGTGGTATGTGTGCAGCGCGGTGTGAGCGTCAGGTGCATGGCGGAGAAGTATAAGTGTCGGTATCTGCTAGGATAGGGCTTAAGGCCGGAAGAGGTGAGGGGGTGGGGGAGAGGGGTACAGTGCAGTGATCGCTCTTAATGCTGGTCGACATCGTGGTGACGACGAGACCTGTTACCTCAAGTAATCCCCTGCTCCTGGCAGGCTTGCTGGAATGCTTTAAGGAGGTCATCCCAGAGCTGAGCAATAGGGAATTTTCGGAGTCCCGCAGTTTCCACCCGGAGGAGCACCGTGCCTTCCGCCCGTGCCCAGTTGGTAAAGGAGGCGCGCCAGTGTCGAGTGTTTGGGGGGGTCGCGGCCTTCCAGTGCTTAGTAAGCAGGCGCTTGGCCGTTATGAGTCCCATGTCCCAGAAGCGCGTCTGCACTTTGTTAAGTTTAGTGCGCTTGTACAGTCCCAGGATACAAGCCTCCCACGTGCGTGGTACCCGCTCGTCAGTGCTACGTGTGAGTAGCGTTATGACCTCATCCCAGTACGTTTGTAAGTCAGGGCAGTGCCACAGCATGTGCAAGAGGTCTGCTCCAGTCAGAGAGCAGCATCGACAGGCGGCATCAGTGGTTGAAAAATATCTATTTATTTTGTCGGGCGTGAGATAAGCACAGTGCAATATGTAGAATTGAATAATTTTGAAGCAGGGGTTGCGTGTGATATTCGTCGGTCCGGCTCAGACCATCGCCCATTCCTTATCAGTCCAGTCCCTTCCCCTGTCCGTTGCCCACTTTTCCCGTAGCGGCAGCGTGGACGGTTGCGAGTGTGTCTGTAGGGCCTGCGACAGCCAGTGTATGACGTGTGAGCCGTTACCCATAACGTGTAGATACTGCATGAAGCTGTGCATCGGCAGTTCCACGGTCACGTGCGCAAGAGAGACGAGTGTAGTAGGAACTGACCAGCTGGGAGTTCCGTGCCAGCAGCTAGGTCCGCGAAAGTGACCAGTTCCCCATCTGTATACAGGTCACCCAGCGCGTCCACCCCTGCCTGTGTCCAGCTGGTCAAGCGAGTCTCAGTCAGTGCGCCCGTCGGTCCAGGAGTGCCCAGAAGGGGTAGTATCGGGGCATATGGTTTCGTTGCCCTGGTGAGTCGTAGACAGCGCAGGAAGCATTTGCGCGCCACCGCTAGGTGCAACTGGGAGGGGCAGGGAGTTCGAGTTATCGGATGGAACAGCGTACAAATGCGTGCCTCCGTCCGGGCAGCAATGTCTGAGGTAGTATCGTCAAGATGGTTGCCGCTGAGCCATCCCGTCACCCATTGCATCTGTGCCAAAAGGTAGTACAGCTCCATGTTGGGAACCGCCAGGCCTCCCGACTCAGTGGGCATGTAGAGCTTGGTCAGCGCCACACGGGGCCGGCCCGTATTCCAGATGAGGCTACGCAGCGGAATCTCTAGATCGCCAAATATTTTATTGAGCACATCCGTGGGAATATTGGCGAAATAGTACAGCAGTCTAGGCAGCACAATCATTTTGATCAGTGCTATACGACTAGGCACGTTGAGGGGTAGGGTGTTCCAGAAGCCGATTTGTGCCCGAATCGAGACGATTGTCCGCAGGAGATTCCCCTCCAGGATGTCTAGTGGGTCCCGGTATATTCGTATCCCCATGTAGCGGAACGTAGTGGGGTACCATTGCAATCTTCCTCCTCCCAGATGGATGTCGCATTCAGGCGCATCCGGGCTAAAGGGATAAGTCCCCGATTTGGACCAGTTAACTTATAGCCCTGACATCTCTTCGAAGGTTCGGAAGACGTCAGTTAGGGAGGCAGGGATGTCGGTTATGTCTCTAATATACAGCAGTAAGTCGTCGGCGTACAGCGACACTGTGTGCAGGCCATCCGCCAGTGGGATCCCCCAGTCAGGTGCCTGGGCCCTGAGGATTGTGGCCAGGGGCTCCTTGGCCAGGGAAAACAGTAAAGGTGACAGGGGGCAGCCTTGTCTAGTGCCCCTACGCACCCGGATGGTGTCTGAGAGTAGTGAGCCTGTGCGGACTCGGACTGTCGGTTTGTCATACAGCAGGCCTACCATGGCTTCATAACCTCCCCCTAGTTGGTACTTCTCCGTGACTGCTCTCAGGTACGGCCACTCAACCGAGTCAAAGGCCTTCTCTAAATCTAGTATCAGGCATCCTGCTCTGGGCCACTGCTGGGTAGCATACTCTTGTATCCAGAAAAGGCGGCGGATATTGTGGGAGGTGTGGCGCGTCGGGACAAAGCTGTTCTGGTCCTGGTGCACCAGGCGGGGCACATAGGGGGCCAGTCTCCGGGCCAGTGTGGAGGCCAGTATCTTGTAGTCCGTATTTAGCAGCACCAGGGGGCGATAAGAGCCCATCCGTGTACTGTCTTTGTCAGGTTTGAGGATAGAGATCAGTGTGGCCTCATTTAACGTTGGGGGTAAGGCTGCGTCCTTCGCCGCTGCAGCATACATTTTCAGAAGTACTGGGATGAGGATATCTGAACCAGTCTTGTAAAATTCGGCCGGGAGCCCATCTGGGCCTGGGGATTTGCCGTTAGACAAGCTAAATATTGCGTCGCGGACCTCATCAGGCTCGAGGGAAGCTCTTAGTTCGTCTTGTTGCGCAATAGTCAGTTGCGGCATCTGCAGAGGGGAGAGGTAGTCAACAATGTCCGGGTGGGGGTGTGGCAATCGGGAGCGATATAATGCATCATAGTGGGCGGTGAACGCGTCATGTATATGGCGCTGTGAATACAATAGGCCCCTCCCTTCTACGTGTATTGCTACCACTGGGGTCGAGCGAGTCTCTTGTGAAATCAGCCAGGCCAGCAGCTTGCCAGGTCTGTCACTCAGGTGGATGGTCCTCGCCGAATGTGCAGCGTAGTTGATGTTGCAGAGTCGCTTGAGTAGGCGCGCACGCTCTGTGTGTGCCCCCTGCAGCGAGTCAGCATTGCCTTCAATAGCCTCCCCCTCCCTGTCGAGCAGGTCAGATTCCAGCCTAGTCAATTCGCCCTCCAGTTGGTGCCTCATATGGCCCTGTGTCCTCAAACAGTGGCCTCGGATCAATACCTTGAAGGCATCCCATTCTACCTGGGGGGAGGACGATGTGTCTGTGTTGTCCTCAAAGTACTGGGCAGCGCGTGTGAGGAGGGAATCACGGAAAGCCGCGTCAAGTAGCAGTGCAGGCTGCAGTCGCCAGGTGGGTACGGGGGGGGCGCGGGCGCTCCCAAGCTATGGATAAAAAGTTTGGGTTATGGTCCGAGTGTGTGCGGCGCATGTAGCGCGTATCTGTGACAAGGGGTAGGAGTTCAGTAGACGCCATGAATCTGTCTAGGCGGACATGCAAGTCATGAGCGCCTGAATAACAGGAGTATACCCGTGTCCCAGGGTTGTGTGATCTCCAAACATCATGGAGGTCCCACTGCGTGGCCCACTCAAGTAATGCCTTCGTGGCACCTCGCGTAGGTGCGCCAATTGGGGGTGGGGAGGAGCGGTCTAGTGTTATATCTAGCGTGCAGTTGTAATCTCTGCCCAGTATCCATGGAGCCGCGTGCCAGGTCGCCATTGTCGTGGAAAGGCGTGCCAGGAAACCTCCCTGATCAGTGTTTGGGGAATATAGGGATACCAGTACTACCTGTTGCCCATCTAGTCTGCCTTGTGCAACAACAAACCTGCCCTCCTGGTCTATTTGAGTATCCATGACTGTCCAGGGGGTCCCAAGGCGGACCCATATCAGTGCACCGCGGGCATATGAGGAGTAGTCTGTGGCATAGAGTTGTCAGCGCCATCTGCGGTGGAGTGCTTGTACCTCTGCCTTGTTGCCTTGTTCAAGTGTGATTCCTGGAGCAGTGCTATGTTTACCTTGTGTCGCTTTAGGTACGAGTAAATCTGGTAGCGCCTAGCTGGTGTGTGCATTCCCCTGACCTTCTAAGTGCATATTCGTATCTCAGCCATAGCTACCGTTTGTGTGATCTTCTCCAGCCCCCCCACATGTTAAGTCCTCAAGCATGACTTCCCACCAAACCCAGTGTCCCAGCCTCATTGCAAAATTGCCTCCATTTCTCAGCACAAAATGTAATGATCTCCAGTGGTGTAGAAGGGTAGGGAAAAAAAGGGAGAACGTTTAGCCTCAACATGGCAACATAATCAAAAATGCCAAAAGGTCGGCTGCACAACATGTCGCCGTCCAAACACTCGAATGAGCTCTTAAACTATACAGTTCTAGGGGGTATCGTGTGACTTATGTTGTAACAATAGGAATTACGGTGTAGTCCATGGGGAGTGCGTCATCCCTCCCAGGTGGGGCGGAGAGGCCGTTGCTGTCTGGCAGTTGCCCAGTCCTTGCCGTTCAGTGCGGCGCCAGCAGCGCTCCCAAGCATCGAGAGGTGGGGGCAGGGCCTCCAGGGGAGATCCCCCTCCGCTAATGGCCAGAGCAGTGACAGTTGGCATGTTTATTGCTACAGTCAAAGTGTTTATTTCGTATCAGTGGGTGGCTGAGCCGTGTGTATAAGTCAAAAAAGCTACTCACAGTGTCTGGCCCACTCTTGATTCCCCGAGGTGGGGACGCTTCGATTACAAGTAGTTACACAGTTTACCCAGTGAGAGGCGAGTCAGCCAGGCAACTGTCCGGTTGAGTCTGCGCTGAGTTCCGGAGGTAAGGTGCGTCTCGATCCCGTTCAGCCAAAAAGTTCCACTGTCTGCGGTGTGATGTCCGGGGGCTCCTCAGAGCGTTGGGTATCCGGTATACCGTAGATCGCCTCATCGTCCTTTAGGGACGCAGTTGGGTTGGCGTTCGGGTGCGGCGATTGGGCCGGGGAGTTGCTGATTTCCGTTACCCTGCACAGGGCATCCCGTTGCTCCTGTAGGATCAGGTCCATTGATGGAGAGTGTGTTGTCGTGTCTCGAGTCTGTGGGGATGTGGGCGTCCTGCGGCGGCGTCGTCGTCTCGGCCCGCGGGTTCGCTCCGTGGTAGTAGTTCCCTGTGCTTCTCCTAGGTGCTTCTGGCATTCCTCCATCAAGCCAGGCCTCCGCTTCCTAATGGCTTGTGAAGAAGTGTGTCTTTTCTCATGCTACCACTCTTAGTTTGGCAGGGAAGAGTAGTGAGTATTTGAGATCCGCTTGGCGCAGTCGTCTCTTCACTGCCAGAAAGGAGTGTCTCTGTCTCTGTACTTGCACGGTGTAGTCAGGGAAGAACATCACTGTGGCGTTGCCTATGTTGACTTCCCCTAGCTTCCTGGACTCGCGCAGCATTGCGTCGCGGTCTCTGTAGTTTAGGATGCGGAGGATAAATGGCCTGGGGTTAGAGCCAGGGGGAAGGGGTCTCGTGGGTACCCGGTGGGCCCATTCCACCACAAAGTGGGGTGAGAGCGTGTCTTCTGGCAGCAGGTCTCGTAGCCAGTCCTCTACTCGGCGAGCAGGGTCCATCCCTTCCCATTTCTCCGGAATGCCCACTAAGCGGATGTTATTCCTTCGCGCCCTTACTTCCGCATCCTCAGCGCGGTCTTCTAGAAACTCCACCCTGTTCAGGAGATCTTGTATGTGCTATGCTTAAAGACTTCGATAGAAAAGCAGACATTTGAGGTGAGCAGATCTAGTGTTGCTGGTGTTGAGAGTGCTCTATACAGGAGCTGCTTTCCACCTAAACTTGAGAACTATCCAGAGTTCTCTGCTTCTTTTTTGCATATATATATATATATATATATATGTATATATATATATATATATATATTTATATATATATATATATGTATATATATGTGTGTGTGTGTGGACACTTTTCTAGATCAGCGTGAATGGCATGATACTAATCCTATGCCTAAAAACTCTGCTAGAAAAACAGATATTTGCAGTGAGCAGTTTTATAATGGCAGTAGTGTTGTAGAGTGCTTAATTTTTTTCATTTTTTTGGTTTTTGAAAGACCTTTATTTTGCACAAGTTTGTCATCATACAGTTTACACTTTACGGCGCACAGGTAAATCATTGTCTGGATGACACAGCCATTTAGTCGGTAACCCGGGGGTCTGGCGGTTAAACTTATGTAAATGCATGTACAATCATCTGGTATCTAGCTTAATAAGTGACAGGTCTATGATTTTGTCTTTTGTTGTCAATAAGAACATTGCAGTTTTAATCTAGCATTAGTGCCATAGTGGTCATCGCCCAAGTCCCCACAGAGAGCCTAGGAGTCAGCTGAGGTTAGTCAATAGTGGGGGGATTGTCGATAAATATATCACCAGATTCGTGTTCGTAATGCTTACGTGGGTGCGGTGAAATGTGTATTGGTACAGCTCACTGAGGCATAGAAGCAAGCGTTTATGTTTGTCAGAGCTAGTCTGCAGCCGTTGTAGTTAAGGCCCGGATATCCGGCAGCGTGGTGCATGTGTGTCTCCCCAGTGCTGTCATTGGAAGGTCGCAAAAATTGAGGCGGTGGCCAGTGTACGGCGCAACATATCCTTGGCTAATGTGTGTGAGGTTTAATTCGAGTCCGCACCTCTTGTAGTCTGTAAGCGTTATCGTGTCTCTGCAGTCGGTGGGTAGCGTGTGTTCAGTAAGGCATCGCTTCGTGCTAGCGACACGATGCGTCCGTTGTCTTCGTCTAGAATAAGAAAGGGGGGGCCTGGTCAGGGAACATGACCAGTAAACAAACTGTTACCATGCCTATGCAATGGCGGGAGAAACCTGGGGCCGGGAAAGCAAATGAGGTCGAGGGGGGGGGGGGGGGAGATCATCATGGGCTCTTGCGGGGGGTCAACAGTTGCGAGGCTAGGTATGGCGGGGTATCATGCAGTGTGAAGGGAGAAATGGGTGGGGGGGGTTCCCGTGTTGGAGCCGCTGGGTGGTGCCTGTGGTTCACAGTCAGAGTGCGAGCTAATGCTCTGCGGGGCGCGGGTGCAGCCTGTTGGCGTGGCAATCGCCCTTCTGTATGGGGGGGATGATCCCCTGCCAGCATCTGCGGGCGGTGTGGGCGCTGGCAGGCCGGGGCGAGGGCAGTGGTATGTGTGCAGCGCGGTGTGAGCGTCAGGTGCATGGCGGAGAAGTATAAGTGTCGGTATCTGCTAGGATAGGGCTTAAGGCCGGAAGAGGTGAGGGGGTGGGGGAGAGGGGTACAGTGCAGTGATCGCTCTTAATGCTGGTCGACATCGTGGTGACGACGAGACCTGTTACCTCAAGTAATCGCCTGCTCCTGGCAGGCTTGCTGGAATGCTTTAAGGAGGTCATCCCAGAGCTGAGCAATAGGGAATTTTCGGAGTCCCGCAGTTTCCTCCCGGAGGAGCACCGTGCCTTCCGCCCGTGCCCAGTTGGTAAAGGAGGCGCGCCAGTGTCGAGTGTTTGGGGGGGTCGCGGCCTTCCAGTGCTTAGTAAGCAGGCGCTTGGCCGTTATGAGTCCCATGTCCCAGAAGCGCGTCTGCACTTTGTTAAGTTTAGTGCGCTTGTACAGTCCCAGGATACACGCCTCCAACGTGCGTGGTACCCGCTCGTCAGTGCTACGTGTGAGTAGCGTTATGACCTCATCCCAGTACGTTTGTAAGTCAGGGCAGTGCCACAGCATGTGCAAGAGGTCTGCTCCAGTCAGAGAGCAGCGTCGACAGGCGGCATCAGTGGTTGAAAAATATCTATTTATTTTGTCGGGCGTGAGATAAGCACGGTGCAATATGTAGAATTGAATAATTTTGAAGTGGGGGTTGCGTGGGATATTCATCGGTCCGGCTCAGACCATCGCCCATTCCTTATCAGTCCAGTCCCTTCCCCTGTCCGTTGCCCACTTTTCCCGTAGCGGCAGCGTGGACGGTTGCGAGTGTGTCTGTAGGGCCTGTGACAGCCAGTGTATGACGTGTGAGCCGTTACCCATAACGTGTAGATACTGCATGAAGCTGTGCATCGGCAGTTCCACGGTCACGTCGCCCCAGGAAGCAGTGAGCGTGCGCAAGAGAGACGAGTGTAGTAGGAACTGACCAGCTGGGAGTTCCGTGCCAGCAGCTAGGTCCGCAAAAGTGACCAGTTCCCCATCTGTATACAGGTCACCCAGCGCGTCCACCCCTGCCTGTGTCCAGCTGGTCAAGCGAGTCTCAGTCAGTGCGCCCGTCGGTCCAGGAGTGCCCAGAAGGGGTAGTATCGGGGCATATGGTTTCGTTGCCCGGGTGAGTCGTAGACAGCGCAGGAAGCATTTGCGCGCCACCGCTAGGTGCAACTGGGAGGGGCAGGGAGTTCGAGTTATCGGATGGAACAGCGTACAAATGCGTGCCTGCGTCCGGGCAGCAATGTCTGAGGTAGTATCGTCGAGATGGTTGCCGCTGAGCCATCCCGTCACCCATTGCATCTGTGCCAAAAGGTAGTACAGCTCCATGTTGGGAACCGCCAGGCCTCCCGACTCAGTGGGCATGTAGAGCTTGGTCAGCGCCACACGGGGCCGGCCCGTATTCCAGATGAGGCTACGCAGCGGAATCTCTAGATCGCCAAATATTTTATTGAGCACATACGTGGGAATATTGGCGAAATAGTACAGCAGTCTAGGCAGCACAATCATTTTGATCAGTGCTATACGACTAGGCACGTTGAGGGGTAGGGTGTTCCAGAAGCAGATTTGTGCCCGAATCGAGACGATTGTCCGCAGGAGATTCCCCTCCAGGATGTCTAGTGGGTCCCGGTATATTCGTATCCCCAGGTAGCGGAACGTAGTGGGGTACCATTGCAATCTTCCTCCTCCCAGATGGATGTCGCATTCAGGCGTATCCGGGCTAAAGGGATAAGTCCCCGATTTGGACCAGTTAACTTATAGCCCTGACATCTCTTCGAAGGTTCGGAAGACGTCAGTTAGGGAGGCAGGGATGTCGGTTATGTCTCTATTGTACAGCAGTAAGTCGTCGGCGTACAGCGACACTGTGTGCAGGCCATCCGCCAGTGGGATCCCCCAGTCAGGTGCCTGGGCCCTGAGGATTGTGGCCAGGGGCTCCATGGCCAGGGAAAACAGTAAAGGTGACAGGGGGCAGCCTTGTCTAGTGCCCCTACGCACCCGGATGGTGTCTGAGAGTAGTGAGCCTGTGCGGACTCGGACTGTCGGTTTGTCATACAGCAGGCCTACCATGGCTTCATAACCTCCCCCTAGTTGGTACTTCTCCGTGACTTCTCTCAGGTACGGCCACTCAACCGAGTCAAAGGCCTTCTCTAAATCTAGTATCAGGCATCCTGCTCTGGGCCACTGCTGGGTAGCATACTCTTGTATCCAGAAAAGGCGGCGGATATTGTGGGAGGTGTGGCGCGTCGGGACAAAGCCGTTCTGGTCCTGGTGCACCAGGCGGGGCACATGGGGGGCCAGTCTCCGGGCCAGTGTGGAGGCCAGTATCTTGTAGTCCGTATTTAGCAGCACCAGGGGGCGATAAGAGCCCATCCGTGTACTGTCTTTGTCAGGTTTGAGGATAGAGATCAGTGTGGCCTCATTTAACGTTGGGGGTAAGGCTGCGTCCTTCGCCGCTGCAGCATACATTTTCAGAAGTACTGGGATGAGGATATCTGAACCAGTCTTGTAAAATTCGGCCGGGAGCCCATCTGGGCCTGGGGATTTGCCGTTAGACAAGCTAAATATTGCGTCGCGGACCTCATCAGGCTCGAGCGAAGCTCTTAGTTCGTCTTGTTGCGCAATAGTCAGCTGCGGCATCTGCAGAGGGGAGAGGTAGTCAACAATGTCCGGGTGGGGGTGTGGCAATCGGGAGCGATATAATGCATCATAGTGGGCGGTGAACGCGTCATGTATATGGCGCTGTGAATACAATAGGCCCCTCCCTTCTACATGTATTGCTACCACTGGGATCGAGCGAGTCTCTTGTGAAATCAGCCAGGCCAGCAGCTTGCCAGGTCTGTCACTCAGGTGGATGGTCCTCGCCGAATGTGCAGCGTAGTTGATGTTGCAGAGTCGCTTGAGTAGGCACGCAAGCCCTGTGTGTGCCCCCTGCAGCGAGTCAGCATCGCCTTCAATAGCCTCCCCCTCCCTGTCGAGCAGGTCAGATTCCAGCCTAGTCAATTCGCCCTCCAGTTGGTGCCTCATATGGCCCTGTGTCCTCAAACAGTGGCCTCGGATCAATACCTTGAAGGCGTCCCATTCTACCTGGGGGGAGGACGCTGTGTCTGTGTTGCCCTCAAAGTACTGGGCAGCGCGTGTGAGGAGGGAATCACGGAAAGCCACGTCAAGTAGCAGTGCAGGCTGCAGTCGCCAGGTGGGTACGGGGGGTCGCGGGCGCTCCCAAGCTATGGATAAAAAGTGTGGGTTATGGTCCGAGTGTGTGCGGCCCATGTAGCGCGTATCTGTGACAAGGGGTAGGAGTTCAGTAGATGCCATGAATCTGTCTAGGCGGACATGCAAGTCATGAGCGCCTGAATAACAGGAGTATACCCGTGTCCCAGGGTTGTGTGATCTCCAAACATCATGGAGGTCCCACTGCGTGGCCCACTCAAGTAATGCCTTCGTGGCACCTCGCGTAGGTGCGCCAATTGGGGGTGGGGAGGAGCGGTCTAGTGTTATATCTAGCGTGCAGTTGTAATCTCTGCCCAGTATCCATGGAGCCACGTGCCAGGTCGCCATTGTCGTGGAGAGGCGTGCCAGGAAACCTCCCTGATCAGTGTTTGGGGAATATAGGGATACCAGTACTACCTGTTGCCCATCTAGTCTGCCTTGTGCAACAACAAACCTGCCCTCCTGGTCTATTTGAGTATCCATGACTGTCCAGGGGGTCCCATATCAGTGCACCGCGGGCATATGAGGAGTAGTCTGTGGCATAGAGTTGTCAGCGCCATCTGCGGTGGAGTGCTTGTACCTCTGCCTTGTTCAAGTGTGATTCCTGGAGCAGTGCTATGTTTACCTTGTGTCGCTTTAGGTACGAGTAAATCTGGTAGCGCCTAGCTGGTGTGTGCATTCCCCTGACCTTCCAAGTGCATATTCGTATCTCAGCCATAGCTACCGTTTGTGTGATCTTCTCCAGCCCCCCCACATGTTAAGTCCTCAAGCATGACTTCCCACCAAACCCAGTGTCCCAGCCTCATTGCAAAATTGCCTCCATTTCTCAGCACAAAATGTAATGATCTCCAGTGGTGTAGAAGGGTAGGGGAAAAAAGGGAGAACATTTAGCCTCAACATGGCAACATAATCAAAAATGCCAAAAGGTCGGCTGCACAACATGTCGCCGTCCAAACACTCGAATGAGCTCTTAAACTATACAGTTCTAGGGGGTATCGTGTGACTTATGTTTTAACATTAGGAATTACGGTGTAGTCCATGGGGAGTGCGGCATCCCTCCCGGGTGGGGCGGAGAGGCCGTTGCTGTCTGGCAGTTGCCCAGTCCTTGCCGTTCAGTGCGGCGCCAGCAGCGCTCCCAAGCATCGAGAGGTGGGGGCAGGGCCTCCAGGGGAGATCCCCCTCCGCTAATGGCCAGAGCAGTGGCAGTTGGCATGTTTATTGCTACAGTCAAAGTGTTTATTTCGTATCAGTGGGTGGCTGAGCCATGTGTATAAGTCAAAAAAGCTACTCACAGTGTCTGACCCACTCTTGATTCCCCGAGGTGGGGAGGCTTCGATTACAAGTAGTTACACAGTTTACCCAGTGAGAGGCGAGTCAGCCAGGCAACTGTCCGGTTGAGTCTGCGCTGAGTTCCGGAGGTAAGGTGCGTCTCGATCCCGTTCAGCCAAAAAGTTCCACTGTCTGCGGTGTGATGTCCGGGGGCTCCTCAGAGCGTTGGGTATCCGGTATACCGTAGATTGCCTCATCGTCCGTTAGGGACGCAGTTGGGTTGGCGTTCGGGTGCGGCGATTGGGCCGGGGAGTTGCTGATTTCCGTTACCCTGCGCAGGGCATCCCGTTGCTCCTGTAGGATCAGGTCCATTGATGGAGAGTGTGTTGTTGTGTCTCGAGTCTGTGGGGATGTGGGCGTCCTGCGGCAGCGTCGTCGTCTCGGCCCGCGGGTTCGCTCCGTGGTAGTAGTTCCCTGTGCTTTCCTAGGCGCTTCTGGCATTCCTCCATCAAGCCAGGCCTCCGCTTCCTCATGGCTTGTGAAGAAGTGTGTCTTGTCTCATGCTACCACTCTTAGTTTGGCAGGGAAGAGTAGTGAGTATTTGAGATCCGCTTGGCGCAGTTGTCTCTTCACTGCCAGAAAGGAGTGTCTCTGTCTCTGTACTTGCACGGTGTAGTCAGGGAAGAACATCACTGTGGCGTTGCCTATGTTGACTTCCCCTAGCTTCCTGGACTCGCGCAGCATTGCGTCGCGGTCTCTGTAGTTTAGGACGCGGAGGATAAATGGCCTGGGGTTAGAGCCAGGGGGAAGGGGTCTCGTGGGTACCCGGTGGGCCCATTCCACCACAAAGTGGGGTGAGAGCGTGTCTTCTGGCAGCAGGTCTCGTGGCCAGTCCTCTACTCGGCGAGCAGGGTCCATCCCTTCCCATTTCTCCGGAATTCCCACTAAGCGGATGTTATTCCTTCGCGCCCTTCCTTCCGCATCCTCAGCGCGGTCTTCTAGAAACTCCACCCTGTTCAGGAGATCTTATATGTGCTTGTCTGCTTGGGTCACCTTCGGTTCAATAGCCGCCACTGTGTCCTCCAGTGTCGTGGTGCGGCCTTGTAGTTTCTTGTGGTCGGCTCTGAGGTGGGTAAGGTCTATTGCCACTCCATCTATCCTGGTCTCTAGGGAGGTGCGCGTCTGTTGAAGGGATTCTTCCATCCTCTCCATGGCCGCCAGTACGCTGTCTAATTTTGACACCACTTGCTCTGCATCCATCTTGGGCATCGCTTTCATTTGCTTCCCTTTCGTCGACGCGTTTCCTGACCCAGTGCGTGTCATCACCCCTCCAGACATGGGCTAGGCGGTGCGTGCAAGCAGCTCCTGCTATCAAGAGGGGGAGATGTCCCAACGCGCAAAATGCAAATGCGGGGGTAGGACAGCCTCTGCAAGCCTCAGGCCTCCTCGGGGGAGAGGGGCGTCCTCTATTGAAGTGTCCGGACACCGCGGTAGTGGATTTCTGGGCGGTGTGCGATTTGCGCCGTCCGCCGCAGCGCTAGTAGTGCCAGGCAGTGGGAGATTAGTACCGCCTAGACGGGATGTGGGCGCCCCTTGCCAACTCTCGCAGCTTCACTGGTGCCTCCGGTCCTCACAGGGTAGCCCCACAGCGCCCGCGGCGTCCAGGCGCGCAGGCTTTGCGGTGGGGTGACCCACAGGATTTGACTGGCTGTGGCGCTGGTTCGCCTCGGGGGACGGGAGGGCTTCTAATTCGTCCCTGACAGCACCTCGGGGCTTACGTCGCCATCACTGGCGTGGGGTAGTGTGAGTGTCCATTACCGGCAGCCGCGCCCCGCTAGTGTCTCTGCCCACGTCCGGGCCTCACCTGCCTCATGCGGTTCCCAGCATGTAGTTCCCTGCAGGAGGGGGGGGAAGGGGGCTCTCAGGTCTAATAGTTCACCGTGGCAGGCTACCTGGGGGGGGGGGCACACGGCTGTCCCCAGGTGTCTCCTGGCTCCAGTGTCCCCGAGAGCGAGCCGCTCCTCCCAGCTCTGGTCTCTGCCCGGCGGTGTCCGGAGGGGACAACGTGCAGTGGGGGAGGGGGAAGGTACCGTCCTCTCCCAGGCGCCGCTCTGTCGCTCTCGTGCCCCAGCTCGGGTAACGTCCCTGCCGATTAGGCGCTCCCCTTCTCACCCTCAAGTTCCTCCAGGCCCGCTGCCTGGGTACTCCATCGTGTCTGGATGAAGCTATGCAGCTCTGAAAAACTCTAATAGGTGCAAACCACATGGTTGGGCTGCTTTTGTTCATTCCAGGTTGACTTGAATGGTACCAGTCTAAAGCGATTATACTGTGCCTGAGGTGGTAAAAGGCTTTTTTTTAAATTGTCACCTTGTCATACACTGCTTGCTTACTATATCACATATCACATCACTTATGACACGTTAGATTCCATCATTGTTGATGTGCAAGTTATGTGTAGATGAAATATAACTAGTGTATTTCAGTCTTTAAAAAAAATAAATAACATGAGCTCCTTCTAATACTTACCCTTTGGCGTCACTCCATCCTTTTTTTGTTTTCCCCTTGAGTTTCTGTTTTTTTTATAATATTTTAAATTTGCAACCTACCACCCTGCCTGCAGACAATCCACTCTAAGCACGGCCTTCAGTCATTCGTGGCAGCTGTTGCAGCAAACTCCTCATCAGCTGCCAAGCCCAAACCCCAACCAGCTATGAGTGGCCTAGCCCTGCTACGAATGGCCTTCAGCCCGGCAGAGCAGGGCTTGATCAGAGGCCAGGCCTTTCACCCAACCCTCCATGAGTGGCATGGGGCTGAAGCTGGAAGTGGGCTCCTGTAAGAGTACCATGGTACCTCACAAGAGTCCTGCTGGTCTAAGAATCTGCCAAACACTTTCAAAAATGTTCATTCACCTCAACTTTAGACTGTTTTATCAAAAGAGGCTCCAAAAAAATTGATTTCTCATGTTAATTCAAATAAGAAACTTTGCTCTCCAATACAGATTTTTTTTTACTTTTCCTGAATTGGTGTAAATCTGTTCAGTCACTTTTTGAGAGATGTGCATTTAAAAAGGCACTGAGGTTGTCATGAAGGGGTTAAAAAGTGAACCAGTACGCACAGTACTGAAAATCTAAAAAAAGAGGGCCCTTTGATTGGCAAAGGAAGCTTTTTCTCTGATTGAAGATATTGAGGCTTCCATTTTAGGACTATGGGACTCGGTCCATGTGTCTTGAAAATCATTTAGAAATAATGCCATGGGGCTTGTTTGGGAGACCCTGAGGTACCCTCCATGGGACAAATTCTTTTACATGCCTCAATTACTGCAGAACTTACCCCCTCAGGTCCCAGAGCTGCCCTCCTTTGAGGTATTGCAGTACTCCTGTAGGAGCCACAACTCAAGATTCATCTCCGTGGTACCATGATACAGAGGAGGCTTGAATGGTACTGCAGTACTATAGGGGTAAAGCTTGCACAACGGCTACCTCTGGCGAATATTGGTATCCAATGTTTTTGAATAAAAACTGATTGAGAGATGGGTGTCCTTGGGGTTTGGGTAAAGGTAGGTGGTGCACCAGACATTGAAGGGCATAATTTCAGATGTCATCAGTGTTGTAATTTAATACATCATTAGTGATGCAATATATGAGGTCATAAACAGTGCTTGGCAGACGCACTGTTTAAATTGTGTTGAGTAAAATCCAGCTGGGGAACTTTAGTGTCTTTTTGGTTTAAAACATTAGTTTTTATCTGTGTCAACACCTACCTATAACAGCACTCTAACCTTTGTTTTTTCTCAGAGAACTAAAATCATAAACATATACCTAACTACAACATACTTTAACCTTTGGTTTATACATATTTATATATTTATTTATGTATGGCATGTTTTCTCCACAGTTAAGGAAGGCCTAGACTCAAATCTTTGGGATATTTCCATGTATTTATAGACAGCATTAGTAAACTGGAACACGTTTCACGTGATCACACAGCCTTTGTCAACTATAAAGTGCATCCATTATTTCTCCACATGTAAAGTTTTTAAGTACGTTTATTGAAGAAAAATGTCAGTACATAGAACAATGAAATGTGAAATACTATATAAACAACCTTATATAATGAGGAGTAATACATACTCAGGATTAAGAAAAGACTAATCTGTTTAAGACAATGTGGACATACATTATCAAGGTAGTAAAAGTAAACACATTAAAACAATATTGGTATCAGTAACTGAGAAGTCAGGGAGGCTGGGCAACTTCTTGTTGGAAAGGTGTAGGAGTTAAGTAGCATCTTACGTTGTCATCTAGGAACCGCATATTAGGAAAACATAAATGTAGACGTTTTACAGCAAGAGACATAGGGTAACGATATGCAGTATCCAATCTAGGATTATGACAGACTGCATACCACCATCATTGGAAAGATAACTTAAACTGGTTCCTTGTGATCTGCTGAAATGCAACTGCTAATAACAAATCTAGAATTTGCATTTTGGATGCATGTATGCCCCAATCCATGGACAGGGTTCCCAAAAAGATATCATCAAATGAGAATGCAGATGTGGTTTGGAAAATTGAATTAAAATGTGTCATACTTGTGTCTGAAAATGAAACACACAGGGACAGATGAAAAGTAAATGTTTTAAATCAGCATGTACTAAAGATCATGACCAACATGTATTAGGGAGTTCAGGATGCATTTTATGCTAGGTCATAGGAGATAACAGAAGTCTATTGTATATAAATAAAGAGTTTGTGTGGTGTTTGCCGTGCTAGAGGATTTTCAAAGTTTGGCCCATATTTTATTCCAAAGGAGGATGGACCATTCCACTCCTAAGTAACATTCCCAAGACAGCTCTACCTTAGTTTTAACTCTGCTAGCAGAGAAAGAAAGTAACTGGGAGTAAATAGTAGAGGCTTTTGAATTTGTGTGTACAAGGTTGTGCCATTGAGGATCTGAGGGAGAAAGGGGGAGTATTGAAGGTGAGAGTAGGTACTGTGTACTGCTTGGAATTTGCTTTGAACAGAAGAAGGAAAGTGAAAGAGGGAGCAAGCATGTGAGAACAAGAGAAGTGCCTCCTGATCAAAGAGTTGATGTACCCAAATTAGTCCCTTATTTCTCCATGACTTCCATTAAATATGTTTGTTGTTTGTTAATATAAGTTTATTGAGCCAAATAGTGGAGCCAAGAAAGGTACCAAGATCAAGAGTGAAATGAAGTATTGAATCAAGTAATTTACAAGAGTGTTTGAGAACTGGTGTAGATATAGTTGGTGGTTGGCGTGTGAAAGATAAGTATTTTTGGAAAGAGAAAGGGTAAAGAAAGGACTTTTCAAGGTCAACACATAATGGAGATTCCAAAGAGGAATCTGAGAACCATCGAGAAGCTTGATGAAGCAAGTACACCTTATGATACTGATCTGAAAAAGGTACACCTCCTTCCATTTTTGGAAGAGATAAGCTTGACAACGATATACAAGATATTTTGTTATTCCAGAGGAATGAGGTGAGTATAGAGTTTATCTTTTGAAAGGACTTAAAGGGAATAGGTAAGGGAATTTTAGAAATAACAAAGTATAATAGGAGTCGGTATCATTTTAACTGTTTCAGGTCACCCCACCATAACAGATATAGTGGGCGCCATTACATAACTAGAGTGGTTAGTTTATGAGGATATTTATCAAAATGTATAGAAATTGATGTTTTAATGGATGGAGTGAACCATAAACTAAAGTATTTAAAATGTTTAGGACAACACGTAAAATTGCAGACTAAAAAATCCTCTTTAAAAGTTAATTTAGTTATTGGCGATATTTCACACTTTTCTTTATTTAGTTTATATCCAGACACTAATGTGTATGTATCAACTTCTTGTAGGAAAGCTGGGAGGGAGGATTGGGGCTGGCGGAGGACTAATGAAACATCATCAGTGTAAGGCACTAGTTTAATATGGTGATTATTAAACTTGAAATCACAAATAAGTTGATTCTGTCTTATTTTGGATAAAAATGGTTCTAACTCCAAGTTAAAAAGAAAGGAGGATAGAGGGCAACCTTGGTGAACACCTCTATGTACGGTAAACTATGAAGAGGTAAGGTCATTTGCAAAAATACTAGCCTTCAAAGCAGTATAAAGAAGGGAGATGAGGGATATGATTTTAGTACTGAATCCAAACCATTGGAGAGTGTGAAAAATAAAAAGCCAATAAACTCGATCAAATGCCTTTTAAACATCTAAAGCAATTGCTGCAAGGGCATCCAAGTATATATCGTCCTTTAACAAAAATGATTGTTCTTTGCCAGGTAATTTAGGAAACTAGAAATCAAGTCGAATGTCTAGAGCCTGAGAAAATATTTTAGAATCAACATTGACTAATAATATAGGTCTATAGTTTTTGCAATAATGAAGCTCTTTCTCTTCCTCAGGGATAAGACGATTTAAGTCATTTAAAAAATAGCCGGATAATTTGTTTGAGTACAAAAAAGAAATTATGAGAGCCTGTAATTGTGGGAGAATTATCTGAGCAAATGAATGTAAAACTCAACTGTAAATCCGTCCAGACCTGGGGCTTGATCTTTTTGAAGAGTAATCCATGCATTGTGTAGTTCCGCTTGTGACAGATCAGTCTCAAACAGGACAAAATCAGCTAAAACTTCAGAAGGCTTTTGGATAGTAGAAAGATAGTGGGAGATCTCAGAATGAGGCAATATGTTCTCCAGCTGATATAGTGATCTATAAAACTGCTCAAACTCCTCTAAAATCTCAGAATCTTTGTATTTTGGCAAAAGGTTATGTAATGGATTCAATGTGCAGCTTATTATGTTTAACTTTAAGGTAGTTGGCCGGCAACTTCCCTGATTTATTTTGACCACCATAAAACTTTGCAGAAGACTTCAACAAGAATAAAGCTGCATTATCTCTGGATTCCTTATTAAAATTAAGTTTAGTCTTAATAAGCTCTGAGAGGCAGTCTTTCAATTTAGAAGGGTAACACGAGTGTTCTAATTTCTTTATGTTTGCTAGGAGCACCGCAGTAAAAATGCAGGATTGCTTTTCATTTGACACTTTGATAAAGCGTCAGTGTGGTTAATAAAAAAGTATTCATGAAAGAAAGAGACAAAGAAAGAAGTTAAAACAGGATAGAAAAGAAGTAACTTATTAAAATGCCATTGTGTGGGTAATTTAAGTTGAGAATAATATCCAATTCAATTAAAACAGTAGCATGATCAGAAATGAGAATAGGACCTATATCAGCAGATTGTAAATACTGGAAGATATTGTGTGATAAGAAAATATGACCTAATCTTGATTGGGTTTGATGTGAAAATAGGTGTATTCTCTCAGTGAGGGGTTACATAGCCTCCAGGCATCAGTTAAACTCCTCTGTTTGAGGGTTTGCACAAAACACTTATGTGTCTTTTTTGGGAATAAAGCACACTGTGGAATTGTGGTCAATAAAGTGATCCAGTACCTGATTGCAATCACCTGGAAGAATAAAGTTATCTTCAGGATAGTTTACAAGGCGTTGGGTTAAGTTTGACCAATTAGTGGGGGTATATACATTAAACAAAGAGACCAAAACCTTTCCAACCAACAGCTTAGTAAGTAACCATCTGCTTTCATCATCAGCTTCTTGGGAAATAAATTTAGTGTGGAGCGATTTATGACACAAAGCTAGAACTCCATTTCTCTTACCATCCCCTGGCGAAAAGAAAATATCGCCTTACCAACCTTTCTTCAGTGAATTCGAGCTATACTGACATCTAATTTACCTAAATACGATAAAATAGGTCTCTCTTAATAGGGTAATTCGAGCCTCTGCCATTTCCAAGAAATAATTATCAGGGATATGAATCAACTATATGAAAGATGTAACAGAATAAACGAGACACCATATAAAGGGTTACAATATAGACCAAAAGACAACTGTTGTGCACTTAGTGACGTTACAAGAAAATAAACAAAGGGTAAGGAATTAGAGAAAATAAAGAGTAGAGAAAAAGTAGCAATAAGAAGTGTAAGAAAAATGTTTTGAAAAAAGATACAAATGAAATTGAAAAAAGAATATTAGTAAAATGAGTAAGAAGAAAGAGAATAGGGGGGCACATGGAACAGATGGCATGTCCGGAATCCATGGGAAAGGAAAGAGAGACTGCAGCATACACAAGAGGTATAAGAAGGCTACAAAATGAGAGGATAGTATCTGTAAGGAAATAATAGATTGTTAATACATAACAACTCTAATAATGTAACAATATACTATTGAAAGGTGTAAATGAATACATGAATACCACAGTATGACTTTTTTCTCTTTTTCTGTCCCTCTTTTAAGAGTAAAAGATCCCAAAGAATAATACATCCAAAGTCAATTATGAAGTAGATGTCATGGAAGTATCTATAGTGTCAATCTTGCAAGCATTAAGAAAGCTTTTCAGTTTGACAGGGTCCTCGCATGTTGTTGTTTAGTTATTGTATGTTACTTTAAACAGAGAGGAATGAAAAAGGCTGAAGTGGGCTCCAAGCGATCGAAGATCCAATCTCATGGCGCAAAACTCTCTGCGTCTGTCATTTGTGCTCTATGCATAGTCCTGAGAGAAGTACAAAGGATTGCCTGACCATGAAACACATTTCATGGATCTGACAGCAGACAGAATTTTAAGAAGATCAGTGTACTCCCAAAAACATAAGATAACTCCTCTTGGTCTTCTTGAAGAAGAAATCTTAGGTTGGAGGCCCAATCTATGTGCACGCTGTATATTAAGAAGAGTACCATCAAGTAGGTCTAGGACCTTTGGGAGGAATGATTTAAGGAAAGCAATTGTGTCAGGGTCTTCTGGGTTCTCAGGATAACAATATATGCAAAGGTTGTTTCTCCTATTTCTGTTTTCAAGGTCTTCAACCTGCTTCTGGAGAGATGACACCTGAGATTGAAGGACATCCATCTTGAGAGTAGTTGGTCCATTTAATGCAATATTTCGCTCAGTGGCGCTGTTTCCTCCATCTTAGACCATCAATCCCTAAGGTACTGTACCTTAGCATTAGTCTCTTCCATAAAGGGATATAAAGCATGAATTTCTTCCAAAAGAAGATCCATAGAGACAGTGAGAAGTGATTTTGGAGGGGGTGGCGGAACTTTTTTTAGGTGTTTGGTAGATACTTTTCTAGTTACAAATGAACCAGGGTTCCCGTTCGAACCTGATGAGGAAGTACCTCTATGTAAAAAAATACTGAATTTTCCATTGTTGCAAGTTGTGAGAAAAACAATTAGTTATTTATACATTTATGAGCAGAGGTTGTCAGTGAAGACTTTGATTTTTTTAATCTGCCCATAAATAAAAGAAAATGAGAGGGCAATCCAAGCTACTCATCAAACATGAACTCTGTGACATGAATGTATGAGTTGTCACAGTATTAGAACCCAGCACCTCAAAAAGCACTCAAACAGTGCATACATAACAAAATATGATACCCAGGGTAGCAGCTCATTTCAATAAATAAATGTGACAAATGTAATAGGAAAGAATGGAGCCATTACAAAGCATGAAGAATGCTTTCAGTAATACATGTAAAGTCAGCTCCCTATAAATATAGCTCCACAGCTCCATAGGAGGAAATGCAACAAAAAGTAAGAGAAAAAAAGAGTCTCACAGCTGCTTATTCTGGGTTCTTGCAGTGAAAGTCCAGGTGGGTATTCGTCAAATTAAGGCATGAAGGAGTTAAATATTCTTGAAGGGAAACCGCTCAGTGAGTGATGAAGTTTCAGCTGCTTAAAATGGCGGGCAGCATTCTGAGGAGAGCTGTGTAGCTGGGAAATGCTGATTTCTGACAGCAGTAGGAGAGAGGCAATTCAAGCTAAGGTTACCTCTGACATCACTGGTCATTGTTCTACAGGTGCCTCCAGTCAACGAGTGGAAAAAAAGCTGTAGTGATAACTGCACCTGTGCAGTCCTGAGGCGAGTCATACAGGTGCTGCCATCTTCCGTGGGCACAAGTCACCCCCCCCCCATTTCTCCATATTTAAATGCTCTCCACAGGTGTTGCCACTTGCATGTACATGAAAGAGTTAATCTTGTTCTCATAATTCTTCAGAGTGTAAATGTCACTTGTAGGAGAGTACAAATACAACCATCTGCTCTTTTTTAATAGTTCTATCAGTATAGAAATTTCTGTAACATGAAAACCACTGACACCAATTCCTTTATTGGCCAATTGTGTGCTGCGTTTTTGTCATGAAATCATTATTAGCACCACCATCTTTTTGCATAGCAGCTTCTAAGTGCTGGCAGACTTTCATGATGTTTCTTTTCCCCCATAACGTGCAGGTAATTACACATTCATTGTCCTTCCAACTCACTGCTGCCAGCCACACATGTACATTTATTAAAGCAAATTTTTTTTTTAACCAATTTTTATTCGATTTTTTAAAAGTACAGAATACAATGCCATACAGTAATAATAACACATGAAATAAGGTAATATAAGAGGCATATAGTAATAAAAAAACAGAATAGCCTAGAAGATGAAGAAAAAGGGAAAAAAGTGAAAGAAAGAAAAAAGAGAAAGAGAGGAAAGAAGAAAAGGGTTAGAGAGGGAGAGGAAGAGAAAGGAGTAGAGAAGGGGAGTCTAAAAGAGAGAAGAATATATGCTGAAGAATAGAAAGAAATTACGAAAGTAAAGGGGAAGGTGAAGAAGAAAGAAAGTTAACAAAGGGGAGCCATAGGAGATCAGACTTAATTTTTAACAATACAGAGGAAGAAGATGCAACAGCAATCCTATGCTCATCACATATGAAATTCCACCAAGTAGTAACAGAGAGTTTGGAATTATCTTTCCAGCAAGACAGAATCACTTTGAAAGCGATAGCAAGAAAGAGATCAAATAGTTTAGCATTAGAAGAGGGAATAGCAATCTCGTGTGATACAGAACCTAAAAATATATTCATAAAGGATAATGATGCAGAGCAGTGAAACATTTGCATGCATATATTCCAGATAGATTTCCAAAAGGAGAAAACTGAGGTGCACTCATACAATTGATGCTTAAGAGTACCTGTTGCTGAAGAGCAAGACCAGCATGAGGGGGACGAAGAAGGCGAAAACTTGGAAATACTTACAGGTGTAAGGACAGCCCTATGATAAATGAAAAAAAGGGATTGCGTAATACGAGCAGCAAGAGAAACCTTAAATAATTTGGACCATAAACGGTCCCAAACATCAACTGGTAACACAACAGTTAAATCAATTTCCCAAGCATCTTCAATAGCAGATTTGGGTCGATCAACAACATTTGCCATTAATATTTTATAAACAAGGGCAGCTTTGGGTATATGTAGTGAAAATAAAGAGTAAAGAGGAGACAAGGAAGAAAAAGAAGGCAAAGCATTAGGTGGTAGAAGAGAAGACAGGTGAGATTCTAGGGCATGAGTTATATTCATATATTCTTATAGGCAGGAGGTTGGCAATTGGTAGGTATTTTGTAATTCATGAAAAGAGATAATAGAGTCATTTGCAAAGAATTGATACACAAAAGAAATCCCCTTCTCCTTCCAATATTTGTAATAAAAAGACTTGCCCTTGTATTTTAGAAACTTATTATACCACACAATTGATGCCAAAAAACACTGTAGAGGAGATAAACCTTTGGAGAATGTGTCACGTAATAACGATTGGGAGTATTTAAGAACCGGGTGTTTGGACAAAAATGAACAGTTGGACATGTAGACAATATGTGGAAATGAGAAATCTTGTAACAAGGAGCGTTCCAAGACAACCCATCTAGGGGTTGGGATAACTGAAAAATCATAAGCTAAAGAAAAAGATTGTTTAATCACAAAAGCAGAATGGTACAACTTAAAATTAGGAAAACGGACACCTCCTTCATTCTTGGGGCGGATGAGTTTCGCTAGTGCAATGCGAGGGTGTTTATCGTTCCACAAGAATTTAGAGCACAGGGAGTTTAAGCGAACAAAATAATAGTTAGGTATTTTTATAGGAAGCATAGAAACAGTATATAGAATATGGGGTGTAATCATCATTTTAATAGTATCTAGTCTCCCCCACCATGACAGAAATAATGGAGACCAGCGTTGAAGAAGGGATTGGAGTTTCTTAAAAAGTGAGTCAAACGTAAACTTAAGTGTATCAACCAGGGAGGAGGAAAACCAAATACCTAGGTATTTTATTTTGGAAGGACACCATGTAAAATCTGTCGAGGCAAACATGTATTGGTAGCAATCGGCATTTAAGGGTAAGACTTCAGTTTTAGATAAATTAAGTTTATACCCTGAAATTGAGGAATATAAACGTACTTCATCCATGAAATGTGGGAGGGAAGCAACCGGGTTAGCCATATATACAAGTATGTCATCTGCATATGCAGAGATTTTTGTTTCAATGGATGCCAGTTTAAAACCATTAATATTTGAGTTATGACGGATGCGTTCTAAAAAAGGCTCAAGACATAAAATAAATAACAGAGGAGAAAGAGGGCAATCTTGTCTAGTACCCCTGGAAAGGGGAAAAAAACTAGAAAAATGGTTATTGACAAAAATACTGGCACGGGGAGAAGAATACAGGTGTTTGACCAAGGAAATGAAGGAGGGGCCAAAACCAAACCATTCTAGAGTACGAAACATAAATTGCCAATTGATGCGATCAAATGCTTTCTCAGCCTCTAGTGACAGGGCAGCTAGGGGAGTTTTGAAGGCCTTACTGTGAGAAATTATGTTGGAAAACATACGAGCATTGTCAGAGGCTAACCTACCTTTGACAAAGCCTACCTGATCAGTTTTAATCAGTAGGGGGATGAGGGAATCCAGACGGGAAGCGAGAATTTTGGCAACAATTTTACAGTCATAATTAATCAGGGAAATCGGGCGAAAGTTCTTACATAGGGAATGATCCTTATCTGGTTTGGGAATGATAATTATGAGGGCATCCAGAAAAGATCCTGAAGCTCTGGTAGAAGAGATAAAGGAGTTAAAAAGTTGTAGCAATTGAGGCACAAATATGGCATGAAACGTAGAGTAAAATTCAATAGGTAACCCATCAGGTCCCGGTGCCTTAGATTTTTTGAGGGAGTTGATGGCCTGGAGAATTTCCTGGAGGGAGATATCTTTCTCTAACTGGGCAAATTCTACTGGAAGTGAGGGTGGGGAAGGGAGACCATCGAAGAAAGACGCTAAATTAGGGTCAGATGGGTGGGTGTCATCAGTGTAAAGAGAACAATAATAATCATGAAAAACTTCTGCAATATCTTTGTCAGAGGAAACTGATTTGTTTGTACGTTCATTTAGAATTGGACCAATTGTTTTGCGTTCAGATTTGATTTTGAGATAGTTTGCAAGCATTTTACCCGCTTTGTTCTGGCCTCCATGATATTTAGATTTGATTTTTAAAAGAGTGTTACAGGCTTCCACCGTAACAATTTTGTTTAAGTCAGATTTTAATTAAATTGTGAAGGGCAACATCTGATTTAGAAGAAAAATATGAGTGTTCAAGTACTTTAATACTTTTAAGTTGGTCGTCATATTTACGTCTGTTAGCTTTCTTCTTCTTGGCTACATACAATATTGTGAAAGCTCGAAAGGCAGCTTTGAAGGCATCCCAATTATTAGGAACAGAAGTATCAGAGGGGACATTAAGGGTAAAGAATTCATTAGTGAAAGCCGTAGCTTCTTTAACAAAAGAAGTATCAGACAACAGGTATGTATTAAATTTCCAACGACTAAAACTGGAGGACGTCAGGGTGAGGTCAAGGGCTGCATAAACAGGGGCATGGTCTGAAATAAAAATAGAACCAATATCTGACTTTTGAAGGGATGGAAGGAGGGCCTTGCTAACCAAAATGTAGTCTATACGTGAGCGAGTGTGATGAACATTGGAAAAAAATTTATATTCCAAAGAATCAGGGTTACAGGTCTTCCATACATCATAGAGAGGACGTGAGGCAATGGCAGATTGGAAACATTTATGAGACTTATCCGGTTGAAATTTATGTGAGGAAAGTCTGTCAGAGAATGGGTCTAACCACTGATTAAGATCACCAGCTAGAACAATATTTGGGCAATCAATATTTGAGAGAAGAATTTTAATGTCATTCCAAAATTTAGGGTCTGGTCGAACCGGCCCATATATATTTAGAAGGACCAAAGTCTGATTTTGGATCACAACCTTTGTCATTACCCAACGCCCCTCATTATCATTATGAGATGATAAAATTTGGACCGATAAACCTCTGTGAAACAAAATCGCAACGCCCCCTTTTTTGTTAACAGCAGGAGAGAATACCACTTGACCCACCCAATGCCTTTTCAACTTAGAGGATTCAATATCAGTACAATGAGTCTCTTGTAAAAAAACAACTTGAGAATTAAGTTTGGATAAATGCGACAATACCTTTTGACGCTTGACAGGGTGACCAAGACCACGAACATTCCACGTCACAAAATTACACATGATGGGAGGCGAGGATGGGAGGTGCAGCTAGGGAGAGATACATTGCTGGATAGTCTCTACATAAAATAAGACAATGACAAAAGAGGAAATAGATGAAACAATGGAACAAAACAACCAGTACACATATGAAAGGAAGGGGAAAAACACCCAAAATAACATTATATACGAATATGGACCAGAGAAATCGACAAAGAGGAAGGAAGTGCTGATGTAAAAGAAAGAAAGATACGAGTGCACACGTCAATATGAAAAAAGCAAGAAGGAGGATAGAAGAAAAAAAAAGAAGAAAAAGGAGGGAAAGAACAGGAGAAAAATACGAACACAGATCAAGGCAAAGAAGCCAGGTCTGTAAGGAGAAATAAAACCACAACAACATCGGGGGTGGGAAACACCGATGAGGACAAGGACCTCAACGAGCCACATAAGAGCAATAACAGGCAAATAGAAGGAAAAATCAAAAGACTTCAAAAGAGAGGGACAAAACTGAAAAAGAAACATGACAAATCCAGATCAACGAGCAAAAAACAAAGCAATGCCATGGAAGTAGACATCCAATCAGTCATTGGTGTCCATTTCAGGAGTCGAAATAGACTGAAGAAAAGCATGGAGCTTCTGGGGGTCGTCGAAGGATCGAGTCTGACCATTGTGTGTGATCTTGCACAAGCACGGATGTAGGATACCATATTTAATATTTAGCAGTCTCATTTGTGGGCAAAGATTCAAAAATTCCTTTTGACGGGCATTAGTCGCGTTGGAAAGATCCTGAGAAATAAAAATAGGATGGCCTGACCATATAAGACAACGTTTGAGTCTGGCGGATTTAAGGACAGCCATTAGTTCAGTGAATTCCAGGAATAAGATAATAATGCCACGAGGTTTAGTTGAAGAGGAGTTAAGACCGCCCAGACGGTGAGCACGCTGGATATTAAGTGGATTAGACGCAGGTTGGAGGCCTAACAGTTCATAGAGAAATTTACGAACAAATGACACCATATCTGACCCCTCAATATTCTCCGGAACTCCATATAAGCGTAGGTTATTACGTCTGTTACGATTTTCAAGGTCCTCAGTGTGGAGTTTGAGCAGTTGAATCTCTTTTTCCAGTTGAGGTATTTTTGTCGAGATATCCTGAATATCACTGACGCGTTGTTCCAGGTGCAGAACTTTACCCTCCATAGTGACCCACCTCTCCTCAATTTGCTTAAGCTTTTCATTAGTGGTGGACATGAATGGTTGTAAACCACGAACCTCTTCTAGTATGGAGTCCAGAACAGGATTTGGAGATGTATGAATCGGGGAGGGTGGGTCATTTTTGAGTCTTTTAGGCTTGGTGCCTGTGAGGGAAGACTTCGTGGAATTGGCGTCATGAGACATAGTGATACGCAAAGAGGTCATCCAAGGCAAGGTGAAAATTGACCACTGAGAGGAGCGACGTGAGTGAGTCAAACAATGGTGAAAAAGAGACGTAAGAGTGGATAATAAGAGGCTTCCACAGGAAAAAAGGTGCACGGCAGAGTAATACCAGCAGTTCACACCATGCTAATAGACCAAATTAGTATGATAAAAAATGGTCACAGACGACTCCCACGAGGTAAAAAGCTCAATGTCAATGGAGATGCCATGCATGCAGCATAAAGTAAGGCCAAAACTACAGGGCAGGAATGCCCAGGTAGAGAAATGCAATCATGAACGCATGTGACGCAGAAGAAAAAAACACGAACAAACCAGGGTCTTAAAATGGCCGCCGTGGATTCAGAGGCGATGAAACTGAGGGAACATGTCGAGAAACAGCAAGCGGAACTTCATACAGGTGCCACATTATAAAGATGAAGAAATAATGAGAAGCTGTACATTACAGGAGTGCTGGATGGTACTTGCGCGGCAGCTGCAAAGGACTGTAGAGCTGATGTGAGGACGCAGGAACGGCGACTCAAAATGGCGGCCATTCGCGTCCGTGATGAAGGAGCAGCGCCGACAGCTGTAGCTTCTAAGAGCCGGCACCAAAGTCATTTAGCAGGTAAACAGTGGACGGAGCCCATGTTCCGGCACTGAAATCTCGATGCTCCGACAAAAAATTAGGGCATTTGAGGCTTTAAAACGGAGATGCTGCCTGTAGCTCTACGGAGCTCACAGAAGGTCCATCACGTCCCGTCGGCGCGTAAGCCACGCCCCCCCATTTATTAAAGCAATGATAAAAGCATTCTTTGACTCCACAATCCCCAATATCACACAGCAGTGCTCACCTTGTTTTCCTCTGTTTGAAGTGGCTAGAACGTTCATTAAACAAGCGCTGGCAGTACTGTTCCCTGTAAAGTGCATGTAGGCACGTGCCCACATATGTGAATCTGAGCGCACAGTATCTTCCTTCCTTGAAGCCCGCACACACCATGAGAGGCAAGTATTGATGTGAATCGCTGCGCCATGTAGAAGGATGATGGGCGCTGATATTAATATGAATACTTGAAGAAAATCAGACAATCAGCCCCCCTCCGCGCTCTCTTAAGAAAAGTCAAGCAGCAAGCCTAAAAGCACGACGTGTGCTTTCGCAATCATTTCCATATATTATTGATTGCGAAAGCACACGTCGTGCTGTTGGGCTTGCTGCATGCCTTTTTCCTAACAGAGCGTGGCAGTTTGCGTGCCTTTTTGTAAGTTTTCATGCTAAATACAGCCCCGTGTGTAAGCATGTTGGGCCGTGCAATTAACATGAAAACTTTCAAAAAGGCATTCAATCTGCCTTGCTCTATTAACAAATGGCATGCAACAAGCCTAACAGCACCTAACAGCACCACGTGTGCTTTCACAATCACTGATATGTATTAGTGATTGTTAATATAAATGGGGGAGTGCAGGAGCCTCCTGCACTGTTTCCTCTGGCACTCCAGGTAGAGAAGGTAACTTCTTCAAGGAAAATTCAATGAGTGTAGGCCAAATCGAAAATGAGAATACACTGTTCATCAATATTCAATTTTGAATGAAATTTATTTTGAGAGTCACATATTAAATCATAGTGACTACGTTGAAAAATTGTATACACAATTCAATGTTCATGAAAATCCAATTGCATTATTGATGTCCCTATGCATTTCGGGACTGTGGCCCTTCGTCAGGGGACAATTCGCAATCTGAAAATGAAGAGTACAACGTATCAGGAAGAGGAGCGGCCTCCAAAAGGTACTAGCATAAACAAGGAGGGGTCAAACGTCAAATGTACCGGTGAATCGGGATTAAAACAAGTGTTGGTGTGAAGGATAACATGCAGGGAAGCGCATGTTAAACATGGGGTTCCTGAAAAGGAAGGCGGAAAGGGTGAAAAACCGAAGGATAACTAAAATATAGATGACAGTCCCAAAAAGTGCAACGTTGAACAAAACGAAGTGCGAATCGGTCAAAGAATACCTAACAAACGGGGGCGCTAGAGGGCGCACACGCGGAATGGCTGCCTGACACTGCAGCTCCCGCACCTTGGCCAGATATCCTCCGTATATCCTTGACCACAACTGACCAGCACTACCTCCGACCCAGCCATCTGACGCACGGAGCTGCCTGCTACCTCCGTTCCGGAGCCCGGCTTTGTCCTACCCTTGGGAGCGGAGATCTCGCCGAGGGAAATCTGCCCGGTGGGGACCCGTGCTGCTGCTGGACGCGGCGGCCGGCTGCGGGGATCTGCGCAAGGCCGGTGCTCGCCACACGGCCCTAGGCCCCACTTGCCCCGGAGCCCGCGGACTTTGCTGTGTGCCTCATCCTGCCTCTGACTCGTTGCAGCGCCGGGTGCTTCGTGGCCCGGTTGCTGGCCCCTCACGGCGTGCGGGCACGGGGGGTGCCCCTCCTCTGAGGATTACCGGCGGGACCTCCGGGTGTCTGGGCTGCCTGGCGGACCTGTGCCTTCTACTGCTGCCCGACGGAGGATTTCACTGCAGCTCCGTACGTGGTGAGTGGCGCTTTCCCCCCGCGGTGCCCACCTTCTGCTTTTGCCCTGCGCCTGTCATCCTCTGCAGCTGGGGCGGGCTGTGAGGCCCCGCACCGCTCCTGGCATATCCTGCTCGGGCCCCGGGGCCTGCCGACTAGCTTGTGCTCACCCTGCTCCGTGTGGGAGCCCTGGGCGCCTGCCGCCTCACTGCAACGTGGCCCTCCACTTCTCCTGATAGTGCTCCTGGTCGGGCCTGCTGGATACCAGTACCTCCACTATACATTGGCCTCTCTGAGCCTGGGGTCGGACCCACCTCGCCTGGGGGCCCTTGCGCTGTAGTGGCCCCATCAAGCTGTGCGCCTCCACCGGGCCTGCCGGACACCAGTGCCACCACTTTCGGCGTGCTGTGTTTCCCTCCGCGCGTCTAGGCTGGGCATTGAGCCTGCCTCCCTGGAGAGCATTTGCGCTGTCGTGGGCCTAGCTTCTCTCACAGCCGCACAGTGGACTACCTGGACCTCCGGCCTACCCCCTCTCGCTTGTCGCATCTGGTGCTGTGCGTGCTGCGTTGCCCTCCTGTACCGCGGTTGGACACTCCCTCTCATTGTTGTCGGGAAAGGGTTTCTCCACGCATTGCGGCCTTCCTGGCTGTCTTGACCTGGCTGGAGCTGCGCCGTTGCGGCCTGCACTACTGGTGGCCCCGACCTAGAGACCCAAGATGGTTCGTCCCGAGAACCGCCAAACGAAGATCAGCTTCGATGGCGCCAGGAAACCCACGAAGGCAGTTCCTGCTGAACCTAGCTCCAGTGCTGCTTCCACCTCCGCTCTTTCTTCCCCGGCCAAAGAACTTGACCTGCACCACTTATTTCAGGAAATGCGACAGGGTTTTGCGACAGTGGTGGAGAAGGTGGACGGTGTCACCGCTAGACTTGATTCTCTAGCCCACAGAGTGGATCGGCATGAGGAACGACTTACCGCTACGGAGCAACGCATTTCCGATGTAGACGATGTCGCCTCCACTCATACCACACAGTTGGCTCGCATGGACAACCTCCTCAGGATTATCGCTGCGAAGAACGAGGATTTGGAAGCCCGTAGCCGACGCAATAACATCCGCGTCACGGGTATTCCGGAGTCCACCAACACGGGCAGGATGGAGCTCTACGTGGAAAAGATCCTCAAGGGTTCCATAGGCGAAGATGCTTTTTCACCGCAATTCATTGTCGAGCGGGCACATCGTTCCTTGGCGCCTGTGCCTAAACCTGGCCTGCCACCCCGGCCAATCATTGCCAAATTGTTGAACTACCGTGACCGGGATGTGGCTTTGAGAGCTGCACGTACTCAAAGAACCCTCCAATATGATGGTGTAACTTTTTCTATCTATCCGGATTTTACCCCTATGGTGCAGGAGGAACGGCGTAAATTTCTTCCCGTGAAGAAGAAATTACGTGAAGCGCAACTGGACTACGCCCTACTCTACCCGGCGAAACTGCGGATCACGCACCAAGGGAAACAGCGTTTTTTCACTAACCCCCAAAAAGCTGAGGACTACTTGAAATCACTCCGCAGGGCCAGGAATGGCGATCGTGCTGCTGCTGACGACCTGGGGGATGATGATCCCACTGCTGAGGGGAACGATAACTGATCATGAACATCTTGCTGCACTGCCTTTGCGCCCACCCAGTGCAGGCCTGCTACCTCTTCATCCTGTTTGATCCGAAGTGGCTGCCTCCTTGTTGGGACTTGGTGATGTCTGGACTCTTCCGTGGTAATGTATACCAGGATCCGCTTGCCTAGCCCTGGCCTCCACCGAGGGCGGTACAGTTTTTGGAGGCCAATGGCGGGTACAGCGGTTGTGCGCCCTCGATGTTGTTACCCCATCGGGTGTACCCCACACTGACTGTTGATATGTTGGACTTTCCTGTTGGGGGTGGGGGAGGGGGAGGGGGATTGGGGGGGGGGTTGGATGGCTGCAGACGAGTTCGGGGCGCTGCGGTGGGTGGGGGGGAGGGCCTGTTGGGATGGGGGAGGTCTGCACACAGAGTATTGTTTTGGATTATGTTATTTATTGCTATGAACATAGGATCGAGCCCTTTGAGAATGCCTGCATTGCTATGCGGGGGTCATGATATTATCGTACACCGTAATACATGTCGGTCTTGGAGCCTCTAACACAGTTACACTGTATGTCATGGAATGTCCGGGGGCTCAACAATGCCAGGAAATGTCGTAATGTTCTTGCTTACCTTACCAGGCATAATGTGCATGTTGCCATGCTCCAGGAAACTCACCTCTCGCCACAAGGGCGGACCACCTTTGCAGGCAAATGGGCTTCCACCCGCACTTTCTCATCCTACTCTACATATGCTAGGGGGGTGGTCATTCTACTTAGGAATACTGTCCCGTTTCTTAAATGCGGGGAACTGATAGATGGGGGAGGTCGTTACGCTTTGCTCTGGGGGAGAATGGGTCATGACACTGTTACCTTTGTCAATTGCTATGCCCCTAATGTGGACACTCCTTCTTTCTTCAGCACACTTTGGGGTAAAATCCTTGATGTGGGCTCCCGTCATCTCATCTGGGGAGGGGACTTCAACCTTGCGTTGGTGCCCAGCGAGGACAGAGCTGATGGGGCTGCCCTGTACAAACCTAAAGCGCGAGAGGCCCTTAAGGGCATTATGGCTGAGGGGGCCTTGGTGGACATCTGGCGGGCCCTACACCCGGTCAGACAGGAGGGTACCCACTTTACTTCACAGACAGGCACCTGGGCACGACTGGATTATTTCCTTGTTACCCCCGGTATGACCTCCGGAGTCTTGACTGCCACACATTTACCGAGGACGTACTCGGACCATAGCCCGGTCCTGTTACATACTAGGCTCCCGGGGTGGGACTGTCCTAGACCCCCTTGGCGCTTGCAACCGGCGGCCCTGCTAGATGCACTTTTCCGAACTGAGCTGGGGGAGGAAATTGCGGACTTCTTTCCGAGGAACAAGGGGTCGGTCGAGTCGGTGGAGCACATCTGGGAGGCCTTCAAGGTCACTGTTAGAGGCTTCTGTATAGCTAAAAGTCTTGGGGTCCTCCGGGACATACAGGCCACTATCCGTAGACTGCACGGGGAACTGCGAGCGTTGGAGAACCGTATGATCGTGGGGGGTACTCCCGCCTTACATGCTGAGTTCAGGGCCACTCTATCCAAATATGAGGAGGAGGCGGACAGGGAGGCGAAATTCAAGGGGAAACACTGGCAGGCTCGGAGGTTTTGTGAGGGGGACCGCCCGGGTAAGGCCCTAGCGGTCTTGACTCGGATTCCCCGCGACCGTAACGCAATTCTGGAACTCACTGACGCACAGGGTCGCAGGATCAGGGACTCGGAGGCGCTTCTCTCCACTTTCACTTCACATTATCACGATTTGTACTCCACTGCTGCTCCAGCAGAGATGCCGTATGCTGACTACCTGAATGCTGTGGCGCTTTGTTGGCTCAGTGACGGCGACAGGGCCTTTCTGGCGGCCCCGTTTGAGCTAGACGAAATTCGTGAGGCCATCATGTCCCTTAAAAACGGCAAGGCGCCTGGACTAGATGGTTTGCCAGCCGAATTCTATAAAACGTATATCGATATAATGGCCCCAGTTCTTCGTGAGGTATATGAGGAATCGCTTGCTGATGGCGTTCTTCCAGGGTCCATGCGCGAAGTGGTCATCACCTCCCTTCTTAAACCTGGTAAGGACCCCTGCTCATGCGGCTCTTATCGTCCCCTTTCCCTCCTGAATTGTGACGTGAAGATATTAGCTAAGGTCCTCGCTACAAGGTTGTCCTTGCTCATGACTAGGATTGTCTTGCCGGATCAGTCGGGGTTTGTTCCCGGGCGTTCCACTTCTCATAACCTGCGCACTTTATTTTCGCTTCTCCGCACAGTTCATCCTGATCTTCCTGTCGCTGCAGTGTTTTTGGACGCTTCTAAAGCCTTCGATTCGGTCGAATGGCCCTACCTGTTTTCGGTACTGTCAAGTATGGGCTTCCCCAGGCTGTTCCTTTCCTGGATACAGCTTCTTTACACACGACCGACGGCGCAAGTCCTTATCAACGGCAACCTCTCTCGCCCGTTTGACGTCACGAGGGGCACGCGCCAGGGCTGTCCTCTATCCCCCCTCCTATTTGCGATCGCAGTCGAGCCCCTAGCTTGTCGGCTCCGCCAGCTGCATCGGGAAGGCGCCGTGCAGTGCCTGCAGCGCCAGATAGATGTCTCTCTCTATGCGGACGACATCACCCTTTATGTTAAATATCCTCATCTTCATCTCAACCCTTTATTGAGGGAGTTTGTAGCTTTTGGGGGCATGTCAGGGATACATATCAATTGGTCTAAGTCCCAGCTCTTTCCCCTCACGCGATCCGTGATTGACTTTCCCCTCGACTACCCTCTAGAATGGTGCTGTTCGGACCTTCGCTACCTGGGTATACAGATTTCGCGGGATCGGGAGGAGACCCTTCGCTCTAACTACGGTGTAGCGATCACGTCCCTTACTTCCACAGTCGACCGCTGGATCGCGTTGCCACTCTCCATGGCTGGTAGGGCGTCCCTCATCAAGATGGTTGTGTTGCCCCGCTTCCTGTACCTATTCCTCAACATCCCGTACTATCCGGGCGCTTTTTTTTTCAAGACCCTGAAATCGGAGCTTTGTCGCCTTTTCTGGGGTGGTAAGTCCCCGCGGCTAAAGTGGTCCACACTGATATTGCCCTACGAGGCTGGAGGATTTGATGTCCCTGACCTTGAAGCTTACTACCTTTGCGCGCAGGCCCATTTTGCTTATCATTGGATGGCTCCCACGCCCTTCATGCCGCAACTGGCGGTGGAGGACTGGATCGTACATCCCACACCCCTTAATGGTCTACTTCATTGTCCGGAGTCGATGATCCAGACTCCGCACACATCGGTTTCCTGCACCCTGGACGCTTGGCGTCGTCTGGCCAGGAGACTCTCCTGCTCTTTCCCATACTCTCCCCTCCTCCCCTTGTCCTTTCATCCCTCCCTTGAGCTTCTGCAGGAACGTGGCTTCCGGCTTCTCTGCGGTCGATTGCGTATTGTCAACTGGGGTGATCTTTTTGCGAATAGAGTATTCAAGTCAATGGATGTCTTCTTCGACACCCATCTCCGCTCCCCACTCGATGTCTTTTATTACCTTCGCCTCCGACAGGGGATGAGGGATATCCTTCCGGATTTTCCCCATGAGCCAGAGCCCCTTTCTCCATTACACTTTCTACTTAGTTCGCAGGATGGGGCACACTTGGTCTCCGGCCTATACCGCCGACTCCGGTCGGACATCGACCCTCTTGAGGCAGGTGCTCGGGCGGCCTGGGATGCAGATTTACCGGTCGCTGTCACTGATGAGCAGTGGCGGTACTGCTGCTCACTCACTGCCAAGATCTCAGCTAGCAGCAGGCTCAAGATGATCCACTACAAGTTCCTGCAACGACTGTATTATACTCCGGTCAAAAAATTCAGGTTCCGTCTCGCTGATACTGACGAATGCGAGCGTTGTCATGCTGCTCATGCCGGCTTCCTGCACCTCGCTTGGGAGTGTCCGGCCGTGCGAGCATACTGGCAGCAAGTGGTGGAGGCTCTCACTGAGATGACCAAGATCACCGTGGGAGCAGACCCGCTTGTTACTCTGTTGGGGCATACGTCGCACTTTCCGTCTTCTGATAGGAAATTCATAGACACCGCTCTGCTCTTAGCTAAGCAACGTGTGGCATGTCGTTGGGGCCGTGGCAGGGCACCTAAGTTCAAGGACTGGATTTCGGATATGACCTATTGCCAAGCTCAACACGTCACTTATTCCGAACTTTTACCGCTTTCGACTAGGCCCAAAGACATTTGGGAGCCACTAGTCTCCTATTTGCTTCATTTGGACGACGATGGTACGTCTTCGCCTTGACGACCGGGGCGGTGCCTGGCTGGCCTAGACGCCCGGGTGCCCAGAGACGTGTGTCCCCAATGCTTTCTGTCCTGCCTCTCCGGCAAGTCGGATGTCTCCCGCCTGACACATCACCTGTTCCGCTGCGACGCCCAGTGTGCCTGGCTGTTCCTTCCCGTGCCCCAATGTGAGTCATACTCCCGCCCCTTCCACACGCCCATTGCTACATTGGGACGTGATACATGATCCTGGACTTAGTGCTGACTGTGCCCACTGGTTGCCATGATCGCCACCACTGATCCGACTTGTGCTCTGTACTTGATATTCTCTGAATACCTATATGGACTCGTTCTCTTTTCCTTTTCCCTTCTACTCAAATGTGTAAGGCCTCTCAATGTTCCCTTTTTCTTTGCTTTTTCCTTTTCCTGTTTCCTTGTTTTGGGTTGATGAAAGTTGGGGAGAAAACACTAAAAACCTGTTCTACTGCTGCGAATCCTGATGTGAACATGCCTACCCGCCCTCCCATCCCCCTCCCTCCACCCGCCCTCCTCCCTCTTCTTCCCTTTCTCTCCCCCCTATCCTACCCACCCCTTTTTTTTCCTTCCCTCCCCCTCTCCCGCCCAACGCCCTCCCCCCATCGCATCCCAATTCGGATTATCGCCACCGGGCCTCCGGGATGCCGGTACCCAGGCTGTGTCTCTCGATGTTAGTGCTTGACCTATGCCACTATTGTACTCTTGCTGCCGGCCTCCGGGTTGTGGGCATACACAGCAGTGTAATTTTCTAACTATGCAATAAAGCAGTTTTGAACACCAAAAAAAAAAAAAAAAAAAGAATACCTAACAAACTATTTACAGGTTACGGTGACAGAGTGAGTGTTTAAATCACCCGTGTGAAAGAAGTTAAAGCGAACGGAGTGTTCAGAGCTTACCGGATTATTCCACGGGACTCCGCGTAGCGTGTCAGTCGAAAGAGTGAAGAGTGCCGAGGGTGAATACGGAAGTAAATGAAAATAGACGCGAGGCGTAAACACAAACAAAGGACTAAAAGGGAGAACATGTACTGGGAGTAAGGAAGGTGACAGTGAGCTGCAAATGTAAACGCGGAGACAAACATTAACCACGTGAAGCGAATAAAACGTAACTAATAAAATAGTAAAAATTACGGGGGTTCAAAGAATGGACTGGGAAAACAAACGTAAACTGGCAGCCAACTTGGATGAGGAATACAAGCAAAAAAAAGAATCTGAAGCTTAAAGATCAAAAACGTACCGGGGAGGTAACAGCAATGAGTAATGGAGATGTAGTAAAGAGGAGCGAATAAGTAGGTCATAGTAAAACAGAGGAATAAAAAGAGAAAAGTACAGTGAGGATAAAGAGAAACGAAAAGAACACCGTATACCAAAAGGTATAATGTCGAGGATAAGAAAGTGGGTAAATGTCAGGGATAGTAAAGTTGGAAAAAATAAAGAGTTAGAGCTAAAGACTGTAAATGACGTATGAAATGCGGAGTCCCGTGGAATCATCCGGTAAGCTCTGAACACTCCGTTCGCTTTCACTTCTTTCACACGGGTGATTTAAACACTCACTCTGTCACCGTAACCTGTAAATAGTTTGTTAGGTATTCTTTGACCGGTGCGCACTTCGTTTTGTTCAACGTTGCACTTTTTGGGACTGTCATCTATATTTTAGTTATACTTCAGTTTTTCACCCTTCCCGCCTACCTTTTCAGGAACCCCACGTTTAACACGCGCTTCCCTGCATGTTATCCTTCACACCAACACTTATTTTAATCCCGATTCACCGGTACATTTGACGTTTGACCCCACCTTGTTTATGCTAGTACCTTTTGGAGGCCGCTCCTCCTCCTGATACGTTGTACTCTTCATTTTCAGATTGCGAATTGTCCCCTGACGAAGGGCCACAGTCCTGAAATGCATAGGGACATCAATAATGCAATTGGATTTTCATGAACATTGAATTGTGTATACAATTTTTCAACGTAGTCACAATGATCTAATATGTGACTCTCAAAATAAATTTCATTCAAAATGGAATATTGATGAACAGTGTATTCTCATTTTCGATTTGGCCTACACTCATTGAATTTTCCTTGAAGAAGTTACCTTCTCTACCTGGAGTGCCTGAGGAAACAGTGCAGGAGGCTCCTGCACTCCACCATTTATATTGTTGAAATCCAGAGCCCCCACTGGCCAGGAGGGACTTTTTCCTGGGCTCCCGAAGATACATGCACGATCCTATTTAAGTTGACCTTGTTGAACTTGTACAGCGGGTGTGCCACCATCCTTTTCTACTTAGTGATTGTTAAAGCACACATGGTGCTGTTGAGATTGCTGCGTGCTTTTTCTTAACAGAGCGCTGCAGTTTGTGTGCCTTTTTAAAAGTTTCCATGTTAAATGCAGCCCCGAGTGTAAGCATGTCGGGCCGTGCAATTAACATGAAAACTTTCAAAAAACAACGCAATCTGCCATGCTCTATTAACAAATGGCATGCAACAAGCCTAACGGCACCTAACAGCACAACGTGTGATTTTACACTCACTAATATGTATTAGTGATAGTGAAAGCACATGTGGTGCTGTTGGGCTTTCTGCGTGCTTTTTCTTAAAAGAGCGCAGCAGTTTGTGTGCCTTTTTTAAAGTTTTCATGTTAAATGCAGCCCCGAGCGTAAGCATGTTGGAGGCTGCAATTAACATGTACACTCTCAAAAAGGCACGCAATCTGCTATGCTCTATTAACAAAAGGCATGTGCTCTCACAATCCATCAAATATATTAGGGATTGTGAAAGCACATGTCGTGCTGTTAGGCTTGCTACGTGCCTTTTGTTGATAGATAGCGTGACCAAAATGTTAAAGCCAGAAAACGGGACTTTTCATAGAAAAGGGACTACACATATCTGCCAAGGTTTCAGATTGCTATGTGTAACGTTTAAAAAATGTCAGTGCAATTATGAGTGACATTTCAACAACTATGAGTGACACTTACTTGAGATCAAATCCAGCCTGGCTCTACCCAAGTACACTAGAAACACATTCCCAATATGAACCAACCTGCCCCACCCAGTGCATTCAAACACCACACAGCCATTGGAACTAACTTCATTCATATCCACTAGAACCAACCTGCTTCTTCACAGTCCATATTAACCCCCATTCACATCTGCATAGTTCACCTCACCTGTGCCAAGCAAGACTCAGGCCAGGTTGAGATGGAGCTAGGGGTCATTGGCATTGCTTTGCTGATTATTGCAGGAGATGGGCTGGGCCTGACCTTTCAGGACTGGCCTCAGATTGTCCGGTGCTCCGTTATGGGTATTACATGCAGCCTTTGGTCTGTGTCAGCAGAGAGGGGCTGCTGCCTGTGTGTCCTAGGGACTGTACAGAGTCTGGGTCCTAAGGTAAACTGCACAGGGTAGCTCTACATCTCAGCTCGCTGTCACCCAGGCCGTGATGGTGATCCTGGTGCCAGTACCCTGAAACTGTGTCACGCAATTGAAAAAGGGCATGTGGTGAACGGTTGTTCAGCCAACAACTGAACAACATTCAGCAAAATGAACCTGTCTGTCAGGCTGCAGGGGACTGAGGAAATGAGCAGGAAAGATTTTAATTACATTATTTCCTATTGCCATCCTAGGCTTCGCCGCACTTTCACAGTTTCCAGCACAGTCTACCTAGGGCCTGCAAGTGACGGGCATAGCAGGCTGTACAGGAAAAAGCATTCATAAGTGTGCTTTGTTTATTTAAACGCCACAGTGCTGGGATAGTTTTATCACGGTCCTCAGTGTGCACAGCCAGCATTACGGCCGACATCCTTAGGCCGCTTCAACACCATCTCTGGTATGGATATGGGTTGACAGGGTTTACTATCAACATACCTGACTCAAGGGTAGTTACATCCCAGGATGTCACCAGTGACTTTGGAAGATGCCAGCAGCCCACCGCGACAACTCCCCCTGCATGGACCATGCTGCAAGCAAATGCCACGACTCATGCAGGCTGTTTGCTAAACATGAAGTAGCACCACTCCAGCGGCAGCCGCAGTCTGGGTCAGGTCGCGGGTGGCCATAGGCACATTAAGACCACCCGGGTCAGCCCAACCATGTGCGGTATCCACTGCCAAATGTAAACTGACTGTCGTGCTGCACACTCGCACCGCAGGTGGAAGGGCGCCTATAGCTAGGTGCGTAGTCATCTCAGTCTATCAGACACTGGGCGCAGTGTAAATCATGCAGACACTGATTTGCTTGCTTTGTCACATGCGGTGAGTGAAGCTGAGTGTGGCGTCAGCCCACTACGGTTGAAGTTGTTATTTGTAGCCTCTAGAGCCAGCCCAAAGCTAACTGAGCCAACCCCCAAGTCTGCGCAAGCAGGGCTGACAGCGTGCTGACAGCTTTCCGTATGTGGTTTTAATTACCAGCTGTCACTGGGCTTGACATCGGAGGAGACTTTATAAATGCGTGACTTCGCATTTCAGTTCGGTGATGCAGACCACCACACTGAAATGTGTTCGTCTAACGCCTTGTGCATGGTACTTGGCAGGGCTGACCGCAATTTTTACTTCAATGGAGCGCAGAGAATAACAGGGCTCATCAGCATAGAATTACAGAAGAGACAGTAAAAACATTGATAAAATATTTTAAAGCCAGTATCATGCCAGTTAATTACAATGATTTTTTATACAGCTACACACTATCGCTGCTTTGAAAAACATTAAAAGGCATCTCCGGGGGCGTGGCTTGGTGCTCAGGAGGAATGGTAGCGTCTGAGTGAGGCTCCGCGGCGACTCCGGGGAATATCCTCCTTCCCTGCTGATATCTCTCACAACGAGGATAGTTTTCGCCGTCGGAATGCTCCAGCAATGCTCCGCTTCACCTGACGACTTCCTCCGTTGACTGCAAACGGAGCTTTTGTGTACAGCATTTCGAGGGGCTCTGCTGTGACTGTGGCCGCCATCTTGTATCAGCCGCCGCGCTGATTTTCCCTCACAGACGATGTAAGCAATCAACTTTTTTGCTCATTTCCAGAGATTGACTCGCCTTGTGCCTTTTCTATTAAGGCTACACGCTGTTTGGAACGCCGTTTCCCCTTTCAACGCCCTGATGCTTGAGGCAGTGAATTCCTGGAATTTTATCTTATCGACGCGGTCAACATTTTAGTCAAGTTGACGCGCTGCTCTCTTTCAAACAGGGAGAAACAGTTGTGCTTTACTCCATTTGCCTCAAGCTTCGCCTTCAGCACTTATTATAAGCACTTCTCCTTTACTGCCAGTATGATATCCTCCATTGTTCACTTGTTTTGCATCTGTAGTAGATTGCTTGCTGCTTTTGCATTATTGTGACCATCGTTCTGTCATTTTCCACTCCCTCCTTATAGCGCCATGCTGGTACTTTGCTGCCCCTTGATAGCAGAAGTTTGCTTTTGCAGGGGGGTACATCTGGCCGTGCAGTTTTTTTACTGGCTGATAACTTTGGTTGACGTCGCGCTTTTTGGCACCTTTTACATCGCTGCCTACCCCAGAACCTCTGCATTGACCGTCTATTGTCCATCCACTGCGGTCCCTGATGCATTGTTATCTATTTTTTCTAATGGCGCTTTCGCAGTGACTTTCCTTTGTCATGAGTGATGCTGCTGGTATCCTACATAATTCACTCATTTACTATATTTTTCATAACCTGCATGGTCTTTTTCCTAACTAACTCTGCCATGTCTTATTGACTCTGACTTTAACTGAATAGCCATTGAACAGCTATTTATTTTCCTCAAACCCCGCAATTTATGGCCTATATCTCTACATAGAAGCTATTTTTATTGAACATACAGTGCAGACTCTCTCTGGCTGCGTGCCATTAACGATCTTCTTCAGTCACTGCAAGTGGTTCTGTCATGCACTTGTTTGGATGATATTTCACCTTACAGAGCGTCTTCTCACTCTTCTGTGTGATAACAATTGCTGCTTCTTTCTATGAGGCGATTTATATCTATGTCGCGCTCACCCTCCAAATCGACTACAAAGGTGGCCTTTGTGAAAAATTCCAAAGTCTTCTCTGCTTTTTCTAAATTGGAAGATTCTCTCACCTCTTCCGGCTCCGACACCATCATGGACCCTCCTCCGCAATCATCACAGAAGTCTACTACCAAGCGACTAAAAAAGGACCCTCTCTCACTTTCCAAGCAGTCTACCCCTGTTTCCATGGAACTTTTACTGGAGGAGATTCGTTCCTTCCGCCCTTTTTTGGAAGAGATCGGGACTTTGCGTACTTTTATGCAGGAAACTACTGTTAAGCTTCAGGCTCTCAATGACAGTTGGTCGCAAATCGAAACAAGAGTCTCTACAGTTGAACAGTCAGTTGCTTCTTTCCAAGAAACAACCACCAAAGTTCTTCATCTAACCTCACAGGTAGATACCCTCCAAAGGCAGGTTGAGGAGTTGGAAAATAGAAATAGACGTAACAACCTTCGTATTTACGGCCTGGTAGAAGGTCTTGAGGGGGCGGACCCTATCAATTTCTTCAAATCCTTTCTCCCCAAGTTGCTCCACTTGCCAGAAGGTACAAATCTTAATATTCAACGTGCTCATCGTCTGGGTCGCCCTCCTGCTTCCACTTCCTCTCCACAACGTCCACGAGGTGTTATCCTTTATTTTTTGGAATATACTGATCTTTTGAAGGTTCTCACTACTGCTAAGGCCTCTCCCAAATTGTCATAGTCAGGATCTACCTTGTTCTTTGCTCAGGACTATGCCAAAGCAACTGCAAATAGCCGGAAGGCCTTTCTTGGCATGAAAGACGACCTTCGTTCCATGGGTGCCCAATATGGCCTATATCATCCTTGCTTGTTTAAAATCACCTACAACAACAAGACGATCACGTATGAGTATCCAGAGAGACTGCAGAGCTTCATCAATGCACACAAACCTAATGCCATGGATTCATCTGGTCCTTACTCATCCTGCCCTGGCTGAGTTATCATTTTGTGTGTACTTGCATTGTTCATATTTACTCATTTTTTTTTCTCTTTTACATGATGTTTTCTTGATTGTTACTCTTGTTTGTTTATGCAGTTGTTCATTCTTTGTTCTCTCTTGATGTCAATTTGTAATTCTTTCTTCCATCTCCCTTCTTTGCTTTTACAGGTTCCCCTCCTCGTTCGATGACGTTTCCCTGGTTTCCCGTCTGGCCGTCCTCGGATGTGTTGCCATGCCTCTATGGCTCCCTCCCCCCCCGACTACTCCTCCTCGTTCCCTCATTATGTGGGTATGTCCATCCGCTGTTTTTTCTCCCTCCCTTGTTTTCCTATGGTTTTTTGTTTCTTTTGTGTGCCTCCACTCCTTTGGCTTTGTTGTAATCATAACTTCTTCTTTCCAAGTTGTATTTTTCTTTACTTTCTTTCTCTTCTTCTCCCGTTCTTCATATACTTCCCACTATTTTTCACTTTCCCCTCTCTTTCTGCACACTTGTTATTTCTCGATTATCTCTCTCTCCTCTCCTTCTTCTTACTCCTTAACGTTACTTTCTTCTCTCTTCATCTGCTTTCATTCATGGGTTTTTATTTTGATTTCATTTATTACGAACTCATTGCTTTGTTGAACATGTTATGTCTTTGAATATAACGTCTTGGAATGTTAAGGGTATCAATTCACCGATAAAGCGTCAACGCATCTTATCTCATTTAGCTAAACTGAATGTTGACATTGCATTTCTTCAGGAGACTCACCTCTCTGATGTAGAGTCCGCTAAGCTTAAAAGAGGTTGGGTAGGTGATGTATTTTATTCACAGGGTGATGGTAAACGCGATGGTGTTATTTCTCAAGAATCTGATTCTAATGGCAGATGGGCGCATGTTAGACTATCGATTAGAGGTGTTCCAATCTCTCTCCTTAATGTTTATGGTCCCACTATTGGTGAGGCCCTTTTTTGGGCTGAGTTTTCTCCACGCATCACCCAATTCATGGATGAGAATTTCATTCTTGCAGGAGACTGTAATCAGCCTCTTGATGCATTCATAGACAGGAAATCTGATGCTACGTTTGTCCCTACTAAACCACACAAACATTTTACTATATCCCAACATAAACTTGTTGGGACTTAACTTGTCGATTCCTGGCGACTTTGCAACCCAACTTTGCAGGAATTTACTTTTTATTCCCCTAGCCATCACTCTCAATCACGGATTGATTACATTTTTGTTTCCCATGATCTTGCTCAGACGCTCACTACAGCAGAAATTGGCCCCATTCTGCTATAGGATCATGCTCCTGTTGTGGTTAGCCTTGATGTGCTCCCAAAAATCGACGGGCCCAGGAGATGGCGTTTTAATAATGCCCTCCTTTTAGATCCTAAATTTTCTACTTCCTTTACTGCATTTTTTGAGGAATTTTTTCTACTTAATGATGTTCCGCCCACTTCAAAACACACTGTTTGGGATGCTTTTAAGGCAGCCTCACGCGACTTCATTATCAATTTTGTCGCAAAAAAAACGCAGATCCGCGCATCAATCCACTAAAACTCTCCTCACCGAAATTAAGCGATTGGAACACATCTATTTCACCTCACACTCCAAAGATAGTCTAACAGCTTTAGTTGCTGCTAAGCTTAAATATAATGAAAAATCTACTGAAGATGCTTCCTTATATTTGCTTAAATCAAGTGCTAAATTCTATGGTGGTAAGAATAAATCTGGGAAAATCCTTGCCAATTATCTGAAGGTCAAGCATAATAAGATGAATATTGAATCTGTTTATGATTCCAATACACAATTACATCATAAAGATGCTGACATCCTTGCCACATTTTCCCGCTTCTATGAGACCTTGTACACATCTGACACTCCACCTTCCCCTCATTCTCTCACTCATTTCTTCTCAACTATTCAACCTCCTTCACATTTCCCTCTTGATCTGTCCTCCCTGGAGACTGATATCTCACAGAAAGAGTTACTCAACGCGCTTCAGCATCTTAAACCTAACAAAGCTCCTGGCCCGGACGGCTTTACAGTCGAGTTTTACCTTCATTTTTCCAAATTATTGCTACCAAAATTGCACTCTCTTCTCCATTCCTTTGCTGATTTGGGTGTTTCCTCTGGGTCCTTTTCGGATGCACACATTTGTTTGATACCCAAACCTGGCAAAGACGTACAATATTGCAAGAATTATAGACCCATCTCCCTTGTTAATATCGATTATAAAATTGTTGCTAAATCTTTGGCGATCAGACTGGATCCTCTTTTGCCTGACCTTTTAGGAGAAGAGCAGTCTGGCTTCGTTAAAGGTCGTTATATTATGGATAATACCAGGCTTTTGTTTAATATTCTCTCAAAATCATCCCACCTCCAACACTCTTTTGCCGCTATAGCCCTGGACGCTGAAAAGGCGTTTGACAGGGTTGAATGGCCATATCTTTTTCACAACCTTAATTGGTTCAGATTTGGCCCTAAATTTACTTCCCTAGTCTCCTAATTATATTCTCACCCACGTGCTGCAGTATATGCTAATGGCTAAATCTCTCCCTACTTCGACCTTGGTAGGGGTGTGCGTCAGGGTTGTCCCCTTTCACCCTTTCTTTTTAGCCTTGCTTTAGAACCCTTCTTATCCAGGTTGCGCCAAAATCCTGACATCCACGGCTTTCAGACCACAGACTCATCTATTAAACTTGCTGCATACGCAGATGATATTCTACTCTTCATCTCTAAACCCACGGTCTCCATTCCTGCTTTCTTGGAGGAAGTACGACAGTATTCCTCAATCTCTGCCTATAAGCTTAATAATGATAAATGTGAGATCCTTCCACTGACCAAATTCACCTTTAAACCTGACTTTAGCGCCTCTAATTTCACCTGGAGCCCATCTCACATTAAGTATTTAGGAATGTATGTTACCCCCTCCATCCATGACACCATTTCCCTCTGTCTTACTAAATGTACTCAGAAACTCTCTGACCTTACAGCTCGTTGACACCCTCTCTACTTGTCTTGGTGGGGTCGTTTAGATACCGTTAAAATGATGTTATCCCCCATTGTTTTATACACAATCTCTAATCTTCCTGTTTCCATCCCAGCCAAATTTTTAAAGAAAATTAATTCAGTTTTATCCTCCTTTTTATGGCGTAAAGTGAAACCCAGAATGTCCCTTGCTAGACTCATTCGCCCTACCTCTGAAGGAGGTGTAAATTTTCCTGATTTTCTGGCTTACCACAAAGCTTTTTTGTTGCGCCAGGCTTCCTTTTGGTTCCAAAACCCTGATTCCCCTTCTCCTTTATGGACCAAGGTTCAACGCCTTTTTCTCTCCCCTTTTTCTTTTGCTGAATATATTTCTTTCTCTCGCAAACCCCTTTCAATTCCCACTCCCATTCATAAATTCACTGTCAAACTCCTCTTATCTGCTAAACCCCCCCCCCTGCGAATATTGCCGATTTCCTCTCGTCCACTATCTGGCATAATAAATATCTTTTAATTCGAGGTAAACCCATTTATTGGAGTTCTTGGAGGTTCAAGGGATTATTTTTGGATTTCGCAGCTTTTTTCACAATACACCTGCTTGCCTTTTCACGTTTTACGTTCCACCTTTAAGTTACCGTCCTCCTTTGCTCCCAAGTATCTCCTCCTTAAAGCAGCGGTCATGGAGGCTTATACAAAACTCTTGTTGATACCCCCCTCTTCTACCTCACCGGACCTCACTCCTCAACCTCCCTCCATCCAACTTCACTCTATTTTGCAAACCCTTCCTAAAGCTTCTACTATTTACAGGGCCGTTTCTACCATTAGGCAGGACTAGGCACTCGCCTAGGGCGGCAAAATGGGGAGGGTGGCAAAAAGCAAGAGTTTGTGCTGACCCTATCCAACATTTCACAAGGCTGTACAGTGTCTGTCAATAAGGTGTTTATGTATATAAACAAAATGAGATGCCTTTCGAACCGTTGAAAACGAATATATCTAAAGGACAAACCTTATTTAGCTATAGGCAAAAAATGAGGTTTTCTCTTTTATATGCAAAGAATAAGAACTGTACTAAAAGTTACTGATTTTCTGAGTATTATGGTTATGTGCATATACTTGTTGCTGTTTTGTTGTGTACAATGGCAAGTTTTGTCATGATTTACGAACATTGTGTACAGCGCTTACAGGTTGCGAGGTTTCGTATTCCAAGATACGCCCTTCCTTTCAGAGCGTGTAGGTCCATCTGTCGCGCCTGGGAGTCCTATGGGCTAGTTTTCAGACTAGATCACACCGACGGAAGCATTTCCTTCAAATTCAGGAGCAAAGACAACTTTTACATTAACCAACAGGCTACTTTTTTGATGCTACAGCGGGAAACATTGTAAGTAGAACAAACATGCAGAAGTGGAAGATTACGAGAGGTTAGTGCACACTAGAAATGTAATGCGTAACACATCAGAAAAATAGGCTTTTTTTAATCTATTTAGAGTCTTTGGCGAGGCCAAGCCAGTAAACTATGGCATTATGCATCCTGACTGCGCAGGAGAGATTTATGTATAGGAAACAGGTTTAAGTGAAATATAAACAGAACTATGTGAGATGACAACAAGAAATACTAACCCCATAGATAAAACCTGGAGTGGTGACGAAGCCGTGTGTTCCCGCAGGGCACTGATGTCTTCCTCTTTATGCGAGGCACTTTCTAAAGTGCATACAATAAACTTGGGTTGTTTTCACAGTTAGAATATGTGCTGATAACAATGGGAGGTTACTGCCTGTCATTCTAGTCATGCTGCTTGCTGCACATCCTCTAAGAAATTCAGAGTTAAGTGTTTGTAATTTTTGTTGTTGTTGCAGTTTATATACCGCAAACTCGACAGGAAGGTATCAGTGCACTTTACAGGAGCACCAGTTGCATTACAGATTTACATGAGGACACATTCATTTTTGTTCTTTTCTAGACACAGGGAAATTAAGTGATTTGCCCAGAATCACAGGATGATGGAGCCTCCCGCCAAACTCCAACCTGGTCCCCAGCTTAAAAGTCACAATAAATTCACCTAAAAACAAACACACATCTGTGCCCTGCACGAACACGCACCCACATCATAGGGCCCTGTATTTGTAGTTCAATGAATGCCCATTCAATAACAAAGTGCATTCCAGTTATTGTGGGTGAATTTGGTACACTATATCTGGGCTGCGTCACCTGCTTATCAGCATGCATAGAACCGTAGTGATGTACCTTGGCACCCTCGAGCCTCACCTGTCAATGAATTCTGAAAGCCTGGATGATAGGGGGAGAGAGTAATGGCAGTAAAAGGGAGGGGGTGGCATTTTTCTATTTTCACCTAGGGTGACAAAGCACCTAGAAACAGCCCTGACTATTTACACATACCTTCATGCTCATACACTCCCCAGACCCAAATCCACGGTAGAGGAGCACTGGGAAAATGACTTTTCTACATTATGGCCAATTTCCATGTGGGACAAGATTTTGACAAAAGTTCGTAAAACTTCTAGGTTGGCCTCCCTATCTCAGTCTCTGTTTTTCGTATATAACCGATTACTCCTTACTCCATTTACCCTTCACAAACAATTCCCTACCACACCTGATTTATGCTGGTCTTGTTCCTCCTCCAACGCTACTCTTTTTCATATGTTGTTCCTTTGCAAAGATGTCCATGCCTTTTGGTTGCAGGTTTGGGCACAAATCAATGTTATTTTCCACACTTGTATCCCTTTCTCCCCCACACATGTCTTTTTGGGCAGTCTTTCTCCTTGCTGGGACGAGACTAACCTCTATGTTCGTATTGTTGATTTACAATTGGCTGTTGCATTCCAACAAATAACTATTAATTGGAAATCTTCTTCTATTCTTACCTTCAAAGCATGGTGGTACAACGTTTGTCATAATCATAGACTTGATACTGCTTTTGTTTTTCCTGCCCAGTTGGCAGCTAAGCGTGGAGATTTATGGCTTCCTGTTACGATGTATTTAGATAATTGTACAACTCGTTCCTATCGCCCACGACCTGCCCAGCAGGAAGTTTCCAAACCCCCTTGATACCCTTTTGTTTCATTCCTCTTTCTATGTTAACATGATTACTTGCATAATTTCATTTGCATTCATTTTTAGTCTATATTTGCTGTACCCTCTTCGTCAATTTTATTGCCCATGCTAAGTTTACTGTTGTTATTTCCATATTTACAATGTATTTTGCTTTTTCCTCCTTGATACTTCTTCCCCTCCTCCCTTTCCGCTTTCCCCCATAATTTCTTTGCTGTATTATGTATTCATACCTTTTATTATAACCAATAAACTTTTATTGAACTTAAAAAAAAAAGGCACCTCCCACTGTTTCAGTCAACTCGCTCTAAAATCCAGGATATGAGTCAAATTTTCCAAAATCTACTTGGCAGGTGTTTAAAAAGCAGTACTGTCATAGCAAATCCGTGACGTATGGTCAACCTATTGATAGAGGGTGTAGATTAGGTCCCTTTTCGAAAGTATTCAAGTTAATTGCAGCGCTGTATATAGGCAAGATGGATGCTGAAATTGACAAGAAAACTTTCAAAAAGGCACACAAATGGCCAACGCTTTATAAACAAATGCATAGCTACCAAGGTTTCAGATTGCTATGTGAGAAATGTTTCTAATTTCAGTGTTTTATGAGTGCCATTTCAATAACTATGAGTGGCACTTTCTCGCGACCAGACTCAAGGTATGAGGTAGTCAGACCGGCACCACTGTGGTGTACTAGATCTATTAATAAAAAATGTAAAGCACATTTTTAAGCAGTCACAGATGCAATACCTCCTGCACTCCTCTGTGCTGCTCTTTCCCTTGTATGCTTCCCTGCTCCATGTTGCTTTTCTCTCTGTGTGTTTCTCCATCTGCAAAACACTCCTGCTCGCCGTGATGCTCTCTGTCCCTCTTGTGCTTTTCTATGTAATGCCAACTAAACCATGCTGTTTTCTCCCTCCTGTGATTCTCCTACCTTTAAACACCCCCTTCCCCGTGCTCCTCTTCGCTCCTGTGGAAAAATAGTCTTGCACTCCTTGTTGCTCTCACTTAGAGGCTATAAGGCAATCACTAATTCCAAAGACTGCCAGCTCCCCCAGGTGGTCCAGGCACTAGAGATCTCAAATTGTGCCTAAACAAAGTGGAGCTCCGCAGCTGTGTGTTCCCAACAACAGCATTGCTGGAAATGAGTAGACAGCTAAGCTGCTTCTGGGTACTGCTCCTAGTAGGTGAGGGGAATGTTTGATGGGTTCTTCCATTCTAACTCACACCAATTCTCGGCCCATTCACTGACTGAGCACACCCAAGCAATAGGCCCCCACTTCCCGCACTGCAGACGGGTCCCTCTTCTGCAGTACTACCTCTCACTTATTTGCTGCATGATGCCTCCAGTAGTGCATCACTTCTAGTGCACTAATTACTCTTTCAGACAGGCACAAGTGTCCTCCAGGCCTGCAGACAGGCCCCGGCCGCCCACATGTCCAGATCAGAAAGAGAATAGGGTCTCTCCCTCGCCGCCGCATAGCAGCCATCTTACTTTCTTTACAGTAATACTTCCTTTGTTTGCAAATGTCACTCCGGTGCTTAATTTAAGCAGCTTTCTCTGCAATCCAACAGCCAGTATGCTCTCAGTGCAATTTAGAAACAAGACAGAAGTATGCTGGTGTTTAGATACGGCTACCATTTGTTTCATTGCTCCCAATTATGCCTACTGCCTAGTAGTGTCGGTAGCAGTAGAATATACGGATGATAAAGCGTATGTTGAACAATGAGACCACAAACTGGCAACTTGAATATAGCACGGTTATCAAGCATAAAAGTGCATATGATGTGCGCTTTGCAGCTGCAGTTCCAACTTCTCCCTTCCAGCACACCGGTGTCAAGGCGCTACAAATGTGTGGTTAATGCATTTTAGTGCAGTGATGCAGACCACCACACTAAAATGCATAGTCTAAGCCTGATGTGTGGTACTTGGCAGCGCTGTGAAAGGCATGCAAGGAATGCAGCAGGAGATAAAATGCATATAAGGAATGTTATTTGGTTGGGTAAGGATAGGACACAACAATGCATTTTTGCAGATTCCATTGAGGAGCAATCGTGAATAACACAGACACCACTCAGGGATGTAGCATTCACATTTGACAGGTAATTGTAAGGGACACATTGTTACATTAAAAGACCTTTGATGGACAATATGCTTTTGAAATCTGTACCCTTTTAATGTTTGTGGTATGCTGCATACCTGCCCTAAGACCCTTCATATGGTGCTGTCTGTGTAGAAATACACTGTCTTTTCACTTTATTATGCAAATATTTGAGCGATATTTGCACTGATCATTGGCGCTGCACCCACATATGCGGTTGGGTTCTTGGCGCACACAGCCTTGGATGCAGAGCACACAGACCTTATGCTGCTGCAACCAGAGGAAAAAATTTACTATCTTTGAGCACCACTTCAACACCTTGTCTCACCACCTAGATAAAATTAACCCTAATCCTCTGAATACCCAATCGCTCAACAACCCCTCTCTCTCCCTTCCCCCTACCCCTCTCTCTCCCTCCCCTGTCTTCCCTCCGACCAACACCATACTCCAAACTCCTATTCCCCACTCTGCCTCCCCTGTCATCTGTACCACCAATGCCATCTCCCAACCACCATCACCCAAACTTTCTCTCCCTCCAATGATACCCCTATTCCTGACATCCCCACTGGTAACCCCCTCACCCTACCACTTACATTCTGCAACACTCTGTCCCCCTCAACCTCTTCTAAAATAGCTAACCCCTTCCTTCCCTCCTGGATGCCACCGACTAAATCCCTATGCCCCCACCCTAGCTCTCCTATCATACCACCTCTGGCCCCACATTCACTCTCTCCTAACCCTTCTTCACAACCACCAAATTTCTCTCCACCATAAATCCCCGATGCAGTCCTACTTCACACTCTTTATGCCCTCATATCATCTCTATCCACATCCCCGAGCTCTCAAACCTCATGTCCTCCATCATGCCACCACCCACGCCTAATTGCCATAACTCTACTCATTCCAACACCATTGCCCTCACACACCTTACACACAATTGCCCCGTGTCTACAACTAACACTAGCCACTCCCTCTCACCCTCATCCTCCCCTTTAGGGATCCCCCTCTCTCCTATAACTCTGACCCTACACAACATCGAACACAACCTCTGTTTATTGACAAATTAACTCTAAAGACTCAGAGAAAATGTTAAATCCCTCAGCTCAGGACCCTGACTCTAGCATGCAAATCCCCACACCCCAACCATGAAATCCTCACCAACTTCAAGCATCACTATTGGAATACTTCCTCCTCCAAAACCGTATGTCTAGTCCTCGCCGCACCTCGAACCACCTCTCCCCCATCCGACATCTCTGACCTATGCAATTCCTACCATCCTAGTACTTCAGTCAACAACCCAGTTACCCCCTACTCCTACATCCCTGTCATTCTAGGGACCAACAGAATTCCCTCCATTCCCACCTCCCCCATACTCCCTGCTCAACTCACCTCCATCCACTCCTGCCCTCCCTCTCAAAATAACCCCAATCCACTCGCCTGCATACTTGTTAACTGCAGATCCACCATCCGATACACCACTCGGATCTCCGAATCTATCCTTAGTGAATCCATTGACATCGTGTTCCTCACAGAAACTTGGCTCAATTAACACTTAACGAGCATGCTTGATCTACTTACCCCCTTCCCCGGATACTCTATTCACAGAATAGACAGACCTGACAGAATAGGAGGTGGACTGGCCATAATCTTCAAAAACTAACTTCAACTGTCCCTTGTTAACAACTCTGGCCACTCCACCTTTGAATACCTTGAAGATGAACTTAAAATTCTAGGCGTCTACTCTATTAGTTTACATTCTCTCTACCACCCTCTTGGTGATCCACACCCCTTCATTGATGAACTTTCTGACTTGATTACACAATTCTCATTATCCAACTCAAAAAATCTTTTCCTTGGAGACCTCAACCTCCACTTGAATGACACCAATGACCCCACTACCACCCTCTTCACCAACCTTCTCAAGATCAATGACCTCAAACAACTTTGTCAGTCCCCCACCCACACCAAAGGAGCCATCATGGATGCCACCATTACCAACAATGACTTAGACTTCCTGACCAACATCATCCCCATTGACTGATCCGATCACCACCTCATACTGTTCACCATTTCCATCACGCCACCTCCCCTCACCTCGAAACTAATTAAATATATGAAATGCACCAGAAATCTAAAACTTATCCCTCCTGGTGAACTTGAGTCCAAACTAAAAGCTCAACTGCTCCTCACTCCTCCCTCACAAAACTCAAATGAGCTTACTGATCATTTTAATAAAGCTGTCACAGATGTCCTAGTCCAATTGGCCACTCCTAAACTTAAAATTCTAAGAAACATCCCTTCCAAATCTTGGTTTAACCTCTAACTTAACAACGAAAGACGCTCATTATGACTAATAGAAAGAACCAGCTGACAGCATCCCTCCCACTCTAACCTGACACCCCTCAGATCAGCTATATCTACATACAAAAAACACATCTTTAACAAAAAGGCATCCTTCTTCCGTACACAACTCGATCAGGCCAAAAACAGACCTAGAGAATTGTTCAACATTATCTGGCACCAAACCTCCTCAGCTCAGCTTAACCCGACAGCCTCAACCGCTAGATGTGAAGAAATTGCCCACTTCTTCTCGGAAAAAATTTCCAAAATAGATCAATCCTTCCACTCAACGCAGATCCGAACCAACCCCCCACTTTCTCTTGACATCTCCTCTAATTCACACTCCACACTCCTGACACCCCTAGGTCCCCCTACCTCCCCTCACCCTAACCCCCTCATCACAACATTCCTTCTCGTATTCTCTCCCTAAACTACCCCCACACCTTCCAACCCCTACTCCTCTCGTACCCAGCCTCCTAAACTCACGTCCAAAAAACAATGCCTCCTGGCATAATTTCCTCCCTGTAACTGAGCAAGAAGTCCACAGCATTAATACTAAACTAAAACCGTCCTCCCATACCAACGACCCCCTCACTTCTAACCTTTTCCAAGACATAAAGCACACCATCGTCCAATCCTGGACCACAATCATCAACACCTCCCTTGCTAAGGGAAGGGTCCCTAGCTCCCTCCAATTTGGTCAAATCTCCCCCATTATCAAAAACGCTAATGCTGATCCTAACGACTTAAACAACCTCCGCCTCATCACTAACATCCCCCTTCTTTTTAAAGCTCTCGAAAAATGTGTCTTGCTCCAATTGGACGAACACATCGAAAAATTCAGCCTTCTAGACCCCTTACAATCAGGCTTCAGAAAAGGCTGCAGCACTGAAACTGCCATACTAAACATTGTTGATGACATCCATCACTCCCTTGATATTGGTGAGACATGTCTTCTTATCCTCCTTGACCTCTCCGCAGCTTTTGACACCCTTAACCACTCTGCCCAACTTAATAATATCAAAGATCGCTTTGGCCTCAATGGTACTACCCACAAATGGTTTGTCTCCTATCTTCAACATCGAAACAAACAAATTAAAATTCAAGACTGTCTATCTAAACCCACTCCAGTCAACCTAGGAGTCCCCCAGGGATTTATTCTCTCACCCTCACTCTTTAACCTCTTTATGGAACCCCTCGTTCTATATCAACTACCATCTTTATACCAATGACACCCAACTCTATTACAAGATCAAAACCCACGCTGACATCATACACATTAATAACACCCTTACTAAAATCCAATACTGGTTCCACCTTAATCATCTCAAACTCAACCCCCAAAAACTGAAATCATCCTCTTCTCTCCCAAAAACAACTCTCTCCCCATTTAAACTTGGATCACTGACCTCAATGCCCTCAACTGCTCTCTCTCCTTGTCCAACTCAGTAAAATCTCTTGGTATCTCCATCGATAACAGTCTAAACCTCAATGTCCACATCAAAAATTCAGCTAAAGGAGCCCTCTTCACTCTCCGTCATCTCAAGAAAATCAAACCCTTTCTCCCAACTGAAGATTTTAAATTAGTGGTTCAATTCCTGATTCTTTCACAAATCAATTACGGCAATGCCATCCTCACCGGAATCCCCAAGGTCCACCTAGCTCCACTCAAATCTGTACTCAACCTTGCAGCCAGGCTAATCACCAACTGCAAACGGTTTAACCACATTTCCCGAGGTCTCAAAACTCTAAAATGGTGTCCCATCGAAGGCAGATCTGCCTACTAAAATGCATGCATCACACACCAAGTCTTCCATCAAAATGCACCACCTTACCTTGCCAATTAAACAAAGTGGGCAGCACACAACCCCTAAGAAGCACTAATGCTCTCCTCCTTGTCCCACCCCTGCTAAAAAAGAAATCCACTCAATCCCGATCCTTCTCCATAAATGCCCCCTATATCTGGAATGCCCTCCCCAAAGACCTACGATGCAACCTTCCTTCACCAGCTTCAGAAAAGTTCTCAAAATTCACCTCCTCAATAAATATTGGGGGCCTCTACATCACTCTTTCATATCTTATAGGTATTTCAACTATTTTCTCTGAGTATCTGTTTACATGATATGTATAACCGCAAGCCTTTTGTTATTTTCTGTCTTACCTGCTGTTTATCCTATAATGATGTTGTAAATGTTGTAAGTTTGTTTTACCATACGTATCTCAGTCTTGTAAATCGCTCTGATGTTTTTGTTATTCTTTGATGCTGTAATATCATGGTTCCTTTGAGTCACTGCTTTGCTTGTGCCTTTAGCATTGCCCATTTACAATCACCTCAATAAATCAAATAAGGGGGCTTCCAGCAGAGCTCAAGTCTCCACCAAGGGTAGCTCTTTGGCTCCCAGCACCATACTCACACTGTTACTTTCATCCCATCCATTCACAGTTATTTCGATGTAGTCCTCAGGGGTTCTCCAGCACTAACAACTTCACCCTGGTTTGTGGATTTGCTGCAGTGCATCCTGATCGCAGGTGGTGCAGGAAAGAGGTGACACCACAAACACCTCTTTAACTATGAAAATGTTAATCCTATGTATAAATATATATATTTTTTCTAACAAGAAAATTATGCTATACTCCAGGAGTTCATTCAGGACAGTGCTTTTAATTGTACAACTAACAACCAACGCATTTCGACTAAAAGTCCTGGCCACAGTTGGGTGAGTCCTACTTTGATTGTAATATGTAGAAACAGCCCGAGTTACCTTTTATGAGGCATTATGGGATCTGCAGTGTTAACTATTGATCTAAAACCAGTGACATATTTACATTTTATGCAAACATATGTTCCAAGGACGTTATGAGCCATTGTACAATGCTAATCAATACTTTCCGTAAGCAGTTTTATATACGTTTGATAACCATGTTAACATCTGAGTGTATAGTACACTTTGTATTAGTTCTAATTAATGGGTATGATTGGTGGCCTCATGCCATATAACTATTGCAAAATAATCTAACCCAATTTACTTGTATCAAACTGCATATTATTACTGTTGTTTTGAATGTTACCTACTGCCTACGTAATACGTTGACATCTTCGCTGAGTACCTCCGATGCTACATTTGATTGATGGTTGATCATACTGGCATTACTTGTTTGTAAGTTTATGAACAAAGAGGAGACATTCATGTATTTATATCTTGTAAAAGTGATTACTATTATGGACCCAAGATTGCTTCATCATTGCTGAATTTCGTTCATAACAAGATATAATGCTGTTGTAGGCCATAATGGTAAATTAGCAAATACTTTATGTAAGTAGTTTTAATATGTTTGATGACCGTGTTTACATTTAGATGTCCAGTAAAATGTATATATATTCTAAATAATGGTTACAAATACTTGTGCCATATAAAAGATTATTGTAATTTAACCCAATTTTAATTTATTTATCAAACAAAATATAGTGTTGATTATTCTATATTCTGACTGCATAATCTCTCACTATGTTGGCTGAGTGATCTGATTGGCTAAAAGGGCTTTATTTCCTGTCAGTTTATTCAAATTAACAGGACCTGTAGGCTCCAGTAGGACCTACCTATCTGATTGGCTGGCAGAAACATGAAAAGAAATGTTGCAGCCACCGTTAGTACCCATGTCCTGAGTTTTTAAAAGCAAAATAAGATATAAGGGGGCAGGGTAGGGATACCCTGTCCCCCTCATACTTTCTATGAAGTTCCAAAGGTACCCCTTCTGGTGCCAAACAATTGATTTTCTTGCTGCATGTCCCGTTGTAAATCCGCAGGAACCAGTGCAGCCCTGTGTGTGTACAATGTGACTTCTAAGTGAAGCTTGTACAGTCTCACGGTACCATGGGTGACACTTCAACTGTGATACCACAAGCAATAAAAAAAAACAAGATAAAGGTTGGGTGTAGGGCATTTGGCTGTGTGCAGCCGGGGTTGGTCCTCTGTGCGGATTTGAGCACATGACCAACCACATGCTATGAATGGTAAATAACTATTCTTAGCAAGGAAGTTGGGAAAATAGGATCATGCTCAGTGAGGGATTTGGGTAAATAACCCAGAAATTAACTGAAAAAACAATGGTTAAAGTGATGTTATAGTTAGGTATGGTAATAAGATCTTACATTACAATTGTTTTAAAAACCTTATAAATTCACATAAAAAACTAAAGTTAAAGAGATGGGATAGGTAGATATGGTAATACAATCTTGCTTTACATTAAAAGAGCCTCAGAAATTCACAGAAAAGACATAGGTTAAAGTGACGTTATAGCTAATTTGAGCTTAGACTAAAAAAAGCCTTATAAATTCACTGAAAAAAACAAACGTTAAAGTAACACTATAGTTAAGTGCTGAAATAATTTTTTTTTAAAAACTTAAAAACAAAACAATCACAGAAATTCACAAGTCATAGCGCACTGAGCAAACAATAACTTACTCCACTGCCATGCACTGCTTATGAGCTTTCACATTACATTACTCATGACGTTTTAAATTACATCAATGGTATCATTATTGATGACATCTCAAGTGCCATCATTGGTAACATTACTGACCACATTTTTGATTATATCATCCAATGGATATGGCAGCTTGCTATAAGCTTTTTGTACTGGAAATGATTCACTAAGGTACACATAGACCCAATTTTCTATAAAATCTGTAGTACTAATAGGCGTATCCTCTCACAACAAGCAGAGCAACCAAAATATTAGGCATATCTGTGAAATAACCCACATGACGTAGATATTAAGCCACTATTTCTTTACTGGTATTGGGATGCATATGAAATGTAATGGTTCTGTAGACATTAATGAAATCAGCAACTTATTAAAACTTGAATACTTCAAAAACAGTGTTTGGTTCTTATTTACTTTAACAACTTGTGACTGTTAAATACCTCATCTGACACAGAATTTGAAGAGAATGGCTTCACTTCTATATATTAGCCGCTTATTAGGCATGCACTACCAGGCACTATGAATAACCCGCCGTCATATACAAAACTACTGTACACATATTCCTGAAATAAGCACAATGGTGTGCATTATTTGAACAACTCTAGCAATCATACTGTGGTTTGACCGGTCTATTAGTAAGTGATCAACAGATTATACATTCTACAACAGTGAAAAATGTCTCTAAATGTTCACTAAACATTTGTAAACAAATATTGAGTTCTAAATCTTCAGTTTATATAGAAATTGTCTACTTGGCAACTCTTTAATGTTACCATGTATATATATATGCACAGGTGAATAATGTATTGTAAGGAGAAGCTTTAGTTTTTTTCACACATTTTGTATAACAAGCCTTTGAATTAAGGCATAACCTACTGAAATGTATGTCTACAAACTGACATTAGTTGCCCTCAGTCCCTCCCTTGTTTAACCGCATCGTTGCGGCACATCTTCCCCTGCTGTGCTGGAATATGCAAAAACCCATTGTTCATGACGAGCTGGGCTCGTCATGAGCGTGCTGGGAGGCTACCTCATGACGAGCCCAGCTCGTCATGAGCGTCGAAGGGGTTAAATCAAATACAGCTTGCAGTTAAAACTTCACTGGAAGCTAAAGTGGGCATCATATATTTTTCAGACAGCTGAATGTGGCTTATCTCCAGCGCTACACTGTTTCTATTTGAGGAGCAGTAGCTTGGATGATGTCATCAGTGATATGATCAGTGATATAATCAATAGAGATGGGCGAGCTAGCAGATTAACAAGGAGAGCCGACCCAGAGCTAAGCAAAATGTCTGGCTAGGATCTTAGAGCATGTGATTGAGCTGAGCCCTGCAATATTTACAATGTAAATCATATAACAAACATCAGGTAAAATTTCAAAACCAGAAAAGAAACAGCACAACCCAACACACACTGCAACGTGTACATGACGCACATCCCTCCGGGGAAAGGACAATAATCCTTTATATTCCTTTTCCCAAACCCTCCTCCAGTCAAATTAACATTTGAGCATTTTGTTCCCACGGTGTGCAACACCACTGCCCCTGCCGTTTCCAAGGAGCGATCAAGACGACCAACACAGACTTATTGCCAACTGTGGGTTGAATTCCCCCAATTCAGAATATCCAAAGAATAAGTAACAGAAGAATTTCATCAGGGCGATTGTAATGTTTTTTATTGACCTGAAGCAACAATCTTTAGGACGCTTCAGCGACACACTCTCCCTGCGAAGTCACCACAAATCCGTAAATGCGGAAGAAATATAATGGCTGTTGTGCCTATTGTATTACTCTACCAGGTATAGTCTTTTGCAGCCGTAAGTGTTCTGGATCAAACGCTTAACTGTTAAGCGTTTGATCCGGAACTCTTACGGCTGCTTGATACAACACGCAGCTGGCACAACAGCCAGTTAATAGGGAATCAGGGCCAGGTCAAGAGACTATATCTGGTAGTGTAATACGATAGGCACAACAGTCATTATATTTCTCCCGTGTTCACGGATTTGTGGTGACTTCGCAGGGAGAGTGTGTAGAGGAATCGTCCTATAGAGTGTGGCTTTAGGTCATCAAAAACAATACAATTGCCCTGATGAAGTTGTTGTGTTAAAAAGAATGAAACGCTTTGGCTGCCTGGTTCAAATTAAAAAGAAGAATAAAGAAATCTACATATTGTGAATGCTGGATGGACATTCAGAAATTAGTTTTTCTTTGGATATTTGAATTGGGGGGGGGGTGCAACCCACAGTTGGCAAACAATCAGGTAAAATTTGATAAAGGCCAGGATTGCCCTATACAATCTTACCCCGTTATTTGTACATGCTCCAGAACACACTCCTCTCCTTGGCTAGATCTTGGTTCCAGGACATGGACCGCGTGGCCGCTAAATGCCTTTGGGGGGTCGGCGGTCCAGGCTGGCCCTGGTCCAATGCCGAATCCCACCTTTTGACGGAGGTCTTGGAATGACGAACCTCTACCTCTACTACTTTGTGACTCGTCTTCTCACGATTAACAACTGGTTTAATGGCGGATGGTCCGACTCGGCGTATTGCTTGGGCTTCTTCACTATTCAGGGGATGGTTTATGGGGCCGCTATTCCTCGAGCTCTCCCTAAGGTCACGCGCGAAGTATTCCTGGCTTGGCATGCATCACTACGTCATACTCAATGAGCAGGAAGGCTAACTCGCTACACTCCCTTGTGGTGATGCACCAAGCTCTGTGAAGTTGCTTCCCTGTCAGGGTTCCGGCAATGGGATCTCATTGGGGTAACCTTGTTGGGCGACGTCTGGAGCGGTACTCATATCCGATCCTTTCAAGACTTACAGGCTAGACACTCCCTCCATCCCTCTCAATTCTTTCGCTATTTGCAGTTGCGCCACACCCTTCACTCTCACATTCCAGATGACACGTCCCTGCCCGAATATAGCCTGCCCCGAGGCGCCAGTTCTGACCGGGGATTTGGGGAAGGGTGGAGTTTCTTGGATCTACCACTCACTTACCAACAATACCCCTAACTCTCTTTCCCTACTCCAAGAGAAGTAGGAGGGCTGGCTTGGGGCTCTGGAGGATGAGGATTGGAGGGACGCCCTGATGGCCCCTAGGACGATTGCTGTATCGGCGAGGCTCCGCCTGGTCCAAGTCTATTTTCTGCACGCCGCCAATCTTACACCCCTCCGTCTCCACCGTGCTGGGCATCGGCCTGACGTCCACTGCTACCACCCCGATGCTGATTTCTACTATATGGTGTGGTTGTGTACTGAGATTCAGGGGTATTGGGAATCTTTAACATCAGACCTGACAGGGGTCCTGGGTTGGGAGGTGCCTCTTGATCCCATACGTGTTCTGCTGGGCGTCACCGACGGATTGGACGGCTCCAGGGCTGAGAAGCTCTTCCTCAATACAGCGTTGGTGGTTGTTAGGAGGGACATTGCTGCTCACTGGCTGGACACTGCCCCTCCCACCCTAGGGCGCTGGCAGTGGGGGGTGGTTTGGTGCGCTGCGCAGGAGTGGCCTCTATATGTTGCCTGGGGTGTCCTGAGAAATTTTGACGCATGTGGGGCAAATGGTTCCTGGTAATCGATGACTGTGATGGAGAGGTTCGCTCTTCAGATACACGTGGATACTGTATTTCTGATTCCTTATGTAGCCTTGATGTCACTGCGATGTGTTTTTCGCCCTATTCTGACAAGGTACAATGTAGCTCAGAATAGTGCTGTTTGTTGTGACATCCAAAACTCAATAAAATTGATTGTGAACATTTTTTTTTATAAAGTCTCTTAAAAACAAACAAACGTATATTTCCCTAAAATGTGGAAAATGTGACATTAACACATCAAATTATAATACTGCAATGAAAAGTACTTATTAAATGTGATAATCTGGGCCAGGTACATGGTTTACAGGATAATTGTCTTGTCTCTTAGTTCACTAATGGTACATGTTTAAATGCTATCACATTTAATAGGTACTTCTCAGTGCAGTGTTATAATGTGATGTGTTAATGTCAAATCTTCCACATGTTAAGGAAATATAAGGTTTTTAATTTTGAAGAGACTTCATCATATTTTACCTGATGTTTGACCATTATCACATATGGAAGTACTTACAAATATGTGAGTTCAGAATACCAACTATTGTGTTTGATTTAATAGAACTATAATGTTGCTCTATAATAATCATGGCCAGGTACATGGTTTATACTTCTAAATCCTGGGCACACATACAGTGGTGTGTTAGAAAAAGATCATGTTACGTAAGTCCATGTGAAAGTTCAGTATTCAATAAAGTTCACAGAAGAGTTGTTTCTTGTTCTTTTCCATTTAATTCACGTTGAAAAGTAATCAGCACAAAACAACCAGCCAACACGTGTTTTGTCCAGGAGAATACTTCCATGACTTCTTCAGGGCTGGGAATGATGCAATACATGGTATAAGTCGTAGCATAATAAGTTGACTGTGTAATGAATGATACAAAAGAATTAATACAAAAAGAACATCTCCTATAAATGTCTTATCTTACGGGTGACAAATGTGTATATCACCCATTGAATGTAGAAATCCTTAACAATAGGTGGACCTTATCATAGGTGAAAAAGAGATATTCACACCTGTATTAAGTTCATCGACTAATGGCTCAGTGCAGAGTGACTCAGTGTGCGCCAGAAGCACATAGTGAAGGAAACAGGGAGTGAAACAGGGACATATGTGTTTGTGTACATACACCACCATAAGAGTGACTAAAACATCTGATAAACATGGAACAAGTTACTCAATGCGACGATAACAGGAGAGAGTAATAGAAGAAAGGACAAAAAGCCTACTGTGAAATGAAATTATCCATAATGTGTGCGAAGGAAATTGGTTCTATTTGTCAATGAGTTGTGTAGACAGAAGACACTACCTCAATTCCAAACACCCAAAGGGAAAGGTGTTTGTCCGGATGGAGGACATGCACGAATGCTAATGGTGATGTGAAGGGCTGAAAGTTACAACCAAGACCCGTGGCGGTAAGAGCCCTATTGTGCAAGCAAACAACTTAATAAACGAGGCCAAGCCCGCTGTGTATACCTGAGATACTGGAAACAAAAGCGGTGTGATCTGAAATGGTAATGAGTGAAAAAGGATGTCAGACCAGGTAGAGCATATAAGGTGGGGTAAGTCAACAGTGTAAGGAAAAGTCATTGATAGGGTGGAGAAAAAGTCACTGAGATGCCGGTAATAGTTCAAACTCGGCAGCTTGATACCGTAGGGTGTGTGGAAACGTGAAAGTTCTAAGGCACAGTCTGTATTGATAAGAAAAAACACAACATGAGCATAACACAAGGGGTGTTGAGATTATACTATTCTGAGAGCCATATAGTACCTGGTCACAGCAGTATTTACCGTTGGGTGTGTGGAAATGTAAAAGTTCTAAGTCGCAGTCTGTAGTGACAAGAAAAAACACTACATGAGCATGTGCATTACACAAGGGGTGTGGAGATTACCCTATTCTGAGAATTTAGGAGTATTTAGGAGTATTTAGGAATTTCAAAGAGCCATGGATAAAAATACAGGTACGTGTGAGGTATTAGGTGATCTATAACAGAAGGGAGTAAAGGCTAGGATGACCAAATCTCTCGTGGCGTGTTCATAATATTCTGCAAGAATCTGATCAAAGTTTTAAAAAAAGGGTTGAGAGACAAACTATTCATAAAACAGCTTCAAATTGCTGTGGGTCGAAGAAGCTAAAGGAACTTACTCGGTAGGTGTGACAGCTTAGATCACCCAGCTCATGTCTAATCCACCTGATATGGCGATAGCAAGGGAAGACACAGGTGTGTGTCGGCTATCGGTAATCTGTGGAAAAATTAAAATAAATCTAAAAAAGAGGCCAGTAAAGTATCAGACACCAATGCGTCAGTTAACGTATATAGTTGAAAATATGAGAAGTGAAACTATCCATGGCTATAGCACTTACTCAGGAGTAGCGGGAAGAGTCCTCCATTGCTCGCGTCCAAAACAGTTTGTTGTGGACCTGACGTTAATTCCTACCACATATCCACATGTGATCTTTACCCCCTTTCTGGCGAACACGTCATTCCATTTTACCCATTTCTAGTGCCACTCACACTGCACCTTTATTCCTCCTTGTCCCGTTTTCACTGTGTGGACTGTTGTATCCTGCCCCCTTGGGCCTATGTGAGAGTCACCTTTCGCGCAATAGGAACAATCCACACCAGATATTTATAGCAAAAAAGGTCACTTTTTATTTAAGACAGTCAAAAACAGATATCCATTTCTTTGCATTTGTTATGATAGAAAGAAGACACATTGCTACATTTTTCCCCAAACATTTTCCATAATAAATGTAAAACCGGAAACATTTCCCAACAACTTATCAATCAATTCCCCCAATACTGTACAATCCCCAACCATTGTTTTTTCTCCTCATTATATTTTATCATCAGCCCTGAAGAGGTCATGGGAGTATTCTCCTTGATGAAACACGTGTTGGCTGGTTGTTTTGTGATGATTACTTTTCAACGTGAATTAAATGGAAAAGAACAAGAAACAACTCTTCTGCAAACTTTATTGAATACTTAAATTTCACATGGACTTACGTAATACGATCTAACACCACTGTATGTGTGCCCAGGATTTAGAAGTGCCAAGTTGTTGTAGGTTTTTCCTACATGCACACAGGAGTTATAGGGGTCTCCCCTACCTGGCTAGCACCATATATATTTGAACTTTTACTTCACACATAAGCAAATATAGCTGAGCACCACTTCTTCCTATTTACCGAAAACTCTCCCTTTTGACTATACCAGGTACATGGTTTACATGCTAATTGTCTTGTCTCTTAGTCCAATAATGGTACATGTTTAAATACTATTATAGAGCAACATCATAGTTCTATTAAATCAAACACGATAGGTGGTATTCTGAACTCACATCATTGTAAGTACTTTCATACGTGATAAAAGTGTTTTGAGAAACTAAAATATTTGCCTAAGGTCATACAATTTAAGCAGATCGATCCAGGTTTTCTGGCTTCACTAGGCACAAATCATCCAGTAAATAGGCATCAATTTGTCATTCTTTATGTTAAGGCTTTGTTTTTATCCTCTGTGCATTTTGAGCAATTTTAATTTAGTGCGAACTTGGAGCATTTTACATGAGCACCAGTTACATTAAGTTACATTCATTGTTTATAGGCATAGGGAGATTAAGCACTTTGCCTGGAATCACATGACGTTGAGCGAATGACAACACTCAAAATGGTGCCTCAATTCCAAAGTTGGCAGCTCTTGCTGTAACTCCACATCTTGGGTAGAGAGAGGGAGGTAAGTAGAATCCACAAAAATGCACACCTTGTTATGGGGTTGAGGTTCCAGCAGGACCTTGAGCTGAGCCAAAGACAAGTTTCAGGTCCGAGCCTAGCTCGAGCTGTCAGTGAGTCACACACCTCTAGCCATCAATGATGTCATGTGAGATGTTATTTGGGACATCATCAATGATGTTATTTAACATGTCATGGTTGATGTAATATGTGAGATCATAAGCAGTTTAGGGTGGAGGCACAATTTATAGTTAGCTCAGTAAACTATAACTGGTGAATGTCAGTGTTTTTTAGTTTTTAAAAGATAGTTTTTGTACTTTCACCTTAGCTATCAATGAGGGTGTGTGTGCATGTCTATGTGTGTGTGTATGTGTGCGTTAATCTCTTTATATATTTAAGGAAAGATAGATAGATAGATAGATAGATAGATAGATAGATAGATAGATAGATAGATAGATAGATAGATAGATAGATAGATAGATAGATAGATAGATAGATAGATAGATAGATAGATAGACTCAAATACGTTCTAGAATGAAGGGTGGTTGACCATATTTAAAACAGTCAGATTTCTGGTGGTTTGAAATCCTTGAATGGAAGATTTGAGGCAGTTTAGTTTATACAATAAAAGGTTCTGAGAGGTGAAGGTGAAGAGCAAGAGGCAAAAGAAAATGAGGTAATAAAGTGTCCCAGTAAGTGCCAGGTATGTGAAAGATGTGTATGCATGTGCATTATGACTAATGGAGGGCATTGTTTTACTGTCATTGTTGGGAACAGTGCGGAAAAATTCCAGTATAGCTCAAGGGATGATAAAATCTATTTTGAACCAATCCATACATTGCTTATTGCTATTTTGCAGCCTTCTGTAAATTATGGCAGAATCCTTTACCCACTCTGAGTTAGCGGTCTACTAAAGCTTGTCTGCATTCTGGCCTGCCCTCACCCAAATGAAGTAAAGGACCCAGTGACGAAACACCTTGAAAATCCCACACTTTATGAATAGAAAAAGGATGTGTTGTGAATATGTCACTGCTCTGCATCTCTGATCTGGTTTACGCACTAGTTACTACATAATATACGACTATGTAAAGACAATTATGCCTACCTCCCCTTTTGTAGGTAATTCTGTGCCCTAATAAATTAAATATTCATCAGAATATAAGTTCTCATGTTGTGGGGTAAGACTTCATTGAACACCCATTGTGCATATCCCCAGGTCTAACCTGTCTTAAAATAGTGTCACCTTCCCAGTGGTGTACTGCTAACCCCAAGATGGCAGAAAAAAAATTGTGGAATCCCAATGCAAAATTTGTTCACATAATAGTAACCATCATAGTCAAATATTTACACAGACAGCTGCCTGCAAAGCAAATATGTGAAAAAAAATTTACACATTTTCCAAATGCTGAATATCCTGTACCCCAGGGTATCTGTACACAACAGTGTGTTCCCCAGGAAGATTAGGGGAGGCGGTACAGTCTGAGACTATGCCAGGTTTGTCTATTTTTGGGCTCGTTAGGTAGCCCTCTTTGTTTAAATCCTCAGCCCCTTTGGGCGACAGATAACCATTTACTCCAAGGTGAACTGCTGGCTGGTACGGTTTAAATAGGGGTGGGGGGCTGTGAGGTGGTTAGTAGGTTCTGTGTTATGGCAGAGCAGGGGGATTACAAGGTATACCAGACCTTGTGGCTGCTAGGCAAGGCAAGGTGACTTAATCTGCTAGTGGCTGACATGGAGGCAAGCTCCAGCCATCCAAAGCACAGGTCCTTGGAGGGAGTGGATGGCCATGGTGTGGGCATGTTTCCCACCAAGCAGGGCTGCAAGTGAGGAGGTAACACTGGCCCACACCCAAGCACAGCGAGTAGCCCCAAAGGCCTTGGTGGGTGTGTCGGAGGTCGCTGAAGCAGGAGTACTACTTGATGGTGAATCCCTCAAAGACATCCTGTGAAGGAGTGCAGTAGATGGCTACTGTGCTCAGCCTGCAAAAAGGGAGCAGCTTTGTGGGGATGCTGCGTGGTGTAGTGCCTGGGCGGGCCAGCATCAGTGGAGACATAGCAGGGAGGCACAGGCATAGCTTCTGAGGGGTCTATGTCCTCCATCAGTGCAAGGAGAGGGCAGGGTTCAGCAGGGGGTGGGCAGATGCTAACCATATGTCCAGGAAACATGGCAGGAGCAGCGTCAGGAAAAGACCAGCATGATGTCGAAGTGGATGGTATCCGGGGGCCCGCATGGCTTATAGAGGTGCCCTTAGCCAAGAAGGAATAGTTGGACAAGGCCCAACAAGACCTTGTGGAAGAATGGGAAAGGATGTCTGGATGGATGGAGGGGAGCGGAGAGTTGACAAGGACTCAGAATCTTTGGGAAACATGACCAGTAAGTAGAAGTCGAGGTAGCTACTGGCCCCGCTTGGGCTCCAGTTGGGGGCAGGAGTACGGACTCTGTGATTATGACCACAATGTTGGAATGAAGTGATAAGATGCCACACATTTTTAGTACATTGTCCTTATTTTGCACAATAAAATTTTTGCTGTGGCCTATTGCAAATATTTGCATGCATGACAATGTTGGATTAGTGCTCTAAAACTACTTGACTTTTACATCTAGCTTCACATAACATTATCACAATGCCATTGAACACCTTGTACAAGGCCTCTTGACACACTATGTACAAATGTCATATTATATTCATCCACGGGGCGACAGGACTGTCTACATATCCATATCATCGCTAATCTATACTCACATCACAAGAATGCTTTCTATTATAAATAATGAGCTTCTCAAAAGATTAGCTGAGGAGGCACAACAGCTGACACAGAGGGTCCCTGCATGTTGAGATTTCACCACGCATTGTTCTGACATCTCCGTGAGGAGTGTACCTTTCATAACCAGGATGGGGTCCTACATTCTCTCCCGTCAGGTAATGGGGTTGGATCATCCCATGGGGGAATTCTTGGCTCCACACCTACACACACTCTCGGTACATGCAGAGTAGGGATTGCATAGTAGGAGTACGTCTGATTACTGCCTTGTTTATGTGCCTGCATATATACACTGTTTTAGCACCGTGGTAGAACTATATATATTATTCACTCTTTTTGTGCTTCTAATCACTTTCATCTGCTTCTGTCTACTGATTATCAAAACACATGTATTCTATACAAGACTAACGTTGGTTCAATAAATATATTGAAAACGTCCCAGTGTGTGTTTTCTGTATATTTCTCTGCGCACAAGTAAGCAAGAGTGACTGAGCGAAAGGGTCTGATATTTTTTCACTATCCCTGAGGTGTCAGGGTTGTCATGTTCAGTGGTTGCCAGAAACCATTTACTCCCTGGTAAGGTTAGGGTGGCTTATGTTGGCACTGTGAGCGAGTTGGTCTCTAGGACAACTTATCCTGTGGGGTGCCCGGAATCAGTATAGGCACCTTACCCAAAATGTGTGTTGCCCAACAAATGCACAGGTCCTATAGATTAATGGAAGCTACAGAACTGTAGGTGAGGCTTTCCTGAACAGCATGCAGGGTGAGGTGAGCGGGTAGGTAGATGGCCTGCTGGCATCCGGAGGTGCGGGCATTGTAGGCTGTCTTAGATGCATGAGTCAGGGTCAAGTTTTTGTAAATGGAAGCCTGCACACCGAGTTAGTTTTTTACTTTTTAGGCAGTTGAGTACAGTGCAGCGAATAACTCATGCCAATCACCATTGAAAATGTGATGCAAGCATTTTTCATCTAGCCAGCGTGTACTGTGAGAATTTCACAAAGTGGAGTACTGCTCTGCTAAAATATATGGATGTGATGCGAAAGGCACAAATACCCTACGGAGGGTACTCATGGGCACAGTATGATGATGAGTTTAGAGCTTGGATTGCGCTTGACACAGAAGCTAAGTGGGGGAGATTGATTCTTATTTGTGGCAGCAAACTATGGGTTCTTACAAGTTTAGGTAAACCATCTTTTACTGCTAGTGGTTTACCCATAGTATACTGACCCCTTCAGGGCTGCCCCACCCGAGTTGGGATGGGGACACCTACAAAGAGTCAAGGGAGCACATCAGGGGCACATTGAAATTTCTACACGTTCTTATGGGCTATTATGGGTAAAATGGGATTTGGACCTCAATTTTTATCTGCCTTACAAATTATGTATAAACGACCAAGGGCTAAGATCTGTGTAATGGGACAGGAGTCATCATTAGTTAATATTACCCGAGGTACGCGGCAGGGATGCCCATGCTTGCCGTTATTGTTCGCTATCTATATCGAACCACTGTTGCAGATGTTAGCGTCCTCTCAGCGTATACAATCAATGGCTGTGGGGGATAATTATGTACGTGGGTTAGCGTATGCTGACGATATTGCGGTCATTACATCTGATCCGCAACAGGCTTTATCTGAAATCGAAAATATAACACAAGAATTTGGCAGAGTGTCTGGATACAAATTGAATATCACTAAAACCCAGGTAGTATGTACAGCTGGGTTATGCCCCAACGACGCACGTATTACCCAGGAGGCTAAATATCTAGGCATTAAAATTAGGATGTCGCTCCAAGAGCTAGTTACCGTAAATTGGACTGATATACTACAATCAGTTAAGTATCAGCTGGAAAAGCTGGAATGTCTTCATTTAACATTGGTGGGGCGACGAAATGTTTTAAAGATGGCTATTTTGCTTAAGGTACTCTATTATTTCCGGACGGTACCGTTGGAGCTGTCACGTATACAACTGACGAAGCTGCAATCTATCGTGATAGGTTTTTATGGGGTTGGAAATCCCCCCGTCGGGCGTCCAAATTCATGACGCTTCCGCCTTTAAGAGGTGAATGGGGTGTCCCAAATTTTGCATTTTATTATTTAGCTTGTCTTCTCCAGAATATTAAAATCTTGGTGATTGGCGGTGAGGCACCGATATTCGAAAGCCCCAATATCTATTTGATGCTATTGGGAAGTCAATCGCGACAAATGCTGCTGCGTTTTCTTGAACTAAGTTACTATAAAAGAACCAGATTCAAGGTCGTATTAGCAGCATTTAAAGGTTGGCGGTGGGCACGGAAAATCATTTCTCTTAAACGTATTAATTTCCATACTCCTTGTGATACAACAGAACTACTCCCCTCTATATTTTGGGATAGTAAGATGCGGACATGGGCGGATAAGGGTATCGTTTGTTTAGGCAGTATGTTTGATGCTGGCACCATGTCTACATTTGAAGATCTAAAAGTTAAATATGCGATCCCCCAGCACGATTTTTTAAAATATTTACAGCGAAGGGATTTCATTTTTAACCATCGAAATATACTACCCTTAGGTACTAACAAGTTCCTTGAAATCTTGAACAAACCGGCCAGGATTGGGATTCTATATAATAGTCTGATGTGCACACAGAGGGACGACATTGAGGCACAAGAGGAGAAATGGAGTACTAGACTTGGTATTCCTGACCTGTTCGTTCAAGAATCAATTAATATGGCTGCTAAAATTACGTTGACTGCCAACTTCCGCTCTCAACACTATAAAACCTTATTTAATTTATACCACACACCGGTCAAGATGATGAAGTGGGGCAACATGCATATTGGGAAGTGTTACAGATGTCAAGCTGACTTGGCGGATATTGTGCATATATTTTTTGATTGCATTGAAACCTTTTTTGCTATCTATCGCACAATTTCTGTCAAATATTGTAAATTCTGAAGTGGCGATATCTAGAGAGATGATGATGTTTGGATTATGTAAAGATATGGATACTCAGCCACTGTACTATCAAAATCGTTATTTTTTGTTATATGGCTATGTCAGTTGTACGCTTATGTATCGCTTCTATGTGGTTGAACTCCGAAGCACCTTCATATGAGATGTGGAGGGCAAAATTTTATAATGTGTTTCATTTAGAATATAACTTGTACCGCATTAAATCACTGAAAAAGAAGCAGCTTGGGATTAAAATTTGGCAGACTATGATTGATCACATGGATAGCCTAGAATAGATGTTAGACGCATTGTTCAATCATTTTTCTGTTCTGCTTTTTTTCTTTTCCTCTGTGTGTTTTTTGGCATGTAAGCTTGCTCATATTGTGTTTCAGTGAATCTCTAATATGCTAGCTAACGGATTGATGTCCATATGTATTTGTATTTCCCTTGATTATGCTATGAACTGAGTGATAATAAAAATCTTTAAAACAAATGAAATTTCTACAAAGGAATATAATCACTAGAGTGTACTGTAAGTTCAGTCATGAGTGCTCAAGGTGCGCAAGTAGACTTGCACTCATATACTATGGTTCTGCCATGGGAGGCATTAATGGGGGGCACACTGGGCAGTGTCATCTTCGGGGACGCTCAGCTCAGCAGCCCTCACAGCAGGCAGGCATGAGTGCTAGGGTCCCAGGGCTTTGCTGGAAAGGGCTCATACACCAGTTAGCCTGGACAGTAATATAGGAAACAATGGTCCCTGAAGGGAGAATTGTGACCTCCTCTTCCACGGAAACTTGGTAAATAACCATCAAAAGATTGGTTTTACTAGAAATAATGCATTGGATTTGAATACTTAACATTTGAAATCTTATGAAGACCAGATCATTTAACTCTGTTAACTTACACATTTAAAATTAGGAAGGTGTTCCCAAACGATGCACTTTGCAGTGAAAGTGATGTGAGTAAGACGTGTGCTAGTGCTATGCAATATTTACATAATAGTGATTGTGGAGGATGCACAGTTGTTTGATATAAACTCTAACATAGAGTTGCAGAATTCCTGAATTTCATATACAGTACACTACTATAGTGTCAACGTTTTGACCCCTTAGGGTTATTTGTACAGGGTAATCATCAGGACGAAGAATGGGAAATACCTATAAAGACAAAATCACATGTCAGTGGGTTTGGGACAATTCACATGTATTGTAAGTTAATTCAAAACAGGAGGAGAAAACTTACCCAATTGCTAGTACTCATGCAGAAAATTACTAACAGTACATTCGGTAAAGAATCCACAAATCCTAGGTCTTGAAATCTAGATTTGAGAAAAAAATAAATTACTAAGTGGACTCATAAGGGCTACAAACATGGTTATATCACAGTGTGGTGTTGGACTAACCTAGAACAATTAAATAAAGGTTATTGGAGGATTCTGAGGGAGAGGGGTCCAACCAATGACCATGACTTGCAGCGAGATTGTCAGTCTCATTATGACACTTCTAGAGGATACTTGGAAAGAGAGGGGATTCATGACTTTGAACTCCTACGTTACAGTGGTAAATAAGGACAAATGTGCCTCTGGTGTAGATTCACTGCATAAAAATAATTCACAACCTCCAGAGGGACAGGGGGGCTTTTAGGGTGGGGGGTGTCTGGAGATTTCTGTCTGTAATCTCCAGGAATGATAACCCTTAATTAAGACAAATACCTTCAATGAGAATAGAATACATATATGTAACTTACATATTGACTGGAAAGATTCACATCCAATTTAGGCAAATGTTGCCATTTGATAGATGTTGTGAGCTCAAGACTAAAAGACCTGAGTTGGGGTAAGAAAGAAATACCTGGAAGTCATAGCACAAGGAATGGGTGGCCAAATAGGTAACTAAACAAATGCCAAAATTTTCTCTTGATTGGGTAAATTCTGCTGTGCGGTAAATGGCACATTGCTCCGGCCATATGAAATATGGAGAACCAACATTTGGAGAAAATGACCATTTGTATAAAACCACAACGTTTTCATATGGTTGGGAGTAATCCAATGTGGGAAAGGGCTTACCAAGCAAAGTGAACACAGTGTTAGCCTACAAGGATGGAAAAGAAGAAACAGAAAGCATTCCCTGACTTTCTATTGTTGCAATTATGTATCACAGTATATTGTTTCAAAGTAATGACACTCACCCAAAATCAATGTGGATCGCCTGCATCATTCTGTGAAGGTAATAAAATTAAATGTTAATGTGTAGCTGTTTACTACAGCTGTATATTCATAAAAATAAAGTAATCAAAAGAGCCTAAAATAACTGATGAAAGCTTCCTCGTGGTGCTTCTAATTAAACATGCTCTCAGCTGAAAATTATTTCAGGTTCTTTCAAATGTTGACCTCCCCTTCCCCCCAGGGACCTGCTTAACGAGCAGCACCATGTGCACACACTCAGCTGAAACTGCCAATATAAGGCAGCCTCAGCTCACTAACTGGTGTGCACCCAAGCAAATCGGACGCGTGTGCCAGTGCTCAGCTTTCATTAATAATCGGTAAGCCAGTGAGTCTGCCAGCAGACACTTGATGGCGGCTTGCAGCAGTTTTTTCTTCTTTTAAATGACACAGAAACCAATGTTGTTTTTTTGTATGTGACCACACTTATTGTGGTAAGTCCTTTCCCACATTCGATTATCCCCAACCATATAAGCACTTTGTGGTTTTATATAAATGGTGATTTTATACAAATGTCGGTTCTCTACAATATATATAGCCCGAGCTGCGCTCTGTTTACAGCACAGCAGCATTTACCCAATCAAGAGAACATTTTTAACTCAGTTTCCTTAGCTATTTAGCCACACATTCGTTATGCTGTTTCCCCCAGGTATTCCTCCACCCCCCTACCCCCAACTCAGGTTTTTTTTTTGTTCACGCCATCAATCCAACTGTGACATTTGCCAAAATTCTTTCCGGTCAATATTTATATATTGCATATAAGAATTCTGTTCTCCTTGTATCTACCTGACTTAATTAAAGGTTATCATCCCTGGAGAATACAGATGGAAATCTCCAGACACACCTCACCCTGGGAGGTTGTGATTGATTATTTTATGCAGTGAGTATACACCAGAGGTACATTTGTCCTCATTTACGACTGTAACTTAGGAGTTCTCTTTACTAGTACCTTCCGGAAGTGTCATAACAAGACTGAAAATCTCATTGCAGTCTACAGACCTTCTTTCGACCCCTCTCCCCCAGAATCCTCCAATAACCATAGGAGGCTTGATTTAATTCTTCTAGGTGCGTCCCACAAAAAAATGAGTTATAACCAAGTTTGTAGCCACTATTGAGTCCAGTCAGTAATTATTATTATTATGATTTTTAAAATCTTTTTATGAAACATATGTCAGTTACAGTGTATGTACAGTAGACTTTCGGCTGACATTTGTAGACATAAATGCAGAAGGCAACGTATACAGCACTTTGATCCCTTACTCTAACATTTAAATTAATTTTTTCAAATCTACATTTCAAGACTTATGATTTGTGTATCCCTTCCTGAATGTACTATTTGTCATTTGCTGCAGAGTTATTACCTAATGGGTAGATTTTCTCCTCCAGTTTTTTATTTACTTATAATACATGTGAAGTATCCCAAACCCACTGAAATGGAGTTCCCTCTGTATAGGTGTTTCCCATTCTTTGTCCTAATGATTATCCTTTACAAATAACCTCAAAGGGTCAAAATGCTGACACTATAGTAGTGTATTGGACTGTTTATGACATTCAGGACCCTATAACTCTATGTTAGAGTTTAGATTAAAAAAAGTGCATCCTCTACAGTCACTATTTATGTATATAATGTATAGCACTAGTGCACTACTTGCTCACTTCAATTTCAGTGCGATGTTGGGTCGTTGGAAGTACCTCTCTAATTTTTAATATATATGTTAACAGAGTTAAATTATTTTATCTTCATAAGATTACCAATGTTGATTAATCAAATAAAATGTATTATTGCTAGTAGAAACATTCTATTGATGGTTACTTGTGAGGTTTCTGTGAAAGTTGAGGTCACACTTCCCCCTTCAGAGACCATTGTTTCCTATATTACTGTACCTTTCCGGCCCAGGAGTTAATCGGTTGCCCCTTGTTTTACGGTTAGCTTGTACAGGCTGGAGTACTGACTGCGGTTTTTTTGACCAAGGGGACAATGCCAGGGTACTGCATGTGTGTGAAGCGCAGGTCAGTCGCATCTCAGGATCAGTTTGTTGCTCAGAGTGGAATCACCTCTTGACACCCTCAATTCCAAATGCTACTACAGCACGAAAGATTGAGGCAATCAACTGAGGGAACTATAACGTCCCTGAAACATATGTTTTTTTAGTTTATTTCTAAGGTTTTTTAAATGCTAATTTCTAACTACGCCTACATAGGTAGGACATTTTCAGAAAGAGGAAGAAAGGCGCAGAAAGAAGCAAGAGAAGTGCAGAAAGAAGCAACACAAATGCAGAAAGTGGCAAGAGAGGCACAGAAAGAAGCAAAAGTGGCTTGCACACCATTAGCACCAATTTAACATGCACCATTAGCAATAAATAAGAGGTGACCATTCTAGGTTTGCAAAGGGCGTGCCACCACGCTATAACACTTGTCGCTGTATTGTTGGGAATGTTTAAGCTGTTTGAGCTAGAAACAAGGTTTTTTCTATTCAAATCTGCAGATTATGCATCAGATGATGGACTATGTGGCAAATGCGGAAAATGTATAATAGTGTAAAAGTCGGTGCAGCCAAACAGTCGCATAATTCCAGTGGCCCTGCTCTTATCTCTGACTAGGTCCAGAAGTTCTCCTCAGTGGTTCCCTCTTTTTTTGTCTCATTGAGTTTATAGTTTTGCTTCTATGGAAACGAGGAAGACTAAACCTGATCTTACCACTCCACACCACAGACTACCATACCACCTAATTACCCTTGATAACACATAATCCCACTCTACATAATTCCCATACACTAAATAGCACATACTTTCTATCCACATAATTTCACTGCACAACATACTACTACTCCCCTCCCCAAAAAATTAGTAGAAACTTTTACATTCACAACGCCAATAGCTCTAATTCGCAAATGTGAGACCTATTAGATTGCAAATGCTTCTTTGACTAGTACTCGCATTTGCAGAATGGCGGAGAAAGGGGCTGGGCCTCCGACCAGTGCTGAAGATTTCCACTGGGTAGGTCTTACAGGAGGTACCAGGAGGGCTTCTTGTCCCCCAAAGTCTCTCACGAGTAAAGTGGACTTCAGCCCCCCAACCCATAGTGTGCCAGGACAGGCCCTTGCAGAGTGGTGGAGAAAGGGGTGGCGTGGCCTCCGAAGACCTCTTAGCAATCCCTGTGTGAAACTTACTTGGGGTAACAGGAGGGGTAGTTGCCCCCAAGGACATCTATGGGGGCCAACTACCCCTCCTATTACCTCCAGTAACTCCCACAAAGCAGGATTGCTAAGTTCTCATAGCAGGCCACATCCCCTTTGCCCAACACTCTGCAAACGCACTCCCTGGCACGCTCTTGGATGGGGATTAAAGTCCCGTTCACTGCTGGTGGTCCTTAGGGGTCAACTAGCCTACCTGTTACCTCCAGTAAACCCCATACAGTGGGATTGCTGAGAGGTGGAAACAGGCCATACACCCTTTCTCCACCACAGTGCAAACGCACCTCCTGGCACACTCTTGGTTGGGGAATGAAGTCCCCTTGCCTCATGAGGGTCCCTGGGGGCCAACTAGCCCCCTTGTTACCTATAAATAGCCCCATGCAGCTGGATTGAGTGTTCAGAGGCCACACACCGATTTTTACACCACTCTGCAAACACGCGTCCTGGCACACTACTGTTTGGAGGATGAAGTCCACTTTATTCCTGAGGTCGTCAGGACACAAGGGGACCTCATCACCCCATCAGCAGTGCGTCACTAGGTGCATTTGCAGAGTGGTGTAAAAAGGGGCATGGCCTTGTACCAACTTGCAGCAATCCCACTGTGTGGAGCTTACTGGAGGTCCCTGGTGGCCTAGTTGGTGCCCCGGGACCCTCAGTAGCAACAAGGACTTTATACCCCAACTCAGAGCACACCAGAAGGCGTGTTTGCAGAGTCATGCAGCGAGGGGGCGGGGCCTCCAGGAGTTGCCAGTTTCTTTTTATTTTGTTACTTTTTTATTTTATGGGCGGGGGCCATGTGGCCCCCCTTCTACAGACCACTTTTGTCTCTGGTGACCCCATCCCCCGGGGCACCTTGCCTTTTTTTATTTTGGCCTGTGTGGCCCCCCTCCTGAGGCCGATTTGGGCCTCGGAACAGCATCACCCAGGGCCCTGCTTTCTTTTGTTTGTTAAAAAAATAATCCCCTGGGTTGGGCATTCCTTTTTTCTTTTTTGTTAAGGGAGGGGGGGCTCTCTCTTGGACCATTTTTGGCCCCGGGGACCCCATTCCCCGTGGCCTGGCCTCATGTTGGGGACTGTAGGGGGAGCCCCAATGCCCCCGTGGTCCCACCCGGCTCTCCGCCTCATGCGGGAGCATTGGGGCGGGACCATAGCAAACAGCAATGTCCCAGGGGTGGGTACCCAGGGACATTACAGGAGCCGGACATGGGGGTGGCGGTCCCCAGGGCCATTTAGGGCTCCAGGAGGGGGGCGCGCAGACAGAAGGCATTCCAGGGGGGCAAGCCCTTCAGTTTGTCTGGAGCATCCCCCAAAATTGTTTAATATAAGATATGCAAGGTGTGCATTCTGCCATCGTTCAGTGATGTATATATATTTTTTCCGTCCAAATGTAGTGTGCACCCGTTTGCAAGGAAAACATTCCTTAAATGTTTTGTCAAGAAATATCCTCTGTCTCTTGGATACAGGACACCGGAGGTTCACTCTCAGAGTATAATTCAAAACACAGAGAATAAGAGCAAGTGTCCCTATTTTGAATGTTTACCACATAATTTGCTTTTAAAGCAACAATATTTTTTGAATACGCTCTCTTTACATATATTTAAATTCGATGTGAATTTTATTATTGACGTTTCATAGTTCTGTTCAACGAAAGATGTTTTGTACTAGGTTGTCATAGTATTTTGTTTGTTTTTACGGATGTAGGGTTGCACATGATCACGTGAAACACTTCATTTAAAGCTCTGCACATTGGAATTTTCTTTTTAACATATACTTGTTTTATTTAAACAAGCACGGTTTGTTTTAGAAGATGTGGATTTCTGGATGGTGGAGGTTAGTTTGTAGATACTGTTGTTTTCTTTGACACCGCGTTGGGTATTATGCAGGGCTCGTGTTGGGGTACCACGCGGGTGGACGCGTCCCCCCACTTATTTTACCAGGAGATCAATAACTGAAGCAAATGGAGCCACACATTTACTCTTTGGCCTCTCTGGGGCGAGATCGGAGCTCATTCAGAACGCTGCTCTCGCGCTGGCTTCTCTGATGCAATCCCATCTAAGCATCCCCCCACTTCTTTTTTTTAGGACTTGTGCCCTGGTAATATGGGTTCACGAGTCGATGCACTTTAACGATTGAGGAATGTGTTTGAGAGAGATGCACCAGCACTGCATGTCGAACAGATTTCGAGCACTGGTGGTAGCTAGTTATGTTAAAGCATGTGGCGCATGGGATGGCGTTTTTGAGTTTTGTTTGTTCATTTGGGTAGATCACGATGGAGTATAAGAGCAGGGTCACTTACAGTAGTATTTGCTGGTTTCACTTGGAGCATGGTCACAGAACTCTGAGCACACCATTTTATTTTACATTTAGTCTGTATGTTAGATTGGTCTATTATTTTTTATGTTAGATTGGTCTGTGTATTATTCATTTATTATTATTAATATATTTCATCCATTGTTTAAACAATAGTTTTGCATTTCGACATTGAAAGGGCTGGATGATGATATATGGTTTTCATACTCATGTTTTTCACTGTAGCTATCCCTGAGAAAGGACTGAAGAGCCCGTAATGCATTGGGAATATCATCTTTATGTTGGATCACATGGATTGTTATCATTGTTGAATCACATGGTTTGTGGGTCTTTTGTGTCTATTAGCAAAGCCGGCGCTGGCACTCGTGGAACTTTAAAAAAAGACTGAACACATGAAAATTTGTAAAAGTATGGTTTACTGTTGGAATAAATATGGAATAAGAAGTGGACAACACTTGAGCATATCATTCAACCTAAATAGAGGATTATTGGCTGTGCACTCTGGTTATGGGACCTGACGAGGCCCCGTGTGTTTTCATGTTACATGATGCGCAAAGACGGAGTGCATTCCAGGGAGGCACACCCTACATTTTGCCTGGAGCATCCCAAAAAATTGTGTAATATAAGATATACAACGTGTGCATTCTGCCATCATTCAGCGACTAATAGGCCAGCTGCCATTGGCAAAGCCAGGTGGAAGCTTAATAGGGAAATTTGGTATTTTTGTACAGAGGAAGGTGTTGGCAGGATTGAGCAATTCAAATCTCAGATACGAAAATGCGGTCTTTTCCCAGGGCGATGGTGGGTATCTTTCCCAGTAAGGGATGGATCTGTCATTGCTGCAGCTGGGAGAGGTCTTCGCTAAGTCCTTTATCATAAGACTATAAACAAAAAGAAAAAAAAAACTTTTTTAAGTGTGGAGAGTCAAGAAAAGTCTGGGTGCTAGGTCTTTTCCTGAGTGGCAGTAGCCAGAGAAGTTTGCATGGGTTTAGATAGTTCTTGTCATCAGCGAACCAGGCTGAAAGGGGGCTGTGCACAAGCTCAGATCTGGATGGGGCAGGAAGTGAAAAATGACAATATAGGAAGTTTGTTTAGTTATAGATGAATAGATGTAGTGATAACCTGTAGTAGAGGTGAACAGTCACTATTCCAGAGTTTCAGTTATGGTAGCAAGGAAGATTCTCTGAGAACTCTTGTGGAAATTATGTTAGGCTTGAAATGTTCCATGACCAGGATGAGGGAGTTATCTCAACTCAACACTTCTTTTCTCTCTTATAAACTGATCAGAATATTGATGTAAACTTATATTAATACAATGCATGTCAATCATCTTTCTTACAAAACTTAGCAGTCATTCGCTGTGAAATGAGAGTGAGCAAGTTTTGCGTAGTTGCAAGAGGTAGTGCACCCGGCTTTGAGATAGCCTGGGGGGTTAATGCAGCTGCTGCCTATATCCATTTTCCTTCGGTCCTGCTTTTTTGCACTTATAGTTCACACTATGGGGCTCACTGCTGGAATCTAAATTACTTGATGCAGAGGTATCTCACCAATATGCTTTAATCTCTAAGAAATTTAAATCACAGAGAAAGAGGCGCTATAGCACTGGATTATATGGGTGATTTCCAAACTCAGGGACATTTTTCGTGCCATCTTTCACTTGGTGAAATGTTTTCTTCGGAAACTGAATGTGGTAACAAGCCAAGCGGAATTATATGTAGCACCCATTTAGGTTGAAAACTCCTGATTCCACTGAAATTGTGATTAGAAGCCCACCACTTGAGGACCTCTGTGTTTTCCCATAGTTAAGTTGCAGAGCTTAACATTGTTTTACATTACTCCTCAGCAAACACACCTCTGATTCATGTTTTACTCAAGTGGACCACCACTCATAAGTTTTCTTTTTTTACACTGTTCTTTGTAAATCTTCATTATACATCGTAAAACAATACTTCAGTGCCGACCAAACAGCCACAGCAGCATTGTGTACAGTATTGACAATTACAGGACAACCACGGTGCTGCCTTGCAACCAATAAAAGAAACAAGAAATAGAAGCCAAGTGCATTTTGCTGCAGAAGTACTGCTTCTGTGAATGAGGACAGTGTGGTGAAAATACGAAGTCCAGCATCCCAGAGTGGTCTGTGTAGTGTCCTGTGGGACATGTTCTAGTGTCCCGCAGGAAGCTGTAATCCCAGCAACTCCCTCGAGGGCTGGACACACTGCAACCCCACACCCATCCATCACAGGTGCCACCAGTGACGTGGCCCCGTCAATAAAAGAGCCTGATTGCACGTGCTCGTGGCCAGTTGAGTGATTAAAACCACGGTGTGTCGTTCCTCAAGCAGCATGTGGGTCTAGAGCCCACAACACCACATTGGTGATGAGGTGGGTAGTCAACCATCCATGCCTGCTGCTCTGCGCTGCATCGTCCCTTGTGGGGGAGGAAATTAGCCCGGCAGGCGGCACCCCCCCACCAAGCTATCCACGGCCACCCATGACTGCAGTGATCTACGCATACACGAAGCAACGATCGGAGACCAGCTGTTCCTTATCCTAGCCGACATCTGAGGTGGAGGAGAAGACATGCGATCCTGGTGAGAGCGAAGGCCCCGCGATGCCATTAATACATCCTCTGCCCAGCTCACTAGTACGTCCACAGAGCCCAGTGACCCAGCAACTGCCTATGTTCCAGGAGGGCACCCACACCCACACCCACGCTACAATGCCTGCAATGTGCCCGCTGCTGTGGCGAGTCTGCACCCTCCGCAAGTAAGAGATCCTGGAACTGCAACGGGCGGTGAGAAGGAGACGCTTCAGCTCCCGCCCCGCTCCCTCTTCCTGCTACCTGAGGCGCCGGACAGTTTTCGCACACCAACGGCTACCCAATGAGGTGCTGCCACAGAGAGAGGAGGACCCAATGTCGTGGGAGGCCCTGCATCGGCTGCTTGCAGCGTGCCTCGAAGTCTGAGAGTGTAAGGGAGGCCGCCGCAGCCAGTAAGGAGACTGATGTTCAGCAGCCCAGCAGGCAGTATGCCAGCAAATGGTGTTGTAAGTCTAGTTGTTCTTTACTTTTCATAATGCTCACATATCATTGGTTGTTCGCCTACGTCACTTGGAATGTTGTTTGTGTATATAGCTGATGTCACGCATTCCACAGAGGAGAGACCTTGACTGATACTCTGCAAAGTCTTCCTTCCAATCTCTCCGCTGGCTCGTTAATTTCAATAAATATATAACTTACATATTTCTCGTTTCATCTTTCATGACATCACTACAGAATACGGGATACGTTTTCGCAAGACGACCTTGTGGCAGAGAAACTATTTCAGGCGTCCAGATTCTTATTATGAGGCAAGTGCTTACGATAAAATCATGTAAGAAAATTGTCGCTTAACATTAAAGTATATCTTCATTAATTTTGAGGCCAGCAACTTTCTGTTGGAAACACTTCTGCTAACAAATTGCGCCGTTTATGAAGAATGTGGCAGTGTTCGTTGATTAAAAATTTCACGATCGTCTAGGAACAATGTCAGGCAAGTAGCGTATACTGTTGTCTTGACGGGTTTTTGGTCACGATCGTAAATTTTCTTCATCACGTCTGCTTTTACAGCGCATGAGGAAACCCCATGAGGGAAAGTCGTTACAGTTCTTCATCAACTGTCAACCTTCATGCAGTGACAGTTACGTCAGTTACAGCTGCAGTCAACGTTTTCCTGAGCTGGCAACAACAGGTGATAGGACGTAAAGCGTCATGATGTCATCAGCGTGATTTACGTGACACCATTTTGGGTCCACAATATTTAGTACAAAATACGTTTTTCTGACTGCTGACTTAAGGTAAATTCGACACGATGACAATGAGTAGTATTTACTTTTGTTTGAACAATTTCTGACGCCATAAAAGTATTTATTTCTAGTCACGGTGATTTACTATAAATAATATTCAGACTGAAGGCAAATGGAATGCGTTTATAACAAGTATTTTTATGTATATTTGACTATTTCCGGCACCATAATAGTAATTATTTCATCGCAATTCATTCTGCTCTGTTAGGTTAAAGTTTATTACAGGAAGAAAGATATATAATATTATTGTTGGTGCAAATGAATTCTCAATTGATAGTGCTCAAAGAATGTGACGAAGTCATATAGGTAATAGGTTTGTGAAATCTTTATCCACAATTGCAAAAGAAAATGTTTGGACTGTGAGAATTTTCTTTTGTCAAGTATTTAATATATACATTGCATTAACAATTGATACTATTTTCATACATTAAATCTAGTCTCTATTTTCCAGCATGTAACTATTTACAGGGTCACAATTGAGTTTCATATTAAAAAAGAACCTTCAGACTGTAAACTAGACATCATGGCCAGTGAACACAATTTCTCTACACCCGCTTTTTTCCTCAGCGAACCTGGTAAACCAGTCATGAAATGGCGAAATTGGTATAGAGCTTTCGAAAATTACTTAGTTGCAATAGGTGGTAAGAAGTTTGATCCAGAGAGGAAGAAAGCAATTCTATTTGGACTGGTAGGTGTTGCTGGCCAGTACATTTTTTACAGTTTGCACGAATACGAACCAGCCCCTGGACAATTCATTCCTCTTGAGGAATTTCAAGAAGCTGTTAAGAGACTAGAAAATCAATTTGATGAAGAAGAAAATATTACGGTTGGCAGACACCGGTTTGCTAAAAGAAAGCAAGCTGAATCCGAAACTGTTGAGGAATACATTGCCAGTTTAAGGGTGTTAGCTAAAAGAGTGATTTTAAAGATATGGTCGACGAATATATATGAGATCAATTAGTTTTCCATTGTTTTGAACATAAAATTCAAGAACGTTTACTTGCTTGCAAAAGGCCTACACTTGTTGAGGTTATTGATATAGCCAAGGGCATAGAACGTTCATTAGAGGGTTCTAAAGAATTGGGCAGAGTTCCTAATCCTAGTTCAAATGTTTGTGTAATACATGATCAACAGAAAAAAGATGCAAATTCAAGTCACAAGCATAAAACAAATTACAATACTAATAATTCTCAATCTGTATGTTTTAGCCTTAGCGTTACTGGTTTTTCTCCTTTCTTTTTAATGAGAGGAAGAAGAGGTGACAACAAATCTGTTCCCAAGTTCACTTGTTTTGAGAACTGTCTACCAACTGTCTACCAACTACAGTAGCTATAAATGACGATCAATTACTAGTCAGAAAGAAAATCATTGATTGCCGGTTGAAATATAAGATGTATCATGACAAGGTACACAAGGCTGTTAACAAGGAATTCTGCAAAGGGGATTGGGCTCTTGTCAAAAAACCCAATGTTCAGCTCAAGGGCAAATCTAAATATTTCGATCCAGAAGAAATCGTTGATGTTTCTGATAGTGCTATTTGTCTCAAAAAAAGTTGAATGGCGCAACACGAGTGATGCCATAAAGTTGAGGAAAGATCAAGTTGATTTATGGTATAATGGTAAAGGCGATGTGGCACAATTTGAAAGTGATTTTTCTTGGCTTGATACATATTCAGGGGAAATTAGTGACAACTCTAATAAACATAGCCACAATGTAAGTGACTCCAAGAGCAAATGAAGCAATGACAGTAATGTTCCCAGGTCATGCATGGTTGATGACATAAGCACAGAAATTGAGTTGTGTAGTGAGACTAATGTCATTAACCAAGATAGCATGGATGGGGTTACCAAACAGGAGTGCTCCGCACCCAATGTAGCAAGAAGAAGCACAACAGATTTTCATGGTGGGTGGGAAGGCACATGTACCAGATTTGGCAGAGTATCCAAGTTACCCAAAGTATTTAAGGACTATTTATTGCATTAAATGTGTTCCTTTAGTTAGGAAGGGAGATGTTGTAAGTCTAGTTGTTCTTTACTTTTCATAATGCTCACATATCATTGGTTGTTTGCCTACGCCACTTGGAATGTTGGTTGTGTATATAGCTGACGTCACGCATTCCACAGGGGAGAGACCTTGACTGAGACTCTGCGTAGTCTTCCTTCCAATCTCTCCGTTGGCTCGTTAATTTCAATAACTATATAACTTACATATTTCTTGTGTCATCTTTCATGACATCACTACAAATGGTGCACAAGGGTAGGAGAGATCACCCCCACCACGAACGTGTACCGCTGCCACAGACTCTATGCCTTCATGACACTCACCCGGTGGAGGGCGAGGAGCCATGCCTGCCGAGCCTTCGGTTCCTCTCTGCAGCTGCTCCTATGAGGCCCATGGGGGCCAGACAACCCACAGCATCCGAGCAGCTGCTGCAACATTGAAAGAGAGGGCCCAGCAAACTCAGTGCCCACAGGCAAGGCCTGTGGAGTCAGGAGTGCTGCAGAGGCCTCCGGTCAACAAGACAGTGCCACCTAGTGGTCAACTGTAGATACCGCATCCCCATGCTCGTGTCAAGTCCGGCTGCCTGCATGCAGAAACACTGAGGCCGTTCTGGACATCAAGCGGCCCTCGCAGTGAAGGAGAACTCGTGCTGCTCCTGCAGGGGTAAAGTACCCTGCGCCAACGCAGATTTACCTGTACACACCCGATTTCGGCCAGAGGAGCTGCACAAGTGCACAACACATGAGAAGTGTCCCTGGAGGTGGAAAACAGCACAAAGACGAAAGAGTCATCCCTAAAACGAAAAGGAGTGATTGTACTGCCACACAGGGGCCCCCAGGGATACTGCAGCTAACCTCACCACAGCACAAAGGAAAGCACTACCCAGACTCAATCAGCAGTGCAACCACCCAGACTGTCACATATGGCAATCGTGACTCACTCATGCCGCAGACAAACACATGCATGATAGGAAGGAAAGATAACAGAGAAGTGCATCGCTCCACCCACATGAGAGGTAATTCTTAATCTCTGTCCCATGTCCACTGATCCAGCACGGCCTGGGTGTAGAAATACAAGCTCTCCTCTACACAACACAGCTGGTGAGCGGCTGTAGCCGGCCTGCAACGTATGCAAAGTGGCTCTAATGCCACCTAGGGCCAAGAGGATACAGGGCACCTGCACTGAGGAAAACCCTGCACCGGCGTCTCCAGCCCTGCCTTACCCAAGGCGAAAGTAAGCACAGGAAGGCCCCTGATGGTCGTCACCCCAGGGAGGAGACAGCCCGCTCCTGGACCACGGAACCAACCGGTTGCTGCTACAAGCGTGTGGGGGCAAGGCATGCCCGCTGTGAAGTACACCACTGCTGCCAATTGTTAGGCAGCAGGAAAATGACCCCAAGGAAAGACAACCCACAGTGCAGGCAGACTGCGCACCCTGGTGTACACCGCCACACCTGCAACCCAGAAAGCTGGCCCGTAGCAAAAGGAAAGCTCAAGTTGCCCAGCCAAGGACACTGCTAAGAGTCCAGTGAAAGGAAAAGGACCAAAAGCAGCCAAACCCCATAAAGGTGCAAGGATGAACGTGCACCATGCGCGCAAACCCCATTAACAAGAGTGAACAACCAATTGCATAGCAATGTCTCGAAGGGGCCATACGCACCTTCCACACACAAAAGACTGGTGCAGAGAGCGTGACACCAGCAGCCGCCCAATGCCACCACAAGAGAGGAGAGCTCGCCACACGCCCCTAGCGGTGAGCGACTGCCACCGCAAGGAAGAAGAGCAGGCACGCACTGTGCCAAAAGAGGGCGCCCTGGCAACGAAGAAGCATGCACTGCCTGAGGCACTTGACACATGTGCCCAGAAGATGTCAGCAGAGGTGAACGCCCAGCAGGAAAAGTCATCCCTGCTCCTGACTGCAGAAGCCATGGGTGAAGATCAGCACAGAGTGTCTTTCCTCACACCGCCTCAAGACGGAGTTGGTAGTGGCCCCAAGCCAGGCAAGAGAGGATCCACACACTCTACGTGTCACCCCACCACTGAAACTCAAGCTCAGCAAGGCGGAGGCACAGGGCTGCCAAGTCCCTCCTGACATCCAACTCTACCAGCAAGTCACCACCACCTGTCATCCTGAGTAACCACATGGCAGGCAATCGCCATCACGCCAGCCATCAGCACACACGTCAAACACCACTCCTAGAGTATCGATGGACTGGAGTCACACGCTGTTGCAACACCAGCCGAGAGAAGGGACTAGAGGCTACCTGTGAACCGGGCACACCCTTGAACCACGGTAGCAAGAGCAAGCATCGGCCAAGACATCTCCACCCGAGAGGGTTGTGCATGCAACCAAGTACCGGCTCCTAGGTGGTCCTACAGCTGCCCCCAGTTGGCACACAAGAGGCCCCAGCATAGCCTTCCTGCAGTCCCGCAGCAACCCCAGCAACAGGCCTCTCGAGGCGGGAGGATGACAAGAGACTTCGCCCCACCGACGTATCATCGGTTGCAGCCAAAAGGGTCCACAGAGACAAGTGATCAGGTAACACCTCCACGAACCTTCACCATGAACTCCAGCCATACTCGATGCATCCCCTTGAAAGAACTGTTTGAATTCACCACAGACCATCACTGATGTCAACAAAAAGGGAAGTCATGCAAGACATGTCATCACAAGTGAACTGACGCTATGCAGCAGACATCTCCAAGCCAGCGGTCGTGTCCTGAACCCTTCAGATTAAACTACGAGTGCCAACTGAGATGGTACTGCTGCAGACAGAGTCATCAGCTCACATCTGGCGTCTTCCTGCCACCTGTCTCAGAGGACTGATGGAACCTGTGGTGTGTTAGTTAACTGTTTTGTCCCCACAGGACTGACTAACATTTTGTTTGTTCTTTTATAAAGTTGGGAAGGAATGTAGTGTCCTGTGGGACACGTTCTAGTGTCCCGCAGGAAGCTGTAATCCCAGCCACTCCCTCGAGGGCTGGACACACTGCACCCCAACACCCATCCATCACGGGTGCCACGAGTGATGTGGCCCAGTCAGTAAAAGGGCCTGTGTGCCCGTGCTCGTGGCCAGTTGAGTGATTATAACCACAGTGTCTGTGTCTTTCCTTAAGCAGCATGTGGGCCTAGGGCCCACAACACCACAGTCTGCTTCATTGTGTCCCTCTCTACACGTGATAGTCCTACTTCTGGGCCCAAACCAACCTTCCCCCAAAGGTTCACGTTCCTAGAGTGCCTGATGCTTGGGAAGGAGGGCTTGTCTAAACTAGGACTCAATGTATCGAAGTAAGTATCCCATGCAGTATAGCTCACACCTCTGCCCCTCGAGCCCAGGGATCTGACATGAAGTCTTCCTTGGCTAGGGCCCATTTCCGTAGATCTGCCAACCAGACTCCCAGAGTTGGTGATCTTGCGGACTTCCATGACATTGCAATGCGTCACTTAGTCAATGAACCATGTCACATCCCTATGTATTTTCGCACAGATCCTTATCCCCAACAAGCACAGTGTGGCATCACTAGACTATTACAAAGTCTGCCCATGAGGTAGTTTTTTGCAACACTGTGTTCCAGAATACCACTTTAACTGTGCAGTGCCACACCAAATGCAGGAAGTCAGTGACATCCTCGCCACATCTGTGGCATGAGGAGTCAGCTCCAGTAGCGCCAGTGTTGTGAAGGAGTAGCATGGGTCAGTGGGAGGGGGGCATAGGAATTGCAGTGGTCAAAAAATAAAAAATATTTTTAAAAACTTGCCGGCACAGGCTCCCACACTGCCCTGTGGCCAATCCCAAAGCTGCTCCCATGCATGAGATCAGCTTTAGGATCGACCTGAGTGCCCTTGATTTGCGCTCACAAACAGACTGGGAGTCTGTGACTGCTCTATCCATACCAGAAACGCAGCTGTATTGGAGAGAGTTTCACTGCATATGAAGGTTTGGCTGGCCTGAGACCGTCCAACGCACTGAAGGTAGTGCCCACCACTCTTACTGTCATCCCCCCTGGCCCTACCTCCAAGACTCGTAAGAAAAAAAAATGAGTGTTTATTATCGTTTTGTTTTTCCTTTCCTGAAGCTTTTGGGGGAAGAGGCGACTCTCCTCATCCATAGTGGTGGAGCCGTCACTGATCTGCTCCCAGGAACATGTGGCCTATTCTGAGGGGCATTAAATAGGCATGATGAAGGAAAACAGGACATTTGTATTTTAGCATTCCTGGAGACCCGTTTAACCGTCAGCAGGCTTTTCTCGCAATGTTTGTCTGATACGTCCACCACTAGTGTTCATTCCCACCATGCCTTGAGACACAACGGCGGGTGTGCCAAATGACAGAGCAGTGCAGCATAAAGTGCAGTGATGGCATGTCTATCAGATCCAGACGTTAGTAAGACTTGTAATGGTTTTGTTATTACTGATTTGGCTGAATCCCCCCATCCCTTGTGCCTGGAAGAGGTAGCACATTTCTGCATAGAACAGGAAAGTGTTTGGTCCCAGATTAGAGGACGGCCACAGAGTCTGAAATGGCTGCAGTTGCCATCAAGGACCAGATCTCTCTGCACCGTGATGTCCACCTCTGTCCAGGGGCATGTGCCATGTATTGCGGTACAAAAGGGGGTGGTGATTGACGGAGCATCTGAACCAATCAAACACTCACACCCAGTCAAAAGATTTGTGTTTAATCCATCACCGTTCTTTAGTCCACTATGCCACCCCAGTTCAGACATGGCTATATGCAAATCAGTCTGACCCTGTGCCTCATGGGAACAGTCCAGCCCGAACTGCCAAGCCATGTATTCCCTGGACCGGAAACAAGCTTCCGAGGACCGGTTTCCGGTGCAGCAATCAACGCACTTCCATGTTTAGACCAGAGGGGCAACTGTGACACGTACGTCGGCTTCCCGGGAGCACCCTAAACAGCACCTTGGTGGTAGTGTGCTTTTCATCGGTTCCCCACAGGCCTAGCATAAGCAGCAATCTCTCTAAGTGATCATGGAACCATTCATAAGTTAGGGTGGCTAGTCTCCTCTGCCAAAGCGAAAGCAGACTGACGGTTGGTGGCAGCTGACTGGTAGTAACGGGCACAGGTTGTAAATAACATTTTCCTTGGAAAGATGTCCATCAAAGCACTTCATAAAATCTTTTCAATCCTTCAACTACTTCTGTTTTTTTTCTTCACTCTCAGCTTAACAGTTCCACCTGCAGAGGGGATACCACTCTGGTCAATCATAAGCGGCTAGGTGTTTCAACACCCGGGATTACTAGATACAGGAACACTTAATCTAATTTTATCATCAGGAAAATATGTCAGGTAAAATCACGTGTCTCAACCTGGGCTACGGGCATTAATTGCTGCCTGACCACCCTCCCTCTCTCCTACAGCATGCCAAAGAGCATCAGCTGGCTCCGTTATCATCTTCCCTTGATCTGACAGCCTATCTTCTACCAGACCTCTATAGTGATAGTTGCCCCTCTTCCTTCATTTCTCCCCAGCCCACTTTACAGTCCGTCAGTGTTTTATGATTTTTACTTCCAGTGTCTGCATGGAAGACCCAAGAGGGACATGATAAAATGCTCCTGACTTCAAGAAAGAAATCTCTGCTGAAAAGAAAAGAGAATGCAGAGCTGGTTGGAAAAACATAGTGGCCTGCTTAGAATTGAACAGCAAGGAAAGCATATCTGCCGCACGGATGGACCCGCTTTCTTCACAGAAATCCCTGCCAAGCCGGCTAGAATCTTTAGACATGACTGGCAGCCCTTCCTCAGAGGTAAGGGAGAAGGTCTTTGCCATTTTGGAGGGCTGTCGGAGTACCCGTCCTTCTTCAAAGGAGCCCTTTACCCTGTTTTCCTTTGGCAGTACAGTAGTACACCTTTTAAGTGGAGTGCTTTCAATAGATAACTATTTGGCTCTCCGCTATTGGCTTTCCGACAGTGACTCTGCAGCACCGTATCAAGACCGGTGAGCTGCAGATAAATCTTAGGTGAAGACCAGCCAGATTATAGTATTCTTGATAATCTGTTGCCTTTTATTTTGTTGAGAGTGTAACTGTGCCAGTTGAGTATCAGGAGTTGTAAAAAAAAAAGCTGATATTGGTTTGTGTAAACTTTAATTCTGCTTTTTATGTTAAATCCAACAATCTCAGTTAAAATTTCATTGTGCTAGAATAATGTTGAGGTCAGATTTCAACCAAGAAATGGTGAGGAGCCTCTCTTTTTTGTGTTGTGTTTTTCCTTTATATAACTACCTTGGCTTTAATAGCTGGAGCAAGACCTCTAACCTCCTGGTCAGAGACCGGCCCTCGTCCCCAGCAGCTCCTCTGTTTGTGCTACCTGACGCTCCCCCTACACCTCTTCCGACAGGTGTTCGAGTGGCCTGCTTTTTATTGTACCTGTATCTGTCTTCTGTATTCTGGTTATTTTTTATTGTATTGTACCTGTGCCATTTGTCTTAGCCACCCTTTTTCTGCTGCTGCTGCCCGTGCGGCCCTCCTACCTGCAGTTTCCCTCTCCAGCCTCCCAGCTGCGCTTCCCTGCCCCTTTCCTTATTTAATGGCAGCCACTGCTCAGGTGACTGAGCAGGACTTCTGACCTCCAGCGGAGCAGCACGGAGGTATTTACGTGAGAGGAACTATCCTGTTACATTGACTAATAATTATGGAATCCTCCCCTACCATCCCAGCTCATGGGGCCTGACCACAAATCCTAATAGTATACCAAAATTGGTTATTTTTACTATTAAGGGGCCTATTATACCGCTAGATACAGACAAGTCTATTTTTGCTGTCTGTCATTTTGGAATATAGGCATATTACATATAATTTTGAGTGCAGTAGGGATCATATTTGGTCCTGATGAGTAAAGAAGTGGGCACATCTTATGAAACATGTTCACCCAGTAGGGCGTAATACATACTCCCTATTTTATCCCCGTTTTAATGTTTTCAGCTAGGGACGTTAATAAAATTAGTTTTTTCTACTAGCCAGGGAATTTTTAATTTTTAACAACTTTCACTTACCCTACTACTCTCACGACCCACACCACACATAGCCTATTTCCATAAAATCAAGTGCTCCTCCGTATTCGTAGGTCGAAGCACGCCCGCCCCATAGAGGGACGGGAAGACCCCTATGATGAAGCATGACACAATGGGATTCATAGTGTGTGAGGGGTATTTTAGAAACACTTAGGGGGACATTAGGATGACGGGCGGACTTTGTCCACCCACCATCCTATCGGACAAAGGGACTGCCCGCCATAAGGGCAGGGGTCCCGTGGAGGGAATTAGGATGCGCTCGCCACAGATGCGGGCGCATCCCGCATTTTTAACATTGCGGCGGGAGGTGCTGAAAGCACCGCCCGCCACAATGCTAAAAATGCACGTTGTGCTTTTCAATGCACACCATGACAGGCACTACAAGGTGCACCCCCCAACCTCCCCAGAGTCCATGGGGGCCCGCAACGGGCCCCCGCATGTGGGCTCCGCATGCCACGGAAAGGCATTGACAAATGCCCATTGTAATATGGCTGACGGTGTCTGATAGACACCGCCACCATATACATCCCTTTTCTGCCCCGGTCGCAATGGCCCCTTAGTGCCTTCCTTGACATTTTTCCAGGACTGGCAACACTCACCTTATAATCAATTCTTTTACATCACGAAAAATATAAAAAACCAAACAAAAAAATATAGGGTAGAATCATATTGTTTATGAATATTCGTACAGGAGGAAGATTCTATCTAGGAACCTCTTCACTCCCTTCCTTTGTTAATTTTGGAAACTGCAACACACAATCAGCATTGACATTCTTCATGCCTGACACAGAGCAAATATTAAACACAAATTCCTGCAACATGTACATCCATTTGGCGATTTAGGCAGGGATCTACCTACACCCCTTGTCGTGAACAGATCCACCAATGGTTTATGATCCATCCTGAGCTCAAATTCTGTTCCCCAGACATAATTCTGGAAGTGCAGAACACCCCCCCCAGCATGCTACTGCTTTCTTTTCTCTAAATATGTGAGAGGCAAATACCACAATCCTCTCCGAGGGACCACTACCTCCCCTTAAAAAATGAAACAAAAACATTTTTTTTTTATTATTTTTAAATGCATCTCGTTTTCCTTTAAGGAGAACGGGCTGCATAAATAAAACAGCTTTTTTTAAAAGCAGCCCCAGACATGGTGGTCTGCTGAGCCCAGCAGGCAGCTATCCCTGGGAGGGCCTGTCATTCCCATGGGCTCACAAATTGCGAGAAGCTCATTAATATTCATGAGCCTCACAATTTGCAACCCCATTGGGAATTGCAAACAGTGTTAAACACACAGTTGTACATTAGATTTAGCGCCACGCAATTTGCAACCCACAATTTGTCTCAAATTGTGAGGCACTAAATCCAATGGTCATTCAGCTAGCCCAAAGTCACTTAATTTTGCCGAAATTTTGTGTAAATATGCAGGATAAATTTGTCATTTAATGGTAAAGCTTGGGCATGTAAATTAAGTCACAGAATGCTTTGATACTTTAGATCGGTGTATTCACTTTTAAAAATGAACATTTTGCAATAAAATACTTTGGAATTGACTGAGTAAAAAAAAAAAAGAAGAAGTGTTATATTAGTAACATTACCTGGAATCTTTTGGAAGAATCATAAACAGAAAGCACCCAGATATATTTGAGCAACACTTAATGCAAATGCCCTGTCATATAAAAGCAGCGGGGAGCATTCTCTGTCTGTTGTGGAGCCACTGCCTGCCACAAGACCTGCCATTGTTGCCGCATGAGCCCCTGGTGGGACGAGGGTCCCAGGGGATAACGCTGCCACCGCCAACCATTTCTACACTCTGGGGTGGACTCCAACCCCCAGAGGGCATCACAGGATTCCTGCAGCTGCCGCGAGTGAGTGAGGGAGAGGCCGGGCCAACGAGCTCATAGCGCAGCCTCTCCCACCGCAGCACGGGACGTGTGCGGGACGCAACCCGGGCGAAACCCGGACCAAGGGCAGGCCCGTCTGTCCCCATCGGGGACCGTCAGAGGCCGGGCAGGGCCACCTCTCTGACACCGTCAATCAGTTGGCTCCTGTAGTGGTGAGTGGGGCTTTATATCACTTTCATGTCCGGGGAAACAAATATCATGGTCAAACGCAACCCAATTTCAGCATTGCGTAACACCATGAACATCAACAGCATGTTGGAGAGAGCGGTGAATATAGTCAGCACTGAAATCGAATTAACTGAGAGGCGCCTGTCCCTGGGCTTAACAAAATCCCACCTTCATTTATAAAATGAGAACATTGATATGAGTGACCCCCAATTAAAGTTGCCCATTCAGGCTGATCATGGCCTACACCTATCCGTCGAAGAAGTCGGAGAAAGCGCATTGGGCACTGAGAGTGTTGAGGAAACTGGAAATATAGGGGCAATAGAAGACTCCGCATCTGAGGGCTGCTCTAGGGATACCTTAGTATCGGCAATCACGGATTTATCCCTGAACCCAGAAGTTTGCAGAGCAAAAAGGAAAAAGAAAACAGTTAAACCGGTCTGCTCCAAACGGAAACAACCTCCATGTCTGAACTCCCAACGTACTATGCTAACTACGTGGATTCAGGGCCCGAAAGTTCCAGTGGATTTAGTATCCGGCAGTGCCCCGACTGATTCAATTCCATCAGAGACCCTAAACAATTCCGCATATACCCAGACTGAATCTATACAGACACCTTTTTCTAATTCTACACTTGGGGATACTGCCGTTGACATTACCATAGACACATTGTATGACCGAGTCAAAGTGCTCGTTGATAAGAACTTTGAAAGTTTATGGAAGCGCTTAGACCGTTTAGAATCCTTAACCAACAGGGTAAACTTGCCCAGTAAGGTACCTAAACAGTCATCCAAACAGGGTAGCATTCACAAAAACCTGATCCAGAGTCATGGAGTTCATATCGGTCCTAATGAGCAACAGAGGACCATAACTTCCATGCAGCCTCTTGCCTCTTGTGATACTCATAGCAAAGCTAAAGATTTTATTCCCCCAAAATCACACCCTGATTTTGTTAATACCCAAAATACTGCTTCGACTGCCGCACCATATCCCATTATTAAAACCAGTGTTCATGCTGTTTCCACAGCCTGCACCCACATTGTCGGCAATAATGCTAGTGGGTATGCCGAGCAAGGATGTTTTAAGTTTACCCCCAACTTCCTGTCCGTATGTCCTGATTCTCACGAGGGTGCCTCCATTAGAGAAGAATAAATCCGAGTCTTGGGACCAACTACGGAACAAAAGTATTGATTGGCTGGCTAAACACAAAGGATATTGGAGATTTGATATAAATGACATTTTAATGGTACGAAGGGTTGGTTGGGTTGGACCGTCGGAAAAAAACATTAGGGGGTGATCATATCGTTATTAACTTCCAACGACCAACACTTGTCAGATCAATATTGGCTGCAAGGGAGATTAATTGCCCTTTACCTACAAACATCTGGGCACAGCCTCTTGGTTTCTTTTATAGACCAACATTTGAGCAGCAGCCATTGATCACCCCCTCATACCCGCTTTTAAATAGGGTTTCTGCCCTTTCTGATCTTGATAGCCTAGATTGACCTTCATTTAAATCACAACCCATTGAACCTGTTCCTCCGACACCCATGTTGACTATCCTTGAAAATTATGGTCCTGAGCTTGAAACTATCTCTGTAAATGATTGTTCTGAGCCACATGGCCCATTATTACATGTGTTAAGCTAGAACGTGGCCGGCTTGGCCTCTAAGTTAAGTATTAATGATTGGGTCAAGATGGTAAATAAATACTATATTCTTATGTTCCAAGAGACGTGGACAGCAAAAAAATGATATCTTGAAGGGTATGAATGTCTTAATATTATTCCCCCCCCCCCCTCTAAGCAAGGCAGACCCTAAGGCGGCCTATCGATTTGGGTCAGCATTGTGTCGGGCGGCAGTGTAAAACCAATCCCTACCAAAAATGCCAACTTTCAAGCCTTGATATATACACGGGGAGTTCGATTTGTTTTATTAATTTCTATAACAATAATTTTTTAACCACGCCTAATATGAATTCTGCTAACATTTTTAACTTTATTTCGGACATGTATAATTTCATTGGAAAACAAAGACTGGCAGGGATATGTCTGGGTGGTGATTTCAACGCAAAGATTGCTGGGGGAAATATTTCACCTCCCACCCACTACATTTTAGGCAACCATGCAAAAGGGGGCTTGAATTATTAGACCATTTATTAAACAGCAGTCTCTCAAATGTAATGTACATCGCAGCTATAAATAATGGGGATAGTTTAATACCCACTTATAGAGGCCTTGGCCGTGCTTCAATAATAGACTATGTCTTTATATCAGCTACATTAGAAGACCATTTAGTTGAAGCAGAAGTTAAAGCATCTACCTTTGGGGATTACAACCCAATTTTAGTTTCATTCAGGGTTGCTATTAGACCAGATCCTAGAAAGGAGATAGGGGCCGGCTACCTAGAACCTTCCACAGATAACCTAAAAGTTAAATGGAAAGGTATTGATAACTGCAGAGTGTTCCAGAAGATGGTAAAAACATATCCATCCTTCTGTGAGACTTGCCTCACATTGGATGATCCTAACCCAGAGGTAGTTTCCGCATTTGCCTTACTATGTGCAGGCATAAAAAAACTGCCCTATCAGCCTCTCCTAGGGACACCAATCTTATTAGATCACTGAGGCACACCTATAAAAGAGTGGTGAAGCAGAGGCAAGACGTGATCTTAAAATAACAATGGAGTAATTTGGCCAGTGCTGCAACGATTAACAACACAAACGGTTTTTGGACAGCAGCTAAGTCATTGAGATCACTGGGCAGTATACTTACCCCGTTAAGTTGTAACATAACGAGCGAAGCGTAGGTAGCACACTTTTCCAAAATATATGCTGTTATGCCTCAGTGTGAAGATACTCTTGATAATTTTGCTGTTTCTCGTATCCCAATATCAATATCGGAGGTTGAGGATGCAATTATTCAAAGTCTGGGTAATAAGGCCCCGGATGGGCTTCCAATTGACCTTATAAAATCTACGCCAGAGGTTTGGGCTCCTTTGTTACCTAATGTTTGTAATAACTTGACAACAACTAAAATCCCCAATACATGGTCTACATCTGTAATTGTTCCCACTTTTAAAAAGGGAGACAGATCCAACCCGAGTTGTTACAGACCAATTTCTTCAATTGATAATACTCTAAAGATATTGGGGAGGGTTCTATTTAACAAAATCAGATTTTGGGCAGAGGAGGAAAATATCTTAAATAGATGTCAGCTGGGTTTCCGAAGCCATCTTGGAACGGTGGAACAGTGTCTCAACCTTAATCTGATCATAAGTAAATATACCATTGCACGACACGGCCCCCTTTACCTAGCATTTATGGATCCAACCTCTGCCTTCGATTTTGTTAATAGATCTCGGCCTTGGCAATGCCTTTTAGACTACGGGTTGGATGAGGATATAGTGCACTTTTTAGCATATTTACACAGGGACTTAAGGGCACGGGTGAGAATAAGCACAGATGAGGCAGTCTCAGGGGACATAGTGGTCGGAGAGGTGTCAGGCAAGGGTGCGTTTTGGCCCCACTTTTGTTTATTTTATGTATTAATGAGTTACATAATGTGTTGTCTGACCTGACCACAGATGTCCCAATAATCCACAGTAACAAATTGCCTGCCCTATTATATGGAGATGATGCTGTTTTAATGTGACGCACACCCAATGCTTTGCGTATACTAGTTAGGTGCTTTGTTGAATTTATGAATGGTCTGAATCTTTGTACGAATTTAAAGAAATCTTTTTTAATGTGGTGTGGCCCTAAAAATGTCTTATCAATGTTATTACCTCGGGTTCGGAGACCCTGCTACGCACTCGCACTTTCCCCTACTTGGGTCTACAATTTTCAGATAATGGATCTTGGGCACCCCATTTAGCATATGGTCGGACCAAATTTTTAAAGGCAGTTAACTCATCATCATCATCAATGAAGCTTTATTCGGTTGTAGGAAAACAGCCATAAAAGCACAAATATGATTACAAATACATAGAAAATGCGATTAAAAAGGTGTAGTCAACATAATAAAATATCATAAGAATAGCAATATATGTATGGTGCTAATTTAAAATTAGCACCATACAATTCTCTAAAACTTCCATCAGTAAAGAACGGACAAATGGTTTTCTTAGGATGTAACTCCTAGCAAGAGAGCTTCAATGTAAGATGTATAGGGTGCTAGATACGTACACAGAAAAATGACATTAATCTTAAAAAAACAGCAAATTAAAAACAACTATAAAAATTCAATACACCAAGATTAATGGAAAACGCGGCCAAGACAGGCGTTATCAGCTACAAAGAACCTCAAGTTGGGAAAGGAGCAGCCCATGTTACTTTTCAATTGCCTATGATTAACAACCAGTTTCAGGAATTTTGCTATCAGTTTGGCAAAAAGTCCAGCATCTAAAAATTGAAGGGCAAGAAATGCCGGACGGCACCTGCATAGGCCAAAGACTTTTAAAATTGGTATTAGCCACTGTTTCCTCAGATCCTGGTAGAATTTACAAAACAGTCTAGTATGGATCGTCGTCTGGGAAAAAATGTAATCACAGGGACAAAGTTTTAGAGATTTTTCCCAGGTGTTAATTTTTGGAAAAGTGACCAGGTGGTGGAAAATATTTAGTCTGAACCTAATTAACAAAAATCTATCGTAACCCGATAGATTATAAGTTAGATAAGGCTGAACCGCCATGGTTGTTTGGATTTGTAGCGAGTGTTGCACTGTAGCTTTGCAAACCTCGCTAGACAGCCGTAGAGATTCTAAATGAGCCAGACAGACCTTTTTAAACTGTTTTCTCGGTATTACAGTGATTGAGGTGGGGGAGTGATAATATTGTAACATGCCCAGGTCGCTAAGGAATTTCTTGATATAAGCGATACATCCGATCTTATGTGCCTTATCTAGGGAAATACACTCCTCTATGAACCTTTGGTAGAGAGTAGTTTTGCTGGACGACCAAATGCGATGCCATAAGAGAAGGGGTTGAATCCTGATCAAATCTGTTAGATAAGGCAAACCCACTTTTAAATGGCATGCATAGGTCAAAGTACCCCGCGGGAGTGCCAATAGAAATCTCAGAAAAATGTTTTCTACCCTTTGCTCCTCCTCGACCTTGGCTTATCCCCAAACACCGGCCCCGTATGTCACACTGGATATACATTTTGCCCTGTAGATTTCCAAGAGTTCTAGCGTAGGTCGTCTGCCTAATTTATTGGCAAAGTTAGCTAAGGCAGCTGTTGTCCTCATGAAAGTAAGTTTCCTGGATTCAATGCCATAGTTCCAGGAGTATTTGTGATCAAATACAATGCCTAAATAAGGATACGTGATTGTGCTCTCTAGCTTTTGATTATCAATGTACATGGCCTTAATGTTCTTAATCTTATTCCTCGACCCAGCGGACACAATGAACGTTTTTTTAATGTTAACCTTCAGGTCGAGGTTGGCCATAAAAGTATAATATTTCACGAGAGCACGCTGTAATTCCATGGGGGTATGGGCTAGGATTACAGCGTCGTTCGCATAGAGTAAAACCGGTATAGGGCGATTATTTATGGTGGGCAGGTCCTGGGACCCTTTTAGCATGGCTTTTTCCAGGCCGTTAGTGTATAGATTGAATAAAAACGGGGCCAGGACACAGCCCTGCCTTACCCCGCGCTCCACTCTGAACGACTTTGTTAACTCGCCCCCCAGGCCGTATCTAACTCTAGCTATGGCGTCTGAATAGAGTTCACGCAAGAGAGTTATAAGGGGCTTCTCTATTCCCATGTCCACTAAGATACTCCACAGCTTGTTGTGGTTAACACAGTCAAAAGCTGCTGAGAGATCGACGTATGCCATATATAGTGCCCCGCCTTTAGCATTTACATATTTGCCTATTAATAAGGATAAATTAAGGGCTTGCTCTGTTGTTCCCAGGCCCTCACGAAACCCAAATTGCAGATCAGATAGAACTTTATTGTCTGTTGCCCACTCTTGGAGGCGCTCTAAAATAACGCGGCCAGCCACTTTCCCCAGTGAATCCAACAGGGAAATAGGCTGGTAGCAAGATGGTGATTGGCGATCCCCTTTTTTAAAGATGGGCACAAGAATTGATTGGGACCACGAGTCGATAAGTCCCAGGGCGCAAGATGCTTGAAGAACCCTAGGTAAAATTGGTGACCATAGATGCTTGTTAAATTTAAAAAGATCAATAGGAACCCCGTCGGGTCCTGGCGCTTTGCCATTTTTACTGGCCATCAGGGCGAGCTCCACCCCCTCATGTGAAATGTGAATGGACAACGGAAAGGGTGTTAAATTTGACCCAGCTGAAATTGATTGCATTGGAGTTCATGGGAGGCTGAATATCCGCTCAAAATAGTCAACCCAAAGCTGTTCATCAATCGCAACGTCAATACTGGGATTAGCCGTTGTGGCTGATAGAAAAGGAGACTTCACAACCTTCCAGAAGGCGGCGCTGTCCCTCAGGGTACATGATCTGTGCAGTTGATCCCAAAGATCTTTTTCAGGCTATTCTTCCTACATTTTAGGGCCTGATTATAGTTCTTCCTGAGAGCTGCAATTTCTTTAGTGTTTCTGTACTTTTTATTTAAGGCTGATTTTAGGTTCTGATAGGCTTTTGTGCAGGAACTGTCAAACCATCCCTTAGTTCTAACGTTGCCAATTTTTGTTTTAACTAATAAAATGTCCTTTATTGCTGTTAACAATATGGCAAAATTTGTCATAATTCTCTCGTTGGTAGTGGCTGGGTCAAGACATTTATCGATCACTGGTCTTAGATTTGAGACCAGTCTTGCTGTAGTGTCCAGCGGATCCACTTTTTCCCACCTTAATGAATAGCCATTTAATCTGTTTAGTATTAGGTTGTTTTGCCTTAGGTTCGTCTTGATGTTAAACCTCTCATGTTTCTTGATGGCGTTTAGGGTGATACTGTTTGGGTAGTGGTCGCTGATAGTGATGTCATAAGTTTTACAGGTAAGTAGATCTTTTCCCGCTATCACAGAGATGAAAATAAAATAGATTGCACTTGGCCTGCCTCTACCGTTAAACGTAGGTATAACGGGTATAGGAGGGTTCATCAGATCGTTAACAAGGGCAAGATCTAAGCCACACATGGTTTCGTTCAGGCAAACCCCGACTGAAGTGTGGGAAAAATGGGTTACCGGGTCGCCGTTTTCATCTGCAATACCACAGACTGTATTTGTGCTGTGCTTACAAAGAGTTTGATTGAAGTCCCCACCCCATATTATGGCCAACTCCTTATGTACCTTATTGGATAGGTCCAGGACGCAGGAATATATTTCCTGTATAGCTTTTATTAAATCGTCCACAGGGAGGTTATTATAAAAATTCACAATTACCAGGGCATTAGTGTTATTCTGATGGAGAATAAGTATTTGGAAATTTAGATCCAATCTAATGGGAACTATGATTGTGAATTGAAGTATGCTAGATACAAAGATAGTGAGTCCTCCTTTTGTTCTACCAGAGATAAAAGGCAGTGCCGGAGAGAAATACGTTTTGTAGCCCTCAATGTGTAATTCAGATGGCGCCCGTGTTTCCTGTAAACATAAAATGCTAAAGTAGTGAACGAAATCCAACCAGATGTTATTCACAACCTTTGCACGGAGACCAGCAACGTTCCAGAATAGTATTTTCAGGGATGGGTCGTCCTTGTTTATTACAAGTTCAGGGACCATTCCCATAGTTTCCTTATGATGGCTGACCTGGGTGATATTAGGGGGAACTTCTTCATTTGCAGCACCATCTTGGTCCGAATTATCTAGGTGTACACAAGGGGTAGATATGTTGGTTGTGATATTAAAAGACAGACCCTCCGACTGAAGTCAATCCACCCTTTCCAGTTCGGAGAACTTGTCGAAATAATTAAAAGTTGGGATGTTGTATCTAATTCTAGTCCCTTCCATCAATTCCGCGTTTGCTGATCCCCTGTAGCGCATGGTTGTCGGCGAAGGGGGGGATTGGGGATAGAAAAAACTCAAATCCCTGGTACGGATTTCGCTCCCACCAAACTGAGCAGGCCAATTACATATGTGTTGGACCACCCGCCTGTCCCTAAAATTGATGACAATGCAGTCCCCAGAGAGATCCTTTCTTCTGTGACCCAGCCAGCTTAACCTTCTCGCAAATAGTATTTCCCCAGACGTGTCAAACGGAAGGGGCCTGTTCTTGTTTAGCCAGTGTGCGGCTTTATTTCTTAGCTCAGGATAAGTTTCTGATTTTTCTTGGGGCAGCTCCGGGACACCAACTAGGACTACGGTATATGGTGCTGATTGTGGGGGTAGGTCGATGTGTGGGAATGACCTCATTGGTTTAGCAGGCAGGGAAGAATCCTTCGCTGCGCAGAGGTTATTATTCGCCTGTCCCGGAGATACTGTGGCCTTGCACAGGGCACCCTCCCCTATTTCCACGTCCTTGACTTCAGCCGCCCTCGGAGCCCTCTTTAAAAGCCTACCCGTGTTTTCAGTGTTCCTAATTGTTTGAGCAACTAGGGGCCCATGGTCAGGTGATGGCTGGATAGTGTTATTGGTACCAGTATTTTGGGCTCTTGGGCGTGGTTGTGGGTCCGTAGCCTTTATGTGTGCTCTGTCAGTTAGTTGCCCTGGGGTAGTGGGGCTGCTTTTCATTACTTGCTCCAGATTATCTATTTGTTCGCCTATGCGCTTTACCCGTTCCAGGAGCGGTGCCATTAAAGATTTCATAAGAATTTCAATTTTATCCAGAAGTCCCTCATTGTGTAAGGGAGAAGGTGGGAGAATGACTGGTTTTTCTGCAATTAAGACATAAGGACCCCTATCATTGGTTGAGGTGGGTACAGTGTCGGGTACAATGTTATTAACATTTTTCCCTTTTATTACATTATGTTTAACAGCAGCTTTCTTTTGCTTGTTGCCACCTACATTCCCCTTAACGTTTTTTACAATTAGGCCTTCCCTATTAGTGTGTTTTGACTTAGCCTAGCCTTCTGCCCTCTAGTTGTTTCCCGCGGGCTGTCATTATTTACACTCAGCGGCGAGACAGAAACCGAGATTGAACTTAGTGGCGTGTCACAGGACCCATTACCTCTAGGATCCTCTGCCTGAAGAGGTGGGTCGGGAGTAGCCTCATTTAAAAAATTAGTGGGGGTCAAGGATAACCTTGTTGATAAGGGCATAAACTCGGGGGATACATTGGCCATTGTAGGGGCAATATCCTGAATTGTTGAAATGTGATGGACCCCTGGAAGAGCAACAAAAGATGTTGCCATTATCGAGTCCTGAGAGTTAATAGTGAACGTCGATATATTGGTAAATGGCAAAGGAGAAAGAGACGTAACAACATGGGGGCACTAGATAGTACCCCTGACCTCGGCACTGTGGCTATCGTGTACGCAGAAATCCAAATTCCGCTTGTCATATAACTCTTTATGCATCATATTCTTCAATGTTATTCCTCATTTAATCATGTATTCAATTTTACATCATACTCCATCCACTTGCAAGGAAATGCCAATTTCCTATGCTTCTCATACTCCTGATGGGCCATCCGTGCCTCTTCATTCAAGAATACGTAAAACGCCAATTTCATTTGAAGCAGTTTATTTAAAAACCCAATGCATTTCGGGCCTCCAAGGGCCCTTCGTCAGGGGTAACTGGAAAGATGAATTTAAACACAATTAATATATAATCCATCACATTTTGTCAAAAAGTAATAAAACATGTGCTTTTACATTTTTTCATGTTTTCATGTTCAACCAACAGAATGGTCCTACAAACTATTCTCAAAGGGGCCCCGTGATTAACATCTCATCTGCTACGGTAATATGGATCCATCCGGTGGTATAGATCACTCAGGTCTTATGAATGCGCCTAAGCGTGAACAACATTAACGTGTACTTTTAAACCCCGTCAGTGAGCCCATCACCCCTTCTGACCCGTTAGTTTCTCACTACATCCCTCCGATTAAACACTCGTTCTTACTACCCAGCTGCAGTATACATTTAAAGTAACAGATTTCTAGAAACACATTTCCCAAATGCTGCGCTGTATTTTTCTGGCATTCATCAGATCTACTTAAAGCATTGTTTCATGTTAAAATCATTTAACGACTGTATTCCTACCCTCTCTCAAACATTCTGCCATTACAATGATACTAGTTCATTTGGGTCTCTCTAATATTCCCCAAATCATAATGTTTAACCACCCGAAAACGCCCTTCCATACCTGCTCTACTGACGCTGACTTGTTCCCCTCGCTTCCGCGGTGCAAATCTTTCGTAATGCTGCATTCACCTGGTATTTAAGCCCACAGCCCGCCCCTAATTACTAGTCTGCGCCACCCTTTGTGCGCCTCCCATTACCAGAACACACACCTGTCATTAAACGTTAGTTGCTGACTGCCGCCCTCACTTCATCTCCCAGGGTACTCTATTCCATGGGCAGGATTCACACGTTTTTTTTAAAAAGGAAAACTGCTTTTGAGTAAACATTTTCAATGCAGTATAAAATGACAACGTGTACATAGTCTCATGTTAAATAAATCATCTCCAGTATGCTGGCGATACGTCCATAAATAAACTCGCTGCTTGAAATTAGATGTTCCGCCTTGCTCGTGGGTCATGGATCATTCTTCGTGTGAAGTTCATGTTCCAGTTTTAGTGGGTGCTAACCTAGTAGGGCCGATATTTGATAAATTCATGAAAGGGTAGGTTGCACACCTGTTTTTTACTCAAATTATCAGATTCTTTCATTAATCCAAGCGTGCTCGAAGTCGACGTGCCCAGCCCAAAAAGCACGTAAGGGTAAAACGTAACAACATGGGGGCAAATGAAAGAATCTGATAATTTGAGTAAAAAACAGGTGTGCAACCTACCCTTTCATGAAAGGAGGAAGAGAGCCAGCAGGGAGCGAGAGGCGACGTTCTGTATTTTCAATGGCATTAGCCACCACCCCAATGGTTTCCTGCAGCATACGATCAATTGCTGTCAGACTGGGTAGCGGAGGATTTAGGACAGCTTTTTGTTTTGGGGCAGGGACAGATAACGCAGGATTATTCTTCCCCATTCTTTACCACTATGTATACAGGGGTTAATGTTGTGTGCTTTCGACAAACGCTAACAGATACAACTCTATAAATTACACAATGAGGGGTACTTGGAGATAATACACATTTTCCTATAAACGGCGATGGCTATGTGTATTACACATCTCTTTTTACACTGATTAGTAGTTCGCAGTGAGGCTATCAAGCGTAATAGACTATGGAAGCATCAATTCACGAACCCAAAAGGGATGGCCCGACCCGACCACTCCCGGCCACTAACGGTCAGAAACGGTCCCGCCCTTGTCCCGGGCTCCTCCCGGGACGCTCCCGCAATGCAGGGAATGTGAAAGGGTTATATGGGAGGAACCTCAAAGGGCGTGGCTTGTTCCCGGCCCAGGTGTTATCAGGCAAAAATTCCTGGGACTTGGAGTCCGCCTTGGTGTTCCGGCGTCTCTCTACAAGTCCAGGATACAGGTAAGGGCGCCACGACACTCCACCAGAGCCCGCAGTTCGCAGAAGTTCTTGCCAGAATTATGTCACGAGTCAATGAACACCCAAAGACCTCCACGCTGCGGCAGTTAACTCGATTTTAAACCTCACCCAACCAAAAAGAATTGAGGTAGTATTGTCCCTACTTAAAATTTATAGGACACAATGTGTCCCCATCATAACTTACGGGGCTGAAATTTGGGGCTTTATAAACTCTAAAAGCGCCCAGGTTGAAGAAAATACATTTTGCAGGAGAATTTTGGAGATACCCATCTCATCCTCTAGTTTTGCCTGCCGCAATGAGTTAAAATTATCTTACCTAGAGGACTGTATTAGGTCCCGCCCTGCCATATTTGGCTGAAGGTTTGGCAAAATCCGGCAGCCTCGTTAACAAGGGGAATTATAGTCGACTTTTTAAAATGCGACAAGGGCAGAGACATACCGTGGCTCGCAGAAGTAAATGCAAATCTAACAAGAGTTAATCTTGGTCATATTTTCCATAAACCAGATCAACTAGACGGAATCGACAAAAAGACTGTCCGTGAAGCTTTATATAAATATTACGGGGACACAAGACACGTACAAGAGCTTACCAAAGTATTTGTGGCACAATATATATCAATGATAGAAGATGGTGGTCCCTCCTCTTATTTACCAGCTAGTTATCTTTTAAGAGATATCACCCGCTGGGAACGAAGTTTGCCTTTTTCGCCTCAGATCTGGCTCACTAAAATATTTGTTGTGTTTCCCATTAGGCTATCAACCTAACATTGAGGAACTGCTCTGCCCTTGTGGCAACTTAGGTAAGCAGTCCATGTTGCATTTTTTGTTATTTTATACTTTTTATCAAAAGTACAGTATGCAAATTCTGATCCCGTTTTTAGGGCCAATGGAATAACGGACCTCAAGGTTGCATATGAAACTATTCTCCAGCTTAATGGTGACGATTTAACATTTTTTGAAAATGGCAATTTGCTCACTCACTTCTATGAACCTCTGATAGGCCGGCCAGGTTGTATTATATGCACTTTTTGACTTTGCACTCAAATACGGAAATATGTTTTCTGATTGATATCCGAATGAATAGAGTATTATGTATGGAATTTAACAAACTTGTTTCCTCTTGCTGCTATTTTTTCCGATTTTATTTATTTATTTATTTTATTTATTTTTTTAGGAAATTTGTTAAGGGAACAAATACCCGTGGGCGTCTCGGCGCTGTGGGTCCACTATGCTGTCCATAAATGATCACTAGTTAAAAAGCCATGTTTTAATCTGTTTGCGAAAAGAGAGAAGAGAGGTGCAGGATTTAATTTGGCATGGAAGGCTGTTCCAGAGTTTGGTGGCAGTCACTATAAAGGACCTGTCACCCCATGAAACTTTCTTTGTCCTTGGAACCTGTACAAGACATGCAGTGGATGAACGGAGGGATCTTACCGGGGTATAAGGGCAAAAAGCATCTTTTAGAAAAACAGGTCCAAGAGAATGAATTGCTTTATAGGCAATACAGAGTGCCTTGAATTTAGTTCTTTTCCTTACTGGCAACCAGTGAAGCTGTTTAATAGTGCTGGAGATAGGTGTAAACTTAGGGGTCCCAGTAATCAGTCTGGACGCAGCATTTTGCACCGACTGTAGTTTTTTGAGGACTCCCTCCTGAGCATTCACAAAGAGCCCATTGCAGTAATCAATGTGAGATATCACTAATGCACTCACCAATACCCTGGCCATTCTCATGGGAAGGTAAGGAAGGAGTTTTTTCATCATTCTCATAGTATAGAATGAGGATGACACCACAGCGTCAGCATGGTGCATAAGGGAAAGTTTATTGTCCTGTACGACCCCCAGATTTTTTGCCTTGGCCACCGGGGACAGAGGTGGTCCAAGAGCAGCAGGCCACCAAGTAGGTGACCAAGCTGGGGAGAGATTACCAAACATCATAACCTCCGTTTTATTGGAGTTAAGTTTAAGGCAATTTGTGGACATCCAGTCACTTATTGCAAGCATTCCTAAATTAAAATTGGAGGCCACTTTGTCTCCGTTTTTATTAATAGCCAACACAATCTGAGTGTCGTCAGCATAGGATGTCACCGCCAGGTGATGGGATTTAATGACCCTCGCCAAGTCCGACACATAGATATTAAATAGTGTCAGACTTAGCAAGGATCCCTGGGGGACACCACAGGGGAGAGTAAAGGATGGTGAACTGAAATTGCCAAAAGTGATGGATTACACCCGATCAGCAAGAAAAGAGGAAATAAGATCCCTAGCACCATGTGTAATCCCCACCGCTGAGACAAGGTCGATCAAGATGGAATGATCGACCGTGTCAAACGCGGCGGACAGGTCCAACAAAATAAGCACTGCTGATCCTCCCCCGTCGAGTGTCATCCTGATTTCATCTGTAGCTTTGATAAGCGCAGTTTCCGTCCCATGACCCTTTCGAAATCCAAATTGCGAATTATCCAAACAATTATTGTGATTGATATAATCCGAAATCTGGATATTCATGATCTTTTCAACAATTTTGGCAGGGAGAGGTAGGCAGGCTATTGGTCTATAGTTGACAACTTTAGAGGGGTCTAAAGAACTCTTCTTAATGAGAGGTTTAATAATCGCTTTCTTCCAGATGGAAGGGAAGATGTTTGAAGAGAACATGACATCAAATATCTCAGTGAGTTTGGGACCTATAATGTCAGGGAACATCTTGAGAATGGAAGGGGGACATGGATCTTCCGGCGAGCCAGAATTGGTAGTGCATAATAAATGTGATACCAGTTCTGACGGGACCTGAGTAAAAGTCTGGAAGGAAGGATGTAAGGTCGGATCAGGTGAGGTAACGCCTGACCAAGCCAAGTCCTTGCGGTCCTTAGGAGTAGAAAGTGAGTGTCCAGTACTGATTGTGCGTGCCTTGAATTGGGTGTAAATGTGAGTCACTTTACTTTGAAAATGGTCCGCCAAGGAGTCACAAAGTTCCTGAGTAGCTATGATGGGGAAAGAAGCGGCTTGGCCTGAGAGATGCGTAACTACCTGAAAGAGTTGTTTCACAGAATCGTGCGCAAGCTCGATTTGGGCACTATAAAATTTACTTTTTTCCATAACAATGAGTTGTTTATATTTAGACATCATAATTTTGTAGCATGATTTTTGGTCTGGATCGTAGTCTCGTCTCCATCTACGTTCCTGACGTCTACATTTTTGCTTTTCCTGTCTGAGTATGACATTATACCAGGGTGCGGACTTAGAAGCCCTGTTGATAGATTGTTTCTTTAAAGGAACCCTCACATTAACTGTGTTCTGAATCCAGTTCGTATAGTTAATAGCTCCTAACTCAGGATCAGTCGCAGTAAGTGGCAGTGAAGTCAGTAATAATGTTTGAGAAGCAAGAGTAGCAATGCTTTTCCAAGCTCTAAAATGATTGACGGATGAAGAATTATTAGTTGGAGAAGGACTATCTTTTAGTAAAAAATCAAAAAGAACTGCAGAATGGTCAGTCCACGTCAAGGGGAGAACATCTCCTATCCTTAGTGATATATGGCTAGAAAAAAGACCATCCAAAAGGTGGCCCGCTATATGGGTGGGACCTGAAACTAATTGTGGGAGTCCTATTACTTCTAATTCCGATAAGAGAGCTACAGTGTCGGGATTATCCCGATCCTCTAAGTGAAAATTAAGATCGCCCAGTATAGTATATTGGTTTTCGCCTGCTAATGGCTCAAGTAAAGCTTCCAGGTTAGTAAGAAATACACCCCGAGGTCCTGGGGGGCGATAGATAAGAGTGCTTTTGAAAGGGGTAACGTGGGGAGTGGCGATTGTAAAAGTAATTGCTTCACAAGTGGTGGTAGGGACAGCTTCCATTTGTACTATTAGGTTATTACGGTATATAATGGCTAGGCCACCTCCCTTTTTCGGGGGCGGTCTGTCCATTCTGATGTTTGTGAATCCCTCAGGGGTAGCAGTAACGAAATCGGGTCCACAAGAGAGATCACCCCAAGTTTCGGTTAAAAAGAGAAGGTCAAGATTGTGATCCTCAATAAAACTTAGTATTTCATATTTGTGCTTGGGCAAAGAACGTGCATTCATTAATGCCGCCATAAAAGGTTTAGGCGGTGGTCCCTTACTGCAGGATGTATCTGTCAGTTCGCGACGGTAGGTATTAGTCACAAAGGAACAGTTAGGACAGACATAAGGGAGGGAGTATGGCTGGTTGGCCAGTTCGATGCGAGGGCAGGAGTGAGGCAATGTGTTTAATGAGTGAAGTTGCTTTGAATCATAGGTCAAAGTCACCTCTGGGCTATTTTCCGTGAGACTGGCAGGGGGGGTGGCCCTAGGCTTTGTCCAGGCACGGACGGGCGCAGATGGGCTTGCCTTTGGCACGTCTTCGGCGCGCCATCGGCGGGCCCGCTGCGCACATCCGCTGCGCGTTGTAGGAGGCATGATGGTTAAATACCGAAGGGGCGGCCGACTAGCCTTCTAACCTTCGTGGTGGTGCAGCTTCAGACCGGAAGTGTGAAACTTGCCAGCGAGTGTCTGATCGAAGCTTCCCTCCACTCAAACTGAATCACAGTGGTGGACCGGGGAAGTCGAGGAAGTGAGTGCACAAAAAATAAAGTTACAATGCGGCGCAAATAATAACAATTTTCACAATTTTAAAATACAGCTTATCAAATCAAGCGTTTTAAGTTAAAAGGCAGAAGCCCTCTCCCACTCCTGCGTGAGTCAGTTTATGTCCAGAATAGCGTTCTTCAGAACGGGAGGCGGAAATCAGCTGGTTAAATACCGAAGGGGCGGCCGACTAGCCTGCTAACCTTCGTGGTGGTGCAGCTTCAGACCGGAAGTGTGAAACTTGCCGATCAATTTGCACTTTGCACATTGGCACTTTCTTATATGATGCTGCTATTTGTTACACTCGTTACAACCGTGCGATGATTTATCTAATCGTTTTATGTAGTTAAAGTATTTATGTATGTTTTTAAATGGAGATGATGTTTTTATGTGACTTAATAGCATGTCCATCCGTGCTGCTATTCTTTCCGAATCATTTGCACTTTGTATTTTGGCACTGTATCATATGAAGGTGCTACCAAACATACCTGTGATAATTCTGCGATGTTTCACTGAACTGTTTTTATAGTTAAAGTTTTCTTTAAGTACGTTTTTTTAACCTAGTTGATGCTTTGATGCAAATGTTTATGTAATTAATTATGTGAGAAATGTTTGTGCTTTTGTGGATACTGCATATCCGAATAAAGATAACTGAATGAATGAATGTAAAAGCAGCATGCTGGCATGAAATATTAGCACCCTGGCATATAATATTAGCACCCTTCCACCTTTTTCCTGCTCTTGCACGGACCGCAGCCTTTTCCCTTGGCATAACAGTTCTCTTCCTTGATGTCCAGCTTCTTCCCATTGACCGCCTTGTCAAAGACTGTGCCCTCCCTGGAGATCATTTTGTGCTATACCTTCGGATGCGACACGCCATTCATCATCAGTGGTCAGTATTGGATACGGATCCTCCCTCACATACGTTGTTCAGACACTGATATCTGTGCCTATGTTGCTTTACAGAGCTATACTTGACCATACAGGAGTCTCACTTACTCCCCTTCACGACGAATTGGATACGGATATTGGTCGGGCACTGGATGACTCTGACTGAGCTACAGCCCTCCAAAGTCCACACCAAGCCCCCCGTAATTCCCAGTTTCAATGCATACAATTCACCTTTATTTATTTAAGAAGCCTATAGAGTGCACAGCTACCCCAAAGGGTCTCCCAGCACCATCAGCGGACAGTAGCGCAGCACAGCAAGAAGAATACGGGGTTTAATCAGACGTCTTTCACCGCATCAGCTAATCCTTTTATTCCCACGGCTCAACTGGGCTGCGCCGCGGTCAGGAGTTTTTGACTGATCTTCAGCACATGCTGCCACCTGGGAAGCTTGTACCCTAGGCATCTTCAAGCATTACTCCAAAGGCGTCCGTCAAAGTCATGGGACCGGCGATCCAGGGGGGGGGGGCAAGCGCTCCCCCTTGCCCTCCCCTGCGGACGCCCATGGTAGTGGTTACTAACCTGGTTAGAGCACATTTTGCAAGCCTTGCCTTGCTACTGGATAAGTCGGTCTTTAACCTTGACTGGCGCTTTGCTCAGCCTCCCAGATTGGCACTGTGGCATGGGCCCGCCCATCACATATGAGATCATTTTGTCAGAACTAATTTGTCCTCGATTAGAGATTTTTCTTTAAACGCAGTTATTAAAAAAACCTTTTGAAGGCTGCCTATGGTAGTGACTCGTTCCATAAGAACATTCTCTTGCAGTGGTGCTATGGAACTTGCAAAGAAGGAGTAAAATGACAATGCAAGGAGGCTAGCTATTATTGACCAGAGTATTTTGTGAAGTTATTTTCACAAGAAAGCCTCAGCATCTAGCAGCACTTAAAGAAAGTACTCTGTCTCGCAATTGTTTGCCATATAAGGCCAAAGACTCGGCAAATCTGTGCCCGAGATGCATATTTGGGGATCTTAAAGACTCATCTATACACCTAGGTAACTAAGCAATTCAGGAAGGCCAGGTCACCACCTAAAACCAGCTCACTGACATAAGCAGTTTCCTGCCATGACTGTTAACAATGGGTGAGAAGTTGGAACTTTTAGATTGTTTGAGAGGGTGCAGAATGCTGCAATAAGCGTGGTACCTGTTCTCATTTCTTTTTTTTATAAGTCTTTTTATTAAACAGGCTCATGAAGTGATACATAGTAAAAGACGAGCACATGCATTCAGATGATCAAACACGTGGTGACAAATAAATACCTGTTCTCATTTCTAACTGCCTTTGGGTTAGGAAGGCACCTTTGCTATCTGTCAGGCCTCCGAGATATTTATTTGTGTCCACATTATCAAATGAGTGCTTGTTCAGCAACAACATTGCACTCTCTTTGTAAGTCTTGTGACGGACATAACTTTTGTCTTGCTTCAGTTATTTTCCAATGCGTTTTTAGTAGCATACTTAAATAGTATGTCTATCAATAGCTGTGGGTCAATTTTTGTGGAGCTGCAAAAGAAAATATCGCATGCATACAGAACGTGGTTTAAATCAATTGGTCTTGTACACAAAGGAGCTGTAGGGGTAGTGAACAGGTCATCCCCCACTCACAATCTTCTACACAACAAAGGACCTGTTCACACGGTGAAATGTATCCTCAGATTCGCACCTCTATTCCCAAAGTGTTCGAGGGGCAGTGGTTTAATTATACACCATCTATATTTACCAGATCTGGGTTTCCACTTTAAAAACACTATGGGCCTCATTTATGAAAAGTGACGCATCGCTGCGTGAAAACAGCGATGCGTCACTTTTCACGGCGCTCTCCCTGCGACATGATTGATGCGTCATATTTATAAGATGACGCATCATGTCGCAAGGAGTTACAGACTGTAGGCGCAAAAGTGACGCATTGCTGGAGTGTGTCACAAAAGTGACGCAACTCCAGCAATGCTTCCTTTCACATGGGGAAAGCCCCATGTGAAAGGGCTTGCGTCAGTCTAACGCCTGCTGTGAGGCAGGCGCAAGATTTTGACGCAACAGCGTCCTAAAAGTGACGCAGTGAAATCTCATAGATTTCGCTGCTCACTATTACGAGGCTTTTTGCGGGTGAACGCCCCCTCTGCATACTTTATACCTGACGCAGGTATAATGTAGCGCAGGGGTTTACAAAGTAACGCATCTGCTTAGATGCGTCACTTTGTAAATAGTGCGCATCAGGAGGTTTGTTTTACGCCGCCGATGCGTCACAAAAAGTGACGCATCGGAAGCGCAAAACTCACGCAAGGCCTCATAAATGAGGCCCTATACACTTTAAGTTGCTGCGTTGCTTCCAACTAGTGAGTTCCCCATGTTCTCCCTCCCAAAATATGACGAAAAAGTGACAAGGAGATGCGTGAAAAAGTTTAAAAAAATGTGTGAAATGTTGGTGGTGCCTCACGGAAGTAACACCATGGGGGTAAGTTGGCTGGAACTCACTAGTTGGAAGCAACGCAGCAACTTAAAGTGTATAGTGTTTTTAAAGTGGTGGCCCAGATCTGGTAAATATAAATGGTGTATAATTAAACCACTTCCCCTCGAACACTTTGGGAATAGAGGTGCATATCTGAGGATAAATTTCACCGTGTGAACAGGTCCTTTGTTGTGTAGGAGGTTAAATTAATTGGTCCCAACCGTGGGGAGTGGTTGTTAGTTGAGTCGAGTACCTTAGTCAAGTCTGATAGTAGAAGATTGAAAAGAGCATTTGCAGGCACACATCCTTGTTTGAGGTCGTTTTTTCAGTATTTTCCTGGAGAGGCGGGACCCATTCCCCATTTTTATCCTTGTTCCAGCTATTTGTACAAAGCAGTTGGATTCCTCTCAGCAGGGGCGATGGTATCCCCCAGTTTGCTAGCTTTATTTACAGTTTGCTTCCATCCACATAATAAAGTCCAATTAAAGTCAATGAAACGTAGATGTACTGGAAGTTTTGATTATTTTGGTTTATACATATTGAGATCTAGACCCAGGATGTTTGTTAGAGTACTCTTAATTTGTAAAAAAAAAATAAGTGCCAGGACTCTCGTCGGGAGGCCACTGCACTTTGCACCACAAATTGCCCCTGCCAATAACAGTTCAAACACAGCTACTAACCATCACACTGTTACAAGTGTGACAGTTCATACTATTCCAGGCTCCCGAAGCTATAAGAATGACTTGGGAGGCAGGGATTAGTCATTGTAAATGTAAACTGGACTAATAAAGAGCTGCTGTGCTCACACCTAAAATAGCCAGACAGTGCCACCATGTCATAAGCTCCGGTGCTGGCAATTAGGTGCCGGTGCCGAGCGCCGGAAACCATCGCCTTAAAATAAACACTGGAGTACTGGCACCGTTTAAGAACCTTGTTTGGGTAGAGGATACAATGTTATTTGCGCTTGACCATGCTGTTAGCTCATCCTACAGTGCTGATGCAAAGTATTTGGCCTCATTATCCAATAGAGCTATTAATTGTGGCCTGGATCTAGCACCACCTTTGAATATCTGATTTATTATGGTTCCGTGCCACTCATCCTGTATTGTTCCTGTATTAAGTGCACAGTCGAATAGGGAGCCGTGTTTTCCGGCCCAGAATGGGGGATTTTCTTTCACTATTGCAGAATCCTGTTTGGGCTGGGGGCACCAACTCACCTTCCTTGTAAGATAATTGTATTTGCTGGAAGAAGGTTTGATTCTACCAGGTACCTGAAGCTGGAAAAATGTTTTCATTCAGCATTTGTCATCTGAGACCTGCAGAGGTTACAGAGTCACAGGGTCGGGCCTTTAGTAGAGTCATTGTGTCCATCCAAGGGCACGGCCACTGAGGGTGCTGAACCTCTAGTGAGATATATACAAAACTGATAATCTTATGGGCTAATACAACATGTGGATTGGAGCAAGCGTAATACGTAATAATAAACACAGCAGAATGGAGGAGCAAAATATGCTGCAAAGTTATCTAATTTATGTAGAAAATATACACATTCCCTAACAGTAATATTTTAATCCGTTTGAGAAGAAACCACTTTTTTGTGAGATCTGCAAATTATATAGCAAATTATCTGGCAAATCTGGGAAATATAAAAGTATGCAAGGAAATTGTTGCAGTAAAAGAATATCACAAATTCAGTGACCCTTACCACCATACATTGTTTCAGCAATAATGTATTCATGAAATATAAACCAAACCTAAACATTCTCATTTTAATCAGGGCCAATTGTTAGCTGGACTTTGAGGGAAACAGATTCATTCAAGCCAACTACCCCCAAAACATAAAAGAAAAAACAAAAACACACATATTGACTAACGTGTTATATGGTCCTATATTGTCATCATGGGGCTCTGGTGACATTTGTAAATTACTCAATCGTCAGCCTTGTGGTTTATCAGTCACTCAATGGCAATATGTTATATTTGTAGGTTATGTTATGGGTATTTGTAAAGTGCACTTTTACCTGTGAGTGTATCCTGATGCTGAGTAGGATTGTGAGTCGAGCCCTGTCTAAATGGAAAGTCAAGCCTTCAGTTTCTTGCAGAATTTAAGGAGAGAGGAGAAGAGTCTAATGTGGAAAGGGATGTCATTCCACGCTTTAGGAGCAATGTAAGTGGAAGCCTGTCCTCCTGTTTTGGTTCTGTGTATGTGTGGGATGTGTCTAAGTAGGAATCCTGTGGAGCGGAGGTGTCTGGATGGGGCATAAAGGGGAAGGAGGTCAAGGTACAGTGAGCTCTTGAAATGATTGACTGAATTTTTCCCAGACATAAATAAGATCGAAAAAAAGAGACTTCTGATTTGCTAGGAGCGCATCAGCACACCTAAGGAGCAGGAAAGACTTTAGAGTAAGCAGCCATTCCAGGGTTTGGGTTAGAGAAGTGATCTAAGTTCAACTGACCTGGTGGGCGAGGAGGTGGAGCTTGGATGCTCATACTTTAGAAGAGTGTGCAAGACTGTCCAGGATGTATGTCTGTATATAAAAAAACTCCTCCGCGCCACTTCCAATCCACACGGACCAGCGAGGCGTTCACACAGGAGACGGACCACAGGATCAGTTACAGGTTGTCTTTATTTTGGCAGATACAGCTGGAAAAAGTGCATTACGCGTTTCGGGTTACGCAAGCCCTTGCTCACATGCAATGATTGTTTGTAACTCTTTTGTTTTTATAATGCTTGGTGGTTACCCAAACCCAGCCCTCTGATCAAATCATGTGACCATAGACATAAACAACATCTCAAATGTTGTAGTACTTACTGTGCAAATATGCAAAAAAGAAATCAAATACCAATTTCTAAATAGAATAACACTTTGTTATCTTCACATATTACTGGATGAATCCAAGAAGATAAAAATAGAATAAACAAACCTATATACAAAGGATTTCTATTTGTTCTAAATTGCGAACACCACATATTAATAAAAGAGGACTTGCATGGGAAAGTGTATTTCAAAGTGAATTATACAGTGTAAAACAATCCATGTCTAAAGTGCAGAGATAAGTTTACTAATATGTGTCAATAATTGAGAATAAAGTGCTACAGTCCATGATAAAACCACCTGTATAAAAATGTTAACTTCATGCTATTTATACACTTTAAGATAAAATCACATTTTAGCAAATATTAAAGCATGGTTAAAACATTTCATATTCAATACGGAGTTTATCCTAAAAAACTGTTTAAAAACACCCTGTGGCTAAAATAAATGTTAAAAAGGATTTTGTGAAAAAAGAGAGAAACAGGATATTTAATATATTTACACCAGTTGAAAGAAACGAAGAACTGCAGGTATATCACGTCTGGCTAACAGGGAACCTGACTAGCCAGACAGAGGAAATTAGATGAAATATGTAACCATATAGAGTCAGTATATACGTATGTTGTAATTATCATTTCATATCCCCATAGGCAACAGGGAACCTGACTACCTAGGGTCATGGAACGCGTGTCCAAGAATAGAGAATCACTAGATCTTTTTACACAACGAGTCGTATTATAGAAACGTGTGCAGATCCTTGGTATTGTTGAGCCCGTTAGGCCATTTACTGTCATACTCTAGGATCATGCTCGACTCCAATTGCCTTAGTTTGAGCTCTCTGTGACCACCTCTACGACATTTTGGAACTGCTCCCACTACATAGTATCTCAAGCAATTGATATCTTTATTGTGCTTAAGTTCAAAGTGGCGAGCCACTGGATAGGAAGGGTCGCTGTGTAACATGGCTCTCAAATGTTGTAATATCCTGATGTGCACCTGTTGTTTAGTGCTCCTAATATAATTGAGACCACAGGTGCACGTCAGGACATATACAGCGAATTCCGTTTTGCAGGTATGGTTGCCTACAATAGGAATTTCTTCCGAACTGAATGGGGTACAGTAGTGGGTTTTATTCACCCCGAACTTGCAGGCACGACAACTGGAGCATTTACAAAATCCGGCTGCCAACCAATTGGGTTTCTGTTTAAGTTCCGGACTTGGTTGGTCCAGAATTGTTCCCATGTTGCGTGCTCTGCGGAAAGTTACGGTAGGTTTGGGTGGTAAGATAGCTCCTAACACATTGTCTGTGAGGACAATTGGCCAATTTCTATTGATGATCTTTCTGATAGTATTTTCTTGGTCACTAAAGGCCGTAATGAATCTTGGACATGTATTTGAGTCTGCTGCCTGGTTTTGTTTTACAGTGTTGTTAATTGACTGTGGGTCTGGGAAGAGACTTGCACGAGTTCTAGTATTGGCTTTAGCCAAAGCCTGATCGAATATGGTATACGAATACCCTCGATCTTTCAATCGGTCTCGTAATTCCCTGACACATTTGTTAAATTCGTCACCAGAACTACATATTCTTTTTAAACGCAGAATTTCTCCAAAGGGAATACTGTTTATGGTATGCTTGGGGTGGAGACTGGAGGCCTGTAGAGTAGTGTTACCTGCGGTAGGTTTTCTAAAAAGTGTGGTTTGTAATTTACAGGAATCATCAATATAAACTTTGACATCTAGAAACTCAACTTGTGATGCACTAATGTGTGATGTGAACCTTAAATTCAGGGAGTTGTTATTGATTTCCTTAATAAAAGAGACTGCTTCTTCTTCGTCCCCCTGCCACACAATAAAAATATCATCAATATACCGCAAGTATTTGATCACTTTCTCATTCATCCAAGTTTTATGCGTAATGTTGAGGACCTGCTCCTCCCACCAGCCCACGTGCAAGCACGCGTAGCTAGGGGAGAAACAGGCCCCCATCGCAACACCCCTTAACTGTCTCCACACATCTTTGCCAAATGCAAAATTGTTATTGTTCAGACACCAGTCCATTAAACTCAATGCCACTTTGTTGTGTTCGTAGTATTCTACTGATCTTTGGCCTAAAAAATGGCTAGCAGCCTTTAGGCCATCTGTGTGGGCTATGCTGGTGTATAGGGACTCCACGTCCAAAGTTATTAAAAGCATGTCCTCCTGCCACTCAATTGCATCTATTTTCTGTAGGAAATCGCTGGTATCGCGAACAAAGCTGAGCAAATTCTTTACATGGTCTTGTAAGAAGAAGTCAATGTATTGTCCGACTTTTTCTCCTACACTGCTGATAGCAGAGATTATTGGTCTGCCAGGTATAGGAGATATACCTTTGTGGATTTTTGGTATTAAATAAAATACTGGTAAGACTGGAAAATCGTTGTGCATGAATTTAAACTCTTCTCCAGAGATAAATCCCTCCCTTCGCCATTTTGACAAAAGTTTAAATAAAGTGTCATTAGCTTTCAGATATTCCTTGTTGTTGGATTTTATATAACAATCGGTGTCATGGAGTTGTCTTTAGGCCTCAGTAGTATATTGAGACTTAGGCCACAGCACAATATTTCCGCCTTTATCTGCAGTTTTCACCACAATGTCGGGATTAGCATTTAACTTTTTCATCAATGTAAAGTAATTTGCCTGCTGTTGGTTAAATGCTTTTCTTTTGCAATAATTAGTTTTTTTTGTGCAATGCTTTGATTTCCGTAGTGATGCAATCATGAAATGTATCTAACGCATCTTTTGCCATTAGAGGGACAAAGTTAGATTTGCCTTTAAAAGGAGTAACACTAGCGCCTTTTTGTGTCATATGTATTTTGCTTAGCCTCCTTTGGGTACTTAATTCCACGTCAGGACCCATAGGTTGAGAATCAGTTGCCAAATCCAAGTCATGTATGTCAAGTAGGGTTTCGACATCTGCAGCTGAAACTGATGGTATAGGATCATCAGCCGCAGTCGGAGTGGTTGAAATAGTTTTTAAATGTTGCAGAGTAAAGAATTTTTTAAGCTTCAGTTTTCTTATAAAACAAAAAACATCAACTCTTGTAGAGGCATATTTGAAAGGTTGTGCAGGACAAAAGTTGAGACCCAGAGAGAGTAATTGTTGTTCCGCTTTCGATGAAGTTATATTAGACAAATTTATGACAGAATCATTTATTACTTCTTCTTGTTGTTCTGCCATGTTTGTTTCTTCTTGTTTTTTTGTATATTTTTGTTTGTGTCTCTTTCTTCTCGCTCGTCTTTTTTTGTTTCTCCGCTTATTGCTGCATTCTTTTGTCGCGGTCGTAGTGTTCCCAGTCTTTCCGCGACTAAAAAATCTAGTTCTTCTTCCAGATTTAAAATGGCTCCAGGTTGGTCATTCCTCAAAGAACCATTGCTGGAGGCACTAGAAACACTCAATGACATATTAGAATCGGTGCTAGAAATATCGTCATCTTTATTCCCACTCGTTTTTTCTGCATCATTACCTTGTTGTATTTGCTGTTTGTTACTCTTCATACTAAATTGTTTGCGTTTGATGTCATTGTACTTCCTTGCAAATGTAAAGATTTGTCCATTTGCATAATCCGCCTGATCTCGAGCGAATTTATTGACTTTTCGAACTTTAATTCTATCCTCATGTTTTTTGAGTCTGTCCATCATAGATTCTTTTAGCTTATTACTGCTCTCGGTTTCAGTGATTTTATCAATTTCCTCTTGAATTGTTTCAATTATCTTTAAAATTTCTGCTCGGTCAATGGCTGCATGCCTAATAAGAATGTGCACTAAATTCATTGATGCAGCTAGATTGCTTTGCCCCCAATCTTTTAATAGCTGAGCACTTGGATTTTCAAAACTTGGAGCGAGCATAATACGAAGACCTCTTGGGACACGCCCAGCCTCAGCATACTTTGTTAGTGAGTAATGCTCCCACCACTTAGTGATTTCAAGCCGCCTTTGCTTTTCGAGGTCCTTGTATAAAGTTTTAATATTGCTCTCTTCCTGTGCTGCGATGTTAATGGGGGCTTTTTTAGGAACACTTCCCGAAGCAGCAATTTGCTCAAACAGTTCGTCGGCTTCAACTGCTCTGACACGGAACGCTTCTGCAGACATGCTTAAACCCGCTGCATCTATATATACTAGTAATCATTAAACGACCCGCTGATATTTTACTTGCGGCGTTAGCTGGAAAACGATCCCACACTCGGTGATACCTTCCCACCTCCGCTCTGCCACTTTAAGACTCACCACGTCGATTCAGCTCCAAACAACAAACGGAGTCCTCCGACCCGCGTCGGCTTGTGCTTTCGTCGTATGTCGTGAAAATCTACTCGGCTGCAGTAGGGGGTGTCTGTTGAATTCCTCATAGGATCCAAATTTCGGTTAGCTTGAAGAACAGACGCCGCATCAGGGAAAGGGGTCCGTATAAATATATATTTCTAACAACAAAAGAGTGTCCACTCAAGAAGAGCCTCACAGGTGGTTATCTTTCCTTTATTGTAGGTGCAACAGAAAGCGAGCTGGGAGCAGGAAACAAAAGTAAGTCCCTAACGCGTTTCAGGCGTGCAACGCCCTTGATCACAGGCAATGGCTTTTCCACATTCACAGTTCAGTACGTCTGCACTTATTTCATTCGTAGTGATGCCCCACCCCCTCACACAGGGCTCGTCGGCATCATGGTAGTTGTAGTGCATTGTAATCTCACCCCAGTGGGTCGTTCTGTGAATTGCAATCTTCAGTTAACAATGTTTCTCCAAGTGGGTTGTCAACCTTCTGGCAGCTCGTTCCTTGCCAATACTTCTCCCACACTCGGAAAAACCACCACGTCCAAGCTGACAACGAAGTGGTGAGAGAAGATCCGCGGTATGCGGCGGGCAGTTCTCACGGCCGGACCGGCCGTAATATATCCCAACAAACGAGTGTCCACTCGAGAAGAGCCTCCCAGGTGGTGATCTTTCCTTTATTGTAGGTGCAACAGAAAGCGAGCTGGGAGCAGGAAACAAAAGCAAGCGCCTAACGCGTTTCGGGCGTGCAACGCCCTTGATCACAGGCAATGGCTTTCCACATTCACAGTTTGGTACATCCACGCTTATTTTGTTCGTAGTGATGCTCCACCCCCTCACACAGGGCTCCAAGGCATCATGGTAGTCGTAGTGCATTGTATTCTCACCCCAGTGGGTCGTTCTGTGAAATGCAATCTTCAGCTAACAATGTTTTCCCAAGTTGGTTGTCATCCTTCGGGCAGCTCGTTCCTCGCCAATACTTCTCCCACAATCGGAAAAACCACCAAGTCCAAGCTGACAACTAAGTTTTGACAGCAGATCCGTGGTATGCGGCTGGCAGTCCTCAAGGCCGGACAGACCGTAATATAACCCAACAAAAGAGTGTCCACTCGGGAAGAGCCTCACAGGTGGCTATCTTTCTAAGTATGGGCGAAATCAGCAAAATCGCGGTCTGAGAAATCGTGCGAATACGAATTTGCGATCCGCATAATTCGCGAATTCGTTCGAAATTGCGAATTTGTGTTTTTTTGCATGTTCGCAGGGCTTTTTGCGTGTTCGCGGGGTTTTTTGAGTGTTCACGAGACGCTTGCATGGTGAAGTTACCCATGCGGTCGTGTATGGGCACAGCACCCTCTGGTTCACCACTGCCACCCTCTGGTTCATCACTGCCACACTCTGGTTCATTACTGCCACCCTCTGGTTCGCCACTGCCACCCTCAGGATCATCACTGCCACCCTCTGGTTCATTACTGCCACCCTCTGGTTCATCACAGCACCCTCTGGTTCACCAGTGTCACCCTCTGGTTCATCACTGCCACTCTCTGGTTCACCACTGCCACCCTCTGGTTCATCACTGCCACCCTCTGGTTCACCCCTGCCACCCTCAGGTTCAGCACTCACCACTGCCACCCTCTGGTTCATCACAGCGCCCTCTGGTTCACCCCTGCTGCCACCCTCTGGTTCAGAACTCACCACTGCCACCCTCTGGTTCATCACAGCGCCCTCTGGTTCACCCCTGCTGCCACCCTCTGGTTCAGCACTCACCACTGCCACCCTCTGGTTCATCACTGCCACCCTCTGGTTCACCACTGCCACCTCTGGTTCACCACTGCCACCCTCTGGTTCATCACTGCCACCTTCTGGCTCATCACAGCACCCCCTGGTTCACCACTGCCACCCTCTGGTTCACCACTGCCACCCTCTGGTTCATCACAGCACCCTCTGGTTCACCACTGACACCCTCTAGTTCATCACAGCACCCTCTGGTTCACCTCTGCCACCCTCAGGTTCAGCACTCACTACTACCACCCTCTGGTTCATCACAGCATCCTCTGGTTCACCACTGCCACCCTCTGGTTCATCACAGCACCCTCTGGTTCACCACTGACACCCTCTGGTTCATCACAGCACCCTCTGGTTCACCCCTGCCACCCTCTGGTTCAGCACTCACCACTGCCACCCTCTGGTTCATCACAGCACCCTCAGGTTCACCACTGTCACCCTCTGGTTCACCACTTCCACCCTCTGGTTCACCACTTCCACCTTCTGGTTCACCACTGCCACCCTCTGGTTCACCCCTGCCACCCCCTGGTTCACCACTGCCACCCTCTGGTTCATCACAGTACCCTCTGGTTCACCCTGCCACCCTCTGGTACAGCACTGTCACTCTCTGGTTCACCACTGCCACCCTCTGGTTTACGACTGCCACCCTCTGGTTCATCACAGCACCTCTGGTTCACCCCTGCCACCCTCTGGTTCACCACTGCCACCCTCTGGTTCACCCATGCCACCCCCTGGTTCACCACCGCCACCCTCTGGTTCATCACAGCACCCTCTGGTTCACCCTGCCACCCTTTGGTACAGCACCGCCACCCTCTGGTTCATCACAGCACCCTCTGGTTCACCCTGCCACCCTCTGGTACAGCACTGTCACCCTCTGGTTCACCCCTGCTACCCCCTGGTTCACCACTGCCACCCTCTGGTTCATCACAGCACCCTCTGGTTCACCCTGCCACCCTCTGGTTCACCCTGCCACCCTCTGGTACAGCACTGTCACCCTCTGGTTCACCACTGCCACCCTCTGGTTTACGACTGCTACCCTCCGGTTCATCACAGCACCCTCTGGTTCACCCTGCCACCCTCTGGTACAGCACTGTCACCCTCTGGTTCATCACTGCCACCCTCTGGTTTACGACTGCCACCCTCTGGTTCATCACAGCACCTCTGGTTCACCCCTGCCACCCTCTGGTTCACCACTGCCACCCTCAGGTTTACGACTGCCACCCTCTGGTTCATCACAGCACCTCTGGTTCACCCCTGCCACTCTCTGGTACAGCACTGTCACCCTCTGATTCACCACTGCCACCCTCTGGTTCACAACTGCCACCCTCTGGTTCATCACAGCACCTCTGGTTCACCCCTGCCACCCTCTGGTACAGCACTGTCACCCTCTGGTTCACCACTGCCACCCTCTGGTTCACGACTGCCACCCTCTAGTTCACCACTGCCACCCTCTGGTTTGCCACTGCCACCCTCTGGTTCATCACAGCACCCTCTGGTTCACCACTGACACCCTCTGGTTCACCCCTGCCACTCTCAGGTTCAGCATCAGCACTCACCACTGCCACCGTCTAGTTCATCACAGCACCCTCTGGTTCACCCCTGCTGCCACCCTCTGGTACAGCACTCACCACTGCCACCCTCTGGTTCCTCACAGCACCCTCTGGTTCATCACTGCCACCCTCTGGTTCATTACTGCCACCCTCTGGTTCACCACTGCCACCCTCTGGTTCATCACCGCCACCCTCTGGTTCACTCTTGCCACCCTCAGGTTTAGCACTCACTACTGCCACCCTCTGGTTCATCACAGCACCCTCTGGTTCACCCCTGCTGCCACCCTCTGGTTCAGCACTCACCACTGCCACCCTCTGGTTCATCACAGCACCCTCTGGTTCACCACTGTCACCCTCTGGATCATCACTGTCCCCCTCTGGTTCATCACTGCCACCCTCTGGCTCATCACATCACCCTCTGGTTCACCAGTGCCACCCTCTGGTTCACCACTACCACCCTCTTGTTCACCACTGTAGATTATGGGGGGAAAGCACACCTGCCCACCCTCAACTGAGATGAATTAATTTGGGACTGGTTAATGTGTCACTGAATTTGTGCTTCAAGTCTGGCACCTGCTTCCTTAGCTGTAAGCGCTTCCTGTTGCAGTTATTTTTTTTTACAGGAGCATTGTGCCATACTTGTAACTATTCTCTGACCCTGCTTTGAGGGTCGGAGCAGGGTCAGAGAATAGTTGCAAGTAGGCAACTGAACTCTGGAGGGGCCCCTCAGGAAGCACTACAGGGAATGGTTACAAATTAGCATGAACTTTTGCACCTGCTAAGTGCTTTCAGTTTTCCAAAATTCGTTTTTCTGCCATTTTGCGAGATTTGCGGGGCACGAATTCTTGCGAAATCGAACTTGCAATCCGCAAATTCATGCGAATTTACGGATTTCTTTTTTTTGGCGTGTTCGCGCGTTTTTCTGCTTATTCGCGCACCACATGCAGCGCACCGACCCCGAGGTTGCCCATGCGGTCGTGTATGGGCGCGGCCATCTTGTTTGCGTGACGTGTTTCCATTTCCGGGCGCTCGTTTTTGTGTGCGCGTTGGGAAAATATCGCGCGAACTTACCCACGCGGTCCTCTATGGGCGAGGCCATCTTGTTTTTCATTCACTGCTATGGTTTTGGGCATGCTACCTTTCTATCCATCTCACATCTTCGTAATCCTATGTTTTTCTGAACTTTTTTTGTCTTTTTTTGCTTATTATCTCTCTCTTCAATTTCCTACATCTATATTTTGTGTTTTTTTTAACTTTTTGTTACTTTATTATCTACTTTATTTCTTTCGCTCTCTCTCTTATTTTTTTCACACCTATTCTTCTTTCCTTCTTCTTCTGCCCAGGACCATGGCTAAGGGAGGCGACAAGGGCAAGGGGAAGGGCCTAGCACCCCGTACCTGGCTCCCTTGCGGGCGTTTGAGGGGGGAGGAAGTCCAGGCCAGGGAGATCTTCTCCGCGGTGGAGGTGGCCGTCTTGATGGTGTTTGTCCAAGTACACCTCCCTAAAACCGTGGCAGCAGGTGGGCAGATTGCTTCCGGTTACGGCCTCCAGGAGCGTCGCCAGCTGTGGGAGAAGGTGTGCCGGTGCATGTATAAGGAGTCTGGGGTCCGGCGCACCTACCAGCAAGTGACGCACCGGTGGAGTGACATCTTGGACCGGGAGCATGACATGCTCGACCTGCTCGGTGTGGAGATCCCTGGCCTTGGTAAGTAGCTATTTAATAACTAATTTTTTTCCTTCTGCTCTGTTATATTGCTAATCTATTTTTTTCCTGAAGAGTACGAATGCTGCTGATTCGATTACATTGCAGGTAAATTAATGTTTAAATAGCTTCTGTCATTGCAGGTGCTCGCCTGGTTATTGGCGTTGCTACTATGCTTACTTGTTTGCAACTTTTTAGTCATTTGAGAGCATTACTGTGTAATGCTAGAGACAGTAGACTCAAGTCTAGTCCTTCTTTGTACTCCTGCTGCTGCCACTTTGAAGAGATAGTGGTGGATTGATACGTTGAGTATATTATTTATTACTTGTTATAGGACATTTGTTAGTGGTCTGCAATCATGATGACGGACTGTGTCTGTCACGCGACGTCTCATGCTGCTGAGTGATGGCAGTCGTAGTAGAACCTTTTTGTTGTTGATGTAGTTAGTGAATTACATAACTTTCCTATTAGATGGTCTGCGAATCAGATCAGATGCAATTGATGTTAATTTGTTTCCCCGACATAATTTTAGATTGAGTACAAAGAAATCAAATATTTCCCAAAAAACAATCGTCCATGTTGTGTTTCTTTATTTCATGATCACCAGGACCTCCCAGGGGCAAGGTGGCGGCGGCGACAGAGACTCCGGTCGCAGAAGGTGGAGAGGCTCAGTCCCTTGCAGGCTCTTCTGCTGGCCCCAGTAAGTTGTTCTATTGTTATATTAATACTTATACTTCCCTAACTTTTACAGCTCCTATTCATTACAAACTGGTTCCTAATAATTCTATGTTTTACAAAATAGTCTTTGATCTTCTTCTAATGTAGACTACTTTCTACATTCTTATCCTGCCTCTACCATCACTCTTTGTGCTACTACTATTTACAATTATGAGTCGGTCTGAGTAGGTAGCTAAGCTTGCCCATTCGGCAAACGGTGTGAAACAAAACTCTAATACAGCAATAGCTCTAGGCACTGAGTGCAGTCCTCTGGGTTGCCCTTGCTGTCTATTCCAGTCTTCTTAATGTAAGTGCTTTGACAATTTCCAACAACAAAATGTCATTGTTTACACCAAGTAAAAGGTAGCAGTTGCTTTTTTGATTTGAGAGGAGCACATCCCATACCGCTAGTGTTTCAGGGACTATTCTGCACACAAAGACGTATGGACAAGATAAATAGGACATTGTTGATGATAGGTGCAGTTCGACTTTCGACATACCTCAGTCCGAACAGAAGTTGAGCCTCCAATCCCCTGACCGACTATCTAGAATGTCTGACCAATGAGTTTACGACCCAGAAGAACAGAAGAAGACTACCTACGAGTCCCGGCCTATCTGAGTCACTGAAACTTGACTGCCAAGTGCAGTAGTTCAAACTTTCCGCTCACTCTCTCGTGAACAAAAACCACACAGTGTTTGTTAGTTTTAAAGTTTTATTTTCAATTAAGAAATGAAAACATTATTTCTTTATTTTTAATAGCGTAGTATTCTGATGGATGAATCTGACGTTAAAGTTTAAACAACATTCCCATGAATGAAATTAGTATGACTTAAACTTAATATAGCCTTATAGCCCACCGTAGAGGGCTATACCGGCTATTAAAGGCCCTCTCCAGCATTAAAGGCCCCGAGCCGAAGGCGAGGGCCTTTAACAAGGGAGAGGGACTTTAATAGCGGTATAGCCCATCTACCAAGGGCTATAAGGCTATTAGAACATTCTGTCACTAGAGTACAGAATGTTCTAACAAAAAAAACAAAGCCTTTTGGGAGCATGAGGGGATTGGAATCCCCTCAGGTTCCCTGAAGCCTTTGTTCACAGCCAGAGCTATGAACAAAGAAGCATTGGAATGTTGGTGCCCCAGGCTTATACCAGCCATTATAAGCCCAGAGCACTCCATTGTTTTCAATGGAGCTCCCAACATTCCAATGTTCTAATAATAGTTAACAGACACATGAAATTATTAGAATAACTGTGCGGGAGCCCCCACCTTCTTTAAAGTACTTAAAGTACTGCTGGTGATGACTCAGTAGTAGTTGGTGAATCGTCTGGCAGAAGGGCAATGGAATCTTCTTTCTGTAATGAGAAAAATGGTGCACGTTAAGCAAGCATTCATCAGTTGTCATAAGAAGAAGTGTAGCATTTAATGGAATAAGCATATAAAAGTTTAACACCCTCCCCAAAAACGTTACTTTTGTTCAATCCCAGTAATAAAAAATGTGTTATGTAACATTTTCTTCCATTACGAGACAAAATAGGGGGTTGTGTATGGCATATGAAAATATGACATGTTTTTCCTAGACGTCACAACATCTGATGTGGCACAGATGACCACCAGTGCCGGGGCCAGCAGTGCGGAGGGGTCCACTCTGGATGCGGCGGCGCCAACAGGAAGAGCTGGAGGGGAATACTCAGCAGCGACGGATGGTGGTAAGTTATTATACTCCTTACTTATTGACATTTTTTTGAGTAGTCTCGTAAAGGAGTGTATGATGTACTGTACAGTAGTACACAGTACACTAGTATAACTACACTGTACTGTCAAGAACATTTACTAATTTAGAATTACTTTTTGGGCTATCACGGAGAAGACAGTCAAACTTGACTTTTAATAGCATTAGTGGCGGTACTTCTCTGGTAACCAATGGCCCCCTCTATTTCATTTCAACTCAGCTGGCAAATTTTTATTGTGAAGCCAAGTCATATCAGATGTAGTTTAGGGATGTGAAGAACGAAAAGCTAAAGAAGGGTGAAACGAAGGACGAGCGAGTCTTAATATTTATTTATGACTCTAAAGAATGGTTTTGTTGAATGCAATTAAACATAAGAAAGAAGACGGCGGTTTCCAAAATATAATGAAAAGGGTGTTAGTTGGTTGTTGACAAAAAGAAATGTTGGTACATTTGAGACATTAAGAAGAGTCATAGACGTACTTTGGAAGCCTGGATGTTATCTGGATGTTATCTGGATGTTATCTGGATGTGACCGCCTGGACCTCGTCCTGAACGGCCGCTCCCCCCTCACGCTCCCTGACTCCAGCTAATTGCAGCGCCCAGAGCCCTCAGCTGAAACTGATTTTGAAGCGTGACTCTTCGGCATTGATAACTCGAGAGTGGTATCGTAGCTTCAGGAATTGCGCGCTGAGCATTTTCCTACCATTGAGCTTGCAGCGAGTTGTAACTGTGCAGTGTTGTGAACGCTCTGTGACCGCAGCTTGATTAAAGTGCTAGCGCTAATCTGGCTGTGCTTGCTGGTATAGTTAGTTAAGTTTCATTTTTGGCTCCACCACCATCTTGTGTGTTGTCCTTTCCCCTGACACGCCTCCCCGAGACCGCCTCCCAGCTGCCCCTCCCACCCACGAACAGAGGGTTCCCGTCCTCCCAAGGCAGATTGTGACCGCCTGGACCTCGTCCTGAACGGCCGCTCCCCCCTCACGCTCCCTGACTCCAGCTAATTGCAGCGCCCAGAGCCCTCAGCTGAAACTGATTTTGAAGCGTGACTCTTCGGCATTGATAACTCGAGAGTGGTATCGTAGCTTCAGGAATTGCGCGCTGAGCATTTTCCTACCATTGAGCTTGCAGCGAGTTGTAACTGTGCAGTGTTGTGAACGCTCTGTGACCGCAGCTTGATTAAAGTGCTAGCGCTAATCTGGCTGTGCTTGCTGGTATAGTTAGTTAAGTTTCGTTTTTGGCTCCACCACCATCTTGTGTGTTGTCCTTTCCCCTGACACGCCTCCCCGAGACCGCCTCCCAGCTGCCCCTCCCACGCTCCGCCCCCTCCTCCATCCATTTATGGCCAATGCCCCCACGCGCAGCGTCCACGCGCTACGGCCGCGCCGAAGGTGCGCCAAAGGTAAGCCCGTCTACGCCCGTCCGCGCCTGGACCGCGCCCAGCGCCAGACCCCCTGCCCCTCGCACTGCCCATCCCTCCCGCATTACCTACGATGCCGCCACCCTCCTAGCCCTTAACCCCGGTCGCGCCCCCAAATGCGTCCATGCCGCTCCTGGACACACCCATGGACCTTTCTCTTGCTACTCCTGCAAATTCAGCGGCTCCGACAACATCTCCGCCACGACCACAACACAGATTCCTGACCCCACCCACCTACGGTGCATCCTCCTCAACACCCGCTCGGTCCACAGACACGCCATTGACCTATGGAATCTACTAGACACCACCTCTCCAGACGTCGCCTTCCTAACTGAAACATGGATGAACGCTTCCTCCGCCCCAGACATCACCATTGCCATCCCTGAAGACTATAAGATCACACGCAAGGACCGTACCGGCCACACAGGAGGAGGAATCGCTATCGTCCATAAGAAATCAATCCGCATCTCAACCAGCTCTGACGCCAACCTCGCCAACTCCGAACACCTTCACTTCCTGATCCACATCGACCCCAAGACCACTCTCAGAGGCACCCTCCTCTACAGACCACCAGGACCCCGCGCTAAATTCAGTGAAGACATCACGGACTTCATCACTCCACACGCGCTTCCCTCCAAAGACTACATCCTTCTGGGAGACCTCAACTTTCACCTTGAAAAGATCAACGACCACAACACCGCCACCCTCTTAGACAACCTCGCCAACCTCGGTCTTAAACAACTAGTCACTTCCCCCACCCACATCGCAGGTCACACACTCGACCCCATCTTCACCTCCAGCAATCACGTCTCCTTCAGCCACACTTCGGATCTCCTCTGGACTGACCACAGCTGCGTTCACTTCACCTACAACAAGCCGAAACCCATCAACCACCTCCAACCAACTCTGCAGAGAAACTGGAACAAAATCACCACGGACCAGATCTCCACATCACTCCTTCTAAACACTCCAGCCCACTCTTCTAACGCAAACGAAGCCGCCGCCAACCTCACCCTATGGCTATCCAACACCGCCAACATCCTAGCACCACTGAAAAAACGTCAAAGCAAACCTGGCAGCAAGAAGGCCTCATGGTTCAACGATGATCTTAAGAAGTCCAAGAAACTCTGCCGCTCCCTTGAAAAAGCTTGGAAAAAAGACCCAACCACCAGCACCAAGGACGCCTTCAAAAACGCCACCCGCACTCACCACCAACTTATCCGAAAGGCCAAGAAAACAGCATTCAAGGATCGACTTGACAACAACGCCCACAACAGCAAGGAACTTTTCAACATCGTCAAGGAATTTACCAATCCCTCATCTAACTCCAACGACATCACCCCCTCCCAAGCCCTCTGCAACTCCCTAGCCTCATTCTTCCACAACAAGATTGCAGACATCCACAACAGCTTCGACAACCAACCCGGAGACCAACCCACCCGACCATTTGCTGAACATTCTCCCCCCATGAAAACCCTTAACAACTGGAACCCAATCTCCACTGAGGACACAATCCGCCTGATGAATTCCATCCACTCAGGATCCCCCACAGACCCATGTCCTCACCACATCTTCAACAAAGCAGACTCCGTCATAGCACCGCACCTTCGAGACGTCATCAACTGCTCCTTCAACTCCGCCACCTTCCCGGAAGATTGGAAACACGCTGAACTCACCGCCCTTCTGAAAAAACCCACAGCGGACCCCACCGAACTCAAAAATTACCGCCCCATCTCACTCCTTCCTTTCCCGGCCAAAGTCATCGAGAAAGCGGTCAACAACCAGCTCGCCGCCTTCCTCGAAGCCAACAAATCCCTCGACTCCTCACAATCTGGCTTCCGAGCAAAACATAGCACTGAGACCGCCCTCATCGCAGCAACAGACGACATTCGAACTTTGCTGGACAATGGAGACACAGTAGCCCTCATCCTCCTCGACCTCTCTGCAGCATTCGACACGGTCTGCCACAGCACCCTTTTACAACGTCTCAATAACATCGGAATCCAAGGAAAAGCACTTGAATGGATCACCTCGTTCCTCACCGGAAGAACCCAGAGAGTCCGCCTCCCACCATTCAAGTCCAAGGCCACTGAAGTCATCTGTGGCATACCACAAGGATCCTCACTCAGCCCCACCCTCTTCAACGTATACATGAGCCCCCTCGCGGCCATCGCCCGCCAACACAACCTCAACATCATCTCTTACGCGGATGACACTCAACTAATCCTTTCTCTCACCAATGACCCCAGCACCGCCAAAACTAACCTACACGAAGGAATGAAAGAAGTTGCCGAATGGATGAAACAAAGCCGTCTGAAACTGAACTCAGACAAAACAGAAGTCCTCATCTTAGGGACATCCCCCTCTGCATGGGACGACTCCTGGTGGCCGGAAGCCCTCGGAAAAGCACCCATCCCGACAGACCACGCACGGAACCTAGGCGTCATCCTGGATTCTTCACTCTCAATGAACAGACAAGTCAGCGCCGTATCCTCTTCCTGCTTCAACATCCTTCGCATGCTCAGAAAAACATTTCGCTGGATCCCCACCGAAACAAGGAAAACAGTCACCCATGCTCTGGTCACGAGCCGACTGGACTACGGAAACACCCTCTACGCGGGAACTACCGCTAAACTCCAGAAGAAACTCCAACGAATCCAAAACGCCTCAGCCAGGATCATACTAGACATCCCACGCAACGAACACATCTCTGGTCACCTTAAAGACCTCCACTGGCTACCCGTCAATAAGAGGATCACTTTCCGACTGCTAACCCACGCACACAAATCACTCTACGACATCGGACCAGAATGCCTCAACTCACGACTGTCCTTCTACACCCCCTCCCGCCAACTACGTTCCTCCAACCAAGCTCTCGCCACTATACCTCGCATCAACAAGACCACCATGGGAGGCAGATCCTTCTCATACCTGGCTGCCAAAACATGGAACTCACTCCCCGCTTACCTTCGCCTTACCCAGAACCACCTAGCTTTCAGAAAGCAACTTAAAACGTGGATATTTGACAAGTAATCCTCCTCCCCTGTCTAAGCGCCTTGAGACCCTCTGGGTAGGTAGTGCGCTATACAAATTCTCTGACTTGACTTGACTTGACTATCTTCTTTATCCTCCTCGTCGATAGCAGAGGTGTATGATGTAGTAGAGCAGACGCTGAGTGGATGAAGTATGGCCAGTGGTAGTGCCACCCCTATAGAAAAGTAAGACATTCCTATCCCCACCTGCATGTACTGCTTAAAGTACTGCGAGTCTGCATCATCATGGCCTGTGTCTGTATTTCTTGGGTGAAAGCTGAGTGAACTGCCATTATGGCGGCTACCACAAGTTCACGTACCAGTAATTTCTTTTGCAAAACAAGAGAAAAAAAGTAAAAAAGGCCTTTTTTTAGTACTCTCTGACTATGTATGTAGTAGTGAGTCACCCTATAGTGCTGCTAGTGGAATTCCTGAAACTCACAGTGTCACAGGCTTACAAAGACGGCGGAAAGATACATGCCAAAATGTTATACTGTGTTTGCTACTTGCTGGTGTTTCTGAGTGTCAACCTTCCGTTGAATTATTTTGACTTTATGTTAAAGACTATTGGCTACAGTATTTTTCTTTCTTTCTTCATAGATGCTACTCCCAAAAAGCTCACCCGTAAGGAGATGGCTGTCCGGGCCAGGGCCCGTAAGCTGGAGGCTATTTGTGTCGAGTATCGTCGGTTGTGGGCTCGGGAGCATGAGGAGACATCAACATCTACATCCTCCTTCACTGCCCCGGGTCCACCAGCCAGAAGCCTCCAGCCAAACGGAGCCGTGGCCCGACAGCCTCCCGCCACCGCTGCACAGAAGCAACAACGTCAGCGCCCCCCCAGATCCTGGATCGTTCGTGTGCGCCGACTACGCACAAGAGTGGACTACCTGGAGCGGTTGGCCGAAAAACATCAGCGCCAGCTTCGGGACCAACGCAAAGAGCAGCAGGACATGAAGCAACAGCTTGCAAAACTACGCCACCGGAGGAAGTGACTGTCGCTTGCCCCTTTTTTTAAAGACTGTTGGGGGGGGGGGGGAATTGGGTGTTTGGGAAAGGGGACTTTTGGACATTGGTTGGGGTTAGGTAGGGGGGTGAGTTGGGTTAATTTATTTCATTTTTTGACTACCACAATATATTTCTTAATAATTATTTTTCATACCAAAACATAGTATACGCGTTCATATTATTTTGTGCGGGGGTGGGCGGTGGTTACTGGACGTTTGGTTTCTTCCAACTTACCAGCATGAATGAAACATCTAGTCCTGAAATGTACCAAAGTGCCAGTAACCGATTTAGTGAATTCAGTAGCCCTACTAGTACTTTACTAGTAGTACTGGCAATCTCTGCTCTCCTCCCAGTCCTAGCCCAATATTCTACCTCTCCAAAATGCTTATCTTACCTGTGATTCTTGTTTGAGAATCGGGGTAGCCCCAGGGCTGGCTGCATTGCAAATGGTAACTAAGGTTGGTTGTTGACTTGAATCCTCGACGGATGCAATATCATTGTTGGGCTGGTAGCAGTAGTGGTACACACTTGCAGTATCACCATATGAAAAAAAGAGGAAATTAAACATTGAGTGGCCTGAGTGTAGCATTAGAAACAGTACAATAGATAGTACGGTACAGAACAGTGCCCTAAATTGTAGCCTAAGCAGTGCCAACGTAAGGTAAGAATTAAGCATTAGATTGTTCACGTCGTGTAGGAGGAGGATGTTCTTATTATCAATCCACGATGGCGCACATGAACTTCTGGTTGCTTTGACCTTATCCTCCCCAGCAAGTGTGTGGAATTTATTGTTGTTGTCAGTCACACCTCAATGAAATACCACACAGCCTGGGGGAAGAGGGTTAGGGTTTGAAAATGGGATGGGAATAGGGTTTTTTGGGAAAATGTGGTAGAGAGGAAAAAAAACACAGCATGGACAGTCAAACAACAAATGAAGAGAAACAAATCTTTGGATTTGAAGATATTGATAAACCTTTAAAGGGACATAAAGGAAGTGCACTACTGCATGCCAGAAGTTGTTTACTAAATGGATGGTTAGCTTACTGAAAAGTAGTACTACTACTTACTGCAACTTACTAGTAACTATGAAGGAACAAGTTGGCAGTACAGCGCTGCAGTCATTACGCAATTTCACTTGCCTATCTGCCCTCAGAGAATAAACACTTAGAACATTAAATTAGTGTTAAACATAGCAAAGATGTATCAAATAGCTGGAGGGATGAATTTGAAGCAGAGATCAAACAAACGCACAGAGTCACACTCGTAGAAGTAAGTTCAAGTTCACAAGAATATCATGTAAAAGAGAAGGAGAATTTTGGATACTGTTACTGTTTTTTGTAGATGTCCCGTTGAATTTGTGAAGTTGATGCATCCAGCCATTCCTCTTATTCGCGGTACTCCTTCATTCCATCGGAAGCTCCGTCGATCAATCTTGGTGACCAGACACACTGACTGTCCACTGCCTGCCTGATGCAGATTTGCGGATCGCTAATTGTAAGCCTGAGTAGTACATCGATGGCACAGGGTAAAAGCCTGCCTGCCATTGATGATGGAAAAACACAACAGTAAGTTTTAAAGACACCTCGGAGAAATTGTTTTTATAAGGCACGCTGTGTAGTGCAAAAATTATACTGTCACTTTCAGAGATGACAATCCCCAAAATCTAGAACACCCCACATTACCCTCCCAAAAACGTGCAGAATACTGCTGCTACCTCGCAGAGGGCTAATTTCAAATCGTGCCAAAACGCACTCAGAAAGTATGGCCAAAACCCCCCTTTCCCACCATGGATTTTCTTCAAACCACTTGCAATCAAAATTAGACATTCCAACAAGTGTTCCAAGACCCCACCCAGTCGTAAAAATCTAGAACCCCCGCCCAAACACATGCAATACAATACTGCTAACCCTAACGAGCCCTAAGTTAAGAATAGTGGCAAACGCTTTCTTTAACTAGGCCAAATCCCCCCTTTCCCACCATAGATTTTCTTCAAACCACTTGCAACCAAAATTACACATTCCCACGAGAGCTCTAAGACCCCAGAACCCAGTTGCAAAAATCTAGAATACTCTCAAACACATGCAATACTGCTGCTAATCCTAACGAAGCCCTAAGTTAAAAAAAAGTGCCAAAACGCTTTTCAGCATGGATTTTCTCCAAACCACTTTTATCCGGTATTAGACCTTCCCAGCAATCCCCCAAGACCCGCCAACCCACCCGCAAAAAAGCAGAACACCCCCAAACAGGCAAAAAGCAAAAATGGAAAATCTCATACTTAGAATCGGCCTTCTTTCAATTCTGTCCAAACGCGCTGTGCAGCTAGGCCATAACTCCCGTTTTTCTCAATGGATTTCCTGAAAAACAAATTCCATCAACATTAGACTGTGCCAGCAGTGCTCCCAGACCCCAAAACCCACCTCCAAACACCAGGAACCCCCCCAAACAGCACCCCAAAGACAAGCAAGTGAGCAAAAACGCAAACACTTTTTCACCTCCGATTTTCTCCAAAACACTTTTATCCGGTATTAGACATTCCCAGCAATGCCCCCAGACCCGTCAACCCAGGCGGAAACAAGTAGAAGACCCCCAAACAGCCAAAAAGCAAATATACAAAAATGGGGACAGAAATTTTCAGGCAAATTTCCAAAATCACTCCGCGTGGACTCTGCAGCTAGGCCCTAACTCCCCTTTGCCACCATGGATTTGCTTCAAACCCCTTGCAATCAAAAGTATCCATACCCAGCGTTGCTCCAAGACCCCAAAACCCACCCCCAAACACCAGGAACCCCCCCAAGCAGGCCCCCGAAAACACGAAAGTGAACGAAAACGCTAAAAAGGCAAAAACTTTTTCACCATGTATTTTATCCAAAACACTTTTATCCGGTATTAGACCTTCCCAGCAATGCCCCCAGACCCGTCAACCCAGGCGGAAACAAGTAGAAGACTCCCAAACAGCCAAAAAGCAAATATACAAAAATGGGGACTTAGAAATTTTTAGGGAAATTTCCAACATCACTCCACGCGCTCTGCAGCTAGGCCCTAACTTCCCTTTGCCACCATGGATTTGCTTCAAACCTCTTGCAATCAAAAGTATCCATACCCAGCGTTGCTCCAAGACCCCAAAACCCACCCCCAAACACCAGGGACCCTCCCAAACAGGCCCAGAAAACACTAAAGTGAGAAAAATGCCAGAAAATGGAAAAATAATTTCACCTCCGATTTTCTCCAAAACACTTTCATCCGGTATTAGACCTTCCCAGCAATGCCCCCAGACCCGTCAACCCAGGTGGAAACAAGTAGAAGACCCCCAAACAGCCAAAAAGCAAAACCTTAAAAAGTGAGACTTAGCAAATTTCGGGCCAACCTGGAATTTAGTCCAAATGCGCTGTGCAGCTAGGCCCTAACTCCCCTTTTCCACCATTGATTTCCTTAAAAACAAATGCAATCAACATTAGACTGTGTCAGCAGTGCTCCCAAAACCCCCGACCCAAAACCCCCAAATAAACCCCCAAAAACCTGCAATACTGGTATATTGAAAACATGGCAAATTGCGCTGTTCACAAAAAACAAACAGCAATTGGTTTCAACGGAGACAGACAGCTATTGCTGTCCACTGCATGCCATCTTCTCATTATTCATTACCTGTTCTACTTTATGTCCGCATCTTCTTCGGAAAGTGAGGGCCCACAGGGCAGCCTCTCCTGTAAATTTCAGAAGTAGGTCTGTCAACAATCAGCAAGCATGTAGTCAGTCAGTTATTTCAGTCCCACTTGAGGGGACTCGTCTACGAAGACAAAGTTTGTTTTTTCTCCATAATCCATCCATCTGCCTTGAGGGAAATGGATAGGGGGAGTCTGGAGGAGGAGGATAGAGGAGCATGATTGAGTTGTGAACTTGTGAACATCTGAATGCAGACTGCGGCACCTTCAAATCAATAAGTAAAATAAGATGAAGACAGTGCTGATGATGGACTTATTGTGATTTGGTGATTAGAGTTTTTTTGTGGTAAAAGTAGCAAAACAAAGAAAGACACACAGGAATAAAAGTGAATAAGTACGGAAAAAAAGGAAGTAATTTTCAGTCCTCGGTGTCAGGGAAGCAGAGCTCGTCCTCCAAGTCTATGAATTGAGATGGGAGTAGGTCTGGAGACCGAGAAGAACGTCCGCCATCGTCACCTAAGTCGGTGTCCTCTTCTTCCTGCGTGCATTCACGTATTTTGTAATCGGGCGGTATGAAGTGCTGATTCATCTTGATTATTGTTAACCTCTCCACATTTTTGGGCAAAAGGTGGGTCCTTTTTTAAGTAACAATGGCACCAGCAGCACTGAAAACACGCTCAGAAGACACGCTTGCGAGAGGGCAAGACAAATAAATTAGAGCCAGGTTGGTGATCAGTCGCCATACAGAGCTTTTCGTATACCAATATCCCAATGGGTTCTCATTATGACAGACCTCTGTTGGGTCATCCAGATAGGCCTGCACCACCGACTCAAGGTTCTCCAGGGTTGATCCACTTTGCGTACCATCTGCAACCTTTTCATCAGTGGACCGAGCTAACCCTTGCTGAGTTAGCCAATCCCCTTCCGACAATATTTGTTTGCGGCCTGGTGCAGGTGAGGATGATGATATGGTTGCTGGTGTCGTTAACGGCTGTGAGGGAAAGTGACTCCTTCGGCCACGGATTGAGAAGTGGAACTTGACGCCGGATGGCCTGCTGATTCAGTTGTACTTGTGCTGCCTCCTTGAAAGTTCTGCCGGTCTTTTTCGAACCGAGTGGCTGACACAGCTAGCCAATGTTTGTACTTTGAAACATCTGCTTCAGAAAAAGGAATGAAAGTATTGGTGGGCAGTGCCTTTTTGTACTGTGGATCAAGAATAGTGGCACAAATGTAATGTTGTTCTGTATGTATCTTTTTAAGCCTTTCATTGTCAAGTAGGCGCCATAATAACTTCTCCGCCAAACCATATGCTTCTCGCTTTTCACCATCATCTCGGAAGGTTGAAGACACCTCCTTCAGTTGGTGCTCTAGCATGCGCAACAATGGGATAGCTTTGCTCAAAGAACAGTCCTCCCTGCTGACTTCACGCGTGAAGAGCTCAAAAGGACGAAGCATGTCTGTCAGGCTTGCAATTAGCTTCCATTCCTCCAACTCTAGCATCATGTCTTTGTGAGTAGAACCCAGTTTAAAGACAAACTCATGTATGACCTCCCACTGCTCAGACAGACGCTCAAGCATGTAAAAGGTTGAGTTCCAACGTGTTGCCACCTCCTGGATTAGTCCTTTGACTGGCAGTTTACGTTCATATTGAGGGCTCCTCAGCTGCTTCCGGGCCTTAAAAGAATGGCTGAAATGTGTGCAGATTTTTCGGCAGATGGTCAGTAATTTGACGACTGGCTCTTCTGTTTTCAAGAAGGCTTGCAACACGATGTTAATACTGTGCGCCAAACACGGCACTCTGAAATAGCCACCGTTGTCCATGGCCTTAACTATATTACTGCTATTATCCGTGGAAACATAACCAACTGTGCGGTTTCTTGGATGCAGCCATTCATTGACCTTCCTGTTAAACTCCATCAAAAGGTTAGGTGCAGTGTGAGATTTCTCCATGGCAAACATGCCTATTGTTGCATGTTTGCGATTAGCTTGAAAAACTTCCTCCGTGTCAACATCTTTGTGTTTTAACTGTTTTTCGACCCCTGCAAAAGAGACCCAGTGTGCAGTGATGCACATGTAATCAAGGGCTTGGCAACTGGTCCACATGTCTGTTGTCATGTGGATAGTGTGAACAGCACTCTTCAGAATAGCTGCGCCAATCACCTCCAGCACATCTTGATGTAGTGCTGGAACAGAAACCCTTGCAAAATAGGATCGGCTAGGAACCTTCCATTTAGGGCAGACTGTTGCCACCAATTCACGAAAACCCAACCCTTCCACGAAAGAGAAAGGGAGAAGGTCCAGCGCTAGCATTTTAGCCAGCTTTGTGTTATACAGACGCACCGTTGGGTGGTTGCGTTCAAATGGCGCATCCGACTAAAACATGCTGCTAATGGTGCGCTGGACCGTTTTACGTGATGATGATGATGATGATGCAGACTTCAAACCAGTTAGGCTCATTGATTTAGTTTTTTGCATTGGTGTCTGTCCCAGATTCTTAGTGTGCCTCATACATGTTGCAGGGGTAGAGGGTGTGGGCGCTACCACTGCAGTGCTGCTGCCAGGGGTACTGGGTGTACCAGAAAAAATGTCTGTCGCTTCTTCACTTCCCCCCTGCACGATCAGCCTCTCGTCATCATCATCAGATGCAATTTCAAGGGATACATTTGGATTTGTTTTTGTTTTGGCTTCCTCGATCTTCCTCATGTGTGCTTCCCAAATGATAGTGTGGTGTTGCTTGAGATGACCTCTCTGGCCTCCGGTACCATCGTTGGTACCAAGCTTACCCCGACTAACGCATGCTTTACAAATCGAACAAACGACCATGTTTTCCGCCTTTTTGCTAACAGTAACGAAGTCCCAAACTGGGAACTGGAGATGTCTGCTGGTGGTGGAGGCGCTACTTTGACTTTCAATGCCAGATGAAGTGGAGGATGGGCGTGGCTGAATTCATTTCTGATGTTCACTTACAGCACCACTACTTGAGGTAATGGAGGTCGAGGTGGATGGAGGTCCCTGCCGGCCCTTCTGACGAGAAAATATGGAAGCTGTAGGTCGTGTTGGGGTTGTAGTTAACTGCGTTGGTGGTGGTACCAGTGCCACGCCGCCCACATCCCGCTCAGCAGCCATTCGGGCTAGGGTTCAAATGTTTGTCTGCTGCATGCCCGCTGTGGCTGGAGTGACGTATTTGATGACTGGGTCATCGTCAGACTCTTTATCAGCAGCAGAAGGCACCACTTCTTGTTCATCGTCAGCAACCATAAGTCGAAGCCTTGCGGGAACCTTCCTTTTAGGCTTAGCTACCTTTGTCGGCTCATGGCGTGCCTCACTGTCAGACTGCATTGGTGGGTTCCAATCAAGATCAAGGTCATCAGAATGAAGGGGGCTTGAAGAAGAACTTGTAGTAATAGCAGCCTTCCTTAACCATTTTCTTGCTGCGGATCTGGAAGACAATGGATCATCCTCAGGAGGAGTGGATTCCTCGGATGATTCTTCCACTTGAATATCAATTTCCTGATGTGCCTCTACTTCTGGAGGAACAAGCGTTGTAGGCAGTTGTGCCACTCCTTGAACCTCTAGTGGCACCTCTCCATGCACCTCTACTTGCGCCTCTCCTTGTGCATGTACTTGCGCCTCTCCTTGCCCATGTACTTGCGCCTCTCCTTGCCCATGTACTTGCGCCTCTCCTTGCCCATGTACTTGCGCTTGTACAAGTTGCACTTGTGGTTGTCGTTGCGGCTGTGATTGTTGAACACTCGCCAGCTGAGTTACACCCGGCGTTGATTGGATGGTACTGATGTACCGAACTGTGAATGCAGAAAGCCATTGCCAGTGATCAAGGGCGTTGCATGCCCGAAACGCGTTAGGCGCTTAGTTTTGTTCCCTGCTCCCAGCTCGCTTTCTGTGGCACCTACAATAAAGGAACGATAACAACCTGTGAGGCTCTCCTCGATTGGACACTCTTTTGTTGTATGTGTCTGCTCAAAACTCCACCTCCTTTGAAGCACTCCCGGACGGGTGTGGTTATGCGGCCGTGGAATCCGCAACTTATTCTCGCTCTGTTCCCTCAAGTCCAAGGAAGAAACTTCTCACTAACGGGGGCATTTGGAAAGTTTTATTTCATAGCCAACAACAAATGCGTTTCGGTGATCTGCCTTCTTCGGTGTTAGTTGACACACCGGAAGAGGCCATGTTTAAAGGGCATTTCGCTAGTGCATTGAAAACAAAAGGGACTACAATCCTTCAATAAGACTGCATACCATCTTGTAGTTTCAAACATCATTTCAGACATTACTGCAAAATTTGCAAACTTTACATTTTCTGTACAAATACAAATGATCAATTAATTTAAAAGATCAAAAGATTCCCATATTTACATGTTAATATTTTTTGCAATATTTGAACCGTATATCGGCATTAATTTTAAACATACAAATTCAGATATCAATATACCGTATCATCATACGGCGTTCTGCCAATATTTGACCTTGTGTTGAGCTACCATTTTGACATATATCTGTTAGAAATTCATACATATAGACTATTTCTACATATTAGCCGTATATCGGCTGAATTACAGTAATATGCACCGTAATATTCATTATCATCTTGCCATGGATCGGCAAAAGTTCCTTCTTGTAAACCTCCTATTAATGCACTGTGCTTCAAACAATTACTAGAAATTTCAAAAATTCATTGTTAAAATAATTCACTCTTGGACGGCAGCTAACGCACTTATCCAAAGTTGTGAAATACCTAGTAATTCCAAAATTCCATCCTCTAATCACTTTAACTACTTTATGTTCCCATAGTTCCTCTCCGCTATTCAATCCCCTAGGGAATTTTGAGAGTAGATCTATATTATAGCGTGACTCCAGTCTGCGTAATTTACGTAACCTGTCTCCTCCCCAAAAAATTACTGAAACAAAGTCTAAGCCAAAATATTGCAGCTGATTTCGGTCACTAGCATGTTTCTCAAAAAAGTGACGTGCCAGAGGATAAGCTGCGTTATTTTTGTCTATGGCTAGGAGATGTTCTAGTATTCTGATCTACATCTGATGTATTGTACTGCCAATATAGCGTATCCCACATGGGCAGTACACTCCTAGCTCTGGTATCTTATAGGACAGGACCCTTTTACTATTCACACAGGCTTTGCACCTACTGCAAGGAAAGAATCCTTTCAAATCCCTCAGAGTGCTAATCTGTTGTGGCACTTTCTCTAAATAACTTTTAATTAGCCTATCCCGAAGAGATCTAGCCTTCTTAAAAGTAACAAGGGGATAGGCTGGAATATCTTCACAGATAACATTATCCGTTTTCAAAATATGCCAATTTTTCTTCAGCATCTGCTTTAGATAATTGGCTTCTGCTGAATAAGGGGTCATCATCAGGAATTTGCCCTTATTGACATTTTCTTTCTCTTTGATTTTTTCCTTCAGCAGATTGATCCTGGGTATTCTTCTTACTCTTTTTAGTGTATTCTCTAAGGTCCCCATATCATATTCTCTTTACACAAACCTAGTTATACACTCTTTTGCAGCTACCTCAAAATCCTTATCTCTGGTGCTATTCCTTTTGAGCCTTAGAAGTTCCCTGCATGGAATACTGTGGACAAGTTTTGATGGGTGGCTTCTAGTGGCAAAATATGTTGAGTTCTCTGCTGTGGATTTACGATACAGGTGTGCTTGTACCGGCACAGTAACTGCAGGCTCAATGGAGTTGTGAACATATGAATGCATGAATACCCATTGGAGGGAAGCGATCATCGAAACAACAAGTCCCAGGAGGCCCATCAGGTGGCGTGATGTACTAGTTCCATGTGACTTGGTCATGCAAATCAGCAATTAATAGCCAGTGATCAAGGGTATATAATCTCTGAAACACATAGGGCGCTGTTTTATTATGCAGTTCATGCTGGTTTGTCTACAATAAAGGGACCTGCAGAAATGCTATGAAACCCGCCTTTTGTTTGAGTGCAGTTCCGCCTGTTGGGTACTTGAGCTTTAATATTTTCCGGCCTGTCCAAGGTCGGGAAACTTCACAGTCACTGATCACATGTGGACTGCTGCTTTCAGATACACGGGGAGCTAAGCAGAGCGAAAGGTATGGATGAACTTACCGGCACAGTAACTGCAGGCTCATTGGAGTTGTGAACATTTGAATGCATGAATACCCATCGGAGGAAAGCGATCATCGAAACTACAAGTCCCTGGAGGCCCATCAGGGGGTGTGATGTACTAATTCCATGTGACTTGGAGATGACCATCCCGCTTCGGAAATAGTGGAGGGTTTTTCTGAAATAGTAGACTTCATTGGTAAAACCCTTCATGTAAATTCAAATAAGAAAACCCTTCAAAATATAGGAGGATTTGATTCTAGTTGCTCGAAAGCCCACTCCAAACTCAAACTTGCACTGCATAGACAGGAAAAAAATTATGAAGAAATAAAAGAGCCAGAAGGGCTTATAGATGTACCTTAAAAGCAAGGATTCTTTTTTAAAGGAGGAGGCATGGAATGCCCTGAGAGCTGCGTCAGAATTGAAAGATTCTTCAGCGTCTGGAAAGCAGTCAATGCTCCCTTTTTAGCTGATCCAGGGAGGGCAACAATAGAGATAGTGGTTTCAAAGGCTGAATGGGTTGATCACTTTTCTAAATTATACTCTGCACCCTGTCCTGAACTCAGTAGTAATGATTTGGTGGGGGCTAGGGTGGAATACGAGACTGTAAATTACCATTCACACCTTAAATTAGATCTTAATGAAATTGAGGAGGCAATCGCAATGAGCAAGAGTGGTAAAGCCCCAGGCACTGATGGCATCCCCGTGGACCTTTTCAAACATAATATTACTTTTTGGGGACCAATTCTAACAAAAGTTTTTAATGCCTGTATCTCGATCAGCCTTATTCCCACCTGGAGTGTTTCGATTCTGGTTCCGATTTTTAAAAAGGGGGATAGGCACAATCCAGTGTGCTATCGGCCTATTTCGCTTTTAGACCCCAAGGTCTAAATAATTGGAAGAGTATGCCTTTTTAGATTGCAGAACAGGGCAGATAATTATTCTATTGTTAGTAATATACAATATGGATTCCGCAAGGGCTTGGGCACTATAGATCAGTGCCTAAATTTAGAATTAACTATTGCAAAATATACTAAGGCGAAAAGGGGCCCTCTCTATATGGCCTTTGTTGACTTGTCCGCGGCCTTCGACTGTGTCATCCATAAAAAACTATGGCCGATTTTGGAGAGGTTGGGCATGGAGCCATCCCTGGTCTCATTAATGAGACAATTTATATTGGGGCCGGGGCCAGGGTCAGATTCGGGGCAGGGGGTGAGTGCACCGATTCCTTTACTGTCGGAAGAGGAGTAAGGCAGGGCTGTGTCCTGGCACCCTTTCTTTTTACCTTGTATATTAATAACTTGGACCGGGTTCTGAGGGATGAGTGCCAGGACCTCCCATCGTTAGGGAAGTGCACACTTCCTGTGCTCATGTATGCGGATGACGCAGTGCTTATGGCCTGCACCCGAATAGCCTCCAGAAGGTATTATCTAGTTTTGTGAACTTTATGTCCAACTTGGGCCTTACAGTAAATGCATCCAAAACATTCATTTTAAAATGAGGCCCGGAGAGCAAAAAGTGTTGCACGTTCTTCTTAGAAAAGAATCATCTGGAGTGCGCTAATACCTTTTCATACTGGGGGTCTTATTTGATCGTACTGGCACGTGGACACATGCTGTTAATTTAAAGAGACTGTTATTCTTAAAGTGACTGGCAGCCCCGGTTCATTGTAGTAAGAAATTGGGCAGACGCCCTCCCTCAGAACTACTTCAAATTTACAAGGCTAAATGTGTCACAATAGCGACCTATGGAGCGGGTATTTTAGGACATGTAGATGTGACATCTCTACATAGGGCCGAAAACAGATTTCTTAGATACCTGCTTGCCGTCCTGGTTAGTGTCTCTACTTTCAATTGCCACTTGGAGTTAGGTATATCTTATTAGCAGATTTTATTGGCATCCAACCAATTCTCCAATGGCATTATATCTGGACTTCAGAGAAGACTGTTTTAAATCGACAAATGATTATTGATTGCTGTGGGTTAGAAGAGGTATCACATATAAGTTGGCTCACGTATGCCAAGGAATTCTTTGTAAATTAGGATATCAAGAATATTTTGATAAGCCTAATACCTTGACTAACGTAAATAGGAAAGTCTTCAAACTGAGCTGTTTGCAGTATCTAGAAAACATTAGATTAAACATAGAGATATTAAAAATCTCTGTTCTCACACACCAAAACATCCTGACTACTTTTAAGATGCAGTTGTATTTAACTTTAGTATCCTCCGATTTTGAAAGATTTTTATTAACACATTTCAGGATGAACATTGTCCTCAGGTCGCTTAGTTTTCCAGAAAATAACGATTGGTCTAGGCAGCTGTCTAATTGCCCATGTGATGATTTGCCAGCACAATCACCATGCATGTTTTATCCTTCTGTACATTTAATACAGTCCAGAAGAAAAGGTGGATTCTCCCGCTGCTTAGAACACTTGGCCTGCGACAATGCCGTCCTGCATTCATAGCCATGCAATCCCTTAGGGAAGAATTTGTAATTTTATCTGTTTTGTTGTTTTTAAAGTCTGTTTTTAAGTGCAGAAAATTTATTCTGATGTAAGATTTTTTACTGTATAACTTATTCCATAATTTTTTGTGGTTTCCTATCTTTATGTAACAGGCGATTTTATTGTTTTATAAATATGCTTTTATGATTATTTTATAATCGAATAAAGGTTAACTGACTGACTGACTTGGTCAGGCAAATCAGCAATTATTAGCCCGAGATCAAGGGGGTATAATCTCGCGTAGGGCGCTGTTTTATCATGCAGTTTGTCTACTATAAAGGGACCTGCAGAAATGCTAGGAAATCTGCCTTCGTTTGAGTGCAGTTCAGCCTGTTGGGTACTTGAGCTTTAATATATATATGTATATATATATGTATATGTAATTCACTGAAAAAACATTGGTTACAGCCATGTTATTGATAGGAATTAGCACTTTAAAAACCTTAGAAATTCACTGAAAAAAACATAGGTTTCACACATGTTATAGTTAGCTGGACATTTCACTCATTTCACAAAACCATTGAAATTCCCCCATTATAGTAGGTTCAGCTAACTATAACTCACGCGCCCACAATGCACTGCTGATGACGTCACATATTACATCACTCATGACATGGTCAGTGACATCACTCATGACATCACTGATGACATCTCAAATCTGAGGCACCTCTTCACACTCTAATATAATCTTTGATACACCCACTGCAAAATACAGACTACCATTTTCTTAACCATTGACACACCAATACCAATTACTACATACGCACTCACTGATTCCTAGGTCTACACACACATCTACTCATTCACCCATACAGTCACTCATCAATACAACACTATCATATGCACTCCTACACCTATACAGATACTCACACACCGCCACTCATCCATGGAGTTACTCACACACCTAGTCAGTTATGCAAAGAATCAATCACACTCCCATTTCCTCACCTATACAGTTATACACACACCACCTCACTTATTCAAACATATACTAACACATACTTACTATCTAATACAATCACTGATACAAGTACATACTCATCCATATAGCGACTCTCACAGTCACTGACTCACGTATAGTTATTTATATACTCCAGGTCTCACATACACTGCCTTTAACATATGTAGTTACTTGGACATGTACCACTGAGACATACAATCTCTCACCAACACACCCATGCCGACACTCACCCGTCCATATAACTGTTTCCACATGCACTCTTGAACCTAATCACCCTGTGAATCAACCACTCACACATCTATGCACAGAGTCACACAGCTCCCACCCACCCACACACACGATCAGTCTCCCATACAAATACTCAGGCAACCAATCAATAACCCATTTAGACACTCATGTAGATACTGACCAACACATGCAGCAGCTTACACAACAACAGACATACTGATACACACATTCAGACAGTTTAGTTACTAGCCCATGCATTCAGTTAGACACATTTAATCACTCACTTATACAGTCAGTCACACACATACTAAATCCTCCATCCAGACACTACTACACCCACTCATTCTTTAATACACCTTGGCATTTATATAAAACATATTTTAACTTTAGAGAAACACATAGTCACTGGATAATGTCATCAGTGATGTCATCAGTGATGTCATCAGTGATGTCACTGACCATGTCATGAATTATGTAATGTGTGACTTCATCAGCAGTGCATTGTGGGGCATAAGTTATAGTTAGCTGTGCTAACTATAACGGTGAAATTTCCATGGTTTTGTACGAGTGAAATGTCCAACTAACTATAACGTCCCTGAAACCTATGTTTTTTTTTCAGTGAATATATATATAATCACTGAATTCACTGAATATATATATATATATATATATATATATATATATATATATATATATAAATATATTCCAGCTCCAGGTGTCCCTTTCTTGGAAACGCACTCGCAAAGGTTGGTGTCACAATCCTTTATTAGGAACAAACATCTCCCAACGCTGTAGGGATTACAGCATGTCGAAAAGCCTTACGCGTTTCAAAGCAGATTGCTTCTTCCTCAGAGGCTCGACTGATGCAAAAGGACACACGCACAGTTTTAACACATCCCACGCCCATCTCGGGGCAAAGCATTCTGGGTCCTGTAGTGTGTCCTGAAAAATAACACCCACAATTAGGTACATCAATGTTCACTTGCTGCCCTTTACAGTCTTTATAAGAGCCCGCAGATGGGCCCCAGCGTGGCGATGCCCATGCGATACCAACCAAGTCCCACATGTTAGGACATATCAAGTCAGCCCGTGGCCCACGGTTTTAGTGGTGGTGCGTTCCCCGCAGCAAGGACTGCCGCGTATTAAATTCCAGCTCCAGGTGTCCCTTTCTTGGAAACGCACTCGCAAAGGTTGGTGTCACAATCCTTTATTAGGAACAAACATCTCCCAACGCTGTAGGGATTACAGCATGTCGAAAAGCCTTACGCGTTTCAAAGCAGATTGCTTCTTCCTCAGAGGCTCGACTGATGCAAAAGGACACACCCACAGTTTTAACACATCCCACGCCCATCTCGGGGCAAAGCATTCTGGGTCCTGTAGTGTGTCCTGAAAAATAACACCCACAATTAGGTACATCAATGTTCACTTGCTACCCTTTACAGTCTTTATAAGAGCCCGCAGATGGGCCCCAGCGTGGCGATGCCCATGCGATACCAACCAAGTCCCACATGTTAGGACATATCAAGTCAGCCCGTGGCCCACGGTTTTAGTGGTGGTGCGTTCCCCGCAGCAAGGACTGCCGCGTATTAAATTCCAGCTCCAGGTGTCCCTTTCTTGGAAACGCACTCGCAAAGGTTGGTGTCACAATCCTTTATTAGGAACAAACATCTCCCAACGCTGTAGGGATTACAGCATGTCGAAAAGCCTTACGCGTTTCAAAGCAGATTGCTTCTTCCTCAGAGGCTCGACTGATGCAAAAGGACACACCCACAGTTTTAACACATCCCACGCCCATCTCGGGGCAAAGCATTCTGGGTCCTGTAGTGTGTCCTGAAAAATAACACCCACAATTAGGTACATCAATGTTCACTTGCTGCCCTTTACAGTCTTTATAAGAGCCCGCAGATGGGCCCCAGCGTGGCGATGCCCATGCGATACCAACCAAGTCCCACATGTTAGGACATATCAAGTCAGCCCGTGGCCCACGGTTTTAGTGGTGGTGCGTTCCTCGCAGCAAGGACTGCCGCGTATTAAATTCCAGCTCCAGGTGTCCCTTTCTTGGAAACGCACTCGCAAAGGTTGGTGTCACAATCCTTTATTAGGAACAAACATCTCCCAACGCTGTAGGGATTACAGCATGTCGAAAAGCCTTACGCGTTTCAAAGCAGATTGCTTCTTCCTCAGAGGCTCGACTGATGCAAAAGGACACACCCACAGTTTTAACACATCCCACGCCCATCTCGGGGCAAAGCATTCTGGGTCCTGTAGTGTGTCCTGAAAAATAACACCCACAATTAGGTACATCAATGTTCACTTGCTGCCCTTTACAGTCTTTATAAGAGCCCGCAGATGCCCCCCAGCGTGGCGATGCCCATGCGATACCAACCAAGTCCCACATGTTAGGACATAACAAGTCAGCCCGTGGCCCACGGTTTTAGTGGTGGTGCGTTCCCCGCAGCAAGGACTGCCGCGTATTAAATTCCAGCTCCAGGTGTCCCTTTCTTGGAAACGCACTCGCAAAGGTTGGTGTCACAATCCTTTATTAGGAACAAACATCTCCCAACGCTGTAAGGATTACAGCATGTCGAAAAGCCTTACGCGTTTCAAAGCAGATTGCTTCTTCCTCAGAGGCTCGACTGATGCAAAAGGACACACCCACAGTTGTAACACATCCCACGCCCATCTCGGGGCAAAGCATTCTGGGTCCTGTAGTGTGTCCTGAAAAATAACACCCACAATTAGGTACATCAATGTTCACTTGCTGCCCTTTACAGTCTTTATAAGAGCCCGCAGATGGGCCCCAGTGTGGCAATGCCCATGCGATACCAACCAAGTCCCACATGTTAGGACATATCAAGTCAGCCCGTGGCCCACGGTTTTAGTGGTGGTGCGTTCCCCGCAGCAAGGATTGATGTACCTAATTGTGGGTGTTATTTTTCAGGACACACTACAGGACCCATAATGCTTTGCCCCGAGATGGGCGTGGGATGTGTTAAAACTGTGGGTGTGTCCTTTTGCATCAGTCGAGCCTCTGAGGAAGAAGCAATCTGCTTTGAAACGCGTAAGGCTTTTCGACATGCTGTAATCCCTACAGCGTTGGGAGATGTTTGTTCCTAATAAAGGATTGTGACACCAACCTTTGCGAGTGCGTTTCCAAGAAAGGGACACCTGGAGCTGGAATTTAATACGTGGCAGTCCTTGCTGCGGGGAACGCAGCACCACTAAAACCGTGGGCCACGGGCTGACTTGATATGTCCTAACATGTGGGACTTGGTTGGTATTGCATGGGCATCGCCACGCTGGGGCCCATCTGCGGGCTCTTATAAAGACTGTAAAGGGCAGCAAGTGAACATTGATGTACCTAATTGTGGGTGTTATTTTTCAGGACACACTACAGGACCCAGAATGCTTTGCCCCGAGATGGGCGTGGGATGTGTTAAAACTGTGGGTGTGTCCTTTTGCATCAGTCGAGCCTCTGAGGAAGAAGCAATCTGCTTTGAAACGCGTAAGGCTTTTCGACATGCTGTAATCCCTACAGCGTTGGGAGATGTTTGTTCCTAATAAAGGATTGTGACACCAACCTTTGCGAGTGCGTTTCCAAGAAAGGGACACCTGGAGCTGGAATTTAATACGCGGCAGTCCTTGCTGCGGGGAACGCACCACCACTAAAACCGTGGGCCACGGGCTGACTTGATATGTCCTAACATGTGGGACTTGGTTGGTATCGCATGGGCATCGCCACGCTGGGGCCCATCTGCGGGCTCTTATAAAGACTGTAAAGGGCAGCAAGTGAACATTGATGTACCTAATTGTGGGTGTTATTTTTCAGGACACACTACAGGACCCAGAATGCTTTGCCCCGAGATGGGCGTGGGATGTGTTAAAACTGTGGGTGTGTCCTTTTGCATCAGTCGAGCCTCTGAGGAAGAAGCAATCTGCTTTGAAACGCGTAAGGCTTTTCGACATGCTGTAATCCCTACAGCGTTGGGAGATGTTTGTTCCTAATAAAGGATTGTGACACCAACCTTTGCGAGTGCGTTTCCAAGAAAGGGACACCTGGAGCTGGAATATATAAATATATATATATATATATATAACATAACGTAACATAACATGTGTATTTGTAAAGCGCACGTTCACCCAGAGATCTCTTATATATGTATAAAATAACAAGAGCTCACTGTACCTCGGCCTCCTTATCCTTTATACCCCATGGTATTTATAGGTACCCTGGACAGTCAGCATATCTTTTAAATGGAGCAATTGATTTCTTTGGCTATTTCTATCCTCACCACTGTCTGTAGCCTAAACAAAGAGTCCAACTGCTGATGCTCTACTCATCTCTTGTCCTGCTTTATTACTTCTAACCCATGTGGCATTCAGTACCTCTACAACTGGGGCAATGTAAAGATATATTTTTTTAATATTCGCTTTAGTGCTACTGGATAGTACCACACCAATGAAATGCTGCCTATCAGCATAGATGGCTTGTTAACACCAGGACTGGATAAAGTAGCCTATTTATTACTGAATTATCCATGGGCATGTTAGATGCTTTTGTAGAAGCCCTGTTGGCTGCCTCCCCATGGTGGTCATCTTATGTAGTCAATATAGTCAAGAACATTAAAAACCATGGTATACAAGGGACAGGAAAAGACTGGTTAGTTCATTATAGTACCATTTAACATGAACAAGTGTATTTCAGAAAATAGTACACGTAATTTAAAATCTACTATAGTTGGATATAATATATAGTTTAAAATCAGCTATCATTAAATAGAAAGCAATATAGTTGTTTGGAGTAGGTTGCAGATAAACCAAAGTGCACAGTGCATCTTGTTAATCCACAGTTGTCGCTGAGCTCTCTTGGTTTTATTTGAGAAGGTCCTCGTCACTGCAAAATATTTGCCTATTCTTGCCTCTTCAGAAGGGACCATGGTGCTGAAAATCCAGTTTGTAGCATTGTTGCAAGTCATAAATAAACATCTGTTATTCAGCGCCAAGATACCTACAGGTGAACGTGGGCTTTACAAATACACATTATGCTATGGGTTAACAAAAGTGGCTTTAGCAGTGCCCTCCTAAAGTGGATCAGCGATGGGAAGCAACAGAGTAAATGTATGAAAGGTTTCAAGTTCATTGCCACACAGCCTGCACTAAACAATATTGTAGAGGAGTGACCAGTTTGGGCTAAAATATTTAATTTGTAGTGCCATCATTCTTGTAGCCAAGATTTGGGTAAGGCAGGCTTTCCCAATCGAACAATTAAGATATGGCTGTCTAGCAGACCAACATGGCAGTGATTACCATACAAAGTTGCCAGGGCCTTTAAAAGGGGAGTGTACTTGATGTTTTCCACATCTGCGATCTTAAAAAGTAGTTTTGTCTGTTTCTTCAGTATACTTTTCCCTGCTGTATCTGTGAGCGAAGGACCATTTAGTATGGGCAAGTCTACTTGGAGGGTGTCTGCTGCTGACATTAAATAGGTCGATCAAGGGCTGTTTTTGGTTTTAAACATATTTTGAAGGATAAACTTCAAAGTAGAGGGTGTGGCTGAGATGCATCTGTGATAATATTTTAGAAAAGACTCCATGTTGGCCCACTTTAGGCCCTCCAAGATGAATTCTAGTCTCATCAAAGATCCCCTGGTGTAATATGGCAGCCTAAACACTCTTTTCTAGACTCTCAGATGTCACTTTTCTATGTTTTTAATAAATAGTCCCAGGAAGGCCTTGCTGCCATAAGTAATAGCAGATAATAGTACAACTCAGTTTTCGTACTAGGGCTGAAGTGGGGCTTTCAAGGGCAGCGTTCAATTGGCAAAGACTGGTGGAAATTAGTGGGACCCTATCTTTAAGGTGACTCAGGTGTGTTTTGGGTCCACCATTTGCCAAGAGTCAAGTGCCCAAGTAGCTTGTAGATTTTGCTCCTTTATTTTTAAGTGGCCAAAAAACCAGTGACTATTTATTTGCTTACTCATCCTTCCAAATGATATCACCTTTGTTTTTGAGGCATTTAGTCTCATTTTGTTTGTCTTATTATAGACATTAAGGCCTTTTAGGGCTCTCTATTTTTGACTTGTGAAGCAGAACAATGTTGTCCGCATACTTCAGTATGATGATCTTGGTTATTCCTATTTTTCGGTGGACTAAATTGGCATGGTTAAGTGCTGAACAGCCGCAGCCGGTAGTGGGAGTACTGGACGGGCAGTGACGTGGGGAGGGGGAGGGGCAGGGTGGGGGTAGCAATGTATGGAATCCGGACCTTAACATGTAAGTAAACATAAAAATAAATAAAACTAATTTCGTTGCGCGCACTGCATCACCAAATGTGATGCAGTGCGTGCAACAAAATTCGTTTTATTTATTTTTATGTTTACTAACCTGTAAAGGTCCAGATTCCATACATTACTACCCCCCACCTTGTCCCTCCCCCTCCCCACATCACCTCCCGGCCGGTACTCCCACTACCAGCCGCGGCTGGTGCTGAAGGCATGTTTTATATGTATAGATTAAAAAGCATTGGAGCTAGCATGCATCCTTGCTTTAGACCTTGGTTGGTGTTGCTCTTCCTTGTTAAAGCAGTATCTGACAGTTTGACCATCACCCAAGTAAAGCAAAATGATAGCGTTAAGCAAGTCTGTAGGAATGCCCCACCCTAGTCTTTACTCCATAGGATTCCCCTATCCACCAGGTCAAATGCCGACGAATAGTCAATAAGCACGCATAGAGAGCATGTGATTTCTGGCTGTTCACCTGGTGGATGAGGTAAGAAAGGGTAATTATGTTGTCCAGTGAGGAGGAATACAGTCTGAAGTAGGTCTGGTTGGAGCTCGCAGAGTTTCACTATGCAGGATTCCTCGGAGTTACCAAAAAACTCTGCCAATTTCCGCAGAGTTCCATGAGCAGAGGAGTATGTTGATCGGCTGACGGCCACCCAAAGAATAGAGCCCCTCATAAAGAAAAGAGGAAATTTTATTAGCAGGTAATCTTCTGCCACTAGAAACTGAAAATTAAATAATATCAGAAAATCTTTATGGGTTTGAATAGTCATTGATGCCCTTTCTTCCTCGGTCCTCTGTCCTCTGTCCTCTGACCCTCTGGGCCGGTCACCCCTCGCACCACGCACACTCTCTGCGAGTGAGCCCCCGTTCCTGCCTAGTGCCGCCGCTGCCCGCAGCCGTGCTCCTGGACTGCTGTAGCGGTAGTTCCTCTGCTGCGCTGTTGTAACTTTTAGCGCCTGTGCCTGCATTGTTCCCCGTTGTATTTTCTGTCACTGTTCCCCGTTGTATTTTCTGTCTTAGTTCCCCCGTTGTTTTGCCTTCGTTTTTCCCTCTGCATTGCCCCATGCTCGTAGTATCTTAGCTCTGTACCTTTTCCTGCCCAGCCCCGGTCGCGTTACCCGCCCGCTCCCCGCCGCTGCCCCCCTGCGGCCCCGCCCCCTTCCCTCTCACTCCCTTCCCATTCGCCGCCCCGCTCCTGCCTCCCAGCTCCTCCACCCTCGCTCCGCCCCCCCACTCTCCACATATGGCAGAGGGGAAAACGCGCAGCGTTGACGCACAGCGGGCGCGCCGATTGTGCGCCGAAGGCGCGCCAAAGGTAAGCCCGTCTGCGCCTGGACCGCGCCCAGTGCCAGGACCCCTGGTCCCCGCAGACACCAGCCCACCCGCCGGACCTATGACGCCACCGAACTCAACGCACTTAACACCGGGCGATCCCCGGGATGCTACCGAGCCACTCCGAGACGCACCCACGGACCCTTCAGCTGCCACTCCTGCAAGTTCACCTGCAACCGGACCTGCACTACACCAGCACCCAACAAACCGAACTCCAGCAACAACCACCTGAAGTGCATCCTGCTCAACACCCGCTCCGTCCACAGACACACCATCGAACTCTGGAACCTCCTCGACGCCACATCCCCAGACGTTGCCTTCCTCACGGAAACCTGGATGAACGCCTCCTCAGCGCCCGACATCGCCATCGCCATCCTGGACGGATACAAGATCTCCCGGAGGGACCGCGGCAACCAGACCGGAGGAGGCATCGCCATCATCCACAGGAACACCATCCGCATCACGACCAACACCGACGACACCCTCACAACCGCCGAACACCTGCACTTCCAGATCCACACCGACCCCAAGACCACCCTCAGAGGCACCCTCATCTACAGACCCCCGGGACCTCGCACACAATTCAGCGAAGACATCGCCGACTTCATCAGCTCGCACGCCCTCCCCTCCGCTGACTACATCCTACTCGGGGACCTCAACTTCCACCTGGAAAACAACAACGACCGCAACACCACCACCCTGCTGGACAACCTCGCCAACATCGGTCTCAAACAGCTGGTGACCACCCCCACCCACTACGCCGGACACACACTCAACGCCGTCTTCTCATCCAGCAAGGACATCGTCTTCAGCCACGCCACCGGACTCCACTGGTTGGACCACAGTTGCGTCCACTTCAGCTTCAGAAGAACCACGATCCACCACTACCAGCAACAGGCCACACGCAGAAGCTGGAACAAGATCACAGCCGACCAGCTCGCCGCATCTCTGAGCCAGCACCCACCCACCAGCTCAGCGAACCCCAGCCAGGCCGCCATCAACCTCACGAAGTGGATCAGCAACTGCACAGACGACCTCGCCCCACTGAAGACCCCTCCCAGCAGACCCGGCAGCAAGAAAGCATCCTGGTTCACCGACGAACTCAAGAGCTCCAAGAAGAACTGCCGAGCCCTCGAGAAAGCATGGCGCAAAGACCCGACACCAGACAACATGACCACCCTCAAGCTCGCCACCCGAAAACACCACCAACTGATCCACGCCACCAAAAAAACTGCATTCAAGGCACGACTGGACAACAACGCACACAACAGCAAGGAACTCTTCAACATCGTCAAAGAGCTCTCCAACCCCAACGCCGGAAACAACGACATCACCCCATCTCAAGACCTCTGCAACTCCCTCGCCTCCTACTTCCACAACAAGATCGCAGACATACACAACTAGCTTCAGCACACAACCAACGCACCCCACGACCGCACCAACGCCCCCCACCACCGCCGTCTACGCCTGGACCCCGATCGCCACCGAAGACACCATCCGTACGATGAACTCCATCCACTCAGGATCTCCAACCGACCCCAGCCCTCACCACGTCTTCAACAAAGCCGACGCTATCATCGCGCCCCATCTGCGGGACATCATCAACACCTCCTTTGACACCGCCACCTTCCCGGAGAGCTGGAAGCACGCCGAAATCAGCGCTCTACTGAAGAAACCATCAGCGGACCCCACCGAACTCAAAAACTACCGTCCCATCTCGCTCCTCCCGTTTCCAGCCAAAGTCATCGAGAAGACCGCCAACAAGCAGCTGGCCGCCTTTCTCGAGACGAACGGTTCCCTCGACCTCTCGCAGTCTGGCTTCCGGGCCAACCACAGCACCGAGACCGCCCTCATCGCAGCCACGGACGACATACGAGCCCTGCTGGACAACGGGGAAACATCGGCTCTCATCCTCCTGGACCTCTCCGCGGCGTTCAACACTGTCTGCCACCGCACCTCAGTGCAGCGCCTCAGCAACGTTTGAATCCAGGGGAAGGCACTAGAGTCCTCGCCGGAAGGACACAGAGAGTCCGCCTACCCCCGTTCAGATCAGAAGCCACCGAAGTCATCTGCGGCGTTCCTCAAGGCTCCTCGCTCAGTCCCACCCTCTTCAATGTCTACATGAGCCGCCTAGCGGCCATCGCACGCCAACGCAACCTCAACATCACCTCCTACGCCGACGACACCCAGCTGATCTTCTCCCTCACCAACGACCCCGCCACCGCCAGATCCAACCTACACGAAGGGATGAAAGACGTAGCCGAGTGGATGATGAACAGCCGCCTGAAACTCAACTCAGACAAGACGGAAGTTCTCATCCTGGGCCCCTCGCCCTCCGCCTGGGATGACTCCTGGTGGCCCCCCGCCCTGGGCAGCGTACCCAAACCAACAGACCACGCACGCAACCTGGGCTTCATCCTGGAATCCTCCCTCTCCATGACCAGACAAGTCAACGCCGTCTCCTCGTCTTGCTTCAACATCCTACGCATGCTACGTAAGATCTTCCGGTGGATCCCCACCGAGACCAGGAAGACGGTCACCCAGGCCCTCGTCACCAGCCGACTGGACTACGGCAACGCCCTCTACGCCGGAACCACCGCCAAGCTCCAGAAGAGACTCCAGCGGATCCAGAACGCCTCAGCAAGACTCATCCTCGACATCCTCAGACACAACCACATCTCCGGACACCAGAGAGACCTGCACTGGCTCCCGGTCAACAAGAGAATCACCTTCCGTCTCCTCACCCATGCACACAAAGCCCTACACAACCAAGGCCCAAGATACCTCAACAGCCGCCTCAACTTCTACACTCCCACTCGCCAGCTTCGATCGACCAGCCACGCCCTCGCCGCCGTCCCCCGCATCCGAAGAGCCACCACAGGAGGAAGGTCCTTCTCCTTCCTGGCCGCCAAGACCTGGAACTCCCTCCCGACCCACCTCCGCCTGACCCAAGACCACCTCGCCTTCAGGAAGCAGCTCAAGACCTGGCTGTTCGAGCAGTAGCGGACCCCCCTCCCTAAAGCGCCTTGAGACCCTCCGGGTGAGTAGTGCGCTATATAAATGTTTTGATTGATTGATTGATTAAATCATGAGGCAGAGGGAGTTCAAGGAGAGGTGAGAGGCAGGACATTTCGATCTCGCCCAATGAAATATTATCCCCCGTCCCTCTGGGCTGACGATCCTCCGATGAGAGCCACTGCTGCCGACCACTATATATTCGCTCTCCCCTGCAATAGCCACTTGCCTCTAAGCACTACAGTTCACTGCAGGAAGGTAAGATATAAATTATAGATGGGGGCTTTACTGGCCATCACGTACCCTTTCTCCCCTCTGGGTGGGTATCCGTACCTTACGTAATGGAACAGGCCGAGCGCTAAAATAGCGCGCGCGCCCATATAGCGGTATAGCCTGTCCCTGGGGGAAAGGAGGAGGTGGGAGCACTCTCACCTCCCCCATTTGCGTCCAGTGGGCGGGTTACTGCTGGGCATGAATCGGAAGCCAATTAAGTGCGGCTGGTGCACAGCGGAAACCACCAGCATTTTCATTCCCAGAACATCATGGCTTATTTTTCAGCTATGCTATTTGTCCAAAAATGAGTCCCTCAACCAGCCATGAAATAAGCTAACATACTATTCGTAACGCCGAGAGAAATTACTAACAAAACATGGAGATTAGGATTTCACCCGGCAAGGTAATGCTAACAAACTATTGTGGCCCAGTTGTCTGACAGTGACTTTAATGAGAGTATGTTTCCTGGTTAAAGACTAGGGTACAAGCTAGCAGAACACACACGGTACGAGTCGGCGCAGATCTTGGTGATCTGGCCTCAACTATGCAGTGGGACGCAACTGCGCTACGCTAAGTGCTCCCATTTGAAAACTCTGATTTCAATGTTTTGCAGGTAATGCGACTAGCACGACGCTAAGCGCTCTCATTTGACGGTGCGATGACAATGTTCCTCATCTAATAAACTGGTACTATGATTAGCGCTCTCAAAGTTTCTCAAAAAATCTGATTTCAGTGTTCTTCAGGTAATACAATGGGATATGCTAGGTGCTCTTAATTGTCTGATGGCAGTGTTCCTCAGTATTGAGTTAGCCCTGGTGGCATAGGGGACTAAAGTGTACACTATAGGGGCCTAAGTTTGACCTCATGGTCCCTGGGTCAAATTTCGGTGGGGGGCATTCAGCTTTTATCCTTCTGAGATTGATAAATGTGTACCATTGAGTTGGGTAACAATAAACATTCTGTGATTCAGCGCCAAGATGCCCTCTGGTGTACGAGAGCTCTGCAAATGCATGTTTATTTATAAGGTGGCAAAGCTCCCAAAGATGGACATCAAGGTTTTTTTTAGTGGGGGGTAACATTGCGGCATCAGAGTTCCAACCTGTGGCAGACTTCATCAACAATGCCAAACAACTTCCAGAAAGGATCAACTGTAAGCAGGGGGAGTCATATTTTCACAAGTCTCAATGCAGGAATACTTAAACTCTACAGAAAGCAACATAATTAACACAGATAATACTGAGCAGTGTAGAGAGGGCATATGCCCTCTATCTGGGGACAGTTGTAACACAACTGAGGCCATGCTAAGCGGTCAGAATGAAAAGTCGGATGCCCTAGGGTTCCTCACTTAAGGGAACCGGTGCGATGCTAGGCGCTCTCATTGATAGTCCGATAGGTGCTCTCACTGAAAGTCACATGCAATGGTCCTTATGTATCGGACCTGAGGCTATGCTAAGCGGTCAGAATCGATAGTCCGATTTCAATGTTCGTCAGGTAGAAGCAACAGGTGCTACGCTAGGTGTGTTTAATTGGTAATAGGATTTTCTATGTTCTACACTTAATGGAAATGGCGCTAGGTGCACACAGTAAGAAGCACATACAATGTTTCTTACATAATGGGACTGAGGCGATGCTAAAGTGGTCAGAATTGAAAGTCTGAATTCAGTGTCCCTCAGAAGAATGCAATTGGTGCTCTGCTAGACGGTCTTAATTGGTTACGATTTTTAATGTCCCGCTATGTTAGGCGCTCTCATTGAAACTCGCATGCATTGTTCCTTATGTAAGGAAACTAAGGCTATATTAGCGCGGTCAGAAGTGTAAGTCTGATGTCAATGTGAAAGTTTTAAAAGCCCAGTTTCGGGTCAGCCAGCAAGGTATATATACGGTATTATTACCCGTTATTCTTGTAGTTCCATAAACAATGCCTTGCGAGTGCGAACACATCCCTGCTTGTTACGACGTAGACCTCCTTTTCACACCTTCAGGAAGGCAATAGGCACTCGGATGCTACTACAAATATGAAGTAGGACACTGTCATCAAAATAGCCATAGGCATGCGGGGCGGTTACACGTATGAACCAGGGGTCTGTTGCAAATAGAATCTATTCACCCATCACAGGTACACTTATACATTGGCAGCTGGTTATGTCGCACAGTACCTATGCATCTTTATGGGCATACACTTCTGAGGAGTTATGTATTATTTCACACAGTATTGCGGCCCCGCGTAGGCATTGAAATGTCCGTGTTGTATCACACGGTACCTGTGCACCTTTTGTGCTTGTACAAATAAAGCTTTAAATGCCTGGGGTCCATCACCCCTTTTTGGTGCTCGTACACTTATACTATTAAAGTATGGTGCCACCCAGCGCCCGGTGCCCGAACATGTATACAGTGAATTTCCATGTTTGTGTCACGGTGCATATGCTTGAGCGCATTCCGGCATTCGAGGCCTAGGTCGTAGCATTCAATACCTAAGCACCCTGGTTTTGTACACCTTTTTTCGCACCTGACTCGTATGTGGTGGTACACAATAATATACCTCTGCAGACTGGGCTGAGTGTGTGGGCGGAACAAGAGGGGTGCAGTCTCATAAGGTAGGCAATAGTCCTGGTATACAAACCGCACCCCTCATCCAAAGGCTAGGAGCACTAACCATCTGTGCTGTAACTGCTATGTGCAGCTGCACATGCTGTAACCCATTTGTTCTGTTTCACGTGAATTGCAAGGGTGTTTCCCCTGTGACTCAGGGGAGAAGTTTGCAGCAGTACACTGTTACATAGTATCGTGTACGGTAGTGAAAGTTTTTAGCCTGTCAGTAGGGCAATACACTGATGGATGTGCTATTTTCATGTTCGCTTGCAGTTTCCCAGAGGCCATGGTGCGTAATTTGGAAACGAGAGCATAGTGTTGTAGACGTAAACCTAGGGGGTAACTACCCGGTTTGCCTGGGACGAAGGGTTGTTGATCCAGGGGCAGGCGAATTGCAGGTCATGACCTTCCTAGTGGGCCGAGGGGGAGGACAGATAGTCGGGCAAAAATGCTGTCCTGTGGCGGTAAGGTCATGTTTGGTAAGAATAGTCTTTGGGCCTTAGCGGTCAACAATGTAACTCCAGGGGCAGTGACAGCCGGTAGGCAGGCTGTCGAGGTGCGGGGACCGGGGGAGTCATTCTTCACAGTGGGCCTGTGGCCAACCCAGCACGCGCATGCGCATCAGGGCGCAAGTATGCAGAATTTCTACAGCCCCCGTTATGGAGCTTAAGGCACAGGGCGTAGCGGGGGCCCAGGGGAAAGTATCCGTCCGATAAGCTGTACCCCTTTGCGCAAGCTGACTCCGGCGGAGTCATATCTCGTAATTTGCTGGGATCAGGAGGCTGCCAGTCATTCACCTTGCCGTAGGCTCTAGAGGGGACACGCAGAAAGTGTATATATGCATTGTTAGATTTACAGTAGGAGTGTCATGTGTATTAGAGTTAAGGTTAGCCATGTAACATCATCGGTCTAACAATGTATCTGACCTTTCTGCGTAATTGTACATAATGTTAATAAATAATGCTTTTTAATTTTTGTAACCCCTAATCCAAAAATTGGTGTGGTCTCAATACTTGCCTTGAAGAAGGGAGGGAGACCCCATCCGGGCAAGGGCTGGCGGTAGGTACCAAAGGTAAAAAAGGGAACTTGGTGGAGTACCAGGCCATAGGGGTTTTACTTGCTCCTTGTCCCTGTGGGTTCGCAGTTTGGGAAGACATAGCAAGACAGGCTTCTAAGTGTGTCTTCTAGCCACTACAATGAAAGAAGTTTGGAAACTGCCCATACCTGCCCAACAGGTGGTGGAAGGATACTCTGGGAACAGCACCCTAGGCCGCCACCCCTAGCGGACCCCACTGCCCCACGGGGCACACCATTCACCCTTCTCCTCCGGTCAAAGAAAGGAAAGGAGGGCTGTACCCCACAGTGCAGCAGAGGCAGTGGCACCGAGCCTCTTTGCACCGATAACAGGTGTTTGCTTTTCACTACTAATAATTAGATGGTAAAGGCTGTTTTCCTGACACCTTTGTGATCAGCCAAACAACACGCACCACCCACACTGCCCTCAGGTGCCCCTGCACGCTGGTTTAGAAGACGTGGGCAGTGACAGGCAGGACATGGGCAGGAACAGAGTAGGTGGATCTAGACAGTGTCCGGAGACAGGGATGGTGAAAAGGAGAGGTGGGCATTGACAGGCAGACAGTATCGCCACTCGCCAAGCACTAAAATAGGATATACTATGCGCCTCCCACCACCCAACACCTCATAGGCCCTGAACGCTCAAGAATTACTAGTTCCTGCTTCAGACAGTGGTCTGTGGATAGAACAAGAACAAGACTTCATGTGTTAGACTTCAAACCTACACGATATATTAAAGGATAGATGCAGATGACGTTTTAATGCATGTTAACAAGGGCACATTCCAACTAGTCACAACAATGCCTTTTTTGATGTTAGTGACACTGACTTCAATTGTGAATGATACTTTACGATGGTGATGGCAGGGTATGGGAAGCAAAGGGTTCTGAGATCACTATCACACAATGTCTTGGCAGTGTTACTTCAGGAACAACAGAAACATGCGCTATAAAATGACAAAATGCACCTACATTACTTTACTGAAGCCCTTTCAGTCTCACTGGGAGAGGAAGTGGATCTGGGGGAGGGGGGATTGGCTGCAAGGGAAGCACTGCATCCCAATTTGCTGATGGACAGTCTGGCGATGTAGGTTCACTGACAGAATATTGCAGTAAAAAATATTGATAAAAAAGTTTAGAATGCAAAAATATCGACTCCCTACCATACCTAAACAGGCAAGGACAAAAATCTCACACAAAAAATATTGATGTGGAATATATATATATATATATATATATATATATATATATATATATATATCTTTCCACAAAATAATATTCCAGCACTCCGCTCGTTAGATTAAGTAAATTTATTCAGCACACTGTTAACAGCCTACGCGTTTCGAACAGAAAGGTTCCTTCTCACGGCAGTGTTACAGAGTTGTCCTACTTCACTTTCGTTATTAATAAATGTGCGAGTGGAAGTGCATTATGGGACATGCAGTTCTCAAGCAAAATTGTTGCAATAAGCATATTACTTTTTAAACATTTCAACGTATTCTAAGCATAGTTTGGCTTCTAGTCTTATCATGTACATACGTTGATTGCATATTTACTTTATATACGATAGTCATATTTATGTTTACTGTGGGCTAAGTGCCCATTGTTCATGCGACATGTCCTATTGTCACTGTTGCGGTGAATAGGCAGTGAAATGGACTTGACACTTGATAGGATGACATCAATCCTCTTATTCAAAATCTAGTTCATAGTTTATGTGTGTCTAATCCCAGTATCTAGGGCTGAGTGCCCTTGCCACTGCCCGTTACTCTCACCAGAAATCAATTCGCACTGATCAAAATGCGAACCTCATGATGGGGTGGTGGGAGAGGAGTATAGCTTGGAGAGAAGAAAACGACCACCACATGGCCAATGTAGCGTTATGGGTACGCTTCATTGACGATCTCTTCCTGCTTTGGAAAGGAACGAAATCAGAATTGCAACTATTTTTCGATGAACTTAACAACAATGCAGTAGGCCTGAAATTCACTCACACTATCAGTAATAAAGAAGTGGAATTCCTGGATACAAAAGTATATGTACACAATAATCAAATACAAACAACCGTACACAGGAAAAAAACGGCCACAAACAGTCTACTACACGGACACAGCTTTCACCCAGAGAAACTAAAGAAAAGTATCCCGTATGAGGAGTTATTGAGAATGAGAAGAAACTGTTCCGAGCATAGTGAAATGGAGAAAAACTTTGATGAAACCAGGGAGAGATTTCTACAACGCGGTTACAAATACCAAGACATCATGAATGGAGAAACTAAAGCAAGGAAGAAAACAAGAGCTGAAACATTACTATCCAAAACTGATAAAGAACAAAAAGAATGGGAATGAGACTAACTCTAAAACTGAACCTCCAAGAATGATCATTACGTACACCAAAGAGAGTTACAAAATACAAAAAATAATGAGTAAGTACTGGCATTTGATCCAAAAAGATCCGCACATAGGAAAAAACATTGGAGAACGACCATTGATAACATACAGTAGAGCTCCTAACCTCTCGGATCATTTGGTACACAGCCACTTTGAAAACAAAAAAACAAACAATTGGCTAACCGAAAAGAAAAAGGGATTTGTGAGATGCAATACTTGCAAGACATGCAAGATAGGAAAAACCATGAACACTATAAAAGATCCTGCAGACAAAACCTATGTCATAAGAGAACATATAACCTGTGAGACGAGCTTTGTAGTCTATATGCTACAATGTCCAACAACCAATCACACCAGAAGCCCTAAATAGCTACTTCCAATTAAAGGTCTAACCCTAGCCCTAGTCCCACCCTACTCCCAACAACCAATAACATAGGAAGCCCTAGTCCCTACTTCCAATAGAAATCCTAACCCTAGCCCTAGTCCCAACCCTGCAATGATTGAATCACAGACCGAGAAACCAATCAGAACCCTCAACTACCCAAACAATGAGGACGTTAACCCTAACCCAATAGAAACACCAGATACAACCACCAATCAGTGTACACATGTGTCAACCACTAGCACACCATATAAGGTCCCAGCAACCTCAAACAAGGTTTGCTGGCCAGGGAGTTGGAAAGCTGCTTGCTCCTGTTCAGAATCTCCTAGGAGACAGACAGGCTCAATCCACAACTTTGGACTTCAGCAGGTAAAGGTTTCACTAACTCAAAATCTAACAATACTATTTGAATAAAGCTTTACTCCCCCTGCTGGCCAAAAAACAAAGTTCACAGGCCCCAGTAAATACAGTTTAAACAGCTCACAGAAGCACCCTCTGATGTATAAAATCCCTGTTGCTGGGGGGGGGGGGCAGGGGGGCTGGCCTCACTGGCTTGTGAACACAAAACGGTGGCTGGGGGTGCACTCTTTGAGCACACAGGCCTAAGCAGAGAACAAAGGAGAAATTTGGAGGAAAAACAGATTTGTCCCCAAGGAATGAGAGGGACAAACTACAGAGGTTGGACTTAAAATCCCACAATTCAACACACTAAATGAAGGCAATCATGGGCAGGGAAAACCACACATTTAAAACACAACACAGGTGATAAAATATGCAATTACAGGCAGGCTAAAATTACAATTTGTAACTGTAACAACCACAGGCATAGACAGTAAACACAGAAAGTGAAAATCGTTTTTTAAACAACTTTTCGTCTTGGGAAGAGACAGCACGAGTCTGTCTCCAATCAATCAATCAATCAATCAAGAATTTGTATAGCGCGCTACTCACCCGGAGGGTCTCAAGGCGCTTGGGGGGGAGGGGTCCGCTACTGCTCGAACAGCCAGGTCTTGAGTTGCTTCCTGAAGGAGAGGTGGTCTTGGGTACGACGGAGGTGGATGGGGAGGGAGTTCCAAGTCTTGGCTGCCAGGTAGGAGAACTAAAGACTACCCTGAAGTCTTCTCTGGCAAAGTTGGTTTTCTCAACAGTTTCCAACATAAGATAGAGCTTAAAGACTCTGCTAAACCTTGCATACACAAAGTTCTGTTTTCCTAACAACTGTGTTGAGCTGCAGAGTGGGTTTCTCCCTTGGTGGTTGTAAAACGGCCCAACGGAAAAATTAGACTCTGTATTGATCTCAGAGACTTAAACAAGAATATAATTGTTGATCAGTACCCTTTGCCTCGTATTTGTGAAATGTTTAATGCCACTAAAGACATGCATGTATTTTCAATAATTGACTTAAAATCAGCATACCACCAGGTACCTTTACACAAAGATAGTAGGAAGTACACCACATTCATTACCCCATTCGGCTGATATCGCTTCACGAGAGTACCATTTGGACTGGCCTCAGCCACAGCACTTTTCCAAAGAGTTATGTCATCCATCTTTGAGGGAATTGCTGGGGAAGGTTCTTCCAAGATGATATCATGGTCATGGGCCGCAGCCGAATGGAACATGACACACGACTCAAGCAAGTTCTAGAAAACTTGAAAAGACATGGTTTAACAGTAGAATTAGACAAATGCAAATTTTCTCAAAATAAAGTTGTGTACCTGGGTCACACGATTAGTCATGAGGGTATCAAACTGAAGCAAGGTTTAGTAGATGCCATTCTCAAAGCTCCATGCCCCTCTAGCAAAGAGGATGTTAGGGCCTTTCTGGGACTAACCGAATACTATTCCAAGTTCATTCATAACTTCTCAGATAAGACGTACAATTTAAGGCAACTACTCAAGAACAAAAGTAAATTTGAATGGTCTACTGATTTTCAGAACACCTTCTGATCCATTAAAAAGGAAATCAGCAATGCACCTTTTCTCAAAGGTTTTGACTCCAAAGCAGAAATTATCGTAACAATCGATGCCAGCAACAAGGGACTCGGAGCTGTACTAGCTCAAAAGGACGCTGCAAACAAGGAATAGGTCGTAGCATTCGCATCAAGATCACTCACCTCAGCTAAAGAAAGGTACTCAGTGATTGAACGTGAGATGCTTGCCTGTTCCTGGGCTCTAAATTATTTTAGAGCGTACATTTGGGTGTTCAACATACGTCTTCGCAGTGACCACAAACCATTGATCAAGATCCTCTAGGCATCCGGGCTGCAGAATGCCTCCCCCAGACTCAGCAAAATGTCAGTCAAACTACTGGACTTCAACAATACAGTTGAATACTGGCCTGGGGTCAGGAACAAGGTAGCTGATTTCCTAAGCAGGTTACCTCTACCCCACAAGGAAGTCATAAACGAGCAAGAGGATGTTGAGAAAGTAGCCTTGCTATTCGACTCAGATTTTGATGGAATCTCATCAGAAGAATGGAAAAAACACATGTCAAGAGACCCCACTCTACTTACAGTGTGTGAATATATCAGTAGTTCCTGGCCTGAGAAAAAGCATCTGGACGACAATACCAACGCCTGTTGGGAAATAAGGAATCAACTTAGTCTGGAAAATGGGGTGTTGTACAGAATTGGTAAAGCCATAGCCCCGTTCACACTCAGAAACAAAATGCTCAACTTATGCCATATAGGTCATTTAGGTATCTCAAAGACCAAACAAAGAGTCAGATGCAAATATTGGTGGCCTGGAATCGATAAGCAGGTAGAAACCCTAATCAGAGATTGTGTGGATTGTAATGACTCAGACAAGTGTCTGAAAACTTCAAAAGTTCCTCTGTCTCCCATTAACCCACCAACAATGCCATGGGAAAGGATTGGTTTGGACATCACCGGACCCATTGAAGGTCATGATGGAGTTATTAAGTATATCCTGGTTGTCATGGATCATTGTTCAAAATGGCCTGTAATCAAAATTGTATCATGCACCAACAGTTTTCAGTCATTTCATTTCTGGACAAGCTATTTCTGAATGAGGGATTACCTAAATTCTTGCTCACCGATAACGGCCCTCAGTTCTCATCTGTAACATTTAAATCTTTCGTAGAAAGAAATTGCATTACCCACCTCACCACTTCACTCTATCATCCTGAAGGTAATGGCCTCGTTGAACATTTCAACCGAGTCATTAAAGGCATATACAACTATCCCGGAATGCAAATCTCAACTGGGAAGAAAAAATCTTCAAACTCATATGGGCATTTAGAATTTCCCCTTATGCCAGCACCAACTTGGCACCCTTTGTCCTGATGAGAAGCAGACAACCCTTGAGCAAAGATTTAGGCTGGATGCCAGCCTCCAAACAAATCGAATGGTCACCTGAAGCCATAAGGAACAGCATAGAAAAAGCAAAGATGAGCTACAAAGACTGGTATGACTCCAGACATGCTGTCAAAGAACATTCCTTCAAGATTGGTGATCTTGTCAAAGTTCGCCTGGAAAGGAAAACTAGGAAGGGCGAAAGTAGGTTCTCCCCCCCCATACCCCCCCTGCACATCAGCAAACTATACAACAACGCTGCCAGACTCAGGGATGGGAAAGTTTGGCACTTGAACAGATTAGCTAAATGTCATTCCACTAGGGGTGAGCTCAACCATTATCAGTCCTTTAGAACCACCAGAGATGATTCAAGTGTGTACCAATCCAACAGTGCAAGTAAAGATCTGTGGGTGGATTACGGTGATAATGTTGACATACACAGTTACATGCCAAGTAGCAATAGAGGCTGTTCCACTAGTGAAGATGTACTAAATCACACCTCACCATTCACCGCTGACTCCACAGAGTGTCGCTCATCAGATCAGTTTGAGAATATCAACTTGCGCGCTCCTGAGCTTGATCGGAGTGGTGAGGGTGATTCACATTCTGACTCCGAAGTTGCATGTGACAATCAGCACCTTAGGGGCAGGTTTGGTAGGACCAATAGCGATCCCCATTCAGACACTGAGGTCGCATCAGACCACCACTGTCCCATAGGAATGTTTGGTAGAACTATCAACAGACCCAAACGTTTTGATGACTTTGTGAATAATTGTTAAACATACAAGAGAGGAAGATGTGTTGTAATCAACTTGTATTCATGTCACGCGCTTCTGCCAGCGCGTGACAGTAACTGCCTCCACTCTCCTGCACAAGAACATCCACTATGTACACCCCTCTCATTGACTCTCCCTACATTCCAATGCCTCCTCTCCTCTGCCCCTGAGCCTAACTGAAGCCTACTCCCTGTGGGGCTGTATTCAATAAAACTTGAACCTATTTCCGCATACTTTTTCTTTACCACAGCCCTATTTTTAACTCAATTCAAAGGTTCTCCGGGCACTAAAGGGTCCCTGCCCACAAGAAGAGTCATGCGCACTAAACCCTCGCGCGAGGCCTTTAACGTTTGCCTCAGCACGAGGGCAGCCGCGAGAACTTCAATGTGCATCTGTCTGACTCACCGTCTTACTTTCGAGCTCGTGGAGAAGCGCTTGTGCATTACCTACCTGGTCTGCCTGACGCCGGTCCTATGCTACGTTGCCACGTAGCGTTCGGCCATTTTGAAAAGAGTTTCTGGCCGTTTCCTAGCAACTAAACCAAGTTTGAAAGGCATCGATGTTTATGACTGTCTTCACTTGCGCACAGCTGATTTACTGATCGCTGATGCGCACAGCTTTCAACGAATATTCCAGCCACTTTTATAACAACCTGGACCAGTTTTAACCCCAACTATGGCTGTTTTCACTTGCGCAAAGCTAATTAGTTATTCGCTGATGTGCACAGCTTTTCAAAGTATTTGTGCATAACTCGCTGATGCACACAACTTATTCTTCTATCCCTGATTTAGAGTGTGTCTTTTGCAATTTTCCTACACGCTGACAACGGAGTACAATTTACGTCAAAGGTCATGGAAAAAATGCTCGAGTACCACTGTGGTGCTGCTCCGAATATCGAATTCAGGGTAAAAAATATAATTAAACAAAATATAGAAGTCATTAATATCGTTTGCAAAAATATAGTTGTTGAAAATATCGATTTTTTTATTTAGTGTTATGTATTTTATTTTATATTTTAAATGTATGTAATGTCTGTTTTTTATATAAGTATTGTTCATGTTTTTTAATACATGTGTTACATTTTTAGCAGTTATCAATTTTAGTTTAAGTAAAGTATTTGTAAACATCTCCATCAGCCTTAGTTTGTCGGCCCAACAGCCCCTCCATAAACTCATGAGGTGGGGAAACGGAAACCTCCTCCTATGCCTCACACCATGGCAGAATTAAAGGAAGTCAGATCAGCTCTCGTCTCTCGCTGAAAAAACTAATGAAGTGCTGGTGATCCATGACCCTCACAGTTGGTGGAGGGGAGTAGGGCTTTTACATTGTGGGGGCAGGGAAGCTTACATGATGCTGCTGATCTGAGACAGAAAGTTGAAGAAGGGAGAGGGAATATGAATTACGTTTCCGTTGATCAGCCTTTTGTTTCCCAGGCACCCCTCACAGGGTGAAGAGCATGTCAATCAAAGATTCATGGCTTAAGGGGATAAGGGTGGGTGGGCTCTGAATTTTTTACTTCCTCTATGAGGCAGATTGCAGACTGTTGCCGAACTTTGCGCTCCAACTGTAGCGGCGTTTTATAGCCCAGGCCTAGTCTGAAGCCTGTTTGGCAGAAAGTGATTATTAGGTTTGTTGTTGCCCATGAATCAAGATCTTTTAAAATAGCAGAGGCGTATATCTTGGGCTCTATGTCCAATAGGCCGATCAGGCGATAATTGGTGGGACTCCGTCTGTCACCCTTTTTGAAGATTGCAGTATTGAAGCTTTCCAGCTATCGGGGACTTGGCAGAGATTGAAGCATGAGCGGAACAGTGGGGAGAATATTGCTGCTCACAGTACTTGGTCATCTTTGAACAGTTACCCTGGCAGCCCGTTTGGGTCAGGCACACCTGATGCTCTCGTTTTGGGTACGGCTTTTTTGACGTTGTTAATCATAAACTTTGAGACACCTTCTTTTGAGTCATCCATGGGGTTTAAAGTTTCTGGTTAGGGAGAACTCATTTGTTCAGCTGCATATAAATTGTTTACGTGCAGGGTCCTTGTGGCTTCATCAATGGTGTTGGATTTAGTAGCATCCTGGCGTGTTATGTTTTTGATATGCCTCCATAAGTCGGTTCCTTGCCTTTCTGGCGGTTCCTTGCCTTTCTGGACTGGGTGAGTGGAACCCAGCTCCAGTCAGCTGTATGTTCTCCCCCAATTTTGCCTGTAGCAAATTTCCTGGTTGCACCCCTTGTTGGTGAATAGGAGCACGCTATATAGATGTTTTCTGACTGAGCATTGCGATACAAATGCCCAGTGGCCCTTAAGATGCAATAGGGGCAAGCTTTTAAGTTGGGTGGGTAATTTGACTTTTTTAACTGCGCAGGGTATATAGACTATGACATATTTTTAAATTCCAATGGACCCTTCCCCAAGGATAGGCTTTTGTTCCAGTATAGTTGCTGCCAGTTTTTGTTTTTTGTTTTTAGGGTTTAGACTGTGGCTTCTCCCCTGTTTCTACACTCTGGTGTAGTTTAGAACTCTACACTTATAATGTCTTCAGACATAATATTTAACTGGCTGGGGATGGCATGAAACAGCCTCCATAGGTTGGAACGGTTCAAGACATCGCAGCTACCCTCTGAGCGGTAATGTGGAATGACTACCAGCTTTGTTCGTTGATCCTCACTTGAGTATTTGCCAGCTTGGCCTTCATTGCAAGCTCGGACAAGGCTGAAATGGTTGAAGGAGCTTGATCTAAACCTGTCAGGAGGCATCGGTGCTGCTTGTAGGTCATCATTTTTATTTGCGGAGGAGTTAACTTCTTGCAGAGCTACTGTCGGTGACTGACCAGATGGTTGCAGCACCTTCTTGGTGTAGCTGCTGGGTACTGTAGCTGAAATTAGGGAGCTTTGGCTTGTGGAGAAGCCTGTGTTTTGTGTCCTTGGAGAGAGTGCTCATATCTCGGTACCAAGGGATAGGGGGGCTGTCAATTGAGCTGCTTCTGGATCTTTCTTCTCGTTTTCTTTATTTCTGGAAGAGCTTCCCCTTGTCCTGAATGCGTTGTTGCTGCATCCCCTGTAGATGGGTTGCAAAGCTTTTTTCCATGCTAGGGCCAGTATTGAACTAAAGTGAGGTAGATGCTAAGGGGCCTATAACGATGGCGGGCAGACAAAGTGCGCCTGCCATCGCAGTTGCAAAAGGGACCGCCCACCATAGGTGCGGCGGTCCCGCTATACGAGTTAGCACCCGCCACACTGGCTGGCGCATCCTGTATTTTCACATGGGGGCGGGCAGTGCTGCAAGCAGCACCCGCCACAAAGTAAAAATACATGGTGTGCATTTGAATGTACAATGTGACAGGCACCGTGTGGAGCCTGCCACCTTGTACATGCAAATGCCGGAGGGTACTATAGGTACCCCCACATGCAGCCCCCCTGGGGGCCTGCAATGGGCCCCCGAAGGCATTCTGTGCCTGTCTTTTTGTGGCGGGATCTCTGCCGAAAAAGACAGGCATTGTAATGCCCACGGCGATGCCTGCATGGCACCGCAAAAATACCCCCATTGTACCGGGTCCCGCAAGGCGGGTGGGAAAGGACCGCCTTGCGAGACCACAGCAGACGGTCTTTCAATCTGCCGCAGTGCCATTCACATTCTCACCGCCATTCTAATTTGGCGGTTGGAATTTTAGGGTTGATGGCGGGCGGATTACCACCGCCGGGCTGGTGGTCCTCACCGCCGGGCCGGCGGTGGCAATCCGCCCGCCATCGTAATCGGCCCCTAAGGTCGGAATTGCATGGGGTGGAGATGCAGTCGTTTACGCTGGTTTTAGTTTGATCTTCCCTTTCCCAGTGCCTTTGAACATTGAGTAAACATTAGGCAGATTTTTGTCTGATGGCTTTTGATTGGGCAGGAACAAATTTGAGAGTCATTCTTTCTCAGCTTTGCTTGTGGCCTTCTTTCGTCTATTTTTGTTTTTTTATTACGCTACGGACCATTGGTTTTCTCTAAGAGCCATTCTATACTTGAGATGACAATGGGGGGTTTTGTCCTTCTCTTCTAAGTCTGGTTCCTGCTCTAAGGTAGGTTGGGGGCCCCCTTTTTGATGTTTCTCAGTAGGGTGGGCAGAGAAAAGTTTGGGGAACCTTTCGGTGGTGGTGATGTGCCCTGTAATGGAGATGCTGATGTGTTTATCTTGCCTACAGGCTCCAGTGTACAGGTCGCTTTTTGCTCAGTTCGCCCAGATCCCATAACTGTTAGTTTTGTGTCGGGCCTTATAGGGTAGCTTTCTGCTTGTAGTTGTAAGGCCTGGTTTATGTCCGTTAATATTAGATTTAGGGCCTCTGGCAGAGCGCACAGTTTTTACGCATCTGATGGCAGTTACATGAAGCAGTGTTATGTACTGTTGATGTTTTTGTATATTAACTGTCCAAGTATATCCGAATTACTTAAGCATGACGATTATTAATGGCATTCTATTCTATGGCACTGCCCTCATTTTAACCTGGCCCTGGCTTCCGCTGCCAGAACATGTAACTTGAGCTGTGGCCAGTTCTCAAATGGTAAAAAGACACACACACACATACACTATACATGAAAATTACCTACTGGTGGTCGCCACTAGGTAGTTATAGTTAGGACCGATTTTCCATAGGAAATCCGCAACATTCTATTTGGAATAACTTTGGCGCCGGTTGACGAATCTTCGAGAAAGTTTCAATACTAATGGCCAGCTCTGGTCCGCTCCTATCCTGAAAGTCCCGGGGTGATTCGTAAAGTGGGGGCCGAGAAAAAAGGGGGGTCCCAAAACGTTTTTTATCCATGCAATTTTCAATAGGAACCTTTAGTCGCAGCTACAGCACAAACTGCTGAACGGAATTACACCAAATTTGGCAAAGAGGTAGTCCTTGGTTCACACTCGTGCCTTCTTGTTAAATGGTGTAAATCTGTTTAGTAGTTTTTTAGATATTAAAGGAAAACAGTACATATATATCGGGGCGGAGCCTAACAACACATCTCATCATGAGATCCGATTGGCTGTCAGCCCTTCATCCAAGAAGTGTTGGCAGCCAGTTTGCAACCAATATACATGAGAGCACCTCATTAAAAAGCATTGCAGTTAATAGAAGGTTTTAAGACTTTAGTTACACTATAAATCATTTGTTAATGGTACCATACTCATTTTAGGAATTGTGGTGTGTTCTAAGGTAATTTTACCATGTGAAAAGGCTTCTGCTGGGATATCATGAATCATGTTTGAGAGAAAACTATTTTCTCATGCTTTTCCCACAGAGGTTTGGAAGGTGATCTATAAGCCAAACTGAGAGCATATTTTATGTAAATTCACATTATCTTTCTCAGTCATGTGAGAATGACATTCTCAGTAACACGGGCAGAGACTGTCAGTTGATTCCTTTGTGTTCTACTGCAGCTTCCCAGAGTGTTCTAAAGAACAACACGAGCACTAACAGCCTTACATATGACAAAAGTATAGCACACCTGAAGCCATCTTGATTGGAATAAAGTGGTAACTCTTAAAACATTTAATTTAAAAAGGAACACAATGAGTGGGTTAATTTTGCCATAGAAAGTATGATTAGTGCTGCAGAAAGAAAAATTAAGGCACATTTTGAGTGACTTCTCAAATTCTCTTCTATTTTATTTTTAAAAATTCTGACATGCAGACTGAAACATACTTTCAATACCAGCAGCAGACTTCCCTGGTAAGCAGTGGCTTTACTACAGTGATCTAATGAGCAACTTGAGTGTAAAACATTGACAGTATTTCCTACAGAGGATGTTGTATAGTGTTTTAGGACCCTAGTATAATTTTCCCGATTCATGCCCATATATAGGTATAAAATCACCCTATCCTTATATAGGCATAGAAATCATAACCATATTAAGACATAGCTTAAGTAGTCCTAATACGGCTTGGCTACTTCCACTAGTTCCGAAAATCAACAACAATTTCTTGGAAAAACCTGCCTTCAGCAGTCAGGGACTTCCCCCTGCATGAATATTGATTTATCCAAGAACTCATGGAGTTTTCAAAGAACTAAGTCTTTGATGACGTTATTATGTCCAACCTTACGTCAAACTCGGCACCTTCAAGGTATAAATATGCCCACACTTGCCCAAACAGACACACGGTGGTTTGGAGCAGTTCGATTATCTACTTGCCCGACGCACCCTGCTGCAGCAAGTGCTGAAGGAAGCCGACCCTCCAGCATACGCACTGAGAGATGCTGTCTTTTCTCTTGCCGAGAAATCCAGCTCCAGTGTTTCCAACCTACCCTTGCGGGTTGTTGGGAAATCGAGTCCTGAGAGAGAGATACCAGACCTCCTTCATTCTAAACCAAGGTACGGAGCTGATTAAACCCTTAGAGAATTCTTGGATTAGATTATTGGCAAAAGAATACTGAAACTGAGCTACACCTCACTTACTTCTTCCCTTGTACTAGACCTAGGTTAGGTACACAGGGGTAGGTGTCTTTTAGAAGCGCCAGTTGAGTACTTTTAGTCTTTATTTATTAATGTATGTATTCTATGTATTTTATGGCTTAGAAACCATATCATGCTTTTACAGTATTTTTTTATAATACTCTTTGTACTGTACGCATTAAACTTTGCAACCAGTATTACGATTGTAGCAGTTCATTTCCTCTGAATGAGAAAGAAGACTGTTCAATAAATACTCTTTTATTGAAAATGCCCGTCTCTCTATTTCTCTGCACCTCTGGTGAAACGAAGAATGCACGATTGACTAAGTGAAATAACTATCTATTGTTTCCGCGACTCTAGAGTTAGATGTCTTATTCTTAGGAAACAAAGTTGTCATGTTTATGCGGTTCTCAGAAACGAATCCCTTCTTGTGTATTCGAGAAAGTTTCTAGTGATCGCTGAGCTAGCTGGCACTCACAATTAAGTCTAGTATATTCGGTAGAGACCTAGTCGACTTCAGTCCTACCTCAAATCTATAGGACATACTATTCCAATGCGCAGAGCCTATTGGGAATATAGGAACTACACTACAGGGCGCCCAACGTTTGGTAAGGCGATAATTTAACGCTAGATACTAGAGTAACTCAGTCGTGCTTTTCACACTGCCCCTTTTTCCCCGTAAAATACTCCAATAGACGTCTGGAGTGGATTAAAGGATAAAATATCCGCCATAACTGAGTAGGACAAAAAATCCTATGTATTCGATTTTGGTTTGTTCAACGTTGAAGGATACAGTGCTCCAAAATATTGTGCACCTAATCTTTGTTTCCTTGAAACTTGCTCTGCAAACTTTCGGTCAACAAAATGACGGAGAGTGACGACGAAAGGGACAGAGCTGCAGCAGCAGCTCAGGCAGTCTTAGACAACACAAATCTCCAACAAAATGACGCGGAAGCTATACTCATCCTGGCAAATATAAGGAAAACAATCGCTATAAAACTTATAGAAAATGGAGTATCATCGAGAGGTGGTAAAGTAATATTTGTTTTAGAGGCACATGATTGTCGGCAGACAGAGGTATTCTATTCATGGATACTGTTTCCTGCAGCAAAAGCAGTAACACACGAGTTTCACTACTACAAAGTAGGGGAACCTCCAGCGGAATACGTTCCTTTCGAGGACGTTGAAATTCCACTAACGTACCAAGATCATCAGCTCTGGTTTAATGGCGCCCTACAACATCAAAATCACATTACCAGGCTTGGTCCACTAGGTAGACCAGGAGCAACATGGCAGGTACTAGCCAGCTATATACCACATCCTAACATTGAAAGGATGACAGGTCCAGAACTATTAGCTCAGCTAAAACAGCTAATAAAAATACACAGACAATTGGTTCAATATGTCATGCGGACTTTAACAGTCCAACCTAGTATAAGGATTCCACAGCACACCCCTCATCAGGGGAACACAAACAAAATTACACCACAGACTATACAGTCAGTCATTGGTAAACGGGAACAAATTCCATTCTGGTTAGCCCAAAAAATGACTCAAATAAAGGCCGTATTCCCTGATAGTACACCTCATGAGAAGCACATGATTCTGACAATCTGTTTACCAATGGGGATTGCACCACACGTAGAGGACTGCGAGACTTGGGGTACAGTCTTTGCTTCAATCTACACAAAAACATATGGTGTTCCGTCTATGGCGGTAATACCAGATGTCCTACGACAGATTCAAAATGAATATGGACCAGAACCTGCTTTAAATCTTGGTATGAAGTTACTGAAAGATTTCAAACAGGACGGCTATACTATTAGCCAACATTAAAGGTAAAGCAGCATCCGTGGTGATCCGCCAAAAACTAAAAGAAACAGATATTACTGAGCAAATATATGAGCTTGCCAGAATTATTAAAAAATCCTATGAAGAACTAGGTAGAGATAGTTTGGGTGGGAAACCAGTAAAACCATAACTAACTGAAAATCCTGAAAAAGTTGTTTTTAAAAATAATCTCACTACTCCTAAAAAGAAGTGGGAAAACACCAAACAGACACTTCCTAGAGAGAAGTGTTCCCAGTCCAGAGGAAGGTCTCCTCAACAGGAGCCCTCTGAAAAGAGATATAACCTCAGAAATAGGGATAATTTGAGAAAACCTGATAGACATCAAGATATTGATATACGTTCCTCTCGTACCTTTCAGACTTCCTCGCAGAAATCCGAAAGAAGAGGACGATCAGAACAAAAAGAAGAACGTGTGAAGTCCAGAGACGAACAGCACATTCCAAAAAATAGGAAAACTCAATTCACCAAGAAGAAGGTAGCAAGTCTAAAGATCAGACATGCGAGGATCTTGAGGACACAACTCAAGAACGGGGAGTGGGCCCAGACAATGCTAGACAGCGCAGGAGAGGTCACCATAGCTCGCAAGATCCCGAAGGATCATCTGGAGATAGTGGACTTGAATGAATACATTCAAGTTGAAACTGCCGACACCAGGGTTAGTGTACCCCATAAGTTATATGAAGTAACACTCCGGATGGAGGGGGACATAACTAGGAAAATAAAAGCACTCTTTTGGAAGAAGCTATCTAAGGGTTATGACATTCTTCTAGCTGAACAAGACTGGCCACCTGAATATGTCAGGGAGTTCCCACATGGTGAAGAGATTATTATGCCAGCCTTCTCAAATCACATTCCAATTCATAAAAAATACACCTATGCCAGGAAATGGGCTGTAGCCCAGGCCTCAGCATTAAACAAAAATCATGTAGGATATGATGAAGATTCCCCTCACCATAAAATCCAGTTGAAAACTCAACCAACAATGCAAAGGCAATATTCTGGAAAAGAGGAAGCTAAAAAACAAGTCATGGAGATTTTAAATCAACTCGAATACCAAGGGGTGATTGAAACATGCACCTCATCCATGAACAATCCTTTGTTTCCTGTCTCCAAACCAGATAATTCATATCGTCTAGTTTTGACTACAGACATCTAAACTCTTATTGCGAAACTTTTGCAGTACAAAATGCACACAGTGCAGCACTGATGAATAACATTGTGCGCAAAAAATATAAAACGACCTTAGACATTTCAAATGGTTTCTTCTGTGAAAACATTGCACCAGAAAGAAGGTATTTGACTGCTTTTTCCATCATGGGGACACAGGGACAATTTTGCCGTCTCCCCCAGGGATTCAAGAATAGTCCAGGTTTATTTTCAGCCAGAGTAACAGAGTTACTACAAACGTATGATGATGAGGCATTATCATATGTCGATGATATCTATCTTATAGACGATGATTTGGATATACACTTGAAAAGAGTGAACACCATAATACTTGGGTTCGCTTCTGAAGGGTACAAATTCAATTTTAAGAAATCACAAATTGCCCACCTCAACGTCCTATTCTTAGGATACGAGTTATCAAGTGAAGGCAAAAGCCTGGCAGCCAACTTTCAACCAATTGGACTCAAGAACACACATAAATTTTGCGTTCAGTACAAACTGACATGTTAGCAGAAACACAGTTACAAACACGCGACAACATGCGCAATCTTGTGATCCGAATCATCCCAGGGAGATGAGGATTCACATACCTAACCTTTAACAAAGGTGAAAAGGTACCAATAGCTTACAAATCACACTTGTACACACAAGCCGAAATGAAATTCACTTCAACAGAAAAGATTCTGACAGCGGTTCAGACTGCTGTAGCAAAGGAGAGATCCCTCGCACAGGGTAAGCGCATTAAAATCGTTACACCTGTACCTGCTTAGAGGCAGTAACAAAGGCAAGGATTCCAAATGCAAAAGCTCTACATCCAAGATGGATACAATGGGTTAATTCTCTTGCTGCAACAGACGTTGAATACGTTTTTGACCCCTATTTGAAAACACAAGAATTTCTACAATACGAATTAGAATGTCCTTTGCCGACTGAAATTCTACCTCTAGAACATTACGGTTGTATAATCTATATGGACAGATCAGCACAGCCCGCAATTGCGGATGAACAAGCCTATAGTGCTGCGTGCGCGATTGTTAAAGGTCGCTGGCGCGAAGGTAAATTTCGACCTATGGTCACTAAAACTCAATAACTCGGAGACTGTACAGCTCAGTGAGCTGAACTACCGGCTTTCAAGATGGCGCTTGAGAAAACCAATCGCGAATTCTCCACACTTATAGTGTGCGATTCGTATTACTGCGTCCAGTCTTACAATGAATATCTGCAGACCTGGGTTCAAAACGGTTTCAAAGACGCTAAAGGTGGCACAATTAAGCATAAAATACTTTGGGAACAAGTAGTTCTTTTGCAAAAAGAACTACAAAAGACTCACATGCTTCATACACTGAGTCATCAACGTGATGGCGTTCACATTGAAGGGAATTCATTGGCTGATGAAGCCGTGAAGGCAGCTGTGCAAACGGCTTCCGTAGCTGCAATCACTCGTTCAAAAACAAAAATAGACGGTGAAACTATGCTAGCAGTGAATGCCTCAATGAAAGGCAGCTATGCAGCGTTACCTCTAAATTATCCACTCGGATATACATACATAATTGATGCAAACTCCATTCCTTTTGCTCAAATCCCTGAAGTGGGGGATAGAGTAATTCCAAACAGGAACCAGAGAGGTGCTTTGGTTCACGAAGCACATATGGGAGAGGGTCTGACACATCAAGGGATCTTAAAATCCCTAATAGAATTAGAAGAGATGTACTGATGGCCGGGAATGAGCGTTGTAGTTTACAAATTAGGAAATTAACTGTGATACCTGTTACAGAGATCATAGCTTTGAAAGCCACCAGGTACCTGACTACAGCGTAGCCAGCCTAGGACAGACACCACTGTAAGACAGCATTAGACTTTCTACACGCAGACGTCACCATGGACGGAAATGGTCCAAAAACTATTAGGACAAGATTCATTTGGATTGGCACATACGCAATCGGCACGCTACATTCTGACCAGGGTCCTGCGTTTAGCTCTCGAGCTTACAAAGAGGCCATGGCTAGCTTGGGCATTGCATTGTGGTACTCAAGTCCATTCCATCCTGAGGGAAAAGCGGTAGTGGAAAGAAAAAAACGTGACATAAGGCAATCTATAACAGCTAGGGTATTAGGTTCTGGTGACGGGTGGGTCAAACATCTAATAAGTGTCCAACATAGTCTTAATAATCTGCAAGAAATTCTCTGGGGGGAATCACTCCATATGAATTACTATTTGGTACTAGAATGCTCATCCAGGATCTTGATTGACAAACTTCAGTGGTGGAACAGAAACCCTTTGATATCAAAGACCGTTTGGCTGTTTTACAGGACTTAAATGAAACAAGAAGAAGTCTGAGTAACACAACACAAAAGCCAACGACCACTAAAGAAAAGCCACCTGTCCCAGCAAGACCTGTCTGGATTCCAAAGATTGGGGATCTAGTCAGGGAAAAGATTGTGGTGAAGAAGGAATTTGGGACTTCTTACAGAAAAGCAGTACCTGTCTTAGCAATCCTTGGAACAAGATCAGTGTTACTACCGCCGCTTGCTGGAAAAAGGGAGAACAGAATTGTGTCCATCGACCTGGTAAAACCACACCATGTGGCCGATAATAAGTAGTAGGCCCAGTGGACTCCCAAGAAGTAGCAGACAACCAAATCTGGCTACTATCCAAGAAGTTCAAGCTGAAAGAATAATCACCTTTGATAAACCTACAATAAGAAAATAAGGTCTATGCAACAAAGCCATGGAACTTATGCCTCTTGAAACCCAAATAACAGTTCGTCAAGAAACACCAGTCTACAATGATATAGCCTCTGACTATACTAATATGACAAAGGAAGAAACAGCTCCAGCGATTCCGAAATTCTTGTTTTAAGTTTGGGAAAAATGATAGATGGAAAATACAGTACATTGGACACAGCAAGTAAGAACATCAACTTGCTCCTGCAACCTTACAAATCATCTCCTCGTGAACGAAGAGACCTGTCATCAGTGAACATCACAGCCGTTCCTATACCTGGTGGTATAGCATGGGACACCACTGATTATGACATTTATGGCCCGGTGGAACTATTGAAGATTCTACACCAATTTAAGGTTTCTTTAAGTGATTTTGTCTCACCAAGCACTTTTTCTGATGATTGGGACTTTGAAACTGTTAATAACATGATGACACTGGGGGCACTTACCGGAGCTTGCAGCGTGCCGTGAGGGAAACGGCCCAGCTCCTCACCATCTGTCCAGTCAGCCTGCGCCGTGAGGGAAACGGCTGTAGTCACGGACTACACAACCCAGCAGACCCGGGGAGGACGCAGCCCAGTGACGCTTCCAACGCGCCCGGAGGCGCTATAAGTGTTCAGAGCGCCGAGCGCTCTTGGGGGGCACTTACCGGAGCTTGCAGCGTGCCGTGAGGGAAACGGCCCAGCTCCTCACCATCTGTCCAGTCAGCCTGCGCCGTGAGGGAAACGGCTGTAGTCACGGACTACACAACCCAGCAGACCCGGGGAGGACGCAGCCCAGTGACGCTTCCAACGCGCCCGGAGGCGCTATAAGTGTTCAGAGCGCCGAGCGCTCTTGGGGGGCACTTACCGGAGCTTGCAGCGTGCCGTGAGGGAAACGGCCCAGCTCCTCACCATCTGTCCAGTCAGCCTGCGCCGTGAGGGAAACGGCTGTAGTCACGGACTACACAACCCAGCAGACCCGGGGAGGACGCAGCCCAGTGACGCTTCCAACGCGCCCGGAGGCGCTATAAGTGTTCAGAGCGCCGAGCGCTCTTGGGGGGCACTTACCGGAGCTTGCAGCGTGCCGTGAGGGAAACGGCCCAGCTCCTCACCATCTGTCCAGTCAGCCTGCGCCGTGAGGGAAACGGCTGTAGTCACGGACTACACAACCCAGCAGACCCGGGGAGGACGCAGCCCAGTGACGCTTCCAACGCGCCCGGAGGCGCTATAAGTGTTCAGAGCGCCGAGCGCTCTTGGGGGGCACTTACCGGAGCTTGCAGTGTGCCGTGAGGGAAACGGCCCAGCTCCTCACCATCTGTCCAGTCAGCCTGCGCCGTGAGGGAAACGGCTGTAGTCACGGACTACACAACCCAGCAGACCCGGGGAGGACGCAGCCCAGTGACGCTTCCAATGCGCCCGGAGGCGCTATAAGTGTTCAGAGCGCCGAGCGCTCTTGGGGGGCACTTACCGGAGCTTGCAGCGTGCCGTGAGGGAAACGGCCCAGCTCCTCACCATCTGTCCAGTCAGCCTGCACCGTGAGGGAAACGGCTGTAGTCACGGACTACACAACCCAGCAGACCCGGGGAGGACGCAGCCCAGTGACGCTTCCAACGCACCCGGAGGCGCTATAAGTGTTCAGAACACCTCCCGCCACGCAGGACGCGCGCGGGCTAAGCCCGGGCAAAGGGCGGGCCCTCTGTGGCCCTCAGAGGACCAAGGAGGACGGGACGGGCCACCCCACTTGATCTCATCACAGAAGGAGGTATTGTGCTGCAACTTTATTTGACCTTTTTGGCGTATTTATTACTATGACAAACACGATGTCCATTTGGGAAGAACTCAACGCCCTGTGTGGCACAAAGTATGCCCCTGATTCTATAACCTCCCCTACTGTGGGTACTTTTTGTCTTAAGTCAAATGGCTCCGCAAATAAAGACTACAACCAAGTAAATGCTACGCCCCTGGGTTCCAACAATAGAGGGAAGCACGACAGCGAAACTGTCATTGGGAACAATACAAATACACAAATTCTGTGCACCAATGTAATATCATCTCCTGCTAAATCAACAGCTTTTATGGAGGACCCCGCCGCAGACAAATTCGAGGACCCTCTCCCGTCTCCCAAATTGACTCTATTGGCTCAAATTGAGCAACTGCTGTTAGCTGTCATCTCGCCCTTGGTCACAAAAATCAATGATTTAGGGGAAAGGCTGACTAACATTGAGTCAGTAATCAGAAAGTATCCTCTTTCAGCTAACATAAGGGCTACATCCGTCTGCCCTAACCCTCCCATCGTCCCCGAAAAGTATAAATCTGGTAACGGTGTCACTCAAATACAGCCACCCTGTACACCTACTCTAATAGGCCCCAAAGTAATTTTAAAACCTGCACCAACAACCCACGCAGTGGCTAGACCCACCTTGGTAAGAAGGCCACGTATCAACCTGCCCCCTGAGGCCGCCCCGTATGTGTCTGTCCTCTCTGGGGTCCCTGCCCTCACCCATGGAACACGCGAATCCCAGCAGGACTTGCTAAATAAGGCCATTTTCTGGCTGAAAAACAATAGACCCTTGCCACCGGAGTTAGATGGGGGTATCTTGAGTGTCAGGAGGGTGGGATGGTTAGGGACGCAGCCCAAATGCATCGCTGGGGACCTGGTTCTAATTAAATTCAAAAACAGGAATGTTGCCCCCTTTTTACGTTTTTGCCCCCCCAAAGAAAGACAAGGCACCATTCGTATTTGGGATCTGTATGATTTCTACCCGACCTCCCCTCATATTACATAGAACCAACTCTTTAGCCTTTAATGGGAATTGAATTTTGTACTAAAAATGTTGAAAATGAAACCCCTACATATTGATTAGCCGATTAGTTGTATTTATTGAATCTTGTCTTAATAATCCTGTAATGATCTTTACTGTGCCTGAAATGTCTACGGTTTTTAATTTTGTATTGTTGATGCTTTTATGATTTTTAACCTAAAAAAATCGAATAAAGCTTATTTGAAATTGAAATTGAAAAACATGATGACAGATTTAGAATTGTCAGCAAAATTCACAAAACATGAATACTTAGAAGGTTCATCAGATTATGAACAAATGTATTGTTTAAATCATTATGGTCACCATTATTTGCCCAAATCAGCAAATCCTAGAAATGTTTTTACTTATAATCAACGGGAACATTGTCCAACACCGCAAAAAGGCAGCTGAAAAACATTTTATGAAAAGTTTTCATACTTCTCAGGGTTTAATGTCACAAATTCAGAAACATTTTAGTTGAAAAAATATGAATAAGACAGAAATGAAAAACATGTTAACTAATACTAAACAAATTTATTCTGCGAACTTGTATACTCAACTGTCTGCATTAGGTTTTAACTTTTGGAAAGACAATATTGAGACAAAAACTGTCTGGGGCACAAAAGACTGGCAGGTGCAGGGTTTAGAAGCCTTGTTCAGAGCCTGCATTATCCCAGAACAAATTATATTTTTAAATGACACTTCAACACACATCATGTCTTGGCTTAGCTAAGTTAAAAGATTTAAACAAACCATCCATACCTAAAGCCACAACTGATAGTAATTTAACTTCAGATGAAGAGGTAGACATAAAATATATTTTACAACACAACAGAACTAATCCTGATTGGAAGAAATGGTTAATCTGGCCCACAGACACGAATAACTGTCAAGATAGATTCCTGAACAAAACAGAAGGGTTCAAAATGAACAGGCCAGATCCAAGATATTCCCAGAGACAACATCCAGGGATAGTAACCACATACAGTGTAGGAAAACTATGCCTTGAGTGGCTACAGAAATCCACACTTCCTGAAATTAAACAACACTTAACTTTACTTAACGAAGGCGTTGACTTGCGAGACTTCTTACTAGCGCCTTCGTAAAGAACGTCAAAAACGTTTTATATATGATGGTATATATTCTGCTTACAATGAAGCATGGAAAATCACACAAATGGAAACTGCAGAAAAAATACGAGAAATTGATCGTATTAATTTAGAGAAAGCTCTCTCTGTAGTGGACAATGGGTTAACGACTCTGTCCTCCAGAATTTATTCTTTGGACAGCATTGTATCATCTGCTATTGACATAATAGAGCAGGACTTGCTAATGTTACAACATGGCCAGTCTCAATTATGTTCTATAATGCTGCTAGGCTGGACATTACAAAATCTCCGTTCAGGCTACGTGCCATGGCGTCTAATCAATACCACGTCATTGTTTACTGTCTTTAACCTTACAGATAAACAAATCTCTTTGGCACAAAGAGGAGCAGACTATACGGTGCTGAGCATTGAAAAACTGGAAAGATTACCATTAACTGTTTCTGAGAAACCAGTCATAGAATGATAATACACGACACCATCACGATACCAGTGACGATTTTCCAATGTCAGTATTGTCTACAGCATATACCAGCAGGCCTGTATGAAAGGTTGGGTAAAGGATACATTAAGTCAACCTGGAATTTACCATACACACACAAATGTTGGAGTGGGGGAAAGGAGGTATTTCTTAGTACTAAAAATTGTAAAAACTCACTAAGCGGTACACTTTTATGCGAAGGTATTAATCTACACGGAGCCTGCAAATGTTTTTCAAATAAACTCTCTTGCCACCTGCACGGTTCACCAGCAGCAGTGATAGAACCAATTTTCAGGCAGCTTTCCAATGGCAGCTACGTTATGCTCAATGATCACAGCTGTTGTGGCATGTTGCCAGGAAGAGCGTATCTAATTAGTGTGTCAGCCAGGGTCACTTGTTTTCAAGTATTGTATCCAAAAAGCAAGACAGACAGGGAGTCGTCATTATGGCCTACACTGAATATCTCTTCTATACAAATTGATACTTTAAGCAGAATGAAAGCCATTCTTTTGCAAAAAACTGTGCCACTGACCTTGTCTAAAGAAATGTATGATCTGCAAGTTGCAAGAGATACATGCATTATTATCAACCAACTGCCCAGTACATTTCGCAGAAATGTTAGGTCAAATCTTAAACACGTCTGATAAAAGTGGCATCGCACATGTATTTAAGACGATTTTTTCGGGACTGTTAGCACCCTTTGAAGCAGTCCTCTGCATTTTTCCAAATTTTGTGCACTCTGTGTTCGGTGGCCTGCCTCTCATTTTGGGACTCGTTGCAGGAATTCGATTTTTGTTTATTCTGTTCCGATATGGCAAGTTCAGTCACCAACGATACCCAGACTACCATGGAACAAGCTCTCCTAGCCTTGCGGTATCGTGACAGGATTACACAGATTCTTGGCTAGGCTCATTTAAGAGATCTGAATATCACTTGGTTTCTTTCGTTCAGACCAATCTGGCAAGATTGCATCTTACCTGTTCTACGATGCCTGCTTTGTGGAGAAGAATGCGTGTTAGATGTTTGTCTAACACTACCATCGGTTGCGCCAACGTATGCAGACGCATTACTGGATCCGGGAACCGCTCACGTGTTGTGTTGCCCCCATCGGCTACCAATCCTGATGACGGCGTTTATTGAGATCTCAACAACAAATCCAACTGGAGGTGAGGTTCGAGGAACAACAGGCACACAGGTACCATCTGATATGAACATTTCTAACGCGGCAACTGACGCTGACGGCGATGCTTCTCGTCTGTGCCCAATTGATCTGCATGATGAAGTAGTTTCACTTTCACCTACTGTGGTAGACGATTTCTTTACCAGCTTCGACGATTTAATGTTTTCTCCTGACACCGAGAATAACTTTTGAAATCTGCACACAGCGTTCCATGAACTCTAAATTTGGCCTTCACTTTTCATAACAATCATTCCAAAGCTTTGGAACTTTTCTACGGCTAATTTTGACTTTATCCCAAAGAACTTAAAAGATTTATTTTTTTGGGGCACAAAGTAATCTGCTTAAAGTAGAACTATTCTTAGAGAACAAGAAATTCAACACTTCCTAGCGACAGTATTTGACCTTGTCCTCTGAAAAAACCCAATAACAGTTTATCTATATATTCTACTATGGAATGGTCTCTACTTTTTCTTCTGTAAACTTAGAGCCGTTACTTTTTGTGTATTGTAGGGTAGGATTGTGAACACATGCTTATGTTATGTTTTAGAAGCTTACGGATTTAGTAATATTAGACATAATACGTGGAGTGGGTGTTGTATAGTGTTTTAGGACCCTAGGGTAATTTTCCCGATTCATGCCCATATATAGATATAAATCACCCTATCCTTATATAGGCATAGAAATCATAACCATATTAAGACATAGCTTAGGCAGTCCTAATACGACTTGGCTACTTCCACTAGTTCCGATAATCTACAACGATTTCTTTGAAAAACCCGCCTTCAGCAGTCAGGGACTTCCCCCTGCATGAACATTGATTTATCCAAGAACTCATGGAGTTTTCAAAGAACTAAGACTTTGATGATGTTATTATGTCCAACCTTACGTCAAACTTGGCACCTTCAAGATATAAATATGCCCACACTCGCCCAAACAGACACACGGTGGTTTGGAGCAGTTCGACTATCTACTTGCCCGACGCGCCCTGCTGCAGCAAGTGCCGAAGGAAGCCGACCCTCCAGCAGACGCACTGAGAGACGCTGTCTTTTCTCTTGCTGAGAAATCCAGCTCCAGAGTTTCCAACCTACCCTTGAAGGCTGTTGGGAAATCCAGTCCTGAGAGAGAGATACCAGACCTCCTTCATTCTAAAACTAGATACGGAGCTGATTAAACCCTTAGAGAATTCTTGGATTAGATTCTTGGCAAAAGAATACTGAAACTAAGCTACACCTCACTTACTTCTTCCCTTGTACTAGGTTAGGTACACCGGGTTAGGCGTATTTTAGAAGCACCAGTTGAGTACTTTTAGTCTTTATTTATTAATGTATGTATTGTATGTATATTATGGTTTATAAACCATATCATGCTTTTACAGTATTATCTTATAATACTGTTCGTACTGTACGCTTTATACTTTGCAACCAGTATTACGATTGGAGCAGTTCATTTCCTCTGCATGAGAATGAAGACTGTTCAATAAATACTTTTATTGAAAACACCCATCTCTCTATTTCTCTGCACCTCTGGTGAAACGAAGCATGCACAATTGACTGAGTAAAATAATTATCTATTGTTTCCGCGACTCTAGAGATAGATTTCTTATTCTTAGGAAACAAAGTTGTCATGTTTATGCGGTTATCAGAAACGAATCCCTTCTTGTGTATTCGAGAACGTTTCTAGTGATCTCTGAGCTAGCTGGCATTCACAATTAAGTCTAGTATATTCGGTAGAGACCTAGTCGACTTCAGTCCTACGTCAAATCTATAGGATGTACTATTCCAATGCGCAGAGCCTATTGGGAATATAGGAACTACACTACAAGGAGACTGTGGTAAATGAGGATATTCAGAAACTTCATAACAAATAAGTCACCCAAGATGTCCGCCAGAGACAAAAGACCCCAAATGTAGCAGAAATATCACCCAGATGTTGCCCAAGTATAGCCCAATAACAGATTGGCCCAGAGTGTTCAAAAGAACAACTAGAGTGCTAACAGTCTTACTTTTGGCGAAAGTGTGGAACACCTGAAGCCATCTTGATTGGAATAAAGTGGTAATACTTAAAACATTTAATTTGCAAATGAACAAAATGAGGGGCTTCATTTTGCCATAGAAATTATGATTAGTGCTGCAAAAAGAAAAATGAGGGCACATTTTGACTTCTCAAACCCTCTTCTATTTCATTAAAAAATTCTAACATGCAGACTGAAGCAAGCATTTTGAATACCAGCAGCAGACTTCCCTGGTGAGCAGTAGCTCTACTACAGTGATCTAATGATCAACTAGAGTGCTAACATTCAGAATTCATGGCAAATGTGTGACACATCTGAATGCCCTCTTGATGGAACCAAAGTAAACAAGCATTGAAAATGCAATAGGTCTAGCCCTCGTTTAAGTTAAAGCAATTCTGTTTGTAATTAGGTGGCTTTTTAGCTTTGCTTTTATTAGTGTTTTTCAACCTTTCATGTACCTAACATGCATGTATGCATATATGTATATGTATATGTATGCATGCATTTATATTTGTATTTATATAGATATGCAGATAATATATATGTTTATATATGTATGTGTATATACACACATATATATATATATATAAATGCATATATATATGTGCATATGTGTGCATGTAGAGAGAGGTAGAGAGGCTAGAGGTGTAGAGGTAGAGAGGTAGAGGTAGAGAGGTAGAGGTAGTGAGGTAGAGAGGTAGAGAGAGGTAGCAAGGTAGAGAGTGAATAATAGAGAGTAAACAGTGAGTAGTAGAGAGTAGTAGCAGAGAATGATTAGTAGAGAGTAGTAGAGTGAGTAGTAGAGAGTTAGTAGTAGAGTGAGTAGTAGAGAGTGAGTAGTAGGGAGAGAGTACTAGAGAGTGAGTAGTAGAGAGTAGTAGAATGTAAGTAGTAGAGAGTAGTAGAGAGTGAGCAGTAGAGAGAGTAGTAGAGAAGTAGTAGAGCTTAGTAGAGTAGTAGAGAGTGAGTAGTAGAGAGTAGTGGAGTAGTAGAGAGTGAGTAGTAGGGAGTAGTAGAGAGTGAGTAGTAGAGAGTGAGTAGTAGAGAGTGAGTAGTAGAGTGAGTAGTAGGGAGTAATAGAGAGCAGGTAGTAGAGAGCAAGTAGTAGAGAGTGTGTAGTAGAGAGTGAGTAGTAGAGAGTAGTAGAGAGTAGTAGAGCATGAGTAGTAGAGAGTAGTAGAGAGTGAGTAGTAGAGAGTAGTAGAGAGTGAGTAGTAGAGCGAGTAGTAGAGTAGTAGAGAGTGAGTAGTAGAGAAGTAGAGAGTAGTAGAGATCGAGTAATAGAGAGTTAGTAGTAGAGAGTGAATAGTAGAGAGTAGTAGAGAGTGAGTAGTAGAGAGAGAGTAGTAGAGAGTGACTGGTAGTGAGTAGTAGAGGGTAGTAGAGAGTAGTAGTAGAGAAGTAGAGAGTGAGTAGTAGAGAGTGAGTAGTAGAGAGTAGTAGAGAGCGAGTAGTAGAGAGCAAGTAGTCGAGAGTGAGTAGTAGAGAGTAGCAGAGAGCGAGTAGTAGATAGTGAGTAGTAGAGAGTGAATAGTAGAGAGTAGTAGAGAGTGAGTAGTAGAGAGAGAGTAGTAGAGAGTGACTGGTAGTGAGTAGTAGAGGGTAGTAGAGAGTGAGTAGCAGAGAGAGTAGTAGAGAGTAGTAGTAGAGAAGTAGAGAGTGAGTAGTAGAGAGTGAGTAGTAGAGAGTAGTAGAGAGCGAGTAGTAGAGAGCGAGTAGTGGAGAGTGAGTAGTAGAGAGTAGCAGAGAGCGAGTAGTAGATAGTGAGTGGTAGAGAGTGAATAGTAGAGAGTGAGTAGTAGAGAGAGTAGTAGACAGTGAGCAGGAGATAGTAGTAGAGTGAGTAGTAGAGAGAGAGTAAAGAGTAGTAGGGAGTGAGTAGATGTGTAGTAGAGAGTGAGTGGTAGAGAGTAGTAAGGAGTAGTAGAGTGAGTAGTAGAGAGTACAGAGTGAGTAGTAGAGAGTGAGTAGTAGATAGTGAGTAGTAGAGAGTAGTAGCGAGTGAGTAGTAGAGAGTGAGTAGTAGAGAGAGTAGTAGAGAGCAAGTAGTAGAGAGAGACTAGTAGAGAGTGAGTAGTAGAGAGTGAGTAGTAGAGAGTGAATAGTAGAGAGTGAGTAGTAGAAAGAGAATAGTAGAGAGTGAGTAGTAGAGAGTGAGTAGTAGAGAGTAGTAGAGAGTGAGTAGTAAAGTAGTAGATGTAGAATATAGAAACCTTCTCAGGGGTCCCACTGATACTTGGTCCTTTTAAACCAACTAAGAAGAAATTGGCATAGAAGCTGAAATATAAAAAGAACATCTTTATTAACCTCAAAAGAGGGAGACTACATCACACAGAAGCCTTAGCAACTGAATGAGGCAGTTTGAGGAGTACAGAAAAGTGTGGCCTTATATATGCTTAGGGTTACATAGTCAGCATAAGACTAAGGGGCAGTCCTGGCTCATGTAAGCATGCAAAATGACTAATATGGGCATGCAAGATCTGCTTGCTCAACAAAGTGGAAGGAGCTAACAGTTGCTTATTCTGGTGAATACATCCTGACATTTACAGACTAGAAACATTTGCAAGGATAGCTGCAAGCTCAACTGAGCATGTGCGAAGGTGGAAGATGCTAAATATAGTTTGTTTCTAGGCAGATTACAAGAGCGGTCAACACTGAGAGAGGACAGAGCACATGGCGAGCACATGGCAGCACATGGCAAACAAGATGGCTGCCAGAAATACAAAATGTCTTTCAGCTCATGCTAACAAATCCCTCCAATATTTAACAGATAGTCCTTTTAGCATGAGCTAAAGGCACTCATATGATCCAGTAGGAACATAGAAAATATCTGCACATTTATTTTGATAAATTTATCAATATCCTAATTTATTGCTAGTGGGCATTTTCCATTCTAAACATTTCATTAAGTGGGTACATGTAAGGTATAAGCAGGAATACAAAGGGAACAACGCATCGGGTCATAATTAACATACAGATAGCAGGAGAAAGTAATGACCACTATCACAAACAAAATTATCATTTTTCCTAGTCCTAAGCAAAAGTAAATCCTAAAATCATGTAGTAAACATTTTCAGGGCTCCTATGCATTTCAGTGACTATTCATTTTAATTACAGAATAGCCAACAACACATATCTAATAAACACATTTTCCAATTGACTTTTACATTTTCCTTTTATGAGGGATAGAACATCAATCATATCTGGGACCAGGGGGACAACACAGGGCCATAAGAATTAGGACGAAGAGCTGCAAAGGGCTGCTCCTCCTCAAAAATGGGACGACTAAAGGGGTACATTATTGACAAGAAAAAGAAGAAGTCCTTGGGGAAATTGAAGCCGCTGTACAAGCAACCAGAGGGGAATCTTCTCCCTGTGTCCGTTTGAGCCTCACAGGCAGGCTCTTGTTGTTTCCACGGTGGAGCTGCAACTCAAGAATCACAGCCCAGTTTCAAGGAAAAAGTCTCTTCTTTCAGGATAGGGTAGTCACCCAACAGGGCAAATGCTCTTAGCGATCCTGTCAATTGTCTCAGGCAGTGCACCAGTTTTCTTCACTTCAATCTAACAGGCACCAGAGACACAGCACCTGAACCCTAATCTCAAGTCCTTCCCTAACTGTATTGCTCTGCTGGCGCACTGCTCATTCGTTGGGGCTACACATTGCATCCAGTGTACCCAGGTATCTCTTGACCAACAAACAAAGGAGCAAACTTGCATTCACTTTGGGACCAGGATTCAGAGGCCTAATGCTAGGATCTCTGAAGCAACCCTTGTTTTAAAAGGGGTCACCTCAAGCAAGGCCTCCTCGCCATTCTGGTTGGTATGTGACTCTCAGCTGGGCATCAACAACAATTTCTCCTTTCTGATTTGTGACCCCGTCTTTCGCCCAAGACAGTGGCAGGGGTACACACTTGATCACAGGGCTTCCGCCTTCACTGAGGTCCTAGTTGCCAGCAATGCCTGAGCTGGTTACCTTCACTTTGGCTTCAAGCTGGACTGGTGCTGACGCTGACTTCCCAGGTTGAATCTGATGTCTGGGCCCCTCTGGCAATGGTTGTAAGGCAGCAAATATCTATTGGTGGACAGAACAAAAGGTCTTTAGACAAGGCACAGAAACAGTCTATCAACAGAGAGGATAGTTTCAAAATACTTGCTAGTCTTGGGACGCCTCATATATTAGCAAGACACCAAAAAACCACTTCCATCCATCTATGAGAGAGTAAAAAAAAAACAACAGCCCGGACCTATTGGCAAGTATAAAAGGAACTCTTTGGTGAGCAAGAGTAATACATCACCCAATCCCAAGAAGCCAAGGAAGTCTGTATTCATTTACTAAATTGTGAGGAAAAGAGAAAAACAACACAGACATACCCTAAACCCTTACATTGGTGTATTCCGTGCCTTTGAATAGGTGGCAGAATGGATTTCAATAAGGACAAAATTAAGTATGGGCCGAAAAGTTGTTCTGCTCGCGGAATTTGCGGATTTTCCACAATTTTGCAATCCGTGAATCTCTCGAAATTGCGGAAAAATCCGCGAGCGGGACACATTTGTTCCAGGAAGCACTTACAGGGTTACAGCAGGTGCCCAAGTTGAAGCTAATTTCTTTGTAACCATTTACAAAATGGTTACAAAGATATTAACTTCAACTTGGGCACCTGCTGTAACCCTGTAAGTGCATCCTGAGCGGCGCCTCCAGAGTTCGTTGCCTACTTGCAAATATTCTCTGACCCTGCTCTGACCCTCGAAGCAGGGTCAGAGAATAGTTACAAGTATGGCACAATGCTCCTGTCACAAAAATTAAACCGCAACAGGAAGCACTTACAGATAAGGAAGCAGGTGCCGGACTTGAAGCTCAAACTCAGTAACACATTAACCAGCCCCAAATTAATTTGTCTCGGTTGAGGCTGGCTGGGCAGGTGTGCTTTCTCCCTATAATCTACAGTGGTGAACCAGAGGGTGCTGTGATGAACCAGAAGGTGCAGTGGTGAACCAGAGGGTGGCAGTGGTGAACCAGAGGGTGGCAGTGATGAACCAGAGGGTGGCAGTGGTGAACCAGAGGGTGGCAGTGGTGAACCAGAGGGTGGCAGTGGTGAACCAGAGGGTGGCAGTGGTGACCCAGAGGGTGGCAGTGGTGAACCAAAGGGTGCTGTGATGAACCAGAGGGTGGCAGTGGTGAAACAGAGGGTGGCAGTGGTGAACCAGAGGGTGGCAGTGGTGAACCAGAGAGGGGCAGTGGTGAACCAGAGGGTGCTGTGATGAACCAGAGGGTGACAGTGGTGAACCAGAGGGTGGCAGTGGTGAACCAGAGGGTGGCCATGATGAACCAGAGGGTGGCAGTGGTGAACCAGAGGGTGCTGTGATGAACCAGAGGGTGGCAATGGTGAACCAGAGGGTGGCAATGGTGAACCAGAGGGTGGCAGTGGTGAACCAGAGGGTGGCAGTGATGAACCCGAGGGTGGCAGTGGTGAACCAGACAGTGCTGTGATGAACCAGAGGGTGACAGTGATGAACCAGAGGGTGGCAGTGGTGAACCAGAGGGTGCTGTGATGAACCAGAGGGTGGCAGTGATGAACCAGAGGGTGACAGTGATGAACCAGAGGGTGGCAGTGATGAACCAGAGGGTGGCGGTGGTGAACCAGAGGGTGCTGTGATGAACCAGAGGGTGGCAGAGATGAACCAGAGGGTGACAGTGATGAACCAGAGGGTGACAGTGATGAACCAGAGGGTGCTGTGATGAACCAGAGGGTGGCAGTGATGAACCAGAGGGTGGCAGTGATGAACCAGAGGGTGGCAGTGATGAACCAGAGGGTGGCAGTGGTGAACCAGAGGGTGGCAGTGATGTACCTGAGGGTGGCAGTGGTGAACCAGAGGGTGGCAGTGATGAACCAGAGGGTGGAAGTGATGAACCAGAGGGTGGCGCTGCTAAACTGCCTGGGAGCCCTGTAGGTGTGAGCCCCCGCGCTGCTGAGTTGCACAGGGGTTGTGAGCCCCCACGCTACTGAACTGCCCGGGGGCCCAGTGGGTGTGAGCCCTCGCGCTGCTGAACTGCCCCGGAGCCCTCTCGGTGTGACATGCTCAATTGCCTGGGAGCCCTCTGGGTGTGAGCACACATTGTGCTAAGTGCCCCTCTACCCCCAGTACAGATATACCCACTTGTGGGACACCCCCGCGCCGCACGGCCACCAGCTGCTGCGTGTGCCCCCAGCCGCCTCTGCCTCGCTGCCGCCTCGTTGCCGGCTCCCGCCGCTGCGAGTGGTTTTTTGTACTATTTTTGACAGTAATTTGTGCTTGTCTTGTAACTTGTTTTCCCTTGTTTTTCCCCGCTTTTTCGTGCATTTGTGCCTGTTTTCTACTTGTTTTCTCCTCCGTGTTGCCCTCCTTCCTTGTTGTCCGCCTACCGCCTTCCTCGACGCCCCCCGCCCTCCCTTCCCGCCACCGCCGCTTAGCCACGCCCCTTTTTGCCTTCTGTAACCCTCCCCGCTCCCGCCTCCCAGCTGCTCCGCCCACCCGCGCACTTCGCCTTAAATGGCGACCGTGCGAACGCGCAGCGTTGACGCGCAGCGGGCGCGCCGATTGTGCGCCGAAGGCGCGCCAAAGGTAAGCCCGTCTGCGCCCGTCCGCGACCGGAACGCGACCAGCGCCAGGACCCCTGGCCCCCACCGACGGAAGCCGACCCGACGAACCTACAGCGCCGCCGACCTCACCGCACTCAACACCGGCCACATCCCAGGATGTCACCGAGCCGCCCCGAAGCACACCCACGGACCCTTCAGCTGCCTCGCCTGCAAGTTCACCTGCATCCGGACCTTCCCTGCACCCGACAAGCCGAACTCCAGCAGCACCCACCTCAAGTGCATCCTACTCAACACCCGCTCCGTCCACAGACATGCCGTAGAACTCTGGAACCTGCTCGACACCACCGCCCCCGACGTTGCCTTCATCACCCAGACCTGGATGAACGCCTCCTCAGCCCCAGACATCGCCATCGCCATCCCAGAGGGATACAAGATCACCCGGAGGGACCGCGACAACCAGACCGGAGGAGGCATCGCCATCATCCACAGAGACACCATCCGCATCACGACCAACACCGACGACACCCTCACCACCGCTGAACACCTGCACTTCCAGATCCACACCAACCCGAAGACCACCCTCAGAGGCACCCTGATCTACCGACCCCCGGGACCGCGCACACGATTCAGCGAGGACATCGCCGACTTCGTCAGCCCGCACGCTCTCCCCTCCGCCGACTACATCCTCCTGGGGGACCTCAACTTCCACCTGGAGAACAACAACGACCGCAACACCATCACCCTGCTCGACAACCTCGACAACCTCGGACTCAAGCAACTGGTGACCACCCCCACCCACCTCGCCGGACACACACTCGACGCCGTCTTCTCATCCAGCAAAGACGTCACCTTCAGCCACGCAACAGGACTCCACTGGACGGACCACAGCTGCGTCCACTTCACCTTCAGAAGAACGACGATCCACCACCGCCAGCAACAGGTGGCTCGAAGAAGCTGGAACAAGATCACAGCCGACCAGCTCACCGCCTCCCTGAGCCAGCACCCTCCCGCCAACTCAGCGAACCCCAGCCAGGCCGCCGACAACCTCACGAAGTGGATCAGCAACTGCGCGGACGAACTCGCCCCTCTAAGGACCCCGCCCAGCAGATCCTGCAGCAGAAAAACACCATGGTTCACCGACGAACTCAAGAGCTCCAAGAAGAACTGTCGAGCCCTCGAGAAAGCCTGGAGAAGGGAACCAACGACGGACAACATGACCACCCTCAAGCTCGCCACCCGGAAACACCACCAACTGATCCGCGCCACCAAGAAAAATGAATACAAGGACCGGCTGGACAACAACGCACACAACTGCAAGGAACTCTTCAACATCGTGAAAGAGCTCTCCAACCCCAACGCCGGAAACAACGACATCACACCGTCGCAAGACCTCTGCAACTCCCTCGCGTCCTACTTCCACAACAAGATCACGGACATACACAACAGCTTCAACAACCAACCAACGCAAGCCACAACCGCAACGACGCCACCCACCACCACCCTCCGCACCTGGACTCCGATCAGCACCGAAGACACCATCCGCACCATGAACTCCATCCATTCAGGATCTCCGACTGACCCCTGCCCTCACCACGTCTTCAACAAGGCCGACGCTGTCCTCGCACCCCACCTGCGGGACATCATCAACACCTCCTTCGACTCCGCCACCTTCCCTGAGAGCTGGAAGCACGCCGAACTCAGCGCTCTCCTCAAGAAACCCACAGCAGACCCCACCGACCTCAAGAACTACCGTCCCATCTCGCTCCTCCCGTTCCCGGCCAAAGTCATCGAGAAGACCGTCAACAAACAGCTGGCCGCCTTCCTCGAGACGAATGGATCCCTCGACCCCTCACAGTCCGGCTTCCGAGCGAACCACAGCACCGAGACCGCCCTCATCGCCGCCACCGACGACCTTCGAACTCTGATGGACAACGGAGAAACAGCGGCCCTCATCCTCCTGGACCTCTCCGCGGCTTTCGACACTGTCTGCCACCGCACCCTAGTACAGCGCCTCAGCAACATCGGAATCCAGGAGAAGGCACTGGAATGGATCACCTCCTTCCTCGACGGAAGAACACAAAGAGTCCGCCTACCACCGTACAAGTCAGAGGCCACCAAAGTCATCTGCGGCGTACCCCAAGGATCCTCGCTGAGCCCAACCCTCTTCAACGTCTACATGAGCCCCCTCGCGGCCATCGCACGCCAACACAACCTGAACATCATCTCCTACGCCGACGACACCCAGCTGATCCTCTCCCTGACCAACGACCCCGCCACCGCCAGAGCCAACCTGCACGAAGGGATGAGAGACGTAGCCGAATGGATGACGACCAGCCGCCTGAAACTGAACTCAGACAAGACGGAGGTCCTCATCCTGGGCTCCACGCCCTCCGCCTGGGACGACTCCTGGTGGCCCCCCGCCCTGGGCACCGCACCCAAACCGACGGACCACGCACGCAACCTGGGCTTCATCCTGGACTCCTCCCTCTCCATGACCAGACAAGTCAACGCCGTCTCCTCGTCATGCTTCAACATCCTGCGCATGCTACGTAAGATCTTCCGGTGGATCCCCACCGAGACGAGGAAGACGGTCACCCAAGCCCTCGTCACCAGCCGACTGGACTACGGCAACGCCCTCTACGCCGGAACCACGGCCAAACTCCAGAAGAGACTCCAGCGGATCCAGAACGCCTCGGCGAGACTCATCCTCGACATCCCCCGACGCAGCCACATCTCCGGACACCTGAGAGATCTGCACTGGCTCCCGGTCAACAAGAGAATCACCTTCCGGCTCCTCACCCACGCGCACAAAGCCCTACACGACCAAGGCCCGAGCTACCTCAACAACCGGATCAACTTCTACACTCCCAAGCGCCTCCTCAGATCAACCAACCACGCCCTCGCCGCCGTCCCCCGCATCCGAAGAGCGACGACAGGAGGAAGATCCTTTTCCTACCTGGCCGCCAAGACCTGGAACTCACTTCCGACCAATCTGCGCCTGACCCAAGACCACCTCTCCTTCAGGAGGAAGCTCAAGACCTGGCTGTTCGAGCAGTAGCGGCACCCCCCCCCCTCCCAGCGCCTTGAGACCCTACGGGTGAGTAGTGCGCTCTACAAATGACCTGATTGATTGATTGATTGATACCCGTACCGCACAGCACCATTATGCTCTTGCACCATGAAGTCTGGTGCCTGGATGCTCCTGATCCATGTAGGTTGTACCACCGTCTGTGCATTCAAAATGTAAAGTCATAACTTGCTACACAGCACTAACCCTGGGCGAAGGACTTCGCTACGCCCATGGAGTGGGTGTAGTGTTGCCTACTTCGCCCTTTGCAAAGTAGGCGTAGAAGGCAACACTACGCCCACTCCGAGGGCGTAGCGAAGTTGCCTGCCACCCGCCTCCGCACTTACCTTGTCCACTGCGTCCCAGGGCTCCCTCTGCTCGTTCGCGCCGCCGTCACCGCCCTCTTGGATGCCAATGTGCATGCGCGGCCGGTATCCAAGATGGTGGCGCGAACGAGCAGAGGGAGCACCGGGACACAGCGGACAAGGTAAGTGCCTTTTTATTTACTTTTATTTCTGAATTTACAACAATTAGGTATGTAGGCGAGGGCCGGAGGGAGGCGCGTAGTGGGGCTACGCAAAGTGCGTAGGTGGGCGTAGTTTCTCGCCCACTTTGCGTAGCTTCGCGTAGCCCCACTACGCACACTACGTCCAGGGTTACACAGCACCAATAAACACGTGTCCCTCCTGGCACCGGTATGCGCATGTATCAGACATGCAGCACCCGCATGCCTCTGCACCCTACTGCCCAGCGCCAGCATATGCCTGTACGGGGCAGTTTAGTATGAGATGGGACATTGTCCAGCAGCAGCAGCTGCATGAACCCACTGAGCAGGATCAGAATGGCTTTGTACCAACACACGCAGCAGAGCTATCTTTGACATCGGAAGGATTCTGGAGTCCTGTGCCAAACGTATTTTTTCATCTATGAGTTTCCCGAGCGCCATCCCCGTGTAGCTCCTGTGACCAGGAGGCTGCTTTCTCCTCATCTGCTGCTCTGCTCGGTCTCTGACCCTTTATAAACAAGATGCATGTGAACTCGCATAGAAGCCCTGCCCGTTTGGCCCCGTCCACCACACACTAGCGGTATGAAACGTCTTCCCGCCTGTCCCCACTATAATGGCCAGCTCACTCAAGGGACCTCGGCGCCTTTTGGCGCGCAGGCAAAGTTACAGGCACACGTGGTCACATATTTGTGCAAATGGCAAAAAAATCTGCGAGTTCGGGGGAACATTCGCAAACTCGCGGATTTTTTTTGCCATTTGCCGCGAATTCGCAAATTTCGCCCATACTTAGACAAAATAAGTAAAACATGAATTCAGGTGCAAAGATGTAGGACTGGAAATTAGTGTTGTTTCGCTAAGAGACAGTTGTGAAGTATGAACACATAAATGAATGGCTATAAGCACGTTTTCAAATTCTTATAAATCAATAACAATGCAAAGAATGACATAAAGCTCCTATTCCTGCCCCCCTTAAAAAAAAATAATGAGGCTACGGAATACAGAAAAAAATTAGCAACATTATTAGTGGAATATTACAACCAAGCTCACCTTCAGATACAGCCTCCCATATACAATAAAGAACCTCTTCAAAGATGTCCTCTGTTAAACCTGCGCAGGTGAATTTTAAGACTCTGTAGTAAGGATCCTTCTCACCAGAGTGGAAAACGTTGTATATCAACCCAGGCCTCTAGAAGAATCTAGAGCCATAAAATTCAGTAAACTACAGGCCTATATGTAAAGAATCATTTTTGGCTAAACTATTTGAAAAGGCATTTTTTACTCAACGCTTGACTTTTACTGTGAAAAATAACTTTATGTTGGATGAACGATCTGATTTCAGGAGATGCTGGAGCACAGAGTCAGCCATCCTACCCATATAAAATGCCTCAAATGCTTTTGACTATGTCCACCAATAGATGCTACTACAGAGACTCCATTATCTCCACGTGTGCAAAATATTTCTCAGTGGATTACCGTCTATCTCAAAAACAGGAACAATATGGTATTTCCACTGCCTTTCGTATCTGCCCCTAACACCCAACGTTATAGGGTCCATCATCTCAACTCTCCTATTCAACATCTACCTTGCTCCCGACTGTACCTAATCAGATTGTTTACCCTTACACTTTATGACCCTGTGGATGAGCAACAAATCCTTCTTAAGATGAATGGCCCAGAAAACATCTACAAGTCAAAAAATGACAATTGCTTTAAGCAATAGATAATTGGATGATGAGTAACGACAAAAACCTCAACAGCACAAAGCCCAAGATCTTGACCTGTGGCACAAATACTATCCAGAGTTCGGGTTACTTGATGCCCCTTCAGCTACATCACAAGAGCAAGGATTCGGGTCTATTCCTCATACCACAGATCAACAAGGTCACTAAGAGCACATTCTATATAAAGAAAGCACTGCTAAGCATCTTTCTATATCTTTAATGCCATTGTAAACTACAATCTATTCTCTCACTTTTGATCTCCATGCTTGATTTATACATGTAGCCTCTACCTTGATGCCTATTGTTTTATCCTACTCAAACTACAATGGATCCAGGGCACTGCAGGGAGATGCCACCTTTGCCTTAGCTCCAGTGAACACTTGATGCAAATTCTACTAGCACTTCACTAGCTACCTGTATCTTGATGCTAAATTGTCACAGTGCTCTACATCATCCACAGAGCAGCAAAGGAAACGGACCACTACATCCACAATAATCGATTTGAGGTACTGCAGAACGGAAAGGAGTCTACGCTCTAGGATAGTACCACAGATCATCATACCCCCCTGTAATAAAAAATCTATAGGATGATCTGCTTACTTGGACCAAGTTACACATCTTTGGAATTCCTTGCCAGCTAAGATTAAATGCTTTCAGGAGCCTGTAGAGTTCAGATGAGGGGAAAAAACTGGTTGTTGCAAGACAACTAAAGCAGCCTCTAACACTAAGGCCAAAACTGAAACAACCACCCACATATCAGTACAAATACGGCCTAGAGCGATAGGACAGCACAGACCAGCAGGCCATTCTGAGAAGACTGACATAGAGACCCCTGCCATGACTGAGGTATCTGTCCATACTAATGCCTAGCAATCAACCCTTTTTATGGATGTGATAAATTAACAAAGCCATGCCATCTGCAAAATAAACATCTGCACCAAATAGTAGAAGAATCCACAAACATTATACACCTATAAACCTAATTCATGACTGGCGAGATGAACGACTCTAAACCATAATCCCTCCAACCAATAACCTAGTAAATGCCTGCCCTAGCTCCTACTTACAACCCTATGAATGGCTGTAACTTTAGCCATTCAATTAATCCTCACTGTCTCAATATGATATGACAAAATGCAGGGCCCTAACGTTGAGTTGCCCCCCGATTCTGTGCCTTTTGTGGTCGTGCTTACTGGCGTCCCAACTTTAGAGGATGGTAAAAGGGAGGGATATTCCCAACTAAAAAACAAAACACTACACTGGCTGGGACTAAATAGACCACTCCCATACTATGTCAATGGAGAGCTCGTTCACGTCAGGCGCATCTCTTGGTTGGGTAGTAGGGAAAAAAATTTAAAGAGAGACCTCATAGTTATAAACTTTAGAGATCCTGAGGCAGTTAGATTTATACTGAACGGGTCTTCGGGGAACTCGAGTAGTGCCATAGTACCACACGATCTAACCTTCTTCTATCCAAGATCCCTTGTGTGCCCTCCCTTCTTCCCAGAAGGCTTAGCTGATACACAACACAATATGTATATGCCATCCATTAACAGTTACATGGGACAAGCCATTAGACCTTTGCCCATTAGGAAAGATCTTGGGTGGAATACAGTGCCTGCTAGGAACTTTGGTATGCCACCAGGGAGGTTGGAACAAGCGTATGGGGACGGGAGAATGGACCATCTGATCCCTTTCACCCCGCTAGAAACATCCAATAGATTTAATATTTTTTCCTGTTTCGATGGGTGTGATTGACAGCTGGAGGAATCTGTTGACAGTTCATTGGGTATGTTCATCCCCAGATCAAACCCGTTATCAGAAATAGTACATGAGCGGCTTTCATCTGCCTTACCTACCGACCCAAAATCTGTTCTCCCCTCTGTTTATTGTTGTACACTTGTTGAGGGATTCGAACAGGGGTTATCCGTTGGTTTAAACGATGACAAAGCCATCCCTGGTGATTTACTTCTTCCAGTCTCGTCGGCAAGTCTTCTACCTCCTCGCTTTGACGCCAGCCTTACTCTTTGTACACCATATCCTGCCACATCTGGCCTGGCAGGAGTGGGGATGGAGGTATCCAATTTGTGTTTACCAAAGCTACGGATAAGTTCTTGGAACATTGCAGGACTCGAATCAAAGCTAGACTTGCCGGATTGGGGGACCTTTATTGACCTCTCTGACATTTGGACATTTCAGGAAACCTGGGCTCTTGGGACAATTTTTCATGCTGGGTTTTTGAATTATTCTAGACCTGCTATGAAGGGTGCAAGGGGTAGACCAGTGGGTGGCCTTTCTATCTGGGTGCGCCAACTTGCAGGTGTAACGGTGGAGGAGTTCCCATTGGTTAATCCTGACATGTTGGCCATACGGGTAACCTCGCCCTCTGGATTTAATATGGTGATTGTAAATATTTATATGCGGGGTGTCCAAGGGGGAAAATGCTCTCCTGTTGCTCTGGTGTTGGACGGATTTCTAAGCTCACTACCAGTGAACACAAACAGGGTGGTACTGGGGGATTTCAATACCTGTTTTGAACCCATGGGGTTGGATGATGGTCTGCTTACCGAGGATGAGGACTCCCTGTGTGGTATCCCGGGTTTGGAATTACAACCCATCAAGAAATGGTCTCAATCAGCCATATTTTTAAAGGGTCTTTGTCTGAACCAGGGAATGCGTGCAGTCAATGGGCGTCTGAAGTCCGATAGGATGGGGGCAATGACTTTTGATAATGGCAGATTTGGCTCTCGCATTGACTATATCCTGGTGAACGTGGAAATGTGGCCCAGTTTGCTGGATATGGTGGTTGTTAATAGACATGAAAGTGACCATAACCCATTGGTTCTAAAAATTGAAGAAGGTGCCTTCGCAGTGCCCACGGCGGCAGAGGCGTCCCTGCCGCAGGTTTTAATAATTAACAATGGAAGAAGGGTTAGTTGGCCCAAAATAGACCTGGATGAGGAGGTCCTATTAAGGATTCGAACCATGCTGAGGGATACATTGACCCAAATCAGCGGGCTTAGCCAGGAGTCGGCCCTTCTGGATAATATTACTTTATTACACAGGGATCTTTTCTTAAATCTCAAAACCTTCTTCATTAAACCTACGGGCCCCAGTAGGAGTAAGCAAAAGCCCCTAACCTGGTTTGATAGCGCCTGTAGGGAATCACAAAAGGCTCTACACGCGGCTCTAAGGTCAAGAGACCAGTCCTTAATCCGCTGTTGCAGGGCCACCTATAAAGTTGTGCAGGCTACTGCTAAGAAGAATTGGGATGAGACCCGCTGGAAGGAACTGCTGGAGGCTTGCCAGAGTAATAATATGTCCAAATTCTGGCAGCAGCTCAAATGGGGCAATCGCCCACAAGATAGATCCCCCACAAATAGTGTTGAGCCAAGGGAATGGGTTGAGTACTAAGGGAACCAATTCAAAGAGAATGTTTCCAGCCCCGCCAACCTGATGCACATTACCATCAATGAAGCCTTGGTTTTTACGCCTACCGAAGTGAGGGCGGTGTTAAGGGTTATCCCGGGAGGCAAAGCGCCAGGTCCCGACTGCATACCAGCTGACATGTTTAAGCAGGAACAGGACCTCTGGGTCCCATATATTGTTCTCTTGGCGAATGCATTGGCAAGGGGGGCGAAAGTTCCCAAATCATGGCTTGGGGCGGAGATCCTCCCCATTCATAAGAAGGGGGACCGCTCAGTAACGGCCAACTATCGACCCATAAGCCTTATCGATGCAGTACAAAAGATTGTGGCCCGCCTTCTTTTGGGTAGGATCCAGACCTGGATTTCTGATCATGATGTTTTAAGCCCTCTTCAGGCGGGCTTAAGGCAACATATGGGGACTCTAGAGCAAGTCTTTAGATTTATGCTATTATATTGGAAGGTGGTCTTTCTTGGGGGAGGCCTGTTGTTTGCAGCATTTGTGGACCTCAGGTCAGCTTTCGACCTTGTACCCAGGATTAAGCTATGGGAAGTTCTGTTAGATCTTGGCATGCCCAAAGAGTTGGTGGTGTTGCTGATTAATTTGCATACAAATACTTACGCCAAAGTCAGATGGGGTGGCCCAGGGGAAGTTACTGATAGCTTTAAAGTTGCTAAGGGGGTCAGACAAGGGTGTGTGTTGGCCCCGACCCTGTTCTCTCTGTTCATTAACGGGGTGACTAAGTACTTCTCAAATTTTCCAACGGACGCACCCACCCTTGCAGGAAGGAAAATTCCCCTACTCATGTTGGCGGACGACACTCTTATTATTTCCAAAACGAGGCAGGGATTGCAGTCTGCCCTGGCTCGGTTTGAGTGTTTTTGCAGCGATCATGAGTTAGAGGTGAATGTTAATAAGGCCAAATTTATGGTTCTGCGAGGCCCCAAGGCTGTGAAGGCCAAGGTGTCAATGTGTGGTGCCATTCTAGATCAAACGGAGGTCTTCACATACTTGGGTGTCACACTAAGTGAGAATTTGAGCTGGAAACCACAAATGGATCTTATGACCTTGAAACATGGGCAACCTAGGGGAGCCTTATTGAAGGAGTATGCTAAATCCCTCACTAGCCCCTTGGCACCGCTTGTTAAAATGTATGTTTCCAAGGTAATTCCTGCAACTACCTATGGGGCCGAGCTGTGGGGGTATAGTGATCTTTCCTCCTTGAGGGTGGCTCAGAACAGGTTTCTGCGAATGGCAACTGGCCTCCCACAATCGTCACCATGTTTACCCTTGCAGTTAGACCTAGGTATTAAGTCCATTGAGGATGAGGTACGGTTCAGATCACTGGCGTTTTGGCGGCGTCTGTGAACTACACCGGAATTATCCCTGTTTGCTGAAGCCATTGACGATGTGAGGGGTCTTGAAGGGTCTCACAGGGTACCCTGGTTTTGCCACCTCAGGACACTCCTGAAAAATTTAAACCTGGAGGCGTTATGGGTTGATCCAGTAAGTGCGACTTTTCCCACAAAAAAGGCACTCAAGGATATCTACTGGCACTGGTTCATTGAGAGGAGATCTGCTATGATCAATGGTCCGACCATGACACTGGAATTTTTGGTTGTAAAAGATGTCCCTAAATATGAAACCTATTGGGACTTAATCACTAAGCCACATGATCGTAAACTGTACCACCAACTACGAGTGGGTTCGCTACCCGTGCGGGGGTTAACGCACTCTTGGTCAATTGGTGGCAGTGATAAGTGCCCTTTCTGTGTAACAGCAGTAGAGAATATTGAACATCTTTTTTTCTGCTGCCCTATGTATTGGCTACCCAGGAAAGTCTGGCTTTCACCAGTTTGTCGGTTATTAGGGACCAGATCTGCTGATGCAGCGTTTAGAATTCTCAAAACTGATACCTCCACTCCCATCGCAATTGGTGTAGCAAAATTTGTGAGCTGGGCATGGTTAATTCGAACCCGTAACCTTGGCAAATGAAGTTTCCATTGTACTGTTTTTAAAGTAAGATGTTTTTATGTAGCAAGGGGTCTTTTTGTTCGCCGTTGTCTAAATATGTAATACTTTTTTATCATGGTTTTAATTGTAAAGTATTTATTATCTTATATGCAAAACGCTTATTTTTTATATGTATTTGTATTTGTCTTTTATGATGTAAATCGAATAAAGATCTCTTGACTGACTGACTGATATAATCTCCATGTCATCACACACACCCATATACTAACTCACTACTTCATCTCTTATCATTAACTGGACAGATATAATATATGAAAGGCCTTGTTGACCTCTGTTGATAATTGGTGGACACGTATACAGTTTATATCTCAACACCAATGGAACAGGTTTGCTATGAATGAATAGATCTGCTACACTACTCAGCTCTGTAAATAGTCACAGGATGCTGAACATTAACATCGTATAATGTCAGTTATGTAATGGATGAACAAAACACAGGGCATCTTTGCAAATCACACTACTGAACACCCATAGTGGCAGTAATTTATAGGATGACTCAAATGTAATTCCTCTGGTCAGATCTTCCTGACCTCACTCCTTCACTACAATTGCCACCTCCCTCAGATTCGAAAGGTATCAGAGTGGATGTTGTCCTCCCAAATCCAGCATAAGACAGTGAATTGGCCACATAAAAAATTACAGACCGAGTGAAGGAACCTGCAGAGCTACCACCACTCCATAAAAGTATTATCTGTGACTCTGTCTCTCACATTTCATCACCTACCACATCACAAAGTGCTGCATTCCAAAGCATGATAACCACATCTCAGTACTCATGACTGATTAAACAACTCCTTACACGGACTCAAAATAAAAGACAGCATCCTTCAAGCCACAAACACTACACTGTGTAGCTTGCTATCAGTGTGGGTAAGTACTTCAGTTACCCAGCTAGAGGTCGCAAGTGCTACACAAGTTTACACCAAACCTATTCTTCATAGTTGTTCTTTTCACTGTGTTAAAATATGCTTCACCCCCTCTTTACACATCTCTAACGCCTCCCAAGCATCTAAGGACTCTTCAATGTAGTCTGTTTCCTATATTGTCCTTCTTTTAATGTGTGTCCTGAACTGCTCTCCTCTTTATGTTTTTATCACAATTTTGTAATTCTATACTTGAAAAAATATGGATATTGTAGCTTTCCTAGGTAGAATTATTTTAGTTGAATTCATAAGGGTTTTATTGCGAGGTAGAAAAAACAATAGTAATATTTTTTTCTTTATTCAGTGATTCATATTGCAGTTTTCCTATCTTAAACCACAATAATTCAGGGGTTGCTGGTTTGAAATATAATGATACTCAATGTACCCGCTTCAATGGATGGAAGCATTGAATGGGATGGGTTAAACTCAACAGAAATCAGATGTGTGACCTGCTGGGCAGAGACATTCTCAGCAGCAAGTATGTAATTTACTGAGACTTCATGTTGGCTAATCCGCTTTCCATTTTGTCTTCTCATTCTTCCTTCACAGCAACAACTGTCCCTTCCTCTCCTACACCGTTTGAGTAGACCTGGGGATAGATGATTGATGAAAAGAACCTGAGGTGCTCCCCTGGTGACTTGTCACGCATGGAGGCAGATGATGACCGTGTACTGCAGAGCTTCTTGGAGACCAGGAAGCAGATGGACAAAAATATAGAGGTGAGATGTCCAATGCCCACAGAAGCATTCTTTGTGGGTGCCCGTTAATGTATTGGTGGACACATCCATCCCAGTTTCCGTGAACAAGTTCTGCTTTCCAAGTTTTAGTGGTGACTGGAAATATTTTAACTTGGGAGAGTGAAGCCACAGTACATGATGATGGGTATTTTGTCTGCCTTTGCCCCCTCAGTGCATGACTGTAAATGTTATATCCTTCGAGACTGCTGGATAACAGATTACTATCTATTCAAAATGCTCATTTGCTGCAAATGTCAGGCATTGTGTTGTGTATAGTCAGGGATGCAGCTTTGGTTGGTGGTGTGGGAGTGACCCCCGCCCCCCCGTTCCAAATAAATACATTCCTGAATGGGGGCGGTGTGGAGTGCAAAAAAACTATGGATTTAGGTCCAGATCTATGTACTGGGGTGAATGTATGACATTGTTCTGCATTCTCTCCATCAACTGTTGTTTTGCATTTGTCACCCCGAGTGGGATGGGTATGCTAAGACGTGAGTCCCATGCTCTCCACACCACTGGAGTCAAGCTATACTGGCTGAAGACGGCTGATAGCCAGAAACTGGTCCTAGGATGCTTGATTCCGGTCCAGGAAAGACATGGCTTGGCAGTTCGGGCTGGACTGTTCCCATGAGGCACAGGGTCAAGGCTAATTTGCATATGGCCATGTCTGAACTGGGGTGGTGTGGAGTGCAAAAAAACGATGGATTTAGGCCCAGATCTCTGTACTGGGGTTAATATATAAAAAAAATCTGCATTCTGCCCATCAACTGTTGTTTTTGCATATGTCACCCCGAGTGGGATGGGTATGCTCAGACGTGAGTCCCATGCTCTCCACACCACTGGAGTAAAGCTATCCTGGCTGAAGATGGCTGATAGCCAGAAACCGGTCCTAGGATGCTTGATTCCGGTCCAGGAAAGACATGGCTTGGCAGTTCGGGCTGGACTGTTCCCATGAGGCACAGGGTCACGGCTGATTTGCATATGGCCATGTCTGAACTGGGGTGATGTGGAGTGCAAAAAAACTTCGGATTTAGGCCCAGATCTCTGTACTGGCGTGAATGTATGACATTGTTCTGCATTCTGTCCATCAACTGTTGTTTTGCATTTGTCACCCCGAGTGGGATGGGTATGCTCAGACGTGAGTCCCATGCTCTCCACAGCACCGGACTCAAGCTATTCTGGCTGAAGACGGCTGATAGCCAGAAACCGGTCCTAGGATGCTTGATTCCGGTCCAGGAAAGACATGGCTTGGCAGTTCGGGCTGGACTGTTCCCATGAGGCACAGGGTCAAGGCTGATTTGCATATGGCCATGTCTGAACTGGGGTGGTGTGGAGTGCAAAAAAATATGGATTTAGGCCCAGATCTCTGTACTGGGGTGAATGTATGACATTGTTCTGCATTCTGTTCATCTACTGTTTTTTTGCATTTGTCACCCCGAGTGGGATGGGTATGCTCGGATGTGAGTCCCATGCTCTCCACACCACTGGAGTCAAGTAATCCTGGCTGAAGACAGCTGATAGCCAGAAACCGGTCCTAGGATGCTTGATTCCGGTCCAGGAAAGACATGGCTTGGCAGTTCGGGCTGGACTGTTCCCATGAGGCACAGGGTCAAGGCTGATTTGCATATGGCCATGTTGAACTGGGGTGGTGTGGAGTGCAAAAACGATGGATTTATGCCCAGATCTCTATACTGGGGTGAATGTATGACATTGTTCTGCATTCCTTCCATCAACGGTTGTTTTGCATAAGCATGAAAAACATCATAGAAATGTAATGAAATGGAGAATAGAGGGTCTACAAACTCAAGAAGAACATGATTTTCTGAAAACACAGCATCCAGTGGTACCCACTATCTATTTCATACCAAAATTGCACAAGGACCTGTGAACCCTCCAGGAAGACCCATAATATCGGCGATAGGTGGCATGTTAGAACAGATGTCACAATACATAGACTATTATCTTCAGGATTTGGTCAAAACCCTGCCCTCTTATGTGAGCCCGAACTGCCAAGCCATGTCTTACCTGGACCGGATCCTGGGACCGATTTCTGGCTATTCAGCCGTCATCAGCCAGGCTAGCTTGAATCCAGTGGCAAAATGAGCAAGGGACCCACGTCTGGGCATACCCTGCCACCTTGGGGCGTACAAAGCGATACCAAAGGGGATGATGGACATAGCGTTTGAGCAAATCAAACACTTACCCCCCAGTCAACTGATCTGGGTTTAATCCATCATCATTCTTTAGCTCACTCCACGACCCCAGTTCAGACATGGCCATATGCAAATCAGTCTGACACTGTGCCTCATGGGAACAGTCCAGCCCGAACTGCTAAGCCATGTCTTCCATGGACCAGAAACAAGCATTCTGGGACCGGTTTCTGGCTAATCAGCCATCATCAGCCAGGCTAGCTTGAATCCAGTGGTACCCTTTGGTATCGCTTTGTTCGCCCTAAGTTGGAAGGGTATGCCCAGACGTCGGTCCCTTGCTCATTTTGCCACTGGATTCAAGCTAGTCTGGCTGATGATGGCTGATTAGCCAGAAACCGGTCCCAGGATGCTTGTTTCCGGTCCAGGGAAGACATGGCTTGGCAGTTCAGGTTGGAATGTTCCCATGAGGCACGGGGTCAGGCTGATTTGCATATGTCCATGTCTGGACTGGGGTGGTGGAGTGAGGTAAAGAATGATGATGGATTAAACCCAGATCAGTTGACTGGGGGTGAGTGTTTGATTTGCTCAAACGCTCCGTCCATCATCCCCTTTGGTATCACTTTGTTCGCCCTAAGTTGGCAGGGTATGCCCAGACGTGGGTCCCTTGCTCACTTTTCCACTGGATTCAAGCTAGCCTGGCTGATGACAGCTGATTAGCCAGAAACCGGTCCCAGGATGCTTGTTTCCGGTCCATGGAAGACATGGCTTGGCAGTTCAGGCTGGACTGTTCCCATGAGGCACAGTGTCAGACTGATTTGCATATGGCCATGTCTGAACTGGGGTGGTAGAGTGAGCTCAAGAATGATGATGGATTAAACCCAGATTAGTTGACTGGGGTAAGTGTTTGATTTGCTCGAATGCTACTTCCATCATCCCCTTTGATATCGCTTTGTTCGCCCTAAGTTGGCAGGGTATGCCCAGACGTGGGTCCCTTGCTCACTTTGCCACTGGATTCAAGCTAGCCTGGCCGATGACGGCTGATTAGCCAGAAACCGGTTCCAGGATGCTTGTTTCCGGTCCAGGGAAGACATGGCTTGGCAGTTCGGGCTGGACTGTTCCCATGATGAGGCATAGGGTCAGACTGAGTTGCATATGGGCATGTCTGAACTGGGGTGGTTGAGTGAGCTAAAGAATGATGATGGATTAAATGCAGATCAGTTGACTGGGGGTGAGTGTTTGATTTGCTCAAACGCTCCGTCCATCATCCCTTTTGGTATCACTTTCTTCGCCCTAAGTTGGCAGGGTATGCCCAGACGTGGGTCCCTTGCTCACTTTGCCACTGGATTCAAGCTAGCCTGGCTGATGACAGCTGATTAGCCAGAAACCGGTTCCAGGATGCTTGTTTCCGGTCCAGGGAAGACATGGCTTGGCAGTTCGGGCTGGACTGTTCCCATGATGAGGCATAGGGTCAGACTGATTTGCATACGGACGTGTCTGAACTGGGGTGGTGGAGTGAGCTAAAGAATGATGATGGATTAATCGCAGATCAGTTGACTGGGGGTGAGTGTTTGATTTGCTCAAACGCTCCGTCCATCATCCCCTTTGGTATCACTTTGTTCGCCCTAAGTTGGCAGAGTATGCCCAGACGTTGGTCCCTTGCTCACTTTGCCACTGGATTTAAGCTAGCCTGGCTGATGACGGCTGATTAGCCAGAAACTGATCTCAGGATGCTTGTTTCCGGTCCAGGTAAGACTTGGGTTGGCAGTTCAGGCTGGACTGTTCCCATGAGGCACAGGGTCAGACTGATTTGCACACAGCCATGTCTAAACTGGGGTGGTGGAGTGAGCTAAAGAATGATGTTGGATTAAACCCAGATCAATAGACTGGGGTGAGTGTTTGATTTGCTCAAACACTCTGTCCATCATCCCCTTTGGTATCGTCTCATCAACACACCTCACATGGTCCAGGCTTGATTACTGGCTGGTATCTCAAGATGTGTGCACATGGACTACTGACATCGAACACTTACCCAAAACACTCTCAGACCATGCCCCGGTTTGCATCAAATTACATATCCCGACGCACACCCCACGTCAATTCACATGGAGACTGAGACAGGTGGCGATGCAGGACCAAGTCTTCCGGCAAGAGTAACGCCAGGCAATAATAGACTATTTCAAACAAAATTCCGGATCAGTACAGAGTACAAGGACACTCTGGGAGGCTTTCAAAGTTACCATAAGGGGACACTGCATCAGTAAACATGCAGGCATACTAACAGATATACAGGGAAAACTGGAAAGAATAGAAGCTGACATTACTAGACTGGAACGCGAATTTGAAGACACTCAAGATGACAAAATATTTTCTGATATTAGAACACAGATTGACAAATATACCGAATTTGCAGATGACAAGGTAAAATACATTTCGCGTAAATACACTCCTAGGAACTATGGAGAGGGAGGGAGACCTGGTAGAGCGTTGTCTTATAAAATTAAGCCTACTCACACCTCGGCATATATTACCCAGATTCAGGACGAGCAGCGCAAAACAGTATACGACACTCCAGCTATTCTAGATTGCTTCACTAAATATTACACTCAACTATACACTGCTCAGGCGACGGCTTCCACATCAGACATACAAGACTATCTCCATGACGTAGCACTGGCATGGCTATCAGTCACCCGCTGAGAATACTTCTGTCATCACATTACTAAAGACGAAATAATAGAAGCCATTAACTCCTTTCCTAAAAACAAAGCACCGAGACTAGATGGTCTCCCGGGATAATTTTATGAAGAATACTGTGATCTACTGATCTCACACTTGGCTGAAATGCTAGAAGAAGCCTATGAGGCGAACCTCTGTCCTCACTGAGCAAGGCACTCCTGATAGCACTGCCATAACCGGGCAAGGACCCCTCTCAGTGTGAGTCATACAGGCCTTTATCCCTGATAAATATAGATGCTAAGATTTTGGTTAAAATAATAGCGAACAGAATACAACCGCTTCTATGCAATCTGGTACTCCCAGACCAGGCAGGCTTCATGCCGACATGGTCCACCACCCACAATATCCGTACTATTTTTGCGCTATACCACCAAATAGACCCGGATACACCGGCGGCTGCGGCATTATTAGATGCTGCCAAGGCATTCGACTCGGTGAAGTGGGATTTCTTGTTTGTCACCCTTCGCAAGATGGTGTTCCCAGAACCATTTCTGAAATGGATATCACTACTATATACTGCACCTAAGGCAACGGTTAGAATAAATGGATGCACATCCAACCCCATAGAGGACACGAGGGGCACCAGACAGGGCTGCCCACTGTCACCGATGTGCTTTGCACTAATCCTAGAACCACTAGCCTGTAAAATTCGCCAGAAACACTCTGAATCGGCCTTACAATTCGATCTCCAGCCCATCGGAATATCGTTATACGCCGATGATATGGTCCTTTACACCACGCACCCAGATAGGAATCTAAACCCGCTCATTTGAGAATATGCTAGATATGAGCAATACGCTGGCCTCCGAATAAACTGGAATAAATCAGTTGTGATACCTCTCACTGAGAACACACTTGAACCTTATCTGGAATACCCTTTAAAGTGGCGGACAGATCCAGTTAAATACTTCGGGGTTTGGATTCACCGAGATCCAGAATTGGTCATCAGGGAGATCTATGGAAAGGCGCTGGTGAGGCTAGAGGACCAGGTAGATAAATGGATAAAAATGCCTTTCTCAATGGCAGACAGAATAGCCCTACAGAAAATGATTATAGTGCCTAGGTATCTATATCTGTTCTGGAATATACCAATATGGCTAAACAAGGCCTTTTTTTGACAGACTACGTTCTATCTTGCAGACACTGACATTGGCAGGTAAACAGGCTAGGACTAGCTGGAAGGTCCTAACTCAACCGTACCATTTAGGAGATTTTGGGGCGCCGGATTTCCACTTATATTTCCTCTGCGCACAAGCACAACATGCACACTACTGGACGAAACTCCAGGAAACCCCATGCATACATACCACATAAAGCGGTGGAAAAAGACAGCGTTTATCCCTTGCCACTGACCACACTCATAGCTGACCCGATAAGGTATACACCAAGGGACAAGATACACACGGCCCAATGCACCTCAAGGGCGTGGCATGTGCTGGCACATAGGGCTCATAAGCTGCCGATGTATGCACGGGCGCTGCCCATAGCGAGACACCCTAAGCTCACTGTAACACAAGAAAAGAAAATGCACACACTACTGACGGAGAAGGACTGACCTCTATGGGACAAATTTTCCCCCATAATACATTCATTAAATGGACAGACCCCTCATTATGCTCACCAACTCCCCCTGAAGAAATTTGCATATTTACAACTACGTACAGCAGTCAGGTCACTATACACCTCTTTCCCAGATGAACCCGCACAATTGAACACATTACAAACACTGCTGGAAAAATCTAGTCACACGCCTATTTAACGTGGCCCAAGAGGAACAGGCTGAGAAACCTACCACAGCGTTGGGCAGATGGGAAGTAGCGCTGGGTGACACAATAGACAAACAGGACTGGCAATACAGCTGCACACAACTCATGCTCCTCACATCCAACTGCAACTTGTTTATTATTCATTTCAAATTCCTTTATCAACTATATTACACTCCGGCCAATCTACACAGACTAGGCCTAAGAGAGACGGACACCTGCCAGAGGTGTAATGCACCGAGCGCTGACTTCTTACATATCTCGTGGTCATGTCCACAACTGGAGACATATTAGGGCGAAGTCAACACCACACTAACTGACATGTTATCGGAACAGATTTCCTACAACCCCGTGGTGTGCATTCTGGGCACCAGGAAACTTAAACATGTTAGACGTAGGAAATTCTTAGCTGTTGCACTACTGCTCGCAAAAAGGCGCACAGCGATGAGATGGGGAAGCAAGTGACCCCCCAGGCTTAAAGACTGGATCATAGACATGACCTATTGTAAAGCAACGCTGAAAACCTATACAGAGGACATCCCACAAGCTTCGTGACCCAGAGACTTCTGGAAGCCACTTGTCCAATACTTACTAGCAGCCTCGGAATCTGAATCACGGTCTGACTTTAAAACTTCACAAGCTCTTATGCCAACTTGTTAGGCGCACCACACATGTAATAGGCGCTATGTGAAACGCGAAGCAGTAGACCAGGTGGGAGTTCGAAGTCACATGTGGATTGGGTTATCATCTGCCAAAGCAGGAATTGCAAATGTGATCAATGCTATGTGTATAGTACAGATTGTAACAACAAGTGATATGTACAACTAACGCTTGCCAACTGTAATGTCATTTGTGCTATGTAACTGCTGGTTGGAAGGAAAAATAAAATTATTTAAAAAAACAATAGGTAAAAGAAGACACAAATCCAGGTCTACTAAATTCAACTGTTTTGCCATCTTTGGCATTTTGCCAATTACGAGTAGGAATCGAGGGGAAAGAGCATTATTGTAAACTTTACAAATGTTGTTCCAAAAAATGTAGATAAATTCATTAATTATTGAACGAACAGCCCATTTTGCATCCCTTAGTGGCAGTGCTTAATTGGAGCGGTGGTTGCCAATGGGGGCCTCATTTTTGTGGACGTGGAGAAAATATAGAGTGTATAATTAATTGACACTTAGGGAGCTAAGGATGTAGGTAAACATAAACTCATTAGTTTATTTTCATTTTTTAGCATATGAAAAAAATCAAAGACGTTTCAGGTGCTCATATGAGTGACAGAGTGCAGAACGTGACATAAGTGCACATAGTGAAGACGAAAAAACACGTCACACAACAACAAGGTATAAACCACATAAATATATACAATGGAGTGGGGGATTTCCTTGAATGAGTCGACGACGTTTCGATCTATAATGATTTTAGATCATCCTCAGGACTGATGAGCTTCCTGAGAGCAGCAAGGCAACGAGACGCTCGGACCCCATTCTGCAGTCCCCGAACCGCCTTGATTAAGTCCAGGCGAATTGTTTCTAGGACGAGTCCTTCTCCTCCATAGCGAGTAAGCCGTTATTCAGACCTCCAACTACGGACTTCGGTTTTAATACAATTAAAAAAATATTCAATCACTACTGAAGAACAGCTACTGCAATGACCGCTGGAGTGTGACTGTAATTGTATATAAAATAAGATAGAAATCTGACCACTCCGGTTGGATTTCTCGAGGACACCGATTCTAGTTCCGGCTGATTTTTACGCCCCCAAATTCAACTGTAGATTTCAGGAAGCTCATCAGTCCTGAGGATGATCTAAAATCATTATAGATCGAAACGTCGTCGACTCATTCAAGGAAATACCCCCACTCCATTGTATATATTTATGTGGTTTATACCTTGTTGTTGTGTGACGTGTTTTTTCGTCTTCACTATGTTCACTTATGTCACGTTCTGCACTCTGTCACTCATATGAGCACCTGAAACGTCTTTGATTTTTTTCATATGCTAAAAAATGAAAATAAACTAATGAGTTGATGTTTACCTACATCCTTAGCTCCCTAAGTGTCAAATAATTATACACTCTATATTTTCTCCAGGACCTTATTAGGCCACCCCTGAACCATTGTTTTCTTTAAATACGTTTCCACCCCAGGTTCGTTTTATGGGGTACCCTTGTTCTCATAATATCATTTTTGTGGACCAGCACTTATTCTTCCGCATCAGACATTTACCGAGAACATGAGAGTGCAAAGCAAACAAAGCAGAATGATGAAGGAAGAGAAAGACATATAAAACTGTCATGAAGGGGAGTAAGTTGGGATCTACAGGAGTGACAAAAAGGGGTAGGGAGTGTCTTGTAGTGGATTAAAGGGAAATGATGTGGATTCAATACTATGCAGTCTTGGTATTGGATGCCTGACATTTAAATCCACTGGCCGCATTCTTCTGAAAGAAGCTTTGGACACCGGGACTAATTCTTTTACAAATTAGGCACTGCTCAGTAGTGATAGTTCAAATATGATTGTGCCAATCAATGCCACTCCTCTGTGTGAAATCATGCAGCTCTCCTTTAAATCAATGGATCAGGCTGGAGGAACCACCTTCGTAGGAACCTCTCCCACTGTCCAGTGGTTTATACAGTTTAAACAGCTACTATAACCATGAATGACTCTTAGCTTGTAATGCGATTACGTGTATGATGCATCCTGTACAATGCCGGAACCAATGGAATTCGAATACTCTTTAGTCGAGAACAAAATTAAAAAAATTGTTGCAAAACCTGCTAAGCTATTTTTCAATGGAGATAATAAAGGATTTGTTTTAGCGGGTAAAGCATGGAAATATGACTATTTATTTTAACCTTTTCAGGAGCAGGCAATTTCCAACCCAAGCATCCACTCCCACAAGGGTGAAGAACATGCGCAACTCTACCGCAAGTACATGTTTGCACCCTCGCCGGAACTCCCTGAAATAGTGTACAATTACCTGAAGGAAAAGGTGAGCTGAGGATGAGTTGTAAAGGGCAGATGAGGGAAATCAAGAGAGGTCTAAGACAAAAGGCACATTTGCCTGTGGTGCAGTCTAATTCATTTGAGTTTTTCAATAAAATGATAAGTGTGCAGCACTTCCTGGGACTCCCAACTTGCAAACCACAGCACCTTTCCTTCCCAAAACAGACTCCACAGGCACCACCATAGTAATAGAATGTCCCTCACAAACGCCTCCTTTAACTTTCCTAATCCTTCTCATTTAGTAACACTTATTTCACATTTTTCGTACCCTTACCACCAGGGACCCTCAACTATTATTTCCAATTTACAACCTTAGTGGAGAGAGATATTGAGTACCTTTGTGGAGATCTCCACCCAGATAAGATGATAGAGGTGGAAGCTCAGGTCTCAGGCCATAAGGTTCTGATTTGCACCTTAATAGCACATCAGTAGTACTACTTTACATACTACAAAATGCAGATGGGAATCAGTCCTAACCTAGGAAGTATTTAGTGTGTGTAGAACTTTCACAGCTCTGTCATTAAGGTCGAAGGGCAAATATAAAGGAAAGAACCTTCATGGAATGTTCTTTTTTTCCATATTCAGAGACAGCCCCCCTTTGCTCTTGTAGCTGATGTCGGCTGCGGCTCCGGACAGAGCACTAGAGGCCTGGCACCATACTTTCAGAAAGTGGTTGGAGTTGATGAAAGCAAGGCTCAGATCTCAGAAGCAAAACAAAACACCCTTGGCTCCAACATTTCTTACTGGTAAGTCCAATCTTCCGATGGAATCAAAGTGCTATAAATAAATGAGACTATTAAGGGCATATTTGGAATTGGGTGGATGCCAAACATCGCCCAAGAAGTTGCAGATGTCCTGTCCACCCTATTACAAGTGCATTGTTGTCCATGGCATTTTAAATACCACAGACAGGACATCCGCCACTTTTTGGAGGATGCCTTGCTCTGCAAAACACTGAATACAACCTCAGGTTCTCTCACCGCAGTACATGTATAGCTTAGAAATGTATATATATATATATATATATATATATATATATATATATATATGCATATATATATATATATATATATATATGATACATAGACAATACGTTATATTTTTCCATCATTTTAGTCACATTGTCATATAAGTCCCACCAAAAGCTTTGTGATGCACCAGCACTCTTTCCCTTTTCCCTTATTCCAACATGTCATTTCATGGCATGCACATTTTAATATAGAGGAAGATGAGCATATATTATTTGGAAGGCATCCGCAACGTATTTCAAGCAGTTTTTCTTGCTGCAAAAGATTTATTTAAACATTTTTATATGAATATTTGCACCCCACGTTAAGCACGATAGGCACTTTTTTTATCACTTTCACACCATCCCCCCGACATCCAGGCATTACTAGGCATTTATCCCACACTTACAAATATCTCTATCTTGTCTTCCAAATTGTGGACACGTTAGAGTTATGAGATTCGGCCATATACTTTGAAAGTCCAATATGCTGCAACGTAACTTCATCTTTTATTCGGACATTTTTGTTCATTGTTAGCTATGCAAATAATTTTGGGGATATCTCAGAATTTCACTGTTCATCGGTCAACCTAATATGCTTTTTAAATTGTTTTTATATCCCGTGATCACTGTCTGAACCTTGAAAAAAACCATGGTGAAATCTGTCTGATCTCTGGTATTTTACGACTATCTGTAGATGGCTTTTGAAATATGTTGAACATCTGTTATTATTTTGTCTATGTCTATGCCTGGCAGGTCATGTGGTGTGTTTACGTATTGCACTTGCACGTTAAAAAATGCACTGAAATCGCGCTCCGGCATATCATGTGAACAAGGCTCTATTGAGCTGAAACGCTTCATGGTGACAAATAGAGTAAAGTAAAACAAACTTAGCACTTACATCGGGTCTGTGTCCATCTTTTCGGTGTTCATTTAGCCGAGTGTGGAGAAGAAAGTGATATAATAGACCGTCTGGTTCTACGCAGTCAAACACGGATCTCTCCTCCATTCTGGACAACGTGCTCTGTGGAACATTGCTTCCGGGTTGCCTGGAAGCAGAAATGCCAACCCTCCCGATTCAGGCGTGAGACTACCAATTTGAAGGCTAGCAGTCCTGCCAAGTATCACGCTTCAGAAGTGACACTAACGTATTTCAGTGCTGTGCTCCGCATCACCGCACTGAAATGCATTGTCACGCTTAATGCATAGTGCCTAAGCTATCACTGTGACTGAAGCGCTGCAAAGTGTGTGTGTGTGTATGTGACAGATCAGCTGACTGGCGGCACGATGCAGGCTGCCTCCGCTGCTCCCGTAGGCTTCCTGCTGCTAGCTACAATGTATCTCCATCAAGAATTCCCGTGGTGCCATGTGGCTGAGTCACTGACAGCCAGATAGCCTGCCTGACCTTACAGCCTAGGTAGTGCTCAATAGCTGCTACCAAGACAGCCCGGAGTCCAAGTTACTAAGGTTGTGTGCAGCGTGAACACACGTGTGACCGGCGTGGCGCTGTAGGAACTTTACGTCCCTGTGCACGGGGAGTTTGTGGTCTAAGGCTGGCAGCTTACTGGTTTGCAGGCGGGGCCGGCCGCACATGATACTAGGCCCGCAGCGCTGCGGCTCACACCATCCCTTTTTTGGCATTTAATAGCCGCTTGCCCGCAACTTAATTCAGACCTTTCAATTATAATGTACCGTGCCGGCTTAGAGAGAGTTCTGTGGGACCGACGGGACTGTTGTGTTCCAGCTCATGCACGCCTGTGATGCAACAGGCGTGCAGCGTAAGCCCACGTGACCTGTTTAAATAAATAGGGGCTCCGCACGTACGTACGCCAGTTGGCGACAGTGCGCAGAGCCAGAAGCTTCATCCCGTGTCTGTGTCCATTATTTGCAACCGGCCACGTGTCAGGCCTAGGCCATCCCAGGTGCCCCTTGAGAGTAGGCCCCCAGTTTATGCCCCAGGTCACACACGCCCCCAAGAACACAACAACTGGCGACGAGGGTGGTCGTGCCCTCGCCGTGTGTGTGGTCTGCTGACTGTCGATCGGGGCGGCTGGGAGCCTGCAGCCCCAGTTCGTGGTGCTCGCGCCCCGTGGCCCCACACACGGTGCACAGCGGAGTGCAGCACACGGCGATCCGCCGGGACGGCAGGTGAGACACTACATGCCCCTGCACCCCGCTCGCACACCTGCCGGTCAGAAGCCCCCACCTACCGTGCGTGCAGCCGGTGTCCAGGCCGACTGTCTGGCCATCCCTTGCAGCGCCACACCCGAGCAGGCAGCCGGTGCGTGAAGCGCGCTGCCGGGAATAAACGGTGTTTCAACGTGACGAGGCCTGGGCCGCGCCCCTCGCTCATGCGCAGGCCGAGTGCGGCCTTCCAAACCTCACGCATCGCGCGGGCGTTGTGCCACGCACTGGAGAAAGCGTCCAGATCGGCGAGGGAGGTACAGAATCCCAGAGGCGCTCCGGACACAGGCAGAAACAGGGGAAAACGCGAGCCCAGCTGCACCTAGACCACGTATAACACATAGGGGGAACCACAGGTCTGGAAAGACACTCGTTTCAGAGCAGGAGGGCTTGCACCAAGGCATTCACACAGGAGCAGTGACGGTTGACACCTGCCAGCACCAAACAAGCATTGGCCACAGCCACACTCGTCACACCGAAAGCAGCGACCCGGAGAGCCGGGAGGCAATCACCCAGCACACTGTGCCCTGTGCCCCAACAACAGAGTCATGGCCACGATACCCCCCATTGAGCCCTTCGTGGTGGAAGGCTCGCCGTCGTCGCTAGCCCCTAAATGGAAGGACTGGGTAGACCGATTGTTGATCTTCTTTGAGGCTACCAAAGTTCACAAAGAGCAGAAGAGAGCCATGGTGCTCCATCTAGGAGGCAAGGACGTACACAATATTGCCAAGACACTAATAGAGGCCACACCAAAAACCCATCATTCACTCATAAATGCCCTGAACGCCTACTTCGAGCCAATGGCCAATCAGGACTATGAGAGGTTTATCTTCAGACAAGCTCGACAACTGCCGGAGGAGTCGTTGGACACGTACCATGCCAGGCTAACACGTTTGGCATTGACGTGTGGGTTTGCGGACGCAACCGAGGAGATACGAGGACAAAATATCCAAGGCTGTGCCTCTGCTAAATTAAGGGAACAGATCCTGGAAGAGTCGGGGAAGCCTTTAGCCGACATCCTAACTCTGGGCCGCACCAAAGAACTATCCAAGGCCCGGGCAGCCTACATGGAAGCGGCCCTCCTGGCGCCGGTAAAAGCTGAACCAGTCAACAAGATTCAGGTGAAGCCACCGATGAAGTGGAACAAGAAAGCCCCTGGGAACACCGCGGGAGCAACGGGAAGATCCTGTGGATACTGTGGAGGCACACCACATCAAGCATCGGAATGCCCAGCCAGAGGAAAAAGGTGTTCAGGATGTGGTCGATTTAATCATTTCAAAAAGGTCTGTTGATCGAAGAAATTCCGCAAGCCCCGGCAGGTGGTAAACGCCCTACCAGAGGGTGACCCAAGCCAGAGTGACATGGACGACGATGAGGAAGAGGAGAGGACGGTGCACAAAGTGCACATGATTGGCACGGCGACTCGACGCACCAGGAAGTTGCCTCAATGTAACATCAAAGTAGCTGAACAGGAACTCATGGCGGTAGTAGACACAGGGGCGACCATCAACCTCATGAGTGCCGCTCTCCATCAGACAATGGATCCGCCGCCAATCCTGAGTCCGTCTCCCATCACCGTGTTTGCATATGGCCAGGACACTCCTCTCAAGATTCGCGGGAAGTTCAAGACCGTGATCACCCATGGAGGCAGGACTGTCACCGCAAACGTCTTCGTGTCGGAAGATGGACAGGGCATGCTACTGGGATGCAGGGCCGCGGAAGATCTTGGAGTCGTCACGTTTGCGTTCGGAGTGCATCAAGAGTCGGTACAGCAGCTCGTAGCAGACTTCTCAGACATCTTTAAGGGCATTGGGAAGTTCACAGGCCGCAAAGTACACCTCCACATCGACCAGGCTGTTCAGCCGGTAGCTTTGAGGCATCGCCGCATCGCCTTCCATCTCAGACCGCTCGTGGAAGAGGAGCTCAAAAACCTAGAGGCTGCAGGCATAATAGAAAAAGTGACGGCCCCACGCCGTGGGTATCACCCATAGTAGTCACACGGAAGCCGAAACAACCAGGAGCCGTCCGGATTTGTGTGGACATGCGTCTCCCCAATGCCGCCATCAAAAGGGAGCGTCACATCACGCCCACAATTGACGATCTGATAGGAGAGATGGCGGGAGCATGCTGGTTTTCAAAACTAGATCTGCGGTCCGGATACCACCAACTGGTGCTCGATGATGAATCACGGAACATAACAACATTCTCGACCCACGTGGGACTCTGGAGATACACCAGGCTCAGCTTCGGCGTGTCCAGCGCTGCTGAAGTATTCCAGAATGTGATACAAGAACTGATCACTGACATACCTGGCGTAATCAACGTCAGTGACGACATCATGGTACACGCTCGCACAATACCGGAGCATAACCAGCGACTGACGCAGGTGTTCCGCAAGCTGAGGGAAGCTGGCCTCACCCTCCACAGGGAGAAATGTGAATTTCTGAAGCAGAAACTACAATTCTTTGGCTACACATTCTCTGCCGAGGGGGTCAACCCCGATCCCGAGAAAGTAAAAAACATCAAAGAAGCTGCTCCTCCCACCACCGTCACAGAAGTCCGCAGCTTTCTCGGGATGGTCAACTACTGCGGGAGATTCATCCGAGATCTCGCCAACCTCACAATTCCGTTGCGAGAGCTCACGAAGGACAACACGCCCTGGAAATGGGGGCCAGAACAAGCAAAGGCATTTGATGACATCAAGGCAGCCCTCTCAGACACCACTACTCTGGCGTTTTTTGACCCTCGGAAGTTAACCTTGGTGGCAGTCGACGCTGGCCCAGCCGGGCTAGGTGCCGTACTAATGCAAAAACAGCGAGAGGAAGAAGACTGGGCCCCGGTTGCATTCGCCAGCCGCTCACTCACAGAGACCGAACAACGCTACTCCCAAATTGAGAAGGAGGCGATAGCAATACACTGGGGGTGCCGGCACTTCCACCTATATCTATACGGAAAACCATTCATAGTAGCCACGGATCACAAACCACTGGTCGCCCTCTTCTCAGGGACCTCGACGAAACCCCCACCTCGCATAGAGAAGTGGATGCTACAGCTCTAGGACTACAACTGCCGGGTGGAGTCCCAACCCGGATCAAGAAATCCAGCAGACTACCTCTCACGGCATCCGAGGGCAGCCACTCAGGCAGAGCGGGAGGACGCTGCTGATACGGAAGCTTATGTAAAGTGCGTCACTGCCCGTTCCTGTCCACGGACACTAACACTGTGCAATATCGCGGAGGCGACTCAGAGAGACGACTGCCTGCAACGGGCGCGGAGAGCCCTTCAAAGTGGAAACTGGCACCGGGCCAAGGAAGAGTGGAAGATACTCACACCTGAAGCGCAACGCATCATGGAGAGCCTTCACAATGTGAGAGGAGAACTAAATGAAGATGACACCGGATTTTTATTGCGGGGTCACCGGCTGGTGATACCCTCTGCCCTGACTAATCAGGTGGTGCAACTGGCCCATGTCGGCCACCAAGGGATGGTTAAAACTAAAGCACGACTAAGGACCAAGGTATGGTTTCCACTCATGGATGACCTAGTAGAAGAAACCGTGAGATCATGTGCCGCCTGCCAAGTCACAGGAGATGCTCCGCGAGAGGCACCCATCATGGTCGAACTGCGACCACAACGGCCATGGGAATGCGTCAGCATGGACTTCGGCAGTCTCCCGGATGGGCGACACACCATGGTTGTGATTGACAATCACTCGAAATACCCAGAAGTGGAAATAATAGCCACCCCCAGCGCCATCGAAGTCATACCCAAGCTGGAGAAAATCCTAGCGGCCCATGGAATGATACAAGAGCTAAGAACGGACAATGGCCCCCCATTTCAAGGCCAGGAACTAGCCAGTTACCTGAGTACCCTAGGAATCCGGCATCGTCGCGTAACTCCTCGATGGCCGCAAGCAAATGGCGAGGCTGAGCGCTTCATGCGAACTCTCAATAAGGTGATACGGATAGCGCATGACAAAGGGCAGTCGTTGGAAATGGCGATATTTACGTTCTTGCGGAGCTACAGACAGACACCCCACACCACTATGGGGGTAGTTCCGGCACATGTCCTCATGGGACGGGTAGTGGCAGACTCCATTCCTCATCACCCCCAATGGACACCAGCGTTAGCCGATGAAAATAGAATTGCAACAAAGCGACAAAGGTCCTATGCCCAAATCAGCCTGAGGAGGAGAGCTGTCGCAGCCAGGATTAACAGAGGAGACCTCGTACTGCTGAAGAATAGAATAACCAGCGGAAAATTCAGATTGACCTACGAAAAGAAACCTTGGCGAGTCATTAGTGTGAAGGGCACCCGCATCATGGCCACCAGAGGTCGAGAAATAGTGACCCAGAATGTGTCCCATTTCAAACTGTTTCACCCTGAGACTGAACCAGAGGTCATTCCAGAGTTTCCCGAAAATCGGGCGTCAGCAAGGCCAGCAACCTTACACTCCACTGTATCTCGAGATGGCTGTCTGAGAGACATCCCTCCTGAAGTGAACTGTGAAAGTCATGACGACGCAGAGAGCGCCAGCCTGGAACGAGGGGAGCCTGATTCCGAGACCACCAGCCCACGTCCTACATCCCCGGCCGGGGGTGGCGTCACCCTGAATCGAGGGACGTCCAACTACAGGCTGAGAAGTAATCCAGAACCATCCTGTCGCCTTCGTGACCATCTTATGTGAGACTTTTTCCACCGCATGTTTACTGTCCAGTTTAACTGTAAGCCACAACTGTGCACTCTGATCGAACAAGCACATAACTCAGTGACTGCCATGAAGTGCCTTGTGTTGATTCTATGCATTCGTGTTCTTCTTCTTTTATGTTTTAGGAGGAATGTTGCGTTCCAGCTCATGCACGACTGTGATGCAACAGGCGTGCAGCGTAAGCCCACGTGACCTGTTTAAATAAATAGGGGCTCCGCACGTACGTATGCCAGTTGGCGACAGTGCGCAGAGCCAGAAGCTTCATCCCGTGTCTGTGTCCATTATTTGCAACCGGCCACGTGTCAGGCCTAGGCCATCCCAGGTGCCCCTTGAGAGTAGGCCCCCAGTTTATGCCCCCAGGTCACACACGCCCCCAAGAACACAACAGGGACGTCAGTGACGAAGTCATGAGGCCTGGCATCACAGTTGCAGCAGCCACCAGAACTCTGAGGACACACAGCCACCTGGACCAAGTAAGGCGGATGTCGGGGGTGGAAGTGCGGTGGCTCGCTCGTTGAGGCCTGAGGTGTCAGCTGCGTCGGAGTCGCCGGCAGTCAGGCAGCGCTACCTGTTTGAAGATCAAGGAAAGCAGAATAGTTGTTTAGCATCAGGAATGATCACACAGACCCAGTAATACCGGGCCTTTTTCCATGTATTTTTCCACGATTTTCGGCAGGGAGGAGGGATGAGAAGGGTGCTCACAGCCCCGAGACATCAATTACTCACCCACGTCTGACTATGTTGGGGGTCACAGGGAAGGCCCACAGCCCCCATAGTACCTGCTGGCTGCCAATGTGTCAGACACTGCTCTGCATGCCCATGAGGGAGCTGGCTGCTTCATTCTTTCTCCTGCTCATGTTCCACTGTTTGGATGCATCCACATGGACTCCAGACATGGACGGAGCGGGCTGGGGGAAGCACCTGTTACCTTTCTACAGTGTAACGGCGCTCACCTGTCTTTGGTCTCAAGGAAATTGGGAGCCCCCAGCGACCTTTCAACACAGGACTACGATGGCACCTGCTTTCTTTGTTGTTTGGTCTTCTTGGAGTAGAACTTGTCTTGCATCGGTCTCTAGGAACTGCGGGCCCTCAGGTACAAAAACACTAAGCGGAGCGGGTTCCACAGAACATAATTTCTTCCTTGTGCCGTCACCTCACATGGTGGCAATGCCCTGTCTGTCGTACTTTTGGTGGTTGGAACAGGGGCAGGGGGATGTAAGAGGGTCTGGGCCTGGTTGAGGGAGCACTATGTGCTTCTTCCATGTTGTACTGCACCGGACACTTCTCTCAGCGCAGTTATGTGTCTGCTTTGCAGGGGCAGAGTGGGGATTGGGACCAGAAGTCAGGTGGGGGCTATGTCTCACTCTCCCCTGGGGCTCATGCTGTGGCCCAGAGCATTGTGCTTTAGAGGGTCTGTCTTTGCACTCTGCCTGAGAGGGTCCCTCTTTGCACTGTGCTCTTGCTGCTTAGGAGGGGTGGAGGCAGGCATTAGAAGATCACCCCCTGACTCAGGGGGGCATTGTAGTACTGCAGAGCCTGGGATAGAGGGTGCTGATTGTAATTTGTTGTTATTCCTGCCACTGATGCTCTGTTATTGACACCTCTGAGGCCCTACCATTGTCCTTTCTGATGCCGTGTTAAGCCCCCTGATGCCCTCTTAACGCCCCCTCTGATGCAGTATTAGTGCCCTGTTCGAAGTAGTATGGTTTCCTTATGTATTGCCCTGTTATTAACCCATTCCATGATCTATTATTGTCCTGCCTTATGCCGTTTTTGTACTGCTCTCCGTGTTAATGACCCCTGTGATGCCTCATTGATACCAACTGTGACGCTAGTATTGCCCTCTCTATTGTACAATTAATGCCTCCTCTGATGTCTCATTATTGTCCTCTCTGAGGCGTTGTTGCCCGCTCTACTCCCTATTAATGCTCCCTCTGATGGCTTCTTATTGCCCCCTCCGATGTTATTGCCCTGTCTGTGGTCCTGTTAATTCATCCTGTGACTCCCTGTTATTTCCCTCCCCAGTTCTCTGCCCTGTCCCTGGTATTTTTATTTTGAGGCCTCGGCGCAGGAATTTCAATAATGGAGGGTGGGGGGGGGGCAAAAGAGCAGTAAGGAGTGTTATATGGTTGTTAATGATGGCGGGGCAGTTAGTTGTTGCAATGAAAGAAATATAGATTTTGAATGCTATTAAAAAAATTTGAGGAACCACAGTACAGTGGAACCTGATGTATAACAGCTTTAGAAATCCAAAACTGCCCTATTGTGGATTTGGTGATCTAATCCAGGTGTTTCAGTACATGGATGATGATTTGCTATTTTGTCCCATACACGCTTTCTTTCTAACTTCTCTTGATACAATATTGTTAAAAGTGTCACACGTGATAGACGTAAACACCACTAATTAGTAGAGTGTAAACATAAAAATGTCACTGGTATGCATGCTAAAAACTTGGCAGCTGTGTGTGTTAGTCCAACTCTTGATGTGTAATACTTAACAGGACTGTATAATTTCTGATATTGATATCCTCCCCTCGTCTTCATTGATTGATTTTGCTCGTGTCACTCATAGTAGTTGAAATGTCACTCATAATTACACTGAAATGATGAAAATGTCACACATGGCAATCTGAAACCTTTGCAGCTATGGGCTAGTCTCCCGCCTCCCGATTCCTACAAACAAAAAAACGATTCTTTGGGGGGGTTCAGCTGACAGGGCTATTGTGTAAAGCGCTAATTCTTCCAGCAAAGAGTGGCGATGCAGGGGCTCTCGAAGGGGTGAAATACCAACAAAGCGTCATTAACAAGGGAATCGTCTTTTAAAGACCTGCGAAGTACTGGGTGGGGGTGGGGGGAAAGCTGTTTCAGCCCGGGCTGCCACAGGGGTGGGGGGGGGGGGTGGGGGTGCATGCACTGCCAACAACCTGCCAGGTCAGTGCCCAACATTTGCATCACCCTCTCTGCCTGCCATTATGCTCCATGCATCTAAAAGGTAAGAAAAAAACGTGCATTTGCTTTTCAAATGTCTGATCCTACAGCAGCACACTTCCAAAGCCCATACATGCCAGTAACACGATTCAAAGCCCCATTCTCCCGATTTTTTTTTTAAATCTCCCACTTTGCTTTCCTGAAATGTTGGCATGTATGTGGAAGCACTACGTCCAACAAAGGAACTTGTGCGTCTGACCCCCCAGAACCCATTATTCTCCAAGCGCCCTGTGAAGATCGGTGAAAACCAAGTCGGAGGACTCGGAAGAAACAGACTGGTTCAGGTAGGACGACAGGGTATTCTGGGTGGAGAATTGTGCGCTAAAGCAAGGCGATCTGGATTATACAGCGTGATGCTTTGAAACAATATTGAAATGTGTTAACTCCAAAAGGTCGGCTTACATGATGCGGGAAAGAGAGGCGGCTGTAATGGAAATGTTTTCTGACACTCCTACGGCCACCTGCAGCGCCCGAATAAATGAAAGCACAAGTACAATTGAAACGAATTTGATTAAAAACAAGTATAAAATATTAGAAAAAAAGATGCGTATGGAACAAAGCAAATGGTGGGAGTCAAGATCTCGCCAAAGGTACATCGATGTTGAAAGAATCCCTCGAGGCCTTAGGATCTTAACTGCCCCTACATATGAGGATCCAAACCCGGACCTCATGCGTGAACGGGCAGAGTGCAATCTAGAATCTTCAAGCAAACTTATCCTGATTTTGATAAAATATGCGGACATTGACCGGGCACGCTTACTAACAGAAATAGATGAATTGAATGAAGAACTGGATAAATTAGGTGAGAAGGATGAAATCCTTAAACTACGTACAGAAATGGCAATGAGACTCAAAAAAGAGGAAGAAAAAATCAAAGAACGCAAAGCCTATACATTTTTAAGAGATAAGAATGACTACGATCTAGGGAAAATCTTTACATTTGCCAAAAAATATGACGCGCTTCGTGTCTTAAAACTCAAGAACCCATCAGGTGCGCCCAATGTCGTATTAAATCCTACATCAAGAAAAGTGGGGGCAACCAATGAGACAACATATTTGGATCTCAGTTCCACAGGGGGGAGTGAGTCAGAATCAGAAATGAGACACCCCCAGAGAGAACAACAAAAAGTCAAATCATCACGAGGTGAAGAGCTGAGAGAAGATAAACGCTTCGCCCAAGTCCCCAAAGAAATTACGCAGGACAATTGCAAACTACAGGAGAAGGCAGAGGCGCAAAGCAGGAAAGCACCGCAAACAACAACAAAAAAAGAGGTCGAGGATACTGGAAGAAGAGATAAACCAGCCAACAGTAAACAACAAAACGATAGTCAATCTAACTAAAATGAAATAACACCTAAAGAAACACGCATTTTAGGTCTTGGTCTTTCATACTGTCCTTACAATGATTTTAATTATGCATCTACTAGGATGGACGACTACAAAGGGTTCAGAAAACGCAAGCTGAAAAAACATTTTTTGCTTCAGGGTGACAACACCCACATCCAACAGAAGGGAATGGATGAAGTTGTGAGTGTACAATCCAACCTAACACAATCAGATCTTCCCTTTTTCCATGAACTGGAGGAACTATGGGATGTTGAAACTACCTAACATCCCGTGACCAGTACATCCACAGATAAAACAACGAGCCGTGGGAGTATGAGGGTCAGGACCCCTTTCAAACCTATATCCACCTTCAATCCAATTGCTCCACGTGATGCCATTGATGTGTTCCACGAAACTGTTACGTCAGGTTTAAAAAAACTCAATAATTCAGTGCTTACGACACAAAGAAGATACAGCAGACAGGACCAACAATATTTTAGCCTGATTCAAAAATAAAAAAATAAAAACATATATATAGTCATACGCAACAGTGATAAAGGTGGGAACATTGTTCTTTGGCCACAGGAGGAATAGCAAAACAAGGCCTTCAGTCAACTCAATGACCGCTCATGTAATAGTCGGAGCAACACGGCACATCTGAAAGGTACATATCTGGACTTCTACAAGAAATTGGCAATATGGAGGAGAAAAGACTTGATCAGTGAAGATGAATTCAAATTTCTCAAAAAGGTCAATCCAACTGCTCCTTCCATATACTTCATTCCTAAGATACACAAGGACAAGGAAAAACCTCCTGGCCATCCAATAATTTCAGCAAAAGACGGGCTACTAGAAAATTTGTCCAAATATGTAGACTATTTTCTGCAAGTGTTTGTTAAAAAGTTGGCGTCATATGTTCGTGACACGGGCGATTTTATCAGAAAAATCAAAAATGTGAAGTGGCAGGAAGACTATCTGTTAATAGCACTGGATGTCTCTGCTCTACATACCAGCATCCAACACCAAGATGGTATTAAAGTGTACAACATTACTTGGCACAATGTCCTATATATGATCAAGAACATAGTGAGATGCTTGACTCTATGATTGAACTTTGTTTGAACAACAATATCTTTATGTTCAACGACTTGTTATACCAACAAACAAGGGGTGTGGCGATAGCAGCCAGCTTCTCCCCCAGCTATGCATGTTTGCATATGGGCTGGTGGGAGGAGCTGGTTCTTAACACTGAATACCAACTGACAGTCAAGAGCCATGTAATGGCTCCAGTACATTGATGACCTCCTGATGGTGTGGCAAGGCATGAAGGAGCAGGCACAGAATTTTGTTACACAAATTAACTGCAACTCCTTAAACTTAGAATTTACAGCTACTATCAGTGAGTCATCTGCCAATTTCCTAGACACCCAAGTCTACATCCACAACAATCATATAGAGACACGACTATACAGAAAAGAAGAAAAGAGAAAGCAGGTAATTCTACCTTACATGCACACAGTTCTCATCCTAAACATTTGATCAACAGCATACCATATGGCGAGATGCTTTGCCTTAGGCGGATATGCAGTAATGAGATTGATCTAAAAAGAGCCCAAAATGAGAGCAAATCTAGATTTCTTGAGAGAGGCTATGCTCCTAACATCATCTTGCAGGCTATCTCCAAATCAATGAGCTTGTCTAGGGATGAACTCCTTATAGACAAACAAATACAGACAGTGTCCAAACCATGTGCAACTAGCTCCATTGTCAATGAATTTCACATGATTCTGGGGTATAGTCGACAACATAAAGCCATTAAATATAATTTGCAAACTAGTTGGCCTCTTGTACTTAATGATCCGGTGACTGTACCCCTGCTACCGCAGAGGATGTCCATCTCCTACAGCAAAGCGCCTTCTATGAGAGACAGTCTAGTCACAACCAACCCTGAGATTATCGACAACACAACTTGGTTACAGACACACAAGGGATTTTATAAATGTAAGACATGCAAAGCATGTATCGATGGCAAATATACCAGTACATACTCCACGCCGTTTTGTGATAGGGAATACAACATTCCAAAATTGCTAACTTGTAAAACAGAATATGCTGTCTATGTGCTCATGTTCCCGTGTGGCCTTAAATGCATAGGCAGCAACAAATTACAGGTTCACAAACAGGTCCTTCAACATCTCCGTGCAATCACAAACCAAAACAACACATACCCGGTATCTCGGCATTTCAGAGAATTTTATCAATCTGATAACAAGTATTTGTGCTACTTTGGGATTGACACTATACCACCCAGTAGGCATGGAGGTGACAGAGACCAAAACCTGAGAAAATTAGAGATTCAATACATATTACAACTTGATACCAAGTTGCCAGGTGGTCTTCATGTCACGGAAGATCTTTATACATGTCTGTAATCTGCAACCATAGTAATTAGTCATGGGTTGAGCTGACTCAGCCTGATCTGTGATTTTAACTTGCTGTGTTAGGCTATACACAATTTGATCTCAATATTATGATGTGAGATCAATCTACGATGCATATTAACTTATTATCCAATGGTTTAAATTACAAATTTTATCAGGAAATGTTTTTATGCGAAATACATAGTTATTTGTATATATATATTTATTTTCATATTTATAATGATATGTATATTTATGTTTCAATTTTTATATGCATTTTTATATATGTATTTATTTCAACATCGTATATGTTTACCTCAGAAGTAGCCTTACTCAAGTCAGATCATAGGAATTAAGCATGTTTGCACAGCTACATTTGCATCAACAAGTGGTGTATACGGCTGTATACACCATATAGAAGTTTATGAAATTAATGGCTTAACACAACTATATTTTGTGGAAACATGCGGTTCGTACTGTTCATGATCAGGAGATATATCTCTAAGTATCAGTATTTGACTATGATACATATACAATACGTTATATTTTTTCATCATTTTAGGCACATTGTCATATAAAAAAGCTTTGTGATGCACCAGTGTTTCCCTTTTCCCTGATTCCAACATGCTATTTCATGGCATGCACATTTGAATATAGAGAAAGATGAGCATATATTATTTGAAAGGCATCCGTAACATATTTAGCAGTTTTACTTACTGCAAAAGATGTATTTAAACATTTTTATATGATTATTTGCACCCCACGTTAAACATGATAGGCATTTTTCTTATCACTTTTGCATCATGACCAACATCCAGGCATTACTAGGCATTTATCCTACACTTACAAATATCTCTATCTTGTCTTCCATATTGTGGACACGTTAGAGTTATGAGATTCGGCCATATACAGTATGCTGCAAAGTAACTTCATCTTGTATTCGGACATTTTTGGTCATTGTTAGCTATGCAAATAGTTTGGGGGATATTTCAGTATTTCACTGTTCATCGGTCAACCTATTATGGTTTTTAGATTGTTTTTATATCCTTTGATCACTGTCTGAACCTTGAAAAAAAGCATGGTGAAATATGGCTGATCTCTGGTATTTTACGACTATCTGTAGATGGCTTTTGAAACATGTTGAACATCTGTTATTATTTTGTCTATGTCTATGCTTGGCAGGTCATGTGGTGTGATTACGTATTGCACTAGCACTTTAAAAATGCACTGAAATCGCACTCCGACATGTCATGTGAACAAGGCTCTATTGAGCTGAAACACGTCATGGCGACAAATGGAGCGAAGTAAAGCAATCTTAGCACTTACATCGGGTCTGTGTCCATTTTTTCGGTGTGCATTTAGCAAAGTGTGGAGAAGAAAGTTATATTCACTGAAAAACCCATAGGTTTTAGGGGTGTTATAGTTAGCTGGACATTTCACTCGTACAAAGCCATTGAAATTCCTCCGTTATAGTTAGTTCTACTAACTATAACTCGCGCGCCCGCAATCCACTGCTGATGATGTCACATATTACATCATTCATGACATGGTCAGTGACATCACTGGTGATATCACAGATGACATCTCAAATGACATCACTGATGACAACACTGATGACATCATCCAGTGAATGTGGTTTGGTTCGATATTTAAATATTCATTATATATATAGCAATCTGCATTGAAGAATGAGTGGAAGTATAAGTGTCTGGATGAAGGATTTACTAGCAGTGTGATTGACTGTTTAAGTGACTAATTTAAAGTGCGTCACTAAATATATGGGATAGTGATTAAACTGTGTGAATATCTGTATCACTCTGTCTCTTGTTGTGTAAACTACTGCATAAGTTGGTTAGTAGCTATGTGAAAGTCTATATTAGTTATTCATTAATTAAGTGGGTATTTTGTATGGGAGAGTAAATGTGTGTGTGTTTGGGTGGAAGGTGTGTGACTGTCCAAAGATGTGTAAATAGTTGATTTAGTACGTATATGAGGTTAAGACTGCATGTCGAAACAGTTGTTTAGGTGAGTGAATGTCCTTATGGGTGTAGTGATGAGTAAATATATTTTTCAATGATACATGTCCAACAAAGTAGAAATATAAAAGGCAGTGTATGTGACAGTTGTTGTATATAAATAAGTATACATAAGACTCAGTGATTGTATGAGTGACTGTATAGATAACTGTATACTTGTAATAGTGATTTTATAACACACTAAGTATCAGTTACTATCTATATCAATAAATAGAGTGGTGTTTGTATAAGTGTGTAGCTGACTAAATGTAAGTATGATCAATTGTTTTCATAAGTGAGTAGGATGACTGCATACGTGAATAGGATGTATGCTGGTGTGTAATGTTGAAATATGTGTGTAACTATATTTGATAGTGTTCTATTGATCTTTGTCAGCATGTATGAGTGAATTTATAGGTGAGTGTTTAGATGTCTGTGTAGATCTAGGAATCACTGAGTGGGTTTTTAAAAACTTATATCGGTGTGTCAATGGTTTCAAATATGGTACTCCATATTTTATAATGAGTGATGAAAGGTTATACTACTGTATGATGAGGTGTATCAGATTGTCACGTGGATGATGTCATCAGTGATGTCATTTGATATGTCATCAGTGATTTCATCAGTGATGTCACTGACCATGTCATGAATGATGTAATATGTGACATCATCAGCAGTGAATTGCGGGGGCGCGAGTTATAGTTAGTAGAACTAACTATAACAGAGGAATTTCAATGGTTTTGTACGAGTGAAATGTCCTGCTAACTATAACAACCCTAAAACCTATGGTTTTTTCAGTGAATTTCTAAGGTTTTTTAAATGGTAATTCCTAACTATAACATGTTTGAAACCTATGTTTTTTCAGTAAATTCAAAGGTTTTTTAAATGACATTTTTTTAAATGTATTGTTGTATTTTTTTTTATACTGATTTTCAAAAAAAATTTAACTATTTATTTTTACATATTTTATTTTTTAAATTACACTACATATTTTTAATATTGTTTTTTTTATTTTATATTTTTTTAAAGATATTTATATTATTTTCATTTTTTTTTTCACAACAGATATATTATTTTCATTTTCATTGTTTTTTGTTTTTTAATTTTTTTTTTTGGGGGGGAGTCGCGCACCCAAAGCGTACCTTTCTCGATCACTGCGCCGAACCTATCCGCCATTTTAGGATTGTTGTGTAGGATCCGCATAGGGTGTGCGATGGGTGCGTATTTTTGTGCGCGATCACTATGCGAGCAGTACGCGACTCCAAGCGCATACGCGACATATACGTATTACTTTGTGCGACGCGCGCACGCTTCCACGTGAGGTCATATACGTGCTAGACGAGGTGGGTGCGCGACTCCCGCGAAATGTTTTGATGTCTAAAAAGATATATATATGTATTTAATATAAATATTAGGGCAAGAAATTATCTAAGCTAATCATAAAAACAATATACTCTTACTTTTAATAACCTATATTACTTTTAAATGTAATTTCGCGAAATCTCGTTGGGTGCGTGCTGCCTGTGCATAGGGTGCGCGGACCCCACGTGACCTGAAAAAGAAGAAATTTGATTGGTTCATAACACTTCCTATTCTAACTATTGAAGGACCCGACCCATTTCAATCTTTCTTCTTGGACCTTCTTTGGAGGAACAACTCTCAATTGAGAAGAACCTTTTTTGATTGCATTCCTTTGTGCTATTTACTCAATACTGCACAAACTGGCTTCAGGACAGCAGCCATCATCAGACTCAGACCACTCTTCGGATCATGAATTTCTTCCTGAGGCTCCACGTCCACAAAGATACACGTCGTTGTCTGGAATTTATTTTTAATCCCTGCAGGCCAAAAACAAGTTAATGCAACTAAAATGACCTGCAGGATTTGTAAGAGGGTGCTTTCCAGAGGAGGTCTTACCAAAAAGTACTCCTGTGGTACGGTAAGCATGTTTAAAAACCTGAAGATGCTGCACCCTGTGAACCTGGCTCATGAGGAGTGCAGAAGATTCTGCGAAAACCCTCCAACTGCAGTTATACGCACCTTTGGTACTTCGTCATCGCCACAACATCTGGACATACGTCTGCAGTTTGCTCAACTGATGGTGCACTGTAATAAATGCAACAAATTATTGTGTTACGGAGAGCAGTCTGTAGATCTTATCTGCAGAGCACAGGGAAATCATTGGTGCTAGACTTATTTGGGTTTTTTCCTGCAGTTGATTGTTTTGTTCCTCCTGTTCAATTGTTTTCTTTTGAAAAAAACTGGCAAAATCACAAAATTGTTCAAAAAAGCACCCAAAAATATAAAACGAAAATTATTTTTAAAAAAATATATATTTTCAGACATAACTTTTCTGGTTAAAAGAGAGCTATATTTGTATGATAGTGTGTGAAAGTTTGGTTGAATGTACGCGTAGTGTATAATTGACTGAAATAATGCATTAGTAGTGTATGGTGAATGTATAAGTGCAGAACTATAAGGAAGTGCTGCAGCATGACACTGTAACCTCTTTAGCTGCAGTGTGCTGTGGTACTTCCGAAGCACAGGGATGCAACATATGTCCATAAATATGTTACAAGTCTATGCTTCCATCTGCACTGGTGCTTAAACTGTGTCTATCTGTGTCATGTGGAGTTTGTTTTTGTGCAGGAAGACACACCTTGCTGCTCAAAAACAATCAGTGAAGGCATTTTTCTCCTTAAATGTTTGATGTGCAATGCAGCATATACTGAAAGAGAAAAAATGAGGAGAAATGAAAATAATTCTCCTTGTTGAGCCTTGCTACATCAAATGGAGAATGGTGCAGCATTCAAACACATGTCCAGATTTATGATTTATGATAAATCTGGAGATGTGTGTTGTTCTATGAGTGTTCTATGCAAACACACACAGCAACACCTATAGAACTCCCCTTCAATGAAAAGTGGTGTGTATGATGAGGTCGTATTTACATGGAAAAGAAAAGATACACAGAGTGCCTTTTCCTCTCCTTGTAAATACGAAAGAGTGTCTTGCGCCATTACTATGTTACAAAAAGTGACATATTGTTGGCACAGGATGCTTCTAAATTTGCCACATAAGTGCTTAGGTATTGGCAGACTGTTACATTAAGAACATATTGCTAATTTATTGTTTGAAAAATTGTATGAGAGTGACAGGAGGTAAGCACGGAAACATATATCTCCAAAGATGCTCAAAGAAGAATGACTGAAATGATTGCAGTCCTTCAATAGGCACAATTGGAAATGTTATGAACCAATCAAATCTTTTTTTTCAGGTCACATGGGATCCTATGACAGAGTGATTCCAAAACTACAGAGGTATAAACTAGGTATTTTGAAGACTGTATTAATACTTTGTAGCTTTAAATTGACTTATACTAGGGTTAGTGGCTAGGCCAATCCCTAACTATATGACTAATAAGTAGAGTAATTTCAACAGTGCAAACAGAGAACAACATACATTTATAAGTACTTAGGTTTTGACAAAGTCTCATAGGACATGTTTATAGAGTGGTGTAGGGAAGGGATGGGGCCTCATGTAACATGTGCAAACACTCTCTGTGACGTGGTTTAAGTTGAGGAATTTAGTCTCTTTTAATCTTAAAAGTCCCTGGGTCCTAGCAGCCCACCATGTCTCGCTGTTGAACACCATACATCTGCGTTGCAGAGAGGTGCTCCGAAGCCATGTCCCATTTTGTACCTCACTACAATGCAACTCTCTGGCATTTTCTGCACATATCTGGTGGGTTAGTTCCCCCCCAGGGACACTCAGTATTCAAGGTAACTTTATTCCGTAACTTAAAACGCCCATGGAGCATCTTTCCACATATATCTACTCCGTCCATCCCCCCATTCTTCACCAGTGTGCAAACACAGACCGTTGTGCATATTAATACTTAGTTAATCTTACCTTCACAGTAATAGAAATAAAAAACGCTACACATGTAAAACTTAAGAACAGGATAGATTTTTAAGCAGTTATTTGTCAGCAAAGACATGAAGTACTCAAATGATTCTCTCACAATGGTTGCCCAAATGCACACAGACTCACAGTGTGATTCTAGACAAGCAACACTATCCCTTGGACTTTACCAAAACACATTCACTAGTCTGGAAGTGGTAAGGTGACTGCACTCATTCTACACATTTTAGTACTGCACTTTAGTGTGAAAGCCTGACTCATTTTGCAAATGCATAAGCAATGACTGGCTTCTAATTCTACCAAAACATGACAACAGGATAGGTTTTTAAGCAGTTATCTGTCAGCAAACACATGAAGTTACCAAATGCTTCTATCACAATGTTTGCCCAAATGCAGACAGACTCACAATGTGATTCTAGACAAACAAGACTACTCCCTGGACTTTAGCAGGAGAAACACATTACTCTTATTAAAAACAAAGGCTGAAACTGATTTGTAGATTAAGAAGTATGACAGTCACACACCAGATTTTCTTATACAGAATGTCTGTACTGCATTGCTCTTAGCAAAACCAAAAAATAGCAAACTTTCCCTCTCATTCTGCACACAAATACATGTAAATATCAAATCACATAGCTTCCCACATTAATTCAAAAGCTAACACACATTTCTATTGGTTCCACATTTCAACCCTTTCTAATTGACATAGGTTTGAACCCTACCCCCAATCTGCGTACTGCCTGATACCATAGTAACAGTTCATGGACCACTCAACTGAGCACACATGTCACTAGTTCAGCACACAATGTTGCTAATCCAAACAGCAAGTGTGCTTGACTTTTCAAAATATCAGCTTATGCTATGTAATGTTCCTGTCAAACTGTTTTTGATAACCAAGAAGAAACATGCTTTTAAAAAACAGAAACATGCACCCTACGTTTCAGTCTAGAATGTTTGGCAATCAGCCAATCATTTCCTTTCTTTTTTCAAAACTGCATCTTATCCACCATTTTAGAAAAATCTTAGTTGTCAAACTGCCCTTTCACATACAGACACCTTCTGAGTGCATTCAGACCTCCCTTCAAGATGCTTAGAGTATGGATTGTGGGACACAGCTATATTTTCTGGAGCAAAAGGTATGCAGAAAACAGAGGCATTGACAAAGACCTAGCTTTTCCAAATTTAGACATTAAATGGATTGGACAGAGAGGATTAAAGTGGCACCAATTGATGCCATTGGTTAAATCCTTGTTGCATCTCCAACACCCTGACCTCATAATTGTGCACTGTGGTGCCACTTTGACTGAGGTAGGTCTGGAATTGCTTTTGAAGGACACCTATGGAGAATTGATGTCACTTTTCCCCCAAACTGCCTTTGTCTAGTCTAACATATGACAAAGACAGAAATGGAACTGGTCCAATCAATTTTGTCCACAGTTTAGAAGCCAGGAAACATGTCAATAAAGCTGTTTCTGCTTATCTCTGAGATTATAGGATGGGGTAATTTTACCACAACAATCTGCGTTTCAATATGGATGGCATCTATAGGAGAGATGGTGTACAGATGAGGGTAACAGAGTCTTCCTCATCAACTTTAGGCTCTGCATAGGTACTTACTTATAGGTACCAAAAACTCTCAATAAACACAACAACTCTTTTTAGAGCCACCCAAGATCTAAACACATAACCTTGATGTATATCTGAAAAATCAGACTTTATTTTGCTTGGAGTCGCGCACCCAATGTGATAGGAGTCATGCACCCAACGCGTTAGGAGTCATGCACCCAATGCGTTAGGATTCGCGCACACAGCATGTGTACACCAGGGGGCCGCGCTGAGTGCCGCGCTGGGTGCACGGCTCCCAATTTGACTGTTAAAAAAATTAGCACCTATCATTAATTTCTATTCGCCCTGGGGACCCCCTCCCCCGGGGCCTATACACAACGTTGGGGACCTTAGGGGGAGCCCCAATGCCCCCATGGTCCCAGACGACTCCCTGCGTCCTAAGGGAGCCGGCACTGCTTTTCCACATGGGAACCTGCTAACATGCAGCTCCCCGTGTGGAAAAGCAATATGGTTTGCATTTTGAAATAGAGAGCAGGTTTCCCTGCTCTCTCTTTCAAAATCCACACCAAGTTTGCTATGACAGGGCGGAAGCCTCGGCTCCCGCCCTGCCATAGCAAACAACAGTGTCCCGGGGGTGGACACCCCGAGACACTGCAGGAGCCGGGCCTGGGGTGTGGTGGTCCCCAGGGCCCTCAACGGCGCCAGGAGGGGGGTCATGCAGCCCCCCTCCCACAATATACAAAGCCCCGGGGGGTGGTGGTCCTCAGGGCTTGGGGGGCCTTTGAGCCCCCCTCCCATTTTTTTAAAGCCCCGGGGGTAGCAGTCCCCAGGGCTGGGGGGGCCTTTGAGACCCCCACCCATGTATTTTGCTTGGGGGTGGCCTTTGATCCCTCCACCCATTTTTTTTGTAGCCCCGGGGGGTGGCGGTCCCCGAGGCTGGGGGGGGGGCTCCTCTGGGCCCCCATCAAATGTAATATTTTTGCCCCCGGGATATGGCCCCCTGGGGGCTAATTATTAAAGAAGCGCGGGAGCCCACGATTCGTTTAATTTTTTGGGGGGAGGCAGGATCTGCGCACCCTGCATGCATTTTGCTGTTTTTTAAACCCCCTAAGCAGGTCTAGAGGGTCAAGGTATTTCTCCTCGGCCCCCTTTATACGTTTTGCACACTTGTTCCACTGATTTCTTGAGCCTCGCTTCTACCGAGGCACAAAATGGCTACCAACACTTCTTGGTTTGGAGTAACCCTGGGCGTAGTTCGCGAAGTAGCGCTACGCGAAGTTACACGAAGTGCACTTCGCACTACACGAACTTCACGTAGCACTACGCGAGCTGCGTAGTAGCATGTTCGCACTGTGCAAGATTCGTTATCAATGATTGCATAGTGCGGACAAGCATCTGGCACTATGCAATCATTGAAAATGGCATCTTGCACAGTGCGAGCTGTAGTTTTCTGCCGCTCGAGTAGATTTTTACTCGAGCGGCAGCTTTCTCAACCCGGACTGGTAGTTTCTCATCGCAAGTGGTCGCGAGCATGCGCGACCACTTGCAATGAGAAACCTGACCTCCCCACGTTGAGAGTATCGCCAGGATGTCATTTTGCTTGCTCGCGGTCGCGAACATGACGTTGAGGAACGCGAACAAGCAAACAATAACCGCTGCACTATGCTACGCTGCACTACGTGTGTTCGCACTGTCCTACGTGCAGCTCGCGTAGTGCGAAGTTGCGCAAACTTCGCGAGCGTAGCGTACTGCTTCGCCCAGGGTTAGTTTGGAGTGTTGCCAGCCAGTTGATAGCTAATTAGCATGTCTGTCCCCACTATTACATATGCATTGTTGTCCATGGCATTTTAAATACCACAGACAGGACATCCGCCACTTTTTAGAGGATGCCTTGCTCTGTAAAACACTGAATACAACCTCAAGTTCTCTCACCGTAGTACATGCACAGCTTAGAAATTTAAATATATATATATATATATATATATCTGAGCTGGAGTAATAAACCTTATTGCGAATATTTCAGAACTCTGTGTGCCGCATCCTTTGTGAGAAAATTGTACGTTTTGGGCCTGGATCCCGCCCCTATGCAGAGCACCCACAGCTGAGCGCCCAGAGTCGAAGGATCACTTTGTAGAGAAATATACACACATATATATATTACCTACTGGCGGTCGCCAGTAGGTATGTATAGTTAGGATTTTTTCTCTATGGGATTTTTGAAAATTCTATGTCTAATAACTTTGGCGTTTGTGGACGGAATTGGCTGACATTTTCAGGAAAATGGAACATTTTGTTTCTGAGCAGCCACTAAAAATTTGGGGGGGGTTCGTCAAGGGGGGGCTGAGAAAAAAGGGGGGTCCCAAAACGTGTTTTTCCCATGTTAATTTCCATAGGGCGGTTGGCCTCACTTTTAGCCCGAACGGCTGAATGGATTTGCACGAAACTTGGCAAAATTGTAGGGACTGTTAGCCCAATGTGCCTTTGCTAGGTCTCAAGATATGTGCTCCAGTGGATTTTGAGAAATTAACGTTCAAAAAAAGATATATATCTGTAAGCGCGCTCCGGGCAGCGCCCCGGTTCGCGTACCTGACGCGTAACGGAACTTCGCGAAGCGAAGCTGATTGGCTCTCCGGTGTCTGTCAACATTCTAAACAGTCCGGAGCGGCCGCCATCTTGTCTCTCGGTAGGATCGAGAGACAAGATGTGGTGAAAAACGAAGGGGAGAATGAAGGAAAGGGGGCAAGGTAGAACCCTCCTGACCCCCTAGGATTGATGAGGGGGATATTAAAGTGCCCCGCGGGGGAAAAAATAAAAAAATAAAAATTTTCGCAGTAGAGGCGCGTCCCGGTACGCGAACCGGGCAGCTCACCAGGCAGCTAACCGGGCAGCTAACCGGCAGCGTAGCTGTCAACATTGTAAACAGTCCGGAGCGGCCGCCATCTTGTTTCTCGGTAGGTTCGAGAGACAAGATGTGGTGAAAAACGAAGGGGGAAATGAAGGAAAGGGGGCAAGGTAAACCCCTCCTGACCCCCTAGGATTGATGAGGGGGATATTAAAGTCCCCCGCGGGGCAAAACAAAAAAATAATTGCGATTTTTCGCGGTAGAGGCGCTTCCCGGTACGCGAACCGGGCAGCTAACCGGCAGCGTAACGGGAGTCCGCCATCTTGTATTTTTGGAGCGTCCGGTTCGCGTACCGGGTAGCGTCCCGGTAAGCGTAACAAGAGAAACAGTAAAAAAAAAAATAATGGAATAGATTATCAAGAAAACTTTGAAAAATTGTAGGGACTGTTTGTTTGATGTGCCTTTGCAAGGCCTCAAGATATGTGCACGTGTGGATTTTGGCTAATTAAGGTTAAAAAAGATATATATATCTGTAAGCGTGCTCTGGCGCGCTTACGTTACGGGTTTTGTTTGCGCTGCAGAGCCGATACGTCACGGTTATGCGACTGTAAGCGTGCTCCAGCGCGCTTACGTTACGGGTTTTGTTTGCGCTGCAGAGCCGATACGTCACGGTTATGCGACGTGTCATGAGGCGTCTCACGTGGCTACGTGATACGTCACGTAATAAAGAATATATTTTACAGATATAGATATTAGCTTTTAAAAAACCAATGAAATTCACTGAAAAAACCATAGGTTATAGACCATATATAGTTAGGAATTAGCATTTACAAAACCTTGAAAATTCACTGAAAAAACCATAGGTTATAGACCATATATAGTTAGGAATTAGCATTTAAAAAACCTTTTTTTACTCACACAAAACCATTGAAATTCCATATATAGTTAGTTAGTTGCACTAACTATATATCGCGCACCCGCAATCCACTGCTGATCATGTCACATATTACATCATTCATGACATGGTCAGTGACATCACTGATGACATCACTGATGACATCTCAAATGACATCACTGATGACATCACTGATGACATCTCATTTGACATCAATGACCACATTACTGATGATATCATTCATGTGACAATACAATGCATCTCCTCACATTTTAATATAACCTCTGTTACACCCAGTGTTAAATACAGAGTATAATTTTTGAAACCATTCACACACCAATACTAGTTACTACATACGCACTCACTGATTCCTACGTCTACACACACATTCACTCATTCACCCATACAATCATTCATACATACCATCACTCATCTTTACAACACTATCATATGCACTCATACACCTATACAGACACTCACACTCTGCCACTCATCCATGGAGTTACTCACACACCTAGTCAGTCCTGTAAAGAATCAATCACACTTCCATTTTCTTGTCTATACAGTTAAACATAGAGCACCTTACAGTTTCAAACATATACTAACACATACTTACTCTCTTATACAATCATTGATACAAGTACACATTGATCTGCACAGAGTCACACACCTCCCAGCCAGCCACACACACACTCAGTCTCCCATACAAATACTTGGACAATCAATCAATAACCCATATAGTTAATCATATAGCTACTGATCAACACATGCAGCAGTTTACAGAACAACAGACATAATGATGCACAAATTAAGACAGTTTAGTCACTAACCCATGCACTCAGTGAGACACATTTAATCACTCACTCATACATTCAGTCATGCACCTACTAAATCCTTCGTCCAGACACGTATACTTCCACTGTCATTTGAGATGTCATCAGTGATGTCATCAGTGATGTCACTGACCATGTCATGAATGATGTAATATGTGACATGATCAGCAGTGGATTGCGGGTGCGCGATATATAGTTAGTGCAACTAACTAACTATATATGGAATTTCAATGGTTTTGTGTGAGTAAAAAAAGGTTTTTTAAATGCTAATTCCTAACTATATATGGTCTATAACCTATGGTTTTTTCAGTGAATATATATATATATACATATATATATATATATATATATATATATATATATATATATATATTTATTTATTTTTTTAACCCCAAATTGCCCAAAGCAGCGGGAGATCACTCGACTGTGCTCTGCCATCCAGCATTAAAATGCATCCTTCCTGTTTGCTCCAAATTATTTGTCTTGCCGACGCGTTTCGAGGAGCATACTCCTCTTCTTCCTGGGCTGCTTAAGAAAATAAACTGAGGCTCGCATTTTTCCATTTCCGGCGTTTATTTATTGCATGCTCGCCCCCAATGGGCGTGCATTAACATCGATCTTCCTCAATGCATGCTGGCTCTTGATGTTTCCCAAATAATGCGTGCGCTATTATTCAATTTGCATTTCCATTTTCAAAGCAATGTTAAGTCCTTGAGTAGGTTTTGGAACATAACTGAAGGCTCGATTTCGCATATGGAGCACAGTGCTTACTAAGTCCCGAACAGTTCGAAACAGAAGCCTCTGACAGCTGAGATCTGCTTGTTCCCCAGCTGACGATGGTGCCCTCCCCACGGCAGGGCTGCCGTGTGTAATCTTTAACCCCAAATTGCCCAAAGCAGCGGGAGATCACTCGACTGTGCTCTGCCATCCAGCATTAAAATGCATCCTTCCTGTTTGCTCCAAATTATTTGTCTTGCCGACGCGTTTCGAGGAGCATACTCCTCTTCTTCCTGGGCTGCTTAAGAAAATAAACTGAGGCTCGCATTTTTCCATTTCCGGCGTTTATTTATTGCATGCTCCCCCCCAATGGGCGTGTATTAACATCGATCTTCCTCAATGCATGCTGGATCTTGATGTTTCCCAAATAATGCGTGCGCTATTATTCAATTTGCATTTCCATTTTCAAAGCAATGTTAAGTCCTTGAGTAGGTTTTGGAACATAACTGAAGGCTCGATTTCGCATATGGAGCACAGTGCTTACTAAGTCCCGAACAGTTCGAAACAGAAGCCTCTGACAGCTGAGATCTGCTTGTTCCCCAGCTGACGATGGTGCCCTCCCCACGGCAGGGCTGCCGTGTGTAATCTTTAACCCCAAATTGCCCAAAGCAGCGGGAGATCACTCGACTGTGCTCTGCCATCCAGCATTAAAATGCATCCTTCCTGTTTGCTCCAAATTATTTGTCTTGCCGACGCGTTTCGAGGAGCATACTCCTCTTCTTCCTGGGCTGCTTAAGAAAATAAACTGAGGCTCGCATTTTTCCATTTCCGGCGTTTATTTATTGCATGCTCGCCCCCAATGGGCGTGTATTAACATCGATCTTCCTCAATGCATGCTGGATCTTGATGTTTCCCAAATAATGCGTGCGCTATTATTCAATTTGCATTTCCATTTTCAAAGCAATGTTAAGTCCTTGAGTAGGTTTTGGAACATAACTGAAGGCTCGATTTCGCATATGGAGCACAGTGCTTACTAAGTCCCGAACAGTTCGAAACAGAAGCCTCTGACAGCTGAGATCTGCTTGTTCCCCAGCTGACGATGGTGCCCTCCCCACGGCAGGGCTGCCGTGTGTAATCTTTAACCCCAAATTGCCCAAAGCAGCGGGAGATCACTCGACTGTGCTCTGCCATCCAGCATTAAAATGCATCCTTCCTGTTTGCTCCAAATTATTTGTCTTGCCGACGCGTTTCGAGGAGCATACTCCTCTTCTTCCTGGGCTGCTTAAGAAAATAAACTGAGGTTCGCATTTTTCCATTTCCGGCGTTTATTTATTGCATGCTCGCCCCAATGGGCGTGTATTAACATCGATCTTCCTCAATGCATGCTGGATCTTGATGTTTCCCAAATAATGCGTGCGCTATTATTCAATTTGCATTTCCATTTTCAAAGCAATGTTAAGTCCTTGAGTAGGTTTTGGAACATAACTGAAGGCTCGATTTCGCATATGGAGCACAGTGCTTACTAAGTCCCGAACAGTTCGAAACAGAAGCCTCTGACAGCTGAGATCTGCTTGTTCCCCAGCTGACGATGGTGCCCTCCCCACGGCAGAGCTGCCGTGTGTAATCTTTAACCCCAAATTGCCCAAAGCAGCGGGAGATCACTCGACTGTGCTCTGCCATCCAGCATTAAAATGCATCCTTCCTGTTTGCTCCAAATTATTTGTCTTGCCGACGCGTTTCGAGGAGCATACTCCTCTTCTTCCTGGGCTGCTTAAGAAAATAAACTGAGGCTCGCATTTTTCCATTTCCGGCGTTTATTTATTGCATGCTCGCCCCCAATGGGCGTGTATTAACATCGATCTTCCTCAATGCATGCTGGATCTTGATGTTTCCCAAATAATGCGTGCGCTATTATTCAATTTGCATTTCCATTTTCAAAGCAATGTTACATGTTACATTGCTTTGAAAATGGAAATGCAAATCTCTGCAAGCTGTTGTGCAAGCTGCTGCATGTGTTGATCAGTAGCTATATAAGTAGCTATATGGGTTATTGATTGGTTGCACAAGTATTTGTATGGGAGACTGAGTGTGTGTATGGCTGGCTGGGAGGTGTGTGACTCTGTGCAGATCAATGTGTACTTGTATCAGTGATTCTATAAGAGAGTAAGTATGTGTTAGTATATGTTTCAAAAATGTAAGGTGTTCTGTGTTTAACTGTATAGATGAGAAAATGGAAGTGTGATTGATTCTTTTCAGGACTGACTAGGTGTGTGACTAACTCCATGGATGAGTGGCAGAGTGTGAGTGTCTGTATAGGTGTATGAGTGCATATGATAGTGTTGTAAAGATGAGTGATTGTATGTATGAATGATTGTATGAGTGAATGTGTGTGTAGACATAGGAATCAGTGAGTGCGTATGTAGTAACTAGTATTGGTGTGTCAATGGTTTCAAAAATTATACTCTCTATTTAACACTGGGTGTAACGGAGGTTATATTAGAGTGTGAGGAGATGCATTGTATTATCACATGAATGATATCATCAGTGATGTGATCATTGATGTCAAGTGAGATGTCATCAGTGATGTCATTTGAGATGTCATCAGTGATGTCATCAGTGATGTCACTGACCATGTCATGAATGATGTAATATGTGACATCATCAGCAGTGGATTGCGGGTGCGCGATATATAGTTAGTGCAACTAACTATATATGGAATTTCAATGGTTTTGTGTGAGTAAAATAAGGTTTTTTAAATGCTAATTCCTAACTATATATGGTCTATAACCTATGGTTTTTTCAGTGAATTTTCAAGGTTTTGTAAATGCTAATTCCTAACTATATATGGTCTATAACCTATGGTTTTTTCAGTGAATTTTCAAGGTTTTGTAAATGCTAATTCCTAACTATATATGGTCTATAACCTATGGTTTTTTCAGTGAATTTCAATGGTTTTTTAATAGCAAATATCATAAGCTGTCGAATGTCAAATACGTGGTAAGTAAAAACATTTTCGTGTTTATGCACACTGATCTGCTTTGAATGCTGCCCCCCCCCTCATTTCTGTTAGGAGTACTCTCTCTTTGCAGATAGTGAAAGGTAGTTAACGCAGGCCTTTGCCCCCGTTGTAATACATCGTGCCTGCTTCTCTCTCCATTTGATTGATTGTTATCCAAGCATTTACTGTTTTAGAATTGGTTCTCTTTGGTTCATTCTCTATTTACAAACAAACACAGAGTCGCAATACTCTGTTTAGTCTTTGCAGATAACGAAAAATCGTGTAAAAAAACATAAGGAATCGAGCAAAATCAGTAGGCCACTAATGGGATCTCTTTTTGACCTCGCTAAAATAGAAACATTAGGAACAACCCCTCATGACAAATACGAAACTAGTGAGATGAACTAAACTCCACACCATGATGGCTGCAATACAGCTCGACTCCGCCACCCACCCCGCCCAAAATAACGATAAAGAGCGGCTGCCATGATTGCTCGCGGAATGGCCACGACGGAGCTACGAAATGGTGGTGCTCTCATGCTAACCCCAGCTTTAGTCTGAAACATCCAGAAACACTGTAGACTACCAATTCGATCAGTTCCGGTAGCGCCCCAACGTAACCCGGTAGAGAAGAACTAGCCCTCCCCTCTTTGACTGATGGTTCTTGTTGCCTGTCCGTTCTGTTGTCATTTAACAGAACTATTTAGCCTGCTGAAAAGGGTTGTGTTCCGACCGCTGGTTGGTGGAGACATTTCGACTATATTCTGGACCTGCGTTTTCGCGTAATGCGTCATATGACGCGCCGCGTTAGCGCATCCGGAAGTGATCCGGGACGCGACGCGCAGCGCGTAACGTAAGCATAACAGGTCATGTGACTTGTTAATAAAACTTTTCATTGGTTCATTTTACTTTTCTTATTCTAATGATGAAAGGCTTGGTCATATGACCTAAAAATTACGCTTTTTATTACTTCCGAACATTATTTTTTCTTAAACATATATGTTATAATGTTCCAGGCTAATGTACTTTCCCGGAAAATTTACAACTGTCCTGCAAGTAAAATATATTCTTTTTTCTAGAAAAAGGGCGTTTCTTCGTCCCATGACGGAGCCGTTGAGCAAAAGAGGGTCGACCTGCTGTCTTAGTCGCCGATACGCTTGAATATGAGATTCTTATCGATCACTTTATGTTGCAGGAGTAGAAAACACAACAGCCCTTGACCATTTATCTTTACTGCGTTCCTGCGTATTATACCTTTTACCCTTCATGTAATTAGTCTGCTTTATTTCACTTGCCTTTTACTGATTCTAAAACAGTTACTATTATTAAAAACTTTACCAATGTAAATACTACTACCATGTTTTCTTTTAAAAACCTTTATTGTGAAAATGTCACTATACAAATACGGGCCTATAACCACGTGCGCCGGCCACGGAGCAAACTGTAATCGTATATGATGAGGAGACATTTACACTGTAGAGAAACGTTACGGGCGGGCCATTAGGTTGCAAGAACTAAGGTGTCTAACAGTTGCGGAATCGGTGGACGTACATTTTATAATTAAAATACGACAGGGCCAGTTACAATAAAATTATCTAGATATACATTTGCGGGCAAGTACCATGGGTGACGTTAATTCGAACTTTCAATAGTACAGTAATCAATAACACATCACAACTTAATATCAATAGAGATGTCGAAATATTCAATCTATTCTCGTCCCCGCCCGCCATGTGCTTCAAAACTGCATACGTATCTCGTGATATCAAAGTTTTACAACAAGTACACAACAAGGAGTTACGAGTCCCATTTATTCCGGCGCCATTTTGGGCGAGGACGGGCAGGTCCAGGATATAGTCAAAATGTCTCTACCAACCATCGACTATGATGATGTTCATATGCTGTATTTATTAGAGTAACACTCATCTGTCCACATGAAATTAATTTGCCACAATCTAAACATGTCATTTTAATCTTTCCAAACTTCTTCTAAATATTTGGGACCGTTTCCCTTGCCTCTGATGCTGTCAGTGCCACTTCTTTGATGAATGTACTGGCAGGTCGGGGGTTCTTCTCCAAATCTCTCTTTTATGCAGCACTATAATTAATCGGTGCCACCTCTCCATATGACGATGCATGGTATAGTTACCATAACTATATTTTTTTCGGTTCCTCTGGAGAGTACATCGTGGCAGATGAAGCGTGTAACGTACCGGGCATTTACCTTTTTTTGCATGTAGAGGAAAGGAAAAAAAATTCAAGCGTCCGAGTTCTAAGGTGTCCCAGGGCCATTTTAGTGGACCAGGCCCAAATCCAAAGAACAGGCCGCCATTTTGAGAGTCCTGTTGCAGCCGCCTGTCGCTGTAGCATCAAGAGCGGCCGAAACTCAGCTGATTGGCAACTGAAACGGTAAAGGGGCGCCCCACTACAGCAGACGAGCCTCCACCTGGGAAGGCCCGTTCACGCCGCCTCCCCCCCCCCTTCGGGCACCCCACGCCGTTATTCGGAGCAGTATTGTAGGATGGCCACACCAGTGCAGCAACTTGCTAGACACCACCTCGGTGGTAACCGAATCTCAGCGCCTTGTGGTGTCTCCTATTCAGAAAACATTGTTGTGCTGCCTTCGACCTATTCGCCGCAAGTGCGCACGCAACTCAGCTGCATAGCTTGCTAGACACCACCTCGGTGCTAACCGAATCTCAGCGCCTTGTGGTGTCTTCTATTCAGAAAATATTGTTGCGCTGCCTTTGGCCCCATTCGCACATCGGTCCGCTACTGACGCCACCTCACAGGCCAACGGGGCGCCCCACGCCGACTTTCAGCATTGTAGGATGGCCACACCAGTGCGGCAACTTGCTAGACACCACCTCGGTGCCATCCGGATCTTGGCATCTCAGCGCCTTGTGGTGTCTTCTATTCAGAAAATATTGTTGCGCTGCCTTTGGCCCCATTCGCACATCGGTCCGCTACTGACGCCATCTCACAGGCCAACGGGGCGCCCCACGCCGACTTTCAGCATTGTAGGATGGCCACACCAGTGCGGCAACTTACTAGACACCACCTCGGTGCCATCCGGATCTTGGCATCTCAGCGCCTAGTGGTGTCTTCTATTCGGAAAATATTGTTGCGCTGCCTTTGGCCCCATTCGCACATCGGTCCGCTACTGACACCATCTCACAGGCCAACGGGGCGCCCCACGCCGACTTTCAGCATTGTAGGATGGCCACACCAGTGCGGCAACCTAGACACTAACTCGGTGCCATCCGGATCTTGGCATCTCAGCGCCTAGTGGTGTCTTCTATTCGGAAAATATTGTTGCGCTGCCTTTGGCCCCATTCGCACATCGGTCCGCTACTGACGCCATCTCACAGGCCAACGGGGCGCCCCACGCCGACTTTTACCATTGTAGGATGGCCACACCAGTGCGGCAACTTACTAGACACCACCTCGGTGCCATCCAGATCTTCGCATCTCAGCGCCTTGTGGTGTCTTCTATTCAGAAAATATTGTTGCGCTGCCTTTGGCCCCATTCGCACATCGGTCCGCTACTGACGCCACCTCACAGGCCAACGGGGCGCCCCACGCCGACTTTCAGCATTGTAGGATGGCCACACCAGTGCGGCAACCTAGACACTAACTCGGTGCCATCCGGATCTTGGCATCTCAGCGCCTAGTGGTGTCTTCTATTCGGAAAATATTGTTGCGCTGCCTTTGGCCCCATTCGCACATCGGTCCGCTACTGACCCCATCTCACAGGCCAACGGGGCGCCCCACGCCGACTTTTACCATTGTAGGATGGCCACACCAGTGCGGCAACTTACTAGACACCACCTCGGTGCCATCCAGATCTTCGCATCTCAGCGCCTTGTGGTGTCTTCTATTCAGAAAATATTGTTGCGCTGCCTTTGGCCCCATTCGCACATCGGTCCGCTACTGACGCCATCTCACAGGCCAACGGGGCGACCCACGCCGACTTTCAGCATTGTAGGATGGCCACACCAGTGCGGCAACTTACTAGACACCACCTCGGTGCCATCCGGATCTTGGCGCGTTGTGCTGCCTTCGGCCTATTCGCACATTGTTCCGCTACTGACGCCGCCTCACGTGCCAACGTATTTTCTCCGCATTTTATGCCCTATGCCGCATAACAGGTCATGTGACTTGTTTATAAAACTTTTCATTGGTTCATTTTACTTTTGGTTTCCTAATGATGGAAGGCTTGATCATATGACCTAAAAACAACACTTTTCATTGGATGAAAACTTTTTTTTTCCCCAAACGATGAAAGCCCCACCTTGTTTCTGGATATTTCAGACTGAAGCTGGCGTCAACATGAAAGCACCACCATCTCGTGGCTCCGTCGTGGTCATTCCGCGAGCAATCATGGCAGCCGCTCCCCACCAGAAGCCTGCAGGAGTCGGGGGCCCCCAAAACTTTTGTTGAATCCTCAAGGCGGAGGGGACGCTTTCGAGAATGGGGTCCAAGACCTAGCAGACAAGCGTGCGATTTCCAAGGTGTCCCAGGGCCATTTCAGTGGACCAGGCCCAAAAAGGAAAGAGCCTGCCGCCATTTTGAGAGTCCTGTGACAGCCGCCTATCGCTGCACCGCAAGAGTGGGCGCAACTCAGCTGAATTGCGGCTTTTGACACAGTGGACCAAAAGCGGACGGAATGGCAACTGAAACGATAAAGGGGCGCCCCACTACAGCAGACGAAACTCCACCTGGAGAGGCCCGTTCACGCCGCCTCCCCCCCCCCCCCCCCCCGGGGCGCCCCACGCCGTTATTCGGAGGGCGGCAACTTACTGGACATCACCTTGGTGCCATCGTTCTGCTGCCTTGGAACTATTCGCACAACAGACCGCTACTGATGACCCACCCCCCGCGACGCCCCACGCCGGATACCGAAATCAGTGCGGCACCCAGGCAACATCACCTGGGTGCCGTCCAGAAATCTGGACGTTGTGCTACGTTGGGACTATTCGCACAGCCGACCGCTACTTCCTTCATTTTCCCTAAAAATGTTTAAATGTTTTTACTGTTTTTGTTTTGTTGTATATATTTATAAGTTATTAAAGTTTTATAATCTTACTACTTTGTTGGAGTGCTATATATTTTTAATGTGACACATAATTGTAAAAACTTTGATGTACAAAGAGTCATCCCTGGAATCTTCCGCTTCAGGCTCGGTCCCCTCCCCAATCACAATACAGGATGGTTTTCAGATAGTAGGAACGCGTGTGCTGTGACGGATCTCATCGGGTGTGGGCCTTGATCTACTATAACTCCTTTGAAGAGGGGTGATTCTTTACAGCTGGGGCCATAAACTACATCTGCAGGGCTAGCTGATAGCCTAGGACCGGCCTGGACAATTGGACACAGAGGAAAAGGAGTGTCAGAGGGTGCGGTAGTGAATAGGGCGAAAGGGAGGTGTCGGGCGGGCACAGGGTGTGATTCTCAGGGAAGAGCAGCGCAGATGGGGGGAGGTTTATTACCCATGCATAAGACAGAGAGCGGGGGTGACCAGTGCCTGGGGGAAATGCTTGCGAGGGTGGGGAGCCATGCTAAGGATCGACAGCGTACAGAGAGTGGGTCTGGTCAAGGCATCTAAAATGGCTGCCGTGCACGACAAAAGTGTGGCATTTGAAAAAAGGCAAGATGGCGCAGACAATGTTTTTCAACACTTGCTGATTTCCTTCGAATCGAACGTTAACAGACGTTCGGGCATATTACCAAAGTTAAGCAATATTTATCCCTAACGATACTTAGCAACGAATTTTTTACCGCTAAGCATCGTCAGAAATTATCGCAGATAAACCTTGCTATTATCAAGGTTTATCGCAAATGCGATGAAAAACGACCGCAATGCATTAATATCGCTGAAAAGTCAGCGATATTCATGCATTACCGAGCTAATGCTCTTAGCCATGTTATCCACCTCCCATTGGATAACATGGCTAAGAACTGCTCAGGTACCATTACCAAGACAGGGTCTGGGCTCAATGGCAATAAGGACAAGCCTCAATACTAATTATAAACCAACAATAGCTCCAATATTGCCAACCTATTTCAATAGTGATCCTTACTTGTCACTCGAATAACTGAAAACAAAACAGTAACTCGCGGGAAAAGCTTTTTCCAGAATTAATCAAATGAGTTTTAATAATTTTATATAGAGATAACCAAATCAATGATTACACATTTTTCTGTTTTTTGAGCAACACAATACTTATTATACAAATTTCACAAAACCACATCACATATAAATATACAAAATCATCCGACGTAACAACTTTCACTCAAAACATTCATACACAATGACACATGATTATATACAACTTTACAACAATATTTACAATTTCCTGATCAAATTAAAGGTTAGCACTGGAAAAATACAAATACAGACGTTTGTATGATTTTTAATTCAATTCGATAATCCTAGTGCTTGGTGGGGGGGTCTACGCGTTTCGATAACCCCTAAATGTGGGGAAATCTCGTCAGGACCAAGTGCCTGTAAATGAAGGACAAGAAATGAATCAAACTGGGAGAAACCCGGGGGCTGTCACAACAGTGGGGATGGGAAAAGCAATCCTACCTCTTGGGTGCTCTGGTATCCTTTCAAGGGGATGTAACTGGAAAAACGAAAATAAAGCGTCTATTTAGACTCTAGTTTTAATGGGAAATGTACTAAGTGAATTCACAGATGCATACGTGTTTACTTACATTTCTAAGCTACCGGAGTCGATTGGAAGTTATGGAAGTGGAAATCTGTGGAAATTAAGTGAGAAAGGGGGGGTAAGTGCGGGACGGTGGGCGTCAGCATTGGATGTTGAACAGCGAGAGAGCCGACTTACTTGAAAGGCGTTTGGCTTTGGCCGAGGGTGAAGTCCGGGCTCCGGGCGGCCGGGGGGTCCGCTGAGGTTTGATCTAAAATGCAAGCGGAGACCTACGTGAGATCTCAGTCGGCGCCTTGTGTGCCTTCTCAGTCAAAGTATTAATCGCGCTGATGGATTACCTTTAGATTGAGGTACCGCTGATTGAATCCGGGTGTCTGCGCTGTCTCGCTTCTCTCAGTCAATGCGGGAACCGGCTTTGGCTGCACAATAATGGAGTTCTCGCGTCTTGGTGTTTTTGTCCACTTCCTGGTTCCATGGATTCTGGGAGGTGTAGTCTCTCATAATGGTCGTCATGACGACGGTGAATTTGACTGGGAAACAGTCGTATCAAACCTCGTGTAACCGACCTCAGTGTCTCTGACGGAGCAGTCAGACCTGTAATCGGCAGGCAATTGGGGGTCACAAGCGGTATATTTCAGAGAGTTCATTTAACCCGCTTGTCGCCGTATCAAACTTGATGATAAGCATGGCCTCGTGGCGTGACAATTTTTCTTCGATATCTCCACCTCTGGAGTCTTTCTCGATTTTAGAAATAACTGTCCATTTAAGTTCTTCTAGTGTGTGTTCATGATTTTTCCAGTGATTGACTAATGGAGCAGTCGTCACATTCTTCTTGATTCGTGACTTGTGTTGGGTAATTCGACATCGTACCTCCTGGCTAGTTTTTCCAATATATAGTTTTTTGCAGGGGCATCTTATGCCATATATTACGTACCTCGATTTGCAATTGGTAAAATTGTCATGTCTCCAGAATTTATGTTGATGTTCAAAAACCTCTCCTTCCTCAGTGCTTGCACAACAGATGCAGGCTCCACATCTGTGGTGCCCTTGGATTGGTGGTAGTCCTAGCATTGTGCCAATCGTAGCTATTTTCTTTTTCATGCCTGCTCGGACCAGATGGTTGGCAACACTTTGGTCTTTTTTAAAAGCGAAAAGTGGTTTCTCTTTCAATGTTTCGTCGATGTTTTCCACCAAATGCCAGTTTTGTAGAATCGTTTTTTTAAGCTGGTTGGAATTGGGGCAGAACGTGGATACACATACTATCCTGTTCAGGATTGGTTTTTCTTTTTGTACCAGTAACGTCTCTCGGGGGATCCACCACACCCTTTTCATTGTCCGTTTTAATAATTTCTTGGGGTACCCTCTTTCGGCTAGGTTGTCCGTCAGGTTGGAGGCGTGAAACATGTATTCATCTTTGTCATGACAATTCCTTTTGATCCGGAGGTACTGTCCGAATGGGAGGTTTTCTTTTAAGTTACGCGGATGGTTGCTTTTGAAGTGTAGCGCCCTGTTTCTGTCTGTAGGTTTTTTAAAGAGTGTAGTCACCAAGCCACTCTCTGTGGGATAAACCTCAACATCGAGGAATGCCATTTTAACTCTCGAGGAGCTAATACTGAATTTTATTTCTTCCGTTCTTGAATTTAGCCACTCGTGGAATTTTTGTAGCTCTTCTTCATTCCCTCTCCAGGTGATGAAGACGTCATCAATATACGACGACAATTTTACCAATTGCAAATCGAGGTACGTAATATATGGCATAAGATGCCCCTGCAAAAAACGATATATTGGAAAAACTAGCCAGGAGGTACGATGTCGAATTACCCAACACAAGTCACGAATCAAGAAGAATGTGACGACTGCTCCATTAGTCAATCACTGGAAAAATCATGAACACACACTAGAAGAACTTAAATGGACAGTTATTTCTAAAATCGAGAAAGACTCCAGAGGTGGAGATATCGAAGAAAAATTGTCACGCCACGAGGCCATGCTTATCATCAAGTTTGATACGGCGACAAGCGGGTTAAATGAACTCTCTGAAATATACCGCTTGTGACCCCCAATTGCCTGCCGATTACAGGTCTGACTGCTCCGCCAGAGACACTGAGGTCGGTTACACGAGGTTTGATACGACTGTTTCCCAGTCAAATTCACCGTCGTCATGACGACCATTATGAGAGACTACACCTCCCAGAATCCATGGAACCAGGAAGTGGACAAAAACAACAAGACGCGAGAACTCCATTATTGTGCAGCCAAAGCCGGTTCCCGCATTGACTGAGAGAAGCGAGACAGTGCAGACACCCGGATTCAATCAGCGGTACCTCAATCTAAAGGTAATCCATCAGCGCGATTAATACTTTGACTGAGAAGGCACACAAGGCGCCGACTGAGATCTCACGTAGGTCTCCGCTTGCATTTTAGATCAAACCTCAGCGGACCCCCCGGCCGCCCGGAGCCCGGACTTCACCCTCGGCCAAAGCCAAACGCCTTTCAAGTAAGTCGGCTCTCTCGCTGTTCAACATCCAATGCTGACGCCCACCGTCCCGCACTTACCCCCCCTTTCTCACTTAATTTCCACAGATTTCCACTTCCATAACTTCCAATCGACTCCGGTAGCTTAGAAATGTAAGTAAACACGTATGCATCTGTGAATTCACTTAGTACATTTCCCATTAAAACTAGAGTCTAAATAGACGCTTTATTTTCGTTTTTCCAGTTACATCCCCTTGAAAGGATACCAGAGCACCCAAGAGGTAGGATTGCTTTTCCCATCCCCACTGTTGTGACAGCCCCCGGGTTTCTCCCAGTTTGATTCATTTCTTGTCCTTCATTTACAGGCACTTGGTCCTGACGAGATTTCCCCACATTTAGGGGTTATCGAAACACGTAGACCCCCCCACCAAGCACTAGGATTATCGAATTGAATTAAAAATCATACAAACGTCTGTATTTGTATTTTTCCAGTGCTAACCTTTAATTTGATCAGGAAATTGTAAATATTGTTGTAAAGTTGTATATAATCATGTGTCATTGTGTATGAATGTTTTGAGTGAAAGTTGTTACGTCGGATGATTTTGTATATTTATATGTGATGTGGTTTTGTGAAATTTGTATAATAAGTATTGTGTTGCTCAAAAAACAGAAAAATGTGTAATCATTGATTTGGTTATCTCTATATAAAATTATTAAAACTCATTTGATTAATTCTGGAAAAAGCTTTTCCCGCGAGTTACTGTTTTGTTTTCAGTTATTCGAGTGACAAGTAAGGATCACTATTGAAATAGGTTGGCAATATTGGAGCTATTGTTGGTTTATAATTAGTATTGAGGCTTGTCCTTATTGCCATTGAGCCCAGACCCTGTCTTGGTAATGGTACTTTAGCAGAAGGCGTTCTGCGAGGTTTATCTAGGCCCTAGTGGGTGCCACTGATTTTTGTCTTTCTGAAGTCAGTTCTTGTTTGTCCTGATTTAGTGTGGTATTTCAGTGTAGATTCACAGTTGTGAGTGATTGGTGCACAGTATGTCTGTTGAACAAACTTTTGCCTATAGCGAGGAACACATTAAGAATTTATTGGAGAAGCCCCCTTTGTTCACTTCAGTGTCATTAAGCTCTTCCGCAAGGAATCAAAACGAAACGGATAAACTCTTGAGGCTAAAGAAGAAACAAATCCGTACGGATCTGCACGGACACTTCCTCCTCCAGCACTTAAGAGCTGGCACAATACCAGGAGGGTTGCAGATAAAAAACATCCCGGTGATATTCACAGACGACCCGATATATAAAAAGGGTTACAGTTTTATCGAGACCAAGTGTAGCCGAGACCTTATGGTCTTAACGGTGGAGACAGCCCAAAGACTTTCGTTTCAACAACTAGAGGAGATCAAAACTTTGGAAACAGAGATTGAGCAAAATCAGCTCATTACGGACGCTAAAGCACTGCTTGAAAAAGTTGCAAAAGATATTTCTGAGTTTAAGGACTATACTATAAACCAGAAAGAGAATCAGTTTCAAAGGGACAAAAAGAATTTTAACCTGGAAAAGACATACCCATATTTGCAAACGGATTTCTATTCCAGACCGGACTCAAGGAAATATTTAGGAGAATACCAAGGAAGATCAACAAATAAATTCATCTCGTTCTCAGATACCTCATCAGCTTCAGGTAGTAGTGAGAGCGATAGCGACAATCAGAGGAGAGGAGCTAACAAAAGAGGAGCACAACAATCAGGTCCATCATCGGCGCCTTTTTTAGGAAGAGGCCAGCCACAAAATCGAACACGCCCACGTTACAACCAACCATGGGAAATGTCGACCCGGAGGCAGAACTACAAAAACTGGTAGTGTCTCCCATCTTTAACTTGTCAAATAAAATCTTGACTCCAGCAGAGACCAGTATTTTGGAAAAAGGGCTCTCTTTTGTCCCCACGCGACACACTAATTTTGTGAAAATGAAAATGGAGGCACTGGAATTCTGCCGTAAAATTAAATTGAAATCTTTCTTTGCCTTAACTACGTTCAATCCGACAATAGAAGTTACAGGACTGAAAAAAAAGTCAACCTTTTGCCCACCAGGTAATAAAATTGCGAAGGAAATTTTGACTTTCGAAAAAACAATCTTATCAGCTATAACGAAAATGGAAGGCAAACGCAGTTGGACCAGATTCAACATCTCTCAAGCGGAAAAACGTGCGTTGGAAAACCTCAAAAAAGACACGTCAATTACAATAAAGCAGGCGGATAAGGGAGGATCAATCGTGGTATGGGACACAGAAAAATACATAACGGAGGTTATGAGCCAACTCAACAATCCAAGATGCTACAGAAAAATACAAAAAGACCCCACTATTGAATTACAACAACTGCTGAACCCCATGTTAGAAAAAGGCTTTATAGACGGGATTATTGGTAAAAAAGAGTTCGAATACCTGAGATGCACGTGTCCCCGAACACCCCTATTTTACGTCCTTCCCAAAATCCATAAGGACACAAATGCCCCACCCGGAAGACCAATTGTCTCCGGGTGCGAGTCGCTTTTCGAACCTATTTCAAAATTCGTGGATTTTTTCCTCAAACCCTGTATGTCCGAGGTTAAATCTTTCCTCCGTGATACATCAGACTTCATCAACAGACTCCCTACCATCTCTTTTGAGCAAAATCAAGACTTGATGGTCACAATGGACGTTTGCTCATTGTACACCCAGATTCCCCAGAGGGATGGGCTAGATGCCATCCAATTCTTTTTGGATCAAAGACCGAGACCCACTAGAGTCCCAACTGACTTCATAATACAACTAGCTTCTATAGCCCTCAAAAAGAACTACTTTTACTTTAATGGAGAATACTTCTACCAGGTCAGCGGAGTAGCTATGGGTTGTCCCTTCGCCCCAGAACTGGCCGTATTATATATGGCATTATACGAAGAAAAATTCATTTACCAAGATAATCCATTTGTTCATCATATAACGAGTTGGAGCCGTTATATTGATGACGTCTTCATCACCTGGAGAGGGAATGAAGAAGAGCTACAAAAATTCCACGAGTGGCTAAATTCAAGAACGGAAGAAATAAAATTCAGTATTAGCTCCTCGAGAGTTAAAATGGCATTCCTCGATGTTGAGGTTTATCCCACAGAGAGTGGCTTGGTGACTACACTCTTTAAAAAACCTACAGACAGAAACAGGGCGCTACACTTCAAAAGCAACCATCCGCGTAACTTAAAAGAAAACCTCCCATTCGGACAGTACCTCCGGATCAAAAGGAATTGTCATGACAAAGATGAATACATGTTTCACGCCTCCAACCTGATGGACAACCTAGCCGAAAGAGGGTACCCCAAGAAATTATTAAAACGGACAATGAAAAGGGTGTGGTGGATCCCCCGAGAGACGTTACTGGTACAAAAAGAAAAACCAATCCTGAACAGGATAGTATGTGTATCCACGTTCTGCCCCAATTCCAACCAGCTTAAAAAAACGATTCTACAAAACTGGCATTTGGTGGAAAACATCGACGAAACATTGAAAGAGAAACCACTCTTCGCTTTTAAAAAAGACCAAAGTGTTGCCAACCATCTGGTCCGAGCAGGCATGAAAAAGAAAATAGCTACGATTGGCACAATGCTAGGACTACCACCAATCCAAGGGCACCACAGATGTGGAGCCTGCATCTGTTGTGCAAGCACTGAGGAAGGAGAGGTTTTTGAACATCAACATAAATTCTGGAGACATGACAATTTTACCAATTGCAAATCGAGGTACGTAATATATGGCATAAGATGCCCCTGCAAAAAACTATATATTGGAAAAACTAGCCAGGAGGTACGATGTCGAATTACCCAACACAAGTCACGAATCAAGAAGAATGTGACGACTGCTCCATTAGTCAATCACTGGAAAAATCATGAACACACACTAGAAGAACTTAAATGGACAGTTATTTCTAAAATCGAGAAAGACTCCAGAGGTGGAGATATCGAAGAAAAATTGTCACGCCACGAGGCCATGCTTATCATCAAGTTTGATACGGCGACAAGCGGGTTAAATGAACTCTCTGAAATATACCGCTTGTGACCCCCAATTGCCTGCCGATTACAGGTCTGACTGCTCCGCCAGAGACACTGAGGTCGGTTACACGAGGTTTGATACGACTGTTTCCCAGTCAAATTCACCGTCGTCATGACGACCATTATGAGAGACTACACCTCCCAGAATCCATGGAACCAGGAAGAGGACAAAAACACCAAGACGCGAGAACTCCATTATTGTGCAGCCAAAGCCGGTTCCCGCATTGACTGAGAGAAGCGAGACAGCGCAGACACCTGGATTCAATCAGCGGTACCTCAATCTAAAGGTAATCCATCAGCGCGATTAATACTTTGACTGAGAAGGCACACAAGGCGCCGACTGAGATCTCACGTAGGTCTCCGCTTGCATTTTGGATCAAACCTCAGCGGACCCCCCGGCCGCCCGGAGCCCGGACTTCACCCTCGGCCAAAGCCAAACGCCTTTCAAGTAAGTCGGCTCTCTCGCTGTTCAACATCCAATGCTGACGCCCACCGTCCCGCACTTACCCCCCCTTTCTCACTTAATTTCCACAGATTTCCACTTCCATAACTTCCAATCGACTCCGGTAGCTTAGAAATGTAAGTAAACACGTATGCATCTGTGAATTCACTTAGTACATTTCCCATTAAAACTAGAGTCTAAATAGACGCTTTATTTTCGTTTTTCCAGTTACATCCCCTTGAAAGGATACCAGAGCACCCAAGAGGTAGGATTGCTTTTCCCATCCCCACTGTTGTGACAGCCCCCGGGTTTCTCCCAGTTTGATTCATTTCTTGTCCTTCATTTACAGGCACTTGGTCCTGACGAGATTTCCCCACATTTAGGGGTTATCGAAACGCGTAGACCCCCCCACCAAGCACTAGGATTATCGAATTGAATTAAAAATCATACAAACGTCTGTATTTGTATTTTTCCAGTGCTAACCTTTAATTTGATCAGGAAATTGTAAATATTGTTGTAAAGTTGTATATAATCATGTGTCATTGTGTATGAATGTTTTGAGTGAAAGTTGTTACGTCGGATGATTTTGTATATTTATATGTGATGTGGTTTCGTGAAATTTGTATAATAAGTATTGTGTTGCTCAAAAAACAGAAAAATGTGTAATCATTGATTTGGTTATCTCTATATAAAATTATTAAAACTCATTTGATTAATTCTGGAAAAAGCTTTTCCCGCGAGTTACTGTTTTGTTTTCAGTTATTCGAGTGACAAGTAAGGATCACTATTGAAATAGGTTGGCAATATTGGAGCTATTGTTGGTTTATAATAAGAACTGCTCAGGGCAGGTGTTACTTTTTAGAGATATTCGCGCTTAGCGCGAATATCTCCAAAAGTTGGTAATAGAAGATAGCGATGTTAGCGACTGTTTCCAGTCGCTAACATCTTGACATGCCCACTTTGCATGTCATTAGTGATAAATATCACTGACATGCAAAGTGGAGCCCAAGATGGTCGCTATCTCCTACTAGCGGTCGCTAACTGGTGTTAGCAACAGCTAGGTAATAGGGAGATAATGTTATCTCCGCGAAGCGGAGCGCTGTTACAGATATATATCTTTTTTTGAACGTTAATTTCTCAAAATCCACTGGAGCACATATATTGAGACCTAGCAAAGGCACATCGGGCTACCAGTCCCTACAATTTTGCCAAGTTTCGTGCAAATCCATTCAGCCGTTCGATTATTATTATTTTATTTTTTTTTGCCCCGCGGGGGGCCCTTTTAAAACCTCCACATCAAACCTAAGAGGTCAAGGAGGATCTACTATGCCCCCTTATGGTCATTTGCCCCTTCGCTTTGGCCTCCTCTTGACTCTCGATCCTTCCGAGAGACAAGATGGCGGCCGCTACGGACTGTTTGGAATGTTTACAGACGCCGGAAAACCAATCAGCTTCGCAAAGCTCCGTAACGCGAAAAGTACGCGAAGCGGAGCGCTGTTACAGATATATATCTTTTTTTGAACGTTAATTTCTCAAAATCCACTGGAGCACATATATTGAGACCGAGCAAAGGCACATCGGGCTACCAGTCCCTACAATTTTGCCAAGTTTCGTGCAAATCCATTCAGCCGTTCGATTATTATTATTTATTTTTTTTTGCCCCGAGGGGCCCTTTTAAAACCTCCACATCAAACCTAGGGGGTCAGGGAGGATCTACTATGCCCCCTTATGGTCATTTGCCCCTTCGCTTTGGCCTCCTCTCGTCTCTCGATCCTACCGAGAGACAAGATGGCGGCCGCTACGGACTGTTTGGAATGTTTACAGACGCCGGAGAACCAATCAGCTTCGCTTCACAAAGCTCCGTAACGTGAAAAGTACGCGAACTGGAGCGCTGCCCGGTCCGCTGTTACAGATATATATCTTTATTTTAACGTTAATTTCTCAAAATCCACTGGAGCACATATATTGAGACCTAGCAAAGGCACATCGGGCTACCAGTCCCTACAATTTTGCCAAGTTTCGTGCAAATCCATTCAGCCGTTCGATTATTATTATTATTATTTTTTTTGCCCCGAGGGGCCCTTTTAAAACCTCCACATCAAACCTAGGGGGTCAGGGAGGATCTACTATGCCCCCTTATGGTCATTTGCCCCTTCGCTTTGGCCTCCTCTCGTCTCTCGATCCTACCGAGAGACAAGATGGCGGCCGCTACGGACTGTTTGGAATGTTTACAGACGCCGGAGAACCAATCAGCTTCGCTTCACAAAGCTCCGTAACGCGAAAAGTACGCGAACTGGAGCGCTGCCCGGTCCGCTGTTACAGATATATATCTTTTTTTTAACGTTAATTTATCAAAATCCACTGGAGCACATATATTGAGACCTAGCAAAGGCACATCGGGCTACCAGTCCCTACAATTTTTCCAAGTTTCGTGCAAATCCATTCAGCCGTTCGGGCTAAAAGTGAGGCCAACCGCCCTATGGAAAACTCAATGTTAAAAACACGTTTTGGGACCCCCCTTTTTTCTCGGCCCCCCCTTGACGAACCCCCCCAAATTTTCAGGGGCTGCTCAGAAACAAAATGTTCCATTTTCCTGAAAATTTCAGCCAATTCCGTCCACAAACGCCAAAGTTATTAGACATAGAATTTTCAAAAATCCCATAGAGAAAAAATCCTAACTATATATACCTACTGGCGACCGCCAGTAGGTAATATATGTATATGTATATATATATATATATATATATATTTTTTTTTTTTACACAAAGCATCCTCGATGTGAAAGCGCACTCCAACACCAGCAATATTTTCAAGGCAGACCTGCTTTTATTCATGTACAAAATTGGTTTCTGTAGCCTTACGCGTTTCGGGGATCCTGTCCCCTTGGTCACAGGCATTTAGACATGTAATTGAGCGGAATTTAATTTAAACAGGCATTTTTAGCACGTGACCTCTAAGTGATTTTCAATTGGCCACCTTTAATCACAGCAGCATGCTGCATGCTGGTAATGAAAGTCAGTGCTTCTTTGATAATATTTAAAATGTCTTGTTCAGTGTTACCTATAGTAGGCTCTGCTCCATTACACAATTGAGTCAATTTCACAACCTCCAGTGGGTCCTTGACAGGAATTGCAGTCTTTTTTCAGCGCCAGCTGGTGTTCCATAAACCAGAGACTTCGAACATTTCCTGTGTCTCCAGATGGCCCTCAGACATCAGAAACGGTGCGTTTTCGCGGTTGGAATGCCACCGCATTCCTCATTTTTTTACACAAAGCATCCTCGATGTGAAAGCGCACTCCAACACCAGCAATATTTTCAAGGAAGACCGGCTTTTATTCATGTACAAAGTTGGTTTCTGTAGCCTTACGCGTTTCGGGGCTCCTGTCCCCTTGGTCACAGACATTTAGACATGTAATGGAGCGGAATTTAATTTAAACAGACATTTTTAGCACGTGACCGCTAAGTGATTTTCAATTGGCCACCTTTAATCACAGCATCATGCTGCATGCTGGTAATGTAAGTCCGTGCTGCTTTGATAATATTTCAAATGTCTTGTACAGTGTTACCTATAGTAGGCTCTGCTCCAAAACACAATTGAGTCCATTTCACAACCTCCAGTGGGTCCTTGACAGGAATTGCAGTCTTTTTTCAGCGCCAGCTGGTGTTCCATAAACCAGAGACTTCGAACATTTCCTGTGTCTCCAGATGGCCCTCAGACATCAGAAACGGTGCGTTTTCGCGGTTGGAATGCCACCGCATTCCTCATTTTTTTACACAAAGCATCCTCGATGTGAAAGCGCATTCCAACACCAGCAATATTTTCAAGGCAGACCTGCTTTTATTCATGTACAAAGTTGGTTTCTGTAGCCTTACGCGTTTCGGGGCTCCTTTCCCCTTGGTCACAGGCATTTAGACATGTAATGGAGCGGAATTTAATTTAAACAGGCATTTTTAGCACGTGACCTCTAAGTGATTTTCAATTGGCCACCTTTAATCACAGCATCATGCTGCATGCTGGTAATGAAAGTCCGTGCTGCTTTGATAATATTTAAAATGTCTTGTCCAGTGTTACCTATAGTAGGCTCTGCTCCATTACACAATTGAGTCCATTTCACAACCTCCAGTGGGTCCTTGACAGGAATTGCAGTCTTTTTTCAGCGCCAGCTGGTGTTTCATAAACCAGAGACTTCGAACATTTCCTGTGTCTCCAGATGGCCCTCAGACATCAGAAACGGTGCGTTTTCGCGGTTGGAATGCCACCGCATTCCTCATTATTTTACACAAAGCATCCTCGATGTGAAAGCGCACTCCAACACCAGCAATATTTTCAAGGCAGACCTGCTTTTATTCATGTACAAAGTTGGTTTCTGTAGCCTTACGCGTTTCGGGGCTCCTGTCCCCTTGGTCACAGGCATTTAGACATGTAATGGAATGGAATTTAATTTAAACAGGCATTTTTAGCACGTGACCTCTAAGTGATTTTCAATTGGCCACCTTTAATCACAGCATCATGCTGCATGCTGGTAATGAAAGTCCGTGCTGCTTTGATAATATTTAAAATGTCTTGTTCAGTGTTACCTATAGTAGGCTCTGCTCCATTACACAATTGAGTCTATTTCACAACCTCCAGTGGGTCCTTGACAGGAATTGCAGTCTTTTTTCAGCGCCAGCTGGTGTTCCATAAACCAGAGACTTCGAAAATTTCCTGTGTCTCCAGATGGCCCTCAGACATCAGAAACGGTGCGTTTTTGCGGTTGGAATGCCACCGCATTCCTCATTTTCTTACACAAAGCATCCTCGATGTGAAAGCGCACTCCAACACCAGCAATATTTTCAAGGCAGACCTGCTTTTATTCATGTACAAAGTTGGTTTCTGTAGCCTTACGCGTTTCAGGGCTCCTGTCCCCTTGGTCACAGGCATTTAGACATGTAATGGAGCGGAATATAATTTAAACAGGCATTTTTAGCATGTGACCTCTAAGTGATTTTCAATTGGCCACCTTTAATCACAGCATCATGCTGCATGCTGGTAATGAAAGTCCGTGCTGCTTTGATAATATTTAAAATGTCTTGTTCAGTGTTACCTATAGTAGACTCTGCTCCATTACACAATTGAGTCCATTTCACAACCTCCAGTGGGTCCTTGACAGGAATTGCAGTCTTTTTTCAGCGCCAGCTGGTGTTCCATAAACCAGAGACTTCAAACATTTCCTGTGTCTCCAGATGGCCCTCAGACATCAGAAACGGTGCGTTTTCGCGGTTGGAATGCCACCGCATTCCTAATTGTTTTACACAAAGCATCCTCGTTGTGAAAGCGCACTCCAACACCAGCAATATTTTCAAGGCAGACCTGCTTTTATTCATGTACTAAGTTGATTTCTGTAGCCTTACGCGTTTCGGGGCTCCTGTCCTCTTGGTCACAGGCATTTAGACATGTAATGGAGCGGAATTTAATTTAAACAGGCATTTTTAGCACGTGACCTCTAAGTGATTTTCAATTGGCCACCTTTAATCACAGCATCATGCTGCATGCTGGTAATGAAAGTCTGTGCTGCTTTGATAATATTTAAAATGTCTTGTTCAGTGTTACCATTAGTAGGCTCTGCTCCATTACACAATTGAGTCCATTTCACAACCTCCAGTGGGTCCTTGACCGGAATTGCAGTCTTTTTTCAGCGCCAGCTGGTGTTCCATAAACCAGAGACTTCAAACATTTCCTGTGTCTCCAGATGGCCCTCAGACATCAGAAACGGTGCGTTTTCGCGGTTGGAATGACACCGCATTCCTCATTTTTTTACACAAAGCATCCTCGATGTGAAAGCGCACTCCTACACCAGCAATATTTTCAAGGCAGACCTGCTTTTATTCATGTACAAAGTTGGTTTCTGTAGCCTTACGCGTTTCGGGGCTCCTGTCCTCTTGGTCACAGGCATTTAGACATGTAATGGAGCGGAATTTAATTTAAACAGGCATTTTTAGCACGTGACCTCTAAGTGATTTTCAATTGGCCACCTTTAATCACAGCATCATGCTGCATGCTGGTAATGAAAGTCCGTGCTGCTTTGATAATATTTAAAATGTCTTGTTCAGTGTTACCTATAGTATAGTATATGTATACATTAGAGAAGTCCTCACGTTACACAAACATAAGGACAAGCCACACTCAGGGTGTTAGGAAAAAAAAGGATTTAATGATATATATTGATATATGATTAGCACCCCCTTCTTCACCTTTAATACATCATTACATTTAATTACATTCACGCTGAATTTTGAAATATGGTTCTTACAAGAAATTATATTTTATTGTGTTAAACAAAGCATTTTTCAGATGACGTCTAGCCACTCAAGTTTTCTTGTCCTTACATCACGATGGGAATGGCCAGAGGTCAGGATGGATGTATTCTTGCAGAACATTCTGTCTATCCACTCCCTTTCCTTCCATGTTCCTGGAGTCAGAAAAGGCCTCAATCACTTTTGTGTCTAAGATGCAGCCTGCAAGCAATTCCATACATTGCGGCTCACGTCCGTGAGCTGTTTTCAGGGCTTCAGCCGATATTATATTCTGAATGCACACTTTGAATCATGAATGCACCTTTTCTCTCTGCACACTACCCATTGACTTCGGCCAATGCTATTCCATGACTTGTGATGAGGTTTCACTGGTGCACAGTATGTACAGACACTGCAATGATCCTATGGGCCTCCTCATCTTCACTTAGTGGCTCACCCAAAGGAACATGGTGAATATCTACAATGTAACCATGACTGCCAAGTATCTGCCTAGTTCGTCAGTCACGAGCTATGGCAGTTCCTGGGATAAGGTTGTAGGTAACGCCATGATAGAGTTGCCGACACTTTCCTGCCCTAAACTTTCATTTTACAATGTAATTTATTCTGGGAGATGTAGTCCTGGTTCAACTTAATTGAACAAATTAATCTAAACGTCTGCATCACAATAGTATAAAGAACATTACTGGACTGGAAAATGTGTTCTGGATGACATGATGCTGTCTGGTAACCTAATGCTGGCGATTGCAGTGTCCCTGTCAGCTTCAGCAGAGAGGAGATCCACAAAATGAGCCCCAGCAAAGCAGCACATAGCACTCACTAGTACTTCACATCAGTAACTAAAAGAAGATCCCCTTAAAGAAGTCAAATTAGAGTACACTTAAAACACATTGATATCCTTGTAGTAGATTAAGATTGTGAAGTTCCTGCTTCTACCTTAACATACCTGGAGATCATCTAAAACGTAAATACAAGAAATCTGTTCGTCTTGTTACATTATAAATATTGATGGGTGTAAATGCTCTTGTGTTCACATTCAGAGCTTCTTACATCTTCTTACAGCATCTCCACAGCAGAGCAGCTGCCATTTGAAGATGGGTCTGTGGATGTGGTCACGTCTACAACAGCAGTCCACTGGTTCAACTTCGAGAAGTTTATGAAGGAGTCGGACCGCGTCCTCAAACCCAATGGATGCCTAATTCTGCACACCCTGTCAGAAGACTTTGCACTGCACTATAAGGACCGATCAGAGAGTGTATCTGCCGTCTTCATGGAGGTGAGAACTGGAACATACCTAATTATGGTTCTATATTTTACAGACATGTAGGACAGGGTCTGAGTTGAAGGATTCTGAACAAGTAGTTCTGTCATATAACAATGCAGAACAAGTTAACTTAAGCATATCACACTCTCAGGTGGAGAGCAATACATTAAGGCTGTGATAAAGTTTAGAGAACAGTGTTCTTAAATGGGCAATGGACAACTGTTCACCCCCGTTGCAAGGTGGAATATTATGTGATTTGGCTGGGAGGCCTTACCATGCAATATTCTCACAATAGACAATGGATGATCCTTTGATTCAACAACAATAATATTTAGCTCAATCCTAGTAGTGTGGCAAAGAGCAGTCAGGCATTACTGGAGGGACATGTGTTAAGCATTTTACAGTACCGTCGTAGTGCCTAAGCAATTGAGACTGTTCTAAAGAAATCCAACACCCATTTATTAATAAATGAGATATTTATATGTAAATATAGACACAGATGAACCCTTTTGTGGAAAAGGTCATGGCGGTCCCTAGATCAAGTGCCAACAGTCGTTACTTCGTTACCTTGCCTAGGGAGTCCTTGTGCAGCGGTGACTTGGCTGTCTTTGGTACGGAACGGTATCTGCCACACTTAGAGATGGAGTTCCACTCTACCAACAGAGAGTAGAGGCCTTTGGGGCCCTAGGACCTGGCTTCAACAGCTTGATTTCTTCTACCTTGCTCGGCGGCTCCAGGTACAGAGGTAAATGGAAGCTGTCAATCACTGGGGCAGGTCGCGCCAAAGATGCTTTACCACACACTGGACTACTCCAATTTCAGTATACAAGAACACAGCAGCGGGGCAGTTGTAGGACATCACTTCTCTTTGGACTCTCTCTCAACAGACCCAGTGGATTGTAATTTTTGTGATGCAGCTCATTGATATCCTGCAGCTTGCAGGGTACTAGACCCACCAATCCTTGGGTGTCTGCTTCAGTTTCTGTCGTCCACTGCAGTCACTCTTTCTGGGAGCAATGAGCTCATGCCACGTACAAGCGTCAAACACACTGTTCCAGTATATGGTCTCTTCAGGGCACTTAGGTGTCCTCTCTTTGCACTCTGGTGGAGTCCTAGGTCCAGTTTTTGGTTATGGCATCTTATTTGTGCTTCTTCTTGGATTCGAAGTCAGAACTGAGGTTCTGGTGTCAGGGTAGTCCCTTAAATCCTAGTTTTGGGGTGTTAAGGGCATGAAGGCCAGTAGCCAATGGGCTACTGGTCCCTGCAGCTAACCCGACCCTGAGGTGACAACATCCTGTGGTTGTATGTCACCTTTCTACACAGAATGTTCTAATGTAGAGTCTTCTAACATGGCAGAACCCTTCCTTGGCCATACAGACCGCTTAGCCCACCGTAAAAGAGAGGCTTAGGAGGACAACCTTAAAAGTGACTTACTTACATGAAGGCAGTGGTGTGCCTCTGCAGCACATGGTCTGTGCAGAGTCACTCTTGAGCAGACAGGCTGCTTGTGCTGGGCTGCAATGGCAGATCTGCAGTCAAACTTTTACTTGGGTTACAGATGGTGGCACAATATAGTGATGCAGCCCTGGTGAACCCTTTACCACCCTGATACCATACATCTGCTAGGGACTTATAAGGGGGCAAAGCACCTTGCCAATTGGGTGTACCAATTCACATCACTTTTAGGGGAATGAGCAGTGGCACTGGAGCCTGGTTAGTAGGTCCCAGTGCACTGTCAGAGTCACAAACCAGCAGGGGGCGTGGCTCACCAGCCAAGATGGTGGGCATACCCTGAAGGAGCTCCGTGCCTGGGGCCCATTAATCCACCACAATCATCCGTATTCTGGCTTCATCTTCATTCATGAGCATCCCCACTGTGTAGCAGACAGAAGCCGAACACATGAAGCATCGCAGCCAGGGTCTAGCAGGCTGCCGGGACTGGAGCAACCAACAGCGGGACCCACAGCCATTTTGGAGAGGTGAGCGGAGACCTCAGCACAATTGGCCTCAGACCCCCATCACAGCCGCCGCACTGCAGCAATTGATGGAAGCAGGCTACAGGCCATAGACGGAAGGCGATTGCAAACGCAGGTCAGGAGGCAGGGAGTAGGGGGGGAAGCAGAAAATTCCAGCTCCTCTGGGATTTGGACCCCTCCCTTCCCCATCCATTCCCTCCCCTCCCCACCCCTTCCCTCCCCTCCACTGCCATGCTGAACCCTGGTAGCGGCACCCTAGGCAGCCACCACAAGTAAAGATTCTGCGCTTGGCTGTGACCCGACGGGGAAGTGGAGGCCCTCCCAGTTGCGACCGCAGTGAGGCCCAGGGGCTTTATCGAGGCCAGGCGTGCCTGCCCACCAACTACAATCCCCTGCTGCGTGGGCATAGGCGAGAAGCAGCACTCGGCAGAAGACGAGCAAGCCCAGGAGCACGAAGCTGAGTGGCTGCTCAGCTTATGAGCCACTGCAGCCCCGTCAAAAGGCGAGCTGACTAGGGCTCCAGGAAGGAGACGGGCAAAACGTGCCAGCAACTGCCCATGTGGACGCACCCATCAAATGCCATCACATGGTGTGACCTGACAGACGCTGCATCAAGAGTTCACGCACTAATCAGTCGCCCCCCGAGGTGCAATGCAGGGACTGGAGTACCCCAGCAGTGGCCCGTGAGGTGTGGTCCTGCATCCGCATTGATCGCATAGTGTTGGCACCTGGCTGGGCTTGGGTTTTATGCCGTGCCCGGGCCTTGTTGCAGAAGGTGAGAGGGCTATACCCTAAATAGTACAGAGTCCGCAGGAGCGATTTAGAGGCTTATCCGGGGCTGAAAAGCGGGGGTCCGCATACCTGCCACAGATCCTGTTAGTTAATCCCACAAACCCCGTCATGCAAAGAACCTTAGTTGGCTCTGAATATTGAGTCTCAGACACCCAGTTAACCTGCACACGTCTGAAACCGGCAATCAGGAGCTGTCGCAGGAACCCCCTTTGGGGTGGCAAGTGAAACTGCGACGCCGTTTCGCTGGCTCCGAGGCACCTGGGTACTGGAAGGTCAGTGCCAGTGATCCCACCTGATTCAACAGGCATAAGTTCGCACAGGGCCGGATTAAGCAGAAGAGCAGCAGGATGTGCAGGCAGCATGCTGGTGTGGGCACACCAGTCATGCAGCCAACCGAGGTCGCCAAGCAGCCTGGCTAGGACCAAGAGGGAACAAATCACATGGGGCCCTCAACACTGGAATCCAAAATTGACACAGTACTCAAAGTGGTGGAGCAAATTCGGACTTCGCTATCAATGACCCGCTCATCCCTGGAGGGCCGTTTCGATAAGATCACGTCTGACTTTAAATTGCCACATGCCGACCACCGCAAACTGGCGGGGAAGGTCACCGAAATGGAGACAGAACTGGGGGAAGCCCTCCCAGCCCTCAAAACCCCATCAGCCAAAGTACGAGATATTGCCGAGCAGGTGTGAGCGCTGGAGCACAGAATGGACGGAGCGGAGATCTCAGGGCCGCTCCTGCTCAACAATATCCGTGTCATCGGACTGCTGGAAGGAGTGGAGGGGCGCGACACGGTAGCGTAATCCTGGTGCCGGCTGATGCGCTCTCCCCATTTTTTGCAGTGGAAAGGGCCCATAGAGTGCCCTCGGGCCACCCATCACCGGGCGTTGGCCCGTGACCCTTCCTGTTCCGACTACTCAATTTCAAGGACCGGGACGCAGTGCTGCGGGAAGTGCGCAAGTTAGAGTCAATCAAAGTAGACAATGCAACGGTCCTCTTCTTCCCGGACTATGCCCTGAGTGTACGGAGTCAAAAAGGTACTTTCCTGGCAGTGAAGAGGTGGATGCGAGAACTTGATATCCCTTCTCTTCCTGGCGCATCTGTGGGTGAGTGCAAAAGGGTCCACCCACTTTTTGGGTACTGATGACAAGGCCTGGAACTGGCTGAAAACAGCGGAACATTACATATTGCCGTGCAGGTGTGATGGCGCTTGCAACTCTGCCCCAAACACCCGGGTCAATTGAAGGTGGTACCACGAAAGGGCCAGAAAATCACCCCCATGACAACAACCAATCCCGGACCTGTTACAGGTGATGCAGGAGAGGCATGTGGCCCTACGCACAGCGGCCATGATGCGGAACCCTGGAGGCGCTGGAGACTCGGAAGCCACTTCGGCGCACTCCCTTAGTGAGCACAGCTCGTCTGCAGTGTGGCTGTCTGGTGAAGACTCACAGAGACTCCCTACAGTGACTCCACAAAGTACTGATGACCTATTATGATGTCTGATGGAGGCACATGCGCAATGCCATGTCTGGCTAGGCAAATACAATGGTGTGGATTGTGCACCCAAGGATTCTATTTTCTGATCCTCTAGTTCAATATGTTTAACCGATCAGTGTGCTATGTTAATAGTATGCCTGTCCAGCATAGAGTACTATAGGTGTGAAGTGGCCAAGTCCCCAAGGCAACTGGACATAACATGCACAACTCTATTTGATATACATCATAATAACAAAAATATTCAAAATTTGAACGTTCTTTCCATGACACCATAGCAAACATTACAGACAATAGAGCAACGACAAAGGCATACACTTCAGAGGAAGCAAGTGAAATTTACAATTTAATACGGGAAATCATTTGATGTGCAAAGTGGTTCCACCACACAACAATTAAGACAAGTGGAGTACCTAACCAGAAGAGAACTCAATCAACGACTTCACGCTGCCACACTTATACAATACCATAAAGTTAAGCAAATCCCGCGCGGTCTTAGGCTGGCAATAAAATCAATGCTCTTTAGACTTCAACACAACCATCAATTTATGAAGAAATGGTTTGCAATTTTAAACAAATGCTTGCACGATTTGATTTGACTTTGATGGAGGAATTATCTAAAACAATTCTTGATCTTGAGGAGGAGATTCACACTATCTGAAATGACCTTTCACAAAGGAGGGCGAAAGAACGTTGGCAAAAATTCCTAGAAGAATTGAACACTAAGCTTGATAAATATGGAAAAGAACTTCAAGAAACAAAACTACGGAAATTTAAAAGGGACGCAAAAGATTATAAGCTAAATGAAGCTTATACATGGGCCGAAGTTTAAGCACAAAAACGGTTGACCAGAAAGAATACCAACACATCTTCTGAAGAAAGTGTCATATCCGATAAGGATACAGACACAGCGAGAGTACCCCTTAAAGTCACACTGGCATCCAGGGAAACTGCCAGCAGAACCAGTGAAGATGGAGTGCATGGTAGCACCCCCATGGTGTCTTTTGAAGAGGATGTCAGCAATCAGGGAGAACCACCGGACCCACTACCTACAAAATCAGGCACCATTCCACAAAAACTCAGAGAGGAAAGGAAAAAAGACAAAGGGAAGAAAGGATTAAGGAGCCAGACGAAAGACTAATAATCAACATTTCTACAGTTAGCCTTACTCAAGCACAGGAATTTGTACTTAATAAGGGGTACTTAATAAGGGATCAGCATTTATTACAACCTATAAGAGTACAGCATTTGAGACTGATGTTACTTTTTTCAAATTTATGTGGGTTCTCAGACTGAGAAACTTTTTTACAAACATAGTACCTATGGATTCCTCAGAAGAGAATTTAGACAGAACACAATAATGTGACACCAGGAGATATATTATCACACCCCAGAACAGGGGAACAAATAAGATTAACCGGTATCACAGGCTGCAATTCTCAAAATGTGGTGTATCCATTAAATGTCCCTGTGGACTACTTTATATTGGGAACACTGAAAGGAAGATGAAAGTGCGATTAACAGAACATAAAAGCAAGATTCGACATGAAAATCACAACTCAAGTACAGCGGTACACTGGGAATAGAGCCGACACACTATATCGCAATTGAAGTTCCAAATCATTGAACACGTGCTTATACGAGAAAATACAGATAATTCAAGAAAACTCTTACAGAGAGAGACTTTTTGGATAAAAGGCTAAACACTTTAATCCCTAATGGGCTTAACGAAAGATGTGAGATGGTTTGTTTTCTTCAAGAATACTCCCATAAATGATGCATGAGTCACTTTTAAATCTAGGAGACTAGTGAAGACATACACACATACACCAAAGGAGAATAGGTTGGTGTTAGATTTGGGGGCCTCTGGTTAGCACAGGTAAGGACTTTTGACAAGCAGGGACCCTCTCCTCTAGTCAGGACAAGGGGATTACCATCTAAAATAACCCCTGCTCACCCTCTAGGTAGTGTGGCGCGAGCAGACAAGGCTTATCTTAGAAGCGTTACAGGCTAAGCATTTGTGAACACATACAGTAACTCAGTGACAACACCACACATGGACACCACACTAGTTTTGTATAAAAAGAAGTATCTTTTATATAATGGCTTAGTACAAGATCCAATAACGGCAATAAAATGGCCACAGTACTATTTAGGAATTAGGAGTTCTTTAAAAATGGGTACTTTCGGGGAGGAATTACGCTAGCAACCAAGATGGCAGCGAAGGCTCCCGGCTCCGCCGACCTCCGACTCCCGTCAGAAGATCCTGTTATTTATCCTGTTCTCGAGCCCAGCCACCGTGTGTATGAACCTGTTGTGAGACTAATGGTGCTATCCAGAGATCTCTACCTGTTCGGCAGACGAAGATATGTCCATTGGAAGTTTACGGCCTAGATCAGCTTGGAAGCCGGGGTCTCGAGTACTGGCCCATCTGGGTTTCAGTTAAACAACATCCGCTGTGGTGGTGTGATTGGGTCCGGTCTACCGAGGTGGAGAATTTTTTCGGATTGATGTGGATGACATTTGGCTGCCTTGGTGAAAGTCGAAGGAGGGGTGACGACCCATGATTAAAGCTGTGGACGGGGGTCCTGCCCGGTGACCCGGTAACAGGCTCGCTGGAGTTCGCTGGGTTGGGATCTCCACCTGCAGTGGCGGACCCAGGATATTATCGATACAACTGATAAGTCCCCCTCTGGAGTCGCCCGTTCCCTATTCGCCTGTCCACCTCTGGGAGATCCAACTCGCTGGGGGACGCAATCATGACCGACACCGAGCGAGGAGTGGTGGAACGGACCGAGAGTGACCCGTCACTACGAACTGTGTTGGCAGCCATATGGTCAATTCATGTGTACGTCGAAGGCCCCCTTCAGGAGATGGTAGCGCGCTTGTCTGAAATTGTGCGAATTGGACCGGACCCTACTCCACTACAAGAAACGGGAAAAACCGAGATACCCAAGATGGCCACTCTGATGGAGAAGCAGACCCCCCAATATGGGAGGTGTCGGAGCCTCTGACCAGTGTTTTGGGCGATGAAAACAAGCTTGATGCCACAAATGGATTGTTAAGCCTACGATCGTTGCCGACTATGGAAGTACTAATTGGTGTCCCCCCTCTGGAGACTTTTGATGAGAACTGTTATCGGACTGAAACTGCGTCACTCCCCTATACATCGGCGCCGCTAAGATGGCGGACGAAACAATGCTGGGAGTTCATGACGGGGAGGGGAGTCTTTAGATCTGACGGTGTTCAAGGCACTTTCATTTTTCTGCTATGTCCTGATTTGATTTTTCCTACAGCTCCTTCGTACTCGGACTGTCCTGTGGAAGCAGCAGTTCATCCGGAGGGGGCTCACACGTCTGATCGGAAGGGGCAAGGATGACATTGAATGACTGGGTTTGACCTTAAGTATTGATGGACATGGGATCTGGTGTGGCCCGGTTGTCTTACGGTGCGAGCTACGGCTCGTAGAGGGAGCAGAGTCACACGGTTCGGGCGGCAACGGCACGGGTTTCACGGCAGTCAGGGCTTCGAGGCGCACTTCAGATCGCGGGTCCAGCAGTACGGGGAAGGTGGCAGTTTCCAGCAGCTCTTGTTAAGGCAGTGGGAGTCCAATAGTCCTGGGACTCCGTTCAGGGGGCAAGCTCACCCACAAGCCCTTGGAGATCTTTAAAAGCACCAGTTGAACAAAGTCTTTTCCAGTCTTTTCCCCTCCTCTCGCAGCAAAGCAACCACTGCAGGCCAATCCCCCAGGTCAGGGACAGTCCTCCTTGCAGCTTTCCCAGTTCCTTCTCGTCGGGCAGAGACTGTTCTTGTTTCAGAGGGATCTGATTTCTTGGGAGCAGGGCCCCAATATTTATACCACTATTCTTTTGTTCTTTGAGGCCAGGGTGCCTTTGCCTAGTTCTGTCCAGTTCTTGAGCACTTTGTTGGTATGACTCTGGCTTGTCTTTTCAGTGTGCAGGGCAGAGACATCAGACGCTCCACAGGAGGTGGAGCCAGCATTGTGGTGGCAGAGCACAGCCCTATTCAGAGTCTAGGTGCACTCTTCCCACCCATCTAGATGTAATCTTCCTATTCACCACCTGGCTGCCGCAGCCTGTCTCCTAGAATTCCCGAGCCCTGTCACTCACAAAAAACAGACAGCAGATACACATACTAGCAGAGGCGGGCTGAAAAGGTTAGGCAAGCAAATACCAACTTTCTAAAAGTGGTATTTGCAAACACAGAATATTAAAATAAACTTTACTAAAAGATGTATTTTATTATTCTGAGTTCAGGCATACTAAACTCGAATTTCTACCATGTTCCCTGAGTCTGTTAGGATCATAGAATGTAACAATACTAACAGCCCATTCTGGCCTATGAGAACAGGTAGCCTTGCAAAAGTGAAAAACGAAAACGGCTGTAATTCACTATTAGGACATGCCACACACATCAGGGCTTGTCCTACCTTATACTTACAATGCACCCTGCCTGTGGGCCTACCATAGGGGTGACTAATATGAAGTTAAGGGAAGGTTTAGGGACTGGCAAGTAGGTGCACTTGCACAGTCAGCATGACAGTACCAGACTGCATGCAGGTTCTGCAATGGAAGACCCTAGACACATTTTACTAGGCTGCTTCTGTGGGTGGCACAACCAGTGCTGCAAGCCCACTAGCAGCATTTGGATTTACAAGCCCAGGGCACTACTGGGGTCTGACAGTGAACCAAATAAGCCAATCATGGAATCCAATCAATATATACATTTTCTACAGGGAGCACTGTGGCACTGATTGGCAGTGGCACAGTGCTCTGAGCAGCTAACACCAGCAAAAACACATGAGGCAACAGCAACAAAAATGGAAGGGAGACCCAGGCCACTGGTGCCAGGTCTAACAGTTGGGAGGTTATTCACACCAAAAAATGACTATTGTTCTTTAACATTATTGAGTTGTTACAAGTTTACATGTTGCAAAGTTGATATTGTATTTTTACAATTACCTGTTAATCAACTGTTAACACTATTTTAAGGTGGTACCTAAACTGACTATTGAGGTGAGACTGATCAGCGTTCGGTAGCTGGTAATCATTAATAGATCTAAAACTATATGTTGGTTTAATCCCACTGCATTGATTGAGGATTTTCACGCTGATAGTTGATCTATGGGTTACACACGATAGCCTGAGAATCCTGACTATTGATAATACCATTCCAAGATGGCATTCCCTGACCTCGGGACCGGAGCTTTAGCAGTTGGCAATGAATAATTAAATAACACTTGCTACTAGGTGACATTTTTAATTAATGATTTAGTACTTTGGTACACATGTAGGCAAAATATCACAATAGAGATTGGCTCTGTTTTAGTCTTAATTGACAATATCAAGATATTTATTCACGTAAATGAAACACAAAAAAAATATATACGGTGAGTGAGCTAGATGTGGCCGGGTATTGGGAAATCAGCTCGGTTACTGAGTGTTACTAGCAGCAGGACATTGCCAACACATTGCTCGCCTGCACGACTGACGGCCTGTCTTCAGCCTCAATTCGGCTAAACTCCTACTTCAACCGGACCCCTGGTTGTTTCCTACTTGGCCAGTCCTTCTGCTAACCTGTTTGGACTGATAGCCTATCATCAGCCTTATCTTGACTACTTCCCAGGCATATGCTCTATTATTTAGTCCTGATGATGATCCGAGAATTTCTCTTGGGATCGAAACGTTGTCGACACCTGCATCTTAACTCTATATTTTAACTCATTATTTAGGTGGAGTAGAAAATGCATTTCTCATTGTGACTTTTGCTTATTTACAATTTTTTCTTCATAAAAAGTCACTTTTAAAGTCTCTTCCCTGTGGTAATAAATTGGCTGATTTCCCAATACCCGGCCACATCTAGCTCACTCACCGTATATATTTTGGTTTGTGTTTCATTCATGTGAATAAATATCTTGATATTGTCAATTAAGACAAAAACAGAGTCAATATCTATTGTGATAATTTTGCTACATTTGTTCGGATTTCCAGCTCAAAGTGACCCCTGTCTCTTACAATTTATTATCTATTATAGCACTGCTAAGATGGTTTCATGATGCAATGGTCTTAGAATAGCCAGTCAATTAAGCATGAGCGCTAAATCCGCTCCGATCGCGGATTTTGCGAATTTTCAGTAAATTCGCGATCCGCGAACTTTCGCGATCCGCGAACTCTCGCGAATTTGCCGAAAATTCGCAATCCGCGAGCGGCGGATTCCGGGGGCAAAAGTTCAACCATTCCTGGTCTGTTGTAACTAATTTACGATGGCGCCGGCAAGCTGCCAGCGCCATCCTAAGATAGTTACTAAATTAGCTTCAACAGGAAGCTCTAATAGATAAGATAAAGCAGGTCATCGAGCGCCTGCTTTATTTAATCTATTAGAGCTTCCTGTTGAAGCTAATTTTGTAACTATTTTAGGATGGCGCTGGCAGCTTGCTGGCGCCATCGTAAATTAGTTACAACAGACCAGGAATGGAATAATACCGTTGTGGAGGCTGGGCAGGTGTGCCTTCTTCCCAAATATACCGTCGAAAATCAGCTGTGACGCTGGACAAAGGCCTTTGCATCTTTGACCTTCACGAGCGCAATCCCCGTGCTGTTATGTGACCAGGAGCTTCTGTCTCTACATCTGCTGCTCTGATCAGTCTCTGACCTTTTATACACACAAGAGCCATGTGCACTCGCTTGGAAGCGCCGTCCGTTTGGCCCCGCCCACACACTCGCGGTGTGCACCGTCTTCCCACCATTTACCCACTATGATGGGCAGATCACTCAAGGGACCCCTGCGCCCTTCGGCGCGATTGCATAGTAACACACACCTGGTCGCTGTAGACAACTCTCTGGCACTTTAAGCAGCTGTAGTGTAGTAAAAGCACTATACATTTACCCAACGAGGTAGCACTTACTGATTATCCAGTAGAAAGTACTCCAGTTGAGTAGAGGTATGGCACAAAACGGTGGCTTCTTCTTGAATAAATATGAAGGGCACGATGGTCCTGGCACAAAAATTAAACCTCAACAGGAAGCACTTACAGATATCAATACAGCACGTGCCCTAGTTGAAGCTTACATTCAGTGACTCATTCATCAGCCCAAAAACAATCGTGAGCGTTGTGGAGGCTGGGCAGGTGTGCCTTCTTCCCAAATATACCGTCGAAAATCAGCTGTGACGCTGGACAAAGGCCTTTGCATCTTTGACCTTCACGAGCGCAATCCCCGTGCTGTTATGTGACCAGGAGCTTCTGTCTCTACATCTACTGCTCTGATCAGTCTCTGACCTTTTATACACACAAGAGGCATGTGCACTCGCATGGACGCCCCGTCCGTTTGGCCCCACCCACACACTCGAGGTGTGCACCGTCTTCCCGCCATTTACCCACTATGATAGGTCACTCAAGGGACCCCTGCGCCCTTCGGCGCGATTGCATAGTAGCACACACCTGGTCGCTGTTGACAACTCTCTGGCACTTTAGGTAGCTGTAGTGTAGTAAAAGCACTATACATTTACCCAACGAGGTAGCACTTACTGATTATCCAGTAGAAAGTACTCCAGTTGAGTAGAGGTATGGCACAAAACGGTGGCGTCTTCTTGAATAAATACGAAGGGCAGGGTTCAATCTGGCACGATGGTCCTGGCATGGAAGCCCCGCCCCCAAATCCGCCGATCCGCTAAATCCGCGGATTTTGCGGATCCACGATCCGTGAATACGCAAATTCGTGGATCCGCAAAATCCGCCCATGCTTACAGTCAATCCATTGGGCTAATTCACAGGGATTTCATGTGATTGGAGTTTGAACAAAAGGATGTATTATTGTGTTTTGCTACAGATCTGTAAATGGTGCCTGGTATTTGTGTTTCCAGGTCGCTGACCTTTTATTGAGATTACTTCATTGGAAGTAAGTATGCTTAGGTAGCATGCCACAGACGGGTAGCACCTCGGGTGTGTTGTCTACAGATTGACATTCAGTCTCACGGTTACATACATCTGACAGAGATTTTCCCTACACCAACACATCAACTGATGTCTTTTCTTTTTTACCAACAGGCCCACCTGTGACGAAGAGACCTTAGAGTCTCGAAATGCATTGGGAATGATCGTTTGTGTTAAAAATTGTTTTGTGATAAATATATATTTCTATTTGTAAACTGAATTTTGGTTTGATAAAAATGCAAACGTAATCAATGTTAAAAAACTGAAAGACATCAGTATATTTCTTGGAAAGAACATTCAAATTTTGAATATTCTGGTTATTATGATGTATATCAAATAGAGTTGTGCATGTTATGTTCAGGTTGCCTAGGGGACTTGGCCCCTTCATACTGGCTAGACAAATATATACATGCCACTGACAGTCACACACAACACACGCACAGCATGCCGATACGTGAACCACTTCCCGTAACTGCCTTACGCCATAGGCCTCGGCAACGATTGATATCCATGCACCATATCAAAAGATGCTTGACATAGAGTAGGTCCACACACACATTGAGATAGGGCCCAGGCACACGCATCTTCTCAAACTGCCTCAACCCACCCCCTGTTGAGCAGCGTGGCGCACACAGCCGACACCTGCCACTTGGCAAAGTTCATAGTTTGGGCAGACACACGTTGTCCCTCTGCTCATTTTAAGTTGCAAAGCTAAATGCTTAACCCCCTGACAGTTGACTCACAGGCTGTTGTTGTACTGCAGAGGCCACAAAAGATACGTCTCCCGCCCGTGATTCACGTGCGCTGCCCATGGCTTGATCCTCACATTCTGTGCCCTTTGCGCTTGCTTCCATTCCACACTAACATATCATGCCGCCTACCAACCTGATTACCTGGAACATTAGAGGAATACATATGCCAGCGCGCAGGTACGAAACATATCCTTACATAAAACGGTACGCGACTCACATAGCACTATTGCAGGAAACACATCTGGCTCAGCCAGAGATCTGTAAACTTCAACATAGCTGGAGGGGCCAGGTATTGGATTCACCCGGGTACCCGATACATGCCCAAAGAAACAGAAATGGATGTATATGGGTGCTATGTGCTAACATGGGACAAGCTAAGTGGGAGGCAGATTAATTTGGGGTCCATCTATGCCCCCGACACCGATCAGGCAACATTCTCGCAGGCGCTTTCTAACACATTATCCTGCTGGTGTGACATCCCCTGGCTGCTGGGGGGAGATTTCAATGCGGTACTAGACACCAGCTTAGACAGGTCCTTCCTACCATTACAGTTCACGGCAGCCACGTCTAACGCCAGAGCTTTTGGGGAAGGGTTGAGCCACTGGGGTCTTGTGGACGTGTGGAGGGTACTGCATCCATCACATTACTCTCATTCACACAGACTACATGTGCATATCAACCGGTTTGTGGGAAGCGTTACGCTCATCACTGAGTGCGCTCAGGCAGAATATTTTGGTTGCACACACTCTGACCACAATCCTCACTTAATACAGATGTTCGATGAGGGTGATGCGCAGGTCACCTGCCTGTGGAGACTACGGCCCGCATCGCTGGAGGACCCCCCTTCAGGGCCTCAGTGGCCGCTACTATTGAAAATTATTACAAAACAAACGCAGACTCGGTTCCAGACGCTGGCATTGTGTGGGATGCGTACAAAGCAGTAGCCCGGGGTCAGTGTATGGGGCTTCGCTGGAGCATGCGCTGACAACTAGAACAAGAGGCAATACGCATTGAGGATGCCCTCATCCACTCAGAGACAGAGGTCGCAAATGCAACTGATACCCAACATGCGCTAGATGAACTAAACCATGACCATGCCAGAGTCATGGAATGGCTGCAGTGCATAAATATGCTGCACATGCAGCACACACTCAGCACACTGTCATGATAGAGCAGGTAGGTTGCTGGCGAGATTATTTAGACAAGAGCATTCACAGTCTCCAGTTCTTGGGCTGCGATCAGCGGCAGGTCCTCTGTTAACATGCCAACAGGACATACATTGAGAGTTCACAGCCCATTATGATAGACTGTACAGATCACCCCTTAGGGTGGCGCCTGCGGGTCTGGACTCCTACCTGCTCCCGCTGCCACTGCCGGCGGTTTCGGCAGAACAGAGGGCGGAACTAGAGGAGTCGATCACATCCTGGAGGTGCAGGCAGCCATACAGTCACTAGCAACTGGCAGGGCGCCTGTCCGGAACAGTTTCCCGGCTGAATGCTACAAAGGGTTGGCTTTGTAGCCAACACTGGCTCCGCACCTTCGGTCAATGTGCCACAGTGTGCAGGAGTCGTCTGTCCTACTGGAGTCTCTTCGCAAGTCGCTGCTGTTCTCGCTACCCAAGTCAGATAGGGAGGGAGCTGCTGGGCTCCTACCGACCACTGGGGCTGTTGAACACAAACTACAAGGTATTAGCCAAGATACTAGCGTGCAAACTTGCTCCCCTGGTACCACAGCTGGTACATACAGACCAAAATGGCTTTGTGCCTGCCTGTTGCACATCACTTCCGTGTGGCCCTTTAGTCCAGGAAATGTGGGACACACTCTGGTTGCCTGGTCCTCGACATGGAGAAGGCGTTTGACACCCTGGAGTTGGACTATTTATTTGCTGTCCATAACAAGTATGAACTGGGGTAAAACTGCCTGGGTCTGGTTAAACTGCTATATACGCAACTCATAGCCAAAATTAAGACAGGTCCCCATGTGTCGCAAGTGGTCCCAAACGAGCATGTCACCCGACAGGGTTTTCGGCTCTCCCCGCTGCTATTCTCGCTTCTATCAAGCCCGCTGGCCGTATCTCTCCGCCAAACTGGCACGGAGTGGGGCATCCCTCTGGGCGACAGCACACACACGGTTTCTCTGTATGCTGTCGATCTGCTGATATACCTCCGGGATGTCCGCGGGTCATGCTTGGCAGTGGAGAGGGCGTTACTGGAGTTTGCTTCGATGTCAGGACTGCGGGTAAACTGGGGGAAGTCGTGCCTGTACCTGTTCGCCGAGACATCCCCGGACCGAGGTTTGGTACTGGGGGTACACCGGTGCCGTGGCAGAATTCGACATTCTGATACTTGGGTGTCAGAATCTATCGCTAACTGTAGGATCTTCTGGAAGGCAACATTGTGTGGGCCATGACAGCAGTACAATCGCAGATGTCCTCTGGAGCACCCTCCCACCAGCCACCATGAGCCGCATTGCACTCTTAAAGATGGTGGTGCTACCGCGGCTGCTCTACCACTTCACAACCCTGCCAATAAACCCTTGTTTTTTCACGCTTTAGAGAAAGACCTGTGGCAGTTCATTTGGCATTTGGTAGTGCTAGTAAAGCTTTATCTGCCCGTGGATCAAGGTGGATTAGCTGTCCCCAACATGGAGCACTATTATTTGGCATCCCTACTCCAGTGGGTGGCTCGTTGGATCAGTGGCATGCAGCTGGGGGACACTGCGTCGCAGCAACCCGGCTGCACACAGCCCCAAATTACAGCCTTATTCCACCGTGGAAGGAGGGGTGCAGCCCAAATCCGGCTCCTGGTGGCAGTTGCATATAAATGCTTTTGTCAGAGCCTAAAGCTCACATAAGAGTCTATTCTGTATGCCCCCTCCTTGCTCATACTTGGCACACCGAGTCACTGTCATGCGGTCTCAGCTGCAGAGCTCGCCCCCTAGGAAGTGGCAGGGCTGCAGACCCTGGGAGACTTGTATCAAGACCAGCAATTAGTGTCATTCCACACGCTAGCCGAAGACAGTGACCTGCTGCAGGGCCAATTCCTGTTATACATAGCACTAATGTCGGCGCTGCGAGCCCTGTGTGGAGACATGGCTCGTGAGCCCACGAATCAACTCACTGTTCAATATCTTCATGAGTTGGGCACTGGCAGACACCTTACCAAATGGTTCGCTGAGTCCCTGCAGACACACTTGGCACCGTCGCTGGTGCCGCTCAGGCAGCGCTGGCATGCAGACCTGCAGAGGCAATGCACTGACCATGAGTGGTCAGGCGTCTTGGAAGGACCTACCCATATCCCAAGGAATGACCAATTTCCAGTGGCGGCTGGTGACATTTGAAAGTGGTAGGGCGTAAATGTTCAGGATGAGTGACTGGTAGCGAATGAGCTGACTGCCATAAGAAAGTTTCAGGGGGTTCTCCCCCACAAAAATTTGGGGAAAAAGAGTGGGCAAATTATTCATTTTCAAGCAAATTAGAGAAATCAAGTAGGTTAATAAAGCGCTATATAAAACTGCAAAATAAACCTGTTTTTGCAATATGTAAAGCCTTTAGACATAATTCATTAAGTTCTAATTGACACATGATTACATGCAACACTGTCGCTGCCATTCATTCCTGTCCAACTTCTTGAGAGTAAAAAGCCATTTCAGTTCCGCATCTTATGTTGGCAATGTACACATGATAGTATACAGAACGGATAATAACTTTAAACTCCCTGGCCTGGTCAGAAGTCTAGCATCAAAGGAAAGGCTGGGGCCTCCTGGGATTTTCTTTCCGAAAGTTTACACCACACAGACTGCAACCTGAGTCTATACATGATTTTTCCCATTGCCAATCTGCTCTGCTGTACACACTATCAGGCCCCTTGTTCATGCCCTCACAAATTACCTCAATGTGTTGCTTGCATGGGAGGGGGTGAAAAGACTGGTCCCTCAAAGCCATTTGTCAGGCCATAAACACTGAGCTCATGATGTACATGGGCTGTAAACTACGTTTTACATTTGTGGAATGCATAGAGGCAGATGTCCAAGTCGAAAACCTTTCATGTAAACAATTCTGTTTTTAGTGCCCATATTGCCCCCATCATTTTTCACATCGAAAAGTCATGAAAATACCCCTGCATGATGCTCTTGCATCATGCTTCATTGCAAGAAACAAACACATTGCCTCTGCACTCTGTTCTCTATTCGGCGCCCCTTTATTATGACCAATGCACAAAACCCCTGGACGATGCTGCTGTCCATTGCCCATACAAAACGTTTTAAGTACACTACTCCTTCATTATAACTATTCAACATACCCATGCACAACAGCCCAGTGCACAATAGCTCTGTAAAGTACCGTTGGATGTCAAACTTGTACAGTGCTACTGTACATAACATAGCCCTGCACTGTGCCCTGTATATGTATCCCAGCGCAATGGTTTTACATAGACAGACATGAAAAAAAGCACAGTACAATGCCTCAGCAACATGCCTCGGGGCAGAGCCAGTGCAACATGCCCTCTCACAAAGTAATCTCACAGTACCCCTGCAAGGTATCCCTTCCCACCGCCCCTGTAGAGAGCCTCCTGCATGGATCTCCAGTTCGCAAACACTTACTTAGGGTGTCTGCACACGGTCTCTCACTGGAAGCTGCACAGATGACGGCTGGCAGTGATGAACGCTGGCAGGGGCATGCACAGTGACACTATGTTGGTTAAAGTGCCATACTTGTCTGAGATGTCCCAGGATCCCTAGGCAGCTGTGTGTAGAGCCCTCTTTTTTTTATAGAAGCACCCTAGGTGCACACGTGGCTGCCAGTGATCGGTGTGCAATGCACATGACAATAATGGCCAGGTACCAGGGCATATATGGGTGCCAGCTGCAGAAAAGGGCTGTGCACACCTCCCACATTACACAAACAGCACATAAGGGAGATATGTGGCCTAGTTCTAGTGAAAGTGCCCACAGAGGAACAAGGAAACCTTGATGCTAATCATGGCTTCCTCTTTTGAGCAAGATATATGATCCTGGGCAAATAGTTTTATCTCAGCGCTCTCAGCTGTCACAATTAGATGATTGGAAGCAGGCTAAACAACTCTTGTTGTCTACAATTTACAGACAGATGACACACGCTTGTGGGTTTCTCTGTGTGCCAAAAAGGTACAACACACAAGCGTGTGTTCTCCCTCAGCCTCCAAGGTCCCCCGTCCAGGTGCGCCACAGGAAGAGGCATCCAGTCCTTACCCTCACCTTCTGCAGTGCTACCCCTCCCCCTCCTCTGTCCTGCTGACCTTGAAAGGTGGGGAGTGTTTGATTGACTTGACAGAAAGCTCAGGCCACGCAAAAAATATCTATTAAAAAAATGCCATAAAGGAGCTGTGTCAGACACAGAGAATGGACCATGCTGTATATATCGAAATAGATTGGGACTATTATTTGGCAAGCTAACGAGACACAAATTGCAATTTTCGCGCACACAGACTCAGCTCCACCCAAACCTGCTGGCTGTAATTTAGATATCTCCGCAGTGTCGAATCCCGCAGAACAATTATTGTGAACATTTAAGCAAGCAGGGGTCCAGATACTGAAGGAATAAAGCGAGCCATTACACAGAGATGAGGGTGGAAGTGAAGGGCACAGTTGGATGATGTGTTATGTTTTATAAACAGGCTGGAAACCTACCCATGACTCGTCGAAGAAATCCCAACGTTGATTTCGCTGCCTCGGTCTGGAATCATCTTACTTTTTCAGGGGTCAGCTAGCAGGCCGTGACTGGAAGACACGCATTCTTCGCCTGGTAACAGCTCTGTTTCCAGTGGCAGGGGGAGCGCGTGCCATCACTCTCCTGTGACTCTGGTGTTCTTGTTGTAGCAGTCCTGTCCACGCCAGGGCGTGGTGACGTCCCAACAGCGCCGGCCAATAAAGACTACATGGAGCAGGGCTAATACTGCCCATAATGAGACCCGGCTCCCCCGGGTCTCTGCCTGTGTGAGTGCAAGGAGAGGAGGAGGAGGGAAGGGGCTACTGCGTGTGTGCGCATGCGTGGGCAAGTCATAAAAATGACTTGTCCTAAATGCGCACACACTGCTGCTGCCCCCTGCCCTCCCTGCCACGCTGCTGCTATCTGCTAGCCCAGCCTGCCACTCACTGCTGCAGGCCCGCCCCCCACACCCTTCCGCGATGACGTCACTATAGTTAGTGACTCCGACCGACCTCAAAGCTCAAAATAAATGCTTTATGACTCGGTAATTGGTATGTATGCAGTGACGGTCGTCCATGGCTAGTGGGGCAACGCCCCAACGCCCCCAATGGACGAACCGTACTGTACTACATCCTTCAGAAGGCATACACGATGCCAGTCAAGATCAACAGACACCTTAATCGAACAGATGCCAGATGCCCGAGATGGAAGTTGAAAGATGCAGATCTGCTGCACATGATGTTGGTCTGCGCAACCCTCACCCCCTATTGGAGAGTGGTCACATGGCATTTGGCCGACTGCACAGGTCACACGGTAGAGTATTCATGGGAAGTTTGCCTACTGGGCCTGTACCGAAGAACCAGGAAACATAAAGTCAAGTCCCGATTCATAGATCTCAGGCTTATTGTAGCCAAATGCCTTATTACTTGGCGCTGGAAATCTCCGGAACCGCCAAATGTAAAAGCCTGGCAGCAATCAATGACATGCTGGGCACAGGAGAAGAGCGTGGTATTGTGCCGGGAGGACGCACTGGGTTGACAGACGCTCCCACTGGCAGTGGCGTAGGACACAATACTACTAGATTTCCGAAGCTCGTGGCATGATGACCTGGACTCAACCAGGACCTCATTGTAACGTGGATGGCTGGCACGGCCCAATGGTCCGCGCATGCTATATGAGACACTTGGTTCAGAAACTCGTAACCACAGCAGTCAGACGGGACGCGACTATAATCACATCACGCATTGCAGGGGAAACAAAGGAACACTGAGCCGGGCTGGAGCTATCTCATAGGCCCAAGTGGTACAACGCAACTCTGTCGAAGTTCATGCATTCCCAGTTTCTTAGAACATTAGCACGTATGATACATCCTAGCAACGCACAAACAAGTAAACCATATATGCTCTTAATATGTAGATTGCCTATGCAATTTGTCTATTTGTTTTATATGGACAAATATGTGACTCGTGCAGATACATGTTTAATAACATCAAAAATTTAGAAATTCAATAAACAAATTTAAACAGAAAAAATCGGAACCACAAACCAGCATCCAGCAGTTCTAATTGGGGCAAAACGTGGGGAGGTATCTACCAAGGAGCCCAGTTTCTAACAACCCCAATGGAACAAAATAAGATGCAAGTCCTTTGGCATAATTATCCATACACGTAGTATACTGCAAAGGTCTCTGCCAGGCTTGGACACGTTGTATTTGTAACACCAATAGGAACCATTACTACATAAAATATTGACTCAACCAATCTTCAGTACTCAAACACAACTACTCACAACCAAAGGAAAATCCTAGAGCCTTATGAAAACGACACCTAGTAAGTAAATGATAGAAGGGTGCAATCCAACGGTAATAACTACTGATCATCTAGCCTACCATAATGTCCCTCATGCTGACAGCAATCAGGATATCAGAAGTCGTACCGTAATGCGAACTGGCAAGTTAAATGCCTATTTTTACAACTATTTTCCATGTGAATCTGCTTTGGAAGGAAGTCTCAGCCCACTTTGCTTGGATTAGAACGAAAACCTATCTGTTCCTACAGATCTGTCATCAGATGAAGCTAACTTGTAGACTAAACCAGGCACTATGTCAGATCATGCAATGCTGTGCTCATGCGCTCTATCATGACCTGAATTATGACCCAAGCTTCAGCTGGATAGGTCATAGATGATCCTGCTTTATACAGTTCAACTCTTCTTTTAAGTCAAAAAGGACATTTTGTTACCCACCAAAATATTCATCCACTCCAAAATGCATGTCAATAGAAACTTCACACTGGACCACCTTGTTAATGGCAGATGACTGTCTTTACTTCACCGTTTGAGAGGCTTGCAACTGTCTTGTTACTTTTATTTTTTCATGTATGGAATGTATTTTCAAATGTACATATAATATATTACATGCATGCTGTCTTCTCCCACACAATGTGAACTGAACTGTTTTATAATAGCAAATGTGACCAGGTCCGGCTTTACCACTTATGGAGACAATGTTTGTTTGAACCCCCCCATCCGTGGTGAAGGTGGTGACCACTCACCACCACCTTTTAACAGTGCCCATCAAGTCTCCAAAACCACTCTCATTCAGATGCATTTAATTAGTTATATAGTGCCACTCATACCATTGAAGAGTATCAGAGCACTTTGCATCACATCACACACATATTACACAGAGACCATGAAACTTAAATGTGTAAATCAGTGTACAGGAAATTTTACATTAAGCGGAGGACTACAAAGTGTAGGAGAGACATGTCATCCATACTGGTAGGCAGTATAGTTCAAGAGTGCTTGGTCTGGAGAAGCACAAACTGAGAATTGAAAATGGACCGCCATAGCTGGGAGTTCTATTAAATAATATCTGATTTCTACCCAAATGAACCCTTTTTGCAACATTAATCTATGCTCTAATCAATACTTTGCAGTGTGCATAGAGTTTTTAGATGGCAGTTAATAATCCACTGTTCGATAATACGGTATTAACCTATAAACTGCAAATCATAAAAGTATATCTCTTAGAAAAGCAGTAACCCACTGATCTATTTACATTACATGCACTTTGTGATCTGCATGGTAAACGTTCATTGCAGCAGCCATATTAACCCTCCGTGCGATTTTATGATCAGTTAAAACCGCAACTAGATACAACTCAGATCCCTCCAGTAAGAACATTAATCACCGGAGTTCTCTTGACATTTTTATTGTTGCATGGAAATTGCTGGAGGCATGGAATGCTGCAGCAGCTGCTGTTTAAACCAAAACAAACTTGCACACTTTGCGCCCCCTGCAGTCAGCACCCGGTGCAGTGGCACAGTCGCACCGCTCAAGAGCGGCCCTGTTTGTGACATCATGTAGACTTAGACATGTAGACTTAGAAGTCAAGAGAATGCTCAGGAAATAAAACAGCATAAGGCTGCGGTGCACTGACTACCTTTTATTTTCTTTGCAGGCCTTGGAGTTCCTCTTTAAGTATGCCCATGAATGCTTTAGTCATGTCCGGAACAAATACCAGCTGATATTTCAAGCCGTACCATATACCGACAAAAAGAGGTTAGAGAATGTATGTTGTATGTCCATGTATGTTTATCTGAGTGTGCATATCTGTTTGTGTTTCAACGCGGGCAACCACTATGCCCTGCAGTTAAAGTTGCTAGTGAGCATGCATGTCACAAACTCTCACACCAGTAATAGCCACAAAATAACTGAAAACCGCAAAAATGTAACCGTATGAGCTATCTTTGAATGGAGCGCAAATGTATGTACTATCTTAGATAATATCGAGGCCATTTGGGAATGGTTCTAAGTCACAGCAGTCCTCATAACTCTCTTCCTGACCTGTTTATTTCAACTAATAAAAAAGAAGAGTATCCATTATCTTTAAATCACATAATGCAGGAACGTATAGTATGTCTTCAATTACTTTGCTTTTATTGACTCAGCCAAATACGTGTCTCTTTCTTGCAGAGTTGGTGACATTTCTGAGACGTTTCCTATGACAGTGACAGAATTGATGGGTTTCATTGAGTCGCTCTACATGTACCAGACCTACAAGGCTCTCGACCCAGAGGGAGCAAAGGAATTCCTGCCAAAAACACAAAAAAGGTTAGAAATTGAGTATTCAAAAACTGTATTTTTAGGTACTGAGTAGCAGTAATACAATAGCTTTAAAATAACAACCATAAAGTAGATTACCTTTGTTTTCACCATTTCTGTTTTACCTAAATAAGTCAGAATGTATTACTAAAAAAGTTCTAAGAAATAGACACAAAAACTGATTTAGGAGCCACTTAACTTTCACCAACAAAGGGTTCCTGTTTTTGTTTGTGGTCGATTTGAAGATGGTACCGTACTTTAAGGTATGAATGAATTGGTGGTATACGTAGCCTGGGAGGGGTAAGGTATAAGCTAAATTGTCCATAAGTCTGTTGGGTTGCCGAAAAAAGCAATTTTGTGAAACGCTCCCCATTTAAAAAGAAAAACAATCTGTATTTCAACTCTGCTAAAAGACAACCTACTTAACCATGACACTACTGCAGAAATCACCTACAAGGATGGATGCAAAACTGGACTTGAAATTGTTAACCCAAATTAAAATACACTCCCATCGCTTGCATGTAGATGTGCCAATCTTTACTAAACCTCCCAATCCCACTGACTCTCCCTGCAGTCTACTTACATGATGGCACTACACAAACCAGCCAAAATAAAATAATTAAAAATAAGTTCACAAATATGCATAAAAGAGACAGTGGTGCTGGAATGTTATTTAGAGAGGAAGTGCTGTTCAATAAACTGAACTCAGTAAAGGCCCAGGTGATACTATGTTTTATGTTATAATACATACATGTTTCCGGAAGAAAAATCTTTGAAAGGGACTGTTAGAAATAGGTACACTAGTTAGCTGAGGTATTCCCCTGTCCAAGTAGGGACCCGCACTCTAGTCAGGGTAAGTTAGTTACACACCAAAAGTAACCCGTGCCCACCCCATGGTAGCTTGGCAAAGAGCAGGAAGGCTCATGCCCAGAGGTAATGTGTAAAGCATTTGTACATGACACACTTGGAACTTTTTACTCATTGTACTGCTTCATACCCAGGTCCCAGTGACTTATTTGTGTCTACCCTTTATGTATAACTATGTCTGAGCAGGTGCTGACCTGCAGGGTTTTTGTTTTTGATTTATTTAATAGCTGATCATGACAGAGAGCGAGACTTTGTCCTACTCTGAGGACCATATTATTCAACTATCGCAGGACCCTTCAAATAATGTGCTTTCTTCCACAACCCCTACTATTGATTTCGCACTGAACGACAAGGTAGCACGTCTGGAGCATCTAGAAAAGAAACTGGTACGCACCCGTTTACATGGTCACATTCTAACCAAATATCTTAAGGCCAATATAATCCCAGTCGGTCTACAAGTGAGGAAAGAACCAGCCATCTTTGTGGACCTACCCACATTTAAGGAAGGTTTCAGCTTCTTTGCCAACAACTGCTCCCGGCACTGGATGGTGCTGGGAGTGGAAACAGCGGCTGACCAAGTACAGGTCCTCTTGAGAGAGATTGCTGCACTAAGATTGGAGGTTTCTTGAGACTCAGCTTTGACAAATGCTAAGGATGCCTTAGAACGTCTAGATAAAACTTTAAAAGACTTTGAAACCAACACCCAGAATAAGAAACTGCCAAAGATATCCGGTATTACAACTAGAAGAACATCTACCCATACCTCCAAGAGGATTATTTCAAACAGGACAACCAAGGATGGTTTTCAAATAGAGGGAGAGGAGGATACCGGGGATGCAGGAGCTACACTACGTTTTCTGAATCATCTGGATCAAACAGCACTGACAGTGATAACGAACAACCTGGCCCCAGCTTCTACTACAGACCACACGTCAATTGGTACCCGTTCCAAGGACCACTCCTTTTTTAGGCGAGGTACAATAGCGACCACCCAGAGGACGGAGCGGCAATTGGCAACAGAGACCCCAACGGGGACAGACACAGTTCAGCAGGAACTGGGAACAGGAACGAGCTCAGAAACAAGTGTGTTTTCAGCCCGAGAACCATGGAGAAATCCAAACCCACGGAAAACCTACAGGTGGTAATACGACCAGATAACGCTATAGTAAATATTTCTTCCTACACTCAGAAAGAAGAGGAAAGTAAGGTGCTCAGCAAGGGCCTAGCATTTGTGCCAACTGCTTACCTCAATCACTTTACCATTAGGACAGAGCTCCATTGCTTCTTTAGGAAGGTCCGCCTATGATATTTCTTCAGGCAATCCCCGGCATTCCATACCACCTCACTGGCAGGACTAAGGGTACTTCTACCCACCGGCCCACGCAATGACAAACAAGATCCTTGCTTATGAGAGTGTGGTCATGAGGGATGTCGCCAACATTTTCGAAGTCAAGAAATACGTCAACCAAAATGTCACCCACCTGGAACGTGAAGCCCTTACTTCGTTGAAACTAAATAAGGAAATTGTCATTAAACCTGCGGACAAGGGTGGGGCCATTGTGATGCAGGATATGAAGAAATACAAGACTGAGATCCACAAACAGTTACAAGATGGGACCAGCTACAGAAGACTATGAGCAGACCCAACAAAGGATCTTGAAAAAAAGATCTTGAAAATCACTGAGGATGGGCTTGAAAGAGGTTTCGTATCCAATTTGGAATTTATTTACCTCAACCAAAAGCAGCCACACATTCCAACCATCTGCACACTGCCAAAAATTGGCAAATATATCCAGAATCCCCCTGGATGGCCGATTGTCTCGGGGTGGGGATCCCTACTGGAACCCCTAAGCAGATACATAGACTTCTTTTTGAAACCCATTGCAGAAACAACAAGGGCATACCTATGAGGCACGATGGAGACATTCAATCTGGTGGACCAGCAACCCTTTGATCCTATGAAACAACTGTTAGTAACCTTTGATATCGTGTCTCTCTACACGAGCATACCTCAAGGTTCAGCGGTGGAAGTGATGAGATTAGTATTGGATCAACGACCAGCATCTATGGCAGTACCCATGGAATTCATCATCAGATTACTCCAAATTGCTATGATGAAGAACTTCTTTTACTTCCAAGGCAACTACTACCTACAAGTCAAGGGCATAGCGATGTGCGCGGTCTTTGCCCCTGACCAGGCAATTATCTTCATGGAATATCCAACTGAGAGGACCACTAGAGAGTGACTAGGTCAACTAGGTAGTGTCTAACACCACGATGTTTGTTTAAAAAAACCCTCACCAACCTGGTTGGTGTCATGCTTTATCATTGGGTTCCCAGTTGGGTAGCCAAATGCTACCCAACTGTGCTACAACACCTGATTACAGTGGAGCAGGTTTTTTGTTTTTGTGTGATGGTGCTGTGAGTGTGGCGTCGTTAAAAATACCTCTGGGAAACTCACTATTCAATACTTTATTCCCAGTGGCCCAGGGTATGTTTAAAAATTGGTGAGATGGATAATATGTCAGAACTGCAAGTAAATGTCTGGATTATCCTTCAGTCAGCATGTTTCAGCTCTTGAAAAAAATTGGTAGAGCTTTCTTCAGGACCTCTCTATAATAATTAATGTGCAAAGGTGAAAAGGTGAGTGGTAAAAATGGAACCACGTGTGTATTGCATATTTACACACTCGCTAAGGCGTGCTTATTTTTTTAATTATCTTCATGGACCATTTTGAAAGCTCTATTATCCTCAGTGACAATAATCCTTTCAACAGCAGGGTCACATTATGGAGGAGATATATAGACGACGTCCTGATGATTTGGACTGGAGATTTAGCAGAACTAACCCTTTTTCATGAATGGCTGAACCAGAAGAGTGATGACATACAGTTCACCGTACACTCTGCCTCTGGAGAAATCCATTTCCTCAACATCACTATTAAAAATGAGAACAACACACTATTCACCACACTGTATTGCAAACGAGCTGAGCGGAATTCCTTGCTCCATTACACTAGTCACCACCCACTTAGCCTAAAGGACAACCTACCTTTTGGGCAGTTTTTGCGGATCCATCGGTACTGCTCACGGAAGGAGGACTTCATGGCGGAATCAGAAGAACTATGTACACTGGTTATGCAAATAGGCTACCCCAAATGACTGGTCAAGAGAGCACGTAAGAGAGCATGGTTCTGCCCCAAAGAAACACTCTTGACACCAAGTGAACGGGAAAGCAACTCCACACAGAGGTTGATCTGTGTCACCACTTTTTCCACTCAAAGTAATCCGATCAAGAAGGTGGTCAGTAAACACTGGAATTTGATAGCTGACGACTTGCAACAATCAGACCTACCCATGCATTCCTTTAAAAAGGCGAAGAACGTGAAAGACCATTTTGTACGTTCACTCTTAGATCCACCCGAGGAACCATCCCTTTAGTTGCTATGGAGCTTACCCCCACCTGTGGCCAGTACAATGTGGGCACTGTAAGGCCTGTAGTATTGAGAAAATATGAGAGGGACCCCTTAAGGTTATCAAGGGAATTGAGGTACATGTACCAATAGAAAACAAGATTCCCCTGACCCAACAATCAAATAGTAAATTGAATACAATGATTAGGAGTGCACTAAATTATAAAAACCACATCATATATTACAATGATACTTTATTGTTAAGAAAAATGTTTTTGTTTTAAAATTTCTTTGTACACCAAATAAAAACTTATAAAGGCTTAAACAAATAACCTTATTAAATCAATCTCTTCCGCATCCATAAAAAACATGTAATTGAAATAAAAATGCTTCCTACCACATAAAAATTATGACCAGCATAATCAAGACAGACATAAATGTAAGACAGAAAACTTGTCAAATCCTAATGTGCATCGTGAATTGTGATCAAAAACACTATGGTTAATACAATGATTCAATCTGTATTTAACACATTTGTGTCGATCCTTTAGATTGCACCCTTAATAGCGTTGACGCGTTTCAATGGTTTTCCGTTTACCGCACCATCTTTTTCAAGACAACCAATTTCTCTGTCTCCGTGCAATTTAATACTTTACTCCCTACATAAAACATATATATATAAAATCAATAAATACATTCTGTACATATCAACTTATCAGAACAATTTCCTTTCCTATACCCTTATTTTTTGACATTGTATATATAGGGATAAATACATATTTGTGCAATACCATCATTTTCAAGAAACAGAATTTTTCTATCTCTATAAAATTTGATACTTTCCTCCCTACACACAACAAAATTGCATAGAATCAATAGATACATTATATACGTGTCAAATTCCCAGAACAGTTCCCTTTCTTGTGCCTTAATTTCTTAACATTACATATATAGGGATGTTATTAGGGACATAGTTTTATATTTCTCAGTGATGTTACTCCCCCTCTTCTTTACCTTGGGCCTTAGCATCCCCTAATTCTGGGGATTCACACAGAGACCTTTCTCTTGTGGTGATTCTATCTCCCCCACATTTCGGTTTCTCTTGATACCAAAGTTGAGCATAATTTGTTAATAGATACCTTATATCTCTGGAATGTTCTATTTCTCCTTCACTCTCTTTGGTGTCTCACTAATTAGTTGTGTTTGTTTGTATATCGGATTGTATGTCGCTTTTTCTAATACCAAAGGAACCCCTATTTCTACAGGACCCCCACCCCCTGTGCAACTAGGGGAGACTTTAGGGGTTCTGAATCTGCAGAAATATTGCAGATCCTCCTTACCCAGTGCTCCTAGCATAAATGTCGAATTTGAGCAGCACTTTAACACAATGTGGGGAGTGAAATGTGAAATTTCACTTTACCCAGGCATATAAAAACTCAATTTATAAGGGTGTACCTTATAGATAACTGACCCCCCACCCCTGGGATACATAGGGGAGATCCTGGGGGTCCCTAATATGCCAAAACATTGTAGATTTTCCATTTTTAAGTTCCCCTACCACCAAAGTCGAGTTTGGGCAACATGTATTGTTTAAAAGCAGTCCTGGCACCCAGTGCTACTTTTAAACTGCCCTTAGGCTTTAGCAAAAAACTGCTGACCTCTAAACTGCCATGCCACAGGGTACAGGGGTCTTCTAGGTAGTTTCAATCCCCTGCCCTATTATATACTAGGGGCCTATAGAGTAGGTCATGCCAATTACAGGGGTACCCCACCATACCATTGTGTACCCTAGTTTATGCTGGGTGTTTTATCTGTATTCTAATGTGTTCCTTTCAGCTCAGCACGTCCCCTGGGCCGGGTTAGGCAGAGCCCAGGGTCAGTCAAAATGAGTTACCACCAGCACCAGTCAGCAAAAAGTTGGAGGGGTGCACAGGGCACAGGATGACTTTGCAACACCCTGTGTTTGTCGTAATGGGCTCTACTGTCTCCTTTAATGCTTATGTATGCCCACGAATAAGCTTTATACTTGAAAGACGCCTTGCCACTTTACTCAACAGCTTTCATTACATCACCAAGCCCATCATGTATTTCTATGTATGCCAATCTAATGTACAGCACTGTATACACCTTTTTTACTGATGTCCGTGATCCATTCATCGTTAAACGCTATTGTTGCCTTACATGGAGTCTTTTCACCATGACTACGGCGTAATTCTATGAGTCACTATGATTAGCCACGTTCCCCAGTTGTAACGCGTTCCAATGTGTGCACACAACCAACGTTATCTCTAGTACTTAACTGGAGTCATCTAGTCTTGGAGCTCCACACACGGAGATGGACTGTCCTGACAGATCAGAGGTAGGAAGCTGCTCGATTTTCCCTCAGAGAACGCTTTCTACGTTTCTCTGTTGAACCTGTTTTCCTTCAGATACTCGGCTTATTCTTATACTGGCAAGGCGGATCGCCCATTATTAGCGACATACGCGTGCTGAAGAGAATGCCTCCCACGCTTCACTTCCAATGCTTTAACTATTTCCTTCCAGTGAAAGCATTTCTAGTTTTGCTTCCCCAGCCCCCGCAATAACGCTGCATTCTTTACACGGCTGTGGATATAGCGCCACCAGCCCTCCCTTTGGCAACACTGTTTTCCCATTATGTTTCCAAGTCACTTCAGTTAAGACCGGCCTCTTTTCTTTTGCAGGTTTCAAGAATGCGTGGGTTTATTCGAGAGGCAATTTGATATTATATCTGGTATGCGTTACTTTTGTTCTGATAATAACGGCCCTACGCTTCCAATTAGGGCCAGGTTGTGACACTGGCTTCTCTTTCTTCTTTTTGGTTTCAGATTCATCTAATTGAGTATGTGAACCTTTGGGTCCATGCCTATTACAATTGAAGCGTATTTTGCAACTTCTACCTAATTCTAGTAGGTTTTGATAGTTTTCGCGTTTCTAGTATCTCCATGAATCCAATCTTTTTGATTTACTCTGATGGGATCCTATTTTCATTGTAGGTACCTACCCTCCGCTCTCTGTCCAAGTGAGCCTATGGGCCTGATCGTAACTCTACCACCTCCAGCTAAGGGTGGCACATGGTAATTGCTTAGTGTTATTTTACCCTCCCCCTTCATTTTTAAACTATGAATCGCACAATTTGTAATCTTAGTACCCCCTTTTCAATTTCCCCAGGTGCCCCATTGTCCTAGTCCCGAGGAAGACCCCGCTGTAAGGATCACAACAGCCTACACTATATTGGGGGTCAAAACCTCGACTGTGTTTCTGTTCTATGACAGCCACTATCAACAGTGATTTGCAACTGTGATATTGTATATATTTTCAAGCATGGCACTGTTAAAAATGATCACAATATCTTGTGACAAATACAAGCCACTTCCAATGTAATTAATTTTGTGACGATAACAATGTCACCACCTTTCCCTTACACCTTTACAACCCTGACTTAATGTACTTTTTCCTTCCCTTTCCTTTCTCCCACTTCTGTGGGGCACTTGTGTAAAATAGTTTTGAATCATATGCTGACTGACCAGCAAGGAGGATTGTTCAATGTGATTAAATAACATTGAACCAAATATTCTGTAATGCATTAGAGTTATTTTGTTCTATTTGGTGGAAATTTTCATTGTTTCTAGTAATTGCACACTGGGACCTTTTCTCATTGTACCACGCACACAAAGTAGCACAGTGAAAACACCACGAAAGTACTTCACACCGGTTTAGAATGATAGCCACAATGTATCTGAGTAAAATAAGACCAAAACAACAAAAATCCAACCTGCACAAGTCAAGATATGAATTCTCTCACAAATAAATAACGTTATAGTTCTTAGAAAGCAACAGCTCCAACTGGCGCTATCTGGTCATTCTTGATCGGGACAAATCCACAAGTTCAGTCTGACGGCGAAGAAGCATGTGCCGGATACAGGAGCCACGGGGACCCATGTGCAGTACCTTGAATCATAGATGGGGCGAGGTGGAGGGGAGGTGAGGAGTAGCTAAATCAGTTGATGCGTCAGTTCCTTAGTGCTATACCGGTAGTTGGCACGTTGACACTCGGAGACGGTGTGTTGCACAAAGGAGGTGAGGTGTCACTGTAGCGAGTGAGGCGTCATTGGCTGTGCAGGGTCATTCAGCCGCTAATGGCAGGGAACGATGAGGGGGCCAGGGGAGGTGATGCGTCGGTTGGCAGTGCAAAATGTCTGTTCCTTACTGTGGTATGGTGTCAATGGTGAAGTCAGCGGTCAGCCACAAGTCGTCGATTCTGCTCTGTCGATGTCCACCCACTGGACTACAGGTGCTGTGTTGGAGCTAAACCAGTGTGCCACGGACTTCGGTGACCCGATGCTTGAGACTCACACAGTGGCGATTCTTCGGGGTCACTAAGGCAGCGTCTGAGATTGCATTGTAAGTCTCAGTCATTGTGTTGAGCAGGGACGACAGCTTCGTGCAGGCAGTAGCTTCAGAGTTTGCGGAGAGCTGCTAGTTCCAAAGTGACGCTCAGAGCTGATGTGCTGGTTTCTTCTTTCAGCTCAGAACTCACTTCCAAGGGCCCAGAACTGGATTTGGCACCACTTGGCTGAGAAGGGCTATCGGCAGAGGAGCCCAGGTGCTGCTGGTGAAGTCTTTGAGGGCCCTGAGACTTCCAACAGGAGGCAAGCTCAATTTAAGCCCTTGGAGAAACTTTAGAATGCAGAATGTAGTGAGCAAAGTCCAATTCTCTGACTTCCAAGCAAGAAGCAGCAGGCCAACAAAACAAACCAAGCAACAAAGTGGCAGTCCCACCTGACAGCCCAACAGCCTTTCTTCTTGGCAGAATGTCCTTAATGCAGAAGTGTTCTGAGTATATAGTGACAGAGGTCCAGTACATTTACTCATTTTGGCCTTTGAAGTCGGGAGACTTCAAAGAAAGGTCTTTGTAGTGCACAAGACTAAGCCCCTCCTTGCCCTGGCTCCAGACACCCTACAGGGGGGTATGCAACTCTTTGTGGGGGGACAGTCACAGCCCTATTCAGGTGTAAGTGTCAGCTCCTCCCACCCCTCTAGCTCAGGAAGTCTCAGCAGCCTGGTGATGGATCATCTGGATATTCAGGGCACATCTCAACTCCCTTAGTATGTGGCTGTATAGAGTGAATTCACAAAGCCCAGCTGTCCCCCTGACCCAGACATGTATTCAGAGACAGACAGAAGCACAGAATGGTTAAAGTAAGAAAATGTCAATTTTCTAACAGTGCCATTTTCTGACCTGTGATGTAAAAACCAACTTCACAAAAAAATGTGTTTTTAAACCGAGAGTCCAGAGACTCCAAACTCTAATTTCCTATCAGTGCCCAATGGGAAATTACACTTGAAATATGCTTCTAGGCAACCCCCATGTTAACCTAGGAGAGAGACTGGCCTTGTGGTAGTGAAAACAAACGTAGTTGTTTTTAACTACCACAACACATAAAACACAAAGTAGATGCCCTACCTTTTGAATACACTGCACCCTGCCCATGGGGCTACCTTGGGCCTACCATAGTGACGACTTACATGTAATAGAAAGGAAGGTTGGGCTTGGCAAGTAGGTGAACTTTCCAAGTCAAAATGACAGTTTCAAACTGCCCAAACAGGCTCTGCCTTGGCAGGACTGAGTCACAGATGCAGGGCTACTCGTTTGGATGGCACAATCTGTGCTGCAAGCCCACTTGTAGCATTTGATGTACAGGCCCTGGGCATGATTGGTGCACTTGTTGGAACCAGCACTTTCTGGTTGGTTCAGGCAATCCCCCAGCCATGCAAAACCTACCACTCCCGTCAGGGGCGGGTGATTTCCCACACTGTATAACCTGCACTCACCCGTGGGTACGTTGGCATTCAGCAGTCAGACTTACTACAGAGGCAATGTGTAAAGCATTGACATAGCACTCGCGCACAATAAATACTTGGAGCTTCACAAAAGAGACTTCACACATGATGTATGTAAATAATGTTTGTATTCATCAACACACACTTAATAATCAACGTAAAATGAACGTCATGTACTTATGGGCATAAATCACATTACAAATTATTTCTAGCAGTACTATGCCCAGCCATGGTAGAATGACATCAGCAATATACACACGTGGGAAAGAGTCAATCCTACACCCTCCCTAGCACCATTATGCAGTGCAATACGTTATCCACCCCAGGCCCAACCCAACAAGTATTAAAAAGCAACACCACACAGTTAGACAATGCATCCTGGTCACAACTAACCCTAAGCGTAGTTCGCGAAGTAGCGCTTCGCGTAGCTACGCGAAGTGCACTTCGTACTACGCGTAGCACTATGTGAACTGCGTAGTACCCTGTTCGCACTGTGCAAGATGCCGTTTTCAATGATTGCACAGTGCGGACAAGCATCCTGCACTGTGCAATCATTGAAAACGGCATCTTGCACAGTGCGAGCTGTAGTTTTCTGCCGCTCGAGTAGATTTTTACTCGAGCGGCAGCTTTCTCAACGCGGACTGGTAGTTTCTCATCGCGAGCGGTCGTGAGCATGCGTGACCCCTCGCAATGAGAAACCTGACCTCCCTGCATTGAGAATCTCGCCGGGAGGTTTATTTTCCACGCTCGCGATCGTCAACTTGATTTTGCTGATCGCGAACGAGGAAAAAGTCTTGCCGGGATGTCATTTTGCTTGCTCGCGGTCGCCAACTTGACGTTGAGGACAGCGAGCAAGCAAAAAACTACCGCTACGCTACGCGTATTCGCACTGGGCTACGTGCAGTTCGCGTAGTGCGAAGTAGCGCAAACTTCGCAAACTACGCAAGCGTAGCGTATTGCTTTGCCCAGGGTTAGTCACAACAATGTAAAAATTATGTACATATACCGAATTATATCAGTTTCTAGCATCACCGCTGTCCGAGACCACACGAGTAAAATGTCAAACTTAATACTTTTCTAACCAGAAATCAACAAACTTGACAGTCTGCCAGCCAGTGTCATGAATCATAGATGGTTTGCTAACTGTCGGTCCTGCATGCACACACTCCCTCAGCACCTATGCGGTGAAGCAAATATGAGGCATGGTCTGTATGGAACACGCTTGCACAGGCACGCATTTGGCACCCTAATACGGTGTCAGTGATACCCAGCAAGCCAATTGGTTTCACGCTACAGACCCTATGGCCCCAAGACTCTCTCCACCCTCCAACTTACCCCGACTATCCTACACTCCTTGTGATTGGAGACACCCACTGTTCCCCTTAGGCACTAGGCTATATGCTGTCGAAGACACTCTTAGTCAGGGTTTCAAGAAGTTCACTCACAGGATGCAGAGCAGGAATGTGCTGAGGGCAACAGTCGGTCACACAAAAGGGGTCCACCAGGTCCTTCCGGAACCAGCCCAGTTCCGCAAAGCACAAAGGGGTCATACAGTATCTTGACCTGCTTCCAATCATTCTCAGAAGCGTTCCTCCAGCCCAGGCAATCACTCGCCCCATCAGGCCACAGCCAGGCGATACTACCTGGCACCACAATGTCATCGGGGAAGACCAGGTGAGGAGAGGGCAGGTGGTCCTCCGTGTTTAGGGTCAGAAAGGAAGCGAAGAATGAAGAGCGAAGTGGGGTATGGGTTAGAGAGGCATCTCTGAAGGAAGAGGCTCCCCGTCAGGTAAACGTCAATCAGAGTCACACTCAGGCAATCCAGGCAGAACGTCTGGTGCATTATGACACGAGTCACCCCATTCTATCTTGGGCACACAATGAAAAGTCGCAAAACCAGCACCTCCGTCGGAAGGAGGAACAACATCTAGTACATGGTGATATTGGTCACACTAGAGAATCTGGGCACAACATCTGGAGAGCGATGATACAAGTCGGACCATCCTGTTCCAGTCACATACAACGAAGAGTTGCAATTCCATACCTCCTTGGAAATGAGGCATAATGTCCAGTGCACATTGATATTTGTCACACCAGACAACCTGGGCTCACACACATAGGCTCAAGTTGAGCAAAGCCTCATAGGGTAGAATAAGGCTCTAATACAGCTACGCTCCCTCCTCCCAGGGCTACAACCTGTGAATTGGACACTGCTCGCAATGGGCAAACCTTTGATGTGGGCCAGAATTCAGGGTTCCGCACGAGGCAATCTGGTCTCCAGGCACAGAGTTCTATGCCCACGCTCCGCTACCAGTTGTATTCCAGCCAGTGATGTGAGTACTTGCGAGGACACCGTTCTTAAGGTGTCACAGGTAGATGGTGGGGGTCCCTCATAGGAGATCTTTAATGTCCCTGAGGCCTCAAAGAACAGGGGGCAAGCTTGACAAGCCCTTGGAGAGCAACTTTCAGGGGGGCACACAGCAGCAGGTAGTTGACCCAAGCCAGCTGCTATTCAGGATTGGCACGTGGTCCCTTCCAATGCAAGTTATTATCCTTGTGCATAACAGATTCCTCTGACAGATTCCTCTGACTACAATGTAGTTCCAGGTTCTCCGGTCCCACATCCCCACATGTGTATCTCACCCTTTGCTGAAGTGTGGCAGCAGTAGTTATAGTACAGTGTGTCTTTGAAGTTGGGTGTGGTTCAAAGAGTCTCTCTTTTAACAACAGACGTCTCTCCTAAATGCCAGTCCTGTGTACCATGAAGCCTTGGAATGCAGATCCTAATCTTTAGTGGGACCATGATTTGGCTCCAGAGGCCATGTGTCAAAACCTCTCTCTCCAATCTCTCCATCCAGGCCCGCAAATGGCAGAGGTCTGTTGTTACAATTGTATGCCCAGTTTTTTATAACTGTCGCTGGGGAATGCCCAGATGTGCTCCACCAACCTCCAGTGTGGACTGGAGCCAAGCACAAAGCCACACAAGAGAATTTTAGAGCATAGAAATGGCCAAGTTCTAGTAGTGGTATTTCTACTTGAGTCATGAAAAAGCCACCTTTACCACTGGAGAGGGGCTATCACTTTGAATCTAATGATATCAAACATGATGAGGACGAACCACTGCAATCCAGGGTTGCAGTCCATAGTACCATTCTGCAATGGCAGGCTGGGCACATATTCAGCGGCACCATCATGCCAGTGCACACACCAGCCCGCAATGGCAAGCTGGACTCAGATTTAGATGCAGCATTGGTGCAACACTCACACCAGTCTTCACTGGCAGGCTGGTCATGTTTTTGGAAGACCAGCGGTGCACCAAGCACCCCAGTCTGTAGTGGCAGGCTGGTCACGTATTTGGGAAATACTAGCAGGGGGCCACGCACCCTAGTCTGCGATGGTAGGCTGGTCACATATTTGGAAGTACCAGCGGTGCATTCTAGATCAGCACCACTTCCTACCCAGAGTAGGAAGGATGTGTGCTCACTTTCCCACTTCACCTTCCATGGGGAAGTGCCCCAATTGTTACAGCTACCGCAATAAAATCCGCAAAACCAGGGAAGAGAAAGCAGAAAGATCTGAGGAAACACTACCTGAAGGATTCAGGTCCAACAGCACTATATTAGGGACTTACTAGTAAAGCAAATATGCCTTTCATGGAGAAACCAATTACCATCCTATTTTAGACCCAGAGCACATGCACTTTAGCACTGGTCAGCAGTGGTAAAGTGCTCAGAGTCCTAAAACGAGGAAAAAACGAAGCTCAGCACACAATCAAAAAAAGGAAGTCAGGAGCAAAAACAAAAAGGAAACCACAACAAAAGATTACAGGTCCAATAGGGCCCTTTAATGTTCATTCTCCATTTAAACTCCTTACAGTTTTATGGGGGTGCTTCAGCACCTTCCACACCACTAGTTCCAGTGCAACTGAAAAGAGAAATATACTGGCTTCTAGTTTGTATCAGTGATTTCAAGTTGAACAAGCCATTATGATACAGCCAGCGCTCTCTACCTTTGTGAAACTCTCAATTATTTTGTCTCTACATATTATAATTGGGGCTCCCGGTTTTAGTTAGTTTTTTTTTTTTACTTTTATGCCTTTGTCCACATTTATCCTTTGGTAATTTGACCGGTATTTATTCAATTAAATATGTGATTTTGAAAAAATTAAACTTCATCTGGTGTATTTCCACTTTTATTTAACTGATGAGGGCACAGTAGCATTTCAGTCCCTGGTAGGTTTCAGTGCTAAAAGAGGAGATGTGCAATGCATCACCCATATGAAATGCTCTCATAGAAAAACATTCACATAGTAGAATAAATGCATGCACATCTGAGGCTCTTTAACAATGCTTTAGAAAACCTATTATACTCCCCTCTCAGTCTTCAGAGCCCTTGGCCTGGGAATCATGACTAACAGCTATCTGAATAATGGAAAAGAAGAGTGAGGCCCTCTGTTAAATTGAAGAAAGACACTCTTGATAGGTTCAATAGTTTAATCCATAGTGAGCAGGTACACAGCCAGACAGGTAGAAGAACAGTCTTCAACGGAATTACCCAGAATACATATGACATATGTAGAACACAGTGACAGTGTTCCATAGAACATGGAATGAACACAATTAAAGAGAAATTACATAAAACACAACATAACACATCCCCCTCGGAACATAATTAAAAAAAACATAAAACTAACAACCATCATCCCCCTTCTTATAACAGAAAAAAAATATATATATATATCTTTCACAACGGAAAACTTTCCGAAATATAATCAGCCAACTAAACAGGAGGCTTTTTTTTCACGCCTAGAAAATCTAATTACATTCGATTCTTCTTGACTGGCAAAACCTGAAACACCGGGAACAGGCATATCTACCAAACCATCTTGATTGGCCAAGCAAGAAACACTAGGAACAGCAAAATTGGAGCTATCAACAACTAAATCTCCGTTAGGGACATTTACATTAGATGACTCAGATGAAGTTGAACACATCAAATCTTCCAAATTAAATAAATCAGAGGATTTGCTAAAAGAATCAAAAGGAGCTGGATCAAACAAATCAGGAGATTTGTTAAGGGAATTCAAAGGATTAGAACACTTAGCTATCCTTTTAAGATTCCACACCCGTCCATCAGTGAGACGAACAGAATTATTCAAGATTTCCACAACTTGCATAGGCTCATAAAAATGATTTTCCTCCTTAGGAGATTTATCAGGTTTCTTAACTCTTACCCACTGTCCTATAACAATATCAACATCTTTCACATTATGCCTGGCATCATTCCAAACTTTACTCTTGAGATGTGAAGACTGACTTTTTTCCTTAACAAAATTTTCAGACCAGTTAACAACATTAGATTTAAACAACCATCCAGGTGTAAATTTTGTTCTTGGATTCCTGCCATGCATGAGAACAAAAGGAGGATAACCCGTGGCTTCACATATAGATGTTCTGCAAGACCAAACCATTTTCAACACCTGAGTTTCCCAATCCTTGTTACCAGAAGACATCTGAATGGTGTTTTTGATAACCCGGTTGAAACGCTCAACCATGCCATTGCTGTTAGGGTTATACAAAGCCGTGGTTTTGTGTTTGATGCCTAATCCATTAAAATACTCTTTTGCTTTACTGGACATAAACTGAACACCATTGTCACTTAACAAAACAGAAGGAATGCCCTCCAAGGTGAAGGGTTTGTCTAAAAATCACAAAACAGTATCCGTATCTGCCCTATTAACAATTTTTACAAAAGGCCACCTTGAGAACAAATCCATTAACACCAAAATATACTTCTGCTCATTTCCAATGGGACCCATAATGTCAATAGCTGTGTGCTCCCAGGGTGAATTGGGTCCAATCATTGTACCCATAGAAGGCTTGCACAACACCAAAGATTTATCGGCAGCCTGGCATGATTTACAATTCCTGACAAATCTATCTATATCTCCATCCATTCCAGGCCACCAAAAAGAAGTTTTAACTGTGCGTTTAGAACGAACAATGCCAAAATGTCCTTCATGGCATAAACCCATGATGGACAAACGCAAAGTCTTTGGAGGTATGACTCTTTCGCCAAACCAGATATTACCATCTCTAACACTTAAATCAAATCTAATCCCCCAAAATGACTTTAAAGGATGTTTACAATCCACTCTCCTTGGCCAGGACTCAGCTAGATGCGATTTCACCAAAGTTAACTCCTCATCTTTGAAATATTCATCGTCCCACTTTTCCTTCAAAATGCCTGCACCTTCTGAATCCTGAACATAAGCCACCTGAAAAGAGTTCCACAATTCATCCTCACATTCCTCAAGCTGTTTTGGCATTCTAGAAAGAAAATCAGCTATACAATTCTCTTTCCCAGGTAAATATTCCACTTTATAACAGAAATCTTTCAACTTGATGACAAGTCTAACAACACTTGAAGAAGTATTAATAGTTCCTTCAGTGGTTAAAACCCTGAGTAATGGCTTGTGATCACAGCGTAAAATGAATCTTGTACCCCACACAAAAGCTCTGAAATTATTTACAGCCCACACACATGCTAAAGTTTCTTTTTTAATGGTAGAATATTTTTCCTCAGTAGGCGATAGTGACCTGGAAGCATATGCCACAATTTGTTCTTTGCCATTCAAACCAATCCATACTAATATAATAAAGAGAGAGCCCAAACCTTTGAGGCGGGTAATCTCAGGAACCACAGCACCAATCACAACACCCAATACAGCGATGGAAAGGGCAGTTGCAGCAGAAGGACATAGGCTATGCAGACGCCCACCATATACATTTAAAAGGTAAAAGAACCGTGCCAGCAAAGTAGTCCCTTGTGGGCGTGTCTGCGTTGTGCTGTGGGCGTGTGCTGGGGGGCGTGACAAATGCTGGGGGCGTGTGGTACGTTCCGCCCTTCATGCCATGTCTCATATCGTGTGCTAATCACACCCTGCTCCCTTTAAATACCCCTGCACCCCATAATCATAACCCACCCTTACTCCTTAAAATACCCCAACACCCTTAAACACTAACCCATCTTAACCCTATAAATATACCCTGTACCCCAAAACCCCAACCTATCCCTAAACCCTAAAAATACCCCTGTACCCCAAACCCCAAACCTAGCCCTGGACCCTATAAATACCACTGCACCTCAAAACCCAAACCTACCTCTGAACCATAAAAATACCCCTGTACCCCAAACCCAAACCTAGCCCTGAACCCTTAAAATACCCCTGTACCCCAAACCCCAAACCTAGCCCTGAACCCTAAAAATACCACTGTACCCCAAAACCCAAACCTACCCCTAAACCCTAAAATACCCCTGTACCCCAAAACCCAAACCTAGCCCAGAACCCTTAAAATACCGCTGTACCCCAAAACCCAAACCTACCCCTGAACCCTAAAAATACCCCTGTACCCCAAACCCCAAACCTAGCCCTGAACCCTAAAAATAACCCTGTACCCCAAAACCCAAACCTACCCCTGAACCCTAAAATACCCCTGTACCCCAAAACCCAAATCTAGCCCTGAACCCTAAAAATACCCCTGTACCCCAACACCCTTAAACACTAACCCATCTTAACCCTATAAATATACCCTGTACCCCAAAACCCAAACCTATCCCTAAACCCTAAAAATAACCCTGTACCCCAAAACCCAAACCTAGCCCTGAACCCTATAAATACCCCTGCACCTCAAAACCCAAACCTACCCCTGAACCCTTAAAATACCCCTGTACCCCAAAACCCAAACCTAGCCCTGAACCCTAAAAATACCACTGTACCCCAAAACCCAAACCTACCCCTGATTCCTAAAATACCCCTGTACCCCAAAACCCAAACCTAGCCCTGAACCCTTAAAATACCCCTGTACCCCAAAATCCAAACCTACCCCTGAACCCTAAAAATACCCCTGTACCCCAAACCTAGCCCTGAACCCTAAAAATACCCCTGTACCCCTAAACCCAAACCTACCCCTGAACCCTAAAAATACCCTTATACCCCAAACCCCAAACCTAGCCCTGAACCCTAAAAATGCCCCTGTACCCCAACACCCATACCTATCCCTAAACCCTAAAACTACCCCTGTACCCCATAACCCAAAACTATATCTGAACCCTTAAAATACCCAAACACCCCAAAACATATACCTCAGTACCCCAAAACATATACCCCTATACCCATACTTACCTTATCCAAACATAAAAAAAACATGCTTTTACCATTCATGCATTTACAACGAATTTCGTTGTAAATGTATGCGTGGTAAAAGCATATAAAATGTAATGCCATGCGTTATAATGGCATCGCGGAGTCATGGTACTTTCATAATGAAAGTATGCGGAGTGATGGTATGCGGAAAGAGAGTTGCGGAATAATGGGTGTTTACCCTCCCCCGGTAAGTACATTGGTGAAACGGCGGCCGACATCTCCAGCAACATACTCATATTTTTTCACCACCCATTTGAAAAATATAAAGGTCTCTCTCATTGATGGCCAGCACCGACATACACTTTTAGACACACCTCCCGCCACAAGTTCTAGAATTGCGAACTTTAGAGCTTGGGTAGCTACGTTCGAATCTCGGCATCAGCTCAACATCCTGTGATTCCAGGCAAATCGCTTTGTCTCCCCGTGCCTACCACACATGAATGTGTTCTTCTGTAATGTAAATTGTACTCATGCCATGTTGTCGAGTTCGCGCTATATCATATTGCAAGGAAAAATAAAGTAGGGAAACTCGAGTTCACACACTACTGAATGCGCACTCTTAAGTGCATCAGCAGTGTACTGTAAATTGGAGCGTTTCACAGGCCTGTCACATATAAGAAATGCTATCAAAACGAAATTCTACAAAACAATCTACTACTGGCCGGCAGCAATTCATACCCGGACAACGTCGGGACGGGCTGCTAGTTTGAGATAAAACAGAACCTAACCCTTTAATGCTTGCATCGGTTGTGATGACAGTTTGCGCCTCAGGATTAAAACTTTTTAAAGATGTGAAGTTAGTGATGCAGCTTTTTCTGTCCTCAAAATCTTGTTCACATTCCATAGACCAAACAAACTTAGTTTTGTTTTTCAACAGTTGTCTAATATTATACGTTCTGGTAGCAAAATTTGGAATATATTTAGAGCAAAATTCTGCTAGGCCTATAAAGGATCTAACATCATCCTTTCCTTTGGGAGAAGGAGCGCATCAATTAAATTAGGTTTTGGTCTGATACCATCACAATCAATGACATAACCTAAATAAGTAACATGATCGCTGGCAAAAGTACATTTGGTATATTCTACAGTCAAACCTTTAGCATCTAGTATACTCAAAACTTTTTCCAAAGAACTATCATGTTCTGCCTTGTTTTTACCAAAAACGAGAATATCGTCTTGGAAAAACTTTGTGTTCTTTACAGTGGAAAACAATCTGTACATTAAGCGCTGGAAAACAGCCGCAGCCGAAGCCAGGCCGAAAGGCATCCTCTTAAATTGAAAACATCCTTGAGGGGTTATAAAGGCAGTGTAATGCTTGCTGTTTTTTAACAAGGGAATCTGGTGTTATGCGGCAGATAAATCAATTGTGGTGAACCATTTAGCTCCATCAAGTAAGGCTAACATCTCATTAATTTTAAGCAAGGGGAATTGATCCGCCACAATATTATCATTCAGATGTCGTAAATCCACACATAATCTCAATTTTCCGTTTGTACGTTTCACAACAACTAAGGGAGAAACCCAAGCAGATGCCTCAATTGGCTCAATTATGTCAGAAGAGACCAATCTATCAAGTTCAGATGCAACATCCTTTCTCAAAGCGATTGGTACACTTCTGACCTTATGGATTTTCGGCACTGCAGAATCTTTTAAAATGATCTTATGCTCAAAATCCTTTAATTTCCCAATTTTCTTCTGAAACACAGAAGGAAATTTCTTTAAGAGTTCCCCACCCGTTTTAGTGCCTTCATACATCACCAACACTTTTTCCACTGAATTGGGATCAAGAATTATATGTAATTCTCCTTGATCTTTCCATCCCAACACCAATGGTCCTTTTTTAGAGACATACAACTTGCCATAAGATTTGCGATTCTTAAACTCAAATTTCAACCAACGGAAACCAATAATATCAATCTTTCCACCATTATAACCCTCCGGGTCAATATCAGGCGGAGATAATTTTGGACCAACCCTGTCAACAAAAGAGTTAAGCCAAACGTCTTCATTGACAATCGTAAAGTGTGAGCCAGAATCCGCATATACCCTCACACGCACACCACCAATGTGCATCCAACATTCAGGCTTATTGTCGACCAGTAAACATCCATCACAAATGTTGAGAAGAAGTTTCTTCTTTAAGACAACAGCACACTCAGAGGCCTGGTCATCACCACTAGAGGTGTTGTCGTCAGAGACAACGTCCTCTTGAATACATTTAACTGTTCTGGTCTTTCTTCTACATGCTTTAGTATAATGACCATACAGTCCACATGCACCACATTTACTCTTTTTAGCAGGACACGACTTAGCAAAAGCCAAATGCTCAGAACTCCCACACCTATAACATTTTGGAGGTTCACCGCTATTTCTAGGCTTTGTCCATGCTTCATTCTTTTGTTTAAAACTACTGTTCTTTTTTGAACTTGAATTAACCTTGGCAATAACATCTTTGTTAAGGGTTTCAGATTTCAAAGCACTAGCACATCTGCTGGAAGGTTCAGCTTTACGAACTAAAGCTAATATGTCATCTAAACAAGCATCACCATTCATCCAGAGACGTTCCTGAATTGCAGGATTATTAGCATGCATTACGACTTGATCACGAACCAAATCTTCTAGTAGCATACCAAAAGCACAATCAATCCCCATTTTCTTTAGTTCACCAACATAGTCATCAACCGTCTCATTTTTAGACTGCTTCCTTTGAAAGAATTTGTATCGTGTAAAACCAATACAGACCTTGGGGGCAAAATACTTATCTAAATTAGACAAGGCATCAGTGAAAACATTACTGTCCCCACCCCCAACAATGGGTTTGTTCATCTGATTATAGCATTTAAGGCCTTGCGGACCTAAAGAATGTAATAGAATGCGTTTCTTTTGTTCAGCTGACATTTTACCATCAGAGTCAACAGTCTCGATATAATTAAAAAAATAGTCTTTCCACTCCAACCATTTCAAATCCGGTGTAGAGCCCTTTGACCAGAAGTCTTGTGGATTACTTAAAGAAAAGGTTTGTTGACTCATGTTGAAATTAAACAAGGGATGATGTTTTAATAATAAACCTTTAAGGTGGAATTGTTCAGAGAGAAAGTGTTTTCCTGAGAAAAGAAAAAAAAATAAGCTGATAAAGAACTTTTCCTCACTGTCCTTTCTTCACCACCAGAAGAATTAAGTTCCAAGAATGTAAAATCCAGAAATAAATGCCAGGATGAAATCCAAGTAGTAATTTGTTAAAAAGAATTTAAATTAACAAAACAGTACCTTAAATCGCTTTTGGTAATTGCTTTTTCAAATGTCCAAATCCGATTAAAACAACACGAGTTGTTCAAACTGCTTCCTGTAACTCGAGTGTTCAAACTGCTTTCTGTAACTCGAGTAGGCCTGCCCAATCCAAAATGGCCGCCGCTTATGATGCGCCACGTTCACGTAGAACGTTTGACGTGGGAATAATGCAAAGAATCTTCAGAGGACAAGCACGGAGCTGCGAGCGTGAAGAGCGAGTCGCGAGCATTCAGCACAGAAGGCAGACTCGCGCACCGATCCAGAACTGCATTTTTTAAATGGATAACGGTGGGTACTTTGAGACACAGAGCGCAGGAGCGTTTGCTAAAGCTAAATAGTAGTAATAATGCCGAAAACAACACTCATTTTTTTTATTGTAAACAATGGTTCTGTCGGGTGTCTAAGATAGTTATTCAAAACACATATAAATTTGTCTCTGCTTTCTTATGTATTATCAAATACTTAGATCAGTCATTTAATGAAAGCCTAGTATCACAGCAAATCCCAAACAAGGAAGGCAGAGTGAAAATATATTTTTAATCAGTGAATTATTCTCATTCATGAACACTCTGTATCACATATAAATTAATCAATGAGACAAAAATTACTTTGTTAAGGACGGCGCATATAGAAAAAAGGCGTGCATTGTGACAAAGTGCATACGTGCATAAAGTGAATTTTATAAAAGAGTGATTGAGAGGGAAGAGGAAAGGGAAAAACTTTTTGGGCCAGTTTCTGTATTAATACTCGTAATGTATTCAGTAAGCCACTACACTTGGCCTTAGTAACTGAATATTTTCTACTGGTCCAGTAGTTATCGTCGACGTTTCGACCCTTGGACGCCTTAATTGTGGGTCTGGGGCGGGTCTTCTTCAGGACTGGGGCGGGTGGGGTAGTAAATTCGCGCCTGTTGGTCAAAGAGATATGCCATCAGGCAGGGATTTGCGAAATTTACAACCGAATTTAAAATCAATTAAAATAGCGTGAGTGCTCAGATTATTACTGCACTCACCTATAGGTCCTTCATGATTACGGACCTTGAAGGTTTTCAGAATTATCACCCTTTTCTCCATAGGCCATCTGGTTCCTATATCCTTTGATTCTATTAAGTTAAATAAGGTTGTGCATGAGAAAGAATCTATTCAAGTCTAGACACTTGAAAACATAATTTGCTTGTGGTACTCTGTTAGAACTCACCGAGGTGCTTGAAACGTATGTCTTTCTGTACAAGCTTCAGTGGGTCCGTTGTATGGAACTCGTGCAACCCTCTAATATCAGGGGCAATCCGTCTATTGAAAAACCAGCCACACCACTTAACGTGATCTAAAATGCAAGGGGAGAGGTTGGCTTAAATGCAGGATCCCAAAGGGATTCAAGCGCATTACCGGTAGATTCAGGTTACTGACTCATTCCGTAAACGTTTCTCACCTGGTTATTTACTCTAATTTCATGTTAATAATTCGGCCAACGGGTCTAAATCCCTCTGTGTGCCACGGTCATTGGTACAAGGATCGGATAACGCTGATACTTCTTCCCTCGAGGACGTAAAGGCGTAGGGGCCGCGCTGGGTTGCTAGGCAACCAACGTACTACGTGTACGTCATGAGACAAGCGTTCCCAGTTGCCTGGTGACGCGAAGGGCAAAGGTTGAAAGTGCTTCCATTAATGCGTCTCCTTTGTCAATATGACAAACACTCGAAGTATGTACAAACCGGCACCCTCACTGGATCTCGGGATTTGGAAGCATGCATCAGTGCGTGTATAGTGTAATGGTGATACGATGTCGTACCGATTACAAAGCAAACAGTTTCACATTCCATGCAAACAGTCTCACCCTCACTAAGTCTCGAGAATAGAAAGGATGCATTAGTGCGTGTATATTCGATTAGTGACGCGATGTGGTACAAATTACATTAGTATCAAAGTGCACATGTTAGGACACATTTACGGCAGATAATAGCATTATAACCAGCCTTAAAGTGGTGATATGGTGATATCGTCATTGAGCACACTAGGTGACTTATTGCTAATATTTGATTGGCTATGACCAATCTTACATTGCACAGTGTCATATTCAATGTAAACAGTGTCTCGGGTTACTGTAACATAGTCACATAAGGCGTCATCATCATTAAACATATTGGGTGACTTATCGCTAGATATTGATTAGTTATGGCAAATATTGCATTACCCACTGTCGTATTCAATGCAAACAGTTTCAAGAGTTAATGTAACATATTATTTCTAAAAGCGCTTCTAAGGGAAATCTGTGAGGCACATTCCTAACAGACTCCAAATATTTGTGACCGCCATGTGCCCTCCCTCGGCTCCAGTAACAGGTGGCCCTCAGCGCCCAAGACTGTTAGTGTTACGTGGATGGCACGGTGCCAACCCAGGCCTGGCCAGGTGGCTCCAAAGAGCTGGTTAGTAGCATATGTCCACTGCCTGTGGATATTCTGTGCCTAGGCACATTGTGGCCCATCGGTGGCTCATGGCACGCCATCCCACGTCCACAGGTTCTCTTCCTCACAATGGGTCGGCAAATGCCAGGTGAGTGAGAAAACAAGTAGACGGAGTTAACAGATGGTATAATCCGCAGGCACGCAGGCATTATTTCTTTGTAATCCTTTTGGTAATTCATGTCCAGGCTATTTTGTTCTTGGCACTTTCTCTCTAAGGACCTTGGGCCTCATTTATGAGGCCTTGCGTCAGCTTTGAGCTTCCAATGCATCACTTTTTGTGACGCATCGGCGGCGTAAAAACATGCCTCCTGTTGTGCACTATTTACAAAGTGACGCATCTAAGCAGATGCATCACTTTGTAAACCCCTCCGCTACATTATACCTGCATCAGGTATAATGTATGCAGGGGGGGCGTTCCCCCGCAAAATGCCTCGTAGAAGTGACGCAGTGAAATCTATGAGATTTCACTGCGTCACTTCTAGGACGCCATTGAATCAAAATCTTGCACCTGCCTCACAGCAGGCGTAAGACTGACGCGGGCCTATTTCACATGGGGCTTGCCCCATGTGAAAGGACGCATTGCTGGAGTTGCGTCACTTTTGTGACACACTCCAGCAATGTGTCACTTTTGCGCTTACAGATACGTCAGAAATACTGACGTATCTGTAACTCCTTGCGACATGATGCGTCATACATTAAATATGAAGCATCAGGTATGTCGCAAGGAGTGCGCACTGTGAAGTGACGCATCGCTGCTTTCATGCAGCGATGCGTCACTTCTCATAAATGAGGCCCCTTGTGTCCTGCTGGTCTCATACAGTGACAATCACTGCTAGAATACAACCACATTCCATGAATGTAACCAGAGCTAAAATGATGCACATTCAAAGACTGTAACTTGTGCCATCTCGTCCAAATACAGTGAAAATTACTGCCACCAATACAACCACATTCCCTGAATGTAACTGGAGCCAACTGTGCACATTCAATGAATGGAACTCGTGTCATGTTGTGCATATACAGTAAAATCCCCTTGAACAATAGAACCACATTCAATGAACGTAACTGGAGCCTACTGTCAATATTCAATGAATGCAACTCGTGCCACCTTGTGCACATACAGTAACAATCACTGCTATCCATACAACCACATTCAGGGAATGTAACTGGAGCCAACTTCTGCACATTCGGGGAATGCAACCTGTGCCACGATTTGCACATCAGTGAAGGTCACAGGTAATAATACTAATATAAGCACATTTCGTCAAAGTGGCTCATGTCAATTCATGCTCACACAAAATATGTAACTGTAACTTGTGTCAGTCCAGGCACCCCAATGAAAATGATGAATGTTAATGTATACGCATTGAAAAGTAGCAACATCAGCGTTAGTTCCTTTTTTGCTCTATTAAGAAACTTTTTGGAGGAACCAGCATTTCCTTTTTTGCCTTTGTCATAAATTATTGAAAGATTTACATCTGAAAAGAATTTGAAGCATCGGTGTGCATGTGGTGTAATGGCTAGAGCGGCCAACTGTGAAACTGGGGAAGCGGGTTCGAATCTCGGTGAGAGGCTCCACATAGTACGATTCTTAAGAAAGAAAAACTAGTCATTGGTGGTTGCTGCAGTGTGACTGCAAACAACTGCTGCATTTGTGTTTGGAGGGGGAAAGAGGGGAGGTTGATAACGTGATGGTTTCCAGCAATTAATAAAAAGCTTTTGCAATGCGATATGTCTCGGCCGGCTACTCCGTTTCTTTAGACGAGCCACGTCTAAAGAAAGGTGTGTGGCAGCTATTAAAGTGAAAGCGTGTTATGGGGTGCTTTTTTGTAAAAGTGCCCATGGCACGCTTTCACTTTAATGTCAGCAGTGCACCTTTTTTTAGACGCAGCTTGTTTAAAGAAAGGAGGGCAGCTCCAATTAAAGTGAAGGCACGGCATCGGACACTTTTACAAAAAAGCATTTGTTTTCAAACTTGAGAAACAAATGCTTTTTTCATAAAAGCACTCCATCCCACGCATTCACTTTAATATCGGTCATGTCTAAAAGAAAGTGGCAGGGTTCCCATTAAAGATAAAGCGCTGAATGGGGCATTTGTAAAAAAATAAATAAAAAAAAACTAAGCAGTCCATAAACAAATAGATAAAAACCTACATTGTAAGGAAACTGTAGTTGGCTGGTGCTCCTGGTTTACAAACGGAACTGATGTATCAGGAGCACCGGCCAATAAGGAGCCAGGAAACAAGAGCAATAGAGTTCTAAACCAATGGCAGGCAGCAGCCGTTATTACATTCCATAGAGTGATTACAGCAGGTCCTGCAGACAGAGCATGTGCACTGATGCTTGACCTAAAAACTGATGGAGGTCAGCATTATCCCCCGCAGTTTTCCGATTCAGGACAGATGGAAAGGGTTCTGATATCCCAAATCCTCAAAGACATGAAACAGCCATTGCTTCACTAATTAATGCTTTGACCAGGTTAGGTGAGTTTAATTCAATCAAAAGAAAACTTAGATAACACATTTCTAAAAGTTTGCTATGCTACAAATTAACCACACAAAATCACCCTGGGAAAATGGGAAAAAGTATAAAGTCTTTAAAAAAGCAAACTGATTTATTAAAAAGGCAATCATTCATTTGAAATAAAAAAGAATGTGTGACATAAAAAAATGAAATACTAAAAAAACAGTTTCTTGGAAAACAGTTCTGAAACTAATAGTAATTAATTGTAAATCTAGCAGGAAGACTTCCATAATTTGCATTCTAGCTAATGTGTACGCTCATAGCTTTAGCTACATTAGGTATTAACTGGCAATAAATAAAAAACATACACTGTTCTTCACTTCACTGGACGAAAACCATCTACTTATAAAGGTAGAAGCCTGCTTTATGAACAATTGCAACAAATATGTAAGGCTATTGACAATTACATCTCATTCCATTTGTTATATGCTATCTCTGGCATACGGTGTTAAGATGTTGCCTTTCACCATGCACCTTCCAGATGCATCAATGCACTTAGGGTGCACTTTGCGATTTTAGCACGCTAGTCATGCAAAATCCACAACTCCACATGCAGAAGCAAAAGATACAATCATAAAGTTGTTCCTGAACTTGAAGCAGGGTCGTATTGGGACCAAACATAGGCACAGGCACCCCCAAACAAAGAGCCTGACATTTGCGAATTGCAACCTTAGGTGAAGCAGTGCTTTTTAGGTCGCGCATTTGCATGCACTTCTGCTTAGATGCCACTTGTGATCTAACGCTTTCCTGATTAGCCTACATGGGATGCTTAAATAAATATAACTATATTAAAAGGCTCCTTTTTTGTGGTACATAAAAGGTATCAAAAGTATCCTCAAATTAGTGATTCGTAAAGCATCTCTTTGTTGAAAATTGTGTTTGAGTTTTTAAACAATGTATAGGATTAGTACCCTTGAATGAGTTTTATTTGAGGGACTCCCACAGCCTCACTTTCACTGTGTGTGGACTCTGTATTAAGTAAATAGATGAGGCTGGGCTGAGTTCTCCCTGACACTGAATGCCCCACGGCATGGTTTCTTCTTTACATGTTTCCAACAGTGAAATACTTGGTCTGTTTTTTCCATTTTTAGGTTTGGCCTGCACAGCTCTTGTATTTAATATAAATCTTAAAAGGGGCTTCAGTAACTTATATTGCACAACTTCTCACAAAGCAACAACTTACAAAAAAAACTGCTTATTATTAATCACATAGACAAAATCTATTGCATTTACCAATGCTTGTTCTAATTGAATTTTCCCAATCAGAAGAGCTTTGCCTGTCTGAGCTGGTGCCAGTCTTCTATGTTATTGAACAAACAGGACATCTTGACGCAAACTTGTTTCCTTTCCTTATCACAGGATTCTGGAAACCTTGGGCGTCACTTCCATGGATACGAAGATGGACTTTGTGGCCCAATACTACAGTGTGCTGGCCCGAAAGCCTGCTGAGGACCAATGGGAGCTGGTGACAATTGAACATGGTGGGGCTTAAAAGTTTGTGGAGCACAAGCTTAGCGAGCGGGCCTGAATGTCATACAAGGAGTTCGGGAGAGGGAGGGATGCTCCAGCGGAAAATATTTGAAAGAGCGGGTAAATGGTGTATTTTCAAGTAAATATGAGAAAGCTAGAAGGTTAATAAAGCACTTATGAAATTATAATTATGACATCAATCAAAAGATTTCAATGAGCCATTTCAAGGTCTCTGCGACCTTTATTGTGTGTGTGTGTAATGTGTGTGTGTGTGTGTAATATGGGTGTCTGTGTGTAATGTAGGTGTAGTGGTACCCCATATCACTCGGGAAATTGAAACATCAACATTATGCCATGCTTGAGTAATGTGGGAGGAAGGATCTCCATATTGCCCAGGAAATGGAGGAAAGTCAAGGTTTCCATACCCTTCATTTCATGGCGTGTTTGTGTAGTGTGGAAGAATAGGGTTCCCCATCATTCAGGAGATTGAAGCACCTTGGGGCCATCAGCATCTTCTGATGTTTGTGTAACCTTGTAACAACAAAGAACCCCTCAGGAAATTGTGAACCTCGAAGACTCCATTAGTTTCAAGGCATGATAGTATAAAGAGGTAACCAAAAGCCTCCCCTCTCAATTGTCCAAAGTGATGGCACCTCCTCATCCGCTCACAGCACCACTTTTTGAAATTATTGTACTTTCAGGTCTCCATAATCTTTAGGTCATGTTTTTACAATTTGGTAACTGCAAAAGGCACAACAGGAAATTAGTGCGCCTCCCAGGTCAGCACGAGCTCCATGTCATGTTTGTGTAATCTACTCATTTTTTTTGTTTGAATATCTTTTATTGCTTTTTTGAATGTTACACATAATACACATCATAACATCTGTAATGAAATTATAACATTGCATCACGTAACCATGTATAGACAGTCGGTCAATAGTGGCGATATAACAACATAAATGAGTCTTCCATCCGCCGCAGCATTGGGCGATAACATATCAAAAGATGGGCCCCGCTCGTACATCTCCGGTAAGTTATACCAAAAAGCAATTATAAGACGGTTGATTAGTAATATGCATTAACATCAATCAAGAGAAATCATGAAATAGCATATGTGCATTTCGATATCCATATCTTTAGGGCCTTTATTCACAACTTAAGCAACAACGGAACACAAAACTATAAAAGGAAGATAATAAAATATAAAAGGAAAAGCGGGTCAATAATAAAGAACCAACCATGTGCCTTCACCAGTGCAATATTTTGCTTGTGGGGTATGTGCTGCGTGGGAGCCAAAAGGTATGTGTTCGCCGCGCGGATGGGACCAGCATGGGAGGCGGAAGGGTCGGCGGCAGGTGCAGTATTAGCACCACATCCATGGCCTAGCGGGAGCAGATTGTCCGGTATTCGAAGAAATGTCACTGCAGTATTCCCTGATAATGGCAGCGCGTGGGTGAACCTGGGGCATGGAGGGGCCTCCCGTGGATCATCACTGCCAGTGTCCTCTCACCCTGCCGCAGGGGCAGCCATGTTATGTCTGTGAAATATTGCGTTGTTGGCATGCGTGGTGAAATGCCTTCAGAGTGTCATCCCAGGACTGCTCTATGGGGTATTTCCTCATTCCCGCTGTCTCCTCCCTGTGCAGGATCGTACTTTCCGCCCTTGCCCAGTTATCAAAGGAGCTATGCCAGTGCGTAGCCTGGGGGGGTTCGCTGCACTTTCAGCGCTTAGTGATTAATCTTTTTGCCGTAATAAGCCCTAGGTCCCAGAATCTAGCAGGGACCTTCAACTGTTTCGTTCGTTTATATATGCCTAATATGCATACCTCCCATGTGTGTTTCAACCCCACACCGACACCCTCAGCCAGGGTATCCGTCACTGTGCGCCAGTATGTTTGCAACATGGGGCATGACCTTACCATCTGTAAAAGCTCTGCAGCTACAAGCATGCATCGTGGACATGCAGATGTTGTGAGTTTGAAATAACGTTTTATCTTATCAGGTGACAAATACGTGTGGTGGATTATGTAGAATTGTATGAGCTTGAAGTGGGAATTGCGCGGGATATTCGTGGCACCAGCCAACACCATTGCCCACTCCTTATCCGTCCACGCTCGTCCTCTATCTGCCGTCCACTTGTCCCGCAAAGTCTGAGAAGAGAACTGCGTATGCGTGAGGAGTGCCTGCGCAAGCCAGTGTACCACATGGGAACCATTCCCCATAACATGTAAGTACTGCACCAGTAGGTGTACTGGCAATTCCTCGGATAGGTCTCCCCAGGCTCGCGTCAGTGTGCGTACAAGTGCAGCATGTAGGAGGAATTGCCCTGCAGGGAGGCCCGTGTCAGCTGCTATCGTACCAAAGGGGACCAGCGATCCCTCCGCATACAAATCTCCCACAGTGTCCACCCCTACTCTCGCCCAATGCTCTAGGGCCGTCTCTTTGATCACTTCCCGCTCTGTGGGCGTGCCCAGCAGCGGGAGCACCGGCGCATATGGTATCACCGTATTAGTGATCATTCTTCAGGCTACGTACAAAGCATCGGCGCGCTACCGCTAAGTGCAACTGCGTCGGACAAGGAGTTTTGGTCAGCGGGTGAAACAGTGTGTGGGTCAGGGTCAGGGTCACGGTGTCCGTGGCGGTATCTCCCAAGTTTTTCCCACCCACTGCAATTGCGCAGCTAAGTAATAGAGTTCCTGGTTGGGAACTGCCAGGCCTCCTGATTTGTGTAATCTACTCATGACAAAAGACCCTCCAAGAAGTGGTGGCACTTACATGGTCTCCATGAACTTCAAACATACCAGCAGTTTGTTGGCCTGCACACAATGAGCCACTAAGACCAGATCAAGGAGCCAAAAAAAACACAAAAGTAAGTTTGCAAATGCACATGGATGAGACATGAATGTCCAGTGGACTTTGATTCTGTAATAAATCCTGTGTAATTGGACAGTCTTAGCTGCTGCTGGTAGTGCTGTGTTTGCAGAAGAGATGCTGTATTTTATTACTTTGCCCCCAAGTTCTCAGAAGCGATGACCTTCTTGAAGCTGTCCTCACCTGGCAATATTTTATTACAAATCTGCTTAGAGTTTGTTTTCCTTGTTAAGTTTTTCAGTTGGTGTAGCACTAATTCTTACGCAGATCATAAGGCTATGAAAAGAGTGTAAAATTAAATAAAAAATAATTACATTCCGGAGCCAGAAAAACAGCGTCCACAGACGTTGCTATTCAGAGGAGGAGAGTGGCATGACTTATTGCAGACACGGGTCGTGGAAAAGGACATGCTATAAACACCCTCAGGCTGCTGCTCCGAGAGGGTCCTGTAACCTTTGGAGGACACGCACGAAGCTGGTTAACATTTAGAACAGGCCCGAGCCCAGCAGGGAGGGCCTGGGCGACAGGGAAGTACTTAGGCCTGGTACTGTCTCAAGCTGACAAAAGGAGATGATGTACAGAGCGCTGAAACTTTTAACTCACCCCAGTCACAGATCTGGGTTGAATCCATCATCGTTCTTTAGCTCACTTCGCCGCCCCAGTTCAGACCCAGCCATATGCAAATCAGTCTTGACCCTGTTCCTTATGGGAACAGTCCAGCCAAAACTGACAAGCCAGGTCTTCCCTGGACCGGAAACAAGCATCCTGGGTTCGGTTTTGGGTAACACCCTTCATCAGCCAGGCTAGCTTGAATCCAGTGGCAATAATACTATATCAATAAGCAACACACAATCATCCCTTTTCCCCCCTTTCACTACAGTGAAGCTGTTGTGCAGTCAGTTATCTTCTCACTAGATTATGCAAATGCCCTCTCTCTTGGGCTGCCCACCTTTTAGCATTCTGTACCCTTCAAATCATTCAGGACAGTGTTAGGCTACTCATCTGAGACTGCTGCTTCGCAATGCTATTTCTTTTCACCTTTCTGCTGTCTGCTGTGTTTTTGGTTTGAAACCCTGCATCTGCAGGGCTCTTTCCATATGTCATTGTGCACTGCATTAAAACGGTTCTTTCTTTTTATAGCACTCCGTAATGTTAATTCTAGAATCCTATACTCTGTGCCATACAAACTCCTATGCCATCCTAAAATTTAAGATGGCCCTGATTGGAGACAGATCCTTCTCCTTTCTTGTTGTGCTGGACTGGGACTCCCCCTCTGGAGCTATGGCGTGACTCCAGTCATTTGGAAAAACACTTAAAACTGTCCTTTCTCCACATTAGTAAAGTCTACACCTCTCCTTTGGAGCTCTCTTGGTGCCAGAATGCCCGATTTGCAAATCCTTTTCATTCATCCCATTCAAGAGAACAATAACTGAGTTCAATTCATTTAATGCATTTCCACTTATTAGACATTTATGATTTATGTACTTATTTTATTAGGATTATTAATGCTATTTCTAACCATTTTACATACTTCCAAACTTAGTAAGTAGCTTCTTGCAACGCGGCTTCAAACAATGCCATATAATTAATGTCCAATTGATATTACCTCCTATGAGGTCACTTCCTGTCAGGTTAAATCTTATGCAAATTATAGGGGCCTCGCCTGTTCCTATTCTGCCCGGGCCCCACAAATCCTTGGACCAGCCCTGGGTCCACCCTCAGTCACTGAATCAGCTTGCTTTACAGGAAAGGCAAACCTCACCCAAGCCATTGTGCACAATGCGGCAAAAAAAAAAAAGAAATGGAATCGTCCGGGGGCAACAAAACAAACAGGGGTAATGCCCCAATGAAGGCACCATCACTGTACAGTGGTGACTGGTGGATTTTAAAAGTGGTGTGGCATTTGTTTTTAGATAGGAGCATGTACGAACTGAGAATGAAGGGTGTGGTAGGATTCTCCCCAGTAAGAAAAGTTTGAAAAAAATTGATTCAAATGATTAATTTTACAACATACATTTGTAATACTGCACTACCTAGAGGCTTATAATCACTCCTCGAGTGTCTGCCCCAAACCCTCCAACAATAGAATCATCCCAGATCTCTCTACATATTGAAGTCGACATCCTGGCCTAAGTGTCCCCAGAGTGGGAGTAAGTTGATGCTACACACAAGTCCTCCCATCAATTGATCCACAGATTCATTCATCCAGGGCTAATTACACTCCAGGGACAGTAAGGGAGAACATTATCCACTTTGTGGTGAACTGACGACTGTGCAACACCACACCATTTCATCTGCAGGGGTGTGTTAATTCACCTATCCCCTCATTCAGTCATTTCCTCAAAAGTTCCTGCAACATACACACACGCTCTAATCCCATAATGTCAGCTGTCAGACTTTACAAAACATTGTCTTAACACGATGCAGTCTACAGAACCTTTCTGCACAAACAGTTTATTTATTAAAATCGCTTATCAACTTTCTCTAACAGAAGCTATGCTCAAATAACACATGTACTTACAGTGCCTTTCAATGAGAGACATCATGAGGCACATGAGGTGCCTTTATGCCTTAAATGTTTGATTATGAGATGTGATGAGACACCTGATGCAGTTCTGTCCCTTTCCTTGTGCATTTAGACTTTGTGATATCACTGCACAGTATGATTCTCTGTCTCTTCCCTCTGAAAGATGACATCCTGTTGGATCCTACTCCAAGCAGAAAGCAGCGGCAGTGGAACATTCTAGACTAAAAAACCCTATTGTTCATGTGAATTGTTAGAGATGCAGCAATGTGTACAGATACGCCCTTGAGAGTTGGGTTGTTTAATGTCTTAATTAATACATGGGATACTTCTCTGACACCTTCCTGTGCTTTTAGAATATTATGCTTGAAGGTGAGATGTGATATAATGCATGTGAGTATACTCTGTGCCTGTCTGTACAGTTATATTGTCTAATTATGTGTTTGTGTCTCCTTCTCGTCCCTATGTGGTGAGAAAGTCGTACTGTATGCAGTGATGTAATAATGCGAGTGCGGTTCTTCGGTCCACTTTGCTCTCCTGTTGCATAGCTGAGTGACACCATCTCACAAACCTCATGCATGGAAACAAGCGTTCTCCATTGCATTATTCAGACTATGCCTGGGTCTTACACGAACCGCCATTAAGCAGTTGACATGAGGGGGGCAATGCACATTAGATGCTTCAATCAGTAAGATAGGCATGACCGATGACCCTTTTAGATACTGTAGTGTTCTAATGTATGTCATCTTAGAATGTGAGGCTGTCATGGGGAGAATGTTGCGAGAGGTGCACGGAGCCGGTGAAGACGGTTGCTCTGCTGCTGGCTCCTGTTGGTGAATGTTTAAGCTGTCTTTCTTCCCTACAATAAATCTTCTTATCGGATCCACTTTGTCTGCCTCGTTACTACAGATACCACATAAGAGTGCGATTCCTATCCCAGGTAAGAGGGCTGGGCACTAGAAGTGAGAGGCCAATCACTGCAATGTCCTTCACCAGGTCTTAAGCTGGGATAAATGCAATAAAGCACCTCTCCTCTCGTCTAGGGGTGACAGGAGTGAAAAGCAATAAATGACTCTGGAGGGACAGTGGCTTTGGCTAGGTGCCATGTCCCTACTGCACACAAGTAATGTGCCTCTAAAAAATACCTTATTTTCACACTAAACACGGCTATGTTTTGAAAGTATTGGACTCTGGTACCACTGCACCTGCTGCCCCATTGAAATCTGGAGTAAATGATCAAATGTGCACTCTCTGTCTCATCAAAAGAAATAGAATGATTCCTGGAAGTGACTAAGATCAATTCACAAGAACTCTGGTCACAATATATTTTAAAGGCCCGTGTTGTAAGAACACTGGCCTTCTAAATCTACTATTATAGCCTTCTAGCCCACCGTAGAGGGTTATACCGGCTATTAAAGGCCCTCTCCAGCGTTAAAGGCCCGAGCCGAAGGCGAGGGCCTTTGCCAAGGGAGAGGGACTTTAATAGCCGTTATAGCCTAACTACGAAGGGCTATAATGCTATTAGAACATTCTGCCACTAAGGGCAGAATGTTCTAACAAAAAAAAACCAAAGTCTTATGGAAGCGTGAGGGGATTGGAATCCCCTAAGGCTCCCTGAAGCCTTTGTTCACAGCCAGAGCTATGAACAAAGAAACATTGGAATGTTGGAGCTCCAGGCTTATACCAGCCATTATAAGCCCATAGCACTCCATTGTTTTCAATGGAGCTCCCAACATTCCAATGTTCTAATATAGCCTTATAGCCCGCCGTAGCGGGCTATACCGGCTATTAAAGGCCCGCTGAATCGTTAAAGGCCCGAGCCGAAGGCGAGGGACTTTAACGAAACAGCGGGACTTTAATTGCCGGTATAGCCCGCTACGAAGGGCTATAAGGCTATTAGAACATTCTGCCACTAGAGGGCAGAATGTTCTAACAAATTAAACAAAGGGTTCTCGAAGCTCGAGGGGATATAAATCCCCTCGAACTTCGACAAGCCTTTGTTGAACATTGGAATGTTGCTCTGCGGGCCTTTACCGGCCCGTAGAAGCAGGGAGCACTCCATTGTCTGCAATGGAGCTCCCAACATTCCAATGTTCTAATATTTCTTATCTGACTTCTGTTTCTTCATATTTGACTGTGCTGAGTGTGACCCACCCTCACTCCACATGCTATTGCTGTTTCTGGCATAAACGTCTGCTAGTGCATATTTAATAAGGTCTTAGGTTTAGGTCCTGCACTGATCCCAATCAGCCGCACCTCATTCAATGAGGAAACCGTACAGCACAACGTTTTCCATGTACTGCTGGTTTGTAGTGCTGCTGTGCTGTAACCCACCCACAAAGAAATGCCACCACATTACATAGCCATTACAATACAACACAATCTTGGTTTAACTTGCATGACTCTAAAGCACACTGCTTAGTTACCAGTCAGCCTTTTCTTTCCTCAGAGAGGCCTCTCCTGTGTAGCCCTCACAACCCTGGCCCAGCATGAGGCTGCTCGAGTCTGCAGCTCACTCACACCCCCAGCGTGGGATCTCACCTTTGTTACTTCTAGAAATGCAAGAACACCAGGAGAAAGGAGAGATGTGTGCGTCCAACGTCAGCCCCTACCTACATATTGGCAAGGAGTTATTTAATGCTCACTGTTGGCAGCCAGAGGCTGGGACCCAGAGGGGCAGCTCGGCCATCAGTCTACCTACTACAAAAAGGTAAAAGATTGCAAATGGCTGGACTGGCCCAGGTAGATTAAATCAGTGGCCATTCCTTTCCTGCTCATGGATCCATCCGGTCCTCAGCCCACAACAGCTAACTCCAGTCGGAAAACAATACAAGTGCGAACAAGGGCATTTCGGACGGGCACTGGCAAATGTGAGAAATGGACACTGCAATCTTCTGACTTCCAATAAAACATAGTAACTAGAACTTCCAAACTTCATGCCCTGACAAAATAAACACTGTAATTTGAATCAACCTGGTACCAGCTTTAATTAACCTGGAAGGGGGATGCTGGACTCCCCCTTCAAGTCCCAGTCCACTCATCGATAAGCAACAACAGCAGTTGCTGTGTTGCATGACGAAGGCTGAGGACACAGACACCACAACCACTTCAACATATTGTACCCCTCGACCAGCCCCACGCTGGCCATTTTGCTTAATGCATCACTGCTCTGGTTTATAGTTCTGGGGTGAGAGAGATCTCGCACAGCCAGTGCATATGCAAGAGGTCATCACTCCAACCAGGGTCGGATTGGTAAGGCGGGCACTCGGGCAATGATCGAGGGGCCGGTATCTGAGTTCCAGCTATGGGCTGCTTTTTTGGGCAACCTGGGGGCAGGTTTGGGCGGTGTCTGTGTTGTTCATATGCTGCCAGCGCACCAGTGGGTGCCTGAGTGTCCTTTTTGGAGGTAGATGGGCACTCATTACCTCCCTTTTATCAACAGCAGAAGTGTCACTCCCTTTCACTTGCTGGGCCGGCCAATTAATGTATGCATATTGAGCGGGGGAAGAGGGCCTGGGCAGAGGTGGCCTTACTTGTTTTCAGTTGTGTTTCACCAGTGAGAACTAATCCATGCATTTTTAAAAATCTAAGTAAAGTTAAGAAAACATGCCTCTGTCAGAACCTCCCCCACTTTTTTTTTATAAAACTTGCCATAGCAGTGCTTTGTAGAAAGGCAATATGAAACTGTGGGCCACTTTCTTTTAGCGTGCCCAGGCCAATTTTGTATTCCAATTCAACCCTGAATCCAACTCCTCCCTCTCCAAAAATCACAGATTCAGTCCACTTTCTCACCAAGCAGAATCTGAAATTTATTTCCAGCTGCTCGGTGCTCCTTTTAGTCCTTTTGTTTGTCTGCAGGGGTGGTCGGGCGACCCCATTCACACTCATCAACAATAGCCATCCCTGGGCGTAGCTGTTAATGTGCAGCAGATGACGTGGCACTGAGGTACAGGTGTGTGAGGGGGCTCTAGCTCCTAATTATGACTCTATTTTGCTACTTCAGTGTTCCTGGAGTGGAGAAGACATCATTTCCCAATAGTGGCACTTTAGCTGGCTGGTGGGTAAATAGTGAATTGTCTCTAGTATTTAGACCTGGGGTGCGCCCAAGAGAGTGGAAAGGTGTGCGCACTGTTGGGATTTATGTTGGGACTGTTTTTAACTTTTTTTATATAATGCATATGCAGCTTTGCACATACTGCGTATTACTTGCTCTTAGTGCCAATATCGGCGCCACTCACCAGCCCGCTCACAGTAACATACATTTGACAGAAATAAGCAGACAAGACAACTTTTTTGTTGGAGAAACGTAGCTGCAGGTTTATTAGCATATACACAATGCCAACAAGGTGGGTTATCTTACAGGCGATCCAAAAGGCAAGCCGCCCCTCGCGACCTACCACCTGAGGGGCCAATTTGCAACGTGGCCTTAGCCAATCGTTGCTTAGCGGTTATGGGAGGAGATAGCCCCTCCCAATTCCGGTGAACCATTGGTCCACCCTCTTGCTCACGCCCCCCCCTACGAGGGGCGGAGCGTTCAAGCGACCCCCGGTTGTACAGGTTTCCAACCGCCCGTAGGATAGCGGGGCGCCGTCGTACCCCCAGGGTCCACCGCACAGACTTCCTGGGGATATTAGGCCTCAGCATCCTTTGTGCTCCTGAAGAGGGTACTCCCGGGTACCTTTCCGCCTCTGGATCGCCCTGTAACTCCTCCTGCAACACAAATGAGAAAAGATTAGAAACATCCCCCCCCCAACCCTGAAAGCGCCGGGTATGCGGAAGGGAGGGAAACGGCGTCAGGGTGAGGGGACAGCGGACAAAGAGGCCGCTCGGTGGGCGGGGGAGGAATATATACTCTCCCCCGCCCACCACAGGAATGAAGTGACGCGCGGGACCCCCCCTGGGTCCTAAAGAGCTGGGCTGCCCCGTGTGCCTTCCTGTGGCACTACGGTGGCCGCCCTCTTATCTGTGTCCCCTGCGGGGACGTGTCGGTCGGCCTGCATAGTGCCAATATCGGCGCCACTCACCAGCCCGCTCACAGTAACATACATTTGGCAGAAATAAGCAGACAAGACAACTTTTTTGTTGGAGAAACGTAGCTACAGGTTTATTAGCATATACACAATGCCAACAAGGTGGGTTATCTTACAGGCGATCCAAAAGGCAAGCCGCCCCTCGCGACCTACCACCTGACGGGCCAATTTGCAACGTGGCCTTAGCCAATCGTTGCTTAGCGGTTATGGGAGGAGATAGCCCCTCCCAATTCCGGTGAACCATTGGTCCACCCTCTTGCTCACGCCCCCCCTACGAGGGGCGGAGCGTTCAAGCGACCCCCGGTTGTACAGGTTTCCAACCGCCCGTAGGATAGCGGGGCGCCGTCGTACCCCCAGGGTCCACCGCACAGACTTCCTGGGGATATTAGGCCTCAGCATCCTTTGTGCTCCTGAAGAGGGTACTCCCGGGTACCTTTCCGCCTCTGGATCGCCCTGTAACTCCTCCACAGACCTGGGTGTGGCGACCGTCGCAGCCAGGGCCCCCCACCAAGGCCGGCATTCCTCCTAGCTGTTCCTTAATTGCTATTACTAGAGTCTCTTCCCTATTCAGAAAAACAGGTCCATACCCACGTGGACCGCTGACCCAAAAGTCAAGCAACACCAAGGGAGTTTGGCTTGGGCTTATAGCCCACATGTAAAAGGTAAAATCACTGCCCAAGATATTTACGCATGGCGCAGCAAACCTCGTGCGAGCCAGATGCCTTACTGTTCCACACAGGGCATCATGCCACTGGAGCTCGGGATAAGAAATCAGACCACAGAGCTCCTCTGTCACTACCGTGTGGCAATTCCCCTAGTGTTCTTCCTCTAAAGTGCCTGCTAGCCCCATAGCCCAGACAAATTAACGATACTTCTCCAAAGCTCCCCGGCGACGCAGCCTGGTGTCACAACAAGGCGGAGGGAAAGAGAGTGTGTTGCCTGTGGATGGTACTGAAAACCTCCATGAAGGGCCAACAGGTGCGGTCTACCCTGCTTGCTGACCCTACGACCGGACACCGAATCCCGGTCCCTGCTAACCACCTGTGGGAGCCTAGATACTTCCACCGAGACGTGTCGGGCTACCAAGATATGTGTCTCTGCCCCTTTAATTATATACAGCACAGGACCTCCTGTGTGTTGGCTCCAGCGCCTCCCCTGACTAGCGCCTTGCCTAAAGAGATGGAGACATGTCCGACCACTGAAAATTACCTGTCCCCCACTGGTGGTGAGACCCACCGTAAGATCGTTGTGGTTGTCCTATCAAGTGCCCTAGAACATTGCAGTGACCCGCGCAATCCCTAGTAAAGGACCTAGGTGCACGCACAAGGTGTCACGGCCAGCATAAGGGGGGATTGAGCGCGTAGCGTCCTGATCATGATACACTGCAAGGCTTTGCAACGGATCAACCTATGCTGCTTACTTGAGCAAGCGCCTGGTCACAGGAACCTGGACCCTGCTAACCACTTGAGACCCTTTTATATACACCGGGGTGGAGTCGAATCAAGATAGAGTGTCACAAGGTTCCCAATATGTGGGTAGGAGTATCCGCTGGAACCCGTCTGAGAAAGTGTAAATACAGTTACACGCACCTCAGTCCAACACACCCTTGCCTGATCTTCAGAGGCACCTAGAGCCCGCTGCCCCCCGCAGCGCATGGCGAGGGAAAACTGGCCCAAAACCCCCAGACTGGGATTGAACCCTATCACCCCCACAGGCTCTAGCTAACGATGGCTACTCATGCCCTGGCAAGGTTTGACATTTGCGCAAGTCGTCCCCCTGTGTTTGGCCTCGGTTGGCCCCTATGATGCGCTAACAGGCAGCCTATGCAACTGTATATACATGCTGTGCAACTAGGGGACAAATACCTCCTCCTCGTACTCTCTGGTATGTGAACGCTGCACGAGGAATCCCAACTTTCGTACCTGAAAACAACTACATAGATACGGTCTGGGTAGAACGCTTACCCAAGCACCTAGCCAAGGGCCCTCCAATGCGAGACAACCCCTGTTGTGGCACTATAGACTGTGGAAATTGCCTGCCCCTTGCGGACAAGAAAAACAGCTAAAGCAATCGCCTACCTGGCCGCATGTGGACCACCAAGTGTCCCACGAAATGAAGAAGTGGCGTCTAAAAGTATCAGCTTGAACCACAGTGAAGTCAGAGCTGATGGGTCTTCGTGGGATCAGACGGGGGAGGTATGTGTGGCCAATGCAGGCCCAAAATTCTGAGCAAATAGACAATGCATCAACAAAGTGCCAATTAGCCGGAGAATCGCAAACTGGCAATGCTGTGGTCCAACTAAGTGAGTGTCTCGGCGTGGGCCAGGAAGTATGGGTTATCCGTGTGGCTCGTGCAGGCCCATCTAAAATGTAGGGCTAACCATCTAATCAGGAGATGTGCTGTATATTGCCTGGAAAAGCTGCTACGCCATAGCCTCCCTAAATTTCTTACAAAGGAGCACTATGAAGTGACGCGCGGGACCCCCCCTGGGTCCTAAAGAGCTGGCCTGCCCCGTGTGCCTTCCTGTGGCACTACGGTGGCCGCCCTCTTATCTGTGTCCCCTGCGGGGACGTGTCGGTCGGCCTGCATTGCTGACAGCACTACGATCCCCGGTCCACCACAGTCTTTAGGGCCGCTTGAGTTGAGGGACGTAGCTCCTCCTCCCGGTCGCGCCACTTCCGGGGGAGAGTTCATTTAATCTCGGAAGGGCTGCTCGCCACTTGAAGTTAGACCTGTGGTGCGCTCAAGAGAGTGGAAAGGTGTGGGCGCTGTTGGGATTATTTTTAACTTTGTAAAAATAATACAATTGCCGCTTTGCACATACTGCGTATTACTTGCTCTTTGCTGACTGCGCTACGATCCCCGGTCCACCACGGTCTTTAGGGCCGCTTGAGTGGAGGGACATAGCTCCACCTCCCGGTCGCGCCACTTCCGGGGGAGAGTTCATTTAATCTCGGAAGGGCTGCTCGCCACTTGAAGTTAGACCTGGTGTGCCCCCAAGAGAGTGGAAAGGTGTGCGTGCTGTTTGGATTGTTTTTAACTTTTTAAAAATAATACAATTGCCGCTTTGCACATACTGCGTATTACTTGCTCTTGGGAAACATCCTTTACAACGAAACTTTTACAACGCAGTGCTTTTACAACGCAGGTTTTACAACGAAAACCATTACAACGCATTGCGCTGGGGAGCGCTCTAGGATAGGGAATAGTTTTAATTTACTATCCAACACCTTCCCTACTATCCATGGGGACTGGAGTTGGAATAGTAAATTAAACTATTCACTATCCAGCACCCCAAAGCGCTATGCGTTGTAACAGCATGCACAATGTAAAAACTGCGTTGTAAAAGCATGCATGGTAAAAGCATGCATTGCAATGTCATACAACCCTTGCTCTTTGCTGACAGCGCTGCGATCCCCGGTCCACCACGGTCTTAGGGCCGCTTGAGTGGAGGGACATAGCTCCTCTTCCCGGTCGCAACACTTCGGGGGAAGGGTTCATTTAATCTAGGAAGGCCTGCTCGCCACTTGAAGTTAGACCTGCGTTGCACCCGAGAGAGTGGAAAAGTGTGCGCGCTGTTGGGATTTTTTAAAACTTTTTAAAAATAATACAATTGCCGCTTTGCACATACTGCGTATTACTTACTCTTTGCTGACAGCGCTACGATCCCTGGTCCACCACGGTCTTTAGGGCCGCTTGAGTGGAGGGACGCAGCTCCTCCTCCTGGTCGCTCACTTCCAGTAGGACAGTGGATAACTGTCATGTGATGCTGGCCGCGCAGAGGCTGCGCTCAGCGGGCACGCCGATGGCGCGATAAAGGCAAGCCCGTCAGCGTCCCATCAGCGTCCAGGGCCAGACACACTGCCTGTTGCGCCACAAAAACTAACACGAGGATTGTCTGGTCCAGGGAAAAGCTCATGTCTTTAGATAGTAAGAGCTGCACAGGAAGGTCGATCATCGACCTTAGCACAGACACAATCCTCACCCCCTGCTCACATTGCAGATGGGGCCCCAAAACCATGATTGAGTTTTCGGCTAATAGCAGTAGGGCACAACTCTTAGTTGCAGACCGCAAACATTCAGCCACTTTTAAAGCAGGCGTGATCAACTGTAGATCACTGGTCAAGCACGCAACAGACATATGAATGCTATTGAAAGAGGGCATTTGGGATGCCATATTTTTGACTAAGACATGACTCAAAGAAGATAATTTACCTGCCATTGCCTTTGCCATCCCTTCTGGGTTTATAATTCGCTGCGCACATAGGGAGGGCTTAAAAAGAGGAGGTGGGGTAGCGATCATATTTAGAGAGTCCAGGGAAGCAGAAACTTCAATAATACCTAAAATAGGCACCTTGGAAGGCCTACATTTTTGCCTAAAGATCGGCCCCTCTACTGCACTCTCTGGATTACTGATCTACAGACCACCGACTGTTTATCCGGTGCCATCTTAGACATACGTGATTATATAGCACAGAAATCTTCGACCTTTGCTAACTATATGGTACTGGGTGATTTTAACCTACATAGGGATAACTCCAACTGCACCCAGGCCATTCAGCTAGAAGCCTCCCTTGCTGGAATCAACTTGGTTCAGCTAGTAAAACTTCCATCACACAAAGCAGGGCATACCCCGGACCTTGTGTTCACTAACCTTTGATCCATGGTTATGGAGGCACCGAGCCAGTTGACATGTTCAGATCACTATATGATCCCTTTTTCGGTCGGTCTGAAGAAGGAAAGACAGCAGATCGGGTCTCGCTTGGTGCGAAAAAGGAATTGGAAAAAACTAACGGCTAAAAATGTAGGTCGTGTATTGCAGAGGAACCCTTCTCTTTGCACGTCTGACCCTAATGTAGACGCATTGGCCGTCCATAAGTGGATTTCTACGACAATAGATATGTTGGCCCCACCTCGGCTCACAAAAGCGCGGAGGTCTATGCCATCAGCCCCCTGGTTCTCTGAGGCCCTTAAAGTGGTTAAGAGCAGATGTAAATACCTTGAACGCCAGTGGAGGACCAATTACGACAAAAGTGCTAAAGCAATTTACAAGATAGCCCTTAAAGAGCTACGTAAAAGTATAAAATCAGCCAGAAGAGAGTATATAGCTAATAGCATCAAGCCAGCAGAGAACTCGAGCAACAAGATTTTTAAGGTGGTGGGTACGTTTCTTAAACCCCAAGCAGCACAAATGGGATTTCCAGCCTCCCCCTCACTTTGTGAGAACATTGTGGACTTTTTCGACAATAAAGTACGCACGATTTATAATACTTTCAGGGGAAATGAAAGTCTGGCAGTTCAGACTGGACTGTTCCCATGAGGAGATGGGTCAAGACTGATTTGCATTTGGCAGGATCCAAACTGAGGTGGTATAGTGAGCAAAAGAAGAATGGGTTGGATTTCTACACCTACCTAATCCCAGTGGTTAGACTTATTGCTAGCATTCTCCCATCAACTTTTGTGTGTTTCGTGTACCGCCCTAAGTGTCATGGGTATGCACAGATGTGTGTCCCATGCTCACTGTGTCTCTGGAACCAAGCTGTTCCCAGCTGACGAGCCCATAACTAGGGTGAAAACCGTCCTGGGTTGATGGTGTTCTGGTTCAGGGAGGACCTGGTTTGGCAGGTCGGGCTGTACTGTTTCCATGAGAAGCAGGGTCAAGACAGATTTGCATATGGCTGGATCCAAACTGACGTTGCATGGTCAGCAGAACAGTGGGTTAGAGTGCTGCACCGAGCTATTGCCATTGGTTAGACTTATTGCAAGCAGCCTCCCATTACCTGTTCTGTGTTTGATTTACCTCCCTAAGTGCCATGAGTATGACCAGACTTTGTTCCAGTGCTCACTATGTCACTGAAATCAAGCTGTACAAGGCTGATGAACCCATAACGAGCCCGAAACCCATCCTGGGTGCTTGTGTTCTGGTTCAGGAAAAACCTGAGTTGGCAGTTCGGCAGGAATGTTTTGATGAGTATCAAGGTCAATACTGATCTGCATATGGCTGGATCAAAACTGAGATTGCATGGTGAGCGAAAGAAAAATGGGTTGGATAGCTACCCCAAGCGATTGCCAGTGGTTAAACTTATTGCAATCAGCCTCCCACCACCGTTTGTGTGTTTTTTGTACTCCACTACACGGCATGGGTATGCCCAGGCATAGGTCCTATGCTCACTTACTGTTTCAGGAGCCAATTTGTGCCCAACTGATAATCCCGTAACTAGGGCAAAAATGGTCCTGGGTTGCTTGTGTTTTGGTTCAGGAAGGAGCTGGCTTGGTAGTTCGGGCTGGACTGTTCCCATGAGAAGCAGGGTCAATCAATCATTCAATCAATCAATCAATCAGAGTACTTGTAAAGCGCGCTACTTACCCGTGAGGGTCTCAAGGCGCTGAGGGGAGGGGGGTGCTGCTACTGTTCTAAGAGCCAGGTCTTGAGGAGTCTTCTGAAGGCGAGTAGGTCTTGGGTCTGCTGTATGTGGGTAGGAAGGGTGTTCCAGGTTTTGGTGGCGAGGAAGGAGAAGGATCTGCCGCCGTAGGTCATATGTTGGATGCGGGGACAGCGGCGAGAGTGAGGCTGGCGGAGCGGAGCTGGCGGGTGGGGGTGTGGAAACTGAGTCTGCTGTTCAGGTTGACTGGTCCGGTGTTGTGGAGTGCTTTGTGTGCGTGGGTGAGGAGCTTGAAGGTGATCCTCTTGTCGACGGGGAGCCAGTGTAGGTTTCTCAGGTGGGTGTTGATGTGGCTGCGGCGGGGGACGTTGACGATCAGTCGGGCGGAGGCGTTCTGGATGCGTTGTAGTCGTCGTAGGTGTTTGGCTGGGATTCCTGCGTAGAGTGCGTTGCCGTAGTCCAGTCTGCTGCTGACGAGGGACTGTGTCACCGCTCTTCTTGTTTCGGTCAGGATCCACTTTTAGATCCTGCGGAGCATGCGGAGGGTGTTGTAGCAGGAGGAGGAGACGGCGTTGACCTGCTTGGACATGGAGAGGGAGGAGTCGAGGATGAATCATAGGTTGCGTGCATGGTCGGTGGGTGCTGGTGCTGTTCCCAGTGTGGTCGGCCACCAGGAGTCGTCCCAGGCTGAGGGGGTCAAGACAGATTTGCATATGGCTGGTTCCAAAATGAGGTGGCATGGTGAATACAAGAATAATGGGTTGGATTGCTAACCTGAGTTAATGCAAGTGGTTAGACTTATTGCAAACATTCTCCCATCACCTTTTCTGTGTCTCATCTACCGCGCTAAGTGGCAGAGGAATGCCCGATGGGGGTCCATTGCTCACTATGTCACAGGAACCAAGCTGTACCCACCTGATGAGCCCATAACTAGGGCAAAACCGGTCCTGTGTTTTTGGTGTTCCGGTTCAGGGATGACCTGGCATGCTCACTGTGTCACTGAAATCAAGCTGTACCCAGCTGGTGAACCCAGAACTAGGGCACTACTGGTCGTGTTTCAGGGAGGACCTGGTTTGGCAGCTCGGGATGGACTGTTTCCATGAGGATCAAGGTCAATACTGATTTGCATATGGCTGGATCAAATCTGATGTTGCATAGTGAGCAAAAGAACAATGGGCTGGAGTTCTTCCCTGAGCAATTGCCAGTGGTTAGACTTATTGCAAGCAGCCTCCCGCCACCTTTTATGTGTTTCATATACTGCCCTAAATGGCATAGGTATGCCCAGACATAGGTCCCATGCTCACTGTGTCTCTGGAACCAAGATGTACCTGATTGATGAGCCCATAACTAGGGCGAAACTGGTGCTAGATTTTTTGTGTTCAGGTTCAGGGATGACCTGGCTTGGCAGATCGGGCTGGACGGTTCCCATGAGGAGCAAGGTCAAGACAGATTTGCATGTGGGTGGACCCCAACTGCGGTGGCATGCTGACCAAACGAATGATGGGTTGGATTGCTACCCCGAATTAATGCCAGTGGTTATACTTATTGCAAGCAGCCTCCCATCACCTTTTCTGTGTCTCATGTGCTGCCCTAAGTGGCAGGGGTATGCCCAGATGTGGGTCCCATTGTCACTGTGTCACAGAAACCAAGCTGTACCCCTCTGAAAGAAAATTGGCCTACTTGTGACCACTAAAAGCCTTTGTACATGTGGCCCTTGATTATTTGGAATTACAGAATTATGCACAAACCCAAGACATGATTTACAAGATGTGCCATTGAATTCAGCTGATTTAGTTATATTTGCCAATAGCTCCGGTTTAAGAGAGATTGAAGGAAATGTGCATGCAAAATATGCTGTTCGCACATTAACGTACATTGCTGAAGGATCATATTTGGGCAATGTTTTTATCTGTACAAGTTGCAGAGCTGATTGCTCTTAGTAGAGCCTGTTGGATTGCTCACACACAAAGTGCTACAATTTCCACTGATAGTCAGTACTTTTTTGGAGTTTACAGTTCAATCTTTTTATTACATTTTTCAAAACTAAATAGTGTTCAGTATAATATTGCATACTGACTATTGCATATTCAGCAACATTTCACATTATGGGTCCAGTGGTGCCTCCTCTGTTAAGGAGGAGGATCATCACTCAATGCTCAAGAGGAAAACTAAAATGATAATAACATATAGTTAGGCATTCCTGTTTTCAATTTCAATTTTTGGTAAATTCTGGTGGGTTTTTTTCCGCTTTTTCAATACCTTAAAAAAACAGTGGTTATCAGTGGTTGCACATTTTCGCACCATTAAAAACAACAGAAAAGGTTTTTCCGGTGTTTATGGAATTTTAATTTAATTTTAATTATTGCTTGCTTTCTGCACTGATAGTGCAAGTGTATAGGAAGTGTGTGCACAGGGTATATGAGGACCAAATACAATTTTACTGCACTTGAATGGACCACAATGTCAATAGCATTCTTCATTAACTCTGAAAATTGTAAAGATGCTTTCAGCATACCATCTAGTAAGTGACAAGAATCAGGGAAGCACTTCTGCTCAGGTATCGATTTTGACAGGCCATCATACAACTTTTTCATCTACGTAGCTGCTTTACTGCAAATACAAACACTATCACTCCAATCTTTATTGAACTTGGTAGGAACCTTTTTTAGCAGCATTCCAAGTGACACTGTGTTCCATGTTTACCGAACGCCTGGTGTCATGTTCTTTTCACATATACCTATCGCTACATCTTGCATTGAATGTTTAAAGACTGGGGTGTTTGGCAATTCACTTACAATCAATACTGACTCACTAGAAAAGGGGGCTGATGTATCAAAGGATTTCACCCATTCTCTGTCTGCGGGTAAATATGATGCTACATATTAAGAAAGATTCTTATGAAACCAGACATTTTACCTATCAGTGAAATCAAATGTAGACAAAATTTCAAATATGATTTTGATATTTCCAGATTCTCTACAGTTTATAAAATAACTAAATAAGACATAAAACATGCTTCTAAACACTTAATCTTTAGACCAAATTCCACAAAACTGAAAAAAGCAGAAGGAAGAAGAGACAATGTTTTAGTGACATACATAAACAACAAATCTCAAGCAGAATAATTTTAGGCCAGTCTTTCTTGATGCCACCTTGCATAAAAAAGTGACATTGTATTGGCCCCTTCAGGAAGAAATTAACATGACTTTCACTCATCTTTTCCTTTCTTTGAATGGCATTTAGTTTGTGGTTGCAAAGTTGTTTTTTCAGTGTATATATGTTTACACCGGTGATGGCCATTTTCCTTTCGGTGGGGTTTCGGTGGGGTTTTATCAGTTATTATAGGTTTAAACCTAAAACCAGAGAGCCAACATATAGTTATTGTCATTTAGTTTTCCTATTGTAGTCAGTGGCTCTCGAGGTGGGGCAGGCCTGGCCAGAGCAGGACAAGGAGTGTTTTTCACTCCCAAGACTGTTTGGCCTGCCATGTAGGGCCAGGCAGACAGTCCTGTGCACTTTGCATCTTTTCCACCAGGTAAGGAACATGCCCACCCTCCCATTCCCTGTCTGACCTCCAATCCACGGTGATCAGACCAATCAAAATGCTGCATTGCAGCATTGTGATTGCCTCAGGGGAGCCTGGGAGCCCGGTTGCTTCCTGTTGCTGAGACCAGAAACAGAAAGAAGAGTACAGGGGGGAGGCGCCAGCTGGCCTTAGAGAGGCAAATGTTTTTTTTATCCCAGCACCACCCCACCCTGCCCCTCCCCACCACCCGGGTCTGGTTGCAGCAACTACTGCACAAAAGATACATTAATATATACTTTTACATATCAGGGTGTCAGTCTAGAATATAAAGATAATCAGATTATGTACTGCGATTAAAGTAAAGGTAACCCTATTATATGTAAGACAAGCATAAACGGTAAAAGTTTACAAAGCGAAGTAAGGCAATAATTTATCAGAGTTTTAGTACAAGGAGGCCAACATCAATGAGACACTTAGCTCCTGTTTGCAAGTATAAGAGTAAGAGCACATTTAATTCAGCATGCATCCTCAAATTTGGGAGAATATTGTGTGGTACAATGTGGTGACGTGAAAATTATACATTGGCAAATTGTATTTATTAGTCGTGCTGCTTTTGTGCGAAGTGGGAGCATGGTGTCAATCAAGACCGAAAAATATCATCCCTTATAATACATTGAAATTCAAACAGCAGAATTTCCCACCTAGCTGAGCTGTGAGTGTCAATCAGTATTGTGACAAAGAGGGTCACAACCATAACATATGCCTCAGATCAACTCCTCCAGTTTTACAACATGATAGCTGGCATTTGCATTCAGAATGTAATCAATTATTTTAGCCGGCGACAGGTAGGCCCTGTGTAGAATACTGAATTGTATGAATTGCAACCTAGATTTCCTGCATATTTCCAAAAGGCAAGTCAGTATTTTCTCCCACTCTTTATCATTGAACGCACTGCCCATTTCCGTCTCCCATCTGTCTCGTAGGGTCCTGGCAGGAGTGTGTGATGTTCACCTTTAGTCTTGGCAAACCAACTAACTAGTATATGCCCATTCACCAAGGTGTACAGACATTGTATAAGGGCATATGATTGTGGTTGCGTAGCCACTATGTTTCTAGTGAACACGGAGGGGGCAGCAGCACTAAGCCAAACATTGACTTTTATGTATATTAAATTGATCCATAAGGTAATCGAAGGTAAAAAGATGTCTCTTGCAGAAGAGATCATCGAATGTGCATCCACCAGATGTTTCCCAGATCTTTAGATTGAAATATAACCTTTTTAAAAAAAAAAATTCAAAAACCTTTATTAGTCACTTGCATGTTACAGCAGATGAGTATCCTTTAATAATAAGCAATAACCGATTGCAGTATCCTGATTAGCTTATAAACAAAACCGCAGTTAACATTTTACGCAGGATCTAAACAAAAAGCCCTTAAAACAAGCACATTTTCAGCAATACAGATCATCAGGTGTACCGTGAAGTGTATGATGTAGCAGCACATTCTTCCAAAAGCCAAGGTCTATGTTTTTGTTTGTTGACGATGTTAGTTCGTACAATTCTTGAGCGGTTAGGGTAAACCGCAGATAACTTTTTATGCAGAATCTGAACATATAGCCCCCCTCCTGCCTAGCTCCTAAAGCAAGCACAGTTTCAGCAATACATATCATCAGTAGTACCATGAAGTGTGTGACATAACAGCACCTTCTTCCAAAAGCCAAGGTCTATGCTTTCGTTTGTTGACGAGCTCGTTCGGACAGTTCTTGAGTGTTTAGGGTAACCTTCCCATTCATATGCAATAAAACTTCAGGTCCTTTACCCATTTAACCTAGAGCCTTCACCACTCCCTGACTATCTGCCTTCAGGGTACGGGGGCTACAATCACATCTGGAGGGAGCAGAGGGTGTTTGAGCATCTCATCCGCCATCCATGTTCCGCTCTCCTCCATCTCCTGGTCTTTGTCCGTATCTGTCCCTTGTGCTAAGAGGTATGCAGTCAGAGGGCCCCATATACCCTTTGGTCATGATTTCAGGGGTAAAAAATCACTGTATACAATTCAACTGTTCTTTCCAGGTGGTTAAGTCTTGTATCCAGTCTTTGAACTTAGGATCATGGCCCCTCCCCCAGCTACAGGCAACTCGGCGTTTCACAAGTAGAAGGCTCAGCGCGAGGTACATTTTATGAACTGTAATTACATCTTGGGTTCTGCCCAAGAGAGCTACTAATGGGGTCGGCTGTATCCTCACTCTTATCATGTGTGACATACCTTCAATAACCTGTATCCAGTATTCCAGCACTTGTGGACATTGCCATGCTAGATGAAGGAAATCCGCCCCTTCCCCTCCACATCTTTCACATTTATCATCTTCCTGCAGACAGAACTTATAGAGCTTGACGGGAGTGTGATATAGTCTGTGTAACAATTTGCAGTGGACAAGTCTCCGCCGGCTACTGGCTGTAACTGCTTCCGTCTGCTTGCAACTAAATTCCCATAGCTCATCCGTCAGGGGGACCTCCAGATCTTTATCCCATTCCACCCGGGCGAGTGGGGTACGGGAAGGTGGTGCGTTCTGAATGTGTTTGTACAGCATGGACGTGACGTGCTTGGGAGGTCCAGACTGTTATATTGCATGTAAAGGTGGTAGGGTGGTCGATTCTATGGGGAATGACGGGGTAGCAGCTTTAACGCTTTGCCGGAGTCGTATGTACATGAATAAGTCCATTGTGGTAGGAGTGTGTGTTCCAATGAATTGCTCCCTGGAGCGGAACAGCCCATCAACAAAAAGGTCTCCCCAACTAGTGTATTGGAGATTGCAAAGCATTCTCCGACATATCCCTTCATAGGTAACCTGCAGTAGTGGGTGGCCCATCTAAGGCAATCTGGGAGAGTACACCATTGTAGCCTCCAACCTTCTGGCAATTCGTTGTTATAAATAACATTGAGGCCCTAACATAGGTACTCTGTCTCTAAGGCACAAATCCTTTGTGTCTCAGAGACAGGCAGGCCCTTTAACACAGGCAGGCCCTTTGACCTAGATTAGCCCTCCCTTCACAATAACGAGAAACAGAGAGGCTGTCTCTTATCTGATCAGTGTGCTCTGGGCACAGACGCTGGTCCATCCTAAATATGTAATCTCCATGTCCAACAGTGACTAACCTACGTCACAACAAATTCTTGGAAACAGGCTCTTTCTCCAAGAACACAAATTCTTGGAACAGATCCTTTCTCCAAGAACCCATTTTTCTCTGACCAACTTTGCGTCAATTCAAGGCACCTATCCGGTATAAATATACCTCCCTTTGCCCAAGCAAAGACTTCCATGGCAACACTCTGCCTGAGACACTGAAACCTGCATCATGCCACAGCTCCAGCTGGCAGAGGTCCATCACCCATCTTTGGGTGTCCAGCTCGAGATCAGGATGAAGTCCTACTAAGGTAATGGGGTTAGACTAAATCCTAGGGGTTAGACTAAATCCTTGACTCTCTAAGACCTACACACATGCTAGGTACACTTAGGTACATCTAGTTAGACATCATAGGGGTATAGGCTTTATCTTAATGCATTCTGTATTTCATGTATGTGTTCATTACTATTGCAAAATGGTAGAACTATACAATGCCTTTTTATTTAACTGCACTGCTGGCCATAATTCTCTGCTACTGTCCAAAAGTTGTTGCAGAACATATAACCAGTACTAGAATAACAACCGTGCAATAAATTTTATTGTAAACACACCCGACTGTTTCTTCTATGTACTTCTCTTAGATGAGTGACTGAATGAAAAGTAGTATATTGTTTCCACGAACCTGAGGGATCAGGGTTTTATGTTATGTGGTTGCCAGAAGCTATTCCCTTCTTGTCTTCAAGAAGTTTCTAGTGGCCTCTGAGCTAGCTGGTACACAGTAATTAAGTTTAATATACATAATAGGGGCATACAGACCTCAGTCCTATGCCAAGCCTATCGTGTATGTCATTCCAATGCGCAGAACCTATAAGCGAAATAGGAACTACACTAAATCGTCGCCATGTGGCATTGGTACAGTCTACAGTCGCTGGGTCCCCCCTCCCGATCTTTCACTTCCGTGAATAGATAGCCAGAGGGCGGAGTCGGGCTATGTACCCATCTTCAACAGCCAGGTGTGGCATAAATGGGGGTGGATGGAACCAGTGGGCAGCAAATTGTGCCTGGGCACAGTAATAGAACTATTCAAAGTTAGGGACTTCAAACCCTCCCTGCTGATACGGTAACATTAATGTTGCAAGGTTTAGTCACGCTTGTTTCCCTCCCCAAATGAGTCGTGTTAGTTGTGTTTTAAGCGTTTTAAAGAAAAACCTCCCAGAGTGATAAGGTATATTAATAAATTGGTATAAGAATTTTGGTAGAAGAACCATCTTAATAAGAGATATTCTTCCTGCAATCGAGAGAGGTAGTTGCACCCACCGGGTTATACTGTCCGTCATCTTATCAATTGCGGTCCCATAATTTGTATGCATAAGTGCGTCTTTATCCCTAGTTATGTGTATACCCAGTTATTTAACTTCGTCATTCTTCCATACCAGGGGGTAGTCCAATTGGTGAGGGTATAGTATTGTCCGTTAGGAGGAAGACAGCATACTTAGTCCAGTTTATTTGTATCCAAGATATGGCCCATAATTTAGTTATTTCCCACAAGACCGGATTTAAATTGTCTTGGGGCTTTTTAATTTATAAAGTCATGCCATCTGCATATAGTGAGATAAGCAATTGACGAGATGGGTATACCAATGCTCTCCCTTTGTGATGCTGCCTTATCTTCACGGCTAGGGGCTCAATTGCTAATGCAAACAAGATTGGGGACAGGGGGCAGCCTTGCCTCGTACCCCTGGAAATTGCAAAGTTTCTGGATCTAGCTCAGTTCAGCAATACCGTGGCTATCGGCTGCCTATACAGCAATTGTACCCAGTTGAGAAATACAGGGGGAATCCCCATATATCCTAAAGTGCCACTCTACCGAGTCAAATGCCTTAGTGGCATCCAGAAACACCGCCACCGCTGAACTATTAGGGTCTATGTCTTGCATGACTGCCAAGAGAGGTATAGGATTGTGAGACGTAGCGCGGTGTGGGATGAATCCCGCTTGGTCCGGCAATACTAGCCGCTCCATCAGGAGACTGAGACAGCTAGACAGGATCTTAGCTAGGATCTTAGTGTCACAGTTCAGTAGTGAGGGAAGGACTCGCAGTAGAGCGGGCACTTATCAGGCTTTAATAGGGAGACTATTTGTGCTTAACGTATGGTTCTCAGCAGGCAGCCCTCCTCCTCCGCTTCGTAGAATACCTCTTTAAGGATGGATGCCAGCTGTTGCACATAGGCCTTATAAAATTCTATGGGTAGGCCATCCGAGACCGGTGTGCGCCCAGATTTCATGTGCATAATTACGTCTATAATTTCATCCACTTCAAAATCCAAACTCAGAAATTTACGCTGCGTATCCCCAAGCCAGGCCAAAGCCGTATCTTCAAAGTTCTGTGGTAGATCAAGCTGGGGCCCTCTTTGGGAGGTGTATAGTGAACTGTAATAATCCACAAATGTTTGTAATTGTTCTGGGAGGTTCCTGTGGACCCTGCTCTGTGAGTCCTGAATCTCTGCTATGTAATTGGAGAACTTGGGCGGGCGCACCATATTTCAGGTCAAGTCAAAGAGTATCGTAATCTTTAAACAAATACATAGCAATTAAAATTGATTTAAATATTCCCCAGCAATCTCTCAGGCTAGTTACAGTTAAAATATTCTACCACAATTTATAAAATGATCTCCCCCTAGGTACGTGACATTTAGAAATGGATGCTCATACAATGCTTTCTTAGTAAAATCCTTCCCCGTATGGGTTAATAAAACCAACCAATTCTCCTAGACAAGATTTAAATTAATTTGTTGTAAAATTCTAAAATATTATTTCTGACTTAGTATGAATCTCTGTACTACCTTTATGAACTTCCCTAAAGCAATTGCAATGCCGATACTGGGCAATTCTGTGATGAGCTCAATCGCTTGCACCCGAGTTCTTATACCATATTTTACAAATATAGTGTGCAGCCAAAGTTTACGTAGATCTAAGATATTTATACAGTCCAACAGAATGTGCACTGAATCCCCTTTTGTGCCCAGCCTACATTTACAACACCCATTAGGATCCAGCATTTTGGTTTTAATTTCTTTATTTATTAGCCATCGGTTAATCCCAATGCGCAACCTTAGGATCTCTTGTCTAAACCATGGGTTTGGTAGGGTGTCCAGGTAAGGGAACCAGTTTTCCTTTGCCCATGAGTTCATCATGAACTCTACTGATATTTTCTTACCAAGGTATTCCCTATCAGCGCTTCTAGTAGCTTCTTGTCCATTAAACTTTAGCTCTTTTTTTGTACACTCTACCTTTAGCGAATGTCGGCATATGTCCACTTTTATGTTCTCGCAGGCCTGTACCATTTTCTTCCTACACATTTTTTCCCAGTTTAAGTTACTTAATTGTATCTCTTTCTGACACCATTGTGCAACTTTTTGTCCTTTTTCATTTTCAAGGCGTTTCCAAAATCTAATCACTGCTACTTGTGATTGTACCCCCCAAGCCATTGTTCCTAATTCTGTTCTTATTGCTTGCACCATTGCTGATGGGAGCAGGGATAAAAGGTTTTTCAGGCATTTTTAGGCATTTTCCTGCCTCTAGGTCCCAGACTCCCTTACCGCTCAAATAAAGGATTTCTGCTCCATAGAGTACTTGAGGTGGAATCATTGCACTGAAAGCTTTTATTAGTGGTCGAAGAGACTTATCCCCATAGTCACGATTAAACATTTTTAAACCAGCGATTGATGTTTGTGCCTTCGATTTTTGGGGTTCTAGGTGTGCATGCCAATTTAATTTTTTGTCGAACCACACCCCTAGGTAGCGGTATTCATTAACGGATTCTAATTTAAGATCACCTAAAAAACAATTAAACTTAATCGCTTTTTTCCCAAAGCATAGAATTTTTGTCTTGTCTAAGTTTACCGTTATTAAAAGAGTTCAGCTTCCTTTGAAGGCCTATTTCTGTTTGGTTAACTATTACGAGGTCGTCCGCGTATAAAAGACACGGCACCTTTTTGCCATTCATTCTTGGGCTGGCACTACCCTCCACTTTGAGACAATCTGGTAGTTCCGATAGAAATATGGAAAATAGCTGGGGGGCCAGTACACAGCCTTGTCTCAAACCATTTTCGATAGTCATTTTTGGCGTTAATGACCCCTCGGTGTCCCTAATTACTTGAGCCCAGTTGCCTTGGTGTAATTCTTTTATTATAGTCAACAGGTCTCTTGGAATATTTTTATTAATTAGTGTTTCCCAGAGGCAGTCCCGATCCACTGAATCGAAGGCGGCTCGGAAGTCAACGAAGCAGCAGCAGAGCTTTCTGTTCTGTTCCGTTGACTTCCTTGCCATTGCCCATAGAGAGAAACAGTGGTCTATTGTGGAATGACCCTCTCTGAATCCTCCCTGTTCAATGGGTACTATTGAGTACTCCTCAACCCAGTCATTTAGTCTATTTAAAACTAGTTTTGAAAATACCTTTTCCCCTATGTCCAAAAGGTTTATCAATCTGTAATTTTGAGGTTCGCCCACACTGCCTTTTTTGTGAATTGGTCTAATTATTGCACCCTTCCAATGTAATGGCATTTTACCTTCTGTTAAAATTACTTGAAACAGCTGAGAAAGGAATCTTGCCCACCACTTTGTTTGAGACTTTAATATTATCGCTGGGAGATTATCCAGTCCTGCGGCCCGGGTTAGGTTCAACTTCTTAATCATTTCTTCTACTCGCTCTTCAGTAAAATCTGTTTTGAATTCTTCTGAAATTTCCTGCCAAACTTGGGATACTGAGTCTCCTGGGGGTATTCGGTCTCCATACAGTTCCCTTAGGTATTTGTCCCAGGCTGCCTCGCTTATGACGCATATCATTTCTCCAGCTGGGGGGGGCCGATGCTGATTTTATCAATTTCCAGAATCGTCTCAAGTTCTTGGCCTCAATTGACTCTAACAGCTCACCCCAGCATTTCTCTTTATAAGCCCTTTTTGCGTCGGAGACCTTCTTTTTGAGCTCAGCTTTCTATTTAGTGATATGATTTTGTCTCTCTTGGTTGAACTCTTTCCTTTGCCTTCTAGCTTCTGTCCTTATCTCTCTTTTTTTAATTTGGCAATCCATTGAAAACCATTTCAATCGACTGGCCCGGTTTATTGTACCATTTCTTTTATCCTTTTTACATTCTATACTAAGGCACTGGACTACTTGGGCTATCTTCTCCTCGTACCATTCCAAGTTTTCCCTCTCAAGGTTTACTAATTCAACCTTTAGTTGAAATAACTTTAACTTTTCCTGGTACTCATCTGTTAGTCTTGTTGTCGCCCGTTTCGGGTAATCCATCTCTTGTGGGATTGCCTTTTCTTTGGGTTCCAACCTTCCCCCTTTTATCATCAGTTGAAGCGGATTCTGGTCACTACTCTCGCTTTGATGTACCTTAAATTCCCACACTAAGGGAAAATTCCAGGCTAGCATGAAAAAATAGTCGATTGGGGAATTTTTGAGCCTTTTTTAAAGGTCTTCTTTGCCGAGCAGTCTGTTTTAAACCTGCCATTTAAGAAAAAAAGGCCCTTTTCCCCTAAGTAGTTAACCAAATCCAGATCCTGGTTCGAGGGAACACATACTGGGAAGCTGGCATAATTAATTCCATAAGCATCCAACAGTTCTGTATACCAGCGGTCCGCCTTCATTGGGTACAGCTTGTGGTTAAAATCCCCCAAAATTAACAAAACATCTGAGGCATACATTTCTAATATGGCGTCTATATCCTGTTTGAAATTCCCCATCTCAATTACATATTCACCCACATTGTCCCACTGCATATAGACGTTTATGACAATTATCATTTCACATGTCTTATCCAGGGTCAGATAATTTACCCTGCAAGCCAGTAACAGTTTACATTTTACTTTTAACAGTACTACATTACTTAATATTTTTGTCGAGATGAGTGTCATAGTTCCCTCCGATGGGCGGCCAAATCTTTGCCTCTTGGCCAATCGATTTAATTGATGGTAGCCCTCGAAGCTAGGGGTTTCGCCGCAGGCCCTGGTCTCTTGTAGGCAGGCAATTGCTACTTTATTTACTTGTTTCTTTATATGTTCTTGTTTTAACTCATTGCCTAACCCATTTACATTCCACGATAAGAGACTTAGGCAATGCGGCACCCCCCCTCCTATTCTATCTCACTTAGACCGCCAACTTCCCCCATTCCATCCAAATATCTCTCCGAGGGGTCTCCTAGATAGCTACCTTGGCTCCAGCTACCCCACGAGTCCTCTTTTACAGTATTATTTATCACTATATTCAGGTGGCTACCATCTTCTTTGTTATCCTTTTGTAGCCTCACCTGTCTCCTCCCCAGTCCTGCATGGCACTTTAAGAAATTGTAATTCGCCCCTTAGATCTTTTTCTGTGATCACCCTTACTCCCCCTTGGAGTATCTCACTGGCTGCTTTCATAATTGCCATTTTTACCAGGTCCGAGTATAGTAGTACTTTTGTTACTTCCCTTCCATTTATACTTTCTATAAAGCCCACCTGTCTCAAATCTTTTGAGCCAATCCCACTCAGGCTAATACATTTAGAGAAGACTGACAGAACTTGTGACCTATTTAAGGGATTCATTTTCCTGAGTTTCTTACCCATTTGGCCTGCTTGCGCTGGTTCCAGATAAACCCATTTATTATTCCCCCTCTCACCTCCTTTCTCAGGGGAAGCTAGGTTTAGCTGTCTGATCTCTTCCCTCCCTAGGGACCCTGCTACTAGCACGTGTGGCTGTGGTGTTACCTCCAGGTTACTATGCCTCTGGGGGTTCTGCATTTGGTTTTTTAGCGATGGAATTATTCTCTGATTTACGGGTTTGATTTTTAGTACTTTCTCTTTTGGGTCCTTGCTACTCTGACTCTTCTTTTGTGTATTCGGCGCCTTTCTTTTGTCCTCCGTTGCCGAGGGTCCGATAGGTACAAAGGACCGGGCCGAGACATTTAGCTTACCCTCATCTTCCTTTTTCTTCCTATTTTCCTTTTTCACTATATGTGGGACCTGATTTTTGCTTACCCTCCCTTTAGTACGGACCCTTACATGTTCACATCTCCTTTTTACCCGCATTGGGCGCTTGGATATATACACATTCTCTAGTGGCTCTTCCAGTTCACATCCTATACTTTGATCAATTGTTTGTGGGGACCCTACTGATCTTAGCATGAGAGGCACTTGCCCTTTGATTCCTGCCAGCTCCTCTTCTATCTTTTTTAGAAATGACTTTTGGGCATTTAATACACCATTGTTCAGCAATGATACTTCTAGAATTCCCTGGAGGGTTTTCTGTAGCATTAGAAGTAAGTCCAAAATAGACGAAGTGGGTGCTGCTGACAGATCCGAGTCCTGTGGGCTATTTCTCTCTAGGATTACTTGGCTCCCAGTCCTTCCTGAGTCCTGCTGTTTTGAATTGTTTTTCCCCTTGTGGCATTGTAGCACTTGATTAGAAGGTGCCCCCCAGACAAAAGGCTTTCCCTTCTCAAGTGCCCTCCATTCCCCGAGGTTTGCAGGGAAAAAAGTTTTGGGGATGATGAGAGTCGTGGTGCCGCCATTATTGAGTTTTGACTCTGAAGGGAAAGATTTATTAACAAGTGATCCTCTATCTCTTCTTCCAATTCTTTTTCTGGTACTCTCCTCTTACTTTTCTCCACCTGGAATACCCCCTCCTTTTCTATATTTATTGTGTTCTCGAGGCAGGGCTCCTCTTCAGTTTCTAAGTTTATTACAGGTAAATTTGGGACTTTGTAATGTTTGCCTACAAAGTCCTTTATGGGATTAGAGGTTGCAGTGTTCTTTTTTATGTTAGATATTGAAGTACACCCCTTTTTTGCTTGCGGGCCTGTTTATTGCTCTTTTACCTTTCCCTTTCTTACGTCGCCCCTCAATAATGTCCTCATGGGAGACCTGACGTTCCTGGCTCTCTTCCCATGACCTTGATCCTGCCAATATCTCACTCGTCTCCGGGCTATCTTCTGGGGCTTCCTTCCGTTGTTTTTGCTTACGTTTTGGGCCCATTGTCCTTTCGCTTATATTATGCTGAGGAACGTAGTTCCGGACTTATCTCTGCAGCGCTCCCCTATTTGTTCTTACTTTCTAATAAAATTAAATGTGGTAGGAAGACACTGCTAATATTATCCAGCTGTTATTCATGCACTCACGCTCACTTACCTCTGTTGTGCCGCTATCCGCCAGACCGCATTGCCGAAAATTGAAGGGAATACTCCTTAACTGCTCTTTTTCCCTGTTTGGTGTTGTCTCTCAGGGGCTGCCTCCCTTTGTCGTCTCCTGCCCCTGGATGGGGTATCTCGATGTTAATAATTGGGCTGGGCTGGCTTTTAACCACTCATTTGCGCCGTATCTGCCCCTCCTTCACCTTACTTTGGCGGGGGCACCTCCACACCAGGATACCGCAGCTTCCTTCAGGCGTACTGCGCTAATTTCTGCCCTGTTGCAGGCACACTGGACTCCTGCTCCTCAGTATCCTCCTCTGTACCCGCCAAGCCATCACGCCACATCCAGCTGCATCTCCCGGCGTGGGGCCCCGCGGGGATTACGTTACTTGCGCGGGCTTAGCTCGGGTAAAACTCGATGGTGAGGGTAGGGGTAGGGTCTGCTCCTCCGCTCCTCTGTGCCGTATCTGCTTCGCTTATTTACAACAAGGGGTGGTGATGGACAGAGTCTCTGAATTAAGCAGAGTACTCTCACCCAGTCAAGAGATCAGGGCTAGATCCAACACCGTTTTTTAGCTCATTGCACCATCCCAGTTTCAGAACCTGGCTGTATGCAAATTAGTCTGTCCCTGGCCCAGTGCATCATGGGAACAGGGCAGACCAGACTACAAAAGCCAATTCTTACACTGGGAAGGAAACAAGCTTCCGGGGACCGGTTTCTGCCATTTCAGGCGTCTTCGGCCCGGCTTGCTTGAATCCTGATGGTGCAATGAGCAAGGGACTCACATCTGAGTATACCCTTCCACGCTTAGGGTGGACAAAATTATTTACAACAAGGGGTGGTGATGGACAGAGTCTCTGAATTAAGCAGAGTACTCTCACCCAGTCAAGAGATCAGGGCTAGATCCAACACCGTTTTTTAGCTCATTGCACCATCCCAGTTTCAGAACCTGGCTGTATGCAAATTAGTCTGTCCCTGGCCCAGTGCATCATGGGAACAGGGCAGACCAGACTACAAAAGCCAATTTTTACACTGGGAAGGAAACAAGCTTCCGGGGACCGGTTTCTGCCATTTCAGGCGTCTTCGGCCCGGCTTGCTTGAATCCTGATGGTGCAATGAGCAAGGGACTCACATCTGAGTATACCCTTCCACGCTTAGGGTGGACAAAATTATTTACAACAAGGGGTGGTGATGGACAGAGTCTCTGAATTAAGCAGAGTACTCTCACCCAGTCAAGAGATCAGGGCTAGATCCAACACCGTTTTTTAGCTCATTGCACCATCCCAGTTTCAGAACCTGGCTGTATGCAAATTAGTCTGTCCCTGGCCCAGTGCATCATGGGAACAGGGCAGACCAGACTACAAAAGCCAATTCTTACACTGGGAAGGAAACAAGCTTCCGGGGACCGGTTTCTGCCATTTCAGGCGTCTTCGGCCCGGCTTGCTTGAATCCTGATGGTGCAATGAGCAAGGGACTCACATCTGAGTATACCCTTCCACGCTTAGGGTGGACAAAATTATTTACAACAAGGGGTGGCAGGGTATACTCAGACATGAGTCCCTTTCTCACTGCTCCATCAGGATTCAAGCAAGCCGGGCCGAAGAGGCTGAAATGCCAGAAACCGGTCCCCGGTAGCTTGTCTCCTTTCTGGTGAAGAATTGGCTTGGTAGTTTGGTCTGCCCTGTTCCCATGATGCACTGGGCCAGGGACAGACTAATTTGCATATAGCCAGGTTCTGAGCTGGGATGGGGCAGTGAGATAAATAACGGTGATGGATCAAGCCCTGATCTTTGGACTGGGTAAGAGTGGTCTGCTTAATTCAGACACTCTGTTCATCACCACCCCCTTTTCTGTATCGTATCTGCTTCGCAGCACCCGCTCGCGGCACAGACGCTCCTCAGCGTTCTTCTGCGCTCGATTGACTGGTCTGCACACGTCTCTCTGCAGCTCTCCTCTCCTCTCCAATCTGCTACGGTCTAGTGCGGCAAGGCAAGGCAAGGCGTGGCCACAACAGAGCAAATCAGCACCCTCAAAGGCAGTCTAGACCTACTATGGATCCAAATACCCTATCCACCATATTTGCTAAAAACGTTGTATTTCCATCAAAATTTGCATTCTCTATCTGCAGTGTCCTCACATTCTGTCATCTTGTCCCACAGCTTGGCTCTCGTTTTCTTCGGTGAGGTCCCTCTCAAGAGCCTTGATATCCCTCTATAGTCTGCATAGGTCCCCTTGTATGTCCCTGAGTATGCCCCCCTTAGAGATGAACCATCCCCTTGCCGTGACTTTAAAAGCCTCCCATACCGCTGTGAAATTAGACAACGATGCTACATTGTGCGCAAAGAAATCCTGGATTTCCTGTTCAATCTCAGTCCTAAAGACTGTATCATGCAGAGGCATGGGGTTCAGGCGCCTGCTAGAATAGGGGGTTTGGTCTACGGGGTTTGCATGACCACCATCACAGGAGAGTGGTCTGAGTATGTGCGGGCTAGGTGAGTCACTGTTTCAAGCTAATGCACCATTCCCACTGATACAGTGAATTAATCCAATCTGGACCATGTGAAGTGGACCACAGAGTGATGTGTGCCTTCTCTCTGCTTAGGATGTTTGTATCGCCATGTGTCAAGTAGGTAATTAGTGTCTAACAGGTCCTTTAATGTTCTCTGCGTGTTCGTGTAGTGCAAGGTGGAGACCCAGGATCTATCCATCTGTGGACTCACTACCGTATTGAAGTCCCCTCCCAGATAACATAAGTGGTACCTAGCGTCTGGATCTTACTCCATAATATGTATAGAGTTTGTGGATCATCGGTGCTAGGGCCATAATAACTGGTGATCGTCACATCTTGTGAGTCTAATCGCCCTCAAATTAGACAATACCCCCGTTTGAATCTGTTTCCACCCCTCCCAACGCAAAGCTCACTCCACGCTTTATGAGAATGGCTTCTCCTCTAGAGTATCCAGAATATGTTGAAAAACAGCGGTGTGATGCCCATGTCATAGCAAACTGGGGCTTGGCAGCTGGGTTCAGGTGTATATCTTGCAATAGGGCTATATTAATATGGTGCCTTTTGTAAGTAACCTATTACCTGTCTTTTCTTCCTAGGAATATTCAGGCCCAGGACATTGCATGATAATATGTTTAATTTTCTCTTATTTTTTGTAGTGTCTGCCATATCTCCACCTCTTATGCATTAGACTGAAGCGTAAGTCTCTACCATTTGCATGCTGAATGAAATACTACTTGTCCGGGCTAGGACATCCTTTCCCCACCCACTCCGACACACCCAACTCATAGGGCATTTGTACCCTCCCCAACAGTTAGAACCTTAGATCAAACAAATACAAAATCACAATAAAGAAGATATGGGAGAACTCCCTCTTGGGGTATTCACTAGGGGTCCTCGACTTGCCCACTCCCCTCCCCTATTACACCCATATGCCACCCTGCCTTCAACAGACAAGTAGCTTCTGTGGGATGGAGGCGAGTGTCCGGGCGGAACAGTATTCAGTATGATATTTAATGTAATACGTCACCATAGTATGTTCATTTGCAGAGGGTAGTCTGCTAAAAGCAGTATTATTCGCATAGGTTGGAGTCTCTATCATCAGTCCGGGTTCGACATCATGGAATGGGACCAGGAGCGTTGGCGGGCCCCGGCTTCCATAGAGGATGCTCAGTTACATTGTTTAAGGTACTCCTCTGCCTGTTGTGGGTTCTGGAAGAGGTGCTGTTTCCCTCAATGTGTTTTCACTGGGTACAGCATTGCATATGGAATCTCCTAAGCCTGTAAGTTTTTTCTTTACAGCCGCATACTTGCCTCGTGCCTCTTGCACTGTTTCTGTGAAGTCCGGGAAGAATGCTAACATGGTGTTTTCATAGGGGACCTGTTTCTTCTCTCTGGCAAGGCGTAAACAGTATCTTGGTCCCGATAATTCAGGAATCGAACTATCGCCGGCCGCGGTGGTGCTCCTGGAGGCAGACGTGTGGTGAGCGATCTGTGTGCCCGTTCTGCTGTCAGTTGCGCAGAGAAGGAGTCTCTCCCAAACAGTTCAACAATAAGTCTTTCAATAAAATCTTCCATGTGACCTGTATTGGACATCTCAGCCAGGCCAAGAATTCGAACATTGTTCCTTCTTGAGCGGGCTTCTAAATCCTCGTTTTTATCCGCGATTATCTTAAGAAGTTTGTCCATTTGTGAGACTCGCTCTTTATTTATTGTGGCCCCATCCTCCAGCTCAAATATTCAGTTTTCTGTCTCTTTGATCCGATGGTCATGTTGGTCTAATTTGTGAACCACAGAGTCCAATCTTGCGTTCATAGTGTCCATTTTCGCGTCGATGGACGTCAGATTGTGTTTCATGCTGAGTAGTAATGCCTTCTAATCCTCTTCCTGATTTTCCGCAGCATCCGAGCCTGTCTGCTCCGATGTGCCAGTTTTGCGCATCTTTTGCAATTCAAATGGTATCTTTGTCTGTTTTGCATCCGTGTGTCCCATGGTGACTGTCTGCTGTGCGCTGGTATCTTCCAAGCAGGCTTTATGGGCACTTTCGTCCCTCCGCTCTGCACTATAAAATGGCCGCCTCCAGCACCTACTACGCGGACCCTCCGATATATTCAATGGTGTCTATTCAGTAAGCGTCAGCTTCCACACTAGTGGAAGTTCTCGCAGCTCCCTGCTCCGGGGCACAGTCACAAAAGGATGAGGATTTTAATCAATTGATAGCGTCCTTCGCCAATGCCAGGTCTCATGTACTTCTTTGACATTGATAGGCTGCAAAGATGGCGACTCTTCCTCCCCGTTATGTTGGGTGCAGTGGTGTACAGATTTGTCCAGTGGTAGCACTCCGTGAGCTTTGTGTTCACCCAATGTACTTTTATGATTATCCTTTTATGATCGCAAGGTCTCTCTCAGTGCTCACTCTTACATCCACCTGCAGCCGGACCCCAGGCTGTGTCTCCACCCAGCAACTGGATTATTCTGCCCGAATCAGTGACAGTCTCTCAGGCTGTTTCTAGCCCTAGCTTCGGTGTGTTGCGCATGTTTCTCCCCTTTTCCCATATCAGCTCACCTCTCGGGTATAACACACAAGATGATGAACGGAATGTTGCACATTGGCAAAACATTCACCCCCAATCACAGATCTGGGTTTAATCCATCATTATTTTGCTCACCACACTACCCCAGTTCAGACATGGCCATATGCAAATCAGTTTTGACCCTGTGCCTCATGGGAATAGTCCAGCCCGAACTGCCAAGCCATGTCTTCCCTGGACCGGAATCAAGCATCCTAGGACTGGTTTCTGGCTATCAGCCGTCATAAGCCAGGATAGCTTGACTCCAGTGGCATAGGGAGCACGGGACCCACGTCTGGGCACACCCTTCCCACATAGGGCGAACAGCAAAACACACAAGATGATGGACAGAATGTTGCACATTGGCAAAACATTCACCCCCAATCACAGATCTGGGTTTAATCCATCATTATTTTGCTCACCACACTACCCCAGTTCAGACATGGCCATATGCAAATCAGTTTTGACCCTGTGCCTCATGGGGACAGTCCAGCCCGAACTGCCAAGCCATGTCTTCCCTGGACCGGAATCAAGCATCCTAGGACCAGTTTCTGGCTATCAGCCGTCATAAGCCAGGATAGCTTGACTCCAGTGGCATAGGGAGCACGGGACCCACGCCTGGGCACACCCTTCCCACATAGGGCGAACAGCAAAACACACAAGATGATGGACGGAATGTTGCACATTGGCAAAACATTCACCCCCAGTCAGAGATCTGGGTTTAATCCATTGTTATTTTGCTCACCACGCCACCCCAGTTCAGACATGGCCATATGCAAATCAGTCTTGACCCTGTGCCTCATGGGAACAGTTCAGCCCGAACTGACAAGCCATGTCTTCCCTGGATCGGAATCAAGCATCCTAGGACCGGTTTCTAGCTATCAGCCAGGATTGCTTGACTCCAGTGGCGCAGGGAGCACGGAACCCACGTCTGGGCATACCCTTCCCGCATAGGGCGAACAGCAAAACACACAAGATGATGGACGGAATGTTGCACATTGGTAAAACATTCACCCCCAGTCATGAATCTGGGTTTAATCCATCGTTATTTTGCTCACCACGCCACCCCAGTTCAGACATGGCCATATGCAAATCAGTCTTGACCCTGTGCCTCATGGGAACAGTCCAGCCCGAACTGCCAAGCCATGTCTTCCATGGACCGGAATCAGGCATCCTAGGACCAGTTTCTGGCTGTCAGCCTTCATCAGCCAGGATAGCTTGACTCCAGTGGCGTAGTGAGCACGGGACCCACGTCTGGGCATAACCTTCCCACATAGGGCGAACAGCAAAACACACAAGGTGATGAATGGAATGTTGCACATTGGCAAAACATTTACCCCCAGTCACAGAACCGGGTTTAATCCATCGTTATTTTGCTCACCACACCACCCCAGTTCAGACATGGCCATATGCAAAACAGTCTTGACCCTGTGCCTCATGGAAACAGTCCAGTCCTGTTAGAAATGGGGATTTCTGGTTGGCTGAGGCTTGCGCCAAAGCCAGGCAGAAACCACCACTCTAGTCAGAGCAAGGAAGTCACTCGCCACCCCCTTGGTAGCTTGGCACGAGCAGTCAGGCTTATCTCGGAGGCAAGGTGTAAAGCGTTTGCGCGAGCACCCAGCAACAACACCCAAGGCCCACCACAAAGGAAACTCCACATAAGGTTATATATAAAAATAAATAAACAATAGGAATCCGCCTAAGTGGGTGATGTGTTCCCTACTGTGGTGGGGAGCACATAGTGTTTTTAAAATACCTCTCACACACCACAAGGACCTTTGGTGTCATGCTTTATCATTGGGGTCTTCGCATCCCTCTACGGGATGCGGCGTGCTACAACCTACGACTATGCGGGAGCACTGAATAACAAGACTATGCGTGGTGCATGTGAGGGTTGTGTGTGAGTATGTGGTGGAGAAATTTAATTTAAGTGAGTGAGTTGTGTAAAAAGTGCCTGGCTCGTGGGGATGGTCAATTAAATTTTAATGAACCCCCGGCTGGTACTGTTAAAAAAGGTGCAAGTCGAGGAGGTTATGTGATATTAAGCACAACACCTCTTGGGTGCATCGAAATGTTTCGGAGGTCAACGCCTTCTTCAGCGCAGGGTGCACCACACCCTACCTTACTCAGGTTTTTCTAAATAACTGTGTATTAACAAAAAAAAGAAAAGTAATGTAGTACTACAATGTGCCTACAAATGATATGAAGTTTTCGCTAATGTGCAAAAAACCTAGGAAAAATAAAAATAGAAAAGGCCACAACTTGTAGTTCTCCGCTTCTCAACCTTTCACAAGGTACATTAACCTGTATAAAATGTGTATAATACATGTATAATATATATATATAGTGTGGGGTCACTAGTCAGGAAACGTCATGCTAATCGTGCAGGTGACCCTGTAAAAAAAGGGGACAAAGACATTACAGACACACACATAACATAAAACACACTCTCTATGGGATATGTTCTTGTTGTGCCCCTAGGACCTAGTTGTTAGCGTGGGGAAGAATTAAAGTAGTAATGATTTTGTAAACATACTTTATTTTGCAGGTACAATGCCCCATGAACCTCAGAACGCTCTGGGTTAATCTGGCCCAATGACTCCTGTAGGTGATAACAAGCTATCAGTATATCATGTACTTACAGGTTTGTTTTTACTTAGCTTGCCCACAGAACCTCCTTGTATCCATACTCACGACTTGTGGTGTCAGGAATCTCCTTCTGCCCCCGAGCGCGGCTTCGCTGTGAATGCGGTATGTTGCTGGAGGGGCGTGTTTTAAAGTGCTCGGACGTTGCCCTCAATTAGTTAATTGGTAGTTAACACTGGTAAAGCGGAAAGACCTTATAATGGTATTCCGCCCGTTCGGTGTACGAGACACCTTGTGCGAGGGCGTTTTGTAGTTCTTTTTGTGGTTTCCCAAAGTGCCGGAGCACCGCGCGTGTGTGGCCAGGGGAGTGTTCCCTAGTCCGCGCATGCGGGGTAGAGAAATCCATTTGCGCAGGCGTTAGGGATCAAAGCCTCCGTGGTATACAAGGGCGCTTGCATTTCAGTGTTAATTGTAGCACTAATGGAATGGTATTCTAAAGGAAAACACTGTCCTGGTGTAATTAAATATGTGACAACAACTGCATTCTAAATGAAACATTGTCCTGATGTAATTAAATATGTGGCAACAGCTGCGTTCTCAAAGAAACACTATCCTGATGTAATTAAATATGTGACAACACCTGCATGTGAGTATGGAGTGGGGCCAAATGCGGGCATATCAGGAAGTGCAGAGGGCTAGGTACTTCTACCGTTTAAATGGGATCCCCACATTCGAGGTTTTGCATGAGGTGAATGTTGACGGGGGTCACTATGTAGTGGACGTATCATATATTGGTGATATGGTGGTCAGATAAAAGATACATTAAATGGGGGAGCATGGCCACATGAGGTAGTTTACAACTGGTCTCATGGACCAAGACATCGTCCTGTGCCTTAATTTCTTGGGAAATAGGAAAATATTGACATCCAGGGGTCAGATTTCAAAGATGACATTCAAATGAGTTGGCCCCATGGTATATCATCATTAAGCCCTTCAATGTGAGTACCTAGACGGAATACCCAACGTTGTTCCTTTTGGAACAGCCATTCTCGGTGGGTAGTTGTTCAATCACCATCCATTTAATGTCGTTCACACAATGCTGAGCCTCAAGGAAATGTGTTGCCATTTTGGTTGTACTCCTGTTGCATCTAATGTTACTTTTGTGCTCATTCATACATGTTTTGACGGCTCTTGTTGTCATGCCAATGTACTCCACGGCACATGGGCAACTGATCATGTATACAACATTTCTGCTGTTGCAGGTGGTCAGTTTCCTTTGTTCCCATGTTGTACCATTTCTGAAGGTAAGACATTTGCTCTTACTGGTGAGGTGGCAGCTGCTGCAGTTGCCGCACGGGTAATGCCCTTGTATGCCATGCATCGTAGGTGTTTGTGATTGGCACTCTCTAGGGCGTGTGTGGACTAGTATGTCCTTCAGGTTCCTTCCACGTTTGTGTGTGATCAATAGTTTGTTGAGTTTCAAATCTCCACAAGTCAGGATACGCCAAATTTTGTTGATGATTTTGGTCACCTCATTCGAATGTGTGTTGTATGTTGTCTCACATACTTGTGTTCTGAAGTTATTGTCTCCGTTGGGTTTGTCTTCCAAAAGGGCATCTCTGTGATTGTTCCTTGCCCGCTTCATAGCTGCATCAATTATGCGATCTGGGTATTGCCTCTGTTTCAGTTTAGTTTTGAGGTCCTGGCCTGTGTTTTGAACTGGACAATGTCCGTGCAATTCCGCCTCAACTGGAGGAACTGGCCGTAGGGTAAGTACTCCCAGATTACCAAGACATCGTCTATGTATCTCTTCCATATCAAGATGTTTCTCCTGTAGGGGTTGGTCACATTTAGAATGCTGTTGGTTTCCAAATGGTGAACATACAGACCAGCTAGACTTGGAGCAAAAGTACTGCCCATGCTGGTCCCATGGCTTTGCAGGTATAGTGTGTTGTTATACCTAAAAATGTTTTTTGTGAGTGCCAATGAGATGCATTCCAAAACTTCCCCTCTGGGTGTCTGGTACTTCCAGGGGTTACTGAATAGTACTTCTTCTATGATCCATAGCGTCTCGCCGTGGGGCAAGCTCGTATATGAACTCTCTACGTCAAGGCTGAGCAGTAATTGTGTCTTGGGGTTGAAGGGTATGTCCTTCAAGAGTTGTAGGACTGCTTTGGTATCTTTTAGGTAGGTATCAGTGGCCTGCACAAGGGGAGGTAGGAAAGCATACACAAATTTTGAGAGAGGTTCCAAAATGGAACCTATCCCCGAGACTATGGGTCTCCCTGGAGGTTTTTCTTGGTTCTTATGTATCTTGGGGATACTGTAAAAGTAGGGGATCTTAGGTGTTTTTTGGACCAGAAATTCCCCTTCTGTTTTGGATAACCAGTTGTGAGCTCGGGCTTCCTCCACCATCATTCCGATCCTGATCCAGAGTGATTCAGTCGGATCATCTGGAAGGATCGTGTAGTTGCGTCTGTCAGCTAGAAGTCTTAGGCATTCGTCATCGTATGCTGTGGTGGTTTGTAAGACTATAGCTCCCCCTTTGTCTGCGGGTTTTATTGTGAACTCGTGGTTCGCAGCTAGTTGTCTAATAGCTTCTTGTTCCGTGCCACTGGTGTTGTGGAAGTTATTTGTATGTGTGAGGTCCAGAGTGCCTAACTCCCTCCTCACGGCTTTCTCGAATGCGAGAACCTCGATGGGTAACATCGCATCTGGTGGGGTGAAAGTGGACTTGGGTTTTAGACCTGAGTCTAAGGTGGTCACTTGCGGTTCCTTGTCATTAAAAAAAGCATAGAGTTTAATTTTCCTGACAAATTCCTTCAATTCGGCATGCAGTTTGAATGTGTCAGGTTTGTTAGTGGGAACGAAACCTAGCCCTTTATTTAGTACTTTGCGCTGGACAGTGGTGAGCGGCCAAGGTGTAAGGTTTACCACTAAGTCGGTCTCCAGCTGGACGAAGTTGATGGTTGGTTGTGAAGGGTCCCTGTCATGCTCCTTGTGCAACCTCTGGGCTCCTCTTGTTCTGGATCTTGCCATTGCACATTGTTGCCTTTCCTGTTCCTGCCTCTCCGTGGTCCAGGGCGCATCCCTAAAAAAGGTTGGGGGTTGTAGTATGCCCCTTCACAATCTGGAGTCCACTGTGGGTAGCTAGGTCCTTGAGGGGGTGGGCCATACTGAAAATGCGTGAAATTGGGAGGGCCCATGTATTGTTGGTACTGGGGTGGTGTTGGTTGATACCCTCTCCATCCCCTCTGATTGGGGTATTGTTGTCTCTGTTGCCTATAGCCTCCCCTGCGTTGCTTATATCTTTGTTGTCCGCTAGAGTTAGAGCCTGATGACCCACAGTCGGAACCATCGCTCTCGATGTCACTATAGTTATTTTTTGAGACATAGCCACTTTTAGTATAAGGGTACGCTCCCTCTGGTGTAAAGCGTTCTTTGTCCTTTTTTAATTTATTGAATTTGCTCTGTTTAAAGGGAGCTCAAAGTTAGTCATTTCTTTATTTAGTTCTTCCAACCTCTTTTTCAAAGTACTAGGTGTCTGATAGGATTGGAGTTGGACCTCTAATTTTTGAATGTCTATCTTGAGCCCCTGAGCAATCCTGGTGGATGTCTTTACTATCAGTATGAGCCAGTCCCTCATACAATGCCAGGAAATGAGGGACCACTCTTTCTTGAATTGCACATCATTTTGAAAAATGAAAGGTTCATTTTTCAAAACTATCCCTTTGGTGCCATTTTGTTCCTGAGGTATTCTGTCATAGGTAATCCATGTAGGGCTGTCTTGATTTGTGTTCTCCTGAGGTTATTCAGCTCATCCCAATCTCCCACACTGGGGCCCGGGTCTGTGTTGCTGAGGCCCTCAAAAGGATTAACTGCAGCAAGGATTCTGTCTATTTCATCCTCGCCGAATGTCAGGCCATGCTCATCCTCCATGATGATGGTGGTATGATCAGTGAAAAAATGAAAAAATGTGAGTGTGTGTATTATGTGTGTGTTCAGAATGTCAGGGGAAATCTCCCACAGCTGTGCACTGTCTAAACACTACAAATAACAATGGGGGGAGAGAGAGAGAAAGAGGTGGATTCGTTCTCCCTGGTACTATAAATAAACAATAGGAATCCGCCTAAGTGGGTGATGTGTTACCTACTGTGGTGGGGAGCACATAGTGTTTTTAAAAATACCCCTCACACACCAAAAGGACCCTTGGCGTCATGCTTCATCATTGGAGTCTTCGCACCCCTCTACGGGATGCAGCGTGCTACAACCTACGACTATGCGGGAGCACTGAATATCAAGACTATGCGTCGTGCATGTGAGGGTTGTGTGTGAGTATGTGGTGGAGAAATTTAATTTACGTGAGTGAGTTGTTTAAAAAGTGCCTGGCTCATGGGTATGGTCAATTAAATTTTAATGAACCCCCGGGCTGGTACTGTTAAAAAAGGTGCAAGTCGAGGTGGTTATGTGATTTTAAGCACCTACGTGAGAACTTACCCTACGGCCAGTTCTTTCGGTTAGGGGGAATTGCACGGACATTGTCCAGTTAAAAAAACAGGCCAGTGACCTCAAAACTAAACTGAAACAGAGGCAATACCCAGATCGCATAATTGATGCAGCTATGTAGCGGGCAAGGAACAACCACAGAGATGCCCTTTTGGAAGACAAACCCAACGCAGACAATGACTTGAGAAGACAAGTATGTGTGACAACATACAACACACATTCGAATGAGGTGACCAAAATCATCAACAAAAATTGTTGTATCCTGACTTGTGGAGATTTGAAACTCGACAAACCATTGATCGCACACAAATGTGGAAGGAACCTGAAGGACATACCAGTCCACACACGCCCTAGAGAGTGCCAATCACAAACACCTACGATGCATGGCATATAAGGGCATTACCCGTGCGGAAACTGCAGCAGCTGCCACCTCACCAGTAAGAGCAAACGTCTTACCTTCAGAAATGGTACAACATGGGAACAAAGGAAACTGACCACCTGCAACAGCAGAAATGTTGTATACATGATCACTTGCCCATGTGCCCTGGAGTACATAGGCATGACAACAAGAGCAGTCAAAACACGTATGAATGAGCACAAAAGTAACATTAGATGCAAAAGGAGTACAACCAAAATGGCAACACATTTCCTTGAGGCTCAGCATTGTGTGAACGACATTAAATGGACGGTGATTGAACAACTACCCACGATGGGCTGTTCCAAAAGGAACAACGTTGGGTATTCCGTCTAGGTACTCACATTGAAGGGCCGAATGATGATATACCATGGGGCCAACTCATTTGAATGTCATCTTTGAAGTCTGACCTCTGGATGTCAATATTTTCCTATTTCCCAAGAAATGAAGGCACAGGACGATGTCTTGGTCCATGAGACCAGTTGTAAACTACCTCATGTGGCCATCATCCCCCATTTAATGTAATTTTTATCTGGCCACCACATCACCAATATATGATATGTCCACTACATACTAACCCCCGTCAACATTCACCTCATGCAAAACGTCCAATGTGGAGATCCCATTTAAACAGTAGAAGTACCTAGCCCTCTGCACTTCCTTATATGCCCGCATTTGGCCCCACTCCATACTCACATGCAGGTGTTGTCACATATTTAATTACATCAGGATAGTGTTTCTTTGAGAACGCAGCTGTTGCCACATATTTAATTACATCAGGACAATGTTTCATTTAGAATGCAGTTTTTGTCACATATTTAATTACACCAGGACAGTGTTTTCCTTTAGAATACCATTCCATAAGCGCTACAATTAACACTGAAACGCAAGCGCTCGTGTATACCACGGACGCTTTGATCCCTAACGCCTGCGCGAATGTCTTTCTCTACCACGCATGCGCGGACTAGGGAACACTCCCCCGGCCACACACGCGCGGTTGCTCCGGCGCTTTGGGAAACCAGAAAAAGAACTACAAAACGCCCTTGCACAAGGTGTCTTGTACACCGAAGGGGCGGAATACCCTTATTAGGTCTTTCCGCTTTACCAGTGTTAACTACCAATTAACTAATTGAGGGCAACGTCCGAGCACTGTAAAACACGCCCCTCCAGCACCATACCACATTCACAGTGGAGCCGCAGTCGGGGGCAGAAGGAGATTCCTGACACCACAAGTCGTGAGTATAGATACAAGGAGGTTCCGTGGGCAAGCTAAGTAAAAACAAACCTGTAAGTACCTGATATACTGATAGCTTGTTATCACCTACAGGAGTCATTGGGTCAGATTAACCCCCAGCGTTCGGAGGCTCATGGGGCATTGTACCTGCAAAATAAAGTATGTTTACAAAATAATTACTACTTTAATTCTTCCTCACGCTAACAGCTAGGTCCTAGGGGCACAACAAGAACATATCCCATAGAGAGTGTGTTTTATGTTATGTGTGTGTCTGTAATGTCTTTGTCCCCTTTTTTACAGGGTCACCTGCACGATTAGCATGACGTTTCCTGTCTAGTGACCCCACACTATATATATATTATATATGTATTATACACATTTTTTACAGCTTAATGTACCTTGTGAAAGGTTGAGAAGCGGAGAACTACAAGTTGTGGCCTTTTCTCTTTTTATTTTTCCTAGGTTATTTGCACATTAGCAAAAACTTCATACCATTTGTAGGCACATTGTAGAACTACATTACTTTTCTTTTCTTTTTGTTAATACACAGTTATTTAGAAAAACGTGAGTAAGGTGGGGTGTGGTGCACCCTGTCCTGAAGAAGGAGTTGATCTCCGAAACATGTCGACACACCCAAGAGGTGTTGTGCTTAATATCACATAACCACCTCGACTTGCACCTTTTTTAACAGTACCAGCCCGGGGGTTCATTAAAATGTAATTAACCTTCCCCACGAGCCAGGCACTTTTTAAACAACTCACTCACTTAAATAAAATTTCTCCACCACATACTCACACACAACCCTCACATGCACCACGCATAGTCGTGAAATTCAGTGCTCCCGGGTAGTCGTATGTTGTAGCACGCCGCATCCTGTAGAGGGGTGCGAAGACCCCAATGATGAAGCATGACACCAATCAATCAATACATTTATAGAGCGCACTACTCACCCGTAGGGTCTCAAGGCGCTAGGAGGGGGGGTGCCTTTACTGCTCGAACAGCCAGGTCTTGAGCTTCTTCCTGAAGGAGAGGTGGTCTTGGGTCAGGCGCAGGTCGGTCGGGAGGGAGTTCCAGGTCTTGGCGGCCAGGTAGGAGAAGGACCTTCCTCCTGTTGTCGCTCTTCGGATGCGGGGGACGGCGGCGAGGGCGTGGCTGGTTGATCTGAGGTGGCGCTTGGGAGCGTAGAAGTTGATTCGGTTGTTGAGGTAACTCGGGCCTTGGTCGTGTAGGGCTTTGTGTGCGTGGGTGAGGAGGCGGAAGGTTATTCTTTTGTTGACGGGGAGCCAGTGCAGGTCTCTCAGGTGTCCGGAGATGTGGCTGTTTCGTGGGATGTCGAGGATGAGTCTGGCTGAGGCGTTCTGGATCCGCTGGAGTCTCTTCTGGAGCTTGGCGGTGGTTCCGGCGTAGAGGGCGTTGCCGTAGTCCAGTCGGCTGGTGACGAGGGCCTGGGTGACAGTCTTCCTGGTCTCGGTGGGGATCCACCAGAAGATCTTCCGTAGCATGCGCAGGATGTTGAAGCACGACGAGGAGACGGCGTTGACTTGTCTGGTCATGGAGAGGGAGGAGTCCAGGATGAAGCCCAGGTTGCGTGCGTGGTCCGTTGGTTTGGGTGCGGTGCCCAGGGCGGGGGGCCACCAGGAGTCGTCCCAGGCGGAGGGCGAGGAGCCCAGGATGAGGACCTCCGTCTTGTCTGAGTTCAGTTTCAGGCGGCTGGTCGTCATCCACTCGGCTACATCTCTCATCCCTTCTTGCAGGTTGGCTCTGGCGGCAGCGGGGTCGTTGGTCAGGGAGAGGATCAGTTGAGTGTCGTCGGCGTAGGAGATTATGTTGAGGTTGTGTTGGCGTGCGATGGCCGCGAGGGGGCTCATGTAGACGTTGAAGAGGGTGGGACTCAGCGAGGATCCTTGAGGGACGCCGCAGATGACTTCGGTGGCCTCTGACTTGTACGGTGGTAGGCGGACTCTTTGTGTTCTTCCGTCGAGGAAGGAGGTGATCCATTCCAGTGCCTTCTCCTGGATTCCGATGTTGCCAAGGCGCTGCACTAGGGTGCCGTGGCAGACAGTGTCGAATGCCGCGGAGAGGTCCAGGAGGATGAGGGCCGCTGTTTCACCATTGTCCATCAGGGTTCGGATGTCATCGGTGGCAGCGATGAGGGCGGTCTCGGTGCTGTGGTTGGCTCGGAAGCCAGACTGTGAGGGGTCGAGGGATCCATTCGTCTCGAGGAAGGCGGCCAGCTGTTTGTTGACGGTCTTTTCGATGACTTTGGCCGGGAACGGGAGGAGCGAGATGGGACGGTAATTCTTGAGTTCGGTGGGGTCCGCTGTAGGTTTCTTGAGTAGAGCGCTGAGTTCGGTGTGCTTCCAGCTCTCAGGGAAGGTGGCGGTGTCGAAGGAGGTGTTGATAATGTCCCGCAGGTGGGGTGCGATGACAACGTCGGCCTTGTTGAAGACGTGGTGAGGGCAGGGGTCGGTCGGAGATCCGGAGTGGATGGAGTTCATCGTGCGGATGGTGTCTTCGGTGCTGATCGGAGTCCAGGCGCGGAGGGTGGTGGTGGGTGGCGTTGCTGCGGTTGTGGCGTGCGTTGGTTGGATGCTGAAGCTGTTGTGTATGTCCGCGATCTTGTTGTGGAAGTAGGAGGCGAGGGAGTTGCAGAGGTCTTGCGATGGGGTGATGTCGTTGTTTCCGGCGTTGGGGTTGGAGAGCTCTTTCACGATGTTGAAGAGTTCCTTGCAGTTGTGTGCGTTGTTGTCCAGTCGGTCCTTGTATGCAGTTTTCTTGGTGGCGCGGATCAGTTGGTGGTGTTTCCGGGTGGTGAGCTTGAGGGTGGACATGTTCTTCATTGTTGGTTCCCTTCTCCATACTTTCTCGAGGGCTCGGCAGTTCTTCTTGGAGCTCTTGAGTTCGTCGGTGAACCATGGGGTTTTTCTGCTGCCGGGTCTGCTGGGCGGGGTCCTCAGAGGGGCGAGTTCGTCCGCGCAGTTGCTGATCCACTTCGTGAGGTTGTCGGCGGCCTGGCTGGGGTTCGTTGAGCCGGCAGGAGGGTGCTGGCTCAGGGAGGCGGTGAGCTGGTCGGCTGTGATCTTGTTCCAGCTTCTTCGGGCAACCTGTTGCTGGTGGTGGTGGATCGACGTTCTTTTGAAGGTGAAGTGGACACAGCTGTGGTCCGTCCAGTGGAGTCCTGTTGCGTGGCTGAAGGCGATGTCTTTGCTGGATGAGAAGACGGCGTCGAGTGTGTGTCCGGCGAGGTGGGTGGGGGTGGACACCAGCTGCTTGAGTCCGAGGTTGGCGAGGTTGTCGAGCAGGGTGATGGTGTTACGGTCGCTGTTGTTCTCCAGGTGGAAGTTGAGGTCCCCCAGGAGGATGTAGTCGGCGGAGGGGAGGGCGTGCGGGCTGATGAAGTCGGCGATGTCCTTGCTGAATCATGTGCGTGGTCCCGGGGGTCGGTAGATCAGGGTGCCTCTGAGGGTGGTCTTCGGGTCGGTGTGGATCTGGAAGTGCAGGTGTTCGGCGGTGGTTAGGGTGTCGTCGGTGTTGGTCGTGATGCGGATGGTGTCCCTGTGGATGATGGCGATGGTCCTTTTGGTGTGTGAGGGGTATTTGAAAAACACTATGTGCTCCCCACCACAGTAGGGAACACATCACCCACTTAGATGGATTCCTCTTGTTTATTTATAGTACCAGGGAGAACGAATCCACCTCTTTCTCTCTCTCTCCCCCCATTGTTATTTGTAGTATATATAAAAATAGCCTTTGTATTATACCAAACACATTAGATAATAAACACACAATTTACACTGTGCCACTGGCACGGGCGGAATTTACAGGGGATTATATACACAGGACAGGGCCACATGGACCACTGTCAGGAATAAGCACTCGGTAGAACTAGCACTTTGTAGGAATAGCACTTTGTAGAAATAGCACTTAGTAGGAATAGCACTTAGAACATAGAATAATTGTAGCACAAAATAGCAAATGTAGCACACAACCAGTAACTACTGGTAGAAGGTAAGTACACCAGACGCAATCTTAAACACCTTAGGCAAATATCACGCAGGGAACCATGAACTCACTAGCAGAACCTATATTTAGGAAAAACAACCTCCTAGGCATGAAAATACATTTAGAGGTACAGGCAACAAGCATCGCATAAATCACATTAGGCAAGTAATCACATTTGCACCAAATAGTACACAGAACTGACCCCAGGCCAACCTGGCCTCTCAGGGGCTCACAGGCCCAATGTCCAGAATGTCTGGTCTGGCTGCGCAGGCAGCCAAAGAGGATTCGCAAGGGCCTAAGTGAAGCAGCTGCCCACTAAGTGCTGGGCAGCTGTAGGAACTGAGCTTGGCACCAGCGTGCCTCCTGGCTCTTCTCTGGGGGCCCTAAATAGGCAATGCACAAAACCAACGTGGGAGCCTTGTGGGCTCTAAATTCTCAAAATGCCCCTAAGTACTTGTGGGTTCTAAACACAACGAGTGCCCCCCACATGGGAGTGGGCATCGACAATATGCCCCGATGTGCCCCCTCTCCCCCTCATAATTAGTGAGCCTCACAGGAGCAACACCAATGCCCCCAGGAGCCTCTCGTGGGTTCAGAACAAATGCCCCAGTCGTTGGATTCCCCCCTCTGGGGACTCGGAAAATGAAAGAGACTCTGGCGCCGGAGTCCCGCTCTGGGGACTCGGCAACAATGATGCGGGGCAACGGGGGAGCGGCCCACTGCCAACCGGGGCTGCTCTACCCTTACAGACACTGCCCCCAAGACAAATCTAGCACCACTGGGGGAGCGGGCACCGGCAATGTGCCCCGACGCCCCCCTCTCCTCAAAGTAGCACAGGCGCCCCACTCACCGGGTCTGCCGGACTCCTCGGGCCGGACCTGCACTCTGGACTCCTCAGCTGCACTCCGGGGCTCTCCCTCGCTCTTGGAAGCCCTGGGGGAGGGATGCCGGCTTCTAGCTTCTTCTTTGGGCAGCGCGGGGCTCTCTTCCAACACCAGAGCCCCGCCTGCACCTTCAGCCGCTCTCCTCTCCTTGTGCCGCGGTTGCGGGGGCGGGACTTCCGGTCTATCTCTCCTGCTCACAGGGCCGCAGAGTGGGCTCCCGGCTGCATCCCCGACAAATGACTTCCGGGTCATCGCAGGCAGCGCAGCGGCCCGTGGGGGGGGGGGGCAGCTCACGGCGGCAATCCGGGGTAGGGTCCCGATTTAAAGGAAAGTATAAGGCGGGGTAGGCACCCGCTAGGCAGTGGGAACAAATAAACAGCCAGAAATACAGGACTCCTATAAAAGTGACAAGAAAGCACTCCCAGGCGCTAGAGGAACAAATCCAGCACTCACAGGCGCTGCAGGGATAAAGAAGTAAAAGCAAATCGCTCCCAAGCACTAGTGTCCCCCAAAGTCCAGCAAAAGTTGTGTAGGAGGTGGGGGGAAAAGGCTGGGCCCAGGGGCCAGCTCACAGGGCCCTCTAGGCAGGGAGGCAGACCCAGTGGCGGTCCTCCTGGCACCCAGCAGCAGCAGGCCCCCCCTCAAGGTTAGGATCAGGAAGAACACTTTGTATGGGGTCACAGCCCCTTCTTATACACAGAAATCCTTTGTCTCAGGGTGCAGGGTGGGGTAAAACCAGACTCAGCTGGTTTTGGAGCACTCTTTTGTGCTCAGCCCCTTTCTCCATTCACTGGTCAGGCTAGGGACATCAGACACACCACAGGGGGTGGAGCCAGCATTGTGTAGGGAAAGCCCAGCCCTATTCAGGTCCCAGATGCACTCCTCCCACCCATCTGGCTGTCAATCTCTCTATTCACCACCTGGGCAGACCCATCCTGACTCCTGGAGCCAGGCGCACCAGCCAGCTCCATCCAATCACAAGCCATACAGTAATTTCACCTTTATTGCACAGACATGTCAACTTCTAGAAGTGGCACTTCCACACCAGACACAAAAACGCCGCATACATCATCGCGCAGCATTTAATCTCAAGAGTTCGCACATACCAAACTCGACCCTGCACTCCCCACACATCAGAAACTACCAGGGACACACAAATTCTCCATGCATTCCTATGGGAGGACAGGCCAACATCACCACACGCACACACTTTACCCTGGGACACAGTGGTAAAGTGCGCACAAGAAATCACTAACACCAGGTCACAACTAAAAGCAAAAAGTTTAGGGGTGAACCTGCCAGAAGGGCCAAGTCCAACAAGTACGAACTGCCAAGCCATTTCAGCCCTGGACCGGAATCAAGCATCCTAGGACCGGTTTCTTGTTTCAGCCGCCATCAGCCAGGTTAGCTTGACTCCAGTGGCGTAGTGAGCACGGTACCCACGTCTGGGCATACCCTTCCCACATAGGGCGAACAGCAAAACACACAAGATGATGGACGGAATGTTGCACATTGGCAAAACATTCACCCCCAGTCACACATCTGGGTTTAATTTTGCTCACCACGCCACCCCAGTTCAGACATAGCCATATGCAAATCAGTCTTGACCCTGTGCCTCATGGGAACAGTCCAGCCCGAACTACCAAGCTATGTCTTCCATGGACCGGAATCAAGCATCCTAGGACCGGTTTCAGGCTGTCAGCCTTCATCAGCCAGGATAGCTTGACTCCAATGAATCTAAATATAGGAGAGAAGGGTACTCTGGATAAAAACATTTTGAAACTCTGGAAGGAAAATGGTTTTAAAAAAATGGAGGATTTAATTCTAGGGAACAGTTGGAAAACCTGGGAGGAAGTAGAAAGAGAGATCCAGCATTCAAATACAATCCTGAAATGGTCCTTTATTAGCCTCCATGCCTCACTGAGAGAGTTAGATATAGGTAACTTATTTTATAAAATAAATATAAGTGAAACACTAAACAGTTCAACGCAGAGGAAGATTAGCACTTGGATAAAAAATCTCAATGAAGATAATTCAGTCACTTTATATAATAAGGCGAGGGACAGGTGGAGAAAGAGACAAGATATTGAGATTAATAAATCAACCTGGGACAAAGTTAATACATTTAATAAGTCCATTTTCCGAGGCGCTATTTTTAAGCGAATGCAATTCTTCAGGTAAGGGTTAATCTATAGAACACCTCCGTTTCTCCACAATATATATCCTCAAGTGGAGGATAAGTGTTTTTGCTGTGAAGAAAAGGGCAGTTGGAAACATATAATATGGGAATGCACCAAAATACAGGAATTTTGGAAGGATATTGAAAAATATCTTAAAAACATAATTGATACCCAAATTTCATTTAATGAATATATTTCAGTCCTTGGTTGCTCCCCCAGCTCCACTCCCATGATGAGTCTCTGTGTATAGCATCCCTCGTAGCAAAATCACTTATTCTGCAGCTCTGGAAAACAAAGTACCGACTCTTAATGCATGGATAGCGAAAATATCCAGGATTCAGGGAAGGGAAAAAAAATATGCACTGAGGTCAGGGGCCTTTAGAAAATATGATAAATACTGGAGTGTGTTTGAATGCTAGTCACTGTGGATTCTTAACTTCATTTTCTTTTTTATATGTATTATTGCAAAGTTTGTTTTCATTAATATCAATATATATTGCACAATGCACATTGCACTTTAAAAGAAATATCTTCTCTCAGAATTCGTACTTCTACTACGGTACATTTGAAGCCTGCCTGTTTGTATTATGTATTTTGCACTTTTTAAATCTCATGCGAAAATTGACATGTATTGTTGTTTTTTTATCTATGAACTCTCAATAATTTTTTATTTTTTTTTAAAAACAAGATCTTGCACATTGGCAAAACATTCACCCCCAGTCACAGATCTGGGTTTAATCAATCGTTATTTTGCTCAACTCGCCACCCCAGTTCAGACATGGCCATATGCAAATCAGTCTTGACCCTGTGCCTCATGGGAACAGTCCAGCCCGAACTGCCAAGACATGTCTTCCCTGGACCATAATCAAGTATCCTAGAACCGGTTTCTGGTAATCAGCCGTCATCAGACAGGATAGCTGGACTCCAGTGGCGTAGTGAGCACGGGACCCACGCCTGGGCATAGCCTTCCCACATAGGGCGAACAGCAAAACACACAAGATGATGGACGGAATGTTGCACATTGGCAAAACATTCACCCCAGTCACAGATCTGTGTTTAATCCATCATTATTTTGCTCACCTCGCCACCTCAGTTTAGACAGGCCATATGCAAATCAGTCTTGACCCTGTGCCTTATGGGAACAGTTCAGCCTGAACTGCCAAGCCATGTCTTCCCTGCACATCTGGGGTATGGCGCCACACTATCCCATTTTTTTTTACAACAGTGGCTCTGCAATGTTTTCTTATACACCTCCGCCTCAAGGCTTGGGCCTGCAGCCTCGTGCTCGATCACCGTGTTGCCTGTTTCTCACCGCCGCCCCCTGGGTCAAGACATCAGACTCAGCACTCAGTGCAGGGTCTCACAGCCCAGCGTCGCTCAGTGGTCCGCTCCAGCGTTGATATAACCGCACCGCCAGCATTAGCAGCAATTCCAGTGACGATTTATATATTTTTATGATCCTTTTCGCATCACAGGATGAGGATTATAAACGTTTTGCAGTCCAGATCGGCAGGAGCCTTACTGGTGTGCTGCCATTTTGGTTGCGAGCCACCTAGCGCCCCCAGATTGAAATGTAACCTTGGGAGTGGATCCCCCACAACTGTCTGCAGCAGGATTTGTTGAGCATATGGAAAAGACTAAGACACAAAGCCCTTAAATAATACCATATGCAGTTGTTGCGAGTCAGAAGGGGGAGAAAAGTCATATTATATGCGCAAGTCGGTAGGCCAGCTTTTTTATGGCCATGTACTCTAATTGATGTTCAGCCAGCCAATGGCACACCCACTGTAATTGAGCTGCCCGGTAATAATGTTCAAAGTGTGGGGCTCCCAAGCCCCTTCATCTGTTAGGAACCTCAACAATCGTCAGGGCCACTCTACTTTTTTCCATTGCACAAATCAGTTCCCAATTCATGATAATTAAAGTGCAAAAATGTTTTCCGGGAGGTATAGTGGGAGATTGCTAAAATAGTACAGTAACTGGGGCAGGTCTGCCATTGCGGTAAGAGCAATGTGGCGTGACACTGATAGCAGAAACGTTGATCACGAGGCCACCTGGCTGTGGAGTGCTGCTAACTCCTTGGTAATGTTGCCATCTAGCAAATCTTGTTTCTGATTGTAGATGTTTATTCCAAAATAGCAAATTGTGTCTCCCTGCCATTGCAGCAACTCATTACCCTTGGACATTTGCATATCCTGTGTGCAAGGAAGAGGGCTTGAATTGCACCAATTTACTCTGAGACCAGATATGCTAGCATATGAATTAAGAGTTGATTCAATAGCAGCAGGTATCTCCGTCATGTCCCTCAGATACATCAACATATGGTCAGTGTATAAGGACATTGAGGGGGTATGGTCCCCCAGGGGGATGCCTCATGCCTCGTCATTTTGCCGCAACCTAATAGCCAAAGGCTCCAACGCAAGAGCGACAATCATTGGAAATGCAATAGGTCTTTCATTTGTTGGAGTAGGAGCTATTGGCAGTGTAAATGGCAATGTTTTTTGCTATTGCAATAGGTCTTCTATTTATTGGATCTACTGCCATTGCAAATGGCAATGTTTTTTACCTATGTGTTATGGAGTGTATGTATGTAGTGTAGCCTCTTTTCGGAAACTAAAGCGATTTGTAAGGTGTAGTCCTAGTCCATTTCCACTCAACTCAAAGAGTGCAGATTCTGCATTGGTCCAACACAGCATAGACCTAAGTGTATTCAATCATGTTGCATCTAAATGGTGATGGGGAAGTTGCAAAGTGTGTGCAATGTAATAGGTGCGTGGGAAACCAAGAGAGACCAAGAGAGAGCTTGCTGGCACACAGCCCACACTATGTAATCAGCAGAACATGGGAATAAATAAATGATGATACAGAACACCTTGAAGGGACAGGGGTCTCTGCTTCTAGCTTTATACTCCAACACGTTCGACAGGCAGGATTCAGGTTGCGTGTTGGAAAAAAGACTTAAAGCGTATGCAAGCAAAACAGCAAACTCTGAAGTTTGGGCTGAATACAGTTTCTGCCTTTATACTGAATGATTCAGGAAAATCAATATTCATAAAACAAACAACAAAGAACATTTTCAGAGGTGGCAATGCCTCTACTAATGATTTATTTTAAATATACGTTTTTACTAATTGCACAAAGTCTAATAGTCCTGAGCTGTTGTTAGCAACTAGAACTCCACCATTTTTAACACATTTCTAAAAGGACATAAATGTTTGCTTCAGGTAAAATCTGTTTTGTAATTTGGGTGTAATTGCTTAGTTCACTACATATTCAAAAAATAACTTTACTGTGCTAAGATGGCCACCAAATGATCCGAATGAGATGAACAAACAGCTACCAATTTTATAGCCCACGACTACTCTTCCCACGTTTTCTAATCAATCCTATAACATAATGCTTTATTGATACAGCTGATAAAAAAACGCTACAGAAGACATGGCTTGCGCGCACTGTTCTTATTCATATGTTAAAAACATGTACACACAATTAACTAACGGCCTGGTTATATCGGTTCCATATTGCTATTGACATGCAGCGCTTAAAGTATCTGAATGTGCTGAAACACAGATTAACAAGCCCACTCTCCCTTAAAAGGAAGGCCAAAACCAAACCAACAACCTAAGTGTCACAAGTGACGGTAGACAACGAAATGTGCAAAAAAGGGTAAAAAAAATACAAGCAATGGAGCGGGAGGCTTGGCGTAGGAGGCAGCTCTAACACAACTGTGGCATTAAGAGGAGGTGGGAGGGAGTAATGCTATATTTACAGGTAAGCAGCTATGGCATCGAATCTGAACAGAGGCAAACAGTAACAGAGCGGGAACCCCCTAAAAAGTTGTCCCCCAAAAGAACAGATAAAGAACCATTGCGGAATGAGGCAGTACTTAGTCCCTGCTATGTAGGGGAAAAGAAGGGAAAAAGGAGGGACAAAGAGGCAGGACTGACCACTAGCAAGCAAGGATTTTTAAGGACATTGAAACAAACAAATCAAAAGCAGGGGGATGGCTTTAAGCCCACAAGAGAAGTTACAACAGGTCTCAAATGCTTGCCCTAAAAATAAGGAGTGAAACTGGACAACACTCTCTGGTTCCTTGCAGAATTGAGATTGGTACTGATATGAATACCCCTATATCAACTCTTACTCATGGTGCTGTTTAAAGCAATTTAACCATGGGCAGCATATGCCTAACTATTCTATATCTATCTAGTGTAGCAAAATAATTATCTTGCCCAGGGAGTCAAATGCTTTTTTCAAGGTCCACTACCATGCGGGCCACACGTGGCCAGAAATAGGAGGCAAACTCCTTAGTTCAGTAATTCTGGCACAAAACCATTCTGGTCAGCGTGGATAAGCAAAGGGAGCAGTGGAATAAGGTGAGTTGCCAAAATGTTGCTAAAATTATTGTAGTCAGAGTTAAGTAAACCCAGGAGTACATAAGTTCATAAGTTTATATTTCGCCTTTATCCTTGCCAGGCTTTGAGACTGACATAAGGAGGGCACCCCTAAGCGAGGGGGGTAGACTCAGACCTTCAAATGCTGCCCAATATAGATTCTCAAAACATGGAATAAGCACATTAGAGTATTAATTATAAAACTCTATTGATCGCCACTGGGATCTGGAGTTTTTCCTGATGTGAGTGAGCGCACTGCCTCACTATCTCCAAAGTAGTTAAATGCTCATCCAGTTTGTGGCATTTTTCATCCCTGATTTGTGGGAATTGTATATTTGATGAAAACATTCTAAAATAATAGGAAGGCAGGTGAATGCGGAAGTGTACAATATGGTATAATACTTAACAAAAGCATTGTGGATTTCCATTTCAGTACTGAGTGTAGTGTTCATGCCTTTAAAGATGTATGCAACACGCGAGTATACCTGATCTTGCCTTATCAGCCAAGCGAAGAGAGCACATGACCTATTGACCTCAGCCTGTGTTTTTGCCACAAAGTCAGAACAATGTATCCATTGTAGGTACTCAAGGAGTGCTCCATTTTTGGTATATGATTCTACTAGTATTTTTGCATGCTGTGTCTGGGTAACAAAGTCTTCCAATGTTTTATTCTTCAAATCCAATGTTTTCATAGCCCCAAAACTATATGTATGCAATGTCCTCTAATGGCAAGTAAAAGGCTTCCTACACTTTAGACCTGTAAGATGCAGAATTCTGATTATGTTCGAAGTTTATATCCACATTTTCATGGAGAGTACCTTAAAAAGTCTAGCCTTCCAGTAACGTAGGCCCTAAAATTCGAAATGGACCTGAAATTCTTGATTTTATTCTGTTTTTTAGAATTACCATCTAAGAATACAGTCAACACTTCTGCAAAGACAGGGTTGAGTGTGTGTCATATTGTGTTTGTGGGGGTGGTGACCAGTTGCTTCAGTCCTATGTTGGCGAGGTTCTCTAGGAAGGTGATGGTGTTTGGGTCGTCGTGGTCATTGTGGTGGAAATTTAGGTCTCCGATTAGGATGTAGTCAGTGGAGCGAGGGCGTGGGATGCGATGAGGTCAGCGATGGTGTCGGTGAAAGGAACACAGGCGCCTGGCGGCCTGTAGATGAGGGTTCTGTGAAGAGTCATTCTAGGGTTGGTCTGGATCTGGAAATGGAGATGTTCCATGAAGGTCGAAGTGTCACCCGCGCTGGTGGTTGTCAACTGCTGCTCACCTCTCTGCTCCACGGTCCCCATGTTCAGTCATGACACACAAATAAATGGAGGGTGACCCTCTCCTAGTCTGCGAGTATATAAGGCACTGCAACTCTGCTCATCCAGCAGTAAGTTCAGACATCCCAGAGAGAGGCTGTGCCAGTAAGCAGTCAGTGCAGCGCTAGGGGCTCATAATCGAGCCACAACCCCGGGGCACTACCAAGGTCGGTAAAAATCCAGCAGACATCCCGGCACCATAGAGGAGCAGGACATGGACATGGTTCTTACTCGTACGCTCAGGGCGATCCATGTTGATCGGTGACAGGAGAGCCCAACTCCGCCCCACAGCGCCCCAGAGCCGTAGCAGGAGAAACAGCCATCAGGGTCAGCCACTCCTCACAAACCCTCTCAAGCCAGAAAATGGTGCAGTGGGTTTAGCACACTGCACGGCGCTGTCTGTCAAAGTACTGGAGGCGGATGTCACCCATGTGCAAGGACTTTGGTGAATTTACAGGCTGCAGAGGCAGAGCCGCGGCCACGCAAGCCTAGTACTTTTTGGGAGTTGTACATGATTTTGACAAGTTGTGGTCACTGAGCGGTTGCATCACCTCAGCTGAACGCTATTTTGAAATGGACAAGAAATTCTTGATTTTATTCCTTTCTTTAAGATTACCATCTAAGAATACAGTTGTGAAATGTTCAGCACATGATGTGTAAGTAATGATGTCACTAGAGAAAATAATTATGCAGATAATAAAAAGATATCTAAATATATTTTTCATTTTGTTGAAACACATTTTAAGCATAAATAAACCAGTCAGGATCAGTAGCTCAACTGGCCTAATACCAGTGGAATACAGATGCCCAGAATCAGTATTTATAAGTAAGTAAGTAAGTAATGCTGACAGTTACAAAATTAAACCCCCCATTGCCCCTAAAATATTTATGCAGATGCAGGCGCATTGTGCACTACATTTCCAATGCAGGTAGATAATGGCCCAACACCTATCCTTACTTGTTGATCAATACAAGTTTAGGATGAGTTGAGGGACGTATAAGATATAATGACAGCTGAAGAAAAGGAATTATGGGAAAAAGTAGGATGTAAACAAAGCCAGTATGGTTTCTGGAAAAGCAATGATGAAAGATCTCGCTTACCAAACTCACTTTTAACGAAGATGATTAGGCTATTTCATGGTCCTACACATTTGGGAAGAGATGGGACGATCAAAATAGTTAATCATTACATGATCAACCCCCCACTTTAGGAATAAGGCAGAAGGCTACTGTGAGAAGTGCATAATGTGTCAGCAAAATGATGGTGGAAAGAGAACTGGAAGAAGTTAATGAATATAAGTATCCTGGAGTTTGGTTTGAGCGGTCACTGGAATGGAATTTCACCTAGAGAGACTAAAGACTAGGGCTATTGCTTCAGTGAGTGGGCTGACATTTTTTTATAAGGCCTTAGGAGATATGTCATGTAGACTGGTGCTAAAAGCCTATGAAGCAGTGATCCCCCACAACTTCAATATGGAGCTGAATTGCTTTATGATAGTGGTGAAAACAGGTGGGATGCTGAGGAGGGAAAATGTCTGAAGTATTTACTGTCACTCCCCAGTTCAGCCATGATCCAAGCAATAAGATTGGAAATTTTCACAATTTCATGAAATATGTCGGCTGCAAAAGCCCAATAGGATTCTGGGGGAAACTGAATGGGGAGAATGGACAAAAAGATTCTCAGTGGTGCAAAAATGAAATTGTGCAAAGAGAATTAAACTGAGCAAACAGGGCTAGGACTAACCTGGCTGCCATCTGCACTGCTATGAAAGTATAACAGCTTCCTCAATCTTTACAAATTGATATCTCCGAGAGTGAGCTAAAAGCGCTAGGTAAAGAATTGGCCAATGAAAATGACTACCAATACATAAGAGAGAAAAAATCTGTGTTAAATGCGTGACGAAATAAAGTGAGTTATCCATATGTGGACACACTACCAAGCCCGTTGTTAAGAAACGAAGTGCTGAGAGTAAGGATTGGTCTCAACCCCTCTGAGATAAGTGATACGTTAAAAAAAAAAAAAGGGTTATAGGAGGGAATTGTGTTTGTGGGTTGTCACGAAATGTGATATGCTGCATATTCTGTTGGATTGCTTAAAACTCAGACAACAGCAGAGACAATGGTTACGCCCAATATTTTTGAAATCCAAAATTATAACACGAGAGCATGCTGCGGAATTCTTAACTGAGATGCATTTTTTAGAAATAGCATGTGCTATTGGTAGATTGATGAGGGCAGTTAGTGCAGTGTTCACTGGAAAAAAGTAGTAGGATGGATGTATTTTACAAAATTGTTTGCAGATTTTATTGAAATATATATTTTAACTGAATCATTTATTCATGGTTTTATTAGATGGAAATTATTTTTATATATGTATTTGTTACCACATTTTAATGCTTTACTATTTAAAGACATTGATCTAAATAAACATATCTTTGATTGATTGGGAAGAGAAGTCGTGTAGTCATGAGTCATTTGGCACAGACGCCTGGTCATTTTATTAGGTTGCAGATTACAATTTGTGGAAATGCTGCCATTTGATAATTTAAGGTGCATTTTAGTAGCAGTGTTGGTTATTCAAAGGGGATTGAGGCAAAGCTGATATGAAGATGTGATGCAATGACAGAGAATATGTCCACAAGTAGAAAGAATATATGCATGGATTCCGAAGTAGCTTCTGTAGTTTTAATATCATCTGTTGTTATTGGGCTATTAGTGCACACATTTCCTCCAGTAGGGTTTCTCTCAAAGACTAATAACTAGAACAATACTAAAATAGATTAATTTTAATTAACTGCTTCAAATAATAATGAGAATTATTATTTAGAAAAACCTGTATAATATTCTTAAAGAATTATACTGAAATCATGGATGTAACTAATTGCTACATTTGTTCACATCTCCCTACTTCTGTTTCTGAAGGTGTAAATTATATCCAATTACCTCTGGAATATGCGTTGTCTTGTTCAACATACTATTCAATAATAATGCAGCAGAATCATTTAGAGGATGTTGATATAAATTGTGATGTTCCAATGGATGAATTGTTTGGTGCTACAAATAATTTTGTCAGCTCCTATAAAGGTCGTTTTTTGAAACAATGGTTCCTATGTGGCCAAAAACGGTCCGAGAAGGACACAGGAGTTGCGTCAGAAATGGGAACACTAAGCTTGAGTCTGGATAGGCAATTAATAGCTCCTATAAAGGTGCACAGTCCAACGATAGAAAGTACTAACATGATGAATATTTGTTTTCCAAAGTTAAGTGTGTGCAAACTGACTCAAGTAGAGTTCAATTTCAATAGAGAATATAATAATCAAATCCAGAATGCTAAACCCGAAGGTTCTGGAGTGATACAATTTCACTCTAGACTGAAGAAGCTGTGATTAAGAAGTCACCACTACATCTTCATCTTATAATTTGGAAATAAAGGGAAGGATACATGTTAATAACGTGATGAGAAATATGGTGTAGTCAAAGTAGAAAGAAGTAGATATTCTTATACTTATAATATAAATAGTGTTCCTTTTTTAGGTGCTGGTCCTATGTTTAGAACATTTACCATATGTCCCGGAGGACTGGGGACTTGTGGGGATTCGACCACGAGACTGTCTTGGGAGGCTTTGGTAAAGAGAAACACAGGTGCCTTCAGGAGAGGTTTCAAAGAAGGTTTAATGGGTATATAAGTCTTTTTCATTGAAAGAGGCAGTCCGCTTGTACACTATAAGAGAACAAGGTCCCAAATCATACACGGCTTCAATTCAGCTATAACTTCCGTAGGTCTTGACAGGCGTTGGGTGGTCTGTCCCAGGGACGTCTTTCGAGGCGTGCCCCGCCGGTACCAAAAAGAAAAGGGAAACGGGGGTCAGGTACTTGCAATGTTCTCGGAAAGAATACAGGGCCGGGGGTGAAGACACAACTCCCATGCAACAGTGCTCGCTTCACTCTGAGGGGTGTGAGGGGCAGTGCTCGTGCAGAGGGAGGGGGATGCAAGGGCGGTGCTCCTTACTCTCGGGGCTGTTTCCTCCGCCCAACCCAGCCCGCTACCCGGCCACGTACCTCTTGGAGCCACGCTCCTCCCGCGGGACCGTGGCTGGGCGATGCGTTTTGATGTTGGCAGGGCTTTAAGTGGGCCGGGTCTCAAGGGGTCTGAGCACCGGCAGTTTTTTTAAGGGGGGCTCAAAACGGGTCTCTATCGGGCTCTGTTTTGAGCCCTGGCACAGGTGGTTCCTTTTTTCCCCCAGACTGTAGTGACAAGCATGTCACTGCAGTCCGGAAAAAAGCGCCAGGGCACAAAACAGAGCCGATAGAGACCTGTTTCGAGACAGCAGACACATCGATGTGCGCTGCTCACACTGCTCACTTCTCACTAGAAGAAGTTCTTGCATGACGTCATGGCAGCTGAGCGTTGTGGGGGAAGGGAAATCCTTTAAAGAGTCATTTTCTTTCTGGATTTCCCTTCTCTTTCTGAAACGCAAGAGCAGCAACATTGTGGTAAGGTCACCAGGGCTTTAATTGGAAGCTTTTTCAATATTATATGTAACAAGGCAAGCATTAGTTGCAGCTTATTTATCTTATGCAACTAATGACGATTGACAAAGGCAATAGTCCTTACTTGTAGGTATGATGTTACTTGTTGTATCACATATCTGGATGCAATGACAGAAACCGCAAAATGCAAGTCGGGCTGCACACTATGCTAAACACAGATTTTTAGCGTAAGATTTGTAAAGCCACGCCCCTAATTACACTGGCCACGCCCCTTTGGAGAGACCCCCCTAGTTTTTTCATCCCACTTAAAGCCCTGGATGTTGGCCTCCTGGCTTGCCGCTCTCACCGTGCTCGAAGTCTCTCCCTTCGTTTCTTTCCGCGCTCGTCTTCTCCTGGGAAACGCCGTTCGCGGAGCTCTGGGCACTTCCTGCTTTTGACGTGACGTCCTCGTCGAAGGGCGGAGCCTCGGCCTCTCGATACAGTTCCTTAAAGGGGCCGCTTCTGTTGATGTCGTCGGTCCAGTCGGACTCGGGGTCAGCCACCCAGGTGCATTGTGGTAGCTGTGGGGACAATGGGCACGGTGAGAGGGGGGTGGCGGACCACCAGTCCTTGGGTCCTACCATGTCCGGTCCGCCCACCCCGTCACACCATACATGTCAAGACTGCTTATTTTACTCTTGTAATGGGCTAGACAGAAATTTGTTATTTAGCATTAGTGTTTCCTAAAATTAATCACATGAATAGTTTGAAAGATGTGCATTATAGTAGAATAAAGTGTGATGATATAGGGCAAACGTTTCAGGTATGTTTCTTTAATGATTCTTCCTCTAGGGATTGCTTTGCATGACTGAAACATTAGAAAGCTGTCTACGTTTAATAGAGTGTTTAGCGAATATTATAGCAGATGTAGTAGCAGATATTAATGAAGAGGTGCTTGCTATAAGAAGTGTGTTTATTCAAAATTGAATGGTTTTAGATATGCTTTAGGCGAAGGAAGGGGCAATTACTAAAAATTAGACCAACAGGGCGCGTGGACAGCACAACATGACGTAGATGCACATGAGGGAAGCTCCTGACCGAGAGGCCAAATAAAGCTGTACGATGCAGGTCCCCCAGTGATAGCTTCACTTAAGAGTAATTGCACTAAATCTGAGCAAAGAATGAATGCTGCGCACAACCTCAAGATGCTTCTGTAATCACCCGAGTCCACAGTGGATGCGCTGCTGGCCATCTTTGTAACCTGTAGTGAGGAGCGGTGAGGACTATAACGCTGCAGCATTCCTTAAGTATTATGCTGCCTCAGAGGAAGTTCAATCAAACCACAGCAAGTACTGATCCCACTTGCCAGAGAACCTCTGCGATAACTGCATATGCAGATGTAAAGGGATAACGCAATATTAATGCACGAACCAACAAACAGTCTGGAATAGGCTTACTGGAGGTACTGACACATACTGAAATGCAGCCTATTTTGCACAGTAACCAGTTGAGTGAGAAATAACATACCTGAGCACACCAAAAGACTGAGCTACAATAAATTGTGTGCAAGCAATATTCAAGCTCGCTGCTCTGAATAGAAACGTCAGGGGTAGTGAACGAGATGCACCAATATATGAAGGAAACAAATTAGAGAGCTGAGCATTACTCATAAAAGGAAACTGAATTAACATGATCTCTGATACTAATCTGAAAATCCTGTTCCATGATCTGCCTTCAAATTGCAATTGTACAATGTGACCTCAGGTCCTGCTGGCAAATAAAAGAACAAGATATCTTGCACACTACCAGTGGAAGCCTCAACTGGATAAGCAACAACCTCCAGGAGACCAACAGACTCTCACAAAACAGGACTTGTTAACATGCCTAGTGCGCATGCAAGGGACGCTAACAAATAATGTATCTGAACAATTACAAACAGTGAAATCAGACTTGGAAAAGGCTGTGGCAGACATGGCTAAAAAAATTAATTTAGTGGGAGAAGGAGCGAGCAAAAATGAAGACTCCATCTCCCAATTGCAGAAAGATATAGACAACACACATGATGGCATGAATACCGTCCGAGGAGATGGTAGAGTTCACATGGAAATGTGAGGGTCCCGATTGGATAATATCAGAATTAGAAGATATGGAAGAAAGCCACATGATGTATTTCTGCATTAAACTAGTCTGCCTCATAATGGGATATAGATTGCAACCGACAATCTTTATCATGCAAATGCATATTGTGGGCCATCCCAGTAAGGATCTAGGCATTTGACCATGAGAATGGGCCAGATGACTAGAAACTATTGAATTTGATGAGTGTGTGTTGCAGCTTTACCAAGACGTCTCCGAGGCAATCCTGACGAGGGGAAGAACAATGTTGGAAGTCACAATGGAACTACAGAACAAGCAAATATAGTACAGGTGGCACTACCATTTTGATCTAGCTTGTACATCAAATGGGAAAACAGGAAAAATCAGAATGGTGTATGAAGGCAAAGAACTTCTAGAGTTACTGTCAGACAATGGAACTCCTCACAATGACAATGGGACCTCGATGGACAGGACTGATTGCTGGTAGACAAAATGAAGACAGGCAAGGAGAGGATATATAACATAACATTTGGGCAGAACCTGAGCAGCCATCTAAACACCCACTTACAATCCATGAAGTCATTGAAATACTGAAGCACACCCATGCACTAATGAAACAATCAGGCTGTACTCATGCACTCATGTAATTACGTAGAAAATACCATTGTAGTAAACCTATCACCCATATTGTCTGAAGACCACATATTCCTCAGTAAACTTGTAAACACATGGCTTTGTGGTTGATACATCAGTACTCCCTGAAAGATTGAATGAGTGCATAGGTAGTGCCTAGGTTGTTTGTGAGGATACAAGAAGTGCCTTGATGATTCCTTGACTATGTCGTAACTCCATGAGTCATTCCACATCTGCACACTTACTGTCTGCGTGTTTGCATGAGTATACCATAAGTATCTGGGTGTTTGGATGAGTGTATGAGTAGAGCCTGAATGACTCGACAGGTGTGTGACTAATGATTCAATACATGCATACATACTGGTAGGATGATTAAGTGAGTGCAACGCTAGTACCTGGATAATTGCAAGGGTGCATAGATAGAATACAGGTGATTTATGCAATGCATGAATAGTGCATGCATGATTGTTTAAGCCCATGCATTGCACCTAGCTTATTGGATGAGTGGATGAATAGTGTTTCAGTGATTTGATACTGCCTATTTCTTTTTCATTACTGGCAAGGTAGTGCCTGGATGCTTGCCTAACTACATGGGAAGTACCTGGAGAATTGGATAACTGCATCAGTAGTGCTTACCTAATTATCTGAGTGTATGACTAGTGTCTGAGTGACTGCATGATTCCATTGTTAAAGCTTGAGAGATTGGATGAAAGAAAGTATACTGCTGGGGTAATTGTTTTAGTGCAAGACTATTGGCTCAATAACTAAATGACTGCATAGGTACTGGTTGAGTGATAGGTTCACGACAATTGTACTGTACATATTTACATTAGTGCATGAGTAGAACCTGAGTATTTTAATCAGTGTACATGTGTACCTCCATATTTCAATGACTTCATGGGTTGTACGTGGGTCTTTAGATGTCTGCATATGTTCTGTACAAATATTATAATGATTTCATAGTTACAGCCTTGTTAATTGCGTAAGTCAATAGTTAGTAACTAGGGGATTAGATGAATGTATACGTAGTGCCTGCATACTTCCATGAGTACATAATTTCCACCTGCCTGAGTGTAAGAATACATGTGTAGTTTCTGGATAATTGAATAACTCCATGGAAAGTACCTTCATTGCTGTTAGATGTCCCTATTTTTAAAAAAGGGGACATGTCTGATCCAAAAAACTACAGGCCAATTTCCCTACTGGACATGACAGCAAAACTAATGGGACGGCTCCTCCTCTCTGAGTTAAAGGAATGGGCCAAAGTAAATAATATCTTAATTCAGGCCCAATATGGATTCCAGCAGGGAAGGGGCACCGTAGATCAGTGCCTAAACCTGGCACTCATAATAGAAAAAGTTACCAGGATGAAGGAGGGGAAGATATACATGGCTTTCATGGACCTGTCTGCAGCGTTCGACTGTGTGACCCATGAAAAGCTGTGGACTATCATGGGGGAGATGGGAGTCGATCAATTAATATTAAATTTTATTAGACAGTTGTATTCTAATGCTATGGCCTCGGTACGTTACACAAAAAACGGAGGTACTACACTCCCATTTAAAATCGCCAGAGGAGTTAGGCAGGGCTGTGTCCTTGCTCCATTTCTCTTTCCCATCTGTACAAATGGAGATGATGCGGTGTTGATAGCCAGGACGGGCTCCGGCTACCAACATCTCATATCTTCGTATGCATCCTTCATGCGCTCAGTTGATCTGAGGGTGAACCATACCAAGTCCTTCGTAGTGATAGTGGGAGCAAGGAAAAGAGAGAGAACACCGTATCTGCCTGTGGAGAATGAGAGGATAGAGGTGGTGGATTCTTTCCCGTACCTGGGGTTTCTTATTGACAAGGATTTGGCCTGGACAAAGCTAGTGCAAGGACGCAGAGGGGTAATGTAAAAAACCTTGTCTGATGTAAAAACGTTCGCTAAAAAACTGGGTGATAGATGACTATTACCAGTAAAACATATGTATCAGGCCAAAGTTACAGCAGCAGTAATGTATTGGGCAGGAGTTTGGGGCACTGTAGAAACGGGTGCACTTCGAACTATCGAAAATACATTTTTTAAATCCTTAGTTGGCCTCCCCGTCTTGACCCCTAATTACATTTTACATTTAGAACTGGGACTCCCTTTTATCACAGACACAATACAATTGGCCCCTGTCCTTCTGTGGAACGCAATTTGGAGAAGGGACACAGTCTAGCTGACACAAACAATAATCAAGAATTGTTTGACTATGGATAACTGGAGGAGATCCAGGTGGTTGTGCTATGTAGAAAAACTTCTGAACAAAATTTGTCTACCACAACTGTTCAAGGACCCAGATGAATGTAGAAAGGTCTGCAAGGAAAAGGTCACAAATGTGTTGAGGAGGAGGGTAGAATATGAGAGAAGGGACATTCATGGACAGAAGCAGGCAGTGGTAAGCTTCAGATCAATCCCTCCAGTGATAGAGAGAGGACATTTCTTTAATCTGGCAGACGTTAGAAACACACAACACACATTCATATTGTTAATATTTCGTCTGAATATGATCCCACTTATGTTAGGTTATCCTGGTAAAATATATAATCATGCTGATTTAATTCTGTGCTCATGTGACAGCCTGTCGAGATAAACTGATTTACAACTGGTTTTATTTTGCAAACTGTATAAGAAGGAGAGGAATGACTACTTAAAACCGATATTACAGAAGTTGAATTTTAAACAATGTAGGGTGGCACTATATTTTTTTAAAAGTTTATCTGCTCCCTTGACCTGTTTTACATTAGCTTTGTTCCTATGGGCCTGTATGAAGAAAAGAAAAAAAACAGCATTAGAAGTAGCTACTGGATGAAAATTATTTAACAGGAGATTAAACCATGGAAATGGACAAACGGTTTTATATATGTACTTTTATGATCATTTCTTATTTGATCGAATAAAGGATGTGACTATGACTATGCTGTTAGATGCAACAGTTGTCACTATATCTTTGACTCATTGGTTATCTCCTTCTGTCAGTATCAAGCTACCAGTTTTACTGTATACATGATTTTCTTCTGAGCTATTTGTGAGTGAAATCTAGGGATCACACTTGATATATAATTGCATACATGGCCCTCTAGAAACATACATTGATTTGTTACTGAGCATGCACATGCATCAGTAAGTTTCTAAAACTGAAAACAACATTTAAAAAATGTTCAAAGCACAAAACCTTTTGCGAGTGGCATACCTCCATAATTTCTTAAATACTTCTTCTGCTTCTAAAGCACATAGTCAGCATATCTCAAACAAAAGTTACACTCGAAATGGAGCTTGCACAAGAATTCTCGAGGCATTCGCCGCTATTAATCCTTCTCAATTTCAAACATATCATGTTTAAAGAAAAAAACACTACCCTCACCATATACATGAAATGTTCATCAGCCTCACTGAACATAGATCCCCATGTAAACATATATGCAATTTCTTAATAGATGCACACCATCAAGCCTTTGTTCCCAAAATATATAGCTCTCTGCATCTTTAACCAAACTCAAACGTCCCACTGTATTTATAACTATGTGCAAGCATAAAAAACATATCTCACCCTCTAAGCATGTGCAAAGTGGTCATCTAAGTTAAAAACCACATTGAAAAACACTTCCCAAAACATACCTAACAAGTATTACTTCTTTGTAATTCATATACAGACGAACAACGTGTTCTCATCTTTTATTTATCACAACACTATTCCTGTTTAATAATATTACTAAAAGTACTAAAATTCCCAGAATGCAAATGACAGATGTATCTATTGTGCACATGATTTTTAGACATTTAAAACATTCTTAGTTAATCTTTGCAACTTTCCACAAGACTATACTGTTCTTTCTCAATAAAATACACAATGTAATAAACCAGCACTAATTCATTTCACAAAACATTCACCTTTAACCTCTTAAATACATACCCTCTAATACATACAGTTTATCTGATATTTTTTTTCTCAGCACTGTGATACTTCTTTGAATTAAACTCCCATATACATCTTCATTTCTAATGTACATTTTTAAAAATAATTACAAAGTCACATACATACCACTAAACAGCTTGTAAATTATATTGTTGTTTTAGCTCTTTCTGCACAGGTTTGACACAGTTAAGGTTTGTAAAAACAAAGCAGAAAAATTGTACACCACTCTCACACAAAGCAACTCTAAAATGGCAAGCTCTTTTACTATCTACTCTATCATCATGAAAAAAGTAGCAAATGAAATCATGTCTTTCATTTCAGACTACTGCATCTCAACTTGTGAATGGTTAGCATTTATTAACACTTTCCCTCTCTTTCAAAACGAGGTTACTGTTGGCTCATTTTAGTGATGGTTTCGCGATCATCCCAGAGCAATCGTAAAAGAAAATGGGAGTTCAAACCTATATCTAACTTCATTTTTCTGAAATTCAAATACTATACAACAGTTTATTACATTATCCTGAGTTGAAATTAAAACTTGCCATTACTTATATTGTGTCATCACTCCTCAACTTAAAAAAAAATGTTCTGTCTCTTTAACACCATTCCCCCCAATACAGTCTTAGCTCTGTATACCTTGCAATGCAGTGGAACTAGTAGGTCACAAGTTCACAGCACATTCTAGAAGGAACATGCTGCTTCCAAATAGGATACAGCAGGTGTGCTTTACTCCAAAGATTCAAAAACCTATCCACGTCTGTATTTTATTTATTTTCTTAAACAACAGCCAATAATAAGACGTCTTGCTAAGGCAACACACTTTCTAATTTTATTCACTTTCACGCTGACAGCATCCAATGAATTATTTATATATATACATATATACATTAATTGCTGCCGTGTGTGAATAAAACATATGTTTTCATCACTAAGAGTGCCAGCGCTGTGATTTCTGACCTGGAATTGCAGTTCTTGAGCGAGGTTGCATATCCTGTTGTTGATATATATATATATATATATATATATATTACCTACTGGCAGTCGCCAGTAGGTAGTTATAGTTAGGATTGTTTTCCATAGGAAATCCGCAACATTCTATTGGGAATAACTTTGGCGCCGAATGGGGGATCTGCCTGTAATTTTCCTTAACTTAGCCTCGCTGTGCTCCGCTCATTCCCTGAAAGCTTCGAGGGGATCCGTCAAGTGGGGGCCAAGATAAAAGGGGGGTCCCAAAACGTGTTTTCCCCATGTTAATTTCCATAGGGCGGTTGGACTCACTTTTAGCCCGAACGACTGAATGGATTTCCACCAAACTTGGCAAAATTGTAGGGACTGGTACCCCGATGTGCCTTTGCTATGTCTCAAGATATATGCTCCAGTGGTTTTTACGAAAATTAACTTTGAAAAAATATATATTGGGCTACATTGGGCTATATATATGTTAGAGCCCAAATGTAGCCCAATGTAGCCCAATTTAGCCCAATGTAGCCCAAAGATGGCCACCAGAAACAAAAAAAAAACAAAGGTAGCCCAAATATCAGCCAACACTTAAAACATTTAATTTGCAATGGAACAAAATGAGGGGGTTCATTTTGCCATAGAAATTATTAGTGCTGAAGAAAGAAAAATTAGGGCACATTTTGAGTGACTTCTCAAATCCTCTTATATTTCATTAAAAAAATTCTGATATGCAGTCTCCCAAGATGGCCACCAGAGACAAAAGAGCCCAAATGTACCCCAAATATCAGCCAGATGTAGCCCAACTATAGCCCAATGACAGAATGTCCCAGAGTGTTCTAAAGAACAACTAGAACGCTAACAGTCTTACTTATGACAAAAGTATGGCACACCTGAAGTCATCTTGATTGGAATAAAGTGGTAACACTTAATACATTTAATTTGAAAAGGAACAAAATGAGGGGTTTCATTTTGCCATAGAAATGTTATATATATATATATATATATAAATATATATATATATCAAATCAACTTCTCCTTCCCAACGGGTGAAGAAAGCAAAGGACACAGCGGGTTTCTCAGGGGTATGCCATTTATTGAATCTCTCTGCATAACCAGGTTTCGGCGTGTGCCGTCGTCAGATGCCGAAATTCAAATGCTAGCTTTCCGTTTGCTCGATCATAAAAGGCTCCTCCTCTCAGTAGTTCAGGAACCACACCTGCATCGAATCACTGTTTGTAGCCAATTCAGAGGACTACCAGTCCCACAGTGCAACACTCAGGTTATTCAATGCAGAACGGGGCCGCAATGATGTTGCTGCAATTTTCACCTCCTGCCCCTTTCTTTCTGCCATGCACTTCTCTGCACCAGCATCGGAGACGCTGATCTGTAGCTCGCGTCTCACCAAGCAGTGTTGGTCCGCCGTGAAACAGCGGTTTCTTGGTGTTAGGTCGGTGAAATGGCGGGTCACGGTAAATTCCGATGCCTCGGCTAACTTCAGTTCATTCCCATGTCTCCGTGACACACTTGTGGCGAAAGGGTCCTTTGTGCGCCTCACGGGTCGGCGCTATAAACCAAATCAACTTCTCCTTCCCAACGGGTGAAGAAAGCAAAGGACACAGCGGGTTTCTCAGGGGAATGCCATTTATTGAATCTCTCTGCATAACCAGGTTTCGGCGTGTGCCTTCGTCAGATGCCGAAATTCAAATGCTAGCTTTCCGTTTGCTCGATCATAAAAGGCTCCTCCTCTCAGTAGTTCAGGAACCACACCTGCATCGAATCACTGTTTGTAGCCAATTCAGAGGACTACCAGTCCCACAGTGCAACACTCAGGTTATTCAATGCAGAACGGGGCCGCAATGATGTTGCTGCAATTTTCACCTCCTGCCCCTTTCTTTCTGCCATATATATATATATCCAACACTTGCAGGAACCCCATTTGAGGATGGCCACAGGAAGATAAAATAGTCATTCAGTTCACGGGTAGCATGCCAGCAGTCGAGACTTCAGGTGCTGTTCATCAAGGAATAAGCTGCCAAACGCGTTTCAAGAGTCTTGTGCTCTCTTCGTCAGTGGCGTGTTATGAAGACAACTGAAAGCGCTGATTGACTTGCGCATTTACGGTGACAAAGCCTGCTATGGAAGGCGTGGCTCACCGCACGGCATCCTGGTCGTGGTAGTGCGCTGTTGTTTTTCCCAGTGGGCGCGCCCCTTCAGTGTCAAAGTAAAACAAAATAACTCCCAAGTGGGTCTGATGAGGGCATGCTGAAGTTGACTGCCCAGCTTCTTTGCTGTCCGTGTGACATGGCAAACACCACCCTGCAGTGGCGTCTGCCAGCTTCCTCCTCGCACTCCAAACCCCTCTTGGTTGTTTGGCGGGGACCCGCCGCAGGCGGCGGTGGACCTTCCTCACGGCCGGGACCGGCCGTTATTTATCCAACACTTGCAGGAACCCCATTTGAGGATGGCCACAGGAAGATAAAATAGTCATTCAGTTCACAGGTAGCATGCCAGCAGTCGAGACTTCAGGTGCTGTTCATCAAGGAATAAGCTGCCAAACGCGTTTCAAGAGTCTTGTGCTCTCTTCGTCAGTGGCGTGTTATGAAGACAACTGAAAGCGCTGATTGACTTGCGCATTTACGGTGACAAAGCCTGCTATGGAAGGCGTGGCTCACCGCACGGCATCCTGGTCGTGGTAGTGCGCTGTTGTTTTTCCCAGTGGGCGCGCCCCTTCAGTGTCAAAGTAAAACAAAATAACTCCCAAGTGGGTCTGATGAGGGCATGCTGAAGTTGACTGCCCCGCTTCTTTGCTGTCCGTGTGACATGGCAAACACCACCCTGCAGTGGCGTCTGCCAGCTTCCTCCTCGCACTCCAAACCCCTCTTGGTTGTTTGGCGGGGACCCGCCGCAGGCGGCGGTGGACCTTCCTCACGGCCGGGACCGGCCGTTATTTATCCAACACTTGCAGGAACCCCATTTGAGGATGGCCACAGGAAGATAAAATAGTCATTCAGTTCACGGGTAGCATGCCAGCAGTCGAGACTTCAGGTGCTGTTCATCAAGGAATAAGCTGCCAAACGCGTTTCAAGAGTCTTGTGCTCTCTTCGTCAGTGGCGTGTTATGAAGACAACTGAAAGCGCTGATTGACTTGCGCATTTACGGTGACAAAGCCTGCTATGGAAGGCGTGGCTCACCGCACGGCATCCTGGTCGTGGTAGTGCGCTGTTGTTTTTCCCAGTGGGCGCACCCCTTCAGTGTCAAAGTAAAACAAAATAACTCCCAAGTGGGTCTGATGAGGGCATGCTGAAGTTGACTGCCCCGCTTCTTTGCTGTCCGTGTGACATGGCAAACACCACCCTGCAGTGGCGTCTGCCAGCTTCCTCCTCGCACTCCAAACCCCTCTTGGTTGCTTGGCGGGGACCCGCCGCAGGCGGCGGTGGACCTTCCTCACGGCCGGGACAGGCCGTTATTTATCCAACACTTGCAGGAACCCCATTTGAGGATGGCCACAGGAAGATAAAATAGTCATTCAGTTCACGGGTAGCATGCCAGCAGTCGAGACTTCAGGTGCTGTTCATCAAGGAATAAGCTGCCAAACGCGTTTCAAGAGTCTTGTGCTCTCTTCGTCAGTGGCGTGTTATGAAGACAACTGAAAGCGCTGATTGACTTGCGCATTTACGGTGACAAAGCCTGCTATGGAAGGCGTGGCTCACCGCACGGCATCCTGGTCGTGGTAGTGCGCTGTTGTTTTTCCCAGTGGGCGCGCCCCTTCAGTGTCAAAGTAAAACAAAATAACTCCCAAGTGGGTCTGATGAGGGCATGCTGAAGTTGACTGCCCCGCTTCTTTGCTGTCCGTGTGACATGGCAAACACCACCCTGCAGTGGCGTCTGCCAGCTTCCTCCTCGCACTCCAAACCCCTCTTGGTTGCTTGGCGGGGACCCGCCGCAGGCGGCGGTGGACCTTCCTCACGGCCGGGACCGGCCGTTATTTATTCAACACTTGCAGGAACCCCATTTGAGGATGGCCACAGGAAGATAAAATAGTCATTCAGTTCACGGGTAGCATGCCAGCAGTCGAGACTTCAGGTGCTGTTCATCAAGGAATAAGCTGCCAAACGCGTTTCAAGAGTCTTGTGCTCTCTTCGTCAGTGCAGTGTTATGAAGACAACTGAAAGCGCTGATTGACTTGCGCATTTACGGTGACAAAGCCTGCTATGGAAGGCATGGCTCACCGCACGGCATCCTGGTCGTGGTAGTGCTGACGAAGAGAGCACAAGCCTCTTGAAACGCGTTTGGCAGCTTATTCCTTGATGAACAGCACCTGAAGTCTCGACTGCTGGCATGCTACCCGTGAACTGAATGACTATTTTATCTTCCTCTGGCCATCCTCAAATGGGGTTCCTGCAAGTGTTGGATATATATATATATATATATATATATATATATATATATATATATATATATATATTACCTACTGGCGGTCGCCAGTAGGTATATATAGTTAGGATTTTTTCTCTATGGGATTTTTGAAAATTCTATGTCTAATAACTTTGGCGTTTGTGGACGGAATTGGCTGAAATTTTCAGGAAAATGGAACATTTTGTTTCTGAGCAGCCCCTGAAAATTTGGGGGGGGGGGTTTTCAAGGGGGGGGCCGAGAAAAAAGGGGGGTCCCAAAACGTGTTTTTAACATTGAGTTTTCCATAGGGCGGTTGGCCTCACTTTTAGCCCGAACGGCTGAATGGATTTGCACGAAACTTGGTAAAATTGTAGGGACTGGTAGCCCGATGTGCCTTTGCTAGGTCTCAATATATGTGCTCCAGTGGATTTTGAGAAATTAACGTTAAAAAAAAGATATATATCTGTAACAGCGGACCAGGCAGCGCTCCGGTTCGCGGACTTTACGCGTTACGGAGCTTTGTGAAGCGAAGCTGATTTGTTCTCCGGCGTCTGTAAACATTCCAAACAGTCCGTAGCGGCCGCCATCTTGTCTCTCGGTAGGATCGAGAGACAAGAGGAGGCCAAAGCGAAGGGGCAAATGACCATAAGGGGGCATAGTAGATCCTCCCTGACCCTCTAGGTTTGATGTGGAGGTTTTAAAAGGGCCCCGCGGGGCAAAAAAAAAAAAAAATAATAATAATCGAACGGCTGAATGGATTTGCACGAAACTTGGCAAAATTGTAGGGACTGGTAGCTCGATGTGCCTTTGCTAGGTCTCAATATATGTGCTCCAGTGGATTTTGAGAAATTAACGTTCAAAAAAAGATATATATCTGTAACAGCGCTCCGCTTCGCGTACTTTTCGCGTAACGGAGCTTTGCGAAGCTGATTGGTTCTCCGGCGTCTGTAAACATTCCAAACAGTCCGTAGCGGCCGCCATCTTGTCTCTCGGTAGGATCGAGAGACAAGAGGAGGCCAAAGCGAAGGGGCAAATGACCATAAGGGGGCATAGTAGATCCTCCCTGACCCCCTAGGTTTGATGTGGAGGTTTTAAAAGGGCCCCGCGGGGCAAAAAAAATAATAATAATAATAATCGAACGGCTGAATGGATTTGCACGAAACTTGGCAAAATTGTAGGGACTGGTAGCTCGATGTGCCTTTGCTAGGTCTCAATATATGTGCTTCAGTGGATTTTGAGAAATTAACGTTCAAAAAAAGATATATATCTGTAACAGCGCTCCGCTTCGCGGAGATAAAATTATCTCTGTATTACCTAGCTGTTGCTAACACCAGTTAGCGACCGCTAGTAGGAGATAGCGACCATCTTGGGCCCCACTTTGCATGTCAGTGATATTTATCACTAATGACATGCAAAGTGGGCATGCCAAGATGTTAGCGACTTGAAACAGTCGCTAACATCGCTATCTCCTATTACCAACTTTTGGAGATATTCGCGCTAAGCGCGAATATCTCCAAAAGCTACCACCTGCCCTGAGCAGTTCTTAGCCATGTTATCCAATGGGAGGTGGATAACATGGCTAAGAGCATTAGCTCGGTAATGCATGAATATCGCTGAGTTTTCAGCGATATTAATGCATTGCGGTAGTTTTTTATGGCATTTGCGATAAACCTTGATAATAGCAAGGTTTATCTGCGATAATTTCTGACGATGCTTAGCGGTAAAAAATTCGTTGCTAAGCATCGTTAGGGATAAATATCGCTTAACTTTGGTAATATGCCCCAACGTCTGTTAACGTTCGATTCGAAGGAAATCAGGAAGTGTTGAAAAACATTGTCTGCGCCATCTTGCCTTTTTTCAAATGCCACACTTTTGTCGTGCACGGCAGTCATTTTAGATGCCTTGACCAGACCCACTCTCTGCACGCTGTCGATCCTTAGCATGGCTCCCCACCCTCGCAAGCATCTCCCCCAGGCACTGGTCACCCCCGCTCTCTGTCTTATGCATGGGTAATAAACCTCCCCCCATCTGCGCTGCTCTTCCCTGAGAATCACACCCTGTGCCCGCCCGACACCTCCCTTTCGCCCTATTCACTACCGCACCCTCTGACACTCCTTTTCCTCTGTGTCCGATTGTCCAGGCCGGTCCTAGGCTATCAGCTAGCCCTGCAGATGTAGTTTATGGCCCCAGCTGTAAAGAATCACCCCTCTTCAAAGGAGTTATAGTAGATCAAGGCCCACACTCGATGAGATCCGTCACAGCACACGCGTTCCTACTATCTGAAAACCATCCTGTATTGTGATTGGGGAGGGGACCGAGCCTGAAGCGGAAGATTCCAGGGATGACTCTTTGTACATCAAAGTTTTTACAATTATGTGTCACATTAAAAATATATAGCACTCCAACAAAGTAGTAAGATTATAAAACTTTAATAACTTATAAATATATACAACAAAACAAAAACAGTAAGAAGATATAAACATTTTTAGGGAAAAACAACGAAGTAGCGGTCGGCTGTGCGAATAGTCCCAACGCAGCACAACGTCCAGATTTCTGGACGGCACCCAGGTGATGTTGCCTGGGTGCCGCACTGATTTCGGCATCCGGCGTGGGGCGTCGCGGGGGGTGGGTCATCAGTAGCAAACTGTTGTGCGAATAGTTCCAAGGCAGCAGAACGATGGCACCAAGGTGATGTCCAGTAAGTTGCCGCACTGGTTTTGGTATCCTACAATGCTGCTCCGAATAACGGCGTGGGGCGCCCCGGGGGGGGGGGGGGGAGGCGGCGTGAACGGGCCTCTCCAGGTGGAGTCTCGTCTGTTGTAGTGGGGCGCCCCTTTACCGTTTCAGTTGCCATTCCGTCCGCTTTTGGTCCACTGTGTCAAAAGCCGCAATTCAGCTGAGTTGCGCCCACTCTTGCGGTGCAGCGATAGGCGGCTGCCACAGGACTCTCAAAATGGCGGCAGGCTCTTTTCTTTTTGGGCCTGGTCCACTGAAATGGCCCTGGGACACCTTGGAAATCGGACGACTGTCTGCTAGGTCTTGGACCCCATTCTCGAAAGCGTCCCCTCCGCCTTGAGGATTCAACAAAAGTTTTGGGGGCCCCCGACTCCTGCAGGCTTCTGGTGGGGAGCGGCTGCCATGATTGCTCACGGAATGACCACGACGGAGCCACGAGATGGTGGTGCTTTCATGCTGACGCCAGCTTCAGTCTGAAACATCCAGAAACAAGGTGGGGCTTTCATCGTTTGGGAAAAAAAAAGTTTTCATCCAATGAAAAGTGTTATTTTTAGGTCATATGATCAAGCCTTCCATCATTACGAAACCAAAAGTAAAATGAACCAATGAAAAGTTTTATAAACAAGTCACATGACCTGTTATGCGGCATAGGGTATAAAATGCGGAGAAAATACGTTGGCACGTGAGGGGGCGTCAGTAGCGGACCGATGTGCGAATAGGCCGAAGGCAGCACAACGCGCCAAGATCCGGATGGCACCGAGGTGGTGTCCAGCAAGTTGCAGCACTGGTGTGGCCATCCTACAATGCTGCGCCGAAAGCGTGGGGCGCCCCGTTGGCCTGTGAGTTCACGTCAGTAGCGGACCGATGTGCGAATAGGCCGAAGGCAGCACAACGCGCCAAGATCCGGATGGCACCGAGGTGGTGTCTAGTAAGTTGCCGCACTGGTGTGGCCATCCTACAATGTTGAAAGTCGGCGTGGGGCGCCCCGTTGGCCTGTGAGATGGCGTCAGTAGCGGACCGATGTGCGAATGGGGCCAAAGGCAGCGCAACGCGCCAAGATCCGGATGGCACCGAGGTGGTGTCATAGTTGAGAGTTCTGAGCAGCGGTTGTAACACTGTCTGAAGCTTATTTTCAGCTGCTGCAGCTTCACTACGCGCCAAGATCCGGATGGCATCGAGGTGGTGTCTAGTAAGGTGCACTGGTGTGGCCATCCTACAATGCTGAAAGTCGGCGTGGGGCGCCCCGTTGGCCTGTGAGATGTCGTCAGTAGCGGACCGATGTGCGAATGGGGCCAAAGGCAGCGCAACAATATTTTCTGAATAGAAGACACCACAAGGCGCTGAGATGCCAAGATCCGGATGGCACCGAGGTGGTGTCTAGCAAGTTGTGGCACTGGTGTGGCCATCCTACAATGCTGAAAGTCGGCGTGGGGCGCCCCGTTGGCCTGTGAGATGGCGGCAGTAGCGGACCGATGTGCGAATGGGGCCAAAGGCAGCGCAACAATATTTTTGGAATAGAAGACACCACAAGGCGCTGAGATTCGGTTAGCACCGAGGTGGTGTCTAGCAAGCTATGCAGCTGAGTTGCGTGCGCATTTGCGGCGAATAGGTCGAAGGCAGCACAACAATGTTTTCTGAATAGAAGACACCACAAGGCGCTGAGATTCGGTTACCACCGAGGTGGTGTCTAGCAAGTTGCTGCACTGGTGTGGCCATCCTACAATACTGCTCCGAATAACGGCGTGGGGTGCTCGAAGGGGGGGGGGGAGGCGGCGTGAACGGGCCTTCCTAGGTGGAGGCTCGTCTGCTGTAGTGGGGCGCCCCTTTACCGTTTCAGTTGCCATTCAGCTGAGTTTTGGCCGCTCTTGATGCTACAGCGACAGGCGGCTGCAACAGGACTCTCAAAATGGCGGCCTGTTCTTTGGATTTGGGCCTGGTCCACTAAAATGGCCCTGGGACACCTTAGAACTCGGACGCTCGATTTTTTTTTCCTTTCCTCTACATGCAAAAAAAGGTAAATGCCCGGTACGTTATACGCTTCATCTGCCACGATGTACTCTCCAGAGGAACCGAAAAAAAATATAGTTATGGTAACTATACCATGCATCGTCATATGGAGAGGTGGCACCAATTAATTATAGTGCTGCATAAAAGAGAGATTTGGAGGAGAACCCCCGACCTGCCAGTACATTCATCAAAGAAGTGGCACTGAGAGCATCAGAGGCAAGGGAAACGGTCCCAAATATTTAGAAGAACTTTGGAAAGATTAAAATGACATGTTTAGATTGTGGCAAATTAATTTCATGTGGACAGATGAGTGTTACTCTATAAATACAGCATATGAACATCATCATAGTCGATGGTTGGTAGAGACATTTTGACTATATCCTGGACCTGCCCGTCCTCGCCCAAAATGGCGCCGGAATAAATGGGACTCGTAACTCCTTGTTGTGTACTGGTTGCAGAACCTTGAAATCACGAGATACGTATGCAGTTTTGAAGCACATGGCGGGCGGGGACGAGAATTGATTGAGTATTTCGACATCCCTATTGATATTAAGTTCTGATGTGTTATTGATTACTGTACTATTGAAAGTTGGAATTAACGTCACGCATGGTACTTGCCCGCAAATGTATATCTAGATAATTTTATTGTAACTGGCCCTGTCGTATTTTAATTATAAAATGTACGTCCACCGATTCCACAACTGTTAGACACCTTAGTTCTTGCAACCTAATGGCCCGCCCGTTACGTTCCTCTACAGTGTAAATGTCTACTCATCATATACGATTACAGTTTGCTCCGTGGCCGGCCCACGTGGTTATAGGCTCGTATTTGTGTAATGAAATTTTCACAATAAAGGTTTTTAAAAGAAAACATGGTAGTAGTATATACATTGGTAAAGTTTTTAATAATAGTCACTGTTTTAGAATCATTAAAAGGCAAGTGAAATAAAGCAGACCAATTACATGAAGGGTAAAAGGTATAATACGCAGGAACGCAGTAAAGATAAATGGTCAAGGGCTGTTGTGTTTTCTACTCCTGCAACATAAAGTGATCGATAAGAATCTCATATTCAGGCGTATCGGTGACTAAGACAGCAGGTCGACCCTCTTTTGCTCAACGGCTCCGTCATGGGACGAAGAAACGCCCTTTTTCTCGAAAAAAGAATATATTTTACTTGCAGGACAGTTGTAAATTTTCCGGGAAAGTACATTAGCCTGGAACATTATAACATATATTTAAGAAAAAATAATGTTCGGAAGTAATAAAAAGCGTAATTTTTAGGTCATATGACCAAGCCTTTCATCATTAGAATAAGAAAAGTAAAATGAACCAATGAAAAGTTTTATTAACAAGTCACATGACCTGTTATGCTTACGTTATGCGCTGCGCGTCGCGCCCCGGATGACATCCGGATGCGCTAACGCGGCGCGTCATATGACGCATTACGCGACAACGCAGGTCCAGAATATAGTCAAAATGTCTCCACCAACTAGCGGTCGGAACACAACCCCTTTCAGCAGGCTAAATAGTTCTGTTAAATGACAACAGAAGGGACAGGCAACAAGAACCATCAGTCAAAGAGGGGAGGGCTAGTTCTTCTCTACCGGGTTACATTGGGGCGCTACCGGAACTGATCGAATTGGTAGTCTACAGTGTTTCTGGATTTTTCAAACTGAAGCTGGCGTTAGCATGAGAGCACCACCATTTCGTAGCTCCGTCGTGGCCATTCCGTGAGCAATCATGGCAGCCGCTCTTTATCGTTATTTTGGGCGGGGTGGGTGGCGGAGCCGAGCTGTATTGCAGCCATCATGGTGTGGAGTTCAGTTCATCTCACTAGTTTCGTATTTGTCATGAGGGGTTGTTCTTAATGTTTCTATTTTAGCGAGGTCAAAAAGAGATCCCATTAGTGGCCTACTGATTTTGCTGGATTCCTTTTGTTTTTTTACACGATTTTTCGTTATCTGCAAAGACTAAACAGAGTATTGCGACTCTGTGTTTGTTTGTAAATAGAGAATGAACCAAAGAGAACCAATTCTAAAACAGTAAATGCTTGGATAACAATCAATCAAATGGAGAGAGAAGCAGGCACGACGTATTACAACGGGGGCAAAGGCCTGCGTTAACTACCTTTCACTATCTGCAAAGAGAGAGTACTCCTAATAGAAATGAGGGGGGGGGCAGCATTCAAAGCAGATCAGTGTGCATAAACACAAAAATGTTTTTACTTACCACGTACTTGACATTCGACAGCTTATGATATTTGCTATTAAAAAACCATTGAAATTCACTGAAAAAAACATAGGTTATAGACCATATATAGTTAGGAATTAGCATTTACAAAACCTTGAAAATTCACTGAAAAAACCATAGGTTATAGACCATATATAGTTAGGAATTAGCATTTACAAAACCTTGAAAATTCACTGAAAAAACCATAGGTTATAGACCATATATCGTTAGGAATTAGCATTTAAAAAACCTTATTTTACTCACACAAAACCATTGAAATTCCATATATAGTTAGTTGCACTAACTATATATCGCGCACCCGCAATCCACTGCTGATGATGTCACATATTACATCATTCATGACATGGTCAGTGACATCACTGATGACATCACTGATGACATCTCAAATGACATCACTGATGACATCACTGATGACATCTCATTTGACATCAATGACCACATCACTGATGATATCATTCATGTGACAATACAATGCATCTCCTCACATTTTAATATAACCTCTGTTTCACCCAGTATTAAATACAGAGTATAATTTTTGAAACCATTGACACACCAATACTAGTTACTACATACGCACTCACTGATTCCTACGTCTACACACACCTTCACTCATTCACCCATACAATCATTCATACATACAATCACTCATCTTTACAACACTATCATATGCAGTCATACACCTATACAGACACTCACAGTCTGCCACTCATCCATGGAGTTACTCACACACCTAGTCAGTCCTGAAAAGAATCAATGACACTTCCATTTTCTTGTCTATACAGTTAAACATAGAGCACCTTACATTTTCAAACATATACTAACACATACTTACCTTCTTATACAATCATTGATACAAGTACACATTGATCTGCACAGAGTCATACACCTCCCAGCCAGCCACACACACACTCAGTCTCTCATACAAATACTTGGGCAATCAATCAATAACACATATAGTTACTCATATAGCTACTGATGAACACATGCTGCAGTTTATAGAACAACAGACATAATGATGCACAAATTAAGACAGTTTAGTCACTAACCCATGCATTCAGTGAGACACATTTAATCACTCAGTCATACAGTCAGTCATGCATCTACTAAATCCTTCGTCCAGACACTTACACATCCACTCATTCTTCAATATGTAAGACATATTTAAACTTTACAGAAACAAAAAATCACTGGATGTTGTTATCAGTTATGTCATCAGTGATGTCATTTGAGATGTTATCAGTGATGTCATCAGTGATGTCACTGACCATGTCATGAATGATGTAATATGTGACATCATCAGCAGTGGATTGCGGGTGCGCGATATATAGTTAGTGCAACTAACTATATATGGAATTTCAATGGTTTTGTGTGAGTAAAATAAGGTTTTTTAAATGCTAATTCCTAACGATATATGGTCTATAACCTATGGTTTTTTCAGTGAATTTTCAAGGTTTTGTAAATGCTAATTCCTAACTATATATGGTCTATAACCTATGGTTTTTTCAGTGAATATATATATATATATATATATATATATATATATATATATATATATATATATATATATATATTCTCACTGAAAAAACCATAGGTTTCAGGCCTTATATAGTTGGGAAACAGCATTTAAAAAACCTTTGAAATTCACTGAAAAAACCATAGGTTTCAGGCCTTATATAGTTAGGAATTAGCATTTAAAAAAACCTTTGAAATTCACTGAAAAAACCATAGGTTTCAGGAGTTATATAGTTAGGAATTAGTTTTTAAAAAACCTTTGAAATTCACTCAAAAAACTATAAGTTTTAGTGGTGTTATAGTTAGCTGGACATTTTACTCATACAAAACCAATGAAATTGCTCCTATATAGTTAACTGTACTAACTATATTTCGCGCACCCACAATCCACTGCTGATGATGTCACATATTAGATCATTCATGACATGGTCAGTGACATCACTGATGACATCTCAAATGACATCACTGATGACTTCACTGATTTTTTGGGTGTTGTTGGGGCCTGGTCCAGGGCCTGGCCATGTGGGAGGGGGCCATTTTGAGGGCTGGCCCAGGGCCTGGCCATGTGGGTGGGGGTTTGGGGGCCATTTTGAAGCCAAGCAGTGTGCTTTGGGCCATAGGCCTGCACCCAGTCTGCCCTGCTTTCATCCATTATGCCCAGGGGTACTCAGTGGTGCATGGGCCAGGTCTTTCTGTGGGCTCTCTTGAATTTAAACATCATTTAGGCCATGAATGGCATTGGATTGGGGCGATTTCTGTGTGTTTTTCGATTTTCTGCGTGTTGTTGGGGCCTGTTCCATGGCCTGGCCATGTGGGTGGGGGCCATTTTGAGGGCAGGTCCAGGGCCTGGCTATGTGGGTGGGGGTCTAGTCTTGAATTTGCTTTAAGAGTGTGGGGCGAAGTAGCACCCCACTCCAGACGCACAGCCATCATTTATGCATAGCAAAGATGCACCAATTGTTCCAATCTTGTCCAAAATATTTTTATTCCATTTAATCCAAACGTTCTCTTGTATTAAACCCATTTCGTCCAGTCACACGAAGGACTCTTATGTTTACATAAGCCTTAATGCTGTAGAAATATCGATACGGGCCTTACTCTAGTGCATTGCATGTTACATAAATCCTCTTTCATGAATTGTTTTCAATACCCAATGCATTTCGGGCCATTTTTCAGCCCTTCGTCAGGGGTTATCTACAAAATTTAAAACATTATTAGGTTGTGTGTATAAACAACTCATGTTTTGCCATATTATGCTGACAATATAAAACATACATGCTGGTAGCTTAAATAAATCCCATAATCAAACGTGTTGCCCACTGAACTCCTGGATGCATGCCCGATCTTTCCCATGTTCCTGCTAAAATCCAATAAACCCCTCTAAACACTGGTTAACCTATTCTCACCCAAAACGCATACTCAATTCCACATCATCAAGGAAGTCCCCCGTTTTTTTATTCCACAAACCCAGCCCTTACCTCGAGCGTTTTAGTGACTGCTTTCCCTCCTGTTCAAAAACCGATCAAACCCACTCACTCCCCTGCTCTATTTCAAACGCCTGTAACGTGTCCCCGCCCATTCAAAACCCTCCAATTGCCGCTCACTGATTCCTCAAACTACAGGGCCCATAATGCACTGTTTGTGATTATTCATAACACGTGTCCTGGGCAGTCCACGATTCCAGGCCAGCACGCCGACAAAAAAAACAACAAATGAACTTTTGAAAAACATGGAAAGAATCTGTATGCACTCTGTCAGGTCTTCTTTGTGACTAACAATTTGCTCTCTTGAATTTAAACATCATTAAGGGCATGGATGGCATGGGATTGGGGTGATTTTTGTGTGTTTTTCGATTTTTTGGGGTGGTGTTGGGGCCTGGCCATGTGGGTGGGGGCCATTTTGAGGCCTTGTCCAGGCACCCAGTCTGCCCTGCTTTCATCCATTATGCCCAGGGGTACTCAGTGGTGCATGAAACAACTCTCTCTGTGTGGTCTCTCTTCTATTAATGTAAACATGCATTTTTCATTGGAAATAATTGCAATTTTTATTTTTGGTCTTTTCGTTTTTGGGTGTGTTGTGTTGTAATAATAATAAATGCCTACTTGCAAATATTAATTGAAGCACGACATATGCAACATTTATGTAACTGATGGTCCTCTGGCTTCCTTTGCTTTTAGGTGCACAAAGAGAACCAAGAATCATCCTCATCGTTCATCATCAATGCCAGGAAGAAGTCCTGCTGCAGTGTGTGCAGCACAACGTCACGTGAAGTCACGTGTGGCCACAGACAACTCTGCAACTCGTGCAACTGCGGCTTGCTGTTCTGACATCTGAAGAAGATGGGCCCAAAGAAATGTGGCCGTTGCTCCTCTACCAAGAAAGTTGCCAGTGCCACTGCCAGTAAGAAGGAGCAGCAGAAGCAAGTGGCGCCACTTACCAAGGAGACTGGTGTGCCCACAGACACTTTTTTTTGGGAAAAAAAACTACGCCTGCAGCAGCGGTGTCCGCCGGGGACCAAGCTGGGAGCAGCACCTCAGCTTCATTGGTCTCAGTGCCACCACGACAAGTTAGGCCCAAGGCCATGAGTGCCGCAGAGGCAGCCACTTTAATTGCTCAATCACCATCGACCAGTGATGTTGGCGTTGACTCATCGCAAGAAAGTAGCATCCAATCAATGCAGGGTGTAACTCATCTGACAAGTGTTCAACCACAGCCGCAACGACATCCACAGGTGCAACAAGGAGAGGCGCAAGGAGAGGCGCAAGGAGAGGCGCAAGGAGGGGCGCAAGGAGAGGCGCAATGAGGGGCGCAAGGAGTGGTGCAAGGAGTGGCGCAAGTAGAGGCGCAAGGAGTGGTGCAAGTAGAGGCCCATGGAGAGGCACAAGTAGAGGCGCATGGAGAAGCGCATGGAGAAGCGCATGGAAAGGCACAACTGCCCACAATGCTTGTTCCTCCAGAAGTAGGGGCACATCAGGAAATTGAGATTCAAGAGGAGGTATCATCCGAGCAAGCCACTCCCCCTGATGATCCATTGTCTTCCAGATCCCCAGCAAGAAAAAGATCAAGGAGGGCTAGTACAAGTTCTTCTTCAATCCCCCTTCCTTCTGATGATTTTGATCTTGATTGGAACCTACCAATGCAGTCTGAGAGGGAGGCACGCCATGATGAGCCGACAAAGGTAGCTAAGCCTAAAAGGAAGGTTCCCGCAAGGCTTTCACTTATGGGTGATGACGACGAACAAGAAGTAGAAGTGGTGTATTCTGCTGCTGATGATCAGTCTGACGATGACGACCCAGTCATCACAGTCGTCACTCCAGCCCCAGCAGGCATGCAGCAGACAGACATTTTGACCCTATCCCGAATTGCTGCTGAGCGGGATGTGGGCGGCATGGCACTGGTACTACCACCAACACAGGTAACTACTACACCAACACGGCCTACAGCTTCCATATTTGCTCGTCAGAAGGGCTGACAGAGACCTCCATCCAGCTCGACCTCCATTACCTCAAGTAGTGGTGCTGTAACTGCACAACAGAGTCAAATTCAGCCACGCCCATCCTCCACTTCATCTGGCATTGAAAGTAGCACCTCCACCACCAGCAGAAATCTCCAGTCCCCAGTTTGGGACTTCTTTACTATTAGCAAAAAGGCGGAAAACCTAGTCATTTGTTCGATTTGTAAAGCTGTAGTTAGTCGGGGTAAGCTTGGTACCAACTATGGTACTGGAGGTCAGAGAGGTCAACTCCAAAAACACCACACTATCTATTGGGAGCCGCACCTAAGTAAGATCCGGGAAGCCAAAAGTACAAGAAATCCAAATGTATCCATTGATATGGAATCTGATGATGACGAGGGGCTGATCGTGCAGGGGGGAGGTGAAGAAGCGACAGGCGTTTTTTCTGGTACACCCAGTACCCCTGGCAGCAGCACTGCAGTGGTAGCGCCCACACCCTCTACCCCAGCAACATCTATGAGGCACACGAAGAGTCTGGGAGAGACACCAATGTGAAAAAGTACATCAATGAGCCTAACTGGGTTGAAGGAGTCTGGATCATCATCATCATCACGTAAAACGGTCCAGACCACCATTAAAAGCATGTTTTGGTCAGAGGCGCCATTTGAACGCAACCACCCAATGGCACGTCTTTATAATGCGATGCTGGCTAAAATGTTAGCGCTGGACCTTCTCCCTTTTTCTTTCGTGGAAGGGGTGGGTTTTCTAGAATTTGTGGCAACAGTCTGCCCTAAATGGAAGGTTCCTAGCCGGTCCTATTTTGCCAGAGTTGCGGTTCCAGCACTACATCAGGATGTGCTGGAGGTGATTGGGGCATCTTTGCAGAAGAGTGCTGTTCACACTATCCACCTAACAACAGACATGTGGAGCAGTTGCCAAGCCCTTGATTACATGTGCATCACTGCACACTGGGTCTCTTTTGCAGGGGTTAGAGACAAGTCATATGCAGGTGTTGACAGTGACACTGTTTTTCAAGATAGTCGGAAACATGCAACAGTAGCCATGTTTGGCATGGAGAAATCTCATACTGCAGTAAACATTTTGGAGGAGTTTAACAGTAAGGTCTTTGAATGGCTGCATCCAAGAAAGCGCATGATTGGTTATGTTTCCACGGATAATGGCAGTAATATAGTTAGGGCCATGAATGATGGTGGCTATTTCAGAGTGCCGTGTTTGGCGCACAGTATTAACATTGTTGTTCAAGATTTCTTGAAAAAAGAAAACAAAGTCAGCAAGTTACTGACCACCTGCCGAAGAATCTGCACACATTTCAGCCATTCTTTTAAGGCCCGGAAGCAGCTGAGGAACATGCAACGTGACTGTAGAGTGCCAGTCAGAGGACTCATCCAGGAGGTGGTAACGCGTTGGAACTCAACCTTCTACATGCTTGAGCGTCTGTCTGAGCATTGCTTGGTAATCAATGAGTATGTCTTTGTACTGGGTTCTACTATGAAAGACAAGAGGCTAGAGTTGGAGGAATGGGACCTCGTTAAAAGCCTGACAGACATGCTGCATCCTTTTGAGGTCTTCACGCGCGAAGTCAGCAGGGAGGACTGTACTTTGGGCAAAGCTATCACATTGTTGCGCATGCTAGAGCACCAACTGAAGGTGGTGTCTTCAAGGTTCAAATGTGATACTGACAAGCAAGACGCATATCAGTTGGCAGAGAGCTTATTAACCAGCCTAGTTGACAATGAAAGGCTTAAAAAAATAAATACAGAACAACATTACATTTGTGCCACTATTCTGGATCCATGGTACTAAAAGGCACTGGCCAGCAAAGCATTCATTCCTTTTAATGAAGCAGATGTTTCAAAGTACAAACATTGGCTAGCTCTGTCAGCCACTCGGTTTGAAAAAGAGCGGCAGGAAATTGAAGGACCCGGCAGAAGTAGTACTGAATCAGCAGGCCATCCAGCGTCAAGGTCCACTTCTGTGGCCGAAGGCAGTCACTTTCCCTCACAGCCGTTACCTACACCAGCAACCGTAACATCATCCTCACCTGAACCAGGCCCAGCCATAATATTGTCGGAAGCGGATTGGATAACTCATCAAGGGTTTGCTCGTTCCAGTGTTGATGCAAAGGCCTCAGATGGTACGCAAAGTTCAGCACCAATGGATGACCTTGAGTGGATGGTGCAGGCCTATCTGGATGACCCAACAGAGGTCTACATTGATCGCAACCCATTGCTGTATTGGTATGGGAAAATGGGTTAATGGCCACTGATCACTAAGCTGGCTCTAAATTATTTGTCTTGCCCACTCGCAAGCATGTCTTTTGAACGTGTTTTCTTTTTTCTTTTTTTTCTTTTTATTGACTTTTCAGCAAACAGTGGTGTACATCACAGTCATACAGTGCAAAATATATAATCATACCTCGGGAATACAATTATGAGTAAGGGGTTGGGTATCTTCGACACTGTTCTTTACAATCATCAATGTACATTTAGAAGTGCGGGTGGCTCGTAAGCCCGGGCAATCAAGGGGGGTTCGCATATGCGACCCCTATATTCATTCCAATTAGACCAGATACCGACCCATTTCTGTGGGCACCCCCTGGCTACATACACTGTCTTCTCCTGGAGCATGCACCAGTCCATGTCTGTCTTCCAGAGACCAAGTTTCGGAGGCCCAGCAGCTCCCCACAACCTAGCAATATTCCTTTTTGTGATGGCAAAGCCAAGCGTGGCCCAGATCCTCCCGCGGGGTCACAGATCTGTGGGCTCCCATATGTTCAATAGACACTTTTTTGCCTCAACCCGGAGCTCCACCTCCCATACCTCCCGCATGCATTGATGTATCCATCGCCAGTAGGCCTGGAGCACTGGGCACTCCCATATGATGTGGAAGAAGGTCCCTGCATCTCCATACCCCCTCCGACATAGCCCGTCTACACTGCGGCCCAATAATTGCAGTCTAGTCCCTAAAATATAGACCCGGTGGAGGATCTTAAGTTGGATCAAGCGGAGTCGAGCTGAGATGGCCACTTCCTTAAGGGATGCTAGCGCACTGTTCCACTCCTCCTCGCCTATTTCCAACCCATCAGCGTCCCACTTAGTTTTCAGAGTTTGCAAAAGACCTGGGGGGGGCCTCTAAGTGGGACAAGGTTGGGGGAAGTGTCCCTGCTGGGATGTTCGATTCGAGGGAGTGTCGGACCTGCATGTATCGATAGTGTTCTGTTTGTGCAAGCTCATACGTCTGTTGGAGTGAAGCAAAGGGCACCACACCCCTTGAAACCCATAAATCTCTAATGTGTGAGATCCCTATCAGGTCCCAGTTGCGGAACCCCTTAGTTCGTCTCAAGGTACCCAGTTTCTCAGAGGCCCATAGCGGGGTCGCAAGGGTCAGGGTATCCGCCCAACCCAATTTTCGTTGCATTATGTGCCAAATTTGTACTGAGTGTTTGGTGGGCCCGGTGAGCGGGTATCTGCCCGGCCTTGAATATAGTGCCGCCTCGAAGTTCCCTCCCGGTAGAAGCCACTTGTCCATTCCATACCCCGGGTCATTACCGGCACAGTAGGTGCCATGATTGATCGCTGCAAGGTGTGCAGCCCAATAATATTTACAGATGTCCAGGAGTGCTATACCCCCATCAAACAAGCCTTGTGTAAGCTTCTGGAGGCAGATGCGGGGCACTCCGGCCCACAGGAGCTCCCGAAGTGTGGTTTCAAGAGATGTAAAGTATGGCTGCGGCACCAAGTCGGGGTAGTTCTGTAGGGCATACAAGAACCTCGGTAACGCCAACATTTTAAAGAGTGATGCCTAGCCTAGCAGGGACAGTGGGAGCTTCCGCCAGGATACCGAGTCTTTTTTAAACCGTTGCAGCGGGGGTACGAGATTCCTCTCGTATCGGGTGGCAGCGTCTTTAGAAACAAAAATTCCAAGGTATTTAAACCCGTCTGTGGCCACTTCAATTGGGCAGCCACGAGGGATCACCGGAGAGTCGCCGCTGAGGACATAGATGACAGATTTTCCCCAGTTTATACTATATCCCGAGTTCCTCCCAAAACTGGCAAAAATGTCCATAGCCACTATAAGTGACTTGCGGGGACTAGTGAGGTACAGGAGGATGTCATCCGCATAAAGCTATATCCTGTCCTCCTATCCTTCTGCCCATTGGAGCCCCTTTAGGGAAAGGTCTTGTCTGATCCAGGCAGCTAGCGGCTCCAAAAAAGTAGAAACGAGAGGGGACATCCCTGCCTTGTCCCCATCTCCAATCAGAAGACCTCAGAGATTTTGTTGTTCACTGTGACTTGGGCCAGGGGCTCTGAGTAAAGAAGACACACCCACCCTATAAATTTAGGACCAAAGCCCAGTTTCCGGAGGACTGCCATCATATAGGGCCATTCCAAAGTATCAAACGCCATCGCGGCATCAAGTGATATAACTACTGCCTCCTCGCGGAGTGTGTGGCACGTCCCAGCACGCCATGCAGTCTACGGAGATTGAGTGCTGTGTTGCGATGTGGCATAACGCCCGACTGGTCCGGATGTACAAGCGATGGCAGGACTGGTTTGAGCCTATTGGCCAGGACCTTAGCCAGGATCTTAGGCTCCGCGTTGAGCAAAGAGATAGGCCTATAAGATTCACACGAATCCCTGGGTTTGCCCTCCGTAGGGATGGCTACAATAGTGGCTATCCGTTGGTCCCTTGGCAACCTTCCCTGTTCCTTGCTCTCCTGGAACATCCGCTTCAAATGGGGGCTCAGGCCGTCCGACTTGAGCTTATAGAGCTCGATGGGCAACCCGTTAGGCCCCATGGCCTTCCCTGAGCGAAGGTCGCAGATGACTCGGCCTAGCTCCTCGGTAGTGAGCGGCGCTTCTAACGTTTCCTGCTCTGCCTCAGTGAGGGTCGGTAGACGGATGTCCGCCAGCAAGTCCACTGAGTCCTCCTCTACTATAGACCTTCCGGTAGTGTCCCTCAAACTCTTTGACCACCGCACGTGGTTAAGTAACAACCTCTCCCGTCTCAGTCCTGACAAGGTAGAAACTGTCGCTTCGTAGACGAGTCCCCTCAAAAGAAGTGGGACTGGAATTACTGACTATATGCTGATTGCTGACAGTTACTTCTGAAATTGACACGAGAGGCTGCCCTGTGGGCCTTCACTTTAAGAACAAGATGCGGACAAAAAGTGTACAGGTAATGAATAATGAGATGGCATGCAGTGGACAGCACTGGCTGTCTGGCTCTGACGAAATAAATTGCTGTTTGTTTGTTGTGCATGAAATTAATCATATGTCTTCTGTTATTATTTAATCTTTTACACACTAAATGTAACTCAAGTCTACTCTGTTTTTTTTTTACCTTGTTTAATTCAAATTATACTTCTACTGCAGGGGCCACTACATTGCATTTTTTAATATGCAAAATGTCCTTGGACTCACTGTGTGTGTAGACTACTAGACTGCGACTGCATGAACAATATTGAGTTTGCCAATATACCATGATGATGATGAGTCTTGATGATCAAACTTACATAATATCTTTTTTCTTTACAGTCACTCACTGGGATGGATGGATCATCATCGTCGGTTTACGGAAGAACTATGGCCATTTCGTGTGGCAAACAGGTAAACCAGTCAACAACAACTACAGCAGAACTACATGTCTGTCTAGTCATGGTATGGAGTGGTCGAGCCAGTGTAGTGTTGTTATGCCAGACTCCAGACAGCAGTTCATGTAAAATTGCGGCTATGTGGCTTGCTGCATACAATTAGATAGGCTTTGTCTGTCTGTGTCAAAGAGGTATGCTACATCAGGTTGCTTCACTCAGTGGTGCCTGCCTTGACCGTCTGCATGGCCCTGGCCTGCTGTGTGCTAATTACTATCCTTGAAAAGGAGACTCAGAGTACGCACTTTAGAAATGATGCTTGTATGTAATACTGTGGCCTCTGAAACTGAAAGTGTTATTTTTGCACTATACGTCGTACATTATATTTTTTTCTCCGTGGTGTTTTAAAATCACTTCCTGTTTTTCCATCAACAGTTACAGGCAGGCTTTTACCCTGTGCGATGGAAAAAACGATTAACTCAGGCTTACCATTAGCGATCCGCAATTCCGCATCCACCAGACAGGCAGTGGACAGTGTGTCTGGTCAACAAGATTGATCGACGGAGCGTCAGATGGAATGGAGGAGTACCGCAAATAAGAGGAATGGATGGATGCATGCAACTTCCCAAATTGAACAGGACAAATACAACATACAGTTACAGTATCCTCTTCACTTTTCCTTATCTTTTAAATAATCTTATTGTTGTGAACTTCTATGTGTGTGACTCTGTGCGTTTGTTTGCTCTCTGCTTCAAATTCATCCCTCCAGCTATTTGATAAGTTTCTTTGCTATTTTTAAAACTAATTTAATGTACTAATACGTGTTTATTCACTCTGAGGGCAGATAGGCAAGTGAAATTGTGTAATTACTGCAGCCCTGTACTGTCACATTGTTTCTTCATAGTTAGTAAGTTGAAGTAAGAACTACTTATCGGTGACCTAACCATCCATTTAGCAAATAACTTCATGCATGCAGTAGTGCATGCACTTCCCTTATGTCCCTTAAAAGATTTATGGATATCTTCGTATCCAAAGATTTGTTTTTCTTCATTTGTTGTTTGTCCATGCTGTGTTTTTTTCCCTCTCTCCACAAAACTTTCCCAAAAACCCCCATTCCCATCCAATTTTCAAACCTTAACCCTCTTCCCCCGGGCTGTGTGGTTTTCATTGAGGTGTGATTAAATGACAACAATAATTCCACATACTTGCTGGGGAGGATAAGGTGCAAGCAACCTCCTCAAATCAATTTTAAGGCAGCTAGATGAATCCTAATGTATTGTAATTCTGCTTAAAAAAACACCAATGAGTATTTTCAAATCAATTCTGAATTTCATGCCCACCATCGATTCGATCCATCTTCAACAGCATCCTCCTACACGTGAAGAAAGGTTACGCTGCTGTGTCACTGTTCTTGTTGTAGCCATAATCATCCATGCAAATATTTTTTCTCATACTTATCTTCAGCATTGCTTAGGCTACAAATATACTGTTCCTTCTAATACTCCTCTCAGGCCACTCAATGACTCATTTCCTTTTTTTTCATTTGCTGCTACTGCTAGTGTGGTACCACTGCTACTACCACCACAACAATGGAATTTCTGTCCTGGATGGATTTCATGGGCAACCGTAATCGCCATTTGCCATGCAGCCCTCGCTGTGCCTAGCTCTATTCTCAAACACGAATCACAGGTAAGATAAGCATTTTGGGGAGTTAGAATAATGGGCTAGGACTCGGAGGAGAGGAGAGACTGACAGTAGTACTAGTAAAGTACTAGTAGGGCAATTGAATTCACTAACTCTGTTAGTTGCACTTTTGTAAATTTTTGGACGTTTTAGATAATTCATGCTGGTAAGTTTGAAGAAACCAAACGTACAGTAACCCCCGCCCACAACCCCACAAAATAATATGAAAGCGTACACTATGTTGAAGTATGTAAAATAAATAATTATATTTCTCCTAACAAAAATAAACTATTCAAAAGACCCAACCCACCCCCCCTCCCTAACCCTAACCAATGTCCATAGATATTAGTAGTCCAAAACACGGTGGCGAGGCTAGTCCTAAACGCTCCTTCCAGGACCCCCTCCCGACCTCTACTGACTAAACTCCACTGGCTGCCAGTGCGGCAATGCACTAAGTTTAAAATTTTGTGCACTATCCACAAATGTCTGATAGGAAAGGGGCCCAAATATCTAACAAAGGCCTTCCAACCCTATGTCCAGGTCGCTCCTTACGATCCAGCAACCTCCAGCTGTTACAGGTTCCCAGAATTAAAAAATCTCACCAAGGAGGCCGTGCTCTGGCACACACTGGACCTGCTCTCTGGAACTCTCTTCCACAAACACTAAAACTTATCACTAATCACCTATCCTTCCGAAAAACCCTCAAAACTCATCTTTTTACAAGTAGTTAAACATTCTTCATTCCCTCAGTTACTTTCTAACATGAACTGGGATAATCTATGTTCCTTCTGTTGGCAAAAGCGCGGAGATACCCCTTCGGGGGTCTATTCAGGCGCGATACAAGCATATCAAATAAAATAAATAAAAATAAATATGTCCCTCAAAAAAGTCCCTCTGAATCCCCAACGCCCAATTCCCCCCCCAACAGTCTTTAAAAAAGGGGCAATGGACAGTTACCTCCGGCGGTGTCCTGTGGACAGGTGGTCCCGCAGCTGATCCGCGGTGGCAGCGGGAGGCTGTTGGACCACGGCGCCGTACCACTGGAGGCTGCTGGCTGGTGGACCCAGGGGCACTGGAGGAGGATGCAGCTGTTGCCGCCTCCTCCTCCTGCTCCCGAGCCACCAGCCGCCGATATTCAGCACAAATGGCCTCCAGCTTCCGGGCCCTGGTCCGGACAGCCATCTCCTTCCGGCTGAGTTTTTGTTGAGCATCTATATGAAGAAAGAAAGAAAAATACTGTAACTAATACTCTTTAACATTAACACAAAATAATTCAACAGAAAGTTGTCTCACAGTAACACTAGCAACTTGCAAGCACAGTATAACATTTTGGCATGTATCTTTCCGCCGTCTTTGTAGGCCTGTAACATTAGTGGGAGTTTCAGGAATTCTACTAGCAGCACTATGGACTCACTACATAGTCAGAGAGTCAGAGAGTACACCAGTCTTCTTCTTTTTCTCTCTTGTTTTGCGAAAAAATTACTTGTACGTGAACTTGTGGTAGCCGGCATAATGCTAGCTCAGTCAGCTTGCACCCAAGAAAAACAGACAAAAGCCATGATGACGCAGACTCGCATTACTTTAAGCAGTACATGCAGGTGGGGATAGGGAAGCTCTTACTTTTCTATAGGGGTGGCACTGGCCATACTCGGTTACATCAAGGGCTACTGCTCAATTTAATTTATATTTCGCACTGCCCCCCCGGGCCATGACTACTACAAAAGGAAAATGAAGATTATTCATTTCTGATCATATATCCAGCCGATCACATGATCTTTGCTTATATGATGGATGACTTTAGGTGCTTTGTTTTGATAGATTGAGTGAACAACAGCGATAGTCCACCCATGATTGACACAGCTGAAAGAAAATTATTAACATAGGGAGTGAGTGTGGTACCCATAACTGCCGGAGGAAGGGACTTGACTTGATATAATGTGAACTATACAATACATACACAATATATGCTGTGCTTGCAATGTAAACTACTGTACTGTTAGTACAAAAAGTAGTGGAGGCAGCACCAACTTGAAGTAAATCAACACGACCAAAGTTTTTTTATCCAAAAATATATTTTTCTTTTTATTTTCGTATTTTGAAAGTGCACAGGACAGCCAACGCGTTTCGCTCCCCAACCATGGGAGCTTCGTCAGGGCATATATACTAGATGGTTTTTCTCACAGTTGTGCAGTCAAATTTGTAAAAAGAAGAGGAACTGGCCAGTATAATGGTATATAAACTAGTGCAGATATTCCAAGTAGAAATAGGGTATCCAAAGCGTCAGGGTCCGTCAGGTTATTCACAAAATTATCATAACAGATAGTATTATTATCGAAGGTTGTCGTAACACAAAGCGACGAATGTGCAGTCCTTGATAAGCTGCTGAAACACACGTGCTTCAAAGGTTTAACAAAGCGTGACGGCCCACGACGGATCCGCCATTATACTGGCCAGTTCCTCTTCTTTTTACAAATTTGACTGCACAACTGTGAGAAAAACCATCTAGTATTTATGCCCTGACGAAGCTCCCATGGTTGGGGAGCGAAACGCGTTGGCTGTCTTGTGCACTTTCAAAATACGAAAATAAAAAGAAAAATATATTTTTGGATAAAAAAACTTTGGTCGTGTTGATTTACTTCAAGTTGGTGCTGCCTCCACTACTTTTTATATTCTCTGTCTGGAATTCCAGTGGGACGGAACCACAGCAGGTCCTGGAGGTTGACAGCACAATAAGACTGAATATTTTAAGGGACTTTGGAAATTGGAGGTGCTTTTCGGTTGATCCGCTGTGGAACTTTTTTCTTGTACTGTACTGTTAGTCAAGGGAGTATTTCTGAACAATCACAACTTCTAGTATTTGGATTTCATCTGCTTTGCTACTCTGGCACGGACATGCTGTTCAAAGTAACATTCTTCATCCACTGAGCGTCTGCTCTACATACACCTCTGCTATCTATGAGGAAGAAGATACCATCCAGGCTTCCAAAGTAAATGTCTATCATTCTTCTTAATGTCTCAACTGGACCAACTTCACTTTTTCTCAACAACCAACTAACACCCTTTTTATTTTATTTGGTAAACCACCGTCTTGACTTGCATTTGAGTTTCACCCAACTGATATATTGCAATGCACACCACACATGCATTTTCTGATTCACCCACACAGGCAGTCATCTTTTCTTTCTCCTCCAACCATCCTTGCTTCAAGCAGCCATGCATCTGATTCCTTCCTATCAGCCACCTCTGCATGCATTCAAAAAGACGTATCATTCTTTACAGTCATAAATGTTACGACTCGTCCTTCCTCACACCCTTCTTTCCCTTTTAGTTCATCACATCCCTCAAGTTCATCTGATCTGACTTGGCTTCACGATAAAAGTTTCACAGCTGAGTTGAAGTCAAATAGAGGGGGCCATTGCTTACTCAAGAACTACCGCCGCTAATGCTATTGCTAATGCAAGGGTGACTGTCTTCTCCGTGATTGGCAAAAATGTAGTTCTAATTTAGTAACTGTTCTTAACAGTACAATGTACTTGTACTAGTGTACTGTCAACTGTACTGTACATCATACACCCCTTTGCGAGCCTACTCTAAAATGTCAATAAGTAAGGAGTATAATAACTTACCACAATCCGCCGCTGCTGAGCCATCCCCCACAGCAGCTCATCCTGGTGGCACTTGTGGCGTCGCCGCCTCAGCCCCTGGAGTGGACGCCTCCACGTTGCTGGCCCCGGCACTGGTGGTGGTAGGTGCCGCATCCGATGTTGTGATGCCTAGAAAAAACATGTCATATTTTTAGATGCCATACACACACCCTATTTTGTCTCGTAATGGAAGAAAATGTTAATACATAAACAATTTTTAATTATTGGGACTGAAAAACAGTGACGGTTTAGGGAAGGGTGTTAACTTTTTATATGCTAAGCCATAACATTCTACACTTTTTGGCACAACTGATGAATGCTTGCTTTTTAACATGCACCATTTTTCTAATTACAGACAGAAGATTCCATTGCCCTTCTGCAAACAAGAGCGTTTCAATTTTCACCACCTACTCCTCATCACCACCAGTAATTGAAGTTCAAACAAGTTGAGGGCTCCCGCACAGTTATTATAATAATTAGATGTGTTAAGTTGAAGTATTTTCTAGGGAAGGGTGTTTAAAATTTAACGTCATCTATCACCACTGCTCGCTGGGAATACTGCGCTATTAAAAATAAAGACATTGGTTTTTTATTTCTTATTTGAAAATAAAACTTTAAAACTAAAAAACACTGTGTGGTTTTTGTTCACGAGTGAGTGAGCGGAAGGGTTTGCAGTTGCACTACTGCACTTTGCAAGCATGTTTCCGCGACGCAGATAGGTCGGGACTCGGTAGTCTTCTTCTGTTCTTCTGGGTCGTATAATCATTGGTCAGACACACTAGATAGTCAGGGGATTGGGGGTTCAACTTCTGTTCTGACTGAGGTATGTGGAAAGTCGAACTGCACCTATCATCAACAATGTCCTATTTCTCTTGTCGATACTTCTGTATGTGCAGAATAGTCCCTGAAAAACTAGCGGTATGGTATGTGCTCCTATCAAATCAAAAAGCCAACTACTAGCTTATTCTTGATGGACATTGACATTTTGTTGTTGGAAATTGTCAAAGCACTAACATTAAGAAGACTGGAATAGGCAGCAAGGGCAACCCAGAGGACTGCACTCAATGCCTAGAGATATTGCCGGATCAGAGTTTTGTTTAACACTGTTTGCCGACTGGGCAAGCTTAGCTACCTACGCAGACCGACTCATAACAATAGTACATAGTGGTAGCACAGAGAGTGATAGTAGAGGGCGGATAAGAATGTGGAAACAGCCTACAAGAGGATCAAACACTATTTTGTAAAAAATAGAATCAGGAAACAGATTGGAATGAATAGCTGCTGTAAAAGTTAGGGCAGTATAATTATTAATATTAACAACAGAACAACTTACTTGGGCCAGCAGAAGAGACCTCGGAGGACTGATCCGGCCCACCTTGTTCCGCCGGCGTCTCTGTGATCGTCTTGCCCCTGGGAGGTGCTGATGATCATAAAATAAACACAAACATGGATGATTGGTTTTTGAAATATTTGATTTCTTTGACCACAATCTAATATTATCTCAGGGAAACAAATTACCAACAATTGCACTACATGTATTGACCTATCTGATCTGGTCAACTAGGAGGATAGTACAGTATTGCTGGATTCACAGACTGTCTACTTGGAAAGTTATGTAAATCACTAACTAAACCAACATCAAAAAGGTTCTACTACAACTGCCAGCACTCAGCAGCACGCGACGTGACAGACGCAGTCCGTCATCATGATTGCAGACCACTAAAAAATGTCCTACTACTAAATAACAAGTCATAATATACTCAACCTATCAATCCACCACTATCTCTTCTTAGTGGCAGCAGGAGTACAAAGGAAGGACTAGACTTGAGTATCTAGTCTCTCTAGCATTACGCACTTCTGTAAAGTACTGCACTCATAGATAATCAGGCCAAATGAGCACAAAGTTGCAAAAAAGTAAGCATCGTAGCAACGCCACTGAGCAGGCGAGCACCTGCAATCACAGAAGCTATTTAAACAATAATTTACCTGCAATGTAATCGAAATGGCAGCATTCTTGCTCTTCGGGAAAAACATATATTAGCAATATAACACAGAGCAGAAGAAACAAAGTAGTTATTAAATAGCTACTCACCAAGCCCAGGGATCTCAACGCCTAGCAGGTCGAGCAGGTCCTGCTCCCGGTCAAGGATGTCCGCCTGTCAGACGAGGTCTTCCTCAGGATCTGTCGAGTCGATATAAGGGCCCACCTCTCGATACCTCCAATTCTGATTGTATTAAATACACAGAATATTGAAGTGATCAAGCGGGGGGGAAAAGGGTGTTGGGAAAGGAACTGCGGGGAGGGAGATCTGAAAAGGAAAAGTTAGTGCTGCAGGTTTTCTCCTAATGATTCCTGAAAACTTTTCAGCCAAATAAAACACAATAATAAACTCTCAAAACTAAAGACTATTTAGACAATTATTCTAAAGTCATCAAAAGCAAGTGTAACCAAGAATTTGGTATTTTCAGACACAAATTGCCTTTATTAACAAGAAGGAGGGATATGGATAGGACAATATTTTATGGGGTCCAGTGTACTCGTCCTATAGACTAGCGACACAAAGGGATGTACAAAAGTTCCCCGGGAAGAGTGACGGAGAGGGGTGTGTGTGCTAGTGAGTGGGGGGAATCCCCTAGTTGGAACTAGAACCCTCACACACCCAGCAAGCTAGGTGTCATGATTCATCATATGGGCTCTGCTCCTCGTCAGACTGGCGCTGCAATGTCTGACGGGCTCCCGAAACCGGGGCTCTTTAACGGAGATCTTCTGTTCCCGCCATATGGTGCATGCGTGTGAGAGGGCCTGTGGAGTGTGGTCGTGACGTGGGGGTTAGGTTAAAAAAGGTGAGTCAGTCTACATACCGAATTTATTCTCGTAGTAGACTCCCTTGGTTAAAAACGGTGGTGTGGGAGGGGAGAGACAATGACCCTAACACTATTAGGGTGAATTGGACTACTACCCTCAGTTATCGGTCAACATGTTTCTTGCCTAGTGACAATTCTTCAGGACCTAAGCAGGATCGTACCACACAGTGAAAATACTAGTGACAAATATATACAAAAAATAGAGGTAGGGGGTCAACACTTGCAGGCAGGTATACGTCAGTAATACCAAGGTGCAGGCTAGTCAGTCCTGCTGCAATGTGAATGCCTGTAGGAATGAAATAAGATATGAAAATAGACATAATTCACAGCAACTGCAGTGATAGATTTTATACCTCAAAAACATAGTGAGCGCACACACACCCACAGTAACCGTGCAAGTTAAAACCCGAGCATAACAGTTGCTAATAGTGGCAAACCATCCATGTGATCAAATGGTACCAGTCATTGCATGCATCGGTTGAAATAAAACTGAAGAAACAACAATTAACAATGCTGTGCAATCTGAGGAGTGTAAACTGAATAACCTTACCCTAAACCGGATCCCTGGTGGACCTCTCAGTCTGCTCCCGTGGGACTGGCAGGGGAGGTATAGTACCTAGTTATCAGGAGACAATTGTATTTTATGGGGTGTATAGGCTCCTGACCATATTGTTTGGGGTGCTGCCAAACAGGTGTGGTCTAAACAAGTGGCCCACGCGACGAGGTAAGGTAAAGTACCTTCCCCTGTGCCCCGAGCACTAGAGTCGTCCGGTGTGTCTCCCGCTGCCATGACAGGCCAGGACTACACCAACAACAAGGGGGCGGGAGCGGACAACAGGGCCAGCGCCCGCCGTCGCCGTGCTGTGACCCAAACACTGTGTTTAAGGAGCAATTTGCGAGCTGGCAAAGCAGCTGGGCAAAGTGGCCGCGCCCGCCCCACACCTATGGCAAGGCGCGCTGCACCATAGTGCAGCGGGAGACGGCCACCCAGAGAGTCAGATACTCCTGGGATGCAGTGGGGGTTACAAGAAGAGCTTACCCGGTCCGTCGACGATGTTCCACGGCGGTTACCTAAAGAAATCCCTCACCTTCAGTGGCAGCAGTCCGAACGGGTTCACCTACCCCACGAACAGCGTCTAGGCAATGACGCGGAGCAGCTGGTGATGAGCTCCATGCGCGGGCAGTATTTAAGCGCCATAGAGATTGCCAGTAGTAGCGTCGCTCTCGATTACAGGGCCGCCCCTACCCATGACAGCGCATGTGTGGTATGCAGGGCGACTTGTTGGTAGATCGGCTGACGACCATGGCGGCCATCTTAAGGAGATAAAACTACGAGGTAAACAGGAGGGGAACTGGGCTAATGGTTGTACTGTTTACACTGTTTCGGCAGTCGAACAACTGCAATTGTCCAGACGCCAGGGTAGTCAAATGTTAATACATTTCTGTGTAGCCAGGAGACAGGGGACGCCCCCACCCCAGACTGCGCAAGAGTTTAAAATGCGACTTGTTAGGGGGCCGACTGTCGGCTGTGGCGGCCATCTTGGAAAGGTGACAACAAGAAGGGGAGGAGGGTGATAGTGACTCAGTCTACAGAGCTGGGCAGTGGGACTGTAGGTTTGTGAAAGTCTACCTGACTATATGTTGAATTGTCAATTGGTCTAGACTCAAATCAGAGGAACAGTATGTGAAGCGTACCATAACCCATACTAGACACTGCGTGAGGTAGGGTCACAGAGTCATGTTCCTAGTGAGACCCACGGGACAGAGTCATTAAGTCCGACCTGGTCCAATCGGAGACGGTGGACCCATCTTTGTTCAATCCTGAACAAGGCTTTTCTGGAAATGGCTGGGTGGGCTTCTAACACCAACCAAGTGAGGCTGTCTGCTGTGTGGTTGTTTTGGGAAAAATGTTCATACAATCTGGTATGTGTTCTATGGCACCTGATGTTACTCTTGTGTTCTAGAATCCTTACTTTAACGTGCCTCATGGTCATTCCTATGTACTTTTTGCCACAAGGGCAGACAATCATATAGACACATTTGGTGCTATTACAATTAGTGTGCTTACGTAGTTGCCACTGAAATGTGTCAGACAATCTCACTTCTTTACATTGAGATGTCTGAGGGCAGGCCGCGCACCCTCCACATGGGAAATGACCCACTACTGGGGGAAGGTCCCACAATCTCCTCTGGTTATCACTGTTGTTATGTCTCGGACGGGTGTGTATTAAGGCGTCCTTCAGGTTAGCAGTTCTCTTAAATGCGAATCTGGGTTTTGGAATTTCCAGCCCTCCCGAGTTGATTATTGGCCAATGTTTATTGATGGTTTTTTTGAGGAATGTGGAGTTGGGAGTAAAAGAGGTCACACACGTTATCAACTCGTCTTGGACTTTAGGATGTTCTTCCAACAGGTTTAACCTCGGGTTATTCAAGGCTCTTTTCCGTGACTGTTTTACTAGTCTGGTGGGATATCCTCTGTCTTGTAGTTTGTGTTGAAGCAGAGTGGCCTCCCTTTGGAAATCTACAGTGTCCGAGCAGTTCCTTCTAATACGAAGGAATTGGCCAAAGGGCAGGTTATCCCTTAGGGCCCGTGGGTGATGGCTCTGGAATAGTAGGAGGCTGTTTCTGTCAGTGCTTTTACGAAAAAGAGTCGTGCTCAAGCTGGTAGGGTTGAGGTTGATGCATAAGTCTAGGAAAGGGATCGTGGTGGTTGATATTGTTTCCGTGAACTTAAGGTATTGGTTTTGCTGGTTGATCCAGTTGCAAAATGCCTCACAGGTTCTGCGATCACCTTTCCAAAAGACCAGGATATCGTCGATATACCTGCGCCACAGGGTGATGTTATCACGGTAAGGATTGTGTGCAGACTGGATAACCCTCTCTTCAAAGGTTGCCATGTAGATACATGCCAGGCTTGGAGCAAAGGTAGAACCCATAGAGGTCCCCTGGATTTGGTGGTAGAGTTGAGAACCATATTGAAAAAAGTTTTCCGTCAGGGCTAAGGATGCACATGCCATGATAAATGCAACCGGGGTGGGAGAGGACCAATCTTCCAACAGAAGGGTGGACTCCACTGCCTCCAGAGTGGCCTGTTGAGGGGGCGTCCCCTGTCTCCTGGCTACACAGAAATGTATTAACATTTGACTACCCTGGCGTCTGGACAATTGCAGTTGTTCGACTGCCGAAACAGTGTAAACAGTACAACCATTAGCCCAGTTCCCCTCCTGTTTGCCTCGTAGTTTTATCTCCTTAAGATGGCCGCCATAGTCATCAGCCGATCTACCAACAAGTCGCCCTGCATACCACACATGCGCTGTCATGGGTAGGGGCGGCCCTGTAATCGAGAGCGACGCTACTACTGGCAATTTCTATGGCGCTTAAATACTGCCCGCGCATGGAGCTCGTCACCAGCTGCTCCGCGTCATTGCCTAGACGCTGTTCGTGGGGTAGGTGAACCCGTTCGGACTGCTGCCACTGAAGGTGAGAGATTTCTTTAGGTAACCGGCGTGGAACATCGTCGACGGACCGGGTAAGCTCTTCTTGTAACCCCCACTGCATCCCAGGAGTATCTGACTCTCTGGGTGGCCGTCTCCCGCTGCACTATGGTGCAGCGCGCCTTGCCATAGGTGTGGGGCGGGCGCGGCCACTTTGCCCAGCTGCTTTGCCAGCTCGCAAATTGCTCCTTAAACACAGTGTTTGGGTCACAGCACGGCGACGGCGGGCGCTGGCCCTGTTGTCCGCTCCCGCCCCCTTGTTGTTGTTGTAGTCCTGGCCTGTCATGGCAGCGGGAGACACACCGGACGACTCTAGTGCTCGGGGCACAGGGGAAGGTACTTTACCTTACCTCGTCGCGTGGGCCACTTGTTTAGACCACACCTGTTTGGCAGCACCCCAAACAATATGGTCAGGAGCCTATACACCCCATAAAATACAATTGTCTCCTGATAACTACGTACTATACCTCCCCTGCCAGTCCCACGGGAGCAGACTGAGAGGTCCACCAGGGATCCGGTTTAGGGTAAGGTTATTCAGTTTACACTCCTCAGATTGCACAGCATTGTTAATTGTTGTTTCTTCAGTTTTATTTCAACCGATGCATGCAATGACTGGTACCATTTGATCACATGGATGGTTTGCCACTATTAGCAACTGTTATGCTCGGGTTTTAACTTGCACGGTTACTGTGGGTGTGTGTGCGCTCTCTATGTTTTTGAGGTATAAAATCTATCACTGCAGTTGCTGTGAATTATGTCTATTTTCATATCTTATTTCATTCCTACAGGCATTCACATTGCAGCAGGACTGACTAGCCTGCACCTTGGTATTACTGACGTATACCTGCCTGCAAGTGTTGACCCCCTACCTCTATTTTTTGTATATATTTGTCACTAGTATTTTCACTGTGTGGTACGATCCTGCTTAGGTCCTGAAGAATTGCCACTAGGCAAGAAACATGTTGACCGATAACTGAGGGTAGTAGTCCAATTCACCCTAATAGTGTTAGGGTCATTGTCTCTCCCCTCCCACACCACCGTTTTTAACCAAGGGAGTCTACTACGAGAATAAATTCGGTATGTAGACTGACTCACCTTTTTTAACCTAACCCCCACGTCACGACCACACTCCACAGGCCCTCTCACACGCATGCACCATATGGCGGGAACAGAAGATCTCCGTTAAAGAGCCCCGGTTTCGGGAGCCCGTCAGACATTGCAGCGCCAGTCTGACGAGGAGCAGAGCCCATATGATGAAGCATGACACCTAGCTTGCTGGGTGTGTGAGGGTTCTAGTTCCAACTAGGGGATTCCCCCCACTCACTAGCACACACACCCCTCTCCGTCACTCTTCCCGGGGAACTTTTGTACATCCCTTTGTGTCACAAATTGCCTTTAAACAATAAGAAAAAACTCTTTGATCCTTTGGGCGTTGTAAGTATCTTCTTACATCAGTATTACCCCTTTGCGCAATTGTAAATATTCTCTTTACAACAGAATTCAATATTATTTCTTTGCGTCTTGTACATATCCTTTTAGCGTTCAAATAACCTCAGCAAAATAATTCCCTTCGTCATTTTTACATTGAAATAATTTCTGCAAATTAAGTTCTTTGATTCATCACATTGAAATTACTGCAACAATAACTTGTTCTAAACCATTCTAAACAACACAGTCTTCCTTAAAGGCAAAGTCTAACTTTCCATTCCTTTTACATAAATTGCGCCAATCTTTTATATGAACTGCGTCAACCTTTCACATCAAAGCGCCAAATTTGTACTTAAAATAATCAGGCCGATCCTACCTATAGAGTACGACCTACTCTATACATTTAGAAAAGGGTGTGGCTGCTGGAACTCCAAAATCCTCAAGGAACTGCTACTTCAGGGTGTGGCTGCTGGAACTCCAAAATCCTCAAGGAACTGCTTCTCCAAACTTCTTTCCAGCAACTTCAGCAAAGAACGCCAACCCAAAACGATCCTTCTGCAAAAAGATCCAAAGAAACTTCCAAAGCTCTTTTTCCAAGCAAGAGCATCAGGAGGAAGCTGCTACTCCATAGAAATCCCCAGAATAGTGAGCACAGGGGTCTGGGCGTGGTCGTGTACATTGACGTGATCACGCCCGGTGATTTTTCCTTACACGCGTCCATTGGAAAAGCCCACGCATCTCGCGGATGCGACCGCTTGCCAAATACCACGCATCTCGCGGACGCGTTTAAGGCCGGTTGCCGTTTCTCACGCATCTCGCAGACGCGTTGAGGTTGCCAAACCTCACGCATCTCGCGGACACATGTAGAATGCCAAATCTCACTCATTAGGCGGATTAAGGGGACTTACAGAGAACATTAGAAGCACATTAGCACAATAGAAGCACATTAGCACAATTGAACCACCATCTCCTTGAGGAGAAACCATGCACCTTACCACACAAGTGTCATGAACATGACACATGGCGTCGTGAACATGACATATGGCGTGGGGCGGGCCCTAGACCGCAAGCCGCCCTAATAATCCTGACAGTACCTCCCCCTCCCAAGAGCGGTCTAGGGCCCGGCTTTGAAGGATGAAGGAGGTGGAATCTGCGTAACAATTGAGGGGCACGAACATGTTCAGCCGGTTCCCAAGAATCGTTCTCAGAACCGTAACCTTTCCAAGAAACCAGATACCATAGTTTTGTACCCCTACGTTTAGAATCCAATATCTTCCGCACCTCATATTCCCAATTGCCCTGAATCAGGATTGGTGCTGGTCTGGGAATTACACCTTGTCTAGCTGGCTTCAACAACGACGTATGAAATACAGGATGAATCCGCAAATTCTTGGGAAGTTGTAGTTTATATGTCACTGGATTCACTTGACGGATTATTGAATATGGACCAATGAATTTGGGGCGAAACATGTTCTTGTGTTTAAACTGTAGGTTCTTAGTGGATAACCACACCTTATCTCCATAAACATACTCTGGTCCTACACGATGTCGTTTATCGTACTGCTGTTTGTATTTCTCTTTACTTTGTAGTAGTCGTTTGTGAATTTTTTGATGAATGGTCTGCATGCGTTGCACTGTCTCTTGAACTGCAGGTGCGTTACTCTCTTCTTTGGGTAAATTTAAAGGAATTGTCTTTGGTAGATAGCCATATAGTGCCTCAAAAGGAGAAGATCCTGTAGATGAATGAGGTGATGAGTTATAGGCTATTTCAGCAAACCATAGCAAATCTAACCAAGACTCTTTGGAATCTGCTACATAACATCTCAGATATTGTTTCAAGGTTTGATTTAATCGCTCGGTTTGACCATCCGTTTGCGGATGATGACTGGTTGACATATTTGACGACATCTGTAAACATTGACACCATTGTTGCCAAAACTTGGATGAAAACTGAGAACCTCGATCCGATATCAGTACTGGAGGCAGTCCATGCAGTTTCACGATATTCTTTAGAAAGATTTGTGCCAATTGTCCTGCAGTAGGCAATCGTTTACAAGCTATGAAATGTGCATACTTCGTCAAACTGTCTACAACTACTAAGATGACTGAATGTTGATTGTTCTGCGGAAGATTTGTAATGAAATCTAAGGAGATATGTTCCCAAGGTCTGGTTGGTGTGGGTAGCACTTGTAACAAACCTTTTGGTTTACTATGATCCGTTTTAAATCTCGCACAAGTTTCACAATTTTGAGCCATTTGAGTTACATCTTTCTGCAAAGTTGGCCACCAAAATATTCTTTGTATCTTTTCTACAGTCTTTTTTGGACCAGGATGTCCTGCCATTGGATGAGAGTGTAACCAACTGAAAACTGTTCTTTGTAATTCCTCGGTTGGTAGATAAATCTGCTTTCCATGAAATGGTAGTCCCTCTTTGATAGTTCGATTCTCCTCTTTATTCTCCCATTTTTTCCATTGAGAAGGAGAGAAGTTGTCATGAATTTTCTCTAAGAATTGATCAGCTGATAACAAACAAAGTACTTTATCTGGGCTTATGATTGCTTGTGGAGCGCCTTCAAACCTGTGCAGAGAAGAATCTTTTCTAGAAAGAGCATCTGCTTTTTTGTTGTCTTGTCCTGGACGATAAGTTACTACGAAATCGTATTCTGCAAAGAACATCATCCATCTTAATTGTCTTGGTGTCAACATCCTGGCTGAGCTCATGAATTGCAAATTTCTATGATCCGTGTAAACGGTTACCGTGAATTTTGCTCCCATTATATAATGTCTCCATTCTTTGAATGCTTCTAGAATAGCTAGTAATTCTTTTTCTGCGATGATATAGTTTTGTTCGGCTGAGTTCAATTTCCGAGACATGTATGCCACCGGGTGCATTTGGCCAGTTTTAGGGTGTCTTTGAGAAAGAATAGCTGCAATTGCCACATCTGAAGCATCTGCTTCAATTATGAAAGGTTCATTAACATCTGGATGCATTAAAATTGGGGCTGCTGTAAACGCTTTCTTTAGTTCCTGAAATGCCTCATTTGCCTCGGAAGACCATTCGAACTTTACCTTCTTTCTCAGCAATCTAGTGATAGGGGCTACCACTGCAGAAAAGTGATCAATAAATCGACGGTAAAAATTTGCAAAACCCAAAAAACATTGCACATCCCGGACTGAAGTTGGGATAGGCCACTTCGCTACTGCTTGAATTTTTCGATCAGTCATTTTCATACCCGTTGGTGTGAGTAACACTCCTAAAAATTCTACTTCAAATACATGAAAGTCACATTTCGTTAGTTTACAATACAAATGATGAGTTTGTAGAGTCTTTAAAACTTGTTTTACATGACCTTCATGTTCTTCCACAGAGTTTGAGTAGATTAAAATATCATCGATATAGACGATAACAAACAGATCTAAAAATTCTCGTAGAACATCATTGAGAAAAAATTGGAAGGCTGCTGGGGCGTTACAAAGACCGAATGGCATTACCAAGTATTCAAACAGACCATATCGAGTTTTAAATGCAGTCTTCCACTCGTCTCCCTGCCTGATTCGTACCAAGTGATAAGCCCCTCTAAGATCAAGTTTGGTATAAATCACTGCTGTTTTGACTTGATCTAAAAGGACAGGGATTAACGGCAACGGGTATTTATTCTTGATGTTTATTTTATTCAGCGCCCTATAGTCGATGCAAGTTCTTAATTCCCCATTCGCTTTTGGGATAAAAAACAAAGGGGAGGCGGCTGGAGACTTAGAAGGACGGATAAAACCATTCTCTAAATATTGATCTAAATAGTCTCTCAAATGTTGATTTTCTTTTTCCGATAAAGCATAAATTCTACAATTTGGTACACAAGATCCTGGCATGAGATCAATCTGACAATCGTAGCTTCGATGAGGTGGAAGTTTTGCTGCCTTCTCTTCACTGAACACCTCTTGATATTCTCTGTAAGCTTTGGGTAAAATTGTCTCTTTTTCTTCCGCAGTTGCTATTTTACTCACAATTGGTTCCAAGGTTTTTAAGCAAGAGGACTGACAAAACTCTGAGAGGAATACAAGTTCTCTTTTTTGCCAATCGATAAGAGGATTATGCAGGCAGAGCCAAGGCATTCCAAGAATGAACCCATATTGAGGAGCTCGAATCACATCGAATTGCACTTCTTCCAAATGTCTTTGTTTCCTTGAGTCCTCACAAACCATAACTACCTTTGAAGTTTGCATTGTTACTGGCCCTCCGGACAAAACCTTCCCATCCACTGCTTGAACTATTTCTGGAGTCTCTTTTTTCTCACAAACGATACTTAGTCTCTGTACAGTTTCTAAATCAACAAAATTCCCAGTAGCTCCAGAGTCGATTAAAACTTCCATTTGCCAAATCTTAAGAGTTATTTGGATTTGCACAGCCAACCGGAAATGAGCTTTGTAGTTGGACACACAAGAGTTTATGGAAGGGTAAGCGATGGTACCCAAGAGATCCCCTTCTAAACATCTCGGGCACACTAGTTTCCCGACGTTTGGTCTGTTTTTTCAAGGATTGCCACCTTGTTTGCACTGGAAGATTTAGTTTTTGGTTTCATCATGCAATCCTTTACAAAATGTCCTTTTCGACCACAGTAAACACATTGTCCATTTTTACGTCTGTTGTCCTTTTCTTCCTTAGATAATGGTTGTCTAAGGGTTCCGATCTCCATTGGTCCAGAACTGGATTCAGAGTGTGACAGTTGAGTTCGAGATCTAGGTTCATTCTTCCAATTAGGTTTCTCACTCTTTCTTTTATCTGACCTTCTTTCAGAGAGCCGATGATCTAGTCGTAAGGTCAGATTAATCAAATCCGAACATGCTGTTGGTTGGGGATCAATTTGGGCAAGAACATCCTTTAACTCATCCCTCAAGCCCTGATAAAAAAGAGCAGCTCTCTTTTCTTCGGGCCAAGAAGTTTCGGCCACCAGTCTATTAAAATGAGACAAATAAGAAATAAGGTCTCTGTTCCCTTGTCTTAACTGCAATAATTCCCTATCTGCAGATAAAGTCACAGTCCGTCTATCAAATACTTTTTCAAATTCCTCTACAAAGCGTCTCCAGTTATATAATAAAGCACTATCTTGTCTGACTAATGGGACCACCCAGTTAGCGGCATCTCCGGACAGATAGGATATAAGGAACGCAATTCTGGATTGAGGAGTAGGAAAAGCTGTAGGTCTGCATGAATAATGTAACTCAATTTGTGTTAAGAAGGTTTGCACTTTAGAAGGATCTCCAGAGAAACGTTCAGGAGAAGCTAAAGGAATTTGCAGTGGTACAGTAACTGAGATATTAGTGGATGCCCTAGTACCAGTTTCCTGAACCTCGTCGGGAAGCGGTGTATTCTGAAGTTGAATATTTTCCACCTTTGCGGCCAATAACTCAGTTACATTCATGGTTTTATTTAAATCAGATTGCATTTTTACAATTACCGCCATCAAATTATCCAAGGTGGCCATTATAGCAACTCAGACAGATCAGGAGGAAAAAAAAATTAGTGGGCTCACTATTCTGTCAGACGAGGTCTTCCTCAGGATCTGTCGAGTCGATATAAGGGCCCACCTCTCGATACCTCCAATTCTGATTGTATTAAATACACAGAATATTGAAGTGATCAAGCGGGGGGAAAAGGGTGTTGGGAAAGGAACCGCGGGGAGGGAGATCTGAAAAGGAAAAGTTAGTGCTGCAGGTTTTCTCCTAATGATTCCTGAAAACTTTTCAGCCAAATAAAACACAATAATAAACTCTCAAAACTAAAGACTATTTAGAAAATTATTCTAAAGTCATCAAAAGCAAGTGTAACCAAGAATTTGGTATTTTCAGACACAAATTGCCTTTAAACAATAAGAAAAAACTCTTTGATCCTTTGGGCGTTGTAAGTATCTTCTTACATCAGTATTACCCCTTTGCGCAATTGTAAATATTCTCTTTACAACAGAATTCAATATTATTTCTTTGCGTCTTGTACATATCCTTTTAGCGTTCAAATAACCTCAGCAAAATAATTCCCTTCGTCATTTTTACATTGAAATAATTTCTGCAAATTAAGTTCTTTGATTCATCACATTGAAATTACTGCAACAATAACTTGTTCTAAACCATTCTAAACAACACAGTCTTCCTTAAAGGCAAAGTCTAACTTTCCATTCCTTTTACATAAATTGCGCCAATCTTTTATATGAACTGCGTCAACCTTTCACATCAAAGCGCCAAATTTGTACTTAAAATAATCAGGCCGATCCTACCTATAGAGTACGACCTACTCTATACATTTAGAAAAGGGTGTGGCTGCTGGAACTCCAAAATCCTCAAGGAACTGCTACTTCAGGGTGTGGCTGCTGGAACTCCAAAATCCTCAAGGAACTGCTTCTCCAAACTTCTTTCCAGCAACTTTAGCAAAGAACGCCAACCCAAAACGATCCTTCTGCAAAAAGATCCAAAGAAACTTCCAAAGCTCTTTTTCCAAGCAAGAGCATCAGGAGGAAGCTGCTACTCCATAGAAATTCCCAGAATAGTGAGCACAGGGGTCTGGGCGTGGTCGCGTACATTGACGTGATCACGCCCGGTGATTTTTCCTTACAGGCGTCCATTGGAAAAGCCTACGCATCTCGCGGATGCGACCGCTTGCCAAATACCACGCATCTCGCGGACGCGTTTAAGGCCGGTTGCCGTTTCTCACGCATCTCGCGGACGCGTTGAGGTTGCCAAACCTCACGCATCTCGCGGACACATGTAGAATGCCAAATCTCACTCATTAGGCGGATTAAGGGGACTTACAGAGAACATTAGAAGCACATTAGCACAATAGAAGCACATTAGCACAATTGAACCACCATCTCCTTGAGGAGAAACCATGCACCTTACCACACAAGTGTCGTGAACATGACACATGGCGTCGTGAACATGACATATGGCGTGGGGCGGGCCCTAGACTGCAAGCCGCCCTAATAATCCTGACACCGCCCACCGGTGCGTCGCCTGGTTGTAGGTGCGCCGGACTCCCGACTCCCTAAACATGGCCCGGCACACCTTAGCCCAGAGCTGGCGACGGTCCTGGAGGCCATACCCTGTGCCGGGCCTGCCGCCTGCTGCGATGGTCTTCGGGAAGTGGCGCTGCACATAAAAGATAAGTGAGGCCACCTCCACCGCACTAAAGATGTCCCTGGCTGTGCTATCCTCCGCCCTTAAGCGCCCGCAAGGGAACCAGCTGCGGGGTGCGGGACTCTTCCCCTTGCTAGGGCCGACTCCCTTTGCCATGGTTCTGGAAAACAAAATAATGAATAGGAAAAAGGTAAAATGAAAATAAAAGAAAAGAGACAGAGTAAAAAGTAGTAATTAAGCAAGAAAAAGTAGAACAAAACACAAAATATAGATGTAGAAAAATAAAGTGATAGATAATGATTAAAAAAGATTTTAAAAAGTTCAAAAAAGCAAAGGATTGCAGAGATTAAAAGAGGATGGAAAAGCATGCCCAGAACCATAGCAGTGAATGGAAAGCAAGATGGCCACGCCCATTGCGACCGCGTTGGTAAGTTTGCGCGATATTTCTCCCGCGAGAACGCAAAAATGGACGCGAACACGCAATTGCGGCCCGCACGTAGGAAATGCACAACGCGAGCATGCAACTGGTGCCCGTAAACGGAAATACTCAACGCGAACACTGAGAACAAGATGGCCACGCCCATGTACAACCGCATGGGTAACTTCGCGGTCGGCACGCTGAAAAAACCCCTGCGAACACGCAAAAATAAAAAAATCCGCAAATTCGCACAAATTCGTGGATTATGCGGACCGTGAATTCATTTTCGCACGAATTCGAGTACCGCGAATTCGCAAATTTCACCCATACTTATTTGCTATTTTAATACCCGCCAGCCCTGTGTATGATGATTTTTTATACTACGACAATACACTCTTTACTTGAAGAGGCCTGGGATCAAATTGGATACCCAAACCAATCAATATCTCTAAAGCCCTGAGAAAGTACAAGTACTAAGTGAAGGAAACACATTGGCTGGATGATGTTCGTTGATGCAATGAACTTGAATCGATTTAATATAGTAGATTACTAAAAGGAACATTTTGCAGTACTCATTTACTTATTGACTCTAGATAAGAAAGTTTATGGTGCACCATTCCAAATATCTATAATTTCTGTTCTGCATGCAGGAATTGTTTGGCACATCTACTGGATAAAAAGGAAATAGTAAAGTGAAGTGCAGCTTTGAAAGTCTGCAGGCGTTGTGATATATATATGTGTGTGCCCCTGCTCCCCTCTTAGAGGGGCTGCTTTGTGTCCAGGGACGCTGCTTGTCTGCCGGGGCACTCCTCCCCCTTCAGTGGGTCTGCTTTCTACCCGAAGCACCATCCATGCCAGAGGTGGTGGCGGTGAGTCAATCCATGTTGGTTTGGTCCTTCTCTAATGAGTTGCTGTTTATCCTGGGTACCCCTATGTTTGAGGGGCAGCTCACTCTCCAAGTGTTGGCTGTTTATACCTGTAACGCTCCTTGTGTGCGAGGACACTGTTTTTCTGCAGGCAGTTTCCTATTGCGGGAAACCTCTACTCGGCTCAGAAGTGGCTCCTGTCCCAAGGTCTTTGTCCTCTCTCTATTTTGTGTACACAAGGCTGAAAAATACTCCTGCCCCTGTCAGATCACTATTTTCCCTGCCTATTTTTTTTGCAGCTTTATATAGCGCTAACTCAGGCTGAAAGTATTGGAGGGCTTTATATGAGCACCAGTCACATTACACAATGTCACATTCACTTTTTAGGGAGGGGAAGAATACACTATTTGCCCAGAATCACAGGGTGTTGAGCCGTTGCTGAGACTGGATCCTGGTTCCCCAGATTCAAAGTTGGCAGCTCTGGCCGTAACTCCCGATCCTCTCCCCGAATTCATTTTACGATCTTATTATACTTATACCAAAACTAGAAGACACCCCTGATCTTAGCAGCTAACAGAAACATGTGTCCCTTCCCGAAACTGGCAAGTTACTTCTGTGCCCAGATTTTATGCTCAGGAACAAACTAGGTTTACCCTTGCTTTACAAACAGTCTTCCTGGGGTAGCCATTTTCGAATAGTGTTTTGACTAGGACTGTCAGTGCTTGTGGGTGCAAGAGTGGAGGACAACTACTGCCTCTTTGGAGACCATCAAGCCCCCAGGACTCAGTGACAAGCAGTGGGTCTGGCTCATGTTTCAGAGGAGTCATGTTAACATATCGCCTGCTCTGCCGCCTTTAATGTCCACATCTGTGGCTTCTCAAAATGAGGTTCCCCCTGCATGTCTGGTCTGTGAGTGTTCGTAGGGCTGGATTCCGTTATGATTACTGGTGTTTTTTACTTGTGACTGCCCCGAGAGATGTGACTTCTAGAAATGACAAAAAAGATGTAAATAGATGTGCAGAGCAGACCCCCTGATAGTTTGTCCTCAGGACTGCTTTTCTACTGGATAGAATGCACATCTGAATGAGGAAGACATAATTCGAGGGAGGATTATAGGACTATTCCATCACTGGCAATAAGATGCATCATTTAGGGTCTGTAGTTGGTAAAGGTCGATCACACCAGTCTACACCATTCCATTACTGTCCGTTGCATTATTCCATGAGTATAAGGTGCCCTATTCTGCGATTGCACAAGTGTGTATACCATCATTGCAAAGAGTCTGTAGCATCTATTCACAAGTGTGTAACAACCATTCCAAGAATGTCAATTGGAGCCTTCAATTAGTGTCCATAACGCTATTGCACAAGTGCCAATAAAACCAGTCATTTAGTGTTTACTGAGCTACTGCACAAACCTAGATGGCACCATTCCAAGAGAGTTGACAGCACCATAACTAGGTTGCTGAGAGTACCATTGCAAAAGTGTGAGTAAGTAAGTAAGTAATACTTTATTGTACAGTTAATAAGGCCCATTACAAAGCCAGCAACGATAAAAAAAGGTTATAAATGTTTATAGCAGCATGGGTGGTGGTACTTGAGGTAAGTTAAAAGAGAAAAGAAGAGCTTCAGTTTAGACAATGCTAAAAATTAGAGTTAGGGGAGGAGCTTGGCGCGCGTCCAAGAAGGCTGCGTGAGCTCGGGGCTCCCGTGACCCCCGCAACCGCCGGGAAAATCCTGCAACATATCCTGATTTTTCGACACGGATCTGGATGACTAAGTGGCAGAGGCACCGAATGAGACTTTCCGCGGTCGAATCTGACGAAGGGTAGTGAAGTTGGGGCGATTGGGAGATCGGGGCCTGAGCCGGAGGGGGACCGGGGTCTTGGATGGGAGGTGACCCGGCCCCAAGTTGAACAACATCGGATCAATCAACCGGAAGTGGCCGGCCCGGACCCCCGTTTTGACTTCCGGTCACAGATGAAAGACTGTGGGTGCCTTCTTCTTTGGGGTGTCCCTCCCCCCCTTATGGAAACGTCCCTCCCTGGTGTACTGGAAAGTAGTGTACGAATACGCCGTCCTTGAGGTGGTGGCCTGGTGGCTGACTACATTCTGCTAAGCGGAGACAAAGTGATTGCGCTCTTGGGGCTAGCTTGGTCCTAGCGATGGCGACCAAACCGGAGGTAGAGAAGCCCCAGGTGAAATCATCCAGAACCAGCCGTACAGTGCAATCTAACAAATTGGATCGATATACTGTTACGATGGGTTCGCCTGGAGCGTCTGGCCGGTCCCAAGATGGCGGAGCGGTGGACCCAAGCCCTACACTAGAACCCACATTGCAAGATAGGGTAGCGGCCATCCAGGGGGTCCGTACTTCTCTTGGCCAACAGATACAGTCTTTGGACCACAAACTGGACACCGTGACCATTGAGGTCAACCTGATCCGGGCGGATCTCACCAAAACAAATGAGAAGGTGAAGTCCATAGATATAAAGACAGCGAGCCTGACGGATGATGTGGAGGAGCTCCAGCGGGAAGTGCGCAACTTAAGGACAGCTGGAGAGATACAGGGTCGGCAACTGGATGAGTTTGAAAGGAGAGCCAGAAGGAACAATGTTCGTCTTACCGGGGTACCGGAGAATGCTGAGGGGCATGCCCCTGACTTATTCGTGGAAGACAATATCACCAAACATCTGCAGTCTAAAGGCCTGAGTTCCTTTCTCACGGTTGAGAGGGCACATAGGGTCCCAGGGGGGAGACCGCGCCGGGTGCTATTCCTCGACCGATGATTGTGCGAGTCCTTAACTTTAGGGACAGAGATGCTATCCTCCAGGCCTCAAGATCGCAAGGTCCTCTGCAATTTGAGAACTCATCGCTGAACTTTTATCCTGATTTCACCCAGAAGGTACAGAAACAGCGGCAGACCAATGACATTTTTGGGGTAGTTGGCATTTGGAATTTTGGGGGGGGAGGGGGATACTGTTGCGTGTACATCCTCCTGATTTACATTGATACCAGTGTTGGATATAGCGGGACGGTGGGGATCCGTCATACTGGACTCCTCCTCAAATCTATATTTAGATAGGGGTTAGTTTTTGTGAAGGGCGTCAGGCACACTGCGAGTTGGGGTTTGGTGATGGGCGAGTGCAGGGTGCAGGGTGGGGGGAGGGGGTTTGGGTGTGTTGATGAGAGTGTGTTTTTTCCTTTTTCTTTTATGTTTTTGGTTCTCAGGAATTACCAAGCTATTGTATTTTGAACTGTACAGGTGCGGAGCCACGTAGTTCCCAGGGGTCCGGAATGAGGGTACTGAGTTGGAATGTTAATGGCCTGGTGGACAAGATCAAGAGAGGGATGGTAAACCAGCTTGTTTGGAGACATTTTACGGACATAGTGCTTCTCCAGGATATGCATCTGGTTGGAAATAAATGTCTGGCTCACCACAGAGGTGGCTATAAGTTGGTGGTGCATGCAGGTTTCACAACGGGGTCTAGAGGAGTGGGTATCTTGGTCAAGAACTCCTTTCCACTGTCGGTGCAGCACACTTGGGTTGACCAGAGGGGGAGGTACGCTGGGGTCTCGGGATTGGTTGGGGGTCGTACTGTGACTTTGTTGTCTGTGTATGTGCCGCCGGGCTTGCAGGCTGAAACTTATCGTGATCTGGGGAATGTTTTTCTTTCGCTTCCTCTGGGAGACCTGGTGATTGGTGGAGATTTTAATTCTGTGCTGGATGGGGAATTAGATCGCTGCCCTCCTCAAGTGCTCTGCCTATCTCAGCGGTGGCTACTGGACTTCCTGGCGTCGTTGAGTTTGGTCGATGGATGACGTGCACGTCATCCGATGGGCGTTCACTATTCTCATGTATCCGCGGCTCATGGTAGTCTTTCTCGGTTGGATTATGCGTTACTCCCCGCGGTAATGACGCCTAAGATTTGTGAGGCGCGTTATCTTGGGAGGGGTATTTCTGATCATTCTCCGTTAAGGCTAGTCATCCGATTGGATTTGCCGGCGGCTGGCAGGGTAGCTCCTATCAGCGCGTGGCAACTGAAAGACCCGGCCATCAGAAAGGATGTCCTCCGTATGTCCGATAGTTATTTTCAAGAGAATGCTGGCTCCGTTGAATCGGCGCAGACGCTCTGGGAGGCATACAAGACAGTGGCGAGAGGGGAAGTGTTGTCCCTGGTGGCCGGGAAAAGGAAAAGGGCACTGGCAGATGTGGTCCAAATGGAGGCAGAAATTCTGAGTTTAGAGGAGAAATTCAATGAGTCGAAGGCTCCGGAGGCCCTGCATCAGTTGCGCCTTCGTGAGGAGGAATATCGTGTATTAGTACTCAATAAGGCTGTGGCTAGTCAGGCGGCGTGCAGAGTAAAATATATGAACAGGGGGCCAAAGCCGGTAAAGTGATAGCTTGGCTTGAGAGAGGGAATCGGACCTCGATGTTGGTGCCAGAGTTGGAAGATAAGTCGTTACGTCTGTTAACGGACCCACAAGAGATAGTAGACGAGTTTGCCGATTATTATCAGGCGGTGTATACAGCGGGGAGTGCTTATTCAGAGGCGGAAAACGATGACTTGATTAGGGATATAGTCATGCCTTGTCTGTCGGAGGATAATAGGGATTACCTTGACTCTGCGTTCATGGACGACAAAGTGGCCCAAGCGATTAGGCAGGTTAAATCGGGCAAGGCGACTGGTCCGAATGGGATTCCCATTGAATTGTACAAGTTGAATGCTAACAAGTTGGCTCCATACGTACGTGCTATGTTTCTAGAGAGTAGGGATGTGGGAGAGCTCCCGTACGATCAGCGTATTGCTAACGTAGTGGTTTTATACAAGGAGGGGAAACCTAAGACGCAGTGCTCTTCGTACAGGCCTATATCGCTGTTGAACGCGGAGCCTAAGATTCTTGCGAAGCTCTTGGCGACTAGACTTGTAAAGGTGATCACGACTTTGATTCACCCGGATCAGTCCGGGTTTATGCCACATCGAAATACGGCGTTGAATCTGCGTCGGCTGCAGGGGGTCCTGGGAGGCGCTTCAAAGATACATGAACAGACGGTGTTGGTCTCTTTGGATGCGTCGATGGCCTTTGATCGCGTGGAATGGCAGTATTTGTTTGCGGTCTTGAGGAAGCTGGGATTCGGCAGTGAATTTATTGGATGGGTTTGTTTATTGTACTCCAGGCCTTTAGCCAGAATAATAGTTAATAATTGCAAGTCCCGGGATTTTCAGCTCTGGAGGGGGACAAGACAGGGATGTCCGCTGTCTCCCCTGCTGTTTGCGCTTGCGATGGAGCCACTTGCCGCGTGGGTGCGTTGGGACAGATCGATTCGGGGTTTGCGTTGGACGTCGGAGTGGGAAGACAAGATTTCGCTTTACGCTGATGATGTCTTGCTATACCTCACTAGACCTAGGGAGTCGTTCGGAGTCTTCCTGGATGTCTTAGCCATTTTTAGCCAATATTCTGGACTGGTCAACAATTGGGATAAATCGGTGATATTTGTAGTGGCAGGGGGTCCTCCGGTGATTCCGCAGTCTTGTCCGGTGCGGTTAGAAAAAGTTGGGTTTCGGTACCTAGGCATCTACGTGACGCTAGACCCGCAGCTGCGGTATGAACGGAACTTGGTCGCTCCGTTGACTAGGTGCAGGGCAGATGTGGAGCGTTGGAGGTCCCTTCCGCTCTCTCTGCTAGGCAGGGTGGTTTTGTTTAAAATTATGGCGTTTCCTCGGTTTCTGTATGCGTTGCAGAATTTGATGGACCTGGTTCCGGTGGCTTATTTCAAGGAGATAGAGTCCATCCAGAGATGTCTTCTCTGGGAGGGTAGTGCTCGGATTGCCTACAGCAAGTTGACCCTTCCTTGGTACGATGGTGGTATCGGGCTCCCAGACATTCGCAAATACTATTGGTCCTCTCAGCTCGCTGCAGTGAATAACATAATATACGGGATCCCTGGCGACCCTGGATATGCAATGGATCGGGGTCAGGTGCCTGGTGGTTCGTTGGAGAGGGCTTTATACTCCAGGCTGAGTAGATTCCCACTGACAGGTCCCACTGACAGGTCCCACTGATCATGCAGTGCATGTCTGGCATATTGCTAACAAATGTTTGCGGTGGGAAGGTAGACTTACGCTAGCCACCCCATTATTGAATTCGGAGAAGTTGGGCAGTATGTAAGTCGAAGGGCTTTGACAAGTGGGACCTGATTGGCATTGTGAGGATTGGGGATGTTTGAAAGAAGGGCGCGGTCCACACGTTTGAGTCCTTAGTGGCCCAGTACCAACTGCACCAGAACGAATATTTCCGATACCTACAGGTGAGACACGCGTTAGTCACACATGTCCCTAAGGGAACGGTTCTTCCAGAGGCTTCACCTCTGGAGGACTGAGTATTGGATGGACATATCCCTGAAAAGACGATTTCCCTGATTTATCGCAAACTGGTGAATCATTCCGAGGATCCACTGCGGAAGATCAGGGCCCAGTGGTGTGAAGATGGATTGGAATTGGATGATGAGGACTGGACAGTGGCGGTGGCCTCTCCCAAGGTGGTAGAGATTTAAATGCGGCTGAGGTTGGTTCAGTTGAAAATCCTGCATAGATCCTATATTACGGGACCGTGCCTGGTTCGTATGGGACGTGCTGATAGTGGTGCGTGTCGGAGGGGATGTGCGGAGGATGGTACCCTGATGCATATATTGTGGCATTGTGAGCGAGTGCAGGAATTTAGGTCTACCATGCATGTGGAGCTGAGAAAGGTGTTGGGCATCGAGATGAGAGCCGAGGCTCGGCGTTGTCTGTTGAAATTTTGGGAACCGACTGATTTAAATGAGTCCCAGAAACAATGGGTGACATTGGCGAACATGGTTGCCAAGCGTAATATTGCTCAGCTCTAGGGAGCCAGTCGGATGCCAGGGGTCACCAAGTAGGCGGAGTACCTGGACTGGTGTATGGTGCAGGAAAAGCCGGTATATGTGGCCAGAGGTTGCCCTCGTAAGTGGGGGAAGATCTGGGGAGCGTGGAACAGTTACAGGGGTGATATCTGTGCCCCCCTGAGCTCAGCCCTGATGAAGATGTACCCGAAACCAATGACCCCTGAGATTTTAAGGTGGAACATGTAATTCTGATTTTTCTTTCGTACCAATGTATTGTAATGTCTTGGTTTCCCTGAGATTTTATTATTGGTTTGTATGTGTGATTTATGTTTTAATAAAAATATTTACAAAAAAAAAAATTGAGTTAAAAGTGATTAAAATGTGAGTGTTCATATAACTCCTCTTGTTTTGAGGTTTTTCAGGAATGAAATATTCCTCTGAAAAGTGGGTGGAAGATGAGTCCATTGGTGTTATTATGGTAATTTTCCTTCTATTTAACAATTTTGGACTTCATCACCTGAGAAGCAGGCCAGGGCTGCTTGTCTGCACGACCTGATTCCTTTTTTAATAAATAGGGGTCTCAGAACGTTCCTGTGGTCTTGCTGCAGCTCCTTGCAGATAGTGATGAGGTGTACAATGTTTTCCTCGTGATTTTCGCACGGACGGCATTTTACTGATTTTGGGGCACGCTGTCAGGACTATGCCGACCCCCAGCAAGAGACCTCTGTCAGTCCCGGCAGCTAGGGGAAGATTTCCGGTTTGGAGGCTGTTCCCACTTTGGGGTTCCTTGCAAAAATTAGCTCATGATCACGGTTGGTCAGAGGTGTAGCCGCCTCCGGGTTGTGCCGCCATTTCGATGCAGTTAGCGTTCTAGTCTTTCTCAGCAGTCCGCCATTTCCCAACTCCGCACGTTCTATGTGGCGCACTTCAACTGTCCCTTTCCAGCAGTTAGACGCCCTGAGTTTGGCTCCTGTCAATTCACCGCGTTCTCTCATAGTTTTCCCGCTACTTCCAGTCAGCTTTCACAGAGACTCAGTTCCGGAACCCCTGGAGTGTGTTCTCGTTCCATACCTGTGGATTCCTGCCTTTCCGGGTTGTTTGCCCCTGACTCTCCGCGGCCTGTGTCAGGCTGTGCGGACTCTTGCAGTCAAGCACTCCTCATCTGGGTTTGGTTCCAGTGGGCAAGTACCTCCCGCAGTACACAGAATTGCGGTAAGAACATTTCATTCTTCAGACTTGCCGGTACTGTCGTTTTCCAGTGCTTGCCCAGTCTTTGGTTCAGAGCCTTCCAGTGAATTGAACTCTAGCACTGTTCAGAACTATTCAAATTCAGTTTGTGATAAGACTTCGAGTGTTCTCGAAATTCGTTAAGTAGATGAGAGTATATATTATATGCATATGGTAATACTGTTGTCTACCACCTCTACTCTTCGCATCATTCTTTCAACCACTCTACACAAGCAACAAGAGTACCAACCATCACTTCACTTTTTGGGACTCATTAAGAGAGAAGCTAACTCCACACAATAACCAGGTATTAATAAGAGAGAGAGAGAGAGTGTGTTGTCCATGATTTATTAGAACGTTAGTAATGTTCTGCTCCCTGTTGCAGGTGTTCCCCAGCCTCTCCTTCCAGAGATAGTACGAGACACCAGTGTGGAAGACTCTCTTTGTTGTTTGTTATCCACTTCCCCTTTCCCTTCCATTCCTGGGCTTGGAGCAATCCGGGTGCAGGGGTGTTTGGGAATTCGGAAATTAGCATCGCCGAAGATAGCCGCTCGCTCCCACGGAGATCTGGATATTTCAGGTACTGCTTCTGACAGATTGAAGTGCCTCAATTATCTTCCGTCTGAGCGAGATGGCCGAAGGATTGGATGTCAAAGCTTTGGCGTCTGTGTTAGAGGGACTTCAGAAACAGTTGAGTGAGACGAGGGAGGAAGTTAGGAAATCTAACCAGGAGGCTAGTTATTTACGTCAGAGATTAGATGAACTAGCAGAGAGCCCGCGCCCCAACTTCGGTAGTATAAAATCATCTGCCTTTGGTTCCGCCTCATCCTCATCTACGGAGTTTACCACACAGGTGGTGCACGCAATGTCCCCTACCATTCCATTGGCCCCGCCCGAGAGATTTCAGGGAGATCCCCACAAGGCCCAAATCTTCCTGACCCAGTGTTCCCTGCATTTCTTGTGTAAGCCCATTCTGTTTAAAGAGGATCAGTCTAAAGTGGCTTTTGTGCTGTCTTACCTGAGCGGAGATGCTGCCGCGTGGTCTTTGCCTTTGGTGGCAAGTAACGATCCAGTGTTGTATAAATTCGAAGAATTCAAAGCTGAGTTTTTGCGCATTTTTGACCGAAGAAACGTTTCACAGACCACCGACAATGAACTGTTGGAATTGAAACAAGGGAATCGTGATTTGGTGGCTTACCTGGCACAATTCAATAAATTGATCGTCGAAACGAGTTGGCCCGAGGCTAAGCGGGCGGCCATTTTCTACCGAGGCCTCAAGGATGAGTTGAAGGACGGTTTGGCGCAGATTCCCAAACGACCCACGGATGTGTCAGAACTCATCGATCTTGTATTGCAGATTGATCAGAGGCTTGCAGAAAGGCGATGTGAACGACGAAAGGATGTCCGCACTCTCCCGCCTCGATTTGATCGGTCTCGACTGGAGGTCGTGAAAAACCCTGAAGGCCAAGGCCAGGAAGAGCTGATGCAGGTGGGAACCATTCGAGGCCCTCTTACGCAGGAGGAACGAGAAAAGAGACGCCAAGGTCGATTGTGTATGTATTGTGGGCAATTGGGCCATTTTGTCAAGGAATGTCCGAAGAGATCAAAGGCAAGCTCGTGGGTAAAAGATCGGCTCCACCAGTAGACGGAGTTGCACTGGTGGGAGCGAGTGACGAGCCAACTCCCAAGCCACAACTTTTAGCCAACACCCTGCAATCCGCAGCCCCGCATCTGAATTTACTGTGTAGGATAGAGTTTGGAAAAGCTCAGAAGGAGGAAGTTTCGGTGATGGTAGACTCGGGGGCTACTGGGAACTTCTGCGACATTCAGTTTGCCAAGACCTTGGGAATACAGTTTGAAAAGAAGCCCAGACCGGAACCGGTGCGAGCAGTGGATGGCACCCAGTTGTCGTCGGGACCTATTGCTTATGATACTGAGTTGATGACAGTGGTGGGACCTGGAGAGCACCGAAGCTTCATTCGATTTAGTCTCATAGATGCACCCCAGTTCCAACTCATACTGGGGCTACCCTGGCTCACCGAGCATAACCCGCAGATCGATTGGTCACGGCGCTCTGTAAAGATGAATTCCGAATTTTGTTCTGAGCATTGTTTCCAGTGGACTCCGGAGAGCCCAAGTTCCACGTTGTCACAAAATCTGGCCAATCAGGTTCAAATGGTGTGTGCTTTGGAGGCCCCAGAGATTCCCGAGGAATACCAGGACCTGAAAGAGGTGTTCAATGAGAAGGAAGCTAAGAAGTTGCCACCTCACCGAGAATATGACTGTCGGATCGAATTGGAACCAGGGGTGTCTTTACCATGCAGTAGAATCTATGCATTGTCGGAACCGGAGAATCTCCATTTGAAGGACTATATCGAACAAAATCTAGCCAATGGATTCATCCGCCCCTCTCAGTCTCCAGTTTCCTCGCCCCTCTTCTTCATTCCGAAGAAGGATGGGACCTTGAGGACTTGCATCGATTATCGGGCATTGAACTTGGCCACTAAGAAGAATCGTTATCTTCTGCCCCTCATTTCAGAACTCCTGGATCAAGTCAAGGATGCCAGTGTGTATACAAAGTTGGATCTACGGGGGGCCTATCATTTGGTGCGCATGGCCGAAGGGGAGGAGTGGAAAACTGCCTTTCGAACCAGGTTTGGTTTGTATGAATACCAAGTGATGCCCTTCGGGCTCTGTAATGCCCCCGCTGCGTTCCAGCATTTTGTCAACGATGTGCTTCGTGAGTGTCTGGACCGTTTCGCAGTGGTCTATATCGATGACATCCTTATTTACTCCAACAGTTTAGAGGAACACGTCCATCATGTGCGAGCCATCTTGAAACGCCTGCTGGAGAACCATCTGTTTGTCAAACTGGAGAAGTGTGTCTTTCACTCTTCCCGAGTGGAGTTTTTGGGCTTTGTTTTGTCTCCGGAAGGAGTTTCCATGGACGACTCTAAGTTGCAAGCGATCAAGTTATGGCCGGCGCCCAGGTCTGTAAAGGAGATCCAAAGTTTCCTGGGATTCGCCAATTTTTATAGACGCTTCATCTTGAACTTCTCAGAGAAGGTGAGCCCCATTACTAGGCTGCTAAAGAAAAATGTGCGATTCGTCTGGGAACGAGAATCTGAGGAGGCGTTTCAGCAATTAAAAGAAGCTTTCGTGACAGCCCCAGTACTGCAACACCCTTGTTTGAGTGAGCCCTTTTTCATTGAGGCCGACGCATCCAATTTGGCCATAGGAGGAATCCTGTCGCAGCGCCAGAAGAACACCGGGCAGCTTCATCCAGTGGCATACCATTCCCGCAAGCTTACCCCGGCGGAGATAAACTACTCCATTGCAGATAAGGAGCTTTTGGCCGTCAAAGAAGCATTTAAAGTGTGGAGACACTATTTGTTGGGAGCGAAACATGTAGTCACAGTCTTCACTGATCATCGGAATTTACAGTTCCTCAAGTCAGCGCGCACGCTCACCCCCAGGCAATTGCGCTGGTCGCTTTTTTTCGCAGATTACGATTTTGTCCTCACTTACAAGCCTGGATCCTCCAATGGAAAGGCGGACGCCCTTTCACGTCTGAGTATGGGGGAGGAAATCAAAACCAAAACGGAAGGATTCATCATTCCGGAGGAAAAGATAGTGGCCATAGCTGTCGAGGACGATTTGGAGGCCCGAATCAAGGAAGAGTTTTCCAAGGCCGAATATTCAGATTGGGAATCAGGCGGTCCAGATCGCAGTGTGAGGAATCAAAGACCCATTTGGCAAGAAAAGATGTTTGTCCCCAGTGAGAAATTGCAAAATGAAGTCATTCAGCATTTTCACGACCACCCGCTAGCAGGCCACCGAGGAGCGAAGAAGACCCTGGACTTAATCAAGAGAACCTTCGGTTGGCCGGGCATGGATGCTCAGGTGAGGCAGTACATCGCCACTTGTGAGCCTTGTGTTAAAGGCAAGAGTATGAGGCAGTCCCCACAGGGCCTTTTAATGCCGTTACCCATTGCCCCGTCTCCCTGGCATTCAGTCTCCATGGACTTCATAGTAGACCTGCCATCTAGCCAAGGGTATTCAGTCATTTGGGTGGTGGTGGATATGTTTACCAAGATGAGCCACTTTGTCCGTTTGAGGTCCCTCCCCACAGCCTCTCAGTTAGCTACTCTGTTTGTGGAACACATTGTGAAATTACATGGGGTTCCTAAGGTGGTTATTTCCGATCGAGGGCCTCAGTTTGTCTCTCGATTTTGGAAGGCATTCCTCAAGGGTCTAGGAGTGGACTCTCGTTTGTCCACCAGTTTCCACCCAGAAACGGATGGACAGACGGAGCGAGTGAATCAGGATTTGGAACAATATCTCCGTCTGTATTTGATGGATCAGGAGGGAGAATGGCCCTCATTGTTGAGTACGGCAGAGTTCGCGTACAACAATGCCGTCCATTCGTCTACAGGATTTTCCCCTTTTTACCTGAACTCAGGTCGGCATCCTAACATGTTAGTGGGTCGGGTAGACGTGGAGGTCCCAGCAGCAGAAGAGGTGATACAAGAGTTACAGAAATCCTATCAGGTAGCCTCTTCCAATCTCCAGAAGGCCAAAGACGCTTACAAGGTGCAGGCAGACAAGAAGAGAAAAGTGAGTCCCATGTATGAATCTGGAGAAAAGGTGTGGATTTCCACTAGGCACATGAGGTTGAGAGGAAATCGAAAGTTCCAACCAAGATTTGTAGGGCCCTACACTGTGGTGCGAATGATCAATCCAGTGAGTGTGAGAGTGGCTCTTCCCAAGTCATTGAAGATCCATCCAACGTTTCATGTGTCATTGATTAAAAGAAACCCACCTAACTTCAGGCGTGTTCAGCCACCAGCTCCAGTTCAAATTCAGAGTTCAGAGGAATTCGAGGTTAAGAGAATCCTAGACTCCAAACTCAAGAAAGGGAAAATCTTTTACCTCGTGGACTGGAAGGGTTATGGTCCCGAGGAAAGGTCGTGGGAGCCCAGCAGCAATGTCCATGCCCCAAGATTGGTCAGCGAATTTCACAAGGTGCACCCCCAAAAACCCAGGGAGGGGGCTTTGGTGGGGGGTACTGTCAGGACTATGCCGACCCCCAGCAAGAGACCTCTGTCAGTCCCGGCAGCTAGGGGAAGATTTCCGGTTTGGAGGCTGTTCCCACTTTGGGGTTCCTTGCAAAAATTAGCTCATGATCACGGTTGGTCAGAGGTGTAGCCGCCTCCGGGTTGTGCCGCCATTTCGATGCAGTTAGCGTTCTAGTCTTTCTCAGCAGTCCGCCATTTCCCAACTCCGCACGTTCTATGTGGCGCACTTCAACTGTCCCTTTCCAGCAGTTAGACGCCCTGAGTTTGGCTCCTGTCAATTCACCGCGTTCTCTCATAGTTTTCCCGCTACTTCCAGTCAGCTTTCACAGAGACTCAGTTCCGGAACCCCTGGAGTGGGTTCTCGTTCCATACCTGTGGATTCCTGCCTTTCCGGGTTGTTTGCCCCTGACTCTCCGCGGCCTGTGTCAGGCTGTGCGGACTCTTGCAGTCAAGCACTCCTCATCTGGGTTTGGTTCCAGTGGGCAAGTACCTCCCGCAGTACACAGAATTGCGGTAAGAACATTTCATTCTTCAGACTTGCCGGTACTGTCGTTTTCCAGTGCTTGCCCAGTCTTTGGTTCAGAGCCTTCCAGTGAATTGAACTCTAGCACTGTTCAGAACTATTCAAATTCAGTTTGTGATAAGACTTCGAGTGTTCTCGAAATTCGTTAAGTAGATGAGAGTATATATTATATGCATATGGTAATACTGTTGTCTACCACCTCTACTCTTCGCATCATTCTTTCAACCACTCTACACAAGCAACAAGAGTACCAACCATCACTTCACTTTTTGGGACTCATTAAGAGAGAAGCTAACTCCACACAATAACCAGGTATTAATAAGAGAGAGAGAGAGAGTGTGTTGTCCATGATTTATTAGAACGTTAGTAATGTTCTGCTCCCTGTTGCAGGTGTTCCCCAGCCTCTCCTTCCAGAGATAGTACGAGACACCAGTGTGGAAGACTCTCTTTGTTGTTTGTTATCCACTTCCCCTTTCCCTTCCATTCCTGGGCTTGGAGCAATCCGGGTGCAGGGGTGTTTGGGAATTCGGAAATTAGCATCGCCGAAGATAGCCGCTCGCTCCCACGGAGATCTGGATATTTCAGGTACTGCTTCTGACAGACGCAGCAAAGGGGCCATGTGGTCCGCTGAGGGTAATACTCCTAGCTGATGTTTTAGGAATGACTCTTTTGTTTTTCTTGGTGAAGCTGGTCAAAAGATATATCTGTGGTGTAAGTTTATTGTAGGTTTGTACAGTTAGCCAGCCATGTGCTCGCTCCGTTAGTGAGGCTTAGTCTTGTAAAAGAGATTCTTTCCTGACAATGTTGCTTACTGCTATTTTAAAGCCTACCAGGTTCCCTTACAGATCCCACAATTGACACGCCCCCAGTTTTTTTCTTGTGTCCTCCAGAAAAAGCCTTGCCGGGCAGTTGTCTTTACTTTGTAGGTCTTTCCAGAGGAGTGCGTTGAGGGTATTTGCCTCCCCCCTGCTGATTTTGTACCAGGTCTTGAGGTATGCTCCCTTGCGCGCAAGCTCTTCCTTTACCAGCCCAAATTCGAGTTGAATCTGCGCCGGAGAAGTGTACCTCGGGAGGCGAAACATCATCTGCATTGCTTTTGTTATTACTCCTTCTAAAGTTTCGGCATCCCTGCCTCTCATTGCTTTGCTTCCGTATGGTATGTTATGTTATGTTATGTTAACAGTTTTATAGAGCGCAACAGCTGCCCCAGCAAAGGGGCGTCCCGGCGCTGGCCACAAGAGGGCACAAACAACATATACCAGACTGAGAATTTGGCTTGGATCAGTTTTAGTAGTGGGGCATAGTTTGGGCCAGTGATCTTGTTTTTAAGATTCCTTAGAGATACAGCTGTCATTAGGCCTCTCTTGTTTATCTCCTCGTGCTGTGGTGTGAAGCTCCCCCTGTGGTCTATAGTCACTCCCAGGTAACACTATTTGTTTGTAACTTCCAATTTCATTGTGTCCAAGTGCCAGCTGAATGTTGGTGTCTTCTTGCGATGGTTGAGGCACATGACGTTTGTTTTGTTGTAGTTGATACTGAGTTTGTTTGTTTTGGAGTATTGCGAGGTGATGTCGAGGAGCCGCTGTAGGCCAATCGGAGTCCGGCTGATTAGCACCAAGTCATCCGCGTAGAATAGGTTGGACAGCTGGGTGCCCCCTAATTTTGGTGCGTGTGAGTTGTTTTCATTTAGTGTAGTTGATAGTTCGGCCATAAAGAGGTTAAATAAAATTGGCGCTAACACGCATCCTTGCGTTACTCCTGTGTCGGTTGGGATTTTCTTGGTTAAGAAGTCTCCGTTTCCTAGTTTAACCTGGACCCACATGTCGCTGTGCAAGAGGATTAGTTGGTTCAGCAGTGTTGTGGGGATTTTCATTCTCTTTAATTTTTGCCACAGCAGATTTCTGTAAACGCGGTCAAAGGCGGAGCTGTAATCGATGTAACACAGGTATAGGGGTTGTTTTCCCTCTAGCGCTGAGTCGATCAGAAGTGACAAGGGTAAGATATTTGTGGTCGTCCCCATGTTTTTCCTGAAGCCGGTTTGGTTAAATGGGATTACTGATGTTTCTTCAGCCCACGATGTCAGCTCCTGAAGTAAGAGGCCCGCATAGTATTTTGCCTCGTTTTCTAGTAAGGCTATTACCGATAGCTTTGTGGGTCTTTTCTATCACCTTTTTTGAATATTGCTGAGATTATTGCCCCCCTCCATGATCGTGGAATTGTCCAGGTCTGCCATATTTTTTCAAACATAGGTTTGAAAGTGGTGGCCCAGTATTTCGGTTCTTGTTTGAATACGATTGGGGGTATGCCATTTGGGCCAGGGGCTCCCTCTGTTCTCCCGTTCGAGATTCTGTTGGTTATTTGTAAGTTTGTGATTAGTAGTACCTCGTGATTTGTGGAGGTTTCTTTGTGAGGGCACATATGTTCTTTGCTCCTGATATTAGCGTTGCCAGTTTCTTTCCGTGATTCATTGGTGTCGCTAAAGTGTGTGCTAATATAAGTTGTCCAGGCTTCTTCCATCACGTGGGATTCGATCAGACCATTGATCGTTTGCCAAAACTGTGCGCTGTTATTTGTTTTGGTATCGTATAGGAGTTTTCCCCAAAAGGCCTTGCCTGCGTCCTTTTTTAGTTGCCATATTAGTTTCCTGCTGTTGCCTTTTAGCTGTCTCAGCGCTTGGCAGGCAGTGGGGTCTGTTTTTGCTCTTCTCAGGGTGTGATTAATCTGCGTCTTCAGCCTTTTTAGCCTGATGTCCTTTCGGAAATTATGATGGCTCTTGTATGTCGTGGTGCTGCCCATCCCTTCTGGCTTTGTGTGCTCTTTTCTTTCGGCTGTGTCTCTCATTTTTTTTGTAAAGGCCTCCCAGCATGTTATTAGGTTTGGGGATGCGGATTGTGCTTCGGCAAGAGTTTGTTTCACTTGCACTAGGAGATTTTGTGGGTCGATGGTTTTGCACTTTATCCGTCTTTCATTTATTGTGAAGTCCAAGCCTAGTTTGCTGGCGCCTGGCGGGTTTGGTATTTTCGGGGTATTTATCTTTGTTTCCTGGGGCAGGTGGTCGCTGTAGTCCATTGGGCAGATGTGAAAGTATCTTACCATTTGGAACAGACTGCGGGAGAAGAATGTGAAGTCAATTGGAGAGCTTGCCAGTGTACTGTGGAATGTTGCGGATTGTGGTCGGTCGCCTGAGAATCTGCCATTAAGTGCCTTGAAGCCCAGCTCTTCTAGTTCGGCCAGCAAGCTCCTGGCTGTTTTTGTGCTTCTGCCTCCCGAGGTACAGTCTTGACGATTTTTCTCCCAGGCAAACGGGTCCTCTTCGTCAGTGATTTCCGGGGCCGAGATGCTAAGCAGATTTAGGTTGAAGTCCCCTGTGATGATTATGCTGTTCATATTCTCGTTTTTTGTCAGTTTTACGAGTTCTTCCTTCAGTTGTTGCGCTCCCTTCTTTTTCTCCCTGGGGTGCAAATAGAGGTTTATTAAAATTATATCCTCTTTTGTTTCTTGCTCCCGGAGTGACAGTCGTAGTGCTTGTATTGCATTTGGGGCGGCTATGTTGTAAACCAGAGGCCTTCAAACTTTTGTAGGTTGAGCCACCCCCAGCTGAATTGTTTTAGATGTTGGGCCCCCCCCCCCGCCACCTGAAATTTCTGGAATCTGGTGCACTACATAATTGACCGCCGCGTACATATCACGGGCCATATCCGGCTGACTCACAATACTAGGCTATGTGCGTCACTACCGATGGTCCTCCTGCTGCCGCCTGCGTTTCTTAACTAAAATGCGCAGCTCCTGCTCCTCCTGAACTCGCCGCTCTGACCTCAGATGACCGTGGTATTTCCAACAGTAACTAATGCCAGCTGCGGCTGATTTTCACTGTTGTCAATGCAGAACACCTTCGACCGTCTACAGTAAAGATAGCTCATGGATGGTTCCAATGTGGTATCGGATCCCATCTGCACCAGTCATACAAAGTCAGGGCTAGAGAAGCTGGCTGGCTCATGAGTCAGGGTCACCGTGCAGCGCCGGGGGAAAGGGTGGGGGGGTGGGCAGTAGCAGTGAGAGTGGGTGCAGCAAGCTGCTGTGCTCATTGGTTGCAGCATGACTGATGGCACATCGGTGGCGGTAATTTATCATGCGACTGGGAGGGACCAAGCCTACCAGGCCGCAGCCGGGCTCAGCTGCTGTCCAGTGACGATCATGAATAACTAGTAAGTTCTTGATAGAGCAGGTAATCTATTAACTAAACTGTAGTTATCAATTACATCTTTTTAAACACTTATCCGCTGCTGCCGTGAATAAATTGCTGTTACGTTTTTTTTTTAGCCATGTGACTAGGTTAGTGTAGTACTAGTAGTAGGGCAGAAAAGTGCCACGCCACGGAAGAACACTACCACAGCATCGGAGATTGCAGATATTGTTTTTAAAGATCTGATAACTCACATAAACTCTGAAGCCAAGCGGTCTAGAATTTATGCAAGTGAATTAATTGAATTAATGCTCCAATATGTGTGTCAGTTCAGTTCAGTTCAAAACGCTTTATTCGGTTTGCAGAGCACAACCATATAAGCAATCACAAATACACATATTAAAAACATTGCAAGTACATGGGTGTCAGTAATATTATCCATCCATATTAAAACAACACCAATCATTGACTTCAAACAATAAACTTGGACATATTATTTAACACATAATATCATACAAGCTTTAAAACAAGTGCCTCTTACGACCTAAAGTGCATAATGTCGCTATACAGTATCTAATAATTGTTCTGGTATCAAACAAATTTCAGAAGTGGCAAATGCTCTCAAACAGATAACATCATGAGCAAATTACGCGATAAAGTGCCCTGTACACACTGGACTCCGCAATGTGCAAATTTCTCAAATTTCACTGTATGCTACCTCCAATAAACAATTCTAGTGCAATTAAATTTCCTAAAGTAGCACGTGTTTCATTTATAACGTTTATATACATTTCCCTCGTCAGCTTGATTTTGCTTGTGAGAAAAGTGTCACTCAGTGGTTGAAATGTAATTCATAATTACACTTAAATTATAAAAGTGTCACACATTGCAATCTTAAACCTTGGCAGCTATGGAACAGTTATTGCAGCTGCAGTGGGAGGCAAGGAGTCTCCTCTGCTCTGAAATCACTACACTTACTTACAAGCTCTTAAAGAGACTCGGCAAATTAATTGCTGTGGCGTTGTGCTTTTCGGATCCCTCATACGTTATCATGAGCACAGCTCAGAAAAGCTGCGCTGTCCGTGATGTACACCAAACTAACTGCCTCCCATTGTGCAATATGGATTGCGGCCGTCATCGGTAGTAGCAATATAGGATAGAATTAACCCCCATCCACACCCACCCAAAGATAGGGAGTCAAATATAGCAAAATTCGGGCAGCAAAGTGTCCTTTACGCCCAGGGCGCGGTGCCACTACTCCTGCTGAACTAAAGGTAGGTAGGTAGCAAGTGGGAGCTGCAGTATCTCGACAGGGGTTACTATCACCTAGATTTGATTTTTAGCAAACACCACTAAGCCATCTTTATAGTGGGAAAGGGAAACTGCAAGTGCTAGTATGCTTCATGTTTTGGGATTCAAAATAGCCCTGGTGACAGGGGAGGGGGGCAGTACCCAGATATGCCGCAGATGCCTATAAAAACATCCTGCACACAAATGAGTGTTATTTTCCACGCTGCAGGGATGCCCCAACCCAAGCTCTGTTTCTCCACTGATCCAACACAACTATGTTGCATTATCTGCGCATCTTAGTCTTTCCGCCATGTGCGTGATGGGACTTGGACAGATTCCGTCGATGGTAACGTAAAACATGTCCTGCAATAGTAGGAAGTTCACAGAAAAAATAACCTGATGCAGTCAGCAATATGACCCAACTCAACTGGAAGTGCTGTAAAAAAAAAGTTGAAAAGAAAAATAGCCGATAAGTGGCCTCACACCAACAGGACTTTGCATGATGGGATTTTAAGTCCAACCGCAAAGTAACAAATGAAACTGCAGGTCCTAGAACAACACTTTTTCGAGGTACGATATAGCTGGATGAACGTGTCACACACGGTAGGAGACCACCAAGCAGGCAGGTCTAACTATCCGACAAGAAGCCAGTGCTCTGACCACACAGAAAGGAGCGCTGGGTACACTGAAATCGAACGCAAAGGAACAGGACTGTCTAATCCTTTGCTTTCGGTTTTAGCACAGGAGACACTGCCTCCTACTGCAGCTGAAGCATTTCAGTGCTACCAATTAACCCCCTCCTGGGACGGTGAACTGTTAGCACTTAGCTGACAAAAGCATGGGCGCGTAGTACCCAATGATTTCCCCTCCCTCACCCCTCCAACCCTCTGTCACCAGGAGTTCTCTAATGAAAGAAATTCCCATTTGAAATGGGTGAAGACTTGCGCCCCAGAGGACAACAAAGGTAAGATTTTAGGGTTGAGTGCGCGCCCCCCCTGGGATGGTGTCGCACCCCCCTGGGGGGGCGCGCCCCACAGTTTGAAGAACTCTGTTGTAAACTAATGGGACTGCCTCCGTTATCACTGATAACGCACTGTATATGGCAAGACCACCTTTCTTGTGGCCAAACAGTGAGCTATGTACAGACGGTAGAAAATTCAAATTGTATCCCGACAGCGCTGGGACCAGGTTTCTTGTAAAGAAATAATAGCGAATTTTTGCAAGTAGGTGTTTAAGTCCACGTCTAAAAGCTTATCACCTAAGCCGTTGATGTTCCATGAGCATAAGCTTAGGGTACTGATTGTGTTGGTTGATTTTGTGTTGTTTTGTCATTGGTTTATCTCTTTCACGTTTAGGGTCCTTGCGAGCCAACTCCAATTAGGCGAGGGCCAACTGTCGTTGGCTGATGTTCTGGTGTCCGGCTGGTCTCGGTGCACTCAGTGCACTAAGTTCTCCGAGGTTTTACTTCGAGCTCCTCTTAGGACAGTTTTTAAGAGATGGTTCTTTTGTTTTTTCCCTTTGTTGACTGTCCCCAGGAGTCGAACTTTGCTTTTTCTTTTAGTAGTCTCTCTGGGAATTCTGCTGTGGCCCATACTGTTTTTGTTGATTCTGCTCCGGGGTGCCCCAAAGACTCCATAAATTCTACTGATTCCAAGTCAGTTGATGATATGGTTTTGAGGCTGTCTATGGTTTTCAGTAGCCGTAATATGTTTCCCCTGTTTAGGATATCCATTGGGCCTCTTGATTGATACTCTGGGTGAAACATTACTATGGTCGTGCCGGCTCGCCTCCTATCATATGTCTGAGTATTGTCGATGTTATTGATTGGGGCTTCCCCTCGGCCGAGAGAGTCCTTGAATCTTACTGCGCTACGTTTATCTTTCATTTTACTGCTTTCCTGCAGTTCTTGTCTAGGGGTGTTTGCCCTGGTTGTAGTGGTCTGCTGGGGGCTTGCTCAGGGTTGTTTGTCATCCCTTATCTGAGGGGGATTTTTTATGTGATTTTGAGCGCTCTGTCGAATTCTTTTAGAAGATTTCACTGTGAGGTGGATCCATGGCTACTTGTAGGTTGTGCCCCTTTTCGATGTTTTCTTTGCCGGTCTTCTTCATTGCTTGTGGCGAATTTGGTGTATCTTTCCCGCTTTTGGTAGAGGGGCTGTTGGTAGGCCTTCTCTCTAGTGACGGATTTATTTCAAGTTTTATCCCTGTTCCTTTTTTTCTGAGTTAGTGCATTCGTGAACTGATGCATCACTCATCTCTGTCAGCCAGGCTTGTAGTGAATTTGCTACTGATTTCTCGCTGTTGGGGCCCTTGCACCATGCTATGACCCCTGTTGTTTTCCTTTGGTTTCTTCCTTTCCTTTTCTGTTTTCTTCCCGCTTTTCCTTGTTGGAGAAGGGTTGGTGCTCCGTCTTTTTGACTAGTTTTCTCGTGATACGCTGTACTCTCTGTAGGGGGAGTTTGGGCTCCTTCAAGTTGTTGTTTGTTGTTGGCCGGTATATTCTTATCGTTTAGTTTTTCCCTGAACAGAAGTGGGTCTGAGGTTATCTTTGGGTTCTCCTGATTTAAAGGCTGTGGTTCGGCTTGCGCAGACAATGCAATTTCATGTCTACTCTCGACGTGGTTGCTTGGATGGTTGTTTTTGACTGCAACCCTAATGTCAGGGAGGAGATTATCCAGTGCAGATGGTAGTGTTACCAATTTATCCACTATTGTAATACAAGAGCAGTTTGGTTCTATTAATTGAGTCTCAGCTTGCGCACTTTTTATCATGCCATTCAACTCTGCTAACTTGCCGTCAATATTGGAGACGAATATTGACAGGGAGTTGAGGACAGAGAGTTGTAAATCCATCTTATCCGACTGGTATTGAATGGCATTTACTGATAGTTGCATTGTGTGCAGAATGGATGCCCAGATGTCTTCCTTAGCATTTGGTCTTTCCTTCCCCGGGTTTTCGCAGATGCTCTCACCTGGCAGTTCCCGCTTCGATTCCAAGGGGTAGGATGCTACCAGTTCCTCCCACTCTTCCGGAGTGAGGTACGAGGTTTCGAAGTCGTATATCCTGGGTATTGTAAGTCCTGTACTGGATTGTATATTAGAGGCAGTTAATTGGCTCTGAGTATTTGTTCCGGTTAGTATTGGGGTGCGACCTTGCTCAGCGCCGTCCTTTTGCAACTCGGTTTTGTCGAGTTTCTCATGTGGTTGATCATTGAATTGAAGTGGACGCTGACCCTGGTCTCTTGTGTCCTGTGTTTTTATGGTGGTTGGTTGCCCTGCTGCGTCAGAATCTACCCATGCTGTTGATTCTTTCATATCCCTGGGAGCAAGCGTCTGTCCGCTGTCGTTGTCCCTATATATTTGCAGGATATTATTTATTTTTGTGTTGTTCGATCTATATTCTGTGAAAGTTCGCCTGTATCGTCCTGGTGGGGGTAGGTCCTGGGACCCCCGGCTTGTTGCCCTGTCTGGTCCGCCGTGACCCTCAGAGATTCCTGGTGAACCTTGCATTCTCCTCTGGGGTACTGGGCGTTCATGATATTCCTCCTTAATGCCATTGGGTGTTTCATTTTGTATCGTTAAGCTTGTAGGGGTTGTGGGATGCCTCTCCCTGCTGGCTTTTGGTGGGAGGTTTGCGGTTGGATTCACCCTTTGATCCGCTGTTATAATTTCTTTTGAGTGGTCTTGCGCGTTGCCTTTTGCTGTTGTTTCTGCATTTGGGTCACCCCACTCTTGTCTTTGTCCGTGGGCCTGTGGTGGTTGGCCCCCCGGTGATCCATTGTTCGCTTCACCGCTGGTTGCAGGTGCACCCTCCTCAGAGATGTGTTCCCTCTTTTGGGGATCGTCTTGGTTCATTTCCTCCTTCGCCACTCGTTCTAGCTCCTGCTCTAAGGGAATTGTCCTGTTTGCTTTGGTTGGTTGGAGCGGTGTTGGTAGATCGCTTATGCTGGCATTGTTTAGATAGAGGTATGTGTTGGGATCTTTAATGAATGCAAGTTTTGTATACATTTTTGGTTGAAAGCCTAATTTATTACTGGTGGGGCTACGTGAGTGATCACAAGATTTGGAGCCTCCAGGACTGGTGAACAGGGGGGAAGTCAGGGGGATCCTCCTTGCTCACCTTCATTCTTTCTCTTACCCCTTCCATTTCCATTTCCATTTCCTTCGTTGCACACGTCCATTAAGTCCCTCTTGAGGTTCTTCTTTGCTTTTCTTAGCCTTTACGGGGGGTTCGTAGGTGCCGCGTTGTGCCTTGGCTTCCCAGACCTCATTTCGCCTTTTTTTTCCTCTTTGTCCTCTGTCCTTTTTCGTATCCTTGTATCCTTGTGTCTCCTTGTGACTCCTTGCGTCTCCTTTTTCTCCCTTTTCTCTACTGCTTTGGATTAGTGGGGAGTTAGTAGGAGTCGGTGTAGGAATCGGTGGGAGTTCAAGGTGGAATTTGGCAAGAGTTAGTGAGTTAATGAGGATTGGTGGGTCACCTGCACGCAACTGCACGCAAGCTGTCGCTGCCACTGCAACTGCCACCGCGGCCATTTCACCCCTTTTTGTACAGCCCTCCTCCGCCTCTCCAGAGTTCTTTTACAACCCCTGACTCGAACTTTGAGCCTCTAGTTCCTCTAGCTCCTGTATCGCTGTGTGAGCAGAGGGGCGAGGGTGGGTCGGTGGAGTGCGGGGGTATTGCAGGGGGGTCTAGGGGAGTAGCGGCAAGCGGATGGGGTTTTGCAGCTTAGGTTAGTCTGTTTTAGTCTGTTTTAGTCAGGCTTAGGACTTGGGCTGAAAAGTTTTTTTTTTTTTTTCAAGTTGATGTTACCCCTTTGATGGTAATGCCTGGCAGCAGGGGGTGATAGAATAAAAAACTCCGGGGGAAGGACGCCCACCTGTTGCTTCTAGGCTTGGCTTGACCTGCGTCTCGTATCTCGAGATACAGCGAGGCGGAGGAAGGAAGGAGGAGGGCGGGGCTGCTGGGCTGCTGGGCTGCAGGCTGTGGACCTCTCAATCCTCCCTTGCTCATGCTGCCTGCTCCTCCTCTGCTTACTTCTTCCAGTGGCTCCCCCTGCAGGCAACAGGGCCGTCAGCCTCCAGGTGCTCCGGATGCACCGGGTGCAGTAATTTGCATGGAGGGTTCAGTATACCATGCGCCGAGAGCCAGGGTGCCTGGGTCATATACTTGGCTCCAGTGCGACTCTTTCTCTCAGGACTTGGGGGTCAGACTCTCCACCTCGACCTCGGCTCCAACCCGGATTCACCGGCCAGCTACGTGCACCGCCGCCCAGCACCTCTCCTGAACTCGATGCTCTGTGCTGTGCTGCTCAATAGCGCAAAAGTGTGAACTGCAGCACCGAACCAGAGCCAGCACCATGTACGGACTGAGAACAGCGATTCGGTAAAGAGCTAAAGACCCACCTGTTTATCATGAGCCTTTCGTGCCACATACAAAGTCTCCAGACCAAACTAACTCTCAAGTACTCAAGACCTTTCTGAAACTCAGACACTGATTCTCTATCTCAGATTGTTTATCTTATCCAGCAGTTCCTCACTCCGCTCCACCCTCCCTGCTCTGTAAATGGTAATGTACATCCCAAGTTCCTGCTACTTTTCCTTTCATTTGTATAAATAACTCCCTTGCTATGCTCCACCATCATCTGCAGTACATGTGTAGATAGTATCATTCAGAGAGTATCAGTACCACCATTCAATAAGTGCTTATAGCGCCGCCATAAATTAATGTAAATAAATGAATGCAGTTACTGTGTAGAATTCTCCAATTTGGCTTTCTATAGTACCGTTCTGTGATTTTCTTTAGCACAGGTGCATGCTATTGCATTTCTACAAGTGTTTATATCTATCTCTCCATATCTTCGGTCCACAAGTAGCTATAGGATCCTTGTCTATTGTCTGGGCATCATTCCATAAATGGATTTAGCACCATTTCACTGATGCATATAGTACTATTCCATGGATTTCTATAGGGCCATTCCACAATTGTTATTAGCATCATTCCAGGAAAGTTGGCAACAAAATTCCACAAGGTCCATAGTAGTTTTCTATTCTATCCCTGTCTATGGCAGCAAAGTTCCACAATTCTTTCAATATCTGTAACCAGATTCCATGAGTGAAGATAGCACCACTTTCTTAAAGCATATTTAGCACCATGATATCATCAAGCACACCATTCAGTGAGTTACTTTAGCACCACTCGCTGAGTGTGTTTAGCATTATTCTTTATATGAAACCACCGCAATGGAGCGCACACCGCTAGCCCCTCCTCCGGATTGCCCCTCGGGACTCTGGTACTTGTAGTTCAATAGTGGATCACCCAGGTGGGTGCAAGTCGGTACTTGTTGGACTGATGAATCTCTAGACCCGATACATATCCCGGGTTTTTGGGTATCGCCCGAGACATGGCTCGGGTTTCGGGATAACTTCCCTCAACAGTAAAGAAATGGTTAGGGGTGGAGGAGAAGGCCGCCAAACAACCGTCAATGGCCTCGATGCCTGAACCGGCACGCAGGGCAGCATCCAGGAGCCCGTCGGCTCAAAGCTCAAGGGAGCCAATTAGTAGAAACCACCGCAATGGAGCGCACACCGCTAGCCCCTCCTCCTGGATGCTGCCCTGCGTGCCGGTTCAGGCATCGAGGCCATTGACGGTTGTTTGGCGGTTGTTTTCCCTCTTTCTGGACCCCTCCTGCCTCTTTCTGCACCTATGTTCCTTGTTTCTGCATTTATTTTGTTTGTTTCTTTCTTAGCCTCTCTTGCATTTTTCTGCACCCCTATTCCCTGTTTCTGTACCTCTGTTACCTCTTTCTGCACTTCTCTTGCTTTTGTCTTCACCTCTGTTGCTTCTTTCTGCAATTCTCCTGCCTCTTTCTATACTTCTCTTGCTTGTTTCTGCCCCTCTCTTGCGTCTTTCTGCTCCTCGGTTGCCTCTTTCTGCACTTCAATTGCTTCTTGACTTTTTCGGCACCTCTGTTACTTCTTTCTGAACCACTCCTGCCTCTTTCTGAATCCATCTTCCCTATTTGTGCAACTCTCTAGCCACTTTCTACAACTCACTTTCCTCTTTCTCCACCAGTCTTGCCTCTTTCAGCACCTCTGTTGCTTCTTTCTGCACTTCTCTTCCTTCTTTCTGCACACCTCATGCCTCCTTTTGCACCTCTGTTGCTTCTTTCTCCACTTCTCTTGGTTCTTTCTGCACTGCTCTTGCCTCTTTCTGTATCCCTCATGCCTCTTTCAGCACCTCTGTTGGTTCTTTGTGCACTGCTCTTGCTTTTTTCTGCACGTCACTAGCCTCTTTCTGCACCTCTGTTGCCTCTTTCTGCACTTCACTTGCTTTTTTCTGCTTTCTGCACTTCTCTTCCTTCTTTCTATACCCCTCCTGCCTCCTTCTGCAACTCAGTTGCTTCTTTCTGCACTTCTCTTTGTTCTTTCTGCACTTCTATTGCCTCTTTCTGCACCCTTTATGTCTCTTTCAACACCTCTGTTGTTTCTTTTTGCATTCCTCTTCCTTCTTTCTGCACCCTTCGCGCTACTTCTCTTCCTTCTTTCTGTACCCCTCTTGCCTCTTTTTGCACCTCTGTTGCTTCTTTCTGCACTTCTATTGCCTCTTTCTGTAGCTCTCTTGCTTCTTTCTGCACCTTAGTTGTCTCTTTCAGCACCTCTCTTGCTTTTTTCTGATGATCTCTTGCCTCTTTCTGCACCTCACTTTCCTCTTTTCAGTACCTCTGTTGTTTTTTTTCTGCAGCTCTCTTGCCTCTTTCAGCAAACCCTAGTTCCTCTTTCTGCACCTCTCCTGCTTCTTTCTGTACCACTGTTCCCTGTTACTGCACCTTTCCTGCCTGTTTCTGTACCTCTCTTGCTTCTTTCTGTACCTCTCTTGCCTCTTTCTGCACTTCTCTTGCCTGTTTTTGCACCTCTGTTGGTTCTTTCTGCATTGCTATTACTTCTTTCTGCACCTCACTTGCCTCTTTCTGCATCCATGTTTCTGCACCTTTCCTGCCCATTTATGCTCCTCTCTTTCTTCACCTCTGAGTTAGAGGTAGTTTTAATCCCCCTGCCCTATTATGTACTAGGTCTTACAGGAGAGGTCATGCCAATCACAGGGATACCCCAACCCATAGTGTACCCTAGTGTATGTCTTTCGGCATAGCACTGGCTCCGGGCCTGGTTAGTCAGAGTCAGTACCACCAGTACCAGTCAGCAAAAAGTTGAGGGCACAGGATGACTTTGCAACAAGGCCTCTTTCTGCACCTCTATTGGTTCTTTCTGCATTTCACTTGTTATGTTATGTTACATATGATTTCTATAGCGCACGGCTACTCGAGTAGAGTGTCCCGGCGCTTTTATTTCTGGCAGCTCAGACAAAAAAAACATAACACCATAAAAACTGTCACAAACAAGAAACGGACAAAAACTAGAGGGTAAAAAGCCAGGTTTTAAGGCCCTTCCTAAAAGATAGGAGATTAGAGGTACCGCGCAAGGCCAGAGGCAAAGTGTTCCAAAGCTGTGGTGCCCTCAATCCGAAGGAACGCCCCCCGATACGGGCCCTCACTACTCGGGGAACCACGGCCAGAAACAGAGATTCGGATCGCAGAGACCGAGCCGGACGGTAGAAGACGATCCTGCGCTGCAAGTACTTTGCCCCCGAGCCAAAAAGCGCTTTATGAGCCAGGGTTAACGCTTTGAAGATTATCCGCTTCCGGATGGGCAGCCAATGGAGCGACTGCACCAAACCGGACACTCTGGCTTGCCTGTGGAGGCCGAAAATGGCACGAGCCGCAGAATTCTGCACAACCTGCAGCCGCTGTACAAGATAGTCCGGAAGACCGAGATATAGGACGTTGGCATAGTCCAATTTGGAGCCAATTAAGGCTTGCACGGTGATTTTTCTATGCTCTTCTGTGAGCAGAGGCAAGAACTTCTGGAGCATCTTAAGAATGGCGAAGAAGGTGCCCGTGAGGCCGAGGATCTGTGATCTCAGCGTCAGCTCCTTGTCAATCTTAACTCCCAGATTTTTTGCCGCCTGGGATGCCTGTGCGGGGGGGAACATATCCACCGGCCACCAAGCCTGCCAGTCAGGATCAGAGGAACAGCCAAAAAACAACACCTCCAATTTATTAGAATTACATTTAAGGCTGTTCTGCTGAAACCAACTGAAGACCATCCCGAGACAACCCCATATGCTCTCTCCGTCAAAAACCTGATCTTTCTTGCATGTAAAGAGCAGCTGAGTATCATCAGCATAGGAAACGATCTGGGCCCCAAAAGACTCCACCAATGCCGCCAAAGGGGTCATAAAGATGTTAAAAAGAGTCGGGCTCAACACAGAACCCTGCGGAACTCCGACTCCCAATGGCGGCATCTCTGCGGAGCTCGGAGAGGCCCAGACCGTTTGTCGACGACCCTCAAGGAAAGATGTAAACCAGCTGAGCACCGTCCCCCTCAGACCGATGTTATAGAGTCTGGCGAGGAGACCCTCATGGGGGACGGTGTCGAAGGCCGCCGACAAGTCAAGCATGACAAGCATGGCCTTGCCTCCTGAATCCAGAGTCTCCTTAATGGCCTCTGACACCTCCAAGAGTGCCGTCTATGTACTTTAGTTAGGGCGGAAACCAGACTGCGTGGGGTGCAGCAGGTCATTAGATTCTAAGAAGCTCGAAAGTACACCATGCACATGCTTCTCAGTGATTTTAGCCAGCGCCGGAAGGAGAGAAATTGGCCTATAATTGTCCAAAGCCTCAGGGTCTAGACCAGGCTTTTTAAGGAGGGGGATCACCATTGCCCGTTTCCAAGACTGCGGGACCATCCCCTCCCTCAGAGAGAGGTTCAGAAGTGGGTTGACCAATGGGTTGACCACCGCCGCCATCTTGGCCAAGAATTTAGCCGGACAGGGGTCTAGTGGCGACCCCGATTTGAGATTAGCCAAAAGTGCCAAAGACGTAGCGCTACAGATGGGAGGAAATTCCGCCAAAACGGAATCCCGAATGGGTGAAGGAACTATCCCAACCACCGTGCTGAAGGCGCTTCAACCGACCTCTCTGGGAAGGAATCCTGGATCGATTTAATCTTGTCTGTGAAAAACTTGGCCAAATCACAGACCCACGACTCAGAAGGAGCGATTTGAGGCAGATTGGCTCTAGGGGCCGTAAACTCCCTCACCACAGTAAAAATCTCCTTACAGGAATTAAAAGCTGCCTCTATCCTCCTGGCCAGATAGACATTTTTCTCATGGAGGATATCACGATGATAGGCTTTGACCATCCGCTTATATGCAAGTCTGGCCTCCAGGTCATAACGGAAGAGCCACGCCCTCTCAGCCACCTTACACTGGCGGCGCGTGGCAAACAATGCCTCAGTGAACCATGGGGCAGACACACGCTTTACCGTGGCCCGAGGAGCCATCGCAGGAGCTAAGTAATTCAGCCTATCCATCAGCCACACCTGCAGGGACTCTACATCCTGCTCTAGATCACCTGAAAGGGGGCATGGATGATCAATAGAGGCCTGAACTAACATCTCAGGGGTCACCCGGTGAAAGGCCCTTAAGGCAGATCCAAGCTGTCTAGGGGCATTACTGGACTGTTTCTCCCTGCCCAGTACAGAGAACCTGGCCAGCCTATGGTCGGACCAGAGCACCGGGAGAAGCTCAATATCAGCTAGCGGGACCATGGAGAAGACCTGGTCCAAGGTGTGTCCCTTATCATGTGTGGGGCCGAAAAGAGAAGGGGCAAGACCAAGGGGGGCCGTAATATCGAACAATTTGTTCACATCCGGATCCTCCCCCACATCCATATGGAAGTTAAAATCTCCCGCCAGCACACAGTGCTGAGCTCTCAGAGCTAGTTCAGAAATGGCTACCTGAAGATCATCAAAAAAGAGCCCACTGGTCCAGGGGGTCTATATACCAGCAAGCCTTTCAAAGCTTGCTGGGGGGCCAAAGTGATCGTGAAGGCGAGGGATTCGGAACCTACGATCGTTTCCGATGGGAGAATAGAGCACGCAGCGAGCTTGTTCACCACCAACGCCACCCCTCCTCCCCTTCCCTTCGCTCTATCTTGCCGGAAGATGTTAGAATCCGATGGAATTGCCGCCAAGATGTCAGGATTGGACAACTCCCCCAACCACGTTTCATTCAGCATCAGACATAAGGGTTTTTCCCTGACCAGAAGATCAAAAATATCAAGGGCATGTCTGCATACTGATCTCGTGTTGAGCAGCAAGCAGAGATGTTTCACACGATCCTCTCCTTTCTGCGGTGAGGCGGCGGGGACATAACCAAGCGACCAACCACATCCGGGACATTGCCTTTTTCCCCTGTATCGCCCCGGAAAAACAAAACGACAAGCGCAAGATGCTTCTTTCTGTGCCTTCCTTCCTCTTTCTTCACATGTCCTACCTCTGCAGGTATAGTTAGAAATTAGTATTTAGAAAACCTTGGAGATTCAATGAAAAAACTACATGTTTTAGGGACGTTATAGTTAGAAATTATCATTTAAAAAACCTTTGAAATTCACTGAAAAACCATAGGTTTCAGGGACATTATAGTTAGAAATTAGCCTTTAAAAAAAACTTAGAAATTCGCTGAAAAAAACATAGGTTTCAGGGACTTTATTATGCTTTGACAGTAGACGTTATAATTTTTTTTAAAATAATTTATTTATTGGCATTTCAGAAAAAAACAGACACAGAGTACAAAGGCATCAGATCGTGGCATTGAAGAATGCATACATCGTTTGAGTATCAGAGCTAAGCTGCTACAGATGACCCACAGTCCATAAACACAGTAAGAGTGTAGATCATTCCAGCATGACAGCGATTGACCCACAGAGGCCTGAATATCCAGATTTACACTCCCAGCGTACCCCTCCCCCCCGTACCGAGTCGAGAAACCCCACCCGGGGCCATCACCACCCATCTCCATGTATGCAATCCATCCGAGAACCGTTCCCATTCTATTGTGTAGACCCTCCACAAAGGTAATTATGTGTTCACAGTTAAACTATCCTCCCGTGTATGTGTATCCATACTCTCCACATCTGGTGTGTCCTGTGTGGGCCTCTTGTCGAGGAATAGTGACCAAAAGTTCTTAGGTCTGTTATGTGGGGACAACAATTCGATGTATAATTAGGTCTGTGTGCTGCAATATAGCATTTCGTTAGTCCACTTTGTCAGCGTCGGCACGGGGCTGCACATCCAAGAGAGAGCAACGCAACTTCTAGCTAGGAGGGAGGTTATATCGACCAGCATTCCAAGATCCTTCTGAAGGGGTTTAGAGTAACCCAGAATAGCCAACAGAGGGTCGGGAAACAGTGTTAAGTCAGTGACCCTATTCACTTCCTCATATACCCTGCTCCAAAAGGATGCAACCCCCGGGCAGGAACAGGCTACATGAATGAAATCAGCCACTTGCGCTCTGCATCTATCACAGTGAGGGCTCTCTCGGAGTCCATATCTGTGGAGTCTCTCCGGAGCATAATATACCCTGTTCAGGAATTTAAAATGTATGAGCCGGTGGCGTCCGTTGAGCGATATTCGCTTTGAGCTTGAGCAGCAGTATTGCCACTTCTCGTCGGTAAGATCTACAGCTAAGTCTCTCTGCCATTCTAGGCGAGGTTTAGCATATTCCGCCGTCCTTTCTGAGAGGGCAATGCGATACAAATTGGTTATCAACTTACCGGGGACTTAGCGTTAATGATGTAAGTGAAAGCCGTAACCTCCGGGGGTTCCATCATGTCCTCTCCTAGGAGGTCCCTGAGCACGTGCCGCACCCTGTGGATCTGAAAACGTGACAATAGTAGATGGCGAGCTTCCTCCGTCTCGATCTCCTCCCAGGTGCGTACGGCGCCGTCCGAAAAAAGATCCCCCATATTGCGTATATCCAGTGAATCCAACGCAGCCAGCACCCCCTTGTCCCTACATGGTGATAGCTACTGATACCAAGCAAGGGGGGCATACAACAAGCTGCAGGCCTGTACGTCCTTCATATTGTGCCACGCATGTGTGACCGTGTTCAGCGAGTCGAGGATACCGGTACGGCTATCTCAAGGGCTAGACAGTAACCCCGGAAGAGGGACAGGAGCCGCGACAATAGATTCTATATGTATATGCAGGATATCTGCCGGGCCATGGACCCAGTGGTAGGTGTGCGAGCTTTGTGCTGCCTGATAATAAAGTTCCAAATCGGGGGCACTCAGGCCACCCTCCAAATATGGATGAGTGAGAATTTTCCGCGCCACCCTCGGCTGTTTCCAGGCCCAGGCCAGACGAATCATCAGCGAGTGCAGCTGTTGAAAGAATGATTTGGACAGCACCATGGGTATATTACTAAATAGGAACAGGAAGCGGGGCAGCACCATCATTTTCAAGAGGGAGACCCGCCCCATCAGCGACAATGGCAAAGCAATCCACCTGTCGATGTCATCTTCCAGTTTGGAGATGGCAATGCCTCAGTGGTCCACTGAAGTGGGCATTCCGGAACCACCTTCTTCATGGCTGGTGTTAGTGCAAACATAATAGATTTATTCCAGTTTACATGGATACCCGAGAGGGAGCTGAACAAGACCACCTCCCGCAGCACCGCGGAAAGGTGAGCCTCCGGGTTGCAGATATATAAAAGGGTATCATCCCCATACGTGGACACAATCAGGTTGTATGTGGGAAACCGTATACCCCTATGCCTGTGGTATTCCTGCAGTGCGCATGCAAGCGGCTCAGCCGTGAGGAGATAGGGGGCAGCCTTGTCTCGTGCCCCTGCTTATTTGGATAGGGCCGGTGATCAAAGTACCAATCCGGATGCGAGCTGTGGGAGCAGTGTACAGGGTCGCTAAGAGTTGAAGGAATAGGGTCCCCACCCCCATTCGGCTTAAGACCTGTCTCATGAATGGCCACTCAACAGAGTCGAAGGCCTTTTCCATATCTAAAAAGACTGCAACTGCGGGGACCTCCGGGCGCGTATGTTGTAGAGCTGCAAACACCATTCTGAGATTATAGGTGAGATTACGACTGGCCACAAAGCCAGCCTGCTCAGGAGCAACTATCGTGGTGACCATGGGACTGAGCCAGGTAGCTATCAGCATGGCGAAGATCTTCGCATCGACATTTAGTAACGACAGAGGTCTGTACGAGGCACACTTTCCCGGGGTTTCCCTGGTTTAAGTATGGCAACTAGTATCGCCTCGCACATAGTGGGCGGCATTGCTCCGGAGTCTGCTATGTCCTCAAACAGCATAAGTAGCTGTGGGATCAGATGATCCGCAAAAGTCTTATAAAAGGCGACTGTTAGGCCATCACTTCCCAGCGCGCTCCCCGCCCGCATAGCTGACAGCGGCCAGACGACTTCCTCCCGTTCGATCGGGCGTACGAAAAATACCCAATGGAGGTTAGACAACCAGGGCAATTCAATGTGGGAAAGATAATCAAGTATGCGTTCCTCCGGGGCAGGCCCACAGGAGGCATACAGAGCTGTGTAATACTCATGGAACTTTTCTGCCACCCGATCCTCAGGGAGTGGTGCATCCGACGGCGAGGCCCTCATGTCCGGTATCACTACTTTGTTCCTGCACTGCTAGGCCAACTGCGCGAGAACCACCCCAGGGCTCTCTCCCTCGCCGTAGACTCTAGCAGTAGCGTACTCTTCCAGGTGTTTTACTTCGGAGTCTGCCTCTTCGTGGTATTCACGCAGCGTTTGAGTGAGTTCTTGCATGAGGGTGTCACTACAGTCTGTCAGGCGTCGAGCCTCTAGCTCGTTAAGCTTTTTCTCTAGGGTCTCCAGTCGACCCTGAATCGATTTGAGTACCCCAGAATGTTTGGAGATGGTGATCCCCCTGATGTACACCTTAAAGGCCTCCCAGACCATCTGAAAAGAGTCAAGTGTAACACATTCGTATAAAAAAACAGCTCAATAGACGTGGTTAGCTCCTCCTTAAAGGAGTCGTCCAATAGAGAATAGGGTGGGAAGCACCAAGTAAACGGTGGGATCCGCTTCCTAGGTGTGGCAATCGTCAACAGTAGTGGTGAATGATTCGAGTAGGTGAGTGGCAATATCGTGCAAGCTTGCACATTGTGAGTTAAGTGAGTAGAAGCCAGCCAATAGTCAATCCTAGTGTGTATATTATATGGTGCTGAATAATGAGTATAGCCTCCCTGGGATGGGTGTCGGTGTCTCCATACATCTCTCAGATCCAGTCATGTCATGGATGTCTCTATTGCCCTTGCCTAAGCCGAGGGGAGCCTGTCAGGGCCGTCCGACCTGTCTATATTGGGTTGTCTTACCATATTAAAATCACCCCCTCAGAGGACAGAACCCCTTGAGCGCTCTAGTACCTTATCTGTCAAATCTAAATAAAAGGCAGGGTATTCATAGTTAGGGCCATAGGTATTCACTATACAGATCTCCATGCCTTTCCCACAACATTTTGGTATAGTGTATCGTCCCTCCCTATCCGTCTCCATCGGCGTCAACGTCAGAGAGGTCTTAGGGTTAACCCATTTCAGCACACCCCTAGCATGCGATGTGAATACTGCTGCTTGTATATTACCCAGAAAACCCCTGGTATGTAATATTGGACTGTCTGAATGGAGGTGCGTCGCCTGTAAGAGAGCGACATCAACTCTATGTCTGGAGAGGTATTGTAAGGTCTTCCTAACCTTTTGGTGGTCGTTAAGACCCCTGACATTCCAGGTCATCAGCGTCAGTGTGTCCAGGGACTCCCCGGCTAGTGTTGTCACTGTGTTAGCAGTCTGTATATGGGCTGTGGCGATATATCTTGTACCTCCGCGATCGTGTCATGCCCTGTCGCATCTGTGCCAAAAAACCAACGAGAAACCCTCCCTCCCTTGCTGTAGAAAAATTAACACAATTTCCCTCTCCAACTCAATTGCCTCTTGAAATGGTCACAACCCCTCCTCCCAGCTCCCTCCCACGCCAGCCCAACCCCAACTTGGCCGCGGAAATCCCCCCGCAACATCCAGAACTCTCCCCTCCACATTCCCCAAAAACATCAAACAAAAATTATAGAGAAATGTAATTCACGTGGAGGTAGGTGACAGAGAAAACACAATTCGTTTCTATGCCTCGTGGTCGCCCACCACCGTCTCATAGCAGATATAGATCGTGTGCAACATTGCCATACCTGTGTGTACCTTAAACCTAAGGCTTCAGTATGCGCACTCCAGCCTGGCCTCTGATTCTACGGTAGCTTCATCCCGTTCAACTGGTGGTCCCCTCTACCCCTATGGACCGCAAGTGATACAATCGTATATAGTGGCATCTCGCTATTGGTGGTATATCATAACTTCAAAACAACATGTACATCAGATCCATAGGTCACTGAGAATCAAATCCAATTAAACCCCATCCCTCCAACCCCCTCCCACTCCGAAGAACTAAGTCTTTTGTGGACATCCGCAAGGGCAGCGCCACCAGGGCCCATGTACAAAATTAGTCTGTGATATAACCGCCCGCGCCACCCAACAGTCAAAACATATACTCAGCCATCCGTAGCCATGCGCCGTGGTTAGTCCTGGTCATCCAGGGAGCCTCCCGCCGCCTCATCCAGTAGAGCTCTGTTCGAGGAGGATCGTGAGTCCTTACGCCATTCCCTAAGGGCCTTCTGCAGCGCCTTAGGGTCAGTGAAAATCATAGACTTCCCTTGCCTGTTGACCCATAGTTTCGCAGGGTACAGCATCGCGTAGTCAGTTCCCATTTCACAGAGCTGTTGCTTCATTGGTACAAATTGCCACTTTGCTTCCTGAACTTTTGCTGTAAAATTCGGAAATAATGAGATCTCTGGCCCCTTGTATTGTAGCGGTTGTTTCTCTCTGGCCAGTTTGAGTGCCACGTCCCGGTCCCTGTAGTTAAGCAGCTTCGCTATTATAGGCTGCGGGGGCGCCCAGGTTTCGGCCTCGGGCCCAGGGATCCCTGGGCCCTCTCGACCATGAACATTCCGGAGAAGGCTGTGTCCCCTAGTAACTTCTTTAGAGATTTTCTACAAACAGCTCCATGTTCCCTGTTTGCGTGGTTTCCGGGAGACCCGTAATGCGAAGGTTGCATCTCCGGGAGCAGGACTCCAAATCCTCTGTTTTGTCCTGTAATATCTGCGTCACCCTGCCCAGCTGTTTGTGCTCCGAGTCCAGGGGTGTATGTGCATCTTCTACGTTCGTTAGGCGGCGTTCTGACATGTCGAGTCGTTCCGCCTGCTTATTAAGCCTCCCTGCCATGCGGTCCACTTGGTAGGTGATCCCTCCCTCCATGCTCTTCTCCATGGTGAGTAAAAGGCTGCGGATATCTTGCTGCGGGTGTTCGTCGTTTGGCTCCGGCTTTCCGGGTCCTCCTTCCAGTGCGGATTCGCCAGGTTTGGACCTCTTTGGGTCAAACGAGAGCTTAGGCTGGTTCCTGTCTGTCTGGCCCATCATGTTGTCGCTGTATGTCCCCCTACTGTAGTAGATGTGTTCAAGATGGCAGTGTCCAATTGCAGGGGTCGCAGCGGATCCTGCCGCGTGGTCGATCTCTCCGCAGAAGGGTAGCGATTACTTCAAGCGGCAGTCAATCTGCAGATATGACAAGCTTCGTCCCTCAGAGGCACGTGTAGATTTGTGGTACAGCAGGGCTACCAACAGGGCTCCCTCGTCTTTGATCACCCCAATGTGCACTTCGGGTTCCAAGTCTGTCCCCAGCCAGCCGCCTCACTCTAGACCCAGTTGAGCCCATTTATTTTTATCTCAAAAGCGGTATTGCTGGGCCCTTGGCAGCTTCTAAGAACGTAGCGCTAGGTGGCCGGTTTCGTGCCCAGTGTGGCCCCAGCCGCAGTGCCCTCGCGCACCTCTCCACTGTTGGCCGTGTTTCAAGCACTCTCCCTGGCAGTGGGGGGGCCCCTGGGGGTCTAGAAGGGTCTTTGTCCCCCAGGATTGACCAGCCACCAAGCGTAGCTAATATGTCCTCCTTCTCTGCCTCAACAGTCCAGGGCTGCTTCGCCCGCCGGGCCTCCTCACCTCAGAAGGGTGCCTCCGCACCCGTTTGCCATTGGGGGAAGGGGGGCCGGGGAGCACCCCTCGTGCCGAGTCTAGTCGAGACCGCCACCGGGGTACAGCTATTGGCGGAAGCTCTCTCGACCGCACGCTTTACTCCCTGCAGACGCGATGAGGGGGCTCGCGCCTCTGGGCCCAGCCCTCGCCGGCGGTCGCACTTCAGACCCCGCGGGCCCACGCTCACCTCCCCACATAGCGCCCTTCAGTCTGCTCCTCACCCAGGCTCCAGCGGTGTCCGGGGATCTCGCTTCCCGCTCCCCCTGCCGATCGTGGGGATGACCTCCGCAGTCCTGTAGCTCCAACCGCCACCAGCGAGCCAGGCCCACATGTCACGATCCATGTGAATGGGGGGCCAAAGATCCGCTCCTTCCCTGTTCGTGGGCCACAACAGTCCCGGGGCTCAGTTCATCGGTGCTAGACTGTAAAGACCGGTGCAACACGCAGGATTTATTCCGGATAGTGCTTGAGACGGGGGAGCTCTCGGCTCAAGCCGCCATCTTGGTTGCGAGCTAGCTCCACCCCCCCAGTAGATGTTATAATTAGTTGAACATTTCATTCATACAAAACCAGAGAAATTTGGCTGTTATCAGTGATGTCATCAGTGATGTCATCAGTAATGTCAATGACCATGTCATGAATGATGTAATATATGACGTGATCAGCAGTGCATTGCGGGGGGTCGAGTTATAGTTAGCTCAACTAACTGTAACGGCCACATTTCATGGGTTTGTACAATTGAAATGTCCAACTAACTGTAGACGTAACAGTGAATATATATATATATATATATAGATATATATCATTTGTTTACAAAGAGTTTAAGAGGTGCACTCAATGGTGTAGTTAAAAAAAAAAGTTCATAAAGTTTATAAGTCTTCTGTTCCTTCTTTATTGATTTCTTGTTTTCTTTCTTTTTAGAATACAGAGGCACAGCCAACGCGTTTCATTCCGTTTCGTGCCTTGGGAATTTCGTCTAGGGCTAAAATAACATCATCTCAATCCGATAATTCGAAGGAAAAAATGCACGTTCACCGTAGGCGCAAGATAAATGTATTGCCAAGGATTCAAGTATCCGATACCTTTATTCTGAGTAGTTCTCTGGAAGGAAGTCCAAATGCGTTCCTCCGTATATAGGGAATAGTAGTGTTTGCAGGAAAAGCGAAAGGTTGTCCTTGCCCCCAGGGGGGGGTTTGTCCGTGGCGCCAAGAGTTCCTGGGAATAAAAGAAAGAAAAAAAGAAATCAATAAAGAAGGAACAGAAGACTTATAAACTTTATTAACTTTTTTGTTAACTACACCATTGAGTGCACCTCTTAAACTCTTTGTAAACTCTTTGCACAACAGACATCCTTGGCAGCGGATGTGGAGAGTGGTTGCACCATAATAACTCACGAAACAGAGGATGTTGATGTGCTAAACCTTAGTCTGCTGCTTTGTGCTTTGGTTTTAGATATATATCATTTAACTGCGTTGGTAATGGAGAAAATCACTCAAAATCTGAAACATTACCTTTCAAGTATGGCGGTCATATGGATTGCATATTGTGAGTCCTGCTTCAATTGCCACACTGTGAGAGCGCCAATCAGGAGAGACATTTTTCCTATTTAAAAAACGTAGCGCTGTGCACAAGATGTTCACACCTGAGAGCACTGAAAAAAGCTTACTGCTGAAACGCGTCTGCGAATAAAGGTGTTTTGGAATCATTCCCTGAGTGCCTTTGCGTGCTGTACCTTGCATGCGCTGGAGCTTGTAGTTTAAAGTGAGTCCCTTCCTCACTACAATAATTACAAAAAGGGGGTGGTGATGGACAGAGTATCTGAGTTAATCAGAACACTCCTACCCAGTCAACAGATCAGGGCTTGATCCATCACCGTTTTTTAGCTCACTGCACCATCCCAGTTCAGAACCTGGCTATATGCATATTAGTCTGTCCCTGGCCCAGTGCATCATGGGAACAGGGCAGACCAAACTACCAAGCCAATTCTTCACTGGAAAGGAAACAAGCTTCCGGGGACCGGTTTCTGGCATTACAGCCGTCTTCGGCCCGGCTTGCTTGAATCCTGATGGTGCAATGAGCAAGGGACTCATGTCTGAGCATACCCTTCCACACTCATGGTGGCCAAAATAATTACAAAAAGGGGGTGGTGATGGACAGAGTATCTGAGTTAATCAGAACACTCCTACCCAGTCAACAGATCAGGGCTTGATCCATCACCGTTTTTTAGCTCACTGCACCATCCCAGTTCAGAACCTGGCTATATGCAAATTAGTCTGTCCCTGGCCCAGTGCATCATGGGAACAGGGCAGACCAAACTACCAAGCCAATTCTTCACTGGAAAGGAAACAAGCTTCCGGGGACCGGTTTCTGGCATTACAGCCGTCTTCGGCCCGGCTTGCTTGAATCCTGATGGTGCAATGAGCAAGGGACTCATGTCTGAGCATACCCTTCCACACTCATGGTGGCCAAAATAATTACAAAAAGGGGGTGGTGATGGACAGAGTATCTGAGTTAATCAGAACACTCCTACCCAGTCAACAGATCAGGGCTTGACCTCACTACAAGGCACCCGCCTGGAGTTCAGCACAAGTCTGTTTGTTGAAGGAACTTGGAGCTATGCGTTATATACAGAAGCTGAACGGTCTCTTTATTGATGTGCCTGCCGATCGGAGGTCGTGAGATAACTTAATTCAAGGTTAGCTGTCATATACTGCTGCCGGCGGTTTCATCCTGTTGGGAATGAGGCTTGGCAAGGGAAAAAATATGCACAGCTTTCGTGTGGTAAGAGACATTGTATTGGACTGAATTACCATTAAACACGCTACTAGCAGCATCAGTAATATCATTTAACTGCGTTGGTAATGGAGAACATCACTCAAAATCTGAAACATTACCTTTCAAGTATGGCGGTCATATGGATTGCATATCATGAGTCCTGCTTCAATTGCCACACTGTGAGAGCGACAATCAGGAGAGACATTTTTCCTATTTAAAAAATGTAGCGCTGTGCACAAGATGTTCACACCTGAGACCACTGAAGAAAGCTTACTGCTGAAACGCGTCTGCGAATAAAGGTGTTTTGGAATCATTCCCTGAGTGCCTTTGCGTGCTGTACCTTGCATGCGCTGGAGCTTGTATATATATATATATTCACTGAAAAAACCATAGGTTTAACACTCGTTATAGTTAGGAATTAGCATTTAAAAAACTTTTGAAATTCACTGAAAAAACCATAGGTTTCACACCAGTTATAGTTAGCTGAACGTTTTACTCATACAAAACCATTGAAATTCCCACGTTATAGTTAGTTGGACTCACTATAACTCGCGCGCCCGCAATCCACTGCTGATGATGTCACATATTACATCATTCATGACATGGTCAGTGACATCACTGATGACATCTCAAATGACATCACTGATGACATCTCAAATGACATCACTGATGACATCCCTGATGACATTATCCAGTGACTGTGTGTTTCTGTAAAGTTTAAATATGTTTTACATATTCAAGAATGAGTGGGTGTATAAGTGTCTGGATGAAGGATTTAGTTGGTGCGTGACTGACTGTATGAGTGAGTGATTAAATGTGTCCTACTGAATGCATGGGTTAGTGACTAAACTGTCTGAATGTGTGCATCAGTATGTCTGTTGTTGTGTAAGCTGCTGCATGTGTTGATCAGTAGCTATATGAGTGGCTATATGGGTTATTGATTGGTTGCCCAAGTATTTTTATGGGAGACTGAGTGTGTGTGTGTGGGTGGCTGGGAGGTGTGTGACTCTGTGCATAGATGTGTGAGCAGTTGATTCACTAGCTGTATGGGTTCAAGAGTGCATGAGGAAACAGCTGTATAGGCGGTTGACTGTGTGCATGGCTGTGTTGGTGAGTGAATGGATATCTCAGTACTACATGTCCAAGTAAGTACATATGTAAAACACAGTGCATGTGAGAGTTGGCATATATAAATGACTATACATGAGAGCCAGTGATTGTGCGAGTGGCTGTATGGATCAATGTGTACTTGTACCAATGATTGTATAAGAGAGTAAATATGTGTTAGTATATGTTTGTATAATTAAGGTGTTGTCTGTATAACTGTATAGATGTGGAAATGGGAGTGTGATTGATTCTTTGCATAACTGACTAGGTGTGTGAGTAACTCCATGGATGAGTGGCAGAGTGTGAGAGTCTGTATAGGAGTATGAGTGCATATGATACTGTTGTATTGATGAGTGACTGTATGTATGAGTGATTGTATGGGTGAATGAGTGGATGTGTGTGTAGACCTAGGAATCAGTGAGTGCGTATGTGGTAAGTGGTATTGGTGTGTCAATGGTTTCAAGAATGGTAGTCTGTATTTAACACTGGGTGTATCAAAGGTTATATTAGAGTTTGAGGAGGTGCATCGTATTATCACATGAATGATGTCATCAGTGTTGTGATCAGTGAGGTCATTTGAGATGTCATCAGTGATGTCATCAGTGATGCCATTTGAGATGTCATCAGTGATGTCATTTGAGATGTCATCAGTGATGTCATCAGTGATGTCACTGACCATGTCATGAATGATGTCATATGTGACATCATCAGCAGTGGATTGCGGGCGCGCGAGTTATAGTGAGTCCAACTAACTATAACGTGGGAATTTCAATGGTTTTGTATGAGTAAAATGTTCAGCTAACTATAACTGGTGTGAAACCTATGGTTTTTTCAGTGAATTTCAAAGGTTTTTTAAATGCTAATTCCTAACTATAACGAGTGTTAAACCTATGGTTTTTTCAGTGTATTTCAAAGGTTTTTTAAAAGCTAATTCGTAACTATAACGAGTTTGAAACCTACGGTTTTTAAAGTGAATTATTAAGTTTTTTTAATAGCTATTTTTTATAGCTATTAATTATAATTTTTTTAAATTATTCAAATATTCTATATTTTTGTAATATTAATTTTTAAATGTATTTTTCCTATGTTTTGTTTTTTAACTCTGGAGTGCTCAGGGTGCGCGTACCCGTAAACGCACCCGTACACGTTGCGTAAGCGCTATTTCCGCGAGCGAAAAAATATATAATTATGTATTTAAAGTAAATAATAATAAGACATTCAGTGGCATACACATAAAAGTAGTATTTTTGATTAAATAACCGTATTTTAACTTTAAACACATTTCCGAAAATCAAGTAAAACGTCATTCATACGCCCCCGGAAGCGCCTCCGTAAGCGCCTACGTACGTGCCGCGTTAGCGCACCCGGAAGCGCTCCGGAGCGCGTAGCGTAAGCGTGTCAAGCCATGTGACCTTAAAACAACACTTTTCATTGGTTCATAACAGTTTTTTTTCCAAATATTGAAAGCCCCCGCCCATTTCCCTCACTACCACTTTGAACTTGGAGAGAGCAAGAGCTGTTCTCTGGTTCTTCTGCAGCATCTTGTCTTTTTCTAAAGAATGGCTGGAAGACAGACAACCTCCAGTGACTCTGATGAAGAGTTTGTGCCAGAGGACCCTCTTCGGCGCAAAGTAAAAGAACATTTCATTTGGAAAATTTTTACCTTCCCCGAAGGTGAAAAGAAGGTGAATGCGGCGAAGGTGTGCTGCAAAATATGTGGCACCACCTTGTCACGTGGTGACCCAACCCAAAAATACAGCTTTGGCAATGTCACTTTAATCAGGCATGTTGAGAGGAGACACCCCAACAACTATGCGAGGGAGAGTGTCAGGGACCTGGCACGCAATCCCCCAACAGATGGCAACAGCACCTCGACTGGTGGAGCAACACCTTCTGGTAGACAAGCTGCAAGATTAATTCCCAACGTGCAGCCGGTCTTTGCAGGTCTGAAATTTCTGTGCAAGGACTGCGATGAATTGATTTGCTGTGGGGAGCAGAGCGTCGAACTTATTGTTCGCAGAAAACAAGAACACCGCTGCTCCACCCACCACTATTTTTTCCCCTTTTTTCTGCTCCTGTTGAGCAGTTTTGGATTTCCTTGTTTTGTTTTTCTCCCCCCAAAAAAACAAAAAAAGTATAACATCGATCTGAAAAAGTATTAAAAAAATATAAAAACGAAAAAAGAAGAAAAAAAAAAGTTCTTTTTAGAACTACCTCCAATTCTCCAAAAAGAGCTATATTCCTTATATATTCTCTCATTCTTTTTTTCAATGAATGTGCACTGCATAAATGAATGGATAAAATGACTGAATGAAGGGTAGAAAGTGACTGAGGGAACAAATGACAGAAGGGGAGTGAGTGAGGGTGAGTTGATGACAGTGAGGGATGGAAGGTGAGTGAGGGTGAGTGAAGGGGTAGTCACAGAGTGAGGGGATGGAGGGAGTGAGAGTAATATAGAGGGAGTGAGGGAAGAGGAGTGAGGAAGTGGGAGGACAGAGGCACTGATAAAAGGAGTGAGTGAAGTGGAGTACGGTGAGAAAGGAAAGGAAAATCAGTGAGGGAGCGAAGGAAGGGACGAGAGGGGAAGGGAAGTGAAGCAGGGGGACTGAAAGAAGGTGAGTGTGGGAGGGGAGTGAGGGGAAGGGGTGTGAACATGTGGAATGAGGTTAAGTGAGGGAAGCGGAGTAAGGGAAAAGGGGTGAGGGAGGGTAAGAGAGGAACAGTGAGGTTGAGGAAAGAGTGGTGATAGAGGGTGGATAAAGGTAAATGAGCGTGAGCCAAGGGGAATGAGGGAGTGAGGAGACAGAGGGAGTAAAGGAAAGAGTGAGAAAAGGGGACTGAGTGAGGGAGCATAGAAAGGTAAGTGAGGGAGTGTAGGTGAGTTAAAGGGAGTGAGCATGAGGGAAGGGGACTGAGAGAGTGAGGGGATGGAGGTAGTGAGGCTAAGAGAGAGGGAGTGAAGGAAGGAGAGTGAGGATGTGACAGGACAGAGGGAGTGAGAGAAGGAGTGAATGAAGTGGAGTAAGGTGAGTGAGGGAAGGGGAATGAGTGAGTGAGCGAAGGAAGGGAATAGAGGGAAAGAGGACTGAAGCATAGGTACTGAGAGAAGGTGAGTGGGGGATGAAAGTAAAGGGAAGGGGAGAGAAGAATGGGGAATGAGGGGTAGTGAGGGAACCGGAGTAAGGGAATGGGGGGAGGGAGGGTGAGAGAAGGACAGAGAGCGTGAGTAAAGAGAGGTGAAAGAGGGTGGATAAAAGTGAGTGAGGGTAAGACAAGGGGAGTGAGGGAGTGAGGGGATAGAGGGAGTGAAGGAAGGAGTGACAGAAAGGGACTGAGTGAGGGAGAAAGAAAGGTAAGTGAGGGAGTGTGGGTGAGTTATAGGGAGTGAGCGTGTCGGAAGAGGAGTGAGAGAGTGAGAGGACGGAGAGAGTGAGGCTAAGAGAGAGAGAGTGAGGGAAGGGGAGTGAGGATGTGAGAGGACAGTGGGAGTGAGAGAAGGAGTGAGTGAAGTGGAGTAAGGTGAGTGAGGGAAGGGGAATGAGTGAGGGAGCGAAGGATTGGGAAGAGAGGGGAAGGTAAGTAAAGCAGGGGGTCTGAAAGAAGGTGAGTGTGGGAGGGGAGTGAGGGAAAGGGGAGTAAACTTTGGGAATGAGAATAAGTGAGGGAAGCGGAGTAAGGGAACGGGGGAGAGGGTGGGTGAGAGAAGAGTAGTGAGGTTAAGGAAAAGAGTGATGAGAATGTACATTTTGTTTGTCAAACTTACCTTATAAGTAATGTAAACTTAATGACATATTTCTAATAAATTTAATATCTGTGGAAGAGGGGAAAAAAATTACTTATAAATAATATTTATTTCAAGAGACAAGGCAGGAGATTAAAAGTCATAAAAGGGTACTAAGACTCAAAGTAGGAGTGAAGGACACAGAAAGGGAAACAAAGGAATGGTGAAGGACAGAGAGAGGGAAAAAAATAGAGGGAGAGCAAATTACTAAGAGGATATTGAGGCAGATAGATTCAGAGAGGAAGAGAGGGAGAGAGAAATGAACTGAAGGTGAGTAAGATACTAAAGGAACGTGAGTTATCAAAACTAAAGGAGGAAAGGGGAGTAAGAAAAGGGGAGTGAGTGACAGGGAAGGGGTAGTGAGTGAGGGTGCATTCACAACAATGAGGGATGGAAGGTGAGTGAGGGTGAGTGAAGGGGCGTGAGAGAGTGAGGGGACAGAGGGAGTGAGGGTAACAGAGAGGGAGCGAGGGAAGAGGAGTGAGGAAGTGAGAGAACAGAGGGAGGGAGATAAGGAGTGAGTAAAGTGGAGTAAGGTGAGTGAGGGAAGGAGAATGACTGAGGGAGCAAAGGAAGGAAAGAAGGGGAAGGGGAGTGAAGCAGAGGGACTGTGAAAAGGTGACTGCGGGAGGAGAGTGAGGGGAAGGGCAGTTAAGGATGGGGAACGAGGATAAGTGAGGGCAGTGGAGTAAGGGAACGGGGGTGAGGGAGGGTGAGAGAAGGGCAGTGAGGTTGAGGAAAGAGGAGTGATAGAAGGTAGATATAGGCAAGTGAGCGTAAGACAAGGGGAGTGAGGGAGTGAGAACATAGAGGTAGTGAAGGAAGGAGTGAGAGAAGGGGACTAAGTGAGGGAGCATAGAAAGGTAAATGAGGGAGTGTTGGTGAGTTGAAGGGAGTGAGTGTGAGGGAAGTGGGAGTGACAAAGTGAGGGGATGGAGGGAGTGAGGGTAAGAGTGAGAGAGGGAGGGAAGGGGAGTGAGGATGTGAGAGGACAGAGGGAGGGAGAGAAGGAGTGAGTGAAGTGGAGTAAGTTGAGTGAGGGAAGGGGAATTACTGAGGGAGCAAAGGAAGGAAAGAAGGGGAAGGGGAGTGAAGTAGAGTGGCTGAGAGCTGGAAAGTGTTGGAGGGGAGAGAGGGAAAGGGGAGTGAAGGAATGGGGAATGAGGGGTAGTGAGGGAAGTGGAGTAAGGGAACGGGGGTGAAGGAGAGTGAGAGAAGGGCAGTGAGGGTGAGTAAAGAGGGGTGGTAGAGGGTGGAAAAAGGTGAGTGAGCGTGAGACAAGGGGAGTATAATATATATTTCACAATACAAAATACAAAATAACTCGTACAACATGTTATATGGTTTATTTTTGCTGTTCTCAGAATATATTGAATTTCACTTAAAACAGTGAGTTCAATACTACTCATCATATGACAGTGGGCAAAAAAAACACGATCAAAAAGATTGTGTTTAAAAAACCCATACAACGTTTCAATAAATATTGTAAAACTTAGAAAAAACATATCTTAACTCATTTGTGATCCACTTACTTTTCCACGAGGCCAAATAGTATATGGAAAGTCCTTTTCTTTGGAAATTACTCAATAGTACTCTTAAACTTGCATTTACCCGACTTTCTGAAAGAAAAGCTCCAACATCTTTTTCATCGTGTAACAATACTTATATTTACTTATATAATACTGATACCACTCACTATGTGAAAATAAACAAGCACCCCCTGAGAAGGATAAAAATCCTGGGTCAGGGTAAAGCAATTTGAAACAAGAATATAAACCCAGGCAAAATATAATATCTAGCAAAAATACATTAAAGAGAGAAACAACAAAGTACTACGATAGCACAATTGATTTAATTTTAATCAATTAAAAATTGGCATGAACATATTCATTGACACATTTTCATAAAGTATTAAAAAAAACGTTTAAAAATAATTTTTCCTTCTGGTTGATACATAAAATTCAAGGAATATTTAGACATCAATTATTCTCAAAGATGTAACGGAGGAGATGGTTTTCGTCTACGCGTTTCGACACGTGCTTTGTGTCTTCATCAGGATGATACCAACATTTTTCTAAAAATGAACAGATAATATTTTTAAAAAATGCCAGCCTTGTGTTACATAGTACAATGTGTTTAATACATCATAGTTGTATTAGAATCTCTCGCTAGATGTCTGATAAGAATAACAAGATACACCGCCATAGTTTAACATATTATCTAGTTAACAAACAGTTCTTCAAGGCATAATGTTGACATTATACATTTTAAAGTGCAGATATCGGTGAGTACATAAAAGCAAAAAGGTGACACAACAAGATCAATGAGAGAGCAGTAGATTCAGGTGGTACTGGTGCTGTTTTTATATCTAATCCTAAGTTAAAGTTATCCCTTCTCTATAACCAATGCTCCTATTATGGCCTATTTAGATGCTATAAATCATAAGATTCCTATATTGCACTTCAGTGCTTAGGATAGAAATGAAGAACTGTTTGTTAACTAGATAATATGTTAAACTATGGCAGTGTATCATGTTATTCTTATCAGACATCTAGCGAGAGATTCTAATACAACTATGATGTATTAAACACATTGTACTATGTAACACAAGGCTGGTATTTTTTTAAAATATATCTGTTAATTTTTAGAAAAATGTTGGTATCGTCCTGATGAAGACACAAAGCACGTGTCGAAACGTGTAGATGAAAACCATCTCCTCCGTTACATCTTTGAGAATAATTGATGTCTAAATATTCCTCGAATTTTATGTATCAACTAGAAGGATAAATTATTTTTAAACATTTCTTTTAATACTTTAAAAAAGTGTCAATGAATATGTTCATGCCAATTTTTAAATAATTCAAATTAAATCAATTATGCTATCGTAGTACTTTGTTGTTTCTCTCTTTAATGTATTTTTGCTAGATATTATATTTTGCCTGGGTTTATATTCTTGTTTCAAATCACTCACTATGTGATACACTTACACTACCTCTATGACAACTACAAGTTTTTTATTATCTTGATCACTCTCACTCACAAAGTAATTTTGAACAGCAGACTAAGTTTTATTAACTGCTCTAATCTTCATAGGCCAATTACCTTTCCTAAAATTTCGGTTGTAAGAACACTAGGTATGAATTTTGTAAGTCAGAAGGCAAACGTTGTTTGACAGTCAATTGAGTATCATTACAATTAGTCCAGCCTTTTTGACATTTTAAATAAGCAGTGTAATGTCCTGATGTTGTCGAAGAACCATCATGGTAAATAATTGCTGCAGTTGCAAAGGTTCTTCCTGAAATTGATAATTGAGAAGCCACAACATTTTTAATTAAAGTTGTCAATTTAGTACCATCAGGTCTACATCGTTGGAACATTAAAATTGCATACTGTCTACATCTTTGTATAAATAATGTTGATAGAATTACAGATTTACATTGAGTACAGACCATGTTTTGTTTTGCTTCTCTAACTAGATTATTAAAAGACACTGATTTGCATTCTGGTAAAGTCAAATATATAAATCTTTCAGTGTCTATTGTAGTAGTACTTGAAAAAATACAATTGTCGCAGTTATGCTGCCATTTATAATAAACCAAAGCGCACAGCAGCTGATCATTTGGCCATTTTTCAGGTACCTTTCGCAATATCGCAAAGACAAGAAACTACTGACGCCGGTTATTTCCCGGAGCACGCTGTATGTCCTTCGCCTTGCAGTTCTCCTAAGGTACTACACTTAAGCTTGAGGAAATCTGAACGCAAGGGGGGCGGAGGCCTCTAGGTATGCGTGTGATTTCTGGCAGGAGGGGGGCTTATGTAGAACACTCTTTGCACTTAAGCACCAACAGATAGAGGTATTTATTGCTCATTATAGCGATCTACCTCTCCCTTACGCTGTTTTATTATCGGCTTCCGAGCTTGGTCTAGTAATACTGTTAGCCAATTAGGAAAGCAGACTATTGCCCTATATAAGTCCGCTACGCATTGGATATTTCAAAATGAAATATTTTTTAACCTCAAATCTATATCTGATGACCTCTTCTTTTTTAACGCTGGATCATGACAGCCAAGCTCTTTATTCCCCATACGCGGTATATAACCTAATATAATCTTTACATTTATTAAATATAGGGGTCCAAGATTGACAGACACCTTGACTTTCGCAAGCTGCACCTTTTGGCTAACCCGGGGGACACGAACTACCTTTCCACTCGGACCTGAGCGGCAAGCATTTCCCAGGTATATAACAGTTTTTTCTTGGTTATAAATATGGCCACAAGGGATCATGTTTTGCCCTGTTCTATGCTCACCCTATTACATCCTGAGTCAGGGAATGTTTGTCTACACAACTTGTGAGTGCTCTCCATACAGAGCCTCTCTTTCAAGTAGGACATTATGGCTATCATGTACGTTGGGGATAATATTCACCCTAACGGGACCAGTACGTATACAATCCTGTCTGGTGATATGTTTGTACTGGACACCTGGCCCAATATGGGGATAACAGGAATCATAAATCGTATTCTTATATTTTTACTTCAGGAATACACTGTGAACTACTGCGATCACTCTTCACAACGGCTTCCCTAGAGCAACTCCATCTAGGACTACCGCATCAACTTGATTGCTCAGTATATGGTGAGCCATGGAACAAATTTATTTAGTCACGTCTTGTGATACTCTATGGCCTTTTGGTCAATCAAAGCCGGGGACTTTTTCACTTTAAAGGGGTTCTTTAACTTTTTTCTTACATGGGTGACTTTCACTCTTTGGACTATGGTCTTCTTGACCACACACTTCCTTTATTGACATAGTACACATCGTGCATGTCACAATCACTCGACTCCTTCCAGGCATCTATCTCTCCAATAGCCTGGTGTCTTTTTCTCCCAGTTCCAAGCACTGGCCTTGCGGTAGCAATGCACTGGTGAGGGAGCATATGCATCCGTAAGGAGATAAGTAGCTTTGCCAATTGGCAGATATTATATCTGTCCAATATGTCTGGATCTATTGGTATGTTTTTAACTTTTGCTAGTTTCTTTGTTAAGAATACATCTCTCTGGATACTAGCTTGGACATGTTCCATTTTATATGCAATTTTAAGCATAAGCTAAATCAAATACTTATGTACGTAAATGTCTTTTTGCAGCCCTGACGAAATTCCCAAAGGCACATATGGGAATGAAACGCGTTGGCTGTGCCGTTATATGTGAAAGAAAATAAAGAATATATCTAAGAAAACAACAGAAGATCTACATATTTAATGGACTCTTTGTGTGACTGACTTCATTGAGTGCGCCTCTCTACTCTTTTTTTCTAATGCTGCCATTTATAGGAGAGGCCAAAAAGATTTTCTACATCTATACCTTCATCTTGCAATATAACAAGCATATACATTAGAAATTCCTGACAATCTTGCTGAATATTCTGTGAAAATTGATTTAGACCAGAACACATGTCTAAAACATTTCGAATTTCAGAAACACTTTCTTTTTTTGTTCTGTCACTGCTACATTTCTCAAACACAGAATTCAACAAATAAAAAAATCTTTGATCCCGATTTTCAACAATCTTTTCTTGTAAAGTTTGGAGAAAAAAAACAACATTAACCACTACATTAGCATAGCAGTTGACACCAGAACTGTTTTCAAACTGAAATCCAACAACATCTTTAACTGAATCCTTTTCCTTTCTGCTTACAATTACTGATTCATCTACTTTTTTCTTTTTGCTACAACTTCACTATAATGGTTCTCATTTCTTCTTTTTCGGCCTACCACACGCTCTTCAAATAGAAGATATTGAGGTAAATTTGGAGCATACTCTCTTCTTAACCTATTATATTCTTTTACACAATTTAGATCTGCACTAATCTTTGTCTCATCAAAATCAATCAAGTACAATCCAGATAAAGTTCTGACTCGAGATAAAGCAACATATGCCATACCCTCCTTGAACACAGAACTCCCAATATTCACCAAAGCACTATCTACACTTAAACCTTGAGATTTATGAATAGTCACCGCATATGCCAAAGAAACAGGAAACTGTTTTCGGCGGATATATAAATCTTTCACAAGCAAAAATGGAGCAGAACAACAACTGATTTGTTGTACTTCTTCAATTCCATCAAATTACATTTTTAAAAATTCAATTCCATCTCTATTTCGGTAATTCACAAAATCAACAAAATGACCCATTGCTCCATTTACTAAACCTCTTTCCACATGTAAATTCCGTCGTAAAATTATACGACAATTTAAACATGCACACAGAGTCTTTTCCAAACCAGCAGTTTTAGATATTGTCTTCTCTAAAGAATCCAATTTTGATTTCAACTTTTCTGACAAAATAATAGTTGCTCCTTTATGCTCTATTTTATCAATAGCTTCCAGTTTCACAATCTCTTGATTTTCTAACTTTAACATTTTGTTGTTGAAGATTGAACATTCTTGCAGAGTTGGCATCAAGCATATCACAGATTTGTTTTCAGCAATTTTCTTAAAAATATTCACTGAGAGAATATTTTCATTTAGAAACAAATTTGAAATTAATCGTGCATGTAAAGCTTCTTTGCCATGCTCACTTACTTTTCCAATTCTTACATCTTGTAGAATATTTTTATAATCTTCATCCTTTGACTGTCGCATATTTTGAAGCAGTTCTGCATATTTGAAATGTAACCATATATAAACATTTCCAATGCTTCCTAGGCACTTCCTGGTATCTTCATGCGTAAGCATTTTAAACACTGGTTGTCCTTTCACTGGAGTTAGCTGCAGTAGATCTCCAAAAACAATAAAGTGTTTGCCTCCAAATAACACATCATACTCTGTTTAAGAATTTCTTGCATTCTTAAATGCACAAAAGCAAGCATTACATTTGATACCATGCTTACTTCATCAATGATAAGAAGTTTAATTTTCTTCAGGAAACTTCACAACAAGCTTCTCCAGATAGCTTGTGGTATTGTAATTTATTATCATGCTCTACTGGCAGCATCAATAAACGATGTAAAGTAATCCCTTTAATGTTATGTGCTGCCAACTCAGTTGGAGCGGTAACAACACAAGACAGCGATGACTCCGTTCTTTTCTGCAGATAAGTTGCAATTGCTTTAATCAGAATTTTTTTTCCAGTTCCTGCTTCTCCACTCACGTACAGTCGGACAGGCATAAATGACGTACATGAGCACTCTTTTTTCTCATGACATAAACCATGCTCAATCTGTTCTGTGACTTCGTCATATATTTGTTTCTGCTCAACGTTTAGTTCTTGGAGAACTGGGCCTTATGGGTCCAGCAGCGCAGGGCACGCCTAATATCTCCGGGTTCACCTGCCTTGTCAGCCAGAGACACGAGACACTCTGTTAGGCGAAGAAAATCAGGTTTATTAGCTGCAGCTAAGCACAGTGGTCCTAGAAGTACACCAGTGGTAAATTCTCAGGAGACTGCCACTTAATTCCGTGGCGCACAATCTATTATAGGGTACAGATTTACAATGCCCACTCCCAAACATACAAAACTGACGAATAGGAATAGTTCGAAAACAAGTTATCGAATGTCCAAAACACACCCATTCTTGAGACCCCGTGTGCTCTCACCCCCTCAAGTTAATCAACACTCGTGCCCGTAATTCAATTTGCAGGTGGTAGAACATGTTTGAATGCTTCAAAGGATAGTTTATGTAACAAGAGAATACACGAAGAGAATAGCGAAGGCCAGTCAAATAAGATGAAGTCAGGAAGAATAGTGAGAGCCAAACAGTCAGTCGAGACAGGGATCAATCAGCCTAGACATGGATTAGTGGACTCGGCCAAACCCTGACATCGGTTTCGTAAAGAAGGGCAGGGGGGTTTACTCTTTAACAGACAAGACACGTAGCAGCTGAAAAGGCAAAAACACCGTGTCTGCCGTGCTGCCTGAGTGAGGCAACACAAAATGGCGGTTAGACACAAAATGGCAGCTAGATACGAAGCGGAGTCGAAAACTACGTAACCTCAGACCCTCCTTTTGCCATACTCAGGCAAAGCACAAAAGACTCATGCTAGTCTGAGTTGATGTCAATGGTCATGAGGTCATTGAGTTGTTGCTGTAACATCATTCTAATATTCTCTGTCTTCTGTGACGCTGGGCTTGGAACACATACAGTGGCACAAAGTCCACAGATGGCTGGGCCACACTGTAAACAGAGGCAACAAGAAAAGATGATCGCCAGAATCGCTCCAAGGAAAGTTAATACTTTCCATCCCCATGTGGACAGTAGTCCCCACAACCATCCCATCACAGACCAATCTCCAGTATCCTGATGAATGGACTCGGAGATGACATGTAGTTTAGAAATGGCTTGGTATACTGTAGGGGCATTATCAGGAACGTAAACGCAGCAACTAGACCCAATTAATTTACAGACTCCTCCTCTATCTGCAAGGACGATATCTAAACCCATCCTGTTTTGTAAAGTCATAAGACGATCCGCCTGAAGTTCCACTGTCAGTTTATTCAATGCTCCAGAAGTTACGTTTATGGTAGCATCGACCACACGGACTGGACGTCTGATGTTTCTGCTATTTACTATTGGACCCCAAAAGGGAAGGAACCCTTTCAGAAAATCTCCTCCCTCTTGTCCAGCTGTGTCTTTAGCAACGATAACCCCTCTACTATATCTCTTTCTATGGTGATCTGCAGGAGCAGTATATGTCGGAGGAAGAAGGAAAGCTATATAACATGTTCCCCAGAAATATGCAGGAAGCCATGTATAGGCTCTGTCATGGCAAATAAAATATGTACCTTGAGATGGTACTAATGGTGAAGAAACAGAGGGTGTGTAAACATATGTATGGGAGCAATTACTCTTTTCCTGCCTGATTTTAGTATTGTGGCCATTTATCTGTAAACACAAATTACCTTTATGAGGTATAGTCCAAATCGGTGAAGATCTTTTCTGTTTAATCTTGTCAGTGAGGCTAGTGATATAGCGAGTCACATTCCACCCATCATATGCTTGCTTCTCATCCTTGGGAATTTTAATAATGTCAGCTATTTTTGCCATTGTTACTATTCCCTTTATCAAAGGACTGTGGCTAAAATCCACTCCACCATTATAAGACCCACCAGGAGGATATGGAAGTTGATTCTGGTATGCATTAGAAAACATAGCCAGATAAGCCCAAGCAGAACCTTCATATGAAAATGGGAGAACTAGATACGGCATCCCTCTCTCTGTATTGTGGGGCATGAGCCCACAGACCCAACAGTCAGTTGTATTTAATACCAATTGATGCTGATGTAACAATTGGATAAATGAATTGTTGAGATATTCCGTTCTCCTCATCTGCTCATGGTCTGGGAGTGCATAGAATTTGTGCGGAGAAATAGTGGTAGAAGAAATCAAAGAGACAGAAGTAGGAGGAGGTGCTGGCTGCATAATGTGTACAATCCATCCTGCACATGCTAATAAACTGAATAAACTTACTAAAATGCATAATGCTACGCCACAGCGACTAAACAATAATTTCTTATAATGGTTTCTTTTCATCATTTTAATATCGCCCCCTCCCATTTCATTATCCATTACTCTAAAGGTGTTGCTCACGATAATCTTCCTTAATCACTTGGCTGTGATTGTTAGCCGTCCTATGACACTGCAAGTCCTGTTGACCTAGTCACTATTCAGGTCACAGCCTAAGACTCCTACCGTGACCCTGCAACTTGATGGATACATGGAAAAAGGAATGTTTTTTAATAAAAACAAAATCAAAAACACAAAGTTCAATTGTCCTTGGTCAATCGTTGTCGTAGGTTGTACCGCGTCTTGCCAGGTATCGTTTGGTCTTTAAACAAAGTTTTTGGACCTGACGTGTTCAGACGCAAGTGCGATGGTACAGCTTCCTGCAAAACATCGTTGTCTTCTTTTTCAGAATTTGTCCAGTCCAGGCGTGCACTACTGAATGGTACAAATCTGGGTACTTTTTCACACTCGCTGTCACCAACACCTTCTCGGACCCACTGGTCATAAGGTAACGGCAATGGTACCCTTTTGCAGTGCACGCCGTGGATCCAGTTCTTCTTCCCCACGACCTTCACTGCTGCACGAGTAGTTAGTAAGACTTGTCTCGGCGGCCCCCAACGATGTTCCAGGTTCTTTTTCCTCTGGAAGTTTTTCAAGCAAACCCAGTCCCCAGGTTGGATGGAGTGTTCTGGATCTGAGGAGGCCTCCGGCAAAGCGTTTTGGACCTGTTGATGAATAACACATAATTTAGTGGTAAGGTCATGCAGATAGTCAACCAACAATGGGTACGGAATGTCCGAGTATTTCTTGGGTCGAGGGACTCCCCAAACATTGGCTGGGCGTCCCAAAACAATTTCGTATGGGCTAAGCCCCAAACGAGAATGAATTGTCTTTCTTGTTGAAAGGAGTGCCAAAGGCAAGGCATCAGGCCAGGAGAGGCCTGTGCTGGCCTGTATCTTTGCCAGTTTAAGCTTGAGAGTGCCATTATAACACCACCAAACCCGCTGACTGAGGGTAGTTTGCCACATGGAATTTCTGTCTAATACCAAGACACACACACACCTTCTGCATAATTTGGCCTACAAATTCACTCCCATTGTCACTCCAGACAATGCGCGGCAAACCAAACCTCGGGAAAAATTCCTTCAAAAGAACTTTGGCAGTGGACAAAGCAGTATTGTCTTTTAGGGGGTAGGCCTCTATCCATCTGGAAAAGGCACAAACCACCACCAAAACATACTTGAGGTTGTTAAAACGTTCCATGTGAATATAGTCTATCTGTAATACCTCAAAAGGATAAGTAGGGGGAGCAAAATAGCCTGCCGGAGTTGGTGTTCCCTTTCCTGGATTGTGCATCAAACAGACAATACAATGCTTCACCACATTTTCTGCCCATTTGGGAATACCTTCATTCTGCCATACTGGAGCCAGGAGTTTACATATACCCCTTGCATTAATATGGGCTGGTCCATGTGCCATAGTAACTACAGGTAGTACATACGCATCTGGTAACAACCATCGCTGATGCTCTGATAATTCCGTCCAACATCCCATCGTGTCCAACATTCCCGTACTCTCTTTCCACTTACTCAATTCTTTTGCAGTCGCTTCCTTCTGAATCATTTTCACGCTGTGTACTGTGTCTTCACACATACCTCCTTCTGCGACCCATCTTGCGGGGCCCGCAACATACATATGACTTTCAACATCTTTCGCTGCTTCCCTCGCTACTTCATCTGCAAATGCATTCCCTTGACCCACATCATCAGTAATCCTCTTAGGTGCACTGCACTTCACAATCGCTACTTGAGCAGGCAAAACAAGTGATTCAAGAAGGTCAGTTACCAACTAACCATGCTGTATTTTAGTGCCTTGGGAGGTAAAGAACCCTCTTTCCCTCCACAAACGGCCAAAACTGTGGGCAACGCCAAAAGCATATTGGCTGTCTGTATAAATGGTCACTCTCTTGCCTTTCGCCAACACACACGCTCTTGTTAATGCAATTAACTCTGCAGATTGCGCTGAATTCTTTGTAATGCTTGCAGTTTCTACTACTGTATGCAAAGTTGTAACAGTATAGGCTGCTGTTGTTTCGCCATTAGGAAGCTTAAAACAAGATCCATCTACCCACAGAATTCCATCCGGATCTGCAAGTGGTGTTTCTTTTAAATCAACTCGACCTGTATTTTCTTCTTCTGTATAAAGGAAACAATCATGCTGGTCTTGTACATTTTTCTCATATAAAACAGGTAACAATGTTGCTGGATTCAAAACATTACATCTCCTGATATGTATGTGACTAGCTAAAAGCGTCAACTCATATCCAGACAAACGAGCACTCGTTAAATGCTGTGTCTTTGTTCTATTCAAAAGGGTATCTACTGCATGTGGCACCATAACATTAAGAGTATGATCTAACACTAGTCCAGCAGATTGACGAATGGAAATCGCCGCTGCTGCTGTTGCTCTGAGACAACCAGGCAATGCTTTGGCTACTGGATCCAAAGTAGCCGAAAAATAGGCACATGGCCTTTGTTTGTCTCCAAATTGTTGTGTCAGAACTGACAACGCGCAACCTTCTCTCTCATGAACATAGAGTGTGAAAGGCTTACTATAGTCTGGAGTACCCAACACCGGAGCAGAACACAAAGCAGTACGTAAATCAGAAAAACTCTTCTGACATTCATCAGTCCAAGGAAGAGGTTGGGGTGTGTCTTTCAAGGTAAGTGCCAACGAAGGTTTGGCCAATAAGGAAAAATTCGGGATCCATTGTCTAAAATAAGAGGTAATACCTAAGAAAGCACATACCTCTCTTTGTGTGGATGGCACAAACATTCGTGCAATTGCATGGGTACGTTCTGGGGTCAATCGCCTTCCCTCTTTTGACAAGAGATGACCTAAATAGGTAACCTCTTGGCAACAATATTGTAACTTAGAAGGTGACACCTTATGACGTACGTCAGACAAATGACGTAAAAGCGAAACAGTCGCATTTTTACAAACATCCTCTGAATCGGCAGCCACTAACAAATCATCCACATATTGTATAAGAGTAGCACCTGGAGGCAAAGAAAAAGTGTCAACCTGAGATTTCAAAGCCTGACTATAGACAGAGGGACTCTCACAATAGCCTTGAGGTGCACGCTTAAATCGGAAGCTTCGGCCTCCGAGGGAGAAACCAAAGAGATCCCTACTCTCCTCAGCAATAGGAATGCTAAAGAAAGCATTTTTGAGATCAATAACCAAAAACCAAGCTGCCGAAGCAGGAATCATAGTGAGCAAAGCAGTAATATCCGGGACAACAGGAAACTGAGCGACAAGAATTTTGTTGACCTCTCGGAGATCAATTACGAAACGATACACAGGTGGCTGAGAAGGATCAGTACATTTAAGAACAGGCAAAACAGGACTATTGCAAACATTTCCTCTGGTCTCTTCAACCACGCCCTTCTGAACCAAGTCATAAACAATAGCCAACAAAGCTCTCTCACCATCATTAGAGATCTTGTATTGAGGAATGCGTGGCAACTTAACATTAGGCTTAACAGTAATCACATAAGGTGGAATTTGAAGCAAACCAACATCATTCGGACCCGTAGCCCAAAGCGTAGCAGGAAGTGAACACAATTCGAGTGGCAGTTGGTCTTTAGATACGTACATCGGAGAAGTCAATTTGTCACCCAAAGTAAGATGTACACCAGAGGGGGAACAATACAATGTAGCATGCAAATGTTTTAACAAGTCCAAGCCCAATAAATTCTCTCCGCAACCCGTCGTCAATAGAAGTGGAGCTTCTAAATCATACGGACCAATAGATATGGGCAAAGGACAAGAAATAGGGTTAGCAACTGGGGCGCCAGAAAATCCTACAGAAACATTCGTTAAGCCAGACAAAGGTGCCCCAGGGAGTTTGGAATGTATAATAGAACTTCTCATTGCACCAGTATCCAAAAGAAATGGTTCTGTAACACCCAATGCGACAACATCAATATAAGGTCCATTCTGATCCACTGGAACTGATACGACTCCCTTACTTTGTCTATGGCTGTCCTAGCTAGTGTGAAAATCAGGACTTTCACTCTCTACATAATAATCGTCATTATAATATTGCGCAGACTGAGATTTCTGCTGGTCAAAATAATTCATAGCATTCTGCAAAGGTAAGGAACGCTGTTCTTGAGACACCGCACCTCGCCCTCTACCTCTAGGTGCTTGCTGAAAACCACCACGACCTGGTGGCACAGATCGTTCACCAGTACGTTGTAGTAAAACCGGACAATTAATCTTAAAATGACCTTCCTCTTTACACTAGGCGCATTGATTAGGACCCACCTGAGATCGCGGAACGAAAGGTGTAGGTTTCTGCAATAACCTTTGAAACTGTGAAGGCTGTTGCGATTGAGGCTGATCGGAACGAGGTGGATAAGCTTGTTGCAAAAGAATCTTCGTTTTCAATTCTTTAGTCTTTTTCTCTGCTTTTTCCTTTTCTTCCTTATCCCTATTCTCATAATACTGAGCAGTAGCTAATATTTGGGCAGTCGACGAAACAGCCCATGAACTCTCTGATTGTTTCAATTTATGTGATAGTTCTGGAAGCAAATTAAAGACAAATTTATCTACAAATAATCGCTGTCCACCTTCAGTACTCATATCTTGATCACTATGGTCGATGAAAGTTTCTTCAAAACGAGTAAAGAAATCGGAGATACTTTCATCTGTTTTTTGCTTACATGCCGCTAACTTATCCCAGTTAACGCGTACAGCAGGCATCATTGTTTTCATAAGAGCTATTATTCTACCGGGTAATTCCGTGATCAAATCTTCGGGTTTGGCACCACCTATTTGTCCTGCATCAGCGGCTACTATAGCAGCCCAAGCACCACCTAAAGCTTGATCATGATCTTCTCTACGAATTTTAGCCCATATAGCCTGTGGGACTACATTGCCCATCAGTAAATCAATATATGCCAAATTCATGATACGTGCATCAACAGTCTGAGACAACTCTTTATAATACCCAGCAGGATTCTTACGAGGGTCCGGCAAGGACTGTTTAAGTGCCAACACTTCCAATCTTTTCCAAGGATCATGTACCCATATACGCTGAAAATGAGCTGGAATAGCTGGATTAGCACCTGCTTGAGGAACTTCATCTCTCCATATTGGAGGAACTTCTCGCATAGGATATGGTTTTATTCTACGGCGAACCGCAGGATCAGGTTCAAGAGAATCTTGAGAGAAAAAGGAAGACTTGAAAGTAACAAGCTAATGAACAGCATGCTCTACATCAGGACCCACAATAAGTCCCCTATCAAATTTATCGTGTATCTCAAACAAACCCTGCGGAGGTAAATCCAAATCCATATCTCCCCATGCTTTGATAAGAGTATTACACATAACATTAAAGACATATATCTGCGTAGGCGCATTCCATTGAAGAAAGGTGTCTAAGATATCACGCACACTATACTGTAGACTACTCATTTTTTTTTAAAATATATTTTTATTGCAGAGTCATAAAGAAAGCATCGAAACTGGTCAGCCTTTACACTCATGACATCTCAAGGCACTTCTACATCCATAGGTTTGCACACAGCCATTTAGCCCACATCCCGGAGGCTGGGCGGCGTATCATTACATTCCATCAAAATGTCACGGTGATCATCTCAGGGAGACGTCCGGCCAACAACACAATATGATATCCGCATTTTATTCCCACCAAACTCCCGCCCCCAAACAACCGCTAAGGACAGCCAGCCCTCCCGTGTGTGCAATGTCAGTACTACCAGAGCCCAGTGCGTCAGGCCTACTCTAGTGCCCTCCCACGGTTGTAGTTCCTGAGAGCCGTTAACAATCTCATTACGTGTAATCAGGGTGTGTAGCCCGTTGATCACTTTCTGTTGTTCCTCAGTCTCCGGTCACTACTGCTGCCTCCTCTCCCCTTCCTACAGCTGTCCTCTAATAACTCCCCCCCTTCCCTCCCCCCCCAACTGCTGCTGCTGATGTGGGAGGTAATCGCGGGCTCCGAAACAAGAGTTCGTTACTAATCGAGTTAATGCATTTGTGCCTCTGGGCCTCTAGGGACTCCGCACTCTGAACAACCCTACTCTTCATCCTCTGTCATGTAGTCTTTCAAAGCCTGTACTATCGTCGCCCAATCCCTCGCCATCTCCAAGCTCTTTTCGTTACCCGTCCTGGCAGCCTGTCGCATTCTAATCACACTTTCACACCTGAACCATTTCAACATCTCATTCATCCATCTCCTAACCGATGGGCCCTCCTTGCATTTCCAGTGCCAGGTAATCTCTCTCTGGGCCAAAATGAGTCCCAGGTCAATGAAATTGCTCGTGATCTTTGTTCGAGCCGTGTGAGGGAACCAAAGCAACAGGCAAGCCGCCATATCGAACTCCACCTCTCTGTCAGTGACCACATTCAGAAGCTCTCCTACTGCAGGCCAATACGTCCCTAACTTCGGGCAGCCCCATAGCAAGTGGTCTAGCTCAACCTCCGGCGCCAAGCACCTCGGGCACACCGCATCCTGTACTCGAAAGTACCGTCTAATCTTCCCCGGGGTCAGATACGCCCTATGCAGTACAAAGAAATGCACCTGTTGGAAGCGCGCATTTCTGCTGCCCTTCCATGTCCGCTCCAGAATATGGCCCCAGACCGTGTCTGGAATGGGTTTGCCTATGCTTTCCTCCCATTTAACCTTCAGCGTAGTTAGGGGCTCCAGTCCCTCATGTAGCATACGGGAATGGAGGCAGGTCACCGCTTTGGTTGTACCCGCTGCCATCACCACAAATTGGCAGGCCATAGTCGTATCCGGTTCTGTCAGCCCCCCTTTCCAGTGTTTTCGCAGCGCCGCGACCACTGCGGCATGTAAAAGATAGCTCCCATCCGGGAGACCAAATCGATCTTGCAGCACCCTAAAGGGGACCAGCGTCCCATCCAGATATAAGTCCCCCACCATCTGTAAACCCAGCTCTTCCCATTCCAACAATGGGGACCAGTCGCCCCCATGCGGTAGCGCCGTCAACATCCCTTTAGGGATCTCCGGCGCGTATGGCCTTGCTGCCCTCGCCCTTTTCAAGCTCCTGTGCCAGCACAACCTAAGTGTTCTCTCCTCCATGGTTAGATCTCTCAACTTCAGCCTCTGTTGCATAACTATATATGATAAGATGTGTCTCTGGATACCAGTCCATCGCTCTTGGTCCGGGCCCCTAAATTCTTTGGCGATGGTTTGCGTTAATACTTGTAGCTGAGCCGCTAAGTAATATAATTCAAAATCGGGAACCGCCATCCCTCCTTCCCGTTTGGGTCTCATCAGAGTGTCCAATGCTACCCTATGCCTTCCAGGCCCCCAAAGGAAGTTGATAACCATAGTCCTCAATTCCTTGAAGATCCGTTGGGGTATCCATATCGGAAGGGTGCGGAAGTAATAGAGCAGCCTAGGTAGAGCCACCATCTTCAACAGTGCTACCCGGCCTAGGACCAGAAAGACATACATCCCCTCAGAGCTCGTATACAGAGCCCTACATTTCCGTCCAGCAAGTTCGCGGCATCGTGATAGACGTGGACTCCTAGAGGGGTGAAGCAAGTACCTTCCCAGACTACGTCCACTGTGAGGGGGGGGTACGGCGTGTCCACCCGCAATGGGTAAACGCAAGTTTTGTTCCAGTTTACATGGAGGCCAGACAGCCTACCAAAGCGTGACAACAATTCCACAGCTCCCTCTAGCGCCCCTTCAGTGTCTTCTAGGTACAGTAACAGATCATCAGCATATACCGAGATATGATGGGTAAGCCCACCATGCCCAATCCCAGTATACCAAGCCCCAGTCCTTGCCTGAACCGCCAGTGGCTCCATCGCTAAAGCAAACAACAGGGGAGAGAGCGAGCAACCCTGCCTCGTCCCTCTATGCACCGGGTAAGCGGATGATATGACAGACCCCAAGCGTACCCTTGCAGTTGCAGAGGAGTAGAGAACCCTCTTCCACCGTCCAAAGCCGTCTCCCAGGCCGAACTTCTCCAGCACCCCATCGAGGTACTGCCACTCGAGGCTATCGAAGGCCTTCTCGATGTCCACTGAGAGAACTGCCGATCTCTGCTCCGAATCTCGTGCACTGTCCAATAGGCGGACCAGGCGCCGAATGTTCATTGAGGTGCTCCTGGTGGGAATAAACCCAGCCGGATCCCTGTGTATCAACTTGGTCATGTGCGGCAGAAATCTAGTAGCCAGAATACAACTCAGGATCTTATAATCCACCGTCAGCATAGACAGGGGTCTGTACGACTTCACATCAGAAGCCTCCTTACCGGGCTTCAACAGAGGTACCACCAGGGCTTCCCTCATTGACTGGGGTAGCCGCCCAAGCGACATGGCTTCAGAGTACACCGTCAAGAGCCTGAGCGCCAGAGTATCGATATACTTTACATAAAATTCAATCGGCAGGCCATCAACCCCCGGCGTCTTATTCTTGGCCATCTGTTTGATGGCCACCCGAATCTCCGACATCGTTATGGGGCCACCCAAACCCTTTGCTATTCCGTCATCCAGCTCTGGGAGACGAACAGTGTCCGAGTTGTCGCCTATCGCGGAGCTCGCCACACCCAGCTGACTTGCATATAGGCTCGTGTAATACGACTGGAAACGTCGCGAGACTGCCGCCTGTGAGTAGACCAGTTCCCCGGTCTCCGTCTTAATGCTCATGACCGGGCAACCTCTAGGTTCCGGAGTAGCAAGTTTAGCAAGCAGTGTGCCCACCTTATCCCGTTCCGCATGCACCTTGGTGATATAGAGCTTGTGATCGTAACACCGCAGACGCTCCGACTCAGTTGCAACCACTTCCTTCGCCTCTAGCAATCGCTCCTGTAAGTCAGGTCGCTCAGGCCTACGCTGCTCTAGGTCTCTCAACACACACTCCGCCCTCTCCAGATTGGCTAGAACTGACGTCCTTTTATTCGAGAATCTGCCCATGCAGACTCCCCTCACCACCACCTTCATTGCATCCCATTCAATTGACCTCGTGGCAGCCGTCCCCGCATTCTCAACAAAGTAGCGCTCTACACCCTGGAGGACCGTATCACTGAACACCGGGTCCTCTAATGTGTCCGGCCGCAGTCTCCACGTCGGGACCGCCGACCTCGACCTTTGCCATTTCACCGTCATCAGTAAGGGATTATGATCGGAAATGGTTCTGGATAGGTATTCCGAGTGGGCTATCATGGCAGCCAAAGGGCCACTACAGAGGATGGAGTCTATCCTAACATGCAACGCATGCACAGCCTAGAAGAAGGAATAGTCCCTAAAGTCCGGGTGTTGCTCCCTCCATACATCAACAAGGCCCCACCTCTCCTGCCAGTCTTTCCTGTGGGTGGCTAACCTACGCACTGGTGAGTCGACCAATGGTGGGTGCGACCTATCCAATGAGACATCAGTAATCGAATTAAAGTCACCTCCCAGTATGATGGGGCCTGCTAGATAGTGTGCCAAGGAGCCCGTCAAGCCATCCAAAAATCGGGCCTGGCCAGTATTGGGGGCATATACACTACACAAAACCACGTCACGACCATAGAGCCTCCCCTCCACCGCCACATACCGACCCTCAGGGTCCACCAGCTGATTCGTGGCTTGGAATGGGATCCCTGCCCTAACCCATATTAGCACCCCCCGGGCAAACCCCGAATACGTGGTGCCAAACACCTGACCATGCCATCTCTTCCACAGCGCAGTACATTCTTGCTTGGTTAAATGGGTTTCTTGCAGTAGCGCAATTTGGATGCCTCGCCTCACTAGATGAGCGTGCACCTTGTATCTCCTTGACATTGTTCGGAGTCCACGGACATTCCATGTGAGGCATTTCAAATCAGGTAACGTCCCCATTGCAGCCAACTCCCACCCCCCTCCACAGTGTCAATCGGCCACCCACATCAGTGCAGTAAAACCCCCCGCTCAAAACACCCCTAAAAACTCTCCCAACCCCACTCCCCAGAACAGGACCTAATAACTTGTCATCAGCCCCCATCCAAACACTTAACACAACACACATTTCCCTACTCTGTAGTCGTCACTACGGAAAGCCTTAAGGGCAACGAGAGGGTGAGGCAGAGCCAACCAGGGGCAGGCTAGGCCCTTGCCCCGCTCCCCTGATCCCCTACGGCATTGCAACATAATACCTACTAGCATGCATAGCACCAGGGCAGTCTGTCCCAACAGGAATAACTTACATGGCTCCCACACTGAGTGTCACTCGTTAAATAGACCATCAGCTGTCTGCGGGGTGACTGTTGGCCCTCCAGCGCTATCAACGTCTGATAGCTCGCCTCCAGACTTCCCTCCGTCGTCTCCGGAGTCCGTGCCCACCGATAACCCCTCCAGTTGTGAGCCCGTGATGGTCGCCGTTGCGGCCAAAGCTCCTCTCCTGTCCTCCGCCATCTGATCGTCCCGCAGCGCTCTCTTGAGTTGGTTTCGCTTGCGGATACGTTGCGACTATCATGTCTGGACCCGTTTCTGTCTCTCCCTCGTACCCGTACCTTTGCGGTCCGTACCAGCCCGATACAACTCGAGCCATGACCACACTTCGTCCGGGGTTTGAAAGAATTGGCTCGTTCCATCCATAATCACTCTTAGCTTGGCCGGAAAGAGCAAGGAATATTGTATACCCTCATCCCTCAGTTCCTTTTTCACAGCCAGGTAGGAGGCCCTACGTTTCTGGACTTCCTGTGTGTAGTCGGGGAAAACCGTGACCGAGCTATTGTCCACCTGGAAGGGGCCCGTTGAGCGTGCTCTCTGTATCAGTAGGTCCCGATCTTTAAAATGCAGCAGCCTGATCACCATTGGTCTGGGTGGGCGGCCCGGCATGGGCGGGTGGGCCGGGACCCTGTGCGCTCGTTCCAGGGAGAAGAAGGATGACAGACCCTCCGAGGCCACGACCGTTTTAAACCAGTTCTCCATGTAGGCGACCGCGTCATCCCCCTCAACATTTTCCGGCAGGCCCACCACCCTCACGCTATTCCTCCTGTTGCGGCTTTCGGAGTCCTCCGCGCGTTTCTCCAGCGTTGCCAAGCGACCGAGGATATCGGTCAGTTTGTGTTCTGCGGTCACCACCGCCGGTTTAAGTTCCTGGAGCAGTGCCTCATTTTCTTTCACCCTGTCGGTAAGTTTAGCGTGATCCGCTCTCAAGAGACCCAGCCCCGTGGGCACCTGCGCGATATCCTGATGGAGGGACTCCTTGGTCGCGGTTATCGCCTCCAGTATCCCATCCAGCCGCTTATTCAGCCTCCACTCCTGTGCCGAGCGTTCCGGGTCAGTGTGGGTCCCGCTATCCATGTCTGATACCGTCGCCTGGTTCGTTTTCAGGCTTGTCTCCAGGGGTCGTCCCGGTCCCTGCCTCCCTCCGCCAATCGAGGGTGGCCCCCCAGTCCCTCTTGTAGCCCGGTCGGCTCAACTGTTTCCCCGAGAGGTAGTTTCCAAGTTCAGGTGCCAGGTCGTTTGCAGCTCCTGGGCCAACTCCTGCACTCAATATGGCCGCCCGCTCTCCATCTCACCTCACTCCGAGCAGGCAGTGTTCGAAGCTGGCTGGTCTCCAGCAAGCACCCCTGAGCTCCCGGGCCTCACCCTATTCAGGCTCTCGCTGCCCCCAATGTGGGCTCTCTATATCCCCAAGGCAGAATCAAGGGAGGCCCAGGCCGGGATCGTGAAGGGGCCAACAACATGCACCAGGCCAAGCAGGGAAGCGCTGTGCGGAGTCGGGCGCGCAGTCCCCGGGGGGGCGGCACTCCTTATCGTTCCGTGCTCCGGCACCCAGCGCCTCCTGCGCACCTCCCAGCCGCCACCTGTACGACCATGCGGAGCCACTGCTCTGTTGTACGTCGATGAGCCCCCACCGCCCCAGCCAGTCCGCGGCGCCCGCCAGGTCCGCTCCTCCTTTAACCCAGCGAGCGCCTTCGCAGGCCGTCTCCCTGCTCAGGGAGCAACGCCGCGCCGGGGCACTCGTACGGGGCTGTCGCTCACGTGTGGGGCCGGGTGCAGGATCCAGCAGTCCTCCCCATGACTCTTCCCCGGTGTGCCCCCTTCACCGGTTCTCCAATAAGTGGAGCCGCGTGGCCCTCGACTCTGTAGTCCGTGGGTAGGGAGCGATGCTTCCTCACACGGCCGCCATTGCCGGCGCCGGGGGAGCGGCTCCTCGATCGCAAAACACCAATGCAGCGATGGGCGCTCCTCACCGACTATCTCGCCAATGCACCATGCGCCACAGCGGTCTCGCTCCACTCTCTACCGCAGGCAGCAGTCCTCGCTATGCCCCAGCCACGGTCCGCCGCACTCCGTAACTCAGCTCTCGCAGATCGGTGTTGCCGTCATCTTAAGTTCCATCCCGCAGCATCTCCGGGCTCCGAGAGCGGGTCCTGATGCACTTCTCGGCGCTCGTCAGCCCGCCGCCGCGCTACCCTGTTACCCCGGTGCTCTGCCCAGTACACCCGTGCTATCAACAGTGGGTGTGTGAGGTTTTACAGGATAATATGCGGGATCGGGTGCGGGATCGGGTGCGGAGCTGCAGGCTCACGCCGCCATCCCGATCGGCGTCCAAACCACGCCCCTCTACTGTAGACTACTCATGATCCAATTACGAGTGAGAGAATCTAATTTAATCTGTTCTTCTAGATCTGGAATCTGACTACGAGATTGCCTTCGAGATGAAGCAGGAGAAAAAGAAAGAGGCCCAAGAAAAGGTGACAAGAGACCAGAGACAGTATCAACTAATCGTTGTTGAGCTGTAGGGGAATCCGATACTATTCAGGAGACAATGTATTCTGTCCGGCAGGAGAAGAGCTAGTAGCAAGAGAAACTGACGGCAAGGAAGACTGAGGCATAGACAACTGAGGAACAAAAGCCGGTGGCAAAGGAGGCGGAGGTGGAATCACTGGAAGAGGCAAATGTGCGGGAACCGGAAGAACTGGATTAGCAGCAGGTTGTAATGGGGGGCATTAGCACCTAATACATAAGGTGGAGGTAATGTCAATAGATGGGACATGAAAGGATCCTCGTCAGGACCTTTACTCTTTGAGGAAGTAGGCAACACAGGATAACACTTATCTATTGCCATACGATGCTGTCGTTCTGAAACTTCAATCAGCTGATCAGTCTCATCATTTTTTAACTGTTGGGCAGCCTGTAATATCGTCATGTCTTGCATTTTTTTATCTTTTTTTGCTTGTTTAATTTCTTTCTGCTTGGCTTCCTTACGCCAGAGGTGGAACGAGTCAAACATTGCTGGCCGGGCTTTTCTTTTAAACAAAGTTGCTTCCAAATTATTTAATAAGAAAAGACTCCAGCGCATCCAGAACGCCTCCGCCCAACTCATCCTGGATGTCCCCCGACGCAGCCAAATCTCCAGCCACCTGAGGAACCTGCACTGGCTCCCCGTCGACAAGAGGATCACTTTCCGGCTCCTCACCCACGCACACAAGTCTCTCCACGACCTGGGCCCCAAGTACCTCAACGACCGCCTGACCTTCTACACGCCCACCCGCCAGCTACGGTCCACCAGCCTCGCCCTCGCAGCCGTACCACGCATCCGAAGAGCCACCGCCGGAGGAAGACTTGGAACTCCCTCCCTATCCACCTTCGGCTGACCCAGGACCATCTCGCCTTCAGGAAACAACTCAAGACCTGGCTGTTCGAGCAGTAGCATACCCCTCCCCCAAGCGCCTTGAGACCCTCCCGGGTGAGTAGTGAGCTATACAAATGGCATGATTGATTGATTAATTGATTAATATGTCATGCTCAAATCTACCATTTTGTGGCCACAGTAAAACACCATCTTTCTTTGTGTACCGTATCCATGTTTCATTAAAAATAATAGACCAAGACCATGCTTCGAATAGAGCTCATAAGTGGGAGTTCCAACCGGAGGAATCGGACAAGAATCCTCTAGCCGGGAATCCCTAGAGCAACCAAAACAACAAAATTTCCTAAACTTACTAAATCCAGGCATTTCGTATCGAACTGGATTTATTCCAAACATCAAGAGGTTTGAAGACAATATAGTCACAGCACAAGCATACTTACCCCTTGGCTTCGATTAGTGCACTACTCGAATAACAAAACAAAACAAAGAGTGGGCGCTACCCACGAATACTTAACTAAATATTTTTTTATGCCAACAGATGTCCGTCTAACGTCTCGCGATACCAATCATCACCAGAGGGCCAAGGCAGGGCGACAGTCAGGGCAGCAGTCGTCAGCAGCCGTCGGAAAGGAGTAGCCGCTCTTCAAAAGACCTTCGGTCCACTTCGACATACAGGGGTCGCTCACGTGGTTCACGAATCCTCCAGAATTTTCTTGCGAAGCTCCTCACGATCTTCGGGCTGAACCACTACCACTGAAGTCGCCCACACATTGGGCGCCAATTGGAGAACTGGGCCTTATGGGTCCAGCGGCGCAGGGCACGCCTAATATCTCCGGGTTCACCTGCCTTGTCAGACAGAGACACGAGACACTCTGTTAGGCATAGAAAATCAGGTTTATTAGCTGCAGCTAAGCACAGTGGTCCTAGAAGTACACCAGTGGTAAATTCTCAGGAGACTGCCACTTAATTCCGTGGCGCACAATCTATTATAGGGTACAGATTTACAATGCCCACTCCCAAACATACAAAACTGATGAATAGGAATAGTTCGAAAACAAGTTATCGAATGTCCAAAACACACCCATTCTTCAGACCCCGTGTGCTCTCACCCCCCTCAAGTTAATCAATACTAGTGCCCGCAATTCAATTTGCAGGTGGTAGAACATGTTTGAATGCTTCAAAGGATAGGTTATGTAACAAGAGAATACACGAAGAGAATAGCGAAGGCCGGTCAAATAAGATAAAGTCAGGAAGAATAGTGAGAGCCAAACAGTCAGTCGATACAGGGATCAATCAGCCTAGACGTGGATTAGTGGACTCGGCCAAACCCTGACATCGGTTTCGTAAACAAGGGCAGGGGGGTTTACTCTTTAACAGACAAGACACGTAGCAGCTGAAAAGGCAAAAACACCGTGTCCGCCGTGCTGCCTGAGTGAGGTAACACAAAATGGCGGTTAGACACAAAATGGCGGCTAGATACGAAGCGGAGTCGAAAACTACGTAACCCCATTCTTTTTCCAAATCTTCTAAGTTAACTACATCCTCCTGAGCTTCTTCCATGGCTCTTTCCACTTCATCCATGGCCGTGGCAGCTTCATTTTGGATAATTGGTCCTCCTAGTGGATCCTGACTCAATGAAGCAGAACTCTGACTGTCTTGAGAACTGTCTCTAGCAATCTCTGCTTCAATTGTAGCTTCTTGCTGTATTTCCTCGTTCAACATTTGCAGATAATTTGAAAAAACAGGACATTCTATGGTATCCTTGGTTCCATTGAAGGAATCTTCATAACTGAGAAAATCTCCAAGTAGTTCCTCTTCTGTACGCCATGGCTTAAAGAGTTGCAAAAGAGCTAAATAGTAAAATTCCCTTTTGTCAGGAGATTTGCAACTCAATTTTCGATGATTAATCAAATGGCCTTTTCTTTGTTTCTACTGAAGTTGTGTTTGCGGGAACCGCAGGTACATCCCCAATGAGGCACACCGAAGAATGATCACACATAAGTGCTTCGTTTCTTTCTAGAATTTTTCACGTTTTATTTTCTTAAGAATTACTTCATTTGAGAGTTGTTTGTAGTTTACTGATATTTAAAGCATATCAAAAGACAACATCATTATGCATCCGAACTGTGATATCCTATGCATTTCGGGCTGATAGGCCCTTGGTCACGGATAAGCTGAGGAGGAAGAGTAAAGAAAGACGAGTGTAAGGGATGAAGCTCAAGCATATAGCGTGAATAGTGTGTACAAAGTGCTCATAGTGCGATTAAAAAAGACGGATAATATGTTGTGGATGACGTGAAAAAATAGTAACCAAAAGTGATAAAGAACGGATGAAGAAACGTAGTTAACTCGTAACTAAAATACGACAATTCCTGCTGATGGGAAACATGTAGGTCTAGAACAGAAACTTTAACTTTAAAGCCGACGTGGGCGTGCTCCGTACACAAACGGTTGCGTGATGGTTTAAAGCTTGCAGAATAGCGCGTTAGCATGCACTTACTTCAGGATGAAGAACATAACGGCGTATAAACGCGTGCTCACTCGACTTAGCGGCCGGTTGTCTAATGTGTCAGGAAATGAAGTGAGTAGATATATGCTTAGAGACTTAAGCATAGAAAGTAAAAGCGGACTAACGTGTAGTAGTGAAGTTGAAAAAGTGTGGCAGCCATTTTGGAATGGTGAAGTTATCGTGAGAATCGAAACAAGGTACATACAATGTGTAAGCGGTATCAGAATATACATGGTAGCGTAATAAACACTATGTACAAAATTATAAAAAACAACTTAATTCAGTACGATCGTTAAGCCCGTTCGGCTTAAGAGTCTGTAGCAAGTAAATCCATTCAAGTTCTCTCCTAAGTAGGAATTTGGAGTTATCAGTTCCTTCTTTTTTCAATACCGTTTCAAGAATGATGAATTTCATTTGAGCGATGGTATGTTTAGCCTCAATGAAATGCATAGCAATGTTTGATTTTTCAGATCTTAGTCTAATGTTAGACTTGTGTTCATTGAGTCGAACTTTCATTTTCCGTTCTGTCTTGCCAATGTACAGTTTGCTACACGGGCATTTCAATGCGTAAATTACATTGGCAGTATCACATGTTGCATCCACCTTGAGTTTTACATCGTGACCTTTCATAGGGTGCTGTATAGTGTTTCCTTTGATGGCACTGTTGCAGTGACTGCAGTTGCGGCATGGTTGGGTGCCTCGATGTTGTTTGGATGGCTCACTAGATTTGGTTAGGATTTCTTTCAAGTTGTTGCTTCTGGTGTGAGCGAAGATTGGAGGTTGCTCAAAAATACCCATGAAGTCGGGTTCATTTTTTAACACAGGCCAATGTTTGCAGATAATCTTTTTAAACTTGCAACTGGCTGTTGAATACTTGGACACGAGCACCATGCGTTGTTTTGAATCCTTTTGAGACTTAGTCATACTGTCACTTCTAGAGATGGTGGTGACACGATCACGTGCTTGTTTCAAGATGTTGTGGGGATATCCTCGTTCAAGAAATCTGTTTTCCATTTCTGTGATACGTTCTTCTACCAGCTGTTCGTTAGACACTATGCGTTTGACGCGTAGCATCTGGGAGAATGGGAGGTGTTTTTTAAGGGAGCCTTGATGAAAACTAGAATAGTGTAAAGCATTGTTTCGATCAGTACTTTTCCTATAAAGGTCGGTGACCAATCCTTGTGAAGTGTTTTTTATATGTACATCCAGAAATGCGATATCTGTATCGCTGATGAGCCATGTCAGTTTGATGCGTGGATCTTTAACATTAATTTCAGTCATTAGGTCATGTAGAGTTTCCTTGGTATCTGACCATACAAAGAAAAGGTCATCAATATAACGTGCGTACAGTTTGGCATGTTTCTGGAAATTCAAGTTAGTGTATATGTAGCTCTTTTCGAAATTTTCCATGTATGTATTTGCGTATGACGGGGCAGCACAATTACCCATGGCCATCCCAGAGAGTTGTAGAAACCAGCGATCATGTACTTTGAAGTAAGAATGGTAAAGGGTAAACATCATTAATTCAATTAGAAATGTTTGGAGTTTCACGTCAATTCCACTGTTTAGTAATGTATGTTCAATAGCTTCAATTCCTCCAAGGTGCGGTATAGAGGTATACAATGAACTCACATCAGCTGTGCATAGTATGTAAGATTCATTTTGAAGGTTCGGAATTTTGGAAAGTTTCAACAAGAAGTCAGTTGTGTCCTTGATGTAGCTATGGGATTGGATCACTAACGGTTGTAAATATTTGTCGATAAATTTGCCAGTTCTCTCATGAATAGATTTTTTGGTGGATACTATGGGCCTGAACGGTGGATCCATCAGATTTTTGTGGATTTTCGGGCTCATGTGTATTGTGGGACTTTTAGGACAATCAATCAACAGATATTTTTTAGTGCGTTCTTCGATGATTCCGTTTTGGAATGCTTTCAGCACGATGTCTTTGAGTAGATCTTGGTACTCATTTGTAGGGTTACAGTCCAACTCCAAATAGATGGAGGTGTCTTCTATGTGCTCTTTAAGTTTGTTCTGATACATTTCACTGTCCAAAATAACTAATGCGCCCCCTTTGTCCGCTTTGGTGATATTGATCTGGGGATTATTGGCCAATGCTTTCAAAGTATCGCGGTCTTTAGTGGTTAAGTTCTGGGTCTTCCTTGGTGTCTTAAAGTTGATCTTTGAGAGATCCTGACGGACTAAAGTTTCGAACAAGTCTATACATTTGTGGCTGGTCGGTGGTAGGTATGTACTTGGTGGTAGTAGTCCTTTGAGTTCATCCTCTTTTGTGGTAGTTACAGGAGGTAGGACATTGTCGAAAAAATGTCTAAGTCTAAGTTTACGGGTAAATTTAAATGTGCTTACTTCAAGTTCCAAAAGGTTAGTGGAAGTGGTTGGGATGAAAGAAGTACCTTTCTCCAATAATTTCATTTGGTAGTCACTGATTTCCGTCTTCGAGATGTTAATTATGAGACTTGTTTCTTTTTGGCTATTGTGCTTCTGGTGGCTGGTGGACTGATGTCTCTGTCTTTTGTTCTTGCTCCGCCTGGGTCGTCGGGAGGAGCTTGGCTTACCTCTAAAAAAGACTGTGTTGATGTGGTTAAATCTTGAGGTTGGTTGGCACTCGATGTGCTAGCTTGTTCTCTGTTAGTCGGTTGCCTGGATGGTTGGGGACGTTTTGGTGGAATCCTTGTCGAATCTGAGTCGGATGATGAGGTGTCGGTGTTCATGGTTGATGGTTTGTTGCGAACGTTTTTGGGCATAAATATCGGCCCAAGAGTAAACTTCATCCAGCTTGTAATCCAGCGTGTCGCGTCGGAATTTTCTGACTTTACGCTCTAATATTTCCTTCTGATATTTGCCCAAAATAGTTTTAGTGTCTTCAAGCATGGATGTTAGTTCCTCGTTTGTGAGTAGATTTTTTACTTCTTCTTGCAGTTCTTTCATTTCGGTCTCCATTTCTTTAAGGATGCCTGCTAGTTCCTCGACAATTAACAATATTAGATCTAAGCTGCACTTATTAAGTATTCCATTCCATTTCTCGAGGAAGCTTTTGGAGTTTTTACACAGTGAAGGTTTTAGTGCAATGCGAAGACCACGTGGGATCCTGAGTGCCCGGTGATACCGCAGTAAAGTGCTCGCATGGAGCTTCTGGTTGATATGTCTTTTCGACAAGTAGATTTTCTTTGTTTCACCAGACATCCTTCACATCCAATTACTGCATTTACTCCTTTATTGATATCTTCTGTGATGTTCCTCTTTAAAGTATAGCTTTGCTGAACTTCATAGAGACTTGGTCGCCCCACTCACTGCTGCCGCTCCTGCCTGCCTTTGCCGCCTCCTGCCTGCAGATTCCTTCACTCGCTGCCCGCTGCTCCTGGGAATTTCCCGCTGCCCGCTGCTTCTTGGAATTTCCCGCCGCTGCCTCCCTGCGGCCCCGCCCCCCCTGTGATTCCATTCGCCGCCCCGCTCCCGCCACCCAGCTGCTCCTCCCTCCCGGCTCCTTACTTAAGGGGACCGTAGGGGACCACAGAGTGTGACCGCTCAGCCCTCCACAGGGCTTGGTCGCCCCACTCACTGCTGCCGCTCCTGCCTGCCTTTGCCGCCTCCTGCCTGCAGATTCCTTCGCTCGCTTGTGGAAAAGTAAATTTTGCCATGTTCTGTGTCCCTACGTGTCATCCATAATATGTTATGTGTGCATGATTAAATATGCATATGCATTCCCCATGTTCGATTAATGACGCAATTATAGTTGTGTCCACCTCTAGTATGCCAGTTTCCAGTTCTCGTGAATACTACGAATATCAGGCCTATGTAAAGCTACGTTGCCACGTTTCTCAGTGTGCACGTTATTCTATTATAAAGTCCCCGTTTCTAGGCCTCAAAAGGGCCTGGACACCAGATTCAGCTCCTGTCTCCTGAAGCCTCGCTGAGGAGCGATACAGCCCCCACCTGTATCCTCGACCCTTCACTTACTTCCTGCCTCGCAGTGCCCGGCTCACCCTGGCTCAGCCTCTGAGTCTGCCAAAAGTATGTTATAGTTCCAGTTATCAGTTCAGTCCTCCTTCTCTGCATTCCTAAGCTACTGAACTGCATCAATAGTTTCCGTCATTGTCTAGCCTTCACGTCTCCACGTTAGAGAAATACTGCATTTAATGGTCATTTAATATTCTTCATCACGCACTACATGTAGAATAATGCATGGTCCAGTCTTAGAATCAAGTCAGCCTTTCCCCTCCTAACTTCTAGTTTATATCAACATGTTCTCTAAACATCAGATACTAGATACTGTTTAGGTACATGTCGCCCTGACTCTCCAGACTTCAGTCTCTGCTCCTAGCACAGAGTTCATAGCCCCCAGCTTCTCCTAGTGATACGTCATTGCTAGTTTGCGCGCACCATCAGGTTAGAGGTCCCGGCTCCTTAGGTAGCCCCCTCCATGGTTTCCGCCCCATTCATGACATATTCTGTTACGTTTGCATCACATGTCTATGTATACGCCCAGTTACACCTACTTTCGCCCTTATCTTTCGCGACTACTACGCGTCACACCTTCTGCTCCACCCACTGCTACGCCTACTGCAATGTAATGCTATGTGTTTGCGTTATGTATATATGCTCATGCACTGTTATTAAAAAAGTCATCCTTTTTCCTTTTCCTTGTCCCGATCCTGACACCAGCAGCGCTGCTGGGCCCTGCCATCCTATTCTCATGCAGGTTGTCCTGTTCCTGTCCTTTATGCTGTAATAAACCTGCGAAACTCCTACTACCTCGAATCTTGACTCTTATTTATTGAGCTATCTGTTATTCATTTATACATTCAAAAATAGGGTATTATTTATTTATTTACCACATAATGGCGCCCGAACAGGGACTTGCCCTTTCCCCACGCGTCGGTGAAGCCACGCCGACCCCCTGACCCTCTGCAGTCGTGACGGAACTCTTCTGTGCACCGGCAGATATTTCTGCTTCAAGTATCCCTCAGGCCCACGGAGGAGACGGAGGAGGCGGTCCAGCATCCAAACGAGACGGTGGAGGAACGCGGCGAGTCCCGACCAGAGCCCAAGCCAAGAGTCCAAGGTTCGAGGTATCCGGAGGCCCACCCGTAACTGAAGTCCGAAGTTCGTCGTCCGTCGTCGTAGCAGTCCAGTCCAGTCCGAGGCCTTCCGTTCTTGCTGCCCGGTGAGTACCATTACTGGGGTAGTATCTAGACAGGGTCAATCTAAATTGACTCTGGTCCGTGGGTTGGTGGTACACAGACTCACAAACGAAGTGTTCACCTAGGTGGATACGGGTCTTGATGCGTCCCTTTATGGGACCGGTATGTTCCGTACTGTTTCAGCAGTGCATCCAGTAACTCTAGTCTGTTCCGTTCTCGAGAAATTCTTGTGTTTCTGTTCTCAGTATTCCAGGTAATATTCTGTCCGAACTGTTATGTTATGATGTTGTTCAATGTATTTCCAATGTCGTGGTATGCCTGAATTGTTTTCCCAGTTGTTATTGTTCCTCGTGTATTGTATTGTGTTCCGATTCAAGTTTACAATGTCTCTCTTTTCGAGATTACGTCAGCTAAGAACTAGAAAGGGTTTGTTAGAAGAAGCAGTTCCTGTTCCGCCGAGGGACAGTCCAGGTCATTTTATGTATCAGAAGCATGGCATAAGCGCCATATTGTATCTAGATTTATGGGTAGAGTATACCAAACAGTTAGAAGAAAAGTATAGATGGCCCGTATCGGGTACATGGGATGCCGAATGCATCATGCGAGTAGAAGAAGCATTATGGAAAAAGAAAGCCAGACAGTCACAGAAAGATGCCATCGAGTTATGGCGCAAAGAAGCTCATAAAAGAACTGAAAAGGAAATCAGAAAGTCAGAATTAAGTAGAGAATCCTTAGAACGAGCACAAGAAAAAGAACTAATCGAGATAGGTGAACAAGTCAAAGCCGAACAGTCAGACAGACAGAGGCATGCCCTTATTAGGGGTATGTATCCTCTTCTTGCCGAGGGCTTGCCAAAAGCGACCCCAGAGGCATCCAGTAATTTCCCGCCACCATTAGTTCCGACCAAGCTACGTCACAAACAGACCGCAGCTGATATTTTATTTTGTCCTATTTGGACGACACAGTCCCAGAATATGCAAATCCTGTTCGCGCTCCGCCAGTCCCTGTAAATCAGGCACTTCCCGCTCCTCCAGACACCGGAGTACCTGTTACGGTACCCCCGGTCCAGCCCGCCATACAAGTCCAGCCTACATTTCCATTTCCCACTCTGCCAGGACGAAGAGCCTCAGTAGACGACTCTAGTTTAGGGGCCGCAGGGGGAGGTACTCCTCAAACCCCGCCGCCACACAAGCGTTTAACGACAGCCGAATTACATGCACAAGCGTCACAGCGTACGCCCAGACATCAGACTGTAGCAGAAATAAGAAAATCCCTTGCCGAATGCGGCTATGATCCAGTCCCAGGCGAGGATAATATGGTTTTATATTCATTCCGCGTAAGAAAGGTGGCCGAGTATCTAGTCACCTTACCGAATATGAAAGAAGATCTAGACAGAATATATCGTTTCATCCGTACAGGGGATGATCCTGAAAGTATTAGCGAGGCCATGTCTCAAAGAAAAGCCGAGATCCAGCTCATGATATTAAAGTTTCTGATCAATTGTCTAATAAGAGAACAAGATTACCCGTCTAAAGATCCGGCTGAAATGAGAACCCTGACAAGGTGGAGTGATAATATAGCCGAGGGTAAGCACAAGACCGTCGGTGCTATGGAAAGTATGTACAAGAAAATCCGTAGAGAAATAATAAAGATACACGAACAACATAAAGCAGCACAAGTAAGCGAGAAAGAAAGTAACTCTGATACTGAAGAGGTAGAGGACGAGAATCCCGCCAGAATAGCGTATGTAGGAAAATCTAGATTTCCAGATCGCCATTTACGCCTAGAACACAAGTCTATTTTTCATTCTCCAGCACCAGAACAAGGTTCTCTAGAACAAGTATTCCAAGCTACCGATCACATTCTGAAATCACGAATCGGTTACAGTGAGTTAAGTACCATGCATGAACAAGAACTAGCCCGATCAGCAGTCCGATGGATTACTGATTCTACCACTTTTCCAGACGAAATAGTGGCACAAATGTTTCTGGAAATGCCCCTAGCCGAACAACGACTGGCGGGTATGTATATGATTCAGCACCTCATTACATTGTATGAGGGTCAGCATTCTGATCCAGGCCCGTTACATGATATCCTGAACGAGTTACTCCAGTATAGATGGAAAGGTCTAGGTACCGATTTAATTAGTGTCATTCTAGAACAGCGTCACAAATATAGAACGTTTCTGAACCCGCATTTTGTTCATGTCTCACCCCCAGAAAGTAAACCATTTTACATGGAGAGACAGAATCCGTTACGAGAAGTCCACCCAGTCAGAGGAACGGGTGGCGAACTAGAACGAGTGTTTGTTTACACTCCAATTACAAAGATGGAACTCCTCGAGATGAAGAAATTAATTCCCTGTCATGACAAAGATCCAGCAGGGTTCCATAGAGAACTAAAAGACATGCTCCGTATGGGAGAATACACATATCCAGATATAATTAAAATGTTAAAGGTTCTGCTGCCCGCAGGGGTGTATGAAAAGCTCAAGGAAAAAGAATGGGAGGTGGGAGAGAAAAAGATCGATTGGGCAGTTCTAGAAGCTGAAGACAAGGCACGAGTACCAGGTACCGGTCTTGGAGATAAATGTAAAGAATTACCAGAATTATTAATACAAGTTTTACCCAGATTATTGACAACTAGAAAAGAAGACTGGGATGCAATCTCAGCCTGTAAACAGAAGCAAGATGAGGATATTAGTGATTTTTATTCTAGATTTGAAAAATGTTTCAGCATCAACAGTGGCCTCAAGACAAGTAGTGAGTCATACCCTCACCTTTTTGTTACTAAATTAGTCGAGAATTCAAGCCCACAAATTAAAAATCGAGTTTTGAAAGTCGAAAGTACCTGGCAAGCTAATACCCCGTCCCAGATGTTGCAGATGCTTCAATACCACCAGAATAGAATCAGGGAAGAACAAGAACACGAGAGAAAACGTATGAAAGACACGAAAATGAAAGTACTAGTTGCACAATCTGTTCCTGAAGACAGTCAGAAGAGGGGTCCGAATCAAGCCAGTCATCCTGCAGCTCCCGTTAAAGGGAATTGCAATTATTGTAAACAGCCAGGTCATTTTATAAATGAGTGTGCAGTTCTGAAACACAACATAGCTACTGGTAAGACTAAAGAAAGACCACGTCCGCCTAGACAAGAACAAGTTTCACAGATTCCTCAGCCACAGAATGCACCACAGACAGTTACAGCACCGCAGCCTATTGCTGCAACACAGCATGTTACATCGCAGATGTACCAGTATGCACAGTCTGAGTATCCAGAGTACCAGCAGTATTCATGAAACAGCCTAGAGAGGGAGGTAGGCTTGCCTCTCATCGAGATACCTGTAGATCAAGAAGGTCCCTATGTTCATAGTCAAGTATTAGGGAAAGACAGAAAGTTTTTGATCGATACAGGGGCAAGTAGGACCACAATTAGTCACGCCGAAGTTCCAGGGGCTCCACTCTCAGGCTCAAGAAATGTTTCCCTTGGATTTTCAGGAAAACCTATCGTAAATGAGATTTCAAAGCCAGTTACTCTAGAAGTAGGTCCATTGTCCCGCACTACTGATCTGTTACTTACTAAGTCATGTCCAGAAAATCTATTAGGCATTAAGACACTGAAAGAGTTAGGTGCAGTTATATGCTGTTCCCCAGAGGGAATACGATTGTTCCTACGTGACTTCAAGGGTCACTATGTATTACGAGATTTTGATTCAAGACTGTCTAATGTTCCACAGCATCTATGGGCGCAAGGTCCAACTGATGTAGGTTACATGCAAATCACACCCTATCGTGTGACTCTCAAGCCAGGTGTAGTGTTACCACGAATCAGACAGTACAGATTGCCACCTGAGGCTGTAGCAGCCTTATCCAAAATTATTGACGAGCTCATGGCTCAAGGAGTGGTTGTAGAAACTGACTCCAATGTATGTAATTCTCCGATCATTCCAGTCATGAAACGTACTGATCCAAATGCACCCCCAGTATATCGATTAGTGATTGACCTACGAGAGCTTAATAAATGTATTATTCCGCAGTACCCAGTTGTCCCAGACATCTCTTCCCTATTAACGGCCATTGATTCCGAAGCCACGTTCTTCACTGTCATAGACCTCAAGAACGCATTTTTCAGTGTTCCTATTCATCCAGACAGCCAGTTCCTTTTCGGATTTTGTTTAAATGGAAGGAGCTATATGTTTACACGAGCTCCTCAAGGTTTCACAGAAAGTCCTAGTATTTACAGTCAAGCACTTAAGAGACAACTAGACAACATTCACATGCCAACTGACACTGCCCTGCTCCAGTATGTCGATGATCTACTGATCACAGCCCGTTCTGAACGTGCTTGCGAGCGAGCATCACTGACGGTTCTGTATTTCCTAGCCGAGATGGGGCACAAGGTGTCCCCTTCTAAGCTTCAATTCTGTGTCCAGCAAGTGGTCTACTTAGGACACTTGCTGTCCAAGAGGGGTAGGCAGTTGACACCAGACCGTATCCAGTTGATAGCGAGTCTTCCTCAGCCCAAGACCCAGAAGGAGGTACGTGCTTTTATCGGCCTCACTTCTTACTGCAGACAATGGATTCCCCAGTATGCATTTCTAGCCAAACCACTGATACAGTTAACGACACAGGAGGCAGCCGTATCGACTGTCCTCCCTTGGACATCTGAACATACACTTAGTTTCAATGAGTTAAAGAAAGCTTTATGCCAAGCTCCAGTTCTAGCGACACCGAACTACAGTAAGCCTTTTACACTTTTCGTCACTGAACGTGAAGGTACAGCATTATCTGTTCTCACACAAGATCAAGCAGGACAATACAAGCCCTGTGCTTATTTTTCGAGCACATTAGATCCTGTAGCCCAGGCTCTGCCTGCGTGCCTCAAGTCAGTTGCAGCCACAGCCCTAGCTATCAGACAAAGTGATTCCATAGTCTTAGGACATTCCTTGACAGTACAAGTTCCACATTCCGTGGAAGTTCTTTTAAACCGAACACAGACTCAACACTTGACAATTGCACGTTTAACAGGTTATGAATTGACACTGTTCCAGCCACACATAGAAATCAGACGCTGCAACATTTTAAATCCTGCTACACTGTTACCATCAGTTAATTCAAATCCAGCCACACATGATTGCGTGGAAGTAGTTAACATTACGACAAAGCCAAGACAAGATCTGACAGATACTCCGTTACCAGACCCCGACCTGACACTTTATGTGGATGGTTCATGTATGAGAACTAGTACAGGAGAACTAGTCGCCGCGTATGCAGTGACTACTGACACTGAAGTTATTGAAACACACCGTATTGATACCCTGTCCGCCCAAGCAGCAGAGCTAGTTGCTCTGACACAAGCCTGCATACACGCCAAGAACTTGAAAGTTAATGTTTACACAGATTCACGTTACGCATTTGGAGTTGTACACGACTTCGGAGTGCTCTGGCAGGAGAGAGGTTTCATGACTTCTCATGGAACCAAGATTCAGCATGGTCTCCTTATTCAAGCTCTGTTAGATGCCATACATTTACCGACATCTATCGCTATCATGAAGTGCAAAGCACATACGAAAGTTACTGACATTATTTCTCAAGGTAACGATCTAGCAGATCGCACAGCCAAGCTTACAGCACAGACTCTAGACATTCCAGTTAATATGACACACACTCCAGATCCGATTACATGCATGACAGTTAAGGACCCTACACAAGATGTCATAGATATCCAGTTACATGCTACTCCCGAAGAAATCAAGAAATGGTCCGAACAAGGAGGGGTCCAGACAGATCAAGGATGGGTGACGAGGGGAAAAGCCACATGGTTTCTCCCCGACTCTATGGTTCAAGTCATTATTAATACCGCACATAGTCCAGCACATTTAGGAGAAAAAGCTATGTTAGACAGTATCCAGAACATTTGGTTCAACAAGCATTTACGAGCTGCAGCCAAGCAGAAAGTCCTTACCTGTATGATATGTTGTCAGTTTAATCCAGGTAAAAGTGTCCCGGTGGAACAAGGTGGATTCCAGCCCCCTGACCACCCTTTTGAAGTCCTCCAGATGGATTATATTCAGATGGAGCGATGTCGAGGTTTCAAGTATGTCCTTGTAGTTGTATGCGCTTTGTCCAGGTGGACAGAAGCATATCCAGTCCCAGATTACACAGCCGCGACCACTGCCAAGCAGTTGGTTCGTGAGTTCTTCCCCCGTTATGGACTCCCTAGAGTCGTATATTCTGACAACGGCCAGCCATTCTCATCTGAACTCATGAAGCATGTTTCCCTGTTGTTAGGGTACCAGTGGAAGTTTCATTGTGTACGCCATCCTGAAGCAGCCGGTCTCGTAGAGAGACATAACCAGACTCTGAAAATCCGTATTGCAAAAGTGTGTAAAGAGAAAGGTGTGGACTGGCTAGTAGCTCTACCAGTTGCTTTATTTTATATGCGCATGGTCGCACATTCCAGATCAGGTCTGTCCCCGTATGAGGTCGTTTTCGGCCGCCCCCCTAACATGTGGGGTACTCCTAGACCCCGAAGTATTACCGATGTTTCAAGTAATATGCTGACAGATTACCTAGCTTCCTTGATGTCTGCCCTCAACTCATGTCGTTCACAGGTTGCCGCCGCATTTCCAGACAATACCGAGGTGGCACCGCATGAAATCGTTCCAGGATCCATGGTGATGGTCCGCAACTTTGACAGATCAAGTCCGCTGGAGCCTCGCTGGAAAGAGCCCCGACAGGTCCTCCTCACCACCCGTACAGCCGTGAAGTTGGAAGGACGCAAAGGCTGGGTGCACCTTTCTCATATTAAACTTTTTAATGGACTGAAACCCGTCTTAAAGAACATTTCCCAGGATTTGAAGGATTGCCAAAGCATTGTTCTCAAGGACTGTCCCGCAAAAGACATTGCTACAACCCCTCCCCTGTTAGAGAAAACTCCACAACAGGAGTATAAACTAAAACTCCGGTCTAGTAAAATAAGTCAGTCAGTTTGATTGTCTAAGTCCTCCCCTAGGTGAAACGGTTAGACTGTTTCTGACATGTATAAAATAGACCCCCATAGTGAGAGAGTTAGTCAAAACTCAATCCGATGTATCGTTTTTCTATGTTTCATATTATTTCTCAGCATTATGATTTCCTGCACCAGTTATGCATTTTTCTTGTATTTCCCAGTTCTTCATGTAAATAAGTCTGCTAATGCTACAGTAGAGCACACGTTTAGTGATCTGCCTCCTCATGAACTCTCTTACCGCCTCGCTATGCGAAATAACTCATTCATCCGCATGTTACATTACTCACACCAGTCCAGCAATGCCACTAATTGTTGGGTGTGTGGTCGACTCCCCCCTTTCCAGACACCGAAGGGAGTTCTGCCACTTTTTCCTTATCCATTCTCACATAATGGTTCGTGTGGAGCATGGTCCACGTTAACGTCATCCTCAACAGATATGTTTTTTCTTAACAATACATGTTTTCCAGACAAGCAAGGTCTTCCCCACAGAATAGGGTTAGATCTAGAAAATGAAGTGTATAATTTAGGTAACTATTCTTCGAATTTCATGGTCCTGAATGTTCAGTCTGATACTACTTCAGACTTACCTGCTATTTCAGTACTACCAGTCAAAGGCGAATTATGTGTCCGAAATTATGGTTCCGTACATGTAGGACATAGTGATTGTATTACTATTGTCAAGTATAGTGACAGTGGGAAATCTATTTTCAAAGCTTCACGTCATTCTTATTTTATTTGTGGTCAAACTGCATATGTTCGTCTGCCCCTCGATTGGGAGGGAACCTGTTACATTGCCTTCCTACTGCCACCTGTTTTCCTAGCCCCACCTGATTATCATAGAAACACACATCTAGTACACATTAGACATAAAAGGGAGTCCCCAATTGTCGATTATACTGAAACTGCTCTAGAACAGTATACAGATTTCAACAGAGGTTTCTTCTTCTTTATAGGACCTATCCAGAATAGTAAGCTAATCCGTAGGTTAACAAGAACTCTTGAAGCTGTAGTAAATGAGACTGCCTCTGCTCTAGGTAACTTAACCGAAGAGCAATCTGCTATGAGATTTGTCGTTTTACAGAATCGTCTCGTCCTTGACGTCATACTGGCCGATAGGGGCGGGGCCTGTAGAGTCATCGGATCCAGTTGCTGCATTTTCATTCCAAATAACGCGCCGTCTGTTTATTCAGCTATAACCAGACTCCATAAGATTGCCCATCTGATACACCAAGACCCAGGCACCTGGACATGGTCCGGTTGGTTCTGGAATATAATTTCCGCATGGGGATGGAAAGTCTTGTCCTTTCTAGGTATTGCAGTAGCGATCATATTCAGCTGCTGTCTCTGTATACAATGTGGCCCTGCGATTTGCGGCATTTGTGCTACCTCTTGTATTCCTAGTCCCAAGCCCCGTTCTAAATCCCGTTCCAGGATAATTCGAGACGAGCAAATGATACTGTATGAAATGATAGATGGTATCATGAAAATTGATGTTTCCTGATGGAAACGTAGTGACAAGGAGGGAATGTGGAAAAGTAAATTTTGCCATGTTCTGTGTCCCTACGTGTCATCCATAATATGTTATGTGTGCATGATTAAATATGCATATGCATTCCCCATGTTCGATTAATGACGCAATTATAGTTGTGTCCACCTCTAGTATGCCAGTTTCCAGTTCTCGTGAATACTACGAATATCAGGCCTATGTAAAGCTACGTTGCCACGTTTCTCAGTGTGCACGTTATTCTATTATAAAGTCCCCGTTTCTAGGCCTCAAAAGGGCCTGGACACCAGATTCAGCTCCTGTCTCCTGAAGCCTCGCTGAGGAGCGATACAGCCCCCACCTGTATCCTCGACCCTTCACTTACTTCCTGCCTCGCAGTGCCCGGCTCACCCTGGCTCAGCCTCTGAGTCTGCCAAAAGTATGTTATAGTTCCAGTTATCAGTTCAGTCCTCCTTCTCTGCATTCCTAAGCTACTGAACTGCATCAATAGTTTCCGTCATTGTCTAGCCTTCACGTCTCCACGTTAGAGAAATACTGCATTTAATGGTCATTTAATATTCTTCATCACGCACTACATGTAGAATAATGCATGGTCCAGTCTTAGAATCAAGTCAGCCTTTCCCCTCCTAACTTCTAGTTTATATCAACATGTTCTCTAAACATCAGATACTAGATACTGTTTAGGTACATGTCGCCCTGACTCTCCAGACTTCAGTCTCTGCTCCTAGCACAGAGTTCATAGCCCCCAGCTTCTCCTAGTGATACGTCATTGCTAGTTTGCGCGCACCATCAGGTTAGAGGTCCCGGCTCCTTAGGTAGCCCCCTCCATGGTTTCCGCCCCATTCATGACATATTCTGTTACGTTTGCATCACATGTCTATGTATACGCCCAGTTACACCTACTTTCGCCCTTATCTTTCGCGACTACTACGCGTCACACCTTCTGCTCCACCCACTGCTACGCCTACTGCAATGTAATGCTATGTGTTTGCGTTATGTATATATGCTCATGCACTGTTATTAAAAAAGTCATCCTTTTTCCTTTTCCTTGTCCCGATCCTGACACCAGCAGCGCTGCTGGGCCCTGCCATCCTATTCTCATGCAGGTTGTCCTGTTCCTGTCCTTTATGCTGTAATAAACCTGCGAAACTCCTACTACCTCGAATCTTGACTCTTATTTATTGAGCTATCTGTTATTCATTTATACATTCAAAAATAGGGTATTATTTATTTATTTACCACACGCTGCCCGCTGCTTCTTGGAATTTCCCGCCGCTGCCTCCCTGCGGCCCCGCCCCCCTGTGATTGCATTCGCCGCCCCACTCCCGCCACCCAGCTGCTCCTCCCTCCCGGCTCCTTACTTATGACGCCCCCAGAGCGACCGCGCAGCGGACGCGCGCAGTGGGAGCGGCGATTGAGCGCCGAAGGTGCGCCAAAGGTAAGCCCGTCTGCGCCCGTCCATGCCTGGCCCGCGCCCAGCGCCAGGACCCCTGGCCCTCCCCGCCGAGGCAAGACGACCCGACTGACCTACGACGCCGCCACTCTCAACGCACTCAATGCCGGCCGGACCCACACCTGCTGCCGAGCCACCCCGAGACGCACCCACGGACCCTTCACCTGCTGCACCTGCAAGTTCACCTGCCTCCGAACCTGCCCCGCACCCGCCAAGACAAACACCAGCAGCAACCACCTCAAGTGCATCCTGATCAACACCCGCTCCGTCCACAGACACGCCGTGGAACTCTGGAACCTTCTCGACGCTACATTACCGGACGTCACCTTCCTCACGGAAATCTGGATGAACGCCTCCTCTGCACCCGACATCGCCATCGCCATCCCGGACGGGTACAAGATCATCAGGAGGGACCGCATCAACCAGACCGGAGGTGGCATCGCCATCGTCCACAGGAACACCATCCGCATCACGACCGACGCCAACGACTCCTTCGCCGCAGCCGAACATCTCCACTTCCAGATTCACACCGACCCTAATACGACCCTCAGAGGCACCCTTGTCTACAGACCCCCGGGACCACGCACACAATTCAGTGAAGACATCACAGACTTCATCAGCCCGCACGCCCTCACCTCCACTGACTACATCCTCCTCGGGGACCTCAACTTCCACCTGGAGAACAACAAGGACCGCAACACCACCGCCCTGCTGGAAAACCTCGCCAACCTCGGACTCAAGCAACTGGTCAACACCCCCACCCACTACGCCGGCCACACGCTTGATCCCATCTTCTCTTCCAGCAAGTACATCACCTTCAGCCACGCCACCGGACTCCACTGGACCGACCACAGCTGCGTCCACTTCAGCTTCAAAAGATCCACGACCCACCACCACCCCCAACAGGTACCTCACAGGAATTGGAGCAAGATCACCGCAGACCAGCTCACCACCTCCCTCAGCCAGAGCCCACCCGCCAACACAACGGACCCCAACGAAGCAGCCCGCAACTTCACACAGTGGCTGACCACCTGCGCCAATGACCTCGCGCCACTAAAGAACCCTCCCAGCAGACCCAGAAGCAAGAAGGCATCCTGGTTCACCGACGACCTCAAGAACTCCAAGAAAACCTGCCGCACCCTCGAGAAAGCCTGGCTCCTCGACCGGACCACCGACAACATGACCGCCCTCAAACACGCTACCCGCAAGCACCACCAGCTCATCCGCACCACCAAGAAGAAATCCCTGAAGGAACGACTGGACAACAACGCCCACGACAGCAAAGAGCTCTTCACTATCGTCAAGGAGTTCTCCAACCCCAGCACCGGCACCAACGACATCACTCCGTCACAAGATCTCTGCGACTCCCTCACCTCGTTCTTCCACCGCAAGATCGCCGACATCCACAACAGCTTTGGCGCCCCACCCACGCACCCAACCGTCAAACCAATGCCCCCCACCGCCACCCTTCGCACCTGGACCATGGTGACCACCGAAGACACAGCCCACAAGATGAACACCATCCACTCCGGATCACCGACCGACCCCTGCCCACACCACGTCTTCAACAAGGCCGACTCCTCCATCGCACCCCAACTCCGGAACATCATCAACGCCTCCTTCAACACCGCCACCTTCCCGGAGAGCTGGAAGCACGCCGAGATCAGCGCCCTCCTGAAGAAACCTACAGCGGACCCCACCGATCTCAAAAACTTCCGCCCCATCTCGCTCCTCCCTTTTCCTGCTAAAGTCATCAAGAAGATCGTCAACAGACAGCTGACCGCCTTCCTCGAGACGAACGGATCCCTCGACCCCTCGCAGTCCGGCTTCAGAGCCAACCACAGCAGCGAGACCGCCCTCATTGCAGCCACCGACGACATCTGGACCCTGCTCGACAAGGGGGAAACAGTGGCCCTCATCCTCCTGGACCTCTCCGCTGCGTTCGACACGGTCTGCCACCGCACCCTAGTCCAGCGCCTCAGCAACATCGGTATCCAAGAGAAGTCACTGGAGTGGATCATCTTGTTCCTCGCCGGAAGAACACAAAGAGTCCGCCTCCCCCCGTTTCGCTCCGAGGCCACCGAAGTCATCTGCGGCGTCCCGCAAGGATCTTCACTCAGCCCCACCCTCTTCAACATCTACATGAAACCTCTCGCAGCCATCGCACGCCAGCACAACCTCAACATCATCTCTTACGCCGACGACACCCAGCTGATCCTCTCCCTCACCAGAGACCCCGACACTGCCAGAACCGGCCTACACGAAGGGATGAAAGACGTCGCCGAGTGGATGAAGGACAGCCGCCTGAAACTGAACTCGGACAAGACGGAGGTACTCATCCTGGGATCTTCGCCCTCCGCCTGGGACGACTCCTGGTGGCCCCCAGCCCTGGGCATCGCACCCAAGCCAACCGACCATGCACGCAACCTGGGCTTCATCCTGGACCCCTCCCTCTCGATGACCAGACAAGTCAACGCCGTCTCCTCATCGTGCTTCAACACCCTGCGTATGCTTCGCAAGATCTTCCGCTGGATCCCGACCGAGACCAGGAAGACTGTCACCCAGGCACTCGTCACCAGCCGACTGGACTACAGAAACGCCCTCTATGCCGGAACCACAGCCAAGCTACAGAAAAGACTCCAGCGCATCCAGAACGCCTCCGCCCGACTCATCCTGGATGTCCCCCGACGCAGCCACATCTCCAGCCATCTGAGGAACCTGCACTGGCTCCCCGTCGACAAGAGGATCACGTTCCGGCTCCTCACCCACGCACACAAGTCTCTCCAGGACCTGGGCCCCAAGTACCTCAACGACCGCCTGACCTTCTACATGCCCACCCGCCAGCTACGGTCCACCAGCCTTGCCCTCGCAGCCGTACCACGCATCCGAAGAGCCACCGCGGGAGGAAGATCCTTCTCTTACCTGGCTGCCAAGACTTGGAACTCCCTCCCCATCCACCTTCGGCTGACCCAGGACCATCTCACCTTCAGGAAACAACTCAAGACCTGGCTGTTCGAGCAGTAGCATACCCCTCCCCCCAAGCGCCTTGAGACCCTCCCGGGTGAGTAGTGCGCTATACAAATGGCATGATTGATTGATTGATTGAAACGTTCTCAAGATGACTACTTCTATATGGATATTATGTATACAACATGTTTGTCTTCAAAATATCTGTACTGTTTGGTTCTTTCCCTGCCAAATACTCAATTTCATGTACAGATTTCAAAACTCGGTTTCGTGTTGCAGCAAGACCTAGACTCACCCAAATGATTGTTCTAGATTTGGCATATAGACTTGCTGATGATAACCGATCAGAACATTCATATGCTCCAATTTCTCAATGCAACAAAATCTTCAGACTGTAACTGTACAATTTCTTTTCATGTGAAATTTCCTCCCACATTTCCTTCAGTTCCGTCTTTTCTGATTTTGTGATGTAAGATGTCACATATCGAGCCACAGCAATAGAGTTGTCAGCAACATATTGAATATCCATGTTAGTATTCCACATGGACAAAATGACTGGGTTGTAGTCATTTATGTATTTGGACTCTTCATTTCTTCTTAAGTTGTATGTATTTTTCGGTGATTTTCTTGTCACGGTATGTCGCAGAGAAGACATAAAATTGTTCACTCTTCCTTTAGATATTACTGGTCGTGGAAATCCAAAACGACATTTTGTGTAGAACTTGTCCTTGGATTTGAACTTCCGACGACAGTATTTTCCACAATGATGGGGTTGAAAGCGTAAAACTTGATGTCTTAAATTGTTTTCTTCTGTACTTTTCGGAACAGCACATGTAGAATACTGTTCAAAGAAACTCATCACTGTGTCATCCGAATCTGTTCCAAATGTGGGTGCATATTTGATCCATAGCAGCATATGTATGTGAGGAGCACCTCTTGCTTGATACTCCTTTCTCCAAAAGAAATCCAAAACCTCTCCAAGCGGAGGATTTTTTTTGTTTGTGATAAAAGACATCATAGCTTCAAACCTATGATTGAAATACCTGCATACATTAACTGGATCCAAAGAGCACAGTTCTCCAGGTGTCTTGTATTCTATATTTTCAATGTTTGTATTTGCCTCTTGTAGAAATTGAAGTAAGTCTTCCCAAGCATACTCAGCACAGCTAAGAGTGAGGAACCATGTAGGAATTCCTAAGTTTCTTAGCATACATTTCAAATCCCTTGCCGAAACATTTTGCAGATGTACTCCACTTTTCAGTATATGGTTCACTGCATAAGAAAGTCCAGACAAGTCACTCTCAAACAGTAGATGAAACAAATATGGATTGCATTGACGAAACCTTGGATCTTCTGCATATAATCTTAAAGTCCGGTATTCAGATGCAGGAATTTGAACAGGTCGGTCGTCATATCGTCCACCTTGACCTGTTGTAAATACCTGAGGAAAACAACGAGCTTCCAAACTTTCTTCCCAACACTAATGGGACTTCCTTTTGCTTCTTTCATTTGAAACAAGTCAATAGCATTCCCCATTACTTCTTTGGAATGCAAAGGATGAACACTATAATGTTCATAAATTTCTTCACTTCTAGAGACATCAACTTTTTCAATTTGCCCAGCTGAGAAATCACTGTCCTCTTCTACAGTTGTTTCCTCTTCTCCAACATATATATTTTTGTAGTAGTGATTGTTTTTACCAAATACAACGTTGCCTTTTTGACTTTCCCAACATCCACTAATTCTTGCCAGATTTTCTTACTCTTTGTTGGAACACCATTAACTAGAATAACCAGAGGTTCCTCTTCTACTTTTTCTACACCAATTGTATCAATATTTTTCTTAAAATCTAGAGGCAACTAAACAACTCTTCCCTTTAATCCTCTCTGTAAATCTGAAGGAGGCAATTTCCCTGTCTTAGGCTCCATGCGAACAATAGCCTGAAAAGGATGCACACATTGAATCAGAATAGACTCATAGGTATTTAAACCCATCAATTCAGAAGGAATGTCTACCAACTCCAGATTATTATGAACAGCTCTAGCAGGCATTCTGTTTTCATTTAATTTAATATAACAATATTTACAAATACGTTGATCAGAATCCAAATCAAAACAATTTTCTACCAACAAATAAGTTGCAAAATCCTTCCACTCATTTTTATTTTCCAGTTCACTTTTTACATATAAATCAACTAACCTAGTCTGATTCTTATAATGAGTTCGTCGACAACACACACAAGAAAAATTAGGCCTTTCACTTGAGTTGACCTTAAACTTTGTAATTTCATGGTCAAATTTTTCTGTACATGAAATCTGTACATTCTCTTCCACATTACCTTCTATTACTGTATCAGTTTCTGCACTGTCCTCTTTTTCACCAAAATAACAAAACTCAATTTCTTCACAAATGTTCTTCACATCTAATTCAGATCCATACAAAAGAGCACTGTTTAACTGTTTTAACTTAAGTGCTGGACTTTTTGCATGATACAACCTTCTCACTAACTTCCTCACTTTATTATGATGCACTGCTAACATCCTAAAATGGTGAAAAACACTCTGACATACTCTTCTTGAAAGACAAGCCAGTGAATGCCCATGCAAATCTGTTTTTTCTCTCACTCTGCAAGGATCTAACTCTTGCAACATCTTCATCTTTTGTTTTAGACTTTTCTTAGTATATGTCCGTAAGAAATTGAGAAACAAATCAATTGAATCCTGTCGCACACTACAAATACTACTACATTTCCAAGTATACACTGGAGCCTTAGGACATCTCCCTAAAACTTCATCAGCTAACACCTCATCTGTATTTCTAGGCACAATTTTTTCTTTTTCAACCGGACAACCGTCCTTCACCTCATATGCTCGACCACTGGTGTCAACTGCATGCACCAAATCATTATCCTGAAAGTAACTCTCTTCATTAAAAAATGGCTCACAACTTGAACTATGCTTCCATTCTCCAGAAAAAACATCACAAAAATTAGTCTGATTAATTACTCTTTTCCACTTACATTTTGATTTCAAAACATTGATTACCTTATCTAGTGTACGAATTCTATTGATTACTAAACCGTATAATTTGTTTTTCACTTCAAAAGCCTGATCCACAATCTTCACTATACTTTTTTTTTCTTGTAAAAAGCAGTCTTCTTTTTATAAATCTTTACATTTTTTAATAAATTTAAAACAATTCTGTTATAAAACATTCGTCTACGAATGTCAATAAATTGATTTCTCTGTCTTTTACTATAGAGAATATCATCTCTTTCTACAGGTCTAACATTTTTTGGGGGGCTCTGCTTTTTCTTTGTATTTACAGATGATTTTTTTTTCTTTGAAACAACATCCAGATGTTTTTTACATTGCGTTAATTTCCTAAAAAACTCCTTTGTTTGCAAACAGAGAGATGACACACACAAAGAGAGAGATGGAGCAGAAACAGAGCAAGATTACACACGCAAAGAGAGAGATGGCACAGTCAGAGAGTGAGATGGCACATGGAAAGAGAGAGATAGCGTAGGCAGAGAGTGAGATGACACAGGCAGAGAGTGAGATGTCACACGCAAACAGAGAAATTACACGCAGAAAGAGAGAGATGGTGCAGGCACACAGTGAGATAACACACGCAAAGAGAGAGATGACACACACAAAGAGAGAGATGGGGCAGGCAAAGAATGAGATGACACACACAAACAGAGAAATGACACACACAAAGAGAGAGATGGTGCAGGGACTGAGTGAGATGACACACACAAGGAGAGAGATGACACACACAAAGGGAGAGATGACACACACAAAAAGAGAGATGACACACACAAAGAGAGAGATGACACAGGCAGAGATTGAGATGACACACGCAAACAGAGAGATGACCCACACAAAGAGAGAGATGAGACATCTCTCTCTTTGTGTGTGTCATCTCTCTCCCTGCGCTATCTCTCTCTTTCCGTGCACCATCTCTCTTTGCGCGTGTCATCTCGCTCTGTTTCTGACCCATTTCTCTCTTTGCGTGTGTCATCTTGCACTGTTTCTGCCCCATCTCTCTCTTTGTGTGTGTCATCTCTCTCTTTGCGTATGTCATCTCACTGTGTGCCTGCCCCATATCCTAAAGCCTAACTGACTTCAAAAATACATGTATTCCCATATTTTTAAACACATCAACTATGCAAATTATTCACCCAGATACATTTAAAATCAAGCTTGACTCACAGTGTGATCTTAGACACATGACCAGGATGTTACATGTAATCTACCATGTCTGACTCTGCCTCCACTATGTGTGTCTGTGCTCATACTATCTCACTGTCTCTACTGGCTAAAAACAGACCATATATGTATAAGCAAGACATAACATTCCTTTTTCATTTCAACAGCACACCCTGGATCTTTATTGCACAGCTTAGAGCCTATTTGAGAACTAAGAGGCCTGACAGACATGCTGCCTAAGATTCTCTACTAGTACATATCCTAAAGCCTTATTGACTTCAGGAACACATGTATTCCCATATTTTTATACACATCATCTAAGCAAATTATTCACCCAGATTCATTTAAAATCAAGCTTGACTCACAGTGTGATCTTAGACACATGACCAGGATGTTACATGTAATCTACCATGTCTGTCTCTGCCTCCACTATGTGTGTATGTGCTCATACTATCTCACTGTCTCTACTGGCAAAAACAGACCATATATATATAAGCAAGACATAACATTCCCTTTTCATTTCAACAGGTCACCCTGGATCTTTATTACAAAGCTTAGAGCCTATCTGTGAACTAAGAGGCCTGACAGACATGCTGCCTAAGATTCTCTACTAGTACATATCCTAAAGCCTAACTGAATTCAAGAATACATGTATTCCTATATTTTTATACACATCAACAGAGCAAATTATTCAAACAGATACATTTAAAATCAAGCTTGACTCACAGTGTGATCGTAGACACATGACCAGGATGTTGCATGTAGTCTACCATGTCTGTCTCTGCCTCCACTATGTGTGCCTGTGCTCATACTATCTCACTGTCTCTACTGGCAAAAAACAGACCATATATATATAAGCAAGACATAACATTCCTTTTTCATTCCAACAGCACACCCTGGATCTTTATTGCACAGCTTAGAGCCTATTTGTGAACTAAGAGGCCTGACAGACATGCTGCCTAAGATTCTCTACTAGTACATATCCTAAAGCCTAACTGACTTCAAGAATACATGTATTCCCATATTTGTATACACATCAAGTAAGCAAATTATTCACCCAGATTCATTTAAAATCAAGCTTGACTCACAGTGTGATCTTAGGCACATGACCAGAATGTTACATGTAATCTACCATGTCTGTCTCTGCCTCCACTATGTGTGTCTGTGCTCATACTGTCTCACTGTCTTTACTGGCAAAAAAACAGACCATATATATATATAAGCAAGACATAACATTCCTTTTTCATTTCAACAGCACACCCTGGATCTTTATTATACAGCTTAGAGCCTATTTGTGAACTAAGAGGCCTGACAGACATGCTGCCTAATATTCTCTACTAGTACATATCCTAAAGCCTAACTGACTTCAAGAATACATGTATTCCCATATTTTTATACACATCAACTAAGCAAATTATTCACCCAGATTCATTTAAAATCAAGCTTGACTCACAGTGTGATCTTAGACACATGACCAGGATGTTGCATGTAATCTACCATGTCTGCCTCTGCCTCCACTATGTGTGTCTGTGCTCATACCATCTCACCATCTCTCTGCACCATCTTTACAGATTAAAGAAAAATGTGCAAATATAATTATTTCTTTCACCCAGACACTCGCTGTGATCCTGGTCAAAATAGTCTGACACTTATACTAGAGGAGTAGGTGCATTCTGTTAGTTAGGCCCTTCTGGGCATGTGAGAAGTGGAGTATGTTAAACATAGTTTGTCTCTAGACAGGCTACTAAGACAGTTAACAGAAAGATAGGAGAGAGCCCATGGGAAAGAAAATGGCTGCCAGAAATACAAAATGGCTTCCAGCTCATGCCAACAAATCTGTCTAATATTCAACACATGGGCTGAGTTCTCTGTCTTAATGAAATGACTGTGATAAATGGTTTTAGTAAAATGAGCACTTTTAAAGTTTTTCACCAAGATTTTACATGTAATCTACCATGTCTGTCTCTGCCTCCACTATGTGTGTCTGTGCTCATACTATCTCACTGTCTCTACTGGCAGAAAAACAGACCAAAGCAAGACATAACATTCCTTTTTCATTTCAACAGCACACCCTGGATCTTTATTGCACAGCTTAGAGCCTATTTGTGAACTAAAAGGGCTGACAGACATGATGCCTAAGATTCTCTGCTAGTACATATCTTAAAGCCTAACTGACTTCAAGAATACATGTATTCCCATATTTTTAAACACATCAACTAAGCAAATTATTCACCCAGATACATTTAAAATCAAGCTTGACTATAGAAAAAGGTGAAAATATAATTCCTTAATTGACACAGACACTCAGTGTAATCCTTGTCAAAAATGTAAAAACCATACATTTTACCAAAAAACATGTAGCAGAGTAAATCGTTTTAGACACAGAGCACAGCTCATTTAAATGACCACTACATTACAAGGCAGAAACCTGACTCATTTCCAAAATACATTTCCAATATGCACCATTCATTTTTTTGCCAGCATTACATAGAAACATGAGACACAATGTAAGAATAAACAAGCCCAATATGCTTCTTAATCTTCCCCATAGTGCATACAGCACTCTATATATATTAAATGAATCATTACTCACCTTTAAAAATGGTTTTGAAGATTTAGAACAGTGTCAGTCACACACACCAGATTTTCTTAAGCAGAATCTCTGAAATGCACCTCAAACACTGCAACCACAAATGCCCCTGATTCATTGTAATTCTTCACACATATCCCTGGACTTAACCAATCAACATTCTTCCCACACTATTTCAAAACCAAACTGACATTTTAATTGGTTCTACATTTCAACACTTTCAAACTCACATAATATTCACCCATCCCCCCAGTGCTCATTCAGCCTGTTACCATGGTAACTCCCACCTAACTCAGCACGCAGGTGAAAAGTTCATGATACTATGTTGCAAATGAACCCAGCAAGGGTGTTTGACTTCTTAATATAGCAGCTTATCCTGGGCAATGTTTCTTTCAATGACTTTTTCTCAACCATTAGAATTACTTCTTTCAAAAAACAGAAGCATACACCCTAATTTTCAGTGGAGAATTTTAAGAAACCACCAATCATTTCTTGTTTTTCAAGTGCACTGAATCTCAACCACTTTTTTTTCATAACTCCTACTTTTAAACTGCCATTTAATTTCCACAACTCATCTGAATACAACCACATCTACTTTCAAGATGCCTAAAGTCTGGATTGTGGGTCATAGCTTTGTTCACTGGAGTGAAAAATATGCAGCAAACACAGCTATTCCCAACCTTGATTTACCAAATGTGGATATTATGTGGATTGGCCAGAGAGGATTGAGATGTCACCAATTGATACCATTCGTAAAATCCTTTATGCATCTACCACACCCTGACCTCATAATTGTGCACTGTGGTGGAAATGACCTGGGCACTTTGACTGGGATAGGTCTGGAAATGCTTTTAAAGGACATCTTTGGGCAATTGATGTCACTTTTTCCCAAAACTGCCTTAGTATATTCTAATATGTGCCAAAGGCAAAAATGGAACTGGTCCAACCAATTTTGTCCACAGATTGAGAAAGCAAGGAAACATGTGAATACATCTGTTTCTGCTTTCCTCAGAGACTATGGTATGGGTTCTATATACCACAACAACTTGCGTTACAACATGCAAGGCATCTATAGGAGAGATGGTGTACATTTTACAGATGAGGGGAATAGAGTCTTCCTCTTGAATTTTAGACTCTGAATCGGTACCTACTTGTAGGTACAAAAAACATCCACATAACACAACAGCTCTTTTCAGAGCTACCCTACGCGCTTACCCCGCGAATTTAAAAAAAAAATGTTTTTTTCCCTTCAGGGTCCTTCTAGGCCCCCCTCAGAAAACCTAGGGGGTCCAGGGGTATCTACCCTATCCCATTTTAATCATTTCCCCCTTTTTTTTTCACCTCTTGTGTCTTGATTCTACCGAGACACAAGATGGCGGACTCTCCGGACTGTTTCAAATGTTGACAGACACCCGAGAGCCAATCAGCTTTCCGCTCGTGCCCTTCCGTGGTGCACCGGGTGCGCTCCCTGGTACGCGTACCAGTAAGTGCTCGAAGCGCGCATATAGATATATATGTGTTTATCAAGTTACTTTTCGTAAAAAACACTGGAGCGATTTTAACCAAATATAGAAAAGGCACTTCTGCGTACCAGTCCCTACAATTTTGCAAAGTTTGGTGTAATTACATTCAGCGATTCGGGCTGTAGCCGTGTCTGAACGTCCTATGGAAATCACCATGGGGAAAACACGTTTTGGGACCCCCCTTTTTTCTCACCCCCCGCATAACGAATCCCCCTGAAACTTCCAGGGAAGGACAGGAGCAGAGCTGGCCTAAATTTTGGAAAATTACACGCAAATTCCTCAACCGGCGCCAAAGGTATTCCCAATAGAATGTTGCGGATTTCCTATGGAAACTAGGTCCTAACTATAACTAGCCAGTAGGTAATATATATATATATATATATTCACTGAAGAAACCAGAGGTTTCAGCCACGTTATAGTTAGGAATTAGCATTTAAAAAACCTTAGAAATTCACTGAAGAAAAACATAGGTTTCAGCCACGTTATAATTAGGAATTAGCATTTAAAAAACCTTAGAAATTCAATGAAAAAACTAACCCTGGGTGTAGTAGGCGTAGTGGGGCTACGCGAAGCTACGCGAAGTGGACCAGAAACTACGTCCACCTACGCACTTCGCGTAGCCCCACTACGCGCCACCTGCCTCCCTCCCGCCCTCGCTAAATACCACCCACCTCCCTCCCGCCCTCCCTAAATACTGAAATAATTATTTTAAAAACAATAAAACACCACTTACCTTGTCGGCTGCGTCTCCGGGGCTCCTTCTGGTAACCGCGCCGCCATCATGGATAGTAATGCGCATGCGCGGCCGCCCGCGCATGCGCATTACTATCCATGATGGCGGCGCGGTTACCAGAAGGAGCCCCGGAGACGCAGCCGACAAGGTAAGTGGTGTTTTATTGTTTTTAAAATAATTATTTCAGTATTTAGGGAGGGCGGGAGGGAGGCGGGTGGCGGGCAACTTCGCTACGCCCCGTGGGCATAGTGTTGCCTGCTACGCGTACTTCGCAAATGGCGAAGTATGCAACACTACGCTCACTACGTGGGCGTAGCGAAGTGCTACGCCCAGGCTTAGAAAAAACCATAGGTTTCACATATGTTATAGTTAGCTGGACATTTCACTCATACAACACCATTGAAATTCCCCCGTTATAGTTAGTTCCGCTAACTATAACTTGGGCGCCCGCAATGCACTGCTGATGACGTCACATATTACATCACTCATGACATGGTCAGTGATATCACTCATGACATCACTGATGACATCTTAAATGACATCACTGATGACATCATCCTTGTGAAAGAGTGGCAGACCTCCTCTCACCCTAATATAACCTTTGATACACACATTCAAAAATACAAACTAAAATTTCCATATTAATTCATTTTTAAATGTATTAATTGCTATAGTTTTTTATACTGATTTACTACATTGTTTTAAAGTATTTATTTTTAGATATTTTATTTTTTAAATTGTATTACATATTTTTTATATAAATTGAAAAAAAATGTTTAAAAAAAAATATTGAAATTGTAATATTTTTATTTTATTTTATATTTTTTTAATTTATATATATTTTATATAGCAGGCAAAGATATCCTATCGAAGGAAATTCAAGTAACTGGTAAGTACGGTTAAAATTACTTTTCAGGCACAGTAGTGGGCTGAAAGATGCAGCACTTAGGCCTCTCCTGATAACAGGTGAATACATCGGAATAAGTAGTTTGGCTAATTTTAGAGGAATTTTTTAAAGTTCCAAAACTCCACACTTGAAAGAGTTTCCAAGTGAAACCAGTCAATGTTAGCCTATGGAAGGAAATTCAAGTTACTGTAAGTATGGTTAGAATTACTTTTCAGGATCAGTAGATCAGTAGTGGGCTGAAAGATGCAGCACTGAGGTCTCTTCTGATAACAGGTGAGTAAATCGGAATTCGTAGTTTCACTCATGTAAACACTCATAGATGATAAACTATACCCAATCTTCATATAAAAATGTGCAACTTTTATTATACAAGGATATATATTGCTCTTTAAGGGTCTATTCTAAAAGTATTTTATTGTTTTGACCCTCTTACTTTTAGAACGACAGACCTATTGCCCTACTACTCATCATTGACAGTATTTACAAACGCTTAAAAAATAACCCAATTTCTGTATCCATGCACAGTTTAAAATAAATACAAAGAGGAAAATAAATACTTTTCTGTTTGTATTTATCTGTAAACATAAATCAAGCAGCCCTACTTATAATGTAAGAATATTTTCAACTTAATTAGCAGTAATTAACATATAAGTGTGGTAAAAGTATGACACAGCACCTATAATACCTTTCAACAACACCGTTCACAGTTAGATTCCATAGTCCATCAGCATCTTAGCCCACCGCTATCCCAAAGTAAGTAATACCTTGCTTAATATTCCCAACACCCCAAGTGCCACCACACCTTTCCAGAGGTAGGTTTATGATTTACAAATGCTAGCATTTTTTTAATTAAGAAGCATAATAATAACAAATATTAATCCGTTTTTTTCTTCTAATGTTAACGATATTTTTATTTATGTCTTCTATTTAGATGTTTTTAATCATGAAAATGCAAAGAACACAGTTTACCGAGTAACACTTTTTAAACTCTCCAACATATGTAGATAATAATGACCTTATACATGTTACTATGGAAATCGAAACCTTTACAGCTTCACAGTTTGTAACTTTTCCGAACACGTGCAGAAGTAAAACAGTTAAAACGTGAGCACGTGTAAACTGTAAAACGTGACATCTAAATAGGCGGAGCCACATCTTCCTTCCGTAGACTGCTAAACAACCAAAAACTATATAAACGACACCTACTGTGCAATTAGTTTTGTTTTCGCAAGTTATTTCTGATTCGCCAATCTGAGATGCAGGTTCCGTTTTCTAGCATCGGATTCTTTTTTTTCGTCAACAAACATATTCCGGAGTTGTAAGTTGTTTCAATATGGCATAGGCATAGTACTTAGTTATAATTTGTGGCTATTTGTCAATATTTAAACATGTATATCTAGAAAAAAAAATTATTGCATGTTTTTCGCTTTTTTTCTGTAACGTCAGCAGCTCGTTTTTAGAAACAGATAATTACGAAAAACATTGCTCCTTTTCTGGTTCCTTTCAGCTTATATATTGTGACTTTTTATATTGTAATATTGACTCTGTACTTCGCTTGAGAGGTGTTGGTGACCAGTCGACGCAAACCCTAAACATTTACAATCAACGTCACCATCTTCCTTTTGTTATTGTGTTTTCCCCTAGAGATCACATACTGTTAATATGTATATTATAATATAATCAGTCTTGGTGATCTTAGTGGAGTTCACGATCCGTCGTCACAAAGAGTAACATTAAGCAAGCAACGTTACCGGCTTTCGGTTTTTAGTCTATTTTCCCCTTGTGATCATGTGCTGTGAAAATATATATATATTATTATTCTCACCGTCATGATCTCAGAGGAGTTTAAGACCTGTCGCCACGAAGATCAAACTTTTTCACCTCCTAGAGAAAAGAAGTTCAGTAAATAATTACGACTCGAAGGTATTTCATTATGGATGTTCTGTTAAATACATAACTTTATTTTCCTTTTCTTTTTACTGTAATATAGCTTTCAAATATTAAAAAGTACTTGATCAGATATTTTTTTCAAGAAACATATTTTACGAAACAGCATAACAAAAAATATAGCTATCGTACATACTTTGTTACTTTAAATATTTAATAAACCCTACATTTCTGAATGTTATTTTCTCATTTCTATTCTTATTTGCGGTTCCTATTCACCTTCTCCGTAAAGAATATATAGGACAAGTACTATATTATAAGAGTACCATCCTATATATTCTTTAGTGAGTATGTGATTTGTTAGCGGAACAGTTTGCAACCTCTAAGCACTGCGACAGAACGTTCCTGATTGTACAGAATACAAATTTGAAAAATAATAATGAATACATTTCTATGTAATATGAAGTCACTTGTATTTAACTGTTTTTTACTTGTTCTCCTGATCTCAGATAATGTAGTGCGGGAGTGTTTGTTGTAGCACTTCTATTCTACTTTTTCTAAAAGTAACTGATGCCCTCTTACATCATCAAGAATGTGGGGCAACACTTTTACAAACTATAGCAGAAAAAAGAAGGGTATAGCCACGCTTAACTGATATTTTATGAAATTCCATTTTTAATTGTCACCCCTTTCATATATACAGCGACAGTTTCTGAAGAAAATTTATTTGTATTTGCTTAATAAAAACTTTTTCAAACCTAGACTGAATTTTTTTCTGTGCAACCACACCTCCCCATCAGGAAAGTAAACACTACACTGCAGCGGGCCTGGACATAGTGGCCAAAATAGCATCAGTCAATGCCTCATGAAATGGCTGCAGAGGCTCAGCCGAGCTTGACTGTAGTTTAAGAACCTCAGTGAGGAGGTTGGTCCTCACGGGCGCGACGGGGAGATGAAGGGGCAATGCTTTGGCCGCCCACGTAAATACAACACTGTATGTTGCCCCCTCCTCCAAAGGCACGGTTGGATTTGAGACATTACCATTGTCTGGCGAGGTGTCCAGACCACTCGCATCCCCCAGTCCACCTGTCCAGTCGTCTTGGGACTGACACTCACGTGTCAGTGGGTCTTCAAACACCTCCCAATACTCCTTATCACCCATTCCTTGATAATCAGGGTTGTCAAAAGATGTGCCCGGCTCGTTGAAGTTAAACTCCCCATGCAGCATCAAAAGCGGCGTTCAGCCGCGCAGTTCCCACACCGGAGCCGTATAGAGTGTGGTATCGGGGACGGCACCACCCGACGTCGCTGAGGGTGACACCTGGGGGACTGTTGCCGGTGAGGTTGTGAGGTGAACCAGCGAGGACCAGGATCGCCAATCGGATCCAGTGTGGCCCAGCGGTGCCGGGACGAAGGTGCCGCCGGCATCTGAGCCAAAGCAAGAGACGGGGTCGGGGCCAAAGCACCAGACCTGCTAGTGCCCCCAGACGGGTCCGCTGGGCCCAAAGCCGCGGCGTAGCCCGTCGGTGGAGTGAGGGACATCATGGCCATAAGGAAGCACACTAACTCCTCCTGCGTCGCATGCTGGCCAGGGACCGGAGGTCGTGGTGCAGGCTACAACGCCCGCAAATCTGATGTAGCCACGTGGGCGGTGTCACCCAAATCCCGTGCAGCATTGCACGTGCATTGTGGGGAGTTTGAAGTGCAATGACGTCTCTTTGACTTCTTGTGGTTACCTGACGACTTTGCCCCAGAGGAGTGATGTCAAATCCCGGGGCTCTGATGGCTCAAACCCCACGCCCGGTCACTCGACCTACGTCCAGACCATGAGCTATTGCGGTGCAGGGCCAACTGCTGGAGTCCGAGCCACTTGCAGGACCACTCCCACCTAGATTCAAAAGTCTGGGCCCGGCAGTCGGAGCAGCTCTAGTTGTTGTGCTTGTCGTCGAGACAGTGGAGACACCGACAGTGAGGGTCAGTCACCGACAACAGTCAGTCACAATCCTAACAGGCTTGAAAACGGCCATCCCTATTGGCACCGTCCTGAGTCGGAAAATCCAAGTTAAATGATCAGAAGTGATCGTACTAAGATTTGAAACAAAATGAGTAAGGTTACACTTATACGCAACTGCGCTGCTGGCGTGAAAAAAGAGGACCTGACGTCAGCACGCGGAGGCGACGTATATGTACTCAGACAACGTCATCACGGCGCACACAATGCCAACGACACACGCGGAGCCGCAGACGACGCCTACCGACACACAAGGGTACTGCTAAGGCCAAATTGGCAGATCCAGTCTGACGCTTGGGGATATTCTAAGGTGAGGAATATAATACTGACCTGTTTCTTTCATATGTATACAGCATGCACAATGTCGCACATGGCACACACATGACGTGGTCACACAGGGTCATGCTGTGCGTCAATTCGACATCTGTGACAGTGGGCATGTTGCTGTCATCATGTGACAGTTCCCTGTACTGAATGATGTGCCATTCCAGTGTTGATGTGCATCACAATATGTTGAAGACGTCACTCAGGTGCGAAGTGTTGAATATATGTGAAACACATGTGCACAATGATTAATGACATGTCTCAACAGCTCTTCACACATCAACTGAGCCACAAGGTCACAGTCCCTGTGCTTCTTCAATGTCTGCCACACCTGGGGCCTGCTGATGTAAGGATGCCATGCTGATGTATGCATCCACATCGTCAACATGAGTCTAGACTACATCCCTGCCATGTGATTTCCTGGATCACTCTCCCAATGGTGAGATGAAGGAGGTCAAGAACGCAGCCAACACAAGCGTTCACTTGAGCATGTCTGACGCACTGTACCCCAATGGTACGTTCGTGTGTACGCCTCATTTCCCTATTGCATTGTAGCTAAACGAGAGCACAGCGTACCCCAATGGTAGGTGCGTGTGTACGCCTCGTTTCCCTATTGCATTGTAGCCATACGCGAGCACAGCGTACCCCAATGGTACGTGCATGTGTACGCCTCGTTTCCCTATTGCATTGTAGCCATACGCGAGCACAGCGTACCCCAATGGTACGTGCGTGTGTACGCCTCATTTCCCTATTGCATTGTAGCCATATGCGAGCACAGCGTACCCCAATGGTACGTGGGTGTGTACGCCTCGTTTCCCTATTGCATTGTAGCCATACGCGAGCACAGCGTACCCCAATAGTACGTGCGTGTGTACGCCTCATTTCCCTATTGCATTGTAGCCATACGCCAGCACAGCGTACCCCAATGGTACGTGCGTATGTATGCCTCGTTTCCCTATTGCATTGTAGCCATACGCGAGCACAGTGTACCCCAATGGTACGTGCATGTGTACGCCTCGTTTCCCTATTGCATTGTAGCCATACGCGAGCACAGCGTACCCCAATGGTACGTGCGTGTGTACGCCTCGTTTCCCTATTGCATTGTAGCCATACGTGAGCACAGCGTACCCCAATGGTATGTGCGTGTGTACGCCTCGTTTCCCTATTGCATTGTAGCCATACGCTAGCACAGCGTACCCCAAAGGTACGTGCGTGTGTACGCCTCGTTTCCCTATTGCATTGTAGCCATAGGCGAGCACAGCGTACCTCAATGGTACGTGCGTGTGTACGCCTTGTTTCACCATTGAATGAGTTGCATTTGTGACGGCAATCGCACCGTACTTGTGTGGGTATTCAAATAAATACATAGGGAACATCTAGGGGAACAGTGGAATGATTAGAATGCAGCCAGGTTGTCATGGATACAGAGAGTTTTGAGCCTCCTACAGGTGTTCTGGAAAATTCAGTTGGGCAAAAGTATACAATGTTGCAAAAGTTGTTGTTCAGCTCTGGCTCAGTTTTCAAACCATGCATATGTGTGTCATGGCCTTATGTGTGATGGGATTGGATGAAACATAGGATGCAAACTATGGTGGCCTATCACACACTACTCCTTGGACTCACAGACCCTCTGCAGCACAGATATAAGGCAGCATGTGGCTGTGGGAGGGCACTTGCCTGCACAACATTGGAGTGGAAAACACAGCTGCTGTCTCTGTATCCTCTGGACCCTGATTAGCTGAGCATGGAGAGGGCACCTGCATTCAGTGATGGTGAGAACAAGGCCCTGCTGGATGCCCTCCTGCCTAACTACAGCAAGCTGTATGGGAGACCAGAGGAGCAGGTGAGTGATGTGTGCACTACCTTGGAGTGTGCACCTGTTGTGTGTGTGACACTATAGCCACTGTGTATGTATAGTGGATAGATGCTATGTTGTTGGGAGTGAGTGCCAGTGTGTACAGTGTTGTGTGAAGAGGGTTATTTGTTGTAGTGGGGTGTGTGACAGCATGCCACGTGCTGCAGTGCACCCTGATGTAGCATATATTGCTCAGTGAGTGCCATGCTCAAAGAGTGGTTGCTCCACCCGCTCTTGGCCGTCCTTGTACCCCTGCCTGATTTGGTATCGTATTTGCTCTGTGCCTGACTGCTGACCGCCCGTATTAATTCCTGTGCCAGACAGTGCTGATCGTATTGCTGCTATAATCATTTTTTGTGCAAGACCGTGCCGATCGTATTGCTGCTATTATTAATTTATTTGCCAGACTGTGCTGATCATATTGCTGGTGTAATTAATTTCCACGCCAGACTGTGCCCCGATCTCGCCCTGCATTACTTTGTTATTGTTTGGTGCCCCGATCTCTCCGTGCATTACTTTGTTGCTGTTTGGTGGTGCCATTTTGTTGGTCCCAGCCCGTCTCCCCTCCCCGCTCCCAGCCGCTGCTCCCCCGCGGCCCCACCCCCGTCCCTACAGCATCTACACTCGATCCCATCTCCCCACTCGCCACCCCGCTCCCGCCTCCCAGCTGCTCCTCCCTCCCACTGGAACATAAGGTGAGTCCGGAACGGTGAAGAGCTGTGACCGCCCTGACCTGGTCAGACACGGTCGCTCCACCCGCTCCTGGCCGTCCTCGTACCCCTGCCTGATTTGGTATCGTATTTGCTCTGTGCCTGACTGCTGACCGACCGTATTAATTCCTGTGCCAGACAGTGCTGATCGCATTGTTGCTATAATCATTTTTTGTGCCAGACTGTGCCGATCGTATTGCTGCTATCATTAATTTATGTGCCAGACTGTGCTGATCGTATTGCTGGTGTAATTAATTTCCGCGCCAGACTGTGCCCCGATCTCGCCCTGCATTACTTTGTTATTGTTTGGTGCCCCAATCTCTCCGTGCATTACTTTGTTGTTGTTTGGTGGTGCCATTTTGTTGGTCCCAGCCCGTCTCCCCTCCCCGCTCCCAGCCGCTGCTCCCCCGCGGCCCCACCCCCGCTCCCTACAGCATCTACACTCAATCCCATCCCCCCTCTCGCCACCCCGCTCCCACCTCCCAGCTGCTCCTCCCTCGCTCCGCCCCCTCCACTATCCACTTATGGCAGGGAGACTTACGCGCAGCCTTCACGCGCAGCGGGCGCGCCCTATGTGTGCCGAAGGCGCGCCAAAGGTAAGCCCGTCTACGCCCATCCGCGCCTGGACTGCGCCCAGCGCCAGACCCTCTGGCCCCCGCAGAAACGACCCCGCCCGCCTAACATACAACGCCACATCCCTCTCTGCACTCAACACCGACCGCCTCCCCGACTGCCACCAAGCCGCCCAGGACGCACCCATGGACCCTTCACCTGCCAATCCTGCAAGTTCTGCTGCATCAGGACCCACACTACATCCACAAACACCAAACAGAGCGCTGACATTAACCACCTGAAGTGCATCCTGCTCAACACCCGCTCGGTCCACAGACACGCCATTGAACTATGGAACCTACTCGACACCACAACGCTGGACGTCGCCTTTCTTACAGAAACCTGGATGAACGCCTCATTAGCGCCCGACATCGCCATAGCCATCCCAGACGGCTACAAGATCATCCGAAAGGACCGCATCAACCAAACAGGAGGAGGCATCGCGATCGTCCACAAGAGCACCATCCGCATCAGGACCAGCTCCGACGACACCCTCACAGCAGCCGAACACCTTCACTTCCAGATACACACCGACCCCAAGACCACACTTAGAGGCACCCTCATCTACAGACCACCAGGACCCCGCACACTATTTTGCGAAGACATCACTGACTTTATCAGCCCACACGCCCTACCCTCCGAGGACTACATTCTCCTAGGGGACCTCAACTTCCACCTGGAAAAGAACAACAACAGCAACACATCCACCCTTCTGGACAACCTGGCCAATCTCGTACTCAAACAACTGGTAAACACCCCCACCCACTATGCCGGACACACGCTCGACCCAATCTGCTCCTCCAGCAAGCACGTCTCCTTCTATCACGCCACAGGACTCCACTGGACGGACCACAGCTGCGTCCATTTCAACTTCAGAAAGACCACGACCCACCACCACCCACAACAAGTCCCCCGCAGAAACTGGAACAAAATTACCACCGACCAGCTCACCACATCGCTAAACCAAATCCCTCCCACCAAATCATCGGACCCAAATCAAGCAGCAATCAATCTCGCACAATGGATCACCCACTGCGCTGACGAATTAGCACCCTTGAAAAACCCTCACAACAAACCAGGTTGCAAAAAAGCCTCCTGGTTCAATGACGACCTCAAGAACTCCAAAAAGAACTGGCGCACCCTCGAGAAAGCCTGGCGAAAAAACCCAACCACAGACAACATGACCGCCCTCAAGGACGCCACCCGCAAACACCACCAGCTGATCCGATCCACCAAGAAATCTGCATTCAAAGATCGACTCAACAACAACGCCCACAACAGCAAGGAACTCTTCAGCATTGTCAAAGAGCTTACCGATCCCAAAGCCAGCACCAATGACATCACCCCCTCTCAAGACCTCTGCGACTCTCTAGCCTCGTTCTTCCACAGCAAAATCGCTGACATACATAACAGCTTTGGCGACCAGTCCACCCCCCTTACCACCGAAGTGAAGCCCCCCACCACCACCCGTCGCGCCTGGAACCCGATCAGCACTGAAGACACCATCCGCTTGATGAACTCCATTCACTCCGGATCACCTACCGACCCATGCCCCCACCACATCTTCAACAAGGCCGACACCATCATCGCACCCCATCTCCGGGATATCATCAACTGCTCCCTCAACACCGCTACTTTCCCGGAAAGCTGGAAACATGCCGAACTCAGTGCTCTCCTGAAAAAACCTACAGCAGACCCCACTGAACTTAAGAACTACCGCCCCATCTTGCTCCTCCCTTTCCCTGCCAAAGTCATAGAGAAGACCGTCAACAGTCAGCTCCCCGCCTTCCTCGAGTCTAACGGATCCCTTGACCCATCACAGTCCGGCTTCCGAGCCAAACACAGCACCGAGACCGCCCTCATCGCAGCCACAGACGACATCCGAACTCTACTCGACAACGGGGAAACAGCGGCCCTCATCCTCCTGGACCTCTCCGCAGCGTTTGAGACGGTATGTCACAGCACCCTTGTACAACGCCTCAGCAACGCGGGGATACAAGGAAAAGCATTGGACTGGATCATCTCATTCCTCACCGCAAGAACCCAGAGAGTCCGCCTACCCCCTTTCAGATCAGGGGCCACCGAAGTCATCTGCGGCGTACCACAAGGATCATCGCTCAGCCCCACCCTCTTCAACGCCTACATGAGCCACCCCGCGTCCATCGCACGCCAGCACAACCTCAACATCATCTCCTACGCTGACGACACACAGCTGATCCTCTCCCTCACCAAAGACCCAAACACCGCCAAAACCAACCTACACGAAGGGATGAAAAACGTAGCCGAATGGATGAAGAACAGCCGCTTAAAACTGAATTCAGACAAAACGGAAGTCCTCATCCTAGCATCATCCCCCTCTGCATGGGACGACTCATGGTGGCCACCGGCCCTGGGCAGCGCACCCAAACCAACGGACCATGCTCGCAGCCTGGGATTTATTCTAGACTCCTCCCTCTCGATGACGAGACAATTTAACGCCATTTCATCATCATGCTTTAACATCCTACGTATGCTTAGAAATATCTTCCGATGGATCCCCACCGAAACAAGAAAGACGGTCACCCAAGCACTGGACACAAGCCGACTGGACTACGGAAACACCCTCTACGCTGGAACCACAGCCAAATTACAGAAAAAGCTCCAACGCATTCAGAACGCCTCCGCCCGACTCATCCTAGACATACCCCGCCACAATCACATATCCGGTCACTTGAGAGACCTTCACTGGCTCCCCGTCAACAAGAGAATTACGTTCCGTCTCCTCACCCACGCACACAAAGCCCTCTACAACCTAGGACCCAAATACCTCAACACACGCCTGACCTTTTACACCCCCACCCGCCAACTACGTTCGTCCAATCAAGCACTCGTCGCGATTCCACGCATCTGAAGAGCCACCATGGGAGGAAGATCTTTCTCCTACCTAGCGGCCAAAATCTGGAATTCCCTCCCCACACACCTCCGCCTCACACAGAACCACCTCTCCTTCAGAAAACAACTCAAAACCTGGCTATTTGATAAGTAGAGAACCCCGCTCCCTCAAGCGCCTTGAGACCCTCTGGGTGAGTAGTGCGCTATACAAATTTTGACTTGACTTGACTTGACTTGTTTGTACCCCTTATGTCATCTGTAGCCTTTACATGGCATGTAGTGCAGTTCTGTTTGCTCACAGGCCACATACTCCTGGACAATGATGCAAGTGTGTGGAGCATCCGATGCCCTGTTGTCCTCAAGTATTTTGTGCACATATGTGTGTCTTTGGAACATGGACCAGGTGTACTGATGTTCTTTAACTTTATATTCGTGACAGGTATCTGCCTATGAGAAGGGTGACATCTGGCTGGCCATTGCCAGGGCTGTCAGGAGTGAGGGGGGCCTCGCAGGAGGCTCTGAAACATCAAGAAGAGGTGGCAGGACATCCGGTGCTGGACCCGCCGCATTGCCAGGGTACAGCTGAAGCTGGAAGCTCCATGCCGGCATGGTGGCACCCATCAGCTCACCCCCCACATGCTCATTAACTTTATATTCGTGACAGGTATCTGCCTATGAGAAGGGTGACATCTGGCTGGCCATTGCCAGGGCTGTCAGGAGTGAGGGGGGGCCTCGCAGGAGGCTCAGAAACATCAAGAAGAGGTGGCAGGACATCCGGTGCTGGACCCGCCGCATTGCCAGGGTACAGCTGAAGCTGGAAGCTCCATGCTGGCATGGTGGCACCCATCACCTCACCCCCACATGCTCCGGGTCCTGGAAGTGGTGTTCCCAGACCTCCATAGGCAGTTGCAGGGGAGACAGCAGCAAGAAGGGGGTAGGTACATGTCTGTTTGTTGTCATGTGTGTCAGATGCTACGGGCATGCCTCAGAGGCATGCTAACACTCCCACAGTTGGAGTGGTGTTGTCAGACAGGCACTGTATGCATTGGCATGAAAATGGCCAAGTTTCATTAGATGCTTGTTTACATGCCTTGCCCTACTCAACATTTGCCCAGCGCTTTGACAACACATTTTCTTTCACAGGTACTCCTAAAGTGCAATGTGTTAGTATGCATATCCGGTAGCACATCATCATGTTGGAGGGAGGTCTGTGACACCTGCTGGTACCTTACATGTAGCACCACATGTGCACTGTGTCTGCCCTTCTTCATATTTTGGCACAGATCAGGAGTGTCAACATGTGTTTTCTGCACGAGTTAGCCTCAATGGCCTTTGTCCATGGTGTACTTTCTAATTGTCATGTGTGTGCTACAGGTGCACACTCTACATGTAATCTAATTTTGGCATGTGCATACTCACACTGTGCAGTGTGTGTGTGCATATACTCAAAATAAGTAGCATGTTGTGAGGAAATTCTTATTGATGGTTAGCCACACAATGTGACTTTGGGTGTAGTCAGCTGTAATGCCAGTGTGAGGTCATGGTACACTTGGTCCAGGTCCCAGGATGGCATCACATGCCAGTTCATGAAGGAGTTTTCCCATGTGGCACAGTGTCACAGCAATTCAAACATGACCAGGTCTGGTTTTGTGTGGCAGGGTGGGCAAATGAACAGTGATTCATCATCAGCTATCCGGTTGTCGCCAGTGCCTCATCAATGTGTGTCTCATAGTAGTTGTTGCCTTGCCTGTTCCTTCTATCCTACTATACATTGAACGTAGTTTCTCTTCGAATTGCCCAAGACTAGGCTTAGCATTGTGCAGAGTTCAGTGGCTTGTGACTCATGATGCATGCCATGTTTATAGATGTAGCCAAATGATTTGTAGCTGATATGTCAGATGTGTACAGGTGACTGATATGTTTTTCTTATTCTCCTTGCCAACAGCATCATCACCACAATCTGGAGGAGACACAGGGCCGGACCAGGCAGAGGGACCCAGCGACAGTGCCACCTGCTTTGAGGAGTCAGAGGGAGGTAGTGGCACGGAGGGTGAGGAGAGTCTGCAGGCCGGACCCCATGTGACCGACACATCCTACCATGCGGACGGCTCAGAATCAGACTCTCAGGAGGAGGGGGAATATGTAGCAATGGTCTCTTCTTCATCTTTGGCTGGCCTCTCCTCCTCCAGTACCATCTCCACCCTCTCAGATTTTAGGGTCCCTAGGGTCCGTGCTAGCCCCAGTGTCTCCTTTGTTCCTGGCACCGCAGCACCTGCCCCTGTGTCCCCTGCTGCCCTCAGTGCTGTGTCTGTGGACCTACTCCGGCAGATTGTAGTAGGTCAGACATCCATGTTGACTGTCCTCCTTGGAGTGTGGCTGCCATAGAGTCAACACTGACGGCAGCTCTGTACACCCAGCAGCATCTATCCCCCCATCCTTCAGACCCATCCACCTCAGCCTCTCCCATACCTACCCAACATACACGCAGACGTCACAGGTCAGACACAACAACAGACACACCCAGCACACCCACCGGCAGAAAAGGCACAAATCTCCACGCACCCAATCTCAAGGGGATGTAGGCACACCCACAGGGAGAGGGGACACACCTCACACACGCATCCACAGACCCAGGACAACAGACTCACAGCCCTCTACCTCCACCCCCAATGTGTCCCCGGGTTCAGGTGGTAGTTTTTCCGAACTGGCTGAAGTGTGCAGACAAGTTTATCTTGCAACATTCTGCGATGCACCGGCCAGTGTGAATGAATCCACAACACCTGCACCCACTACACCTGTCCTTCACTCTCCTGTCCATGCGGTGCCGGAGGATTCCACAGATGATGCCCCCAAAGTTTCCACTGCGGATTGAACTCCATGTGCAGGCAAGTTTGGGTGTGACAACATCCATGAAGGCACAAACTGTTTTTCTGACTTGTTTGGACTGGCCATTGGCCTTCTGTGAGCCAGGACTCTTATTTGCGTTTTCAATTTTGAACCAGCTGAATAAAGCTGTTTATTTCAGTTTCTGTACTTTAGTTTGTCTGATAATGTCTGTGACTGCTGTGTGCCTGGGAGCTGGTGTGATGTTCAGATTTGTGTATAGTAACATGTGTCTATTTCCTGATAGTAATGAGGTTAACAATGGTATGTTTTTGCTTTAACTGCTGGGCACTGCTGGGCACTGCTGGGGGTCTTAGCCACACACACACTGTAATGCTGGGCACTGCTGGGCACTGCTGGGGGTCTTAGCCACACACATCATCTATTGCTGGGCACTGCTGGGCATAGCTGGGGGTCTTAGCCACACACACACTGTAATACTGGGCACTGCTGGGCACTGCTGGGGGTCTTAGCCACACACACACTGTAATGCTGGGCACTGCTGAGCACTGCTGGGGGTCTTAGCCACACACACACACTGTAATGTTGGGCACTGCTGGGCACTGCTGGGGGTCTTAGCCACACACACACACTGTAATGCTGGGCACTGCTGGGGGTCTTAGCCACACACACACTGTAATGCTGGGCACTGCTGGGCACTGCTGGGGGTCTTAGCCACACACACACTGTAATGCAGGGCACTGCTGGGCACTGCTGGGGGTCTTAGCCACACACACACTCTAATGCTGGGCACTGCTGGGGGTCTTAGCCACACACACACTCTAATGCTGGGCACTGCTGGGCACTGCTGGAGGTCTTAGCCACACACACACTCTAATGCTGGGCACTGCTGGGCACTGCTGGGGGTCTTAGCCACACACACCCTATGCTGCTGGGCACTGCTGGGTGTGTTTTCTACACACCTCTTACACTTACACTGACATAGCAGACACACACACTGTACTGCTGGGCACTGCTGGGGGTCTTAGCCACACACACACTGTAATGCTGGGCACTGCTGGGCACTGATGGGCACTGGTGGTGGTCTTAGCCACACACACACTCTAATGCTGGGCACTGGTGGTGGTCTTAGCCACACACACACTGTAATGCTGGGCACTGCTGGGCACTGCTAGGGGTCCTAGCCACACACACACTCTAATGCTGGGCACTGCTGGGCACTGCTGGGGGTCTTAGCCACACACACACTGTAATGCTGGGCACTGCTGGGAACTGCTGTGCACTGCTGGGGGTCTTAGCCACACACACACTCTAATGCTGGGCACTGCTGGGCACTGCTGGGGGTCTTAGCCACACACACACTCTAATGCTGGGCACTGCTGGGGGTCTTAGCCACACACACACTCTAATGCTGGGCACTGCTGGGCACTGCTGGGGGTCTTAGCCACACACACCCTATGCTGCTGGGCACTGCTGGGTGTGTTTTCTACACACCTCTTACACTTACACTGACGTAGCAGACGTATGTCCCACACATCTCACTGTTACACAGGTGATGTGCGGTAGCGTACCGTACCCCGAGGTCGATGATTTAGGTGCGGCACGTCTCTATATTACACTGGTAATGTGCGGTAGCATACCGTACCCCGAGGTCGATGACGTAGGGGCGGCACGTCTCTGTATTACACTGGTGATGTGCGGTAGCGTACCGTACCCCCAGGTCGATGACGTAGGTGCGGCACGTCTCTGTATTACACTGGTGATGTGCGGTAGCATTCCGTACCCCGAGGTCGATGACGTAGGTGCGGCACGTCTCTGTATTACACTGGTGATATGCGGTAGTGTGTGGCGCAACGTACCCAGACATTACAGTCGTGCAATGGAGATGTGCGCGTGTGGCACCACGTACAGGTATGTTGGACTTCGTTGTACTCACCGTCTGCGCCGTCGTCGGTTTCTATGTACGAGGTGGTGGCCGTACAGGATTGGGATGACACGGACGATGGCGTTCATGTCTTGTTTGTCGCGTACCGGGGTGCGGTTCGTGCCGGACTCTGGTTTTACGGTAGTTTTGAGCTCTCGTAGCAAAAGAGCCGTAAGGAGTGTGTTCAACACGGATCGTACTTCCTGGTTCAGAAGACGCGGTCTATTTACGTTCGGACGTAGCGTGGAGCGTCAGCCGACTGCAAATCGTATGGACTTTCGACTTGTATGGCGTTTTTTACGAGGCATATGGAGTGACGCTTTTGGTTGGGATCGTACTTGCTGATTCATACGGGGACGCTTACAGGTACGAATCGTACGGGGGGAAAACGCTCCGAAAGGCAATTCAGAGCGCTTTTTACCGGATCGGAATCGACCCCAAGGAGTCGGCGGGACCGTTGGGGCATTGCACGCTCCATCTTTTTTGTAGGTAGGGTCACGTGTGTAGTGACGTATGTGCTGGATGGGTGTGGTGTGGGTGTATACCAGCCATGATGGAGTGTGTGTGCCGATCTGACAACTAGACCTTGAACTAGGAATCACTACAATGGAAATCTGGGCCGCGTAAGCACAGTGGGCTGTACTAACGTATTCAGTCTCGATTAATCTACCACCTCCACCAGGGGCTTTTAAATGAGGTCGCACGGCTCCGGGACACTGCAGGAGCTGGTCTTGGGGCGTGGCAGTCTCCAGGGCCTTCCAGGGCTCTGGGCATAGGGTCTCGCACTCTACCTCACACAATACATTAAAAAAGAAGAGAAAGTGATGAGAGATGATTTCTGACGTGTTTAGGCTTCAGAGCCTGGATAATCATTACATTTGCAGTGAAGTGCGTACTTATTCTGGAAGAATTCTTTTGGGGTCTTGCGAAAGCAAGCCATCTTTAATAATTGCCTCTCGCTGCGTGTACCTGCAAAGATATCTCATTTGCTCGTATTGACCACTATTAAGTCACGTTTTTCAGTTGACAGGAGTTCTCATTTCTACTGTTTTAGCGTGTCACGTGTTTATGATGTAAATTTGCCACTTTCCATACTTTTTAACTTTCGTATAATTTCTAAAATGCTTTATTTAAACTCGTTTTTATTATTAAAGCATTTCTTTAGGTTACTATTTTTTTAATAGGAGTATTAACATTCATTCCCCTTTTTTTTCGACGTATTATTCTAGTAACTTCCCTTTTTCTTTTTTATACACCTTTTTATTATTGAAAAAAACAAGAAAAATCAATGGCAGATGCCTTACATCATGGAATAAGCAATAATTACACAGACAGATGGCGAGTATTAAACGGAAATTTCCCAAGGTGAAAGAAGAATCTCAAAATGGAAGTCACGTGTGGCCGTATAAAATACAATGAACATCAGTCCAACCTTACTGACATTATTCACACGTCCACCACCCATAGGAACAGGATTTTAAAAAGACGGCAATTTCAAGTGGCAGGAAGGTGTAACACGATAAAACAATGGGAAGAACACCGACCGCTACCAGCTCGCAGAAATTAAAGACAATACATTGGTGAAGATCTCGTAAACACAACCACCCCTAGGACCCGTCCACCCACCAAACAGGATAACCCCTCAGGAAGGCACCCAATTTCAGGATATGCATCGGATTTTGAACATATAAATGAAAACAAAAACAAAACAATAAACCCATCCCCCCACCCTGCACCACTGCATATGGCTGTCGCCTAACCCCAACTAGCAGTGTGCCTGTTGCCCCAACTAACTAAATACTAAATATAGAAAATGGGGGAGAGCATTTCCGTAGGGCTCCCGGTCCCCTATTTCCCCGCCAGTAACAAGCAACCCCTGTAAAGAAAACACAATTCTATCCAAAAATACAAAAAAGGCTAATCAGGGAGAGCTGTAACACACCGCCCAACCTCCCGTGAGTCCAACAGTAACAAATCCCGCTTCCATTAAGGCCATAGTATCAAACCCAGTCAATCGATCTCAGCCATGGCCCTTCCGATCCATCATGCGATCCCCTCCCGGTGGGACCACCGCGTCCACAGGACAATCAGAGTGTAAAAAGATGTCCAAAAAATGTCAATCCGAGACAGATCAAAAATGTTAAGTCTTTAAGAACCCCATCCGCACAGAAAAGCTCCCTCATTGACTGAAAGTCCCAATGCTCTTTCCTCCACAACCGTGCTGTAACCAGAGAGGGGAAAGACGTTGTTGTAGTCCAAAAACAGTTACTAACAGGATTATCCGGGAAAGGAACGCCAATCGAATCTCCCACAGTCAGCAGTGATGTTAAGCGTAACAATACGTTCGAAGCACCAGGTTCACGATCCTTCAATACACTGACCAAGGGCTTCGGTGTCTCTTGTCGCACGGGGTCCTCGCCCGGAGTCAAAATGGGTACCTCTGGAATCTTGACTAGTTGCAGTTCTTGCATTGAAGCAGGGTCCGGTCTCGCAAACTCCGTCTCAGATAGGCCCGCAATCATTTTATGAACCAGGGAATCCACATGTGAGTGAAGTGCCCCAATGGCTTCCAATACTGTCTTCAGTGACGGCTCACGCTCCGTCCGGTCCATCTCAACTCGCTCAGTACCGACCATATTCACTTCCCCCAGAGAGCCCGGTCTCACGGGGGGAACGGACAAGAGCGGAACGGACGGCGTCGGAGGGTGACTAATCGTTCTCCGTGGTAGCGGTCTGTACTACGCTTCCACGAGCGAAGACCCCGACTCACCGAAACCCGGCGACGGCAAACCGGTTCCACAAGACAGGGACCTCCGCCCACAGCCGCAATCGTGCCACGTCACCTCTCCCTCAATGTTAGTCAATCAGAATGACCGCCGTCAAAATCGGGCAAAAAGGACCTCCAATGCGATAGACCGGACCCTGTCTGACTCCCACAGCCGATGTTGTTCAGCTGCAACCCGGCTGGGCCAGTACTCGAGACCCCGGCTCTCCAGCTGAACTAGGCCGCAAACTTTAACTCAACGTAACTCCGTCTACCAAGCCGATTAAATTCTCGGGATTGCATCCTCGGACTGTACACCGGTTCATCCACACGGAGGTCGGGCGCAAAAACAGGATTTTCAACAGGATCTTCTGGCAGGAGACGGAGGTCAGCGGAGCCGGGAGCCTAAGCAGCCATCTTGTTTGCTAGCTTAGCTCCTCCCCCAACTTCCCTTTTTTAAAACTGTTTTTAAATTCTCTTTATTACCGTATATTAATGTAATCATTCACTCAGTAAGCATGTACTCATGAAGTGAGGCAGGCTTTAGGAAATGCACTGATTCAAAGTGCTGTGTATTATGCATTTTGTGGTGTAATAACCTTTACATTTATGCTTCAGGACTACAATTCCCCACTCACTATATATACCAGGGGTCTCCAAATACTAGCTCGGGAACTACTGGTAGCTCACCAGCACCCTAAAAGTAGCTCTCAGACGTGAAGCCAAACCAAACCAATCTCAGAGATTCTGTGTATATTAAAAAAGGTAGTACTGCTCATTTCACTTAAGAGTTACAGACAGCCAAAGCAATGGCAGGGCCTGTTCAAAACACTCAAACACAAACTGTGGTGGCGTATGAATTAATCAATTAGGGATGAATAGACCTAAATATTCACCTGTGAGGATTTCCAAGCGCTGGGAGAGTATGTGGGGGGATTTGTGCAGCTTTCGTGATTCGAAAAGGCATGTGTTATGGCTCTTCCTGAATGCTTTCAGTGTGGGGGTTCATCTGATGCTGAGGGGGAATTCTTTCCAGGTCTTGGCCATGATGTACGAGAAGGCTGTACCTCTTGTCTGGTTATCTCAATACAGAGGATTTCAGCCAAGGCCTGGTCAGAGGAGTGGGCCCCCCTCTGGGTCACCCATTATAAATAAAAACTTTCCCCCCGGGATTTGGCCCCCCATGGGCTAATTAACAATAAAGCGGGCTTCGTTTTTTTCTTCTTTTTCACAGCATACGCGTACCTTATGCGTATACCGCAACTTAAAAAAAAAAAAGTTTTTTGCCTAGGGGGTCCTTGTGGGACCCCCTGAGCAGGCCTACGGGGTCGGGGTGTTTCTACCCTGCCCCCTTTGCTTATTTTTCACGTTTCTTTCACTGCTTTCTTGTGCCTCCGTTCTACCGAGGCACAAGATGGCTGCCAACACTTCCTGGTTTGGAGTGTACACAGACAGTCAACAGCCAATTAGCATGCAGCTCGTGCTCGTAATGGTACGCACACTATCCTCAGACAGTACTCGTACGGTACTTCGCCTATAGATATATCTATGATTTTACTTTAGATTTTCTCAGAAACTACTGAACGGATTTACACCATTTAATAAAAAGCATAATCTGCAATCCAAACTCTACCTTTTTGCCAAATTTGGTATAATTCTGTTCGGCAGATCCGGCTGTAGCCTGTCTTAAAGGTCCCTACGGAAAATTGCATGGAGAAAACACATTTTGGGATCCCCCCTTTTTCTCGGCTACGCTTCACAAATCACCCCGAAATGTTCTCCATTTTCTTGGAGAATTTTGCATGTATTCGTCAACCGGCGCCAAAGTTATTCCAAATAGAATGTTTCGGATGTCCTATGGAAACTAGGTCCTAACTATAACTACCTACTGGCGACCGTATATATATATATATATATCTAGGTCTAATCATCCTAGGACATTGTCTTAGTCTCTGTTCAAATGTTTTCATTTTGCACTGACCAGAATGATCGGAATTTATTCATTGATATTTTTATATGGTAATGATTTTTAAAGGATTGTCAGATTTGCTGTCTTTTTCAGTATAACGTATTTTGTGGTGTGCATTCTATACTAATAATTATGTGGTTTTTACCATTGTTTTTAAACCCATTAATAGTATTTTTTCCATTCCCATGCATGTTGGCAATTGTGACTACCAATCATGTTACTGACCTATTTGCACTTTGCACTTAAATACTGACTGCTCCTCCAATAGCGCTGTGTGATCAAGGCCTCTGGGCAGGCCAAAACGTTATGCTGGCAGGCTGCTAAAACATGGAATAAAATAACTTTCACCTGCATATCCTGGGTCGGCTCTCGTCTCCTTCTCTGGTGGTGTCCTTGAGTATTAAAGATTTCTGGAAGCTTGGGTTCGAGTTTGTTTGGAGGCTTCTCCGGCCTTGGAGCTGACCCCTCCTTCCTTGTGGGCTGATCGGCAGGAAGCAATCCCTTCAGGTAACCCGGAAGACTACGTTTGATTCCGGTGCGGAGTAGCTGCTCGAGCCCCCGGACCACTTCAAAGTTTGCATCGCTGCCGAAAACCAGACTGGTGCCGTGAGACGGACGTCCCGGCACCAGTTGAGGTACTCGTTGCGGTGGTGGTGTGTTCAACGTGGATTGTCCAGTGAAGGAGATTTGCCGACGACGAATAGGACAACTGTGGCAGCTGTTCGTCTTTCCTGGTGAGTGAGCATTAGCGTGGGGTATTAAGCACCATGTCAACAGACGCATTGAGGAGTAGAGAGGAGGCGGCACTTGACCTTTTCGATGACACCCCGGCAGGGCAGTCTAACGTAACTGTTCACACTGATACAGTGCGAGAAGGAGGCACGAACCTCCGTGATAACTACAAAAAACTAGAGAAACTGATGAAAAGAGAAAGGGCCAAATGGTGGGATTACCAGTCGTTGAGCAGATATTTAGAGGTGGGGCGAATCCCTCGTGGATTAAGGATTATGCTGGCACCCAGCTACGAACAACCGGACCCTAACATGCTCAACGAATTGGCGGAATGTAACTTAGAATAACTCCCACAAATCGGTCACCATTTTGGTGAAATATGCAGAGAGCGATCGCATTGTGTTACAGCAACAAATTGATGAGTTAAATACAGAAATAAGTACAATGGAAATTGGAGTTGTAGCTGAATCTGCCAAATTCAGGGGAGATATGGTGGCCAGGCTACGTAAGGAAGAGGAAATAATTAAGAAGCGGAAAGCGTTAAAATTTCAACGCGATAAAATCGACTACCAGCAAGGTCGTATTTTTACATTCACCAGAATATTTGACGTCATTAAAACTTCTAAAGGCACTCTGGGCTCTGCCTCGGCCTCGGCCAGTATGGGTGCTATTCCAGCATCGGATCTGTTGTCCTCTGCATCAGATATGAGTTCTGTGCCAGACAGTGAGTCAGACACGGAAGCAGTTACAAATGATCCGTGATTGGGGTTAATCAGGTTGTCGGAGAGCTCTGATTGGATGTAGGGGTGGGTGGAATTTGCGCAGTTGTGCTACGCAAAGCTCTGTTAAACGGTAAAAAATCTCTGCGAGCACACAGAAGTTCTGCGAACACGCAGAACTGCTTCTTCCACCCGTTTGCAATGTTTTTTTCCTGTTTGCGTGCTCTGGGAGAAATATCTTGCGAACACGCATTTTGAAAGCGTGAACAAGCAAAAAATTCTGCAAAACTGCGAATTGCAGAATTTTTGGCAATTCTAAGTTCTCCGCGGAACGCGAAATTACCCAAATTCCGCAAGCCGAATCGAATTTACCGCCCAGGCCTAATTTGATGCCAACAGTTCAACCAGGAAGTGTTAGCAGCCATCTTGGGGCTCGGCTTCAATCAAATCCTAAAAATCAAAATGTAAAGAAAGAATTGCTATGAAAATGCCATATTTGCGAATTCGCCGCATTTAAATAAAAGAAAGCGCAGGCTCCCTCGATTGCTATTAAATAACCCCCGGGTGGGCCAGGTGACCACCAGTAGGGATTGCACACACACACACATGCACACTCACGTATAAATATATATTTACTGAAAAAAACATAGGTTTCAGGTCTGATATAGTTAGGAATTAGCATTTAAAAAACCTTAGAAATTCACTGAAAAACTATAGGTTTTAGGGGTGTTATAGTTAGCTGGACATTTCACTCGTACAAAACCATTGAAATTCCTACAATATAGTTAGTTCTACTCACTATATCTCACGCGCCCGCAATTCACTGCTGATGATGTCACATATTACATCCTTCATGACATGGTTAGTGACATCACTGATGACATCTCAAATTACATCACTGATGACATCATCCAGTGAATGTGGTTTGGTTTGTTATTTAAATATGTATTATATATATAGCAATTTGCATTGAAGAATGAGTGTATATATTTAAAAATAAATATCTGGATGGAGGATTTAGGAGAAGTTTGATTGACTGTTTACTTGACTAATTTAATATATAGGATAGTGACTAAACTGTGTGAACATCTGTATCACTTTGTCAGTTGTTGTTTAAACTGCTTCTCCAGTTGGTTACTAGCTATTTAAAAGTCTATATTAGTTATTGATTAGTTAACTGAGTATTTGTATTGGAGAGTGAATGTTTCTGTTCGGTAGGGGGTGTGTGACTGCCCAAAGATGTGTGAATAGTTGATTCAGTAGGTATATGAAGTTAAAACTACATGTTATAAAGGTTGTTTGGGTGAGTGAATATCTTTATGGGTGTGGTGATGAGCAAATATCTCTCAATGGTACATGTCCAACAAACTAGAAAAATAAAAGGCAGTGTATGTGTCAGTTATTGTTTATAAATAAGTATACATAAGACTCAGTGATTGTATGAGTAACTGTATGGATAACTGTATACATGTAATAATGATTTTATAACACACTAAATATGAGTTACTAATACTATATGAATAGATAAAGTGGTGTTTGTATAAGTGTATAGCTAAGTAAATGTAAGTATGATCCATTGTTTGCATTAGTGAATAGGATGATTTCATAAGTGAATAGGATGTGTGCTGGTGTGTAATGTCGATATAGGTGTAAAAGTTTATTTGATAGTGTTCTATTGATCATTGACTGCATGTATGAGTAAATCTATAGGTAAGTGATTAGAATTGTGTATAGATCTAGGAATCACTGAGTGGGTTTTTAGAAACTTGTATTTTTTGAGTCAAATATGGTACTCTGTATTTTACGGTGAGTGATGAAAGGTTATACTAGTGTATGATGAGGTGTATCTGATTGTCACGTGGTTGATGTCATCAGTGATGTCATTTGAGATGTCATCGGTGATGTCACTGACCATGTCATGAATGATGTAATATGTGACATCATCAGCAGTGGATTGCGGGCGCGTGAGATATAGTGAGTACAACTAACTATATCAGAGGAATTTCAATGGTTTTGTACGAGTCAAATCCAGCCAACTATAACACCACTAAGACCTATGGTTTTTTCAATGAATTTCTAAGGTTTTTTAAATGCTAATTCCTAACTATATCAGATCTAAAACCTATGGTTTTGTCAGTGAATTTCAAAGGTTTTTTAAATGCTAATTCCTAACTATATCATGCCTGAAACCTTTGGTTTTTTCAGTGAATTTCGAATGTTTTTTAAATGACAATTTTTAAATGTATTAATTGTTAGATTTATTTTTTTGATACTGATTTACTACATTTTTTAAACTGTTTATTTTTAGATATTTTATTTTTTAAATTACATTATAATTACATTATACATTACATTACAAAATATACTTTCTTAGAATGAATTACTTTAGTTTAAATACTTTGCAAATAGGCAATAGACTTTTAAGTACAGTAGTTACAGTTGTTGCAATGGGCAACACAATTTCAAACACAATGCAACATTGACCTCAATGTGAATTTCCAGTTAAATGCAGTTAGTTACTGTGGAACGGAAACGTCCCCTGCCTCCATTAGCCGATGGCTCAGCACGGAGTCTCTGGGCTCTGAACCCGACCATACCGCGTCCCTGGCAACACAGACTCCTCCCCTTTCTCTTCCCTTGCAGGAGCCTATCCCGAGAGACGACGGACCGGAAGCACCTCGCCCTGACCCAGGAAGTCCCGCCCTCGATCCCGACCCGGAACACGGAAAAGCCGTCAGAAGCGAGGAGAGAGCGTTCAAGGTGGCGCACTCGTGGCAGGACACAGCGTGCGGAGAACCGGAGGTGGAGAACAGAGGTATCGGAGGCAGCGGAGAAGAGAAGGCCGGAGGCGAGGACGAGGACGTTTGGACGGAAGACTGGTGGAGTCCCCAGGAGGTGGCTGGAGAGCGGCCGCAACTCGCGGGAGAGTTGCGGCGGGGCATGTGAGTACCCTGTCTCCTGGCTCCCAGGTGGACTTGTATATAGTTGTAGATAGAGTGTCCCCGCACCGTGTAGAAACAATAAAGTGCACTGTATATATTTACTATAGATCACGTCATGAGCCCGATAGCATAGAAGCCCCACACCAGAACCCTCACCACATCCACCTTCTTCCTTCCCGTTCTTTCTCCTTCCACTCTCTGACCCTCCCCTCCCGTTCCTCACACACGCTTCTTCCTCCGCACAACCCCGGTGTTGGTGTCAGTATTCAGACAGTCCTGCGTTTAAGGACTAACCGCCCTGTTTGCTCTCCCTTTCCCTCCGAGGACCACCGGAACCGCAGCACAGAGAAGGAGATACTCCACAGGCGTCCAGTATCCAGAACCATCCCGGACCAGCTCTCACCTGACGTCCAAGGACCTCCCAGAGCACTTCCTTCGTCCTTAACCCTCTGCTTCTTTGGCCTCCCCACCCCTGACTTTGTGTACAACAATAAAGAAAGCTGCAACATAGCTCACTACATCTGGCCTCCACGCCTGTTATTCCGGTCCGCCCGAACCCCTAGCCCACAGGTGGTGTCAGAAGTGGGATACACCGGAAGTATGGAGGCCGCTGTTAAAAAGCTGGCTGAAACCCAGGAGCAGATGGGGAAGTTGATGGAACAATTCCTCAAGACTGCCGAGGATGATCGGGGGCAGTTACACAACGTTCTGAAGGGTCAAGGCACAGCACAGGGCCAGGCCATGGGGAGACTGACCGATGTGTTGGGACAACAGAGACCGGTACCCTCCGTTCCGTCGGTCGTCCTACAGAAGTATGTTCCAGGAGAGGATCCGGACTTCTTCTTCACGAATTTTGAGCACTTGGCCCAAGCCGCTGCATGGCCAGCCGATCGCTGGGGCCACTATTTGGGACCCCTGTTAAACGGAGAACTGCAGGCGGCCTATCAACAGGCCAACATACAGGGACAAACCCCCTACATTGATATAAAGACCTGTATCCTGGAGCGTCTGGGGATCGACGAAGAAACCTTTAGGATTCGTCTACGACAAGCAAAAGAAGGACCACAGGAGAACCCCCGGGCCCTCTCATTCCGCATCCAAGACCTGGCGAACCGTTGGCTAAAGCCTGCCACCTCCTCAAAAGAAGACATCCTGGCGAAGATCTATTTGAAGCAATTCTTGGCTGCTTTGCATCCCTCCACCCAGAAGTGGGTACGTCAACATGCCCGCCTGACGCTCGAAAGCGCTGTGGAAATTGCCAGCGCCTTTAGTCGTGCACAGGACATCCAAAAGGCGAAAGAAGAAAACGCACCCCGTGTCCAACATATCAGTCACGTCCGAGCACAAAGGCCGTCCATACCCAGGAAACCAGACCCCGTTTCCCTTTTTCCCTACCCGGTTCTGCCCCGACCAACACCCCCAGGACCTCAGTGTTACCATTGTGGGGGATATGGTCACATTGCCCGGGTATGCCCGCAGAAGGAGGAACCTATGGAGGTGGGCTGGCTCGCAAACTTGTTTGTGTTACCTCTGAAACAGGCCCTCCCCGCTTTCACTGTCCAGTAAGGATCGATGGACATCCTCTGAGGGCCCTTGCTTACACGGGATGCCGACAAAGCGTCCTACGACCTCAGGAGCTACCAACTGCTATAGGACCAGTGACCGGTACGGTAGCAATACAATGCGTACATGGCGACACCAAATGCTATCCCATCGCCAGAGTACGGGTTCAACATCCCACTGACCAAGGAAGCCTACTGACGGTAGGCCTAGTACCCAATCTACCAGAACAAGTAATCCTGGGTAGCTATTACAGCGGACTCCCTCACCTCCTTCAAGAAACGACCGACTCCCTGGAAAAATGGTGGGCCGAAACGCCGTTTCCCCAGACCAACACGTCCCCGGGGGAGTCTACCAAGCCACACAAATCCAAGAACCAGAAAAAGAAAGAGAAAAGAAGTCACACTACTGCCCACCTGGTACAGCTTGACGACCATCCATGGGAGACCGATAGGGAATTCCGCGCCGCACAACAAGAAGATCCCATCCTACAGAACGCATGGGGTCATGCCAGGGACAACGAAGACCCTCTCCAAGTAGGTCCTTATTTCTTTAAACGGAACAGACTATTGTATAGAAAGGGCGGGCCTCAGCAATCCTCCCAGTTGATAATCCCTGGTCCATTTCGGGACAAGGTGCTGTTCCTGGCCCATAGCCATCTGTTAGGGGGCCACTTTGGTGATGAAAAAACAGGACAGACCATCCTCGAAAGATTCTACTGGCCCGGGGTGTATCAACAGATAAAACGATACTGTAAGGAGTGCCCGGTCTGTCAGAAGAACAGCCGTTATCAGCCACCTAGAGTGCCTCTCCAACCCCTACCCCTCATCGATGTCCCCTTCAGCAGAGTAGGCATGGACCTAATAGGCCCCCTTCTTCCCTCCAGAAGTGGGTGTAGGTATGCACTGGTCCTGGTCGACTATGCCACGCGTTTTCCTGAGGCGGTTCCCCTACGCCATCCCACCACCCAGAACATTGCCAAAGCACTCATCGCGATCTTTGCACGTGTTGGCTTCCCTAGAGAGATCATAACAGATCAAGGGACCCCATTTGTCTCCTCCCTCATGCGACAAGTATGCTCCCAGCTCCCGGAGCACTTCGTTCGTCCTTAACCCTCTGCTTCTTTGCCCTCCCCACCCCTGACTTTGTGTACAACAATAAAGAAAGCTGCTCACTACATCTAGCCTCCACGCCTGTTATTCCGGTCCGCCCGAACCCCTAGCCCACAGTTACTTTATGAATTACTTTTCTAACCACAGGACTGGATCCTAGATTCAGTCCTTAGACATCTCCTGTAAACGGTTGAGTAAAAGCGTTTTAGTTACAGTAGTGATTTTTAAGGAATATTATTGTATTTTAAAATTTGACACTTAGAAATGTTTTCACATAGAATCAACAATGTTATCCTATGGCAGGAAATTCCTTTAACAGGTAAGTAGTGCTATCGTCACTTTTTCTTACTCAGTGGTGTATCCTGAATTCAGCACTGGTGCATCTCCTGTAAACAGTTGAAAGAATGCATTTAAGTCATACAGGGATTTTTTTTAGGAATATTTTTAGTTTGTGAAAATAGACACTTAGAAACTTTTCTGGAGAAAACCAGACAATGGATTCCTATGGAAGGAAATACAAGTTACTAGTAAGTATGGTTAGTATTACTTTTCAGGGTCAGTGCTGGGCTAAAAGAGGTACAAAAGGGGGTGGTGATGGACGGAGCATCTGAACCAATCAAACACTCACACCCAGTCAACAGATCTTTAGCCCACTCTGCCACCCCAGTTCAAACATGGCCATATGCAAATCAGTCTGACCCTGATGGATTAAACCCAGATCTGTTGACTGGGTGTGAGCTTTTGATTGGTTCAGATGATCCGTCCATCACTACCCCCTTTTGTACCGCTTTGTTCGCCATAAGTTGGCAGGGTATGCTCAGACATGAGTCCCTTGCTCACTTTGCCACTGGATTTAAGCAAGCCTGGCTGAAGACAGCTGAAATGCCAGGAACCGGTCCTAGGAAGCTTGTTTCCGGTCCAGGGAAGGCATGGCTTGGCAGTTCGGGCTGGACTGTTCCCATGAGGCACAGGGTCAGACTGATTTGCATATGGCCATGTCAGAACTGGGGTGGCAGAGTGGGCTAAAGAACGGTGATGGATTAAACCCAGATCTGTTGACTGGGTGTGAGTGTTTGATTGGTTCAGATGCTCCTTCCATCACCACCCCCTTTTGTACAGCTAAAAGATGCAGCAGCAGGGTTCTCTCCTGATAACAGGTGAGTTAATCGGAATTCTTTGTTCGTATGATTTTAGCTAAATATTTTAAAGTTCCAAAACTCCACACTTAAAAGAATTTCCAAGTGAAACCAGTCAATGTTAGCCTATGGAAGAAAATTCAAGTTACTGCTAAGTATGGTTAGAATTACTTTTCATGATTAGTACTGGGCTCAAAGATGCAGCACTGAGGTCTTTCCTGATAACATGTTAGTACATCGGAATTTGTTGTACTGGTGATTTTATAGGAATATTTTAAAGTTCCAAAACTGCACACTTAGAAGAATTTCCAAGTGAAACCAGTTAATGTTACCCTAAGGAAGGAAATTCACTTAGCAAGTAAGTAGTGTTATCGTTACCTTTTCTTGTCAGTGGTGGATCCTGGATCCAGCACTGCTGCATCTCCTGTAAACAGTTGAAAGAAAGCGTTTAAGTTATACAGGCAATTTTTAAAGAATATTTTTAGTTTTTGAAAATAGACAGAAACTTTTCTGGTGAAAACCAGACAATGGATTCCTATGGAAGGAAATACAAGTTACTGGTAAGTATGGTTGGAATTACTTTTCAGGGTCAGTGCTGGGGCTAAAAGATGCTGCACTGGGTTCTCACCTGATAACAGGTGATGAAAATCGGAATTCGTAGTTCGGCTGATTTTAGAGGAATATTTGTACGTTTCAAAAATCGACACTTAGAAACTTTTCTGGTGAAAACCACGCAATGGATTCCTATGGAAGGAAATACAAGTTACTGGTAAGTACGCTTAGAATTACTTTTCAGGGTCAGTACTGGGCTAAAAGAAGCAGCACTGGGTTCTCTCCTGATAACAGGTGAGTAAATCGGAATTCATAGTTAGGCTCATTTTAGAGGAATATTTGTATGTTTAAAAAATCGACACTTAGAAACTTTTCTGGTAAAAAACACACAATGGATTCCTATGGAAGGAAATACAAGTTACTGGTAAGTACGCTTAGAATTACTTTTCAGGGTCAGTGCTGGGCTAAAAGATGCAGCACTGGGTTCTCTTCTGATAACAGGTAAGTAAATCAGAATTTGTAGTTCGGCTGATTTTAGAGGAATATTTGTACAATGGTGAAGGAAGGGGGCAGGGCCTGAGGTGACATGTATGCAAACACGCCCTGTGGTGCATTTTCAGTCGAAGAATTAATTCGTTTTCAATGCTGCGGCCCCCTGGGGGCCAACTAGCCCACCAGGTACCTCCAGCATGCGCCAGGGAGCTGCGTTGCAGAGAGGTGTTCAGAGGCCATGCCCCTTTTTACAACACTCTGCAACACAGCTCTGTGGCACTTTTTGGAGGTGCCTGGTGGGCTAGTTGGCCCCTAGGAAACCTCTGGATCGAAGAGGAATTAATTCTCCAACCTAAAATGCGGCACAGGGCGTGTTTGCACACATATCACCTCAGGCCCCAGCCCCTATCTTCACCACTTGCAAACACGCCCCATGGCGTGTTTTAAGTTGGGGCATTAAGTCCCCTTGAATCCTGAGGACCCCTGGTGGCCAACTAGCACACCAGGTACCTATAGTATGCGCCAGGGAGCTGTGTTGCAGAGAGGTGTTCAGAGGCCACGCCCTTTTTTACAACACTCGGCAACACAGCTCTGTGGCGCTAAGTAGAGGTACCTGGTGGGCTAGTTGGCCCCCAGGGGACCTCTGCAATGAAGAGGAATTAATTCCCCAACTTAAAACGTGCCACAGGGCGTGTTTGCACACATATCACCTCAGGCCCCGCCCCCTACCTTCACCATTGTGCAAACGCTCCCCGTGGCGCGTTTTAAGTTGGGGGATTAAGTCCCCTTGAATCCTAAGGGCCCCTGGCGGCCAACTAGCACACCAGGTACCTCCAGTAAGCGCGACAGAGCTGCGTTGGAGAGAGGTGTAAAAAGGGGCGTGACCTCAGAACACCACTCTGCAACGCAGCCCCCTGGCGCATACTGGAGGATCCTAGTGGGCTAGTTGGCCCCCAGGGACCCCCGTATTCAAGGGGAATTCATTCCCCCTCTGTAAACGCACCAGGTGGCGCGTTTGCAGAGTGGTGCAAGGAGGGGGCGTGGCCTCCTGCCCAATCTTGTTTTTTTTTTTAAAGAGGGGGGCTGTGTAGCCCCGCTTCTTTTTCTAATTTATTGGCCATCCCCCGGGGCCTGCCCCCAATTGTTAATAAAAAAAAAACAGGAAGGTTTGCCGTGTGGCCCCCCTCCCAAGGCTATAATTTACCCGGGGACCCCAACCCCCGGGGTATGGCCCTTTTTTTTTTTAATTGTTATTTTGGTGGGGGCTGCCTTGCCCCCCTCTTGTGGCCAGTTCTGGCCCCGGGGACCCCATCCCCTGGGGCAGTTTCTGTTTTTTGAATGTTTCTTTTTTGTTTTGGGAGGGGAGCCACGTGTCCCCCCTCCCGGGCATCTACTAGCCCAGGGACCCCATCCCCCTGGGGCTGGCCCTATTTTTTGGGGGCCGTGGGCTGTCCCCAATACCCCCACGGTCCCAGCCTGCTCCCGTGTCGTGCGGGTGCCATCATTGCTTTTCCACATGGGGAGCAGCTAACATGCTGCTCCCCCTGTGGCAAAGCAATCTGCTCCTGCCCTGTCATTGCAAACTACAGTGTCCCAGGGTGGGCATCCCAGGACACTGCAGGAGCTGGCCCTGGGGGGTGGCGGTCCCCAGGGCATAGACAAGGCTACAGGATGGGGCCGCGCGGCAGCCCTCCCACATTTTAAAGAGGCTCCGGGGGGTGGCTGTCCCTGTGGTTTGGGGGACCTCGGAGCCCCCCTCTCTTAATGTTTTAAAGCCCCGGGAGGGTGGCGGTCCCCGGGGCTGGGGGGCCTGAGGGCCTTCCCATCCATTATAAACAAGCCCCGGGGAGTGGCAGTCCCCGAAGCTGCGGGGGGCCAGTGAGCCCCCCTGCATATATTAAGTTAGAGCCCTAGGGGGTGGCGGTCCCGGGGCTGGGGAGGCCTCAGAGCCCCCCCTGACCTAATGTTTTGAAGTCCGGGGGGGCGTTTGCAGAGTGGTGCAAGGTGGGGGCGTGGCCTCCGGCCCAATCCCATTTTATTTTTAAAGGAGGGGACTAGCTCCCCTCTTCTTTTTCTAATTTATTGGCCATCCCCCAGGGCCTGCCCCCAATTTTTAATTAAAAAAGTAAATCGGGAAGGGGCCGACTGGCCCCCCTCTCGAGGCCATAATTTGCCCGGGGACCCCATCCCCCGGGGTATGGCCCTTTTTTTTAATTGTTATTTTGGATGGAGGCTGCCTTGCCCCCCTCTTGTGGCCAGTTCTGGCCCCGGGGACCCCATCCCCTGGAGTCGTTTCTTTTTTTAAATGGTTTTATTTTTTTGGGGAGGGCCACTACTAGCCCTGGGGACCCCAGCCCCCGGGGCTGGCCCTATTCGTTAGGGGCCGTGGGGGGTTCCCAATCCCCCCACTGTCCCAGCCGGCTCCCCGCGTCCAGCGTGAGCCGGCATTGCTTTTCCACATGGGGAGCAGCTAACATGCTGCTCCCCCTGTGGAAAAGCAATCTGCTTTCCTATTTGGAAGAGAGAGCAGGTTTCCTGCTCTCTCCTCCAAATAGGAAAGCAGTTTGCAATGACAGGGTGGGAGCCGCAAGGCTCCCACCCTGTCATTGCAAACTACTGTGTCCTGGGGTGGGCACTGAGAGCCCCCCCCACCCATTATAAACAAGCCCCAGGGGTGGCGGTCCCCGGGGCTGCGGGGGGCCCATGAGCCCCCTGAATATATTAAGTTAGAGCCCCGGGGGGTGGCGGTCCCCGGGGCAGAGACTAAGAGACCGGTGCTCCCACCATTTGGTGATTTCTAGTTTCCTATTTTTCTTCAGCGCCCTGATTAACGACTTGAGATTAGGTGCTCCCTCATTGCAATTTTCTGGCGCTTTACTTGCATTCTTTGCCGCCATTGACACATTCCAAATAGATGTCATCAGTGATGTCATGAGTGATGTCACTGACCATGTAATGAGTAATGTAATATGTGACGTCATCAGCAGTGCATTGCGGGCACGCAAGTTATAGTTAGCTGAACTAACTATAAAGGGGGAATTTCAAAGGTTTTGTATGAGTGAAGTGTCCAGCTAACTATAACATGTGTGAAACCTATGGTTTTTTTCAATGAATTTGCAAGGTTTTTTAAATGCTAATTCCTAACTATAACGTGTGTGAAACCTATGGTTTTTTCAGTGAATTTCAAAGGTTTTGTAAATGATAATTTTAAAATATATTAATTGTTATTTTTTTATACTAATTTACTACATTTTTTTAAATTATTTATTTTTAGATATTTTATTTTTCAAATTACATTACATACTTTTAATATAAATTGAAAAAAAATTATTTTAAAAAATTGAAATTGTAATATTTTTTTTCTTTTTATTAATATATTTTATATAGCAGGCAATGATATCCTATGGAAGGAAATTCAAGTTACTGGTAAGTACAGTTAAATTTACTTTTCAGGAATAGAAGAGAGCTGAAAGATGCAGCACTGAGGTCTCTTCTGATAACAGGTGAGTAAATCGGAATTCGTAGTTCAGATGATTTTTGAGGAATTTTTTAAAGTTCAAAAGATCCACACTTAGAAAAATTTCCAAGTGAAACCAGTCAATGTTAGCCTATGGAAGGAAATTCAAGTTACTGTAACTACGATTAGAATTACTTTTCAGGATCAGTAGTGGGCTGAAAGATGCATCACTGAGATCTCTCCTGATAACAGTTGAGTAAATCAGAATTCGAAGTTCGGCTGATTTTAGATGAATTTTGTAATGTTCCAAAACTCCACACTTCGAAAAATTTCCAAGTGAAACCAGTCAATGTTAACCTATGGAAGGAAATTCAAGTTACTGTAACTACGATTAGAATTACTTTTCAGGATCAGTAGTGGGCTGAAAAATGCAGCACTGAGGTCTTTCCTGATAACAGGTGAGTAAATTGGAATTCGTAGTTTGGCTGATTTTAAAGGAATTTTTTAAATTTCCAAAACTTCACACTTAAAAAAAATTAAAAGTGAAACCAGTCAATGTTAGACTATGGAAGGAAATTCAAGTTACTGTAAGTATGGTAAGAATTACTTTTCAGGATCAGTAGTGGGCTGAAAGATGCAGCACTGAGGTCTCTCCTGATAACAGGAGAGTAAATCGGAATTAGTAGTTCGGCTGATTTTACAGGAATATTTTGCACAATAGTGAAGGAAGGGGGCGGGGCCTGAGGTAACATGTGTGCAAACACGCCCTGTGGCGCGTTTTAGGTTGGGGAATTAATTCATTTTTGCACTCACATCACCTCTAACCCCGCCCCCTACCTTCACCACTGTGCAAACGCGCCCAGTAGCGTGTTCTAAGTTGGGGGATTAAGTCCCCTTGCATACTGGGGGTCCCTGGGGGCCAACTAGCCCACCAGGAACCTCCAGTATGCACCAGAGGGCTGCGTTGCAGAGAGGTGTAAAAAGGGGCATGGCCTCATTACACCTCTCTGCTATGCAGCCCCCTGGCGCATTTGCAGAGGGGGAACTAATTTCAGTTGCATACTAGGGTTCCCTGGGGGCCAACTAACCCACCAGAAACCTCCAGTATGCGCCAAGGGGCTGCGTTGCAGAGAGGTGTAATGAGGCCACGCCCCTTTTTACACCTCTCTGCAACGCAGCCCCCTGGCAGTTTTTCAGATGGGGAACTAATACCCCTTGCATACTGGGAGTCCCTGGGGGCCAACTAGCCCACCAGGAACCTCCAGTATGCGCCAGGGGGCTGCGTTGCTGAGAGGTGTAAAGAGGCCACGCCCCTTTTTACACCTCTCTGCAACGCAGCCTCCTGGCGCTTTTTCAGAGGGGGAACTAATTCCGCTTGCATACTGGGGGTCCCTGGGGGCCAACTAGCCCACCAGGAACCTCCATTATGCTTGCGTTGTAGAGAGGTGTAAAAGGGGTGTGGCTTTATTACACCTCTCTGCAAGGGAGCCCCCTGGCCCATACTGGAGGCTCCTGGTGGGCTAGTTGGCCCCCAGGGACCCCCAGTATGCAAGTGGAAGTAGTTCCACCTCTGCCAACGCGCCAGGGGGTGCGTTTGCAGAGAGGTGCAGGGAGGGGGCGTGGGCTCCTCCCAATCCCGTTTTTTTTTTTTTTTTTTACTTTTAAGAAGCGGGGCTGTGTAGCCCCCCTTCTTTGTCTTCTTTTTTTGGCCCTGGGGACCCCATCCCCCAGGGCCTGCCCCCAAATCTTTTTTTTTACATTTTAATATGGGAAGGGGGCCGCGTGGCCCCCCCTCCCGTGGCCGATTCCGGCCCCGGGGACCCCATCCTCTGGGGCATGGCCAACTTTACATTTTATTTTTCAAGGAGGGGGGCTGCACAGCCCCACTCCTATGTCCCCTTAAGGCCCCGGGGACCCCATCCCCCGGGGCCTGACTTTTATTTAAAATGTATTTTTTGGGGGGAGGGAGGCCGCGTGGCCCCCTCCCGGGCAACTTCTGGCCCCTGGGACCCCATCCCCCGGGGCCTGGCTCTCCTCGTTGGGGGCCGTGGGGGGGTCCCCAAGCCCCCCACGGTCCCTGCCGGCTCCCAGAATCCTGCGGGAGCCGGCATTGCTTTTCTGCATGGGGAGCAGCTAACATGCTGCTCCCCATGCAGAAAAGCAATAGTCTTTGGTTTTTGGAAGAGAGAGCAGGTTTCCTGCTCTCTCTTCCAAAAACCAAAGAAGTTTGCTATGGTAGGGTGTGAGCCGGGAGGCTCCCGCCCTACCATAGCAAACAGCAGTGTCCAGGGGGTGGGCAACCCGGGACACTGCAGGAGCCGGCCATGGGAGGTGCAGGTCCCCAGGGCCATAAAGGGCTCCAGGAGGGGGGCCGCGCGGCCCCCCTCACAATAATTGTAAAGCCCCGGGGGTGGTGGTCCCCGGGGCTGGGGGGTCCAACATGGACCACCCTGTTTTAAATATTAGTGCCCGGGGAGGTGGCGGTCCCCGGGGCGTGTGGGGGGGCTTGAGCCCCCCACACAGGTTTTTTTTTTTTTAAATGTATGCAAAGCCCGATTGGGTGGTGGTCCCTGGGGCTGCGGGGGGCCGTGAGCCCCCCCGCATGCTTAGTAAGAAAGCCCCAGGTGGTGCGGTCGCCGGGGCTCGGGGGGCCTTAGAGGCCCCCATCATTAATATCAAAGCCCCAGGGGTGGCGGTCCCAGGGGCTGCGGGGGGGCCGTGTGCCCCCCGCTATCATAATTACTTTGCCCCAGGGACCGCCACCCAGTGTGGGGGGATTGGGCCCCCCCCACATTTTTAATTATGCCCCCGGGATTTGGTCCCCTAGGGGCTAATTTGAAATAAGCAGACCAGGGTTTTTTTTTTCTAAAAAAAAAACAAATTGGGGGGGGGGGCTTGGGGTTTTTGTGGGATCTCCTGAGCAGGCCTAGGGGGTCATGGTGTTTCTACCCTGCTCCCTTTTTGAGTTCTGCATGTTTGTTTTTCTGCTTTCTTGTGCACAAGATGATTGCCAACACTTCCTGGTTTGGAGTGTTAACAGCCAATTAGCATTCACCTCGTGCTCGGGAAGGTACGCGTACTGTAAGCTTACGGTAAGCTCCTCAAGATATATTTATGATTTTACTTTAGATTTTTTCAGGAACTACTGAATGGATTTACACCATTTAACAAAAAGGGTGATCTGCGAACCAAACTCTAGCTTTTTGCCAAATTTGGTGTAATTCCGTTTAGCCGTTCGGCTGTAGCCCTGGCTAAATGTCCAATAGAAAATTGCATGGGGAAAACACGTTTTGGGACCCCCCCTTTTTTCTCAGCCCCCGCTTGACGGATCAAACTTTCAGGGAAGGAGCGAAGCTGAGCAGGCCATCTTCTTGGAGAATTTCGCGAAGATTCGTCCTCCGGTGCCAAAGTTATTCCAGATAGAATGTTGCAGATTTCCTATGGAAACTAGGTCCTAACTATAACTACCTACTGGCGACCGCCAGTAGGTAATATATATATATTTTTAGAAAGAGACATATATATATAAATACTTGTTTCCCGTGCTAACCCTCCTTCACATCATTCAACATTTGCTGAGGGAATAGGAAAAAAGCAACAATCAGGTCAGAAAGACACAGGGTCCATTGTGATATTCAAAACGGTTTTATTCTTTTTTTCTTTTTCAGTTATCAGCAATGTGCAAGTAAGAAGAAAAAGGGAAACCAATGCGTTTCGGCATGAGGCCTTCATCATGGTCATAGAGTGTGCTGTACGGAGTGTCAATAAATAGGAGTCTACTGGTCCCACCTATGACCATTAAAAGTATAGTTTAAAGGAACATGTCAATTAATTCAAGTATGTTAACAATAGTGGTATAACAGTGTGTTGAAATCCAGACATCATATATATAAATACACACAGTTGTTTAAAAATTCATATGAGCCGAAATTCAACACATATTGTGCAACAATTACGGTAAAGTACCCAATATATTCTTCATAATCCGTGACATACGCCCATACAATAACAATATGCAGAGCAATATACCAATCCATGGTTTCAAAAAATCTTGTTGAAGTACCACCTGATTACAAATTATTTTGTATTAAGAGGATCACTATTGCTGTGGAATTTATGACAGAACAAGAGTAGAATTAATTCTTCTCCAGGCTATTATCAAATTGTAAATGTTGGACAGACCTCTGTCACAGAAGCTCACATAAATTTCAGAGAGTCTAAATGTCATGGATGAGGCTATAAACATAGAAGGAAAGAGTAAACAAGTAGATTATTTAAGACATATTTATTGCTGGGAATTGTTAAAGCAATAGCAAATTGTTTAAATATTAGACTTATAAAGATTCCAATCTGCAGAAATATAAACAATGATGATATAGATGATGCCAAGAGCCTTTTACCTTTTTAGCTTTTTAAGAAAGAACAACAAAATATTAAAGTGCATGAGGTGGAATTTGATAAGAATTCAGGTAACAGGATATGTACTGCAAAAAATATTGTTGACGTGGAAAACCTTTAAAATATTTAAATGTATAAGGTCTTGTAAAGCGCACAGTACTGTACTAAAGCAGGCTCCATGAGGGATATGGTATGGTATGATTTCATTGAATATTAATTATTATAGTGCATGGTATTTGGTCATCAGAATATGGACTGAAAGCACTACTGTTGACACCAGGAACATTTCAAAACTATGAACGATGTATTGTTAAAGTTAACACTGGGCAGAGTTTGTGGAGTTTGTGGAGTTGCACTACACGAAGCTACGCAAAGTGCAAAAAAACTCTGCTGTATACGCGGAGCTCAGTAGAAAAATGCTGTTTGCGGTGATTGCACAGTGCCGAACACTTGTCTGCACGGTGCAGTCATTAAGAACAGCACCATGCACAGCGCAAGCTTACCTTTTCTGCTACTCGAGTAGATTTTTACTTGAGTTGCAGCTTTCTAAACGCGAATGGGCAGTTTCTCAACGCGAGCAGTGGTGAGCATACGTGACCACTAGCAATAAGAAACTTTACCCCCTCGCGTTCAGAAATCTCGCCGGGAGGTTTATTTTCCATGCTCACACTCGCCAACTTGATGTTGGCAATTGCGAACGGGGAAAAATTTCGCCGGGAGGTGAATTTTCCTCGCTCGCACTCGCCAACTTGACGTTGGTGAACGCAATCGAGGAAAATAACTCCTCTTCACGATCTATGCATAATGCGGAGTGCGGGAAACTCCACAAACTCCCCAAGTGGAGTTCATCGCCCAGGGTTAGTTAAGGTAAACAGTGCTAGGCTAAGGCAGGCCCAATGAGCAATATAATTTGGCATATACCTATTGGACATAAGTTAATAAAGTGCATAGAATTCAGATGGCAAACATTCACTTTAGAAATCTGGTCGATGCCTATAACTGATCCTATTAATTGCAAGGTGCTAGAATGACAAAAGTACTAAAGTGCAAGGTGCTGAGTTGTAGGATCGGTATGGGCATCCATCTGTTATATAAGCAATTCAGATATTCTCTGATGTTAAGGAATTAATTAAAGTGCACCGTGCTTGAAAAGGAAACCCTATGGTCAATCTTATATTTCGTAATCAGCTCAAGAATCCCGCAGAAATGTCAGCTCTTATTTGACCAAGTGCAAAGTGTTGGAATGACATAAAAATTGATCAAATACTCAGTATTTTGTTATTAAAAGATCATAAAAATGACAGTTTGATTCTCAACTATCAGGGGGCGCTATAATTATGAGCTAGGAACTCAAAGACAATTGTGTAATTCTGCGTCCATATTGAGTCCCCATGGTTTTCAGTTCCTATTTTTTTGATCCATTTGGATTCTGCTTTCCTTAGTAAGAGTTCACAATTACCTCCTCTTATCTTCCAAGGCACATCTTCAATCCCATAAAATGATTACTTGTTTAGGTGTCCTTCATGATCCCTCCAAATATGTTTCGCCATAGCATACGTGAAGTCTCTATTGTTCATCGCTCATATGTGTTGTAGGATTCTTTTTTTTTTATATTTCTTTTTATTAGTGAAAAAACAAGTAAGACCAATGGCAGATGCCTTACATCACGGAGTAAGCAACAGTTATACAAACATATGGTGAGTATTAGACGGAAAAACAACTAGGTGAAAGCTAAATCTCAAGATAAAATGGCGTGCGATCGTATAAAACACAATAAATATCAGACCAACCTTATCGACATTGTTCACAAGTCCACCTCCCTTAGGAACAGGATTTTTAAAATACGGAAAGTTCGAGTGGCAGGCAGGCGCAACACGATAGAACAGTGAGCAAAACAACGATCGCTACCCGCTTGCAGCCATTAAAGGCAAGACATTGTGGAAGATCTCGTAAACACAACCACCCCTAGGACCAGTCCACCCACCAATCAGGATAACCCCTCAGGAAGGCACCCAATATCAGGATATTAATCGGATTTTGAAACATAAAAAAAAACAAAGACAATACAAAAACACCCCTCCCCCTCCCTGCACCCCTGCATATGGCTTTCGCCTAACCCCAACTAGCCTGGCGCCCCATCTAACTAATGACCAAAAATAATAAAGTGGAGGAGGAAGTCTTCATACAGGCTCCCGGTCTCCCCTCCCCCCGCCAGAAACAAACGACCCCTGCAGTATAATCAAAAAACTATTAGGAGTTACTGGCAAAACCAAACAGGGGAAGTTGTGAATACCGCCCAGCCTCCCGCATCAATAATGGTAGCAAATCCCGTGTCTATTGAAGTCATAATATCAGACCCAGACTGTCAAGCTCATCCCTGGCCCTTCCGATCTTTCCTGCGAACTCCTACCGGTAGAACCACCGCATTAACAGGAGAGTCAAAGTGTTCAAGGAGTTCCAAAAAATTGTGACTGGAACAAGTCAAAAATGTTATATCTTTAAGAACTCCAACAGCACAGAATTACTCCCCCGCTGACAGTAAGTCTCGATATTGCTCCCTCCGAAAACGTAGTGAAACTGCATGGGAGGAAAAATATGTTAATTCAATCCAAAAGTCACTAATAGAGGTCTCCAGGAGTGGAGAATCAAGTGGTTCCACCTCAATCGATAGCACTGTTGGGTGTAGTGATCTTTCCGAAATCTCGAGTTCGCAAGTAGTTACTCGAACGCTGACCGAGGGCATCAATTCTTCTTTCTGCATGGGGCCCTCTTCCACCGTTAAGATGTGCATCATGGGGAGCTCAGCTCGTTTCAGGTCTTGCAAGGGATCAGGGTCCGGTCTCAAACGCCCAGTCTCAACTGCAGCGATCATTTTGTGGACAATGGCTTCCACTTGCGAGTGAAGTATCCCGATGGCGGCCAATACAGTCCTCAGCGATGGCACACACTCCGTCCGATCCATCTCCTCTCGTTTGATTTCAAACTAAATCTTTTACCCCAGAGTGCCGGATAACTCCGGGGGAACAGGCAAGAGCGGAGCGGACGGCAACGGAGGGCGACTTATCAATTCAGCGATCTGTACTCCGCTACCACGAGCAAGGACCCCAACCCGTCGAACCCTGGAGGCGGCAAACCATGTCTCTGGGACGGGGACCCCTGCCCACAGCCACAGTCGTGTCTTGTCACTGCTCCTTCATTGTCAACCAGACCACATGACCGCCATCCAGATCGGGAAAGGATAACCTCCACTGCGAGAGACCGGACCCTGCCTGAGTCCCACGGCCGATGTTATTCAACTGAAACCCGGCTAGGCCAATACTCGAGGCCCCAGCTCACAAGCTGGGCTAGGCCGAGAAATGAAACACGATATAACTCCGTCAATCGAGCCGGAAAAAGTCCCGGGATTGCACCATCAGGCTCTGCAATGCTTCAGCCACACGGAGGTCGGGCGTGAAATCAGGATATACGACAGGATTATCCAGCTAAAGACGGAGGTCGGCGGAGCCGGGAGCTTAAGGGGCCATCTTAGTTGCTAGCGTAGCTCCTCCCTATGGTGTAGGATTCTTAATTAAAATTTGTTAATGGTGCTGCCAATGTATTTTCTTCTGCACTGGCATTTAAGGACGTAGACCACATGTGTTGTTTCACAAGAGATTCTTTCTCTAATTTTTCTTTTCTCTTCTCTGAGGGTCACCACATCCTATGATTGCATCCATACCTACAGGCCTTGCATTTATGGCACTTGTAGAAACCACATGTTCTCAACCAGTTTCCAACAATATTTTTTTATTTTGGTTTCTCAAAATGACTGTGTTTTAAAATGTCACCTAAAAATTTAGCTTTTCTTTAGGTTATACTTCGATGATCTTGGGTACAGGCTCTCAATTCTTCATCTTCATGTTGTTGTAAGGTGCTTCTAACTAAGCCACTTGACGTATTGAATTGCGTTATAAATCTCAGATCATCCTTTTTCTCATCTTTGCCAGTCAGTTGTTTGGGATATACTAGATCCTTCCTCATTTTGTTCATGGTTTGTGCTTTAGTATTATCTACGACCACTATAGGGTATCCTCTGCTCAAAAATCTTGCATACATTATATCCAATAGTAACACAAATACATCCTCTTCTGAGCAGTTTCTATGAGCCCGCACAAATTCACGTAGGGTATGCTCCACTTTAATGTTCTGGGATGGGCACTATTTGCTAGGAGAATGCTGTTGCACACTGTGGGCTCGTGGTATCAGGTGGTACAAATCTTTTTGTTTTTAATGTATACTCATATATTCTAAGAACTTAAGTCCCATGGCATAGGTACATTTCAAATGGAACACATTTTCATTGAGAGATTTTAAAAACAGTTCCAGTTCTTCTTCAGCGCTTTTCCAAATTAAAGAGGTTGTCATTGCTCTGTTCTTCTCACACCAAACATATTCAGCTTCCCAAAAACCCATAGTCAGGTTGGCATATATGAGCAGTAAAATGTACCCATCGCAGTTTCTCTCTTCTGTCTATAGAACTTGTTGTCAAATAACAACACATTGTTATGTAGGCAAAAGTGGAACATCTCAGAAATCATTTGTGTTTGCTCAAGGAGATTCAATGAGCATGAGCTGAAGAAAGATTCACTAGCTTTGATGCCATCTTCATGGTTGATAGATGTATATAAGGAGACCACATCAACGGTAGCCATGATGTAGTTCTCCTTCCATGGTATTCCTACGATGCAATAAAAGCCAATATCCTATCCTAAGCGAATTGTATAAAATGAAAATATGAGTCCACATGATATTTCTGACAAACTCTTCTCCAAATATGTTTATTCCAACTTCAGCAAGGTTACAGCCACTACAGCCAACAGAAAACAACTTTAGCCAAAACGTGTTTCATCTTGTGTGACTTCCTCAGGGCTATAAATAAACAGGTAAAACCACATTATGACAGATACGACCACAGCTATTGTCCAATAGTATCAAAAACAATGCAGAAACAGATGAATGACCTGAAAGTGAAAGTCATTGAAAAGAAGAGTGAATAAGAACAAGTCAGGGAGGGGAATAGCTAACATGCATACACGAAGTGTAATGCCCAAAAAGAGAAATAAGTGAACAAGAACAGGACCAAGTGCTACCAAGTCTGGAAAGAAAAAAGCCTTGACCAATGCGCCAAGAGGACAATCCCAAAGAAGTATAACATTTGGTGTCAACTCACCAAAAAATTTAAATTGATATGGTAAAAGTATAGTTTGTTGACATCCTAATGATCACTAAACTCAAGTTCCATAGGTGTAACAAAAGCGATTTCCTGTAATGTAAAATGCTAGTCACCAGGTAATAGATATCTTATTAGACACAAAACTATAACTCATAATCAAATTGCTAAAGTCAACTCGAATTTGAGTTAATCGTTCCATTTAGTTAGGTCATAGTGTAGCTAATACGTAGTAGCTGGATACCTTAACCTTGACAGTTTGAAAACCCAAAACTCTCCGTACGTCTGAAAAAATGACAAAGGAACTATAACCAATTATATGAGCAATAATTTCAATAGGATAAAAAAAGTAAGCGAGAAAAACTTTACGTAAGGAACTATACCTCAGAATATGGTCTTCAAGGAGAGTACTCCTCGTGTTTCAACGGCGTCTCGCAATCGCTCCTTCTTGGAGTATCTATGTATTCAATTATTCTGTCACGTCAACAGCAAACACGGACTATACCAGTTAAATGGAAAGCCAACATGCGCCATCTTGTAAGTTCTCGCTACACTAAACACAAAAATAGGTCAAATTGTGAGCTCAACAATTTGGGAGGCTAATGTACCAGTACTAGAAAGAAAATATTAAATAACTATGGGGCAGATGTATCAACATTCAATTTTGCGATTTCTAAATAGCGATTTTTAAGGAATCGCTATTTAGAAATCGCAAAATGGAATGTATTAAGAAAATCGCTATTTTTTTGCAATTTCTTAGTCTACCTTATTTGCGAATTCGTATTTTGCGAATTCGCAAATAAGGAATAATTTCCCATGCATTCCCGGGGCCAGGCCCATAGGAATGATTGTGAAATAATTCTCAATTTGCGATTCGCAATTTGCTAATCGCAAATTGAGAATAATTTCAAGAGTACAGGGGTGTCTCATAGACACCCTGCTGCACCCCTGAAATCTACATGTGTGTGCATATGGCGCACATACATGCCCTATGGGCATGTGTGTGCATCACATGCCACCTTCAAAAATGCCAAATTGTGCATTTTTTGAAGATTTCGCAAAATACCATCAACTACAAGTTGGTGGTAATTTGCGATTTCTTAACCAAAATTCGCAATTCGAAAATGCTACATATATAGCATTTAAGGAATCGCAAAATTGGGATTCCTTAAATGCTATGGCAAAATAAGGAATCGCAAATTTTTGCATTTCCTTAATTTGCAAATTTTTGATGCATGTCAAAACATGCAAATAGACCGTTTGTGATTCGCAAAAGGCTTGATACATCTAGGCCTGAATCCCTACCGACACAAATTTACACGATTTTAGAAGTAGTTTTATTTCAATTTGAAGAAGATATTAAGCAATGGAAGGCACGTAAACTGAAACGAGATTAATTGGACTATGCAAATGGCAGATTTTTTTACTTTTGTTAAACACTTCGAAAACTTAGTTAAAGAACATTTTATACGAGGAGATACCAAATCATCCTCCCTTAGTGGCCAGAGTGCTACATCTTCCAGTAACATTTCTAGTAGTGGGGATTAGGGACTAGTAGAGGGACTCTCTAACATGGCGACTAGCAATCTTTTTTTGATTTTTTTCTTTATTTTGTATGTCCTCATATGTTTGATCAGTATACTGATGGAGAATATAGGAGCTCACCGTCCGGTTTCCTTCACTTTCATTACAGAAAGGAACACGCTCTCTCCCGCAGGAGGAGATGTTACCATCACAGGTACTCTTCGTTACAAAGACAGTTTTCTCTTATCTCCCTTGTCACAAGCGCCTACTTAGATTCTCTTCCAGGGGTCACCAATCCTTCTCGATAACACCCGCAACCAGAGAATGACCTGTGTTTACTGATACTTAATCATTGGATTAACCTTTAACATTTTACTATATTATAGAATCTTAAAACTAAAAGAGGGAAAAAATAGGAGTATAGGAAGAGAAGAGAGAACAGGAAGAATGATCCGAGAGGAAAGAGAAGAGACAAAGAAGAAGAACAAATAAGCTTAACATCACATTGCGTTTGTATGTAAAAAGAAATTTCTAACTAGGCTAAACAGGTAGCCTTCTATGCCCAATTATCCCACAAACTCCAAAATTTCGTTCTCTTATTAGGCCGCATTCCCCTGTCCATTCTTGCTATCCGATGGATTGAATTTATCCATTCAGACTCTACAGGTGAAACATTTATAATCCACTTAATACATCATTCTCTACATGCCAACAATATAAAAAAAATAAGAGCCTTTAAGTACTTAGTTATATTACCAATATGCTCTTCTTCAGGAATTACTCCGAAAATGACCAAAGCCAAGTTCACCTTAACTTCTTGACCCACCAGTTCTGACAGATCTTCACCAACTTTCTGCCAAAATTCTTAAATGGAGGGACACCCCAGGAAAATATGTGATTCATCTGCTGTAGGTTCTCCACATTTCTGGCATTCCCTCACCATTTGAGAACATATGTTTGCCAACTTTCAAGGTGTCCAATACGCCTTATGTATAGAAAAAAATGATTGTTCTTTAATGGAGCCGATTTCACACGATACCATAAATGCGATATTGATACTTGCCATAACACTTCTATATCCAGCTCCGGCAGCTCCCTCCTCCAAGTTTCCACTTGCCAAATCTTGGGGTCATCTATTGACTGTACCAGTATCCAGTACCACATAGAGATCTCTTTTTTAAAAAATGGCTGCAACGCGATTTTAGACTCCTGTGTCTCCTTATAAGTCGACACTTGTTTCAAGGTTCGAGCCCAACTTAACAATTGGCAGTATTTAAAGCGAGAAACCGCATTTACTGTAGTCTCTTGAAACTTTTGCCAAAAAATGAATTGTGTTCCCTCCAATAGTTGACCCCATTTGCATATTCCTTTTCCTCTTATCGGAATTGTCAGAGCATCTTGCAAGCATATGGGGGTTCCTGGAGAATGCCATATTGGTGTGTAATAACTATAATATGGAATTTGTAGTATCTTCCTGATCTGGCTCCATAATTTGCATGCCCCATAAAGAGTCTTTAGTCTATTTTTTTTTTTTTACTTAGGGTCCCCAAGGTCAGGTGCGCCGTATGTCAAGCATATTGGCTTGATTTCTTTAATAATGGTCTGAAAATGTTTAAATGGAAAGCTCTTTGACATTGTAATAGATCAGGGCTTGCAATACGTTCATTCTCTTTCGTTTCCCTACATTTCCTCCATGCAATTCCAGGCCTTTTCCTGCCCCAAATAAAACTTGACAGTTGACCCTGTGCTTTTTTAATCCATTCTATCTTAAATTCTAATGAGATTGCATTAAAAATGAAAGTATACTTTGGTAAAATTTACATTTTAAGAAGATTTGATTTGCCAAAAAAGGATAAAGGTAAGTTTTCCAATTGCTGTAATTGTTTTTTGACCTTAGAGGTGACCAGGTCAAAATTTACCTTTGCTAATGAAGCCAGATTTTGCACTAAATCGATCCCCAGATACCTAATCTTCTTTTTGACAAGATCACTTTGTGAGGTAGTATTCCACTGCATTATTTCTGTTTTTTGAGGATTTATAGCATAGCCTGAAACTGTACCAAAATGATCTAATATTTCCCATATAATGGGTAATGTTGATTCTACATGGGTAGTAAAAATCATGAGATCGTCTGTATAAAGCCCAATCTTTTTTCCCCAGTTGTTACAAGAGAAACGCTGGCTACCCCTACATGCCCTTAATTTAATAGCCAATGGTTCAATATACACATTAAAAAGGCTAGGGGAGAGTGGACAACCTTTTCTTGTCCCTCTTCCTATTCGTACCACTTTAGATAAAGCACCATTTACTAGTACCCTGGCGTTAGGATTCCTATATAAGGCTTTAATTGCTGACCCAAAGACTTCCCCCAAGTTAAAACACCTGATTGCCTCATATAGAAATAGCCAATTGACCCTGTCAAATGCTTTTGCAGCATCACATGTTATTACAGACAGAGGTTTTTTTTGGTCATTGGCGAGATCTACTGCAGCTATTACTTCATGTGTCAGATCCTCCAGATGTCTCCCTTTCATGAACCCCTTCTGATCACTATGAATAATTGTACCCATCATACGTTCCAAACTCTTGCTCATAATTTGTGTAAATATTTTATAATCACTGTTCAGAAGTGAAATCGGGTGATAAGGAGGCTAATTATAGTTGCGCTATCCCATGAAGGTGGGGAGTCTTGTTTTGAGATATATATAGAATTGAAAAGATCCAAGAAAAATGGGGCCAGAATTTCCCTTAATAAACTGTATATCTCATTGGGTATAGCATCAGGACCAGCCGCTTTGCTTTTTTCAGATTCTTGATTGAACTATAGACTTCATCCAATGTTATTGGGGTCGATAGCTCCTCTCTGTTTTCCCTGCTCAACTGCGGCAGTTGTATATCATTAAAAAACGACTCAATCTGTTCTTCATTATGTATTAAGTCTTCCCTATATAAATCCTGAAAAAAATGGCCAAATTCCTGTTCTATTGCCTCATCTTCTGGTATTATTTCATCTGTAGCTTGATTTTTCAGGTCCTTAATATTATTCTTGACTCTATCTGTTTTAGATTTCCACGCTAATAGCTTACCGCTTCCCTCACCATATTCATAATTCGCTAATTTACTTGCATCCCATCTCTTTTTCATCCTGATCTCCAGATACTAAACTAATTTTGTCTTAGCGTTAATTAAATCAGCTTCAAGCAGTGGTTTTATATTTACATCTATGACATGAGCTAGTGCTTCTTGAGACTTCTTAATTCGATCTTCTAAGGAAGAAAGTTCTTTTTTCCGTTCCTTATTTTCCCTAGCATTAACACTGATTAGAACTCCACGCAAATAAGCCTTATATGTATCCCATACTTGATTTATAGGAGCAGTACCAGAGTTAAAGGCAAAAAATAATTTTGTCTGCATTACCATTCTTACGGGTTCCAAAAGAAGAGAGTGATTTAGCGTCCAACCTGACTCCGGGGATTTTCCTAAAAGGTTAAACTGTAATAATATTGCTGAATGATCTGATAGATGTTCAGGAACATGTGTTACTTTCATAACCTGCTTGTTAATTTTTCTAGAAGTTAAAAAAAAATCAATCCCTGATTGATGTCCATACTTTTTGTTATGAAATGTGAAATACCTGATTTGTTTACTCCTTTCTCCCTCCCTTCTTTTATTTTTTAATCTCCATATATCTATTTACTCATGTTCCTGCATTAATAACCTTAATGCTTTTCTCATTTTTAAAGTTGCTGTACTATATTTTTTTGAAGTGGTATCTTCAACCGGGTCAAGAACAACATTGAAGTCACCTCCCAAAATGATTGTGCCATTTAGTTCTACTAAATGAGACATTAATGACTGAATGGGTAGCGGGTCGTCCAGATTAGGGCCATAATAAGAAACCAGTATTATCCACATACCTTGTACTCTAACCTTAACAATGACCCATCTACCTTGGGAATCAACTTTAGCATCCGCTATGGTACAGTGAGCAGACTGTTTGATGATTATCGCTACCCCTTTAACTGTCATTGATTGATTTGTGCATATGCAATGTTCTATCCAAGATTTGGTTTTAAGAATATCCAGCCATTCCTCTCTCATTAGGCGTGTTTCCTGTATAAAAATAATTTCTGCCTCCCTCAACTTTAAGTATTCCAAAATGTTATTCCGTCTTACTGTTACTCGCACACCATTCACATTCCATGATAATACGTTGAGAATTTTATAAGGGACTACCTTTTGTTTATTAAAATAAATTTCCTCTCCTCCTCCCTCCCATCCTCACCTCCCTCCCACTCTCCCCCACCCAAGCCTCTCTCAAAAAAAATCAAAGGACTGGCTAATGACCAAAATTGTAAATAAAAAGATAGGCTTCTGCATCAAACAATCAGGACAACTTTTTGGGGGGATTTTCTCCCCTATGCTCCCCCACCCTATGTGACTTATATTATTATGTGCGTTATTACATGTGACCCTTCCCACCTCCCCTGGGGAACCCTCCCATTTAACACGAGGTATTGCTATACCTCATATGAGCTCTCTTACTCCTAGAATATTACAAATGTTTTAATGTTTTAGCCCTAATCTGCTCAATGAAATTTTTTACCTCCTCTGGATCTCTGAAATTATGCATTTTATTATCCTTCATTACTCGCAGAGTGGCAGGAAAACGAATGTTTGCAGTGGCACCTAAATCTCTCAACTCTCGAATGTACTTTCTCAATTCCCACTGCCTGTCCAATGTCTCTCGTGCCAAATCTGAACAAATGCGGAAGGACCAATCTTCTTTCTTGTATGAACCAACTTTTAAGGCGGCAGCAAGGATGCTTTCTTTTAAGGAATACGTTTTAAAGTTAACCAGTATCCTCCTTGCTGTCTTCCTCCCTAGTTATGCCACAAAGGGGTCTCGGTGTACTCTCTGAAGATCTTGTTTTGTAACATCCAACTCTATATTTGAGTTAAATTCCTTTAAAAGAGAGGCCACAAAGAGTTTAATATCACCTCCTTCCTTTCCTTCTGGAACACTTAAGAGCCTAATATTATTTCTCCTAGCATTGCTTTCCATTATCTCCAGCTTTTCTCTTAACTCTCTTTCACTCTTCTTCAAATTAATTATTTCTTCTTGTTTAGTGTCCAGTTTAATTAGGATCTCTTTTTGTTTTAACTCCATCTCCCCAACCCTGTTAACAAGGCTAGTAATTTTCTCTTCCATCGTTTCGCAGTATCCCTGAATTTTTTGTTGGTTAAGCTCTGATATTGAAAACCTCTCTCTTATTTCTGCCCTCATTACCACCATAGTACTTTCAAGCTCAGTTGAACTTGATTGGTTATCATTCAGTGTGAGTGAAGCACTAGCCACTGGCTGAATAGGCATGGATACGGATCCAGATCCTCCACTCACAAGACCGTCAATAGAGGAGTTGTGTTTCCTCAATACTAAGTAAGGGATCATATTTATTTTTCAGTACAATTTGTCCTGAAGGAGTTTCTTTAGAGCTAGAACCAGATGCCATTCTGCTTTTTGTGCCAGGAAGTGTAGGTGGAGACCCGCAGTCAACCTGGTCTTTCACTTTAAAGAAAGAGCAAAGTGAAGTAGTAACTTTTATTTTCTCCAAATCCTTTTTTTTGTCTGCCTTTATTCGTTTCTTATTAGGCTCAGGAAGCTTCCTGCTAACTTTTGTGTTTTTTACAGCGATTATCTGTTTATCTCCCAAAAGAGGTCTTTTAAATTGGGCAGCACGATCTACTGACTTTATAGATACACTGGGTGCAGCCTCTGTAAAACTTTCCAATATCTCTTTCCCCCACAGCCCTCTATTGCTCAAAGTTTACCTATTAGTTGTTTGCTCTACAGCTGGGGGGGAAATCTGTTTTTCTTTTATTTCTTCTGCAGCAGTGGTGGTAACCAATTAGCAAACACTCTCCCTATTTACCTCTTCTACCAAGCTCGCTTTTACCAAGTTCCTCCCCCTCCTCCTTACCGGCCTCATGCGCAGAAAATCCTCTTGAGTTTCTTCCCCTGAATATGGTTTGCTCCTCCCTGGGAGTCTGGCCGTTGAAAAACCCTGAGAAAGTGAGCCCCCGCTGCCTCGGGAACCCGACTCTTGCAGCAACTCGGCGGCTCCAGCTGAGCAGAGCCAAGCCACCGCCTCTCCCTAGACTCCTCCCTGGACTCCGTATGCTCCGTATGCGGCACCGGTAATGGCACAGGTAATGGCGTTTACCAGTTCAGCATTTTAGTGAAATATTACCGAATATTATGGTCTCGGAAGTCAAGTTTCTTTTCGAGAGGAACAGAGACTTTCCCAGAGCTGCTGCGTGATCCGTAAAGCGTTTTAGGGCATTTCAAGGAGGAGTTTAGCGAGTACTCCCGACCGCGTCTACCACACGGCCACCATGTTCCCTCGAGCGCTACACACCACACTCTCAGTATTGCTCTCTTGAAGTGGTGGCTTTGTGTGGCATCAGTGGCCTAGCAATCTTTTTTTATGAGAAGTCCAAAGAATAAGGATGGGTAACAAGAATATCAATACAAGACAAAGGAAAGATACCCTAGGAAGACAAAGAGAGGGAAGAGGGGAAGAGGAAAATCTAAGAGCCAGAGAAGGGATGCCCACACGATCATGGAGCAAGAACAAACAATGAGATTAGAAACAGATAGAGATATATAGGTGATTAACTATCCAAGATGTTCGTGACACTTCTATGTGGTTATCAATCACAGAGAATGAACCCAACCATATTGCCATTCAGTATTACATGATCTGGAACGATGCACTAACCTTAGTGTAGACAGTGGGCTAAAATGAACTCCACAACTGACTAGTGGTAACAATATTGATTTGTTCCACAAGATAGTCAATAAAGAATTGGATAAGTGGGAGGATCTTATGATGCACAAGAAATTCTTACCCCAGATTAATAACCTAACAGACAAGGAACGTTTTGCATTGAAACAGCTACACTCTGATGATAATATATCATTATGAGAGAAGCCAACAAAGGCGGTAACATTGTTATTATGAACAAAAATGTATATAATGCAGTGATTTTGGGATAACTTGACAATGTTTGTTGGTACAAGAAACGTACTCATAATCCCATGTTTGAGATTGCGAAAATCATTAATAGAGGCCTGAAAAACTGGAATAATCAAGGCCTACTTAATGATGACAAATATCGGTATTGTTAGTAGATAGACCTAGATTTCCTTGCTTGTATGCATTACCCAAGATACATAAGAATGTGTCTTTAACTCCTGGAAGACCAACTGTTTCGGGCATTGGGGGTCCTACAGAAGATTTTCCGAAATTGTTGACACTTTCTTGCAGCCATTTGTGACTAATCTCCCTTCCAATATTAGAGATATCCAGCATATACTGAATATCCTTAACGATATTACTTGGGATCCAATAATTATATTTGTTACCTTGGATGTAGTGTCAATTTATACGAACATCTCTCACCAACATGGTTTGTCCACACTACAACATTTTCCTTATAAGAGACCGATTGAACTTATGGAACACTCTGAAATGTTGATCTGTATGTCACAATTGATTCTAGAGCACAATGTTTTCTTGTTTAATGGAAAATGGTACCTGCAGATCTGGGGAACTGCGATGGGTTCCAGATTTGCGCCGCCTTTTGCCTGCCTTTTCATGGGTTGGTTCGAGGCGGTGCACATCTGGGGCCCATCAGAAGCTAAATGGCAAGACTTTATCTTTTACTTTGGAAGGTACATTGATGATTGTATAATGATTTGGACCAGTAGTGAGATGGACTTGCAAGAATTCTTTACACATATGAATAACATGTTCAATATGGCATTTACTATGACATATAGCAGGGCCAAAATTGTATTTCTGGATATTGAACTGTATGTTAACCAAGGTAAAATCAATAGCAAAATGTACTGAAAAAGTATGTTGTGCAACTCTGTAATGCACGCTAGTAGTGCACACCCAAGATCTCAAATTGATTCCATTCCTTATGGAGAATCGATCAGAACACGCAGAAATTGTAGTAACAATACTGAATTTGAATACTATGTTGTGGATATTGAACATGTGGCCATGTGGCCCCCTCTCCAGTCCAATTTTGTCCATAGGGACCCAGACCTTTGTTCTTGGTTGGTGTGGAGCTCAGCTAGGGCTCCCAGTGTGCAGTGTTAGGAACTGTGGGGAGACCCTCAATGTGACTGAGGCCCAGGAATTGCGCCTGCACACAGGGAGGTGATAATTATGCACATCCCTGTGTGCGGGAGCAATCCTTTCATCATTTTCCCTGCCTGAAAAAGCTGAAAATTCTGCTTCCAGCAAAAGGGGATCAATTTGACAGCTCCCCCTTGGTGGGAGCGGAGTTAGTGTTTGTTCTCATTTAGTTCCAGCAAAGCGAAAGCAAACTGTTGTGTCCCGGGGTGGGCACTCCAAGACATAGCAGGAGCCATCCTTCCAGGGTGGCGGTCACTAGGGCCACTAGTGGTGTTGTGTGTCGATTTAGATACCGTATATAGATTTCCCAATTTATGCCCTTATATAGGTACAATTCACATTGCCCTTATTTAGGCATAGAAATCCAGCCCTTATTTAGGCATTGTTCATGCTAACCAAATACAGGCATGGTGAACTACATCCGTCCATCCACGTCACGAGTTCTTGGAAAACTAGAATCTTGAGCCTTTAGGACTTCCTCTTGCTTGGATATTGATTTCTCCAAGAACTAATTTATTATGCATGAGCCTTGCCCCTTTTTACACCTCTCTGCAACGCAGCCCCCTGGCGCTTTTTCAGATGGGGAACTAATTCCCCTTGCCTACTGGGAGTTCCTGGGGGCCAACTAGCCCACCAGGAACCTCCAGTATGCGCCAGGGGGCTGTGTTGTAGAGAGGTGTAAAAGGGGTGTGGCTTTATTACACCTCTCTGCAAGGGAGCCCCCTGGCCCACACTGGAGGCTCCTGGTGGGCTAGTTGGCCCCCAGGGACCCCCAGTATGCAAGTGGAAGTAGTTCCACCTCAGCAAACTCGCCAGGGGGCGCGTTTTCAGAGAGGTGCAGGTAGGGGGCGTGGCCTCCTCCCGATCCCGTTTCTTTTTTTTTTCTACTTTTAAGAAGCGGGGCTGGTAGCCCCCCTTCTTTTTCTTCTTTTTTTTGGCCCTGGGGACCCCATCCCCCAGGGCCTGCCCCCAAATCTTTTTTTTTACATTTTAATATGGGAAGGGGGCCGCGTGGCCCCCCTCCCGTGGCCGATTCCGGCCCCGGGGACCCCATCCTCTGGGGCATGGCCAACTTTACATTTTATTTTTCATGGAGGGGGGCTGCATAGCCCCACTCCTATGTCCCCTTAAGGCCCCGGGGACCCCATCCCCCGGGGCCTGACTTTTATTTAAAATGTATTTTTTGGGGGGGAGGGAGGCCGCGTGGCCCCCCCTCCCGGGCCACTTCTGGCCCCTGGGACCCCATCCCCCGGGGCCTGGCTATCCTCGTTGGGGCCGTGGGGGGGTCCCCAAGCCCCCCACCGTCCCTGCCGGCTCCCCGCATCCTGCGGGAGCCGGCATTGCTTTTCTGCATGGGGAGCAGCTAACATGCTGCTCCCCATGCAGAAAAGCAATAGTCTTTGGTTTTTGGAAGAGAGAGCAGGTTTCCTGCTCTCTCTTCCAAAAACCAAAGAAGTTTGCTATGGTAGGGTGTGAGCCGCGAGGCTCCCGCCCTACCATAGCAAACAGCAGTGTCCAGGGGGTGGGCACCCCGGGACACTGCAGGAGCCGGCCCTGGGGGGTGCCGGTCCCCAGGGCCATCAAGGGCTCCCGGAGGGGGGCCGCGCGGCCCCCCTTCCAACAATTGTAAAGCCCCGGGGGTGGTGGTCCCCGGGGCTGGGGGGTCCATCATGGACCCCCCTGATTTAAATATTAGTGCCCGGGGAGGTGGCGGTCCCCGGGGCGTGTTGGGGGGCTTGAGCCCCCCACACAGGTTTTTAAAAAAAAAAATGTATGCAAAGCCCGAGTGGGTGGTGGTCCCTGGGGCTGCGGGGGGGCCGTGAGCCCCCTTGCATGCTTAGTAAGAAAGTCCCAGGGGGTGGCGGTCCCCGGGGATCGGGGGGCCTTAGAGGCCCCCCATCATTAATATCAAAGCCCCGGGGGTGGCGGTCCCCGGGGCTGCGGGGAGCCGTATGCCCCCGCTATCATAATTACTTTGCCCCAGGGACTGCCACCCAGTGTGGGGGGATTGGGCCCCCCCCACATTTTTAATTATGCCCCCGGGATTTGGTCCTCTGGGGGCTAATTTGAAATAAGCAGACCAGGGTTTTTTGTGGGATCTCCTGAGCAGGCCTAGGGGGTCATGGTGTTTCTACCCTGCTCCCTTTTTGAGTTCACAAATACAGCACATACCCATCCCAACTTGGTTTATGGGTTCCCTCCTGTTTATCCTATACATATTAGGAGCAGCTGCATAGCTGCGAGAGTAGTACCTCAGTGTACTTCATTGTTTATGCCTCATTAATATAGGCACGCATCAGTATAAAACCTGCCGGTTTATACAAGATGTCGAAGGAGTCTCTTACATACTCAGAAGAATACATTCAATCACGCTTGGCTGGTCCTTCCTTACTCTCAGGAGCGTCTACCTCGACGTCTACTGCTCCACCTCCAAACACTTCTCGAGCCCTATTGGACAAACTTGAAAAAACTCAAAAAGAAGCAGATCAGAACTGACCTACATGCACGCATGCTAACGGACTACTTGCGCTCAGGAGTCATCCCCCTAGGACTGCAAATCCGCAACACCCCAGCCATCTTTACTCAGGACCCTAAATTTAGAACCAACTTCAGCTATCTAGCTACTACCTGCTCCAGACACTGGATGGTCCTGGGAATAGATACAGCCATTGAACATAGCCGTCTAGAACTAGAGGAAATCGACCAACTAGAAAAGCAAATCCAAGCAGATACCACCATTATTGACGCCAAAAGTCTACTGGATAAGATCAACAACACCATCTCCACCTTCAATACCTTTGAAGTGAACAAAAAAGTGAATAAAATAGAAAAGGACATTAAAAACTACAAAGTAGAGAACACGTACCCCTACCTGGACGAGGAATTTTATAACACCCAACAGAACCCTCCAAGAACAAGCAATTGGGGTCGCTTTAGAAATAACCAACGAGTTACCTTCTCCGTCTCCTCCAACAGCTCTGGAGACGATACAGACGCCTCCACATCCACCTCTACCTTAGGACCACAACCACTCTTACCACCCGGTTTTTTAGCCAGAGGCCGAGGCAGAGGACAACCACCACCTCAAAACACCACAGCCAGAGGAAGACAATACCAACCCCAAGTACCCGGCAACCGACAAACACGCAATCGTTATTACCAATGGGGGCCCCCTCAATAAATACCTCCATCAGTACAAACAATATGACAATCCCCATCTTCAACCTGTCTAATCACATCCTGACACACGAAGAAACCACCCTACTGTCCCGCGGACTATCCTTTGTACCCACTGTAAGAACCAACTTCCTGGAGTTGCAATCTAATCTCCTCAAATTCTTCAGGAGAATTCGGCTTAAACAATTTTTTGCCAACAAACCTGATTCCGAGATGGGTCCCATTTCACCCTTCCGGCTGCCCTCCACCTTCAACCCTCCATCCAACCAGATGCCACCCGAAATCTTGGCCTTTTAAAGACTAGTAATGAAGGAAGTCATGGACCTTAAAGCAACACCTCGGTTCATCCCGTATAATCTACCCCTTACAGAGAAGGAAGCCCTTATGTCCCTCAAAAACAACAGCGAAATTGTCATAAAGCCCGCAGATAAGGGTGGGGGCATTGTTGTGTTGAATAACACCCAATATGATCAAGAGATTGAACGTCAACTCTCCAACTGTGAACATTACCGGGTCCTATCTAAAGAACCACTGACAGATATAAAACAAAAGATCCTATCTATCACCACCACAGCCAAGGACCGGAACATTATAACAAAAAAGGAATTTGAATACCTTAATAATCCACATCCCAGAACTCCGGTGCTGTACGTCCTCCCCAAAATACATAAAGACGCCAGGAATCCCCCTGGACGCCCTATTGTGTCCGGTTGCTGATCAGTACTGGAACCCCTCGGTAAATACCTGGACTCGATCATTAAGGAATTCGTACCTGTCACAGACACATACATACGTGACACGATGGATCTTATTAACACCATAGAAGACCAACCGTTTGATCAAGAGTCCCAGCTACTAGCTAGCATGGACATCGAGTCCCTTTATACGAACATCCCCCACCAAGAATGACTCGAGGTCATCAAAAACCTCTTAACTTCCAGACCTCAACCCACTCAGATCCCCTCTGACTTCATCATGGACCTTCTACGAATTGCCCTACAGAATAACTACTTCATGTATAAAAACATCTTCTATCTACAAGTGAAAGGAGTGTCTATGGGGGCTTGCTTCGCACCGAATTTTGCCATTTTATTTGTTCATGAGATGGAAAAATCTTTGATCCTCAATTCCATCAATATGTACCGGCCCCAAATCCATCTGTGGCGCCGGTACATAGATGATATTCTACTAATTTGGAACGGAACATCAGATACTCTTCTACTTTTTGTTGACTGGTTGAATACTGCCCAGGAACACTTAAAATTCACCAGTGAATGGACCAAGAATGACCTTCCATTCCTTGATGTCACCATTCACGCTGAAGACGGCGTCCTTGGTACACTGCTTTTCCGGAAACCCACTGAACGCAATACCCTTTTGCATTACTCAAGCTACCATCCAAGAAGCCTACGAGATGGCCTACCCTACGGCCAGTTCTTAAGAATTCGGCGGAATTGTAAATGGCGTAAAGACTATTTCAGGGAGGCAGACATACTGGTTACCAAACTAACCAACAGAGGCTACCCCAGACGCCTTGTCACCAAAGCTAAGAAACGAGCCTGGTACAATCATCGCGAGGATCTACTGGTTCCAAACACCAACAAGAAGACCATGACCCGAATTCCCTTCGTGTCAGTATACAGCCCGGACAGCAACAAAGTGTCCAAAATAATTAAGAAAAATTGGCCCATTTTACGGTCTGAAGAACAATTTCGGGAGCCACCCCTTTTCTCCTACCAAAGGGGCAACAACATTGCCAACCACCTGGTACGAGCAATCACGTGGGCTGCTACTTCCACCCAAAGACACACCATCACCGCTGCATGGGGTATGGATCCAGTACTTGGACATTTCAAATGTCAATCCTGCAGTGTATGCGAGTTGACTGCAAACACCAAAGAATTCCTTTACAATGGACAAACCCACCAACTTACACACCACTCTAACTGTAAAACCCAGAATGTCATTTATGCCATCCGTTGTCCGTGTGATCTTCTCTACATTGGCCAAACCACCCAAATGGTCAAACAACGCATAATCCAACACAAAAGTAGGATAAATTGCAAGGTGCTAACAGCTCAACTAGTTGCACACTTTTTGGAGAAATCACATGTAGATACAGATCTAAGATGGACAGTCATCGAAAAACCAACACTACCTGTCAGGGGTGGGAACATGGCCGCCCTCCTCAATAGAGCAGAATGTAAATGGATTTCAAGAGTTGACTCAGTGAACCATGGGTTGAACACGTTTGATGAATGGAATAATACCATTACTGTCTGAGATACAGCCTAGGTCCCTGATCCCCTGATAATCCTTAAATTGTCTCGCTTTTAACCTACCTCAACTCTGACTATGTACACCTAGGCATACCGCCTCATTGTAACTATGCGCCCAATGGTAATTAATGACCTTGTAAGTCTACCCCGGACTTCCACAGTATGATGATGCAAACTTAGGTACATTTTCGCTTTTGATTCGATGTTCCCTTATACTCTAAACTTAATGCCTTGTATAGGTTGAAAAACTGTACTTTTGATTTAATTACGGTTCACCGGTTTTCTCCACTGTAAATATTGATGCACCTCATCTGATGCCTTGTACAGCTTCAAAAACTGTACTTTTGATTTAATTGCTGTTGACCGGTTTTTTCCATTGTAAATATCGATGCACCTCATCTGATGTAAATACGTTCAAATGTCTGTTTTTCCTGAACCCAGGATGTGTTTATGTTTATGTTTACATAACATTTATGCACGAGTATCCTTGTGCTGGCGGGTGCTTAATAACCCTTTATATGCGTGTCATTTGTCCGTTACCAAGTCGTATCCATTGGCATCCTCAGATGGCATCACATCCTGGCCCTTGTGGTTGCCATCACAACCGACCCTCCGGGCCTCTGCACATAGTGCGAGCGCGGCTTGCTTCCTGTTTAGGCAGGTCGCCGTGGCAACTAGCAGTCACACCCTCCACCCCGCCCCCTTCTGCAGTGCGCGCGCAGTGCCTCCCCACCCACCACGCCCCTTCCCATAAGTTTTTTCACTAGCGCTTCCACCGGACCGCGCTAAGCGCCCGCATTTGTTGCCAGAAGCCGCTCGTTGCCTGAATCAACCTGACGTCTTGATTTATTCAGGTAAACTATTCGCACCCTCCGTGCGACCCCTTCCCTTTGACTTTTCCAGCCCTACGGCGCCTGTCTCTAATCATCCTTACTTTTTACCAGACGCCGATCTCCCCCGCTGCCACACGCCGTCCAAATCGCCACTCAGGTAAACTCCAGTCACCGATTGGAAATCCTTTTATTTACTTTTCCTCATTCCTTTGAACAGCTCTCTAATTTAAATTCCTTCTCCGTGCAGCATTGGATCCCACTACTCAACCCCTCAATCTGCATGAAATTACTACTGGCTGACATGTAAGTTTACTACCCTGCCCTGCACTTTACCCCGCTAGGCGCTAGTTCTATGTGACACGTGCCCTTACTTAGGTACAGCCCCTATCCTACGGCGCCAGACCCGGCATTTAACCTAAGCCGTCTGCCGCCTCACTGTGACCGTAGCCTGTCTCCCCTGCCAGCCCTTTGCGTAACTCCTTTTGACACTGCACAGGCGCTAGCTCGATGCGACACGCGCCGTTAACACTTATGTTCAGCCCCTGCGCCCATCCTACAGCGCCAGACTCGGCAATTAACCTTAGCCGTCTGCCACCTCTCTGTTACTGAAGCCTTGCCAGTCTTTTGCGTAACTCCCCTTGACACCCTAGTCAGCTAAGCAGTTGCTAGCCAGTTAGCTGCCATTCCACCCACCATGATCCCATGCTCAGGAGCTTTATCTGTAGCCTCCAAATCACGAGCCACTAGCGCGCCCTTAAATAACATGGTTTCCCTCGCCCCCTCTGAACAGCCCTTCTTCTTACCCCACAGCACTGTTCCCCCGACAACCCAGTCCTGATGATGATCCCGATTGACGGGGATCGAAACGCCGTCGACCACACAGCTTAATTTTATGGCGCCCTACTTGTTTTGTACTCCTGTAATTGAATTATTCTTGTTTAAAGTGATTACTACTTGACCCCTGGAGACATTACTTTGTATTTTTCACTCATTTGTCACTACGCGCCGACCACGCTGTCTCACCCCAGCACTTGCACTACCATCACTATTCACTGTATATATTTATGTATATATCACTTTCACCAAGTGCCACCGGGTTGTCACCCCATTTGATGTGTACAGTGCTGTTAAACAGTATAACTTTAGAACAGACCAGCCTTGCTCTCTAAGTGGTGAATAATACCCGCTTTTTTTCAAAAAATTGTAGTGACTCCTTATTTTTGCTCTTTTGTAATGCATATTGCATACACCTGTTGAATTTGTCTTCCTATTGATACCTGTTGGGAATTGTTCACAAATACACCCTTTTTGAGTTCTGCATGTTTGTTTTTCTGCTTTCTCGTGCCTCTTTTCTCCCGAGGCACAAGATGACTGCCAACACTTCCTGGTTTGGAGTGTTGACAGCCAATTAGCATTCAGCTCGTGCTCGGGAAGGTACGCGTACTGTAAGCTTATGGTAAGCTCCTCAAGATATATTTATGATTTTACTTTTGATTTTCTCAGGAACTACTGAACGGATTTACACCATTTAACAACAAGGGTGATCTGCGAACCAGACTCTACCTTTTTGCCAAATTTGGTGTAATTCCGTTTAGCCCTTCGGCTGTAGCCCTGGCTAAATGTCCTATGGAAAATTGCATGGGGAAAACACGTTTTGGGACCCACCTTTTTTCTCAGCCCCCGCTTGACGGATCAAACTTTCAGGGAAGGAGCGAAGCTGAGCAGGCCATCTTCTTGGAGAATTTCGCGAAGATTCGTACACCGGTGCCAAAGTTATTCCAAATAGAATGTTGCAGTTATCCTATGGAAACTAGGTCCTAACTATAACTACCTACTGGCGACCGCCAGTAGGTAATATATATATATTTTTAGAAAGAGACATATATATATAAATACTCGTTTCCCGTGCTAACCCTCCTTCACCTGATTCAACATTTGCTGAGGGAATAGGAAAGAAGCAACAATCAGGTCAGAAAGACAAAGGGTCCATTGTGATATTCAAAACGGTTTTATTCTTTTTCAGTTATCAGCAATGTGCAAGTAGGAAGAAAAAGGGAAACCAATGCGTTTCGGCCTGAGGCCTTCATCATGGTCATAGAGTGTGCTGTACGGAGTGTCAATAAATAGGAGTCTACTGGTCCCACCTATGACCATTAAAAGCATAGTTTAAAGGAACATGTCAATTAATTCTAGTATGTTAACAATAGTGGTATAACAGTGTGTTGAAATCCAGACATCATATATATATACACACAGTTGTTTAAAAATTCATATGAGCCGAAATTCAACACATATTGTGCCACAATTACGGTAAAGTACCCAATATATTCTTCATAATCCGTGACATTCGCCCATACAATAACAATATGCAGAGCAATATACCAATCCATGGTTTCAAAAAATCTTGTTGAAGTACCACCTGATTACAAATTATTTTGTATTAAGAGGAACACTATTGCTGTGGAATTTATGACAGAACAAGAGTAGAATTAATTCTTCTCCAGGCTATTATCAAATTGTAAATGTTGGACAGACCTCTGTCACAGAAGCTCACATAAATTTCAGAGAGTCTAAATGTCATGGATGAGGCTTTAAACATAGAAGGAAAGAGTAAAAAAGTAGATTATTTAAGACATATTTATTGCTGGGAATTGTTAAAGCAATAGCTAATTGTTTAAATATTAGAATTATAAAGATTCCAATATGCAGAAATATAAACAATGATGATATAGATGATGCCAAGAGCCTTTTACCTTTTTAGCTTTTTAAGAAAGAACAACAAAATATTAAAGTGCATGAGGTGGAATTTGATAAGAATTCAGGTAACAGGATATGTACTGCAAAAAATATTGTTGACGTGGAAAACCTTCAAGTTATATAAATGTATAAGGTCATGTAAAGCGCACAGTACTGTACTAAAGCAGGCTCCATGAGGGATATGGTATGGTATGATTTCATTGAATATTAATTATTATAGTGCATGGTATTTGGTCATCAGAATATGGACTGTAAGCACTACTGTTGACACCAGGAATATTTCAAAACTATGAATGATGTATTGTTAAAGTTAACACTGGGCAGAGTTTGTGGAGTTGCACTACACGAAGCTACGCAAAGTGCAAAAAAACTCTGTTGTATACGCGGAGCTCAGTAGAAAAATGCTGTTTGCGGTGATTGCACAGTGCCGAACACTTGTCTGCACGGTGCAGTCATTTAGAACAGCACCATGCACAGCGCAAGCTTACCTTTTCTGCCACTCAAGTAGATTTTTACTTGAGTTGCAGCTTTCTAAATGCGAATGGGCAGTTTCTCAACGCGAGCAGTGGTGAGCATACGTGACCACTAGCAATGAAAAACTTTACCCCCTCGCGTTCAGAAATCTCGCCGGGAGTTTTATTTTCCATGCTCACATTCGCCAACTTGATGTTGCCAATTGAGAAGCGGGGAAAAATTTTGCCGTGAGGTGAATTTTCCTCGCTCGCACTCGCCAACTTGACGTTGGTGAACGCAAGCGAGGAAAATAACTCCTCTTCACGATCTACGCGTAATGCGGAGTGCGGGAAACTCCACAAACTCCCCAAGTGGAGCGGAGTTCATCGCCCAGGGTTAGTTAAGGTAAACAGTGCTAGGCTAAGGCAGGCCCAATGAGCAATATAATTTGGCATATTCCTATTGGACATAAGTTAATAAAGTGTATAGAATTCAGATGGCAAACATTCACTTTAGAAATCTGGTCGATGCCTATAACTAATCTTATTAATTGCAAGGTGCTAGATTTACAAAAGTACTAAAGTGCAAGGTGCTGAGTTGTAGGATCGGTATGGGCATCCATCTGTTATATAAGCAATTCAGATATTCTCTGATGTTAAGGAATTAATTAAAGTGCACCGTGCTTAAAAAGGAACCCTATGGTCAATCTTATATTTCGTAATCAGCTCAAGAATCCCGCAGAAATGTCAGCTCTCATTTGACCAAGTGCAAAGTGTTGGAATGACATAAAAATTGGTCAAATACTCAGTATTTTGTTATTAAAAGATCATAAACATGACAGTTTGATCCTCAACTATCATGGGGCGCTATAATTATGAGCTAGGAACTCAAAGACAATTGTGTAATTCTGCGTCCATATTGAGTCCCCAAAGTTTTCTGTTGCTATTTTTTTGATCCATTTGTATTCTGCTTTCCTTAGTAAGAGTTCACAATTACCTCCTCTTATCTTCCAAGACACATCTTCAATCCCATAAAATGATAACTTTTTTAGGTCTCCTTTATGATCCCTCCAAATATGTTTCGCCATAGCATACGTGAAGTCTTTATTGTTCATCGCTCATATGTGTTGTAGGATTCTTTTTTTTTTATATTTCTTTTTATTAGTGAAAAAACAAGTAAAACCAATGGCAGATGCCTTACATCACGGAGTAAGCAACAGTTATACAAACATATGGTGAGTATTAGACGGAAAAACAACAAGGTGAAAGCTAAATCTCAAGATAAAATGGCGTGCGATCGTATAAAACACAATAAATATCAGACCAACCTTATCGACATTGTTCACAAGTCCACCTCCCTTAGGAACAGGATTTTAAAAATACGGAAAGTTCGAGTGGCAGGCAGGCGCAACACGATAGAACAGTGAGCAAAACAACGATCGCTACCCGCTTGCAGCCATTAAAGGCAAGACATTGTGGAAGATCTCGTAAACACAACCACCCCTAGGACCAGTCCACCCACCAATCAGGATAACCCCTCAGGAAGGCACCCAATATCAGGATATTAATCGGATTTTGAAACATAATACAAAACAAAGACAATACAAAAACACCCCTCCCCCCTACCTGCACCCCTGCATATGGCTTTTGCCTAACCCCAACTAGCCTGGCGCCCCATCTAACTAATGACCAAAAATAATAAAGTGGAGGAGGAAGTCTTCATACTGGCTCCCGGTCTCCCCTCCCCCCGCCAGAAACAAACGACCCCTGCAGTATAATCAAAACACTATTAGGAGTTACTGGCAAAACCAAACAGGGGAAGTTGTGAATACCGCCCAGCCTCCCGCATCAATAATGGTAGCAAATCCCGTGTCTATTGAAGTCATAATATCAGACCCAGACTGTCAAGCTCATCCCTGGCCCTTCCGATCTTTCCTGCGAACTCCTACCGGTAGAACCACCGCATTAACAGGAGAGTCAAAGTGTTCAAGGAGTTCAAAAAAATTGTGACTGGAACAAGTAAAAAATGTTATATCTTTAAGAACTCCAACAGCACAGAATTACTCCCCCGCCGACAGTAAGTCTCGATATTGCTCCCTCCGAAAACGTAGTGAAACTGCATGGGAGGAAAAATATGTTAATTCAATCCAAAAGTCACTAATAGAGGTCTCCAGGAGTGGAGAATCAAGTGGTTCCACCTCAATCGATAGCACTGTTGGGTGTAGTGATCTTTCCGAAATCTCGAGTTCGCAAGTAGTAACTCGAACGCTGACCGAGGGCATTAATTCTTCTTTCTGCATGGGGCCCTCTTCCACCGTTAAGATGTGCATCATGGGGAGCTCAGCTCGTTTCAGGTCTTGCAAGGGATCAGGGTCGGGTCTCAAACGCCCAGTCTCAACTGCAGCGATCATTTTGTGGACAATGGCTTCCACTTGCGAGTGAAGTGTCCCGATGGCGGCCTATACAGTCCTCAGCGATGGCACACACTCCGTCCGATCCATCTCCTCTCGTTTGATTTCAAACTAAATCTTTTACCCCAGAGTGCCGGATAACTCCTGGGAACAGGCAAGAGCGGAGCGGATGGCAACGGAGGGCGACTTATCAATTCAGCGATCTGTACTCCGCTACCGCGAGCGAGGACCCCAACCCGTCGAACCCTGGAGGCGGCAAACCGTGTCTCTGGGACGGGGACCCCTGCCCACAGCCACAGTCGTGTCTTGTTACCGCTCCTTCATTGTCAACCAGACCACATGACCGCCATCCAGATCGGGAAAGGATAACCTCCACTGCGAGAGACCGGACCCTGCCTGAGTCCCACGGCCGATGTTATTCAACTGAAACCCGGCTGGGCCAGTACTCGAGGCCCCAGCTCACAAGCTGGGCTAGGCCGAGAAATGAAACACGATATAACTCCGTCAATCGAGCTGGAAAAAGTCCCGGGATTGCACCATCAGGCTCTGCAATCCTTCAGCCACACGGAGGTCGGGCGTGAAATCAGGATATACAACAGGATTATCCAGCTAAAGACGGAGGTCGGCGGAGCCGGGAGCTTAAGCGGCCATCTTGGTTGCTAGCGTAGCTCCTCCCTATGGTGTAGGATTCTTAATTTAAATTTGTTAATGGTGCTGCCAATGTATTTTTTTCTGCACTGGCATTTAAGGATGTAGACCACATGTGTTGTTTCACAAGAGATTCTTTCTCTAATTTTTCTTTTCTCTTCTGTGAGGGTCACCACATCCTATGATTGCATCCATACCTATAGGCCTTGCATTTATGGCACTTGTAGAAACCACATGTTCTAAACCAGTTTCCAACAATATTTTTTTATTTTGGTTTCTCAAAATGACTGTGTTTTAAAATGTCACCTAAAAATGTAGCTTTTCTTTAGGTTATACTTCAATGATCTTGGGTACAGGCTCTCAATTCTTCATCTTCATGTTGTTGTAAGGTGCTTCTAACTAAGCCACTTGACGTATTGAATTGCGTTATAAATCTCAGATCATCCTTTTTCTCATCTTTGCCAGTCAGTTGTTTGGGATATACTAGATCCTTCCTCTCTTTGTTCATGGTTTGTGCTTTAGTATTATCTACGACCACTATAGGGTATGCTCTGCTCAAAAATCTTGCATACATTATATCCAATAGTAACACAAATACATCCTCTTCTGAGCAGTTTCTATGAGCCCGCACAAATTCACGTAGGGTACGCTCCACTTTAATGTTCTGGGATGGGCACTATTTGCTAGGAGAATGCTGTTGCACACTGTGGGCTTGCGATATCAGGTGGTACAAATCTTTTTGTTTTTAATGTATACTCATATATTCTAAGAACTTAAGTCCCATGGCATAGGTACATTTCAAATGGAACACATTTTCATTGAGAGATTTTAAAAACAGTTCCAGTTCTTCTTCAGCGCTTTTCCAAATTAAAAAGAGGTTGTCATTGCTCTGTTCTTCTCACACCAAACATATTCAGCTTCTCAAAAACCCATAGTCAGGTTGGCATACATGAGCAGTAAAATTTACCCATCGCAGTTTCTCTCTTCTGTCTATAGAGCTTGTTGTCAAATATCAACACATTGTTATGTAGGCAAAAGTGGAACATCTCAGAAATCATTTGTGTTTGCTCAAGGAGATTCAATGAGCATGATCTGAAGAAAGATTCACTAGCTTTGATGCCATCTTCATGGTTGATCGATGTATATAAGGAGACCACAACAACGGTAGCCATTATGTAGTTCTCCATCCATGGTATTCCTACGATGCAATAAAAGCCAATATCCTATCCTAAGCGAATTGTCTAAAATAAAAATATGAGTCCACATGATATTTCTGACAAACTCTTCTCCAAACATGTTTATTCCAACTTCAGCAAGGTTACAGCCACTTCAGCCAACAGAAAACAACTTTAGCCAAAACATGTTTCATCTTGTGGAATTATCCACTGACTTCCTCAGGGCTATAAATAAACAGGTAAAACCACATTATGACAGATACGACCACAGCTATTGTCCAATAGTATCAAAAACAAGGCAGAAACAGATGAATGACCTGAAAGTGAAAGTCATTGAAAAGAAGAGGGAATAAGAACAAGTCAGGGAGGGGAATAGCTAACATGCATACACCAAGTGTAATGCCCAAAAAGAGAAATAAGTGAACAAGAACAGGACCAAGTACTACCAAGTCTGGAAAGAAAAAAGCCTTGACCAATGTGCCAAGAGGACAATCCCAAAGAAGTATAACATTTGGTGTCAACTCACCAAAAAATGTAAATTGATATGGCAAATGTATAGTTTGTTGACATCCTAATGATCACTAAACTCAAGTTCCATAGGTGTAACAAAAGCGATTTCCTGTAATGTAAAATGCTAGTCACCAGGTAATAGATATCTTATTAGACACAAAACTATAACTCATAATCAAATTGCTAAAGTCAACTCGAATTTGAGTTAATCGTTCCGTTTAGTTAGGTCATAGTATAGCTAATACGTTGTATCTGGATACCTTAACCTTGACAGTTTGAAAACCCAAAACTCTCCGTACGTCTGAAAAAATGACAAAGGAACTATAACCAATTATATGAGCAATAATTTCAATAGGATAAAAAAAGTAAGCGAGAAAAACTTTACGTAAGGAACTATACCTCAGAATATGGTCCTCAAGGAGAGTACTCCTCGTGTTTCAACGGCGTCTCGCAATCGCTCCTTCTTGGAGTATCTATGTATGCAATTATTCTGTCACGTCAACAGCAAACACGGACTATACCAGTTAAATGGAAAGCCTACATGCGCCATCTTGTAAGTTCTCGCTACACTAAACACAAAAATAGGTCAAATTGTGAGCTCAACAATTTGGGAGGCTAATGTACCGGTATTAGAAAGAAAATATTAAATAACTATGGGGCAGATGTATCAACATTCAATTTTGCGATTTCTAAATAGCGATTTTTAAGGAATCGCTATTTAGAGATCGCAAAATGGAATGTATTAAGAAAATCGCTATTTTTTCGCGATTTCTTAGTCTTCCTTATTTGCGTATTCGTATTTTGCGAATTCGCAAATAAGGAATAATTTCCCATGCATTCCTATGGGTCAGGCCCATAGGAATGATTGTGAAATAATTCTCAATTTGCGATTCGCAATTTGCGAATCGCAAATTGAGAATAATTTCAAGAGTACAGGGGTATCTTATAGACACCCTGCTGCACCCCTGAAATATACATGTGTGTGCATATGGCGCACATACATGCCCTATGGGCATGTGTGTGCATCACATGCCACCTTCAAAAATGCCAAATTGTGCATTTTTTAAAGATTTCGCAAAATACCATCAACTACAAGTTGGTGGTAATTTGCGATTTCTTAACCAAAATTCGCAATTCGAAAATGCTACATATATAGCATTTAAGGAATCGCAAAATTGCGATTCCTTAAATGCTATGGCAAAATAAGGAATCGCAAATTTTTGCATTTCCTTAATTTGCGAATTTTTGATGCATGCCAAAACATGCAAATAGACCGTTTGCGATTCGCAAAGGCCAAAATTCTGCGAATTTCGGCCTATGCGATTCGCAAATGGCTTGATACATCTAGGCCTAAATCCCTACCGTCACAAAATTACACGATTTTAGAAGTAGTTTTATTTCAATTTGAAGAAGATATTAAGCAATGTAAGGCACATAAACTGAAACGAGATTAATTGGACTATGCAAATGGCAGTTTTTACTTTTGTTAAACACTTTGAAAACTTAGTTAAAGAACATTTTATACGAGGAGATAGCAAATCATCCTCCCTTAGTGGCCAGAGTGCTACATCTTCCAGTAACATTTCTAGTAGTGGGGATTAGGGACTAGTAGAGGGACTCTCTAACATGGCGACTAGCAATCTTTTTTTGATTTTTTTCTTTATTTTGTATGTCCTCATATGTTTGATCACTATACTGATGGAGAATATAGGAGATCACCGTCCGGTTTCCTTCACTTTCCTTACAGAAAGGAACCCGCTCTCTCCCGCAGGAGGCGATGTTACCATCACAGGTACTCTTCGTTACATGGACAGTTTTCTCTTATCTCCCTTGTCACTAGCGCCTACTTAGATTCTCTTCCAGGGGTCACCAATCCTTCTCGATAACACCCGCAACCAGAGAATGACCTGTGTTTACTGATACTTAATCATTGGATTAACCTTTAACATTTTACTATATTATAGAATCTTAAAACTAAAAGAGGGAAAAAATAAGAGTATAGGAAGAGAAGAGAGAACAGGAAGAAAGATCCGAGAGGAAAGAGAAGAGACAAAGAAGAAGAACAAAAAAGCTTAACATCACATTGCGTTTGTATGTAAAAAGAAAATTCTAACTAGGCTAAACAGGTAGCCTTTTACGCCCAATTATCCCACAAACTCCAAAATTTCGTTCTCTTATTAGGCCGCATTCCCCTGTCCATTCTTGCTATCCGATGGATTGAATTTATCCATTCAGACTCTACAGGTGAAACATTTATAATCCACTTAATACATAATTCTCTACATGCCAACAATATAAAAAAATAAGAGCCTTTAAGTACTTAGTTATATTACCAATATGCTCTTCTTCAGGAATTACTCCGAAAATGACCAAAGCCAAGTTCACCTTAACTTCTTGACCCACCAGTTCTGACAGATCTTCACCAACTTTCTGCCAAAATTCTTAAATGGAGGGACACCACCGGAACATATGTGATTCATCTGCCTTAGGTTCTCCACATTTCTGGCATTCCCTCACCATTTGAGAACCTATTTTTGCCAACTTTCAAGGTGTCCAATACGCCTTATGTATAGAAAAAAATGATTTTTCTTTAATGGAGCAGATTTCACACGATACCATAAATGCGATATAGATACTTGCCATAACACTTCTATATCCAGATCCGGCAGCTCCCTCCTCCAAGTTTCCACTTGCCAAATCTTGGGGTCATCTATTGACTGTACCAGTATCCAGTACCACATAGAGATCTCTTTTTTAAAACTTGGCTGCAACGCGATTTTAGACTCCTGTGTCTTCTCATAAGTCGACCCTTGTTTCAAGGTTCGAGCCCAAATTAACAATTGACAGTATTTAAAGCGAGAAACCACATTTATTGTAGTCTCTTGAAACTTTTGCCAAGAAATTAATTGTGTTCCCTCCAATAGTTGACCCCATTTGCATATTCCTTTTCCTCTTATAGGAATTGCCAGAGCATCTTGCAAGCATATGGGGGTTCCTGGAGAATGCCATATTGGTGTGTAATAACTATAATATGGAATTTGTAGTATGTTCCTGATCTGGCTCCATAATTTGCATGCCCCATAAAGAGTCTTTAGTCTATTTTTTTTTTTTTACTTAGGGTCCCGAAGGTCAGGTGCGCCGTATGTCAAGCATATTGTCTTGATTTCTTTAATAATGGTCTGAAAATGTTTAAATGGAAAGCTCTTTGACATTGTAATAGATCAGGGCTTGCAATACCTTCATTCTCTTTCGTTTCCCTACATTTCCTCCATGCAATTCCAGACCTTTTCCTGCCCCAAATAAAACTTGACAGTTGACCCTGTGCTTTTTTAATCCATTCTATCTTAAATTCTAATGGGATTGCATTAAAAATGAAAGTATACGTTGGTAAAATTTACATTTTAAGAAGATTTGATTTGCCAAGAAAGGATAAAGGTAAGTTTTCCAATTGCTCTAATTGTTTTTTGACCTTAGAGGTGACCAGGTCAAAATTTACCTTTGCTAATGAAGCCAGACTTTGCACTAAATCAATCCCCAGATACCTAATCTTCTTTTTGACAAGATCTCTTTGTGAGGTAGTATTCCACTGCATTATTCCTGTTTTTTGAGGATTTATAGCATAGCCTGAAACTGTACCAAAATTATCTAATATTTCCCATATAATGGGTAATGTTGATTCTACATGGGTAGTAAAAATCATGAGATCGTCTGTATAAAGCCCAATCTTTTTTTCCCAGTTGTTACAAGAGAAACGCTGGCTACCCCTACATGCCCTTAATTTAATAGCCAATGGTTCAATATACATATTAAAAAATCTAGGGGAGAGTGGACAACCTTGTCTTGTCCCTCTTCCTATTCGTACCACTTTAGATAAATCACCATTTACTAGAACCCTGGCGTTAGGATTCCTATATAAGGCTTTAATTGCTGACCCAAAGACTTACCCCAAGTTAAAACGCCCGATTGCCTCATATAGAAATAGCCAATTGACCCTGTCAAATGCTTTTGCAGCATCACATGTATTATAGACAGAGGTTTTTTTAGTCATTGGCGAGATCTACTGCAGCTATTACTTCATGTGTCAGAACCTCCAGATGTCTCCCTTTCATGAACCCCTTCTGATCACTATGAATAATTGTACCCATCATACGTTCCAACCTCTTGCTCATAATTTGTGTAAATATTTTATAATCACTGTTCAGAAGTGAAATCGGGTGATAAGGAGGCTAATTATAGTTGCGCTATCCCATGAAGGTGGGGAGTCTTGTTTTGAGATATATATAGAATTGAAAAGATCCAAGAAAAATGGGGCCAGAATTTTCCTTAATAAACTGTATATCTCATTGGGTATAGCATCAAGACCAGCCGCTTTCCTTTTTTCAGATTCTTGATTGAACTATAGACTTCATCCAATGTTATTGGGGTCGATAGCTCCTCTCTGTTTTCCCTGCTCAACTGCGGCAGTTGTATATCATTAAAAAACGACTCAATCTGTTCTTCATTATGTATTAAGTCTTCCCTATATAAATCCTGAAAAAAATGGACAAATTCCTGTTCTATTGCCTCATCTTCTGGTCTTATTTCATCTGTAGCTTGATTTTTCAGGTCCTTAATATTATTCTTGACTCTATCTGTTTTAGATTTCCACGCTAATAGCTTACCGCTTCCCTCACCATATTCATAATTCACTACTTTACTTGCATCCCATCTCTTTTTCATCCTGATCTCCAGATACTAAACTAATTTTGTCTTAGCGTTAATTAAATTAGCTTCAAGCAGTGGTTTTATATTTACATCTATGACATGAGCTAGTGCTTCTTGAGACTTCTTAATTCGATCTTCTAAGGAAGAAAGTTCTTTTTTCCGTTCCTTATTTTCCCTAGCATTAACACTGATTAGAACTCCACGCAAATAAGCCTTATATGTATCCCATACTTGATTTATAGGAGCAGTACCAGAGTTAAAGGCAAAAAATAATTTTGTCTGCATTACCATTCTGACGGGTTCCAAAAGAAGAGAGTGATTTAGCGTCCAACGTGACTCCGGGGATTTTCCTAAAAGGTTAAACTGTAATAATATTGCTGAATGATCTGATAGATGTTCAGGAACATGTGTTACTTTCATAACCTGCTTGTTAATTTTTCTAGAAGTTAAAAAAAAATCAATCCCTGATTGATGTCCATACTTTTTGTTATGAAATGTGAAATACCTGATTTGATTACTCCTTTCTCCCTCCCTTCTTTTATTTTTTAATCTCCATATATCTACTAACTCATGTTCCTGCATTAATAACCTTAATGCTTTTCTCATTTTTAATGTTGCTGTACTATATTTTTTTGAAGTGGTATCTTCAACCGGGTCAAGAACAACATTGAAGTCACCTCCCAAAATGATTGTGCCATTTAGTTCTACTAAATGAGACATTAATGACTGAATGGGTAGCGGGTCGTCCAGATTAGGGTCATAATAAGAAACCAGTATTATCCACATACCTTGTACTCTAACCTTAACAATGACCCATCTACTTTGGGAATCAACTTTAGCATCCGCTATGGTACAGTGCGCAGACTTTTTGATGATTATCGCTACCCCTTTAACTGTCATTGATTGATTTGTGCATATGCAATGTTCTATCCAAGATTGGGTTTTAAAAATATCCAGCCATTCCTCTCTCATTAGGTGTGTTTCTTGTATAAAAATAATTTCTGCCTGCCTCAACTTTAAGTATTCCAAAATGTTATTCCGTCTTACTGTTACTCGCACACCATTCACATTCCATGATAATACATTGAGAATTTTATAAGGGACTACCATTTGTTTATTAAAATTAATTTCCTCTCCTCCTCCCTCCCTTCCTCACCTCCCTCCCACTCTCCCCCACCCAAGCCTCTCTCAAAAAAAATCAAAGGACTGGCTAATTACCAAAATTGTAAATAAAAAGATAGGCTTCTGCATCAAACAATCAGGACAACTTTTTGGGGGGATTTTCTCCCCTATGCTCCCCCACCCTATGTGACTTAGATTATTATGTGCGTTATTACATGTGACCCTTCCCACCTCCCCTGGGGAACCCTCCCATTTAACACGAGGTATTGCTATACCTCATATGAGCTATATTACTCCTAGAATATTACAAATGTTTTTATGTTTTAGCCCTAATCTGCAAAATGAAATTTTTTACCTCCTCTGGTTCTCTGAAATTATGCATTTTATTATCCTCCATTACTCGCAGAGTGGCAGGAAAACGAATGTTTGCAGTGGCACCTAAATCTCTCAACCTCGAATGTACTTTCCCAATTCCCACTGCCTGTCCAATGTCTCTCGTGCCAAATCTGAACAAATGCGGAAGGACCAATCTTCCTTCTTGTATGAACCAACTTTTAAGGCGGCAGCAAGGATGCTTTCTTTTAAGGAATACGTTTTAAAGTTAACCAGTATCCTCCTTGCTTTCTTCCTCCCTAGTCATGCCACAAAGGGGTCTCGGTGTACTCTCTGAAGATCTTGTTTTGTAACATCCAACTCTATATTTGAGTCAAATTCCTTTAAAAGAGAGGCCACAAAGAGTTTAATATCACCTCCTTCCTTTCCTTCTGGAACACTTAAGAGCCTAATATTATTTCTCCTAGCATTGTTTTCCATTATCTCCAGCTTTTCTCTTAACTCTCTTTCACTCTTCTTCAAATTAATTATTTCTTCTTGATTAGTGTCCACTTTAATTATGATCTCTTTTTGTTTTAACACCATCTCCCCAACCCTGTTAACAAGGCTAGTAATTTTCTCTTCCATCGTTTCGCAGTATCCCTGAATTTTATGTTGGTTAAGCTCTGATATTGAAAACCTCTCTCTTATTTCTGCCCTCATTACCACCATAGTACTTTCAAGCTCAGTTGAACTTGATTGGTTATCATTCAGTGTGAGTGAAGCACTAGCCGCTGGGTGAATAGGCATGGATACAGATCCAGGACCTCCACTCACAAGACCGTCAATAGAGGAGTTGTTTTCCTCAACACTAAGGGGTCGATTAGGATCGCGGACGGACTTGAGTCCGTCCGCGACCCCTGAGGAGGAGGGAACGTCCGCATGGGCTGCGGCGTTCCCTCCGATCAAATTAGGATGTGACCGCCAGGGTGGCGGTCACATCCTCCATCTCTAACATTGCGGCGGGTGCAGCTTCAAGCTGCATCCGCCGCAATGTAAAAAATCCATGCACAGCATTTGCGTGCACAAAGCGGCAGGCACCGCGCGGTGCCTGCTGCATTGTGCACGCAAATGCAGGGGGGTACCATAGGTACCCCCCATGTGCACCCCCCACCCCACCTTCACCCAGGGGGCCCGCAACGGGCCCCCGAAGTGAAGGTCCGTATGCTTTTCCACGGCGGTAAAGTCGCCGCGGAAAAGCATATATTTTCAGACATCCTAATATGCCTGGCGGTGTCTGATAGACACCGCCAGACATGTTAGTGCTTTTCCGCCGCGGTCGCCTTCCGACCGCGGCGGAAAAGCGGCGGACAGATTATCAGACCCACCAGCCATCCTAATTTGGCGGTGGGTCTTTGGAGTCTCCGCCGCGGTTTTTCCGCATCCTCCAGGCCGGCGGACACTTCCGCCGGCCCGGAGGATGCGGAAAAACCGCCATCCTAATCGGCCCCTTAGTAAGGGATCATATTTATTTTTCAGTACAATTTGTCCTGAAGGAGTTTCTTTAGAGCTAGAACCAGAGGCCATTCTGCTTTTTGTGCCAGGAAGTGTAGGTGGAGACCCGCAGTCAACCTGGTCTTTCACTTTAAAGAAAGAGCAAAGTGAAGTAGTAACTTTTATTTTCTCCAAATCCTTTTTTTTAATGTTGTCTGCCTTTATTCGTTTCTTATTGGGCTCAGGAAGCTTCCTGCCAACTTTTGCGTTTTTTACAGCGATTATCTGTTTATCTCCCAAAAGAGGTCTTTTAAATTGGGCAGCACGATCTACTGACTTTATAGATACACTGGGTGTAGCCTCTGTAAAACTTTCCAATATCTCTTTCCCCCACAGCCCTCTATTCCTCAAAGTTTACCTATTAGTTGTTTGCTCTACAGCTGGGGGGGAAATCTGTTTTTCTTTTATTTCTTCTGCAGCAGTGGTGGTAACCAATTATCAAACACTCTCTCTATTTACCTCTTCTACCAAGCTCGCTTTTACCAAGTTCCTCCCCCTCCTCCTTACCGGCCTCATGCGCAGAAAATCCTCTTGAGTTTCTTCCCCTGAATATGGTTTGCTGCTCCCTGGGAGTCTGGCCGTTGAAAAACCCTGAGAAAGTGAGCCCCCGCTGCCTCGGGAACCCGACTCTTGCAGCAACTCGGCGGCACCAGCTGAGCAGAGCCAAGCCACCGCCACTCCCTAGACTCCTCCCTGGACTCCGTATGCTCCGTATGCGGCACAGGTAATGGCGTTTACCAGTTCAGCATTTTAGTGAAATATTACCGAATATCACGGTCTCGGAAGTCAAGTTTCTTTTCGAGAGGAACAGAGACTTTCCCAGAGCTGCTGCGTGATCCGTAAAGCGTTTTAGGTCATTTCAAGGAGGAGTTTAGCGAGTACTCCCGACCGCGTCTACCACACGGCCGCCATGTTCCCTCGAGCGCTTCACTCCACACTCTCAGTATTGTTCTCTTGAAGTGGTGGCTTTGTGTGGCATCAGTGGCCTAGCAATCTTTTTTTATGAGAAGTCCAAAGAATAAGGATTGGGAACAAGAATATCAATACAAGACAAAGGAAAGATACCCTAGAAAGACAAAGAGAGGGAAGAGGGGAAGAGGAAAATCTAAGAGCGAGAGAAGGGTTGCCCACACGATCATGGAGCAAGAACAAACAATGAGATTAGAAACAGATAGAGATATACAGGTGATTAACTATCCAAGATGTTCGTGACACTTCTATGTGGTTATCAATCACAGAGAATGAACCCAACCATATTGCCATTCATAAAGTATTACACGATCTGGAACGATGCACTAACCTTAGTGTAGGCAGTGGGCTAAAATGAACTCTACAACTGACTAGTGGTAACAATATTGATTTGTTCCACAATATAGTCAATAAAGAATTGGATAAGTGGGAGGATCTTATGATGCACAAGAAATTCTTACCCCAGATTAATAACCTAACAGACAAGGAAAGTTTTGCATTGAAACAGCTACACTCTGATGATAATATATCATTATGAGAGAAGCCAACAAAGGCGGTAACATTGTTATTATGAACAAAAATGTATATGATGCAGTGATTTTGGGATAACTTGATAATGTTTGTTGGTACAAGAAACGTACTCATAATCCCATGTTTGAGATTGCGAAAATCATTAATAGAGGCCTGAAAAACTGGAATAATTAAGGCCTACTTAATGATGACAAATATCGGTATTGTTAGTAGATAGACCTAGATTTCCTTGCTTGTATGCATTACCCAAGATACATAAGAATGCGTCTTTAACTCCTGGAAGACCAACTGTTTCGGGCATTGGGGGTCCTACAGAAGATTTTCCGAAATTGTTGACACTTTCTTGCAGCCATTTGTGACTAATCTCCCTTCCAATATTAGAGATATCAAGCATATACTGAATATCCTTAACGATATTACTTGGGATCCAATAATGATATTTGTTACCTTGGATGTAGTGTCAATTTATACGAACATCTCTCACCAACATGGTTTGTCTACACTACAACATTTCCCTTATAAGAGACCGATTGAACTTATGGAACACTCTGAAATGTTGATCTGTATGTCACAATTGATTCTAGAGCACAATGTTTTCTTGTTTAAAGGAAAATGGTACCTGCAGATCTGGGGGACTGCAATGGGTTCCAGATTTGCGCCGCCTTTTGCCTGCCTTTTCATGGGTTGGTTCGAGGTGGTGCACATCTGGGGCCCATCAGAAGCTAAATGGCAAGACTTTATCTTTTACTTTGGAAGGTACATTGATGATTGTATAATGATTTGGACCAGTAGTGAGATGGACTTGCAAGAGTTCTTTACACATATGAATAACATGTTCAATATGGCATTTACTATGACATATAGCAGGGCCAAAATTGTATTTCTGGATATTGAACTGTATGTTAACCAAGGTAAAATCAATAGCAAAATGTACTGAAAAAGTATGTTGTGCAACTCTGTAATGCACGCTAGTAGTGCACACCCAAGATCTCAAATTGATTCCATTCCTTATGGAGAATCGATCAGGACATGCAGAAATTGTAGTAACAATACTGAATTTGAATACTATGTTGTGGATATTGAACATGTGGCCATGTGGCCCCCTCTCCAGTCCAATTTTGTCCCCAGGGACCCAGACCTTTGTTCTTGGTTGGTGTGGAGCTCAGCTAGGGCTCCCAGTGTGCAGTGTTAGGAACTGTGGGGAGCCCCTCAATGTGACTGAGGCCCAGGAATTGCGCCTGCACACAGGGAGGTAATAATTATGCACATCCCTGTGTGCGGGAGCAATCCTTTCATCATTTTCCCTGCCTGAAAAAGCTGAAAATTCTGCTTCCAGCAAGAGGGATCAATTTGACAGCTCCCCCTTGGTGGGAGCGGAGTTAGTGTTTGTTCTCATTTATTTCCAGCCAAGCGAAAGCAAACTGCTGTGTCCTGGGGGTGGGCACTCCAAGACATAGCAGGAGCCATCCTTCCAGGGTGGCGGTCACTAGGGCCACTAGTGGTGTTGTGTGTCGATTTAGATACCGTATATAGATTTCCCAATTTATGCCCTTATATAGGTAGAATTCACATTGCCCTTATTTAGGCATAGAAATCCAGCCCTTATTTAGGCATTGCTCATGCCAACCAAATACAGGCATGGTGAACTACATCCGTCCATTATTAATATTAAAATTATTTATACAGCGCACTATCACCATCGGTTTCTTGGCGCTCTTGATAAAGATTGCGGTGATCCAGGAAGGGGATTAGTCATATGCCGCTTGAAAGAGCAGAGTTTTTAAGAGAGTACGAAAGCTATCGTACTTTGGGCAGAGACGAAGAGAGAGGGGTAAGGAGTTCCAGGTGGTGGGAGCCAGGACGGAGAAGCTCAGGCCACCGTGCCTTTTTCTTTTAAATCTGGGGACCTCAAGGAGATTCAAAGATGCTGAGCGAAGAGCTCTGGCAGGAATATGACGGGACAAAGCTGATGAGATGAACCTAGGAGCTGCGTCCTCGAGGGCCTTAAAGGTTGTACATGCCAGTTTGAAAATGCAGCGTTTTGAGACACGTCACGAGTTCTTGGAAAACTAGAATCTTGAGCCTTTAGGACTTCCTCTTGCTTGGATATTGATTTCTCCAAGAACTAATTTAATATGCATGAGCATCTATTCCTTAGGGGTTTATTCATGATGTTCCTCTGCCCGACTTTTATGTTAATACTGGCATTCCTGAACACCTTCATGGTATAAATATTCCTTCACTTACCATGGCAAGCCAAGGTACTGCACAGCTCAGCTGCATACTTGCATGATGCGGCTCGCCACGGCAAGTTCTGAAGGAGATCGAGTCCCCAACTGATGCACTGACCAGACGCTGTCATCCTCCTTGCAGAGAATCAAGCTCCAGTGTTTCTGACTCCTCTTGTGGGGTGTTAGAGATCGAGACCCGGAAAGACATTCCAACATCTCTCTTTTTTTTCTTTTTGTCCTCATTAGCCGCTTTATCGTTCCAAGAAATAACCGACCACCAAGAAAAGTCCTTGAAAGGTGGGTATCTAGGAAATAGCTCCATTCTTCCCAGGGACAGACCAGATATCTTGGCGGGGGGTAACCTCTGGACGATCTTACTCCATCAAAGCCTAAGACAGGCTATTGGCCCACTTTCTTCATGGCATGAGGGAGCCTCCCGTTGGACCTGGAGTATAGGGCCTAATCATCGGACCCGGGAAAAAAAAAAAACCCCGGGTTCTCTGACAGTTTTATCGCCACTCAAGTAGAAAATTCCAAAAGCCCAGACTACAGGGACTACAAGCCCTTGCCATGTCTACTTTAGATATTTCATAAATTGATGTTAGCCACTCTGCATGGGTCGGCGGATTGACATTGACCCAGTTTTAACAGATTTGTCTTCTTGCTATCAAAATAGCATAAAACAAAAATGACCTCTCTAACCCCCCAATGTTTTCACTTAGTCCAAAAATGACTAAAGACAAAGAAATAGAAATCAAGGTTTTAAGTATTGATACTAGAGAGGCCCTAACTTCCTGCCAGAAGCTGCTAATGTTGGGACATTCCCAAAACATGTGGACATCTGAGGCTGCTGGGAGGAGGCATTTATTGCAGCACTTCCCTGATTGGAACTTAGACAGTCTCTGGGGAGAAACGTATGCGCGATGCAAAGTACATAGATGATTGCACCTCAGCCAGGCAGGTTTGATGATTTTCTACAAGAGACTGAAAGATCTCATCCATAGTTCTTCCGCCTGGACTTCTCCGTTCCCTCCCCACAGTTCTGCCAAGTCTCCATCCGCTTCCTCCATAATGTTCCAATAGAAAAAAGCGACTTCCTTACCACCCCTAACCTTCTCTACTAGATTTTTCTCTAAGGAACTGTATCCCCCGAGTTTGACCTTTTTCTTTGTCTGTTCTCGGAACCAGCTTGACAATTGCATATATGTAAACCAGGATAAAAGTGAGACGACCCTCTCAGAAAATGCATCCCATTCTAGTAAAATCCCTCCTGCCACCAACTCTCCCCATCTTGATATCCCTGCCTCCAATAGCACAGCATTCCAACATCTATCATTCTAAGTTATGGAGCAGACTAGAACCTAGAGAAACTTTTGCCAACTCTTGGCAAAATTAAACTATAGCTAGCTATACTTTAGAAAACAGCACCTACTTCTTCCCTCATACTATACTTAGGTTAGGTACACTGGGGTAGGATTATTTTAGAATCACCAGATGAGTATTTTAGTCTGTGTTATTTATGTATGTATTTTTATGAATATATGTCATAGCTACAGACCATGCTATTGGAGTATTATTTTATCTTACTGCTAACGCTGTACGTATTATTTTTCGTATTCTGTCTTACGCTCTTAGAAGTGCATATCTCTTACATGAGAAATAAGACTGTTCAATAAACCCTTTTATTGAAATGCTTGTCTCTCTATTTCTGTGCAATTCTGAAGAAACAAAGCATGCACGACTGACTGAGTGAAACTATGATCTATTGTTTCCACAATTCTGGGACTGTTCCGATTCTAAGGGAAACAAAGTTGCTAAGTTTATGCGGTTGTCAGACACTAATCCCTTCTTGTTTATTCGAGAAGTTCCTAGTGACCTCTGAGTTAGCTATCACACACAAGTAATTACATTTAATGTACTTGATAGAGACATACTGACCTCAGTCCTATTTCAAATCTCTAGTGTATATTATTCCAATGCGCAGAGCCTATCAGGCTACAATGGCTCCAGAAGGGGGCCATGCAGCCCCACTTTTTTAGAATACACAGCTCAGCCCCAGGGAGGTGATTGTCCTTGCAGCTGTATATGGCTATACAAGTTTTTTTTTCATAGGTGATATCCCAGGGGGACCCCTGGACCAGATCTAGAGGGCCAGGGTATTTCTACCCTGTACTCTTTTCTTTAACCATTTTTTTGGTACTCAGCTGAAGCCAAATCCCAAGCAGCCTGCCAACACTTCCTGGTTGAAATGTTGGTGGCCAATCAGCAAGGGGACTGTCCAATCCTCAGAAGATCTGCGGCCCTATATACAAATTTGGTTTTCCTTTAACATCCTGAAAACTCCTAAACAGATTTACACCAAATAACAAAAAGCACTCTTTCTAGTCCAAGAGCTAGCTTTCTGCCAAAATTGGTGTAATTCTGTCCAGCAGTTCGTGCTCTAATCATGCTCAAAATTCCGATGGGAATTAATATGGGAAACACACTTGTTTAGACTCTCCCCCTTTTCACTGCCCTCGCGTAACAGATCACCCAAAACTTTCCATGTACAGCAAGACTCAACTTGAAATACTTTTGGGAATTTATTGTGACCATTCATCAAATGGCGCCATCCAAAAACCCTTTTCTTATGGAAACTAGGTCCTAACTATAACTACCTACTGGAGACAGCCAGTAGGCACTATATACAAGTATGGGGACACAATAAAGAAAGTTAAAGCAGACGGACATGAGCATGGAGTCAACTAAGAAAAATGGTTAGGACACAGTCTTTTGATGAATATATATATATTCACTAAAAAAATAGGTTTCAGGGATGTTATAGTTAGAAATTTTCATTTAAAAACCTTTGAAATTCACTGAAAAAACCTTAGGTTTCAGGGACGTTATAGTTAGATATTTGCATTTAAAAAACCCTTGAAATTCACAGAAAAAAACCACAGGTATCAGGGACGTTATAGTTAGTTGGACACAAGGGAAGCTGCTGACCTGCAGCTCCCCTTGTCTTGTGCAAGAGCAATTCTTCTTTGGTTTTTGGAAGCAAGAGTAGGTTTCCTGCTCTCGCGTCCAAAAACCAAAGCAGAGTTTGCTATGACAGTGCGAGAGCTGTGCTCCCGCCCTGCCACATCAAACAGCAATGGCCTGGGGTAGCCACCCTGGGACATCGCAGGAGCTAGCATTGGGGGCTGGCAGTCCTAAGGGCCATCAAGGGCTCCAGGAGGGGGGCCGCATGGCACCCCTCCCTATATTTCAAAGCCCTGGGGAGGAGGTTGTCCCCGGGGCGTGATGGGCCTGCGAGGACCCCCTGATTAATAACACAAATCCCGGGGAGGTGGTGGTCCCCAGGGCTTGGGGGGGTGAGTAAGGCCCCCCACTAATCAAGGAAGCCCTGGGGAGGTGGTAGTCCCTGGGGCTTGGGAGACTTGCGAGGCCCCACCTCTATTATGCAAATACCCCGGGGAGGTGGCAGTCCCCAGGGCAGGTGGGGGGGTTGGGACCCCCATGCATTTAATATTGATGCCCCGGGGAGGTGGCGGTCCCTGGGGCTGCAGGGGCCACTGCAGGCCCCCGTAAATTATTCACGCATTGCCCCCAGGGACCTGGCCGTCCAGGGGACTTAAGTACAGGGAAGCGCGGGAGCCGGCGCTTTGTTTTTTATTTATTTTCTCGGCTGGATTCGCGAACCCAGCGCAAATTCAACCGTTTATAAAAAATGCTTTTTTTGGCCCTGGGCGTCCCTGTGGGACCCGCTGAGCAGGCCTTGGGCGTTAGGGTCTTTCCACCCTGCCCCTTTTTCTTGTTTTTCAGCCTTTTTTCTACTTTTTTTCTTGTGACTCGGTTACCGAGTAACAAAATTGCTGCCAACACTTCCTAGTTTGAGTTGTTGGTAGCCAATCAGAAGTCAGCTCGTGCTCGGGAGGAGTCGCTACTCCTCCTCGGTGCTCAGATATCGAAAGTTTTCTTTTTTTAATTTCTCAGGAACTACTGAACAGATTTACACCATTTAAAAAAAAGGTTGCTTTCTTAATGAAGAGCTACCTTTTTGCCAAATTTGGTGTAATTCCGTCAGCAGTTTGGGCTGTAGCCTGTTCCAATTTTTCCTATGGAAATTAACATTGGGATAATGCTTTTTGGGACCCCCCTTTTTCCTCAGCCCCTGCTTGACAAATCACCCCAAAACTTTCAAAACAGGAGCAGACCGGGGCAGGCCATTAGTATTGAAAATGTTGTGAAGATTTGTCAAACGGCACCAAAGTTATTGGCAAAACAAAAACAGATTTTCCTATGGAAAATAGGTTCTAACTATAACTACCTACTGGCGACCGCAAGTAGGTAATATATACAGACATATATATGAATGACCTAGTAGAAAGCAATCTGCTGAAATGCGTTGGTCCATTCTTTTACATGGAAGAAGGACTGTGTAATGCCTTGAATAAGAACAAAGAAATGAAATTAAATTAAAAATTGAAAATCTGAACAAGAGAAGTGTTGCAGTTTTTCGACCGCGTGCCGCTGGGTTTGGTGATCGTGAGGAAAGCTCCCAAGTATATATATATATATATATGTATATATATATATATATATATATATATATTTTATATATATTATATATATATATATATTTTTTTTTTAACCAATCAGATGCTTCAGCCTCATACCTCCCTGACTACTAGTACATTTTTTAAATTTTTATCCCTTGACAGATATGTTGTTAATATGTGTCATGGAAAGATGGTATTGTATTTATTCTTGCACTTGCACTTTATGCACTTGTGTCTGGCTGCTCCTCTTCGTGGTTTGGATATTATTTTCTGTATTAGTCACTGCTTTATAAGTTCATAAATTATGTATTGAACCATTGGGTTGGTGAGACATTTACATCAATATTATATATGTCGGTATTTTAATTTGACCTTTACAAAGTAAATTGGTGCACAAACTTGACTATTTTTGGTAATATTTAGTAATTTAGACAGGGATTGGCTAGGTTGGCAATTAGACAGGTTGGCAATTAGACAGTAGATGTGACATTCAGTATGTTTACTAGTTTTATTAAGTTCCATGAGGGGTGCAACCGGAACGTTCATTGCATCACTATAAAATGTCCGGTCAGGTACCAGTGCGTCATGTGATCAAGGCCATGGAAAAGCAGCCGAAAAGCGTCATGCTGACACTGCAATAAAGCACTCAGTTATTATTAAATGATGTTGTCTGTACCTGTCTTTGTTGCCAGAATCGGTAATGCAGGACTCTGTTTCTTTATATATGTATCAGGAAGCTCAAAGTGACAGGTACGTTTTATTTGTCCTTTTCCTCACTCCTCACATGAGGTTTTTGAAATGCTAATTCCTAACTATAACGTGGCTGAAACCTATGGTTTTTCAGTGAATATATATCAATATGTATGTATGTATATATATATATGTATATATGTATATATACACATATATATATATATATATATATATTCACTGAAAAAAACCATAGGTTTCACAAACGTCATAGTTAGGAATTAGCATTTAAAAAACCTTGCAAATTCACTGAAAAAACCATAGGTTTCACACATGTTATAGTTAGCTGGACATTTCACTCATACAAAACCTTTGAACTTCCCCCGTTACACTTAGTTCAGCTAACTATAACTCGCGCGACCGCAATGCACTGCTGATGATGTCACATATTACATCACTCATGACATGGTCAGTGACATCAATTTGCAAGGTTTTTTAAATGCTAATTCCTAACTATGACGTGTATGAAACCTATGGTTTTTTCAGTGAATTTCTAAGGTTTTTTCAATGCTAATTCCTAACTATAACGTGTGTGAAATGTATGGTTTTTTCAGTGATTTTACCAAGTTTTTTAAATACTAATTACTAACTATAACGAGTGTAAAACCCATGGTTTTTTAAGTGAAATTCAAAGGTTTTTAAAATGCTAATTTCTGTATCAATTTTTATATTTTTTATATATTTATTTTTCCACAAACTGCCTTTGTATATTGTAATACATTGACTGTATCCTGTAATATACAACGGCACAGCTAGTTTTTATGATTAAGATAAAGTTGAACAGTATAGTCTACATCTTCAATCAACATATAAACACTGAAATTTGTTATTTATTTATTTTTTTGTTTTTTTCTAACGTGCGCGCAACGTGCACGCACCTCGCTATTTTTGCACTTTGGGGTCCTTCAGGGACCCCCTGAGAAGGTCAGGGAGGCTCTCTCCTGCCTCCTTTTCACATTTTTAAAAGTATTTACGAAAAACGGGTAAAACGTCATTAATATGCCATGGTCACGCAATGTGCGCGCTCCCGTGCACGCACGTAAAGTCATGTGACTTGAAAATAACACTTTTGATTGGTTCAAAGTAGTTTCTTTTCCAGAATCTTCAAACACCCCACCCACTTCCCTCACTATCTCTTTCACTTTGATGGGAGAAGGATCTTTGGTGATTTCTTTAAAGCTTTTAATCTTGACAAAATGGCACAGCAACAGCAGCCACAGGATACATCATCTGACTCAAATGTGGACTTTGTTGAAGAACAGCCAAGTGTTTCGAAGAGCAAGGAGTCCTTCCTCTGGAAGTTTTTCACCTTTCCAGAGGGGCAGAAGAAAGTTAATGCCCCGAAGGTCACCTGTAAAATCTGTGGAAGTGTGCTGTCAAGAGGGAATCCAAACAAACATTACTCTTTCAGCATCCACACGATAAGGCATGTAAAAAATGTGCATCAGGTTAACTTGGCAAGGGCATCTACTCGAGACCTTGCAGCCAACCCACCAGCTGCTGTCCCCAGCACCTCTTCGGCAGGAGCATCTCCTTCATCCAGTGCTTTGGATATCCGGCCACTTTTGGGAAATGTGCAGATTCGTTGCAACTTCTGCAATGAGATTCTCTGCTATGGGGAGCAGAGTGTTAATTTGATTGACATGAAGAATAGACAGCACACATGCCGCCGCACTTAATTTTTTTCATTTATTATTTTTGTTCCAGTTGAACAGATTGTTGTTACCTGTTTAATTTTTTGTTTCAAAAAAATCCCAAACAATATAAAATTGTTAAAAAACTACAAATAAAATACAAAACAAAAAAGACAAAAAAAAACAGTTCTTTTCAGAACTAACTTCACTTCTCCAAGAAGAGCTATATCTCGTATATACTGTGTCATACTTTTTTTGAATGAATGTGTAGTGTATAAATGAATGACTGAAATGACTGTGTGAAAAGGAGGAAAGGATTGATGAAATGAGTGAGGAAAGGGTAGTATGGTGAGTGAGGAAAGGGGAGTCAAAGAGTGACTGAAACAAGGGGACTAAGAGTAGGGGAGTGAGGTAAGGGAAGAGAAAGAGTAAGGGAAGGGCAGTAAGGAAAGGAAAGTGAGGGAGGAGGAGTCAGAAAAGGGGAGCATGGAACGGAGACAGGGAAGGGGAGTAAGAGATGGAGAGGGAGAAGTAGAGCAGAGTAAAGGGAGTGAAGGTAAGAGAAGTGGAGTGAGGCTGAGGGAAGGGGTATGACGATGAAAAAAGGGAGTAAGGGAAAGTGAGAGATGAGGAGTGAGGCAGAGAGAAGTGGAGTGAGGGGATGGAAGGAGTTAGAAAAGGGGAGCGAGAGAAGGGGAGTAAGGAATGGAGTGAGAGAAGGAGAGCGAGGGGGAGTGAGGAAAAGGGAACGGGAAAGTGAAAGGGTGAGAAATACAGACAGGAGGAAGTGGAGTAGGGGAAGGGGAGTGACAGTGAGTGAAGTGCAATGACAGTTAGGGAAGGGGTATGAGGGTGAGGGAAGGGGAATGAGGGAGAAGGAAGAAAATTAAGAGAGAGGGAAAGTGAGTGAGAGAGGAGGAGTGAAAGAAAGACAGAGGAAAAAAGATTAAGGGTAAAGTAGAGAGAGTGAGCGAGAGAGAGAGCAAGGAACTGAGAAGGAGTAAGGCAGTTAGAGTGAGTGAGACAGAGAGAGACAGAGAGAGAAACATGGATGAAAAAAGTGAGTGAGAGAGTGAACGAAGGGGAGTAAGTGAGATGGAGTGAGGGCGTGACAAAAGAGGAGTAAAGGAAGGAAAGTGAGGGAAGGGGAGTGAGAGAAGCAGAGCGAGGGGGAGTGAGGAAAAGGGAGCGGGAAAGTGAAGGGGTGCGAAATACAGATAGGATGAAGTGCAGAGGGGGTAAGGAGTGACAGTGAGTGAAGGGCAGTGACAGTCAGGGAAGGATTATGAGGGTGAGGGAAGATGAATGAGGAAGAAGGAAGAAAATTAAGAGAGACGGAACGTGAGTGAGGAAGAGAGGAGGAGTGATAGAAAGAGAGAGGAAAGGAATTTAAGGGTAAGGGAGAGAGAGGGACAGAATGAGAGAGAGGGAGAGCAAGGAACTGAGAAGGAGTGAGGCAGTTAGAGTGAGTGAGAGAGGGAGACAGGGAGAGAAAAATGGATGAAAAAAAAGTGAGGGAAGGAATAAATGAAAGGGAGTAAGTGAGATGGAGTGAGGGAAAGAGGAAAGAGGAGTGAAGGAAGGGGAGTGAGGGAGGGTGAGTGAGGGAAAGGCAGTAACAGTGAGAGAAGGGGTATGAGGGTGACAAAAGGGGGATGAGAGAGAAGGAAGGAGATTAAGAGAGAGGAAAGGGGACTGAGGGATAAAGAAGGAAACAGAAAGAGAAAGACAGGAATGGTGAGGAAGAGAGAGAGAGAGTGAGAGAGAAAGAGAGGGAGAGCGAGTGACCGAGAAGGAGTGAGGCGGTTAGACTGAGTGAGACAGAGGAAGAGAGGGAGAGAGAAATGGAGTGAAGCGGAGTGGGGGACTAAACGAATGGGAGTTAGCAAAAGTGAATGAGGAAAGGGAAGCAAGGGAAGAGGGCTGACGGATGGAGTGAGGGAAAGAGAGTGAGGGGGAGTGAGGGAATGGGAGCAGGTGAAAGGGAATGGGAGTGATGCACAGAGAGGAGAATATGAAGTAGGAGAAGAGGAGTGAGATTAAATGAAGGGCAGTGACAATGAGGGGAAAAGAAGCATATTAAGATAGAGGAAAAAGTAGTTAATGAGAGAGAAGAATTTATGGAAAGAGAAAGGAAAGAAAAGGAAGATTGGTGGAGAGAGAGGGTGACAGTGAGAGAGAGAAAGAGAGGGAGAGTGAGGGACTGTGAGAAAGTGAGGCAGTTATAGTGACTGAGACAGAGGAAGAGACGGATGGAGGAAAGGGGAGTGAGTGAGGGAATAAAGGAAGGGGAGTGAGCAAAAGGAAGTGAGGGAATAAGAGAAGGAGAGTGACTGAAAGTGAGTGAGGGATGGTGTAAAGGAAAGAGAGTGAGGGGGAGAGAGAAAGGAGTGAGGGATAGAGCAAAAGAAGGGTAGTGATGGAGGAAGAAAGAAAAGAGAACTGAGGGTCACAGAGAGGAAAGAGGGAGCAGGAGAAGGTAAGTGAGGGTGAGGGGAGGGTACTGATGGTGAGAGAAGGAGTGTAAAGGTGAATTAAGGGGAGTTAAGAGAGTGAGTGAAGGAGAGTAACATGAGCAAAGAAAGTGGAGTAAGAGACAAACTGAAGAAAGGGAAAAAGGGAAAGAAGTAAGAGAGTGATGAGAAAGTATTTTTTGTTTGTCATACTCACCCTATAAGTAATGAAAATGTTATAATATATTTCTAATAAATATAATATCTGTGGAAGAGAAGAAAAAAAAGTTATAATATATATTGCTCAATACAAAATATTTTGTACAATATGTTATCTATTTTATTTTGCTGTTCTCAGAATACATCGAATTTCACTGAAAACAGTGAGTTCAATAGTACTCATCATATAACAGTGGGCAAAAAAAGAAAGACAATCAATAAGATTGTCTTTAAAAAACCCATTCAACATATTCATTATGAATGTAACAATTAGAAAAAAACATATCTTAAATGTCTTTTTCGAACAGCAATTTTTTACGTAAGTAAGGGATATTACCAACAATCACAAAGTAACAAAACGTTATTACTTCTTTTTTATACACTCTAAATAAATATTGTACAAACATTTACCCGAAATAGTCATTTTTTGTTTCAAATACCATTCCTCATGGCCAAATAGTATGTGTGAAATCCTTAGTTTGGAAGATACTTAATAGTACTCTTAAGCGTCTGTTTCCCAACCTTCTGAATCAAAAGAACCAACATCTTTTGTACCATCTAACAATGGTTATACCTCCACCCGATGCTATTTATCATGTACATAGAACCTTAAACAACTAGCATGCTATTAGGACCTCAACATCATTTGGTATGCCGATCACACTCTGCTCATCCTTTATCTTAGCAAGGAGCTGTATACCATTAAAACAAATCTCTACAAGGGAATGAAAAATGTCAGCAACATCTCCAACAACTACAACAAATCTAAAACACCTCCGACTCACTGATGATCAACATCTCCTGTGATAGCCACATCACCCACTATCTGATACACCTACACTATCTCTACGTCAACTCCAAGAGTTTTTTTAACATCATCACCCTCACTCACAAAGTACTTTTCAACACCAGACTACCCTTTCTTAACAGCAGTAATTTACCCAGGCCAATTATTTCCCCTAAAATATGGGTTGTAAAAAAACTAGGTAAGAATTTGGTAAGCCATAAGGCAAACGTTGTTTAAAAATGAGTCCAGCCTTTCGTACATTTCAAAAAAGGTGTGTAATGTCCTGATGTTGTAGAAGGACCATCATGGAAAATAATTGCTACAGTTACAAAAGTTCTTCCTGATATTGATAGTTGAGAAGCCACAACATTTTTTATTAAAGTTGTCAGTTTTCTTCCATCAAGTCTGCATCCTTTAACATCCTGAAAACTCCTAAACAGATTTACACCAAATAACAAAAAGCACTCTTTCTAGTCCAAGAGCTAGCTTTCTGCCAAAATTGGTGTAATTCTGTCCAGCAGTTCGTGCTCTAATCATGCTCAAAATTCCTATGGGAATTAATATGGGAAACACACTTGTTTAGACTCTCCCCCTTTTCACTGCCCTCGCGTAACAGATCACCCAAAACTTTCCATGTACAGCAAGACTCAACCTGAAATACTTTTGGGAATTTATTGTGACGATTCATCAAATGGCGCCATCCAAAACCCCTTTTCTTATGGAAACTAGGTCCTAACTATAACTACCTACTGGAGACAGCCAGTAGGCACTATATACAAGTATGGGGACACAATAAAGAAAGTTAAAGCAGACTGACCTGAGCATGGAGTCAACTAAGAAAAATGGTTTGGACACAGTCTTTTGATGAATATATATATATTCACTAAAAAAATAGGTTTCAGGGATGTTATAGTTAGAAATTTTCATTTAAAAACCTTTGAAATTCACTGAAAAAACCATAGGTTTCAGGGACATTATAGTTAGATATTTGCATTTAAAAAACCCTTGAAATTCACTGAAAAAAACACAGGTATCAGGGACGTTATAGTTAGTTGGACACAAGGGAAGCTGCTGACCTGCAGCTCCCCTTGTCTTGTGCAAGAGCAATTCTTCTTTGGTTTTTGGAAGCAAAAGTAGGTTTCCTGCTCTCGCGTCCAAAAACCAAAGCAGAGTTTGCTATGACAGTGCGAGAGCTGTGCTCCCGCCCTGCCACATCAAACAGCAATGGCCTGGGGTAGCCACACTGGGACATCGCAGGAGCTAGCATTGGGGGCTGGCAGTCCCAAGGGCCATCAAGGGCTCCAAGAGGGGGGCCGCATGGAACCCCTCCCTATATTTCAAAGCGCTGGGGAGGAGGTGGTCCCGGGGCGTGATGGGCCTGCGAGGACCCCCTGATTAATAACACAAATCCCGGGGAGGTGGTGGTCCCCAGGGCTTGGGGGGGTGAGTAAGGCCCCCCACTAATCAAGGAAGCCCTGGGGAGGTGGTAGTCCCTGGGGCTTGGGGGACTTGCGAGGCCCCACCTCTATTATGCAAATACCCCGGGGAGGTGGCAGTCCCCAGGGCAGGTGGGGGGGTTGGGACCCCCATGCATTTATTATTGATCCCCGGGGAGGTGGCGGTCCCTGGGGCTGCAGGGGCCACTGCAGGCCCCCGTAAATTATTCACGCATTGCCCCAGGGACCTGGCCCACCAGGGGGCTTAAGTACAGGGAAGCGCGGGAGCCGGCGCTTTGTTTTTTATTTATTTTCTCGGCTGGATTCGCGAACCCAGCGCAAATTCAACCAATTATAAAAAATGCTTTTTTTGGCCCTGGGCGTCCCTGTGGGACCCTCTGAGCAGGCCTTGGGCGTTAGGGTCTTTCCACCATGCCCCTTTTTCTTGTTTTTCAGCCTTTTTTCTTCTTTTTTTCTTGTGACTCGGTTACCGAGTAACAAAATGGCTGCCAACACTTCCTAGTTTGGAGTGTTGGTAGCCAATCAGAAGTCAGCTCGTGCTCGGGAGGAGTCGCTACTCCTCCTCGGTGCTCAGATATCGAAAGTTTTTTTTTTTTAATTTCTCAGGAACTACTGAACATATTTACACCATTTAAAAAAAAGGTCGCTTTCTTAACGAAGAGCTACCTTTTTGCCAAATTTGGTGTAATTCCGTCAGCAGTTTGGGCTGTAGCCTTTTCCAATTTTTCCTATTGAAATTAACATTGGGATCATGCTTTTTGGGACCCCCCCTTTTTCCTCAGCCCCTGCTTGACAAATCACCCCAAAACTTTCAAAACAGGAGCAGACCGGGGCAGGCCATTAGTATTGAAAATGTTGTGAAGATTTGTCAAACGGCACCAAAGTTATCGGCAAAACAAAAACAGATTTTCCCATGGAAAATAGGTTCTAACTATAACTACCTACTGGCGACCGCAAGTAGGTAATATATACAGACATATATATGAATGACCTAGTAGAAAGCAATCTGCTGAAATGCGTTGGTCCATTCTTTTACATGGAAGAAGGACTGTGTAATGCCTTGAATAAGAACAAAGAAATGAAATTAAATTAAAAATTGAAAATCTGAACAAGAGAAGTGTTGCAGTTTTTCGACCGCGTGCCGCTGGGTTTGGTGATCGTGAGGAGAGCTCCCAAGTATATATATGTATATTACCTACTGGCGATAGCCAGTAGGTATATATAGTTAGGATTTTTGAAAATTCTATGTCGAATAACTTTGGCGTTTGAGGACAGAATTGGCTGAAATTTTCAGGAAAATGGAACATTTTATTTCTGAGCAGCCCCTGAAAATTTGGGGGGGTTTCGTCAAGGGGGGGCCGAGAAAAAAGGGGGGTCCCAAAACGTGTTTTTCCCATGCAATTTTCCATAGGGCGGTTGGCCTCACTTTTAGCCTGAACGGCTGAATGGATTTACACCAAACTTGGCAAAATTGTAGGGACTGGTAGCCCGATGTGCATTTGCTATGTCTCAAGATATAGGCTCCAGTGGTTTTTACGAAAATTTACTTTGAAAAATATATATTGGGCTACATTGGGCTATATATATGTTGGAGCCCAAATGTAGCCCAATGTAGCCCAATGTAGCCCAATGTAGCCCAAAGATGGCCACCAGAGACAAAAAAAAACAAATGTAGCCCAAATATCAGCCAGATGTAGCCCAACTATAGCCCAATGACAGAATGTCCCAGAGTGTTCTAAAGAACAACTAGAGTGCTAACAGTCCTACTTATTACAAAGGTATGGCACACCTGAAGCCATCTTGATTGGAATAAAGTGGTAACTCTTAAAACATTTAATTTAAAAAGGAACAAAATGAGGGGGGTTCATTTTGCCATAGAAAGTATGATTAGCGAATATATGATGAAATCCCGCATACCATCAGTCCGCAAAAAAAATCCCGCATGTACTATTAGGCCGCAAATTAAAATAACGAAAACTTTTAGAACGAATATGCCTTTAGCATACACTAAACAACTAAACTACCCTAAACCCTAAAACACTACCCCCAGCATGACCCTACACTACACAAACAGTACAACACTACCCTAAACCCTAAAACACTCCCCCCAGCATGACCCTACACTACGCAAACAGTACAACACTACCCTAAACCCTAAAACACTACCCCCAGCATGACCCTACACTACGCAAACACTACAACACTACCCAAAACCCTAAAACACTACACCCCAGCATGACCCTACACTACGCAAACACTACAACACTACCCTAAACCCTAAAACACTACCCCCAGCATGACCCTACACTACACAAACACTACAACACAACCCTAAACCCTAAAACACTACCCCCAGCATGACCCTACACTACGCAAACACTACAACACAACCCTAAACCCTAAAACACTACCCCCAGCATGACCCTACACTACGCAAACACTTCAACACTACCCTAAACCCTAAAACACTACCCCCAGCATGACCCTACACTACGCAAACACTACAATACTACCCAAAACCCTAAAACACTACACCCCAGCATGACCCTACACTACGCAAACACTACAACACTACCCAAAACCCTAAAACACTACCCCCAGCATGACCCTACACTACGCAAACACTACAACACTACCCAAAACACTAAAACACTACACCCCAGCATGACCCTACACTACACAAACACTACAACACTACCCTAAACCCTAAAACACTACCCCCAGCATGACCCTTCACTACGCAAACACTACAACACTACCCTAAACCCTAAAACACTACCCCCAGCATGACCCTACACTACACAAACACTACAACACTACCCTAAACCCTAAAACACTACCCCCAGCATGACCCTACACTACGCAAGCACTACAACACTACCCAAAACCCTTAAAACACTACCCCCAGCATGACCCTACACTACGCAAACACTACAACACTACCCAAAACCCTAAAACACTACCCCCCAGCATGACCCTACACTACGCAAACACTACAACACTACCCAAAACCCTAAAACACTACCCCCAGCATGACCCTACACTACGCAAACACTACAACACTACCCAAAACCCTAAAACACTACCCCCAGCATGACCCTACACTACGCAAACACTACAACACTACCCAAAACCCTAAAACACTACACCCCAGCATGACCCTACACTACGCAAACACTACAACACTACCCAAAACCCTAAAACACTACACCCCAGCATGACCCTACACTACGCAAACACTACAACACTACCCAAAACCCTAAAACACTACCCCCAGCATGACCCTACACTACGCAAACACTACAACACTACCCAAAACCCTAAAACACTACCCCCAGCATGACCCTACACTACGCAAACACTACAACACTACCCTAAACCCTAAAATACTACACCCCAGCATGACCCTACACTACGCAAACACTACAACACTACCCAAAACCCTAAAACACTACCCCCAGCATGACCCTACTCTACGCAAACACTACAACACTATCCTAAACCCTAAAACACTACGCCCAGCATGACCCTACACTACGCAAACACTACAACACTACCCTAAACCCTAAAACACTAGCCCCAGCATGACCCTACACTACGCAAACACTACAACACTACCCTAAACCCTAAAACACTACCCCCAGCATGACCCTACACTACGCAAACACTACAACACAACCCTAAACCCTAAAACACTACCCCCAGCATGACCCTACACTAAACAACCACCACAACTCTACACTACACTAACACAACACTACACTACACAACACTACACTACACTACACAATCACTAACCCATGAAAAAATTAACACAAACCCACTTACCTCTCTCGTCATCGTGGTTTTCACAACGCAAATGCATTTACCATACATGCCTTTAAAACGTAATTCTTTGTAAAGGCATGCGCGATAAATGCACATGCGTTTTGAAAAAATGCGGGATAATGGTATGCGAGGTCAATGACCTTGCGGGATAATGGTATGCGGACTGAAAGTCTGCTGGATAAAAAATGCGGGAAAATGGCTGCAAACCATGATTAGCAGCAGACTTCCCTGGTGAGCACTAGCTTTACTACAGTGATCTAATGAGCAACTAGAGTGCTAACATTCAGAATTTATGGCAAATGTGTGACACATCTGAATGCCTTCTTGATAGAACCAAAGTAAAAAGCATTGAAAATGCAATAGATCTCGCCCTCGTTTAAGTTAAAGCCATTCTGTTTGTAATGAGGTGGCTTTTTAGCTTTGCTTTTATTAGTGTTTTTAAAACTTTCATGTAAATAACATGCATATGTATGCATATATGTATATGTATGCATGCATTTATATTTATATAGATATGCAGATTATATATGTTTATATATGTATATTACCTACTGGCGATAGCCAGTGGGTATATATAGTTAGGATTTTTTCTCTATGGGATTTCTGAAAATTCTATGTCTAATAACTTTGGCGTTTGTGGACGGAATTGGCTGAAACTTTCAGGAAAATGGCACAATTTGTTTCTGAGCAGCCCCTGAAAATTTGTGGGGGTTTCGTCAAGGGGGGGCCGAGAAAAAAGGGGGGTCCCAAAACGCGTTTTTCCCATTCATTTTTCCATAGGGCGGTTGGACTCACTTTTAGCTCGAACGGCTGAATAGATTTACATGAAACTTGGCAAAATTGTAGATATGGTTTGCCCGACGTGCCTTTGCTATGTCTCAATACATGTGCTCCAGTGGATTTTGAGAAATTAACGTTTAAAAAAATATATATATGTGTGACAGCGCTCCGGTTAGCGCCCCGGTTCGCGTACCTGACGCGTAACGGAACTTCGCGAAGCGAAGCTGATTGGCTCTCCGGTGTCTGTCAACATTCTAAACAGTCCGGAGCGGCCGCCATCTTGTCTCTCGGTACGATCGAGAGACAAGATGTGGTGAAAAACGAAGGGGGAAATGAAGGAAAGGGGGCAAGGTAGACCACTCCTGACCCCCTAGGATTGATGAGGGGGATATTAAAGTGCCCCGCGGGGCAAAAAATAAAAAAAAAATTTTTTTTGCGATTTTACGCCGTAGAGGCGCGTCCCGGTACGCGAACCGGGCAGCTCACCGGGCAGCTAACCGGGCAGCTAACCGGCAGCGTAGCTGTCAACATTGTAAACAGTCCGGAGCGGCCGCCATCTTGTCTCTCGGTAGGTTCGAGAGACAAGATGTGGTGAAAAAAGAAGGGGGAAATGAAGGAAAGGGGGCAAGGTAAACCCCTCCTGACCCCCTAGGATTGATGAGGGGGATATTAAAGTCCCCCGCGATTTTTCGCGGTAGAGGCGCTTCCCGGTACGCGAACCGGGCAGCTAACCGGCAGCCTAACGGGAGTCCGCCATCTTGTGTTTTTGGAGCGTCCGGTTCGCGTACCGGGTAGCGTCCCGGTAAGCGTAACAAGGGGAAAACCAAGAGAAACAGTAAAAAAAAAATTAAGGGAAAAGATTTCCAGCAAACTTGGCAAAATTGTAGGCACTGTTTGTTTGATGTGCCTTTGCAAGGCCTCAAGATATGTGCACGTGTGGATTTTGTCTAATTAAGGTTAAAAAAATATATATATCTGTAAGCGTGCTCCGGCACGCTTACGTTACGGGTTTTGTTTGCGCTGCAGAGCCGATACGTCACGGTTATGCGACGCGTCATGAGGCGTCTCACGTGGCTACGTGATACGTCACGTAATAAAGAATATATTTTACAGCTATAGATATTAGCTTTTAAAAAACCAATGAAATTCACTGAAAAAACCATAGGTTATAGACCATATATAGTTAGGAATTTGCATTTACAAAACCTTGAAAATTCACTGAAAAAACCATAGGTTAGAGACCATATATAGTTAGCTGGACATTTTATTGACATAAAACCAATGAAATTCCATATATAGTTAGTTGCACTAACTATATATCGCGCACCCGCAATCCACTGCTGATGATGTCACATATTACATCATTCATGACATGGTCAGTGACATCACTGATGACATCACTGATGACATCTCAAATGACATCACTGATGACATCACTGATGACATCTCAAATGACATCACTGATGACATCATGACACACCAATACCAGTTACTACATACGCACTCACTGATTCCTACGTCTACACACACATTCACTCATTCACCCATACAATCACTCATACATACAGTCACTCATTATTACAACACTATCATATGCACTCATACACCTATGCAGACACTCACACACTGCCACTCATCCATGGAGTTACTCACACACCTAGTCAGTCCTGTAAAGAATCAATCACACTTCCATTTCCTCATCTATACAGTTAAACACAGAACACCATACTTCAGTGACATCACTGATGACATCACTGATGACATCTCAAATGACATCACTGATGACATCTCAAATGACATCACTGATGACATCATGACACACCAATACCAGTTACTACATACGCACTCACTGATTCCTACGTCTACACACACATTCACTCATTCACCCATACAATCACTCATACATACAGTCACTCATTATTACAACACTATCATATGCACTCATACACCTAGTCAGTCCTGTGAAGAATCAATCACACTTCGATTTCCTCATCTATACAGTTAAACACAGAACACCATACTTTTCACACATATACTAACACATACTTACTCTCTTATACAATCACTGATACAAGTACACATTGATATGCACAGAGTCACACACCTCCCAGCCAGCCACACACACACTCAGTCTTCCATACATCCACTCATTCTTCAATATGTAAAACATATTTAAACTTTACAAAAACACACAGACACTAGATGATGTCATCAGTGATGTCATTTGAGATGTCATCAGTGATGTCATCAGTGATGTCATTTGAGATGTCATCAGTGATGTCATCAGTTATGTCACTGACCATGTCATGAATGATGTAATATGTGACATCATCAGCAGTGGATTGCGGGTGCGCGATATATAGTTAGTGCAACTAACTATATATGGAATTTCATTGGTTTTATGTCAATAAAATGTCCAGCTAACTATATATGGTCTCTAACCTATGGTTTTTTCAGTGAATATATATATATATATATATAAAACGAAAACGTCATTCACCATGTCTCCTCTCAAGAAAGGAAGGAATAACGAGAGTAAGCCCAAGTTTTTCGTGCAATTTTCTTCGGTGATTTATTTATTTCATTCAGTTACACCAGCCATCCGCCATTTTATATATATTATATATATATATTTTTTTTTTAACCAATCAGATGCTTCATTCTCATACCTCCCTGACTACTAGTACATTTTTTTAATTTTTATCCCTTGACAGATATGTTGTTAATATGTGTCATGGAAAGATGGTATTGTATTTATTCTTGCACTTGCACTTTATGTACTTGTGTCTGGCTGCTCCTCTTCGTGGTTTGGATATTATTTTCTGTATTAGTCACTGCTTTATAAGTTCATAAATTATGTATTGAACCATTGGGTTGGTGAGACATTTACATCAATATTATATATGTCGGTATTTCAATTTGACCTTTACAAAGTAAATTGGTGCACAAACTTGACTATTTTTGGTAACATTTAGTAATTTAGACAGGGATTGGCTAGGTTGGCAATTAGACAGGTTGGCAATTAGACAGTAGATGTGACATTCAGTATGTTTACTAGTTTTATTAAGTTCCATGAGGGGTGTAACCGGAACATTCATTGCATCACTATAAAATGTCCGGTCAGGTACCAGTGCGTCATGTGATCAAGGCCATGGAAAAGCGGCCGAAAAGCGTCATGCTGACACTGCAATAAAGCACTCAGTTATTATTAAATGATGTTGTCTGTACCTGTCTTTGTTGCCAGAATCGGTAATTCAGGTTTCTTTATATATGTATCAGGTAGCTCAAAGTGACAGGTAAGTTTTATTTGTCCTTTTCCTCACTCCTCACATGAGGTTTTTGAAATGCTAATTCCTAACTATAACGTGGCTGAAAGCTATGGTTTTTCAGTGAATATATATACATATGTATGTATGTATATATATTACAAACACGCTCAAAACTGGAGGGCGCTTCCATAGAATCCCAAACGCCGCTGCAGCAAGGAACACAAGACCCAGAAGTTCAGGTGAGAAGATTCTTTAATCGGCACCTTCGTCAAGCATAACGTTCCGGCCTCCGAAAGGCCTTGGTCACATGACACACAGAGAGCGCAATCAGCATTTAAAGTGCTAGTGCTGTAAATCCACAACCTTTCATTGGACACGGCTTAGTCTTCAAGAATGATATCGAAGACAGACTGAAACATCATTGTAAATCACAGGATAATCCCAAAGGAATGACATTTGATTTGTAAAAGTGACTTATGCGTTTACATTATAAAACAAAACTGTCCATATCATAAAGTGATTTTGAAATAACATGAACAGTTACTTGGAGTCGCAAAAATGCCTTTAACTGGATAATCCACATAACATTAAAAGCCCCAAGGACAGAATATACTGTTGATACACTTGCCATGATTAATTTCACATAAATCAAATAACACATTGATTACTGCATAAATACAATGAGACAAGTGAAAAAATTAATCAATCAACTGTTCAATATAAGGACGAGTTTTCCCCAAAAAAGATCACATACGCAGTGTCCAACTACTCGTGTGCAAATGTAAATAACAAAACTGTGAATGTGTGAAAATATATATTAAGAATTATATATATGTATGCATTAAAATTAATTTCTCAGTTATTACATAGGCTGATCCCAACCTATGCAAAGATGTTGTTCATTAGCTTTCCTTCCAGAACCAAATGTTAACACAGGCCAACTCGAGTCTTCAATGTTGTCTGCTAAGCATTTATATGTCTCAAATGCAACAGATCTATGAGGGAGATAACATGTTGACCAATAAACAGGTACACTAAGATGTTTACCGACATAAAGTGTCAAATTAAACATCACTACTTCTGTGTGTCATTGATTATTAAAGACACGTGTACAGATCTTCAGTCGAGTTCAATCCCCAAGGGGATTTGCTATTTAACTCGATGATGTATTTAGTCTCTAGAGCTCTGAGGATACCCTCTCTATCTCCACCTCTTCTCAATGGACCTACTGCATCAATTGCAAAGTACCTAAGGAGCGCACTATTGTTATTGTGACACTCCTTAAAGTGCCTAGCAACTGGGTACGTGGCATCATTTGTGTTGATGGCTCTAATGTGCTGGAGCACCCTCTTGTGGACCTGCAGCTTGGTACTCCCCACATATTGCAGGCCACAAGGGCACTCCAGCACATATACCACGTACTCACTTTTGCAAGTTAGCTGCTTTAAGATTTTACGGGGCGTGTCTGAGAATGGAACGGTGTATTCTGTTTTACTCACACCATGCAAACAAGCTTTGCAGCTAGAGCATTTCCTGAAACCCTTGCTTTCTGATAACCAGTTTTTCGGCAATATCACCTCAGGACTAGATTTTACCAATGCATCCTGTAAAGAATGTGATTTCCTATAAGTGATAGCAGGTTTCCTCGGCATCTTTTCTCCAATCACCGGATCAAATCTTATAAGATCCCAGTGTTTGTTGACAATTTTTCTTAAGGCCCCATGCTGCCTATTGTAGGTCCAAATTAATGTGGTGGGTTGTTTATCAACACCGATGGTAGGTTTCAGGGTTTTCTTGTGAATAAGGGCAGTATCTCTGGATATAGCATTCGCTTTGATCATAGCAGCATTAATAATGCTATCACTATATCCCATAGCCAGGAACCTGTACTTGCTAGCCTCTTGAACCTGTTTGCATTGGATTTCTGTACTGCAAACCCGCCTGATTCTGAGCATTTCCCCATAAGGGATGCTCCTAATCAGGTGGGGAGGGTGATGACTCTTAGCATGCAGTACAGTATTGCCTGCAGTAGGCTTCCTGTACATAGTTGTTTCCAACTGACCATCATTCACTTCAATTGTAACATCGAGAAAGTGGGCTTTGCTATGACTTACTTCTGAGGTAAAAGCCAAATTGTAGTTGTTACAATTCAGTTTCTCGATGAACTGGATAGCTTCAGTCTCTGTTCCCTGCCAAATTAAAAAAACATCATCGATGTATCTGTGCCATCGTATGATATTTTTCATGCAGACACCATAGTGTTCACCAAAGAGGACCTGTCTCTCCCAGTAGCCCATGTGCAGACAGGCATAACTGGGAGAAAAACAGGCCCCCATGGCGACACCCCTCACTTGTTGGTAATATTGTTTGTTGAACATAAAGTAATTGTTGTGAAGACAGAAACTAATCATAGAAACAAGCATTTTGTTATGTTGTAACAGTTCAATTGGTCTTTGCCCCAGGTAAAATTGAACCGCCCGTATTCCATTCACGTGAACTATGCTGGTATATAGTGATGTAACGTCTAATGTTACCAGCAAATATTCAGAACTCCATTCTACCTCTTTGATCTTTCTTAAGAAGTCACTCGAGTCCTGAATGTAGGATGGAAGCCCACAGACGTATTCCTGAAGGAAGGAATCTACGTAAATTGTAGTATTTTCTAACAAACCCCCGCAAGCTGATATAATGGGTCTCCCCGGAGGCTTGATAGCGTCTTTGTGGACTTTGGGGATCAGATACAGGACTGGGGTGACCGCGTGGTCGTTTTTCAAGAATTTCAATTCATCCATGCTGATAAGACCTGATGAACGCCATCCCATCAGCATGGAATAAAACTCACCCTGAGCTTTCCTGATCACCCCCACATCACAGTGTTTGTAGCAATTGTCATCATTTAGTTGCTGGAGTGCTTCCTCCAGGTATAAACTCCTTGGCCACAACACCACATTCCCGCCTTTATCTGATTGACGGACAATTATGTTGCCATCTTTCTGGATTTTCCTCACGAGGTCAGAGTATATTTGATTCTGCCTGGTTTTATACTTGTTGGTTTTGAGTGTTTCAACATGTAAATCTTTAATCTCCTTGATAGCAGCTTCGTGGAAAATGTCAATATTGTCAGAGGCCATAAGAGGTGTGAAAGTTGACCGTGGTTTGAATTTGGATTGGTAAGATAGGTTGGTGATGGGAATGTCTTGTGTGCTTTGTGAGATTGTTTGTTCTAACCTCAATACCTCCAAATCTTGTAACAGAGGTGCATCATTAACCGACAATCCCATTCCAACTGTCGTACTGTTGTCTCTCTCATGCCCCTTACGTGACTTACTGCCAGAAAAATGCTTCCTCAATTTCAACTTACGTACAAATTTGTACAAATCTATACGTGTCCTTGCATAGTTGAAATCATTCGGTGGGCAAAATGAAAGGCCCATCGATAGAATGGGCAAATCAGAGTCTGATAATTTCGTAGGGGTAAGATTTAATACAGAGAGACCATTGTCCGCAGCTATTGTGTCACCCATTACTTTTTGATGTTCCATCCTTTCTTTTGTTTTTTCCATTTTGGTTTGGCGCCTTGCGTTGGCTTTTCTTCGCTCTCTGCGCCTGTGGTTGAGGTTTTTACTTTTGATTGAGGCTTGACCCTGGGACGCAGAGTGTCGCGTCTGTCCTGCCGAACACAGTCCAGTTCCTGTGCCAGGGTAAGTCGGGTAAACCCCAACTGGGATCTATTCGCACCAGCCTCAGATTCTGACCCACTGTCCATATTTGAACTTAATTCAGCATTCGACGAGCTCTGAGATAGCCTGGAGGAATTGCTAAGATGGTTATCGGAGGTCACTTGAGATAGGTTGGGTTTTTCTGCTTTAATTGCATCGTATTTTCACGCAAACGTGAAGATGCGCCCCTGTAGATAATAATTTTTGTCTCTTTGAAACTTGTACTGTTTCCTCTTTATAATAATATCCTCCTCTTTTTGAACACGTAACATCATTTCCTCTCTTAGTTTGGTGCATTCCGTTATTAAGTCCGCCCCCAATCTATCTATTTCCTCATTGAGTTCGTCAATTAATTCTTGGATTTTTTTGCGGTCAGATTCAGCATATCGAATCAAAATATCCACAAGTTTGCGGGAGGAATCCAGGTTGCACTCGGCCCACTCCCTTAACATTTCCGGGTCTGGTTGTTCGTAGCTGGGAGCCAACATAATTCTCAACCCTCGTGGGATTCGGTTCACTTCCAAATATCGGCTCAACGAGCGATGTTCCCACCACTTAGACTGCTCACGTTTTGTGAGCTTCTCCAACAATTTAAATTTGTCACGAACCGTTGAACCTGCGCTTGCAGTCGGCTCTATGGAAGTACTTGCAGCCAATTCCCCAGCCGGGGAATCATCGAACACATCGAGGGCAGTTGCCTCCCTCCCTCTCCTTGCGCCAGTTGACATGGTGCCTTCAATAAATACAAGCGCGTGTTCGCGTACTCACTTGTAGGGCGATTTCAGATGCCGAATGATAGAATCACCGAACACGAACTATACTCCTCAACCGGACTTTCCTCAGCACGCCGACCTGCAACGTGCAACGGACTCGGTCTAGGACAGCAGTCCCGCCGCTCCCAGCCCGATTTCAGTATCCAGCGTTCCTTCAAGGGTCCAGGGGCACAAACAGTTTCTCCCCAACGGGAGCACAAACAACCTCCGGGTCACCAAAGGTTACAGCTTCCTGCCGTTCAGCCGCTTTCAGGAGGAGGGGTCTCATAACGCCGGAGAAGCATCCAACCGGCTAACCAATATTACAAACACGCTCAAAACTGGGGGGCGCTTCCATAGAATCCCAAACGCCGCTGCAGCAAGGAACACGAGACCCAGAAGTTCAGGTGAGAAGATTCTTTAATCGGCATCCTCGTCAATCATAACGTTTTGGCCTCCGAAAGGCCTTGGTCACATGACACACAGAGAGCGCGTTCAGAATTTAAAGTACTAGTGCTGTAAATCCACAACATTTCATTGGACACGGCTTAGTCTTCAAGAATGATATCGATGACAGACTGAAACATCATTGTAAATCACAGGAAAATCCCAAAGGAATGACATTTGATTTGTCAAAGTGACTTATGCGTTTACATTATAAAACAAAACTGTCCATATCATAAAGTGATTTTGAAATAACATGAACTGTTACTTGGAGTCGCAAAAATGCCTTTAACTGGATAATCCACATAACATTAAAAGCCCCAAGGACAGAATATACTGTTGATACACTTGCCATGATTAATTTCACATAAATTAAATAACACATTGATTACTGTATAAATACAAAGAGACAAGTGAAAAAATTAATTAATCAACTGTTCAATATAAGGACGAGTTTTCCCCAAAAAGATCAGTGATGTCATTTGAGATGTCATCAGTGATGTCATCAGTGATGTCACTGACCATGTCATGAATGATGTAATATGTGACATCATCAGCAGTGGATTGCGGGTGCGCGAAATATATAGTTAGTGCAACTAGCTATATATGCGAATTTCAATGGTTTTGTGTGAGTAAAATAAGGTTTTGTAAATGCTAATTCCTAACTATATATGGTCTATAACCTATGGTTTTTTCAGTGAATTTTCAAGGTTTTGTAAATGCTAATTCCTAACTATATATGGTCTATAACCTATGGTTTTTTCAGTGAATTTCAATGGTTTTTTAATAGCAAATATTAAAAGCTGTTAAATGTATTCTTTTTTTAAAAGGAAAAATATATTTTATATGTATTTAATATAATTTTTTTATGTATATATATATATATATATCCCTCTGCTCCAAAACACCAGCCGGTAGCACACACGAGCGGGTGCACAACGAACGGGGGTGTACCCGTTAATAATGTCCAAGCTCCAAACATCCAAGGGTTTTAACCCGTAAAGAGAGTAGCACTCTCAGGGGTAGTTCCACTCAAGATTTTATTTCGGGAACAGTACAGCAACGACGCGTTTCGCCATAGGGCTTCTTCAAATTGTGCAAGGAGCCGCGGCGCCTGTCTGCTTATAAAAACGTCACCATTATATCAAAAGCAAAGAAGGACTATAGTACATATTTACAAAAGGCCGCCATCTTAACATATAGTAACTCATATAGTAACAATATAGGTTTGCAATTCCCTAATGGTTGGCCCAGTTATAAACGCTATATATATGTGTACATGGAAAAATAAATAAATTATTCCATAATTCATAAAACCCTGGATGGGCACAATAGTCCTCACTTTGGATGCTTCAATTACTCCCATGATGGGATGGTCTTAGGCAAATTCTCGGTATCAAAGACCGTTTTATCTTGCCCTGTATGGGCCGAATCGAATCATAAATTTAAAAACATTATCACAAAATTCTAATATCAGGCAAAATGGATGTTTCAAAAGGCAATTAGAAAATTTCAGGTACATCAAATAAATCACGAAAATATCAGGTCCTTATAAATCAACCTAAATGTACTGCTAGCTCTTCATGCATATTAAGACCTTTGGGATGTTTGCTCTGAATATCTATAATATACCTGGATTCCAGACGTCTGAGTTTTAATAGTCTGTCACCCCCTCTGATGTTAGCAGGCACACTGTCAAGGCAAACATAGGACAACAGATCCCTATTGCTACAATGCTGCCTTTCAAAATGCCTTGCTGCGGGGTAAGATTCATCCTTCTTGGCGATAGCACGCATATGCTCCAAAATGCGCAGCTTTACAGCATTAGTTGTGCTGCCTATGTAATTTAAGCCGCACGGACAAGTAAGACAATAAATTGCATAAGGTGTGGAGCAAGTTAGAAATTTCGTAATCCGTTTAGGATTCGCCAAGCCAGGTATTTTGTAGGTGAGTGTACGCTTGCTGAATTTGCAAGCCTTGCAGCGGCCACATGGGTAAAACCCATTAAGAACAGGTAGTTTAGGGGTTTCTCCAGGTTGGAGAAAATGACTTGAGACCAGATGGTCCCTCAGGGATCTCGCTTTCCTGAAGGTAACTAAGGGGTTAGTGGGTAGATCAGCTTTTATGATGTTGTCAGACAAAAGAATATTCCAATTCTTTTTGAAGATCTTCTTGATAAGCCCTGCATTTTGGGAGAAAGTGGTGATTAACCGGAATGTCCCATTCTTTGTTTTCGCACTTACTTTGGGTTTCAACAGCTCACATCTTTTCAATCTCTTGACTCTCTCATAGGCACGTGCGAGTACAACATCATTATATCCCCTTATTTTAAATCTGGTCAGGCTAGCATCCGCTGCCTGCTCAAAGTCTTCATCCTTAGAGTTATTCCTTCTTAGCCTTAATAGTTCCCCGTAAGGAATACTGTCAATTAATTGACGAGGGTGACCACTGGCAGCACAGAGCGTGGAATTCCCAGCGGTCTCTTTTCTGTACAATTTGGTCTGCATTTTCCCATATTTGTCAATGTAAACTGTAAGATCTAAGTAGTTTACAGAAGTGCAACTGATCTGACCAGAAAACCTTAGATTTACATTGTTATTGTTTAGAACATCAACATATGTACCGGCTAATTCTATGGTGGAATCTAGGATGATGAACAAATCGTCGATGTAACGATGCCATCCTATGATTCGATTATTCCACTCTTGATTAGCACTGCTCCAGGCCACCTGCTCCTCCCACCACCCTACGAAAAGATTCGCAAAGCTAGGAGCGGAGCAGGCGCCCATCGCTACTCCAGACACTTGCCTGTACAACTGTTTACCAAATAGGAATATGTTGTTATTGAGGCTGAATGTCATGAACTCCAGTAACATCTTGTTGTGTTCATAAAATCGTGCTGGTCGTTTGTCTAAAAAGCTGGCCATAGCTGTCAAACCATCCTCATGTGCAATACACGTATACAAACTAGTGATGTCAAGGACCATCATACAATAACTAGTTTTCCACTTTACTTCATTAATACAATTCAGAAAATGCTTAGTGTCTCTTAAATAAGACTTCAAGGACATGACCAAAGGAGAAAGAAAGGAGTCCACATAAATAGAAAGATTCTCTGTTACACTCCCATTGGAAGCTACAATGGGACGGCCCGGTGGATTAAGCATATCTTTGTGAACCTTTGGGAGGTAATAAAATGTGGGGATCACAGGACTAAGACATCGCAAAAATAAATGTTCATCAGTATTGAGCATATTCAAATGATACCATTTTAATATCATGTCATGGTATACACTAACACTCTGATTATAAGCTTTCTCATTCACAGTCGTATAGGTGTTAGTATCGCCCAATAAACGTAAGGCCTCCGTTACATATTGGGTGGTAGTGAGCAGGACAATGTTTCCCCCTTTGTCAGAAGGCTTACATACTATCCCTGCATCTTCGCTCAAAGTTTTTAAAGCCACCTGTTGACATTTGGTGAAGTTCCCTCTTACTGGTAGGAATTTTTTCGTGTTTCTCAGTCTCGTAAGATCCCTCAATACAGCTTCAGAGAAGGTGTCTATAGCATCAGCTGCCATCATCGGCATGAAGGTAGAAGCTGGTTTAAAGCCACTAGCTCCTCCCTTCTGTTGTACATGTTACCCATGTGGCCGCTGCAAGGCTTGCAAATTCAGCAAGCGTACACTCACCTACAAAATACCTGGCTTGGCGAATCCTAAACGGATTACGAAATTTCTAACTTGCTCCACACCTTATGCAATTTATTGTCTTACTTGTCCGTGCGGCTTAAATTACATAGGCAGCACAACTAATGCTGTAAAGCTGCGCATTTTGGAGCATATGCGTGCTATCGCCAAGAAGGATGAATCTTACCCCGTAGCAAGGCATTTTGAAAGGCAGCATTGTAGCAATAGGGATCTGTTGTCCTATGTTTGCCTTGACAGTGTGCCTGCTAACATCAGAGGGGGTGACAGACTATTAAAACTCAGACGTCTGGAATCCAGGTATATTATAGATATGCAGAGCAAACATCCCAAAGGTCTTAATATGCATGAAGAGCTAGCAGTACATTTAGGTTGATTTATAAGGACCTGATATTTTCGTGATTTATTTGATGTACCTGAAATTTTCTAATTGCCTTTTGAAACATCCATTTTGCCTGATATTAGAATTTTGTGATAATGTTTTTAAATTTATGATTCGATTCGGCCCATACAGGGCAAGATAAAACGGTCTTTGATACAGAGACTTTGCCTAAGACCATCCCATCATGGGAGTAATTGAAGCATCCAAAGTGAGGACTATTGTGCCCATCCAGGGTTTTATGAATTATGGAATAATTTATTTATTTTTCCATGTACACATATATATAGCGTTTATAACTGGGCCAACCATTAGGGAATTGCAAACCTATATTGTTACTATATGAGTTACTATATGTTAAGATGGCGGCCTTTTGTAAATATGTACTATAGTCCTTCTTTGCTTTTGATATAATGGTGACGTTTTTATAAGCAGACAGGCGCCGCGGCTCCTTGCACAATTTGAAGAAGCCCTATGGCGAAACGCGTCGTTGCTGTACTGTTCCCGAAATAAAATCTTGAGTGGAACTACCCCTGAGAGTGCTACTCTCTTTACGGGTTAAAACCCTTGGATGTTTGGAGCTTGGATATATATATATATATATTATTTTTTTTTTATTTCGCTACCGGTTCGCGCACCGGGTAGCTTCCCATTAGCTCAATTTTATGCCGCGACCCGGTCCGCGCACCGGGAAACATCCCGTTTGCACAACTGCCGCGTTCGAGAACAACATCGCGTCGCGTCGCGTTGCCGCGTAATGCGTCTTATGACGCGCCGCGTTTGCGCACTCGGAAGTGCTCCGGAGCACGAACAAGGCGCGAAGCGCAGCACCCCGGAAGCGCTCCGGGCGCGGAGCGGGACGCGTAACGTAAGCGTGATAGGTCATGTGACCTGTAAATAACACTTTTCATTGGTTTAGAACTATTTTTTTTCCCAAATGATGAAAACCCCTCCTTTTTTCCTCACTCTGACTTTCATCTTTGTGAGAGGAAGACCTGTTTCTCCTTGTTGAAATAATGGCATCTGTAGTAGCTGCAGCTGGTGGACCCCCACCACAACCACCTAGGAAGGAAGGACCACCTGCGCAGTTCCTTCCAAACCCAGAGGAAGAGGAAGAGGACGTAGAGCGGAGGCAGTTCTTGCCTGAACAGCCCCGCGAATCACACCACAAAGACCATTTTATATGGCAATTTTATTCTTTTCCGCGAGACCAAAAAAAGGTCAATGCCCGATTTGTGACATGCCTCATTTGTAAAGATGTTTTGTCTAGAGGTACAAACAAAAAGTATAGTTTTGGTAACTATACTATGCACCGCCCCATGCAGAGGTGGCATCCAAACAATTACAGCGCTGCTGAGCTGCGTCACCTCCAAGATAACCTACCAACTCCTGTGGCCAGTACATCGTCACAGGTAACTCTATCGGGACCAGAGGCGAGGGAGACGGTCCCAAACATTCAACAGAATTTTGTGCACATGAAGCTAGTGTGCATTTATTGTGGTGAACTAATTTCATATGAGAATATGAGTATCATTTTAATTAATAGAGCGTTTGAAAACCACAAGTGCTAAAAAAACGCCCCAAGAAGTATTTTTTTTTTTTTTGCTCCTGTTGAGCCCTTTCTAATGCCTGTTTTTCGTTGTTCCCCCCCAAAAAAACAAAATTGTTCAAAAAATACAAAAAAATAAAAAATGTTCAGAAAAATAAAAAAAATATATAAAACAACAAAAACATTTAAAAAAAAGTTCTTTTCAGAACTACCTCCCATTTCTAAAAAATTACTAACATTTTTAGCACTCTTGACTTTATTTTTCTCATAGGTGCGCTTCCCGGTGAGCGCACCGGAGAGCGCCCCGTTAGCGCAATAAAAAAAAACAAAAAAAAAAACAAGAGAAGGAGAGCATAAGACAAAGAGAAAGAGAGAGTAATGTTAAGAGACAGACAGCAAGAGAGAGCAACACAGAGGTACTGTATAATACATAGTAAAACAGTGTAAAAGATATAAGAAAGTGTAAGAGAGAAAATGAAAAATATATAAGGCTGTGAAACAAAGAAAGAGAGAAGAATAATACTAAAGCAGAGGCACATGAAGAATGGGAGTGGCTGTAAAGAGTAAAAGGAAAGTGAAAAAATTATGTACAAATAAAAGGTAATAACGGAACCAGATTAAAATAACACTGGTGAGGGAGAGAGAGAAAAAAGTAGTGTCCATAACTAAAGAGGGATGAAATAAGATGGATAAAATCGACTAAAGTTAAAACATGTGGATCGACAGAGAGAAAAAACTGAAAGAAGAAAAGAAGAAGTAACAGAAAGGGAATAATTGAAGCAGCAAAGAAATGTAAATAACGTAGTGTGCTTGAACTTCAGGGAGAAAACATAATGAACAAGTAGTGAAAGAGTGAAGAGACAGAGACAATTAGAGTAAGAGAGACGGACTGAGTGAACGGGAGTGAGGAACTGTGAGAACAGAGGGATTGAGAAAAGGAGTGGAAGGAGTGCAGTAAGTAAATCACCCACACAACACAACAGCTACCCTACCTCAAAGCATTCTAAAATATTATTTTACTGTTTCTCTTGGTTTTCCCCTTGTTACGCTCCCCGGTGCGCTACCCATAGTATAAGTAAAGAGGGGTGAAAGAGGGAGAAATATTGAATTAGGATAACACATGGTGAGTGACATAGAGAGTGGACATAGAGAGTAAAGGAAACAGTACCTGAATGGGCTTGAGTAAAACAGCAAAAAAAGTTAAGTAATGCAATGTGTGTGACTTACAGGGAGTCAGTGGGTGTAGGTAGGAGTTTTGGTGTGTAAGGTGTGTCTGTGGGTGTGGTTGTGTGGACTGTTTTGGTGTGGGTAGAAATGAGGGTGTGTGAAATATGTATGAAAAGTGTATGAGTGTGGGGTGTATATGTGTTCGATGTATGTGTGTGTATGGAATGTGTGTGTGTTTTTGAAGAGTGTGTGTGGGAGGGTTTTTTGTGTGTATGAGGTGTGTGTGTGGTGTGTGTGTGGGTGTATGTTACAGGTGTGTGCATGTGTTGGGAGGGGGATGAGCTATATGTGTAGGAGTAAGGTAAATAATTAGGAAAAAGAGAATGAGTGAAGAAGCAAAGGAAGGGAACAGAGGGTAAGTGAAGTAAAGAATAGGGATCAAAAGAAGTTGAATATGAGAGGGTAAATAGGGAAAGGGGAGTAAACATGGAGAATAAGAATAAGTGAAAGAAGCAGAGTAAAAACACAGGAGTGAGGTAGATTGAGAAAATGTTAGTGACCTTAAAGCAAAGGGTGATGACAAACTACATTTTTTTAGTCATACTTACCATATAATAAATGTAACTTTAATTTTTTTTACTACAGTTGGTATCTGTGAAAGAGAGAAGAAAAAATAAGTTATAATTAGTAAAATATGTGTTGTATCTTATTAATGTTGCATGTTCCCTTTATATGCTAATGACTCATAGCCTGCTTACTGGATTCTGGAATGTAGAATCCAGGTGGCAGGCAGATCTGACTTGGTTACAGAAAGAGTTGGTGCTAGATACCTGTGGGGTTGATTTTACTAATAAACCTACTCTTCTTCATACAACTTGTACCTCCAGTCATTTCAGTGGCCACGAGGATAGGATGGAGCGCTAAAGAATCCACATTGAACCAAGCTGGAGCTGAATGAATTTATGGAGAATTATTGAAAGAACAATTTCCAACTTAATGAAAATGTTCAACCCCACAGGCTGACATCTACATAAACAAAGTACCTTTGAATACTTAAATGAATACTTAAATGAACTCTTCTATTTTTGATCTTCACTAAACTTCAAACTTACGACTTTCATTTGAATATCAATCGCCTGCAACTCCTGAGTGATTTTGACATTGCGCTTTGAACAAGGAATGACTTTTAAATGAGGAACGTTTTTTTTTCCTTTCGTTTTCCTCTGCTTTTCGCTAGTGATCAAGCTGCAATGTCCGTGTAAATCCATGTGAACAGAATTTCAAAAACGAAACATTTGCAGAGACGCTGTATTTACTTACAGTTTGGACGCGTGTTGTTATTCAAGAGCGCTGCGCGCTCATCTCGACATTCTGCTTCACCCGTCGCCTCCTTCCTCATCGCGCGTCATTTCTACATCACGTGAAACGCGTCACAACGCATTCCTGACGCACCGCGGCCATCTTTATCACCACAACAACCATAAACAAACAGCTTGCCACGGAGACATCGTTTTCAGATACTCTGAAGATACTAAAAACGGTACCTTATTTTTAATACTTTAATACACAGAATTAATTTACAAATAAGAGCTAACAACAAAGGATATTGCAGTTATTTTTACAACAAGTGAACTTGATGACAAAAGAAAAATTCTCATGAAGTTTGAGACTTTGCATTGACATTTAACAAATATTCGCATCAATCAAAAAGCTACCATTATTTATCTTATTTTATTTTGCAAAATTCTACAATGGATGTCAACTCTTCTGTCACTGCTCCTCCCAAATTTCTTCAAAATCCTGGTTCACCTTCCATGAATTGGGAGGATTGGTCCGAATCGTTTGAAACTTATTTAGAAGCTATTGGGGGAGATGTATTTTTACCATCTAGAAAATTAGCCTTACTTAAACACAATTTAGGTGTAGAAGGAAGAAAAGTTCTAAAAACCTTACCTGCAAGTAATCGTGTAGTATCCACTGTTGTTGACACCATAGATGAAAGTAGTGAAACCAGTGAAACTAGCTCCAACGATGCATCCATAGATGTTTATTCTGAGGCTCTAAAAGCATTGGAAGAAAACTACGGAAAAAAAACCAGCATTGTAGTAGAAAGACATAAATTTTTCTCCAGGGCTCAATTACAAGGAGAAATGTCCAACAATATGTAGCTTGTTTAAGGTCTTTAGCTATAACTTGCAAATTCAAAGATTTACACGAAGAAATAATTCGAGACCAATTTATTAATAGAATTAGAAACATAAAAATTCAAGAGCGTCTACTTGAACTTAAAAATCCTTTGTTACAGAAAACCTTAGATACTGCTAGAAAAATGGAAAATACATCTCATTATGTCAAGGAATTAAGTTCCTCACAACAGAGAGACATTGATGGATCCAGTAGTGTTAATGTTATAAGCAACAGCAAAATAAAAAATGATTTTAGAACTGACCACAAAGATACAAAAATTAATTCCTCAAAAAATAGAAGACATTTTAACAAGCGGATGTGTTTCAGATGCGGCAGTCAGAAACATACTGCTGACTTCAACAAATGTCCTGCTATTAAAGCTACTTGTAGCAAATGCAAAAAAATTGGTCATTTTGCAAAATGGTGCCGCACTGACGATAATAGTAATTGGAAACGTTCAGTCAATTTTTTCGAACCGCAAGATGAGAGTGAAGATGATGATAATGTAAATAGTGAAATTGAAGTAATGGTTATACAAGATGAATCTGTTTGTGAAATTTCAGATGACTATCAACCTCCCAAGTGTATTGTGAGGATAAATGATGATGACATGGCTCTGTGGGCAGATTCATGTTCGCCATATACCATTATAGATAAATATATGTGGGAAAATGGCAGTAAACCAGCTCTAATTTACTCAATTGCATCTCCTAAAGGATATTGTGGTATAAAACTACCTATAATGGGGTATTATGATGCTCAGTTGACATTCAAGGGGAGATCCTGTTTAAGTCCTGTATATGTAGTTGAGCAAGGACGTGCCTTATTGGGGTGGAAGGATGCAAAGAAAATGGGTTTGATATTAGACCCCAACCATCCCGATCAGGTGCTATTATCCCAAGATTATGTTGATCAAGTTTTGTTAACTGAAGATAAACAAATTTCGGAATGGAAATCTGTATTTCCAAAACTGTTCAACAAAAATCTAGGGTGTTTAGTTAAATTTGAACACAAGATCATCCTTAAGTCTGACAACAAACCTGTTGTTCACAAAGTGAGAAATGTGCCATTTGCTTTACGAGGCCCATTGAAAGAGGAATTAATTAGACTGTGTGAGGCCAAAGTAATTGAGCCTATCAAAGCATCTGATTGGCTTAGTCCTTTAGTTTTAGCTCGAAAATCCAATGGAAAAATTAGGATGTGTGTGGACCTGAGAGATTTGAACAACAATATTTGGGTTGACCGTTATCCTCTTCCGCACATTAATGAAATGATATCTAGTATAAAGGACGCCATGTATTTTTCCTCTATCGATTTGTCAAATGCATATCATCAAATTAAGTTACACGAAGAATCCAAACATTTAACATCGTTTATTACTCCTGAAGGTGCCTTCCAATATCTAAGAATGCCGTTTGGTTTAGCTTCTGCATCTTCAGTGTTCCAGAGGGTTATGTGCAACATCTTGAAAAATGAGAAACATGTAAGAATTTTTCAAGATGACGTGTTAATTTGGGGTAATGATTTCTGTTCTCATGATAGGAATTTACATAGTGTTCTTAGTAAATTGCAAGATGCTGGGCTAACTGTGTGTGGTGAAAAATGTAAGTTTGGAGTAAAACAAATCGACTATTTGGGTCACACTATATCTAATGAGGGAGTTAAGCCGAAATTGAAGTTGTTGGATGCCATAGAAAAAGCTCCACATCCAATCAATAAAGATCAACTACGGTCCTTTTTGGGACTTGCGGAATATTATTCCAAGTTTGTCCCTAATTTTGCTGACAAGGTACATGAATTGAGGTTACTGATGAAAAAGGGAGTGTCATTTAATTGGTCTACGTTATGTCAACTAGCTTTTGATAACATCAAAAAAGATATTACCAAAGCCGTTGCTTTGAAACCATATGATCCTTGTCATACTTCAATTATTGTGGTTGATTCAAGTGCATATGGTTTGGGCGCTGTTCTTATGCAAATAGATAATAAAGTCACTGAGAGAATCATCGCTTTCGCTTCTCGCACCCTTAAAGGAGCTGAACCATCTTACTCAGTAATTGAAAAAGAAGCTCTAGCATGTTGGTGGGGGGTAGATCACTTTAGACATTTATTTGGGGTACGGCGTTTGAGTTGTGGACTGATCATAGACCCCTAATTGATATTTTTACAACCAAAGGTGCTTCAAAAGCCACACCTAGAATTGCGAAATGGTCTTACAGACTACAAGAATACAATTTCAAGATAAAATATGTACCAGGTCACAAGAACATCAATGCTGACTGTCTTTCACGTCTTCCATTGAATAGTGATGCTGTCAGTGCAGATGATGACAAGGATGAATGGTTAATTGCCAACATTGAGGATTCATGCAACAATGCTGTGAAAGAGCAGGAGTTGATAGAAGCTGTAGCTATGGATGATGTTTTACAGCAAATAATCAAAAAGTTACAGGAAGGTGTAGACCCATCCACGTTAAACAAGACAGATTTAGCTGATTACAAAATGGTATGGGGAGAGTTATCAATAGTTAATGGTATTCTTAGGAGAGGTGACAGATTAGTTGTGCCTTCTTCCCTTAAGGAAAAGATGTTAAATTTAATGCATGAAGGACATAGTGGCATGACCAGCATGAAAAGGAGGGCTAGGAATGATTTTTGGTGGATAGGCATGGACAAAGATATAGAAAGATGTGTTAGAAATTGTGTGGCATGCATGTGTAGTGATAAATCTCACAAGTCACAAGAAACTACTATTTCTGCAACATCTTTTCCTGACAAGCCATGGGACAAGGTTGCCATGGACATCTGTGGTCCTTTTCATGTGAAAGGAATTGAAGGCAAATATGCCATAGTTTTAGTAGATTTCCATTCCAAATGGCCTGAAGTAGCTTTCGTAAACGACATCAAAGCTTCCAACATTATTAATTTTTGTGAAGAAATTTTTCGGAGAGAAGGGTATCCTAGCATGATTCTGTCTGATAATGGTCCGCAATTTGTAGCAAGAGAATTTGCTGATTATCTCAAAATGGTCGGCATCAAACATAACACTACTTCAGTCTATAACCCAAGAGAAAATGGTTTAGTAGAAAGGTTTAACCGTGTTTTGAAAGAATGTATACAGCTTGCTAACAACAATGATGACAATTGCAAGGATACTGTCAAAAACATGTTATGGTCTTACAGAAATACTCCACACACTTCTACTGGAATATCTCCTTTTGTACTTTTAAAAGGACATGAGGCAGGTTCCAAGGTCAAACCCAGGTGGATGTTAAAAGAAGTTGACGAATTAGTCAAGAATGACACAAAAATATCAGATAAAGTGCAAAGATACCAAGAAAAGTATGTTCGTGACCATAATATCAAAGTAAAGACATCATTGAAAACTTTTAAATGTGGTGATTGGGTACGTACACAAAATATGGAGAACAGGAAACCTCGTTCCTCCAAATGGTCAAAACCTAAACAAATTATATATACGATTGGAAATTTAGTCAAACTTGATGATGGGAAAAAATGGAATATAAGGAGTATAACAAAATGCAATGATCTGGAGTGCAAACTCCTTTCCGGTCAAAAATGTATCAATGTAGCATCTGAATCTGCAAAATCTTCGAAATCTAATTCAGGTGCGAAGGGGAGATGTGTTCGTCTTAAATCTAAACCAAATTGGATGAAGGATTATGAATGTACATAAATTATAAGTGTACTTATATTCTGATGCAGTTTAGATTTTATGCCCTTCTTTGATACATATTTCATCAAATGTAAACTTAAATTTATATCAATTCATATCAATTCCATCTGTCATTCTTTGCTTTCTCAAACTTAGTTTTTACATATTTAGGATTAGCTTTTTCTTGTTCATCTTTTGTTTTTAATCATTTAGAAAGGGAGATATGTTGTATCTTATTAATGTTGCATGTTCCCTTTATATGCTAATGACTCATAGCCTGCTTACTGGATTCTGGAATGTAGAATCCAGGTGGCAGGCAGATCTGACTTGGTTACAGAAAGAGTTGGTGCTAGATACCTGTGGGGTTGATTTTACTAATAAACCTACTCTTCTTCATACAACTTGTACCTCCAGTCATTTCAATATGTATTTTAAATTAAAAGATACAAATGAAGAGCTAAAAACATCATAACACTCTATTTAAAAATAAAGTGAGAGTGAAGAACACAGAAAGGGAAATAAACTAAGGTAGAAGGACAAAAAGAGGGAAAAAGAAATAGAAGGAGAGCAAATTACAAAGGGTAAGGCATATAGATTCACTAAGAAAAAGAGAGAGAAGTACAGAGAAATGAACTGAAGGTAAGAAAGATACTAAAACAATGTGAGTTAGCAAAACTAAATCAGGAAACAGAAGTAAGTAAAAAGATAATGACTGAGACAGAAAACAGTCTAATTAAGGATGCATTTAGAAGAATGAGGAATAGAAGATAACAGAGTAAGAGAAGAACAGTCATACAGTGAAAGGATAAAGGGAGACAGAATAATATACAACAATTGAAGGAAATGGACTGAGGAAGTTATAACGTAGACACACTAAGAGAAAAACTGAGAGAGGTGGAGTACAATGAGTGAGAAAATAAAAAAAGTAAGTCTGCAAAAAAAAGGAGAGGAGAAGACGACTAAAACAGTGGTACTGATAGAAAATAAATTGGTGATGAAAGTAAAGAGAAGGACATTGAAAGAAAGGAAATGATGGATAGTAACGGAACCAGAGTAAAAGAAATGGGATGAAGAACGATGAGAGAGGAGCAGTGAAGTTGTTGTAAAAGAAGTGATAGAAGGTAGATAAACACAAGTGAAAATAACACAAGTAGAGTGAGGCACTGAGGACATAGAAGTAGTGAACGAAAAACAGAGAGAAGAGGTCAAAAGTAAAGAGCAAACAAAGATAAGCTAAGGAGAGTGGGTGATTTATAGTGATAGAGTGCAATAATACTGCTGAGTGAGTAAACAGGAATTACTAAAAGGACAAAGGAGGAAAATACGGAAAAGAGAAGAAAAGCAGAAAGACTGAAAGCTGAAAAGTTATGCAAGGGAGAGACGGGATACACACAGTTGAAATGAAAATGAGGGGTTTTCAAAGAAGTGGAGTAAGGGAACGGGGGTTACAGAGAGTGAGAGAAAGACATTATAAGTGAGTAAAAAGAGCTGAAAGAAGATGAAAAAAGGAAAGTAAGTGTCAGAGAATGGGAATACAATTTAATTTACACAATCCAAAGTATAGAATAACTTCTACAACATGTTACATAGTTTATTTTTGCTGTTCTCAGAATATATTGAATTTCACTTAAAGTAGTGAGTTCAAATTACTCATCATATGACAGCGGGAAAAAAAAACCCTTACATACTGACAAATGACAAATGTAGGCTAATCTTTGATTGACTTACTTTTCCTTGAGGCCAAATAGTATATCATGGACGTCCTTTTCTCGTTGCATAGTATTTTGCTGTTCACTTAGAAATCCATTTCATCGACTTTCTACAAGAAAAGCTCCAAAACATCTGAAATATTTTCAAAATTTTAATATACTCCTTTTTTTCAGTCATGACTCTTTACTCATACTTGCAACTTTCCATTTGGCCAAATAGTGTCAGATGTATGAGTATATATGAGTACTCCTCCCGTCTTCATAGGCCAATTATTTTTACCTAACTTTTGGCTGCAAAAACACTAGATATGAACTTATAAAGCCAAAAGGCAAACGTTGTTTGAAAGTCAAATGATTGTAGTTACATTGGGTCCAACCTTTAGAAGTTTTTAAATAGCATGTGTAATGCCCTGATGTTGTAGAAGGACCATCATGAAAAATAATAGCTACAGTTGCAAAGGTTCTTCCTGATATCGATAACTGAGAAGCCACAACATTTTTAATAGAAGTTGTCAATTTAGTTCCATCAGGTCTACATCGTTGGAACATTAAAATAACATAGTGACCATAATTTTGTAGAAATAATGTGGACAGCATTGCAGACTTACATTGGGTACACACCATATTGTGATCCGCTGCTTTAACTAGATTATTGAAAGACACTGATTTGCAGTCTGGTAAAGTTAAATATATAAATCTTTCAGAGTCTATTCTAGTAGTACTTGATGAAGCACAGTTATCACAGTCATGTTGCCATTGATAAGAAAGGACAAATAGATTTTTTATATCTACTCCTTCATCTTGTAATACATCAAACATATATATTAAAAATTCCTGACAATCCTGCTGAATATTCTGTGAAAATTGATTTTGACCTGAACATATATCTAGAAGATTTCTAATTTCTGAAACACTTTCTATTTTTGCTCTATCACTACAACATTTGTCTAACACAGAATTCAATAAACAGCACAATGTTTGTTCCCGATTTTCAACAATCTGTCTTTGTAAATTTTGAAGAAAAAAAACAACATTAACTACTATATTAGCATAGCAGTTGACACCAGAACTGTATTCAAACTGAAATCCAACAACATCTTCAACAGAATCCTTTTTGTTTCTCTTTACAATTACACTTTTATCTACTTTATGCCTTTTTGCTGATACCTCACTGCAATTACTCTCATTTCTTCTTTTTCGGCATACCACACGTTTTTCAATCAGAGGATATTGAGGCAAATGTGGAGCATACTCTCTTCTTAACCTATTGTATTCTTTTACACAATCTAAATCTGCACAAATCTTTGTTTCATCACACTCAATCAAGTACAATCCTGATAAAGTTCTGACTCGTGATAATGCCACAAATGCCATACCCTCTTTAAACACAGAACTTCCAATGTTCACCAAAGCGCTATCTACACTTAAACCTTGAGACTTATGAATTGTCACCGCATATGCCAAACCAATAGGAAACTGTTTTCGGCGAACATATAAGTCTTTCACGAGCAAAAATATAGCTGAACAACGACAAATTTGTTCTATTTCATCAATGTCAACAAATTTAATTTTTAAAATTTCAATTCCATCTCTATTTTTGTAATTCACAAAACCAACAACATAACCCATTGCTCCATTTACTAGACCTCTTTCAACATTTAAATTCCTTCTTAAAATGACACGACAATTCAAACACACATTCAGAGTCTTTTTAAAACCAGCAGTTTTAGATATAGTCTTCTCTAATGAATCCAATTTTGATTTCAAATTTTCAGACAAAATAATTGTTGCTCCCATATGCTCTATTTTATCAATAGCTTCCAGTTTCACTATCTCTTCATTTTCTAACTGTAACATTTTGTTGTTGAACATGGAACATTCTTTCAGAGTTGGCAACAAACATATGCCAGATTTCTTCTCGTTAATTTTCTTAAATATGTTCTCTGGAAGAATGTTTTCATTTGGGTACAAATTTGAAATTAATCGTGCATGTAAAGCTTCTTTCCCTTGCTGACTTACTTTTCTGATCCTTACATCTTGTAGAATATTTTTATAATCTTCATCATTTGCCTGCCGCATATTTTGAAGCAGTTCTGCATATTTAAAGTTTAACCATATATTAACGTTTCCAATGCTCCCTAAGCACTTCCTGGTATCTTTCTGTGTGAGCATTTTGAACACAGGTTGTCCTTTCACTGGAGTCAACTGCACCATGCTTACTTCATCAATGATAAGAAGTTTCATTTTCTTCAGGACTCTCGAAATTTCGGAACACGCATCTCCTGATAGCTTGTGATACTCCAATTTGCTATCATGCTCCACTGGCAGCATCAGTAAACGATGTAAAGTAATCCCTTTAATGTTATGTGCTGCCAGCCCAGTTGGAGCAGTAACAACACAAGACAGCTGTGATTCAGTCCTTTTCTGCAGATAAGTTGCAATGGCTTTAATCAGAAAACTTTTTCCAGTTCCCGCTTCTCCACTCACGTACAGTTGGACAGGCTTAAATGATGTACATGAGCACTCTTTTTTCTCATGACTGAATCCATGTTCAATCTGTTCTGTGACTTCGTCATATATCTGTTTCTGCTCAAGGTTTAGTTGTTTCACAAAATCTTCTAAGTTAACTTCATCATCTTGACCTTGTTCCATAGCTCTTTCCACCTCATCCAAGGCAGTAGCAGCTTCATTTTGGATAATTGGTCCTCCTAGTGGATCCTGACTCAATGAAGCAGAACTCTGACTGCCTTGAGAACTGTCTCTCGCAATCTCTGCAGCAATTGTGACTTCTTGCTCTATTTCTTCATTCAACATTTGCAGATAATTTGGAAAAACAGGACATTCTATGGTATCCTTCGTTGCATTAAAGGAGTCTTCATAACAGAGAAAATCTCCAAGAAGTTCCTCTTCTTCACGCCACGGTTTAAACAGTTGCAAAAGAGCCAAATAACAAAATTCCCTTTTGTCTGGATTATCACAACTCAATTTGCGATGATTAATCAAATGACCTTTTTTCTGTTTCACTAGACATCCTTCACATCCAATGACTCCATATATTCCATTATTGATATCTTCTCTGATGTTCCTCTTATAAATATATCTCTGCAGAACTTCATAGAGACAAGCGTTCTCAAGGTGATGACTTCTATTTGGATAGTATGTATCCAACATGTTTGTCTTCAAAATATCTGTAATTTCTGGTTCTTTCTCCGCCAAATACTCTATCTCTTGTATGTTATGTTATGTTAATAACTTTTATTCAGCGCACAGCTGCCCCAGCGAAGGGGCGTCCTGGCGCCTGATCAAGTACCACAACATAACAGATCGCCACTGAGAAGAAGAAATTAATTAACGGAGGTGAACAGATGGGTCTTAATCGCCCGTCTGAAAAGAGTCAGGCTATTCAGGGCACGGATATGGACAGGAAGAGAGTTCCATAGTCCAGCCGCCATAACACAAAAAGAACGACCTCCTATCCTACTCAATCTGAATCTAGGCACGTTCGCTAGGTAGAGAGATTCCGACCTGAGAGACCGCCTGGGGACATATGGGGAAACAAGGCCCATCAAGGCGGGGGGAGACGAGAGTTTCAAGATCTTAAATGTCAAACAGAGTGCCTTAAATTTGATTCTCTGTCTGACCGGCAGCCAATGCAGGGAGGTCAGGACTGCCGATACAGAGCACCGTCTCGGGAGGCCTACAATGGCCCGCGCAGCGGCATTCTGTACTCTCTGCAGTCTAGTCGCCTCAGCCTGATTAACGCCGAGTAACAGAGCACTCCCATAGTCCAGCCGGGAAAGAATGGAGGCTTGGACAACCAGTTGCCGAGTAGGGGGGTCGAAGAATTTAAGGACCGGTCTCAGTCCTCGCAGAATCCCATAACAGGTGGCTGCGATCTTCTTAGTATGGCTGGTAAAAGAAAGGTTGGAATCCAGCCAGACCCCCAAGTTCTTCACTTCGGCCGCTGGAATGGGAGTCACCCCCAGCTCAGGAGGCCACCATTGATCTCCCCACGAATCCGCTTGCTTTCCTAAAATCAGGACTTCGGTTTTCTTGGCGTTTAACTGTAAACAGTTAATACGCATCCAGTCCGCCACGGCAAGAAGCCCTGCGCGAAACCTGGGGGCAGTCACCTCAGGGTCCCCACTGAGTGTCACCGCTAGCTGCGTGTCATCGGCATAAGATGTCATGGTTAAGCCAGATTGTCTAACTACGGCAGCTAGCGGTTTCACATACAAGTTGAACAGCGTGGGGCTCAACGCCGAACCCTGAGGGACTCCTAACCCCAGAGGATGGAACGAGGACTGACCAGGAGGAATGGCCACTTTAAAAAACCGGTCCGAAAGGAAAGAGCGGAACCATTGAAGAGCCTTGCCCTCAAGTCCCACTTCCTCCAACCTCCGCAACAAAATGCCATGAGACACAGTATCAAATGCGGCGCTCAGATCTAACAAAAGGAGCGCCGCTGTCTGCCCCACATCCAGCACCGAACGGAGATGTTCGCTCATAAAGAGCAGAGCCGTTTCGGTGCTGTGTTGTGCCCGAAAGCCATTCTGACTCTCGTCAAGAATATTATTACGAGAGAGATGGGCAGACAAGATGGAATTTACATGTGCCTCAGTGACCTTGGCGGTCCAGGGCAGGAGGGAGATGGGGCGATAGTTCTCAGGGAGCAGAGGGTCTAGACTAGGCTTCTTCAATATAGGGCTGACCACAGCTTGCTTCCAAGAAGCAGGAACCACGCCTTCCGTAAGTGAAAGATTAATCAGGTCCAGTATGGGTTCACGACACAGGGGCGGGAGGAGAGTGATAAGCTCTGGCTTCAAAGGATCTAAAGGAGAGCCCGATTTAATTTTGAGGCTCAGGGTGTCAAATGCCTCAGCCGACATAGCAGGCAAGGAGGACAGAGGTTCACAATCTGGAACCCCAACAGGCCTGGGCTCAGCATCGGGCACAGCTGGCATAAACCCTCGGTAGATTATCTGCACCTTCTCCACGAAAAAGGATGCCAAGCTTTCACAATGAGAGTCCGTGCAGATTTCTAGCGAGGTGGCCCGTTTACCCATCAGATCTTTAAGCACCTTAAAAATTAATTTAGATGGATTAGGGCTGTTGGAGAACTCAAACGCATAATATGCTGCCCGGGCTTGACAGATAGCTCTGTGTACAGATTTCAAAACTTGATTTCGTGTTGCAGCAAGACCTAGACTCACCCAAATGATGGTTCTAGATTTGGCATAGAGACTTGCTGACGACAATCGATCAGAACATTCATACGCTCCAATTTCTCGATGCGACAACATCTTCAGACTGTAACTGTATAATTTCTTGCTTAGACTCTTTTCATGTGAAATGTCCTCCCACATTTCCTTTAGTTCTGTCTTTTCTTTTTTTGTGATGTAAGACGTCACATATCGAGCCACAGCAATAGAGTTGTCAGCAACGAATTGAATATCCATGTTAGCATTCCACATGGACAAAATCACTGGGTTGTAGTCATTGATGTACTTGGACTCTTTGTCTCTTTTTAAATTGTATGTATTTTTTGGTGATTTCCTCGTCACAGTATGTCGCAGAGAAGACATCAAATTATTTACTCTTCCTTTAGAAATCACTGGTCGTGGAAAGCTGAAACGACATTTTGTGTAGAACTTGTCCTTGTTTCTGAATTTTCGACGACAGTACTTTCCACAACGATGGGATTGAAAGCGTAAAACTTGTTGCCTTAAACTGTTTTCTTCCGTAGTTTTCGGAACAGCACATGTTGAATACTCTTCAATGAAACTCATCACTGTCTCATCCGAATCTGTTCCAAATTTGGGTGCATCTTTAATCCACAACAACATATGTATGTGAGGAGCACCTCTCGCTTGATACTCCTTTCTCGAAAAGAAATCCAAAACCTTTCCAAGGGGAGGATTTTTTTTGTTGGTAATAAAAGACATCATAGCTTCAAATCTATGATTAAAATATCTGCATACATTCACTGGATCCAAAGAACACAGTTCTCCAGGTGTTTTGAATTCTATATTTTGTATATTAGCATTGGCCTCTCGTAGAAATTGAAGTAAGTCCTCCCATGCATACTCAGCACAGCTAAGAGTGAGGAACCATGTAGGAGTTCCTAAGTTTCTTAGCATACATTTCAATTCCCCATGGCGACGGTACCAATACTCATTTGTACCACGCTGACATGCCATGAGATTGATTAGATGAGATTCTAAAATATTATCTTGCAGATTCACATTCTCCATAAAGTCTCTCGCCGAAACATTTTGTAGAAGTGCTCCACTTTTCAGAATATGGTTTACTGCATAAGAAAGCCCAGACAAGTCACTTTCATACAGTAGATGAAACAAATAGGGAATGCATTGGCGAAACCTTGCATCTTCAGCATATAATCTTACAGTTCGATATTCAGATGCAGGAATTTGAAGTGGTCGATCGTCATATCGTCCACCTCGACCTGTTGGAAATAGCTGTGGAAAACAATGAGCTTCCAAACTTTCTTCCCATACACTAATGGAACTTCCTTTTGCTGTTTTCATTTGAAACAATTCAATTGCATTCCCCATTACTTCTTTGGAATGCAAAGGATGAACAGTATAATGTTCATATATTTCTTCACTTCTAGACACATCAACTTTTTCAATTTGGCCGCCTGAACAATCACTGTCTTCATCTGTAGCTGTTTCCTCTGCTGCAACACATACATCTTTGTAGTACTCATTGTTTTTGACTACATACAACGTTGACTTTTTGACCTTCTTAACATCCACTAAATCTTGCCAGATTTTTTTACTCTTTGTTGGAACCCCATTAACTAGAATAACTAAAGGTTCCTCTTCTACTTTTTCTATACCAATTGTATCAATATTTTTTTTCAAATCTAGGGGCAAATAAACAACTCTTCCCTTTAATCCTCTCTGCAAATCTGTAGGAGGCAATTTCCCTATCTTAGGCTCCATGCGAACAATTGCCTGAAAAGGATGGACACATTGAATCAAAATAGACTCATATGTATTTAAATCCATCAATTCACGGGGAATGTCTATCAACTCCAGATTATTATGAACAGCTCTAGCAGGCATTCTGTTTTGATTTAATTTGTAATAACAATATTTACAAATACGCTGATCAGAACTCAAATCAAAAGAATTCTCCACCCACAAATAAGTTGCTAAATCTTTCCACTCATAATTATCCATCTTTTCACTTTTTGCATATAAATCAACTAACCTAGTCTGAATCTTATAATGAGTCCGTCGACAACACACACAAGTAAAATTCGGCCTTTCACTTGATTTCACCTTAAACCTGGTAATTTCCTTCTCAAACTTTTCTGTATTTAAAGTACCTTTTTTGCCCCATATTTAAAAAGTGATGCATGTAGGTAGATGCGTCACTTTTTAAACCTCTGTGCCACATTATACTCAAAAATGTAAAAAACATTTATTTTCCCCAAAATCGTTTTTGACATTACATTTAGGAAACACAGCACAGATCCTATTTACAATCATCTGCCTCACAGCAGGGATAAGACTGAGGCAAAATCTTGCACCTGCCTCACAACAGGAATAAGAGTGAGGCAAACGCTTTCTCATGGAGCTTCACAATTTTACAAAATACAATTCCTCTATGCAAACAAACTCAATATGCTTCCTACACTGTTTTAAAACACAGCTAACATCATTGTAAAGAGTCAAATTTACACCTATGTCTAAGAATACAGACAGGGATATGATTCATGAAGCCTAGTCCACTGCACACTTAGATACAATCCTCACCACCTAGGCTCCCCAGGAAAGCCCAAACATGTACCTTTTTTCCCCATATTTAAAAAGTGACGCATGTATGCGTCATTTTTTAAACCTTTGCGCCACATTATACTCAAATATGTAAAATCCATTTATTTTCCCCAAAATCGTTTTTGACATCACATTTAGGAAACACAGCACAGATCATATTTACAACCATCTGCCTCACAGCAGGGATAATACTGAGGCAAAATCTTGCACATGAAGCTTCACAATTTTACAAAATACAATTCCTCTATGCAAACAAACTCAATATGCTTCCTACACTGAGTTAACACAGGTAACATCATTGTAAAGAGTCAAATGTATTTCTATTAAACATGCACACATTCTTGTTTCCTTTTAAAAAATGTAAAAACTATTTTTCCCCCAAAATCGTTTTTTACATTACATTTACAAAACACAGCACAGGTCCTACGTAGAAGCATTCCATGTCACGACTAAAAATTCACAAGTTTACAAAATACAATTACTCTATGCAGTAAAAACTTTTTACCAAGCATTATCAAAAAGCATGACACAAAGCAACATGTAAAGACCACAATTTCCTTCCAAATCTTCTCCATAGAGTATACAAGTCTCTATGTATATTAAATGAATCATAACTCACCTTTACAAATATTTTAGGAGATTCAGAACAGTGTCAGATACACACACCAATATTTCTTTAGCAGAGCAAAAGATATGTTCTCCAGACACTGCAAACCATAAAGGCACAGAAAAGCTCTAATTCTACACAGATATCCCTTTTTGTTAACCAATCAAATCTCTTCCCTCTCTATTTTCAAACCAACACCCTTCCCCCCTCAGCCCTTTCTACCTGTTACCATAGCAACTCCCTCCTCACTGAGCTCCCAGGGTTAAAAGTTTATTTTACAATGTTGCAAATCACCTCAGCAAAGATGTTTGACCTGCGAATACACCAGCTTATCTGGTGCAATGTTTCTTTAAATTACTTTTTTTTAACCATTCAAATTACTTCTTACACAGAACACAACCATGCACCCTAACTTTCAGTTTTCAACTATCTCATTCTACCAATCATTGCTTGTGATTCAATAGCACAGAAACTCCACAGGTTTTTTTTTGCAAACTCCTATTGTTCCAACTGCCATTTCTTTTCCACACTTCATCTGACTGCATCAGAATCTCCTCTCACCATGTATTCTGTCTGGATTATTGGACATAGCTATATCCACTGGGCTCAAAGGTATGCAGCTACCAGAAATTTCCACAACCTTGACTTACCAAATGTGAAGATTAAATGGATTGGCCACAGAGGATTGAAATGTCACCAATTGATACCATTGGTGAAAACCTTTTTGCATTTGCCACACCCTGACCTGTTAATTGTGCACTGTGGAGGAAATGACTTGGGCACTTTGACTGGGGTAGGTCTGGAAATGCTTATAAAGGACACCTTTGATCAATTGATGGCACTTTTTCCTCAATCTGCCTTGGTATATTCCAATATATGCCAAAGGCAGAAATGGAAGTGGTCCAATCAATTTTGTCCACAATTTGAGAAAGCATGGAAACATGTGAATAAATCTGTTTCTGCTTACATGAGAGACTATGGAATGGGTTCAATATACAATAATAACTTGCGTTACAACATGCAAGATATCTACAGGGGAGATGGTGTGCACTTTTCTGATGAGGGGAATAGAATATTCCTCCTGAATTTAAGACTGTGCATTGGTACCTACTTGTAGGTACCTAAATCAGCCACAGAACCCAAAAGCCCGTTTCAGGGCTACCCTATCTCTGATCACTCCAAATGATTATCTTTTTCTAACTGTTTTCACTATTTTTCACCAAAGTACGCTGTTCTGCCTGGTTTTTCAGATTAGATAGGACCAGCTCATCGGAGCATTACTAACTCAGCCAGAACGTTACCATCTCCCCCTCCCTAGTACCTATTTACAACAGGTAACAACATACATCTACCACCTAAGGACAGGGAATTCCTAAGATGCATACCCAGACTTCCTATAATATCAGCAATCGGCGGCCTCGCGGTCCCATACGAACCCAGACCTCTCTACCCAGACGGCAGTTTATCGGCTATCGGCGGCCTCGCGGTCCCATACGAACCCAGACCTCTCTACCCAGACGGCAGTATCAGAATCGGCGGCCTCGTGGTCCCATACGAACCCAGACCTCTCTACCCAGACGGCAGTTTATCGGCTATCGGCGGCCTCGCGGTCCCATACGAACCCAGACCTCTCTACCCAGACGGCAGTATCAGAATCGGCAGCCTCGCGGTCCCAGACGGACCCAGACCTCTCTACCCAGCGGCAGTTTCGGCGGCCTCGCGGTCCCATACGAACCCAGACCTCTCTACCCAGCGGCAGTTTATCCTATGATTACCATTACATAAAGGGATCAGTCTCACTATTCATCAGGGGTATAGAACTACAGTATTACAGATCACACAATGGTTGCCAATTTGGATAATGTACAACTTATTCTTTAATTCAAGGGGCTCCTCTCTCCCTTATTCAGTTACCACTTACCTGATCAGGGTTAGCATCTGTTCACATAGTTGCATCTAACTAGAAGAATAGGTTACCTTCTCATACAAGAATACGAAGCACATGTCGGTTCACTAAGAACTGGGGTATCTTTATTACAATAACAACAATAGCAACACATAATAGACACATACACAGATCTGCAGGGTCTCTGTAAAGACCACATCCACATCTAACTAACAGGGACTGTAAATAGACTGCACACCGCTGAAAGGAAAAGGATTAGTAATACAAGGTTAATGTTTCATGGGCACTAACATAACAGGACAGATATCACCTGATTAGTATGAAGTCTTGTTCTAGCTGTCATCTGGATTCCTCCCTCGTCTGTGATTCTCCTCTGCACTCTGGACATGCATCTGCGCTGATCACTCTGCACTGGACACCTCTCCCCCACGAACTGTCTCCGCCTTCCAGCTTCAGTCTAATTGTTTCTGCCGCTCTGATAACCGTTCGCTCCACTAGCTTCTTCATTCTGTCTGATTATCTCTGTTCAAATGTCCAATTCACTCCAGCTGCTCTCACAGATTAATATAACTTCAGTCTCTTCCAAAAGGCATCACTTCAGACTCCAGCTGATCACAACTCCTCCTGATAAGTAACTACTTCTGACTTCTGTCTTCAGCTCCAAACATTGCTTCATCTCTCTCTGTTCAGAACACCATCTACTCACTACTGCTTCTAGTTTCTCTCTCTTGGTTCCAGCTCACTGACTGTCTGTCTTCCCTCTGTTCCAAGCATCCACTGTCTCTTCTCCCCTGCTCCATCTCCTCTCCTTCTGCACTCTAACGCTCTCCGTTCCAATCATCGACTGCACTCCTTCCAACCCAAAGTCTTTCTCTCTGACTCCGCCTCTGCACTTCACTAATATGGAATGCTGACTCCTCATGGAAAGTTCCAGCCATCAGCCTGCCGCCCACCAAATTCTTGTACCTCCCCGTACCAAGGACACATCCCCAGCCGGCCGGCCCGATGTTGTGTCTTCGGCATGAAGAAAAATACAATCCTTCGACAAGGGCCAGCCCGAGCCGGTTCTCTCCAGGCGAACAACACCTCATAACTAAAACATTACCTTTACCCTGCAAGCATCTCAGTTCTGCAGGGACAGAAAGCAAAATGGAGTCTCTCTAGTTCTGGGCCTTGTAGGCCTGAGAAGGATGAAATAACACTTAGCTCTATCAGAGTACCTACACAAACCATACCAATATGTAATATAAAGTCAAGACAACAGGATCCACCCTCTACTATAGGTAGAATCATGAAAGGACACATAATTATGTCAAAGCCAATAGGCAATAGATGGATTAGAGTCAACAATAAGGGATCTATCATCATATTAAGCAGCTATCCTTTAGTTTATGCTTCTAGGTCTGGCAAAAAGGCCTTAAAAGGACCAACACAAGGCAAGAACAGAGATTCAGGATGGTAGCAAGCTTAAAGTCACCATCACTCAGAAATAGAGCCCAAAAACCGAGCAGTACATACGCTCCCCGGTACGCTTCCCGGTGCGTGTACCGGGCGCTACCCCCGCGAAAATTTAAAAATATATATATTTTTTGGGCCTATATGGGCCTCCTAAGACCCCCTCAGAAAACCTAGAGTGTCAGGGAGTACCTACTGTGCCCCCTTATACCCATTCCCAATGTTGTTTGTCCGCCATTTTCTGACTCAAATCTACCGAAACACAAAATGGAGGACTCCCGTTGCGCTTACCGGTACGCGTACCGGGGCGCTCACCGGTAAGCGCTCCCAAAAAATGTTAAAAATTAATTTACATAAAAACCACTGGAGACACTTTCACCAAATATAGAATAGCTCATACTACATAGCAATCCCTACCATTTTCCCAAATTCGATGGAATTCCATTGAGACATTTGAGCTGTAGCACTGTCTAAATATCCTGAGGTAAATAACTTCACAAAAACACATCAGAAGTGTTAGAATTGACAGCCAATTAAAATGTTACTTTCATTTTCTACTTTTTTTACCTGACATTTGATTGGTTATGTACCTGAATATATATAAAGAAATTGAGGGAAACGCAGCCATTTTGACTACTACTTCCTGGTGTACAATTCAAAAGGATTTTCACTAATAACTTCAATTGCTTTTTCAAAGGTAAGATGTTTTTTGGAAAACTGAAGTATATTGTGCACTTTAAGTTAATTTGGAAAACATTTTCTGATAGTTATATACTATCCCTCTGTAATAGTTGTAGATTGAGATAGGCTTCTCTGTTATAGTTATGGATGGAGTTAGGCTTGTCTTGTATAATTATGAATTTACTTAGGTTTCATCACATACACTTTTTTATATTTCTACTTCCAGCCTGATACCATACACTGCCCAAAGATAACTTCACTATTAAAAAATCAAAACTACCTGTCTGAACTTAAACCCAACAGTGCCCTATCTCTACTGATATATTTATTTTGTATGCAATTTACAGCAACATAATGGAAGGAGATCAAAATAAATTTAATATTTTATTCGAACTTGATCTTCAGGACAATCCAGAGGAAGAGATTAACAATTCAGATTTTTTCGATCAGTCTCTTGATGAAGAGTTTCTGAAATATGTGGAAGAAATGGAATCATGTAATCCAAATGAGGACATTCCAGACGAGATAATGTTGGAAGTCTTATTAAATTTTGAAAAATCAGAGCAATAAATTTATATTTAATAATTAAAAATTGTTCCAGACATTATTCTTTTTTATATGTAATCAATGAAATAGTACCAAAATGAATATAATATAATGTGAGACTTATAGTATACTGGGCAACTTTTTTGTTTTACAGAGTAATTTTGCTCATAGATACTTCCTTTCTCCCACTATATTATCTCCAAAGTGTATTTGACATCTCTTTTTCATCTCCTGCCTCCATGTTCTTTATGTTTTCCTGACAGACTATGGTATGTGGGTGTAGAGGTGTGTGTAGGTGTGTGGGGTATGTGGGTGTTGGTGGGGGTGTGGGTGTGTAAGCTGTGTGTGTGGGTGTGAGTGTGTGGGGTGTTTGAGTGTAGGTGGAGGTGTGGGTGTGTGAGGTGTGTGTGGGGGTGTGTGGATGTGGGGGGTATGTGTGTAAGATATGTGTGTATATGTGGGATGTGTGGGTGTGTCTGTGAGGTGTGGGTGTGTGTGTGTGTGTGAAGGGGAGGTGTGTGTGTGGGATGTGTCTGTAACGTATCTGTGTGTGCGTGTGTGTGTTTGTGTTGGGGGGTGAGGTGTGTGTGTGTGTCTGGGTGTGTGGCATGTGTGGTTGTGGGTGTGGATGTGTAAGGTGTCAGTGTAGGGCTGTGGGGTGTTTGGGTGTAGGTGTGCGTGTGTGAGGTGTGTGTGGGGAGTGTGTGGGTGTGGGGGTGTGGGGTTGTGTGGGACGTACTTGTAGGTACCTAAAAAAGCCAGAGAACCCAAAAGCTCTTTTCAGAGCTACCCTACCTGTAATCACTCAAAATGATTATTTTACACTATTATTTTCACTATTTTTTTACCCGATGGACCCTTTCATGGCCCCCACATCAAACCTAGGGGGCCAGGGGGGGTCTACCCTGCCCCCTTTTCATTATTTTCCCTTTAGTTTTTACCACCTGTTGTGTCTTGATCCTACTGAGACACAAGATGGCGGCCGCTGCGGACTGTTTCGAATGTTTACAGACACCCGAGAACCAATCAACTTGCCGTGCGCAAGTCGCGTGGCGCGCCTGGAGCGCTCCCCGGTGCGCGTACTGGGGCGCGCTTACAGATATATAAAATTTTTTAAACCTAAATTACTCAAAATCCACTGGAGCACATATCTTGAGACATAGCAAAGGCACATCGGGCTACCAGTCCCTACAATTTTGTCAAGTTTGGTGAAAATCCATTCAGCCGTTCGAGCTAAAAGTGCGACCGACCGCCCTATGGAAATTAACATGGGGAAAACACGTTTTGGGATCCCCCTTTTATCTCGGCCCCCGCTTGACGAATCCCCCCCAAACTTTCAGGGAAGGAGCGGAGAGCCGCGAGGCAAAGTTGCTGAATTCAGGCTGATTCCTCAACCGGCGGCAAAGTTATTCCAAATAGAATGTTGCGATTTCCCTATGAAAATCAATCCTAAATATATATACCTACTGGCGACCGCCAGTAGGTAATATATATATATATATATATATATATATATATATATATATATATATTACCTACTGGCGGTCGCCAGTAGGTATATATAGTTAGGATTTTTCTCTATGGGTTTTTTGAAAATTCTATGTCTAATAACTTTGGCGTTTGTGGACGGAATTGGCTGAAATTTTCAGGAAAATGGCACATTTTGTTTCTGAGCAGCCCTTAAAAATTTGGGGGGGGTTCGTCCAGTGGGGGCCGAGAAAAAAGGGGGGTCCCAAAACGTGTTTTTAACATTGAGTTTTCCATAGGGCGGTTGGCCTCACTTTTAGCCCGAACGGCTGAATGGATTTGCACGAAACTTGGCAAAATTGTAGGGACTGGTAGCCCGATGTGCCTTTTGTAGGTCTCAATATATGTGCTCCAGTGGATTTTGGGAAATTAACGTTTAAAAAAAGATATATATCTGTAACAGCGGACCGGGCAGCGGCCCAGGACGCGTACTTTTCGCGCAACGGAGCTTTGTGAAGCGAAGCTGATTGGTTCTCTGGCGTCTGTCAACATTCCAAACAGTCCGTAGCGGCCGCCATCTTGTCTCTCGGTAGGATCGAGAGACAAGAGGAGGCCAAAGCGAAGGGGCAAATGACCATAAGGGGGAATAGTAGATCCTCGCTGACCCCCTAGGTTTGATGTGGAGGTTTTAAAAGGGCCCCGCGGGGCAAAAAAAAAAAATAATAATAATAATCGAACGGCTGAATGGATTTGCACGAAACTTGGCAAAATTGTAGGGACTGGTAGCCCGATGTGCCTTTGCTAGGTCTCAATATATGTGCTCCAGTGGATTTTGAGAAATTAACGTTCAAAAAAAGATATATATCTGTAACAGCGCTCCGCCTCGCGTAACGGAGGTTTGCGAAGCGGATTGGTCATTCTGTCACTGGGCTATAGTTGGGCTACATCTGGCTAATATTTGGGCTACATTTGTTTTTTTGTGTGTCTGGCGGCCATCTTTGGGCTACATTGGGCTACATTGGGCTTCATTGGGCTACATTGGGCTACATTTGGGCTCCAACATATATATAGGCCAATGTAGCCCAATATATATTTTTCAAAGTTAATTTTCGTAAAAACCACTGGAGCATATATCTTGAGACATAGCAAAGGCACATCGGGCTACCAGTCCCTACAATTTTGCCAAGTTTCGTGCAAATCCATTCAGCCGTTCGAGCTAAAAGTGAGTCCAACCGCCCTATGGAAATGAAGGAAATGAATGGGTAATTTGTAATTAGCAAATAGCTAATCGCAAACTAGGAATGGTAAAGAATCGCTATTTATTCCTTAAAGTTCGCTATTTAGGAAATGCAAAAAACTTTGATGATACATATGGCGGTTCATCTCTAACAAGATAAGAAGCATAGGGATACATTTATGATGACTGGCGCATCACCAGGGATGTGTTAGTCATTCTGTGCCGCTGTTCCGTCACCTATGGTGTGCTGCATTTACAATGCGGCGCATCATGGGGCAAAAACAGCACAGATGCGTGATGTATCTGTGCCGTAAAGGTGGCGCATTGCTGGAGTTGTATCGCAAGTGTGATGAAGCTCCAGCAAGGGTCGGGGGTGCCCCTGTCGCAGGGTTTCTGTTCTCACACAGAACTGTGGACAGAGGATTGGAACCTCGGCGAATTAGGGTGTCCCAAAACTCACGTTAGTAATCAAAAACTCCTTAGCAAGCTAGGTACAGTGTCACATTGGATATAACAAACTCTCAATGTTTAGACAATCCAGAATATGAACTTATAGTACCTCAGGATACGTGGAACTCATGAACAGTCGGTCGTTATATATTTCTTAGAAACCAGAACATGGAGTTAAGAAGAACACATGTGTATTTGAAATGTTTATTTACTAATGCCGTCTTCTGAGGCGTAGTATCTTAGATTATACAAGTACACATATTATCAGTAGCAAAATTACCAGCATAGTCAGTAGTACATAAAAAGCGAATGGTGACAGTATGTTAACATGCTGTAAATGAATAAGAGTTAGCAACACTTATAAGCAGCCGCGGGCCGTGGAGGGAGTTACGGTGAGGCAGGGAGGCGGGAAGGGGGAGAAGCAGGGTGGAGAATACAAGTACACATATTATCAGTAGCAAAATTACCAGCATAGTTACTAGTACATAAAAAGCGAATGGTGACAGTATGTTAACATGCTGTAAATGAATAAGAGTTAGCAACACTTATAAGCAGCCGCGGGCCGTGGAGGGAGTTACGGTGGGGCAGGGAGGCGGGGAGGGGGAGGGGCAAGGTAGAGAGGGCTCCACCCTGCTTCTCCCCCTCCCCGCCTCCCTGCCTCACCGTAACTCCCTCCACGGCCCGCGGCTGCTTATATCTCACCCTCCCTAATACACATATTATATTATTTGCTAAGAAGGTCTCTTTGTGTTGGTTTAGGGCGTGCCCATACTTTAGTGTCTTAGATTTGAAGGAATCACATCAGCATACACCAGCTCTCTCTTCATGTGAACCGCATCAACTGTTGTGTATGTGTGTTCGGCAAAGCAATATAAAACCCGCCTCATGCCCAGAATTGGCAGAAGTTGCACTTATGTTATGAGTATGAAGTCGTGGAGATCAGACCTCATAACAATTCTGTATCGTGTTGTTCTTGAAACTTTAGCACTCGCTGTACAGATATAGTTTAACAAGCAAAGCAGATAGTAGAGCAATAACATATTATTCTCATGTAAACCACGATGAACTACTAGGTGGAAAGCTAAAGCAACAACTAAGTGTCGTGTGCAGAAGTTGCAAAAAAGGAAAAATGGCGTTTAAACCGGTAATGAGCCCATGCTAACTTAACACGGTGTAAAGATATCCAGGACCTAGATGACACCTCCCCATGATCCGGAAACGAACTGAATAAGATAATAGAAGTGCCATCTCATGAGAGTAGATTGCAAGTTTATATGTGGACGGTCCGCAAGGTAAAGCATTAAAAACTAGGAAAATTTAATGCTAAAGAAAAATAAAACAGCCAAGTACTTTATCGAGTCTTAAGCCAATAGGCAAGGTAAATAATAAAAACTTGACAAATAAGTCAATGAATTGTCAATGAAATGCTAGTACTCAGCATATCAAACATGAAAAAGGTCTATGACATAACTGTGTATGCAAAATAAGCTGCAACAGCCTCCAATAGGAAGTCACCGTCTTCATCCGAAAACAGTTCAGCCATCCAATTTAAAAGCGGAAAAGAACATACGTGCTCTCCCAGCACCGGATCCTCTATCACCATCAGAGGACAGCTCGGTGGGTTTTCAAGAAAGCTCTGTTCCATGAAAGACTGTGCTGCCGCCAGTAAATTCCAGGGACCAAGTAGTCCATGCATCAATGCCACAGCCATAATCCTTTCGCCAGGACAAACCAACTCGTGAGTAATGATAGGAGTCATCAGCTGATTAAAGTCGACGTCAGGAGAAACCGGTCCGCAGAGACACAAATCAATGGCCCAATCGAAATCACAGGTCAGGCAGTGAAATACAGGCTGGACACAGGTGAAGTAGGAGAATCGAAAAGATAATCCATATGCCGTGCTTAATATCGCCAACGGCATTGTGCCATAATATTCTAGCATGCGATTGCGGAACAGTGTCAGCAGCTGCAGGGTGGGAGGTTGCATAGGAGGGACATCCATATTTAAAAATGTAAAAAAGCACAAGAGCGTCCGCTGGTAATGCAAGTAAAAATGCCAATCCACGAACCAGAGTGGAGAAAATAGAATGAAAGGAAGCAGGGATGACTCCAAAGATTTTCTCAAATGAAGTCACGAGACCACTGGTAACAACTTTAAAAAAGTGCGCCAGGGTCTTTGTGGAGGATGCGTTAAAGATAGTCGGAACCATCTTGCTGAAATTGAAAGGCAAATCTGAATTAAAAGTATTCCTTTTATCGTAACAGTAAGTGAACGGGTTATTTGCTGCAGAAATGTTCTATTTCCTCCCACACATGAACATAGGGAGTTTTCAATCTGGCCACAAATACCAACCTTGGGACAGATTTCAACGGCATGGCAAGAATAAGAGCTCTTTTGTCTCAGAGAGAGGTGGCCTTGAGTTCGGCCCGTGAAACTTTCGTGCTTCACATAGCGAACACCCGTACAGAGGTGCAGACCCTTTTCAATTAACTCAGAACAATCTTCATTATTGAGCATCAAATAACTACCATTTTCCAACAACTTGAACGTGGGGATGATAGCAGGAACTGGCGTGCCTTGCAACACGCAAGCCATATTTGGTCGGTGTTTGTTGCATGAACCGTGTAACTGTATGTGCCTACACATTAGTGAATGATCTGGCGTCTCAGTGCATTCCTCTCCATTCAGATAAACTTCTTGATCATCTTTGAAACATCTGTATGTGTATGGAAGCGACCAGACCTCATGAAGAAAAGCACTACCTAAAGGTTCATAACGACCTATTGGTATATATTTCATACAATTTGAAAACTTATATAAAGCAAAAGGCAGCGTTATTAAACCGTGGATAAGGCACGTTGCCAAAAAACCCGCAATCCTCTGCTGATGATGTCACTGAGCATGTCATGAATGATGTAATATGTGACATCATCAGCAGTGGATTACGGGTAATAGTATCTCTAGTTTACTCCCCTATAGCTGTCTTTCTTTTAACATAAGTGTCTGTTTCCTTCCCTTATACTTACTGTTTTTGGTTCGCTTCTAGTTCGCGTACCGGCGAGCGAACTGGGAAGCGAACTAAGAGAAATAGAGGTTGGCACAGTTCCAAATATTGTACCAATTTTTTAATAACGGGGAGGTAGTTCTGAAAAGAACTTTTTTTTTTTATTGTTTTTGTTGTTTTATATTTTTTTTATTATTTTTCGGAACATTTTTTTACTTTTTTTGAATTTTTCTGAGGTTTTATATTTTTTTGGGTTTTTCTTGGAGGGGGCAATGAAAACGATTCATTGTAAAGGGCTCAACAGGAGCAACAAAACAAAAAAAGAAGTATTTATTATTTTGGGCGTTTCGTACAAACTTGCATATGATAGTCAATAGCTCTGTTGATCAGAGTGATGCTTTTTTCTCCGTAGGAAATGAATCCATCGCAAAATACGCAGGTGTGTTTTACTTCACCAAATTTCATTTGTATATTTGGCACCATCTCCCTGCCCTCTGGTCCCGTTACTTCCGGTACAACAGATCTTCTGGCCATAATAGGGAGATTATCTAGGTCGTTCCGAAACTGTGCAGCACTGTAGTTGTTAGGATGCCACCTAGTCATATGGCGATGCATTGTGTAGTTTCCGAAACTGTATTTTTTCTCTGTTCCTCTGGACAGTCTATCTTGACATATAAGGCAAGTTACGTATCTTGCATTTACTTTTTTCTGACCTTTGGGAATTTTAAAAAATTGCCAAATGAAGTTTTCTTTCCGGTGAGACGTCTTGGGCTGCTCAGGCAAAAACTGCCTCTCTTCGTGCTCGTCGTCCTGTTCCTCTTCTTCCTCTTCTTGTTGAATTATAACTTGAGCAGGTGGTCCACTCTTCCTTGGATGTGGTGGAGGTGGTGGGGAAGCACCAGCTGAAGCTACTAAAGAAGCCATTGCTCAGTGATCACAAAGGGTCTTTCTCTCACAATGATGAAAGTCAGAGTGAGGAAAGAAGGAGGGATTTTCATCATTTGGGAAAAACAAGAGTTCTCAACCAATCAAAAGTGTTCATTTTAGATTATATGACCTAGTCTTACATCATTAGGAAACCAAAAGTGAAATGAACCAATGAAAAGTGTTATTACCAAGTCACATGACTTGCTGTGTTTACGTTAAGCGCTTTGCAGGGCCTCACGGTTTGCTTCCAGAAACCTGCGCTTTGCGACTCGCTTCGCGTACCAGTTCGCTAACGTAGCACGTCATATGACGTATCACGCGACAACGTGGAACGTCATGCGGACGGGAGGCGTCACGATGTTGTTTTCTAACGCGGCACTTGGGGTAAAGAAACGTTTACCGGCTCGCGGTCTATTTCGCGGCATCAAGGTCAGCTAACGGGAAGCTTCCCGATTCGCGAAGCGGGAACGTAGAAAAAAATATATTAAAAAAAAAATTATTCATAAACATATAAAATATATTTTTGGATTTAAAGAAGAATACATTTTACAGCTACAGATATTAGCTGTTAAAAAACCAATGAAATTCACAGAAAAAACCATAGGTTATAGACCATATATAGTTAGGAATTAGCATTTACAAAACCTTGAAAATTCACTGAAAAAACCATAGGTTATAGACCATATATAGTTAGGAATTAGCATTTAGAAAACCTTATTTTACTCACACAAAACCATTGAAATTCCATATATAGTTAGTTGCACTAACTATATATCGCGCACCCGCAATCCACTGCTGATGATGTCACATATTACATCATTCATGACATGGTCAGTGACATCACTGATGACATCACTGATGACATCTCAAATGACATCACTGATGATATCTCATTTGACATCAATGGTCACATCAATGATGATATCATTAATGTGACAATACAATGCATCTCCTCACACTTTAATATAACCTCTGTTACACCCAGTGTTAAATACAGAGTATAATTTTTGAAACCATTGACACACCAATACTAGTTACTACATACGCACTCACTGATTCCTACTTCTACACACACATTCACTCATTCACCCATACAATCATTCATACATACAATCACTCATCTTTACAACACTATCATATGCACTCATACACCTATACAGACACTCACACTCTGCCACTCATCCATGGAGTTACTCACACACCTAGTCAGTCCTGTAAAGAATCAATCACAGTTCCATTTTCTAATCTACACAGTTAAACATAGAGTACCTTACATTTTCAAACATATACTAACACATACTTACTCTCTTATAGAATCACTGATACAAGTACACATTGATCTGCACAGAGTCACACACCTCCCAGCCAGCCATACACACACTCAGTCTCCCATACAAATACTTGTGCAACCAATCAATAACCCATATAGCTACTTATATAGCTACTGATCAACACATGCAGCAGCTTGCACAACAACAGACATGCTGATGCACACTTTCAGACAGTTTAGTCACTAACCCGTGCATTTAGTAAGACGCATTTAATCACTCACTCATACAGTCAATCACGCACCTACTAAAACCTTCATTCAGACACTTATACATCCACTCATTCTTCAATATGTAAAACATATTTAAACTTTACGGAAACACATAATCACTGGATGTTGTCATCAGTGATGTCATTTGAGATGTCATCAGTGATGTCATCAGTGATGTCATCAGTGATGTCACTGACCATGTCATGAATGATGTAATATGTGACATCATCAGCAGTGGATTGCGGGTGCGCGATATATAGTTAGTGCAACTAACTATATATGGAATTTCAATGGTTTTGTGTGAGTAAAATAAGGTTTTCTAAATGCTAATTCCTAACTATATATGGTCTATAACCTATGGTTTTTTCAGTGAATTTTCAAGGTTTTGTAAATGCTAATTCCTAACTATATATGGTCTATAACCTATGGTTTTTTCTGTGAATATATATATATATATATTCACTGAAAAAAAAAACATAGGTTTCACACACGTTATAGTTAGGAATTAGCATTTAAAAAACCTTGCAAATTCACTGAAACAACCATAGGTTTCACACATGTTATAGTTAGCTGGACATTTCACTCATACAAAACCTTTGAACTTCCCCCGTTATAGTTAGTTCAGCTAACTATAACTCGCGCGACCGCAATGCACTGCTGATGATGTCACATATTACATCACTCATGACATGGTCAGTGACATCAATTTGCAAGGTTTTTTAAATGCTAATTCCTAACTATGACGTGTGTGAAACCTATGGTTTTTTCAGTGAATTTCTAACGTTTTTTCAATGCTAATTCCTAACTATAACGGGTGTGAAATGTATGGTTTTTTCAGTGATTTTACAAAGTTTTTTAAATACTAATTACTAACTATAACGAGTGTAAAACCCATGGTTTTTTTAAGTGAAATTCAAAGGTTTTTAAAATGCTAATTTCTGTATCAATTTTTATATATTTATTTTTCCACAAACTGCCTTTGTATATTGTAATACATTGACTGTATCCTGTAATATACAACGGCACAGCTAGTTTTTATGATTTGGATAAAGTTGAACAGTATAGTCTACATCTTCAATCAACATATAAACACTTAAATTTGTTATTTATTTATTTTTTTGTTTTTTTTCTAACGTGCGCGCAACGTGCACGCACCTCACTATTTTTGCACTTTGGGGTCCTTCAGGGACCCCCTTAGAAGGTCAAGGAGGCTCTCCCCTGCCTCCTTTTCAAATTTTTAAAAGTATTTACGAAAAACGGGTAAAACGTCATTCATATGCCACGGTCACGCAACGTGCGCGCTCCCGTGCACGCACGTAAAGTCATGTGACTTGAAAATAACACTTTTGATTGGTTCAAAGTAGTTTCTTTTCCAGAATCTTCAAACACCCCACCCACTTCCCTCACTATCTCTTTCACTTTGATGGGAGAAGGATCTTTGGTGATTTCTTTAAAGCTTTTAATCTTGACAAAATGGCACAGCAACAGCAGCCACAGGATACATCATCTGACTCAGTTGTGGACTTTGTTGAAGAACAGCCACGTGTTTCGAAGAGCAAGGAGTCCTTCATCTGGAAGTTTTTCACCTTTCCAGAGGGGCAGAAGAAAGTTAATGCCCCGAAGGTCACCTGTAAAATCTGTGGAAGTGTGCTGTCAAGAGGGAATCCAAACAAACATTACTCTTTCAGCATCCACACGATGATAAGGCATGTCAAAAATGTGCATCAGGTTAACTTCGCAAGGGCATCTACTCGAGACCTTGCAGCCAACCCACCAGCTGCTGTCCCCAGCACCTCTTCGGCAGGAGCATCTCCTTCATCCAGTTCTTTGGATATCCGGTCACTTTGGGGAAATGTGCATATTCGTTGCAACTTCTGCAATGAGATTCTCTGCTATGGGGAGCAGAGTGTTAATTTGATTGACATGAAGATTAGACAGCACACATGCCGCCGCACTTAATTTTTTTCATTGATTATTTTTGTTCCAGTTGAACAGTTTGTTGTTACCTGTTTAATTTTTTGTTTCAAAAAAATCCCCAAAAATATGAAATTGTTCAAAAACTGCAAATAAAAAACGAAACAAAAAAGACAAAAAAACAGTTATTTTCAGAACTAACTTCACTTCTCCAAGAAGAGCTATATCTCGTATATACTGTGTCATACTTTTTTTTAATGAATGTGTAGTGTATAAATGAATGACTGAAATGACTGAGTGAAAAGGAGGAAAGGATTGATGAAATGAGTGAGGAAAGGGTAGTATGGTGAGTGAGGAAAGGGGAGTCAAAGAGTGACTGAAACAAGGGGACTAAGAGTAGGGGAGTGAGGTAAGGGGAGAGAAAGAGTAAGGGAAGGGCAGTAAGGAAAGGAAAGTGAGGGAGGAGGAGTGAGAAAAGGGGAGCATGGGACGGAGACAGGGAAGGGGAGTAAGAGATGGAGAGGGAGAAGTAGAGCAGAGTAAAGGGAGTGAAGGTAAGAAGTGGAGTGACGCTGAGGGAAGGGGTATGACGATGAAAAAAGGGGGTAAGGGAAAGTGAGAGATGAGGAGTGAGGTAGAGAGAAGTGGAGTGAGGGGATGGAAGGAGTTAGAAAAGGGGAGTGAGAGAAGGGGAGTAAGGAATGGAGTGAGAGAAGGAGAGCGAGGGGGAGTGAGGAAAAGGGAACGGGAAAGTGAAAGGGTGAGAAATACAGACAGGGGGAAGTGGAGTGGGGGAAGGGGAGTGACAGTGAGTGAAGTGCAATGACAGTTAGGGAAGGGGTATGAGGGTGAGGGAAGGGGAATGAGGGAGAAGGAAGAAAATTAAGAGAGAGGGAAAGTGAGTGAGAGAGAGAGGAGGAGTGATAGAAAGACAGAGGAAAAAAGATTAAGGGTAAAGGAGAGAGTGAGCGAGAGAGAGAGCAAGGAACTGAGAAGGAGTGAGGCAGTTAGAGTGAGTGAGACAGAGAGAGACAGGGAGAGAAACATGGATGAAAAAAAAGTGAGTGAGAGAGTGAACGAAGGGGAGTAAGTGAGATGGAGTGAGGGGGTGACAAAAGAGGAGTAAAGGAAGGAAAGTGAGGGAAGGGGAGTGAGAGAAGCAGAGCGAGGGGCAGTTAGGAAAAGGGAGCGGGAAAGTGAAGGGGTGCGAAATACAGATAGGATAAAGTGCAGAGGGGGTAAGGAGTGATGGTGAGTGAAGGGCAGTGACAGTTAGGAAAGGAGTATGAGGGTGAGGGAAGATGAATGAGGAAGAAGGAAGAAAATTAAGAGAGAGGGAACGTGAGTGAGGAAGAGAGGAGGAGTGATAGAAAGAGAGAGGAAAGGAATTTAAGGGTAAGGGAGAGAGAGGGACAGAATGAGAGAGAGGCAGAGCAAGGAACTGAGAAGGAGTGAGGCAGTTAGAGTGAGTGAGACAGAGGGAGACAGGGAGAGAAAAATGGATGAAAAAAAGTGAGGGAAGGAATAAATGAAGGGGAGTAAGTGAGATGGAGTGAGGAAAGAGGAGTGAAGGAAGAGGAGTGAGGGTGAGTGAGGGAAAGGCAGTAACAGTGAGAGAAGGGGTATGAGGGTGACAAAAGGGAGATGAGAGAGAAGGAAGGAGATTAAGAGAGAGGAAAGGGGACTGAGGGATAAATTAGAAGTGAAGGAAACAGAAAGAGAAAGACAGGAAGGGTGAGGGAGAGAGAGAGAGAGAGAGAGAGAGAGAGAAAGAGAGGGAGAGCGAGCGACCGAGAAGGAGTGAGGCGGTTAGACTGAGTGAAACAGAGGAAGAGAGGGAGAGAGAAATGAAGTGAAGCGGAGTGGGGGACTAAACGAATGGGAGTTAGCAAAAGTGAATGAGGAAAGGGAAGCAAGGGAAGAGGGCTGACGGATGGAGTGAGGGAAAGAGAGTGAGGGGGAGTGAGGGAATGGTAGCAGGTGAAAGGGAATGGGAGTGATGCACAGAGAGGAGAATATGAAGTAGGAGAAGAGGAGTGAGATTGAGTGAAGGGCAGTGACAGTGAGGGGAAATGAAGCATATTAGGATAGAGGAAAAAGTAGTGAGTGAGAGAGAAGATTTCATGGAAAGAGAAAGGAAAGAAAAGGAAGATTGGTGGAGAGAGAGGGAGACAGTGAGAGAGAGAAAGAGAGGGAGAGTGAGGGACTGTGAGAAAGTGAGGCAGTTATAGTGACTGAGACAGAGGAAGAGACTTAGAGACAGATGGAGGAAAGGGGAGTGAGTGAGGGAATAAAGGAAGGGGAGTGAGCAAAAGGAAGTGAGGGAATAAGAGAAGTAGAGTGACTGAAAGTGAGTGAGGGATGGTGTAAAGGAAAGAGAGTGAGGGGGAGAGAGAAAGGAGTGAGGGATAGAGCAAAAGAAGGGTAGTGATGGAGGAAGAAAGAAAAGAGAACTGAGGGTCACAGAGAGGAAAGAGGGAGCAGGAGAAGGTAAGTGAGGGTGAGGGAAGGGTACGGATGGTGAGAGAAGGAGTGTAAAGGTGAATTAAGAGGAGTTAAGAGAGTGAGTGAAGGAGAGTAACATGAGCAAAGAAAGTGGAGCAAGAGACAAACTGAAGAAAGTGAAAAAGGGAAAGAAGTAAGAGAGTGATGAGAAAGTATTTTTTGTTTGTCATACTCACCTTATAAGTAATGGAAAGTTAATAATATATTTCTAATAAATATAATATCTGTGGAAGAGAAGAACAAATTGAGTAATAATATATATTGCTCAATACAAAATAATTTGTACAATATGTTATCTATTTTATTTTGCTGTTCTTAGAATACATCGAATTTCACTGAAAACAGTGAGTTCAATAGTACTCATCATATAACAGCGGGCAAAAAAAGAAAGACAATCAATAAGATTGTCTTTAAAAAACCCATTCAACATATTCATTATGAATGTAACAATTAGAAAAAAACATATCTTAAATGTCTTTTTCGAACAGCAATTTTTTACGTAAGTAAGGGATATTACCAACAATCACAAAGTAACAAAACATTATTACTTCTATTTTATACACTCTAAATAAAGTATTGTACAAACATTTACCAGAAATAGTCATTTTTTGTTTCAAATACCATTCTTCATGGCCAAATAGTATGTGTGAAATCCTTAGTTTGGAAGATACTTAATAGTACTCTTAAGCGTCTGTTTCCCAACCTTCTGAATCAAAAGCACCAACATCTTTTGTACCATCTAACAATGGTTATACCTCCACCCGATGCTATTTATCATGTACATAGAACCTTAAACAACTAGCATGCTATTAGGACCTCAACATCATCTGGTATGCCGATCACACTCTGCTCATCCTTTATCTTACCAAGGAGCTGTATACCATTAAAACAAACCTCTACAAGGGAATGAAAAATGTCAGCAACATCTCCAACAACTACAACAAATCTAAAACACCTCCGACTCACTGATGATCAACATCTCCTGTGATAGCCACATCACCCACTATCTGATACACCTACACTACCTCTACGTCAACTCCAAGAGTTTTTTTTAACATCATCACCCTCACTCACAAAGTACTTTTCAACACCAGACTACCCTTTCTTAACAGCAGTAATTTACCCAGGCCAATTATCTCCCCTAAAATTTGGGTTGTAAAAAAACTAGGTAAGAATTTGGTAAGCCATAAGGCAAACGTTGTTTAAAAATAAGTCCAGCCTTTCGTACATTTCAAAAAAGGTGTGTAATGTCCTGATGTTGTAGAAGGACCATCATGGAAAATAATTGCTACAGTTACAAAAGTTCTTCCTGATATTGATAGTTGAGAAGCCACACATTTTTTATTAAAGTTGTCAGTTTTCTTCCATCAAGTCTGCATCGCTGAAGCATTAAAATTACATACTATTCATACCTTTGTATAAATAATGTTGATAACATTTGTGAGTTACATTGAGTACAGACCATGTTTTGATTTGCTTCTCTAACTAGATTATTAAAAGACACTGATTTGCAGTCTGGTAAAGTCAAATATATAAATATTTCAGTGTCTATTTCAGTACTACTTGAAAACCAACAATTGTCACAGTCATGTTGCCATTTATAAGAAAGGCCAAAAAGATTTTCAATTTCTATACCTTCATCTTGCAATACTACAAGCATATAAATTAGAAATTCCTGACAATCTTGCTGAATATTCTGTGAAAATTGATGTAAACCAGAACATATGTCTAAAACATTTCGAATATCAGAAACACTTTCTATTTTAGTTTTATTACTACTACATTTCTCAAACACAGAATTCAACAAACAACAAAATCTTTTGTCCCGATTTTCAACAATTTGTTGTAGTAAAGTTTCAAGAAAAAAAACAACATTAACCACTACATTAGCACAGCAGTTGACACCAGAACTGTTTTCTAACTGAAAACCAACAACCTCTTCAATAGAATCCTTTTTCTTTTTGCTTACTATCACTGGTTCATCTAGTTTTTTTCTTTTCTCTGCAACCTCGCTACAATTTTTCTCATATCTTCTTTTTCAACTTACCACACTCTTTTCAAGTACTGGATATTGAGGTAAATTAGAAGCATGGTCTCTTCTTAACCTATTATACTCTCTTACACCATTTACATCTGCACTAATCTTTGTGTCATCAAAATCAATCAGGTATAATCCAGATAAAGTTCTGACTCGAGATAAAGCAACACATGCCATACTCTCTTTAAACACAGTACTTCCAATATTCACCAAAGCACAATCTACACTTAAACCTTGAGATTTATGAATAGTCACCGCATATGCCAAACAAACAGGAAACTGTTTTCGGCGGACATATATATCTTTTACAAGCAAAAATCGAGCTGAATAACGACTCAATTGTTGTACTTCTTCAATTTCATCAAATTTGATTTTCAAAAATTCAATTTCATCTCTATTTGGATAATTCACAAAATCAACAACATTACCCATTGCTCCATTTACTAAACCTCTTTCCACATGTAAATTATCCGACAATTTATACATGCATATAGATTCTTTTCTAAACCAGCAGTTTTAGATATTGATTTTTCTAAAGAATCCAATTTTGACTTCAACTTTTCTGACAAAATAATAGTAGCTCCTTCATGCTCTATTCTATCAATAGCTTCCAGTTTTATAATTTCTTGATTTTCTAACTTTAGCATTTTTTCATTGAATATTGAACCTTCTTGTAGACTTGGCATCAAGCATATCACTGATTTCTTTTCTGCAATTTTTCTATATATATTCTCTGGGAGAATATTTTCGTTTGGAAACAAATTTGTAAGTAATCGTGCCTGTAAAGCTTCTTTGCCGTGTTCACTCACTTTTCCAATTCTTATACTTCAAGAATACTTTTATAATCAGCATCCTTTGCCTGTCGCATATATGTAATGAGTTCTGAATATTCGAAATATGACCAAATATTAACATTTCCCATGCTTCCCAGGCACTTTCTAGTATCTTCATGTGTAACTGTTTTAAATACTGGCTGTCCTTTCACAGGGGTTAGTTGTAGTAGATCTCCAAAAACTATGACGTGTTTTCCTCCAAATAACACATCATACTCTGTTTTAAGGATTTGCTGCATTCTTAAATGCACAAAGGCAAGCATTAAATTTGATACCATGCTTCCCTCATCAATAATGAGAAGTTTCATTTTTTTCAAGACTCTAGAAACTTCACAGCAAGCTTCTCCAGATAGCTTGTGGTATTCTAATTTATTTTCATGCTCTACTGGCAGCATCAATAAACGATATAAAGTAATCCCTTTAATGTTATGTGCTGCCAACCCAGTTGGAGCAGTAACAACACAAGAGAGTGACGACTCAGTTCTTTTCTGTAGATAAGTTGCAATTGCATTAATTAGAAAACTTTTTCCAGTTCCTGCTTCTCCACTCACGTACAGTCGGACAGGTTTAAATGACGTACATGAGCACTCTTTTTTCTCGTGATATAAACCATGCTCAATCTGTTCAGTCACTTGATCGTATATTTGTTTTTGCTCAACATTTAGTTGTTTTTCCAATTCTTCTAAGTTTATTATATCCTCTTGAGCTTGTTGCATTGCTGTTTCCACCTCATCCATGGCAGTTGCTGCTACATTTTGAATAATTGGTTCCCCTAGTGGATCCTGACTCAACGAAGGAGAACTTTGCTTGTCCTGAGAACTGTCTCTAGCAATCTCTGCTCCAATTGTAGCTTCTTGCTGTATTTCGTCGTTCAACATTTTCCGATAATTAGTAAAAGCAGAACATTCTATAGTATTTTTAGTTGCGTTGAATGAATCTTCATAACTGTCAAAATCTCCAAGTAGTTCCAGTTCTGTTCGCCATGGCTTAAAGAGTTGCAAAAGAGCTAAATAGTAAAATTCCCTTTTGTCAGGAGTTTCGCAACTCAGTTTTCGGTGATTAATCAAATGTCCTTTTCTTTGTTTCACTAAACATCCTTCAGATCCAATCACAGCATATACTCCTTTATTGATATCTTCTGTAATATTCCTCTTAAAAGTATAGCTTTGCAGTACTTCATGGAGACAAACGTTCTCAAGATGATTACTTCTATTTGGATAGTATGTATCCAACATATTTGTCTTCAAAATATCTGTACTGTCTGGTTCTCTCACTGCTAAATACTCAATTTCTTGTACAGATTTCAAAACTCGGTTTCATGTTCTTGCAAGACCTAAACTCACCCAAATGATTGTTCTAGATTTGGAGTATAGACTTGCAGATGATAAACGATCTGAACATTCATATGCTCCAAGTTCTCGATGAGACAACATCTTCAAACTGTAGCTGTACAATTTCTTACTTAGGCTCTTTTCACGAGTAATTTCTTCCCACATTTCCTTTAGTTCCGTCTTTTCAGATTTAGTAATGTAAGGCGTTACATATCGAGCCCCAGCAATGGAGTTGTCTGCAACATATTGAATATCCATGTTAGCATTCCACATGGACAAAATGACTGGGTTATAGTCATTTATGTATTTTGACTCTTCATTTCTTCTTAAGTTGTAGGTATTTTTCGGTGATTTTCTTGTGAGAGTGTGTCGCAAAGATGACATAAAATTGTTCACTCTTCCTTTTGATAATACTGGAAGTGGAAATGCAAATCAACATTTTGTGTAGAAGTTATCCTTAGATTTGTGCTTTCGACTACAGTATTTTCCACAACGATGGGTTTGAAACCGTAAGACTTGATGTCTTAAATTGTTTTCTACTGTACTTTTGGGTGCGGCACATGTAGAATATTGTTCAATAAAACTCATCACTGTGTCATCTGAATCTGTTCCAAATTTTGGGGCATCTTTGATCCATAGCAGCATATGTATGTGAGGAGCACCTCTTGCATGTTACTCCTTTCTCCAAAAGAAATCCAGAACCTCTCCAAGAGGAGGATTTTTTTGTTTGTGTTAAACGACATCATAGCTTCAAATCTATGATTGAAATACCTACATACATTAACTGGATCCAAAGAGCACAGTTCTCCAGGTGTCTTGTATTCTATATTTCATATGTTAGCATTTGCCTCTCGAAGAAATTGAAGTAAATCTTCCCAAGCATACGCTGCACAGCTTAGAGTAAGGAACCATGTAGGAGTTCCTAAGTTTCTTAGCATACATGTCAATTCCCCATGACGACGGTACCAATACTCATTCTTTCTGTTGCACTTTATCCCTAAAGTCCTTTGCCGAAACATTTTGCAAATGCACTCAACTTTTTACTATATGGTTCACTGCATAAGAAAGTCCAGACAAGTCACTCTCAAACAGAAGATTACACAAATGTGGAATACATTGGCGAAACCTTGGATCTTCTGCATATAATCTTGAAGTCCGGTTTTCAGATGCAGGAATCTGCACAGGTCGTTCATCATATCGTCCACCTTTGCCTGTTGGAAATAACTGCGGGAAACAACGAGCTTCCAAGCTTTCTTCCCATACACTAATGGGACTTCCTTTCGCTTCTTTCATTTGAAATAACTCAAAAGTATTCCCCATCACTTCTTTAGGGTGAACTGGATGCACACTATAATGTTCATACATTTCTTCAGTTCTGGACACATCCACTTTTTCAATTTGTCCAGTTGGCAAATCACTGTCCTCTTCTACAGTTGTTTACTCTTCTCCTACATATACATTTTTATAGTATGGATTATTTTTTACCAAATACAACATTGCCTTTTTCACTTTCCTAACATCCACTAATTCTTGCCAGATTTTCTTACTCTTTGTAGGAGCGCCATTAACTAGAATAACTAGAGGTTCCTCTTCCACAATTTCTACACCAATTGTTTCAATATTTTTCTTTAAATCTAGAGGCACATAAACAACTCTTCCCTTTAATCCTCTCTGTAAATCTGAAGGAGGCAATTTCCCTGTCTTAGGCTCCATGCGAACAATAGCCTGAAATGGATGCACACATTGAATGAGAATAGATTCATAGGCCAGACCGAAAAAGAAGGGGCAAAGGCCTGGAATTTTTTGTTCGGGCTGACTATTGTCACGCCACTGTAGAGCAACGATGGCAGTTTTGGCAGCTAATTCCTTCTTTCCAGGCTAAAGGTGCTCAGGCCTTTCTTTTAAACCCTTCCAAATTAAAAGTAATCTTTAAAGAAAAATCCTACTTTTTGACTTCGGAATTCGCGGCAAAAGAGCTCTTGATCTCACTCTGAATGTAACGAATTTAGTCATTATGCTGCTCTTTGATTCACAGGGGTTATTATGTTGAGGTCACTGCAATTTATTTAAATAATGTGCCCCTCTCTCTCAAAAGTTTATGGTTATATAGGTATTTAAATGAGCAGGCTTTTGAATAATTAATTATTGCATCCTATGACCCTATGCCTAATTATTTCAAGAATCTCTATGCTACGGTTAAAAGACATAAGGGCTGAATAGAAAGAGATTAATATTAGAGGGAGGAGGCAGGGAGACACCAGATGCTTCTCGCAACATCAACATTAAGGACTACGTCCTTATTCCCGCGATGGGTTGGGGTCAGGGCTTAGGGGTGGGGGGGAGGGCGGTTCACCTGGATGGCTGGGGGGTGTAAGCAAAGTCAAGAGCAAAAAAAAAGGAAAAAATGTTTATGCAGAGTCTCAGGTGTTTTAGTGTACATTTATTGAATTATGCTTAAAAAAAATGGAAATATGTCTATGATGTCGAATGTAAAAATAAGTGTTTTTTTTTCTTCTTTGTTTCTATAATCATGTATCAATTATCAGGGATGTATTGCGTTGGAAAAGTGCGGGCATTATATATTACCTGAAGATGGGAAAACTTCGAATATGTTCCTGGAACATTTGTGGCATCAATAACAGGAAAAAAGGGGAATTTGTAATCAAATCATACAGGGTATGAAAAAAGATATAATGTGTATGCAGGAAACACATCTCATGTGGAACAATAGGAATCTGTTTAAAGATCTGGGTATGTAATTACTTGGGTGTACTAGACAAGGTACCACCTCAAGGGGGGTGGCAATCTTTATGAGACATGGATTAGGATTTTGAAAACGTATTAAATCTGATCAGTATGGAAGATGGGTGATAGCGGAGCTTCAAATAGACACTAAACTCTGGACAATATGTTCAGTCTATGCTCCAAATTCAGATGATCCCGAGATATTACATTTTTTAAGTTTGGAATTAGCGGACTGGTCCCCCTCTGTAATATTCTGTGGATACCTAAATTTACATTTAGAAGGGGGGATTGATATATCTCAAGATGTTGTATACCCTGGTCTAAAAAAGAAAACATATAAGGCATTAAGAGGTTTAGTTCTGGAATATGGATTAATGGACGTGGGATATGCAAAAAAAACTCTATCTCCTGGTTTTACTTTCTTCTCTAATCCTCATCAGAAATTTGTACGACTTGACTATTTCTTTGTGAATTCTGTGCTTATGAACAGTGTTACATTTGAAATCTCTCCTCAAATTATTTCCGATCACAATCCAATACTAATCGAGGTAATGGTAGAGAGTGGATCTGCTCCAACTGTAAGATCTTGGACATTTGATCGGAAATTGTTAGTTGACTTAACATACATAGAAATAATGAGGAAATGGATTAAGGAATTTTTTGCTTTTAACAGAGGAAGTGCATCTACTCAAATCATCTGGGATGCCTTTAAGGCAGGGATTCGCGGTGAGACACTCTCTTATACAATTCGGAAACAAAAAACCATCAGAGAAAAATTAGATCAAAATTTTAATCTAGTACGAGAATGGGAGGAAACATTAGTCACAGCCATCTCCACATCGCTAGATATCCAACAAACTAAAACTACATTGGATATACATAAGGCAAGGGTCTATGAAACATTTGCAACTAAACTGGCAGAACAGCTTGCGACATTCAGGTCGCAGATTTACAAACTGGGAGAAAACTCGGGAAAGATCCTCGCAAAAAGAACTAGAGAGAAAGAAATTTTAAATGCCATTAATGCGATACAGGATGAGGCAGGCCAGGTTCATAAACAATCAGATCAAATACTTGCTGTATTTCGACAATTTTATTCCCAGCTGTACAAACAGGATAACATGCTATACTCCTCTGAAATGATCTTAAAATTCGCTGCTGAAAATAATTTTTCAAAACGGACTGATTTTCAGTCATATTCTATGGAAGCTGACATCACATGGGAAGAAATTGAAATAGCCTTACTCTAGTTGGCTACAGGGAAAGCAATGGGGCCTGATGGTATCCCTCTTGAGTTTTTCAGGACTTTTAGGAATGTCATGAAGGAAGATTTACTGACTACATTCCAGGAAGCTCAGAGAGGATTTCCACCGCTGTCGTGGAATCAATCAACATTAATGGCATTCCTCAAAAAGGACAAACCACCTTTAAACCCAGCCTCGTACAGGCCGATATCGCTGATAAACGCCGATAGCAAGGTTTGTTTGAAAATTCTAGCTATTCGTATGTCTTCAGCGATATCTACTATTGTCTCACGCTGGCAACATGGGTTTATCCCTAATAGGGATACAGCGGACCATGTATGGAGAGTAAATACTCTGATGGATTGGGCGCAGGGCACTAATACATCTATAGGAATCCCCCTGTTGGATGCCGAGAAGGCATTCGACAGGGTGGCATGGCCCTATCTGTGGGATGTCCTGGCCTTAAAGGGCTTTGGACCAAGAATGATTGGGGCGCTAAAAGCATTATATCAATCACCAATGTCTTGTGTTAAATTGGGGCCCTGTAAATCTACTCCATTTCCCAGTTTACGTGGCACTCAACAAGGTTGTCCGGCATCGCCACTGCTTTTTTCTATTTATATCGATATCTATCTTAACCAGTTAAACCGAGATGAATAAATAATGCCATTGGAGGTTGCAGGCACTTCTTATAGGGCGTTGGCATATGCCGATATGTGGTGGTGGTCACTACAGATATTAGAAGTGCAATGCCACAGATTGTAGACATTGCAGCTCAATTCGGGGCCTTTTCAGGATATAACTTAAATCCTTCTAAAACCCAAATTATTTGTGTAGGTCAGAATCCACTGATAGATTTTAAAATAGTAACTACGGCAACATACTTGGGAATTAAGTTAACAACTCCTATTTCTGATATTCCCAAGCTCAATTTTATTCCTATTCTCAAAAAGGCAAACACTACTTTGGAGCGTATCGACCACTTACATTTGTCCCTATATGGCCGAAATAATGTATTAAAAATGTTAATACTTCCAAGATTTTTATATCTTTTTCGGACTATACCCCTTGAATTTCCAAAAGAATTTTTTAAACAATTAGAAAGAATGGCCGCAAGATTTCTTTGGGGCTATAAGCGTCATCGTAGAGCCTTTATAAAGTTGACTCTCCCAAAGGTTAGAGGGGGATGGAGTACTCCACATTTTCTTTTCTATTACTTAGCATCAATATTACAGTTTATTAGCCCTATGATTATTGGAACTAAAGCCCCAATTTATGAAGCACATTCTCCCTCTATTTATGATATCCCTTTAGGGGAAGAGGCTCGTGGCTGCTTGCTGAAAAATATAGAACCAAGCTACTATAAAAAAACAAATTTAAGATAGTAGCAGCAGCATGGAAGAATATTAAGCGACATCTGGAGATTCCCAAAATTTTGAAGTATACCCCGTTGACATCCAAGCATATTTTCCCGCTATTTTTAGGGATCATATTATGGTAAAATGGTCTAAACAAGGGATCAACTGCATAAGTGATCTATGGCAGAATGACAATGATTTCTTTCCAGAATCTACAAGCTAAGTTTAATATTCCAATTCTTGAGTACTTTAAATACTTTCATTTACATAGTTATTTTAAAACTCTATCACCTGCTGAATGCGCAGGTTTTCAGAAGGTTCACCTGATTGAATCTTTGTATACTAAAAGAAAGATTAGCTTTTTTTATAATTTGCTTATTTCAGTCTGTCCAGATGATTTAATATCAGTACAAGAGCGTTGGGCGTCGAATCTGGGGGTAACCAACGTGCTGAATGAAGACTCTATTCTGATGGCTAATTCCATCCTTCTCACGGGTAGATCCCGAACTCAGCATTACATGGTTGTTTTTGATCTATATTATACCCCGGCAAAAATCTCCAAATGGGGAGCATCGCCACCTATAGTGTGTAAGAGATGTTTGTTGGAGGCAGCAGACGTAACCCACATATTTTTTCTTTGCCCACAACTATCACAGGTTCTCTCTGAAATTCAAACTTTCTTGTCTTCAATGTTTGGAAGATCTGTAAATCTGACTTCAGAGTTGGTATTGATAGGGGTATCCTCTGAAAATATATCAGATGTTGAGAAAAAGCTGATTTATCTATTTATCGTGCTTGCATTACTCAAGAATGGATAAACCCAGACCCTCCATTATTCCTTACCTGGAGAGCTCGGCTGTTAGCTAAGTATAATCTGGAACACGCCACCTATGCTTCGAAAGGACGTAAAAAAGACTCTTGGGGGAGAAAATCTGGGCTCCAGTACAGCATTGGATTCGGGGGGAACTAGAGGGGGTAGAATGTTTGTCTTTTCAGGCTATTACTTTAATGTGATCCATTATTGTTTATTTGTGCCATGAACACCTATAGAACTGTAATGTCTTTTCCTTCAATATTTTGTTTCTATGTTTTTTTCTGGTTCTTCGGTCTCATAACTCTGTAATGAACTGACTTGCTTGCAATAAAAAGTATATTAAAAAAAAAAAAATAGACTCATAAGTATTTAAATCCATCAGTTCAGAAGGAATATTTACCAACTGAAGATTATTATGGACAGCTCAAGCAGGCATCTTATTGTCATCTAATTTATTATAAAAATATTTACAAATACGTTGATCAGAACCCAAATCAAAACAATTCTCTACCAACAAATAAGTTGCAAATTCCTTCCACTCATTATTATTCTCCATTTCACTTTTTAAATATAGATCAACTAACCTGGTCTGATTTGTATAATGAATTCGTCTACAACAAATTCAAGAAACGTTTGGCTTTTCATCTGAAATGACCTTAAACCTTGTAATTTTTTGCTCAAAACTTTCTGTACTAAAATTCTGTACATTTTCTTCCACATTTCCTTCTATTAATGTATCTGTTTCTGCACTATCTTCTTCAGGACCAAAGTAACTAACCTCAATTTCTTCACAAATGTTGATTACATCTAACACAGATCCATGCAAAAGAGCACTGTTCAACTTTTTACATTAGTGCTGGACTTTTTGCATAATACAACCTTCTCAGTAATTTCCTCACTTCAGTATGATGCACTGCTAACATTCAAAAATGGCGAAACACACTCTGACATACTTTTTTAGAAAGACAAGCCAAAGTATGACCTTGCAAACCTGTTTTTTCTCTCACTCTGCAGGGTCTAATTCTTGCAACATCTTAATCTTCTGTTTAACACTTTTCTTAGTATACTTACGTAAAAAATTGCGAAAAAAACAATTGAATCCTGTCGTACACTACAAATACTACTACAATTCCAAGTGTACACTGGAGCCTTAGGACGTCTCCCTAAAACTTCATCAGCTAACACCTCTTCTGCATTTCTAGGGACAATTTTCTCTTTTTCAATCGGACAACCATTCTTAACCTCATAAGCTCGACCACTGGTGTCAACTGCATGCAACAAATCAATACTCTGAAAGTAACTCTCTTCATTAAAAAACGGTTCACAACTTGAACTATGTTTCCATTCTCCAGAAAAAATATTACAAAAATTAGTTCTATTAATTAGTCTTTTCCACTTACTTTTGACCTTCATAACATTGATTGGCTTACCTAGTGTTCGAATCCTACTGATTACTAAAACAAACAATTTATTTTTTTAATTCAAAAGCTTAGTCAACAATTGTCTGTATATGGCTTTTTTTCTTATAAAAAGCTGTTTTTCTTTTACAATTCTTTATATTTTTTAATGAATTTACAACAACTCTGTTATGAAACATTCGCTTCCGAATCTCAACAAACTGATTTTTTATTTTTCCATCATTTTTCTTTTTTTTCTGTTTTTTCTTTGTAGTTACAGATATTATTTTTTTTCCTGATTGTCCACAGTTTTTTTAAATGTTGTTATTTTCCTTATAAAATCCTTTGTTGACTTACCAGGAGCTTTCTTTGTTTTTTCCAGACATTGCTCTTTAGATAAATCTTGTACTTGTTTATATCTTTTTCTTCTCTCACTCTTAGATGGCATATTGTTTTTTCTTTCTGAAGATAATTTAAATCTGTTGTGAAGAAATAAAAACATATTTAATTATTTTTGTAACAATTGAAGACCACTACTAGCATACTACATAGCAATTAGAAGCACTATATGTTGTTAAGTCTGGTTCACTCCATAAGTAATTTTAAGGCACAGAAGCAGAGTTTGGGCAGTGTAGGAGATCATGCAGGGAGTGCTGTTTCAGGGTTTAGGACAGTGCAGTGGTGTTTGAACATTATAGGGGTATTTGCTAAAAATTATGTTTCAGGGTTTACATCAGTGCAGTAGTGTTGAAGGAGTTTAGCAGATTTTGCTAGGGATGGTATTTCAGGGTTTAGGACAGTGCAGTGGTGTTCAGGCACTGTGGAGGTTTAAGGTGGGACTGATAATTCTGAGTTTAGAACAGTGCAGTTGTGCTTGGGCAGTGTATGGTATCATGTAAGGGCTAGGAGTATAAAGCACTGTATGTCCTAAAGCCTGACTCACTCCATGAGTACATGTATTCTCATATCTGCAAACACATGCATCGAGCAAGTGATTCTTTTTTTGTTTTTTATTTCTTTTTTAAACCAGGAAAAAGAAAGGTACATTTTACAAAAATTACAGAGAATAACACAATATAATATATTACAATATAATATGACTAGATCGTAGAGGAGGTAAGGCAAATTGATACAAGCTGAACAATTACTAACGCATTAGATTAAAAATAAGAACTCGAAATTAGATTAATCAAAATAAGAGCTCAAATACAACGATATGTACAAAAAACATAAATTATAAATTGATAAATTTCAAATCAAACAATACCAGTGGGAATAATCCCCGCCTTCCAGTTGGAAATTGGACGCCAGAGAGCTTCTCCGCACGCCCTAGCTTTTACTCCTCTTATTTCAAATATAGCGGTTTCACATCTACAAACCGATAGAAAGCGCGCTAGCCACATCTGGAAGCTAGGTGGGTCTGCTTCCTTCCAGCGGGCAGATAGAATTAATCTTAGTACTGCTGTATCTATAAAAATAAAATTTTCTTCAGGTTTAGTTAAATTTAAAGAATAATCATGCCCTAGTAAAAACAGAGTTTCTGATTCTGGTATTTTATGACCGAATATTTCTTCCCAAAAGGATAGTAACATATTTTTGATCAACGTCAATTCAGAACAGTTATAAAACATGTGGGTGAGGGTTGCTGGTCCTTGCGTGCATCTAGGGCATAAATCATTCTCACGCTTACCCCACGATAATAGTTTAGCAGGAGTAAAATAAAGATCAAATATGGTTTTATACAATTGCGCCTTAAGATTGCTAGCCATAAATAGCTTCTGGCCCAATTCTAATACTCTATCGATATCTACATTAGAATTGTTTAATTTTCTAGCCCATTTATTTTCAGTTTTGTCAAGATCATCTTTTTGTTTATTTAAAAGAATATTGTACAGAATTCCAATCCTAGAGTTTATTCTAGATAATACATCCAGCATTTCAATATTGTGTAGAGAAATTAGGGACTCTTTGGCTTTCAGCTTTGCAAATACCTGTGCAAATTTTAAAAAGTCACCATTTGGTAAATTAAATTTGGCTTTCAGATCATAAAAAGTAGTATCAAAACCTTTTACTAGAAATTCACCAATTGTTCTAATTCCCAACTTGTCCCATTTTTTCGCAGCCGAAGCCAAATCCTGACCTTGAATGATATTTGAGTGCCAAAGCGGCGTATATCGGTTGATTTTCCCAATATGAATATATTTGGCCACTTTGTTCCAAACTCTTCGTGCACTAATCATTACTTCTCCCTTGAAATCCTTAAAATTTCTTGCCTCGGTCTTCCGGAGGAGTAAGCCCTTAGCCTCCTGCCCTATGAGAAGCTCATATATGGAAGGTATTTCTTCAAAGCCTTCTGGGCTCTCTAAGTTATAGTCAGTAATCATGGGAGAAATCTGTTTTAAAAAGGCTGCCCAATGGTATAGGATTATATTGGGGACAGTAAGACCGCCTCTGTCCAACAGGAGTGATAAAAGTGCAAGCGATCTCCGAGTCTTCCCATTTTGCCAAATGAATTTAGATATAAGTGAGTTGATCAATACTAGCATTTCTTGGTCAATGGCAAGTGGGATGGCTCGGAATAAATAAAGGCATCTAGGTAACGTATTCATTTTCACATAGTTGACTCTTCCTATGATAGAAAGATGGAGGCTGTTAACCCTTTCAAAATCATTCTTAATTTTAGCCACTAATGGATCAAAATTGGCTTTTGGTAATTGTTTAATATTTGTGCACAGAACAACACCCAAATATGTGGCCTTTTTAGCCCTTCGTTGATCCAAACAGATGGTATTATCAGTGCACAGAATAATCGTTTTTCCTTTATTGAGAGAATAGCCCGAGCAGGGTCCAAATTCAGTAGTTAATTTCTCTATTTCACAAATAGCCTCAATCGGGTTAGGTGTAGTGACCGCGATATCATCGGCATAGGCCAATACTTTAGTTTCAAAGTGACAACTAATAACCGGTTTAATAGTATTGCTTTCTAATAACTTCAAGATGAGAGGATTGATATATAGAGCAAAAAGCAGGGGCGAACAAGGACACCCCTGCCTGGTGCCTCTAGCAATGTTGATATGTCGTGATAATAACCCTGCTGCTAAAATTTTTGCTTTGGGACGAAAATACATTGATTTAATGGATTGGATAAATTTAGAGCCGAAATTATTACGCTTCATAACTTCCCAGAGAAATTTCCATGAAACGCGGTCAAACGCTTTTTCAGCGTCAAGCAGGATCATCGACATTTGTCCCCCCGTGGCAACTTTGGCATCAAATAAGGCGATTGCCCTACGGGTGTGTTCCGTGGTTCCTTTGCCAGGTATAAAACCATGTTGCCACGGGGATACAAGATGCTCAACGATCCTGCTGAGTCTGAGTGCCAAGACCTTTGAATATAATTTGGAATCCGAATTAATCAGGGATATAGGACGATACGAGGTTAGATGTTCGGGAGATTTTCCCTTTTTTGGAAAAACGATTATAGTGGCCTCATCCCAAGAAGTTGGTGGGATGCCAATATGTTGAATCCCAAGGAACAAGTCATGTAAAATAGGACACAATTGGTGAGCAAGAACTTTAAACAGATCAATAGGCAGTTTATCAGGACCTGCTGCTTTACCTGATGATAATAATAACAATGCAGCGCTGACCTCTGGAAGTGTAATTTCTTTGTCAAGTTCTTCTTTGGTGGCATCATCTAATAGCTCCATACCCTCAGAGTTAATAAGAAAATTGTCCAAATAATCAATTATATCTTTTTCCATAGCTGGGGTTTCATCCGAATAAAGATTTTGGTAGTACCTTTGAAATTGATAGTTAATATCTTTAGCGTGGGAAAAAGTCTGACCATTATCTACTATTAAGGAGATATTGTTCCTAACATTTTTCTGGCGTGTAGAAAGTGCCAATTGTCTGCCCACTTTCTCCCCGCTTTCATAAATATGTTTCCTATGCGCATGATATGTTTGGGCAGCTTTCTGGCTAAGTTTAGTATTTAGTTCAGATTTCAACAGTGTTACCTGCATCATCGAGTGGGTGGCTTCTTGTTTATGTATAATCTTGGCAGTACGTTCTTCTTCGGCTTTAGCTAGGGCTGCGATTTTCAGTTCATATTCTTTTTTAATAATTTTCCCATTTTTGTTTTGGAAGCTGATGGTCTCGCCCCTTAGTGCAGCTTTATAGGTATCCCACACGATATTCCTTGGCGCACTAAAGCGATTCATATTGAAAAATTCATCAGTCCAGATTTTAATATAATTAATATACTCATTGTTAGATAGTAACTTCCTATCGAATGACCAGGAATTCTTTTGTGTAGGATTGACATCATAAGTAGTTAGCAGAACTAAAGGATTATGATCCGAGATTATTTTCGGTGGTTTGTTTATTTGCGAATAAGGTACTAAATCCTGGGACGTGAAGATATAGTCTATCCGGACATGCTTCTGATGAGGGTGGGAAAAATATGTATAACCGTGATCAGCGGGATTATTCTGTGTCCAAATATCAGTTAAACACAAACTATAAACCAAACTTTTGACAGCACGGTATACCCTTGGTTTCCTGACCATATATTTCTGTTCTGGTATTTGCATTGCACCAAGACTACAGGTATAAGTGAGATGTTAAAATCGCCACATAAAATTAATGGGCCTTTGCCAGGTAGCTAATTCTATTTCCAGGTTTTGAAATATTGCGGGGTCATCATGATTTGATCCATAAATGGAACATATAGTAATTCCGTTAGCCAATTTAACAATTGCCCATCTTCCATGTGCGTCAGCTAGGTGACGTATTCCCTGTCCAAGACTGGATTTTGCAAAGATAGCAACACCCCTTATAGTTGAAGATTGGGATGTTGTTATTAACAAGTTATATACCTTGAGATTTAATAGGGCTCTTTTACTCCAAGGAATATGTGTCTCCTGGATACACAGAACATCAACAGGATTTAATTTCATTAATTCCCCCAGTCTAAGACGCTTATCTCTAGATAAGAGCCCTCCTACATTCCAGGATTGAATAGTTAGTTTAGCCATTGTTAATATAGTAAAGTTGCCTAATACTTTTGTTCCAGTAAAAACTTTTGTCCTGTCGTACCTCCTCTACTGATGTTTCAGAAATTATACATACTCTTGCTGATAAGCCTGGTTTATTTTTTATTTTTACCCCCCGTCCCCACACTCTCCCCTTTCCACTGCCCCAACAGTCCCTCTCAAAGCCCCCCCAAAAATTTACCCCCTTTACCCCTCTCCCCCTTTTGTAGGCATTCAGACTCCACCAGAGTCTGTGTGATGAAATTGCTGCACCACTACTGAGCTATCGTTTGACAATAACAACAAGTCAATATCAAAGAATATTAGGCGTGCTAGTAATAATAATAAGAAAAAGAAAAAAAAAGACAAAAGAAAATTAAGTCATGTCCATAACGTTGGCTACTAGATTTCTATAGACCTCTGTAACCTGTCAGACATCAATGAAGTTCCCAACAAGCCAGCCAACCCATTATTACAGAGATATGATCAAAACCATAATACAGACCAATCATAAGAAATGTTATTGTCTCTTAAGCATGTATCGGATACGTCTATTGATCTCTAAACTTTATCTAGGATATCTCATCAAGATAAGATTTTGCTTTAATTTCGGACTGGAAAAACTTTGTCTGACCACCATGAACAATTTTTAATCTTGCAGGATTATTCAAGAATGCCAAAGCTCCTTTTTCTTGAAATGGTTTGATCAGTAGGTGTAGTCGCCATCGTCTTTCCACTGTTGCGTGGCAAAAATCGGGCCTTGAAAAAAATGAGAAATCACTGAAAGAAATTTTACGATCCGGTCTGGCTTTCTCTGCTAAAAAAAATGCATCCCTACACATCAGATGAATATACTGCACCCGAGACAGGCTCTGATAATGAATCAACAGGGAATAACTCCTCCAATAATTCTGTCACTAGTACAGACGACTATACCCCAAGGAGAGGACGCAATAACTATAGGAATCAGCGCCCGAGAAGGGGCAATAGATGGCAAAGACCTTTTTACCCAGGCTTCAATATGCCTTTCTATCCACCGTTTGTTCCACAATACGGAGGGTGGATGGACCCTTTCAACCAGGGCATACAGCAGATGCCACAGATGGGTGAGCAACAAATGACAGTAAATCCTAATGCGCACCAACAAGAACCGCCTTTTTTATCCAGGGGCCAAAATCAACTGAGAGGCAGAAAAAAGTCACTAAGGTGGCAAGACCAACAGAGGAATGTACAGACCCGGAGCATGGTAGCAGCACAACCCTCAACCAGCAAGACCAATCACTCATAGTTAACCTCTCAGGTTTGCAACTGACAGAAGATCAATTAGGAATCCTCAATAAAGGATTAGGCTTCGTGCCAACACCACGACTTGATACTTTCAAATTGAAATGTGAACTGGCAGAGTTCTGTAGAACATTGAAACTAAAAGCTTATTTTAATAACAATACCACAAGTAAGCAAGAGGGTGAAATCAACGTTCAATCCACCACATTCAAGTGTCCCTCCATAATTCCATACCTTTGAGCAAGCTCTAATGAAAGGTGTGGACCAAAGGTGTGGACCAAATAGACAAGAACAAAAAAACTTTTCAGAATCTCTCCAAAAAGGAGCGTCTAGCTCTTGAATCCCTGAGGCAGAATGATGAAATAGTGATCAAACCGGCGGATAAGGGGGGAGGCACAGTAATCCTAAGCAAAAATGGATACAACCAACAATGCCTTGCTCTCTTGTCTGATACGAGATTCTACCAAAAGCTCACCATAGATCCAACAGAGAGATTAAAAAATATGATATCCATCATGGTGTATGAAGCAGAGACTAGGAGGTGGATAACAAAAAAAGAAGCAGAATATCTGATCACTCAAGAGCCTAGAACACCCTACTTCTACTCACTTCCTAAAACTCATAAAAATAGGTCTCCACCCCCTGGAAGACCTATAGTGTCTGGAATAGGGTCAGTCCTTGAGCCGCTCTCAAAATTTGCGGACGAATTTCTGAAACCTTTGGTCCAACGAACTCCAGCATATCTCAAGGACACCCGAGACCTGTTGGTACAGATAAAAGACAAACCGTTTGATCCTAACAAAATGCTCCTGGTGGGCCTAGATGTTGAATCGTTATTCACCAGCCTCCCACAAGATGACACTTTACAAGTCTTGGAGGATGTCCTCTATTTTGAAGAATGGTAATACAACACACCGAGACATTTCATCCTCTAATGTTGCAAATTAGCATTAAAAGAGAATTTTTTTGCCTATGAGGATAATCTATACCTTCAGACCCATGGCACATCTATGGGTAGTGCCTTCGCCCCATCGGTGGCGGGACTTTATGTGAGTAATTTTGAGAGCCAATATATTCATAATGAAACAAACACCTTCTCTTCCAGTATCTTATACTGGAAGAGGTATATTGACGATATTATCTTGATCTGGAATACTGCAGATGACTTGGGACGTTCATGAACTGGCTCAACCAGCTGGATCCCTGGTTAAAATTTACCTCTACCTCTAGCAACAGAAGCTTAGACTTTCTGGATCTTACAATCTTTGTAGAGGACAATATTCTACAGACCAAAACCTACACGAAGCCTACGGCCAAGAACAGTCTTTTATCATATCATAGTTACCACCCCAAACCACTTAGAGACAATCTTCCCTTTAGCCAGTTCCTGCGGCTTAAATGAAACTGTAGTAGGAATGAAGATTATCTCTCACAAGCAAAAGAACTGAGTCAAAAACTGATGAGAAGGGATTACAAGGTCAAAACAATCAAGTACTGCAAAAAAAGAGCAAGCAACCAACCAAGGGAGTGCCTCTTGCAAAACTTTCCAAAAGCACAGATACAAGACTTGACAACTTGTGTGACGACCTATTGCCCCTCGACTTATGAAGTCAACAAAATGATAAATAAAAACTGGCATATCTTAAATACCGGAGTTTTCAATTGGCCTAAACCCAGATTTGCCAACCGCAGAACCAAGAATATAAAGGATGTCTTAGTCCACACTCGTCCATTGGTGATACAGCAACAGGGAACCACGAGGGATGCAATGATGACACCTGTAACTGGACACTACCCTTGTGGCTCGTGTGTAGCCTGTAAGACAACTACAGGATCAAAAACACTGCAATTGACGGAGAACTTGCTATGGACACAACGCCAACATACGAATTGTAACTCCTCACACGTTATCTATATGGTTAGTTGTCCATGCAACAAGAAATATATCGGGATGACCTGCCGAAAAATCAAAGTAAGAATTGGTGAGCACAAAAGTAATATCAAACTCAAAAAGAACACCACTAAGTTATGTGCCCATTTTGTAGAGTCAGGCCATTCATGTGAAGAGCTTCGCTGGACTGTAATCGAAATGCTCACTGATAAAAGGAATAACTGTGAACAATTACTGTTCGAAAAAGAACAGAGATGGGTGGACCGCCATAAAACATGCGACCAAGGACTGAACGATGCAATCCCTTGGCATCGATTTGCCAAATAATTACAGAGCAGAAACTGACTGACTATCTCGTGATAACCTCTATAGAATATCTTTTTCATTTTGGTTGTCATTGTGAACACTCTTGATCCGGAGTTGGAAAAAAAGAAAAAAAAGAACTTAGCCCTGCTATTTGCATCCTAGAGATCAATAAAGTTACCCGATTGCCAAATAAAGAATAACAAAAAACCATTGCCGCCTGCCGGGCCCCTTTAAAAACCCTTGTGTTTGACTTAGAAGCCACACCCCGGGGCAGAGTCAGCACAAGGCAGGAACCTTTCATGCACGCGGGTAATGGCGCCGGCATTTTCTGAATCACGCAAAATCGGTAAGATGCATGAGCTAATTTAGACTAATGGAATCATTTTCCTAGCAGCTCTGGGCTTTTAAATAAAACAGCGGGACCCCGAAGAAGTAGAATACTCCTTGGCATCAGGTAGGAAAAACCATTTATTCTCACTTGTATTTTCAACAGCATTGTTTGAATAGCGTTAGTGAATAATCCTACCGTTATTGCTTTTTCCACCTATCTTCGGTAAACATTTATTGCAAAGTAGCAGGACGACCATGAGTGGCTCATGTATATATTGCACATATCCGTGACTTTGTACATTTCCCACCCGCTATTTTTAACAATGTTTATGCGACTACCCCCAGGTCATAATCGGCGGGTTATTATTATTGTAGCTTTGCGAATACAAACTTGGCATAAACAGACAAAGCTCGCCCTTTATACCTTAACCTTGCACCATACCGCGGCTGCCCATCATTAGCACTACTTAAATATTACCATTTCTTAATCCACTTTTGTCATTACCTCCCTTAGTCACGGTGTCTTGGTGATAAAAATGTTGTTCCACCAACTTTATTAGTAATGCAATGCATTTAATAAAAAGTGTGCAGTTGTTTTGTATATCTTTCAATCTCATTACAGATTGTGAAGGAGTAGTTCTCAACTATAATAAATCAAAAAAAACGACCAAATCGAAAACAATACTACACAAATGGTGTAAGTACGAATTTTATGTTTGTTAGTCCTGACGAAAGCTCCATAGACCCTCCCAGGCCCAAGGAGCTGAAACATGTCGACGCTTTTTCCCAATTATACTGCTAGACCCAGTAACTTGGTCTAAAAAGGAGTATTATCTACTTTTAACTACCTGTGGTTAATCAACCTACATTAAAAATCCATTGGGTTGTTTACCATTTTTAATAATTTTTTCCTTTTTTGTACAATTTACTTCCACACTTTTTTCATTCACTTTCTCTGGACACTGCACCCTAGACCAGAGGCGCCTCGGGTTGAGGCTGGCAAAACCACTACTTCGAAGTATTCAATGATAACTGCCACAACTCTAATGTGGGGCGGATGAACCAGATATACCGCACCTTCTAACCAACAAATACATAGAGTTTTTTGAGGATATTCTGATTTACCCCTTGTACCAATGGTCATAAGGTGTAACTAGTGTCTGTTTCTCTAGTGATTACTTTATTTCTCTGCTATCGCCTGGCGTAGCAAGAAGTTTTCGAAGTTTCCGAAGTATACTAAGATGGCACGGGGGTACACCCCCGGCTTAGGTGGTAGCTTGAATTTCCATATCCCAGTTCCAATCTTGAATCTCAGGCATAGACTCGCTAAGCAGTTTGATAATGAAGGCTCGTGCGTTCTCCCCTTCCATTTTCTCCGGTACACCTAAAATACGCAAATTATTGCGTAGCTGCCGGTTTTCATGGTCCTCAAGTTTCCACCTAATATCCATCAGTTCTGCTTCCTGAAGCTTGATTTTTTGAGAATTCTCCGAGGAGTCTTTTTCAGCCGACATCACCCTTACCTCCATTTCTGTCACTCTTTCACCTATGTGGTTGCAGGTTTTGGTGAGCTTCTTGACAACCCCTTGCATTTTACGCAAAGCTGCCTGGGACCTTTTGCTATCAAGTGCAGTCTCTTCTCTGTGAGCTGCTATCGCTTGCAAGATAGTTTCAACTGCAGTGGGAGGTATCTCCATGGTAGCCGGGGTAGCAGCCTGGTAGTTATCAAGTTGACGTGGGTTATTTTGCGTAATTTTAAGCGCTGCATTAGACTTAGACTTAGCCTTAGCTTTGACGGTGTTGACATTATGCCTCCTTTCCCCATAGCTATCTTCTGAAGAGTAAGGGTGAGGTTCCGATATCTCATCTTCCTCTTCTTCCTCCTCTGCTTCCGTAGATTCGTAGCTCTCTGACCATTCTCCCACAGCATCAGCTCCAACCTCTCCGGTTTCGTCAGAGAAGGAATAGAATTCGCTAAGATCTTTCTCGCCCTCCAGGATCTGAGCATTTTGGGTCTGGGTTGCATCCAGGATTAACTCAGAAACACCTTCATTAATTACAGTCTGGTCAGGGTTAACATGTGGAGGTCTAGCCGTTAGCTCTTCAGTAGAGGCTATGTGCCGAGTCGATGTTTTATGCATAGTTTGGGTTTTTTCTAACTCTGTTTCCAGAGTCGGTTTTGTCTGTTCAGTCTGCACTCCCAAGATATTCCCTCCTCCACTTGGTTAGTATTAGTTTCTAACCCCTCTGCAGTCTCAATGTTTTGTGTGGGTTCGAGGGCCCCGGGGGTCACAATAACCAACAACTCAGTAGATGTATCGTGTATTGTAGGTGTATCGTCAATTATGGGCTGAATAATGGCGGAGACATTTTGGGAGTCAGATATTACATTGTTCGAGTTCAAAACGCCATTAGGCTGAGACTGAGACATAGTAAGGGCTGGGAGGCTTTCAACTAATATGTGAGTCTGATCGTCATTCACAGACATGGATGTTGATGATTCATCCTTAGCCCTGGGTTGTGCGCTAGCTTGGCCCACTTGTTTCTTTAGTAATAAATCAAGTACTGACCTCCCCCCAGCAGTACTTAACTTTCTTCTAGACGCGATGACTTCTTGTCTTGGAGTGTTGCTTGGAGTGTTGCTTGCAGACAGCGTTGTTTGTTGCTTCTTCGACCTCAGGGCTCTGACTGGTATGCTGTCGGAGTCTCCCCCATCCAATGAGCCTTCGCGTTGTAGTCGCTTTGCTTCCTCCGGAGTACCTTGGCTGCCTTCGCAACCCGCACTCTGACTGCGGCGGCCGAGGCATTCTTTGTTGGCGGCATCGCTGCTCTCGCTGCCCTCGTTATGCTCAGCGTCCTTCTCTGTGAGAGCGGCCGCGCTCGGCAGACAAAGCCACAGATCACCATCTCAGCTCTCGGATATGACAGCTGCGCCGCCCGATAGACCCACAGGAGTCCAGTCAATGCACGTCGAAATCTTCCTAACGCGCTGTGCGGGAAAGCCGCGGCACTCGGCGAAGCTCCAGGCAGGTTTGTGTGTTTGTCGAGGCTTCCTTTGAAGTTACAACATTGGATCACTTCTTGTAACATAGCGTCACATCAGCAGAAAAGAGAAGGTAAAGATGCAATTAAAGCGTACTTTAGCTATGATAGCTTCGATAGACGCTTTTTAGTTTTAATCGGCTCCCATAGCTTTCCTTTTTTCCAGTAGCCAACAGTCTTTTACTTTAAATTATGTAAATCGCCATAGAGAAGACGGAGCTCAGCGTGGTGCTGCAAAACCGGTCTAACGCTAGACCGCCATCTTGCCTCTAACTTTCCTATCTTTTCTCTGCAGGGATTCGAGACAAATCAAAATATCCCTTGCAATTCACTGAAATGATTACGGCATGCTACAGAGAGAGTTGCAATGGCATTTCTATAGCACATACAGGATCTTTATTACACAGCATGGAGAATATTTGGGAATTAAGAAACCTGACACACATGCTGCATAGGACTTTGTAGCACTACATGTAATAAAGATCCTGAGTGTACTGTAGAAATGCCATAGCAACTCTCTCTGTAGCATGTACTAATCATTTCAGTGAATTTTCATTTCTACATTCTCAGTCCCACCTTGACCCCCTACATTGCCTGAACTGCACTGCATTGTCTTAAACCCTGATACACCATTCCTAGCAAAACCTACTAAATTCTTTCAACACCACTGCACTGCTTTCAATATAGAATCACCGTCCTCAGCGAATGCCCCATAATGTTGAAACACCACTGCACTGCCAAAAACCCTGAAACAGCACTACCTGCAAAAACCCCTTTCACTGTAGTAATATTTTACTGAATTTTAAGGGATACTGTCATGTGTCTAAGGTCACACTGTGAGTTAGTATTCATTTCAGATAATTGTAGCAGAAAAATGTTCTTACTTGATGTGTTTAAAATGTGGGAATACATGTACTCATGGAATGAGTCAGGCCTTAGGACAATTAGTGCTACAAAGTCCAAAGCAGCATGTGTTCCAGACCTCCGAATACAAAAATAGTCTCCGTGCTGTGTAATAAAAATATTGGGTGTGCTGTTGAAATTGCATAGCAACTGTCTCTGTAGCATGTTGTAATCATTTCAGTGAATTCTCATTTCTACATTCTCAGTCTCACCTTGACCCTCTACACTGTCTGAACACCACTGCACACTCTTAAACCCTGAAACAGCACTCCCAGCAACACTCTCTTTCACTGTAGTAATCATTTTACTAAATTGCAAGGCATACTGTCATGTGTCTAAGATCACAAATAGTCTCGTTTTTTACCACAGTGCATACAAACAGACATTCTCTTGAATACCTTTGTACAATAGCAAATCAGCAATCACTTTGCTAAAAGTCAAACAATATACACCTGGAAATAAAAACGATGCTGTAAGACTCAGTTTATACCACAATAACTTGGCTACTAGCTCAAAGATTACAATTGTACAAGAAGACTCTCTCAAATCATTTTTAATTTTTAATCATAAATGTATTCATCTAGCATGATGTTATCAGAAATTTCATTAACATCTTCATCAACTTCGGAACTTGACACATTAAACTTAATATCATCCAATGCTTCAATTAATTCATTATCTAAACTTTCATCCAAAAAAATCACAGGTTATATCTCCTGCACCAATAGGTTGTTCTTCATTGCTGCTGTCCACAAAAGGTACATTTAAGTCCTCTATCAGAGTGTTAGAAATTTCAAAAGTGACTTCAATGTTCTTCTGATTTTGATCCATAATACATTTTATTATGTTGCTGTACCTAGCAGAAAAATATAAACACTTCATTTTATTATTTTTACTAATAGATAATACAAAACTAGTTTGATCAATTTCATGAGTACATGTATTCCCATATTTTTAAACAGATCAACTAAGCAAATTATTCTGCCACATTTTTCTGAAATGAATACTGACTCACACTGTGGTCTTACATGCATGACAGTATCCCTTGCAATTCTATAAAGTGATTACTACAGTGGAAGGGGGTTTTGCTGGGAGTGCTGTTTCAGAGTTTAGAGCAGTGCAGTAGTGTTGAAAGAGTTTAGCAGGTTTTGGTACAGATGGTGTTTCCGGGTTTAGGACAGTGCAGTGGTGTTCAAGCAGTGTAGAGGGTCAAGGTGAGACTGAGAATGTAGAAATGAGAATTCACTGAAATGATTTCTACATGCTACAGAGAGAGTTGGTATGCAATTTCTACAGCACACCCAGGATCTTTATTACACAGCATGGAGACTATTTGGGAATTCACCGGCCTGGCACACATGCTGCTTTGGACTTTATAGCACTAACTGTCCTAAGGACTGACTCACTCCATGACTACATGTATTACCATAATTTAAAAACACATCAACTAAGCAAATTATTCTGCCACATTTTTCTGAAATGAATTCTGACTTACACTGTGATCTTAAACACATGACAGTATGCCTTGCAATTGCTGGGAGTGCTGTTTCAGATTTTAGGACTGTGCAGTGGGGTTGTATGACGTTACAACGCATACTTTTACAACACACACCTTTACAACGCATTTTTTACAACTACCTTTACAACGCATTCCATTACAATGCATACTACCGTTACAATGCATACTATTACAACGCATAACATTACATTGCATGTATGGTAAGTATTGGATAATGTAGGGGTAAAAATGGCTATTCTAACTCCAGGGGGTGCAACAGTAGGGTAAGTGTTGGATAGTGTAGGGGTAAAAATTTATATTCTAACTCCAGGGGGTACAACAGTAGGGTAAGTGTTGGATGGTAATGGTATGCATTGTAATGGTATGCGTTGTAATGACTGTGTTATAATGACATGCATTATAATGATATGCCTTGTAATGGTTGCGTTGTAATGGCATACTATGTACTGGATAATGCGTTGTAAAAGTTTTGTTGTAATGTTAGTGCGTTGTAAAAGTTGCATTGTAAAGGTTGTTTCCCGTGCAGTGGTGTTAAGGCAGTATAGGGGCTCAAGGTGGGACTGAGAATGTAGAATGAGAATTCACTGAAATGATTTCTACATACAACAGAGCGATTTGATATGCAGTTTCTACAGCACACCCAGGATCTTTATTACACAGCATGGAGACTATTTGGGTATTCAGAGGCCTGGCACACATGCTGCTTTGGACTTTATAGCACTAACTGTCCTAAGGACTGAATCACTCCATGACTACATGTATTACCATAATTTCAAAAGACATCAACTAAGCAAATTATTCTGTCACATTTTTCTGAAATGAATTCTGACTCACACTGTGATCTTAGACACATGACAGTATGCCTTGCAATTCCGTAAAATGATTACTACAGTGAAAGAGAGTCTTGCTGGGAGTGCTGTTTCAGATTTTAGGACAGTGCAGTAGGGTTGTATGATGTTACAACGCATACTTTTATAACACACACCTTTACAACGCATTTTTTATAACACAACATCCATTACAACTCATTTCATTACAACGCATACTATTACAACGTATTTTTTAAAACTTACCTTTACAACGCATTCCATTACAACACATACTACCTTTACAACACATACCATTACAACGCATAACATTACATTGCATGTATGGTAAGTGTTGGATAGTGTAGGGGTAAAAATTACTATTCTAACTCCAGGGGGTGCAACAGTAGGTTAAGTGTTGGATAGTGTAGGGATAAAAATTACTATTCTAACTCCAGGGGGTGCATCAGTAGGGTAAGTGTTGAATGGTAATGGTATGCGTTGTAATGGTATGCGTTGTAATGACTGCATTGTAATAACATGCATTGTAATGGTATGCGTTGTAATGTCATGCGTTGTAATGGTTCCGTTGTAATGGCATGCTATGTAATAGATGTTGCGTTGTAAAAGTTTCGTTGTAATGGTAGTGCGTTGTAAAAGTTGCGTTGTAAAGGTTGTTTCCCGTGCAGAGCTGTTCAGGCTGTGTAGGAGCTCAAGGTGGGACTGAGAATGTACAAATGAGAATTCACTAAAATGATTTCTACATGCTACAGAGAGATTTGGTATGCAATTTCTACAGCACACCCAGGATCTTTATTACACAGCATGGAGACTATTTGGGAATTCAGAGGCCTGACACACATGCTGCTTTGGACTTTATAGCACTAACTGTCCTAAGGAATGACTCACTACATGACTACATCTTTTACCATATTTTAAAACACATCAACTAAGCAAAATATTCTGCCACATTTTTCTGAAATGAATTCTGACTCACACTGTGATCTTAGACACATGACAGTATGCCTTGCAATTCCGTAAAATGATTACTACAGTGAAAGAGAGTCTTGCTGGGAGTGCTGTTTCAGATTTTAGGACAGTGCAGTGGGGTTGTATGACGTTACAACGCATACTTTTACAACGCACACATTTACACCGCATTTTTTACAACACAACATCCATTACAACTCATTTCAATACAACGCATACCATAACAACGTATTTTTAAAAACTACCCTTACAACGCATTCCATTACAACGCATACTACCTTTACAATGCACACCATTACAACGCATAACATTACATTGCATGTATGGTAAGTATTGGAGTGTGTAGGGGTAACAATTACTATTCTAACTCCAGGGGGTGCAACAGTAGGGTAAGTGTTGGATAGTGTAAGGGTATACATTAACATTCTAACTCCAGGGGTTACAACAGTAGGGAAAGTGTTGGATGGTAATGGTATGCATTGTAATGGTATGCTTTGTAATGACTGCGTTATAATGACATGCATTGTAATGATATGCGTTGTAGTGTCATGCGTTGTAATGGTTGCGTTGTAATGGCATACTATGTAATGGATAATGTGCTGTAAAAGTTTTGTTGTAATGGTAGTGCGTTGTAAAAGTTGCGTTGTAAAGGTTGTTTCCCGTGCAGTGGTGTTCAGGCAGTATAGGGGCTCAAGATGGGACTGAGGATCTTTATTACACAGCATGGAGACTACTTGGAAATTCAGAGGCCTGACACACATGCTGGTTTAGACTTTATAGCACTAACTGTCCTAAGGAATGACTCATTCCATGACTACATCTTTTGCCATACTTTAAAACACATCAACTAAGCAAATTATTCTGCCACATTTTTCTGAAATGAATTCTCACTCACACTGTGATCTTAGACACATGACAGTATGCCTTGCAATTCAGTAAAATGATTACTACAGTGAAAACAAGTCTAGCTATGAGTGCTGTTTAACATTTTAGGACAGTGCAGTGGTGTACAGGCAGTGCAGGGGCTCAAGGTGGGACTGAGAATGTAGAAATAAGAATTCACTGAAATGATTTCTACATGCTACAGAAAAAGTTGGTATGCAATTTCTACAGCACACCCAGGATCTTTATTACACAGCATGGAGACTATTTGGGAATTCAGAGGCCTTACACAGATTCTGCTTTGGACTTTATAGCACTAACTGTCCTAAGGAATGACTCACTCCATGACTACATCTTTTGCCATATTTTAAAACACATCAACTAAGCAAATTATTCTGCCACATTTCTCTGAAATGAATTCTCACTCACACAGTGATCTTAGACACATGACAGTATGCCTTGCAATTCAGTAAAATTATTACTACAGTGAAAAAAAGTCTAGCTAGGAGTGCTGTTTCACATTTTAGGACAGTGCAGTGGTGTACAGGTAGTGCAGGGGCTCAAGGTGGGACTGGGAATGTAGAAATGAGAATTCACTGAAATGATTTCTGCATGCTACTGAAAAAGTTGGTATGCAATTTCTACAGCACACCTAGGATCTTTATTACACAGCATGGAGATTATTTGGGAATTCAGAGGCCTGGCACACATGCTGCTTTGGACTGTATAGCACTAACTGTCCTAAGGAATGACTCACTCCATGACTACATCTTTTGCCATATTTTAAAACACATCAGCTATGCAAATTATTCTGCCACATTTTTCTAAAATGAATTCTCACTCACACTGTGATCTTAGACACATGACAGTATGCCTTGCAATTCAGTAAAATGATTACTACAGTGAAAAAAAGTCTAGCTAGGAGTGCTGTTTCACATTTTAGGACAGTGCAGTGGTGTACAGGCAGTGCAGGGGCTCAAGGTGGGACTGAGAATGTAGACATGAGAATTCACTAAAATGATTTCTACATGCTACAGAGAGATTTGGTATGCAATTTCTACAGCACACCCAGGATCTTTATTACACAGCATGGAGACTATTTGGGAATTCAGAGGCCTGACACACATGCTGCTTTGGACTTTATAGCACTAACTGTCCTAAGGAATGACTCACTACATGACTACATCTTTTACCATATTTTAAAACACATCAACTAAGCAAAATATTCTGCCACATTTTTCTGAAATGAATTCTGACTCACACTGTGATCTTAGACACATGACAGTATGCCTTGCAATTCCGTAAAATGATTACTACAGTGAAAGAGAGTCTTGCTGGGAGTGCTGTTTCAGATTTTAGGACAGTGCAGTGGGGTTGTATGACGTTACAACGCATACTTTTACAACGCACACATTTACACCGCATTTTTTACAACACAACGTCCATTACAACTCATTTCAATACAACGCATACCATAACAACGTATTTTTAAAAACTACCCTTACAACGCATTCCATTACAACGCATACTACCTTTACAATGCATACCATTACAACGCATAACATTACATTGCATGTATGGTAAGTATTGGAGTGTGTAGGGGTAACAATTACTATTCTAACTCCAGGGGGTGCAACAGTAGGGTAAGTGTTGGATAGTGTAAGGGTATACATTAACATTCTAACTCCAGGGGTTACAACAGTAGGGTAAGTGTTGGATGGTAATGGTATGCATTGTAATGGTATGCTTTGTAATGACTGCGTTATAATGACATGCATTGTAATGATATGCGTTGTAGTGTCATGCGTTGTAATGGTTGCGTTGTAATGGCATACTATGTAATGGATAATGTGCTGTAAAAGTTTTGTTGTAATGGTAGTGCGTTGTAAAAGTTGCGTTGTAAAGGTTGTTTCCCGTGCAGTGGTGTTCAGGCAGTATAGGGGCTCAAGGTGGGACTGAGGATCTTTATTACACAGCATGGAGACTATTTGGAAATTCAGAGGCCTGACACACATGCTGGTTTAGACTTTATAGCACTAACTGTCCTAAGGAATGACTCATTCCATGACTACATCTTTTGCCATACTTTAAAACACATCAACTAAGCAAATTATTCTGCCACATTTTTCTGAAATGAATTCTCACTCACACTGTGATCTTAGACACATGACAGTATGCCTTGCAATTCAGTAAAATGATTACTACAGTGAAAACAAGTCTAGCTATGAGTGCTGTTTAACATTTTAGGACAGTGCAGTGGTGTACAGGCAGTTCAGGGGCTCAAGGTGGGACTGAGAATGTAGAAATGAGAATTCACTGAAATGATTTCTACATGCTACAGAAAAAGTTGGTATGCAATTTCTACAGCACACCCAGGATCTTTATTACACAGCATGGAGACTATTTGGGAATTCAGAGGCCTTACACAGATTCTGCTTTGGACTTTATAGCACTAACTGTCCTAAGGAATGACTCACTCCATGACTACATCTTTTGCCATATTTTAAAACACATCAACTAAGCAAATTATTCTGCCACATTTCTCTGAAATGAATTCTCACTCACACAGTGATCTTAGACACATGACAGTATGCCTTGCAATTCAGTAAAATTATTACTACAGTGAAAAAAAGTCTAGCTAGGAGTGCTGTTTCACATTTTAGGACAGTGCAGTGGTGTACAGGTAGTGCAGGGGCTCCAGGTGGGACTGGGAATGTAGAAATGAGTATTCACTGAAATGATTTCTGCATGCTACTGAAAAAGTTGGTATGCAATTTCTACAGCACACCTAGGATCTTTATTACACAGCATGGAGATTATTTGGGAATTCAGAGGCCTGGCACACATGCTGCTTTGGACTGTATAGCACTAACTGTCCTAAGGAATGACTCACTCCATGACTACATCTTTTGCCATATTTTAAAACACATCAGCTATGCAAATTATTCTGCCACATTTTTCTAAAATGAATTCTCACTCACACTGTGATCTTAGACACATGACAGTATGCCTTGCAATTCAGTAAAATGATTACTACAGTGAAAAAAAGTCTAGCTAGGAGTGCTGTTTCACATTTTAGGACAGTGCAGTGGTGTACAGGCAGTGCAGGGGCTCAAGGTGGGACTGAGAATGTAGACATGAGAATTCACTGAATTGATTTCTACATGCTACTGAAAAAGTTGGTATGCAATTTCTACAGCACACCCATGATCTTTATTACACAGCATGGAGACTATTTGGGAATTCAGAGGCCGGACACAAATGCTGCTTTGGACTTTATAGCACTAACTGTCCTAAGGAATGACTCTCTACACGACTACATCTTTTGCCATATTTTAAAACACATCAACTAAGCAAATTATTCTGCCACAGTTTTCTGAAATGAATTCTCACTCACACTGTGATCTTAGACACATGACAGTATGCCTTGCAATTCAGTAAAATGATTACTATAGTGAAAAAATGTCTAGCTAGGAGTGCTGTTTCACATTTTAGGACAGTGCAGTGGTGTACAGGCAGTGCAGGGGCTCAAGGTGGGACTGAGAATGTAGAAATGAGAATTCACTGAAATGATTTCTACATGCTACTGAAAAAGTTGGTATGCAATTTCTACAGCACACCCAGGATCTTTATTACACAGCATGGAGACTATTTGGGAATTCAGAGGCCTGATACACATGCTGCTTTGGACTTTATAGCACTAACTGTCCTAAGGAATGACTCACTACACAACTACATCTTTTGCCATATTTTAAAACACATAAAATCTAAGCAAATTATTATATCATTTTTAACAACAGCACTGTACTGCAAACGAATGTCTCCTCAAACACATCAACATACCAAATGCTCCTTTCACAATGTTTTTCCCAAAGCAGACAAATTCAAAATCAGACTCTGTACAAATAAACTCCTGCTTCCACATTAGAATACATTTTTCAATGTAACTTAAACTGCACAACATAGATCCCCTTACAAATTAACAACTCACCTTTAAAAATGCTTTTGTAGTTTTAGAACAGTGTCAATCACACAGTAGATTTTCTTAAGCAGAATCTCTGAATAGTGCACCAATCACTGCAGCCACACAATGGCATAGCTTCCCTCTCATTTTACACTCATATTCCTGAAGATAACCAATCAAATATCTTCCCACACAAATTCAAAACCAAACTATCATTTTAATTGGTTCTACATGGAAACACATTCAATCTCACATAAAATCCAACCTTCCCTCGCTGCTCTCTCTGCCTGTTACCATGGTAACACTCCATAGAACACCTAACTGAACACACAGGTGAAAAGTTCATCTGCAAAGTAAACCAGCAAGGGTGTTTGACTATTCAATACAGCAGCGAATCCTGTGTAATGTTCCTTTCAATCACTTTCTCTCAACCATTAGCATTTCTCCTTAAAAAAAAAACAGTAGCATGCACCCTAGTTGAATTTTCAGAAACCACCAATCATTTATTCTTTTTTCAAGTGCACAGAATCTCATCCACTTTTCTCCTACTTTTCAAACTGCCATTTCATTTCCAGAGCCCATCTGAGTACAACCAGATCTCCCTTCAAGATGCTTAGAGTGTGGATTGTAGAACACAGCTATATTTTCTGGAGTGAAAGGTATGCAGCAAATAGATGCTTTCTCAACCTTGATTTACCAAATGTGGATATTATGTGGATTGGCCAGAGAGGATTGAGATGTCACCAATTGATGCCATTGGTAAAATTTTTGCATCTCCCACACCCTGACCTCATAATTTGTAAGTAACCGAGGCTATTCCGCTGCAGGGAGCTTTTTGCGCTGATTAAGCGAGTTTTTAATATCTCTCTGCTGTTTGTGTAATGCGGTGTTGTGTCGTGAGAGGACACTTTTATATTTGCTGATTGAGCTGTGTTTTTACTTTGAGCTTTCTGTGAGGTTCTTTAATTGTTTACCACCGGCGGCATCTTCTTCCTCAATCCCTGACTGCTCTCATCACAGTCGGTACACAGAGGGGTGGAGCACTGACACGGGAGAGGTCGGTGGAGTCTTTGCCTCTTCCTGGTCTGATTCCTAACGCTGCTCTGATTGTCTGGGACCGTCCGTGCGATTGGTCCCGCCCTTCTGGTAGCTAGCATCCCAGTTGGAGGGGGCACAGGATATAGCTACATGGAATTGCGAGCGTGCAGCGGGCGAGCGCAGCGGGCGCGCCGAAGGTGAGCCCCTCAGCGCCCGTCCGCGCTAAGGACGGGCTCAGCGCCGGGCAGGCTGCCCCTCCCATGACATTTAGGACCCATGGCCAGGGAAACAGCATAAGGTACTCGTCTGCCGCGTTGCATAACCTTAATAGAGGGGCTAGTAGCAGAGGTGATCTAGGTCTGGTAGAAACTGCAGCTCCTCAGTCCGACTTTCTGACCAAGGACATCATCCCCTGTGGGCTGCTGAATGTTCGGTCCCTACCTAAACATAGGACTGAAATTCAGTTATTAATAGAAGCTCACGAATTGGAGGTGTTATGTATGACCGCGACCTGGACACGGCAGGACTGCGAGGTTGATTTTGGACTAGCCTGCCCACCGGGCTTCAAAATATTGCACAAGCCAAGGCTGGAGGGGAAAGGGGGAGGGGTGGGGCTAATTTACAGAGAAACCCTGAATTTAAAGATCCTTGACATTGACCTGGTCGCGGGGGTTGAACTCCTTGGGTTCACCTTTAGGAGTGAGCTGGGTCAGTCTCTGACAGTGATCATTTGCTACCGCCCACCGGGCTTCTTTAGTTTGCTGCAGCAGCAACTCTTGCTGGAAACTTTTACTAATATGGCGGCTACTCACCGGAGAGTATTAATGCTGGGTGATTTTAACCTCTGGCCGAATGGCTCCCTTGACATAGGTCTGGCCAATATTATCCAATCATGTGTGGGGCTGGGACTGCATCAACAGGTCTCTGTAGGCACCCACTCGGGGGGACATATGCTAGATCTCATCTTTGCAGTAGAGGAGCAGCTATATATGGGGGATGTTCTCCCGATGGACTCGACTGACCACTTCTTGGTTAAATTCTTTCTGAATATGGCCAGCTGGGAGATAAGGGAAGGCAAGCAGAGAACGAACTTTGTGGGCAGGGACTGGAGGGCCTTGATACAGATGAAAGGTCTTGGGGAAGTGTTCTCGGTGAAAACTGCCTCCTGCCGGAGGCCCAGGTAGAGGAGAACTACACCGCTCTCTGTAAAGAGATCACTTTGACCCTGGACTCCCTTGTGCCCCTCAAGTCCTTTCAGAGCAGAGGGAGGCCATATGCCCCCTGGTTTGGGGAGAAGTTGAAAAAGCTAAAGCTTGAGTGTAATCGGGCCGAGAGAACTTGGAGGCGTAAATATCTAGTGGAGGATAAAAAGGCTTGGAGAGCAAAGACTGTGGATTATAGAAAGGTCATCAAGAGAGCGAAGGCTGATTTCTTTGCCTCTAAGAAACTCAGGGCTTCGAATAGCTCTCGTTGCATTTTTAAAATCCTTAACAGCCTGACTAAACCTGAAGGCTGTAAAAATGAATTCCTGCCATCCCAGAGGCTCTGCGATAGTCTCGCTGACTTTTTCCGCGATAAAGTCGCTAATATCATTGAAGAGTTGGAGAAGACATCCTCTCCGTCGAAAGTAGTGATAGAGCAGCTATCCCTCACTAAAGACATGGGTGAGGTGGCAGAGAGTGACAGTACGGTGGAGCTTGCCCTGGGGGCACTTTCGGAATTTCCCCTTCTACAGATTGAGGATTTTTACAAGATAGCAGACAGTATCGTGTCTGGCTCTCCCCTCGACCCACTGCCTTGTAAAATCTGGAAGGAGTTCGGGGCAGAACTCTTTCCATTACTGTGTAAGATCTGTAATTAGTCTCTTGCAGATGGGGTGGTGCCAAGCCAATGGAAGCAGGCGTTTGTAACGCCACTGCTAATAAAACCTCCCTTGATTCAGAATGCCTAAAAAACTTTAGACCAATATCTCTTCTCCCTTTCCCGGCCAAAATAGTTGAGCGGGTAGTAAGTGGCACACTGTCCACACATTTAGAACAGGCTAAACATCTGGAGGAGGAGCAGTTTGGGTTCCGACCGGCTCATGGTAGCTTGTTTCCGGTCCAGGGAAGACATGGCTTGGCAGTTCGGGCTGGACTGTTCCCATGAGGCACAGGGTCAGACTGATTTGCATATAGCCATGTCTGAACTGGGGTGGCAGAGTGGGCTAAAGAACGGTGATGGATTAAACCCAGATCTTTTGACTGGGTGTGAGTGTTTGATTGATTCAGATGCTCCGTCCATTACCACCCCCTTTTGTACTGCATGGTACTGAGACGGCATTGGTGACCGTAATGGATGAGCTTCGGGGGCGGGCAGACAGGGGTCAGGCAGCAGTGTTGATTCTGCTGGACCTGTCTGCCGCCTTCGATACGGTCAACCACAACATCCTTCTGAGCCAGCTGAGAGAGGTGGGAGTGACTGGAGTGGCCCTCAGGTGGTTTCACTCTTTTCTCTCAGGGAGACAGCAGGTGGTCTCTCTTCCCCCTTACCAATCTGCCTCCACTCAGGTTCTACATGGGGTACCTCAGGGCTCGGCCATCAGCCCTATTCTTTTTAATGTCTACTTGAGACCCTTGCTGACGATCATCAAGCGATTTAACATCAAGGTCATCAACTACGCTGATGATACGCAACTCATTCTCTCCCTGGAGGGAGACCAGTCCATCTCAGTAGAAGGGTTTCATGGATGTTTCGAAGACATGTCACAGTGGTTGAGGGAGAATTCATTACAGTACAATATAGCCAAAACAAAGATGATGCATTTTGAGGTGCGCAGGCACACAGCAGGGCTGCCCAGGAACCTTTGGCCCCCAGAGTTTCCCAATCCTGGCCAGCCGGTCAAGACAGTGCGTAACCTGGGGGTAACATTTGATTGCAACCTCTCCTTGGAGGCGCATGTGGCGAAGGTGGTGAGCTGCTGCCTGGCTATTATTCATTTGCTGAGGTAGATCATTCCTCTTTTACCCCACCAAGCCCGCGTCCTGATAGCACGCAGCACAATCCTTAGTCGGGCGGACTACTGTAATGCCTTGCTCCTTGAATCCCCCTCATTCCTTTTAGACTGCGGCGGCTCCTCAAGGGCAACCTTTTGTGTATGAATTTATGAGCGGCTGGCTCGGTCGCGGAACTGCCACGCCGCTGTCGGGCGGGTCCTGAGAGCCGTGATTCATGGACTCTTTTTGGAACAGAGGGGGCCTTAGCCACAGGCAGATATTGGCGCTGTGGACAGTGGTGCAATCATCGCTCCTCACCTAACAAGGACAGTTATATTTTAATGATGAAAGGCAGCGGCACACTTGTTTTGTAAGAAACCGGGACATTATTTTGGGACTACTACGACCAGAATGCCTGTAAGACGCCCACATGGGCAGGACTCGCTATTCAAATAAAGTAATTGGTTTCAATGAGCCTGCTTCCTTCATCATTGTCAGCCAGTGAACAAGAGCGGCAAACACGCTCGAAACGCGTATGGCATCATGGAGAGCTGTGGGGCATGCTGTCAACGGAGCTACCTGTGGCGATTTGCGCTGTAACCCCTTTGTGTGCGGCGGCTCCTCAAGGGCAACCTTTTGTGTATGAATATATATAGATATATATATATATATATATATATATATATATATATCTATATATATGCTTGCACTCTTCTGACGGCCTCTGAAGAAGAGAACATTCGAAACGCGTCAGGCCAACGTCAGTGTTTTTATTGTATGAAAATGTAACCGCCTATGCCATTAAAAGCTTTGGGGTAAGCATGCAGACACTCGAGTGCAGCTCATTGTTGGACACACACCCCGCCAGGAGCAGAATGTAAATGCGGCCATCCTGCTGCAGAGCATGCACCAACCCGGGAAATGGGGCCACGGGTCTCTTGTTGGGGCCCAGTAGGTGGAGTGTCTCCCATGGATTGAGGACTGGTTCATTTGACACGGAATTGAGAGTACAGCGATTATCGGACATCTAACTTACTTCATTTCCCAGAAGGCAATGTGTTGCATCATAAGGATCCACCCATCAGGGCGCACGATATCGCCAAACTTAGGGGAGTGAATGTCCTGCTTGCACTCTTCTGACGGCCTCTGAAGAAGAGAACATTCAAAACTCGTCAGGCCAACGTCAGTGTTTTTATTGTATGAAAATGTAACCGCCCATGCCATTAAAAGCTTTGGGGGTAAGCATGGAGACACTCGAGTGCAGCTCATTGTTGGACACACACCCCGCCAGGAGCAGAATATATATATATATATATATATATATATATATATATATATATATATATATATATATATATATATATATATATATATATATATATATATATATATTCACTGAAAAAACCATAGGTTATAGACCATATATAGTTAGGAATTAGCATTTAAAAAACCTTATTTTACTCACACAAAACCATTGAAATTCCATATATAGTTAGTTGCACTAACTATATATTGCGCACCCGCAATCCACTGCTGATGATGTCACATATTACATCATTCATGACATGGTCAGTGACATCACTGATGACATCACTGATGACATCTCAAATGACATCACTGATGACATCTCACTTGACATCAATGATCACATCACTGATGATATCATTCATGTGACAATACAATGCATCTCCTCACATTTTAATATAACCTCTGTTTCACCCAGTGTTAAAAACAGAGTATAATTTTTGAAACCATTGACACACCAATACTAGTTACTACATACGTACTCACTGATTCCTACGTCTACACACACATTCACTCATTCACCCATACAATCATTCATACATACAATCACTCATGTTTACAACACAATCATATGCACTCATACACCTATACAGACACTCACACTCTGCCACTCATCCATGGAGTTACTCACACACCTAGTCAGTCCTGTAAAGAATCAATCACACTTCCATTTTCTACTCTATACAGTTAAACATAGAGCACCTTACGTTTTCAACCATATACTAACACATACTTACTCTCTTATACAATCATTGATACAAGTACACATTGATCTGTACAGAGTCACACACCTCCCATCCAGCCACACACACACTCAGTCTCCCATGCAAATACTTGCGCAATCAATCAATAACCCATATAGTTACTCATATAGCTACTGATCAACACATGCAGCAGTTTACAGAACAACAGACATAATGATGCACAAATTAAGACAGTTTAGTCACTAACCCATGCACTCAGTGAGACACATTTAATCACTCACTCATACATTCAGTCATGCACCTACTAAATCCTTCGTCCAGACACTTATACATCCACTCATTCTTCAATATGTAAGACATATTTTAACTTTACAGAAACATAGTCACTGGATGTTGTCATCAGTGATGTCATCAGTGATGTCATTTGAGATGTCATCAGTGATGTCATCAGTGATGTCACTGACCATGTCATGAATGATGTAATATGTGACATCATCAGCAGTGGATTGCGGGTGCGCAATATATAGTTAGTGCAACTAACTATATATGGAATTTCAATGGTTTTGTGTGAGTAAAATAAGGTTTTTTAAATGCTAATTCCTAACTATATATGGTCTATAACCTATGGTTTTTTCAGTGAATTTTCAAGGTTTTGTAAATGCTAATTCCTAACTATATATGGTCTATAACCTATGGTTTTTTCAGTGAATTTCAATGGTTTTTTAATAGCAAATATCATAAGCTGTCGAATATCAAGTACGTGGTAAGAATTTTTTTTTTCGTGTTTATGCACACTGATCTGCTTTGATTGCTGCCCCCCACCCCTCATTTCTATTAGGAGTACTCTCTCTTTGCAGATAGTGAAGGGTAGTTAACGCAGCCCTTTCCCCCTTTGTAATCCGTCGTGCCTGCTTCTCTCTCCATTTGATTGATTGTTCTCTTTGGTTCATTCTCTATTTACAAACAAGCACAGAGTCGCAATACTCTGTTTAGTCTTTGCAGATAGCGAAAAATCGTGTAAAAAAACAAAAGGAATCGAGCAAAATCAGTAGGCCACTAATGGGATCTCTTTTGACCTCGCTAAAATAGAAACATTAGGAACAACCTGTTGAAAATAGCAATGCGTATGTATATAAGCGGCGTTCATTTGTGTTCACAGTACCCCTTGTTGATTGTTTCAATCGAGCATTGAATTGTTCGAAGTTAATTCTCTTAACGATCTTCTCTACCTGCAAACGAGGAAGAATAGGAATATTCTATCTCCCTTTGCAGATAGTGAAGGGTAGGTAACGCAAGCCTTTAACACGTCGTACCTATTTCATTCCTCATTGATTGATTGATTGTCCGAACATTGACTGTTTGGGAATTAGTTCTTTTTGGAGGTATTCCCTGTTTGCAAATAAACGTAGGAAAATCTTTGCAAGTAGTGAAAGGGTACGTAATGCGGACCGTTCTCCCCCGTTGTAATCTGTCATGCCTATCTACTCCCCACTGATTGATGCACCTTTTTCACCCGGACCATTTACTAGAGATACGTCATCTGGCCCGACCAGAGAGCACCCCTAGTGAAAAGGACATATGCAATAATAACGAAGTGATCACTGTATCCTGTTAACAGAAACTTTACCATGAAACAACCTGGAAAGAAAAAAATAGGAAAACGAAAATCAGTAGGCCACTGATGAACATGAACTTTTATTAAACAACGAACAAAGAAACGATAACATAACGTAATGATAAAACCTATTAATGTCCTAGAAACAAGAAAACGTTAAAATATGCCAGTGGTGAGAGACCAGAAAAACAGTAAGAGAAACCAAATCACCCCTCGCTGTCCCACCGCCTGCCACGCCAAAAAAATCGATAGACTAGGGAAAATGCAAGTCAGTAGAACATCCACCCCCACTCTGGAAACTTCCAAGGTGGGGCAGGGTTCCGGCTACGCCCAGCCGGGAGCAGCCCATATAAGGCAGGTCCTGCTGCCACGCCTCGGCCAGGAGATCCTAACGTAGGGTGTAGCCGGAGGAGAGGCCGAGACCAGCGGGACCCGGCCAGGGGATTGCCTTTACAACGCTGAACAGTTGCAGGGGGGGGGAATGTCTCCTCGACCCTCCCCTCTCTCTCCCAGTCCGGCCGCGGTGGCCCTTGAGAGTTGCAGGTAGTCTCGCCACATGCTCTTCCGGTCCGACCACCAACGGTCGGGGGGCCGAGGCCGACGGGATCCGGCTGCAGCCGATAAACCAAGAAACCCGTTCATGGGGCCAGAGCCAGGGGCGTCCGGCCGACATCCACCGGAAGCCCGGCCCGAAGACGGACGGGACACTTCTTTCTTTTATAATGGCTGCGACAACACTGGAGGGGGATGTCTTGCACATGCCTCCGACCCCCCCCTCGTCCTCATCGCCTGGTCCGGCCATAACAAATCTCAAGCGAGACGCCGTGGGGTGCACTGGGAGGGAGAGACGGTGCGAACAGGCCTCTCCCGCCTCCCCAGGTGGAGGCTTCCCAGCTGCACCCTCAGCGCTCCAGGCGGTGGCATCCTAACAACTACAGTGCTGCACAGTTTCGGAACGACCTAGATAACGGTTCTTCCACTGTGGCCATGCTGCAACGTCTCGCCCGGCAGGGTGGAGCCCGTCCGCTCATGTGACCCCGCGATCGCCGGTAGCTGCCGAACTCTCAAAATGGCGGTCGACCTGGCAAGAGCGGGCCCAACATAAAGAAATGGCCCGGTCACTGGTTGACTCCACCACCGTAGTCCTCCACGACCTTGAAGATTCTAGAGGAGCCGCGGGAGTCTCCGACCCCCGATGGGGAATGACTGCCATGATCGCCCGTGGAGTGACGAAACTGTATCCGCGGGACGTCGGCGCTCCCATGCTGGCGCCAGCCTCACTTTGAATTACTACAATCCTGCAGACCTTACTTCCGGTGAAAGCACAGTGTGACCCGGTAGGAAAAATTATTGCACCCCCTCCCCTTTTTGACTGATAGTTCAAACCACCGATCCTTTCCTTTGCCCTTTTAACGGAACTTTGGACTGCCTCCCCCTCTTTTACATTTTCTAGAGAAAACAAAACATTAACCACTACATTAGCATAGCAGTTGACACCAGAACTGTTTTCAAATTGAAAACCAACAACATCTTCAACAGAATCCTTTTTGTTTCTGCTGTGACCCTGCTACAGCACAGGCATTGTCCCCAGCAGTAATTCTGCAATGCCGGTAAGAATAGCTGTGGTGCCTACTGGACTCACTCACCCCCGCGGCGCCCCACGCCGTTTTTTGCTGGGCGGCAACTTACTAGACATCACTTTCGTGCCATCTAGATTTCAGCGCGTTCTGCTGCCTTGGAACTATTCGCACAACAGACCGCTACTGACAAGAATATTTCATTATTGGTGCTGTCAATTTCAATAAATCTATTGGATAATTAAAAAGAAATTGCCACGGTCTCTTCGTTGTTTAAATGTTTTTACTGTTTTTGTTTTGTTGTATATATTTATATGTTATTAAAGTTTTATATTCCTACTACTTTGTTGGAGTGCTATATATTTTTAATGTGACACATAATTGTAAAAACTTTGATGTACAAAGAGTCATTCCTGGAATCTTCCGCTTCAGGCTCGGTCCCCTCCCCAATCACAATACAGGATGGTTTTCAGATAGTAGGAACGCGTGTGCTGTGACGGATCACATCGGGTGTGGGCCTTGATCTACTATAACTCCTTTGAAGAGGGGTGATTCTTTACAGCTGGGGCCATAAACTACATCTGCAGGGCTAGCTGATAGCCTAGGACCGGCCTGGACATTCGAACACAGAGGAAGAGGAGTGTCAGAGGGTGCGGTAGTGAATAGGGCGAAAGGGAGGTGTCGGGCGGGCACAGAGTGTGATTCTCAGGGAAGAGCAGCGCAGATGGGGGAAGGTTTATTGCCCATGCATAAGACAGAGAGCGGTGGTGACCAGTGCCTGGGGGAGATGCTTACGAGGGTGAGGAGCCATGCTACGAATCGACAGCGTGCAGAGAGTGGGTCTGGTCAAGACATCTAAAATGGCTGCCGTGCACGACAAAAGTGTGGCATTTCAAAAAAGGCAAGATGGCGCAGACAATGTTTTTCAACACTTCCTCATTTCCTTCGAATCGAACGTTAACAGACGTTGGGGCATATTACCAAAGTTAAGCGATATTTATCGCTAACGATGCTTACCAACCAATTTTTTACCACTAAGCATCGTCAGAAATTATCGAAGATAAACCTTACTATTATCAAGGTTTATCGCAAATGCGATAATAAACGGCCGCAATGCATGAATATCGCTAAAAAGTCAGCGATATTCATGCATTACCGAGCTAATACTCTTAGCCATGTTATCCACCTCCCATTGGATAACATGGCTAAGAACTGCTCAGGGCAGGTGTTACTTTTTGGAGATATTCGCGCTTAGCGCGAATATCTCCAAAAGTTGGTAATAGGAGATAGATATCTTGCATGTTGTAATGCAAGTTATTGTGGTATATGGAACTCATACCATAATCTCTCAGGAAAGCAGAAACTGATCCTTTTGGGACCGCCTAAAAAGGCCTAGGGGGTGAGGAGTACTCTACTTTGCCCCCTTTTCACGTTCCGAACTATTTTATTTTACTCTCTTCTGTAATTACACAAAATACCAGCGATAAGATGCATCGGAGACACACAGTGAGAGAAAGGAGGCCGGAGATGAAGAAGACATGTCAAATACACATTGGAGATAATATAGTGGCAGAAGGGAAGTAAATATGAGTAAACTTACCATGTAACATAAAAATGTTGCACTCTATACTATAAGTCTCATTTTATACTACAATCACTTCGCTACAACCTCATAAATTAAAAATAAAAATAAATAATGTCTCAAACAATTTTTGATTTCTAAATATAAATTTATTCTTCAGAATTTTCTAAATTTGAAACAACTAGTAACATGTCCTCATCAGTAATTTCCTCTTCAATCATCTCATCTGGAATCTCCTCATTAAAAGTCTGCAATGATGATTCTTGTAACTCTATGGTCTCCAAACACTCGATAAATTCGCCATCAAGAGATTGATCAAAAAAATCATTCAAGTCATCTCCTCCTTCTGACAATATTTCATTATTGGTGCTGTCCATTTCAATCAATGTAGTGGAATCATTCAAGTCATCTCCTCGTGACAATATTTCATTATTGGTGCTCTCAATTTCAATCAATGTAGTGGAATCATTCAAGTCATCTCCTCCTTGTGACAATATTTCATTATTGGTGCTGTCCATTTCAATCAATCTAATGGAATCATACAAGCCATCTCCTCCTTGTGACAATATTTCATTATTGGTGCTCTCAATTTCAATCAATGTAGTGGAATCATTCAAGTCATCTCCTTGTGACAATATTTCATTCTTGGTGCTGTCCATTTCAATCAATCTAATGGAATCATACAAGTCATGTCCTCCTTGTGACAATATTTCATTATTGGTGCTCTCAATTTCAATCAATGTAGTGGACAATTCAAAAGAAATTGCCACGGTCTCTTCATTGTGAGCCATTTTATTTTGAAATTGCTTGCTGTAAATTGCAGAAAAAAATAATCACTTTCATTTATCGTTTTTAGTAATACATAATATAAAACTAACTTCATCAAGTATTTAGTATAACAGAAGGACTGCAAATAAATAACAGAAAACATTTTTCAAATTATCTTCAAGTGTACAACATAGTTCCCCTTACAAATTAACAACTCACCTTTTTAAAAGTAGCAGAAGTGTTAGTACTGTGTAAATCAAACACCAGAAATTCACCACCAAAAATTCCTCACAAATGTACCTCAGACAGTAGTATCACAAAATGGCTGTGGTTTCCTCTCATTTGACATATATACATAACCAATTAACTTTCATCACACACAAATACAAAACCAAAGTAACATTTTAATTGGTTCTAAATTTCAACACTTTCAAATGTGTTTTCCCCATGCAATTTTCCATAGGACATTTACATACGTCTACAGCCTGAATGGCTGAACGGAATTACACCAAACTTGGCAAAATGGTACATCAAACCTAAGAGGTCAGGAAGGATCTACTATGCCCCCTTATGGTCATTTCCCCCTTCGCTTTGGCCTCCTCTTGTCTCTCAATCCTACCGAGGGACAAGATGGCGGCCGCTACGGACTGTTTGGAATGTTGACAGACGCCGGAGAACCAATCAGCTTCGCAAAGCTCCGTAACGCGAAAAGTACGCGAAGCGGAGCGCTGTTACAGATATATATCTTTTTTTCAACGTTAATTTCTCAAAATCCACTGGAGCACATATATTGAGACCTAGCAAAGGCACATCGGGCTACCAGTCCCTAATATTTTGCCAAGTTTCGTGCAAATCCATTCAGCCGTTCGATTATTATTATTTTGTTTTTTTTTTGCCCCGCGGGGCCCTTTTAAAACCTCCACATCAAACCTAGGGGGTCAGCGAGGATCTACTATGCCCCCTTATAGTTATTTCCCCCTTTGTTTTGACCTCCTCTTGTCTCTCGATCCTACCGAGAGACAAGATGGCGGCCGCTACGGACTGTTTGGAATGTTGACAGACGCCGGAGAACCAATCAGCTTCGCTTCACAAAGCTCCGTTGCGCGAAAAGTCCGCGAACCAGAGCGCTAACCGGTCCGCTGTTACAGATATATATCTTTTTTTAAACGTTAATTTCTCAAAATCCACTGGAGCACATATATTGAGACCTACAAAAGGCACATCGGGCTACCAGTCCCTACAATTTTGCCAAGTTTCGTGCAAATCCATTCAGCCGTTCGGGCTAAAAGTGAGGCCAACCGCCCTATGGAAAACTCAATGTTAAAAACACGTTTTGGGACCCCCCTTTTTTCTCGGCCCCCACTGGACGAACCCCCCCCAAATTTTCAAGGGCTGCTCAGAAACAAAATGTGCCATTTTCCTGAAAATTTCAGCCGATTCCGTCCACAAACGCCAAAGTTATTAGACATAGAATTTTCAAAAAACCCATAGAGAAAAAATCCTAACTATATATACCTACTGGCGACCGCCAGTAGGTAATATATATATATATATATATATATATATATATATATATATATATATATATATATATACACACAATATATATATATATATATATATATATATATATATATATATATATATATATGTATATATTTATATATTGCTACGTTTTGAATCCTCATGAATTCCTTTTGAATAACGCACTCACAGGCTTTTCCATTCCCCAATTATTTTATTTCAAATATATCCAAGATTGAGGAGACAAACCGACGTGTTTCGCTATCCCTGATAGCTTGTTCACGGTTCAGTTTGGAAAACAAACAATTCAACCAATAAAAACATTATCAGAACATCATGTGACTAGTGGTAGTTTTTGTATATACATAGTGTAGTTCTGAAAATTCTGAACTCGTGAATAAAACTTCGTCGTAGCATGACGATTTTTATATCAGAAGACCGAAAATGGCTAGTACACTATGTAAAAATATTTTCGTCATATTCCAGTAACGATTTCACCTCGAAATCGTAATTTTCGTCTTGAACCCTTGGCTTCCATTTTGTGTACAGCAGCCATTTTGAGAGTTGCCCTCACATAGGCTTATAATACAGCCCAATTCGATTCCAAAGGACACGTACACCTTAATTGACTTCTCTGTGACCTAGGCAAGCTGGAACCATTGCCCCAGGCCAAACCTGTTCGGTCAGTTCCTCTCCCAGTGGCCGAATGAGATAGCATCAAGGCACAACATGCCATAAACCCTTTTCATCGCACACACACCCTGCCTAATCTTGCTCACACCTGTCCCTGCTCTTTTCTCTCACTTGCTTTATGATGAGGAGGTGCCCGTTTTTATTGGGGGTACACCGATATCTGATGAAAATGTTGGACCTTGCCGGGTAATTTATTGTGGGCTGAACAAATTGGAATGTGGGCTTGTCATCATGACTCTGCTTTTTCTTTGTAGTGAAAATATGTGAATGGTCTACTGTAAATCCAAGAATGTTTGCCTGAAGCATAATATTTTGTATAAAAAGAGAAGCCTGGCTTTGTAAGATTGAGCAGTCTCCTGAGAATATACACACCGTGCTGTTGTACTTCTAGGACGCCTGTTACTTGGTTGCAGCCAATAAATTCGATCTTTGACTTCACCTAAAAGACTCTGAGTTTCTGTGGTCTGAATCAGGAAAGTACTCGAGGTCTTAGGGTGTACCCTGACACCGCTGGGTTACCGGTTCGGTACCGGTTCTGAAAAACCCAGTACCTCAGCTGGCGCCCAACGTGGGGCGATACCAACGTACCGGTCCAAGCCAGAGGTTCGTGAGGAGCTTCGTGTGAAAATTCTGGAGGAAGGCCGCCACTTCATCGACCCCTGCATGGCGACGTGGTCCGAAAGTCTTTGCTGCGAGGTTCCCCGCTTCCCGACGGCTACGAAGGACAGCTGCCCTGGCTATCGCCCTGATTTGGACCCTTGATGTTTGGTAGAGCGAAACGTTAGACGAGTCTTCTGGTGACGTCATCGATATCTCAGTTAAGTATAAGTGGAGCGTCTCCCAGTCCTTAGTTGGTTCTTAGTTTTGGGATCTTTGATTTGGAACTTGCAAGTACCAAAGCCGAAGGACTCGTGTATTCACGAGAATATCGTAATCGATAATCCTTTGAAGTTTGAAGCTAGACTAGAGAGCGAAGATGCCTGGTCTTAGCAGACTTGGAAATTTGTTTTGTCTTGGTTGTAATAATAGGGACTCCCGATTGGAGGACTTGTGTCCGGTACCTCCGATTGGAACTCCAACTTATGAATTGTATGTGAAACATGGAGTAGGCCCCATCACATATAATGAAGTGTGGATCAAATACACCAGAAAAGATGGTGTTTTAAAATGGCCCCAATATGGTAGCTTTGACACGGAAATCCTAGATAATCTAGAAGTTAAACTTTTTAAGAAGAAAGCCCGGCCGGCGATGTTTGACTCTTTCCGCCTATGGCGTAAGGAAGCCAAACAGAAAGAAATTAAACTAGCAAAGAAAAATAAGAGAGAAATGGGTATTTCGATAATGCAAGCTGCTATGCAGTTTAAAGATAACGAAGAAGAACAGATGAGTGAGCAGTTGCACAGGCAACGTAAAATGGTAATAGATAAATGTTATCCAGTTTTTCCGCCTCTTCAGCAAGATGCAGCAAAAGAGCTTGAAAAAGATCCCCTAATGTCGCATTTGTTAAGTTCGCCACCCCCTTATGCGCAGAATGCTACAGCACCTCCGCAACCTTTAGCTGCGCAACCCGTGGTTGCATTGCCTCCTGCTCCTTCACAGCACCCACCAGCTACTCTCCAGTTGGCTCCTGCTCCTCCGGTGCAGCCTCCTCAAGGGCCACCGTCTTTGACATCTGCTCCTCCTATACTTCCTACAACTTTAACTGCTATAACGACTACCACACCTGGTACTCCTCCTGACACTGCTTCTGCATCTGCCTTGCCTCACCCTGCTTTTCCGCTTGTCTTTTCATCAACTTCTCCTTCTATTCGTCAGAGAGTGGCTAGTACTGTTACTAGTATTGTATATCCTTTCTTTGGAGCGGCAAGTCCAGCTCCTACCTCTGAGCGCACACAGTTGCGTAGCCAACTGCCTGATTCTAGGGAGAAAGAAACGTTAAATCATTTGGCACATAGATGGGTGACTGACCCGACAAAATATGGTCTAGAGTTTGTTATGGATGTCTTCCATCAGTGGGAAGCATCAAAACAGAGGTACGTTTTTGAGAAAATGTGTGCTTTTCTTTGTGAAGATTTAGAGGAAAATGATTTGGACTCTAATCCGCCCGAGTTGAGCCATGTACGGTTCGAGTTTTCAAAAGGCGCAATTGTGGGTTCAGATGTTAAGAAAGCAGTTGTGACGTTGTTGTCGCTTAAGACTGAAGGTGTTTCTAAGTCGTTGTTTGAGTCTGATTCTTCTGTCAAGAAGAAAGGAAGATAATATCCCATGAGAGAAGTTCCCCCACAATGGAGGGAAGGGGACCTAGCAGCTAACCCACCTATTGAGCCTCATTTTCAGCATGTGTGGGTACATGTCCCAAGGAAGCGAGCTGAAGTTTTGGCCCTTAAGCAGACATTGCCTGATCCCTGTAAAAATCCCGCAGGGTATTACAAAGAGTTGTCACAGACTGCTGGCTCTTGCATTATGAATTTAGCGGATATAGACATGTTGTTTGGGAACGTTGTTCCACAGCCTTTATGGGGAAAGATTTGTCATACAGATCATGATCAGGAGTTGGGTGATTCATGGGCTAATATTGCTGCTGCAGATGCCCTACAAATTGGTGGTGCTAAACCTGAGCCTTTAGTAGCAGAACTTCCTGGTAAGATCATTGATTACATGAAAACTATAATGCCTGCGATGCGTGTAAATTGGGATAAGTTGTCTGCGTGTAAACAGAAGAAAGATGAAACGGTGTCTGATTTCTTCACCAGGTTTGAAGAGACTTTTGTCGACCACAGTGGTCAAGATATGAGTACAGAAGGTGGTCAGCGATTGTTCGTCGATAGATTTGTGCATAATTTACTTCCCGAGTTGTGTAAGAAGCTAAACGATTCAGAGAGTTCTTGGGCAGTTTCCTCTTCAGCACAGATATTGGCTACTGCACAGTACTACGAAAATCGAGACAAAGATGAGAAAGATAGAGCAGAGAAGAAAACGAAAGAGTTAAAAACGAAGGTTTTGTTACAGCAAGCGTACCCGCCACGTGGTGGTCAAAATAGTGGTGTTCAGAGTAACTATCAGAATAACTATCACCTTCCTCAACAGTTTCAGAGGAACTCGCAAAGAGTTGAGTATACTCAACCACGTGTCCCTGTAGGTCCCAATCAGTGTTCATATTGTAAGGAAGAGGGTCATTTTAAGTATAGTTGCCCTGTTTTGTTCCAGCGCGCAAATGGTGTTTCTGGCTCAAGAGGTCGAGGTGTTCAACAAGCACCTAGAGGTAGAGGACGTGGAAATTTCCCCCAAAACACGCGTTCCTTTCCGCCTCAAAATTCAATGAATAAGTTTGATCAGCAGAATAACGCGTTTGGTAGGACAGCTCAGTACTATGCTGATGATTACTATGCAGAAGATGAGCATATGGACGGTAATGATTGCTAGGACAGCCATAGACAAAGAGAGGGAGTTGTTTCAGTTCCAGTAGATCAGAGTGGACCTTACGTTGAGGTGATTACATCAGGTGTGTCAGAGCCTTTTCTGTTGGATACTGGTGCTACAAAGAGTTCTATTATGCACTCAAAACTCCCTGGCGCACCTTTGTCTGGCGAAACGAATGTATCAGTAGGTTTTTCTGGCGCCCCAGTTAGATGCAAGATCAGCAAGATGCAGCAAAAGAGCTTGAAAAAGATCCCCTAATGTCGCATTTGTTAAGTTCGCCACCCCCTTATGCGCAGAATGCTACAGCACCTCCGCAACCTTTAGCTGCGCAACCCGTGGTTGCATTGCCTCCTGCTCCTTCACAGCACCCACCAGCTACTCTCCAGTTGGCTCCTGCTCCTCCGGTGCAGCCTCCTCAAGGGCCACCGTCTTTGACATCTGCTCCTCCTATACTTCCTACAACTTTAACTGCTATAACGACTACCACACCTGGTACTCCTCCTGACACTGCTTCTGCATCTGCCTTGCCTCACCCTGCTTTTCCGCTTGTCTTTTCATCAACTTCTCCTTCTATTCGTCAGAGAGTGGCTAGTACTGTTACTAGTATTCTATATCCTTTCTTTGGAGCGGCAAGTCCAGCTCCTACCTCTGAGCGCACACAGTTGCGTAGCCAACTGCCTGATTCTAGGGAGAAAGAAACGTTAAATCATTTGGCACATAGATGGGTGACTGACCCGACAAAATATGGTCTAGAGTTTGTTATGGATGTCTTCCATCAGTGGGAAGCATCAAAACAGAGGTACGTTTTTGAGAAAATTTGTGCTTTTCTTTGTGAAGATTTAGAGGAAAATGATTTGGACTCTAATCCGCCCGAGTTGAGCCATGTACGGTTCGAGTTTTCAAAAGGCGCAATTGTGGGTTCAGATGTTAAGAAAGCAGTTGTGACGTTGTTGTCGCTTAAGACTGAAGGTGTTTCTAAGTCGTTGTTTGAGTCTGATTCTTCTGTCAAGAAGAAAGGAAGATAATATCCCATGAGAGAAGTTCCCCCACAATGGAGGGAAGGGGACCTAGCAGCTAACCCACCTATTGAGCCTCATTTTCAGCATGTGTGGGTACATGTCCCAAGGAAGCGAGCTGAAGTTTTGGCCCTTAAGCAGACATTGCCTGATCCCTGTAAAAATCCCGCAGGGTATTACAAAGAGTTGTCACAGACTGCTGGCTCTTGCATTATGAATTTAGCGGATATAGACATGTTGTTTGGGAACGTTGTTCCACAGCCTTTATGGGGAAAGATTTGTCATACAGATCATGATCAGGAGTTGGGTGATTCATGGGCTAATATTGCTGCTGCAGATGCCCTACAAATTGGTGGTGCTAAACCTGAGCCTTTAGTAGCAGAACTTCCTGGTAAGATCATTGATTACATGAAAACTATAATGCCTGCGATGCGTGTAAATTGGGATAAGTTGTCTGCGTGTAAACAGAAGAAAGATGAAACGGTGTCTGATTTCTTCACCAGGTTTGAAGAGACTTTTGTCGACCACAGTGGTCAAGATATGAGTACAGAAGGTGGTCAGCGATTGTTCGTCGATAAATTTGTGCATAATTTACTTCCCGAGTTGTGTAAGAAGCTAAACGATTCAGAGAGTTCTTGGGCAGTTTCCTCTTCAGCACAGATATTGGCTACTGCACAGTACTACGAAAATCGAGACAAAGATGAGAAAGATAGAGCAGAGAAGAAAACGAAAGAGTTAAAAACGAAGGTTTTGTTACAACAAGCATACCCGCCACGTGGTGGTCAAAATAGTGGTGTTCAGAGTAACTATCAGAATAACTATCACCTTCCTCAACAGTTTCAGAGGAACTCGCAAAGAGTTGAGTATACTCAACCACGTGTCCCTGTAGGTCCCAATCAGTGTTCATATTGTAAGGAAGAGGGTCATTTTAAGTATAGTTGCCCTGTTTTGTTCCAGCGCGCAAATGGTGTTTCTGGCTCAAGAGGTCGAGGTGTTCAACAAGCACCTAGAGGTAGAGGACGTGGAAATTTCCCCCAAAACACGCGTTCCTTTCCGCCTCAAAATTCAATGAATAAGTTTGATCAGCAGAATAACGCGTTTGGTAGGACAGCTCAGTACTATGCTGATGATTACTATGCAGAAGATGAGCATATGGACGGTAATGATTGCTAGGACAGCCATAGACAAAGAGAGGGAGTTGTTTCAGTTCCAGTAGATCAGAGTGGACCTTACGTTGAGGTGATTACATCAGGTGTGTCAGAGCCTTTTCTGTTGGATACTGGTGCTACAAAGAGTTCTATTATGCACTCAAAACTCCCTGGCGCACCTTTGTCTGGCGAAACGAATGTATCAGTAGGTTTTTCCGGCGCCCCAGTTAGAAACCCAATTTCTGACCCTTTGTCCCTTTCTGTTGGACCTCGTGAATTCGAAGCACCCCTTATTCTGACAACAGGTTGTGGTGAAAACCTGCTAGGATTGGATCTGTTAAAAAGATTGTATGCGACTTTGTACTGTTCTGCTTCAGGAGTACAACTTACGCTGGGTAAGAAAGTGATTTCTCCAATGTATTTGTCAAGGGATAAACTTCCAACAGAATTGTCATCTCTCCCTAATATTCTTTGGGCTACTGGCCTAATGATGTGGGTCTTTTGGAAATACCACCATATGTTGTGACATTGAAAGCCAATGTTAAAATGCCACGAATTCCCCAAAACAAAATCTCTAGTGAAGGTGAAAAAGCTTTACTAGCAATCATTTATGATCTGATTGAAAAAGATGTAATTGAAGAGACAAGAGGCAACATTTGCAATAGTCCTGTTCTGCCTGTTTTGAAACGAACTGACCCTTCCCAGCCACCTGTTTACAGATTTGTGATTGATCTTAGAGAGGTCAATAAAATAGTTGTGCCACAATTTCCAGTTGTTCCTGACATTACTGCATTATTGACTATGATCCCAGCTTCTGCAACCTGGTTTTCGGTGATTGACTTGAAGAATGCTTTCTCTGCATCCAGATTGCTGAGGAGAGCAGGGACATTTTTGGCTTCAGTTTAGGAGGACGAAGCTCCCGCTTTAAACGCGCTCCCCAGGGCTACTGTGAAAGTCCATCAATATATAGTCAAGCTTTAAAAACAAAGCTTGATACGATTGTTTTACCTGGTGGCGCCTCCCTCATTCAGTATGTTGATGATTTGCTTATTGCTGCAGATACTGAGGAAATCTGTAAAGAAGCCACGTTGTCTTTGTTGCGTCATTTGTGTGAGTTGCATCACAAAGTGTCTCTCTCAAAATTGCAATATTGTCGACAAGAAGTGACCTACTTAGGTCATCTCTTATCGAAGGAGGGAAGGAAACTGACCCCAGAAAGAATTCAGGCAATAGCGAAATTGAGTGTGCCAAGAACACAGAGAGAAGTGCGTGCTTTCTTGGGCATTACATCATATTGCAGGCAATGGATACCAAATTTTCCTTGCTGGCCAAACCTTTGGTGGCATTAACCTGTAAAGATACACCGAATCCCGTCTCATGGTCTGAAGAGTGTCAGAAAAGTTTTTTTGAATTGCGCAGTGCATTATGTTCGGCTCCTGTGTTGGGTACCCCCGACTACAGCAAGCCCTTTACATTGTATGTCCATGAGAAAGAAGGTTGTGCATTATCAGTGTTGACACAGTTGTTTGGAGACAAGCAGCGTCCATGCGCGTATTTTTCGTCGACTTTGGACCCGGTAGCTAAAGCATTGCCGAGTTGTTTAAGAGCAACAGCGGCAGCAGCTGTTTCTATTCGACAGTCTGCTGGTTTAGTGATGAATAACACGTTAATTGTGATGGTTCCACATGCAGTGGACACGTTGTTAAACAGAACCAAGACACAGCACTTAACTAGTGCTCGATTGTCAGGTTACGAGTTAACATTGTTAGCGAGTCATGTGCACATAAAAAGATGCAACACACTTAACCCAGCTACGCTGTTGCCAATTGTAACAGAGTTAGATACTTCTGAACAGCATGATTGTTTTCTTAGAACAGAAGAAGAAACGAAAGGGAGAATAGACCTCCTAGATACTCCCCTTGCAAAGTGTGATGGTACCTTATGGGTGGATGGTTCATGCTTCAAGCTTCCGAATGGTGATACGACTGCAGCATATGCTGTCACGACTTTGCATACAATTGTTGAAGCTGCACGTATCCCACATAATTCAGCTCAAGCAGCAGAATTGATTGCACTTACGAGAGCATGTGTGTTGTCAAAAGGAATGAAAGTGACCATCTATACCGACAGCCAGTATGCATTTGGTGTGGCTCACAGTTTTGGACAATTGTGGAAAGAACGTGGGTTCCTGACTTCGCATGGAGCTAAGATTCAGCATGGTCAGTTGGGGAATGAGCTTCTTGAGTCACTTACTTTGCCGTTGCAAGTTGCGATTGTGAAATGCAGTGTACATAAGAAGGTGACTTATGATGTTGGTCGTGGAAATGCATTTGCTGACGAAATCGCAAAAGAAACAGCAAGGAATGTGATGAGTCGAATGTATGTTGCAGGCCCTGCAAGATGGGTTGGTGATGTTGGAATGTGTGAAGACACGATAGAGAGTGTGAAATCTATTCAAGCTGAAGCTACAGAGAAAGAGTTGAGTGTGTAGAGAGAAAGTATGGGTAAATTGGATGCCAATGGTTGTTGGATTGGATTGTCAGAGCATCAGAGATGGTTGTTACCCGATGCGTATGTGCTTGCAGTGGTTACAATGGCCCATGGAATGGCTCACATCAGTGTGAAAGGGATTTGTAAGTTGTTGGCTCCAGTATGGCAAAATGATGGAATTCCTAAGTGTGCAGAGAATGTGGCCAAGAATTGCATGGTGTGTCTGAAATACAATCCTGGTAGGGGAACCCCAACTCCAGCTGGTCATTTTGCACCTCCTACGTATCCGTTCGAGGTTTTGCAGCTAGATTTTATCCACATGGAAAGGTGCAACAATTTAAAATACGTACTCGTTGTTGTTTGTGCCTTTTCAAGATGGGTGGAAGCCTACCCCCTAAAAGACAACACTGCCCTATCCACAGCTAAAGCCCTTGTGAAAGAGTTCTTCCCCAGGTTTGGAATGCCTAGAATGGTCTGGAGTGACAATGGAAGTGAATTTGTGGGTCGAGTGATGAAGAAAGTATGTGAAGGGCTAGGCATTCACCAGAAATTTCACGCTGCAAATCACCCCCAATCAGCTGGACTAGTAGAATGCTACAATGGCACATTGAAACTTAAATTGGCCAAAATTCAAGCGAGCTCTGGTCTTAAATGGCCTGACGCTCCACCCCTAGTACTCCTATCCACCAGAATGACTGTGCATTCGCGAGTGGGACTTAGTCCATATGAGATAGTTTTTGGCCGCCTGGCCAACATATGGGGAGTGCCAAGGCCCACAAAATTTAGTTAAATTGAACACCCTGTTTTGCTTGACTATTTGTATGAATTGACGGCTAAATTGCGTGTTTTACACCAACAGGTGCATGATACTCTGCCTCAGGTCTCTGAAGCTCCAGGACATCAGATCGATCCTGGGTTCTGGTGAAGAACTTTCAGTGAACAAAGAACGACCAGCCCACGTGGACCGGTCCACACCTCGTCCTTCTTTCAACGAGATCAGCTGTTCGTGTAGAAGGGAAGAAGCACTGGATCCACGGCGTACACTGCAAGAGGGTGCATTTACCTTTGCCGTACGACCGGTGGGTCCAGGAGGGTGTCGCCGACTCAGAGACTGAAACTGTTCCACGTTTTCTGCCTTTCAGTGATGCACGTGTAAAAGGAACACTTACTGAAAAAGAGAGTGACAACATTTTGCAACCAGCTGTATCACCGTCAATTCGATTGGACACTACAGAGCCTGAACTCCTTTTCCAAGACCAAACAGTACCTGGGAGAAAACGTTATAATTTGAGGCCGAGACCTATGGACAAATAAACAGAATTTTCCTTTTTGCTAGTTTTGAAAGCGCAGCTCTCCCATCTGAGAAACTTGCTTATTTTTGTTTTTCGAACCGCCATCCGGGTTCCGCTGCTAAGGCCGCGATTGCCCAAAGTCTTTGGGGTGCAGCTGACGACGTTAGGTCGACAGTTCTGGTTGGTCTAAGGGAGTTGCCCTAGACTGACAGAAGCATTCCTTAGCAGAAACAACCTCCCATCGCGGGCAGCATTTTAGAGAGGATGGAGTTTTTCGAGATGGAGAGATCTGCCAAAACTGTGAACTTTAAAAACCGAATATGTAAAATTATGACAAAGAAAAGCTTTTTGATATTGTGGATTTTCATGTTATTTAGTGTGATGATATTTTTAATAGGTTATGTTTTATTCTCTTTTCGAGTAACATTTGCACCCACTACACCGCCCATACCTCCTCCTTCTACTGTTTCCCCACACTCTTTTCAACCCCTTCCTGAACACGAATCCGCTAGGAGATTAGAGTTTATTAATAACTCCTTTGTTCAGCTTTTGCACCAACACCAACTAGTAATGAACACGACTAACTGTTGGGTGTGTGGTCTTATGCCTCACACAACGGATAAGGGTATTCCCTATCTGGTCCTGCCATTCAGCCACAATGGTTCTGTGTGGGCATACAGAACAATGTTCATCTATGCACATGAAGTCTACCCCCTACGTTCTGTGGAAGACAATCCTAAGAATAGTGCTCTAGTTAAGGGTATAGTAGACATGATTAAGGAAGATATTTCCTACGAGACTATCCCTAGAGATGAGACACTAGTATACATAGGATGGAACGTGACCGGATATGGAGCTACTCTGAGTGAGAAACAGCAAGCTAAGAGATCTTCCCCGATTTGGGTTGTACCCCATCAGGGTCACCTGTGTCTGCAAGGTACTGGCAAGAATCTCAGAGCTCAGCTAGGGAAAAGCATCTGCACTGAAACATATTTTTTTGCATCTCAGACTTCCCCTCCGTTCTTAGCAGCTAAGGGTACCTATTTCATCTGCCATGATAGAGCCTATACATGGTTGCCCCCTGACTTTTCGGGCACATGTTTTGTTTCGTTTCTGCTGCCTACCACCTACACAGCGGCGGCAGATTACCACAAGACAAGGATAGTTAGAGGTGTCTTCAGTGAAGAAGACACTGCAGGACAAGAATTTGGGGACTTCGTAAAGGGTTTTCTGCCGTTCTGGGGACCCATGGGTAACAGCAGGAACATAAGGCAATTGACAAGGGTGGTTGAATCCACCGTGGTTGAAACTGCCGGTGCCCTTAGTAACTTGACTGCTGAGCTCCAGTCGGATCGTCTTATGACCCTTCAGAACAGGGTCGCATTAGATGTCATACTTGTAGACCGAGGTGGGGTATGTAAATTGATCCAATCGAGTTGCTGTGTTTTCATTCCAGATAACGCTCCAACAGTGTACCAGGCCGTCTCCAAACTACATAAGATTTCCGAATCTATTCATGTGGATAAAGGAGATTGGTCGTTAATGGGATGGTTCTGGGAACTGATATCCGCCTGGGGATGGAAAATTCTGATGGTCATTGGGATGGTCTTAGCCATTCTTTTCCTGTTCTGTCTGTGCGTGCAGTGTGCTCCTGCAATATGTGGCCTCTGTGCTACATCATGTGTAAGGAAACCTGTATCAAGAGACGAGCTAAGTACTAGGATGATGTTACAGCAACATCTCAATGACTTTAGGAATACAGACCTGGACTCAGATTAGCATGAGGATAGGTTAATTGCCTATGTAAGGGCAAAGGGAGGGTTTGTAGTTCTGAAAATTCTGAACTCGTGAATAAAACTTCGTCGTAGCATGACGATTTTTATATCAGAAGACCGAAAATGGCTAGTACACTATGTACAAGCATTTTCGTCATATTCCAGTAACGATTTCACCTCTAAATCGTCATTTTCGTCTTGAACCCTTGGCTTCCATTTTGTGTACAGCAGCCATTTTGAGAGTTGCCCTCACATAGGCTTATAATACAGCCAAATTCGATTCCAAAGGACACGTACACCTTAATTGACTTCTCTGTGACCTAGGCAAGCTGGAACCATTGCCCCAGGCCAAACCTGTTCGGTCAGTTCAACTCCCAGTGGCCGAATGAGATAGCATCAAGGCACAACATGCCATAAACCCTTTTCATCGCACACACACCCTGCCTAATCTTGCTCACACCTGTCCCTGCTCTTTTCTCTCACTTGCTTTATGATGAGGAGGTGCCCGTTTTTATTGGGGGTACACCGATATCTGATGAAAATGTTGGACCATGCCGGGTAATTTATTGTGGGCTGAACAAATTGGAATGTGGGCTTGTCATCATGACTCTGCTTTTTCTTTGTAGTGAAAATATGTGAATGGTCTACTGTAAATCCAAGAATGTTTGCCTGAAGCATAATATTTTGTATAAAAAGAGAAGCCTGGCTTTGTAAGATTGAGCAGTCTCCTGAGCATATACACACCGTGCTGTTGTACTTCTAGGACGCCTGTTACTTGGTTGCAGCCAATAAATTCGATCTTTGACTTCACCTAGAAGACTCTGAGTTTCTGTGGTCTGAATCAGGAAAGTACTCGAGGTCTTAGGGTGTACCCTGACACCGCTGGGTTACTGGTTCGGTACCGGTTCTGAAAAACCCAGTACCTCAGCAGTGCATTTTGGGAATTGTGGTTTACTCTGATGTCAATTCAACTTATATGTACAAAAGATGTTTTTTTTTTAATATACCTATAAAACTTGTCCACCTGCGTGCAAAAGGTATTTATAATATGTGTGAATACCGTTTTTACCTATTTATTAACTACAATTTTTAGACTTTTTCCTTATGTCTTACTCCTTTTTACATTTTTAACATTTTTAACATGACCCATGTATTAGCCCGATCTGTACGCCCTCCTTATTTTGTCATGTAGATTTCTCGTCATAATGCGCTTTCAGCCACTACATATGATGTTTAATGCAGAGCGAAGGTCTGACTCCACTCTTTCTGCCGTCATTCTTTGCCTCAGTTTGATTGCATCAGGAATTTTTATCTAAGCGCATATATTGATATTAATAGATATTATTTGGCCTAAGTTTAACTCCTCTCATGAGATATTTATTGTTGCTGTGATCACAGTTTTAATGTTTGTGCGCAATCATACAATGATGATGATGAAAATTATATATGATAATACGATAAGGCCCTCCAGTGGGCCTTCAGGGAAGGAGCAGGCCATCTTCTTCGAGAAATTCACGAAGATTCGTCCACCTGCGCAAAAGTTATTCCCAATAGAATATTGTGGATTTCCTGTGGAAGATAGGTCCTAACTATAACTACCGACTGGTGACCGCCAGTAGGTAATATATATAGATACAAATGAGATGTCATCAGTGATGTCATCAGTGATGTCATTTGAGATGTCATCAGTGATGTCATCAGTGATGTCACTGACCATGTCATGAATGATGTAATATGTGACATCATCAGCAGTGGATTGCGGGTGCGCGAAATATAGTTAGTACAACTAACTATATAGGAGCAATTTCAATGGTTTTTTAAATGCTACTTCCTAACTATACAAGGCCTGAAACCTATGGTTTTTTAAGTGAATATATCTATATATATATATATATATATAGATATATATATATATATATATATATATATCTACATATATATATATATATATATATATAGATATATATATATATATATATTTATATACATTACCTACTTGGAAAAACGTTGGCACCGGTTGACGAATCTTTGTGAAATTCTCCAAGAAGATGGGGTGCTCTGCTCCTATTCTTGAAGTTTCGGGGTGATTCATCATGCGGGGGCTGAGAAAAAAGGGGATCCCAAAACGTGTTTTCCCCATGCAATTTTCATAGGGACCTTTAAGTGAGGCTACAGCCCGAACTGCTGAACGGAATTACACCAAATTTGGCAAAAAGGTAGAGTTTGGTTTGCAGATTACGCTTTTTGTTAAATGGTGTAAATCTGTGCAGTAGTTCCTGAGAAAATCAAAAGTAAAATCATACATATATCTATTGACGAAGTACCGAACGCGTATTCTCCCAAGCACAAGCTTTATGATAATTGGCTGTCAACACTCCAAACCAGGAAGTGTTGGCAGCCATCTTGTGCCTCGGTAGAACCGAGGCACAAGAAAACAGAAAAAGAAACGCAAAAAACAAGAAAAGGGGCCAGTGTAGAAACACCCTGACCCCCTAGGCCTGCTTAGGGGGTCCCACATGGATGCATGTAGGGATGCACGTAGGGTACGCGTTAAGCATGGGCGTAAAATCCGTTCCGCTCGCGGATTTTGCGGATTTTCAGCAAATTCGCAATCCGCGCGAGGCGGATTTTTTGCTTGGTCGCACTTGCCAACTAGAATACTAGTACAATTTTGTGGCGCGCAGCGTTCACTTACCGTCATTCAGCGTTTGCAGAGTTGTTTTTCTCCATGTTTGCGTGTGCTGCGCCATTTTGGATCTTGCTGCGGGATCCCGCGGGAGTTTGTTGACGTCATCGCGGCTTGCCCCCTTGCACAGCGAGAGTTTGGCAACGCGAGTACGTCATAAAGGCCCGTGATCACGCATCGAACACGTAGATGCGGCGGGCAGCGACAATCTCGCAATTGCGAGATTGCAAAATTTGCAATTTTGCAATTTCGCACAAGAAATCCACCAGCAGGCAGCATAAACCTTGAAAATTATGATTTTTATCAGGTTGACATTTGCCTGCACTTTTTTTTTGCAAGGAGTCCATTTTGGGGGGGGGTGGGAGGAAGGAAGTGCCCCACAGTCTCCAACTTCCTGTTCCTGTCCAGCAGGCTCCTCCCAGTGCTTTATTCATGTGCTGGTCACTTTGATTTGGATCTTGACCTTTTTGTGGATGCTGCTGGATATTTGGATTTTTGCAAAACTGAAAGCACTCAGCAGGTGCAAAAGTTCAATCTTATCATTAGTAACCATTCCCTGTAGTGCTTCCTGAGGGGCCCCTTCAGAGTTCAGTTGCCTACTTGCAACTATTCTATGACCCTGCTCTGACCCTCACAGCAGGCTCAGAGAATAGCTACAAGTATACAACAAAGGTCCTGTTAAAAAAATTACACTGCAACAGAAAGCAATTACAGATAAGGAAGCAGGTGCCAGCCTGGAAGTTCAAATTCAGTGACACATTAATCAGCCCCTAATTCATTCATGTCAGTTGAGGTAGGGCAGGTGTGCTTTTCCCCCCATAATCTACAGTGATGAACTAGAGGGTGGCATGGGTGAGCCAGAGGGTGGCAAGGGTGAGCCAGAGGGTGGCAGTGGTGAAACAGAGGGTGGCAGTGGTGAAACAGAGGGTGCTGTGATGAACCAGACGTAGAAACAACATGGTCGCAACCGTTGCTACCCGACAAGTAAGTTTGCGTTTGCGAACTGGTAAAAAACCCTTGCGAAATGGCAGAAACACTTGCGAACACAAAAAAAAAAAGGAATCCGCAAAATTCGCGAGAGTTCGCGGATTTTGCGGATTGCGAATCCGTAAATATGCAATTTCGCGGATTGCCAATTCGCAAAATCCGCCCATGCTTAGTATGCGTACCCTGCCCATCCCCCCAAAAAAACGAAGCGCGTCTCCTGCGCTTTAATGTTTATTAGCCTCCAGGGGGGGCAAATCCCGGGGACTTTATAAAAAATGTGTGGAGGGCCAATCCCCCCCACACTTCCCTGTGGACCGCCACCCCCGGGGCAAAGTATGTATTATAGCGGGGGGCACACGGCCCTCCCACAGCCCCGGGGACCGCCACCCCCGGGGCTTAAATGTACAATGATGGGGGGCCTCTAAGGCACCAAAGCCTGGGGGACCACCACCCTCCGAAGCTTTAATATATGATGTATGCGGGGGGGCTCATGCATGGCATAACCCCCAGCCCCGGGGACCTCCACCCCTCGGGGCTTTTGTTTTTTAAATAAAAAAAAACACCTTTGTGGGGGGGTTCAAGCCCTCCACATGCCCCGGGCACTGCCACCTCTGCGGGGCACTACATATTTAAATTGGGGGTCCATGACGGACCCCCCAGCCCCGGGCACCACCACCTCCGGGACTTTTAAATGTTGGGAGGGGGGCCACGCGGCCCCCCACCTGGAGCCTTGTGGTGGCCCTGGCGACTGCCACCCCCCAGGGCCAGCTCCTGCAGTGTCCTGGGGTGCCCACCCCCAGGACACTGTAGTTTGCTATGGAAGGTGGGAGCATAGCAAACTGCTTTGGTTTTTGAAAGAGAGAGCAGGAAACCTGCTCTCTCTTTCAAAAACCAAAGCCGATTGCTTTTCTGCATGGGGGGGCAGCATGTTAGCTGCTCCCCATGCAGAAAAGCAATGCCGGCTCCCGCAGGATGCGGTGAGCCGGCAGGGACCTTGGGGGCTTGGGGTCCCCCCAATGCATACTGGAGGTTCCTGGTGGGCTAGTTGGCCCCCAGGGACCCCCAGTATTCAGGAGGATTTAGTTCCAACTCTGGTAACGCGCCAGGAGGCTGCGTTGCAGAGAGGTGTAATGAGGCCACTCCCCTTTTTACAGCTCTCTGCAACGCATCCCCCTGGAGCATATTGGAGGTTCCTGGTAGGTTATTTGGCCCCCAGGGACACCCAGTATTCAAGAGGATTTAGTTCCCCCTCTGGAAACGCGCCAGGGGGCTGTGTTGCAGAGAGGTGTAATGAGGCCACGCCCCTTTTTACACCTCTCTGCAATGCAGCCCCCTGGCGCAAACTGGAGGTTCCTGGTGTGCTAGTTGGCCCCCAGGGACCCCAGTATTCAAGGGGATTTAGTTCCCACTCTGGAAACGTGCCATGGGACTGCATTGCAGAGAGGTGTAATTAGACCACGCCCCTTTTTACACCCCTCTGCGATGCAGCCCTCTGCGCATACTGGAGGTTCCTGGTGAACTAGTTGCCACCAGGGACACCCAGTATGCAAGGGAACCTAATCCCCCAACTTAGAATGCGCTACGGGGCGCTTTTGCACAGTTGTAAAGGTAGGGGGTGGGTCTTGAGGTTATATGTGTGCAAACATGCCCTGTGGCGTGTTTTAATCTGGGGAATTAATTATTTTTCAATCCAGAGGTCCCCTAGGGGCCAACTAGCCCAACAGGTACCTCCTCTAAGTGCCACGGAGCTGCGTTACAGACTGTTGTATAAAGGGTGTGTGGCCTCTGAACACCTCTCTGCACTGCAGCTCCCTGGCGCATACTGGAGGTACCTGGTGGGCTAGTTGGCCCACAGAGGACCTCATAATTGAAGAGGAATTAATTCCCCAACTTAAAACACACCACAGGACGTGTGAGCTAACTATAACGGATGAATTTCAAAGGTTTTATATAAGAGAAATGTTCAGCTAACTATAACGTGTGAAACCTATGGTTTTTTCAGTGAATTTCAAAGGTTTTGTAAATGATAATTTATAATTGTATTAATTATTATGTCTTTCTTTTTATACTAATTTCTTATATTTTTAATATTTCTATTTATTTTATTTTTTAGATTATATTTCATATTCTTATAAAATAATAACAAAACTAAATTGCAAAGTAATTTTGGGATGAATTATTGCTTGATGTCGGTTGCAAGTATAACACTGCTCCAGCAATTCTCTTGGGTTCCTATTCTCACAATGCTGTATCAATCCTTACACCTGCTTCAAGCATGTGCAAGGTTTTGACGCAGCATAAGCTCAAAAGTCACTGAATAAAATGTTATACATTTCACTCAGTCACTTTTAGGAGGCCTTGCTGCACCCCCTTCTGCACAAGAAACACTCTTCTGGCGCAGCGCTTTAAAATGTAATACACCCTCCAGATGCATCACCTTGTTAATACCACACACCATGGCACATCTTTTGCACCATCGCTGTGTCACAAAAGTGACACAACGGCTGTGTAAAAGAGGCACAAGGGGATTGTAAATCCACCCCCAACACATACAAATTCACCCAGGCACTTTCACCAGCAGCGCAAATTGAAACATAGACTTGTAACATATTTATGTACATATGATACATTCAAGTGCTTCAGACATACTACAGTATACTATAGATAAACACCTTATAGATGTATGCTGTAGCAGTTCCTTATAGTTCTGCACTTTCACATTCTCCATACACTAGTAACATATTCATTCATTCATTTATGAACTACACATTCATTCTGACAAACTTTTCCACACTAACATAGAAATATAGTTCTTTCTTTGACCAGTGAAAATAGTTCTAAAAAGAACAGTTTTTTTTGTTTTGAATTTTTTATGTGTTTTCTCAACAAATTCCAAGCGGAACAAAAGAATGAAAAAAAAAACAACTAATGTTGAGGACAGCAATGATCCTGCATCCTGCGTTTCATCAAGTCTATAGACTGTTCCCCATAACACAAAAGTTTATCGCAATAAATGCATAGAATTTTACCTTTAGCAAGGTCAGAATCAATATGTGGGTGTGGACTGCTTGCTGAAAATCCTGCTGCCGCAGTTGATGTGCTTGGTGTAGCAGCAGGTGGGTTCTCGTGCAACCTCCGTCTTGCAGCTTGAGCACAGTTCTTGGGGTGCAAATTCTTCACGTGTCGCACCATATTTGCTGTGCCAAAGGAGTATTTTTTACATAGATCACCCCATTGAAAGAGTTGTTTTGCAAATTTTACAGGTTACTTTTGGAGCATTAACCTTTTTTTGACCTTCTGGAAAAGTGAAAAACTTCCAAACTAGAGCTTCTTTCCTCTTCTTTGGACGTTCTTCAGGAATGAAATCTGGGCTGAATGTTTAGGTAATCGCCACTGCATCACAGAAATGGATGCTTTGTTATCGGGTGCAATCTCTGAGCTACAGGGCTGTTTATCCGATGATGATTATGTGACCAGGGTGGTTCCTATCCACACAACTCTTTTTTTAAATCTCATTAAATTTTTTATTAAGGCAAGAAATGATCCACTCCGTCTAGGTAGAAGGAAGCCAGACTCCTGGTATGGCAAAAGCTGTAGAACTGCCTACAAATCCCTAGCACTCGCAGTGCGATCAACGGATAGGCTCTTAATACGTGATGCTAGGTGTCATTATAAAATGACCCAGAAGGAAGCAAAAAAATCCTGGGAGAATAAATACTGGGAAGAATTATATGAGGCAAATAAGTCCAGAAATATGATAAGCTTCTGGAATCTAGTGAGATGGGGTAAAGGGAACCATAGGCCCCAGCCAGAAAACTCTGTCCCACCTGAACGCTGGGTATTGCACTTTAAATTACAGTTTGCACGCCCCGTTTGGGTAAGCGTAGAAAGTCGGGATCCTCCTACTATAAATTACACAGCTACCACCCCGCTGGTGTTTAGTCGGAGAGATATTGAACAAGCTCTAAACACAATACCGAGAGGAAGAGCCCCGGGTCCGGACATGATTCCGGCAGACCTTTTTCTTCATAGCAAAGAGGTCTGAGTGCCGTATATAGAGCTGTTGGCGAATGCCATTTCCAGGGGCTCGCCACTACCAGAAGTTTGGAGGGGAGCTGAAATAATTCCAATTTTTAAAAAAGGGGATCGTGCCGATCCTGCGAACTATAGGCCAATTAGCCTAATTGCATGTATTCAGAAGGTGGTGGCCAGGCTCGTGCTCCTTAGGATTCAGAACTGGATAGACGACTCAGGGGTCATGTCCGCGCTTCAGGCAAGCTTTCACCCATTTACGAGTACAGTGGATCAGGTTTTTAGATTTTCTGCCATATATTGGAAATGGGTTATCCTTGGAGGGGGCACTCTTTACGCAGCCTTTGTCGATTTGAAATCGGCTTTTGATCTTGTGCCACGCACAAGGCTGTGGAGAGTGCTTCATGAGCAAGGTATGCCACATGAACTCCTTGCCTTCCTGATCAAATTTCATGAAAATAATTACGCTCAGGTTAGGTGGGGAAACCAGGGCCAGTTTACTGATAAATTTGCAACAGAAAGGGGAGTCAGACAAGGGTGCGTCCTGGCACCAACACTGTTTACGTTATATATAAACAGGGTCACCGAATATTATAGGGAAGTACACACAGATGCACCCAAACAAAATGGTATCTCAGTTCCCCTATTAATGTTTGCAGACGACACCCTTATAATCTCCAAAATGCAAGAAGGGCTTCAGAAAGCAATTGGTTGTTTTGAGATGTTCTGCAATGATTATGGCCTAATCATTAACGTGTCGAAAACAAAATTTATGGTAATGCATATACACAAGAAAGTAAGGGGCACAGTTTTTATGAATGCCGAGCTCTTAGAACAAACAGATAGCTTCAGTTATTTGAGTATCGGGTCTCGGTTAGAGTGGAAGCCACACATGACTTATTTAACCACTAAACATGCACAGTTGGCTGGTGTCCTACTGAGAGAGTTAAAAACCTCAGCCACACAACCAATAGCCCCAGCCCTTAAAATATACGACACTAAAGTTAGGGCCTCAATTCTGTATGGGGCTGAACTGTGGGGGGTTTCCGACGTCACAGCCCTGACTAATGCACACAACAAATTCTTGCGGTGCCTAACAAGGCTTCCGCAATCTACACCACTGGTACATTTGTACATGGATCTGGGATGTTGGAAAATACAGGACATATCTAGCTTTAGACCTATCGCATATTGGAGGAGGCTATGGGTTACACCCAAACTTTCCCATTATGCTTTAGCAATTCTGTAAACCAGAAATATGGATTCAGGGGGTAAAATACTATGGTTCAGACAGGTCAAGTCGCTTTTTTTTGTTTTTGTTTCCAAAAACCTTTATTGCACCTTCGCAATGTACACAGCCATAGGTCTATCTACCTGTTGGCGGTTAGGGCCGTGGTGTCTAAGCCTGAGTGCGGTCACGTGTGCATGTTCCCCCCGGGTTAGCGTAATGTCAGTCCCATCTGCCGTCCACTCGTTGTGTTTCGCTCCCACCCGTCCCTCCCCGTGTCATTCCACTCTCCATGCCCACTGCTAGGGTCCCTCAGTCATCTTCCTCGTCGTCATCTGATGTCAGTGTGTCTTCCTCCGGTAAGAGGTCACAGATCTCCCCCCTATAGGCATTCCATGGGGACCATATCTTATTCCATTTCCTCGGGCAAGCCCGGCTAGCATAGACCGCCCTTTCTGTGATCATCACCCTGTCCATATTCATGCACCATTGCGTTTTTGTCGGTATCTCTACCGCTCCCCATTTTTGCGCTATATCACGCTTCGCAACCATCAAGCCTAGGGTAGCCCATTGTTGCCCACACCTGGACAGATCGTTGGGTCCCCACACATTCAGCAAACACTTTCGTGGCTCTGGGACCAACGAGGTTCCCATCGTCTGTGACATCGTACGCATTACTCGCTTCCAATAGTCGTAAATGCGGGGGCAATCCCACATCGTGTGGAAGAATGTGCCCTCTTCACCACATCCACGGAGACAGTATGGGTGGGGAGCCCGGCGTAGGAGGTGCAGTAGCGTCCGAGTGTAGTACACCCTGTGGAGGATCTTTAATTGTACCAGTCAAAACCTAGCCGAGATACCCACCTCCTTAGGTGACGCCAGAGCTGCGTTCCATTCATTCTCGTCCATAGCGTCAACGTCCCCCTCCCATTTTTCCTTCAGGCCAGTCATGGGGTCCGGCAAGTTATTTAGCAATTTGCGGTAGACTAGGGACGTCGCCCGCTCTGGCATGAAGTCCGTGAGAAGTCGATCCTCGAGCAGAGAAGCCTCTGGGACCTCCGTCTCGGGGGGAATGGCCAGAATTAGTGCATGTCGAATCTGGACATATCGGAACAATTCTCGAGTTCCTAGTTCGTATTGCTCCCTCAGCTGCTCAAAGGGGACCACCGTACCACGTTCCCACAGGTCTCCCACCGTGGATATCCCTATGGTATCCCATTGTGAGAAACCCTTGCTGTTCCGCAGGTTTCCCAGAGCCCGTGAGTCCCACAGTGAAGTGAGTTTGGTTATTTTGCCTTTCCATCCCAGGGCCGTCTGTGCCGTATGCCATACCATTGCTGTTAGTTTCGTGGGACCCACCAGTGTGCCTACCTTTCGTTGGTCATAGAGAGGGGCAAGTAAAGTGTTGGAGCCCAATTGCGCCCTGTCTGCTAGGAATGCCGGGTCGCTCTGGGGGGCATGCAGCCACTGATTGATGGGCTTCAAGTGCGCCGCCCAGTAGTACAGTTTCAGATTAGGCAGCGCAATCCCCCCGTCGTACCACCCCCTGTGCATTTTCACCTGCGCAATGCGTGACGGACGATTACTCCACAGGAGGCCAGCCACCAGAGCCAACACTTTCCTGAAGTAGCCTGGGTCTACCGGGTACGGTGTATTGTCTAGAATGTACAGAAAACGGGGCAGAGACATCATCTTGTAGAGTGCTGCCTTACCCAACATGGTCAGTGGTAGCCCCGCCCAATACGCAACGTCTTGTTTAAGCCTCTCTAAAGGTGGTAGTAAGTTCTTCCGGGTAAATTCCAACTGATCTAGGGTAACATGGATTCCCAAATATTTAAAGGAGGAGCCGGCTACCTGCAAGGGGCAGCCTGCGTCGAAAGCCGGAGCTGGGCCTTTCAAGACAAATAGCTCCGATTTCGCACAATTCAGCTTATATCCCGAGACTTTCCCGAGGTCATCACAAAGGGCCAGCAGTGCCGGCACACCCTTTCCCGGATCGGTCAAGTACACTAACATACCGTCCGCGTACAGTGAAAGGCGGTCCTCCCATCCCTCTGCCCAGGATATTCCTTTCAGCAGTGGAGTAGTTCGTATTAGGTTCGCTAAAGGTTCCAAGGCGATTGCGAAGAGCAACGGTGAAAGAGGGCAACCTTGTCGGGTACCTCTCTTCAGCGGGAATGTCCGCGAAATGTGGCCATTCGCTACCACATGCGCCACCGGTTTGGTATAGAGCAGTCTAACCCACGCTATGAATCTGGGTCCGAAACCCAAACGCGCCAGGACCTCGAACAAATAATTCCATTCTACTAAATCAAAGGCCATCTTAGCATCGAGTGTCAGTATGACCGCCGGTTCAGGGATCGATTCCGCCCTCGCCAGCACCCGTGTACTCTGTGTAAATTCATTGCCGTGTTCCTATGTGGCATGAACCCGGATTGATCGGGGTGTATAAGAACAGGTAAATGAGCCATCAGCCGTGTAGCTAGGAGTTTGGCCAATATCTTAACCTCCGCGTTAAGTAGAGAAATAGGGCGGTAGGAATTGCACTCCTCCGTTGGCTTCCCAGGTTTGAGGATGGCGACGATCGTCGCCACTCTTTGGTCATGGGGAAGTTCTCCCTTCTCCAAACATTCTGTGTACATATCAAGTACGTATTGGCTCAGCCTCTCCGACGTGGCTTGGTACCATTCTATCGGGATGCCGTTCGGTCCAAGCGCCTTCCCAATTTTTAACGCTCGTATGGCCCCCTGTATTTCTTCCCTAGTGATATCGGCATCTAGATCCGCTGCACTCTCCGGCTGTAGTGGTTTCATTTGGATGGAGTCTAGTGCCGCCCTGGCCGCGTCAACAGACACTTCCCCGTCCAGCGTGTACACCTCCTCGAAGTGATCTACAAGTGTCTCTACTATGAGTTCGGGACTCGTATGAACCACCCCACTTCCGCTTTTCAGTCTCTGGATACCTCTGGAGCTCCCTCCCCTCTTGTCTAGCCATGCCAGCATCCTACCAGCCTTGTCTCCTACGTCGTAGATTCTGTGCTGCGTATCAGTTATTTGCCCCCTCACCTGATGATGTAAATGTTCCGAGTACATTTCTTGCTGAATGTGTAGGGTACGCGACGTTTCAGACCCTGGGCGTAGTTCATGCGCTACCGTAGCTTCCCCCAGCTCCAGCTCTAAAGTCGCTAGATCGGCTGCCTTTTCACGTTTGTGACCAGCAATTGAAACAATGGCATGGCCTCTGAGCACTGTCTTATATGCCTCCTGTTAGAAGCGGTTGTCTCTAGTTGGCAGAGGTATACACTTCTGACAAATAGGGACACACCTTTTCTAGTCAGGGCAAGGGGATCACACACTTAGATAACCCCTGCTCACCCCCTTGGTAGCTTGGCAAAGCAGACAGGCTTATCTCAGAGGCAGTGCGTTAAGCATTTATGACCACATACAGTAATAAAGTGAATACACTACAAATGGACACGACACAGTAGTATTATAAAAATAAGGATTTTTATATAAGGCTTAGCACAAGACCAAATAACGACAAAAATATACCACAATCTTAATAAATACTCTTGGAAGGAAAAAATAATAATTCAAGCACGGTTTCTTCTTAGCACAAAGTCTTTAGTATCAAAAGCAACTCTTCTTCTTTAAGACACAGTTCTTGGCAACAATGTAACCCACACGGGAGTCACACGACGTCGAGGCAAAGTTAATCCAAAGGTTCGGCGTCGACCGCGAGGAGCGCTACGTCGAGCCCGGAATCGCACAGACCCCAACAACACAGTACCTTGGAAAAGTGAAGCACTCGATGATCAGCGGCGTCGAGATGTCCGGCGTCGCGTCTCCGGTGTCGATCGGGCCTCGGAGTCGGGGCGATCTGCAGCGGCATCGACCGAAGTCAGGCGGGAGCAGCGCTCACGAGATGAAGCAGGATACGGCGTCGTCGATGTCGATGTTGCAAGAGTGAGCAGCGCTCACGGCGTCGAGAGGGCTCGAAGTCGATGCGATCAGCAGCGGTGCAGACCCGAGGTCACTTGGAGCTGGAGCCGAACTCACTACTCACTGGCGTTGTTGCTGGCGTCGATCGGGCCCGGCGTCGAGGAAGCGGGACACTGGAGCCGTTACTCACGATGTCGAGCTGGATTCGGCGGCGTCCGTCGGCGTCGAGATTGCTGGATTCTTTCAGAGGGGCTGGATTCACGAGTTCCAGCAAACAGCACTTTAAGCAGATGAAGTCCTTTAGCCCTGTGACTTCAACAGGAGACTGGCACTCTTCCAGCCCTTGGAGATTTTCTTAGCAAAGATTGAGAGTACACACACAGTTCCTCTCTCCTGGTTCCTTGGCAAAAATAAAGAAGCAATGCAGGATTCCCCCAACAAACAGCACTCTGGCAGAAGGGGTAGGCAGTCCTTAGATCAGCAGGCTTCTTGTCCTTGGTTCAGGTTTCCTTGTCAGAAGTGATCTAAATTCTTGGTTCAGGGGTCCTTCTCTTATACCCCTTTTTGGCTTTGATCCCTTTGTCCATGCAGGGGAATTTCCCCCCATCTTGGGTTTGTTGTGAGTGTTGCCAGGCCGAAGCACCTGGCCTATTCACTGTGCAGGGCAGAGTCTTCAGCCGCCCAGCAGGAGCGGAGCCAGCATTGTCACTGGCAGGGGCAGGGCCATCAGTTGCCCGGCAGGAGGTGGGCCAGGAAAGTCCCAGGCAGGCACAGAGTCATCAGTCGCCTGGCAGGGGGGCGGAGCCAGCATTGTATCAGGCAGGGCAGGCTATCAGGAGCTACTCTTCCCCTACTCTCAATGCAAATGCCCCACTCATCCCACACTGACTCATTCAGACCTCTGGAGCCACCCAGCTCCTGTCACACGCACACCAGAACCAGCAGAGACCGGTAGACAGTTAGACAAGAAAATAGCTACTTTCAAAAAGTGCTATTTTCAAACACAGAGTCCAAAAACCATCCACACAATCAGATGCGTTATTAAACCCTGAGTTCAGGGATACCAAACTCGACATTGCACCATGCTCCCCGAGCCCGCTAGGATTATAGCATTAATAATCCTGGCAGCCCATTCTAACTGATGGAGAGCAGGTTACCTTACAATAGTGAAAAACGAATATGGCTGTAATTCACTATTAGGACATGCCAACCTTGTCAGGCTTGTCCTACCTTATGCTTACAATGCACCCTGCCCTTGGGCCTACCATAGGGGTGACTAACATGAAGTTAAGGGAAGGTTTAGGGACTGGCAAGTAGGTGTACTTGTACAGTCTGCGTGACAGTACCAGACTGCACGTGGTCTAGCAATGGTAGACCTTCCGACATACTTTTACTAGGCCGCTCTTGTGGGTGGCACAACACGTGCTGCAGGCCCACTAGCAGCATTTGTATTTACAAGCCCTGGCACTCCTGGTGCACTCTACTAGGGACTGACAGTAAACCAAATAGGCCAAACATGGAATTCAATCAATACAGCAATTTCACATAGGGAGCACTTGCACTGTGGCACTGATCAGCAGTGGCACAGTGCCCAAAGCATTTACCAGCAAAAACATCGTAAACAGAGGAGGCAAACAGGAAAAATGGAGGAGAGACTCATGCCAATGATGCCAGGTCTAACACCTCCCATAAGGTCGCTGCTGAAGATACAGACGTTGCATTCTCCTCTAAATAGTGCGCTGTCGCAGTCTTGAGTGCCTTCCTGACCTTGGGAATCTTAAGATATGCTGCCTGTATGGGATAAATCCGTCTACGTGACTTTTCTTGGGTGGAGAGCGTCAGGGAGACAGGTGAATTGTCCGATATGCCTCTAGGGTGGACATCTACGCTGTCTACGTGTTGGAGGCCATCTCCCAGTGTCAGAAAATAGTCAATCCTCGACAAACTATTGTGCACAGTGGAGTGGAAGGTGTAGTGCTTCTCTTGAGGGTGCGCATATCGCCATACGTCTACCAGACCCAGAGCGGTTAGGAACCGTTGGAATCGGGAGGGGCCACCCGTCGGGGCTATCGCTGGGAATTTATCTATCAGGGTGTCTATTGTGGCATTGAAGTCCCCCCCAAGTATAACATCCCCCTCGGGTAGGGTTAAAAGGAAATCTCCTAGTGCCGGTAACATGACCGAATGGAGCGCCGGAGGGATATAAACTGATACCACATTAATGAGTCGCCCCTCCCACTGTCCCTGCAGTGCTGCAAAACATCCCTGCCCATCAACCTTCGTGCCCAGTGGTATGAATTGTGAGGAATTCTTGAGTAGGATGCCGGTTCCCCTGGATCCCGTGGTGAACTCAGAATGGACTACCATTTTGTAACCCCTCCTATCTAAAGCCTTGGTCGTCGTCCCCGTCATGTGAGTCTCTTGGAGGAGTGCTAGGGTCGGTCCCCGTCTTTTCAAGGCAGTAAGCACCAGCCCGCGTTTGACCTTATCCCCCAGCCCTCTCACATTCCATGTCAGCATGTGGAGCGGTGCGCCCTGTGTCTTCGGCTCCTCACCCTCTACACTACCTGCTGTGTAATCGGCCATTGAGCAACTTAAAGTGCAGTGTATGAATGTCGTGCCCCGTGTCACATGCGTTTCCCCCACCCTCACCCGATAAGCAGTGTAAGTAGTCAGGTGCACCTCGTGACCCCGCCTGTGATAGTGTCAGTCCCTCCAGTGCCTGTCCATCGTACCCTTCGGCCCAAGTTTCTCTATGCTTCCTGTCATTCAAGTAACTCAACGGTAATGCATTATGTCCAGACCTTACTTGTGGATTTCCAACAACTACTAAACTCCCCCCCCACTCCCCCCGTCCCCCCCTCCTCCCTGCCTCCCTGCATAACGGACCTTTAACTGCCCGCCTCCCCAACTGTGCAGAGCGCTTGACCCTTCCCACAACCAGAGTACTTGCGTGTCAGGGGGAGAGCGTCTCCCCGGGCAGGCGACATCCCTGCACTCTTCCGGGCGACCCATTCCAGCGCCCAACAGCGACTGCTATTCAATTAGTAAATGCAGGGGAATGCAGTGGAGAAGCGTGGCTCAGTGGTTAGAGGCGGCAGACCCGGAAGCTGAGATCGACCGTGGACCAGGGTTCGATTCCCTGCCTCGGCAGGTCTCAGGCTCAAAAAAAAAAAAAAATTCCACGGACTCGACAATTCTCGCTCTGGTGCCTACTCAACCCACGGGGTCACACTCTGCGACTCTGGGCAATAGCTTGCTTAATCTCCACTACGGCCCCTCGCGGCGGGATGCCTGGCTTTCACCTTGTGGACACCCTGCAGGGGTTTCTCACAGGGGAATACCAGGACGGGTTCCCTAAGCAAGCGCCGGGACGCTCACGGGCAGCCGTGCGCTCTACAAATCCAGCACATTTACATTTACACATGTCAGCGGCCATCCGCGTCCCGGGTTGCCCTGGTCAATCTCCGCCGTCGGCTGCAGTCAGGGTTCGTGTCGGTGATCTTCCTGCACCTCCCCATCTCGATGTCTGTGACCCGGTCCGGCTGCCGTCTCGGTGTCCGTGGTTCGTTCTATGTGTCCTGCGCGGAGGTCCTGTCGTGCGCCATCCCTCGAGCCAGTCCCTTGCCGCATCTGGGGTATCGAAGAACCAGACCTTTTTGTCAGCGACTCCTCGCAGTCGCGCTGGAAACAGCATTGAGTAGGGTAATTCCTTTTCTCGCAGAGTCTTTTTAACTTCGAGGAACGTGCGCCGTCTCCGCGACACTTCTGCCGTATAATCCGGGAAAAAGGAAATCCTGGAGTTTTGGATTTGAATGGCCGGCGCCACTCTGGCAGCTTGCAGAATGGCGTCTCGGTCGCGGTAGTTGAAGAGCCGAGCTAGAATTGGCCTCGGCGGGGCCCCCGGCTGCGGCTGTCCTCCTGGCACCCTATGGGCCCTTCCCACAGAGAAGAAATGTGAGAGTCCCATAGGGGCAAGTTGATTTTTGACCAGGTCCTCCACATAGAGGTCAATGGCTCCCTTGGTTTCCGACTCCGGCACACCTAGTATTCGCACGTTATTCCGTCGGGAGCGACCTTCCTGGTCGTCCAGCTTCTCCCTAAGCAGCTTGTTTTCAGCTTGCATTCTTTCCATTTGGATTTGTAGCTCAGACACATCTTCCACCAAGGATTTAGTGACAACCTCGACCTGTTTCACCCTCTCATTCATCTTTTGCAAGTCCGCGCGTATAAGGGTTACTTCCGTCGCTGTCGCTCCCACCGTCGCTTGCACTTGAGCCAGGGCGTTAAGCACATCTTCCAGCGTGGCCTTCTTTGTTCCATCACCATCCGTCGTTTTTCCCGTAGACTTACGCTGGTCCGCCTGAGTGGGAGTCTGTTTGTCATAGGCAAATTTGTCAAGCTTGGCTTGCATGGAGTTATTCTTCGATCCTCTGCCTGCCATGACAATGTCCTACAGGCCCTTCCGCCCCTGTCCGAGCACCTTACTGTGTCTCAAGTCTCGTGCACCTCCTCTGCCGTGGTGGACGCCAGTCGTAGATCCACTCGCGTCAACGTCAGAATGACCGGGGTAATGGCGGCCACCGCCTGTGCTGATCTGGGCTCCTGAAGTGGCACCTCCCACGTGGACAGCTACCTCACCATATAGTGTGTGCGCCGTGCTGTGCCAGTCTCACCTCTCCGCAGCCGCACTCCGAGTCTGTTAGTGCAGGGCGGCCACTTGGAAGTCTCTCGCCCCCAACGTTATGGATGAGCCCACTCGGACAGCTGTGTGGGTCAGCCGGCAAGGGTTCCCGCGACGGCCACCCGCTCCTCGTATGTGGTCAATGCGGGGTCCTTTCCCCTTGTTATCCCGCGGGGTCGCCAGAAGCCACCGTTGTCTCGAAGGGCTGGGGAGCGGGGGCAGGGGGGGTCGCGGTCCGCCCTCAGCGTGTGTGCCGGTTCTGTGCATTCCGTCTGTGGTAAACAGACGCCGCGTCCATGGGATCTCCACGCTCCCAGCCCCCGCGGCCTAAGATCTTCTGCTCAAAGCCCCCGCAGCAGCTCCCATGTGGATGGGCAGCACAGCAGGCCAACGGGTATTTTTACAAGATGGTGGTGCCGTCGCGCAAGGTGGTGGCGCTGCCTCCCGTATCTCGGTGGCCGCCTCAGCGCCCCCTCACCTTCACTTGTGGTGTGTTGTCGCGGCCCGACTCCCCCCGGAGCAAGCCGGTGGGCCGCGGGGTTCCAGCGGAGTATGGTCGCCGTGTCCCTGGTCAGTCGGTCCGCAGCGGGTATTTCCGGTTTGCGGCGTCTGCCACGACCGCACTTCCGCCCGGATATCGCCTCTGCCTCAGTCCGCTGCTCGCCGGAGGGTTGTAGGCCCCGTCAGGCACTCCTTCCTTTCGTCGGGGTTCCAACGTGCCGCTGCTCCCAAATAACCTCACCGGCCGCCGCTTGGTCACCAGTCCGGAGCCGCTCCTTCCGAGCCGAGTTTGTAGACGGATAAATGTTCGGATTGATGTGGGATATCGCCTTACGCCGGGAGCCTCTCTAAGTTGCTGCCGCCATCATCCGCTGCTAGCCACGCCCCCCGTCAAGTCGCTTTTTAAAGCCTTAGGAATGATGGAACTATGGGAAAAACCATCAGAAAATATCTTCCCCTCTCAAAAGACCTTAAAAGAGTTGTATTGGGCATACATAACCCAAAGGGAGTTTCAGAAACATACTGATCCATCACTCAGTAGGGCCTTTCGGGAACAAAAACACACTCCCACTTACGAGCGATATTGGGACCTCATTACCATCCCAAATGATAGGAAACTTTTCCATCAATATAGGGTGGGAACCCTTCCTATCAATACATTTACTAGTAAATGGTCAAGCAACAAAGATCACCATCTGTGTCCTTTTTGTGTATCCCAATCTGAAAGTCTAGCTCATGTGTTATTTATATGTCCAGCATATAAAGCCCCGCGCCATAAATGGATTAGACCAATTTGCATACAGAAAGACATCCAAAGTGGCACTGCGGCACTAAGAATTGTTAAAACAGATTGCACTGATAGCATGGTAATTGCACTTGCAAAATTTTTCAAATGGATGTGGTCAATACGCAGGGACAAATTGAAATTACTGTAGTCTGCACTATTTTAATCTGGCCCCTAAACCTAAAATATGTATGATTAGTAAAAATGGTACTAAATTTTAATGGATTTTATCTTTACACAGTATTTATTTTCTTAAATGGTTGTGTTGGAACACCCTGTACTAAACATCGATTGGATAAATTAATAAATGAATTTTCCCTGTAAACTGTGAACATTGGATGTAATAAGTATGAAATGTTGTATTTTATTGTTTTTATTATGTTGTCTTTTATGACTAATTGTCGAAATAAAGACATATTTGACTTGACTTGAAATCTCCCTCTGAAGAACTGCTGGAAGATGACTCCATTGCTCTTATTATTGTGATCTTCCTTCTATTTGAGAAGATTCTCAGAACAAATGCTTCTTCTTAGAAAGTCAAAGTCGAATAATTATAATGGGACGGAACTTTCAACAGTCACAATAGGAAAAGTTATGAACCAATCAAATCTCTACTTTTTAAGTCACATGTCTTTGCGTACTCTTATGATGCACTTGCGCAGCTCTTTCAATACAAGTACGCATGATGTTCTACCGTGATTTGTGCAATTCTTTTTAAAAGTAATATATGATTATTACAAGTATTAAAAGAAATTCATAGTTATCCCAAATGTCTGCCCTTTGTATGTACATTAAATACATACATGTTTTAAACCAAGTAGAAACATTGCCCCCTTTCGCGTACAGAACGCCGTAAAGAAACCTGTCGGTGATTTAGCGCTATACAAATCTCAATTAACAATAACAATAACAATTAACAATAAATAACGTCACACCGAAGCTTCAATGCGACGCATAACGTCAAAGCATATTCGTACCGTATGCGCGGGTACACGCTGAGTATGATAAGCAGTACAAACTATGGTGCGATCACCTTTCAGTGACAAATCAGCGCTCAGGGCGCACTGAGGAGAATGATTAGAAGTGCTAACTCATTGCAGATCCGATTTTGGGCCTGCCTCTGCGTACATTATAACACCACCCCCATCTCTCTCTGTTGTCAATTGTTGGTGCACACACTCATACTTGCACATGCGCGGTGCACGCCCGCCCACACAACCCACATGCCGCCACCAAGCATGCTTCCTATCTTTTAGCCTGGAAACCATTACATTAGCCAATGGGATGTCCCCCAGGGCCATCATTCTTATAGACCGCGAAAATGCTACCAATGACGGCCCTGGGCTTCGTTTGGTCAGCCCCTGCAGTTACCATATAATGCGGGCACTGACGTGAGCACGCTCTCTTTTGCCTGCCTCTGCTGCGATGACAGACAGACTGTCGAAAACACCCCAGACTCAGCGAAACTACAGCCTTTCAAGACACGACAAAAGACGAAGGTAAGAGAAGACGTCACAACATCAGCCTCCACTGTAAATTGTATATGCATAATACTATTTTTTTTATCCTTCATATGGCTTTCCTACCCTTCAATGGTTTTAAATTGTACTTACATAATTGAAATATTTCTTTATAGGTCCTATACACCTCTAATCTTAAAAATTGTGCGTGCATACATTTCTGTCTCGTATTTCTGTACTACGCCACGTGCTTAGGCTTCTATTATTATTAATTGTGCGTCTATGATAGTATTTTTTTTTCTGTGTCATGAGGCCGTCCCAGGCCTTTATTAACTTATTGATCTTCTTTGTTTGCTGCAGCTGCAACAGTCTTAACTACGGAATATTAAGAACCCACATTAAAATTCACTTTTGATAGTAGTTACGCAACTCAGTTTCAATGACTAATCAAAATGTCCTTTTGTTTCCTTCACCAAACATTGTTCAGAAGCAGCCACAGCCTATCGAGCCACAGCAATGGAATTCTCTGCAACTTATTGAATATACTTTGACGTATAGAAGCAGATTTCAAGTCGAGTGGTGAACTCCGGTTGCCGCATTCTTTATTCAAGGTAAGCACAGCAGCCTAGATCTACAAAGCCTTCATAGCAATGCATTAGAAATAAGTCGCCATAACGGGTGTCAGTAACGCAGTAGGCACTTCCATATAGACACCACTTGAACGCGGCACTATAACAACTGAAATATACCAGGTACACTGCACTCGTAAAACTGTAGTGTTAGTGTAGTAAACTACTTCTCTGCTGTTCTTCACTGAATAGAATGTTCATGACATCATAGAGTGCCTGGGTGACTCTCTGGCTCACAGTGTCAGTTGGTCAACTCAGGCTGAGCTGCTGGGAGCTTGCTCCTGGTGGGGTTGTTATATCTGTACTTCTTATCGTATCCTACTCATCTAACCTAGAAGGGATCTACAATAAAGGATTATCTAACCTACACAGTTGGACTGTGCATCTTCCTTTACTACAATTTGGCAACGATTTGAACTGGATAAACCTACGCGTGAACTAAGAAGAAAGGCCAAACAAGGACATTAAGGACTTTAAACATGTCAAGTGAAATTCATAAGTAGCGCCTCAGCTAACCCCACCAGTGTCCTGTACTATCTGGACAGCCTGCAACCTAGGTGTTTGTTACTAATTTGCCTGCTGTCACCCTGCCTGGGAAAAGTTTCTCAAGCAACACTCTTCCCTGCGGTCTGCGGAGTGTATTTATTTCATCTGGCCTTCATCCAGTGTGGAAAGCGTCAAGGGTGCTCAGAAACTGGCTATTTATACTTTGGCAAGTCACATCTAAAGACGATGGCAGTGTGTTTCAACTTACAACTTGCGACTTTCTCCACAGCCTATGTAAGTGCATAGGTGAGGTTATTTATTGGCAGCATCAGTGACAACTGCGGTGAACTTTTCTGATCTTTCTCAGAGGAACTGTTGTGGTGATTTGAAACACTGGTTAACAGGAACCATCTGTCTATGTTCTCGCATGCTCGCATGGCAGTTTCTGTGTCTCTCTGGTGAGTTCTTGCACTTTTACTTTATCGGTTTACAACGCCAGAACTCGTTACTATCTGCGCATAAGTCTTGTTCTTCGCTTGTTGCGTGTTGTACTGCATGGAATCTCTAATGTGCAAGCTCTTTAAAGAATCTGAAGTTCTTTAGCAGCGCGTAAATACAGCGTGGCTTCAGAATGAGTATACTGTATCACTATTCTTTGCCAAGTTTGTATACACACCGTACTGTATGTTGATGACGGTTGGCCGACGGTTGGCCGGCAGCGATCTTCTCTGTTTCCCTGCTACCGTCCATCTGATGACGTGTTTGGAATGCACTGGAAGTTAGCAAAGGTCTTCTCACGTAGGGAAGTTCTTCCGATGCTCTAATCGTTCGTTCCTGTGACGCCTGTGACGCTTTCCTCTGGAGACACATCAAGCTTGCCCCTCACGCTGCTTACGTCGCTACGGTCGACGTGGCGGCCATTTTGACTTCATTTCAGTTGCCACAACAACAGCTTGCAGTGTACACATCCCAGTTACCGTACAGCGTTGCTTCTACCATTAGACAATTTGGGCGATGTATCACTCGAAGAGGGAGTGGAGCACTGAAATTCTTGACTTTTCTTCAGATATTGCATCCAATAGACGGCCTGATACTTTGCTTGTGTGGCAAGACTCAGCGTTGACTGCGGACACCAGTACCAACAATACATCGACCCGCAAGCATTCTACTGGGACACAGCAAGTTGACATAATGCATGTCCTGTTTGGTATATGGTCTGTGTGTATGGATCCCGGATGAGAGATCGCTCACCGGAGTTCAAGTTATTTATTTATTTTTGTAGCATTTAGCATCCCAGTGCATGTGTGAGTGCGGGTCTGTTTGGAATAGTGTCTTGTTGGTGTTACATTTTGGGGGGAATTCACCCTATTGTGTGTGTTAACACATTTTAACCCTCTGTGTACCCTTCTTTGGGGAGGTTGTTGGGCCAGCCAATGCCCAATTTTGTTTCTAGGGTGATCTTGTACCTTATTGTGTACTCCATGTAGGGGATGCTGTAGTCTAATTCCCCATTTTAGTTGCCAGGATTACTTTCCTGCGGTGTACCCTATTTAGGGGAGGTTGTGTGATTACTATCCTGCGGTGTACCCTATTTAGGGAAGGTTGTGTGTTTGTGGGTAGTCAATGCCCCCATTTTAGTTGCCAGGATTGCTATCCTGCGGTGCACCCTATTTAGTTGAGGTTGTGTGTTTGTGGGTAGTCAATGCCCCATTTGAGTTGCAAGGATTACTATCCTGCGGTGTACCCTATTTAGGAGAGGTTGTGTTTTTGTGGGTAGTCAATGCCCCATTTTAGTTGCCAGGATTACTATCCTGCGGTGTACCCTATTTAGGGGAGGTTGTGTGTTTGTGGGTAGTCAATGCCCCCATTTGAGTGCCAAGGATTACTATCCTGCGGTATACCCTTTTTAGGGGAGGTTGTGTTTTTGTGGGTAGTCAATGCCCCATTTTAGTTGCCAGGATTACTATCCTCCGTGTACCCTATTCAGGGGAAGTTGTGTGTTTGTGGGTAGTCGATGCCCCATTCTTGTTCTCAGGGTTGGTATCCTGCGGTGTACCCTACATAGGGGAGGTTGTGCGTTTGTGGTAGTCTATGCCCTAATCTAGTTTCCTGGAATCGAAACTCATGTTAGATGTGAAGGACATCTAACACGAGCTTCGATTGGAATTCCATAGAGCATATTATCAAACCCATTATTGCCACTTTAGCGACACTTTCTTGCCAATAAAGTGGCAATAATTTTGTCGCCCAGGCTTGATATTATGGCCCAGAGTTTTCATGTGTTCTCTCTCTCTCACTCTCTGTGACATCATTTCTCTTTCTCTCTTAAACTTAGACACTGCTGTCTGCTTGGATGTGTAGAAGAATTGTTGAAATTAAGTTGTGAACTCTACTTCCTTATGTTTTTGGCCGCAAGGTTTATAAAACGGTAAGCACAGAGGCCTAGACCTACAAATCCTTCATAGGAATGCATTAGAAATAATTTGGTATAACAGGCGTTAGTAACGCAACAGGCACTTCCATATGGACACCACTTGAACGCGGCACTATAAAAAGTAAAATGTACCAGGTACACTGCGCTCGTAAAACTGTAGTGTTAGCTTTATTTGTGAAACGAGAGAGGGCCATAATATGAAGCCTTGGCGACAAAATTATCGCCATTTTATCTGCAGCAAACTGCCGCTAAAGTGGCCATAATAGGTTTGATAATATACTCTATTGAATTTCAATCGAAGCTCATGTTAGATGTGAAGGACATCTAACAACAGCTTCGATTGGAATTCCATAGAGCATATTATCAAACCCATTATTGCCACTTTAGCGACACTTTCCTGCCGATAAAGTGGCGATCATTTTGTCGCCCATGCTTGATATTATGGCCCAGAGTGCCTAGTGTACAGCAGCTTCTCTGTAAAATCTATAATTACCTCCAAGCAGTGACAACAGATACGTTACAACAGTCTGACAAACAGATCCACAACCTTATTACGCCACTTTTGAGTCACTTTTAACATGAGTAAAGTGACGCAAGGAAAACATCTCAACTCCAGACTCTGCGACACAGTTTTAATGTTGTTTTCTCTCTCTTTCTCTCTCTCACTCTCTGTGACATCATTTCTCTTTCTCTCTTAAACTTAGACACTGCTGTCTTGGACGTGTAGAAGAATTGTTCAGAATAAGTTGTGACACCAACTGCCTGAAATGTTTACCCGCAAGGTTTATACAACGGTAAGCACAGAGGCCTAGATCTACAAAGCCTTCATAGGAATGCATTAGAAATAAGTCGCCATAACGGGCGTAAGTAATGCAGTAGGCACTTCCATATAGACACCACTTGAACGCAGCACTATAACAGAACTGGAATGTACGAGTCACACTGCACTCGTAAAACCGTAGAGTTACCAAAACTTGTAGGGGCATAGTATCAAGAACGGCGATAAAATTATCGCCATTTCAGCAGCAAGAAACTGCCGCTAAAGCAGCGATAATGGGCTTGATAATATGCCCTTGTGAATTCCCATAGTAGCCCAGGTTAACACCAGAACCTGGACTGCTATGGGAATTCACAACAGCATATTATCAAGCCCCTTATCGCCGCTTTAGCTGCAGTTTCCTGCCGCTGAAACGGTGATAATTTTATCACCGTTCTTGATAATATGCCCCGTAATGCTTCAGCTCATTTACTCACATCTACATAATTCTAAACTCTAATTTTCTTTTTTCTTTTGCAGATTACCAATCGGACACCTTTTGGAATCCATTTCACAATTTGTTTATAACATTGTTTAAGTTATTTTTCCAGTTCTAATCTAGTTATAATTGAGTTTCGTTTATATTTATTGTTTAATAAAAGTTAATTAAAAAAACGACATACTTCTTTTATTTTGTGGTGGAGGGGTATGACGGCTCACAATAAAAATAATGTTGAAATACTATAGTAAGATAGTCAAGACTAGGATTGAAAACAACTGAGTTCTAACTAACAGATATAATAAAAACAACGGTGAGAAACAACTAAAATGGCGGTGGACGGACTACATAATCAACGTTTGGCTCCTCGGCACTACCTTTCAAATAAATATATAAAAAATATGACTTAATACTGTACAAAAGTACAGCAGCGGATGACACACGAACCGGGAAAAGAAAGCAACAGATTTACTAACTGATATAAAGAACGGTTTGCTTGTTGAACTTGAAGAAAAAGAAAAGGTGGGCTTCAAAACGACACTGAGCATGCGAAGAGAGTACAACTGCTACACCAAAAAAAGGAAAGCTTTACATACTATCATAGAAATGAAGGAGCATATTATCAACAAAAGGCGATACATTATCGCCGCTTTTATCGACAGGAAGTTGCCGATAAAGCGGCGATAATGTGCTTGATAATAGGCCCTTGTAACTTCCCATAGCAGCCCAGGTTCTGGTGTTAACCTGGGCTCCTATGGTTATTCACAAGGGCATATTATCAAGCCCATTATCGCCGCTTTATCGGCAGTTTCCTGCCGATAAAAGCAAAGATGATGTATCGCCTTTTGGTGATAATATGGCTCATTGCTTTTTTTTTTACCAGTAAACTTAGGTGCATATTATCAAGGACCGGTGTTACAATTATCGCCATTTTATTGGCAAGAAACTGCCGATTAAACGGCGATAATGACCATGATAATACGGACTTGTTATTTCCCATAGAAGCCCATGTTAACACCAGAACATAGGCTTCTATGGCAATTAACAAGGACGTATTATCAAGCCCACCCTCCCAACATTAATTAAAAAACATAGGCCCTTGTAAATTCCCATAGCAGCCCAAGTTCTGATGTTAACATGGGCTGCTATGGTTATCCACAAGGGCATATCATCAAGCCCATTATCGCCACTTTACCGGCAGTTTCCTGCAAATAAAAGCGACGATAATGTATCGCCTTTTGTTGATAATATGGCCCATTGCTCTTTTTTTTTAGCAGTAAACTTAGGTGCATATTATCAAGGACCGGAGTTAAAATTATCGCTGTTTTATTGGCAGGAAACTGCCGATGAAAATGGCGATAATGAGCTTCATAATACGGCCTTGTTATTTCCAATAGAAGCCCTTGTTAACACCAGAACATAGGCTTCTATGGGAATTATTTACAAGTACTTATTATCAAGCCCACCCTCCCAACATTAATAAAAAACTCCAGACAATGCAGGTACCCGGAGCTGGAAGGTCATTTTACATATCACTGCCCCAGAAATGTGACATTCCCCGCGACGTGTACGGGAAGAGAGAGAGAGAGAGAGAGAGCGAGCTCAAAACATATATATTTAAAAAGACCCGAAGGGGTGCCGCTCACCGAGACTGCGGGGAGTAGGACCGTACCCCCCCAGCATACTTCAAAATAAAACCAGAGGAGTTCCGTTCCCCCAGTGCTCGGGGCACCTTACAAGTCCCCATTATGCAGAAAAATTGTCCCCGTAATTTGCCCCCCGGGACCTAATGAATAAAACGGACTTCTACTTGTTTTTTACCTTTTCCACCGCGTACAAGTACTGCACGAGTACCCCGCCATTTTTTATTTTTTAGAAAATAAAAATTGACCCTAAAGATCCATGTATCACCCCCTGACCAAGACTATAGGCTCAGAATATTTCTACCCTGCCCCGTTTCCTTATTTCTCAACTTTGTTTTACTGTTTTCTTGTGACTCTGCTCTCCCGAAAAACAAGATTTTTTTTTTCTTTTTTGCAGAGTTTTATATAGTGCGAACTAGACCCGAACCGAATCAGGTATCAGAGTGCTTTACATAGCACCAGTTACGTTACATGAGGACGGACACACATTCATTTTAGGCACGGGGAGATTAACAGCCTGATTCATGTAGGTAAATTGCACTCGCAAAGGGCCAGATTCTGAGAATCTGGCCCTTTGCGAGTGCGATTTTTGCATTTGGTATTCATGATACCAAATGCAAAAATCGCTATGTAAGAATTCGCATATTTGCGTGGAATGGCATTTAAGGAATCTCTAATAGAGATTCCTCAAATGCTATTCATGACACAAAACAAAATAGCGATTTTGGACTTTTGGGGCCGCTATTTACCGACAGGTCAGACCTGTCGGTAAATAGCAAAAACTCAGAAAAATGCTTTTAAAAGCATTTTTCACAGTTGCATGTAGCACACATACATGTCCTTTGGACATGTGTGTGCGCAACACCTGTCCAAAAGTGCATTTTAGGGGTGCTACAGGGCGTCCTTTGGACACCCCTGGCACCCTTAAATTCGCTATCTTAGTTGCGAGTAGCAAATTGCTACTCGCAAATCCCCATTCATTCCTATGGGCCTCTTGGCCCATAGGAATGAATGGGGAGTATTTGCGAGTAGCAAATTGCTACTCGCAAATAAAGAACATGTAGGAATCGCTATTTAAGTAGCAATTCCTACATGAATGCCGTTTTGCGTGTCCTCAATAGCGAATCGCTATGATTCGCTATTAGGGACACGCAAAACGGCATGTACATGAATCAGGCTGTAAGTGATTTGCCCAGAATCACAGGAGGTTTTTGGCATCGTTACCGGGACTCGAACCCAGATCCCCAGGTCCAAGGTCGAGCGCCCTAGCCATTAGGCCAACTCCTCTACCCCTATCTATCTAAGATGGCTGCCAACACTTCCTGGTTTGGAGTATTAACAGCCAATCAGCATGCAGCTCCTGCTCGTATTTGTACGTATTTCCATATGCGTACGCCGCGATTTTTCTTTAAAAAAAATACAAAATAGAGCCTAAACATCCATGTACAACCCCCTGAGCAAGCCTAGAGGGTCAGAATGTCTCTACCCTACCCCCTTCCCTTATTTCTCAACTTTGTTTTACTGTTTTCTTGTGACTCGGTTCTAGCAAGGCACAAGATGCCCGCCAACTCTTCCTGGTTTCGAGTGTTAACAGACAGTTCACAGCCAATCAGCATGCAGCTCGAGCTCGTAATTGAACAGATTTCAGTACGCGTGCTGAACTCCGTCTCTAGATATCGCTATGAGTTTACTTGCAATTTTCTCAGAAACTACTGAATGGATTTACACCATTTAACAAAAAGCACAATCTGCGAACAGAACTCTACCTCTCTGCCAAATTTCGTGTAATTCCATTCAGCCGTTCGGGCTGTAGCCCTGGCTAAAGGTCCCTATGAAACATTGCATAGGAAAAACACATTTTGGGACCCCCTTTTTTCTCGGCCCCCACTTCACGAATCACCCCCAAACTTTCAGGGAAGAAGCGGAACCGAGCAGGCCATTTTCCTAGAGAAATTCACGAAGATTCGTCAACCAGCACCAAAGTTATTCCAAATAGAATGTTGTAGACCTATGAAAACTAGGTCCTAACTATAACTACCTACTGGCAACCGCCAGTAGGTAATATATATATATATATATATATATACATATATATATATATATATATATATTTTTGTTTCAACACTGTTAGGTTCAGTTTGCACCCCCGTGTACGGCGCTGCCTGCAGGTGCGTTGCCTCACGCGACGGAACCAAAAGTCGCTTAAAATTTCAACTCGGTCCCCCAACGAACACAAAATCCACTGGAAGGAAATGAGGCCGCCACTCCAGTCACTTTCAAAGTTCGTGAGCACAACTTAATTTATTCTTAAGTTCATAACAGCTTTAGTCACAGCATTAAAACCAACGCGTTTCGTTAGCTCCCAACTAACTTGTTCACGGTTGTCTACAAACACTGTTTGCTGATTGTGTTTAAAAGGGAGTTCCCACCCACTTTGATCACATGGTAGTGTTCACATTCAGTCTATTATCAACCCGGAATTCTGGGACATGTAGTTTCTTTTGAAATAAAAAGTTTTCTTTCAAATCAATTACAACTTAAATTATGCACATTGCCCCCTTTGCTTGTTTCTGTTTAACAAATGTTATATGATTATATTTACATTTTTTAGCCTAATCATATTTCTAGTATCTGAGAGGTTTTATCACTCTTATAAATACAGTTCCCGGATCAAAAGGTGAATCAACGTCCAGCTTTTTTGGTTTATTTCACCTCGTGCTTATAGCCCTCTGGTGGGCTGATGTTTCTACCTGATTGTGACCTGACAAGATTATGTCCAATTTTCAAAATTCATGTGATCGAGTCTCTAGATCTTTGTCTTTGACTGTGTCATTTCTGTGGGATTCATGGGAAAAAGAAAAAATGGTGGAGACTTGTCTGAGAAGTGTTCAGTTTTCATATTTTTCATAAATGCACATAAAGTTCTTCCGACTGATTCAGTCCAAAAGGGGTCATCGTTCTAAAGTTCAAAATGTGTCTAGATTCTTTCTGGCGTAATAGTTTTTCCCGATGTCCCCCTCTGTCTGAGAGTGACATGGTTTCCAGACCCAGGAATTTTAGGAGTTTCCAATTCCCGTTGTGGTGAGTTTCCATGTGTTTTGCCACCGCATTTGTTCTGTCCTTATTTACAGTGGCCCTCACATGTTCCAAAATTCGTTTCTTTAATTTGCAGATTGTACTTCCTATGTAACGCAGCTTACAAGGACATTCAATCATGTAAATTGTATATTGGCTCTTGCAAGTGATCAGTTCTCTTATTTTCCAAATTTTTTCATTTGCCATAGTCAGTTGTTTGGTAGGTTTGGCTATTTCACAGACTTTGCAATTATAGCATTTGGTGAATCCAATGGTTTTTAACAAGGGTGTTTTTTTCTTTTTCTTGACAAAGTGACTGTGTATTAATTGATCCTTCAGATTCTTTGCTCTTCTGTACGTCACTACTGGATGGTTTCCCATTATTTCACGTATGGTTGGGTCAAGTTTCAGGATTCGCCAATTCTTTTTGAGAATTTTGATTACCTGCTTTGATTCTCTGCTGTAATCCAATATGAGTCTGATAGGCTCCTCTGATTGGGTATCTTTGTTTGCTGGTTTCAAACAATCCGGCCTGGATTTCTCATTTGCTCTTGCCAGACATTTTTTGATTAAATTTTTACCATATTTTCTTTTTTCGAATCTTTTGCTGGTGCTCGCACTGTGTTTTTCCCATTCGCCATTTTCACTGCAGATCCGTTTGATACGGAGAAATTCTCCATAGGGTATACTTGAGATTACAGCAGGGTGGTGGAAACTGGTGGCTTCCAGAGTCGCATTTGTGGCTGTTGCCTTTCTGTGTAATGTTGTTTCAATTTGATTGTTCTTAATATATACTTCAGTATCCAGGAAAGATATTCGTTCCTTGCTTTTGGTACATGTGAATTTTAATCCCGGTGTGCTGTTGTTCAAAAGCTCGAAGTATTGATCAAATTCATTTTCACTTCCGTCCCACACTATAAATAGATCATCAATGAATCTTTTCCATTGTATGATGTGTTGGGTAAATCTCGCATTTTGAGGGTTCCAAGCCACTTCTTCTTCCCACCAGCCCATAGCTATGCAGGCATAGCTAGGGCTGAATGAGAAGTCCATCGCCGCTCCATTGCACTGTCGGAACAATTCCTCTCCAAATAGGAAGATGTTATTGGTCAACATCAGGGAGATCATCTCATATAACATATCGTTATGTTCCTTGTAGTGTATGTTCCGTCTGTCTAGATAGTGTTTGCAGGCCTGCAAACCCAAGTTGTTGTCAATGTTTGTGTACAGTGCGATGACGTCCATTGATATTAAAAGATAACTTTCCTGCCATTTTAAATTCGACAATGTATGCAAAAAGTCTGTTGTATCTTTCAGATATGATTTTAATTCCTCCACAAAGGGTCTCAAGAAGAAGTCAATAAAGTTTGCCATGGGTTCCATCAAAGAGCCATTAGCCGATACAATTGGCCTCCCTGGTGGTTTAGTGGGATTTTTGTGTATTTTGGGAAGAAAATACATTGTGGCTGTCCGCGGGAAATCTACTGTTAAGTATTTTCTTTCTTCATAGTCAATCAGATTCTTTCTTTCCCAGACAGATAATTTTTGGTCGATGTCTCTTTTTATGGTATCCGTTGGATTTTTGGATAATTTTTCATAATACGCGGAGTTTGTTAGTTGACTCATTGCTTCCGCCGTGTATAGTTCTTTGTCCCAGATTACCACGTTGCCCCCTTTGTCGGCCATTTTTATCTCTACTCCTGGGTCTTTGATTAGTGTGATCAATCCTTCCCGTTCTTGTCTGGTTAGATTGTCTTTGTAATGTTTTGTGGGAATGTTATAAAGTTCTTGTGTGATGACCTCCTGGAATAGATCGATTTTATTGCCGGGAGTGAGTTGTGGATAGAATTTTGATTTTGCCTTCATTGTGCTTGTTCCCGCTCCCAATTGTGGTATCACCGCTTCTAGTGATATCTCATCTTCCTCTTCCACATTTAAGTTCAGAAGTGTCAGATAACTGTCGGCATCTTTTACATTTAGTTCAGAGGATGGTTTCTGTGGGGTTCTCATTCAGCCCTAGCTATGCCTGCATAGCTATGGGCTGGTGGGAAGAAGAAGTGGCTTGGAACCCTCAAAATGCGAGATTTACCCAACACATCATACAATGGAAAAGATTCATTGATGATCTATTTATAGTGTGGGACGGAAGTGAAAATGAATTTGATCAATACTTCGAGCTTTTGAACAACAGCACACCGGGATTAAAATTCACATGTACCAAAAGCAAGGAACGAATATCTTTCCTGGATACTGAAGTATATATTAAGAACAATCAAATTGAAACAACATTACACAGAAAGGCAACAGCCACAAATGCGACTCTGGAAGCCACCAGTTTCCACCACCCTGCTGTAATCTCAAGTATACCCTATGGAGAATTTCTCCGTATCAAACGGATCTGCAGTGAAAATGGCGAATGGGAAAAACACAGTGCGAGCACCAGCAAAAGATTCGAAAAAAGAAAATATGGTAAAAATTTAATCAAAAAATGTCTGGCAAGAGCAAATGAGAAATCCAGGCCGGATAGTTTGAAACCAGCAAACAAAGATACCCAATCAGAGGAGCCTATCAGACTCATATTGGATTACAGCAGAGAATCAAAGCAGGTAATCAAAATTCTCAAAAAGAATTGGCGAATCCTGAAACTTGACCCAACCATACGTGAAATAATGGGAAACCATCCGGTAGTGACGTACAGAAGAGCAAAGAATCTGAAGGATCAATTAATACACAGTCACTTTGTCAAGAAAAAGAAAAAAACACCCTGGTTAAAAACCATTGGATTCACCAAATGCTATAATTGCAAAGTCTGTGAAATAGCCAAACCTACCAAACAACTGACTATGGCAAATGAAAAAATTTGGAAAATAAGAGAACTGATCACTTGCAAGAGCCAATATACAATTTACATGATTGAATGTCCTTGTAAGCTGCGTTACATAGGAAGTACAATCTGCGAATTAAAGAAACGAATTTTGGAACATGTGAGGGCCACTGTAAATAAGGACAGAACAAATGCGGTGGCAAAACACATGGAAACTCACCACAACGGGAATTGGAAACTCCTAAAATTCCTGGGTCTGGAAACCATGTCACTCTCAGACAGAGGGGGACATCGGGAAAAACTATTACGCCAGAAAGAATCTAGACACATTTTGAACTTTAGAACGATGACCCCTTTTGGACTGAATCAGTCGGAAGAACTTTATGTGCATTTATGAAAAATATGAAAACTGAACACTTCTCAGACAAGTCTCCACCATTTTTTCTTTTTCCCATGAATCCCACAGAAATGACACAGTCAAAGACAAAGATCTAGAGACTCGATCACATGAATTTTGAAAATTGGACATAATCTTGTCAGGTCACAATCAGGTAGAAACATCAGCCCACCAGAGGGCTATAAGCACGAGGTGAAATAAACCAAAAAAGCTGGATGTTGATTCACCTTTTGATCTGGGAACTGTATTTATAAGAGTGATAAAACCTCTCAGATACTAGAAATATGATTAGGCTAAAAAATGTAAATATAATCATATAACATTTGTTAAACAGAAACAAGCAAAGGGGGCAATGTGCATAATTTAAGTTGTAATTGATTTGAAAGAAAACTTTTTATTTCAAAAGAAACTACATGTCCCAGAATTCCGGGTTGATAATAGACTGAATGTGAACACTACCATGTGATCAAAGTGGGTGGGAACTCCCTTTTAAACACAATCAGCAAACAGTGTTTGTAGACAACCGTGAACAAGTTAGTTGGGAGCTAACGAAACGCGTTGGTTTTAATGCTGTGACTAAAGCTGTTATGAACTTAAGAATAAATTAAGTTGTGCTCACGAACTTTGAAAGTGACTGGAGTGGCGGCCTCATTTCCTTCCAGTGGATTTTGTGTTCGTTGGGGGACCGAGTTGAAAATATATATATATATATATATATATATATATATATATATATATATATATATATATATATATATATTTTACAGCAAGAGGAAGGTGGTCACGCCGAAACGCGTTCTGTGCAATAAATAATTTGAATTCTGCCATGCGAGTGCGACCATCCTTTCCGTGACGGGGGAGGAAATTGGAGCGAAAAAAAAATAAATTATATATATATATATATATATATATATATATATATATATATATATATATATATATATATATATATATATATATATATATATTCACTGAAAAAACCATAGGTTATAGACCATATATAGTTAGGAATTAGCATTTAAAAAACCTTATTTTACTCACACAAAACCATTGAAATTCCATATATAGTTAGTTGTACTAACTATATATCGCGCACCCGCAATCCACTGCTGATCATGTCACATATTACATCATTCATGACATGGTCAGTGACATCACTGATGACATCACTGATGACATCTCAAATGACATCACTGATGACATCACTGATGACTACATCCAGTGACTATATGTTTCTGTAAAGTTAAAATATGTCTTACATATTGAAGAATGAGTGGATGTATAAGTGTCTGAACAAAGGATTTAGTAGGTGCATGACTGACTGTATGAGTGAGTGATTAAATATGTCTCACTGAGTGCATGGGTTAGTGACTAAACTGTCTTAATTTGTGCATCATTATGTCTGTTGTTCTGTAAACTGCTGCATGTGTTGATCAGTAGCTATATGATTAACTATATGGGTTATTGATTGGTTGCCCAAGTATTTGTATGGGAGACTGAGAGTGTTTATGGGTGGCTGGGAGGTGTATGACTCTCTGCATAGATGTGTGAGCAGTTGATTCACTAGGTGTATGGGTTTAAAAGTGCATGTGGAAACATCTGTATGGGCGGTTGACTGTGTGCATGAGTGCATTGGTGAGTGAATGGATATCTCAGTGCTACATGTCAAAGTAAATACATATGTAAAACACAGTACATGTGAGAGTTGACATATATAAATAACTGTGCATAAGAGCCAGTGAATGTGTGAGTGGCTGTATGGATCATTGTGAACTTGTATCCAGGATTGTATAAGTGAGTAAATATGTGTTAGTATATGTTTCAATAAGTAAGGTGTGTATAACTGTATAGTTGAGGAAATGGAGGTGTGATTGATTCTTTGCATGACTGACTAGGTGTGTGAGTAACTCCATGGATGAGTGACAGTCTGTGAGTGTCTGTTTTCACTGAGTGTATCTAAGGTTATATTAGAGTCTGAAGAGGTTCATCGTATTATCACATGAATGATGTCATCAGTGATGTGATCAGTAATGTCAAATGAGATGTCATCAGTGATGTCATCAGTGATGTCATTTGAGATGGCATCAGTGATGTCATCAGTGATGTCATCAGTGATGTCATTTGAGATGTCATCAGTGATGTCACTGACCATGTCATGAATGATGTAATATGTGACATGATCAGCAGTGGATTGCGGGTGCGCGATATATAGTTAGTACAACTAACTATATATGGAATTTCAATGGTTTTGTGTGAGTAAAATAAGGTTTTTTAAATGCTAATTCCTAACTATATATGGTCTATAACCTATGGTTTTTTTCAGTGAATTTTCAAGGTTTTGTAAATGCTAATTCCTAACTATATATGGTCTATAACCTATGGTTTTTTTCAGTGATGTATATATATATATTACAATGTAAGCACTGTAGCTAGATATATTGGGGCAGTTTATGTTAACTGGCGTATCCCCAGGGATGCGCCAGTTAATGTGCGCCACAGTGCGCTACAGGTCCGCCACACATAAAAGCGTTTTTTGATTGCCTTTGCAGCATGTTTGTGTCACTTTTAACATGGCTATGTAACACAAACATTCAAAATCTAAATTTGCCATGCACAGGTGGGAGCATATTTACAAGCAATATGCTCCACAGAGAAAGGTCTTACATTAAAATGGGAAAAATAACATCAGAGACACTCAATTGCCTTATAATGAAGCATACACCATTATGTCCTTGTCATAAATATTATAACCATTCATTTTCCTCAAAAACGATTTTCAAATCATAATTTGAAAAGACTCCACAGCTCCTATGCACAATAACACCCTGTCAGTAATAATACTTCACATTTTCTCCAATTACATTTTCTCAAAGAAACAAAATCTATTTGTAAAACACTTGAGACAAAGCAACATTTGAAAAACACAACTTTCTTCATAATTTTCTCCTTAAAGCACACTATTCTCTATCTAAATTAAATAAATCTTTTCTCACCTTAACAAATACTTTATGAGTTTCAAAACAGTCTCAGAAACACACCACTTTGTCTTTAGCAGAGCAAAAGGTATGCACTCCAGAGTCTGCAGCTATCAAAAGCACAGAAATGCTGTAATTCTTCACACATATCTCTCATGTCACCCAATCAAAACTCTTCCCTCACTTTTTTTCAAATGAAAACCCTTCCCCCCTCTGCCATTTCATGCCTTTTCTGCATGTCAACCACCTCCTGGAAGACCTCTGGTGTTTGCAAGTTCACACAACAATGTTGCAATTGAACTCTGAACTCTCAGTGCACCTGCATATCCAGTGCAATCTTTCATTTAATGATTTTTTATTGACCATTCAAAATACATCTTTCAAAGAACTCATCCATGCACCCTAACTTGCTGTTTTCAGCAATCAAAATCCACCAATCACTGTTACTGCTTCATTAACACAGAAACTCCACAGTTTTTTTCATTTTAAACTCTTATTTTTTCAACTGCCATTTCATTGCCACACTTCATCTGACTGCAGGAGAAGCTTCTCTCACCATGTTTTCTGTCTGGATTGTTGGACATAGTTACATCTATTGGGCTCAGAGGTATGCTGAGAACAGGAATTTACCTAACCTCAATTTACAAGATGTGGAAATTAAGTGGTTTGGCCACAGAGGATTAAAATGTCACCAATTGATACCATTGGTGAAAACCTTTATGCATTTGCAAAAACCTGACCTGTTAATTGTGCACTGTGGAGGTAATGATTTGGGCACTTTGACTGGGGTAGGTCTGGAAATGCTTTTAAAGGACACCTTTGAGCAATTGATGGCACTTTTTCCTCAGACTGCCTTGGTATATTCAAATATATGCCAAAGACAGAAATGGAGGTGGTCAAACCAATTTTGTCCACAAATTGAGAAGTCGAGGAAGCATGTAAACAAATCTGTTTCAGCTTACATGAGAGACCATGGAATGGGCTCCCTGTACAACAATAACTTGCGTTACTACATGCAAGATATCTACAGAGGAGATGGAGTTCACTTCTCAGATGAGGGCAACAGAATTTTCATTCTGAATTTAAGACTGTGCATTGGTACCTACTTATAAGTACCTAAATGTACCATAAACCCAAAAGCTCTTCTCAGAGCTACCCTACATCTGATCACTCACAATTATTATTTTACTCTAACATTTTTCACAAATTTTCAACAAAGTACGCTCCCTGGGGCGCTTCCCGGTACGCGAGCCGGGAGCTAACCTCGCTAAATTTAAAAAAAAAAAAAAAAAAATTCGCACATATGGGCCTCCTCAGCCACCCTCAGAAAACCTAGGGGGTCAAGATAAGTCTACCGTGCCCCCTTCTACCCATTCTGAACATTATTTGCCCTCCATCTTGTATCTTAATTCGACCGAAACACAAAATGGTGGACTCCCGTAACGCTTAAGGTTCGCGAACCGGGGTGCTCACCAGTTCGCGTACCGGGTCGCTCCCTGGGAAGCGCACCATCAAAAAAGGTGGGAAAGTAGTTTACAGAAAAGCGACTGGAGACAATTTCACCAAATATAGATTAGCTCATACTACATACCAATCCCTACCATTTTCACAAATTTGATTGAAATTCCATTTAACCATTTAGCCTGTACACCTCTCTAAATACCCTGAGGTAAATTACTTCTCAAAACACATCTGAAGTGTTGGAATTGACAACCAATTAAAATGTTACTTTCATTTTCTACTTTTTTTTCCTGACATTTGATTGGTTATGTACCTGAATATATATAAAGAAAGAGAGAAAAACACAGCCATTTTGACTACTACTTCCTGAATTACATTGCAAGATCATTTTCACTCACAACTTTAACTTGTTTTTAGAAGGTGAGATATTATTTTATAAATTTGAAAACATTTTCAGATAGTTATATACTATCCCTCTGTAAGAGTTAGACATTGAGAAAGGCTTCTTTATTATAATTATGGATTGATTTAGGTTTCTGTGGTATAATTATGAATTTACTTAGGCTTCTTCACAGGCACTTTTTAATAGTACTACTTCACGCCTGAAACCATACAGTGCCCATAGATTACTTCTCTGTTATAAACTCACAAGTGCCTGTCTGAACTTAAACCCAACAGTGCCCTATCACTACTGATATATTTATTTTTTATGCAAATTACAGCAATAAAATGGAAGGTGAGCAGAATGTTTCCTTCGAAATTGTTCTGGACAGCAACAATGAACAAGTTATGGAACCCATTGATGACTTAGAATTCATGGATGAGTCACGGGACTATGAATTACTTCAATGTGTAGAATCTGTCGATCATTTACTCCATTATGATGACGGTCAAATGTGGGAACTTATGTTCACTCAACAAGAGGACATATCGGACAGTCAAATGCTAGACGTTCTATTAAATTTTGAAAAACAATCTGAAAAATAAAATTGTATGTAATATTAAAAAATTGTTTGAGTCTTTAATCATTTTTATATGTAATTCATAAACTAGTTAAATGTTAGAAATGGTATTAAATTTTGAAACACAATCACAATAATAAATAATTGCTTAAAATATTAAAAAATTAAAAAATAATCAACAAAACCAACAATCAATTAACATACAGTATTTGAAAAGTCTATCATTCATTTTTCATTATAGTACGCTGCCCAGAACGCTTCCCGGTTCGCGAACCGGGCGCTACCCACGCAAAAAAACAAAAAAAAAAGTATTTTTTTTTTGCCCCGCGGGGCCCTTTTAAAGCCTCCACATTAAACCTAGGGGGTCAGGGAGAATATACTATGCCCCCTTATGGTCATTTCCCCCTTTGTTTTGGCCTCCTCTTGTCTCTCAATCCTACCGAGAGACAAGATGGCGGCCGCTCCGGACTGTTTAGAATGTTGACAGACACCGGAGAGCCAATCAGCTTCGCTACGCGAAGTTCCGGTACGCGTAAAGTCCGCGAACCGGAGCGCTGCCCGGAGCGCGCTTACAGATATATATCTTTTTTTGAACGTTAATTTCTCAAAATCCACTGGAGCACATATATTGAGACCTAGCAAAGGCACATCGGGCTACCAGTCCCTACAATTTTGCCAAGTTTCGTGCAAATCCATTCAGCCGTTCGGGCTAAAAGTGAGGCCAACCGCCCTATGGAAAACTCAATGTTAAAAACACGTTTTGGGACCCCCCTTTTTTTTCGGCCCCCCCTTGACGAACCCCCCCAAATTTCCAGGGGCTGCTCAGAAACAAAATGTTCCATTTTCCAGAAAATTTCAGCCAATTCCATCAACAAACGCCAAAGTTATTAGACATAGAATTTTCAAAAATCCCATAGGGAAAAAATCCTAACTATATATACCTACTGGCGACCGCCAGTAGGTAATATATATATATATATATATATATATATATATATATATATATATATATATATATATATATATATATATATATATATATATATATATATATATATATATATATATATATTTCTCACCCCCTCACTGCGAGGGATTAAGTTTGCACTCACACAGGTTCCACAGTTTTCCAATTTTTTAGTTTATTTTCTCGATTTTCAGCTCATCAGTCAAAAACAACCGACGCGTTTCGCTGCTCCCACACGCAGCTTGCTCACGGTTAAACGTTAAATGTTGGAAAACTGTGGAACCTGTGTGAGTGCAAACTTAATCCCTCGCAGTGAGGGGGTGAGAAAGATAATTAAGGCTGGGCTCAGCCGAGGAGTTTTTGCACCGAATCTTTGGAGCGCCAGGGGTCTTGCAATCAGGAGCCATCTTGGAGCATATATATATATATATATATATATATATATATATATATATATATTCACTGAAAAAACCATAGGTTATAGACCATATATAGTTAGGAATTAGCATTTAAAAAACCTTATTTTACTCACACAAAACCATTGAAATTCCATATATAGTTAGTTGCACTAACTATATATCGTGCACCCGCAATCCACTGCTGATCATGTCACATATTACATCATTCATGACATGGTCAGTGACATCACTGATGACATCACTGATGACATCTCAAATGACATCACTGATGACAACATCCAGTGACTGTATTTTTCTGTAAAGTTAAAATATGTCTTGAGTGGATGTATAAGTGTCTGGATGAAGGATTTAGTAGGTGCATGACTGACTGTATGAGTGAGTGATTAAATGTGTCTCACTGAATGCATGGGTTAGTGACTAAACTGTCTTAATTTGTGCATCATTATGTCTGTTGTTCTGTAAACTGCTGCATGTGTTGATCATTAGCTATACGAGAGGCTATATGTGTTATTAATTGGTTGCCCAAGTATTTCTATGGGAGATTGAGTTTGTGTGGGGGTGGCTGGAAGGTGTGAGACTCTATGCATAGATGTGTGAGCAGTTTATTCACTAGGTGTATGAGTTCAAGAGTGCATGTGGAAACAGCTACATGGGCAGTTGACTGTGTGCATGAGTGTATTGATGAGTGAATGGATATCTCAATGCTACATGTCATAGTAAGTACATATGTAAAACACAGTACATGTGAGAGTTGGCATATTTAAATAACTGTGCATGAGAGCCACTGAATGAGTGAGTGGTTGTATCGATCATTGTGAACTTGTATCAGGGATTGTATAAGAGAGTAAATATGTGTTAGTATATGTTTCAATAAGTAAGGTGTGTTTAACTGTATAGTTGAAGAAATGGAGGTGAGATTGTTTCTTTGCATGACTGACTGGGTGTGTGAGTAACTCCATGGATGAGTGGCAGTGTGTGAGTGTCTGTATACACTGAGTGTATCTAAGGTTATATTAGAGTCTGAAGAGGTTTATCGTATTAGCACAAGAATGATGTCAAATGAGATGTCATCAGTGATGTCATCAGTGATGTCATTTGAGATGTCATCAGTGATGTCATCAGTGATGTCACTGACCATGTCATGAATTATGTAATATGTGACATGATCAGCAGTGGATTGCGGGTGCACGATATATAGTTAGTGCAACTAACTATATATGGAATTTCAATGGTTTTGTGTGAGTAAAATAAGGTTTTTTAAATGCTAATTCCTAACTATATATGGTCTATAACCTATGGTTTTTTCAGTGAATTTTCAAGGTTTTGTAAATGCTAATTCCTAACTATATATGGTCTATAACCTATGGTTTTTTCAGTGAATTTTCAAGGTTTTGTAAATGCTAATTCCTAACTATATATGGTCCATAACCTATGGTTTTTTCTGTGAATTTCATTGTTTTTTTAACAGCTAATATCTGTAGCTGTAAAATGTATTCTTCTTTAAATCCAAAAATATATTTTATATGTTTATGAATAATTTTTTTTTTAAATATTTTTTTTTCTTCGTTCCCGCTTCGCAAATCGGGAAGCTTCCCGTTAGCTGACCTTGATGCCGCGAAATAGACCGCGAGCCGGTAAACGTTTCTTTACCGCAAGTGCCGCGTTACAAAACAACATCGTGACGCCTCCCGTCCGCATGACGTTTCACGTTGTCGCGTGATACGTCATATGACGTACTACGTTAGCGAACTGGTACGCGAAGCGAGTCGCAAAGCGCAGGTTTCTGGAAGCAAACCGGGAGGCCCTGCAAAGCGCTTAACGTAAACACAGCAAGTCATGTGACTTGGTAATAACACTTTTCATTGGTTCATTTCACTTTTGGTTTCCTAATGATGTAAGACTAGGTCATATAATCTAAAATGAACACTTTTGATTGGTTGAGAACTCTTGTTTTTCCCAAATGATGAAAATCCCTCCTTCTTTCCTCACTCTGACTTTCATCATTGTGAGAGAAAGACCCTTTGTGATCACTGAGCAATGGCTTCTTTAGTAGCTTCAGCTGGTGCTTCCCCACCACCTCCACCACATCCAAGGAAGAGTGGACCACCTGCTCAAGTTATAATTCAACAAGAAGAAGAAGAAGAGGAACAGGAGGACGAGCACGAAGAGAGGCAGTTTTTGCCTGAGCAGCCCAGGACGTCTCACCGGAAAGAAAACTTCATTTGGCAATTTTTTAAAATTCCCAAAGGTCAGAAAAAAGTAAATGCAAGATACGTAACTTGCCTTATATGTCAAGATAGACTGTCCAGAGGGACCGACAAAAAATACAGTTTCGGAAACTACACAATGCATCGCCATATGACTAGGTGGCATCCTAACAACTACAGTGCTGCACAGTTTCGGAACGACCTAGATAATCTCCCTATTATGGCCAGAAGATCTGTTGTACCGGAAGTAACGGGACCAGAGGGCAGGGAGATGGTGCCAAATATACAAATGAGATTTGGTGAAGTAAAACACACCTGCGTATTTTGCGATGGATTCATTTCCTACGGAGAAAGAAGCATCACTCTGATCAACAGAGCTATTGACTATCATATGCAAGTTTGTCCGAAACGCCCAAAATAATAAATACTTCTTTTTTTTGTTTTGTTGCTCCTGTTGAGCCCTTTACAATGAATCGTTTTCATTGCCCCCTCCAAGAAAAACCCAAAAAAATATAAAACTGTTCCGAAAAATTCAAAAACAGTAAAAAAATGTTCAGAAAAATAAAAAAAAAAGTTCTTTTCAGAACTACCTCCCCGTTATTAAAAAATTGGTACAATATTTGGAACTGTGCCAACCTCTATTTCTCTTAGTTCGCTTCCTAGTTCGCTCGCCGGTACGCGAACTGGAAGCGAACCAAAAACAGTAAGTATAAGGGAGGGAAACACACACTTATGTTAAAATAAAGACAGCTATAGGGGAGTAAACTAGAGATACTATTACCCGTAATCCACTGCTGATGATGTCACATATTACATCATTCATGACATGCTCAGTGACATCATCAGCAGAGGATTGCGGGTTTTTTGACAACATGCCTTATCCACGGTTTAATAACGCTGCCTTTTGCTTTATATAAGTTTTCAAATTGTATGAAATATATACCAATAGGTCGTTATGAACCTTTAGGTAGTGCTTTTCTTCATGAGGTCTGGTCGCTTCCATACACATACAGATGTTTCAAAGATGATCAAGAAGTTTATCTGAATGGAGAGGAATGCACTGAGACGCCAGATCATTCACTAATGTGTAGGCACATACAGTTACACGGTTCATGCAACAAACACCGACCAAATATGGCTTGCGTGTTGCAAGGCACGCCAGTTCCTGCTATCATCCCCACGTTCAAGTTGTTGGAAAATGGTAGTTATTTGATGCTCAATAATGAAGATTGTTCTGAGTTAATTAAAAGTATTCCTTTTATCGTAACAGTAAGTGAACGGGTTATTTGCTGCAGAAATGTTCTATTTCCTCCCACACATGAACATAGGGAGTTTTCAATCTGGCCACAAATACCAACCTTGGGACACGTTTCAACGGCATGGCAAGAATAAGAGCTCTTTTGTCTCAGAGAGAGGTGGCCTTGAGTTCGGCCCGTGAAACTTTCGTACTTCACATAGCGAACACCCGTACAGAGGTGCACACCCTTTTCAATTAAGATTTGCCTTTCAATTTCAGCAACATGTTTCCGACTATCTTTAACGCATCCTCCACAAAGTCCCTGACACACTTTTTTAAAGTTGTTACCAGTGGCCTCGTGACTTCATTTGAGAAAATCTTTGGAGTCATCCCTGCTTCCTTTCATTGTATTTTCTGCACTCTGGTTCGTGGATTGGCATTTTTACTTGCATTACCAGCGGACGCTCTTGTGCTTTTTTACATTTTTAAATATGGATGTCCCTCCTATGCAACCTCCGACCCTGCAGCTGCTGACACTGTTCCGCAATCGCATGCTAGAATATTATGGCACAATGCCGTTGGCGATATTAAGCACGGCATATGGATTATCTTTTCGGTTCTCCTACTTCACCTGTATCCAGCCTGTATTTCACTGCCTGACCTGTGATTTCGATTGGGCCATTGATTTGTGTCTCTGCGGACCGGTTTCTCCTGACGTCGACTTTAATCAGCTGATGACTCCTATCATTACTCACGAGTTGGTTTGTCCTGGCGAAAGGATTATGGCTGTGGCATTGATGCATGGACTACTTGGTCCCTGGAATTTACTGGCGGCAGCACAGTCTTTCTTGGAACAGAGCTTTCTTGAAAACCCACCGAGCTGTCCTCTGATGGTGATAGAGGATCCGGTGCTGGGAGAGCACGTATGTTCTTTTCCGCTTTTAAATTGGATGGCTGAACTGTTTTCGGATGAAGACGGTGACTTCCTATTGGAGGCTGTTGCAGCTTATTTTGCATACACAGTTATGTCATAGACCTTTTTCATGTTTGATATGCTGAGTACTAGCATTTCATTGACAATTCATTAACCTATTTGTCAAGTTTTTATTATTTACCTTGCCTATTGGCTTAAGACTCGATAAAGTACTTGGCTGTTTTATTTTTCTTTAGCATTAAATTTTCCTAGTTTTTAATGCTTTACCTTGCGGACCGTCCACATATAAACTTGCAATCTGCTCTCATGAGATGGCACTTCTATTATCTTATTCAGTTCGTTTCCGGATCATGAGGAGGTGTCATCTAGGTCCTGGATATCTTTACACCGTGTTAAGTTAGCATGGGCTCATTACCGGTTTAAACGCCATTTTTCCTTTTTTGCAACTTCTGCACACGACACTTAGTTGTTGCTTTAGCTTTCCACCTAGTAGTTCATCGTGGTTTACATGAGAATAATATGTTATTGGTCTACTATCTGCTTTACTTGTTAAACTATATCTGTACAGCGAGTGCTAAAGTTTCAAGAACAACACGATACAGAATTGTTATGAGGTCTGATCTCCACGACTTCATACTCATAACATAAGTGCAACTTCTGCCAATTCTGGGCATGAGGCGGGTTTTATATTGCTTTGCCGAACACACATACACAACAGTTGATGCGGTTCACATGAAGAGAGAGCTGGTGTATGCTGATGTGATTCCTTCAAATCTAAGACACTAAAGTATGGGCACGCCCTAAACCAACACAAAGAGACCTTCTTAGCAAATAATATAATATGTGTATTAGGGAGGGTGAGATATAAGCAGCTGCGGGCCGTGGAGGGAGTTACGGTGAGGCAGGGAGGCGGGGAGGGGGAGAAGCAGGGTGGAGCCCTCTCTACCTTGCCCCTCCCCCTCCCCGCCTCCCTGCCCCACCGTAACTCCCTCCACGGCCCGCGGCTGCTTATAAGTGTTGCTAACTCTTATTCATTTACAGCATGTTAACATACTGTCACCATTCGCTTTTTATGTACTAGTAACTATGCTGGTAATTTTGCTACTGATAATATGTGTACTTGTATTCTCCACCCTGCTTCTCCCCCTCCCCGCCTCCCTGCCTCACCGTAACTCCCTCCACGGCCCGCGGCTGCTTATAAGTGTTGCTAACTCTTATTCATTTACAGCATGTTAACATACTATCACCATTCACTTTTTATGTACTAGTAACTATGCTGGTAATTTTGCTACTGATAATATGTGTACTTTTATTATCTAAGGTACTACGCCTGAGAAGACGGCATTAGTAAATAAACATTTCAAATACACATCTGTTCTTCTTAACTCCATTTTCTGGTTTCTAAGAAATCTATAACGACCGACTGTTCATGAGTTCCACGTATCCTGAGGTACTATAAGTTCATATTCTGGATTGTCTAAACATTGAGAGTTTGTTATATCCAATGTGACACTGTACCTAGCTTGCTAAGGAGTTTTTGATTACTAACGTGAGTTTTGGGACACCCTAATTCGCCGAGGTTCCAATCCTCTGTCCACAGTTCTGTGTGAGAACAGAAACCCTGCGACAGGGGCACCCCCGACCCTTGCTGGAGCTTCATCACACTTGCGATACAACTCCAGCAATGCATTCGCCGAGGTTCCAATCCTCTGTCCACAGTTCTGTGTGAGAACAGAAACCCTGCGACAGGGGCACCCCCGACCCTTGCTGGAGCTTCATCACACTTGCGATACAACTCCAGCAATGCGCCACCTTTACGGCACAGATACATCACGCATCTGTGCTGTTTTTGCCCCATGATGCGCCGCATTGTAAATGCAGCACACCATAGGTGACGGAACAGCGGCACAGAATGACTAACACATCCCTGGTGATGCGCCAGTCATCATAAATGTATCCCTATGCTTCTTATCTTGTTAGAGATGAACCGCCATATATATCATCAAAGTTTTTTGCATTTCCTAAATAGCGAACTTTAAGGAATAAATAGCGATTCTTTACCATTCCTAATTTGCGATGAGCTATTTGCTAATTAGCCGAATGTAGCCCAATGAAGCCCAATGTAGCCCAATGTAGCCCAAAGATGGCCGCCAGACACATAAAAAAACAAATGTAGCCCAAATATCAGCCAGATGTAGCCCAACTATAGCCCAGTGACAGAATGACCAATCAGCTTCGCAAACCTCCGTTACGCGAAGCGGAGCGCTGTTACAGATATATATCTTTTTTTGAACGTTAATTTCTCAAAATCCACTGGAGCACATATATTGAGACCTAGCAAAGGCACATCGGGCTACCAGTCCCTACAATTTTGCCAAGTTTCGTGCAAATCCATTCAGCCGTTCGATTATTATTATTATTTTTTTTTTTTGCCCCGCGGGGCCCTTTTAAAACCTCCACATCAAACCTAGGGGGTCAGCGAGGATCTACTATTCCCCCTTATGGTCATTTGCCCCTTCGCTTTGGCCTCCTCTTGTCTCTCGATCCTACCGAGAGACAAGATGGCGGCCGCTACGGACTGTTTGGAATGTTGACAGACGCCAGAGAACCAATCAGCTTCGCTTCACAAAGCTCCGTTGCGCGAAAAGTACGCGTCCTGGGCCGCTGCCCGGTCCGCTGTTACAGATATATATCTTTTTTTAAACGTTAATTTCTCAAAATCCACTGGAGCACATATATTGAGACCTACAAAAGGCACATCGGGCTACCAGTCCCTACAATTTTGCCAAGTTTCGTGCAAATCCATTCAGCCGTTCGGGCTAAAAGTGAGGCCAACCGCCCTATGGAAAACTCAATGTTAAAAACACGTTTTGGGACCCCCCTTTTTTCTCGGCCCCCACTGGACGAACCCCCCCCCAAATTTTCAAGGGCTGCTCAGAAACAAAATGTGCCATTTTCCTGAAAATTTCAGCCAATTCCGTCCACAAACGCCAAAGTTATTAGACATAGAATTTTCAAAAAACCCATAGAGAAAAAATCCTAACTATATATACCTACTGGCGACCGCCAGTAGGTAATATATATATATATATATATATAAATATATATAAATATAATTCGAAAGTTCGCCCTGAGGCAAGGACACACTCACAGCAGGCTGGTCAATGCCACAATTTATTCGGAAAACCAGCTTTTCTCCGTTCGAAAATAAATGTCCTTCCTTACGCGTTTCAGAGCTTATGGCAGCTCTTTCATCAGAGGAAAAAATCACAGGCTGCTGGAAACTGCTCCCAAATGCCATTCGCTGCATGCACTCTCTTAATTAATCTCAGGTGTAATATCCTGTCAGTAGTATCACTGGCATGCTGGTATTTGTAGTCAATCACTAATTTGGAGCCAAATAAAAAAACCCATGTGGGCCCAGCAATGACTGTAATTAAATTGTTCAAAAGTATTGCTCCAGTGAGCTTCGAACTCGGAAAGCTGGTTATGAATTCTCCTTCGCCGCTGTACCATGAATGAAACCCCAGCATCTGCCGAGTCTCTGGCCCCGTGAAACTCACAGTGGCGTGTCCTCTGCGGCCAGGCGTGCCGCAAATACATAATTCGAAAGTTCGCCCTGAGGCAAGGACACACTCACAGCAGGCTGGTCAATGCCACAATTTATTCGGAAAACCAGCTTTTCTCCGTTCGAAAATAAATGTCCTTCCTTACGCGTTTCAGGGCTTATGGCAGCTCTTTCATCAGAGGAAAAAATCACAGGCTGCTGGAAACTGCTCCCAAATGCCATTCGCTGCATGCACTCTCTTAATTAATCTCAGGTGTAATATCCTGTCAGTAGTATCACTGGCATGCTGATATTTGTAGTCAATCACTAATTTGGAGCCAAATAAAAAACCCCATGTGGGCCCAGCAATGACTGTAATTAAATTGTTCAAAAGTATTGCTCCAGTGAGCTTCGAACTCGGAAAGCTGGTTATGAATTCTCCTTCGCCGCTGTACCATGAATGAAACCCCAGCATCTGCCGAGTCTCTGGCCCCGTGAAACTCACAGTGGCGTGTCCTCTGCGGGCAGGCGTGCCGCAAATACATAATTCGAAAGTTCGCCCTGAGGCAAGGACACACTCACAGCAGGCTGGTCAATGCCACAATTTATTCGGAAAACCAGCTTTTCTCCGTTCGAAAATAAATGTCCTTCCTTATGCGTTTCAGAGCTTATGGCAGCTCTTTCATCAGAGGAAAAAATCACAGGCTGCTGGAAACTGCTCCCAAATGCCATTCGCTGCATGCACTCTCTTAATTAATCTCAGGTGTAATATCCTGTCAGTAGTATCACTGGCATGCTGGTATTTGTAGTCAATCACTAATTTGGAGCCAAATAAAAAACCCCATGTGGGCCCAGCAATGACTGTAATTAAATTGTTCAAAAGTATTGCTCCTGTGAGCTTCGAACTCGGAAAGCTGGTTATGAATTCTCCTTCGCCGCTGTACCATGAATGAAACCCCAGCATCTGCCGAGTCTCTGGCCCCATGAAACTCACAGTGGCGTGTCCTTTGCGGCCAGGCGTGCCGCAAATACATAATTCGAAAGTTCACCCTGAGGCAAGGACACACTCACAGCAGGCTGGTCAATGCCACAATTTATTCGGAAAACCAGCTTTTCTCCGTTCGAAAATAAATGTCCTTCCTTACGCATTTCAGAGCTTATGGCAGCTCTTTCATCAGAGGAAAAAATCACAGGCTGCTGGAAACTGCTCCCAAATGCCATTTGCTGCATGCACTCTCTTAATTAATCTCAGGTGTAATATCCTGTCAGTAGTATCACTGGCATGCTGGTATTTGTAGTCAATCACTAATTTGGAGCCAAATAAAAAAAAACATGTGGGCCCAACAATGACTGTAATTAAATTGTTCAAAAGTATTGCTCCAGTGAGCTTCGAACTCGGAAAGCTGGTTATGAATTCTCCTTCGCCGCTGTACCATGAATGAAACCCCAGCATCTGCCGAGTCTCTGGCCCCGTGAAACTCACAGTGGCGTGTCCTCTGCGGCCAGGCGTTCCGCAAATACATAATTCGAAAGTTCGCCCTGAGGCAAGGACACACTCACAGCAGGCTGGTCAATGCCACAATTTATTCGGAAAACCAGCTTTTCTACGTTCAAAAATAAATGTCCTTCCTTACGCGTTTCAGGGCTTATGGCAGCTCTTTCATCAGAGGAAAAAATCACAGGCTGCTGGAAACTGCTCCCAAATGCCATTCGCTGCATGCACTCTCTTAATTAATCTCAGGTGTAATATCCTGTCAGTAGTATCACTGGCATGCTGGTATTTGTAGTCAATCACTAATTTGGAGCCAAATAAAAAACCCCATGTGGGCCCAGCAATGACTGTAATTAAATTGTTCAAAAGTATTGCTCCAGTGAGCTTCGAACTCGGAAAGCTGGTTATGAATTCTCCTTCGCCGCTGTACCATGAATGAAACCCCAGCATCTGCCGAGTCTCTGGCCCCATGAAACTCACGAAACCCATGAAAGTGCTTGAATGTCATAGTATTCATAAAATAATAAATACAATTCATTTTAAGATTCTCATTGGATAAATCCAAGACTGCCTATGTTGCTACAACGCCCATACTGAGTTATTGCCGGATGAATTCGCTTGTTGTCATCTCAACCAATATGGCCTATGAGTCCTGCGTGCATAACAACACATACATATTTTTATCATAATTATATGCCCAATCATATTTTCTTTGTTATCTTTCTTTTTTTCAGTGCAAGCACGAGTGGGAGAAAGTCTGTGCAAAAGTGCATATATAAATATAAATATAAATTGCTGGTGTAGACAGTATTGATTTCTCAATTGATCAAATGCTAATGTAGGGCTAAACCATCTGTTCCTAGAATATAGATAAATCTAATTTCTAAAATTAATACACAATTGATAAAAGCCACCTTTATCATAAAACATTTGATTCTGTATATAATGAATACTTTAGAGAAATCAATCCAAAGGAAAAGAGAAAATATAATAAAATAATTTGTAGAATCAGAGAGTTAATATATTTTCATACAGGGACATTAATGAATTTTGCTATTTACATGAATAAAACCTTAATGATAAATGAAAACCACAATATTGCAGCTAGAGTGTATTTTTTTTACAGAAAGCTGCGCATATCTTCCGTAGTGTTTAATCCGTTGGGCCATTTACAATCAAGCTCGAGAATATATTTAGTTTCGAGCTGACGGAGTTGGCGCTCCCTATTGCCACCCCTTCTTTTCTTTGCCACAGCATCTATTACAAAGTAAGACAAGCAATTGATGTTGTTTGCATGCACCGTCATAAAAATTTCCCGCAACAGGATATGTTGCGTCGCTGTGGAGAATGGCCCTTATATGCTGCAAGATCCTGACGTGCACCTGCAGCTTTGTGCTACCCACATAGCTAAGCCCACAGGTACACGTCAGGACATATACAACTTATTCGTTTTTACAATTGGAGTTTCCCAAAATCAATGTAGGTGTAGAACTGAAGGGTGTAGAGTATTTTGACATGTTGCATCCAAATTTACAAGCACGACATGACGTGCACTTTATGAAACCCTTCTTCGGTGCTAGCCACGTAGTAACTTTTTTTACCTCAGGTGATACTCGGTCCAATACCGTGCCCATAGTGCTACTTCTTCTAAACGTAACAACAGGTTTATCCCCTGTTCTGTTTCGAAGAATATTATCTGTTAGCACTACGGGCCAATGTTTGTTAAGTATTGTTCTTATCTGCCGTTCCTCCCTATTATAGGTAGTAATCAATCTTGGAGTATTGATACTCCTGGAGATTACAGCAGTGTTAGGGACCGATAAAGTATCTGCTTCAGGAATAAATAAGCTCATTCTAGATTTAGTTTTGGCTTTATTTATCGCATCCTGCAAGATTTTTTGTGAATATCCCCTTACTTTAAGTCTGCCAACCAGCTCCTGTTGACATTTGTTAAACTCTTCCTCATTGCTGCAAATGCATTTTAACCTTAGGATTTCTCCATACGGAATGCTAACGATGAGGTGTTTAGGATGAGAGCTGGTTGCGTGTAGGGTGATATTGCCAGAAGTCGATTTCCTATGAAGGGTGCTTTCAAATTTCTCATTGCTCACAAAGACCTTAACATCAAGGAATTCAATTTCGTTTTTGTGAATGTGGGAGGTAAATTTTAGATTGTAGATGTTATTATTAATCTTGTTTATAAAGCAAACTGCTTCTTCTTCACTACCCTACCACAGGATGAACACATCGTCTATGTACCGCAGATATGATCTCACATGTGTCTGATATTCCACCTGAAAGGCGGTTTTGAGGACCTGCTCCTCCCACCAGCATACATGTAAACATACATAGCTGGGGGAGAAGCAGGCCCCCATCGCCACTCCTCTCACCTGCTTGTATATGTCTTTGTCAAACAGGAAATATTTATTATTAAGACACCATTTAATGAGTTTCAGCACAACCTTATTGTGCTCATATAATGTACTGTACCTAGTTTCCAAAAAATGTTTAGCCAAGGCCAACCCCTGTGCATGGTCTATACTCGTGTATAATGTCTCTATATCAAGAGTGATAAGAAGCAAATCATCTGACCATTCCAATTTGTTTAATTTCAGTAGGAAGTCTCCAGTATCTTTTACATAGCTTGGCAACCCCGTTACCAAGCTTTGCAGAAAAAAATCTATGTACTGGCCCACATGCTCACCTAAGCTGTTTATGGCCGATATAATCGGTCTACCAGGAATTGGAAAAACATTTTTATGATTTTTTGGAATTAGGTAAAGAACCGGTAGTACCGGGAAATCATTAAACATGAACTTGTGTTCTTCCATTGAGATGAGGCCTTGTCTTTTCCATGATGCTAACAATTTTTGTAATACATGTTTAGATTTGTCATACTTTCTAGCATTGGATTTCGAATAACAGTTTACATCGTTTAGCTGATGTAATGCTTCCGCTATGTAATCTTTCCTTGGCCACAGTACAAGGTTCCCCCCCTTGTCAGACTTTCCAGTTTCTTAACCAGATCATTGTATGCTTTTCTCATATATATATATATATATATATATATATATATATATATATATTTTACTGGTGGGCGCCAGTAGGTAGTTATAGTTAGGACCTATTTTCCATAGGAAATCCGCAACATTCTATTTAGGATAACTTTAGAATAACTTTGGCGCCGGATGACGAATCTTCGCGAAATCTTCAAAACTGGCAGGGCACTCTGGTACGCTCCTATCCTGAAAGTCTCGGGGTGATTCGTCAAGCGGGGGCTGAGAAAAAAGGGGGTCCCAAAATGTGCTTTCCCCATCCAATTTTCCATAGAATCCGTTCATCGTGGCTACAGCCCGAACTGCTGAACGGAATTACACCATATTTGGCAAAGAGGTAGTCCTAAGTTCAGACTCATGCCTTTTGCTTAAATGGTGTAAATCCGTTCAGTAGTTCCTGAGAAAATCACGTTTAAAAGTACATATATATCTATGGCTGCACAGAATCTGCGCATCCTAAGCGCACCCTGCCGTGCACGAGCTGTATTCTAATTGGCTGTCAACACTCCAAATCAGGAAGTGTTGGCAGCTATCTTGTGGCTCAGTAGAATCGAGGCACAAGAAACCTATAAAAACAAACACGCAAAATACAAAAAGGGGGCAGGGTAGAAACACCCTGACCCCCTAGGCCTGTTCAGAGGGTCGGCAAAATCAACGCAGGATGCACGGATCCTGCCGATCAAAAAAAAAAACGAAGCGAGGGCTCCTGCACTTTAGTGCTAATTAGTCCCCGGGGGCAAAATCCTGCTCTCTCTACCAAATAGCAAAGCAGATTGCTATTGGAAGAGAAAATTCACTGAAAAAACCATAGGTTTCACATATGTTATAGTTAGCTGGACATTTCACTCATATAAAACCATTGACAATCCTCCGTTATAGTTAGTTCAGCTAACTATAACTCGCGCGCCCGCAATGCACTGCTGATGACGTCATATACTACATCACTCATGACATGGTCAGTGACATCACTCATGACGTCACTGATGACATCTCAAATGACATCAACCTTGTGAAAGAGTGGCAGACCTCCTCTCACCCTAATATAACCTTTGATACATACATTCAAAAATAGAACCTAAAATTTTCAAAAAAATGGAGATACCAATACCAGTTAGAACAACCTATTCAGTAATTCCAAAATCTACATACACATCCACTCATTCACCAATAGTTCTATATAGTCACTCATACATGTACTCACTCATTATATGTACTCATACACCTATACATCCTGTTACACACCTACACTTATACATAGTTATTCACACATATACCCACACATGCAAACATCCATTTACTTGCATATACAGTTCTACACACACCACTACACTTATTTCTACAGAAACGTACACATACTTACTCTATTAAACAATCAGTTATAGGGGGGCGTGGCCAAGATGGCGAGGTGAGCGGACGCACTCTCCACGAGCTCCCACGAACCTAGGCCCCTAAGCCGTGATTTTAGCAGATCTCCCCCCGGTCTGCTGGCGAATTGCACCGGAGGCAGCAGAGCATCAGTGGGTTCCTACGGGGCCCTAGGCGACCCCCGGAAAGGCAGAGGCAGAGCTCTAAACGGCGAACAAGGGCCGGAGTGGAGCGGGGGAGGGGCCAAGAACCGAGGCCCACTGGCGGATGTGGCAACTTAGCGGCCTGGCCTGAAGCGGCCCGAGCGGCGTGCATCACCTCCAAGTAGGGCGAGACCTTGTTGGAGCCGCTGGCGGAGCCCCGCAGCGAGGAGGCGCCCAGCAGAGGACAGCTACAGTTTCGGAGCGTGTGAACCGCGCTGTTCATCTACGCAAGGCCGGGGACGCGGCCTACTGCTGAGGTGGTCTGAGCCCCTGCCGGTGATTGGACAGCTGCGGGCCCTCTGCTGGAGGGGTGAAGGCGAGGAGCCGGCGGCGGTGAGGTGCCGATGAACGGCGAGAGCCCAGGAGAGGTGCGGACCCACCATTGGAGAGAGGAGTGGAGCCCAGGTTGGCCTTCGCTGGTGGGCGCAGCCTTTTTGGCGGGCGGCCGGGAAGACGGCCAGCCCTTGCAGCAGCTGATCGAGGCACGGGCCGTGCTCCCGCGGACCCGGCCGGACCCCTGGAGGCGGAGGTGAGGAGCCGCAAGCGGGGAAACCCCGGTTCAGAAGCAGCCCCCGGGGGACTCCGCTCAAGAGAGCAGGAGAGCGTGACCGCACCCCCCCTCACCCCGGTGAGACACGGGACAGACGCAATACCGCCCGATCGGGCAGTGGCCTGGTGGACCCCGAAGCTAGCTAGAACTCCGGAATATCTGGAAGCGGGGGCTCGCCAAGAACCAGGACCGGAGTGTTGCGCACTTCAGCGGCTTATCCCGGGAGCAAGGCCTTCCTCTGAGCAACCCTATAACAACCGACAGGGGTGCAGCCGAGGTTGGCTGTAGCCTTGAGGGCCAGCCGCGGTGACCGGAGGTGGTCGCTGTGAGGACTAGTGGGCATGCCGCGGCACCATCGGCGGACAGGGGAGGCAGCTGACTTGGGCGGCCAGTGGCATGAAGGACCTGTGAACCGACGCACCCCTGGAGTGTGCCTGGGAGATTCAGCAGGGGTTGCAGTAGCGGCTTCCCGCCGCACCCTGATGCCTGGGAGGGAGCCTGCTGGACATTGCTAGAGGGACACGGCCTGGGAGTGACCGTGAGGCTTCTCCCCCGACCGGGCATGGGCAGTCTGTAGGCCGCGGACGGCTGGAGGGGGATTGCAACCGGGCCGGTGTAGCCTGGGATGCCGGCCGACAGTAGCGGATGCCCGACGGGCCCTGGACCCAGTGAGACAGTGCCAGCAGTGAGTGTGAGGAGGGCGGTGGTAAAGCCTGGACGCCCTCGCTAGGTCAAGCCCTACCGTGACTGATCTGGGGCTAGTGCTGGCCGCCGACCTCTGCCAGAGTGCGGGGAGTGACTCAGGGGGGCTGCAAACGGTGGGACCGAACCGCTGCACCCCCGGCCGGGAGAAACGAACAGTGTCTTGGCAATGGCAGAAGTACACTCCCAGAGTTAGTTGCTATCCTTGAACATTGCTGACCTCTGAGGCTGGTAGACGGGCACGTTAGGGCTTTTGCCTGGAAGTATCCTTTCACACGATGGCTGGCAACAGAGGGGGCAAGAAGGGGGACCGGACGTTGCCTGAAATACTGAACAAGGGCCCACCGAAACAGGACAAAGGACAGCACTCACCGGGCCCATCGAGAAGCTCTCAGGATGCGAGTGGGGGGGATCCACCGGTCACCAGATCTTTCCTGGAGTCTCTCTTCAGCTCCCTGCGGGATGATTTACAGACGTTGAAGCAGGAGGTGGCCGGAGAAATTTGTGAGGTACGGAGAGAGGTTGATGGCCTAGGAGAAAGGGTGGCTACCATGGAAGGAGCGGGACACACACGGGATGACGAAATCGAGCAGCTGCAGCAGGAAGTACTGTGCCTGAGGGATCAACAGCTGGACCTCCAGGCGCACAATGAAGACCTCGAAAACCGGTCCCGCCGGGACAACATCCGGGTCCGGGGGGTGCCATCTAAGGAAGAGGGTGAGGACACTGCTGGGTACCTACAGGCCTTGTTTAGGGAAGTACTGGGTGAACAGGAGGACTTCCCTTTCAGAAACGGAGATGCGCCTACTCCAAGGCGGTGACGCATCACCAGGGACGGCTGGCAACGGTTCTCTGGACGCCGGTCCTCTGAATCCTCTGCTCGACCGGACACACCTAATATCCGAGCAGAAATGGATAATGCAGTGCGAGAGGTGGCCAGGGACACGGGCTCGAGCGACATCGCGCTGACAGCCTAAGATGTCTCCGGGGGGGAGATCGACACAGCAATCCTTGCAGCGCAGGTTTGGGGTTTCCGGGGGGTGGGGTGGCAGGCAGGAGTGTAGTGGCTGGACGTCCACTTCAGTAACTTACCACAGACTTGTCCTTTGCGGACTGGACTGGGACTATGGGGTTCTGGCTTTCATCGAGAGCACAGGGGGGGAGGGGGTGTTGTTCTAAGTTGGGGTCAGGGGGGAAGGGCCAGGGGGGAGGGACTGGGGAGTTTTGGTTGGAGGTAGGGGATTTGGGGGGGGAGGGTGGTTCGTCCAGTGCACTATGCAGGTCTTAGCCGCTTTAGCGGCATTCATGCACCTTGTCCCGCTTAGGCGGGGATTTTACGTTTTTACTTCCACCATCTCCCATGCCTCCCACGACTCTTTAGGTAGTGACTCTTAATGTCAGGGGCCTAAACAACCCGGTCAAGAGACGGGCGGTGCTGTCTCTCCTAGAGAGCACCCGAGCGGATATCTGTCTTCTTAAAGAGACCCACTTGCTGCCCCGCGACTCCCATAGGCTGCGCTCCCATAGGTTCCTGACACAATACTTTTCTTCTAACAACACTAAGACTGCAGGGGTAGCGATCCTAGTGGCCCGACATTTCAGGGGGGAAGTCCTTCACAAACATGCAGAACACAAAGGCAGGCTGTTAGTTTACAGGTTTAGGATCGGGGGTGTTGCCTTTACGGTCGGGTCCCTGTATATCCCTAATGACCAGCAGGAGCGCTTCTTACGATCGGCACTGGTAGACGTTAGCGCTTCGCAGGACAGGCACATTATCATCGGAGGAGACTTCAATATGGTCTTCGACTCGGCCCTAGAGATAGATCCGCACAACGCTCTCCGCAGGTCGGGGAGTTCTCGGCCGGGTGTAAAGCACAGTTGTCGGAGGTGGACCTCCACGATCTCTGGCGTTGCATGCACCCCACTGATAGGGGGTATTCATATTACTCCCACGCACACAAAACTTACGCGAGGCTGGACCATCTCCTGGTCACGACTCCGGTACATGCTTTGGTCTCAACGTCGGATATGGGAGTGATATCCCTATCAGACCATGCCCCGGTCACCGCCACGTTATGCCTGCCGCCGGTATCTTGCCCTCCCAGAGTCTGGCGCCTTAGGGACACCTTATTGCACAGGAAGGTGGTGGTTAAACACATCGAGGGTGCTATCCGGGACTATTTGTCCCACAATGATAACCCCAACACTTCCCTGGCGACACAATGGGCGGCCTTGAAGGCTGTACTTAGGGGGGAGTTTCTAGCCATCTTCTCGGCTGAAAATAAGGAACGGCAGAGTAAGAGGGATGAATTCACCCAGCGGGTCCGCGAGCTCGAACAGATACACCGCCGGTCGGGGGCCCCCCGGATCTGGAAGCAGCTTACAGAGGCGAGGAAACTCCTGACGGCCCTGGACTTGGACCGCACGGAGTATGCTGCGCTTCGTTTGCGCCATACCTACTACACCGGGGGGACCGCTGTGGCCGACTGCTGGCTAATAGGCTCCAGGTGACACACCAGCGTCAGATGGTGAAGGAGATCTCTGACTCCACAGGGTCGATGGTCACGGAGGACGCCCATATCGCCGAAACCTTCCACAGGTTTTACGCAGATCTATACGCCGGGGATCCCCCGGATGTTTCTGCGACATCGGCGTACTTAGACTCGGTCGCCCTCCCTTCCCTGGCCCCCTCACTAGCAGAGCACCTGGAGAGAGAAATTCGAATCGAGGAGGTGATCTCCGCCATCGCCAAACTTAAGCATGGTAAGGCTCCGGGGCCGGACGGATATACATCTCTCTTTTATAAAACGTTTTGCACATCGTTGGCTCCGCTCCTCACCCGCCTATTTAAATCGTTCGCTGCTCCGGGGGCCATCCCGCCTGACCTCCTACGGGCCTCTCTCACGGTCATCCCCAAGCCAGGGAAGGACCGGTCGCAATGCGGCTCCTACAGACCGATATCTCTCTTAAATGTAGATCTTAAGCTGTACACCGGGATCCTCGTGACCCGGCTAGCCCCCCATCTACCAGGACTTCTAGACCCGGACCAGGCGGGATTCGTTCCCGGGTGGCAGACGGTGGACAACACCAAGAGGATCGTCCACCTTATAGAGAAGGCCTCCCGAATTCCTGGAGAGAGAATGATGTTGGCGGTGGACGCTGAAAAAGCGTTTGACCGGGTTCATTGGCCCTATCTAGAACAAGTCCTGATGAAGGTAGGTATAAGAGAGAAATTCCGATCCATGATCCTTAATTGCTATAAATTCCCGACAGCAGTAGTACGGGTGAATGGTTACAGTTCACGGAGCTTTGACATTGAGAGAGGAACTAGGCAGGGGTGCCCGCTCTCGCCCCTGCTCTTCGCCCTTTATATGGAGCCCTTCGCCCAACGGATACGTACCAATCCGGCGGCAATGGGGGTGCGGTTTGGGGGCTTTACTCACACCATAAGCCTCTATGCGGACGACATTATATTGTCGTTAGATGAGCCCCGGACTGCCATTCCGGTGTGCATTGAGGAGCTGGACTCCTTTGCTGCTGTTGCGGGTTTCAGAATGAACATGGGGAAATCGGTGGCCCTGGACGTCTCCCTTGCGCCGGCCACTAGATCTTACCTACAGGGCCTGTTCCCAATGCTCTGGTCGTCGGATCTGGTGCCTTACCTGGGGATCCAGCTGGCTCCCACCTTGCCGGCTATGGTGACAGCTAACTACACCGCACTGGGCAAGAAGATCCGGGAGGAACTCGGGCGGAATCGCAGCACCCTTTCCTGGTTAGGCAGAATAGCTGCAGTAAAAATGACGGTCTTACCCCAGGTTCTGTACCTGTTCAGGGCCTTACCGCTCCAACCTCCCGCTGAGTGGATCCAACAGACACAGGCAGATCTTTTGCGTTTTATTTGGCAAGGCAGAAAGCCCAGAATGCGGAGGACGCTTTCTATGTTGGCCCCTGAGGCTGGAGGGCTTGGGATACCGGATCTCCGCAAATACTTCCAGGCGGCACAGCTGCGTTATCTCGTAGAATGGAGTAGGTGGGAATCGGACAAGCACTGGCTCTTCCAGGACCAGGCGGTGGCAGGCCGGCCCCTACAGGAGGTGCCATTTTTGCGCCGGCCTCATCGCCCCGCAAATTTATATGCCTCCTTTGTTACCAGGGTGCCCCTGCGGGTCTGGGATGCCACCAACTTAGTTCACAATCTTACCACATTCCCATCGCCACTCACACCGCTGGTAGACAATCCGGACTTTATTCCGGGGATGGAAAAGGGGGTCTTTACCCACTGGCGAGCGGCCGGGTGTCAGGCCCTGTGCCATGTGTACGGCCCAGAAGGGGTCATTCCCTTCCCGCACTTCCGACAGGTACACTCATTCCCAGAGTCTGAAAGACTCCGCTACATGCAGGTTCGCCACTGGGCACTATACCCACAGGTACGGGAAGCGGCCGATAGGCAACTCCTCCCTTATGAGAGATGGCTCATGACGCGCACGTCGACTACGAAACTGATTACAGGCCTCTATAAGCTACTGCAACCACCTTCTTCACACCTTTACAACCCGGGGAGGGAGCGCTGGGAGCGGGAATTAGGCAGGACACTGAGCCATCAAGAATGGGAGCAGATATCATACAGGGCAAGGCACTCGGCATACCACATGGGACTCACTGAAACACTGACTAAGGTCTCTACCTACTGGTATTATACGCCAGAACGAGTACATGAAATGGACCGTGGTAAGGACAGTGCTTGCTGGAGGAGATGCGGGCAAGTGGGCACACTGACACACATTCTATGGGACTGTCCGCTCTTAGACTCTTACTGGAAAGAAGTGTTAGATGAGATAGACTCCCATTTCGACACCGAACTGCCACGCTTCCCAGCATACATATTGTTAGGACTCCCAAACAGATTAATGTATCCCCTCAGATCTCGCAGAGGCAGACAGATAGCTATTGCATTAGGCTCAGCAGTTCAGAACATCCTACTACACTGGCGCACCACCACGCTTCCCTCTATCACGGGCTGGCTCCATAGACTGTGGCATGTATTGGGAATGGAGAAACTGTCGCTCACAGTGGCAGGGGATATAGAGGAATTTGACGATCTCTGGCAGCCGTTTCAGTCTCTGCTGCTCACTGAATTCAGGGAACTCACCTGCCCCAAATACCTCCGACTCTTGCGGCTCACGACCCCTGCAGAATCGACCACTTGAATGGATGCAGGCCTAGTTTCTTTCGCTAAAGAGTGACCAGGGTGGACAGCAAGGGATAGACCTGCGCACTGGACGAAGGGGGGTAGGGGGGAAGGGTTCCGGGAGTTGGGGTTTGGGGGGGGAGTTCGGGAGGGGAGGGTTGTTCTATTACTGCAACACTGCCTGTCTTTAAATGTCGCTGCGGACTAGTCTGCGGTTGGGATATCCTTTGCAGACGCAACACCGAGAACGCGGCCCTGGCCGCAGTGACCTGATGCCTCATACGCTCTGTATGTTTGTTCATTTGTGTTGCACCAATAAAATGCTTTAAACCTAAACAATCAGTTATAGAAACACATACTTATTTATACAGGAACTCTTTCAATCTGTCACTGTCATATATCCTTACTTATATACATCAATACTCACATATACTAGTTTAAAACATATGTACTTACTCATAAAGACACTATTGAGGCAGTCATTCACTCACTAACACACCCATACACACAATCATCCACCCATGCAGTCCTGCACACATGCTGTCTTCAAAACACATACAAACAGTGAGTCAGTCATTCATGCATCTGTGCGCTAAGTATTACCCCCATCCAACCATACAGACACTCATTCTGATACTCAAAAAAACAACTAATAACCCATATAAACACTCATGTAGGTACTTATTAACCCATGCAGCCACTTATACACAAAGTGAGACACTGATACAGATATTTACATATTTAAACATTACTCGCTAATACATTTATTCACTAAGATATACTTAATAAGTCAGTTATACAATCAATTTTAGAAAATAAAACATTTAGACACTTATTTACCCATTTATTCTTCTATCGACCTTGACATATACATATATAAAACATATTTAAATTTCAGAAAAACACACATTCACCGTCAATAAAGAAATTAATTTATAATTTTTTTATATGAGTTTTACATTTAAATTTTGATAAATACTGTGCAAAATATGCACTGTAATAATCCCTGATATTTGGCAGGGCAAGCCCTCCCTGATCCAAATCCTCATATAAAGTGCTTATTGCAATACGAGGTGTCTTCTTTGCCCAGATAAAGGCCGTAAAGATAGATTCTACCCGAGTAAAAAAAGAGCCAGGTAGAAAACAGGAAATAGTAGAGAACAAAAAATTAAATAGGGGAAGGACAGACATTTTTATCACTGCCACTCGACCTAAGATGGTTAATGGTAAGGCATTCCAACGTGAAAACAATGTTTGAACTCTCCGAAGAAGGGGATAAAAATTCAAGTCATTTAAATCTTTAACTGAAGCCGGAAAAAAGACTCCGAGATATCTCTTGGGCTTAGTATTAATACAACAGCGTATATCGGGATGCAGTTCCAGAGTTTTACCACCACAGAGTAGTATTTCTGTTTTTTTTTTATTTATGCGATATCCCCCCAGGACTTCAAAGTCCTGGAAGAGCTGAAATACTTTTGCTTGAATTCGTAATTCAGGTTTAATAATAAGCATGATGTCCTCTGCATACAATTTCACTTAGGCCATTAATGGAAGTGGGGGGAGAATTTCTGCACAGTTCCGCAATGCGACTGCCAAGGGCTCAATAAAAAAAGCAAAAAGAACTGGCGATAAAGGACACCCTTGTCTCGTGCCACGTTTAACTAATACTGACCCGATCATTAAGGTATTGATGATGATATTAGCTTTAGCGTTGGTATACAAATTGCGAATCAAAGAAACAATTTGAGCCGAAATACCAAAGTGCTCCAAAATAACAAAGTGTCTCCCAAACTACCAAATCAAAAGCTTTTTCAGCATCCAATAACAGAACCAAAGCAGAAATCCCTCGTGTCTCAAAATAATCCAAGGCTTCAATTAAATAATGGGTGTTTGTGACTAACTGCCTACCTGCAATAAAACCATTCTGATCTGGATGGATCGATTCTGTTGTACAATGATTGAAACGTAATGATAGAAGTTTTGTTACTATTTTATAGTCAGAATTTAATAATGTTATTGGACGATAGGAATTTAGGTCATTAGCGTCCTTCCCCTTCTTCAGAAAGCTCACCACATTGCCTTGTCTGAAGGAATCTGGTATTGTGCCTCCCTCTAGCATAGCATTTATTAAAATGAGAAAGAAATCAGCAAGGGCAAAAAAAAAACCTTAAAAAATTCTGAAGGAAACCCATCCGGGCCGCACGCCTTACCATTAGGGAGATCTTTAATAACTATCTGTAATTCCTCCATAGAAAATGGACTAGCCATAGATAGTGGTTCTACTTCCGAGAGCGAGGGTAATGTATGATTGAGTAAAAAGGTTTCTAGCATTCGAGGATCTACGCTTTGGTGCTGGCTATAGACCATAGTGGCCATAGTGGTTAAGCATTATATCCCCTATTTTAACCGGATCATCTGTCTCTAAGTGGGTGAGCGGGCAGTTTAACACTTTGATTAGGTTAGCAGCAGCTTGTTCTCTAGCCTGTCAGGCTAGGAATCTCCCTGTGAAGTTGATTTCTTCATATATCTTCTGGCATTGTTGTCGAAAAACATCTTCACTTTGGGCATAATAGTTAGCGCTGAGTTCCCGTTTGGCCTGATCTAGCTGATTTTGATTAATACTAGATGGATTGTGAAGCCTTATAGTGCTCAGTGCTTAAATTCTTTGCTCTAGGATCTTCTTCTTCGTTCTAACTGCCCTTAAGCTAGCTGCCAATGACCATTCCCCAAATAAAGGCCTTTAAGGAATCCCAGACAATATTAATGGGAGTGGACCCCTTATTTCCAGAGATGAATTGTTTAATCTCTATCTTCATAGAATTAATCCATGCCTCATCACTCAGATACTGTTTATTGAGCACCCACCGTTTGGGAGTTCTTACACAATTGTTTAAGACACACTCTATAACCTGCATAGCGTGATCAGAGAATCCATTATCAAGGAATCTCTGATGATTAACATGTAGATTCCTAGAAACCAAGAAAAAATCTAAGCGAGATGAAGAATTGAATCTTCCTGATCAGCACGTAAATTCTGCTTTAGTTAAATGGTTCGAGCGCCATGGGTCATGAAGATCAAGAGTATATGTATAATTTTGGAGAACTTTCAAAGATTTTGGCTTTAATTGTTTTCTTGTCTTAGTAGTGGAGTCTAGTTTTGGATCAATAAGAATATTGATGTCTCCTCCAATAATCACCTCTCCTGTAACGGTCACTAAGGATTGAAAAAGCTCTTCATATATCATAAAATTATCTTCCTCTGGCACATAAAAACTTACAAAGGTAATAGGTCTCTGTCTATGTTTAATTGTACATGTGGCCCAGCACCAACGCCCTCGATCATCGCTCTCAGAATGTATAATTTCTGCATGAATATTTTTGTTTAAAAAGATGGCTGTCCCTCTCTGAGATTCCAAGATCGAGGAGAAGCCTCGATATGAGGCCCATGCCTTGAACATAGATAAATCCGACAGTTTTATGGATGGAATATGAGTTTCCTATAACAGAATTAATGAGGGATTTTCTGTCTTAATCCACTTCTCTATGGCCCGCATTTTCTTTTTATTATTTAACCCATTGACATTAAAAGATATTACTTTCAATTACTCCTTGCTTGACATCAAGAATGTTTAACAAATTCTGTAGCCGGTTCAATCTCTTAATACCATATCCAAAACTTTGATAAAAAATAACCAAACAGAAAACATAAAGGACTTAATTTTTTCCTTGCTTTTGCTCCCTCCCTACCCCCTATAAACCACTCCCCCACAATAGTGCTCCTATACCTACCCCTGTTCCCCTTCCTCTCGAATTGTGGCCCTTACTTCCTCCCCCACACCAGCCACAGTTCCCTTTCCCCTAGCAACTCAGGTTATTACACCCCTAGGACCCTCCCCCACCCCCTGCAGTATAAAGTGTATAGAAGCAAGCCCTTATCATGCTTAACATCCAGAGATTCTCTCAACGTCTTAATGAGTAATTAATTACTCTGGGTTCTTAACGCTCCATTGAGCTTACAGTTTATAGTATCTTTCCATCCAGAGCCAGTTTATGACGAAAAAGGAGAAAAGCACTTAACTAAGCATCCCTGATCATTCCTGTATTTGGAGCCCGTGGGGTTTGCCCTATTCAGTATCCTATCTCTACCATTCACCCCTTACGACCTTGAGAAATTTCCTTCAGTAATTCCTCAGCTTCGTCTAAATCTGACAACATATAGAATTTGACCTTCACCAACACTTTCAATTTGGATTGTTGAGAAATGGTGGCCTGAGCACCGTTAGCCTTAAATAGATGGAGAATTTTTATAAATTCCTTCCTCCTGCGCGCAGCGGCTGCTGACATATCCGAGAAAATCCGGCACTTAGTTGTCTCATTAGCTGCAAACTGTCTTTGCTGAATTGCTTTAGATAGTATTGTCTCTTTTATTCGAAAGTCCGTAAAATTTAGAAGGATTGTACGTGTAGAATTAGGAAAGGGGTGGGCAGAAACCCGGTGCGCTCGAGTTATGGTCAAGTCCCCTTCAAATTCTGGGATTACTTTTTGCTTTATGGAGGTTGGATCTTCGTGTATAATTTTCAAGCTCATCTAGTTTTACTTCCAGCGCCCGTTTACTTTTGTTTACCACCTTAACCTCTTCTTTGACCTCTGACATCTGGTCCTCAAAAGTTGAAATTCGGGCCTCCGCTTCTTGCATTCTAAGTGGAAAGCTTGACACTGCGTCCTCAATTTTCTCCAGTCGCAGATGAATAGAGGCGAGCTCGGCTCGCTGAAATCTTTTCAGCTCCCGAACCTCATCCAAGATTAGATTTAACATATCTTTCACCGTCATCTAGACCTCACTTGCCGATTCCGTGTCCAGGCTGAGAATAGGACTGAAGGGATCAATTGCCCAGGATGGCTGACTATCAAACAGTGGTGAAGCAGCCTTTTGGGATGCGGATTGAGGCTGTGTCTGGGTTTCAGCAAAGAAAGATTTTGATTTTAAGGGATCCAGGGTGTTAGAGATACCCTTAGACTGGTTATGGCCTTGTGCTGATTCGAGATTTCCAGAATGGTGGTCCTTTTGCACAATCAGCAGTGATGACCTCTCGTCTTGATGAAGTATCGGACCCAGGGAAGACATGGCTTGGAAGTTTGGGCTGGACTGTTCCCATGAGGCACAGGATCAGACTGATTTGCATATAGCCATGTCTGAACTGGGGTGGCAGAGTGGGCTAAAGAACGGTGATGGATTAAACCCAGATCTTTTGACTGGGTGTGAGTGTTTGATTCAGATGCTCCGTCCATCACCACCCCCTTTTAAACTGCTTTTGGCCGCCGTAAGTGTGGCAGGGTATGCTCAGACGCGAGTCCCTTGCTCACTTTGCCACTGGATTCAAACAAGCCGGGCTGAAGACGGCTGGAATGCCAGAACCGGTCCTCGGAAGCTTGTTTCTGGTCCAGGGAAGACATGGCTTGGCAGTTTGGGCTGGACTGTTCCCATGAGGCACAGGGTCAGACTGATTTGCATATAACCATGTCTGAACTGGGGTGGCAGAGTGGGCTAAAGAACGGTGATGGATTAAACCCAGATCTTTTGACTGGGTGTGAGTGTTTGATTGATTCAGATGCTCCGACCATCACCACCCCCTTTTGAACTGCTTTTGGCCGCCGTAAGTGTGGCAGGGTATGCTCAGACGTGAGTCCCTTGCTCACTTTGCCACTGGATTCAAACAAGCCGGGCTGAAGACGGTTGGAATGCCAGAAACCGGTCCTCGGAAGCTTGTTTCCGGTCCAGGGAAGACATGGCTTGGCAGTTTGGGCTGGACTGTTCCCATGAGGCACAGGGTCAGACTGATTTGCATATAGCCATGTCTGAACTGGGGTGGCAGAGTGGGCTAAAGAATGGTGATGGATTAAACCCATATCTTTTGACTGGGTGTGAGTGTTTGATTGATTCAGATGCTCCGTCCATCACCACCCCCTTTTAAACTGCTTTTGGCCGCCGTAAGTGTGGCAGGGTATGCTCAGACGTGAGTCCCTTGCTCACTTTGCCACTGGATTCAAACAAGCCGGGCTGAAGACGGCTGGAATGCCAGAAACCAGTCCTCGGAAGCTTTTTTCCGGTCCAGGGAAGACATGGCTTGGCAGTTTGGGCTGGACTGTTCCCATGAGGCACAGGGTCAGACTGATTTGCATATAGCCATGTCTGAACTGGGGTGGCAGAGTGGGCTAAAGAACGGTGATGGATTAAACCCAGATCTTTTGACTGGGTGTGAGTGTTTGATTGATTCAGATGCTCCGTCCATCACTACCCCCTTTTAAACTGCTTTTGGCCGCCGTAAGTGTGGCAGGGTATGCTCAGACGTGAGTCCCTTGCTCACTTTGCCACTGGATTCAAACAAGCCGGGCTGAAGACGGCTGGAATGCCAGAAACCGGTCCTCGGAAGCTTGTTTCCGGTCCAGGTAAGACATGGCTTGGCAGTTTGGGCTGGACTGTTCCCATGAGGCACAGGGTCAGACTGATTTGCATATAGCCATGTCTGAACTGGGGTGGCAGAGTTGGCTAAAGAACGGTGATGGATTAAACCCAGATCTTTTGACTGGGTGTGAGTGTTTGATTGATTCAGATGCTCCGTCCATCACCACCCCCTTTTAAACTGCTTTTGGCCGCCGTAAGTGTGACAGGGTATGCTCAGACGTGAGTCCCTTGCTCACTTTGCCACTGGATTCAAACAAGCCGGGCTGAAGACGGCTGGAATGCCAGAAACCAGTCCTCGGAAGCTTGTTTCCGGTCCAGGGAAGACATGGCTTGGCAGTTTGGGCTGGACTGTTCCCATGAGGCACAGGGTCAGACTGATTTGCATATAGCCATGTCTGAACTGGGGTGGCAGAGTGGGCTAAAGAACGGTGATGGATTAAACCCAGATCTTTTGACTGGGTGTGAGTGTTTGATTGATTCAGATGCTCCGTCCATCACCACCCCCTTTTAAACTGAAGTATCGGACCCGGCAGACCCGGCAGACCCGGCAGACCTGGCGGAGGCATGGTATTCAGAGCGGTATTCAGCTCGAGGCCGAATGCGACAAGACTGATAGACTTTAATTGCGATGACACACGTTGATTGATCCCTAGGTTTTCATCTGTAGGCTGCAGAGTTTGAACAGGGCTTACGGGAGGTTGCGTGTTGATTTTTTTGACAAAGAGGGGCAATTGCTTTGGCTCCTTAGCAGCAACGGCAACAGTTTTTTCTTTTTTAGAGCCATTTTTAAAGCCATTACATCCAGTATTGTCCAACTGAGTTACTTCCGGGCTAGCAAATATCACATTCACATTCAAATTCATATCGTCCAGTGTCGAGTTCATTAAAGGACTAGTCTGATTTAAAGGTTCCGTGAGCTCTTGATCATCTGAACTCTCCAATGTGGAGTTACGCCCGGGTGGTTTTTCAGAGGATTCTTTGCCCATCATCCTGGCAGCTACTTTTGCTTCTTTTGCCTGAAGCCGGCGAGTTCTGGCTTTAATCCGTGCATTCAATTATTTGTCCATTTTCTCCTGAGGCTCCCCTCCAGTTAAACTCTCCTACTTTATCTGCCCCGATGTGTTGGCTTTCTTCAGCAGGAATTACTGCACGCAGCGGTTTCTTCCCAGCCCAACTCGCAGGGGAAAAAAAAGATCAAGGCTCAAGGCTCAAAAGCTCAGACACAGAGCAAGATCCTTCATATGAAGAATGCTCTCCATCCCAGAAAGGGTCTCAGCCAAAACAATAAAAAAGGGGGAATGCCTCAGAGATTATGGCCACTTCTCCGACTGCCTGGAATACATAGACAGACTATAGTCCAAAAAGCACCATGCTGTAAAAGAGGATTTTTTTTCTTTTTATTTTTCCTTTATCCCCAGTTTTTGCTCAGTTTTTTGAGAGATCACAGCAGTTTCTTTGGGGCAGCATTTTCACGCAACAATCCTATTAATATTTTAATCCCTCGGTTCAGTGCTCGGTTCAGTGCTCCTTTATTCCCTTTTCCCGCCAGCTCTCTGGTTCCTGGCTGCAGTGCGCTGCAGATCAGCCACCGCAGCATCCTCTCTCTCTACTCTCACCGCTCTTTTCCCCTCTCACCCGTAAAACTCAGATGAAAAACGCCACAGGTCAAGGATATTCATTGACCTGGAGCAGAAACAAACGGCATCAGCGTATGAGCGGGAGTGGGAGCAGGAGCCCCTCGAAGACTTAGGGATCGCCTTTCAGCGTCGGACCGTCAAACCACCAAGGAAAACCACAGAGCCAAGCGAAGGTAGACGCGTTGGCGTTAGCGAACACACCGGCAGCAATCCGCCATCACTTGAGGGGGTGGGGCAAGGATCACAGGTGGCTACGCGGAGGCGTGGTACACCGCCATAGCCCCAGGAATATTTCAATCTCGCTTTTCTTCTAAGTGTGTAGTTTTGGAACTTTAAAATATTCCTCTAAAATCAGCTGAACTACGAATTCCGATTTTCATCACCTGTTATCAGGAGATAACCCAGTGCAGCATCTTTAAGCCCAGCACTGACCCTGAAAAGTAATTCCAACCATACTTACCAGAAACTTGTATTTCCTTCCATAGGAATCCATTGTCTGGTTTTCACCAGAAAAGTTTCTAAGTGTCTATTTCCACAAACTGCAAATATTCCTTAAAAATCGCCTGTATGATTTAAACACATTTTTTCAACTGTTTACAGGATATGCACCAGTGCTGCATCCAGGATCCACCACTGAGTAAGAAAAAGTAATGATAACACTACGTACCTGCTAAGTGAATTTCCTCCCATAGGATAACATTGGTGATTCTATGTGAAAAAATGTCAAAGTATCAACTTTAATAAAATACAACAATATTCCTTAAAATGTACTACTGTAACCAAAACGCTTTTAGTCGACCGTTTACAGGAGATGTCACAGGACTGAATCTAGGATACAGTCCTGTGGTTAGAAAAGTCATCAATATAGTAACTAATTGCATTTAACTAGAAATTCACATTGAGGTCAATGTTGTATTGTGTTTGAAATTGTGTTGCCCATTGCAGCAACTGTAACTACTGTACTTAAAAGTCAATTGCCTATTTGCAAAGTATTTAAACTAAAGTAATTAATTCTGAGAAAGTATATTTTGTAATGTAATGTATAATGTAATTATAATGTAATTTAACAAATAAAATATCTAAAATAAATAGCTTAAAATAGTAGTAAATCAGTATAAAAATAAATAAATATAACAATTAATACGTTTATAAATTGCCATTGAAAAAACCTTTGAAATTCCATGAACAAACCATAGGTTTCAGACAAGTAATAGATAGGAATTAGCATTTAAAAAAAACTTTGAAATTTACTGAAAAAACCATAGGTTTCAGACATGTTATAGTTAGGAATTAGCATTTAAAAATCCTTAGAAATTCACTGAAAAAACCATAGGTTTCAGGGGTTCTATAATTAGCTGGACATTTCACTCGTACAAAACCATTGAAATTCCTCCATTATAGTTAGTTCTACTCGCGCGCCCGCAATCCATTGCTGATGATGTCACAAATTACATCATTCATGACATGGTCAGTGACATCACTGATGACATCTCAAATGACTTCACTGATGACATCATCCACGTGACAATCTGATACACCTCATTATACACTATTATAACCTTTCAACACTCATTATAAAATATGGAGTACCATATTTGAAACCATTGACACACCAATACAAGTTTCTAAAAACCCACTCAGTGATTCCTAGATGTACACACACATCTAATCACTTACCTATAGATTCACTCATACATGCTGTCAATGATCAATAGAACACTATCAAATATACTGATATACCTTTCTCGACATTACACACAGCACACATCTTATTCACTTATGCAGGCATCCTACGCACTTATGCAAACAATGAGTCATACATACATTTACTCAGTTACACACTTATACAGACACCACTTTATTTATTCATAAAGCTAGCAACTCATACTTAGTGTGTTATAAAATCACTATTACAAGTATACAGTAATCTATACAGTCACTCATACAATCACTGAGTCTTATGTATACTTATTTATATATAACAAATGTCACATACACTGCTTTTTATTTTTCTAGTTTGTTGGATATGTGCCATTGAGAGATATATTTGCTCAACACCACACCCATAAAGATATTCAGTTACCCAAATAACTATTATAACATGTACTCTTAACCTCATGTACCTACTGAATCAACCATTCACTAATCTTGGGCAGTCACACACACCCCACCAAACCACACACACATTCACTCTACCATACAAATACTCAGTTAACTAATCAATAACTAATATAGACTTTCACATGGCTAGTAACCAACTGGTTCAGCATTTCACACAACAACTGACAAAGTGATACAGATAGTCTCACAGTTTAGTCACTATCCAATATTTTTAGTGAGACACTATAAATGAATCAAGTAAACAATCAATCACACTGCTACTAAACCATCCATGCAGATTGCTATATATATATACTCTTCTTTTTGCGGTGACATCGGATGCTGTAGCGAAGCCTGCATTACTGAACTGCTGGGGAAACGCTCCTGAATAGTTTTCCTGTGCCGTCACTTTGAAAGCGCTACTTGACAGCGCTGGTCAAGAACTGCTCGCGTTTCCCGCTTCGCGGGAAACACTCGTGTGGGGATTGAAGGCGGCCGGCGGTGGCTGGAGAGTGAGAGAAAACCACAAAGCCCACAAAGCCATCTGGGCCAGGAACAACTCCCCGCCACGCCCCCCTCACCTGGCTACAATTGCGCAGAAGGACCGCGCATCGCGGAACGCGCACGGGCGTCGCCGGGCTAAGCCCGGGCAAAGGGCGGGCCCTCTGTGGCCCTCAGTGGCCGAGGTAGGCTGGGCTGGGCCCGGATATTTTCATTGACATCGTTTTTCTGCTATTTCTAATTCGCCTGACTGTTTGAGGAAGAACCATCTATTGAAACTTATTCGTTGCTTCCTCGTATTCTACTACCGGTCAGTCATTGTTGCATCTCCAGGACTATATTTATTATTTTATGAATATTGCATTATTTCTTGTTATCATTCTTCTGGAGGTAAATCACTCCTATAACATAATTCCGTGGAATAACCCTACAAAAGATGTCTAAAAAATTACGTTCAGGAAGGGAAGTGGGAGGAATACCAGATGCAAAAATAGACATTATCCGCACAAGAAACAAATCTGTAAACAATCCCCCGTTGAAGGGTCAATGCCAACTCTTTGAGTTTTGGGACTTGCCTTCCTCTAAGAAAGCTAATTTTGCTGCTAAAGAAGCTCCCTGTGCCACGGTCCAGGAGGTCCATTCTCAAGGTATCATAGACCCTCCTTCTCCTCCTGTGCAGCCCGTATTACCACAATCTGTGGTAGCGGTGTCCTCTTCCCTTGTTCACCCAGAAGGGAAGGGAGAGAGTAATTTTGATCTTCCGGTACCTGAAAGTGAACTTGCGAATCAACCATCTTTGCCTCAAACCCTCCTGAATGATAGGTTGGGTGGTGATTTTTTCATCACTATCCATTGACCTCGAACTCTGTGGCCGCTATGTAAATACAGCTAAATTGGAGACTCAGGACCCTATTAAGCCTTCGGGGGGTGCTACTCCATCTGGGCTAATGTTGTATAGTAGTACCCCTTCGTTAAACGGTCAGGACATGTCCGATTTGTTAGATGTGACCGGGAGTCCGGGTCTCAACTTATCTGGTATCTGCCGTCCAGTGGAAGCATGTGAAAAACCAATCTCTGAATCCATGATTGCTTTGGAACAATTATTAGCCTCCATTCTATCTCTCCTGGGGAAATTTGTAGGCAGCTCGGATTGTATCTTGGATTCAGTTACCCAAATACTGAAGACATTGTTACAAAAGTCGCCAGATATGAGGAGTGTTCCCCCCCCCATGACCGAACACAGCTTGCCAAAGGGGAAAATAAATGTGCCTTTTTTGGATTCTGACATGAAGGCTGCAACAGCAGTTTTGGAAACACACACCGTAGCTATCCCCTTAACCGCAGTGCCTAACTGTATTAAGAACTCAGTTCTAGAGATCGAGGAAGAAAACAAATCCACTTCTGGCCCTAAAGTGGTTCAAGACTTATTCCCTATCTTCATGTCTGAAAATAAAAAAGAACCTATGGACTATAAACATGAGGTAAAGGTAAAAAACGGTAAACACAGAAATAATAAAGGGAATAAAAGGAAACCAATTCGAAAATACAGGAAGAAAAGGCAGCGTCGGATAATCTTCCAAAATTCTCTGGTTGCACTGGAGAATGAAGAAATAGACTTGGATCCTACCTCTACATCCTTAAATGCGGAAATTGAACTGAACTCACCCTTCTCTACATCTTTAAAGGTGGAAAGAGAACTGTGTCCGCCAACGTCTTTGGAAGTTATGCCACAAATGGGGGGTCCTCTCCCAAGTCTTTCTCCACCGACTGCGACTGGAGCTCCAATCCAATATCCATCTGGGGCCCTTAACCCCTTGGCCCCTCCTTTCTCCGCAGCCTTAGAGATTGGAGACCGCTCTCTTCCTGATCGCCTTTTAACAACTCTAAAAGCTCCAGTGGACACTCTTGTGTTAGACTTTTTACCTCTATTCGATGTTGACCTACCCCTAAACAGAGCCTGGCTTCTTAAGTGCTTTAGCGAGATTGAAAGTCTTCACCATATTCAAACTAGGGACATTGAGTTAGTTTCCCTGTTGGGTGGAGTCAGGGTATCGAGTATAAGGGTTAAATTCTATTCTCCTATTATTGTAAACTTGATATTGCAGCAAGCTGAGAATTTTCAACGTACAGGTATCGACATTCTCCCGATTTTTAACCTTGGTAACACAAAACCTTCTCTTGGGAAGGTATTTAGAAGGGATGAGCAAAATGGGGTAGCCTCTCCTCTTAGAGACCTGAAGATTTGGGTCTCTAAGGGAAAACGCTCGGTTTCGCAAGTGAAGCCACTTCCGCTAACTCAGAATGCCTCCTTTACAGAGGATAACAATCGGTGGAATTGGCTGCATAGTGCCTTATCTACAAAAACAAAAGATCATCCCAGATTGTTTCATCATCTTTAACACCTCACTAAAAATTATTTCCTGGAATGCGGCAGGGATTCACAGTAGCCCAGAGAAATTTGATCTCTTATTTTCTCTAGGAGCTAACGTGATTTGTATACAGGAAACTTGGTGTACCAATGTGCTGGATGTTTCTAAGGATTTTTACGCCTTGGAAGTGCCTGCTGCCCCCTCCAAGAAAGGTCATGCTAGGGGGGGAATCGCTTGTTTACTATCAAATAAATTGCAATGGAGATTCTCCCATTATATCGACCCTAGTAAACTTTTCCATGCTATAACCATTGAAAATCTGTTTAATAACGGCATAAAGTCACCTATTGTAATCCTAAATGTGTATATCCCTCCAGAAGAGTGTTTCAACGCGATATTGAAGCAGGTATTCCGATATATTGATCAAATCAAAAATGTCCCATCCCCTCCGGAAATTATGCTTGTGGGAGACTTGAACTGCAAAATCTCCAATGCTAGTCTGAAACTTTTTAGGAATAAATCTAAAGAAGAGGCGCATTTTGTTCCTCAATCACTCTTCCCTGATAAGTTAGTGACAAATAAAAGAGGGAAGATTCTGTTAAAAGAATTAGCGGCCGTCGATGGTCTTATATTAAACGGGAGATTCCCGTCTGACGTGCCTGCAAAATTTACTCACACATCTCCTTTTGGGTCTTCTATCTTGGACTATGCAATCGCAGACTATGGTTTGTTTCCTTTTATTCAGGACCTTAAGATCATACCTACTTCCCTGAGTGACCATAGCATATTGTTTATAACTATTTCTTTAAATCCCATGACCACTGCGCCTTGGTCTCTCAACGGAGGTGATGCTGCCTTCCACGTTTCTTTGGGAAGGTGTTTTTGAAATCCTTCCGCAATTAATGGGGTACAGGATTTCCTATCTGATACCCTACTAGTATTAAATGAGTGGCGTGGGAACGAAATAGTATATTTTGAAGAATTTATGCGAAACATCATTTCTTATGCTAAAAAAACTTTTCGAACTAGAAAAGGGGTAGTGGTTCCTAGTATACTGCGTATCCTGAACAAGGAAATAAATAAACTAGTCCGTGAACAATACCTAGATAGAGACATGGAACATGAAAAAGAAATTTCCAGGCTAAAAAGAAAGAGATGTAGACTTAAGCTAAAAATAAAAAAGGTAAGGGAGGACAATGTTTGGATCAATTTGAAGGAATCTGTTGTTCATGGTAGGATCAGAGAATTTTAGGCAATAATCGGTAAGGGGTGCGGTTCTAGACTAAGTCCCTCTCCCATCCCTATAGCGGAAGAGGTATGGATTACTTATATTCGGGATCTTTATGCAGGGAACGGGACTACAGGTGATGATACTGCCATAGATGTTACACCCGAAGGTCTCATTAATTACCCTACAGAAGAAGAAATTGAGACGGCTATAAAAAACATGCGTGTCTCTGGGGCAATGGGCCCTGATGAACTCCCCATGACGGTCCTGAAACAGGATCCTTCAAGGTGGAGTAAAATCCTGTACCCTGTGTATAAAGCCTGTTTTTTGTTTAAATCGGTACCTGCCTCCTGGAGGGGAAGTATCTTGGTCCCTATTTTTAAGAAGGGAACTAGGGATAGCCCCAGTAATTATCGTCTGATTGCTCTCCTCGACTCCATCGGAAAGGTCTTTGCGAAATGTCTTTTAAATTCCCTCTCCGATTGGGTAGAGGAGAATAACATCCTGCCGTTTGAACAGACTGGCTTCCGCAGGGACCACGGTACGTTAGACAACCTCACCGCTCTTCATGTGGTTACAGATAAATATGTCCAGGTGAGAGGAGGGGTAGTGTATGCCGCTTTTATTGATTTCTCCACAGCGTTCGACAAAGTTGATCGTAGAACGCTGTGGAGAAAATTGGCAGCGCTTGGTCTTCCAACCTATTTGTTGGAGCTGGTGCGTTCTCTCCATACAGAGACCTGGTGTAGGGTCCTGTTGGGGGGCGAAAGGGGGCTATCTTATCTAATTCCATCTTTGAATGGCCTTAAACAAGGCTGTTTACTGGCTCCCCTTTTGTTCTCCTTATACACGGCAGACCTTCCCGCTGCCTTGTCTGCCAGAGAGGGCATTGCCCCGGTGGTGGGGGGGACCCCTATCTCCTGCCTGATGTACGCCGATGATGTCCTTATTCTTGACTTGACCCCTAAAGGACTTGCAAATCGGCTACATGCTCTTCATGCCTTTGCTGCAGCCCATTGCATGAAGATCAATATTACCAAAAGTAAAGTTATGTGTATAGCTGGTAAGAAGAAGTGCCGATCTGCAGATTTTGGTTGGTTTATTGGGGGCCAAAAACTGGAGGTTGTAAATTCCTATACCTTTCTGGGAAAAATCATCACGGCTAACTTGAGTGAGAGGCTCCATATAGAGCATTGTTCACGCAAAGCTCTTGCCCACGGCAAAGGTTTGAATTCCCTATACCAGGCAACGGGGAAACGGCACTTCCCGAGTTTATTGGAAGTGTATAGATCTAAAATCCCCGCAACAATACTGTATGGTATCGAACTTATAGAGGTGAAAAATTGGGACTTTTGCCATAAGATTGAGGGGAAACTTCTAGATCTCTTTCTTCCCTAAATACTGCGTGCTCTTTGGCCGCCTGCAGGCTTGACTTTGGTCTTAGGAGCAGCTGGGTACAGGGATTATGTGCCCTAGTAAGATGGGTGGCCTGCCTGGCTAGAGCGGAAGTAGGGACTATGAGAGCTCTCCTCAGAAGTGAATTATTGGGTAATTTTAACGAGTTTTCTCAACTTGTATGTAACTTTAGAAAAGCTGTAACCCTTCTAAAATTAGATGAAAACGCTTTGTTTTTGTACTCTCCCTTACAGTTAAAACTCGTTTTAAAAGCAGCCTCGTGGGACCTATGTTTTCACTCGGATAAAAAGTTAATTTGTGAAAAAAGGAATGTAGACCTTCTCCTTAACTCCTATGTGATGAAGTTACCTCAACCCTATGTTATATGGAACCTACCACATGGTATTCGTAGATTTTGGTTTCTTTTACGTTACGATTTAATACCTTTAAATCTACTGTTATCCAAATGGTATGGCTCCTCTGCTCTGTGCAATTTATGTAAATTGAACATCCAGGACTGTATGCATGTTTTACTGATTTGCCCTGCGCTCCGTAAATTGCGCTCCAGATGGTTAAAAGTTATTTGTCTCCGCCTTGGCATCGTCACCTTGAACGGCTTTCTTCATGCACTTTACTGCCCTCCTAATGAAATGTTCTGCTTCCATATTTTTAACTTTTTTAAAGGTTTTTTAGCTATTTATTAATATGTCCCTGGAGATGTTTTGACTTTCCGACTTCCCGTAGATTCGTTCTGCATGTCAGTTTTGTATTTAACCTTGTTTCTTAACGTCATATTTTTGTAATGTATTTGTTCTGTTTTTTATCCTGTAGGTTCTATGTGGCCCTCTTCTGAGAGCCAAAACATAATAAAATAAATTGAAAATTGAATATATATATATTACATATTTAAATACCAAACCAAACCACGTTCACTGGATGATGTCATCAGTGATGTCACTTGAGATGTCATGAGTGATGTCACTGACCATGTCATGAATGATGTAAAATGTGACATCATCAGCAGTGGATTGCAGGCGCGCGAGTTGCAGTTAGCATAAATAATGTAGGAATTTCAATGGTTTTGTATGAGTGAAATGTCCAGCTAACTATAACACCCCTGAAACCTATGTTTTTTTTCTGTGACTATATATATATATATATATATATATATATATTTATATATATATATATATATATATTACCTACTGGCAGTCGCCAGTAGGTATATATAGTTAGGATTTTTTTGAATAGGGATTTCTGAAAATTCTATGTTGAATAACTTTGGCGTTGATGGACGGAATTGGCTGAAATTTTCAGGAAAATGGCACATTTCGTTTCTGAGCGTCCCCTGAAAGTTTGGAGGGGCTTCGTCAAGCGGGGGCCGAGAAAAAAGGGGGGTCCCAAAAAGTGTTTTTAACATTGAGTTTTCCATAGGGCGGTTGGACTCACTTTTAGCTCGAACGGCTGAATGGATTTCCACAAAACTTGGCAAAATTGTAGGGACTGGTAGCCCGATGTGCCTTTGCTATGTCTCAAGATGTATGCTCCAGTGGTTTTTACGAAAATTAACTTTGAAAAATATATATTGGGCTACATTGGGCTATATATATGTTGGAGCCCAAATGTAGCCCAATGTAGCCCAATGTAGCCCAAAGATGGCCACCAGAGACACAAAAAAACAAATGTAGCCCAAATATCAGCCAGATGTAGCCCAACTATAGCCCAGTGACAGAATGTCCCAGAGTGTTCTAAAGAACAACTAGAGCGCTAACAGTCTTACTTATGACAAAAGTATGGCACACCTGAAGTCATCTTGATTGGAATAAAGTGTTAACACTTAAAACATTTAATTTGCAAAGGAACAAAATGAGGGGGTTCATTTTGCCATAGAAATTATGATTAGTGCTGCAGAAAGAAAAATTAGGGCACATTTTGAGTGACTTCTCAAATCCTCTTATATTTCATTAAAAGAAATCTGATATGCAGTCTCCCAAGATGGCCACCAGAGACAAAAGAGCCCAAATGTAGCCCAAATATCAGCCAGATGTAGCCTAACTATAGCCCAATGACAGAATGTCCCAGAGTGTTCTAAAGAACAACTAGAACGCTAACAGTCTTACTTATGACAAAAGTATGGCACACCTGAAGTCATCTTGATTGGAATAAAGTGGTAACACTTAATACATTTAATTTGAAAAGGAACAAAATGAGGGGTTTCATTTTGCCATAGAAATGTTATATATATATATATATATATAAATACATATTACCTACTGGCGGTCGCCAGTAGATATATATAGTTAGGATTTTTTTGAATAGGGATTTCTGAAAATTCTATGTTGAATAACTTTGGCGTTGATGGACGGAATTGGCTGAAATTTTCAGGAAAATTGCACATTTTGTTTCTGAGTGTCCCCTGAAAGTTTGGGGGTGGGTTTCGTCAAGCGGGGACCGAGAAAAAAGGGGGGTCCCAAAACGTGTTTTTAACATTGAGTTTTTCATAGGGCGGTTGGACTCACTTTTAGCTCGAACGGCTGAATGGATTTCTATGAAACTTGGCAAAATTGTAGAGACTGTTTGCCCGATGTGCCTTTGCTAGGTCTCAAGATATGTGCTCCAGTGGATTTTGAGAAATTAAGGTTAAAAAAAATATATATACCTGTGACAGCGTCCCGGTTAGCGCCCCGGTTCGCGTACCAGACGCGTAACGGAACTTCGCGAGGAGAAGCGGATTGGCTCTCCGGTGACTGTCAACATTCTAAACAGTCCGGAGCGGCCGCCATCTTGTCTCTCGGTAGGATCGAGAGACAAGAGGTGGAAATAAACGAAGGGGGAAATGAATGAAAGGGGGCAAGGTAGACCCCTCCTGACCCCCTAGGATTGATGTGGGGGCTATTAAAGGGCCCCGCGGGGCACAAAAATAAAATAATTATTTTTTCGATTTTTCGCGGTGGAAGCGCTACACGGTTCGCGAACCGGGTAGCTCACCGGTAGCGTAACGGGAGTCCGCCATCTTGTGTTTCGGATGAATTTAGTCACAAGATGGAGGATAAACAATGTTGGGAATGGGTCTAAGGGGGCACGGGAGACATATCCTGACCCCCTAGGTTTTCTGAGGGTGGCTGAGGAGGCCCATATATGTAAAAAAAATATTTTCGCACGGTTAGCGCCCGGTCCGCGCACCGGGTAGCGTTCCGGAAAGCGTAACAAGGGGAAAACCAAGGGAAATATTAAAATAATATTTTAGAGTGCTTTGAGGTAGGGTAGCTCTGAATAGAGCTGTTGTGTTGTGTGGGTGATGTAAGTACCAACATGTAGGTACCAATGAAGAGTCTAAAATTCAATGTACACCGTCTCCTCTGTAGATATTTTGTATGTTCTAATATGGGTTATTTAAATGTAAATGTGTGGAAAAGCACTTCATGCTTTAAAGCAATTGTATTTTTGAACTGATTGTTCTTTCCTCTTAGTCCTCCTCTTTGTTTTTTTTTCCCCACACTCTTCTTCAGCATGATAGTTGATAAATTCGTTCCCTCCAAAAATTTATATACATAAAAAAATTATATTAAATACATATAAAATATATTTTTCCTTTAAAAGAAGAATACATTTTACAGCTTTTGATATTTGCTATTAAAAAACCATTGAAATTCACTGAAAAAACCATAGTTTATAGACCATATATAGTTAGGAATTAGCATTTACAAAACCTTGAAAAGTCACTGAAAAAACCATAGGTTATAGACCATATATAGTTAGGAATTAGCATTTACAAAACCTTATTTTACTCACACAAAACCATTGAAATTCGCATATATAGTTAGTTGCACTAACTATATATCGCGCACCCGCAATCCACTGCTGATCATGTCACATATTACATCATTCATGACATGGTCAGTGACATCACTGATGACATCACTGATGACATCTCAAATGACATCACTGATGACATCACTGATGACAACATCCAGTGACTGTATGTTTCTGTAAAGTTAAAATATGTCTTACATATTGAAGAATGAGTGGATGTATAAGTGTCTGGATGAAGGATTTAGTAGGTGCATGACTGACTGTATGAGTGAGTGATTAAATGTGTCTCACTGAGTGCATGGGTTAGTGACTAAACTGTCTTAATTTGTGCATCATTATGTCTGTTGTTCTTTAAACTGCTGCATGTGTTGATCAGTAGCTATATGAGTAACTATATGGGTTATTGATTGGTTGCCCAAGTATTTGTATGGGAGACTGAGTGTGTGTGTGGGTGGCTGGGAGGTGTATGACTCTGTGCATAGATGTGTGAGCAGTTGATTCACTAGATGTATGGGTTCAAAAGTGCATGTGGAAACAGCTGTATGGGCGGTTGACTGTGTGCATGAGTGTATTGGTGAGTGAATGGATATCTCAGTGCTACATGTCAAAGTAAGTACATATGTAAAACACAGTACATGTGAGAGTTGACATATATAAATAACTGTGCATAAGAGCCAGTGAATGTGTGAGTGGCTGTATGGATCATTGTGAACTTGTATCAGGGATTGTATAAGAGAGTAAATATGTGTTAGTATATGTTTGAATAAGTAAGGTGTGTATAACTGTATAGTTGAGGAAATGGAGGTGTGATTGATTCTTTGCATGACTGACTAGGTGTGTGAGTAACTCCATGGATGAGTGACAGTCTGTGAGTGTCTGTTTACACTGAGTGTATCTAAGGTTATATTAGAGTCTGAAGAGGTTCATCGTATTATCACATGAATGATGTCATCAGTGATGTGATCAGTAATGTCAAATGAGATGTCATCAGTGATGTCATCAGTGATGTCATTTGAGATGTCATCAGTGATGTCATCAGTGATGTCATTTGAGATGTCATCAGTGATGTCATCAGTGATGTCATCAGTGATGTCATCAGTGATGTCATCAGTGATGTCATTTGAGATGTCATCAGTGATGTCATCAGTGATGCCATTTGAGATGTCATCAGTGATGTCATCAGTGATGTCATTTGAGATGTCATCAGTGATGTCATCAGTGATGTCACTGACCATGTCATGAATGATGTAATATGTGACATGATCAGCAGTGGATTGCGAGTGCGCGATATATAGTTAGTGCAACTAACTATATATGCGAATTTCAATGGTTTTGTGTGAGTAAAATAAGGTTTTGTAAATGCTAATTCCTAACTATATATGGTCTATAACCTATGGTTTTTTCAGTGAATATATATATATATATATATATATATATATACGTATATATTCACAAAACAAAACATAGGTTTCACACATGTTATAGTTAGCTGGACATTTCACTCATACAAAACCATTGAAATTCCCCCGTTATAGTTAGTTCAGCTAACTAACTTGCGCGCCCGCAATGCACTGCTGACATGGTCAGTGACATCACTCAGTGATGTCATTTGAGATGTCATGAGTGATGTCATGAGTGATGTCACTGACCATGTCATGAGTGATGTAATATGTGACATCATCAGCAGTGGATTGCAGGAGCGTAAGTTATAGTTAGCTGAGCTAACTATAACGGGGGAATTTCAATGGTTTTGTATGAGTGAAATGTCCAGCTAACTATAAAATGTGTGAAACCTATGGTTTTTTCAGTGAATTTCTAAGGTTTTTTAAATGATAATTCCTAAATATAACGTGGCTGAAACCTATGGTTTTTTCAGTGAATTTGCAAGGTTTTTTAAATGCTAATTCCTATCTATAACGTGCCTAAAACCTATGGTTTTTTTCAGTGAATTTCATAGGTTTTGTAAAATGCCAATTTTAAAATGTATTAATTGTTATATTTATTTCTTTGTTACTAATTTACTGCATTTTTATAATAATTATTTTTAGCTATTTTATTTTTTAAATAACATTACATATTTTTAATTTTAAATAATAAAAGAAAATTCTAATATGTTTTTTTATTTTTATAGTTTTTTTCAATATATCAAAATTAATTTCTATATATTTTTGTGCATTTTTTTGTGGTAAACGTAGGGTACGTGTACTGTCCTCGCACACTACTGCGCATCTTTAATCGTACTGTACACATACCGGCGCATACGTCACAAATACGTTTTGACGTTACGCGTCACATCTGCGCTTCCGTGTGACGTCATGTACGTTTGTACACGATGAATATCCTGCAAACATTTTTTAATGTTTAAAAAGATATATCTATGTATTTAATGTAAATTTTAAGGCATTACATTATCTGAGGTAATCATGAAAATAGTATTCATTTAGTTTTAATAAGCGTATATTACTTTTAAAAGTCATTACGCAAATCACGGGGTAAGTCGTACGTATGTGCAATGTAAGAGCATCCTAGGTGCACCCCAAGTGACTTCTAAAATCAAAAGATTTGATTGGTTCATAATACTTCCTATTCTAACTGTTGAAGGACCCCACCCATTTTAATCATTCTTCTTTGACCTTCATTGAATAAACATCTTTTTGTGAAGCTGCTGCGTTTTTCAAGAGATCTTCAATATGGCTGCACACCAGGATGAAGATTTCTCTGAACACTCTTCAGAAGAAGAGTTTGTTGCTGAGGATCCAGTCCCCAAAAGGAAGGAAGCACTTATATGGAAGTATTTTTCGATTCATGATGGAGAAAAAAAAGTAAATGCAGCAAAGGTAACCTGTAAGTTGTGTGCGACAGTGATTTTCAGAGGCAACCCTAATAAGAAATATTATTTTGGAACTGCCAGCATGGAGAAGCATGTCAAAAACACGACATCCCTGTAATTTTGCGAGAGGTGCATGCAACAGGCTTCACAAAGACCCTCCACCAGCTGTAGCCAGCACTTCCGCAGGACCATCAAGTCCTCATCCAGACATCCGACCTGATTTTGCTGATTTAATTATTTTATGCAAATTTTGTAAAGAAACTCTATGCTATGGAGAACAATCCATAGATTTAATTTGCAGGCGCAAACAAGACCACCGTTGCTCCCCCGTACATTTTTTTTGTTTATTTGTTCCAGTTCCAGACTGTTTTGTTTGTGCAGTTTGCTTTTTTCCTTTTAAAAAAAATAACAAAAAAATTGTTCAAAAAATCACCAAAAAAATACAAAACAACAAAGAAGACAAAAAAAAAAGTTCTTTTAAGAACTAACTTCACTGGTCAAATAAGAGCTATATTAGTATGATAGTGTGTAAAGCTTTTTTTGAATGAATGTGTAGTGCATAATTGAATGAAAGAACACATTGGTAGTGTATGGTGAATGTGAAAGTACAGAACTATAAGGAGGTGCAACAGCATAACTCTATAAGGTGTTTACTTGCAGTATACTGTAGTACCTCCGAAGCACATGAATGTAACATATGTACATAAATATGTTACAGGTCTATGCTTCCCTCTGCACTGCTGCTGAAACTGCCTGGGTGAATTTATAAATGTTTGTGTTTTAATGCAGTGAATGGATTAGTATATACTGATGAATAGGTCACTACAACAGTGCAACAGCAGTGACAGAGTGCTTGGTGAAAGTGTAAGGATACAGACTGGGGAATTGAAGGTGTGAAAGACAAGTGAGCAGGTAGATACCAGACTGCATACATAGTGCATAGGGGTTTGAAGCAGTCCTTGTCCTAAGGCCTACTTCGCTGCATGAGTACTGGGTACTGACTGAATGAGTACAGTTCTGCAAGGAGAGTACCTGACTGAATTTATAAGTGCTTAAGTGTTAGTACATTGAATGGATTAGTACATACTTGTGAATGGGTCACTACAACAGTGCAACAGCAGTGACAGAGTGTTTGGTGGAAGTGTAAGAATACAGACTGCGGAATTAACGATGTGAAAGACAAGTGTGCAGGTGGATAGAAGACTACATGCATAGTGCATAGGGGTTTGAAGCAACCATGTCCTAAGGCCTACTTTGCTGCATGAATACTTGGGTACTGACTAAATGATGACAGTTCTGCAAGGAGAGTGCCAGACTGAATTTATAAGTGCTTGAGTTTTAGCGCAGTGAATGGATTAGCACATACTGCTAAATGGGTCACTACAGTAGTGGAACAGCCGTGACAGAGTGTTTGGTGGAAGTGTAAGGATACAGAGTGGAGAATTGAACATGTGAAAGACAAGTGTGCAGATGGAGAGAATACTGCATGTATACTGGATAGGGGTTTGAAGCAGTACATGTTCTAAGGCCTACTTCGCTGCATGAGTACTTAGGTACTGACTGGATGATTAGAGAACTGTAAGGAGAGTGTCTAAGTGAATATATAAGGGCTTGTGTCTATTATCATTACTCTCTGTGTAATAGAATCAATCAATCAATCAATCAGGGTTTTATAGAGTGCACTACTCACCCGTGAGGGTCTCAAGGTGCTGGGGGTGTGTCTTCTGGCAGCTCTGGTCATCCAAAAAGAATAGCTAGATCCTGGTAACACATACTAAATATCAACACGAGATGCAAATATCAATTGGAGCAATTTGTACAGAGTTCTTGGGTGATGTAGCAATTTATTTATTCTGATGGAAAAACGCAACCAGCCGACACGTGTTTTGTCTGGGATAAATGATCCCACGACTCTTCAGGGCTTGGGGCAGTTTCATGAAAAGCTGTATTGTCCCTATGCCACCATGAGAACCGGCCCCGCCAGGATGCGTGTATTACTCTGTGTTTAAACAGATACAGGAAACACTCACTCGTGTTCCTTCCTGAATGCACTCGTTCTGGATGAATACTAGAAATACTTCTGGCACCTAAACCATATAGACACCCGTTTGACTAACACGTGTATTCTACTGGCGGTTCATGCCGTGTACTAGCCTTTGACAGATTTTCCTAAATACTTGCTTCGCGCTCCTTCACCCGGATCGTGTGCTGCTGGGTTGGAATGATCACCGGCATTCCGATCACGCAACACTGATGCCCAACTTCTCAGACGCCGGATACTCGACCTTAGGTTAAACTCTAAATTGAGCTTGAGCCCTACCGGGTTGGAATTATCACCGGTATAGGGACAATACAGCTTTTCGTCAAACTGCCCTAAGCCCTGAAGAGTCGTGGGATCATTTATCCCCGAGGAAACACGTGTTGGCTGGTTTCGTTTTTCCATCGGAATAAAGAAGTTACTACATCACCCAAGAATTCTGTACAAATTGCTCCAATTGATATTTGCATCTCATGTTGATATTTTGTATGTGTGCACAGGATCTAGCTATGCTTATTTGCTGTAGGGTTCCCCTATAGTTATTAAGGGGTTACGAGGGTCTCCCCTTCCTAGGTAGCACTATAAGCACTGTTGCAACCCATACACACTGACGTGAATTTGCTGTGCGCCATTACTTCCTTAATACTAAAACCCTTAAATCTCCAGTTTCAATCCAAAAAGAATCACAACAACATGACAAGGAGGCTAGTTCATAAGACAAAGCACTTCTGAAGAACATTGAAATCTTTGGTTACTTGCTTACATTGCTGTGTATGGAACTCATTCTTTGAAAGATTCACAGTCTATCCGAAATACTACACAGCAAAGACTTTGACTTGCAGAGAGAATGTCATCTAGATAAGTCAACAAGAAGTGATTCAGTGAAACTCCATCAAGACAATCAATGGAGTGATTGTTAAGTCAGTCTAAGGGCTTAGCAGCCCTCATAATGGATGCTCCATCTTAGCACTGGGCAACAAAATTTTTGATTGGACACCATTTGAACAGCCACTCATAATGGATGCTCAATCTTAGCACTGGGCAACACATTTCACCAAGTCAAGTCCAGCTTTCTGTACTGCTTCAACAATGGCTGAAGCAAGGCTAGAGGACTAGATAGATTTGTTACTAAGTTTGAAGCTCAGTTGACTGACAAAGTTGGCCTCATGTCTGCTGTTGGAATGTGTAATCCAAATGCTGCACATTTGTGGGACTTTTCCTCTGCACTAGTTATTGCTGACAAATATCCAGAGGTTGCAGTGGACCAAAGTCTTCAACAATCTGAACTGGAAACTGCTAAACTGTATTTTTCAAATGAGAATGTACCCAGTATTCAGTCTGTTAGGCAGTATCCCATGTATCTACCAGGAGCGTTTCCTCACGTTTTGAATCTTTTACTGCTAGTCCTTACATTACATATTACTACTGCTACAAATAAGAGATTCCTCTCCTGTATGAAAGAGGTAAAAAAGTATTGGTGCAATAAACGTGGAGACAAGAGAATCAGTAATTTTATGATAATGGCTTGTGAACCTGAGGAGGTCAAGCAGCTAAATTTGAATGACGCCATCAACAGATTCGCTGACATGCACCACGGGCCATTCTCTTAAAAAAATAGCTGTTCCTGTCCATCATTCAAGCAGAGAAGCAGCCTCACACTTTTCCAGGCAAACAACTGTTACTCCTCAATCGGTCTCTATGTCCCTTAAGGCCTATGGCACCTGAAGAAATCTGCCAGTGATCACAGAAGCCAATAGCCCATGCAAGAACTCAAAGACAGCAGCTACCACACAGAAGCATAATTTACAACAGTGTTTCCACAACTCATGGCTTTACAACGCGGTAGTTACAACGACCGTGTTGTTACCACACATGCCATTACATCACAAGTCATAATAACAACTTGCTGTAAGGGGGGTGCAACACCAGGGAATATGTTGGATTTTAAATCCAACACCTTCCCTGCTGTTGCACAAACTGAAGTAGGAATAGTAATTAATAATATTCCTAGGTTCATCGCAGCCCCTACAGCAAGTCGTTGTTACGACTCGCGATGTAATGGCATGCGTGGTGACAACGTGGCTGTTGTAACGACCACGTTATAAAGCTATGTGTGGTGAATGTATGGGTAGTAACATCATATATTCCTACAAGCAGGATCTGCCTTCTCCTGATGGCCAGAGCAACAACAGTTACTCCTCAATCAGTCTCTATTCCCCTTGAGGCCTATGCCACCTTAGGATATCTGCCAGTGATCTCAGAAGTCAGTCCTATGTAGGGGAAACACAAGAGCAGCCACCACGCTCCTAAGCACTATTGGCAAACCACCAACTTGCTGTCAATTTAGTTTATTACTTGGAGCCTAGTGTTGCAGCACTTGTGCTGCTTGCTTTGCGAGGCATGCGGTATTTAATAGGAGTGGGCGGAATTTGCGTAGTTGCACTACGCAAAGCTCAGCGAAACGGTAAAAAATCTCAGCGAACACACGGAATTGCTTCTTCCATGAGTTCGCAATGCTTTTTTCCTGTTTGCGAATGCTGTTTGCGTGCTCGGGGGGAAATATCTTGCGAACACGCATTTTGAAAGCGCGAACAAACAAAGAATTCCGCAAAGCCGCGGATCGAGGAATTTTGGGCAATTCCGTGTACTCTGCGGAACACAAAATTACCCAAATTCCACAAATTCTGTGAGCGGAACGGAATTTACTGCCCAGGCCTAGCATTCAGTATAGCGTGGAAGCTTCGTGAAAGCACCACCCGCTCTCTGCTCATCTTTTTTATTAGCTTAGGTCCTAAATGCTGCCTTCCGATTGGTTTTATGCTTGTTAATACCTCCTCATGACGACCATGTCATCATTTGTATCCTTCCATGGCTACTGGCCCCTTTACTTCAAACACTATGGGCCCAATTAGGATATCGGGCGGATCGCCACCGCCATGCGGGCGGTGGCGATCCGCCCGACATCCTTCCCCGCCCGCCACCCATTTCCCCCTGCCATATTACTATGGTTCCTAAGGAATTGACCGGGTGGAAAAGGGTTTCATATGGTGGTGGTGTCTGTTAGACACCGCCAGCCATATTAGGGTGTAGGCGGAGACATGCTTTTCCATGGCAGCAACGTCGCCACGGAAAGGCATGCGGGAATGTTCTGTGGGGGCCGTTTGCAGGCCCCCAGGGACTCCGGGGGGTGGGTGGTACACATGGAGGGTACCTATGGTACCCGCCTGCACTTTACTGTACAATGTGACAGGCACCGCACGGTGCCTGTCTTGTTGTGCATTGAAGTGCACAATGTGCATTTATAGCTTTGCGGCGGGCATTGCTGGATGCTCCCGCCAGTGTGGCGGGCGCATCCTAATGGCCCACAAGGGACCGCCGCCCTTATGGCGGGCGGTCTCGTTTTACGTCGGGATGACGGGCGGACTTTGTCCACCCGCCAACCTAATGGGCCCCTACTTTCTTCTTGTGCCACACCCCTCCTGCAGCCCTTGACTTCTCCCCCCTGCACTCTGGTTCGTGCCTTCTCATCCGCCCGTACTCCTGTTTCCAATGCAATAGGTCTCGCGTAAATGCGAGTCCTTTTGTGTTGCAAATGCTTGTTTGGTGTTGTTAGCACTATTTTCTATATTGAATATGAACAACAGTGCCCCTGCACTAACACAAAATCATATGGTAACAATTCTTGTATACAATTGTAAAACACGAAAATGACATATAGTGCATCAATCTAAACAGTTCGTGTAGGTACGTGATTCAAAGAAAGTTCATCTATTGCGACGGGTAAGTCAGTCAATAGTCTGTGTTGGGGGTGTCCATTTCCAGTTTATTGTTCCATTTCAACAAAAGCCAACACGTGTTTCATCGCACGGAACAAGTGCGAATCTTCAGGGCTGAAAAAAGGCTTTATGGACCGGATATGCTGGTCAAAAGTGGACACATGAAAGGGCGCGAAGCGATCAGTCAGGGCTTGAACCGGCCCGCCAAATATAAGATCTATTTGGCTACAAAGTAGGGGAGGTGACTGCCACGGTAACGGCAAAGGACCTCGTGTGACGTTTATTAGGGCCGCAGTATCCGATGTGTGGATAAACACATCTTAGTCTACTGCAGGTAAGGCGGAAACCGGGAGGAGCGGGGTCAGAGTGGTTGTAGGGCGGGTGCGCTCTTTTACCACAATGTGCCTAGTCCCTTACGGACGTGTGTCTCCCTCTACGGGTTTCCCGGCGCCGTGTTTCGTGACAGTCACCGTGGCAGTCACCTCCCCTACTTTGTAGCCAAATAGATCTTATATTTGGCGGGCCGGTTCAAGCCCTGACTGATCGCTTCGCGCCCTTTCATGTGTCCACTTTTGACCAGCATATCCGGTCCATAAAGCCTTTTTTCAGCCCTGAAGATTCGCACTTGTTCCGTGCGATGAAACACGTGTTGGCTTTTGTTGAAATGGAACAATAAACTGGAAATGGACACCCCCAACACAGACTATTGACTGACTTACCCGTCGCAATAGATGAACTTTCTTTGAATCACGTACCTACACGAACTGTTTAGATTGATGCACTATATGTCATTTTCGTGTTTTACAATTGTATACAAGAATTGTTACCATATGATTTTGTGTTAGTGCAGGGGCACTGTTGTTCATATTCATTGCTGACCAGTTTCTGGTCATCCCGAGTGGTTGTGAGGTATTACCACTCGCCCTATTGCCTACACCTTTCTCACTAGTGCCTGTCACCACTCAGCGGCTTACAAGTTGTGCGCCCTGAACATCTGGTATTTCTAAAAGACCTCAGTAGGTGCTTATTTTCTATATTGAGTTTGTCCTACTTATGACAGGACAACGTGCTTTGTTTATATTTAGCGCGCTGTGCGCGCTTTCACTTTGGAAGCTGCTGGGACAATCTCAGTTTGTTGTTTTTAATGCTTGTCTAGGATGTCACTGCTTGAAACTAAGCTTTATGCGAGCATTTTACATGTACTCGACCCCCCTTTGCAAAACAGAAAGGGAACAATTGTTTTATCTAGCAGAGGTAACAGACTCCCGGCCATTAACCCCAATGAAGGGCATCAGCCGCCTCTGAATCCAATCATAATAGAGAAACGGAAACAGCTCTTGCCTGCTCAAACATTTCTGATAACTGCCACCTCCTGCTGAAGGCACTTTTGGGCTAGTGAGACCTTAACGATGGCATGCCTTTTTAAATAACCAAATACGTTGCGCGCTATAAAATCATTAACATAATGAGGATGTGGCTTAACGACCAGAGCTGTTGGCTTTGGAGCTCTAGAACCGGGTTTGAGTCTCATCGGCTCAACAACCTCTGATTCTGGGCAAATCACTTCATTTTGTAGTGCCACCAAAAAACTGAATGTGTCCATCTGCAACTCAACTGGTACTCATGTAAAGCACTTCGGTACTTTCGGGTCGAGTTTGCGCTACATAAAACTGCCCCCCCTCCCAAATTAAGCTAATCCTAAAAACATGCCCCACAATCATTACCTGATACCTCCTGCTAGGATAAACAATCTCCAATTATTTTGTTTACAACATCTTCCCGCAGCAGTCGGATAACCAGGTCCCAGAAACCACAAAGAAATCGCCATTTCTCAACCCTCTTAGACCTCGGTGGCTCTCACTTGCCCTCGTCATCCCCACGCTCGCCAAACTTGGCTTTCCAACTTCAGAACTTTCAGCGTGACCGGAAGTGGCGGGATAAAAAAAATCTGACCAGTCCCTATTCTAGTCCAATTGCACCTTTAGAGACGAGTGCATGTGAAAGGGTGAGGAAATCCACATCTGTAAGGTGCGAAATAGGGATTTGGGCATTTGGCTGTGTTTGAGCTGCATTTCGGTCACCAAACAAGCTTCACACGTCCCCTTTCTTCTTCTTCTCCGTATTGCATTTTGGGACATGTAGTTTCAATTGTAGCCCCACGTTACCAATACAAATCCATCAAAAACAGTGCCAGAAAAGATCGAATGGAAATAACATAATTGATGAGTTGCTAATTTTTTTTTATCTTATGCCCAAAAATGATGTTGATACTTTTTCAAGTATGTGCAAGATTTCTTTTACTGCACGTTTTATGTAGCAGATCTTTTTTCTAGGCACGTGGATATAAACTGATTTGCTCAAAATGACAGGATGTTGAGCTAAAGCCTGGATTCGAACTTGGCGAGGTTCAACTTTCTTGCGTATTGGTGGTGCGACACTCTTACTGACTCATCACCAACGAGAGTGTCTACGAAAGTGTCTACGAAGTCCCTCATTATTATTCGCTCAGGGGTTCATGTTTTGGAAGTGACGTATCAGCATCGGAATGTGGCTGCACAGAGAATTCCTGAAACTGCAAAAGCGCTCTCTGAGCAGGGTGCATCTGTAATTTTATTTAGCGCTTTTGCCTAATAAATTAATATAAAATAATGTATACTGTTAGGACGCACAAATGGAGATGCACATATAGTTGGTCACCTGATTCTACTTCCTTTACTAAGTTTTCCCATTTAGCCAAAATGTGTGATCCTATGAAAATCACTTTACTCCAGTGTGCATTATTTTAATTAAAAACCAAAACTGAGTCCACCACTAAATACATTCACTTCAGTTATGCAAAACAAGCATTTGCAATGCAATAGCTCTCGCATTTACGCAAGTTTAAGCTAGTGGCATTGTAAATGAAAATGCTTTTTATTTATGTTTTGGTTTTTTGGAGCATAGATATAACACATTGTCATTTACAATGCCAATAGCTAAAACTCACGTAATTCTGAGACCTATTGCATTGCAAATGCTTGTTTCTTTCACAGTGGATATGCAGCCTCATCACATCAGCTTATCATGTGTAGAAATATGGCACCAGTATTACAAAGCACTGCGAGCCACCTCCACCTTGATTTCCTGTAGCCAAGCACTTGCACTCCACCTATTTCTGGTTTCATCAAGACTGGCAATTATCAGTACATCGGCTATTCTTTGAAACAGCCAGGATCCTATTCAGAGATCTGTATACTGTATCTGTGGCACTGTCAGCCTATTCTGGATTTCTTATCAACTGAGCATCAACTTACTTTCAAGTCAGTCTCTACATAGGAGGATGCCCCAATCATCACTATAACCAGTTGCTGCTGGTACCAGCAGATACAATTTTAAAAGGAGCATGTGAACTGTTGGCCTCTTTCTATCCACCCAGTCAGCGCCTTCTTCTTTCCAAGGAAGCTGAGCAGCAGTATCTCTTCCTATTAGTAATGCAGTATCAACATGACAGCCAGTATCTTCATCCACATGAGTAAAATATGCCTACATTTTTGTAACACTCTTTAAATTAGCAATGCAGATATAATGAGCAACACAAGTGTGCTGTACCAGTGATGTCCATGTTTTCTATAGGAGAAATTCATGATGGTAAAACTCGAAAGGTTCAATGGCGTCACAGATGTATAAGTATGTATACCATTTCATGGAAAGGAGGGTTGCTGGGAGAACTTGACCTGCATTATATAGTGCTATTATGTAAAATGTAAAATTATCTACGTTCCAAGACTTAGATTTAATTACATGGAACTGATGAAAAGTGCACGGCCACCAATGTGCTGTTTAGGACAGCCTGCTGGTGTTGGAAAAAGTACTTACAGGGTGCTCTCAGGAAACTGGCATACATGCTGGAGTTGCCCTTCTGGTCCACACCTGAGAGTGCGCCGCAAGGGGCGATACATGACTGTAAGAAGCTGGCTCCATATACTATACCAAAGTGAGGCATAGTCTGCCCAGAGTTCAGTGGAACTCAAAAGGTAGGCTGAGGTAAAGTAGATAGCACCTCACTCTCTATTTGTGGTCATGTGGTCGAGCAGTAAAGCTTTATCAGAGGACAGTGTTAAGCATTTGTTGTACACACTCAGTCAGCAAATGAATTAACGCACTTAAAGACTGAACTTCAGACCAATTGTTTTTTAATACAAATAGTCTTTTAGTTATTTTGTTTTTCAAGAACAAAGCAAGACTAGCACAGGTAAGCAATACATACTTTACATTAGTAATGCAATTGTAACACAGTTTGAATTGCAATTGTATATGCACTTTGTTTTGATTACAGTATTGTTATTGAAAATGCAATGACTTTGTATAGGCTTTTCAATAAAATGACCAGTAGATTACTTTACAGATTACGTTTCTTACACAGTACAGTATACCTGGGTACTGCACTGGGACATATCCTGTAAAGAGGTGAGTAAAAGCTTTTTTGTTATTTAGTACAATTTGAAAAGGATTTCTTAGGATTTCCAACTCCACACTTAGAAACGTTTCATAGAAAAACAGCCAATGTTAGTATAGAGGATAATAGTGTTATTGGTTAACCAGTAAGTACTTTGTTGTGGGAGTTGGTATTCTGGGGATAGACTGAGGGTCCCCCAGGGTCAAGGTTGCACTCTTGTTACACACTCAGCGGCACTAGGGCGGCCGGGTGCAGAGTGCTGAGGCCCAATGTTATCCAATGAGGGATAGTGTGCTTCCGGTTGGTGGCTGCTAATGAGCAGGACACTGGGTTGTGGTAGCAAAGCTCCTGGACTTAAGCTCAGGGCAAATAGGGGTTTAGGCCAACACATAAGGTTCACCCCCAGCGGCGCTGGGGTGACCGGGTGCAGAGTGCTGTTTTGGCGTCAGGTGCCCTGGAGCTTTCAATGGGGAGTCTCCGGTTTGCAAACACACTGCAGGCTAAGGGACGACAGTCTTCTGGGTGCGACCACCACTTGGAGAGGTAAGTTGGGATGTTTTGGGTTGGTTAGGCACCGTTAGTTGGGCCACCCAAGGCGGTGGGGCATCGGGTGCAGGGGTGACTTTTAGGGTCAGATCTTCTTACCAGTGTAAGAAAGTGGCTCTCTATATACTGGACCAAAGTAAGGTACAGTGTGCACAGAGTCCACAGTCCCCAGAGGTTTAGCAGAGGCTAAAGTTAGATATAACCTTACTCTATAAAGTGGTAGCTTGGTCGAGCAGTATGCCAGTATCAGAGGACAGTGTAAAGCATTTGTTTTACACACTCAGTCAACAAATGGTCTCACACTCTCAAGAACTGAACTCTAGGCCAATTGTTTTGTATATAAAAATATAATGTTGTTTTATTTTAGAACCACAAGTAGGTATAAAAATACTTTCTCAGAATGGGATGTTGCAATAGAATACTTTTCAATAGCACTTGACTTTTAAATGCAATAGATACAGTTGTTGCAATACGCAACACAAGTTAGACACAATTATAACATAGAGCTCAATGGGCAGTTTTAAGTAAATGCAATAAAACCACTTTACAAATGTTTTTCTTACTCAGGGCAGGATCCTGGATTCAGCCCTGGTGTATTTCCTGTAAGCAGTTGAAAGAAATAGTTTTTGTTACAAAGGCGATTTTAAAGAAATATTTGTAAGTTTTGAAAATTGACACAAAAGAAATTCTGGCAAAAAACAGACAATGCATTCCTATGGAGCAAAATTGGGTTAACAGTATATCACAGTTATAATTACTTTTGAAGGTCAGTGCTGGGCACAAAGGTCCAGCCCTGCAATCTTTCCTGCTCATGGGTGAGTAATTTCATTTTCGTTGATCGGATGATTTTTAGTGAATATTTTAAAGTTGCAAAACTCGACACACAAGAATTTCCAAGTGAAAACCAGCCAATGTTACCCTATGGAGAAAATCAAGTTATTGGTCTTTGGGTAAGTACTCGACTGGCAGAGTTAAGGTTCTGGGGGTAGGCTCAGGGGTCTCCCAGGGTCAGGTAGGTACAGTTGTTACACTCTCAGGGGCACTGGGGAAGCCGGGTGCAGAGAGAGTAGGCCCAATGTTAGCCTATGGCGGGCAGGGGGCCTTTGGTTGGTGGCTGCTAGCAGGCAGGCCACGTGGCTGTGGGAGCGGGGCTCCTGGTCACTTACACAGGGCAAGTGGGGAAGTAAGATAGGACAGATGCTGCGCTCCCAGTGGCAGTCGGGCGGCTGGGTGCAGGGTGCTTTCGGGCCGTCGGGCACCTAATGTATTTCAAAGGGAAAGCTGGAAGTTTAACAAAGGCTGTCACTTACACAGGGCAAGTGGGGAAGTAAGATAGGACAGATGCTGCGCTCCCAGTGGCAGTTGGGCGGCTGGGTGCAGGGTGCTTTCGGGCCGTCGGGCACCCAATGTATTTCAAAGGGAAAGCTGGAAGTTTAACAAAGGCTGTCACTTACACAGGGCAAGTGGGGAAGTAAGATAGGACAGATGCTGCGCTCCCAGTGGCAGTCGGGCGGCTGGGTGCAGGGTGCTTTCGGGCCGTCGGGCACCCAATGTATTTCAAAGGGAAAGCTGGAAGTTTAACAAAGGCTGCAGGCTCGGGACGGAGATTCTTCAGGTGTGACTACCACTTCGAGAGGTACGTTGGGAAGCTGTAGGTTAGGTAGGCACCCCAGAGGAGGGCACAGGGGGCCGCAGGGCGCCGGTTGCAGGGGTGTCTTTTGGTCTCGGGAAATCTTACCCTCAGCTGGTCACGGTTGAAGGGGTACCTGGTTGTGAGGCTGCAGGCATCGTCAGGGTCATCGAGGAGGGTCCTTGGGTGCTGGATTCATGGTCACAGTCACCGGGGGGATGTCCTCGCGGTCTTTGTTTACTCAGGCACGGGCCGGACTCGGAGGGTGCTGAGTGTGCTGGATTCGAGGTTCGTGGCTGGCACCAGGGGTTGTTGCTGTTTGAGCAGAACCACTGCTCTTGGGAGTTCCAGTCTTTACATGAGCAAGTAGTCAGGTCCTCCGGGGTTTTTGAGGTTGCTGACCACAGGAGACACCGGGGTTTAGCAGGAGCAGGTTCAAGGATCGACAGGCCTGTAGGGCTGGAGCCAAGTCAGTTGGTGTCGTCCTCTTGTTAGCACCTGCACAGCAGGTCTTCTTTCTTCTTGTTCATCTTCTTTTTTCAAAATCGGGATCTGAGGAAGGAAGGTTCAGGATGCCCCTAAATACTTAATTTCTCTAAGAGGTGCTCTAAGTATATTTCTCATTAAATCCCACACTGGCATCAGTGTGGGTTTAATGTGCTGAGACGTTTGATATCAAACTTCTCAGTTTTCAGTGCAGCCATTATGGTACTGTGGAGTTCGTAATGACAAACTCTTAATGGAAGCACTGCACTTACAAGGTCTAGGAATTGGCCTAGACACTGTAGGGGTATGGGGCTCTTACACCTGTACCCTAATCACTGGTATAGTGCACCCAGCTAGAGGGGAGATTGATCAATGCCAGGGCAGTGGTTTGTAGGCATGGCACACAGGGATGCTTGCCAGGTTGACTATTCACTTTGTTCTGCACCAAAACACGCAGCCTACAAGGGCAGTGTGTGTGTATTAAGGTACAGGACCTCTAAGGGCGGCACAATACCTGCTGCCGCTCTTAGAGGACTTCCCTGGCCACGGTGCCCTTGGAACTCATGGCACCTTTTACAAGGGACTGACATGTGGCCAGAGAGGTGCCAAATGAGGGTACAAGGTACCGTTTTGGGAAAGAACCCAGGCCCTGGAAACCTGATTGGCAGGGACCCAGGGCACATCAAGTCAAAGTGACTCAGTAGTCTGGCAAAAAGTGCAGGGGTTACTGCAATAGAAACCCAGCTTCCTACTATGACATACCCCTGGACGGAGGGGGACATCACAGTGTTGGGAGATCTGCTCCTTGAATGCAACTGGCAGCTGTTTCAGAATTGGCAAGAGTCCTCTAATTTGGAACCAGGTGCTTTCCTGCTTCATGCAGCAATGAGCAACCTCTTCCAGTAATATCAAAACCATTGCAAGTCTTACTAACGTATGGATCCGTCTTAGTAATGAATGGATCTGATAAACATGCCATCGCGTCACATTATACTGTACTGCTACATCATGTGGCGCAACACTGGGAGAAATGCCTGGGGAGGGTTAAAAGAGTCTCCAGGAATGCTAGAATGCGACATGTCCAATTTAAATTCCTTCATCATAGCTATTTAACTTCCACAGAATAAACCGCAGGTTCCCGGAAGCCGACTCAAGGTGCCTCTGATGTGGTGAGGATGCTGCTGACTTCCTGCATATGGTGGGGCACTGCAAAGTTACAGTGGTATTCGGGGACACAGTATTGCACAACATAACTGACCTTATGGACAGACTTCTGCCTCGATATGACTCGCTGTGCTTGCAGGGGATAATTACCAGTACGAAAAAAACAAGCATGTGACACAGTTTATCGACCTAGCATTAATGCTCACTAAGCAACGCATCGCAATGCCCTGGACGTTCGCAAGGGTGCGAACTCAGGGAGACTGGATTGCATATCTACGGAAATAGGCTTGAGTCAAGGTAAATGTGAGGTCAAGTCCCCGGGGTTGAGGGGGCAGAGGTGTGTGCAATATGGAATGGTATATTCACTTTGATACATTCAGTCCTAGCATAGACGAGCAAGCACCCCTTCACGAGCACCAGGCACTCTGGGGTAGAGGGCTGCATTTGGGGTAAGGTGAGTTGGGGCCCGAACGTAGACCTGTAGGAGAGGGACACTATGAAGCGGACCATACTGGGGTGCTGGAGATCGTATTAGCGCCGCATTTTCCTCATTCACAGGCTCACTACTACAGAAAAATGCATATTTCGTGTGTCTTTCTTTGGTTTTTAGCCAGTGTCATAGTAGTCTTGTAATTGCCAATACTGTACACAAAGCTGCTGTGGCTGTTGGAAGGCCCAGCCGCTATCTACTGGAAGCAGAAAGGGCCAGCATGATAATAATCTTAAACAAAATGGTAATGGTAATGTAGTACTGTTTTACGATTTCTTATGAAAAATAATAAAGAACAATGGCAAAAAAACAACTTATGAGTTGTGGTCCACTGTGGTAAACCAGGAATCCAGAGTTGCCTCTGCTGAGGAGTGATAAAAAACAACGTGGAGGTCTGTGAGTTAACTATGGGAAAACAGGGTCCTCAAGTGGCCTTATTTGGGCGAAAACATGAGTTTTCAGCCTCAATGGATGTGACATATAAATATCACTTCACTTGATGCCACATTCGGTTTTCCAAGTTTACATTTCAACAAGTGAAAGATTTCTGAATGTGTCCCTGGGAAATGTCCCTGAGTTTCAGATTAATCTGTAGAAACCGGTGCGGCAATACCTTTTTGCCGATAATTTCTATTCCTTATAGAATAATAGATATTAGTGGGATCATTTTGCATTCAGTAATTTCAGATACCATCAGTGTCAGTAATGCTGGGTGAAAAATTACTGGTGCATGATTCCTGAAGTAATAAGAATGAGCACAGTGTGTGAACCATATGTGCAAAAAAGCAGGACTGAAGGAAAATGGATATTGGCAGAAAGTGCATTAAACGACCAAGCTGTCTCAAAGCCAGGTGCATATTCTGGGGCAGATTTACAAGCCCCTTGCGACACATTTACGGCGCTGTTGCGTCACTTCTGTGACGCAGCGGCGGCGTAAATCATGTGCCATGTTGAGTTACAACGTGACGCATCTAGGGAGATGCGTCACGTTGTAAACACCCTGCGCAACATGCAACCTGCGTCAGGGTTTCATGCGGGCGTTCTAGCGCAGGGTGGGTGTTCCCTCGCAGGTACGTCTCATAAAAGTGACGCAGTGAAATCTACAATATTTCACTGAGGCACTTTTACGGCCATGCTGCGTCAAACCCCAGCGCCTGCTTGAAGCAGGCGTAAGGATTGACGCAGCATGATAGGCATAGGGCACCCCTGAGCCTTGCTGGAGCTGCATCGCGCTTGCGATGCGACTCCAGCAATGCGCCGCATTTCCACCGGTGGATGCGACACGCATCTGCCCATCTGTGCGCCACAGTACGCACCATTGTAGGCGCATCAGTGGTGGAGCACGGGTGGGCAGATGCGTCGCAACTCTTCTGCCGCATCCCTGCTGATTAGCAGAGATGCGCCAGAAGTTGTAAATCTGCCCCAAAGTTTCTTGCAATTAAGCAGAACCTGCTCACTTTCATTTCACAGCGCATGACTGCTATATTTTGTAAGAATGATGGGCGACATGCATTTTATTAAAATACGTTCATATCAATATTCTGATCAATTTTTAAGAGTGAAAAGTGATGTTAAAAGATTACTCCCTCACTCTGGTCATGGTACTTGCCAAGCCAACCATAATTTCCAGAAGTTTTTTCAGGAACCACTTCTCACTGAAAATGTATGCAATTACTTGTAAACAGCCACAACGTCACTTCAAGTAAGTTCCTCTTTATCTGGTCAGAAGACTAGTTTAAAAAGAATATTAATTGTCTGTTTTTATGTGTATTTGATGCAACAAATTTCGGGCACTGATTCAAACACGATGTAACTGCCAGCAACGTTGTCGGAGTATTCTTGCATTTTCAAGCTGGCCAGAGTTCTAAACTGTGTTTTATTACTTGTCAGTTTTGTGTAATCTGGCCCGCATAACTTGGGGGAATGCGTTGAAGTGTCCTGCTAGACACATTCTAGTGTCTCAGCAGGCACTAGTTTATCAGCCACTCCTTTGAGGGCTGGCCATACACCCACCCCACACCCATCCACCACAGACTTCACTGGTCAGGTGACCCTGCTAATAAAAAGGCCTGAGTGCACGTGCTTGTGGCCAGTTACAAGTAACCATACTACTGTGTCTGCGTCCATTATTTCTATATATGTGGGCATCGACCCTAGAGCCCACGACTTTACATTGGCGACGAGTAATGCAGAATGCCCCCGACTTGCTGCCTGAGGCCACCTGCCATACAAGAGGAGAATAGTACCTACGACCCTGCTGAGATCCCCCTACAGGGGAGAAGAGCGTGAATCAGCCCGTAGTTGTTTCCACCCGGGAGTATCATTCCTCCTGCAGAGACATGCAGAGCGGCTGGCGTGACCCATGCATGCGGCGGCCCCGGCTGGGACGAGTATAAAGAGGGAACCGATGCCGCACCAGAATGGTGTGAAACCCCCGCACCTGAAGCTGGCTGATCGCACCCAGTGACCAGTTTCAAGCCTACAGAGCTAGGACTTTAAAGGGGGCATGCCGCCCGGTGCCCGGCATGTGTATACAGCGGCCTGCAGCATCCCACATACTTTGGCCCACGCACAGGAGGCCCCAGTCATGCCATAGGTCCACAATACAGGATCGAGACTGCCGCAACATAGAAGGAAGGTCAGCTGCAGCGCCACCTGGCGGTAATTGTGCCACGCTGCACCCTGATCTGCCGAAAAGGGGAATTGAAACCAAGGTTGTGAGAAACAACCAGGACTGGTGTTGAGAGCACCACTCAGTCTCACCCCATAGTGTCAGTAGGTCACCATCATAAAAGAAATACTGCAAGCTTAAGAAAGAGCAAATGTAGCCAAAGTAAGACTGAAACAATTAGTGCTACACCATTCTCCAACACTAGGACCACGTACCTGCAGTGCTAGGAGCAGTTTCCCTCGGGGAAAAGACAGGTGGGGAGAAAGGCATCCCACACTCCATGTGACAAGATGCAGGCGTACAGGGAGCCAGCAGAGAGCAGGGCACAAGTCCTAAAAAAAGAAGTGGGGGGACTCTCCAAGGTAGGCATGGTCACAGGAAGTTACATCACGACAGGAAGTGACATCCCGACAGGAAGTGACATCACATGTAAGGCAGATCTATCATTTGCATATATTGCAAGATTTAACAATTGAAGCTGCTTGGTACTTAAGCCTGTGACTTAAGGTCCCTGTATGAAGGAATTAGCAGTTTACAGATAAATACAGACAGAAAACAATGTGTTTACTGTCTACTGTCTACTGTCTATATTTATTTGGTCATCTCCCGAATAGGCAGATTGCATAATGAGCCTCGGGAATAGAACTGCACAGTTTTTAACACTGCCCTCTATTGTGCACAAGTCCAATAAGAGCCTAGTTGTCTCAGCCCCTCCAGGTGACTTCCTCTGGCCTAGGAGATGTCATGGGTGTAGCCTGTAGTATGGTCATACCAAAACAAGCCAGTTGTGGCGCATAGATACAACCCAGATTTTCAGGGAAATCTCAGCGTTTCCTTTTTAGGTCTGTCTTTCTATGAACATACCTGTGCTGCACTTGATTTAAGCATTGAGGTGTCCCACTAGCTTTGCGTTCTGCTAAAGGTTTCAAAGCTCTACCCAGGGCCGGTTCTAGGATTTGCGAGGCCCTGGGCTGAAAGCGCACGTGCAAGGCCCCCTCTAATTTACATAAGTGGCCCCTTGCAAGGAGACCCTTCACAGACACTGTGGGGGCCCCATTGTCCAGCATTTTGGCGCCCCCACAGTTTTAACTTTTACTCCACAAGCATTTCTCACACCTTCATAGGTGTGAAAATTGATTGTGGTCTAAAAGTTAAAACTGTGGGGGCACCAAAATGCTGGACAATGGGCCCCCCACAGTGTCTGTGAATGGTCTCCTTGCAATTGAGGGAGCGTCTCTGTCTCCCTCCCCTATGCCTCCTGACACCATCCATGAGAGGCCCAGGGAGGGGGCCCACTCCAATGGACCTTAATTGCAGGCAACACCTTTCTTTGTAATCGATAGCCAGGGAAACAACAGGAGACATCACCAGTGCGTGGCCCCATGCTGGTGGGCTGAGTGCGAGGCCCTGTGCAGCCGCCCACGCTGCCTATGCCTAGCGCCGGCCTTGGCTCTACCCCCATATCTGGAGTAACATAGTTTCATGAGAACATTCGTGCTTAGTATTTTATTGGTCTAGTGGAGACTAGACTATGTCCGATTACAATGTGAGCGTCCCAAGAGTTTGTTTTCGGTACACCCGCAGGCTTTTGCACTTCGGACTGGAATGCGAATTTGAACTGGGATCAAGTAAAGTTTGTATATTTTCCCATCACATGATGAAATAAGACTACTTGCACGAGAAAGACAAACTTTTAGCATGATCCCTTAGAGGGTGCATGAAGTATGTTTCTTAAGCTGTGGGGTTCCGGCGACCAGTTCACTTATACAGCACGTCTTTAGTGCCACAAAACAAAAGGGAAAACATGTTTCTTTGTGTCTCGAACCATGACACTTCACTTTCCTTTTTTCACGAAAAAATACTTCACCTGGTCTTTGTGATTAATGCAAACATTATCTGTCCATGGTGTACACAACTAAGAGATGGTACGACAGGACCACCCAGGCCTTTAAGGTTGTCACATTAAGGATGTAACAAGAGACTGGCTAACCTGGCCCTACTCATAGCAAAGTGCATCCCCACTTGAAGTCCAAAGTTCCACCTTCCCTGGCTTCATGGAACTAGGACGTTCTCAGGTGGGCTGGCACCAAGAGCCATGTGCTGCATAGAGAATAGGCCAGGGGATTCTGCAAGCACCCCTTAGCAGATAATTGACACTCACTTCAGAAAGACCTAAAAACAACTCTATCCGAGAGATCTCTCCCAAGAAGAACGCGCTATGCACCACATAAGATCAATGCACCCATCTATTTGTATCTCCAAGATCTGAGACAGTTACCCTATTGCTTGACAGCGGTGACCTATTTTCCCACGTCGCCCTATTCTCCTCACAGTCTTAATAATGTTTAGCTCTTTCTACCTTGTGATCGCACCCCTCCCCTCCTCCCCCCTCCACCCCCGCCAAGTTCAACATTCAAACTGTTTATTTTCAGAGCAACAGAGTAGTTCCTGATTGGGACGAGTTAAAGGCCATAATGTTAATCGCTTCGTACATGTTATTAGCATAACTTAGTTTCACACTCGATCTACGAGCAGGCAGCAGGCGAGGCCGGGAGAGGAGTCTCGAGCAGGGCAGGCAGCAGCTGAGGCCGGGAGAGGAGTCTCGAGCAGGGCAGGCAGCAGCTGAGGCCGGCAGTGGAGTCTCGAGCAGGGAAGTCTGGAGTGGGAGGCGGAGGCAGGTCAGGCAGCAGGCAAGGATGGACGCGGTTTTGATGGAAAAGGGTAGACGGCGTTTTGATTGAGCAGGGTGGACGGCGTCCACCCTGGAAAACCCTCGAAAATAAGTGGGGGGATGCCGTCCACCCGCGTGGTACCCCGACTCGTGCCCTGGCTGAGAGCACCCTTGAAGAGATAATGCCACTTAAGGTAAGTGCCTGGTTCCACCGAGATGTTAGGAAAAGAGACGCTGCGCATGCCCTGTGACACTAGCGGTCCCCAGAGAAAGAGGGGAGGAAAGGACTAGAATGGCACAAAAGCAGGAAGGAGAGCACCGACACCCAAACTGCACTAGTGCCGCCCCCAGTGGGCCAGAGACTATTTAGGGACTGCTCCCAACACTGAATTTAATTTAAATTTAATTTATTATTATTATTATTTATTTTTTATTTTTTATTGTTTAGTTAATTAAAACCATAACAATTTGATGAATTTCACGCAACTGGTATACACATTTATAGACATATCATTAAAAAAAAAAAAAGTAAGTGATAAAACGTCTTAATTAAAAAAGGCAGGATAAAGCTCAATAATTTTCCTACTGTTTGTACATCACTATACAGTACAATAATTCATTCATTGGTCAAAAACTCTAATCATTAACAATTTAAATTTAAATCTTCTTGTTGTTTTATGCGTTTCGCAAATGCCTGCAAGAATTTCACCAGCTTGCAATTTATTCGAGGAGCGGTTGTGTCCAGGCTTCCAATAATGGCAGATCTGCATGTGTGTAGTTTACTGATCCGAAAACTTTCCTTTAAAAAGTATGAACGTTCCTTGGCTAACATCTTACAGTGACAGATTATGTGTATTAAATCTTCTTTATGGCTACCACACAATCGACATGTAACAGCGGCATGCTGTTTCCAGGCAGGATCGTCGGCTAGTGTTGGAAAAACACCGAATCTCAGAGACATCAGCTTTCTCTTAATAAATATAGAGTAGGTTATTTCCATGTATATTGCTGGTGTCAATGTCTTATAGCCGTTTATCACAGCCCATGAGTGGGATCGATGGGAAAACATTTCTTTGTCCAAAACTAATGAATGTAGTTTAGCCACTTTATTTAAGGTCAATTTTAGTGCAGCAAATGACAGGTTTTTGTCCCATAAGGTTTTTGAGCATGTTGTCTCCAAAGCATACGCGAGTAATTGATTTGCTTTTTTTTGTATTTTAAGCTCTTGCCATAGATGGGTGTTAAGATTGTTATAACATGCTGTACGCTTGATCTGATACCACACCTTAATGTATTAGTATAATCTGCCTGGGGTCTCATTTTTTAATCCAAACTCTAGTTGCATGTGCGCTGGTGATGAACTGGTTGCTAATCGTAATACCTTTTTGTAAATTTTTGTTATCAGGCTGTTTAATAAATCTGCATCCTTTCTGTGCATTGCCGCACTTGCGTAGGTCAGGGTTGGAAGCACTTTGTTTGCCATTACAGTTAGTAAGGGTTTGAGTGATGGCCCTTCCAATTTTTTGGCCAAAGTACTTAGTCCAAATAATAGGGAACTTGCTCTTTGGGTCAGATATTTCTTCTGTTCTTTGAAATTGAGTTTATCATCAATAAAAAAGCCCAGGTATTTGTATGCTGAGACCTTCTCTAACACTTTTCCTTTTAGTCGAATATCAAGATGCGAGCAACGGCGGTTGGTAATCAACATAGTTTTGGTTTTTGAGATGTTTAATGCCAGCTTATTAGCCGACAAGAAGGTCGAGTGTTCCGTTACTAGTCTGGTTAGTCCCACCTTCGTTAAACTCAGAAGTACTATGTCATCTGCGTAAGCTAGATGGGTAAGCTGTAAGACTCCTAGTTTCGGTGTGTGGGCATTACAATGGTTCAGTTTCCCCGAAAGATCTGAAATGAAGAGATTGAATAGATGCGGAGCGAGGACACACCCCTGTTTGAGGCCAATCGTTGTAGGAACTTTTCTCGACAGTCGTGTTCCATCACATATTTTTACTTGCGACCAAGTATCCGTGTAAAATAGTAGCAAACCCCTTCGAATTTTCTCTGGTATTGCCCCTGTTCGCATCTTAGCCCACAGTAGGTTGCGGTCGACACTGTCAAAGGCCGCCTGAAGATCAATAAAGCACATATTCAGGTCCTGTTTAATGTTCATGCACTTTTCCGCAATCATAATGATGGATAGGATGTTTGCTGTTGTACCAATCCCCTTCCTGAACCCCGTTTGATTAATGGGGATCAGGGCTTTTTCGTCTGACCAGGCTGTTAGATCGTTTAATAGTAATGATGCAAAATATTTTGCCTCGACGTCCTGCAACGCTATCAGGCGATAGTTGTTTACTAAGGATCTGTCTCCGCCTTTATAAATTGGCGTGAATATTGATCCTTGCCAGCTTTCAGGAACCTGATTCAAGTTTTGCACAGCTGAGAACAGTTCCGCCAGGCAAGGTCCCCAAAATTCAGGGGCATGTTTGTACGCTGCTTGTGGGATGCCGTTTGGACCTGGCGCCCCATTGGTTTTTCCTTTTTTGATAATTTTCATTATTTCTTCCGACGTGAATGGGTTACTCTGGAGGTCTGTACCCAATATGTTACAATATATGCTGGTCGTTGGTTTACTCCAAGGTTCTTCAACGGGGCACATTGTATTTTCACTTTTTGTACATGGGTCGCTATTTAGTGTTATCGGCGTGGTGTCTTTACATTTTTTTGCTAGAAACGCTGCCCACTCTGATTCTTGCACGTTGGAACTTAAGACGTTACGGGGTCTTGTTAGGCGATTTATTGTTTGCCAAAATATGTTAGTATTCTGTAGTTTTGAACTATAAATTAGTTTTGACCAGAAGCTTTCGTTTGTTGACCTATTAATTTTCCAGACCATATTTTTATATTCTTTTGTTTGTGCACGGAAACTGAACCATTGGCTTGAACCTTGAACCACTGCTTTAAGACTGAGTTGTGTATTGGCCCATTACAGGTCCAGTGAGAGTTGCACGTCCTAAGAGGCAGACTGCCACCACCATAAAAGCAAGGAGATCCAAACCTCCCACAGCGATCCTGAGTTGCACCTTGTCAAGGTGAAGAAAGGAATGGAAGAGGCTACAGATAGGATCCATTAAAGCACTCCAACCTCCACTACCATCCACAAAATGGCTGATGCACATGCAAGAAGACGTTGAGTCCTACAGCCAGGACAACATTTTTGAGTGGTCCAAGAAGGAAGAAGATGTGCAGTCCTACAGACACAACAGAGCTGGCAGAAGGTCCCTGTGAGGAGAACTAATGCCACGTGGCCTGACATCACTTTGCGGCATGTGCAGAGAAGACATGCAATGTGGCTGAATGCCACATCACACATCGAGCAAGAAGAGAGTGAGGCACAATACCACATTGCGAAAAAGATTGACAATCCTGTCACACTGAAGAACCGGATGACCACAGGTGCGCCTGAGAGACCAACAAGGGGATTAGAATGAGGACTCATGCCAGTACTAGAGTGCATCTGCGGACACAAGCCAGGCACTGAGTGGACCAACATCCCTGGAGACAGCTGAATGGGAAAACCACATGTAAGCCGCCTGCGAGCACAAACTGCGTCTCTCTCCCCATGCTTCCCAGTGCGACCGTCAGTTCCCAAGCATCTTGTGCTTAAGCCAGATGGCATCCTTGCTCCCAACCACATATGCCAAGGGAGAAGAACAGCACTTGCAAAGACACTGTGCTACATGGCTGCAAAGTCCCTCCAGTCACCTTCACTCCTAGCGAATCATTAACACCTGCCATCCAGGTCTAACTGCAACAACATCATCATTGCCTGATCCAACGAAGGAGCTTCTCATCACCAGGTGGCGGCTTACACTCACAAAACATCAAGGTACCAACAAGGTATTCCTTGCAACATGAGGGACCAAGGGTCCAAAGACTATCTGACAGTCCACCACACCTGACTCCTGTTGGTAAGCACACCGACCATGAGTCATCCACCCTTGTGTTTCCGTGAACGACTTAGCCATGGTTCTGTCAGTGATCCTGCAGCGGCCCCAGGCAGCCCACATGCAGCCTTGCACAGTCCATGTATTCCCGGGCAAACCGAGGGAAAAGGACATTTCTGCACCCAGGTATCCTGGTGCAAGAGATGGTCTGGAAGCTGCTCCACCAACAAAGTACCAGGAAGCACCAGGGCTTCAGATGAAAATGTCCAAACGCCAACCCAGTCCTAACAAGTCTTGTCATCACAATGCCAAGCTGCCCCAAGAGTAAGCTTCAGAGCGGGACTACAGTGATGTTCCTGATGCACCACATTTGAACTGTTAACACTAACCACATCAAGTAAGAGCACAAAGGACTGACCATCAGTCCGTGAGTGGACACTGACTCAACTGACATGCTGTCAAAAGTACCAAACTAACTCTACACAGTGTTAGTGCCCAGTGGTAGCTGGTAAATCATGAACGTGTGCAGAGATGACCGGGAGCTTTCAGCTGCACCCGTCCACCGCTGTCCTGCGGACTGTCTCTTGAGGCTGTGAGACTGTGTTGTTTTAGTTGTTTTCTTACATTCCCGCCGGGTGGACTTTTTTCTGCTTTTCAATAAAGTTTGGGAGGAATGTAGTGTCCTGCTGGACAGGTTCTAGCATCTCAGCAGGCACCAGTGTACCAGCCACTCCTCTGAGGGCTGGCCATATACCCACCTCAAACCCATCCAACACAACCGTCATCGGTCAGGTGGCCCTGCAAATAAAAGGGCCTGTGTACATGTGCTAGCGGTCAGTTACTAGTAACCATACTACTGTGTCTGTGTCCATAAGTTTTAAGTAAGTGGTCCTAGAGCCCACAACTTTGCATGTGTCAATGCGGTTTGTGAAGAAATTGACATATGTAAAGAATTTGAATGCAATGGATAGCAAGACTCATGTGGCGCATAGGACACAGATAGGTAGAACTTCCTTATACACACAAGCCTTTCAGTGCCCTCTTGTATTCATTTGAGCTCTTGCCACACATACATTCTTCATCATGCATTTAAGCATGCACACTCTCCTACAATCACAAACCGTGAATGCAACCCTGCGTTTACATACATGTTTATATACAAACACACAATGTGTACTTAAAAGGCTGCTATTTACAGCTATCTTTGGCATGCAGGAGATTCAGGTTTTGTGGAATGTGTAACTTGTTTATTCACATATTTACTTTACAGACAGCCGTCTTCGAAGTTCGGTACATATTCGACTATGATGGTTACTCTTAAGTTAACTGATTTTGTCTTGTGATTGCAGACATTTTTGTCTGCCATCTTGGGAAGGTAGCACTATTTTAAGACAGGCTAAATCTGGTGACATGTACAATGAGATTTCAATGAAGTCTTACACTACACCATGCAAGTTTATATGCTGCTGATTATTTATTTTATTAGGACTCAGGATTACCTACAAACGGCGAGGTAGGCATAATTTTCTTTTTAAACAGGGGTATATCGTGTAATAACTTGAGCATATACCATTTCAGAGATGCAAATCAGTAACATATCCACAACACATCCATTTCCGATTCCAGAAGCATAGGATTTTCAAGATGTTTCGTCATTGGGCGTTAACTTCATTTGGGTGAGGGACAGGCAAGAATGCAGACATGGTTGCTACAGAACTCTAACTCGGTGTCTGCAGAGGATTCCCCCATAATTTCCAGAAAGCTGCAAAATTAAAAAGAGAGAGTAAGGAAGCAATAATGTATTGATTAATTCAGAATAGAGTTTATACTCACTTGAGGTATGCTAGACATTTTCTGCATTGTCCCCGGCAATTAGAGTGAACCCATGCTCCCCACGAGTCACAATGCACAGGCATACACATCTTCCAAATGCTGGGGTCTCACTGGCACTATTTTATCACCTTACTTTCTTTTGCCTTTTCATCTTCTCCTCTCCGAGCTTTGTATTGTATAAATTAAACTGCCTCAAATCTTTTATTCATAGATGTCACACCACCATAAATCTGTGCGTTTTAAATATGGTCAACCCTCCTTCATTCTAGAACTTCTATCTATCTATCTATCTATCTATCTATCTATCTATCTATCTATCTATCTATCTATCTATCTATCTATCTATCTATCTATCTATCTATCTATCTATCTATCTATCTATCTATCTATCTATCTATCTATCTATCTGTCTGTCTGTCTGTCTGTCTGTCTGTCTGTCTGTCTGTCTGTCTGTCTGCCTGTCTGTCTGTCTGTCTATCTATCTATCTATCTATCTATCTATCTGTTTGTCTGTTTGTCTGTCTGTCTGTCTTTTGTTAAATACATATATAGAAATTAACACACATACATACGCACACACGTATTGATAGTGAAAGTAAAAGTACAAAAACTAACATTTAAAAACATGACATTCACCAGTTATATTCTACTGAGCTAACTATAACTTGTGCCTCCATCATACACTGGTTAAAACCTCACCTATTACATCACCCATGACATGTTAAATGACATCATTGATAATGTCACTGATAGCATCTCACATGACATCATTGATGACTTGAAGTGGACGAGCCACTGAAAGCTCAAGCTAGGCTCGAGCCTGAAGCCTGGCTCTGGCTCAGCTCGAGGCCATGTTGGAAACTCAAGTCCATAACAAGCTAAGCTTTCATGTGGATTCTGATTGCCTCCCACTCTCTACACAAGATTAGAAGTGGGCGATATATTCTGCTCCACTGGCAGAATTGGCGAAACTTTGACCACTTTAAATTACGCTTGTAATGCGGAGTTCCAGTCAAACTCAGTCAAGTGCAGCATATTTGTTGCTCTTGTGTGGCTCGAAAATGCTAAGTTGGCAAGTGCGAGTGAGCAGAGATCTGATTGGCTGACAACACTTCAACCACAAAGTGTCGGCAGTCATCTTGGGACTCGAACTGTAAAAACAATGAAAAGGGGGCAGGGACGGAATACTCTGACCCCCTAGTCCTGGTTCTGGGGTAGTCTTTTGCCGTAAAATCTTGTCCCCAGGGCCTGCCACCTCCCCGGGGCAGGATGATATTGTTTTAACTGGAGGGGGGGTTTTGAGAGCACCGGGGGGCACCAACTCCAGGGGCTATATAAAAAATGGATGTGGGCTGTCCAGACCATCCATTGCCTTAATGGGCCCTGGGGACCACTATCTCCTAGGGGCCATGAATCACAATTAAAGTGAGCCATTTACTGCCCTGGGGACCGCCACCTCCCTGGGGCTTCAGTATAGGTTTCAGACAGAGCTGGCCGCAATGCACCCCCCCCCCCCCCGGCCCATTCCCGACCTTGAGGACCATAAACCCCCTGGCACTAGCCCTAAATAAAGGATGGAGAAGGCCCTTAATTGCCCTGGGGCCTGCCACCCCCAGGGCTGTTTTTCTAAGTCCTGTGGTGCCCACCACTGGGACATATGCAAAAGAAAGAATTGATGGACGGAATGCTGGACAATGCAAACATTCGCCCCCAGTCACAAGGATCTGGCTTTAATCCATCATTCTTTTGCTCACCAAACTACCCCAGTTAGGACCCAACCATATGCAAATCAGTCTTGACCCTGTTCCTTATGGGAACAGTGCATCCTGAACTGCTAAACCAGGTCCTCCCTGGACTAGAAACAAGCATGGGACTGGTTTTTAGAGCATCACCCTTCATCAGCCAGGCTAGCTAGGATACTTGTTTCCAGTCCAGGGCAGACCTGGCCTGGCAGTTCGGGCTGGACTGTTCCCATTGTGTGCAGGGTCAATACTGATTGGCTGGGTCCAAACTGGAATGGCATGGTGAGCAAAAAAAACTGTGGATTAAGGCCCAGATCTCTGTACTGGGGTTCTGCATTCTGTCCATCAATTGTTCTTTTTGCATTTGTCACCCCGAGTGGGACGGGTATGCTCAGGCGTGGGTCCCGTGCTCTCCATGCCACTGGAGTCAAGCTGTCCTGCCTGAGGAGGGCTGAAAGCCCGAAACTGGTCCTACATGCTTGTTTCCAGTCCAGGGAGAACCTAGCCTGGCAGTTCAGGCTGGACTGTTCCCATTGTGTGCAGGGTCAATACTGATTGGCTGGGTCCAAACTGGAATGGCATGGTGAGCAAAAAAACAGTGGATTTTGGCCCAGTTCTCTGTACGGGAGGGAATGTATGACATTGTTCGGCATTCTGTCCATCAATTGTTCTTTTTGCATTTGTCACCTTTAGTGGGACGGGTATGCTCAGGCGTGGGTCCCGTGCTCTCCATGACACTGGAGTGAAGCTGTCCTGCCTGAGGAGGGCTGAAAGCCTGAAACTGGTCCTACAATGCTTGTTTCCAGTCCAGGGAGAACCTGGCCTGGCAGTTCGGGCTGGACTGTTCCCATTGCATTGCGTGCAGGGTCAATACTGATTGGCTGGGTCCAAACTGGAATGGCATGGTGAGCAAAAAAACGGTGGATTTTGGCCCAGATCTCTGTACTGGAGGGAATGTATGACATTGTTCGGCATTCTGTTCATCAATTGTTCTTTTTGCATTTGTCACCCCGAATGGGACGGGTATGCTCAGGCGCGGGTCCCGTGCTCTCCATGCCACTGGAGTCAAGCTGTCCTGCCTGAGGAGGGCTGAAAGCCTGAAACTGGTCCTACAATGCTTGTTTCCAGTCCAGCGAGAACCTGGCCTGGCAGTTCGGGTTGGACTGTTCCCATTGGGCGCAGGGTCATTACTGATTTGCATATGGCTGGGTCCAAACTGGAATGGCATGGTGAGCAAAAAAACTATGGATTTAGGCCCAGATCTCTTTACTGGGGTGATTGTATGACATTGTTCTGTATTCTGTCCATCAATTGTTCTTTTTACATTCACCACTGGGAGATAGCAGTTTACTTTCGAAAGCAAGCTATAAGACCTCTCTCCGCGAACAGGAGCAGGAAAACTGCTCTCACAGTTGGGAGAAGTCTTTTCATCTGTTGAGATAAAAAATTGCTCCCACAAACAGGCAGCTGCATTTTTTGCTGCTCTCCATGAGGCAGTGCGGGCATTAAGGCTCCCCACGCAGTCCCCAGCATAGCACACTGGGTGTCCTGGGTGGGCTTCAGGTCACCCAGGATGAAGAGGGCCATCCCCCGGAATGAGGTCCCTGGGGCCAAAATCGGTATGTTGGGGCCACGTGGTCCCTCATAGGAAGGGGTATGCACAATTCTTCCTGTCTTGTGCCTGGATGGTGGATGTCTTAACAAAAGGGACCACAGTGTGTTTGCTGACGATGTTGGTGAAGAGTTCTTGATGCAGAGGAATATGAGCAGGGCTGGGCATCAAATTTCACTCCACTTGCGTAGTTTGTGGAATTGGCAACTCTGCCTTCTGTGGAAAGTTAAAATCTTGATATCTTACTTAAATATAATGTCTCTTTAACCTTTGTATTTTGAGGGAATTTTGTAGGTTTTAAAGTCCTAACTTATGATGTTCTTATCATACCTACCCATAACGTCTATTTAACTTTTGTTTACTAGTTAATGTATGTGTTTTTTAATGTAAAGAAATATCTTTTTACTATACCTAACTATAACAACAGGTGTTTTTATCAGTTAAGTTCTGTTTTTTACCCAATTCCATAGCTGATAGTGATCATATTCACCCAACTCCTTTGCTGAGCATAGTGTTTTACCATTCAAAGCATGTGGTTGCACCTCTGCTAAAATCCACGCCAATGGCCAACCCCAGGGGGCTGCGTACAGCCAGATACCCCCCACCCAGCATTTTTCTTTCTTGTTTGTGGTACCGCAAGACTGTAGAAGCTTCAATCAGGAGTCTCATGGTACTACATACAGGGCTGCACTGGGTCCTGCAGAAATACTGTGGGACCCACAGCAAGAAAAAAAATAGTTTGGTCCTAAAATGGGTCGCTTTGGAAACCTCAGTAGGCATTAGGGCGTCAGGCTATTCCTACCCTGCTCCCTAGTATCGTTCTTTTTTTTAACTCAGGACATGGGTAATGAGTCCCTGGGTCCTGTAATGTTGGCGGCAATTTTATATTCATATTGCGACTAGCTAATCAGATCAGTCAGTCCTACAGGAGTGTAGCGATCCTATGGGCGCCAAAAAACTGACAGGACATAAAGCCCTCTTAGCCAATCAGATTTTTCTAAATTTTGAATTTACTGTGGGAGACTCACAGGACCTACCATTACATGTATCTACTTTTTTACACCTCTAAATAATGAAAAGTACACTTTATGAGTACATTTCAAACTTTCTGTCATGTTTGTTGTAATTCTCTTTAGCCGTTACTTTAACCTTTGGCCTCTTTCTGTGAATGTCTAGGGTTTCTTTAGCGTAAAGTGATATTTTTTACTATATGTAATGTCAACCCCCACCGCGCATGCCTGTGTGGTTGGCTGCCGGGTCGGGCCTGTGGCCAGGCCCTGTATCCAACCCCTCATTGGTGCCCAACCCCATGGAGAGGACTGCTGAAGGCCGTGAGCAGCTGGTGATTGTGCATCAGGCTCTGCACCCAAACCCTCAGTGCACACAGCTGAAGGCTACGTGCTGCTGGGGGGTCGACAGAGGGCCTGGTACCCAAAATCACACATGGCTGACTATATATGGGCTGGCCTTTTTCAAACATTTCTGGTGGGTGCCCACCAGAGGTACCCACACTGCTGGGACTGTCAGGTGCCACAGGAGGAGTCCTGTGCCCCCCACAGGCCCAGCTGGCTCCCCGTAGTAGGGTGCTGGCAGGCGTCAGCACCTTTTCTTTGCTCCTGCTAGACGTGAGCAAAGTTCTGTTTTCTGCTCGGGGGAGAACATGAGGGGTATGATTACACCCTCCCAGGCAAGGAATCACATTGTCCTGGGGGTTGGTACCCAGGACAGTGCTCAGTTATGGGCTCTGGGAGAAGGGGAGCTATTGACTTCGTTAGGGAACATACAGCCCTGCTCCCTTCATTAAAATAAATTTGCCCAGAGCATGAAGTCCCCCGGGCCTTGACAGGTTCGGGGAAGGGAGCTGCATACCCCCTTTTCCCTTTAAAAAACATGTGGCCCCGGGGCAAGGGGTCTCCAAGGCATGAGGAGGCTCTTGTAGTGTAGTTCCTATATTCCCAATAGGTTCTGCGCATTGGAATAACATATACTATAGTTTAGACGTAGGTCTGAAGTCCCTATAGTATATATTAGACTTAATTGTGAGTGCCAGCTAGCTCAGAGGTCACTAGAAACACAAGAAGGGATTAGTTTCTGACAACCGCATAAACATGACAACTTTGTTTCCCAAGAATAAGAAATCAATCTCTAGAGTCACGGAAACAATAGATAGCTATTTCACTCAGTCAATCGTGCATGCTTTGTTTCACCAGAGGTGCTGAGAAATTAGAGAGACGGGCGTTTTCAATAAAAGTATTTATTGAACAGTCTTCTTTCTCAAGCATAAGAAATGTACTTTTACAATCGTAATACTGGTAATAAAGTACAGAGTGTATATAATACGAACAGTATTATAAAATGGTACTGTAAAAGCATGATATGGTTTCTAAGCCATAAATTGCCTTAAAACGGATAAAATACATACAGTGTTAAAATGATGGCTAAAAGTACTCAACTGGTGCTTCTAAAATACGCCTACCCCGGTGTACCTGACCTAAGCCTAGCACAAAGGGAAGAAGTAAGTGAGTGAGTACGTTACATTTAGTATTTTCTGCCAAGAATCTAATCAAGAATTCTCCAAGGGTCTAATCAGCTCCGTATCTTGGTTTAGAATGAAGGAGGTCTTGTATCTCTCTCTCAGGACTCGATTTCCCAGTAACCTGCAAGGGTAGCCTGGAAACACTTGAGTTGGATTTCTCGGCAGGAGAAAAGACAGAGTCTCTCAGTGTGTCAGCTGGAGGGTCGGCTTCCTTCGGCATTTGCTGCTGCAGGGCGTCGGGCAAGTAGTTAGTCAATCTGCTCCAAACCACTGTGTGTTTGTCTGGGCAAATCTAGGCATATTTATACTTTTAAGGTGCCGAGTTTGACTTGTGATTGGACTTAATAACGTCATCAAAGACTCAGTTCTTCCAAATCTCCATGATGTCCTAGATAAATTAGTATTCAGGCAAGGGGATGTCCCTAGCTGCTGAAGGCGGGTTTTTCTAAGAAATCGTTGCTGATTCTTGGAACATAGTGGAAGTAGCCATGCCGTATTTGGGCTGCATAGGCTCAGTCTAAATATGGTAATGATTTCTATGCCTATATAAGGATCGGTTAATCTATACCTATATAAGGGCATGAATCGGGAAAATTTACACTAGGGTCCGAGATTCATTTATAACACCCACTCCATGATTTTAAGTTCAATAAAACTAAACGTATAAGTACTGAACCTATCTAAAGCTAGTGTTTACAATCCCACCCAAAATACAATTCGCATTTGCGAAGGCTTGTTTGAAATCGAACGAGCATAGACTTGTATATACAAACAGTTCTCTACAGACATGAAGCCTAGTGTGGGAAATTCATTCTGTCATTTATACAGTATTTTTTTTTTTAGAGCATCTTATAGCACAATATTTAGTTTATGATGATCAGGTCAAATATTGTCATTTCAGGAAGTTTTCAAAAGAAATCTTGTTCTCCAAGAATAGTTCTACTTTGAGCAGATTACTCTGTGCCAAAAGTTCCATTTTGGAAAAAGTTCGAATTTTTATCGCAGAAAAGTTTTCGTTAGATGGTTTATTTTTAAACAATGAAGGCAGAAATTCAGAGTTCAGGCAACGCTGTGTGCATGAATCAAAAGCTATAATCGGTGTCAGGAGAAAACATAAGAGCGTCTAGGCTGGCAAAGAAACCGTCCACCATAGTAGGTGAAAGTGGAACCGCTTCAGTTAACAAATCAAATGTGCATAGTTGAGGATCATTGCCGTCAGCCTTTGATGCATTAGCAATGTCTGCAATAAGAGGTACCTGTGTGCCTGTAGTTTCTCGTATCTCACCCTCAGTTAGACTTGCCGGTGAGACCTCAATGAATGGCGTCATCAGAATTGGCAGCCGTTGGGGGCAACACGATGCATGAGTCATTACCGGACCTAGCAAGGCGTCAACATCTGATGGCAGGACTGATGGAAGTGTAAGACAAATGTCCAACACATATTCTTCTCCGCAAAGCAGGCATCGTAGAACAGGTAAGATGCAATCTTGCCAAATTGGTCTGAACGATAGAAACCAGGTTGTGTTCAGATCTCTTAAACGAGCCAAGCCAAAAATCTGTGTAATTCTCTCACGATACCTCATGGCAAGGAGGGTTCCTTCCATTGTAGTCTGGGTATCGTCGATGACCGGACTTGCCATATTGGAGAAGAAGGAATAAAAATAGAATTCCTGCTACAAGTCCCAAGATGAGAGGCAGGCCGCCGAACACAGAGTGCACGAAGTTTGGAAAAATGCTGAGGACTGCTTCAAATGGTGTTAACAGTCCCGAAAAAATCGTCTTAAATACATGTGCGATGCCGCTGGTATCAGACATGTTTAAGATTTGACTTAACATTTCTGCGAAATGTACTGTGCAGTTTGTTGATAATAATGCATGTATCTCTGCTGAAGTCCTTGCAACTTGCAGATCATACGTTTCTCTAGACGAGGCCAGTGGCACATTTTTTTGTAAAAGAATTACTTTCATTCTGCTTAAAGCATCAATTCTTTTAGAAGAGATATTCAGTGAAGGCCATAATTCCGTCTCCCTGTCTGTCTTGCTCTTTGGAGAAGTGTGGCTCAATGGTTAGAGCGGCAGACCCTGATGCAGAGGTCTGGCCTGGGACCAGGGTTCAATTCCTGCCTTGGCTGGTCTCGGCGGATCTTGGACTCATAATTCCTTGGACCGGATGCCTCGCCTCGGTGCCTACTCTAAGCATGGGTCACACGCTGCAACTCTGGGCAATAGCTTGCTTAGTCTCCACAACGGCCCCCTTTCATGGGGAAAAACCAGGAAGGGTTCCCTAGCGGTATGAGTACAGCGCCAGGACACTCAGGAGTATCAGTGCGCTTTACAAGTACGGCTACATTTACATTTACAATACTTGCATACAACAAGTGACCTTGGATGACACACTAACGAGATAAGTATTTCCTGGCAACATGCCACAACAGCTGTGGTCATTGAGCATAACATAGCTGCCATTGGATAGCAGCCTGAAAATTGGTTCTATCACTGTGGATAGAGTACCGTGCAGGTGGCATGAGAGGTTATTTTCAGAACTGTCGCAGGCTCCGTGTAAATTAATACCTTGGCACAAAAGTGTACCGCTTAGTGAGTTCTTGCAATTTTTACCACTAAGGAATACATCTTTTCCCTTATTCCAACATTTGTGTGTGTAAGGTAAAGTCCAGGTCGACTTAATGTATTCTTTACCCAACCTTTCATACAGGCCCGCTGGTATATGCTGTAGACAATACTCAAACTGGAAAATTGTCACTGGTATCGTTATGGTGCCATGTATTATCCATTCAATGACAGGCTTCTCAGAAACTGTTAATGATAATCTTTTCAGTTTTCAATGCTCAGCACCGTATAGTCTGCTCCTTTTTGTGTCAAAGATATTTGTTTATCTGTAAGGTTAAATACAGAAAACAATGACATGGTGTTGATTAGACGACATGGCACGTAGCTTGAAAGAAGATTTTGCAACATCCAGCCTAGGTGCATTATAGAACGTAATTGAGACTGGCCATGTTGTAACATTAGCAAGTCCTGCTCTATTATGTCAATTGCAGATGATACAATGCTGTCCAAAGAATATATTCTGGAGGACAGAGTTGTTAACCCATTGTCCACTACAGAGAGAGATTTCTTTAAATTAAAATGATCAATTTCTCGTATTCTTTCTGCAGTTTCCATTTGCGTTATTTTCCAAGCTTCGTTGTACGCAGCATGTATACTGGCGTATATGAAACATTTTTGACGTGGTTTGCGAGGCCCTATTAAGAAATCTCGCAAATCATTGCCTTCTTTAAGTAAAGATAAGTGTTGTTTGATTTCTGGAAGTGTAGATTTCTGTAGCCACTCAAGGCATAGCTTTCCTACACTATAAGTAGTTACTATCTCTGGATGTTGTCTCTGGGAATATCTTGGATCTGGCCTATCCACTGTGAACCCTTGTGTTTTGTTAAGGAATCTATCATGACAGTTATTAGTGTCTGTGGGCCAGATTAACCATTTTTTCCAATCAGGATTAGCTCTGTTCTGTTTTAAAATATAGGGTACGTCTACCTTCTCCTCTGTAGTATCATCACTGTCAGATGTGGGTTTAGGTATAGACGGTTTATTTAAATCTTTTATCTTAGCTAGGCCAAGACAAGAAGTTTGTTGAACAGTGTCATTTAAAAACATCATTTGTTCTGGTATAATGCAGGCTCTGAACAGGGCTTCTAAACCTTGCACCTGCCAGTCTTTTGTGCCCCAGACAGTTTTTGTCTCGATGTTATCTTTCCAAAAGTCAAAACCTAATGTAGACAGCTGAGCATAAAAGTTTGCAGAATAAATGTGTTTAGTATTGGTCAACATTGTTTTCATTCCTGTCTTATTCTCATTTTTGAAATAAAACATTTCTGGACTTGTAACAAACCCTGTGAAGTATGGAAACTTTTCATAGAACGTTTTTGAGATGCCATTTGGCACGTTGGACAATGTTACCATTGATTATATGTGCAAACATTCCTAGGGCTTGCAGATTTATGCAAATAATGGTGACCATAATGATGAAAACAATACATTTGTTCATAATCTGATGAACCTCGTAAGTATTCATGTTCAGTAAATTTAGCTGACATCTCTAAATCTGACACCATATTATTAATAGTCTCAAAGTCCCAATCATCAGAAAATGTGTTTGGTGATACAAAGTCACTTAAAGAGATCTTGAACTGGTGCGGAATCTTCAGAAGCTCTACCGGGCCATAGATGTCATACTCAGTTCTGTCCCATGCTATACCACCAGGTATAGGAACGGCTGTGATGTTCACTGATGACAGATCTCTTCTTTCACGATGGGAAGATTTATGAGGTTTCAGGACCAATTTGATTTTCTGACTTGCTGTGTCCATTGTATTATATTTTCCATCTATCATTTTCCCAAGCTCAAAACCAGAATGAGCAAGAGCAGAAGGAAAAGTACACCTAACACAATCCAAAATTCAATCCATGGTGAAACCAGATATATTTTCTCAAGTTGATGAAAGAGTTCTTTTATTTTTACTTTGAAAGTTTTATCTGCTGGCATATCTTCGGGTTCACTGGGATCCTCAGAAAATGTATCAAAGTTCAATTCTTGGAATTGCATCAGGATTGTTATTAATCTTTGGAGCTGCTTCTTCCTTTGTCATATTTGTATAGTCAGAGGCTACATCATTGTAGACAGGTGTTTCTTGACAAACTGTGATTTGGGTCTCAAGAGGCACGAGTTCCATGGCTTTATTGCATAGTCCTTCTTTTCTCACTGCAGGTTTATCAAAGTTGATAAGTCTTTCAGTTTGAACCTCTTGGATGGTAGCGAGATTTGGTCTTCTGCTATATCTTGGGAGTCCACTGGGCCTACTACTTATTATTGGCCACATGTTGTGGTTTGACCAGGTCGATTGATACAACTCTGTTCTCCCTTTTACCAGCAAGGGGCGGTAGTACTACTGATCTTCTTCCTTGGATTGCCAAGACAGGTACTGCTTTTCTGAAAGAAGGCCCAAATTCCTTCTTCACCGCGATCTTCTCTGTGACTAGATCCCCAATGGGGAACATCCTTTTCAACGCAGATGTTACCCCGCAGTGCTTTTACGACGCGTCCTTTACAACGCAATTCATTACCACGACTTGCGCTGGAGGGCGCTAAAGGATAAAGAATAGTATATTTACTATTCCAACACCTTCCCTACTATCCACGGGGACTGGTGTTAGAATAGTAAATTATACTATTCACTATCCGTGCCCAACAACCCAAGTTGTTGTAACGGCTTGCGTTGTTAAAGACGCGTTGTAAATGCACGCGTTGAAACGGTACGCGTTGTACCGACATACATCCTCCCCAATCTTTGGAATCCAGACAGGTCTTTCTGGGACAGGTGTTTTTTCTTCTATGGATGTTGTCTTTTGTGTTGCGTTACTTAGACTTTTTCTTGTTTCGTTGAAGTCCTGTAAAACAGCCAAATGATCTTTGACATCAAAGGGTTTTTGTTCCACCACTGAAGTTTGACAATCAAGGTCTTCGATTATCATTCTAGTACCAAACAGTAATTCATATGGAGTGATTCCACCCAGAGAATTTCTTGGCAGATTATTAAGACTACGTTGGAGACTTATTAGATGTTTGACCCACCCATCACCCGAACCTAATACCTTAGCTGTTATGGATTGCTTTATGTCATGGTTTTTATTTCCACTACCGCATTACCCTCAGGATGGAAGGGACTAGAATACCGCAATGCAACGCCCAGACTAGCCATGGCCTCCTTGTAAGCTCGAGAGCTAAACGCAGGACCCTGGTCAGAGTGCAGCGTGCCGATTGCGTATGTGCCGATAAAGACTAGCAAATCCTTTATAACAGTTCTGGCATCAGCCGAGCGGTGGGGCCACATCCAAATAAATCTTGTCCTTGTAGTTGTGGGACCGCATTCGTTTAATATAACGTTTGCGTGTAGATAGTCTAATTCTGTCTAGCAATGGTATATGATCTGGGCTGGCTACACTGTAGTCAGGTATCTGGTGGCTTTCGCTGCTGCGGTCTCTGTTGCAATGAGGGCAATAAATTGTGAAATTATACACATCAACGCTCATTCCCGGCCACCAGTACATCTTTTCTAATTCTATTGGAGATTTTAAGATCCCTTGATGTCTATGACCCTCTCCCATATGTGCTTCGTGTACTAAAGCAGCTCTCCGATTCCTGTTTGGAATTACTCTGTCCCCCACTCCAGGGATTCGAGCAAAAGGAACGGAGTTTGCATCAATTATGTATGTATTACGGAGTGAATAATTTAGAGGTAACGCTGGCTGCCTTTCATTGAGGCTTTTACTGCTAGTAACGTTTCACCGTCTATTACTCTTTAAGAGCGTTTGATTGTAACTACGGAAGCCGTTTGCACAGCTGCATTCGCGGCTTCATCAGCCAATGAATTCCCCGAAACGTGAACGCCATCACGCTGATGACTCAGTGTGTGAATCGTGTGAGTCTTTTGTAGTTCTTTTGCAAAATAACTATTTGTTCCCAAAGCGTTTTATGCTTGATTGTGCCACCTTTTACATTTTTGAAACCATTTCGAACCCAGTTCTGCAAGTGTCTGTTGTAAGATTCAACGCAGAAATACAAATCGCACACTATTAGTGTGGGGAATTCGCGATCGGTATTTTCAAGCGCCATCTTGAAAGCCTGTAGTTCAGATCGCTGAGCTGTACAGTCTCTGAGTGATTGAGTTTTAGTGACCATAGGTCTGAATTTACCTTTGCGCCAGCGACCTTTAACGATCACGCAGCAGCACTATAAGCTTGTTTCCCCCAATTGTGGGCTGTGCGGATCCGTCTGTATATATTATTCTTCCGTAATGTTCTAGAGGCAGAATCTCGGTTGGCAGAGGACATTCGTACTTGTATTGTAGGAATTCTTGTGTTTTTAAGTAGGGGTCAAACACGTATTCAACGTCTGTTGCAGCAAGAGAGTTAACCCATTGTATCCATCTCGGATGTAAAGCTTTTGCATTGTGAATGCTTGCTTTCATCACTGCCTCTAAGGCAGGTACAGGTGTAATGATCATTATGCGTTTACCCTACGCTAGAGCTCTCTCCTTCGCTACTGCAGTTTGAACCGCCGTCAGAATTTTCTCTGTAGAAGTGAATTTTACTTCCGCTTGTGTGTACAAGTGTGATTTGTATGCTATTGGTACCTTTTCACCTTCATTAAAAGTCAGGTGCGTGAATCCGCATCTCCCTGGGATGATTCGCATCACAAGGTTGCGCACTTTTTCGCCTGTCTCTATCTTTGTTTTTGCCAACATGTCTGTTTGCACTGAACGCAAAATTTCTGTGTGTGTTTGAGTCCAATTAGTTGGTTTGAAATCAGGTTTGATTAGTTCGTAGAGAGGTTAAACCCTTTCTGCGTAATTCAGAACATATGTTCTTCCAAAATTCAGGAAACCTAGAATTGACTGTAAGTTCTTCAGTGTTTTTGGAGGTTGGAACAGCGCACATTTCTCTAGAAAGTTTGCTGCCAGGCTTTTGCCCTCACTTGACAACTCATAGCCTAGAAATAGGACGTTGAGGTGGGCAATTTCTTAAAATTAAATTTGTAGCCCTCGGAGGCGAACCCAAGTATTATGGTGTCCACTCTTTTCAAGAGCCTGTCCAAATTGTCATCCGTAAGAAAGATGTCATCGACATATGATAATGCCTCATCATCGTACATTTGTAGTAACTCTGTTACTCTGGCTGAAAATAACCCTGGACTATTCTTGAATCCCGGGGGGAGATGGCAAAATTGTCATTGTGTCCCCATAATTGAGAAAGCGGTCAGATGCCTGCTTTCAGGTGCAATGTTTTGACAGAAAACCCCATTTGAAATGTCTAATGTGGTTTTATATTTTTTTCGCACGATGTTATTCATCAGTGCTGCACTATGTGCATTTTGTACTGCAAATGTTTTGCAACAGGAGTTTAAATGTCTGTAATCCAAAACTAGAGGATATGAATTATCTGGTTTGGAGACAAGAAACAAAGGATTGTTCATTGATGAGGTGCATGTTTCAATCACCCCTTGGTATTCAAGTTGATTTAAAATCTCCCTGACTTGTTTTTTAGCTTCTTGCTTGACTGGATACTGCCTCTGTGCAGTAGGTTGATTTTGTAACTGGATTTTATGGCGAGGAGAGTCCTCATCTCATCCTGCATGATTTTTATATAATGCTGGAGCTTGGGCCACAGCCCATTTTCTGGCATAGGTGTATTTTTTATGAATAGGAATGTGATTTGAGAAGGCTGGCATAATTACTTCCTCGCCATGTGGGCACTCCCCAACAAATTTAGGTGGCCAGTCTTTTTCAGCTAGAAGTATGTCATAGCCCTTAGAGAGCTTCTCCCAAAAGAATGCTCTTATTTTTCTAGTTATGTTCCCATCCATCCGGAGTGTTACTTCATATAACTTGTGGGGTACACTAACCCTGGTGTCTGCAGTTTCAACCTGAATGCATTCATTCAAGTCCACTGTCTCCAGATGATCCATCAGGATCCTCCAAACTATGGTGACTTCCGCTGCGCTGTCTAGCATTCTCTGGGCCCACTCCCCATTCTTGAGTTGTGTCCTCAAGATCCTCGGCTTGTCTGATCTTTATGCTTGCTACCTTCTTTTTGGTGAATTGAGTTTTCTTATTTTTTGGAACATGCTGTTCTTCTTTGGACTTCACGCATTCCTCTTTCTGTTCTGATTGTCCTCTCGGATTTCTGCGAGGAAGTCTGAAAGGTACGAGAGGAACGAGTATGAGTATCTTGATATCTATCAGGTTTTCTTAAAGTATCCCTATTTCTAAGGTTATAACTTTTTTCAGAGGGCTCCCGTTGGGGAGACCTACCTCCCCTTTGGGGAGATCTTCCTCTGGACTGAGAATGTTTCTCTTTAGGAAGTGTCTGTTTAGTATTTTCCCACTTCTTTTTAGGATTAGTGAGATTATTTTTAATAAATACCTTTTCAGGATTTTCAGTTAACTGGGGTTTTAATGTTTTCCCACCCAAACTATCTCTTCCTAGTTCTTCATATGATTTTTCAATAATTCTTGCAAGCTCATATGGTTGGTCTGTTATATCTGTTTCTTTTAACTTTTGGCGGATTGCCACGGAAGCTGCTTCACCTTTTATGTTTGCTAATAATATAGCTGAGACCTGTTTGAAATCTTTCAGTAATTTTATACCTAGATTTAAGGTCGGTTCTGGACTGTATTCATTTTGAATCTGTCTCAGAACGTCTGGTATCACCGCCATGGACGGTACACCATGTGTTTTTGTGTAGATTGAAGCAAAGAATGTACCCCAAGTGTCACAGTCCTCCACATGTGGTGCTATCCCCATTGGTAAACAGATTGTCAGAATTATGTGTTTCTCATGAGGCGTACTATCAGGGAATACTGCCTCAATTTGAGTCATTTATTGTGCTAACCAAAATGGAATTTGTTCCCTTTTGGCAGGCATTTTACCGATGACTGATTGTATAGTCTGTGGTGTGATTTTGTTTGTGTTCCCCTGGTGAGGGGTGTGTTGTGGAATCCTTACAGTAGGTTGGACTGTTAAGGTCCGCCTGACATATTGAACCAATTGTCTATGTATTTTAATTAACTGTTTCAGCTGAGCTAACAGTTCTCGACCTGTCATATCTTCTATGTCAGGATGTGGTGTATAACTGGCTAGTGCCGGCCATGTAGCTCCTGGTCTACCTAGTGGACCGAGCCTGGTAATGTGATTTTCATGTTGTAGGGCGCCTTTAAACCAGAGCTGATGCTTTTGGTAAGTTAATGGAATTTCAACGTCCTCGTAAGGAACATATTCCTCTGGAGGTTCCTCTACTTTGTAGAAGTGGAACCAGTGTGTTCCTCCATCTGCTGGAGGAAAGTGAATCCATGAATAGAATACCTCTGTGTGCCGATATTCATGTGCCTCTATAACAAATATTACTTTACCACCTCTCGATGATACTCCATTGTTTATATGTTTGTAAGTTATAGTTTTCCTTACGTTTACCGGGATGATTATAGCATCCGGGTCATTCTGTAGGAGTGTTCTGTCTTCTAAAACTGCTTGAGCTGCAGCTGCAGCTAATTCTTCGTCAGTAACCATTATGTTTACTGATTGAAGAGTTTGCAGAACAAGTTTCAAGGAAACAAAGATTAGGTGCACAATATTTTTGGAACACTGTATCCTTCAACATTGAAAAAAACTAAAACTAATACATAGGATTCTTCGCCCTACTAAGTTTTGGCGGATATTATCCTTTCACCCACTCCAGACGTCTATTGGAGTATTTTACGGGAGAAAAGGGGACTGTGTGAAAAGCACGACTGAGTTACTCTAGTATCTAGCGTTAAATTATCGCCTTACCAAACGTTGGGCGCCATGTAGTGTAGTTCCTATAGTCCCAATAGGCTCTGCGCATTGGAATAATATATACTATAGTTTAGACGTCGAACTGAAGTCGACTAGGTCTCTATCAGATATATTAGACTTAATTGTGAGTGCCAGCTAGCTCAGAGGTCACTAGAAACTTTCTCGAATTCACAAGAAGGGATTAGTTTCTGACAACTGCATAAACATGACAACTTTGTTTCCCAAGAATAAGAAATCAATCTCTAGAGTCGCGGAAACAATAGATAGCTATTTCACTCAGTCAATTGTGCATGCTTCGTTTCACCAGAGGTGCTGAGAAAATAGAGAGACGGGCGTTTTCAATAAAAGTATTTATTGAACAGTCTTCTTTCTCAAGCATAAGAAATGTACTGCTACAATCGTAATACTGGTAATAAAGTACAGAGTATATAATACGAACAGTATTATAAAGTAGTACTGTGAAAGCATGATATGGTTTCTAAGCCATAAATTTCCTAAAAACGGATAAAATACATTGTGTTAAAATGATGGCTAAAAGTACTCAACTGGTGCTTCTAAAATACGCCTACCCTGGTGCACCTGACCTAAGCCTAGCACAAAGGGAAGAAGTAAGTGAGGAGTAGGTTAAGTTAAGTATTTTCTGCCAAGAATCTAATCAAGAATTCTCTAAGGGTCTAATCAGCATCGTACCTTGGTTTAGAATGAAGGAGGTCTTGTATCTCTCTCTCAGGACTCGATTTCCCAGTAACCCGCAAGGGTAGCCTGGAAACACTGGAGCTGGATTTCTCGGCAGCAGAAAAGACAGAGTCTCTCAGTGCGTCAGCTGGAGGGTCGGCTTCCTTCAGCACTTGCTGCTGCAGGGCGTCGGGCAAGTAGTTAGTCAATCTGCTCCAAACCACTGTGTGTTTGTCTGGGTAAATCTAGGCATATTTATACTTTTAAGGTGCCGATTTTGACGTGTGATTGGACTTACTAACGTCATCATAGACTCAGTTCTTCGAAAACTCCATGATTCCCTAGATAAATTAGTATTCAGGCAAGGGGATGCCCCTAGCTGCTGTAGGATGGTTTTTCTAAGAAATCGTTGCTGATTCTTGGAACATAGTGGAAGTAGCCATGTTGTATTGGGGCTGTATAGGCTCAGTCTAAATATGGTAATGATTTCTATGCCTATATAAGGATCTGATAATCTATACCTATATAAGGGCATGAATCGGGAACATTTACACTAGGGTCCAAGATTCATTTACAACACTCTGGGAGAGGGCCATGTCCTCCTTTCCTTTTTTAAATATAGCAGCCCCGGGGGATGTGGTGAAGAGACAACAAAAGTCATGGGTTTCTCATACTCAGTATTTTGTTCACCACTTTGATCAGGAGACTGATGAGTTAAATGCCTAAAGTGAGAAGAGTCTTTCGTTACAGACTTCCCAGGATGCTGGGCAGTCACCATATGTCCCTTGGTGGATACCACACAAGGGATCAACATCATAGGGAGCATCAGACTTCCTTCTTCACATCTGCAGGCGATCACATGATCTCCATATTTAAACATGTGGTTCTCTGCCCATCGCCTTTTGTCTGTATAGGCTTTTATTTTCTGCTTGGTAACTGTTAGGCTTGGCATCTTTTGGCGTGTCTCCCCTGTCCTTTTGTTGTCTGACCTCCCGGTTGTTTTTCCTGGTTTAGTGTCTCTGCTCACTTTCTCACTGTTGTTCAGTGTTAAAGTGCAAGTGCTCCTGTTGTAAATTGTTGGTATGGATTGGTGATTACATGATTGATCATTTGATTTACTGGTCAGTCCGTAGTACAGTGCACCTTGTGTGCCCAACGCCTGTAAATCAAATGCTGCCAGTGGGCTTGCAGCACTGGTTGTGCCACCCATACAAGCAGTCCTTCAAAGTTAACTCAGACCTGTCACTGCAGGGTCTACCCACTGTTTGTAACTGCCATGTTGACTTGGCAAGTGCACCCACTTGCCAGGCCCTAACCTTTCCTTTTCTGATATGTGAGTCACCCATAAGGTAGACTCAAGATAACCCTGTTGGCAGGGTGCAGTGTATGTGAAAGGTAGGACATGCCCTGATGTGTGTCTGCCAAGTTCGTTTTTCACTACTGAAAGGCTATCTGGCCCATAGGAAAGTATAGGAGTTAATTTATAACATCTTATAAATATAGCTTACCATTGGAACCAGATAGGAAAATACAGTTTTGTTTGCATGAACTCAGAATCTAATGATGGATTTTTTAGTAAAGGCGGTTTTTACATTCTGTGTTTGAAAATAACACCTTTGGCAAATAGGCATTTTCTTGCTAAGCCATCCTGTGTGCCTCTGCTTGGATGTGTATTGACTGTCTGGCTTTTGGAGTGACAGGGGATGAGAATGCCCAAGGGCTCCAGAGAGTCTGGATGAGTCAGAGCTGGCTGAATACTCCTGGGCTGCATTTAGAGTAGTGGGAGGAGATTCCCTGCACCTGAATGGGCCTGGTCTGCTGCAGACAATGCTATCTTCGCCTCCTGCTGGGAAGCTGGGCCAGAGAGGACTAAACTGGTTTGGACTAAGCACAGACACTATCTGCCTGAGAGGACAAAGGAATTTGGAGTATAAATATTGGGGCCCAGAACTTTAGAACTCTTTTGGAACAAAGAAGACCGCCAAAAAGAAGAGCTGGAGAAGTTATGAGGAGGGACTATGTAGTAAATGAATAATAAGCTGGGATCCAGTAGGAATAAGTAGGTACTTTTACTGCAGAGTAGAGACTAGACGTATACCTCGCCAACAGACTACCACTTTGCTGTGTGCTTTGATGTGTTGGCCTGCAGTGTCTGTTTCTGCCTGGACTGAACTTTCTGCAATTTCTTTTTGTGAGCTTCTCAAAGGGCTTGATGTAGAGATTGCCCCTGTATAAGAAGTCTCAGGAACAGCAAAGACTTTCAGTTCTTCTTCTGTCAGCACTGGGGACTGCGTGTTTTGTGCTACAACTTAAGTAAATGCAAACCGACACCATCTACGACGCCGCTGCCGACTCTGTGTCCTGCAGGCACCACAGAGGACAACGCCGCATGCCACACCTCATCCTGGCATCACCAATGACGCCACCTTATGCCGCCACCAAGCCGCTGCTTGCACCGCGACCTGTTGGCACCATACTACGCTTGCCTCTGTTCATGACGCCACGTTGGTATCCCCGACAACACTGCTCCAAACCGACATCGATGCCGCTGCTTGCACCGTGGTTCAGTGGCACAGTTCATAAGTTAAACAATGCACCGTCCTCATCCCGCACCGCAGCCTTGGGCTACCGACACCGGCACCATCGACTCCAGTACGTCAGCCGACGAAAGCACTCAAGCAACAACAACACCACTGCTTGCACCATGACCTGGCAGCACCGTGATGAGCACTGCATCCCTTCGCAGTGCAGACCTGGTCTCACGACACCGCTGGACGACTGTCACCGAGTCGCTGCCTGCACCATGAACGGTGATGGTTTAAACCCAGATCTGTTGACTGGGTGTGAGTGTTTGATTGGTTCAGATGCTCCGTCCATCACCACCCCCTTTTGTACCACTTTGCACCATGACCTGAGGGCATCACATGCCAGACCACTGCACTTCGTACCGCAGCACCGACACCTGCCGACACTGGCGCTCCCGACTTCAACCATGAGGAGTTTGGCCTGACAACTCCTGCACCAACTTCCAGAACCGATGCCTGCGGATGTCGGCTCTTTGGGGCTCATCGAGAGGTTGCCGAATCCCTGCATTTCTAAAGGTAGTGTTTTGCGGGTCTTCCCAACACCGTAGCTGGCCCGTGATGCCGCGGTCAACCAGAAATATTTGGATTTGTTGTTCACGATACCAGGATAGCCCCAGACAGCGCTATCGACTTCAAGGAACTGCATTTCAAGTTTATTTTGAATTTTGAAGATTGAAGATTCCTGAGAACTCCATGGTGGATTTTTATCATTTTTGACCTTGTGTTGGATATATAAAAATATTGCATAGTTTTCTAAAGTGGTGTGGTGTCCTTTTGTAGTGTCTTCACTGTATTACTGTTGGTTATATGCAAATGCTTTACACAAGATAAGCCTAACTGCTCGTGCCAAGCTACCAAGGGGGTGAGCAGGGGTTATTTTAGGAGTGTTAACTCCCTTATCCTGACTAGCAGGAAGGGTCCCTACTTGGACAATTTTGCAAACTCTTTCCAACTAGAGACCCCCATTTCTAACAGTAACCAAGTCCGGTAAACAACCTTTACAACGCAACTTTTACATCGCAGAGCCTTTACAACGCAACCATTACAACGCAAACTATTACAACGCATTGCTCTGGGGGGCGCTATAGGATAGGGAATAGGTTAATTTACTATCCAATAACCTTCCCTAGTGTCCACAAGGACTGGAGTTGGAATAGTAAATTAAACTATTCATTATCCAGCACCCCAAAGCACTATGCGTTGTAATGGACTGCGTTGTAATACTTGCGTTGTAAAGGCATGCGATGTAAAAGCATGCGTTGTAATGTCATACATCCGTGGTGTTGAACTATAGGCACATAGGGTGGAATTTAGTACAGTTTTCAACTTGAGTACTCATAAAACGCTCAACGAGTCTATTGGCCTGCGGCTACAAAGGTGGACTCTTCTGATGCTTTATGTTCATATGCTGCAGGAAATCCTTAAATTACCAACTATTAAAGGGCTGACCATTATCAGACTTCACAATTACAAGAATGCCCCAAAATGCAAAGATATTATCCAGTTTCTCAATGACTCGTTCATGGGTAGTGGATGAAAGATCCTCTATGAGCGGTACGTGGGAATATTCATCCACAATTATTAGCAAATTAAGTCTATTATCAAGTGGACCAAAGAATTCAATGGCTAATCTCTTCCATATGTTGAGTCATGTTTGTAGAAAGGCAGTTGCATAGATAACAGGCCTTCAGTTTCTTTTCTACACCCTCATCTAGATCTGGGAACCAAACTCGATCTCGAAGAGCTATTTTGGTGGCAATTATACCACAATGTCCTTCGTGAGCCACTTAAATGATTCTCTGTTGCAGAATTTCTGGAATTAGGATTCTTGACCCTCATAGCATGACTCCTTCCTGAGTTATGGACAGTTTATCTTGAACGTTCTTGTAATTTTGATATTTCACCATCATTAGTGAGGGGTCGAGTGTGTTAGTTCCATGACTGATGTGTAATTATATCTTTCAATTTCAGCATGTTACTATCATGACTTGTGGCTAACAATATAGCAGCTGGTGTATTTGTTTTGACGATGAAATTGATATAGGCCTCGGCAGTCTTGAATGGAATAACTTGACCTTGTATAGGTACTCTAGAAAAGTGGTAAGCAGGATTCTGATCCTTTTCTGGATGATGCACAATGGCATAATTGTACTCTTGCAATTGTAATACCAATCTTTTAATGTGAGGAGGCATATCATAATCGTAAAGCTTGATGGTCAGTTACCAACGTAAAAGGTTTTCCAGACTGGAACACATGGAAGTATTCACAAGTCCATAGTATAGCTAAACTCTCTTTCTCAGGTTGTAATTAAGCACTTCATGTCTGGGACAAACTGCTAATGGCATATGCCACAATATGCCTTTGTGCATTTGGTTGTCCATTGTGCTGGGCAAGAATAGCTCCTAACCCGACAGGGCTAGCGTAAACAACATCCTCTGTATGAATATTTCGATTGAAGTAGGCAATATCAGCAGCACAATGGCTTGTTTAATTTTCTCAATACTTTTCAATCGTTCTTGCAACCACTAAAATGAAACATTTTTCTTCACCATAATGGAGCAAAGAACCAGATGTACAACTCTTACATTTTGCGACTCGCAAATTGCGTTGCTTTGCAACTCACAATTTTTGACTCGCAAAATGCAATGTACAACAGTGTCACAGACACTGTTAGCAATTCCTAATGGGGTCGCAAATTGCCTGCCTCATTAATATTCATGAGGCAGGGGCTATTTGCGACCCCATTAGGAATGGCTAGCACTTCTAGGGATGGTGGCCTGCTGGGGCCAGCAGACCACCATGTCTGTGACTGCTTTTTAAATGAAGCAGGTATCTTTTTTTTTTAATGAATCCATGTTTCCTTAAAGAAAAACGAGATGCATTTAAAAAAGAAAAATGAAATGTTTCTGTTTCATTTGTAGGTCTCACCTAGCGTTGCAGCGCATGCGGTGCTCGCTTTGCGAGGCATGCCGTTATTACTATAGCGGGGAAGCTCTCTGGAAGCTCTGCCCATTCTCCGCCCATATTGTTGATTGGCTTACATCCTAAATGCTGCCATATGATTTGTTTTAGGCTTGTTAGTCTCTCCTCCTGAAAGCCATGTTGTTATTTGTATCCTTCCCTGGCCATTGGCCGCTTTACTCCAACACTATTTGCTGCCCTGTGTCCCCCCACCCCCTCCAGCAGTTCGGCACTTTTTGCCCCATCCTCAACCCCCACTCCCGTTCGTGCCTTCTTAAATGCCCGCAGTCCCATTTCTAATGCAATACGTCTCGCGTAAATGCGAGTTGTATTGCAATGCAAATGCTTGTTTTAAAGTAGTGCACAGTCATTTACAGGCAGGCACGACAAAGTCGTAGTGTACCGGAAGTGACATCCGTGGGGTGCACAGGAAAACAACCTTGGGTTGCTCCGGAAGTCTTGTTTTACGTGTAGCTTGAGCCAGCACGCTAATCTGCTCTCTTTAGTTTCCTGTTCCCACCCCCTCCTGTTGTCCGCGTTCCTTTTGTTCCCGCCCCCTCCTGCTGTCCATTGCCTCACAGCTCGAGGGCCATGGACGTGCTTTTGGTAACAGCTGCCATCACTGGTGATGGCCGCGGGTTCAGGTGTGCAGACAATGTCCTTGCGCATCTCAAACATTAAACCTACGGCGTCGGGGGGGCTGAGGTGTATCAACTAATGGCATGTGCATATAAACACAGCTAATGGCCACGGGTCAGGTTTACATACTAATGGCATGCTCTGGGAACATTTACCAAACCTGTGGCTAATGTGTGCTACCTAAAATGCTTGCCTATGCAATCCCTTGTACATCACTGATGATGGCCACGGGTTCAGGTGTGCAGACAATGGCTTGGCGCCTCTCTTATCCATTAAACCTATGGCGGCGGGGACTAAGGTGGCGCTGCCAAGGTGGAGGTGCCGCTGAGGTCAGCATGTTCTGTTATCTCGCCAACTGCTCGTCCTGGGAATTTACAACATTGACGCAGACAGCGGGCTCCAGTGGGCTGCCGACAGGCCCATCGGTGAGAATTTCCAAGAGCACCCCTGAAGCAATCCACTCGTATTCCGGGTGGCACAGCTGGGCCCACGCTACTCGAGTTTTACCTTCAACCCCTTACTTTTGCCAGCAAAACAAGCCCCCACCTCTTTATGAATACTCTGAATCCCAAGACGTCCCTTTAACGCGAAATTCTCCAAGTCATGCAGGTCCACGATGTGCAAAAGGTAGGAAAAGGAACGGATACTCACTTGTTCAGAATTGTGCAATAATCCACAAGGTGCAGTGGGGGGGCGGTGTTTGTGTATGTTTGTATATCTTTAAGTGTCTGGCTATATATTCATCATATTGTAATATGTTGTACACCTTGGGGCAGGTGCGAGCATGCAGTATTTAATTGAGTGAGTATCCACCACGTGTGTGTATATGCCGACGCAGTGTCCATGTTTTTCTGTCAGTGTGTGTCCGGGGTCCCATGCGTGCAGCTCTCTGAGGGACGAGGTCCTGTGCGCAGGCTTTCACCAGTGTTTAGGAAGCTGGCTCGGGACCCCACTTCGGCACTTCTCGCTCTTGAATCTTCTTTCCCCTATTCCCTCCCGCCTCGTTTCATTTCCAAGCATTGTGGTTATCTCTTTATATGCTTGCTTGGTCCACCTTTGTGTGCATCGTGTTGGAGGTTGTGCAACACTTTTACTGCTTTTCTGTTGCTTAAACGATCCAAAGTGACACAGAAGAAGGAAGGATAATATGGTTCTTCGCTAGATACATATAAGGTCCCAAAGGCGAGACCGATTGCATTGCAAATGCTTGTTTAAGAGTAGGCAGTGGTCCCTGGGACCACTGCCTGCTTTTAAAAAATATGTTGGCACACACTCACAAAGGGGAAGGGTTCCCATGGGGACCCCTTCCTGTTTGCGAGTGTCTTATCACCTACTTGAAGTAGGTGGTAGTGCAAGTATATTGTCACTATCATACATTGCAGTTAGACTCGCTATTAGGAAGGGACGCCCTTGGCACGCCCCTTCCTAACAGCTAGTCGCAAACCATATTTTGTGAGTCTGTATAGGTTACCGACTCGCAAAATAGGGTTTGTACATGGGGCAGAACAATTTTGCGTTCGCAAGAACAGTAAATGGCCATACCAAGAAACGAACATAGCATAAAAACATCTTATGGGGGATCAGCGTTTGATAGTGCTAGGATTTTTGCAGGATCAGGTCTGAAAAAATGTTGCCAAAGAATTCAAATTTGCCTTGTGGAACTAGCATTTGCCTACATTTAATGTCAGGCCTGATTCTGTAAGTAAACAACGCACTTTTACGAGAGCTTTATCATGCTCTTTCTGTGTAGCTCTGAAAACCAGAATGTCACTGCTATATTTGAATGCATTTACAACAAGTTGTAGGATACATCGAATGACATCTTGGAAAAGGTCAGCAGCCGATGACAAACCAATACTGAGTCGCTTGTAACTAAACAGAGCAACATGAGTAGAAAATGTCGTAATGAACCTGCAATCTTTTTCAAGTTCTAACTGATAATAACCTTTATTTAAAATTTAAATCAAGGCGAGAAAACACTTTTTAATCATTTAACTGTGTTAGCATGTCAGCTATATGAGAACCTGGATGTTGTTTTATTTCAATTGCCTTGTTTGCCTGACACATATTAGTGCATATGTGAACAGCTCCTCACTGTCCTTTTGGGGCACTACCATTATGGGAGAACCCATGGCGTGAGACCAGTAGAATGCTCACTAATGTTATGCTTTAGTAACGAGTCAAGCTCTTTTGCAATAGCTTCTTTTAAGTGGAAAGCAATGTGTCTATGTCTCTAAGCAATGGGACAACCATCTTAATTAATGTGCAATTTCACTTTCATAGTCTTCAGCTTTCCTAACCTATGAAACAATGAAGCGGATTCACTTACTATTTTGTAATGAGCATTCATATTGTAATTCACAGAAGTCAGTCCCATATCTTCTGCTGTGCTAAAACTAAGCAAACAGGCACTTAAAGCTGTACCTTGAAGCACATTAATGGGTTCTTGCACCTTCATTTTCTTGTGTTTGATTCTCCCAACAAACAAACCTTGACTTTTTATGGACGATGATGCAGCCTGTGTATACACTTTTGCTTTTGATGGTGTGAGTGGTGGTAATGGAGACAGTCCATTATATTTCCCTTCAGGCATTATGTTTATTAAAGCACCACTGTCGATGATAAAAGGTATTGAACATCTTTTTTATTTTCAATGTAATCTTCGATCAATGTTTATATGTTTTTGGTGCTTTCTCATGTCAATTTGTATACCACTGACATATTTTCTTACATGGGGCCAGTCCAAATTGCTCATGTTTCTCTGAGGTAACCATTGACATGGCACAACAATCTTCTTCACTTTCGCTCGATGTTATGGCAAACAAACAGTTTGACAATGATTTAGAGGAGAATCTACTTTGTTCAGTGTTGATTTGCCTCAATTGATGTTGACACTTGGCATTATGGGCGTGCATTGAATGTTGCTTTTGGAAGGTTCTGGTGGCCATTTTCCTTGCGCTGTGACGCATTTACTTTTTCCTTCACTTTACAAAGTATCACAAACTGGTTCTCCTTCCTACAGCCTTTAAATATCTCTCCAATGGCGGGACATTTACCTTCGTATGGAAATGGAAATCCAGATCTAAAAGACAACTTTGTTTACAGGTAGAGATCACTTTGTGTCCTTCTGTCTTATGTTTTGGCTTATGTTTTACGTTCAAAATGAAGTTACCAAATATACATAATCAATGCATCGGCAAAACTTACTTTCTGACTGTTGTCAAGAGCAGCATGCTTCTTGGCTTATTTGTTTACAAGTCAGTTTGCTTGCAAATAATTTGTCTCTTGCCACTTCTAAGACTCAGAATGGTTGTTGCCCTTGCCTGACTGATGAGATAGGACTTCAGAACATCAAAGGCAGGCAGACTGCAGCAACTCAGGAAGACCAACAAGAGTTCTTTACTCTAACCTCCAGAAGTGGTTTTTGATGCAGGAGAGTGGCCCATATCACCAGCCAAGGGTTCAGATGCTCTGGTTTGACTCTTGGGGTCTGGGACTACAACTCTCACAATGCACCTAGTCAGCTTATGGAGCTTTTAAAAAATGTTGCTCCAAACTTCTAGAACTTCTTCCTGAAGTTCCTTCTTGAGGGTTCAAAGTGTTCACAACACCAATCCAGGGGTCTAGAATCTCTGAGATTGTTCTTGGGATGTTGGGACTAGAATTTCCACAGTGCACCTAGCAAAATCCTTAAATGCCCAATGGACACATTCAAGCATTGGGACGATTTGGTGGAGATAATGCAAGTGAGCTCAGTTAACCTGTAGCTTGCAGGGAGTCCTCTCCTTAATCATTCTTGAAGCAAGGCAAAGGGTCAGATGTATGACCATGACAATTTGTGACTCACAAATTGCGCTCAAATGCGAGTCACAATTTGCGAGTCGCAAATTCCCACGTACAACAGTGTCTGAGACTCTGTTTGCGATTCCCAATGGGGCGCAAATTGCATGCCTCATGAATATTCAGGAGGCATGCGCAATTTGCCACCCCATTGGGAATGGCTGGCCCTCTCGGGGACGGTGGCTTGCTGGGCTCAGCAAGCCTCCATGTCTGAGGCTGCTTTTAAATAAAGCAGTTTTTTAAAAAAATTAGCCCGTTTTTCTTAAAGGAAAACAGGATGCATTTAGAAAAAGAAAAATGAAACTTTTTTGTTTCATTCTTTAAAGGCAGGTAGTGGTCCCTGAGACCACTGCCTGCCCCATAAAAATATTATCCCCTGCATTCACATATGGGAAGGAGTCCCCTGGGGACCCTTCCCGTTCACCCTATTGAAGAGGGCGGTAAATTGTGAGTGTTCTGCAACCGCAATTGCGTTCGCAAAACATTCTTACATAGGGTAACGAGTCGCTATTAGGAAGGGACACCCTTGAAACGCCCCTTCCCAATAGCGAGTCGCAAATCCTATTTAGCGAGTTGCAAAAAGTTGCGAATCACTAAATTGGGTTTGTACATGGCCCTATTGTATGTGCATGCGCAAACTTGTCGCAAACCTGTTTGCGCATGCAAAATAGGGTTGTGCATCTGGCCCAAAGTCCTTAGGACTGTAGTTCCAAGTGTGCAGTGAAACAGGAGCAGCTTGTGCAGGTAAGAGCAATGGGACGGGGTGGGGAGGATTTGGCCAGACCACGACGAGGGAAAATTAAATAAATGCCATTGGTGGTGGGGGCACAATCGTCAGCCCTGCACATGTGCACCAGTGCGGTCCTTTCACAGACTCCAAATATGAAACTGACAGTGACAGCACAGCACAATGATGAACCTGACATTAGAGATTGAGACATAGTGGAGGGGCAGAGCTTAAGAGACCAGACACAGCAGTCGCCAATGACTGTACCACAGCACGCCAAGTTTCCCAGATCTGTGTGAATAGTGATTCCGGTCTAGGATTTTTTCCTTATATTCTGGTACTTCTACGGATTGTTTGTCCCATTATAATGCCAGGGCTTCAGGGCTAAATGTCCCAGAATGAAAAGAAAAAAAACTGTTGAGGAGCAACTCACGCATGAAGCTGGTAAACCAGATGACTATGCTACCAGCAGTGCTGCTGTCTCTTCTTATCATTGCTGAAAGAGAATCCAATCTTATTTGTGCCTTTTTGAGTAATGCCATTGCAGTAGTGATTTTCTTTTGAGCCATGCTCATTGATTATGAATTTGCTGGTAAAAATGGTTAAATGTGGTCACACAGCATACCAGATCAGATACTGTACTTTTACAGTATGTGGCAAAATGAGCTTTTTTTTAAAAGAGGACAACATTACCATTTAATTATATTGTGTACACATTCACAATCACGCACACATACACCCTGCATTCACAAGCACACACACCCACACCCATCCACAGCACGCAGAGCACTAAAACACTCATATTCATACATGCACACACACATGTAAGCACGCACAAACTAAACATTAAAAAAGCAAAAAACCTTAAAGGACTGCAGCGGTAATCTTGGATGGTGGGAAGGAGTCTCTGAGGTTCCTGGAGGGTTGGAATGCTGCCTTCTCTCAGTGGCTGACCTTAACCAATACGAGGAGGCAAGTGGCAGCAGTCCCTTACTCAACACAGAGTGGGATGGGGTCAGTGAGAGTTGCTGACCCCACTCCACTCTGTGACGAGGTGTCATTATTTGACACTTGGCCCTGGACACTTCAGGGCAGAAAATTGAAGGGCCCAGGCCCCAGTCTGTCTGCGATAAGCCCCCTCGTTATGAAGTGGAGGAACTCCAGGAGGTTTGCAGAGCTGAGGAAGTTGCACCTAGAGGTCTGTGAAATCCTCAGGCCGTCAAAGTTCGGCTACTGCAGCCACGCCATATAGTATATGCATAGCGCTTGGCTGCCTGACCTAAGCATAAATAATGTCTGTCTGGCTGACCTTCGCTCAGCCTGACAGACAATCTTTATGTCTGCAAAAAGGTGGGGGCAGGGCCCCTCCGCCTTTAAGGATGGCTGCACTTTTGCATTCCTATGCTAATACTTACTGCTAGTCCTGGTTTTTTTGGGGTCTGAAAACCTAGACACCCTATAATTAGTAAAAATAAAATGTGGTCTTAAGTCCAAGGCTAAGTCCCACTGGCATTCCAAAACAAGATAACCACTGGAAAATTCCCAATACTGCAGCAATATCTCCCCCCTCCTTATGCACTGGTGTGATCCACCTAATGTCACAGAATTGACGTTGGTACACGAGTACACCTAAGCTCTACACACCACATATAGCTTCTGAGCATTTTAAAGAAGGTGCCAGCAGAATAAGCCATGGTGGGTTTGGACTTGGTTAACCAACTTGGTGAGAATACCCCTGCTAGTTATAGTGATGAGAAAGTAGAGGTGGGCAGGCCACTGAAAGGTCAAGCCATATTCTTGCTTAATTTTAGCTTAAGGTCCTCTTGGATGCTCGAATTCTAAACAAGATGGCCCTCGTTGAGTCTTCTGCCTGCCACCAACACTTTAAGCTCACGTACGAATAATTGAAGTCAAAGCATTAACCTATGATGTCAAAAAAGAAAGAGTAAGAGATTCTAAGCAAGTGGCTAATCTGCAAAACATGTAACTTTAAGTCATGGGTTTAATCCCAGCTTCAGTGCTTGACCAACTTTTGTGATCCTTGACAAATATTTTATTTTACTTTTCTGTGGTTTGCTCATTATTGCATATGAGAACTCCATCCAAATAGTAAGTTTAGAATGTATGCTGTACAAAAGGCTCTTGTCTTTTGTGAATATGTTATAATTTTGCTCAATGCATAATATGAATCTAGGCCTCATATAGGGTGCACATGACAACTGACTTGCCTCTTAGGGCCCAATTCTGAGTTTCAGCGGTGTGAGGTCGGTCAGTCCTCCACTGCCATGCCGCAGCACTGACGAAACTCGAAGCTGCCCGTCCGCCAGATTACAAGTTATTTGTAGTCTAGTGGGTGGGTGGCATAGTGTTCCCAAGGCGGCGCCTCTTTCAAAGGCTGCAGTGCCTTTAAAAAAGGCACTGCAATGGGAATGCCTCTCAAGGTCCCTGAAAGGCATGGACTGAAAAGCTCATGCCATACAGGAACTGTTGTGCATGCACACAGGAAGGCACATGTTATGACCCTCCATGTCACTGCTGGCAGAGAGGAATCTCGTAATATGATTGGCGGGACCACGGTATGTTGCGGCCTCTGACTGCCGTGTCACCTTCAGGGAATGGCATTTCAATGGCGGCAGCAGTGATCCAGGTGGTCCAACTGCCCAACTCGTAATGGGGCAGTCGGACCACCGGTGTGGCGGTAGCTGAACCACCTCCACCGAGCCACCACGAATCTGGCAGTCCTCTGACCTCCAGACTTGTAATCAGGCCCTTAGTGTTCACTAACTACATAGATGTCTGACCCAGGGACTGGAATGTTTCTAATTTGAAGTTTACAAACCGTCATTTATAATATAAAGGCCTCTCAATGCAGTAATATTATTTGATATTTTAAGGTTAAGCGCTCCTGATTTCCAAATATAATTTACATTGTGAATCTTGCGAATACTTTATTGTATTTTTACCTCATGTTTGCTACATGGTATACCTGCCGAATTTCTTCAATGCTGGGCTCATGAATCCACACTTTAGAGTACACCCTTAGCTCGGCTAAGGCACAGCTATCTCTGTTACTACGATTTTGGAGGCCAATAATGGCTTTAAGTGTCTACGCCTGAAATTGCCTCTGCTTCAATAGAAGTCAATGGGGAAAATATACTCCCCCAATTTCTGTTCCTAAACCCTGCACTTTTCTGGTCTAAAATGTTGCCATGTATTCAGCCACCTCCTATGAGGAAGGGGTAATTTCTCGTTTTGTGTGTACAAGACTTATTTGCAGAGCATCCAGGTGAATTGAGGGCCGCTCATTCCTTGTGTGGGGTGGTGAAGCAGGGTAGAACTAGTGCATTCATTGCCTGTAGCTGGCCTGTTCACCGATGCTGCCGAAAGAGCAGAGTGCCCCATTCTGCATATAGTACAGGTGATGATAGCTGCTGTGGGGCCTATAGCACAAGATACAGGTAGAGACAGCTCGGGTACGCAGATGGCATGCAGCAATTGTGTGACAGGCTTAAGCCAGCAGGGTCATTAATTAGCAGCACCTCCATGGGGTCCTGTGCTCCATGTCATTGTGGCACTGTTTGTACGGCTAGGATAGGAACTGAAGCTTTTCCCCAAGCTAAGCAGTGCAGGTGAAGCACTTGACAGATTTTGCTGTGCTGCAGCACAAGGATGATTTCATCTGTAGAGGCAGTATGTGGTTTTGGGGGGGTGGGCAGTGTTATGTTCAAGTACACCGCCAAGTAGGTAAGAACCAGGACACCGGAAGTACTCTGTTCAACTTCCTGGTTACACTAGGCATCTTTTATTCAGTTACTAGCTTCATCCCCAATCATTATGTGAATAATCAACTGTGTACAAATAACGAGGGAGGTCCAATACCACCCCTCCAGGTTACGGCAATGGCGTGCACCACCAGTGACCACATCACACTTCTCCACAACCTACAAATGAAAAACACACAAAGAAAACAATAAAACAAACAAAAACAAAAACCCCAGCATAATGTAAGACACACAAAAGACACAATAGAACACAATGATCGGGCCATTAAACCAAATTAATAGGTTACATAGTTCTTTAGTCTAGAAGACCTTGCAGGGCACGGCAAAAGCTGGTACCTCGCAACATCCCCTCGCTGTGGACCAGACTCAGGCCCCTGCAATTCATCAGGCCAAGGCAGCAGATCACTCTCTGGTGCCACACGGGGTGTCCTTGCAGAGGAGGAGACACCACACTGTCCTGCCACTACACGACCCCCACTGGGAAGTCCACCCCCGTCCAGCGCCTGATCAGGAGAAGTTCCACCACTATCCAGATCTACACCATTCGTAGACTCTTTGTCAGAAACTAGAGTTCCATTATCTGGATTCATACCATCCTCCATCCGGTCGCCACCAGGATTCCAGTAAGTCTTAAAGAAAGACATGTTTCTAGAGATGCTTGCTCCATGCCTCATTGCAGTGATCTTAGTCCCATGAACAAACTGAACAATCTACGGTTCAGGCTCAAAAGGCAAACTAAACTACCCTTTCGGATGCCGATTCCGCACCATACAGCATCCCCCACTTGCTCCGCACCTGGAAGAAACCTTATCATTCTTCAACTTGTGTTTCCGTAGCTCATCTGCCACAAATGCATTTTTGGCAGACATCGCCTCCATCTGAGGGATAAAGTCAACCATAGGCCGATTCATATAAAAGACATAGGGCTAACCTTTGTAGTGGAATAAGGGGTCATCCGATATTCCCTCAAGAAAATATACAGAGCACAATTCAAATCCCGCCGATCAGCCACAGCAATCCTAATGGCTTTATTAAGGGTACGCATAAAGTGCTCAGCCTCCCCACTGCCTGAGGCAAAAAGGAGTACCCCTGGACTGAAGATAGGTAGAAAAGTCCTGACTTGAAAATGGAGGACCATTGTCAGTACGGAGCTCAGTGAACAAACCATGAGTAGCCATGATCTTCTCGAACCAAGGAATAGTCTGACAAGCCGTGGTAGTGTCCAGTAACTCAACCATGGGATATTTAGAGAAACCGTCAATAACTACCAACATATGGCGCCCATCTGGTAAACTCCCAAAGTCAGCACTTGCCCACTGCCAAGGAAATAAAGGAATGTCTTCTGTGAGGATGCAAGCTGGAGAATCCCCAGCCCCAGCAGCCTGACAGAGCGCACACCTCAACACAGTGCTCTCCACCAAGGCATCTAGGCTCGGAAACCAAACCTTTCATCTCAACCTGGATTTAGTCTTCACTACTCCTTGATGAGCCAAGAGGGCCAGATCCACCACCCTTTGTTGAAGACAACCAGGAATAACCACCCATGGACCTCTCATCAAACAGCCTTCCAGGGATATAACCAGTTCATCCCGCACATTGTAAAGGGACGCCAAAGTAGACCTAGCATCCTCAGTACAACACTTGGCTGTATCCACCAGGACATTCCATTTCCCATTACTCACTGCAGAAAGACGAAGCTGGAGACAATCATCCAGTTTCGTACACTCCAGAATCTCCTCCAAAGAAATAGGAAGAGGCTGAGACCACTCCACCGCCAGACTCACATGTTCCTCAGTATTCTCAGCATCAGACTCCTCACTAGGAGTAGCAGGACGGAAATGCCTTGAAACATAGTCAGCAGGACTCAGGGCCCCAGGACGAAACACCACAGTAAAACAATAACTGCAGGGTCCATTTCTCAATTCGTGGTGAGGCTTGGAAGAAGACCCCATGGACAGCGGAATGAGTGTTTTATGGTCTGTATGTACAACAAATGGCTAGCCATATAGATATAAATGAAAATTGCAACACCCCAAATGGATGCCTTTGTTCAGTTGCAGTCAATGCACGACTGGCATACGCCACTGGGGCCCATTCCCCATTGCCCTGCCGCTGAGAAAGCACAGCCCACAACCGAATGGGACTAGCATCCACTGACAACTCAGACTCCAGTACTGGTTTGAAATCCACCAGAGTGGTATCAGCTGATGGGCCTGCTTAGTAGCCTGAAAAGCACACTCCTGCACCGGACCCCAGTTCCATGCGACATTAGACTTGGTAAGTTCCCGCAAAGGAGCCTTAAGATCAGTCAGGTTGCAGATAAAATGGCCACAATAGTTCACCATTCCCATGAAACTCTGCACACCAGACACATTAATGGGAGCAGGAGCCATCTGAATATCATGAACTTTCAAAGGATCCGGTGACACAACATCCTGCAAAAAATGATAACCAAAAAACGAAATGTCAGTTTTCAAGAATTTGCACTTTTTTTTGCGAAGCGTAAGTCCATGCTCCAGCAACTGCTGAAATACACCGCGGAGGCGACAAAAAAGCTCATCCAAAGTAGGAGCATGCACTGAAATGTCATCGCTGACATTAAACACACCATCCAGGCCAGAAAGGACCCCCCGACTCGCATCCTGAAAAACCTCTACAGCACCGGAGACCCTAAAACTTAAACGCTTATACCTCTGCAAACCCACATGCGTAGAAAACGTGGTAATTATACAGGAAGCAGGGTCAAGCATCAGCTGATGATAGCTGGCACAAAGATCCATTTTAGAAAACCAACGTGACCCACTCACCTCCACTTCTATATCGTCCACAGTAGGGGTGAGGTGCCGTTCACTCTTGATTGCAAGATTAGGTAACCACATATCCACACAAATATGGACCTCTGCAGGCTGCTTAGGTTTACGGGCCGCACCAATCGGAGACACCCAGGGAGTTGGACCATCTCCCCTTTCAATGATGTCCACCAGCTCAAGTTTCGCCAGTTCTGCTTCCACCTTCGGCCGAAGATTGAACACCACCCTGCTATGAGGTAAAGCTACTGGCAGGACTCACTCATCAATATGAAGTTTGATCATGCGACCCTTCAAACAGCCAATACCTTCAAACAAAACTGAGCCAACAATTCCTCCACATTCCATTGATGCACACTCAAGGCAAAAGTAACCTATTGCAGAAATTCCGCTGTCCGACAGCTCAGCAACACGCCTTGACACACTTGGGTGACATATATTCATGTCTTTATCACATAAGAGCCATGTGCCACCTCAGCAGTGAAAATTCCTGCCAACAGAAGGGGATCAGAGGACCCATAGGCAAAAACGCTGGTAGTGGTCAAACTCAAATTGGGAGAAATCTGTAACGTCTGCATCATTGACAAGGCCATGATATTTATAGAGGAACCCGTATCAATCAAGGCCGCCACCAGGTGACCATCCACCATCACTTGACACTTAGGGATACCCTTTCGCAGGTGACTCCCAGGTTGCAGAGCATGGAGGACATGTATAGCCCCCTCCACATCGTCATCGTCCACGGCTCCTTCCACCGGCAACTGAGCAGCAACATACACCTGATTAGATGATACAGGGACAGAACCTAGTGCGGGGCAGAGCGACACATCTTCGCAAAATGGTTGAACTTGCTGCAATTGGAACACCTCTTTCCAGTAGCAGGACACATCCCTTTATGAGGAAAAGGACCCCCACAACCCTAACAGTACCTGGACTGCTCCACTCTCCCTTTACTCCTCTACTTCTTGACTCGGGCCGAAACAACATTAACCGGCTCCACCTTCTCCACCTGTTGCAGCACCGCCTCCATATGGCCTGCTCGCACTTTAGAAAGTTCCTTAGATTTTCCCCGGGTCAACATATCAGCCATTGACATGCCCGGCACCTGTCGAATAGCTTCACTTTATTTACTAGAGGAACAGCCCTGTATGAATTGGGCCCTGATCTCATCCGCAGCATCTGGTAACGTACAGGTGCTGGCACAATCATGCAGATGGGCATAAAATGTATCCACAGACTCATCTGGTAACTGCCGCTTTTGACGCAACAGTAACTGCTCATAATCCGGATTGGCCAGTGGTTCAAAATGGGCAGTAAGGGCTTGCTTCAAAGTACCATACGTATGTGGTAGTCCACCTTCAACCACCGGCAGGTGCAGCAGCATGGGACGCAGTCATTCCTCCTCCAAGTCAATGGCATCAAAATATGTCTCTAAACGGTCCACCCAGTCCTTCCAAAGGGCCGTCTGGGCTGATGGAGGACCATACAACAGAAAAGGCTCCACAGGAGAGATGGCAGCGATATCAACACCCTTCAGCAAAAAGCACCACAGCCCCAGCCACACCACACAGGGACCACCTCTGAACTGAAAATCACCAAAAGAGCCCAAGAAAGACCCAGCAGAACTTGCCTGAATTCAAAGTCTCGCACCAGAAAAGCAGGCAAAGCACCAGGCTCCAGGCAGGCAAAATGCTCCTTACGGCCGATGAAACACCCCTCTCACTCCAGCAGGAGACCACAATCCGCAGGGCACCAGCAGCACAACAGCCGGTGAAACGCCCCTCACACCCTCCGCAGGAGGTCACGGTCCGCCGGGCAACAGCAGCACTTCAGCTGCACTCCACCCAGCCTCCTCCAGCCACGCCCCCAGGAATAAACGGGGCCAAGCTACCAACATCAGTTATGAGGCAGCGAGGCAGCAACTAGATAGCGAGAATCCAGGAAACAGGCAAAACAAGAAGCAGCCGGCACCCGGCCACTGCAGGGAACAGGACACGCAGCAACACCCGCTTCGTCACCAAGATGTTATGTTCAAGTACACCGCCAAGTAGGTAAGCACCAGGACACCGGAAGTGCTATGTTCAACTTCTTGGTTACACCAGGCATCTTTTATTCAGTTACTAGCTCCACCCCCTATCATTACGTGAAAAACCACCTGTGTACAAATTCAGAGGGAGGACCACTACCACCTCTCCGGGTTACGTTGATGGGGTGCGCCACCAGTGGCCACATCACAGTCAGAATGCCCTAACCTCCTGAAATGTTCAGGCGGATGGTTGGGTACAGGGGTGAGGAGCTCCAGGATTGGTTTGGGAGCACAGGCAGGGTTATCTCGACATTTTAGGGACATGACAGTTAGGGCTGGAGGCCATGTTAGAATAGGGGCTGTCCTTAGTTTTCAAGGTAGTTCTAGTTGTTTGTTTGTAGTTGTTTTTTCTGCAGCCTTTATGTCATTGTCAGAAAGTGTGTTGGATGCCCTGCAGGTGTTGCTTGAGGATGGCAGGGCTGATCTGCTGGTGGAGGGGGCCTTGCAAGAAGCAGGCTGCCCTGTCGTGCAGCGTCCCTAAAACCAGGTCAGTGAGAGATGTGACAGCGACTGGTATGAACTGCTCGCCTCCATCTGCAAGTTAAACAGAGTACAGTAGGTTTCAGGTGCTCACAGGGACCTGTGGCTGTACAGATGCCTCAAGCCGCCAGGCCCGCAGGTCCAATGAGGGCAGGAGGGGTCAGGTTATGGCGAAGGGGAAAAGAGGTGCTCCCAGCACCTCGGGTTTTGGAATACGGACAGGAGGGATGTGAGGCATGAGGGACATGGTGCGGGCCGATGCAATCTCTTGCTCCACAGTGACCCAGTCTGAATGGGGGTGCACATCGTGTAGAAGCATGTGCCTTTCGATAAGGAAGTTATGTCGATCCACAGTCTTTGTATCACAGGGATAGGCACCCGCCGGCACTGCGATGCTGTCTGTGGCATCAATTGGGCTGGAGTGGCCCAAGTGTGCGGTAACGCCTCTCAGCCACATGGAGGCACAGAGTCTTGTGACATCAGGGGGTTGAGATGGCATTACCTGCATCTGACCCTATTGAGTTCACAAAGGCAGGCATTGCAGCAAAATTAAGGAAGGGAGGAAGAGACCTGAGAGGGTGTAATGGCCTTAGTAAAGGGCCTGGGGCGCACTGAGTGTATCGGGAGTGTTATGAGCCATGCATGGTTTTCCAATTAAAGAGCAGGTTGTTCTGGCAATTCTAGGTCTTATGGGCATGGACTTTTGCAGGTGTCTCAGGCATCTGGGAGGACGCAGATGTTTCTGGTCAGTTGGGGAAGGGATGTTACAAGGCGGTGATATCATGATGCCATTCCAGGCGCTGATGGTGCGTTCTCTTATGTGGTTGAGACAGTTGACTTTTCAGGATGGAGGTCCAGATAGGTAAGCATGGTGTTACGAGGGGGCCCGAGTGGTATTGAGCAGGTTGTGCAGGGACCTGTTAGCATCAATCAGGGGTTTGAGGCAGGGTCATTGGAAGCGGTGACATCCAATGAGCCAGGAGGCTCTCGTGTGGCCTGGTAACCCCGTTCTTAAAGTAGAGAGCGCATCTGTGTGGCTGACTCTCGGATGGCGTTGGACCAATCATTGGAGGGGCAAGGACTGGACTATATGCCAACTTTGCAGGAGTTCCATGATTCACAGGACTTTTACATTGCACGGTGTGGTGATGGAGGTGTGGGAGATGGTGAGGTACCTGGTACGAGTGCGGAGGCTGGTAGAAGGTGTGAGGAGACAGAATGGGATTTGAATTATGTAGAGGATGAATTGGAAGAAAGGAAGATTGCTGAGGGTGATGGGGGTGAGAATGAATGTTGGGAGGCTCACAGGATGCGTTACAGGCTCAGGGTGCCACAAACCAGAGGGGTAGTTTTAGTGTTTTTCAATCAGCGGCGGAGGAACCAGGACAAACAGTGTCAGCTAACAAGATGACCTCGACATCAGGAAGAACAGCTTTGATCCGGGCCCTGACCTTGAGGCCAGGTAAGGTGTCTAGAGGGATGGGCACTGAGGTTGGGGTGCAGCCAATGGACACAGCAACGCAAATTCCGGGGAACTCTGGACTCCGTTTATCAAAAGGTAGGAATGTGCAGGATCAGGGCATAGGTATGGACACAGACAAGAATATAGAGAAGTAAGTGGGCGGGGTCGGCTAATAACGCGTAGGCGTACGGGGTGCCAATAGCCATAAGTGAGGACAAGAAAGAGAGTAAGGAAGTGAAGCAAAAAAGGTTGCCCTACATGGGCATTACTAAGGCCCTAGAGCACAGGTCTTCAAACTGTGGGGCGTGCCTCCCTGGGGGGTGTGGATGTGTTCCCAAGGGGATGCAAAGGCCTCTGCAAGCACATGTAAATGAAGACGCCTGAAGGAGCAGCCATGTTTATTTCCTGCATTTCCAGGCAGTCTTCATTTACTCCGAAGCCCTTAGAGTGCCACCGGGCCAGAGGTCAGTGGGTGTGCTGCTGGGGGCTTGGTTGGGCAGTGACTGGAGTCTTATTAAGGCTCCAGCACGCCCACGTTTTTCACAGATCTTTAAAGACCATTTGAATACCTTTGGAAACTGGTTACTGAGGCTTAGTTTTTTTTCTTTTTCCAGTACCCCCTGGGCCACCCACTCTGCCTATTCCTTACCTTTGTATTTTAAATTTACTGCCGTAGGGTGAAAATTTATTTTATGAAAAGGAATATAAAAAAGGGTTGCCAATAGAAAAAATGCCAGCCATGTATGTTTAAAGAGCCTGCAAAGACCTTGCTTTGACACTAAGGGCCTCATTAGGATTGCACTATCGGAAAACGGGACCGCCCGCCTTAAGGGCGGGGTTCCCGGGGGTGCCATTAGGATGTGCCTGCCATAGTGGCGGGCACATCCTGTATTTTCAGCATTGTGGCGGGCAGTGTGCACCCCCCTACTGTGCTTCACTCTGGGGGGCCCACAGGGGGCCCCCAGAGTGAAGTCCCCCTGCCTGTGAGTCACCTGCGAAAGGGTATCCCTAAGTGTCAAGTGATGGTGGATGGTCACCTGGTGGCGGCCTTGATTGATACGGGTTACGTTATAATATGGCTGGCGGTGTCTGATAGACACCACCATCATGTTATCCCTTTTCCACCCCGGCCACAAGGCGACCGGGGCGGAAAACAGGCAGGCGGTGTTTCCCACCGCTGCGGTCCCCTCCGCCATCGTAATATGGAGGGGGGGAATGCAGGGAAGGATGTCGGGCGATTGCCTCCGCCAGGCAGGTGGTAGCCACCGCCAGCCTGGCGGAGGCAATCCGCCCGACATCCTAATGACCCCCTATATAGGCTCTTAAATAAAGAAGTATGTATTCATTTGTAATTTGACTTTCTTTCTGTTCCTATCATTTTCAGTCATGAAACATTCAGGCAGCCCTGGAACGCATTTAAAAGTGCTTTATATTTGCTTTTCGAAGTACGCAAAGATAAGTGCTGTAAATAGGGCTTTAGTTGACTGTTTATTTTTGTACCATCTGCAACATCAAAATAATGAGCTGGCAACCCTAATCATAAGACTGGAAGTTTGTTGCAGTATCAGCACATTATTTATTTCCTTCACTCTCTATTCCTTGATTAATTTCATAATAGCTGTAGTTTAACTTATATCGGAAACCCTACGCCCCGTCAATAACATGCTGATTAATTTCAAGTGTCTGGGAATTCACCCTGCATTCAGACAACTCAGTCCTCATTCTCACCCTTCACTTTCACGCTCACCCTGCACTCATAGCACATAGTTATGGTTTTCCCGCATTTGTCACATAATCCATTGTCTGCTGCATAATGTGTAGATTAAAAAATGCAGCAACACATGTTACTTCACAGTGGAAGGCCCTTTCTAAAGGTTGACTGGTCACCTTTCTATTGCTTATTGCTATATGTGGGTGTTAATGTGGTACGTATGAGGGGCAATAAAGGCCAGGACAATGGTAACAAGGGTAAAAATAGCAAAGTAGTGCAGTAATGCTATCACACATTATGCAGCATAATATACCTTTGCTTGCTGCATAATTTGATGTTCTCCTGCCGCATAATTCCAATGGCCCTGTTTAAAGTAATATGAGGTCCCAGCCTATGGCAGAAAGCACTGTGAATATGTAAGTCATTATTTAAAACGGTATTTACATACTCTAAGCTAGGCTGCTGCAAAATGATGCAGTGATTGAGATAAAACAAGTTCTTACAAAACATACTTTTTAGTAATAAGTAATCAAACTGTATCTAATGCAGACATTTTTGTAAGGTCCCCACTATTCCAGATCCCAGCTGATATCTCCTTTACATTGCATCTTAAAAAGGATAGATCTTTGCCACCATAAAGCTTTAAGCAGATCCACTGGAATTATTCAGCAGAAGAGTACAATATTATGCGGTAGGTTTGACTAAATTATGCAGCAAGAAAAGGTAAATTATGCGGCACAATGCTCCACATTTTGTGGTTAGCATTTCTTCATTATTTTGTCATTTTAATTCATGGTAATGCTGTCAGGGGAAATATTTCACCTCAATAGTACCAGTGTAGCACCCAAATAGAGCAGGAAGCAACTACAAGATTACCAGTCAATCTTTGCAAAGGGTCTTCCACTGCTCCGGAGCACTTTGCCACGCTTTAAGTAACTTTTGTTCCGTTTGAGGTAGAATCAAGTTTTCTTTGTTGAAATCTGCAGATTATGTAGCAAATGCAGTAAACTGATAATTATGTGGAAAACGCTGCTGCTGCAGACACTCATAATTCCATGGTTTCTTTTTTAACTTTCTGCACTACCACCACACACTTCGATTTCAGGCAGAGGCATCTCAAAGTCAGTATTAACCATTCAGGGGCATTTTGTTTTTGAAAGCTGAGTCCATGGGGTGGCAGGTAGAAGGCCAGCAGGATTGCATTCAGATGCCGAGCCCTAATCCTCTTGATCCTTGGGACTCACAGTAATGTTCTAAGAGACAGAGCAAAGGAGCGAGATTCATAGATATTGTCAAAGAGAAGGCCCAGACAGAATAGGGAGCACTGTATGCGGACTCATTTTTATGTTTACAAATGGCCAGTGACCGCTTCTTCAGAGAGATACCACAAAGAAGGTGACAATATAAGTGTAGTTTTTTTTTTAGAAAGGACATTCATTAGTGAAGCTGGTACTTTTGCCAAGTGTATAGGTGGCCACTGCTGGTTATCATAAAGGAGCAGATGCAGCATGACTGGGGCCCTGGGATTTGGGGGGCCCACTGCATCACATTCTGACTGTCTACCTTTAAAAAAGGGGGCATCAGAGCTTATTGTCCTTTCAAGCATTAGGACAGAGGTGATGATCCATCATGGTGGGGAAGAGGTAAAAAAGGCAGAGGAGATAGCCTGCTACTCCGGACTGCACTTATCATTAGTGCAGCAGGTATAGTTGCATTGGGGTCAAAGAGTGTGAGGGGCTCACAACACCCCAATTATGGGGAGCAGTTTGTTTGGGATATCAGTTTTTGTTTGATGCATTTGCTGTTTTATAAGTCTCATATTTGGTGCAGTTCATAAGCTATAGAAAATGTATTCCTGAATTCATCTCATAAGCCCCGCTCCCTGCACGCAGCCATGTCCCTCCCACTCCCCCAATCCTTGCCATAAAGTTTTGGAGGGGGGGCCCGACCTCAAAACATTTTGCTTAGGGGGGGCTCAGAGTAAAAAAGTTTGAAGACCTCTGCCCTAGAGGCTCCTTTAATTTTGACTACCAAGGAGCGCATTTGGAAAGGGGAGTTATTTCAGCGGTTACATAGGGAGGTAAGGGCAAAGGACGGTTCCAAAGAAGAGGAGTACACTTAATCCTGCAGACAAAGTGTGCCAGTGAACATAGAGAACTGGGATGCAGCCTTCCTCATGTACGCGAGTGTTTAGTGTGAAAAATACCCAGAAGGGTGTGTAGCTTTGTTTAAATACTTTGATGTGGTGTGCAAGCTCACGTTACTTTTGGAGGTTGGGCTTGTGCACGGTATGTTGAGTAGTTCAGGGTTTGCCTCGCAGAGGAGGAGGATGGCGAGTTTTGAGAAAAGTGCTTTCGGCTCTTGGGCACTGTGCTCAAGATTTTGGGTCTCATTCTTTCAGGATTCAGATGGCGATGAAAGCAGTATGAAGGTGTTGAGCTGCAGTGGTAATCAGGCATGTGGGACGTTGGCGGTCAAATTGTTACCAGCAACCTGCTGGGTTTTTCATGATTCGCATTGACATTAATTATTTTCTCCTAGGTTGCATTGCAGGCTCGAGGAGAGTGCACATTGAGGTTTGGATCTATGGGCACTCCTTTGTAAAGTGGGCAGTAAGACATGTCGAGAACAGGAGAGGAGGCCGGCAATTGTGGCTGCCTGATACGGTGGTTCAACTATAATGGTTTGGCAAAGGAGGCCTGAGATGGCACAAACTGTTGCTAAATCGTTTTGTGAAGTGCTGCCCGACCTTCTAATTTTGCACCTAGGAGAAATTGATTTCGTCAAATTAAAGGGATTGGTGCTAGTGAAATGTATGAAGCAGGATTTACTGTGTATAAAAGGAGCTTGGTCTGGCACAACAGTGGTTTTGACAGAATTAAGGGCAAGAAGAGTTTGGTGTGGAGCTCAGAACCCAGGGGCAATAGATAAAGCTCGCAGAAAAGGTAACAGAGAGTTGAGGAAGTTCTGCAATGTGGGAGGCTTAATATTTTGGGAACATTGCGAGATTAAATATGAGGGTCTTGAGTCTTTTAGAGATGACGGGGTCCATTTGTCTTTTGTTGGTATTTGTAATGCTCACAGCGTTCTAGTCGCTGCACGCACACACGCATCCCTACATCCGCAGGCCAGGCGTGGCCTGCGGGGGTGAATAAAAGGATGACGTCCGCTCGGGGACGTCACTTCCGACTGAGAGCCAGTGTCGGCGTGGGTCATTAGCAGCAGCGCGTCCTGCCCCCGCGCTACCTCATCGGCCTGTGTGAGGCCCAATACCCCCGCCACGCATAGCGCACAACATTGGCGACGAGCGGAGGGGGCCCAACCCTCGCCCGTGCACCGGCGGTCGTAGCGGAGACGCCTGCTCCTCTCCACGGCCCCACCGCGTGTTTTCCCCCCTGTTGCAGTGGTGCTGTCTGGCCCGCCTGGCCTCCCCAGCACCCCCTCGCCTGGATGCTGGTGCTATCCTGTGGCTGCCGTGTGTTGCCGTGTGGTGCCGAACGGAACCGAACCGGAGGTGCGACACGAGGCCGTGTCCCACGCATCTCACGTGAGCTGCGCACACGTGCGACACCCTGCCAATACTCACGCATTGCGCGTGGGTCCCGGAAATCATATTCTGGCATTGCAGACTGCGCCCTGGAGGGAGTGTGAGCTGATTCTGCAACAGGGGAAGGACTCCAGTGAGAACCAGACACCCCACACCACCAGAACCTGCGACACGCTCGACGGAACGGAGGTAGGCCACACAGCTGCCACATGACGTCGCGGGACAGGCGTAAGAGGGATAAGCGGTCACCAGAACCACGCCCAGTGCGCATAAACTTCGGGGGAGAAGGGAAGGAAGGCGGATCCATCCCGTCACCATGGGGGACGAAGAGGTGCCAGCGGCCACCATTAACATCCCATTTCAACACGCCACATCTGGGGTGTTACCACCTTTCAGTGAAAAGGAGGACCAGACTACTGCGTCACCAAGGAGGAAAATATGGATTGAGAGGCTGGAAAATTACTTTGTAGTCACAAGAGAGACAGACAAAGCAGTGAAGAGGTCGCTCTTACTACACTAAGCAGGGGATGAGATATTCCGATTATTCAAACACCTGCCTAACACAGGAGCGGTGGGTGATTATGATGCCGCGGTAGCTGCCCTCAATGGTCGTTTTGACCCACAGCTAAACTTAGACTTCGAAGTCTTCAAATTGGGACAGGCACGTCAGAGGGAAGGCGAGACCATGGACCAGTTCTACGCCCGTGTACCGGAACTAGCCAGCTCCTGCACCGACGAGGATCAACCAAAAGCCATACAAAGACAGATCATACAAGGGTGCAGAGACAAGGCGCTGAGAGGATCGATACTACGCAAACCAGGGATCTCACTAGAAGATATACTAATCTTGGCCAGATTCCATGACCTCTCGAATGTCAGGGCCACCGCCATGGAACAAGCTCTCCACAAACCCCAAGTCAAATCAGAGACTGTCAAGAGCGAGAGGGCAGATGCAGTGAAGACTCGGCCACGCGGACCACCCCAGAGAGAACACCAACAGGACCAGTACCCGGCCCGGTGTGGATATTGTGGACATGTGCCTCATGTGGCCAATGATTGCCCAGCACAGGGCAAAACCTGCTCGAACTGCGGGATTCCAAACCACTTTGCGACAGTGTGCCGAAGGAGGAACACGACAAAGACCTTTAAGAAGTCACGAATGCCCACCAATGCCCACCAGAGCTGTATTACACGCTGAGAAACCAGAGACTCTGACTCACCTGTGAGATAGGAGTTGGGTTTAGATACCCTGCGGTTGCCGGTGATTTAATCACTGACATTAGACTCGTATGAAATCGGGGCAAGTACTGGTGTGCCATATACATGAAGTTCTTCCTGACTTGTGTGACACATGGGAACTAGTTTTACCACATTGGACTAACTTACCCCTATGTTTTCTGTTATTTGGATAATAACATTTGGATCATTTAAATGTATTTTGTTGCCCTTTGTCCTGATGAGGCCTAAAACTAATTGAAAGGCCGAAACGCGTCGACAGTTATTACTAATTTCGGCACCTGGTTTTGATTTGGAAACTGATGGATATATTTCCTAGGAGCATCATTGATTGTTGAAGCCAAAAAATCAATTGTGCTTCCTTTGCTTCTTGCTAATGTGGTGTCAGAAAAAGGAAATAAAGCCTAGAAAAGACAACGCCATGTTTTCCTTGTAAATAAACCATTGGGCTTCTTACATAAACTTTGGATTAAGGATCCACAACAATAAGACATTTGGACTATCTGGATTTAGATTACTAACTTTGTTTTTTGGAATTTCACACGTTAATCCTTACAAGATTAAATATTGTTTGGTCGACTGATTTATATTTGGAATGTAAAAAAATTTAAAAAAAGAGAAAGGATCTTTAAAATAATTCACAAACTATATTACTGTTTTGTTGTGTTTTTTTTCCTTATTTATTTATACTTGTATTATGGTAATAACCATTGGATGAACGTTTTAACAAACGAGAGATATATATCATAAAAACTTAGGTTGTGAAGAGACAAATAATTGACTGTTTTTGTTCTCAGAATTTACTTTTTTTGTAGCAAATACCTTGTCATCACCTTTTTTGTAATTCTGTGTTTTCACCCAGATGCCTTTTGGTTTACCGGGTACCCCCTGTTATTAATAATCACCAAAGCCATCCGGCACCTGTCAGTAGCGGAACCGTCGCCATCAAAGACAGAGAGACACCTACCCACGGTGGATGATGACTTGGAGTCCGAGGATGAAGAGGCCTACATCGTGTCGTTCACGCGAGAACTCAAACAACGGCGGCGACCGCAGCCGACGTGCATGGTACAGATGGCGGGAAACGAAGTCAAGGCAATAATCGACACTGGAGCCACGCTGAATGTCATGGGTCTGCAGCAGTTCAAGAAACTACGACCACGCCCCCAAGTACTGCCGTCCAAGACAAGGATATTCGCATACGGATCGGACACGCCACTACCCCTCAAAGGAAAAATTACAATACCCATCCAGGCTGACGACTTGGAGGTGATGGCGACAATCCACATAATCAACCGAGAGGCTGACACGCTGATAAGTAGCCACACGGCGGAAGACCTGAAATTAATAGCGTTCGCCAATCACATCAGAGCACACCAAGTAGATGAGCTACTGGGACGATTCCCCGAACTATTCCGAGGCTTGGGCTGTATAAAATGTGAGCCGATCAAATTACACATTGACAGGTCTGTCACTCCCACCACCCTGCGCCATCGTCGGATACTGTTTCACCTCCGTCCACTGGTGGAGAAGGAACTGGAAAAGCTAGAGAGTTTGGGCGTCATAGAGAAGGTCACAGGGCCCACCCCGTGGGTGTCACCAATGGTCATCGTAGAAAAGCCTAAGCAACAAGGTGAAATCTGCCTGTGCATCGACATGCAATTACCAAATGCTGCGATCCGGAGGGAGAGGCACCTGACCCCTACCATGGATGATATCATTGCTGATGTGAACGGGTCAAAGTGGTTTTCGAAGATTGACTTAAACACTGGATACCACCAGCTACCGTTAGCAGAGGAGAACCGGTTCATCACCACGTTTAGCACCCATCTTGGCCTACGAAGGTACAAGCGGCTGAACTTCGGCATCTCCTCGGTGGCGGAGGTGTTCCAAAACACCATCAGAGAACTCCTATCTGGGCTGCCCGGGGTAATAAATGTCAGCGATGACATCCTAATACACTCCGCCACCGCATCGGATCATCACAAACACCTTCGGGATGTCTTGAAGAGACTGAGTGCCCATGGAGCCACACTTCACAAGGAGAAGTGTCAATTCTTCCAGCCCTCCAATGAATTCGTTGGATACATTTTTAATCAGGAGGGTATCCAGGTAGACCCAAGAAAGTCAAAGGCCATCAAAGACGCCCTAGCGCCGAAATCCCCGACGGAAATAAGAAGTTTTCTTGGGATGGCCACTTACTGTGGCCGGTTCATACCAGGCTTAGCCACTTGGAGCGAACCCCTACGAGCACTGACCAAGACAGATGCCACCTGGCAGTGGGGTCCGAAGGAAGACGAAGCATTCCAAGGAATTAAGGATGCTCTCCTGGAGAAAGCCACCCATTTCATACTTTGATCCCACGAAACGGACGGAGGTGATAGTGGAAGCCAGCCCGGTGGGCCTCGGCGCGGTGTTAACCCAAGAACATGAACCCGGCCAATGGACAGCGCTGGCATTCACCAGTAAAGCTCTCACCCCAACCAAAACCAGGTATGCCCAAATCGAGAGGGAGGCCCTGGCCATCAAGTGGGCCTGTGGCCACTTCCACCTATAACTGCGAGGACATTCCTTCGTCATGGTCACTGACCACCAACCGCTGGCATTGAACGATGGGTGATTCAACTTCAACCATACGAGATGGAAGTGGTATATTGGCCAGGAGCCAAAAATCCTGCGGACTTCTTGTCGCGACATCTGTCTCCTCCAGAACAAGCACCAGAGCCAGTGGATGACGATTGTGATGAGTATGCCCAGTGGGTGGCACTCACGTCGTGCCCCCAAAGAATGACCATAGAGGAGGTGAAAGAAGCGGCCGCTGCTGACAACGTCTATCTGAGGTCGCTACAGGCGGTTCAGGAAGGGTCGTGGGCAGACTACCTACGCCCACCCAACTCCTGGTCAGCAGGAGACAGAGAGTCTCTCACGAAGATGTGGCGGGTCCGGCATGAACTAAGCGCTACCGAAGACGGGGTGCTGTTGATCACGCCTGATAATTCCCCAGAGTCTACGACACAGAGCAGTACAACTTGCCCACGGAGGCCACCAGGGCGCGACAAAGATGAAGACACGCATGAGGGAAAAGGTGTGGTTCCCGGAGCTGGAGAACATGGTGGAGGAGTACGTGAGGAAATGCATGGCCTGTCAGCGGACCAGCGACCCTGAAAGACCACTACCCGTGATCACTGAAGAAGCTTGCACTGCTCCCTGGACCAAGATCAGCATAGACTTTGGGAGTTTTCTAGGGGAGGGACACACCTTAGTAGGCATCGACTCCTACTCGAAATATCCATTAGTGGAGAAGGTGGTTTCCACTGCGTTCACACATGTGGGGCCGGCACTCGAAAAGATGTTCTCCATGTTTGGATACCCATCAGAGATACGGAGTGACAATGGACCACCTTTCCAGGGGGCTGACTTTGCCACGTTCCTTCGACAAAGGGGAATCCAGCACCGCCGCATCACGCCTCAATGGCCCCAGGCAAATGGGGATGTTGAAAGATTTATGAGGACCCTAAACAAAGTGTTCCGGATAGCAATAGTAGAACAAGCTGACCCGGAGCAGAGGCTACACAAATTCCTACGGGAGTACAGGAGCTCTCCTCACTGCACCACCCGAAGCAGCCCGTGGGCCCTCATGTTTCAGGGACCGCGGAGAGACCTTCTTCCCAGCGCCCCAGGGTGGACACCATCCACAGTCGACATGGAGGAGGTGCAGGAACGGAGGCGCCAATGGAACCAGCGAGCGAGCTGTCGTCGAAAAGCCATCCCCAGAAGAGTAGTCCCGGGGACCCGGGTGATTATTCAGAACAGATGTCCAGGGGGGAAATTCCAAACTCGATATGAACCGGGCACCTGGACGGTTACCTCCACAAATGGAACCATGGTCACGGCTCAGAAAGGAGGGGAGGAAGTATCAAGGAACGCATCCTGGTTCAAGACCGTTCCGCCAAGGGACCGACGACACTCAGAGGAAGGTGATGGGGAAACTGATTCGAGCATGGTGACAACTTCCGAGGAAGAAGATACACCCCTGATGGGGAGCCAAACAGAAGGACACGAATCAGCACCGGTGCCTCAGACACCGACTGTCACGCCCAGAAATATTTGCCAAGGAGCTGAAGGTGGTCGACCTACGTCCCAGCACTACAATCTACCACCTAACCCACCACCCAGTCAGAGACTAAGAGACTATGCCTGCCTGCTGAAACCTTGAAGATGGTACCAAGAGACACGCAAGTACCTGAACGTTGGCAAACTCAAATGTTTGCATTACAAGACTGTTTTGTTTGTTAAAAGAAAAATATGTAGTTGGGTAGGGATGTAATGCTCACAGCGTTCTAGTCGCTGCACGCACACACGCATTCCTACATCCGCAGGCCAGGCGTGGCCTCCGGGGGTGAATAAAAGGATGACGTCCGCTCGGGGACGTCACTTCCGACTGAGAGCAAGTGTCGGCGTGGGTCATTAGCAGCAGCGCGTCCTGCCCCCGCGCTACCTCATCGGCCTGTGTGAGGCCCAATACCCCCACCAAGCATAGCGCACAACAGTATTGACCTGCACGTGATGAAAATACAGAGTGTTTTGGCAGAGATGCTTCATTTGCCAGTAGGAATATAAGTTCAATGAGAAGTTGGGGGGGGGCATTGGTCCACAACTTTAAAAGTTATTGCAAGAAACTTTGGTCATGTTCAGATCCAATTTAAAGTTTCGGGAGGAAGTTTATGAATGTAATTCGATGGCATCAGTGCTGTATGCACAGGAACTGGTAGCGCGTAGTTTGGGTGGGGAGAGTTGTGATTAGATTTTGGTTTGTGGCATTATACAGGGTTGCTTAGGGGAGCGGATGTTGGATAGTTATGAAGATGTATAGTGAGGACACTCATTCAGTATGCAAGGCTAAGAGCTAAGGTTTGTTATTAAAGTTTGGTACCTGTTTCATTAAAGCGGCCTTTTCAAAACCATCATGTGGTCAGTCTTTATTGGAGACACCATCCCGCCTAACAGAGTTGAGTCATGGAGGGCACACCCCACAGCCCTTCCTCTTCATTTTTTGTTTAGTTTAGTTTCCTTTTTCAGACCAAAAGTAAATGGGCATGCAGCTTGACTGCCCCCTCCTTCACTCCCTTGCAAGACTACTCCCCAACCCTGATCCGGTCTCGGGTCCTATTAAAGACGCAGCAGGCCAGAGCAAACTAAAATAATAATGTGACCAGCTAAAAAAATAGGAAAAACAGCAAAAGCCTGTGTTTCTTAGGGGGGCTCACAAAAATGTCAGCTGGCACTGTCCCGCTGGACCATTCCGACCACTCCGTGACTATGGACCTGGTATAGAATTAGGTTTCTCGTGCATGTCAACTGACCTGGTCCCAGCGGGAGACTCACGATTATTATAGCCAGAAATATGTTTTATCCCACCTGCAACTGCCCGCATTACAATTCAGATTAGTGCGGAAAATAAGCCCCACCCCACTTATTTTTCTAAAAGCTCCCTCTTCCTGCTTTCCAAATGTTGGCTTTCTGTGCATGCAAACATAGTGCTTTATCATCAAACGGTGTCATGATTGCTGACTTGAATGGATTTAGCATCTCTTCTGCTTGGAGGCCACAATGTGATGTGCATTTAGGAAAACATATGACTTCCTTGAGAGTGTTCGTCATCTGATTTTAGAGGATCCAGGATACTTACTTTCCTTGAAGCTTTTGCAGGAATTTCTGAGCTGCCTGTGGCTCTGCCAAGTAGTAGTTTTGGTACATGCAAAGCGATTCCACGAACCCCATCAATGCAGCAGTGGATATCTGACGCCTCTGCACAATGCCAGTAATCCTGTAAAGAAGGCACAGATACAGTTGGTTATGTTTGATTTTTGACCCAGGGTACATTACCTCGTTTAGGTCTGAAAACTGTTTGTGGCTGTTGATAAACAGGAGACACCAAGATCCTGAATACTAGGATCTAAATACAAGGAACAAATGCAAATGTGTAATGTTTTCACTGAGTAACAGCTAGATCAGTAAACAGCTCCATTTTTACAGTATTTTTCAAAGTACACTTGCTTATAAGAACATGGTTTCCAGACAGCTATAATGTGGGTGAAGTTTGATATATGTACAAAACTAATCAAGTCCCGTCAGATCAACTCTTGAGACCCTTTTCAATGTGCTGCCCTCATTCCTCACAATGCAAAATTTCTAGAAACACATACATAAGTTATACCATATTAAACAAGGTGAAAACACAAATGAGAATGAAAATATTATTGATATGTTAAAAGATAAACAATTTATTATAAATCAATCAAATCACAAATCATTTACATCAATACAGTGCCGGATGTTTTAAAATACCATCTAAGGTTGCAATTTAAAAAAGGGGGGTACTCCTTCTAGGCATATAAAACAATATTACATAATGTGGTTCACAGTTATCAAATTTTTGCAAATCTTAAAAAAAATAAAAAATCACAGTTTGTCAAAGTTGTCGACGCGGCGTTTCGGTGTACTATGATGTCACCTTCATCAGGACAAAACAGTTCTAAGCAGAGAAAGCATACAATTAGAGACATTCATAAAGCTTACTCGATTAATCACAGATTTCTTTATTCTTTTTTTTTTAAAAACACACGGCCTGGCTATATTTTCACCATATTCATATATTATACGTTCTACAATAATGAGCAATTTCATACTAGAAAAGTTTGTGCATTAGAGTGGAAATAGGCGCAACAAGTGAAAAAGTGAGTATAAGTGACGGAGGGTCACTTAAAGGTAGCTATAGGCCAATAAGCGATTATGCATACCTGCAAGGATTTAATTAGGCCTCTTATTTTAATTGGAGGTAGTCTGGATGACGTATCTCAGATGGTGGGAGCTTTGATAAAAACCATCGAGTGCGAGATTCCTTTCTGCAATGGGACATAAAGTTATACAATGTAACTCAGCATTCTAGTGTCCTGCTTGGTCTTATTGTGTATTGAGGGGACCCCATCTAGTTTATTATTAACATCTGTTGTTACCTGTTTAATTCAGGAGCTCGAAAATGAAGATGTCGCTGGAGGGGAGCCACCGTTTTTTTATTAAAAGGGAGTCTAGACCTGTGATAAAATAAGTGCTCTTAGACATGTGCTGGTCAGAAACAACAAACGTCTGATCTAGGTCAAATAATGGTACTCACCACCGGTAAGGGGGTTAAAATAACTTATGTATGTGTTTCTAGAAATTTTGCATTGTAAGGAATGAGGGCAGCACATTGAAAAGGGTCTCAAGAGTTGATCTGACGGGACTTGATTAGTTTTGTACGTTGTTCTCTTTGTCCCAGATTGTACGAATAAGGAGTCCTCCCTTTTTTTTTGGGCTATTGACTCACGGTTTGTTAACCGGGGAGGTGCCGCTATCTCTTTGCTAAATTAGCAGCCACAATGGAAGGCATTAAGATCCTAAGTTATAGTGAGGATCAATATAATAAAATAATCAATGGAACAACTTAAAACATTCCATCTGCCCAAATTAACAATACTGACGAGGAAGAGTGGCGCAATTTATGGAATACTAAGAAAAAAATAATACGGACTGAACTACATTCTGACTTTTTAATCGATTACTGTAAAAATGGGATAATCCCAAGGGGTTACAGGTAACAAATGAACCGGGGATTTTCATTACAATCCATAGATTTATAGAAAAATGGACCCTAGTTGCGAACAGATGCAGCCGTGACTGGATGCTTTTAATTATAGAAACGGCATCGGATATATTAATAGTAGAAAGACAAGAGTTGAAAGACCTTGAAAAGAAACTAACAGAAAGCACAGCATTAGATGATGCTGTTAAAAAATTGGAAGACATCCAAAAAGATGTAGATGGATACAGGGATTTTTTATTCAATAAAAAGTGCAATAAACTAAAAAAAGATATTGCCAAATTCAATCCAAAATTCATCTACCCTTATTTACAAAAAGATTATTATGAGCGTCCTAGAGAGATATCCCAATATCGTAAACCCTGGCAAAATCATCAGGGGAATAATTATCAAAAGAAAAAGGTCCGATTTTTTGATACGTCATATACTAGCTCAGACAGTGAATCAGAACCACAAAATGATAATAGAAATACTAACAAAGAGAATGATTTGGCAAAAGGGCCTAATAAAGACTCCCTTTCTTTTTTAGAACAACAACAGAATTTTGGCCAACAGAGAGGGAGAGGCAGAGGGAGGGGCAAGTATGTGCCTCAACCTCAGTACCAACAGAGACCCTATACCAGGAGCCAGAAGAACTGGGACATATAAACAAAGCCTCTGTCATTAATCTCTCAGATATAGAACTGTCAAATGTAGAAAATAAACTACTTGAAAAAGGGCTAGGATATGCGATTACATCCCCAGTTGATCGCTTTAGTCTAGAAAGGGACCTTCAAAATTTCTTCAGGAAAGTTAGATTAATGTCATATTTTGACGACAAAGAGAAGCCCCCTTCACGCAACAAATCTGGCCTAAGACCCAAATCAACATGGACCCCACACAGCAGTCAGGTAGACAAACATATTGAAGCTTTTGAAGTAGCAGTCACCAAAAGCGTTTCAGATGTTTTGGAGCAAAAAACTTGGACCAATTATAATCTGAGTAAAGAAGAGAAAGAGGCCCTCAAAAAGTTGGAGAACAATCAGGGACTGACAATTAAACCGGCCGACAAAGGCGGGAGTATTGTGGTGATGTCAACTACACAATACAATAACAAAATGATATCACTCCTTGACAATAAAGAACATTATCAAAAGTCAAGTAGAAGTGAATGGTCCACTCTAGAAAATAAGATAAAGAGAATGTTAAACTATGCAAAAGATGATGATATAATCTGTGACGAGGAGTACAAATTTTTATTAAATAATAACGCTACAGTACCTGCACTATATGGACTTCCAAAAGTCCACAAAAATCCCACTGATCCTCCAATGCGGCCTATAGTGTCTAGCATAGGATCCCTTACAGAGCCTTTGAGTAAATATGCAGACACTTTTTTACAGTCATATGTAATCAAACAAAAGGCTTACATAAAAGACACGGCTGCCATTATCCAAAAAGTAGAGAACCTACCATTTGATCCTGAAACACAATATCTAGTAACACTAGATATAGAGGCATTATATACAAATATACCTCAAGATAATACTATTGACATGATTACAAACCTACTCTGTCCAAATGAAAGTGAACCTACTGCCCATGATTCATTTATCATTGATTGCGTAACCACGGTTTTAAAAAAGAAATTTTTTTTATTCAATAAAGAATGTTTTAAACAAACGAAAGGCACCAGCATGGGAGCGACCTGTGCTCCCAGCCTGGCATGTCTTTACGTGGCACAATTCGAAGAGAAGCATATATTCAATACAGTTGCCCCTTTTTTTCAAAACATTTCAGCATGGTCCCGATACATAGATGATATTTTTTTTATTTGGACGGGACCTGTAGAAACATTAGATGATTTTATTTCATGGTTAAATCTAGGCGACAGAAATTTAAAATTCACAAGCCATTATGATCAACAAAAAAGCGAATTTTTAGACATAATAATAAAACATGAGTTTGGTAAACTAGAGGTAGAACTTTTCACGAAAAAGACAGACAGAAATACCATGCTCCACTATAAAAGCCACCATCCGCCCTGTCAGAAGGATAACATTCCCTTCGGACAGTTTTTAAGATTGAAACGGAACTGCTCTCAGAACAGTGATTTTTTAAAACATGCTGATGTACTTTCAACAAAATTAAAAAATAGGGGATACCCCAATCGGATGGTTAAGCAAGCCTTTAAAAGAGCAAGGTACTTTAACAAAGATAATCTTTTCAAAGAGAAAACTAAAACTACACAAACTGAGAAAAGGTTAGTTTTTGTGAGTAACTACAGTGAAGTAAGTAACAAAATAAAAAATATAATTAATCGCAACTGGAACTTGGTGACAAAAAAGAACAAAGAGAAAGTTCCCAAACCTTTGTTTGCATTTAAACGCAATCGGACTATTAGGAACAGTCTAGTCCACACCTATAGAGAAGACAATAAGAGCAAGCAATAAACTATTGATGGTAATCCACTCCCCCTAGGTACGTTTCCATGCAGTAACTGTTCAAACTGCGTGAATATTATCAAAGGTGATTGTTTGGAACACAAAAGAATTAAGCATAGTATAAAATCATTCATAAACTGCAGGTCTAAAAACATGGTGTATTTAATTAAATGCCCTTGTAATCTTATTTACATAGGAGAAACATCTCGCGAGATAAGATTAAGAATTAACGAGCATAAATCTGCCATTCGCTGTCAAAAAGTAGGCGCCCCTCTGACAGAACATTGGAAAAAATCAGGACACAGCACCAACGACTTACGCTGGTGCGGTTTAGAACTAACAACTCAAAATAGCAGAGGTGGCAATACTGAGATGAAAAGGAAAAAACGTGAACAATTCTTTATGTCCAGATTCAATTCAGTAAGGGAAGGGTTGAATACTAAAGAGGACTGGGAAAGGATAATATAGGTTTATTTGACAGCAGAATTAAAAACAACTAATATACGTCTGTACGTACAACATCAAATGAAGAAATATTCTCTTAATTGCAAGTAACTATGTATCAAGAAATTAGGTTCGAAATAACTAAAAGCTCTGTAAGTAACGAGAGGGTGCAATATAGAATAACAGACTACTGTTGTAGTTCCTTAGTCGCGCGCCGCACACTAATGACGACATGTGAAGACGCAAGGCACAGAGAGAGAACTACTCCTGTAGTTCTTTAATCATGTACCTTGCGTCACCTACAAAAGATTAGGTTTATAATAATTAAAGGCTCTAAAACAACGAAAGGGCTAATATAGAATACAAAACCACTATTGAAGCCTCTTAAGTCGTGCACCGCATATTAATGACGATACGTGCGGACACGAGGTATGAGGAGAGAACTACTCCAGTAGTTTTCTTACTATGCGCCGAACAGCACCAATATGGTGACTCAATTTTCGCGGTACCTTTCCCCCAAAAAGCCCGCGATTGTGCTCATAAATATCAAGTGATCTGATACTAGTGTCAGCCAGTTTTGAACCAAGAATCCGAAGAGATGTGAGGGGCGCAGGGAGGCCGACACTAAAGAAAGAGGTAAGACCCGCGAAAATTGCGCTGGAGATGACTGTATGTATCTGGCCCCTAAAATGCGGTACGGCGCTATTTAAACTTGGCTAATAATACCAATGTGATTCTTATCACTGACACCAATGGAGGACAAAGACACGATAGATCCGTAGCACATAACTAAAGCCTAGTCAAAAATGAAAGTTTGTTTAACGTAAAATGAGAGATAGTTTTACGTAAAAACATTTTGTGCTCGACTAAGTTTATGCTTCTGAATTTAAAAGTAAAAATATGATATCGTACGTGTTTATGTTTATTTAAAATTAAAACTGACAAACTTGAAGATAAGCAAATGCAAAGACAAAACCCTTATAATTGCCTGCGCAACTAAATAGAGACAGAATATACGTGACGGAAGGCAGAGATGCCATAATGGATCATGATATCTTTAATATAACTCCTTGTAGGTTGAATTGATAACTATACCACGAACGAAAACCCAGCACTGAGAGCAAATTAAAAGAATCCAGTCATGCTGCAGTAAGGGTTATTTTAACCCCCTTACCGGTGGTGAGTACCATTATTTGACCTAGATCAGATGTTTGTTGTTTCTGACCTTTTTAAGCAGCACGAGTCTAAGAGCACTTATTTTATCACAGGTCTAGACTCCCTTTTAATAAAAAAACGGTGGCTCCCCTCCAGCGACATCTTCATTTTCGAGCTCCTGAATTAAACAGGTAACAACAGATATTATTAATAAACTAGATGGGGTCCCCTCAATACACAATAAGACCAAGCAGGACACTAGAATGCTGAGTTACATTGTATAACTTTATGTCCCATTGCAGAAAGGAATCTCGCACTCGATGGTTTTTATCAAAGCTCCCACCATCTGAGATACGTCATCCAGACTACCTCTAATTAAAATAAGAGGCCTAATTAAATCCTTGCAGGTATGCATAATCGCTTATTGGCCTATAGCTACCTTTAAGTGACCCTCCGTCACTTATACTCACTTTTTCACTTGTTGCGCCTATTTCCACTCTAATGCACAAACTTTTCTAGTATGAAATTGCTCATTATTGTAGAACGTATAATATATGAATATGGTGAAAATATAGCCAGGCCGTGTGTTTTTTTAAAAAAAGAATAAAGAAATCTGTGATTAATCGAGTAAGCTTTATGAATGTCTCTAATTGTATGCTTTCTCTGCTTAGAACTGTTTTGTCCTGATGAAGGTGACATCATAGTACACCGAAACGCCGCGTCGACAACTTTGACAAACTGTGATTTTTTTTTTTTTTTTTAAGATTTGCAAAAATTTGATAACTGTGAACCACATTATGTAATATTGTTTTATATGCCTAGAAGGAGTACCCCCCCTTTTTTAAATTGCAACCTTAGATGGTATTTTAAAACATCCGGCACTGTATTGATGTAAATGATTTGTGATTTGATTGATTTATAATAAATTGTTTATCTTTTAACATATCAATAATATTTTCATTCTCATTTGTGTTTTCACCTTGTTTAATATGGTATAACTTATGTATGTGTTTCTAGAAATTTTGCATTGTGAGGAATGAGGGCAGCACATTGAAAAGGGTCTCAAGAGTTGATCTGACGGGACTTGATTAGTTTTGTACGTTTGTTCTCCTTGTCCCAGATTGTACGAATAAGGAGTCCTCCCTTTCTTTTTTGGCTATTGAAGTTTGATATAGTCACACCACATGGCCTGCTCACAAAGATCTCATTATAAAAGACTGACAGAGTCAAACATGTTCTGTCACCTCAATTCGAGGCCTCGGAACCACCAGGTTTTGTAAGGTGGCCCTTAGCTGCTTCATTGTCGGAAACCGCTGCCCTTTGGAGAGCTTCATAGGCCCAGTCGAAGCCTAACACTCCCTGTCTGGAAGAATACGCAACATCCCCACCCAAAGAGGTAAAGCTCTTTATGCATGCATTAGGGCCGTTGTCTTCTTAGTTCTCAGACACTCGGCAGATTTGTTTCTGAGAAACACAAGTAGTGTGACATGGAGGCCTCCCTCGCTTGAGTTGTGTCTGACCTCATAAGTGGGAGGCAAACCTAGCGCAGGTCGCTTGAGACGAGAGCTTGCAGGCCCTCCGACCAACTCTAACCTTAATATATATTGAACTGCAGACATTATGCTTGAAATTCCATGTTCATTGCTCTGAGAGACATTCTGCTCGGGCAGATAGTGATCCCATCAGAACGTATGTGTAAACAGCAGAAATATACAAATGACAAACAATATGCAAATATGACCATTGTGGGTGCACATGAGAAATATTTTGTCCCAAAAGATGGAGGGGACATCAGAATTATTTTGTCCGGGTCCTAGATCGTGCCGATTCCTGCGACGATCCTATTGTACAACTAGAGCCATGGGGAAATGTTTTACAAAAGCAGGTCTAATACTGATGAAAAACAATATATACCTTCAGAATTACATCTTACTAAAAACATTCACTTGACTAGATCAAACACATGAGCAACAGATCTTGGCTGGAGAGAGCGAGTAGCAGATCATCCGTAGTCTGAATAAGTGACGATCGAGTGACTCAAGCCCCATTCTGATGCCAGAGTGCATCAGATGCCAAAGGGCCCCAGAGCCAGAATGAGCGTAAAAGGAGAGAGCGGGTTCCATATTTGGTTGTCCTTACAAATGTTATCTTTTATTATAAAATCCCCTTTTTGTTGATGTTAGATTTGATCCTTTGTAAAAGTTTTGATATTCCAGCAGAAATTCGAGCTAAAGTTTCTTCCTTTCATTAGTTCTGGGAGGTATTTCGGTTGATGTTAAACGCCTCCAACCTATTGCTCTTTTATTGTATGATGTTTGTTAGCCATCTGATGTTGTCTGCATCCTTCCTTCTCTTTACAAAACCAGTTTGGGATCTATGAATCAGTTATGTGACTATACCATTGAGTTTTGTAATACATATTTTTGTTAAACGTTTGGCATCTATTCAACCCAAGACCAGCTATTCCTCAAGATCTTTAACTGGTTGATGACTTTAGCAACGTCTTCTGTTATAACACAAATTGTACTAAGTCAGTCTAGTGACCATTTGAACACGGGATAAGAAAAATGTGAGGGAGTCTCACTCCCATTTCAATAGGAAACAAAACAGTTAACTTACATAGCAAGTGTGATCACAGATGAGGCAAGCACCCTTATCAACACTAAAAGATACAAATGTCAAATAATGACAAAAGTGTGATTAAAATACTGCACATCTTTCAAAATCAAGTCTCTGATGTAGAGCCATATATACTTGTGAATCAAAAGCATAATGAAACAAGGTGTATGGTCTACCAAGAAAAATTCCAAATGTGTGCATATATATATATATGCACACATTTGGAATTTTTCTTATATATATATATGCACACATTTGGAATTTTTCTTGGTAGACCATACACCTTGTTTCATTATGCTTTTGATTCACAAGTATATATGGCTCTACATCAGAGACTTGATTTTGAAAGATGTGCAGTATTTTAATCACACTTTTGTCATTATTTGACATTTGTATCTTTTAGTGTTGATAAGGGTGCTATCGAAAGATCATCTTAATTTTCCTCTGTTGTATCCTATCCTGGAATATTTGATATCCAATAGTCCCCAAGTGCAAAGTATCTGTGAATTAATTGAAAACAAAATGTTTTAAAATCAAGGCACAATATTATAACGGACTATGCAGGCAAGACTTTGTTCAACATGCAAGATTTCAAAAGTTACAAACATCCAAAGAATGGTACCTAATCATTTACCAGTCAAATGGCCCATTCTTTAGACCCATATCCAGTTATTGAGATTACTTCTCCAAATGAACAGACAATTCTTCATGATTATTGAGCCCCTCCGGGTATGTACATTCAAAATCAATAATCATTCTTGATTCAAGTTTACGTAAACATGCAGTTCTATCCCCTCCTCGAGCACCTAGATCTACTTTGTCTAGCACCACCATTTTGAGAAGATTCACGTTCTGGTAGTGCTGCTCGAAGAAGTGCCTGGCAACAGGGTATTGTGTGTTATGATTTTTTATCGCCCTCATGTGCTGAAGCACCCTGTCCTTAGCCTTTAGAGTCGTGCTCCCCACATACCATTTGTTGCATGGGCAAATTAGCAAATACACACAGTACATGGTATTGCATGTCAAAGTTTTACGTATCTTGAAGATTTTGCCTGTACTGGGTATCATTATTTCCTTACAATTGGTGCTATTACGGCACGCTTTGCAGGATCTACAGCACCTGAATCCTGGTGTTTCTTTAGGATTAATGGATCCAGTCACAGCATTGGGACTAAGCTCATCCCTGAGTGATTTACCTTTTCTAAAGGTCACCTGGGGGTACTCTTTAACATGTGGTTTGAGGTGTGGATCTGTAAGTAACACATGCCAATGTCTATTAAGAATACTCCTCAATTCCCCAGATTGGCCTGAAAATGTGGTTATAAACCTTATTTTGGATTCGGTTTCTGTGCCCGCATTAGTGTTAAGGAGTTCCCTTCTTGTTCTGGTCTCTGCTTTCATGACTGCCCCCTGTATGGTCTTGTTGTTGTAGCCTCTCTCTTTGAAGCGTGTGACCATTCTCTTTTTCTCAACCTCAAATGACTCACTGGTGCTACAATTACGTTTGGCACGTAGAAGTTCCCCATAGGGGATACTATCCACAAGTCTTCTTGGATGGATATATATATATATATTGCAGACTTCGTCTGAAAACATCCACTTGAATTCGGACAGACAAACGCGGACCCAAAGTTCTTCGTGTAGAAAATATTTTATTTGTTGCCCTGCATCGCCGCCATAACGGGTTTCAGCCCCACATGGGCCTTGATCACATGACGTGTTGCATATTTTTTAACCATTGTTTAATGTGCCAGTGCAAATTGAAAACAGTTGTTCAAACAATAGACATCGAAGACATACTGCATGGTGCTTGGACGTAGTACAAAGCATCCACTATGTGCAAAGGTTGCAATACACTTGATTGTATAATAAATATAACAATTGAATTGAATTGAATTGAATTGATATAACAAATACATCAATAAATATACGCTTGAATGCAAAAAAAAAATATTGTTACAAGTGTAAAATATGGTAACCAATTTAGTGGTATTTAAAATCTATAAAACATTCGGTCAAAAATGTAAAAAAGCTAAGAATGCCAAGATAAATAACATGTATGTTATAAACATGAATAAATTGATCCATAATACCTAAAGACTGCTACTGTATGATATTTGACTTTTCCAATCTGTCAATACAGCTTAATGTGAATGCAGTTTCTTGTTGTCTATCTGCTGGCAAGATGGTAATATCTTTGCATATATACGTTCACTAAAATTCAGACCCAGTGTGCAAATGATCACTCCGTGTCTTGAAAGAACACCAATTGTGTTAAGCAAAAGAATGTGTTACCCACTTGAACCAGCCATTTCAAAAAGTGCTACAGTGCTTGAAAGTGCTAGAAATGTTAAATAACAATTTCATATGTGAATAGGTGATTAAAATGGAATTAGCAAAGCAAGGGACATTATATCAAATATATACAAATATGGGATTTCATTTCCAGAAATTCATTTAGATATAGTGCTTTTACAGCATTTCAAAACAATGGATTAGCTATACTATACACCCTATAGACAAGTATAAAGGTCCTCACTCGCATTGAGCCCTGCCGGCGTCTTTGTGTCGAGCTCCAATATGTATAGTGTTTCAAGTAAATGGAGAAGGCCTTCACGATTCTCACCCCTTCTAAGAGGGGGAATGGAGTTTATTACAAAGTATAGGAGGTGCGATGGATTGCTCAAAGTGTCTGGCCACTGGATAGGCTTGATCCTTGTTTGTAATGGCTCTAATGTGCTGGAGTATCCTTTTGTGTACTGGGAGCTTAGTGCTCCCAATATTTCTTAAACCACAAGGACAGTCCAGCACATATACAGCATACTCCGTTTTGCAGTTCAATCTTTTGCTGATAAATACTGGATCTGGCTTGAAAGGGGTTGTGTAACTAGTCTTATTTTTAGCAAATTTACAAGCTTTACATGACACACACTTTGTAAATCCTCTATGCGAGGTGAGCCAATTAGTAGAGGCTCTGGTTTCTGGACTATATTTTACAAGGCTATTACCCATTGACCTGGCTTTCCTGAATGTTAGTTCAATTTTTTTGGACACATGATTGCCCACAACGGGGTCACTGAGTACCAAAGTCCAGTGTTTGTTTAATATCTTTCTAATGGCTCTATGTTGTTTATTGTAGGTCAAGATCACCCTACAAGGTGGTTCCAATTGGTCTTAACCTGTTTTTTGTTGTTCGCCCCTAATTGCAAGCACCTGGTCTCTGGTAAAGAGCCTGATTTTATGTATAGCTCTGTCTATGACATCCGGAGCAAAGCCTCTTTCTCAAACCCTCTGTTGCTAGCTTCCTGTGCTGCATGATAGTCTTCTTCGCTGCTACAAATACGCCTCACCCATAGCATCTCCCCAAAGGGGATGCTTTGAATCAAATGACGCGAGTGATGGCTTGTGGCATGCAGCAGGGAATTGCCAGCAGTGCGTTGATGATACAGTCTGGTTGCAATGGTGTCATCCTTAATGTTAACCTCTACGTCAAGGAAATATACTGAAGATTTGCTAATACTTGCCGTAAATTGTAGGTTTAACTGGTTATTGTTGATCTGTTCAATGAACAGGCGGACAAGTGTCTCAGAACCCCTCCAGATCAAGAACAGATCGTCGATGTAACACAACCATAAGGGTACATGTTGGTCTATAGTGTTTTTAAATTGCTTCATGAGGATCTGCTCCTCCCACAGCCCCATATGCAAACAAGCATAGCTGGGTGAGAAGCAGGCCCCCATCACAACTCCCCATGTCTACTGGTAAATTTGATTGTGAAAAGAAAGGAAGTGCTGCTCCAGACAGATGGTGACCATATTGACCAACATTTTATTATGCATGTAAAGGTATGCCGGTCTACGGTTTAAATAATGCTCTATGACTTTGATGCCATCCTGGTGATGAATAGATGCGTATAACGAAGTTACATCCATAGTTATTAAAATCAGGTCTGAACTCCATTCAATTCCCTTAATTTTCCCAAGAAAATCTGAAGTGTCCTGCAGGTAGGAGGGTAAGCTCTTAACCCACTCTTGGAGAAAGTAGTCAATATACCTTGAGGTATTTTCCACTATACTGTTAATGGCCGAAATAATTGGCCTGCCAGGGGGTTTGGCTTAATTCTTATGGATTTTGGGGATGAAATAAAGGGGAGAGGAGAACTGGAGGCTCTTTAAAAAAAAACATTCATCATCACACAGCAATCCTCCACACTTCCACGCCAATACTTTACCATAATAGTCATTCCGAAAGGTTTTGACAATGTTAATATTGCTCTTTTTATATCATTCATTGTCACTCACTTAGAGGGGAGCCTCCTCCATATATAGTGTGCGCGGCCACAAAACAACATTCCCTCCCTTATCTGATTGCCGCACTATGAGGTTGTTGTTGTTTTGTAGCTTCTTCATGAGTTGTATGTAGCATTGATGTTGATGACTACATATCTGGCTTGCGTTGTTGATTGACTTTTACAAATATATATATTTCAGTTGGAAATAAAAGGATTTCCACAGCTGAACAATTACCACCAAGTATTCATTCTATCTCAGGTTCGGGAGTGGAGTGGTTATAGACACTCCCACGTGGATACTCATGGAGAAAGAAGTTTAATACAAATCCATCAAGTTAACAAACCCCAAAACATACTCTATGTTTTCACTTTTTTAGCCGGATGAGTGTCTTTTGCCAACCAACTGAAGAAAATAGTTGTATCCTCCAAGTCACAATTCCAGGAAAACCACCAGATTCAAATTAAGAGGAAAGGACTTTATTAGTCTAAATGGATATGTCTAGGTAAATGAAAATGTTCAAATACTGGGAAAAACATACAGCTAGGTTTGGTCCTATTGAATGAAACTATACCATGACTTTAAATGTTTAGTTGAGACGCATGCCATCATTTCTGAAAACAAGAATTAATATACAAACAGTTCTTACCCAGGAGTGAATTTTAATGAGGTTGTATAGGTGAAACAACTATGAGGCTTACTTAGAGTTTGCAGAATGTGAATGAATGTTCCAAATTGGTATATCATCCATCCTGGACATAGAAAAATAATTTCTATACGTAGGATTTTTGCGATCCGGTGTCCGGATGCTGTCTCCACCGCCTACCCCCACCTCAGTTGATGGCTTCTAAGATGAAAAATTGACTGGTAGGCCATTGAAAAAAACAACATTCTCTATGCCATATTTAGAGTCTATTCTCTACTGACAGATCCATGGAGGATAATACTCTACATCTGTTATAAAGAAAAAGAAGTAACACCAGCCAAACTCTGCACATGCCCACTCCACAATTAACACAGGCAAGATGTCCCTGTTGCTGAAAGCCTTTAGAATATATGTGGGAGAGGTTGTGGACCAAATTGACTGCTATTGTACAGAATATAGGGCAAGTACACAATAAAGTTGTTACTAAAATGTACATGTTTTGATAAAATAGGGTTGCTCACTTTTAAGATGATGTAGACCATACACCACAGATAAGTGAATGTAACCATGTCACTTGTATATCCACATTGCTAATCAAAGGAGAACAAATTAAAATGTTAATGTTTTTAAAATGTCCAAAATATGAAGTTCTTACAAAATCGAACAACTGTAAAAATGTTGACCCACAATTAAAACATTCATTCACATAATGTAATCCATTGGTTCCAATACCCTTGTTACTTATGGTTAGGCCTGTCAGCCTTAGGATGGTTTCCCCTAAATGTTTTGTCTTACTCCTCCTATTTCGCTGGTCTCCTTTTTGTTGGCCGTAGCACATTACTACTGCTAACAAGTACTAAAATGTGTGTGCTCATATCCTTAAACAAGGAATCATTGGCTTACACTCAAGTGGCACATTTTACATATGAGTCCGTGCTAAAGTGGTGCCATTGCAGCCTGTGTGCGCAGGTTAAACTGCCATTTTGACCCGTCAAAGTAAACCTTTTGCCAGGCCTAGGCCTTCTTTTTTAATACATATGTGTCACCCTTACGGTAGGCACTAAATAGCCCATAGGGTAGGGTGAGTGTATTTAAAAAGTTGGACATTGCTTTAAGGCATGCCTCTCCCATAGGATGGCATTGCATTACCTTATTGCATTTATTACATGACAACTTCAATTGAGAGCAGGTGGGAATCTCGAGTTTGGTGTCTGAGGAATTTTAATTTAAAAACCTCTTTAACGAGAAAGTCAAGATTTTAGGTCCTAATTCTGAAAATGGCACTTTTAGAAATTTGATAATTTCTTGTCTCAGCCATTTGGTGACTGCAGCCGGTATCCTTGGTCACATGACTAATTGTAGCTGGAAGTCTGTCTTTTTGTATTGCTCCTAGACAGTTAAACAAAGGGGGAATAGGTTTTGGCAGGATGGGCCATCATTGACTTGATAGGAGTGGAGCTGTCACCTACCACACTTGAACTTCACAAAGCCTCTGGCTCAGCACACTCAAAAAGGGTTAGACCTTAATCTTTTGTGCCCCATAGAGAAGCCGGGGCCAGGGTAGGGAGACAGGGAATTCCAGATACCTCTAGGGGTGGAAACCTCCAGAACTTTCTCATGCTTCAAAGCTTGCACAAAGTATACATATTGGACCCTCAGACACAACTCTTCAGTACACCTCTGGAAGACTCAGAAGAACTGCTGTGCTGCAAGAAGGACTGCTACTCTGCTGTCCTGCTGCCCAAGTGAGAAGGACTGGACCAGCATTTTGAACCCAGAACCACCAGAGTGACTCCAAGGGCTATACGGCTGACCTCCTTATCAGTGCATCAAGGACAGAAAAGGCTTCACCTACCTTAACCCCAGCACCTGGACTCTGTATGCTGTGAGTCTTGCTCCCCAAGTGGTGCCACCTCAGTCGTGGACCTTTTGAAGAGGGCATAAAGGTGCTCTGCCAACCCCAGCTGTGGTCCAACCAGAACCAAGCCAATGCAATGTATCATCTTGCAGTTCAGCATCAGAGCCACCAATGTGCGATGTATTCCTGATACAGGACCCTGCAGCTATTTGGAGCCAACGCTGTGCAATGCCTCCCCAATGCACAACCATGCATCATAGCTCTGCAACTCCTCGGAACCCTCAATGCGAGGTGCATCCTCGATCTAGGATCTTGCACCACTACCCTGTAGCTCCCTGGTATCGCCGCTGCACGATGCATCCCCAATGCCGAAAATTGCAATGCAGTCAATAGTCCATCGGAACTACCACTGCGCAACACATCCTCCATGCCGGATCTCGCAAAGATCAGCAACCCGTATTTAAGGTATTTTTTCAGTGGGCCTAACGTGGTCCCTTGATTCGGCCCATGCTTATTTGCAGTTGGCCTGAACTTGTGACTTTCTTCCGGTCTGCCGTGACCAGATTACCACAGTTGGTGCTTTCTGCTTTTAGGCTTTACTATCACTTAAATCTTTAAAATGGCATAAATCTGGTTCCACTGATTTGATTTGCATTTGTTTTGGTCTCAAATAATTAATTAGAGTTTACTCTGTGTTTCTAAAAAGGCATGGGATTTTTATTGTGTTGTGTTTTCACTTTATTACTGTTTCAAGTGCTGCATAACTACTTTGCACATTGCCTCTAAGTTAAGACTGACTACTTTGCGCCAAGCTCCCAGAGGCTTGAGCACAGCTTGATTTGATGTTTTCTTGTGTTTCACCCTAACAAGAATTGTGGTTGCAGCTTGAGTAGTACGTCACCCCCCTCAATCAGTAACCCAATTTCCAATACTTACAAACACTTATATAAATCTGACCTGTCAATTCATGTCACATGCTTGCCCTTCATTTCCAACCCTCAGATATACAAATTAAAAGTACTTCCAGTATCTTTCAAGGCTTGTTTGGACACTGTACTGCAAGTACCCCAATGCAACTTATTAACAAACAATAGCTCTTTAATTTGTAGTCTTGAAGATCCAGACTTGGATTTAACGTGCAATCAAATACGTATGATATAATCTGCATTCCTTCAGACAAGAAAATAAAAATAAAAACTACTGTTGTAAAATAAACTACATGTATGGGCTTTTGTGGCATCTACCACAGCTGTCACTGAGGCTGGGACTGTATCCTTAGAATCCTGGTGCTTCCAGGTTGTAAAATAGACTTATGTAAGTAAGCTATACTGTGGCTATGACAGTTGATGAGGCTGTGGTGTACACATTAAAAGATTCCTTTCCACTTCTACGTCTGTAAATCTTGTTTGTGAAGGCTTCTGTAGATTTGACACTGGCAACAAGGATGGAATACAAAAACACACATGCAAAGCACAATGGATTAGCAAAATTACTAATGAATTTACTATAAAATCCAATCATCCCTAAGAAGGATCTCAACTCGTCCTTTCTTTTTGGCACCAAAGCACAGGAAGAAAGATGACTTTTTCCAATGCCCCTTCTGGGACATACATCAGACGCCCTGTTTAAGATAGTGTCTGGAAATATCTCCAAAAGGAGAAGGGGGAGTTGGATAAAATAATAAACAATAAGAAGGGTGTGCTTCCTCTGATGATATCATTTCATTCAATAGTGTGCGCCTCATCCCCACTGATTCTGCTATGCATTTCCCCCTGAGCATGGATTTACATGCATCCCCGTCTATCTGGGCCAAAGAAGCTGTTCCAGCATTGTTCTCAACATATTGCTGGATACAACCCCCTAAAGTGTCTCAAAAGACCAGGGGCCTCATTTATGAGGCCTTGCGTCAGTTTTGCGCTTCTGATGTGTCACTTTTTGTGACGCATCGGTGGCGTAAAACATGCCTCCTGTTGCGCACTATTTACAAAGTGACGCATCTAAGCAGATGCCTCACTTTGTAAACCCCTGCGCTACATTATACCTGCGTCAGGTATAATGTATGCAGAGGGGGAGTTCCCCCGCAAAAAGCCTCGTAATAGTGACGCAGTGAAATCTATGAGATTTCACTGCGTCACTTTTAGGATGCTGTTGCGTCAAAATCTTGCGTCTGCCTCACAGCAGGCGTAAGACTGACGCAAGCCCTTTCACATGGGGCTTTCCCCATGTGAAAGGACGCATTGCTGGAGTTGCGTCACTTTTTTGACACACTCCAGCAATGCGTCACTTTTGCGCTTACAGATACGTCAGAAATACTGACGTATCTGTAACACCTTGCGACATGATGCGTCATACATTAAATATGACGCATCAGGTATGTCGCAAGGAGTGCGCATGGAGAAGTGACGCATCGCTGCTTTCACGCAGCGATGCGTCATTTCTATGGTCTGATATGGTAAACTATCGACTTTGATCTGGTCTTGCCCAACTAGAGGTCCGTGGATGGTGCCTTGGTTGTTTTAGGTGCTAGTTTTCAATAAAATATTTAAAAATTAATAACTCCAGGTCTACTGATTCGATTTTGGTTGCTTCGATATCAAATAATTTATTAAAATTTCCTCTATTTTTCTAAATTGGTTTGGGATTGGTCTTGTGTTGTGTTATCACTTTATGACTACTTGTGTGCTGCATAAATATTTTATTTACACATTGCCTCTAAGTTAAGCCTGACTGTTTTTGTGCAACCCTACCCAGGGTTGAGTCCAGGTTAATATAGTAACTTTATGCGGTCTACCCTGCAAGGTATTGTGGCTGTTGCTTGACCAGGGCTCACACCCCAGTCAATCAACAACACAATTTGAAATTAATTAAATGAAGTTAATTGAAACCCTGTGGGGTCTTGGACACTTTTCCAGGGTTCTCCTAATGACTATCAGTGCCTCGCCCTGGGAGATGTTGGTATAAAGTGATATTATATCCATGGTGGCAAGAAGATTATTATCACTAGTGTATGGACAATTGTCCACCAATTAAATGGTTTGCATAGTATCCCTCAAGTAAGTGATGGTGTTCTCCGAAATCGGTTTTAGAAATACATCTATGTATTTGCATAGTGGCTCCAACAAAGAGCCACAACCAGAGATGATAGATCTCCCTGGTGGGTCATGCATCCGTTTGTGAATCTTGGAGAAGGTATACATTGTGGGTGTCCTAGGATATTTGTTGTTCAAAAAGTCAAACTCATGTTCACTCAACGAACCTCCCTCTATGCCTTCAAGGGTAATATGCTTGATGGTCTCAGCAATTTCTCTAGTGGGCTCTGATCTGAGTTTCTCATAATTGCCCTGCACTCCCAACTGAGACAGGATCTTTTTCTTATAATCCTGGGTGTTTTGAATGACAATAGCCCCCCCTCCCTTATGGGAGGGCTTTATGACTATATTGTCATTGTTACTGAGTGATGTCAGAGCCAAACATTCAGATTTGGTAATGTTATACCTAACATACTGATGTTATGAGAGAGAGTTTGTGATATCCAGCATTACTACCTGTTCATATGCCAGAATCTTGTGTGACATTTGATGGGTAGGGAGGAAGAATTTAGATGGAGGTCAGAGGCCTGTGCCAGAAAAGGTGGGTTGAAAGGGAATTTTCTGGAAAAAGTGTTTGAGGTGTATTTTTCGAAAGTAATGATACAGTAGTTCGACTTTGAAATTGAATGTGTAGGCAGTGAGGTTGGTACATACGATAACCCATTTTCCAGGATATTTTGCTCATCAGGTTTCAAGGTATGGATCAACACATTCACAATAGGGTTTTTTGGCATGGCATGTGTATTTGCTACCACCTGTAGTGTTGTCGGCAGGTCTGTATGTCCCCATGTGTTTCCTGTTGGTAATGTACCTGCTTCTTTGCCCTCCCTCTGCCTCTGTTCCACGTGGGATCAGTCCGTGCCCTGGGTCTCCCCCAGGTCTGGCCCCTCCCTCTGTGCTCCCACCAGGGTCCTTCCAATAAAAAAGGGGGTTGTTGGTCTGTGTATAACGGACCTGAGTTGCTTGTGCTTGTGCTGGGACCTTGCCTATCTGCCTCACTGTTTGATTAAGGAAATTGCTGTATTGAAAAAAGAAATAACTGATGACAAAGTGCTTACCAACACAAAAGAAGCACTAGAGAGGCTAGAGAGGACTATCCAGGACTTTGATCTATACACACAGACTACCGACTGGACAAGCAAGCTGAGGATATTACATTTTATGATCGGTGTAGACCAATCTTACCCAGTTTTTCAAAGAGAGCACATGCACCTTAGAACTGGTCAGCAGTAAAAAAGTGCCCAGAGTCCTAAAACCACCAACAGCAGGTCAGAAGAGAAAATACCATAGGAAGGCAAAAAGTTCTGGGATAAGGTCTATCATTAATGAGTTCTCCCAAATCTCAGGCTTGAAGGTCAACTGGGATACAAGTAAGACCCTACTACAATGAGGGCCAGTATGGAGGGATATCAATTCCAATAGAAACCTGAATGCCTTAAATTCCTGGTAATCTATATCAATACAGGCATGGAATCCATAAATCTGACAATCTAGACCCCCTCATAGTTTGAAACAAATATGCAATATGCCAAATGGTGCCATCTGCAATTGTCCCTATTGGGCCTTATAGAGTTACAGTTATATTCTAGGAATGGGGCCACTACTGAGTGCTACTGCTGTACTGAGAACGATAAACAAGGCTACTGGAATTATGCAATTCTGCGCTGGCTAATTTTTTCCGCATAATTATGGATTTGCCGCATTTGCCACATTATCAAACATTTGCTGCAAAGTTTGCAGACTTTAAGTAAATGAAATGTGTTTCTTGCTAAAACAGATCAAAAGTTACTAAAAATGCAGCAATGCTTATTTGCAGCAATAGGCAATTCGCAAAGGCTGGCTGTCCATCTTTCACTTGAATATCGATGAATTTGGGTGTTAAACTATTACTAATAAGGTGAAACCTTTGTCCAGAGTTAACATTTTTAATAATGAACAGATACTATCACACAATGCATCATATTATGTAGCACACTTCTATTTTCCTTGCTGCATCATTTAGTAAGCCCTGCTGCATAATTTGGTGCTCTTTTGCTGCAAAATCCCAGTGGCCTTGTCCATAGTTCAGGTGATCAATGCTTTGTATGGGGTAACAGGAACCTAGACAGGGGCATCGCTGTCAGTGATGCAGCCGGTGCAGTGCACTGGGGACCAGAAGGGGAGGGGGTCCCAACTACAAAGAACCCTTTGAGTCCTGACAGGCCACCTAATTAATCATGCTGACGTTCTGAACACATTAAAGATGACTTTAAGTTTTGTTTTTATCTTGTCACATTTGCTGTGTGTTAATAGACAGAGGTCAAATGTGAGGCTAGTGTTCTGATAAATTTGTGCTTAATTTTTTTTTACTTGAAGACGTGTTTAATTTCCATTTGGTACTGCAAAATGTGATGATTTTGTAAAGTAAACTATGTGAAAATCTTGCTGGTTTGAACTGAAAAGCCGTTTACATACTTACAAATTAAATACAAATATTTCAAAATGTAGAAACAGAAAAGCACAAATGAAGCACTTTTTCCAATTCTAGTGTGTGATGGAAACAAAGATATTATTAGGGTCAAACCAATGAAGACACTTTACCTGATGATGTGCAATGACAATATTTTTCTGAAACCCAATTTCCACACATTATCGTTTCTGTGCTGCATAGTTTTAGCAGTATCATTTAATGCATATGCAAATTTAGTGGTCACTTCAATAGAAAATGTGCTATCTATAAATGATAGTGGCTACCACATCATGCTTTAATAATATATGTGTGTGGTCCTAAATGCAACATCAGCTACATACTACATGTTTACCAGACTAAAATTGTTAGAGCACCACTGCCTATTAGGGCATTAGGGCCTCTTACAGCACTAGGAGCTTGCTGTTAGCTCTGTCTGATACCCTTGGCTGCCAGAGTCAGGCTCCAAGCAGCAGAATCCCCTGAAGTACCTGCGGTGACACAGGGAAGGCCTCATTGCATGTGCAATGAATGGCTGAGCAGTGCGCCTGCTCACATTTGTATATGCAGAGTACACCATTCGACCCTGGCTCCCTTGTCATGTATTCCTATAGGTTCTGAATTGATCCCCCTATTCCTGACCCTATTCTGGTTAAACTAACTATCAAGTTAACTAACAGTCAGCCCATGAGGCAAGACAAGCCCCCATGATGCAGATACCGTTATCTGACGCAGTCACACTGCGGCACAGGAACGTGTTATCTGATTAGGTCATAACGCTTGAGATCTAATTAGACAAGCGACATTCCTCCAGCCCCTGATAAGGCATACGACGTTCTCATAACAAATCAAACCTATGACAACCTGGAAAATCCGTGCGCCCATTGTTTTGATTTCACAGAGAACTTCAGTAAAAGAATGTGCTAACGAGCAAGTCGTATGACATCTTTATTGACGTATCTATGTCCATCCTTACGTCAATCTCGGCACCTTTAAGGTATAAATATTGCCGATCTTGCCCTATGCAAACACACGCGTGGTGACGAGACGGAGCAGCCACACTTGCCGAAGCCGAGAGCAGAGCAGACCCCGCTGGCAGCAGCCCCGCCTTCCTGACGCGCTGAGAGACGCGCTGCTATCTCCTGCCGAGAGACCCAGCACCGGCGCTTTCGGGCAGCCCTCGCAGGCGGCCTGGAATATCGAGAGCAGAGAAAGAGATACCATTCCTCATTCATCCTAAATTCCAGGTACAGAACTGAATAACCCCTCACAGAGAATTCTTTTAGTTATTCACTTGGCAAAACAAACTTAACTTAAACTGTAACTTTCTATTCCCGCCCACGCATTAGACTTAGGTCAGGTACACGGGGTAGGCGTATTTAGAAACACCAGTTGAGTACGTTTAGTCAAATGTATATGTGTATGTAAATATATTTTAATCATTTTAAACATCAAACTGGCTCAGAAACCATATCAATGTTTCTACAGAATTATTTTATACTATTGCTTTTAATGTATGCACTTTACTTAACTATAAGTATTGCAATAATATCGATCCATTTCTCTTGTACGAGAAAAGAGACTGATCAATAAATAACACCTTTTTATTGAACACGCCCGTCTCTTCCTTTTCTCTACATTCTGATGAGACTAAGAATGCACGTACTGACTGAGTAAAATAATTGCCTTGTGCTCACACGACTCTGGAGATACACTCTTGATTAGGGGAGAGCAAAGTTGTCATGTTCTATGGTTGTCAGAAACTAAATCCCTTCTTGTCTAATCAGGGGAGTTAATTCTTTCCTGAACATTCGAGAAAGTTTCTAGCGAACTCTGAGCTACGCTGGCAAACCCAAAACTTAAGTCTAGTATCGACAGTAGTAGACCTAGTTAACGTCTGGCCTAGGCCTTTACTGCTGTAGGTATTATTCCAATGCGCAGAGCCTATTGGGAAGATAGGAACTACACTACATGGCGCCCAACGCGTTTGGAAAGGGCGATAAAACTAACGTAAGACATTTAGAGTAACTCAGTCGTGCTTTCTCACTCAGACCCCTTTTCCCAAATACTCCAAAGACGTCTGGAGTGGGTGAAAGGTAATATCCTCCAAGACCTCGTAGGAGGGAACTCCTATGTATGGTTCTTGGTATAGTCAACGTTGAAGGATAAACAGTTCCAAAATATTGTGCATCTAATCTCTGTTTCCATAAGAAACCTGATCTGCAAACAAGCATAATACCATCCTGTCGGTAAAATGGGAGACAGTGATGAAGAAAGAGAGGCAGTTAGATTAGCAGCTGAAATAGCAGCAGCTGATACTGCAGCACTAGATGCGGACGGGGATATAATACTCATCCCGGTCGCCAAAAGGAAATCTATAACATTAAAACTTATAGAAAATGGACTGACACCTAGAGGTGGTACAGTCATATTCGTAATTGAGGCACACGAATATCGGCAGACAGAGGTATACTATTCATGGATACATTTTCCAGCAGCAAATGCTGTAACAAAGTACTTCCACTATTACAAAATAGAGGTACCACCTGACATTTACACTCCTTTCGAGGAGGTGGAAGTACCACTCAAATTTCAAGAGCATTTGCTCTTATTTGATGGCGCCCTAATACATAACAATCACATTACAAGGCTCGGTCCTTTAGGTAGACCAGGAGCAACGTGGCCGGTCTTAGCCGGATACACACCACACCCAGACATCGAAGGGATGTCTACAGGAGAGCTGTTAATACAGCTAAAACAATTACTAAAAATTCATAGACAATTAGTACAGTATGTAATGCGGACTTCAACAATTCAGCCAGCGATTAAACTTCCACAGCTGACCCCTCACCAGGGGAACACAAATAAAATCACACCACAGACCATCCAATCCTGCCTAGGTAAAGTTCCGGCTAAACGGGAACAAATACCATTCTGGTTGGCACAGAAAATCACCCAAATAGAGGCGGTGTTTCCTGACACCACCCCGCTAGAAAAACACAGGATTCTGACTATATGTCTCCCAATGGGAATCGCACCACACATAGAGGACTGTGACACTTGGGGTACAGTCTTTGCTTCCATCTACACAAAAACGCACGGTGTTCCATCCATTTCGGTGATACCAGATGTGCTAAAACAAATTCAAGACGAATACGGTCCAGAGCCTGCTTTAACTCTTGGTATGAAATTACTGAAAGACTTCAAGCAGGTCTCGGCTATATTATTAGCCAATATAAAAGGTGAAGCAGCAAACGTGGCGATCCGCCAAAGGTTAAAAGAGACAGATATAGCAGACCAACCAGCTGAAATTGCCAGAATCATAGAAAAATCCTATGAAGAACTAGGTAGAGATAGTTTAGGTGGAATACCCGTAAAACCGCAACTGACTGAAAGTCCAGAAAAAATATTTTTTAATAATTCACCAAAAAAGAACTGGGATGGAAACAAACAATCCAATCCAAAAGAAAAGAAATTCCAGTCCCGAGGAAGGTCTCCTAGGCGAAGGGAGAAATCTCCGAACCAGAGACACAGGTCACCCCAGAGTGACCCCTCTGGGAAAAGATATAACCTTAGAAATAGGGATAATATTAAAAAACCTGATAGATATCAAGACATTGATACACGTCCCTCTCAATCTTTTCAGACTTCCTCGCAGAAATCGGAAAAAAGAGGACGATCAGAACAAAGAGAAGAGCACGCCAAGTCCAAAGACAAGGAACCTGCTCAGCAAAAAAAGAAATTACAATTTCCAAAAAAGAAGGTAGACAGTATCAAGGTAGTTAACAATGCCGAGAATACTGAGGACACAACTGAAAAACGGAGAGTGGGCTCAGACAATGCTAGACAGCGCAGCAGAAGTGAGCATAGCTCGCAAAGTCCTTATGAATCATCTGGAGACAGTGGACACGAATGAATATCTTCAAGTGGAAACTGCAGACACCAGAGTTAGCAAACCCCACAAGATATACGAGATAACATTACGTATAGAGGGAGATAAGACTAGGAAAATAAGGGGACTATTTTGGGATAATCTCTCCAAGGGCTATGATATCCTTCTAGCTGAAAAAGACTGGCCACCAGAGTTTGTCAGGGAGTGCCCTCATGGCGAAGAAATAATTATGCCTGCCTTCTCGAATCAAATCCCGATTCATAAAAAATATACACTTGCCAGAAAGTGGGCAGTGGCCTTAGCACCTGCTTTATATAAAAATCATGTAGGATGGGATGAGGAATCTCCTCCTCACAAAATCCAGTTAAAATCACAACCTACTGCACAAAGACAGTACCCAATTAAGCAAGAAGCTAGAAAACAGGTAAATGAAATACTAGATCAGCTAGAATACCAGGGGGTGATTGAAACTTGCACCTCACAAATGAACAATCCTTTGTTTCCGGTCTCCAAACCAGACAATTCATATCGTCTAGTTTTGGATTACCGACACCTAAACACATGTTGCAAAACTTTTGCAGTGCAAAACTCACACAGTGCTGCACTGATGAATAACATAGTGCGCAAAAAATACAAAACTACCTTGGACATCTCCAATGGATTCTTTTGTCAAAATATTGCACCAGAGAGCAGATATTTAACTGCATTCTCAGTAAATGGCACTCAAAAACAATTCTGTCGGTTAGCCCAGGGGTACAAGAACAGCCCAGGGGTATTCTCAGCGAGAGTAACAGAATTACTACAACTATATGATGATGAAGCATTATCTTATGTCGATGACATTTACTTAACAGATGATGACTTGGAGACTCACTTGAAAAGAGTGAACACCATAATACTCGGGTTCTCAGCAGAGGGTTACAAATTCAACTTTAAAAAGTCCAGAATTGCCCATCTGACGGTCCTATTCTTAGGATATGAGTTATCAAGTGAAGGCAAAAGCCTGGCTGACAATTTCCTAGAGAAATGTGCCGTACTCCAAGCACCTAGAACACTAAAAAACTTACAGTCGATTCTAGGCTTCCTAAATTTCGGAAGAACATACATTGCAAATTACGCAGAAAGGGTCAAACCCCTTTATGATCTGATTAAACCAGACTTTAAAAGATCCAGTTGGACTCAAACACACACAGAGATTTTGAGATCCTTACAAACAGACATGCTAATTAAAACAAAATTAGAAACATGTGATAACACACGCAATCTTGTGATTCGAGTCATCCCAGGGAGATGCGGATTCACATACCTGACCTCTAATGAGGGAGAAAAGGTACCAATTGCATTCAAATCACACTTGTACACTAAGGCTGAAATGAAATTTAGCCCAACGGAAAAAATTCTTACAGCAACACAGACAGCTATAGCAAAAGAACGAGCCCTTGCACAAGGTAAACGAATAGTAATCGTGACACCAATACCAGCCTTAGAGGCGGTAACAAAGGCAAGCATTCCAAATGCTAAAGCACTCCATCCGAGATGGATACAATGGGCTAACTCTCTTGCTGCAACAGACGTGGTGTACGAATTTGATCCTTACTTAAAAACACAAGAATTTCTCCAATATGAATTTGAATGTCCTCCGCCAACCGAAATTCTGCCTCTAGATCACTACGGCTGTATAATATATACAGACGGATCAGCACAACCCGCAGTAGGGGGTAAACAAGCTTACAGTGCTGCGTGCGCGATTGTTAAAGGTCGTTGGCACGAAGGGAAATTTAAACCAACCCTCACTAAAACACAATCCCTAGGAGATTGTACAGCTCAGCGAGCTGAACTACTAGCATTCAAGATGGCGCTTGAAAATACCGATCGAGAATTCCCCACACTCATTGTGTGCGATTCGTATTATTGCGTTCAGTCTTATAATGAATACTTGCAGATCTGGCTTCAGAATGGTTTCAAGGATGCGAAAGGTGGCACAATCAAGCATAAAATGCTCTGGGAACAAATAGTTCTTTTACAGAAAGAACTACCAAAGACTCACGTGATACACACGCTGAGTCATCAACGTGATGGCGTTCACGTTGCAGGGAATTCATTGGCTGATGAGGCCACGAAGGCAGCTGTGCAAACGGCTTCCGTAGCTGCCGTCACCCGGTCAAAAACTAAAATAGACAGCGAAATATTACAAGCTGTCAGCGCTTCAGAAAAGGATTCGATAGAACCACTCCCTAAAGGCTTTCCAGTAAAATACTCATACATAACTGATGCAAACAATGTTCCTTTTGCTCGAATCCCTGGAGTGGGGGATAGGGCAATTCCAAACATGGAACATAGGTTAGGACTAATAATAGCGGCACACGAAGGGCTTGCTTCTATCCATGCTGGCGTCTCAGCCACAGTATCATTATTAAAACAGAGATACTGGTGGCCACAAATGAGAAGACAAACGAGGAACTATGTTCTAGAATGTGAAATATGTCAAAAAATGAAAGTATCAACGGTGAGACGTCCAGCGCAGACGCCCCTTCTAATCTCGGATAAACCATTAGCCTGTGTTTATCTAGACCACTGCGGTCCCTTACAAAGGGATGGTAACTATAAATATATCTTGGTCGCAGTAGATTCATGCACGAGATTCATATGGATGTGGCCCCAGCGAACGGCTGACGCCAGAACTGTTATAAAAGATTTGCGAGTCTTTATCGGCACATACGCAATTGGCATGCTGCATTCGGACAATGGTCCTGCTTTTAGCTCTCGGGCTTATAAGGAGGCCATGGTCAGCATGGGCGTGCAATTGCGGTACTCTTGTCCATTTCACCCTGAGGGGAACGGAATTGTTGAAAGAAAAAACCGTGACATAAAGCAATCTATAACGGCAAAGGTATTAGGTTCGGGAGCTGGGTGGGTCAAACATCTAATAAGTGTCCAACGTAGTCTAAATAACTTGCCAAGAAATTCTCTGAAGGGATTCAGTCCGTACGAATTATTATTTGGAACTAGAATGATTATCTCTGACCTCGACAGTCAGACTTCAGTGGTTAAAGAAAAAAGCTTTGATGTCAAAGACCGTTTGGCTATTTTGCAGGACTTAAACAAAACAAGAAAAGACCTGAGCAACATACAGTTGAAACAACAGCCAACAACCACTGAAGAATCACCACCTGTCCCAGCAAGACCTGTCTGGATTCCAAAAGTCGGGGATCTAGTCAGGGAGAAGATCGCGGTAAAGAAGGAATTTGGGCCTTCTTACAGAAAAGCAGTTCCTGTCTTGTCTGTCAACGGGACAAAATCAGTTGTACTACCGCCACTTGCTGGAAAAAAGGAGAACCGAGTTGTATCCATCGACCTGGTAAAACCACAACATGTGGCCGATAACAAACAGTAGGCCAAGTGGACTCCCAATAAGTAGCAGAACACCAAGGTTTGCTACCAGTACAGAGGTCCTAACGAAGAGGCTCATCACATTCGAGACGCCTACAGAAGAACAACAAGGACTATGCAACAATGCAATAGAACTCAGACCTCTGAAAACCCAAATAAAAACATTTAGCAGAGACACACCAATCTACAATGAAGTACCAAGTGAAAATGCAAGAAACAAAAATCCTGAAGCAATTGGAACAATTGACAGAACTGCATCCGGCTACTTCATAAACTTCAATGATTCCTCTGAAAGCCTCAGTGAATCAAAGACACAGCCATCATCAAAAACCTTTAAAGAAAAAGCTAATGAACTTTTGAACCAACTGAAAGAAACATATCTGATTTCTCCATGGATTGAATTTTGGGTGGGTTTTGGTGCATTTATCCTCATACTTTGGCTCATCATGGTACTTACTTTGGGACGCTTCATTGAGGGAAAATATGCTAAAATGGACACAGCAAGTCAGAACATCAACTTGATCCTCAAACCACACACATCCTCACACGTCGAGAAAAGAGAACTTTCTTCAGCTAACTTCACAGCCAATCCGCTACCTGGTGGGGTAGCCTGGGACAACACTGACTATGAAATTTATGGTCCGGTCGAGATCCTGAAATATCCACACCAAATTAAGATCTCATTGAGTGACTTTGTAAAACCAAACTCATTTACTGATGATTGGGACTTCGAAAGCATTAATAACATGATGTCTGATTTAGTAATGTCTGCTAAATTTACCAAACATGATTATTTGCAGGGTTCTACAAATTATGACAGTATGTATTGCTATAACCACTATGGTAATCACTTTTTACATAGATCTGCACAACCTAGAAATGTTTTAAATTATAATCAATGGGAACATTGTGCAACACCTCCAAAAGGGAGCTCCAGAACCGTTTATGACAAATATTCATATTTTTCAGGTTTTAACACAAGTAATGCTGAAACATTTTATTTTAAATTGTCAAACAAGACAGGAACCAAAACCATGATAACCAACACAAAATTGTTATATTCAGACTCATTCTTTGAAAAAATGAATACTTTTGGATTTGATTATTGGGACAAAAATGTTGATTTGAAAAGTGTTTGGGGTACAAAAGAATGGCAAGTACAGGGTATAGAAGCTTTGTTTAGAGCTTGCATGATCCCAGAACAAATGATATTTTTAAATGACACTGTTCAACAAACCACCTGTCTTGGCCTAGCCAAAATCAAAGATTTAAATAAACCGTCTATTCCAAAGCCAACAATGTTTAGCAATAGCTCTGATACGGATGAAGAGATAGACGTAAACCATATATTATACCAAAACAGAACACATCCTGATTGGAAACAATGGTTGATCTGGCCCACAGATACAAATAACTGTCAAGACAGATTCCTGAATAAAACACAGGGTTTCAAAATGACCAGGCCAGACCCTAGATATCCCCAAAGACATCACCCAGGGATACTAACAACCTACAGTGTGGGCAAATTATGCCTTCAATGGCTACAAACTTCCACACTGCCTGAAATTAAGCAACACCTAACTTTACTTACTGATGGTGCTGAGTTGCGTGATTTCACTTTGGGACCACGCAAACAGCATCAAAAGCGTTTCATAGCAGCCTCTGTATATGCAGCATACAATGAGGCCTGGAAGGTTAATCAAATTGAAACAGCAGAGAGAATACGGGAAATTGACCGTATTAATTTGGAAAAATCACTTTCTGTAGTGGACAATGGGTTAATGACTCTGTCCTCCAGAATTTTTTCATTGGACAGCATTGTGTCTTCAGCAATCGATATATTATCGCAAGACTTACTGTTATTACAACATGGTCAGTCACAATTGCGTTCTATTGTACAGCTTGGCTGGACGTTACAAAATCTGCGTTCAGGCTATGTGCCTTGGCGTTTAATCAACACAACGTCGCTATTCCAAATCTTTAACCTTACTGATAGACAAATCGGTATGGCGCAAAAGGGTGCTGATTATACAATCTTGAGCATTGAAAAACTAGAAAGATTACCAATGACAATGTCAGAACGACCTGTCAGTGAATGGATAATACACGGAATCATAAATATTCCAATCTCAACCTTCAGGTTTCAATACTGCCAAAAATATATACAGGCTGGCATGTACGAGAAATTGGGAAAGGGGTACATTAAAACAACTTGGAACCTGCCCTATTCACATGCATGTGTCAGTAATAAAGGACAGAAAGTGTTTCTTAGTGGCAACAATTGTGCTATGTCACTAAGCGGCACGCTTCTGTGTAACGGAATTAGTTTGCATGGAGCCTGTGAAGGGAATTCATACAACCTTTCATGTCACCAGCAAGGCGCACCTGCAACTGAAATAGAACCATTCTTTCAAAGACTCTATAATGGGAGTTACATTCTTATTGTAGACCGCAGATGTTGTAGTCTTATGCCCGGGACTCCTTATCTAGTCACTACGACTGCGAAGGTCAAGTGCTGTGGACGTTCTTTGTTCCCCAGCTCCTTTCCAGACAGGGAGGCAAGGGCATGGCCCAATTTGAAAATTACTTCTATTCGAATAGATACTTTAAGCAGAATGAAAACAGTCCTTCTTCAGACGCCTACCAGGCTCTCGTCATCAAAAGAAACGTATGATCTACAAGTCGCAAGGACGACTGCAGAGATACATACATTATTATCAACTAATTCCCCCGTACATTTCGCGGAAATCCTGAGCGAAATCTTAAATATTTCTGATACCACTGGGGTCTCAAAGGTATTTAAGACAATATTTTCGATGGCATTAACACCATTCAAAGCCATACTGGGTATTTTTCCAGATTTCGTCCATTCGATTTTTGGCGGACTTCCCCTGATCCTGGGACTAATTGCCGGAATCCTATTCTTAGTCCTTATTTTTCGTTATGGCAACCCATGTCACAGATCAAACTCTCGCGACAATGGAAGATACAATCCTAGCCATTGGATACCGGGACCGGATATCAAAAATCCTGGGACTCTCCCGGCTTAGAGACCTGAACATGACTTGGTTTCTATCATTTCGACCAATGTGGCAAAGGTGTGTTTTACCTGTATTGAGGTGTCTGCTATGCGGAGAAGAATGCGTGTTAGACACCTGTCTGACGCTACAATCGGATGCGCCAGTGGATGCAGATACATTGTTGGTTCCTACCAAGGTTCACGCTTTGTGCTGCCCTCAAAGGCTGCCAATCCTGATGACGGCATTCGTGGAATCTTCACCACTACGATTGAAGAGTAGTGAAGTTCAAGATGAAAGCAGCATCGAACAGGTACGACCTTCTGTCAGCAATGCGAATCAGAATGTCAATGGAGACAATCATGCGCACGAATGCATGGTTACACCTATTTCCGACTTAGTGGAACTTTCCCATGAAGCTGTTGACAGTTTTTTCGAAAGCCTTAATGATATGATGTTCTCTCCAGAACAGAAATAGAGACTTTTGAGCAAGCTCGCACACGGCGTTCCCTGAATTCGGCCTTCAACTTTAAAAATAAAGTCACATGAACAATTTTTCCCACCAGTTCACGGACAGCAATTTTTTGGCAGCCCCAAATTATTTTTTTACAAAATTTTCGGGACACTTGTCTTCTGCTTAAAGTAAGAAACTATTCCTAGAGAACTAAGATTTCTACTTTTAGATACTTTATAAACTTTAGTTGCCCGCTGGTATGTTCACAAACATTTTATTATGTGATGAAATGGTCTCGAACTTTCTTTCTGTATAGCCATATTAAGAGCCATTTCATGTGTATTTCTCATATACCAAATGAGCAATAATGTATACAAATGCGTGTTTACTTTAGCGTTTAATTCATAGCTTGAGTGCATACAAAATATATGACTGCAATTTTTCAGTATATTTGAAAATTTCAAAATGCATTTATGTATTTTGGGGTGGTAAGGTATACACTATACTCCATAGTATGTTGTACTATGTTATACTATGCATAGATTAGTAAATATGACCATAGTTAGCGTGGAGTGGGTGTCATGTATTCCTATAGGTTCTGAATTGATCCCCCTATTCCTGACCCTATTCTGGTTAAACTAACTATCAAGTTAACTAACAGTCAGCCCATGAGGCAAGACAAGCCCCCATGATGCAGATACCGTTATCTGACGCAGTCACACTACGGCACAGGAACGTGTTATCTGATTAGGTCATAACGCTTGAGATCTAATTAGACAAGCGACATTCCTCCAGCCCCTGATAAGGCATACGACGTTCTCATAACAAATCAAACCTATGACAACCTGGAAAATCCGTGCGGCCATTGTTTTGATTTCACAGAGAACTTCAGTAAAAGAATGTGCTAACGAGCAAGTCGTATGACATCTTTATTGACGTATCTATGTCCATCCTTACGTCAATCTCGGCACCTTTAAGGTATAAATATTGCCGATCTTGCCCTATGCAAACACACGCGTGGTGACGAGACGGAGCAGCCACACTTGCCGAAGCCGAGAGCAGAGCAGACCCCGCTGGCAGCAGCCCCGCCTTCCTGACGCGCTGAGAGACGCGCTGCTATCTCCTGCCGAGAGACCCAGCACCGGCGCTTTCGGGCAGCCCTCGCAGGCGGCCTGGAATATCGAGAGCAGAGAAAGAGATACCATTCCTCCTTCATCCTAAATTCCAGGTACAGAACTGAATAACCCCTCACAGAGAATTCTTTTAGTTATTCACTTGGCAAAACAAACTTAACTTAAACTGTAACTTTCTATTCCCGCCCACGCATTAGACTTAGGTCAGGTACACGGGGTAGGCGTATTTAGAAACACCAGTTGAGTACGTTTAGTCAAATGTATATGTGTATGTAAATATATTTTAATCATTTTAAACATCATATGGCTCAGAAACCATATCAATGTTTCTACAGTATTATTTTATACTATTGCTTTTAATGTATGCACTTTACTTAACTATAAGTATTGCAATAATATCGATCCATTTCTCTTGTACGAGAAAAGAGACTGATCAATAAATAACACCTTTTTATTGAACACGCCCGTCTCTTCCTTTTCTCTACATTCTGATGAGACTAAGAATGCACGTACTGACTGAGTAAAATAATTGCCTTGTGCTCACACGACTCTGGAGATACACTCTTGATTAGGGGAGAGCAAAGTTGTCATGTTCTATGGTTGTCAGAAACTAAATCCCTTCTTGTCTAATCAGGGGAGTTAATTCTTTCCTGAACATTCGAGAAAGTTTCTAGCGAACTCTGAGCTACGCTGGCAAACCCAAAACTTAAGTCTAGTATCGACAGTAGTAGACCTAGTTAACGTCTGGCCTAGGCCTTTACTGCTGTAGGTATTATTCCAATGCGCAGAGCCTATTGGGAAGATAGGAACTACACTACACCCTGATGCTAGCAGAGGTCAACAAGCATTTCCAATGCAATCAGTCTTGTATTTATGAAAGTTAGAGCTGCTGGCATTGTAAATTATATTACTTTATACTTATATTATTTGTTTGTAGTGGAGTGGATGTATGTTGTTTGTAGTAGAATTATGTGGCTTAAATTGGAATTGTTAGTTGTGGAGTTGTGTGGTATGTAGTGTATTTGTGTATTGGAAATATGTGGTATGGTGAATTGATACAGGTGAGAGCTGTATAAAATAGAAAGTAAGATTAAGAGGGATAGGTTATTTCTTTATGAAGTGGTGAATGAACTCTAGATGGAGTAGTAGGTAGAGTGTGTGGGAAAGAGAGAGTACAGGGGAGCGAAGGATATTGATGCATAAAGAGGCTCCACTTGTGTACGCAGAAGACACCAAAAGAAGAAGAAGAGAGGATGTGTTTGCAGTTTGGATTTTTCAAAACGTTATGTTAAAGGAACAGTGCTGAAAGACCTGAAGTGAACTAATAAAACAAATTGTGGGTCAGTGTGGCATGTGCAATGGAATTATGTGCATATAATTATGTGGTATTAAATTAAATGGATTTATATGTAGTTGTATTGTGTGTCATGTAGTGACATGCATTGAGTAAAATTATGTGGTGTGGTGTAGAATTATGTGGCATAAGGCGGAATTGTATGGAGTGGATTGGATGTTTGTGGTGTGTAGTAGAATTATGTGTTGTGGAGTGGAATTTTCTGTGGTGATGGAATGGAAATTGTGTGGAGTTGAATTGAATTGTGTGGCACTGAGTGAAATTATGAAGAGCAGAACTATGTGCAATGTGTGTATTTATGTGAAGTCGTTGTATGTGGTATGGAGTAGATTTATGTGGAGTCTAATTATGGGGTGTTGAGTGTAATTATGATGTGTGGTATGGAATTGTGTGGTGTTGAATTGAGTGGTGTGACATTGTTCTGAGTTGTGTGGCATGGTGTGGAATTATGTGGAGTGTAAATATGTGGCATGTTGTGGAGTTGAATTTTGCTAAGTGTAAATATGTGTTTTGTAGCTGAGTGGATATATGTTGAGTGTAGTTATGTGGCGTGAAGTGTAAATATGTAGTTTGGAGTGTAATTATGTGTAGTGGAGTTGTTTGGAGTTGAATTGTGTTGTGTGGAGTGTAATGGAATTATGTTGTAGGAGTGGTATTATGTGAAGTAGAATTATGTGGCATGGAGTGGAGTGGAAATCTGTGGAATTGAATTTGATGGATTGTCATTATGTGGCTTGTAGTGGGATGATGTGAAGTTGAACTGCGCTGTGGGGAATTATGAGATATTGAAATAGTTTGTGTAGTTGAATTGTGTAGTGTGCATTTTTGTGTAGATCAGTGTTTATTTAATTTTTTTAATTTCGTTTTATTAAACAATAAAATTAACAAAAAGACATCAGGTGACATATTCATGAATATATCAAGGTTTTCAATGACATTCCATACATTCAAAATATTATGCAGTTATGACAGTTGATGGATCAAGGGGGTCTGTGCGCCTCCGATTCTTCTTGACGTGCCGGTGTGTCACAGATTTTGCCCCTGTAGTGGTTCCAAGCCTCCCAGGCCCTACCCCACTTCCCTGTGCATCCCCTGGCAGAATAGACTGACCTCTCCCTAAACATACACCAGTCTAAGTAATCCATCCATTTCTCAATCCGGGGCGGCTGGCTGGCTCCCGACAGTTGGGCGATATTACGGTTCGCTATCATGAAGGCCAATGTTGCCCATTGCTTTTTATATGTGTTTAGGTCCGTGGGTTCCCAGACGTTCAGAATGCACCTACAGGCCTCTGGCTGCATTGCTATCCCTCGGCCCGCTGCAGCGTGCGATGAACCTCACCCCAATACGCTTGTACGCTTCGACAGTGCCACATTATATGGGTGAACGTCCCCCGTTCCCCACATCCCCTCTTGCACTCTCCACTCTCCAAGCGACCCATACGGACCAGACAGGGCCCGGTGACATATGTAGTATCTTGATTTGCACCAGTCTAATCCTCTTATGAATCGCCACCACCCGTGGGGAGGAAACCGCCTCCTGCCAGTCCTCGCCTTATTATTAGTAATGGGTCCTCCATGTTATTTATAAGTTTCTTGTATATCAAAGAGATGGTTTTCTTGGGGAGATGCCCGTCCAGTATTCTGTCTTCAAGGGGAGAGGCATCAGGGAGTGTAATGCCCCATAGAATGTGTGTGAGCAACGCATGACGGATCAGGAGATACCGGAAATTCTCACAGTCATTCAATTGATACTGCCGCCTAAGGGAGTTAAATGTGTGTATAGTTCCCTCCCCCAAACATCTTTTAGGTGCGTGATCCCTATAAGGTCGCACTTATCAAATCCTTTGGATTTCCATAAACTTCACAACCTCTCCGAGTTCCAAAGCGGGGTGGCAAGTGTGAGCTTTCCCTCCCATTGAGGGGGAAACATCCTTTACAACGCAACTTTTACCACGCAGTGCCTTTACGACGCAACTTTTACAACGCAAACCATTACAACGCATTGCGCTGGGGGGCGCTCTAGGATAGGGAATAGGTTTAATGTACTATCCAACACCTTCCCTACTATCCATGGGGACTGGAGTTGGAATAGTAAATTAAACTATTCACTATCCAGCGCCCCAAAGCACTATGCGTTGTAATGGTATGCGTTGTAAAACTTGCGATGTAAAAGCATGCGTGGTAAAAGCATGCGTTGTAATGTCGTACATCCCCATTGAGGTGCCTGTTGGCCGCGTGCCACACCTGGACGGCATGTGCCGTGGGGCCTGTGAGCAGAAACCTGCATGGCCCAGCATACAGCGCTCTAGTATAATCTCCCCCGGTAGCTGCCAATGGTCCATTGCGTACCCGGGGCTATCTGGGGGTCCATATATCACTTGGTTCACTGCTGCCAATTTGGAAGCCCTGTAATATTTCCTTAGATCCGGCAGTCCTATTCCCCCATCATACCAGGAAAGGGTAAGTTTGGAGAATGCTACACGGGGTTTACCGTCCCAGAGTAGCTGCCTCTGGAGGGCCTCGATTTCCCGAAAGTAGGACGCGGGAACCAGGTCCATCGCGTTCGGAAGCGCATGTAAAATTCTAGGCAAAGCCATCATTTTGAAAAGCACCGCTCTGCCTAACAGGGAGAGCAGCAGAGCCTTCCAATGCACGTGTCTCCTCTAAATCGCGTCAGAGGAGGGTCAAGGTTGTTAGTGTAGTGGAGCTTCGGGTCGAGCGTGGTATAGATACCAAGGTACCTAAATCCTACAGGCACAATCTGTATCGGGCAAGAGTCTAGGACCACTGGCGGGTCACCCCGAAAAACATATAGTACCGATTTGGACCAGTTTATCACGAAGCCTGAGTACCTAGCAAAAACAGTTAAAACGTCCAAGAAACAGATTAGGGATCCCCTCGGGTTTGTGAGGTAAAGCAGGAAATCATCTGCGTAGAGTGAGATTTTGTCCTCCCACTCCATTGTCCACCACATTCCACGTATCGAACGATCCTGTCGGACCCAAGCCGCCAATGGCTCCAAGGCCAGGGCGAGAAGGAGCGGGCACAGGGGACATCCCTTTCTGGTGCCCCTGCCCAAGTGGAAGTCAGTGGACTTGCGGTTGTTTACCACTACACGGGCCATCGGAGCAGAATACAGAAGGCATATCCAACTCGTGAATTCTGGGCCGAAACCCAGTTTGTCCAACACTGCAAAAAGATAGGACCACTCGACTCTATTGAATGCCATAGTGGCATCCAACAACACCAGCACCGTCGGCTCCTGAATCGTTGGCGTCTTACCAAGGACCCTGTGCAGCTGACGTAGATTGAGGGCTGTATCTCGTGGTGGCATAAAGCCTGATTGATCCGGATGTATCAAGGTAGTAATGACTTTGGCCAACCTCATAGCCAACAGCTTCGCCAAGACCTTAGGCTCCGCGTTCAGCAGCGAGATAGGCCTATAAGATGGGCAGCATGTCTTAGGCTTGCCGTCCTTGTGGATGACCACTATATTGGCCACTCGCTGGTCATACGGAAGTTGCCAATGGTGACAGTGTCTAGCCCCAGGGACGATTTGACCCCGTCTATTGCAGCCATGACGTCAAGGAGTGTCGGGTCAGGCCGTGGGCCTGAGTAGTCTCCCCCCGACGGCATAGGATGTCTCGAATCTGTAGGGGAACCTCTCGGCATCGTGTAGTGGTCCAACTTGTTTGAGTGGACCTATCTTGTCCCCATGGATGTCCTAGGCTGATGCCTGTCTGCATCTTGTTTTGTTGCCATCTGGAATTCGTTTCCCAGGCACACCAGTGCAGTATCCCTCTCTAACTGCGTTTCAGAGTGTCACGACCCGCTTCAAACACGGCTGGCTATCTGTGTAACTTGTTCTCTCCCAGGGTCAATCTTCCAGGGTCCAGGCCGGAGGACACAACACACCCCCACAGTACCACAAGATCATGACTGCCACAGTGCCTAGTGCTGTCCGGTCTGCGAAGGAACTGGCACCCCCGGGGGCCCAGAGACCGTCCCCTCTCGATTCAGGTGGCTGACTGATGATCACCTCTCCTGGGGAGGTCCGCCTCTCCCGGGCCCCCCAAGAACAGTGCCTGGGCCTGGCCTCCAAATATTGGGCTCACCCGCCAGCTCCGCAGTCCCCCCTGGCCAAAGAGTAGCCCCCGGGGGTGGGGCATCACTCCCGCACACTCGGGGACCCCAGGATCCACAGCAGGTCCTATTGGAAATTGCCCAGCAAGCTGTCTGGCTGCTGGGGCACCGGAACGAGCCCTCCAGGGCCCGCAGCGTGCCCCCACCTCAGTGGCACGTAGGTGGTAGAGAAGGGGGAGGGGGGGAAGAGCATTCCACCCGCTGCCCCAGCACACACCCAGGCCCTCCTCAGGACCACCTTGCACTCTTCTCGCTGCCAAATTGCACCAGCACTGCCTCCATTTTACCAGGTCGTTGTCTGCCCCTCTAGGGACCGTGCGCGGAGGGGGGCCCTCCAACACTCCCCAACTTGTCCCCGCCGCCTTCAATACGTTCCCGCAGCTCCTCTCGGGAAGTGGGGCGGGCTGGCGATTTCCGGTCCTCGGCCCCACTGTTGTTCCACTCCACTCCGGCCTTGACACCGACCGCTCCAGGCTCCAGGCTCCGCACAGGCCAGAATTTCATTGTCGTAGCTCTGGCCCCCGATGTCACCGGAGGGCCGGAGTTGCAGTCGGGAGCGTCGCTTCCTTTCTGCTATCGAGCGGCGCACTCCAATGTCAGGATTTATTCCAGGATATCAGTGCTGAGGGGCGGGCACGGAGGAGCCGAGTTCCTACGCGGCTATCTTAGGCCGGCACCTGGCTCCTCCTCCCAGATCTAGGGAGAGAAGGAAGAAAGGCAGAAAGCAAAACGACTGTGAGTGAAAGAGAGAAAGGTGGGTGTGAAAGGCTCAGAGTGCATATGAGGGAGAAATTATGAGAAAGAGACTAAGGGGTCCATTAGGATGTCGGGCGATGGCACCACCGCGCTGCTTGCGGTGTGAAACAGAATCCAGAGTAGTGAGGGAAATGTTTAGCCACCACTTTTAGAGAGTGACATAATTGTCCATAGATCAAAATTTACAGGAGGACGGTAGTTCAACATTTTCTTGGTAGTGGGTTTTTCAGTGTTGGCAGGGCCTTGGGAACAGCCATTGTTAGTCCCTATTGAAAGGCACGATTAGGAATAGGGAGTTGATTGTCAAGGGTAGCAGTGTGTGTTACTGTCTCCCAAGGACCATCCCTCAGTCCCACCCTCTTCAACATGTGCATGACACCCTGGCCAACACAGTCAGATCACACCGACTCAGCATCATCTCCTATGCCGATGACACCCAGCTCACCCTCGTGCTGTAACAAGCCCCCCTCCACCACAGAGCCAACTCCACAGATATATGATGGACGTCGCAGTCTGGATGAAGGACAACTGTCTCAAACTCAAGACGGACAAGACAGGAGTCCTCATCTTGGCAAACAACACCTCCACTTGGAGCGACACATGGTGGCCTGCTGAACTCGGCCCATCCCCCGCCCGACAGACCACACCTGCAACCTCTGCATCATCTTGTACAGCAATTTAGGTATGAAGAAACAGGTAAACGCAGTCTCTTCCACCTGCTTCAACACCCTACCCATGCTCCGGAAGATCTTCAAGTGGTCCTGGTCAACACCAGGACTGTCACACAGGCCCTCGTCACCAGCCGGCTGGACAACGGGAACACACTCTACCTAACTATCACAGAAAGCCTAATGAAGAGACTACAGACAATACAAAACTCAGCAGCAAGACTCATCCACGACCTCCCTAGACTAACCCACATCACACTCCACCTCAAAAAGCTACCCTGGCTCCTGACCCAGAATAGATGCCAGAACAAGACGTTGACCCACTCACACAAAGCCAGTGCACAACAAAGGAGAAGCTTACATCAACAAACGAATGCCCTCCCACTGACCAGACATCTACTATCCGCCTCACCCTTTCTCACAGACACCCCCTGGATTCACAGAAGCAACAGCATAGGAGGTACCTTCTCCCACTCTAGTGTTTACCATCTGGGCCCACTCTGGTTCTCCCTTGGTTGCACGTATTAGCTGCTTTAGGCTGCCCTTGCTTTGTACAGCCACACATAGTACATTTGTTTTTGTGACATGAAATTATTTAGAAGTATTCTGCTCATATTATTTGTTATTCAGTGACTCTTCTTGGGATTCAGTCTTTAAAATTTCATACAAGGTCAAACAACATGCTGTACTGTTTTCTTGTGTCTGGTCAGCAACATCTCCAAAGGTTTGTAGACACAACACAGTAGAATAGCTGCAGTTTCATAACACAATAGTTCTTATCACATAAACTGTGTCTTGACCACTTGGAGAGCAGAGAGGGTGTGAGACCTAGATTCCGGTCCTGGCCAGCACTCTCCCCAGCAGCGCCGCCTCTTCATCTCGTCACTCCTCTGAGCAGGGTTCGTACCTGACGCCCGCCCCTCGCCGGCAGTACCGCAGTTTTTTTCCCACCGCCGCCCCCACCGTGACTCCGATATCCCCGCACTGTGTCACTGACTGGGTGACTGTTTTTAACTGTATTCATGGTCTTGCCCCCTGTTTAATTGTGTGACTGTATTTTTGAGTTATCCCCTGTTTATTTTCTGTACCTGCCCTGCCTTGTGAGTTGATTTTCCCGTCGCTGCTGCCCGGCGGCCCCTCCCCTGACACAACCACTGCTCCCGCCTCCCTCCTCCAGCCCGTCCTCCTCCCCTACTTAATGGTGACCGCTGCGGGGGAGCACGTGTGAGATCTAGAGTCCAGTCCAGGCCAGCACTCTCCCCAGCAGTGCTGTCTCTTTATCTTGTCTCTGAGCCTCCTCTGAGCAGGGTTCGTGCCTGTATCCCGCCCCTCGCCCGCAGTACCGCTGTTTTATTCCCACTGCCGTTCCCACCCCGCCTCCCATATCCCCGCACTGAGTAACTGAAAGGGGGACTGTTTTTAATTGTGTGACTGTATTTTTGAGTTACCCCCTGTTTATTTTCTGTACCTGTCCTGCCTTGTGAGTGCATGTGAGTTGATTTTCCCACTGCTGCTGCCCCCGGCCCCTCCCCCTGACACAGCCACCGCTCCTGCCTCCCTCCTCCTGCCCCGCACTCCACCCCTACCTAATGGCGACAGCGCCGCTGGCACGCCTAAGGCAAACCCGACTGCGCCCATCCGTGCCTGGACCGCGCCCAGCGCCAGACCTTCTGGCCACTGCGAGTGCCACAACACCCGACATCGCTACGACACCACAACCCTCCACGCACTCAATGCAGGCTGATCCTCCACCTGCTCCCAGGCTGCCCTGAAACTCTCCCACGGACCCTTCACATGCCGAAACTGCAGCTACACCAGCCAGCGCACACCTGCATGTACTGCTCATCCCAACACTGCTGGCCACAACCACCTCAGCTGCATACTTCTCAACACCCGCTCAGTCCACAAGCACGCCTTGGAACTCTGGGACCTGCTCGACTCCTCCGCCCCAGACATCGCCTTCCTGACAGAGACCTGAATGAACACCTCCTCGGCGCCCGACATAGCCATAGCCAACCCAGACGGCTACAAGATCACCTGCAGGGATAGAAACAACAACAGACCAGTAGGAGGAATAACCATCATCCACAGGAACACCATCAGGATCTCATCCAACACCAAAGACTCCCTCATCATGGCCAAACATCTACACTTCCAGATCCATGTCGATCAAAACACCACCCTCAGAGGAACACTCGCCTACAGACCTCCGGGACCACAACTACAGTTCTGCAAATTCATTGCGACCTCATCAGCACACACACCCTTGTCTCCACAGACTACATCCTCATCGGAGATCTGTACTTCCACTTTGAGAATGCCAATGTCAGCAACTCCACAACATTGATCGACAACCTCAGACTCAAGCAACTCGTCACGACACCCACCCACTCCACCGGCTACATGCTCAACCTCATCTTCTCCGCCAGCGACCATGTCACCTTCAGCCACACCACCACACTCCACTGGACCGACCACCAATGCATCCATTTCTCCTTCGAGAAGCACAACGCACACAACCAACCACAACGCATCCCACACCACTGCTGGAAAAAAGTCACTGAAGACCAGATCACCACAACACTTGCTCGAGACCCTCCACCCAGCCCTCCAATACCGACGCAGCAGCCAACAACTTCAGATAATGGATCGGCAACTGCGCCAACACCCTCCCCCCGATAAGGAAACCCTCCAACAGGCGCACCGACACAAGAGCCATCTGGTTCAACACCAACCTTTAAAACTCCAAGCACACCTGCAGAAGACTCGAGAAATATTGACGCAATGACCAGACACCAGACAACCACGCAGCCCTCTTGAACACCAGACGCAAACACCACCAACTCATTCGATCCACAAAATGAACCTCCTTCAAAGAATGCATCGACAACAATGCAAACAACAGCAAAGTGCGCTTCAACATAGTGAAAGAACTCACCACCTCCAGCTCCTGCTCCAACGACATACCGCCATTACAAAAACTCTGCAACTCCCTGGCTACCTTCTTCCACTGCAAGATCGCAGACATCCACAACAGCTTCGACACCCACCTACAGGCCTACAGGCACTTATGTGGGAGAGAGACTCAGTCCCTAATTCTGAAGTCCTTATCTCCCAAAGCGCAGTTCTGCTTCCCAGCAAAATCCCTGTAACACTGTCTCCCTCAAGGATTCAAGAAAAGTCTGGGGTTATTGTCAGCAAAGGTAACAGAGTTACTACAAACTTATGATGACGAGGCATTTTCATATGTCAATGATATCTATCTGACAGACGGTGACTTGGATAGTGACTTGAACAGCCAATGTCAGCAACTCCACAACGTTGATCGACAACCTCAGACTCAAGCAACTCGTCACGACACCCACCCACTCCACCGGCTACATGCTCAACCCTATCTTCTCCGCCAGCGACCATGTCACCTTTAGCCACACCACCAAACTCCACTGGACCGACCACCACTGCATCCATTTCTCCTTCGAGAAGCACAACGCACACAACCAACCACAACGCATCCCACACCACTGCTGGAAAAAAGTCACCAAAGACCAGCTCACCACAACACTTGCTCGAGACCCTACACCCAGCCCTCCAATACCGACGCAGCAGCCAACCACTTCAGATAATGGATCGACGACTGCGCCAACACCCTCACCCCGATAAGGAAACCCTCCAACAGGCGCACCGACACAAGAGCCATCTGGTTCAACGCCGACCTTTAAAACTCCAAGCACACCTGCAGAAGACTCGAGAAATATTGGCGCAATGACCAGACACCAGACAACCACGCAGCCCTCTTGAACACCAGACGCAAACACCACCAACTCATTCGATCTACAAAAAGAACCTCCTTCAAAGAACGCATCGACAACAATGCAAACAACAGCAAAGTGCGCTTCAACATAGTGAAAGAACTCGCCAGCTCCAGCTCCTGCTCCAACGACATACCGCCATTACAAAAACTCTGCAACTCCCTGGCTACCTTCTTCCACTGCAAGATCGCAGACATCCACAACAGCTTCGACACCCACCTACAGGCCTACAGGCACTTATGTGGGAGAGAGACTCAGTCCCTAATTCTGAAGTCCTTATCTCCCAAAGCGCAGTTCTGCTATCCCAGCAAAATCCCTGTAACACTGTCTCCGTCAAGGATTCAAGAATAGTCTGGGGTTATTCTCAGCAAAGGTAACAGAGTTACTACAAACTTATGATGACGAGGCATTTTCATATGTCAATGATATCTATCTGACAGACGGTGACTTGGATAGTGACTTGAACAGCCAATGTCAGCAACTCCACAACGTTGATCGACAACCTCAGACTCAAGCAACTCGTCACGACACCCACCCACTCCACCGGCTACATGCTCAACCCCATCTTCCCCGCCAGCGACCATGTCACCTTTAGCCACAACACCAAACTCCACTGGACCGACCACCACTGCATCCATTTCTCCTTCGAGAAGCACAACGCACACAACCAACCACAACGCATCCCACACCACTGCTGGAAAAAAGTCACCGAAGACCAGCTCACCACAACACTTGCTCGAGACCCTCCACCCAGCCCTCCAATACCGACACAGCAGCCAACCACTTCAGTTAATGGATCGACGACTGCGCCAACACCCTCCCCCCGATAAGGAAACCCTCCAACAGGCGCACCGACACAAGAGCCATCTGGTTCAACGCCGACCTTTAAAACTCCAAGCACACCTGCAGAAGACTCGAGAAATATTGGCGCAATGACCAGACACCAGACAACCACGCAGCCCTCTTGAACACCAGACGCAAACACCACCAACTCATTCGATCCACAAAAAGAACCTCCTTCAAAGAACGCATCGACAACAATGCAAACAACAGCAAAGTGCGCTTCAACATAGTGAAAGAACTCGCCACCTCCTGCTCCTGCTCCAACGCTCCTGCGCCATTACAAAAACTTTGCAACTCCCTGGCTACCTTCTTCCACTGCAAGATCGCAGACATCCACAACAGCTTTGACACCCACCTACAGGCCTACAGGCACTATGTGGGAGAGAGACTCAGTCCCTAATTCTGAAGTCATTATCTCCCAAAGCGCAGTTCTGCTTCCCAGCAAAATCCCTGTAACACTGTCTCCCTCAAGGATTCAAGAATAGTCTGGGGTTATTCTCAGCAAAGGTAACAGAGTTACTACAAACTTTTGATGACGAGGCATTTTCATATGTCAATGATATCTATCTGACAGACGATGACTTGGATAGTGACTTGAACAGGGTGAACACCATTATACTGGGCTTAGCCTCTGAAGGGTACAAATTCAACTTTAAAAAATTGAGAATTGCCCATCTCAACGTCCTTTTTCTAGGATATGAACCATCAAGTGAAGGCAAAAGCCTGGCAGCCAACTTTTTAGAAAAGTGTGCGCTGCTCCAACCTCTAAAAACGCTGAAGAATTTACAATTGATTCTAGGTTTCCTGAATTTTGGCAGAACTTAAATTCTAAACTACGCAGAAAGGGTTAAACCTCTCTACGAATTAATCAAACCAGATTTTAAAATTATTAATTGGAAAAAAAAACACACAGAAATGTTGCGTTTACTCCAAACAGACATGTTAGCAACTAAACATTTACAAACACGCGTAAACGTATGCAACTTAGTGATCTGAATCATTCTGGGTCAATGTGGATTCATCTACTTAACTTTCAACGAAGGTGAAAAAGTACCAATTACATACAAATCACATTTGTACACACAAGCAGAAATGAAATTCACTTCTACAGAAATTTTTTTGACAGCAGTTCAAACCGCTGTAGCAAGATAAAGAGCTCTAGCACAGGGGAAACGCATAATGGTCGTGACTCCAGTACCTGCCTTAGAGGCAGTGACAAAATCGAGCATTCCGAATGCAAAAGGTTTACATCCGAGATGGATACAATGGGTTAATTCTCTTACTGCAACTGATGTTGAATAAATTTTTGATCCTTATTTGAAAACACAAGCATTCCTGCAATACGAACAAGAATGTCCTCTGCCTACAGAAATTCTACCTCTAGACCAGTATGAATGTATAATTTATACTGTAGGATCAGCACAACCTGCTACGGGGGGAAACAAGCTTATAGTGCTGCCTGCGTGATCGTTAAAGGTCATATGCGCGATGGCAAATTTAGACCTATGGTCACAAAAACACAATCTCTAGGAGATTGTACAGCTCAGCGAGCTGAACTACAAGCATTCCAAATGGCACTTGAAAATACGGATCGTGAATTCCCCCCCTCATAGTGTGCAATTCTTTCTACAGTAAACAATCATATAATTAATATTTGCAGAATTGGCTTCAAAACGTGTTCAAAGATGCAAAAGGTGGCACAATCAAGCATAAAACTTTTTGGGAACAAGTAGTTAAGTTACGAAATGGACTACAAAACACTCACGTGATACACACACTGAGTCATCAACGTGATGGCGTTCACGTTGAAGGGAATTCATTGGCTGATAAAGCCGCGAAGGGGGCTGTGCAATCGGCTTCCGTAGCTGCAATCACTCGTTAAAAACGAAAATAGACAGTGAAATAATACTGGCTGTCAATATGACAAGCAAAGGCAGCGGTGCAACGTTACCTAAAGGGTTTCCTCTCAAATACTCGTATGTAACTGATACAAATAATGTTCTGTTTGCTCGAATCCCTGGAGTGGGGGATAGGGTAATTCCAAACATGGAACATAGATTGGGACTAATCCTAGCAGCACATGAAGGGCTTGCCTCGGCTCATGCAGGTGTTTCCGCCACAGTATCGTTGTTAAAACAGAGGTACTGGTGGCCAGCCTTTAGGAAACAGACCCGGAACTATGTTTTGGACTGCGAAATATGTCAAAAGATGAAAGTCTCTACTGTGAAACATCCTCCGCAGACGCCCCTGTTACTCTCAGATAAACCATTAGCGTGTCTTTACCTGGACCACTGCGGTCCCTTACAAAGGGATGGTAACTATAAATATTTCATAGTCACAGTGGATTTGTGTTCTAGGTTCCTTTGAATGTGGCCTCAGTGCTTGGCTGACACTCGAACTGTTATAAAAGATTTGCGAGTCTTTATCGGCACATACGCAATTGGCATGCTACATTCTGACCAGGGTCCTGCGTTTAGCTCTAGGGCTTACAAAGAAGCCATGGCCAGTTTGGGTATTGCATTGCAGTACTCTTCTCCATTCCATCCTGAGTGAAATTCAGTTTTGTAAAGAAAAAAACGGGACATAAAGCAGTCTATAACAGCTAGGTTATTAAGTACGGGTGACAGGTGGGTTAAAAATCTAATAAGTGTCCAATGTAGTCTTAAAAACTTGCCAAGAAGTTCTCTGGAGGTATCACTCCATACGAGGTCCTATTTGGGACAAGAATGTTAGTCCCGGACCTAGATTTGTCACACAGCAGTGGTGGATACTAAGAAATTTGATATCTAAGATCATTTGGTTGTTTTACAGGACTTAAATGAACTAAGAACGAAACAAATCAATGTGTTCCTGAAGCCAACCACCACTGTGGAAAAACCAACCGTCCCAGCAAGTCCTATCTGGATCCCAAAGCTTGGTGATCTAGTCAGAGAAAAGATCGCGGACGAGAAAGAATTTGGGCCTTCTTACAGAAAACTAGTACCTCTCCTAGCAATGCATGGAATAAGAACAGTGATACTGCCTCCCCATGCTGGTAAAAGGGAGAACAGGTTTGTGTCTATCGACCTGATCAAACCACACTATGTGGGCGATACTAAACAGTAGGTCAAGTGGACTCCGACAATGTAGCAGACGCACTCCTCTAGCTACAGTTCAAACTGAGAGACTTATCACCATTGAAGAATCTGCAGTGAGAAAGGGACTAAGCAACAAAGCTATCAAACTCGTTCCTCTTGAGACCCAAATAACAGTTTGTCATGAAACACCTGTCTACAATGAAGTAACAAGTGATCAAGTGGTTCCAGCAATTTCAACAAATCCGAATGCAATTCCAACCATTGACAGAACTGCCTCTGGCTATTTCATTAACTTTGATACGATTTTTGAGGATCCCAGCGAACCTGAAACAACACCAGCAAAAAGAACTTTCAAAGAACAAGCAACCGACTTTTTTCATCAACTGGAAAAAACTTATCTGGTTTCACCATGGATTGAACTTTGGATTGTGTTGGGAATATTTTTTCTTCTACTTTGGTTAGCTCTGGTGATAACTCTGGGTATGCTGATAAATGGAAGATATGTCAAAATGGGCACAGCAAGTAAGAAAGTCATCTTACTCCTCGAGCTACACAAATCAGCCCATCGTGAACAAAGAGACTTGTCAGCAGTGAACATCATAGCCGTTGTCGAAGCTGTTGAAGATTCCACACTTATTCAAGATTTCATTAAGTGACTTTATTACCTCTTCTACCTTTTCAGATGATTGGGACTTCAAGACTGTTAATATTATGATGTCAGATCCAGAGATGTCTGCATTATTCACAAATCATGAATATTTAGAAGGTTCATCAGACTATGAACAAATGTAATGTTATAACCATTATGCTCATAATTTCTTGCACAACTCTGCAATGCCTAGATTTGAACCACACTCCGCAGGCACACGCCGGGAGCGTTTTAAGAGCGATTTTAAAAATTATTGTGATATTTCTGTGTTTTAACTAGCTGTTAGCAATTCAAGCCTACCTCAAACAGCCGAGAGCGTTCCTCAGCGCCGGCTGCAACGATTAGTCAGAAGCCATTCCGGCGAGATCTTGGGCCACGCCCACCTTGCAGGCCACGCCCCCTTCGCTAGGAATCATATAAAAGCGCCAAAAATCGAGCGCCGCAACAGATTTGAACCACACTCCGCAGGCACACGCCGGGAGCGTTTTAAGAGCGATTTTAAAAATTATTGTGATATTTCTGTGTTTTAACCAGCTGTTAGCAATTCAAGCCTACCTCAAACAGCCGAGAGCGTTCCTCAGCGCCGGCTGCAACGATTAGTCAGAAGCCATTCCGGCCAGATCTTGGGCCACGCCCACCTTGCAGGCCACACCCCCTACCCCGCCTACATTATGTGCTGTCACCGGAAGCGCAGCGGACGAGCGCAGCGGGAGCGCCGTTTGCGCACCGAAGGCGCGCCTAAGGCAAGCCCGTCTGCGCCCGTCCGCGCCAGGACAGAGCCCAGGGCCAGTCCCCCTGATCAAAAAGATAAAGAGATCAGTTGCAGGAAATATACATCACAAGAGATCCTGACACCAAGATGTATTGCAACATGCCCTCCAATAGATCTACTTAAAGAAGGTAAGCGATGTCCTTGCTGCCCTCTTAAATTCGAATTCGCCACAATAAATAATACAAATAATTCATTAACAGACAACAATATAGAGAGTACCAAAAACCGTTCCATTAAGGCAGGACTCATAAATGCCAGATCAATGGTAAAACATAACACCCACATAGCCTTTTTGATGGAAAATCGAGAAATCGATGTACTATTTGTAACGGAAACATGGGCGGATGAGGCGTCAGACGCCGACCTCGCACTGGCGATACCCGAAAAATACTCATTATATAGAGTAGACAGAAAATTAAAAAGGGGAGGAGGTTTAGCAATTATAGCCAAAGAAAACCTCAGGATTAAGAGCTCTGAAAAAGGAAGTCATCCTGACTGTGAAATCATGACATTCCAAATCATGATTACTAATAATTACAGCTTCAATGGAGTACTCATCTATAGGCCACCAAATGCAAAAAGACCGCTCATTGATTCACTAAGCCCATTCCTAGAATCCTGTGTAACGAACCCAGACTACACAATACTGGGGGACTTCAATTTACATTTGGAGAAAACCACAGACCCTAAGATTAGCACCTTTAAAGATGCAATGGACAATTTCGACCTAGAACAAAAAGTCCAGCTAGGTACACATATAGCAGGACATACACTTGATGGTATTTTTACATCTTGCCAAAAATTAACAAACGTAGAAGTCCACCCGATGGCGTGGACAGATCATAAACTTGTATCGTTTCAACTAGAGATTGTAGAGGACCTAGGAAAACCTCTTGAAAAGCTTACAAGAGTTACTTACCCTGATTGGTCAAAAGTTGATCCCCAAATATTAATAGAGGCATTGAACTCATCACATCCTACTCTAGATAGTGACAGCAATATAGCCTGTACGCAATTTAATGATTGGTTAAAAACAGCAATGCAGAGCTCCGTACCACAGAAAAGAGCGATCTTCAAAAGGAAGTCACCTTCGCAACCTTGGTACTCGGATGCCTTAAAAATACAGAAACAGACATGCAGAAGAGCGGAAAAGAAGTGGAGAATACAATATGACCTCAAATTAAAGACAGAGTACAAAAAAGAATTGTCCATTTACAAGAACATGACAATCGCAGAAAAAAGCAAATTCTTTGTACGTAAAATAAACGAATCCAAGAACTCGAGCAAAGAGCTGTTTGCAGTAGTCAAGAAACTTGCTAAAATCGAAAACAATAATCCCGAAAACATATCATCCGATTTCTGCAACACCCTAGGCCATTTCTTCATAAATAAAGTGTCTTCAGTTTATGAACTATTCAAAAACAATCAGATAGACCATATAACTGAAAGCCTCACCAATAATATAAAATTACAAAACCAATCTAGCGGTACACCCTCTTTTCACTGGTCTTTACCTACAGTGGAACAAATTAGTAAAGAAATAATGACAACCAACTCGGGCAGCCCCTTAGACCCTTGTCCACCGAAGGTAATGCAAAATTTTTCTGAACAAATAGGACCAGCATTACAAAAATTGTTTGAGGTAATCCTGAACACCAGTACATTTCCAAATGACTGGAAAAACATATCGATCAGGCCACTTCTGAAAAAACTTAATTTGGACAGTGAAGTTCCTAGCAATTATAGACCTATAGCTAGGATCCCTTTCGCTGCGAAAATACTGGAGAAACTGCTAAACAAGCAGTTCTCACTGTACCTTCTGGAAAACAATTGGCTGGACCATTCCCAGTTCGGTTTCCGCGAGGGACATGGAACAGAGACAGCCCTCCTTATGGCAACTGAAGAACTTAGAAAAATATTAGATAATGGAGAAAAGGCCGCCTTGGTGCTATTAGATCTCTCGGCGGCCTTCGACACGGTCAGCCACGAGATACTAATAAAACGCATTAAAGAAACCAGAGCAAGCGATCAGGCATGCAATCTCATCGCATCTTACCTGAAGGACAGAAAATTCTCAGTGGAACTAGGAGAAGCAAAATCAGACTCCTTCACGGTACCATGCGGTGTCCCACAGGGCTCTTCATTAAGCCCAACACTTTTTAACTTATATGTGGCCCCCCTTGCTGAAGTAATACGAGAAAATGGCTTTACGCCAATCTCCTACGCAGATGATACACAGATCGTCATCTCCTTAGGCAAAGACTATAACGTAATAGCCAAAAAATTCCAAATATGCATGTTAAAAGTCAGTCAATGGATGCAACAAAATTGCCTCAAACTCAACGGAGAGAAGAGTGAGGTAATGATTCTGGGAGGTAACGCAGACATTTGGTCCCCAGACTGGTGGTCTCCTGAACTGGGAATCAGACCAGAACCCTCAGAAAAGGTTAAAAATTTAGGATTCATGGTCGACACAAAATTAGCATACGAAGCACAAGTAAACAAGCTAGCTTCGTCTTTCTGGATGATTTTAAAAATGATAAGAAAGATACTTCCGTATCTCCCCCAAGACACTCGTAAAACGGTGGTGACTGCTCTTGCATTGTCGCGACTGGACTACGGAAACGCGCTATATACGGGAGCCAGAGTAAAAATCACGCAAAAAATGCAACGACTACAGAATGCGGCAGCCCGACTAATACTGGAAATTCCGAAGTTCCAACCTATTAGCCATAAACTAGAATCATTACATTGGCTTCCAGTGGCTAAAAGAGTCAAGTTCAAGTCTTTATGCCTGACATACAAGGCATTGCAGGGTAAAGGACCACACTTCCTGAAAATGCACCTAAAACATTACGAACCTTCTAGGCTACTCAGATCTGGACAACAAAATCTGATAGCGATTCCCAAGTTTAAGCGATCAAACTGGGGAGGAAGAAGTTTCCTAGTTCATGCAGCACGGACTTGGAATCTACTACCACTGGATATAAAAAACAGCCCAACATTGGAAATATTCAGAAAGAAAATTAAAACATGGCTATTCTGTGTATAAATTACGCTAACCACAGACCTGCTCAGGACAATGGACAAATCATAGCGCCAAGACGCCTCCGGGCATTCGCGCGCTTTAGAAATGGAGAAATCAAATCAAATCAAATCAATGCCTAGAAATGTATATATGTATAACCAATGGGAACAGTGTCCTACGCCTCAAAAGGGTAGCTCAAAAACTTTTGCGAGTACGTTTCCATATTTTTCAGGGTTCAATGTATCACATGCAGAAACCTTTTATTTTATAAATGTGAACAGAACAGCCTTTTATGCCCAACTGTCTAGACAGAGTTTCGACTTTTGGAAAGACAACATTGAGACAAAAACTGTCTGGGGTTCAAAAGATTGGCAAGTTAGAAGCATTGTTTAGATCATGTATAATCCCTGAGCAAATTATGTTTTTGAATGACACTGTCCAATAGGCATCTTGCCTTGGGTTAGCCAAGATCAAAGACATGAAGACACCGACCCTACCAATACCTGCGAGTAATAGCTCTACATTGGGGGAGGTCAACATATATAATATTTTCCATCACAACAGATCAGAGCCAGATTGGAACAAATGGTTGCTTTGGCCCTTAGGCACAAATAATTGTCAAGATCGATTCCTGAATAAAACTCAAGGTTTCAAAGTCAATAGGCCGTACCGAAGATATGTTCAAAGACAGCATCCTGGGGTAATAACAACATACATTGTAGGGAAGCTATGCCTTGTTTGGCTACAGAAAGCTACACTACACGATATAAAACAGCACTTATCATTACTTAAAGATGGCGCAGACCTTAGGGAATTCTTGCTAGTACCAAGAAAACCGCATCAAAAACGTTTCATATATGCTACTATATATATGCTGCATCTAACGAAATATGGTAGATTACGCAAGCAGAGACTGCAGATCGAATACGAGAAATTGATCGCATTAATTTAGAGAAATCTCTCTCTGTAGTTGACAATGGGTTAACGACTCTGTCGTCCAGGATATATTCATTGGACAGCATAGTTTCCTCTGCCATAGACATCATGAAACAAGACTTGGTCATGTTGCAACATGGTCATTCTCAGCTACGTTCTATCATGCTATTAGGTTGGCACTCCAAAACCTGCGTTCAGGCTATGTACCTTGGCGTTTAATCAATAGGGATCACACATAAAGTAAACCTAAATGTAACCTAAAAAGATAATATCACAAACTAAATACGGTGAACCCCAATACAGTAGTGAGGTCAGAGCTCCTGCATGAAGCGCTCCACAGGCTAAACATTACTAGCGTCTCCAACCCCCCCACCATCTCTCCGGTGCCAGCTGCATGATCTAATATCAAGAGTAGCACCTTGTAACCGCGAAGAATGGAAGGTTACCTCCTGCTAATCTGAGACTGTAAAGGTGGTAAAGTCGTCATGCTGACAGAGGTCCCACACAGACCATAGTGCAGAGAGCAGCCTTGAACTACAATGAGGCTGACAGCTCTCAACCCTGCCTTACAGCTCAAATACTACTCTAGTCATCCTGCCCTGCTCTTGACATGAAAAGGAGTACAGGTATGTCAGGTGGAGGCTTTATGCAATGAGTGCAAAGATCAACTGTGAAGAGATAGAGAAGGTGATGAATAGTCCCAACTACTGATAGGCAGTAAATAGCGCCTACTGCCCAACAAGAGGCAGTCAGCTCTATGCCAAAATAACATAACAGACTAAAGTACTCTCACTAGCCAACTTAGAGCAACTTGTTCTTCTTAGAAATCCCAGGACACCGGAGAAGCCATGTTAAATTGGTTAGTTATATGAAAATGCTGAGTATAACTAATGGGGACATACAAAGACCATTTAAGTGAACTTTCAATTCTTTAAATGTAACTTCAGTCATTAATTAGAACTTGAATCCTGAAACGATAATCTTTTTGTGTAACCTGTGCGACCCTTTCTGATCCAACCCTTCTGTGTGCATGAGTTCAGATCTCTTCTGGTGCAAAGCGCTCTGATACCTATTGGTTCATGTTTACATTATAGACAACTGCAAACTAAAAAAAACCTAAATAAGAAATAAATATGCAATGAGCTGAAATTAAACAGAAAAAATAAAAAGAAATAAAATTAAAATGAAAAAACAGCTATAATGATAAAATGACCATGGTCTGTATCATCTGGAGAAAACCAAGACTAGCAATGCCAGTCATAAGAGTTACATGTTCTCTAATATTTTGTTTACCTGAGAAAAATTACAAAGCATCCATATTCATGAGACGGACAGTAGAGGTGTGTGTCTCGCATCAGTGTTAACAGCTGTAAATTGCTCTTTCTTGCTCAGCCCTCCCACTTGGCTGACACAATTGTCAGAGGGCAACTCGCCCAATCTTAACCTGATGACAAACATTAACTAGACAGACATCAAGTTCAAGTTCAAGATAAACACACTGCTCCCTTTATGGTTAAGAAGTTTGAAAAGGAATAAGAGGCTGATTCACAGAACTAATCTGAGACAAAATCCTAAACTGACTAGTTTTGGTATTCACAAAAGGCACTTATGATAGTTGGTATTCACAGAATGCACTTACGACTCCTAACTTTGTCAGCACTCGTGCCGGAATTTCCGCACCTGGAGCGGAAATCCTATACTTGTGCTGGAATTTCCACTCCTGGGACGGAATTTCCGGACGCGGGCTGCAGTTTCCGTATCTGAGCCGGAATACCAGCCTTTGGGTCTGATGATCATTTCAAGTGCCTACCATCCCCCACCATGATGCACCTGAAGTCAAATAACAATATCTGCAAGACTAGCACCACAAACCACATAAAAGCAGCACACATTCAAGGTTTGGCCACAGAGAGTTCCAGGTTTCATTTGCTGTTTATCGCTACTGGAAAATGTATAAAATGAGAAGGAAGAAGAACTTCACAACTGGGGAGACCACCATGATTGTAGAGTTCATTATGAGGCACCACAAATGCCTTTATGGTCTCTCACCTTACTGAGTCAGTGGCACACAGAAGGCAGCTCTATGGCAGCATTCAGCCACTGCTGTCACAGCATTGGGGAGGATGTGCGCACAGTCCACTCCATCAAGAAGTGGCAGGACAAAAAGATGAGGGTGAAGGAGGAGTACTCCAGGATCGAGTTGCACAGGATTCTCCCTGCCCCACTATCTGGAACCCACCTACCGCTCACCCCAATTGAGGATGATGTCCTTACTACAACCCACCCCCACATGCTCTAATGGCTGCCTGTGAGTGATGTCCGTAATGTGGTAGCAAGTAAATGGAATGACAAGAACAAGTATACAAAATGAATGTCTGTGTTGTACTGCCATTGTGAGTAAGGAAGTTGTCCAAAGTTCATATAAAAATATAGTCAGTCAGAAGCTCATGTGTTTCCCCCTGTATGTTGCACCAGAAGCCCCAGAATCCTTTGTATCAGAAATGGCAAATCCCTTTCCCACTATTTAAAACATGGGCCCAGTACTGCTGCTGTCTATACCTAACACTGTTAAGTAAGTAGCAATTGTCAAAGTGCCCCTTCCACTTAGCCAGACGTGGCTTGGTCAGTCAAAAACGTATGGGGGTGGGGGTGCGGTGCAAAGGAAAATCAACTGACAACAGAATAGGAAACATAAATACAAATTATCCAAAAAGTACCTCACCCTGTGCCTACCAAAATCCCAAAGCAGAAGGTGAGAGAATCCTTATTTTAAAACATTACATTGCCATATTCTATTGTCTATTTCCCAGCCGGCCACGCCATTACATCCCCAACGCCCTACTGCTCATACCTGCACCGGCCGTGGCAGATCTTCACAGTACTGTTAGCATGCAAAAGATATGAGGAAATGTCCGACAAGTTCCACATGTACATTTTCCATTTAGTGACTTTTCTCATTCTCACCTATTGACACATTCAGCCAGAGTACAGACAACCACAGTAGCAGAGGTCCCTGCATTTTCTGGGAGGAAAGAACATCATCCAGATCAACGCATACCACCGTCACTAATTGCTGAGTCAAACTGGTCAGGAGATGGTCAAAATGCAAACATTGTCAGCAGACAACAGAGGGACATTTAGTGGCTGAATCTTAAAGGTAACTCGAGAGCAAAACCTAGCTTTACAACTAATGGTAGTCTTCAAGGACATTTACATTTAGCAAATGACATTCGTGAATAGGGAAAGACAAATATAACATATCTAATCTCAGCATACCTTTGTGGTATCTAAAGATTACATGTATTCCACCAACAGTTCCAGAACTGGAAACTCAATCCTGGACTCGAGTGCCACTACAAGTCAAAAAGGAGCCTCCAGTAGATTGTAATTGTTTTTGTAGACAAGAAATCCAATGTTAACAAATATAACAATGATGAACAAGAAGTGAGTTACTTTTTTTATACCTATTTGTATTAATCAACAAGTGAGCATTTACAACAATCCATAGGGAAAATCATATGTATCCTATATGGCATAAGACTAACCAATACATTATTTTCTTAATCACAAACCAAAAAGAAAAAGAACAAAAGATAATTAAGTCCTCCCATAAGTTCAATCATAGTTCATATATCATTTATTAATACACTAAAATATAAGTCCCCATATAGTTTTTAGTTTATTTAGGGCATGAGTACCCCTAACATTCGCCAGAGCACCCCGCTCCCGCCTCCCAGCTGCTCCTCCCTCGCCCCTCCACTATCCACATATGACAGATGCCTGTGCGCGCAGCGTTCACGCGCAGCAGTCGCGCCCCATGCGCGCCGAAGGTGCGCTAAAGGTAAGCCCGTCTACGCCCGTCCGCGCCTGGACCGCGCCCAGCGCCAGACCCCCTGGCCCCCTCAAACCCTCTCCGACCGCATAAGGTACAGCGCCGTTACCCTCTCTGCACTTAACCCCAGCCGTCTCCCCAACTGCTACCAAGCCACCCCTGGACACACCCATGGACCTTTCACCTGCCACTCATGCAAGTTCAAGTGCATCAAGACCCACACCAAATCCACAAACGCCAACCAGAGCTCCGACACTAACTACCTGAAATGCATCCTGCTCAACACCCGCTCGGTCCACAGACACGCCATTGAACTCTGGAGCCTACTCGACACCACATCTCCGGATGTCGCCTTCCTAACAGAAACCTGGATGAACGCCTCATCAGCTCCCGACATCGCCATAGCCATCCCGGACGGTTACAAGATCATCCAAAAGGACCGCACCAACCAAACAGGAGGAGGCATCGCCATCGACCATAAGAACACCATCCGCATCATGACTAGTTCAGATGACAACCTCACCACCGCCGAACACCTTCACTTCCAGATCCACACCGACCCCAAGACCACAGTCAGAGGCACCCTCCTCTACAGGCCACCAGGACCCCGCACACAATTCAGCGCAGATCATCACTGACTTCATCAGCCCACACGCCCTCTCCTCTGAGGACTACATCCTACTGGGAGACCTCAACTTCCACCTAGAAAAGAAAAACGACAGCAACACCACCACCCTTCTGGACAACCTGACCAACCTCGGACTCGAACAACTTGTTGATACCCCCACCCACTGTGCCGGGCACACGCTCGACCCAATATTTACCTCCAGCAAGCACATCTCCTTCAACCACACCACAGCTCTCCACTGGACGGATCACAGCTGCGTTCACTTCAACTACAAAAAGACCACAACCCACAACCATCCACAACCAATTTCCCAAAGAAAACGGAACAAAATTACCATCGACCAGCTCTTTACATCGCTTCTCCAAAACCCTCCTGCCAAATCTTCGGACCCAAACCAAGCAGCCACCAACCTCACTCAATGGATCACCCACAGCGCCGGCGAACTAGCACCCTTGAAAAACCATCAAACCAAGCAAGGTAGCAAAAATGCCCCCTGGTTCAACGATCACCTTAAGAAATCCAAAAAGTTCTGTCGCACCCTCGAGAAAGCCTGGAGAAAAAACCCAACCACTGACAACCTGGGCACCTTCAAGAACGCCACCCGCAAACACCACCAACTAATCCGATCCACCAAGAAGTCAGCATTCAAGGACCGACTTGACAACAACGCCCACAACAGCAAGGAACTATTCAACATCGTCAAAGAACTAACCAACCCTTCCGCCGGCACCAACGACATCACTCCCTCCCAAGACCTCTGCGACTCCCTAGCCTCATTCTTCCACAACAAAATCGCCGACATACATAACAGCTTTGAAAACCAGCCCGGAGACCAGTCCACTCCACCCACCTCCGAACCAAAACCCCCCTCTATCAACCTTTGCGCCTGGAACCCAATCACCACTGAAGACACCATCCGCCTGATGAACTCCATCCATTCAGGATCGCCAACCGACCCTTGTCCCCACCGCATTTTCAACAAAGCTGACTCCATTATCGCACCCCATCCCCGAGACGTCATCAACTGCTCCCTCAACTCCGCTACCTTCCCGGAAAGCTGGAAAAATGCCGAACTCAGCGCCCTCCTGAAGAAACCCACAGCAGACCCCACTGAACTTAAGAACTACCGCCCCATCTCACTCCTCCCATTCCCTGCAAAACTCATTGAGAAAGCCGTCAACAGTCAGCTCGCCACCTTCCTCGAAACCAACAAATCCCTCGACCCCTCGCAGTCCGGCTTCCGAGCCAAACACAGCACCGAAACCGCCCTCATCGCAGCAACTGACGACATTCGAACACTACTGGACAACGGAGAAACAGTCGCCCTCATCCTACTTGACCTCTCCGCAGCCTTCGACACAGTCTGTCATAGCACCCTTATACAACGACTCAGCAACGTCGGAATACAAGGAAATGCATTGAACTGGATCATCTCGTTCCTTGCCGGAAGAACACAGAGAGTCCGCCTCCCCCCTTTCAGATCAGAGGCCTCCGAAGTCATCTGCGGCGTACCACAAGGATCTTCACTCAGTCCCACCCTCTTCAACGTATACATGAGTCCCCTCGCATCCATCGCGCGCCAACACAACCTCAACATTATCTCCTACGCAGACGACACACAGCTGATCCTCTCCCTCACCAAAGACCCAAACACCGCCAAAACCAACCTACACGAAGGGATGAAAGAAGTAGCCGAGTGGATGAAGAGCAGCCGTTCAAAACTGAACTCGGACAAAACGGAAGTCCTCATCTTAGGATCATCCCCCTCTGCCTGGGACGACTCATGGTGGCCACAGGCCCTGGGATCCGCTCCCACACCTACGGACCACGCACGTAACCTGGGCTTCATCCTGGACTCCTCCCTCTCGATGACCAGACAAGTCAACGCCGTCTCATCTTCTTGCTTCAACATCCTACGTATGCTCAAAAAAATCTTCCGTTGGATCCCCACCGAAACAAGAAACAAGAAAGACGGTCACCCATGCACTGGTCACAAGCCAACTGAACTACGGAAACACCGTTTACGCCGGAACCACAGCCAAACTACAGAAAAAACTCCAACGCATCCAAAACACCTCAGCCAGACTCATCCTAGACATCCCCCGCCAAGCTCACATTTCCGGTCACCTGAAAGAACTCCACTGGTTCCCCGTCAACAAGAGAATAACGTTCCGTCTCCTCACCCACGCACACAAAGCCCTCTACGACCTAGGACCCGAATGCCTCAACACGCGCCTGTCTTTTTACACTCCCACCCGCCAACTACGATCGTCCAGTCAAGCCCTCGCCGCAATCCCGCGCATCCGTAGATCCACCATGGGGGGAAGATCCTTCTCCTACTTAGCGGCCAAAACCTGGAATTCTCTCCCCGCCCACCTCCGCTTCACACAGAACCACCTCTCCTTCAGAAAGCAACTAAAAACTTGGATATTCGATAAGTAAAGCCCCACCCCCTCCTCAAGCGCCTTGAGACCCTCTGGGTGAGTAGTGCGCTATACAAATTCCTGAACTTGAACTTGAGGATTTGGACTGATCCAAACTCTAGCAATCACTAATCTAGCTATTACTAACACAATCAATAACAAACAATTCTGTCGATGATTAAAATGTTCGGGTCCTAGCATAATATCTCTAACTGTAGGGGAAAAATCTATCCCTAACTTTTGAGAGCATATCTGACCCACCTGTTGCCAAAAATTATCAAGTTTAGGACAAGTTACCAGCATATGTATCAAATTTGCAGCAAAAAGATCACATCTTGGGCATTTCACTCGAGTGCTAGATGATCCTATAGCAGCCCATTTAGATATTTTCTCACGTGTGTACGCAACTGTTGCATTTTTAAATTAGTTTAATGTACAGAGTTCTTGATTCCCCTCAGACTCTGTTCTATACTATTTACCGTAACCTACTCCCCCAACATTAACCTCCTCTTTTCAGCCAATTTATCACCATCACTTCTTCTAAAACTAATGAAAATGTTATACATATGGCTAATCATGGATTTAGTTTCATCCTGATAAAAAATAATCCCATCTCTCTGATTTGGTTATATTCGTCAATTTTAGATGTATCAAAAGATCATTTTTAATTTGTAATTATTTAAAAAACATATACCCCGTTAACTTAAACAAAAGTTGCAGATTTTCTAAAGAAGAAAAACCGCCATGGTCATACAGATCCCCAAGTGTTGAAATATCAAAATTAGCCCATTGCTTAATCGTAGTAACTTGAAAAATCTCCGGAAAGATCGGGTTGCCCCACAAGGGGAGGCTGTCATGATAATATGCTAAGTCACATTTAGCAAAAATAGCCTTCCAAATATACAGAGTGTCCCGTAAGGTCTTAAATTTAACACGCTTGAAATAGTTTGGATCAATGATGTTATACAAGTACATCAAGCTATTCTCTGCCAGAAGTAATTGATGAAAAAAAGTGGTACATGAAGGAATTAACAAGCTCCGGAGATAACGCGTAAATGCAGACCAAAAGTACATCTTAAGATCTGGAAAGTCTATTACCCCTGAATTGAAAGGACATTTAAGTAAGTCTATTGCTCTCCTTGCCTTCTTAAAGCCCCAGATAAAACTACTAAAAAGACCATCTAATCTTTTGAAAAAACTATTAGGAAGACGTAAAGGAATAGACCTAAAAAAATACAAACATTAAGGGAGTACCTTCATTTTAATAATATTAGCCCGGCCTATAATACCCATAGGTAGTTTATGCCATTTTTTCAATAAGATTGCTGTATCCTTTATCAAGGGCTCATAGTTTAACAAAATTATTTGTTTAATCTGCGACAATAGACTTATTCCCAAATATGTAGCAACAGAGCATAGACCACTTATGGGCTCCCTTGGTGTATGATTCAGAAGTGTCTGAGTTTTGTGAGTATTACGTTTATATCCGGCTATTGCCCCAAACCCAGCTGCTTCCTTAACAATTTCCTCCATTGCTCTCTTTGGCTCTGTCGTAAAAACAGCTATGTCGTCCGCATAAGCGGTTATCTTTAATAAGTTTGCACCATATCGTAGCGGGATGATTTGGGGATTAGACAATAACGAAAAAATAAATGGATCAATATAAAGAGCAAATAATAATGGAGAAAGCGGACATCCTTGTCGCGTACCACAAAACATTGGAAAGATTTCAGAGTATATCCCTGCATACATTAGCTTTGCCTGTGGTTTATCATATAGAGCCTGAATCCACTATAAAAAAACATATTCTTTATCCCCACTTTTGCCAACACAACCCATAAAAACTCCCAATTAACCCTGTCAAATGCTTTTCAGCGTCTAAAAGCGCCATACCTAGTGTAATATCTTCTTTTTCCGCAAGGTCAAAAGCAGAAATTGCAGTATTTATATGAGCTGTAGTCTCTCTGCCTTGAATAAAACCATTTTGATGGACTGAGATGAGACCTGGCATAGTTGGTACTAGCCGGTTGGCAAGAATTTTCGCAAATATTTTAGCGTCTGAATTGATAAGCGAAATAGGCCTATATGAGCCACATTCGCAAGACGGTTTGTTTTTCTTTAAAAAAAACACTATTTGAGTCAAATTCCAAGATTCGGGCACTATGCCACAGTTCCCAATATGTTGTTTAACCCAAACAAAACAGAAGAACAATAGGTAGAAGGTTATATGTTTGCGCTCAATTGTCATAAGTAATTATGAAACTTATTAGGGCTGCTACTAGGGATAAGGATAAGGACGTCTATCAATTTGTCATCATTAGATGTAGAAAATCCACATCAATAAAAAAAAAACACGTTGTATCCCGAGCAATTTAGAACAATCATAGTATACACATCAATAGTTGAAAATAAAACATTATAATCCAGTAAAGAGTCAATCTTCTTCTTTAATGTTCACAACAGAATCCTTTTGAACTCTAGCCAACACGTGTTTCGTCTTATAAGCAGTATATGCATATAGACTTCATCAGGGCTAGAATATACAACAAAGGCAAGAATTACTAACTGGCATTGTCAATGTGAGATAAAAATAAAATAAAAAAGAAGTAGAGACAAGATATACCTCAACCAAGTGACATCAATAATACTACAGAAGACAGGAGCACCCAAAGGAGCAAGTGCCTCTTGCCTGTGTGCAAAACAGATCCAAGCAAAGCAACCAAAAAAAGAGAATAAGAATAAGAAAAAGTGCATACAAAATAAGCAAAGCAATAACAAGATTGAGTAACCAGTTCAAAGAAACTGAAAACCAAAAGACACCAGAAGGGACCAAGATCAATGAATTAATAAAAAGGAGAAAGACAATACATAAGAACATATATAACCAAACCGGACCCCTAAAGCATGCTAATCCTAAAGAGACCCCAAGTGACAAGAAAAACAATAAAAAATGTAATTAATAAACTAATAAGCTCACCAGCAGATGTATTACAATACTGGCAACACCATTGATTACCAGTTCCAAATGGCGTGTTAAAACTGGAAAAAGGACAAGTTGAAGTCCATCACAACACAGTAATAAAAATGACAATCCAGAATTATCCAGAGTATCATAATTATCGCAAAAGCTGCTATACTCACAGAAGTCAAAGTTCAAAGTAGCCTCCACGTAGAGATAACACTTCGAGTGCAAATTTTTTATCAATACCCTCGTCAGGGCAATCCAGTCACGAAATCTAAAACAAGGCATCAATATTAGATCCCGAGTTGTGAATATTGCTACAACGTATTTACACAGAACTCAAAACCAGATTCCACGATCCCGATTCAGCATGGCAATCAATTAAAATTATATATGGGTTCAGAGAATCGCATCAACTATTTAATACACTAATCAATCATTTTAAAACATTAGTAAACAAAAGACGGTCCCAATTATTCCATCAGACATTTATCTTATAACTATATAAACGCCAGTCTCAAAATACACGGAACATTGTTTCAGCAAAAGCCATATCACAAAACATGGCAATATTAATGCACGTATCAGAACTAAAAGATATTAAATAAGGAACCATCAATTGGAAAAAGAACCATGCCGCAAAACCATGTCAAATTAAGACACGCGACAAATTGAAGAATATAAAATAAGCAGCTCTTAACATTCACAGAGTAAATTCCGTGTTACAAACGAAAACAGCAGCACGAGTACGGCATCTAGCACCCGCGCCATCTTTCAATGCCAATAAATACTAAATAACGGACACAAAGGAAGGACAAGGTAAACCTAAATCATTGACCATTTCAAAATGGCACCCACGAAGGACCATTTCGTCAACCAGTTCTCGAAACTTTATTCAACACATAAAATAGAACACTCAATATTTATATGGCTTATTACAAATGCATTCAGTTATCAAAAAAGAAAAAGGACACTTGTTACAGTTCTAAACCGTTGGTTAGAAAACACCCTCAAAAACTCAATGTTATTTAGAAAAGCGGTATATATTCTTCATCCGCCCCACATTGATGTTGTGGCATTTATCATTGGATGTTACAATACGTGCTCAATGCCAGCCTCATCCAGAGGCACCTCTGGTATAGAATGCAGTGTCCAGAGATTGAGGGATGCCCCCAAAAAGAAAAAGTGCAAACTAACAAAAATATTTGAAATGTTAAAAAAGAGAACGTCACCAAGATACTTTAATGAAGGGTGAGATTCTATTGGAGTAAAATATAAGGGTACTTTAAAAAGATTGAGTTACTAGATCCATTAGTATTTTTAGAATAAGCTTGTCGACATGTTTCAGCTCCCATTGGCCCAGCTGGGTCTGTGGAGCTTTCGTCAGGACTAGCATACACAAATATATATACTTACACGACTTGTGTAGTATATTTAAGTGTCCACTTTTTGGCACTTAATTACCAAACGTGCTCTCAGTGATCTGTAATACAAAAGAGAGTCAAGCAGCAATACATAACTTTTGGGTATCATGTTTTTTTTGGGGGGGGGCGGGGGAATTTTATCATCTATATTGGATGATTGCGTTAAATATCGCTAAAGTTCAGGTGAGAAAAGGACTATTTTTGGTAGAGGACCAAGATATCTCTAAGAGCAATATGTGTTGGTAGAGTTAAATCATTCTTCTACATTTTCAGAGAAATGTTGACATACTAACATAGGGGGTGGTCGGTTGTATATATCACCCTGTCGCAGTTAAGTTCTATATAGGAGGGATTTGTAGCAGTGCGCACCAGCATCAAAATACAATTGTCAAATTACATAACAGCAGCAAATGTGACCTTTATACTTTCGTAGTGTGATACACAATCCCCACAGCTTAAGGGCACCTAAGTCACGTAGAGGAATAATCCCCACAGCTTTTCAAATTCAAACCTTGCGATTAATATGAAGTGAGGGTATGTGTTGTATAATTAAAAGTTATTTAGCGCAAGGTTACAGAATATTTCTCTCGGTAAACCTTACCTTAGCACAATGAGCGAATTGCTTCGTCAGGGGGTTGCCGCTTATAAAGCGCAAAGCTGGAGGAAAGGAAGGAATCTTGTTAAAATCACCCCTCTTGCACCTTACCGGTAAGTGGAGATGGATGTTGAGCCGCCATTACCCGCGTAGTTTAGAGTGCTGTGACTTGTGCTGACTCTGCCCCTGGACGTCAGGTGGGCGGGTTTAGCACGTTTTTAAAGGGCCGTGAGTGGTGAATGGAGGCAATGGTTTTTTCAACAACAACTTTATGCTCGGCTGCTGGGATATTACGGACAAAGAGAATTGTTCACATTAAGCAAACATGTTACATTGCGATGTCAAAGGGCATAAACATGTCGCTTTATGTCGTTATTCGAGCAAGAAGGGTATTTTCCTAGATTGTTAGGTATATTACGTTTGCAAACTAGAGATCTCTTTATAATGCCTTAACCATATGATAATGTCTATATTGTCACTAAGTAGGCCTATAGTGTCAACTTTATTTCTTCTTAGTCATGCACATGTGTGTAGAATAGTATTATTTCATATGGCAAGCCTGGATTTCTTATCGTATGTTACTATTTTGCAAATTGATGCCATGGAATATTATCGTTAAGACCCAGCAGGTGGGTTTGGAGGCGGTTTATCCACCTCTGTTCCTTTTCATAGAGTTTCTTTTCTGCATTCTGTGACTTGTCTGTTAGCATTTCTAGCATAGTCCAGCGGAGATCCTCACAGGAATGTTTCATTTCCACAAAGTGCGAACATAGTTTTGTGGTGTTCTTTTTTAATCCAATGTTGCTTTTGTGTTCCCCTATTCTTGTTTTGACTTTTCTGCAAGTCATCCCAATGTATTTTTTCTGACATGGACAGCTTACCATGTAAATGACGTGGGTCGAATTACAGTTTGCATGCTGTCTTTGGGTCCACAGTAGGGTCTCTGGTAGCTGTAATAATTTCGATGTTGTAGTTGAGTTGCATGCAACACATGTCCCACAAGGATGGTGTCCTGTGATCGGTGTCATGGAAGTGTCTCTTATTTGGTCAGGTGATTTCCTTTTTGTGGGTCGAGTATGTACCAGTGTGTCTTTCAAATTCTTGGTTTGTCTGTTGGCAAATCTCGGTTTTGGCCAATCGAATCTTCCTGTGTTCAGTATGTGCCAATTTTTGTTGACCAGTTTTTGAACTTCATAGGTGGATGGACATAACGTCGTAACACAGGTAGCTAAGTCTGGCACCTGTTCTTTCGGATGGATTTGTAAGAGGCAGTCTCTCGGCTGGTTATGTTATGCTATGTTATGTTATATGTTGATTTATAACGCGCTCTGTTAGTCGGGACTATCCTGGCGCGGAGAGGAAACTGAATCAGAGTAATCGGGGAATAGCTATTCATGATGTGTAAAAAGGTGAGTTTTTAACAATTTTTTTTAAATTGATCAGGTTGGGAGAATGTCTTAGAGCATCAGGAAGGGCGTTCCACATCTGAGCTCCCCTAACCGTCAGGGATTGCCCCCCAGGCGAACTCTCTTAAATCTGGGAACGACTACCTGCTTTCGGGAGGCAGATCGTAGCTGACGGGTCGGTAGATAAAAAGCAAATCTTTTTGCAAGGTAGGGTGGACATGGTCCATGCAGGGCTTTATAAACAAGTACTAGAGCTTTAAAACGCACTCTTTGGGCCTCTGGAAGCCAGTGAAGCTCCCTCAATTGCTTACGAACGCTGAGTCTCCTCGGGATGTTATAGAGGAGTCTCACCGTCGCATTCTGGACTACTTGTAGCTTTCTAATCAGAAAGTCAGGTGCCCCGATGTAAAGGGCATTCGAGTAGTCCAGGCGGGAGAGCACCAATGCTCTGGCTACTGTTTCTTTGGCCGCTTGGGGAAGAAGGGGAAAGAATCTTTGAAGGGTGGTCAGAGTTCCAAAGCAAGTCCCAGCCAGTCTAGTAATCTGGTCACGGAAACACAGATCGGCACCAAACCAGACTCCAAGGTTCTTAGCTATCCCACCCTCTCCCTTAGGGCAAGGTAATCCACTGGGCCAAATGGAATCCTTAAAGTCAGTTGGAAATTGGCCGTAGAGCAAGATTTCTGATTTGTCCTCATTGCACTTGAGGCTTGGCTCTTGCTAGCCAAGCAAATACAGAGGATAGGCATTGGCGAGCTCCTGAAGTGCTGATATTCTCCTTATTCCAGGTAAAGAGAAGTTGGGTGTCGTCAGCGTAAGCAATTATCTTTGCACCCAAGTTCTCTCTTTCTACATTTGGATATAGTTCTAGAAGTGTAGTCTCTCACCTTTAATTTTTCACTGAGTTCTTGAGCCTGCATTTTATAATCACTGTCCTTACTGCAATTTCTTTTAAGTCGTAGAAATTGACTGTATGGGAGGTTGTCCCTTAGTGGCTTTGGGTGGTAGCTCTTGTAGGATAAAAGGCTATTCTACACAATACAGATTTGACACAAGCTCTTGCCCAAACGGATTGTTGGGACACATTAACAGAGAAGAAAAGAGACCAAATACGTACCGCCATTCATGGTGCTATCATGACGGAATATCTTAGATCAAAAACAGCACCAAGAGGCTTATGGGTAAACAATGCACCAAGAATTTTCTTACATGACCTCGCGCTTCGCAGAGACTGGTCTTCCATCTCTTGGAAATGTACTTTAGATTATCTTGTACTAATCATTAAGACAGCAAGGAGACTGTCCGAAGCACTGTTAGTAGAGATTCAAGCTTGTGAGAATGAATTGAAGAAGGGCATTAATCCACTCGTATATAAAAAGAAGCTTGAAGAGATAACAAAAGAGATGGAAGAGACACAAGAATTCATTATGCAAAGTAAACTACAAAAACTTGGAAAGGACTTTAAAAAGTTCAGCCAAGAAAAGATGCATCCTTACTCAAAAGAAGATTATACCATCCTGGACCCAGGTTCGGACAACGAATCTATAGGGAGAAATTCCTCGAACAATTCCGTCAGTAGCTCAGAAGATTACACCCCAAGAAGAGGCCGTAATACCTATCGATACCAACGCCCCAGGAGAGGCAATAGATGGCAACGACCGTACTACCCTGGTATGAATATACCGTTTTACCAACCATTCATTCCACCATACGGAGGGTGGATAGACCCTTACAATCAAGGGATGCAACAGATACAACAGATGCCACAAATGGGAAATCAACAGATGACAGGACAACAAAACTTACAACAACAAGAGCAGCCTTTATTGTCCAGGGGCCAAAATCAACCCCGAGGCAGAAAAAAGTCCCTAACTTGGCAAGACCAACAGAGAAACATACTGACAAGGAGCATGTCATCAGCCCAGCCCACCACCAGCAAGAGCAATCACTGATAGTTAACTTATCAGAAATAGCACTTTCCCAAGACCAAAGGAGTATCCTCAATAGAGGTTTAGGATTCGTACCAACTCCACCACTCGACACTTTCAAATTAAAATGCTACTTAGCCGAGTTTTGTAGAGTGCTCAAACTGAAAGCCTTTTTTTCAGGTACATCTGCCCCAACGCAAGAAGGAGATACCACTCTAAGAAGAAAATCTACGTTCAATCCTCCAACAGGTACTGTTCCCCCAGAATTACAGACGTTTGAACAAGCACTATTGAAAGGTGTGGACAACATGGAAAGAAATAAGAAAAAAAACCTTTCAAAATCTGAGCAAGAGAGAACGTCTGGTACTAGAGGCTTTACAAATGAATGAGGATATAGTAATCAAGCCAGCTGACAAGGGGGGAGGCATAGTAATCCTTGGTAAGGATGGTTACAACCAACAATGCCTCGCCCTCTTGTCAGATACTGAATTCTATGAAAAGATCACTGTGGATCCGACAGAGAGACTCCTAAACACCATAGCAATGATGGTCTATGAAGCCGAGACAAACATGTGGATTTCAAAGAAAGAAGCTGATTATTTACTAACAAAAGAACCTAAGATTCCTTATTTCTACTCGCTCCCAAAAATCCACAAAAATAAGTCCCCTCCACCAGGACGACCTATAGTTTCTGGCATTGGGTCAATTTTAGAGCCCCTGTCTAAATTCGCAGACAAATACCTCAAGCCCCTGGTTCAGAAAACTCCAACCTACCTGAAGGATACTCGAGACTTGCTAATACAGATCTCTGACAAAGTCTTTGACCCTGATACTATGCTCCTAGTGGGACTCGACGTGGAGTCATTGTATACCAGCTTACCCCAAGATGAAACCCTTCAGATGTTGGAGGACGTACTTTTTATGGAGGATTGGCAACACAACACCCCTAGACACTTCGTTTTGGAGTACTGCAAATTAGCACTGAAAGAAAGCTTTTTTGAATACAACGGAGATCTGTACCTACAAAACCATGGTACTTCAATGGGCAGTGCCTTTGCCCCTTCAGTCTGCTTCAAAAAACAAGGGAACCCATTCGGTTATCTAGGGACCGTGGGTATCGCAGTCTGGCAGTGCACCCAGGGTTACCATACACCACGGAGGAATCATACTCCGAAGATTCCTGAGAGCTATTATCGGACCTCGAAGGTTATCCACCCTCAAGCTATTAATTGATCCAAAACTCTGACGGAACGACTGTGATAGCCTAGTTCTGAAAACAGGAGACACTTTATCGCATTTGTCTCCGACAAATCCCAACAATCCCCATAACCCTTCCGACCCGCATGGGCGGTTGTGTGTTAAAATGTATATACCAGGCAAGCAAATGTCCTTATTGTTAGTCCTGATGATGATCCCACACTATTGAGCATAAGGGATCGAAACGTCGACTTGGTTAAAGTGTTTTTTCCAGCCCAACTATTATGTTTTATTCATGCTGTGTCTAGCACTTGTTTGGCAATACTTACAAACTACACTGAATTACAAGTGGCCAATAATGCTCCTTTTTGCCTAAAATTCCCCTCCCTGTTTGTTCCCAACACGGTACAGGATTGTGCCTGTTTTCATATTCCGTTATTTCTCAAATTATTAGAAAATAAAATACCCTGTCCGGCTGGACAGTGGCCAAATATAGCTCCCATTGTGGCCTATGTTTTATCTCTAAATTTTGATCCTATATACTCTTGGGGACCTTTGTTGTTTGAAAATTATTGCCCCTTCAGTGGCAGGCCTGTATGTTAGTCATTTCGAAAGTCAGTATGTCCTCAATGAGTTCAACCCCTTCTCTCCCAGTATTTTATACTGGAACAGATACATTGATGATATCCTCCTAATTTAGGATATCAAACAGGACTTAAGACTATTTATTGACTGGCTGAATGGACGCGACCCTTGTCTAAAATTCACCTACATGGCCAATAATTCACAATTAGATTTCTTGGATCTTACGATTTTCACTGAAAATAATACTTTGCAAACAAAAACCTATACGAAGCCAATGGCCAAGAATAGCCTTTTATCCTACAAGAGCTACCACCCAAAGCCACTAAGGGACAACCTCCCATACAGTCAATTTCTACGACTTAAAAGAAATTGCAGTAAGGACAGTGATTATAAAATGCAGGCTCAAGAACTCAGTGAAAAATTAAAGGTGAGAGACTACACTTCTAAAACTATATCCAAATGTAGAAAGAGAGCAAACAACTAGCCGAGAGACTGCCTCTTAAAAATCCATCTGAAAGAACAGGTGCCAGACTTAGCTACCTGTGTTACGACGTTCTGTCCATCCACCTATGAAGTTAAAAAACTGGTCAACAAAAATTGGCACATACTGAACACAGGAAGATTCGATTGGCCAAAACCGAGATTTGCCAACAGATGAACCAAGAATTTGAAAGACACACTGGTACATACTCGACCCACAAAAAGGAAATCACCTGACCAAATAAGAGACACTTCCATGACACCGATCACAGGACACCATCCTTGTGGGACATGTGTTGCATGCAAATCAACTACAACATCAAAATCATTACAGCTAACAGAGACCCTACTGTGGACCCAAAGACAGCATACAAACTGTAATTCGACCCACGTCATCTACATGGTAAGCTGTCCATGTCAGAAAAAATACATTGGGATGACTTGCAGAAAAGTCAAAACAAGAATAGGGGAACACAAAAGCAACATTAGATTAAAAAAGAACACCACAAAACTATGTTCGCACTTTGTGGAAATGAAACATTCCAGTGAGGATCTCCGCTGGACTGTGCTAGAAATGCTAACAGACAAGTCACAGAATGCAGAAAAGAAACTCTATGAAAAGGAACAGAGGTGGGTAAACCGCCTCCAAACCCACCTGCTGGGTTTAACGATAATATTCCATGGCATCAATTTGCAAAATAGTAACATACGATAAGAAATCCAGGCTTGCCATGTGAAATAATACTATTCTACACACATGTGCATGACTAAGAAGAAATAAAGTTGAGACTATAAGCCTACTTAGTGACAATATAGACATTATCATATGGTTAAGGCATTATAAAGAGATCTCTAGTTTGCAAACGTAATATACTTAACAATCTAGGAAAATACCCTTCTTGCTCGAATAACAACATAAAGCGACATGTTTATGCCCTTTGACATCGCAATGTAACATGTTTGTTTATTGTGAACAATTCTCTTTGTCCGTAATATCCCAGCAGCCGAGCATAAAGTTGTTGTTGAAAAAACCATTGCCTCCATTCACCACTCACGGCCCTTTAAAAACGTGCTAAACCCGCCCACCTGACGTCCAGGGGCAGAGTCAGCACAAGTCACAGCACTCCAAACCACGCGGGTAATGGCGGCTCAACATCCATCTCCACTTACCGGTAAGGTGCAAGAGGGGTGATTTTAACAACATTCCTTCCTTTCCTCCAGCTTTGCGCTTTATAAGCGGCAACCCCCTGAGGAAGCAATTCGCTCTCTGTGCTAAGGTAAGGTTTACCGAGAGAAATAATCTGTAACCTCGCGCTAAATAACTTTTAATTATACAACACATACCCTCACTTCATATTAATCACAAGGTTTGAATTTTAAAAGCTGTGGGGATTATTCCTCTACGTGACTTAGGTGCCCTTAAGCTGTGGTGATTGTGTATCACACTACGAAAGTATAAAGGTCACATTTGCTGCTGTTATGTAATTTGACAATTGTATTTTGATGCTGGTGCGCACTGCTACAAATCCCTCCTATATAGAACTTAACTGCGACAGGGTGATATATACAACCGACCACCCCCATGTTAGTATGTCAACATTACTCTGAAAATGTAGAAGAATGATTTAACTCTACCAACACATATTGCTCTTAGAGATATCTTGGTCCTCTACCAAAAATAGTCCTTTTCTCACCAGAACTTTAGCGATATTTAACGCAATCATCCAATATAGATGATAAAATTCCCCCGCCCCCCCCCAAAAAAAGAGCATGATACCCAAAAGTTATGTATTGCTGCTTGACTCTCTTTTGTATTACAGATCACTGAGAGCACGTTTGGTAATTAAGTGCCAAAAAGTGGACACTTAAATATACTACACAAGTCGTGTAAGTATATATATTTGTGTATGCTAGTCCTGACGAAAGCTCCACAGACCCGGCTGGGCCAAGGGGAGCTGAAACATGTCGACAAGCTTATTCTAATAATACTAATGGATCTAGTAACTCGATCTTTTTAAAGTACCCTTATATTTTACTCCAATAGAATCTCACCCTTCATTAAAGTATCTTGGTGACGTTCTTTTTTAACATTTCAAATATTTTTGTTACTTTGCACTTTTTCTTTTTGGGGGCATCCCTCAATCTCTGGACCCTGCATTCTATACCAGAGGTGCCTCTGGATGAGGCTGGCATTGAGTACGTATTGTAACATCCAATGATAAATGCCACAACATCAATGTGGGGCGGATGAAGAATATATACCGCTTTTCTAAATAACATTGAGTTTTTGAGGGTGTTTTCTAACCAACGGTTTAGAACTGTAACAAGTGTCCTTTTTCTTTTTTGATAACTGAATACTTGCCATGGGGAAATAAATGGACATTTCCTTCCTCCTCCCTACCAGTTGATTACAAATGCATCCATAATTCTAAGCGATAACATTGAATATCTCATAATAGTAAAGTCTGTATATCTATAAAACACTAGAAAGGATATAAAACTCATATCAAAACTCATATCCAGAAAATTAAATTCCATATAGCCATCACCAAAAGAGCAAAAATTAAAATAGAAAAATAATAAATGAAATAAAAAAACACCCATAAAGTGAGAAATAAAAATTACAGCATAAATCAATATAAATTGTTGAACATACAGCTGATGACAAAACAAATAATTCATTAAACCGTGACGAAACTAAAAAAAATAACATCCATATGCACAGAACAATTCAAAAGTACATAAATAATGTGATAACCAATTACACATAATTCCTAAGTTGGGACAATACAGTATATTTGCTAAGGGAATATATCATCCTAAAAAATATTGTAATTCATTATCAAAATTCAAGCCCTTTTCGACTGCACGCAAATTCAAAATCCAATGGGCCTCTTTCTGTCGGAGTCTAAGCTCCCTATTACCACCTCTCGCGTCCATCAGGGGTGAGTACCCTGTGACTTACATTCAGCCGCATGGGCTGCAATAGGATATCTAATATCACGATTCTTAAGAGCCCTGAAGTGTTCTGATATTCGATCCCTCAATCCTGTTAAGGGTGCTCCCAATGTAAATTAATTGGCATTTGCAGATGACGGCATATACTACATACGTAGAATTTCAGTCAATGTGTGTAGTGATGTTAAAATGCTGTGAGCCATTATAAATAAAACAGCGTATACCATGTATCATCATTTTACACATACTGCAATTTCCACATCTAAGTGATCCAATGCTTCTTTTCTGTAGCCACATGAGGGCCTGCAAGTGCTGTCTAGGATAACTAGGGGTTAAAATGTTCTTAATTGACTTGCCTTTGCGGTATGTTACAGAGGGATGGTTTAAGATAAATGGACGTAGTCCAGAGTCTGATGTCGAGAGAAACCAATACTTTTTCAAAATCCTGTATACTTTAGAGGCCAGAGTATTGTAGTTAGTAATCATTCGCACAGGGGACACACTCTTATTCATGTTCTTATTTTTAGACTTCAAAGTTTGTTCTCTAGGGAGTTTAATGATTCTCTGTTTGGCTTGTGCAATTACTTTAGTGTCATATCCACGTGACAAAAAACGCTGTTCCATATCGTCTATACACTCTAAAAAATCTTTATCCCTAGCGCAATTACGGCGTGCTCTATACAGTTCTCCATAAGGTATTGAGTTTACTTGTGTTCTCGGATGGGCACTTTGACCATGCAACACCGAATTGCAGGCAGTTGTTTTTCTATGGAGTTTACTACAAACCCTACCATTCTCAATAAATAACTCCACATCAAGAAACACTATCTTCTCACTACTGTGGTTCATGGTAAAGGTCATGTTAAAGTCATTGGTGTTCATATATTCAAAAAAACGTAGTAATTCAGTCTCACCACCCGTCCAAATTAGCAAGCAATCATCAATATACCGTCCATAGTAGCCAATAAAGTCATGCCACGGGCAACCACCAGGGCCCCAGATATGCACCGCCTCGAACCATCCCATGAAGAGACAGGCAAAGGACGGCGCAAATCTGGAACCCATGGCAGTCCCACACATCTGTTTCAACCACTTGCCATTAAACAGGAAAACATTTTGCTCCAATATAAGCCTGGCCATAGTAATGAGCATTTCAGTATGCTCCAATAATTCCACTGGTCTTCGATATAAAAAATGTTGTAATGCATGCACACCATGTTGGTGACCAATATTCGTGTATAGCGATACCACATCTAGTGTAACAAAAAGCATATCTGATTCCCAAACAAAGTCATTCATAATGTTTAGAACATGCTTGGTGTCCTTAATACTAGATGGTAAATTTAATACAAAAGAATGCAAGAATTAATCCACAAATTCCGAGAGTCTCTCAGTGGGCCCCCCAATACCAATACCAGTCACTATCGGTCTACCTGGTGGGGAAACCGGATCCTTATGAACCTTTGGTAAGGCATACATGCATGGAAAACTGGGTCTATCCACCAGCAGATATTTATATTCACATTCTTTAATGATACCAAGTGTGAACCATTCTTTAGGATGTTTATTAACCGCATGCGCGCTAGCGAAATTCCGCTCCTGTGCTGAGATTTTTAAAACCGCATGTTTCATGACGAGCTGGGCTCGTCATGAGCGTGCGAGGAGGCTACCTCATGACGAGCCCAGCTCGTCATGAGCGTCGAAGGGGTTAATAGTATTGGTCAATTCTGTTGTATTATTGATGTCACTTGGTCTCTACTTCTTTTTTATTTTATTTTTATCTCACATTGACAAAGCCAGTTAGTAATTCTTGCCTTTGTTGTATATTCTAGCCCTGATGAAGTCTATATGCATACACTGCTTATAAGATGAAACACGTGTTGGCTAGAGTTCAAAAGGATGCTGTTGTGAACATTAAAGAAGAAGATTGACTCTTTACTGGATTATAATGTTTTATTTTCAACTATTGATGTGTATACTATGATTGTTCTAAATTGCTCTGGATACAACGTGTTTTTTCTATGTTGTTTAACCCCTCTAACTGGTTCAATTAGCTGCTCTTTAAATACTTTATAGAACTCCAGCGGAAAAGAATCTTCCCCTGTCGCTTTCCCAGATGGAAGTGCAGAGATCGCTGAAATTATCTCCTCTTTGCTAATCTCATTACTTATTAAGGTAATATCTTCCTCCTTAAGTTTTGGGAGATATATGTTTTGAAGATATTGTTCTATGTCTGCCTTATTAGTAACAATATCAGAAGTATATAATTTCTGATAATAAGTAGAAAATTGTTTTAAAATCTCTTTTGGTTCTGTATGCATATCACCATTTGCCCCTCCTATTCCTTTATATAGGTTTTAGCCCGATCATCAGCTACCTTATAAGCAAGGACTTTTCCTATATGTTCACCAAACTCATATTGTGAGGCGCGATACTTATTAAGATTTGCAACAATTTTTTCCCAAATACATTTTTAGCAGCCACCCTCAAATCAATTAATTCAAATAATAATTCATTCTGGTTGGATAATCCAGGCCTAACTGGATTAATATGTGCTATTTCAGCCTGTTTTATAGCAGAGATACCTTCTTCTATAACATTTTGTCTTTTTTTATTTAGTTGCACTATATATTGCAAAGTCAGTCCCCCGAATAACTGCTTTCCATGTATCCCATATAATCACAGGAGTAGCTGAGCCTATATTGTCCTGAAAAAAAGCTTCAAGTTGCTTCCTAGTGGTTTCTATATATAACTCATCTTTGAGCAAATACTTTGGAAAAGTAAATGGTTTACGAATCTTAACTCCTCCAATAGCCTGAAATGTCACCATAAGAGGGTTATGATCTGATGTGATACGTGGGCATATCATAATATCAGCTGTTGTCATAATCCCGTCTGAAACCCATGCCATATCTATCCTTGAATAGGAATGGTGTGGAAACGAGTAATGAGTATATCCTGCAATATTAGGATATAGGCATCTCCATAGATCTTTTATTTGTTGTAAACGGCCCATCTCAACTATTGCAGCTCTTGTTTTAGACATTCTTTTAGTAAGTATTTGTCTACTTGTATCTAAACTATGATTCATAATACAATTAAAATCCCCCATTATCAGTTTTTCTCCCTCCGAATTCAATAATTCCATATTTAAAGCATCAAATAATTGATGGTTCATCTCATTAGAACCATATAAAGCAGATAGCGCATATTTTTACACCATATTTCGACTTGTGTGAGTACCCATCTCCCAGCATTGTCGGTCATAGTTTTATGTATCACACAAGTAAAACCCTTTTGCTTCAAAATAGCCGCTCCTCTAATAGGGCAAGATTGAGAAGTGCATACAATGGTTTCAAAACCCAATTGTAGCAAAAGTTTACGATCATTATAAGACAAATGTGTTTCTGTTAAAAAAACAAGTTGAGGATTATGCATCTTTAGTTCTTGCCGTACCAACTGCCTCTTGAGTTTACTATTTAGACCAGCGCTGTTCCAAATTATACATTTGATTCTATCCATCATCCTCATCTCTTTTTCCTTTCAAATAAAACAATTATATTTATTTTCAGCCTTATACCATTTATTAAGTTACTTTCCTGATTCCCTGTTATAAACAAACTTATATGTGATTCTTCTCTTAATCGTCTTGTTAATTTTATTTTCCACATTTCTAGCTGACTTGTTGATTTCTTTTTCACCCACCTTACCCTACCTAAATCCTTCTCACCAACCCACCCCCCGTACCTTGGGAAAGGAATTTCCGTCCTTGCAAAAGGCTGCTACAACAGCAGCCTAAGGAAGACAGTGTACCCCGAACAGACCGAAAACTCCCAGAAGCCGTGAAAATTTAAACGTCCCTTCATCAAAATTATTTTTAAGGTTAGTTTGAGATTCGTCTCTTCTTAATGTTTCCCACCCTTCTCATTTTGCCATTTACCAAGAGGCTCCTTAGCCTCTTCTACTGTAGAGAAAAAATAGGATTGACCACCCCTCAAAACTTTCAAACTGGCTGGCTCTTGTAAAAACACCTGTAAATTTAAGAATTTCATAGGTTCTATTAACTGACGCATTAGCCATCTCCTAACCATTGAAGCTTTACAAAGGTCTGCGCGTACAAAAAAGGTCACAGTATCAATTGTTATAGGTGAGCTAGGTCGGGCTTTTAAATATACAGCCTGGCGCAGCAAAAAAATTCCAAAATAAATTGATAAAGGCCTAGGAAACTTAGATCCTAGTCTCTGAGGGCCAAGAGGAAGTCTATGCGCCCGCTGTATCTGGCTATCCCAGTCCCAATCTGACAAGTCTGGGAAAGCCTTCTGAAAAAGCAGTACTAAATATGCTCGAGGGTCCGCGCCCTCTTTTCCCTCTGGGACACCAAATGATCTCAGGTTCTTCTTTTTTGCCGATTTTCTAAGTCTTCCACTTTAAGCTGCAGTGCCTTAATTGATGTATCATGAGTCTGTACATGTTCGATTGTCTGTGTCACTGTCTCCTCCGTATCTACTATACGCTGCTGAAGATCTGTCATCTCATTTAAAAGGGAATCAACTTTAGCTGTTGCCGCCTTATGGGCCTGTTGAATGCCTAAATTATCTGTCCTCAGTTGCGAGTAATGTTCCTGGGCTTCTTGTCTCTGATCTTTTAATGCTTGAAATATTAAAGCTAGTGATGGTTCCAATACTGAACTATCTGGTGCAGTTCTTCGGTTGAAAGTTCTTGACAAGCACAACATCCCCTGGCTGCAGCTGATATCCGGACCCCTCTGCTACTGGTTGCAGCGTGGCATGAATCTGTTGATGAATAGAGCGAAGATCTTTCGACAACTCATACAACTAATCTATAAGCAAGGAGTACTCTATCTTGGAAAAGTGCTTGGGTCTTGGGACACCCCAGACATTGGCAGGGCAGCCAAAGACGATCTCATACGGGGACAACCCTGATCTAGAATGCGCTGTTGCCCTGGTAGTTAATAAAGCCAAAGGTAACGCATCTGGCCATCGGCAATCCTGTGCTTTCTTGAATCTTTGGTAGCTTCAGTTTGAGAGTACCATTGTACTTCTCAACCAGGCCTACTGACTGGGGCTGGCTCACTGCATAAAACCTCTGCTTAATATGCAAGCCCTTGCACACCAGTTTATTGACTTTTGAATTGACGTGACTTCCGTTGTCACTGCAAACACACATGGCAATCCGTAGCACAGGAAGAACTCTATTAGGAGTGCCTTGGCCGTCACCATGGCCATATTCTCCTTAGTGGGGTAAGCCTCAATCCATTTACTGAATGCACAAATCAATACCAGCACATACTTCAAGTTGTTCACCCATTCCATTTCAATGAAATCCATCTGGAGAACCTCGAAAGGGAAGGAAGGCGGTGCAAAGTTGCAGGTGTAGAAGTGTAATTCCCAGGATTATGCTTCAAACAAACAATTTAGTGTTTCACTAGGTATGTGGCTACCTTAGAGATATTATCATTCTGCTATACTGGGTCCAACAACTTACAGATTCCTTTGGCACTAATATGTGCGGGACCATGGGCCATCTTCACAACAGGGAGCATGTATGTGTTTGGGAGCAACCATCTCTGTTTCCCCAAAAAGTCAGTCCAACCCCCATCCTCAGCCAGACGCCCTGTCCTCTCTTCCCACATTGCCAGTGCATCTACTTTCACCTCCCTCTGTATTTCCCTGACATTCTCCCATGTGTCTTCGAACATCCCATTGTCTGGAACCCATCTAGCGGGACCTGCCAAAAACATATTTTTCATCTTTGATCGAGTTGTTTCCTTAGCTGTTTGGTCTGCAAACTCATTTCCCATCCCAACATCGTCTGAAATGGCTTTGTGAGCGTTAAATTTTATTATTGCCAACTTCTCAGGAAGTGTCAATGCAGATAACAGCCTGAGTATCAATGGGCTATGCTGTATTGGTCTTAAGACTTTCCATTTTTATTTTTAAACTGAGAGTGTCCAACATGGCCCATAGAGTATTAATGCAGCATAATCATAGGACCCGATAAGGGAAGAAAAGAGAGAAAAAAAAAAACACTTTGCAATTGACCACGGGTCCCATCTTGCTTTCAGTATGTTCCAGAATGTTCTCTTCTTTTTACTGCCTGTTCTCAATAGATCCAACTTGGAAGTCGCCAGAACAGAAGACTGCCAGTCTAAAAAGGAGGGAGGGACAGAATCTGTCCATTTTATACAAATTTGTCTCCTCGGTAGGAGCATGGCGTAAAAGATTAGCGATCTTGCAGGACTTCTGACTTTATCCTGCAAGCCAAAAATGATCAGGGGCAAGTCGATAGTGACAAGGCTTCCTATTGTATTCTTTCATTTTATTGTGCGCTTCATTTGCAAAAGTGGCTGCTTCTTTAAGAAAATATCTACTTCCATCAACATTCTATGTCAATACCCTGTTCAAGTCAACTGTCCCCTGGAAAATTTCACCAAATAAAATTAGTAAAGCACCCACATTAATATCTCTCATTAGGAGGTTCTTCATTAATAATAGTAGTAATTTTAATTTCAGTCCGGACTAGAAAAACTGCTCTAGTGTATCTACTAGTTATTGGTAATGCTGTCATTACAATTTCATTTGGAGCACTCACTATTGTACTTATAACCGCAAATGTGGCTGCTCCCTGTGCTAGCATACTTATATAATCTCCCTCAGCACCCATATCTGGTACTACATCAGGACCATGACCACATCCCTGCCCCTGTAGTCTATCAGTATATGGAAGAGGTCTGGAATAAAAAAAAACATTAAAAACGTGATCCTCCTCATCCAAATCTTGATTTACTTTTTCTTCCTCCTCACATTTCTTTTTGTCAGTTGTTTCTGTAATCATTGCTAGGAAAATTCCCAGTACCTCAATTGTATCCTCCTTCCATCCTTTCTCCTGTTGATCCCATTTCTTTTCTAACCATTGCCTTAATGAGCTCTTCACTTGTTCTAACATGTTCTTTCTCTGTAGCCATTTGATCCCCTTTGTTTAGCACTTCAAACTGTCTAGGTCTAGGTAACAGTTTTATGTCGCTCATAGTTTGCATCTGAAAATCTAGCTTTCCACTGTTAAAGGTACCGTCTAAACTGTTCATTTTTATCAGTAGCAGTATATTCATGCCATTCAGAAATCAAGGTACTTGTATAAAACCCAATGTCTGTCATCATTTTGTATGCAGGTGTTCCCTCTGCAGGTAATGTCTCATCCTCAGTCAAAGTTCCAACTGGAATGATAGGCTTTTTCAACACATCACCCATTATTTTCACTCTAAATGATCTAAACATCATTCGACATAAACTAGCAAACAACAACCAATCCCAGTGCAGCTTTTTCACAGGTCAACCTATCGCAGTGAAGCTCGGTCACCAACCAGCCAATGACAGTGCGGCATTTGGGTGACATCTCCCCAATCCCAGCACGGCTCTCCGGCTAAGTAACCCATCACAGAATGACTTTTCCACGAAGGAGAAAAACAATTGCAAAGCCTTTCTTAATTAATTTATACTAAATTAACAATAATAAACCTAATCTGCTTAAACTAAATAGGAAGAAATAAGCATGTTCAAATAAGACAAGTCTCATAAACATTAAAAACAAGGACAACACCTTTGCTACACAATACAACCAAGTTCACACTACGTAAACTCAGGCCAGCTGCAATTTACCCTGGCTAATGTATCTAAACCAGCGCATGTTAAGAGCAAAAGACACCAACCCAGATAAGACCATTTTTTTAAAAGGAAAACTCGTTAATTCAGAACCCCCTATCTGTGTATATGTAAATGTAAATGTCATGTCATGAGAATTCACAAATAAGAATATGTTAAAAAAAAAAGTACACAAAGCACCTATTGTCCCCAAAATCAACATTGCATAGCCAAACACATCACACACAGCATAACAATCCATCTCTCAACACAAACTCAAAACCTCATTATCACACCTCAGACACACCAGAAACACTCACATTCAACAGAATCAATCCACCCTGTTCAAAGTTAAAATCCAAGTTGTTCAGAAACAACACTGCAAGTCAAATTGTCTGTATAAATCTAGATCCTGGTGAACTTTGGACAGAACATGATAATCCACACCAAAAAATCTCCTATTTCCGAGTACTGGGCAATTTGGACTTTTCTAAAGCAGAAAGGAGGTGCTCTTAATTGTGCATCCATCTTCTGCTAACAAACATTTGTGGGTAAAAAGGGGTATACCAAAATCTGGACACCAGACAAATATACCTCTATCGAATTTTGCACATTTACTGGATCAGAGACAGTGTTGAAACTCAAATTCATGAGCCAATGTATTCCAGTACTAAGGCGCCTCCAAAAAAACAAAATCAGGAATACAATTAATTAATAATGAGAAGGATTAAATGGGCCCCTCTCAATAACGGTGTACCTCAATCCAACTTCTCACATTTACTGGACCAGAGAGAGTGTTGAAGCTCAAATTCATGAGGCAATGCATTCCAGCAATAAGGCACCTCCCAAAATACTGAAATCAGGAATATAATTAAATAATAATGAGAAGGATTAAATGGGCCCCACTCAATAACTGAGTTCTAAATCATTTGAAGGGTTTAATTACAAAATTCAAGAATAATGACGGAGCACCACGCCTCCGTGTAGCCACAGGTGACCCACGATCCCACCCCCGTAAAGGCGGCATGTACCTGGCTGTCCACTTGCGTAATGAAAAGTGAGGGGGCCTCCCTACACGGTACTTAGGGGGGACGCCTCCGGGCTCAATCAGGAGCTCTCCCGTCCAGAGTTCAGTGCCGAGGGTGCCCCTTGGAGCTAGGGCCCTCCCCACACAGTGTGGTCTGCGGGGCCTGTGTTACTCCCCTGTGGCTGTCGAGTATGGTGTGACATCTCTGGAGCTGCTGAGGCAGGAATTTACATGGATTTAGGCGCGGTGCGGCATCTGAGGAGAATGTGGGGAAGTGCCGAAGGCTTGCTTTTGGCTTTGTGGCAGTGGCAACGACTTCTTTGAGTGGCTGTAACCTTTGGCAGCTTGGGAGTCAGCAGCAAGGAGGAGCGACAAGAAGGAGCAGCTGAGGACTCCGCACAGCTGTAGTGGTGCAGGCTGCGCATCCAGCCTGGAGCGCATGTTCTCTCAAGATTCAATCAGCAAAAAAAAGGCTGTTTACTTCCCCCGGCGACTGCTTGCTGGATAGCCGCAGTGAGAAGCGAAGTTTGGTGATTGAGGCACGCCGCAGGGAGGGTAAAAGCAGAAATCTGGGTTCGGACTAGAGGACACAGATGTCAAAGGGAGGTGAGGAGGTGAGGAGGTGAGGAGGTGAGGAGAGACTGAGCAGAGTTTGGAGGAGGCACGGGCTATTTACGAGCTCAACTGTAATCTCGTGAAACAAAAGTAAAAGTAAAACTGTGCAATTTGAGGCGCACTGAAGAAGACAAAGACACGTAGGGGGTAAAGAGTTATAAGACATTCAACAGGCTGTATAATAGGAGTGAGGGGAGAAATGGGTAAACCACATAAAGATGAAAGTACTGCCAGTAAGCCCAGTAAAGCTGATATTGCGGCCCGTCTTAAAGCAAAAACACGTCCAGCTTTGGCGAAAAAAGCTGCACTTCGGGCTGCCAAAGATAAGGATAGGGGGGAATAATTCCTCCTCCCCAGGTCTTAATACTACCTTGCAGAGCTCAGAAGATGAGCTCCCCCCACTTCTATTTCTTTACAATGTGAGGGGCAGCTGGAGTTAGCGGAATCAGGGCAGATCAGGCAAAGGCTACACAGGAATTAGCAGAAGCCGAGGCGAGATCAACAAGCCCAGCTCAAGACAACCCGAAGAAAGGTGCAAAAGAAATTAAAGGTTTTCCATTGTTTATAAAGAAAACTACCCCAAAATCTTAACACCCTCAATCCTCCTCTTCAACTGTGGGCTTAGCCTCCAAGCCGCCCAATGCCTTATTGCCAGATACAGGTCTGGTCTCAGCAGTATTAATAGCTCCCTGAGATGCGGGATCAACGCAACTAACCCCTGAACTGAACTCCCTCCGGGTCCAGCAGCAATAGACGGAATAGATTCAAGTACAGTCTCAAGTTCAAACTCAAGTACAAGCTTTGGCAGCACCCCTCATACCCTCAACCTTCCTGAATGTGGCAGAACATGTAGTACCTAATCTGGATCCCTCTCTAGTGCAGGGTGCAGTCCAGAAAAGCAGGAAGTCTGCGATTGAGACTCCGGTGAACCCGGTGTCCCTACAACCCCGTCTTCAGTCTACAGGCACAATTTCAAATAAGACTTCAAATAAGATCTCAAGGAAAGTACCACCGGAGGCTACATCGGTTCCATCGATTCCATCGGTAAAGTCGGATCCCAAGGCGGGAAGCATGAGTGCGAACACCGATGTCTTGTTTGAAAACTCATGCCAAGGTTCAGAGACCAAGGGGATGTATCAGAGATATGCTGAATTTAATTTTAGAAGAGATCCGTGAAATGAAAAAGGCACAGCAAATAGAGATCGCTGCCTTGCATTTGAGACTGGGGAACATTGAAGAAACAATGTCTGGGTTCCCTATTAGATTACAGAAGGCTGAAGCGAGAATTGCTGTACTAGAGGATCAAATTAATATGGCAATAGGAGAGGCCAAGGAAGCAGCAAAGAAAAATGTTCTTTAGAGTAAACTGGAGGAACTTGAGAATCATTCTCGGAGGTCAAACCTCAGGATCGTCGGGGTTGCCGAAGATATAGAAGGCTCACAACCTATCCAATGGGTGAACTCATTCATTAAACAGAAGGTACTACCAGAGTTTGAGGGCGACCTCACTATCACAAGAGCCCATCGAGTACCTGCACAACGCTTTTCTAACTCTTCCATTCCTAGAACTATCCTGTTAAACTTTGTGAACTTTGGGGCAAGGAGAGAATCCTGTCAAAAGCTATTCAGCAGAGACGATTTTCTGTGACAGAAACTAGTAAATGCCGTATTTTTTCTGACATGACTGCCGCTGCCGCAAGGAGGAGAAAAGAATTTGTAAAAAATCTCCATCTATTTAAGGCTCATGGTGCACACGCATCAATTGCTCAGCAGTCGAAACTGAGACTTTTGGTTAAAGGGAAATGTTTTATGTTTTCAGATGTAGAAGAAGCACAAGCCCTTTTGAAGGAGATCTCGATAGTGTCGGTACCAATAGTAATAGTAATATTTAAGGGTCCCCTCCTCTAGAACGCAAGTTGGGTTAGACGTCCTATAGAGTGGTCTTACGACATTGTCGGGGGTCTATAGCCTGGCAGAGAGATTATTTCTGAGGTACTATATGGTGAGAAATTGTCTGCTAGATTGATAATTGGAACAATATGTGCTTCTTCTTTCCTTAATATAAGCCGTGCTGGCCAGTATGCCAAGTAACCAATAGTGATAATTTTGTTGGGGGGGTCCGGGATCAGTGGGGTCACTCTGGGTGTGATTCCATGACACCCATTAGGTTAGATAGGAGGGTTGGAATGTGGATAGCATGGCTTTGGGGGGTATTTCCACATCCCGAGGGGTTGGTTAGTTGGTTTTTTGGGGGTGGGAAGGGAAGTAAGCAGTTGTAAAATGAGCGGTAGCAGGGCTTTGATTGGAATAAGAGGCAGGAGCAAGCAAAGCTTTGTTGTAGTTGGCATGGCTTGTAGACATAGGGTTACCAACGATGAGTAAATGTAATATTCTTTCGCTTAACATGAATGGAATTTGGAACAAAAAAAACATATTGAGCCCTAATTAGATGGCTAGCCTCGTTTGCACCCCAAGTACTTTTTTTTTACAGGAGACACAATTAAAAACTAATTTCCCTACAATATTTCTTCCAAGAATGTACTCTCATGCCGTTTTCGCTTCTGCGGGTCTTGCAAAGCGAGGAGTAGCGATTTATTTTTCTAGGGGTCTCCCATGGGAGTTTGGCCAGGTAAAGCGAGATCCTCAGTGGAGATGGATATGGGTGGAGGCTAAATTGAATAGTACGAGATTTCATTTAATTAATTATTTCGGCCCTATTGTAGATGACACTATTGCCCTGTGTAAAATTACTGAATTAATAAGGGGGATACCCGGGAAATTGATTATGGGAGGGGATTTAAATTTTAACAATTACCTTAAAAAAAGATACCTCAAACAAAAGTAAAAAGGAGCCTAAACCTAAAAAGGTGATTGAGGCCTTAAAACAGGAGCATATTTTGATCGATCTCTGGCGAATTGCCAACTCATCAAAATTGGAATTCTCATGTCACTCCAGTCAATTTCATATGACCTCTCGAATTGATTTTTTTTAAATTTCACAATCTCTAGGCTGTACAACCGCCGACATAGAAATTAATACATTTTCCGACCATTCTCTTATCAAACTTAGTATAGAAATTGGGGTAAACAAGAGGCCAAGATCCAGGTGGCAGATGGATTGGCTCCTTCTACAGGATCATCAATGGGTGGCAGATACCAAAGAGTGGATTGTTGAATTTTTTAAGATTAATCTGAATACGGCAGAAACTTTCTTAGTTTGGGGGGCATTCAAGGCTGCCCTTCGTGGGTGAATGATTGCACTTTCCGCCTCTTCAGTTATAACAAGAAAAGAGAAAAATTTGAAACTCCAGCAGGACATTGCAGAAGCAACAAAAACCAGATACGCACCATGTGCAGGTTTGGGGGATGCTAAAGCAAAGTTAGATAGAGCCAAATTTGAGTTAACAGAGTGTTTTACTTTGGAAGAAATTGCAAGCTCTAGAACCTACTTACAGCGTGTATATGAGGAGAGTCAGATGGTTGGAAAGCTGCTCGCTGGGAGTGTGAAAACAAAACATGAGGTATCCACTATTACAGAAAATATAGATCTCAAAACCAGATTGTCTGTAACAGGCAAAGAGGAGAGAGCTCAAGTCTTTTTAGATCATTACTCCCAGTTATATACAACTAGATATAAAGCTGGAGCAAGTCAAATTAGTAACTATTACGACAGAGTCAAGCTTCCTTCTCTTTCAGGGTTCAGGGCGGAACAGCTTCTGCTAGACACCACTGAAGAAGAGATTTTAGGGGTCCTCAAGTCTATTTCAGGAGCAAACGCCTGCGGTGCTGATGGCTTTCTTATAGAGTTTTTTAAAACTGTCTTCAAAGAGCTGACCCCGTTCTTGGTAAATCTTTTCAACAACATTATCCAAGGAGGTTGTGTTCCCTCAAGTTTTAAGGAATCCATATTGGTTAGTTTTGTGAAAAAGGGTAAAAATGGTAAAGATATTAATTCATATAGGCCTATTAGTCTTCTCAATGTGAATTTTAAAGTATTAATGAAAATCTGGCCACAACGCTTTACTCCTATTGCCCAGCAGCTTATCCTCTGTGATCAAACAGGGTTTGTTGTGGGGAAGTACATGTCTACAAATACTTGATTTTTAACTCAAGCACTTGATTATGTAACAAATAATAAAATACCTACTCTCATTACCATGTTCGATGCTGAAAAATCATTTGACCTTGTTAATTGGGATGCACTTTTTTTTGGTTTAGGTAAATTTGGTTTTCCGGCTCAAATGCTAAACATGTTAAAAAAATATCTACCAAGGTGCTCAAGCCTGGGTGATAGTTAATGGAGACGCAGTAAGAACCGTGCAAATAAATCGCGGTACTAGACAAGGGTGCCCGATGTCCCGTCTTTTATTTACTTATTTCATTGAACCCCATGCTGTAAGAATTCGTGGAAACTCCCTTATCAGAGCTCCATGTGAAGGGATACCAAAAGTAAAATTATTTGCAGACAACATAATTATGTACCTTTCCCTGGAAAAACAGATCGAGAAAAAGCCCTTCATGAATTTAGCAAATTTGTACAAATAGGAGGCTATAAGATAAATCAAAAGAAAACGGAGGTGTTATTGCTTAACTCGAATGGTGACTGTCTACCCATGATTTTAAGAACTCAGGCCCAGAAAGATGAGCCAATCAGATACCTGGGTAATATTGTCTCATGCCATATAGATCAATTATTCAATCTAAACTATACAGCTGGGCGAATTAAAATTAAAACTTTGTTAGATAATTGGTCCCTTTTGCCCTTGATTGAGCGTGTTGCACTCCTAAAAATTTCAATTCATCCTTTATTAATATTTTTGTTTGTTAATGTACCCTTAAAAATTAATGCTAAATATTTTAAGGAAATGAACACTATGTTTAAGGAATTTGTTTGGAACAAAAAGGCAGCTAGGGTCAATTTGCATATACTACAACCAGAGACTAATCAGGGGGGGCTTAGCCCTACCAAACATTGCACATACTACGAGGCTGCGTTATTAGATCTTACGGCACGCCTGGTGGAACCAAACGATCAGATGGACACATATTTTAAGAAGATGATTGCTGAGTCCGGTACACAAATCCCCGCATTTCTAAAAACATCTAAATTACCGAAAAAGTCGTGCTATAAGACCGTGCGTGACTATTCTAATCGACTTCAATTGTTGTTTATACAAGCAAATGTTCCCGGATTTGCCTTTCTGAAATTGGATGAATGTAGGGGTTTTGGCCTGCATATTCATTCAAGTCATTTTAAGATATGGAAAGATATTGGCCTTGAGCATTTGGGCCAGTTTCTCATTGGTACTAAAATGATTCCCTGGGAAGGAGTAATAGGCAGGGTAGGGAGCCAAATGAAGCCAGGGTATTTAGAATATATACAGATTACAAATTTTATAAAAAAATATATATTCCCGGTAAGCAGGGCTCCAACTCCCCTAGCTAATGCGCTATTCAAAGTAAATTTGAAGGGAGTGGGAAATTGGTATTCCTCACTTATGAAGCACAAGGCACTTCCCTTGGTGGATGAATTTTTGGGGAAAATAAGCCGGGAGACAAATTGTTTTTTCTCTCATCAGGAATGGCAGACTATAGCCCAATTGGAAAGCAAGGCCCTAAGAGCGGCTAATTTTAAAAGGATGACCCTCCTGTTGTGATGGCTGGCTTATTATAATCCGAAAAAGCTAAATAAATGTCATCCGGAAGTAGACAATAAATGCTTTTGATGCCTCTTCCAATGTAAGGGAGATTGGCTTCATACACTTTTTACATGCCCGAAGCTTTTGGGAAAATATTTTTTGAGCAATGAGCCAATCAACCCCGAGACAGAAGTGGTTCTCTTTGGACTCTGAAAAGCTAGGACAGAACTGACCGGAACTGAAGAGATGTATTTATCAATTTGCTCTAAAGTAGCATGCTCATTAATCCTCCAAAATTAGAGGTCGCAGGAGGTTCCATCTTATCTTAAATGGGTAAATAAAATGGCACGAATAAGGAGATTCGAGGAAGCATGTGCTAAATGGGTTGGTGCAACAAAAAAGGTTTGCAGTGGTTTGGAAGTTTTTTGACAACTTGGCTGTATTACAAGATCTCCAGCACTTTAGCACGTTTTCACTTTAGAAAATTAAGCACTTAATGCACTGCACTTTCAACCTCAAGTAAAGTTTTTGTACTGTAGTAATAATGCCACGATCTGTTAAATGGAAAAAGGTACAGACGAACTAACCGATTTATTCTTGATGATTATCCGGTACTAATCACTTTAGTTAGTGTCAGATGCGAAGGGGGTAATTAATTGCTGTCTTGATGTTTATGAACTTGGGGTGTTCAGGACTCTCTGCTTTATTTCTTTTAAATATCTGTATATCTTAGTCTGATGGGTTTCAGCTCTTAACTGTACATATGATATAGGTGTCTTGTATATATGATATAGGATATATGTGCGTTATGTGTGGAAATATGAGTATTATTCCTACCTGAAGACCAATGCTATGCTATTTTTTTTGGTTCTCTGCTCTGCTCAATAACAAATTTATAACAAAAAAAAATCAAGAATAATGATATACAGATTCAATGTTATGAAGGCTCTCAAATGCGGCCTTATACAGAGTAGGCAAAATCAGCCAAAAATGAATCAGACAGCATCCCAAGTAAAATGTGAACTTGTACGGCATCACCCCTAAAATAAGGGGGTTTATACACAATTCTTGCATGTGAAATAGGAATTTCTATGCATTCATCGTGCGGTGAGCAAATGTATGATTTCTTCCGCAAAATAGAGCACATGAAAAGTAAACATTACATTGCTTAGGCACTTAAACACTAACCCACTACATGAATACTTATTTTGCAACCTCTATGCTAATATCATTCAGAGATGTTTGAATAAAGAAGATCCATTAACACCGATGTTTTATGTGAATGAAGCGGAAGACATGGCGACATGTTGCAAGCTACAGCTGAACTGTAGAAGGTTCATCTTGAGCAAAATAACAGTAACATTGGAAATAAACTATTATGTTTTCAGCTTGACTGTGTGCTGCAGTTTGTGGGGAGAGGATGAGTGCAAGGGGGAAATTAATGATGAGTGACAAAGACGACTTTCATTTTAGCCAAAATGTTTGTCTACACTAAAATGTGGCCTAACTAACATACATTAGAAAACCCCACTTCTACACAGGGAATTCGATTAAAAAACAATTGCACTATGTCAGTCTATATATGTAAATCTGAATGTTAAATTGAACAAACAAAATTAATCCATAAAAATCTCTTAAACTGGCAGATATTAAAATCTAGGGAGCACTAACACCTCGCACATCATCTGCATGCTATGTAATTTAAACGTACAAACGGAAGCTGATCTTAACGTAGGCTAAATCGTAACTGGACATAAACATATTTAAACATAAACCAAGTAGAAACATAACAATTACCAATAACAGAATGAAATTAAACATAAGTGTAAAGAGCACATAAACAAAATCTAAATATAAACAATCATGCAATGCACATAACAATAATCTGACCAGGAACCCTGAATAAGCTGCAATTTAAAATACATAAACTAACAATAAATGAAACAAATGCATAATAAAACCAACTAAATATACTCAATGTAAAATAAATATCCAGGAACAAATAAAAAATCTGTCAAAAATGAATCTTTCTAGTTATTTGTTTCCTCACAAGTACTTTGCATACATTACTTACCTATAGGGTGAGTTCCTTTCTTTCAGACCCTCATGAAATATGGGGTGCTTTTGTATGTTTCAAAGCCAATGTACACATATATAGAGATCGGTATCAGCACTAGGTATCAGTGTGCAAAGTAAGATAAAAAAATATTTGCTAACACCCACAGAATTACAAATGTGTGGTTGTTCACTACTTCCCCATAGTCTCCTCTGGCAATAGTATAATTTTGGAAGCCACTTGACGGACATATATGTTTATGAATTTTAGTTTGTAAGGAGATATGCCGTTGTTCCTCTTTTTAGAAGTGAGCTGAACTAAGGACAGTGGCGGCTTCTCCACTGAGGTGGAGGAGTGCTGCCCCACTCACTGCTTTGCAGCAGTGAAAAAAAGGAAAAATAAAATGACAATAACTTGATGTTATTATCATTTTATTTGTTCCTGCAGTGGCTGCGCTGGGTGGGGCTGCTCTGTTCGCAGGGCAGGGGAGGAGTGGCAGGCACACTAAAGTGTGCATGGCACTTTGACCGGATGTCTTGGCCCGGCCAAACAGTCATGCTCACTTAGCTTGTTCTCCACCCAGGCTGCATTACAGCCCGGATGGAGAACATGACCAGGTCCCCAGTCCCACAGTCCCCATCTGAGCGTCAAACTACAGCACTCAGATCAAGCACAATGCTGCATTTTGGAGTTGTGATTGGCTTAGCGGAGCCAATCACAAGGCTGCATTGCAGTGTTGTGATTGGCTCTGGGGAGGCTACCTTCCTGTTCAGTGGAGAAGAGACAACATGGGACAGAGCAGCAAGGAGGTAGGTGATATTTTTTTCTTACACCCCCTTACCCCCCCGCCTCACCACCCCAAATCCCTCCCGGCTGCCACGGACTAAGGATCAAGTCTGAACTCATCTGGTACTAAATGCATGCTGTGAAAAATTTGGTTATTTGTTAAGTGGGGTGGAAGCCCCATTCAATACACAACCACAGCCCTGGTCAGGTTGAACCACAAAACTCACTAAAGGTTAGTGACATTGAAGAGTTACCTTCTCAAGGCTGGTGCAATAAGATCCATTCCTATTGAAGGAGGTTTTCTGCACAAAAAGCAGGTTAAGCATTGCAGGTTTGCTTTGGCGGTCATCACAGGTGGCAGAGTTTTGGAGTGTACTGGCCTGTTCCCAATACAAAAAAGGATAGCCTAGGATCAAAGCAGGCAGGTTAAATCTTCGATCTGCAGACATCAAGTTATTCCCTCAAGCATCAGGGCAGTCTTTGTGGCAGCAGGATAGTCCTTCTTTTGAGTTTTCCACAGAGCCAGAAGTGATCTGATGAGTTTTCTGAGGGTCCTATTTTCATAACTGGTGCCAGCCTTTGTGTCGAGAACGTCTGGCCAACCACACAAAAATGGTTCTGGTCAGTTTGTCACCTTCCCCTGGTCCTGGTTTAAAATTGTCTAGGGGGATAAAGGCAAAGGCTGGCCTAAGGCAGGTTTCCTTTGTGTGTGCTGTGGGGAGGTTCTTTCAATCAATCAATCAATCAATCAATCCATTTATAAAGCGCACTATTTACCCATGAGGGTCTCAAAGCCAGGTCTTGCGGAGTCTTCTGAAGGTGAGTAGGACTTGAGTTGCCGTCGTTGGGTGGGGAGGGTGTTCCAGGTCTTGGTGGCGAGGAAGGAGAGGATCTGCTGCCGGCGGTCTTTCGTTGGATGCTGGGGACGGAGGCGGATTGGAGCTGGCGGGTGGGGGTGTAGAAGCTGAGTCGGCCGTTGAGGTAGGCTGATCCGGTGTTGTGGAAGGCTTTGTGTGTGTGGGTGAGAAGCTTGAAGATGATCCTTTGTTTGACGGGAGCCAGTGTAGGTCTCTCAGGTGAGGGGTGATGTGGCTTCGGCGAGGATGAGTTGGGCGGAGGCATTTTGAATGCGTTGCAGTCGTCGCTGGTGTTTGGTCGGGATGCCTGCGTAGAGCACGTTGCCATAGTCCAACCTGCTGCTGACGAGGGCCTGGGCCACCATTCCTCTGGATTCGGTGGGGATCCACTTGTAGATCCTGCGGAGCATGCAGAGGGTGTTGTAGCAGGAGGAGGAGACGGCATTGACCTCATTTGACATGGAGGGTGAGGAGTCGAGGATGATTCCCAGGTTGCCTGCGTGGTCGGGGGTGTCAGTGCTGTTCCTAGCGATATTGGGCACCAGGAGTCGTCTCAGGCTAAGGGGGTGGGTCCGAGGATGAGGACCTCCGTCTTCTCAGTTCACTCAGTTCAGCTTCAGTCGGCTGCTCCTCATCCATTCTGCTATGGCCTTCATTCCTTCCTGGAGGTTAGTTTTGGTGGTGTGTGGGTCCTTGGTGAGTGAGAGGATCAGTTGGGTTTCGTCGGCATAGGAGATGATGTTGAGATCGGGTTGGCGGGCGACGTGAGCGAGGGGGGCCATGTAGATGTTGAACAGTGTCGGGCTAAGGGATGATTCCTGGGGTACGCCGCAGATGATGTCGGTGGCTTCGGAGCGGAAGGACGGGAGGCGGACGCTCTATGTTCTCCCGGAGAGGAAGGATGTGGTCCAGTCAAGGGCTTTCTCTTGGATTCCAGCATCTCGGAGGCGTGTCTTTAGTGTGCGGTGGCAGACCCTGTTGAAGGTGGCTGATAGGTCTAGGAGGATGAGGGCTGATGTCTCACCATTGTCTAGTTGCATCCTGATGTCATCTGTGGCGGCGATGAGGGATGTCTCTGTGCTGTGGTTTCTTCGGAATCAGGACTCGGATGGGTCTAGGATATTGTTGTCTTTGAGGAATCGGGTCAGTTGCCTGTTGACGACTTTCTCGATGACCTTTGCCGGGAACGGGAGCAGGGAGATGGGCCGGACGTTCTTGAGGTCCTTGGGGTCCGCTTTGGGTTTCTTGAGGGGGCGCTGATCTCGGCGTGTTTTCAGCTTTCCGAGAATGTGGCTGTCTCAAGGGAGGCATTGATTACTTTCTGGAGTTGGGGTGCGATGGTTGCGGCTGCTTTGTTGAATATGTGGTGTGGGCAGGGGTCTGATGGAGATCCTGAGTGAATGGAGTTCATGATCTTGCGCGTTTCGTCATCATTGAAGTTGGTCCAGGTGGTCAGGTGGTTGATGCGGGTGGTGTTTGCCAGGTGGGTGGGGTCTGGCGTCATCGGGGTGTCGAAGCTGACATGGATGTCAGAGATCTTGCGGTGGAAGAAGGTGGCCAGTGCGTCACATAGTTCTTGTGTGGGTGGGATGTCGTTGGTGATGGCGCTGGGGTTGGCGATGCCGAAAAGTTCTTTACTATTGTGTGCCTTCTTGTCCAGGTGGGCTTTGAAGCACGATCTCTTGGCTGATCTGATGAGGTGGTGATGTCTGCGGGTGGCGTCTGTGTGGGCTGCGTAGCTGTCCGATGTACGTTCGTGGAGCCATTTCCTCCCCAGTTTCCGGCATGTTCATTTGGATGTCTGGAGTTCTTTGGTGAACCAGGCGGCTTTCTTGTTGGTCAACTGTTGGAAGGTTTCTTGATCGGGGCGAGGGTGTTGGCGCAGTCGTCCCTCCATTGTCTAAAGTTGCGGGCGCCGGTGTCTGGGTTGGCGGGGTCGGTGGGTGGGTTCTGGGCGAGGTTGTTGGCAAGCTGGTCTTCCTTAACGTTGCTCCAGCAGTGGCGGGGCAGCTGTTGGGTGTGGTGGTGTGTGGTGGGCTTATTGTAGGTGAAGTGGATGCAGTGGTGGTCTGTCCAGTGGAGTTTGGTGGTGTGGTAGAAGGAGATGTGAATTTGCATGGATAAGATGCGGTCAGGCATGTGGCCAACGGTGTGGGTGGGTGTGGTGACCAGTTGTCTGATGCCGAGATTGGCGAGATTGTTGATCAGGGTGGCGGAGTTGGCGTCGTTGTTGTTCTCGAGGTTGAAGTTCAGGTCCCCGAGGAGGATGTAGTCCGTGCAGGCAAGGGCGTGGGTGCTGACAAGGTCGGCAATGGAGTAGCTGAATTGTGGCCGGGGTCCAGGGGGTAAGTAGACGAGGGTTCCTCTGAGGGTGGAGTTGGGGTTGGTGTGGATCCTGAAGTGCAAGTGTTCGACAGTGCTGAGGGTGTCCTCTACGTGAGTGGAGACCTTGAGGGAGGACTTGTGAGCGATAGCAATTCCTCCTCCTATTCCATTGGTGCGGTCTCTGTGGGAGATTTTGTATCCGTCTGGGATGGCTATGGCGGTGTCTGGTGCCGCAGAGTCGTTCCACCAGGTCTCGGTCAGGAAGTCGACGTCTGGGGCGCAATTGTCGAGCAGGTCCCAGAGCTCTACAGCGTGTTTGCGTGCAGAGCGGGTGTTGAGGAGTATGCAGCCGAGGTGATTGGGTCCAGTCTTTGGTGGTTTGGCGGCTGTGTCGCAGGAGAATCTGCAGCTTCGGCAGGAGAAGGGTCCATGGGATCATTTTGGGGCAGCCTGGAAGCAGGTAGGGTGGTGGCCAGCATTGAGTGTGAGGAAAGTGCTGGCGTCGTACCTGAGTCTGGCGCCGTGATGGTCACGGGGTCCAGGTGTTCTGGCGCGGGGCGCGGTCCAGGTGCAGATGGGCGCAGATGTCTTGCCTCTGGCATGCTTCCGGCACGGCAGCGACGCGGCAGAACAGCATCCGCCATTTGAGGCGGGGAGGGAGGGAGGAGCAGCATGGAGGTGGGAGCGGGGCGGTGAGGGGGCGGGCCACAGGGGAGCAGTGGTGGGAATCGGACAGGGTACAGAAGAAAAAATGGGGAGGGGGTGGTGACGAGCAAGGCAAAAGGGAGCCCAAGTACAGAGTAACAGGAAAACACAATGGCACAACAGAGGAACAGTGGCAGCAATAAATTTAAACAAACCAGACAGCACGTTCAGGGCGCAGCAGGATCAAACTCACACTCGTAGCAGCGGCAGCGAGGAGGAAGGAGCAGGCACACAGGTGGAGCTGTGCGGCAGGAGGGGGGGGTCACCTGGCCTCTAAGCAGGGTCAGGGGTCGCTCTTACTGCCGCGCAGAAGCCGCCATTTGAGGCGGGGAGGGAGGGAGGAGCAGCTGGGAGGCGGGAGCAGGGTGGCGTGGGGGTGGGCCGCAGGGGAGCAGAGCCGGGAATCGGACAGAGTACAGAAGAAAAAAGGGGGAGGGGGCGTCGAGCAGGGCAAAAGGGAGCCCGAGTACAGAGTAACAGGAAAACACAATGGCACAACAACTTTGAAATGTAATAAGTGCAGAATACAGCTCCTTTCCCGACACCTTTCCAGGAAGACTCTCTCTCAACTACACCTAGATCCCATTGTTAAGTGTCTGGTCCCAAATACACAGTCTCAATGGGGGAACCATTAACAGATGCAGGCAACTGGAAACTCCTAGAAAGGCCTCTCAATATATGGGCAGGAAAATGGTACTGAGCAGGATGGGTATGCTCAGACATGCGACCTGTGTTCACCATGCTAGTGGAGACAAGCTATTCTGGCTGATGAGGGGTGGTACCCCAAAACCGGTCCTAGGATGCTTGCTTATGGTCTGGGGACGACCTGGCCTGACAGTTCGAGCTGGACTGTTCCCATGGGGAGGCAGGGTCCAAACTGATTTGCATATGGCTGAGTCCGAACTGGAATGGCGTGGTGAACAAAACAAAAAATGACTTTATACCCATATCCCTGTACTGGGTGTGAATGTTTGACATTGTTCAGTATTCCGTCCTTCAATTGTTCTTTCTGCATCTTTTTAAAAGTGGCGTTTTTAAAATGATAATCTAAAATCAGACTTTACAATTAAAAAGCATTTCAAAATGCAATTCATTTCAGTGTAAACATAATTTATATATCCTTTCCCAGTCTGACTTTAGCACTTATTAATTGAAATAATGTAACCCTTCGGGAGAGATATGGCTTATAACAGTTATAAACAACTTCAGGAGTTTTTCACTTTCAGGACATGTAAAACCTAAACAAACATCCCACCTTTAAATACCAGTCACCCTCCCCAAGAGACTTTAGGGTCTGCCTTATGGATGGCTTATAATTATTGAAAAGAAAGGTTTAGGCATGGCAAAATGTTTATTTGTCAGGTTGAAATACCAGTTTGAAACTGCACTACAGGCTGCAGGAGCAGGCCTCAGACATGTTTTAAAAGGCTAATTTATTGGGTGGCACAATCATTGCTGCAGCCCACTAGTATTATTTAATTTAATTTAAATAGTAAATGTAGTACCATTTACTGGGGACTTCCAAATAAATTGAATGTGCTAGTAAGGTGTTGCCCAATTTTACCAGGTTTTAAAAAATAGAGCACAAGCCCTTTAGCACTGATTAGCAAAGGTAAAGTGCAGAGTCCTGATGCAGACAAAAACTTGCTCTTCTAAGTAAGGCGGAGAAAGGCAAAACAATTTGGGGTGACCATCCAGAAAGGGCCAGATCCAACAGGTCCAACACATGTCCTCATAATTGCAAATGAGTGCTAAAATCTTTTCATTGGTCCCAAAGAGTTTACCTGATATCTAAGCAATTCAAAGGATATTCATGAAAATATGACCATTCTTCTCATTGAGGGCATAGAAATCTGAAAAGCGTTTAGAGACATGTTATCATTTGATTATGAAAATGTATTCAATATTTACTTGCAAGGGATGTCCATTACAATTTGCTGAATTATGTAATAAAGTGTTCACGAAAAATGATATACAGCATTGAGCCATCATTTGCAATCAGAAGAGCATGCTGTTAGTAACAGATGAGTTTGGAATTTATATTAGCTCCAATGAGAACACTTATCTTACATTTGAGTGGAAATTGAGAGGTTAACCTCTACCTGCCCATCCCTTTAATCTGACACATGACAGGTTTGGAATTATTCGGTTGTGATACCCAAGGGGCTTCGGTTTCTGCGTGTATACATATGCCCACTCCCTGCCTGAGATGATAGGAGGTTTCTGTGGAATTCTGAAAACATGCTTATAGTTTTGTTTTCTTACCTTGTTTTGTCTACATAAGGCAAAGCATCAAATATCTCTTTATAGTGAGCGTATACGATTACAAGTTTTTCATTCCCATTCCCCTTTGATAGGAAGTAAATAGCCTAAAAAGATAAAACAACATGATTGATTTACAAACCATAACATCTATGTAGAGTAACACCTTTATATGGAAGCAACAGCATCACAAGGAGACTGGATTAGTCTAATGGTCATTTTCTTTGCTACTCCCATCTCCAGAAATTGTGTACAGAAATTTAGACAACTATTATTAAATAAAAAAATTTTACAGAACTATTGTCTCATTGAGTCGAGATTTTATATTATTAACTCCAGTGAGTGATAGTTTGGTATATTAATTCCAGGTTGTCTGTGCCAATCCAAAGCTGAAATACTGTGCCTGGAATGGTATAATTGTTTTCTCATTGTATAGCTCAGTGTGGATGGCATTTGTTGATCTTATGCTTAAAGACTTTGCTGTATAAATGGCAAAAGGCTGTGTCACTTTATAGCTTAGTATGGATGGAACTGTGCTAATCCTATGCTTAAAAACGTTGCTAGAAAACAGACATATGAGGTGGGCAGATTTGGAGTGTTGGTGTGTTGTAGAGCGTTTCCTATTGAGGTGCAGCACTGCACCTGGAACTTAGAAACTTCCCAGGGTTTCCCTGTTCATTTTTGCACATATATATTTTTTTTCACAAACAAAACTGAGTTATGGTTTAGACTTAAATGCACAAAACCATTGAAATCTACCAGATATTACATGCAATGCACACAATGTACGCTCTAACACATGCCACCCACCCTGCTTTGCTCTTGGTAGTCAGCTTTTTTTTCCTCTGCCATTTTGAAATGAGGTGTTTTGTGTTTTGCTCTGTGTTTTCAGCATGGCAGGCAGCATGATGCATGCAGTATTGGATAGCATAACTGGCAAATATCAGTGGTTGTATGCGTTTGAGCAAGAACCATAATTCGTTTTTTAACTATTACTTTTGTAGTGAATTTAATCTGTTTTTAATAATGCACTTAATCTTAAAGCACTGTTGCATGGGCCTTTAGCCTCTGACGGGCAATGGGATGCCATCCCACTATGCAAAGCTTTTACTATGCACAGGGGTTGACACACATGTTGACCTTTGGCCAGGCCCAATGCATTTTTTGGTTTTTGTATATCCCAATTTTGTAAGATAAACTCAGGGCGAGTTTTGTGGCAGCCTTGCACTACAAATTCAGGGAAGCATCTCTGACCCATGGCTAATTGTCTGAGGGTTTCCAGTTCCAAATTCATGATAGTAAACTGTTATAAAATCTATTGGTAAATAAAGAACATCACCATAGAAGCTTAACTGTCTTTATTCCTCACTGCTCCGCTCTCCAGCAATCTCTCACTCTCCACATGAACATTCTAAGATAAGCTTCACAGGTGGCAGGTACCAACAGGCCTGTCAGCACGGGGGTATACGGAACATACCAAAGTTGTACTTATAAAATATAACGCAACAGATAGATCATATATAAGATTGTAACACATCTTCCCCCCTAAGAACCAAAACAATAAAACTTCAATAGATACAGTCTAACATCACAAGTCTCCAGGAGGAGGTTCATTTGTACACAATAAAGTCTTTGTGCCAACCAGGTGTGTTGCGTGTTCTCTGGATAGGGGTAAAGTCGGATGGGTGCTTAGAACTGGGAAGATTTTGGGTCTGCCTGCTTTGTTCTTGTCGCGACTTGACTAGTCTGTCCATGCTCCACATTTGATCATCGTCTAAACTGACCATGTTTCTCTTGACTGCAGTTCTACACATGGGTTTTGAAAACTTGCTTTCAGGATTACTACACCTTGGATTTTTTTATGTGAACCCACTCACCCACCTTCCATTTAGGGCTCTTTGTACCATGTTTTGAGTCATAATGTTCTTTGTATTTGTTTTGATGGTTTTGAATCCTGTCAGAGAAAACACTCATGTCCTTGGTAATGAGAGACCCTCCCCCTAGCCAATTGGGGAAGAACTTGGTGCAGGGTTTTCTCCCTCTTAATGCTGAGAAAGGAGAGACTCCTGTGACTTGGTTGGGCATGGTGTGATAGGCCCATAACATTTCTTGAAGGCCTTGCTTGATAGGAATGTTGTTGCTACTGGCTAATTGAATTCCTCCTTTAACCATACGGTTCATCCTTTCTACCAACCCGTTAGCCCTGGGACAGTACAGTGGTGAAGTGATGTGTTTTATGTTAAGTATGCTGAGAAGCTCTGTCATACTATGGGAAACAAACTGGACCCCATTGTCTGTGACCATGGATGCAGGTATGCCTTCAGTAGCAAAGGTGTCTCTTAGAAATTGAATCACTGCAGCGGTGGTTATTTGGTTAACCATTTTAACAACTGTCCAATGTGAGTGGTAATCTGTTAAGACTATTGCAAATTTCTTAAGTACTCTCGGTAGATTCAGTGGACCAATTATGTCAAGAGCGATCTTTTCCCATGGTTTGCTTGGTATGGGAAGCGGGAAAATTGGGACCTTCCTGGGTACGTATTTTGCCATGTATTCTGCCAGCTCTAGGAATGATTTTAGTTCTTCCTTGTTGGTCGGTGCAGGAGCTTCCTTTACGGCCTCAACTAGGCAGAGCTTAGGTTTGAACCCATCTCTGGAGATGCAATGTCCCAGATACTCCACAGATTCCACGCCCAGTTTGCATTTTTCTTGTTTGAGGGTGAGTCCCGCCTCCTTGAATTTGGAAAGGACCCGTCTTAGGATACAGTCATGCTCTTCTTCATCCGCACCATAGATTAGGACCTTGTCCTGAAAGCAAAGCGTCTTAGGTATTTCATCAAGAATGCGCTGCATAATTTTCTGAAACACAGCACCCGCCGATGCTAGCCCAAACGGCATGCGGGAGAACCTGAAGGCACCCAAAGGGGTGGTGAACGCCGTGAGTCTTCTAGATTCTCGATGTAGCTCCACCTGATGATACGCCATGGATAGGTCAGAACGCTGAAACGAGTGGCCTTCCCCATGTTGCTTAAAATTTCATGGATGCGTGGCAAGGGATGTCTCTCAACTAGGATGCTGTTATTCAGGTCTCGCAGGTCGATGCACATCCAGATGTCTTGACCATTATTCTTCCTTGCGATCACAATGGGGGCCACCCATTCTGTGCAATCCACAGGTTCAATGATCTTCGATTCTTCTAGTCTGTTTAGTTCTTTCTTTAGTGGTTCCCACATCAAGTGTGGAATATGTCTAGTTTTGTGCACTACTGGTTTAGCGTTGTGTTTTAATTTGATTTTATGCTGATAGTCTTTGAGCAATCCTAGCTTTTCCGAGAAGACTTCCTTGAATTCTTTAACAATATGCTCATAGTAATTTCCTAGATTGGTGCACAGTACTTGTTCCGGATGATTAGGGTCCAATTTAATTCCCAGTTCTCTCTGGTGTTGCCACCCTAATAAGTTAGACCCCTTCTCCACAATGTATACTTTTCCTACTGTAGTGCGGTCTTTGAATTCAATTATGGATTTGAGCATTCCCTTCATTGGAATAGGGTCTATATTATACCCACTCGGATAAATGTCTGCTTTTGACATTTTCTTTTCCTCTTGGCCCATAATTGATACGAAATCTGAATAGTTCACTAGGGTGAAAGGGGAACAAGAATCAGCAAACATTTTAACACTCTTCCCATCAATGTTGACTTCACACTCCGGATACTCTTGTTTTTCCATACCCACTTCATTGACTTGTAGAATTATTTTCTTCACTTGAGTTTTGTCTTCTCCCGGTCTATTGCTCCATGTTTTCTTAGGGAAGCATTCACACAAACTTGCCAGGTGCCCTTTCTTATTACACTTCCTGCACCACGCCGATCTGGCTTGACAATTGAGGTAATTTGCTAAGTGGTTGTTGCTTCCACAGCGAAAGCACTTTAACTTAGAACCTTCTGGATTTCCTGCATGGTTTTGTTGCATATCCTTCTTATACTCTGTTCTGTGTGATTCGCCTTTGATCTTGCACACTTCACTTTCTTCTTCTATGTTTTTTATTTCCGTAACTTTGTTATCTGCGTTGTTCATTTCTTTGATGCACATGTCGGTGTGTTCAATAGATTTGGCGATTTTTATTGCTTCCTGCAGATCAGGTTGGGTTTGTAAAAGTTTCTTCTGAATTTCTTTGTTGTTTGTACAACGTACAAGTTGGTCTCTAATTAAGGAGTCATTTAAGTCCTTGAAATCACACAATTTACTGAGACCCCTCAGTATAGCTACATAAGTTGAAACACTTTCTTGTTTTCCTTGAGCACGACTGAAGGACTTATGTCTCTCTAAAACTATGTTTATCTTATCCCCAAAATGATTTCGTAACTTGACGAGTGTGATGTTATAGACTGCTTCATCATCATCGTCATCCTCCTCCTCTTCCGGTTCTGGAAGTGACTCATACACCTTTCTGCCTGTGGGACCCAAATTATGCAACAAAATATGTTGTTTCCTAAACTCGCAGAACTTCTCCCCTTCAATCGCCACAAGCTAGGATTCAAAAATCTTTTCCCATTCCTCCCATGGCATGTTGGGTTCCCCAATTTCATTTAAGAATGTAAATGTAAATGTATTTGAGCTTGTAAAGCGCACTGCTACCCGTCAGGGGTTTCCTGGCGCTGTTTAACTCTGGGGAACCCGTCCTGGCTTTCCCTTTGGGATGGTCCCTGCTGGGAGTCCCCAAGGTGGAGCCAGGCATCCCCGGAATTGATGGGGCCATTGTGGAGATTAGGCAAGCTAATGCCCAGAGTTGCCGAGTGGAACCCCTGATTAGAGTAAGCACCGAAGCGAGAATTATCGAGTCCGCTGACCCAAGTCCATGACCCTGCCACGTCGGGAATTGAACCCTGGTCCCGAGCCGACTTCTGCTCCCGGGTCTGCCACCTCTAACCAGTGAGCCACACCACTCCACTGAATGACGCAGGTTGTGTCATGCTGGCAGCTGCCATGATATAAATTTAAAGAGGATAATTATATTTATAGAAAAGGATTATTCAGATGAACATACCTATGTTAACATGTGTTATTGACTTAGATACACATTTAAATGGTATTCTAGATACTTTAACACACTGACTTCTGAGTAAATTCCTCTATAACTCTTCATTAAAATTTCAATTGCTATTAACCAGGTAAATTTGAGTTAATGTGTTCCTATAACCAAGATAGCAAAATGGTAATATACAATTTCTTACAATTCTCTACTTACTTTGACATAGCCAAATATGACAGTCTAAATATTACGTTGTACGCATTTGATTTATAATTGTAGAAGAATTAGCATTTAACACCTCTCTTGCTGCTGTTAATACTTCACTGACAAATCATACTATTTAATAAAGTTCACTCTCAGTTCACTAATAGTATGGATTGCAATTTGGTGTGCGTGTCACCGTGGTCGTATTCAGATTCACCACATGATCTGACACACACAGGAGTGCGTATCTCCACTGCATTTCCTTTAACGATTTAGGTGTGCGTGTCACCGTGAGGAAATTTAACCCCACTGCTTGAACTGACACACACTTAGGAGTGCGTATCTCCGTATGGGTAATGTGGCTGTCCGTGTGTTTACCGGCCCTAATTACTGCCGCGTAGGAAGAGGCGGCTCTCTGGGGCCCTGACTGTAGGCGTTCCTGACAGGAATCGTCTGCGTCGCAGTGAATGCACTCGAGCAAGGTTCGGTCGAGCTGGAGGCGCCCACCAGCCGGCTCCGCTCGCGGTTCGATGGCGGTAGTCTGAGGAGTCGACTGAAAACACCAGGTGAGTGCCAATAATTATCACCCGTTTAGTGCATTGAGGAACTTCCCTTGGCCACGGCCAGAACTTCCCGGTAACCCCTTTGAACCGTTATTCTCCTTTTACACACCGCAGAGGTATGATACGCTAGTGCAGTGCTGAAGAAACAGGCTCTGGGCTCAATCTGCACTCTACTCCGAGGGGTTTATTGACTCCTCACACACACACAAATTGCCAGGGGTGTATGGATAATTAAGATGCCAGCTGTGAGGACTGAGGCTCCCAAAGCTCGGGTGCGCTACAAGACTCGAGCACCGATAGGTACATTTTATACTGAGGTCAGGTTTTTAAATTTTTTTTATTCCTGACGTAGTGAGTTGAATCGAATATGCTTTCATTTACCAAAGTCTTAGAAAGTGCCGTTGCTTATTCACTAGCTAAATATACTTAAGCTGTCACAGGACACTATAATTTCCGTTAGTAACCTGTCTGTTTTTTTTTTTTGAAGTCCATGTTCCCAAGCTAAGTTATCTTTAACCAGTTAAAATATTTAAGAGACCTCACCAGTTCATGTTGCTGGGTGTTAATTTCGAAGACACACTTCTCCTAGTGACTTGCTGCTGTCCGTTACCTTGGACTCTCTTATCTCTGTTGCACTTTACTCCTTGCTGCTAGAGTTCATTCAAAAAGGGGAGGAGCAGGAACATCTGTCCCCTTCCACAGATCGTCGCCACTGTTATAAAGTCTATTGTTAAATAAAGAACATCACCATAGAAGCTTAACTGTCTTTATTCCTCACTCCTCCGCTCTCCAGCAATCTCTCACTCTCCACTTGAACATTCTAAGATAAGCTTCACAGGTGGCAGGTACCAACAGGCCTGTCAGCACGGGGGTCTAGGAACATACCAAAGTTGTACTTATAAAATATAACGCAACAGATAGATCATATATAAGATTGTAACATAAACCCACAAATGGTGCTGCATAGGTTGGTAAAGCTTAGCCTGTGTTTGTGGTACTCAGGCACGAAGATTGCGCTATCTGTGCATCCTTTTCAGATTAGTAGTACTCTGACATCCAAAATAGTGGTCCTTGTTACCAAGACCGCTACTGCGGATCCTGGGCACCAATTTATGTGTTGGTACCATGATTCCTAAAAGCTATCCTCAGTTCCATCAACTGTTTGTAATTTTTTTCAATTTGAACCATAAGTGCCCGTATGGGAGTCCCCCCACAATTCTTTGGGGGTCAGAGTTTACTAACCCTATACTCACACTGCCCCTTCTTTGGCCCTTGACATTTTTTTACGGAATGTAGTGACTATGCCAAGCATCCTGAAATGGTTGCCACAAGAGAATTTTTTCTCTTACTCCTGCCAATCAGCACTTGGATCCGTGGTCGTAACTTTGGGACTGGAGATCCGAAAGGGGCAATAGGAAAAGAATCCCTCTTCTAATTGAATTTCTTTATTTTTTTTAATAATCTACTCCTGGATCTCTAGTCAGATCTGAAATCTCTACCGTTAACAACTCCAAAAAATACATAAGTGGTCACCCTTTAAAACAGAATCTGCAACTTTTTTTAATGATTATAATTAAAAAACGGCTGAGTGAATTTGCACCAAGCCAACAAATGTATGCTTTCTAAGTAAATGTTCTGTTTCATGCCACTTTTGGATGCAAGGATCTGCAGTCAACCTCTCTGTCAACAGCTGAAGGTCGTGCACTGCGAGTGTTGGCTAACAAACACTGGTGGCTGCATTGGCTGGATGGAAGCAACACTCTGCATCCAATCAGCTGCTTACGGCTAAAGGCTGTGAGCACAAGACCTTTGCAGACTGCAGTGGGTTGGGCACAGAACCTGACTGGAGGTCAGAAACTACAGCAAACCTCTGCTTTCGACAGGCAAAGGCCATGTGCTGTGAGTGTTGGCTGCAAATAGAAGGTGGGGTCAGGGCCTGACTGGAAGTCAAGCCCTGCTGAAAATGCATTGCTGGGCACACCTGAGTGCCATATACAACTGGGTTAAACATCCATGAAGCATTGGGTGCAGGATGTGACCTGAAGTAAGGCCATGCAGCCCACCGCATCTGCGCAGGCCGAAGGTCAGGGCTGCTGATGTTTTCTGCTGATGGAGAGTTGGACAAATGGGGCCTGATTCACAAACGCCCACCACAATCATGGCGGAGGCCCTGCAGTTGTGGGGGAATCTCTGCACTTCGGGCAGAATCTCCACGATGGGAATTCTCATTGTGGAGATTCCGCCCCGAGCAGGAAGACTCCCCAGAGACTGTGGGGCCTTCGTCATGAGTGTGGATGCCCTTTGTGAATTAGGCCCATGGATTGCCCAGAGCCAAGGGCCTACCAACAATACCCTGCTGTGCAGGGCCGGAGACCATGGGTTACCTACCAGTTGTGTGTTGGGCAGGCCCTGTGGCCAAAGGCGTGCACTGTGGGTGTTGGCTTCTATGGTTAGTTGGGCACAGGATCTGGCTGAAGGCCAGGTCCTGTGCCCCCCACCTGTGCATGGCCTGCCCTGCTGCTGCCGACATTCCTCCGTGCACAGCAAGGGTTGGTTGTTATTGGAGTGTTGGGCACAGGGCCTTGCTGAAGTTCAAGCACTCTGCCCAAGCCCCACTAGATCTGACTGAAGGCTCTACTCTGTGGGTGTTGGCTGCTGCCAGAGTTTTGGGTGCAGGCCATGCGGCCAACCCTTTCTTACACTGACCCCCATTCCAATTGTAACCCCTGCCATAGAATTAAAATGTATCTCAGAAAAACCATTTTTTAGGAGGGATTCCCTAATCTCCTTCTGGGGTCTCAAAATGTGTAATATCACCACCGAATGTATGAGTCTTGAATCCATTTTATTTCAAATAATTTAGCACACATGAGTAGTGCTTCGTCAATGTATACATGCAGGGGCAGGCTGTCAGCTGTGGGGTGATTGAAGGCCTACTAAGCTCAGCCGTCAGTCATGTGCAGCAGGAGTTCAGTTGTGTGCAGCAGGAGTTCCCCACCTGCATCAGGTTGGACCAGGGGCACAGAACCTGACTGGAAGCCAGCCAAAGCGTTCAGCCACACGCAGAGGGGTTGTCCACCTGTGTCACGTTGGACCAGTGGGGAAGCCCTACGGCCATAATCAGGAGAGGTTGGCTGTCCATGCTGGGTTGGGGCCCTGAATTCAATCTATACTGTACAGAGGAAGGATGTGCACATCAGGGGTTGGCTGCAAATTGGGGACAGGCCCTGTGCCCAACACTGTGGCCAGACCCTATTTCAACTCCTGCCGTTCACGCTGTCCACTTTGTCACTTTCGTCGCCACTTATGTCACTTGCACATACTTAAGCACCAAGTGCAATCGGGTTGTTATTGATTTCTCTCGTACAGTGCTGCTATAAGTGTATAATTTTCTTGTAAATAGTATATGGTGCATAACAACCAAAACTGAAATTGATTCAAGTCTCCTTACTTCTGTACCTGTAATGCTTTTAGCATACATGTGTAATCGTCTCCAGAATATTACCAGTTGGGATATTGTTTGTTTGCTCCATCTTTCTACCCCGATCCCGACGTGGGTAACAGGTCACAGTCCTGTAATAATTTACTACTTACTCATGGTGGAAGCCCATTCATAGTGAGGGTTGGCTGCATAAGGCAGCTATGAGTTATAAGCTTATTCGAAGAACGCGGGCGGAGTTGTAGCCAATAAAATCTTGGCCAGCTCCAATCCCGCCAAGACAATTGTCGCCATGCTCAAAAATATGAATAGTGCGGGCGTGACCAGTGCCTCTCCTGTAGCCTCTAACCATCAATGCGAGGCATTAGCTAACCATTTCGTGAAAAAAGTAGAGCAGATTTATCAGGGCCTCTCTAATGAGACTATTCTTGCTGAGAATGTTGTATCTGGAGGGGTGGACATTATGGAGGGCAATTGTCTGTCATTCCTCCCTTTGCTAAAGCCCCAAGGAATTTGAGGCCTTGTGCTTAAAAATTAAGTCTGGCTCCCCAGCTGACCCGATGTCATCTGTTCACACATCTGCCCACTTTCGCCAGTTCCACTCATCTATTGCCCCTGTGGGCCTAGAATTGGCCAATCTGTCTCTGAAACTAGCCTCTGTCCCCAGGGCGTGAAAGCACGCTAAAGTCATTCCGTTGATAAAAAAGCCATCCGGAAGACCCTGGCAATTATCGCCCTATATCCCAGCTGCCTTTTTTGGCCAAGCTAGTAGAAGCGCATGTAAACTCCATCCTGTCTAAGTTTATTGATGAGTTTAACATCTTCGATGCATCTCAACATGGGTTTCGCCCTCGCCATAGCACCGAGTCAGCGCTCCTGGCTGTAACGGAATCCATTCGGAGTAGGCTGGATGTGGGTGACACTCCGTGGCCTTGGTCCTATTGGACCTAAGTGCCGCTTTCGATACGGTATCTCACGCAATCCTTCTTGAATGCCTCCGTGCAGTTGGAAAAAGGGGTGGGGCCCTGGACTGGATCCGGTCCTTCCTGGCAGAGCGGTCCTTCCAGGTTTTTGTGCCACCTTTTCACTCCCAGGATTACGCCCTGCGCCAGGGGTACCTCAGGGCTCTATTTTGAGCCCGTTGTTGTTTAACCTTAATGTGAGACCCTTGGTGGAAGTGGCTAGAGACAGGGGGCTGTCTTTGGTGCCATACGCCGACGACACCCAGCTGGTGATTGCCTTCTCTAAAACTGTTGTGCCAACTTGGAGAGGTTTAAGGAGGACTTGTGGGTTATCTCGGATTTGATGAGGGCTAATTGTCTTCAATTAAATGCCAGCAAATCCGAGAACTTACTATTTGAGAAGGACCAGGAACTCTGGTCCGAACAGTGGTGGACCATCTTAAACCTGCCCCTTCACCTAAGGAGGCTGTTAAGAACCTGGGTGTCTGGTTTGATAATGGATTGACTGTTGCCGCTGTTTGCTTTGGGCTCTTGAGAGGACTGAGACCTTTGCTTGTTTTTTTTCCTCCCAGAGTGTGCCAGACTATCGTGCAGGCTTCCGTTCCTGCTAGGCTTGATTATGCAAATTCCCTATGTTTAGGTGCCAACAAAGCCTGCATTAAACGCCTGCAAAGGGTTCAGAACGCGGCAGCGCGTCTGTTAGTGGCTCTTCCCAAATCCTATTCGGTGGCGCATGTGCTCCCCAACCTTCATTGGCTGCCCATCGAACAGCGCATTCAGTTTAAGGTGCTGTGCATCTCTCATAAAATCTTGATGCACCAAGCCCCTGCTGGGTTATCCTGTTTACTGATGCCCTACATGCCCAAACGCGCATTGCGATCAGCCAACCGTGGGCTTGTCTGTGTCCCTCGAGTCTGGAGAGCGAGGGCCGGGGGCCGTTCGTTTGGCCTCTTAGCGGCGAAACTTTGGAACTCCCTCCCTGTGCACATTAGAGGTATCCTAAATCTCTTGATATTTCGTAAGTCCATAACAACTTGGCTGTTTCCATTATCTGATGTTTAGGCACCTGCAGGTCTCTCTGTTCTCTCTTTGGTTTCTGGTCTGCGCTGGGACGCCTCGTTGCTGCATTACAAATCCCAAATAAAATAAAATAAATAAATAAAATGAGCAGGGAACTTTCCATGTGGTGTATGGAGAAAATGCTCTAAAAATTCTCAGTAAAACAAAAATCAAAGATTAAAGTGGTTATAATAAGCTTTGGTTATACATCTTCACGTACATTTAAAAAACACTAAAATTCATTTAGAAACAGAGTTAAAGTAGAGGTTTGAATGCAACACCCCATGAGTTGGCAACCCCCCTTAAGTCCAGGCTTCATCCCAGCCTTCTTTTCATACATTTTTAGAGAGTTCGCAAATTTAGCGGTGTGCTTGGACCCATGCAGGACCTTTTCCTAGATCTGCAGACTCTGCATAAGGTCCATCAAGGGTAAAAGACTCTAGCTTCGGGTGGAAATTCACTTGGACATGGATCGTGACCCCCATGAACCCAGCTCAATAAAAACTATTATTTTTTACTTAGAGGGGTCTCTTTCGGCCCCTTCCAAGGGGGAAAAAGCCATCGCATGTGTAACAACGCATACGATTACAACGCGGTTGTTACAACGACCGCGTTGTTACATTGCAGTACCATTACAACGCAAGTCGTTACAGCAACTTGCTGTAGGGGGCGCTCTAAACTAAGGAATAGCATACTTTACTATTCCAACAGCTTCCCTACTGTTGCACACACTAGAGTTGGAATAGTAAATTATACTATTCCTAAGTCCAGCGCGCCCCCTACAGCAAGCCGTTGTAATTACCTGTATCGTAATGGTACTGCGAGGTAACAACGCGATCGTTTACAACACATGTGATGTAAATGTCTGTATTCCTCCCAAGGGAGCATGAGGATCAATTGATGCTATGTCTGCAGTCTTTTTGATCTTTTAATTTTTTGTTCAGGATGTGGGGATTGAATCCCAGCATCCGTCAATGTTGCTGAAACATTTTTCCTAAAATTGCTGTCAGCGAGTGAAGGGCTTTGGTTTAACGAAACTCGAATTGAGCTTGCAGCCCTGAATTTGCAAAGGTTGAAAAAGCTCCCTTTATTTCTAAGGATTCCGATTATAGATAGATCTTTGTCTTAGCCCTTTCAAGCCCAGCAAATACAAAGTTTAAATGGTAATTTGTCAAAAACTACTGAACGGATTTACAACATATTAAGTAAGGGCATTTCCTTTTGTTAAGTTCTCATAACAAATTTAGTGGAGCGTTTTTCTGTAAATGAAAGCAAATGAATTCAATGGGAATTAAAATTAGAAATGTCAATTTTTTGCCATGTCAATCCTAAATCTGATTACCTTTTTTATTACAAAGTATTGTGTAGATTTGTTGACAGATGCCAAATTTAGTGGGAAACAAACGCATTTCAGGTGGAAAGTCGGACATAACCATAACTATATGGCTATCAACGGTGTGCAATAAATATTTTCGGCAAATAATATACAACATATAATAATGAAATGCACAAAAAGGTAAGGTCTTAGGACTAGGAACTACTGATAAAGGTTTGTCTAGTATGGCACTGGAAGTAAGCATAACGTATTGAGTAAATCTCTGCAAGGAGAGAAAGTGCACAATACTGTAAGGCAGACACATGTAACAAGTGTTTTTAGTTGACACTTTTAGGTATTTTTTTCACAACTTCATACAGTTTATCATTCTTTAAAATCGTTATTAAATGTTGTTTTTTCATGAGTGTACCATTAGTATATCCAAATGTTAGCCATCTAATGAATTTTAAGGAAAGTATTAGGATGCAACTTCTAAAGGGGACTAAAACAAGTTATTCTCTGAAATATTCATGTTTCTCATCCAAAAGAAAACACCCTTATACTAAACAAAAGTTGACAATAGGCAAAACACATTGGCCCCTTTTCACAAAGAAAGAAGTAAATCTGCAGATTAACGTCTGCATGCAAGTGCTGATTAACTGTAGATCTACCACTTTTGGAGATCCACAAACATTTCCATTGGTACATATGGAAAGTTGTACCAGGCGAGCTTTCCAGGAGTACTAGTGGAGAGGTCGTGTGACCTTCTCTGTCAGAACCTATTCAACACAGGAGAAATAGGATCCAAGGAGCATCTGCACTCTATTTTAATTTTTTTTCCAGTGGAAAAATATTTTTCACCATGAAGTAGGCCCTTACACTCTACCTGCCGAAAATCTGGGGGTCATACATTTTTCTTTCCATCATGGAAGGGGAGTTCCTATAGTCCAGTGCTGGAGTAAATCACGGATAAGTTCTAGGGAGGAAAGGAATCATGGAGGTGTTCGTGAATGGCCATAAACGCCCATGCTTGTGAGTGTTCACAAACGTCCAAGGCAAATCACACCTCAGAAACCTCCCTTCTGCTCCCTTCAGTGGAAATTACGGCTGTGGGGATGCACTTGTGGCAAAGATCTCTTCTCGCATAAATGGCCTTACTTTTGCCAGGATTTTCTTCCTGAATTCCTGGCAGGTGTAATAGGGGTAATTTTGGTTGTAATCGTTTGTTTAAATAATTCACATTGGCTACTGGGGTTCATTAAGAATACTTTTCTACTTGATCTCCACCACAGTAATTGGAGCTAAAATATTCTCCTGAAATTACTTATGTCACTGGTATCAGAAATTCTAATGGGGGAATGCCGGTGTGAGTACCCAAAAGGTGAAAATAGACTTAAACTTTGGAGAAAGAAGTCATCTGAACCTAAGAAAAGACAACTGCTATGCAGTGGCCTCAATTTAAATATTTAAGACTTCATTACAGGATGCCCATTAATAGACCCAGTATTTCTAAATGCCATTACTGCATTGAAGGATGTCTTTGGGGGTTGAAAACACCAATTCATTATGAGCTGGACCCTGAGGATCCAGGTAATGGGGAACAACCAGATTTCACATTTAAAGAATCTGACTATTCTGATTATTTCTCACTGCTGCCTGGATTTTCACCCAGATATTTCAACCGCTTGGGCAGGCAAAGTCTCCAGGGGTACCTGTGTGGACCTATGGTGTTTCTGCATTACTTGTAATCAACTTCTATTACCTATCCCATCAGTGATCATGAATTGCAGGTGATGTGGGTTGTAGGACCTTTCTTAGAGGTTGGCAGACGGAGTACACTGTCAAACTGTGGTTCCCATATTTACAGTGGCATTTACTAATATAGACTTGCAATATGGTGGATGGGACATTCCCACGTTTTTGATGAATTGCATGCCCGTCAACTCTCTAAAACTCCCTTTGGTCCTCATTATAAGTGACCGGTATTAGATGTGATAATTTGTTGCATCTGATATAATCAGGCACCCTGGTGGTTGGAATTTATCAATTGTGATAACTATCTCTAATGACAAGCTTTGCCTATGAAATGGGGCCTTACATGCAAATTTAGGTGCCTACTGCTCTACTATACAAAAGTCTGATTTATTTCAAGGCCTTATTTTCATTTAACATTTCTTCAGGATTAACATGCCAAAATGTAATACAGGATGCAGTTATTGCACACAGTATGTACCGGAACTGATAAAATACACATAAGAATCATAATTCTATGTGAAAACAGAGTTGACTGCACATATTGGCAATCATTGGGACACTCGGAATAAGGGCCTTGGGTTTAAAAGTCTGGTATATGTCATGCTTAAAATACATTATTCTCACCTCATTTAATACATCCGTCAACCTTTCGGAGCAATCTTTATAGAAAAGACTGAATCGTAAGTCCATACAATACATTGCCAGACAGCCACTTGGTTTGAGGACACGATTTACTTCCTTAAAGAACTTGTCTAGTTCAAACCAATGTGCAGCTACTGAAGCAGTGACGAGGTCCAGAGATCTGTCTTCAAATGGGAGTTCCTCTGCTTTGGCAATCCTACAAAGAAAAATAAAGTTACATTTACAGCTGTGACTTGAATCTGGATATTCATATTACCTTCTGGTTGGTAGACGGTAGAGGTAAAACAGTGTGATCTTCAAGGAGCCTGTTCTTTTGATGGTTGCCATGAACCTGTACTGTTTCATCCAAAATGACACTGCAGTAGTATAGTCAGTTCTAAACATGACTCTGCTACTCACCAGTATGTTGTCCCTTTGACTATCAGGTGGATGTACTAGATTAAAAATGTGCCATCCAGGCTCTCTGTTTACCTTTGATGAAAACGCAATGGCATACTCAACCTTCCATAGTCAAAACACGATCTCTCTAAGGTCAAGAGTAAGATTTAAAATCTTCACATGACTTAAGAACGGTAAACAAATATAGACCCATATCTGCAGTGAAAGTTCATCTCCCCCACCCCACCCTTGACTCTTAACCTTCCCCATTACAATTCAAAGACACAGGAGTCAGATATGTTATCACTGAGGTCCTCACACTATGGTAGAGTCTTCTGGTCACATGCTCTCCATACTGCTTAACTGCAGGAGAACACTAAACACATGTTCTTCTCTCACACTGAGAGCCTTCATAACCTCCGTCCTTAGCTGTAGATGAAGGAGCAGACTGAGTACAACCTGCTCATTTCTTGAAATCCTTCCCCAACAACTGAACTATCAGAAGCTAAGCATTGCCGATCCAGGCCTCTTCAACTTATTGGGTGTCTCCAATGTTGTAGAAGCTGTTCGTCTCTCCAAGCACTTTGCACTGTAAGCCAGACAACTATTGTTGTTTATGAGGTGTCAAACAGGACACCATTCAATCGCATCATTTGTGACTCATATTGGTTTACAGCAACCATAGTGGTTCACCATGCAACCACATTGGTTTGTGTATGAAACATGTTGAATATGCCTTTGTGCATAATGCATTGGTTCATATAAGTTGTCTTAGTTTGTATATACTATACTAGTTTGTAGAGAATAATATTGGTTTGTGGAATCATTATGTTGATTAATACACTGATAAACTATATCTGTACACATATCAAGCACATTCGTTCATAAAAGAAAGCATGTGGTTTAAGGTGTGTGGTTTATAAGCACAACATAGCATGGCAAAGCCTATGTGGGTGGAAAATCCACTGGTTCAATTGCCACTGTCAAACTATGTATCTACCAATAAAGCGACAGTAGTTCTGATTGCAGAATCCCTGCCATTGGAAAATCTTCCAATGCAAGCTATACTATTTCCTTCAAAACTAAGTTTACCCCTCAAACTTTCTATTCATCAGAATTCTGATGTTGCCTGACCCTCACTGCAGTGCCTTAGCCTCTCGTCCGAAACACATCCCACAGTCTTATTTTGGGATTTTTGCTCTTAAATCCCTCTAGTGCTGAAGAGTTGACTTCAGAACAAAGGACCTAAAAGTCAGATCCTGCCAGGAAAACCTGGTCAGGAAAACCTCTGGTATATGTACTAGCACCTTCCATGCTGTGTATGAGAGCCTATGGTGGCAAAAGTAGCACTTATGCTACCATACCCATTGCTCCCACATGTGATTTGACATGCACATGGAAATCAAGAGATACCATGGCTGACTTGGAAATCACAGTCATGCAGTGGCACATCTGAAACAATAGTGCCGCTCGTAGAAGAAGAGTCAGTTTTGGGATGCTCTCGGCTCTGCTTTCACGGGACTCCAAGGTCCAGGAGCCCTGCTCACATCAGCCCCAGCCCACAAGCGCTACATCACTCCTCGCGGCCCCTGCTTCACGTGAGCCGCTCGTAGGAGAAGACTCCGTTTTAGGACGCTCTCTGCTCTGCTTTCACAGGACTCCAAGGTCCAGGAGCCCTGCTCTCATCAGCACCCGCCCACAAGTGCTACATCACTCCTTACGGCCCCCGCTTCGCGCGAGCTGTTTGTAGTAGTTGAATCTATTTTGGGACGCTCTCTGCTCTGATTTCACGGGACTACAAGGTCCAGGAGCCCTGCTCACATCAGCGCCCGCCCACAAGAGCTACATCACTCCTCGCGCCCCCCGCTTTGCGGGGTCTGCTCGTAGGAGAAGACTCCGTTTTGGGACGCTCTCTGCTCTGCTTTCACGGGACTTCAAGGTCCAGGAGCCCTGCTCACATCAGCACCCGCCCACAAGCGCTACATCACTCCTCGCGGCTCCCGCTTTGCGGGACACGCGCGGGCGCGCACCGGGTGAAGCCCGGGCCAAGGGTGGGCCTGTCTGAGCTCGTTCGAGACAGGGAGAGGCTGGGCTGGGCCCCCCCCCTCTAAGGCCCTGGATATCAACGGTTGACCTGCCTTTCCAGTAAGTGGATTTAAAGACGGCTATTTGAGTCATTTTCAATTATTCTTTTTTTTTTACATTCTTCTTAATTAAATTGAACCAAAATGGCAGCACGTGAGGGGAGAGGGAGGAAAGTTGCTGGAATTTGGTATGTTGCAAGAACCCTTCACCAATTTATAATGAGGGCTACATCTGTGCTTGCCCATGAGACCGCTATCACGGAGCGACGTCTCTCTATGGACCCCGTGTTCTCAAAATGATCATCTCTGGGGGGTATTATGAATGTGTGCTTGCCAGAAAAATACTGTCAAAATGCTCCCGCCACTGGCTCTCAGACTGAGAATGTAAGTCTACAGCAAACATTAGCATCCCCTAACACTGATGGAGACCCTTTGAATTCCACATCACAGTAACGCAGCGCAAACTTACCTAAGAGTATGGTTATGTGCACGGCAGAAGTCCACAAAGAGCCCTCACAATCTTTGGAACTCACGCAGGGGGTTGCTTCTAAGAGAAAAAGAGGAGGCACACGAGGAGGTACACAGCAGAAGGGAGAAGAAGTCCAAGATCTCTAAACCGAGTAAACAGAGAGAGACGCCAAATACAGACCCTCCAACTACTGAAGTTTCACAGGAAACTCTGTTGGCAGTAAATACCACGAATATGGACGAAACTGTAACTGGACTACTGCAGACTGAGGAAGTGTACTGGCAAAAAATAGGTGCTCTCATAACATCCTCTTTGGAGCCCCTAATGATAGTACTTTTGTTAATTGAGAACAGGCTTAAGAAATCGGAAGGACTGATATTGTCCACTTTGGGAGGCATTGAAAACAAATTAGTGAGTGGTGGTCACGCAAACGAGTCGGTGAGGGAGGGAGGAAGGGACCCCGCAGCCTGCCCCAGCATTATTGTGCCACCAACTGTGGCTCCAGCTGTGCAACCAGCGGGCCCCAATTAGTTAAGGGGCGGAATAGTGAGTGGTGGAAACATAGTTCCCCTAGAGACACATGGGGCAAGCCGTACTAGTGATAGGGATGGGAACGAGGCAAAGATTTTGTATCCCCACCTAGACCTAACCCCAGATTGCACACCTTATGTTGCTGTTTTGACTGGTGTTCCTGAATTGGAACACGGTAAAGTTGAATCCTATGACCAACAAAAAAAAAAGACAACACTCTGGCTAAATAATAACAGACCACTGCCCCGATATGTACAGTGTAAGATTATTTTTGCGAGTAGAGTGAGTTGGGTAGGATGCAGGACAAAAAATACAGCAGGAGACTGTATTGTCATTAATTTTAAAGATCCTAAGGCGGCGGACCACGTCTGCTGGGGCTTTCGGACACATCCACGATCCTCTATTCAGGCTTGGAATTTAAGCTATTTTTATACTCCACCAGATTATATGCCTAATTCTGGGCATTATGAGTGCCATAGGGATAGGATTGGTCAGCCAGGTAGGATGAGAGGTGAGGTGGATGGGGTGAGGAGCGAGTCTTTGCCAGCAATACTAGGGAGAGGAGACATACATGGCCATCTGGTAGCCCTTTGGAGGGAGGGGGGAGGGCCAGCACCCCCACTTTTCAATAAATATACCCCACTCCACTGGGGAAGACATCTTAGCGAAGTGGACTGACTACAGGGAGAGGAACTTGGCCAAGAAAACTTGTTAAAGGTGGCTTCTTCAAATTTAAAACCACAGGCGTAGGAGCATCCAAGATGTGTAATGCCAAATGTGACCCAGCTCGCCTTTTGCAAAACAAGGCCACCTAGGATTGAAGTTTTTCAAAGCAGTGATAGGCCTATCATAGGCATTTGCCCCCCCCTTAAATCCTCCAGGGAGCTCCTTTGAATTAGTATCCTGGAATATAGCAGATTTGTCAGCTAAGTTCCGAAATCAGGAATGGTTGGAATTTATTAACAAATTCAAAATAATCTGTGTACAGGAAACCTGGGAGGTAGAACACACTAATTTCCAACTAGTTGGGAATAAATCGTTTGGGGTCCCGGCAAGTAAGTCTATGGCCAGAAGAGCAAGGGGAGTTCTTCTAATATTTGTAGACTTGTGTCTGGAAGGGGTTTGGGTTGATTTAAAATGGAATTCAGATTACATGATAGGCCTCCGGTTTAAAAATAGGGGCCTTAATATAATTTTGGTAAATTTCTATAATGCGGGAGGATCTAGAGCGAGAGAGCTTGACAAAAGATTAAGTTCGCTGATGGAGCTGAAGCAGGGTACAACGGCATCCATGCTTTTAATAGCAGGGGATTTTAATTGTCATCTGTGCCCAAATTTGTTACCCATCAAAGAAGAATGGACCTCCTGCAGTTTGGAGGAGGGGCAACACCGAGCACACGCTGGAGGGCAGGGAGCTGAGTAGGGTGATGAAAGATCACATACTTGAACATACAATTGATCTATTGGCCATTGACCCTAATAAGTTGGTTAACCCTACTTTTAAAGGAAGGGGCTGTAGCTCCTTTAATGATTTTATATTAGTTTCCCAATTGCTTAAGAAGTGGCTAGTGGGATTCTCAATAGAGCTGAGTGGTTTTAGCGACCACAACCCCCTAATACTGTTGGTTGCAGAGACAAACACAAGTAGGGTCACAAAGAGGGGGGCTGGGACAAACTTAGAGAAGGTTACGGATCAGGGCAGGCATTTGAAATGGTCAAGGATTAATGGTGAAAGCTTTTATAGGTCCTTTGCAAAAGAGGGGAAACAGTTTTTAGAGGAATGTTTAGATTTATCAGTGGAAGGACCATCCTTAGTGGAGGCATTTGAGGAAATAGGGCGCCTGATAGAGGGTCTTTTGCAGATGACAGGGCAGGGTAAGCCTAAAAAGTATCCTAGATGGTTCGATAGAGGGTGCTCCCTCGCACAGAGGAAGCTAAGAGCTGCCCTAAGAATTAACCAAAGGGACAAATACAGGGTTATCCATTGCAGGTTAATTTATAAGCAGGCAGTAAAGTGCAGGAAGAGTGCGCTCCAAACCCAAACCTGGGAGGACCTGAGAGGAGCTGCCGAAAGGAAAGATATGACCACCTTTTGGAAGATAGTTAATAACCCCTGTTTCCAAGATGCAAATAGCCCGCAGATAGGATCCAATGTTCTACCCGAACAGAGGATGGAGCATTTTAGAGGGCTTTATAATCGGGGGAATAGTGAGGCTCAGGATAACGAGGAGTGGGTGGGGAGGTGGAATGTCACACTAGAATTTACCCTGGAAGAGATTACTGCTGGTATCCTGGGTCTCACCAGAAATAAGGCACAGGGACCAGACGGGATCCCCCGGACCTTTTCTAAGTAAGGTGGATGTATGGGCACCAATTTTAACAAGAGTAATAAATGCTGCTATAGCTACCGGGCTCCCCCGTTCGTGGTCATCTGCCATAATAGTCCCCATCTTCAAAAAGGGGAACAGAGATAGTCCCCAGTGCTATCGCCCTATCTCCCTGATAGATGTAACTGCCAAAGTAATTGGACGTGCTGTTTTAACACCTTGGCTGCTTGAGGAGATCCTCTGCTGTGCTGGGCCATAATGGAAATGGGTGTGGTCATGACGAGCTCAGCTCGTCATGAGCACACAAGAGGTATACCTCATGATGAGCTCAGCTCGTCATGAGCATCGAAGTGGTTATATCGCCTGATGAACTGGGCTGAGGAACAACATATTATTACTGACTTCCAGTACAGATTTAGGGCTAAAAGATCAACAATAGATCAATGCTTACATTTATATCTACTGGTGGCGAAATACACCATTGCTAATAATGAAGTGGTTTATATAGCCTTTATGGACCTTATTGCAGCATTCAACTGTGTTACTAGGGAGAAGCTGTGGGTTTTAATGAGTAATTTAGGGGTATACCAAGACCTTATTAAGATTATGAGAGCCCTACATTAGAACACCTTGGCCAAAGTTAGATATAATTTAGAGGGCTGAAGCACTGAGCCTCTCATTTGCACTAGTGGTGTGCGACAGGGGTGTATTTGGGCTCCGTTCTTGGTTTCCCTGTATATAAATGGCCTAGAACAAGCCCTAATAAGCTTAAATGTGGATTCACCCTGAGCAGGCAGAAGCTTTACGCAGACAATGCGGTTTTGTTGGCACGCACTCCATTGGGACTACAGCGATTGATAGATGGTTTTGTGGATTTTGTGAATAATTTAGATCTGTCTGCTAACCTGACTAAGTCGTATGTTATGGAGACAGGGACTCAATCAAGTAAACATTTTAACTATGGAATAGGCAAACACAGTTTGGAGAAGGTGCAGTCCTTCTCGTATCTGGCCATTTTATTCGATGGCCGTTTACATTTTAAAGCATTAATTGAGGAGAACCGTCGACCTGTTCAGAACAAATATTTGAGCTTATTAAATATAATTAAACATCACTTAGCACTAGCATTACTGCCCCAGAGTGCCAATACCAAATTCCAATGTATTTCCTGTATCAAAGATGAATTGTGCACCTACTACCTAATATTACCCGTGCTTGAATTGGAAGAGGTAACTACAACTATTGCAATGGTGAGTGAGTGATCATTGATGATTTATGTGGTGGCAGACAGTGAGGGAGGGTGTTGAACTGTAATTTGGGAACTTGCTTGGATGATTTGCAATGTTTGGGGCCTGAATGATGGTTGATAATTTTTCCTTGGAGATGATTGACCTTTACAAACTTACTTAGAGAAAATAAACCTGCATGGTCTACTCCTATTATCCTTCTGTTTTTTCATAACCTAGGAGGGCTGCTCCTTGAAATCATTTCATTTACAAAACTGCCAAATTCCAATCTGTTGCTTGCATCGAAGGGGAGATAGTGTACCTACTACCGTGCTTGGATTGGAACAGGTAAACATTGCACAAAGTAATTTTTGAGTGATTGTAAGTGATGATTGAGGATTCATGTGGTGGCAGACAGTGAGGGATGGATGGTGCTAAACAGTAATTTGGGAACTTGCTGATAATGATATGCAATGTTCGGGGCCTGAATGTTGGGTGAGCAATTGTTCCTGGAGGTGATTGGCCCTTTCACACTTAGCCAGATTTATTTGCAGTGTCCTACATTTTTCTTCTGGTTATTCCGAGAGGAGAACAGTCACTTTAGTTAACAAACGAAAACCTATGCAAAATAATGCAATTCTGTTTCTCTACTTGTCCTTCAACAGCAGTGCACTATGCATCTATCTTGCTTGGGTCATGATTGGGACGGAGTTACTTGGAGTCAGGAGGAGGATGGAATAACTCAGGGCGGGACTACCTCATCAACAGCTAGAAGCAAGAAGTTGTGGACTTCAGAGGGAAACCATGAGTCTGAGGCCTAGTTCTCAGCTATGTGGAATGCAAAGAGGTGCATAAATTTATGAAATGCTAATATGTTTGTGTTTTTGTTTGTATGACGGCAAAAGAGAAACTTAATCTCCCTCTTGTTTTTTTTGTTCTGCCTCTGAGTTTCTTTGGCACACTCCTCATGAAGCTCTGCCTCAACACTCCTGCTTACCTACTGGAATAGTCCAGATAGACACCCAGGAGTGATGGACATGACCAAGGAAAATTCAGATGCACCACCTAATTTTGCAATACAGTATCATTTTTCTTTTAACAATCATATTTAGCGAACTGAGTAGGTGGGTTCACTCTTCCATTATAAAAAAAATTCGAAACTAGAAGACAGTTTAGCTTACTTTGGTTTAACCTAGAAGACACAACATTTAGATATCTGATAACTTGGTTCTTGGGGACAGAAGGACTGTTTGCAATGCATCTAACTGTACTGTGTCATTCTCATTCCTTTGTTTCCAACCACAACAAATTGATGTTGAATGATGTGCTAGTCATTGCCCAGATAAATGTTGTACTTGTGTAGCATTTGCCTTTGTCAAACCTTTCCAAAATCCCTTTGCTCATCCGTTCATCAAACCTCTAACCCTCTTCCCTCGGGCTATGTGATTTACTGAGATGTGGCTTAATTTACCCCGTCAATGGATCACACAATCTTCTAAGCATTAGCCCACACTGGCCCCATTTCACACCCATGTATCAAAGTGTTCCATATTTTGGATACTGAATGAAGAACACCTGTTTCAGCATCATTTAGGCCTAGTGTTGCGTAACCATAAAATTATAAACAAAGCATGTTCACTCCAGACTTTGAATCGATTTTTTTTTACTCAAGCATTTATTGACCTTACTTTTAATTAAATAGTAGTTCACCTTTTCTCAAGTTATTACTATTGCTATTTTTTTGTAAAGCTTTGATATTACCCACTAACTCAGTGTTCTTATTCCCATTTATATGATGGCAATGGATAATCCTTTCAATTAATCCTACAGTTGGAGTTCACCTAGCTTGTGAAGTTGTGATGCCTCCCTGTTACTGCTTCATCTATATTCAGGCAAGACAACTATGGAATGAAGTTAACTTGTTAAGTTAGTAAGTAAGTAACTAAGTGCTACTGCAAGTATCGTTTATCTAAGTTGTTGTAGGCAATGTAGGTTATGAAAGCATCCTCCATATGGTCACAATAGTTAGATAGTTCTAATATTAAGTCTATAACTAAGTGGTATAATACACTCTTACAACAAAACAGATAAACAGGTTGCGTAAAAACTAAAATCCAGCAGTGCAAAGTAAAAGTGAACCATTAAAAAACTACTTCAAGCATACATTTTGATTAAATATAATATTTTCCCTTGATTTATTTTTTACAAACAAAACCACCCTCTCCACCCACAAAATGCCATCCCCTCTCCCCAAATAAATTGAACGAACCACCAATGTCCAAAAATGTGAAATGTCCAACAAATTAAAAAGACCTGGTCCCACTCACTTCCCACCCTCTCAATCAACAAGAAATCCCTCCCACCCAAAAAAAAATTTTTAAAGGACTAAAAGAGGGCATTGTCAGTTTCAGTCCAGAGCTGGTCCAGGCTCTGCTCCATCCTCACGAGCTGGCTCTCTATATTGTCCTACCACTCCAGGATGAGCTGCATCAATGGCCTTCTGTCTGAGCAGGAGGGGGAGGCAGCAGTTGCTTGCAGCTGGTGGCGGTGTCGGAGCTGGGATGGCCAGAAGGATGGAGGCTTAGGGGGACCAGCTGCACTGGGGCCTTGAGAGACAGCTATTTCCACCTCCTCTTCATCCAAGACCACCAGCTGGCAGTATTCCTGCTGGATGTGGTCCAGCCACTGCCACCTTAGATGGGCCGATATCTCCTGCCTGCCTGTCAAGCTATCCTGGCTGAAGACGGCTGATAGCCAGAAACCGGTCCTAGGATGCTTGATTCCGGTCCAAGGAAGACATGGCTTGGCAGTTCAGGCTGGACTGTTCCCATGAGGCACAGGGTCAAGGCTGATTTGCTTATGGCCATGTCTGAATTGGGGTGGTGTGGTGAGCAGAAAAAACGATGGATTTAGGCCCAGATCTCTGTACTGGGGTGAATGTATGACATTGTTCTGCATTCTGTCCATCAACTGTTGTTTTTGCATTAAATTAATGGGTGGCACAGTAGCAGTACATTGCTGGTCCCATGGGGTCATTGGCGTTTGATGTGATTATAATAATTTTTCTTCTAAAGGCTTTTGAAATATCCAAATAGGCACCTTGAGTGGAAAAATAAATTACATCTCATTAATGAGTGAAGCATTATGTACTGTGAAGTACAAGTTGTGTGTTGTGCCAAATGAATGAAGCCTTGCTCAGTGCTACCCAGAGCGTCTGATATTTTGCTACTCTTTGCAGCTGGAGCAACTGTAGTTGACAATTATCTATTTTTAATTCCAATGGCACTGCTCTTTACCAAAAGCTTTTCTCTTTCTACCCTGACTCGGAAGAGGGAGATGAATATTAAATGAGATACTATGTCACACACCTCATGTATGAAATGCAGATATTATCCTGTCTGCCAAAAGCAGACATTGGGAAAAATGATGTAGTGTACTACAGGGAAAGGAAGTGGCTATACGAATTGCATTTGGCATGTTTGTTACAGCGTATCGCATAGGCCAAACTTAACATCAAATCATGCACTTATTCCCACGTTGCACACTGGCTTTGCCCACCACCACATATTATTTCCCACAAATTCTTTAGTAAGGAATGGAAGCTTGACTTACTTTACTGCAGGGTAGGGTAGTGGGATTAAGCAGCTAGGGTAGAGCTTTTGATATAGAAAAGAGGGGTCACTGTCACTACAATGATCATTAATTCATCATCTTTGGCTTATTCAGCCACTGTACTAGTCGACAAAAGTTGAAAGGGAAAAACTTGAACAGGCGTGAAAAAAATATGTTCTGGGAAACCATGAAATATATTTTTGAATCACTTCATAGGACTATAATATCAAATGTGGCACATGCCATGAATGGGTGTTTCAATTTCTGGTAGGCTGGGGAGAAAGGACTTAAAAAAGAAATAAAGGATTGAATTACTAAGAGGTGATGGAGTGGGTGAAGGGAAACACACCTTGTGTGTTCAGTTTGCAATGCATTGAAATCTGTGTAAATGTCACATTAACTGATACAGATGTACATTGTACCGCCAAAGCTGCAGTTTGAAATTGAATCATACTGCACTTTATTTTGTCATGCGTGGCAATATGCTATAGACAGGGAGGGGGGTGATGAATGATGATGGGTGGGAAATATCTGTCTTGCTTAACAAATACAGTGAGTCAAGGGAGTAGAACACACATTTAAAAAATACCACCTACTTTAAACCTTAGCATTGTTGATAACCCTATATAAACAAAGTAAGCAAAGTAGGTGAGCAGCAGCATGCCACTCTCCATTAGAAAAGCAGCCTTTTTTTTTCATCCAAGGAATGCAAATATTCATTCATCCTTTCATTCTAATTCACCCATAGCCACCATGACTTAAGCTTTACTTTCTCTCATCCAGTCTTTCACCAAATCTCCAATCCATTATACATCCATTCAGTATCATCGCTTTCTTCCAAACATCCTTTCACCCGTACATTCTTTACCCGCCCATGTACTCTTTGACCCACCCCCCTATCAATTTCCTTTCTTTTAACCCTCCTTTCTTTCATGTTTCCCTCAAGCCATGAACACTCATTATTTGAGCTTTTACTGCATTGCAGATAAAAGAGGCCATAACTCATCCACCGCTGCAGCTGGTAAAGCGGGGTGGGGGAGTTCGCAGTCACGAGTTGACAACACCCTGGTAGCTCATGAGTATAATAGTAATTGCCAATAAGCAAGTGGGACTTACCAATGCCTGTCTCTGCCGCCACTTCTCCCCCTCCAACTGACTATCCTGCTACAGCAGCACTATTTGAGCAGGCGTAACTGGTGGTCTGTGTGGCTAGAATGAACCATTATACATATTTTTGGATGACAGATATGTTGCCCCTTATTTTTTCAATCAAAAAACACAACCACAATACATCACTACAGTTTGGATAGCACTGCAGGATCTTCTAACAAAAATATCACTCTTCAATTTTGGTTGGTTGGACAATGTTAGACCCTCCAGGTAGTAAAGCCAACCAAAAACGCTTCCTAATAGAGGGGCAGAGCTATAACCCGTGATTATCATGAGGACTCAGTCATTGAAGGACAATGTCAGGTGGAATAATGGTCAATGAAAGACATATGGTGTTGGTTGGCAAATGCAATTGGACCCCATACTTTTTTCCAGCCATGCTGCACCCTCATAGAAACTGCTGCTATACTGTATCAATAAATTACACAGCACGCAACATTGAGGGGGGGTCCTTGATCATGGCCACTCTCTCGTTAACAGGAAAAAGAAAGCCTTCTCTCAGTCAGTCAAAATACTTTATTCGGTTTGTTTTAAAACCATAAAAGCATACTACAAATGTTATACCAAGGAATTATAAAACCATTAATTACATATAAAAATAGTAACAGTATAGAACATTTTTTAAATACACAATACATATGTTCAAATTCATTTTGGGTGAATTTCATAAAACCACATTACTGAGCTAAGACAACCATACATTCAATTAATTCAGATAGGTGCATTGGGGCCGGTTATACATAGCTTATTTTTTCCTCATGATTCTTACGGCCGCAGTGAGGAAGCTAGCGAAATTAAAAATTTCCCACACATTTGATAATAGCTGGAGGTAAAGAAGAGCTGGCTTAGCTTGTAAAAAGCCTTTATTAGCTAGAATTGGGAGGATAAAACGCCTCCGGATAGCGGTAAAGTGCTGACAGAAAAAAATAAAGTGCATTGTATCCTGTGTGGAAAAATCATCACACGAACAAAACCCAACTCTTCCACCCTCTTCCATCCTGATGACCCTGCAAGGAGGAAATTAACTTGGTTCAGCCTAAATCTGACCAGTAAGAATCGATGGTTGGGGTTTGTAACGCTAACCAAATATGGTTCAATAGACAAGGTGGTTTCCGCAGTTGATGAGCCCTTACCGTCGGCTTTGCCAACTCCCTATCTTCTCTAGCCATGGCAGCCATTGAGAGAGATGAATCCTTGACCCATTTGATGTCCCCCCTTCGACAGCTTCTCAGGCGAGTTATATAACTCGGGTCGGCCCAATTGCACTGTCAAGTTATAAACATATATGAGCCAGGGGATGCGATTCCCATGGTCGAGAGCTAAACAATATTTAAAGATTTCCTGGTTTAACTCCAGTTCCGGGTTCAGCCAGGTCAATATCCATTTTAAAAGTGGTGCCATGGCTATTACATCCTCCACAAAACCAGCTCCACACTCCTGATGAACAATATAACCAGCTGTGGGTTGTGGGACAGATAACATTTTTTAAAAATCTTATCCTCAATGACCTGGATTGCTTTCACGTTCCTAATTCCCCGAATGTCAGCACCATACATTGCGAGGGAGACACATTTCGCACTGTATATTTTCAAAAGGGCTTGCATGGGTCTTGCCCCCAAATTCCGTGCAAACCCAAACAGCAGACGTCGATCTCGACAAGGCATTTCTTTTTGCTAACATTTGTGGAGCCCAGGAGCGATGATCATCAAATATAACTCCTAAATACGGGAAGGTAGAAACCTTGGACAATACATTCCCCTCGCAATGAAAGGTTTTAGCCCTTATGGTCTTAGGACCAATTTTCATTATGTGGGACTTGGAGAAATTGACACTAAGGTCTAGGGATTTCATGAAGTCCGCAAAGGAATTTAAAAGTAGTTGTAACCCCACTGCAGTTCGTGCTAGAAGAGCGGCATCATCCGCATAAAGTAGTGCCCGGATCAGGCGTTTCCCAACATGCGGGATATCTTTACACGCATCACATATTGCAGAGTCCAGATTATTAATGTAAAGAGTAAAAAGTAAGGGGGCCAGAATGCACCCCTGCCTGACACCGTTTGTGATACGTAATCCTCCTGTGCAGTTGCCCATCTGATCATATCGCACAGTGGCAGATAAACCCCTATGCAGATCTGCAAGGAAATAAACAATGTTACCTCAACTCCAAATTTCTGGAGCATGACCCACAGTTTGGACCTGTTCACTCGGTCAAAGGCCGAGGAAAGGTCCACAAATGCCAGAAATAGTGCTCCCTTCTTGGCAACTGTGTATTTCCCAATCAGTAGGTGTGAGTTGAGGCATTGATCTGACGTGCCCCTACCCTTCCTGAAACCATATTGCAGATCTGAAAGGGTTTTTGTTTCCCCTAGCCATCCTGTGAGTTGACTAAGCACCACCCTTCCGAGCACCTTGACTGCGGAATCAATGAGGGAGATTGGATGGTAACAAGTAGGATCCCCTCTATTACCTTTTTTCAAAATTGGTACTATTACCCACTCTGACCACGTGTTGGGTAGGCCAAATTGACAGGCCTTGTTAAAAACGTTACACAATATTTTGGACCATGTCTTAATATCAGACTTAAAGAGTTCAGCCGGCACACCATCCGGTCCCGGAGCCTTGTTGCTCGTCATCTGTTTTATTGCCACTGACACCTCTGAATTTGAGAAAGATAAAGTATACGCCTCAATCTTAAAATCTGGATTGCCACAAACATCATCCCCATCATATACTGATTTAAAATGATTATGCCAGATCTGCTCCTGGATGCCACAATCAAGCTGGCAATTAGGAGACTCATGAAAGAAGGGCTTATTAACCACTTCCCAAAACTTGGCGCTATTTTTGATGACATCAGTGGATAATAACTCATTCCAAGCCTCCTTTCTGATCTCGTTTTTCCAATTTGTTTGTGCCAATTTATAAGTTTTCCTTAGTGCAGCTATTGTTGGCTTATCCAGGGGCGGCTGGTGACATTTGAAAGTGGTGAGCCGTAAACTTTCTGTCAGAGTGCACCGTGGCGAGCGAGCGCAGCGAGCGAGCCCGAACATCTAACATTTTGAAAAAAGAGTGGGTGAAGGGTGTATTTTCAAGCTCAAACTCCGAAGATTTTGCGTGGCTGTGATCAAAATGCAAGTGGTGTAAGTGGTGTTATCCCCCTCACCTCCAGCACCTAGTGGCAGCTGTGGGATTCCTTTTGTAACTTGAGACTTGTATCATCCTTAGGCCTTAAGCAGAGGGTGAGCCTCACAAGGTGGTGTAAGTCCATATGCATAACCTGGAGGAGGTAAGTGCTCTGCTTGAAACCTGGCAGCACGCACACAAAATTATATGAGTACGGCAGACAGCACGCTGGATACAACAGCTGGAGTGGAATTGCAATATGGAACTCATAGACCTTGGTGTACTTTAGCACTCAAAGGCATACATACTTCACAGCACACACATGCACGCATGCACTCTGCACAGCACTATATAAATACTAACACCATACAGGCTAAGGGTGGTGGTAAGTCAGAGTTCAGTAGGGGCGTCTTCCACCACCATGCATTGATGATGAAAGGTATCAATGCACAATTACCCTCCTCTGATCCTTCATCCAAGCAATTGAAAATGCTCGTTGATCTGTTCCCTAGTGCTTCAACACCCCCCTCCTCCCCTCGCCCCCGAAACCCCACGCGTCTCCAGTCCCCCCGCACAGGAAGCAAGTTGAGTGTAGCGCTAGGGACGTTGTAGATACGAATATGTCACACATCAACTCAAAATAATTCCGTTTCCTTTCTCGGCTGTGCTGTTGCTTAGTTTGTTTGCCACCCTCCCTCTGGGGCATCCGTTCTTCCTGACCCAAGAGGACTGAGGTGACAGAGGGAGGGGTATGCCTGAGACTGGGGTGTTGGTGGGGGTAGCATCTGTCTACAATAGGTGTCAAAGGATGGGGGTGGGTGAAAGTGCTTGGTCATTTGTTTGCACTGCTGGAGGAGGAGGGGTCATGGTAAATACCTAAAGATGGATGCTGTTTCTAGGACAGAACCAAGAAGGCCGAGGCAGAATGCTAGCGTGGTGTACAGAAGCCCGGCGGTAGGTAATATCTGACATCTTCAGGAACCCGGGGGCCCTCTTGCACTTGCGACTACTATTAACGATTGACTCCTTGGGCTGAGGGAGCGATACAAGAGGCAGGAAATGGGGGTCATTGTACAACTATGCCCGTCACCGGTGAGAGTGATACTATCATTAGGCTGCAGACAGACATGTTCCCAGCGTTAGAGCAAAGACAGTGCTGGATGGAGTTCAGGAAGGAAGAGTCTGCGTCAGAGCGGGGCCTCCGGGTGAGACGTGTTCTCCTTAGGGCGCACTTAGCTACTTGAATAGAGGGAGTATGTCAGTATTTTCGAATGACTGCTTCAGCACGGGAAGAAACTTTCACATGCATGATGACCTCACCTGATACACGGCTGGTAGCGCTGGGACACAGGGACAGGCAGTCACATCACAACCCACGTAGCCTTGTAACGAGGCACATATCAGTTCGCTGACTCCCAGTCGCGGCCGGCATGACGGGGGGAGGGGTGTATGTGCAGGGAGGGGGAGACTATTAATTAAATAAAACAAAAATAAATAAACTTACCACCAGGATGAGGCATCTCCTCCGCTGGTACCATGTCGCATCACGTGTCCGAGCCCTTTCATGGCAAGTAAGTGGCAAATCATAAGACTGGATGCGACTGGGCGTGGCTACTCGGTAAAATCCTGCCATTTGACAGGGCATGGGGCGAATGCACGTCACCGCCCGAGCAGGATCCTATCTTCAGGCTCCTGTACTACACTAGGCATGCGCAGCATGCCTAGTGTAATGTCAATGGAGTTGGGTGCTGAAATTAAAAGCGCCCCTCGCAGATGTGCAGTGGGAGTCCAGTTCTGGACTTCTGCTGCTTTTGCCTGCATGTGTGCACTGTGCGTTTGTTTAATGACTCATGCATACTTGACTTGAGGCTGTGAAGCACAGGCCGGAAATGTAAACAGACGAATTGCCGTCTGCTTACATTTCTTGCTGCCTGTGAGCAGTTTTTCTGCTGTTGATTCTGCCTAGTGGGGCGCTGCCCCCGGCGCCCCTATGGACCAGCCGCCACTGGGCTTATCTAGTGGGTTTAGTTTTATAGCAGCCGACAGCTTCCTGTGGGCTACTGAACAGTTATGGTCAAACCATCTCTCCACTACTATATCCTGTCCTTTGCATGGCCGTTTGAGGTCCGAGGCGATCTGAGTGCAGATTTTAGTGTAAGCCGCCAGAACATCTTCATCCCCATTACATTCATTCATGCAAATGGACATCTCGTGAACGGCCGTAGCCAGCAGAGTGGCATGGAAATCCTGGGGTATCACCCGACACCATTTAATTCTACGGGATTGGTCTGTGGGCCGTATATCTAATTTGCCCACAGATCTATTATTTTTCCCCCATTTCTTTAGGTCATCCACTATGGTCAGTGTGAAGGGATTATGGTCACTAAATATAGACCAAGATACAGTATACCCACTTACCCTATTAATTAATATATCTCCAATAAAAATATAGTCAATAATTGACCCAGTGCCATTGCTCTTAAAAGTTGGAACCGCCAGACCCCCACCAGTTGGCTTAGGATAAATCAGGCCATTTAATGCCACCAATTCCTCCAGGTAAAGTCCCTGTGAGGTATGTTCAAAATGGGCATCCATCCTCTTGGTCAGCCGGTCCCAAGCTATCCCAAACATGGCATTTTTCATTACAACAATGTATATTAAAATCAACCAAAACAATAACCGAATAAGATTTGATGTTTATCTTGCTATATGATTTGAGAAAATGATATCGACTGACTAAATGTTCGTTGTTAAAAGTTCTTTCAAAGGAATTATAAAAATTAACAATAATCCAGTTGCCAGCCTCAGTGGACGCAATTTGAACTGCCAGACAGTGGGGAGAACCTGTCTCCAATTTGGTGTGAGTACCCGCAATTTTCAGGGAGATCAGTGTCATTAAACGACTCTTCGCCCTCCCCATGGGAGAAGCTGTTGCAGATGACCAGTAGGTCGTATAACCATCCAAATTAAATGAATTGTTGGTGTCCCAAGTTTCCTGTAACCCATTAATGTCAGACTCAGTTAGACAAGCCCTCCACCTAACATCATCACACTTATTCTTTAACCCCGCAATATTCCAACTGAGCATCTTTGTCCCTGCATGGGTTATCTTAATGGGGGTACCAAGCCTTCTCAATAAATATACATGGTGAATTTTATTTATAATACTACCTTACTTGGGCCTGCAATCTTCACGGTAGACACTAGAGTACCAAAAATGTATTAGTCTTACAGTACTACAAGATATATAGGAAAGAGAGAAAGAATATTATAATCAAAGCAGAAAATAAGTGAACTAGAGACCGGAAAAAGTCAGCTACCATAAAAGAAAAACATCTAATATAAGGGGGGAAAAAGATAAAGCAGGAATAACAGGAATGACATGCAAATTGAATAGGGGATTTGGAAAAAAAGAGGAGACAGTATAGAAAAATAATCAAGTCGAGATTTTAAAGTGGTATGGTGGGCAGAGGAAAAAGAGCTCATCCATTGTGCTTTGTAAGAGTGGGTTCATATCCCATCCTATCTGCCACATGAAAGGAAGACAGCAGGTAAGTAACTTTATTCTCACCAGCAACAACAGACGTCAGGCAGCAACTGCCATCATGGAATCAAACACCAACATTTCAATACCATAAGATTCTACCCTAAGCCCACAACAATCATAAAACCCAACATTAGGGAAATTATAAAAATAAAGAATAGGCCTTACTAGGGTTATAAGAACCCTCAGAGCCTCCTGCTGACCAGCTACTTCTGAACCTTATGCTGATGTAAGAAATGAAGAAGATTAAAAAAAACAGATTAGTGATTCAGTTAATCTCTACAAAACTATTATGACAGACAAACTCAATCACATAATTGTACTTCTCTAAAACAGATCACCAGTAGTTGTAGTTTTGAGTCTATCGATAATGGTTGAGTTGCCCATACTGATCCTAAAATCCCTATTTAAAATTTCCTTAACAAAAACTACATTTGGAACAAATGCATTGCATTGAATGATCTTTGATTTGATTTCATTCTCAATTCTCAAACACTTTGATGGACCAACTCAGTCTCCTATTTTGCAATGCATAGGTGCATACTACACATCACTGTTAAATAGTAGCTTGGAACTGTTTGCGCGACAAAACCAAAGTCACAGAGAATGGTAACTCACTGATATCACTGATTCATTATGGTGACAGGTGGACAGAAGAGTTTACAATAGATCAATCAGCCAAAGCGATCGTCAATGGTGAGTACGATTAGATAGTTCTGAGCACCTGCCTAGCAGAAACTGGATCACATAGTAACAATATTATTAATGTAAACTAAAAGTAATTTACCTCTAAGTGTTACCCGCTATTTGGATTTATTTTTAGCATTGTAGAAAAACAACAAATAATGAATACTCACCGAGCCCCGGTGTGTCAGCTGCTGGACGGTGCACTGAGCCTGGCTGGTGCACCGCACGCACCAACGCATGCTCCCTCAGTGCAGCTGAAACTCCCGCAGGGGGTATCCGCTGCCGTTCCTGCCGCCTGCTGCCAGCATTGAGGGGGTGCAGTGCTAAACAAAAGAAAAGGACTGCTACCTCCTCCTTGCTGAATATAGCCTGGGACCTCACAACTGGGTGGCAGTGCCACCTGCTAGACAGACTACCCTCTCTGCTATGGCTCTGGGTGGAGAAAATATTAGAAAAGAAAGGAAAGGAAAGTAGAAACAAGGAAGTAAGGGGAAAAATAAAAAATACAAAATGTCACGAAAAACGTGATTTTTTAAAGAAATGTAAATAACACTAATACAATAAATAAAAATGAGGGGTAGATTAAATAAGAGGGCGGAGGATTACAAAGATAACAGAGGGGTTGAAAATTAGGCCCAGCACCATAAACAAAGTAAGAAACAAAATGGCCGCACCCATACGAACTGCATGGTGCCGTTTGCACGTGATTTGGAACTCAAAGACATACTCCGTGTTGCATTTCGCTATGCAAACGGGTGCACCGGCGAACTCTGCCTGCCAGCTGAACTCTGGACTGGCCTGTTGTCACCCCTTTAGTGTCCAACACTTTCCACTAATTGGCTTAGATTGGAGTGGGAATACTAAATGTCACCCCTTGAGTGTCCGATACCAAATGGGATGATGGACGGAGCGTTTCAGCAAATCAAACACTCACCCCCAGTCAAATGATCTGGGTTTAATCCATCATCATTCTTTAGCTCACTCCACCACCCCAGATCATATGCAAATCAGGCTGATGAGGGTTATAAACGGTCTACCTCTGGTAGGTTGTGTATTCCTTGTCTGGCGTTTGACTGACAGGGCTGGGGGATTCCAAGAGACAGAATGAGTCAGCCCAGTGGTGAATAGGGAGGTCTGCATCTAGATGGTAGAATGGAGTTGCACCTGGGACCTGAATAGGGCTGGGCCTTCCCTCCACAATGCTGGCTCCACCCCCTGGGGAGCACCTGATGCCTCTGCCCTGCACTGTTAAAGAAGAGAAGGAATCATGTCAACAAAGTGCTCCAGGGCTGTGCTTTCCCTCCACAATGCTGGCTCCACCACCTGTGGGGCGACTGATGTTTCTGCCCTGCACTGTGAAAGGAAAAAAGGAGTCATGTGCTCCAGAACTTGTTTGGACTGGGCAAAGGCCCCTCTGCCTTCAGAGAATAAAGAAAAAAGTAGAATAAATATTGGGACCCAGGCCCAAGAACTTTAGATCAGTTCTAGGAACAAGACAAACTTTTTGCCAAGGAGAAGAACCAAGGAAGCTGCAGGAGTTTGTACTGCCCCTCTTCCAGTGTGCTTTTTGCTGGGTTGGCCTGCAGTGGAGAACTTTTTAAGGACTTTCATCACCTTGCAGAATATTGCTCCAAGGGCTTGAACTTGTGCTTGCTTCCTGCTGAAGTCTCAGGGACAAAAGACTTCACATCCAGCTCCCCTGCAAATTTCCTTGCTGGAAATTCTATCTGCAGAAGCCTGCGTGTCGCTGGGAGCTGGAAGCGTGATGTAACGAGAAGAAGCGTGAAACCGCCGCAGCTATAGTTGTCACACCACCAGAGAAGTGTGCCACCGCCGCATCTCCTAGGAAGCGTGTTTTCGTCAAAGCTATCTGCCGGAGAAGAGTGATGCCATCGAGAGGGTCGCCATCGCATCGCCAGAGAAGCGTGGCACAGGGCCTGTCCGGCTCCATCCGGCTTTGCATCATCGCATCAAGGGCGCCATCTTCTCGCAACGCACCAGGATTGTCGCACCGCATCGAGGCGCCATCTTGCACATCGCAACCGGGCCGCAGGCCGAGAACCTATGCATCATCCCCGCACCGGTAAGGATCACAACACGTCCCCTACTCTGCGCAAGCATTGAGGCGTGACGCATCATCTCCCCCAGAGCACGGAACCGACGCATCTCCCTTTGCGAGCCTGTTGTTCATTTTGCGTTACGCATCCAGGTACTTTTCTGAGAACTGTGTCGCATTTATCACCAACTTGAACTAAGCAACTTTTACCATCTTTTAAGTCAATCTTAAGTACAGTATTGTGGATTTATGTCATTTGTGGTCTTGTGTTAAGTCTATATAAAGAATGCTTATTTTTATGAAACCTGTGTTGTGTCCATCTGTAGTGTTTTCACTCTATTACTGTGTATATTCACAAATGCTTAACACACTTCCTCTGAGATAAGCATGTCTGCTCGTGCCAAGCTACCAAGCGGGTGAGCAGGGGTTATCCAGTAGTGTAATCCACTTATCCTGACCTAGAAGCAGGGGTCCCTATTTGGACAAAGGTGTATACCATTGCCAACTAGAGATCCTCAGTTCTAACACATAAAATGTGGATATATATCCCCAAGTGGGATTTCATATCATGCTCCCATATATGCACCGTGATCCAAACATGAATACCTAAAACTTGGCACCGTGCATACCTGTCTTCTCATATATCTCGTTATGCACCTGGATGGCAAGGTAAAGGTTCGTGATGAGTATACAACCTCCAATGGGCCAAAACAATATTCAAACATAATTGTCAAATGCCTCCATTCAAGACATCGTACCTTGATGCCGGTTACACTTCTATCGCAGCCAGACTGCATATGTACCCCACTCACTGAATATTCTGTGTAAATATGATTTAAATAATATCATTCCTCTATTTTAAGACCGTATATTTCATTTGTATAAGATTATAGGCATCTTCGAGTCAATACCATCAAGCGTCCTCACCTCAGTATCTTAAATCAGGTGAATCCAATATTAAGCCTCATGTATGCGACTATTTAATTTATGCAAGTGTGTTTAGATGCTCTCACACTCTAAAAAAAGTAAAACAAGACAGGAATTCAACTTTTTTTTTAAAGAGTTTTATATAGCGCAAACTTGACCCAAATCGGGTATCAGAGCGCTTTACATAGCACCAGTTGCATTACAGGAGGACACATTAATTTTTGTTAGATACGTGCATATTAAGTGATTAGCCCAGAATCACAGGATGTTCAGCATTATTGCCAAGACTCGAACCCATGTCTCCAGATTTGAGGTTGACCGTCCTAGCCGTTAGGCCAACACCTTAGACCCCTCATTGTACTCAACATCTTTTATTCAATTACATTACCCATCCATATTTTGCAATAAAACGTACCTGATTGGGGATGCCTAATACGCGTCCACTACATGTTTGTATCTCCCGCTGAGTCAGTGCTGTGTACCCGGAAGTGGTACTCAGGTCTCATATTTATGTGATGCACACGCGTTATCTATTACGATAACTAGGCCCGGTGCAAAACGCCATCTTGGGTGTGTTCATGTATATGCGAACTCCGTTCTCTCTCTGATGTGCATATATATCAAGTCCCAGAGGCGGATCTCACAATAAGTTGCACGGGTATTGTGCAACCATTTCTATGTTATTATAAACTATATGGTATTTATATCTTATCATACGGTTAATGCGCGTTGGTATGCCTGTCCATAGGGACCGGTATGGGCACCATCCTAAGTGAACAACCAGTGAATACGAACTTCACAGATATTCCAATATGACTAATTTACGTTACATCTTTGAACCTCAAAATTAGATGCCAGTCACCTGCCTGACCTCACCACAGCTGCGGGGCTTCACATCAGCCCCGTCCGAGAGGAGATGCAGCACAGTCCACAGTAACAGCAGGACCCCTGTCCAAGGCATGCTGAATCCAAGTTTAGGAATCCAAAATCAAGGATTCCCATTACCAGAACACTTTTCCCGCACACCATTATGTCTCCCTTGACAAAACAGCCAAAATCACTCCACTGGCAGAACCATAGCCTCAGGGTGCATTTAGTGACTGGTGAGTAGTGCAAGCCCTCACCTGATCCAAACGTTTAACTGCTCAGTCAAACTTTTGTACCAAACCTGAGACCGGAAGCTACCCCTAGTGAGAGGACTTCTCGGTCCTCATGTCCTACTCGCCTCCTCTTCCTTTCCTGAGGAATCCACGCTCTGTGATGCGCTACATGGCTTGATTCACAAGCACTGACTGCTGTGGGAATCTGGCTCCGTCTGAGGTTGCAAGCGGTAACTGGTCAGCCCATGGTGAAAATAATGGGTGCTTGACGCCGATTAATGCCACTCCACTGGCAGTTGGTGGAGTTTTTTTGGGAACTCCGTTTGAAGTGACGAGTGCCACAAACTCTGCAAACTCTGCCAGAGGAGTGGAGTTCACATTCCCACCCCTAGTAAAAATAAAAGTAATTACAAAATTCAAAGTCAAAGTCAAAAAGCTTTATTTCGATAAAATGTCATTATCATAAAAGCAGTTTAAAAGTAATAATAAAATTAATGATACATGTCCAGTTGATAACAAGAAGTACAGCATTTACTAGAATAAATATTGTTTAAGAAAAAATTAAACAGAGTATTTAAGCTTTCTGGCTCGAATAGCCCAAGCCCAAAATAGAAATTTTGCTAGGGCACAAGCATAGGGTACATAACTATCCGAAACAAGTATCCTGGTTGCCTCAGCATGGCTCCTAGTTCCAAGTTGCCGACACAAGTTCTTCAGCCACACCCTTCTTGGATTGGCATATTCCTTGCAGACAAATAAAAAATGAGCTAATGTCTCTGGGTGGGCTGAACATGATGGACACAGGTCAGTTTTGTCTGTACAGGATTTCCATGTTTTGGTAAAAGTGTTCAGTGGAAGAGTACCCGTTCTGAATTTAAAATACAAAGACCGGGCAAAAGGTTTCCCGATTGTGTCTAGATAGGGTTCTCGCCTGGGACAGTCTTTAAACATCAAAAAATCCTCTGTGAGTCTGCCAATGGATGGACTAGAATGCCTTTGGGAGCAAGCCCAATCCCGAAAGAGGTTTTTAAGAACTTGTTTTGGAGGAGAGGTTCTGCTGGACCAAGAGTCTGATAGGCCCAAATTTGACAATAGATTTTTCATATCAGTTAACCATTTGACTCTGGCCCAGTGTGGTGACTCCATTATTTCTTCCAAACTTCTCGCGTAGGCACTAAGTTCCTCTACCCGCCAAATGCGGGCCCATAATAGGAGAGGGCGAAATTTCGCAATTTCGCCGATCTGGGTACAGCCGAGGTCCATAAATAAGGGCAAAAGGGGGGTACTTTGAGGGAGGGACATTATTTGCCTACAGAATTTATTCTCAGATTTTTGCAGTGCTTGAGAAGATGCGAAGCCCCAAAGTTCAGCTCCATAAAGCGCAGAGCTGACACCTTTGGCGGCATAGATCTCTAGGACTGTTCCTATTGGTTTGAACGAACTGGAACGTTGCTCCCTTAATAGGGCACCTGTGATCCTTTTATGATTCAGCAGCATCTTATCTAGATGGGGAGTCCAATCCATTTTGTCAGAAATGCGTATCCCTAAATAATCAAATTCTTTCACCCTTTCCAGGGATTCGGTGTTTAAAGTAGGGGGGCGCACTTTCTGTTTAGGGGGATTAAGGACGAGGTATTTTGTTTTATTGGTGTTTATGACCAAGCCTCGGTCGGTACAAAAGGATTGGAAGTTATCCAAGAGTTTCTGTAGTCCCATAGGGGTTTTGGAGATTAGGAGCGTGTCGTCCGCGAAGAGGAGGGTCGGTATACGTACCCCCCCCCAGGGATGGTTCGTCAGATGGAGATTTAAGTAAGTGCTCCACCACCCCATTAATGTACAGGGAGAAAAGGGTGGGAGCCAGAACACATCCCTGGCGGACCCCTCTCTCGACCGGAATACAGCCTGTTTTCTCCCCTCCGGAACCCCACCTGATTTGGGCAAAGCTGTCTTGATGGAGCCTAACTAATAGGGACAATAAGTACTGTGGGAGCCCCATGTTGGCCAGAACCCTCCATAGCGTGTCCCTGGGGACGAGGTCAAAGGCAGTCTTTAAATCGATGAATGCGAGATAAAGACTGCCCTTGCCTATCACTACCACCTTCCAGTGGATCATCATAAGCCTAAAGGCCTGCTCTATCGTTCCAGTGCCTACTCTAAAGCCGGCCTGAAAATCGGTAAGTATTTTGTTTTCATCCACCCAGTTGAGTATCCTGAGTAGAATGACTTTACCGACAACTTTTTGGCTTACATCCAGTAAGCTAATCGGCCTATAATTGGACGGATCATCCCTAGGGCCTTTCTTGTGGATGGGAACCACCTCTGCCCCCTTCCAAGAGACAGGAATGGGGGCACCCCTACAGATGGCAAGGAGGAGGGAGTGGATTAATTTACCCCAATTAGCACCATCAGCTTTTAGCAGATCCCCAGGGATGCCATCTGGTCCTGCAGCTTTTTGTGGAATGATGGGGTTAATAGCATACTCTACTTCCTTCAGTGTAAAATCGGGATCGCCAGGGAAAAGGGAGTAGTCAACATGAGGAGAGGAATGGACAGACCCTCTTCCATTCATATCGTCATGGCAGGAATACAGTTTGGAAAAATGAACCTCCCATACCTGACCCGGAATATTGCAGGTTACGAGGTCAATATCCGGTCTGTTTCGCGCCCTTATGGTGTCCCAGAAGGATTTAGAGTCTTTTTTCGTGCTGGCTTCCTTAAGGGTTAGCCAATAGTTATCCTCCCACTCCCTTTTTGCTACCAGTAAAGCCTTTTTATGGTCTCTTCTGGCAATTTGGATTAGAGGGAGAGACTTCCCTTTAACTGCCTCTATTAGGCGTGATTTGGCCTTCCTGCAATTTGCCGAATACCAATCATGTGTGCCTTTTGGTTTAGGTTTCTGTTTCCCTACTGGCAATTGTACCCAAAAGAGGTCCCCAATAGTTTTTATAGCAGCTTCAAAAACAGCGGTGACCTTGTCTGCTGCTATGGTCAGATTAATAGAGCCAATTTCAGCTTGCATGCCTTTAACCACTTCGTCTATTGTGGATAGTTTGTCGGTATTGCACATAAACTTACTCCACTTTAGACGCCTGCCACAAGTAGCGACAGTAATCCCCTGTGGGCGGCCAAGAGAGACTGGCAGTGCTTCAATGTTCCAAGGATTTTTTAAGGATAAGGAGAGTGGGTTATGGTCGCTCTCTACGGTATTGGTAATAACCATATCGTTAACATAACTCCAGAGGGCCCTATCCAGCAGGATATAGTCAATCCGAGTGCATTGGCCAACCCTGTTGAATGTGGGCGCACCCTGGAGATCAGATCGAGTGCGACCATTAGCAGCTCTTAATCCAAACTCCAAAGTAAATGCATTGAGATGGATTGCACTGCGAGTCCAGCGCTTAATGGGTGGGATAGAGAGAATAGGGATACCCCATCTGCTGTCCTCTTCTCCTAAATCTGGAATTCCTTCTAAGGGGAGTGGTTCATATGTACAATTAAAATCCCCTGCTATTAGGATATGTCCACAACCACTCTGCTCTCCCAGCTGAACCTCAAGCTCCTTCATTGTGGGTGAAATACACCCATTTTTTGTTCCCCTAATATAAACATTGTAAAGGTCAACGGTTATACTTCCCCGTAGACCCAATAGGGAGACACCAAGAATATCCGGAGTTCCTGCCTTCTTAGTAGTTATTCTGCAATTAAGCAGGATACTTATCCAGATAATAAGCCCCCCCGATGGCCGTCCCTTCCCCGCCTTGGTTTTTACTGCTGGTACAAAGAGAGTGACAAACCCCACCCTATGCAGTGGCTCGATAGCCCATGTCTCTTGAAAAATGCAGATATTGTGGGCATCAACCAGGGCATTCCACTCCGGGAGGGCCAGCTTCCTTGAAATCCCAGCAAGGTTCCAGCTAAGGATTTTTAACTCGCCATGCGCTGGGTTTCCGGCAGGAACCGCAATACATCGAGGGTTAGATAAATCTGCACTGTCCCTAACTGATATAGGTGATGACACCTCTAAGTTTGTAGGGAGAAATGTACCCAACGATGCATCCTTTTTCCCCTCATTTACATGAGGGAGGTTAGTGACTAAACCTCCCTCAAAAGAGAGTCAATCAACCTCATCCAATACACAGTACCTATTGGGATGGGCAAACTGTGTATAGGAGGGGTTAAAGGACGGGGATGGAGACGGGTCCTGCCATGGCTGTTGCCAATAATGATTGGCAATGGATGGTTGCTGGGGAAGTTGCTGCCACTGCTCAGTAGAATGGAAAAAGGGCGGTACAGAGGGGAGAGGTTGCTGCCACTGGTGACCAGCATGGTACGGGACAAAGGGTGGAAAGTTAAACGGCTGTCGCCCGTGGTTAGGGACATATTGAGGGGGACGTGCAAGCCCTTGATTAATTGGATTAGCTGGCCGATGGAAATTGGGTTTTGTCAAGTGGGGAAGGAAGTGAGATAAGGGGAGTGGTTTGATCTGGGTGGCAGGACCACTATTAGGTGATTTACAAATAAAGGTCGCAGCCCCCACATCCCTAAAATTAACAGTAATTACATCCCCTGGTATTGTTTTCTTACTCCTACCCACCCAATCACCTCTCCGTACAGTTAGAATCTCCCCACTCATACTACTAGGCAAGGGTTTATGAATTTGGAGCCACTGAGCACATTTATTTCTTAACTCCACATAAGTCTCTTTAGCTCCTTCCTTCAGAGGGGGGACAGCAGTTAACACAACCACAAAAGGAGAAACTTCTGGTGGCAGGTTAATAGACTTGAAGCGAGGCTGCCTTGGTTTAGGGGCTTCAGAGTTGTTTGTGGGGTCAGAGGCTAGAGTATTCGTAGGTTTACTATTGGGAACCGTAGTTTGGGAGGTGTTAGATTTAGTACCAACGGCTAATTGCTGCACAGATGAAGAGTTGCTCACCGCTTTTGCATTGGAAATAAGTGGCGGTTGAGCAGGGTTAATCCCTAGGTGGGGAGAGTATGATACAGCTTGGTCCTTAGGAGATGGAAGGATTTTCGCTTTATCAGTTATGGGCTTAGTGACCCTGGCTGACTGTTGGGAATTAGATGGCGGTTCTCTATACCCCTGTTGCTGAACAGGCCCAAGCTCATTAATTTTATTGGGCCATTTGGTATTAATGAGCGATGTTAACCTATCAAGTTTAGAAATCAAGGGTTTAATATGGGCCGCTATTGTAGCTTCAAGATCATGCTTAAGGTCCGTGACCATATTATCAACCCAGCATGGGATGCCTGGCGCTGTATGTTGGCTTTATCCTTCTCCTTGGGTTTGGACTCCTTATTTACAGATTTGTTTACCACTTTTATGGGAATAAGATCAGCCTTTCCCCTGGGATCGCTAGGCACATGAGGGGTCGACTTGGCAGCTAGATCGTCCATGCTCGGCTCCACCTCTCCAGGAGACTGACAGGCTTCTAGATCTGGGGTCGCCTCCAAATCCACAAAGGACGGGTCCGACTCCGAGCAGGAAACTGACAGGTCGACAGCACTCGGTACTGTGATAGTGCCTATAGTGGTCAAGGGCAAGGAGCAATTGTTGGAAGCTTGCTGAAGAGGTGAATTTGCGTTAGCAAGAGAACCCAGGGAAGAACGCTTGGCATTCATTAGGTCAAGGGAGACTCTTTTCTCTAGGAGTACAATGCTCTTGTCAATTGTCTCATTTACCCGAGAGATAAAAAGGTCAATGGGACCAGTCACTAGCGCTACCTCCGTAGCTTTTTTGGTGCAGCTTCTTGTTTTATGCCGCATGATTGACTTTGAAGATGAAAAATGCTATACCAGATATTGAATGGCAGTAGCCTCGAAGAAGATTGGATGGCAGCCGGCCTACCTGGATGGTGGTTTCAGGGCGATGAGACAGGGATTCAGGGCCTGGGCCGTCCTCTGCCGTCCTTGAACGGCCTTAAACGGCCCGCTCTTTGCCCGGTCTTCGCCCCGTGCTCCGGCCCGCGTCGCGGTAGAGCTGAGGCCAGCAAAGAAGGAGGAGGCTAGGGGCGTGGCCGCCGGGGGAAGAGGCAGCAGCTGTGTGCAGCTGAGGCTGCTGGACCTCGCAGTCCCCCGGTAGGCTCCACGCACAATCTGCTGAATTTAGCCTCAACCTGGGAGCGCGTTGCTCTCCACTGACTGTGGAGCCGCTCACACCAGGGAGGACAGGGCAAGAAGGCGGTGAGCGGCACCCGCGGAGCGGGTGTCGTGAACAGTTGCAGGAAATGCAGGGAAGCACACAGCACGAGTCTGGCTCCTCACGGATGGCAGGTAAGAATCCCAGGAAGCGCCAGTCAGCCAGAAAACCCAGGCGGTGTTAAATGCGGAGGCTGGGGGCGTGGCCGCCGGGGGAAGAGGCAGCAGCTGTGTGCAGCTGAGGCTGCTGGACCTCGCAGTCCCCCGGTAGGCTCCACGCACAATCTGCTGAATTTAGCCTCAACCTGGGAGCGCGTTGCTCTCCACTGACTGTGGAGCCGCTCACACCAGGGAGGACAGGGCAAGAAGGCGGTGAGCGGCACCCGCGGAGCGGGTGTCGCGAACAGTTGCAGGAAATGCAGGGAAGCACACAGCACGAGTCTGGCTCCTCACGGATGGCAGGTAAGAATCCCAGGAAGCGCCAGTCAGCCAGAAAACCCAGGCGGTGTTAAATGCGGAGGCTGGGGGCGTGGCCGCCGGGGGAAGAGGCAGCAGCTGTGTGCAGCTGAGGCTGCTGGACCTCGCAGTCCCCCGGTAGGCTCCACGCACAATCTGCTGAATTTAGCCTCAACCTGGGAGCGCGTTGCTCTCCACTGACTGTGGAGCCGCTCACACCAGGGAGGACAGGGCAAGAAGGCGGTGAGCGGCACCCGCGGAGCGGGTGTCGCGAACAGTTGCAGGAAATGCAGGAAATGCAGGAAATGCAGGGAAGCACACAGCACGAGTCTGGCTCCTCACGGATGGCAGGTAAGAATCCCAGGAAGCGCCCTTACCTTACAAAATTAAGTTAAGTAAAAAGAAATTAATTTTCAACTGTTAAAAAACAGAAGTACATCATATTTAATTTATTTGTATAATCTACATTTTCAATTATTATTTGTCATTGCTTAGAATTTTTCTACATTTATCAATTTTTTTTAGTATTTTTTCACAGTATTTTAAAAAATGTATTTATTAAAGAAATTATATATATCTCATATGATTCTTTAATTTATACTTTACAGCTTTTTTAAAGATTTTTTATAACATTGCTTGACAAGTATACCATTTTAAAAAGTGTATTACATGTTTTATACATTTCTTAATTTTGTAATTTGCTTTTTCATTTAACTTTAATATTTTTTTAATAAGTACATATTAAATAATTGTATAGATTTTAAGCTAATATTTATTGTATACTTTGCCATTTTTTACAATATTGCTTGACAAGTTTAGCTTTTTTTTAAATGTATTACTTTCTTAAACACTTTTTAAACATGTATGCGATACTTCCCTTCGATTTCTATAAGAAAATAGTACTTTATTCAGTTTCATTTGATGACCTTTTGTTTTACCTTTACCTTCTATTTTGTGGTCTATTTGTGTTATTAGGGGTCATTTTTCCAGCAACCATGTCGCCGTTAAGTGCTGCTGTTGTTTGGAACAGGTAAGTCCTTTTTTATGGATTTTAAGGGTATTTAGGGAAGCTGGATTAAGGATGAAGGTTTAAAAGTTGGGTATAGTGCTGTTTTAGTGTAATTGGTATTTAGATGTGTTTTGGCAAGGTTTTGCACTGTTTTATCATTTTGCCATTTTTTAAATGTGATATAAATGTATGAATGTTTTATGTTAAATTACATGATGTTAGGTATATTTCAAAGATTGAGGACATGATTATGAGTTTGGCGGTCTGACAGCCGTAGCACTGTGGCGACAGTATCTCCGGCGGTCTTCCTCCTGCCGTATTATGATGCATGCAGTCCACACCGCCAACAGTATCAATGGTGTGGTTCCCGCTTGGGCCTCGGTGGTCTACAATGTTGGTGATGCACACTCTGATGCCGTCAAGGCTGTGGTTTCCTGCTGAGCCAATTATGCAAACACAGTTTTACTGGTGGTGTCCTAACGGCGCTTCCCCGATAGTGGTAGACCGCCGCGAAACGCTTGCTGCTAAGCATATCAACAGTGCCCCTCTAACACTAAACAGATGATGGCCATTGGCCAAGGGGGCACACCTGCCAATCACACAATAAAACACACCCCATTACAGACCATGATCCTTATACCTCTACAGTGCAGCACAGCAAGAGACAGCAGCACATTGTGTACATAAGACTTTTGTTGTATTCACTTATCACCTTTGTGGGGTCTTTCCCTTTAATGTGAATGTTCTACTTAGATTCTTGTGTCACCTGTATTCCATGTATGCAGCTTGTAAGATCAGTTTCCTGTTAGCCTTTATGGGGACATCAGCTTATCTCTGTAGCTCATGTTAAATACATTTCTAATCAAGCAACAAGTTTTGTGTGGCAATTTTTCTTCCCCTACAACATATGGCGACGATGGCTAGCAGAGAATTGGAGCACAGAGTGTGTTAAAAGAAAACCAGCTGATGGAACAACGCGTGAAAATTGGAAAAAAAGAAGGAAAAGTAAGGAATATAAAGATACTTTGTGTATGATGAGAAGAAAAGAAAAGTGTGTAAAGGAAAATTAAGGCACACGCGAGAAAGATATGAAGAATGAAAGAAAGAAATAATTGAAAAGGAGCATTTGAAACTGACGGAAAAAAGTAAAGAAAATGCGTGGCAAGAGCATAAGGTACGAGTAAAAAAAGAAAGTGTATCAGTTGAAAGGCATGAAATGAAATTGTCGCATGCTGTTGGAGTCGGGTGTTCACTTTTAAAAGTTTCAGAAAATGCTACCTTAGGAGTCGGTTTGGATGAAGACGCGTTCTCGAGCGTGAGGACAGCGAGGAAAAATAGAAGCCAACAGTGCCATTGTGTAAAGTGAGAGCGTCACAGAGCAGCACAGGAAGTAGCGCAGGGACGAAGGCAACGCAAAGGGTAACGTACGGGTTGACGGATTGACGTGTTACGCAAAGGAGCGTAATAAGTAATGAACGACGTGGCGGCCATCTTAAAAATAACAAGTGGTTGCTAGGTGACGTCGGATCGAGTGGGAGGTGCAGAAAAGCAGAAAGCAATGGGAGGTCAATTGGAGAGGAATCAGGAGGTAAAGGTAGATTGAAACGGAGGTGAACTCGGTAAGACTGACGGTGTTAGGGGAACTTTTTTTTCCGGATATCCCACAGAGCAGTAAGCAATAGAGTTGACTGTTAACATACAAAGACTCAAACAAACAAAGTAAATTGATGTGACACAACAAAAAAGTGAGCTTGTTGCATTTTTTGGAGTATTAAGGGAAATTAAAACATCATGGAAAATCTCAATGTAATTACACCTCCATTATTCCTGCAACAAAGTGGATATCCGCCCATAGAATGGGACGAATGGATTGAGATATTCGAAAATTATATAGAAGCATTGGATGGAAAAGACTTCAGTGCAGCAAGAAAAAAAGCATTACTGTTGAGCACGTTAGGGAAAGAGGGGCGATACAAAAGGGGATGATGGACGGAGTGTTTGAGCAAATCAAACACTCACCCCCAGTCAACTGATCTGAGTTTAATCCATCATCATTCTTTAGCTCACTCAGCCACTCCAGTTCAGACATGGCCATATGCAAATCAGTCTGACCCTGTGCCTCATGGGAACAGTCCAGCCCGAACTGCCAAGCCATGTCTTCCCTGGACCGGAAACAAGCATCCTGGGACCGGTTTCGGATTCATAATCCTCATCAGCCAGGCAATCTGGAATCCAGTGGCCAAGTGAGCAAGGGACTCACGTCTGAGCATACCCTGCCAACTTAGGGTGAACAAAGCGATACAAAAGGGGACGATGGACGGAGTGTTTGAGCAAATCAAACACTCACCCCCAGTCAACTGATCTGAGTTTCATCCATCACCATTCTTTAGCTCACTCAGCCACCCCAGTTCAGACATGGCCATATGCAAATCAGTCTGACCCTGTGCCTCATGGGAACAGTCCAGCCCGAACTGCCAAGCCATGTCTTCCCTGGACCGGAAACAAGCATCCTGGGACCGGTTTCGGATTCATAATCCTCATCAGCCAGGCAATCTGGAATCCAGTGGCCAAGTGAGCAAGGGACTCACGTCTGAGCATACGCTGCCAACTTAGGGCGAACAAAGCGATACAAAAGGGGATGATGGATGGAGTGTTTGAGCAAATCAAACACTCACCCCCAGTCAACTGATCTGAGTTTAATCCATCACCATTCTTTAGCTCACTCAGCCACCCCAGTTCAGACATGGCCATATGCAAAGAGGGGCAGCACACATTTAAGTTTTTACCTACAGGCACAAATGCAGAATGAAGGAATATCTTGAATGTATACCTTGAAGCAAAGGCAAGACTAAAAAAACAGTATTCCAAGGAGGTGAATATTGTTATGGCGAGACACAAATTTTATACACAGCCGCAGAGACAAGACGAAACAGTTGACCAGTTTGTTACACGTTTGAGGGAGTTGTCGATAAAATGTAACTTTGGCACGATTAGAGATGAGATCATAAGAGATCAACTGATAGTGCAATGCAGAAATAAGAAGATGCAGGAGAAACTGTGGGCGGCGAAGAATCCTTCACTACAAAGTGTGATAGAAATAGCAAAGGTGGTGGAGGAGTCGGATGCATGTATGAGGGAGATGGAAAGGAAGGAGAAGGTGAAAGAGAATGTGTCTTGTGTGGAAAATGAAGAGGAGGTAGCCGCTGTAGATAGTAAAAAGAGCGGTGAAAAGGGTGGGAAAAGTAATAAGAAATACGTTGTCTTCAACAACTCAGATCAGTATAAAAGTATGGGAAGAATGTGCACTAGGTGTGGAAGCACATATCACACAGCAGAATATAAAAAGTGGTTTGCATTAGACAAGGAATGCAAGAAATGCAGGAAGAAAGGTCATTTCTATAAAATGTGTAAGTCAGGGGGTAGAACGAAAATAGCTGTAGTTCAAGGAGAGTGTGTGAGTGAGGTCTCGGGATGCAGTGTGGAGGAAAACAAAAAAATATTGTGCATAAGTGATGAAGAGTCGGAAATGGAGCCTCGGAGGAGGAAGAGACCGATTGCTATGTTTGTTATCGATGGGAAGGAAATGGAGTTATTGGTTGATTCGGGTTCATTTTGGACCATTATTCCAGAGTAATTGTTTCGGCGAAATTGGCCTGACCTGATTTTGGAACCAAAAGATATAAATCCGAGTGGTTACCAAGATGAGAGAATAGATATAATTGGATACGTGTTAGCAGACATCATTTTTAAAAGAAGAGTAGTGAAGGGGAAGGTATATGTAGCTCAATTTTGGGGTGGGGTCATCAGTACGATTTACACATCATAATAAATCCTAGGGCAAAGGACCAGGTTATGGTGGTGAGTGAGATGACAACTGAGTCAATTGTGGAAGGGATGACTAGCTTATTCAAGGAGGAGATTGGTGAATTGAAGGAGTACGTACACAAAATTGTTCTCAAACCGGATGCAGTTCCAATGCAACACAAGGTGAGGAAAGTACCCATAATAGCAAGAGAGGAAGTGAAGAAGATGTTGTGTGATTGAACAAATTGAAACATCAAACTGGATTTCACCAGTAGTTATCACTACCAAATCGGATGGAAAATACAGATTCTTTGTGGGCTTACACACGCTTAATCAGAATATAATTGTAGATAACTTTCCGATACCGAATATCAACTGATTAGTTTTGATGTTAAAGGGGGGAAGGTTCTTTACAAAATTAGACTTACGCAGTGCGTATCATCAGATAAGGTCGCATGAGCAATCAAAGCAGTTGACTGCATTCATAACTCCTGAAGGGGTGTTCCAATTTAGGCGCATGCCATTTGGATTGGCGTCTGCCGCAGGAGTTTTCCAGCGTATGATGGGATCAGTCTTGAAAGGGGTTGGACAATGTTGTGTATTTTCAGGACGATGTTTTGTTGTTTGGGTAAACAATAGAGCATCACAATATGATCTTGAATGGGGTGTTAAAGAAAATCGAGAGTGCAGGTTTAACTTTGATGAAAGAAAAATTTGTATTTGGTGTGAGGGAGGTGGAATACCTGGGTTACACGCTTTCAGAAGATGGTGTGAAACCAAAGAGAGATTTATTGGAATCCATAAGAAAGGCTCCTACACCTGTCGATAGAGACCAATTAAGATCGTTCTTGGGTCTGATAGAATATTATGCAAAATTTGTGCAAAACTTTGCAGATAAAACTGAGGGCATAAGGAAATTGTTAAGAAGGGGTTGTAAGTTTCAGTGGGAAGCGGAGCAAGGAAAGGTTTTCGAGAAAATTAAGAGAGAGATATGTGAAGCAAACATACTTACTCCGTTTGATACGAAATTGAAATCAGTACTGACTGTGGATGCTAGTGCAGTCGGTATAGGCGCAGTTTTAGCACAAGAACATGGCTCTGGGATTAAGACAGTAGCATTTGCATCAAGGTCTCTTACTAGTTCTGAGAGGAATTACTCAATAATTGAAAGGGAGGCATTGGCAGCTGCCTGGGGTTGCGAGTACTTTAGAATGTACTTATGGGGTTTTCAGTTCAAACTTCAAACAGACCATAAACCTTTGTTGAGGATTTTGTCACCGGGTGGTGCAGGGAAAGGTTCTGCGAGATTGGCAAGGTTGGCAGCAAGGATGCAGGAATTTATTTATAAGATTGATTATGTTCCTGGATGGAAGAATGCACAAGCGGATGGTTTGTCTAGACTACCATTGCGGTGGTACGAGGTAGATAAATCTGGTGTGGAGTTATCTCAATGTGAGGTATCTGTTGCGGCTATTGATGAGATTGTGGAGTTATATTGTGGTGCAATAGGGAGGACACAGTGGAATGAGAGTATGGCAAAAGATGAGGTTATGAGGTGTGTAAAAGAAATGATTGTTAAGGGTACGAGGCGTGAGAGCACGCTTCCGATTGCTGTTAGACCATACTTGAAGGTCTTGGATGACTTGTCCATTTTTGATAAAGATGAAAACATAGTGATGAAGGAGGATAAGTTTATTCCGCCACAGGATTTAAGATTTGTCTTGTTTAAGTTAGCACACGAAGGGCACCTTGGTCAGTCTCTTACGAAAAAGCGTATTTTTGGTGGCCGACAATGGATCAACAGATTACAGAGTGGGTTGAAAGGTGTTCTGAGTGTTTTGAGAGTGAGAAAAGGTTGAAAGTAGGTAGTCAGGTTACATTTGGGAAGATAGAGGATCTGGGAATAGCTTGGCATAGCGTGTGTATGGATTTTATAGGACCATTTAATGGCTTGGGTTTAGATTTGAGATTTGCCCTTGTGATGATTGATGTTACATCAAAGTGGTTGACTGTGAAGTTTTGTAGAGAGATAACTACCAGGTGTACCATTAGGTTGATGTCAAAATTTTTTTAGGGAGGAGGGTTTTCCAGCAAAACTGATAACTGACAATGGAACACAATTGACATCTGATGAGATGGTCAAGTATTTGAATTATTTTGGAATTGTTCATTGTAGGACTTCTTTGTATAACCCACAAGGGAACGGTATTGTGGAGAGGGCAAATCGAATGGTAAAAGGTGCGATACAAATGGCTGTGTCGACTGGTGGTGTGGTTAAAGAAATGGTGGAGGAATTGGTGTGGGCTTACTGCACCACTGAGAATAGTATTTCTGGGGAAGTTCCTTTTAGAATGATGAGAGGACGTTCTGCTGGTACTAAACCTATGCCAGCATGGATGAAGGATTGCATTGGTTTGGCAAATTTAAGAAGTGATAGACCAGAAGAGGAAGGTAACAAGGAAAGGATTAGCAAGATATCTGTAAATGATTTAGTGAAGGTTAAACCTGGACGCTTTGGGTGTGGTTTGACGAAGTTCAGGGGCCCATTTAAAGTCAAATCAGTTCACAATGGATGTGTCACATTATTTAATGGAGAACATTGGAACTTAAGAAGAGTTGCCTTATATCAGAAGAATAAGATAGTGGGTAGAGAGTGTAAGGGGGTTGTTGGACAAAAACTTCATCAGATTGATAGTGAAGGAGATACCATGATGTCTTCAAGAGGAGTACATGGAGTTAAAAGATTTCTTCAGAATGGGAAAGAAGATAATACCATGGTGTCTTCAGATAGAACTCCTTTTAACCAGAGATGCAGGCCTCCTCCTGGTTATTTAAAAAATGACTTGTGTGACTAAACATGTAGTTCTTATTTATTGGTGACTTTGTCTTTCATTTTATTTTAATATGTACTTTGTTTGCTTTATCATTTCTGTTTTTTTAATAGGTTTTACATAAAGATTGTATTGTTAATGAGTGAAGGGAAGAGGATATGTTGTATTCACTTATCACCTTTGTGGGGTCTTTCCCTTTGATGTGAATGTTCTACTTAGATTCTTGTGTCGCCTGTATTCCATGTATGCAGATTGTAAGATCAGTTTCCTGTTAGCCTTTATGGGGACATAAGCTTATCTCTGTAGCTCATATTAAATACCTTTCTAATCAAGCAACAAGTCTTGTGTGGCGATTTATCTTCCCCTACAACAACTTTCTTTTGTTTTCCACTATCCCATTTAACACCTTCACACACTTTTAAAAAAAAATTTCACTGTGTTTTCTGTTAGTCATTGTCACCCACTTAAATCTCTCGTTAGGTTACACACAAAAATGCAAGTTTTTCAGAGGCCAAGTTGTCAGTCATGGTGGATGAAATCGTAAGAGTATAGCTACAGTTGTTTGGAGCCCAAGTCCAATATACTCCACCCAGTGGAAAAATGGAAATGTGGATCAGGATAGTCAACAAAATGAAAGCTGTAGCCACCATCCTGCGCACACAGGAGGAAATTAGGAAGAGTTGGCACAACCTGAGGGTGAAGGTCTGTTTTCTGGCCTTCAAATATCACTTGCAGGCCCAGAAGACTGGTGGTGGTCCTCCCAGTGCCCAATTGCAACTCTTTCCCTGGGAAGAGAAGGTCTACGCCATCCTGCATTCTGAGGGATTGACAGGAATAGTTGGGGGAGTGAAGTATGGTAGGCTATACCTCACTTACTGTCACAATATTTCAATGTCCTGTATGCTCTCATCTCAGCGTTTGCTAATGTGTTCTCTATTTACTTTCCTAACATGCAGTGCTCAAAGCATCAGAGATGTTTGAGTGTTAGTTTCCATGTGCATTGTTGCGTATAGGATCACATGTATTAATCTCCAGTTCATGCCACATATTGCAATGCTGCCTGTAAGTGTATTACTATTAAATTATCATCCCAGGACCCATGTTATAAATGTCAATATGTAAATGTATGGTCCGCCCAACTAAATTTTGGCAACAGGTATGTTACACTAACCATTTGTCATGTGTTGGGAAGAAGAGATAGAAATGACTTCAACTACCATGAGACCCTGTTTCTGTAGCTCTCTCCAATATGCAACAGTGTTGTTTGCCCATTCTCACTTGTCAGCTAGGTTACAACTGATGTTCACCTCTCATGGAGTTACCCATTTCCCAAGCGCAGGGAAGCAGAGATTGAAATGACCAACTATTATGAAGCTCTGTTTCTGTAATTCTAAACAAGATGCAATAGTGTTGTTTGCACTTCTTATGGACTGACCAATCTACATGCAATGCTCTACTCAGAGACATGTCTGCCTGCTTTGCTCAATGTTGTCCTGTCTTCTCAACTGAAAATATTGATAGCATGACCAAGGGCTCACGTCAAATATATGTAAGGCACTCAGCTGATTAGAATTGGCAGGTGACCAATTGACTCTGCAATTCTAACATGATGACTAATGCTAAATATAAAACGAAGTTATGTGTTCACCTGTAATGTACACAACTAGGCCTTACAATGGTCAGATACCCATGTTACTTCTGCACTGTGGTGGAGTAAATGTTTTTATGCCATGTTTATTCCTTAATCCAAAAATGCAATGTATCAGCATATTCATGGATTTTCTCAATTCTACTTTATGTATTGAATGTCAACAAATGTCTTGTAATCATGAAAATAGATCACAAAAGTAATCTCTATCTATTTTATTTATTCCTATGTCTCTACTTACTATCACACAAATGATGTGGATGTATATACCATACTTCCACCAATAACAATGTTCTCTATTTCTCAACAGGTCGATCTGTCAAAGCACCTGGACAGAGCTTGGCCACTGAACCGACTCGCCCTCCACCCACAGATGAAGCCCTCAGCGATGACAACATTTCTGTCCATGTTGACATGGATGACCTTCCTGACATATCAGGTCAACCTGGGCAGATGGCAACAGTGCGTCTCACTGTACCTACAACAACACCCCCAACCTCGGCTGCAACATCTCAGCCATACTCCCTCCCCCAAACTATGTCCCTAGCATAGTTACTTACATCTTGAGCCCCCCCCCAGTCCTGGGTTCCAAGGTGACAATCACCAACCCAATCACTGAGGAACCAGGACCCAGTGGAAGGGTGCAGTTTGGGCCAAAGACACAGGCCTGTGGAGGTAGGGTTTGTAGGAGATGAACAGTGGGTCCGCTGAGTGAACCCACTTGTGCCACTCACACCCAGGCCACTGTTAACCAAGTCATGGAACCCAGTTAGGACTCCCAAAGCATGATGGGCCAGGTACTAATGGAAATCCAGGAGAGGAAGCAGCTGTAGAGGTACATCTACCAGTAGCTGGCTACTGACAACACCAACATGGGTCAGCTCATTGGGGTGCTGCAGGACAACAACAGCACTCTTCTGCAGGACTTTTCCACCACCATATACCCCTTCCTTGGGTCCAACCACATCCGGCCCCTCGACATCTGCTGCAGCCACAGAAAGGGAGGCTTGTCAGAGGAAGACACGACTTCAAACACACCTGTTGAAGCAGCAGTGGATTACCTCTGCCCCACATGAGGAATCGTCCACCAAAAATTCCGGGAGGTGAGAATTGCAAGACACCCACCACCGGCTGTAAAAAACCTCACACCTAAATTCCTCCAGTGTGTGCAACACATTTACTTAATGGACTATTTCTAGTCACTTTTCTGTTTCTGATAGGAGTAGTATTATAGACTTTGGATTTCAGACAATTTGGCAGCTTTAACTATGGTTTCCATCACCATGACTGACTTCTTCACCTTTAGTTTTCCCTGTTTGGTGTTGCACATTGTTTTCCTTGTTCACTGCAATAAATACACTAGTCACAAATTCCTTGTCTCCTGTAGAGAGAGAAAAACTCTGTTTATTTAGACCTTAGTCTTTAAAACCAAATCGAATACAATTCAGGGTATTAGAAATAATTAATTATTAGTAAAACAATGTACAGCTTTTTGTTAAAATCTTTAACAGGTATAAAAACATACAGAACATTCTACTTAAAAGCTGAATCGTCTTGGACTTTTAAAGTTAAGGCTATTCATTATCTTCAGCAGTCCACCATTGCAGTAAGGAGATTAAAAGATATTAAAACCCATAGGACTTGTCCGGCCTAAGTTACTCTTCTTCTTTTATTATATACAGGGTAACTGGGGTTTCTCACTACACTTCTTTGCGCTTTCCCCTGAACATTTGATTTATTTCTTTCAGGTAGTAACCCAGAGCTACAGCTATTTCTAGATATTCCATTCTTAGCACTAAATTGATTGCTTGGGCTCTCACTCTTGTGTCATATTTTTATGAACAGAATCCGTTTTCTCACTTCAACATACATGAGGCAATCAAGAAGAATGTGCATTATCTCACACTTAGTCCCCATACCGCACTTGCATAAACCATCTGGGTACATCATTTCTGCCGTGACTTTCTCCTCCACTCTCCAGGGGATTATGCCAATTCTCATTTTTAAAATATCCCACCTAAATCCATAGTTTGGGAGTGCCTCTAGGTATGGATATCCTGTATCGGTTTCCCATACTTCTATCATGTTTTTTACCGATTTTTTGTTTCTTAGATAACCTAAGTCCTGCATTCTCGACTGCTCCCTTCCTTGTGCTCTAAGTGTCACTTTTGTAAAGACTGCTTCTAAGGGGTTTTGGGTTGTACCCACATCTAGGCAACACATTGTCTCTTTTATCTTCTTTTTTGCCTCAGCTGCCCATCTTAAATTGCTATGTTGTATTTCCTCACTACACCAGTGTGACACCTTTTGAGCTTCTTCTAGAGATTGACGTTTCCAAAATCTAACCACCACCATTCTGGCCTGGGTATTCCACCCTATCAATCCTGTTTCGAGTCTAATTGCCTGTAGCATGGCTGACTTTGGCCAGGACAGTAGCGTTTTTACTGCTTTACCTTCCTCCCGATTCCAATCCCCTTTACCACTAAAGAATAGGACCTCTGCCCCATATAGTACTTGTAGGGGGACCATGGCTGAGAAAGCTTTTATCATGGGTTTGTGTGACATATCTCCGTAGGTTTTATTACATTTTTTCAAACCACAAATGGAGGAAGAAGCTTTTGCATTTTGGTTTTCTACATGTTTGGTCCATTTTAAGGACGATTCAAACCATAGGCCCAGATATTTATATTCTTTTATTGTTTCTAATTTAGTGTTATCTAGAAACCAGCAAAAGCTCTTTGGCCTTTTACCAAAGCACATTACCTTTGTTTTGTCCATATTTACTATTAGCAATTTACTCTTGCAGTATTCATTAAAAGCATTTAATTTCCTCTCTTGCCCCAACTCTGTCTGGTCAGTGATGACAAGATTGTCTGCATACAATAAGCATGAAACTTTCTTACCACTCATTCTGGGGCTAGCACTCTTCTCCACCTCCAATACTACCGGCAAGTCTGCTAGGAAGATTGAAAAGAGTAGAGGAGCTAACACGCAGCCCTGTCGGAGTTCATTGTCTACAGCTATTTTCCTTGTGAGTGCCCCCTGTGTATCTTTTACTACTTGGGCCCAGTTTCCTCTATGTAGTTCTTTTAATATTGCTAATAGGTCAGTTGGGATATCATATTTAATCAGGCACTCCCAAAATTTCCCGCGGTCCACTGAGTCGAAGGCTGCCCGGAAGTCGACAAAGCAACAGAACAAGTTTCCCCTTTGCTCTATCGTCTTCAGGGCCAGCGCCCAAAGTGCATAGCAGTGGTCCATTGTGGAATGGCCTTCCTTAAATCCTCCCTGTTCCACTGGGATAATTAGGTTTGCTTCTACCCAGTTTTTTAATTTGCCTAGGACTATTTTGGCGAAGATCTTCTCCCCAATGTCAAGTAAATTGATTAGTCTATAGTTTTTAGGACTATGCATATCCCCCTTCTTATGTATGGGCCGTATTATGGCCCCTTTCCAGGTATCGGGGAATCTCCCGGTTTTGAGGATTATTTAAAACATATCCGCGAAGAATTTTGCCCACCAGTCTGGCTGTGTTTTAATTATCAGTGCCGGGAGGTTATCAGGGCCTGCCTCTCCTGTAATGTTTAAACTCTTTATCGTTTTTCTAACCTCATCGACAGAAAACTCGGGTTTCATACCTACTACCAGACCGCTCCAGTCTGTGTACAGGTTCTCTTCCTGGTCTGTTTTTGCGCTATACAGGTCCTGTAAATATTCCTCCCAGGCCGCCTCCTCAACAATGCAGTTCATTGCCCCTTTGTGGCCTTCTGCTGCTGAATTCACTAGTTGCCAGAACTGGCGTAGGTTCCTTGTTTCAATCATCTCTAGAAGTTTTAACCAACATCCTTCTTTAAATTCTCTTTTTAACCTCCTTGTTAACATGTTATACTCTCTTTTTAGGGCCACTAAAGCATTTCCACTGGCCTGATTCTCATTTCAGGCAAACCGGCGAGCCATTCTCCTGACTTCTCTTTTCTTCTCCAGACATTCCTTTGTAAACCAGCCTGTTCGTTTTCCTATCTTTCTATTACTCACTTTGGTTTTGTTATTTCCCCCATTACCATCTCTTAATCCTTTACAGAGTATTTGGACAACCTCCTCGATTTTTCTTACATACCAGTCAAGGGTTTGTCCACTATCTATCTGTAGGTCTAGATTTTGTTGCAACCTTATTAGTCTTGAGATGTATTCATCCGTTAGTTTAGTTGTACGGCGTCTAGGGTAATCCATCTGTTGCTCTAACACTTGAGGGCGGGGTTCTACCTTTGCTGCAGGAAACTCTAGGGATAGCACATTATGGTCACTCCCTTCTCTATTTGTGAAGCTAAACCCCGAGACTAAGTGGAAGTTCCAGGGTGCCAAAAAAAACATAGTCAATAGGGCAACTCTGTGTACCTAATTTAAATGTTCTTTTGGCAGGACAGTCTTGGGGGCCCCTTCCGTTTAGGCAGAAGAGATTCTTAGCTCCTAGGAAGTTAGCCAACTGTGTGTCCTTTGCACCTAGTAAACATTCAGGGAATATTGCCTGCTGTATGTCATATGCCTCTAGTATTTCTCGGAAACAGCAGTCTACATTCTTTGTGTGTAATTTGTGGTTAAAATCTCCAAGAAGCAAAATAATGTCCTTACAGTACTTTTCACATAGAGAAACCAGATCCTCTTGAAAAAGAGCCATTTCCTCCACATATTGCTCCATAGAGGCCCATTGGATGTACACATTTATAAGTAGTATTGTATCAAGATTTATACACTCCGATAACATTATTCTACAAACCAGCAGCCAGCAGCACCAGTCCCTGCATCCCAGCAGTTTCCGTGTTAATTATCTGTAACACCCCCTTCCAAGAGTCTTGAGACAATTGCACCTTTGGGGCAGAAGGTGATTAGAGCTTCAACTCCCTGATTACATTACAGCGCACATTAAGTCAAGCGGCTCCAGCGGCTTACTCTGACTACTGCTGCTTTTCCCTCCTGAGGCGGAAGCCGGGAGGTCTCCCTCTTTACTTTGTGCTTATAGCATTTCATAAACCTCTGTCATAGCGTTTTGCAGACTTGATTTTAATAAGTGTGCTGTGACTTTGTGCTTATAGCATTTCTTAAACCTCTGCCATAGCGTTTCGCAGACTTGATTTTAATAAGTGTGCTGAGACTTCTTTGCGCTTCCTGGCGCTCTGTGTTCATTCTCCCCCTTCCCCTCGCCTCCGGACCGGCTCTCGGCTGAGGATTGACGCCGAGGGCTGTGCTCTTCGGTTTTGGCCGCCATATTGGGTGTGGGTCGGGCTGGTGACGCGCTCTAGCAGCGCTTTAAAAGGGATTGTCAGGTTAGAGCGAGTGATACTCTGACTACTGCTGCTTTTCCCTCCTGAGGCGGAAGCCGGGAGGTCTCCCTCTTTACTTTGTGCTTATAGCATTTCATAAACCTCTGTCATAGCGTTTTGCAGACTTGATTTTAATAAGAGTGCTGTGACTTTGTGCTTATAGCATTTCTTAAACCTCTGCCATAGCGTTTCGCAGACTTGATTTTAATAAGTGTGCTGAGACTTCTTTGCGCTTCCTGGCGCTCTGTGTTCATTCTCCCCCCTCCCCTCGCCTCCGGACCGGCTCTCGGCTGAGGATTGACGCCGAGGGCTGTGCTCTTCGGTTTTGGCCGCCATATTGGGTGTGGGTCGGGCTGGTGACGCCCTCTAGCAGCGCTTTAAAAGGGATTGTCAGGTTAGAGCGAGTGATACTCTGACTACTGCTGCTTTTTCCTCCTGAGGCGGAAGCCGGGAGGTCTCCCTCTTTACTTTGTGCTTATAGCATTTCATAAACCTCTGCCATAGCGTTTTGCAGACTTGATTTTAATAAGTGTGCTGTGACTTTGTGCTTATAGCAGTTCTTAAACCTCTGCCATAGCGTTTCGCAGACTTGATTTTAATAAGTGTGCTGAGACTTCTTTGCGCTTCCTGGCGCTCTGTGTTCATTCTCCCCCCTCCCCTCGCCTCCGGACCGGCTCTCGGCTGATGATTGACGCCGAGGGCTGTGCTCTTCAGTTTTGGCCGCCATATTGGGTGTGGGTCGGGCTGGTGACGCGCTCTAGCAGCGCTTTAAAAACAGACAGAGATGACTCCGCGCAGCGGACGCGTACAGCGGACGCGCTGGACCTGCGCCGGAGTCGTGCCAGAGTCCTGCCCGTCTGCGCTCGTCCGCGTCTAGGAAGCGGACGGCGCGGCGGAAGATGCTGGCCCAAGGCTCATATATACCGCAGCTGATCTGCTGTCACACAGGAAGAGTATAGCCATGTGTCGGCCGGTCTTTCCTGGGCGGTATAAAGGTAAATGCCGTTGTCCCGGTTGTGGGTAGCACCCTAATACTTCTTCGGTGCCCGGGGCATCTTGCCCTATCCCCACTGTCAACTATAAGTGCCTGTTACTTAATACCCGCTCCTTGTGTAGACATGCTTTGGACATCTTTGAGCTGTTAACAAAGGAAAAACCCTTATGCTTAATGCTTACTGAAACTTGGTTAAGTGCGTCCTCAAATCCGAATATTGCCACAGCTATCCCGCCTGACTATGTACTTTATAGACAGGATAGATCTATAGGTAGGGGTGGAGGGGTTACAATGATAGTGCAAAGATCTGCCACTTGTGTGGTCGTGCCGTCGACGTCCATTTCAGGTTGTGAGTCCCTTGTTTTTTCCATTGTTTTATCTCCCCATCAATCTTTCTCAGGGCTCTTCATATATAGACCTCCTGGCCTGCGGGGTCCCTTTTTTGATGAGTTACAGACAGCAATTACAACACTTTGCCTTAAGACAGAACATTGCATAGTGTTAGGGGATTTTAATATACATATGGATACTGAGAAGGACGGTGATGCAATTAAAATCAAAGACATCACCGCCCCTCTTGGTCTTATTCCCTATCTGTCGGGTTCAACCCATGATAAGGGCCACACTCTTGATCAAGTGTTTTCCACCATTCCCCTTGTCATGGCCTGCTCCGTCCCTGTTCTTTGGTCGGACCATTTTTTGATCTGTTTTCAAATTCTGGGAACGAGCAAATTACCTTGTGTAAACTCTAACCATCTTAGGCACCCCAGGCGGGCATACCATCGGGTCACTCCTGAAAGTATGGCTCAGGCCTGCCTGGAACATCCCTGCACTCTATCAGGTGACTTAGATAATGACCTAGATACGCTACAGAAGTGGCTGGTTGAGCGGCTGGATGAACTTGCTCCACTTTCCACGCCCCGCTCTTCTACTAAGCGGAGCTCGGCGCCATGGTTCTCGGAGTCTCTGGCTCTATCCCGGCGTAACTGTAAGGTAGCTGAGAGGTTTTGGCGTAAGCAATATGACTCGGATGCAAAGGCCGCCTACAGGGCCTCTATTAAGATCTATCATGCTTACATTCTGGCTGCTAAAAAGAGCTATTTTGCCGCCAGAGTTGAGTCGGCGTCTAACTCTTGTAGGGAAATTTTTACTATTGTCAAGGAGTTTGTCTCCCCCAAGGTTAGTGCAGTCCATCGAGAGTTTTCTGAGCCATGGGTTACTTCGCTGGCAAACTTCTTTACAAATAAAATTAAACAGATCCAAGACTCCTTTCCCTTCTCCGGTCCTAGCGCAGTTTCCAACTCTAGTAACCCTTCAAGTGTATCAACTGAGCCCAGTCCTGTTCTCTCTGAGTTTCCAGCTATGTCTGTTTCCACCTCCCTTGACCTCCTTCTTAAGATCAAATCAGGCTCCCCCTTAGACCCTTGTCCCGCTACTCTTTTGGCTAGTACTACGAAGATTCTGAACCCTTTGATCAATCCTATTCTCAATGTATCGCTGGCGAGTGGCAAGGTCCCTCTGGCATGGAAGCAGGCCATGGTTGTCCCACTTCTTAAAAAACCTGGCCTTGATCCTGAGAATCATGCAAACTATAGGCCAATTTCTCTTTTACCGGGTTTGGCAAAGATCGTGGAAAAGCATGTTCACTCTGTGCTCTCCACTTTTCTTGAAACTCATGGTTTGCTCCATCCTACCCAGTCAGGCTTTCGCTCCAATCTCAGTACTGAGACTGCTCTCCTGGAGGTAAATGAAGCCATCAAGGAAGTACTTGACTCAGGTGGAAGAGCTATGCTGGTGATGTTAGATCTGTCGGCGGCCTTTGACACCGTCCCTCATGAGGGTCTCCTCAGCAGACTCTATGAGATCGGCCTGAGAGGGACGGTGTTGAGCTGGCTTAGATCTTATCTAGCGGGTCGTCGACAGGTGGTCTGGGCCCCCCCGTACTCGGCCGAAGTTCCGCCTCTGGAGGTCGGAGTTCCTCAAGGGTCGGTGCTTAGCCCGACCCTTTTTAACATCTTTATGACTCCTTTGGCGGTGCTGGCGGAGTCTTTTGGGGCCCAGATCATATCATACGCTGATGACACCCAGCTTCTCTTCACCTGTAGAAAGGGTGCCGAGTTCGATGGAGAGGGCATCCGCGGGTGCCTTGGGGCTGTTTTCGACTGGTTTCAGCAAAACAGCCTCAAGTGCAACCCTGACAAATCGGAAGTTCTTTTCTTCGGGTGTCAGGCTGACCCGCCATGGCAGGATTGGTGGCCTGTGAATATGTTCCCTCCCTCATCTTCCTCCTCGGTTGCTAAGAACCTTGGGGTCAAAATTGATAATAGGCTATCATTGAAGTCCCAGATCATAGGCTTAACTGGTACCTGTTTTGGTCTTCTTAAAATGCTACGCAAGTTTCTCCCTTTGCTCCCTCTGGTCCATAGGAAGACGACGGTTCAGGCCTTAATTTGTTCCAGGCTCGATTACTCAAATATATTATATTTGGGTCTTCCGGACTACCTGTTGCAAAAACTACAGGTGGTCCAAAACTCGGCAGCAAGGGCCATTTTTGGCCTTCCCCGCCATGCTAGAGCCTCGGATTTGTTACTCTCCCTTCACTGGCTTCCTGTCAGAAAGCGGATTGTTTTTAAGGCACTTACATTGGCGCACAAGGCACTTCATGCTGGAGGTGCCAAGTACATTCAGAAACGCCTTACCTTTTACAAGCGGACAAGATCCCTCAGATTAGAATCTCTTGGTCCGGCAACGGTCCCTATTATCAGGAAAGCTAGGGTAGGCGGATGCTCCTTCCAACATCTCGCCCCTAAGTTGTGGAACACCCTCCCCCTGGCACTCTGCTGTACTTCGAACCTGCTGTCCTTTAGAAAAGGTTTGAAAACTTGGCTCTATAGTCAATAAGGCATGCTTCCTATCCATTTTCCCCTTTCTGTTTCAGCTATGGGTCAGAAAGCGCCAAGACAATCCTTGGAGTATCCGAGCGCTATATAAGACACCCATAACATTAACATTAACATTAACATTAACATTTGCATCTTACAGTTATTTCAACTACTTTTTTCATAATTCTATTATTTTTTTTTTTTTATTGTGGTGTTGTCAAAAAACAAATGATACAGTCACATCTGCATACCTGCAGGCAAAAGGTGAAGAGCAGTAATCAGGTTGAGTTGTAGAACACAGCCATTCAGTCCACAACCCTGAGGTCGGACGGCATCTCAGTATAGTAAAACCACAGTAAAAGCAAATTATTACCTGCATTGGACATAGATAGGGTATTCACACCACTTATTTTGCTTTGAACAATAACAATAACAATAACCAAGTAAATAAATCCAGCAGAGAGAGTCAGAATAGCACATAGTCCAACCTGAGTGACCAGCTTCAACTAGTGGTGCCGGAGCGCCCAAGGCCCCTGTCGGTATAAAACATATTCACAGGAAGAACACATATTTCGTAGAAAAACATAGGCAGATCACAGCAAAGGCAAGTCCCATACCTTCTAGCTTACACACCCCCCCCTGGATCCCTACGGGGCAACGCCAGTTCCACCGTTGGAGAATCACACAGTTCGCCACGGTATGAATTCCAGTGTCCCCATTTCTTGTCCCACACCTTGGGGCAGCCCCTTCTTTTATACACAGTTTTTACCGCTATCATGCATTGGTCCAGTGTAGCCACCCATCCCACTACCAAAGGTCTGTCAGGGGAGCCCCAACTCATCGCTACGGAGCGTTTGATCAACAGAAACCCCAGCGCCGCCCATTGTAACTCCGGAGCGGTTAGGTCGTTTGGTCCCCACACGTTGAGGACACATTCCCTAGGCGATGTGGGGAGCGGCTTGCCCAGGGAGCTGCTCATTTTACGTATCGCAGCCGTCCAGAACCGCTGTATCATAGGCAATCCACAGAATGTGGTAAAAGGTCCCAGAGAGTCCACAACCACGTAGGCATAGTGCGTCAGGTCGTCGACCAATTTTGGCCAGGGTAAGGGCGGACATGTATGCTCTGTGCAATACTTTTAGTTGGATCAATCTAAACCTATGACATATGGCCGATTCCCTCGGAGACATTAGCGCCGACCGCCAGTCTTCTTCAACTATGGGACCCAAATCTGCCTCCCACTTGGTCCGCAGGGACAGGAAGGGGTTGGGGAGGTTATTGCAGAGCTTACAATAGGTAAGGGAGATGGCCTTTTCAGGTAGGGGCTCTGATAACAGCCTGTCCTCCAGAGAGGAGGTGTCAGGTATGGAGGCAAAGTCAGGAAAAGCGACCCGAAGAGCGTGTGTGATTTGCAGGTACCTAAAGAACTCAGTGGATGCAAGGGCGTATTTAGCTTGTAGGTCACTAAAGGACAGCAATTTACTCTTGTGGAGAAGGTCTCCAACCTCAGAAATCCCGATCACGTCCCATCTGTCAAAGCCCTGGGAGAAGCAGAGGGAGCCCAGGCGTTGTGTGGACCACAAAGGGGATGCCTTGGTAAGTTTATCGGCCCATCCCAACTTTCTATTGGCTCTGTGCCAAATGTCCACCGTGTGCGCCATAGGTCCAATGTATCTAGATTTAGTGGGTTTACAATATAGGGCCCCCAGATAACCTTCCCGACCCGTTTGATCTCTATCCAATAGGAAGGCCGGATTCAGAGGTGAACCTTGTATCCAGTGGTTGATCACCACAAGCTGGGAGGCCCAGTAGTAAAGACGGAGGTTAGGAAGGGCTATTCCCCCATCGTACCAGCCCTGAAACAGCTTACAGAGAGCAATCAGAGCTGCGCCGCCGTCCCAAAGTAGCGTTCGGAGCTCGCTTTCTACCGCCCTGAAATATGAGTCCGGAATGGGGAAGGGGCAGTTTTGTGGGACATACAGGAAGCGTGGAAGCGCTAACATTTTAAACAATGCCGCCTGGCCCGGGAGAGAAAGCGGGAGTGATCGCCAATGAGCAACATCGCCACGGAGCCTACGTAGTGGGCCTAGCAGGTTACGGTCATAGAACAACTTGTGGTCGTGAGTGATGAAAATACCAAGGTATGTAAAGCCATCCGTGGCTATTGTGATTGTAAACCCCCTGGGCAGGTGAGGCGGAGGACCATGTAACATGTACAACACCGATTTGGTCCAGTTTATGGCGTAGCCCGAGTATTTTCCAAAATTAGTAAGGACGTGGAACAGGCTGTTGATGGAGGACTGTTGGGACGACACATATATCAAGATGTCGTCGGCGTAGAGAGAGATCTTGTCTACAGACTCATCGCTCCACCGCAGGCCTTTGATTGAGACATCGGTGCGGACCCAGTGAGCAAAAGGCTCCAGGGTGAGGGCAAACAGCAATGGGGAGAGGGGACAGCCCTACCTGGTGCCCCGATGGAGAGGAAATCTCCGGGACGTGAAATTATTGACCCGGACCTGACCAAGGAGGTCCATATACAAAAGACGCACCCATCCAATGAATTTGGGTCCAAAGCCAAATCGATGGAGAACCTCAAACAGGTAAGGCCATTCAATCGAGTCGAATGCCATCGCTGCGTCGAGGGATAAAAAAGCAGCATCATGAGACATGGTGGGCTGACGACTCAGCATGTTTTGCACCCTACGGAGATTCAGCGCCGTGTTCTGGCCCGGAAGAAAACCGGACTGGTCGGAGTGTATCAGGGAGGGGAGCACCAGGAGAAGAGGAGTCGCTAATAGTTTAGCCAGGACTTTGGCCCCAGCGCTGATCAGGGAAATCGGACGATAGGAGCTGCAAGCAGTGGGAGGCTTGGCTGGTTTTAGAATGACCGCAATTGAAGCCAGTCTTTGATTGAGGGGTAGTACTCCGAGCTCTAGACTCTTCGTAAACATGTTGAGAAGATGAGGAATAATATCAGGGACCATTCCTTTCAAGAATTCAACAGGGACTCCATCGGGGCCCATGGCCTTGCCGGAGTTCACCGCAAAGAGCACCGTGGTGAGCTTGTCCACGGAGAGGTCAGCGTCAAGTGCAAGCCGATCGGGGCCCGAGATGGTCGGGAGACGGATCTCATCCAACAGTTGCCTGGATTCGGCGGACGAGTAGGCATTACCAGCAGTGTAAACCTGTTCAAGGTGGTCGGCAAATGCCTCTGCAATGTCTTGTGGATCCATCGCCACAGACCCATCTGGTCTAGTTATGGAAGATATCCATCGAGATCCTTGGTCAAGACACTCCAGCCATGCGAGCATCTTGCCTGCACTGTCCCCAAATTCATAGACCCGATGACGCGTATGGAGCAACCGCGCCTGTGCTTTCTCTTGGGCCAGCGCTTTGTAGATCAATTGTGGGCACGTAGGCGAGCAGCAGTGGAATCCGAGGGTACAACATTATGGGACGCCTCAAGGCTGATAAGGGCAGATTCCGCCTGCGTGATTTGCTTGGCGTGCTTACGCAAATGACTCATCTTGAGTGCTAGAGCTTCACCTTTCATAACTGCTATGTAGGCCTCCCAAAGCGTAACCGCCGAGTCCACCGAGCCATCGTTTTCCGCAAAATAAAGATCCTTTCACTCCCGCAGCGCCTCTCTAATACAGTGGATCTGCACGAGCCAGGGAGTAATAACGATAGGTCTTTGCGCTACCTCGCGATTATAAGTTAGGTCTACCACGAGTGGCGAATGGTCGGATATACCACGCGGAAGGCCCCTCGGACGGACAAAGCAACCAAGGTCTGCGATGGGGCAAAAGAAATAGTCAATTCTGGACATGCTGCTGTGTACGTTATAATAATGCGTGAAATATGGTGTGTCCGGAAAGTGGAGACGCCAGATGTCTTTTAATCCCAAAGCATGGGCAAAATCAGCCAGTTTCGAGCTCTGACGGTGTGATCCTCTCTTGGGCCTGCGGTCCAGATCGTCGCACATTGTGGCGTTGAAATCCCCACCTATTATGAGTGTACCCGGGGAGAGGCCTAACAATTGGGTGCCCAGTTCTTTAAGGGATTCCCTTACTAAGGTTGGCGGGAGGTATGCGGAAATGATGTTCAAGGGACGCCCCTCCCAGGTAGCCTCCACTATTGCAAAACGGCCCAGGGGGTCGGCCCAGCAGCGTGAGTGGGTGAGTGTAAGAGATTTCCGAACTAAAATCCCGGTGCCCCGGGACCTAGTGGTGAACCCAGCGCGGACCAGAAGCTTATACCCCCCTTTCTGCAGCGCCTGACAGGTGTTGCCAACCAAATGGGTCTCCTGCAACAAAACTATGTCGGGGAAGTGGCGCCTAAGGAATTGAGCGACCACACTCCTTTTTATCTTGTGACCTAAACCATTGACGTTCCATGTGAGGATAGAAAGGGATCTAGAAAATAGTTGAGCCATAGCTGTAAGGCGGGAGAGTCAAATGAGTGGATCGTCCAGGCAGGGACCAATTATGTCGGCCAGGCCTCGGGGTCACTCGGAGCTTGGGACGGATGAGGACATGCGGTCCCTGGGAGCTAGGCAGCCGCCAGGACAGCAGGCCATGCACCACGGGACCCTGGGCAGGCAGAAGGCAAAACTAAAGACGACTCTGCTGGAGATACAAGGATGGGTGAGCAAGACTAGATGACCGTTGGAGACTCTGCTAAGGACAAAAGTGAACCACATAACAGCAACAAAACATTGCCAACGCCCCCACCCCTTCCCCCCACCCTGCTTCCCTGCCCGCGGATTCAGAACTATCCACCCCCAACTAGGCAGAGTGCCTGTCGTCCTCCCACTCATAATTGGGGTACGAGAGAAGCCGCCAGTGCCGCTTGCCCGATTTAAAAACAGTATAAATGAAATACACTTGTAAGATCATACCAGAAGACTCATGCAACATTCACATAATAGAAAACTTACTTGTCAGTCAGCCGGTGCGTCCCGACCGCGGTCGGAGGAGAGAGGTCCCAGAAACAGAGGTCAGTCCAAAAAGAAGAAGCACGTTGCCGCAGGCAGTCACTTCAATCTCAAAGCAGCCACATGGTAGAGACACCAGTGCTTTTCGGCAGATCCCACCTCAGCAAAGGAATGTCATTCCACTCCATCAAGAGGTCCGGTGAAAAGATCCGGGCTCTCAGGTGGGTGGTCTTCTAAGGAGGGCTCGTTCGGCGTAGATCGATTCCGTGGAGAACCTCCGACCCTACTCCAGCCCTCCAACCAGTCCCATACCTCCTCCGGCGAGAGAAAGAACCATGTTTTTCCATCCATCTCGACACGTAGTTTCACCGGGAAGAGCATGGAGTATTTGACGCCTTTATCTCGCAACACCTTCTTGACCTCCAAAAAGCTGCGACGCCTCACCTGTACCTTAACCGTGAAGTCCGGGAACATGGTGATTCGTTTTCTAGGAGAAGAGGCGGGGCGGACCTAGCAGCCTGTAGTATAGCGTCGCGATCTCTGAAGTTGAAGACCCTCGCAATGATGGGGTGGGGGGGGCCCAATCCTAGGTCTACCCCCTGGGACCCTATGCGCTCTTTCAATGGAAAAATAACTCGAAAGTTGTTTCGGTTGAAGGTGCTTCGTAACCAGGGACTCCACAAATAGGTCAGCTGATGGCTCCTCCATTCTCTCCGGGACCCCTAGGATACGGATGTTGTTTCGTCTCGCCCTCCCTTCATAGTCGTCCAGCTGTTGACGTTTCTGTTTCTGCTGTTTCTGAAGTTGGGCGACCTGCTGCTGGAGTGTAGAAGTATCATCAATTAAGGTCGCCGTCTTGACTTCCACGTCTTTAACTTTAGTGTCCATTTTACGCAAGTCGGCTCGCAAGAGGGTCACCTCAATGTTCACGGAGTCAATTCGAGTCTCAAGTGAGGAACGAACTCCAGCAATGGCCTCCATTACGTCCTCAAGGGTGAGTGTCTTTGCCCCTTGCGAGGGGGACGCGAGCTTCAGATCTCCCGGGGGGGCAGCGTCTTTGTGGTCCCATCTGGCTCCCCAGGAGTTCTTATTGATCTGTCTCTGAGTCTGGGGCCGTGACCCCTTGCCGGATGCCATCTCTTCCGGCTGGTGGAATCTCAGAACAATCTGGGCAAGACGGGGTCGAGCACAAGGTCGACGGCCAACACGTCCCCACGGCGATGGAGCGGAACAGGAGCAGATTTCACAGCACCCTCGGGCCATCTGTCACAACACCAGCAGGGCACACCTCGTGTGGGTCCACAGGCGCAGGTCGCCTCAGCGCCCCGAGAGGTGGGCGCAACGTGCGAGGCTACACCAGTATATCCACGGGGCACACGGCCCTCAAGCGTTGGATGGAAGCGCCAAGTGCCAGGGCATAGAGGGGCACAGCAACCAGGGGCGCCGTCACCACCGCAGGACAGGTTCAAGCTACGGGACAGGGGTGGCGTGTACTGTAGATAGGTGGCCAGATCACACCCGAGGCGTCAGTCCCTGTCCCGGCCCCCGGTGGACTCTACAGAGCCGGATAAATTCCCACTGAGTAGGCCCGGAGCAGGGCCGGCAAAAGCAGAGACTCGCCAGGGTCCCCAGGGCACACCCCCCGCAGTTCAAGGGAGGCGCTGCTGACGGGACACAGGCGGGGGGGCCACATGTCCTCACAGGTCAGAAGGGCAGCGCTCCGGGGCTTCAGAAATAGTGAGTTCAAAGCCGGGGGCCGCCTGAGATGCGCCCTGGTGTGGAAGTAATCCCTGCCGTCCACCCTCACATGGGTCCAGAGTGGCTGCAGAGCGCGAACCAGAGGTCCACCCCTCCTCAGCAGGATGGATGGAGGTACGGCGGGCAGCAAAGCGGCAAATCGGGTCCAACCTGCAGGACGCGGGCCGTCCGAAGCTCCACGGTCAGTAGGCCCCGAAGCCGGGGCGTCACGTAGACGGCTCCCCGGCGCAGGAGGGATCTCCGCAGCGCCACACCTCACAGGCCAGGGGCAGCTTCGAGGATTGTGCAGGCGGCCCAGCCCACCCCGGTAGGGCAGAAAGCAAGTCCGGCGGGCGGCAGGGAGGCGACACGGGCTCCGATGCAACCCGGGCCCAGCTACTCTTAGCCGAGGCCGGTCAGAAGGCTGGCCGGGTTTCCAATGCGGCCACCATATTGCGGAGCCCCGGGACCTCTCAAGTCCTGGTCACACAGCCTCCGGGGAGCCCGGACGGGGCCAGCACCTCGCTGAAACAGGCACAGTCGTCTCCTGGGGGGGTTCCCTTAAATAGGAGAGGGATCCCCCGTCTGCGGACGGATCACTGTGGCGGATCGTCGGGCAGGGGTCGGGAGTCGCGTTAGCAAGCGACCATTCCCGCCGGCTGTCGGCCACGGCCCCTTTTTTTCATAACTCTCGTAGACACCAGGGTCATTATTCCACCCGCAGGACGCCCAAATCTATTCTTCTTTGCAGGTGGAATTAACTGGCAGAAACCATCGAAAATGAGTGTCTTGCCAATAACCAGGTCTCCTGGATACACATAATTTCTACGTTTTCTCCAAGTTCATTTACATTTTTTTGTTTTTCATCAGCTCCTAACACATTTATGTTCCAGGAGGCCAGTCTTATGCTATGTGGCATACCTTTTTCCTATTCAATGTCCTCTAACCAACCTTCCTCCCCCTGTTCTTCCACGAATTTCTGTGATGGGCCTGCCTGCCCTAACTCCTTGCTCCAGTTCCCCCACCACTGGTCGATATTTGAATTATTTGCTGTTATTTTTATGTTTCCTGGCGTCTCGCCATCCTCAACCTCGTACTCACATAACCTGACCTGTCTCTTTCCTAGACCTGCGTGGCATTTAAGGAAGTGTTGTCCCTGCCCTTCCTTCTCACCTACATCTACCAATACTTCGTTCTCCTCTAGCAGTCTTATTCCCTCCTTCTGTAACCCAATTGCTGCTTTCTTGATCGTCTCTATTACCAGGTTGGAATACAGTGTATCTTTTGTAATCTCTTTCCCTTCTTCGACCTGACTGAACCCCACTACCCTTAGGTTGTTTGTTCCAATTGCTTTGAGGTTCTGACATTTTGCAAAACCTTTCAGCAGTTGTGATCTATTTAGGGGCGGCCTCTTTCCAAGTTTCTTCCCCCCTTTTCTTATCGGGATTTGTTCAAAGTATAACTCCATGTTCCCGTTTTTCTCTTTTCTTACCCTAGACAGTGGGGATATTTCTTTCATATTAGCTTTAACTACTTTTTCATTAGAACTACCAGGTCTAATCTCCCTTGTGACCCAGGTCTGCAGATTTCCTCCCAATTGCCTCGCAGTCACTTTGGACACAGCTAGGGGGCCATTTCTATCTGGGTTCTTTTGTGTGTTCGAATTCTTGAGACGGGGCGTCGCGTTTAACTGCCCTTTTGCAGTTTCCTTTTTTTGTGTACTACTATAGTGTACAGATCCTTTTATGACTCTTCCCTGTGTACCTGTGGAGAAGTGTGGCTCACTGGTTAGAGGAGGTAGATCCTGAAGCAGAGGTCAGACCCGGGACCAGGGTTCAATTCCCGACGCGGCAGGGTCTTGAGCCCAAATATCCACGGACTCGATAATTCTCGTTTCGGTGCCTACTCGAATCACGGGTTCACACTCTGCAGCTCTGGGCATTAGCCTGCTTAATCTCCACTACGGCCCCCCCGCGGCGGGATGCCTGGCTTTCACCTTGGGGATGCCCAGTATCTCACAGGGATAAAGCCAGGACGGGTTCCCAAGGCAAGCGCCGAGATGCCTACGGGTAATCGAGCGCTATATAAGAACGCATAATAATAATAATAATAATACCTCCTATCTTTACCATCTCCGTTTCCTCGACCATTATTTGTTTCCTTTTACTTACAATATTTTACCTACACCGCTTGCACATTTAGTTTCACTACTTCTATGTCCACATCTATTATGCTCTGCTCTCCTTATTATCCTCATAGGCCATTTTTATATATATACTTGATGGCTCTCCTTGAGGAGGTTATCAGTTTGACTTTTCCCCTTAATATCTCTCTCTGGCATTGGCGTTTTATCTACCATCTTTGGCAAAAGCTCCTTCCCTAAGGTCGGTTCATTGCTTTCCTCCTGTATCTGTATTGGTGACTCATGATCAGGGATTTGTCTTACCATTGCTGGCATGAGAGCCCTTATCCCCTGCAGCTCCCCCTCTATTTTGCCTAAGTAAACAGTTTGATTTTTTAACACCGTATTATTAGACAGGGTTACTTCTAGTAGACCTTGTAAGGTCTTTTGGAGAATCAACATTAGATCCAACATAGAGACTGCAGACATTGATGATAAGTCCCGATTTAGATCTGGATTTATCTCTGGTGTTGTATTTAGTTCGTCGGCTTGCTTCAAGCTGTTATCTAGGGTTCCCAGCAGACTTTTAAGGTCCATTCTTTTCTCGGTTGTCCTGCAGCTCAGGGAGATTTCTGATGCTTTCTCCTTCCCTTCCGAGGGTGTTGGGCTGTCCTGTTGGATCAGGCTATCCAGGTCGTCTCTCTCCAGGTCATATGAGAAGAGTGCCTGTGGTGATGATGACAACCGTGGCGAAGGTAGACCCCCCTGAACCAGTAATAGCTGTAGAGAGTGGTTGACCATATTAAGGGAATCGGTCTCATGCATCTCCACCGGTAGGGAGGTACTTCCTTTCTCGCCCATATCAGAGTTCCCATTTCTTGTAGCTGATTCACTTATAGATTTTCCGTGGGTTAGGGTTTGGTCATGTATTTGAGCTGATGTGACAACTTTTTTGAAATGTCTCCCCACAAAGTCCTTCATTGTTGTGGCTCTGGCTGTAGGGTCAACCACAGCTTTGGTCTTCATTAGCCCCTTTCTTTTCCCTTTAACTGGAGACAAGTCTAGACTCCCACTATTCCCTTCCAGGGAGCCCGGGCTTACTACATTTGCCACCTTCGCTTTTGTCTTTGAGTTTTGCTCCGCCACTTTTTTACCTTTTTTGGCGGCCATCTTGGCGATTTCACCCGGTGTTAATGTTACTCTTGGGGCTAGTGGCTCTTTTTCGTTGTCTGGGATAGGGGGGGGGGGGGAGTGTTTTGGTAGTATGGTTTAGTCCACTACTACTATTGCCTAAGTCGAACAAGTCTTGTGATTATGGCTCTTCGTATGCACAAAAATAGACCTCGGTGGGGTGTCAGTTCAACCACCGATTTGCTGCTGTATTGTTGTCTAAAAACCCCAAATCACAGGGTCCCCCGATTGCTCGAGCCAAGAAGCGCAGTTCCACTCTGCTACTGGGGTTTCATGCTCCTCCTCTCCTCACCCCTCACTTACCTCTGCGTGTCTGCCTTGTTTAGCGCACCTGGTGCCCGGCCCGTCTGCCAGCCGCTTTGAGCAGGGAACCCCCTGCCCCACCACGTCTCTTGTAGCCTTTCTAGCAGTCCTCATTTTTCCTTCCGTGCCGGGTACAAAATCGATGCCGGTTTTCAAAATCGATGCCGGTTTGCCTTCTGCAGCTCCGCTCACCGCTGCTTGCGCTGTCTCACTCTCCTTCCTCTACGTCGGACATCGATCGTACGTGGGGATGGCTTTGGGACGGAGGCAGAGGCGGGCTGCAGGCTACGGGCTACGTCGCGTATAGGTGAGAACACAGCAGAGCATCCTTGCCTCCTGTAGTAAATCTCACATCTAACAATGTATGTATGATCCCATGTGAACTTTACAATGCCAAAACAAGTTACTCATGTAAGTATGAATATGTTGACTGTAAACAATGTTTACCACAGCATTACAACCATGTCATACCAACAAATACATACAAGTGTCTGGTCTTATATTATATGTATTCCATTCTTCCAATCATAGTCTGACATGATGTCAAAAACATAGCAAATCATACATTACTCAAATATTCTGTGTCAGTGATCATATTTTCAGGTGCAGACCTTAACATCATGGAATGAGGGGACACATAAGACAATTTCCTATAGAATAGGCAACATAAAAACAGGCCTTTAAAATCAGCTGGAGGCATATCGCCTACCTCACAAAAGCAATCCCACATCATTTTAAACCAATAAACAGATATATGGCAGTGCAACAGTTTCTGATCACAGCATCATTCCAATCCAGTGTTGCTGCATCTGGTGGAATGCCACAAATAAATGTCAGTGATGGGCCACAAGCAACTTTGGCCTACAATGAGGACAGACCTCGACAGCTACATACAGTTCATACGCAATGAGGATTTAGCCAATGTGAAGGCAGAATAAAATTATTTGAGACCAACACAAACATTTTTGGGAGCACATGATGGCACACATTTTGCATTAAGACCACCACACCATGAGGAACAAGTCCAATGAACCCTCTTTACTTCCACTCTATTGCTGTGTAAGCTGTATTGGTACAGATTTTGTACACCCAAGATCTGTGGCAGACATTTCCAGGAACAATCCATATGTACTTTTACGTTCAAACAGCATATATAACTGCTGCGGTCACAACTCTGAAAAGTTCAAATGAAGATGCCATGGTGAAGGTACCCAAAACAGATTAAAACAAAGAGATTAGCTATGAAACCATGTATGACACAATTGCATAGTCAACTTCTGGAGAACACAGTCCATGGCAACATTCTAAGCTAAACAGAGCCACACTAACAAAGCTAAGCATGTCTCATAACCTTCCTCAATAAACACCTTTCACCAGATTTTGCCCAAGCTTTTCCTTCCTAGTATTTCCCATAAACATCCTCCTCATGTCATTACAAGAGTTACTTTAATAGTAAAAGTCATGACATTTCACAAAATACTTACACTCATGAGAAGAAGCTACCAATGAGATCTTGACTCAAGCCAGCTCCTTCCATTTCACCACTATCATCTTCATTTTCCATTGCAAGATCCTCACCCGGTGGGTCATCATTGTCTTCATTCCCCGAAATATAAGAGATGTTCTGTAGTAGGGCAATGTTGTGGCGCATGCAGCTGGCCATGGTGATTTGACACACCTTCCCGGGTGAGTAGAAGAGGGCTCCCCCAGTCTTGTCCAGACATCTCAATCTGGCCTTCAGGAGCCCAAAAGCCTGCTGCACTGGTATTCTTCCATGGGCCTTGTTGAAGAGGACTTCCCCTGGTGTCGTTGGATTCCTCAGTGGTGCCAGAACCCATGGACAGTTGAGATACGCTGCGTCTCCTAGATAGAAGATAGACAGAAGTGCAACAATAAATCATATGCTTTCTGATTATAGCACCTGACATTACCCACACAAAGTTAGTACAGATCAAACTTACCAACAAGCCAGGCCTTCTCCGGTAGTAGTTGTGACATCATCTGGGGTATGGTGCTATTCTGCAAGATGAAGGAATCATAGGCTGAATCTGGGAACCAGTCACAGATGTTTTAGATGTGCAAATCTGGTAAGCAGACAACTTGCAAGTTGATAGAGTTGAAGTGCTTCCTGTAACGTTAAACTTGTTCCTTGGCTTGCAGAGGTACTAAGGAAATATGGGTGCATTCAATGGCACCAACCACATGTGGGATGTGGCCAGATCTATAGAAATCCTCCTTCACAGTGGCTAAATACTCATCTCTGGGGAACTGGATCTAGTTGTCCATGTGTCTCATCATTGCTGAAAGCATATATTGTAGTACGCCACTTAACATTGGTTGTGGCATACCACCCGATATACTCACAATATATTGAAACCAACCTGTGTCCAGAAAATGCAATACCAACATAGGTTTCACAATTGTGGGATGCATGCAGGATAAGTGATTTGAGGAAGGAGATCAGCCGTAAATCCTGTATTGTTTGTCTATTCAAACAAAACGTCTTGATGACATGCCTTTCATGCAATATCTGAAGGTCTTGAAAGGGGCAGTACACTGGAGGCTGCCATATCCTCCCTCTCCCAGGGTACCTATGTGAGGAGTGAAAACAATTTTGAACACTGGTCACAAAGTCCACTATAACATATATGAAGACTGAGTCAAAAAACGTGACAACACATAACTGCTTCGTAAAGCATTACACATAATTTACATAATCATTGTTTACTGTCCAACATCCACTAATAATCCCTATATTGTCTATAACAGAAATATGCACATTATCTAATTAGAAATGTGAAAATGTGCACTATAATAATAAATTAAGAAATGTATTTAGTCTAGTGCACCCTGCACATTTTGTCTGCACTACACAGATGATTTGTGAGTTGGAAATTACATGGCTGCATTTTAAATGTGAAAATGCTAGCCCTCATTTGTAGTGGCGGTGAGGCACTTAACAGTCACCAATACCGTAGTTCCAACCGATAAAATGGCTGATGCCAGACCTCGCATATAAGACATTTGGGACATCCTGCGAAATGAACCGTGTGGTGCCTGGTTTCTTACACGGTGGAAACAGCCGTAGGATAATGTTGATGATTGTGACAGACGCGGTCCAATGGCTGTGTCTGTCTATGCTGATGACCGCTTACATGTACTCTGCTGTTTGAAAACTAACTCACTTGCCTACTGACATTGCTGCTATGAACACCTCCTCCACTGTAGCTGTATTTGGCAGCACTGGTGGCAATCATGCCAGGCCAAGCATGTGAGAGGTCATGTCCCTTCTGTCCAGTGGAGCTGGAGACCCTGGTTGGCGAGATCCTTCCCCAGTATGGCCAGGTGTATGCCTTACCAAAGGAACAGGTATCAATTTAAAATATATTACTTACTCTCTTCAATGTCATCCTTTACATTCCCACATTCTACAATATGCCCCTGAGTCCCAGAGCGAAATCTGAATTTTTATTGTGCTCTTTTGTGGTCCCTACATAGGACAATCATGCAATGTATTTTGAGGCATGTTACTTTGTGGACTTAACATCACCATTGTGATGTGTGATAAGCCTTATATCCTACTTGTGTTGCATGGACATATCTATGCATGTATGCATTTCATGGATGTGAAAGACTGCTCAGTATATGATTTACACTTATGTAAGAGAAAACCCTGCACTGATCCAGATTAGTGGTCTTAGACAACCTTAGAAAGCTCTCTAAGTGGTAGCTGTGGAGAGCAGCCTTCAGGCTTAGTCCAGAAGGAGTGTAAAGCAGCTTGTTTCACTAGAACATAATCTTATAGGTGTAGATTAAGTGAAAAAGAACCACACAATGTAGAAATATGAATTTATTATAAGAGGCTTACTAACACATACAGATATCCCCTAGCCAGAGATATACACAATGCACACGATAATTTGCAATAGAAACAGGTAAGTAGCACAGAATACACAGTGGTCCCCAAGGGGAGACCAAACCATATACTAAAATAGTGGTATGTGAACCATGACATGAGTCAAGACAATAGTCAGAGAATGAAGAAGTGCCGGGGACCCAAGGAACCACTCAAGGTGAGTATCTAGGAGCCCCTTGGAGGATGTGTACAGTATAGGAACACGACTGTGTAATCCGCACAAATCAACGTGTAAGTCATGGTTGCAATTTTAAAGAAAGAGGACCCTTCCCTGTGGACCCTGAAAAAGCGCAGTGGAAGACTAGAGGTTGGAGTGCTACCCCACCCGTGGATACCCTTGGAACCAGGTTATCTGCACCAGGGAAGCTGGGTGCGTAGGTGTGAAGTGGTGTCGGAAATCGGCATCAAACTCTATGGGAGACTTCAGGAAGATGCCACTGCTGGAGAGTAGGAAAGTGTCAGGGGGAACCCAAAGGTGGATTCACGATAAGAAGAACCTTCAAGTAGAGTGGACAGAGTGTAGGTCACTCAGGAGTGACCAGGAGGCACGGAAGATGAAGGCACACTGATGTCGGGTGTTGCAGGAGAGCTGACAATGACCTTGGAACTGCAGCTGTGTAAACCAGGTGATGTACACAAGCTGTCCCATGTTGAATGTCGAGAGTTGAGGGGTCGGTGTCCAGCAGGACCACCAACAAGCCTTAGCAACTGCAATTAATATGGAAGTTGAAAAAGGTGCAATGTGTGGACCTGCATGGTACAGAAGACTCACCACAAACAGGGGAGCCAGGGTAGGCCCTAAGCAATCAGTGGAGCCCAAAATATTCAAAGGTGACCCTCAACAGGACCCACAGGCTGGAAGCACTGGAATCGCAAGATGACCTCCAGCAGCCTACTAAAGAAGCAGGCCCACGGTGCAAGAAATGCGGTGTGGTTGAAGATTCTAGTCACTGGAGAAGCTTGAGGATGGGGCTACATGGAGCCCAAAGATCTTGATGGAGGAAAGCCAACAAGCCTTTGAAACTGCAAGTTGACGCTGTGCAGAGGGGTTCGGTTTCTGCAGCTCCAACGTGGAATACTTGCCTCAAACTTGGTATGAGGACCGGGCAGGCCTTGAGGGATGTGGAGAACCACCACCTGTGCTGCTATGCCTTTTTAAGTCTGTGGGAGCCCAGGATCAGAAGACTGGCCAGCTGAGGTACGGTGCCTGTAGATGCAGGGAAGTGACTCCTTCGCTTCAAGGTAGATTCCTTCAGGTGTTTTCGATGCTCACAGGCCTTGTAAGGTTTCCTGTATGGTACACAGGCACGGACATTGCAGCAGACAAGCAGGCTGAAGAGATCAGGAGCAGCAGGAGTCTTCCTGGTTGCAGCTTTGATGCCCAGACTGTCGAAGTTGAAGTGGTGTCTGAATTGAATCGTCTCCCACGACAAATCTAGGGATATTCCCTCAGGTAAGCCCTTAAGTACCCTAAGGAAAGGGTTGAGCGAATCAGGGTTCAATCCCAGGGGAGGGGTTGGACAGTGGGGCGGATACTCCCATGTCCTTTGTCCAGTTTCGCACCAGAGCGGGACCCAACGGCCCCCTGAGCTGGTTTGAACTGGACAATGCAAGTGGGGTACCAAATGTGCCCTTCAAGCAACTGAGTGGCTCTGGCAAGTGCTCCCACCCGTCCCGAATACACTAAACCCTGACTGGGAAGTGGTCATACCTCCCTGTGACAGGATATCTATTGTTCTGCCTTCCCCTGATCGAGCTTGGTTCAGCAGCAGGAGGGCAGAATCGTGTCTCTGGTCAGCAGCAGCCATGTTGTGCTGTCCGGGTCTAGAAGACTGGTACTGGGAGCACTGAGGGCCTAACGGAGGGCCTTTACAGAGCTTGGAATCATACCCCCACACCGTTTGCGGTGTGGGGGTATGATTCCAACATGTTTGATACCAAACATGATAGGGTTCGTAACAGCCAGTTTCGAGATGATCATCGTGCAATAGCACGGTGCTCCTCTATATGTTATATGGCTGTCTTACTTACAACCTGCAATAATGGACTCCGAAGGCTGTAGGGGTCTCCTGCTCAAGCAGGGGTACCCTCACACTAAGAACTGAGCACCCTGCCTTCAGGATTGGAAAGGCCTGCTGTAGGGGTGACTTATAGCTTTCAAGTGCAGTGACCCTAGATGTAGGGAAACTATATCTTTCGTAAGAGGTGCTAGCACCAACTTATACAGGCTGAAATGGCAGGGCTGTAGCTACACATTTAGTTGTCTCAATGGGTGGCATAATACACGCATCAGCCCATGGGGGAACCCTGGTCTACCTATGCCCTGGTACCTCAGTGCCATACACTAGGGACTGATAGAGGTACACAAGTGTCCAATCTGGGATGTACCTAACTACTCACATAATAATGTAGGGGAGAAAGCAGAGAGACTAGGGTCCTGATTAGCAGGATCCCAGTCAGACTAGTCAGAAACAGAATAGCACCAGGCAAGTAGTGGGGGTAACCATGAAAGCAGACCCTACTTTCCTACAATGGAACCTATGATATATTTGCTGATCAGATCATGGTAAATGTTAAAATACATGTATTGGCGTTACAGCATAAGCTGTGTCTGTATACCGTAAGAAGCAGTTGAGGATGATGTTAGCAATGTGTACACTCCCACATATCCCAAAGCTCACATCAGGCCTCACCTAACTGTAGTCTGGGAGCTAGCTATGCCTCACAGACTCGTTCATAGTGCCACACAACCTTGAGGTCAGGTATTTGTTGGCCAGAAAATGTACTTGTATGTAATGAATTAGTGGAAATGTGTTGTTTATGTGGGATCAGCATGCTCAGCCTGCAGAGAGCAAGGCCTGACAATGAGTTGTGCCCATTATGGGCCATAGCCCAGGCTGGGGCAGAGTTTCTGTGACAATACAACTGATTCTCCCTGTAGACCTGCAGATCCTAGGATGTTCAATAATGACTTTTCTGAACCAATAGTAGCCCTGATTGCTTTTACATGGACTACATTTGGACTGGTGACTAAGGTAACCCCTGACCTGATACTTCTTTCCATTTACCCACAGTGTCAATGTGTGGCATTTACGTATGATAGGCCCCTTACTTCCACATGTCTGTTGTCACTTTTCCATAAATCATGCTTGCACTATAAACCTATTGCACATGTGACACATTAACAGTGTAGATAGTTGAATACTTCTCAAGAGATTTTGATGTAAATTACCAGCTTTGTTACATTCAATCCAGTCATACAAGTCATACAATTGTATGTTGATTGTCAACCCTGTAACAGTGCCATGTATGGCAAAATATGTGTTCTGTGACGACAGTACATACCACACTAACTCAATCAGACGTAGTATGATATACAATTACGTAATCTATATGTCTATACCTCCCCAAAGAGGAAACTCTCAGTGACAAACATGCAAGCCCTTTCATTGTGACCTTAGTCTTAGGATGTAATCCAAACTGTGGTTCCAAGCTCTATGGACCGTATGCATCAAGTCAATGGGCCTGGCTGTAAAGGTGTTTGTACAGTCATGCACAGGTATTTTACCCTTCAGAAGATCACAATAATGTGGGGTATTTTGTAGTACCTCACATCACAGTACATATAGGCTGGCCCAGGGCTACATGTTGTTAGATATCCAAAAACCTGCAAGTACGATCTATTTCCTCATCTATTACATCTATACAGGTTAACACCCATCAGAAGAAAGCCATTTGGAGAGCCATCTCCTGAAAGGTGAGGACCCTGGAGATATTTAACAGGTGCAGCATCCACCGCAGGAAGAGGTGGGAGGACCTGAGGTGCTGGACTTTAAAGATCGCAGAGGACCAGCTGGGGAAGTCCTCCCAATGCGGAAGGAGGGAACGCCTGACCTTTACCCCCCCTAGTGGCCCACATACTGGTGGTGGCCTGCCCGTAGCTTGATCGGCAGCTTAGGACCCAATAGCAACTACAAAGGGCTGGATCCTGGCCAGAATAATGCATGTTACATTGCCAACGTTGTGTGTTACAGGCAGGCATTTCTGCATCAAGATTGGGGGGTGGCCAATGGGCGACGCACAAGAAGAATTATTATTTGTGTAGGTCAAGTAGTAGGTGCATGCAGAAGTGCTGTGCCCATTGCCTTTATGACCTGGAACACACCAGAGACCAGTCCACTGTCAATTTGCTGTCTAAACCAGATATGAGGCTGAGCAAACTAATAATTCATCTCATGTTATTTGATGTTCTGGGTGACAATTATAACAAACATCACTTGTCTTCCTTGTGTAAGGGGTGATTTTCCCTTACTACTGTCTCTCAGGCGATGGTGACCCTATTACATGTGACAGGCCAGACAGCGCACTCTTTATGCAGTACTGTACAACACTTCCCATTGGTAAGTTGTGATTTAACAGTGGCATGAGTGTGCAAACATCACTGTTGCCATCAGCATTAATTCCTACATGTTATCCAGTGTACATTTCCCTGTTGTTAGTTCATCTGCAATAGTGTTTCAAGATTCATTCACTGACTGGTGACATGCGTCAGGGAGTTAGATGTTGAAATGTAGAGATAATGTGTGAGTGTCTACACTTATCCTTACATGGAAATTTGAGTTTGCTATAATAAAGAGTGCTGTGATGTGCCATCCCATAAGGACTACAGTGATCCCTCATCTTCGTGTCATAAATATTCACTGACACTCAACAACCTTCAAAGGTGGATTGGCTTGTAGGAATGTAATCTATGAATGGGGTTATCACCTCCTCCAAGCAGACTTGTGGATGTTCATATGGCTATATGAAGTCTTAGGCTGTGTGAGTTTGGAGAATCTATCTCCCAAAACATTGCCCCTCAACATTTCAAGGCTACTTTTCTCTGCTCCATGTGATACATAGCTAAACTACTTCAGTACAGTTTTCATGAGGCTTTTCAGGTATTGGACATGTGATGAAGTTTCAAGTCAAAAGTGTCATCAGTGTGCGATGGGCATTTGTACGTCACTTGATTGCTGTTACATCACATATTCATTGTACCTTGGTTTTTAACATGACCTTCATAACATCATGATGTGTTATAACAGAAATTAATATTTGTTGAAATATAGGCCTTATGTGAACATTGTTAAATATAAAAATTGTATCAATCCTATTTGATAACATCAGTTTACTAAAGTACATTACAAGTGCCAGAGTATGCAAGGTGAACAACTATGGTAGTATGGAAATAAGGATGGAGTGTAGACAAGTTCATCAATGCATTTTGAGCTGCCTGGGGTTATGACATAAGTGGAACCAATTGTTTACAGTTTATGTAGAATGCATACATGTGCTCATCCAGGGGCAAGGCAGCCAGCTGTCACAGATGGCAGCCTAGCCAGTAGGCATCCACTGTGCTATGTCTGGCACATGGGGGGTATTTTCAGCCTCTGATCTCCTCCCTCACAGCAGCCTTCCACCCATCCAAACCTTCCACCCTACCTCCTCCCCCGTACCCAGCTAAATTCCCTAATTCAATGCCCGTCCTAAGCACATGCACACATCCACAGGCACACACCATCAGGCCCAAATACCACATACAAACAAAAAAAGCAGAAAAGACACAGGCATGCAATCACTCACAAGAAACTCACCCACTTACTACAACCTCCACCCCCAACATACTCCAGATACCACATCCACAGACACATCCCCATCACCAAAATCCCCCAGACACCACACCAATACCCCCAGAACCATCCCCAACAATCAGCATTCTCACAGACACCACACCAACAACCACAGACCCATCCCCAACCCTAGCATTCCCTCAGACACCACATCAACACTTAGAGACCCATACACAATACCTCAAATATGCAGCACATCCACATCACATATACCCCCAAATCACAAATGCTCATAGTCAACCACACCACGGACACCTACAGAACATGGAGAATTTACAGCACACACGCCTCTCACTTCTGCTCCCTCTACCTCCGAAACCCAACTCCCTATCTAACATCCTGGCCATTTTTTCCACGATAGTGTCTTATTTGCCCTTGCCCTTAACCCTGTGAAATCCATCCCCTCAAAGTAAACAAAACCTCACCCAAACCACAACCTATCTTTTCCACATCCAAATCCACCCCTTAAAAACCTGATCCCTATCCCACTTAATTCAGCCATACCCCTAAGAAGTCCAAGAAAACCCCTCCCAAAACCAAACCCACCCCTCTCTAACCTAACCTTGGACTTACTGCCGGAGTACACAGGACAAGGGAAATGTTTAATGGATGTATATGTGGGATGAATTCAATCGGGGCTGACATTGCATTAGGTGTATTATTATATGGTAAGCATTTCCGCTTGGCCTGGCCAATAACAACATCATTTAGGTTGCACTTCTCCCAATGATGTAGGTTGGATATGTGTTTGATTTGTTCTAGTTAGGTATTTGTTTATCCACACCTAGTGCTAAATTGTTATACCTTTGTAGACATTTGTAGGGACATGTGTCCATTTTTGTGTGTGTGCCTTACTTTTACTATATATAAATGTGTGGCGAATGCTGTTAGTGCTGTGTTTGTTTTCAGGACTTGCACATACACATTTCCTACACATGCATGGCACTTGGTTATGCTATTCGTTAAACCTGATATACTTCATTTCAGACAGAGGTCCTGTGCACATAGAGGTTTTAAGGCATGTGTAAAGTGGACTGTGTGCTAGGCCCCAGCCTTTAAGGGTTACCCCTAGTAGACACATACCTACTCTGCATTGAGGGTTTACATTGTACCCTTTGAATGCTTCTCACACTGATTATGTGTCATCCCATTAACTGACATTACCTTTTAATTTAGGTGATGTTTGAGAGACCAGTACAGAGTTGTAACAGAGAAGGTGTTTTTCAGTTTCATGACACAGCCATACAGATGTTCCTTCGATATCACAACAGAACCTAGGATGTGGGCAATGTGAGGATGTCACATAGATTAATAGGTGTGATACTGATGAAGAGGTGATGTTGTGTGACACAATTTAATGCACACATCACTATCACTGGTTATGAGGTGTAAACACATGTCTATTTGTGTAGAGTGTGCCTGTTCAGTGTCAGTGACCAGGTCATAGAGGGCATGATGGAGCTGTAATTGGGTCATACATTGAAAACAATTCCGAACATGGGTCCAAAAAATATGTTTGGCCCAAGGTCCCAAAACCCCTTTGCCAGGTCCATGACGTTGCATCTAGTTGTGAGGAAGTCATCAAGCAGGTGCAGCAGAGGCAGGACGTGTACGATCAGCATAATGGTGGCACAGGAAATTTGGAGGTGAGTACAGGTGAGTTTTGGTCTTATATCCCTCCCTTTCTGCCAGCAGAGATGTGGTGGTTGGACCACCAAATACACGTCGGCAGTAGGGAACCTCCAAATTGGGCTGTGATAACACTGGTGGTCTTCCCTCTGACAGATGCATTGGCCTATCTGTCCACCACCTCAGTTTGGATTTCCTGGAAGTGGCGACAGGACCATGGCGGTCTTTTGTCTATGTAACTGGATGTGTTGTAATACTGTAGTCAGACCGCCAGCGGTGCGGCTGTGAATCTGATGCCGCAGCCACTTCGGAACCAAGACCATCAAACTCATAATTAGGCCCTAAGTGTTGTGTATTTGTATATTTGGGACTGTACTCTATTATGAGGGTGGGTCTTTAATTTTTTTGTATATGTTTTTGTTCCATAATGATTTCTAGTTTGATTATACGTTTTTGTTTACGGAAATCTGTTTTGGTTTATTATAAACCAATTGTTTTTACCTAGATTTACTTTTTTATGGCTTCCTGGAGTGGTTATTTTTTTTTATACTTTTTTCTGTTCTTTTTATATGGAACTTACAGATTCTGGATTGCTTTGAGGGATTTCTGTTGGATTGTTTATATGTTTGGATTTTGTGGGGAGCTTTTTGCTTTCGGACTTTTATCTTTGTTGTGGATTCCTATTTTGTGTTATGTGGGAAAGAAGAATGATCTGCAGCTACAAAAAAGTAACTTAAAAAAAAAATGTATTGGTGGGAAATGTGAGAATATATTGTTGAAGCAGTATGAATGATATTATGTGTAATTGTTTTCAATATATGTTGTATTTATTTGATATGATATACTGTATTTGTTTACATTGGCTAGTGGATTATTGTATTTAAAAAAAATATTTGTTATATATATATTGTATATATTGAAAAAACGCCTTTCTTAAAGGATATGCGCCTCGTGTTACAACAGAGACAGTGGGAGCAGAACCGGGGCGCATCAAATCAAACAAGAGGAAGGGGAAGAGGTCGACAATGGACCACAAGCAGCAAAAAAAGACCAGAAGGGGCAACAGGAACAAATCAATCAACCGAGAAAGTGGGCACAGAAACACGGAGCATGCGCCAGAAGAGGGGGAAGTGAATAATGAACTACAAATTATCAACCTCTCGAAAAGAATAATCACAGAGACTGAAACTACGCTTCTAAAACGGGGCATTAATTTCTGCCCAAAGAAGAAGATGAATATAGCTCAAGCTCGTACAGCACTGTACTAGTCCTATGCTTAAAGACTTTGCTGTATAAATTGCAAAAGACTTTGTCATTTTCTATCTCGGCGTGGATAGCACTGTGCTAATCCTATGCTTAAAAACTTTGATAGAAAAACAGACATTTGAAGTGAGCAGATTTAGAGGGTCGCTGGTGTTTAGAGTGCTCTAACAGGGGCTGCATCCACCTAAACTTGAGAACTACCCAGAGTTCTCTCCTTCGTTTTTGCATAATTTATGCATCACTCTATGCCTGAAAGGGTTTTGTTTTGATATATATATATATATATATATATCGCATACAACTTGTCCTGTCACAGCGGGAGCACTGTTACAGCCGGTGCTTGCGATGGGACCAGGGCAGTGTCCCAAAATTGTATTCAAAACCAAAAAATCGCCGCACTCGCCTTGGGTTTCAATTTGCAGTTTTATTATTCAAAACGTGACAACACCTACGCGTTTCGAACCGTAGTTCGTGTTCACGGTAGCCAGTTAGTGTAGTCCCCTCATTAGTTTTAACACATTGATGCCTGTAAGACACGCCCCTGAGTTTTGGGGCATGTTGGGACATGTAGTTTTACTCTGTTTGAGCCATCACAGTTTACAGTGTGAGTCATGGGGATTCGCTGCATTGGGGCGAGTTTTGGCGCTATTTCACCTAAAAGCGGGCCCTCTGTTAACCAGGGCAAGTCGCGCTTTATGACGCACATGTTGACATGTGCGTGTTGAGTCTACCCACAGAGTGGAAGGGGGCTGGCTCACGTGAAGTTTAGCTATTATGGAGATACTCCATTTAGGATAAAGGGCTGAGTGCCCTACGTCCCCAATGTTAGCGTCCACCCATGACTGTTTTGTAAAAAATTAATTTGGCAAATGTGAAGAGCAATTAAATACTAACAAATAACAAAATACAACTCTATTTTGGTGTCAGTGGTGAATCTCAATAAACATATTAAGCATATTAAAGAAGAAGAGTCCCAATTTGGTGATCATAAAGATCATTAGTAGTGTCCTTCATATGTGTACATAAAGTTCCTCATCGCCATTGAGGCCTCCAGGTTGTTTGGTTTTGAACCTCATGATCAACTTTGATTCGAGTCTTCGCAGTTGTTGGATACGGTTGCCACCTCTTTCATTTGGTGCGATCATAGCTAAACCAAAATATTTCACATCCTGCCAAGTTTTGTTGTCATGCTGGACGAGATGTTTCGCGATGGCATATGAGTTGTCATGATTCTGGATTGCACGGATGTGTTGTAAAATCCGTGTTTTCAGGGAACAAGTGGTACTGCCAATGTAGGATTTTCCACAAAAGCATTGAATCATGTACACTACGAAGGATGAGTCACAATTGATGTTGCCTTTGATTATGAAGTTCTTGTTGCTTGCATCCTTGAGGCTTTTGATGTTTCGGCCTATTTTGCAGGCTTTGCAATTTGGGCATTTGTTGAAGCCTTGTTTTCTCATTTCCAGCCATGATGGTACTTGTTTATATTCAAAATGACTTTGGGTCAACTCGTCTGCTAAATTGCGTGCCCTTCTATAGGAGACCAATGGGTAGTTTCCTATCGTTGTCCCAATGTCCGGGTCTTTCCTAAGTACTGGCCAGTACTTTTTCATTACATTTTGAATTTTGTGACTTTCTTTGCTGAATGTCATTATCATCCTTGGCTGGTTCGATCTGTCATATTCAACTGGTTGCGAGGGCGCGGGATGTTCCTTGGGTATTAGTGTTTCAGCTCTGGTTTTGCTTCTTGCTCTTATTTCGCAGTTTCTTAAGTCCACCTGTTTGTACCCTCTTTGTCTGAAGCGTTCTTTTGTTTCTTTGAACTTTGATTCCATCTCCTTCACTTCCGAACAATTTCTTTTCATTCGTAAAAGTTCTCCATACGGGATGCTTTTCACAAGTTTTTGAGGGTGGAAACTTAATCCGTGCAGGATGCTGTTTGTGGCTGTCTCTTTCCTATGAACAGTTGTTTGAATTTTGTTTCCTGCAATGTACACTTTGGTGTCAAGAAATACAATTTCTTTGGAGTTGATGGTATACGTAAACTTCAGTCCTTCTGAGTTCTGGTTGAGGATATTGAAGAAGGTGACAAATTCATTTTCACTGCCTTTCCACAGGAGGAATAAATCGTCTATGAACCGTAGCCAGAGTGCTACCTTGGCCATATGCTGTTCGTTTTCTTCCCTCCAAGCCACGCACTTCTCCCACCACCCCATGGTGAGATTAGCGTAGCTTGGAGAAAAGGAAACTCCCATAGCTGTTCCGCAGCATTGTCGGTAAATAGTTTTATTGAATATGAAGATGTTGTTGTATAAGCAAAGGCTTATCATATCTAAGATCATTTTTGAATGTTCTCTTTGGGAGATCGGTTGCTGGTCTAGAAAGTATTTCATTGCTGCAAGACCAATTTTGTGGTCTATCGACGTGTACAGTGAGACCACATCGATCGTCACCAATAGGTAGTCTGGTTGCCATTCGGTTTCCATTAGCGTGCGAATAAAATCGCCAGTGTCTTTTATATGTGAGCTGAGGGTAGGTACTATCGGAGCAATGAAGAAATCTACATAGCTCGACACGTTCTCGTACAGGCCTCCACAGCTGGAAATTATTGGCCTCCCAGGCGGATTATTCAGAGTCTTGTGTACTTTTGGTAAAAAGTAAATTGTTGGGAGGATCGGATTGTCAACCATCAAAAATTTCTTTTCGCTGTCTGTGATGAGGCCCTTTGAGAACCAGCCATCTAGCTTGGTTTGTAGTTCAAGTTTCATTTCTTCAGTTGGATTTTTCTTGAGTACTGTGTAATTCTTTTGGTCGGTTAGTTAACGCATGGCTTCTTCTACATAATTTGTTTTATCCAGGATCACGATATTCCCGCCCTTGTCCGCAGGTTTTATTTCAATTTGGACATTGTTTTTGAGACTCGAAATGGCTTGTACAATCCAACAATCTCTGAAACGAAATTACTAAATAAGGGGCTCTCCTTTTGTCCAGAAACTCACCATGATTTAACAGAAACCAAAATAGACTTATATAAATACACAAGAAAACTAAAGTTGAAAAAATTCTTTTCCAAACGGAATATTAACAGACCCATCGTGCCACAAGACAAAGAACAGAGTGCCATAAACACGGAATACCTAATCTCTGAAATTCCATGCCTCAGAGCAGCTCACGAACTGGCGAATGAAATGGAACAAACAATTATTTCTGATACACAAGTACTGGATGAAATGAATATTCAAACTAATGTCAGACAACCCACGGCTTTCAAACCGAAATCGAAATTCTGCCCGATCTTGTATCCCGGCAATAAAATCGATCTTTTTCATGAACTAGTGACCAACGAGATAGAAGAAATGCCAAAAAACGTTAACAAAAAGAGGAAAGAAAATCTAACAATTGAGGAACGCCAAGCCATTTCGAGTCTCAAAAACAATGTCCAAATTGAAATAAAACCTGCGGACAAGGGCGGGAATATCGTGATCCTGGATAAAACAAATTATGTAGAAGAAGCCATGCGTTAACTAACCGACCAAAAGAATTACACAGTACTTAAGAAAAATCCAACTGAAGAAATGAAACTTGAACTACAAACCAAGCTAGATGGCTGGTTCTCAAAGGGCCTCATCACAGACAGCGAAAAGAAATTTTTGATGGTTGACAATCCGATCCTCCCAACAATTTACTTTTTACCAAAAGTACACAAGACTCTGAATAATCCGCCTGGGAGGCCAATAATTTCCAGCTGTGGAGGCCTGTACGAGAACGTGTCGAGCTATGTAGATTTCTTCATTGCTCCGATAGTACCTACCCTCAGCTCACATATAAAAGACACTGGCGATTTTATTCGCACGCTAATGGAAACCGAATGGCAACCAGACTACCTATTGGTGACGATCGATGTGGTCTCACTGTACACGTCGATAGACCACAAAATTGGTCTTGCAGCAATGAAATACTTTCTAGACCAGCAACCGATCTCCCAAAGAGAACATTCAAAAATGATCTTAGATATGATAAGCCTTTGCTTATACAACAACATCTTCATATTCAATAAAACTATTTACCGACAATGCTGCGGAACAGCTATGGGAGTTTCCTTTTCTCCAAGCTACGCTAATCTCACCATGGGGTGGTGGGAGAAGTGCGTGGCTTGGAGGGAAGAAAACGAACAGCATATGGCCAAGGTAGCACTCTGGCTACGGTTCATAGACGATTTATTCCTCCTGTGGAAAGGCAGTGAAAATGAATTTGTCACCTTCTTCAATATCCTCAACCAGAACTCAGAAGGACTGAAGTTTACGTATACCATCAACTCCAAAGAAATTGTATTTCTTGACACCAAAGTGTACATTGCAGGAAACAAAATTCAAACAACTGTTCATAGGAAAGAGACAGCCACAAACAGCATCCTGCACGGATTAAGTTTCCACCCTCAAAAACTTGTGAAAAGCATCCCGTATGGAGAACTTTTACGAATGAAAAGAAATTGTTCGGAAGTGAAGGAGATGGAATCAAAGTTCAAAGAAACAAAAGAACGCTTCAGACAAAGAGGGTACAAACAGGTGGACTTAAGAAACTGCGAAATAAGAGCAAGAAGCAAAACCAGAGCTGAAACACTAATACCCAAGGAACATCCCGCGCCCTCGCAACCAGTTGAATATGACAGATCGAACCAGCCAAGGATGATAATGACATTCAGCAAAGAAAGTCACAAAATTCAAAATGTAATGAAAAAGTACTGGCCAGTACTTAGGAAAGACCCGGACATTGGGACAACGATAGGAAACTACCCATTGGTCTCCTATAGAAGGGCACGCAATTTAGCAGACGAGTTGACCCAAAGTCATTTTGAATATAAACAAGTACCATCATGGCTGGAAATGAGAAAACAAGGCTTCAACAAATGCCCAAATTGCAAAGCCTGCAAAATAGGCCGAAACATCAAAAGCCTCAAGGATGCAAGCAACAAGAACTTCATAATCAAAGGCAACATCAATTGTGACTCATCCTTCGTAGTGTACATGATTCAATGCTTTTGTGGAAAATCCTACATTGGCAGTACCACTTGTTCCCTGAAAACACGGATTTTACAACACATCCGTGCAATCCAGAATCATGACAACTCATATGCCATCGCGAAACATCTCGTCCAGCATGACAACAAAACTTGGCAGGATGTGAAATATTTTGGTTTAGCTATGATCGCACCAAATGAAAGAGGTGGCAACCGTATCCAACAACTGCGAAGACTCGAATCAAAGTTGATCATGAGGTTCAAAACCAAACAACCTGGAGGCCTCAATGGCGATGAGGAACTTTATGTACACATATGAAGGACACTACTAATGATCTTTATGATCACCAAATTGGGACTCTTCTTCTTTAATATGCTTAATATGTTTATTGAGATTCACCACTGACACCAAAATAGAGTTGTATTTTGTTATTTGTTAGTATTTAATTGCTCTTCACATTTGCCAAATTAATTTTTTACAAAACAGTCATGGGTGGACGCTAACATTGGGGACGTAGGGCACTCAGCCCTTTATCCTAAATGGAGTATCTCCATAATAGCTAAACTTCACGTGAGCCAGCCCCCTTCCACTCTGTGGGTAGACTCAACACGCACATGTCAACATGTGCGTCATAAAGCGCGACTTGCCCTGGTTAACAGAGGGCCCGCTTTTAGGTGAAATAGCGCCAAAACTCGCCCCAATGCAGCGAATCCCCATGACTCACACTGTAAACTGTGATGGCTCAAACAGAGTAAAACTACATGTCCCAACATGCCCCAAAACTCAGGGGCGTGTCTTACAGGCATCAATGTGTTAAAACTAATGAGGGGACTACACTAACTGGCTACCGTGAACACGAACTACGGTTCGAAACGCGTAGGTGTTGTCACGTTTTGAATAATAAAACTGCAAATTGAAACCCAAGGCGAGTGCGGCGATTTTTTGGTTTTGAATATATATATATATATATATATATCCTGTACACCGTTTGTCTCCTAACTCGCGCGTTCGTGCAACACAGCAAGCAGACTCCGGACACGGACCTCGAGGTGTATAAAAAGGTTTTATTTAGCAGAAAGAGTCACCGACGTTTCGGCTCAGCGGAGCCTTGATCACATCAATATATATATATATGTGTGTGTGTGCAGAAACAACTCGAACCAGCAACTCCAGCAATCCTCCATATGACAGGACACCAGAGAAGGAAACGAGAGCTGACCCAGACTTGAAGGTGAATTATTTATTTGATTTTTTCCACGCCACCAGCATTATACATATATATATATATATATTCACTGAAAAAAACACAGGTTTCAGGGACGTTATATTTAGTTGGACATTTGACTCATATAAAACCAGAGAAATTCACCTGTTATAGTTAGTTGAGCTAACTATAACTCACGTGCCTGCAATGCACTGCTGATAATGTCACATATTACATCACTCATGAGATGGTCAGTGACATCACTCATGACATCTCAAGTGACATCACTGATGACCTCCCTCATGACTTCATCCACATGATACTCTGATGCACATACTATTGCTCTAATATAAACTTTGATACACCCATTCTAAAGTGCAGACTATTTCTGAAACCATACACACAAGAATGCCATATAGTACATAACACTCACTATTTCCTAGGTCTACACACACATCCAGTCACTTATACTTCTAGTTACTCTTCAATACAGCACTGTAATATGCACTCATACATCTATCCATGCAGTCACACTCTGCCCCTCATCCATGGAATTACTCACACAACTAGTCAGTAAAGCAAAGAATCAATCGCATACCCATTTACTCATGTATACAGTTATACACACCAACTTTGCTGTTTTAGACATACCACATCACTTATTTATACTGATACTTACACGTATTTACTGTCTTATACAATCACTGATAGAAGCAGACACTTATTTATACGCGCACTCTTCAAATAACGTAGTCTCATGTATTCTCATTTATATACTTCAACACTAACATATAGTGCCTTAAAACATATGTAGTCAGTGACAGATATACCACTGAGACATTAATTTACTCAATAGCACAACCATACACACACTAACTCACCCATGCAGTCCTTCCCAAATGCACTTGTTAATCCATAAAACCACTGAATCACCCACTCAGACATCTATACACAGACTCATACACTCCCCCATGCACCCACCCACACAGACACTCGGGGACCCATACAGATACTCAGGCAACACCTCAATAACCTACATAGACACTCGTGTAGCTATTCACCAACCCATGCAGTTGCTTACACATCAACAGAAAAACTAATACAGACTTTTACACAGTTTAGAAACAAACACATGCATTCAGTAAGACACGTTCAAACTGTCACTTATACAATTAGTCACGCACATATGAAATAATTCCTTTAGGCACTTGTAAATGCATTCATTCTTCAATACACCTTGGCGTGTATATATATAAAACATATTTACACTTGACAGTAACACACATTCACTGGATGATGTCATGAGTGATGTCATGAGTGATGTCATTTGAGATGTCATCAGTGATGTCATGAGTGATGTCACTGACCATGTCATGAGTGATGTAATATGTGACATCATCAGCAGTGCATTGCGGGCGCGCGAGTTATAGTTAGCTCACCTAACTATAAAACGTGAATTTCTCTGGTTTTATGAGTCAAATGTCCAACTAACTATAAAGTTTTAGCAAATAAGCAAAGCCTTAAGGGAACGTGAGGGGATTGGAATCTCCTCAGGCTCCCTGAAGCCTTTGTTCATAGCCAGAACTGTGAACAAAGAAACATTGTAATGTTGCAGCTCCAGGCTTATACCAGCCATTATAAGCCCAAAGCTACTCCATTGTTCTCCGTTGAGCACCCAACATTCCAATGTTCTAATAAAACAATATTGTGTATATTTCAATAGACGTTGTAGTTACTTAACTACTGGATTCTGTAACTAAACAATCACCACTCAATCTGAATTGTGAACCCTGCTAACCTCACATCCACGTACCACTGGATTTGAAAGCACGGTCTTGGTTCCACCTGATCAGAGGGGGGACAAAGAAATCATCACAGACTTTAACTTATAACATCCTCAATAATAGAATGAATACCCCATTTCACTGTTCCTACCTGCTGTACCACAGTATACTCCACCGACTAGTGTCATCCTGGCCCAATAATCATTTGGGAACTACAGTTGGTTGCGCATGGTCGAAGAAAATACCTTCATCTCCACTCTCAGATGCAGTTCTAACATCGTCCATTGTGGCATAAAGACACTGTTCCACTGTTGGGACCTAGAGTTGGTTGCAGCTGGTTGAAGGGAGTACCTCCATCCCCACTCTCAGATACAGTTCTAACATTGTCCATTGTGGGATCAAGACACTGTTCCACTGTTGGGACCTAGAGTTGCTTGCACCTCATCAGAGGGGGCACACAGAAATCATCACAAACTTTAACTTCTGACATCCTCAATCATATAATTAAGACCTGTTTCACTGTTTGGACCTTCTGCACCATGGTGTATTGCAGCTATATCAGTCAACTAAGCCCAAAAATCATGTGCAGCAGTTAACTACAGAAGCACAGATTGTTAGGCACCTCACCAGAGGGAGTTCTGTGAAAACTAAGTCATATCGGACATTGTCCATTGTGGGATCAAGACACTGTCCACTGTTGGGACCTACAGTTGGTTGCACCTGGTCGAAGGGAGTACCTCCACTTCCTCTCTCAGATACGGTTCTAACATCGTCCATTACGGGATCAAGACACCGTTCCACTGTGGGGACCTAGAGTTGGTTGCACCTGATCAGAGTGGGTACACAAAATCATCACACACTTAAACTTCTGACATCCTCAATCATAAAATTAAGACCCCCGTTTTGCTGTTCACACCTGCTGCACCACACTGTAGTCCAGCGACTACAGTCAACCAAGCCTAATAATCATGTGCAGCAATTAACTAGTCTAATGCACCTCACTGGAGGGAGCTCTGTGAAACCCAAGCAGCAGGTAATATTGGACATCTTCCATTGTGGGATCAAGACACCGTTCCAATGTTGAGACCTAGAGTTGGATGCTTCTGGTCGGAGAGAGTACCTTCATCTCCACTCTCCACTCTCAGATACAGTTCGAGCATTGACCACTATGGTATTAAAACACCGTTCAACTGTTGCTACCTGTTGGACTACTGTGTTAGTAGTATACAGAGCACTCCACGCTCCTGAGCCTCAGGCTGGGTGCTGTGTGCCTGTATACTCAGACATTTGAATGCTATCTTCATTATTACCCCTTACGTCTCCACTCAAACCAGGGATCAGTGATGTATGGCCTATGCAAATACGCTATTTACTTGCTAAATTAGCCTAAACCTGACACCCATTTAGAAACCACGTCTATTCTTTGTGCACACGCCTCTCTGCATGCCTGTTATTCACGAAGCCCTTTCACACAAATTTACTCATACACAGCCTCTGCTCACAACCTGACGATAAAAATGAAAAAAGACGACTTTGTTTAGGAGCTGGTTGGCACTGTGTGGTAATCGTACCCTACCTTTATTTTCATTATACAATTTAGTCATTCATGTCTAATAGCTATTCTGTATGTCACATAGAACTGTAACATATAATGTGGAATTCACTGATGCAGGAGCTTCGATTTGACTACAGCAGAAGCGGTTGGACTTTCTCTCAGCTCGATGCCTTAGCTCTCTACACAAGAACGTTTTTTTGAAACAGCTGAAGACAATAATGTATGGTTTCAATAGAAAGATACTTAATGTGCTTCTCAGAAGCGCAATGTTTGTATTCATCCTCAAAGTTCCAATGTGGGTAGAACGAGTACCAATTCTGACACGCACCACATTGAATTTACTGTACAACAGATTGCTGACTGTTCTACTGATGATCATTTTTGTGTTACAAAAAAGCACTGCCAGGGTACCTAAAACGTTTGATGATTACATTTTGCAATTTCTTTTTTTGTTCTCTCTTTTTCTTAAAGGATACATGTGGTTATCATATCCTACCTTTATTTCCCTTATAGAATTTAGAGTCATTCAAGTGGAATAGCTATTGTTTATGTCACATGGCACTGAAACAGGTAATATGGAATTCACTGATGCAGGAGTTTACCTTTTAATACAGCAGAAGTGGTTCAACTTTGCATCAGCTGGATGCCCTAGCTCTTGCACCGGTGGGTCCGATTATGGCACTTAAATAAAGTCACTTTCTCTCTCAAACTAAGCCCTTACTTGTTGTTGTAGCTGTTTCTGGGGCTTTTGCAGCATCGCCGCGGGACCGGCCGAGCCACTCTGAATTGCCCCAACCCTCGTTGCTCGGGGAGGCGGAACTACACTACCCAGCGTGCACAGGGGCCGCGCACCATAAAGCCGTCACAGCCAAGCGCCCGGAGGCGCTTAAATTAACGTGGCGCCTTCTGCGGCGCGGGACACTTTCTCTCTCAAACTAAGCCCTTACTTGTTGTTGTAGCTGTTTCTGGGGCTTTTGCAGCATCGCCACGGGACCGGCCGAGCCACTCTGAATTGCCGCCAGCCTCGTTACTCGGGGAGGTGGAACTACACTACCCAGCGTGCACAGGGTCCACGCACCGCAAAGCCATCACAGCCAAGCACCCGGAGGCGCTTAAATTAAAGCGGCGCCTTCCGCGGCACGGGACACTTTCTCTCTCAAACTAAGCCCTTACTTGTTGTTGTAGCTGTTTCTGGGGCTTTTGCAGCGTCGCCACGGGACCGGCCGAGCCACTCTGAATTGCCCCCACCCTTGTTGCTCGGGGAGGCGGAACTACACTACCCAGCATGCACAGGGAGGGGCCGCGCACCGCAAAGCCATCACAGCCAAGGCGATTAAATCAACGCGGTGCGGGACGCACGCGGGCATGCCCATGCGAAGCCTGGGCCAAGGGCAGGCCCGTCCCATGCCCGTCCCCGACCGGAAGAGGCTGGGCAGGGCCATTCCCCTAACACTACCCTAGGACTATAAGTAAGACTTTGAGTAGAACTGCATGTATTATTTTCCCTAGCGCATTGGGTATTGTGGTTAAGCTAATTTGGTATAGTCATCAATAAGAACATACACAAAGGGTGGGCAGGAGTGGTTGGGACCCTGGATGCCTTTCTTAATCGTGCAAAAAGCGTGCTCATGCACGAAATTGAGATTACTGAAAGGAGGCTTTCATTAGATCCTTTAAGCCTACCCCCTGGACAAGCTGTCTTTGAAGATCTCCCTTCTGGCCCTATAATGTGCTCACAATCTTCAATTTTGTCTAGTGGTGAATCCCAGTTAGACCCCTCCCATAGGGCCAATGACCTGAGGACCGCTAGTAATTCTGTAGCTCTTGACAGCAAGGTCAGAACTAGACAAAAGAAAGCAGCAATAGCGCCTGGTACAGCTGTTCAAACAAGGAAAAGGAAAGCTTGTAATGTCCCGAAAACAAGTGCCCAGGTTGCGAAAGTAGCCAAAAATAGGAGCACAGGTCCTGCAAGGGGAGGGTCTAATGTAGTAACCACTGCGCTAGTTCATATTGGGGATGATGTACCAGCTATGGATCAATCACAGTATGGTCAGCCACATCTAAATTCTAAAGAGCTTAATGTAGATTCTATGCAACAACTTAAAGATTTACTCATAGTCTTACTTGATCCGCTCGTGTGTAGATTAAATGTAATAGATCAAAGGTTTGACAAAATTGAAGAACATCTATTTAAAGCAGATGATAACCCTAAAGGGAGTGGTTCTAGTGAAGCAGTAGGGCCTACACGGGTAGGAAATTCTGTGAACCTTCAAGCCCAAACACCGGCCTGTGAAGATCCCCCAAACCTTAACCCTCCACCGGTGTGTCCCAATAATCCTCTTGCCCCAGTGTCAATAATATCTAATGTTTTGAATCCATGTAATCAACTGCCTAACTGTGCTGAGGCGTAGGGTGGAGGGCAGTGGCGAAAAAATCCAAGTTTTTTTTTTAGATCTACCCCCAGAAGCAACACCTTACACGATAGTGTTGGCAAATGCTCCGCTCTTGCGACCATGTGAGGAGGAACACTGGCCTTCACTAAAAAATAAGGCCCTTCACTTTTTTGATGCAAAAACGGGGCTTGAGAATCACCTATTTGATACATTTTTGATGGTCAGAAGGGTGGTTTGGGCGGGTAAATCTGTTAAAGGTATGGCAGGGGACAGTATAGTTATTAGTTTTAGGTCCCCCAAACTAGTTAGGTGTATTCTAGAAAGGGCATCATCCGCCTTTATAAGAGAAGACATCGTCGTTCTTCCCCTGGGGTTCTTCTACCGTGCTAGCCTATCTAATATAGGGGGTACCCATAGGTATCAGGGTCAAGTGCTGGGACCAATTAACTATGTTGTCCCATTTTATAATAGATATGAGGCTCTGAGTTCTTTGGAAGAAAATGATTGACTGGGTTGCCATCTCAAGACTATAACTGTGTGCAACCAGTTAACAGGGATTCAGGAGAGACGGGTCTCATCAAAATCAGTCATCAATGGAGGGGTTCTCAAATGGATATAAATATTCCTTTAGTTAGCCAACCATATAATGAAACTATTACAGAGGCTGATGAAAGTCCCATAGTAACATATCAAGCGGTTACGAGACCACAAATGGTCAGGGCTGATATATGTGTTGAGGAAAGTTTTAGTACGGTGCAAAATGGCGGAGATATTCGGAATGAGGCACGTAATTTCGGCCTGATTTCATGGAATATAGCTGGCCTGAAAAACAAACTACAGTCATTGGATTGGCGGTCCTTCATTAACACTAACGATATTGTGGTCCTACAAGAGACTTGGTTAGTGGACCCGGTATTTAGATCTGGATATATCAATTTTTATAAACCTGTCATTGCTGTGCATAGGGGGAGACTGATGGGGGGGGGCTTATGATCTGGGTAAGGCAGTCTGATAGGTATTCAGTTCAGTAGCAGGATACGAATGGAAATTATATATTGGTAATTAAGATAAGAAGAAATGGTCTAAAGGACCTTATAATTATCAATGTATATGCAAGAGGGCTACCCGGTGGAAAAGCCTCAGGTACCATTGCCCTTCTAGATTCTTATCTTAATACGTACAGAGGAGTGAATGATATAGTGGTCGCTGGTGATTTTAATTGTACTTTTGAGCCTCTTGACTCAAATGATATCGATCTAGGACAGGAAGAAGACATGTTATGGGAAATCCCCCAATTATCCCTGGCCCGATTAAGAAATGGTCAGAGGCGGCCATACAACTTAAAGTTGTGTGCTTGGAGCATGGATTAAGAGCGGCTAATGGGAGGACCATGTCTGATAAGAATGGGTTACCAACCTATAGCTGCGGGACAAGAAGTAGTCGTATTGACTACATACTTGTTAACAAGGAATTTTGGCCACATTTAATCGATATGATCATTGAGGAGAGGGTGGAGAGTGATCATAATCCCCTGGTGCTGAAAACGGCATGTGTGGGTATAAATTCAGATGAGGCACCCCCACCCGGGAGTAGAAACCCATTTAAGCAATGACTCCAGAAGAGGAAAATTGTCAAAAATAATATTAAAAGATGACCTGTTGGAGGCTATAAATACTTTGGTGTCTAAAGCGACAGTAGATCTCCTAAGCTGCCAAGATAAACCAGGAAATGAGTCCAAAGTTGCACTAGTACATAATGATCTTTTTAATAAGCTGAAAGGCTATTTTACTTCCAAAATATCAAATAAGAAAGAGCCCGTAAAGGTTTCCGTAGATTCCTGGTATGGGAATACATGTAGGGTGGCTTACAAAGCATTAGCTTTGGCAATTAGATGTAAGAATAGGGATAGTATCCACCAAGCTCGAGTGGAGTATAAGCTGGCACAATACAAAGCTAAGAAGGAGTGGGACGAGGAATACTGGCAAGAGTTGTATGGTGCCAGCTTAGATAGGAACATGGTGGGATTCTGATATCTGCTGAAGTGGGGCAAAGGTAGCACTAGCCAATCACCGACTAATCATGTAGCACCCGAGCAATGGGTCTCGTATTTTAAAAAACAATTTGCCGTTCAACATGGAGACAGTGATGTACCTCAGGGGTCCCTGGAAAATCAAGCTGATCTTCCTGTATTGTGTTTTACCAAACAGGAAGTAGAAGCTCTCCTAAACAGTGTACGACGTGGCAGAGTCCCTGGGCTTGATTGTGTCCCTGAATGTATGTTTTTGAACAATAAGGTACTTTGGGTTACATATATACAGACTCTTGTAAACGCGATTGCAAAGGGCTCCCCAATCCCTGAGTCATGGAAAGGAGCGGCGATCTTACCTATTTTTAAAAAAGGGGATAGATCAGATCCGGGTAATTACAGGCCTATTAGCCTAATCGATTGTTTACAAAAGGTGACAGCTAGGCTTGTGTTGACTCGTATTCTAGACTGGATCGATGAATGTAATATCCTATCCCCGTTACAGGCGGGGTTCCGCTCACACCAGAGTACAATAGACAAGGTTTTTAGATTTGTTTTAATTTATTGGCGCGTCGTTATCCTTAATGGCGGGAGATTATAGGCCGCTTTCGCAGACCTAAAGTCGGCTTTCGATTTGGTCCCTACAGCCAGGTTGTGGGATATTTTAGCCGAACAGGGTATGCCCAGGGACTTGTTGGCATTTTTGATTAAACTTCATGAAGCAAATTTTGCCCAAATCCGCTGGGGTCTGCATGGCCAAGTGACTGATAGATTCCAGGTCGAAAGAGGGGTCAGGCAGGGGTGTGTATTGGTACCAACTCTACATTAATATGGTGACGAAGTACTATGATAATCACCCTACTGATGCCCAGACTTTAAATGGTAGTAAAATACTTTGTTAATGTTTGCCGACGACACCTTGCTATTAACAAAAACTCAGCAAGGGCTCCAGACTGCTACAGCAAGGTTCGAGCTATTCTGTAAGGACTATGGTCTCATCATAAATGTAGACAAGACCAAGTTCATGGTCCTTCACAAACAGAAAATAGTAAAAGGGCTAGCTACTATGAATAATGTTATACTTGAGCAGGCAAATGTTTTTACGTATCTTGGAATTACATTAAGTTCCAAACTTAAGTGGAATCCACATTTGGACATGTTATTGCTTAGACATGCTCAACTGTCTGGTGCTTTGTTAAAAAAACATTGGCAATCCTACACCAACCCGATTGCCCCTATACTGAAAATGTACAATGCAAAAATGTCACCATCAGTATTGTATGGGGCAGAATTATGGGGCTTTAGTAATTTATCACTTTCGACCTCGCAAAACAAACTCATGAGGTCTATCACGGGCTTACCTCAATCTACTCCTCTACTAGCGCTCTATTATGATCTGGGAAGCCAGTATTTGGAGGATGTGGCCTGTTTTAGAACCGTGGCCTACTGGAGGGTCACCCCAGAGCTCACCGAGTATGCCTATTCTCTTTTGGAGTCAGGGATACAGTTGGTGCGGAAACATTTTTGTGGTTGAAGCAGGTCAAGTTAACATTGTGTGACCTGGGGTTGAACCTGTTGTGGCAAAATCCAACTAATGCTACATTTCCGACCCGTAAAGAACTAAAGGGGCTATACTGGAATATGGTTATGATAAAACGCTTTTCGTCTATGGCAAGCACTTCCCTGTCTAGGGTCTACTCAGAGACCAAACATGTACCCGTTTATGAAAAATACTGGGACCTTATAACGGTTCCCTGTGTTGGGAAATGGTTCCACCAATTTAGGATAGGTACCCTTCCTATCAAATTATTCACAGGCAAATTCGGTACAGGCTCAAGTATGGAATGCCCGTTTTGTCCAACACAACTGGAATCTATTGGCCATGTTCTTTTTATTTGCCTAGTCTATCGGAATGTGAGACATAAATTATTAAAGCCGATCTGTCTTTCGATGGGGATTACCTCAGGCACTGAAGCCTTAAGGATTTTAAAAACTGATGGGAATGATTTAAGTATAATCTCTATCTCCAAATTCTTACATGGCATGTGGATAATCCGTGCCCATGGTTTGAGTAACCAATGAATGCATAAGATGTGATTGTATTAACTGCTTTTATTGATACTTGGTATATATATGGCGGCTGTTTTATGGATATTATTGTTTTTATAATGAATTTTATATTAACTTATTGTAACTTTGTAAGTCCGGAATATGTAATTTTGGATCATTTCTATGGGGATCTTGTATTTTGTAAGGATGAATTCTAATGTTTTATGGTTATCATTTTAATTTGTTAATGTCTTTTATGATTATGTAATCGAATAAAGACTATTTTGACTTGACTTGACACTTTCTATATACTTTTCAAACTCCATCCATTTATTACACACAGCCACTTTCTTAGACACATCTCATATCACCATTTGTCTTCTGTGCCATTGCAACATTCTGCATTATACTCTTCATGATTATTTCTTTATTTCTGCTTGCTAAAACACTTCATTCCAGTCTTCAGACCGGTAGATGTGAGCAGTTCGCTTCCCACTCCCTATATAGTATAAACGCATACTAACACTACTTATACAGGTATGCTACAGCGGCCAGTATCCTACAGCGCCCACAGCACATCACTTTACAGCAATAAACTCACGACTTACATTCACAGTTACATCCCAGATTCTTCAGATCGGTACCTGTGAGTAGTTTGCTTCCCACTCCTGCTATACTCTAAACCCATACTAACACCACCTGCACAGATATGCTACAGCAGCCAGTATACTACAGCTCCCAGAGCACATCAGTTTACAGCACTCACAGTTTAGGTGCACAGTTTCATCCCCGAGTGTACCGACACCTCACCTCTGCACAATCTCACAGTAGGCAAAACAACACTTTCACACCGGTAGGAGTAAATACTTCGCTTACTCCGGTATGCTACAGCGCCTAGAGCACATCAGTTTACAGCACTCACTCCAAAGTTTATCCACAAGCTTACATTCCCGACTTTACCGGTACCTCACCTCACCACCATCTCACTCTAGACAAAACTGCACTTTCACACCGGTATGGGTAAATACTTTGCTTCTGCCAGTATGCTACAGAGCACTCAGCTCATAGTTTAGGCACGCGCTTTCATCGCCAAGTTCACCGGCCCCTCACCACCGGACCATCTAACAGTGGGCAAAACAACACTTTCACACCGGTAAAGGTAAATACTTTGCTTGGACCATTATGCTACAGCACCCTGAGCACATCAGTTTACAGCACTTGGCTCACGGTTTACACGCACGCTTTCATCCCTTAGTGTACCGGCAACTCACCTCAGCACCTTTTCACAGTGGGTAAAACAGCACTTTTACATGGTAAGGGTTAAATACTTCCCTTCGCACCCCCTCTATAGCATACCCTAAACACCCCACAGAGGTTACAGTGCTCCTACCCTCCTCTTTCCCACTTTTTTCCCACTTTTTTCCCCTTACTCGCTTCAACTGAATCACAAAATGGCAGCCAACACTTCCTAGTTGCAACCGCTCGCACCGCTCACAGCCAATCAGCAACGAGCTTGTGCTTGTAACGCCTCAGCCAATCAGATGGCAGAATTCCCAAATATATTGATATCTGTAAGTTTTGGTTTTTCTCAAAAACTACTGAATGGATTTACACCAAATAAACGAAAGCGTGCTTTCTAGACCAAACCCCTTCTCCCTGCCAAATTTGGGGTAATTCCGTTCACCCGTTCGAACTGTAGCCCCCCCTTGACGAATCACCCCCAAACATTCAACATAGGAGCCGATATGAACAAAGAATTAGTTTTGAAAATTTCATGAAGATTCATCAAACGACACTAAAGTTATAAGCAAAACAAAAAAATTTCTTTCTATGGAAACTAGGTCCTAACTATAACTACCTACTGGCAACCGCCAGTAGGTAATATACACATATACAAATACATATATTACATCAGCTTGGTGATTTTACATTATTGTTTCACTGATGCTGATGTAATAGAATGTTTATGTTAATATATAGAAAAGGATTGGATTTGTTGGATTACAATTTGTTGTATTTTTTGAGGTCTTGGTAGGTTTACATTTAATTTATAATATGCTTTTGGCTATCATTTGAAAGTAATGTAGTCCTTTGGTATTTATGAATAATGGTTTGCTTAGTGTATCTTTGCTCTTTTTGTAATGCTTTGATAAATTAGTATAATGTAGGTTATGTTATGCCTAGTGTGGATTAGAAGTCTTTGTGCAATGGTTCCGTTGTTTGTTTTGGTTTCTTGTGCCAAGGTGATGTCATAGACATTGCACCATGGTATCTGGTACTTGGCTTGACATCTGAGTCCTGACCGATGCAATCTGCCAAACTGTGTACATTCGAAATTGTCCATTAGGGGGCTCAGTTTGTCTTCATTTTGTTGGTCGAAAGGGCTTTCTATTAGCAAGCTATAGTGGTTGACTACCTCTGTGACAGGGATGTAGACTAGTGCTATCATTTGTTTTATTTCGAAAGTGAATTTAGTGTTACTGGAGTATTCTACACTGTGGGCCTGATTATGAGTTTGGTGATGTGGCGCTAGGTTTGACCTGTTGCTGCACCACCAAACCCGATGTCGGGCCATCCGCCAAATAACAAGTATTTCTCGGAGTTCCGGTGGCGCTAGAGAGCAGAGAGAGGAGAGAGCAGCGAGAGCCGCGAAGCAGCGCGCTGCGAAGTGAAGCGAAGTGAAGCAGCGAAGTGAAGCAGCGAAGCGAAGCAGCGAAGCGAAGAAGCGAGGCAGTAACCGCAGGTTTTGGTCAGGTTCTGGGATCGGAGCCTACGCCTACGCCTGGGCAGGGGACTCGAAACCTGAAACCCTGACCCAGCTAAGGAGCTAAGGAGCAGCCGCGGGTCCTCGCTGCTGACACCCTGCGATCGGCAGCCTGCGAGGAGCACTCACTCGGCAGCCTGTGAGGAGCACTCACTCACTCGGACGGCAACCAACTGAGTCGACAGCATTCCCAGAGAGAAGGGGCCCTTTAGCTGTAGCCTTGCTCGTAAGCGCGGTGGCGGTGGTCCGAGAACGGAGAGCGGAGGACGAAGAAACGGAGCAGAGGAAGCTGAAAATCAGCGCGGGGGGTCCAGGACCGTGGGGGGTCATCGCGGGACCAAAACCAAAGCAGCAGTACAGGTTGGTGCGACCCATCAACACCCCCCCCCCCCCCGCGGCAGCTACTGATTCTCTGGCTCTTGCACTCCTCAAAATCACCCCGCATACAGAGCACAGCACACCCTCCAGCACGCAAAAAGAAAACACAAGAAGCGGCAGCAGGATAGCAGCAGAAAGCAGCGCAGAGTGCGGAGAGGAGGTGGGAGGGTCAACACCCCAGGAGAGGGACATCTTGGAGTCCCTGAGTTGACCCAGCACTGGCTTAGAGAGGCAGAAAAAGGGAGGCAAGAGCGAAACAAAGCAGGTGGAAGCAGTGGGGAGGTTCCCTCGGACTTTCTCTGGCTCTGGGCCCTCGGACCCCGGCGAAAATCTGACCACTGCTGCGGTCAAGCTCAGGCAAGCCAAGCCAAGTTAAGCCGAGTAGAGAACAGTGCGGGGAGCACTGAGCAACAGAGCAAATAGCGCAAATTTGTCGTGGGAGCCCCCAAAGCAACAAACAAACCACCTAAGCCACCCACCCTGTCCTGAAAGGATGAGATCAGGCAGGGTTAGGAGATCACCAAAGCAAAAAAAAGAACCTCAAAGGCAAGGAAATCCCCACTAACCGATCAGTGCAACGCAACCCAGGAAAAAACGTCACTTAACAACACGGACACAAAAAAAGGGCTAACAACAGTGTTACACACCCCACTTATCTCCCCAATTGCAACAATGTTCAAAAATAAAAAGCAGAACGGGAGAGAGAAATTAGAGACAAACAAAGCTTTCTTTTTTCTGAAAAACCCAGGAGCCACTCTCCTAACGACCCAACAATCTCTCCCAGGTCTCCCCATGCCTCTAACCCCCGAGAAGGTCGCCTTTAATAAAGGCTTACCATCTATATTCAGAAGATTAACTCACCATGCATCTCGGGCAAACTTAACTACCCCATCTCGCCAAAGTCAGCATCAGGACGAGACAATAGTAATGGTTCACCCTCAGGAAGAACCTGGGTAGCGCCTCGACCGGAAATCCACCTTGCCACAAAAGTGCAGCACAGGAGCAATCCCTATTCAGGGCCAAAGTATAATACAGGTGACTGGAATTCCAACAGAGGCCACCCCAGTCAGCAAGAGGACGAAGGAAGAATGGACGTGTGTAGAAAAATCAGCATCCAACGCAACATCTATAACACCCAAAGCAGCACTAACCTTCTTCATAAAATTTTTAAAAACTAAATCACGGAGCCCCCCCACAAAACCGCAAACAAAGAAACTACTTGACAGAGTCTCAGAGATCCAAAGTCCAGATACATAGGGAAGAAAATACAAGCCAAATGGAATCTATTCATCAGAACACCTCAGAAACGTCATGGCTGAAGCTACTAAACTTCACATCAAGCCCAATATCAAACAAAGAACTGATGCAAGACACAAGTATAAACAATTACAAAGGGGAAGCAAACCCGGTGGGAAGAAAATCATTAAGCCTCATATCAAGTCCAATAAGTAATAAGGAAAAGCTGCAAGACACAAGTAAAACCAATCACAAAGGGGGAAAAAACCCAGAGGAAAAACTGCGTAACATAAAAGAAGAAGGGCAAACTACTCAGCCGCGAAGCCAAGAAAAAACATCGGAAAAAATCAGAGAAGGAATACCTGTAACTCCAACATCTGGCAACGTCTCGCCTCGCCAAGAGCGCGTTGACCTTCGATTCAATCAAAACCTCAAACAGAGTGCTAGTGCAATTCATTCAGGGCTGCTTCTCTCAGTAATGGAAACCCTTCAGTCATTAGCAACGGCATTAAATTGGCAATCCGACAAAATGGACACCTAAATTGACTTAATGAATACCATAGCCCACTACATTGCGGGGATCGACAATAAACTCGATAAATTAAACAATCTGATATTAACAGCTCAATCAAAGTATACAATGGAACAAAGCCCCTGCTCCTGCGGTCCAATCATAGACAAACTGAACCTCCTTCCGAACCTAATAGAACAAATACTGGCTCTAAAAGAATCAGACTTTTATCCCCCCAAAGTGAAACCACCTAAAAACATCACTGATCATAATCCCGCCAAGAATTCAGAAATAGACATACATAAAGGAAAGAACATGGCAGAAGTAAGCCCAACGTTAAATACATCAACTTCAAACAAAAAAAACACCTTAAGTAGACGTAAAAAAAAACGGGAAAGGAAAGCAAGGAACAAACAACTAACAGGGTACACGGAGGAAGGGGTGAGAATGTTCCCCATATTCACCTCAGCCAAAAGCAAGGAAGAAAACCTAAACACCACAAGACAAATCGATGATTGAACAGACCAAACACACTATTCATCGAGACAACAGCTCTTAATAAAAAAAGGAAGGGAGGTCCTACCCGCAGAGGTCACAAGCAACCCTGGCACATGTACTGGAGTAGCTCCTACAGACAAAACAAACAACAGAGACGCACACCCGAGGCTGGGTTCGGGCAACTTAACACAGACAGACGACACCGCGGAAAAAAGCAGCCGTATAGAAAGCGGGAGTTTGACACAACCAATTGGCCCCCTAGGGAAACCTATCACATCGGAGACAACAGCAAAATGCAGAGTGGTGGCCGAGAATAAAAAATTAACACCAGCCGGACAAAAAGCCAACGTGAATCTGGAAAAGTGGCCTGAAGGAATTAAACGCTGCCTACAAGGCAGAGAAGAATCAAACCCCAGTCTAAGCAGGTCTCAAGGTGCATCATGCGGGACTATCAAGCAAGACCAGCTCGCTAATGAAATCGACAAGCAAGAGGTACCACCTAAAATCATTGAAAGAACCCCAAACTGGAAACTCCAGGTTGGGGGTGGAAAAAGCTTACCCCCTATCGCTGACATAAAAATTCTAAAAAGTGGCGGAGGACGAAGTGTAAATTTGAACTGCATGGAGGACGCCAACTTAGAGAGGGGGACAGAGATGGAGCATACCAGAGCCCCCCAGATCAGCCCAGTTAGGAGCGGAGGCTGGACGAAAAAGAGCAATCAGATCACAAGGATTATGACATCCCAATGCGTACAGGCAATCGGTATGGACGGAACACAAATATCCGCCGGGACTGGGCCATATTGCGGAATTGGAACAGATAGCAGACTAGAATCTGGGAAAGGCTCTGGGAACTGGTCTAGTAAAGACGATCTACATCTCAAACAACTCCTCTTCACCCCCGAATTCGAAACCCAGGGGAGGCACGACATTCTCAACAGGGGCAATATATTTAAGCTCTACGCCAACACTGAAGGCCTACAACATCTAACCAACGCAGACTTACTCGCAGTCAAATTCCGCAAGCAAGATAATAATAACTTATTAGAACAAACATTAACAACATGGCGAATGGCAGAGATTGCTCAGTTAATACTATCCTTCAGAGAGAGGTTCAACTCATGGGGTATAAGGCTCTCCAGGCCGGCAAAACCACACTATCCAGGCCCTCTTGAAGAACGTCCGGCAATAAAAGAAAAAAACAAAAACCTGCGAGGAAAAAATGATCAGGCAGTTTCAGTACTACAGAATGCAAGAGGGAATAGCCCATCTCCGGCTACCCATCCTTCGACTAACAGAGGCAATCAAGCAAACTCCAAAGACGACGCCGATTACTGGAGCTGGCTAACTGACACATTGAATAAACAGAAGAAAAACTGACCACCCCAAAAACCCCAAAAGGATAACAGCCAGGAAATGTTCCACCTACTGTCTTGGAATATAGCCGGGTCCAGGAAATGGCTGGAAGATGGTTTGCCCCCCCACAATTGGACATCATGCGATATCATCGCCCTTCAAGAAACCTGGGCACTCGAGGGGCTACCTCTTGTTGGGTACACACACTTTAACATCCCTGCAAGAAAAAACTTAATTACGGTCGACAAAAAGGGAGACTGTCAGTTTATATCTCATCGGATATCAATATTAAATCAGAACAAATAGCCCCGCAAGGACCAAACACGCAATTAATAAAACTATCTTTACCGGGTAGATTAGCTCTGGTACTATTGGTTAATTTCTACGCACCTCCAAAGGTGAAAGAGAAACAAGCCCAGCTGAATCAGTTAGTATCCACAATTAAGGACATTCGAAACAACAATCCTACCTGGGAAGTCATCCTAACAGGTGATTTTAACTCAAATCTAATCTATACACCAGAGGAGGATGAGATGTTAGCAGCTGACAACGAATTCTGGAATGTTAAACCACAAAGCCAGCTTAAAATAGAGCGCTTCGATCCAATCGGCCAACATTTGGTAACATCCTTGGAATTCCTTGGGCTGCGGTTCCTCAATGGAAGAACTCCAGGTGATAACCCGCCGCAGTATACCCACCTAGGGATCTTGACCTCTTCAAGACTCGACTACACAGCAGTTTCACTTCCACTATTGCCATTTGTCCAGCAATTTTCAATTGAATACACATCAAAAAGTGATCATTCATATCAGCATACTTGTTTTGATCTAAAACTCACTAAACATCGTAGCTCCTAGTCAGTGGGAGACAGCTCCTCTTCCACCAACCTGAAATGACTTAATTGGACAATGGCCAACTTTGACGAGCTGCAGGTAAACGTACAGAGATTAAAAACGGAGAGTGGGACAACAATAGGCAATCAAATACAAAAATGGGAGGGCTTTACGGAAAAGCTAACAACAACTATGTCCATCCCAAAAAAATCACGGCCTCCAACTTACAATACTCCACTGCCAAAGTACCTGGTAAAGCTCAAAATAGAAATAAGGAGAAACGCCAGAGCATTAAAAAAGACAACTACGTCCCCAAAAGACTGGGCTCAAAGACAGTACCTTAAGAAAGAGTATAAAAAGAAAATGTGGGAACATAAAAGATCGCTGAAGGATGACTTCTTGGCAAAATTACTCTGCATGGCAAAGAACACCAACTCAAACGCATTCTGGAGGATCAATAACAGTTTAAACCATCCTTCAAACCCAATAACATCTACTGTCCAAGAAGCAAAGTGGGCCGCGCTATTAACACAGAGGTTCTCGGAGGCAACACCTGACCAGCCCAATACAGGATTAGACCAACAAAATACCAACATAGGGGCCAAACAAAGAAAAGCGAGCACCGTATCCAGTGGTAAACTCAAAACCCCCCGCACGCAAACTCCATATCCGAAGGAAGAAGGCAGAGCAAATCAATCACCAGACGGGGATCTCCGGACAACAAGGCTTCACTGTGACGCGGTTCACCCACGGTAGAAGAAGGAGACAACAAACAAGTCCAGACACATATGGTTTTGTGAAGAGGACATAAGAAGAATCTTAAGGAAGACTCATGGCAGCGGAGCTCCAGGGCCGAACGGCATCCCACCAATAGTCTTCAAAACTGATCCGGACTTTTGGAGCGGAAAATTAAAAAAATTATTTGATGAGATAGAAAGCGAAAACCAAATACCATCAAGTTGGCTAGGCTCCATAATCTCACCCATCTTCAAAGGAGGAGACAGAACATCACCATCAAATTACAGATTGATCGCCCTCCTGGACGTGGAGGCGAAGTACTTTGCATCCCTAATCCTGGAAGATCTAACAAATTGATCTGACACCACAAAGAGAATACCGCCGAATCAAACAGACTTCAGGAAAGGGACCGGGACAATGACAAACATTCTGTCTCTCTCAGTGTTAGCTGACAAATACCTACGAAGGAAACAGCCCCTCCACCTATGTTTCATCGACCTAAAGGCGGCCTTCGATAGCGTAGATCGTAACATCTTATGGAGGAAACTGCGCAGCTGGAACATCCCGGATAAAACACTGAGAGGAATCTTACTCCTTTATTCCAACACTTGGATGGAAGTGAAACTGGGGAATGGAACACGGCTCTCCAGAAAAATCAATACTAGCAAAGGTCTGAGGCAGGGCTGCGTTCTAGCCCCGCTTCTTTTTAATCTGTTCATGGCAGACCTAGCCCCAAGCCTAAATAAGATCTCATCCCACCCACCTAAACTAAGCTCCTTATCTTTAACCCATTTATCCTATGCGGATGATGTGGTATTGTTGAGCCTTACGAAGAATTGCTTTCAAAGGTCACTAGCAGGTCTAGCGGAATCAATAACAAATAACAACCTGGAGATAAATACAACAAAAACAAAAACAATGCTTATCACCAGACGACGGTCAGCCAACCTAAACATCCAACTGGAGGGAACAAAGCTAGAGGCTGTGACCAACTACAAGTACTTGGGCTTCTACTTTGATAATCGACATATCTATCAGCAGCAAAAGACGTACATTGCCCAGAGAGCAAACTCACTTTCATTTGCTTTTAGATCTCTAGCTAAAAAGCTTACGGGGCCATCATATAAACCTCTATTGGCAACGATAAAAGCAAAAGTGCTTCCTACCTTGTCATACGGTAGCGTAGGATTGCACGGGAAAGACGCGGAACTGCTTAATAAAATGCAGACAGCCATCTTTAAATCCACCTTCCAAATTCAACAGGGAGCTTCACCAGCTCAGACGAGACTAGAATTTGGAATAATAAATGAAACAGTGGGAAGAAAGTACGCAAATATCAAGTACTGGTATAGCTTGAAACAGAATATGGTAGCCTCAGCCCTGCACCAAGCCCTGTGGGAGGAAATAAAAACTGATGTTAAGTCCCCATACAATCAGTACTTAGAGAAGGCCATAACTGAGACTGGAACAAAAAATCTTTGGGAACTAAATCTGCCTTACCCAGCGTTCAAACAAGCCATAAATAAGTCAACAAAATTCCATTCTCTTTTACTTGACAAAGCCACCTTCAGTACAAGAAAACACGCTTGGATGGTCATATCAAGCTACAAAACGCTCATTGCAGCTCCATACCTAACAATTACATTTCCAGCTCACAGAAAACAAAAGTTAATGGGGCTCCGCCTAGGAAAACTTCCATCAACCGTGGACCAACCAATCTGGGTGCACGACGGACACAAAACCTGTAGACTATGTGAGAGCAGCAAGGAGGACTTCATTCATCTTGTTTGTATCTGCCCGAACCTAGCCCAAGTTCGAGCCACCTTTCAAAAAAGGCTATGAACGAGCGAGGCATAAGAACGTGTAGATCGGATTATGGCAACCCTGAACCCAACAGACACGCGTTTGAACTGCCTATTATTAAAGTTCCTCATGGCTCATGTCCAAGCGCTGAAATACAACTTGGTACCCGTCCACAAAAGGAAAACAGGACTGCGGCTGTTTTGGAAGAGGGCACCTTTGAATCTAATGAAATATATTACTAGAACTCTTGGAACTATAAGCTATACGGACTGCTCGATTGCTTTAAATACCAAACTCTTGCACTAGACTCAGAATGTTTTAGATGAACTAACAGAGAATGTATCCTTATATTAGGAAATTTTAAATGCAGTAGTCGATTTTATAAAATGTATTGTTATGGTTTTAATTAACTGAAACAATAAAAAAAATTCACTTAAAAAAAAGTATTTCTCGTGTCCGGTGGGCTTTTCTTTAACCGCATGCGCGCTGGCGGTTTTCCCGCTGCGCGCTGCGATTCGCAAAAACCCGCGTTACGTGACGAGCTCAGCTCGTCATCCGCGTAGCGCAGGTTACGGGCCATGACGAGCTGAGCGTAGAAGGGGTTAATGTTACCACTGCGGTGCCTCAGAGAATGGGCACCGCAATAGGAAAGCCAAAAACAGTTCCTGCAAGGCATGGCCTGTAAACCCCTGCATGCACCCCATGGCCCAGAGTCAACAGGAGGTCCTGTAGGGCCCCCTTTGTTTCTTCACCACCATGGTTTTCATGGAGTAAACAACACCATGAAAACCATGGTGGAGAGGAAACTTGTAATGTGCTTCACAAGACCGCGGCGGTGCCGCCAAGCATACTGCTGCCTCCAGTGCTTAATTTGTAAAATAATAATCTTTAGTATATAAAGATAGAGATACTTATTTTATCATAACTTGCACTGTTCAGGATGCCATTTGCAATTATTTCACAGTGCAGACAAGTACACAGTGCCATCAGCTACGCTACTCAGTACTACGTGTACTACGTGTAGTTCAAAGTCTACTATGTGAAGCTATGTGTAGTGCTGCTATGTAAACTACACCCAGGGTTAGTTGAATATGATTATATAAAGTAGTGCATTTTTTCAGAAGCAGTGGTTTCTCCCATTTACATATCGCTGTCTTAAAGAGCGTACAGAAGTTTTTCTCACAGGTGAAAACTGCGACCACAATGGCAGTCATTCATTACTATCTATAACTATAGAATGTCCAACTACACGGCGCTTCTAAGCTTCCAGCCCCCAGTATTGTATCCTTTCTTAAAAGGATACCAACTCCCACAATTAGACCAACATTGACACAGCTTTCTAACGTCAGTTATCTGCTTCTCAATAACATGCACTCCTACGGAATGTGAGCTGGCATACCGCATGTCCTTACTGTTTCAAACCGAGTAACTTCCTGTGGCAATGTCTATTCCCACCCACACAAACTAACTCCCAAACTTTTACTTGGCCTTCAATTCCTAGTTTGAAAACAGATTTCATGAAACAAACCAAACTAAAAGCGCTTTTTTTCAGAACAGAAGTCTCCCTCACTTCTGCAAAAGAAATGTATCGACTGCAGATACCACGAATTTCAAGTAAAATACACTCCCATTCAAATACAAACCGCCAATTACACTTTGTGAATTGTTAGACAATTATCAACACATCTCACTCAAGGTCTGGCACACTTTTTTTGCACCGTCTCCTACGGCCTTCTAACATGCTTTCAGACTGTTCTTCTTTTAATACCACACTTCATTCATTCGATCATCTCTGGAATAACAAGAACGGTGTCCATAATTCTCGCTCTCTTTGCGGCCATCCTACTACTAATTCTGCTTGTAAAAAGATGTCTACACTCTCTGTGGTAATAACTATGTCCGACAGAATACGCCTGTACGCCAAGCTACATCAATACTGTGAAAAATGGAAAAACTTTTCGGCTACCTGCCTCTATCTATTATCGGAGCCAGCTACAACATAACATTCATCTACACTTATGCAATATGCGTACAACCATCGTTTGCTTTCAAAACTTACCCATTCGACTGACGAATGGATCTATGCCTTGCCAACATCGCAACAATCGCTCCTGATATCCAGCAGGTAATGCAGTATCTTGAAAACCATGAACGTGATTGTTCTGGCAGTGGAGCAATGGCGAATGCAATGCAAAAAGGTATTGTGGGGGAATGGGATTTCTGCGCAGCCACGAAAGATCTCCTGCAATGTGCGACCTTTCACAACATCACAGATTGCCTCCCTATTCAAATTGCCGCTCCAACATTCGAGGAACATTACTGTCCCTTCGGGGATATGAATTGGATCGCTATGCTTTTCTCAGACGATGGCAACAATAGCCTCTTGGAAATTTACGCATCTTAAGGCACTGAAGAACTCCTGGACTGCAATCTCCAAGAAACTCACTGTATTCTTGGATGGATTTTTTCTATCTTTTTTTACTTTTTGCTTTATATTTTTCATAATACACTTCAATCCTACTACTCTGATTTAATAACTTTCTAAGTATACTTAGACATTTGAACTCTATCTTCATTATTACCCCTTACGTCTCCACTCAAACCAGGGATCAGTGATTTATGACCTATGCAAATATGCTATTTACTTGCTAAATTAGCCTCAACCCGACACCCAATTAGAAACAACATCTATTCTTTATGCACACGCCTCTCTGCCTGTCTGTTATTCACGAAGCCCTTTCACACAAATTTGCTCATACACAGCCTCTGCTCACAACCTGACGATAAAAATGAAAAAAGGCGACTTGGTTTAGGTAGTGGTTGACACTGTGTGGTAATCATACCCTACCTTTATTTTCATTATACAATTTAGTCATTCATGTCTAATAGCTATTCTGTATGTCACATAGAACTGTAACATATAATGTGGAATTCACTGATGCAGGAGCTTCGATTTGACTACAGCAGAAGCGGTTAGACTTTCTCTCAGCTCGATGCCTTAGCTCTCTACACAAGAATGTTTTTTTGAAACAGCTGAAGACAATAATGTATGGTTTCACTAGAAAGATACTGAATGTGCTTCTCAGAAGCTCAATGTTTGTATTCATCCTCAAAGTTCCAATGTGGGTAGAACTAGTACCAATTCTGACACGCACCACATTGAATTTACTGTACAACATATTGCTGACTGTTCTACTTATGATCATTTTATGTTACAAAAAAGCACTGCCAAGGTACCTAAAAAGTTTGATGATTACATTTTGTAATTTCTTTTTTTTTTCTTTCTTTTTCTTAAAGGATACATGTGGTCATCGTATCCTACCTTTATTTCCCTTATAGAATTTAGAGTCATTCAAGTGCAATAGCTATTGTTTATGTCACATGGAAATGTAACATGTAATATGGAATTCACTGATGCAGGAGCTTACATTTGAATACAGCAGAAGTGGTTACACTTTGCATCAGCTGGATGCCCTAGCTCTTGCACCAGTGGGTCCAATTATGGCACTTAAATAAAGACACTTTCTATATAATTTTCAAACTCCATCCCTTTAATACATACAGCCACTTTCTTAGACACATCTCATATCAACATTTGTCTTCTGTGCCATTGCAACATTCTGCATTATTTTCTTCACAATTATTTCTTTATTCTGCTTGCTAAAACACTTCATTCCAGTCTTCAGACCAGTAGATGTGAGCAGTTCGCTTCTCACTCCCTATATAGTATAAACGCATAATAACACTACTTATACAGGTATGCTACAGCAGCCAGTCTGCTACAGCTCCCAGAGCACATCAGTTTACAGCACTCAGCTCACAGTTTAGGTGGACAGTTTCATCCACGAGTGTACCGACACCTCACCTCCGCACAATCTCACAGTAGGCATAACAGCCCTTTCACACCGGTAGGGGTAAATACTTTGCTTATGCCAGTATGCTACAGCGCCCAGAGCACATCAGTTTACAGCACTCAGTTCACAGTTTAACCACAAGCTTTCATCCCCGGCTTTACCAGTACCTCACCTCAACACCATCTCACTCTAGGCAAAACTGCACTTTCACACCGATACGGGTAAATACTTTGCTTCTGCCAGTATGCTACAGAGCACTCAGCTCATATTTTAGACACACTTTTTCATCGCCGAGTTCACCGGCCCCTCTCCTCCGCACCATCTCACAGTGGGCAAAACAGCACTTTCACACCGGTAGGGGTAAATACTTTGCTTCGACCAGTATGCTACAGCACCCTGAGAACATCAGTTTACAGCACAAAGCTCACGGTTTACACGCACGCTTTCATCCCTTAGTGTACCAGCACCTCACCTCAGCACCAACTCACAGTGGGTAAAACAGCACTTTCACATGGTAAGGGTTAAATACTTCCCTTCGCACAACCTCTATGCCATACCCTAAACACCCCACTGAGGTTACAGTGCTCCTACCCTCCTCTTTCCCACTTTTTTCCCTGTTTTTCCCTTACTCCCTACAACTGAATCACAAAATGGCAGCCAACTCTTTCTAGTTGCAACCGCTCGCACCGCTCACAGCCAGTCATCAACAAGCTTGTGCTCGTAACGCCTCAGCCAATCAGATGGCAAAATTCCCAAATATCGATATCTGTAAATTTTGATATTTCTCAAAAACTACTTAACGGATTTATACCAAATAAACAAAAGCGTGCTTTCTAGACCAAGACCCTTCTCCCTTCCAAATGTGGGGTAATTCCGTTCACCCGTTCAAACTGTAGCCTTGTCTAAAGTTTCCTATGGAAATGAACATGGAGAAAATACGTTTAGGGACCCCCTTTTTTCTCGGCCCCCCCCTTGACGAATCACCCCCAAACATTTAACATAGGAGCTGATATGAACAAAGAATACGTTTTGAAAATTTCACGAAGATTCATCAAATAGCACCAAAGTTGTAAGCAAAACAAAAAAAATTCTTTCTATGGAAACTAGGTCCTAACTATAACTACCTACTGGCAACCACCAGTAGGTAATATACACATATACAAATATATATATTACATCAGCTTGGTGATTTTACATAATTGTTTCACTGATGCTGATGTAATAGAATGTTTATGTTAATATATAAAAAAAGAAAAAGGATTGGATTTGTTAGATTACAATTTGTTGTATTTTTTTAGGTCTTAGTAGGTTTAAATTCCATTTATAATATGCTTTTGGCTATCATTTGAAAGTAATGTAGTCCTTTGGTATTCATGAGTAATGGTTTGCTTAGTGCATCTTTGCTCTTTTTGTAATGCTTTGATAAATTAGTATAGTGTAGGTTATGTTCTGCCTAGTGTGGATTAGAAGGCTTTGTGCAATGGTTGCGTTGTTTGTTTTGGTTTCTTGTGCCAAGGTGAGGTCATAGACATTGTACCATGGTATCTGGTACTTGGCTTGACGTCTGAGTCCTGACCAATACAGTCTGCCAAACATTGTACATTCTGCATTATATTCTTCACGATTATTTCTTTATTCTGCTCGCTAAAACATTTCATCCCAGTCTTCAGACCGGTAGGGGTGAGTACTTTTCTTCCCACTCCCTATAAAGTATAAACTCATACTAACACTACTTATACAGGTATGCTACAGCGGCCAGTATCCTACAGCGCCCACACACATCACTTTACAGCAATAAACTCACGACTTACACTCACAGTTTCATCCCAGATTCTTCAGAAAGGTACCTGTGAATAGTTTGCTTCCCACTCCCGCTATACTCTAAACGCATACTAACACCACCTCCACAGATATGCTACAGCAGCCAGTATGCTACAGCACCCAGAGCACATCAGTTTACAGCACTCAGCTTACAGTATGGGGACTCAGTTTCATCCCCGAGTGACCGACACCTCACCTCCGCACAATCGCACAGTAGGCAAAACAGCACTTTCACACTGGTAGGGGTAAATACTTTGCTTACGCCAGTGTGCTACAACCCCCAGAGCACATCAGTTTACAGTACTCAGCTCACAGTTTAAGCACAAGCTTTCATCCCTGACTTTACCGGTACCTCACCTCAACACCATCTCACTCCACTCCAGCCCACAGAAGACCCCCTCTCCATGCTGAGCATCGCTTCTCTCCCGTACCCTTCGGCGTCTGGCACCGGTACGCACACCTTTAGATGTGGACTGCTGCCCACTGTTGTCTGCCTCCAGTGGATCTATTTGTGTGTCACCGTCCCCATCATCCTCATCGGATGTCTCCAAGACCCTGAGAGGGGGCACATCATGCCTCCTTGGCCTTACCAGTTCTGATGAAACTGTTGTTGGTGTGGGGGAGAGTGCTGGTGGGTCCTGCTGTGGTGAGTCGTACAGCAGAGGCGACAAAGGCTGTGCTGTGGTGTGTCGCTCTGGTGTTGTTGCTGCCTGTGCTGTGGGTGCGTGTGGCGGATCAGTGATTTGCCCTGCACTTGTGCCTGCGTCCTCACTCCTCTCCGCTGGCGGTGCCCTCTCCTCCCTGTACACCTGTGTGTCATTATTACATCACATTCCTGTCACACAATTGCATAGTCCTCAACTGCTTCTGAATGTAGTGGGTGGCATGCCTTGCTGTTTTCTGTGAGGAATGTATTGATGTATGTTTCTCTGACTATGTCTCCCATGATGCATTGCAGGTAAATCCTAAAACCTGTACTGGAGTGTGATACACACAACCACATTGGGGAAGGGGGACAGGGAAGGGGGTGTGGATTGATGTTCATGCAGCTTACGTTGTTTTTTTGCAGCTCCGTCTGAGCTGTCAGCATCCCCTATCCCATGGACACTCTCTGGCTCCAGGGTAGACTACACCAGCTGCTCCAGGTCTGTTAGTGCAGGTGCCCGGTTCCTTCCTCCCCCAGTGGCACTGGCTTCTTTTTTCTGTGCTGCCAGCTTTTTTTTGGTTATGATCCTAAGATCATACCACCGTTTTTTCAGGTCACCAATTTCCCTTGTTGTGACCCCGATGGCATTCACCTTGGACTGGATCCCCAGCCAGGTGTTTCTTTTCACAGACTTTGCAACATGCAGAGACTTCTTACCAAAGAGCTGGGTGTGGTGTTTCACAACCTCCTCCACCAGCATCTGCAGTTCAGCTGTGCTGAATTTCAGTTTCTTTTTGAGCTCTGCTCCATCCCTCTGTAAATCCTGGGACTCCATTGTGCAGCTCAGCTCAGCTCTCACAGCTCTCCAGACTGTTCAGTTACTCTGCACCTGCATAGGTGTGGCCAGTTCCTGGTAGTGGGGTGGGGTAGATGCATTTGATTGGTTGGTTCCTCTGTTGCTTTGTTATGGGGTGTGGTGGTTGATCCTGATTGGTAGACAGGCTCAATTGGGTGTCTTTTGTATTGCTGATTCGGTATTTACCGATTCGGTATTTACCGAATTGGTAAATACCGATTCGGTAATTCCCATTTATTCCTATGAGCCTGGAGTTGAATGGGTATTACCGAATCAGTATTTTCCAATTCGGTATTTACCAAATCGGTAAATACCGAAACGGAAAATCCGAATTTTACCGAATCAGTATTTTTTATCGAAATATTTCCTACATCCCATTTTCTGAATCTAAAATATCGAATCGGTAAAATTCGGTATTTTAGAGTCGGTAAAATGGGATTACCTACATCTGGCCCTAAAACAGTAAACTAACACTACTACACTACCCTAAACCCTAAAACACTACCCCCAGCACGACCCTGCCCCTACCCCCAGTCCTGTCCCTACTCCCAAACACTACCCTTCACAACCCCTACACTACACTGCACAACCCCAACACTACCCTAAACTCTAAAACACTACTCTATACTACACTACCTCTACAACACTACCCTAAACCCTAAAACAACTAGCCCCAGCACGACCCTGCCCCTACCCCCAGTCCTGTCCCTACCCCAAACACTACCCTGCATAACCCCAGACACTGCATCCTAATTCCTACACTAAACTAACCCCACAACACTACCCTAAACCCTAAAACCCTACACTACACTAACCCCACAACACTACCCTAAACCATAAAACACTACCCCCAGCACGACCCTGCCCCTACCCCCAGTCCTGTTCCTACTCCCAAACAGTACCCTTCACGACCCCCTGCACTACACTATGCTGCACAACCCCCAACAATACCCTAAACCCTAAAACACTACCCTACACTACACTAACCCTACAACACTATCCTAAACCCTAAAACACTACCCCAGCATGACCCTGCCCCTACCCCCAACCCTGTCCCTACACTGAAACACTACCCTGCATGACATCCCGACACTACCCTAAACCCTAAAAAACTACCCTACACTACACTAACCCCACAACACTACCCTAAACCCTAACCTTACACTACCTAAACACTACCCTCTACCTTACCCTTCACCCAAATACACTACTCTACACTACACCTACACAACAGTCCCTAATCCCAAACACTACCCTGGACGACACCACCCTAAAACAGTATAACACTACACAAGTACACAACCCTGCACGACCCTACACAGCCCCTCCATGACCCTACACAGCCCTACTTACCTCTTTCCACTATTGGCCGCAACGACGACCTCCAAAAGCGGCACCTGCCCTCTATGCATGCGTTGTTAGTACGCATGTGATGTAACAGCACGCGTACTAAAGGCGACGCATTGTTAAATCACATGAGTACTAACGCATGCGAAGTAATGGTACACATAGAAATGTCCGCGCACTAATGGATGTTTCCCTTATTGATGGGTTCAATCTTTGTCGCACCTAGTAATTACCAGTGAGATTTCAGGATCACAGTTTAAGGGGTCACTTGTAACTAGGTTTTAATAGTCGTGTCCTGCGAAACCCTCAGGAATGCAAATGTTTGTGTCTGCACATTAATACTTCTGTGCACTTTCTTATCATTAAATATAAGGTAGGGCGGGGATGGACCTCCCATGTACTCTGTTACAACAACCTAAGACTACTCAGCTTATTTCCTCTGTTTGAAACATAAATGTTTTAATGAGAATTTAAAAATGTAGTGTTTGCATTAATTTGTTTTTGTAGCATTGTTTGGTTCACTACGTGTTAGCACACAGTTATCTTCCAAGAGCGAGCAAAGATGGTGAGCTACCATTATATTTTAATTGTTTTCCTAAGGTTGGCTGGTCTGTAAAGGTGTCTAAGTCGGCCATTTTGCATTGCTGTACAGAGATGGCAGCCTATGTCCCTTCCAATAACATTCCAGTGATAGGAATGTCTCTCCATTCCACTGGAGTGCCCCGCGAACTTTCATCCACATCCCCAGCCTGTTCCTCCCAATATAAAGAGGAATCATTTATTTCATTAAACATGCCTTTTCAAGCACAGTCCTCTCCTCTCCCTATTTTGAAAATAAATTGCATTCCAAGCAGATTCTCACATAATAGTGACTGTGACAATGCTAGCTACTGCACGGCTAACTCACAGTATAAAAATGACAACAGTAAAGTGCTGCTATCAGAAATAATGAAGACGCTTGCATTTCTACACTGCCTTTAATTTCAAGCTAGAACACCTGTAATATAGCTCAGTGGGTTAGTGCCCAGTAGCAAAGATTTGAATACAACATGAGATTCTTTAGTTCTACGTCTTCATTTTGAAGTCAATTAAATGAGCACAGCCGGTTAGCTTTTAAAGTACTATGAAGTCCCGTAACGTAGTCGCTAAGTACTATACTAAAAGAACAGGTTATTCCTTACATGTTGCAGAAAGAGTTACTGTCCATGACACGCATCTTACCAGTATAACTTCTACCTGATTGCAGTAGGGACCGGGCTGCTCCATATTAGCAAACTGAATCGAGACACCAGAATCACAGACTAAACATTACTCGGACAGCCTTTTAGTTCGAATTTACCTGAGGCCTGCTGCGCAACAAGCTGCTTCCATTTTCTGTCTTCGGCAGCCGATTAGTGCGGAGCTGCGCAATATGCTGGGGCGGGCGCGGGCGAAAACAGTGATCATTGGTCCCACCCGGGTCCCACACTTGATGATTTGCCAAGCAGGGACGGGGCCAGACTAATAACATATTTTTCAGGCATCATTGGTAGCACTAATGTGATTGATTGTAGTGACTGGTGAGCTGAGGCTGGGACCAGGGTGCTGGTTTCTGGCAGTGTGTGTGTGTCTCATAATAGGTTGAGTGTCTGCTGCATCCAATTTGGAAATTTTTTAGCAGTCAAGTGCGAAATCAGCTCTTCGCCGCCACTGGGGAGACCCATGTGAACTCAGTGAGCCCTGAGCAGACAGCAACTAATATAACGTGTTGACCCAGCCCAGACAAATAAGTGCTGTTGCTGAGAACGGGAAAATGCCGGCACAAATTAAGCACCGGCTGCCTCTAAACGGCCGCACCACCGCCAGGGAATGGGGGTTCTCTGGCAGCTGTGGCAGGACAATGACGTTCCCACCACCCTAATTATAATAAGGCATCTGGAAGACTTCCAACACCATGCCCCCAAAGACCTTAGAAATTCACTGAAAAAACCATAGGTTTCACACATGTTATAGTTAGCTGGACATTTCACTAATACAAAACCATTGAACTTCCCCCGTTATAGTTAGTTCAGCTAACTATAACTCGCCCCCCGCAATCCACTGCTGATGACGTCACATATTACATCACTCATGATATGGTCAGTGACATCACTCATGACATCGTTGATGACATCTCAAATGACATCACTCATGACATCACTCATGACATCATCAGTCAATGTGTGTCTTTCTGAAAAATAAATATTTTTTATATATGTATATCTAAAGGTCGGTGGAAGAATAAATGGGTAAATAAGTGCCTAAATGGATGTTTTTTTTGTAAAATTGATTGTATAACTGACTTCTTAAATGTATCTTAGTGAATACATATATTAGTGAATAATTTTTAAATATTTACATATCTGTATCAGTGTCTCACTTTGTGTATAGGTGGCTGCATGGGTTGGTGAGTAGCTACATGAGTGTGAGTATGGGTTATTAGTTGTTTTTTTGAGTATTAGTATGAGTGTCTGTATGGTGTGCTGGGGTATTACTGAGCGCATATATGCATGAATGAGTGACTCACTGTATGTTTTTTGAAGACAGCATGTGTGCAGGACTGTATGGGTGGCTGAGTGTGTGTATGGCTGTGTTAGTGAGCGAATGACTGTCTCAATAGTAGCTTTATGAGTAACTACATATATTTTAAACTAGTATATGTCAGTATTGATATATATAAGTGAGTATGCGTGAGAGTGAGAGATTGGAAGAGTTCCTGTATAAATAAGGATGTGTTTCTATAAGTGATTGTTTAAGAAAGTAAGTATGTGTATGTTTCTGTAGAAGTAAGTGTAGTGGTGTGTGTATAGCTGTATATGCAAGTAAATGGATGTTTGATAGTTTATTTGCATGTGTGTGAGTAACTCTATGGATGAGTATCAGTGTGTAACAGGATGTATAGGTGTATGAGTACATTTGATGAGTGAGTACATGTATGAGTGACAATATAGAACTGTTGGTGAATGAGTGGATGTGTATGTAGATGTTGGAATTACTGAATAGGTTCTTCTAACTGGTATTGGTATCTCAATTTTTTCGAAAATTTTTGTTTCTATTTTTGAAGGTGTGTATTTAAGGTTATATTACGCTGAGAGAAGGTCTGCCAACCTTTCACAAGGATGATGTCATCAGTGATGTCATTTGAGATGTCATCAGTTGTGTCATGAGTGATGTCACTGACCATGTCATGAGTGATGTAATATGTGACGTTATCAGCAGTGGATTGCGGGCGCGCGAGTTATAGTTAGCTGAACTAACTATAACGGGGGAATTTCAATGGTTTTGTATGAGTGAAATGTCCAGCTAACTATAATATGTGTGAAACCTATGGTTTTTTCAGTGAATTTTTAAGGTTTTTTAAATGCTAATTCCTAACTATAACGTGGCTGAAGCCTATGGTTTTTCAGTGAATTTGCAAGGTTTTTTAAATGTTAATTCCTACTGTAACATGGCTGAAACCTATGTTTTTTTCAGTGAATTTCAAAACTTTTGTAAATGATAGTTTTTAAATGTATTAATTATTATATTTATTTCTTTTTATAGTAATTTCCAACATTTTTATAATAATTATTTAAGTTATTTTATTTTTTAGGTTACATTACACATTTTTAATATAAAATAATACAAAACAAAATTAAAATATTTAAAAAAAAAATTCAATATATTAAATTAAAATTCTATATATTTTCTTTTTGTATTTTTATCAGTACTCGTACGCTACGCATACGGTGATCTCACCATCCTTTGTACGGGTAATCGTACTGTGCGCCCAACCGCTCATACGTTATGAATACCTTTTCACAGACCGCGTCGCATCGACTCTTCCACGTGACGTCATGTACGTTTGTACGGCGCACTGTACGCATACCGCAAAAGTTTCCTAATGTTTAAAAAGATATATCTATGTATTTAATGCAAATATTAAGGGAAGACATTATCTACGATAAATATTAAAATAAGATTTATTAACTTTTAGTAAGCGTATGTTACTTTTAAAAGCAATTACGCAAATAGCGGTGTACGTCGTCCATTCACGCATAGTAAACGCACCCTATGCATACGCCATGTAACTTTAAAATAAGAGATTTGATTCGGTCATAACACTTCCAATTCCAACTGTTGAAAGACCACACCCATTTTAATCATTCTTCTTTGACTTTCTCAGAAGAACCATCTCTTGTCGGGAGCTCCTGTCATTTGACAAAACAATTTTAATATGGCTGCATTTCTGGAATCCACTTCAGAACATTCTTCAGAGGAGGAATTTATAGCTGAGGAGTCACAGGGAAAAAGAAAAGAGGCAGTGATCTGGATTTTTTTCACCTTTCCAGAAGGACAGAAAAAGGTAAATGCTGCAAAGGTCATCTGAAACATCTGTGACACCACACTGTCAAGAGGAGATCCGTGCAAGAAGTACTCATTTGGGACAGCAAGCATGGTTCGCCATGTGAAAAACTACCATCCTCACAATTATGCAAGAGCTTGCTCTGATAGGCTACGGGACAATCCATCAACTGCTATTCCCAGAACTTCAAGCGCACCAACCACACAGCCACGGACTCCGCATCCAAATATCGAACCGGATTTTGCTGACTTAATCATCCATTGCAAATTTTGCAATGAGATGCTCTGCTATGGGGAGTCAATTAATATAATGAAACGGCGCAAACAGGGGCACCGTTGCTCACAACGTACATATTTTTTTGTTTATTTGTTCCGTGGAGACACTGTTTTGTTTCCAATTTATTCTTTTATGTTAAAAAAAGACAAAAAAAACAATTCCTTTCAGAACTAACTTCACTGGTCAAAAAAGTGCTATATTTCTATGATAGTATGTAAAACTTTCCGGTTTTTTTCGGCACCAGTTTTAGTCTGTATGCATGCGCAGCCTCGTTTCCAAGATCATGCTTCTTTCTTTTTCTTCAAGTTCGCCAAGCAAGCCTCTCCTCATTTCAGGTATTACATTGCCGCTTTCTTCTCCCGGGCCGTGTGCCTCATCCGCTGCTAAACTTTTCTAATATATTAATAATCATATTCTATCTATATTTATTTGAAACATATTGCCTGGTGCGCCAAACCTTGATTACATACTCCGTCTTAGTAGTTTTCTTCCGTTATTTTTATTATGCCTACCATTTTCATTTTTATTTTACCCCCCGTCTACCTTCTCTGTGAGCCATGAGATTTCCTACCACAGACACCACGGTATTTGTCCTTGTTCTCCGATCTTATCAGACTTGGTCACACGAATACCTAAAAACTAATTTGAAGCATGTAAGCCACAGCCATTACAACGCATGACCGTCACCACAAAGCCATTACCACGCTTATGCCTTTATCATGCGTGGTAAATGCATACTAGTTGTAAAAGCATGCATGGTAAATCCATATGCGTGCTAATGGCTTTGTGGTGACGGTCACGCGTGGTTATGACCGCGTTGTAATGGCTGTTTCCCCCCCAGGACACTGCAGGAACCGGGTCTGGGCGTGGTGGACTCCAGGGCACCAGGCAGAGGGCCACGCAGCCCCCTCACACAATATAGAAAGCTCCGGGGGTCGTTCTTTCCGCGCTTTGAAGGGTGTCATTGAGGCCCACACACTTTTAATTTTGTAGGGGGTGGCTTTGCACGCTAAAGTGGCACAAGGGGTTTGTAAATCTGGTACACATTGTTTTGTTTTACTTTGATTTCCTTTCTGTCTTGTAGAGCATCCAGACTAAATATAACTTATTGTACAACCAGTACTTTTCAACCCTACTCTCAAACATCTTACCATAGTACTACAAATTATAAATATTATTTCTATTGTGGACCGTCACTCCTCCAAAAAAAAGACGTATATTTTTTTTTATTAACTTTTATTAAAACAACAATAACTGTAAACGTAACTTAAAGATAACAATATAATAAACAACTAGAAAAATAACTTTAATAAAACAATATTATAAACAAATTGTGATGTGGACTCCAAAAGACCTACGATAGGCAATCTGCAAAGCAAAAAAGAAATTTAGAGTTTAAAATGATGTACATGTGACCAAATGAGGTGAAACATTACAAGTCAAGGTAACACTACGATTTTACGTGTGCAGTGTGCCTGGTACATTTCACTTCTGTTATAGTCCCGCGTTCAAGTGTCTAAAAGGAAGTGCCTACTGCGTTACTGACACAAAAGTGGGACAACGGGATTGTAAATACGCCGATTTATTTCTAATGCATTTAATTGGAGGCATTGTATATCTAGGCGCTGCTTACCTTGTATAAACACTGCGGCCATCAGTGTTCAGAACTTGAATTTAACTCTGCTTCTACACGTCAAAGTATATTCAATACGTTGCGGACAATTCCATTGCTGTTGCTCGATATGCCGTGATTGCTTCTGAGTTGCAAAACTCCTGACAAAAGTGAATTTTAATGTGAGTTCTTAATATTCCGTACCTAGACTGTTGCACTCACACAGTCTGGAATGAGAGTTTTTCTTGAAAAGTCAGACCCAGATTTACAAGCTCCTTGTGCCACTTTTCCCATGTTAAAAGTGACACAAAAGTGGGGCAATAAGCTTGTAGATCTGTTCCTCAGACTGTTGTAACCTATCGGTTGTCACTGCTCGGAGGTAATTATACATTTCTACACAGTCAAGCTGCTGCACACTACCCACTCTCCTTTCACAGATAATTTGTTGTTGTTTGGATACAAAATTCTTTGCTCACCTAGTGCCATAGGCATGATTAAAATAGGGTGCACTACGTCTCGAAGCAGGCTTCACTATAGCCAACAGAGTTCACCACTTAAACTCAGGTAAGGTTCTATACGGCACAGTGGATACAGCAGTGTCCATAACTGTAAAAAAGAAAAAAAAACAATGTGAGGAATAGTAAAAAAGAGAGAGAAAAAGGACATTAAAACGTGGAAGAGACACACACGATGGGTGGGGCGCTGAAATACCGTTAGCCTAATGGGTATTGCGCGCCTGATGCATACTACATATTCTCTCCTTTCACAGATAACTTGTCGTTGTTTCGGAAACAAGCTTCTTTGCTCACCTTGAGCCATTGGCGTCAGTCAAAGAGGGTGCACTACGTGTCGAAGCAGGATTCTAAGTCATTGTTACAGTGGCCATGCATCATCGCAAAATATACGAACGTAGAGCTTTGTAGGTTTCTTTTGCTGGAGTTTCATCAATTTGTAAAACACAACCTGTAAGATAAAAAGGTAGTTAACATTGTGTGTAATTATTTTATGAAAGGAGATAGGAAATAAGAGAGTGACTAAAAACAATATTCGCAGCTCACCTTTCTGTCACCGGTGTTTTTCACCATGTGCCGGACATAATGCTCTACATCTAAAAGATAATAAAAGAAAGATATTATGATTGGTAATTGTTACCATCTTAATGTGCACATAGATAACATCACGCTTTCATACACGTTCCTTCTCACATTTATACGAACTAGTTGTCTAGGTAATATTCCGGACGTTTCAGCGATTATAAAAACGTTCCTGCTATTGGGAAAAAAATGTATACATGTAAATTGATACACTATATAGGAGTGCGTTCGTCGAAATCGCTGCGTCGCCTTTTTGCATCTAGTCTGCTACAACCCTTTGACTCCCCCTGATGCGTACCCAGGCCTCACTGCTGACACCTCCTGCATCATGTAGTCCCGATCTGTAACAAAGAAGTCTCATATATGGTGCAGAGTTGTGATACTCTAAGGCTAACGACATACTCGTGCTCCCATCATCATCATCACAGGTTCTTCACCCGCTCAGTGCTTCGGGTACCACTAACTCAGTGATCAAAGAGGTCACGCATGTGGTAGTGGGCCCCTTGTTCGGTAGTTTGGGAACAACTCTAAAATGGCATACAACACATGCGTTCCGTCCTGTTTATAGATAGGGTCATGTGTGTAGCGACGGATGCACTGGATGGGTGTGGTGTGGGTGTATACCAACCATGAGGGAGTGTGTGTGTGCCGATCTGACAACTAGACCTGGAACTAACAAATCACTACAATGGAAATCTGGGCCATGTAGTGTTGTTGTGTTTTCCTGGTAACGTAAGCGGAGTGGGCTGTACTAACGTATTCAGTCTCGATTAATTTATACCTCCACCTGGGGCTTTTAAATGTTGGGAGGGGGGCCGCCTGGCTCTGAGACACTACAGGAGCTGGTCTTCGGTGTGGCAGTCTCCAGGGCCTTCGAGGACTCTGGGCATAGGGTCACGCAGTCTGCCACACACAATACACTAAAAAAAAGAGAAAGTGATGAGAGATGATTTCTGACGTGTTTAAGCTTGAGAGCCTGGATAATCATTAAATGGGGTCTGGCAGTGAAGTGCGTACTTATTCAGGAAGAAGCCTTTTGGGGTCTTGCGAAAGAAAGTCATCTTTAATAATTCCCTCTCGCTGCGTGTACATAAAAAGATATCTCATTTACTCATATGATAAAAACAGAAACTTTCAACACCTCTTTTTGATTGGTTATGAAGCATTGTAAGAAAACGTATCAGCAACCAATCCCTTTCCTTGCGCAGATTTAGAAAAAAATTCGATTGGCTGTTGCGTACTTACGTCTACCTTCCTCATTCTAATTTTGATTGGCTTTCTTTTTCCTATGTGACGTTACGAGACAGTCACCATGTATGTAGCCCATTTTGTGAAGCACTTTACTTTACTATGCGTTTCGAAAACTAGTTGTGGTAGGGTGCTTTTAACTTAAACTGTGTACTCTGCTTACGAGTTTGTTGACTGTAAAAGTATTTAAAAACATTATTCTATTTTCTATTCTATCATAATTGTGCTGACTTTTCTCCTTTAGCGTGCAGTACTATGTTCTTTTATAAAATGTATAACTTTCAAACCATCCTTGAAAGAAAAATGCTCATGTTTTCAAAATATTTTTATTGAGTCTTCTATATTCATCATATGGTTGAAATGCAAAAATTATTTTACATTCATTAGTATTACGCGTTCGAATACATTTAATTAAAGTTTACCATAAGCACTCATTCCTTATGTTTACATTATATAAGTGTTGCCCCATCATCTTTTTATAAATGTTTGGGCTTCTTTTACTTTCAGATAAAGTAGAATTGAAGTGCTACGACAAACATTCCTTCACTACTTCATCTTTCTTTTTCATGTACATTTCATGTCCTTATTACATTTAACAATCATGACATTTTAAACCACAATTATATTACTTTTTTTCAAAAAAGTGCTTCCGAAGATATTCCTCTTATTCTTCACGAGTGAAATTTGCAAAAAGCACTACTTACTATAAATACTTTTAGCCCAATTTCACTCTAGAAGGTAAAGAGTTTTGGTTTTAGTACATTTTTCAATCATAAAGAAATACTTGCATACTAAAAAAAAAAAATGGCGGTTGTAAGTCAATCAACTTCAGTTGAAGGATCATACAGTTTAATATAAATTAAAATATACATTAACAATATGAACCCTCTCTGGAAATGAAAGATGAATTGAAGATTATGATATCGCTCCTAATCAATACTTTGCACGTACTAATTCAATAAATAACATGTATTTCGATATTGTTTCCATCCTCCGTAGAAATTCATCCAACTCCCCTGAAAAGTACATACGGTATTATGTATTTTTAAATATACATTAACAATATGTGCTCTCTGAGGAAATGAAAGAACATGTGAAGATGTTTCCACAGTTCTGAATCATTCCTTTGCTCGTAGTTTCTTTGCCCGTATTGATTCTCTGAAACAAAACTAATCATCCCATGGTGTGGTATATATACTTTTTGGTTACTTAACAGTCTATCAATTTATTGCTCCTCCCACTATTAAGTCACATTTTTCAGTTGACAGGTGTTCTCATTTCCACTTTTTTAGCGTATCATGTGTTGATGTAAATGTGGCTCATTCCATACTTTTTAAATTTCGTATAATTTCTAAAATGCTTTATACTTATTATTCTAGTAACTTCCCTTTTTTTAAACTTTTTTTTAATTCTCTTTAATACGGTATATTAATGTAATCATTCACTCAGTAAGCATCTACTCAGGAAGTGAGGCAGGCTTTAGGGAATGCACTGATTCAAAGTGCTATGTATTATGCATTTTGTGGTGTAATAACCTTTACATTTATGCTTCAGGACTACAATTCCCCACTCACTGTATATACCAGGGGTCTCCAACAACTAGCTCGGGAACTACTGGTAGCTCACCAGCACCCTAAAGTAGCTCTCAGACGTGAAGCCAAACCAAACCAATCTCAGAGATTCTTTGCATATTAAAAAAGGTAGCACTGCTCATTTCACTACCCTTAAGAGTTACAGAAGGCCAAAGCAATGGCAGGGCCTGTTCATAACACTCAAACACAAACTGTGGGGGCATATGAATTAATCAATTAGGGATGTATAGACCTCACTATTCAGCTGTGAGGATTTCAAAGGGGGGATTTGTGCAGCTTTCGTCATTCGAAAAGGCAGGTGTATGGCTCTTCCTGAATGCTTTCAGTGTAGGGGTTAATCTGATGCTGAGGTGGAGTTCTTCACAGGTCTTGGCCATGATGTACGATAAGGGTGTGCCTCTTGTCTGGTTATCTCATTACAGAGGATTTCGGCCAAGGCCTTGTCAGAGGAGTGGGCCCCCCTCTGGGCCACCCATTATAAATAAAAACATTCCCCCCGGGATTTGGCCCCCCCGGGGCTAATTAACAATAAAGCGGGCTTCGTTTTTTAAAATTCTTTTTCACAGCATACGCGTACCTTATGCGTATACCACAACTTTTTAAAACAATAAAAGTTTTTTGCCTAGGGGGTCCTTGTGAAACCCCCTGAGCAGGCCTACTGCGTCAGGGTGTATCTACCCTGCCCCCTTTGCGTGTTTTTCACATTTCTTTCGCAGCATTCTTGTGCATCGGTTCTACCGAGGCACTAGATGGCTGCCAACACTTCCTGGTTTGGAGTGTTGACAGAAAGTCGACAACAAATTAGCATGCAGCTCGTGCTCGTAATGGTACGCACTCTATCCTCGGAGAGTACTTGTACGGTACTTCGTCTATAGATATATCTATTATTTTACTTTAGATTTTCTCACAAACTACTGAACGGATTTACACCATTTAACAAAAAGCGTAAACTGCGAACGAAACTCCACCTTTTTGCCAAATTTGGTATAATTCCGTTCAGCAGTTCGGGTTGTAGCCCGTCTTAAATGTCCCTATGGAAAATTGCATGGATAAAACACGTTTTGGGACCCCCCTTTTTTCTCGGCCCCCGCTCCAGAAATTACCCCGATACTTTCAGGGAAAGAGCAGAGCGGAGCAGGCTTTTTTCTTGGATAATTTTGCGCGTATTTGTCAACCGGCGCCAAAGTTTTTCGAAATATAATGTTGCGGATTTCCTATGGAAACTAGGTCCTAACTAACCGTGGGCGCAAAATCCGTTCCGTTCTCGGAATTTGCAGATTTTTGGCAATTTCACGGTCCGCGAATCCCGCGAATTTGGCCAAAAATCCATAAATTCGCAAGCTGGCGGATTTTTTTTGCTTGGTCGCGCTTGAAAAATACAATATCTTGTGCGCGGCGTTGAATTCTGTGATTCTGTGTTCGCCGAGTTGTTTTTCTCCCGGTTTGCGTGTGCTGCGCCATTTTGGATCTTGCTGCGTGATCGCGCAAGAGTTTTTCAACCACGATTACCTCATTGCGGCCCGCCATCTTGCACAGTGAGAGTTTGACAACGCGAGTACGTCATAAGGGCCCACGATCACGCATCGCGGGAGTAAACAATTGCGAACACGTAGATGCGGCGCGCAGCTGACTTCCGGCGGGAGATTTGAACAGCTCGTTTTCCCGAACTTGCAAAAATTGCAATTCTGCACAAGAAATCCACCGCAGGCAGCATCAACCTTCTGAAAATGATGATTTTGATCAGAATAACTCCTCAGATTGACATTTGGCTGTACTTTTGTGTGCAAGGAGTCCATTTTTGGGGGGGTGGGAGGAAGGAAGTGCCCCAATGTCTCCAACTTCCTGCTCCTGTCCAGCAGGCTCCTCCCAGTGCTTTGTCCATGTCCTGGTCACTTTTGATTTGGATCTGGAGCTGGAAGGATTACTTTATGTGGCTGCTGCTGGATATTTGTTTTTTAGGACTTTTGGGACTTTGGAGTTTGGATCACTTTTAGATTTGAGATTTTACAAGTAAGTTGGTGTTCTTTGTTTGGGGCATTGCAGTTGCTGCAACTACAAGTTTAAAACTATTTCACAACTTTAAAAAATATATATTATGGGTAGCCAGAGTATCCAGTAGGCCCAGGGTTAGTCATGCATGCATGATACAACTGTTTCTGTGAGTTTTTGAACTTAAATCTCATTTATGTCATGGAATTTTAGCTCACTGTTATATGTGGATTTTAATTTTTTTTATTTTGGGATGCCTGTAAAGCCTCACTAGCCAGTAGGCCCAGGGGTAGTGAGTGGTGCGTGGACCAAGTCTTTCTGTGGGGTGTCTTGAATTTACACATCATTGAGGGCATGGATGGCATTGGATTGTGGTGATTTTTGTGGTTTTTCGACTTTTTGGGGTGTTGTTGGGGCCTGGCCATGTGGGTGGGGGCCATTTTGAGGCCTGGTCCAGGCAGGGCCTGGCCATGTGGTGGGGGTCAAGGGGCAATTTTGAAGCCAGGCAGTGTGCTCAGGCCTGCAACCAGTTTGCCTTGCTTTCATCCATTATGCCCTGGGGTACTCAGTGGTCCATGGACCAAGTCTTTCTGTGGGGTGTCCTGAATTTAAACATCATTGAAGGCATGGATGATATTGGATTGTGGTGATTTTTGTGTGTTTTTCGACTTTGTGGGTGCTGTTGGGGCCTGACCATGTGGGTGGGAGCCATTTTGAGGCCTGGTCCAGGCAGGGCCTGGCCATGTGGTGGGGGTCAATGGGCCATTTTGAAGCCAGACAGGGTGCTCAGGCCTGCACCCAGTTTGCCCTGCTTTCATCCATTATGCCCAGGGGTAGTGAGTGGTGCATGTACCAAGTCTTTCTGTTGGGTGTCTTGAATGTAAACATCATTGAGGGCATGGATGGCATTGGATTGTGGTGATTTTTGTGTGTTTTTCGACTTTGTGGGTGCTGTTGGGGCATGGCCATGTGGGCTGGGGCCATTTTGAGGCCTGGTCCAGGCAGGGCCTGGCCATGTGGTGGGGGTCAAGGGGCCATTTTGAAGCCAAGCAGTGTGATTTGTACCATAGGCCTGCACCCAGTCTGCCCTGCTTTCATCCATTATGCCCAGGGGTAGTGAGTGGTGCATGGGCCAAGTCTTTCTGTGGGGTGTCTTGAATTTAAACATCATTGAGGGCATGGATGGCATTGGCTTGAGGTGATTTTTGTGTCTTTTTCGACTTTGTGGGTGCTGTTGGGGCCTGACCATGTGGGTGGGGCCATTTTGAGGCCTGGTCCAGGCAGGGCCTGGCCATGTGGTGGGGGTCAAGGGGCCATTTTGAAGCCAGACAGTGTGGTCAGGTCTGCACCCAGTTTGCCTTGCTTTCATCCATTATGCCTGTGGTTCCCAAACTGTGCGCCGCGGCACCCTGGTGCACCGTTAGCAGCAGCCAGGGGCGCCATGCACGTCTTTGGAAAGTGCACATCATGTTGTGAGCAATTTAAAAATGTTGCACCTTTTGGCGCCCTACCTGTCAGCCGGCATCAGGAATCGTGGTATGGCCCAGTGTTCTAATATTATCAGACTTCTCGCAATGAATCGAATATAAATGCATTTTATTGCTTATTTATACCAGCAGCCTTGGCTTTTTCATCAGCCTTTCAGCAAGTGAACCTCATTTAAATACACCCTGCTGCGTCGCAACATACTGGGGAGTTACAAGAGACACCCAGAGTCTTTAGCCGCCTTTCACACGTAAGTGTTCACTTAGCCACCGCATATGCAGGATTACTGTTGAGTGTTATTGCTGCCTGTGTTTTACATCAAGTAGGTTACTAGAACAATTGCAAAGACAAACTCGTGACTACAAGCCCGTGTATTTGTAAAGCGGCAATCATGTTTACCGCTTTCTAGGGGAGAGAAATTAAAAATTAAAATAACGAGGTAAATAGGTTAACTGCAAAAAAAGCCACTTCTATTTATCTACATTTGTTGTTAACAGTTAAGAAGTGCTCGTTATTGGTGCGAAAAGACAGCACAGAGTTTTGTCTGGTTCACCTGGTAACAGTAAACATAACACGACCAGTCTTACCAGGTCCTGGTAAATTCTGCTAAAAGCCGAGCGCCCCATAAGATCAAGGGTGCCATATGCCTATTTTGTTTGAATGTTCAAGATACAAATGATATATAAAAAAAGCGGAGGGAAAGGATTCTGATGCGGTATTTCCGCTCCGAAATAAAATTATTTTTGTTGCAAATAATTATTTGTAATTTTTGGAAATAGTGTTATTTTGACATGGACCTTGAAAAATGGGGATTTACTTCAGGAATTGCTATTACCGCAGTGCACACATTTGTGTGGCAATTCTCCATTTTTATCTGATTTCTCACCCACAAATTTCACCATTTTAAGTGCGTAATAATGCTGGGGGATGGGTAAATCCCAACAGAAGATTATTCTGTGGAAATTGTGATCCCCATTCAGCCGGTAACTTCTGATGGCTGAATCCTGATTACCTCAGCAGAGAAAAACAGGGGCGTCTTTTACCCCTCCATGCACTGACATGAAGACAGGCACAGCAGCCTCAGCGCTGCAGCACTCCGAGCCCTCACCCACCCAGCCCCTCTCTGGCTTTGGAGCACTTCATGGCCTCACCCACCCGGCTTCTGTCTGGGCCTCTGGTGCTGCAGCACTCCAAGCCCTCGACCTGGGGCGGCACTGGTCTGACTGGCGCTATGGTACCGCTAGCTCTCACCCCAGCCGTCATCTCTATACTGCTGGAGCAACCTAATCAGACCTAAAACCGGGCACTCAACACTCGCGTTTCAGCACCCCTGATAAACACCCACCCAGGCCGGCACTTCTCAAACTGCTACATCCTGACCTGATCTTTCAACCGGGGCAGCACTTTTCTAGCTCTGCAGCCCCCTAGAAATCATCTTGTGCAGCACCTCCCTGGCACTACAGCACCCTGAACTTTCACCCAATCCAGCAGCTCCCTATATCACTTTAGCAAGCCTAATCATCACCTTATCCGGGTCCTCTCTAGTGCTGCAGAACCCCAAACCCTCACCCAGATCGGCATGTCTAAGGCACTGCAGCATCGAAAACCCTCACCTAAGCCTGCATTGCTCTACACAGCCTCAGCACTCTGAGGTTCCACCTAATCCAGCACAGCAGAATCTCTTCTCTAGTATTGCAGCAGCCATGGCCACCATCAAGGGTGCACCTCTCTGGCATTGCAGTAACCTGAGGTCTCGCCATCTAACACCCCTCTAGTGCCCCAGCACCTCTGGCTACTGCTGCCCTTAAGGCAGAAAACTGGAATTACTCCAGAGGTCGGGCATACATCTCCGATACCGGTAAAAAAGTGACATGATGGGGAGCCACGGCCAACTGGCAATTATGTAAAGGGAGCCACAGATCAAAAAAGTTTGGGAACCACTGCATTATGCCCAGGGGTACTCAGTGGTCCATGGACCAAGTCTTTCTGTGGGGTGTCCCGAATTTAAACATCATTGAGGGCATGGATGGCATTGGATTGTGGTGATTTTTGTGTGTTTTTCGACTTTTTAGGTGCTGTTGGGGCATGGCCATGTGGGTGGGGGCCATTTTGAGGCCCGGTCCAGGCAGGGCCTGGCCATGTGGTGGGGGTCAAGGGGCCATTTTGAAGCCAGGCAGTGTGATTTGTGCCATAGGCCTGCAACCAGTCTGCCCTACTTTCATCCATTATGCCCAGAGATAGTGAGTAGTGCATGTGCCAAGTGTTTCTGTGGGGTGTCTTGAATTTAAACATCTTTGAGGGCATGGATGGCATTGGATTGAGGTGATTTTTGTGTGTTTTTGTACTTTTTGGGAAGTTGTTGGGGCCTGGCCATGTGGGTGGGGGCCATTTTGAGGCCTGGTCCAGGCAGGGCCTGGCCATGTGGTGGGGGTCAAGCGGCCATTTTGAAGCCAGGCAGTGTGCTCGGGCCTGCACCCAGTTTGCCTTGCTTTGATCCATTATGCCCAGGGGTAGTGAGTGGTGCATGTACCAAGTCTTTCTGTGGGGTGTCTTGAATGTAAACATCATTGAGGGCATGGATGGCATTGGATTGTGGTGATTTTTGTGTGTTTTTTGACTTTTTGGGTGCTGTTGGGGCATGGCCATGTGGGTGGGGGCCATTTTGAAGCCTGGCCAGGCAGGGCCTGGCCATGTGGTGAGGGTCAAGGGGCCATTTTGAAGCCAAGCAGTGTGATTTATGCCATAGGCCTGCACCCAGTCTGCCCTGCTTTCATCCATTATGCCCAGGGGTAGTTAGTGGTGCATGGGCCAAGTCTTTCTGTGGGGTGTTGTGAATTTAAACATCATTGAGGGCATGGATGGCATTGGCTTGAGGTGATTTTTGTGTCTTTTTCGACTTTGTGGGTGCTGTTGGAGCCTGACCATGTGGGTGGGGGCCATTTTGAGGCCTGGTCCAGGCAGGGCCTGGCCATGTGGTGGGGGTCAAGGGGCCATTTTGAAGCCAGACAGTGTGCTCAGGCCTGCACCCAGTTTGCCTTGCTTTGATCCATTATGCCCAGGGGTAGTGAGTGGTGCATGTACCAAGTCTTTCTGTGGGGTGTCTTGAATTTAAACATCATTGAGGGCATGGATGGCATTGGATTGTGGTGATTTTTGTGTGTTTTTCGTCTTTTTGGGGTGTGTAACTGATGTTCCTCTGGCTTCCTCTGCTTTTAGGTGCACAAGAGAACCACCAGTGCCAGGAAGAAGTCCTGCAGCGGTGTGTGCAGCACAACGTCACGTGACGTCACGTGTGGCCACAAACAACTCTGCAACTCGTGCAACTGCGGCCTGCTGTTCTGACATCTGAAGAAGATGAGCCCAAAGAAGGGTGGCCGTAGCGCCTCTATGAAAAAAGTTGCCCGTGCCACTGCCAGTAAGAAGGGGCAGAAGAAGCAAGTGGCACCACCTACCAAGGAGACTGGTGTGCCCACAGACACCTTTTTTGGGAGAAAAAAAACCTACGCCTGCAGCAGCAGCGGTGTCCGCCGGGGACCAAGCTGGGAGCAGCACCGACACTTCATTGTGCTCAGTGCCACCACGCAGAGTTAGATCCAAGCCCATGAGTGTTGCAGAGGCAGCCACTTTAATTGTTCAATCACCAACGACCAGTGATGTTGGCTCATCGCAAGAAAGTAGCATCCAATCAACGCCGGGTGTAACTCAGCTGACGAGTGTTCAACAACCACAGCCGCAACGACAACCACAGGTGCAACTAGTACAAGCGCAAGTACCTGGGCAAGGAGAGGCGCAAGTACATGCCCAAGGAGAGGCGCAAGTACATACGCAAGGAGAGGCGCCAGTAGAGGCGCAAGTAGAGGGGCAAGTAGAGGCACAAGTAGAGGTGCAAGGAGAGGCGCATGGAGAGGCGCATGGAGAGGTGCATGGAGAAGCGGAACTAGAGGCGCATGGAGCGGCACAGCTGCCCACAATGCTTGTTCCTCCGGAAGTAGGGCACATCAGGAAATCGAGATTGAAGCAGAGATATCATCCGAGGAAGCCACTCCTCCTGATGGTGATCCATTGTCTTCCAGATCCCCAGCAAGAAAAAGGTCAAGAATGGCTACTACAAGTTCTTCTTCAAGCCCCCTTCCTTCTGATGATCTTGATGTTGATTGGAACCCACCAATACAGTCTGAGAGTGAGGCACGCCATGAGCCGACAAAGGTAGCTAAGCCTAAAAGGAAGGTTCCCGCAAGGCTTCCACTCATTGGTGATGACGACGAACATGAAGTGTTGTATTCTGCTTCGGATGAACAGTCTGACGATGACCCAGTCATCACAGTCGTCACTCCAGGCCCAGCGGGCATGCAGCAGACAGACATTTTTACCCTATCACGAAATGCTTCCGAGCGTGATGTGGGCGGCGTGGCACTTTTATCACCACCAATGCAGTTAACTACTACACCAACACGACCTACAGCTTCCATCTTTTCTCGCCAGAAGGGCCGGCAGGGACCTCCATCCAGATCGACCTCCATTACCTCAAGTAGTGGTGCTGTAAGTTCACAACAGAGTCAAATTCAGCCACGCCCATCCTCCACTTTATCTGGCATTGAAAGTAGCAACTCCATCACCAGCAGACATCTCCAGTCCCCAGTTTGGGACTTTTTTAGTGTTAGCAAAAAGGCGGAAAACATGGTCGTTTGTTCGATTTGTTAAGCTGTAGTTAGTCGGGGTAAGCTTGGTACCAACTATGGTACCGGAGGCCAGAGAGGTCATCTCCCAAAACACCACACTATCATTTGGGAGGCGCACATGAGGAAGATCCGGGAAAACACACGTACAACAAATCCAAATGTATCCAATCATATTGCATCTGATGATGACGAGGGGTTGATCGTGCAGGGGGAAGTGAAGAAGCGACATACATTTTTTTTGGTACACCCAGTACCCCTGGCAGCAGTACTGCAGTGGTAGCGCCCACACCCTCTACCCCAGCAACATCTATGAGACACACTAAGAGTCTGGGAGAGACACCAAAGCGAAAAAGTGCATCAATGAGCCTAACTGGTTTGAAGAAGTCTGCATCATCATCATCACGTAAAACGGTCCAGACCACCATTAGAAGCATGTTTTGGTCAGAGGTGCCATTTGAACGCAACCACCCGACGGCACGTCTGTATAACGCAAAGCTGGCTAAAATGCTAGCGCTGGACCTTCTCCCTCTTTCTTTCGTGGAAGGGGTGGGTTTTCTAGAATTTGTGGCAACAGTCTGCCATAAATGGAAGGTTCCTAGCCGTCCTATTTTGCCAGAGTTGCTGTTCCAGCACTACATCAAGATGTGCTGGAGGTGATTGGCGCAGCTATTCTGAAGAGTGCTGTTCACACTATCCACCTGACAACAGACATGTGGACCAGTTGCCTAACCCTTGATTACATGTGCATCACTGCACACTGGGTCTCTTTTCCAGGGGTTAAAGACAAGTTAAAAGCAGGTGTTGACACGGACACAGTTTTCCAAGCTACTCGGAAACATGCGACAGTAGCCATGTTTGCCATGGAGAAATCTCGTACTGCACCTAACCTTTTGGAGGAGTTTGACAGGAAGGTATATGAATGGCTGCATCAAAGAAATCGCATGATTGCTTATATTTCCATGGATAATGGCAGTAATATAGTTAAGGCCATGCAGCAAGGTGGCTATTTCAGAGTGCCGTGTTTGGCGCACAGTATTAACATTGTTGTGCAAGGTTTCTTGAAAAAAGAAATCACAGTCAGCAAGTTACTGACCACCCGCCAAAGAATCTGCACACATTTCAGCCATTATTTTAAGGCCCGGAAGAAGCTGAGGAGCATGCAACATGAACGAAGACTGCCAGTCAAAGGACTCATCCAGGAGGTGGCAACAAGTTTGAACTCAACGTTCTACATGCTTGAGCGTCTGTCTGAGCAGTGGGGGGTAATCAATAAGTATGTCTTTGCACTGGGTTCTACTATGAAAGACATGAGGCTAGAGTTTTAGGAATGGAAGCTAGTTGCAATCCTGGAAGACATGCTTCATCCTTTTGAGGTCTTCACGGTGAAGTCATCAGGGAGGACTGTTCTTTGGGAAAAGCTATCCCATTGTTGCGCAAGCTAGAGCATCAACTGAAGGCAGTGTCTTCAACGTTCCGAGATGATGCTGAAAAGCAAGACGCCTATCAGTTGTCCACTATTCTGGATCCACGGTACAAAAAGGCCGTGGCCAGCAAAGCATTCATTCCTTTTGATGAAGCAGATGTTTCAAAGTACAGACATTGGCTAGCTCTGTCAGCCACTCGGTTCCAAAAAGAGTGGCAGAAAATTGAAGGAGCCGGCAGAAGTACTACTGAATCAGCAGGCCATCCTGCGTCAAGTTCCACTTTTGAATCTGTGACCGAAGGGAGTCACTTTCAATCACAGACACCAGCAACTGTATCATCATCCTCACCTGCACCAGGCCCAGCCATAATATTGTCGGAAGCGGATTGGCTAACTCATCAAGGGTTTGCTCGTTCTAGTGATGCAAAGGCCACAGATGGTACGCAAAGTGGAGCAACCCTGGAGAACCTTGAGTCGATGGTGCAGGCCATTAGCTGGATGACCCAACAGAGGTCTTTGTTAATCAGAACCCATTGCTGTATTGGTATGGGAAAAGGCCTCTATGGCGACTGATCACCAGCCTGGCTATAAATTATTTGTCTTGCCCACTCGCAAGTGTGTCTTCTGAACGTGTTTTCAGTGCTGCTGGTGCCATTGTAACTTCAAAAAGGACCCGCCTCCCGTCCAAAAATGTGGAGAGGTTAACACTGATCAAGATGAATCAGCACTTCATACCACCAGATTACAAAATACGTGAATGCACGCAGGAAGAAGAGGACACCGACTTAGGTGACAGAAGTTCTTCTCTGTTAGCTGACCTACTCCCGTCTCAATTCATAGAGTTTGAGGACGAGCTCTACTTCCCTGACACCAAGGCCTGAAAATGACTTCCTTTTTCGTCCTTATTCACTTTTATTCCTGTGTGTCTTTCTTTGTTTTGCAGCTTTTACCACAACAAAACTCTAATCACCCAATCACAAGTCCATCAGCAGCACTGTCTTCATCTTATTTCTTTATTGATTTGAAGGTGCCGCAGTCTGCATTCCTGAGGTTCACAAGTTCACAACTCAATCATTCACCTATATCCTCCTCCTCCAGACTCCCCCTATCCATTTTCCTCAAGGCAGAAGGCTGGATTACGCAGAATAAAGAAACTTTGTCTTCGTAGACGAGTCCCCTCAAGTGGGACTGGAATTACTGACTACATGCTTGCTGATCGCTGACAGTTACTTCTGAAATTGACAAGAGAGGCTGCCCTGTGGGCCCTCACTTTCAGAAGAAGATGCGGACAAAAAGTGGAACAGGTAATGAATAATGAGAAGAAGATGGCATGCAGTGGACAGCAATGGCTGTCTGGCTCTGATGAAAGCAATTGCTGTTTGTTTGTTGTGCATGAAATGAATCATATGTCTTCTGTTATTATTTAATCTTTTACACACTAAATGTAACTCAAGTCTACTCTGCTTTTTTTACCTTGTTTAATTCAAATTGTACTTCAACTGCAGGTGCCACTACGTTGCATTTTCCAATATGCAAAATGTCCTTGAACTTACTGTTTGCCAATAAACCATGATGATTGAATAAATGATATATCTTTTTTCTTTACAGTCACTCACTGGGATGGATGGATCATCAGCATTGGTTTAAGGAAGAACTATGGCCAATTCGTGAGTGGCAAACAGGTAAACCAGTCTACAACAACTACTACAGCAGAACTACATGTCTGTCTAGTCGTGGTATGGAGTGGTCGAGGCAGTGTAGTGTTGTCGAGGCAGTGTAGTGTTGTTATGCCAGGCAGAGTCCAGACAGCAGTTCATGTAAAATTGGGGCTATGTGGCTTGCTGCATACAATTAGATATGCTTTGTCTGTCTGTGACAAAGAGCCTAGGTATGCTACATCTGCATGGCCCTGCTGCAAGCAGGGGCCAAAAATCCGTTCCGCTCTTGAAATTTGCGGATTTTCGGAGGCAAATTCGAAAAGTGCGAATCTCGCGAAATTGCCGAAAATTCGCAAATTCTTGAGCGTAACGGATTTTTGGCCCATGGCTTGCGGCAGGGCCATGCAGAAGGTCAAGGCAGGCACCACTGAGTGAAGCAACCTGATGTAGCATACCTAGGCTCTTTGTCACAGACAGACAAAGCATATCTAGGGTTTAGGGCTGTTTTGGGGGTTCAGCGCAGTTTATAAGGTTTTTTTGGGTTGAATTTGGTAGGGTTCCCGGAGTCTAGGGCTCAGGGCCCGATGCAGGCTCGTTCATAATGATGTTGGCAAGATTTTAGGGGGGTTTGGCATTTTGTGGTCAAGAATTGGCCAAATTTTGGCCTTTTTTGGTGTTTTGCGAGTGAGTGTGTTTGAGTGAAAAGTCGTACATCTTCCAGTGGATCGATTTTGTTCTGCCTTGCTGAGATTCTTGGGAATCGCTGGAACAAGTGTCCTGGTAAGTTTCAAGAGGATCGAAGTAGTGGAAGTGCTGGAAAGAGCAATTTTTTGTTTTGGGGATAGCACTATTGCATGTTTTTGGGGGCTGTTTGGGGGTGTTCTAGATTCTTGGGAGTGGGTTGAGGGGTCTGGGAGCACTGCTGGGAAGGTCTAATTTTGATTGCAAGTGGTTTGAAGAAAATTCATGGTGGAATGTTTTTTTTTTTGCAGTATTGCATGTTTTTGGGGGGCTGTTTGGGGGTGTTCTAGATTTTTGGGAGTGGGTTGAGGGGTCTGGGAGCACTGCTGGGAAGGTCTAATTTTGATTGCAAGTGGTTTGAAGAAAATCCATGGTGGAAAAGGGGGTTTGGGCCTAGTTGCATAGAGCATTGTGGCACGATTTTAACTTAGGCCTAGCAGTATTGCATGTTTTTGGGGGGCTGTTTGGGGGTGTTCTAGATTTTTGGGAGTGGGTTGAGGGGTCTGGGAGCACTGCTGGGAAGGTCTAATTTTGATTGCAAGTGCTTTGAAGATAATCCATGGTGGAAAAGGGGGGTTTGGGCCTAGTTGCAGAGAGCATTTTGGCATGATTTAAACTTAGGCCTAGTACTACTGCATGTTTTTGGGGGGCTGTTTGGGGTGTTCTAGATTGTTGGGGGTGGGTTGAGGGATCTGGGAGCACTGCTGGGAAGGTCTAATTTTGATTGCAAGTGCTTTGAAGAAAATCCATGGTGGAAAAGGGCGGTTTGAGCATAGTTGCAGAGAGCGTTTTGGCACGATTTATACTTAGGCCTGGCAGTACTGCATGTTTTTGGGGGGCTGTTTGGGGGTGTTCGAGATTTTTGGGGGTGGGTTGAGAGGTCTGGGAGCACTGCTGGGAAGGTCTAATTTTGATTACAAGTGGTTTGAAGAAAGTCCATGGTGGAAAATGGGGGTTTGGGCCTAGTTGCAGAGAGCGTTTTGGCACGATTTTAACTTAGGCCTCTGCGACGTAACAGTATTGCATGTTTTGGGGGGGCTATCTGGGGGTGTTCTCGAGTTTTGGGAGTGGGTTTAGGGGTCTGGGAGCACTGCTGGAAAGGTCTAATTTTGTGTCCAAACAGCAGTTTGGTCGTAGGTTGAGGGGAAAGGTGATTTGGCCCTGTTTCTAAGGTGCATTTCAGCCCATAGGCTAACATTGCCGATAATGCGTTGTTGCAGATGTCACTGGAGACAACTCTTCTGGCACTTTACACAGCTGTAGTGTAGGAAAAGCACTATACATTTACCCAACGAGGTAGCACTTACTGGATTAGCCAGTAGAAAGTACTCCAGTAGTAGTTATGCAAATTGCAAACAAATCTGCGAGTTTGCGGAAAAATCCGCAAATTCGCGTTTTTTTGCTATTTCCTGCAAACTCACAGACCGCAGATCCGCACAATTCGCCCATACTTACTAATTACTATCCTTGAAAAGGAGACTCCGAGTACGCACTTTCGAAATTATGCTTGTATGTATTACTGTCGCCTCTGAAACTGAAAGTGTTATTTTTGCACTACACAGCGTACCTTATATTTTTTATCCATGGTGTTTTATTATCACTTCCTGTTTTTCCATCAACAATTACAGGCTGGCTTTTACCCTGTGTGATTGGAGAAACAAATAACTCAGACTTACCATTAGCGATCCGCAACTCCGCATCCGCCAGGCAGGCAGTGGACAGTGTGTCTGGTCACCAAGATTGATCGACAGAGCGTCAGATGGAATGGAGGAGTACCGCGAATAAGAGGAATGGCTGGATGCACGCAACTTCCCAAATTCAACAGGACAACTACAACATACAGTTACAGTATCCTCTTCACTTCTCCTTATCTTTTAAATAATGTTATTATTGTGAAGTTCTATGAGTGTGACTCTGTGCATTTGTTTGCTCTCTGCTTCAAATTCATCCCTCCAGCCATTGTATACGTTTTTGTTTGCTATTTTTAAAACTAATTTCAAATACTAAATGTTGTTTATTCTCTGAGGGCAGATAGGCAAGTGAAATTGCGTAATTACAGCAGCCCTGTACTGTCACATTGTTTCTACATAGTTAGTAAGTTGTAGAAAATAATACTTAGTTTAAGTAACCTAACCATCCATTTAGCAATCAACTTAATGCATGCAGTAGTGCATGCACTTCCTTTATGTCCCTTAAAAGATTTATGGATATCTTCGCATCCAAAGATTTGCTTATCTTCATTTGTTGTTTGTCCATGCTGTGTTTTTTTCCTGTCTCCACAAAACTTTCCCAAACAACCCCATTCCCATCCAATTTTCAAACCCCACCGCTCTTCCCCCGGGCTGTGTGGTTTTCATTGAGGTATGACTAAATGAGAACAATAATTCCACACACTTTCTGGGGAGGATAAGGTCAAAGCAACAGAAAATCGATTTCAAGGCTGGTGAAGGAATCCGAGGATATATTCTCACTCTGCTTGACATAGACCCATGACTATTTGCAAATCAAATCTGAATTTCATGGGCGCTATCAACTGGATTGATCATCAAGAACATCCTCCTCCTACACGTGGCGAATGATTACGCTGCTGTGTCCTTCACCTTCAGTACTATTTCTTGTAGTAGCCAAAGCCAAACTCCACGTAACTAGTAGTTATACTTTGAATACTTTAGCATTTGTTAGGCTAAATTATGGCACTGTTCTTGTGTACTGTGCTATCTATCGTACTGTTCTAATGCTCCACTCAGGCCACTTAAGGTTTCATTTTCTTTTTTTTTATATGCTCCTACTGCCACTGTGTACCACCACTACTACCACCACAACGATGCCATTTCATCCGTCCAGGATTGCCAACCTTAATCGCCATTTGACATGCAGCCAGCCCTGTGCCTAGCCCTATTCTTAAACACGAATCACAGGTAAGATAAGCGTTTGGTGGGAGGAAGAATAATGGAGTAGGAGGAGAGAGGAGAGACTGACGATAGTACTAGTAAAGTAGTAGGACAATTGAATTCACTAACTCTGTGAGTGGAACTTACTTTTGTAAACATTTGGGCGATTACTTAGACAATTTGAATCAAGCAGCCAGTTAAGTTTCAGGAAAACAAACGTACAGTTACCCCCCTCCGCCTCCCCGCAAAATAGTAAAAACGCTTATGCTATGTTTAAGTCGAAAGTAAATAATTATTTTTATCCCTAACAAAAATAAACCCGCAAGACCTGACCCACCCCCCCTCACTAACCCCAAAGAATGTCCGTGAAATAAAAAAGTCCCCAAAGTCCAAAAAACCCAACTCCCAATTCCCACCCCCCAAAAGTCTTTAAAAAAGGGGCAAGGGACAGTCTTGCCTCCTTTACTGCCGCCGGCGGTGTCCTTTGGCCAGGTGGTCCTGTTGCTCCCTGCAGAGGTTCTTGAGCAGGGTTTTGACTCTCTCCATCTCCTGCTCAAGGTTGGACACCCTGAGGGTTAGGCGGTGGATGCGTGCCTTGTACCTGCTGTGGGGGGGGGGGCGCTGATTTTTTGGCTGCTTGGTGGTGGTGGGTGGCTGTGGTACCACGGCTTCGTACCGCTGGAGGCTTGCGCTGACTGGCTGACCCAGGGTGCGCGGAGGAGGATGCAGCTGTCGTGGTGGATATTGTGGACTGAGACTGCGTGTCCACCTCCTCCTGGACCACCAGTCGCCGATATTCGGCGACAATCGCCTCCAGCTTCCTTTGCCTCTATATGAAGAAAGAAAAACATACTGTAACCAATGCGCTTGAAGATTAACACAAAATAATTCAGCGGAAAGCTGTGTCACAGTAGCACTAGCAACTTGCAAGCACAGTACATAACATTTGTGGCCTGTATCTATCTAACCTCCCACTTCATCGGCCTCTTCTCTAACACTAGTGGGAGTTTCAGGAATCAATTCTACTAGCACTATATGGACGTACTACATTAGACTCAGACAGTACACCGGTCTTCTTCTTCTTCTCTCTTGTTTAGCGAAATTGGTACGTAAACTTCTGGAAGCCGACATAATGCCAGCGCAGTCAACTTGCACCCGAGAAAAACAGACGCAAGCCATGATGACACAGACTTGCGTTACTGTACCACTCTAGTACATGCAGGTGGTGAAACTCTTACTTTTCTATTATGGGTGGCACTGGCCATACTCGGTTACAAAGGCTAATGCTAAATTAATTTAACTTTCACCCTGCAGTGCCAATGACTACTAGAAAAGGAAAATGAAGAAGATAAATAATATGATTATCTATCCCTTCACACGATATTTGCTTACATATGGGATGCTTTGTTTTTTTTGAGTGAACACTGATAGGCCACACATAAATGACAGAGTTGTAATAAAATTATTAACAGAGGTAGTGAGTGGCCCCTGTAATGGCAGGATATATGCTGTGCTTGCAAACTACTGTTACTAGTCATGGTAGTATTCTGAAAAATTACAACTTCTTTTCCTCGCCTTTGCTACACTGGGACGGATGTGCGGGTGCGGTTTTAAATGCTCTTCAAAGTAACACTTACTTCACCCAGTGACCATCCACTCTGTGTACATACACCTATGCTATCTATGAGTAAGATAGTACCTTGATCCAGGCATCCATCCATTCGAAGTAAATGTCAATCATTCTTCTTAATGTCTCAACTGGACAAACCTTAGTTTTTCTCACGGAAAAATGACCTTTTAATTTTATTTTGGAAATCGCCAGCCATGCATCCGTGCTCGACTTGCATTTGAATTTGAACCAAAGGATATATTGCGCACACATACAGTTTCTGTTTCACCCACCCAGGCAGTCCTCTTCCCTTTCGCCTTCCACCCATTCTTGCTTCAGCCTTCAACCGGCCATGCATCATATTCCCAGCCACCTCGGGCAGCATTCAAAAACACGTATCATTCTTTGCCAGTCATTATTTTAAACTCGCTCGTCCTTCCTTACACCATTCTTTCCCTTTTCGTTCATGCCATCCATCAAGTTCATCTCTGATATGGCTTCTCGATAAAACTCATCAACACCCGCCGCTAATGCTATTGCTCATGCGAAGTCAAGGGAGAATGTCTTCTACCTGTTTGACAAAAACTTACTTCTAAATTGGTAAGTTGGAAATCGCCAGCCATGCATCCGTGCTCGACTTGCATTTGAATTTGAACCAAAGGATATATTGCGCACACATACAGTTTCTGTTTCACCCACCCAGGCAGTCCTCTTCCCTTTCGCCTTCCACCCATTCTTGCTTCAGCCTTCAACCGGCCATGCATCATATTCCCAGCCACCTCGGGCAGCATTCAAAAACACATATCATTCTTTGCCAGTCATTACTTTAAACTCGCTCGTCCTTCCTTACACCATTCTTTCCCTTTTCGTTCATGCCATCCATCAAGTTCATCTCTGATATGGCTTCTCGATAAAACTCGTCAACACCCGCCGCTAATGCTATTGCTCATGCGAAGTCAAGGGTGAATGTCTTCTACCTGTTTGACAAAAACTTACTTCTAAATTTGTAAGTCTTCTTAACAGTAAAGTGTACTTGTACTGTACAATATATACACCCGTGCAGAGAGCACACTCTGCAGTCGGCAATCTCAATAAGTAAGGAATATAATAGCTTACCACTGCCCGCCACTACCGTGGCATCCCTCACAGCAGTTCCGGATGGCTGTTCCACCGCCTCCGCCCCACGAGTGCCCACCTCCGCGCTGGCCCCGGCAATGGTGGATGGCTGTGCCGATGTTCCGCCTAGAAAATACATTTCATATTCTTAGATGCCATATACACCACTTCCTATTTTGTCTAGGAATGAAAAATTTTTACTAGTACAACATAAACACATTTAATAATTTGTGACTCTCTAGTCTCTAAGCTACAAATTTCCCTTTCTTCAGGGAAGGTTTTTTTGTATTTATGCTTAGCCGTAACATGTATTGCTACACTTTTTGACACAACTGATGAATGCTTGCTTTTTGACACGCACCATTTTTCTCAAAACAGACAGAAGCTTCCCTTCTAAGAACAAGAGCAAGATCAGATCATCCTCACTTGGAGTCAGCAACGATTCATCCCCACAAAGAAGACTTGAAGTTCCAACCAGGTGAGGGCTCTCCCACAACTAATGTGTGAAATCAGCCACTTTTCATTTTTGAATCCTTCACCGTTTATCTTATATGATGAAGTTGATTTTAATAAATGTTTTTACTTTTAATAAAGCTTTAAAACTTACATAGACTCTGTGTTTTTTGGAGTGAGTGAGCGTAAGGGTTTGCAATTTGCAAGCAGGACTCCGTAGTCTTATGTCCTGGGTTGTATAATCATTGGGGATCAATCATCGCTGCATTCGGGAGCTAAATAATGACTCTGACACACTAGCTAGTCAGTAAGGAGATTGGGGATTCAACTTCTGTTATGACTGAGGTATGTGGAAAGTCTAACTGCACCTATTATAATTTATAACCAATGCCCCATTTCTTGTCCATAGTTCTGTTTGTGCAGAATAGTCCCTGCAACAGTAGTAGTATTGATTGTCCTCCTATCCAATCAAAAAGTAAACTAGTATCTTATTCTTGGTGGCCATTGACATTGTATTGCTGGGAATTATCAAAGAATAAACATTTAGAAGACTTCAATAGACATTAAGCACAACCCAGAGGACTGCACTCAGTGCATAGAGCTATTGCTGAATAGAATAGGAGTTTTGTTTAACACCTTTTGCCAACTGTGCAAGCTTAGTTAGCTACACAGACAGACTAATAATAATCTAGTAGTACCACAGGGAGTCACTAGGGGCATGATAAGAATTTAGAAACAGTCTACAAGAAGATCAAAGACGATTTAGGAAAATATAGAATGAGGAACGTTTGGAAAAAATACAGGTCCTGTAAAAGATAGGGAAGTATAATTATTAATATTAACAAGAAAAATTACTGGGGCCAGCAGAGGAGCCCTCACCGGACCGATCCTGGCCTTCCTGCTGTTGTCCCTGCTCCGCCGGTACTGCTTCCTCCTCCTGTGTCCCCTTGCCCCTGGGGGAAGCTGATGTACAACATGAAAGAAAGACACAAGCATGGATGATTGTTGTCAACCACATCAAACATTTCAAAAAAACAATAACAAATTATTTCGGGGAAATAGACAACAATTGCACTAAATTTATTGACCTATCTGATGTGGTCTACTAGGATATTGCTGGATTCGCGGACCGTCGTGGAAAGTTATGTTACTCACTAAACCAACTACAAAAAGGTTCTACTAGGACTGGCAGGCAGCACTCCGCAGCACGCGAAGTGACAGACACAGTCTGTCATGATCACCACCACTATCTCTTCTTAGTGGCAGGAATTCAAAGGAAGGACTGGACTTGAGTCTCTAATGTCTAGCATTAGGCAGTTCTGTAAAGTACACTGATACATAATCATCACCCAGGCCAAATGAACACAAAATTGAAAACAAGTAAGCATAGTAGCATCGCCAGTGAGCAGGCCAGCACCTGCAATCACCGAAACTTTTGAAACATAATTTACCTGCAATGTAATCGGCAGCATCCTTGCTCTTCGCAAAAAACAAATATTTGCAATATGGTAACAGAGCAGGAGAAAACAGAGCAGTGATTAAATAGCTATTACTAGTCACTAAGCCCAGGGATCTCGACGTCTAGCAGGTCGAGCAGGTCGTGTTCCCGGTCCAGGACCTCGGACCACCGGTGCGTCGCCTGGCTGTAGGTGTGCCGGACCCCAGACTCACGATACATGGCCCGGCACACCTTCCCCCATAGCTGGCAATGCTCCCGAAGCTCATACCCAGCACCGAGCCTGCCGCCTGCCGCGACGGTTTTAGGGACGTGGCGCTGAACGGAGAAAATCAGTGTGGCCACCTCCACCGCGCTGAAAATCTCCCGGGCTATTACTGCTTCCCCCCTTAACCGCCCGCCGGATACGGGGTGGGGGACCCTTCCCCTTGCTCTTCCTGGCTCCCTTTGCCATGCTACTGGACAGCTGAAAAAAATAGGAAAGAATAGGGAAAAAGTAAAGAAAAGAAAAGAGTTTAAAAAAAGTAGCTTTAAAGTAACCAAAAGTAGAAAAAAACACAAAATATAGATGTAGAAGCATGGACTGGATGACTTCCTGATTAAAAAAAAGTTAAAAGAAACAAAGGATTGCAAAGATTAGGGGAGGATTGAAAAAGCATGCCCAGAACCATAGCAATGAATGAAAAACAAGATGGCCGCGCCTATTGAGGACCGCGTGGGTAAGTTCGCATGATATTTCCCCCGGAGGAAACAGACCTACATTTCCGATCCGTAAAGAACTAAAGGGGCTATACTGGAATATTGTTATGATAAAAACGCTTTTCGTCTATGACGAGCACTTCCCTGTCTAGGGTCTACTTAGAGACCAAACATGTACCCATTTATGAAAAATACTGGGTTCCCTGTGATACGAAATGGTTCCACCAATTTAGGATAGGTACCCTTCCTATCAAATTATTCACATGCAAATGGGGTACAGGCTCAAGTATGGAATGTCCGTTTTGTCCAACACAACTGGAATCTATTGGCCATGTTCTTTTTATTTGCCTAGTCTGTCGGAATGTGAGGCATAAATGATTAAAGCCGATCTGTCTTTCGATGGGGATTACCTCAGGCACTGAAGCCTTAAGGATTTTAAAAACTGATGGGAATGATTTAAGTATAATCGCTATCTCCAAATTCTTACATGGCATGTGGATAATCCGCCCATGGTTTGAGTAACCAATGAATGTATAAGATGTGATTGTATTAACTGGTTTTATTGATACTTGGTATATATATGGTGGCTGTTTTATGGATATTATTGTTTTTATGATGAATTTTATATTAACTTATTGTAACTTTGTAAGTCCGGAATATGTAACTTTGGATCATTTCTATGGGGATCTTGTATTTTGTAAGGATGAATTCTAATGTTTTATTGTTATTATTATAATTTGTAAATGTCTTTTATGATTATTTAATCGAATAAAGACTATTTTGACTTGATTTGACACTTTCTATATAATTTTCAAACTCCATCCCTTTATTACACACAGCCACTTTCTTAGAAACATCTCATATCACCATTTGTCTTCTGCGCCATTGCAACATTCTGCATTATACTCTTCATGATTATTTCTTTATTTCTGCTTGCTAAAACACTTCATTCCAGTCTTCAGACCGGTAGATGTGAGCAGTTCGCTTCCCACTCCCTATATAGTATAAACGCATACTAACACTACTTATACAGGTATGCTACAGCGGCCAGTATCCTACAGCGCCCACAGCACACCCCTTTACAGCAATAAACTCACGACTTACATTCACAGTTACATCCCAGATTCTTCAGATCGGTACCTGTGAGTAGTTTGCTTCCCACTCCCGCTATACTCTAAATGCATACTAACACCACCTGCACAGATATGCTACAGCAGCCAGTATGCTACAGCTCCCAGAGCACATCAGTTTACAGCACTCAGCTCACAGTTTAGGTGCACAGTTTCATCCCCGAGTGTACCGACACCTTACCTCCGCACAATCTCACAGTAGGCAAAACAACACTTTCACACCGGTAGGGGTAAATAGTTTGCTTACTCCGGTATGCTACAGCACACAGAGCACATCAGTTTTCAGCACTCAGGTCACAGTTTAACCACAAGCTTACATCCCCGGCTTTACCGATACCTCACCTCACCACCATCTCACTCTAGGCAAAACTGCACTTTCACACCGGTAAGGGTAAATACTTCGCTTCTGCCAGTTTGCTACGGAGCACTCAGCTCATAGTTTAGGCACGCGCTTTCATCGCCAAGTTCACCGGCCCCTCACCTCCGCACCATCTCACAGTGGGCAAAACAACACTTTCACACCGGTAGGGGTAAATACTTTGCTTGGGCCAGTATGCTACAGGACCCAGAGCACATCAGTTTACAGCACTCAGCTCACGGTTTACACGCACGCTTTCATCCCTTAGTGTACCGGCACCTCATTAAAAGGCGATGCTCACGAGGTTCCGGTTGTTTCCTTCTTGGTGATGCAAGCTCTCAACTCCTTTGCAAACTAATGAATTGGCAAGGAATTAGAATCTTAACCAATTGATTAATCAACAAGAGAATGGGGAAGTGGACAGAGAAAACAAAACAAACACTGGATCTCTTCAGGAGATGTCAGCAAAGTTCTCTCTTGAAGTGTTCAGGGCTTCAGTGTTGTCATAGACTTCTGGTCGGTTCATCTATTACTAAAATATTATTGAACGTCTTACTATAAACAAACCTTGATTCAACATCAAAAAATGTTAAGAAGAAAACATGTTGTACATACCATGTTAACTTAAGCCCTTTCAAACACTTCTACAGTTGCCAGACGTTGTCTATTTGACTTGTGTCGCCTTTAAATAAATACAATAGCATGTTACTCAAAATTCCTGACTTATCGACAACTGATTAGTAATTAGTGGTGAGTTAGTTAACGTATCACACATCAAACTTGTTTACTTTGCAATTGATATTAGCACATAAAGAAAAAAGGACAAGAAAGAACATACCAAATTCTATGTAAAAGGATTCTTCCTAAAGTACAAGTGCACGCATATAATTTCACCAGAATCTTCTTAAGAAAACACATAAATTTCGCAATAATAAATGAACCCAGGATTATTCGCCAACTGGTTACATCAGGGTTTCCTAACACATTTCAATCACTGTTGAACCCTTTTAAAAGTTGTCAGTTCAATCATTATTAAACATACATTGTTCATTAAGTCTTTATCTTTCAATTCTCAAAAATCTGAATTGTTTTTGCCAAGGTTTGTTTGCGTTAAAAGCAAGGATTGATTGTTCAAAGCAACTACAAGAAAAATCGAAATTGTTTTTGCCAAGGTTTGTTTGTTGATGTATAGATTGCTAAGATACTCTCCTTACTGTTAGCAGGAAGCGGATGTCCGAGGATGAAGTCACTGGAAGTCCAACGAGAGGCACGGAGGTCCAGAAGTCGGGGAAAATTGCTTCGGAATGAGCGGAGATGAAGATACGATCAGGTAGGAAGAACTGAGCTCCGGGGAACCAGGAGGGAGGAACTGAGCAGGGAAGAGGAGACGGGATGAAGGAGGGAGGCGAGGAGTCCGGGCTGATGAGGAGAGTCACGAACAGCTGGCTGGAACACTCGAGAGACGCTGAATGACGCGAAGCGTCTCTGAAAACCGAGGCAGGGCTTTTATAGTCTCTCTGCTTGGGCGTAGGCTGCCTAACACGTGTTTGGGAAAAAAAGTTAAAACACTCTGGAAACGTGAGGCAGAACATGCGGGAGCCTGGAAAACAGCACGAGTAACATATTCCTAGTGATCAACAAGCATTTCTAAATCCAAATGACTATTTGGTTTAAGCATACTATACCTAATAGTAAATCAACAAGCATTGCTAAATCCAAATGACAACTAGTTTTTTCAGTTAACTCGCTTCTGCATATGCTCCCATGACACCTCACCTCAGCACCTTCTCACAGTGGGTAAAACAGCACTTTTACATGGTAAGGGTTAAATACTTCCCTTCGCACCCCCTCTATAGCATACCCTAAACACCCCACAGAGGTTACAGTGCTCCAACCCTCCTCTTTCCCTCTTTTTTCCCTTTTTTCCCCTTACTCGCTTCAACTGAATCACAAAATGGCAGCCAACACTTCCTAGTTGCAACCGCTCGCACCGCTCACAGCCAATCAGCGACAAGCTTGTGCTCGTAACGCCTCAGCCAATCAGATGGCAGAATTCCCAAATATATCGATATCTGTAAGTTTTGGTATTTCACAAAAACTACTGAATGGATTTACACCAAATAAACAAAAGTGTGCTTTCTAGAGCAATACCCTTCTCCCTGCCAAATTTGGGGTAATTCCATTCACCCGTTCAAACTGTAGCCTTGTCTAAAGTTTCCTATGGAAATGAACATGGAGAAAATACGTTTAGGGACCCCTCTTTTTTCTCGGCCCCCCTTGACAAATCACCCCCAAACATTCAACATAGGAGCTGATATGAACAAAGAATTAGCTTTGAAAATTTTATGAAGATTCATCAAACAACACTAAAGTTATTAGCAAAACAAAAAATGTTCTTTCTAGGGAAACTAGGTCCTAACTATAACTACCTACTGGCAACCGCCAGTAGGTAATATACACATATACAAATACATATATTACATCAGCTTGGTGATTTTACTTAATTGTTTCACTGATGCTGATGTAATAGAATGTTTATGTTAATATATAGAAAAAGGATTGGATTTGTTGGATTACAATTTGTTGTATTTTTTGAGGTCTTGGTAGGATTAAATTTAATTTATAATATGCTTTTGGCTATCATTTGAAAGTAATGTAGTCCTTTGGTATTTATGAATAATGGTTTGCTTAGTGTATCTTTGCTCTTTTTGTAATGCTTTGATAAATTAGTATAATTTAGGTTATGTTATGCCTAGTGTGGATTAGAAGGCTTTGTGAAATGGTTGCGTTGTTTGTTTTGGTTTCTTGTGCCAAGGTGATGTCATAGACATTACACCGTGGTATCTGATACTTGGCTTGACGTCTGAGTCCTGACCGATGCAGTCTGCCAAACATTGTACATTCTGCATTATATTCTTCACGATTATTTCTTTATTCTGGTCGCTAAAACATTTCATCCGAGTCTTCAGACCAGTAGGGGTGAGTACTTTTCTTCCCACTCCCTATAAAGTATAAACTCATACTAACACTACTTATACAGGTATGCTACAGCGGCCAGTATCCTACAGCGCCCACACACATCACTTTACAGCAATAAACTCACGACTTACACTCACAGTTTCATCCCAGATTCTTCAGAAAGGTACCTGTGAATAGTTTGCTTCCCACTCCCGCTATACTCTAAACGCATACTAACACCACCTCCACAGATATGCTACAGCAGCCAGTATGCTACAGCACCCAGAGCACATCAGTTTACAGCACTCAGCTTACAGTATGGGGGCTCAGTTTCATCCCCGAGTGACCGACACCTCACCTCCGCACAATCGCACAGTAGGCAAAACAGCACTTTCACACTGGTAGGGGTAAATACTTTGCTTACGCCAGTGTGCTACAACCCCCAGAGCACATCAGTTTACAGTACTCAGCTCACAGTTTAAGCACAAGCTTTCATCCTTGACTTTACCGGTACCTCACCTCAACACCATCTCACTCCACTCCAGCCCATAGAAGACCCCCTCTCCATGCTGAGCATCGCTTCTCTCCCGTACCCTTCGGCGTCTGGCACCGGTACGCTCACCTTCAGATGTGGACTGCTGCCCAGTGTTGTCTGCCTCCAGTGGATCTATTTGTGTGTCACCCTCCCCATCATCCTCATCGGATGTCTCCAAGACCCTGAGAGGGGGCACATCATGCCTCCTTGGCCTTACCAGTTCTGATGACACTGTAGTTGGTGTGGGGGAGAGTGGTGATGGATCCTGCTGTGGTGAGTCGTACAGCAGAGTCGACAAAGGCTGTGCTGTGGTGGGTCGCTCTGGTGTTGTTGCTGCCTGTGCTGTGGGTGCGGGTGGCGGATCAGTGCTTTGCCCTGCACTTGTGCCTGCGTCCTCACTCCTCTCCGCTGGCGGTGCCCTCTCCCCCCTTTCCTGTGCTGTCTTGCGCGATGACTCTCCTGTGGACAGATATGAACAATGGCTCAGTGGTGATGTACTCCTGTGTGTCATTATTACATAACATTCCTGTCACACAATTGCATAGTCCTCAACTGCTTCTGGATGTAGTGTGTGGCATGCATTGCTGTTTTCTGTGAGGAATGTATTTATGTATGTTTCTCTGACAACGTCTCCCATGATGCATTGCAGGTAAATCCTAAAACCTTTACTGGAGTGTGATACACACAACCACATTGGGGAAGGGGGACAGGGAAGGGGGTGTGGATTGATGTTCGTGCAGCTTACCTTGTTTTTTTGCAGCTCGGGCTGAGCTGTCAGCATCCCCTATCCCATGTACACTCTCTGGCTCCAGGGTAGACTACACCAGCTGCTCCAGGTCTGTTAGTGCAGGTGCCCGGTTCCTTCCTCCCCCAGTGGCACTGGCTTCTTTTTTTCTGTGCTGCCAGCTTTTTTTTGGTTATGATCCTAAGATCATACCACAGTTTTTTCAGGTCATCAATTTCCCTTGTTGTGACCTCGATGGCATTCACCTTGGACTGGATCCCCAGCCAGGTGTTTCTTTTCACAGACTCTGCAACATGCAGAGGCTGCTTACCAAAGAACTGGGTGTGGTGTTTCACAACCTCCTCCACCAGCATCTGCAGTTCAGGTGTGCTGAATTTTAGTTTCCTTTTGCGCTCTGCTCCATACCTCTGTGAATCCTGGAACTCCATTGTGCAGCTCAGCTCAGCTCAGGGCAGCCTGTTCCTCAGTGTCTCACAGCTCTCCAGACTGTTCAGTTACTCTGCACCTGCATAGGTGTGGCCAGTTCCTGGTAGTGGGGTGGGGTAGATGCATTTGATTGGTTGGTTCCTCTGTTGCTTTGTTATGGGGTGTGGTGGATGATCCTGATTGGTAGACAGGCTCAATTGGGTATCTTTTGTATTGCTGATTCAGTATTTACTGATTCGATATTTTCCGAATCGGTAAATATCGATTCGGTAATTCCCATTCATTCCTATGGGCCTGGAGGCCCATAGGGTTGAATGGGTATTACCGAATTAGTATTTTCCAATTCGGTATTTACCAAATCGGTAAATGCCGAATCGGAAAATCCGAATTTTACCGAATCAGTATTTTTTATCGAAATTTTTCCTACATCTCATTTTCTGAATCTAAAATACCGAATCGGTAAAATTCGGTATTTTAGAGTCGGTAAAATGGGATTACCTACATCTGGCCCTAAAACAGTAAACTACACTACACTAACACTACTACACTACCCCAAAACCCTAAAACGCTACCCCCAGCACGACCCTGCCCCCTACTCCCAAACACTACCCTTCACAACCCCCTACACTACACTACACTGCACAACCCCCAACACTACCCTAAACTCTAAAACACTACCCTACACTACACTACCCCTACAACACTACCCTAAATCCTAAAACACTAGCCCCAGCACGACCCTGCCCCTACCACCAGTCCTGTCCCTACCCCAAACACTACCCTGCATAACCCCCGACACTGCACCCTAAACCCTACACTAAACTAACCCCACAGCACTACCCTAAACACTAAAACGCTACACTACACTAACCCCACAACACTACCATAAACCCTAAAACACTACCCCCAGCACGACCCTGCCCTACCCCTAGTCCTGTTCCTACTCCCAAACACTACCCTTCACGACCCCCTGCACTACACTATGCTGCACAATCCCCAACAATACCCTAAACCCTAAAACACTACCCTACACTACACTAACCCTACAACACTATCCTAAACCCTAAAACACTACCCCAGCACGACCCTGCCCCTACCCCCAACCCTGTCCCTACACTGAAACACTACCCTGCACGACATCCCGGCACTACCCTAAACCCTAAAAAACTACCCTACACTACACTAACCCCACAACACTACCCTAAACCCTAACCTTACACTACCTAAACTCTACCCTCTACACTACACCCAAATACACTACTATACAATATACATACCTAACAGTCCTTAATCCCAAATACTACCCTGCACGACACCACCCTAAAACAGTATAACCCTACACAAGTACACAACCCTGCACGACCCTACACAGCCCCTCCATGACCCTACACAGCCCCACTTACCTCTTTCCACTATTGGTTCCAATCTTCTCCCCCTTCCTGCTTCCTCTGGCATCCTACGTCCTCAGCAGCAGCAGACCCTGGGTGCAAATGGCTACAACGACGACCTCCAAAAGCGGCGCCTGCCCTCTACGCATGCGTTGTTAGTACGCATGTAATGTAACAGCATGCGTACTAAAGGCGACACATTGTTAAATCGCATGAGTACTAACGCATGCGAAGTAATGGTACACGTAGAAATGTCCGCGCACTAATGGATGTTTCCCCTATTGATGGGTTCAATCTTTGTCGCACCTCGTAATTACCAGTGAAATTTTAGGATCACAGTTTAAATGGTCACTTGTAACTAGGTTTTAATAGTCTTGTCCTGCGAAACCCTCAGGAATGCAAATGTTTGTGTGTGCACATATAGTATACTTTTGTGCACTTTCTTATCATTAAATATAAGGTAGGGCGGGGATGGACCTCCCATGTGCTCTGTTACAACAACCTGAGACTACTCAGCTTATTTCCTCTGTTTGAAACATAAATGTTTTGATGAGAATTTTAAAATGTAGTGTTTGCATTAATTTGTTTTTGTAGCATTGTTTGGTTCACTACGTGTTAGCACACAGTTATCTTCCAAGAGCGAACAAAGATGGCGAGCTACCATTATATTTTAAATGTTTTCCTAAGGTTGGTTGGTCTGTATAAGTGTCTAAGTCGGTCATTTTGCATGGCTGTACAGAGATGGCAGCCTATGTCCCTTCAATAACATTCCAGTGATAGGAATCTCTCTCCATTCCACTGGAGTGCCCCACGAACTTTCATCCACATCCCCAGCCTGTTCCTCCCAATATAAAGAGGAATCATTTATTTCACTAAACATGCCTTTCCAAGCACAGTCCTCTCCTCTCCCTATTTTGAAAACAAATTGCATTCCAAGCAGATTCTCACATACTAGTGACCGTGACAATGCTAGCTACTGCACGGCTGACTCACAGCATAAAAATGACAACAGTAAAATGCTGCTATCAGAAATAAATTAAGACGCTTGAATTTCTACACTGCCTTTAATTTCAAGCTAGAACACCTGTAATATAGCTCAGTGGGTTAGTGCCCAGTAGCAAAGATTTGAATACAACATGAGATTCTTTAGTTCTACGTCTTCATTTTGAAGTCAATTAAATGAGCACAGCCGGTTAGCTTTTAAAGTACTATGAAGTCCCACAACGAAGTCGCTAAGTACTATACTAAAAAGAACAGGTTATTCCTTACATGTTGCAGAAAGAGTTACTGTCCCTGACACGCATTTTACCAGTATGGCTTCTGCCTGACTGCAGCAGGGACCGGGCTGCTCCATATTAGAAAACTGAATTGAGACAACAGAATCACAGACTAAACATTACTGAGACAGCCTTTTAGTTCGAATTTACCTGAGGCCTGCTGCGCAACAAGCTGCTTCTATCTTCTGTCTTCGGCAGCCGATTAGTGTGGAGCTGCGCAATATACTGGGGCGGGCCGCGGGCGAAAACAGTGATCATTGGTCCCACCCGGGACCCACACTTGATGATTTGCCAAGCAGGGACGGGGCCAGACTAATAACATATTTTCCAGGCATCATTGGTAGCACTAATGTGATTGATTGTAGTGACTGGTGAGCTGAGGCTGGGACCAGGGTGCCGGTTTCTGGCAGTGTGTGTGTGTGTGTGTCTCATAATAGGTTGAGTGTCTACTGTGTCCAATCTGAAAAATTTTAAGCAGTCAAGTGCGAAATCAGCTCTTCACCGCCACTGGGGAGACCCATTTGAACTCAGTGAGCCCTGAGCACACAGCAACTAATATCACGCATAAACCCAGCCCAGACAAATAAGTGCTGGTGCTGAGCATGGGAAATTGCCGGCACAAATTAAGCACTGGCTGCCTCTAAACGGCCGCACCACCGCCAGGGAATGGGGGTTCTCTGGCAGCTGTGGCAGGACAATGACGTTCCCACCGCCCTAATTATAATAAGGCATCTGGAAGACTTCCAACACCATGCCCCCAAAGACCTTAGAAATTCACTGAAAAAACCATAGGTTTCACACGTTACAGTTAGCTGGACATTTCACTCATACAAAACCATTTAAATTCCCCCGTTATAGTTAGTTCAGCTAACTATAACTCGCGCGCACGCAATCCTCTGCTGATGACGTCACATATTACATCACTCATGATATAGTCAGTGACATCACTCATGACATCACTGATGACATCTCAAATGACATCACTCATGACATCATCCAGTGAATGTGTGTCTTTCTGAAAAATAAATATTTTTTATATATGTATATCTAAAGGTCGGTGGAAGAATAAATGGGTAAATAAGTGTCTAAATGGATGTTTTTTTTGTAAAATTGATTGTATAACTGACTTCTTAAGTGTATCTTAGTGAATACATGTATTAGTGAATAATTTTTAAATATTTAAATATCTGTGTCAGTGTCTCACTTTGTGTATAGGTGGCTGCATGGGTTGGTGAGTAGCTACATGAGTGTGAGTATGGGTTATTAGTTGGTTTTTTGAGTATTAGTATGAGTGTTTGTATGGTGTGCTGGGGGTATTACTTAGAGCATAGATGCATGAATGAGTGACTCACTGTATGTTTTTTGAAGACAGCATGTGTGCAGGACTGTATGTGTGGATGAGTGTGTGTATGGCTGTGTTAGTGAGTGCATGACTGTCTCAATAGTATCTTTATGAGTAACTACATATATTTTAAACTAGTATATGTCAGTATTGATATATATATAAGTGAGTATACGTGAGAGTGAGTGATTGGAAGAGTTCCTGTATAAAGAAGGATGTGTTTCTATAAGTGATTGTTTAAGAAAGTAAGTATGTGTATGTTTCTGTAGAAGTAAGTGTAGTGGTGTGTGTACAGCTGTACATGCAAGTAAATGGATGTTTGATAGTTTATTTGCATGTGTGTGAGTAACTCTATGGATGAGTATCAGTGTGTAACAGGATGTATAGGTGTATGAGTACATTTGATGAGTGAGTACATGTATGAGTGACTATATAGAACTGTTGGTGAATGAGTGGATGTGTATGTAGATGTTGGAATTACTGAATAGGTTCTTCTAACTGGTATTGGTATCTCAATTTTTTCGAAAATTTTAGTTTCTATTTTTGAAGGTGTGTATCAAAGGTCATATTACGCTGAGAGAAGGTCTGCCACTCTTTCACAAGGATGATGTCATCAGTGAAAAACGTGGCACTGTCCGGGCCTTTGAGATGAATGTGCAAATTCAAAATATCTGTGAGTGTTCACACACAAGGCCTGTCTGATAATAGTTCAATTGCGTGATTCACATAAAAGCTTACTACAAGAATGGAGATGCTAGAGTCAGGGGTCCTACAGTGGACCAATCTGCGCTAGAAACACAAACATAGATAACCTACAGGAACTTCTGTCCACACGTGTGTCACTGGGTTCTGCCTTAAACTTGTACTGCAGAAAGAAGAACATGCCGGTTTACATATGCAGAAAAGCACTGGCATTGGCAATTTATTCTGGTAACCCATACATTGGGAGGTCTTGTGTGGCAGAGGAAAGGGGCTGTTGAGTCACGAGGTACTGTGCTTGAAAAAGCAGAGTTGACAGTTAACTTATACATTTATTTGAGGCGAAGAAATTGGTGAAGAGGACACAGAATAGTAAATCTGTTCCAGATTAATTAATAGCGACTTGTTGTACGATCTACTGTTCACTTACCTGTGACCTACAGTCTCCCTGGCACTGGCTCCATTAGTTCGCGGGCAAATGCATTAGCATGGTCAAGAGCATCAGCATGCAATGCAAATAACAAGTCAAAAGGAATAAGTTATGGTCTGCTTCTGCTGGGTTTTCATTTCAGTGCATGTTAGTTGTTAACCCCTTCGCTGCTAGGCCTTTTCCCCTCCTGTGCTAAGTCTTTTTTTGGCGATTTGGGGCAGTGCGCGCTTAGGCCCCTGTAACTTTATGACCACATAAGGTATCCACGCCAAATTTGCGTCCTTTTCTTCCAACATCATTTGAATTCTAAAGGTGCCCAGGGTTTGTGGATTCCCTTGGAGGGGTCCCATAAATTAACCAAAATACAGTGACATTTTAGTTTTTTTCAGAAAAATGCGAAAAACGGGCTGCAAAGGAAACCCTCTGGGTTTTTCCCTGCAAATGTTATCAAAAAAGGGTTTGTGGGGCTGAAATCTCCATTTTCTCAGCTTTTAGGGAATGACAGTTTTTTGTCAGAGAACCAACATTTTTCACACAGTTTTGGCATTTTTCTGGGACATAGCCTATTTTTGCTATTTTTAGAGCTTTCAAACTCCTTCCAGTTAATGGTAGAAATGAGTTTGAAAGCAATAATGGATCCTGGAAATCTATACATTTTCACACAGTAGACAAAATTCTGAATTCAGAAAGGGGTCATTTGTCTAAATCCATGAATGTTTCTTTATAGAAACTAACAGTTAAATATTGGAATAATTGAAAATTTGTTGAAAAAAACAGCCTTTTGTCTCAGCGTTTTCACCTATAACTTCTTGTAATTTTGACAGCTCTTGGAAAGCAATATACCGTTACATCCGTTAGACCTTCCTGGTTGTGGGGATATATAGGACTGGTAGTTTCACCAAGAACCCGACGAACCCAGATCCAAAAACTGAGCAGCAACTTGCAATGGTATTTTATTATTTACTGGGTATAGAGCACTTATTCTTGGAAAATGTATACATGGAAAAATCTGTATGAAAGACACCTATGTATTTCTGAATTGGGTACATATTATAGAGTTTAGAAACAGTATATATTTGCACATTTTCAAAATTGGGAAGACTCATATTAGCATGAGAATTATTGGTCATTTTTGAAAAAGATTTTTTTTTTACACAATGTCTTTCATTGGGAAGGGAGAAATGCATGAAAAGTCAATTGGTAATAACAGTTGATTTACCAATCTGAATTACCCTAAGTCTCCCGATAAAAACAGTACCTCACTTGTGTGGGTAGGCCTTGTGCCTGCGACAGGAAATGGCGCAAAATGCAATGTGGTCACGCCTCAATTTTGTAGTTAAAAATGGACCCTTTTATGGCAAAGTGCCTAGCTGTAGTTTTTGCACCCTAGCTCTGCCGGCACCTAGGGAAACCTAGCAAACCTATACATTTCTGAAAAGTAGACACCCAAGTAAATTCAGGATGGGGTGACTCGATTGCCTAGCACCAGGTTCTGTTACCCAGAATCCCTTGCAAAGCTAAGAAATTGACCAAAAAAATGCATTTTCCTCACATTTCTGTGGTGGCAAGTTCTGGAATCTGCGTGGATCAACAAATTTCCACCCACCCAGCGTTCCCCCGGGTCTCCCTAAAAAAATGGTACCTCACGTACCTGGGTCTGCCTAGTGCCTGCGACAGGAAACAGCGCAAAACGCAACGTGGTCTCACCTCAATTTCGCAATGAAATCGTGCCCTTTTTTGGCAAAGAGCCTACCTTTTGTTTTTGACCCCTAGCTCTGCCGGCACCTAGGGAAACCTAGCACACCTATACATTTCTGAGAAGTAGACACCCAGGGGAATTCAGGATGGGGTTACTCAACTGCCTCCCACCAGGTTCTGTTACCCAGAATCCCTTGCAAAGCTAAAAAATTGACAAAAAAACGCATTTCCCTCACATTTCTGTGGTGGAAAGTTCTGGAATCTGCGTGGATCAACAAATTTCCACCCACCCAGCGTTCCCCCGGGTCTCCCAAAAAAAATGGTACCTCACTTGCCTGGGTCTGGCTAGTGGCTGCGACAGGAAACAGCGCAAAACGCAACGTGGTCACACCTCAATTTCGCAGTGAAATCGTGCCCTTTTTTGGCAAAGAGCCTACCTTTTGTTTTTGAACCCTAGCTCTGCCGGCACCTAGGGAAACCTAGCAAACCTATACATTTTTTAAAAATAGACACCCAGGGAAATTCAGGATGGGGTGACTCGAAGGCCTACCACCAGGTTCTGTTACCCAGAATCCCTTGCAAAGCTTAGAAATTGACAAAATAAACGCATTTTCCTCACATTTCTGTGGTGGAAAGTTCTGGAATCTGCGTGGATCAACGAATTTCTACCCACCCAGCGTTCCCCCGGGTTTCCAAAGAAAAAAGGTACCTCACGTGCCTGGGTCTGCCTAGTGCCTGCGACAGGAAGCAGCGCAAAACGCAACGTGGTTGCAACTCAATTTCGCAGTGAAATCGTGCCCTTTTTTGGCAAAGAGCCTACCTTTTGTTTTTGAACCCTAGCTCTGCCGGCACCTAGGGAAACCTAGCAAACCTATACATTTTTGAAAACTAGACACGCAGGGAAATTCAGGATGGGGTGACTCGACTGCCTACCACCAGGTTCTGTTACCCAGAATCCCTTGCAAAGCTAAGAAATTGACAACAAAAATGCATTTTCCTCACATTTCTGTGGTGGAAAGTTCTGGAATCTGCGTGGATCAACACATTTCCACCCACCCAGCGTTCCCCTGGGTCTCCCAAAAAAAATGGTACCTCACTTGCCTGGGTCTGCCCAGTGGCTGCGACAGGAAACAGCGCAAAACGCAACATGGTCGCACCTCAATTTCGCAGTGAAATCGTGCCCTTTTTTGGCAAAGAGCCTACCTTTTGTTTTTGACCCCTAGCTCTGCCGGCATCTAGGGAAACCTAGCAAACCTATACATTTTTGAAAACTAGACACCCAGGGGAATTCAGGATGGGGAGACTCAACTGCCTACCACCAGGTTCTGTTACCCAGAATCCCTTGCAAAGCTAAAAAATTGGCAAAAAAACACATTTCCCTCACATTTCTGTGGTGGAAAGTTCTGGAATCTGCGTGGATCAACAAATTTCCACCCACCAAGCGTTCCCCTGGGTCTCCCAAAAAAATGGCACCTCACTTGCCTGGGTCTGCCTAGTGGCTGCGACAGGAAACAGCGCAAAACGCAACATGGTCGCACCTCAATTTCGCAGTGAAATCGTGCCCTTTTTAGGCAAAGAGCCTATCTTTTGTTTTTGAACCCTAGCTCTGCCGGCACCTAGGGAAACGTAGCAAACCTATACATTTTTGAACACTAGACACCCAGGGAAATTCAGGATGGGGTGACTCGACTGCCTACCACCAGGTTCTGTTACCAAGAATCCCTTGCAAAGCTTAGAAATTGACAAAAAAACGCATTTTCCTCATATTTCTGTGGTGGAAAGTTCTGGAATCTGCATGGATCAACATATTTCCACCCACTCAGCGTTCCACTGGGTCTCCCGAAAAAAATGGTACCTCACTTGCCTGGGTCTGCCTAGTTCCTGAGACAGGAAACAGCGTAAAACGTAACGTGGTCGCAACTCAATTTCGCAGTGAAATCGTGCACTTTTTTGGCAAAGAGCCTACCTTTTGTTTTTGAACCCTAGCTCTGCCGGCACCTAGGGAAGCCTAGCAAACCTATACATTTTTGAAAACTAGACACCCAGGGGAATTCAGGATGGGGTGACTCGACTGCCTACCACCAGGTTCTGTTACCCAGAATCCCTTGCAAATCTAAGAAATTGACAAAAAAATGCATTTTCCTGACATTTCTGTGGTGGAAAGTTCTGGAATCTGCGTGGATCAACAAATTTCCACCCACCCAGCGTTCCCCCAGGTCTCCCGAAAAAAATGGTACCTCACTTGCGTGGGTAGGCATAGTGGCTGCAACAGGAAAAGGTCCAAATCGTACGGTGGAGAATTCAAAATACCCTATAGCAAAACTACCTTGTTTTTTGGGGGGGGCACCTGAGTTTTTGGCCCGGGGCTCGGCGGCCATCTTGGGAAACTACCAAACCCAAACAGTTCTGAAAACAAGACACCCAGGGGAGTCCAGGGACGTATGGCATGCATGTAGATCTACCAACACTTTCCGAATCCACTGCCTTGATTACTGACCTTTTTAACTTAGGTCTAGAATTACAAAATCAAGGACCCACTCATAAAGGAGGGCATATGCTGGATTTACTTTTCTGTAATTGTGCCAAAGTCATCTGCTCCCCGGTAAAAGAAATGTCATGGACAGATCATTCCATGTTAGAATTTTTATTAGTAACCCCATTAAGAACTGTAAAGAGTGTTTCTCTTCCCCCCACCTGGCGACGACAATGGCACAAAGTCACTGCCAACAAAATTCAGGAATTCTGGAAAAATCCAGAAATTTTGGCAATAGACACAGCTGATACGGCCTTAGCTAAGCTCAACATTTCTATTAAGCAAGCCATTGACATTGTAGCTCCTTTAAAGAAGCATAAACAGTATCCTGTGTCCAAACAAGATAGCTGGTATACTTACGAATTGAGAGCAGAAAAGCAAAACTGTAGGCGAGCTGAGAAAGCTTGGAGAAAAAGGAAAACTGAGAGTAGCAGAGTAGTTTTCTTAGATGCTCAATCAAAGTATTACAAGAATATTAAATTTGCCAGAAAACAACACCTAACGCAACAGATAGCACAAGCAGGCAATTGCTCTAAGGAGCTTTTTAATATCCTGCAGAATTTCATTAAACCAACCGCATGTGAGAGCTCAGAGGACTTCTCACAAGATCTATGTGATGAAGTTTCGATATTTTTTGAGGATAAAATAAACAATATTTATGAAAAAATAGTAGCAGCCAACGCGCTATAAATAAAACTAACAATGGCCATCTTCAGACCTCGGCTACAAATAATAAAACACCTCTAACATCCTTTCCTCCAATTACCAATACAGAGCTCCTTTCCCTCTGCAGTCATATTAAATCAGGGTCGCCTAGTGACCTCATTCCCGCTAAGATGGTTGGCCCCATGATCTCCCTCCTGGGTCCTCCCATATTGGATGTGGTCAACATCTCCCTAACAAAAGGCCAGGTCCCAGCAGACTGGAAAAGGGCGGTGGTGAACCCAATTAGAAAAAAGGCATCTTCCCCATGGACAGACCTCTCCAATTTACGACCTATCTCCCTCCTACCCTACCTGGGCAAGGTTACGGAGAGGCACGTGAACACCTATCTTTCTCAACATCTTAAAGCGACGGATGGCCTGGACTATTCGCAATCTGGGTTCAGGCCAAACCACAGCACAGAATCAGCCCTTCAGACGGTGACCAATAACATCAAAATGGCACTGGATGACGGCAGCTCAATGATTCTGGTGCTGTTGGACCTTTCCGCCGCTTTTGATACGGTGTCTCACACGGTGCTTCTCAACCGCCTAGGCGAGGTGGGTGTGGAGGGAGAGGCTCTGGCATGGATGAAGAGCTTTTTGACTGGTCGTTACCAAGAAGTTAGGCTGGGCTCCCACAAATCCACTCTTAGGGAGCTCAATAAGGGAGTGCCACAAGGCTTGTGCCTAAGTCCTACACTCTTTAATGTGTATGTGGCCCCCTTAGCCAACTTAGCAAGATCTTTCGGGTTCACCCCGGTGTCGTATGCCGACGACACCCAACTCCTTTTTCCCTTCAAAAACCTTACACCTGCAATAAAAAGATCTTTTGCAGATGGCATGAGAGCCATTGCAGAATGGATGTCATCAAACTGTCTGCAGTGTAATGTGGGGAAAACGGAGGTCATGTGTTTTGGGCAAGCGGCAATACACTGGGCATCTGACTGGTGGCCCTTAGAGCTAGGCCCTGTTCCTATTCCCAAGAGTACAGTCAGGAATCTGGGAGTGCTCTTTGATCAGCAACTTACTTTCAAAGGCCACGTAAATCAAGTTGCTGGTACCTGCTTTCGGGCTATTGGCATGTTAAGACGTGTCTTCCCCTACATACCGGACCATCACAGAAAGACGCTTGTACAGGCTCTTGTCATCAGCAGGGTGGATTACTGCAATGGTTTGCTCCTTGGAGCTAACGAGGAGCAACTTAGCAAACTACAGGTAATCCAAAATACAGCAGCAAGGATTATCCTGAATGCTCCTCCAAGGACACCCTCATGTCCCCTGCTGATGAGACTCCACTGGCTTCCAGTGAGGAAACGAGTCCAGTTTAAAACTCTATGTACAATCCACAAGAGTATGATAGGGGAGGGCCCAAAATACATGACCGAAATCTTCCAGCCTTACATTCCAGGGCGCCTTTTGCGCTCTAGCCATCAGCAGTTACTGCAGGTACCCAGAGTAAAAAAGACCAGACAAGGCGGCCGTGCACTAGCCTATGCCGGACCAGCACTCTGGAATTCTCTGCCCCCAGAACTAAGATCTCTTTCTAGTCACCTGACTTTCCAGAAAATTTTAAAAACCTATCTGTATCCTGGTAACTAATGCCCTGCTGCTTTTATCTCCTTCTTGGACACACAATCAGAATCAGAACACTTTCTTGCTGCAGCAATAGCGCGGAGATACCCCTTCGGGGGTCTAGTCTGTCGCTTTATAAGAATATAAAAACAAAAAAAAATAAAAAAAATAAAATGAGTCTCCTAATGTCTTCCTGTAGTGTAGTGAAGTAGTGTGGCTCACTGGTTAGAGGCGGCAGACCCGAGAGCAGAGGACGGCCCGGGACCAGGGTTCGATTCCCGGCGCGGCAGGTTTCTGGACCAGGGTCAGCGGACTCGATAATTCTCTCGCCTCGGTGCCCACTCTGATCAGCGTTCACACTCGGCAACTCTGGGCATTAGCTTGCCTCATCTTCACTAACGGCCCCACCAGACCGCCGGGGATGCCTGGTCTCACCCTGGAGATACCCATTAAGGGACCATCTCTCAGGGAAGCCAGGAAGGGTTTCGCAGCGGTCGAAGCGCCTTGGGACCCTACGGGTAAGTAGTGCGCTATATAAATGCCTATACATTCCTACACAGAATTCCTTGCAAAACTTAAAATTAGGTAAAAAAAATCACTTTTCCAAACTTTTTTGCGTGGGATCTCCGTGCAGGCAAAAATGTCCTACCACCCAGCGTTCCCCTTGTTCTCCCGAGTAAAATAATACCTCACTTGTGTGGGTGCCCCAAAGCAGAACAGGCTACAAATGAATTTTTTAAAATTGTTGTATTTAGGATTGACAAATTAAGCACCTAACCTTAGTCACAGGCCTTTGGCCCACCCACACAAGTGAGGTATCATTTAACTTGGGAGATCAAGGGGAACACTGGGTGGTAGGACATTTGTGCCGGCACGGAGATCCCACGCAAAAAAGTTTGGAAAAGTGATTTTTTTTACCTAAATTTAAGGTTTGCAAGGAATTCTGGGTAGGAAAACATTGGGGGACCCACGCATGCCATACCTCCCTGGACTTCCCCGGGTGTCTAGTTTTCAGAACTGTTTGGGTTTGGTAGTTTCACAAGTTTGCCGCCGAGCCCCGGGCCAAAAACTCAGGTGCCCCCATAAAAGAAGGTAATTTTGCTATAGGTTATTTTAAATTCTCCACCGTACGATTTGGGCCTTTTCCTGTTGCAGCCACTATGCCTACCCACGCAAGTGAGGTACCATTTTTTCCGGGAGACCTGGGTGAACGCGGGGTGGGTGGAAATTTGTTGATCCACGCAGATTCCAGAACTTTCCACCACAGAAATGTGAAGAAAATGCGTTTTTTTGTCAATTTTTAAGGTTTGCAAGGGATTCTGGGTAACAGAACCTGGTGGGAGGCAGTCATGTCACCCCATCCTGAATTTCCCTGGGTGTCTAGTTTAAAAAAATGTACAGGTTTGCTAGGTTTCCCTATGTGGCAGCTGCGCTAGGGCCTAAAATCAACTGGTAGGCATATTGCTAAAAACAAATCCGTGCCTAGTCGGCTTTCTGCTGCCCTGGGGGAAGATTTCGGGGCTGGAGTTGCCCCTATATGCCCCCAAGGGGGGTAGAAACATTGTGGCTATATTTTTGGGGGGGAGGGGGCATTGATATGCCCATTCTGGGCAGCTCCCACCCCCACACATAAAAAAGCCAGCGTAATCTTTGGCGTCAAGTTGGCTTTTTGCCCCACCGGGGGGGGCAGATTCAGGGCTACTGCCCCCATCCTCCCTCCAGGGGGGGTAGAAAGGCTGTCATTGTTGCAGGTGGGGGGTGGGGGCATTGGCATGCCCATTTTGGGCAGCCTCTAACCTAAGACAATTGTGCTAAAAAATCCCGTGTGTCTGGTGGGTTTTTTGCCCCCCTAGGGGGGGCAGATTGGGGCTACTGCCCCATCTGTCCTCGGGAGGGGCAGGAAGGCTGTAATTTTAGCGGAGGAGGGGGTGGGCATGGGCATGCCAGTTTTGGGCAGCCCCACCCTATTTCAAATTTGCCACCCCAAAAAATCCCTGGCGTCTAGTGGGCTTTTTGCCCCCCCAGCAGGGCAGATTGGGGAGTAATGCCCCCATCTACCCCCAGGGGGGTCAGAAAGTCCACTAGATGCCAGGGAGTTTTTGGGGCACATTTTGATTAGGGTGGGGTATGCCCAAGACGGGCATGCCAATGCCCCCACCCTAATAAAAATTTGCCTAAATAAATCCCTGGTGTCTAGTGGACATTTTGACCCCCTGGGGGGCAGATTGGGGGCTACTGCCCCATCAGTCCCCAGGGGGGGGCAGGAAGGCTGTTATTTTTGTGGGGGAGGGAGTGGGGGCATAGGCATGCCCGTTTTAGGCAGCCCATCCAAATTCAAATTTGCCTGCCAATAAATCCCTGGCGTCTAGTGGGCTTTTGCCCCCCCCGGCGTGGCAGATTGGGGGTAATGCCCCCATATGCCCCCCAGGGGGGTTAGAAAGACCACTAGATGCCAGGGAGTTTTTTAGGTAAATTTTAATTAGGGAGGGGTCTGCCCAAGATTGGCATGCCAATGCCCCCACCCTAATAAATATTTGCCTAAAAAAATCCCTGGTGTCTAGTGGACTTTTTGCCCCCCTGGGGGGGCAGATTGGGGGCTACTGCCCCATCTGCCCCCCAGCGGGGCAGGAAGGCTGTAAGTTTTGCCGGGAGGGGGGGGGCATGGGCATGCCTGTTTTGGGGAGCCACAAGCTATTTCATATTTGCCCCCTCAAAAAATCCCTGGCGTCTAGTGTGCTTTTTGCCCCCCCTGGCAGGGCAGATTGGGGGCTAATGCCCCCATCTACCCCCAGGGGGGTCAGAAAGTCCACTAGACGCCAGGGAGTTTTTAGGGCAAATTTTGATTAGGGTGGGGTCTGCCCAAGACGGGCATGCCAATGCCCCCCCCCCAAATAAAATTTTGCCAAAAAAAATCCCTGGTGTCTAGTGGGCTTTTTGCCCCCCCGGGGGGGCAGATTGGAGGCTACTGCCCCATCAGCCCCCAGGGGGGCAGGAAGGCTGTTAATTTTGTGGGGGAGGGGGTGGGGGCATAGGCTTGCCCGTTTTGGGCACCCCATCCAAATTCAAATTTGCCCGCAAAAAAATCCCTGGCGTCTAGTGGGCTTTCTGCCCCCCCGGGGGGGCAAATTGGGGGCTACTGCCCCCATCTGTCCTCCAGTGGGGCAGAAAGTCTGTAATGGTGGCGGGGGTGGGGGCATTGGCGTGCCCATTTCGGGCAGCCCCCACCCTAAAAAACAAGTGGACACAAAAAAATCCCTGGTGCATAGTGGGGGGGGGGCAGAAAGTCTGTAATGGTGGTGGGGGGGGGGTATTGGCGTGCCAGTTTCAGGCAGGCCCCACCCTAAAAAAAGTGCACAAAATAAAATCCCTGGTGCTTAGTGGGCTTTCTGCCCCCCCCGGGGGGGCAAATTGGGGGCTACTGCTCCCATTTCCCCCCGGGGGGGCAGAAAGACTGTAATGGTGCCGGGGGCGGTGGGGGCATTGGCGCGCCCATTTCGGGCAGCCCCCACCCTAAAAAAAGTGCCACCAAAAGTATTCCCTGGTGTATAGTGGGCTTTCTGCCAAGCAGGGATCCACTCGGGAGGGGTACCATTGGAAAGGGGAGATTCTCCCCTTTCCAATGATACCTCTCCCGTCTTTCTACGTGCTCAGGGGGCTGAGATAGCCCACTGAGCATGTAGAAAGTGAAACTGAAATGAGCCTAAAGGCTCATTTTAGTTTCGGTTTGTGTTCAATGACGACAGCGCGACGTGCGCGCTGATCGTCATTGAACAGAAACCAGAGAGGGGGCCTCGGGATCTGGAGAAGCTCTTCCCCAGCTCCCAAGGTCAGAGGGGTGAAAAGGAAATCCCTCTGCTGTCTGCAGCAGAGGGATTTCATGCCCCTGGCCTCATGACGGAATGGTTCCGTCATCAGCAGAGGAGCACCGATGCTCATGACGGAACCATTCCGGCATGAGCATGGAAGGGGTTAACAGAAAGCAGCTACGCCCTTTTTTATTACTTCAATAATGTCATGTTAAGGTTATTGCCGAGACCGGAACCTTCCGGGACCCAGTCTGCCTTGCCCCCAGCTCACCCATCATCCCGCCCTCAACTGTAATAATTAACCAATGCGAAAGAAAATGCTCCTTGAAAGACAGGCGTGCTCTACTGACATCACTAATGTGATGCAGCCATTATGCTTGGACCTGGTTGGGCCATCCTGCAGGAAGGAAGACGACACAGGACACAGGACAGGTAGGTACATTTTTTTTTAATAAATATGGGCTCATCTTACTGGGGAGAAAAATTCAGTAGTCCTGGCCCTGTTAAAAAAGTGCAGGTGCTTAGCACCTGAAAGTTCCTGCACAAATAAAGCACTGTCCATAAATAATGTTAAAATTCATCTGAAGGAGGGTGAAACAAATCCATTAGTTGTACAACTGATATTATTATTCAAGTAATCACCCAGACGGGAAGTGCTTCTCAAATTCCAATCTTGCCAAAGTATATAATTAGCGGAATATTTGATAATTGGCTTATGCTGAATTGAAATTAAATTAGACTTCGCAATACTATGAGGAAGTGAAGTATCTAATTTCAACAAAGCTCTCATTGTAGACTATAGCCAGTCAATTATTTAGAAACAGGCATAGGCAATAAGACAGATATGGAAAATTGATAAAATTGTACCGTTCTCTACTAATAACGTTTTAAGAACAATGACACTGCTATTCTTCCTAAACCACAGAGACCCTTGTATTATTAAAAATGTCCAGTAAAAATGCTGTAAAGTAGGTGAATTAACTTCCCCGTGCACTTTAGAGGCTTGGAGTTTATTTAAAGCAATGTTTTGTTTTTTTGCCATGCAAAATGACAGACTAAAGAATCAATGATTTAAAGGACGTTTTGGAGGAAAGGAAATCGGTAACATATTAAGTAAACAAAATGATTTTAGGAAAAATAATAATTTTAAAGGCATCTATCCTCCCCCACCAAGTTAAATAAAGTGTAGGCCATTTAAATATAATCTTTTATAAGCTTTTTAGAATTTTAAAAATGTATGTCATTAAGAGGTAAAACGTCTGGTTTACTTCCAGGGAGGAAATGTGGCCTAGTGCTGTTATGTTAAAAATTATTTATTGAGCCCGCATACACCGGGCGGTTTCTTAGCGTTAAATACGAGCGGTAGCATTCACAGCACAGTGAGCTCAATTATATGCCTGGGAGAATAACCACGCTTTGAGTAGCTTTCTGAACTGGGCATAAGAAGTGGTCGTACTTAGTTCGAAAGGAACAAGATTCCAAAATTGAGGAGCCAGAGTTGTGAATCTAAGGCCCACATGTTTCTTACGTTTGAAGTAGTTGAGAGTCAACAGGTTCTTGTTAGAAGAGCCTAAGTACCGCTTTAACTTAGAAGTGATAAAAGGAGGGCCGCGTCCTAAGAGAGCTTTATAGATGGTGCACCCTAACTTGAAGAGACAGCACTGGGATAAAGGAAGCCAATGGAGGCTCTTCAGCAAAGGTCTAAAATGATGGTGCTTAAGTTGACCAAGGATTAGCCTGGCCGCTTGATTCTGCACTAATGGCAGATGATGTAATTTGCATGCTGGTATACAAGCATACAGGGAATTTGCGTAATCAATATGCAAAATTACCAGGGCAAGGTCCACGTAGGTAAAAGCCTCGGGGGCCAAGAATCTACTGATCTTCCGGATTTTTCGCTGATGGAAAAAAACAAGCAGAGGCCACTGAGCTGCTCTGGGTCTTCATGGTCAGGTCATTACTGATCACAATTCCATTCCCAGGCTTTTGACAGAGCTGGCTGGGAGTGGGGGACTCCCTAGCAGTGGGGCCAGAAATTAGAAGTCCTCGGATTGGTAGGCCCAACAGTGAGAATCAGCTCAGTTTTTATCAGGATTCCGTTTGAGCTGGTTGACATTCATCCAGTTGCTGATAAAACGCATTGTAAATTGAAGGCGTGCCACTGATGAAGCAGATGAGTCGATATTAAACACTAGCTGGAGATCATCAACGTGGTTAAAAGTTGCAACCTCTTTTTAACGCAGGGCCAGAATCAAGGGTAAAATATACAGGTTAAAAAGAAGGGGTGAGAGGGGGAGCCCTGCAGGACCCTGCATGTCAGTTTTCTTTTTTGCAGCTGAGAAGTTAGCAAAGCGGACTGCTTGGAAGCGGTTGGTGAGGAAGGAGGAGCTCCACTTCAGCGACAGGCCCTGGATACCGGCGCTGTCGACACGGTGGATCAGAAGGTGATAGTCGAACATGTCAAAGGCGGCTTGCAAATCCAGGAGCACCAGGGCCTGGGTAATGCCCTGGTCAGCCCCTTCTAAGTGCGTCCAAGTCTGCCAAGATGACTGACTCAGTGGAATGTGCAGGTCTAAAACCTGCTTGAATGGAGTCCAGATAATAGGATTGCTCCACAAAGGAACTGAGACAATTGGCGACATGAGCTTCTAGAATTTTGCCTAAGTAAAGCAACAAGGAGATGTGATGATAATTGCTGGGGATCAAAGGGTCAGAGCTGGGTTTCTTCAGAATAGGGACAACTTCGGCAGTTTTAAATAAGTTAGGAACAGTACCTTGAGCATGGGAGTAGTTTAGAAGCGATAGGGGGGTCTGGACAGGAAAAGAAACCTTTCTGAAGGATGTGAGGAGGAGAACTATCCGTAGGGGAGTCAGAACAGATCTTTTTAAGTAGAGCAAAGAAAACATCTCTAGTGATTGGTGGGATTTGGTCAAGGCGAAGAGAGTTTATGTGTGGGCACAGAAGGACCAAGGGTAAGGTAGATCTAGGGATACTGGCCTTAATGGTGACAATTTCCTTAATGAAAAAGGAATTGAGAGACTCACATAAAAGTTGTGATGGAGTAGGTTTTGCAATGACTCGATCAGGCTTAACAAGTTCATCCACTATAAAGAAGATGTCCTTGGTTTTGTTGGCTGATTTGAATATTCTTTAGGAAAAATATTCTGCTTTGGTCTGGAAGATGGGGGAAGAAGAGGGGTTTGGCCCTGTAGGGAAGAGGGTAGGTAGGGCCTATGTATAGTACAAAAAGGGGGGAATTTACCTATGCCTCTGTGAACAACAATGAAAAAGACATTTAATGCTGAACAGAGGGGAAACCACAATTAGTTAGTTGACCCAGACATTTAATTTCTGTCATTGACTTTTTTGGTTGTGTGATTCACAATTTCGGGCGAGAAAAATACATTGTCAACTTCACATTAAGCCCGACATGAATTTTTTAGAAGGAAAAAGCAAAAAACAACAAATAATACAACTAATGTGTAGAAGGAGTAAATAGACAAACCATACAAATGTACTTTCACTACACAACCCAAAAAACAATCAATTTTTGACAAGCATGAATTACTGAATGCCTGATGTAATGCATTAAATCAGGCATTCAGTCATTCATGCTTGTCAAAAATTGATTGTTTTGGCTATTATTCCTGTTGCTAATAATATAAACTATTGCAATAATATCGTGACAGGTTTTTGGGTTGTGTAGTGAATAGAACTTACCCCCTGAAATGTTATGCTTTGACTTATTGACATCGTCCTTGTACTGTTTTTTGATAATGGTTTTATGACTGTTGGCAACATTTCTGTAAAAGTACATTTGTATGGTTTGTCTATTTACTCCTTCTACACATTAGTTGTATTATTTGTTGTTTTTTGCTTTTTCCTTCTAAAAAATTCATGTCGGGCTTAATGTGAAGTTGACAATGTATTTTTCTCGCCCGAAATTGTGAATCACACAACGAAAAAAGTCAATGACAGAAATTAAATGTCTGGGTCAACTAACTAATTGTGGTTTCCCCTCTGTTCAGCATTAAATGTCTTTTTCATTGTTGTTCACAGAGGCATAGGTAAATTCCCCCCTTTTTGTACTATTGGTCTTGAAGATGGCACTTTTGTAGTCTCTGAGTAGGGACACATAAGTAGCCTTTTTATCGTAGCAATAGTCACATCTCCATATACATTCAGCTTGTCAGTTTCTTTGCTTTTAAGTTGTCAGTGAAGCAGCGTTGGGCATCACAGGGCCTCTTAATTGTAATTTTCCTTATGGGGCTATGCTGTCTCTGGCAGATTCAAAAAATCACAGTTGATGGACAGAATGTAAAACAATGTCATACATTCCCCCCAGTACAAGGATCTTGGCCTAAATCCATCATTTTTTTGCACTCCACACCACCCTGGGTTAGACACTGGCTATATGCAAATCAGCTCTGACCCTGTGCCTCATGGGAACAGTCCAGTCCGAACTACCAAGCCATGTCTTTCCCAGACCGGAATCAAGCATCCAAGGACCGGTTTCTGGCTATCAGCCTTCATCAGCCTGGATAGCTGGACTCCAATGGTGTGGAGAGCCTGGGATTCACGTCTGAGCATACCCAGCCCACTCGGGGTGAAAATTGCAAAAAACACAGTTGATGGACAGAATGTAGAACAATGTCATACATTCACCCCAGTACAAGGATCTGGGCCTAAATCCGTCATTTTTTTGCACTCCACACCACCCTGGATTAGACACTGGCTATATGCAAATCAGCTCTGACCCAGTGCCTCATGGGAACAGTCCAGTCCGAACTACCAAGCCATGTCTTTCCCAGACCGGAATCAAGCATCCAAGGACCGGTTTCTGGCTATCAGCCTTCATCAGCCTGGATAGCTTGACTCCAGTGGTGTGGAGAGCCTGGGACTCACGTCTGAGCATACCCAGCCCACTCGGGGTGAAAATTGCAAAAAACACAGTTGATGGACAGAATGTAGAACAATGTCATACATTCACCCCAGTACAAGGATCTGGGCCTAAATCCATAGTTTTTTTGCACTCCACACCACCCTGGGTTAGACACTGGCTATATGCAAATCAGCTCTGACCCAGTGCCTCATGGGAACAGTCCAGTCCGAACTACCAAGCCATGTCTTTCCCAGACCGGAATCAAGCATCCAAGGACCGGTTTCTGGCTATCAGCCTTCATCAGCCTGGATAGCTTGACTCCAGTGGTGTGGAGAGCCTGGGACTCACGTCACGTCTTTAGATGTATTAATAAAGTGCATAGTCTGTTAAAACCATTACAAATAAATGTGCATAAAAAGTAGGCCTGGGCTTAGTTCACGGAGTTTTGCTACACGGAACTCTGCGAAGTTACAACAAAACTCAGCGAAGTTCTGTGAGTGGCGGAGTGCAGTGCGAACTGCAGTTTGTGCTGGTATTTCTGCCGCTCAGGTAGAAATCGTACCCAAGCGGCAGCTCGCACTGGCAAACTTACTGTTTGCAATCGCGAACTTACCGTTTGCGGGGGGAAAAACTCTGCTGCACATCACGAAGCAGAGTTTTCTACACTCCGCAAGCTCCACGGAGTGCAGAAAACTCAGCGAAAGGAGCAAAGTTCACCGCTCAGGCCTAATAAAAAGCATTACACTAAAAGAATAGGAAAAAATAGGAGCACAATCAACAATTTCTAGTTTGAAATGATATCGATTATTACGGAAAGTGGTCGATTACCAAAGGACTTTCTATTCTATTCACGTAAAGTGCATGGCTACCCAGTATGGGCTTCTCAGCGCTGTCAGTCTTAGCTGGAGTTAGACTGTCTAAAGATGTTTAAGGATAGAAGTACGTTTTCATTTGCTTTTTGAAGCTCATTAGTTTGTCAATTAGTCTCAAGCTGGTAGGAAATGTGTTCCAAAGTTTTGGTGCAAGATATATAAAACCACCAGCCCCACCTCTGGCTCTCTTGACTCTGGTGATGACAAAAAGGCCCAGATTGTTTGACCTAAGATCCCTATTACTTCGATCGTGGTAACAAGATGATGGAGAATTGAATACGTGGGCCTACTTTATGCTTTGTGTGATATGTGATACATAGTGCCTAGCATTGTATTCTACACTGTACAAGCAACCAATGAAGGGATTTGAGCGCTACTTGTGCTGACTGCATTTTAGGAATTCCCCTCAATATTCAGGCCACAACATTCTGGATGATTTGGAGTTCTTTTATGATGGACGTTGGGCTGTCCAGATAAAGTGAGTTGCCTTAACCAATGCAACATAAAAAGAATACTTGAATAGCAGTCCTTCGGACCTCTATAGGAATTTATTTCAGACTTCTTTAACATTCTCAGGAGGCCAAAGAAACTGGCAGCCACCTTCTTTACCTGGGATGTCATGGAAAGATGTTTGTCCAGAGTAATCCCCAAACTCTTGACTTCGACTTGGGCATTGAATGTTCCCCTAGGGCCAGAGGCCAGTTGATTTGGTCCCAAAGTGCTGGATTGTTACCAATGATCATGACCTCCATTGTATCACAGTTTAATTTTAGACGGCTAGCTACCATACAGTTGGACACCTTCTTTAAACAGTTGTTAAACCTTAAAGGGGCTGAAACTATATAAGGGCATTAGGGAGACAATAATCTGTGAATCGTATGCATAAGATACCATCATAAAACCAAAGGAACAGATTATATCAGACAGAGGGCAGACATACAGATTAAAAGGCATAGGGTTCAAAGAGGAGCCCTGTGGTACACTGTGGGGTGGACGTATTACTGTGTTCTGTAAAATTCAGGGCTGCTCTCATGAGTTTGAGCGCGACAAGTAATTGCACACATCTTTCTATCCTTATGATCATGCAAGTGTGTTCGGGGGTAAGGACCCTTGTAAGTGCTTGTCGACACAACAAGTTTTTCTCCAACTTGGATCAAGGGGACTTGCAACAGTTTCCTTCTTGCAGGGGGTAAGACAGGGCAGACACATAGAATATGAATCATCGTCTCCTTTCCTATTCTACAAAGCCTACATTCCACACTGTCTGGACCACAACGTAATACAGTCCAGAGTTGGATGAACACCAAGATGAACACAGATGAATGTGTTCTTTAGATATAATGAGTACCCATGGTCAAAGTATGGCTGGGGTTTAAAATGTTTATAAGCGTTTATGATGCGTCTCCCTTGCCAGTATAGCTTTAACCTCCTGGAAAGAGATTCATCTGATGATTCGGTTGATATGTTTTTTTAAATACTTTGATTGAAATGTGCACGTTCCAGATATTTCCAGCATGGAGGGATTGAGTTGTGTTTGAATGAACTCCTTAAACCCGACTTTGTTTGTGAGCTATTTATTTCCTGCCATACCCAAGCAGACACAGTGTTGGTTTCGACCTTGCAAAAGCAATGGCACATTTTGAGGAAGGCACGTTTAATGGTTCAATTGTGTTTAATGAGGCCAAATACAAGACATACCTGTGCCTGCCTGATGTGGGTTGGAATTTTGATGATCTGTCAATAGGCCTTGGCTGCTAACAGGTCTGATGGTTTTGCCACCTTATCTCCCACAGTTTCGAGACCATATGCTATTGTGGGTAATAGCTTCTCTGCCATCACCTTTTGTAGTGGCCCAAGAACTGGGCCATGCAAGGTTTTTGCTACCTTCAGGAAGCCTGATGTTAATAAGGCAGCCTTTAACTTCACAGACTCCATATGGGGAATAAAAGAACCTCTTGAGTCAAACACCACTCATAGGTATATGTACTGCGATGAACACACACGTCTATTACCGCCAAAGGTCCAGGCACCTGGTGTTCTGAACTTCTTCATAAATCTGACCCCTTTGGTTTTAGTGAGGTTTACGTCAAGTTTAATCTGTGTGTATCTGAAGAGACTGATCGGAAGGCGCTGCAATCCAACTGATTCCTGTCTCAGTAAAAGAAGGTCATAAGTATTGTGTATCATCAGGGTAGCTGAATTGAGTATGATGCAGCTTATGTTCTTTCTGTCGTGTGACCAAGCCACAAAATGGTACTGCACGTTGTCCAAAATGCTAGGTGCAAGTTTCTTGTTGTGTTAGATTTCAAAGTGTTTACTGATCACGATCCTATAACGTTACCTAATGGCAAATACATGTTAATTTAAGACTTGGTGCAATAATACAGTGTGTAACCTATTGTGAACTGTTAATAAAATTAATTTAAAAAAAAAAAGATGTGTGTCATGGGAAGGCCACCCAATTTCTAAGGATGGGCATTGGGTAGGTTTGGCCCCTGTGACAAATCAAAGATATATAGGTTGCTGGCTGGTTGCAGTGCATTTTTTTATAGAGAGTTTGATACCATCTCCCAGCTTTACACGTTGCCAAGTGTCTGTGTACAAAAGTTTAATGGCTCTCAAATAATTATTTTATAAACTTTAATTAAAGTTTTCAACAACATAACCATAACTGTACACTCAGCAGTGAGGAAGGGCAGTACATATACAAGACATTCAGTGATAATGATTCAAGATATCGGACCCTCCGCTACCCCCCCCTTTTCTGATGCAGGGACTGGACATTCAAGTCAATTTACTCCCTCTCCTCCCCCTCTTCAGATCCCCCAACGTTTTCCCCCACATTTGTGCAATGACTACTAATTTGGGACCCCCCCGGCCATTAAATCGCGGCTTAACACCCTCCAGAGCCTTAACGCATCCTCTAGCTTCTCCTCTTTATGACTTTTCTTCATGTGTACTTCTTCTGCTAGTGTCCGCTCGAGTACATCTCGCAACCATGGCCGATATTCCGGTGCGCGTGTCCCTATCTACACTATTGCAATTCTACGCCTCACCAGCAGCAGCTGTTGTATCCTATACCCCATTTTGCTATTTTTTTGCTTTTCTGAATCAAACCTAAGAGGCAGTGTTTTACCCTTATTAGCTCCGTCCAGAAGCCGCTAACGTCAGGACATTCCCAAGCCAAGTGCAAGAAATTTGCCCCAGCTTTATGACATCTGGGGCATGAGTTGGGTCTGCTAGGTGCTATGCGATGTATCCTTACTGGGGTCATGTACATACAGTGAACGTAGTTGTAATGAATTAAGTGAAAACAAGCATTACAGGATATCATGTGTGTGAGTGCACCCACCACCTTCCAGTCCTTTTCCTCCAATGGGTCCACCAGGTCTGCATTCCAAACCATGTATGCTACCGGTGGGGAAGCACCGGCGTCAGCCCTCATTGATCTGCATAACAGGGATATAATGTGCTTGCCTGTCCCACTTGTGCGTAAGCTATCTAGTGTCTGTATGAGTTGTGGTATCAGAGGATAAGTGGACCATATTTCTTTAAATATATTGACTAGGACAGCGTGTTGTAGGTATTGTCCCTGCCCCAACCCAAAAGCTTTGCAAACCCGTTCAAACATAATGAAGCACTCACACAGATATTTTTCTGAGAGCGAGTTACAGCCCCCCTCCTGCCACACCCTAAATTACATATTGACCATTACTTTCCGGACCGGTAACAACTCCCCCACAGTCAATTCCCGATGGAACAGAGCATGCCTAAGCATTCGCTCCACAAACAACTGCCACACACATGCTGTCTGCCTAGCCACATAAGGTGCTGTTTCCGGGGTACTTGCACCCTCCATGAATAAGGTTATCAGTTCAGATGCAGGCACTCCATCGCAGATGAGCCATTTCTCCCACTCGGCAAACCACCTGGTCGCGTGCTGCAGATGAGCAGCATAGTAATATAGCTCCATTCTGGGGGCCTTTAGTCCACCCCCCTGGTACGTACGATATACAGTTGCAAAAACAACTCCTTTGCCATCCCACCCAGCAAACGTCTATCAAAAGGGAGCCCAGAATATTCATTGAGTTATGGGGCACATCGTATTCTGTAACATATACAGGCAGCAAGGCAGCAACACCATTTTGGCTATCGCCAGTCTACCTATTAGGGATAGTGGTAGAGTGTTCCAGAATCCAACAGAACCCCTTAAAGCCTCCAACATTTGGTTGATATTTAGTTGCAACATTTGAGAGTCCTCACCTGCCACCTGTATGCCTAGGTACCTAAAGTGTCCAATCTATCATCTCAGTCCCAGTTGAGGGAGCGACTCCACTGACCAACCAGCCAACTGAGCCAGAGGAAAAAGTAAAGATTTGCTCCTATTAAGTCTAAGCCCAGAGCAATTGCAAACTCCTTCAGCACCCGTAACAGTTTTGGTTCTGCCTCCTGGGGTGCGGAGACATAGAATAATGAATCAACCTCATACAGAGATATTCCCTGGGAAGTTCCAACAACATTAATACCCCAAGTGGCCAGATCTCTCCGTATCCAAATCGCCAATGGCTCTATTGCCAGCGTGAACATCAGCTGAGAGAGTAGGCAGCCCTGACGCGTCCCCCTCTCCAGCCTCCACTCGCCTGACCTGCTACTTCCCACTCGGACTCCAGCACCAGGCGCTGTATACAGGATCTGCACCCATCTTCTAAACTTGGGGCCGAATCCAACCACTCTAAGCACCTCCAAAAAGTATTCCCCAATCTACAGAGTCAAAGACCTTGTCCAGGTCTATAGACAATATGGCCAGTTCCTTGTCTCTTTGTCGTGTTTCATGTAAGATATGGGACAACCTCCTGATATTCATGCCTGTATTAAGAGTTTATATGAACCCACATTGATCCTCATGGACCAAATGAGTCATTTGAGGGGCCAGTCTGGTAGCCAAGACTTTACATAATATTTTCGCATCCGAGTTGATTATCGTGAATGGTCGATATGCTGAGGGGTCCTGTGCATTCCCCCCGCTTAAGGAGCATGACATTTTCCCCATCGCGCATTGAGGGAGGCAACGCCCCCAACTAAAAGGCCTCCTTGTACACCTGCAAAAGAGGCTGTATCAACTGATCCTAGTATGCCTGCAAAAAAAACATGGGAAACTCATCTGCACCCGGGACCTTGGATCCCGGCATGGCTCGAAGAGCCTCCTGCATTTCCTCAACGGAAATCTGGGCATCTAACTGGCTCTCAAAATATTGATTGGGATTCCAGCATTTGTTAATTTCTGCCATTGTAGGACACCCGGGACACTATCGAATCAGGTGTAGAATGTGGTATTGGAGGTGAGGGTGGATCATATACAGATGTTGCGGGCAATGAGATTTGACAATGAGCCTTTTCCTTTTAATGTACAGTACTCTGCTGCTTCCTAGCTGGGTTTGCATTATATGAATAACAACACATACATTGATCAAATAGCCAGAAACTTTAGAGTATTCAGAAATCATGGAGTAAATGCAAGAAACATATTTTAAAGGGTCAGTTACAAACAATAAAATATCACCAATCTAAGCTGATAGTTTTATATAAGTATTATTTATTTGTCTACTATGTAAGTCTAATCTAAAAAGAGAGGAGACCATCCCATTCATAAACAAGAAAGCAGAATGAGCTATATAGAACACTTTACAATATTAACAAATTTATTCCAAAATTACATTATGGCCTAACACTAAGTAAGAAATCCAAAGAAAAACTATTACAAGCTTTTTCAGCATCTAAAGTTAAAACTCCACATGGATTTTTATAGTGGGAAAAGTTTACTAAACACCTGACATAACAATTTGGTATTATTAGTTGAGTGCCTAACTTTCAGAAAGCCAGCATGAATGAGTGACTGGATTACCTGTGCAACTTTGATGCGGACCAACATGGCAATGTGGGTGCCAAGCTCAGCAGTACTGGAGATGTGGTTGTCTTATTTATTTTTGATATTGGTTTAGAGGCACCCTGGAAAATAGCATACATGAAGTTTAAAAAAAAGTCAACTTACTTGTAGCTCACATTGCTGGCGGACATAACACTCTCTGCCTCTTCAATCTGCGATTCACTCATATCAACCCCGACAACCTTCTCAAAGTAGGGGGCCAGGATCCGTGTGCTCTGTCCAGTGCCACAGCCAACATCCACCGCAATGTCAAAGGGCTTACCTTTCTGAAGAAGGACGACAGAAGAGTCTTAGCAAGACTATCACATGAAGGCTTGGTTCGTAAACAAAATACATATTACAGTGATACTGTGCGCCAGATGCCTCTTAACATACAATGACAATCATATTTAAATTAATCTGAACTCACTTTAATCAGATCTACCCTGCTGGAGCAGATAAGAACTTAAAATATGGCCAGTAATCATCTAAAATAGAAGCAACAAAATGCATAATTCTCTAATGCAACCTACAAAACAATGTAATTAAAGCTTTTATTTATTCATCATACACTAAAACAAAAAATAGGGTTTATACCATTTTCAAAGCACTCTGGAAATTAAGCAACTAAGGGGTTATATATTTGTATTTCCTATTCCTAAAGAGATCACCCAAAACATTAAATTGACAATTATCTCGCTAAAACAATGTTGATTTTATTTACCTGAGACCTAACTTAAACCTGAGTTACTCTTAGTTGTGACCATCCTCAAAAGGAAGAAGACAACATAACGTACCATAACGTATTTTGAAGGGCAGCTTTAAATCTTTGGTCTTTTGGGTGCTGAATAACAAATGACGATGGCTACGCAGCTCAATGATACTCATGTTAATCAGCCTTGGAAGAATGAAAGGCTGAGTGGACTTGCCAGAATTCAAATGCATTCATGGGATCAAATAAAAGAGAGGATATATTGCTCCACTAAGTCATCAGGCCTGAATATTGCAGGAGTCCTTACAGTGTGGAACTGTAAACAACACTAATATTTTCAAACAATAGATCACACTTTATTGTTTGGTTAATGTAGGTTTCTTTCAGGTCACAAAGACTACAAGACATGAGGTGAGGATGAGTTCCCTCAAATGGAGTAGTTGCTGAATGAGACCCTCCATCATTGGTGCAGTCCCCACAAATAGATTCAAGTTTTATAGCAATCCTTAGTGTGTGAATGGATTTTAGATGTCTATCTATATGCAGATATCTCCGCAGTAGAGGGGAAGAAAAGTATAGGGAAAAAACATTCACCTGACCTAAATCTCACACAGCTGACAAACAGTAACCTAGCAAGCACAAAAATGCAGCCAATGTCTTAGGCTTTGCCCTCTGTCTCTTGGACTATGTTACTTTGCTAACTGCCAGAGACCGAGTTGGACCTGTCAGTCTTGGGGTGGTCCTCCACCAAACCTTTTGCCTGCTTACCTCCTCTTTTTGCTGTTTCTTTTTGTTGGCCTCAGGACTCTGAGCTTTTTATCACTGCGAGACAGCGTTAAAGTGCATGTGCTTCTCCCCAACACATGGTAACATTGGATTATTCACTTATTCAGAATTGGTATCCTTAATTTACCTGTAAGTCCACTGTAGAGGGATATACCATATCCCAAGGGCCTGTAAATTAAATCCTACTGGTGGGCCTGCAGCACTGATTGTGCCACCCACACCAGTAGCCCTTCAAACATGTCTCAGGCCTGCCACTGCAGGGGCTGTGTGTGCAGTTTACTGCAATTTCAACTTGGCATCTAAAACCACTTAAACTCCCCTTTTATTACACATATGTCACCACTAAGGTAGGCCATAGGTAATCCATAGGCAGGGTGCTGTGGAAGTAAAAGTACTTTTACGTTTTGCATATCTTGGTAGTGAAAAACACCTACATTCATTGTCACTACTATGAGGCCCACCCCTCTTATAGGTTCAATCAATTAATCGATCAGGATTTGTATATCTTGGCTGCATCTCCTGGGAGGCTCACTAGGCATTGGGGGGTCCTGTTGTGGGAATCCGTTGCTTGTTCCCATTGGTTGAACATCCAGTTCTTGAGGCCATTCCTGAACTGTTGGAGCAATGGAGCTGCTCTGAGGTGTTGTGGGAGGGTGGTCCAGGTCTTAGTCGCCAGGTGGGAGAAGGAGTGGCCAACGATGTTCGCCCAGCGGATGCACTGGGTAGCTGCTAGGAAGAGGGATCTGGAATGGAGTTCCCTGATAGGTTGGTGGGATTTCACTCATTTGTTGAGGTACACTGGTCGTTTATTGTGTAGTGCCCTGTAAGCGTGGGAGAGCAGCTTGAACTTAGTGACTGGTAGCCAATGGAGTTTCATGAGGTGAGGGATGATGTGCTTCTGTATTGGGAGGTCGAGGATGAGTCTGGCTAATGAGTTCTGGGTGGTGTGGCATTTCCTCAAGAGTTTGGCAGTGATTCCTATGTAGAGGTAGCTGCCATAGTTGAGTCTGTAGTGACTACAGCTTGCGTGACAGGTCACCTGGCGTTAGGCAGGAGTCATCCGAAGACCTTTCTGAGCATTTATAGGGTGAGGAAGCAAGAGGATGAGATGGCACTGACCTGCTTCTTCATGGATAGCTTGCTGATGAGGATGATGCCAAGGTTGTTGGCATATTCGGTAGGTTGGGAGAAAGGCCCAGCTCGGGTGGCCACAATTCCTTATTCCATAAGGTGTCCTTGCCTTTCCCGAAGATGAGAACGTCTGTCTTGTCTGTGTTGAGTTTGAGACAGTTGTTGTTCATTCAGATGGCTTCATCCTTCAATGAGTTCTTTGCAGATGGTCTGATTGCAGAGGCTAAAAGTGTGGTCGTGGGATTGGGTGGAACTCCAGAGTGAAAGGATCTCATTTTGTATGTTGTTTACTTCTTGGTGAAGATGTTCCACAAGGTAGGCAGATGGAGGTGACTGTCAGTCAGCCGCCATGAGGAGGTTGATGTTGTCTTTTACATTGGGAAGTCCTTATTACACTTTCAACTGTATTTCCTGATTGAGAAGGAGTAGCTAAGTCATGTTTTATGTCTTTGGAATGGTAATGATAATTTCTCTACACTGATAACATTGGATTTAACATTACTTTTAGAAAGCTGGCATTTCTCTGCTCTTAAAGTTCTGCGAGCCTGAAGCCTGCCTCCATTACTTGTCTGGGGTGGGTGGCAGCTTGACTTTGTGCCTTCCCTTTAGACAGCCACACACAAAGCAAGGTTAGGTGAATCTGAGTGCCCATGACATCCTGAAGGCTCATCGTGGGCAGGATGAGAGGGAGGTGTTGACACTTACACCTGAACAGGCAGTATCCTGTCCCTACACAAAGGGTTGATAACCCCCTACAAGTCACATAGTCTGGCGCCAGGCTGGGATGAAATTACTTTTGTGCACTTCAGAGAACCTTCTTTGAAGTCACCCTCACGTCAAAGGCAGATTGGGTATACATACTGGGTCTCTGACCCCATCTAATCAGACACTTCTGGAACTGTAAAAAACCTCGGTCAGAAGAACTACTGTGCTGCTACAAGGACTGTCACTCTGTAAGGATTGCTTTTCTGCTATGTTGCCTGCTGCTCTCTGATCCTGCTGAGAGGCCACTGGACTCTGCCTTGAACCCAAAGTGATCTCCTAGGACTTGTTGGCTTGCATTCCGTTTTCAGAGACTCAGGGATATCAAGGTCACATCATCTGCTCCTTTGCCTGGTCGATTGGAAGTGGAGCCAGGTGCTTGCTCCAGTGTAACCTCCGCATCCTCTGCTTGCATGAATCAAAACCAACGCAACTACCCTGTTGTGGGAGTGGACCCAACACATGCACTCAAAACCAATGCATCACCTCCAGAAACTGACACATTGGAACCGTGTATCACTGCTGTAGCAGTTTGGTAAACTCAACAAACCCCCTTGACTCTGGCGCTTTGTCTTCACAACCACTGCATCACCACCATTGTGAGAAGAAACTCATTGCACTCCCTCGATTGTGGGATCAACATCCTGCATCTCGCTGTTGTGACCAAGATCAAGCTACTTTGTTGAATTGGTTTACATGTCTCCTGTATCCAGCCTGCGCTCCATTATGGTCGGCTTAAACTTTTGACTTTGCCACAGTCCAGTGCAACCAGATAACCCCCATAGGCACTTGATGCTTCTAAGCACTAGGAACGCTTTTATTCTTTAAAAATTCATATCTTGACATCTACTTATTTGAGTTGTGTTGTTTTGGTATTGATTTATTTATAAAATTATTGTCTATTTTTCTATCCTGCTGTGGAGTCTTTTGTGGTGTTTTTATTGTCTTACTGTGTGTTGTGTTGCACAAATGCTTTACACATTGCCACTTAAGTTCACCCTGTCTGCTCTTTGCCAAGCTACCAGAGGGTGAGCACAGGTTAACTTTTATTGTATATCCTACTTACCCTGACTAGGATTGTGGTTCCTGGTTAGACATGGTGCATACATCTGCCAACCAGAAACCCAATTTCTAACACCTGCTACAGCCTTAACGATGGGGATAACACCACTCAAGATGTGTGATGTATTCCTATAGGTTCTGTATCGATCCCCCTATTCCTGACCCTATTCTGGTTAACAAGTTAACTAGCAGCCAGCCCATGGTGCTGAAAACCCCCATGATGCAGGAACCGTTATCTGAAAAAGCCACACTACGGCACAGGAACGTGTTATCTGATTAGGTCATAACGCTTGCCATCTAATTAGACAAGCGATATTCCTCCAGCCCCTGATAAGGCATACGGAGTTCTCAAAACAAATCAAACCTATGACAACCTGGGAAAAACCCTGCGGCCATTGTTTTGATTTCATCGAGAACTTCAGCAAAAGAATGTGCTAACGACCAAGTCTTATGACATCCTTATTGACGTATCTATGTCCATCCTTACGTCAATCTCGGCACCTTAAAGGTATAAATATTACCGATATTGCCCTATGCAAACACACTCGGTGGTGACGAGATCGGAGCAGCCAGACTTGCCGAAGCCCAGAGCAGAGCAGACCCCGCTGGCGCAGCCCCGCCTTCCTGACGCGCTGAGAACGACACGCTGCCTTTTCTCCTGCCGAGAAATCCAGCTCCGGCGCTTCCGGGTAGCCCTCGCAGGCAGCCTGGAATATCGAGACCAGAGACGAGAGATACCATCCCTCATTCATCCTAGATTCCAGGTACAGAACTGAATAACCCCTCACAGAGAATTCCATAGTCAGTCACTTGGCTAAACAAACTTAACTTAAACTGTAACTTTCTATTCCCACCCACGTATTAGGCTTAGGTCAGGTACACGGGGTAGGCGTAGTTAGAAACACCAGTTGAGTACGATTAGTCCAATGTATATATGTATGTATCTATTTTATTCATTTTAAACCTTCATATGGCTTAGAAACCATATCAATGTTTTTACAGTATTATTTTATACTTCTGCTTTTAATGTATGCACTTTACTTAACCATAAGTATTGCAATAATATCGATCCATTTCTCTTGTATGAGAAAAGAGACTGATCAATAAATAACATCTTTTATTGAACACGCCCGTCTCTTCCTTTTCTCTACAATCTGGTGAGACTAAGAATGCACGTACTGACTGAGTAAAATAAGTCGTCTTTTGTTTTCACACGACTCTAGAGATACACTCTTGATTAGGGGAGAGCAAAGTTGTCATGTTCTATGGTTGTCAGAAACTAAATCCCTTCTTGTCTATCCAGGGAGGTTCAACTCCTCCTTGCCTATTCGAGAAAGTTTCTAGTGAACTCTGAGCTAGCTGGCAAACCCAAAACTTTAAGTCTAATATCGACAGTAGTAGACCTAGTTAACGTCTGGTCTAGGCCTATACTATTGAAGGTATTATTCCAATGCGCAGAGCCTATTGGGATAATAGGAACTACACTACAGATGGAGAGGACCTTCAAAGAGGAGGAGGCAAAAGTTAAAGTTACTTTTGTTGTTGATTACTTGAAGGAACAAGGGTCTACTTCCATACCCCGACAGTGGAGGGGAGAAAGCAGCCATATGGCAGGAACTGACAGACTTTGTCAATTCATTGTAGATATGGGTACGCACTGTGGGGACCTAAAAAACAAAGTGGCAAGTCAAGAGTACGTTGGTAAAGGAGAAAAATTCCTGGACACAAGTGCACAAGGCTCACCTAAACTTAATCTCAATGTTAGTAGACCTGAGTGATGCTTTAATTCTGTAGGAGTAATTTGAGTAATTTTGTTCCTTCCATGTTAATCTTCTGATGGGAAATTAACCAAACTTACTTGATTACTCCTGGTTGTGTAATTTAGAGTAATCTGGGGCAACAATGCTACCATAGGAACACAGGGATAGGTAGTGAAAATAGTGCTAAATGCAGGGTTATACTTCTCACATAAAACAGCATAATCTCTTGAATTTTGCATAATTCTGCAACAGCAAATTACATGAGATACAACCACCAGCGCATGAAACCCCTGGGTGTACGAGCGCTATATAAAATCTTGTTAACATAACATAACATAACACCTCTACCCAAGAGAAGATTTGGGAAAGGAAAAAATGTAAATGAATGATCACAGGATTTTCCAAAACAGAAGTGTAAATGACATTAAATAGAATGTCCCTTAGACTTTTTATGTTCAATCAGTGTGATGTTCAGGAATGATGAAACTCCACTCCTCGCTAATGTTTTGTCTACCGCATTGTCTACCACATTATAAATACATGCCACAGTGATCACAACGATGAGGACAAGAGTACACATGAACATTGTACCTATAATACATTGCTATTGCAGTGGAACTTCTCATGAAAATTAGAAGCACAGAGGAAAGGAATTCAATTGTGTAACCCTCTACTCTGCATCTTTTAGGGATGCACTCAAAGCACTTGATGAGATTTGTGGGGATAACTAGTTTGGTGTAGTTTAAATATCACAGTGAGAGGGGGAGTCCAGTTTGCATGTGTAAGAATGAAATAACCTTGTCCACCTGATTCTGGGGGAATGATGAATGTTTCCAAACGTCTTCAAATTCTACTGTCAAACAAACACAAAAGAATATGTTTGTTAGAAGCAGATTTGGGAAAAGGGTATAGGATGAAAAAAAAAGAGGCTGAATATTGTAACTGTGATTTGTCATTCATATGGACAGTGCTATTAAAGGAGTGCTGATATCTGAAGATAAGAACAAGTGGCCAGTTCCTAATATGACATGATATACCTTATATCTGCATATCCAACTCTCTAAACTTGGTAGAAACCCTGAGTCTTCCTGGAGCTAAAACACATTATCAGCTATGAAATCAATGTTAAACATTCAGAGATGTTATGCTTTTTCAACTACAGACAAAAACCTTCCTTTAAATGGGAATATGCTGTGGGATTTCATATTTTGTTCAAAGCGACAGATTCATAAACATCATCATAATAAACGCTCATTATGATGATAACATTCTCCTGAAAACAAGCAATCACTTCCCAACCTGTCTAAATCCATCAATACAATATATGTGTCAAAATGGCTGTTGTCAAAGTCTAAATCGATAAAGATTCTTTCAATTCCCTTATGAAGTGACACGTTTATCTAAGTACAAGTTCATAATCCTAAACTGATAGCTCCTGAAACAGTACTTGGAAATATAGTCCAAGTTATCGACCATGAATAGTTTCTTAGAATTCCTATCTGCAACCAATGTAAACTTTTGTCAAATCCAAAAGTATCACAACTAGCCTTCAAGGTTTCTCTTAATGCTGAAAACAAAATCCTGGCTGGAGCAACTATTTATCCCAATAGCCTAGCAAGAGTGTCTTGACCACAAGCTGCATCTGCTCTGGGACTTCAAAGTTACTGCCACCTTTTGCAAACCCACTGAAGGTACTGTGACGTCATAGGACATGTAAGATCACTGACGAACTCATGCTCATGTGAATGACGTAGCCAGTCCAGTGAGATGTGAAGCCCCTTTCCAAGCAGCATTTACACTCAGTGTAGACTGGCAGTCTTTCCTGCTTCTGAATCTTCACACCATCAGATAATTTGGTGTATTGGACTTTTGCACTAGTCGAGCATGAAGACGTAGGTCCCTGCCACAGATCACAGGCCACCATCTCAATAATCAAGCTCCAGTTGTATCCAGGTTACTGGCAGAGAGCTGAAGCAGCACCAAACATGCAGCATGACAATTGGAGGCTGGTTCCCATGATCACTCTTCAAGACCAAACCACTTCTAATCTACTAAATATTACAATTGTCTTCTAACATTTATGCATCAAGGCTCTTCCTTACTTCTTTTTCAGCATTTACCTGAGCTGGTGTTAATTTGGAGCAAGGCGTGTCTCTGCAGAACAGGGTTTCAACAAGAGCACATTGAATATGGGAACCATTGTCATGGACTGAGGAACATTTAACTGTACAATAACGGGATTCACAATTCGTTCAATGGAAAATTAATAGACCAATGAACTTGGTTGTGAATTAAAACATGTTCTTCTAATGCAAAATTCTTTATTACTTGACAGATTTTATCACTGACTACATATTTGTGTATGGTGGGGTTTTCTGTTGAGCATACAGCTCATAATGAGCCTCAGCTTTTTCAAATGCTTCATGTGCTGACTTTAGAATTTACTTTAGATCATAAAATATTATTGTACTAACGGAACTAATGTAGACGAGGAAGAATCTTATGGATATTTTCTGGGATGATGTCCATTCATACAAAGGAAGGGTGACACGCAGTGTCTGAAATTTCTGTTTTGCTATATGTAAAATCTGCTAGCTACAATGTGTTACTCCAGGACTCTTGAGGTAGAGTAAGACTCTATATCTTAGATATTGCTCAGTACATTGATCCACCTGTTTGTGGGTGGCAACTAGAAGACTCATGGGATTCCAAACCTAATTCTCTATACAATGTAGACCCACACTTAGAGGTAAATTGAGAATCCCTGTCTGCTACTAAAACGTGTGGTATTCCATGCAAACAACGGATATGGTGCACAAAACCTTGTAAAAACTATTTTGAAGAAGGCAAACTTGGTATTGAAATGAACTGCTGCCCTATCCTTGTTAGATGGTCTACAAGCACCAGAATGACAGTACATTTTTAACTCTCAGGCAATTCTACAATAATAACCTTGGATATAGTATGCCAGATTTGAGGATGAACAGAAGTGGCATCAAAAAAAGATCTATAGGTATGTTATATGAGCTCTTAACATATCCACAAATGGAATACATATACACTCCCCCTTTACATCTCTAAACAAAGTGAGCCACCAGAAATACCTTCTAACTTCTACTAATGTTGTAGCTATTCAAGGATGCCCAGCAATCTTCGAATCAAATCATGAAAACAGCCTGATGACTTATCTGAGCGGAGAGTCAATACATCATACTGGAATCCAGTATGCCATCCATCTCATTTTGAACTTCCTTTGCTCTAACTAAGACTTCTTTGTCAATAGACTGCATTTCTTTGCATATTGTTGGTAGAACTGCTTATACTGTGGTTAGAGCTATATAGTGACTTTTTTGAGTCTCACATGCAACTATCAATGGGGGATTATTAACCACTTTACTTTGAAGTTTAGGTTGACTCTGTTGGGATAATGGGTATGTCTTACCATTGCTTGTACCTGGTGCATGGTTAATCACAAAATTATAATCAGAAAAGAACAATGTTCATCTAAGGTATAGGAATCAATGTTCTAGCTGATTTCAAAAACTGCATATATCTGTGATCAATGTATACATCTACATGTGGTCTATACTGTTGCTGGAGCCAGGGCCAATTTTGGAGTTCAGTTCTATTTGGAACAGCAGCACTGAACACCCCCCTATCAATGAAAGTGCAGGTGAATAATGAAGAAAGGAACACAGAGAGGGAAAAGGCTGGAGGGCAAGTCTTCCCATAGGGTCAAAAGTACCCTTGCCATGACACAGTTTATTGATGTTGACATAGCACTTCAAGAACTAGTAAGGCAAAGGTCACAGTTCGAAATACAGTACTGTGAAATAACCAAGCAGCTCTCTGCAAGAATGCTGGTGGGAAATACACCATAATATGGCATTTTATTCTGAATATAAAATGCAGTGTTTAGATGCAGAGAACGGTAAACGACCAAAATATAGAATCCAAAATATAGAATGGACAGAATATCGACTCCAAAATATAGATAGGACAGAATATCGAATTACCAAAATATAGTTAGTCAGGATATCGAATTTGGGGTAGGAAATATCGATTTCCATAATATCGAATTTAAAATATTGATTTCCATAATTTCCAATTTTTTTAGTGTTATGTATGGTAGTATATGTGTTAAAATTATGAATTAATTTTGTAATGTATGTTTATTTTTTTTAAGTAATAAATGTTATGTAATTTAATTTTTGCGTAATTTAATTCCGTAGTGGGTTGTGGGTTTATCGGAGAATAGGGTGGGAATAATTCAATTATAGTAAATTAAATATACATTTTTATTTATATGTATTGATAATTAATTGATTGATAACTAATTATGGATTGGTAAGTAATTTTTATTAATTGGTAATTAATGTTTATTAATTGGTAATTATTTTTTATTAATTGATAATTAATTTGTATTATTTGATTAATTGATAATTATGTTAATTGTATTATTTATTTGGAGCGGGTTGTGGGTTTATAGGAGAATAGGGTGGGAAGTATTTTAATTGTAATAAAGTTAATATTTATTTTTATTTATATGTATTGATAATTAATTACTTGATAATTAATTATTAATTGGTAATTTATTTGTTTAATTGGTAATTCATCTTGATTAATTAATGATTAATTTTTCTTAATTGATTAATTGATAATTATGTTAACCGTATTATTTATTATTTGGAGTGGGTTGTGGGTTTATAGGGGAATAGGGTGGGAAGTAATTTAATAGTTATAAAGTAAATATTTATTTTTATTTATATGTATTGATAATTGATAATGAATTAATAATTGGTCATTAATTTTTATTCATTTGTAATTACATTTTTCAATTGGCAATTAATTTTTATTAATTGGTAATTATTTGTAATTCATTTTTTATTGGTATTGATAATTAATTTAATTTTATTTTAATAATAAATCATTACTTTCCCTACTGTTGCACTCTCTGGCAGGGGAATAGTACATTTTACCCCTATGCTATCCAACGCGTTCCCTACTGTTGCACTCACTGGAGTGGAAATAGTATTTTTTACCCCTACGCTATTCAATGCTTTCCCTACTGTTGCACTCACTGGAGTGGGAATAGTAATTTTTACCCCACCGCTATCCAACGCTTTCCCTACTGTTGCACTCTTTGGAGTGGGAATACTAATTTTTACCCCCACGCTATCCAATGTTTTCCCTACTGTTGCACTCACTGGAGTGGGAATAGTAATTTTTACTGCCCCCCCCCCCTCCTCTATCCAACGCTTTCCCTACTGTTGCACTCTTTGGAGTGGAAATAGTAATTTTTACCCCTACGCTATCCAACCCTTTCCCTACTATTGCACTCATTGGAGTGGGAATAGTAATTTTTACCCTCTCACTACCTAACAAATTCTCTACTTTTTTTTTTACATTTTATTTAATATTTCTACATTTTAAGCTTTTTTACATTATTTTTAGTATGTTTCATTTAATTATTTTTCAAAAATTCGATATTTTAGTTAACTATATTTTAACATTCTATATTTTTGATTCAATATTTTATTACTTACCTGTTTGTAGATAGGGATTCTATATTTTATACTTCGATATTTTGGAGTCGATATTTTGGGCATTCTATATTATGTCCCTCGACATTAAGTCACTGAACCCCAGAGAACATTAAGACCCAGTTAGGTTTCCATTTATAAACAGTAAATGATGTTGCTATGGAGCCCCAGGAAGCATTTGTAGTGTGTAGCCTATCGTTAATTTCTGAGGCACATAGGATTACAATATAAAGTGTTGTAACTTACTTTGACAAATGAGATCATTCTCATAGCTGATGAGGGGCTCAATATTATTTCTCAGTGATCCGGGATGGCATTAGAAGTAATCATAACACCCACTGATCCTACCATTACCTCTGCAGCCCAGTAAGTACATATTGAATGTTAGTGTGCATGTGTGTATGTAGCAATGTATGCATATTTGTGTGTGTGTGCTGTGAATGGGGAAGTGCAAGTGTGTCTTTGCATCTGCTTATGTATCGGTGGGTGAATGTGTTTGTGCATTCATGCTTATTAATGGATAGGTGTGAGTATGGGCATGCACATCTGTTTGCAAATACATGGGTGTGACTATATGCGTGAGTGTGTGGCCTTCTGACTAGATGGGTGTGAGTATGTGTGAATGTGTTTGAGAATAGATGGTTGTAAGTGCACATGTGTGTCCTTTAAAATGAATGGGTATGACTGTGTGTGCTGCTTGTGAATGGGTGGAAGTAAGTGGGCATGTTTGTGCCTGCCCAACTATTCCAACAAGATACCGGCTGCTAATGGGCAGCAGGACTCTGTTCCCAAGCAGCAATGTGTGAAGGCATGCAGCCTGCATTCTGATCTAATGGGCTTGCCATCTTACCTGAGAGAGCAGACTGAGTGACAGCCTGCACCCTGAATTGCCTAATTCTGCTTCGATTTTGTTCACATGAGCACGGGCTGCATGAGCTGGTGGTTACCACTGTTCCACCTAACCCAGTGTCTGTATCTACTTGAGACAAAGGACTTATATCTCTCAAAAAATCTTACCCTGCCAAGAACAGGCTCGCCATAGCGAATGAGCAGGGGTGTTTCTCAAAGCCTGATGGAGCTCTGTTCAATTTGTGGGTGGTGGAAAAAAAAAGAGCTTTTCCCATTGAACTTCCCATACAAATTTCTGCTCACTGCAGCAGCAAAATCACTGAGTTGAATTACACCAAACTTAGGATAAAACTAGAACTTTACACAGAAAAGGGCATGTTTGTGGTTTTTTGTATAGCCACTGAGTAGTTTTTGAGGGTGAGCAGTCAAAATATCGATTTTTAAATATCGACCTACATTAATAAGTGGGAATAGTAATTTTTACCCCACGCTATCCAGCGCTTTCCCTACTGTTGCACTCCCTGGAGTTGGAATAGTAATTTTTACCCCTACGCCATCCAACACTTTCCCTACTGTTGCACTCACTGGAGTGGGAATAGTAATTTTTACCCTCCTGCTATCCAACGCTTTCCCTACTGTTGCACTCACTGGAGTGGGCATAGTAATTTTGACCTTGACACTATCCAACACTTTCCCTAATGTTGCAATATGTGGAATAAGTATATATATTAATTTATATGTAGATGTTTAATTAACCGCAAGCGTTGGTCGGCTTTTCCCGCGGTAGGCGGCATTTTAAAAATTACCGCGTTACATGACGAGCTCAGCTCGTCATCAGCACACGGCAGGTAACGCTGATGACGAGCTGAGCTCGTCATCAGCATGCAAGGGGTTAATTTGAACATTATATGTACTAGTTATTATTTTTTAAATATGTTTTAATATTTCTATCTATAATTGTTTTTAATTATAATTATAGTTATTATTGACTTATTTTTACATTATTAAATCATTTAAAAAAACTATATTTATAACATCGATATTTTTTATAACTATATTTTTTTCTCAATATTTTTGTACTTACCTTTATGTAGATAGGACTTCGATATTTTTGCCTTTGATATTTCTGTGTCGGTATTTTTGTAGGTTGATTTTCTGTCGTTCAATATTTTGTCAGACATTCATTTTTGAGATGCTTGCATTACAAAAAGATGTCAAGGGAGGTTCAAAGAGTTAATTAGAGATGGACTTTTGTCGATCTTGTCTTTTAAATCATAGCCCCTTCTGTTTGGATCATTGAACGATTTGGGTTTCCAAAATTTGAAAAATAAATACATTCCATTCAAAGGGGGACATTACAGAATTCCAGCCACCGGAGCCTAGGTACTGAAAAAGGGCCAGGGGAAGTATATGAGTACAGACGGAGCTTCCTCTGACCCCATGGATGAGGTGGGATGTCCCAGAGGATTCAAATGGCCAGAACCTGGCCACAAAATCTACATAATTTTTATTGGGAATCTTGAAAAGAATAAAAATCACAGGGCAACTCTGCATGGGCAGTCATCATGTACAATGAGCTCAATGGACCTGTGTCTAGTGCAGGACCTGGCTGTAGTCCAGGTTTTGTGCCCATGGGCAATGCTGTATGACCAAAGCCATGCACAGATGGTGGAGTGGCAGAGAGGCTAGAAGAGGGAATGGCTGCAGGCCAAGTTTGCAACCAAAGGCCATGCACAGCTAGCTGACTGGAATAGGTTGCCCCAGAAGCCCTGCCAACACTGCGCAGCTGTTGGTCGTGACTACCTGGTCCTAAAACATTGGTGTTCATGTGCTTAGAGTACATATATGACCTGAGACATGGCCCAATTGCACACACTAAAAGAAACAATTAAAAAAAACTCTGAACTAAGATGGGCCTTGTGGCTGCACAGTGACTATGTGTCACATGGCAGGCTGGCTGGAAGGGTGGATGGTTGCACGTCCTAGCTGCAGGCCAAACCTGGAGCCATCTGTTGGTGTGCATGGCCAAAGTTTGTTGGTCAGGCCTGACTGCATGGCAGTTGGCCACAGGGCCTAGCTGCAGGCCAGCCCCTGTACCCACCCCCCTTGCTGTGAGGGCTGGCCACAAGGGAAATTAGACAATGTTCCTGCACCCCATCACTCTCCGCATTGGCTAAGGGCAAGTGCAGCAGTGGTTAGTGTTGTACCTGGACTTTATCTCTTTTCCCCGGGTTTGTATTTCCTTGTTACTCTTTTGATGTCACTGTGAGATTACCTGGTGACATCATAGAATGTTGGGGGTTTTGCCTGAGCCTACTGGCAGTTGGAGGCAGGCTGAGTGACAGGGAGGTCACTCCTGGTGGGGTCTCTTAATTACCATCTTGACATCTGGACCTGTAACTATCCTGAATAAAGCAAGATAAATATATCCCTGACTCATGGACTTCTTTTACCCACAACAGTTAGCTTCATAGAATGTTAGATAGAGGGCCTGATCTAGTGCTACATGAGCCAAAGGTTATGCACAGCAGTGGTTGGCTCAGTGCTCAGTTGGATGCAGGTCTGACTACAGCCTAGGCTCTTCAGCCAAAACACAGGTAACAGTAGTAGCTGGGTGAGTGGCACAGGATCCAACACAGACAGGGATGAATGCCAAGATTACATTAAGAATTCACTGTTCTGGCTGAAGAGAGTGTGCATCAAATTGAAGTGCATAGATATGGTGCAAGGACCTGGCTTTTGGCCCCTGGTACATGCTGAGATGAAGAATTAGCGGGTGTGCACTGCAGACTTTGGCCCCATGGTGCATTTGCTGTGAGAGAGGTTGGTTGTAGCGACTGGCTACAGACCGAGTCCTATACCCAGGCCCTACAGCATACGAATCAGGCCATCTGTAGTTGTATTTGCAACACAGTTGGTTGAATGCAGAACCTGGCTACAGGGCAGGCCCTGCAGCTAACCCCCATGCAAGACATGCCTGGTTAAAAAGGAGACTGAGCGTAGGCTGTATGGTGGATTGAGTGCACAGCCTGGATAAACAAGCATCCAACAGATCATTCCATGCAGACATCCCTTGCAGCACGCATAAGGGAGTTTGTCTGTAGAGTGGGTTGGATTAACGGAGAATGAGAGACTGGGCTAGGAAGCTGGGTCTGCCTGCTTGTCTTCCGCTTGCACACGGAATTTCAAGGTCTGAAGGCATTGGGAAAGGCCAGTCTCCTTTTGAGTATTTCATATGACGGACATCAACAGCGCTTAATTTGTAAACAAATGAGTGCCGGTGCCTAAAGCTCTGTCCCGACCGTGCTATTAAAAAATTGAGAAACCGCATACAAATGCTGTCTAGTGTTGAATTCAACTCAGGCCTCTTTAATTCGCTATCATACACTGCTGCCCCTTTATCTTACTCTTGCTGTCCCTGCAAACCCAGTTTATCCCGGTTTTACAGTCTCTCTTTCTCCTTCTTTCCCATTTGTGTGTTTCCTCGTTTTCCTCTCTCTTGCTTGCAGTCAATATCTGATAAGGAAAAACAGCTGGTCCCTAAAAATGGGTGCCAGTGGGCCCCACTGGCAACCTCTGGCCTAAATTAAGCACTGGACTCCAATTTCATCATAGATTTCCCCAGAAGAGAGTGAATATTTGAGAACATCCTGGTATAAAGTGGCTTTGGGATTTGTTTTCAAAGAAAATCTAGTGTGTTACTGGCTTCACAACATTAAAATGGTTATTTCACCGAAAGCCTAGTTCAAGTTAGAGCAAAAGTGCAGCTGTTATGATAATTAAAGAGCGGCTTACATGGCTGGCCTAATGAGAAAGCTTCAGTAAGTGAATTATTTAATTATCTTAGTCTGAGATTCAGCCTTCCCTTGCAAGCATGTGCTGCTCAAGGGCTGGGGACCTCCTCTACAGTCTACTGTCTTTTTTTGTAAAATGATATTTGAAGTTTCACCTTATGCGCTGCTATTTGCACACAAGACACAAGACGCTGAATGTATGGCACATAAATATATCCTCCATGTGCAACCGCTTTGTGCACCCCCAGGGCACTTTGATATTACAGAAAGGGCCTCAGACTCTTTTGAAGCCCTTTCTGTAATACAGATAGAGCTACTGCATATATAGGGGCCAATTACGATTGGGTAAATTCCCCTACGAATAGTTGTACGGAGCGTATTTCCCATACAAATTGAACACCTTCAACGTTCCCGTACGTACGAGCAAGTACGATCCAAACCCAAAGCAGATCTCTGTGCGAATCGTACCAAACACCATACGACAAAAAAATACGTACGGTTCACGCAGTACGCGACGCCCGTACGTAAACAAGCAGCAGTTTCCGGCCCAGCAAGTACAATTCGTGTCGGCGACACTCCGTACAACCTTTTTTCTACGGGATCTGAAAACATCCGTAAAAGCAGAGTCCGGCCCGAACTGCACCCCTGGTACGCGACATACACGCCATGAACCGCATCGTCCTTGTCATCCCAGTCCTGTACGCCTACGACCTGGTGCACAGAAACCGACGGCGCAGACGGTGAGTACAATGTACCGCAACAACGGAAGTGTACTTGTACAGTACGTCTTACACGCTCGCATATATCACCATTGCAATAGTGATACGAGCCGCACACACTCGATGAATGTTGGGGTACGGTGCGTTTCACACGGTCGCGTATGGCACCATTGCAATAGTGATACGAGCCGCACACACGCCATGAATGTTGGGGTACGGTGCGTGACATCTGAGGGGTGAGTGGAAAAGACTCCCAGCAGTATCCAGACATATGAGGGGTGGGTGCAGAGGACCCCCAGCAGTGTCCAGACATATGAGGGGTGGGTGCAGAGAACTCCCAGCATAGGCCAACAGTATGGGGGTGGGTGCACAGGACTCTCAGCATAGGCCAACAGTGTGGGGGTGGGCACAGAGGACTCCCAGCATAGGCCAACAGTATGGGGGTGGGTGCACAGGACACCCAGCATAGGCCAACAGTATGGGGGTGGGTGCAGAGGACTCCCAGCAGTGTCCAGAGATATGAGGGGTGGGTGTATATGCCTCCCAGCAGTGTCCAGACATATGAGGGATGGGTGTAGAGGACTCCCAGCAGTGTCCAGACATATGAGGGGTGGGTGGATATCACTCCCAGCAGTGTCCAGACATATGAGGTGTGGGTGCTGAGGACCCCCAGCAGTGTCCAGCCATATGAGTGGTGGGTGCAGTGGACTCCCAGCATAGGCCAACAGTATGGGGGTGGATGTATTTGACTCCCAGCAGTGTCCAGATATATGAGGGGTCGGTGAAGAGGACTCCCAGCAGTGTCCAGACATATGAGGGGCGGGTGTATATGACTCCCAGCAGTGTCCAGACATATGAGAGGTGGTTGCAGAGGACTCCCAGCATAGGCCAACAGTATGGGAGTGGGTGCAGAGGACTAAGCATGGGCTGAAAATTCGTTCTGCTCGTGGAATTTGTGAATTGTTGGCAATTTCGCGGTCCGCGAATCACGCGAAATTGCCAAACAATTCGCAATTCGCGAGTTGGGGGATTTTTTTGGGTTGGTCGCACTTCAAAAATACAATCTCGCGCGCGTAGCGTTGACTTACCGTGATTCTGAGTTCGCCGAGTTGTTTTCCTCCCGGTTTTCGTGCGCTGCGGCATTTTGGATCTGGCTGCGTGATCGAGTGAGACTTTTCGACCGCGAGTACTTCATGGAGTCCCGCCATCTTGCACTGCGAGACTTTCAGAACTCGAATACTTCATAAGGGACCGTGATCACGCATCGTGAGAGTAAACAATAGCGAATACATAGATGCGACGTGCCGCTGACATCCGGCAGGACATTTGAACAGCTCGCTTTCCCGAAGTCGCAAAAATTTCAATTCGGCACAATAAATCTATCGCTGGCAGCATAAACCTTCTGAAAATGATGATTTGGATCAGAATAACTCCTCAGATTGACATTTGGCTGCACTTTTTTTGTGCAAGGAGTCCATTTTGGGGGGTGGCAGGAATGAAGTGCCCCAGAGTCTCCAACTTGCTGTTGCAGTTCAGCAGACTCCTCCCAGTGCTTTGTCCATGTCCTGGTCACTTTTCATTTGGATCTGGAGCTGGAAGGATTACTCTTTGTGGCTGCTGCTGGATATTTGTATTTGAGGACTTTTTGTTTCTATCACTTTTGGATTTGAGATTTTACAAGTGAGTTGATGTTGTTTGTTTGGGGCATTGCAGTTGCTGCAATTACAATTTATAAACTTTTTCACACTTTAACAAAAATATATTGTGGGTAGCCACAGTATCCAGTAGGCCCAGGGTTAGTCATGGGTGCATGATACAACTGTTTCTGTGAGTTTTGTTGAACTTAAATATCATTTACGGCATAGATGGCATGCAATTGAATAGCTCACTGTTATATGTGGAAGTTTTTTTTAATTTTGGGGTGCGTGTTAAAGCCACACTAGCCAGTAGGCCCAGGGGTAGTCAGTGGTGCATGGACCAAATCTTTCTGTGGGGTCTCTTGAATTTAAACATCATTTAGGGCATGGATGGCATTGGATTGAAGTGATTTTTGTGTGTCTTTCGATTTTTTGGGTGTTGTTGGGGCCTGGTCCAGGGCCTGGCCATGTGGGAGGGGGCCATTTTGATGCCTGGTCCTGGCCTGGCCATGTGGGTGGGGGTCTAGGGGCCATTTTAAAGCCAGGCAGTGTGCTTTGTGCCATAGGACTGCACCCAGTCTGCCTTGCTTTCACCCATTATGCCCAGGGGTACTCAGTGGTGCATGGACCAAGTCTGTCTGTGGGGTCTCTTGAATTTAAACATCATTTAGGGCATGGATGGCATTGGATTGGGGTGATTTGTGTGCGTGTATTTCGATGTTTTGGGTGTTGTTGGTGCCTGGTTCAGGGCCTGGCCATGTGGGTGGGGGCCATTTTAATGGCCTGGTCCAGGGCCTGGCCATGAGGGTGGTAGTCTAGGGGCCATTTGGATGCCAGGCAGTGTGCTTTGTGCCATAGGCCTGCACCCAGTCTGCCTTGCTTTCATCCATTATGCCCAGGGGTACTCAGTGGAGCATGGACCAAGTCTTTCTGTGGGGTCTCTTGAATTTAAACATCATTTAGGGCATGGATGGCATTGGATTGGGGTTATTTTTGTGTGTATTTTGATTTTTGGGGTGTTGTTGGGGCCTGGTCCAGGGCCTGGCCATGTGGGTGTGGAGTGGGAGGCATATTGAGGCCAGGCAGTTTTTCCCATAGACAGTGAAGCTTGCGGGCCAGTAGGCCTAGGGTTATGAATGGGTGCATGAAACAACTCACTCTCTGTGGTCTCTCTTCTATTAAGTTTAAACATCCATTTTTGATTAGAATTTATTTTGGGTCTTTCCGTTTTCCGGTGTGTTGTATTAATAATAATAAATGCCTAGTTGCAATAGTATTAATTGAAGCACGACATATGCAACATTTATTTAACTGATGTTACTCTGGCTTCTTTGCTTTTATGTGCACAAAGACTGAGAACCAGGAATCATCCACATTATCATCACTTGTTGTAGTGCCAGGAAGAAGTCCTGCTGCGGTGTGTGCACAACGTCACGTGACGTCACGTGTGGTGGCCACAGACAACTCTGCAACTCATGCAACTGCATCCTGCTGTACTGACATCTGAAGAAGATGGGCCCAAAGAAAGGTGGCCGTAGCTCCTCTATCAAGAAAGTTGCCAGTGCCACTGCCAGTAAGAAGGAGCAGAAGAAGCAAGTGGCGCCACTTCCTTCTGATGACCTAGATCTTGATTGGCACCCACCAATTCAGTCTAAGAGGGAGGCACATCATGAGCCGACAAAGCTAGGTAAAACGAAGGCTCCCGCAAGGCTTTCAGTTATGGCTGATGACGAAGAAGAAGTAGAAGTGGTGTATTCTGCTGCTGATGAAGAGTCTGACGATGAAATGAAATTAAATAAAAAAGAAATTTAATAAAGCGCACTGCGGCCAAGCGGCTTCCTGACGCTGAGACCAAACTAGACTCAACTGAGGAAACCAAAGGAGCTAACAGGGAGAAAAGAAAAGAAATGTTTTCAAAGCTTTGCGAGAGTGAGCATAGGTGGGAATAGAACGGATAGAGAGAGGGAGGGTGTTCCAAAACCGAGGGGCCTGAACCAAAAAGCGGGTGCCCCCCGTTCTGGATTTACGAAAGCGGGGGACATGTAGGAGGGAGAGAGAAGAGGAACGAAGAGTGCGGGTGGGGGTGTAAGGAGTAATCAAAGAACTAATGAAGAAGGGGGCTGAGTCAGTGTAGGCCCGAAAAGTCAGACAGGCTAATTTAAAAAATGATCTGAGGTGCACGGGGAGCCAATGGAGGGACTTAAGTGCAGGCGTGATATGAGATGATTTGGGGAGGCGGAGGATTAGACGGGCAGCCTGGTTTAGAATGGCCTGTAGGCGTCGGGTTTCATAAGCAGGAATGCCTAAATACAGACCATTCCCATAGTCAAGGCGAGAGGTGATAAGGGCCAGGACTATGGATTTAAGGGCGTCCGCTGAAAAATACCGGGAAATCTTCCGGATGAGACGAAGGGACAAAAAACAAGAGGATACAACGGAACTGACTTGGGCGTGCATGGTAAGGTCATGGCTGACCTTGATGCCCAAGGTCCGAACAGAGGGGACCGGAGAAGGGGGGGAGCCGAAGGAGGGGGGCTAGTGGATCGGGGACCAAGGGTTGGAGGGACCACCCATGAGGACAAGCTCCGTTTTATCGGGATTGAGCTTTAAATGATTGGTGCACATCCAATCAGAAATAAAGACTAGAGTGGAGCAGAATTTAGGAAGAGAGATCGAGGGAGAAGAAAGATCAAAGACGAGCTGGAGGTCATCCGCGTAATTATACACAGAGACCCCCAGCTCGCGAAGGGAAATAATGAGAGGATGAATATAAAGGTTAAAAAGAAGAGGGGAAAGGGAAGAGCCTTGAGGGACCCCACAGGTGACTGAGCGGGGGGGGAGCAGAAAAGCCCGAGAGGTGAACCGCTTGAGACCTGCCCGAAAGGAAGGACGCCAGCCAAGAAAAGGCTACGCCACAAATGCCCGCTGCGCTGACACAGTCGAGAAGAGTGGCATGATCGACCGTGTCAAACGCAGCGGACAGGTCGAGGAGAACCAGGGCTTGGGGAAGATTGGTGTCCGCTTTCCCCTTGAGTTCGTCCAGGACAGCGATGATAACTGTCTCCATAGAGTGTCCTGGTCGAAAGCCTGCCTGGTGGGAGGCCAGGAGGTGGTTCTCCTCGATGTAAGAGGACAGGCAAGAAGTGACATGGCTTTCGAGGATCTTTCCCAAGTAGGGGAGAAGGGAAATAGGCCGGAAATTAGAGGGGAGAGAAGAATCTAATCCGGGTTTCTTTAGAATGGGAAGAACCCTTGCGGTTTTAAAAGAAGAAGGAACAGAACCCAAAGTCAAAGAGGCATTAAGAAGAGCAAGAGGAGGAGCGGGGCAACTGGTAAAAAGAGCTTTAAGGATCCGTGCCGGGGCACAGTCCGCTGGCGAGCCGGATTTGACTTTGGAAAGCAGATTGAGAAAGCAATCTGTAGAAATGGGAGAAAAATGATCCATTGACGAGGAGGGCAAAGGAAGGGGACAGGGAATGTTAGCCTTTATATTGGCGATCTTGTCAATAAAATAATCGTTGAGTGAGAGGCAGAGGGTCTGGGTAGGGACAAGACTGGTGCTGGTGCGATCAGAGGTAGCGAGATGATGAACCAAGGAGAAGATTTCTCGAGGTTTATTGGCAGAGAGAGCGACTCTCTCAGTGAAATAGTTAGTTTTAGCCGTCAAGATCGCTTTTTTATAATCAGTAAGAAGGAGTTTATACTTGGCACGAAGGGTGGGGCAGTAGTTACGTCTCCAGTGACGTTCCGAACGCCTAAGACCGAGCTTAATATCTTTAAGCTCCTTGGTGAACCATTTGTGTGCGTCGTAGGGTCGGACAGATTTAACCTTTTTGAGAGGGGCAACCTGATCGCAGGAAGAGGAAAGCCAGGTGCTAATGGTTTCTGTCTGCGAGTCTAAGGAGAGACCAGTAAGATCTGGCATTGAAGAGGCCAGAGAAGATGAAAGTATGTTAAGATCCGTTTGGTTCCAGCTACGAGCTAGTACATTTTTAGGTAAGGGTAATTTGACCGCAAGTGCAGAAAAAATGGAAAAAGAAATAATAAAATGATCGGACCAAATGCAGGGAATTAAAAAAGGGGGTGAGATATCGCGGCGCAATGACCAGATCTGGTCAAGGGTATGACCCTTGGCGTGGGTGGGAGCAAAAATGTGAGGTAAAAAATTCAGACACTGGAGGGTGGCAGAAAAGTCTTTGGAGAAAGAATCTTCTCTAGGGTCACCTGGCCAGTAGTTGAAATCGCCAAGTAAGATGACCGATGAATGGTTGACCGCCAGAGTGGCCAAAAGGTCCTGCAAGGTGGAAACAAATAGGGGCATGGATTGGGGGGGACGGTACATAAGGACGACAGTGAGGGGATCAGGGAGATTGAGGGAACGGGCCACCAGGTAATCCACATTGGGTATTGGTGGGTGGTCAAGGAGCTGAAATTTAAGGGTGGAGCGAATAATCATCGCCACGCCACCCCCAGCCTTCCCAGCCGGGCGATCCGCACGAAGGGCATAATAGGTGTCGGGGAGAATAGCCAGGAGATCCGGTAGGGAATCAGTGGAAAACCAGGTTTCGGTGAGAAATAAATAATCAGGGGAATCGGTGCTCAGGAGGTTAAAGAGTTCGATCTGGTGCCTGACTGCCGAACGAGTGTTGAGCAGGCAAGCAGTGGCAGCAAGAGGAGCGGATGGGGGCCAAGAAACAGGCGGGAGGGCGGAGGAAGGAGAGATTGGGCAGAGAGTGAGAGGAAGCGGACAAGGTGGGTGGGGGGCACAAATACCAAGAGAGTCAAGACGTTGTGACAAAGGGGAGGGAAGAGGGAAGGGAGCCAGGTGTGCGGCGAGCTGGGCTGAGGAGTAGATCAGGGGACAGGCAGGGTCTATGGCCCCTGGTCCCGGTCGGTCGCGGACGGGCGCAGACGGGCTTGCCTTAGGCACGCCTAGCGCCCGTCCGCTGCGCGTACGTGGAAAGCACATGTTTTATGGCGACGTAGCGGGCGTGGCCTCGGGCAGGTGGGCGTGGCCTGCGGGGAGGCTCGCTGATGGCGGTGAGTAGGGAGAGCCTGTCCCTGCAGCAGCGTTCACCTCGGCTGTGTGGGGAACAGGGAGGCGAGCAGGAGACCCAAAAGAAGGTGAGTAATCAGGGGTTAAAAACAATGAAGTGGGCACAGGTATTTTTAAAAGGCAGGCAGGGATTCGAAAATGGCTGCGTTCCCGGAGAAGCCTCGGGAGAGTCTGAGGAAGGACTGAGCTTGCAATTCAGCTCCTAAAGAAGGTAAGGTGGGCGTGGCCTCGGGCAGGTGGGCGTGGCCTGCGGGGAGGCTCGCTGATGGCGGCGAGTAGGGAGAGCCTGTCCCTGCAGCAGCGTTCACCTCGGCTGCGCGGGGAACAGGGAGGCGAGCAGGAGACCCAAAAGAAGGTGAGTAATCAGGGGTTAAAAACAATGAAGTGGGCACAGGTATTTTTAAAAGGCAGGCAGGGATTCGAAAATGGCTGCGTTCCCGGAGAAGCCTCGGGAGAGTCTGAGGAGGGACTGAGCTTGCAATTCAGCTCCTAAAGAAGGTAAAGTGGGCGTGGCCTCGGGCAGGTGGGCGTGGCCTGCGGGGAGGCTCGCTGATGGCGGCGAGTAGGGAGAGCGTGTCCCTGCAGCAGCGTTCACCTCGGCTGCGCGGGGAACAGGGAGGCGAGCAGGAGACCCAAAAGAAGGTGAGTAATCAGGGGTTAAAAACAATGAAGTGGGCACAGGTATTTTTAAAAGGCAGGCAGGGATTCGAAAATGGCTGTGTTCCCGGAGAAGCCTCGGGAGAGTCTGAGGAGGGACTGAGCTTGCAATTCAGCTCCTAAAGAAGGTAAAGTGGGCGTGGCCTCGGGCAGGTGACAACCCAGTCATCACAGTCGTCACTCCAGTCCCAGCGGGCATGCAGCAGACAGACATTTTTACGCTATCCCGAAATGCTGCTGTGCAGGATGTGGGTGGCATGGCACTGGTACCACCACCAACACAGGTAACTACTACACCAACACGACCTACAGCTTCCATATTTTCCTCTTCAGAAGGGCCGGCAGGGTCCTCCATCCGGCTTGACCTCCATTACCTCAAGTAGTGGTGCAGTAAGTGCATAACAGAGTCAAATTCCGCCACTCCCATCCTCCACTTCATCTGGCATTGAAAGTGGCACCTTTACCACCACCACCAGAAATCTCAACTCCCAAGTTTGGGACTTCTTTAGTATTGGCAAAAAGGCGGAAAACCACGTTATTTGTTCGATTTGTAAACAAGTAATTAGTCGGGGTAAGCTTGGTAACAACTATATTACCGGAGGCCAGAGAGGTCAATTTCAAAAACAGCCGAGGAAAGTAGAAATTGTAATTTTTCAGAATACTCCCTTGACTAACAGTAGTTTGCAAGCACAGCATATATATTGTGTATCTCTATTGTATAGTTCACATTATCAAATGAAGTCACAAGTGCCTTCCTCCGGAGATGTAAAGACATCTAACATGGGCTTCGTTTGGACTTCATAGAGCATATTATCAAGCCCATTATCGCCGCTTTATCGGCAGTTTCCTGCCGATAAAAGCGGCAATAATGTAACACCCATTCTTGATAATATGCCCCACAATCCCTTACAATGATTTCTATTACAGAAAATGAATTTCTTACAAAACATATTCTTTTCTGTTTCTTGTTTTTTATTTAACTATTATATCATCCCTGATGATATAATAGTGGTGAAACGTGTAGTTATAGTGCCTTCAAGAGGAAAACAGAAAAACTGCGATATAAGGAGAGAGAGGGAAAAGTACTGGTGGCAGAAGAACAACTTAATAACTGTGTAATAAGGGGAGAGTCGACTGAACAATCCGTAATAGAATTATTGAAGGTGAAAAGTGAAGCAGAGGAAGAACTTGCTAATAGAGCCGCAAAGCAATATACAATTAGAAGGGAGAGATGTTACGAGTTCAGTGAGAAAATAGGGCGAGTCCTTGCTATACGAACCAGACAGATAGCGGCGGCAGGGACGATTAAGGAAATAAAGGATGAAAAGGGACAATTACATTCAGAACCAGAAGAAATTCGGGAGGTTTTTAGGAAGTTTTACCAAACTTTATATGATGAGAAAGATCCCAGTAGTATCGAAAGAATAAACGAATATCTCCAGAACATCGAGGTAAAAGCTATCTCCCCTGAAGATGCAGATGAATTAGAGATCGTGATGGACGAAACTGAGATTAAAGAAGCAATGACTGCTCTACCCTCGGGGAAAGCTGCTGGACCTGATCAGCTACCGATTGAGTTTTATAAAACTTTCTGGGGATGTTTAGGTAATAATTTAACTCAAACATTTCAAGCTGCACAAAGTGGGGTGTCCATTCCCAAATCATGGAGCGGGGCAGATATAGTATTAATTTAAAAAAAAGAAAAGCCACCGAGTGAACCAGGTTCGTACCGCCCAATAACATTGATGAATAATGACACCAAAATTTATTCGAAGGCGCTGGCTGCAAGATTTGCAAGAATTATAAGTACCCTGGTTAGTGATCACCAACATGGTTTTATTCCTGGTAGATGGTCAACTCACCATATCAGAAAAGTTATAACTTTACTTGATGTGGCGGAGGTAGCAGGAGACCCGATGGCAGTCATGCTTTTGGATGCGGAAAAAGCATTCGATCGGGTCTCCTGGCAGTATTTGTGGCAGACCCTAGTTAGAGTTGGGATTAGAGGAGGGTATTTGAAAGCAATTCAGACTTTATATATGGACCCAGGAGCAGCATTAAGGATAAACGGGGGTATAACTGGTCAATTTAAAATCAAGAGAGGAACTCGCCAGGGATGTCCTTTTTCTCCCCTGCTATTTGCCATCTATATGGATCCCTTAATACGTAAGATAGAATCAGCACCAGAGATTACTCCAGTCAGTACAGCTCTTGGGCCATGCAAGATATTAGCCTACGCTGATGACGTTGCGGTGATAACACCCTGCCCTACGGAAGCAACTACGTTTGTAGAGGCTGAGGCCTTAAGATTTGGTCAAGTCTCAGGGTATTCACTGAACGCGTCTAAAACTCAGATTATTAAAAACTCTTTTACACCTTGTGAAGATAGTAGAGTAGTGCCGGCAGGGAAATACCTCGGAATCAATATTATGTCTAATTTAGATAGCTTGGTGGATAATAATATTGCCCCAGTAATTGAAAAAGCAAGAAAAGATCTGGATCGGTACGAGAACTTACATTTATCATTAGTTGGGCGAGTTAATATTATTAAAATGCTGATCTTACCCAAACTGCTGTATCTTTTTAGGGCAATTCCTCTTCTAATTGAAAATAAGTGGTTTAAAACTTGCGAAAGTATGGTAAATCGGTTTATTTGGGCTAGAGGTAAAACCCGGAGGGCATTGAGGTATATGTCCCTTCCTAGGGAGAAAGGGGGGTGGTCATTGCCGGATCTAAAGGTATATTATTGGGCTGCAGCAATACAAGGAATGGTTGGATTAATTGGGGGGGCTGAGATGGATGGATGGGATAAGACAGGTTCGCTGGCTATATATGGTGTAGCTTTGGGTACAAATGCCGAAAATATTTTTTTAAGATTTACTGATGGAAGTTACTTTAAAAGAACACGTTTCAAGATAATCATGGCAGCCTATAATATATGGAAAGGATTTTCCAAAAAAGTTGGAATAGGGAAATATAGTGTATATACTAGACTTAAAAATAATCCCTCATTACCTAGGGTAGTGTTCTCAGGAATGGTATACGAAGAATGGGAGAGTCGAGGTATAAGGATGATTGGTGATATGTGGGATGACAATGGTATGTTACAATTTATAGATCTGAAAAATAAGTATATGTTAAACACAAATCATTTCTTTAAATACCTTCAAATAAGGAGCTGTATATTAAATAAAAAAGGGGGAGCTCTAGGTTTTGGGAGGAGTACAATGATGGATCTCATACAAAAAGGTAATGACTGTACTATAAAAAGATTTTATTTAGAAATGACAAAGTTAAAAAAGGATGATCTTGATAAATGGATAGTTAAATGGTCCTCAGATTTGGATATAGCTAGAGAAAGAGATATTTTCTCTGAATCACTTGAGATGGGATGTAAACTACTATGCTCAGCGTCTCTTCAGGCCCAGCACTACAAGAGTTTGTATCACCTGTATTATACGCCATGGAAAATTGCTCAATGGGGGGCTGTGTCGGGCATCACGTGTTTTAGATGTGGCAGTATGGAGGCCAACCTGTTACATATTTTCTCTACTTGTCCACATTTAGATAAGATAAAACAAGATATCAGGAATTTTTTCTGGAATGCCTTAGACACAACTATAGAGCTGGACTCAGCAACTATTTTGCTGGGAATCTCCCCTAACGGACAAATTAATTGTAAATATTTTCTGTTTGTAGCAGTGGCGATTTTTAGATTGCTTGTGGCCTCAACTTGGTTAGATCCAAATCCTCCCACGTATCATCAATGGCTCGGAAAAACTTTGTCAATACAAAAATTGGAAACAGCTATTTATTCTAGGAAAGGGAGAAAGGGTAAAAAGCTGGGTATACAAATCTGGGGTCCTTTGATTGATTGGAAGGCTGGAACTGAATAAGGTATTTTGAGGAATATATGTATTATGGAAAGCTAACATATATTATTTGTATTTGTATATATTTTGATAGGATCTGTATGTAGTATGTACACTGTAATATTTTTATCCCTTTTTTTCTTGAATATGTGGTTGAGTATGTGGCTGCCTTATGAATCTTATTGTGCCTTGTCCATGTAATGGGGGAGGGGGAGGAAATAAAACGAGGGGGAAAAAAATTCAATAAAAATATTTTTTTAAAAATAACTATTATATCATAACTTTAGGCAACAATAATGCAAAACAACATAACACATACATTGACAAAAATGGAAAGGTAATAATGCTGTACAAATGATATGCACCAAAATTCACAAAAAGCCAGGAAGCATCCCTCAGGAAAAGTATTTCATACAAATTCACATATATTCCAATCAAGCATACACATACAATTCCGAACTTGACTCATTCTGGCAAAAACATTCTTAAATAAGATAAACAAACCAATCATTATCAATAAACAAGAAAGCAAGAAGATTTTTTTTTTTAAAGAACCCCATATTGAATAAATGTTATCAACTGATTAGAGTTTGAAGCCGTAGAATGGCCCGAATTTCTTAAATTGCATTAGTGGTCTTGGTCTGACTGTTCTAATCAGAAGCGCCAACGTGCATTTCAGAGTAGACCACAATAAAGGCAACCTTCTTCAGGGCGACACAAGTAGTAGGTATACCAAGGTCCAAGAGAGGGCTAGGCGACATGCGGATAGATCACCAAAAGGCTCTTTATATATAAAAAAAGGATAAATATTAATCACCAGACAAAAAGGGCACTGGGTTAAAAGAGCTTAACTTGCACGGGCCAAGTATAATGTACTGGTAAACAAAAAGACAAAGGAAAAAGATACAGTGAAAATATCAAAAAAGAAGGTAGAGACATCCCAAACTAAGGTTATCACTGTCTGCCCTCAGAGAGGAAGAGGTAACAAGAACAATAATAATCTATATAGTATAAGAAAATACTAAGTCCGCCAAAGGTAACCGCCAAGGTCATGTAGTTCTCAGAAAAAGGAAAGGAGTTCATGACCCTTACACAGTGCAAGAATAAAGAACAAAATAAAATAATATAGTCTGACTTTTTTGCCAACACCGTGTGATCCAAAGGCTTACAGAGAACGACTCTAATGTCATAGCCTCAAAGCCAATAGGCCATACTTACCAATGAAGCTTACATCTCCATATAGAACTCTGCCTTAATTATAGGCAAAAAGAGTGAGTGAATGGCAACGTTCACAAGAAAGTGGCGCTTCAAGACAGATATTAAAGATAAGACAATGAATACAAAATAAGTACCTCCAAAAAGTCTAGAAAAAGAAAATCAAACACTTGTGACCCAAAGGTATACATACCTCAGATAAATACCAAGAAGTCAAAGGAAACATATAAGAAGAGACAGACCTCTCAGCATACTGGATCTACAGAGATACCCAAGTGTATCAACATCAACAAGATGGCAAGAAAAACAGATAAGTCCACGGAAATTCTGGAAGAAAATAAACCAAATGAACATTGGGCATCTGCAAACAGGTACCAAAAATGAAAATAGCCCTTGGTACAACTGGGAAACTAACAAATGGCCATCTATCATCCATAGATGGGAGAAATCTCTCTAAAAAGAAAAAAACAGCACTTTGCCTTGGTCCCGGATCTATCTCAAAACAGAAACCCTATCTACCACCCATAGACACTTCATCTCAACATCTTATTTGCAGTAGCACGTGGACCTGGCTGTATTATCAATGGGTGCCTTATCCACAAGACTAAACAATACCTAGTCAGCAAAGAGTGTCCTACAGCGCTCTCTGCTAGTCGGGACTTTTCATGTGCGGCACAGTCACAGGCCTAAAGTGCCTAGTACAAATAGACATCCATTCAAAGAACAGTAAAATACGATAATAAAATATCGCTACCGTTACCGCCAGGGCTGGACCGGTAAGTCCGGGCATCGAGCAATCCCCAGGTAGGCTGGACGGGGTGGGGGCCGGTTTTGGGACAGGGGGCCGGTTCTGCTTCCGTGCTGGCAGCTGCCCCCCTCTCTTTCTATTATTCTCTCTCTTTCTGTCTTGCTTCTCACTTACTGAAAACTGTGACTTGAAGAAATGGTTCACAACCTCTCTTTCCTTCTTTCATTTAGTTGCTTCCCTGTGAAATGGATCCAAAAAAGAAAAACACTTGCGAGAATTTCCCTTTTTCTGACATTTTTCTATTCCGAAGTGCAGCCTCGGGATGGAGAGAAATAAAAGATTTTAAATATGAACAATAAATACATAACTAAATAAAGCAGGACAGAGTGGTTGCAAAGTGGCCCAATTGGTTTTATTGATATCCAAACACATTAGCCTTACTTTACAGACTTTGCAGTGAAGCGCTACTTTTGTTTTCTCATCTTTCTATGAACAGCACTGTTGTCCCCAGGTGGGGAAGTGCACCATACCTGGATGTATTGTAATACTTGGTTGATGGGTGGATTGGAAAACAAAATGTGTACGATGACCCTGTGTTTATGGATGTGGTCTTTTAAAACAAGACTGCTTAAATTTTGTAAGGGTATAAGCAATGGACATTAAAAAGGTTCCCTTCAGGGCCCTGTAGTCATGTCCCTAACTTTTCAGGTAAAACCACTTGCTGATTTCTGAATAGTGAGTGAGAGATCGTTAAGGTAAACATGTTATTTCTGCTTACATTTCAAATGTTTTACCTAATCTTTCATTCCCTATGAGTGTGTGCTTTTACTTTTTTTTTTAGGCATTATATTACTCTTGTCAAGTGCATAATTTGAATTGAGCCACATACAAGTGTTTATAGCACGGCACAATTAGGTTGTAGTGTGAGTTTCTCTCAGTGAGTCAGTATGGTGTTCAGTGGGGGAGAGGATGTGGCACTATGGCAAGAGCTGTCAAATTTGGTACTGGGGAACCGGGTTCAGCCTTCATGACCAGTTCACCAGATCACTCTACTGAGGGAGCATATTCCCATGCTAGACCTTAGAAGGCCTGATGTCTTAGCACAAGCAGATGTACCCTAGTGGTGTCAATTGTGGGTTAACCTGGAAGGCCTGTCCACCACAATCCATACTGAAGTTAATCTCCAGTATTGTGGGCAGGCCTACGAAGCAGCACACCCTAGAGCAACATTGATCCAGTCACTGTGACTCTGTCACTGAGGTCACACGAACCTTGAGCAGGTTAGGGAGGTATGAACGGTGTGACCACACTGGGTGCCTATTTCAGGTGGGTGCTTAGTGTTTGCAAGTATATTATGGTTTAAAAATAACTTGCTGCCTCCTTCCTTGCCTCCATCAATTTTCAGCAATAATAAAAATGTCATGATGACTTCAGTGATTAATGTTCTTCCTAGAGAGAGATTGGAGTTTTGTCTAGTGGAAGGGTTGACTCCTGGAAAGGTAGCACAGAGGGTTAATGTGCCTGCTGCAACGAACATGCAGATCACAAAGTGCACATAATGTTAACTAGGTTAGTAGATTACTGCTTTTGTCAGAGAGATCCTTTTGTTACTTGCAGTTTATAAGTTAAAATCCTAACATAGAACAGTGAGCTATTAAACTATACTGCCTACTATTATGGTTGTCATTTGGCTTCTACACCTTGTAGTCCTTTGTCTTATGTAACATTTCCTATACAGTGATTTACACACATATAAATGATTGTCTCTGTGTAGTGTGTTTGATGTAGGTGCTCTGATACCGTACACTGGTATGAGTGGCGCTGTAAATCAAATTAAATGCATCTGAGAAAGAGTGTGGTTATGGAGACTTGGGAGAGACTGTTATAGGGTGGTAGTGAGGGAGTCTGAGGTGTAGGTGATCATTGGGGGCACCAACCAACATTGTTGCACAGGGCGCCAACTGCACTAAAGCCGGCCCTTCTATCGAGGTCATTGGTATCGCCATTAGCCTTGTTTCAGCAGTAGTAGCTGCAACTCACCAAGGATCGGCAATGCAGGATTTGCACGTACACCAAACTAAGGGGCACATTAGGATGGCGGACGGAAGGACGACCGCCGTCCTGGAGTAGGGGGAAAAAGCCTTTTTCCGTCCGCCTGCCGCGGACAGTCCGACTGCCATATTAGGATGGGAAACACTGTCAAAACTCCGTATGCGGCGGAAGGGAACGCACCGCCGCGGAATCACACCGACCGGCGGCGGACGTAACCAATCCAGAGACACCGCCGTACGGAATGACGTCTCCGACTGTGTCCCAAATCACGATGGCGGAAAACACACATAAAACCGCTGCGGAAAAACAACCTGCCTGAACACGGCGGATTCCCCACAGCTAACAAACCACACATTGCGAAGATACCCATCACAAGCAGCTCGCCCACATGGACCCAGCGCTACACGCTTTTCCGATACTCTTCACGATCCTCCACCAGCAAGTCATGGACCATCATCGACGACGACGCAGGTACGCTACACACCATTTACTGTCGGAAGGGGAGTATCTGGCAGGGCTGTGACGTTGGGAGGGGGAGTGTCATGTCACAGGAAATACATTGACGAACGCACAAAAATATACACAATTGAAGTACACAACCAGGAATGACAGCGACAAACCACAAAACATGATTTATTAGCTTTATTCAACATAATAGGTGCATAATATCAGAATATCCAAGAGCATGGGCATTGGGTACAACAGACCATGTACATCACTGGCATCACATGAGAGGGTGTAAGTGCATCAACAGTCCATTGCACTGAACAGGTCCATCAGAGGCATCACATGAGAGGGGGTAAGTGCATCAACAGTCCATTGCACTGAACAGGTCCATCAGAGGCATCACATGAGAGGGGGTAAGTGCATCAACAGTCCATTGCACTGAACAGGTCCATCAGAGGCATCACATGAGAGGGGGTAAGTGCATCAACAGTCCATTGCACTGAACAGGTCCATCAGAGGCAGCACATGAGAGGGGCTAAGTGCATCAATAGTACATTGCACTGAACAGGTCCATCAGAGGAAGCACATGAGAGGGGGTAAGTGCATCAACAGACCATTGCACTGAACAGGTCCATCAGAGGCATCACATGAGAGGGGGTAAGTGCATCAACAGTCCATTGCACTGAACAGGTCCATCAGAGGCAGCACATGAGAGGGGCTAAGTGCATCAACAGTCCATTGCACTGAACAGGTCCATCAGAGGCATCACATGAGAGGGGCTAAGTGCATCAACAGTCCATTGCACTGAACAGGTCCATCAGAGGCATCGCATGAGAGGGGCTAAGTGCATCAACAGTCCATTGCACTGAACAGGACCATCAGAGGCATCACATGAGAGGGGCTAAGTGCATCAACAGTCCATTGCACTGAACAGGTTCATCAGAGGCAGCACATGAGAGGGGCTAAGTGCATCAACAGTCCATTGCACTGAACAGGTCCATCAGAGGCAGCACATGAGAGGGCAGAATGCAGTATCAGAACAGCAACAGGGCATTGTGGACAACAGAGCAGGTACATCAGAGGCAGCACGTGAGAGGGCAGACTGCAGTATCAGAACAGCAACAGGGCATTGTGAACAACAGAGCAGGTACATCAGAGGCAGCACGTGAGAGGGCACAATGCAGTATCAGAACAGCAACAGGGCATTGTGGACAACAGAGCAGGTACATCAGAGGCAGCACGTGAGAGGGCAGAATGCAGTATCAGAACAGCAACAGGGCATTGTGGACAACAGAGCAGGTACATCACTAGCAACACAAGTACGTGTATCAAGCCACCCGTCCCAAGGACAACAACAGTGCAAGGCTGGTTACAATGGACAATGTACACACCATGTGAAAAGACATGTGAGTGAAGTGAACAGCACCTCACATCACAGAATCAGGTGGACTGCTTGAACTACCTGCCTCGGACACACTGCCAGCACCAATAACAGGAGTGTGAGACACAGCCACAGCTCGAGTGACTGACACATGAGCCACAGACCCAGACACACTGCCAGCACCAGAAATAGGAGTGTGAGACACAGCCACAGCTCGAGTGACTGACACATGAGCCACAGACCCAGACACACTGCCAGCACCAGAAATAGGAGTGTGAGACACAGCCACAGATCTACTGACTGACACATGAGCCACAGACCCAGACACTCTGCCAGCACCAGAAACCGGAGTGTGAGACACAGCCACAGCTTGAGTCACTGACTCATGAGCCACAGACCCAGACACACTGCCAGCACCAGAAACCGGAGTGTGAGACACAGCCACAGATGTAGTGACTGACACGTGAGCCACAGACCCAGACACACTGCCAGCACCAAAAACAGGAATGTGAGACACAGCCACAGCTCGAGTGACTGACACATGAGCCACAGACCCAGACACACTGCCAGCACCAGAAACAGGAGAGGGCACAACTGAGACAGTGCTACTACATGATGCATGACAGCAAACAACAGACACAGTGCCACTATCTGACACATGAGAGTCAACTGCATCTGCGCCACTGGTACCACTGAAATGATGAGCCACAGGGCTGAATGGGGCAGGAGGCAGGGTGCTCTGGGAGCTGGGGATAGCTGTACTGGAGCGACATCGGGGTGTTCAGGTGTCAATGGTGTGTGTCTATGTTTCTTAGGGATATGTGAGGGCATCCTGGACATGACAAGACTGGCAAGTGGTGCGGACTCAAATGAAATCAGCATCTGCTGCTGGGGGTCTGCTCTCTGGGGACGTGCTGGAGCCTGCTTGTCGTTTGCTGTGTGCCTGCCTTCTGGCCTCTGCATCATGTTTAATGGGGGATGCAACAACAGGGTACTCCTTCCTCTGCTTCTGACGGGCCTGGATCGGAGTGGAGGTATGGGGGGACTCCACCGCGGACACATCTTTACTACGTTCCCTCAACAACATCAGCCTCAGTGCAGCCAGGGGTGATGTATGCCTGTCCTTGATGGAGCTAGTGTCTATGGGAGAAGCCCTGTCCCTTGGATGTGCCTTGGCCGTAGGAGGTGTCCTGTCCCTGGAAGTTCCCTGTTCCCTGGGCTGTGCCCTGTCCCTGGGTGCAGACTTTTCACTTGTGGTGTACCTGTCTCTAGAAGCAACCTTGTCCCTGGCAGTGTCCCTGCTCTTGGGAGTTGCCCCTTCCTTTGTAGTGTCCTTGTCCTTGGGAGTGTCTTTTCTCTTGGGAGTTGCCCCTTCCTTTGTAGTGTCCTTGTCCTTGGGAGTGTCTCTTCTCTTGGGAGTTGCCCCTACCTTTGTATTGTCCTTGTCCTTGGGAGTGTCACTGCTCTTTTGAGGTGGCCTTGCCTTTGTAGTGTTCTTGTCCCTGGGAGTGTCCCTGCTCTTAGGAGTTGAACCTTCCTTCGTGGTGTCCTTGGTAGTGTCCCTGGACTTGGGAGTCGCCCTTCCCTTGGGACTACCTTTTGTGGGGGATGCCTGTGTAGCATGTGAAGCCATTTCCACCCACACCCCTTGAGGATCCTGAGTGTCAACTCCAGTGTAGCTCACGTCGTCTTTGGTGCCAGATTTACCAGTCCTAGGGGATGGGGTCTGTGCTCTCCGTGCCCTGCCCTGCTGCCTGTTGCTGCTCCTAGTGCAATAACCTGTAAAAGAGTCCTGCTCTGAGAAGTCACTCCCCCCTGAGATATCAAGTGGTGTGGATGGGGGAACAGAAGTAGCACCCTGTCTTTGCGACTGTACAATGGCAGAAGACACAGTGTTTGCCAATGACTGAACTGTTCTGTGTAGACCAGCAACATCGCCATGCATACCCTCCATGAATGCCACCACCTGTCCCAACTTCCTATCGTGGTCTTGGACTGCATTGATCATGTTGGTCTGCCCTACACACAGCTGTCGCAGCAGATCAACAGCCTCTGCACAAAGTGCACTTTGTGTCACTGGGGCAGGGGCAACTCTGCTCCCCCTTCTCTGGCGAGCACGAGCAGTACATGTTGCAGTGGGTGGCAGTGTGGGCCCTGTGTGCTGTGTCCCGACTGAAGGTGTCGATTGCCCACTCCCTGTCTGTGCTAACAGTGCGGACTCACCAACACTTTCTGAGGATGAGGGCGATGGTGTTTCCACATGTGAGTCCTCAGGGACGGTCCTGTCCCCCTCTCCGGGGCTGCCCTCTTCAGTGTCAGTCTGCGTGTGTGTGACCTCTGATCCAGAAGCATTGCCACCACTCATCTCCGTCGTCTGTGGGTCAGTGCCCTCTGCCAAAGCTGAAATAGAGAGAAACGAGGTGTGAGTAAGTGCCACACTCACGTACTTCAGGACAACAGATCTAGAATTCCATTACATACATAGTACATGTAGCACACATCCTGCACACGTCCCACCCCTACCAGTCATCCTCACATCAAAGAACCGTGTTGGCTGTCAAACATGTACATCACACGAACATGGCAAGTGCCTGAGGATCTGCACACATGTCATGCCATGGGACCATAGACCTCAACGGCATGTCCTGGAACCCTCAACTACTAAGCAAGTGGGCTGTCCACCTGGTGGACATGGATGCCAACGCTTACTCCTGCTAATGGCACCAGCATGGTATTTCAGCTAAACATACGCACCACGGAAGCCACTACTGTGTCTGAGCACCAATACATGCATTGCAGGCCCAAGTCACATACACATACATTCTGCTTACCGCTAGTTTGCTGTGAATCCCCACTCAGCCAGGCGGACAGGTCAGGATGCGTCACAGCAATGATACGGTGCATAAGAGGGGTCATGGTGCGGCGGGCCAGACGTGTAGATCTTGGAATCATCCCCAGTGTCATCTCCGCCACATTCTTGCTAAGCCTGGAAATGACGTCCCAGCGCTTGTGGCAGTGTGTGTGTTGTCTATTGCACCCCCCACTGCCCGTACATCACGTGCTATGGTCCTCCACACGGCCTTGCGAAGGTGCAGCTTTACCTACCATGATGGGAGACAAGAGGGTAACGTAAGTGGACAGTATGACATGCACAAACATCGTAGTAGCACGTTTCTACATGCAGCCATGCTCAGCACTACACATGTGAAGGTCCCACAGCACACCGCCAGGCTTGCAGAAGACAGGAGCCACTGAACACCTCATGGCCAACAACATGTACACCACTGTACTTACCACCTGTCCGGGTGCACCGTAGAGCCGTTGGTAGTGGCTGAGCACACCGTCCACAAGGACATCCAGCTCCGCTGCGGTGAAGGGACGAGACCGGGTCTCTCGCACTCCCTGCATGGCAAGGTCCTGGACTGTGGCACAGCAGCAGCAGCTGTTGGTCAGCTCAGCAGCAGCAGGTTGAGGTGATGGTCACAGGCAGCAGCCGTTGGTCAGCTCAGCAGCAGCAGGTCGAGGTGATGGTCACAGGCAGCAGCCGTTGGTCAGCTCAGCAGCAGCAGGTCGAGGTGATGGTCACAGGCAGCAGCCGTTGGTCAGCTCAGCAGCAGCAGGTCGAGGTGATGGTCACAGGCAGCACTGGATCAAAGCAGTGAATGTGTGCTTGTGAAAATCACACATATATAGGGCCCAGAGCCCATGTCAGTGGCACACGTCGCCAGCTATTGGTTCCCCCTGGATGCCTCATTCGAAAAGGCCCAATGACAGGCCCTGGTGTGGCGGTGCACTCTTTCTGCCATTGTCGATTGAGCATGCGCGCCCCGCGGTACCTATTCCCATTGGCTGCCTGTGCACGTGCCATCACGGACACACATCGACAACCGCAAGTGCGCACTTCCGCGACGGTTGGATGTTTTGCAACAATGTTCAATCAGTGGCGCCACCATGGCGGTGCACGCCTTCCGTGGGGGTGGTGCAGGCCAACACATACTTGTGATTATGGGAATCAAAATGGCAGTTTATGACCCCCCTTACAGTCACATTACAGTAGACCGACCGTCCCAGCCCGGTCAGCCATCGCTGGGCCAGGCCGGTCACCCACCGCCATCCCAGCCCAGTCACCCACTGCCGGGCCAGGCCGGTCACCCACCGCCGTCCCAGCCCGGTCACCCACCGCCGTCCCAGCCCGGTCACCCACCGCCAGGCCAGGCCAGTCACCCACCGCCGTCCCAGCCCGGTCACCCACCGCCAGGCCAGGCCGGTCACCGACCGCCATCCCAGCCCAGTCACCCACCGCCGTCCCAGCCCGGTCACCCACCGCCGTCCCAGCCCGGTCACCCACCGCCGGGTGTTGACTGGCCTGGCCCGGCGGTGGGTGACCGGGCTTGGACGGCGGTGGGTGACCGGCCTGGCCCGGTGGTGGGTGACTGGCCTGGCCCGGCGGTGGGTGACTGGCCTGGCCTGGCAGTGGGTGACCAGGCTGGGACGGCGGTGGGTGACCGGGCTGGGACGGTCGGTCTACGGTGGATGGTGCAATGTGACTGTAAGGGGGGTCATGAACTGCCATTTTGATTTCCATAATCACAAATATGTGTTGGCCTGCCCCACCCCCATGGAAGGCGTGCACGGCCATGGTGGCGCCACTGATTGTACATTGTTGCAAAACATGCAACCGTCGCGGAAGTGCTCACTTGCGGTTGCCGATGTGTGTCCGTGACGGCACGTGCACAGGCAGCCAATGGGAAGAGGTACCACGGGGCGCGTATGCGCCATCGACAATGGCGGAAGCCGTGCACCGCCATGTCGATGCCACTGATTGTATATTTACAAATGCAGCACCGTCGTGGTAGTCCGCACATGCGTTATGAGGGGTGTGAACGTGATGGCTAAACAGCATATGTCATGCACTATATCATGTGTGTTCACACTATGGCCATTGATGTGCACCCAATTTGCTACACATGTGCATGTCTACGTGTCGACCTCTTGTTTTTCCGTACACACGTTTCAACTCATACACATCTACACACTACATCAAGGCTGTCTGGCCACATTCAGGATCTGTTATGAGTGTGTGGTTTGTGCGTGCAAGTAACAATGGTGGGGGTACACATGGATTCAGTGTATGCGTATGTGTGTTGCCTCTTGTGTGACCATGCATGTAATGTGAGGATGCTCACCATTGTAGGAGTTGGTAACTAGTGCATGAAGATATGGAGTGTGTGTAGCATTATTGTATTCTGTGTGCACGTGCATGTGTGTCTGTGATGACGCTTGCCCACATTAGGGTCGTTAGGCATGTCTTGTTGGCAGTTCTTTTGATGTGTGAGTACGTTACATTGTACATGTTGGCACACATCATGTTGTTAGTGGCTGCACATTGTTTGCATGCTACTCTGTATTGTAGGTAATTGCAGACATGTCACACATATGATAATTGTCGACGACATTTCTCATTTTGATTGTGTTGGCCTACATGTGATAGAGTTGCACAGCTATGCGTTGTTGGTAAATTGACATCTACTACATCTATTGCCACACAGGAGGGCTCCAAATGTGCATCGCCCATACACTGTGCTGGAGGACATGGTTGACGAGGAGGTGATCAGGAAATTCCGGCTTGATCGACGTAGATTGCTGGAGCTTGTAGACCAATTGTCTCCTCATCTGCAGCCACAAAGAACATATCCTGGTTCCATTACACCCACAGCAAAGGTGATGGTGGCACTTCACTTCTTTGCAACTGGCACCTTCCAGTACACAGTTGGACATGCCGGGGGGATGACACAGTCCATGTTCAGCATGGTACTGCGGGATGTTCTCAGGGCCATGATGATTTACAAGGATGATTACATCCATTTTCCACAGGCGGCAGAGTTGGCAGCAGTCAAAGCAGATTCTATGCACTGGGCCAGATACCACACGTAGTGGGCTCCATTGATGGCACCCATATCGGTCTCATTCCACCCCGGGCACGTGAGCCTGTATATCGCAATCGGAAGTACTTTCATTCGCTGAACGTGCAGGTGGTGTGCCTGGCCGACAACATCATATCACATGTGTGTGCCAGATTTCCAGGCTCCGCACATGACTCCCACATCATGCGGAGCAGCATTGTCCCCCAACTGATGGCAAATCTGCGACCAGAATGTGCGTGGCTTGTTGGTGAGTATGCTGTGGGGACAGTTGTGTATTCTGTGTGGCATGGGGTACCCACCAATCCTGGTAGTGATATCTGTGTCTGTCATCCCCACACATAGGCGATTCAGCGTACCCAAACAGGCCGTGGCTGCTGAGTCCCATACGTAATCCAACTACAGCTGGTGAAATGCGATACAATGATGCCCATGGAAGGACACGTAGAGTGGTGGAACGCACTTTTGGACTGCTAAAGTCTAGGTTTCGCTGCCTGGATAAAACCGGAGGAGCCCTGCCTTACTCACCAGGCAAAGTATGCAGGATCGTGATTGCCTGCTGCATGCTCCACAACCTGGCCGTGTGCAATGACATTGAACTGATCTTGGGCCCTGAAGTCCAACAAGTCCCTCGGCCTCCCATCCCACCCATGTCGACTGATGAGAATAGTGGTGAAGAAGAAGGTGTGGACCAGAGGCGTCAGCTCATTGATCGCTATTTACCTTGAATGTGAGTGACTACCTCTTGTGCAGGAAGACAATGCGTGATGTATGTTTGCTGGTGGTGTGTGGATGTGGTGTTTGAAAGCTGGCTGTTCTGGTATGTTATGTTTGCATGTGTGTGTTGTATTCATTGTGGACATGCAAGGCTCCATGATGTGTGTCCTCTCATCCACAGATTTGGTGGTGAGTGTGGTTTGTGGTATGTTGCAGTACAGTGTGTTGTGATGGGTGTGAATCAGTTTCCTGACGTGTGTTTGTTGTCTCTCATTTTCCCTAGGTCACTCCCACTGAGGCATAATTCTCACCGACATAGTTCCCTGCGCCTGGTGACGTCTGATTCAGATACAATCATGTGATTAAAACATGGAGAACATAATTGAGTGTGTAAGTGAAATTTATTTACAGGTTGTGAATTGATGCTGGTGGATATATACAAGTAAGTGTTGGCTGGGGGAGTGTGAGTTGAAGGTCATGGTAGATGAAAAGACCTATGCGCCTGTCAACTGACCGCAACTGATTTGTGTTCTCCACTGAGTCCTGGTGGACACGGTCGGCCTGTGCCTGCCCCCGGTCATAGGAGGCCTGGACTCTGGCTAGGGCTTCCAGTGTTTCTGTAGCAGGATGGGGTGGGTGTCCTTCCACACCTCGCCGGTGAGAGGCACTCCTGTGGGTGAGATGTGGCCTCTGGTCTGTCCTTTGCCGTCCACTCTCCCTGCTTGGCTGGGATGTAGATGGGTCTGCGTCCTGCGATGGGTCAGGCAGGGTGGCACAGGCAGGAGTGGTGGTACAGGTGGTGGTGGCTGCACAGGTCACTATGGCAGGTGTCGGTGGGGTGACACAGGCCAAGGTTGTGGAGGCAGGGATGTCCTGTGAGCCAGATGGCCCTGGGAGTCGGCTTGGGCCCCCTTCGTCCTCCGCACCGGAGCTGACAGTGGGATTGTCCCCAGAGAGTCCGTGCTGTGAGTGTGGCGACTGTTGCAGGCGGTTGCTGGTTTCGCCAGTCAGGTTGCGATCACCTGAGGGACAAGATTTTAATGATCAATGCAGTGGACATGACATGTTTTAATCTTTCCAACATTACATATCACTGACCTCTCTACACACCCCACCCACCTCCCAACACACCCCATCCACCTCCCAACACACCCCACCCATCTCCCAACACACCCCACCCACCTCTCAACACACCCCACCCATCTCCCAACACACCCCACCCACCTCCCAACACACCCCACCCACCTCCCAACACACACCACCCACCTCCCTACACACCCCACCCACCTCCCAACACACCCCACCCACCTCCCAACACACACCACCACCCTCCCTGTGGACATGGGGGCCTGTTGGGAGTCATAGTGCTGGTCTCTCACACACCCCACCCACCTCCCAACACACGCCACCACCCTCCCAACACACCTCACCCACCTCCCAACACACACCACCCACCTCCCAACACACACCACCCACCTCCCAACACACACCACCACCCTCCCTGTGGACATGGGGGCCTGTTGGGAGTCATAGTGCTGGTCTCTCACACACCCCACCCACCTCCCAACACACACCACCCACCTCCCAACACACACCACCCATCTCCCAACACACCCCACCCACCTCCCAACACACCCCACCCACCTCCCAACACACCCCACCCAACTCCCAACACACACCACCCACCTCCCAACACACCCACCCACCTCCCAACACACCCCACCCACCCCCCAACACACACCACCCACCTCCCTACACACCCCACCCACCTCCCAACACACCCCACCCACCTCCCAACACACCCCACCCAACTCCCAACACACACCACCCACCTCCCTACACACCCCACCCACCTCCCAACACACCCCACCCAACTCCCAACACATTCCACCCACCTCCCAACACACCCCACCCACCTCCCAACACACACCACCACCCTCCCTGTGGACATGGGGGCCTATTGGGAGTTGTAGTGCTGGTCTCTCACACACCCCACCCACCTCCCAACACACCCCACCACCCTCCCAACACACCCCACCCACCTCCCAACACACACCACCACCCTCCCTGTGGACATGGGGGCCTGTTGGGAGTCGTAGTGCTCGTCTCTCACACACCCCACCCACCTCCCAACACACACTACCACCCTCCCAACACACCCCACCCACCTCCCAACACACACCACCCACCTCCCAACACACACCATCCACCTCCCTACACACCCCACCCACCTCCCAACACACACCACCCACCTCCCAACACACACCACCACCCTCCCTGTGGACATGAGGGCCTGTTGGGAGTCGTTCACATTTTGGTGAGTATGTGGCCCACATGCATGGTTTTGGGGCCTGGGGAACGTGTCCTCTCAGTTGTGTGAGGCAGACCATATCGGTGTGATAGTGGTGTTTAGTTTGTACTTACCAGCCTCTTCTCCCTCGTTGATTCCTTCAAGGCTCTCTGGGTGCAGTATGCCCAGCACCTTTTCCTCCCAATCGGCATAGGGTATGGGCTCCGGGGGTGTGCCTCCGCCAGTGTGGTGTGCCCGCAGGTGATTTTTTGCACGGATGCCTTTGACCCTTGTTTTGAGGTCTTGCCACCGCCTCTGGATGTCGTGCTTTGTTCGTGGCACGGTCCCTGACGCATTCACCCGACTGACTATCCTGTCCCATATGTGGTTTTTGGTAGCCACGGTGGTCTGCTGGACTAGTGTGCCGAATAGGTGGGGTTCGACACCGATGATTTCATCCAACAGGACCTTCAACTCTGTGCCAGTGAATTTAGGATTTTTCTTTGGTGCCATGGTGTGTGATGTGCAAGGTGTGGGTGGAGTGGGTTTGGATGTGCAGGTGTGGGGTGTGTAGGAAGGGTGTGGTGGGTGTTTGTGTGCAGGTTGTATGTGTGGACTTTAGTGTCTGCTGTTCGTTGTATTGACCCTCTTGCTTGCAGTTATGCTGTGGTGCAAAGGATTGTGGTAGTGGGTACGAATCTTTTTATACTCGGTGTCGTGGTAGTGTCCCAATGGTTGTTGCCAGTCAGGTGCTAGGTGGGTGTGTTGACTTGTGTGGATTTTTAGGTGCTTGGGGGGGTGTCATTGTGGCTTGTGATTGGTGTGGGTGTTTCAGGTGGGTGGGTGTCCTGTGTGGTGTGTTTTGTATTTACTTCCGTCAGCCATTTGGAAATTGGTTTGACGGTAGGGATGGTGTTCGTGTTGTCCTTCCGCTGGGATGCTGGGTTTATCATTGCATTGTTTCCGCAGCGGTCGTGGATGGAGGTGAGTTCCGTGGGACTGGCGACGTTATCCTAATCGCGGGCACGGAGCCTCCGCAGGTATTGCGGTGGCTGTGCCTGTTCCCGCGGTAATGCTCGTCCGCGGCGGACGGTGTTTCTTAGGTTCCGTCCGCTTGCGGCGGTCTCAGGTGTACTCCGTCCGCCGTGGACGGAGTTTCATGACATTATTACCCTAATCGCAACGGCGGTTTATCCGCGGAGCGGTCGGGAGTATCTTGGCCGCGTCCTTGGCGGACGGAACCCATTTCCGTCCGCCATCCTAATCGACCCCTAAGTTTGCAAACTTCACAGTCTCTCTGCTTCATGCACAAGCACGTTTAACATGTGCTACCTGCTCTGGAGCCACTGGAATTATACAGCAATGGGGGACAAAATGATGCTGCAGTGTTGACTAAGTTATGCAACAAACAAAATGCTGCAGCTTAATGCAATATATTTTCTTATACTTTATTATTTAGACATTTTACACATGTTAAGTTTCTGCAAAGATACTGCCTCCTTAGTATCAGTGTAACATACAAATGCAGCAGTGAGAAAGGTGATCAGTCAACCTTTGCAAAGGGCCGTCCACTTTGCAGTAACTCAAGTCACGTTTTTTAGTAACCTTTTATCCGTTTGAGCTACAAAAATGATTAGTTAAAAATTTAAGATTATGCAGTGGATGATGTATTATGTGGCAAATATGGCAGAGCCATAATTATATAGAAAACAATTGCTAACTAGGATATTTTGCCATTCATGTTTGAACTGCTCTTGTGGAAGCAGGGAGGAAAAGTGCTAATGAGAGAAATTGCATGACTTGGAGACAAATGGCTTGTGATTCCACTTTTAAGCTTATTTGGGACATTGTGTGATTGGAAATATATCCCACTTTGTGAATGTATTTAAATGCCAATAACTCCTATTAAACCTTAAATAATCAAGTGCATCCATTGGTTGAATTAAATGACACAATAGCTGTAACTGGTCGGTAAAATGCCAAACAAATACTAAAAATTGGTATGTGTGGCACATTCTGGCCATACCTCTGACTCTGTCCACTGATCCAATCCTTGGGTTATCCCCGCCTTTGGAGTCTCCGCCCACAGTTCTCCTACTTTTTCCCCCCCCACTTCGACCACTGATTAAAAACCACCTGACCTGACCATGATGATGTTTGTAAAGTCGTTGACGCGCACAGATGTCTCTGCCTCCACATCTGCGTGCCGGGGTTATACAGTTAGTTTCACCTAGGGTGGGGTCTCTGCTGCCTGGTGACACTCATCATTACATGCGCATTTGGGCTCATGCATTAAAAAGTGTGCGTGACTCTGAGGCAGGCATCGCAAAGGCTAGAGACAGGACTGGGAAAGAGAGGCCCGCAAGTGAGTCTATTTAATTACGACTTGACGCCAGCCATTTAATAATTTCATGCAATGCAAATGTAATCCAGTATAGCGTTTAAGCCGCCCCAAGCCATGCTGGAGGCGATGAGACCGGCACAGGCATCCGGTTGAGACAAATAGCGTCATTGTTGTGGCCTGCCGTATTTTGTTATACTGGCTTTGTAACAGGTCAGCATGGCCCTACTTTTAGAGCATAATGAAAGGACTGCTTGGCAAAGAGGTGTTCAGTTATAAGGGGATGTGCGTCACATCAATATATTCAATGTATGCAAAATTTCACACATTTAATAATGAATTCAAAAAAAGCTTTTGTATATATTTTCAATTATTTTAATGATTTGCATAGCGCTGGCATGGCGTCTTTATGTCTCTCTGTAGCCAGGGGCGCAGCACAGGCTCTTGCGGTGGTGTCGTTCCACCTTTAAGGGCCCCCAGTTCAGCCTCCATACTGAGAATGTGTGTGAGGTATGAGAGTTTCAGTGGCCCCTCAGCTTATTTTGCTGGGGGAGGGGTGTTTGCGTCACACCACTATCTGCAGCTAGGTCTGTGTGATCGCAGAGGCAGCTCAAAATGATGGTACTGTGCCCACTATTGGCAAACCCGGATCGGTTCTTTCATGGAACATAGCTGGTTTGAAATCCAAAATAGAATCACCGGAGTGGGCAACTTTTATTAGCCAGCATGAAATATGTTTATTCCAGGAAACCTGGCTATTAGATCCACTGCACTTTCCTGGCTATTTGAATTACAGTATTTTAACAGAGAAGGGAGGGAGAGGCCGTCCATCTGGTGGTCTGACGATATTTGTCAAACAGGACCATGCTGTAAAAATCAAAGCCATACCTACCAACCATAGGGATTTGCAGGTTTTAAGACTTGAGTTTCTAAATAAAGAGCCCATCCATATTTTCAATGTATATGCTCGCAGCACTGGGGGGAAGAAATCTGAAGTCATAGCACTTCTGGAAGATATGCTTGAATGCCACTCTGCCCATTCCAACTCAATTGTAGGGGGAGATTTTAATGTAACCTTCGAACCTCTTTTAAATGATAATTGGAATATATTGGACAAAGAAGACAGGTAGTGGGGGGTACCCAAACTCGATCTCGAACCAATCAAAAGATGGTTAGAAATAGTGATTCAAATTAATTCAATTTGTCTTAACAAAGGCGTAAGATCAACCAATGGCAGGACTGTTGGTGACAAGTCCGGGGAAAATACTTTTAAGAATGGTCCCTGTGAGAGTAGAATCGACTACATTTTGGTCAGTTTGGGTCTATGGAGATATCTCCAGGATATGTTAATTATTGAAAGGGTAGAGAGCAATCACAACCCCCTGTGTATGACTCTCACCTACTGGAAATCTCGAGACCATCTTGGAGAGGAGATGGGTGTCACTTCTTCTATTGATACTGTCTTATCAAATGACATGTGTCACGTCCATTGGTCCAAAGTTTCAATAAATCAAGAGAGTGTTGACTCTATATCTAGCATGCTTGTTCAAGCAACATGTGACCTAGAGGTATTCCTTAAAGAGGATATATTGCCCTCATCAATAAAGGAGGCAACAAGGATTCATGAGGCCTTTTTTGGTGATTTAAAAAGTTATTTTGTTAGGCCTTGCAAGCAAAATGGTCCCCGTATACCTTAACCACCACGTTGGTACTCAGGGGAATGTAGGCAGGCCTGCATGGATCTGGGCAGAACAATTAAAACCGGGTCAAGTCAGAATATTTGACTGGCTAGGGTGACGTACAAAAATGCCGTCTCAAAAGCTAAACGCAAATGGGACGAGCAAAGGTGGAATAATTTAAAGGAGGCAGGATCCCATAAAGATTCACGAAGGTTCTGGAATGTCTACAAGTGGGGTGTGGATGGCAATCCAGACAAGCCGCAAGAATTGGGTTCCTCAGGATAAATGGCTATCCCACTTCAAGCCACAATATGCGAAGGGTGATGCCACAAACTTATTTATGGAGGTACCTTTCACACCTTTCATGGAAGATGCATTTAATTTGAAAGATTTGAAATGTGCCTTAGACCTAGTGGTTCCTGGTAGAGCGGCAGGTATTGACGGCATACCCGCGGATCTATTCTTGTAGGATAGAGATTCTTGGGGCTTCTACATACTCCTTCTGTCAAACATTGTTGCTAAGGGTGCTCCTATACCTCATTCATGGAATGGGGCTGAAATCATACCTGTATTTAAAAAAGGGGACAAATCTCAGCCCGGAAACTATCGTCCGATCAGCCTGATTGACACCTCCCAAACATTTTTGGGTAGGCTTATCCTTAATAAAGTACTGGTGTGGGAACGGGATCATAACATCTTGCCCCACTTACAGGCAGATTTCAGAACCTCCATTAGCACAGTCGACCAGGTATTGCATTTTGCCATGCTGTACTGGAAGACTGTGGTAATAGGACGTGGCAGCTTATATGCTGCGTTTATAGATTTAAGAGCGGTATTTGACCTGGTCCCTCGCTCTATCCTGTGGAATGTCCTTAAAGATATGGGTTTGCCTGGGCCCCTCCTCTCACTAGTTAAAAAACGTATTTATGCTCAGATCAGGTGGGGAAGCCCTGGTAATGTTACTACCCAGTTTCCCAGTTGAAACTGGAGTGCGACAGGGCTGTGTCCTGGCCCCAACTTTATTTTCCTTATATATCAATGACGTGGCCAGAATATTAATCGACTCCAATGTTGACGCACCTATCCTTGCAGGAGCCAAAGTCCCCATTTTAATGTTTGCCTATGATTGTCTTATAGTAGCAAAAACCCCAAGCGGGTTGCAGAAGGCTCTGTTGCTTTTTGAAGAATTTTGCTCCGCTCGTGGTTTAGAAGTTAATGTACTTAAATCAAAGTTTATGTCTTTTAATGCTTCAAAATCTTTTAAGGGTACTGTCACCATGAATAAGCGTCCCCTGGAGAGGGTCCAGGCTTTTAGTTATCTGAGTGTTTGTATTCAGAACGATTTATGCTGGAAGCAGCAGATCGAGCTGGCTACTTTGAAACACCGGCAGTTCACAGGTGCCCTGAGTCTGGAACACTCCAGGTCCCTTACTAAGCCGATAGCCCCCGCACTAATGGTTTATACGGGTAAAGTGGTTAGCTCCGCCTTATATGGAGTGGAAATTTGGGGTTTTGAGAACCTCAGGGGGATGTCAGTCTCAGAAAACTAATTTCTAAGGAATCTAATAAAATTACCTCAGAGCACCCCTCTGAATCCCCTTTTCCATGATTTAGGATTATCCCCAATAGCCCTTATCGCATCCCTACGTCCAGTTTTATACTGGAGGCAGATTTGGACCACGCCGGAATTGGCAACCTATACCAGGGGATTGTTGGATATAATTAGAAACGACAATTCCCATAAAATTAAGTGGCTAGTGCACATCCGGGGTGTTCTGAGTGAATTGGCCCTATGGGAATTGTGGAAGGACCCGGCGAATGATAGATTTCCTCCCAAGAAGACTCTCAAGGACCTGTATTGGAAGTCTGTGGTTTCTAAAACCTTTAGGAACACTGATCCCCGCTCTTTGACTGGCATGTTTATGGACATCAAAGAGGGGCCAAACTTGGAAGCTTTCTGGGATGTCATCGAAAAACCCCTAGATCGCAAACTTTACTTCCAATTGAGAATTGGGAGTTTGCCTGTAAGGGCATTTACTAACAGATGGTCTAGGGGGGTTAAAGCCTCTTGTCCAGCCTGCCCGGCACCTTCGGAATCTATTGGCCACCTATTGTTTGAGTGTCCAGCATATGCGCCCCCCCGCCAGATCAGGCTACGTCCAATGTGTAGGTCATTGGGCACTAGCAGTGGATTGGCTGCAGTTAGAATAATTTGTACTTGTACAAACATGACTGTGTATGTAGCTGTGGCAAAATTCCTGGGGTGGGCATGGACCATCAGAAGTAAACTGTTATCAGATTAATTTTATATCATGGGTGACAACATTTCCCTGTTTAAATAATGTGCAATAGTACCTTTTAAGAGGATACCTGTAATACTTTTATGAATTCTATTTTTTTCCAATTTTAAGAATATTTATTCATTTTATATATACATTTATTTGTACAGTATGCTTTTATGACAATCGTCGAATAAAGCTTGCTTGACTTGACTTGACTTGATGACAAGGAAGAGGAGGACCAGGTTCAATAATATCATGAAAAGTTTACACAGAGAAAGGCATACAGCGCTTTGTGTTGCCTTGTCTTATTCCATATCTATGATACCATGCAAAGCCATGCAGGTAGTCTTTGCGCTGCCTCAAAGCCATGATTACGAGGCCTGTGCCATCAGAGAATTTCAAAAAGTGAACCCTGATGGCGAAGGCCTTTTGTAAATAACCCTCTAAGTTTTCTGTCTCACTTTGACTCACTCAGTCTAACTCTGTTTCACTAATTAATGCAGTCTCACTCATTCTACTCTGACCCACTCTGACTCACTCAGTCCCACTCATTCTCACTCAGTCTGATTTACTCAGTCTTATTGTGCCTCACACACAGTAACACTCAGTTATATTCATTGTCAGTCTCCCTCCCTCACTCACATTCTTTGTCACACATACTCTTCCTTACTGTCACTCATTCTCACTTACTCTGACTTACTCCTTCACTGACTCTCTCACTTTAACTTACACACATAGTCACAGAGACATGCTCACAGTGCTTGGATGGCACAGGCCCCTTCATGCACCTGTGTCAGCAATCACACAATGTCACTATCAGCTTCAGTTGGTTGCTGGACCCAAAGAGGGTTTGCATTTTATATTTGATGTAGCACGAGTCAATACTTATTCACTTGAGATACAATACAAATGGACCACAAAACAAGTAGGGTACAGTGTAGCTGTAGAGCCCATAAAGGAGAGCTTCTACTGGTCCAGGGACCGTCATCTGTTAAATCAATCAATCTACTCAATCATCCATCCTTTCACTCATCCACCCCCTTTCATCCATCCATCCTTTCCCTTATCCATCCACCATTTCACTCCATCTATTCATCCCCCCTTTGGCTCATCCATTCATCCACCCTGTCACTCAGCCATCCATCCTTACACCCATCTATCCACCCTTCATCTCATCTATACATCCACCCTTTCACTCTGCCAACCATCCAATAAATCACTCATTAATCTTTTCATTTATTCATCAATTCACCCTTTCACCCATCCAGCTATCCATTATTTTACCCAGACATCCATCTACCCTCCCTTTCACTCAACCATCCATTGTTTTACACAACCATCTTTACATACATACTTTCACACATCCATCCCTTCGCTCACCCATCCATATTTTCACTCCATCCATTCATCCACAATATCCATCCTTTTACACTTCTACTCATCCATCCATTCTTCCACTCATTCTTCTATCATCCATCTTTTCTCTCACCCTTAGTTGATTCATCCTTTCAATCTTCCATCCATTTTCCTTTCGATCTATTCATCCATCCACCCATCCTCCCTTTCACTTATACTGGCTCTTTCTCTCTCATTCTTCCATGTTTACATCCATACTTTTACTCATGAATACATGCATCTATCCCTCCACCCTTCCATCAACCCATCTATACATCCCTCCCTCCATGCATTCATCCAGCCATCCTTTCTTTCACTCACTCACCCTCCAAAATGTATTATGAGCCTTTGTTTGCCAAGCTCCAGACAAAAGAGGCCCATCAAGAACCCCACTCTGTAGCTGCTAAAGTGGGAGTGAGAGTGGAGGGTGACAATGCCCCGGTTAAGAGGCTTAACTGCACACTTACCTTTTAGTCCAATACTGCAATTGTTCTACGCAGCTGGTTCCTTCCTTATCTTGGGCTCTACGGTTGTGATAAAGAGCAGTCTGTGTGCTCAGCTCCATATTGTTTTTTTCAAAGTGAAACCAAATGCAGTACTAAATGGGTGTTACTGCCAGGAGAGCTGCCCCCTCCTACAGCCTGCCCTGATAATCAGAAAATTGTTGCCACCCTCTACCTCTGCCTTCCCCACCATTGAAGTGCATAGAGTTTTGTAACCTCTCCCAGAGCAACTGTTCATGCGCCCCAAAAGCAACTGGATCCATAGCATTCTAATTCATGTGATGTCACTACTGTAGCTTGTGCTTGCAGGTGGAAGACAACCTTGCCTGGCTGGCGCATTCTCAGTAGGACATCTGCAAAGTTCACTACAGTTTACCCAGGAGACTAACCCCACAGACTCAGAGCAGTAATTTCTTTTTAGCGACTCTCTGTTTATTTTCCCTGTTTTTGCCTCTTCCCCGAGGTTGGCAGGGCAACGCCCAATTTGCCAATGAACTCCAGTAGCCCCTGACCAGAAGGCACAGAATAACCTGGAGAAGAAGAAAGAAGACAGGGATCCGGAGGACAACTATATAATTCTATGCTACATGTATTAGGATATCCTTTTTGTAAAGGGTTCATATTCATTTTGCTTATGCTGTCAACCCAATAAACCTCAACCTTTTTTTAACCCACGTATAGAAGTGATAAGCATTTGCTGAAAAATCTGAGTATGTAAAATTAATAAAACAACAGAAATGTTATACTCTGACCTCAGAGTGACCGTAGACACGGAGTGATGCTGGCACAGTAGTCTGAGGCTGGATCTGGTGACAGAGGGACTGAAACTTTGGATAGGGTTCTATAGGTGGATGGGTGAAAAGGAGTGTGGTCTATTAAGAATAGCAAACAGGTTTTGAGTAACTCAGAGGACTGAAGTCATCAAAAAGGGGTAAGGCCAACAAAGGGGGTCAAAGGGCTATGACAATCAACAAAGGGGAGCTGAGGATCATAAGTCAACTCAGATGAGCGGAAAAAGGGCTGAGGGAGAGCCTCTAGATTGATCACTTTAGATGTCATAAAGAGAGATTCTTAGTAAGGAGGGGCTCTGGTTGGGGCTCTGGTTGCCAGCTGTGATAGCAGTGGGAATCAAGGCCATCAGGGATTGCTTCAGCACCAGATTAGTGGTCTATGAAACTCCAGGAGCCCGATGGAGGGTGGCAGAGAGTGATCCAGCGGGCTATAGAAAATATATCATAAACTACGCTACCCAACTTCATAACCTATAAACAAAATTCTAAACTAAATATGGACCCATTTATAAACCTGATATATTTTTGGGCCTACTGAATCAGGTGGTCAGAATAAATCTATATACACATTATCTACAAACTATATACATTTTTATACATTTGCAGAAAGAATATTGTCATTAGAATAAAACCCAACCATTTAAATGACCACCATAGGCGACGTGATCTAGCTAATAGTAACCTACACTTCTGAATAACCAAGACCAGCTTGTTTGTCAAAAGTAAGATTTTATTTACTAAATTATGGTATATAAGTTGAAAGTTTTATAAATGAAATTTATTAGCAATAATGCAAGCATGATTATAATGAAATATGAGAAAATTACTATTTAAGCAATTGAAACAATTTTAAAGAAAATATATAAAGTGTAGCATTTCTAAAACCTAATTCCCTAACTAAGCTAAATAGATAGAAATTAAAGTAAAGTTCTTTGAGGATTCTTACGTGCTCCACGCAAAGTCCAGTAGCACATCACCCTCATCGGAAAGTCAGAAAGCAGCAGCCAGCCCAACCCTAAGGGCATGACTTTTTATACCTTTCTACACTAACTAAACTAGCAAAGGAAAGTTTTCAGAAATCCTCGACGTCCCATTGGCTGAGAGTGACAAGTGACATGTCACCCGTTTCTCAAAAAGTTCCATTAAATCATGTCACATAAAGACCATTGTCTCTTCCACGTGAAGCCAGAAGCTTCCTGAGATTGCAACAAATGTATTAAGTCATTCTCGCAGCGTCCATAGACTTTTAATACAACTTCCGCGGATGCCAAGTTAAGGACTGACAAAATGTTCACTTTCGACCTTGGCCATGTCCGACAGAATGATGTCAGCTCATCAGTTTTTGCTTTGTGAATGCAGCTTCAATAAACGTTTTAATTCAGAATGGGCGTCTCGTGACTTTCTGCAGGATTATATGTCAGCTCTTTTTCTGCGGTTCAAATGACTAGGCCCAAAAGCAGGCAACTTATGTTTTCTAGTATAAAACAAACACAAGAAAAGTATTAATGTAAGAAATAAAGTAGATTCTGTATCCACCCCATGGTTTACTAATTAATTAACCCACCCGATTAATCAAAATGTTACCTAGCCATTGCAAACAAATAAAGCAGCGTTTATATCTACCAGTCTCCGTTTCTTCATGAGACCCATATGCACCTAGAATAGTAGAAATGACATCACACAGACAAAGAAAAGCAAAACAAGCACATGCTTCTTTTAAGTTTGCAGCAATTAGTAATGACAAAAACGAAAACAATAAATTATTTTATTATTTTGTACGAACAAAAAGATGCAACATTTATGCACGTTTATGAGCACACATGTTAGTCCCCCCACGTGTAAAGTTTAATCTAAGTTGTATTAGCATAACATATCACAAATCATTAATATTATTATTCATGTTATGGAAATGTGACTTTGCGAGTTTAAACAAAATTTTGTTTTCTATCTCGCTCCATCAACTCCCTCATCTGGTGATTAACAAATCACCACACCAGCACTCAAAATTTTGGTAAATTAAATTTTTAAGAAATCGATTCAAATTCATTTGTATCAGTAAACCTAAAAGTCTGTTTCTGCATAATCTTTGCAATTAACATGACGCTCTCTATGTAACTCCTGTAATTCGATCTCTCTTTCTTCTTCTTTTCTGAGTTTATAGATTCTTTTCTTTTCTTTCAACTGTTTCTTTCTTTTATGTAACAAACAACCTAATTTGGTCAAAATAAAAATGAATACTATTATAATCAAAGGTGCCAGAATCTTGCCAAGAATTGAACTTCCGATATTATGAAACCAGTTTTTAATTGCTTGAAACCTTTTTGAAAGTTTCCCTGTAAAATCTTCTTCTTCTAAAGGAATTATTTCTGAATGCATTTGTGTAATATTCTTAATATACATTTCAATATTCTTACTTTCATCAGGTATATATGTACAGCAATGTTGGACATGTAAAATGCCACAGACTCCTCCCTCTTTTGCTAGGAGTATGTCTAAAGCAAGACGATCTTGAATTACCATGGATCTAATTGCAATAACTTCAACATTCACTAATTGAAATCCATCAGCAGTGTCAGTTGATAATCTATCAACTATAGTGGACAATTTTCTGATTCTCCCTGCATTTAGGGTTATACCAACAAAAGGTATTACAGCTTGAAAAATATCTCCCAGAACTTCGGTAAAAGTTTCTCTTTTAGCTCTATTTACATAATTATGAATTTTAAACAATCCTTCTGAATCTCTGTCAACATGAAACACTTTAGGAAAAACAATTCCCACATAACAAGTTCCATACCAATGGTCTGGAAGGTTGTAGTAGGCTTTGTCACCACAAACAAAATAAATCCCAGGAAAGATAGGATCTTTTCCACCTTTAAATCCCCAACCTCCCATAATCTGATAAGTATCTTCACAGTTACTTGCACCTACAAAATAATTATCAAAAAGTGTATTATCTCTTCTAATGCAAAGTTTTCCACTAACTGGTTTGTCTATGTGTATTGCAATATTTTCAAGCATTTTGCCATTTAATTTCTCATCCTCTTTTTGCCAGAAGGCTGACTTAGTCTGCTTGACTAATTCATTTCTCTTATAAATTGCTCTTCTCTCCTCAACCATATTCAAAAATTTCTTTCCTTCAGCACTTAATTTACATGTTAGATTATTCTTGTAAGCATACTCGTAAGTGAGTTCGTTAGTAACAAGGAAATAATCTCTCATTTGTTTTGCTTTCTTATGCTTATTTAAAGCATTGTCAATCTTAACATTAGCAAAAATTTCATCATAATTTGAATAGTAATATTCTAAACGACCAGTTTGATAAAATAAACTAGTTAATACACTACATGTTACAGCATAAGTGAGAGGAAGCATATTATATGTTACTCCCTCAGAAACAGAAGCAGGTAATTTAACACAGACATAGCAGTCTTTTGCATCCATTACCTTTACATATTCACTCAATAGCTTTGTGAATGTATTACTTGAAAAATCACCTATTGATTTATCTTGATGAATGTTAGGCTGATGATCAATAACTTTTGCAGATGTACTATGTTTAGTTTGGCTAACCAGAGCTTTGCTTGTTATGTTAACTTTGTGTAATTCTCTATTCATTTCTAAAGGGATAATCACAGCTAGTACCAACCAGAGCAGAACTAAAATGAGCAGACATACCAGAGTCATCTTACAGCATCTTTTAAAAACAGAACACTTTGAAGTGCTCTCCTTAACATAAGGCATTTTTAGGTTAGTTTTAGCCTCAAAAATAAAAATAAATTTTAAAATTTATATACACCCCCCTTTTAAAATATATTTTTCTTTTATAACCCTAAACAAGATTTCTTCGACCTTATGTCATACATAAGTTTTCTTCAACTAAACAGTTTTTCTTCGACCTTGTGTCAACTAACAAGATTTCTTCAGCCTTTTGCCAATTTAATAATTCTGTACTTCAATCATTGTCACTAATTTCTTGTATTTCGTTTTCTTCTTCACTACTATCATATATGTCAATAACAGGTGGAATTACTAAGTAAGTCCACTCAGGAGACTTGTATTTCTGGTTTGGTCTTATTATTCTCTTCCCTTTTCTCGATATCACTTCAATTTTTCTTCCAACTCCAACTTCTTTTCCTGGACTCTTTTGACTACTTATTTCCTCTACTTGTTCTATTGGCTTTTTGATCAATCTGACTCTCAATCTTCCACCTGGCCAGTAGTCTGCTTTTCTCACATACTTCTTCTTTGGTTCAGAATTATTTGATTCTGACTTCCAAGTCCTTTTCTTTCTGTTTTCACTTCCACCTTCCACGTCACTTTCTTCAGTTTCGTAGTCTGAAATTTCAATTGACTCAGGAACTTCTCTATTCGGCAATTTCACTCCTTCAGGTACTTCACTTTGTCTTCCATTACTGGTACTCGGTAATTCGTTCTCCTCCTCTTCCTCAATTACCTCTAACTTCCCAGATTTCGGATTTTTGTTCCTTACTTCAGAGTTTGTTCTCTGCCTTTCGATACTCTCCTGGTCTGAAACTTCTTTTGGTTCAGCTTCTTTGTCTTCAATAGAGACAACCGAATCCTCAGTTATCTTTCCTTTTAACAGATTCTCTTCACCTTCAGAATCTATTTCAATTATTTCTAAGTCTTTTCTTGTCAGATTTCCATTCACTGGCACAGTTTCCAGATGTCGACTTTCTTGTCGATCTTCAGAATCTGGAATTACTTCACCTTCTGTTCTGTCTTCTGCTTCAGAATCAGAATCATCTGTGGTATCACTTTCAACATCAGAACTCTCAGGAGTTGGTACTGGAATAGTATGACTAGGATGTATCCAACGTTTCAATCCTCTGCACTTTACAGCATTAGTAGTGATCAAGATTATCTGCCTAGGTTTCTGCCATCTAGGAGCTAGACAATTCCTTCTCCGATGTACTTTCGTTCTGACCCAATCGCCAGGTCTCAGATCATGAGTCAAAACTTTTTCATTTGATTGAGCTTCAGTTCCCACCTGATTAGACACAGAAGTTACCATATCAGATAACCTTTTACAGTAATCCAAAATTGCACTGTCATTTATGCTCAACAGTTTACCTACAGGTACAAAAGCTTGCCTCATAACTCTTCCCATTAAAATTTCATGAGGACTCAAACCTGTCTTTTTATCTGGTGTACTTCTTAATGACATCAAAACAAGTGGAAGAGCATCTGTCCACTTAATACCTGTCTCAAGACACATTTTTCCAATTCTGTTTTTGATTGTTCCATTTATTTGTTCAACTACACCTGATGCCTCTGGTCTGTATGCACAGTGTATTTTCTGCTCAATGCTCAAAGCTTCACAAATTAACTTCATCAGTTTGTTATCAAAATGGCTTCCTCCATCACTCTCAATAGTGACTGGAAAACCGTACCTTGGGATGATTTCTCTGAGCAATAGTTTTGCTACTGTAATTGAATCACAATGTCGTGTAGGGAAAGCCTCTACCCATCTTGAGAATAAGCATACAATTACAAGTACATATTTCAAACAGTTGTGTAAGGGCATTTCAATGAAATCCATTTGTAACCTGGTAAAGGGACCACCCTCTCGACCTATTATTCCTGTCCCCACCACTGATTTTCTGTTTGGATTCATTTGTTGGCATGACAAACACCTTTGACAAAAAGATTCAGCAATGGTTCTAAATTTGGTATTGAACCATGTTTCTCTAAAAAGTCTGACCATAGAATCTCTTCCTAGATGTGCAGGACCATGATATAATCTGGCCATGTCAGCAATCAAGCAATTTGGTAACACTACTCTGCCATCTTTGTAAACCCACACTCCATCTTCTTCTCGTGGTCTACAATCTGATCTTAACCATAGGTCTTTTTCTTCATCATCTGCTTCGTTTTGTAAATCTCTAATCTCATGCCATGTTTCTACAACAGTTGTTAGCATTAATGAATTTGAATCAGTTTCTTTACTCCTCTCCCGATTGTATGAATAATTTTTCCTTGCGCAGTACTTTGCTGTTTCATCTGCGAAGGCATTTCCCTTGGAAATATAATCAGTTCCTCTAGTGTGCGCTGCACATTTGACAATGGCAATTTCTTTTGGCAATTGTATTGCTTCAATTAATCTTCTAATGAAAACTGCATTTTTAATTGGTGATCCTGTTGATGTCATGTATCCTCTCTGTGACCAGAGTTGTCCATAATCATGCACAACTCCGTACCCATACTGACTATCAGTAATGATGGTAACTCTTATATCCTTTGATATTTCACATGCACGAATTAAAGCAATCAATTCAGCCACTTGTGCTGAACGAACTCCTTCAAGACATGATGCTTCTTCAACATCTACAACTGTACAAACTGAGTATGAAGCTTTCAAGACACCTCCTTCGGATCTTAAGCATGAACCATCTACAAAGTAGACAAAATCCGATTCAGACAAAGGTCTGTCTTTGATGTCTTTTCTTGGTTTAGTGCAGAATTCCATGACATCTAAACATTCATGTTCAGTTTCAATGTCATCAACAATTTCAGAATCAGGCAGTAATGTAGAAGGATTCAGATTCAAACATCTTGAAATCGAAACATTATCTGCTCCCAGTATGATTTTCTCATACTTTGTCAATCTGCTACTTGTTAAATGTTGAGTCTTACCTCTTGTCAGTAATATTTCAACTGAATGAGGCACAAAAACTTTCACAGGAAATCCCATAATGATTCCTTCACTTTGTTCGAGGCTGATACTTGTAGCTGCAACTGCTTTTAAACAACCGGGTAATGCTTTTGCAATTGGATCAAGAACTGCAGAGAAGTATGCAATAGGTTTCTTTAAATTTCCATGTCTCTGAATTAATACAGATAATGCACATCCTTCTCTCTCACTGCAATACAGTTCAAAATCTTTCTCATAATTTGGCATGCCTAAAGCAGGAGCTTGGCATAAGCTCTTTTTCAAGTTCTCAAAAGATTCCATCTCAGCATCATTGAGAATAATTGGATCTTTTACATCTGACTTTGTCAATCTTTGTAGTGGTTTTGCAATTACTGAAAATCCACTTATCCATTGTCGACAGTAACCTACCATTCCCAGGAACATTCTGACCTGTCTTTGTGTTCTTGGCGGTAACATTGCTTGAATCATTTTTATTCTCTCTATTGTTACTTGTCTTTTTCCTTTTGCAATTCTGTGACCAAGATATTTTACTTCTTGTTTGCAAAACTGTAGTTTTGCTGGGGACACTTTATGTCCTTCTTCTGCAAGGCGATTTAACAGAATTTTTGTGTCTGTTACACAATTTTCTCTTGTCTTTGCAGCTATTAACAAATCATCAATATACTGCACCAACGTAGACCTACCTGGTAAGTCTAAATTTTCTAATGATCTTTTTAACAGTTCGTTAAAGATTGAAGGACTTTCTGTATAGCCCTGAGGGATTCTTGTCCATCCAAGGGTCTTACCTTGGAATCTGAAAGCAAAGATTTCATAACTGTCTGGATGTAAGGGAACAGTAAAGAATGCATTGCAAAGGTCAATGACTGTGTACCATTCAGCATCATGTGGAATCTGAAATAGAATTACTGCTGGATTTGGAACCACAGGACAACATGGAATGACAATTTGATTAACCTTTCTCAAATCTTGTACGATCCTAAATGTTCCGTTAGACTTTTTAACTCCCATAATTGGTGAATTACAAGAGCTACTCTTCATTTCCTTTAATACACCTTGCTTGATTAATTTTTCAATTATAGGTGTAATACCTTCAATTGTTTCTGTTTTCATTTTATATTGTGGAGTGTTTGGAAATTCTATTCCCTGTTTCAATGCAATTTTTACAGGATCTACGTTTTTCATTAGACCCATCTCATTCCCAGTAAAATCCCATATTTCAGATTTCACTGTTTCTTTTAGCTCTTCAGGTAAATCCTTTTCTTCAAATGCAGGAAACAATTTTGTTTCTTCTGCTTCCATCATCATCATTGTCATCCTGTATAAACCATCTTCCTCCATTGTTTGTAACTCAACTCCATCAGGAGAACAATATATTCTACAATTCATTTTACATAGGATGTCTCTGCCTAATAGATTTACTGGACTACTATTACAAACCACAAATCTGTGTTTGTCTCTGTAATTTCCAATTTCAACTGGTACTGGATCAGTTAAGTCTGTTTTAATTTGCTGATTACTTACTCCCACAACTTGGATGGTATCCCCAGAGAGAGGTAGGTTTTCAATTTCCACTGATCTAACAGTAGAACGGGTAGCACCAGTGTCCACTAGAAAAGTGATGTCTACATCATTAACTTTCCCGTTTACATAAGGACCAGACTGGTCATCCTCAAGAGTGGCTCCAACAACACACTCTTCCTCCTCTCTCGGGCACCGTCAGCAATAATCATCAGAATCACTGTCTTGACTTTCTGCTAATAAAAATTGTTGTGAAGCATTTTGCATTTGAACCCTTTGCTGCTTTTGCTGTTTTTGTGGTTTTATTACCTGTTCACTTCCCTGAAATCCCACGTTTGGATTATATTTTTGAACTCCCCCACAATTCGGAAAAGGTGGTTGTGGCAATTGGTCTTGACGATTATTCACCTGTTGTTGTTGCTGTTGCTGTAACTGTCGCTGAATATTAAATTCGTTTAACCCCTGTTGCATCTGTAGCTGTTGCTGCAGGTTAACACCATTCTGCATCTGTGGATTCAATAAGGGATTCTTTAAGTTTTTAGGAGGATGAGGACACTCGTCCCTCCAATGTCCAATTTCGCCACAATTAAAACAAGGTAATCTTTGTTTCAGCTCTTCTATCTTTGGGCTAAATTTCTTTGGGAAATTATTACCTTTAAACTTTCCTTGTATCTGGTTTGTATTTCCAGTTTGAACAAAATTAGTGTTCTTATTTCCCATGCTGGCAATCTGTTGCTCAGCCACCTTTACCTGAGCCCACATGGCTTTCTCCTTCAGCTTCTTCTGTTTTACTTCTATTTCATCGCTACAATATTTTGCTTTTCTTAGAATATCATCTACAGATAGTGATTGCTATCCGACAATACTAGTTCTGATCATTTCTCCAATTTCAGGTTTTAGTCCATAAACAAATCTATAGACAAAATGACTCATGTCTTTTTCATCTAATTTTTCATAACCACTGTATTGTTTAAAGATTAACAATAGTCTTTCATAAAAAGAATGAACTGATTCTTTTGTTTCCTGTTCTGTTCTTTCTATTTTAACCCAATCGACTTCTTTGGGTGGAATTTTGTTTTTCATCCAAACAATTACTTTCTCATAAAAATCCATTACAAGTGGATTTGGAGCGCCTGTTTCTTTGATTCGTTCAGGTTCTGCTTTTGGCCAACTAATAGATATTTTACATTCTGTCCAAAGATCAGATGGAACTACAATGTCAAAAAATCCATCTAAATCAATCCACAGAACTTTTGACACTTTGATAAATCTATCAACTTGCCTGTACCACTCAACTGGTTTTTCCCTCAATTTTGGAAAGTCATTTGTAAATAACAGAATGTCTTGTCTCGACCACGGGATATGAACATATCCTCCACCTGCAACTTCTCTCATTGGAAATTGTTTTGACAATTTATCCAATCTTTCATCTTCCTTCTTTTTCGTCCATTTTACTCTCCATTTATTCAGTTCTCCTAGCTTTTTGATATAGACAATCAAATCTTTAATGTGAACTATTCTTCCCATTGAGTTCAAACTCTCAATGTCACTTTCTGAAAAGTCTAATCTGTAATGCTTTGCAAAATTCTTTTGTTTACTCACATCGATTTCAAGTTCTGCTGCTAGATCCTCTAGTTGATCATATTTATTTTTCGTTTTCCACTGAATGCTTTTACAAATGAACAGTAGTTCATCATCCCGATAGTAATTTAAACTATCTGGACCAATTGTTCCAATTATTAATTCTTCGATATTCGCTTTTAATTTGGCCACATCAAGTTTTGGTGTGGTTACCCTGACTTCAGGACTCCCTATATCTGATACAGCACCCATTGGTGTTTTTGGAGATAAATCCTCATTAAAGGTTAAATCAGGCATTCTCGATTTAGAAGTGTTTATTTCAGATAAATCTGAATAAAATCTTTCAGCAGCCTTTTGAATTTCTGTATTTAAAGGAATAGTTAATCCAGTTTTGTTTGTTTCTCTTGGTTCAAATACGGGCTGAACAGGACCAATTGTTACTGGAACTGTGACAGCTTCCATGCCTTTTGTCATTCTTTTAATTAATTCTTCTTTAGATCTTAAATATTCATTATAATCAACATCTTCAACATTTCTTGTCTCTCTTGCATAATCTTTTGGAGGTTCCCTTGCTCTTGGAGTCATTGTAAAATGTCTACCTTCATTTCGAGCATTCTCGAATTCTGATCTTCTAGGAGTTTCAGTGATTTCACAATTATTTGGATAAAGTTTAGGAGCTTCACTAATTGGAGGTGCACTCGGTGAAGTTTCAGTAGAAACCACCGGAGTAGACCATGATCTAGGAGGTCTCAAAGGCTGATTAGGCTGATTCTTTCTAGCAGTTGTATATATTTCTTCCATAACTGCATCCTCAGATTCACTTTCCATAGATTTCCCTGTAGGAGTACCCATTACCATTTCATGAATTAAATACAATCCTTCACTCATGTTTCCCTGTCTCCACATTCGCAATCTATCTTCATGAGTTTCTCTTTTCCAAGATGGATTTTTAGAAGGTCTTTTAATTCCACTAGCTTCTCTTTGTAACTGATACATCTCGTCTTCCCACTCAACTAAAGCTTCAAATTGAGTTGGTCTCGGTTTTGGAACAAGAGCATTCATTTTTTCTCGTAAGTTTCTTAAAACTCTTACATTAAATGAACCATCATCAGGCCAAGCTAAAACACCGTCGTTTTTAGTATAGCGTTTCCAACTGTCGAACCATAAGACAGTATGATATCCGTATTCACCTTCCATGTACGCTGCAGGTGTTTTATACTTATGAAGTAGTTTACCACCTCGCGTTTCGATTTTCTTGTCAGGTGAAAATAAATTCTTAAATTTCTGAAATAATGTTGTCTTTTTCTCAACATGTTTAAAATGATAACTCATTTTTAAAAGTTAAATTTAATTCACAAAATCGTTCGTAAAATATTTCCGGGATGTTCCGCAAAACAACCAATCCGTGCGCGAAACACACCAACAAGCCAATGATAGTTGAGCTACGTCACTTTTCTGCTCAACCAATAAATTTAGAGTTTTTTCGAACGACCAATCAGCTCACAGGCCGTCAGAGACTTAAGAGCCAATCAGAATACAGCTTGTGACGTAGGTCACCCAATCCCAGCGCGGCTCTGTGACGTACACAGCAGCTGCGGTTTCTCGCTTCTCACTCCTGGCGCTTACCCCTCCTTCACAAAATCTTTTCACAGCGCCATTTTAAGGACACTTTTCAGTGTAAATTAATTCTTAACAATGACTATAAAGACAACATCTGTTCGTTTCACTATTTAGGATAGTTTACATACATTCAAGTATCCACACTTCGGAATAGACGGCGCTATTCACACTAAGGATAATATTCAATTGTCAGTAGAGTAACCTTACCCCACCCTTCTAACAAGTATAATTATGAACTCGCTTTGCTCTGAACCCACCGCGAAGTGAAAGTTCTAAGAGTTCCACTTGAACATAAAATACAATTCAAACTCGCACTTTCACACTGAAATTTCCCTAATTTCAAACACACATGAAATCCGTACAGGACTCTCACCTGTTTATAGAATTCATGCACCGTTAGCAAAATAACGACGTTATCCGTACAGGGCTCTCACCTGTTTATAGATATGAAACATGTACCCGTACAGGACTCTAACCTGTTTATAGATAATCATGCACCGACGTTAATTTTACCCTTCACTCAAGCTCGGATATAACTAATACTCTCATCACAGTGAGTTTTATGGAAGGCGCTTTGTCCCTATTCTCATGCTGCTTTAATTTCTTAGAAAACCCTCACTATACAAGATTCAGATCTAGCCCTAAAACTGTGCTGCTCGGCGACAACACTATGGTACACGGCGATACCTCTTGTGATACTCGGCGATATCACTACAAACAGAACAGATGGCTTGCGTGACTAATTTCTCGCCACACAATCTATACCGGTATAGCTTACAGATAGCACGAAAAACGAACTCAACAAGTGTTAAAACATCGATCCTATTTCCATACCATAACGCAACCCCTAGCAACCAACATATTACCTTGGTTACCTCTTAGCAACCATCAATTTCTGCTACCAGAGAATTGATCCAGCGGGCTATAGAAAATATATCATAAACTACGCTACCCAACTTCATAACCTATAAACAAAATTCTAAACTAAATATGGACCCATTTATAAACCTGATATATTTTTGGGCCTACTGAATCAGGTGGTCAGAATAAATCTATATACACATTATCTACAAACTATATACATTTTTATACATTTGCAGAAAGAATATTGTCATTAGAATAAAACCCAACCATTTAAATGACCACCATAGGCGACGTGATCTAGCTAATAGTAACCTACACTTCTGAATAACCAAGACCAGCTTGTTTGTCAAAAGTAAGATTTTATTTACTAAATTATGGTATATAAGTTGAAAGTTTTATAAATGAAATTTATTAGCAATAATGCAAGCATGATTATAATGAAATATGAGAAAATTACTATTTAAGCAATTGAAACAATTTTAAAGAAAATATATAAAGTTTAGCATTTCTAAAACCTAATTCCCTAACTAAGCTAAATAGATAGAAATTAAAGTAAAGTTCTTTGAGGATTCTTACGTGCTCCACGCAAAGTCCAGTAGCACATCACCCTCATCGGAAAGTCAGAAAGCAGCAGCCAGCCCAACCCTAAGGGCATGACTTTTTATACCTTTCTACACTAACTAAACTAGCAAAGGAAAGTTTTCAGAAATCCTCGACGTCCCATTGGCTGAGAGTGACAAGTGACATGTCACCCGTTTCTCAAAAAGTTCCATTAAATCATGTCACATAAAGACCATTGTCTCTTCCACGTGAAGCCAGAAGCTTCCTGAGATTGCAACAAATGTATTAAGTCATTCTCGCAGCGTCCATAGACTTTTAATACAACTTCCGCGGATGCCAAGTTAAGGACTGACAAAATGTTCACTTTCGACCTTGGCCATGTCCGACAGAATGATGTCAGCTCATCAGTTTTTGCTTTGTGAATGCAGCTTCAATAAACGTTTTAATTCAGAATGGGCGTCTCGTGACTTTCTGCAGGATTATATGTCAGCTCTTTTTCTGCGGTTCAAATGACTAGGCCCAAAAGCAGGCAACTTATGTTTTCTAGTATAAAACAAACACAAGAAAAGTATTAATGTAAGAAATAAAGTAGATTCTGTATCCACCCCATGGTTTACTAATTAATTAACCCACCCGATTAATCAAAATGTTACCTAGCCATTGCAAACAAATAAAGCAGCGTTTATATCTACCAGTCTCCGTTTCTTCATGAGACCCATATGCACCTAGAATAGTAGAAATGACATCACACAGACAAAGAAAAGCAAAACAAGCACATGCTTCTTTTAAGTTTGCAGCAATTAGTAATGACAAAAACGAAAACAATAAATTATTTTATTATTTTGTACGAACAAAAAGATGCAACATTTATGCACGTTTATGAGCACACATGTTAGTCCCCCCACGTGTAAAGTTTAATCTAAGTTGTATTAGCATAACATATCACAAATCATTAATATTATTATTCATGTTATGGAAATGTGACTTTGCGAGTTTAAACAAAATTTTGTTTTCTATCTCGCTCCATCAAGAGTCATGTGACAGAAGTGTTTGGAAGGCCTTCAGAGGCAATGACTGTCCATCACTTTCCCTGAGTTAATATAGTTTGGAGTTGGAATATAATTTTTTATCTGTTTAGTTACCAGTGCCTTTTGTGAGGTAATGTAGTTTGGTATGAGAGTAATAAAATATAGTTTATTTTGGAGCAAGATTAATGAAAATAATGTATGTTTAAGTGGTAATAGTACATAATATATGTTTATTAAATTATAATAGCAATTAAATGTAAATTATTTTAATGCAAATATAGTAATGCAAAGATAGTATAAGAAACATAATATAGAAATTAGGTACATAAAAATATTTATATTTTATTTATTTATATATTTTCATTCAAAGACTCAAGCAAAGAAATATACTGCATTTTATTTTATTTACAATGTTTCATATATATTGTGATAAACCCCCATAAAGATTTTTTTTTATTTTTGATATGTCACATATTTAGTATATAGTTAAACATTAATATACAATATTTAAGCATAGTAAGTATGAAACAATTCTATGTTTTATATAATGTAAAAGTTGGGAAATAAGTACATGCTCTAGCAGCCTCAGATTGTATCCACATGCAGGTCTACAAGGGTGGATCTGCGGTGCTGATTCTGCTCGACCTTTCGGCGGCATTCGATACCATCTTCCCAGTTTGCATTCTTCATCGACTGCAGGAAGCAGGAGTTACCAGGAGGGCCCTGCAGCTTCTTCACTCATAAATGCACGGCAGAACCAAAGTCGTCAGTTATGGTGGGTCCAAAGCCAAGGCCTTTGGCCTCCCTTGTGGGGTGCCCAGGGCTCTTCGCTCAGCCCCACTCTTTTAAATCTTTATGTGAGCCCCCTGGCTTCAATGTTAAAATCATTCAGCTTTCAGGTACTCTCATATGCGGATGACACGCAAATCATAATTTCCATCTCCAATGATCTGCAGCTGGTTGCCCAAAAGTTCAATCATTCTATATCCTGCATAATATGCTGGATGAAGGACATCTCTCATAAAATCAATATGGACAAAACCGAGGTTCTGGTTTTTGGCCCTCAAACCTCTATTTGGTCTGCCGCTTGGTGGCCATCAAACTGCTGTCCCCTTCTTGCTCTGGTTAACATGGCTAAAAAACTGGGAGTCCTCTTTGATGAGGGCCTGTCTTTTGACACCCAGGTGAACCGCACAGTTAGTACCTGCTTCTACATTCTTAAAATGTTGAAGAAAGTACTGCCGTATATCCCTTTGGAGCTACATCGGCCCACCATCAATGCAGTGTACCTTAATGCCAGCATAGGTTCTCTGAACAAGCTCCCGGTGGTGCAAAACGCTGCGGCAAGGCGTATTCTTAACATCCCAAAACACCAGTCCGCCAGGGAAGAAATCTGTGCCTTGCTCTGGCTTCCTATCAGGAAGCGCATCTCCTTCAAGGCTCTGAACTTGGTGTACAAAGCTATGCATACCAACGGCTCACCACACCTTAAATCCTTGTTTCAATGGTACACTCCAAGAAGAGCCTTGAGATCCTCCATTCATAAAAAAGTTGTCTCTCCCAGATGCCGTAGGTCCAAATGGGAAGGCCGTTCATTCTCAGTGGCGGCTGCTAAACTCTGGAACTCTTTGCGCCAATTCTATCACCACGGCTGACTCACTCCAGGTCTTCAGGAAGCTTCTGAAGACCTGGCTCTTTGCCTCTTAGCTGCCTGTTGCTGGTCTCTCCTCCGCTCGCCCAGTGCCTTGACACCTTTTGGTTTTAGTGCACTCTATAAATACTATCCTATCCTATCCTAAAAACGAAAGATGCAGTTATCCACTGTTTTGAATACAATTTTTTATCTATATATTTATTTTAAAAGTTACACAATTGTTTTTATATTGTAAATATACATTAGATAAATATATACAATTTACATTATTCATAATATACATTTTGTAACACTTTTTTCATTGTATTTTTGTTTTCTATTTATTTGCATAATTAATACTAAATAATACTATATTTTGTATAATATTATTTAATGTGTCTCAAAAAGTAATATTATACAGCTAAGTAAGCATTTTGTAAAAAAAATCTATTTTTAACATTAATACAATCTTTCATAATTTTTAGCAAGCAGTTCCATTTTTTTCTTACAATAATAAGTTATTATAATGTTGTAAATGTATAATAATGAATATTATTTGTGTTGTAACATTTAATATTATACATCTTATCATGTTTAACATAACAGAATTCTTTTTTTACATTAGTAATATTAATAAGTGTTTTTGAAACTTTTTTGTATAACATTTCTAATTTATATTGAGTTTAATGTAGGAAAGTATTTTTGTTATTTTAATTAGGTGCCCATTTTTTTAAACTGAGTGTTATTTTTTAGGCTATTGGTGTTGTTTTAGGTCATTTATGAGAGGAAAAGCTCACGGTTGAAAGCTGCGTTGCATAGGTTAAGGTAAGTTTAATTTAATTGCTTTTAGACTTAATTTAGGGGTAGGGCGAAGGTAGTTAGCTACTATATAGTGTATATAAGGTTTGGATTTTATGTTTGTTGTGAGGTTTTTTTTGTAGTTTAGTGTATGTAAAGTGCTTTGATAGTTCGGTGTTATGTTTTGTTATATGTTCTGACTTCTTTGACCATTGCGCGCTGCTGAATCTAGTGCTGCATTGCTGCTGTTTTAAATTATTTTAAAAACGAATCTACTTTACTGCGCGCTCGCGCTGTTGCTCTCGGCGCTAGGCGCTATCTCGCTTTAGCGTTTTATTTAACACCATTCTTCCCCTCTTACCTGCACCATAAACTGTGTCCCCATTCCGCACTTAGTGGGAAATCGACCACCTCAGGGAACTCAGGGCTCCCGGAGACATCGCGCTGCGGTGTTGGTAGCCGCCATCTTGGGTGAGTGAGGGAACCAGGGAGTGCCGAATTGCTGGCGCCATCTTGGTTGGGGGGTCGAGTGATCGCACTACAGGACTCTTGTGACTGGAAGTGCATAAAAGCAGAACTCCCCATCGTGAGGTCAGACTTCTTTGACCATTGCGCGCTGCTGAATCTAGTGCTGCATTGCTGCTGTTTTAAATTATTTAAAAAACGTATCTACTTTACTGCGCGCTCGCGCTGTTGCTCTCGGCGCTAGGCGCTAGCTCGCTTTAGCATTTTATTTAACACCATTCTTCCCCTCTTACCTGCACCATAAATTGTGTCCCCATTCCGCACTTAGCGGAAAATCGACCACCTCAGGGAACTCAGGGCTCCCGGAGACATCGCGCTGCGGTGTTGGTAGCCGCCATCTTGGGTGAGTGAGGGAACCAGGGAGTGCCGAATTGCTGGCGCCATCTTGGCTGGGGGGTCTAGTGATCGCACTACAGGACTCTTGTGACTAGAAGTGCATAAAAGCAGAACTCCCCATCGTGAGGTCAGACTTCTTTGACCATTGCGCGCTGCTGAATCTATTGCTGCATTGCTGCTGTTTTAAATTATTTTAAAAACTTATCTACTTTACTGCGTGCTCGCGCTGTTGCTCTCGGCGCTAGGCGCTATCTCGCTTTAGCGTTTTATTTAACACCATTCTTCCCCTCTTACCTGCACCATAAATTGTGTCCACATTCCGCACTTAGCGGGAAATCGACCACTTCAGGGAACTCAGGGCTCCCGGAGACATCGCGCTGCGGTGTTGGTAGCCGCCATCTTGAATGAGTGAGGGAACCAGGGAGTGCCGAATTGCTGGCGCCATCTTGGTTGGGGGGTCTAGTGATCGCACTAGAGGACTCTTGCGTCTACGGCTATAAACGATGGCGTCCCAAAAGCGCGCAGCGTAGGCGCGCAGTGGGAGCGCCGGCGGAGCGCCGGAGGTGTGCCAGAGGTAAGCCCGTTTGCACCCGTTCGCGCACGGAACGCGCCGGCTGCCGAACATACTACCTCTGGGAACTTAGATGTTCCCCTCCATTCCTATTCCCGCGATGAACTTCTACGCCTCAATCCTGGTTCTGTTAGTAACCAAAAGTACAACTCCTACAGTAAGCACCCAGCTACTGTGTCTTGTGGGCTGTTGAATGTGCGCTCACTCATCAAACACTGTGATGAGATCGCGTTACTTATCGAGTCTCATCATCTTGACGTACTCTTTATGACAGAGACGTGGACAACACCGACTAGTTCGGTGGAACTGGGGTCAGCTTGTCCCCCGGGCTTCAAAATAATGCATAATCCTAGGGTGGGAGGCAGAGGAGGTGGAATTGGCATAATCTTCAGACAGACTCTACACCTCACTCAGCTTAACGTCAAGGCTATTGCTGGGTGCGAAACACTGGGCTTTTCCATCAAGGACCTGGGAGGTGTGCTACTTACGGGTCTACTATGTTATAGACCCCCGGCTTGCCCGCTATCGGCCGTTCCTGAGCTCATAGATTTGGTATATGATCTCTCCCATTCCCACACAAAGATGATGGTGTTGGGGGACTTCAATCTGTGGTCAGAAGGATCGACCAATACGGCCTATGAAGAATTGGTAGAAGCGTGTCTTAACATTGAGCTAGAACAACTAGTACTCTCCAAAACCCACTCAAAGGGCCATATTCTTGATCTACTCTTTGCTGATGCTGGTCGTACTTCAATACTTGACGTCCTGCCTCAGTGTTGGATGGACCACGCCCTTGTCCAGTTCTCCCTCTCGTGCACTAGCACCTTCTTGAAGAAAGGGAGTGCGGCGGGCACTAGAACGGGGAGACAATGGTCCGGACTCCTTAGACAAGCCATTCTGCCTTCTCTGCTGCCGGAGGGCTTTGTATTGGGAGTGAACGTGGATGAGAGCTACGAGACTCTCTGTCAGCAAATCTTTACTTCTCTGGATTCCTTGGCCCCGGTGCGGAAAATCAAAGATAGGACTAATCTCGCCATGCCATGGTACTCGGAAGAACTTCGGCAGCTCAAGCTACAATGCAAACAGGCTGAGCGAACCTGGAGAAAACAGTACCTGGAATCACACAGAGTCCTCTTTAGACAGGCATTGGCATCCTATAACATCCAGATCAAGCTGGCCAAAGCCAGATTTCTATAAGAATCTTTGCTGGCAGCCGCTAACAATTCTCAGGCCTTATTTAAGATCGTAAAGGACTGGGCCCATCCTGGCTGCACCAAAAACGCCATCCCGGCCTCACAAGCTCTCTGCGACTTGTTAGCACAAGCCTTTGAGGATAAGATTACCAACATCTTAAACAATCTCTCCCCCTCAACTGGCAGCACTACATATGATTCCATCTCGCCAGAAAATGGGAAGGAGTGTATTAAAGCAGGTGAGCTGAGCAACTTCCCTCTACCATCCTTTGAGGACTTTTGCTCTTTGGCTGACGGGGTGTCTTCTGGCTCACCCTCTGATCCTTTACCACCCAGATTCTGGAAACTCTGTCGTGAAGAGCTGTTTCCCCCATTGTTCTCCATCTGTTGCCAGTCTCTCACCTCGGCACGGGTGCCAGACTGCTGGAAATTGGCGGTGGTCTCTCCACTGCTTAAAAAGGAGAATCTGGACCCCACATGCCCAGCTAACTTCAGGCCCATCTCCCTCTTGCCATTCCCTATCAAAATCTTAGAGAAACTGGCCACAAAACATCTTTCCAACTTTCTTGAGACAAATGATTGTTTGGATGTGGCTCAGTTTGGGTTTCGACCGGCACATGGGACAGAGTCGGCTCTGGTGACTGTTCTTGATGACCTTCGGACGCGGGCCGACTAGGGTCAAGCAGCCTTTCTAGTGCTGCTTGACATGTCAGCCGCGTTCGATACGGTCAACCATGCTATTCTGATCAGGAGATTGACAGAGGCGGGGGTGTCGGGCTTGGCCCTTGAATGGCTGGTGTCATATCTCGAGCAAAGGCACCAGGTAGTTGCACTACCACCCTTTCAATCGAACATCAAGAGGGTTGGACAGGGAGTACCCCAGGGCTCAGCCATCAGCCCTATCCTTTTCAATCTGTACCTCCGTCCCCTGATCAGGCTGATCAAATCGTTTGGCATAACAGTGACCAACTATGCCGACGACACCCAACTTATCTTCTCGTTTGAAGGTAAGGGCGGGGTGTCACAGGAGGTTTTTCATCGATGCATGGGTACTACGGCAGAATGGTTGGGGAATAATTCCCTCCAATTTAACAGCTCGAAAACCGAGGTACTACACTGCTCCACGGACCGGATCCCCAGACCCCTACCACAGGGTTTTTGGCCTCCCGACTTCCAAGGCACTAGTCTGCCTGCTGATTCGGTTCGGAATCTGGGGGTAATGTTCAGTTCCGATCTACAGCTGGACACATCAGTAAATAAAATGGTGGCTACGTGTATGGCTCTACTTGGATCCTTGAGAAAGATCCTACCTTTGCTTCCGGCACAGGCAAGACCAGAAGTAGTGCGGTGCACAATTTTAAGTCGGCTCGACTATTGCAATGCATTGCTACTGGGGGCTCCAATTACGGTGCTAGGAAAACTCCAACAAATACAGAATTTTGCCGCCAAACTGGCACTTTCGCGACGTCGCTCGGACTCTTCTGCTAAGGCACTCAGGGACCTTCACTGGCTCCCAATTTTTCAACGGGTGAACTTTAAGGCTCTATGTTTTGTTTTTAGAGCTTTACACAGTCAAGGTCCGGCCCCTTTGCAGGATCTTTTTTCATGGTATACTCCCTCAAGATCACTCCGGTCAGCCTCAGCTCACTTGGTCGTAGTACCCAAGTTCCGGAGGTCCCGGATGGGCGGACGATCCTTCAGGATTGCCGCAGCGCGGCTGTGGAATTCTCTACCGCTAGGTCTTAGGGGCCTGGAAGATTTCTCCACCTTTAAAAAAGAGTTAAAGACCCACCTGTTCCCCAGAACAATGTAAATAGATCGGAAGCTGGTAAAATCTTGCTCTGTGTCATAATAGTCTAAGCGCCAGGATGCCCATCGGGTGACAGTGTTAGCGCTCTATAAGAGCGTCTATACATACATACATATGTTTAGTTATATTTAGAGTCCGTTGTTATCAGTATGTTTATGGTCTAAATTGCTCACACTTAATAACTTTCTGGATGGTCGGATGCGAAGGCGCACAGCAAGTAATTAACACACGTATCTCAAATGTTATCGGTCTTGTATTTGTAAAAGGTAGAGCACTTAATGTCTCTGATCAGGGAGACCTGGGGTGAAGAACAGCAGAACCAAAAGAGTTCACCTAAACAACAGATGAACACTGATGGCATAAGGTAATGGTACTTTACTGGTGCTCCTTGAGCCCTAAAAGGAATTGAGTATTGGATATTAGAACCAGTTAAGAGGCACCAAAGAAGAGGGACACAGGTGAACAGGAGGAAGCAGGAGGCGGGAATTAAGTCAAATTATTGAATACAATAGGTCTTGCAGACAGCGCATGCGCGCTGACTAGGCTTGACCTAAAATCAGGTATTCTTGTGAAAACATTATTCATTTTAAAAAAAGGGTTAAAAGCTATTTTTGATTTAAAAAACAATTCTTCCCCTTTTCGCTGTGCAACTGAGCAATTTAACAAGCAGTCTAAGAGTGTTACCGATAGCTCTTTCTCCGTAGAGGCCCTTTATTTAATGAAGTTGGGCATGGGAGAGACCCTCGGAACAATTTGCGAGTTGCGCTGCCTTTAGTAGCTCACACTGGATTTCACTGATCAGAAGTAGCTCTCATTATAAAAATGTTTGGAGTCTCCTAGTGTAGACCTAGACATTGAAATGAGAGAGGATGGAAAAAAGGCTATCCACAAAAATGATTTGAGATGTATGGTGCACAGGGTAGCTGATTAGGTCTTCCTGAATGATGACATAGTGTCGATGTTAGGAGTGAGGGGTAGGTCAAACGTTTCTCGTGTTAAAGGTGCCAAAGATTCTAAGCAGGCCTACCCTTTTTTCCTGTTTGGAACCATCACTATTGCTACTTCTGTATGTTTCATCACTTAGAACAGAGACTGTGACTGAGCTACAGCCAGAATGCCATTTAAAAGGGAATCACCACAAATCAGTTCTGAAACCTCAACAGTGCATCCACATCCTCTGTCTGGAAAATAAATATAAAAGTGGAACTGTGAAATGATTGGTCCATAGGTCACAAGAATGGAGGTTACAAAATGTCTCTGTTTATTCAGTATCTTATTTCTTACAATATTTACAAAAGCCAATGATGAAATATCTGTGAGAGTTTATTTTATTCTCTGGCTTTGATGCCTACTTGCCTTTCACTGATTAACTAGGAATATTTATTCATATTCCAATGACATTTCGTGTAAATAATTATAGTCTCTTTCACTCGCTCGTGGCTCCTCAATGGAATACTTCCTATCGTGGTATGACAGACTAGGGTTGGGATGGACTTCACACCGTTCACCCTATTTAGGAAAAACTTGTCTGAAAGGGATAGAAAAAAAATAATGACAACGAGACACTGGGAGAAAACTCCCAGCATGCGGGGGGTCATTCATTTATTGTTTTCCTAAAACAAACCCCATCTTTGGAAGTTTCTTTTTGAAAAACAAAAAGCTTTTGAAAAGTTTGCTGGCTGGCAATCATGTCCAACAGTATTTGCACATTTGCACTGCCACCTTCAAATAGTGCATAATCTCTGCTATTTAACCAGCAGCAATATAAATAGCAGTGGAAATTCACTATTAACCCGGCAGCCAGGTAAACATCTGCTGCTATTGTTTTACCAAAATAAAAGGTTTTGGCTAATGACATACCTAAAAATCGCAGCACTTCCAATAGGTGGTATGTATCATCTATCATCTAATGATATTAGACATGTTAAGTGTCTTGTCATTTAGACTAGTACCAGAGGAGGCTTGCTTTCAAAAATCTATAAACAAATGTTGCAACACGAGTGCAGGAATCTCAAAAGTGTGGGGCCTGGTGAATAATCTCCATGCTCTCCGGACGGGCCAGCTACTAATACCCCATCAACAGTTCTGAAACTGTAACTTCACCACTTGTGCACAGAAACTCGCTATGAAAATATGTGTATATGTTAAACATTTTCTTAATTACCACCAGCTTACAGTGATTGTTTCTTACCTTCTCTTCCAGGAAGGAAAGGATCATCCTTAGCACGGCATCTGGTTCACGAATCATGTATTTTTCATAGAGTTTGGAATGTTCTTTTCTCTCAAAGAATCGGTAAGCCATCTCCTATGACAGAAAACCAAAGCATACAGAAAATGATAACACATCCTTCAGTCTTAAAGGAAACAAGGACGTTTGAAGGAAACAAGTACTGGCAGCGTCAATGGTCTCCGAGGCCAATGTTGAACAGATGTCACGCACGTTTTGCCAATGAGGAATATTGTATTTATTTTTGCAGTTGTATATACCACAAACTCAGCCCAACAGCACATACCAGTTACATAACACAGCATCATATTTATTTTTTAGGCATAAGGAGATTAAGTGATTTTCCCAGAATCACAGGATGTCACCAGGGCTCGAACCTGGTTCCCCAGCTACAAAGTTGGGAACTCTGGTCATAACGCCATATATTCTACCTTGGTGCTATGCTTCAATTACATGGCAGCTGCAACCACCTCCTCATTCATTGGCTTGCGGGCTGGTGACCACACTTTGCTGCTCATGAGAGGAGTGCCACTCCCTCTTCCAAGAATGACACCACTTCTGCTCAAGAAGCAGTGCTAAATTTGAGCCTGTGGTTGCCCGTGGGGCCCACTGCTCTTAGTTTTAGGGAGTTTCACTTATTTTTCCACATCAGTTTGGGGGCTTTGCGGGTGGGGGCTGAGCCTACACCCACAGGCTTTTTAGGCAGGTGGCACGGTCTTGGGGACCATGGAGCAGTTATTGGTAGGCACACTTGCGAGGTGGGCTTAGTTACTTAAGCGGCCTGTCTTTGATGTGACTGCTAATTGTTGAAAATATTTCTTAATACCTGGGTCATTATGGAGCATTTAGTTTTGAAAGTATTTCTCAAAACGTGTCTCAAAGGGTGCTCGGAAGTTTTTTGTAAAAATTAGGACCCTTTTTAGTGTTATGGCGCGTGAGCAGAGTAAGTGGGTCTTGGATGCCCTTCTTACTTTAGATGCAAAAGAAACAATTGATTGACGGAATGCTGGACAATGCAGACATTCACCCCCAATCACAAGGTTCTGGGTTTAATCCACGATTCTTTTGCTCACCACACCACCCCAGTTTGGACCCAGTCATATGCAAATCAGTCTTGACCCTGTTGCTTGTGGGAACAGTCCAGACCGAACTGTCAAGCCAGGTCCTCCCTGGACCAGAAACAAGCATCCTGGGACCGGTTTCAAGGCATCACCATTTATCAGCCAGGCTAACTTGAATCCAGTGTGTAGTGAGCACGGGACCCACGTTTGGGCATACTCCTTCCACTTAGGGTGACATATGCAAAAGAAACATGGATGGAATGCTGGTCAATGTAGACATTCACCCCCAGTCACAAGGATCTGGGTTTAATCCATTGTTCTTTTGCTCACCACACCACCCCAGTTTGGACCCAGCCATATGCAAAGCAGTCTTGACCCTGTTCCTTGTGGGAAGAGTCCAGCCCAAACTGCCAAGCCAGGTCCTAACTGGACCGGAAACAAGCATCCTGGGATCTGTTTCAGGGCATCACCCTTCATCAGTCAGGCTAGCTTGAATCCAGTGTGTAGTGAGCACGGGACCCACATCTGGTAATGATTTTATTTGTACATGGTTAATTAAAACCTTTACCAAACAATTAGAATATTGCTAAAATGTGACTTAAAATTCGGTTTATACAACTTTCTAAAAAAAAAAAAAAATTTATTTACTTAATGTCAATTTGTGGCCATCATTGTATTTAAAAGTTCATGGCTGCAGAACACCGTATGAATGATTTTCAGTCTGGCTTTTTTATTAATCCGCGGGAAGCGTGCTCTTCTGTCTTTTTGCCATTAATCCAAAGAATTTTGTAACCTGACAATTTAATTTTGTTTTACTGGGGTTGAAGCACAGTTTGACCGCCTGCCTACATGTTCGAACACCATGTAGTTTGACCGATGGACGCAATAAATCGTACCTCAGGTCCTTTAATTTGGAGCAGATACAGATTACGTGAATAATATCTTCCTTGCCAACTTTGCACAAGCGACAGTATAGCGGAGAGTTTTTTCTTTCCCAGGGCGGGAGATGGGGGGCAGCTGGGATTACACCTAGGCGTAGTTTTAAAAACTTTTCCTTTGTCTTTAGATTCATCCCGTTGTTAAGATACTCTTGAGGCTGCAGTGCTGCATAGTCGCCGACCGTATTCCATCCGTGTGCTCTATTGAATAGTGTTTTCCTGTCCTCAATAAAGGCAATGATATGTACTTATTTTTTCGTGATTTTTTAAAAGTCAAAAGATCAATAGAGATGTCCCAGAGTTCTGACAGTCCCAGGATTTGGAGTGAATCAAATAAGTAATATCTGGCAGAGGATATTCGTGGGCGAATCAGCTCTGCTCATAAATTTGAGTTTAAAGAACCAACCTCGGCACTCCGAATCTGGCCAGGTAGTAACATACATGCCCCGTCTTTCCAGTGTTTGTTTTGACATACCAAATTCAAGCCAGATTTGTGCTGGAGAAACGTATCTTGGCAAGTTAAAGATTGCCATGTATGAGTTTGCTGCCACTATGTCCAATAGTATTTACAACAAGGGGTGGTGAGGGACAGAGTCTCTGAATTAAGCAGAATACTCTCACCCAGTCAAAAGATCAGGGCTAGATCCAACACCGTTTTTTAGCTCATTGCACCATCCCAGTTTCAGAACCTGGCTGTATGCAAATTAGTCTGTTCCTGTCCCAGTGCATGATGGGAACAGGGCAAACCAAACTACAAAAGCCAATTCTTACACTGGGAAGGAAACAAGCTTCCGGGGACCGGTTTCTGGCATTACAGCCGTCTTCGGCCCGGCTTGCTTGAATCCTGATGGTGCAATGAGCAAGGGACTCATGTCTGAGTATACCCTTCCACGCTTAGGGTGGACAAAAATATTTACAACAAGGGGTGGTGAGGGACAGAGTCTCTGAATTAAGCAGAATACTCTCACCCAGTCAAAAGATCAGGGCTAGATCCAACACCGTTTTTTAGCTCATTGCACCATCCCAGTTTCAGAACCTGGCTGTATGCAAATTAGTCTGTTCCTGTCCCAGTGCATGATGGGAACAGGGCAAACCAAACTACAAAAGCCAATTCTTACACTGGGAAGGAAACAAGCTTCCGGGGACCGGTTTCTGGCATTACAGCCGTCTTCGGCCCGGCTTGCTTGAATCCTGATGGTGCAATGAGCAAGGGACTCATGTCTGAGTATACCCTTCCATGCTTAGGGTGGACAAAAATATTTACAACAAGGGGTGGTGAGGGACAGAGTCTCTGAATTAAGCAGAATACTCTCACCCAGTCAAAAGATCAGGGCTAGATCCAACACCGTTTTTTAGCTCATTGCACCATCCCAGTTTCAGAACCTGGCTGTATGCAAATTAGTCTGTTCCTGTCCCAGTGCATGATGGGAACAGGGCAAACCAAACTACAAAAGCCAATTCTTACACTGGGAAGGAAACAAGCTTCCGGGGACCGGTTTCTGGCATTACAGCCGTCTTCGGCCCGGCTTGCTTGAATCCTGATGGTGCAATGAGCAAGGGACTCATGTCTGAGTAAACCCTTCCACGCTTAGGGTGGACAAAAATATTTACAACAAGGGGTGGTGAGGGACAGAGTCTCTGAATTAAGCAGAATACTCTCACCCAGTCAAAAGATCAGGGCTAGATCCAACACCGTTTTTTAGCTCATTGCACCATCCCAGTTTCAGAACCTGGCTGTATGCAAATTAGTCTGTTCCTGTCCCAGTGCATGATGGGAACAGGGCAAACCAAACTACAAAAGCCAAGCTTCCGGGGACCGGTTTCTGGCATTACAGCCGTGCCTTGATTCAAGCAACCCGGGCCGAAGACGGCTGAAATGCCAGAAACCGGTCCCCGGAAGCTTGTTTCCTTCCCAGTGTAAGAATTGGCTTTTGTAGTCTGGTCTGCCCTGTTCCCATGATGCACTGGGCCAGGGACAGACTAATTTGCATACAGCCAGGTTCTGAAACTGGGATGGTGCAATGAGCTAAAAAACGGTGTTGGATCTAGCCCTGATCTCTTGACTGGGTGACAGTACTCTGCTTAATTCAGAGACTCTGTCCATCACTACCCCTTGTTGTAAATAACTATGTCCAATAGGACAGCATCCTTTCCTTGAAGGGGTTCACTCCCATTTGTAAGGGTCGGTTGTAGCTTTGCTCGCAAGACCTGGAGCAGCGGATTAAGCGTTAAGTCAGGGAGCTTGATCTTTAGAGATTTTATTGCCAAACTGGTCATGGTTCCCTTCCCTCGTAATGATTCCAGTTGAAGCTTGAACGTGTTCTTGTGGTCCAAGATTACACCAAGATATTTGTAGGTGGTTACCAAGTACATTCCTTGTCCGTTTAAATGCCAGATGTGTTTTCTTTTTTCCGATAATTCACTGCCATGACTTTAGTTTTAGCAAAATTTATTTTCAATCGGCTTCTATCCGAAAAGGTGTGAGTTGTATTCAAAAGATGTTGAAGGCCGATTGGAGTTTGGCTGATTAAAACCAAGTTGTCCGCGTACAAAAGATTGGACAGTGTGGTTTTCCCTAGTTTTGGTGCTTGACAGGGGCAGTTGTCAAATTCTCATGAGAGGTCCGCAAGGAAGAGGTTAAATAAAAATGGTGCTAGAACACCTCCCTGTTTATGCCCTTTTGTTGCTGGAATCTGTTTGGAGAGGTGTGTTCCTGCTCCTACTTTAACCCTAATCCAGGTGTTTGTATGCAGTAATATCAGTTGGTCTAGGAGTTGTTTTGGTATACCCCATGTCTGGGGATACCCTTCCCACTTAGGGCAACATATGCAAGAGAAACAATTGATGGACGGAATGCTGGACAATGCCGACATTCACCCCTAGTCACAAGGATCTGAGTTTAATCCATCATTCTTTTGCTCACCACACCACCCAAGTTTGGACCCAGCCATATGCAAATCAGTTTTGACCCTGTTCCTTGTGGGAACAGTCCAGCTCGAACTACCCGGCTGAAGGGGGGGTGAAACTCCAAAACTGGTCCTAGGGTGCTTGTTCGGGCTGGACTGTTCCCAGAGGCACAGGATCAAGACTGGTTTGCATATGGCTAGGTTCTAACTGGAATGGCACGGTGAGGAAAAAAACTATGGATTTAGGCCCTAATCTCTGTACTGGGGTGAATGTATCACATTGTTCTGCATTCTGTCCATCAACTGTTGTTTTTGCATTTGTCAACCCGAGTGGGAAATGTATGACCCTGTGTACAGGCAGGTCACTCCCTCTACCTCCGCACAGCCTCTCCCCCCTGTGTGACGCTGCTGCCTCCTGCAGTCTGGTCCGCTGACTGCTGCTCCGCTCCTTGCTGACTGTTGGTTCGTGTCTGTACTGTTTTGTACTGTGCTGGTAGTCTGTTTTTTTTTTTACCCCTTCTTCTTTTGTACCCTTTGCTCCCTGCTGATTGTCCCCTTTTACCCCTTCTTCTTTTTGTACCCCTCGCTCTCTGTGACCATTCTTCCCCTGGCCCCCCTTGCCTTCTGTGTCCTTCCCGCCGCTCGCATCCCCCGCGGCCCCGCCCAGTCACTTCCCATTGGCCTCTCCGCTCCCGCCTCCCAGCTGCTCCTCCCTCCCTCTCCCACTCATATGGAGGCTGCACACCGGTAAGAGGAGCGACCCTTGACCCTGTGTACAGGCAGATCGCTCCCTCTACCTCTGTGCAGCCCCTCCCCCCTGTGTGATGCTGCTGCCTCCTGCAGTCTGGTCCGCTGACTGCTGCTCTGCTCCTTGCTGACTGTTGGTTCGTGTCTGTACTGTTTTGTACTGTGCTGGTAGTCAGTTTTTTTTACCCCCTCTTCTTTTGTACCCCTTGCTCCCTGCTGATTGTCCCCTTGTACCCCTTCTTCTTTTTGTACCCCTCGCTCTCTGTGACCGTTCCCCCTTGCCTTCTGTTTCCTTCCCACCGCTCGCGTCCCCCACGGCCCCGCCCCCTCACTTCCCATTGGCCTCCCTGCTCCCGCCTCCCAGCTGCTCCTCCCTCCCTCTCCCACTCTTATGGAGGCCGTGCAGCAGCCGCGCGCAGCAGGCGCGCCGCTGGCGCACCGAAGGCGCGCCTAAGGCAAGCCCATCTGCGCCCGTCCGAGCCTGGACCGTGCCCAGCACCAAGACCCCTGGCCCTCTACGTGACCAGCCCACCCGCCTGAGCTACAACGCCGCCACCCTCCACGCACTCAACGCCGGCCAGACCCCCGCCTGCCACCGAGCCACCCCGAAACACACCCACGGACCCTTCACCTGCCTGGCCTGCAAATTCACCTGCCTCCAGACCTGCACCGCACCCACCATGCCAAAGACCAGCGACAACCACCTCAAGTGCATCCTCCTCAACACCCGTTCCGTCCACAAGCACGCTGTCGAACTCTGGAACATCCTCGACTCTACATCGCCGGACGTCGCCTTCCTCACAGAAACCTGCATGAACGCCTCCTCAGCCCCGACATCGCCATAGCCATCCCGAATGGCTACAAGATCACCCGGAGGGACCGCGCCAACCAAACAGGAGGAGGCATCACCATCGTCCACAGAAGCACCATCCAAATCATGACCAACTCCAACGACAGTCTCACCGCCACCGAGCACCTTCACTTCCAGATACACAACGACCCCAAGACCACCCTCAGAGGTACCCTCATCCACAGACCCCCAGGACCGCGCACACAATTCAGCGAAGCCATCACCGATTTCATCAGCCCGAACGCCCTCTGCCTCCCCAGACTACATCCTCCTAGGAGACCTCAATTTTCACCTGGAAAACCACAATGACCTCAACACCATCACCCTGATGGACAACCTCGCCAACCTCGGATTCAAGCAACTGGTGAACTCCCCCACCCACTACGCCGGCCACACGCTTAACCCAGTCTTCCCCTCCAGTAACCACATCTCCTTCAGCCAAACCACCGGACTACACTGGGCAGACCACAGCTGCATCCACTTCAACTTCAGGAAAACGACGACCCACCACCACCAGCTACAGGCCCCCCAGAGATGCTGGAGCAAGATCACCACTGACCAGCTCACAATCTCCCTGAGCCAGAACCCTCCCAACAACACCACGGACCCCAACGAAGCAGCCCGCAACCTCACACAATGGCTCACCAACAGCGCCGATGCCCTTGCACCACTGAAGAATCCTCCCAGCAGACCCGGCAGCAAGAAAGCCTCGTGGTTCACCAACGACCTCAAAAACTCCAAGCAATCCTGCCGTACCCTCGAGACAGCCTGGCGCCAAGACCAATCTACAGAAAACATGACGGCCCTCAAGACCGCCATCCGCAAACACCACCAGCTGATCCGCACCACCAAAAGGACAGCTTTCAAAGAATGACTGGACAACAACACCCACAACAGCAAGGAACTCTTCAGCATCGTCAAAGAGCTCTCCAACCCCAGTGCCAGCAACAATGACATTGCGCCCTCGCAAGACCTCTGCGACTCACTCGCCTCATTCTTCCACCACAAGATCGCCGACATACACAACAGCTTCGGCACTGAGACCAGACACCCAACCACCGAACCAATGCCCCCCACCGCCACCCTCAGCACCTGGACCCCCGTCAGCACTGAAGACACCACCCGCGTGATGAACACCATCCACTCCGGCTCCCCTGCCGACCCCTGTCCTCACCACATCTTTAACAAAGCCGACTCCATCATGGCACCCCAACTCCGGAACATCATCAACAGCTCCTTCACATCTGCCACCTTTCCAGAGAGCTGGAAACATGCGGAGATCAGCGCCCTCCTAAAGAAGCCCACTGCGGACCCCACGGACCTCAAGAACTTTAGCCCCATCTCGCTCCTCCCTTTCCCAGCCAAAGTCATAGAGAAAACCATCAACAAACAGCTCACCACCTTCCTCGAGACAAACGGCTCCCTTAACCCATCGCAGTTCGGTTTCCGAGCAAACCACAGCACCGAGACCGCCCTCATCGCAGCTACCGACGACATCAGATCCCTGCTCGACAAAGGGCAAACTGTTGCCCTCATCCTCCTCGACCTATCAGCCGCATTCGACACAGTCTGCCACCGCACCCTAACAACCCGCCTCCACCACGTTGGGATCCAAGGAAAAGCTCTGGATTGGATCACCTCCTTCCTCTCCGACCGAACTCAGAGAGTCCGCCTCCCCTCCTTCCGCTCAGCGGCCACCAAGATCATCTGCGGCGTCCCTCAAGGTTCCTCGCTCAGCCCCACCCTCTTCAACGTCTACATGAGCCCCCTCGCAGCCATCGCACACCAACACAACCTGAACATCATCTCCTACGTTGACCACACCCAACTGATCCTCTCCCTCACCAACGACCCCGCCACTGCCAAAGCCAGCCTCCAGGAAGGAATGAAAGACGTCGCAGAATGGATGAAACTCAGCCGTCTGAAACTTAACTCTGACAAGACGGAAGTCCTCATCCTCGGGCCATCACCCTCCGACTGGGACTACTCCTGGTGGCCCCCCGCTCTGGGCACCGCCCCCAAGCCCACGGACCACGCACGCAACCTGGGCTTTATCCTGGACTCCTCCCTCACGATGTCCAAGCAAGTCAACGCCGTCTCGTCATCCTGTTTCAAAACCCTGCGCATGCTCCAAAAGATCTTCCGGTGGATCCCCATCGAAACCAGAAAGACGGTCACCCAGGCCCTCGTCACCAGCCGACTGGACTATGGGAACGCCCTCTACGCCAGAACCACAGCCAAACTACAGAAAAGACTGCAGCGCATGCAGAACGCCTCCGCACGACTGGTCCTGGACATCCCCCGGCACAGCCACATCTCAGCCCATCTGAGAGACCTGCACTGGCTCCCCGTCAGCAAGAGGATCACGTTTAGGCTCCTCACCCACGCTCACAATGCTCTCCACGACATGGGCCCCAAATACCTCAGCAACCGCCTCACCTTCTACACACCCACCCGCCAGCACTGATCCACCAGCCTCGCCCTCATCACCGTCCCACGGTTTCGCAGAACCACCACCGGAGGAAGATCTTTCTCCTTCCTGGCAGCCAAGACATGGAACTCCCTCCCGAACCATCAGCGGCTGACCCAGGACCATCTCTCCTTCAGGAAGCAACTCAAGACCTGGCTCTTCGAGCAGTAGGAGCACCCCCCTCCCCCCAGCGCCTTGAGACCCTCGCGGGTGAGTAGTGAGCTTTATAAATGCGATGATTGATTGATGCCCAGACGTGGGTCCTGTGCTCTCTATGCCACTAGAATCAAGCTATCCTGGCTGAAGAGGGGTGAAGCCCTGAAACTGGTCCTAGGATGCTTGTTTCCAGTCCAGGGAGGAACTGGCTTGGCAGTTCGGGCTGGACTGTTCCAATGAGGCACAGGGTCAGGACTGATTTGCATATGGCTGGGTTCAAACTGCAATGGCATGGTGAGCAAAAAAAAATAGATTTAAGCCCAGATCTCTGTAGTGGGGTGAATGTATGACATTGTTCTGCATTCTGTCCATCAACCGTTGTTTTTGCTGCCTACTTTAGAAGGAGAGGTGAGGTTGGAGCTAAGACTCCAGGCATGAGTCCCACGGAGGGCTCTTCCCCAGAGGTCAGTGAGGGGTGGTGGTGGTGGAGGTAGTGAGGGGTTGTGGTGGTGGAAGTTTTGGTCTGCTCTGCTCGCCGCCTAAAATTAATGTAAGGAACGAAACTCAGAGTGCCTGTGGAGCGGGTGAAGAGGGTAAAACACTCCCGGTGGGCCAGCCCTCCAAGTCTGAAAGGCCTTGTCAGAAGGTGCGCCTGAAAATCAAGCAGGAGACTGCAGGAGGAGCAAGATGGCCAGATCATGGGGGCATCAGACGGCAGCAGTGTCTGGGCCACGCAGGGCTCTAAGGCACGAAGGCGGTCGACTTACTGCCAGCGGATGAGGAGTTCATTCCTGAGGCCGAGGGGAACAGTGCAGGTTTGGAAGCATTATGAGTGCAGCATGGGGGCCGGCAGTGCAAAGATGCACTGGCGGGTCCGGTGAGTCTGTTTCAGGAAGTATTGGTGCCCTAGGCAGAAGGAGGCAGGCCAAGCATGACAGAGGACTACCGCTCAATCTCTCGTGCAGTAGCAAGCAGGCCTGTGAGGGAAACATTCAAAGGTGGATATCCTGGCAGAAGCAGGATGGCCCGGGAGACAGGCCTGCCTTGTTCTAGGACTCAGACAGTGCACATGTTGTATAGGCTCGCCATTTGCCGGCTCCATTGTCCGTATCTTAATATTTCTCCTGATTTGTCCATTGCATGCTTTCACAATGACTCTTCCTGTGTTTACCCTTCCCCGAGAGTATGGACCAATTACTACTATCAATCTTCTCCTTTCATTTAATGACAACTTTAGGAACTCCTTTGTTCTTTCTTTAAGAGCCCACCTTAGGAACGGTTGTGTTTTCACTCACTCTCAGCGCATTGCCATTTCTGTAAATGGTAAATCATGTTCTTATCTCGTTTCTTGTCCCGTCCTCTAATCACCCTCCTCCCTCTGTCGCTTTCTCCATCCCACGCCCCCATGTCTGCTTGCCCTGTGTTTCTCTGACCATCATGAAATTGCTCTCCTCCACTCCACATTTTTTTATCCCATCCCCCAATCACCCTTCTCCTGTTGTAGCTTGCTCCCTCTCATGTTCCCATGGCTCTTGCCCTGTGCTTCTCCGACCGTAATGTAACAGGCTTGCAAATCCAGTTCTTATCTTGTTTTCAAGCCACACATGTTTTTCGATTACCAGGAGAGCATTCGCAGGAGAGAGTGAGAAAGTCATCAATCCCCTCCATGGTGTCAATTGCCTTGTAATGTCACATGTCTGCTGAATTTCAGCTGCCCTTCACTCACTCATTCTCACCCCTCTCCCCACCCCTGAGATAGTTACAAAAAAACAGGAACAGGTCATAAAAGGCTCACTGGTTACTAATAAAACAGGCTGCGGGAAGGTATTGTTTCAAGTCACTTGATAGCATTGTAACGCACCACATACCACCAATTGCACTCCTAGATGCTGGATGGCATCTGTATAGGTACCGTTGTGGTTTACATACAGCACACAGTACATCAGAAAAACCCTCAATTGTCTTGCAGGGTCACATGACTGAAATTGAAATTGAAATTGACTGATTCATTTCAGCTGGCCTTCACTCACTCATTCTCACCCCCCCCCTCCTAATCCCTGAGATAGTTACATAAAACTGGAACACATCATAACAGGTTCGCTGGTTACTAATAAAACAGGCTGCGGGAAGGGCTACGTTAAGTTCACTATATTATCGTTGTAAAGCGACACATACAATATAATAGATCTTTGAGAGTGCCCTCGGTAAGGGGGTCCGAAATGCGATGGTCTCGGTATCCGGGTCTGGTAATACAGCTTGCAAGGCCACAATGGGGGTTCTTGCTGGCACCGGGAATCTGCGCCGATTTCATCGCATTTCGGACCCCCTTACCGAGGGCACTCTCAAAGATCTATTATGGTTCTTTGCTCTTAAGCAAATTAATATAACAAGTACAAGAAATCTTCTTTAATTGAGTGCTACACAATTGTGATATATTTGCGAATGTGTAATTTCAAGGCAATTACCCTCTGTCCTGAGGATGAACCTTTATTAATTATGGTTCGAAACGTCGTCGACACATTACACTAAATGCATAAATTGTTTTATACTTTTTTCTTGCATATGTGTATACTTTAGATTGTCTGGTTTATGATTTATCCTAATCAGATGTCCTGCTATTGCCTGCTATTTTGTATGTTGTATGTCTTCTCAGTGTGTTAGTCGGACACCGGCCGGTGTCCCGCTTTTATCACACTCAGTGTTCTATTGTTTTAGAATTACCTTTGTATCAGGGAAATAAATTGTCCGGCTGGACATTTCCCCTAACAATATATTTCCATTTGGTCTATATTTATTTCTTCTTTTCATTGTTTTTGCTCTAAGGACCCTTGTTCTTTATAATGCAGATGATCTCGGTGGCCGCTGAGCGGAAGGGAGGAAGGGGATCTCTCTGGGTTCTGTCGGAGAGGAATGAGGTGATCCAGTCCAGGGCCTTTCCTTGGATCCCAAGGCTGTGGAGGCGGGTTATCAGGGTGTGATGGCAGACGTGTCAAAGGCGGCTGAGAAGGTCTAGGAGGATGAGAGAGGTTGTTTCCCCGTTGTCAAGCAGGGACCTGATGTCCTCGGTGGCCACGATGAGGGCGGTCTCGGTGCTGTGGTTGGCTCGAAATCCGGACTGGGATGGGTCGAGGGAGCCATTTGCCTCAAGGAATGCGGTCAGATGTTTGTTGACGGTTTTCTCGATGACTTTTGCCGGGAAGGGGTGAAGAGAGATTGGGCGGAAGTTCTTGAGGTCTTTGGGGTCCGCTGTTGGTTTCTTCAGTAGGGCGTTGATCTCTGCGTGCTTCCAGCTCTCTTAGAAGGTGGCGGATGTGAAGGAGCTGTTTATGATGTTCCGGAGTTGGGGTGCGATGATGGTGTCAGCTTTGTTGAAGATGTAGTGAGGGCATGGGTCGAAGGGAGAGCTGGAGTGGATGGTGTTCATCACATTGGTGGTGTCTTCAGTGCTGATGGGAGTCCAGGCGAGGGTGGTGGTAGGGGGCGTTGGTTCAGTGGCTGGAGGTGGGGTCTGGGCGCCGAAGCTGTCGTGCATATCGGCGATCTTACGGTGGAAGAACATGGCGAGGGAATTGCAGAGATCTTGTGATGGTGTGATGCTCTTTTACGATGCTGAAGAGTTCCTTGCTGTTGTGTATGTTGTTGTCCAGCCGCTCTTTGAACGATGTCCTTTTGGTGGTACGGTCCAGCTGGTGGTGTTTGCGAGTGGCATTCTTGAGGGCTGTCAGGTTTTCTGTCGTCTGTTCATGGCGCCACGCTTTCTCGAGGGTTCGGCAGGATTTCTTCAATTCTTTGAGGTCGTCGGTGAACCACGCAGCTATCCTGTTGCCGTGCTTGCCTGGAGGGTTCTTCAGTGGTGCAAGGGCGTCGGCGCAGTTGGTGATCCACTGTGTGAGGTTGGTGGCTGCGTCGTTGGTGTCAGCAGTGTCGATTGGTAGGTTCTGTCTGTGGTGACTTTGCTCCAGCATCTGCGGGGGATCTCTTGCGGGCGGTGGAGGGGTGTGGTCTTCTTAAAGGTGAAGTGGATGCAGCTGTGATCGGTCCAGTGTAGCCCGACCAGCCCAGGGGCACCAATGAGGCACTTTGCACGTGCATGGTCTCTAAGCCCTATTACAGTGGTAATAAATAATACAATACTGTTATATAACACTTTAAGACTGACATATCTAAGTACTGCAAAAAATGTGTTACTGTACAAAAATTAACAAAAGACACACAATTGATAGACGGAATGCAGAATAAATCAAAACATTAACCCCAATCAAGAGATCTGGGTTAAATCCTTCACTCTTTTGCTCACCATGCCACCTCAGTTTCGACCTGGCCATATGCAAATCAATCTTGACCCTGTGCCTCATGGGAACAGTCCAGCCCGAACTGCCAAGCCAAGTCCTACCTGGACCGGAAACAAGCAATGTTTCAGTCCAGGGAGGACCTAACCTGGCAGTTCGGGCTGGACTGTTCCCATTGGGCGCAGGGTCAAGACTGATTTGCATATGGCTGGGTCCAAACTGGAATGGCATGGTGAGCAAAAAAACAACGGATTTAGGCCCAGATCTTTGTACTGGGGTGAATGTATGACATTGTTCCGCATTCTGTCCATCAATTGTTCTTTTTGCATTTGTCACCCTGAGTGGGACAAGTATGCTCAGACACGAGTCCTGTGCTCTCCATGCCACTGAAGTCAAGCTATCCTGAGTGATGAGGACTGTAATCCCGTAACCAGTCCTAAGATGCTCGTTTCCAGGCCTGGGAGGACCTATCCTGGCAGTTTGGGCTGGATTGTTCCCATTGGGCGCAGGGTCAAGACTGATTTGCATATGGCAGGCTCCAAACTGGAATGGCATAGTGAGCAAAAAAACGATGGATTTAGGCCTAGATCTCTGTACTGGGGTGAATGTATGACATTGTTCTGCATTCTGTCCATCAATTGTTCTTTTTGCACAGTTTATTAATGGACCCATGAGTAAGGTGCAAATGATCCACAAGATAGCTGAGTGCTCTAAATAGGTTACTTCTTTCAAATATGTATTCTAAATCAATATGTAATAGATATGTTCAGGCAATATCACAGTTGGCGCCCGAGTCCTGACCGCAGGCGGGCAAGACGCAGTAATACATTGCCGAGGATCCCTAGCGGCACTGACGTCAACGTTGCAGGAGACAGGAAGCTTTAACTTTGCTTCCGTCTCCCTCGACATTGCTGATTATTCTGGAGCCAGAGCCGGAGCCTCAGCGCGAGAAGGCACTTATTGTTCTGCTGTGTGGGTCACAGTCTGGTGCGGGTGCACCAACTTTTGCTCTGATTCTATTACAGGACCGGAGGCTTCAGATTATGCTTACTCTCTCTTTACTGCAAAATTAACAGCAGCCAACATTCAAAAGACATTGAAAGTAAAACATTCCCAGAATGCCTAGCGTCACATTTTCAACACCATAGAGACTAGCCCTATAAATAACTGTCCACACCGGAACACTCCCTCTTTCTTTGCTGCTCCTCCCAGAGTTAAGTGCTCAATTTTATTCTTGCCCTAACTCGTATTGCTTTAGTTTATATTGTCTTTGGCTATATTATTTTGATGGTTTAAAGCACCGGGTGTGATTTCAATTAATGCACTATGTTTTTCTGGTAACACGCAAATGTATTCTGAGATTATCAGTTGGTAGCGCGTTGCGCTAGCGCTCATACTGGGCTCTCGAAAGGTGGCGGTTGTCAACAGAAACACGCTCTCACCTTCCGACTGCTTTTTCTCCTCACCAGATTCACCACACATCTGCGCAGCGGTGCGCGGAGCCTTCGTCCATCGGGCCCGCATTGTCAGAGAGCCTCACTTCGTATAGCCCAATTGGGCTTGTTTTGGGCTACGCAATGCTCATTATCGTTTTCCTGCTCGCTCCGCACGTTTTTTCAAACACGATCCGGAGCTCAAGCTTGTCCTTCCTGTACCTTGCAGACGCCCATCCTGGGCTGAAGAATTTGGCATGCTATAGTCGTGTGCAGGCTACTATATATTGATTTCTGGTTCTCTATGCCCCTTGGAGCTGTTTTTTCTGACTACAGCTTTTCAGAGGACAATTTAAATATATATATTATAATTTATTCTTTCACCAGGGCTGGTACCCCTTGACTGATTCCATTGGGATCTTGTTGATTTCTCATACAGTCTCTCGCCTTAAGATTAAGCGATGGAAGACTGGTCCTATTTCGAGGAGGATGAGTTTGGATACTATTAGGAGGAGCATGGGACCCTCCTGGAGGACAACCTTGTGAATGTCCTTGACGCTTCTGTTCAAGACTCTGTTAATAATACGGTGGAAGAAGCGTCCCTAAGACTGTTAACAACCATTCCCATTTTTCTGCACCATCGCAGGTTCCTTCAGTTCCGATGGTGTGGCAGACGCCTGGAATATTTGGTCCTGCCTTTTGGTCTCTTGTCGGCTCCTTGGTGCTTCTCCAAGTTATTGAAACTGGTGATTGCACACCTTTGGGAGCAGGGATTACGCTTAAGAGTGTACCTAGACGGCATTCTGATAATGGCTCCTTCGGCTTCCCTTGTGACCCTTCACCTGCAGATAACAATGACAATGTTAGAGGGTCTGGGATTTGTCTTAAACAAGTCGAAGTCAGTTTTGGTTCAGACACAGTCCTTGGAATTCCTGGGATTTGTGATCAACTCTCATTCAACCCAGCTTCAGTTGCCCAAGCAGAAACTGAGGGATCTGAAGAAGGAATTGAGAAAAACTCTAGACATACAAGCGATGTCCTTGCGGGCGATCGCTCGCTTAGTGGGCCTATAGGCATCATCCATAGAGGCAATTTTCCCGGGACCTTTACATTACCGAGCCCTTCAACGTCTCAAGATCAGACATCTGCAACAGGGTCTGTCTTACTCGGATCAAGTCCCGCTCACCGACGATGCCCGAGCGGAGATTCAATGGTGGTTGACTCACATCGACGCATGGAATGGTTGGGCAATCTTCGGATCTCTCCCAGAAGTGGTCATAGAGTTCGGTGCCAGCAGTAAAGAGAGAATAAGCATAATATTTGCCTCCGTGTCCTTATAGAATTGAAAATTCTTTGCGCAAATGCTATCAAATTTTTTATTCTATTTCCTGATTGGAGGCCATTACGATTCTCTCAAACTCAACGAGAATCCTCGTGATACATTTTTGAAGTTATTTGCATATCCCGCTCTTGTTTTTGGAATTACGTACTTTATTATTCATTGCAGGCATTTTCCTATTGTATGATTTATATCTTTAAAGTGGATTTTACTGCAACTGAGTTCCTCCCTGTTGGAAAGACACATGTATGTAGTCTATAGCAGGGAATTCGTTACCCCCCACCCCCATCCCATCCCCCCGCTGGCTGAGCCTGGTCATATGCTCATGCAGGTAGAAGGAACAACACCTTGACATTTATTCCTCATGAAACTTTATTGCTTGAATTTGAGAAATTTTTTAAATGGTGTGTGTGCTATGATTATAATAACACCTTATGATTTCAATGTCTGATGTTAACATGGTTTCTCGCTTCTTAACTGCCTTACTAACAGGGCACTGTGGTTTAGAGGTCCCTGATTCCCTCATACAGTTCCTGCGAAGCGTGGTTCAGGCATTTTTTGGGTAGGTAGAATTCTGTAGATGATTCTGGAACAGTGGTTTTGTAATGCTATTTGGTGTTCACAGAAACATAATTTACATATTAGACGTACAGATATATATCTATATCTTTATATTATTTTTTGTTCCAGCATATACTTTCTCAGTGGCATCTAGAATCCATTGGTCACATTCCTTTGCTTCAGAGATTGAGAGTGTACGTTCGTTGGTGTGCTTCGCTGTAACGTTCTTTTCCCTGACAGGTAAAATATATTGTGTTCTTGCTTAATACTAGTAGAGCGTGAGGTAGAGAGAGATAATAGAAATGCTTATACAATATTATTTATTGTGTGTTCTCTTTTTCTGGTTTAGGTCTCCCTCCCCGAGGTCCCCATCCTTTCTTTCCATCGCTTGATTGCTTTACCGATCTGAGCTATTAGAGCAAACAGACTTGATGCTATCAAGAGGTGGACATACTTGAGCATCGTTCCAACCCTAAGGAATAGGTGGATCTGACAGAATAATCGGCCCACTGGTTATTCTCCTCCTGATCTGATTATTTGCCTCTTATGGCTACTTTAGAGGATATGTTGGCCACTTTACATGTGGTACAGCAGGAATTAGTTGCGTCTAGAGCAGAGACGACTGCGTTATAGTTTAAAGTTGGACACATGCAAAGAAACCCATTTGATGCAGGGAGTAGTTCTCCATTGTATACTCATCCCATTACAGTGGAAATGCCCAATCCGGTACCATTAGCCCTTCCTGAAAGGTATAATGGAGATGCCCACAAGATACAAGTGTTTATCACTCAAGTGTTACTGCATTTCACATGCAAGCCTAAAGTATTTGCCACCAACAAGGCGAAGGTGGCTTTTCTTATTTCGCATCTCGCAGGAGATGCAGCACAGTGGGCAGTGTCCTTAGTGCAAAGTGACGATCCCTCACTCTATGACTGGGAGGTGTTTGGAGCAGGTTTTGAGCCCATATTTAATAGAAGAGCTTATATTCGGTCAGCAGATCGTGAATTACTAGAATTGATACAAGGAAGCAAAGAAGTCGCATTCTATATAACGGCATTCAGAAGATTAGTAGCAGAGACAAAGTGGCCAGAAAAGAAATCGTATGCCTTATTTTATCAGGGTTTAAGAGATGACCTAAAAGACATCCTATCCCAAATTGAACATCAGCCAGCTTCTTGTACTGAACAAATTAATTTAACCTTGAGGTTGGAATATCGAATGAATGAAAGCAAGGGTGATAGACGTAAAGAGAGTACATTTCCCAGATTTGAACGTTCACGAAATACTGACAAACCGCCCAGAATTACTCCTGAACCAATGGAAATAGGTACTTTTTGATCTTCGCTAACAGTAGATGAGAAGGGCCTACGCAGAAAAAATGGTCTCTGCTTATATTGTGGCAAAAAAGGACATTATGTATGGGATTGTATTCTGGAACCGCCCATGAATCGACTGGGAGGAAAAAGGTATGAAGGATCCAATGTTAAGAGGGAGACGGAAAACTAAAGTGCTCGGGAAAGACAGAAGGGGTATCCTCGAGCAAGTATTTTGTCCCTTCCTTAGATGCCAGTGGATGTATGGATCTGAAAAGGTTCTTTTTTATTAGTATCCAGATCAAGATAAATGATGTATGGCAAATAACCGACGCTTTGGTTGATTCAGGAGCTACAAGAACTTTTATGGATGAGACAGTAGATCCTCAAATGCATCAATCCATTGGTAGTTAAATTGGCATTACCATCCAATTTACACTTTCATCCGACCTTTCATGTTTCCTTGCTTAAACCTTCCATTTCTCCTGTAAAGAAAACACCCGTTCCTATATGGATAAATGGTGAGAAGAGGTATGTGGTACGTAAAATACTAGATGCCAAGATGAGAGGCCTACAGAGAGGGTATTTGGTATCCTGGAAGGGTTACGGACCTGAAGAAAATTCAGGGGAACCAGCAAGTGGGATACACACCCCTAAAAGGATTGAAGCTTTTCATCAGAGATGCTTGCAATAGCTTTGACTCTGTCAGAGTTCTACTAAAAGGGGATGTACAGTCACGGTTTGCGAGTGCGTTTTAGACGCACTGTGAACACTGCCCTAGTCCTGTGCGTGGGCGGGGAAGATAGAGATAGGACTCAATACTACATTGCCCAGGATCCCTAGCGGCACTGACGTCAACATCTCGGGAGACAGGAAGCGTTATCTTTGCTTCCGTCTCCCTCAGCGTTGCTGATTATTCTGGAGCCGGAATCTCAGCGCACAGAATGCTTCTTGTTCTGCTGTGTCGGTCATGGTCTGGTAAGGGTGCGGATGCACCAACTTTGACTCTGATTATATTTCCCGTTTGGAGGCCATTCGATTCTCTTAAACTCAATGAGAATCCTTGTGATACAACTTTGAGGTCATTTGCATATCCTGCACAAGTTTTTGGAATTAAGTACTTTACTATTCATTGCAGGCATTTTCCTAGCGGACGATTCATATCCCTATAGTGGATTTTACTTCAACTGAGTTCCTCCCTGTTGGAAAGACATACGTATGTAGTCTATTGCAGGTGGCAGGGACTTTGTTGTCAGTTTAACCTTTATCCTATCCTTTCCCTCCTTGACATTTATTCTTCATGAAACTTTATTGCTCAAATCTGTCAATTTGTAGTGCCTCTACCAGTTGTAGGTGTTCCATTTAAGTGGGAGGTAACAGACATAGTTGGTCCATTGAAACCTTCTCCTCACATTCAAGTAAGAAATATATCTTGGTTGTATCAGATGAAACGAGGACGGGTTGGAACATGTTAAGTTATTTTGAAAATCAATCACTAATGTATGATGAAGATGTAAGATGTTTAGAAATGGTTAACAGGGTAGTGACTATGGGCCCGATGTAGGTAATTTATTTTTACCGGTTCTTAAACACCGATTCATACCGAATCGGTATTTATGAATCGGAAAACCAGATGTAGGAAAATAATCGGTAAAAAATACCGATTCTGTAACATTCGGAATCCACACTCGGTAAATACCGAATCGGTAATCACCGAATCGGTAATCTCCGATTCGGTAACACCCATTCAACCCTATGGGCCTCCAGTCCCATAGGAATGAATGGGAGACACCGACTCGGAGATTACCGAATCGGTATTTACCAAATCCGTATTTACCGAATCGGTAAAATCCGATCTCGAGAATTCGAATAGATGACATGTGAGCCAGTGAACCAATCAGGGACACCCACCACACCCCACAACAAAGCAACTAAGAAAGCAACCAATCATATGCAAGTACCACACCCCAGTACCTGGAGGTGGCCACACCCATGCAGGTGCAGAGCATCATAACTGTAGAGAGAGCTGGAGGGGAGACAGAGGAGCAGGCTGTACTGAGCCCAGCAGAGCATCACCATGGAGTCCCAGGAAGCCCAAAAGGATTGAGGTGACAGAAAGAGGAAGCTGAAATTCAGCACAACTGAGCTCAAGGTGCTGGTGGAGGAGGTAGTGCAGCATTACAGCCAGCTTTTTGGGAGACAGTCCCTGCAAGTAGCAGAGTCTGTACAGAGGAACACCTGGCTGGCAATCCAGAGCAAAGTAAATGCCCTAGGAGTCACACATCGTGAAATAGATGACATCGAGAAAAGGTGGTATGATCTGAGGATCACCACCAAAAAGAAGATCGCCACCCAGAGAAAGGAATCCACTGCCACAGGTGGGGGGAAGAGCCGTGCACCAAGCCTCACTGAACTGGAGCAGCTTGTGGAATCCACCATGGAGCCTGAGAGCATACACGGGATTGGGAATGCTGACAGCTCAGCCAGAGCTGCAAGAAAGAAAGGTAAGATGCAGGGACATGTACCCCACCCATTCCCTGGCCCCTTCCCCTACGTGGGTGACTCACTCACAATCCAGCACACATGACAGTAGTCACCAGCAATGCATCATGGTAGTCGTAGTCATAGGAACATTCATTAAAGCAGCCAACACTGAACACTGCATGCCATGCCACACTCCCCATACACAAGCAGTTGAGGCATATGAAATTGTGTGTTAGGAATTTGTGTGATGAAAACACACAGCTGATCATTGTCTATGTCTGCCCACAGAAGAGTCATCGCGCAGTGCAGCGCAGGGAGGGGAGTCAAGTGCACCAACAACGGCTGCGAGGGAGAAGCCCACAGACACAGCAGGACCAAGCACTGTCCCTGAGGACACTACCACAACGCAGGTACCCACAGCAATGGAGCAAGACACCACTGCACAGCCACTGTCACCCCTGCTGTTTGAGACACAGACTCCGGCAGCACCTGCAGATGCCACAACACCAAGCTCAGGGTCCTCTGTGCATGTGAGGGCAAGGAGGCAGGACGTACCACCATCCAGGATCCTGGAAAGCTCTGATGAGGAAGAGGTGGAGGCTCCCAGACCTAGCACTCCACCACTGGCTGGCAACGCAGGGCAACAAGGGGTCATTAGGATCTGGCGTGCAAGTGACCGTGGCCATAGGGCACGTGAGCGAGACGAGGGGCAGAATGTGCAGGGGGTCATTGCTGGTCTGGAAACCACTATGGTTAAGGTCCAGCGCATGCAGGCCAAAGGGATCATGGCAGTGCACAGACAGGTGCGCATCCTGAACAGCAGGATGTCAAACATTGACCGGGGGATATCTGCCATGGCAAAAGGAATGGAGTCCATGGCCAAAGGAATGGAGTCCATGGCAGAGGGGGTGAGGGACATGGGTGTGCGCATGGGTTCCCTCTGTGACAGGCTGGAGAGTGACCACACAGAAAGGCGCAGGTATAGGCGCGAAGTCAAGCAGCTGAATCAGTCAATCAACCGGCTGTCAACTGCGACCACACTGCTATGCCGCCGGTCAGTGAACATGCAGACTGACATTGTGCACTGCTGCAGTGACTTGTCCAGGGGGATGGGGAGGGTGACCTCTGCTATGGAGGTACTGCTGACACAGCAGACAGCCACTGCTGGTAACACGTGTGTTGGGGACACAGGGAGTCCACAAGCAGGAGTGGATCCAGCACGCCTGTACAGGACATTCGTCGGAGCAGCAGACTCCATGCTGATGACACTGGCACCACTGCACAGGTTGACCCCCTGCCCCGTGGCTCCCACAACATTATGCGTAAGAGCAAACATTAAAAAATCATCATGAACACAGGACAGGTCACAGTGAAGTGAACTTTGGCCACCCAGTGTGAAAAGTGAATTTAATTTGGTTTATATGGTCTTGAATAGTGCAGTAGTGCATATTAAAGTGAGTGCTTCAAGACCTGAACATGCCTGTGTTTCATCTAAGTATGGGCGGATTTTGCGAATTGGCAATCCGCGAACTTGCGTATTTACGGATTCGCAATCTGCAAAATCCGCGAACTCTCGCAAATTTGCGTATTTTTTTTTTGTGTTCGCAAGGGTTTCTGCCAGTTCGCGAGGATTTTGTACCAGTTCGCAATTGCGAACTTATTTGCCGGCTCGCAACGGCCGCGACTATATTGTTTCTACGTCTGGTTCACCATCACAGGTTCACAGCACCCTCTGTTTCACCACTGCCACCCTCTGGTACACCCATGCCACCCTCTGGTACATCACTGCCACCCTCTGGTTTGCTTATCACTGTAGATTATGGGGGTGAAAAAAAGCAAGCTCACCTGCCCTGCTTCAACTGACATGAATTAATTTGGGGTTGATTAATGTGTCACTGAATTTAAACTGCCAGCCTGGCACCTGCTTCCTTATCTGTAATTTGCTTTCTGTTGCAGTGCAATTTTTTTTCACAGGATCTTTGTGGCCTACTTGTAGCTATTCTATGAGCCTGCTGTGAGGGTCAGAGCAGGGTCATAGAATAGTTGCAAATAGGCAACTGAACTCTGGAGGGGCCCCTCAGGAAGCACTAGAGGGAATGGTTACAAATGTTAAGATTGAACTTTTGCACCTGCTGAGTGCTTTCAGTTTTGCAAAAATCGTTTTTCTGCAATTTCGCGCGATTTGCGGGGCGCGAATCCATGTGAGATCGATTTCGGAAGCCGCGAATTTGTGCGAATACACGATTTGTTTTTTTGCGGCGTGTTTGTTCGCGTGATTTTTTGCGTGTTTGCAAGCCGCTTGTAGCGCAACGTTTGCGAAGTTACCCTAGCGGTCGTACATGGGCGCAGCCATCTTGTTTGCGTGACGTAATTCCGTTTCCGGGCGCTATGTGTAATCTCACAAAGTGTGCGGCTCGCTAGTACAATTTTGCGTGTGATCGCGAGGAAAATCTCGCGCGAACTTACCCACGCGGTCGTGAACGGGCGCGGCCATCTTGTTTCTCATTCATTGCTATGGTTCTGGGCATGCTTTCTGTATCCTCTCTGAATCTCTGCCATCCTTTGCTTGTTTGAAGTTTTTTTTAATCTATTTTACTTATTATCTATCCCTCTATTTTTCTAGCTCTATATTTTTGTGTTTTCTGCTACTTTTTGTTAATTTTAAACTACTTTTTTAAACGCTTTTCTTTTCTTCTTCCCTATTCTATTTCTTCTTTATTATTTAGCTTCCTTTCTGCCCAGACCATGGTAAAGGGAGCCGGGAAGCAGCCCGCGAAGGGGAAGGGTCCCGCACCCCGTGCCCGGCTCCCGTGCGGGCGTTTGAGGGGGGAGCAAGTTATAGCTCGGGAGATTTTTAGTGCGGAGGAGGTGGCCGCTCTAGTCTTTCATGTCCAGCGCCGCCTCCCCAAGACCATCATGGGAGGCGGCAAGATCGCTACCGGCTACGGGATCCGGGAGCGCCGGAAGCGGTGGGAGAAGGTGTACCGGGCCATGTTTGAACACTCTGGGGTCCGGCGCACCTACAACCAGGCCAACCAACGCTGGACGGATCTCATGGACCGGGAACGCGACTTGCTGGATGTGCTCGGCGTCGAGATCCCCGGGATTGGTGAGTAGTAGTAGCTATTTCTAGCTATTTCATCACTACTCTGTTTTCTCCCGCTCTGTGTGTTATTATATTGCAAATTTTTGTTTTTTGCCAAGAGCAATAATGCTGCCGATTACATTGTAGGTAAATTATATTTCAAAATCTTCTGTGCATTTCAAGTGCACTGCTCTCCTTCTCAAAAGCCTTGCTACTATGCTTATTTGTTTTCTATTTTGTGTTCATTTCATTGGCCTGAGAAATTATGTATGAGTGTAGTGTAAAGAACTGCGTAATGCTAGACACTAAGGGTCAGATTTTCAATTACCGCCGCATCCCTGCAAAGTAGCAGGGATGCGCCAGTAATTGTGCGCCACGCCACCACCACCCATGGTGCGCCGTATTTACAGTGTGCCCAAAACGTCACAGAAGCCTTACGCATCTGTGCCGTAAATGCGGCGCATTGCTGGAGTTGCGTGACAACGATGGCGCAGCTCTAGCAATGCTTTGGGGTGCCCTATCTCCCCAATGCTGCATCAAGCCGTACGTCTGCTTCAAGCAGGCGCAGGGTTTGAGTCACGCATCATTGTCCTAAAAGTGACTGATTGACATCTGGTAGATTTCCCTCAGCCACTTTTAGGATGCGTTCCTGCGCAGGAACGCCCTCCCTTGCGCCGGAACGCCCCCTGATGGCGCAGGGCTTTACAACGTGATGCATCTCCCATATGCGTCACGTTGTTAATATACGCCGCACCATGGCGCCTCTAATGTTCTGCCGCTGCGTCACAAAAGTCACGCAACAATGGAGCAAAAGAGCCGCAAGGGGCTTCTAAATCAGCCCCTACAGACTCAAGTCAAGTCCTTCCTTCGTACACATGGCGATAAGAAGAAATAGTGGTGGTGGATTGATAGTTTGAGTATTAACTGATCTGCAATCACGATGGACTTTGTCTGTCACTTCATTTGCTGCGGACTGCTGCCTGCCAGTCCTAGGCGAACCTTTTTAGTAGTTTGTTTAGTGAGTTACATAAGGACTTTCCAAGTCGACGGTCTGCAAATCAAGCAATACTAATAACGTAGTAGACCACATGAGATCGGTCAATATATCCCGTTGAATAGTTGTCTATTTGCTATTTCGCCGAAATATTTTGTTATTGTTCTTTTGAAATGTTTGATTTGGTTGACAATAATCATCCATGTTTTCGGGTCTTTCTTTCTTTCATGTTGTACATCAGCTCCCCCCAGGGGCAAGAGGACAGAGGAGGAGGTGGTTGCTGCTGCTGTAGAAGGCCAGGATCGGCCAGGCGAGGGCAGTGGCCCCAGTAAGTTTTCATTTTAATATAGAGTACCTATTTTTTCCTAGCGTTCCTCATTCGATTGTTTATAAATCGTCTTTGATCTTCTTGTAGACTGTATCTAAATTCTTATCCTGCCTCGACTATGACTCCCTGTGGTATTACTAGATTATTCTCATTAGTCTGTCTATGTAGCTAACTAACATTGCACATTTGGCAATTCCATTGGACTCCCATTCTAGTCAGCAATAGCTCTATGCACTGAGCCTTCCCTGGAAAAAGGAACATTTTTACTTTAGATTAGACAGTCACAAATTATTACATTATTTTCTGTTTTATTTGACATTTCTTTATTCCTAGACCAAATATTATATAGTAGTGAGTGGTGTATTCTAACAATCTTAAATGTACTTTGTAGGTGGAACATCTGGTGGCGGGGCCAGCGCGGAGGTGGTGGTGGTGCATGATGAGGAGGACAACACTTCTGGGGAGGAGGCGGTGCAAGTGCCGGATGACACCAATGTGCCTGTGAGGGTTCACACGGTGGTGGCGGGCAGAGGTAAGCTATATATTACTTACTTATTGAGATTGAAGACTGCAGAGTGTGCTTTCTGCACTGGTGTATTATAAATCAACCAGGTAGTAGCCTCCTCTAAATGTACTTCGAATTAGCTGTGAAGTTTTTGGCGAGAAGAATGCCAATCAGATCTGAGATGAACTTGATGGATGGGATAAACGGAAAACGAAAGAAGGGTGTAAGTAAGTGTGGAAGGATGAGAAATTTAATGATGACTGGCAAAGAAGAATGATATGTGTTTGCTTGGTCCCCGAGGTGGCTGAGAAGGAAAGAATATGGTATGGTGCATGGCTGGGTGAATGATGAAGCAAGAATGGGTGGAAGGAGAACAGCCTTGGTGGGTGAAACAGAAACTGTATGTGTGCATATACTTTGAATGGATGGATGCCTGGATCATGGTACTATCTGACTCTTAGATAGCATATGTGTATCTAGAGAGAGTAGACGGTCACTGGATGAACTAAGTGTTACTTTGAAGAGCATGTAACACTGCACCCGCACGTCCGTTCCAGTGTAGGAAAGGCAAGGAAAAGAAGTTGTAATTTTGTCCAAATACTACCATGAATAGTAGCAGTAGTTTGTATTGCAACTGCAAGCACAGCATATATCCGGTTATAACGGTGGACCCTCCCTACCTCTCTTAATAATTTTAGTTTAGTAGTAGTACGTCATTCATGTGTGGGTGTATCACTGTTCACTCAATAAAAAGCAATGCACCTAAAGTCATCCCATATGTAATCAAATGCATCCCATGTGAAGTGATAGATAATCAGATTATTTAGTTTCTTCTTTTTCCTTCTCTAGTACTCATTTGCACTGTAGGGTGAAAGTTAAATTAATTAAGCAGTAGCCCTTTTAACAGAGTATTCTCAGTGCCACCTGTAATGGAAAAATATGAGCTTCACCGCCTGCATGTACTGTACCGGTACAGTAACGCAAGTCTGTCTCACTCATCATGGTGTGCGTCTGTTTTTCTCGGGTGCAAGTTCACTGCGCTGGCATTATGCCGGCTTGCAGAAGATAACGTACCAATTTTCCTAAACAAGAGAGAAGAAGAAGAATAAGACTGGTGTACTGTCATAGTCGACTGTAATGGAAGTCCATAGTGCTCGTAGAATTTGTTCCTTAAACTCACACTAATGTTAGAGCAAGGATGAAGAAGTGGGAGGTTAGATAGATACTGGCCTCAATAGTTATGTACTGTGCTTTCAAGTTGCTAGTTGTACTGTGACACAACTTTCTGCTCAATCATTTTGTGTTAATCGTAAGAGCATTAGCTACAGACTATGTCTTTCTTTCTTTATATAGTTGCTCCTTCCAAATCCCAAAAACCATCAAGGAAGGAGCAGGCTCGAATGGCCCGGCAACGGAGGCTGGATGCCACTGTCGCTGAATATCGGCGGCTGCTGGCCCTGGAGGAGGAGGACACGCAGTCTACTACTACATCTACTGCGACAGCTGCATCCTCCTCCGGGCCCACACGGGCTGCCAGCCAGCGCAGTGCTCCAGCGGTATGGAGCTGGGCTACCAAAGCCAACCGCCACCGCCGAGCAGCAAAGACATCAGCTGCCCCCCACAGGAGTTGCAAGGCACGCCAGCGCCGCTTATCCCTCAGAGTGTCCTACCTGGAGCAGGAGGTCTTAACTTATAAGAACTTGGTGGAGGGCCTCCTCTTCGACCATGCCACCCTCCGCAAGGAGTATGATGCCCTGGCCGCTACAGTGAACAGCATCCTGCCGTAGTGTCCCTTGCCCCTTTTTTAGAGACTTTTGGGGGGTGGGATTTGGGAGTTGGGTTCTTTTTGGGACTTTTGAAAGACAATCGTTGGGGTTAGGGAGGGTCTTGAGGGAGATTATTTTGTTAGGGCTATACAAATATACTTTTTGAAACTTTATCTGAGCATACCTGTTTTTTACTACTTTTGAGTCTGGTGCGTGGGGGTTTAACAGTAAGTTTGTTTTCCTGAAACTTAAGTCTGTGTCATTTTCTTCCTTTAAGTGTAAATGGCTAAATGTTTTCAACACTAAGTGCCTCTCACAGAGTAAGTGATCCCCCCTTTCCCACCATGGATTTTCTTCAAATCACTTGCAACCAAAATTACACATTCCCACGAGTGCTCTAAGACCCCAGAACTCAGTTGCAAAAATCAAGAACACCCCGAAACACATGCAATCCTGCTGCTAGGGCTAACCCTAACGAACCCTAAGTTACAAAAAGTGCCAAAAGGCTTTCCCAGGTGAAAATAAGTAGAAGACCCCCAAACAGCCAAAAAGCAAAAGTACAAAAATTGGGACTTAGTCACTTTCCTGAAAATTTCCAAAATCACTCAGCGCGCGCTCTGCAGCTAGGCCCTAACTCCCCTCTGCCTCCATGGATTCCCTTCAAACCTCTTGCAATGAAAAGTATCCATACCCAGCAGTGCTCCCAGACCCCGAAACCTACCCACAAACACCAGGAAGCCCCCCAAACAGGCCCCTGAAAACGCTACATTGAGCGAAAAGTCAGAAAATGCAAAAACTTTTTCCTCATGGATGTTGTCCAAACCAGTTTTATCCGGTATAAGACCTTCCCAGCAATGGCCCCAGAGCCGTCAACCCAGGCGAAAACAAGTAGAAGACCCCCAAACAGCCAAAAAGCAAAAGTACAAAAATTGGGATTTAGTTACTTTCCTGAAAATTTCCAAAATCACTCAGCGTGCGCTCTGCAGCTAGGCCCTAACTCCCCTCTGCCTCCATGGATTCCCTTCAAACCTCTTGCAATGAAAAGTATCCATACCCAGCAGTGCTCCCAGACCCCGAAACCCACCCACAAACACCAGGAAGACCCCCAAACAGGCCCCCGAAAACGCTACATTGAGCAAAAAGTCAGAAAATGCAAAAACTTTTTCCTCATGGATGTTGTCCAAACCAGTTTTATCCGGTATTAGACCATCCCAGCAATGGCCCCAGAGCCGTCAACCCAGGCGAAAACAAGTAGAAGACCCCCAAACAGCCAAAAAGCAAAAGTACAAAAATTGGGACTTAGTCACTTTCCTGTAAATTTCCAAAATCACTCAGCGTGCGCTCTGCAGATAGGTCCTAACTCCCCTCTGCCTCCATGGATTCCCTTCAAACCTCTTGCAATGAAAAGTATCCATACCCAGCAGTGCTCCCAGACCCCGAAACCCACCCACAAAACACCAGGAAGCCCCACAAACAGGCCCCGAAAATGCTACATTGAGCGAAAAGTCAGAAAATGCAAAAACTTTTTCCTCATGGATGTTGTCCAAAACAGTTTTATCCGGCATTAGACCTTCCCAGCAATGGCCCCAGAGCCATCAACCCAGGCGAAAACAAGTAGAAGACCCCCAAATAGCCAAAAAGCAAAAGCACAAAAATTGGGACTTAATCACTTTCCTGAAAATTTCCAAAATCACTCAGCACGCGCTCTGCAGCTAGGCCCTAACTCCCCTCTGCCTCCAGGGATTCCCTTCAAACCTCTTGCAATGAAAAGTATCCATACCCAGCAGTGCTCCCAGACCCCGAAACCCACCCACAAACACCAGGAAGCCCCCCAAACAGGCCCCCGAAAACGCTACATTGAGCGAAAAGTCAGAAAATGCAAAAACTTTTTCCTCATGGATGTTGTCCAAACCAGTTTTATCCGGTATTAGACCTTCCCAGCAATGGGCCCAGAGCTGTCAACCCAGGCAAAAACAAGTAGAAGACCCCCAGACAGCCAAAAAACTAAAGTACAAAAATTGGGACTTAGTCACTTTCCTGAAAATTTCCAAAATCACTCAGCGCGCGCTCTGCAGCTAGGCCATAACTCCCCTCTGCCTCCATGGATTCCCTTCAAACCTCTTGCAATGAAAATTATCCATACCCAGCAGTGCTCCCAGACCCCGAAACCCACCCACAAACACCAGGAAGCCCCCCAAACAGGCCCCCGAAAACGCTACATTGAGAGAAAAGTCAGAAAATGCAAAAACTTTTTCCTCATGGATGTTGTCCAAACCAGTTTTATCCGGTATTAGACCTTCCCAGCAATGGCCCCAGAGCCGTCAACCCAGGCGAAAACAAGTAGAAGACCCCCCAAACAGCCAAAAAGCAAAAGTACAAAAATTGGGACTTAGTCACTTTTCTGAAAATTTCCAAAATCACTCAGCGCGCGCTCTGCAGCTAGGCCCTAACTCCCCTCTGCCTCCATGGATTCCCTTCAAACCTCTTGCAATGAAAAGTATCCATACCCAGCAGTGCTCCCAGACCCCGAAACCCACCCAAAAAACACCAGGAAGCCCCCCAAACAGGCCCCCGAAAACGCTACATTGAGCGAAAAGTCAGAAAATGCTAAAACTTTTTCCTCATGGATGTTGTCCAAACCAGTTTTATCCGGTATTAGACCTTCCCAGCAATGGCCCCAGAGCCGTCAACACAGGCGAAAACAAGTAGAAGACCCCCAAACAGCCAAAAAGCAAAAGTACAAAAATTGGGATTTAGTCACTTTCCTGAAAATTTCCAAAATCACTCAGCGCGCGCTCTGCAGCTAGGCCCTAACTCCCCTCTGCCTCCATGGATTCCCTTCAAACCTCTTGCAATGAAAAGTATCCATACCCAGCAGTGCTCCCAGACCCCGAAACCCACCCACAAACACCAGGAAGCCCGCCAAACAGGCCCCCGAAAACGCTACATTGAGCGAAAAGTCAGAAAATGCAAAAACTTTTTTCTCATGGATGTTGTCCAAACCAGTTTTATCTGGTATTAGACCTTCCCAGCAATGGCCCCAGAGCCGTCAACCCTGGCGAAAACACGTAGAAGACCCCCAAACAGCCAAAAAGCAAAAGTACAAAAATTGGGACTTAGTCACTTTCCTGAAAATTTCCAAAATCACTCAGCGCGCGCTCTGCAGCTAGGCCCTCACTCCCCTCTGCCTCCATGGATTCCCTTCAAACCTCTTGCAATGAAAATTATCCATACCCAGCAGTGCTCCCAGACCCCGAAACCCACCCACAAACACCAGGAAGCCCCCCAAACAGGCCCCCGAAAACGCTACATTGAGCGAAAAGTCAGAAAATGCAAAAACTTTTTCCTCATGGATGTTGTCCAAACCAGTTTTATCCGGTATTAGACCTTCCCAGCAATGGCCCCAGAGCCGTCAACCCAGGCGAAAACAAGTAGAAGACCCCCAAACAGCCAAAAAGCAAAAGTACAAAAATTGGGACTTAGTCACTTTTCTAAAAATTTCCAAAATCACTCAGCGCGCGCTCTGCAGCTAGGCCCTAACTCCCCTCTGCCTCCATGGATTCCCTTCAAACCTCTTGCAATGAAAATTATCCATACCCAGCAGTGCTCCCAGACCCCGAAACCCACCCACAAACACCAGGAAGCCCCCCAAACAGGCCCCCGAAAACGCTATATTGAGCGAAAAGTCAGAAAATGCAAAAACTTTTTCCTCATGGATGTTGTCCAAACCAGTTTTATCCGGTATTAGACCTTCCCAGCAATGGCCCCAGAGCCGTCAACACAGGCGAAAACAAGTAGAAGACCCCCAAACAGCCAAAAAGCAAAAGTACAAAAATTGGGATTTAGTCACTTTCCTGAAAATTTCCAAAATCACTCAGCGCGCGCTCTGCAGCTAGGCCCTAACTCCCCTCTGCCTCCATGGATTCCCTTCAAACCTCTTGCAATGAAAAGTATCCATACCCAGCAGTGCTCCCAGACCCCGAAACCCACCCACAAACACCAGGAAGCCCGCCAAACAGGCCCCCGAAAACGCTACATTGAGCGAAAAGTCAGAAAATGCAAAAACTTTTTTCTCATGGATGTTGTCCAAACCAGTTTTATCTGGTATTAGACCTTCCCAGCAATGGCCCCAGAGCCGTCAACCCTGGCGAAAACAAGTAGAAGACCCCCAAACAGCCAAAAAGCAAAAGTACAAAAATTGGGACTTAGTCACTTTCCTGAAAATTTCCAAAATCACTCAGCGCGCGCTCTGCAGCTAGGCCCTCACTCCCCTCTGCCTCCATGGATTCCCTTCAAACCTCTTGCAATGAAAATTATCCATACCCAGCAGTGCTCCCAGACCCCGAAACCCACCCACAAACACCAGGAAGCCCCCCAAACAGGCCCCCGAAAACGCTACATTGAGCGAAAAGTCAGAAAATGCTAAAACTTTTTCCTCATGGATGTTGTCCAAACCAGTTTTATCTGGTATTAGACCTTCCCAGCAATGGCCCCAGAGCCGTCAACCCAGGCGAAAACAAGTAGAAGACCCCCAAACAGCCAAAAAGCAAAAGTACAAAAATTGGGACTTAGTCACTTTGCTGAAAATTTCCAAAATCACTCAGCGCGCGCTCTGCAGCTAGGCCCTAACTCCCCTCTGCCTCCATGGATTCCCTTCAAACCTCTTGCAATGAAAATTATCCATACCCAGCAGTGCTCCCAGACCCCGAAACCCACCCACAAACACCAGGAAGCCCCCCAAACAGGCCCCCGAAAACGCTACATTGAGCGAAAAGTCAGAAAATGCAAAAACTTTTTCCTCATGGATGTTGTCCAAACCAGTTTTAGCCGGTATTAGACCTTCTCAGCAATGGCCCCAGAGCCGTCAACCCAGGCGAAAACAAGTAGAAGACCCCCCAAACAGCCAAAAAGCAAAAGTACAAAAATTGGGACTTAGTCACTTTTCTGAAAATTTCCAAAATCACTCAGCGCGCGCTCTGCAGCTAGGCCCTAAATCCCCTCTGCCTCCATGGATTCCCTTCAAACCTCTTGCAATGAAAAGTATCCATACCCAGCAGTGCTCCCAGACCCCGAAACCCACCCAAAAAACACCAGGAAGCCCCCCAAACAGGCCCCCGAAAACGCTACATTGAGCGAAAAGTCAGAAAATGCTAAAACTTTTTCCTCATGGATGTTGTCCAAACCAGTTTTATCCGGTATTAGACCTTCCCAGCAATGGCCCCAGAGCCGTCAACACAGGCGAAAACAAGTAGAAGACCCCCAAACAGCCAAAAAGCAAAAGTACAAAAATTGGGATTTAGTCACTTTCCTGAAAATTTTCAAAATCACTCAGCGCGCGCTCTGCAGCGAGGCCCTAACTCCCCTCTGCCTCCATGGATTCCCTTCAAACCTCTTGCAATGAAAAGTATCCATACCCAGCAGTGCTCCCAGACCCCGAAACCCACCCACAAACACCAAAGCCCGCCAAACAGGCCCCCGAAAACGCTACATTGAGCGAAAAGTCAGAAAATGCAAAAACTTTTTTCTCATGGATGTTGTCCAAACCAGTTTTATCTGGTATTAGACCTTCCCAGCAATGGCCCCAGAGCCGTCAACCCTGGCGAAAACAAGTAGAAGACCCCCAAACAGCCAAAAAGCAAAAGTACAAAAATTGGGACTTAGTCACTTTCCTGAAAATTTCCAAAATCACTGAGCGCGCGCTCTGCAGCTAGGCCCTCACTCCCCTCTGCCTCCATGGATTCCCTTCAAACCTCTTGCAATGAAAATTATCCATACCCAGCAGTGCTCCCAGACCCCGAAACCCACCCACAAACACCAGGAAGCCCCCCAAACAGGCCCCCGAAAACGCTACATTGAGCGAAAAGTCAGAAAATGCAAAAACTTTTTCCTCATGGATGTTGTCCAAACCAGTTTTATCCGGTATTAGACCTTCCCAGCAATGGCCCCAGAGCCGTCAACACAGGCGAAAACAAGTAGAAGACCCCCAAACAGCCAAAAAGCAAAAGTACAAAAATTGGGATTTAGTCACTTTCCTGAAAATTTCCAAAATCACTCAGCGCGCGCTCTGCAGCTAGGCCCTAACTCCCCTCTGCCTCCATGGATTCCCTTCAAACCTCTTGCAATGAAAAGTATCCATACCCAGCAGTGCTCCCAGACCCCGAAACCCACCCACAAACACCAGGAAGCCCGCCAAACAGGCCCCCGAAAACGCTACATTGAGCGAAAAGTCAGAAAATGCAAAAACTTTTTCTTCATGGATGTTGTCCAAACCAGTTTTATCCGGTATTAGACCTTCCCAGCAATGGCCCCAGAGCCGTCAACACAGGCGAAAACAAGTAGAAGACCCCCAAACAGCCAAAAAGCAAAAGTACAAAAATTGGGATTTAGTCACTTTCCTGAAAAATTCCAAAATCACTCAGCGCGCGCTCTGCAGCTAGGCCCTAACTCCCCTCTGCCTTCATGGATTCCCTTCAAACCTCTTGCAAGGAAAAGTATCCATACCCAGCAGTGCTCCCAGACTCCGAAACCCACCCACAAACACCAGGAATCCCGCCAAACAGGCCCCCGAAAACGCTACATTGAGCGAAAAGTCAAAAAATGCAAAAACTTTTTCTTCATGGATGTTGTCCAAACCAGTTTTATCTGGTATTAGACCTTCCCAGCAATGGCCCCAGAGCTGTCAACCCTGGCGAAAACAAGTAGAAGACCCCCAAACAGCCAAAAAGCAAAAGTACAAAAATTGGGACTTAGTCACTTTCCTGAAAATTTCCAAAATCACTCAGCGCGCGCTCTGCAGCTAGGCCCTCACTCCCCTCTGCCTCCATGGATTCCCTTCAAACCTCCTGCAATGAAAATTATCCATACCCAGCAGTGCTCCCAGACCCCGAAACCCACCCACAAACACCAGGAAGCCCCCCAAACAGGCCCCCGAAAACGCTACATTGAGCGAAAAGTCAGAAAATGCAAAAACTTTTTCCTCATGGATGTTGTCCAAACCAGTTTTATCCGGTATTAGACCTTCCCAGCAATGGCCCCAGAGCCGTCAACACAGGCGAAAACAAGTAGAAGACCCCCAAACAGCCAAAAAGCAAAAGTACAAAAATTGGGATTTAGTCACTTTCCTGAAAATTTCCAAAATCACTCAGCGCGCGCTCTGCTGCTAGGCCCTATCTCCCCTCTGCCTTCATGGATTCCCTTCAAACCTCTTGCAAGGAAAAGTATCCATACCCAGCAGTGCTCCCAGACTCCGAAACCCACCCACAAACACCAGGAAGCCCGCCAAACAGGCCCCCGAAAACGCTACATTGAGCGAAAAGTCAGAAAATGCAAAAACTTTTTTCTCATGGATGTTGTCCAAACCAGTTTTATCTGGTATTAGACCTTCCCAGCAATGGCCCCAGAGCCGTCAACCCTGGCGAAAACAAGTAGAAGACCCCCAAACAGCCAAAAAGCAAAAGTACAAAAATTGGGACTTAGTCACTTTCCTGAAAATTTCCAAAATCACTCAGCGCGCGCTTTGCAGCTAGGCCCTAACTCCCCTCTGCCTCCATGGATTCCCTTCAAACCTCTTGCAATGAAAAGTATCCATACCCAGCAGTGCTCCCAGACCCCGAAACCCACCCACAAACACCAGGAAGCCCGCCAAACAGGCCCCCGAAAACGCTACATTGAGCGAAAAGTCAGAAAATGCAAAAACTTTTTCCTCATGGATGTTGTCCAAACCAGTTTTATCTGGTATTAGACCTTCCCAGCAATGGCCCCAGAGCCGTCAACCCTGGCGAAAACAAGTAGAAGACCCCCAAACAGCCAAAAAGCAAAAGTACAAAAATTGGGAGAGGTGTGGCGCCGCGGCCAGGGCGACTGACGCTGGAATCTGGGGACCACGGTTCGATCCCCAGCTCCGGCGGCAGGTTAGCCCAGCACCATGTGACTCTGGGCAATAGCTCGCTTAATCTTCCCGACGGCCCCCCAGCGCCTAGAGACCCTTACGGGTGATTGTGCGCTTTACAAATGTGGACTTTTACTTTACTTTCCTGAAAATTTCCAAAATCACTCAGCGCGCGCTCTGCAGCTAGGCCCTCACTCCCCTCTGCCTCCATGGATTCCCTTCAAACCTCTTGCAATGAAAATTATCCATACCCAGCAGTGCTCCCAGACCCCGAAACCCACCTACAAACACCAGGAAGCCCCCCAAACAGGCCCCCGAAAACGCTACATTGAGCGAAAAGTCAGAAAATGCAAAAACTTTTTCCTCATGGATGTTGTCCAAACCAGTTTTATCCGGTATTAGACCTTCCCAGCAATGGCCCCAGAGCCGTCAACACAGGCGAAAACAAGTAGAAGACCCCCAAACAGCCAAAAAGCAAAAGTACAAAAATTGGGATTTAGTCACTTTCCTGAAAATTTCCAAAATCACTCAGCGCGCGCTCTGCAGCTAGGCCCTAACTCCCCTCTGCCTTCATGGATTCCCTTCAAACCTCTTGCAATGAAAAGTATCCATACCCAGCAGTGCTCCCAGACTCCGAAACCCACCGACAAACACCAGGAAGCCCGCCAAACAGGCCCCCGAAAACGCTACATTGAGCGAAAAGTCAGAAAATGCAAAAACTTTTTTCTCATGGATGTTGTCCAAACCAGTTTTATCTGGTATTAGACCTTCCCAGCAATGGCCCCAGAGCCGTCAACCCTGGCGAAAACAAGTAGAAGACCCCCAAACAGCCAAAAAGCTAAAGTACGAAAATTGGGACTTAGTCACTTTCCTGAAAATTTCCAAAATCACTCAGTGCGCGCTCTGCAGCTAGGCCCTCACTCCCCTCTGCCTCCATGGATTCCCTTCAAACCTCTTGCAATGAAAATTATCCATACCCAGCAGTGCTCCCAGACCCCGAAACCCACCCACAAACACCAGGAAGCCCCCCAAACAGGCCCCTGAAAACGCTACATTGAGCGAAAAGTCAGAAAATGCAAAAACTTTTTCCTCATGGATGTTGTCCAAACCAGTTTTATCCGGTATTAGACCTTCCCAGCAATGGCCCCAGAGCCGTCAACCCAGGCGAAAACAAGTAGAAGACCCCCAAACAGCCAAAAAGCAAAAGTACAAAAATTGGGACTTAGTCACTTTTCTGAAAATTTCCAAAATCACTCAGCGCGCGCTCTGCAGCTAGGCCCTAACTCCCCTCTGCCTCCATGGATTCCCTTCAAACCTCTTGCAATGAAAATTATCCATACCCAGCAGTGCTCCCAGACCCCGAAACCCACCCACAAACACCAGGAAGCCCCCAAACAGGCCCCCGAAAACGCTACATTGAGCGAAAAGTCAGAAAATGCAAAAACTTTTTGCTCATGGATGTTGTCCAAACCAGTTTTATCCGGTATTAGACCTTCTCAGCAATGGCCCCAGAGCCGTCAACCCAGGCGAAAACAAGTAGAAGACCCCCCAAACAGCCAAAAAGCAAAAGTACAAAAATTGGGACTTAGTCACTTTTCTGAAAATTTCCAAAATCACTCAGCGCGCGCTCTGCAGCTAGGCCCTAACTCCCCTCTGCCTCCATGGATTCCCTTCAAACCTCTTGCAATGAAAAGTATCCATACCCAGCAGTGCTCCCAGACCCCGAAACCCACCCAAAAAACACCAGGAAGCCCCCCAAACAGGCCCCGAAAACGCTACATTGAGCGAAAAGTCGGAAAATGCTAAAACTTTTTCCTCATGGATGTTGTCCAAACCAGTTTTATCCGGTATTAGACCTTCCCAGCAATGGCCCCAGAGCCGTCAACACAGGCGAAAACAAGTAGAAGACCCCCAAACAGCCAAAAAGCAAAAGTACAAAAATTGGGATTTAGTCACTTTCCTGAAAATTTCCAAAATCACTCAGCGCGCGCTCTGCAGCTAGGCCCTAACTCCCCTCTGCCTCCATGGATTCCCTTCAAACCTCTTGCAATGAAAATTATCCATACCCAGCAGTGCTCCCAGACCCCGAAACCTACCCACAAACACCAGGAAGCCCCCCAAACAGGCCCCCGAAAACGCTAAATTGAGCGAAAAGTCAGAAAATGCAAAAACTTTTTCCTCATGGATGTTGTCCAAACCAGTTTTATCCGGTATTAGACCTTCCCAGCAATGGCCCCAGAGCCGTCAACCCATGCGAAAACAAGTAGAAGACCCCCCAAACAGCCAAAAAGCAAAAGTACAAAAATTGGGACTTAGTCACTTTTCTGAAAATTTCCAAAATCACTCAGCGCGCGCTCTGCAGCTAGGCCCTAACTCCCCTCTGCCTCCATGGATTCCCTTCAAACCTCTTGCAATGAAAAGTATCCATACCCAGCAGTGCTCCCAGACCCCGAAACCCACCCAAAAAGCACCAGGATGCCCCCCAAACAGGCCCCCGAAAACGCTACATTGAGCGAAAAGTCAGAAAATGCTAGAACTTTTTCCTCATGGATGTTGTCCAAACCAGTTTTATCCGGTATTAGACCTTCCCAGCAATGGCCCCAGAGCTGTCAACACAGGCGAAAACAAGTAGAAGACCCCCAAACAGCCAAAAAGCAAAAGTACAAAAATTGGGATTTAGTCACTTTCCTGAAAATTTCCAAAATCACTCAGCGCGCGCTCTGCAGCTAGGCCCTAACTCCCCTCTGCCTCCATGGATTCCCTTCAAACCTCTTGCAATGAAAAGTATCCATACCCAGCAGTGCTCCCAGACCCCGAAACCCACCCACAAACACCAGGAAGCCCGCCAAACAGGCCCCCGAAAACGCTACATTGAGCGAAAAGTCAGAAAATGCAAAAACTTTTTTCTCATGGATGTTGTCCAAACCAGTTTTATCTGGTATTAGACCTTCCCAGCAATGGCCCCAGAGCCGTCAACCCTGGCGAAAACAAGTAGAAGACCCCCAAACAGCCAAAAAGCAAAAGTACAAAAATTGGGATTTAGTCACTTTCCTGAAAATTTCCAAAATCACTCAGCGCGCGCTCTGCAGCTAGGCCCTAACTCCCCTCTGCCTCCATGGATTCCCTTCAAACCTCTTGCAATGAAAATTATCCATACCCAGCAGTGCTCCCAGACCCCGAAACCTACCCACAAACACCAGGAAGCCCCCCAAACAGGCCCCCGAAAACGCTAAATTGAGCGAAAAGTCAGAAAATGCAAAAACTTTTTCCTCATGGATGTTGTCCAAACCAGTTTTATCCGGTATTAGACCTTCCCAGCAATGGCCCCAGAGCCGTCAACCCAGGCGAAAACAAGTAGAAGACCCCCCAAACAGCCAAAAAGCAAAAGTACAAAAATTGGGACTTAGTCACTTTTCTGAAAATTTCCAAAATCACTCAGCGCGCGCTCTGCAGCTAGGCCCTAACTCCCCTCTGCCTCCATGGATTCCCTTCAAACCTCTTGCAATGAAAAGTATCCATACCCAGCAGTGCTCCCAGACCCCGAAACCCACCCAAAAAGCACCAGGATGCCCCCCAAACAGGCCCCCGAAAACGCTACATTGAGCGAAAAGTCAGAAAATGCTAGAACTTTTTCCTCATGGATGTTGTCCAAACCAGTTTTATCCGGTATTAGACCTTCCCAGCAATGGCCCCAGAGCTGTCAACACAGGCGAAAACAAGTAGAAGACCCCCAAACAGCCAAAAAGCAAAAGTACAAAAATTGGGATTTAGTCACTTTCCTGAAAATTTCCAAAATCACTCAGCGCGCGCTCTGCAGCTAGGCCCTAACTCCCCTCTGCCTCCATGGATTCCCTTCAAACCTCTTGCAATGAAAAGTATCCATACCCAGCAGTGCTCCCAGACCCCGAAACCCACCCACAAACACCAGGAAGCCCGCCAAACAGGCCCCCGAAAACGCTACATTGAGCGAAAAGTCAGAAAATGCAAAAACTTTTTTCTCATGGATGTTGTCCAAACCAGTTTTATCTGGTATTAGACCTTCCCAGCAATGGCCCCAGAGCCGTCAACCCTGGCGAAAACAAGTAGAAGACCCCCAAACAGCCAAAAAGCAAAAGTACAAAAATTGGGACTTAGTCACTTTCCTGAAATTTTCCAAAATCACTCAGCGCGCGCTCTGCAGCTAGGCCCTCACTCCCCTCTGCCTCCATGGATTCCCTTCAAACCTCTTGCAATGAAAATTATCCATACCCAGCAGTGCTCCCAGACCCCGAAACCCACCCACAAACACCAGGAAGCCCCCCAAACAGGCCCCCGAAAATGCTACATTGAGCGAAAAGTCAGAAAATGCAAAAACTTTTTCCTCATGGATGTTGTCCAAACCAGTTTTATCCGGTATTAGACCTTCCCAGCAATGGCCCCAGAGCCGTCAACCCAGGCGAAAACAAGTAGAAGACCCCCAAACAGCCAAAAAGCAAAAGTACAAAAATTGGGACTTAGTCACTTTTCTAAAAATTTCCAAAATCACTCAACGCGCGCTCTGCAGCTAGGCCCTAACTCCCCTCTGCCTCCATGGATTCCCTTCAAACCTCTTGCAATGAAAATTATCCATACCCAGCAGTGCTCCCAGACCCCGAAACCCACCCACAAACACCAGGAAGCCCGCCAAACAGGCCCCCGAAAACGCTACATTGAGCGAAAAGTCAGAAAATGCAAAAACTTTTTCCTCATGGATGTTGTCCAAACCAGTTTTATCTGGTATTAGACCTTCCCAGCAATGGCCCCAGAGCCGTCAACCCTGGCGAAAACAAGTAGAAGACCCCCAAACAGCCAAAAAGCAAAAGTACAAAAATTGGGACTTAGTCACTTTCCTGAAAATTTCCAAAATCACTCAGCGCGCGCTCTGCGGCTAGGCCCTCACTCCCCTCTGCCTCCATGGATTCCCTTCAAACCTCTTGCAATGAAAATTATCCATACCCAGCAGTGCTCCCAGACCCCGAAACCCACCCACAAACACCAGGAAGCCCCCCAAACAGGCCCCCGAAAACGCTACATTGAGCGAAAAGTCAGAAAATGCAAAAACTTTTTCCTCATGGATGTTGTCCAAACCAAATTTATCCGGTATTAGACCTTCCCAGCAATGGCCCCAGAGCCGTCAACACAGGCGAAAACAAGTAGAAGACCCCCAAACAGCCAAAAAGCAAAAGTACAAAAACTGGGACTTAGTCACTTTTCTGAAAATTTCCAAAATCACTCAGCGCGCGCTCTGCAGCTAGGCCCTAACTCCCCTCTGCCTCCATGGATTCCCTTCAAACCTCTTGCAATGAAAATTATCCATACCCAGCAGTGCTCCCAGACCCCGAAACCCACCCACAAACACCAGGAAGCCCCCCAAACAGGCCCCCGAAAACGCTACATTGAGCGAAAAGTCAGAAAATGCAAAAACTTTTTCCTCATGGATGTTGTCCAAACCAGTTTTATCCGGTATTAGACCTTCTCAGCAATGGCCCCAGAGCCGTCAACCCAGGCGAAAACAAGTAGAAGACCCCCCAAACAGCCAAAAAGCAAAAGTACAAAAATTGGGACTTAGTCACTTTTCTGAAAATTTCCAAAATCACTCAGCGCGCGCTCTGCAGCTAGGCCCTAACTCCCCTCTGCCTCCATGGATTCCCTTCAAACCTCTTGCAAGGAAAAGTATCCATACCCAGCAGTGCTCCCAGCCCCCGAAACCCACCCAAAAAACACCAGGAAGCCCCCCAAACAGGCCCCCGAAAACGCTACATTGAGTGAAAAGTCAGAAAATGCTAAAACTTTTTCCTCATGGATGTTGTCCAAACCAGTTTTATCCGGTATTAGACCTTCCCAGCAATGGCCCCAGAGCCGTCAACACAGGCGAAAACAAGTAGAAGACCCCCAAACAGCCAAAAAGTAAAAGTACAAAAATTGGGATTTAGTCACTTTCCTGAAAATTTCCAAAATCACTCAGCGCGCGCTCTGCAGCTAGGCCCTAACTCCCCTCTGCCTCCATGGATTCCCTTCAAACCTCTTGCAATGAAAAGTATCCATACCCAGCAGTGCTCCCAGACCCCGAAACCCACCCACAAACACCAGGAAGCCCGCCAAACAGGCCCCCGAAAACGCTACATTGAGCGAAAAGTCAGAAAATGCAAAAACTTTTTTCTCATGGATGTTGTCCAAACCAGTTTTATCTGGTATTAGACCTTCCCAGCAATGGCCCCAGAGCCGTCAACCCTGGCGAAAACAAGTAGAAGACCCCCAAACAGCCAAAAAGCAAAAGTACAAAAATTGGGACTTAGTCACTTTCCTGAAAATTTCCAAAATCACTCAGCGCGCGCTCTGCGGCTAGGCCCTGACTCCCCTCTGCCTCCATGGATTCCCTTCAAACCTCTTGCAATGAAAATTATCCATACCCAGCAGTGCTCCCAGACCCCGAAACCCACCCACAAACACCAGGAAGCCCCCCAAACAGGCCCCCGAAAACGCTACATTGAGCGAAAAGTCAGAAAATGCAAAAACTTTTTCCTCATGGATGTTGTCCAAACCAGTTTTATCCGGTATTAGACCTTCCCAGCAATGGCCCCAGAGCCGTCAACACAGGCGAAAACAAGTAGAAGACCCCCAAACAACCAAAAAGCAAAAGTACAAAAATTGGGATTTAGTCACTTTCCTGAAAATTTCCAAAATCACTCAGCGCGCGCTCTGCAGCTAGGCCCTAACTCCCCTCTGCCTTCATGGATTCCCTTCTAACCTCTTGCAATGAAAAGTATCCATACCCAGCAGTGCTCCCAGACCCCGAAACCCACCCACAAACACCAGGAAGCCCGCTAAACAGGCCCCCGAAAACGCTACATTGAGCGAAAAGTCAGAAAATGCAAAAACTTTTTTCTCATGGATGTTGTCCAAACCAGTTTTATCTGGTATTAGACCTTCCCAGCAATGGCCCCAGAGCCGTCAACCCTGGCGAAAACAAGTAGAAGACCCCCAAACAGCCAAAAAGCAAAAGTACAAAAATTGGGACTTAGTCACTTTCCTGAAAATTTCTAAAATCACTCAGCGCACGCTCTGCAGCTAGGCCCTAACTCCCCTCTGCCTCCATGGATTCCCTTCAAACCTCTTGCAATGAAAATTATCCATACCCAGCAGTGCTCCCAGACCCCGAAACCCACCCACAAACACCAGGAAGCCCCCCAAACAGGCCCCCGAAAATGCTACATTGAGCGAAAAGTCAGAAAATGCAAAAACTTTTTCCTCATGGATGTTGTCCAAACCAGTTTTATCCGGTATTAGACCTTCCCAGCAATGGCCCCAGAGCCGTCAACCCAGGCGAAAACAAGTAGAAGACCCCCAAACAGCCAAAAAGCAAAAGTACAAAAATTGGGACTTAGTCACTTTTCTAAAAATTTCCAAAATCACTCAACGCGCGCTCTGCAGCTAGGCCCTAACTCCCCTCTGCCTCCATGGATTCCCTTCAAACCTCTTGCAATGAAAATTATCCATACCCAGCAGTGCTCCCAGACCCCGAAACCCACCCACAAACACCAGGAAGCCCGCCAAACAGGCCCCCGAAAACGCTACATTGAGCGAAAAGTCAGAAAATGCAAAAACTTTTTCCTCATGGATGTTGTCCAAACCAGTTTTATCTGGTATTAGACCTTCCCAGCAATGGCCCCAGAGCCGTCAACCCTGGCGAAAACAAGTAGAAGACCCCCAAACAGCCAAAAAGCAAAAGTACAAAAATTGGGACTTAGTCACTTTCCTGAAAATTTCCAAAATCACTCAGCGCGCGCTCTGCGGCTAGGCCCTCACTCCCCTCTGCCTCCATGGATTCCCTTCAAACCTCTTGCAATGAAAATTATCCATACCCAGCAGTGCTCCCAGACCCCGAAACCCACCCACAAACACCAGGAAGCCCCCCAAACAGGCCCCCGAAAACGCTACATTGAGCGAAAAGTCAGAAAATGCAAAAACTTTTTCCTCATGGATGTTGTCCAAACCAAATTTATCCGGTATTAGACCTTCCCAGCAATGGCCCCAGAGCCGTCAACACAGGCGAAAACAAGTAGAAGACCCCCAAACAGCCAAAAAGCAAAAGTACAAAAACTGGGACTTAGTCACTTTTCTGAAAATTTCCAAAATCACTCAGCGCGCGCTCTGCAGCTAGGCCCTAACTCCCCTCTGCCTCCATGGATTCCCTTCAAACCTCTTGCAATGAAAATTATCCATACCCAGCAGTGCTCCCAGACCCCGAAACCCACCCACAAACACCAGGAAGCCCCCCAAACAGGCCCCCGAAAACGCTACATTGAGCGAAAAGTCAGAAAATGCAAAAACTTTTTCCTCATGGATGTTGTCCAAACCAGTTTTATCCGGTATTAGACCTTCTCAGCAATGGCCCCAGAGCCGTCAACCCAGGCGAAAACAAGTAGAAGACCCCCCAAACAGCCAAAAAGCAAAAGTACAAAAATTGGGACTTAGTCACTTTTCTGAAAATTTCCAAAATCACTCAGCGCGCGCTCTGCAGCTAGGCCCTAACTCCCCTCTGCCTCCATGGATTCCCTTCAAACCTCTTGCAAGGAAAAGTATCCATACCCAGCAGTGCTCCCAGCCCCCGAAACCCACCCAAAAAACACCAGGAAGCCCCCCAAACAGGCCCCCGAAAACGCTACATTGAGTGAAAAGTCAGAAAATGCTAAAACTTTTTCCTCATGGATGTTGTCCAAACCAGTTTTATCCGGTATTAGACCTTCCCAGCAATGGCCCCAGAGCCGTCAACACAGGCGAAAACAAGTAGAAGACCCCCAAACAGCCAAAAAGTAAAAGTACAAAAATTGGGATTTAGTCACTTTCCTGAAAATTTCCAAAATCACTCAGCGCGCGCTCTGCAGCTAGGCCCTAACTCCCCTCTGCCTCCATGGATTCCCTTCAAACCTCTTGCAATGAAAAGTATCCATACCCAGCAGTGCTCCCAGACCCCGAAACCCACCCACAAACACCAGGAAGCCCGCCAAACAGGCCCCCGAAAACGCTACATTGAGCGAAAAGTCAGAAAATGCAAAAACTTTTTTCTCATGGATGTTGTCCAAACCAGTTTTATCTGGTATTAGACCTTCCCAGCAATGGCCCCAGAGCCGTCAACCCTGGCGAAAACAAGTAGAAGACCCCCAAACAGCCAAAAAGCAAAAGTACAAAAATTGGGACTTAGTCACTTTCCTGAAAATTTCCAAAATCACTCAGCGCGCGCTCTGCGGCTAGGCCCTGACTCCCCTCTGCCTCCATGGATTCCCTTCAAACCTCTTGCAATGAAAATTATCCATACCCAGCAGTGCTCCCAGACCCCGAAACCCACCCACAAACACCAGGAAGCCCCCCAAACAGGCCCCCGAAAACGCTACATTGAGCGAAAAGTCAGAAAATGCAAAAACTTTTTCCTCATGGATGTTGTCCAAACCAGTTTTATCCGGTATTAGACCTTCCCAGCAATGGCCCCAGAGCCGTCAACACAGGCGAAAACAAGTAGAAGACCCCCAAACAACCAAAAAGCAAAAGTACAAAAATTGGGATTTAGTCACTTTCCTGAAAATTTCCAAAATCACTCAGCGCGCGCTCTGCAGCTAGGCCCTAACTCCCCTCTGCCTTCATGGATTCCCTTCTAACCTCTTGCAATGAAAAGTATCCATACCCAGCAGTGCTCCCAGACCCCGAAACCCACCCACAAACACCAGGAAGCCCGCTAAACAGGCCCCCGAAAACGCTACATTGAGCGAAAAGTCAGAAAATGCAAAAACTTTTTTCTCATGGATGTTGTCCAAACCAGTTTTATCTGGTATTAGACCTTCCCAGCAATGGCCCCAGAGCCGTCAACCCTGGCGAAAACAAGTAGAAGACCCCCAAACAGCCAAAAAGCAAAAGTACAAAAATTGGGACTTAGTCACTTTCCTGAAAATTTCTAAAATCACTCAGCGCACGCTCTGCAGCTAGGCCCTAACTCCCCTCTGCCTCCATGGATTCCCTTCAAACCTCTTGCAATGAAAATTATCCATACCCAGCAGTGCTCCCAGACCCCGAAACCCACCCACAAACACCAGGAAGCCCCCCAAACAGGCCCCCGAAAACGCTACATTGAGCGAAAAGTCAGAAAATGCAATAACTTTTTCCTCATGGATGTTGTCCAAACCAGTTTTATCCGGTATTAGACCTTCTCAGCAATGGCCCCAGAGCCGTCAACCCAGGCGAAAACAAGTAGAAGACCCCCCAAACAGCCAAAAAGCAAAAGTACAAAAATTGGGACTTAGTCACTTTTCTGAAAATTTCCAAAATCACTCAGCGCGCGCTCTGCAGCTAGGCCCTAACTCCCCTCTGCCTCCATGGATTCCCTTCAAACCTCTTGCAATGAAAAGTATCCATACCCAGCAGTGCTCCCAGCCCCCGAAACCCACCCAAAAAACACCAGGAAGCCCCCCAAACAGGCCCCCGAAAACGCTACATTGAGCGAAAAGTCAGAAAATGCTAAAACTTTTTCCTCATGGATGTTGTCCAAACCAGTTTTATCCGGTATTAGACCTTCCCAGCAATGGCCCCAGAGCCGTCAACACAGGCGAAAACAAGTAGAAGACCCCCAAACAGCCAAAAAGCAAAAGTACAAAAATTGGGATTTAGTAACTTTCCTGAAAATTTCCAAAATCACTCAGCGCGCGCTCTGCAGCTAGGCCCTAACTCCCCTCTGCCTCCATGGATTCCCTTCAAACCTCTTGCAATGAAAAGTATCCATACCCAGCAGTGCTCCCAGACCCCGAAACCCACCCACAAACACCAGGAAGCCCGCCAAACCGGCCCCCAAAAATGCTACATTGAGCGAAAAGTCAGAAAATGCAAAAACTTTTTTCTCATGGATGTTGTCCAAACCAGTTTTATCTGGTATTAGACCTTCCCAGCAATGGCCCCAGAGCCGTCAACCCTGGCGAAAACAAGTAGAAGACCCCCAAACAGCCAAAAAGCAAAAGTACAAAAATTGGGACTTAGTCACTTTCCTGAAAATTTCCAAAATCACTCAGCGCGCGCTCTGCAGCTAGGCCCTCACTCCCCTCTGCCTCCATGGATTCCCTTCAAACCTCTTGCAATGAAAATTATCCATACCCAGCAGTGCTCCCAGACCCCGAAACCCACCCACAAACACCAGGAAACCCCCCAAACAGGCCCCCGAAAACGCTACATTGAGCGAAAAGTCAGAAAATGCAAAAACTTTTTCCTCATGGATGTTGTCCAAATCAGTTTTATCCGGTATTAGACCTTCCCAGCAATGGCCCCAGAGCCGTCAACCCAGGCGAAAACAAGTAGAAGACCCCCAAACAGCCAAAAAGCAAAAGTACAAAAATTGGGACTTAGTCACTTTCCTGAAAATTTCCAAAATCACTCAGCGCGCGCTCTGCAGCTAGGCCCTAACTCCCCTCTGCCTCCATGGATTCCCTTCAAACCTCTTGCAATGAAAAGTATCCATGCCCAGCAGTGCTCCCAGACCCCGAAACCCACCCACAAACACCAGTAAGCCCCCAAACAGGCCCCCGAAAACGCTACATTGAGCGAAAAGTCAGAAAATGCAAAAACTTTTTCCTCATGGATGTTGTCCAAACCAGTTTTATCCGGTATTAGACCTTCCCAGCAATGGCCCCAGAGCCGTCAACCCAGGCGAAAACAAGTAGAAGACCCCCAAACAGCCAAAAAGCAAAAGTGCAAAAATTGGGACTTAGTCACTTTCCTGAAAATTTCCAAAATCACTCAGCGCGCGCTCTGCAGCTAGGCCCTAACTCCCCTCTTCCTCCATGGATTCCCTTGAAACCTCTTGCAATGAAAAGTATCCATACCCAGCAGTGCTCCCAGACCCTACAACCCACCCACAAACACCAGGAAGCCCCCCAAACAGGCCCCCAAAAACGCTACATTGAGCGAAAAGTCAGAAAATGCAAAAACTTTTTCCTCATGGATGTTGTCCAAACCAGTTTTATCCGGTATTAGACCTTCCCAGCAATGGCCCCAGAGCCGTCAACCCAGGCGAAAACAAGTAGAAGACCCCCAAACAGCCAAAAAGCAAAAGTACAGGTGATTAAAGTTGTAATTATATTAACTGTGCAAAACAAAGAAAGACAGAAACACAGGAATAAAAGTGAATAAGTATGAAAAAGAAAATTTTGGATTCATTGGCTCATTTTCAGGGCTCGGTGTCAGGGAAGAAGAGTTCGTCCTCATACTCTGCGAATTTAGGCAGGAGTAGGTCAGTGTCACCTAACACAGAAGAAATTCCCTCATCTACGTTGCTGTCCTCCTCGTCTTCTTCCGTCGTGCGATCTGGTACTTTGAAATCTGGTGGTATGAGGTGCTCATTCATCTTGATCATTGTTAACCTCTCCACATTTTTGGGCGAGAGGCGGGTCCGTTTGCAAGTTACAATGCCACCAGCAGCACTGAAAACACGTTCTGAAGACACGCTTGCGAGTGGGCAAGACAAGTAATGTATAGCCAGGTTGGTGATCTCTGGCCACAATTCTTTTTTCCAATGCCAATAAGCCAATGGGTCAGCATTAACATAGACCTCTGTTGAGTCATTCAGATAGTCCTGCACCATCGACTCAAGGTTCTCCACGTTTCCTCCACTTTGATTACTTTTTGCACGGACCTTTTGAGAACCAAACCCAAGCTCAGCTAGCCAATCCTCTTCATCACCTGATATTTCTGTTGTGTCTGGTGCAGATGATACGGTTGCCGGTGTCTTTAACGGCTGAGAGGTCACTTCTGCCACAGCCACAGGTGCAGAAGTGGAGTCTTTTGACTGGGGATGGCCTGCTGATGCTGATGTACTGCTTTTTCCTTCAATTTGCTTCCGTTCTCTTTCAAACCTCATGGCTGACAAGGCTAGCCAATGTTTGTACTTTGTAACATCTTCATCACTAAAAGGAAATAATGCACTGCCTGCCAGCGCCTTTTTGTAGCGTGGATGCAGAATAGTAGCACAAATGTAATGCTGTTCTGAGTGGATCTTTTGAAGCCGTTCATCGCCAAGTAGGCGCTCTAATAATTTCTCCGCCTAAACAAAAGCTTCTTGCTTTTCTTCATCTTTTTGAAACTTAGAAGACACCGCCTTCAGTTTGTGCTCCAGCATGCGCAACAATGGGATAGCTTTTCCCAAATTACAGTCCTCCCTGCTGACTGCACGCGTGAAGACCTCAAAAGGATGAAGCATGTCTGTCAGGCTTTTAACTAGCTCCCATTCCGCCGCATTTAACCTCAGGTCCTTCACAGCTGTACCCAGTGTTAAGAAATACTGATCCAGTACAGTGAACTGCTCATACAGACGCTCAAGCATGTAGAAGATTGAGTTCCAACGTGTTGGCACCTCCTGGATGAGTGCTTTCACTGGCATTCGACGTTCATGTAGCAGGCGCCTTAGATGCTTCCGGGCCTTAAAAGAATGGCTGAAATGGTTGCACATTTTTCGGCAGGTGACCACTAACTGGCATGCTGGACTGTATTTATCCAAGAATTTTTTAACAACCAGGTTTATACAGTGCGCCAAACACGTCACTCTGAAATAGTCACCCAGATCCATGGCCTTAACTACATTGGCGCCATTATCCGTGGAAACATAACCAATGTCGCGTTTTTTTGGGGACAGCCAGTGAAAGACCTTTGTGTTGAACTCATTCAAAATGTTTTGTGCTGTATGACGTTGCTCCAAGCCAAACATGGCTAGTGTTGCATGTTTCCGAGCAGCTTTAAAAACTTGGTCCAGGTCAACACCTGCGTTTAGCTTTGCTTTAACCCCTGAAAAAGAGACCCAGTGTGCAGTGATGCAAATGTAATCAGTGCCTGGCCACTGGTCCACATGTCTGTTGTCAGATGTATAGTGTGAACAGCACTCTTCTGCAAAACTGCCCCAATCACCTCCAGCACATCTTCATGTAGTGCTGGAACCGCAACTCGGGCAAAATAGAACCGGCTAGGAACCTTCCATTTAGGGCAGAGCGCTGCCACTAGTTCTAGAAAACCAACCCCTTCTACAAAAGAAAAAGGGAGAAGATCCAGCGCTAGCATTTTAGCCAGCTTAGTGTTATACAGACGCGCCGTTGGGTGGTTGCGGTCATATGGCGTGTCTGAAAACAACATTGTTTTAATGTTGCCCTGGACCATTTTACGGGATGATGATGATGTTGATGACTTCTTCGACCCAGTTACGCTCGCTGATGAACTTTTTCGCATTGGTGTCTCACTCTGTCCCACACTCTTAGTGTGGCGCACAGGGGGTGTGCTGACAGGGGTACTGGGTGTAAGTGAAGAGTGTGACACTTCTTCCTCCTCGTCATCATCAGATGGAACATCAACGTTTTCTCGACTTGCAATTCGGGCTTCCTTGATCTCCTTTAGGTGCGCAAACTATTGGACAGTGTGCTGTCTCTCAAGATGACCTCTCTGGCCTCCAGTCCCATAGTTGGTACCAAGCTTACCACAACTAACTGCAAGCTTACAAATGCTACAAATGGCTTGGTTTTCCTTTTTTGGGCAAATACTAAAGAAGTCCCAAACTGCGGACTTGAAATGTCTGGGGGGGCCGGAGGAGGCGATACTGGTGGTGGTCATGCTGCTAATGCCAGATGAAGTGGAGGATGCGTATTCATGAACTTTACTACGTTGTGCACTTTGCCCACCACTAAGTGAGGTCGAGGTGGATGGAGGTCCCTTCTGGCGAGTAAGAAATATGGAAGCGGTAGGTTGTGGTGTACTAGTTAACTTCAATGATTGTGGTGTTCCCATTGCCTCCTCGTCGACTTCATCATCACGCTCAGCAGCTTGTCGGGCTAGGGTCAAAATGTCTGTTTGCTGCATGCCCGCTGGGGCTTCAGTGACGTTAGTGATGACTGCGTCGTCGTCGTGAGAGTCTTCAGCAGCAGGAGTATACGCCACTTCTTGTTGAGCGTCATCACAGTCCATAACTATGAGAGTTTCGACGACCTTCCTTTTACGCTTAGCTACCTTTGTCAGATCAAGGTGTGCCTCAGCCTCACTCTCAGACGTCAGTGGTGCTGGTTCCCAAGTAAGATCCATATCATCAGAAGGAGGTGGGCTTGAAGAAGATGTAGACACCAACACCCTTGATTTTTTCCTTGCTTGGGATGTGCAAGACAATGAATGATCATCAGGAGGAGTGGCTTCCTCGAATGATACCTTGGCTTGATTGTCGATTTCCAGATGTGCCCCTACTTCTGGAGGAACAACTATTGTGGCCACTTGTTGTGCCCCTCCATGCACCTCTGATTGCTCCTCTCCTTGCGCCGCCTCTCCTTCCACATGTACTTGGGCTTATACTTACACATGTGGTTGTTGTTGCGGCTGTGGTTGTTCAACACTCGTCAGATGAGTTACAACAACCTGTGTTGATTGAGGGACATTGCTGCTACTTTCTTGCGATGAGCCAACATCACTGGTCGATGGTGATTGAACAAGTAGACTGGCTGCCTCTGCAGCAGTCAAGGGCTTGGACTTAAGTTGGCGTGGGGGTGGTGGCACTGAGCCCAATGGAGCGGGGGTGCTGCTCCCAGCTTGGTCCCCAGCAGATCCCGCTGCTGCTGCAGGCGTACTTTTTTTTTTATTCCCAAAAAGTGTGGCGGGCGGCACACCAGTCTGCTTGGTAACTTGCTTTTCTGCTCCTTTCTGGCATCTTTCTTGCTAGAGGAGCTACGGGGAACTTTTTTTGGGGCCTTCTTCTTCAGATGTCACTCTGAACAGCAGGCCGCAGTTGCACAAGTTGCAGAGTTGTCTGTGGCCACACGTGACGTTGTGCTGCACACACTGCAGCAGGACTTCTTCCTGGCACTGATGGTTCTCTTGTGCACCTAAAAGCAATGGAAGACAGAGGAACATCAGTTATACACCCCAAAAAGTCAAAAAAACACACAAAAATCAACACAATCCCAGCCCATCCATGGCCACAATGATGTTTACATTCAAGAAGATACCCCACAGAAAGACTAGGCCCATGCACCACTCACTACCCCTGGGCAAAAGGCCCCACCAGCAGCCCCAAAAAAATGACAAAAACCACAAAATTCAGCACAATCCCAGCCCATCCATGGCCTCAATGGTGTTTAAATTCAAGAAGACACCCCACAGAAAGACTAGGCCCATGCACCACTCACTACCCCTGGGCATAATGGATGAAAGTTAGGCAAAATGGGTGCAGGCCTCAGACACTGCCTCTCTTCAAAATGGCCCCTTGAACCCCAAGCACATGTTGCCTGTACCAGCACTCAAGATGGCCACCACCACCTACATGGCCAGTCCACATCAACAGTACACCCCAAAAAAATGAAAAACACACACAAATCACCACAATCCAATGCCATCCAGGATGTTTACATTAAAAAGACCCCATAGGCAGACTCAGTCCATGCACCACTCACTACCCCTGGGCAAAAGGCCCCACCAGCAGCCCCAAAAAAATCAACAAAAACCACAAAATTCAGCACAATCCCAGCCCATCCACGGCCTCAATGATGTTTAAATTCAAGCAGACACCCCACAGAAAAACTAGGCCCATGCACCACTCACTACCCCTGGGCAAAAGGCCCCACCAGCAGCACCCAAAAATTGACAAAAAACACAAAATTCAGCACAATCCCAGCCCATCCATGGCCTCAATGGTGTTTAAATTCAAGAAGACACCCCACAGAAAGACTAGGCCCATGCACCACTCACTACCCCTGGGCATAATGGTTGAAAGCTAGGCAAAATAAGTGCAGGCCTCAGACACTGCCTCTCTTCAAAATGGCCCCTTGAACCCCAAGCACATGTTGCCTGTGCCAGCACTCAAGATGGCCACCACCACCCACATGGCCAGTCCACATCAACAGTACACCCCAAAAAAACGAAAAACACACAAAAATCGCCACAATCCAATGCCATCCAGGATGTTTACAATAAAAAGACCCCACAGGCAGACTCAGTCCATGCACCACTCACTACCCCTGGGCAAAAGGCCACACCAGCAGCCCCAAAAAAATCGACACAAATCACAAAATTCAGCACAATCCCAGCCCATCCATGGCCTCAATGATGTTTAAATTCAAGAAGACACCCCACAGAAAGACTAGGCCCATGCACCACTCACTACCCCTGGGCAAAAGGCCCCACCAGCAGCACCAAAAAATCGACAAAAACCAAAAAATTCAGCACAATCCCAGCCCATCCATGGCCTCAATGATGTTTAAATTCAAGAAGACACCCCACAGAAAGACTAGGCCCATGCACCACTCACTACCCCTGGGCATAATGGATGAAAGCTAGGCAAAATAAATGCAGGCCTCAGACACTGCCTCTCTTCAAAATGGCCCCTTGAACCCCAAGCACATGTTGCCTGTACCAGCACTCAAGATGGCCACCACCACCCAGATGGCCAGTCCACATCAACAGTACACCCCATAAAAACGAAAAACACACAAAAATCACCACAATCCAATGCCATCCAGGATGTTTACATTAAAAAGACCCCACAGGCAGACTCAGTCCATGCACCACTCACTACCCCTGGGCCAAAGGCCCCACCAGCAGCCCCAAACAAATCGACAAAAATCACAAAATTCAGCACAATCCCAGCCCATCCATGGCCTCAATGATGTTTAAATTCAAGAAGACACCCCACAGAAAGACTAGGCCCATGCACCACTCACTACCCCTGGGCAAAAGGCACCACCAGCAGCACCAAAAAATCGACAAAAATCACAAAATTCAGCACAATCCCAGCCCATCCATGGCCTCAATGATGTTTAAATTCAAGAAGACACCCCACAGAAAGACTAGGCCCATGCACCACTCACTACCCCTGGGCATAATGGATGAAAGCTAGGCAAAATAAGTGCAGGCCTCAGACACTGCCTCTCTTCAAAATGGCCCCTTGCACCCCAAGCACATGTTGCCTGTACCAGCACTCAAGATGGCCACCACCACCCACATGGCCAGTCCACATCAACAGTACACCCCAAAAAAACGAAAAACACACAAAAATCACCACAATCCAATGCCATCCAGGATGTTTACATTAAAAAGACCCCACAGGCAGACTCAGTCCATGCACCACTCACTACCCCTGGGCAAAAGGCCCCAACAGCAGCCCCAGAAAATCGACAAAAAACACAAAATTCAGCACAATCCCAGCCCATCCATGGCCTCAATGATGTTTAAATTCAACAAAACAGTTGTATCATGCACCCATAACCAACCCTGGTCCTACTGGATACTGTGGCTACCCACAATATATTTTATTTAATGTTCTGAAAAAGTTCCAAAATTGTAGTTGCAGCAACTGTAATGCCCCAAACAAACTTACTTGTGAAAGTTGATTTCTCATTCATTCAAAATACTTTATTCGGTTTATGAAAAAACCATAAAAGTAAACATGTCAGAAAGGGGAAAAACATTCAAAATACAATATAAGTTGACCATCAAAATATATTACAAAAATGTTTTAAAACTACAGCAATTCATCTAGATTAAAAGGTCATAAGTCATTATTTAACAGTTTCCATAGTATCATCTTCAAACTATTTAAATAATTTTTCCCTCAATCTCATGGCTATATTTAAAAAAGTAGCAACATTAAAAATTTCCCACGTATTGGACAACAGTTGGAGATATAGAAGCGCAGGTTTCACTTGTTTAAACCCTTTGTCCTTTAGCAGTGGTACAATACATTTTTTCCGTATCTCCCTAAAGTACCCACAAAAGAACATAAAGTGGGCCGTGTCCATTATTGAAAAACCATCACAAGTACATAGTTTCAAGTCTATATCCTTAGTCCAGCATGTGCTCCCAGATATGAGTAAATGAATTTTGTTTAATCTAAACCTTGTTACTAGATATCAATGGTTGGCATTGTTGACAACTTTCAGATATAGTTCTAGGTAATTTTCTGATGTAACGACTAACTGATGGGTTCTCACAGATGGCTTAATCAGCTCGAAACCCTCTCTTTCCATCCCTCTGTGTAGTTTAAAGTTGGTCTTGACCCATTTTATGTCTGCTTTAACCAGTTTAGATGGTGCCTCAAAAAGTTCTGGGCGTCCCAATGAGACTGCAGTCTTTTTCACATAGCTTAACCATGGTATAGAGTCCCAATGTGCTAGTCTAAGGAAATCCATCAGGATCTCATGGTTTACCTCAACCTCTGGGTTTAACCATACCGAGATCCACTTCAGGAGGGGGGCGATAGCAATTCGGTCTTCCAAAGAACCCACCCCACACTCTTGGTGGACAATAAAGCATGATGTCGATTGTGGGACAGAGAGAATAGACTTTAAAAATTTATCCTCTGCCACCTGTAGCTGCTTAACATTCTTAAATCCCCATAAGTCTGCGCCGTACATTGCAATGGAAACGCATTTAGCGTCATAAACTTTTAACACTGCTTCTAGTGGTTTTACCCCCAATTTGCGAGAAAAGCTCAAAACAGCCGAGATGGATCTTACAAAAGCATTTCCCTTCTCAAGCAGTTGGGGAAGCCAGGTGGATTTTTCGTCAAAGACCACCCCTAGGTATGGAAATTTGGTTACCCTAGATAGCCTATTTCCATTGCAATGTAAGGTCATCAGCTTTCTTTGCCTGCCCTTTGTGCCCAAGGCCATGACATGGGATTTAGTGTAATTAACACCAAGATCCAAAGCGGACATAAACTCATAAAATGTATTTAAGAGACTTTGTAGACCCACTGGTGTACGCGATATAAGTGCGGCATCATCCGCATATAACAGAGCGGGTAATAAAAACTTGCCTGCCTTTGGAATATCTTTACAGGCTGTTCCCAGGATGCTAGCTAATTCATTGATATATAAGGTGAATAATAATGGGGCCAGAATGCAACCTTGCCTAACCCCATTAGATATTCCTATCTCACCCGTCCTATTCCCCTTCCGATCGTATCTCACTGTAGCAGTGAGATCCCGATGGAGGTCCGCAAGAAAGTATACTATATTCTCGTCGATACCCATTTTAAGAAGCAGTTCCCATAGCTTGGACCTGTTTACTCGATCAAAGGCCGAGGACAGGTCCATAAAAGCTATGTACAAACTACCTGGCTTCGCTAGAGTATACTTTCCGATTAACAATTGAAGGTTAAGGCTCTGGTCAATGGTACTGTGTCCCTTTCTAAACCCGTATTGTACGGGTGCAAGGGAATTTGTATCCTGCAGCCAGTCAGATAATTTAGACAGTACCACTCTGCCAAGTACCTTTACTGCAGAGTCTATAAGGGAAATTGGGCGGTAATTGCTTGGCTCTCCTCTGTTACCTTTTTTGAAAATGGGGACAATTACCGACTGCGACCAGGTTTTAGGGATCCCAGTTTTTGGGATTCTATTGAAAATATTGGTTAGAGCTTTGGACCATGTCTCTATATCACACTTAAAAAGGTCTGCTGGCACACCATCAGGGCCAGGGGCCTTGTTACTAGTCATTTTATTAATGGCTTCAGCCACCTCTGCCTCGTTCACCTCTAAGGTGTAAAAATGGGTAGACCCCCTATTTCTATTGTCGCCCCCTACGGACATGTGTTCATAAACTGATTTAAAATGGGAAAACCACTTGTCCTCTTGGATACCACAATCTAAAACGCTATTGCTTGAGTCTGAGAAGTAAGGTTGATTAATCACTTCCCAAAATGTTGCACTATTTTTTATGACATCTATAGAGGTCAATTCTGCCCAAGCATCTTCCCTGATCTCCCGCCTCCTCTGTTCTACTGCTCCTTTGTAAGCTTTCCTTAATAAAGCCACACGTTTCCTATCAAGGGGCTTACATTTCAGAGCCTCCTTCAGTTTACGATTACATGTTGAGCAGTTTCGGTCAAACCACCCAACGGATCCCGAATCTTTAACTTTACCATTATTTGTTAAGTCAGTCATAACCTGCCGGCAAACCGTTTGATATGCATCTGCTACCTCCTTGTCCCCTGCTTCCTTATCCATACAGATACGCATCTCCTCACCTCTACTGTGGAAAAGGTTGCATGAGAAATCCTCGGGGATAACTTTGCACCATTTAATTCTCCGGGCCTGGTCTGTGGCCTGGATGTCTAGATTGACCCCACTATTTGATATCTTCTCGGAACCACTAAAAACTCCATTAACTTGTAGAAAAACAGGGTTGTGGTCACTAAAGTGAGACCATACCGGGGAGTATTCTGCAATATTACACCCTAATGTTAAGCTTGTAAAGATGTAATCAATAGTGGACCCACAACCATTACCCTTGAAAGTTGGTATATCAGAGTCATCCCCCACAGGCAGCATCAAACCATTTTCCGCAAGGATATATTCCAATAATGTCCCCTGTTCCATGTGCTCAAAGTGAGAATCAACTTGCCCAGGGGGGGCAAAAAGATCATTGGGCGGACATTTATCAGGACATCTATGAATGTTGAAATCCCCCAGCAAAATTACATAACAATCATTCTCTTGCAATTCCTTGTAGTCTGTTAAAAAAGAGTGTATCGCTGTCAGATTGCTCGTTGAGGTAGCTCTATCAAAGGAATTATAAAAATTCACAATTAACACGTTATGAGCCCCTCTACAAACAATTTTAACTACCAGACAGTAGGGTGAACCTGAGTCAATCATAGTATGTTTTCCTGCTATATTAGCAGCCACTAAAGTTACCAGACCTCCTCTTGCTCTACCACTAGAGGTGGGGACCGCGGGGAGGAAATAGGTGGTATAACCATCTAAGGTAAGTATGTTATTAATGTCCCAGGTCTCTTGAAGAGCGATGATATCGGCGGAGCCTAAAAGTTTCCGCCAAATAGGATCATCAATTTTATTTCTAAGCCCGGCAATGTTCCAAGTTCCCACCTTGGTGTGTCTTCTTACTCTTGAGACATTCCTACCCTCAAGTTCGTTTACTGAGCTAGTTGTTATAGCATTGCCTGTTCCAGGGTCGTGGATAATTGAGGTTGATACCATATTAATCTTATCTTTGACCCTGTTGTCCAAACCCATATTTATCGGGGACACTAAATTAACCCTTTTTGGTTTATCCAAATCTGATGAAGTGGTCGCCTGTTGTCAATCAACCCAATCTAGGTCTGTCAGGCACGCATACTGATTTGCCATCGGAACATTATAGGGGTTGTTCAGTGTATAAGGGACCTCGGCATGATTATGGTTATAGCCAGCAATCATGTCGTTGCTCCTACGCCTATCTGTTTGGAATCTAGGGTCTTGATTATACCTGCCTCCTCTATGCTGAACTAAATTCCACCCCTCCTCGCTGGTCCTGTGCCAACCATTAGGATTTCTTTCCCTGAGTACCTCTTGCCTCATACCTCCTTTATGATAGATTGGATTTTTGAGCCAGCTCCATCTATTATCTTGCTGATCTTTGGGCATATAAAAAAAGGACAGGGGTCTAGCCGCGACCAAGGAGCCATTGTGGTTACGGGGATTTCTCCTACAGATATATTCTACAACATGTGGATCTTCGAAGGTCACTACTATACAGTCACCCTGTATAGTTTTCCGATGATGTCCTACCCATGGTGTTCTTTCAGCCATTAACATATTACCACAGAGATTTGGTGGTAAGGGATGGTGATTCATGAGCCAGTAACATACCTTATTTTTAAGAGCCTGAAAAGTTTCTGATTGTGAGGGAGCCAGTTCTGTAACCCCTGTCAGTATGATCACATACGGGCAGGCATCTGGTGGAAGATGAATATTGCGCCGTGTTTGATTTATTTCAGTAGGAGCAGGGTCATTCTGTAGAGCAGGAATTATGGGAGTTTTGGGATTAGCTTGGGCAGTGGACTTATTTAATGTATGGGATTGAACATGACAACTTGCTTTACTCGTCACAGGGGTAGGTGGATTCAAAGTCTGATTCTTTGTCGTTTTCCTATTTTCTATTACTATGCTCTTGGCCGCTGGCCGGGCTTTAGTGGCTACAGTGGAGACATTAGTGGCCCTATTAGCATAACTGCTATCATGAAACCTGATATCTTTATGTATATCATGTAGCACTTTTTCAATGCCATTGAGTCTGGCTTCTAAGGGTGCGAGTAAGCTTTTGATAATTTTCGTTATGGTACAACCTAATGGTTCCTCCTTCCCAACAACTTCCCCAGTAGTATCATACTGTGACCTATCGGCTATGATGCTATCTTTGAGAATATCCACCAAGGAATCATCCAGGATGGTGTCATCAATAATGGTCAAGGGTAAACTGACGGTATCCGGGCCATTTTGAACTGCCCCATTTATCTGACCGGTAGGCTCAGTTACACAATCTCTTACCTCTACTGAGCCGCCCGTATTATTTACATCCTCACTAGTTTGACTAGCATGAATGGCACGAGCTTTTTTGGCTTTAGTGACACAAACAAATGATTGCTTACGTTTAGGGATTGCCCCCTCCCTCTTCCCCCTTCCTTGTTCATCTGTACACCGTGTCTGGTGGGCTACTTGAGGGAGTATTTGTGCTTGCCCCGTGCTGGTCTCCGAGGGGATAGAAGACTCAGCCTGGGGATTTGGGGGCAATAGAACTAGTGAACCTTGCTGACTACCATTCATATTATGGATATCAGCCACAGCCTGAACTAAGTTGGGTGTATGTAGCAATTTATCTGGGGTACGGGCAGCACCAATAAGGCCTAACGACGATCTCCTTGCTATTTCTAATTCATGTGACACCCTTCTTTCCATAAGTACAATGCCCTCATTAATCAAGGAATTGGTGCGCACAATGAAATCATCTAGTGTCCCAGTCAATTTTTTCCCTCCCGCAGCTGCCATGCTTCTGGTTTCACGGCACTCCATGATCCCTACCAAGACAAAAAGCAGGGGTGGTGGGAAACGTGGGTGCTGTTATAGGGGGGGATTATGTTAAAATAACAACTTGGTAGGTCAATGAATGAATATAACCCCACACTAAGCTAACAACTACAACACACAAAAAGGCACTATCACAATGATTTCCAAAATTAACCTCAAATAAAAGAGCCTAGGTCCAGTCCAGTCTCTACCAGCCTCGGACGGCCACAGACGGTCCCGCCCTTGTCCCGGGATTCTCCCGGTCGCTCCCGCGCAGCGGGGATAGATAGTTAGTTTTATATGGTCAAGCTGAGATGGGAGGGGCCTGCAGGGAGAGCGGCCCAGGTGGTGGCAATTGGGTCTGGCGGGCGCTCCTGGGACTTGAAGTCCTGCGCCTGCCCTCGCTCGCAGCCCCGCACAACAAAGACACCCCAAGAAGCTTGATAGAATCCTCGCACGAAGCGGGACCCGCGAAGCGTTTCCCGCGAGTAGTGTCCTTAAAATACCGGTGAGAGCAGGGGATACCTCTGCAGCACGATTTCCTCAGCGTATACCAGCGTTGGCGTTTAGCACCTCCAATGGTTTCCCAATCAGCAGGCAGAAGGAGAGGTTTCTTATCTCACAGTGGTGGGGAGGGGCCTGCAGGGAGAGCGGCCCAGGTGGTGGCAATTGGGTCTGGCGGGCGCTCCTGGGACTTGAAGTCCTGCACCTGCCCTCGCTCGCAGCCCCGCACGACACAGACACCCCAAGAAGCTTGATAGAATCCTCGCACGAAGCGGGACCCGCGAAGCGGGTTCCGCGAGCAGTGTCCTTAAAATACCGATGCGAGCAGGGGATTCCTCTGCAGCACGATTTCCTCAGCGTTTACCAGCGTTGGCGTTTAGCACCTCCAATGGTTTCCCAATCAGCAGGCAGAAGGAGAGGTTTCTTATCTCACAGCGGTGGGGAGGGGCCTGCAGGGAGAGCGGCCCAGGTGGTGGCAATTGGGTCTGGCGGGCGCTCCTGGGACTTGAAGTCCTGCGCCTGCCCTCGCTCGCAGCCCCGCACAACACAGACACCCCAAGAAGCTTGATAGAATCCTCGCACGAAGCGGGACCCGCGAAGCGGGTTTCCGCGAGCAGTGTCCTTAAAATACCGGTGAGAGCAGGGGATTCCTCTGCAGCACGATTTCCTCAGCGTTTACCAGCGTTGGCGTTTAGCACCTCCAATGATTTCTAATCCAAAAGTGATCCAAAGAAAGTCAAAAAGGCCTCAAATCCAAATATCCAGCAGCATCCACAAAAAGTAATCCTTCTAGGTCAAGGTCCAAATGAAAGTGACCAGCACATGAAGAAAGCACTGGGAGGAGCCTGCTGGACAGGAACAGGAAGTTGGAGACTGTGGGGCACTTCCTTCCTCCCCCCCCCCAAAAAATGGACTCCTTGCAAAAAAAAGTGCAGGCAAATGTCAACCTGAGGAGTGATTCTGATAAAAATCATCATTTTCTGAAGGTTTATGCTGTTTGCTGGTGGATTTCTTGTGCAGAATTGCAAAATCTCTATTTCGCGAGTGCGAGATTGTTGCTGCCCGCCGCACCTACGTGTTCGCAATTGCGAAAATCTCGCGATACGTGCTGTGCAAGGTGGCAAGCTGCGATTACGTATTCGCGGTCGCCAAACTCCCACGGGATCCCGCAGCAAGATCCAAAATGGCGCAGCACTCGCAAAATATCGAGAAAAACAACTCGGCAAACGCTGAATGCCGGAAAGTGAACGCCGCGCGCCACGCCGCGCGCCGCAATATTGTATCACCAAGCAAAAAAATCCGCCGCGTGCCGATTTGCGGATTTTCGGCAAATTCGCGAGAGTTCGCGGATTGCGAATTTGCCAAAAATACGCAAAATCCGCGAGTGGAACGGATTTTACGCCCATACTTAGTTTCATCACTCTATTAAAAGTATCTGTTGGTGATTTCTGCGCGTCGCAGTCTACCATCTGTTGCTGGTGCTGCTCCTGCTGCATTGTGATCGGCTTGTCCTGTCCCATCATCTATGTCCTCATGATATGTTAGTTCTATCTCTGTGCCCTCCTTGGTGGCAAGATTGTGCAGCATGGCGCAGGTCGCAATAATCTTGCAACAGATAATTGGCGTGTATTGCCGTTCACCTCCACTCTTATGTAGGCACCTAAATCTACTTTTCAGCAGTCCAAAAGTACGTTCCACCACGCAACGTGCTGTTCTGTGTGCCACGTTGTAACGCCTTTCGCTCCTGGTGGATGGGTTCAGGTAGGGGGTGAGCACAAATGAACGCAGGTCATATGCACTGTCACCTGGGTGGAAAATGAAATTTTGATTAGTCACATACTCATGATTGCTCCTTCTGCATAGACTATCAGGGTGTCTCACACATACTTACCTAGCAGGTATCCATCACCAAAATCACCAGCCGCAAGGCGTCTGTATATCCCACTGTTCTGGAATATGTAGGAGTCGTGGGTATTCCCAGGAAATTTGGCTACAATGTCCGTAATGATGTTGCCAGCATTGCAGATCACCTGCACATTGATTGAATGTGTGGACTTCCGGTTTCTATATATGTGTTCAGTTGCTGCAGGTGGGCATAGTGGGATGTGCGTCCCATCGATACAGCCTATGATGTGCGGGAACTGTGCAAGTTGATAGAAATCGGTTTTAGTCTTTGCTAGTTCTGCAGGTGTGTCAGGGAACTCAATATAGTGTTCCATCCTCTGCATCATGGTGTCAAGAAATTTTCTGAAAAACCGTGACAGGCAGCTCTGGGACACCCCACCTACTGTAGCTATCACGTGCTGGTAGCTCCCAGAAGCAAGAAGGTGTAGACAGGACAACACCTGCATGTGGGGTGGGATGGCGTGTGCTCTTGGTGTTGGGTGTTCCAGATATGGGTGGGGGTCCCTGATCAAGTCCAGGATGGTTCTGGGGTGGAGTCAGTACCTTTGCAGGATCTCAGCTTCAGTCAGTTGGAAGAGGGTGATCCTCTGCCTATACACTTGCTCCTCCATTTAGCCAGACCCTCTCTCCTGCTGCCTGTATCCATAACCGCCTTGCAATAATGTAGAAAGCCGCCATTGTGGTTGCACTGTTGCATTTTGGGGCCTTCTTACATATCCTGTTCCTGGTTTCCACCTGCTTCCAAATCCATGGTAAATACCGACTCTTAAATACCGAATTTCATGGTATTCGGTATTTTTGGGATTTGCTACATCTCAACAAGCCATTTTTACCATTTCTTATTTACCAACTCGGTAAATAAGAATTCGGTATTTTCTGATTCAGAAAATTACCATTTCTTAATTACCGATTCGGTAATTATGAATTCGGTATATTCCGAATCGTGTAATACCGAATCGGTATTTTACCGACTGGTATTTACCGATTCGGTAAGTTTTTAGTCACATACATCTCGATGCTCTTATACCGGTCGGTAAAGGCCGAATTTAACGATTTTCGGCCGTTACCGACCGGTATTTGGCTACCTACATCGTGCCCCAAGTGTTTTATTCATTTTTAGCGGCCCCTGACGAAGGGCGCTTGTAGCCCGAAATGCATTGGATCCTTTTTAAATAAAGGCTGCATTGAACAAACTCGTGCATCTGTTGTGTTTCAGCAAGAGGTCCGGATGGGCACAGCTCTAACATTAGAAATTTTGAAAAATGGCACAACAACCTGTGTGTGGAGGAAAGTATATTATTATGGATGGAAAATTGAGGTGAAAAAAGGATGGAGTACGTGATTAAACATGGAGTAAATTTGAAATAATTAAGAAATATCAGCCAAAGTGGCACAACTCAGCTGTGCAATCAGTTTTTGGGGCAAGTTGATGTCCCAGTTAATGATGTTGGAGCAAGCTAGTGTGACATACCATGTCTCCGCGGCACGACACCTATAAACCAATGGTTTAGTATAGCAATCTAACAAACTATCGAATAGCATGAAAGGAACTCTGCCAAAAAACCTCAGAAGTAAGTGGGATATTCTCCTGCCATGTCTCTTATTTGCCTTCCGAGATATTCTGCAGAAAGCAGTAGGGTTCAGTCTATTTGAACTTCTGTATGGACACCTAGTGAGAAGGGTCGGAAGAAACCTCAGAATCTCCACAGAAGGATGTGTTAGGCTATGTAATTGGCCACAGGAAGGAAGTTGATAGCGCAGTCCAGGGACTAGTCAAGTGTTGGTGAAGGAATGTTATAACAAGAAAGATACTGTGACTGGGTATCAGGAAGGTCAGGAGGTAGTGGTGCTAAAGCCTATATGTACAGGGGCTTTGGAGGACAATTGGTGTGGGCCATATAAAGTAGTTCAGCAATCTTCTGATGTGAACTACTTGGTGGACACAGGTGTCACCTTGAGAAACCAAGAAGGTGTTCCATGCAAGCCCATGCAAGCAGACAGAATCCTTATCTCCAGAGAGACTACACAATGAATGTCATGGCTATGGCAGACAAAGTTGAAGAAGAAGAAGCTTTCTGCATAGTACCATGAAGCAGTTCGGTTAGCCCCTGAGTTAACGCCAGAGCAGTGGAGAGAATGTAGAAATGTATTGGGATTGTTTCCTAGCCTCTTTTAACTGACTTCAGGGTTGACACCTGTCTGTGTGCATAACGTAGACACTGGTGACAGTCTGCCAGCAAAGGGCAGAATGTACAAAATATTCGACCCAGTTCAGGGCTCCATTAAGGCCAAAGTGGCCAAAATATTGGACCTGGGGGACATTTTAGACCTTGGTCTAGTCCTGTAGTTCTAGTACTAAAGCAGGGGTCTACTTACTTGGGGTTGTGTGTGGACTACTGACCCCTCCATGACATGCCCATTCAATTAAAGAGCGGATGAGTTTGTGGATTCGTTAGGTGCTGCAAAGTACTTGAGGACCTCAGATCTGACCAGTGGATAGATCCCTTAAGTTCCAAATGTTAAGGAGAAGACAGTATTTAGGTGATGTTTGTTTAGGTGAAGAAGGCCCCTGATACTTTTCAGCACCAGGTGAACATTATTGTCGCAAGGCTGTAAGAGTTCTATGAGAGCATGGTTCACCAGGATGGAGGACAGTGTTCAGCAATTCATGGCAGCACCCCCTGAGGCACCATGAGAAGTTTTTGCCAAGGATACCGGAGTTGAAACTGCCCATTAAGTCAATTAAGTTTCAGTTTGGGCAGTCCTCCGTAGTCTACCTTGGGCATGAGGTGGATAAAGGGTAGATACATAGAGGGAAGTGCCTTCTACTCAGACTGAAGTGAGGGGATTTTTATGACTCACCGGGTATTTAAGATACTTTGTGGGTAGCAACTGAAGTATAGTTGCCCCATTGACCTCCAAGATGCAGCCCTGGAAGACAATATGCACTGCAGAGTGGCAGAAAGCATTTGAGGAACTGACAAAAACACTATGCACTGCATGTGTACTGTAAACACCTGTCTACATTCATTGTACAGACGGATGCCTCTGACGACGGAGGTGAAGTAGTATTAGCTCAACTGGATGACAAAGGTAGAAAGCATCCAGTAGCCTTTATTAGTAGGAGATTACTACCCTCAGAGTGAACTCACGTACTTCTGCCTACTACGCCTCTGGGGAATAGGCCTGCAACCAGGACTCTCCAGCCATCTCTGTCTTGGAATTTTCTTTCAGTTTGACTCTAGGTGTGACCCATTTCCTCTACTCCAGGAGTTTCTTGGCCATCATCTTTTCCTTTTCCCTTGAGGGTTCCAGGTGAGGGTTTGACAGGTGGATTTTGATGCAGGCTTACAGAGGGTGTGGCCTGTTCAGTCTCAATGTCTTTTCATGGTTTCTTCATGAGAAGAGATTTGGGAAGTCTGCTGCCATAGGTCGTTGTTGCTGATGGTATTTGGCCAGCAAATTTGGAGGATATTCCTCAGACAGGTGTTGATGAAGGCCTGGAGTTTGTTGGTGAAATTTCTGCTCCATACAGGAGGACCCATTTTATGTTAGTGTTAAAAAGCCTGATCTTGGTTTGCAGCGTTAGGTCCTTGGAGCTCAAGGTATTCTTTAGCTGAATGAAGGCAGCCCTTGCTTTGCTGATTCTTGCCTTGACTTCAGTGTATGTCCTGCTCTGCTTATCTATGACACTGTCGAGGTAGGTGAATTCCTCATACTCCTCCAGTGCATTGCCTGCAAGAGTGCCTGTAGTTGCGCTGGTTGTGTTAGCCTTCATGATCTCGTTTTTTCCACTGTGGATGTTGAAGATAAGTTGTGCTGTTGTGGCTCCCACTTTGTCGGTCTTCTCTTGCATCTGCAGATTGGTATAGGAGAATGGAGCCAGGTCATCTGTAAAGTCCAGGTCGTCAGTCTGCGGCCAAGGTGTCCACTGGATCCCATTTCAACTTCTTGCTTTAGATGTCCTCGTAATCTAGTCTATGGTTAGGAGGAAGAGAAAAGGTGAAAGCAAACAACCCTGGAAAACTCCGGTCCTCACTTCTAAAGCTTCCATGAGTTTACCTCCATGTACTATCTTGCATGTCATTCCCTGATCAGAGTTCTTGATGATTCTTACAAGTTTATCTGGCATTCCATAGTGGTAAAGGAGTTTTCAAAAGGACTGTCCACGATTTGTCAAATGCCTTCTCATAGTCGATGAAGTTGATATAGAGGAGGGAGTTATTATTATTATTATTATTATTTATTAAATTTATATTGCGCACAGCTACCCGTAATGGGTTTCCCGGCGCCAGGGACAGACTGAAGAAGAAAAGACAGGTGATTGCTGAATAAAGAATACACAGAGCCGTGATCAGTTAAACAACAAAGTTTTCAGTTTTTTGCGAAAAGCAAAAAGATTAGTCTCCATTTTTAGCGCCAGCGGAAGAGCATTCCACATCTTCGGCCCCAAATGGGCAAATGAGCGGCCTCCCATTTTTGCCAAACGAATTCTGGGAACTACAAGGTTGGCTTGATTAGATGACCTGAGGGGACGACAGGGCTGGTAATCCTGAACAAGATTGTGCAGATAAGTGGGGGCAGAGCCCTGGCGAATCTTGAACAGAAGACACAAAGTTTTGAAAGCCACGCGGTCGGGAATTTTTAACCAATGAAGGTCACACAGGGCTTGCAAAGCAGACATTCTTCGTGGGACATTGCACAACAGGCGGGCAGCTGAGTTCTGTACAACCTGGAGAACATTCATAGTGGCTTTATCGGCTCCCAAATAAAGCACTTCTCGTAGTCGATACGGGACATTACAAGAGCCTGAACAACCATTCGACGAGTGGACTCAGGCAACATCCATAGGATCTTCTGCAACCAGCGTAAGGTATTAAAGCAGATTGCAGCGACCTTAGTTGCCTGCTGTCGCATCGAGAGTTTCTCGTCGATTAGAAAGCCGAGGTTACGAGCAACTGGCACGGGGGTAGGCAATGGACCCATGTCACTGGGCCAGTGTCTGGAGCCCCACAGATCTTTGTGTTTGCCAAGTATAATAACCTCGGTCTTTTCACCGTTAAGTTTTAACAGATTAGCCTGCATCCAGGCAGCTACCCGAGAGAGGCCGATTTTAAGGGCAGAGGTATCCTGGACCCTGCTGCCAGACAGGGAAAACACAATCTGCGTATCGTCTGCATATGAGTATATGGACAGACCGGCGTCCTCAACGATAGAAGCAAGGGGTCTGATGTAAATATTGAACAACAAAGGGCTCAATATAGACCCCTGAGGGACGCCGTACGCAGATGGACAGATCGCCGATTCAGCTTTGTTTGAAAAAACCTGGAATGTACGCTCATTAAGAAATGAGGCCAACCAGGCAAGCGCAGATCCAGCAACACCGAGGGAGTGAAGGGACTCCAGTAGAATAGAGTGCGACACGGTATCAAAAGCCGCGCTTAAATCCAAAAGGATAAGCGCAAAGGTCTCACCGCTATCAGTACCGTGTCGGAGTCGCTCAGTCACCCCCAGAAGTGCGGATTCGGTGGAATAGTTGGCGCGAAAGCCTGATTGGGATGGATGAAGATATCCTGTTTTTTGAACAAACTCATTTAGCTGGATGTTAATATGGCGTTCTAGTATTTTAGAACAAGCTGGCAGCAGGGATATAGGCCTAAAGTTGGCCAGGTTAGTAATGTCCACACCAGATTTTTTTGTAAGGGAACGACCATGGCATGTTTCCAAACCTGTTCAACACGCGATTCACTGAGGGAGATGTTGAGTAGCCTCATTAGAAATCTACGTGGTTCAAGGTCGAGTTGCTTTAGTATCTTCATGGGGACAGGGTCCCGAGGAGAGCCTGACCTAATGCTTTTTAGGCATGATAGAAAAGACACATCATCAAATAATTTCCAGTTGTACAGAAACTCAGTGGGAGGAGCAGGGACATTACAACAGAAGCCAAGCAAGGAAGAATCCATAGAAGGTGAAATAGAAACTAGGGATTGGTGAATGCCCTGAACCTTCGATACAAAAAAGTCCGCAATGTTATTACAGTGTATGCCATCTAGAGCCGGCAACGCGGGAACAGTGTCAGCACCTGTAATTTTCTTAACAGTGGCAAAAAGAGTCCGAGGACAATTCTGCACTGAAGTGATGGTAGAGGTAATGTAAGCAGCTTTGGCCCGTTTACAGTTGGCATGATAAGCCTTTAGCCCATCCTTGTAAATCAGTTTAGAGGGAGTGGAATAGGACTTTCTCCACTTCCTCTCCAAAGCTTTACATTTAACACGTTGGATTTTTAACTCATCCGAGTACCAAGGTGCTGGGGGACGCAAGGATCGGAATTTGCTGCCAGAACAAGGAGCATGAATAGATACTGCATCAGCTAGCCACTTGGAAATAGGGGCATTCAAACTTTGCTCAGTGTTACTGAGAGAAGGGATAGTCTCAGTTAGATGCAGATTAAAAGCAGCTATGTCAATCCTGTCCCATCGATGTGAAGGTTTTGTTTCCTCTACGTAATCATTAGCTATAAAAAGACCGGGCGGTAACACAAAAGGTACAGCGTAATGGTCAGACCAAACCAGCGGGCGTGCCGGATGAGAACAATCAAATGGAAGAGTGGAGATGACTGGGTCCAGCAAATGGCCGGCAAGATGAGTAGCTCCAATATTGTGAAGTTTGAGGTTGAAAACCTCAAGATCAGACAAAAACGATTTAGTGAGGGAATTATTGACATCATCTAGATGGATATTTAAATCACCAAGTATGGTGAAATTATTTGATTTCAAGAGTATAGTTGATAGACAATCCACAAGTAAGGGAATCCAAGAAGCAGCATTCCCCGGTGGCCGATAAATTAACAGGCCAGAGAGCGTCAGTCGGGGATTGATCGTGAGTTTAAATAATGCAGCTTCACTACCTGGGAGATGTAACGCCTCCAGTTTACATTGGTAGGTGGATTTGAAAATAATAGCAATTCCACCTCCTTTACCTGAGGGTCTATCCTGATGTACCATAACATAGTTAGGTGGAATCGCTGCGGCGATGTCTGGACCCGAACTACCATGAATCCAGGTCTCGGTCAAAAATAAGGCGTCCGGCGATTCCTCAATTATGAAATCATAAATGTCTAATTTATTCTTAGGGAGCGATCTACAGTTTAAGCTCCAGAAATGGAGCAAAGAGGGAGGGGAGATACCACCCTTCTTGGGCTTCCTTTTCCCCCTACAGTGTTTAATGTACTGTTGAGTTATGGAGAGCCGCATTTTGCCAGTGGAAAAACCACAGCCGGAACATAAGAAGTTGTGACAAGGCAGGATACATGTAGCACAATCAATGGAAATACGGGGTCTCAGTGAGTGGAGAATTGCAGATGGATAGCAAACATAGCTATTCCGGTTTAACGTACCTGAGGTCGCGTTGGCAGTCAATAGCCCGGCCTGCAGCCCGTCCTCAGCGCGGACGGGCGCAGACGGGCAGGACTCAGGCACGACTCCGGCTAAGCGAGGGCGACCCATCTGCGCGTCCCGCTGCGCGGTAGAGGAGAGCTTTAAATAGGCCCTCAAGGCCCAGCGCGATCGTGAGGGCGGTCCAAGATGGCGCCCGTCAAAGTTGAAAGTAGCCCAATCAAAGATGGCTCCTGGGCAAAGCAACCCCCGGGACCCGGACTCGCCAAAACGGCGATGTATATTCCGTTATGTGCGGTGAGAGGGATGGGAGAATGGAAAGCCCAGCCTAATCCCGCTAAAATCAGCAAAAACGAGTAAAAAATGAATAAATTAAATCAAAAAGCAGAGCAAGTTAAAATGAGACCAGCGCTAGCAGCAGTGCATGCGCAATGGAGGCGTCACCTGTCAAGGCAGAGATGAAGGTAGGATCGCCTTAAATAGGCCCTCCAGGCCCAGCGCGATCGTGAGGGCGGTCCAAGATGGCGCCCGTCAAAGTTGAAAGTAGCCCAATCAAAGATGGCTCCTGGGCAAAGCAACCCCCGGGACCCGGACTCGCCAAAACGGCGATGTATATTCCGTTATGTGCGGTGAGAGGGATGGGAGAATGGAAAGCCCAGCCTAATCCCGCTAAAATCAGCAAAAACGAGTAAAAAATGAATAAATTAAATCAAAAAGCAGAGCAAGTTAAAATGAGACCAGCGCTAGCAGCAGCGCATGCGCAATGGAGGCGTCACCTCCATTAACTGCTCAGTGATGATGCTCAGTGTTGCCATCTGATCTGTGCAGGATCTATCTTTGTGGAAGCCAGCTTGCTTGTCTTGCAACTGAGCATCGACTTGTTCCTTCATTCTGTTCGTGGTGCCTGGGGTTGATAGAAGAGTTATCCTTCTGTAATTTGCGCAGTTACTCAGGTCACCTTTCTTGGGTATCTTGATCAGATATGCCTCCTTCCAGTCTGATGGCACCTTTTCCTCTTCCCAGAACCTTCGGAACCTGGGGCAGGGCATGTCTACTGATATTTCAATGTATGCCTTCAAAGCCTTTGCAGGAAGATTATCAAGTCCAGCTGCCTTCCTGTTTCTTAGATGTTTAATGGCTTGCCATATTTCTTCCTTGGTTGGTCTGCTGCTGTTGATTGGCAAGTCCTTTCCAGCTGGCTGTGTGCCTAGTGAAGATCACGGCATGGGCTGGTTCAGAAGTTCTTCAAAGTGCTCCACCCATCTTCGTTGTTGGCCTTTGTTGCCCGTGATTGTCTTGCCAGCTTTGTCTTTAAAAGCTCTTTCTGGCTTGCTGTATCTGCCGGAGTGTTTCCTAGTTATGTCATAAAGTACTTTCAAGTTTCCATGGCATACTGCTTCCCGGGCTTCTGTGGCAAGACCATTGAAAAATATTTGCTTGTTTTTTCTTAAGCTTCTCTTTGCTTCCTTATTGGTTTTGGTGTATTCGTCTTGAGCTTTTGATTTTTCTTCACTTGTGCGGCTTGTGTTGACTACAGCTTTCTTTTCTTTTCTCACCATTATTTTGCAGAAGGTCTTGGTGGAGATCCATCCTTTATGCTGGTGTTTCTTGTTTCTTGTCATTCAGTAACTTCTGGCAAGTTGATGTCACTGTTTCTTTGATCTTCTCCTACTGGCTTTCTACTGGGTCTCTATCATCCTCTAGCTCTTGCAGGACTTGAAACATGTTACGGAGCGTGACTGAATATTCACTCTGTTTCTGTGTATTTTGGAGGGTTTGGTGTGTGGGTTCCATGCATGCTTTCTTCCGCTTTAACTTTTGCCCCGCCATGACAAGGTGATGATCCTGCCCCTCTCACCACTCTCACATCCTGTGGGGTCCTTCAGAACATCTTGGCAATGCAGAGATGGGCCATCTGATTCTCTGTTGAATGGTCTGGTGACACCTAGGTCCTTTGTGTGGTCTTTTGTGTGGGAATGCCTATCAAATACTGTTCAGGGCACAAAGATCTGCAAGCCTTTTGCCATTCTCTTTCATATTACCAAGGCCATGGTTGCCCATGACTTATTCATACCTAGCGTAGTCACTTCCAATCTCAGCATTGAGTTCCCCCATCAGTATGGTGGTGTCTCTTTCAAGGCATTTCTCCAAGATGGGCTGAAGTCTGTTGTAAAACTGTTCTTTTTCCTCTTCTTTGTTGTAATTTGTAGGAGCCTAACTATCGATAATACTCATGTTGATCCTCTTTTTTATTTGTGCAGAAGATTACTGTGATGTTTCGGGGACCATGGGCTTCCCATCCACTCAGAGCTCTGTTGGCTGCTGGCATTAGCATCAGTGTTACTGCCTGAGTATATGGTGTTCTCTCTTCCTCATGTCCAACATGGGACTGAGACTGCCCTGCTAGCAGTGACCGAAGAAGCAAGAACGGTGCTAGACCGGGGAGGGAAAGCTGCCATCATATTATTAGACCTCAGCGCCGCGTTCGACACGGTTAACCATGCCACCTTATTACATCGATTGAAGGTCATGGGAGTGTCGGGCGCGGCCCTGGCATGGCTCACTTCCTTCCTGGACAAGCGCTTCTTCCAGGTGTTTGAGGGTGAGGCTGTATCCACCAAGCAGCCGCTCAGTTGTGGGGTTCCTCAGGGCTCTGCCCTGAGCCCCACACTTTTTAACGTTTACATGAGGCCCCTAGCGGAGATAGTCCATACATTTGGCGTTCGCATTGTCACCTATGCTGACGACACTCAGCTTGTGGTCTCTTTGGACCACACTGAGGGGTCGTCCAGCACTCTGAGCCCATGTTTTGAGGCAGTGGCTAAATGGATGGATTCCTCCTGCCTTAGATTAAATGGGGAGAAGACGGAAATCATGCTACTGGGCAACCCCTCACCTACCATTTTGGCTTCCATCTGGCCCACGTGTCTAGCCCCCCCCCCCCAAACCTCAGATAAAGAGCCTAGGAGTCTGGCTGGATAAATCATTGGACTTTAATGCCCAGGCCACCAAAACTGCATCCATCTGTTTTGGGTTGATGAGAATGCTCAGGAAAGTGCTCCCTTTGCTTCCGTTCCAGGCGAGGAGGGTCATGGTCCAAGCCCTGATACTCTCCCGCCTGGATTACGGTAATGCCCTCTATCTAGGAGCCCCGGTAGCAGTGATCAAGAAACTCCAGGTCACCCAAAACTGCGCGGCCCGTCTGCTTTTCCACATTCCACGCTGGCAGTCAGCCAAACAGGCCTTAAAGAAGCTACACTGGCTTCCTGTGGCAGCTAGGGTACAATTTAAAGCTATGTGCCTTGTCCAAAAAGCCATTCATAGAACAGGCCCAGCCATAATGTATCCTTTAGCCACTCCCTACTTTCCCCTCAGAGCTCTCTGCTCCAGTTCGTTGCATCTGGCCACCACGGCCAAGATAAACAAGGCTCGCTCGGGCGGTCGCTCATTCTCACACAATGCTGCGAGATTATGGAACTCCCTTCCGCCTGACCTCAGAGAGAACATCGATAGGATGACATTTAGGAAGTCCTTAAAAACTCACTTGTTTGGAAGATCCTGTTAATCACTGAGCCTGCTGCCTTGGATTCCAGTTAATAGTGCTGCGAGGCCTCCGGGTAGTTTATGCGCTATACAAATATAATTTTCATTTCATTTCATTTTCATTTCAAATACACCAGCATTTCTCCCAGAGCCACTCTTTTCTGTTCGGACCGTGTCCATCTGCTCTCACTGATGCCAAGCAGGGCAAGGTTGTATTTTTATCATCTCTGCTTCCACTTGGGCTGTCTTGCCTTTCTCGTATCTGGTCCTCACCATCAAAGACCTAATGGGGTTGGTCTTGATCAAAAGCAGGTTGATCCGCTTTGTGGCTTCCATGGATCTCTGGCTTTCACCACACGACGTCATAGGTCTTCGTGAAGGAGATTTCTCTCGCCCCAATGCCAGGATGTCTTTTGGTTGACATTTCTGTAGCTGGGATATTTTAACATGGAGGAAACCTACCCTGATGAATAACCCTCTTCCTTTTTCTATTGGGCTTGGGACAGGCCATGGTGGAGTTTAAGAGAGTAGAACTGGGTGACTACTGAGAAGGAGTGCTTTGCCATTGTGGAGGCCTTCCCTATATTCTGCCCTTATTTGTTTGGCACTAAGTTTGTTGTGCAAACAGATCATAAGCCACTGAAATAATTGATGGCTAAGAAAGGAGAGAATCCCAAGTTGTTGAGATGGTCTAGTTATTTGCAAGGGTTAGACTTTGGGGTGGAGCACAGAGCCAGATTGAGCCATTGGAACACTGATGGGCTTTCCTGCCTGTTTTTCAGATCAGCCACCAAAACTCTCCAAGTTAGGAGTTAGTTTGGGGCGTTCTGAGATGGGAGAGGTGTCTGTTGGGTTTGAAATTCCTCTGCCCGGCAATGGATGTCTATCCCTGCCCGAGTGCCCAACTATACCGTTGTCTGGATCCCAAAACAGATTTTTGTTGTCATAGGCTAATATAAATCATGTGTGTGTCATGATAGAGGACTGTCTCACAGATTACAGTCTTGTAGGTTGAGAGGAGCACGTGTGCGGTGGTGGCAGCGTACAGTGTAGTCATCAGTAGGAGTGAACAGGTACTCTTTTTAACCTGTCACTGGGGGGAGTCTCACTCGTCTTTCAAAATTTCTGATGATCTGTGCTTGACTCACCCCTTGGCCCATAACGGTTAGATATGAGGGGGGGTGCAGCACAAGAGTGTTGACTGCGCTGGATGCATGTATTCCTGGGGCGTTTACAATACAGGGACAGGGCAGTGCTGTGCAGCTCGTGCATGGTGAGTACATGTGCTTGGTGTATGTGTGCCTGTGAGGGGTACAGTAAAGGAAGGATATAGTGCTAGACAGTGAGTGCATGGTGAATGCATGTGCTGGGAGTATATGTACCTGTGACTGGTGTAGTACATGACAGGCTAAATGCTGTACAATGCATGCATGTTAAGTATATATGCTGAGTGAATGGTTGCTTGCTACAAGCACAATGTAAAAGATTGCAGAGTGCTGTCTATGTGTATGTCTGAATGTGGCACAACACAGAAAGGATGCAGTACTGAGCAGAGCACACAGAGTAAATGTGTGTTCTGAATGAAAGTGTGTCTGTGATGGCACAATGCATGGAGGTCACAGTAGTGGATAGTATGTGTGATGTTTACATATTCTGAGTGCAAGTGTGCCAGCAGTGATAAAATACATGAAGGACCATGGTTCCATTTTGGAAGACCAGGGCCTCATGGTGACATAGAGTGGAAGTAGAGCAATCACCCCAGACAGTTTTGTGTATAGCCGCAGTCCTGTGAGTTGGGTGGAACACATACTAAAGAGGAGAGATGTCCCCTTCACACTTCAAAGGGTGCTCTTTGTTTCCATGAGAAACCACAAGGAAAGGGGCTGGACACATCTCAGGAAGGAGATTGGGCTGGTAAGGACATCATAAAAAATAGAGCTGTGGGCCATGGGCTAACCTTTTGATGCACATATCACAGTAGCTAACATTCAGGAATAAACTCTAGTCACTCCCAAGGCCTGTGTTTTGGGACTACCAGCTTCTGGGGTTCTCCTACCCAGACCATAAATCACATTTGGAGTCTGGAAATGGACTATAAGAAGGGGACATTAAGACCCAAAAATGTGTTACCTGCCGAGCAGCCAGGGGGCCCTGCAAGATTTCTGCCTGTGGTCTGGACTGGGGGCCAATACCTACTAGTCTCCAGATGAATCCAAGAACACCTGCTGTGGAGCCTGAAGCTCCAGCCCCTGCCTGCTTGCAAAGAACAGTGCGACATGTGAGGGAGGGGAGTGCGAGGCCCAATTGGGAGCCCAGCCAAGTGCGAGGTGTGAGGAGACAGCTGCTGACCGATCCGGCCATTGCCCCTGTGTAGATTCCAGTTGGTGACTCAGTGAAGAGAGGGTGCCTTGAAGATAGCCATGAGCGGAGTGCTGTGTGAAGAGACTGATGGCCTCTGCAAACCTGGTTCTGGCAACCCTATATGCCAGAAGGGGTTATTGTGGAAGGTATTGCAAAATACTTTGGGCCGAAACCTATATGAAGCCTGGTGGCAACACTGTATGCCAGGGGAGGCCGCGATGGTAAGGACTACCATGTGGTGAGGGTCCAAGCATTGACTGGTACTGTTACAGCTGCCCCGTATTACAGGAGGGGCTTCTAACACCCAAGCTGTTAAGAGAACTGTGAGCCACATGACCCGCAGGTCACCACGAAGCATCGAGGAGTGTGCCTGAGTTGTCCTTGTGATTTGAAGATGACACCGTTGATACATTGCCACACCACCAGGACACAGCCAGGAACAGTGGAATTCAAGTCCCCTCCCTTTCGCAGGACTTACTGTGCAGGTGGAGTACCGGATCACATCTAATCACTGCTGGGGCTGGCACTCCTTTCTCAGAAGAGAACCCATGTGCAGACGACTCTCCGAACAGGAATGGAGCATTGTGAGGGCTCGTAGTTGGGGCACTGTAAGCTTCCTCACTGCTGGAGGGGATAAGACTGGTTACGGGCCTGTAAGGCATCAGGGGACTTGCTGCTATGGATATTGCGACACCAAAGGCCAGATGTACGACCCTTACATTTTGCGACTCTCAAATTGCGTCCCTTTGCAACTCACCAAATGCAATTTACAACAGTGTCTCAGACACTGTTAGTGATTCCATAATGTGGTCGCAAATTGCCTGCCTCATTAATGTTCACGAGGCAGGTGCCATATGCGACCCCATTAGGAATGGCCAGCCCTCACAGGAATGGTGGCCTGCTAGGATCAGCATACCACCATGTCTTTGACTGCTTTTTTACTAAAGTTTTTTTTTTTAAGTGCTGCTGTTTTCTGTAAAGGAAAACGGCATGCATTTAAAAACGAAAAATTAAACGTTTCTGTTTATTTTTTAAGAGCAGCTAGTGGTCCCTGGGATCACTGCCTGCACTTAAAAAATATTTTCGCACACACTTACAAACGGTCGTACGTCTGGCCCCAAGAGTCCTTTGATCACTTTCCTAAGATTTGTAGAGGACTCTGGAGTTAAGACGTACTAGTGAGCATTCCCAGTGAGTCAGGAATAACCCATACACATTATTAAGAGCATGTGAGACAGGGCTTTGCTAGCGAAAAACTAGTACCCGATCTCAAAGGTTGATGTGTTATTGTTCATGTATGTCATATTATTGCTTTGAATGCAGAGAGTTAGAAATAAAATACTTGTTTTTATTATAAACATTACTATTTGACTAGACATTAATTTATTGATACTGCTGTGTGCTTTGTGAGTTATGAGTCGTGTTCACCGATTTGTATTCACATTACTCCCCCCTCGGGAGCCAGGAACTGCTCTCCCATAGCTGCCACCGACTGTCAAGTGCAGAAAGGGCACTTAGCCCAGTTTCTCAGAATCAATAGTAGGTTGGGCCCTGGACAAAAGAAGTATAAACCCTCAGCCCCCACGGTTGGGCACAGTAACCTGAGCGTGCCACGCAGTCCTCTGAAAGATATTTTTTACAGGAGTCCGATAACAGATGGTACACTAGGGAAACGGAGGATAGCTCCTTCCGTCCATTCTCCAGTCCCCAACCAAGAGGCTCTACACAATGGCCCTGAGGCAAGTCATCACGGCTCAACTGAGGCTCTACAATATTGAGGTATCATTACAGGTTGTAGCTTCAACCATTTGACTCCTGACTAAGCAGATAGACCAAATGTCCAAGCCTGTGGCCCCCCTCATACAAGGAACCTTACTATTGCAACCACCCATAATCAGCAGGGTAAAAATAACCTGTTTTACGACTGCACTTATCAGAGCCCACATTTCCTATTAAGTGGGTGACCAACCCAATGCTTGGTAAATTCTGCTTCATAATAGAAAGAGCTGACCCTGAAGAAAATAAAAAGAGGTGTTGCATGTAGTCTTGGCTGCCACAAACCAGTTTTCACTGTGATAACGTTTCTGTCACCTCCTGCTTGAAAGCCCAAAAGGATTATGAGGCCCCACTTTCAGTGTTGGTATTCATATTGAACATTTAGATCAAGTGACCTTTTCGTCTTCTGATAAGAGGTAGGTTTCTATTGCCTCTGAGCTCATTTTAGGGCATCTGTGTTATAATTTGACCATCCCAGTCAACCTCCCCACCTGCAACTGTCCCAAGAGCACAGTGGGCTTGAAGTCAGAAATGAGAACCCCATGGAGCTCACGCACCATCTCACCAAGTGAGCAGTGGTATTTCATCCGCAGCCTAAGGGCCTCCCACTTTTCCTACACCTGTCATGTCTATTCACAGTGCAAGACTAGAGTCAAGCTCAACAGAGTTTTCTTTTCCATTAATTCCTCCAAGCCTGTGTATCTGGCTAAATAGTAAGTAGGGACAGTGGGAATCTAGCTGTGCTTCCATTCATGTAAATCTCTATTTAGCCTGTAACTCATTCCAGGTTCTAATTGTTGCTGATTGGGCTTGCTTTAAAAAAAACACGATTATTGCTCCGGAGTACGACTACAAAGAAAGTTGACCTTGTAGAACATGAATCACATACCAGTAAAGTGCACCCTCCAGTACTTCCCTAGCAAATTAACATTGACTAATGCATATCACACTTTCGGATTTTCTAATATTGATTGTCCTGTGAGGAGTAAATTTCAATTAACATTTCATCAATGTAAACTACACGAACATTTGTTTTGACATAATTCTAAATATGCACTAATACACCTTAATAAATATATCACTAACTTGGAATACTTAAAATGGTACAGCAACATTCTAAAACTTATTCTAGCATGCAGTGAGTGTTGCAAATTTCGCATTAACCTTTCTCAACCAGAAACTAATTTTGCAAACTAAGCTATGTATTAATAGGCTGGTGCACAGTATAAGAATTGATGAAGGTGACAGAATGACCTGCCTATTATTCATTAGGTAGGTCACAGATTGCGACTGGCTCCGATTGGCTCCAGAAACTGGCATGTCGGCCTGTGAGAGTTAGCACCATCACTGTGCCTCTCTTTGCATTGCGACTATTTTTAAAAATAGTTTTCAACTTTGAAAAACTTCTGTGAGAGAAGTAAGTTGTCCTGTGGAGCACTGCCTACTCCTCCTAAAGTTGCCACTTTGATTTTGAAAGGTGAAGGGATGCAAAGAGGATCAGTAAATGTGTTTAGTAATTTCTAAAATATGTTTTTTAGTGGTTGCAAATCCTCTGATTTAGTTAATCTGAGGTTTATAACCATTAAACAGTTTTGTTACATCAGGCACACATTATGCATTTCTATGTAAATCCTATCCTGAAAACATGATAAGTCACAACTGCAAACCTATATAAACTAATTGTCCTTCAGCACTCTCATTCTTCAAAAAATTATATTTAAAAAATCACTGTATATTCTGAGGACTTTTAATGCGAGCAAACCTCATCCAATGTGCCAGTGTGGCTAACCTGCAGACCATGAGTCTTTTATTAACTCTTAAGATATATTTAAAATTCCCCTGTTGTTCAGAAATCTTCTAGCCCACCAGATGTAATTGATTTCAAACTAGCATTTTATGAGGATTTCCCACCTGGATTCATCAACTACTGGGGGAATTATGACTAAACGGGTGGAATTTCTACTGCCAAACTCCAAGAAGGTTGAAAATCAAGCCTGATCAACACATTATGGATTTGTAATCTCCTCTCCGAAAGGATTCAATGAGAACAGGGAGGAATCCATATGTTTTCTCAGTGGGCAGGCCTAGAGCTGTGCATTGACTGGCAAGATTCCTCATGCTGCCTCTAACTGAAAAGCTATTAACATTTATGCCACAGTGCCATCATCATAGATACAAAACTCCAAAGTGCCACAATGTTAATTAAGCTTGTGATATATCACCCATTTACTGGCATCTCTCAAACTATAAGAGTTCTCTAATCTGCCACTGTATGTAATTGATCAATATCTTCTGATACAAGCAATAATGAAAGAAGTAATATCTTTTTTCACTTTTGACTGGTAATCCATAATTTTGACACATTTCTAAAATGAAGAAAATCACCCTAACAAAGACGGGCAGATGATTCATTCTAGAGAAAAGTCAAAATAACCTATTTGACAAAAATGTTGTTGTAAAAAAGGTTTATGCTCATTTAAAAAAGGGTTCTAGGAGTCTCTTTTTTATTTCTGCAGCAGGTGGCTTCTCTTTGAAGCTGACCATTCTTTTGCCATCGTTCTCTTTCTAGTCCCATGTCTTCTAATCTGTCTCTCCCTAGCTGGCACACTTGTGAGAAACAGAGAGGGAGAGAGTTGGATTGCAATGCAGACCTGGATTGTAATGCAGAGAGCGGGTACCAGCAGAGAAGCTTGTCTTACACTTGGAGCTGAGTGCAATAGAGCGCTGTAGGGCAGGGCTCGGTTCCTTTGGTAGAAATGAATTTTACTTAAATGCACATCAGGGAGTGCTGCAGGCCAAGTTTTGCCTTTATAGAGCTGCTTTTGTGTTAGGAAAGGAGAGCGTCTAAGAAAGGAAGGCCCAGATTCACAAAGGTCTAGCGTCCGGTTAGCGTTACTTTTGGAACGCTAACCAGATGCTAAACTTTTTGAGGGATTAACAAACAAACGCTAATTAGTATTAGCTTTGGTTTGGATGGGAATTGGGAAAGTAACGAAAAGCAGCGTGAAATGCTGCTTTACATTATTTTCCCATCCAATGCTTTGCATTACTTTACATCAATGCAACCACCCATGCTTTGTGATGCTTAACCCTATCTACTAAAATGAGTAGACAGGGTTTAGCGCCAAAAATTAACGCGGGCTGGATAGCAGATGTTAGGAGCAGAAATTAGCATGTCTCCTTTTCACTAGTGACTTTCAGGGAACTAGAGTGGAATGGAGTGGGTACAAAATAAAAAGTAAAACACCTCCTCGCCACTTCTTGAGTCCTCAGTCGTCTCTCCTCCATTGTCTCTCGTAGTCTCTCTGTGGCTGGAACCAAGAAGCACAAAGGCTTCCTCCCCAAAGCCAATCACAGTGCTGCAATGCAGCTTTGTGATTGGTCTGCGCTCCTTGGCTCAGCGCTCAGATGTGGAATGGGAGGCTGGGCAAGTTCCCCACCAGGCTGTGTAATGCAGCCAGGTGAGAAACATGCAAAGTGCAAATGACTGTTTGGCCGGCCTGCAAGGAGTGGTGCAACCACTCCTCCTTCTGGACTTAACAGGAGCCCAGCCACGCCCGCCCCCCCAGCCTGGCTGGTACTAAAAATAAAATAACAGAAATAACTTCTGTTATTATCATTTTATTTTTGCTTTTACACTGCTCCGAGAGCCGTGGGACGATGCTCATCCGCCTTAGCAGATGACCCGCCACTGCTACATTTTTTTCTGACTTTGCAAGCGGGCTGCACTTTGCAGCACACATCCAAATTAGGAAATTCATAAAGGTGTGCCTCGCCATAGTATTTTGTACACAAAATGTAATGTTCCTTTACAGAACCTCTGGAAGAATCAGGCACGCACCCTAGAACCTTGACACTAAGGGTGTGCCTGGCATATACCATCTGAAATCAGTGCCAGCACTAGGGGGAGGGGAGAGACAGCCACATTGCTGTGAATGTGGTGCTCTCCTGCTCACTCCCTGTCATGCAAAGCAGGGCTTCTGCAGGTGAGGACGGCTGTGCTGTACTAGAGTTGTGCCTGCTTGAGCAGACAGCAGGGGGCTCGGCAAGTGAGCTGCATTTGCACAGGCTTTTGGTTATGATTTGGAAATGTAATAATATGGAGCACTGAGGCTAGACTTACGTGCATTGCTAAAACTGGGTGTGACTGGGGTGGATAGCAATGGTTACTGAAAGTCAGGATTGGGGTATATTGTATATGTTGGAGAGTGTCACTGTTTTGTCACGTAAGGTGTTCTCTGTGTCAGGAATGAGTGCACTCGCACACAGTGGTGGCTCCTCTATGGGGGCGTTTGGGCGCCACCCCCTGCTTTCTCGCCATGCGAGAAGGCAGAAACAAATGGTAGGTATTACCGTAATAACTACCATTTGTTTCTGCCTTCTCGCACGGCGAGAAAGCAGAAGTTCCTGGTTGAGAGTGGGCGGAGTTACTTGAGGGCAGGGGGAGTGGCTTGCCCACTGTTGTTAATACTGTCTATTTGGGCAGCCTCAGGCCGCCCAAATAAACAGTATTAACAACAGTGGGTAAGCCATTCCCCCCTGCCCTCGAGTAACACCGCCCACTCTCCCTGTTCTCTCTGTATGCTGCAGCATACAGAGAGAAAATGACGCGGGTGGGGCAGCGGCCGCACCAATCAACAACGCGGCGGTGGAGGGGAGGGAGGCTGCCTGCAGCCTTCCTGAAGACTACAAACCCAGACGAATTCAAACGCAGGACGGCGGGAGTCTGCAGTCACGGGACTTAAAAAAAAGCGGGAAGGTAAGTTTAAAGTTTAACTTTTATTATTTCTCCCGCCTCCCCCCCATCCCCTCCACGGCGCGACAACCCCATTCCCCTCCCCCCCCATAATGCCAGCAGCGACTGTTTGGGGGACCTGGAATTGCATGGATTATACCCAAACATGATTAGCAGTATTGTACAGGCCAGGGTTTGAATCGACAGGGTCGCACAGTTACAAACAGGTGCCCTACTAAGTACACTACTACAGGTGCACAGGAAATTAAAGTAATATGGTAAAAGAGTGAGTGCTGTTTCTCAGTTATAGAAAATTTAAGGAGACAACAAGGTGGTGAGCATTAGTCCGATTTGGCTGTGCTGTGAATGAGCTGAGTTAGGTGTGTGATGTCTAAAATGCTCATGACACTGCTTTTGCCAGCTACTGGTCAGACTCGGCCAAGTATAATTTTGCAATCTGCATATGGAAAGAAAATATTTTTTTCGAGGGAGGGTTCAGAGCATATGAATTTGCTCGAGGTATTTCCTAAAGCCTTGTAGGGGAATTTTATTATTATTAGCGGATACGGAGGTCAGGCAACAGCGCCGTCTGTCTAACTCTTTTGTTTGTGGTGCTCTGTAATATTGGCTTTGCTATTACAAATCTGCCTTTCCTTTCCTGCTGATAACTTTACGTATATCCCTTCCTGTGACGTGGCAGACGTTGCACTCACTCACCAATGTTCTCTTGGTGCACTTAATGCCTCTGTACACTCTGACTCTCCTGGCGTGGCCCCTAACAAACCTGGCTGAACACTCTCCCTGTGCCAATGCTTGTTGATTTGTCTACCAGATCTGATTAGAACCATTCCATCTAGCTGTGTTTTCTCGTCTCTCCTGCACCCGGGCTCCAGAGTCCGGCATCGGGTCCCACCCCACCACAGACACCAGTGCTGGTTTCTCTGAGCCTTTAGCCAGTGGCCTGAGTGGGTGCACTGTATTTATGTGCACGGTACTCTATAGTGCCCACGAGGCCCCTGAGGCAGCATAGCACAACAAAGAAGCCTCAGCGAAAGACAGACATTCGGTGCAGCTGGGGTCCTTTTAAAGCTGGGCGTGAAGTACATTTTGCCTCTGGTGCCACTGTGCAGATACAGGCCAGACGCCTCTCTGGTCCCAAATGGGGGGGACAGACTGGTTCATGTCGCTTCCTCGCTCAGTGCCATTCATGATGCATGTTTTCGCCTCACTACCTAGAACATTCACCAGCCGCCACTGCTCGCATAGCTGTGTTAGAGCAGAATCCTGCATCTAAACTTGAACCCATGAGAATACTCTGCCAGTTTCACTGTCATCCTCTTCATCTAAACCATCTATTGCTACCAAACGCTCGAAGCTCCATAACACGGGGTGTTAACTGGTGTCAAATATCAGAGCAGTTACCGCTCTTATTGAATATTATCTGCATGTGCACTGTATCCTGTAATGTGGAACTCTATTAGCTGATCTTGGATGGCAAGATGAGAGGAGGCCAGTGGCTGTTTGGAATGAGACCTCTTCTACAACATTAGTACTAATGGCATCTAAGCGGTACTTATTTTATCTACCTCAGAATGATAAGACACTTTTTTGGCCTTATTGAGTTTAAATGTGCGGTCTAGACTTTGAAATCTCGAGCTAACAAGCCACATCAAGAGAGGCTCCAGATCCAATATTGATTGGAGCATCCGTGCCAGGACGGGTTTTCTTCGTTTCAACTCTGTAGCCCTGCTTGCTGTGCAATATCTCACACTGAATGTGAATCTCACATGTACCTTCCCTGGTGCAAGTCTCATATTTGAGAGAAGAGTTGGACTCAGTGGGAGTCAGTGTCTTTTTGGAGAACAACCTCACTCTTGTGATGCAAGTTCCACAAAGTAAATCACAGACGTGTACTTTTTGTCTGAGCCTTACACCTTGAAGAGCAGTCTCTCACTGGGTGTGAATTTCATACTATTTGGTACATTCTCACTTAGTGCGAGTAATTCATTTGAGAGATTTGAAAGTTGCGATCACAACATACCTCTACCTGGAAGAGGCAGGCTATATAAAATTAAACAATGCTATTTGCAGAAATATAGCCAGATAGTATGGTAAATGATCGATCATGTGTCTTATGAACAGCCTCTATCTACTATGTTTTTTTTATTTTAAATTGTCACAATTTGCACAATTTACACAAAATTATCTTCAGATGTTGACTTGCAGCACTACTTACCCCACCATGAAAGGAATGGAAAATTCAAGAGTGACCTATCAAGGAATATGACATGAAAGCAAATGCATGTCATAATTGGGCTTTAAATGTAATTTTTTTCCCCATTTGTTATTGTTTTCTCTGGAAGCAGGATGGCAAAAACGTGTTCTTGCTCATCACTAAGTCAGAGCAGCTACTACTCCCCAACGGTTGTACGGCATTAGAACGCGGGCTTTTACCTCGCATGCCATTACAACGCAGTTTTTACAATGCGATGGGGGGCGCTGGATAGTGGAATAGTTTAATTTTCTATTCCAACTCCAGCCCACGTTGACAGTAGGGAAGGTGTTGAATAGAAAATTAAACTATTCCCTATCCTACAGCGCCCTACTTGCGCTGTAATAGCAGCGTTGTAATAGCAGTGCGGGGTAATGCCCGCGTTGTTATGGATGTTTCCCCTCCCCAACACTTCCAAAGACATTACCTGGAACTGCTTTCCTGTATTATGCCTTTATTTGGGTGCCTTATTTCCATACACTATGGTAGGTATATGCAGTGGCGTAGTTAGACCTTTTGCCACCCTGGGCGGTCCCTGAGTGTGCTGCCCAGTGACGGCTGGTGCAGGTAAGAACAGGACGAGTCAACAGAAAACGACGAGGGAAAATACAATAAAAAAAAAAGAAAACCACTTACCTTGCTCTTGCCGAAATGTCTCACCTCATGTGAAATGCTACCACCGCCAGAAAAATGCTGGCCGGGACGGATCGCCCGCCCCAACCCCTAGCTATGCCACTGGGTATATGACAGCTTTTCTGCTGTTCGGCATTGTTCACCTAGCAGAATGTAACCCCACTCTTTAGTTTCTTCTGCTAATGATGCTGAGCCTGGACGTTGAGACCCCTTTCTTTATGCCTGCTCTGCTGCTTGGCTTGGCTGCTACTAATCTTGCTATTGCTGCCCTCGACCAGTCAGGTCTGGTAATGTTAGGTCTGGCGTTGAGTTACGCCTGGTCTCCCTGCACTAGAGTGCTGTGCTAAGGAAATGATTTGGAGTGGAACACAGCATCCACTATTTAGACTATCTCACTGAGGCTCTGTGCTGACTGCCTGGCCTACAGTCACACTGGTACCTTGGAGGTGGGCTGCCCAAAACAGATTGCCCCAGACTAGAGAAAAGCCCATTGTCTAGCCTGAAAATACTTCTGGGGCTAATATCAGGTATCTTCAGTAGTGTGTATAGTAGGCGAAAGGGGAGGGTTTCATAGATAAGGGACATTTGTGCTTGCTGTCTATATACGGAGCTTAGACAACTACCTGACATTCCGGAAGGCTCTGAAAACTCATCTTTTCCCATCTCTCTAGGTGCGGTAGTCTCTCGGGCCTCTCTTATGCCCGCTTTGATGGACTATTTGCTGTCAGTGGCCTTTTTTTTGCTTTTAGCGCCGGGACACCCCTTTGCTGGGGCAGCTGTTGCGCTTTGCAAATCAGCCTAACCTAACCTTTAAGCTTGCCTCATGATTTATCTGCACTTATTTGGCCCCGTGGCCATGAACTGGTGAAATTAATATTGGAACCTACCTTTGAGCAACCTTGTCATAAACGCACAATTCAAAAACCTAAGCCATTCACAAAACATAAGGCAAATGCTTCACAGCGTCATTATAAGCATGTTTACATACTTGTGAGTATATTGCAACTGGTGCTCATGTAAAGCTCTCTAAAACCTTTGGGTCTGAATGTGCTGTATAAACCCCCACCCCCTTCCAAAAATAATGAAGAAAAATGTGAAATTGGCATTACTCCACTTTGTAAACATTCAGAAACATGCTTGCCTAACAATATATATTTCTTATACAGCGTGGCTGTATGTCTTCTCCGTGGTTGGCAGTGTATGAAGGTTTGCTTTCACCAGTTTATGGCTCTATGTATTCATAAACGCTACTAAGAATGTTCCTTACTTCGCCCATTACCCTTCCCACCATCCTGTCCAGTCAATCTTTGTATTTTTGGGTCGATGGTTTGCTGAAGACATCACATCCTGGGGACATTCAGAAAGCTTCCCTGGGAATGTATTCTGCCTTTTGCTTACCATTGCAGTGGGCGTGTGTTACTCTCATTGTCTGGCTTTCTCTTTGCTGGCTTTATTTGTTCCAGACTGGTCAGTTTCAGTTGGTCTCTCCCAAGAAGCCTTTTCACACCACCTTTCCTTGTATTCATCCATGATTGTTACTTTCTATAAACAGGCCTGTAAATTGTGTTCCTATTTTGTCACATTTGCTGTGCATTCAAAGGCAGAGGACAAATATCAGGCTCTGTCTTCTGAGGGACCTTGGCGTTTACTTTTCTTTCTCTGGCTTCAAAGTGAGAGTATGTATGTGACAATCTTGCTGGATACTGTAGTTACGAAAGGTTTTTTGTCTAGCACACAACAATATTTAATTGAGTTTTGCAAGCATTTTAGAATATATCAGAACTAGAAAAGCATAATTAATGAATTTTTATTTTGTTCATTCTGAAGTGTATTGGAGACAAATACTTAAACATGATGCGAACAAATCAATACACTAGGACATGCCATTCCACACATTATTGTTCTTCGCTGTGAAGTTTTATTTGTAAACCTGCATGTCTGTGCAAATGTAATGGTCATTTGAATAGAAAATGTGTTGTCTGTAATGCCAGTGTGATACCACACCATGCATTCTCCACTCTAAGCCACTCTACTCTACTCTGCACAACTCCACGCCACTGCAGTATACTCTGTATGACTCCACTGCACTCTCTGCCACTGCACTCTACTCCACTCTGCACCACTTAACTCTACACCGATGTACTCTGTCACTTCACTCTACGCCTCTCGAATCTACTCTGCACCACTCTACTCTATTCCAATGCACTTCACGCCACTGTACTGTATAGCACTGCAATCTTTGCCACTGCACTCAACAGCACTCCAGTTTAGGCAATCCACTCTACACTAAGCTTGGGCGTAAAATCCGCTTCGTTCGCAGAATTTGCGGATTTTTGGCAAATTCGCGGTCCGTGAATCGCGCGAATTTGCCCAAAAAATCCGCAAATTCGCAAGCTGCGGATTTTTTTGCTCGGTCGCGCTTGAAAAATACAATATCGCGCTCGCTGCGTTGACTTACCTTGATTCTGTGTTCGCCGAGTTGTTTTTCTTCCGCAATTACGTCATCGCTGTCCGCCATCTTGCACAGCGAGAGTTTGACAACGCGAGTACGTCATAAGGTCCCGCGATCACACATCGCGGGAGTAAACAATGCCGAACACGTAGATGCGGCGCGCAACTGACATCCGGCGGGAGATTTGAACAGCTCGCTTTCCCGAAATTGCAAAAATTGCAATTCTGCACAAGAAATCCACCGCAGGCAGCATAAACCTTCTGAAAATCATGATTCTGATCAGAAAAACTCCTCAGATTGAGATTTGGCTGCACTTTTTTGTGGAAGGAGTCAATTTTTTGGGGGGGTGGGAGGGAGGAAGTGCCCCAGAGTCTCCAACTTCCTGTTCCTGTCCAGCAGGCTCCTCCCAGTGCTTTGTCCATCTCCTGGTCTCTTTTCATTTGGATCTGGAGGTGGAAGGATTACTTTTTGTGGCTGCTGCTGGATATTTGTATTTGAGGACTTTTTGGACTTTGGAGCTTTTGGATCACTCTTGGATTTGAGATTTTACAAGTAAGTTGGTGTTGTTTGTTTGGGGCATTGCAGTTGCTGTAACTACAATTTTAAAACTTTTTCACAACTTTAAAAAATATATATTGTGGGTAGCCACAGTATCCAGTAGGCCCATGGTTAGTCATGGGTGCATGATACAACTGTTTCTGTGAGTTTTGTTGAACTTAATTCTCATTTATGTCATTGAATTTTAGCTCACTATATGTGGATTTTTTAATTTTATTTTGGGGGGCCTGTAAAGCCACACTAGCCAGTAGGCCCAAAGGTAGTGAGTGGAGCATGGACCAAGTCTTTCAGTGGGGTGTCTTGAATTTCAACATCACTGAGGGCATGGATGACATTGGATTGTGGTGATTTTTGTTTGTTTTGTTTTTCGACTTTTTGGGGTGTTTAACTGATGTTCCTCTGGCTTCCATTGTTTTTAGGTGCACAAGAGAACCACCAGTGCCAGGAAGAAGTCCTGCAGCGCTGTGTGCAGCACAACGTCACGTGACGTCACGTGTGGCCACAGACAAGAGAACCCTGCAACTCGTGCAACTGCGGCCTGCTATTCTGACATCTGAAGAAGATGGGCCCAAAGAAAGGGGGCTGTAGCGCCTCAGCGAAAAAAGTTGCCAGTGCCACTGCCAGTAAGAAGGAGCAGAAGAAGCAAGTGGCACCACCTACCAAGGAGACTAGTGTGCCCACCGACACCTTTTTTGGGAGAAAAAAACGACACCTGAAGCAGCAGCGGTGTCTGCTGGGAACCAAGCTGGAAGCAGCACCTCCTCCTCATTGGGCTCAGTGCCACCACGCCAAGTTAGGTCCAAGTACATGAGTGCTGCTGCGGCAGCCACTTTGGTTGTTCAATCACCATCGACCAGTGTTGTTGGCTCATCACAAGAAAGTACCATCCAATCAACGCCGGGTGTAACTCAGCTGACGAGTGTTCAACAACCACAGCCGCAATGACAACCACAGGTGCAACTAGTACAAGTGCAAGTACATGGGCAAGGAGAGGCGCAAGGAGAGGCGCAAGGAGAGGCGCATGGAGAGGTGCATGGAGAGGTGCAACTAGAGGTTCATGGAGAAGTAGGGGCACATCAGGAAATTGATATTTAAGCGGAGGTATCATCCGAGGAAGCCACTCCTCCTGAGGATGATCCATTGTCTTCCAGATCACCTGCAAGAAAAAGGTCAAGGAGGGCTACTACTATTACAAGTTCTTCTTCAAACCCCCTTCATTCCGATGACCTTGATCTTGATTGGAACCCACCAATGCAGTCTGAGAGTGAGGCACGCCATGAGCCGACAAAGGTAGCTAAGCCTAAACGGAAGGTTCCCGCAAGGCTTCGACTTATGTGTGATGACGACGAACAAGAGTGGTGTCGTCTGCTGCTGATGAACAGCCTGACGACGACCAAGTCATCACAGACGTCACTCCAGCCCCAGTGGGCATGCAGCAGACTGACATTTTCACCCTATCCTGAATGGCTGCTGAGCGGGATGTGGGCAGCGTGGCACTGGTACACCACCAACGCCATTAACTACAACACCAAATCGACCTACAGCTTCCATATTTTTTAGTCAGAAGGGCCGGCAGGGACCTCCATCCAGCTCGACCTCCATTACCTCAAGTAGTGGTGCTGTAAGTGAACAACAGAAACAAATTCAGCCACGCCCATCCTCCACTTCATCTGGCATTGAAACTCAAAGTAGCACCTCCACCACCAGCAGACATCTCCAGTCCTCAGTTTGGGCCTTCTTTACTGTTAGCCAAAAGGCGGAAAACATGGTCATTTGTTTGATTTGTAAACAAGCAGTTAGTCGGGGTAAGCTTGCCACCAACTATGGCACCGGAGGCCAGAGAGGTCATTTCAAGAAACACCACATTATCCAGTGGGAGGCGCACCTAAGGAAGATCCGGGAAGCCAAAAGTACAAATCCTAATGTAGACATTGGTATTGCATCTGATGATGACGAGGGGCTGATCGTGCAGGGGGGAAGTCAAAAACCGACCGACACTTTTTCTGGTACACCCAGAATCCCTGGCAGCAGCACTGCAGTGGTAGCGCCCACACCCTCGACCCCTGCAACAGGTATGAGGCACACTAAGAGTGTGGGACAGACACCAATGCAAAAACCTACATCAATGAGCCTAACTGGTTTGAAGTCTGCATCATCATCATCATCATCACGTAAAATGGTTCAGCCCACCATTACAAGGATGTTTTGGTCGGAGGCGCCATTTGAACGCAACCACCCAACGGTACGTCTGTATAACGCAAAGCTGGCTAAAATGCTAGCGCTGGACCTTCTCCCTTTCTCTTTCGTGGAAGGGGTGGGTTTTCTTGAATTTGTGGCAACAGTCTGCCCTAAATGGAAGGTTCCTAGCCGGTCCTATTCTGCCAGGGTTGCTGTTCCAGCACTACATCAAGATATGCTGGAGGTGATCGGCGCCGCTATTCTGAAGAGTGCTGTTCACACTATCCACATGACAACAGACATGTGGACCAGTTGCCAAGCCCTTGATTACACTGCACACTGGGTCTCTTTTGCAGGGGCCAAAGAACAGTTAAAACAAGCAGGTGTTGACACGTACACAGTTTTTCAAGCTACTCGCAAACATGCAACAGTAGGTATGTTTGCCATGGAGAAATCTTACACTGCACCTGACCTTTTGGAGGAGTTTAACAGGAAGGTCAATGAATGGCTGCATCCAAGAAATCGAATAGTTGGTTATGTTTCCACGGATAATGGCAGTAATATAGTTAGGGCCATGTCTGATGGTCAATATTTCAGAGTGCCGTGTTTGGCGCACAGTATTGACATCGTGGTGCAAGACTTCTTGAAAAAGTAGACACAGTCATCAAATTACTGACCATCTGCCGAAGAATCTGCACACATTTCAGCCATTCTTTCAAGGCCCGGAAGCAGCTGAGGAGCATTACACATGAACGTAAACTGCCAGTCAAAGGACTAATCCAGGAGGTGGCAACATGTTGGAACTCATGCTTGAGCGTCTGTCTGAGCAGTGGGGGGTAATAAATGAGTATGTCTATAAACTGGGTTCTACTCAGAAAGACATGAGACTAGAGTTGGAGGAATGGAAGCTGATTGCAAGCCTGACAGACATGCTTCGTCCTTTTGAGATCTTCACGCGTGAAGTCAGCAGGGAGGACTGTTCTTTGGGCAAAGCTATCCCATTGTTGGTCATGCTAGAGCACCAAATGAAGGACGTGTCTTCAACGTTCAGAGATGATGCTGAAAAGTGAGAAGCATATGATTTGGCGGAGAAGTTATTAAGGCGCCTACTTCACAATGAAAGGCTTAAAAACATACATACAGAACAACATTACATTTGTGCCACTATTCTGGATTCACGGTACAAAAAGGCAGTGGCCAGCAAAGCATTCATTCCCTTTGATAAAGCAGATGTTTCAAAGTACAAACATTGGCTCGCTGTGTCAGCCACTCGGTTAAAAAAATAGCGGCAGAAATTTCAAGGAGGCTGCACAAGTACAACTGAATCAGCAGGCCATCCGGCGTCAAGTTCCACTTCTGAATCCGTGGCCGAAGGGAGTCACTTTCCCTCACAGCCGTTAACGACACCAGCAACCGTGTCATCATCCTCACCTGCACCAGGCCAAAAAAAATATATTGTCGGAAGTGGATTGGCTAATTCAGCAAGGGTTTGCTCGTTCCACTGCTGCAAAGGCCACAGATGGTACGCAAAGTGGAGCAACCCTGGAGAACCTTGAGTCGATGGTGCAGGCCTATCTGGATGGCCCAACAGAGGTCTGTCCTAATGAGAACCCATTGCTTTATTGGTATAGGAAAAGGCCTGTATGGCGAATGATCACCAACCTGGCTCTAAACTATTTGTCTTGCCCACTCACAAGCGTGTCTTCTGAACGTGTTTTCAGTGCTGCTGGTGCCATTGTAACTTCAAAAAGGACCCGCCTCTCGACCAAAAATGTGGAGAGGTTAACAATAATCAAGATGAATCATCACTTCATACCACCCGATTACAAAATACGTGAATGCACGCAGGAAGAAGAGGACACCGACTTAGGTGACACCGACGGAAGTTCTTCTCTGTTACCTGACCTACTTCCGTCTCAATTCATAGACTTTGAGGACGAGCGCTACTTCCCTGACACTGAGGCCTGAAAATTACTTCCTTTTTTCCATCCTTATTCACTTTTATTCCTGTGTGTCTTTCTTTGTTTTGCAACTTTTACCACAACAAAACTCTAATCACCTAATCACAACAAGTCCATCATCAGCACTGTCTTCATCTTATTTTCCTTATTGATTTGAAGGTGCCGGAGTCTGCATTCCTGATGTTCACAAGTTCACAACTCAATCATGCTCCTCTATCCTCCTCCTCCAGACTCCCCCTATCCATTTCCTTCAAGGCAGATGGATGGATTATGGAGAATAAAGAAACTTTGTCTTCGTAGACGAGTCCCCTCAAGTGGGACTGAAATTACTGACTGACTACATGCTTGCTGATTGTTGACAGACTTACTTCTGAAATTGACAGGAGAGGCTGCCCTGTGGGCCCTCACTGTCCGAAGAAGATGCGGACAAAAAGTAGAACAGGTAATGAATAATGAGAAGATGGCATGCAGTGGACAGCAATGGCTGTCTGTCTCTGTTGAAACCAATTGCTGTTTGTTTTTTGTGTTTTTTGTGAACAGCGCAATTTGCCATGTTTCTAATATACCAGTATTGCAGGTTTTTGGGGGGCTCTTTGGGAGTGTTCTAGATTTGCGGTGCTGGGTCGGGGGGTCTTGGAGCACTGCTGGGAAGGTCTAATTTTTATTGCAAGAGGTTTGAAGAAAATCTATGGTGGAAAAGGGGGGTTATGGCCTAGCTGTAGAGCGCGTTGGGACAGAATTGAAGGAAGGCCGAAAATTGAGAAAATTGAGATTATGCATTTTTGCTTTTTGCCTGTTTGGGGGTCTTCTACTTTTTTGTGGGTGGGTTGGCGGGTCTGGGGGCATTGCTGGGAAGGTCTAATATCGGGCGCAAGTGGTTTGGACAAAATCCATGGTGAAAACATTTTTCAGTTTTTGCTCGCTTGCCTGTTTTTGGGGGGCTGTTTGGGGGGTTCTAGGTTTTTGGGGGTGGGTTTTGGGATCTGGGAGCACTGCTGGAACAGTCTAATTTTGATTGCATTTGTTTTTAAGGAAATCCATGGTGGAAAAGGGGAGTTATGGCCTAGCTGCAGAGCGCGTTTGGACAGAATTGAAAAATTCCATGGTGGAAAAGTTTTTCCATTTTTGCTCACTTTTGTGTTTTTGGGGGGCTATTCGGGGGGTTCCTGGTGTTTAGGGGAGGGGTTGGGGGGCTTGGAGCAATGCTGGGCATGCCTAATTTTGGTTGCAAGTGGTTTGAAGAAAATCCATGTTTGGAAAGGGGAGTTAGGGCCTAGCTGCAGAGCGCGCACGGAGTGATGATGGAACTAGGCCTAAATTAAAGGCGAGATTTTACATTTTTGATTTTTACCTCTTTGGGGGTCTTCTAATCTTTTGCGAGTGGGTTAACGGGTCTGGGGGCATTTCTGGGAAGGTCTAATATCGGGCACAAGTGGTTTGGAAAAATCCATGGTGAAAAAGTTTTTCCATTTTTGCTCACTTTTGTGTTTTCGGGGGCTGTTTGGGGGGGTTGCTGGTGTTTAGGGGAGGGGTTGGGGGGTCTTGGAGCAATGCTGGGCATGCCAAATTTTGGTTGCAAGTGGTTTGCAGAAAATCCATGGCCGAAAATTTTCTAAGTGTGAGATTATGCATTTTTGCTTTTTGCCTGTTTGGGGGTCTTCTACTTTTTTGCGGGTGGGTTAACGGGTCTGGAAGCATTGCTGGGAAGGTCTAATATCGGGCACAAGTGGTTTGGAAAAATCAATGGTGGAAAAGTTTTTCCATTTTTGCTCACTTTTGTGTTTTCGGGGGCTGTTTGGGGGGGTTCCTGGTGTTTAGGGGAGGGGTTAGGGGGTCTTGGAGCAATGCTGGGCATGCCAAATTTTGGTTGCAAGTGGTTTGCAGAAAATCCATGGCCGAAAATTTTCTAAGTGTGAGATTATGCATTTTTGCTTTTTGCCTGTTTGGGGGTCTTCTACTTTTTTGCGGGTGGGTTAACGGGTCTGGAAGCATTGCTGGGAAGGTCTAATATCGGGCGCAAGTGGATTGGAAAAAATCCATGGTGAAAAAGTGTTTCCGTTTTTGCTCACTTTCGTGTTTTCTGGGGGCTGTTTGAAGGGGTTCCTGGTGTTTAGCGGCGGTTGAGGGGTCTTGGAACAATGCTGGGCATGCCTAATTTTGGTTGCAAGTGGTTTGAAGAAAATCCATGTTTGGAAAGGGGAGTTAGGGCCTAGCTGCAGAGCGCGCACGGAGTGATGATGGAACTAGGCCTAAATTAAAGGCGAGATTTTGCATTTTTGCTTTTTGCCTGTTTGGGGGTCTTCTACTTTTTTGCGGGTGGGTTGACGGGTCTGGGGGCAATGCTGGGAAGGTCTAATATCGGGCGCAAGTGGTTTGGAAAAAAGCCATGGTGAAAAAGTTTTTCCGTTTTTGCTCACTTTTGTGTTTTCGGGGGCTGTTTGGGGGGTTCCTGGTGTTTGGGGGGTTGGGGGGTCTTGGAGCAATGCTGGGCATGCTTCTTTTTGGTTGCAAGTGGTTTGAAGAAAATCCATGGTTGGAAAGGGGAGTTAGGGCCTAGCTGCAGAGCACGCACAGAGTGATGTGGGAACTAGGCCTACATTTTTCTAAGTGCGAAATTTCGCATTTTTGCTTTTTGCCTGTTTGGGGGTCTTCTAATTTTTTGCGGGTGGGTTGACGGGTCAGGGGGCATTGCTGGGAAGGGCTAATATCGGGCGCAAGTGGTTTGGAAAAAATCCATGGTGAAAAAGTTTTTCCATTTTTGCTTACTTTTGTGTCTTTGGAGGGCTGTTTGGGGGGTTCCTGGTGTTTGGGGGGGTTGGGGGGTCTTGGAGAAATGCTGGGCATGCCTAACTTTGGTTGCAAGTGGTTTGAAGAAAATCCATGGTTGGAAAGGGGAGTTAGGGCCTAGCTGCAGAGCGCGCATGGAGTGATGTGGGAACTAGGCCTACATTTTTCTAAGTGCGAGATTTTGCATTTTTGCTTTTTCCCTGTTTGGGGGTCTTCTACTTTTTTGTGTGTGGGTTGACGGTTCTGGGGGCATTGCTGGGAAGGTCTAATATCGTGCGCAAGTGGATTGGAAAAAATCCATGGTGAAAAAGTTTTTCCGTTTTTGCTCACTTTTGTGTTTTCGGGGGGCTGTTTGGGGGGGTTCCTGGTGTTTGGGGGAGGAATTGAGGGGTTTTGGAGCAATGCTGGGCATGCCTAATTTTGGTTGCAAGTGGTTTGAAGAAAATCCATGTTTGGAAAGGGGAGTTAGGGCCTAGCTGCAGAGCGCGCATGGAGTGATGTGGGAACTAGACCTAAATTTTTCTAAGTGCGAGATTTTGCATTTTTGCTTTTTGCCTGTTTGGGGGTCTTCTACTTTTTTGCGGGTGGGTTGATGGGTCTGGGGGCATTGCTCGGAAGGTCTAATATCTGGCACAAGTGGTTTGGAAAAAATCCATGGTGAAAAAGTTTTTCTATTTTGGCTCACTTTCGTGTTTTCGGAGGGCTGTTTGGGAGGGTTCCTTGTGTTTGGGGGAGGAGTTGGGGGGTCTTTGAGCAATGCTGGGCATGCCTAATTTTGGTTGCAAGTGGTTTGAAGAAAATCCATGTTTGGAAAGTGGAGTTAGGGCCTAGCTGCAGAGCGCACACGGAGTGAAGATGGAACTAGGCCTACATTTTTCTAAAGGCGAGATTTTGCATTTTTGCTTTTTGCCTGTTTGGGGGTCTTCTACTTTTTTGCGGGAGGGTTGACGGGTCTGGGGGCATTGCTGGGAAGGTCTAATATTGGGCACAAGTGGTTTGGAAAAATCCATTGTGAAAAAGGTTTTCCGTTTTTGCTCACTTTCGTGTTTTCGGGGGCTGTTTGGGGGGGTTCCTGGTGTTTGGGGGGGTGTTGGGGGTCTTAAAGCAATGCTGGGCATGCCTAATTTTGGTTGCAAGTGGTTTGAAGAAAATCCATGGTTGGAAAAGGGAGTTAGGGCCTAGCTGCAGAGCGCGCATGGAGTGATGTGGGAACTAGGCCTAAATTTTTCTAAGAGCGAGATTTAGCATTTTTGCTTTTTGCCTATTTGGGGGTCTCCTACTTTTTTGCGGGTGGGTTGATGGGTCACGGGGCATTGCTGGGAAGGTCTAATATCGGGCGCAAGTGGTTTGGAAAAAAATCCATGGTGAAAAAGTTTTTCCGTTTTTGCTCACTTTTGTGTTTTCGGAGGGCTGTTTGGGGGGTTCCTGGTGTTTGGGGGTGGTTGGGGGGTCTTGGAGCAATGCTGGGCATGGCTAATTTTGGTTGCAAGTGATTTGAAGAAAATCCATGGTTGAAATGGGGAGTTAGGGCCTAGCTGCAGAGCGCGCATGGAGTGATCTGGCAACTAGGCCTAAACTTTTCTAAGTATGAGTTTTTGCATTTTTTGTCTGTTTGGGGGTCTTCTACTTTTTTGCGGGTGGGTTGGCGGGTCTGGGGGCATTGCTGGGAAAGTCTAATATCGGGCGCAAGTGGTTTGGAAAAAATCCATGGTGAAAATGTTTTCCCGTTTTTGCTCACTTGCCTGTTTTGGGGGGCTGTTTGGGGCTGTTCCTGGTGTTTGGTGGTGGGCTTGGGGGGTATTTGAGTAATGCTGGGCATGCCTAATTTTGGTTGCAAGTGGTTTGAAGAAAATCCATGGTGGGAAAGGGGAGTTAGGGCCTAGCTGCAGAGCGCGCATGGAGTGATCTGGGATCTATGCCTTAATTTTTCTAAGTATGAGTTTTTGCATTTTTGCCTGTTTGGGGGTCTTCTACTTTTTTGCAGGTGGGTTGATGGGTCTGGGGGCATTGCTGGGAAGGTCTAATATCGGGCGCAAGTGGTTTGGAAAAATCCATGGTAAAAACGTTTTTCCGTTTTTGCTCACTTGCCTTTTTTGGGGGCTGTTTGGGGGGTTCCTGGTGATTGGGGGGTGGTTGGGGGGTCTTTGAGCAATGCTGGGCATGCCTAATTTTGGTTGCAAGTGGTTTGAAGAGAATCCATGGTTGGAAAGGGGAGTTAGGGCCTAGCTGCAGAGCGCGCATGGAGTGATGTGGGAACTATGGATACATTTTTCTAAGTAAGAGCTTTTGCATTTTTGCTTTTTACCTGTTTGGGGGGTTCTGCTTTTTTGCGGGTGGGTTGGTGGTTCTGGGGGCATTGCTGGGAAGGTCTAATATTGGGCGCCAGTGGTTTGGAGAAAATCCATGGTGAAAAAGGGGGGTTAGGGCCTAGGGTTAGGGTTAGGGCTAGGGTTAGGGTACTAAAATCGCAGTTTACACTTTACACCTAGCTTGAGGGGAAAGATCCGCAAATTTCGCCCACACTTATTTATCCTTGAAAAGGAGACTCAGAGTACGCACTTTCAAAATGATGCTTGTATGTTTTGTAATACTGTCGACTGTGAAACTGAAAGTGTTATATTTGCACTACACAGTGTACCTTATATTTTTTTAACTGGTTCACTTACTGTTTTTTCCCATAAAAAATTACAGGATTACTTTTACTATGTGCCATGGAACAAACGCTGAACTCAGACGCAATCCGCAATTACTCATCAGGCAGCCAGTGGACAGTGTGTCTGGTCACCAATATTCATCGACGGAGCGTAAGATGGAATGGAGGAGTATATCGGGAATAGGAGGAATGGCAGGATGCATGCAACTTCACCAATTCAACACGACAACTACAACATAAACTTACAGTATTCTCTCTTAACTTCTCCTTATCTTTTAAATGTTATTGTTGTAAAAAACTTGAACTTCTACGAATGTGACTAGGTGCGTTTCTATGTTCTCAGCTTCAAAGTCATCTCTTCAGCTATTTCATACATTTCTTTGCTATTTTTATGCAGTAGTGCACTACCTTTATGTCCCTTAAAAGATTTATGGATATCTTTGAATCCAAAAATGTGTTTCTCTTCATTTGTTGTTTGCCCATGCAGTGTTTTTTTTTTTCTTCTCAAAAAAACCCATTCCCATCCAATCTTCAAAAACCTTAACCCTCTTCCCCCGGGCAGTGTGGTTTTTCATTGAGGTATGACTATGACAATAAGAAATTCCACACACTTGCAGGGGAGGATAAGGTCTAAGCAGCACCAGAAAAATGTTGGAAAATGGAATTTCATGTGCGATATCGTGAATTGAGCATCAAACATCATGTTCGTACACATGACAAATCAAATGGTTAATCTTTTGTTTAAGTATCCTTTGCCTTCATAATATTTCTTATAGTAGCCATAGTCCACAAAGCTAGTAAAGTTATATTTAGAATACTTTAGCACTGCTTAGGTTACAATTTATGGCACTGTTCTGTAGCGTACTATCTATTGTACTGTTTCTAATGCTACGCTCAGGCCACTCAATGTTTCATTTCCTTTTTTTTCATATGCTGCTACTGCCAGTGTGTACCACTACTACTACCAGCACAACAATGATATTTCATCCGTCGAGGATACATGTCAACAACCAACCTTAATCACCATTTGGCATTTGCCATGCAGGCACCCCTGTGGCTACCCCTATTCTGAAACATGAATCACAGTTAAGATAAGCATTTTGGAGAGGTAGAATAATGGGCTAGGACTGGGAGGAGAGCAGAGACTGGCAGTACTACTAGTAAAGTACTAGTAGGGCTACTGAATTCACTAACTCGGTTACTGGCACTTTGGTACATTTCAGGACTAGATGTTTCATTCATGCTGGTAAGTTGAAAGAAACCAAACGTCCAGTAACCACCACCCACCCCCACACAAAATAATATGAAGTATGAACGTGTATACTATGTTTTGGTATGAAAAATAATTATTAAGAAATATATCTATGTAGTCATACAATAAAATAAATTAACCCAACTCACCCCCCTCCCTAACCCCAACCTATGTCCAAAAGTCCAAAAGTCCCCTTTCCCAAACACCCAATTCCCATCCCCCAACAGTCTTTAAATAAGGGGCAAGGGACAGTCACTTCCTCCGGTGGCGTAGTGTGGACAGCTGTTGCTGCACGTCCCGCAGCTCTTTGCGGAGGTACCGGAGCTGGCGCTGATGTTTTTCTGCCATCAGCTCCAGGTACTCCACTCTCTTACGGAGGCGGCGCTGACGTACCATCCAGGATCTGTGGGGGGCAGCTGATCGTGTTGCTGCTGTGCGGCGGCCACGGCTGCGTTTGGCTGGAGGCTTCTGGCTGGTGGACACGGGGGCACTGGAGGAGGATGCAGTGGTTGCTGTCTCCTCCTCCTGCTCCCGAGCCCACAGCTGCCGATACTCGGCACAAATAGCCTCCAGCTTACGGGCCCTAGCCATCTCCTTTCTGGTGAGCTTTGTTGGAGTAGCATCTATATGAAGAAAGAAAGAAAAATACTGTAGCCAATAGTCTTTAACATAAAGTCAAAATAATTTTACTGAAAGTTGACTCTCAGTAACACCAGCAAGTAGCAAACACAGTATAAAATTTTGCAATGTATCTTTCCGCCGTCTTTGTAGGCCTGTGACATTACTGGGAGTTTCAGGGATTCCACTAGCAGGACTATGGATGGGCTCACTAATACATACACAGTCAGAGAGTACTAAAAAAAGTCTTCTGTTTTTTTCTCTTGTTTTGCAAAAGAAGTTAGTGGTACGTGAACTTGAGGTAGCCGGCATGGCAGCTCACTCAGCTTGCACCCAAGAAAAACAGACACAAGCCATGATGACGCAGACTCGCAGTACTTTAAGCAGTACATGCAGGTGGGGATAGATAGCTCTTACTTTTCTATAGGGGTGGCTCTGCCACTGGCCATCAAGGGCTACTGCTCAATGTAATGATATCTTTCGCACTGCCCCCCCACCCGGGACTTTACTACAACAAAAGAAGAATGAAGATTATTCAATTCTGATCATATATCATTATCCTGCCGATCACATGATCTTTGGTTATATGATGGATGCCTTTAGGTGCTTTGTTTTGATAGATTGAGTGAACTACAGCGATAGTCCTCCCATGACACAGCTGAAATAAAATTATTACATAGGGAGTGAGTGTGGAACCCATAATTGGCGGATGAAGGGACTTGACTTGATATAATGTTGTCAACTATACAATCCATACACAATAGATGCTGCGCTTGCAAAGTAAAGTACTGTACTGTTAGCCAAGGCAGGGAGTATTTGTGATCAATCACAAATTGTAGTATTTGGATTTCCTCAGCTTTGCTACTCTGGCACGGACATGTTGTTCAAAGTAACAATCTTTATCCACTCAGCATATGCTCTACTACATCATACACCTCTGCTATCGATGAGGAAAAAGAAGATAACATCCAGGCTTCCAAAGTACGTCTATCATTCTTCTTAATGTCTCAAATGAACCAAGTTTTCTTTTTCTCAACAACCAACTAACACCCTTTACATTATATTTTGAAAACCACCGTCTTCTTCTCTTGACTTGCATTCAAAAACACCATTCTTTACAGGCATAAATGTTAAGACTCGCTCGTCCTTCGTTTCACCCTTCTTTCACTTTTCGTTCTTCACATCCCTAAAGTACATCTGATATGACTTGGCTTCACGATACAAGTTTGCCAGCTTAGTTGAAGTTAAATAGAGGGGGCCATTGCTTACCCGAGAAGTACCGCCGCTAATGCTATTACAAGTCAAGGTTGTCTGTCTTCTCTGTGATAGCCAAAAAAGTAGTTCTAAATTAGTAACTGTTCTTAACAGTACAGTGTACTTGTACTAGTGTACTGTACAGTACATCATACACTCCTTTGCGAGCCTACTCAAAAATGTCAATAAGTAAGGAGTATAATAACTTACCACCGTCCGCCGCCGCTGAGCCTTGTCCCCATCTCCTCCAGGTGGCTCCGCCGCATCCGCCCCTAGAGTGGAGCCCTCCGAAGTGCTGGCCCCAGCACTGGTGGTCATCTGTGTCACATCAGATGTTGTGACGTCTAGAAAAAACATGTCATATTTTCAGATGCCAGACACAACACCCTATTTCGTCTCGTAATGGAAGGAAATGTTACATAACAAATTTTTTATTACTGGGATTGAAACATAGTAACGGTTTAGGGGAGGGTGTTAACTTTTTATATGCTCATTCCATTAAATGCTACACTTCTTAGGACAACTGATGAATGCTTGCTTAACATGCACCATTTTTCTAATTACAGAAAGAAGAAAACATTGCCCTTCTGCCAACAGGACAATTCACCAACTACTAGTAAGTCATCACCAGCAGTACTTTAAGTACTTTAAAGAAGGTGGTGGCTCCTGCATAGTTTTTCTAATAATTTCATGTGTCTGTTAACTATTACGTTAAAGTAATTTGATTCATGGGAATGTTGTTTAAACTTTAACGTCATGTATCAGCAGTGCTCACTCCGAATACTACGCTATAAAAATAAAGAATTATTTTTTTCATTTCTTAATTGAAAATACAATTTTAAAACTAACAAACACTGTGTGGTTTTTGTTCACGAGTGAGTGAGCGGAAGGGTTTGAAGATGAACTACTGCACTTGGCAGTCATGTTTCTGTGACTCAGATAGGCCGGGACTCGGCGGTAGTCTTCTTCTGTTCTTCTGGGTCGTAAAATCATTGGTCAGACACACTAGAGAGTCGGTCAGGGGATTGGGGGTTCAACTTCTGTTCGGACTGAGGTATGTCATAAGTCGAACTGCACCTATCATCAATAATGTCCTATTTCTCTTGTCCACTCCATACTTCTTTATGTGCAGAATAGTCCCTGAAACACTAGCAGTATGGTATGTGCTCCTTGCAAATCAAAAAGGCAACTGCTACCTTTTTCTTGGTCTAAACATTGACATTTTGTTGTTGGAAATTGCCAAAGCACTTACATTAGGAAGACTGGAATAGACAGCAAGGGCAACCCAGATGACTGCACTCGGTGCCTAGAGCTTTTGCTGGGTCAGAGTTTTGGTTAACACCGTTTGCCGACTGGGCAAGCTTAGCTACCTACACAGACCAACTCATAATCGTAAATAGATGTAGCACAGAGAGTGATGGTAGAAAGTCGTCTAGATTAAAAGAAGATCAAATAATATTTTGTAAAAAATAGAATTAGGAAACAGTTTCTAATGAATGGGAGCTGTAAAAGTTAGGGAAGTATAAGTGTTAATATAAATAGAACAACTTACTGAGGCCAGCAGAAGAGCCTACATGGGACTGCTGTGACTGTCCACCTTCTTCCACCGGAGTCTCAATGGTGCTGCTAGTCGCCTTGCCCCTGGGAGGTGCTGATGATCATGAAACAAAGAAACACAACATGGATGATTGTTTTTTTGAAATATTTGATTTCTTTGACCACAATCTAAAATTATCTCGGGGAAACAAATTAGCAACAATTGCACTACATGTATTAATCTATCTGATCTGGTCAACTAGGAGGATACTACTAGTACAGTATTGCTGGATTCGCAGACCGTCTACTTGGAAAGTTATGTAAATCAGCAACTAAACCAACAAAAAAAAGGTTCTACTACGACTGCCAGCACTCAGCAGCACGCGACGTGACAGACACAGTCCGTCATCATGATTGCAGAGCACTAAAAAATTTCCTACTACTACTAATAACAAGTCATAATACACTCAACCTATCAATCCATCACTATCTCTTCTTCTTAGTGGCAGCAGGAGTACAAAAGAAGGACTAGACTTGAGTCTCTAATCTCTCTAGCATTACGCAGTTCTGAAAAGTACTACACTCATACATATTCAGGCCAAATGAGCACAAAGTTGCAAACAAGTAAGCATAGTTGCAACGCCACTGAGGAGGCGAGCACCTGCAATCGCAAAAGCTATTTAAACATTGTTTTACCTGCAATGTAATCGAACCTGCAGCATTCTTGCTCTTCGGGAAAAACATATATTAGCAATATAACACAGAGCAGAAGAAAACAAAGTAGTTATTAGATAGCTACTCACCAAGGCCAGGGATCTCCACGCCTATCAGGTGGAGCAGGTCCCGCTCCCGGTCGAGGAGCTCAGCCCATCGGTGCTTCGCCTGGTCATAGGCGCGCCAGACCCCGACTCCCTCCGCATGGCCCGGCACACCTTATCCCACCGCTGCCGACGCTCCCGGAGGCCATACCCTTGGCCGGGCCTGCCCCCTGCTGCCACGGTCTTTGGGAGGTGGCGCAGAACAAAATAAATCAGGGAGGCCACCTTCACCACGGAAAAAACCTCCCTGGCCACTACATCAACTCCCCTCAATCGCCCGCAAGGGAGCCGGCTACGGGGTGCGGGTCCCTTCTCCTTTGATTTGCCGACTCCCTTTGCCATGGTCCTGGCCGAAAGAAGAAAAGAATAGGGGAAGAAAGAAAAAAAAAATAAAGAGAGAGCTAAGCCAAAAAAGGAGTTATAAAGTAACAAAAAGTTGAAAAAACACAAAATATAGATCTAGACAAATAGAGAGATAGATAATGAGCAAAAAAGAGCAAAAAAAAGGTCAAAGAAGAAAGGATGGCAAAGATTCAAGAAGGGTTCGAAAAGCATGCACAGGACCATAGCAATGAATGAAAAACAAGATGACCGTGCCCATTGAGGACCGCGTGGGTAAGTTCACGCAATATTTCCCCCGCGAGTACGCAAAAACACGCGCAAACTCGTCATATCGCGCCGCACACAACGCTACATTGCCAATAGCACCCGGAAACGGAAATACGCAACGTGCACAAAATGGCCGCGCCCATGTACGACCACATGGGCAACCTCGCCATCGGTGCACTGCAATCGGTCTGTGAATAAGCAAAAAACCCTGCGAACACGCAAAAAAAAAATCCGCAAATTCCTGAATTCTGCGGATTGCGAATTCGCTTTCACACGATTTCACCGACGGTGAATTTGCAAATTTCCCCATACTTACTCTACACTGCAGAACTCCACTTTATGCCACTCAACTCTACGCCACTCTGCAACACCGCCTTCTATGCCAATGCACTCTATGCCAAAGCACTCGATTCTGTCCCACACCACTCTATACCACTTCACTCTACGCCAATCCACTGTACACCACACTGATCTACTCTGCACTACTGCACTCTATGCTACTGCACTCTACACTACTTTACTCTATGCCTTAACACTCTACGCCATTCTAATCTACACCTCTGTTCTCTACCCTGCACTACTCTATGCCACATTACTCTACTCTGAATCAATCTATTCTATGACAATGCACTCCATGCCTCTCTACTCCACTCTTCGCCACTGCATTGTATGCCTTTGCACTCTCTGCTACTGCACTTTTCGGCAATACACTCTACTACATTCTACACCACTATATACTCTGTGACACTCTCCTCTGCAACACTACACTCTCCGCCACTGAACTCGACAGATTCTGCTCTGCATTACAGCACTCTGTGCTAATGCACGGTACGCTCCTCTACTCTGGTTTACTGCACTCTATGTCACTGCACTCTGCCACACTCCCCTCTCGCCCACTGCACTCTGTGTCACTCCCCCCTATGCCACAATACTCTACTTTGTACCGTTCCAGTTTATTCCCCTGCACTCTACACTAATCCAATGCATGTTTTATTTATCTGCCATTGTCTGTATGTTTTTATTCATAAGCTTTTGAGTTTCCTTTGAAGTTGTTTGAATTTGCTTTGATGTTGTATTTATGTTGTTGTATTTATGTTCTACTCAATATATTCTATTTATTTTGTATCTATAAGGCTTTAGTTGCCGCACTGTTTTACTTTTCGTTATGAATATTTATGTTATCTGCATTTGTCTGTATTTTTCATTCATTGTATGTGTCCGTGTTGCAATATGCCAGATTGCACTGAAAACTATGGCTTGAGATAAAACTATGGCTTGAGATAGTTTGCCCACCCAGCCAGTACGTCATTGTGGTACTAATTGTTTTCTGCAGTTTGTTTTAAAACAAATGTTTTAATAGAAAATCTTTGTCTGCACCAGTGACTGTTTTTTAAACTCTGTTCTCATGGGCGTCCGCAGACATTTTTCCAGGAGTGGGGGGGGGCAAAAAGTTAACGTCATCACCATCCTCCGACATGATGTGTGCCAGGTGGGGCACAAGAAACACTGGGGCGCAGAACTAGGATAGACTCAATTAAATGCCAGGAATCCAGGACATGTGACTGACCCTGCCACGGGCCAACAAACACCACCTGTAGGGAAAATGCTAAGCTTTCTGACAATGTGCTTTATCTCTGTCTGCTAGGTGTGCAGACTTCCGGGTCCTCGACCCAACACCAATAAAGACTGTCTTCAGCACAATTCGAATTTTATCAGAATACTTTAAAACAACCTATGATTAAAGCACCAGATTAAATATACTGTATGCACAGTGTATGTTAGGGATTATTTGTAGCACACATATTCACTAATATTGGTTTCTTGGTGCTAGAATTCATGATAACTTTTATCCAAAGTTAAAGCACAACGTCAAAGTTAGTAATAGATAATGCAGCAATCAGACACGCTAGTAATTCACCAATGGGTGCTCCCTTTACTAGAATTCCCCGGGCATTGCTACATTTTACACACATTCAATTAATTTCTACACAATAAAATGTATAGGTCCAAATGTTAGCTATATTTTTTAAAAGAAACTTAGAGTCCCTCTACGTGTAGTCAATGTCAAACTGACAACGTGCGCACCTCTAGGAATACATTAATGGCCAGCTCCCTTATGCGGAAGCCCAGCATCGTAAATGTGTGGCATATGCGGCGCACGCAGCGGCGGCACATCACAGGTCCAGGGATGCTGATTCTTACCCAGTGGTCGAAGTGGGGGAAAAAAAGTAGGGGAACAGTGGGCGGAGAATCAGAGGGTGGGAATAACCCAAGGATTGGATCTGTGGGTGGAGCCAGAAGTGTGGCCAGAATGCGCAGACATCCCAATTTTTAGTATTTGTTTGACATTTCACTGCCCAGTTTAATCAACCAATGATACACATGATTATTAAGGTTATAATGAGTTATTGACAATAAAATATTTTCATAAAGTGGGATATGCTTCTAATCACAGAATGTACCAAATACGATAAAATGTGGAAACACAAGCCATTTGTCTCAGAGCCATGGAGTTTCTGTCATCAGCACTTCTCCCTTTTTCCACAACAGCAGTTCAAACATGAATGGCAAAATGTCCTAGTTTGCAAATGTTTTCTCTAAAATTATGGTGCTGGGGGGGAGGAGCTTGGCGGGCATCCGAGATGGCCGCGTGAGCACAGCGCTCCCCGGACCCCCGCCGCTCCCGGCTTAATATCCTGATTTAATCCTGATTTTTGCGAGGATTCATATAGAGGACGTTGGGCTGATCTACCTGGACTTTTCATAAACGAATTTGGACATTGGGTGTCTGAATTATGTTCACTTGAACTTTTGGGCTCCGCCCTCGAAGTGCGCCCGGGACTGGGTGAGGTTCGGTGGCCGTCTTGAAGTTGAACAACAACGGCAGGGGGATTGGACGTGTGAGACCCCCTCTTAGGTTTCGGTTTCGTTTCTGCCTCGGACTGGGACATTGGTGAGAGGGCTGGGCCAGAGCTGCGGCCGCTCTCCACGTAGGTTGCTTGGCCCTTGGCTGCACTGTTTCTGGAGTGGGCTGCATCTATCCTGGTGCTACATCTCTTGTAGTCCTTTGGTCCAGGGGCCTCCGTTCCTGGTGCTCGGCCTGTCGACCCTGGTGACACTGCTTGTGACGCATCTTCAAAATGGCGGGCAGAGGAGACCGAGAGACGCGCAAGACGAAGGCACCTCTGCGCGGGGGTCCGGTTCAAACTAATGTCATGGATCGTTATACCCACTCTAAGGGGTCCCCCGGAGCTGCCCTGCCCGGTCCCACTGCGTCGGACCAAGTACTAGATGCGTCGCCGGAGCCCTCCTTGCAAGACATCATGGGCGCCATTTCTGGCATGAGGGAATCCATAGGCCACCAGTATGAAACTTTGGCCCACAAACTGGACACTGTGGCGATTGAGGTCAATCTGATTCGAGCCGATCTCTCCAAGACGAACGAAAAGGTGAAATCGTTGGATATCAAATCTTCCAGCCTCACGACGGACGTCTCTGATATTCAGACGGAGATTGGCAATCTCCGCAGGGTGAACGATTTCATGACCCGGCGCTTGGAGGATTTTGAGAACAGGGCGCGTCGCTGTAATGTTCGCGTGGTTGGTGTGCCGGAGAATTCAGAACCCCACTCGGTTGATCTCCTGGTTGAAGATCTTATCCAGAATCACCTTTCACCGTCTGGCCTTAGTAAATTTTTCGCAGTGGAGCGCGCACATCGTGTTCCAGGGGGCCAGGGCAAGCCTGGCGCCCCGCCGAGACCTATTGTTGCCAAGCTTTTCCACTACAGAGATCGGGACGCTATCCTGCAGGCCTCGCGGGCGAAGGGCCCAGTAGCCTTCGAAAATGCCACGGTGAACTTTTATCCGGACTTTTCCCAACAGGTCCAGAAGCAGCGGATGGGATTTAGTGGTGCCAAGAAACGTCTTAGGGACTTGGGGATGCGTTACGCAATGCTCTTTCCGACCAGGCTGCGGGTGGAGCATGATGATCGAACTTTCTTTTTTGATCGGCCAGAGGCTGTGAATGACTGGCTGGACTCCCTGCCTAATCGACCTCCTGAGACTGAGTCCGAAGCCCACCCGGGCGGTGCTGAAGGTGGTGTTGAGAGCTAAACGTTTCGTTTTTTGACTGATGCCTTGTTTTGTGTGACTTTTCCAGGGATGTGAGCCTATGTTCCTCTACCTCATATGTGTTTTGATGTATGGTCTTATTCTCGTTATTATTGATCGGGAGGCGGGTGGGCCGGAGCCTTTCCACCTCCGGGGTCTTTGTGTAGAATAGGGGTTCTTGGGCGACAGGCACACTGCAGGTTGGGGTGGCTTTTTAGCTTTTTGCAGGGGTGCAGGGTGGGGGGCGTTTTCCTGTTATTTGGGGGGTGGGTGGTTGGGAAGTTCATTGTTTGTATGTTCTGTGTTCAAGGCGACTTTATTCTGTATTTGAATTGCTTTTTGTGGTCGTGCTCATTGATGGGGGGTTTGGGCTTTGTCGGGTGGGATGGGGGGTAGCGGGTTGAGATTTGTTTCGTGGAACGTTAATGGTCTGGGTGATCATATCAAACGCAGTGTGGTGTTGAAATGTATACGACGTTTATCTCCTGATGTTGTTTTCCTGCAGGAGACTCATTTGATAGGCAATGTCTGTCATGCAATGAACAGGTGGGGCTATCGCCTCGTAGCACATTCGGGGTTCACCTCGGGTTCCAGGGGTGTGGGTATCCTCATTCGGGCTTCCCTCCCCCTGGCTATTGATGATGTTATACAGGATGACCGGGGGCGGTATGCTGTCCTTGTGGGTCGGTATGAAGGCCGTACCCTTTCCTTATTAACTGTTTATGTGCCCCCCGGCTTGCAGACTTCCACCTTTTCAGATTTGGGCCGTGTCTTGTTGGACCTTCCTGATAGTACTCTCTTTCTGGCTGGTGACTTCAATTCCGTAGTCTCTGGCATTCATGATCGCCACCCTCCTAGGGATACCCCGGTGGCTCAGCAGTGGTTGGGTGGCTTTTTGGATACCTTCGGCCTAGTGGACTGCTGGAGGCTTTTGCATCCTACGCAGCTGCAGTACACCTTTCACTCCGGGGCCCATGGGAGTTTGTCTCGGCTGGATTATTTCCTGATGCCTGCGGCTCAGTCCCCGGCTGTGCATGAGATCGTGCACTTGCCCAGGGGTATCTCTGACCACTCTCCGCTCTGGCTTCGTTTTGAGGTTGGGGTGGAGGCGGCGGGCAGGGTGGCTCCCATTAACCCGTGGTATCTTACCTCCCCTGAGACCCGCACCCTTTTACTTAAGTCCCTCGACTCGTATTTTCTGGATAACGAGGGGTCGGTTTCATCTGCTGTGTCCCTGTGGGAGGCCTTTAAGACTGTGATTCGTGGGCAGGCCCTCTCCCTTATTGCTGAGGCTAAGAGAGCGAGGAATAGAGAAGTGGTTGACCTTGAGGAGGAAATTTCTGTACTGGAGGAGGGCCTGGAATCGGGTGTCACGCCTGAGAAGCTCCATGCCCTGGGTCTGAAACAATTTGATTATAAGTCCTTGGTCACGGATGCCGCCAAATTGATGTTTCGGGAGCAACAGGGACGTTTGTATGATGTGGGTGATAAAGCGGGTAAATTGCTGGCATGGCTGGATAAGAAGGAGAGAGCTAATCGTGTGGTACCCGTGATTCAGTCTGCCTGTGGTGTGAGTGTAACGGACCCGATTGGGGTAGTTGACCGGTTTGCCGAGTATTTCCGTGTGGTGTATACCCCTGTGTCTGTGAGGGATGTGGTTGACTCTCGCCTTCTATTGCGTGATATAGCCCTGCCCATTGTTTCCGATTCGGACCGTGTGGCGTTGGACTCCCCCTTTACGGTTGATGAGATAGCTACTGCCATCCGTTCCCTCCGTTCTGGCAAAGCATTGGGCCCGAACGGGTTGCCAATCGAATTGTACAAATTGCGTCCGGATAGGCTTGCTCCGTATCTCCGTGCCATGTTTCTGGAGTCCCGGGACCGGGGTATTCTCCCTTATGATCAGAGACTAGCCACAATAGTTGTCATCCCCAAAGAGGGCAAACCACGTGATCTTTGTTCCTCCTATAGACCCATATCCCTACTAAATGTTGAACCCAAGGTGTTGGCGAAACTCCTGGCCACCCGTCTCTTGACGGTCATTAGTGACTTGGTCCATCCGGATCAATCTGGATTTATCCCACACCGCAACACGGCTCTGAACCAACGTCGTCTTCATGGCGCGATCGCGAGGGCGGGGCTTCTGACGGAGCCGGCCATTTTGGCATCGTTGGATGCATCCATGGCCTTCGACACGGTGGAGTGGCCCTATCTTTGGGCGGCTCTTGAGAAATTAGGTTTTGGGCCTGATTTTATTGGTTGGGTCAAGTTGCTGTACACGGCACCTCTGGCGCAAGTGGTGGTGAATGGTAGGGTCTCGGCTCCTTTCACCCTCGGCAGGGGTACCCGTCAGGGATGCCCCTTGTCTCCATTATTGTTTGCTCTCGCCTTGGAACCGTTGGCGGCCTGGCTCCGGTGGGAACCGTCTCTCAAGGGGATTCGCTGGTCTCCGGACTTTGAGGACCGCGTTTCGCTTTACGCGGACAATATCCTTTTATACCTCACCTCCCCGCGTAAATCTCTGTCTGTTCTGTTTGATGTTCTTGCTTCTTTTGGGGCCAACTCGGGCCTCGTTATTAATTGGGCCAAGTCCTGTGTATATGTTCTTTCGGGGGTTTTGCCCCCCTTGCCGAGTAGACTTCCCATTCAAGTGGTCCATTCGGGCTTCAAGTACTTAGGGATTTTTATTACGTTGGACCCGACGCTCCGCTTTGAGCATAATCTCCTCCCACTGTTGCTTAGACTGCGATTGGATGTGGCCCGTTGGCGCAAGCTTCCTTTATCACCGCTGGGCAGGGCGGCCCTGTTTAAAATGATGTCCTTGCCGCGATTCCTTTACGCGCTTCACAACTCTTATGACGCTATCCCTAAGACCTATTTCCAAGAGATTGAGAGTCTTCAACGGCAGTTGATATGGGATGGGCGACCCCGTATCGCACTCGCAAAGCTCACCATCCCCTGGTATGACGGGGGCATGGCGCTCCCCGATATCAAGCGATATTATTGGGCTTCCCAGTTGTCTGCCATTAATCATGTGATGTTTTCCCCGGGTCGTAATCCTGCATTTGAGATGGACAGACTCCAGCTACCAGGTGGGGACTTTACTAGAGCGCTTTATTCCCGATCGGCCGGGCGCCATCTTGTGGGCCCATCCAGGATTGCAGTAACGGTGTGGCGGGCTGCGAGTGTGAGTTTGGGGTGGGAGGATCGATTGACGTTAGCGACACCGCTTTATGCATCCGAACGTTTGGGCGGACTCTGGTCTACCAAAGGTTTCGACCGCTGGGATGTGATTGGGATCTGTAAGGTGGGTGACGTGTACTCGAATGGTTGTGTGAAGTCGTTCCAGGCCCTCCAGGCGGAATATGGTTTGAGTGGTAGGGAATTATTTCGCTACCTGCAAGTCCGACATGCCCTCGTCTCAGTCTTGGCTCCTGATGAGGCCTTGCCTGACTCTTCCCCCCTCGAGGACCGTGTCCTTGATGGGCATCTTCCCGACAGTACTATTTCTCTGATTTACAAGAAGTTGATTAATAATCGGGTGGACTTACTGATCCGACTTCGGGAGGCTTGGGTTCGCGATGGGTTGAAACTGGACGACGAGGATTGGCAATCGGCGCTCTCTTCTCCCAAGGAGGTGGCCATTCCTGCCCGTCTCCGTTTGGTTCAACTTAAGATTCTTCATCGAGTCTATGTCACTGGTCCGCGTCTGGTTACGATGGGCTTTTCTTCGGATGGGCTATGCAAGCGTGGATGTGGCTTGAGTGCGACCTTTTTGCATATCCTTTGGGAGTGCCCGGTTATAGTTGCTTATTGGACTGCGGTGCTTGAAGTGATGACTGCTGTTACGGAGGTGGCCCTGCGACCGGAGCCTCGCAGATGTCTGTTGAATGTATGGGAACCCACTGACTACTCTGTGGCTCAGACCAGATGGGCTACCCTTGGTTACATGATTGCGAAGCGGGATGTCGCGCAACTCTGGGGCGCTTCCAGGCCCCCTGAGCTCTCGAGGTGGGAGGACAATATGGACTGGTCCATGTTTCGTGAAAAGACGGTTTATGTGGCCAGGGGCAGACCCAGGGCGTGGACGAAGGTTTGGGGCCAGTGGAATGAATATCGTGGGGGTATTTGCACCCCTCCCCTTGATAACACTGTTGAGATTGTCCTTTCTCCCTAGACTAGAGTTCCCAGAACCTTTCCGTAAAGTTTTTTTATACTTCCGGTTCTCCCCGCTGCCCCCCCCCCCCCCTCCCCGACTTGATTGGAGCCTCCGGGCTCTGGGTGTGTTCTCCTCATCGTGGAACCGTCCCCTCCGCTCTTTGGGCTGACCTTACTTATCGTCCATTCGCCTTTTGTGTTTATGTTTTCTTTTTGTAAAAAATAAAAATACAAATTGTTCTGTGATGTCTATAGAGTAGCGCTCTGTACTTGAACTGTACCTATCCACGGGTGTATATTTTCTTACATGCATTTTGCCTTGTTATTAGCGGCCAGCCCGTGAGGTTGTAGGCCCATTCTTGTACTTTTCTATGCTTACTCCAATAAAGGTTTTGGAAAAAAAATAAATAAATAAAAATAAATAAAAATACAATTATGGTGCTGCCATATTTGCCTCATAAGGCAAGATCTGCTGCATGATCTGACTATTTAAACTAATAAATTGTTTGTAGCTCAAACATATCAAAAGTTAATATAAAATGTGACTTGTGTTGCTGCAGAGTGGATGGCCTATTGTAAAGGTTGACTGGTCACCTTTCTTACTGCTGCATTTGTATGTTACACTGGTACTAATAAGGCAAAATGTTTCCAGAGACTGTTAGCATGTGTACACACGTCAAAATAATAAAATATCTGAAAATATACTACATTACGCTGGAGCCTTTTTTTAATGCATAATTTAGTCAACACTATGGCATAATGTTGTCATCCTTTGCTGCATAATTAATTCCAGTGGTCCCACAGCAGGCAGCACATGTTAAAAGTGCTTGTGAATGAAGCAGGGAGACTGTGAAGTTTGCAAACTTAGTTTGGTGTGCGTGCAAACCCTGCATTGCCAATCCCTGGAGAGTTGCAGCAACTACTGCTGAAACAAGGCCAATGGGGGTACCTATGGGTGAGGCAGACTGGCCACAAGGGCAGGGCCAGCCATAGCACTGGTAGTGTCCTGTGCATTAATGTTTGTTAGTGCCACCCTATGACCACCTCTACCATGGAGTCCCTCACTACAACCTTTTAACTGTGCCCCCCAAGTCTCCAAAACCACTCTCTCTCAGATGCATTTAATTTGATTTACAGCGCCACTCATTCCATTGTAAGGTGTCAGAGCACTTTACATCACACACATTACACAGAGACAATCAATATGTGTGTAAATCACTGTACAGAAAATGTTACATAAGAATAAGGACTACAAGGTGTAGGAGTCACATGACAACCATAGGAGTAGCCGGTATAGTTTTATAGTGATTGGTCTAGAGAAACATAATACCCGGAATTTAAACCGTAATACCATGGTTGGGGGTTCTCCTTAATAATCAGAATTGATTTCTGTCCAAAAGAACACTTTTTGGGACATTAGGATAAAGAAAGACTGGGGGGGGGACATAGCGCTCTAATTTATACCTTGCAGTTTGTATGCAGCTCTTAGATGACAGTTAATAGCTCACTGTTCCAAGTTAGGATTTTAATTTATAAACTGCAAGTAACAAAAGGATCTCTCTGACAAAAGCAGTAGCCCACTGCCCTATTTACATTATGTGAACTTTGTGATCAGCATGGCGCATGTTCTTTGCAGCTGGTACATTAACCGTCTGAGCTACCTTTCCATGAGTCTAAACTTCCACTAGACAAAATTCTGATCTCTCTCTAGGAAGAACATTAATCACCAGAGTCATCGTGACATTTTTATTGTTGCCGAAAAGTGCTGGAGGCCAGGAAGGAGGCAGCAAGCGTTTTTAAAACCATAATATACTTGCAAACATGATGCCTCCACCTAAAGTCAGCACCCGGTGCGGTCACACTGGTTGCACTGCCCTCGAGCTGGCCCTTCTCAAGGGTCCTGTGACCTCAGTGACTGTTGTTCTAGGGTGTGCTGCTTCATAGGTCTGGCCGCAAGACTGGAGGTGAACTTCAGTATGGATAGTGGTGGACAAGCATTGAAGGTTAACCTACACTTGTCATGCTAGGGTCCACCTGCTGGTGCGAAGACACCACGACTTCTAAGGTTTTGCGAAGCCTTCTAAGGTCTAGCATGTGATTGTGCTCTCACAGGAGAGTGGTCTGGTGGACTGGTTATTAAGGCTGAACCTGGTTCCCAGTTCTAAATTCAGCCGGTCTGACCATAGTGCCACATCCTCTCCCCCACTGAACACCGTACTGCCCCACTGAGAAAAACTCCCACTGTTTTCAACTACAAACCAATTGTTACCCGCTATAAACACCAGGATGCGGCTCAATTTAAATTATGCACTAGACAAGAGCAATATGCAGCCTACAAAAAAAAACATCATCCTGGAAAAAGCAAACACTTTCAGGGAATGCAAAATTTAGCAAACCATGGGAAATGTAAGCAGGAACAACATGGTTACCTTAATGCTTTTACACTCACTTTTCAGAAATCAGTGAGTGCTTTTGCCTGAAAAGTTAAGGACACGTCTACAGGGCCCTGAATGGACCCATTTCAATGGCCATTGCTTATATCCTTACAAAACTTAAGCAGTATAGTAAAAAGACCAAATCCCTGGACGCAGACCCGCAGCACACATTTTGGTTTCCAATCCACACATTGCAGTACCTCCAGGATTGGTGTACTAGTTCCAAGTCCAGCGAAAACCAAGACAAGAAAACAAAAATAGCGCTTCACTGGCAAACTCTGTAAAAGTGGCGACAATGTGTTTCAGTATGAATAAAATCAGTTTTGCCAGTTTGCTACCACTCTGTCTTACTTTTATTCAGTTACATCTACTTTTCATATTTTTAGCCTTTTATTCCCAATGCTGCACTTTGGAATTAAAATGTCAGAAAAATACGACATTTCCTGCAAAAGCGTCTTTCTTTTTTGGATCCATTTCACAGGGAAGCAAACAAAAGAAAGGAGAGGAAAGAGAGTGAGAACCATCTTGAAGTCACGGTTTTCATGGGCGTCCACAGGGGGGGCATGTGTCTTATGAACAGCCTCTATCAGCTATATATTTTTTTGTTTGAAATTGTCCTAAAAATCCACAATTTGCACAACAGTATCTTCTGATTTTGAACCTGGAACAATACTCACCTCACCATGAAAGAACTGGAAAATTCAAGAGGGATTTCTCAAAGCCTATGACATGAAAGCAAATGTCCGTAAACATTGGGCTTTAAATGTAATTCTTTTCCCCATTTGTTATTGTTTTCTCTGGAAACAGGATGGCAGAAAAGTTGTCTTGCTCATCACTAAGTCAGGTTTTGCTCCCCACCACTTCCAAAGACATCAGGTGGAACTCCTTTCCTGTGCTATGCCTATAGTTGTGTGCCTTATATCCAGAGACTATGGTAGGTATATGCAGTGGCGTAGCTAGAGTTTTTGCCACCCGGGCGGGCCCTGAGTTTGCTGCCCAGTGACGGCCGGTGGAGATATGACCAGGGGAATCAATAGAAGACAACGACAAGGGAAAATACAATTAAAAAAGAAACCACTTAACTTGCACTCACCGAAATTGCTCACCTCACGTGAAATGCCGCCACCCCCAAAAAAGTGCTGCTCGAGCTGATAGCCTGCCCCACCACCCTAGCTACGCCACTGGGTATATGACAGCTTTTCTGCTGCTCCACAGTATTCACCTAGCAGAATGTGTACCTATGTTGCTCATTTGGCTTCTGATAGTTCTTCCTTTAACCCCACTCCTTAATTTCCTCTGCTACTGCTGCTCAGCCTGGACCTTGAGATCCGCTTTCCTTAGGCCTGCTCTGCGGACTGGCTTTGCTGCTAATAAGCTTGCTGCCCTCGACCAGCCAGGTTTGGTAATGCTTTGTCTGGCCTTGAGATACACCTGCTCTCCTTGGTCTCCCTGCCCTAGCCTGTTGTGCCAAGGACATGGCCTTTAGTGGCCCACACTGTCCATTATCCAGACTATCTCACTGAGGCTCTGTGCTGACTGCCTGGCCTACAGTCAAATTAGGACCACTATAGTGGGTATAGTAGGCGAAAGCATAGGGTCTCAGAAATAAAGGACACTTATGCTTGCTGCATTTGTTTAAGCTTACCTCATAAATCATCTGCACTTGTTTGGCCCTGTGGCCTTGAACTGGTGACATTTATATTGGAACCTACCACTGAGAAAATTTATCATAAAAACACAATCCAGTAACTCAGGCCAACCACAAAAAATAGTGCCAATGATGGACAGTGTCATGATAAGCATGTATACATACTTGTGAGTATCCTGTGTAACACAACTGGTGCTTATGTAAAGCTCTCTGATACCTTTAGGTCGAATTTGCGCTGTAAAAACATCCGCAAAAAAAATATAAAAAAAAATGTAAATGGTATTGCATTGCTCCACTTTGTAAACACTCAGAAACATGCTTGACTTACAATATATATTTCTCATATATCGCATTGCTGTATGTTTTCACCTTGGGTGGCAGTGTATGAAGGTTTGCTTTCGCCACCTTATGGATTTATGTATACATGAACGCTATTGGGAATGTTCTATACTTCACCGATTACCCTTCCCACCATCCTCTCCAGTTAAGTCTTTGTCCTTTTTGGGTCGATTGTTTGCTTAAGACATCTTGGTGAAATTCAGAAAGATTCCCTGCAAATGCATTTCACCTATTGCTTACCAGTGCCCAGGGCACTTGCAACTCTCATTTTCTGGCTTCCTGTTTGCCTGCTTTATTTATTTCAGGCTGGTCAGTTTCAGTTGGTCCCTCCCAAAAAGCAAATTCTTTTCACACTACCTCAACTTGTATTCATCTATTATTGTTACTTTCTATAAACATGCCTGTACATTTTGTACTTTTCTAGTTACATTTGCTATGCATTCAAAGAGGTCAAATGTCTAGCTCTGTCTTCTGAGGGAGCTTGGTGTTTACTTTTCTTTCTTTGGCTTCAAAATGAGAGTATGTATGTTACAATCTTGCTGGATTCTGCAGTTATGAAGGTTTTTTTCCTAGCCCACAACAACAATTAATTGAGTGGTGCACGAATTTCGGAATATATCAGAATTAAGAAAGCACAAATAAATCATTTTTTTGTTAATTCTGAAGTGTATTGTAGACATATACTTTAATATGAGCAAAATAAATCAATACACAAGGTGATGCCATTGCCTCACAATATTGTTTCTGTGCTGTGTAGTTTTATTTGTAAACCTGCATCTCTGTGCAGAAGTAATGGTCATTTAAATTGAAAATGTGTTGTCTGTAATGTCAGTGTGTTACCACGCCATGCATACTACGATATATCCCCTCTACTCTACTCTGCACTTCTCCACACCACTAGACTATACTCTGCACCACTCCACTGCACTCTCTGCCACTGCACTCTACTCTACTCTCAACCACTCCACTCTATACCAATGCACTCGATGTCACTTCACTCTACACCTCTCTACTCTACTCTGCACCACTGCATTGTATGCATTTGAACTCTATGCCTCTCTACTCTAAACCATTGCACTATGTGCTGCTGTACTTCATGGCAATGCACTCTACTGAACTCTACACCACTGTACTCTATGACACTCCACTCTGCAACACTGCACTCTCCACCACTGTACTCTACGCCACTCTGCTCTGCACTACTGCACTCTATGCCAATGCACTCTACGCTCCTATACTCTGGTTCACTGCACTCTGTCACTGCTCTCTGCGGTACTCCACTCTACCCCACTACACTCTGGGGCACGCCACTGTATGCCACAATACTCTACTCTGTACCACTCCACTCAATGCCCCTGCACTCTACACCAATCCGCTGCATGCCACTCTAATCTACTCTACACCACTGCACTTCATGCATCTGCACTGTGCACTACTTCGCTCTACACCACTCTACTCAACCCCACTGCACTCTACATTGCACCACTCCACTCTACTCTAAAACATTCTACTCTACCTCCCTCTACGACACTCTGCCCCACTCTATGCCACTGCACTCTATGCCTCTCTACTCTAAACCACTGCTCTCTACACCATTGCACTCTAGACCTATTTGCCCTACACCATTGCACTCTATGCCACTCTACTCTGTATCACTGCACTCTACACCACTGAATTTTGCAGCACTCCATTCTACGCACTGCACTCTTCACCACTCCACTGTAAGCCACTATACTCTATGCAACTGGTAGATGGAAATAAATTAGCCATTTACCCTTTTGCATTTGGCCTTCACTTACAATAATCTGCAGGACAAACCTATTATTGGTTTGTATGTCCAATAGATGGAGCACACAAGCAGTGCCATCATGGCACATTTATGATTTTGATGAAATAATTCATTCCGTAAGAACGTATTTTCAATGGGGAGATCATCAAAGCAAAATCAGTGGCATTATGCAATTTTGATAGCTATGCATATCGTTTTTGATTATTCATATTTTGAACACAAAATGTAGTTTTGTGCCATCATGTTACCTCATTAACGCCAAATATTGAACTGATAAAATGAATAAATCTGCTGTAGTTCAAGCATAAAATAAGGCCAGACATGCCAGGTCTGGTGGGTCAAGAGGCAGATTATTATTAACCGCACTTATAACGCACACAGCTACTTCAAGGAGTGTCCCGGCATGAACCCTACTAGGCAGTTAGGAGAGCAGGACAGTTTATTTAAAGAGCAAGGTTTTCAGTTTCTTTCTAAATAACCCCAGATCCCTTACAGCTCGTAACTCAGTCGGGAGATGATTCCAGGCCACCGCATTCAACCGGGTCAATGACCTGCCACCAGCCCTTTGTTTGAGGACCCTAGGAGTGCAAGCCATTAGCTTCTTTGAGGATTGCAATTACCTAGAAGGTATGAAGAAACTGAATCTTGATCTCAAATAGGATGAGCCATTACAGTATAAGGCAGAATGTACCACCACCATGGATTTAAACTTCACCCTTTCTTTCACAGGTAACCAGTGAAGAACACTGTGATGCAGTGTGACATTAGCCCTGGTAGGGAGGTTGAGTAGCAACCTAGCTGCCGCATTCCGGATCATCTGGAGTTTATTGAGAAAATTGCCTGACAGACCAACATACAGCACATTGGCATAGGCTTGGGTGACCGTTTTCCTAGCATGAACAGGAAGCAGACGTAATAATATCTTTAGTGCTTTCATAATCCCAAAACATGTTCCTGACAGCCTTTTGATTTGAGGTCCAAAGCACAGCTTATCATCAAACCATTTTCCCAAGTTTTTTTTACCCTCCAGGGATTTGTGTTTGACCCTACTGTCACAGGTTCGAACCCCAGTGGGCAAGCTCATACTTTGATGCTACTTAAGTTGATAAAATGAGTATCATTGCATTACGTAGCAACAAGTATCTTTTATATGCCACTCACTCACTCACTCAATTCATCTTTATTCGATTCACACAAGGTGTATCATAAAAGAAAACATACAAATATACAGTTCATTAAAAGACAAATATAGTAGTATGAAACAGATACAGTAAGATACAAGTCACACTTTAACATACAGCAGGTAAAAACTTTCTTCTTAATAATATAGCCCTAAGAAATCTTGCAAGTACCACGCATGTATACAGATTTAGAAGTAATTGCAAGCATAAAAATGCCAACCTACATTGCTTAAAATTTGAGATTTCATTAAAGGTATAATAAAAGATCTTCTCAGGTCTGTATATAATTTAGAAAAGAACACTGAATGAATGGTTGATTAATTAGACATGTTATCACAAGTACAGCTTATTAAATTGTTTGACCAATTGTTGACATTCGGGGAACTTATCAGACAGTGGAATATCTTTTACACAAAATGCGTTTAAACAAATCTGTGATAAACATTAAAAACATTAAGAAGGTATGGTTGCATTGAAGAGGTGGTTAAAACCACTTGTTTATGTTGAACAGTTGTTTTGGTCATTTCCACACACAACCTCAGTTCCATCAATAAATGTAAACACTCTGGGGCCGATTATGATAGAGGATTTTCCGCCTCCTCCGGGCCGGCGGAAGCCACCGCCGGCCCGGAGGAGGCGGAAAATCCTCTGCGGAGTCACCAAAGACCCACCGGCGCATTACGATGGCTGGTGGGTCTTGGATTCTGTCCGCTGCTTTTCCGCCGCGGTCGGATTACAACCGCGGCGGAAAAGCTCTCATTTGGCTGGCAGTGTCTATCAGACACCGCCAGCCAAATTAGGAAGCATTAGTAAACATGCTTTTCCGCGGCGGTTTTTCCGCCGTGGAAAAGCATGTGTACTTTTGCTTTTGGGGGCCCGTTGCGGGCCCCCAAGGCGTAGGCGGGTGGGGGGTGCACATGGGGGGTACCTATGGTACCACCCAGCATTTACATGCACAAAGCGGCAGGCACCGTGCGGTGCCTGCCGCTTTGTGCATGTAAATGTTACACATGCACATTTAACATTGCGGCGGGTGCTGCTTGAAGCAGCACCCGCCGCAATGTTAAATATCCAGGATGTGACCGCCAGGGTGGCGGTCACATCCTGATTTGCACGGAGGGACCTCCGCAGTCCATGCAGACGGTCCCTCCACCTCTGGGATGGCGGACGGACGCAAGTCCGTCCGCCATCCTAATCGGTCCCTTAGTCTTTATCGCTTTCCCGTAGATGTGTATCAAAGCTTCAGGTTGATGGTAAAATTCCGGGTGCTTAATATCTGACATGAAACTCTTAATAAACTTTAGCCAGGGGATTTTTTAAAGCAAACTCTGATTCACAGCAATGCTTTACTATGGCACTTTTCAAATCCATGTAGTCGGTGGTCCATATTTTGTGCCGAAGAAGGAATGGCTGAATCCTAATCTAATCTATTAGATAATTAGCTACCAGTTCAAAGTGACATACAAAGTTTGAGCAACAAGAAGGGAGTACTAAAAGATTTTTTTTAAAACATTTCCCACCACCTGTAGTGGTTCAACATTAGCGTATACCAATATTTTGGAACCATATATTGCAATAGTTTTACATTTTGCGTTGTAAATGGTTAGCATTTCTTTTGGCTGACTATTCCCCAGTTTCCTTGTGAAGTTTCAAAGAGCCATAATAGATTTAATAAATTGCAGCCTTTTCGAATTAATAATACTTTTCCAATTCCCTTCACAGTCAAATAAAATTCCCAGATATGAAAAGCTCAGGGTTAAAGGTAAAATGGATTTTCCTTAAAAAATTTACAACACTTGGGTGAGTTAGGGCCCACTTTCATAACAAATGTCTTGTTTACGTTAATTTGTAACCCCAAATTTTCCATTATAAGGACAAAGCTGTCAAGGAGACGCTGCAAAGCCGTAGGGGTGCGCACCATAAATACATCGCCATCTGCATAAAGCAGAACAGGTATTGTCCGGTACTTAATTTGTATCAAATCCCGGCACATACTAGATTCTAGATCACCTGGAGTTTATTGAGAAGATTGCCTGATAAGCCAACATATAGCACATTGGCATAGTCAATGCAAGATGTAATCAAGGGTTGGATGGCTGTTTTCCTAGCATGAACAGGAAGCAGAGGTACACATTTCTTTAGTGCTTTTAAAATCCCAAAACATATTCCTGACAGCCTTTTAATTTGAGGTCCAAAGCACAGCTTATCATCAAACCATATTCCCAAGTTTTGTTTACCTTCCAGGGATTTGTGTTTGACCCTACTGTCACATATTCCAATCCCAGTGTGCAAGCTCATCCTTTCATCCTACTTAAATTGATAAATGAGTATCATTGCATTATGTAGCGACAAGTATCTTTTAAGTGTCAGTAATGCTAAGTGTCCACTTATAGGGTAAACACTGACTTCAAAAGATATCTTTTTAAATAGATCTTACTGTTGGATTGGGACAATCTCGTTGGTTGACCGATAATCGTCAAGATGTCAGATGGGAGATGTGTGGATCCAGAAGCATCCAGAGCTCTGCAAATACTGCTGCCTTGTCGGTGAAACTATCTGCCTTGAAGTGTCACACACCCAATTTACAGAATTATGCATGTGTCTACTGTCAGAATTATATAAGTGTTTCAGCTACAAGATGTTTAGTGCGCATGGCAGAGTGTTCACACCTGAGAACCAAAGCTCAAATATGTAAAGACCGTCAAATATTTACACTTTGCCTTGCCAGCATACTTTCTTTAGCCAAAGAGGTGTTTGAAGTTTATTGACTGGGAATCGTGATTCTTTCAGTTGCTAATCCGCATATGTTGTGTTTGTAGGACATTGAGGTACCCCAAGTGCTCGGCTGTGGCTGCACAGTGAATGCTCGATGGTCACATAGCATTTCTAGAGGCGGTACGGCCATTGTGCTTAATCAAAAATGTAGGTTTGTGTTGGCTTTTATTCTGCTTCTAAGAGCTTTGAGGTGGTAAATCAAGTGGTCTGATTGTGCAGGCGAACATGCTGACTCCCTTTTAATAAGGACTGGGAGAAACTCTCTTAATTTCCTTTGTGGAAATTATCAGTGAAAGACCCAAATAATTATGAGACAATACATGTTATTACGCAAAATAGTGATCCAGCCTTTTGTGCTATGTTTTTTTAGCATGAAATGGTACCACATTCCATTTTGGATGCATTACGTGCTAAAGAAACACAAAGTTGCATGTGAATAAAACAGAAGCCACTCTCGCTGAGTTTGTTTATTTTGTTCCTGTGCTCCGACAGTTGGATTTTTACAGAAACAGAGCATCAAATCATCTATCAGCAGTGCTCACTCCGAATACTACGCTATAAAAATAAAGACTTTTTTTTCATTTCTTAATTGAAAATAAAAATTTTAAACTAACAAACACTGTGTGGTTTTTGTTCACGAGTGAGTGAGCGGAAGGGTTTGAAGTTGAACTACTGCACTTGGCAGTCATGTTTCTGTGACTCAGATAGGCCGGGACTCGGCGGTAGTCTTCTTCTGTTCTTCTGGGTCGTAAAATCATTGGTCAGACACACTAGAGAGTCGGTCAGGGGATTGGGGGTTCAACTTCTGTTCGGACAGAGATATGTCGAAAGTCGAACTGCACCTATCATCAATAATGTCCTATTTCTCTTGTCCACTTCATACTTCTTTATGTGCAGAATAGTCCCTGAAACACTAGCAGTATGGTATGTGCTCCTAGCAAATCAAAAAGGCAACTGCTACCTTTTTCTTGGTCTAAACATTGACATTTTGTTGTTGGAAATTGTCAAAGCACTTACATTAAGAAGACTGGAATAGACAGCAAGGGCAACCCAGATGACTGCACTCGGTGCCTAGAGCTATCGCTGGATCAGAGTTTTGTTTAACACCGTTTGCCGACTGGGCAAGCTTAGCTACCTACTCAGACCGACTCATAATCGTAAATAGTAGTAGCACAGAGAGTGATGGTAGAGGCAGGATAAGAATGTAGAAAGTAGTCTAGATTAGAAGAAGATCAAAGAATATTTTGTAAAAAATAGAATTAGGAAACAGTTTGTGATGAATAGGAGCTGTAAAAGTTAGGGAAGTATAAATGTTAATATAACAATAGAACAACTTACTGAGGCCAGCAGAAGAGCCTGCAAGGGACTGCTGTGACTGTCCGCCTTCTTTCACCGGAGTCTCAATGGTGCTGCTAGTCGCCTTGCCCCTGGGAGGTGCTGATGATCATGAAACAAAGAAACACAACATGGATGATTGTTTTTTTGAAATATTTGATTTCTTTGACTACAATCTAAAATTATCTCAGGGAAACAAATTAGCAACAATTGCACTACATGTATTAACCTATCTGATCTGGTCAATTAGGAGGATACTACTAGTACAGTATTGCTGGATTCGCAGACCGTCTACTTGGAAAGTTATGTAAATCAGCAACTAAACCAACAACAAAAAGGTTCTACTACGACTGCCAGCACTCAGCAGCCCGCGACGTGACAGACACAGTCCGTTATCATGATTGCAGAGCACTGAAAAATGTCCTACTACTACTAATAACAAGTCATAATATACTCAACCTATCAATCCATCACTATCTCTTCTTCTTAGTGGCAGCAGGAGTACAAAGGAAGGACTAGACTTGAGTCTCTAGTCTCTCTAGCATTACGCAGTTCTGAAACGTACTACACTCATACATATTCAGGCCAAATGAGCACAAAGTTGCAAACAAGTAAGCATAGTTGCAACGCCACTGAGGAGGCGAGCACCTGCAATCGCAGAAGCTTAAACATTATTTTACCTGCAATGTAATCGAATCTGCAGCATTCTTGCTCTTCGGGAAAAACATATATTAGCAATATGACACAGAGCAGAAGAAAACAACGTAGTTATTAAATAGCTACTCACCAAGGCCAGGGATCTCCACGCCTAGCAGGTCGAGCAGGTCCCGCTCCCGGTCGAGGAGGTCAGCCCAGCGGTGCGTCGCCTGGTCATAGGTGCGCTGGACCCCCGACTCTCCCCGCATGACCCGGCACACCTTATCCCAACGCTGCCGATGCTCCCAGAGGCCATACCCTTGACCGGGCCTGCCCCCTGCTGCCACGGTCTTAGGGAGGTGGCGCAGAACAAAAAAAATCAGGGCGGCCACCTCCACCGTGGAAAAAACCTCCCTGGCTACTAAATCAACTCCCCTTAATCGCCCGCAAGGGAGCCGGCTACGGGGTGTGGGTCCCTTCCCCTTTGATTTGCCACCTCCCTTTGCCATGGTCCTGGCAGAAAGAAGAAAAGAATAGTGGGAAGAAAGAAAAAAAAAATTAAAGAGAGAGCTAAACCAAAAAAGGAGTTATAAAGTAACAAAAAGTTGAAAAAAACACAAAATATAGAAATAGACAAATAGAGAGATAGATAATGAGCAAAAAAAAGTTAAAAGAAAGAAAGGATGGCAAAGATTCAAGCAGGATTCAAAATGCATGTACAGGACCATAGAAATGAATGAAAAACAAGATGGCCGCCCCCATTGAGGACCGCGTCGGTAAGTTAACATGATATTTCCCCCCCCGAGTATGCAAAAAACACGCGCAAACTCGTAATAGCGCGCCACACACAACGCGGCATTGCCAATAGCGCCCGGAAACGGAAATACGCAATGCGCCCAAGATGGCCACGCCCATGTACGACCGCATGGGCAACCTCGTGGTCGGTGCGCTGCAAGCGGTCCGCGAATAAGCAAAAAACCCCGCGAACACGCAAAAAAAATTCCGCGAAATCTGCAGGTCGCGAATTTTCAAATTTCGCTCATACTTACTCTACACTGCAGAACTCCACTTTACGCCACTCCACTCTACGCCACTCTGCAACACCGCCTTCTATGCCAATGCACTCTATGCCAAAGCACTCGATTCTGTCCCACACCACTCTTTACCACTTCACTCTAGGCCAATCCACTGTACACCACACTGATCTACTCTGCAATACTGCACTCTATGCTACTGCACTCTACACTACTTTACTCTATGCCTTAACACTCTACGCCATTCTACTCTACACCACTGTTCTCTACCCTGCACTACTCTATGCCACATTACTCTACTCTGAAACAATCTATTCTATGACAATGCACTCCATGCCTCTCTACTCCACTCTTCGCCACTGCATTGTATGCCTTTGCACTCTCTGCTACTGCACTTTTCGGCAATACACTCTACTACATTCTACACCACTATATACTTTGTGACACTCTACTCCGCAATACTACACTCTCCGCCACTGAACTCGACAGATTCTGCTCTGCATTACAGCACTCTGTGCTAATGCATGGTACGCTCCTCTACTCTGGTTTACTGCACTCTATGTCACTTTACTCTGCCCCACTCCACTCTCCCCCACTGCACTTTGTGTCACTCCCCTCTATGCCACAATACTCTACTTTGTACCGTTCCAGTTTATGCCCCTGTACTCTACACTAATCCAATGCATGTTTTATTTATCTGCCATTGTCTGTATGTTTTTATTCATAAGCTTTTGAGTTTCCTTTGAAGTTGTTTGAATTTGCTTTGAAGTTGTTTGAATTTGCTTTGATGTTGTATTTATGTTCTACTCAATATATTCTATTTATTTTGTATCTATGAGGCTTTAGTTGCCGCACTGTTTTACTTTTCATTATTAATATTTATGTTATCTGCATTTGTCTGTTTTTTTCATTCATTGTATGTGTCCGTGTTGCAATATGCCAGATTGCACTGAAAACTATGGCTTGAGATAGTTTGCCCACCCAGCCAGTACGTCATTTTGGTACTAATAGTTTTCTGTAGTTTGTTTTAAAACAAACGTTTTAATAGAAAATCTTTGTCTGCACCAGTGTCTGTTTTTTTAAACTCTGTTCTCATGGGCGTCCGCAGACATTTTTCCGGGGGGGTGGGGGGGGCAAAATGTTAACGTCATCACCATCCTCCGACACGATGTGTGCCAGGTGGGGCACAAAAAACACTGGGGCGCAGAACTAGGATAGACTCAATTAAATGCCAGGAATCCAGGACATGTGACTGACCCTGCCACAGGCCAACAAACACCACCTGTAGGGAAAATGCTAAACTTTCTGACAATGTGCTTTATCTCTGTCTGCTAGGTGTGCAGACTTCCGGGTCCTCGATCCAACACCAATAAAGGCTGTCTTCAGCACAATTCGAATTTTATCAGAATACTTTAAAACAGACTATGATTAAAGCACCAGATTAAATATACTGTATGCACAGTGTATGTTAGGGATTATTTGTAGCACACATATTCACCAATATTGGCTTCATGGTGCTAGAATTCATGATAACTTTTATCCAAAGTTAAAGCCCAACGTCAAAGTTAGTAATAGATAATGCAGCAATCAGACACGCTAGTGATTCGCCAATGGGTGCTCCCTGTACTAGAATTCCCCGGGCATTGCTACATTTTACACAATTTCAATTAATTTATACACAAAAAAATGTATAGGTCCAAATGTTAGCTATATTTTTTTAAAAGAAACTTAGAATCCCTCTACGTGTAGTCAATGTCAAACTGACAACATGCGCACGTCTAGGAATACATTAATGGCCAGCTCCCTTATGCGGAAGCCCGGCACCCTAAATGTGTGGCACATGCGGCGCCCGCAGCAGCGGCACATCACAGGTCCAGGGATGCTGAGTCTTACCCAGTGGTCGAAGTGGGGGGAACAAAGTAGGGGAACAGTGGGCGGAGAATCAGAGGGCAGGTATAACCCAAGGATTGGATCTGTGGGTGGAGCCAGAAGTGTGGCCAGAATGCACAGACATCCCAATTTTTAGTATTTGTTTGGCATTTCACTGCCCAGTTTAATTAACCAATGGATACACATGAATATTTAAGGTTATAATGAGTTATTGACATTAAAATATTTTAATAAAAAGTGGGATATGCTTCTAATCACAGAATGTACCAAATACGATAAAATGTGGAAACACAAGCCATTTGTCTCAGAGCCATGGAGTTTCTGTCATCAGCACTTCTCCCTTTTTCCACAACGGCAGTTCAAACATGAATTGCAAAATTTCCTAGTTTGCAATTGTTTCTCTAAAATTATGCGCTGCCTTTTTTGCCTCATAAGGCAAGATCTGCTGCATGATCTGACCATTTAAACTAATAAATTGTTTGTAGCTCAAACATATCAAAAGTTAATATAAAATGTGATTTGTGTTGCTGCTGAGTGGATGGCCTATTGCAAAGGTTGACTGGTCACCTTTCTCACTGCTGCGTTTGTATGTTACACTGGTACTAATAAGGCAAAATCTTTCCAGAGACTGTTAGCATGTGTACACACGTCAAAATAATAAAATATCTGAAAATATACTGCATTACGCTGGAGCCTTTTTTTATGCATAATTTAGTCAACACTACGGCATAATGTTGTCATCCTTTGCTGCATAACTAATTCCAGTGGCCCCACAGCAGGCAGCACATGTTAAAAGTGCTTGTGAATGAAGCAGGGAGACTGTGAAGTTTGCAAACTTAGGGGCCTATTACGATAGCGGATTTCCCGCATCCTCCGGGGGAAAACCGCTGCGGAGGCTTGAAAGACCCACCGCCGAATTAGGATGGCTGGTGGGTCTTGCAATCTGTCCGCCGCTTTTCCGCTGAGGTCGCCTTCAGACCGCGGCGGAAAAGCATTAACATGGCTGGCGGTGTCTATCAGACACCGCCAGCCATATTAGGATGGAGTTGAAAGTATGCTTTTACACGCAGCTTTTCCGCTGTGGAAAAGCATACGGACCTTCACTTCGGGGGCCCGTTGCGGGCCCCCTGGGTGAAGGGGGGTGGGGGGTGCACATAGGGGGTACCTATGGTACCCCCCTGCATTTGCGTGAACAAAGCGGCAGGCACCGGGCGGTGCCTGCCGCTTTGTGCATGCAAATGCTGTGCATGCATTTTTAACATTGCAGCGGGTGCAGCTTCAAGCTGCACTCGCCGCAATGTTAAAGATAGAGGATTTGACCGCCACCCTGGCGGTCACATCCTAATCTGCACGGAGGGACCGCCGCTGCCCCTGCGGACGGTCCCTCCTACTCTATGGTGGCAGACGGACTCAGGTCCGTCCGCCATCATCATCGGCCCCTAAGTTTGGTGTGCATGCAAACCCTGCATTGCCAATCCCTGGTGAGTTGAAGCTACTACTGCTGAAACAAGGCCAATGGAGGTACCTGTGGGTGAGGCAGACTGGCCTCAAGGGCAGGGCCCGCCATAGCACTGGTAGTGTCCTGTGCATTCATGTTTGTTAGTGCCACCCAATGACCACCTCTGCCATGGATTCCCTCACTACAACCCTTTAACTGTCCCCCCCAAGTCTCCATAACCACTCTCTCTCCGATGCATTTAATTTGATTTACAGCGCCACTCATTCCATTGTAAGGTGTCAGAGCACTCTACATCACACACATTACACAATCAATATGTGTGTAAATCACTGTACAGAAAATATTACATAAGACTAAGGACTACAAGGTGTAGGAGTCACATGACAACCATAGTAGTAGCCGGTATAGTTTTATAGTGATTGGTCTAGTGAAACATAATACCCGGAATTTAAAACGTAATACCATGGTTGGGGGGGGTTCTCCTTAATAAACAGAATTGATTTCTGTCCAAAAGAACACTTTATGGGACATTAGGATAATGAAAGACTGGGGGGCGGTGGACACAACGCTCTAATTTATACCTTTCAGTTTGTATGCAGCTCTTAGGTGACAGTTAATAGCTCACTGTTCCAAGTTAGGATTTTAACTTATAAACTGCAAGTAACAAAAGGATCTCTCTGACAAAAGCAGTAGCCCACTGACCTATTTACATTATGTGAACTTTGTGATCTGCATGGCGCATGTTCTTTGCAGCTGGTACATTAACCCTCTGAGCTACCTTTCCATGAGTCCAAACTTCCACTAGACAAAATTCTGATCTCTCTCTAGGAAGAACATTAATCACCAGAGTCATCGTGACATTTTTATTGTTGCCGAAAAGTGCTGGAGACCAGGAAGGAGGCAGCAAGCGTTTTTAAAACCATAATATACTTGCAAACATGATGCCTCCACCTAAAGTCAGCACCCGGTGCGGTCACACTGGTTCCACCGCCCTCGAGCTGGCCCTTCTCAAGGGTCCTGTGACCTCAGTGACTGTTGTTCTAGGGTGTGCTGCTTCATAGGTCTGGCCGCAAGACTGGAGGTGAACTTCAGTATGGATAGTGGTGGACAAGCATTGAATGTTAACCTACACTTGTCATGCTAGGGTCCACTTGCTGGTGCGAAGACACCACGACTTCTAAGGTGTTGCGAAGCCTTCTAAGGTCTAGCATGTGATTGTGCTCTCGCAGGAGAGTGGTTTGTTGGACTGGTTATTAAGTCTGAACCTGGTTCCCAGTTCTAAATTCAGCAGCTCTGACCATAGTGCCACATCCTCTCCCCCACTGAACACCGTACTGCCCCACTGAGAAAAACTCCCACTGTCTTCAACTAATAACCAATTGTTACCCGCTATAAACACCTGGATGCGGCTCAATTTAAATCATGCACTAGACAAGAGCAATATGCGGCCTACAAAAAAAAAAATAACAACATCCTGGAAAATGCAAACACTTTTAGGGAATGCAAAATTTAGCAAACCATGGGAAATGTAAGCAGGAACAACATGGTTACTTTAATGCTTTTACACTCACTATTCAGAAATCAGTGAGTGCTTTTGCCTGAAAAGTTAAGGACACGACTACAGGGCCCTGAATGGACCCATTTCAATGGCCATTGCTTACATCCTTACAAAACTTAAGCAGTATAGTAAAAAGACCACATCCCTGGACGCAGAGCCGCAGCACACATTTTGGTTTCCAATCCACACATTGCAGTACCTCCAGGATTGGTGCACTAGTTCCAAGTCCAGGGAAAACAAAGGCAAGAAAACAAAAATAGCGCTTCGCTGGCAAACTCTGTAAAAGTGGCGCTAATGTGTTTCAGTTTGAATAAAATCAGTTTTGCCAGTTTGCTACCACTCTATCTTACTTTTATTTAGTTATATCTATTTTTCATATTTTTAGCCTTTTATTCATGATGCTGCACTTTGGAATTAAAATGTCAGAAAAATACGACATTTCCTGAATAAGCGTCTTTCTTTTTTGGATCCATTTCACAGGGAAGCAAACAAAAGAAAGGAGAGGAAAGAGAGTGAGAACCGTCTTGAAGTCACAGTTTTCATTGGCATCCACAGGGGGGGGCAAGGAGGGTCGCTGCAGGGGGGGGGCAAGCGCCCCTCCTTGCCCCCCCCCCCTGCGGACGCCCATGTCTGTTCTGTGCATCTGTGTACCTATTACTACAGAAATGCATTGGTGAAAGCATGATAAGTACTGCCTATGGTTGTTTCTGTTACTAAATTTGTAATGAATGAACATACATTTTTCAGTGGAAAGTTAGAAGTAACAAGGCTCAATTGGTCCTTTATTATTGTATATTTAAAATGTATTACTTTAAGGGGATATTTGACCTGACATGAGCTGCCACCTTATTTTTTTTTTAAGTTCAATATTTTTTATTAAGATTTTAAAAAGATAAAAATAGTTAGGTACAGTTCATAATGATACCGATAGGAAAGATAAGGAAAAATCCACAAGTTCATCAGAATATGTCATTAATAACAGAGAAATTGCCACAACTCATACTTCTTAAAAGTAAAATAAAAATCAAGGAAGAGAGTGGCATTAGTGAATCCGAGGAACCCATAAACGGCATCATTTTATACAAAATAGAAAGAGCATCGAGAAAGAGAAAAGGGAACAGGACAGAGGAAAGGAAAGAAAGAAGAAGAAAGAAGAAAGAAGAAAGAAGAAAGAGGAAAAAGAAGGATCTCTCTTGATGGCGCAACAAGACAAAACACTACAGACAACAGTCAGTCAGACGTCACATAGGGGTATTGGTCGACAAACCCCCTTGAGGCCAAATCCATATAGTTATCTAAAGTTCTCCATACATTAAATTAAATAGTGGGAGTGAGATGAGCCCTATCCACAGAGGAGTGTGCACTTCTCAAGAAGGATACCCATGCCCACTATGTGTGATAAGAAACGGAAGCAAAAGACTTCCAGTCCATAACAATCACCTTAACTGCCACAGTTAATAAAATATCCAACAATTGCATATCTAATGTATCTAACGGCAGAGGTTCCTGGGAAGCCAAGGGTCCCAATAAGACCATAGGAAAGGAAAGAGGAAACTTAATTTGAAAGATTAACATAAGATGTTTATGAATAAGATCCCAAAAAGGTTGGAGAAGTGAGCAATGATAGAACATATGTGGATAGTCACCAACCGCCAAGCCGCAACTCCAACATAAATCATCATCCTTTAAATCGAGAGAACAAAGTCGCTTAGGAGTCCAATGAGGAAGGTTGATGGAGAAGAATTTGGATTGAAATAAAGAAGGAGCAATTTTATTGCGCAGAGAGAACATACCTATCAATTGCCAGGTGTCTGACGACACATGCTCCATTAGCGCAGCACCAAAATGATGTGACCATTTTAGCTGCGCAATGGTACAAGAATCCGAAGATGTTGAGGTAAAAAATGTATAAATGCATGAAGCAACATGACCAGACTTGAGCCACAAAGAAAGTAAAGAAATCAAAGGGGCGTCAGGAACAAGACGCACTTTGGTAAGAGCAACTTTAATTTTCAAGAAAGTGTAAAAATCCAGATTGGAGAGTGAAAATTGCCTAGCTAAAGAAGAAAAGGGTAACGGGTCATCATTGGAGTCATAAAGATGACGTACCAACGTGATACCTTTGGCAGACCAATACTGAATTAGGGGGGATCAATAAGAACCTTTATTCGGGGATTACGCCACAAAGACGACCACCTGGATTTATGAATCGGAGTAGCCATTTTCCGATCAACCAATTTAACAGCGGCAACAGTATCCAGTATAATAGCTCGAGAGAAAAGAATAGATAACGAAGATGTGGTTAAAAAAGAAGAGACCGGAAGAGGAGAAGAGAGGGCCTGCTCGATGAACATCCAAGAAGGTGTATGACCAGGAAGTGAGGAAAACCACAATGCTCCTTGAGAAGCTAAAAAAGCCACCTGATACTGCCCCCAATCCGGGAAATTACAGCCACCCATATCGTAGTGTTTCCTTAAGGATTTATATGCGATTCGAGCCCTCTTATCATTCCAAAGAAATGAAGAGGTGATGGAATCAATCTCCCGAAAAAAGGAAGAGGATAAATTCAACGGACGCATAGATGAAATAAAGTTAATAATAGGAGTAACCATCATTTTTAAAGTTTGAACACGACCCCACCAAGAAATGTGTTTAGGAGACCAAGTATACAAAAGATGACGAACTTTAGTTAAGGTTTGTGCCTCATTGTACGCCACTGTATCAGACAAGGTACTACAAAACCAGGCCCCTAAATATTTGAGTTGCTTAGATTGCCATTTGAAACAAGCAGAGCCCATATGGGCCGGAAAACAATAAGCATTAAGGGGAAACATCTCCGTCTTGTCTCTGTTTAACGTGTAACCAGAGACCTTAGAAAAAAGAGCAATTGTGTCTGATTGCAGGAATAGCTGAGACAATGTCATCAGAAAAAATAAGGACATCATCCGCGTAGGCCGCTAACTTCATGCACTGTGAACCAAACGTAAACCCTTTAATGTCTGGATGAAGATCAATTAACCTAAGGAGCGGATCAATAGCTAATAAAAACAAAAGCGGGGACAGGGGACAACCCTGATGAGTGCCTTGACGAAGACTAAAAAACTCAGAGGTAGCCCCATTTACTCTTATATTCGCTCGAGGCTGGGCATAAAGAGACATAACCATGTTGACAAAGGAATCCCCAAGATTATTAGCACGAAGAACGGCTTGCAAAAAAGGCCAAGAGACCTTGTCAAAAGCCTTCTCGCCGTCAAGGGCTAAAGCTGCAACAGGAAGCGTAGAACGTTTAGCTGCCCCCAAAATATGGCAAAAGGTACGAATGTTATCTCTAGCAAGCCTACCTTTAACAAACCCCGTCTGTGATGGATGAACTAGAGAAGGGACATAGGACTCCAGACGTTTAGCAAGAATCTTTGCAAAAATGTTCGCCTCCATATTAAGGAGGGAAATATCGACGAACATTTTTAGGATCCGTGATAACCTTCCCCTCCTTCGGAATGAACACAATAGTAGCATCCGCCGCTGTACCCGAAACTGCACTTTGTTGAATAAACACATCAAAAAGGAGTTTCAGCCAAGGGACCATGAAAGGGAGAAAAGTTTTATAAAACAAAATGGGAAATCCATCAGGCCCCGGAGCTTTGTCAGATCGAGTAGCCTTGATAGCAAGAGTAATTTCCTCAGTTGTGATTGAGGCACCTAGTTTCTCCCCATCCGCCTCAGAAACAGAATGAATAGGAATAGTTTTCAAGAACTCTTGACAAGCCTCAAAGGATGATGGATTAGTAGGAGTATACAAAGTATCATAAAAATCGCGAAAGACCTCAAGGATTTTTCCTTAGTTTGAAATTTTTTAGCGCCAGATCTATCAGAGATAGAAGAAATTTGAGATGACTTAAAACTAGAATCTTGAAACTTTAACGTGGCCGATAAAATCTTACCAACACGATTCTTCAATAGCAACCATTTAGATTTTTGTGCTTGAACACCAATATGAGCCCTCTTAGTGACAAGAGCATTATAGGAATATTTTAAGTGTTTAATAGATTGTAAAATCTGTGGATCTCTCGTTTGGCGAAAAAGGAGTTCAGTTTGTTTAATACTATCCGCTAAATCAGAAAGTTCCTTCTTAATAGCAGCATTCCTCTGCGCCATAACTTTAATGATGTAACCGCGAAGTGTGCATTTAAAGGCGTCCATAAAACCACTGGGGATTCAACGGAACCTTCATTAATAGAGAAAAACTGTTCAATTTCGGCTTGCAAAGCACTGACAACAGCGTCATCATGAAGAATCTCCGTATTTAATTTCCACGAAGCGGAGGATTTCTTAGGAGCAAGCCCCAAAAGGGAGAAGGAAACCGCAGCATGGTCTGAAACAAGAATAGGATGAATGTAAGGCGAGGATGAAGATTGTAGCAGAGACGAATGAACCAAGAGGTAATCAATACGAAAAAAACTAGAGTGAGGAGAGGAAAAAAAAGAAAATTGTCTGCCAGTAGGGTTATGGAGACGCCAAATATCATGAAGATTAGCAGAGGAGCACATATTTAACAAATGCTTGTGAGCTCTAGGAGGGCGAAAAGAAAAAGCAGAACTCCTATCCAACAGAGGATCCAACAGTAAATTAAAATCACCACCCACTATTAGATTACCCTTATGAGGCATGTGGGAAAGTAATTTAGTGATCTTCTGCCAGAAAAGAGGATCATCATTATTCGGAGCATAAATATTCAAAGCATAAAGATCATTAATTCCATCAGATACTCTTGATAATACCCAACGGCCCACAGAATCATGGTCAGAAGAAAGTATCGACAAACCAGAATTCTTAGAAACAAGGGTGATCACACCATTACGTTTACCAAGAGCATCAGAGCATGCCACATCCAGAACCCAGCCCTTTCGCAACCACAGAGTCTCTTTATGAGACAGTTTCATCTCCTGCAAAAATATCAGAATACAAAGATTTAAAATAATCAAAAATTTTAGCCCTTTTGACCGGATGATTCAAACCCTTAACATTAAGGGAGACAACATTTAAGCCAGGCATAGATGTACCATAAAAACAAACCAATTAAGAATTAAGAATGAACGTAAGAACAGAACAGCACCATCTGACACAAAAAAGAAAAGCACCACCAGGAGATCCAAGGGGAAAGAGAAAAAAGCAAGAGGAGAAGAAAAGAACAGAGAAAGAGAAAAAGAGAAAGAGAAGAATGGAAAAAGAAGGAAAAAAAGACCCGTTAGGGTAGGTCTGTAAGAGACCCAACTCATACCGGTGGGAACATGGAGAGGGAAACAAAGGCCCGTCAGGAAAATCAGTAGAGAAAGTGAAAGATCCCAGACGAGAGAGAAGGAAGCAACAAGCTAGGGTAGGAGAACAATAAAAGCGGACCTTACAATATACTTGAAACCGAGGGAAGAAGAACTACAATATGTAAATACAGAATAATCAACTCGGTCAAAAAATTGAAAAAAGAAAAAAAACAAGAAATACAATAGGAGGCATATCAAATACAAGCTCATGAATAGAAGCTAAAGTGAGAAAAAAAAGGATCTTATCTATATGTCAAACAAGCAAATGGTGATAACTATAAATGCCATACACAGAGCAAAAAAGAATATCAAAAAAGCGGAAAATGGTGAAAATTCAGAATTTGCAAATATATAAACAAATAGGCAACAGTACATGGTACATAATTAGAGAGAAGAAAAACAATAAATGTGAAAAATAAAAGAATTAAGCATATAAAATATCAAGCAATATGAAACATCAGCAGGAATAAAGGTTGCAAATTTAAGAATAGTGCGAGGGTATGAACAAATCATTACTAGGTAACAAGAAGAAAAAGCGAGGAAGGGAGCCATAAAATAGTAACAGTATAAGTAAATAATGAAAAACAAACCATGAGAATGAGCACCAAGAGAACAGCTGACGCTAACGGTCCAAACTTCTGACAGAAATAGACGTGTAAGCCGACGCCAAAAAGGAAAGAATAAATATCAGCCAAAGTGGGGAAACAGAAAAGTACAACATGAAACAAAGATCAGCAAATATGATACGCATGAACAAGGAGCGAGAAATCGTCCACAACAAGGAGAATAGTCATGAAAGACAAAATGGCCACGGACAAATACCGGGAAAAAGTGGAAAAATACCAATAACAAGTCAGGCTAAAGCTGACAAGTGACAGACAAATCACATGGAAACCGAATAGCAACCAGCGATCAACATATGGAGCGAAAAAACAAAGACAGATGTCGAACAGCAAGACGCACTAAACCACAAGAAACAAGAAAGACAAAAAAACTCAAAACCCAGAGGAGCCAGGCAAATATCAATGGAGGGAAAAAATACAATATTAAACAGATATCGAAAATATGAGACGCATGAACAAGTAGCCAAAAATTGCCCACAACAAGGAGGACAAGCAAGAAAAACAAAATGACCACAGAGAAATATCGGAAAAAATTGAAAAATACCAGTAACAAGTTAAGCTAAAACGGACAAGTGACAAACAAAGCCTTCGGAAAATGAGAAACAACCAGCAATCAACATATGGAGCGAAAAAACAAAGGCATATGCTAAACAGCAAGACTCAGTAAACCATGTGAAACAACAAAGACAGAAACTCAAGTCCCAGAAGAGCCAGGAGCTGAAGAAAAATCCATTTGAGATTCAAGTTGATTGTCCAAAAAAGAGGAAAGATCAGCAGGTTCATCAAAAATCCGATAGCGGCCCTTGAAAGTGATACGAAACTTGGATGGACGAGCAAAGGAAAAAGGAATTTGCATGTCCAACAGACGTTTCCGCAGATTGAGAAATCCTTTCCTTCGAATTACAGTGTCTCTGGCAAAATCATGGGAAATATTAATCCGATGGCCCTCCCAAGACACCGACTTGACTTTCCTCATATGGGCCAAAATTTGTTCTGAGTGCTGATGGCGCAGAGGTTTAAGGATAACTGCTCTGGGCGAAGTGGAGTTTTTAGGCTTGAACGTAGGCACCCGATGAGCTCTCTCAATTTCAAAGTATTTTTGAAAGGAGATTTGAAGAGTAGTAGGAATCCATTTGGAGAGGAATTCGATCATTGAGGAAGCGGACTGCTCTGCGCTCTGCATCTTCAGGAAGGCCAAAAATACGCAGGTTGCTTCTCCTATTACGATCCTCCTGCCCTGTAAGGTCTCTGCATAAGGCCGCCATTGAGCGTTCTAGTTGGAGAAAAGATCTCGAATGCTGGTGTGAAGAGTCTTCTACCATACTGATACGAGATTCAGCATTCGTAACCCTGACAGACAAGGCTTTAAAGTCATTCCTGATAGCAGCCACGTCAACTTGTAATAAGTCGGTATTTGTTTTAGTAGACTGCACAATATCATGGACGGCATTGAAACGTGACAGAATAACATCCAAAGTGGAGTTAGTATCCTTCTTAGAGGACTCAGGAGAGGGGGACTGTTGCTTAGAACGTTTCAAAGTCCCTTTAGAGTCTTTCGCAGTAGGGGAAGGCCCCATGGTGTCCGCCATAGGAATAGACCACAGTAGACAGCTCAAAAACACCACCACCACAGGTACTTGATGTAAAATAGTTGAGCAAGGACCAAAAATCAACAAAAACAATAGTTTACCAAGTGCCACTAAGAAAAAACACCATAGGCGTAGATTATGGCCAGGATATCAGCGTACAAAATGGCGGACCAAAGCAGGTGAAGTAAAAAAGAAAAGAAGCCAGAGAGACCCTAAAGCGCCCCAATTTAATTTTGCCACATAGTAAGCAACCTAGCAATCAGGTCACAAAGCACGAACCCTTCAGGGAAGGCAGGGAACCATCATAAATGAGTCGTGTGAGGTGAAAAAGGCAGCCAAAAATCAATAGAAGATAGTAAGCAGAAATAGCGCCAGGTAGGCATATAACGACTGCAGCGGACCATCAAAATAAAAAGATAATAAATGTCACCTCAATGTTCTGCCTGAACATGTTGCGTTGGAAGTCAAGTGTCTTGTCTCACAGAAAACGAGCGACGCCACCGCAAAAACAAAATGGCGGCCGCTCGCTGAAGTGCTGGTAGTGAGGACTACGAGTGAAAAAAAGGCAGTTTCAGCCGTCGTACGCTGTGGCAAGAAACAGGAAAGCGTTCAAGGCACCTTCTGACACTTCATGGCCGTAGCTGGGGAGAAAATGCTCACGAACGGGATCGTAGAATCAACCCAACCGTCTCCGCCTCCCTGGAGCTCAAGCGCGGCACGCCATCTCGTAGCAGCGCACAAGCCACGCCCCCATGAGCTGCCACCTTATTGACTAGTGATTGCACTGAGAGTGTTATCTGCGTTTTTCTCAATCGTTCAAGGTACGAGTTTTCAACATTTTGAGTTAATATGTTATATACAATATGTAACAGTTTGAACTTTTATTTTCACTAGTTGTGTGGTCTAGACGTTGAAATCTCGAACTAACAAGCCCCATCGAGTGAGGCACCAGAACCAATCTTCATTGGAGCATCCGTGCCAGGACAGCTTTCTTCATTTCAACCCTGTAGCCCAGCTTGCTGTGCAATATCTCACACTGAATGTGAATCTCAAGTGTACCTACCTTTGCGTTAGCTGCAAGCCTCATAGTTGAGAGAACAGTCGAGCTCAGTGGGTTTGAGTTTGTTTCTGGAGAACAACCTCACCCATTTATTGGAAGTTCCACAAACTTAAGCTCAGACCCATACTTTTTGTCTGAGCCTTACACCTTGAAGAACAGTCTCTTTGTGTATGAATTTTATACTCTTTGGTACATTCTCAATTAATTTATCTGAGATATTTGAAAGTTGCGATCACAACATACTACTGAGTATCTACTTGGAAGAGGCAGGTTAAAAAAATTAAATTATGTCATTTGCAGAAGTATAGCCAGATGGTATGGTAAACGGTAGGACATGTGTCTTATGAACAGCCTCTACAAGCTATATATTTTTTTGTTTGAAATTGTCCTAAAAATGCACAATTTGCACAAAGTATCTTCTGATTTTGAACCTGGAACAATACTCACCTCACCATGAAAGAACTGGAAAATTCGAGAGGGATTTCTCAAAGCCTATGACATGAAAGCAAATGTATGTAAACATTGGGCTTTAAATGTAATTATTTTCCCCATTTGTTATTGTTTTCTCTGGAAACAAGATGGCAGAAAAGTTGTCTTGCTCATCACTAAGTCAGCTATTGCTCCCCACCACTTCCAAGGACATCAGGTGGAACTCCTTTCCAATGTTATGCCTATAGTTGTGTGCCTTATATCCACAGACTATGGTAGGTATATGCAGTGGCATAGCTAGAGTTTTTGCCACCCGGGCGGTCCCTGAGTTTGCTGCCCAGTGATGGCCGGTGCGGATATGAGCAGGGGGAATCAATAGAAGACAACAACAAGGGAAAATACAATAAGAAAAAAGAAACCACTTAACTTGCACTCACCAAAAAATTGATAGCCCGCCCCACCACCCTAGCTACGCCACTGGGTATATGACAGCTTTTCTGCTGCTCCACAGTATTCACCTAGCAGAATGTGTACCTATGTTGCTCATTTGGCTTCTGATAGTTCTTCCTATAACACCACTCCTTAGTTTCCTCTGCTACTCCTGCTGAGCCTGGACCTTGAGACCCGCTTTCCTTAGGCCTGCTCTGCGGACTGGTTTATCTGCTAATAAGCTTGCAGCACTCGACCAGCCAGGCTTGGTAATGCTTTGTCTGGCCTTGAGATACGCCTGCTCTCCTTGGTCTCCCTGCCTTGCGTGTTGTGCCAAGGAAATGGCCTTTAGTGGCCCACACTGTCCATTATCCAGACTATCTCACTGAGGCTCTGTGCTGACTGCCTGGCCTACAGTCAAATTAGGTGGACTGCGCAAAACATATTGACCCCAGCCTAGATAAAAGCCCATTGTCTAGCCTGAATATACTTCTGGAGCTAATATCAGGCAGCTTTAGTAGTGGGTATAGTAGGTGAAAGCGTAGGGTCTCAGAAATAAAGGACACTTGTGCTTGCTGCATTTTTTTAAGCTTACCTCATAAATCATCTGCACTTGTTTGGCCCTGTGGCCTTGAACTGGTGACATTTATATTGGAACCTACCACTGAGAAAATTTATCATAAAAACACAATCCAGTAACTCAGGCCAACCCCAAAAAATAGTGCCAATGATGGACAGTGTCATGATAAGCATGTATACATCCTTGTGAGTATCCTGTGTAACGCAACTGGTGCTTATGTAAAGCTCTCTGATACCTTTGGGTCGAATTTGCGCTGTAAAAACTTCAGCAAAAAAATTATTTTTAAAAAATGTGAAATTGGCATTGCATTGCTCCACTTTGTAAACATTCAGAAACATGCTTGCCTTACAATATATATTTCTCATACAGCATGGCTGTATGTTTTCTCCTTGGGTGGCAGTATATGAAGGTTTGCTTTCGCCACCTTATAGATTTATGTATACATGAACGCTACTAGGAATGTTCCTTACTTCACCCATTACCCTTCCCACCATCCTCTCCAGTCAAGTCTTTGTCTTTTTTGGGTCGATTATTTGCTAAAGACATCTTGGGGAAATTCAGAAAGATTCCCTGCAAATGCATTCCACCTATTGCTTACCATTGCCCTGGGCATTTGCAACTCTCATTTTCTGGCTTTCTGTTTGCTTGCTTTATTTATTTCAGGCTGGTCAGTTTCAGTTGGTCCCTCCCAAGAAGCAAATTCTTTTCACACTACCTCAACTTGTATTCATCTAGGATTGTTACTTTCTATAAACATGCCTGTACAGTTTGTTCTTTTCTATTTACATTTGCTATGCATTCAAAGAGGTCAAATGTCAAGCTTTGTCTTCTGAGAGAGCTTGGTGTTTACTTTTCTTTCTCTAGCTTCAAAGTGAGAGTATGTATGTTACAATCTAGCTGGATTCTGCAGTTATGAAGGTTTTTTTCCTAGCCCACAACAACAATTAATTGAGTTGTGCACGTATCTCGGAATATATCAGAATTAAGAAAGCACAAATAAATCATTGTTTTGTTAATTCTGAAGTGTATTGTAGACATATACTTTAATATGAGCAAAATATATCAATACACAAGGTGATGCCATTTCCTCACATTGTTGTTTCTGTGCTGTGTAGTTTTATTTGTAAACCTGCATCTCTGTGCAGATGTAATGGTCATTTAAATTGAAAATGTGTTGTCTGTAATGTCAGTGTGTTACCACGCCATGCATACTACAATACTACAATCTACCCCCACTACTCTACTCTGCACTTCTCCACACCACTAGACTGTACTCTGCACCACTCCACTGCACTCTCTGCCACTGCACTCTACTCTACTCTCAACCACTCCACTCTATACCAATGCACTCGATGTCACTTCACTCTACACCTCTCTACTCTACTCTGCACCACTGCATTGTATGCATTTGAACTCTATGCCTCTCTACTCTAAGCCATTGCACTATGTGCTGCTGCACTTCATGGCAATGCACTCTACTGCACTCTACACCACTGTACTCTATGACACTCTACTCTGCAACACTGCACTTTCCATCACTGAACTCTACGCCACTCTGCTCTGCACTACTGCACTCTATGCCAATGCACTCTACGCTCCTCTACTCTGGTTCACTGGACTCTGTCACTGCTCTCTGTGGTACAACAGTCTACTCCACTGCACTCTGGGGCACGCCACTGTATGCCACAATACTCTACTCTGTACCACTCCACTCAATGCCCCTGCACTCTACACCAATCCACTGCATGCCACTCTAATCTGCTCTGCATCACTGCACTTCATGCACCTGCACTCTGCACTACTTCGCTCGACACCAATCTACTCAACCCCACTGCACTCTACATTGCACCACTCCACTCTACTCTAAAACATTCTACTCTACCTCACTCTACGACACTCTGCCCCACTCTATGCCACTGCACTCTATGCCTCTCTACTCTAAACCACTGCTCTCTACACCATTGCACTCTAGACCTATTTGCTCTACACCATTGCACTCTATGCCACTCTACTCTGTATCACTGTACTCTACACCACTGAACTCTGCAGCACTCCATTCTACGCACTGCACGTTTCACCACTCCACTGTAAGCCACTATACTCTATGCAACTGGTAGATGGAAATAAATTAGCCCCTTACCCTTTTGCATTTGGCCTTCACTTACAATAATCTGCAGGACAAACCTATTATTGGTTTGTATGTCCAATATCTGGAGCACACAAGCAGTGCCATCATGGCACATTTATGATTTTGATGAAATAATTCATTCCGTAAGAACGTATTTTCAATGGGGAGATCATCAAAGCAAAATCAGTGGCATTATGCAATTTTGATAGCTATGCATATCGTTTTTGATTATTCATATTTTGAACACAAAATGTAGTTTTGTGCCATCATGTTACCTCATTATTGCCAAATATTGAACTGATAAAATGAATAAATCTGCTGTAGTTCAAGCATAAAATAAGGCCAGACATGCCAGGTCTGGTGGGTCAACAGGCAGATTATTATTAAGGGCACTTATAACGCACACAGCTAGTTCAAGGAGTGTCCCGGCATGAACCCTACTAGGCAGTTAGGAGAGCTGGGCAGTTTATTTAAAGAGCAAGGTTTTCAGTTTCTTTCTAAATAACCCCAGATCCCTTACAGCTCGTAACTCAGTTGGGAGATGATTCGAGGCCACCGCATTCAACCGGGTCAATGACCTGCCACCAGCCCTTTGTTTGAGGACCCTAGGAGTGCAAGCCATTATCTTTTTTGAGGATTGCAATTACCTAGATGGTATAAAGAAACTGAATCTTGATCTCAAATAGGCTGGGCCATTACAGTATAAGGCAGAATGTACCACCACCATGGATTTAAACTTCACCCTTTCTTTCACAGGTAACCAGTGAAGATCACTGTGATGCAGTGTGACATTAGCCCTCATAGGGAGGTTAAGTAGCAACCTAGCTGCCGCATTCCGGATCACCTGGAGTTTATTGAGAAAATTGCCTGACAGACCAACATACAGCACATTGGCATAGTCAATGCGAGATGTAATCAAGGCTTGGGTGACCGTTTTCCTAGCATGAACAGGAAGCAGAGGTAAGAATGTCTTTAGTGCTTTTATAATCCCCAAAAATTTTCCTGACAGCCTTTTGATTTGAGGTCCAAAGCACAGCTTATCATCAAACCATTTTCCCAAGTTTTTTTTACCCTCCAGGGATTTGTGTTTGACCCTACTGTCACAGGTTCGAATCCCAGTGGGCAAGCTCATACTTTCATCCTACTTAAGTTGATAAAACGAGTATCAATGCATTACGTAGCAACTCACTCACTCACTCACTCAATTCATATTTATTCGATTCACACAAGGTGTATCATAGAAGAAGACATAAAAATATACAGTTCATTAAAAGACAAATATAGTAGAATGAAACAGATAAAGTAAGATACAAGTAACACTTTAACATACAGCAGGTAAAAACTTTCTTCTTAATAATATAGCCCTAAGAAATCTTGCAAGTACCACGCATGTATACAGATTTAGAAGTAATTGCAAGCATAAAAATGCCAACCTACAGTGCTTAAAATTTTGAGATTTGATTAAAGGTATAATAAAAGATCTTCTCAGGTCCGTATATAATTTAGAAAAGAACACTGAATGAATGGTTGATTATTTAGACATGTTATCACAAGTACAGCTTATTAAATTGTTTGACCAATTGTTGACATTCGGGGAACTTATCAGACAGTGGAATATCTCTAACCTAACATGTGTTTAAACAAATCTGTGATAAACATTAAAAACATTAAGAAGGTATGGTTGCATTGAAGAGGTGGTTAAAACCACTTGTTTATGTTGAACAGTTGTTTTGGTCATTTCGACACACAACCTCAGTTCCATCAATAAATGTAAACACTCTGTCTTTATCGCTTTCCGGTAGATGTGTATCAAAGTTTCAGGTTGATGGTAAAATTTCGGGTGCTTAATATCTGACATGAAACTCTTAATAAACTTTAGTCAGGGGATTTTTTAAAGCAAACTCTTATTCACAGCAATGCTTTACTATGGCACTGTTCAAATCCATGTAGTCGGAGGTCCATATTTTGTGCCGAAGAAGGAATGGCTGAATCCTAATCTAATCTATTAGATATTTAGCTCCCAGTTCAAAGTGACATACAAAGTTTGAGCAACTAGAAGGGAGTACTAAAAGATAATTTTTTTTAAACATTTCCCACCACCTGTAGTGGTTCAACATTTGCGTATTCTTTAAACAGCAGAGGGACCCTGAATCTAAGAAAAAGCTACAGCAAGGGAACAACCCGCCAGGGCGAGAACATGAGAGAACAACATGAAAGGGGTGTTCCCAAATAGAACAGACCAAAGTTTAATAAATATTAACAGTATGCCCACCAATTCACAGAAAGAGAGAATATATTCTCTCTTTCTGTGAATTGGTGGGCATACTGTTAATATTTATTAAACTTTGGTCTGTTCTATTTGGGAACACCCCTTTCATGTTGTTCTCTCAACATTTGCGTATACCAATATTTTGGAACTATATATTGCAATAGTTTTACATTTTGCGTTGTAAATGGTTAGCATTTTTTTTTTGGCTGACTATTCCCCAGTTTCCTTGTGAAGTTTCAAAGAGCCATAATAGATTTAATAAATTGCAGCCTTTTTGAATTAATAATACTTTTCCAATTCCCTTCAGAGTCAAATAAAATTCCCAGATATGAAAAGCTCAGGGTTAAAGGTCAAATGGATTTTCCTTAAAAAAATGTACAACACTTGGGTGAGTTAGGGCCCACTTTCATAACAAATGTCTTGTTTACGTTAATTTGTAACCCCAAATTTTCCATAAAAAGGACAAAGCTGTCAAGGAGACGCTGCAAAGCCGTAGGGGTGCGCACCATAAATACATCGCCGTCTGCATAAAGCAGAACAGATATTGTCCGGTACTTAATTTGTGGCAAATCCATGCACATACTATCTGCATTCTAGATCACCTGGAGTTTATTGAGAAGATTGCCTGATAGGCCAACATATAGCACATTGCCATAGTCAATGCAAGATGTAATCAAGGGTTGGATGGCCGTTTTCCTAGCATGAACAGGAAGCAGAGGTACACATTTCTTTAGTGCCTTTAAAATCCCAAAACATATTCCTGACAGCCTTTTAATTTGAGGTCCAAAGCACAGCTTATCATCAAACCATATTCCCAAGTTTTTTTACCCTCCAGGGATTTGTGTTTGACCCTACTGTCACAGATTCCAATCCCAGTGTGCAAGCTCATCCTTTTATCCTACTTAAATTGATAAAATGAGTATCATTGCATTATGTAGCGACAAGTATCTTTTAAGTGTCAGTAATGCCAAGTATCCACTTATAGGGTAAACACTGACCTCAAAAGATATCTTTTTAAATAGATCTTACTGTTGGATTGGGACAATCTCGTTGGTTGACCGATAATCGCCAAGATGTCAGATGGGAGATGTGTGGATCCAGAAGCATCCAGTGCTCTGCAAATACTACTGCCTTGCCGGTGAAACTGTGTGCTTTGAAGTGTCACACACCCAATTCACAGAATTATGCATGTGTCTACTGTCAGAATTATATAAGTGTTTCAGCTGCAAGATGTTTAGTGCGCATAGCAGAGTGTTCACACCTGAGAACCAAAGCTCAAATATGTAAAAACCTTCAAATATTTACACTTTGCCTTGCCAGCATACTTTCTTTAGCCAAAGAGGTGTTTGAAGTTTTTTGACTGGGAATCGTGATTCTTTCAGTTGCTAATCCGCATATGTTGTGTTTGTAGGACATTGAGGTACCCCAAGTGCTCGGCTGTGGCTGCACAGTGAATGCTCGATGGTCACATAGCATTTCCAGAGGCGGTACGGCCATTGTGCTTAATCGAAAATGTAGGTATGTGTTGGCTTTTATTCTGCTTCTAAGAGCTTTGAGGAGGTAAATCAAGGGGTCTGATTGTGTAGGCGAACATGTGGACTTCCTTTTAATAAGGACTGGGAGAAACTCTCTTAATTTCCTTTGTGGAAATTATCAGTGAAAGACCCAAATAATTATGAGAAAATACATGTTATTACGCAAAATAGTGATCCAGCCTTTTGTGCTATTTTTTGTTAGCATGAAATGGTCCCACATTCCATTTATGGATGCATTACGTGCTAAAGAAACACAAAGTTGCATGTGAATCAAACAGAAGCCACTCTCGCTGAGTTTGTTTATTTTGTTCCTGTGCTCCGACAGTTGGATTTTTACAGAAACAGAGCATCAACTACGCAGTGTGGCATAGTGACAGAATCTGAGGAAATGTGTGTAACACTCATATCACATGATAGTAGATACTGGAAATTATGCCCGGCCTTTACTTGTAATGAAGGTATCTTGGGAGAGAGGTAGGAAATTCCAGCAGCTCATACACAGTTGTATGACTGAGGCAAGCATGGTTAAACAACACCTTGCTCTACAACACAGTCTGAACCAGGAATGCTTCTTAACCATGCATTCCTTTACCATGCATGTCTTTATCAGACAATTAAATTATAAAGGCATAATTGGTAAGGGAATATGCGTGGTTAGGTTCGCCACTACCCTGACCCCCGCTCTAAGCCCTAAAATTCTATTCCCCGTACTTTGTCCCACCCCTCATCTTGAGGCCTAAAACCTACCCAGACATGCGCTTAAAACTACCCCTTACCCTCCCTTTCCCGGAGCCCTAAAACTCTGCTCCCTTTAAAAAAGTGCCAAAAAAAACCTTCTACCCGAGGTCTAACACTTACCACTGCACTGCTTGAAAAACTGCCACTTCCACACCCTGAAGCCTAAAACCCTCCCCCCTTTAAAAAAAACTGCCCCAGCCCCCTCACCCTGAGCCCTGTAACCTACTCTCACGCCTAAGCCCCTGCCAAACACAGCCCCAACCTATAAAATTACCCCAACACCCTCCCCCGCCCTGAGCCCTAAAACCAACTCCAAACCACACTTACCTGTCCGTGCCCAGAGCTTGCTGTTCCAACGTTTCTTCTCCCGACGCATCCTCTCAGTCTCCTTGCCCATCCAGAGAGCTAGACCACGCATATGTGTGGTTAAGGCATATGTGTGACTAAGGCAAGAGTGGTTTAGCTTGCGGGGAAACAGTGTGTGTGGCTCAGCCCCCATAGTAAAGGCCATTTACCTCCATACACTTGACATAATGTATCTTAGGTGCTTTACAAGCCTGGGACGGATCAATGGAAGGGCAAGTTAGTCCTTTAAGTACATAGGACAAGTCATCTAAAAAGGATGTACTTTTAATGTATGTTTAAAGGATGATGCAATAGGGCAATCTCACTCACTGGACAGGACCGTGGGGCATGAGAGCTTTGCTGGACTAAATTTGGAAATGTTGAGGCATAGCTTTAATATTTGGAAGAAATATTGTGAAAAAAATATTGTGATACAAAAATATTGGGAAATCAAAGATATTGTCAACAGGAATTTCGATGCTCATAATATTGTTTTTGGTGTTGTTTTTAATATCGCTGTAACAAATAGCTATGTAAAAAATATTGTTTATGTAATGTTATTTGAAATGTAAATTAGTATATAGATGATTTTTGTCTGTTTGATTTGCATGCTTAATATTTTTTATTAATTTGTGTTTTAAGTAATATATTTTTTTTAGTTATGTAATTGATGACATTTGTATTCTTAGGTGTATTATTGTATACAAAATAGTTCTTTAATATTTTTTGTAGCAGATATTGTGTTTTTAGAGGATAAAGGTAGGGAGATTTAAAAAAAAAAAAATATATATATATATATATATATTTCAAGTTAATAATTGTAAAGATATACAAATTAATAATTTAGAATTTTTACAATTAGTTTGTAATATTAATGAATGTAAAATATTTTAATGTTATATTAATGAAGACATATATTTATAGTATTAAATAAAAAAATGCACAGGGCCTTATACTAAGTTTGGCTGTCCTCTTACGGGACGCCAGCGCTCTGCCGGCGACCGCCAAGCCCAGAGTGAGACTGCCAGCTGGATTACGTTAGTAATCCTTGATGGGCAGGCGTGCGGGCGATGCTGCAGCGGTGTCACAGCAGTGCCTGTCTGAAACTCATAGGACATCGACATTGCTGCAGCACATTCCTGCACGGTGCAGCATGCACCAAGTGGTTCATGTTGCACATGCAGGAAATGGGGTGCAAATCGAGAGGGGGCATAACATGTGCCTCCCTGCATGCTCCCCTGACCCATAGGCACAAAGTGTCTCTGTTAGGGCCCCTTTTATTGCTTCTCTGTATATTGAAAGTCGATTTTAAATGTTGAATTATTATTATTTCGTCTAAAATGGTAAATTTTGAAGTGGATATTGTAAATGTTACTCCATCTCCTTCCGGTTAATGGTTTAGATTGGAGCGGGGGATAGTAAATGTCACCCCTGTAGTGTCTAACACCTCCCTGAATTAGGTTTTCATTGGAAGTGGAAATAGTAAATGTCACCCCTTCAGTATCCAACATATTCCCCTTATTGTAGAACAAACACTTGATGGCAGTGATACACAGCAACCAGCACCTATGTATATGTTTGCCACAAAGTTATAGGAAAGATAGGATATTCTCCAGCGTGCTCGATGTCAAGCACTGTGCCATCCACAGTGCTACTCTATATGCAGGGAACCTCCATATAAACAAGACAACAGACTGGTTGACAGAGCACAACACCATAAAGTTAACTAATGACTCAAGTGAATCAACAATTCGTTAAGCAACAGTGGCACAACTCCAGTGATGTAAGCAGCAAGAATTTTATTGTATCGCAAATACGGTATGTTGAAGCTTCTTAGATTCTCAGGATTGCGCTCGGAGCATTGGTGTAGAAAACCAGGCTCCTAGGTTGTCAATGGGTATGCAAGACAGACATCACATTTTTTAAAAGTTAGTAGGCCCACGATATGGCCAGAGCATTCCAAGTTCACTGCCCCTCTCTGTGACATATGGCGGCGTAAGTTGCAAAAAACAGCAGTCAGAAGGTGAAAGTCAGCAACTTAGCACAGTTGTTTTGAAAATCCCACGTATATAGTCACATAATAATGTTTTCCAAAGTTGCTCCCCAATGCAGTAATTAAAAGGTCCAAGCAAGTTTGCTCGCATCGTCGTAAAGAAAACGCCAAATGACAACCTCATATGATAATGGTATACCCGGATCGCTCGCAAACGCCGGGAACCTGCCCGTAGTGTTTCTTGTCCAATATCTTTGGCAGCGACCGCGAGTCTGGTTTTCTACACCAATGCTCCAAGCGCAATCCTGAGAATCTAAGAAGCTTCAACATACCGTATTTGCGATACAACGTTGTCCTATTAGCCTTGAAAAAGTTGTTTCAAGACGAAACACGTGTCGGCTGTTCTTTTGTTGTCTCTAAGTGGCAACATTGGTGAAGATCTGAAAATAAAATTCTTGCTGCTTCCATCACTGGAGTTGTGCCACTGTTGCTTACCGAATTGTTGACTCACTTGAGTCATTTGTGTAACGTTATTGTGTTGTGTTCTGTCAACCAGTCTATATTCCCCTTATTTGATTTGATTGATTTGATTTTGAGATTTATAAAGCGCGCAAATGCCCATGGGCGTCTTAGCGCTATGTGACATAGTGGACCAGTTAGCTTCTATTTGGGGTTAAAAAATTGCAGAGAACAACCAAGTTTTTATCTCTTTTCTAAAAGAGAGCAAGGAGGGGCTCTTTTTGATTGACATTGGGAGCAAGTTCCAAATCCTGGCTGCATGCTGTCTGAAACTTGTCCCACCCCACCGAACCTGATTAAATCTAGGCACCTGAATCATTTTTTGATGGCTGGATCTCAAGGATCTGGAGAGCTCGTACAATTTCAAATGTCTTTTCAGGAACTGACAACCAGTTCCATGAAGGGCCTTATATGTCAGACCCATGGATTTGAATTTAACTCTTTTACCAATCGGCAGCCAGTGAAGACTTCTCAATCTGTGCGCTACTGGTTCAAATTTTGGAATCTCTAGCACTAGCCTGGCTGCTGCATTTTGTAGACATTGTAATGTTGCTAGCTGCTTGGAGGAGGCTAACTTGTTCGTTTGTGCCTCATATGTGAGCTTACCATCCAGGAGGACTCCCAGGTTTCTGACTTTGTTAACTGGGGAGGGACGTTGGCCCAAGCTATCCGGCCACCATTCCTGAGACCAGGCTTGCATGTCTGTCCCCATCAGCATGACTTCACTTTTATCTCCATTTGGTTTCAAGCAGTTGCACTGCATCCACTGAGAAATGTGCTCCATGCATTTCATAAGAGACTAGGGTAAAGCCGTAATTCCTTATTATTGCCGCTAGGGATGCCATATATAAGTTGAATAGAGTGAGACTTAGTGACGACCCCTGGGGAACACCGCACGGGGAACGGAAAGGTTTGGATTTTTCCTCTCCCTCCTCCACTGTGAACGTCCTGTTTGACAGGTAGGAGGCTATTAGAGTTTGAGATGAATCATGCACTCCTGCATCTCTGAGGCAACAGAGTAGGATATTGTGGTTTACCGTGTCAAAGGCCGCCGAGAGATCTAATAAAATCAAGGCGGCCTTTCCTCCGGCATCCAATATATACCTAAGTTCCTCTGTGGCCATCAACAGGGATGATTCAGTTCTTGGTTTAGATTGGAGTGGGAATAGAAAAGGTCACCCCTTTAGTGCCCAACACCTTCCTCCAATTGATTTAGATTGGAGCAGGAATAGTAAATTTAACCCCTTCAGTATCCAACATATTCAGTAAATTTGTTTAGCTTGGAGTTAGAATAGTATATGCCCCCCTTTAGTGTCCATCACCTTCCCCAAATTGTTTTAGGTTGGTTTGGAAATATTAAATGTCAACCTTTCAATGTCCAATGACAAATTGTTATAGATTGGTATGGGAGTAGTGAATGTCAACCTTATAGTGTCCAACGCCTAAAATGTATTCTTTTTTTAATTGAATTAGTATTTTTTTATTGAGTATTGGCTTTTAGAGTTTTTAGAGGATTATGAGTAGGAAATTATTTAAAATGTACATTTTAATTTTTAAATATTTTTGTACTGAAACAAATTATTATTTGATACATAAGTGTGTAAATTATTTTATTGATTTGCTGTTATTTATATTTTCTGCAGTTTTTTAAATTAACTATTAATTGTTTGATTAGTATATTTAATTACAAATCCCGTTTTATATTTATTATTTCTGTAATCTTAATTGTTGTCCAATAATTATTTTAATATTAATAATATTTTACTTGCTATTTTGTAAATAATGGTCAATGTTTGTTGTTTTATTGAAGAGCAAGGAGGAAAAAGTATTCATAGTATATATTTTAAATGCTTTAAATTTTTTATTTATTTTTTAATATAATTTTTTCAATGTAATTTATTTTTTATGTATAATCAATCAATCAATCAATCAATCAATCAGGGGTTTATAATGCGCGCTATTCACCTGTGAGGGTCTCAAGGTGCTGGGGGGAAGGGGGGTAGCTGTGGGTCAGTCAAAGAGCCAGGTCTTGAGTCTCTTTCTGAAGGTGTCCAGAGTGTGGGAGCGTCTGATGTTGACTCAGAGCTCGTTCCAGGTGTTTGCTGTGACGTAGGAGAAGGCTCTACCGCCTGCTTTGGTTCTTCGGATTTGTGGGGTCTCAGCCAGGGCGAGGTTGGTGGAGCGAAGGTACCTCTTGGTTATGTGGAAGGAGACTCTTTTGTTGAGGTATGTGGGTCCGATGTTGTGGAGGGATTTGCAGGTGTGGGTGAGTAGCTTGAAGGTTACCCTTTTCTCGAAGGGGAGCTGGTTAAGGTCTTGCAGGTGTGTGGTCATGTGCTTGTGTCGTGGTGTTCCGAGGAGGAGTCTGGCCACGGTGTTCTGGATGGTTTGGGGCTTGTGTAGCAGGGTTTTGTTGATTCCAGCATAGAGGGCATTGCCGTAGTCCAGTCTACCTGTTACTAGTGCATGGGTGACGGTCTTTATGCATTCGTTGGGGATCCACTTGGAGGTCTTTCGGAGGATGCGGAGGAACTTGAAGCAGGTCGAGACAACAGCGTTGATCTGGCAGGTGATGGTGAGGGAAGAGTCTAGGATGATGCCGAGGTTCCGGGTGTGGTCCGTTAGTGTGGGTGGGTTTCTGAGAGCAGGGGGCCACCAGGTGCTGTCCCACACAGTGCGGTAGGGTCCAAGGATGAGGACCTCGGTCTTCTCTGAGTTCAGTTTTAGGTAGCTGTCGCTCATCCAGGTTGTGACGTCTGTCATTCCTCCAGCTGTGCTGACAAGCTCGTACCCCTCCGCCACCCCGTCAATCAATGCCCCGTAAAGGCAGTCTAGTTCAACACTGACCTCCAAGAAGACAGGACCTCCTGCAGACGCCTCGAGAAACTCTTGCGGAACAAGAAAAACCTAGAAGACCATAACAAATATAGGAACACCATGAATGAATACCACCAGCACATAAGAACCACCAAGAAGACCTTCATCATGAACAAAATTCACTACAACGCCAGTAACGCAAAGGAACTCTTCAACATTATACAGCAGTTCACCAAACCCACCAGCGAAGCCACGGCTGTCCCTCCATCCCAGGACCTCTGCAACAAGCTCAACTCCTACTTCCACATGAAATTCCAGGCCCTCTATAACAACTAAAGTGAACAGACTCCTGAGACCACCACCATCACCACCACTGACCACCGGCCGATCATCACCACCTGGAAACCTGCTACAACTGAAGATACCACGAAGACCATGAAGAACACCCACCCATAGACCCCTGCCCACCGCACATCTACCACAGAGCCGCCACTGCCATAGCTCCCGAGCTAAGCCATACCATCAACACTTCCCTCAAAGCCAGCATCTTCTCAGACTCCTTCCCTTCCTCTCCAAACCTACAGAGATCAACTGTGGAGTACCACAAGGATCCTCACTCAGCCCCACACTTTTCAACATCTATATGGCACCCCTCGCCACCATCGTCAGTCAGCATGGGCTCAGCATAGGATCTAACACTGACGACACCCAGCTCATCCTCTCTCTCAGGAAGAACCCCGAAGAAACCAGACTCAGCTTCCCAGATCCAGTGGTGTAGTTCTTTTAATTTTTATTTTAAGTATGATTTTTATGTTTTATATGTAAATGTTTTTTCCAAATACATTAGGAGGTGGAATAATGAATGTAATCCCTCCAAAGTCTAACACGTTCCTAACTGTTGCTAGATTGGAGTAGAAATGGTAAATCTAACTTCTCCAAAAACCAACACTTTCCCTGGTTGAAAATTATGAAAGCGACGCACAATACAGATGAGTCAGCGCATGTGTATTATGAGGGATTGATGCAGATTCACAAACATCATAGTGAAGTAGATGAGCGTGCAAAGAAAGGTGCATCAGGATTTGTTTCAGCTTTTGTGTTGGGTGAGATTGCTTCCGGAGATCAGTGTGCATAGCCACCAGAGTATGATGTTCTGACAAGCAAAATCTTTAGATGAGATCCTTGCCTATGCGAAGTATTGTAGTGATTGTTGTGATGCAAAAAAGAAAATGTCAAAGACGTTGACGGTAGTTTAGACAAAGTTCTTTCAAACAGTAGACAAGCAGCTTTTCAAGCACCTAGAGACGGTGTGCAGTTTGGAAAAGGTCGTCTTCAAGGTAGAGGTTTTATTAATAATGCGTTTTACACCAATAATTATATGCAAATAAAAACTGAAGTGTGTCACATTCGTGATAAAAAAGGGCCAAATGAAACAAACTTCAAGATTTCATGATAATAGAATTCAAAATGAGTCACAAATATTATATATCAAATGCAGCACAATATAAATCTGATTCAACAGAAAGGCATGATGCATTCAATGTTCCCAATCATATTGGCCTCTATGCAGAACAAACAGAATGTAGGGAAGTTCAATGCAAATGTGCTTTCCGCCCAAGTCATACAACAACCTATGCAGAATAATAAGTCAGGATGTCAACCACATTTTCCATTTCAGCAAAAGCATTCGGTAATTAATTGCAATTTTCAACTATCTCCAGCTACATCCAGAGTTCCTACAGGACTCCATCATGTACAATGATAGTGCCTGATAGGGCTAGGATTCCATGCTTAGTGCAGTCCTAGAGGTAGAATAGATTTGACCTTTTCTAGAAGGAGAGCTTAATGGCCATCCAGCATTGTTTTGTTTGATACAGGTGCTACCTGAACCACAGTCCAGTGGATGTATCCAATCTACCCCTCTCAGGAAAAAAAGTCCAAGTTGTAGGATTTTTAAATAAACAAGTGACTAATAATATTGTCAGCAAATGCCCCAGGTGAAATTGGTTCAAGTATTAATAATCATTAGTTCAGAATTAGTGAGACAAGTCCAGACAATTTGTTTGGCTGTGATTTTTTGTGCAAGGTAAATTGCATAATTTACTGCACAACTGATGGTGTTTGCAATCTAACAAAGAATGACTAGGAAGATTTCAAATTAAAATGACAAGAAACAAAAGTGAGAATGCTCTTAGTTCCCACAACATAGGACTTTCCTTCAGATTTAGGGCACAGTGAAAAAAAGAAAAGTTTGTGATTTGTCAGAGAAATACATTGGGTTGAATAAAAGTCAAGAACCAGTACAGGTTTCTGTAAAACCAAACACAGTGTGTCGCTGCACACCTGTAAATGCTTAAATGTGAATCTGAGGAGACGATTTCACCTCACACCAAGAAAATAACTGGGAAGAACATTTTGTGTGAGGGCTAGGAAGACCATGTAACCCATCTATCATGAGCTTGAAAAGGCAAAGTGGCAGATGCAGGATAATTCAAGAACTGCTTAAAATTAACGATTAAAGAGCCGATTACAATGCTGTCCAAAAAGGCTCCTGCCGTCGGTCAGAGCCTTTCTGACAGCACCGTAGTCTGCAGGTCAGATTCCTTTCCGCTGGCCTCATTACAATAGAGGTGGTCAGAAAGGAATCCAACTGGTCATTTCAACTGCCTTCCGACGGGCTCGAAAAGCCCACTGCCAGTCACAATGCTGTCAGTGATTCCAAGTTCGGCTCTTTCTGCACTTTACGATCTCAGGTTTTGGTAGCCTTTCTGTGGCGGCCTTTCCGACACTCAACGTAGGGGGCCCACAGCGGGGCCTCCAGGGGTGCATGGCCTCAAGTTGGAGGCTGAGAGGGCACCCATGGTGACCCCCTGTTGATCCCTTAACCCTGTGGCAGGCACCTCTTATTTTACAATGGGAGTAGTGTTCGGTTGCATCCTTCTTAGTCGGTCGGGACTGCCGACCTGGTGTCGGTCAGTCCAATGAGCAAGACGATGTCAGGAAGAAGAAACTCTGGCTGACATCTTAATAGTGCCCATAGTGATTCAATATTGTCCTGTATTACCGAATCCAGCAGTGGTTTTGTTCTACTAGATGTAGACTGGTTTACAGTGATTGATTTGAGTTCAGCATTTTTTCTTCATGAAGATAGTTTTTTCCGATTCACATTTCAAAATAAAGTTCTGGTTGGGTATATGATAAGTCAGAGGTGTACAGAGAATTCCTCAATATTTTCACAAATACTCAAGAAAAAATTGAAAAATTTACATTTGCCTTGTTGCTTAGTCCGTCTGCAGTATGTTGATGATTGCAACTAAAACAAAAGAGGGCTATAAATTGTACAAAAATGCGCTCTTAAAGTTTTTGGCTGAAAATGAGAATTAAGGACATTATTACGATGTCGGGACACAGAATCGGGTAAAACCGACCTCTGGTTGGCGGTCCCGACTGCAGCATTACAATGCGACATCCCATGGTGTGGTTGCATACTCTTGTTTACTCCCAGTTAATGGCCGCAGCACAAGCTCCCATAGAGAAATGGGAGAATCTGTTGATCCCCGCATCGCATGGCAGGCACCACAAGGTGCCTGCCACCCGGTGCAGGGATCAATAGTGCCACACAATAGGTGCCTCCTCGGCCCCCAACCAGAGGACGCAGAGAGTAGGGGGCCCTGCAGAAAGCCTGATATGAAAAGCCTGTTGGAAACCGACACTGTAATTCCGACGACAGAAATGCTGTCCATTGGCATTATGGTCAGGCCTCTGCCTGGCCAACGGGGTCCTTGAGCCAGTCGGAATCCAGCTGGAATGACTGTCTGGTTTCACTTTCGACCACTTGCATCGCAATGCGCCGGTAGAAAGTGAAGCCAACGGTTCCGAATCTCATCATAGTGAGGCCCAAAGTGTCTCCTATTAAAATGCAGTGCTGCAGAATGAAGGTCATTCATTTGTGACATGACATTAAGAAAGGAGTGGAGGTGGTGTCAAAAGAGTGCATATCTGTGATTCTGGGACTGAACTAACAACTACATACAGAGAGGTGAAGATGTTTCTAGGAATGGTTGACTACTGTGATCGATGGATTTCAAATCTTTCCTTGATTGTGAAGCCTCTACAGAGACTGATAAGCAATGATGTAAGTGATCCAGTACCCGAGACAATGAATTTATACAAGCCTTCCTGGAGCTCAGACACAATCAATGTATACAAGCCTTTCTGGAGCTCATACACATTACACCTGCTCTAGGACAAGTCTAATTATGTGAAAGATTTATATTAATTTTGACATGAAAAAGAAGGGTGTACACTATCAATCAATCAATCAGGGGTTTGTAAGCGTGCTACTCAACTGTGAGGGTCTCAAGGTGCGGTGGGGGGGGTAGCATTTCTGTTCAGCCGAAGAGCCAGGTCTTGAGAGCCTTCCTGAAGGTGTTCAGGGAGGAACCGCGTTTGATGTTGATCGGGTGCTCGTTCCAGGTCCTGGCTGCGATGAAGGAGAAGGCTATTCCCCCTGTTTTGACTCTGCGAATGTGTGGGCTTTTGGCAAGGGTGAAGTTGGCGGATCAGATATTTCCTTTGGGTGTGTGGAAGGTGAGTCTTTCATTGAGGTATTGGGGTCTGATGTTCTGTAGGCATTTGTAGGCCTGGGTTCCTATTTTGAAAGTGACTCTTCCCGAAGTGGAGCGAGTGGAGATTCCGTAGGTGTTGGCTGATGTGTTCGTGTCTAGGAATCCCGAAGACAAGTCCTGCGGCGGTGTTCTGTATCGTCTGGAGTTTGCGGAGTAGAGACTTGTTTATGCCGGTTTAGAGGGCATTTCTGTAGGCCAGTCTGAGTGCGTGGGTGTCTGTCTTCCTTGACTAGGTGGGATCCATTTGAAAGTCTTACGGAGGATGCAGAGGGTGTTGAAGCTGCTGGGGGTGACAGTGTTGACCTGTCAGTTCATGGAGAGGGAGGAGTCAAAGTCAACTGTGTTTCGACCACACAGAAAATAATGGGATCATCATCACAATTTTTTAGAAATTTTGCCTGCTTGCAAGGTGATGTGGCGACATGTGGGGACCCGAGGGTGTCAGGGTTATCAGTAGAGGCTCAAGTGAATCAGGGAAGGGAGCGCTAATCTGGCGCTAAAACGAGACTCCAGATAAGTGAACCTAAGAATGCGGGTGGAATACCGAAGATCTGTATATCAGAGCTGCTTTGATAGGTAAACAGAGGCTGATGTGGGCCCCTGATCGGGTATCCTTGGGCAGCCTCTGAGGAGGAGGCACAGCAGATTTCGGGAAAGAAGCCATGGTACGTAATCAGGTTTATAGCTGTGAATGTGTGGTCAAGGGCACCAGTGACAGGTGAACGGCCAACTGTTTAACAAACTACCCTGGTTGTCAGATCTGTCAGAACTCTGTCAGAACACAAGCCCTTCTTCAACTGGCACAGGAGCAGAACGCCACTGGTTCCCAATGCCCCTATAAGGTTCCACAGCCAACGCAGATTAATGCGTTAGCTAATGACACCCCTCGGGGGAAAGGTGATTGGACAGAGAAGAGACAGCCACTCTGCTATTCTTCTGCACTCGTCTTCTTATGTATTCTTTCTTTTCTTCCACTATTTTCTAGCTTGACAGGTAAGTATGTCTCTACAAGAAAATGTGCACGTAAAAATTATTAACACCTATGTTATTTTAAATAAACTGTCTCAATTTTTCCTATTCACCTACCCTGTATGTCTGTGGCCAATGCTTATCCTCTGTTTATAAGTGTTGCTTATATTCTACATGCTGTGAACTAAAAGTAAGACAATTAATATGAGTTTCTAGTTTTACCTTAATGTCCTTTCTATTCTTGTGATTTGCAGATTGTCCCACCTTTTTAACTTACAGCTGGTGTTTCAACTGAATTCTGAGGTAGGTTGAATTCAGTATTATCTTGCTTCACCTTGTCTGCTTATTTAAACTGAATGCTCCTTAAAAAACTCGATTTATTTACTAAGAATATTGCTGAAGTTAATTCACTCCAACGGTGGTATTTCCTATCACACAGGAAAACGCGCTATGAAAATATCTTACTACTTTCGTTTATTTCCTTCTGAAATAATTGCTGCATGTAGCTTGTGCTGACTCCACCAAATACTAAGTGCTCATATATTTGAGCATGCCCAGAAACACCTAATGAAAACTCATGCGCTGAGCAACTGTAAATGAGTCCTTCCCATCACTGCATTTGCGCATGTTCTAACAAGACAGAATATGCTCCGGAACGGTCTTACTTGACTGGAGACCCATACGTGATCTTTTTCGGTAGATTCATGAAATTTGGAGCACGACGAAGAGTATACCCTATACCTGTGGTTCCCAAACTGTGCGCCGCGGCTCCCTGTTGCGCCGTTATCAGTAGCTAGAGGCGCCGCCGCACTATTTGGGAAAGATAGCATCTGGCCTCGTTAGGCCCCCCCTGTGCAGCGATGTCAGAAGTCCAGAGTGCCAGATCACCAGATAATTATGCGCGATTAAAACAAACACTTAGAGTCTAAGTGATCAAAGCCGCTGGGAACATGAAAGCCCTTACTCACACAGCCTGCAGAATCTGCGCTGATAATGGCCTAGTCACTAGGCCATTATCGGCGCAGATTCTGCAGGCTCCCCTCTTCAGCAGCAGTGAGCCGACCCCAGACATGGTTTACAGATGGACTAGCGCTAGATGGCGCTGTGTGTCAGGCAGGAGATAAACACAGCAAGCAAATAACTACAAGTGTTACTAGAGTAACATACATATGAGCACCTATTTGTTATAGTGAATGCCTAATCCAGTCAAGGAGTGTCATATTTTAAGAATAACTTTTAGTATTCATGCATGAAGATGGATCAGGAATTCTTTTTAGGTCATCATGTCCTCTATTTGTAGACATAAATATACTGGATGAAAAGCTTTTTGCCTATTAATGAGTTCTGACATCACCTTTTCTTTTTATATAGCGCAAACATTACCCGAAGGTGTCAGAGCGCTTTACAAAGGAACCAGTTGCGATACATAAGGATTTAGGATTACATGCGTTACATAAAAGATACAAGCAGAAAAAAATTGCAAATGTACAAGTTATAAAGTCACACAGGGAAGAGATATAAACAGAAATAAATTGCAAATGTACAAGTAGTAAAGTCACACAGGGAAGAGACAAATAGAGAAAATTGCAAATGTACAGGTTGTAAAGTCACTCAAGGAAGAGATACAAATGGATAAATTCTAAGAGTCACATAGGAATGGTAGAGAGTACAAAGGTCTATTGCGGTGGTTCCCAAAGTGTGCGCCGCGGCACCCCGGTGCGCCGGTAAAAAAATGGTGGGAAGCCACGGCCAACTGCCAATTAGGTCAAGGGAGCCACGGGTCAAAAAAGTTTGGGAACCACTGCCCTATACTGATTTTGAGACGCTCTCATCACACGACCTCCTATGCCTCGAACTTTGGTGAAGTGAGCCACAATCCGGGCCCAACACCTGAATCACGGTAATTGCAATCTTCAGCTAGACCGCTAACCTGTTGTTCCGAGCACGGAATCTCGGTGGCCATTTTTGTTGTAGTACATGCCATTTTGGGCCATATGTAGGTGGCCAAATACCGGTCGGTAACGGCCAATTTCGGCCGTTACCACCGGTATTTTGAGTTTCAGATGTAGGTGGCCAAAATATTACCGATTCTGTATAGTTACCGAATCGGTAAATTTACCGATTCTGTAAATTACCGAATCGGTAAATTTACAGAATCGGTACTATGGGATCTAGGTGGCACTGGAAACAGTGCCACAGGCCCTTAGGAATTCGTTATTTACCATGAAATATTATTGCATGGTAAATAACAAATTCCTGTGTACATGCACATCTTTGCATGTACACCTGTGCCATGTGACAGACATACATGCCCTAAGGGCATGTATGTCTGTCACATGGCACACAAGCCAGAATCAGGGGTGCAACAGGGTGTCAAAGTGACACCCTGTCCCCCTTGACAAATCGGTAATTTTACCGAATCGGTATTTGCCGATTCGGTAATTGTCATTGATTCCTATGGGCCTCAAGGTAATTGTTACAGAATAATTACCTACATGGCATTTACCGATTTGTAAATACCGAATCGCTAAAATTCGGTATTTACGATTCGGTACATGCCATTTACCTACATATGTCCCTATGTTACTGAGTCCTTGCCTAATTTTCTCTTTTGACCTAATCGTGTGTGCTATTGTGTTCGCCAGCTGTCGTGTTCTTAAATGTTGTTTAACCATCCTGACAACCCTGACAGTATCCACTCTCAAAGTGCCTCCTTTCTGCTGGGGTTTGCCAGGGAACCTTTTATGAAATTCTCTGATTAATCTAGGGGCATGAATATCTGAAGATAACTCCCAAGATCTTTCCCCCGGTCCATAACCCTTCCAATCTAACAAATAGTACAGCCGTCCCTTCTGAATTTTTGAATCTCAAACTCTTCTCCTTTCTCAGTTTGAATTGGCCTAGGAGGCTGGTTCATCCGCAATCCCTTTGACACCTACTTTAGTAAAGAGACGCTGAATACCGGATGAACTCGTAACCCCCCGGGCAACTTCAACCAATAATTTAATGCACTCATCTTCTTCTCAATCTGGTAGGGACCTATGAATCTTGACTGCAGTTAGTTTTTGAACTCCTTTTAACCTAAGATTCTTGGTATTTAACCAAACCTTATCTCCTGCTTGCAATTCCGATTCCTTTCTTCTCTTTTTATCTGCGTAGAATTGGTAATTTTCTTTTGCTTTAGATAAATTCTTTGTGGCTGAACTATGTACTCGTGTCATGTGTTCTACTAAATCTGTTACTGTTGGGACATCTGCCTCGTGAAAGTTTAAAGAATGGTGGGGGTGTCTTCCATTATTTAGATAAAAAGGGGTGTAACCTGTAGACTTTTTTTTTGCATTATTATGTGCAAACTCAGCTGCCCACAAATAGTCTGGCCAGTCACCCTCCTGATCTAATGAACTCAATCTAAGGTACTGTTCCGGCTCTTGATTAGTTCGCTCAGTCTGACTGTCAGTTTCTGGGTGATGGCTAGTTGTGTACCTAGTCTCGATGTTCAGTTTCTTCGTGAAAGCCTTCCAGAAGTGTGATAGAATTGGGAACCTCTATCTGATATTAAGACCTTTGAAATTCCATGTGCTCGTACTATATTTTGACTGAAAGCGTATACTAGTGTCTTGGCGGTAGGCACCCCCTTCAACGGTACAAAATGAGCCATTTTAGTGAAGGACTCCACGCTGACCAAGATGGTATCAAATCCCTGACTTTATGGAAGATCAACAATTAAATCTAAGGTCATGATATGCCAATGATATTGCGAGGTTGGTAAGGGTTGCAGTAACCCTTTGTGAGCCTGTCGCTCTGGTTTTCCCCTAGCCAAAATCATCTTTGACCAAGTCTGGCCACATGAAACATCTTCTCACTGACTCCTCGGTTTTTGTAATTCCTTTATGTCCTGCCAGAATGCTATTATGTCTTTCTTTCAATGCCTTTTGTTGCATCTCAGATGTGGGCAAATAGAGAGCTCCCTTCACAAATATCTCTTCTGGGATCCTCCTTCCGCCATTTTTCCATTTTTTCCAAAGCCATTGCATTCTGATTCTCATCTTCCTGGGGCTCCTGCAGAATTGCTCCGATCACCTTTTCTACTGGAATAATGTTTTGATCTCTGACTTCTTCAACTGCTCCCTCAGTACCCAAACTGGACAAGGCATCCGCTTTAACATTCTGCGCTCCGGGTCGATATGTGATAATGAAATCATAGTCAGCAAAATACAAGGACCAGCGTAATTGTCTTGGTGTCAATGTTCTGGCTGATTTGAGAAATTTCTAATTTCTATGATCTGTATACACAGTCACAACATGCCTAGCACCCATTAAGTAGTGCCTCCACTCTTTAAAGGCATCCTTTATGGCCAATAACTCCTTCTCGGTGATGGTGTAATTTACTTCTGCCGTGCTCAGTTTTCTGGGACGAAAGGCCACTGGGTATAGTTGTCCAGTTGTTTTATGTCTTTGAGACAACACTCCTCCCAATGCCAAATTAGAGGCATCTGTTTCCACGTAGAAAGGCTCTGTGGAATCTGGATGAAGCAATATTGGCGCTGTAGTGAAATCTCTTTTTAGCTGAGTGAACGATTCTTCAGCCTCTGTTGTCCACTCAGACTTAACGCCCTTCTTGAGTAATTTAGTCAACGGAAGCAACTTCTGAGAGAAGCTTTGAATGAACCTCCTATAAAAATTTGCGAATCCAATAAAACTCTGAATTTCTTTCACAGATCTTGGAGATTCCCATTCAATCGCAGCCTTGATCTTGTTTTCATCCATAGTTACTCCATGTGGGGAAAGTACAAAACCTAGAAACTCCACAGATGTTACACTAAAGGCGCATGTATCTAGCTTCACATAAAGGCTAATCTCCCGCAATTTCTGCAGTACCTACTTCACGTGTTTTCCATGTTCTTCTATGGTGTCTGAGTTGATGAGGATGTCATCAATGTATACTATTGCATACTGCTCAATGGATTCTTTCAGCACATGATTAATAAAATGCTGAAACGCTGCTGGAGTGTTGCACAATCCATAGGGCATAACTTGATATTCGAAGAGTCCATGCTTAGTTCTAAATGCAGTTTTCCATTCGTCTCCTTCATGAATACTGACTTAATGGTAAGCCCCTCTCATGTCCAATTTTGTATAAACCTTTGCTCCTTTCACTTGGTCTAGCAAAACTAATATTAAGGGCAAAGGGTATATATTCTTGATCGTTATTCGGTTGATTGCTCGATAATCGTTACATGGTCTTAACTCTCCACTCTTTTTTGGAATAAAAAAGTGGAGAAGAGATGGGAGATTGTGACGGTTTTATGAAGCCATTTGCCAGATATTTTTGGATATACTTCTTCAAGTGTTCATCTTCTTTTTCGGTTAAGGCATATATCCGACTACAGGGAAGATTGGATCCTGGTTCCAAATCAATTTTACAATTGAATTCTCAGTGAGGAGGAAGCCTTTCAGCTTCCACCTCACTAAACACATCTTTGAACTCTTTGTATTCTTCTGGTAAAGTCGTATTAATGACACAGATTATAGCTTCTCTTTGATTGTCTTTGACATCCCTTATTACAATTCTCCTTACAATACTCTGAGTTCATTGTGATCGTGCAGGCTCCCCAGTCGATGGTCGGATCATGTTCCATGAGCCACAGCAGACCCAGAATAAGCTGAAATTGTGGAGCATCTGTCACATTGAATTGCAGCATTTCCAGATGACCATCCTCTGACTCCAACTCCACTGGCTCTCTGTGACTCACTATGGGTTCTGACGATATATCTGTTTCATCGACGGCTCGGACTGCCTCACTTCTTTTCTTCTTGATTGCCCACAATCCAATCTTCTCAGCAAACTTCAAATCACAAAAATGTCCTGTTGCCCCGGAATCCACCATCACTGTTATCTTTTCCAAGGTTTTCTTCCTGAACCGTAAGGTCATCATCATCACCAAATGTGGGGCAGCCGATTGTAAGGTATTCGCCAAGGTATGGATGTTTGGAGCTGTCTTTGATTCTGCAACCACCAGTCCAACTCCACTTTCTGGTGGTGCAAGGCGTTTTCCGATGGAGTTTGCTTGGGTTTCTTTGGACAGTTGCGAACAAAATGTCCTGTCGCTCCACAATAGAGACATTGTTTGTTCACTCTTTGATGCTCCTTTTCTTCCTTGGAAAGTGGTCCCCGAATAGTTCCTATTTGCATGGGTTCTCCCCCACGGACTGAATCATTTTCCTTATTTCTTTCCATTCTTGCTCGGTCAAATCTGGGCACACTTGGACGAAAATCTTGTTTCCTCTCTCCTCTTCTTTCACTCTGGCAAAAGTCAATTTCTAACACCAAATCAATTAACGCTGAGATTTCCGTGGGTTTATTGGGCACCTGAGCCAGGGCATCTTTCAATTCATCTTTTAAACCCCTATAAAAAAAACACTGCTCATTTATTTTCTGGCCATTTTGTCTCAACCACCAACTTATTGAACTGGGACAAATATGCCACCAGATCTCTACTGCCTTGTCTAATCTCCAGTAACTAGTTGTCTGTAGCTTGCGAGACCCTTCTTCTGTCAAAAATCCTAATAAATTCCTTTTTTAATTCTTCCAGATCATATAAGATTGGATCATTTCTGGTTACCATAGTCATTGACCAAGAAGCGGCATCCCCACTTAAATATGACAGGATAAAAGCCACTCGAGACTGCGCATCAAGGAAAACCGCCGGCCGACACATAAAGTGTAAAGTGCAATGTGTCAAAAATACTTGGGCCTTTTGAGGATCTCCATTAAAACGTTCTGGAGGAGCCAAATGAATTACAGGGGACGCTTTGCTGTAACTCTACAGACAACGCTGGGACCTTGTGCTTTTACTCCTGATATCCGCGCCTACCTCTCGCGGAACCCGCTTCGTGGGGGGTTACTCTTTTTTATCATCCACGGACCTTGCCAGTGACTGTGGGAGGAAGTGAATTGGTCAAGCAGGGCTGCGAGCGAGTGCGAGCGCGGGACTGGGACTACCATTCCCAGGAGCGCCCGCCAGCCCGGATTAACAGCACCTGGGCCGCTCTCCCTGCCTGCTCCTCCCCACCTTTGTGCTCTTAAGCCCCTGCCTCCGGATCACCATTGGGACGCTTTGCTGTAACTCTACAGACAACGCTGGGACCTTGTGCTTTTACTCCTGATATCCAGCCTACCTCTCGCGGAACCCGCTTCGCGGGTCCCGCTTCGTGGGGGGGTTACTCCTTTTTTATCATCCACGGACCTTGCCAGTGACTGTGGGAGGAAGTGAATTGGTCAAGCAGGACTGCGAGCGAGTGCGAGCACGGGACTGGGACTACCATTCCCAGGAGCGCCCGCCAGCCCGGATTAACAGCACCTGGGCCGCTCTCCCTGCCTGCTCCTCCCTACCTTTGTGCTCTTAAGCCCCAGCCTCCGGATCATCATTGGGATGCTTTGCTGTAACTCTACAGACAACGCTTGGACCTTGTGCTTTTACTCCTGATATCCGCGCCTACCTCTCGCGGAACCCGCTTCACGGGTCCCGCTTCGTGGGGGGTTTGCCTTTTTTATCATCCACGGACCTTGCCAGTGACTGTGGGAGGAAGTGAATTGGTCAAGCAGGGCTGCGAGCGAGTGCGAGCGCGGGACTGGGACTACCATTCCCAGGAGCGCCCGCCAGCCCGGATTATTTGGACCTGGGCCGCTCTCCCTGCCTGCTCCTCCCCACCTTTGTGCTCTTAAGCCCCTGCCTCCGGATCATCATTGGGACGCTTTGCTGTAACTCTACAGACAACGCTGGGACCTTGTGCTTTTACTCCTGATATCCAGCCTACCTCTCGCAGAACCCGCTTTGCGGTTCCCGCTTCGTGGGGGGTTACTCTTTTTTTATCATCCACGGACCTTGCCAGTGACTGTGGGAGGAAGTGAATTGGTCAAGCAGGGCTGCGAGCGAGTGCGAGCGCGGGACTGGGACTACCATTCCCAGGAGCGCCCGCCAGCCCGGATTAACAGCACCTGGGCCGCTCTCCCTGCCTGCTCCTCCCCACCTTTATGCTCTTAAGCCCCTGCCTCCGGATCATCATTGGGACGCTTTGCTGTAACTCTACAGACAACGCTGGGACCTTGTGCTTTTACTCCTGATATCCAGCCTACCTCTCGCGGAACCCGCTTCGCGGGTCCCGCTTCGTGGGGGGTTACTCCATTTTTATCATCCACGGACCTTGCCAGTGACTGTGGGAGGAAGTGAATTGGTCAAGCAGGACTGCGAGCGAGTGCGAGCACGGGACTGGGACTACCATTCCCAGGAGCGCCCGCCAGCCCGGATTAACAGCACCTGGGCCGCTCTCCCTGCCTGCTCCTCCCTACCTTTGTGCTCTTAAGCCCCAGCCTCCGGATCATCATTGGGATGCTTTGCTGTAACTCTACAGACAACGCTTGGACCTTGTGCTTTTACTCCTGATATCCGCACCTACCTCTCGCGGAACCCGCTTCGTGGGGGGTTACTCTTTTTTATCATCCACGGACCTTGCCAGTGACTGTGGGAGGAAGTGAATTGGTCAAGCAGGGCTGCGAGCGAGTGCGAGCGCGGGACTGGGACTACCATTCCCAGGAGCGCCCGCCAGCCCGGATTAACAGCACCTGGGCCGCTCTCCCTGCCTGCTCCTCCCCACCTTTGTGCTCTTAAGCCCCTGCCTCCGGATCATCATTGGGACGCTTTGCTGTAACTCTACAGACAACGCTGGGACCTTGTGCTTTTACTCCTGATATCCAGCCTACCTCTCGCGGAACCCGCTTCGCGGGTCCCGCTTCGTGGGGGGTTACTCCTTTTTTATCATCCACGGACCTTGCCAGTGACTGTGGGAGGAAGTGAATTGGTCAAGCAGGACTGCGAGCGAGTGCGAGCACGGGACTGGGACTACCATTCCCAGGAGCGCCCGCCAGCCCGGATTAACAGCACCTGGGCCGCTCTCCCTGCCTGCTCCTCCCTACCTTTGTGCTCTTAAGCCCCAGCCTCCGGATCATCATTGGGATGCTTTGCTGTAACTCTACAGACAACGCTTGGACCTTGTGCTTTTACTCCTGATATCCGCGCCTACCTCTCGCGGAACCCGCTTCACGGGTCCCGCTTCGTGGGGGGTTTGCCTTTTTTATCATCCACGGACCTTGCCAGTGACTGTGGGAGGAAGTGAATTGGTCAAGCAGGGCTGCTAGCGAGTGCGAGCGCGGGACTGGGACTACCATTCCCAGGAGCGCCCGCCAGCCCGGATTATTTGGACCTGGGCCGCTCTCCCTGCCTGCTCCTCCCCACCTTTGTGCTCTTAAGCCCCTGCCTCCGGATCATCATTGGGACGCTTTGCTGTAACTCTACAGACAACGCTGGGACCTTGTGCTTTTACTCCTGATATCCAGCCTACCTCTCGCAGAACCCGCTTTGCGGGTCCCGCTTCGTGGGGGGTTACTCTTTTTTTATCATCCACGGACCTTGCCAGTGACTGTGGGAGGAAGTGAATTGGTCAAGCAGGGCTGCGAGCGAGTGCGAGCGCGGGACTGGGACTACCATTCCCAGGAGCGCCCGCCAGCCCGGATTAACAGCACCTGGGCCGCTCTCCCTGCCTGCTCCTCCCCTCAATCTATAGACCTATTAATTGGTTTCCTCAGCCCAGCTGCGCGGGAGCGACCGGGAGAAGCCCGCGACAAGGGTGGGGCCGTCTGTGGCCGTCCGAGGCCGATTGAGGTCGGGTCGGGCCACCCCCCCTTCGTTTTCATCTAAGTGACTGGTTCAGGAAGTTTTTCGGGTAAAAAGGGTCTATTAGCCATATTTTACATTGTCCTATATTTTTGTTTATTAATAGGGTGTGTTAGTATATTTTAACAAAATGTCCCTACGTTCTGGTAAAGTAAGACATGTTCAGGTTTCCACTTCGAATGGAGTTTTTACAGGCACCATAGTTCAATTTTTTAAACGTACTACCTGCATCCTTGAAAAAGAAATTGCACTTGCTGAAAATCGCTTATCGCTTGACTTGGTCACGGGTAAGCGCTCTTCATTAGGGAAAATCCGTGATGCAGTTTCCCCGGTCCCCCTAACACAAATGGCAGACATCGCTTCTAATATTGTAGATATAGATTCTGTATCTGTTTGTCAAGAGGCGGAGATGGTGGAGGGCATAAATGATACTGACCTAGATCATACATCGGAAGGTAGTTCCCTACATCGTAATCTAGAATATATTGAGACCAACTATCTGGCCTCCCCTAGCATTGTCCCAGGTTTAGAATATAATTCTCAATCCCCACCTTTGGAGAACACGCCCACACACAAATCGAGCAAAAAGAAACGGGAGGATTCTATATATAAGGAGGGTACGAAAAAAGTATTAGGATCTAACATCATAGCCCCCTCTCAATCTATCACAACAGCCAGGCTTTTAAATCCCCCTGGGAATACCAAAACCATTGAAAATGATGCAGAAGGTATTTTCTTAGATAAAATCGAGCTACTGATTAAATCCCTTCTCCTGCCCCTTTTTGAACGGACAAGGCTTTTAAATGATAAAATGGATCTTATGGAAACATTAGTAAGAGACAATGTGGGCATATCAAACAAGTTATTCCAATGCACAGCCGCCAGGGGGCCCGAACTAATGTATTCACAGCAAAAGCCTTTGAGTAATGGGGATAAGGGGAAAACGACTAAACCTGCATCCTCTTCTTCTAGTGCCCTGGAGCGGAAATCTACCACTGATAAAAATAAGCAGATTCCTGCAGTTAGTATACCATACAAGGCTGTTCTAGTTGAGGGGAGGAGTTTGGCGGGCATCCGTGATGGCCGCGTGAGCACAGCGCTCTCCGGACCCCCGCCACTCCCGGCATGATATCCTGAACATATCCTGATTTCTCACAAGGATTAATGGAGAGGAACCTGGGCTGATCTTAATATTGTTTTCGGATTTTGAATTGGACAAGGGGCACCGAAGCTACATCGACTCAAACTTTCGGGGCCCGCCTTGGTGGCGCGCCCGGGTCTTGGTGGGGCTCTGTTGCCGTGTCGGAGTTGAACAACAGCGGCAGGGGGACTCGACTCATGGGTCCCCCTCTTAACTTTCGGTTTCGATTCTGACTCAGGCTATGTCTTCCAACGGAGGTGTCTGGCCGGTACTGAGTCCAGCGGCGCGAGATTGCAGTTGAGCCTTTTGTCTGCTTCGTGTCCCTCCGGGCCGGTTCGCACCTCGTCTTGCCCTCGCTGCTGACTTCTGGCTCCGGCGCCCTGTCTTCCTGTGGCCATTTTCACCAGGTCGCGTGGGTCCCGTGGGGACGCGGTCTCCGATATGACTGGCAGGGGGGACCAAGAGAGGCGGAAGACCAAGACGCCCCTTCGCGGGGGCCCGGTCCAGTCTAATATCATGGACCGGTACACACAGTCGAAGGTGTCCCCCGGTGCCGCCTTGTCTGGCCAGAGTGCAGTGGGGCACCCATCGGAGGCGTCGGCGGAGCCGTCCCTGCAGGACATCATGGGCGCCATCTCGGGTATGAGAGAAACCATCGGCCAACAGTATGAAGCTCTGGCCCACAAAATTGATACTGTGGCTATTGATGTGAACCTGATTCGGGCCGACTTATCTAAAACCAATGAGAAGGTGAAGTCATTGGACCTCAAGTCATCTAGCCTCACGGCCGACGTCTCGGAGATACAGACGGAGATCGGAAACCTCAGAAAGGTGAACGATTTCATGACTCAGCGCTTGGAGGATTTTGAAAACAGGGCACGGCGTTGTAATGTACGTGTTATTGGTGTCCCGGAAAATCCTGATCCGCATTCTGTTGATCTCCTGGTTGAGGACTTGATACAAAACTACCTTTCTCCTTCCGGATTGAGCAAATTCTTTGCGGTGGAACGTGCCCATCGTGTTCCCGGTGGCCAGGGCAAGCCAGGCACCCCGCCGAGGCCCATTGTCGCAAAACTTTTTTACTATAGGGACCGAGACGCTATCCTGCAGGTCTCGAGAGCTAAGGGCCCGGTGGCCTTCGAAAATGCCACGGTGAACTTCTATCCGGACTTCTCACAGCTGGTGCAGAGGCAGCGAATGGGCTTCCGTGGAGTCAAGAAGCGTCTTCGGGACCTGGGTATGCGATACGCCATGCTTTTTCCTACCAGGCTGCGAGTGGAGTACAATGAACGGACCCTTTTCTTTGATCGACCTGATTCGGTAAATGACTGGCTGGACTCTCTGCCGGACCGGCCTAATTTCGCTGATCCCACCGAGCACCCGGGTGGTGCCGAGGGTGGCGTGGAGAGTTGAACTTGTTATCTGGGCCCCGGTTTCCGTATTATGTAATTTCTTCCTGGGTTCTGTACTTGAGTGATCTGTTTTCTGTGTACTCTCTTCTCCCCTTATTTCTGTCGGGGTGGCGGGTGGGACAGGGCCTTTTCCTCCTCCGGGGTCTTTTTGTAGAATGGGGGTTTTTGGGCGACAGGCACACTGCATGTTGGGGTGGCTTTTTTGTCTACTGCAGGGGTGCAGGGTGGGGGGTGTTTCCTGGGGTGTTGGGGGGGGGTTGTTGGGGCGTTTGTAGTTTGTGTTTTGTTTTTTCAAGGCGATTCTATTTTGCTATTTGTACTTTCAGTGTCATGCTCATTGGGGGGTGGTTTCTGCATTACTTCGTGGGATGGGGGGTAGCGGGTTGAGGTTTATTTCATGGAATGTCAATGGTCTAGGGGATCGTATAAAGCGAGGGGTGGTGTTGCGATGCCTGCGACGTTTGTCTCCCGATATTGTCTTTCTGCAGGAGACACGCCTAGTGGGCAATACTTGTCGTGCGATGAATAGGTGGGGCTATCGTCTTGTTGCGCACTCAGGGTTTACAACGGGTTCTAGGGGGGTGGGCATCCTTGTCCGGGCTTCTCTTCCCCTTGTGATAGATGATGTGATCCTCGATGATCGGGGGCGCTATGCCGTCCTCGTGGGACGATATGAGGGCAAGACCCTTTCCCTGTTCACCGTCTATGTGCCCCCCGGCCTGCAGACCTCTACCTTCTCTGATTTGGGCCGAGTTTTGTTGGGACTCCCTGATGGTGCTCTTTTCATGGCTGGTGACTTTAATTCTGTTCTCTCTGGTCTGAGTGATCGTTACCCCCCTAGGGATATTCCTTCGACCCATTTATGGCTGGGTGGCTTTTTGGATACCTTTGGTTTGGTGGACTGCTGGAGACTTATGCACCCCACTCAACTTCAGTATACTTTCCACTCTGGGGCCCATGGGAGTTTGTCTAGATTAGATTACTTCCTCATGCCAGCTGAACAGTCGTCGGCTGTCCGGGAGATTAGGCACCTCCCCCGGGGCATCTCGGACCATTCTCCGCTCTGGCTCTGTTTTGATGTGGGGGTGGAGGCGGCGGGCCGGGTGGCTCCTATCAACCCTTGGTACCTGGCCTCCCCTGAGACCCGTGGTCAATTGATTACGTCCCTGGACAATTACTTTCTGGATAACGAGGGGTCTGTCTCTTCTGCTGTGTCCCTATGGGAGGCTTTTAAGACAGTAATTCGTGGGCAGGCCCTGTCCCTTATTGCTGAAACCAAAAAGGCAAGGAATCGGGAGGTGGTGGATCTTGAGATGGAAATACTTGAGATGGAAGCTGACCTGGAATCGGGTGTCACTCGTGCCAAACTCCATGCCCTGGGTCTGAAGCAATTTGCCTATAAGTCTCTGGTCGCAGATGCGGCCAAAATGATGTTTAGGGAGCAACAGGGTCGTCTGTATGATGTTGGGGACAAAGCGGGTAAGTTACTTGCCTGGTTGGACAAGAAAGAGAGGACGAATCGAGTGGTGCCTGTGATTCAGACTTTGAATGGTGTGCGGGTGACGGACCCGGTTGGAATAGTGGAATGTTTTGCGGACTACTTTCGTGCGGTTTACTCCCCAGTGTCGGTAAGGGATGAAGACGACTCTCGCCTCTTGCTGCGCGACATAGCTTTGCCCTGCCTCTCCGACTTGGAGCGGTCCTCCATGGAGGCCCCGTTCTCTACGGACGAAATCGCGACTGCTATTCGCTCTCTCCGTTCGAGCAAGGCTTTGGGCCCGAACGGTTTGCCAATCGAGTTATACAATCTGCGCCCTGATCAGATTGCGCCCTATCTTCGAACAATGTTTTCGGAGTCCCGTGAGCGGGGTGCTCTCCCTTATGACCAGCGTCTGGCCACGATTGTGGTAATTCCTAAAGATGGTAAGCCCCGGGATATTTGTTCGTCATATAGACCCATCTCCCTGTTGAATGTCGAGCCTAAGGTTCTTGCCAAGGTCCTGGCTTACTCGCCTCCTAACGGTCATTAGTGACTTGATTCATCCGGACCAATCCGGATTTATCCCGCACCGTAACACAGCTCTTAATCTGCGTCGCCTTCATGGAGCCATCGCGAGGGCGGGGCTTCTGACGGAGCCGGCCATTTTGGCTTCGTTGGATGCCTCGATGGCCTTCGACACGATAGAGTGGCCCTACCTTTGGGCGGCTCTTGAGAAGTTTGGTTTTGGCCCGGGGTTCATCGGGTGGGTGAAGCTGCTGTATACCGACCCCCTGGCACAGGTCGTGGTTAACGGTCGAGTGTCGGCTCCCTTTCCCCTTGGTAGGGGGACCAGACAGGGGTGCCCCTTGTCTCCGCTACTTTTTGCTCTCGCGTTAGAGCCGCTAGCTGCGTGGATTCGCTGGGAACCTTCTCTCAAGGGTATACGTTGGTCCCCAGATTTTGAGGACCATGTTTCGCTTTATGCGGACGACATTCTTCTTTATCTTACTTCCCCGCGTAAATCTTTGAATGTCTTGTTTGACGTTCTCGCCTCGTTTGGTAAGAATTCTGGTTTGATTATAAACTGGGCTAAATCCTGCGTCTATGCTATTTCGGGTGATCTGCCCCCGTTGCCGAATAGATTTCCCATCCAGGTTGTTCAGTCCGGTTTCAAATACTTGGGGGTTTTTATTACATTGGATTCGTCGCTCAGATTTGAACGTAATCTCCTTCCCCCGCTTCATAGATTGAGGCTGGACGTGGCTCGCTGGCGTAAATTACCCTTGTCGCCGCTGGGCAGGGCCGCCCTTTTCAAGATGATGTCCTTGCCGCGATTCCTTTACGCGCTCCAGAATTGCTATGACGATATCCCCGCTACTTATTTCCAAGAGGTCGAGAGTCTACAAAGGCAACTGATTTGGGACGGGCGCCCACGTATTGCACTTGCGAAGCTCACCATCCCTTGGTATGACGGGGGCATAGCACTTCCTGATATCAGGAGATATTATTGGGCTACGCAACTGTCTGCCATTAACCATTCGATGTATTCCCCGGGTCCGGATTCGGCCTTTGAAATGGACAGACTCCAGCTACCGGGTGGTGACTTTAATAGAGCGCTTTACTCTAGGTCGTCTGGGCTCCACCTTACGGGACCGACTAGGATCGCGGTTCGTGTGTGGCGCGCTGCAAATGTGAGCTTAGGGTGGGATGAACGATTGACGCTGGCGACTCCGCTTTTCGCGTCTGAGCTTTTGGGAGGTCTGTGGACAACGAAGGGGTTTGACCGCTGGGACATGATTGGGATCTGTAGAGTGGGTGACGTGTGTGCGAATGGAACGGTGAAGTCCTTCGAGGCCCTTCGGAATGATTATGACCTGAGTGATAGGGAATTTTTTAGATATTTGCAGGTCCGTCATGCCCTCACTTCTGTTCTGCCTTCCGGTACCGCTGTCCCCGAGTCCTCCCCCCTCGAAGATCATATCCTGGACAGTCATATCCCTGATAGCACTATCTCCTTGATTTATAAGAAGCTTATTCACAATCGCACGGACTTGCTCGTTCGACTTCGGGAGGCATGGGTCGGCGACGGGCTGGAATTGGATGACGAGGATTGGCGCTATCTTCTCCGAAAGAGGTCGCCATTCCGGCCCGTCTCCGTCTTGTTCAGCTCAAGATCCTCCACCGGGTGTATGTTACTGGTCCTCGTTTGGTTGTGATGGGTTTTTCCCCGGATGGCCTCTGCAAGCGTGGGTGTGGGATGAGTGCCACGTTTCTTCACATTCTTTGGGAGTGTCCGAGGGTGGCTGCCTATTGGACGGGGGTACTTGCGGTGATGGCTGCTGTGACTGGAATTGCACTGGTGCCGGAGGCAAGGAGATGTTTGTTGAATGTTTGGGAACCTACCGATTGTTCGGTGGCCCAAACCAGATGGGCGACCCTGGGGTATATGGTGGCGAAACGGGACATAGCGCAACTTTGGGGCTCGCACAGGCCCCCCACTGTCTCCGTGTGGGAAGAAAACATGGACTGGTCTATGTTCCGCGAAAAGACTGTCTACACAGCCAGGGGCAGACCTAGGGCATGGACGAAGATCTGGTGTCAGTGGAATGCCTATCGCGGGGATATTTGTGCTCCTCCCCTGGTGGAGGCCCCTGATGTTCCCTTGTCACCCTAGGTTGGCGTTCCTGAACTTTTGTATACTGTCCTTTGGTTTGATGTATTTGTGCTCCTCCCCTGTTGGAGGCCCCTGATATTCCCTTGTCACCCTAGATTGGCGTTCCTGAACTTTTGTATACTGTCCTTTGGTTTGATTGACCTCCCCGCTGTCCCCCCGCCTTGACTTAGCCTACTGATTGTGACTTTGTATTCCTGCTTAGTGACGTTTCCCCCCCCTCCAGGGCTGACTCTCTGTGTATTACTCCTTCGCCTTGTTTTTGTTGTTTGTTGTTTTTGTTGTGCTTTAAAATAAGAAAAATGTCTTATCCTGTTCCATATTGTGGGCGACATTTTGTATCCGGATTGTGCCTGACCGCCAGAGTGGCGACCACTGTTTTATACCGTGTTATGCTCCAATCTTAGCGGCCAGCCCGTGTGGTTGTAGGCCCATCTCTGTACACATGATTTTGTTGCTCAATAAAAGTTTTTAACCAAAAAAAAGGCTGTTCTAGTTAATAATCTTCAGCCTACCTCCAGAGGATTACCTAAAACATCCCGCCCATTAGTCCAAACCAACCAGATTAGGAAAACTGTCCCAGTAAGAAAACTGTGTGTGAATCTCCCCCCTGAATCACTACCATATACTACAATTCTAACTGGAGTGGCCCCACTTGAAGAGGGAAAGGGGGAAACCTATAGAGAATTATTTAATAAAGTAAATTTTTGGTTAAATAAGAACTGACCACTCCCACCTTCGTCCAAAGCAGCAATTCTTAATGTTAGGAGGGTGGATTGGGTGGGACATAGCAAAAAAGATCTCGAGGGGGATTGTGTTGTCATCAGTTTTTGGGAGCCTTGGGTAGCAGAGCTCATCTGCAGAGAACCGAGATTCGGTAGAATGGGTGATGTTCAAACTTTGACCCTACATTATTTTTACCCTAAACTTAATTTTGCTCCTCGCCGCAACCTTTTCCACCAAAGCAACAGCTCTAGAGATAGATATCCTTCTGAGGTGGCTATACATCCAATGTTTCTGCCCCATCTTTCAAATCGGTTTGCACCATTAAGTAGGTTGGACGGGGTGGACTGACTCAACAGTGGGTTGGTGGATAAAAGTTCGAGGGAGACCAGTTTGTCTAATGGAGCTATATCCCCCTATTCCTCATGTGTACAGGTGTCAGGTAGTGGTATTGAACTACCAGGAATTAATGCAGAAGTTATCCTGGAGGATCAACTGGGAAATGGTCCCATTGATATAAGAGTGGTGGATGAATGTTCAAGGAGTACCTTTACACAAGTTAGAAGTGGGGGGGCTGTTGATCTACCTGTTAAAGCACCAGCTGATCCCGTGAACTTTCTTAGGATTTTGTCATTGAATATTGCGGGGTTAAAGGGGAAAATGGACGAGACTAGTTGGGGGGCTTTTGTAGAGCAATATGATATTGTTGTATTTCAGGAAAGCTGGTCAACCGATGCATTATTTCGCTTGGGTTATCTGAACTTTTTTAAACCAGCACACAAAGGTCCAAAGGGACGCCCGTCTGGGGGGGCTTGTTATCTGGATTCGACAATCCTTGAGCTTTAGGACCCATGAGCTATCTATACTAAATGATGATCTACAAGGGTTAAAACTTAGTAGGGCAAATACTCGGGACTTATATCTAATTAATATATATGCAAGGGGTCGACCAGGAGGGAAGAGCCCCAAAATTATCAAGGATCTAGATCTCTTATTGAATGATATTGGTAGTGAAAAGTGTGTAACAGTGTTGGGGGATCTTAATTGTACGTTCGAACCATTATCGACGTTAGAAGATGGGTGCTATGGCGAAGTTGATCAGCTATGGAATATCCCTAGTTTAACCCTACCGCCAGTTAAAAAGGTAACCGAGGCCGCGTTGCAGTGGCTTGGAATTTGTCTGGAGTGGAACTTAAGGGCAGCAAATGGGAGGTCTAGGTCTGATTTGGCAGGAAGTGCCACTTTTGATAACGGTTACAGTACAAGTCGGATAGACTACTTTTTAATTAAAATGGAGTTTTGGAGCCAATTAGAGGATATGGAAATAATTGTTAGACCAGAAAGTGACCATAATCCTCTATCTATAAATCTGAAAGATGAAGGAGGTTTGTTTAGAAATAACGTAACAAACTACACCACAGCGGGGGCAGTCCTTACAAATGACTGTCGTAGGGTACGCTGGGGAAGGGTTTTGGAAGATTCTGGTGTCTTAGTAAAAATTTCACATGAAGTAATAGCAGCAACCAAAAGAGTGAAGTCTTTATTGGATGCCACGGGTTCATTGGAGCGAATTGGTACAATCCATGAGTCCCTATTCGCAAAACTAAATTCCTTCTTTACAATTACGGGTGGCTTGACAAAAACTAGTAGGAACCCCCTGGGAGCAAAATGGTATGACAAGAAATGCCGGAAGGCTCATAGCTCCCTGATAGCTGCTATCAAAACACGGGAAACTACGGATATCAAAGCAGAGAGGTCAAAATACAAGAAAGTTCTAAAACAAGCCAAGACAGCATGGGACGACCAACGTTGGCTGGATCTCTATGAGGCTAGCTTGTCTGCCAACCAGCTTAAATTTTGGCAGGTAGTTAAATGGGGAGGGTCAGGTGTTTCACAAACCCCGGCAAACCATGTTCCAGCCGAGACCTGGGTCGAGTATTTCTCGAACCAGTTCAGTAGCATGCAAATAGGAAGCCATACCATAGGGGTGAGTAATCTGTCCCTCTCCCCGGTCGTTAACTGTGGGAGTATAGTTTTTTCTGAATCTGAGACAGTGAATGCGCTAAAACAGGTCAAATCTGGCAAAGCACCTGGTATGGACCGTGTCCCAGCAGATATCTTTAAGCATGATATGGAAAACTGGGTTCCTTATATTACCTCCCTAGCCAACGCCATCGCTAGAGGAGCGGGAATTCCATACTCCTGGAAAGGGGCTGAGATTCTCCCCGTACACAAAAAAGGGGATAAGTCTAATGCTGCGAATTATCGCCCTATTAGCCTTATTGATGCCCTACAGAAGGTAATTGCTAGAATGTTGCTGGGAAGAATTCAGTCTTGGATGAGGGAAGACAACATCCTGTCCCCGTTACAGGCTGGCTTTAGGGCCAGCACAAGCACTGTCGACCATGTGTTAAGATTTATTATGATTTACTGGAAGACAGTGTATCTAGGAGATGGCACAATATATGCAGCGTTCGTAGATCTTAAATCTGCGTTCGATCTGGTCCCAAGAGAAAAGATGTGGGTAGCTCTAAGCACAATGGGAATGCCCCCTGAACTACTTGAGTTAACAATTAGGCTACACGAAGAAAACTTTGCCAGAGTGAGATGGGGTAGCCAGGGTCAGGTGACAGGATCTTTCCCAGTGACCCGAGGAGTAAGACAGGGATGTGTCTTGGCACCATCCCTGTTTTTACTCTTCATTAACCAGGTAGTGCAGTTTCTTTCTACCACACCAACTGATGCCCCAGTTTTGGGTGGGACTAAGTTCCCACTTTTAATCTTTGCCGATGACACTTTAATTTTGGCCAAAACACAGGTGGGTCTCCAGACTGCTATAAATAAATTTGTGGAGTTCTGTAGTATAAATGATCTAGAAATTAACGTCTCGAAAACTAAATTCATGGTCTTGACCAAGCATAAATCGCTAAGGGGTCACATAACCATGAATGGTACCATCTTGGAACAAGTAGGGGTAATGCCCTACCTAGGGGCGACTATAGATTACCTGTTACGCTGGAGGGAGAAGATCGAGGCACTCTGCTTAAAATGTGCCCGTTTATCTGGTTGTCTTGTTAAAGAACAGCGCTGCTCCCTACCGAAAAGAATTCTGCCAGCACTAAAAATCTACAAAGCAAAAATTAGTTCAGCCACCCTTTATGGCTCGGATCTAAGGGGAAATGTAGATATCGCCCCTCTGGATAAAATCCAGAATAAGTTTTTCCGAAGCTTGGTAGGTCTCCCATCATCGACACCATCACTTCCCCTTATGCTAGATATGGGCTGCCAATCCATTAAAAACCAGGCGCAATATAGGATGGTAGCCTTATGGAGACGTATCTGGTCCACACCGGAATTATCTATGTTTGCTAACGAGATTCTGGATGTGCGATCGGTACTAGGATCAGGGAACATATCCTGGTTTAAAACCGTGAAGGCTACACTTTCTAGAATGGGTCTCCATATGCAATGGTCAGATCCGGGAAACCAGGTATTCCCGTCAAAAAAAGAATTTAAACTGTTGTTTTGGGCCACCGTAAAAGAAGATATGGTTTTGCTCTCTAAGAATTCTAATCTGACTGGTACTTTCCTGCTCCACAAAGTAGTTTCACAAACTGAGACCTACTGGGACACTATTACTAAGAGTGTAGACAAGAAACTCTATCACCAATTTAGAGTTGGTACGCTACCAATAAGGGAATATACTAACAAATGGCAAAAAAACGTGTTTTTGTACTGTCCCTTTTGCAGTGAGCAAAGGGAATCATTGGGCCACTTTCTTTTCGCCTGCCCTGCTTACTGCGCAGCACGTCGGAAATGGCTTAAACCCATATGTAGAAGGGTAAATGTACGGGTATGTGAAGAAGCGTTGCATATTTTAAGATCTAATACAGCTGAGTGGTTGTCCATTGGCATGGCAAAATACCTCGGATGGGCCTGGATCATTAGAGCTAGGCGCATTAATGGTGATAAAAGAGGGAATAGTTACAGCAGGACCATACCAATATGAGTTGTTTAAATTGAAAAATATTTTTAACTCTCAATGAAATAAAACGTCTTCTTTTTGATGTAATGTATTTTAATCGCTTTTTAAAGAAAATTTCTGTTTACAATGTACTTTTTAAAGACTCGTATTCTTTAAAGTTCTACTTTTGTATATGTATTATATGTTGTCTTTTATGAAGAAAACTTCGAAATAAAGACGTTAAAAAACTGAAACTGAAAAAAACTGAGATAAAGAGTGTATAACCTGCGTGGTAACTTTTGCTTGGGAAACTGATTCTCCACTGGAACTCCCATCTGGAAATCCTGAATATTTTAAACTGAGGGTTGTTACCAAACTACTCATTTTTGGGTTATATCTGTAGTCTCCTTCCTCAATTCTCTATTCTCTTCTGTAACCGAAATTAATTCTCTCTGTATCCCTTCTAGGATTTCTCCTAATTTATTTTAATCCAATCCTTTTGCCATTCTGCTCGGGTGCCGAAAATAACGTGGGCACTTGACTCTGTCAGATCTGTCAGAACTCTGTCAGAACACGAGCCCTTCTTCAACTGGCACAGGAGCAGAATGCCGCTAGTTCCCGATACCCCTACAAGATTCCACAGCCAACGCATTTTAATGCGCTAGCTAATGACATCCCACGGGGAAAAGGGGATTGGACAGAGAAGAGACAGCCACTCTGCTATTCTTCTGTATTCGTCTTCTTATGTCTTCTTTCTTTTCTCCCGCTATTTTCTAGCTTGACAGGTAAGTATGTCTCTGCAAGAAAATGTGCCCGTAAAAATATTGACACTTATGTTATTTCAAATAAACTGTCTTAATTCCTGTTCACCTACCCTGTATGTCTGTGGCCAACGCTTCTCTTCTGTTTATAAGTGTTGCCTATATTCTACATGCTGTGAACTAAAAGTAAGACAATTAATATGAGTTCCTAGTTTTACCTTAATGTCCTTTCTATTCTTGTGTTTTGCAGATTGTCCCACCTTTTTAACTTACAGCTGGTGTTTCAACTGAATTCTATGAGGTAGGTTGAATTCAGTATTATCTTGCTTCACCTTGTCTGCTATTTAAACTGTATGCTCCTTAAACAACTCGAATTATTTACTAAGAATATTGCTGAAGTTAATTCACTCCAACCGTGATATTTCCTATCACGCAGGAAAACGCGCTAGGAAAATATCTTACTACTTTCGTTTATTTCCTTCAGAAATAATTGCTGCATGTAGCTTGTGCTGACTCCGCCGATTACTAAGTGTTCATATATTTGAGCATGCCCAGAAACACCTAACGAAAACTCATGCGCAGAGCAACTGTAAGCGAGTCCTTCACATCACTGCATTTGCGCATGCTCTAACAAGAAAGAATATGATCCGGAACAGTCTTACTTGACTGGAGACCCCTCTGTGATCTTTTTCGGTAGATTCCTGAAATTCGGAGCATGACGAAGAGTATACCCTATACTGACTTTGCGCGCTTTGCTCACATGACCTCCGACGCCTCGAACTTCGGTATAGTGCGCCACAACCCGGGCCCAACACCTGAATCATGGTAATTGCAATCTTCAGCTAGAACGCTAACCTGTTGTTCCAAGCACGGAATCTCGGCAGCCATTTTTGTTGTAGTACATGCCATTATGTTACTGAGTCCTTGACTAATTTTCTCTTTTGACCTAATCTTGTGTGCTATTGTATTCACCAGCTGTCGTGTTCTTAAATGTGGTTTAACCATCCTGACAATCCTGACACTGGTACTCAATATGATTTTGGAGTGTTTCATGATTTTGGGCTGTTGTTGACATCCTTTGACACCCAACAAAGAATGGCCCAAGAATTTAGCATTTACTCTCTCAAAGAGAAATGCTTTTTGAAAATGAGCTGCACATAAGAGTGGCGATGACATAGTTTCATTATGTAACAATTTTGCAGACCAAGTTGCAAAATGTTGTGCTCTTATGTCTAGTACATTGTCATTAAATGAGAATGAAACAGAAGTTAAAATGTAATTAATTTACTGTCAGCTCAAATTCTTGAAGAACATAGGAATTTGAAAAATATAACATCACAGGATGTAAAGAAAAGCAGGATAGCTCCAAGATAAAAATGATTGTGGAGATCAACTGATGGCAGGTATGTGTTGTCAGACTCAATATTACTGCAGATGACAAAATACATGCACAGACCTACACATGTGGGATGTGACGGCATGATGAATACATTTAAGAATGTTGGTTTAATAATAATTTTCTAGATATTTCAAAAAAACTTTGTCAAAAGTCTGTAACATACCAGAAGGTAAATGTGGGGAGGAGGACACCAGTGACTATGGGAGCAGAGGGTCATTTCACAGGGCTGCAGGTGGATTGTGCAGATGCCACCATACAATGGCATTAAATATATTTTAGTGATCATTTGTGTAAAAATGAATTGAGCCATATCCATCTTTGGTATGTGAATCTTTGACTGTAGTCAAAGATTCGCATAGGTGTGGATGTAGCGCAACAAGGAGAAATACTTTTAATTCCTTCAATTCCTAGATCAGGGATAGATGTGTATAAAAAATTCCCACCTAGGCAAGGAGAAATACTTTTAATTCGCCATGTTTTTTCTCTTTGTTTGCTTGCTGCATTCTGCAGCATGCACAGAAATAGGAAAATAATGTATGTAACAAGGACCCCCTGAGTCAAAAATTCCTTCAATTCCTAGATCAGGGATAGATGTGTATGAAAAATTCCCACCTAGGCAATTGTATTGTCTTATCTGTACAATGACAACTAAGGGACGCAACACATTAATAACTAAGGTAACACATTAACAACTAAGGTTCTGTTTATTTATTAACAAATTACTTATAAAAACACATATTTCATAGAAAGACTTGTTTCCATATATAATATAGATCAAATCAGAGAATATTAATAAAACAAATTCATAAAGTTATACAATTAAAAACAAGAACACAACAAGTGGCACAACAATTAATTCAAATTCAGCGCGCGTTTCGGCGACCAGCGCCTTCTTCAGGAATTGCCACGTATTGCCTAGAGAAAACGTGTAATGAAATACATTCATTAAAACCATTACATCTTTAATATATCTCATGTACAAAGATTAAATCAAATCATTACATTTTAAACACAAAACCCACAAGTGAACAATAAAAAGTATGTTTGGTACCTCACTTTTAGATAGACAAGAAAGACTACTGAGGATAAGTCTTATTTTAAACAGATTTCTTCAATGCTCCTTTTAGACCAATACTTTTATCATTCATGAAGATATGAAAACTAATAAACAATTGGTTAAATGTATTAAAATCCAGAGAATAGGTCACGATATATATCCATTATATAAATACTGAGATCAGTAGAGGTGCATTAATCGCGTTAATCTAGTTAAATTAGAACCTATCTAGAATGTAGCAAGGCTTGTTAAATTACTTATTTGAGACACTTTCAAAGGATTGTTTTTTCCTTATGGATATAGTGATTAAGTTATCTGTAGAAAGATAAAGTATTTTTAGAGTCAGCAAAATCCCATCATTTAAAAGGACCTTAATGCATTCAAAGCGGGTCTATTTCCAAGCTTTAAGTAATACTTACACTAATTTGATAATAAGTTCTTCCTAGCATCTTATTTTCTCAAAATAGTGAGCTGATAGCGAACTGTTAGTCTTCACAAGGCTGGTAAAACATAACCAAGGCACTTCTTATATTCGGTGAAGCCAATGTCGCTTGTCACAAGTAATCGTCTTTTAATTTTTTTTCTAAATAACAAAAATATCGAAAATAGATAAATAAACATATATCTCAAGTCTACGGAGCCAGCAAATATATAGCAGAGGCCCACATTGACGATTTAGATTTCATAATGCCGTAAAAACAATATTCCAATATATTGAAACGACAGCTAGTGTCTTCTGGAATCTATAGTACAAATTGGAACACGGGCCTATGGACTCAAACATATTTTTGGAAAGGGAGAATGAAAGGAAGGCCTGTGATAGGACGCCATCCAAATATCTCATCACTTTATATCCAGAACATAGTGTGCTCTTAACTAACCACACATATATCTAGTATATAAAACTGCGATCTAATAACGGCTAACAAACAAAATTCTACTTTTAAATAATGCCAGCAAAATTACCTCATATATTTAGACGACAAAATTGGGTTTTCCGATATCTGAGAAGTTATTAGGATACGAGGCTGCATATCAATACAAAAAATTAAATTAAAAGATAGCTTGCAATGCAAACCTCGTATCAATGTCTATGTTTTTTATGCAAGGAGGACAGTGATTACCTAATATGTAAAAATCGAAAACCGCAGACTTCTCATATGCCAATAGTTATCAAGGGGACAAGACTGCAAGAGATAAACAAAAAGACAATTCAAACAGTCGCACTAAATGTTAAAGAAAGGTACATCTATATCCATTTAGCAAATCATATAGCTTTAACAAAAACAGGATTACCTAAAACATGACATTTGTAGACCTTAGTCCTCTGGTATTTTGATGAGTTACGAGGCGCAAAACTGCAAAGATAAGCAGTAATTTACGAAGCGCAAAGCTGCAAAGATATGAAGAAGGGTAATGTAAGCGGTCACATTTAAAGCCAAAGAAGATCACCTTTGTAGATACCAAGCAGCGGTCCGCCTTTACCTTTGATAGTGCTTTGCTAGTGGAAACCAGAGGCGAACGGCGTCTTACGTCATACAGCTGCTGATGGTGGGAAGATATCAACAGACCGTTGAATTCGAGGCCCTTTAAATACTAGCCATACATTGGATGGTCCTGCCACAGTAGGTCATGTGTTATTAACCGAGATTGGTTAACCAAAGCATACTTTAAAAATAAACAAGAAAAGCGGACTCCAGACCCAATATCTCCAAACACGAAGAGCATAACGCTAATCACAGATGACTAAAAATCAACTACCCTTCAAAGAAATGGGTTAATATATTTGCGGCTAGGGAAAAGGATACTATAAACTAAGGAAATATGAAAGTTAAAAACCACTCTATCTTAAATTCGAGTAAGAATATATTTCTCCTTAATGCATCAAGGTTGATACGTGATGACTAAATATAGAAAAAAGAAAAAAACGAGCATGGATAGCAAGTGGCAGAATCACCAGTGAGGGGGAGAAAATAATATTCTGAAAAGGATACGACTGGAAAATCTGTTATGATGCAGATAGAAATCGCAAAGCAAACAACTAGCTATCTACTAGTATACATATAGTTATGCGGCGATATAGAAATACGCGCAGCCCAAGAGAACATCAAATGGGAAAGTAATATATTGTGTTCTCTAGCTAGTATAACATCAACATGGGGAAAAAATTATATAGTCTCAGCACAGTAACTCATTTTCCTATTTTTCTTGATTTGGTAAGACTGATTCATAGGGCATTTCCACCATTTTTTGCATTGCCTTTAGGATTTCTGAACTGAAGGGGCTTGAAACGCAGACCCGCTTTTTTTCGGCCAAAAGAATTATGAACAAAGTCGAATTTTTTTTTGACACAGTGCATGTTGTAACTTGTTTTCTATGGCATTCAGTTGAACGTTTCTAAAGAAAAACCAATCATTTTGTTGTATAGGGTGAATGCTTGTGATGTGGTGAGTGAGTGAGAACAGAACATGAATATGTATGGAATGGTATGAAGTGGGAGGAATGCTTGAGTAGGATGTGTATGAGATTGTATTTTAACTGGAAGGTTTTTTGAGGTGCAATGTACAATGGTTTGAAGAAATGTAGAATGTGCATTTTTTATATGTGAAGAACAAATTGAAATAAATAAAAGGATTCCTTTCGGACGGAAAAAGTGGTCTGTGGCACATGTTGTTGGACTTTCAATATGGCCCCTCGAAAATGAATGAGTATGAATAAGGCATCATTACTGGCAATTGTTTTCTTCTTTGTTAATTTGAGGTTTGGCCTTACTGTTTTGAGCCCAAACCCAGTCTTGGTATTGGCTCGCTTTGCAAGGCATGCAGTAATCGAGTATGGAGTGGAAGCTCCGTGGAAGCTACGCCCACTCTCTGCCCATTTTTTTAATTGGCTGGTGTCATTGTCTTTTGTAAATGATGCAGTCTGATTGATTATGAGGGTTGTTAGTCCCTCCTTATTATGGTCATGTCGTCATTTGTACCCTCCCATGGCTACTGTCCCCTTTACTTTGAGTGTTACACAGTATGGTACCCGTTATTTAGACTGTGAGGACTACTTTGTCCATGCCTTCCTGCCCTCTTCTCTGCCCTCCCCCACCCACACTCCTGTTGTCCGTGCTTCCCCGCCTCCCATTGTCCCTAAAACAATGCAATAGTTCCTGCATAAATGCGAGTCCTATTGCATTGCAAATGCTTGTTTCCCTCACTTTCACTATTTTAAGTCAACAGTTGCCTTACACTCCTACTGTCACTCTTTCCCTCGATGCACATTTCTTTAACTACCATTGTCACGCTCCCAACTCATTAACGCCAGTTTCTGCTCCCTACTGTCCATGTTCTCATGTGGCTGTCGCTATTTCACCTTGCTGAAAGTCTCCTTGGACTTTAACCCACCTACACCTCCCCCCTTGTTGTCACTATTTGCTACTCTGACCCATTCAGTCTGCTTTGCGCTTTTGCTGTGGACTGCTCACAACCTCCTCACATTAGAGCCCCTTCATCCTATTACCACCTGTCCTTACATAAAAATCCAAGTCATCCGGCCCCATCACTTTGACGCTTCTCAGTAACTCTTCTCTTCATGTACCTTTACTCTCTCACTTAAATCTTAATGTCCCAAATCCCTCTGTGAGCAGCTCACACAGGCTAGAGTTTTCCTTTGCAGCATGGGGTATGAAGCCCTGGTTTTACAGGATCAAACATTAATACACATCCCAGAAAGCCAAGGGATAACAGTGCCGGGCGAGCTACCCACGTATGGGAATTAGGTAATCACTGTCCTCCTTGCATAAAAAACATAGACATTGATACGAGGTTTGCATTGCAAGCTATCTTTTAATTTAATTTTTTGTATTGATATGCAGCCTCGTATCCTAATAACTTCTCAGATATCGGAAAACCCAATTTTGTCGTCTAAATATATGAGGTAATTTTGCTGGCATTATTTAAAAGTAGAATTTAGTTTGTTAGCCGTTATTAGATCGCAGTTTTATATACTAGATATATGTGTGGTTAGTTAAGAGCACACTATGTTCTGGATGTAAAGTGATGAGATATTTGGATTGGCGTCCTATCACAGGCCTTCCTTTCATTCTCCCTTTCTAAAAATATGTTTGAGTCCATAGGCCCATGTTCCAATTTGTTCTATAGATTCCAGAAGACACTAGCTGTTGTTTCAATATATTGGAATATTGTTTTTACGGCATTATGAAATCTACATCATCAATGTGGGCCTCTGCTATATATTTGCTGGCTCCGTAGACTTGAGATATATGTTTATTTATCTATTTTCGATATTTTTGTTATTTAGAAATAAAATTAAAAGACGATTACTTGTGACAAGCGACATTGGCTTCATCGAATATAAGAAGTGCCTTGTTTATGTTTTACCAACCTTGTGAAGACTAACAGCTCACTATCAGCTCACTATTTTGAGAAAAAAAGATGCTAGGAAGAACTTATCAAATTAGTGTAAGTATTACATAAAGCTTGGTAATAGACCCGCTTTGAATGCATTAAGGGCCTATTAAATGATGGGATTTTGCTGACTCTAAAAATACTTTATCTTTCTACAGATAACTTAATCACTATATCCATAAGGAAAAACCAAACCTTTGAAAGTGTCTTAAGTAAGTAATTTAACAAGCCTTGCTACATTCTAGATAGGTTCTAATTTAACGCGATTAACACGATTAATGCACCTCTACTGATCGCAGTATTTATATAATGGATATATATCTTGACCTATTCTCTGGATTTTAATACATGTAACCAATTGTTTATTAGTTTTCATATCTTCATGAATGATAAAAGTATTGGTCTAAAATGAGCATTGAAGAAAACTTTTGAAAATAAGACTTATCCTCAGTAGTCTTTCTTATCTATCTAAAAGTGAGAGGTACCAAACATACTTTTTATTGTTCACTTGTGGGTTCTGTGTTAAAAATGTAATGATTTGATTTAATCTTTGTACATGAGATATATTAAAGATGTAATGGTTTTAATGAATGTATTTCATTACACATTTCCTCTAGGTAATACGTGGCAATTCCTGAAGAAGGCGCTGGTCACCGAAACGCGCATCGAATTTGAATTATTTGTTGTGCCACTTGTTGTGTTCTTGTTTTTAATTGTATACCTTTATGAATTTGTTTTATTAATATTCTCTGATTTGATCTATATTATATATGGAAACAAGTCTTTTTATGAAATATGTGTTTTTATATGTAATTTGTTAATAAACAAACAGAACCTTAGTTGTTAATGTGTTACCTTAGTTGTTAATGTGTTGCCTCCCTTAGTTGTCATTGTACAGATAAGACAATACAATTGCCTAGGTGGTTATTTTTCATACAGAAATAGGAAAATGCCATCAATTATTGCAATTGTGAAGGAAGGTGTCCCTTACTGCACGAAATCAATTATTTCCTCTATGCAGGCATCTTTGCAACATGGCATAAAGGTGTCGATGTTGGTACATGGCTGCTGTTTTGTGCACTGAGGCAGGGGAGAAGGACAGGAATGCGCCGTGTCTCGTAGATATGGTGCATTCCTACCCTTTTATTTGACGCACCACAGCTCAGCTGGAACTTTTGCTGCACTGCAGTGCATCAAAATAGAGTAAATGAGGCCATATGTGTGTACTTTTCTTACTTTTTCTGGACAAGTGTGCGCATATTGAAAGCTTTAGTTTATAGGAGCCAGAACAGGGATTAAAAATTGCAATTTTCACAGAAATTTCTATTCCTAATGTATGATAATATTCTTTCTAAATGTGTAATTACTAATAGGCCTCAATTCGGCTGACCGCATGAATAATATTGAGGTAGGTCACAGTGTGCAACCCATTAGGACAGACAGCCATCAAAGGTATGGTGGCCTGCTGGGGTCAGCAGACCACCATGTCTCTGATTTCTTTTAAATAACGCATTTTGTGTTGTAATGGTGCTCATTTTCTGTGAAAGAAAATGGGCTATGTTAAAAAAAACATTTAGCTTTAATTTTTTAAGAAAAGAGATCGGTTTGTGTGACCGCTGCCAACACTTAAAAATATTTGTTTTCATTTCTTAAGGCGTGTTCCTTTGGGACCCCCATGCTGTTTGAGATTTGCTTACCACCTTCTTTGAAGAGGTAGTAAAATATTCCTGTTTTTGCGACCAGAATTTGGTTGCAAAACATACACCCTAAAGAATGACTATTTGGAAGGGATGCCCTAAACATGCCCCTTCCAAACAGTGATTCCTTATTACTTTCTAAACCCATTTAACAGTTTGGTAACAAGTTAAAGAATCGTGAAGTGGGTTTAGTACATTTGTGCAAGCCAGTTAGCAGTCACAAATCCTGTGATGTAGCACATCGCAGGCTTTACAACTGCTAAAAATACATGGGAACCAAGCAACTTTGAATTAGTTTCTTGTTTCCACTGGAAGCTATTGATTGCCTATCACATGAGTGTGGTAATCATTACAGCTCTATGCAGCTGCATGAAACACAGTTATTACCTGGCTAATCTTGTTTTAGTAAGACTGATTCATAGGGCATTTCCACCATTCATTTTACGTAGGACCATTTTTTGCCTTGCCTTTAGGATTTCTGAACTGAAGGGGCTTGAAACGCAGACCCGCTTTTTTTCGGCCAAAAGAATTATGAACAAAATCGAATTTTTTTTTTACACAGTGCATGTAGTAACTTGTTTTCTATGGCATTCAGTTGAACGTTTCTAAAGAAAAACCAATCATTTTGTTGTATAGGGTGAATGCTTGTGATGTGGTGAGTGAGTGAGAACAGAACATGAATATGTATGGAATGGTATGAAGTGGGAGGAATGCTTGAGTAGGATGTGTATGAGATTGTATTTTAACTAGAAGGTTTTTTGAGGTGCAATGTACAATGGTTTGAAGAATTTTAGAATGTGCATTTTTTATATGTGAAGTACAAATTGAAATAAATAAAAGGATTCCTTTCGGACGGAAAAAGTGGTCTGTGGCACATGTTGTTGGACTTTCAATATGGCCCCTCGAAAATGAATGAGTATGAATAAGGCATCATTACTGGCAATTGTTTTCTTCTTTGTTAATTTGAGGCTTGGCCTTACTGTTTTGAGCCCAAACCCAGTCTTGGTATTGGCTCGCTTTGCAAGGCATGCAGTAATCGAGTATGGAGTGGAAGCTCCGTGGAAGCTACGCCCACTCTCCGCCCATTTTTTTAATTGGCTGGTGTCATTGTCTTTTGTAAATGATGCAGTCTGATTGAATATGAGGGTTGTTAGTCCCTCCCTATTATGGTCATGTCGTCATTTGTACCCTCCCATGGCTACTGGCCCCTTTACTTTGAGTGTTACACAGTATGGTACCCGTTATTTAGACTGTGAGGACTACTTTGTCCATGCCTTCCTGCCCCCTTCTCTGCCCTCCCCCACCCACACTCCTGTTGTCCGTGCTTCCCCGCCTCCCGTTGTCCGTAAAACAATGCAATAGTTCCTGCATAAATGCGAGTCCTATTGCATTGCAAATGCTTGTTTCCCTCACTTTCACTATTTTAATTCAACAGTTGCCTTACACTCCTACTGTCACTCTTTCCCCTCGACGCACATTTCTTTAACTACAATTGTCACGCTCCCAACTCATTAACGCCAGTTTCTGCTCCCTACTGTCCATGTTCTCATGTGGCTGTCGCTGTTTCTCCTTGCTGAAAGTCTCCTTGGACTTTAACCCACCTACACCTTCCCCCTTGTTGTCACTATTTGCTACTCTGACCCATTCAGTCTGCCTTGCGCTTTTGCTGCGGACTGCTCACAACCTCCTCACATTAGAGCCCCTTCATCCTATTATCACCTGTCCTTACACAAAAATCCAAGTCATCCGGCCCCATCACTTTGACGCTTCTCAGTAACTCTTCTCTTCATGTACCTTTACTCTCTCACTTAAATCTTAATGTCCCAAATCCCTGTGTGAGCAGCTCACACAGGCTAGAGTTTTCCTTTACAGCATGGGGTATGAAACCCTGGTTTTACAGGATCAAACAGTAATACACATCCCAGAAAGCCAAGGGATAACAGTGCCGGGTGAGCTACCCACGTATGGGATTGGGAAGACCGGAAGCTACACACTGATGACGTGTACTTACTGCACATTTTGATCACTACCCCATTCTGTCATCTTTTGCACGTGACCTCAGTCAAAAAAATAATTCTCTTTGGGTGGCTTAAAACACCATAGCACAAATGCTCAGACACATAACCATATCACCAGAACATAACACCACCACCATCAAAGGGCCAAGTGCTGAATAATTTTACAGTACCAATATTTTATTAAAAGTAGACCAGACAAATGGTCACACATGGAACATATTTTGCATAAAGTATTAAAAAGACTTTTTTACATCAAAATGAAAACATCATACATCATATACATTGCAAAAGAAATTTTTAAAAGGACAGATAAATTAGTGCAACATTGGGAGAAACTGCAAGAAAAATAATTTGTCATTTAAAGGCAATTACATAAGACCAAGATCACTTGTCCAACATTTCATTTTCTGTGTAAATACATTTGTATTTGTCACAAATGTCTCTACAGTCTAAAATGTGCCTTTTTATTAAAGAAGCATCAACACGTTTCGGTGGGTGTAATTCTTTAAGCACCACCTTCTTCAGGACAAGAGATGATATTTCCCAAACCTCAACACAAATCTGTACATAATTATAATAACAGAGAAATAAAAAAGAACAGTTAACCCTTGATAGGTGCAAATATACACAATGTTTACATACTGGTGATATCTGTCACAACACACAACCCCTTTCCATACGGCAAGACACAGTAAACTTTGTCAATAAGTTACAGCCGGTAAAGACACTAGAGGGGGCTTCAGTAATCTTGAACTGACCCCTGTATGTCTCCTTCACACTAATAAGACACCCCATGTCCTAATATTGCAATTACACACATACATACACAATCACATACAGTATCCAGTATTGACCAACTTATTGGTACCTTCTATAGCAACACTTTCAGGGGTGGATTAACCTCCCTTTCAGTTAGACAACTCTGATGTTCTGAAATATGAATGGATCTATCTTATTCAGGGTAGGACATATACTCCATAATAGAATATTTTAAGTGGATAAGTCTTTTACCTCCAACCCCTTTATTTCATGCCTCCAATGATTGGAGGAAGATAAGGCCAATCTATGCATCTGTACTGAAACATACAAACAGAACAGTGATCATTGTTGTGTCCTGTTTTCATAACTCAGGTAGGTAATACAAAATTATTCATTTATTCATGTCACCATAATTACCTTCAAATCGAATATCCAGGTGCACACGTGACACCCTTTCACATATCAATATATATCTGGGCCTCAGACTAATTTTTTCCTCCTCCTCTAAGTTCCTCAGGTTTCTCATGTTACTTCAGAAGCCTATGGTATATCTGAAATATATGAGACGCTTCCAAGTTCTAGCAAACTCAAATTGTTTAAATATTAATTGCTGAACTTGAGTCTGCATTATCTTCATCAATGGATTAACTCTCTACCTTCGAGTGATCCAATTAAAGGAACTTTCATCCTACGATCTATCCAGAGGGCTATAAAATTAAATATATCTAGATCATACATCTTCTTTCTTTTTAGATATCCAAAATCCTACAGTCTATATTCATTGTTTTATAAATGTCTTTTAAACTTGTGGTACCTGATATGTTCTCAGTATATTCTACTCATCAATTTGTGATTAACTACAATACCCTTTGTACAGATAAATACTTGACGAATTTATCTGCACAAATTCAGTTTCTAGCAGTCATATTATATGGCATTAGACAAGCTCCATAACCCACATTCCTCAGGGTGCTCTGTATATGGACAACCAAGTGGGCAGCCTAATATTATTTCCCACAGGCGCACCCGATATCGTAAAACGGCAACACCCTCAATAGGAGCTCCCGGCCCAGGCTTGTTAAATGGCTAGTTAAATAGTCCGCCTCGTTTCTTCAAACAGGACCGTGTTCGGTATGTAAACCGACACCATCAACTTTTCAAACTTCAACATCCCCTGATTCAGTGCAACCCATGATTAGCCCGAAGATAAGAATCTGCTGCTCTTTCTTACCTCATATTAGCCATCTGCATGCGGGGTATCAAAGCCTCCATGGACAAAAAAAAATTGAATCTCCATAGCCCTGGCGGCAATCCGGTTTTTGGAATTACCCTCCCTTATCCATGCGACCACCTACGTCAGTGCCGGAAAACCAGATTATCATAATTCTACATGGCCATCTTAGCCTGCCTATCCATGTATATTTTTTCATCATGTTGTATGCCATTTAGAGTGTTTAAACTAGTTACATTCTTGTAAAGATATTCTTATAAAGATATTCTCGTATAGTAAAACTCTCTGTTTCCACTCAACCCCATAAATAGGGTCAAGTTCAGTAATTTTCAACCTACAAACCCTTGCACCTCAAGTTAAGAATCTCACCTACACTACAATTTCTCTGCTATATCGTGTAAGCTGCCCTAATATGCACACTAATCAGATGACCATATACAAATTTATAACCATTCTTTTAGACATCTCCTACCAGGCGCTCCCATTCCTCTTTGGAATTAAGGCCATTTTGGACTGTGTTAAGCCACGAAATGCACCACTGCTCTCTTGCTTTCCGCTTGAGATCAATGTTACCGCCTCGTTTGTCAATAGTAAAATCTTCTCCAAAATGAACCGTCTTATATCTTGGTCATTATGTCCCATTTCAAGAAAATGGGCTAGCAGGGGGACATTGAGTTTTTTTTTCTAATCGCATAACGATGTTCCTGGAGCCTTTTGTGGAGTTCCCTTCTTGTTTCTCCTACGTAGCCCTTGCCACATGGGCAACGTAAGAGATACACTATGTTCTTCCTCCTACAGTTGTTAAGGGTCCTAGATTGAATGTGACAACCATTGTGTTCCATACTTTTAGAATCAATGCATAAGGCGCAAACATTGCATGTGCCACACCTATCATTACCAACAGCTAGCTGGCCTTTTCTCTAATGTACTCTGTGCACTCTGTACTCCTTCCCTGTTGGTATGTACCAACGCATTCTTCAAATTTCTATTTCTTTTAAACACAAATAGGGGTATATCTAGTTTATTCTCCTCATCATCATTGACAATATGCCCCTTACTATTTATCAAATTTGTAATCCTATTACTGATATGAGAGAAATTGTTCACAAAGACCACCTTTCCCATATATTCTTTCTTTGTACAGTCATCATTGCCTCTCTGTCATAAAATCTGACTCGCTTACACGAGTGAGATATTAGTTTATTGGGGTATCCCATATCTTTAAATTTCTTTTTTAAAACTTCAGCACGCCTGTAAAAATCCATTATCCCATTGAGACTTGGGGTGGAAGCTTGAAATATGGATCAAGGTGTTCTTGGCCATCAGTTTAGTGTAAAGTTCCACCTCCAAAATCCTATCCCTCTCCTTGATGGAAATATCTAGAAAGTCAACTTTTAACCTACTGTACTGTGATGTAAATTTAAGATTGGGGTCCCCCATATTTAACCATACCAAGAACTCTTCTAGCTGTACAACATCACCTTTCCAAATGAAGAAAATGTTATCTATGTAGCGGTACCATCCTGCCACATTTTCAAAAACCAGTACAAGTTCATTATATATATGTATCTTCTCAAACTCCCCTATGTAGAGACATGGTAAACTTGGGACACAGGTAGCCCCCATGATGGTCCCCTTCTTTTGCTCAAAAAGTTGGTCCTTGAATAGGAAGATATTATTCATCAAAACCATCCTGGCACAATCTACTATAAAATCCTTATTCACCCCTTCCAGATCTTGAGTGAAACATTGAGTGATTATTCTATGGCCCTCATCAATGTTCGATCTCTCGGTAAGCACCGACAAGAAATAGCCGAACTCATGGAGGACAAAAAGTTAGATTTATTGTTTCTAACAGAGACCTGGATGGACAATGCTTCCGATCCGGATCTAGTAATCGCTGTTCCCCACGGGTTCTCAATCTATAGATTGGACAGACAACGCAAGAAAGGGGGTGGGATAGCAATAATTGCTCGGGACTCCTATGCGGTCAGAACTAATGTGATACCGCTGCTTTCTTGTGAGGCTCTCCAATTCTCCATCAAACTAACGCCTACGGTGAATTTTAAAGGCATCCTCCTTTATCGTCCACCACGGCAAAGGTCGGGATTCATTTCCGACATCAGTCGCATCTTGGAAGTGTCTGCCCTTGACGGTTCATTTACCATCTTAGGCGACTTCAATTTTCACTTTGATAAAGTAGAAGATAATGATACAGCCGCTCTCCTGGCATATTTGACAACCTTTGGCCTTTCCCAGCTAGTTGAAGCCCCTACTCACGAAGGAGGCCATACTCTTGATGGCATTTTTTCCAACCTAAATGACCTCCATGTCACTGGCATTTTTCCCCTCATTTGGTCAGACCACTATGCTATAACGGCCACATTGACTACCCACGACACTGGAACAATCATGGCAAGTGCCAACCATCGCCGGACTTTCCTAGCCTGGAATGACATTGACAGTGATAGCTTACAATCCCTCCTGATTAAATCTAGCCCACTCCTGTCACATGATCCTAATATTGCAATCACTCAATTTAACGAATGGGTGGTCTCCGCGACCTCCACTCTGGTCCAGGCAAAACAATGCTCTCGCAATAGATCATCTCCGTCAGCCCCCTGGTACTCCGAGACTCTAAGGACACAAAAACAGTTGTGTCGGAGGAACGAAAGGAACTGGCGCAGACACTATTCCGAAGAGGCCAAAATCACATACAAACAAACGGTGACCAAATATAAACTCATGATTTTGGAGGCCAAGAAGAAGTTCTTTTGCGAGAAAATAGAACTCTCTAAAAACTCCAACAAGGCCTTGTTTGAGACCACCAAACAGCTAGCCGGTTGCTCGCCCAGTCTACAACCTCCCCCTTCCCAATCACTTTGTGATGCGCTGGGAAACTTCTTTTTTAATAAAGTCAATGACATCTATGCAGCCTTCGCTAACAGCGTAACAATCCCTCCTAACACTCCCCCTGAGCCGGCCTGTATCCCCATGACCAGCCCCTCGCTCTCTCAGTTTACGGAGGTTTCTACTACCCAGGTCAGGGACATTATGTCTTCCATTAAAACAGGCTCCGTCCTTGATCCCTGCCCCTTTAAAGTATTATCCCCAGTCATGGAAGTGGTGCTCCCAGCCATTACTACCATCTGCAATACCCTGATCAACACAGGCATTTATCCTTCAGACTTAAAAAAAACTCTACTAAAACCTTTGTTGAAAAAACCAAACCTAGATAGGGACGAACTCAAGAGCTACCGTCCTATCGCCAGTCTCCCAGTTTTGGCAAAAATCGTCGAAAAGGCTTTGAATGTCCAACTGTCAGCCTTCATAGAAGCACACCATCTACTGGATGACTCCCAGTTTGGTTTTCGCCAACACCATGGGACCGAGACGCCCCTGATCAAGGCTACGGAGGATATTAGAGCCATTCGGGATGCTGGGGGAACAGCAGTCCTGATACTGCTGGACCTGTCGGCAGCCTTCGACACGGTCGATCATACCATCCTGATCGACCGTGTCGAAGGCATGGGTATTCAGCATAGGGCCAAGACTCTTCTGGCCTCCTTCTTGGCAGAAAGAACCCAGGTGGTCACCATAGGACCTTTTCAGTCCTCCACCCTATCACTGCCGTGCGGAGTACCACAAGGCTCATCCCTGAGTCCGACACTTTTTAACATATATGTGTCGGACCTTGCCAACATTATTCGAACTCATGGGATGAGCCTTACATCCTACGCTGATGATACCCAGCTGGTCCTAGCCATCAGAAACGACGGCCAAAAAATCGCCGATAACTTCAATCTGGGCATGCAAGCCATAGGGAACTGGATGGCTTCTAATTGCCTCAAATTGAACTCAGATAAGTCCGAGGTGGTTATCTTCGGAAATCTAACCCCGGAATGGTCTTCCCGCTGGTGGCCACAGTCCATGGGTCCTCCCCCCACTCCCGTTAGCAAGGTGAGGAACTTGGGAGTCATGTTTGACGACTGTCTCACTTTCTTCCCTCACGCTAACCAGATCACTTCCTCGGCATTCTATAAGTTGCGACTCATAAAGAAAATTCTTCCCTTCCTTCCGGCCTCAGCAGGCAAAACTTTGATCACGTCCTTGGTTTTGTCCACCTTGGACTATTGCAATGCTCTTTTCTTGAATACACAAGAAAGAGTTCTTAATAAATTGCAAGTTATTCAAAACGCCGCTGCCAGACTGCTGGGGGATGTCCCCAAATTTCAATCAGTGTCAGGAACCATCAGAGAACTCCACTGGCTTTCTATCAGGAATAGAATTAAATTTAAGGCTCTTTGCATTGTCTACAAGGCTTTGCATAACCAGGGACCAGCCTTTCTCATTCAACAACTTACTCCCTACCGGCCCACCCGGTCCCTGCGATCCTCCGATCGACACGAGTTGGTGGTACCCCGCACCAAACTGGTCTCTTGGGGCGATAGAAGATTCCTTATGTCAGCACCGAAGCTCTGGAATACTTTGCCACCAGCCATAAAAAATAGCCCGTCCCTCTGTTCCTTTCGAAAGCACCTTAAAACCTGGCTTTTTGATCAATGATCCCACCTTCCATTCTGGTTGAATTCAGCAGATACCTAGCGCCGAGATGCCCACGGGCCTTCGTTCGCGCTCTAAAAGTGTTTAAAATAAATAAATAAATAAATAAATCATCAAGAGATTTTCGGACAACTTCTACTGTTGCCTCTTGAGGGATGTTCGTATAGAGAGACTCAATGTCCAGGGTAAATAAACACTGAGTCTCTCTATTGAACGGTGTCCCCTCCAGAAGTGAAATAATGTAGGAGGAGTCCCTGACATATGATTTAATTGCAGTTTCTCCCAATGTTGAACTGATTTATTTGTTCTTTTACAAATTTATCTTGCAATGTATATGATGTATGATGGGTTTTTTTGATGTAAGAAATCTTTTTTAATATTTTATGCAAAATATGTTCCATGTGTGACCATTCGTCAGGTCTACTTTTAATAAAATATTTGTACTCTAAAATTGTTCAGCACTTGGCCCTTTGATGGTGGTGGTGTTTTAAGCTACCCAAACGGGATTACTTGTTTGACTGAGGTCTATTTGGTGCCCTACTTCTTTGGTGTGAAAGGGGCCATTCTAATTTATTTGATATCTTTTGCACGTGTCCTGAGTCCTTGTTTCACTCTGCAACATCTTTACGTATACCCCTGAGGACAGGTCCAACGGGAGAGAGTGGTAGCAAAAAGAGATGTTTTTACTGTATGCCTTCTTAGTATTACATATTGTACTTGCTTCCATATAGCGCTTCAAAGTCCTGACGAGGCACCATGTCTGTTTTCCTTCTAGAAACTTTGTCCAGTAGTCCTGCTGGGTCATTTTCTGCTGCATCAGAACTATTTGGATCTGTCGATAATATAAAAGTACAACATTGGGGTTCAAAGGTGTACACAAAATAACGGAGACCATGGGGCTACAGAGGAATCGTGATATATAGACAAGGTGTTGTGTTTAGAATGTATGTATCCTTCATATGAGACAGACAGTTCTGACCTAAACAATGCACTCTCACCACTACCAACGACAGCTTCTGTGAATGTTACCTTATGTTTTCTAGCACTTATGTAGCGCGCTGCTGGAACTGGTGTACCATCGTAGAGCCCAAATTTTATGTAATGAGGGTTCAGTGTGCTTTATTCCAGTGAAAAGAAGCACATTTCTACTACAATGTCCAAATACAGGCATAGCTTCAAATTGTCACTTTACACAAATGTTGACTTAATAGATGATTTGGTGGACTCAGGGTGGCACATTTAAAACAAAGGATGAACTATAAGCTGGACAAAAAGTTTAGGGTTTTCACAGTGTGGGTCTATACCTCATCACAGCTTTATGCTCTCTAGTGTGCTTCCCAAGATAGCACATGCAGTTGCACCCTTGTGTTTGTATTTTGGCTCCTCCATTTTGTTCGCTCCGCCCCAGTCCACATTCCATAAAAAACAGCTTAGAGGGAAGGGAAAGCGACTTGTCTTCCATTTTTGTGACGAGGACCCTAAGGGCAAAGGATGGGTTGATCTGGTTTCTGAAATATGATGATTCGAGGCTGGTTTGTGCATGCAGCATGCCGCATAAGGGCAGCCTTCAACCAAACCAGCATTTGCAATGCAATAGGTCTCATATTTATGCAAATTTAAGCTATTGGCATTGTAAATGACAATGCCTATTATTTTTGTTTTTTAAAACATAAATAAAAGGCATTGTCATTTACATGGTCAATATCTTAAACTGGCGTAAATGCGAGACCTATTGCATTGCAAATGCTTGTTTACCGCTGCGGGTGCTTTGCACAATAGCTCAAGGGAGGTCATGTAAATATTGTTGAGGGTTTTTCCTGTGAAAGAGATAACCCCAAAAACGTAGGGCCAAATTTATGAAAGATTTTGCGTCACCATGCATTACGCCAGAAGATGCAAAGTGATGAAAAACTTAAACTTAGAATAACCTAGACACACAAGGTCACCTTGAATGGCCCTGCATTGATTGATACATCTAGGGCAATGCAAGGCAGTGCAAATTGCTGCCTTGCATTACTCTGTGGCAGGGAGGTGCTCCATGGAGGTGCTCCATGGGCAGAGTGTGGGTGTTACCTCGCATACACCAATACATTCTGACACATTCCCATACCTGCCAACTCTCATGGTGCCACCATGTGTCACACGATTTCCACCCCTTCACATGTCACCTGGTGAGGAGCAGGAAAAATAAGTTGAAAACCACTCTAAACAGAGGATTTTCAGCTCGTTTTCAGAGGCTGAAAGCAGTGGATGTCCCTTTTAAAAAAAATAGGTTTTATTCATTTTCCACACATTAGGCAGTGTTGTAGTATAGATTGTGGGTCCATTGTCGACATCTACTAAGTTAGCATGAGCTTCGTTGCCATGAGGCTGCTTTTGTGCGTGACACTGCATGCATAGATTTCGCAAGACTCTGTGCCCTTTTCACACGAGAACTGTCTACTTTTCGCCTTCTCTGCATGCTCTGAGATTTAGTCTGCACATGAAGTATTCTGTTCTGGTCAGTCCCTCGCACCTAGACATAACATGACACACACAGCTGCACTATTGGAAATCATATGCTTTAAGATTGCAAGCTAAGCATGTTGTTCACACACTTGGAGAGACACCTTTCCGATGAGAAGAGCAGTGCTTGTACTGAGATGTAAAACTTTCATTTGGGCCTTGAGGTACAGGGTCTGCTGACAAAGCCCAGAGGTCTTCTTTTTTATAATAAACTATTTCCTACCACAGGGAGGGTGGTTAGGTATTGTAGCCCTTTTCCACTGTCTATATAAAATGATATCCCGTTTGTATTCTATGGAATTGTGACAATGCTGACTATATTGTGTTTATGCATTTTGCTGCTAGTAATGGCACATGTACTGTACCATAGAGCTTGTTAGTTAAAATAAACATTTTAAACTATACAGTGACTCTGATTACTCACATTGTGGACAGGTATGAGTGAGTGAGTGAAAGAGTTGTCTGGCTCCCGCAATTCCTGAGAGAGTTGGGAGTGTCGTGTTCTGGGTTGTCTAATCATTGGTGGCTTCGCTATTAGTCGGAGAACGAATAAGACAATATAGCTAGTCGGTTTGGGATTTTGGGTACTAATGTTGTAGGTTGGTACACCCCTATTCACTGAGGTCCTTTTTTCCTGCAAATAGCTTAGTATATGTGCAGAATCCCTGAAACAGTGTTACATTTATAAAGCAGGAAAAGAAAAGTAATCATTAGCTAAACATTGTTACAGATTATCTAGTCATTTTTAACATTAGCGAATATCCAATCCACATCTTCAGGAAGGAAGATCGACTGTTCCCTCCCATAGTTACCATTATAAGCCTTCCCACCATGTTCATGCCATTTGTACAAAGCAGAAAACTTAACTTTTATACTCACAGATAAGCTTTCAACAGGTCCCCCCACCCGCCTCGCTGACTGCTCCATGTTTATTGAAAAAGGGAAATATCAACTAGCAAATGATTCCTAGACATCTCCAGAATAAAGTACCATGGTGTCTATTCAGTTGACATGGTTTCAGCTCTGCAAAAAGTCCCACAAAGATACACCTCACAAGACAGTACAGGAAGCTCCATTTTGCATGGGGGACTGAAGTATACAGTACTAGGTACTGTCAGACCTATGAGTCTATAGGAGTGGAAGCCTCATTTGTTTTAAAAGATTCCAATATTATATCCCAGCACATGGCTTTTGGAATGTTCCATAGGCCTTTACTTTCTTCTGTACGGATTGCTACACTCTCCACAAGCCCCCATTTGATTGCTTCGTCCTTCCATGCTAAAAAAGTTGGGGCTGTTCCATCTCCTAGTTATGTCTCGTTAGGCCAGTAAAACAGCCAGATCCATAAATCTAGTATGAACCTTACAACCTTTCCCTCACTTGTATAGCCCTAGGATACAAACTTCCATTGTTTGACAACCAACGTCACCCAATATCTCCTTAAGTAACTTCGCAATCTCCTCCCAGTACCTTCACAGTTTGCTACCCTCTGGGTTATCCTATATTGAATAAACATAAAACGGGTGTTACGGGACACACATTTAGGATACTCCAATATAATAGTCCATTCTTTGTCTGATAGTGGTGTTGGTCCCATTTACTGCGCACTCCAGTAAGCAGAGTCAATTGATGTGTACGTAACCCATGGCAAAAACAACGGGTTAGGTGACAACCTGTTCCCATAATATACATGAGGTGAACAAGTTAGTTTGTTGGGGGTTCCGTACCTTGGGGAGCCCAATCTTTCTTTACAGACGCTGTAAGGCTACCATAAGTTATAAACAGTGTTTCTGGTTCGCCCCCTCTTTACCAAAATCGTTATGCGTTAGTATTGTTCCATCCCCAAATAAGTTGCCTACTTTGTGCACACCCGGCTTCTGCCCAAGGTTCAAACTGTCGAGCAGTTAACATTCCAATGTTTGTGGGTATGCCTAGTAATGGTATGTTGGGTCCATACGCTGGAACACCTATGGTATATCGTAACACCAGTAATCTAGTGCTGTCTTAAGCAGTATGTGTAACGTGGGAGGGGCCGTATCATTAGGGAAAACAACCGGTGCAGCCTAAACATTTGCGGAGAATATGCAATTTTGCCTACATTACGGCCTGCTAACCAGCGGCAAGACAATAGACATAGAAGTCAGGCGGCCAACAATCCTCCCGCATTAGATGGGAGCTGTAGTTTCTTCAAACTTAATCGTCATCGCCCCTCTCCCCATAGTAAGCTAGTCAACTACTTATTTAGGGTTTTAAAAATCTTTGCAGAAAATCGCTCTGGTAAGTTTGTGAAGAAGTACAGCAGCCATGGCAGCATAGCCATCTTAATGAGCCTACCTTCTATCGAGAGCCGCCGGGACGTCCAGAATGCTACCTGCACTGTCAATGAGTTAATCGCTTTCTGGAGCTTCACATTGATAATATGTTGTGGTGACCTATATACTTGTATTCTTGGATATCTGTAGGTGGTACGTTCGAGTGCTATTTGCCTGTCACCAAAAGGGATATTTGGGGCATCTAGATTGTCACTGAAAGAGAACTTGCAGGATTTTCCATAATTAATGGCTAGCCTCACAATGGATTCGAAGTGTACAAATGTCAGTGCGGCAACAAAAGCATTATCCTGTAATTTATGAACATATAATATAATGTCGTCAGCGGTAGAACATGGCGTCTGCTAGTTGAGCAGCCGCGCTTGTCCATGCTACCACCTCTAACCACGTTACAGTCAGCGCAATTTTACCTGCCGCTTGAGTCGTGCTCCTGGATTTTTCCTGGTTCTTCCTGAGGCCGGCGGAGCTGTTGTTGAGCCCCCGAGTTGGGCGGAGGAGGGAGGCTAATGCCCTTGGAGCCGTTCGGTGCTCCCCACCCATCCTGCTTCCCACGCTAGTGCATGACCACCTTGTAGCTTAGGCGCGGCCGCAGAGCAGCGGCTCGCTGGCTCCTCCAAGTCAGCAGCACCAGTATTGGGCGTTTTTGGGTGTAACAGGTGCTGGCAGAGAAGGGGTGTTGGCGGTGATACTCTTACGGAGCTGGTAGCTCGGGTTTCTTCAATTACCCCACCAGAGTTAAAGGAGTCAAAGGCGTCTCCGGGCAGTGAGGAGGACGTTTCTCCCCGCCATACCCTGGAGCCCCAAAATTCAATTAGAGAAAACAACGAGCAGTCAGGCAAGGATTTGCCATACAGCGCTGGAGACGGCGTAGGAGACAGCGGAGGCCCCAAAAACTCAAAGAGCCCTGAAAATCGAGGTAAACCTAGTGGTAAACAAACAGAAAAAAAAGGTAGGAAACGCGGAGGGTGTGTGCCTGGTAATAAAAAGGGTAAACCAAGGAAAAAGGAAAGGAAATTGGGGGGCCAGGAAGCCAGTTAGAGGAGGGGCAGGTTTTGGAAGCTGCAACTATTAAAAGCACCCCTAGTGCCCCTAGTGCCTCTAGTGCGCCCAGCGATTATTCTGCTTTTCAAACATACCAGGTTAAGGGCAGGAGTATAAAGGGGGGGAGAAACAAGACCATCTCTACACACAATAAAGTTAAGGTTACCCCCTCATTGAGGTCTTTCTTTAGGTTTCAACCAGAGGTTTTGATCATCACGAAGCAGGGAGTGGATCATAGAGAGAACGTTGTCACTGGCTTATCTGGTTCTAAGGGCTGTACATCAGGTTATTCCCGGGATAAGATGGAGTCCACAGGAGCGTCATCTACTGAGAATGAGACACCTAATGATCTAACAGAATTGGGGTCAGAAATAGGGTTTGTGGGGAGACAGAAGTAGGTCTTCAGAGTACAGCTGCAGCCGCCAGTCATTGTATGGACGGAGGTGGGCCAGGATTAAGGCTGCAGGAGCAGACTAGACCTCCACTAGTTTCGATGGAAGCTCGGTTCACCTCGTTTTTGCGGTATCAGCTTCTAACCAAGGAGTTTCACAGACATGGGTCTAAAAGGCTCTTCAGGAGCTCATAAGAAATTTGCAACCATAGATCTACCGATGAGCATTTACACATGTACTGCGGTGCATTCAAGAGGAGAGAACATCCACCCAAATTCTCCAAATTCTCAATCATAGATTGAACAAAACATTTAATATTTTCTGAAGCACATGCAACTATAATATCAAAAGAGTACAATGATATTAAGGAACATAAAGATTCAGTTTCTTTGGGCTTGTTCGGTCCTTTAATACATGAAATCTTCCACTCCCTAATGCCAACGCATCGTCTTATGGGCATGTACCCTACGACTTCCTCAGGGCTGGAAGTAATACAAATAATCTTGTTGTAATATACCACAGTTTTGAAACTAATGCAACAATTCTTACCAAAGCCCATACATAACCAATGTGCATCCAGGGACTAGTCAAACAAGGAAATTGTGTACATATCAGATACTGGGATACTATAGGTGAAAGACATAAAGCCCAAACATAAAGTACAACACCATTTTATACAATTGTCTATCAACATAATTATAAGTTTTCAATCACCTCCGTGTTGGTGAGTCAATACAAGACCTCGGTTATAGCCTCTGTGCAATTTGTTTTTTTAAATACCCCAAGTGCTTTGCATGCACCATTGCAACATAAATGCATTACAAATAAAATAAATAGTACCTCCATTCAATCATTCCTGAATTAACACTGCAAGATTAAATAATCAATGAAAGGATGGTTTATCTTACAATTCTCATGGCATAATATGACTATAGTCCAGATATTGTCCTGGAATGTAAATGGCCTGCGTGTCAGGTTACGCCGAGCAAAAATCCTACAGTATCTAAAAGATTCCCCAGTGCAGGTCATTGTCATCCAGGAGACCCATCTTCTTGAGGCATAGACGAAAGAAATACTAAGATCTCAGAAATGGGTGGATTATTTTGTTTGCACCGACCAGACGGCTAATATTAGCGGAGTGCTGATTCTCTTAAAAAAAACTAGCTAAAGTACAGGTCTTACAATATAAGAGTGATCCAGGGGGAGATGGCTGATATAGAAGATTACTCTAAGGGGTATCCTTTTTACTCTTGTCGGCTATTATGGCCCGAATCAGGACGACCCTTCTAGTCTCCAAACCATTTTTTCGCACCTACTGGATTTCTCAGAGCCAGTGATAAGGGCAGGAGATTTTAATATCTTTCTTGATCCTAAACAAGATAAATCTCCTAATAGTAGTGCAATAGTCCCCTCAAGATCTAGGGATTCCCTCTTGACAATAATGTCCCAATTGGGTCTCAGTGACATTTGGAAAGTGGGGGAAATTCCTGGTTTTGGTTTTGCGAGAGCAGCGAGAGCGGAAAGCAGAGCGAGAGCGGCAGCGGTAGGATAGCAGGGCGGGATCGGTGAAACAGCAACACTGCATTACTGCATTACTGCAACCCGCAATACTGCAGCCACGAAAAACCTGCCCTGGTACCGCGGGAGAGCTCAGGCACCATGGAGCTGAGGGGCTGAGCAGAACTGAAGAACAGAACAGAGCAGAGGCGTGCGCCGTGCAGCTGATTGAGCCCCGGATTTGAGCCCTGGGACAGGGACAGAGACAGAGAAGACAGGGCAGACAGTGAGTAAAGCACCCACCCCAGCCTGGCCCCCTTTTATCACTGCTGGTGCTGTGCTGGACTGAGCCTTTTTGCCCAGGCGTAGCAGGAGCCTTGCGCATTATTTTTATTTGTTTGTTCGTGTTATAATGATGTGTGGCAATTGTGACTACCCCAGCTGGAGGTTTGTGTGAGGAGCTCCTATGGTGTTCACCTACCCCCTATCTTCTCTTTGTAAGGGTCGAGAAGTTGGAGCACTGTATGCGGCAGAAAACAAAAAGATAGTATGAACTAAAGATATAATCGAAAAAGGGGAAAATTCATTGAGAAAGTTTTTCCAACTCGGAGCCTTGTAGGGCGAAGGCTCCATGTGGCAGGGTAAGGCACGCTCACCTGTAGTGTGCACCTGGGGAGGCTGAAGATTGGTGCAGAGCATTGTCGGTAAGCAGCAAGGTGCTGGGAGCGATGGCGGCAGTATCGACGTGCTGCTGTGTCAAAACTGCAGAGGCGGAGGATTGGCAGGGCAAAAGCAGCGAAGCGGCGCAAACCGCAGGACCCTGGCTGGTGACGGCGTGGTAAAAGCCGAAAAGCCAAAATGCACCTGAGGCAGTGGAGGAGGAACCGGCAGGTGAATAGCATCAGCAGAGCCGTCAGAAGAAGTGAGGAGTGAGAAGTTTGAGGAGCCTGGAGCTTCCAGCGGGAAGGACGGAGAGGCTAAGTGGTGGTGTATATTAGTGGCTACTTCAGGCGGTGTGAGAATCACACTGAGTGTTTGTGTACCACCAACATCAGCACAGCACCTCCCGTAGCGCCCATCGGAGACTGTTGGAGGCTCGGCTGGGCTGGGCCCCCCAACATTCTTTATTAAGTAAGACTTTTGTTGCTATTTGCCAATATTGTAACTGTGACAACATTTTCATCTGCTTCCTGTTGTGGCCTGGGAAAACTGCTGACTAGAACAAAATAGCATTAAGACTGGGGAAAGGGAGGAAGGGCACCTCTGGCGCTATAGGCGGTACAGTTACGGGTACCTTGAACATGTTTATAACAAGGGCAGCAACAGTCTTGGAACACGAAATTGCTCTAACGGAAAAACGCTTGTCGTTAGAACCTTGTTATAATAGGCACTCGTCCTTGGGCCCTATATTGCTAGCAGTAACGCCGGAACATATAGCATCCTAAGTACACAATCATGGGGGATTGGCGGGGGCCATCGCTCAAAATTATTCTAATCCCCAAGTATTATCGGGGCGGTCCGTCACAGAGGTCGATTGTACAGCTGGGCTGAATGAATCCTTTATAACCGATATATAAAATGATTCCATCTGACAGATACAAACTAGGACTGCTCTAAAGAATAGAACTAATTTACGGCCAAGCCCACGATTAAAGAATCAACCGTCAGGTCCAAACGGCAAAAGGAAGCGAGGGTGTACTCATTTGAAGGGTAGATGTCCAAAACAAACTAAAACATAAAAAAAAAAAGGAAATACAGCTACGCAACCACAGCCATTACCAATTAGTACACCTAGAGGTCCCACAGACGTAGATTCATTGCCGTATCATCCCAACAGATCCAGGAGCCATTGCCCCAAATTCCTGTGGGTTTTATGGTTCATCTTTAGCAACTAATGAAATCCCTAATATTACCTCTGCTGGAAAGAATTAAAAACTTAACAGAAAAAATAGGGAGTCTGGAAAAGACGGCCCTAGCTAATCATGACTCATTGAATAACCTTGAGGTTAATTCTAAGACTGTGGGTGGAATTGGACCTGATGACCCAGGACCATCCACAGTTACTAATATCCCAGTAGCACCCCATTGTTTAGCTACTCTGCCAACTGGGAGTTATCACAGCCCTGGTCAAGGCGATTTGCCATTAGGAAACATGGCACAGGTCTCCAAAAACACAGAAAGAAAGGTGGCAGAGAGGGAGGTTGAAAAGGATATGGAGGTTGAAAAGGATATGGCGGTGGGAAGCGGTTCGGAGAAATTACACATCAGGAACAAGGAAAGATCAGTGGTGATAAAGAGAAGACTGTTTACCCACGTATTGACCTGCCACCACAGTCTGCGCCATATACTGTGGTGTGGACTGGGGTGCCTGAGTTGAAAACCTGCAGAAGGGAATCTTATTCAGACTTGAAGAATAAGGTTGTTTTCTGGCTGAATACTAATAGACCCCTTCCAGGGCATTTACACGCCAAAATCTTACCTGTTCGCAGAGTAGGCTGGGTTGGAAATAAAGTAAAAGATCTTCCGGGGGATTGTATAATAGTCAATTTTAGAGACAGATGGGCTGTAAGGTATATCTGTGGCTGGAACAACTATAGAATAAATGGCGGGATCCAAAGTTTGGTTTTGACCAATTTTTACCCACCTATACATTCATGCCCGACCAGAGCAAGTTCATGGCAGCAATGGGGGCTCAGGGAAAGAAATAGTGAGAGGTTTAATATACCAACTTCTAATCGTTACGACATGCTGCAAGGGTTGGAGGATGTCGATTGACTTGGTTTGGTTATTCCCTCTGTTAACCCCATATCATCTATTAGACCCTGTAGCTTAATGAGAGTCTATGGTAATGCAGGTCTGAATAAGATACAGGTGAATGATGGGGTTGGATTTGGGGAATCCAACGGTAATGAGCCGGACCCATTGAATGAGAGTACCGTAGATGTAAACCTATCCCCTGAGGGCAATTTGGAGTCTAGTTGCACCACGGATATGTTTTTTTTTTTTTTAAGTTTTCAAAAACCTTTATTCATTTGCAGAATCTTATACAGGGTGCGCCACCTACAACCCTGGGGCCGGCAGCTGGTACTAAGCAGACACATTCATTCACACAAGTAAATTCCAAAACAGCCTGCAGGCCGACATCCCAGAGGCTCGGCGGCATTCAATTATATCACGATGCACTAGTACTCCAGGTATGGTCAAATTGATATTGCCATAAAATCATCACACGACGTGTGCCATCATACTGTTGTCTGCCTACAAGTCTTTGACACGCCAATCCCTGAGAATTGCAGGCTAGGCGCACCCTTAATTTGAAACATTCTCCCCAAATTCTACCCCAACTACCCCCCCACCCGCAACTCGCCATCAGTTCTCCTGCCCAATCTACGTCTCAGAGTAATAGTGTCTGCTCATCCTCCTTCACAAAAAGGAGGGGGAGGAGTGTGCCCCACTCAACCTCCTGCTCTCCACCCCTGTCCTGCAGTACCTCCCAGATTGGCCCCCGGACGATATTCCCCGTTCACCCCATGTGTGTTCCCTACGCTCTGGCCCTCCTCTTCCCGCTGAAACCCATCTTCTCCACCCCAGTTCCCTCTACTCTGTGCTGTCCCCAATCCCCGGTGCAGACCCCATATCGTGTTCCTCAAGTATATTCAGCTCATCAGTGTCCCCACCCTGCTCTGTCTCCTCCTCCACCTTGCTAGCACTAATATATGTCTGGTACAAGTTCCAGAAGTTCTTGGGGCGACTCATAGGTGGGAGCAGTCCACTATATACTTCAGATTGTGTGCAACAGTACAGCATATCCCTAGTCCATCTCTTTTTTGTGGGTAGCGGGCCCCTCATCCAGCAAGCGGCCACTACTCGTCTGGCTATTAACAAGGCCACATCAGCCAATCGTCTCAGCGCTACTGGCAAGGCTTTCGAATATCCCAGCAGTGCTAGTGCCGGGTCTGCTGTAATCTCTACTCCCAATATCAGGCCAAGTTTCGAGAACACTTCCCCCCAAAATTTGTTGACGACGGGACAGCTCCAAGCCACATGGAGAAAATCAGCTGTTGGCGCGTGGCAGCGTTCGCATTCCGGGGATCGCCGCAACCCGTACCTGTGTAGCCTCTCCGGGGTATAGTAGACACGGTGCAAATATTTGAAATGCACTAATCTGTGCCTCCCGTTCAGAGAAAACCTTTTAGTGCTGAGGCAACAATACCTCCACATTTTGTCTTCTATCTGTATTTGGAGGTCGTGCTGCCATTCCGTCCTAGCTTTGGAAAACCGGGGCAGTTTGTGTCGGGCTCCCAATTTGTTTAGATTAGTCACTAGCTTACGAGAGGTCACCGTCTTAATCACATATGTGAGTTCCGATACCTCAGCAGGCTCCGCCAGGCCCGGGCCCAATAGGTCCTGCAGTGCACCCCGGACTCTACGATACTGGAAGCGTGTTAAGAGTGAAGCATCCGTCTGCGGGGGGGATAACTGTTCCCATGTCTTCACCACCCCGTCCACGAACAGGTCCTCTAGCTTTGAGATTCCCAACTTGTGCAATGTTCTTGTGACTCCCTTCTCCTTCAGCAGGGGGAGCCATACTGCCCATTCAACTCGCATTTGCGGGGAATACAGCAGGTCGCAATCCTTCGCCTGTGCCAGCTCATGCCAAGCGTGTGTTCGTGGTATTTATGGAGTCCAGTCTACCTACACCACGGTCCACCGGCAGGCAGACCGTGGCCGGCAGCGGTAAAGGTTCCGCGAAGAGATGCTCAAGTATGGCATGTGGGATATGTGGGTTTCCATGTATCCATGAATGCAGATGCGCTGCCTGTGCTACCCTATAATATCTCTCCATGTCCGAGCTCCCAGTCCCCCCATCTCGTAAGGTAATGTCAGGATCTTCCACTGAATCCTAGGGTGTTTACCCCCCCACGCAAGTCGAATGAGTACCTGTGTCAGTTGTTTAAAAAAAGCCTTTGAGTGAACAGGAACAGAAATCTCTGTAAAACTACCATTTTCATGATGGCAATCCTGCCCATCAGTGACAGGGGAAGTTTGCACCACTTTTCAATGTCGTCAACCAGCCTGGAAAAAGCGGTCCTGTAATTCTCCCGAATCAGTATTTCAGGATCCGTATGCAGCTGTATCCCCAGGTAACGAACCGGGTCAGTGGACCACTGCAGCGGATATTCCATCTCAAAAGGCTTGGTGACTGGGGTCAACGGGAACGCTACTGATTTGGCCCAATTAACTTTCAAGCCTGAAAGGGCCCCAAACCTTACTACCTCTCTGAGCACTGACTTGAGATTCATCTCCGGGTCGCGAACGTACAGCAGGGTGTCATCAGCGTACATGGAAATGCCTATCTTGTACGTCGGAAAATTTATACCTTCAGCAGCATGATATTCCCTAATCGCACAGGCCAAGGGTTCAGCTACTAGTGCGTACAATAAGGGGGAAAGAGGGCACCCCTGTCTTGTTCCCCTGCTGATTTCAAAGGGGTCAGTGACAGTGTTTCCTATCCGCAGTCTGGCCGTGGGTTTATAATACAGCGCCCCCAGCATTTGCAGGAAGGGTTCACCCAGTCCCATCTTCCGCAATACTCTCAGCATGAAGAGCCATTCCACGGAGTCGAATGCCTTCTCCATGTCAAGGAATATAGCTAACGCCTTATTGTCCTGCCGTAAATGCTGCATTGTTCCCAATACCGTTCTGATATTATACGGTAGATTTCGTTCCGGAACAAATCCGGCCTGCTCTGACGCCACAAGGTCAGGGACGAGCAGCGCCAGCCGCGTGGCTAACACTTTGGCATACAGCTTGGCGTCCACGTTGATCAGGGAAAGCGGTCGATAGGAACCGCAAACGTCTGGGGGTTTCCCGGGCTTCAAGATCGTGATCAGCAGAGCCTCGCTCACGGAGGGAGACATGTTTCCTTCCGCGCAGATATCATCAAAAAGGGTAATCAGGTGCGGCAATAGTTTGTCTATAAATGATTTGTAGAAGCCCACAGTGAGGCCGTCTGCCCCCGGGGCACTGCCGGCACGCATCCCCCTCAGCGCCTCCCGTATCTCATCTGCTTGCACTGGCGTCATCAGAAATTCCCTCTGTGCGTCTGTCAAGAAGGGCATCTTGATGTAGCTGAGGTAGTCCTCGATCTCCTCCTCCATATGGGAGGATTTTGATTTATAGAGATCAGCATAATAACTTTTTAACTCAGCAATAATCTCCATCTCATCCGTAAGTACCTTTCCTGCGGCTGATGTCAATTCGTCTATCACCAGAGGTTTCCTTTCCTGTCGCATTATTCTGGCTAGTACTGAGCTGGGCCTGTCCCCCTCCCCGTATACCCGTGCCGTAGCATACTTGCCCATATGCTGCACTTCCCTATCGGCCTCTTCATTATAGTCAGCTAGTAGTGTTTTGAGCTGTTCCGAGGACTCAGCATCCGGGTTGTTTCGCTGCCTCACCTCAACGTCTTTCAGTTGGGCTTCGAGGTGTTTCAACCGCTGCCTAATGGCTTTAAGTACACTGGAGTGTTTGACCATGGCCATCCCTCTGATGTAAGCCTTGAACGTGTCCCATATGGTCTGAAAACCGTCAACGGAACCCAGATTAGTCTCGAAGAAAGAGTCTATGTCGTCTGCCAGTTCACCTCTGAACACTTCATCTAATAGGGAGTAAGGCGGAAATCGCCACGTAAATGGAGGTATTCTTTTCGTCGGGGTCACTAGGGTCAACAGCAGGGGGGAATGGTCCGAGAGCGTACGAGGCAGCACCACACAACCCCGGATACCGGGAAACACCGACTGTGAGGCCAGGAAATAATCAATTCTTGTGTGTATGTTGTGGAAGGCCGAGTAGTGCGTAAACCCTCCCTGAGTGGGGTGTCTGGTGCGCCAAACATCAGCAAGGTCTAATTTCACCAGTTCAGCTTGCATGTGGAGGGCCGCAGCCGCTGGTCTGTGAGTCGGCCCCCTAGATCTGTCCAGGTCAGGGTCGAACACAAAATTGAAGTCTCCCCCCCAAAGCATTTTAGAGGACTCATAGGATCGGCAGCGCGCGGTCAAAGCCGCATAGAACTCAGGGTGGTCGTAATTGGGCCCATAAACATTAACCACTACGAGGTCGTGTCCTTTACCCACACACCTTGCAATCAGATAGCGCCCTTCCGAGTCCGCCTCAATCAATGTCAGCTTTAATTGGGATCGTGGGTTGACCCATGTAACTACCCCTCTGGAGTGTGTGGTGAATCCCGCTGCTAGACTGTTACCCCGTATGCCTTTAGTGGTGAGCATCTTGCTCTGAGGAGGGAGGTGTGTCCCTTGTATGAGTGCAAGATCAATGTGATGCCTATGTAGGTAGTTCAACACCTTCCGAAGTTTGCGGTGATCATTTAGCCCTCTCACATTCCAGGTCATGGCCTTTAGTGTATCAGGACCGCTGTCAGCGGCCGCCCCGCCTATGTCAGTCATTCCAGGGGTGAAATCGAAGTGGCATCGAATAGCATTATCCCCCACTTTCAAACAGTCTCTGCAAATCTACTTCAACATCAATGTTTCTTCTACAAGTAAAATCGGACAGTACTCTGCATGGCGTAGCTTTCAGTTCCCCCCGAGCCAAACAACAACGTCCCTCAACTCGTACTACCCCCCACCCACTGCAGACCACCCCCAACCTGGCCTGCAGGACCCAATCCTACCCTCCAACTTCCAACCTGCAAAAATGTCCTGAGTATCCCCAGGCAAAGTCCACCTGGGGGCGGTTAGAGCTATAAGCGCTAGGGCAGAGGTCGCCATAAGAATCACACAATAGTTCCACATCAGTGTACCGTGCGACTATGGCCCCAGGCGCCATCACCCCAGTCAATGTCCCTCAACGGACGGTCAAACCATGGCAAAGTATGTGACCGCTCAGGGCGACACCCAAGCAGTCCCCTCTGTACTCCCGCCACATATCTCTGTAATCAATGTTCTATGGCAGTGAGTGAAGGTCACATAACGACAACTGTTGCATATCAAAATGAAGTGATCTCACCCAGCCACCAAACATCAGGAGTCCGCCGGGTGTGTCCGCCTCTTCACCCCTGCATTTCAGCTCACCAAGGAGTCACACTAGTGCAGCGTTTCACAAGTATAACACTGCTCAGTGTCAGGTGCCTCCGAAGGCTGGCCATGCAGCATGTCACTTGGGTATTATTCCTGTTCATCCAGATTGCTGCTTTCTGCTTGGTCTCCGGTCGGTCTGTGTGGGCTGTTCCTCTGCTCCTTGGCCCACTCCTTCAGCGATTTCTGAAGTTCCTTAGGATCTGTAAAGAAGTGTGAGTGCCCCCGTCTGTTGATCCGCAATTTCGCCGGGTACAGCATTGCATAGTCGAGGCCTAGCTCCCGCAATTGTCTCTTGTATGGAGCAAAGTGTCGCCGCTCCTCCTGAACTTTTGCCGTGATGTCGGGGTACAGGGAGACCTCCATGCCCTCAAATTGCAGCTTCCCTTTGTCTCTGGCTACCCGCCGGACCGTGTCGCGATCTCTGTAGTTCAGCAGTTTTGCTATTATCGGCCTCGGCGGCGCTCCCGTGCGCGGCCGCGGGCCCAGTGTGCGATGCGCTCTCTCAACGATAAACATCGGGGAGAAGACATCATCTCCCAACAGGGTGACCAATAGTTTCTCTACGAACAGTTCCATCTTCCCCGTTTGCGTTGTCTCCGAAATCCCCGTGATGCGTATATTCGATCGCCTCGAGCGGGCTTCCAAGTCTTCCGATTTATCCTGAATGACCTGTAGGAGTCTGGAGAACTGTTTGCAGTCTTTATCCCACTCCGTCTGCGCCTCCTCCACCTCAGTGATACGCCTCTCAGACATGTTGAGCCTCTCCGCCTGTTTGTCGACCCTCTCCGACATGCGATCCATACGGTAGGTGAGCGCGTCGATCTTCGTACCGATGGACGCCATGCTATCTTGTAGTCCCTTCTCCATAGACACAAGCATGTCCTTGATATCGGCATACAGCGTGTTTTCCGGGCCATTGCTCCTTGTAGGGAGGTCAGGCGCAGGATCGTCAGGGACCTTTGTCCTGCGCTGGTCGAACGCCAGTTTAGTCTGGGTCCTGTCATTCTTGCCCATATCTCGTTGCCGGGAGTGGCCGGAGCCTCGCTTCTCTGTATTGGTAGTAGATTCGTGTGTACAACGACCAAGGGCAATGGAATTGCAGTGGTGTTCTCACCTCACCTCTTTAGTTCTTCGCCGCGACCCACTTAATTCTGCTTCAGGTTCCACTTACAGTGCTACACCACTCCGTCGCAGTCGACACCACCACTCTGCTGGCGAGCAAACTATGCCCTCAGGACTCAGCTAGTGCAGTTGCGGCCCAACTGCCCCTCTCGGAGTGCGCAGTCACGTGGTTCCGGCTGCGCTGGTATGTAGGTGCCCCCAGTACTGCAGCTCGCATTCAACAGGGGTGAGTTTCCACTGGGGTCCAGGGGCTGTCTTGTTCGTCGCGCGATTGCTTGCAATGCGTTCGCGCCTTTCTCACGAGGCCTTGCAACAGCTGTAGCTGAGCTCCCTTCCGGATATGTTCAGCAAGGCGCACTCTCCCTGGGGGTGCTGCGATTCATCCCTTAGCACCACCACGCTGCTACTCCAATGGGGGGGGGCAGCCCACAGCACGCAACCGTGATGTTCGGGGTCGGGAGTCGGGGTTCCAGTGGGAGATCCCGCAATCGGCAGCACCCCAGTTCTGGCCGATCCCCGCCGTCGCGCCTCAGGAACACTCCCGCGTCCCGCCTCTGCCAGGCCCCCTCAGGCTGATCGCGCAAACAGCGGGACAGTCCCCGCGTTGCCGGGTAATTTACAGCGCCGTCAGTAGGTGCCCCGCCGGGCACCCCAGTCTCCAACAGGGGAATCGCACTATCCAGGGGCAGAGCACAGGCACCAGGGACAATGTCCGTGATTCACATAGAGGGCTGCCGCCAAACTGCTTGAAGACGGGCGCAGGTCACCACGAAGGTTCCAGCTTCTAGCGCCAACGTCCAAACGTGATCCCGTACCTGCTTGTTGCCGCTCGGGGCGATAGGCTCAGCCACTTCTCCCGGGGATCTGCGACGGAGGCGGGCCTCAGGCCTCCGGGGTCGCGCTCCCCCACTGGCTGCACGTCTGGGCACGTACGCCGGCCAGGCACACAGGCGAGTCCGCCGCTTTCGGGCCCTGAATGGCCGATGCTCGCGGGTTCCGTAACTTCGCCGATTTTTGGCCAATCGTCTCCGAAGGTCCAGCCGAGTGTGCAGATAGGACTCCTGCGGCGATTGCACCCACTGGTGGGTCTGTAGGTCCGTCGAAGCAGGATAATTGATCGGATATTGTGGGTGATGGCGCGGAGCTCAGCGCTCACACGTCCGGCATCGACGCTGGCAAGCTCCGCCCCCACGGATATGTTGGTTAGTGAGTCCAAGAAGGGCACGTGGTCAATATTGTGCTGGAATATTGCAGGCCTAAAATCAAAACTGGGTAATGAAAATTGGGTTATTCTAGTGAATAACTACGAGATTGTGAGTCTGCAAAAAACCTGGACGACGATTGCTCATCATGTGTGTGGCTTTAAAACTTTCCTCTCCCCAACCATTAGTTCCTTACACGGCAGGGCTAAAGGGGGTTTATGCACATATGTGTCAAATTTGTTACAATGTACTAAAGCTGAGATTGTTTTTAATAATATGTATTATCACATTATCAGGATTATTATAGATAAAGTGTCCTCCTTGGTATTGGTAAACTTTTATAACAATGTCCCGGCTGAGGCTGTGGACAATATTTTTAATTCCTTGGGCCACAATATAAAATCTATGGTGGAAGGAAGCTATAAAGATGTCTGTGTTATATGAGGAGGGGATTTTAACTGTTCTTTATGCCAAAGAGGAGAGAGAGGAACCTGTGGTGTTGTGCTGGACAACGACATTAGTCTGAGTCATTTTGAGCACACCAAGTGGGGGACCACTTAAATGAAATCATCTTTGGCTGTGATATGGGATTTGCGAATAGAATGCATAGTCCTGAGATTCCCTTTCATCCCACCTTTAATGGCAGAGGGGCAAATTCAATAATTGATTATATAGTGATGACCGCTAGACATGGGGGCATGATTCAGGCATTTAATACCCTGGATAATCCACTGAGTGATCACTTTCCCCTTAGTCTTGTAATCCTGGGTAGATCCAAAGAACAACATGGAAATGATACTCTTAAACCTCGAGTAGATAAGATTTCCATGGCTAGAAAAAATGATTACTCCTTAAAGTGGACCAATGTTGTCCCCGAAGATTTTCTCCAAAATCTAATAAAGTGCTGTGAGCCCCAATTTTATGCCTGTATGGATGGGAATACAGATGATACTGGTATTATAAAATAATTTCTAGCAATTGCTTCACAAATTAAGAAGTGCCTATGGGTTGAATCGAAAGGTGTTAAAAAGAACCCAACAAGCTGGTTTGATACGACTTGTGCCAAGGCTTATTCGAATCCTTAAACACGCTTTAAATGTCCCTGATAAAGATCGCACCTTAATCAGTCCTTAGAAATATTTATAAGAAGACTTTGAAAAAAAGAATATATATTTTTAAAAAAGAAGCATGGGACAACCTGTGTGAAGCATCCTCAAGCCGAGATACTGCAGCTTTTTGGCAAGCTGTTAATGCCCCTTTTTTAAATTACAATGTCTCGGCCAGAATAGAAGTAGCCATAACTGAGACAGAGTGGGTGAAGCACTATTCAGAATTATACTCTGTGGAGAGCCAAGAGGAAGATTCCTCACCAGATGATAACATAAATGGGGACTTCTATCACTCAAAGAATAGTTTGGACCCGGTATCTCCCTAGTGGAGGTAAACCCTAGTATAAATGCAAGCCTGGGAGGCAAAGCCCCTGGTCCCGACGGAGTCCCGGTGGATTTATATAAAAACAATATTGGTCTCTGGGGACCCATTCTCACCCAACTTTTTAATGCTACATCCCGGAATGGCCTCTTATCTTCCTGGTGTGAATCTGTTATAGTACCGATATTTAAAAAGGGGGATAGAGCAAGCTGCCATTGCTATCGCCCAATATCGCTTCTGGACTCCACCATTAAGATCTTTGGCCGCGTGATTATAAATAGGCTTCAAACGTGGGCTGACGAAAATACAATAATCAGTGGTTTTAGGAAAGGGCTTAGTACCACTGGCCAGTGTTTGAATTTGCATATCCTAATAGAAAAATATACTAGAGCCAAGGGTGGCTGCATGTTTTTAACTTTTGTAGACTTATCGTCTGCTTTTGATTGCGTCACACACAGTAAACTTTGGCTGATCATGGAAAAACTAGGGGTAGAAAAATCAATTATCAATTTTCTTCGGGAACTTTACCAAGGGGCATCCGCCAGAGTTAGGCATGGGAAGAATGGTGAATGCACAGGACCATTTGGTATTGCTAGGGGAGTGCGACAAGGCTGCGTCCTGGCTCCTTTTCTCTTTACGCTCTATATTAATGACATTGAGACTACATTGCTAAGGGAGTGCAAGGATATGCCGATGGTGGGGAAAAGATCAGTCCCAGCATTGTTGTATGCCGACGACGCAGTCTTAAAGGCCAGAACTCCAATGGCCACGCAAAGTATAGTCACCTCCTTCTCAGAATTTATGATAGGTTTGGACCTAAGGATTAACTGTTCAAAGACCTTCAGCATGACCTGCGGCCTGGGTGCACTTAAAAGAGAAAGGTAATTTTTATCATTTCTAGCCCAGTTGATTTTACCCCAACTTTCTCATATTTACGAGTCTTATTCGACCGTACCGGTCTATGGAATAATGCAATCAAGACTAGAAAGTTATTGTTCTGCAAATCAATAATGGCTTTAAAAAATGTTAGTAAAAAGATGGACAGAAAACCTATTGGGGAGATGCTAATAGTGTATAAAGCGACTTGCGTAGCAATTGCCACATATGGCGCAGGACTGTAGGATATGCAAATGTGAAACCACTACAGGTGGTGGAAAACATCTTCATGAAATACCTCTTAGCCGTCCCAGAAAGTGTATCCACATATGTTTGCCATGCCGAACTTGGGGAACCATATTTAGAAGACATTATGAAGGTGGCCCCGGTTCTGCTATGGCATAAGGCCTGGAACATCGAGGAATGTGGACTAAACCTCTCCATCTTGAACGATGTGCTTAGGTTAGATAATGGTGGTAAGATTGGATGGCTAAGCTATGTGTAGAAGTTTCTCACTGACCTAGGCTTGGTAAATTATTACGATGAACCATCCTTTCTGTCCAATATCTCCAGAAAAGCCCTGAAGGAAAAGTGCATGAGCTACTTGGATGAGCGTAGAACCACCACGAAAATGATGAAAAAAACGGTGGTTGCGCACAAACTGATTGTGACTACAAGTAAAATGCAGCCATACATTAAACTACAAATGAGTGACTATGAGAGGTTTTTATTAACTCGTTTTAGATTAAATGTATTATTTAGGTCACTTAGCTTCCCCAATATGAATAATTGGTCGAAACATTTAAATAAATGCCCATGTGATGATTTGTCAGAACAATCAGATATACAAATCGTCTTTTTCTGTAAATTTTATTCAATTCCTAGACGAAGATGGATTGTTCCCTTACTGAAGACCATGGAAATAAATCACTGTAGCCCTGCTTTTTTAGCTGTACAGAGACTTGATAATATGTTAACTGTTGTATCTATTTCCACGTTTTTAAAAAACGTTTTTAAATCCCGGAAATCAATTATATCCTGAATTGTTATGCACTGACTTTGGTACACTGGATGAATTTGATATGTAATGTTTTTAAATTGTGATTTTATCTGAACTTTTATGGTTGTTTTGTTCTAATAACCGAATAAAGTAAGAATTGAATTAAATTGAATTGACCTTTGGAGTGAGAGGTCAGGTAAAAAATTGGGGGTATCTTATAAGAATTTTAAATATATACATAAGTCACAAATTGACTATATCCTGCTTGAAGGAGAGTAGGATCTGCTTACTATGGTGACCCCCACTTTTTGCGGTGTTTCACTGTTCCTCGACTTTAGTCTGGCTGGAGCCCTGCTATTCAGGACCCCAGCCTAGCTGCTTCCTCTCTAAAATGATTGCATTACACTTCAGATTGGTTACTGTGAGTCCCTAGTATATGGTACCTTAGGTACCAAGGGCATAGGTACCCCAGAGGCTTACCAGGGGCTGAAGCATGTATTATGCAACCCCTGGGAAGCCTTTCAAAATGGCACCACAGGTCTGCTACTGCAGCCTGGGTAAGGTGGTGCATGCACCCCTTACTAAGATATAGGCTACCTCTATCTACCTTTAATCACTGACACATATAAACCTATCAGTCACTCCTATGGCAGGCCTTATCAATCCTGAAGGCAGAGTGCTTGGCTTTGTGTGAGGCGGTGCCCATGCATGAGCTGGACCCCTCTGCAGCTTTCGGAGCATATTCTCTGATGCTGTTCTGTGATGCAGCCAGACCAAATACTCTTAAGTGCATTATATCCACCCTTCTAGAGGGAGAGACATGTACACGCTGACCTAACGGTAATAGTTTAAAAGAACCCCAGCATCACAAAATAGATGCTGCAGCCACAGACACGAGTCTGGCCTCCTGCTGCTGGACAAAACTGGCAGGGGAGGCCTGAACAATAGGCTTCCAGTCACAGGGAGGTGTAACCACCTACCAGACAGGCTTTAGTGTATTGGGGCTGGATGGGTGCATTCAGAGAATGCTTTTCAGACAGCGCTGGGAGCACACTTGGTGTCCCTTTGCATACCCCAGTTCAAACCGGTTGCAGGGGCACTTAGCCCCTGCTCTTGCATGAAAATGGACAAATGGAAAAGGGTTTAACCACCCCTCTTCCCAGACCATCCCATAGGTGGGTCCCCAGAGTATGTCCAACCCCTTTCCTTAGTATAAGTAATGGACCCCTGGCAACAGGACTTTAGATTATACCTGGACAAAACTCTGAAGCTGAATCCTGGAACTCCGACACACTACTAACGACTAGAGGACTGAAGAATCTCCCTTGGGGTCGAGGAGTGACTCCCCTGTTCAAACAGGCACCAAAGAAGCATCTTACCGGTCTGCATTTCCAAAGCTCCCGACGGACTCTGAAGTATTTGTGACTCAGGACACAGACTTCCAGATGTCTTATAGGCTGACACGAGATCCCAACAAAGCTGAGGTCTGCAGCCCTCACGAGTGATGTGAAACCAGAACTCCTGGACACCATGCATTGACTTCCCAAGCTTTCCTGAAGTTGTGCATTGGGCTACTTGTAGTCCAAGCCCCGAGCACCATCTGCACCCACGATTGTGGACCTACACTGCACAAGTGTTCCGTGAGCCTGCTTCTAGAATTTCTGCTTGAGGCCCCTACGTGATCCCTGGTCCATCGACTGGTGGGTCCCCACAAAGGTTACTCTACTTTACTTTGGGCGTCCCTGGTTGCTCCAGACATGCCCTGACTCCTCACCGACTGGTGAGTCCTTCAGACCTTGCTGGTGTGCACCGAAGCCAATCTCTGCTTTCTGCTTGGGGTGCTGTTGCCAAGGCTTGTTGGGTCCAATCCAGAAACTGACACCACAGCACTCGACATCCTATGTGGGATAGCTCGAATCTAGCACCTGGTTGTCGTCGACGCCTCTTGGTCCTCGTGGCGTGTTCCTCACCTGAAATCACCCAACATCGGTGGGCATCCGCTCATCGCCTTCCTGGTCACTGGCAATTGTCCCCTCTGCTTTCAGGTTCTTCACATCTCTGATCCAGCCTTGGATCTACCCGGACACTTTCCACTTGAACGCCAGCAGCACTTTGCAGCAGATCGCCATAGAAATCGACGACAAACCCCGACACGAAAAGACACCTATGTACCCGGTTTCCCTGGGTGAGGTAACTCGAGTACTCCGGTGCTCCTGTGGGTATTGACTCTAGAACCTCCTAGTTCTAAAGGGGTTTGCTCCAAGTTCTTTTCTAAGTGTCCTTTATCTTTAAAATTCCAACCGTGACTTTCCCCATAGAAGTCAATGGTGATTTACGGCTGTGTTTAGACACTGCACATGTCCCCCGTGGGTCCCCTGTGTCACTACCTTGGATAGTTCCTGGTGGCCCCAGCGGTTTTTACAAGCTCTAGGCCTGGTTTCTATGTCAGTTGGGGTTCTTATACCACCTTCTTAATATATGGTTTGGTGCGCCCCTAGCACTCAACGTATATTGTGCTAAATTACTATGTGGTAATTAAGTTTACTGAATGTACGTTTGCCTCTAGCCTCATAAAGAGACTAGAGGGATGTGTTTAGAATAAATACATATATTTTATATATTCACCTGGTGTGGTTCTCCTTCCATTTGGTAATTCACAAGATTATAGACTGGTAAAGCAAGCTGTTTTACATTCCGTCAAGACTTAGCCTGAAGGCTGCTCACCACAGCTACCACTAGGATAGCTTTCTATTAAGGTTGTCTTTAACCTACCATCAATAAGGGTCATTTGGACTGGTGCAAGGTGCACACTAGAATAGTGGACAGCATCTGCCAGGCCAACTTCTCACACTGCTCAGCTATAATCTCAGGGACAGAGTAAAGAATATAAAATACCTGCCATCACACCTGCCGGACCACTCTGGTATTTTATTGGTCCTTGATTGCACACAGATACAACAGGCTAGAGTATGGTCCTTTGATTGCATATTGTTACTCGATGAGGATGAAACAAGCTTCCTCTCCAAATAAATAAACCTATTCCTAGAAACCAATTTGGGTACAGCTAATGTCACTATAGTATGGGACACTCTCAAAGCTTTTTTGAGGTGTATCATAACCAATAGGTCGTTACAATATAGAGAAGAGACCTCAGCCTTGGAGGAAGAAATGAGGAAAGTGGAGTCAAGAATGAATAGCCAGACGGGAATCGACCAGAATGAAGATCTGGATAAATGTAAAAATCTGAAGGAACAACTGGAGGGCATTCTTCAGTGGAGGCTTATGCATTGATGGGAGGCTAATAAGATCGCCCACTCTGAGTACGGGGAAGGAGCGGGAAAGTTACTTTCCTGGAAAATCAAAGCAGAATAGCTCCGGAACCATATAAAGAAAATCTCTGGGGGTAACAGAACAGCCTCCACATTTAAGGACGAAGGTATTGGAGAGGCCTTCTTGGAATATTTTCAGGAGATATATAAGGAGACCTTCATAGAGGATAAATCTTTGGCAAGAGCATGGTTGGAGAGAACTACTTTAACACCATTAGCTCAGAGCAACAGATAGACCTGGAACAGATCATTACGCTGGAGGAAGTGAGGAAGGCATTGGCGGGCCGAAAAAGGGGCAAAGCTGCTGGTCCCGATGGACTACCAGTTAAGCTATATAGATCACTCTGGTAGGGCATAATTCCAAAATAGCTCAACTATTTTATAAAATATTTTTGGAAGGAATTAGCCCACCTTCATCATGGAATGATGCTACATAGTCCTGATTTTGAAACTGGGCAAAAATCCCTCCTGCTGCGCACCATACCATTCCATATCACTTTTAAACGCCGATTATAAAATCTTTCCTTCTATTTTAGCAACGAGGTTGGGGGTGGTGGCGAAGGACATGCTTCACCCCAATCAAAAAGGGTTTGTGAAAGGGAGACAATTGGCAGACCTCACTCATGATTTGGTCGGTGCAATTGACATCACTTCCACCTATTCACTTCCCCTTGCAGCTTTAACCCTGGATGCCACTAAGGCTTTTGACAGGGTAAATTGGATCTACCTGTCAGAAGTCATGGTGAAATTTAATTTGGGTGTCAAGTTTAGCCGTACCATACAGTGCTATATCAAGCGCCATCTGCCAAGCTTCTGGTTAATGGTAGTCATACTAAGGCATTTAGTATAACCAGAGGGACTCGACAGGTCTGCCCCCTCTCCCCCCTGTTGTATGATATGTACATTGAGCCATTTGTGCAGAGGCTCAGAGAAAACCCTGATATTGAGTCTTTCAGACATGGGGATTGGGAGAGGAGGGTGGCACTGTATGCGGACGACATTCTGATACTCTCAGCAGACCTGTATACAACCCTTCCGGCAGTCATCAAACTGGCGGAGGAATTGGAACAGGTCTCAGGATATGAGGTAAACGCCGGGAAAACTGAAATTATGACTTGGTACATCCCGGGCACTATACATCATATAAGTCGCAGCATGTGTTACCTTGGGGTTAGAACTGTCCAAGATCTAGACAAATTAGCAGATACCAACCTAGCACGAGTCCTCCGGGATTGTCACAAGTAAATGAAGTCATGGGCCCACCTTCCTTTATCCTTCCTGGGGAGGCTGAATCTTGTTAAAACGTCAATACTACCTAAGGCCACTTTCCTTTTCAATACACTCCCTCTTCACTTTGATAAACACACTATAGAAAAATTCCAACAAGAAATAAATTCTTTTATCTGGGCATATAGATCTACCAGAATAGCCGGGAAAAAATGTGCTTTACCTGACCTACAATACTATGCTTGGGCGTTTCAACTTTCATATTCTCTGATGTTATTAAAAATGCCTATTGTTACTGGAGGGGGAGACATGGTATTGGCTGTGTTAAAAGGGGCGGGTGTACCGGAGGAGGGTTTTTTGTTTAATTTTGGTGACCAAAAATGTTTTAAGAAAGTTAAACTTAAGGTCCTTCAAGGATTTGCCAGAATATGGGCAAGATTAAAAAACCTGGTCGGTCTCACAATTAGCGCCACTTTGGGACTCACCGGGCTCGCCGGAATGCCTCCAGGGCAGGGTGGCGAGGCCACTTAAAGATGCTGGATTAAAAGTATGGGGAGATCTTGTTAGTAATTAAATACTTATTTCATGGAAAGATCTAAAGAAGAGAGTGGGCAGCGGTCTCTCATGATTTAGGTATATCCAGTTACAAAGCTGGGTACAGTCTTAGATTAGACTGAAATAATCTATTGGAGGGGGAAGTAGTCTAGAGCAGCAGCTTTTGGAGAGGCCAGTGGGGAAGAAAGATATTTCACACTGGTATTGGGCCATAGAAGAGGTGGTGGATGGGGAATTTAAGCTTGCTAATGAGCTTTGGAGTGAACAGATGCCAACTTCAGAGTGTGCTCTCCTATGGCAGGATTCATTTAAAAATCTTTTTTAGCATAGTTAAACCTGCATGGATGAAGGGGAACCATCTATTCACAGTCCATCGAGCATACCTATCCTCCCTCAAAATCCTAAAGGGTCTTGAGTCAACAGTAAAAAGTGTGAGTTGGCAAAGCCTCAGACTTACACATATTTAAAGACTGCCCCTCCATCAGCGCATTTTGGGAAGAAATACGGACAACAATGGAAAACATCCCGAGAGTACCAATCCGAATGGACCTGACTTTAATAATTTTTGGCCTTAATAGCCACATTGTAGGACCAGCAAATTATCTTTTAGTTTATTGGCAAGGAGACAGATCTGTAAACAGTGGGTAGACCCTGTCCCTCCTAAACACTTGGATCCGCTGACTTCTTTGTATGAAACATCTAAAATGGACTTGGCTAGAGCTTGTAGTAGAAAAAAGATTGCATACTGGGACCTGCTGCTTCAATGGAAATAGCCTAAACAAATAAGCGTAAACATAATTCATGCTTTGTTTTACTTATTTTGTTTATTTTATAATGAAGGGTGGGTCTGATGATTGTGCATATTGAACACTCCTTGGACTATGCTGGGTCTTTCCCTGGGTCACGAAACAGAGTCTACTTGGTCTTCACAGATCAAGTCAGAGTGAAACCTATCCTCTTCTTCTGAGGGGAAGTAACATTTTGGTCTAGAAATATACCCCTACAGGCTGAAGGTAGTGAGATAATCCATCAAAAGAGCCTATTTCATCTCAGGTCATTGAGTAGGGGTATGAACAGACAGTCTGTTTACTATGGTTAAAGGCGAATGAGGCCAATTAAAAAAAATAAAAAAAAATAATAATGTCGTCTGCATACAACGAAAAAGTGTGATTTGTATTAGCAAGTGTATTAGCGAGTGAAATGCCCCATTGGATTGTCTCAGATCGCATCCTGCAAGCCACGGCTCCATTGCTAGAGCAAATAGCATAGGTGAGAGAGGAAACCCCTGCCTTGTTCCTCTCTGTGTACCAAACGGTTTTGAAATGTGTTGTCCAGTGCAGACCCTAGCGGTTGGGAGATGATACAGCACCGGTACTCAATTTATACATTCCTGAGGGATTCCAAATTTCCTTAGTGTAGCTAACATGTACTCCCAGCTAAGTGTGTCAAATGCTTGGGTTATGTCCATTGTGATACACCCTGCTTCAGGCTTGTGCCTAGTGCAGGAAAACAGTATTGAGCAGAGCCAGCGTATATTAAGGGATGTGTTGCGTGTAGGTATGAATCCAGACTGATCAACATGTATTAATCCTGTCAATAGAGGCTTCAGTCGCTTGGCTAATATTTTGCTGATCATTTTGTATTCCGTGCTCAACAATGATAGTGGTCTATATGTGCTCAGTGTTGAAGCAGTGGATGTCCCTTAATAGGTGTGAGAACACCCCAGGCAACAGTCTTAATGACCTTTAGTTTTTATTTTTCTGGGAGAGGCATGGACGTGGCAATGGGTAGTGGGGTTCCTGGTGAGGGGCAGAATGCCTCTATGGTAGCTATTGGCATGAGGCCCCACCCTTTTCAAGGCCCCTCCACGCCTCACACTGTGGCATTAATGTGTAAGTTGCCCGGTATGCATTCCCAGATTAATCAATACTGGTAGACCCGGGAATGCTTCTGAAGTGTACACCTCCCACCAGAGGCACAACAAAAAGAAATATCTTCATTTGTTGTTTCCTCTTTTTAAGTTTGCTCCATTGTGCAACACACGTAGAAAGAGGAAAATGCCTCTGAGAATTGGCACCCTTCCTGCGCAAAAACAATCCTGCCTACAATACAGGCATCCTTGCACCATGGTGCAAGAGTGCCTACGTTGGCGCCAGGCAGCAGTGTGTGTGCCAGGGCCAGGGCAGGGAGAGAGCAGGAATGCACCGTGTAATGTTAAATATGGTGTATTCTTGCCCTCTCCTTTTCAAGCAGTGCAGCAAGGTGGCTTGCTTCATTGCGTAGGGTGAATAATTGTTAAATGTTCTGAAGGGGCTGAGACAGAGTGTATGTTGTCTTCTTTCATTCGCAATCTTACCTATCTGAAGAAGAAAGAAGCCCCATCAGAACGTGCAGTGTCAGCAGAGACAATATTTGCAGAAAGATGACTCTGGAAAGCTTGAACAAAAAGAGAAAAAACACTAAAATAAAATAAGCAATAAAAATGCAATAGGTCTCGCCTTTCATTAAGTGAAAGTCATTTGCTTTGCTATACAATACCATTAGCAAAGCAAATGGCTTTAACTTAATCAAAGGCGAGACCTATTGCATTTTCATTGCTTGTTTTATTTTAGTGTTTTTATTGGCCTCATGCCAATAGCCAATATTGTACAATCTATATATATATAAGAGAAGGTGTCCCGCCTTCTCTTTGATAAGTAGGTTCACTTGCCAGGTCGAAATGGCAGTGTACACTGCACACACAGGCCTGAGCCATGTTTAAAGAGTTACTGAAGTGGGAGGCACAATCAGTGCTGCAGGCCCACTAGCATAATTTAATTTACAGGACTTGAGTACATATAGTGCACTTTACTAGGGACCTATGAGTAAATTATATATGCCAATTATGGAAAAGGCATTGTTACCATGTTTTTAGTACAGAGCATATGCAATTTAGCACTGGCTAGCAGCAGTAAAATGCCCAGACTCCTAAAGCCACCATAAATGAAGTCAGCAAAACAGGAAGTTAGAAGGCAAAAAGTCAGGGAAAACCACTCCAAGGATGCCATGTCTAACAATACACATAAAGAATAAACAAATAGAGCTGCAAATTCGTTCCCCAGAATATGAGATAAGCAAATTTGACTCCTCAAAAGGTTTAGCTATGCCACTGACACAATACCTATGTTTAGTCTATGTTTTGGCCCTTCCAATTAGGGTCTCATCAGGACAAAAGACTGTCATGTCTCACCTGTAACTATGGCAATAAAGAGAGGCCTATAAATCTATAGAATAGCAATCTCCCCAAAGGAGGTGGTGAGTGGACAAGGTGTTTGTGACCTACCTTGCCAAATTGTACAAAGTACAACATAAAGGAAAATCTACGTTTTCAATAGTGCTCGCCAATTGATACACAAAAACAAAACAGCAGAGTGGAGATCAATATCTGTTGCACACAAACCTCAACAGACAGGCTAGTGTGGTACTCAATGAAGTCTCTTACCTTTCTGATGAACATAGTGGCTTCCCTATTAATTTTGCATGTAGTACTCACAGTTGCTCCCTGTTCACGTAATATCCAGGGAATCCATATCACACTCATCCCACTACCACTCTGAGTTGTGAAGAGTCTCATCATAACTCAGTATATCTCCTTTGGCATATCAAAGTCAATGTAGTGCCCCACATTCTTACCCTCCTACTGGAAAGTTAAACCAAAACAAAGGAATTCGAGCATCAATTGTCCATATGAGATCCAATGTACCCATCCCCTATGTCTAATACAAACTGAAAGCAGGTGTGTATAGATGAGTGAGGGGGTGTGAGTGGCTGTATTGGAATGTAAATTTCTGTTTGAGTGGCTGTAAGGGTGAGTCAGTAGGTATGTGAGTGGTTTTTTGGTGGTGTGAATGTGTATGTGAGTGGTTCAGTGGGAGTGTGAGTGAGTGGTTGTATGGTTGAGTGAGTAGCTGTGCCAGTGGCTATAGGGGTAAGTTAGTGTGTCTGTGAGTATTCAATTACTTTTTATTGCTTGATTATTTAAAATCCTACAATACATACAACCAGAATCCATATTATAGCAAATATATTTAGAATACAAAAAACTTTTAAGATAAAATGTATACACTAATATATTATTCAAGGTCATCCAAGTTTAAAATATAGCAACTTGGAATAGTGTAAATCTTATTGTACAAATTAACTACTGAATACGTTGTCTGGGTTCTCTACAATTAAAATTTTCAGGGTCTAATTATTTTCTTATCATTAGTACGTACTTTACAAATGCAGAGTTGAACACTATGCAATTTGAAATTAAACATCTTAAAGTGCTTGTCTACAAGTCCGTATTCCGTAAGTGTTTAAATACCACTTAAGTATCTTTCTTCTTTCTTCCTTTAGTTTTGGGCATATACAGAGCAAATGGATAATGTTCCCTTAGCTGTTTTTGCATAATCGGCAAGGTATCAATTCTGTTGCACGGAGCCATGGCTTTGCTTGATTTGAACCTGTGCAAAAGGCAAATCGTGCCTCAAAATTTTATTTTTGGAGTTTTAAAGACCAAGGAGATTCTAAATAAGATTGTGCTTTAACAGATTTGTATAGGTTTGATATCTAGATACCTGCTAATTTTGGTAGATAAGCATTCACCTTGTCCATAGCTTGTGTTAGGTCTCATGAAACAAGATTATAAAGGTATGGGGCAAGTACATATCCGTGCTTTAATCCCATGGAAGTTTTTAAAACACATGAACCATCACTTAATCATACCCTAACCCAAGTATTTGGGTATAGTAGTTGAATCGGTTTCAGAAGGGAAGATGGTATTTCTTTTTTCTTCAACTGTTCTCAAAGTAACTGCCTGGGCACACAATTGAAGGTAGTTTTCAAGTGAACAAAACACAGATATAATGGTTGCTTTTTTGCTATATATTTATCTATTAGTACCGACAGGATTAGTTTATTAGTTGTGGTCCCCAATCCTTGCATAAAACCTGTTCCGTTAGGCAGAACTATCTGCTTTTCAGTTGTTAGTATGATAGTAGGACTTCTGCAAAAAGTTTGGCATCTGTGTCTTGTAGGTAATTAATGAATAATAACCAGGCTGTGTCCAATCTCCCTTTTTATATAACGGTGATATTAAGGAACCCTTCCATGTTTCTGGTATTGATAAGAATTTGATGGCTTTCTTGAATACTTTCTTAAGATACTTGTCCCAAAGAACAGTGTTTTCTGTGTATAAAACAAATGAAATCCCATTATGTCCTGGGGCACCATCTTTTTTGTTTTCAAATAAGTTAACAAACTTAATTTTCTATTATCGCTAATTCGTTTTCCAAATTCTTTGTTTCGATTCCTATATCATGAGTCGTGTTATAATTTTGTGTAATTTCCAGCTTACTATTGAGGTGCATTTTTATGAATCCTATCCAGACATCTTCACTTAATGTAGATGATACTGGAGATTTGTTAATTCGTGATAGACCATTTATCAATTTCCAAAACTGTATTGAGTTGTTCTTTTTACTTGTATTCAGTGCTTTAGCCCACATTGTTTGTTTTGTTTGAGTATTTTCTTCCCAAATTAGCCTTCTCGGGTTGTGCTTGATACTTTTTAATTTGGATCGTATAACTTTATTATCAGGACATTTTTTATGTTGTTGGTTCTTTTTAGAATGCGAGTTGCATGTGATAACTTGATTTTATATCTCAGTTCAACTTGATTCGGAGGTTGTTGTTTGTAATGTGCTTTGGAAGCACAGACTGCAACTAGTTATTTTATTAAAAAACACCCAACTTTCAATTATGGTAAGAGATTGTTCTTCAAAGATTTTCTTAACCAGTTTGAGTGCCAGTGTGATGGTAGATACATTAGACTCTTCTTTCCAGTACAATCTCCTTCAGTTAACTGTTCCCATCATTCCAGGCAGGGTTGTACATTTTTTATGTCTTGTATATTGGAGCTTCAAGTTCAATATTTGTTGGCCATGATCACTACAATTTCTTTTCTCAATATGGGAGGTTGATATCTTCTGGAATAGATTCAAAGATAGTATTGTCTAGTTGATTCTTGATTTGTTGCTGTGTGACTGGTATATCCATGCTGGTGGTGTATCTAGTGGGAGCCTCCCATTTAGAACTTCCAATCCCATTGATTCTATATCTTTTAAGAGACTTATTCTGACTACACCTCCTGAGGTACGTGTTACAGAAGGTATTGATTGTTGTGTTATTGTCCACAGAATATCCTGTTGTAGTATTGCATCATCTCTAGGATAGGGCCGTAGCCCTATGAAATCACCCGAAATAATATATTCAGTGGGTGGGTCTTCCATCATTTGCTGTAATACAATACTAGTAAGATTAGTAGCCATGATCTTTATACATTTATAAGTGATAATGATTTTTAAAATTTTATTAGATTTTCAGTATACAACATTCAAACATTGCATTGCACTGACATATGATAGTTTATGCAAAATTCTCTCATTTTTCAGATTTGTTTGTTCTTAGTTGAATGGCCAATGGGCCTTAGGCACATCATTAAATTGCACTTGTCTAGCACACATTTTCCCACACATCATCTAGTATTCTCTACCAGCACCCCCTCCACAACCACCTCTCGACCCCTCACAGTTCACCCACCAATAATCGATCAAGTTTGCCAGGCAGTGTTATTTTCTGTCTCCTCACTTGCTTGGTTTTGCAAATAGGTTCATAGCTGTCCCCAGATATTGCAGGTCCTGAAGCAAGTGTTAACAGTTCTGCATATGTAGTGAGTTGCTCTTTGCAATAAGTCATGTTGTCTAACCATTCCTTGAATATTTTGGCTCGTCCTCTCCCCCACCTACATGCAATTTGCCTTTTGCTAGCAACAGTCCCAGTGAGACTAGCTTTTTGTATGGTACTGTTATCTCCTTTGTGTAGCCTAGGAGTGCAGTTATCGGCTTAGTGTGTATGTGTTGTTCTGACATGCGCAATAAGGCGCTGAGAACTTTCAGCCAGTAGTGATGTATTACTGTGCATCCCCACGTTAAATATAGATAGTCTGCCCCATCGTTTCGGCATCGTGCACATCAATCATCCGATAGCAGATGATACGTATGAAGTCTCGCCACGGTATATTAAACTTGCTGAAGGTATTTATAATGTATTATTCTTAACTGGCTGCTGGCAGTTATTGCTCCTGTTTGTTTGCAACAGTATTCCCATTGTTTGTCTGTCAATGGGTTGTGAAATTCCAAGTCCTATCCAGTGTGTGCCCCTCCCACTTCCCCGAGGCCGTCCATCTTTGCAGTTTTATATAATCGAGACACCATATGTGTAAGTTGCAGAGTTTGTAATAGTACATGTAGTGTTTGTAGCGTAGGAAGTTCACCCGGAAAGGCAGGAGTGGCCGCCTTGACATCATGACTGATTCTGATATACAAAAAGGCCGCCAATGGAGTGTGTGTGCTCTCCCGTAAGAACGTCACATGGTCATTAAACTTTCCTCTGTCCCCATGTTGTGAACCATATGCTTTGTAGCATATTCCTACATGTTGCCTCGTGAGTAACTGGAATGCTGAGTAACTGGCATGCGGGAATGATAGGGCAGTGGCATTAGTGGAGCGTATAGTAAAGGTGTATATAATTTTCCTGCTAGTATTTCCAGGCTCACCCAGTGCAGCCCACTGTTGTGAGGGTATGTCCGCACAGAAGGTCTGGCTCCCAAGAAAGCTGTGGTGGTGAGGGGTGCCATGTAGCCACTTTCTATTGCTAAGTGTGGAATATATGGTGGAGATTGAAACCAATACACGGCAAACTGTGCTTGTGCGTACCGGTAATAGAGTTCCACATCTGGAGCTTCTACGCCACCTTTTTCAAAGGGTTGGGTAAGTGTGCTCAAGTGTATTCTGGGTTGTTTGCCTCCCCACGTTAATTCAATCAGTTGTGTTTGCAGTGTCCGAAAACAATTGCGCCCGAAGAAGTACGGTATATTTGTGAATAAGTAAAGCAATTTTGGCAGGATCGCCATTTTAATCAGCGAGATGTGCCCTGCTAGTGACAGCGGCAGCATGATCCAACGTGACACCGATTCTGTGATGGTGTCAACTGCAGTTACAGACGTCCCTGTCTCTAAAGATTACTATACCTAAGTATTTAAGGTTGGCAGATCGGGCTGGACTGTTCCCAGGAGGCACAGGGTCAAGACTGATTTGCACATGGCCATGTCAGACTGGGGTGGTGTGGTGAGCAAAATAACGATGGATTAAACCCAGATCTGTGACTGGGGGTGAATGTTTTGCCACTGTGCAACATTCCGTCCATCAATTGTTGTTTTTGCATTTGTCACCCCAAGTGGGATGGGTATGCTCAGACGTGAGTCCCATGCTCTCCATGTTACTGGAATCAAGCTATCCTGGCTGATAGCCAGAAAGCGGTCCTAGGATGCTTGACTCCGGTCCAGGGAAGACATGGCTTGGCAGTTCGGGCTGGACTGTTCCCATGAGGCACAGGGTCAAGACTGATTTGCACATGGCCATGTCAGACTGGGGTGGTGTGGTGAGCAAAATAACGATGGATTAAACCCAGATCTGTGACTGGGGGTGAATGTTTTGCCACTGTGCAACATTCCGTCCATCAATTGTTTTTTTTGCATTTGTCACCCGAGTGGGATGGGTATGCTCAGACGTGAGTCCCATGCTCTCCATGCCACTGGAATCAAGCTATCCTGACTGATGACGGCTGATAGCCAGAAACTGCTCCTAGGATGCTTGATTCCGGTCCAGGGAAGACATGGCTTGGCAGTTCGTGCTGGACTGTTCCCATGAGGCACAGGGTCAAGACTGATTTGCATATGGCCATGTCAGCACTGGGGTGGTGTGGTGAGCAAAATACCGATGGATTAAACCCAGATCTGTGACTGGGGGTGAATGTTTTGCCATTGTGCAACATTCCGTCCATCAATTTTTGTTTTTGCATTTGTCACCCTAAGTGGGCTGGGTATGCTCAGATGTGAGTCCCATGCTCTCCATGTCACTGGAATCAAGCTATCCTGCTGATGACGGCTGATAGCCAGAAACCAGTCCAAGGATGCTTGATTCTGGTTCAGAAAAGACATGGATTGGCAGTTCGGGCTGGACTGTTCCCATGAGGCACAGGGTCAAGACTGATTTGCATATGGCCATGTCAGAACTGGGGTGGGATGGTGAGCAAAATAACGATGGATTAAACCCAGATCTGTGGCTGGGGGTGAATGTTTTGCCATTGTGCAGCATTCCGTCTATCAATTGTTGTTTTTGCATCTGCTAGTGACAGCGGCAGCGTGATCCAACGTGACACCGATTCTGTGATGGTGTCAACTGCAGTTGCAGACATCCCTGTCTCTAGAGATTACTATACCTAAGTATTTAAGGTCGCAATCGCACCATGTCAAGGAGTAGTCTAATGGGAGTTTGTGAGTGTTCGGTGTAAGTGGGAACATCTGGGACTTACTGCAGTTAATGGTTACTCCCGACAGCTTCCTGAACCGCATGAACTCCCGAAGGACAGGGTTTAAGCTCATGTGCGGCTCTTGTAGATAAGCGATGTCATCCGCATACATAGACACTAGTAAGTGTCGGTCAGGATACCACAGTGAGTATTCCCTGTAGTGCTGCCGCAATTTCGCAGCCAGAGGTTTGACTGCCAGAGCAAACAATAAGGGAGATAATGGGCACCCGTGTCTGGTGCCCTGTGATTTCATTATGGGGTGAGAGCAGCAACCATTGATCTGCACTGTCCCCCACGGTTGAGTATACAGTAAAGTGACCCATGAGAGGAAGTAGGAAGGGAATTTCATTCTTCTCCATATGGTGATTAAATAGTCCCATTCTAGTGAATCAAACACTTTGGTGGTATCTAAAAAGACAGCCACTGCCGTGAGGTCGGGATCGATTGCCTGTATTAATGCAAACAGGGTTTGTAGATTGTGGGAGGTGGCACTCCCCAGTACAAAGATAAGTAATAATGATTTTAATAATGTTGTTTCCTTGTAATGTAATTTTGCTGTTAAAATGTTGTTATTAGTTAAGGCAATTTGTTTGTTCTCCAATATTAAATCTATTGCCATAAATAATGCTGGACCCCCCACTGGGGCGCCCATATTTGCTTTGTTTAATCGCTGACTGAAAGTACCCATTAAAACCGTCTAACACCAAAGATTCTGTTGCCCAAGTTTCTTGCAGAAGTATAATCTAAAAGTTGCTTGACATTGACGATAAGTATATATTTTGAACTTTAGCCTGTACACCATTTATTTTTCAGGAGCATAGTCTTTTCTTTGATTGTATTGATCCTCCTTGACATCCTTTGGCTTATTCTGCCAAGGTTTTACTACCCTATGCAAGTCCTCAATAATTCAACCATCATTTAAATTTAACGGAGTATGATCTTCACTTTGGTGGTTGTTGTTGCTAATTGGATATCCATTTTACCTATGGCGTGTTTTAATATTGATAATACCTGGTGGCTTCCATTTTTTTGTTCATATTCTGTTCTCTCTTGTAGTACGAATGGGCTTGGGTATACAGATTGAGGGGGCTGTTGATTTTTATACCCCAATTTTAAAAGATTTTATATTCATTAATGATTGGTTCTGATAGATTGGCAGAATTTAATGGTATTAATGTCATTTCTTGTTCACCTTTTTATTTGGAAGAAATTCAATAGCTTCCATGTTTTTGCTTGTGATTTTTTCAAGAGAAGGATTTGCTTCAAAGAGTCATAAAATATTAACCCGATTCAGAGTGCCTTGTCTATCTCTGGACTGATATTCTGGTTTGAAATAAGTTGATTCTTACTGTCATTCGTTAATTTCTTCCTTCTATCTACTGCCATGGTTATATGTTATTTCTTTGATGAACTGTACGTTTGTTCTCTCCATCCAGCCATTTGGCGCCGGGTGCATATACATTTCATTTCTATTATGAAGCTGATTTGTATTTTGTTGAATCATGATTGTTCTTTGTAATGTATGTATTGATTATACATCTGTCATCATTCGGCTTTTCCTCAATTTTTTCCTGGTCTTACAATCTTTTTTGTATAATGGGCTTTATCCTTGAGTCATCGTTCATGTGGACAAACCTCTTCTGTAATATTCTATGCTCTTTGTGCAATAAGGCTTCTCTCTTCGTTCCATTCATATCTATCTCTTCTATGCTTGGTTTGAATCCATAGTTTGTGTTCCGCTTTTATTGTTTTTCTGGAAGGGCATATTTTTGTTGCTTGCTTAGTTCACCATTTTTCTTTTAATGCTCCATAGAGATTTTTCTTTCTGGTCTTTATAGAATAATGCAAAATATATATTTTTTTTATCTTAGTAGTTCTGGCCTGATTCACAGATATGTCATTATTTTGAAACCCAGATATTCCTTTTATTTGATTTGCGGCTGTCTATGCTATTCTCCATTAATCCAGTTGTTTGTTTTTGAGTAGTACAGATTATTGTTACTTTTGATCTTATTTCTTGCTTTTCGTAATATTTTGCTCTTATTTTGTCATAGTAAAGGGTGGAGAACTTAATTTGTTATGTCCTTGGTCTACTGCTTTTTAGGACTCGCTGAGTCAGCGCACATGCGCTGCTCGGAGATACATTCAGTAGCTGCTTCAAAAAGCGCTACTTTTCCAGCCACCAGCTTGCTAGAAAGCGCGCGTGACGTGCACAGCACTTTTTCCGGTTGCACGCTCGCGTGCGCACAACTTGCGTCACCACTTGCATTTTTTTTTATTTCGTGGCCGCGTGGGTCACTGCTTGTTATTCTTTCTTGTCCTTCCCACTCTCCTTTTTCATGCTCCCCATTCTGTCATCGCTCCCCTCTACTCTTCTCCCAGGATAAGTCTGCCTTCTTCCTTTACAAGTGATTTTTCCAAAGGAAACTAAAGACGTGCTGTAGCTCAACAACCTTTCTCATCTCAGATACGACTTCTTTTTGCAAAACTCCTAAACAGCCAATGAACCTGGAGCGTGACCCTCCAAGCGTGTCCCTCTTTCTGACCTCTGTCTACAGTCTGCAGGCATGCATGTGTTTTGTTTGGGACAGTTGGTGGGTCTGTGTCTTGTCTTGTTTGCATCGACTCCTGTGTCTCTGTTGTTTGCAGGCTGCCTGCAGTTGTTGCTTTCCTCAGCACATGTTTATATGTGCGTGTTGTATGATAATGTGAGCATTGATGAGTGTCTGCTTGCATCCACCACACAAGTCAAACCCATTGGCATTGTCAATGCCTGCTCACTTTGCAGCTGACACAAAATTAAAGCACGTGTGCATTGTGCCCCCATCAAATTTTGCAATGTAATAATACATATTTTAAACATATTCTAAAATACACCAATAGTGACCTCATTCTTAACATACGTTAATGCCATTTGATATTTGGCATTACACAATACTCCTACCTACCTAAAATGAGGCAGGACAGCAAAGGATGACATGACACAAAGCAGCGCGTGACTCCTCCCTTCCAGGAAATAGCAAAATATCCTCCCCTCATACACAAACAAACATGACCGCATGACTCTACAGGTCAAGACACGCCTACCTTGCACAAGGAAAAGCACACAGCATGGATAAAATCGAAAAATCCCTGACAACACCTTGATAAATGCATAAACAGTCTCAAACCATAACTGATGCACAAAAGTCAAATGAGAGGTAGAAAACAACAAAAATCATCACACTGCCAGCAAATGAGGCTAGCTACGAAATGAACAAGACTTAATTACTCTCAAGTTGGCTATGGCCAGCTACCTACAGTGTGCAGTCTAACCACTTCTGCCTGACAAAAATCAAATCTATGCCTGTTCAGGGTCTGTGCATGTAAGGATGTGCTACTCTGGAATTCCCTGCCTGGGTTCTGCTGGAGGACAGCACCTCTGGGCTGTGCCTTAAAAGGGCTATCAAGTGCAGAGATAAACACAGTCCTGCATCTCTCTACCAATCACCAACAACAAGTATTCTAGAGTGTTGCTTTGTTGGGTTTAGAGATGGATTGTGACGTCACTCACCGGATGGCCCCCTACATCGGAACGATAAAACCTCCAACGGGTGAACAGCTGACCCAAAAGCTAAAAAACAAAAGAAATCACAGTGCCACCATGTGAAAGACTCTCATACATATATTTATGTTGATGTTTAGAGATAGGTGTGGTGCTGAGCACCGTAAAACACTGGCACAAATTAAGCACTGGATGAGACAGGATCCTTTCACACTCCGTGACATTAGATGTTGTTATTTTTACTGTCTCTAAGAAGTGCTAATATAACAGTTAACAACCCAGAAGTATTGGCCACCTTTGACGACTTCAGTGCATTTTGTTTTCCTTCAGCATGCTTACGCTGTCAGGTGGGTGGCTCTAACATTTTTGACTATAATTCCTTTTTTTCTAGGACTGCTCCTCAGCCGGCTCAAAGAAAGGGCCAGCCCAATCACAGTGGGACCAGGGCAAAACAATGCATAAAGAAACAAGCATTGGCATAGCCAATAGATCTCGCTTTTGGGACCTTATAAGTATTTAGTTATGCAGCAAAATATCCTTGGTGCAACAACATCAACTGTTGCATGGCTAAACACTTATAAGGTCCCAAAGGTGAGACCTATTGGCTATGCCAATGCTTGTTCTTCTTCAAGTGTGTCCATATATTTGTTTATTAGTGTTAGATATCTTCTTTCTTGGCTGATTGAGACAATTTTCTGCTATTAGATTTTTTGTTTTTCTGGTTTTTAGGTCTCGCCTGATCCAGCGCTTGTGCTGGCCTGGCCGAGATATTTAGTAGTTGCTTTTAAAAGTGCTACTTTGCCGGCCACCAGCTTGCTATTACGCACACAAGAGCCCATGCTCATGCGTAATAGCAAGCTGGTGGCCTGCAAGGTAGCACTTACGGTGACGCACGTGCGCACCACTCGCGTCACCACTCATAGACAAGGTGGCACCTGCGGTGACGTGCGTGCGCACCACTGGTGTTTTTTTTTATGATCGCGATGACTTTAGAGCCGTGTCAAACCCTATCCCTTCCATCCTTGTCCAATTAAATGTTCCTGAGATCATGTTGGCTATCTGGTGTGAACAGGAAATGGCCCCAGTGCCTGCTCATCAGCCAGCACCAGCGCTATGACTAATGTTATGGTTCAAGAATCCAATTTCCCCTTGGCTGTTTTGGGTACTTATTAAATCCGGCAAGATGTTTTTGATGTACTGTAACAGATTGCACCTTCTACACAAAATTGATTGCCTTATTAATTTGCATCACAGAGCAGGCAGTGTATTTAGATTTCAGCTGAGTGTTTCTGGTGGGTGGAGCAAGCAGCACCAGGCGACAATCCCACTGTGTGTTTTTTAAGATTTACATTTTGATGTTTTTTGTGCAGTGCACTGTAGCCCATCCTTTCTCCGTCAGTTACATTCAAAACCTGCCACTTTACGCCTTCCTTTGTGCACTCCGCAACAGGCACCAAGTTGTGAACCTATGCAGCCTGGGTCTGAAGCATCAGCCATGTAGCTCTGCTAGGTGGCTCTGCATGCTGAACCGATGGAGACCGATGGGTGGAGTATTGGTCGAATGCTTATTAGGAGGGTTATATGCTGCCACTGTGGAGTCCACGCGATCTCAACACACACACCTTAAATTTAGTACATCACAAACCAGAGGGACATTGGAATTCATTGAATCTGTACCTTCTGGTTATATTAATTGTTCTCGCTTGTAAGAAGCCGTCACTGGGTGGACACCGTTATTTATTCAGTTGAAATCCTACAAAATCAAGTGAACTCGGAAATGCTCAAAAAGGAAGTCAACTCGTAGCAGAAACCTGTCTCCAGTTTTATTTAGCACCTAGTTGAATATCAAGTATAAAACGGAGGTGTTAAAACAATGTTTTAGAACAGAGGTCTCCAAACCAGTCCTGGAGGACCGGATCCTTGCCAGATTTTTGGGATATCCCCATTGAAATACATGTAGTTATTTTACAAATCTGGCATGGATCCGGCCCTCCAGGACCGGTTTGGAGACCCCTGTTTAGAATGCTTAGCAGTAATTCTACCTGCAAGCTTATTACCAGACGTGGGAACTGTTTATTGTCCGGTTTCTTCCCACATATCGACCTGCACCTCTTTTTTATATGTTTTCCACAATTGTGTGTTTGTGTGCCAACTCTTATAGCACCTGCATTAAAAGGGCCACGCCTTTTGCAAGCATGCGCTCCCAGCTGTTTCTTTTGAGGGAAGTCTTAAGAGGTTCATGATGCGTTTGTTTCTTCAGAGACCTGTACAATCCCTGAACCAGTGCTCAGTTTGGAATGACGTCTCTCACAGCAATGCCATATAACTCAGAACATTGTATGTGTGAAGTAGTTTGTGATTGTACACACTTCAGAGGTAGCACAACACGTATTTGCTTTCTTCAGGCACCGGTCAGTGGCACCACCTGCTTCCGCGCACCCCCGCTGCTATTTGTAAAGTCAGACACACTTCCCGGGACCCAACACAAGGACCCTGGGATCGAGAACGTTCCCTCTAAATCATAACTCCTCTCACTGCAGAGCTGGGGGTAATTTCTATCTCAAGGAAACAAATTGATTGCTTTTCCTCCCCACATTATTCTTTCTGCCTGTCCTGTCACCACAGTGGCGTATTGCAACTTTTGGGGGGTCCCTCCGCAAAGCACATTGGGGCTCCCACCCCCCCCCCCGGCGGCCCAGCCCACCACCTACCACTTTGCCCTACAACCCAGAAATCTAATATATTTTGATTTAAAACCTCCAACAGTCGTCCATTCTGAAAATACTGTGCCTACTGTTTAAAGTTAATGGTCCTGAGTAGACATAGATTAAAGAGTGCGCAATAAGTGATGCAACAGTGTGAGTAGGGTAATAGGAGTGACTGCAGGGTGAGTGAGGTGACCATATGTAAGTGCAGAGTTGAATAAAAGAATGCATGGTTAGTGATGGGCTTTTTTGAGTGAGATTGCCGATTGAGCAGTGAGGGGGACAGGTGAGTGAAGTGTGACATGAGTACATGGTGATTATGCGCTCGTGTGATTGCAGGGTGAGGTACAGGGTGAACAGAGCAAGTGCATTGCAAGTGCAGAATGATGACTGTGAGTGCAAGGTGAGCGGGTGAAAGGTGTTAGTGCATGGTGGTCAGTGTGAGTGTATTGTGATTGATGCGCGTGAAGGGTGAGCGTAAAAGTGAAGGGCGAGAATGAGGAGTGAGTTGTTTGAATGCAGGGTTCATTCCCTGACACTTGAAGTAACACAGCATGTTATAGATGGCAGTGTAGGGTTTCAGGTATAAGTTAAACAATTGTTATTCTGGCATTAATAGTGATTGAGGGTGTAGGAAATAATGTGCTGACCTTGCAACAAACTTCCAGTCTTATGATTAGGGTTGCCAGCTCATTATTTTAATGCCCATAACAGGACAAAAATAAGCAGTCACCTAAAGCTGTATTTTCAGCACTTATCTGTGCATACTTCGAGCGGCAAATATACATAGAAAACACTTTTAACTGTGTTTTAGGGCTGCCTGAATGATCCTTGACTGACAATTAAAGGGAACGACAGAAAAGTCACGTTACAAATGAATACATACATTTTTCTTAACAATCAGAGGGCAGAGATGGACAAAATAGATCCTAAAAATATCAGATTGACTATGGTGAGAGATGATTTGCTTATGTTTTGTCTTCTACCTGCCTGCTCAAGTAGAGGCTCTTACTGAGGGGTGTGATCAGAGCAGGAAGGAACTCAATGAGTGCCACTGGGTTGAATTATGCATTTTGTATCCGCTAATGCCATCTGTAGGGTCTTGTAATGAGATTCACAACAAGCTCTAGATTTCCTTGTGCCCTGGAAAGAACTGTGTGGCCTAGTTGCACGACCTAGGCTGTTTGCTCCACTAGTTTCACACAAGTAAATACAGATTCAGGACCTCCCTGTTGGTCATGCTAAGAAAAGGCTTGTGCCAAGGGAACTCTAAGAGGGATGACATGCTTCTCAAGTCAGACACCCGGAAAGTGTCATCTTTGAATTTCGTTCCACTGCAAATTTCCAGAGTGGGTTAATAAAGGCTTCTGAACAGACAATGAAACCAGCAGGGAAAATGAATGCATGTACTTGTTTCAGATATGAACATGCTGAACGGAATGGAAATCAGCCTGGGAAAGTACTTAGTGGGGCTCATTACCATATTGAGGTTCCGTGACAATTTTAAGTGATGTTTTTTGATTCGCACGAATATGGTCGAGTCTGGTATCTAAGAACCGCAAATGACGAGTTTAGTAAGTGTGCGCAGTTTCGCTGTGCTAACTTAAACCGTTCATTTGATATGTGGGTTTTTCATCTGTACCCACGGGTTCCATCTTAGATACGGCATCCATTTTGTCTCTTGCCCTCAAGTAGCCAGCGAACGGACACTGTCCGCTTCGTCACCCTGGGACTCTCAGGATATTTGTGGAAGACACATGTACTTTGTAAATATCTTTTACGATGAGGGGGATGATACTGTAAGGCAGATGGCCCCGCTCGAGGCTCATCTTGCCGTCCGGTTTATTGTCTCAGCCGTGCATCTCATTAGGCACGTCCCTTTGATGCCTGTATCTCGTGTTTCCCGATACCTCCCCTTTTACACCCTTTTCGATTTCCCCACTGTCTCCATCTCCCTCTGCACCTGTCTTTGTCCCTATTTCGATCTGTTTTACTGCCGATTGGAATTCACTAATGTTGGGAAGATGGGTTTTTACAGTTGGGAACCGCCAAATGTTTCCGCACTTATGTTCCGGACCTTATGTGTACCAAAGTGACCAAAGCGACCCCTCTGGGGGATAATTATGGGCACCAGGTTGTAAACTTTTGTGTACCATGTTGTCCTATGAGTTAATTTTGTATAAAAGGAGCGATCCACAGAACCAATTTGAAGCAGTCTCCCCAAGTTGCACGTGTTGTACTTGTCGTGACTTCTGTGTTCCCTGCAGCAATAAACCTTGAATCTTTGACGCCGAAGGAAGTGTCCCGTGTCTCTGTAGTTTGTGCGCCGAAACAGGTATCCCATGAAGGTTATAGGTGTTGTTCCCTGGCACCGCTGGTACTGTTAAAAAGTCCAGTCCTTCAGTTGGCGCCCAACGTGGGGCTCGACTTCAGCGGTACCGGTCCGGTCCAAAGCCTGATGATCGTGAGGAACTTCGTGTGAAATCTCCGAGGGAAGGTGCACCCCGCTTCATCGATCCTGTTGTCGAAATAAGTGGCCCGAAGTTTTTCCCTGCGAAGATTCCCGCCTCCTGACGGCTGCGACGGACCGATGCCCTGACTGTCGACCTGTCTTCGACGCCCGGCGTAGACCTTATGTACAAGCGAGACGATAGACGGGCCTTCCTGGTGACGCCATTGAAGTTCTGAGTTAAGTATTTGTGGGTCGCTCCCAGTCCTTAGTGGTTGTTCTAGCTTTTTGAAAGCTTTGTGGTTAGCCTTTAAGGCTTTGTGGTAATAGCTCTCCGAGCTTTGTAATAGCCTTAAGGCTTTGTTGTATTGCATGGTTCCATTGCATTTGTGGTTCTTAGTATTGGTTCTTAGTATTATTTGACAGTTGCAATTGCCAAAAACCGAGGGTTTTGACTTACACAAGGTTTTATTGCTTCGGTAATCCTTGAAGTTTGATACTAGGTTAGTGTGCACGATGCCTAGCCTTAGTGATTTGTTTCGTATTTTCAAATGTTGCGCAATGGATTCCCGGTTGGAGGACTCGTGTCCGATACCTCCAGTTGGAACTCCGATACATGATCTATATAGTCGACATGGGGTGGGTCCTATAATCTATAATGATTACTGGATCCGCTATACAAAGAAAGACGGTGACCTTAGATGGCCACCACACGGAACTTTTGAACTTTCGATTTTAGATAATCTTGAGGCTAAATTATTTTTAAAGAAAGCTAGGCCAGCTATGTTTGATTCCTTTCGGATATGGCGTAAAGAGGCCAAACAGAAAGAAATCAAACAACTTAAAAAGGATAAAAAGCAAGAGTTTGTTCCGATAATGCAAGCTATAAAAGAATGTAGACAAGACAAAGAAGAAAAAGATATGGAAATCGCTACTAGATTGCATCACATGAAAATAGATAAATGTTACCCAGTCTTACCGAATAATCTAGAAAAGAAAGAAGAAGATTTAAAGGAGGATTCCTTGCTATCATACTTGATGAAATCACCACCTCCTTATGTACAGGGTGCTACTGCTCCTGTAGCTCCTCCTATAGCTCCTCCTGTTGTTCCTCTTGTTGCTCCAGCGGCTGCGGGCCAGCCCGCTGTTAACCCTACGTTTGTTCCACCACCTGTCCTCGTTCCTACTGCTCCTGTACCTGTACCTTTGCAGACTGTTGTTTCTGCTACTCCGACTATCTTGTCCGTTCCTACTATGCCTTCCTTCACCTCTAGTGTTGTTGCTCCTGTTTTTCTTTCTCCTTCTGTTCGTAAGCGTGTTCCTAACTCTGTTGCTACCCTTTATTCACCTCTTTCTGGTCCGTTATTTTCGTCTGATTCATCTGAAACTCCTCAGAGACGGAGTCAGATCCCTAATGGTAGGGAGAAAGAGACGTTAGTAACAATGGCACATAGGTGGATAAGACATCCTGCTAATTACACTCCGCGTGTAGTATTTGATACGTTTTCTCAGTTTAATGAGCCTACGCAGAGATTCGTATTTGAGGAAATGTGTAACTTTTTGAGAGAAGAATGGTACAATAATGATGTAGATGATGTACCGTCCGACATAATTGAACTCCAGAGTCACTTTTCGAACGGTATGATTATAGGTGACGATGTACGACGTGCCGTGGAACGCTTATTAGCATTCAGACCCACAGCACATTCTCGGGTGTCATTAGATGATACCACTGAGAACTGGAAAGCGGTTCCTGGTCAGTATCCCATGAGAGAAGTCCCGCCACTGTGGGTGCCTGGAGATCCGCAAGCTAACCCTGCGGTTTTACCACATTTTCGAAGGGTGTGGATACATCTTCCATGGAAACGATCGGAAGTTTTGCAAGTGAAGCAATCCTTACCCGATCCGCGTAAAAATCCGGCTGGTTATTATAAGGAGTTATCACAACTGATAGAAGCTTCTATTATGAATATTGCCGACATCGACATGTTGTTTGGCAATGTTGTACCGCAACCAGTTTGGGCTAAAATTCGTCAAGCCAATCACGCAGCTGAATTAGGGGGTGATTGGGCTGCACTGCTAGCAGCTGATGCATTACAAGTTGGTGGGGCTAAACCTGAACAGTTGATCTTGGATTTGCCTCAGAAAATCATTACGCTCATGAAAACTCTCATGCCAGCGATGAAGGTGAACTGGGATAAGTTATCAGCTTGTAAACAAAAGAAAGACGAGAGTGTCTAGGATTTCTTTACAAGGTTTGAGGAAGCGTTTGTCGACCACAGCGGCCAGGACATGGGCGCTGAGGGAGGTCAGCGGTTATTCGTTGACAAATTTGTGTCAAATTTGCTGCCTGAGCTATGCAACAAATTAAAGAATTCAGAAAGTGCGTGGGCAGTTTCAACCCCTGCGCAAATATTAGCAACGGCTCAGTATTATGAGAATAGGGAAAAGGAAGAAAGTGATCGTGTAGAAAAGAAAACGAAAGAACTCAAAACGAAGGTTTTGTTGCAGCAAGCATACCCTCCACGATCAAACCAAAATGATGCACAACAGCAGTATCGACCACGAGCACAGCTCGATAGAACACAGCCGCGCTCTGACAACTTTGATCCCAGATCTTCACTTGGGTATAATCAGTGCGCATATTGTAGGAAAGAGGGACACCTAAAATATGATTGTCTTGCTTTACGGGACCGTCTGAATGGTGTGTCGACACGAGGAAATCGTGGCGGTGGTCCTCAGCAGGCACCACGTGGTAGAGGTCGTGGTTCATCCCACAATTAGATTGATCGTCATCAAAATCAATCGGATGCAAATAATTATTTTGACCAGCGAAATGCGGGGTCAGTTCGATCTGCACAGTATAATGTTGATGATTATTATATAGACCACGAGACTGTTGTAAATGACCACTACTAGGACAGCCAACGACAAAGAGAGGGAGTAGTGTCAGTTCCGGTCGATCAGAGTGGGCCTTACGTTGCAGTGACTACATCGGGTGTAGTTGAGCCTTTTCTGTTAGACACTGGTGCGACGAAAAGTTCCATCATGCATTCAAAACTCCCTGGCGCACCTTTGTCTGGCTTAACGAATGTTTCCGTCGGATTCTCTGGCGCCCCTGTTAGTAACCCAGTCTCTAACCCTTTGCCTCTTATGATTGGATCTCGTGAGCTAACGGCTCCACTGATTCTATCTACAGGTTGTGGTGAAAATCTTTTGGGCCTGGATTTGTTGAAACGATTATATGCAACATTGTATTGTTCCCCTGAAGGAGTGGAGCTTACATTGGGAAGGAGAGTGATCTCTCCCATGTATTTATCGGTTGATAAATTCCCACCGGAATTGAATTCCCTCCCTGCGTCCTTATGGGCCACAGGTCCCAATGACGTGGGCCTGTTAGACATTCCACCCTATGTGATTCAATTAAAACCAAATGCGCGATTACCGCGTTTACCTCAATATCGTATTTCTCTTGAGGGCGAACGAGCGCTGTTAGAAATCGTTCATGATCTCATTGGAAAAGGTGTTGTTGAAGAAACTCGTGGAAACGTGTGCAATAGCCCTGTATTACCAATTCTGAAACGAACTGACCCAACTAAACCTCCTGTGTATCGTTTTGTTATAGATTTGAGAGAGGTAAACAAAATAGTGGTTCCGCAATTTCCTGTGGTCCCTGACATTACGGCTTTATTAACAATGATTCCGGCATCTGCCTCCTGGTTCACAGTGATCGATCTAAAGAATGCTTTCTTTAGCATTCCGATTGCAGAGGAAAGCAGAGACCTGTTCGGATTCTCATTAGGTGGTCGCAGTTTTAGGCTAAAACGCGCTCCACAGGGTTACTGTGAGAGTCCATCAATCTACAGCCAAGCACTTAAAGGTCAGCTTGATGCCTTTGTATTGCCTAAAGGTGCAGCTTTGATTCAATACGTTGACGATCTTTTAGTGGCAGCTGATACAGAAGCTATTTGCAAAACGGCTACAGTATCATTATTGCACTATCTACATGACTTGCACCACAAGGTATCACCTTCAAAGCTACAGTATTGTTGCCAAGAAGTTACCTATCTAGGTCACTTATTGTCAAGAGAAGGGAGAAGGTTGACCCCAGAGAGAATTGCAGCGATTTCCCGAATGACTGTGCCAAAAACCCAAAGAGATGTTCGTGCCTTTTTAGGTATTACGTCCTACTGCAGACAATGGATTCCAAATTTTTCATTGTTGGCGAAACCATTGATAGCCCTTACGTGCAAGGATGTTTAATCCCCAGTACCTTGGTCTGAAGAATGTCAGAAAAGTTTTTCTGAATTGCGTGATGCGCTGTGTTCGGCTCCTGTGTTGGGTACCCCTGACTACAGTAAGCCGTTTACACTATACGTTCACGAGAGGGATGGTTGCGCGTTAAGTGTTTTGACACAATCTTTTGGTGGTAAGCAACGCCCATGTGCCTACTTTTCTTCGACTTTAGACCCAGTAGCAAGAGCCTTGCCAAGTTGCTTAAGGGCAACAGCGGCAGCTGCGACGTCCATTCGACAGTCTGCAGGTCTAGTCATGGATAATATGCTCACGGTAATGGTTCCGCATGCAGTCGACACTCTATTGAACCGAACGAAAACTCAACATCTGACAAGTGCAAGATTGTCTGGATATGAGTTGACATTGCTGGCCAGTCATATACGGATAAAACGATGTAATGTGTTGAATCCAGCAACATTGCTGCCGATCGACGCAGAATCAAGTGGTGAAGCAGTACATGACTGCTATCTCAAAACTGAAGAGGAAACCAAGGGTCGCATTGACCTAAAAGATACTCCATTGACAAATCCCGATGGTACTTTGTATGTGGATGGTTCTTGTTTCAAGTTGCCGAACGGTGATGTGACGACTGCGTATGCTGTAGTTACATTGAGAACGATTGTGGAAAGTGCAAGATTAAATCAAAATTCGGCTCAGGCTGCTGAGCTAATTGCTTTGACGAGAGCGTGTGTATTGTCTAAAGATAAACGGGTGAATGTGTTTACAGATAGCCAGTATGCATTTGGTGTGGCACATAGTTTTGGACGACTGTGGAGAGAGAGAGGATTCCTTACGTCACATGGTACGAAGATTCAGCATGGCCAGCTTGTAAATGATCTTTTGGATGCACTTACGTTACCTAAGCAAGTGGCGATTGTTAAATGTAGTGCGCATCGTAAAGTGATGGATGATGTTGGTCGTGGTAATGCGTTTGCGGATGAGACTGCTAAGGAGACTGCCCGGAACCTTAGCACTCGAATGTATGTGACGAGTTCGGTTAGGTGGCCTGCAGAATCAAGTATGTGTGAGAACACTATCGAGAGTGTGAAAGCAATTCAGAATGAGGCCACCGAGACTGAAAAGACGAAGTGGAAAGAAAGTACGGGAAAGTTGGATGCGAATGGTTGTTGGACTGACTTATCGGAACAGAAAAGATGGATGTTGCCTGATGCGTATGTGCTGGCTATTGTGACTATGGCACACGGGTTAGCACATATTAGCGCGAAAGGTATCTGTAAATTGCTGTTTCCTGTGTGGAAGAATGATGGTATTACGAAATGTGCTGAACGCTTGGTTAAGAATTGTATGGTGTGTTTGATGCACAATCCTGGTAAGGGCACTCCCACTCCACCTGGCCATTTTGCCCCTCCTGCGTACCCTTTCGAAGTTATCCAGTTGGACTTTATCCACATGGAGAGATGTAATAATTTGAAGTATGTGCTGGTTGTGGTGTGTGCATTTTCTAGGTGGATTGAGGCCTACCCCCTTAAGGATAATACGGCTTTATCCACGGCAAAAATTTTACTCAAAGAGTATTTTTCCCGCTACGGAATGCCTCGGGTTGTGTGGTCAGACAACGGAAGTGAGTTTGTTGGGAGCGTGATGAAGAGTGTGTGTCGCGGGTTAGGGATTGTACAGAAATTTCATAGTGCCAATCATCCTCAGTCAGCCGGTTTGGTTGAAGGGTACAATGGCACCCTTAAACTAAAACTAGCAAAGATTCAGGCTACGACAGGTCTTTCGTGGCCTGACGCTTTACCCGTAGCATTGCTGTCAACAAGGGCAACTGTACACTCCCGAGTAGGGCTCAGTCCCTATGAAATAGTGTTCGGTCGTCCTGCCAATGTTTGGGGGGTCCCTAGACCGGGTGCCTTTTGCGAACGTGAGTATCCAATGTTAATCGATTATCTTCATGACTTGACTGCTAAACTGAGGTTAATTCACCAACAGGTTCACGAAGCATTGCCGACACAGACGGAGGGTCCAGGCCACCAGCTCCAGCCCGGAGATTGGGTGGTAACGCGCAATTTTTCGCGCAAGAACAATTTGGATCCCAGGTTCACTGGACCCTATCAGGTCCTCCTTGCCACGAGAACTGCAGTTCGTCTTGAGGGGCGGAAAAATTGGGTGCATGCCACCCATACCAAGAAAGTCCCCATTCCGTTGCCAGCAGACTCGTGGGTAAGGAAAGGCATTGCATCAACTGAAACCGAAGGATTGCCGGCGTTGGTACCTTTCAGCGACGCACAACCTGTCGGAGAATCCTCAGTGCAGCAAAAAGGCATTATTGAACACTTGTCATCAGAAGACTCAAGACCAGAACATTCAGCTGATCAACAGGGAGTTGTCCCTTCAATGGATCTTTTGTTTAACGAACAGACACGTCCTGGGAAAACCCGATATTTTTTAAGATCCAGCACTAAAGACTAATAAAAAAAACCCGTTCTGTCCCTTGACAAGTGCATTATCCCGTTTTCCATGATCAGTTTGAACACTCATACCATTGTAATTATTTTGTATATATTCATTGAGCTTCGTTCCTTACACTTTTTGTTTCCACAGCTGAGAGACATTTGTTTTTATACATATATATATATATATATTTGTGAAATAAAGGCCGTAGGGCCGCGCGTGTACTTCCTCCTGGTTAGTAGGTCTTGACGCTAGGTTAAAGACCGTCGATTCCTGGGAACTCCTAGGAATTGACTATTGCTACACAGAACGAAGTGCGTCAAGAAACGTTGCGGACGGTCATAGGGAATGGCATTTTTGAAGCTGATGGACTTGGAAAAAGCTCAAGCACAAAGATTCAAGCTGCAGCAACTCAGTCGTACCAAATGTTTTGTGTTCCAAATATTTGTACTGTTTGTGACTGGTTCTGCGTTATTAGCGGGTGGAGTGTATTACACAATGTCTTACTTCTTGCCTTCTACTATACCTACTCCTACCCCTAATCTTAAACTCATCTCCACTGACTCTCCTCATTCTTTTCACATCTTACCTGAACATGAGCAGGCTAGACGTGCAGAATTCCGCAACAATTCCTTTATTCAACTCCTTCATCAGCATCAGTTAGTGGTTAACACTACTAATTGTTGGGTGTGTGGGTTGATGCCACATACTACGGATAAGGGAATTCCATATCTGGTGTTACCGTATAGCTCCCAAGGGTCTGCTCGAGCATTTCAAACAATGTTTCGAAGCGCACTGGGTTTCCACCCCATTCGAGAACCACGTTCCCCTTACTCTGGTCCTACCTCGTACCAAAAATCTTTGTCTATAGCTATAGAGGATTTAGATAGCGATATCTATGATCCCTCGCTTATCCCTGAAGAAGAGGTACAAGCCTATAGGGTCCTAAGTAGAGGCGAATATAGTGTGTTCACTGGTGAAAAACAGCTTAAAAGCTCGCCTCCGATATGGGTCGTACCCCACATTGGTAATTTTTGTTTAATAGGTCGCGGCCGTAGATCGAAAGCCCGACTTGGAGAGAGTGCTTGCACTGAAAATTATATATTGCCAATGGTCTCGTCCCCTGTGTTTTTGGCTGCCAAGGGTACATACTTTATTTGTCATGATCGTGCATATGCATGGTTGCCCTCTGACTTCATGGGCTCATGTTTTATCGCAAACTTGTTGCCTCCGACGTTTACTGTAGATGCAGATTATCACAAAACTAGAGTTGTGAGGGGCGTAATTAGCGAAGAGGATACTGCCGGTCAAGAGGCAGGAGACTTTTTCAAGGGTTTCCTCCCATTTTGGGGACCTATGGTTAATAGTAGGAACCTAAGACAGTTGACTCGAGTGGTAGAATCGACAGCTAATATTACTGCCAGTGCCCTTGGTAATATCACCACAGAACTTCAGGCGGATAGACTTATGACGTTACAAAACCGTATGGTTTTAGATGTGATCTTAGCAGATCGAGGTGGGGTATGTAAGGTGATCCATTCGAGCTGCTGTATTTTCATTCCTGATAACGCTCCGACTGTCTATCAAGCCATCTCGAAGTTGCATAAGATCTCCGAATCCATACACGTGGATGTAGGGGATTGGACGCTACTTGGATGGTTTTGGGGCCTAATGTCGACTTGGGGTTGGAAAATTCTGACGATCATTGGAGTCGTTGTAGTGTTCCTGTTCACTTGTTGCCTTTGCGTGCAGTGCGGTCCTGCCTTATGTGGCCTCTGTGCTACAACGTGTATGAGACAGCCACCTGTTACCAAAGGGTCTCGGTTGGACAGAGCTATGCTACAGCAACATCTCGAGGGTCTGATGAATATCGAATATGATTCCGACTAGTGCTTGCCTACATGAGGGCAAAAGGAGCGTCTGAGGTTCCGTGACAATTTTAAGTGATGTTTTTTGATTCGCACGAATATGGTCGAGTCTGGTATCTAAGAACCGCAAATGACGAGTTTAGTAAGTGTGCGCAGTTTCGCTGTGCTAACTTAAACCGTTCATTTGATATGTGGGTTTTTCATCTGTACCCACGGGTTCCATCTTAGATACGGCATCCATTTTGTCTCTTGCCCTCAAGTAGCCAGCGAACGGACACTGTCCGTTCGTCACCCTGGGACTCTCAGGATATTTGTGGAAGACACATGTACTTTGTAAATATCTTTTACGATGAGGGGGATGATACTGTAAGGCAGATGGCCCCGCTCGAGGCTCATCTTGCCGTCCGGTTTATTGTCTCAGCCGTGCATCTCATTAGGCACGTCCCTTTGATGCCTGTATCTCGTGTTTCCCGATACCTCCCCTTTTACACCCTTTTCGATTTCCCCACTGTCTCCATCTCCCTCTGCACCTGTCTTTGTCCCTATTTCGATCTGTTTTACTGCCGATTGGAATTCACTAATGTTGGGAAGATGGGTTTTTACAGTTGGGAACCGCCAAATGTTTCCGCACTTATGTTCCGGACCTTATGTGTACCAAAGTGACCAAAGCGACCCCTCTGGGGGATAATTATGGGAACCAGGTTGTAAACTTTTGTGTACCATGTTGTCCTATGAGTTAATTTTGTATAAAAGGAGCGATCCACAGAACCAATTTGAAGCAGTCTCCCCAAGTTGCACGTGTTGTACTTGTCGTGACTTCTGTGTTCCCTGCAGCAATAAACCTTGAATCTTTGACGCCGAAGGAAGTGTCCCGTGTCTCTGTAGTTTGTGCGCCGAAACAGGTATCCCATGAAGGTTATAGGTGTTGTTCCCTGGCACCGCTGGTACTGTTAAAAAGTCCAGTCCTTCAGTATAGGCACACACTAAAGTTAAATAAAGAGAATGTCGTTTCAAATGCGGTGGTGATGGGATGCGAAGGCTGAGCGATTGTGCACGCAGGGTAGATGCTGTGCGTGCATGGAGTGACCTCTTCTGCAACCCTTGATGACTGTTATGGTAGAATGCCTGACCCTAAAATGGTGGTCTCATAACAACGTGGGTCATAATGCTACCCTGGCTCCCCTCCAGCTGTCTCTCTGAGTCCAGGGTCCTGATGTTTCTTCCAGGATTTTTAGCAGTGTGCTTTTCATCCAACTTTAGAACTGGTGGCAACTAGAACCTGCCACTGAGCCATGGAGACTAACAGACTCGACGTGCCTGACTCTAAAATGGCTGCCAAAACCACACTCCTCGCAAGCGCCTACCACCTGCCTTTGGTTTCTAGCCTTCTGATCCCCTCCTGAGCCTCACTCCTCTCTGGCGGAGCCCTAAACGCATACATGGCCGCTTCACAGTGGAGCTGCACCGACAGCTATAAGGGAGATTGGCACTGGCGCACCGCTACGGCTGTCACCTACTCAGCCAGTTCACGGACATTTGTCTTGTTTCCTTCCCTGCTGCTGTCTTCTTCTTGTGGATTAACTGCTGCCCCTGGTCTCTACTATCCTGACTTTCGTGTTCGCTAATTTACTCCTGTTTTGTTTATTTTTCCATTATGTAACTTATTGACATTTTTGTGACTTGTAACTCGCTCTGTCCTTATGTAAAGCGCTCTGATACCTCCAGGTCTAGCCAGCGCTATATAAAATTCAAGTAAATAAAAATAAAATGATGATGATGTGACATTTTTTAGCATCACTATATCACCGACCTATATGCAAAAATATTGCATAATGTTCTTTCATGCCCTGTAATTAAATATGCCACCTCACATTATGCTGCAAACAGTTGTTGGCATTTTATTCTTGCCAATTTCATTGAATGAAGTTACGGTAAATTAAAACATTGAATTAACGATCTACACGCCCAGATTGACACTGGAAAATAAGATTTGGGTTCATCGCAGCATTAACTCCTGCTTTTCCACGTTATTAAAAGGTGCACATGTTTTACTGCATTTCAGAACATAATGTTTAGCTGTGTAGAAATCAAACACTTTTACAAGAACTTACCTCCTTTGTCCATAATTTTGATGATTAGAAGGGACGTGCAAGATTTTTTTAACTAAAATTCTCCAATGGCAAGTGTGTGTGGTTACTAGAAGTTTGTTAGTGGTGGTGTCGTCAATGGACGCAGAGATTGTGACTGTGGCACCCTCACAGTCCCTTTCATTGCTACATTTAGGCGCTACATCTGTGGATGTTAGTGATCACATGAGGGGTGCTCGTAACTCACCCTCACAGACGTGTGAGGCTAAATCGACGCCTGTAGCACACGTTAGTGTCTCACATGCTGTGTCCATCAACTCCTGTGTGCTCCTTTCCTTCAACACAGCACCTCCACTGAAACACACGGTGTTTGCATCTATGTGTCCATTCAGTGCTAGACACACGGGGACACCGTTGCTGAACATTACAGAACCACTTGTCTGACGTCAGTAATAGACAATTGACCGCATAATGGGATGCAACATTCATTAACAACAGTCACACATGGCAATCTGAAACCTAGGTAGCTATGCCCCCAGCAGCAGCCCCGTTTTCCAGCCTCCAGGGGCCCCATCAGCGCTGTAGTGCACACAGGCAGCAGTACACTCTCTCGCCGGTGTTGGTTGCACCAGTGAGTTGCCTCATAACAGTCCTACCTCATAAATTAAATGGGGTGTGCCGTGTGCGGTGGGTGCAGGTGACCTGAGCTTCCAGGCCCAGAAACAAGAGGGTTGAAGTCAACTGCCTCGAGGCCAGAGACCATTTATATTTGCATAGATTTGTAAACTGGTTACAGAAGCTTAGTTTTTTCTGGTTCCAGTACCCCCTGGGCCTATTCCTTATAGTTGAAATTTACATTTACTGCTGTAGTGTGGGAAGGCATTTCATGAAATGGAATATAAAGTAGGGTTGCCAAAAGAAAAATGCCAGCCATGTGTTGTTTAAAGACACTGAAAGACCTAGTCTTGACACTAAATAGGGTTATAAATAAAAATGTATGTATTCATTTGTAATGTGACTTTTCTGTCTTTGTTCCCTTTAATCATCAGTCATGGATCATTCAGGCAGCCCTAAAACACAATTAAAAATGTTTTCTATTTATATTTGCTGTTCGAAGCATGCACAGATAAGTGCTGAAAATACGGCTTTAGGTGACTGCTTATTTTTGTGTTTTATGGGGTATCAAAATAATGAGCTGGCAACCCTAATCATAAGACTGGTAGTTTGTTGCAGGATCAGCACATTATTTCCTACACCCTCAATCACTATTTATGCCAGAATACTAATAGTTTAACTTATACCTGAAAACCTACACCACCGTTAATAACATGCTGGGTTATTTCAAGTGTCCGGAAATTAATCCTTCATTCAAACAACTCACTCCTGATTCTCGCTCTTCACTTTTACGCTCACCCTTCACTCACAGCAATCACAATACACTCACACTGACCACCATGCACTAACACCATTCACCTGCTCACCCTGCACTCACAGTCATCATTCTGTACTCGTAATGCACTTGCGCTGTTCATCCTGTACCTCACCCTGCAGTCACACAAGCACATACTCACCCTGTACTCATGTCACACTTCACTCATCTGTCCCCCTCACTGCTCAATCTGCAATCTCACTCAAAAAAGCCCAACGCTAACCATGCATTCTTTCGTTCAACTCTGCACTTACATATGGTCCCCTCACTCACCCTGCAGTCACTCCTCTTACCCTACTCACACTGTTGTATCACTCACTGTGCACTCTTTAATTTATGTCTACTCAGGGCAATTACCTTTAAACAGTAGATACAGTATTTTCAGAATGGATGACTGTTGGAGGTTTCAAATCAAAATATATTAGATTTCTGGGTGGTAGGACAAAGTGGTAGGAGGTTGTCTGGGCCACCTGGGGTGGCCTCCATGTGCTTTGCAGGGGGGCCCGACAGGTTTCGTTACGCCACTGCTCCGCTGCTGACTGAGCTGAGGGGGCCCCTGTAGCGCGGGGCCCCCCGCAATGTGGGGGCTGTGGGGGCCTGTGTTACGCACCTGTATCACCGGGTCATCATTTCTGCTCTTTAGAGTTTGCTGACCGTATTACAGACTTCACCTACGTTGTTTGTTTGCTAGAGAGCACGCTGCTGCTGCGGAAGACCGACATTTTGGAATATAAGCTGCTCATTTATCAATTATTGGCTTAGGAAATACCACAATGGGCGGAATTAGAGAGCGGCCCAAACCATGGGTACTTTAAGGTAATCTGTTTTCTTTTGAAAAGAGATTTTGATATTGTGTGTTTTTATAACAGAGACTGTGGGGCCTTTCCTCTATCAGGCGTGAGTGGAGCTGTAGCAGACGAGATTATATCAAAACACGTTTGAATTGACTGGCCAGGTGTTTTGAAATTTTTGGCCCAGAGGACAGCGTTAATGCTGTCGGATCCCGCACCTACCACTCCAAGGGACCAGTTACAGCTCTCAGTCACCTCACATTTCCCTGTCTGACAAACATGGAATGTGTGCGAATGAACAGGGGAAGGTGGAACCAGCAGAGAAATGCCAGATTCCTTTCCCCTGAGCAGTTAATGTGGATCTGCTATATTTCTACAGACACTTCCCCTGGAAAGGGATAAAACTAAAAAAGGATATGGAAGGAGCCGTGGGCTGACTTCACTTGCTTGGCTGGCTTCTTGGTAGACTGATGGCACGTGATCAAGTGGAGCACTGTGTCAGCTGATTTAAGTAAAGCATCTTCTAGGCAGCATCCTGCTTCTCTTTATTTAACTTTAGTGTGTGCCTATATGGTAATGAGCCCCACTAAGTACTTTCCCATGCTGATTTCCATTCCGTTCAGCATGTTCATATCTGAAACAAGTACATGCATTCATTTTCCCTGCTGGTTTCATTGTCTGTTCAGAAGCCTTTATTAACCCATTCTGGAAATTTGCAGTGGGACAAAATTCAAAGATGACACTTTCCAGGTGTCTGACTTGAGAAGCATGTCATCCCTCTTAGAGTTCCTATGCACAAGCCTTTTCTTAGCATGACCAACAGGGAGGTCCTGAATCTGTATGTACTTGTGTGAAACTAGTGGAGCAAACAGCCAAGGTAGTGTGACTAGGCCACACAGTTCTTTCCAGGGCACAAGGAAATCTAGAGCTTGTTGTGAATCTCATTACAAGACCCTACAGATGGCATTAGCGGATACAAACTGCATAATTCAACCCAGTGGCGCTCATTGAGTTCCTTCCTGCTCTGATCACACCCCTCAGTAAGAGCCTCTACTTGAGCAGGCAGGTAGAAGACAAAACATAAGCAAATCATCTCTCAACATAGTCAATCTGATATTTTTAGGATCTATTTTGTCCATCTCTGTCCTCTGACCGTCCACTCTTTCATCCCTACCAGTGCAGGAGGCAATACTGGGAATGTACCTCTGTATCATCCCTGCCAGTCCAGGAGGTGTGATGGGAATTGTAGTCTCTCAGTTATACAACTTCTGATTACTATGTTAACCCACCAGTATCCCATGCCTTTCCTGTGATCCAGTAACACAAAATGCTTTCCTTCTTGCTATACTTTCAATTAAAACATATTTTTAGCTGTTCACAGCTTCACTATCTCAAAGGGATTTACTCAAATGTATGACACATTGATGTAGGGTTAGGTATTTTATTTCATTATATAAATAAAAGTGGCTGAACTCTGAACACATCTCAACCAGTGGAGAATAGCTATAAAAACACTCTATAAATTGAATGCTTAAATAAATATCAGTGTACAATGCAGCCTATCCCTGCTCTATGACCCAATGCTTAAATAAAATATAACTGTACAAGGTGGCCTAACCCTGCTCCATGATCACCAATAGCCCTGATTTTTACAGAAACCAGTGACACTTTTGCCATTGGGCTCCTTTAGCTCAGGGCTAGTTGCACTTTTTAAATGTAATTAACATTTAGATTTCTGTAGCATGCGTTTCTCCAGTGGTGGTGGGCAAAGGTACCAGTGCAGGTTGCTCCTAGGTTGAACAACAGGATTGCTGGTGTGTATCCGTCTGTTACTCTGAGTCAACAGTCTGCTCCCAGAGCTTGGTGGTGGGAGTGGCATACACACACCATCCTTAGGCACTATTCATAAAAGAGAGTGCCTTGCAGAACAAACAATTAAATAATGCATACAAGGAGAACACACACAGAACCCCCAAGACTGCAGCCTACCTTGGAGGATTCTTTGCGTCTTTGTCAGCACAGTGACTGGTGCATCAGCGACACTGCAGCTGTATTTAAGAAGATGGGCTCACAAAAGCCATACCAACGGATCTCTTGCACACAGCGTAAGCTCAGCTGCTCGCACTGGATCCGGATATTCAATCTTGGCAGGGCGAATCAGCAATAGGCATTGAGGATCACCTGAAACAAATTCAGAATTGAGCAGAGGTTCATAGCCAATAGGTCTCGCCTTTGGGACCTTATAAGTATTCAGCCATGCAACAGTTGCTGTTGTTGCACCAAGGACATTGTGCTGCATAACTAAACACTTATAAGGTCCCAAAAGCGAAACCTATTGACCATGCCAATGCTTGTTCCTCCTGTGGATTCAATGAGTTCAATTATGTGTGTGAATAGCTGTTTTGGTGAGTGAGTGGCAGTGTGAGTGGCTTTATGGGTGAATGTGTGGGTCTGTGAGTACTTGTAAGGGTGAATGAGTGGCAGTGTGAGGTGCTGTATGGGTGATTGTGTGTGTGTGTGTGGGGCTGTAAGGGTATATGAGTGAGTGTATGTCTATGTCCATATGATTGGATGTATGAGGGCTGTATTGGAGACTTAGTGGGTAAATGAGTGGCTAAATGGGTGAGTTTGTGGGTGTGCGAGTGGTTGTCTGAGTGAATGGATGTGAGAGTAGCTCTGTGAATGAGTGATTGGTTGTCTGAGTACTGGTATGGGTCTGCGAATGGGTAAGTGAGGGGTTTTGTGGGAGTGGGTATTTGAGAGGGTCTATGGGTGTGTGAGTGGTTCTGTGGATGGTGTCATCAGTGATGTCATTTAAATGACATCAATAATGTCATCAGTGATGTCACTTGACATGTCATGAGTGATGTAATATGTGAGGAGATAAGCAGTGCATTGCGGGGGCATAAGCTATAGTTAGCTTAGGTAACGATAACTGCTGAATTTCACTGGTTTTGTACGAGTGAATTGTGAGCCTAACTATAATGTCCCTCTAACCTTTGTTTTTAAGTGAAAGGTTTTTAACATTTTATTTTTTAACTGTAATCTCTTCCTTTCAGAGTTGGTGTGAGTGGCGGCATATGTCAGTGAGTGGGTGTCTGAGTTACTGTATGGGTCTGGGATTGAGTGTGTGAGTTGTTAAGTGGGTGTCAGCTTGGGTGTGTGAGTGGGTTTGTGAGTAGCTATATGGGTTTGTGAGTTGGTGTGTGAGTGGCTGTATGGGCCTGGGAATGGATGTGTGAGTAGCTGTGTAGGTGTGTGAGTGACTTTATGGGCTTGAGAGTGGATCTATGAGTGACTGCATGGATCTGTACAGTAGGTGGATAAAAGGGGCTGGGATTCCGATGAGCTCTCAGCTGTCCCACTGTGTGGGACTTACTGGTGTTAACAGGAGGGGTTCTTGGCCCCAACGATCCTAGGCATCCAAGGGGACTTCATCTCACAACTAGTAGTGTACCAGGAGGTGTGCTTGCACAGTGCTGCACAAGGGGACAGGACCTCCGCCGACCTCTGAACAATCCCACTGTGCGGTACTTACTCGTGGTGACAGTAGGTGTTCTTGGCTCCCAAGGACCCTAAGCATCCAAGGAGACTTTATCCCCCAACAAGTAGAGCACCTGGAGGTGCATTTGCAGAGTGGAGGAGAAAGGGGGTGGAGCCTCCAACCATCTCTCAGAAATCCTACTGTGTGGGACTTACTGATGGTAACAGGAGTTCTTGGCTCCCAACGATCCTCAGCATCCAAGGGGACTTCATACACCAACCAGCAGTGAACTAGAAGGCATGTTTGTAGAGTGCTGGACAAAGGGGGTGGGGTATCTGATGAAATCCCAGCAATACTGCCTTGTAGGACGTACTAGTGGTAACAGGAGGGGCTCTTGGCCCCAAGGACCCTCAGCATCCAAGTCGACTTAATCCCCCACCCTGTAGTGTACCATAAGGCACATTTCCATAGTGGTGGAGAAAAGGGGTGGGGTGTCAGATGAGTACTCAGCAATCTCGCTGCATGGGTCTTACTAGAGGTAACAGGAAGAGTTCTTAGCCCCAATGAGCCTTCAGCATCCAAGGGGACTTCATCCCCCAACCAGCAGTATGCCAGAGTGAAGATTTGCTAAGTGGTGGGGAAAGGGGAGAGGGCCTCCAAAGAGCTCTCAGCAATCTTGCTGTGTGGGACTTTCAGGCGGTAACAGGAAGGGTTCCTGGCCCCCAAAACCCCTTCGCATCCATGGGGACTTCATCCCCCAACCAGTAGTGCATCAGGGGGGTGTTTGTAGAGCAGTGGACAAAGCTGCATCAGGATTCGCGGTTCCACAGGGGAGAGGGTGACACTGAGCGATGGGTGGATCCACGTATATTTCAGAAAATTTAAAAATATATATATTTAGATGCATTTTAACATAACAATTTGTGCTTTCACCCCACTTATATCCACCCCATGGAGTCAAGGAGTCTCTACCCTTGCCCCTTCATAAACATTACAGCATAAACTTGACAGAAAATGGCGGTCCCAACTATTATGTGAAGGTGCGTCCAGCCAATGAGATCTATACTCTGGCGCACAAATTCCTGCAGGAAGATCCGCACCCCTAGATATCTATGTTCTTTGCCCTTTAATATCTCCAAAATGACTGAACGGAGTTAAACCAAATCACAAAATGAGTGCTTACTCAACCAAGAGCTAACTTTCTTCCAAATTTGGTATAATTTTGTCCAGCAGTTCAGGCTGTAGTTGTGTTCAAAATCCTTATGAGAATTAACATGGGGGAAAATACGTTTTTGGACCTCCCCCTTTTCTCGGCTCCCACTTGACAGATCCTCCTGAAACTTTCAGCACAGCAACTGAACCAACTAAAGTATACGCTTTGACAATTTTGTGAGGTTTGTCAAGCGGGCCAAAGGTATTAGCAAAACAAAAAAACACTCTTCCTAGGGAAACTAGGTCTAAACTATAACTATCTAGTGACAACAGCCAGTAGGTAATATATACATCAAACTAACAGACGTTATTCCAATAAAAGAAGTATTAAAAATGGGGGTGGGGTATCTGATGAAATCCCAGCAATACTGCCTTGTAGGACGTACTAGTGGTAACAGGAGGGGCTCTTGGCCCCAAGGACCCTCAGCATCCAAGTCGACTTAATCCCCCACCCTGTAGTGTACCATAAGGCACATTTCCATAGTGGTGGAGAAAAGGGGTGGGGTGTCAGATGAGTACTCAGCAATCTCGCTGCATGGGTCTTACTAGAGGTAACAGGAAGAGTTCTTAGCCCCAATGAGCCTTCAGCATCCAAGGGGACTTCATCCCCCAACCAGCAGTATGCCAGAGTGAAGATTTGCTAAGTGGTGGGGAAAGGGGAGAGGGCCTCCAAAGAGCTCTCAGCAATCTTGCTGTGTGGGACTTTCAGGCGGTAACAGGAAGGGTTCCTGGCCCCCAAAACCCCTTCGCATCCATGGGGACTTCATCCCCCAACCAGTAGTGCATCAGGGGGGTGTTTGTAGAGCAGTGGACAAAGCTGCATCAGGATTCGCGGTTCCACAGGGGAGAGGGTGACACTGAGCGATGGGTGGATCCACGTATATTTCAGAAAATTTAAAAATATATATATTTAGATGCATTTTAACATAACAATTTGTGCTTTCACCCCACTTATATCCACCCCATGGAGTCAAGGAGTCTCTACCCTTGCCCCTTCATAAACATTACAGCATAAACTTGACAGAAAATGGCGGTCCCAACTATTATGTGAAGGTGCGTCCAGCCAATGAGATCTATACTCTGGCGCACAAATTCCTGCAGGAAGATCCGCACCCCTAGATATCTATGTTCTTTGCCCTTTAATATCTCCAAAATGACTGAACGGAGTTAAACCAAATCACAAAATGAGTGCTTACTCAACCAAGAGCTAACTTTCTTCCAAATTTGGTATAATTTTGTCCAGCAGTTCAGGCTGTAGTTGTGTTCAAAATCCTTATGAGAATTAACATGGGGGAAAATACGTTTTTGGACCTCCCCCTTTTCTCGGCTCCCACTTGACAGATCCTCCTGAAACTTTCAGCACAGCAACTGAACCAACTAAAGTATACGCTTTGACAATTTTGTGAGGTTTGTCAAGCGGGCCAAAGGTATTAGCAAAACAAAAAAACACTCTTCCTAGGGAAACTAGGTCTAAACTATAACTATCTAGTGACAACAGCCAGTAGGTAATATATACATCAAACTAACAGACGTTATTCCAATAAAAGAAGTATTAAAAATGGCATTGATTAATTTTTTATGAAAATTGAAAGAAATAACCCTATAACATATAAATACCCAAAATAATCCTTAATACTATATCACATATAATATATATTTATTCTATTTTCATAATTTAATTATATCTAATTTTGAATATTTTTTTAATCTAAAGATTACAAATTCCAACAACTTATTAACAATAACATCATAGTTTTAACATTAAGAAAAATTTACTTTTGACACTCCAATCTAAACCACTTTGGAGAAGGCCTTGGACACAAAAGGGGCACCATTTACTATTCCCACTTCAATTGAAACGATTTTGGGGGAGGTGTTGGACACTAAAGGGGTGACATTTACTATTCTCACTCCAATTTAAACCATTTTGGCAAAGGTGCTGCACACTAAAGGGGTGACATTTACTACCCAACTCCAATCTAACCATTTTAGGGAAGGTATTGGACACTAAAGAGGTGGCAGCTACTATTCCCACTCCAATCTAAACCAATTTAAGGAAGGTGATAGACACTAAGGGGCCGATTACGATGCAGCCCATAATGGCTTTGACCTGGGGTCAGAGCCTTCAGGGCCGCATCCTAATAGGCTGCTCGGTTTCCTTTCTGACCGCTTCACTATGATGGAGGGGGACAGAAAGGATTGGTCATTACGATACACGGTATCCAACATGTTTTCCATGCCACCCTTCCGACATGGAAACCATGTCGAAAAGCATGTTTGGGGGCCCCCAGCAGGGTTCCCTTTGGTGCAGAGCCTCCACTTGGATTGATTCCTGCACTTTGTGGCCTACACCTTGTGGTGCCTGCAACGGAGTGCAGGGATGAACTGCGCCTCCCTTTCCTCAATGGGAGCTTGTGTTACGGACAAACCTAGTCTGTGTCGGGCAGAAGCAATTCCGCCCACTATCAAAATAAGCCCCTAAAATGTTTATTGCAGCAAAACTTCCATGGTATAAAAGACACTACTACGTGCACTTTAATGACGAAGAGCAGCAGCGGTAGAGTACTGTGGGCAGGCAACCAAATTGTGGGCTGGGAGGTGATACAGAACAGGGGAGAAAACTAGATACAAGTTATATTCTTTTACACTTTTCTTTTATTTCTCAGTCTTTTGTCTTTAAATTATAAGGAATTCAAAAATGAAAAACGTAATGGTCCTGAAGTCCTCTACTGTTTCTTCCGGTTCCTTCTTTGGGCTTCGGTGTTTTCTTCACAGTAGGGAGTCTAGACTCGGGTTTCGGTTGCAGAGAAAAGAACAACAACAAGGAATTACCACAGGCTCAGCCTAACTATCTTTGCGTGCCACCACCACCAGACGTTGTGAACTAGGAGGGGGGTGAAGTGAGAGGAACAACAACCAAACACACGCGTGAGTATTTATTTATTTTGTTTTTGAAGTTTTCTATAGCGCTGGCCAGACCCGAGGGTATCGGAGCGCTTTACAGTCGATCTGGAGGAAACAGGTGGGGAACAATACAGCAAAAAAGATTCATACAAGTTCAAAGATTAACAGAGTTGTCTGGTGCCTGAGGGGCGGCTTTGAGGTAGTGACTTTGAGGTAGTCAGAGTTACAGGGGGAGCTGTTGAGGTAGAGTTCGGGAATGCACGGTTGAGGTAGAGGATTTTTAGACGGCTCTTGAATTCTGGAAAGGAAGGGGTAGTTCTGATGTCCACTGGGATGCAGTTCCAAATTTTTGGGGCGTTGCCAGCAAAAGAGCGGTTTGCGGTGTTTTGTTTCCGGGTTTTCAGGGGGATGAGTAGTAGGGAGTTTGAACTTCTGAGATTTCTGGATTGACCCGCTTTCTTGAGTTTAGAGGCTAAGTATTCCGTTTTCCCTGTGTGCAAGGCTTTGTGTGTAAGACAGGCCGTTCTAAAGCTGGCGCGCATTTCCACTGGGAGCCATTTTAAATCTTTGAGTGCGGGGATATGTGGTTGAATTTCTTTACACCTGAGACCATTCTGGCTGCTGCATTGAGGGTGGTTTTCAGTGGCGCTAGGTGGGGTAGGGCTGTGCCGGATAGTGTAGCGATTCCATAGTCCAGTCTGGACAGCACCAGTGCTTGGGTGGCTTGTTGGAGATCCTTCTGCGGGATGTGTGGTTTGATTTTGTTGAGGAGCTTCAGGTTGAGGAAGGCGCTCTTCGCGGAGTTCTTGATGTGGCTCGTCATTGCTAGTTTGTTATCAAGGGTGATTCCAAGTGATTTTACCGAGTTAGTCAGGGTGAGATTTCCTTTGAGAGCGTCAATAGCTTTCACCCATTCAGTGATTTGAGGGTTATCGTCCTTGTAGGAGATGAGGAGGATCTCGGTTTTTCCTTGATTGAGTTTGAGGTGGTTTGCCCCTAGCCAGTCTTGGATTTCTTTGAGAGTGTTGTTGAGCCTTAGAGTGTCGTTAAAGGAGGTGGTTTCTATGTAGATCTGTGTGTCGTCTGCGTCGAGATGAAAAGGGATGTTGGCTTTCTTCAGTATGATGGTGAGGGGTACCATATATATGTTGAACAGTTGAGGGGAAAGAACGGATCCTTGGGGGACCCCTCTGGTCACGAGGAGAGGGTCGGATGTGAAGGATTTTATTTTGATTCTTTGGAAGCAGTTCTGAAAGAAGGAGTTGAACCATTGCAGGACTATATCATCCGCACCTACTTGTTCTTTGAGGGCCTTGATGAGGAGCTTGTGGTCAACAGTGTCAAAAGCCGCTGACAGGTCTAGGAGGATGAGTAGGCTGCACCGATCCGAATCAAGTGAGTTGCGGATGTCATCTACTATGCTAAGGATTGCGGTTTCAGTGCTATAGCCTTTTCTGAAACCTGATTGGTTGTGGTCAAGAAGATTGATGTTGTCGAGCTGATTGTTGAGTTGGCGTAATACACATTTTTCCAGGATTTTAGCTAGGAAGGGCAGGCTTGAGACTGGTCTGAAGTTGTTTAGGTCGTTGGGGTCTAGGCCTGGTTTCTTCAGGAGGGGAGTGACCTGGCTGACTTTGAGGCAGTCCGGGATGATGCCAGTTGTTAAGGAGCTGTTGATGATTTCACACCAGAGTGGAGCAAGGGTGAGTTTGAGGTCTTTGGCCATTTGTGAGGGGATGGATCAAGGTTGTGGGATGAGGGTTGGGATGATGAGATTAGATTGAGGATCTCGGTTTCATGGACGAGGTCGAAGGAGGACCAGGCGATAGAGGTGGGGTCTCTAGAGGTGGGTTCTGTTTGTTAGTTCGATGTTGGCAATCGGAGGAGGGCTGATGTCTAGAGATAGTTCGATCTTGGCTATTTTTTCATTGAAGAAGGTGACGAAGTTATCACAAAGGGTTTTGGAGGGTTGGGCATGGACAGTGGACGGTTTGGATGTTTGTTTTTTGATGATGTCAAAGAGTTCTCTTGGCCTGTTTTTGCCTTGTCTAGCACATTGCAGAAGAAGTTTGTTTTTTCGCTGTTGATATTATTCTTGTACCTTCTTCTAATTGCTTTGAGTTCCTCGCGACGGCTAGAGGAGGGGTTCTTTCTCCAGTGGCGTTCTGTGGCTCTGAAAAGTCTCCTTTCCTGGTTGATGTCCTTGTTAAACCAGGTTCTCGATGGGATGTTGCTAGTTTTTTTTTGTTTTAGGGGTGCCAATTGGTCTAGGATGGCGGACATGGTAGTGTTATAATGTGAGATGAGTTCCGTAGCTGAGAGGCCTTCTGCGGGGATTGGCAGGGAGGAGGCTATTCTTTCTTCTAGTTCGGTTGTGTTGATTTGTGATAGGTTCCTGGACCATGTGGGGGGGGCTGCGATGGGGGAATGAGACTGGATCTGTTGCGTGAGGTGGAATAGGATTAGGTGGTGGTCTGACCAATCTACTGGGAGGATGTGTTCAATAGAGATTGCATCATGCCCGGCGATGATGGCGTCTAGGATTGCCCCTTTGTTGTGGGTCTCTTTTAAGCAGTGTTGGGAGAGGTTGTTGGAGTAAAGAAGTTCGTTTAGGGATTTTATTGTGGCATTGTTCTCATTATTCCAGTGTAAATTAAGATCCCCTAGAATGAGGGTGTTGGACTCTTTGAGAGAGCAGTTGGCGATCAGGTTTGAAAGTTGTTCCGTGAACGTGGCGCTGTTACCTGGGGGATGATATAGTAGGTGGCATTGCAGTAGATGGTTGTCGGTGGTTTTGATGTTGGTCGTAAGGCATTCAAAGGAGTTGGAGTTAAAGGTGTCGGTTTCGACCACTGAGAGGTTGTTGTTGTGGATAATTGCCACGCCTCCGCCTTTTTTTGGTCCTTCCTATCTTTATTGATGATGGAATAGCCTGGGGGACAAGCATAGCTAGGATAGGTGGGAGGAGTTGTTTAGCCAGGTCTTCGTGATGAATGCTATGTCTATGTTATGGTTGAGGATGGTCTCTGATAGCTCTGTAGAGTGTTTGGTGGCAGATCTGCAATTAGTGAGCATGCAGTTGGTCCGGGGAGAGTCTTTTTTTATAGGTTCGATAGGGATGGTGATGAGGGAGATCGCGGGTACAGGGGGTTTGCGGAGGGGATGGTCGTTTCTAAGACCGGTGATTACCTGTATAGAGGACTGAGGGGGGGTGGGTGGTGGGGATTGTGTAAGAGGCGGCCAGTTCAAGCGCTTCTTCCCAGGTCATGGCTTTCGCCGCTCTGTTTGGTCTCCGGGCATGGGTCGAGGATGGGGGGGTGTGTTGGTGTGGAGTGGAGAGTTAGTTGGTCTGGGGGGGCTTGAGTATAGGGGGGAGGGAGGGACTTTGGGTGGGTGTTTTGGAGTGTCGAGAGGTTGGTGAGGATTTGATTCAGGCCTTGATATATAGTGTCGATTTGGTTATCAATACGGCTGAGGCGGCAGTGAGGCCCCTCCTGAGGGGGGGGGAGTAGCTTCTGGGAGATGCTGTGGTTGTATTGGGTTTTGGGGTCAGTTAGGATCTCGGATTGGGTTGAGACGTCTGCTTGGGTCGTGGACTGGGGTGGAGGGGTGTGGTGCTTGGGGTGCGCAGGGCGGTTATTCTTGAGGGAGATTTGGGATTGGGTATGGGGGGACTTGAGGCTGGTCTTACAGTCCACTGGAGCTGCTAGGGGGTTGTTCCGCACCGGGGGTGCTTCTGGAGTATGAGCTGTGGTGGTGGTCGGGCCGTGATCTTGTTTTCGTGGGGCTTGGAGAGGGTTACGGGTTGCATAGGGGTGACTGTGTTCCTGGGGGGTGGTGTAGGGGGGTTGATCAGCGTATGGGGCTGGTGGCCTTGGTAGGCATCAGGTGTGACAGAGTTAGCAAGTAGAGAGGGGAATAGGAGGTCAAAAGCCTCCAGATTGGCATTGTTGGCTTGGATCAGGACTGTGCCATTGGAGTAAATGGTCACTGAGGTGATCCCGTAGTTGGGCAGGTGATTCGGGGTGTAGAAAGAGAGCTTGCAGCTATGGATCGTCTTAGTTGTTTTGGTGACTAGGTGTTTTTCTCTCAGGTTAGAGTTCCAATAGCCTGGTCTGGCTGTGTGGAAGATGAGGTCCATTTTTAGTTGACCTTTTGAGGGGCAGTGGTAGACATCTGCGAAGAGGGATTCGGGGAATTTCGTGATTAGTTTGTGTTTAAGGGATTTTTTTGCATTGGGTGTGAGGCTGGATGGAGGGGTGATGGAGAAGGAGTTAGGTCCGTGACGTTTTATGAGGGGAGAGGACAGGGGGTTGGAGTCGATAGTCATGGTGGAAAGCGGTGGGGCTGGGGAGTTCGGTGAGTGATCCTTGTGGAGCTGGGCAAAATCTCTGGTTGGCTATGGACTGTGTGTGTTAGCGGTGGGGGAAAGGGGAATGAGTCAGCTTGAAGAAGGGGGTGGTTCTAGGAACTCGGAGCATGTGGCCGGGGTGACTTAGTGGTTATGCGTTAGTTGAGGGGGTCGTGGTGAATCGGGAGGGGGTCGCTAGGTGTCTAGGATGGGGGAGGTGTAGAGGTAGTGGATGGGGCGATTATGGGCTGAGAGCTATAGTGTTTTCGGTGAAGAGAGGGGTAGTAATAGGGAGTTAATGGTTCCGTTATGGTGGTCTAAGTCTTGTGAAGAGATTAGGGGTTCAGGCGTCGGTCTTGTGCCAGTGGGCGGCTTACCTAAGGCTTTAACGGGGTTCGCCGCAACTGGGACCTGTGGATCCGATCTGATTGAAGTGCCGATGGTTCTTCCTCCATTAGTGACGATTCTTGTACTTCTGTGTGTCCGGGGATGGGGAGATTCCCTAGAGTCTGGTTGTGGGAGCTTTTGGAATGCGATGAGCAATGGGTCCTTTATGATCGATGTCCCGCTGCGGGTGCCATCTTGGGGCCAGGCAGTGTGGAAGTCAGTCTCGGTTCTAGACCCCGCACTCACAGATATTATAGTCAATTCCCCGTGTTACCCCACCACCCCCACCAAAACAATCTCCCTTGCGGCACTTGCCTTGAGCCATGACCCATGTCTAGGGTCGTGGCGTCGGGACCCGGGGCGTTCTCTCCCTTCCTTGGGCTGCCGGGCTCTAGCGCGGTGTACACAACATCCTCTGCAGGTTCGGGTCTTCCGTCTTCTTCTTCCCGGTCCCCGTCTCGCTCGTCTTTCTTCTCCACGCCTCCTTCCTCGAGATATCCCGCGCTGCCTCCGTCCTGTTCACCAGCCTTTTCTCAGTCTGCCCCCGATGAAGTCTGTGCCTCCGCGTCCGTCCTGAACGCTAGACCGCTCGAGTCTCCCGATAGGGGCTGCGCGTCATCGCTAACTCCTCGCTGCTTCTGGTTTGACTCGCGGTTGTGAGTCTCACTAGTACCTAACACTTTGTGGCGATACCTCACCTTGATCATGTCTCACGGATCCTGACCAGAGATCAAGGCGAGTTATTGCCAAAATGCACCCGGTACTGTACCACTGCTGCAATTGAATTAACACCCTCTTCATCATTAAAGTGTGCTTAGGGCCTGATTATGAGTTTGGCAGTCTGACACCGCCAGCCATTAGCAGACCGCTGCAGACGGGGAAAAGCTGCCAGAGGGCAGCACTGAGAAGTTCACTGCTGTCTGTATTTTGTATGTATGTTGGTTTTCCAATGAGCCGACCGCGACAGTGGGTTTTCCCGCTTCAAGTCAGTGGAATGGAAGGATTTGGGGAAGACACTCACTCCTTTCCTGTTCTTCCCATCAACGTTTCGACGTGTATCTTTCGTTCACAGTAGCATCTTCACCTTGAAGAATACAGCGATATACAAATAAGTCCGTCTTGTAATATATATCCATTGACTGGACTGCCCACGTATGGGTCAGACTCCGGCAATGGGTATGTGGTATTTTTCCACAAGTATCATGTATGTATACATTTGACACGTGCAGTCGTAATACATACACAGGGATTGCTAAATATAGAAAGCCATTGACCGCTGCCAGGAAAATCACCGCTGGACCTGCGGTCAACTCGCATTACTGTGGTCGGAAGACCGCTGTCACAGCGGTCTTCTAGAGACTGTGGCGGTTGGGACACCAAACTCAAAATAAGGCCCTTAGTGTTGCCTTTGATACATTACGATTTTTGCTGCAATTTTTGAGATGTCCAGATCTCACACTGGAATACATGCTTCCGTGCAAAGCTGAGAGACACAGTAAAGACTGTCTGACATTACTAAAAAGATACTCCATACTTACCTGATGGGTATCGGAACGTGCAAATCTGACGCGCCTATGTTTCCAACTGGGTCATCACCAGCTCCGAACAACCAAGTACGATGGAAGATCTCGTTCGCCTAGACCAAATCATTTCCGGTACCCAATTCCATCCGACAGACTCGTTTGCAGACGAATCGTGCCGGACAATGGAGCAGGATTTTGACCGAGTGAGTACGATGCATGATTCGGTCAGCTGTATCTCCTTGGTCTCAGTGAGACAATACAGCTGTCGGAATTGGACTTTTGGGGGCCGTGGCAGGCTCCCTTCACCCGGAGCCCCTTGAATCGGTCACGGGGGTGCCCATGGGTCCTCCCGATCTATGCATGCACAATGTGGTGGGTGACGCGGGTTGCCTGCCACAGGGTGTACGCTTTTCCCCACCCACCCCTTTTTGCTATGGGATCCCGTGTATGCCTCATTACCAAGACATTGGTTGGAGTTTAAACCGACTGGTTAATCCGATTGGCTTCCAGCTGGCTCAAGGAGACCATCGGCCAGTCGGAAGCCGCATGTAATCCCTAGCAGACGGCATTTCTGCAGTCTGGATAATGATGTCTGTTTCAGGCAGGCTTTCCATTGTCAGGTTTCCATCATGGAAAAATGTCAGAATGTGATTACGGGGGCCCATAGATCATGGTTCCCCCCTGTAAATCCCTACAGTGTATGGCAGGCACCATGAGGTGCCTGCCACATGGTGCAGGGATTTACAGTAACTCTTGTTTCTCTATGGGAGCTTGTGCTGTGGCCGTTTTAAGACCACCGCGCAAGCTCACATATAGAAATGGGAGTTTGCAACTGCACCATGTGCAGTCACATCGTAATTGCGGTTTCGGGAACGTCGACTGCAGGTCAGTCGGATCCGCAACAGCAGGGATGTCCGACCGACATCATAATGAAGCCCTATATATTTAAAATGAAACATTAAAAAATATAAAATAATAATTTCATCACTATTTATAAAAATATATATCTTTATTTTTATTTATTAATGTTCTTAAGTTTGAACATACCATAAAAATATTCATTCAAAAGCCAAATGTAAAAATTATTCAATATATAAAACATATCTAATTCTAATGTTATAATAAATATAAGTGATATTACTAGAAAATTGATAAGTTTATATTTCCAACAACAGAAGTTCTTCCAATGATAGAAGTATTAAAAATTTCATTTTTTTCAATTACATTTAAAATAAATAAACCTATAATGTTTACAGATGCAAATACATATTTAATATTATATCATACATAATGCAAATGTATTCTATTTTCGTGATTTAATTATACAAAATTATTTACACTTTTTAACAATATTTTTACGATTTTAAAAAAAAAACGCTTAAAATTACATTCTTTTCCATGATAGTTTTGACATCACAATGTTCTTGACACAATATTTTTGTATCACAATATTTTTTGTTCAATCTTTTGTCTAAACACCCAGAGTGGTACTTCTATCGATAGAGGTAATCCTTCTCTTCTTGATTAACAGTAACCTCGTACTTTCCAACTTTCCTTTAATTCATGAATCTCATTTACAAGCTGTTCTTTTTTGCTACAATTTAGGGTCCGATTACGATGTCGGTCGGAAAGTCTACGGCCGCTAGTCGAAAGTTTTACGACGGCGGTCGGAGGCTTTCCAACCGACATCAGTTTGCTAAATGACCGCCAAATTACGATATCGATGGTCGGAGCGTGAACCGTCTGGTCATTCTGACGTGGTTCTGACAGGCTCTCAGAGTCGTCCGGATGGTCAGAACCACACTATAATCCGCTATGGACAGTATTTCCACCGGCAGGATTACGATGTTGGTTCCCCCCAGCCTTTCCATGTCGGCCTTTCTGACACAGAAAGGCTATCAGAAAGCAACTTTGGGAGCCCTGCTTACCTCCGCGGCCAATGGTTGGTAGCCGAGGGGGTACCTTGGATGCCCCCCTGTAAATCCATGCACTGTGTGGCAGGCACCATGGGGTGCCTACCACAGGGTACAGGGTTTTACTCACACACACTCATTTCTTTACGGGAGGCTGTAGTACAGCCGGTTTACAGCCGTAACAAAAGCTCCCATAGAGAAATGTGAGTATGTGACCAAACAGTGTTCGGTTGCATCGTAATCAGGTGGTCAGAACCGCTGACTGGTGGTCCGTCAGTCTCAAGACCGATACGGTGGTGGTCGGTGGCATCTCCAACCGTCATCGTAATAAGTCCCTGTGTTCGGTTGCATCGTGATCAGCTAGTCGGAAATGCCGACCGGAGGTCAGTTGGTCTTGACCCTTGACCTAATAAGCCCCTTTGTTGTGTTCTTATCATTTCACAGAAGGGTATTCTTTTTGTTACTGATCTAGGATGTGCATTATCAGCCCTCAAAATGCAATAAGTTAAGTTGCAGTAGCTTTCCTAGATAATTTGCTACAGATCCTCTCTCCTAAATTATATAATTCCACATCTAATGATATTCTGACTATTGTGATACATTGTGAACTGCAGATTATTTATTTGGGGTTTGATTAAGATACTGGAAATAGTCAATCAATTGAGGTATAGAACCTGTTCAGTTTATGAAGATATCATCTATAAAACGTCACCAACGGAGGATAAATCGGGTCCACTCGGGTTCATATAAAAGAGGGCAACCCTGGACTGGGGTACTGCTATACTGTCCAGATTGTTGTTTGTATAAAAGAAGCAGTTTGAGAAGTGAAGATGTTGCTGTCGGTTTATTGAGCGAGTATGTTTAAATCATTCAACAAGAATGGATTTAGGTAGATGGATTGATAACCCTGGTGGGCTTGGTGTTTTAGAACTGGTATTATGAAATAATGAGATAATAGGAGTGATGGCTATTTTTGGAGAGGGCGTATCCTTTAGATCTGGAAGTAACTGTTGCTTGCATAAGAGGTACAACCTTGGAATAGACTGTACTGATACTGGTTCAATGAGTGGGTACGCAGAGATTGTTTAATGCATAATGGCCTTAGTTGGTACATGGATTGATAGCCGTAATTGAGTTATTTTATGAGTCAGCCAGCATGACATTTTGAGATAAAGGGATTAATCTGGTGTGGATGTGAATGAAATGCAGGAACTCTTTTTAGAGGTTTACGTGTGGTGTTTTTGCAGTGTGTGATTTTTGTCACAGTATATTCTTCATTGGGGAATGGACTGATTTGGATGGATAGAGAATAATGCTATGATGAATGTTGTGATTAATACCACACATTTTTAGGGGGTATTTTCTGAAAATATGCACAAGTTTATGAAGGGGTGTAACCTGGAAGAATGTGGTTAAACTCAGGTGCTTGCTTTAAAATTTCTTTTTAGAAATGAACTGCAGAGAAATATATTGAGAATTGTTTGTCAGCAATGGAATTTATAAATGTATGATTTAAAGTAACAATAATGAATGCAGAATGTGAATAATTTAATGTAACAGCACTCTACAAACATTCAAATAAGTATGGACAGTCTTCAAGATTATACAATGGCTTTTGGTTTGAATGGATAGATATAGATAGTTGTATGACAGGCACGCATGGCTAAATCACGAATGCCTCTACTATGCTGCCTCAAAAAAAATGTGTATGAACAACACATTCCTTTACCACGCATGCCTTTACCATGCAATTCTGCGGTAAAGGCATGACTGGTAAGGGGATCACACCAAGCCCGCCTAAGTCCAAAAAAACTACCATGATCCCCCGAGCCCTAAATACTACCCGACCCCCCCGAGCCCTAAAAACTACCGCGCCCAAAGCCCTAAATACTACTCGGTCCCTCGAACCCTAAACACTACCCCACCACTGAGCCCTAAAAACTTCCCGACCCACCTAACCCTAAACACTACCCCAAACCCCTAACCCCCCTTTGAGTTCTAAACACTACCCCGACCCCCTGAGTCCTAAACACTGCCCGACCCCCCTGAGTCCTAAACACTACCCCCAGCCCTAAAAAAACCCTGACCCCAAGCCCTAAAAATGACCCGACACCCCTAAATCCTAAAAACTACTAAGCAACCCTTAAAAACTACACCAAACCTCCCCAAAACCCAGCTCCAGACCCACTTACCAATCTGCATCCTCTCCTGTTCCTTCCTCTTCCTATGCCCGCCCATACACGTATCTAGACCGCTCATTGCATTAACCACGCATATGCTTGATTTTGGCATGCCTGGCTGCACTTGCAGGTAAACGGCATGCGTGGCTCTGCCTGCGTTATAAAAGCTGTTTCCCATATGAGATACTGAACTACATTAGAAATTAAACAATATGGAATTATTTTAAAAAGGTGTGGGTTAGAGGTTCTGGAAGACCACTGCAGTTCAATTTGAAAATCAAGATGACCCACTCTGTTTGATGATATGGTCTGTTTATATGGATGCTTCTGTGTTTTTATTTTTAACAACATTTTGTTTTACAGGCCCTGTTGATGTCCATGATAGCCACAAAACTTGTTGAATGGGCCACCGTTGTGCTTCTTGATTTTTGTAAATAAGGACAGAAAAAAACGATGGGCCTAATTACGAGCTTTCCGACCTACATTGTAGGCTTAAACTGGCTGGAGAATCCGATGTTGTTCCAACAGGCTCACGGATCCCGTTGGCCAGTCGGAAAGGCCTTATAATCCTCTAAGGATGGCATTTCCGCCTTCGGGATTATGATGTCAGTTTCCAACGGCCAATCCATGTCTGCCTTTCAGATAAGACTGACTTTGGGGGACCCTAGGAGGGCCCCCTTCCACCCCTGGCCCTCGCAGTTGGCCCTGGAGGGCACCTATGGTGCCCCTCAACATCCCTGCACTGTGTGGCAGGCAACATGAGCATCCATTTTTCTATGAGAGCTTATGCTATGGGTGTTTTCTGCCCACTGCACAAGCTCTCATAGAAAAATTGATGTTTCCGACCGCACTGCGTGCAATTACATCCAAATGATGTGGTCAAAACTGCCGAACTGAAGTCGGTCGGTTCCCATTCCTCACCAATGATGGCAGGGCATGAGGAAGAAACAATAATAAAGCAAATGTAAATTTCCCCAGGCTGGATGTTCTCTCCTTTTAGACAAACTGATCTTGGATGTTCACTTGACCATCACCGAAGGAAATTTCCTGATGAACTTTGCATATGTAACATATATATTTGACTGATGAGGTTTTGATCAAAGTATATTCTCAATTTTGAGGCTTAATTACCATGACCACATTCCTTTCTTGAAATCCATTAAGGACTTTCTGATCCAATATCTATCCATTTTAGTTAACTGTTGAGGCTTAGAAAAGATGTTGGTCGGTCTGTCCAAAGTTATACAGACCCGCTTAATATCATGAAACCAAGGAAACCGATAACCCAAATCTCAGGAGAAACAGTCATCAATAACTTCTTTATTAAACTTATCATGGGGGTTGCATCAGATTGAGTCACATGTAACAAGGGTACCAGGTTAATTTAGTCATCCACATAATATAGTCCAAGCTCCTGATGGATGGCATTGGTAAAATAACTCAGAGGAAGGGCTAAATGATGCCGGCAAACTATATTCTCCTCATCTTGCAAGCAACTAATTTTCTTGAACCCTCACAGTCCTGAACCATAGGTGAAAACAGGTATACATTTTCTTCTGTACACTTCTATATGGGGGCAGTTGGCTTCCTATATGTGGTTGATGCCAGAATAAAGACAAACCCAACAAAATTCGTAAAGCGTAATCCTGTTCTCTCAATGCTTGGGTACCAGGTGTTTTGCAAATCAAAGGTAATTCCAAGATATGAACACTCATTGGTTGTTGCAATTGATTTGTCCTGGGTAATCAAACAATGCGTTCTAGATTTCCTGGGACCCCAAACCATAACAAAGGATCAAGGTGTAAGGCACACAGCAAACACAAAAGTCTCTTTTCAACCCTCAAAGCTTGGAGTATAGACCAGAGCTTAGACCTAACCACACTGTCAAAAGTGCACAAGTGGTCCATAAAGACCAGAGGGTAGACTCTCAAACAATTTGTGCTGGGTTAGTGTCACAAAAGTGACGCTAACCACCACAAAATGTTTTTTTCCTAATTCACTTTCGAATGAAAAACTTGTTTTGCACTGGAAAGTACCCTAAAAGTAACTCAAAGCAGATCAAAGCACTGCATTGCGTTCCATAGCGCCAAGGGGGAGTTACATGTGTGCTACATGGGCATTCCCATTTACCCACCCATGCCTTTTGAAGCAAAACCCTATCTACAAACAATAGTTGACAGGGTTTATGAACTAAACGTTAATGCCATTTGAAAAGATGCGTTAAAAGTAGAAATGTTTTTACTGTTCCTTTCTTTTCTGATTTTAAATGTGTGCTGTTCTGTACAGCACAAATACAAAATAGGAAAAGCTTTAAAGTGTGTCAAAGCATAGCATTTTGTACTTAATGCTACCCTTCCAGTACAATACCTAAGGTAGACTCAGGCACGTACCCTAGCATTATGGCTCTAAGGTGTGTGCCTGGCACACAGCAGCTAAAATATGCACCGGCGCAGGGGAGAGGGGAACTGAGAGCCATATCTCTGAAGGTATAGCACTCTCCTGCTCCCTCCCTGTCACGCAATGCATCGCTGAATTCTTTGGCTGCTGTTATGCGTTACGTGATTCTTTTGAGAATCTGGGCCTAGATGTATGAAACTTTGTTTCACAAAGTTGTATTTGGCTACCAGATTGTGTAAAATGAGGTATAGTTCTATTGTCTCTATCCCAGCTCTGAACCCATATTGTAACTTAAAAAGAACTCCGGTTTTTTATAAACTTATGAACTTAATCTTTCCAAAAGGATCCTACTTATGACCTTCACCATAGAATCTAAGAGAGAAATCGTTTGGTAGAAACTAGGGCTCTGCCGATACCCCTTTTTGAACATGACTGTTCTCCAAGTTTGCAAGAGTCCGGATTTGAAAGCCAAGTTAATACAATTAGCGATAAGGGCGGCCCACAGGTCAGGGTTAAGATTATAAAGATTCATTGGGAGCCCATATGGCTTCATTTGAAGGGATAAGGTTGATGGTCTCTGCCAACTCATCCAGTGAAAATTCAATATCAAGAGGAAAGCTAGGTGAAGTCTGACCTACTATCTAACAAACAGAATTCTCAGAATGGAAGATCTAACTAAAATGAGTCAACCGCTGGTCAGGGCCTATGTTTGTAGTCAATCTAATATTATCACTAAACGTATCATTATTAAAATTATGCCAGAACAGCCTGGAATCTTTTGTCTTGCAAGAAGTGACCAATTTGTTTCAGATATCATACTGAAGATCTAATTTCCTTTCAAGCTGAGCCTACCTCGAATAGCAATTATGGCTCTGTCCCTCAGGTATGCATGCAGTACATTGCATAATTGGTTACTCATTTTTCTACAGGCACCCTCAAGCCAGGAGTGTTGACTTTCTAACCAGGGCCTCACTGGATTTCTATTTGTAGAAGCTAGCTGACTCTAGAGTGAGGCTTCTATCAACCAGTGCCAGGTGACCAATGCAAGGCCTGATTATGAGTTTGAGGGTCTCAATACCACTGTTGCTTTGGTGTCGGATCGACCACCAGATCGCTGGTGGTTCGACCACCGTATTATGAGACATGCGGCTACATAGATAAAAGACCACTGTTATTCCACTGCAGCCGCAAGGCAATTCTAACTGCGGAAATGTCAGAATAGGCCAATGAGACTGTCGGAGGCTCGGACCACGAGTGCAAGCACAGGCCCAATTTCGAGTTACCTTACAGTTGACGTGAACATGGCGGTCCATACCGCCACATCAGAGCTTAATGTCCTCCAAGTCTGCTCTTCTCCAAACTAATCTGTGCCCATTTTCTTTAGTAGCAAAGTCCTTAATGTGCACCGCAATAATCTTTGACCTCTCTCTATGGATTGCTAAAGAGATAATAAGCAGGTTATGACCACTGTAAATACTGGGATGAATTGCCCACTCCACTATCCGGTTTAATAGATGCCTTAAAACAAAAATAATATTGATTACAGACTGACCACTTTCACCAACAAATGTAGCAGTACCAGGATATGAGGTGTCAGCAAATTCCATGGCATTACAGAGATCAGATGAGGGAGGATACAACCAACAGTAACTTCACTCACAACCCTCCAAATATTCTTCCAGATCCCCAACTTCAGAAATAAATGCAAAACCGGCTAATGAAGTATTCCCTAGTTTAGCATAAAGATCCCTGACGTGTACGAGCTGTAACCCCTTTTCCAGATGGACATAAAACTAAAAAGCAGAACATAATTTTGGTTGAGACTAGAAGCAAAATTGTTGTAAACATTTTTTTAAAACCATATTTAAATTATTATTCCAAGCCAAATGAAAGACCAGGAAAAAGTGACAATTATTGGGAATTTGGCATACTGTGCAGTCCAATGTTGTCCTAAACCATGAGGTTAAACCACCGCATTCTGAATCCTCAGATGAGAGAGTAGCAGGGGCTGTGTAACCATCCCATCCCAAAAAACCTCTCTGGTGGACCAGGGGCCAGATGTACAATCATTTTATGCAGCAGCAAACGGGAGATTGGCCCGTTTGCAACCGCATAAAGGTTCCAGGCATCTACAAATGCTATTTTGCAAGTCACTGACTCATAAAAAAACATTCAGGACTCTTGCTGTTAGGAAGAGACGTCCCTTTCTAATAGCGAGTCTCCATGCCATATGCTGTTGTTTTGCGACTGCATTTGCAGTCGCAAAACACTCACTGTTGCTGTGGTGTCGGATCGACCACCGGATCGCTGGTGGTTCGACCACCGTATTATGAGACATGCGGCTACATAGACAAAAGACCACTGTTATTCCACTGCAGCTGCAAGGCAATTCTAACTGCGGAAATGTCAGAATAGGCCAATGAGACTGTCGGAGGCTCGGACCACGAGTGCAAGCACAGGCCCAATTTCTCACCTCTACTCACCTTTACACGTTCTGTGCCCCCGATTGTACACATCCTGCCACTGCTGTACGTGCTTGATCAAGTCCAAAACTGACACTGTTGCAGGTGCAACTGACAGTAAGTCATACTATAACCTGATTTCATAGACTCCTCAACAAACAGATGGACCTGGCAAGGGGCTTGGGGTCCCTTGCTCAAGCATATTTTATTGGACACTGTTTGGCCTTGTGTTAAATGCGTAACCCAAATACATCTGTTTGATGCCCTCCTTGGCCAACTCACTGACACAGGCACACTGTACACAAATGGACATTTGCTCACAACTCATAATCAGTGATAACGATGTGTGCATTAAATTGTGTCACACAGTAGCACCTCCTCATCAATCTGGCAACTATTCATCTCTGTGGCACCCTCACATTGCACACATCATAGGTCCTGTTTTGATATCAAAGATACTTCGGTATGGATGTGTCATGAAACTGAAACACACCTTCCATGTTGCAGCTCTGTATTGAACTCTCACCCACATGCAAAGGCAATGTCAGTACATGGGATTACAAAGAATCAGAGTGAGAAGCACAATGTAAACACTGTATGCAGAACAGTTACCCCTCTATCGGGGAAACCCTGAAAGGGTGGGACCCAGGCCACAGAGCATTTTGTGCATGCCTGAAGACCTAATTGGGCATAGGACTTGTGGATTGGGGTATATCAGGAACAGCCAATAACATAACAAAGTGCCATGCATGTGTAGGTAATGTGTAAGTGCAAGTCATGAAAGCAAACAAAGCACTAACAGCATATGTTGCAAATCTAGATAAACTAGGTCCAGTTAGACACTGCAAAATGGATGCATGTCCATGCAAAAGTCCACATAGGTATGACAATTTATCACCCTCCATCTGTGGATAAACAAATATCTAACATGAACACATCAAACATATATGCAACGTACATTATTGTGAGAAGTGCAATCTAAATGATGTTGACAGTAGCAAGGCCAAGCTGAAATACTTACCAAATAAAATAACGTCCAATGTAATGTCTGCCTCAATTGGATTTCATCCCAGATAGACATCCATCCAACATTTCCAATTGTCCTGTGTAACTCCAGCACCGGGTCCAAATTCAGATCACACCAACCACTTCAACTGTTTCCGCAATCAGGGATGCAATTAATACAACTGTAGTCACACACCACTTACTATACAATAATATCAAATAGTCAGAAAAGTAATAGCAGGGCTAATGTATTCCAAACTATTAAAGGTTTTAATGACAGTATGTCAAAACAAGATGTAAAACAAAAGCCAATGGCCAGTCCATTGTCTTACCGTGTGCCACAGCACAATGCTGTGCCACCAAACTTGCCCTTACTGACACTGCCAGGAAACCTCATCACAAAGGGGCATCCATTGGGCATAGCAGCCACCTCAAAGATGGTACTTGGAAGTGGGGAGGCGGCCATTTAGGGAGGGGTGGATTTGGTTTTGTCAGGGGGTTTCTTGGGCTTTTTGGGCTGGTTTTAATGGGGTGGGGATCAGGTTGTTTAGGAGTGAAGTGTGATGTGGAAGGGATGGCTTGAGCTTTGGGAGAGGTTTTTAGAACTTTGGGAGGGGGGAGTCGGTTTTCACAGGGCAAAGGGCAAGGCAAACAATATATCTTCATGGGGAAAATGGGTAAGATGTTCTGGATGGAGTTGGGTTTGGGAGGTAGTAGGAGTGGGAGTTGAGAGGTGTGTATGCTGCATGAACTGTATGTTGTGTGGGTGACTGTGAGCCTTTGCATTTTTTAGTTTGTGTGTGCTGTGGCTGCCTGGGTGTTGTGGCGGAGTCTATGAATGTTGTTGTGGTATCTGCATATATGCTGGGTGTGGTGGAGGGATCTGTGGCTTTTGCTGTAGTGTCTGTGAGAATGCTGAGTGTTGTGGAGGGGTCTGTGTGTTGGTATGGTGTCTGGTAGTATGGATGCTGTGGAGGGGTCTGAGTGTGTTGGTGTAGTGTCTGGGAGTATGGGAGTTGTGGAGGGGAATCTGTGTGTTGTTGTGTTGTCTGGGGGTATGGGTGTTGTGCAGAAGTATGTGTGCGTTGGTGTGGTGTCTGGGGGTATGGGTGTTATGAAGGAATCTGTGGGTGTTGGTTTGGTGTGTGGAGGAAGGGGTGTGGTCGAGGTGGTAAGGTGTATATGTGTCTGGTGAGTAGTTGCATGCCTGTGCTGTTTGTGTGCTTTTTGTTTGTGTGTGGTGCTTGGGTCTTATGAAGTGTGTGCATGCAGATGGGTGCATGTGCTTGGGACAGGCATGGGAGTAGGGAATTTGAATGGAGAAGGAGTAGGAGGTGGGGTAGAAGGTTGGGATGGGTGGAGGACTGCCATGATGGAGGAGGCTAGAGCCTGAAAAGACCTCTGTAGGCCAGACATTGCATTATGAATTCCTTCCAGGTAGGCCACCATATGTCCCAGCTGATTGCCTTGCCCACGGATGGTACTCAGGAGTGGAGTCTTACCTACAGAGATGGGCCTCAGGAGGTCAATAGCCTCCTCACGCAGAGCAGTAGAGGTAACAGGGGTAGGGTCTGAGGTGCCTGGGGCAAAGAAGATGGCTCCTGTACTAAGGGAGCAGGTCTGGATAATTGGTTGGGGAACAACAGGGAGGGTGGTGATGGAACTGAGGGTGGTGGACAAGGATGAGCCACCCCATGGGAGTGTTCACCAAAGGATGAATCTGATGATGATGATGAGCTGCTGTCCTCTGTGGCACTCCTCACACCCTCCTGGTCACTGGGTCCCTCCTTGTCTGAGGTGTCACATCCAGAACCACTGTGACTAGCTGGATCCCCAACGACGTTGGCCCCTTCTCCTTTACCTGCCCTGGATGAATCTGAAATGGCATGTAACATGGGTTTATTGCAACTGCTTTTCCAAACTTGATCATCACAAATCAACAGAATACATTTATTTAGTCCACATATCACACCAGCCTCATGGTTCATTCTACAGGCTACAAGTTTAGCATGAACACATGCCTGCGTGCTACATAGCCTGCAAAAAGTTGGTTCTACTCATGTCAAAACTCCAGACAGCTCCAATTGCATTGATGGACTTGTCTACACTCCATCACTATTTCTATACTATGATAGTTATTCACCTTGCATACTTGTTACTTAGTGGTGCTCTGAATGCACTCATTAAAATTGGATAGCAACCTTTTCACAAGCGCCTGTAAAGTAAAACAATTTTCAATTGAAGAATTGGAAACAGAAATCGAGATGCTTTGTACTGTTTCTATTAATCAGAATTGAATCATTCATAGATAATCACAGTAAAAAACGGCTGTCAACATGAATTCAATATGTACATAAATGTTATGTTATGTTATGTTATTGGGTGTCTTATAGAGCGCGCGGCTACTCGGGCAGAGTGTCCCGGCGCTATGTACATCTGTAGAGGAGACCGGAAAACACAGACAGACTAAAGACCAAAAAGCCAGGTCTTCAACCCCTTCCTAAAGGACAGCAGATTGTCTAATTTCCGAAGAGAGAGGGGAAGCTTATTCCAAAGCTGAGGTGCCAGTAGTCTGTAGGAGCGGCCCCAAATCCGGGCATGCTTAGTAGTTGAAGCGATGGCCAGAGCTTGTGTGGCAGAGCGTAGAGATCTGGATGGGAAATAGAATTGGACACGTTTCCTTAGATAGACAGCACCAATACCATGCAAGGATTTAAAGGCCATGGTTAGAGTCTTTAAGAGTATACGCTTCCTCACTGGGAGCCACTGGAGCGAGTCAAGAAGGGCTGAGGTGTGAGTCCTACGACTGAGGCCAAAAATGGCCCTGGCAGCAGAATTCTGAACAGTTTGCAGGCGAGCTAGAAGGTACTCTGGGAGCCCTGGATAGAGTACATTGGCATAGTCGAGCCTAGAGCCGACCAGTGACTGGACTGTGATCTCCTGTGAAAAAGGGAGAGAAAAGGGAGAAATTGCCTGAGTGTACGCAGCAGGGCAAAACATTGGCCAACTAGACTGAGAATCTGGGGCTTAAAAGTTAATCCGTTGTCAATTTTGACACGCAGATTCTTAGCAACCAGGGTGGGTGAAGACGGGGGATGCATATCCACAGGCCACCAGGATTTCCAATGAGTGTCAGGGGCACAGCCGAAAAAAATAATTTTAGATTTATCTGAATTACATTTAAGCTGGTTACGCTGAAACCAGGAGAAAATGGCCTCAAGGCAGCTCTTGATGGAATCGCCGGCAAACTCAGTGTTCTTGTCACAGGTGAAGAGAACCTGCGTGTCATCAGAGTAGGACACGATCCGGGCACCATAGGATTCCACCAGTTCAGCCAGGGGGGATAGAAAGATATTAAAAAGGGTGAGACTCAGTACCGACCCCTGTGGCACACCTACTGCCAGTGGGGGGACAGCCGCTGAAAAAGGAGGAACCCAGATCAATTGTTGGCGCTCGGACAGGAAGGACTCAAACCAGTTGAATACCGTCCCTCTAAGTCCAATCTCCTGGAGTCTTGAAAGAAGACGGTTGTGAGGGATGGTATCAAAGGCGGCAGAAAGATCCAATAATACCAGCATCGCCTTCGCTCCTCAATCTGTCACCTCCTTGATAGACTCGGTTACCTCCAGCAGTGCTGTCTCTGTGCTCAGATTAGAGCGAAACCCTGACTGAGTATGATGCTTCTAAATAATCAGACAGAGTGGAGTGCACATGTTTTTCCGCAAGTTTGGCCAGGGCAGGGAGCAATGAGATCGGTCTGTAGTTTGAGTGCACCAAAGGGTCCAAGTTAGGTTTTTTTATCAATGGGACAATGTGCGCCTTTATCCACGCCCTAGGGACAACACCCGATTCAAGAGAGGCATTAAGAAGAGGATTGACCAGTGGATTGAGAACATGGGCCATTTTTGCCAAATAGGGGTGATTGTGTGACATAGGTGCTCAGTGCCCAACAGGTGTACAATATATACAAAGTGGTTGAGGTTTTTATATACAGGTGAGAGATAGGCCAGATGATGCATTAACACCAATGACTCTTTTCAATAGTAGTGTCCTTTCGTTATGTGTAGAGTCTTGGTTAGTCTGGGCCTTGAGTAATCGTCGACGTTTCTACCCTAGTTGTGCCCCAGTTGGTGGTCACGCAGGGTCTTCATCAGGACAATGTATAGAGAAGGGGACGGTGACAGCCCTAGAAGGGCCGGACAATGTCTCGGCCGAGGTCAGGGGACACTCGCCGAAAGTTCAAAAAGCGGGCTCAAGAGAACGTTCTGCTGCTGTGTCTGTAGACATATCTTCCTCTGACAGGGCCTCCCTTCCAGCGGCTGCCATAGATGTTGATGGCCTGGATCTACTTGCTCAGCAGGAAGGGGTAGATGCAGGTGGAAAAGCCCCGCAGATGGTGGTATTGATGACGGCCGCCCAACCAGGGAGGCCATGTTGGTGGTGATGACGTCCACCTCCTGGTAAGTGTCTCTCTGCTGCTGCTTCATCTCCTGCACTTCCATAAATACCTGGCCATCACTCCTTAAGAGTCCTAATAGACTCCCAAGACTTGGGAGATGGTGGCCTGGGAGTTAGTGGCCCCAGTGGGATCATTCAGCGGACCGACAGTTACCCTCCCATGAATCATTCACCCACTGGGCCTGTGCCCTTGACCCAGACTGCACCCTTCCACTGGTTACTGCTTCCTCAGTGATTGGGTTGGTGTTTGGCACCTCAGAATCCAGGACTGGGGGGCACAAGATGATAGTACTGTGCTAGGTACACAGGTTTGTGGGGCAGGGGTTAGTTGTGTTGTAGCAGCTGTGGTGGGAGGTATTGTTGTGGGCACAGTGAGCCCCACTGTTGCCCTCTGCCCAGGCTGACCAGATGGGCCAGGAAGATCATCCACATCCACATCTCAAGGAGTGTTGTCATCTGAGGACTTGATCCTAGGGTGGAGGGGGAGTCTGTTTGGTGGAAAAGCTCTGTCCAGCTGCTCTGCAGATCAACCTGTTAAGAAATAGAGAAAAATGTTATTTGTGGAAGTGTGACATCTAAATCCACATAGTTTGTGTCACAGTAAGTAGAGACCTAGGAAGACACACAGTAGGTAGAGATTACTATTGTGATCTATTTGTGTGGTATTGAAGTTTGTTAAAAAGACATTTCGGAGACATACAATACATGTAGTAGAATTGAGCAGCTCATTAGATGTTCTGACATGTATCATTTTTGATTAGGGATAAACATGACATATCCAAATCATTTCAAACAACACAGTGTAGAAGTAACATGTGTATTTGACCATTCCAAGGCCTAGTTGTATTAAATACAGGTGAACACACAACTTGTTTGTATATTTAGCAATATTTAGACCAATGTATAGTCAATGGGCCACCTGCCACTTCTATTCAACTGAGTTAACTTCATGGCTTACTATTATTTGAGGTACACACTTGGTATGGTGTCAGTCATTGCCATCAATAGTTTCAGCTGAGGAGACCAGAACAGCATCATTCAAAGTGGTTAAGTAGTCAGACAGGTCTCTGAGTAGAGCTCTGTATGTGCATTGCACAGTCCATGATAAGTGAACATCAGTTGTAACATGGCAAACAAGTGAGATGGGGCAAACACGGACTATTGAATCTTGGTTAGAGTTACAGTCACAGGGCCTCATGGTACGTGTAGACATTTCAATCACAACTTACCAACACTTGACCAATTGTGACCTGCATGATAAGTGAACATCAGTTGCACCATGGAGGACAAGTGAGCAGTGGCAAAAGGACTATTGCATCTTGGTTAGAGTTACAGTCACAGGGACTCATGGTAGTTCTAGTCATTTCTATCTCAACTTACCAACACTTGATAAATGTTTAATGTAACATACTTGTTGGCAACATTCATTTGGGATAGACCATACCTTAACATTTTTACACGTATCATGGGCCCTGGGATGATATTTTTCTAATTGTATACATAAAGACGACATTACAACATTTAGCTTGTAACGGAGATTGATGCATGTGATCTTCTGTACAACATTACACAGTAACACTGACAAACCAACATCTCTGAAACTGTGAGGATTGCATGTTAGGAAAGTAGATAGACAACACAATAGCAAAATCAGAGTTGAGAGCCAACAGGATATTGAGTTACTGTGACAGTTAGTAAAGTGTAACTGATCAGACTCAACTGTCCCAGGTATTCCTGTCATGCTCTCAGTATGCAGGTTGGTCGAGACGTTCTCCTCCCATGGAAAGAGCTGTAATGGGCTGCTGGGAGGGCAATGCCAGTTCTCTGGGCCTCCAGGTGGTGCTTGGAGGCCAGGGTACGCACCTTTAACCTCAGGTCTTACCACCTCTTCCTAATTTTGGCCTTTGTGCGCAGGGTGGTAGCAACAGCATTCACTTTGTTGACTATCCTGTTCCACAATGCCGTTTTCCTACTGAGAGAATTATCTTAGACTTGGGCTCCAAAAATGTGTTGCTCTACTCTAATGATTTCATCCACCATGACTTACTACTCAGCCTCTGTAAAACAGGTATTTTTGGGGCAATACATGACAATAAAATAAAGTGAGTGACAAATGAGCACAAGACCCTAGGGATATTAGTGAATAGGCTAAAACAAACAAAAGGGTGCGGGGAGTGCTAAATGGGAAGATGGATAAAGGGCTGCCTTAGCTCTAAATGCATAATAAGGTGGTGCCCGTCTTCTGGGCTGCCGTTGAGAAGCAGAGGATCATGAACAAGGATGGGATGTGTATTATAATGTGATTTACTGGTGTGTCTACTTTGCCAAAGGACATCAGCTGTGTAGTTTTTTAATCCATCCAATGGGCATTGTTGTGGTGCTTTTCTGCATGCTGTTGTAGTCTACTGCTGTTGGAAAACCTCTGCTAGGGGACCTCCAGTACAACTGTGTTGTCATCAAAGTCTCAGCAGGAAGCTGCATCCCTTACAGCATCAGAGTACGAATCGTCAACATTGCAGACCACCGCCGCCCAGACAGGAACCACTCCATGGATGCAGTCTGCGTTTCAGGCTGCATGGCTTGTAATACAGCGGGAGGAAGACCGCAGTCGCATCGGTCATCTAGGGACTGCATCAGTTGGGCAGTTGGACCACCAAACTCATAATCAGGTCCTTAATGTAATTAACCCAACTTTTTATACTCAGTTTAGTTTATATCCCAGTGATCTTCCAGCTCCATATTTTAATTAAATTGGACACTCCAGACAACTGAGTGGACCGACCTGGGGCAGGACACTGCTTCTGGGGCGGGGAAGCAACACCAGCTAAACAAGGCTATTCTTCAGTTCTCTTTTAGTACAGGGATGGATTGATGTACGGCGTAGCCCTGCAACCCATCTGACCTGATACTCTCATTAGCCACTGGTAATCGCCCAAGCTAAAATGATAGAGCTGAATACGGATTATGCCTGGGGACTATATTGTTCTCAAAAGAAGGCACAGGGAACTTTGCTTGTATGTCAACTCCCTCTGGGTCAGCCTTAAATCACCATAAAAGAAACCCAGGGATAAATCCTATATTGTACCTGGGCTAGTCAAACCAGAGTAAGATGAATAGATCCGTTCATTCGCTACACATGGATTTATAAAATTAACATTTACACAATCCCCTTTCATTTCCTTTGCCATGGGCGCAACCAACCCACTCTCTGTGCAAGCAGATTTTCTTTAAACACCCATATCTGACTAGTAATGTTCCCATGCAACCCCTGATTAACCTTGTTGATGAACTTACCCGTGGTTTCCACAACCTGAACTGCTAGTGTAGGAACAAGAGCCAGAACAAATACATAAGGAGAGGGAGCTGAAGGTAAATGACTTACAGGAATAACATTAGACCTACCTGTGTGACTTAGAGCTTGCCTCATAAGTGGCTAAGGATGTGTTTTTAGGTCTGAACGTTCCTCATATCCTCTGTCTGGTAGATCACTGCCATGCAATAATTTAATTTAATATTTCAAATATCCCCTATCAAGTTCCATTTTCCTTTCCCAATGATCTTACCCTTAATCGGGAGTGTCTGTGTCAAGACTGAGATATCACGTCTAGATACAGCTAAATGATTAGCAATTGCCCCTCCTGGACCCGCAGAAACCAGTTGCATTCCAATAGAGCCAAGGCATTCATGCAATGGATGTAAACAGTTTTCCAGAATGCTTTAAAACTTTTCACAAATCCAAACAACAATTTCTTTCTTAAGGTCTTATAGGCAGACTGTATATAGACTGTTTCTTTAGGCATATCACAGTTCCTTTGATTGAGCCCCGCTTCTTGTGTTTTACTACAGTTGCAGTATCTAGTGGGGGAGGGGTGGTAAGGGCAGGATCTGAGCCAGGATTCACGTCATTTGCCCCTTTGGGTCCAGAGCCACAGGATTGTATGACCATAGAGGAGTTAGGTAGTTTGGCAGATGACCTAAGTAAGTCTAGGGTTTCAGCAGTAACCGAAAGCTGGCTTTCCGTTGTTGTATTTCTTTATCTTTGGCCCCACCAACCAACTCAAAAATACCTTTTAGAGGTGTATTTTTGGTGTCTCTGTTAGGTTTTGTGAAACTCTATTTACATTTCCCCTTAATAGCTCCTGTAGGATAATGACGGCTATCCAGGAACATACTAAAGGTCTAATTATGAGTCTGGTGGTCAGAGAGACTGTCAGGCAACTGGGGGCATGGCAGTCCATGCTGTGCAGGAACTGTTTTTGGTTTTCACATTCTGGTGGCCATTTTTAGAGGGGTTCCATGGGACTGCCAAAAATAGCCCAACAGACATGAGAAAACTCATAATCTGAAGTGCAGTGCAACCACGGGTTTGGAAGTGCTGGGGCGGACTGCCAGCTTGGCAGTCTGCTCCCACACCACCAAACTCATAATTAGGCCCTAAGTCAATGAGCCACTCAATTGTTGAAGTAGCTCATTGTTGAGATAAACAAGCATCCATAAAATAATACCTTAAAAAGGTGGTTACATAAATTATAGTAGTTCAATGAGAGGAGCCCAGTCTGGCCTCCTCTGGGTGATGACAGGTGAATAAGGGCCTGTTCTTGGCCCATGCGAGTCCCGTGGGTTGCTAGCGTGCATTTTACCACTTCACACAGTCCCTGCCTCCAAATACAATTGGGTTTTGGTTTTTGACGTCCCTTGCTCAACAACACATAAAGTATATAAAAAATGGCAATGAACCAAGGTATAAAACAGAGTGTTCAGGAAAGTATGTAGAGGACTTCATCCAAGACCCTCATCCACGCAATCAATCTCAAAGTAGTATGTTTTGCCCTGCTAGGGTTGATTTGTGATGGAATGTCCTTTCTCCTGGAGGTCAATTGTCAGCTTGGAGGCAGTGATGAAGTGTGAAGTGAATTTAAAATTATCTCCAATCCCAGAAGAAAACTAGTTATAATTTTGACAACAAATAAAATGGGATAGGAAAAAGGTTAAAAGCAAGAAGCGATATTGTTAGGAAGAATTACTTATTCCATACATCTGTAGTGTGAGTTCTGATCGACATGTTCCCACTGTGAATAGCCCTGTTGGGTCTGCGGCTTTCATCAGGAGCTGGTGAAATGGTAGTCCTCAGATTTTGAAGGGAACTTATAAAGGTGGCTTTCCCTTACATGTATCTTTGTACACGGCATTGAGTATAGGTGGATATGTTGAAAATGTAAGGCTGAAAGTGGCCTGAAAAAGAAAAAACAAAAACACATAAAAGAGAGAGCAACAAAGTCACAGGAGGAAATGCATTTGCATACAAAATAACAATCCCCCCAAAAATGCCTGAGTGGTGTACTCGTCTTTAAACAACCCAGTGACATGATGCTAGACTGGACCTTTAATATAGTACAGATTTCTTCTTAATCCTTGTGTATTAACAAAGAAAATTATGGTACAAGGCAAATTTGTCTTCTTAATCCTTGTGTTTTTACAAAGATAGTAATGATCCGAGGGATTGTAGCTAACATAATCACAGAGTGGAACTGTGTTTTTGTAAGGAATAAAATAAGTAATTGAAAAGTATTCGTGAGAAAAATAAATATCCAAGATTACAAAAAAGTACCCTATTAGAAAAGTGGATATTGCCTCATGAGGTTGAGGAGGATCACATCTGAGTTGTAAAAAAGGGGCTAGGCAAGGTATCATTACCAAGGAAAAAGCGAGAGTTGGATTATCAAGGATGAAGCTTACTTTAAGGCTGGTGGACATGGCACTGACTTGGAAATCGGCCGTTTACACAAATGTCCTGGTCTCACTTGTCCTAGATGGGTAATGAGAGCGGGGCTCTATGTATCTCTTAAAGATTGAGTAATTAGGAGAGGATTAGTTCAGTTGCAAGTATGCGCAGGTTGACTTCTGTGCATAGAAAAGGGGCTAAATGTTTTAAACGACGCCGATAGTGCATAACCCCAGGGCATTCGTCTGCGAGACAAGAGGCCTTAAATATTAAAAAATTCTCTAATGTGCAGAACAACGCCAATGGTATGGCAAGTGTAAGGGTCCAAATGGAGGGAAAGGGAAAAAAGACAAAACTAGATTAGAAAAAAGAGAGGACAAATTTATATACTTGGAGCTTTTTATATGTGTTACGGAAAGGATTGTCCTTTAAAAACTGAGAATTGGTACGGGCAAAAATAATGTAGATCATTGTAGTGTCTCAATTTTTCTTAAAGGATTAGATTTATCATACAATGGGAACAGAATTTCAGGAGAAAGTTTAGAGAAAAAAAATGTACCTCCTATGAGGAGTTCTTGGTATTGTGCGTAAAATGATTGCACTGATTGCAGTGGGTAGTCCTTGTATTATTTTTGGGCACAAAAGTTTCTATTTTGAGCATAGGCCAGTATTGTGAATAATAAGTAGAGGTGTTAGATGGTCTACTGCTTGGTATACTTAGAGGTATATCATAGATTTGTTCAAGTAAGGAAAGGATGGCAGAGATAGAGCGAGATTATAGAGAACCAATCACATGGTATTCAGTTTAAAGTCATGAAAGGTGACAAGGGTAATCAGTTGGAAATAATAGGTGCAGAGTCAATTGCGTTCTTTTTGTTGAGGTACATTTAGAGGTATATCCTAGATTTTGCTAACGCATAAAAGAAGTTTCAGTAAGGAAGAGTGGTTCTTCCAACATATTGTCTTTAATTAATAACTGAAAGCCATTGGATGTTGTCGTTAAGTCCTTCATCAAATATTCTTAGGCGGTAACCCATTGTTGTTCTGTTTGAAAAATCATGCATTCTTCGTCTTTTTTGTCATCCAATGTCTCCAGGGCAGTCCTTGAAGATCATTTTCTGTGTGCTTGGCAGACAGGTAGTGATTGCTCATCTGTGTTGTTAACCTTCAGCATCTCTCCAATATTCATCTATGTGTATTTTTACTTTTCTGCATGTCATGCCAATGTATTTGAGGTGCTACGGCAACAAATGATGTACGGAATGCTGAATGAATCAAACATTCACCCCCAGTCAAGAGATCTGGGTTAAATCCATAGATCTTTTGCTCACTACACCACCCCAGTTTGGAACCAGTCATATGTAAATCAGTCTTGACCCTCCTTATCATGGGAACATTCCAGCCCAAACTGCCAAGCCGGGCCCTCCCTGGACCGGAAACAAGCATCCTGGGACCAGTTTCGGGGTAACACCCCTCATCAGCCGGGCTAGCTTGAATGCAGTGGCACAGCTACCAAATGATTGGAAGCCCCTGAGCAAATAAAGACAGCCATTCACTTTCTCATAATGAAGGAATATTTAAGAGCCAATGTGGTAGTCAGAGGCCTCTGGGTTTAAAAGGCTCAAAGAATATTCCAGTAAAAACTAACCTTCATAAAGGATTGGGGCTCATCTCATGAAAATGTACATGCCACTGGTTGGTCTCAATTAATAAGACAGCAACGGAAACATTAACAATTAAAATACAAGTCAGTGAATCAAAACTGAAAGCAATGATTCATATATTGGTGTTTAAATAAAGCCTGGAAGAGAGCAACAAGGAAATGAATGAGTTGAAAGACTACCTTACACAATCAAAAATACAGACGTTTAGTAAAGAATTTAAAAGTTATCTCAAGAGAAAGTGTATCCCTATACAAAAGAATATTATGTTCCACCCCAAGATGAGAATCAGAGTGAGAAAGATTATGATTCATCTGGGAGTTCCTTGGATTCCACTGGGTGAAGTAGCAGAGAATAAAATGTACAGAGATATTGAGGAAGAGGTAGAGGAAGAGGAAGCAACTGCTAACCAATATGTAGAGGACCTACTTATGATGGACAAACCACACCATTTCTTCAACCATTTCAACCTCACTTTGGTGGGTGGATGAACCCTAATATGACACAAAAACAACCACCTTTTGCTGTACCTTTCAGGGCCCTTTTTCTTAGAGAGAGGCCAAAATTAACACAGAGGAAAGAAGAAAAAGGAAGTGAGATGGGAAGATGGATAATCGGGGATACAAACAAGGAGCATTAAAAATTATCAAATACCGGAACAAGAAATCACTAGTGTTTAACCAGACTAACACCCTTACTAAGAGAGGAGCAACTCCAAATACTGAATAAAGGTCTGGGTTTTATTCCAACCCCATCATTGGATACATTCAAACTTCATAGCGAAATGGCCGAATTTTGTATTAAATTGAAACTCCAAGCTTTTTTTTCAGAAAAAAGACACATCACAAGCAGATAGGTGACACAAACCTCAAAATGATGTATACTTATTATCCCCCAAACACCTCAGTACCAATCGAAGGTCTCGCTTTCGGACATGCCATCTTCAAAAACATAGAGGCTATTGACAACAAACGGCCTGATTATGAGTTTGGTGGTGCGGGACAGCCAAACCTGTGTGTGTACCGCCCACCAGATTATGACTTTTTCAGTCACGGGCGATCGGTTATTTGGAGTTCCCACAATGGGAACATCAAATACAATCCCTGCACGGCATGGACTGGTGCAGTCCATGTTGTGCAGGTGCTGGAGTGCATACAGGTAATAGGCTGGGGCATTCCATTGCATGCAGGTAATGGGGTGCAGAGAGAGGGGCCCAACGTGTGCCCCGCTGCATGCACCCCATGGCCCAAGGAGGAGGAACTGACATGAAGAATCTGGAGAAGAGGATGCTCGAAATATGCTTTATATGACCAAGGCAGTCCCACCAAGCATATTGCGGCCATAAGACAGCTGCGCCACCTCCAGAGATCTCTGATCCATGGTGGTTGCAGTGGTGCAATAGTTGTCCACCTGCCCTAGTTGTAATAGAGCAGTCGAAATTGCTGCTACTGCCACGCCCCAGTGAGTCTGACAGTCTGTGGACCACCAGACTTGTAATCAGACCCACAGCACAACTAGTAAAGAACAACATGAGTAATGCGATTTGGATGACAACCCTGACCTCATCATGAAACCGGCAGATAAAGGCAGACGGATTGTCCTGATGAACAAATCTGACCATCAAAAACAATGCACAGATCTACTATTTGACGTAAGGTATTACAGACCCTAAAATGGGGACCGAACAACAATACTGCAATTGGAAGTATGGTAGAAGAAGCAGAAACCAACTACACAATATCACGAAAGGAAGTAGATTTTCTAAAATCAAAAAATGCAAAGACACCCTAATTTTCTTCTCGTACAAAAATGCACAAAGATATAACACCACCACCAGGACGCCCTAATGTCTCTGGCATTGGGTCTAATTTAGAACCATTATCAAAATTTGCAGATTTCTTGTTACATCCTATAGTATAACAGACTACAACCTTTCTGAAGGACACAAAAGATCTCTTGAACCACCAGAAAGACAAGGAATATGACACTGACTCGAGTGTATACGTTGGCTCGATATTGAAAGTCTGTACACAAGCTTACCACATGATGCAACACTACACACTATTGAAGAAATCCTATTCAAGGAAAATTGAAAATGTAACACCACGCAACACTTCATGTTAGAATGCTGCAGGATTGCACTAACTGAAAACCTTTTTGAATTTGAAGGTCAACCATGTCTTCAAACCCATGGAACTTCAATGGACAGAACCTGTGCCCCGAGTGTGTCAGTTCTTTATGTCAGCTTCAATATATCCAATCCATACAGACAGAGTATCTTCCTTTGGAAAGGATATATAAATGACATCCTCGTCATCTAGAAAGGAGGAATAGACACAGCATCAGAATTCATTGAATGGCTTAATACCCAGGATAATGACCTAAAGTACCCATGTACCTCACATTAAATGACTTAGGACTTCCCAGAGGTCACTATTTTGCAGAAGAATGGACACTAAAAATTAAAACTTACTACAAACCCACAGCAAAGTACAGTTTACTTCCATTCAATAGTTTTCAGCCACGACCACTAAGAGAGAATCTTCCATACTGCTAATTTCTCAGAGTATGCTGGAACTAAGATAACATAAAAGGGCATGAACTTACAGAGAGACGATATCCAAAACATATCATTGACAAATGTCAAAAATGTGCAAGAAACCCAAATCAGGAAAGTCTTCTAGAACCATCTAAAGGAATTCAAGATGACAATGTCCTCACTTGTGTTACAGCTGAATGGTCTGCTTTGAATTACATCAAAAAAGCCATAAATAAACTTTGGTATATCCTAAAATCAAATAACTTGGACTGTCCAAAACCATGGTTTGCCCATAAAAGGAACAAGAATTTACGAGATCACCTTGTCCATACTCGCCTATGTACAGTAACAAACCAGACCCCTACCTTGCTATCTACTTGGGGTTTAAAACAGGTTGTAGGCCACTACCCATGCGGATCTTGCACTGTATGCCATTTAACAAAGGTGACAAAAGATCTACAACTGCATTGGACTGTGAGGAGATATGCAAATTGTATATCCATCTATATGATTATGTTCCCATGCCACCTCAAATACATTCTCTAACAACGGAAGGTTTGGCTCTAATCAGCAAGGCTGAGTCTCCTCTCAAAATACAAAAAACAAAATACACCTTGCCTGTACTGATTCTTTCAAGAAACAAATCCAAAGGTAACAAAACCCAAATTAATGTCACCCTAATTCAACATTTATCACAAAATTTATTTTTTAATTTCAAGAAGCATTTTACATACATCTTATCACGTGTAACATGTATCACAATTCAAAACGTTTTTATACAAAACACACCACAAAACCAATATTTTACCAACCAAGACTATCAATGATTTTGGGTCATTACAATATAAATGGACAACATCAATACGACTGACTCATAGACAAAACATGTAACACATAACAAACAGCCAGGTAATCTTTTAGTTAACCAATTTTTTAACATACATTTTTCAATCAGAAAAAAACAGCGTGAGTTCTTAGAAAGAACATTTTCTACATTGCTCCAATTAATGAACACAATTTACACAATAATCTAACCAGGCAGAAAAATGATATTATTAATCATACTTGTTTTTGCCTAACACAACAAAAAGGTAGACGCTTTTCGAACCCCACAATTGCTGGCTGGGGGTTTTCTTCAGGACCAGACACTATTTTGTGAAATCAGCTGAATTTGCATTTAGACTCAATAAAAGGTTCTCTTCTGAATTTTTGATGTCTGCAGAGCAGGTCTGAATTCATGGTGGCTCATGGAGACGAAGGGGGAGGGGGGCTTGCCTTCAAGCATTCATCTTGTGTTCGTGGGATGTATTCAACCTCGTTGCGGGATCAGCTTTGCCTTCTGTGCAAAACGGCTGTTCTGAATTCTCTTTCCGCGTCTGTCCGGAATCAATCGCGGTCGGAGATGTTCAGCAACACCTCCGACCACGATTGATTGTTACATGTTTTGTCTAAGAGTTACTTAATAGCATATGATATACCTCTAAGTATACCACGCAGTAGGCATCTAACACCTCTATTTATTATTCCCAATACTGGCACCTGCTTGAAATAGGTACTTCTGTACACAAAAATGAGAAAAAGACTACCCTCTGTACCAGTGTGATCATTTTACGCATTATGCCAAAAACTAGTCATGAGGGAAACTTTTTTTTCTAACCTTTCTTCTAAAATTCTTTTGCCTTAGTATCATAAATGTAATCATTTAAGATACTGAGACACTATAATGATCTATGTTATTTTTGCATATAATTTCTGAAGGACAATACCTTCCATTAACACATATACAAAACTCCCAGCCTATAAATTTGTCCTCTCTTTTTTCTAACCTAATTTTGACAAGTTAGAGTCTTTTTACCCTTTCCCCCCATTTGGACCCTTAGGATTGCCAAGCCAATGGTGCCCCAGCGGTATGCACTATCTTCATCGCTTAAAACATTTAGCCCCTTTCCTATGCACTGAAGGCAGCCTGCGTTTCTTCCAGCTGCACTGGATTCTCTTCTGATTACTAAGTTTCTGAGAGATATATAGAGCCCTGCTCTACTGCTCTCATTACCCATCCTGGTTGGGAAATGCCAGGAAACTTGTGTAAACAGCAGATTTACTAGTAGGTTCCATGTCCATCAACCTTCAGATAAGCACCTTATTCTTCCTTGATAATCCAGCTCACAATTTTCCTTGGTAATGAAACCTTGCCTATCCCCTTTTTTTACAACTCAGATGTGACCAGACCTGTAGTCCCTCCCCAACTTCATGAGGCAATATCCTCTCTTCCAATAAGGTACATTTTTGCAATCTTGTATATTTATTCTTCTCACAAATGTTTTTCAATGTTTCGTTTTTTCCCTTCAAAAAACGTGGTTCAACTGTTTGATTATGTTAGCTACAATCCCTTGTATCATTACTATCTTTGTTAAGACACAATGATTAAGAGGAGTGATTTGCCTAATATCATCAGTATCTTTGTTAATACACATGGATTCAGAAGTAATATCTGCATTCTACTAAAGATACCTTCTAGCATCATGTCACTGGGTTGTTTGAAGATGAGCACACCACTCAGGGTTTTTTGGGGGGATTGTTATTTTATGTGCAAATGCATTCCCTCCCATGACATTTTGTGCTCTCCTTGAAGTGTTCGTGTTTTATTTTTTTCAGACCACTTTCAGGCTTACATTTTCAACATGTCCATCAATGAGCAATTCTGTGGACAAAGATACATGTAAGGGAAAGCCACTTACATAGGTTTCCTCAAAATCTGAGGGCCACGAGTTCACCTGGTCCTGAAGAAACCCACACACCCACCAGTGCTATTCGTGGCTGAAACATGTTGACCAGACGTCAGACCCCAGATGTATGGGTTAAGTAATTCTTCTTAACAACATTGTCCTTGCTCTTGTTTTTAACCTTATGTCTATCCCATTTTATTCATTATCAAAATTAAAACTAGTTTCCTTCTGGAATTGGAGATAATTTTGAAATTCACTTCACACTTCACCACTGTCTCCAAGCAGACAGTCAAACTCCAGGAAAGAGGACATCCTTCCCTTGGAGAATAGGGCACTCAAGTGAAGAAGACCCGATGAAGATGCTACCCACAAAATCAACCCTAGTTTGGCAAAAAATGCCACTTTGAGTTCAAATACGTGGGTGAAGGTCTTGAATGAAGTTCTCTTCATACTTTCCTGAACACTCTTTTTTATGCCTTGGTTAACTTTCCTTGATTATGTGTATTATGTTGGAAGGCTAAGTAAACCTATTGCTCTTACCTCTTACTCCCTCCTTTGATTGTTTGTATTCAATATGGCAGACAACAACCATGTTTCCTTTGTGCTGTTGAAAAGTACATCTACAATGCATCAATATATCTTCTGCTAGGTCATTTACATCAATGCTATTTCTCACTCCTATATTTCTGGTTCTATCTCATCTGCTTGAGGCACAGCCATCTATTGCATTTTCAGGAAGATTCCGGAGTTCACCAGTAGGTGATCATCCTTTCGAGTCTAATTGGGAACAGTTTCAGTGTTCTGATGGAGTATACCCAATAGTAAAAAGGAACTACCCAAAATCAATGATGGGTTTAGCCTAGAAGAATAGAGTAAATGGTCTTGTCTGAAAGGCATAGTTGGAGGGATTGGAATGATTATAATACAGGCCTATACTCTTTTTGAAAAATATATTATCAAGGTGTGTGTGTTCTTCACTAATTGTATTAAAAAATAAAGTGTCTCTTCCCTCATTCCTCCTCACAAGACTAGAAGGTGATGATGCTGATGAAAATTCCTAGTATGATCCTCTAAAATGTTATGATGAGAAATGTCACATGAAGTGAAGAGGCGTATGTTAATTAATTTGTGTGACAGTGATGCTACTGCCCTTTTCCTGCTAGCGTTACTTGCTATGTGTCTGGAATAGTTAGCAAAAAATTCTCATGTAGCTTGGTCAGATCTGAAAGCTTGAGATTTTATATTGTTTCAAAGATTAATTATGTATTATCCCAAGTGTTGCGTTTATACCTGATACACCTCTTTTGGTTTCAGTTTCTCCATGTGATCTCAAATGGAACCCTGTGTATGAAAATGTATACATGTATCCTCTGAGCATCTGTTATAAGCATTTAACACACAAAAAGGTATTGGATACCTTTTTGTCACCATTTCTGTGATTTACCTATTTTTTTATTTTTTGTTCACAAATATTTTTAGACTTTGTGCAGTCATGAGATCAGATATCTTCCTTAGAAGGAAGAGGCAGAATACAAGTGATTAGAGGAAAGAGCAAGAAAACATAAAAGAAACAGGCACTGCAAAGCCAACTGGCCAGCCATTGCTGGTTGGTGCAATGGTTAAGTGTTTATACATATTGGTTTTGCATGCATGTGCCACAAAAATAAACAGAAAAATACAAAAAAATAGACCATAGCCTATATGTGGCCACCATATGCTTGCAATGAAAATGTTAATTTAAATAAAAACATTCACCGTTGTCGTTGTTTTAATAGTGCTGTTTAAATAAATAATCATTTTCTTTGTCACATGGATTTTAGCATTATTTTTAAAGATGACAACATGAAGAAATCATCACCCAACTAAGCACTCAAATTTTAGGCAGCCGCAATGTTAGCAAAGTTAAACATTTTAAATATAATATAAAACAATACAATCTAAAAAGCACACTTTGAAATAGTGTTGTCACTGAATAGAAATGGGTTATTTTTAAGCAGATGTGAACAATATGCACATTGTCATTGTCATTCAAAGTGAAGAAAACTGATGGTTAATGTGGCCCAACCCATTTGCCCATGCTACATACAGTGGTGAACAGAAGCAAAATATGAATGACAATTCAACAGACTATTGGCTGAAGCCTGAGGACCAAAAGCCACTCTATGTATTTGTATTATGTATAACTTTTTAGTGAAAAAATAGTCGGGTGTAACAGCTAAAGCTATCTCAAAGGCCAGACCTAAAAAGTAGTTCATGAATGCAGCAATGGGCTGGCCCAAAGCCCACTCTAAGTATAGATATAGTCCACAATATGTCATTGGACAACAAACTGCTAAAGCTGTCTATGCAGGGAAGAGCCAAAATACATGTATGGCAGCCTACGATACCACAGTCGGCCATTAGATGGTAGAAGAGATTAGAACATTTTGAACATTTAAAATTGCAAGATTGATTGGAACATTGTGAAGCTGTGAAATTACAATTTCCTTACAGTCATAGGGGCATATTTACAATAAGTGGCGCATCCCTGCATTTCAGCAGGGATGTGCCACTTATTGTGCGCCATGCCTCCGCCACCATTGATGCACCGCATTTACAATGCGGCGCACCATGGGGCAAAAACGGCACAGATGCGTGACGCATCTGTGCCGTAAAAGTGACGCATTGCTGGAGTTTCGTTGCAAGCGTGACGCAGCTTCAGCAATGCTCTGGGGGGCCCTATCTTGTTAATGCTGCGTCAATCCTTACGCCTGCTTCAAGCAGGCGCAGGGTTTTGACGCAGCATGGGCCCCAAAGTGACTGAGTGAAATCTTGTAGATTTCACTCAGCCACTTTAGAAGGCGTTCCTGCGCCGGAACGACCCTCCCTGCGCAGGAACGCCTCCTTCTGGCGCAGGGCTTTACAACGTGACGCATCTCCCAGATGCGTCACGTTCTAAATACCCCGCATCATATCGCATCTTTTGCGCCGCCGCTGCATCACAAAAGTGACGCAATGGCGGCGTAAAAGACACGCAAGGGGCTTGTAAATCTGCCCCATAGTGTCTTTGCGCAATAAAAAAATGCAATAGTTGCAATTCACAACAGTAAGCATTCTAGCATAAAACTATGTGGGTACAGAAGGCGGCCCATGACTGCATAGTTCTACGCTTATATGCAGTTTTCAAACTAGTGGTTAGTTTTATGTGTGTTAGTAGGCATATGTATACCCCACCCTATGATCATGGTAACTGACTCCAAGTAGTAAATAATACATATGACTCTAAACGATACAGGAGACTTACCACTAGTAACTTTTCAGTCATATTAGGCATACATCTGCTAAAGTTAGTTCTACATAGCCTAGGCAAAGCACTATACTGGTACTAGGCAAAAATGTGAATTGACAAGAATAGGTAAACAGACATCACTGAAGGTAAATAAAAGAAACATGGGAATCAGTACAAGTGGTAGTTCAAAAACACAACAAAGCAAAGTTTCTCACACAAGTGGAAAAGGAACTTTATTGAGCCTGATGGAGCATGAGTTCTTGAACATCAATCTTCCAGCATAATGATTATACACCCTGTCACAGATCATATGGACATTTTCTTGTCGATGTGAAGAGTGTGACAAGCAATTATTTACAAACATTTCCTTAAACAGTGAAGTCTGAAATAAGAGATTTCCTTTCTGTGTTCTTCCGTTTAAACTAAACCATTTGGCAAATGACAAAAACACTCAATTGTTCTAAACACGACATGGTAAAAGAGTATAAAGTACTGAGAATTCTACAAATTCCTCATTTCTCACAATTTTATTTTTTTGAAAATCAGAATGAGATTTCAATACACAAGTTAAAAACAATATAAAAACAGGATGTACACAATTTCTCAAGTTAGACGTGGGTTCCTATTCTAGAGAGCCGCAGAGGTGAGTAGAATCTTATCAGTTTAAAGTCAGCAAGAATCTACTCTCTAGTTTAAGGAACACACACTATTGTTATTCAACAAGACATTAATTTCCAACATTACAGCTTAGACTCACTCTCGGGAATCAATCATATTACTTCAGGCTCTGGAAGCAGGTACACTCCCCTCTTTCTCAGGTCAACACAGTGGTCCATGCGTGCCTACGTCCTTGAATTGTTACACTTGACAGACTACCAGATACAGTCAGGTCTTCCCACAAGGCACTCTCCCATCCAGGCACCTGCTCCTCCTATTTTTAGGGAGAACTTCACTATCATTCATCTATACATACAATAGACTATTTACTAGCTAGCAACAGGCATCTGCGGAAATACAGAGCACCTGCAATGGAAAAGCACATAACGTGAAAAACAAATAAGAATGAAATGTGCAGACCTTTCAGTCTTAAAGCTGTAAAAGTTGACATTTAAAAATGGCAACAGAACTGAAACTATCCTATTTTACAAAGCATATTAACTTGGGTGTGGCTCGTATTGGCTAAATGTGGTCCCCTACTACAAATTATTTGATTAATATGCACAATTTATTTAGCAATGTTAATCACACTTTGCTCATAAATGCATTTAATTAGGCAAATGTAAAATTATGCTTCCCCTATCCTCCCTTCCGATGGCTAGAATAGCCATCATATCAAACACATATGAGTCTCCAAGGAACACTATATCACTCTACTAAGTCCCTCATCCTATCCTTGGAGTTTTGCAACTCCTTTATCTCTTTGTAAGCCTTACTCTTTCTCTCTTCCATTTCCTCCCTATTTTGCCTTCTTCTTTCTTCCTTTTCCTTTCTTGCTTGCAAATGTCTTTATTTATTTATTTAGAACATTTTATGTAGCGCGAACATGACCACCGAGGGTATCAGAGCGCTTGACAGACTGTGCAGTAGGACGAGTGCATGCAAACACAGATATTCAACATATTAGACTCCAAAGCACAGGTGCACTAGTACACATGGTTCAGTAAAAGCAAATATATAGTCCGAATCCAATAAGTAACGAAGAGAGATGTTCCTCAGTTTGATCTCTTTATTTCATCAAATAGAAAAAGCACAGTACAGACAACGCGTTTCGTCCCAGTGCAGGACTTCTTCAGGGCGCTGAGTGGAAGTTCTTAGAGTACCTCCATGGGTAAGCGGGGGTATAAGAAGAGAGCTGCGCACAGAGAAAATAAATTGTCAGGCAGTATTGAACAGGGACAATATTGAAGCCGTCCAAAAACAGGTCACGACCAGTCTCAAGGAGTAAAAGAAACCGGCCTGCAAATACGAGGTCAGAGTACAATTCCATTTGAGGGCTTAGGCGAAGTCAGAATTCAATCTTCACACTTACAGGTCCACTAAAAGGTGGGAGCCATCCAGGGGTACTAAAAGCTGAATCCCAAGGAGTGAGGCATTTGACCCGCAAATAAGAGGTCCAAAAATGGCACCGCCCACTTGTTTATGCTGACAATCAGCAGTTCAATACAGTGGCTACCGCCCAACAGCATGCACATATTCAGACCATGCCCGTTACAGCTGGGGTACCAGGATCGCAATCTGATCATTACGATCAGCATCAGTAACCTCCAAGATCGTCGACCAAACGGAAATCCCTGCAGCAGCCACAGGGATTTCCGTTTGGACGACGTTCCTTGTTTCTGGCAATTTTGCCTGAAGCAAGGTCACATAAGCGCCAAGAAACATTCTCAACCTGGGGTGGAAGTACCTGCAGGCGCTGCCATTGTGAAAGTAAAAGCAGGCGCCGAGGGGTAGAAGAATGTTTACAAAAAAAGCACTGGTCAATGCAAGAAAATATGCTTCAGCCAACGGAACTGCAGGAAAAGTAAGAGACCCACGCAGGACCGATGAAAAGTTGAGAAAAAGAGGGGCAAATACCTTAAAAATAAGCACAATCTCCCTCAAAAGGAAGCCCAAACCAAGGAGATATCCTACTAAAAAGCCCAAATTACGGTGGAGATCAAAAAGTGCAAAAGCCTAATTAAAAAACACAAGCATGGGAGCAGAAGCAACGGTGGGGGAGGCAGATATAAAAAAGGAACAACTGTGGCATTAAGAGGAAGTGGGAGGTATAATGCTACATTTGGATGTGAGCAACCAGGGCACTGAAGCTACACACAGACAAATAATAGCAGAGCAGGAAACCAAGAAAAAAAATAGTCCACCAAAGAACAGATAAAGAACCATAGCGGAATGAGACAGTATTACGTCCCTTATCTGTGGGAAAGTAAATATTGCTTGTATCACCGTACGCTTGTCAGTGTTATGTTTCAGTGGGCACCTCATGTTTGTGTTTCAAGCTGCACTGAGGCTCACAGTTAGGTGTGTAATAATGTAGACATGCTCACACCAAACTATACACGAAGTGGCATGGGCATTGTGTGCGCGTTTACACTATAGAGCACTTTGTGTTATGTTGTTGTCAGACTCAGCAAACAGCACATTTATTGTGTCTGTCTATCTATGCAATAAGCTAAGAGATTATATGTTCATCGCTGGGCCATATGGGTATATCAATTACATGTGTATCAGTCCAGGCAACAGGACACAATGATGTATATTTGTCTGGAATGGGAAAATAGTAAAACAGGGTGGGCTTACAGACTTTATCAGCTGTTAAAATCTGTGGGGCAGATTTATGATGACTGGCGCATCCCCAGGGATGCGCCAGTCATCCTGCGCCACTGCTCCGCCACCCATGGTGCGCCGCATTTACAATGCGACGCACCATGGGGCAAAAACAGCACAGATGCGTGACGCATCTGTGGCGTAAAGGTGGCGCATTGCTGGAGCTGCATCGCAAGCGTGACGCAGCTCCAGCAAGGCTCGGGGGTGCCCCATCTCCACAATGCTGCGTCAAGACCTACGCCTGCTTCAAGCAGGCGCTGGGTTTTGACGCAGCATTGTCCTGTAAGTGACTGAGTGAAATCTCATAGATTTCACTCAGCCACTTTTAGGAGGCGTTCCTGCGCAGGAACGCCCCCCCCCTGCGCAGGAACGCCTCCTTATGGCGCAGGGCTTTACAACGTGACGCATCTCCTAGATGCGTCACGTTGTAAATAGGGTGCATTATTTGCGCCGCCGTTGCGTCAAATAAAGTGACGCACCGGCGGCGCAAGGCCTTCATAAATTTTCCCCTGTGTGTTCTATGGCTTCCATTGTCTACCCTTTGTATAGTGTGTTCATCCCCTCCCTCTCTCCCGGGCATGGTGGCATCGAATTCTTATGAGCATTACTCTGTGCACTGGTCCACATCTATTTTAAGTGTATGGCTCTATGTTTTCGGTCACCAAGAAGTGTTTAAAAGTGCTACATGTCTCCTTGAAAATGGGATAAATGAATGCAACTATGTGGTCTGGTAGAAAAGTTCGAGTTCAGATGGTGTGTGGGGGTGGTGGCGGGTCTAACCGTGCCCGAAAGTAAGATAATCGGATAGGTATGCCGGCAGGCAATGAGGCACAGCTGTGAAACATAATATTCCATGCAGAGTGTCATACACTGCAACCTCTCTTACTCGGATTCTCTAGTGAGTGTCGGGCATAACTGCTGTGTAAAAGAGTATGTGGGCAGTACAGCAATTAGCATCAGACACTTTTGTGGTATCTGTTATAGCGCAGAAAAGCTGTTACACTATGCACTTTAAATTTAAGGTGAAAGGTGAAGAGACAATGCTTCGCCAAACTTATTTTTCTCCGCAGAGCGGTAAAACAACACCAAATCTTAAGTTTTTTATTCATGAAAATAAACAATATGTCTTCACTGCAAATATGATTGCATTTGGTCTATTTATTCAATGCAAATTTTTTTCAGTGGCCTAGCAAGACCTGTGTGATCCCTGCTTTTGCCCCCCTGTAGGCCGCAATTAAGAGCAGGGGGTGTGCTTTCGATCCCTGCTGTGGCGCCCCATGATGGCCACAGGTAAGAGCGGGGTAGGTAATCACTGCCCCAAAACTCGTGTTGCCCAGCATGGTCCATCGCCCCCCCCCTTCTATGCCACTGAATATTTTTGTTTAGATTCGCCCACCTCAGAGCTTAGCGTTCAAGAGATAAATGAGAACAATTCAAATATTTTAAAAAATACCTGAGGAGTGTGTAAAGAAAGAAAGCTAAGTACTTTGTGGTCCAAGTGCTGAGGTAACACAAAGCCTAATTTCTGAGGCAGTGAGAGGTGTCAGGGGTGAGTTAACCCAGGATCAATTCTTGAAGCAATGACCGCACATAATTCTATTGCAAACAAATGCTACTTGCCTTCATGAAATTCTGCAGCATTTTTTTGAACACTGACTGAAGCTGCAAGCCCTAAATCCGATGCTAAGTTTGCCATGTCTCTCCACGTTGTAAATTAAACATGTTTCAAGTTCATGACTTTCATTTTACAACCCAGCATCATTCCTGATTCCAGTAATGTGAGGGCCTTTCCTTCTGAGAAGCAGCATGTCAAACGATGTGCAAGAAGAAATGTAAATACAAAGAAGAGTTTAATTTATAACAATAGAGCTCCCTCTTGTGGCTGCAGATCATGTCATGTAATTACAAGTTAAATTGAATCCTACTATGTCTCTGAATGGTTGACTGCGCAGGTAAACTCCGCGCTGCCTGTGTTGGCAGAGTTCTTGTCAAACTTTGCACTCCAAGCAGAGCGCGAAGTCGCCTTACACTACAAACTCCACTGGCAAGCGATGTTTGCCACCTACCCTTAGTATCCATTATAACCATTCCTTTTGACATTCTGACTTACCTCTGTGTGTTAGGTGGATTCATTTTCAGGATGGCAGCAATTCTTTCTTGTGATACCTTCCATGCTCCCTTCTCAATGCGATGTTCTAGGTACAACTGCCTGGATACCCAAACAGGTGATTGGCCACGCTCTATAAATTCTGATGGATTGATTGATTGAGCTACAGGACTGCTTTCTAACAAAATTACAGTTTGCTCGGGTACACCTTGTGTAGTGATGCCGTCTAGTTGTTGCACGTCACGTAACGACGCGACGTGCGACGGCCATGTTTAGGGCTGCGCGCGCAGCGCGAGTGAGTGGCGCGAACAGCCGAGGTAGAGACAGCAGCGGCTCGGCGCTCCTTAGGACTCTTATAGTAATAAACACCTGTTCAACCATAACGGAAGCAGCGTCCTCATTGGGGGGGGGGGGGAATACCAACATTACAATGGGGACGAGGGTGGGATTCTAGACCCCCCTAACCCCCAGAGAGAACAAAATCACCGAGGAAAACACCAGCTACCGGTGGCCGAGGGACAAGCAGTGAGGAACAGAACCACGGGAACCTGCAACCAGGAGGGACTGACGGTCAAGAAGAAACCAGCAGTCTCCACGCAGTTACCGCACCCTAAGGAGCGTGGCAGAGCCCGGCATCTCCCAGGAGGCACCAGGGACACCAAGCAAGGCACGCTTGAACACGTGACGACCCACGCGACAGGGAAGACCGCGCTGGATCCCCCACCCAAGATCGAGGGGGCTGACGGAAGTGGTCCCCAGGCTCGCACAGGCAAAGAAGAGCAGGACAACACGCCGGGAAGTCCCAGAGGCCAAGGGGGCGCGCATCCCACGATCAAGAGCGAGAAGATGAGGAGCGCGCAGGCAGGGTACGCAATGGCGCCAGTGCAGTTCCTGCCCAGACCAGGAGAACCGCTAATGAAGTGGAAAGACTGGAGGGAGTACATCGACAATTTCATAGGAGTCCTGGAGGATGAGAATGAAGAACAATTCAACTCCAAGAGGAAGAAATGCATCCTACTCCTCAACCTGGGCCCGGAAGGCCTGAGAATTTACAAGAGCCTAGTACCAAAAGAAAGAGGAAGCACCGGTGGGGACGTATATGCCCACGCCATTGAAGACCTGAACGAGCACTACAGGCCAGCGGTGTTTGTCTCAGTGGACCGGTTCAATTTCCAGCAAAGGAAACAACGCCAGGGAGAGACGGTGGAGGAGTACGTAGCGGCGCTGAAAAGACTGGCATCCACATGCAAGTATGATAATTGGGAAGAGGAGTTCATCAAGGATCAAGTGGTGATGCATACCACGAGCACATCTGTGCAGGACAAATTGTGGGCCAGTGGGGACACCACTCTGAAGGAGGTAATGGTAATCGTCAAAAGAGCAGAACTGGCGCGCAGGTGTGCGGAAGCAACAAGGAAAGAGACTACCCCCAATACCATGGTGAACAGAATAGATGAGGAGGAGCCCCGCAGGGACTATAAGAACAAGGGATCATTGGTGAAGGGGCACAATAAATGGCAAGGTAACCCAGGCCCTCCAGGGACACAAGCGGGTAGCAGCAAGAAATCATGCTATCGGTGCGGGAGCTGGTCCCACGAGGCACACGACAGGAAGTGCCCAGCATTTCGCGCCAAATGTTTGTACTGTGGGATAGTAAGCCACTATGAGAAGGTGTGTCGGAGAAAGGCCTCGAAGAGCATGGTGAAATATGTCGGTCAGGACGGTGAAGAACAAGAAGAGGGCGCAGAGGAAGACGTTGTCACAGTCATCTACATAGAAGACCAAGTACTAGGAGTGGACGGTCAAGTACTGAGCGTCGACGGCAAAAGAACGATGAAACCGGTCCTGGAGATGCTGATAGGCGGAATACCGATAAAGGTGGTGGCTGACACGGGTTCACCCTACACTATCATCCAGAGAGCGGTATGGGAGGAGAGTTTTGCACCACACCTAGGCCCAGACCTGGAGAAGCTGGACATCCGGCCAGTGACGTACAATGGGGACAGCATTCCCATGGCGAGATTCAGACCACTGAATTTTGAGTTCCAAGGCCGGTCCGCGTTCTGCAAACTGTACATATCCGAGAGAGGACCATCGGTCCTAGGATGGCTTGACCAAGGTGACCTGGGCATCAAGCTGGACCCAGGGGGAAAGGAACAGATACTTCTCATGGAATTGGAAACCTGGCCTGACCTAGACAAATGGAAGGCAGAGTATCCCAAGGTCTTTGGAGGCACAGTTGGGAGGATGGAGAAATTTGCGCACAAGATAGTCCTCAGGGAAGATGCCACGCCAGTCGCCCACAAAGTGAAGAATGTTCCTTTGGCGGTGAGGGACGCAGTGCAAGAAGAACTACAGGACCTGGAAAGGAAAGGGATCATCGAACCCATCACGAGTGCGGAGTGGCTCGCGCCCTTGGTGGTAGTGAAGAAGCCAAGTGGGAAGGTCAGGCTGTGCGTCGACCTGCGCGAACTGAACAAGAGAATCGTGGTGGAGAGATTCCCTTTGCCCCGGATTGAGGAGATGCTGGCTAGAACCAGGGGGGTCAAATGGTATTCGACCATAGATCTGACCTCCGCATACCACCAGATAGCCCTGCACCCGGAAAGCCGAAAGCTCACGTCCTTCATCACTCCATTTGGGTGCTATCAATTCTGCTGCATGCCGTTCGGGCTAGCCTCGGCGGCTGCAGTGTTCCAAAAGTTAATGCACCAACTGTTTAAGGACACAGACGGAGTCCAATATTTCCAGGACGACATCCTGGTAATGGGACGGGACAGACCGGATCAAGATAGCAAGCTCGGAAAGGTACTGAAGATCCTTGAGAGTAAGGGCCTCACAGCCGAGTGGACCAAGTGCCGGATAGGAATGGAGTCCGTTACTTACCTGGGACACGAGATAGGGGTGAGAGGGATTACCCCGATGGCTGACAACGCGAGGGCCATCTGTGAGGTGCCGCCACCCTCCAACAAAGAAGAAGTCCGATCGTTCCTCGGAATGGCGGAGTATTATAGTAAGTTTGTGCAGCACTTCGCCTCCAAAACACACCACATGAGGCAGATGACCAGAGACAACATAGAATTCTGCTGGTCGGAGGAAGCGCAAGGAGAATTCGAAGTCATCAAGAGAGAGGTGGCCGGAGCAGTACCACTCCAAGGATATGACCCCCAGGGAACCACAGTGCTCACCACAGATGCCAGCGACAAAGGGCTGGGTGCGGTCCTTATGCAAGATCGAGGTCGAGGCAGAATGGAAACGATCAGTTTTGCATCCCGCACGCTGAGTGAAACTGAAAAGAAGTACAGCGTGATCGAGAAGGAGATGCTGGCGGTCGTGTGGGCCATGACCCGGTTCAGGCAGTTCTTGAGGGGCACGCAGTTCTTATTGAAGACAGATCACAAGCCCCTACTGAAGGTGTTGACGTCCAGCGGACATGCAAGTGCCACGCCAATAATCTCAAAGATGACCCTCAAACTGCTAGAATTTAGGTACAACGTGGAACACATCCCCAGCAGCAGGAACAGGGTGGCACACTATCTGAGCCGAGCAGCAGCCATGGATCAGTGTGGAGGAGAACAAGCCGGGGCAGAAGAAATGGTGGCACTTCTGGAAGACCACGAGACAACCATCGGTCATCAGGAATGGAAACAGGCATATGGACAAGATCAGATCCTGGAGGAGGTAAAATCATACATCACTGGGGGATGGCCAGACAAAAGACATACCCGAGGGGACCTCAGCCCATACTTCGAAGTCAGAGAAGAGTTGTCGGTGGATGACCTAGGAGTGTTTGTATACAGAGGGGAGAAAGTCATCCCACCGGCAGAAATCATCCCCAGACTATTGGACATGCTCCATGAAGGACACTTGGGGATAGGGAAACTGAAACTGAGGTCCAAGCAAAACTACTGGTGGCCAGGGATGGACATAAGGGCCGAGAGGCACGTCAGAGACTGTCCACAGTGCCAAGGGACAGACAAAACGCTCAAACCCAAGAAGAACTGTCGAGCCCTCGAGAAAGTCTGGAGAAGGGAACCAACTACGGACAACATGACCACCCTCAAGCTCGCCACCCGGAAACACCACCAACTGATCCGCGCAACCAAGAAAAACACATACAAGGACCGACTGGACAACAACGCACACAACTGCAAGGAACTCTTCAACATCGTGAAAGAGCTCTCCAACCCCAACGCCGGAAACAATGACATCACCCCGTCGCAAGACCTCTGCAACTCCCTCGCGTCCTACTTCCACAACAAGATCACGGACATACACAACAGCTTCAGCAACCAACCAACGCAAGCCACAGCCGCAACAACGCCACCCACCACCACCCTCCGCGCCTGGACTCCGATCAGCACCGAAGACACCATCCGCACAATGAACTCCATCCACTCCGGATCTCCGACTGACCCCTGCCCTCACCACGTCTTCAACAAAGCCGACGCTGTCATCGCACCCCACCTGCGGGACATCATCAACACCTCCTTCGACACCGCCACCTTCCCTGAGAGCTGGAAGCACGCCGAACTCAGCGCTCTTCTCAAGAAACCCACAGCAGACCCCACCGACCTCAAGAACTACCGTCCCATCTCGCTCCTCCCGTTCCCGGCCAAAGTCATCGAGAAGACCGTCAACAAACAGCTGGCCGCCTTCCTCGAGACGAATGGATCCCTCGACCCCTCACAGTCGGGCTTCCGAGCGAACCACAGCACCGAGACCGCCCTCATCGCTGCCACCGATGACATTCGAACTCTGATGGACAACGGAGAAACAGCGGCCCTCATCCTCCTGGACCTCTCCACGGCTTTCGACACTGTCTGCCACCGCACCCTAGTACAGCGCCTCGGCAACATCAGAATCCAGGACAAGGCACTGGAATGGATCACCTCCTTCCTCGACGGAAGAACACAGAGAGTCCGCCTACCACCGTACAAGTCAGAGGCCACCAAAGTCATCTGCGGCGTCCCTCAAGGATCCTCGTTGAGTCCCACCCTCTTCAACGTCTACATGAGCCCCCTCGCGGCCATCGCACGCCAACACAACCTCAACATAATCTCCTACGCCGACGACACCCAGCTGATCCTCTCCCTGACCAACGACCCCGCCACCGCCAAAGCCAACCTGCACGAAGGGATGAGAGATGTAGCCGAATGGATGACGACCAGCCGCCTGAAACTGAACTCGGACAAGACGGAGGTCCTCATCCTGGGCTCCTCGCCATCCGCCTGGGACGACTCCTGGTGGCCCCCCGCCCTGGGCACCGCACCCAAACCGACGGACCACGCACGCAACCTGGGCTTCATCCTGGACTCCTCCCTCTCCATGACCAGACAAGTAAACGCCGTCTCCTCGTCTTGCTTCAACATCCTGCGCATGCTACGTAAGATCTTCCGGTGGATCCCCACCGAGACGAGGCAGACGGTCACCCAGGCCCTCGTCACCAGCCGACTGGACTACGGCAACGCCCTCTACGCCGGAACCACCGCCAAGCTCCAGAAGAGACTCCAGCGGATCCAGAACGCCTCGGCCAGACTCATCCTCGACATCCCCCGACGCAGCCACATCTCCGGACACCTGAGAGATCTGCACTGGCTCCCGATCAACAAGAGAATCACCTTCCGTCTCCTCACCCACGCACACAAAGCCCTACACGACCAAGGCCCGAGCTACCTCAACAACCGGATCAACTTCTACAGTCCCAAGCGCCTCCTCAGATCAACCAACCACGCCCTCGCCGCCGTCCCCCGCATCCGAAGAGCGACAACAGGAGGAAGGTCCTTCTCCTACCTGGCCGCCAAGACCTGAAACTCACTCCCGACCGACCTGCGCCTGACCCAAGACCACCTCTCCTTCAGGAAGAAGCTCAAGACCTGGCTGTTCGAGCAGTAACGGCACCCCCCCCCCACCCAGTGCCTTGAGACCCTACGGGTGAGTAGTGCGCTCTATAAATGACCTGATTGATTGATTGATTGAAACCACTGCGCCCAGCTCTTGGCAAGTTTGACCCCCCGAGGAACCCGTGGGAGGAGTTATCAGTGGACATACTAGGCCCTATCCTCGACACGCATGGAGTCCAGAAGTATGTTTGCGTCCTGGTGGATAGATACTCGAAATGGCCTGAGTTGAAAATAGACGAGGCGATGGATACGGAGACCATCATAAAGTTCTTGGCTGACACATTTGTGAGGGAAGGAATCCCGAAGTCCATCTTAAGCAACAATGGTCCCCAATTAAGATCAGAGAAATGGAACAACTTCATGCAAAGAAATGGGATTCAGGCAAAACACACGTCAATATACCACCCGGCTGGGAACGGACTCGTGGAGCGATTTAACAGAGTGGTGATGGGCTCAGGCAGCCATCTCCAACAACAAGGACTGGGAATGTGAGATAGAACACATGGTGTGGGCGTACAGGATCACCCCCACAGGAACAGGGTACAGCCCCTTCCAAATATTGAGAGGCCGCGAACCATTCACCCGGGATAACTGTGTTTGGAAGGAAAAGGTCATAACAAGCGAATGGTCTCCTGCTGTGGTGCGAGCCAACCTGGAAAAAGCACAAGCTACTTACTCGAGACACTATAATGACCGGAAGAATGTTAAAGAGACAGTGTTGGAGAAAGGAGAATGGGTACGAGTAAAGTTGGCCACACTGAGGAGGAAGGGAGACAGTAAGTACAGCAAGCCCCTGCAAGTCAAAGAAGTGATGGGCAGAGCAGCTTTGCTGAGTGATGGCAACGTGTGGTCACAGGACCGCATGGCAAGATGCAACAGAGTGCAACGATGGGACCAAGGCGGAGAAGAAGTAGAAGAAGAGACTCAAGAACAAGAACGATCAAATGGAGACGTGGAGGTGAGCAGAGGAGAACAGCGAGGGGAGAGGACTGAGAATGGTGATCAGGGAGCAGTGAATGAAGCGGAAATGAGCAGACGAGATGGAGGCGCAGCCGCGCTTGAAAGCGGAGGAAGGAATGAAGGGTCACAGGAAGGAGTGATTATGCCTGCCCCCCAGAGAATCACACGGAGTGGTAGGGCAGTGATCAAGCCCTCAAGATTTCGAGACTTTGATATGAACGACGGACAGTGAGTTAAATGTTGTTTGGGAAAAAGGGGAGATATGTAGTGATGCCGTCTAGTTGTTGCACGTCACGTAACGACGCGACGTGCGACGGCCATGTTTAGGGCTGCGCGCGCAGCTCGAGTGAGTGGCGCGAACAGCCGAGGGAGAGACAGCAGCGGCTCGGCGCTCCTTAGGACTCTTATAGTAATAAACACCTGTTCAACCACAACGGAAGCAGCGTCCTCATGGGGGGGGATACCAACATTACACCTTGTTTCTATTCCCAGGCAAATCATTTATCAGCTCAATCGCATCCTGTTTACAGGTTTCACTTCTTGTGTGCTTGACACCACTAACATGTCATCAATATACTGAATAAGCACAGAGTTACAGAGCAATCTTAAAGACTCTAGATTTTTCTTCAAGATCTCATTGAAGATCGAAGGGCTCTCTTTATATAGCCCTGTAGAACTTTGCACCATGCCAGGACGTCATCCTGGAACTGAAATGAGAAGAGGAATTGACTTTCCTCATGCAAGGGGATAGAGAAAAATACCTGACCCGTGTCGGCCACTATGAATGCATCACAGGGTATCTGAAATAATATTACAGCTGGATTCTGTACCAGAATCCAGCTGTAATATTCTGGACAATATGGAATAAAATTTGATTCATCTTTCATGGATCCTGTATGATTCTGCATTTGTTGTTCGGCTTCTCTAAACCCATAATCGATTTACATGGACTTCCCATTCTTTCCTTCAAATCCAAAATTGAATCATCGACTGAGTCGTTGGCGTAATTCCAACCACTGTCTCAGGTGAGATTGTATGGTGGCATTCTCGGACAATCAGCATTAGATTTAAATCTTATTTGGACAACTTCTACACCTTTAAGAAGTCCAATGTTTTTCCCTGAGAAATCACACACTTTACGTTCCACTGTATCTCTTAAATCGGAAGGTAAGTGCTCTACTGTTCTCACAGGGAACAGCCAAACCACTGTTCCTTGTCTGGCCATTTTAAATTTAACATCCTTAGCATGTGTTTGAAACTTGACAACATCTGCTGTACAGTAAATAGTGCAATTTAACCTGCACAAAAAATCCTCCTAAACTGGTTTACAGTCCTTGAATCACATACACCAAATTGGTTTTCTTCTTCAAATAAGCCAATTTTAACAGGAACTTTCTTTGATACAGGGTTAGTTATTTGTTTATTTGAAACACCTACAACTTGGAATTCTTTTACCGAGAGGGGTAGATCTTGAACCTCTGCTGTTCTAACAGTGGAGCACCAGTGTCGCACAAAATGGACACCTGATGGTCATTCACCTCACCCTCTCCAAATGGACCACTCTGGTCTACCTCCAAGACTGTGCCAAGCATGCAATCTTCCTTCCACCTTACATATCATCATGGTGTTTGATCTTAGTCTAAACTGTCATTCTCAAACATGTGGTACTGCTGAAATGGGTTCTAACTCCGGAATGGATCCGGGTTTGCTCCTGGGGATTGATTGACATTGAACCTAGTGTTACCCATGTTCTGCAGGGGAATTGGTGCTTGCAGGACTTGCATCAATAGGACTTGTGACTGATTTCGATTTATCAAATTGCTAAGAGCTCTAAAACATTTCATGACTATAATGATTTAGCAATGAAAATGAAAAATCTCAATTGAAATATGCAGCATTTACTTTGAATCACAATTCATTACAGATTGACTCTTGCGTCCAATCTCAATGCAGTCCTTTTCTCCATAAACCTATCGCAGTGAGAAACATGATGATGCAACACCCAGTGCAACACTTAGTACCAAGTGACCTATCTAGCCACGTCACTTTCTCATGCAATCTTCAAACTTGCAGCATTGCAAACCCTCCTTTGCAATTTTATATACCTCAACTTCTACAAACACTAAAGCAAGCACAATACACAAATAACTCGTATCTGGTCCATTAAGACACTCACACAAGAAAAAGTCAGGAATATGACTTTGCAACTTCCGCACACACTTTCATAATCACTTAATCTCGACTCTAAGCTTGCCCTTTGTGCAATAGGGTCTACTAGCACTAATCACTATTAGTATACTCACAACAATTCTTTACAGGTACCTATCTCATTTGTGTGGTTGATGGTACCTCACGGACCAACATCACCAAACCTAGCACACAAGTTAAACCACAATATATTCTGAGCAATCCTGGGATCTAGGGCTGTGATGAGTCTGATAGCAACTTGAACTGCTCAGCACCAAGCACATATGCACATTTATACAACTAGACCATAGGCATCACCAGATGCAAAACACACAACTTTAACACCATATGTTCTACATAAACAATTACGAAACACAATCCTAATAATACTCACTCTTCTACACCAGCAAACACCTTTGGAGCTGCCAAAACCATTGATCTTAAAAGTTGGGCCATGGCATGGACTTTAGGAACATGGGCATTTTGGACTGAGGCAAAATTCAGTCAAGTCTACCTTTTCTGGACCTTTCTACTTCCTTCTCTCCCGTAATAAAACTGCCACTCTGCTACCACACAATGAAACAGGGATTCTTGAACCTCAAACGTTCGGTATAGTCTAAGAGTGTTCAGAAAATGTAACTCAGCTTGCGGAATTGGCAGAATTTGGTTACTTAGCATTACTCTCGTAATGCCGAGTTCTGACAAAATTCCGGCAATCGCTGACTGGTGGTATTTTGCTCCTGTTCAAGCAATTCAATGACAACAGGAACAACATAAGGCTCTAGCAAGCAAGCTGTTGAGCAAGAGTTTGGTGTCCCCTAGCGCGATTTGTGATCACTAGGAAGCCATCTTCCACCATTCTGGCACCATTTACTATTGTGAGTGGTCACATTCAGAGGGCTGCTACTTGAGTACATTTAAAGCAGCAAAATCAACACAACATTATATTTTCTTCAAACTATTCTACCAGAATGAACAGTTCAGGCAGCTTTTTGCACAAAAAACATTTTTTTGCTTTACTTTTCTTTTAACAGGAAGGAAGTTCCACAGACACTCAAACTTGCTTTTTCTGTCCAGAAGGCTTCTCTCAGTGCTTTGTCCATCCCCTGGTCACTTTTCACTTGGATTTTGAGGGGGAAGGATCACTGTCTCCTTTGTGTGCAAGTCCTGGTACATATACCATTGGGTTTTTAAGGAATGTTTGTGAGAAATCAAGTAATTTAAAGAACTTTTAGATAACTTTATATTTTAATGAGGAGCGTGTACCAGTATATTTCTACTTTGTTTGTTTTTTCTTCCAGTTTTAAATTTGATTGTAGGTGGCTTGAAGTTGCTGTAGGGGCTTATTTTGCATTAACCCTTTTAGTTTTCTGTAAGGGAAAACACCTGCACAGGTTTGGGGGGCTGGGAGCCTGGTTTTAAAACGTTTAAAGTACTTTTCACAATGTTCTTGTGTGTTGTTTGTGTATTTTGCACTATTATTTTGCTCATTTTACAGTGGGGCCTTGTCTGCCCATGTACCACGGCCAGCCAGTCATTACTAGGCATTGGGTATGTATTAAGAAACTGTTTCTGTGTTATGTTTTTTATCAATCTACAGATTTAGGGATGGCCTTGGATTAAATGCAAAATGTGTTGGTTTTTTTTCTATAAGTGTTAAAGTATTTTGGTTTGGTCATTTTTTATGCCTTGGGATGTTTGTGGTTTGTGAATTTTTAAAGGTGACATCATTTTTATTTTCATTTTTGGTATTGCTCATTTAATGGTTGTGTTTTCTTCTTTGTTTACCATGTCTCCTTTCTTAGCAGGCCAAGTGATTATTTTTTGTGTGGCCAGTGTGTGTGTTTGCCAAAGGCCATCATCTTGTCTTTGTTCTCCATACCATGTGCCAGGGTGGCCATTTTGAATTGTGTAGTGAGTGTACTTTTTGCCATAAGTCTGAATGTGTTCTTTGTCATCCATGCCTTTGCCCTTGGTGTATATGTGGCGGCAGCCATTTTTTGGTCACTATACTTTGCTTTTGCCATAGGCCGGCGTGTTCTTTGTTGTCCAGGCCTTCACCCTTTGTGGCCATGTGTCAGGGCAGCCATTTTGTGTGGCCAGTGTTCTCCCTTTCATCCACTGTTCAACGCCATTTTCTAGGGACCTTGATAGAGGAGGCCTATGACTTTGTTTTTTGTAAAATGTTTCTTTTGTCCCTGATGTGAGTTTAATTTGCTTGAGAATTATTGTTTTGTGTAGCTGCAATGTCTTTTTAATATATACTTTTTCAATTTTTTCCTCCGCCTCCTTGCCTTCCTTAGGATTTCTCATAGTCCCGAGAGAGACATATTTGGTTTTCCCTGTACCCTTTGCCTGCGGATGTATGACGTTACAACGCATGCTTTTACCACGCATGCTGTTACAACGCAAGTATTACAACGCAAACCTTTACAACGCATTACACTTGGGGGTGCTGGATAGTGAATAGTTTAATTTACTATTTCAATTCCAGTACCCGTGGACACTAGGGAAGGTAATGGATAGTAAATTAAAACTATTCCCTATCCTAGAGCGCCCCCCAGTGTAATGCGCTGTAAAGGTTTTCGTTGTAATACTTGCGTTGTAACAGCAATGCGTGGTAAAAGTTTCGTTGTAAAGGATGTTTCCCTTTGCCCGCCATAGGCGAACACCAGCAATACTTTTTTAAGGATTATTACATTTTTCCCTGCACACCGTGCTTGCCGTAGATGTCTCATCAGAGGCGCACACCAGCAATATTTTTTTTAATGATTATTCCCATTTCCACCTGCATCCCTGGCCTACCAAAGACATCTCATAGGTGCACACAAGCAATATTTCTTTAAGTATTATTCCATTTTCCCCTGCACCTTCTGCCAGCCACAGACCTCTCATAGGACTTAGAAGCTCATAAAGTAAAGTTTTTAATCTATATGTTAGTGAAATATTATGGTTTTGTTTGAATGGATAAACTGTTGTTAATTAGTTGTGGTGTGACCTCACTAAATTATATTGTCTGCTGATTTAAACTGCAAATGCCACATTTCACAGATTTCTTTTTCTTGTTTTGTTGCTTTTAGATGCATCACCACAAACAGTACAGCCACACAGAAGGCTGGTAATGACACACAACACTTCTGCTTTCACTTGTGCAGCTAAGTTCCAACTGCCAATGGTAAGAAGGTAAGAAAGAACTTGAAGATGGCCTCAAAGAAGGGTGTTGCTGGTAACGGTCCCGATGGAGCCGAGGCGGCTCGTACTGATGATGAAAGGCGACACTGATTGGTCTAGGTATGTGGAAATATGGTTGGTCCTGGCTGCGGAAGTTGCAAAACGCAATATTGCTAGGGTATGGGGGGGCGATGACACTCCTGCAACTGGAGGAATGGAGGCAAGACCTTGACTGGTGCCAAAGGGGCCTAAGAAACTGTAATCAAAAGTAGGGGGGTTGCTAAAAATGGAAGAAAGCGTTCTCTGGGGTAGACATAGAGGGGTAGGGGTGATGGGGATTGCTGATTGTCCATGTTGTTCCCTCATGATTATTTTACTGCTGATTCCTGGGATATCTCCAAATGTGGACTGTTGGAACTACTTTGTGCTGTAGGTACTCCTGAGCAGTGTTAATAAAAATATATATATTTTTTAAAACAGAAAGAAGGGTGTTTCTGCCAAGAAAGTGGACAGGGAGAAGAAGAAGGGCATTGCCACCACTGGCATGCCACCCTCCACCTTTTTCAGGCGACGTGGTGTACCTGCTGCTCCTTCCTCTGGGCAATAAAAGGCTGGGAGCAGCACTCCCACATCACATCATCAACAACACCACCCCAACCGAAGGCTAAACTCAAGCCCACATCTCTGCCATGCATCCACTACAGTCCTGGTGACAAGCAGTGAGTCTGAACTGGATTTGTCTCAGCCGCATAGTACCCAATCGAAGGAAAGTGGATAACAGAAGCCACAGTCAGCAACAGTTCTTACTGAAGAGCAGAACAGGAGGTTGAGCTTCCTGCTGAGCAAGATGTTGCTCTACAACCTTTGGCTGTACGAGCTCCAGCAAAAATATAAGAAAAAGAAAGCTACTCAATCACCTTCTCCAAGCCTCCTTCTGATGATCTGGACTAGGATTGGATACTGATCGAGGCCAAGACCCCCTGAGAGACAAGGGAACAAGAAAGTTCCTGAAGGCTTTAGAATTATGGAAAGTGAATTGATGATGATGAGCCAGTGATTGTCAGTTTGAAAGGCAGCTCAGAGGACACTGAAATGCTATATCCTATTCATCCTGCTTAGTGGGATGTGGCACTGGTTCCACCATCACCACTACCAGCTTCCATATTCAGGGCCCAAGCTGAGACCTGCATCCACCATTAGCACAATCAAAGTACTCCCTGCAGAGTAACGAATGACACAGCCACCTACCTCTAGTTCTTCCAGCATTAACAGTAGCACATTTATAAAGTTATCCTCCCCAGTTTGGAACTTCTTCACGTTTAGCAAGCAGGAGGATCGCATTGGAATATGCTTCATTTGCCACATGAGTGTTTGTCGAGCTAAGCCAGGTTCACACTACGGTACTGGAGGGCAAGCGTCCCAGCTGGAAATATAATACATCACACAAACTGGTGGGAGGAGCACCTTGAAAAGATATGAGCTGATGGTGGCGGTAATGAGAGCGGGGAAGCAGCTGAGTGAAAAGTGATAGAGGAAGGAGATCATGAGGAAAAAGAAGATGAAAGCATTACACAAAGCAGCGCTGTCCCCTGTAGTGTGCCAGCATCACCTGCATTAGCAAACTCCAAATTGCACAAGACTCAGATGCAGACAGTTTTGCCACATCCAGTGATTCCCCCAAGGTGCTCAATGAGTCTGCCTCCTCCTGATTCTCTCCTGGAGTCGCATGTTTTAGTGGCACCACACGTGGCTAAAATATTAGCACTGGACCTCCTCCCTTTATTTGTTGAAGGAGTGGGACTTTTTGGAGTTTGTGGTGGTCATCTGCTTGAAATGGAAGGTTCCCATCCAGACCTATTTTGCAGCTCCGTTCAGTCAAAAAGCCAGGTCTTGAGTGTCTTCCTGAAGATGTTCAGGGAGGGGGCACGTCTGATGTTGATCAGGAGCTTATTCATGGTCTTGGCCGCGATATAGGAGAAGGCTCCTCCACCTGTTCTGGCTCTGGGGATGCACAGGGTTTTGGTAAGTGCGAGGTCAGAGGATCCGAGGTTCGTCTTGGATATGTGGAAGGAGATTCTCTCATTGAGGTATTGGTGTCCGGTGTTGTCGATGTATTTGTAGGTGTGTGTGAGTATCTTGAAGGTTACTCTCTTCTCAATGGGGAGCCAGTGGAGGTTCCACAGGTGTTGGGTAATGTGTTTTTGTAGAGCGATGCTGAGGGCGAGTCTAGCTGTGGTGTTCTGCATGGTCTGGAATTTGCGGAGCAGAGACTTGCTGATCCTGGCATAGAGGGCATTTCCGTAGTCCAGTCTGCTGGTTATGAGTGTGTGGGTGACGGTCTTCCTTGATTCAAGGGGGATCCATTTGAAGGTCTTTTGGAGGATGCTGATGATTTTAAAGCAGCTGGAGGCAACGGCACTGACATGTCGGGTTATGGTTTCCGATGTGGTCCATGGGGGTGGGGGGCTGCCGAGGGCAGTGAGCCACCAGTTGTTGTCCCATGCAGAGGGGGAGGGTCAGAGGACCTCTGTCTTCTCTGAGTTGAGCTTCAGGCAGCTGCTGCTCATCTAGGATGTGACGTCCTTCATTCCTTCCTGGAAGTTGAGTCTGGTGGTGATGGGGTCCTTGGTAAGGGAGAGGATGAGCTGGGTGTCATCAGCTTAGGATACTATGCTGAGTCTGTGCTGTCTGACAATGTTAGAGAGGGGGGCCATGTAGATATTGAAGAGCTTGGGCTGAGTGACGATCCTTGTGGTACTCTGCAGTTGATTTCTGTGGGTTCGGATAGAAAGGGTAACAGTCTAATTCTTTGGGTTCTGCCAGTGATGAAGGATGCCGGCATACAGGCATCATGGAGCCAATGATGCCTGTATGCCGGCATCATGGGCGCTGGTGGTGAGAGTGCAGTGAGAGACAGTGTCATACGCTGCAGAGAGGTTGAGTAGGATCAGGGCTGAAGTGTGTCCTTATTCCTCATGTAACGCAACTGGTGCTCAACCGATCTGATTCCTCATACAAGCTCGTACTATAAAAAAAGGCAACTTCAGAGGTGAATGCAAGCGAGGCTGAGCAAGCGCCAGTAGCAATGACCATTCAGAGGATGATTCATCACTTTCTGGATGACCCAAAAGAGGTCTACCGGGATCAAAACCCATTGTTCTGTTGGTATGGAAAGATGTGAAATGGCCAGAGCTCAACAGTCTGGCGATAAAGTATGTGGCTTGTCTTATAGCCAGTGTGTCTTCTGGTCATGTGTTCAGTGTAGTAGGCACAGTTGTCACAGTCAGAAGGATCTTTCTATCACCTCAAAATGTTGATAGAAAGATCATGATAAAGACCATGATAAAAGTGGACTAACACTTCATATCACAAAATTCCACTGGTCCTAAAGCAGCGCACAAATAGGATGAGGGCAATTGGTCAGACTCAAGTGTGTTAACTGACCAACTTCTGGGAGAAACCCCTGAGTTTGAGGGCAAACTCTACTTCCCTGACTAAGGCCACCTCAGTACTTTTAGACATTATCATCAAACTGCTTCGCAAAAAAGAGATATAGAAGAACAATTATATATTTGGTGTCTGACTTATGCATACCCATTTATGCACATGTATGGAGTGGAGTTCGACCAGTGTGCACAGAAGCAGCCTTCCCATTCCCCAGTACCATGGAGGTATCCTTAAAAAGAAAGATGATGCAAAATACAGGGGACTTGAGGCAGTGCGGAGGTTGGTGTGGTGTCAGTTCCTTACTGTTGCAGAGACGGTGATGAGTTGGTTCCTTAATGCCGGGCAGGAGAAGGGGTGTGTCAGTTCCTTACTGCTACAGGGTAGGTGATGCAGTGGTTGCAGGTGTGATAACTCAGTTCCTTACTGTGGAGGGGCATACATGAGGTGTTGAAAGTCAAGTTGTGAGGCTTCTGTTTCGCAGCGTCGATGATGAACCCGGCCACGGGTGTCGGAGCGTTGCACCACGGACTTTGATGCTCAATACTCCTGTAATGGCAGATCTTCTGAGGCACTGCACCATCGTCGGAGCCTGTGGTGCAAGTCACAGTCAGTGCATTGAGTTGCACCATGGCTCTGATGCAGGCAGTGGTGCAGCATCAGAGTTGCAGACAGGTGTCGGTTCCGAAGTTGATTGGTGTCAATGCCTTGGGTCTGGCTTAGTAACACCCCGGACCCAAGGACCCAGGAACTGAAATTGGCACCACTTGGCAAGTAGGGCGCCTCAGCAGAGGGGCCCAGTGATTGCAGGTGAAGCCTTTTATGGCCCTGAGAATTCTTCACAGGAGACAAGCTCATCTTAAGCCCTTGGAAAACCTTGGAAGAAGGATGTAGAAAGCAAAGTCCAGTCCTTTCACTCTCAGGAAGAAGCAGCATGCAACACACCAGTACTTCCTGACAGCTATCCAGCTCTTTTTCCTGGCAGAATATCCTCAACCCAGAAGTGTTCCGAGTTTATAGTGCCACAGGTCCAGTACTTACAACCATTTTAGCCTTTGAAGTAGGCAACCTTTGGAGAAAAGTCTTTGTAGTGCACAAGACACTGCCCTGGCTCCAGACACACTACGGGGGTGGTGACTTATTTGTGTGAAGACAGGCACAGCCCTATTCAGGTGTCAGTGTCAACTCCTTCCAGCACGCTAGCTCAGGAAGACCCATCAGCCTGGTCAACAACCGGGTCTGGCAGCTTAGTGGACTAATATGTCCACTGTAGAGGCCTGTGTTCGTCCTCATGGTCACAGGTTCAAATCACGGCAGATCCACTCGGCTTTTCATCCTTCTGATGATGATAGAATGAGTACCATTGAGTTGGGTAACAATAAACATCTGTTATTCCACACCAAGAGCCATATGGGTAAACGTGTTGTAGTGTAGTTCCTATAGTAACATACACTGTGGGCCTGGTGGCAGACTGATTCTGAGCACCCCCACAGTGTATGTTAGCCTGCTTGCATTAGCTAGCTCACAGTGCCACTAGAATCTCCTTTTTATCAGAGAGATTCGTTTTTGACAACCTCAGAACACGACAACCCTGATTCCTCAGACTTGTGGAAACAATGTACTACTTTTCGCTCAGTTACACATGCTTGCTCATTTGGTCTCAGATAGTTACACAGAAGAAACAGTTGAGCGTGTTTACAATAAGAATTGATTGCACAGTTGTTCTTCTAGTGTAAAATATATGTGCTGCGACAACTTTAAACAGTAGCAGAGATATATGATCAGCAGAACAGTGAATAAAAAGGGATAGTACAGCTCTAACATTTTGCAAAAGCCATGAACATAGACATGAATATAAAATGCATTTATAAAATAAAGCGCATACTCCTACGATTCCTGTCTAGATGTACCTAAGTGTACCTAGCATGTGAGTAGGTGCGAAAGAAGCCAAAAATCCCACTAGGATTTAGTCATACCCCATTACCTGAATAATGAGTGTGGGACCTCGTCCTGGTTTCAAGTTGGACACCCCGCAAGCGATGATTAGACCACTGTTAGCTGGAGCGACTGCATGCAGGAGCCTGAGCGTCTCTGGTCAGGGTGTCTGCCTGGAAGTCTCGGTTCCCTCTAACTACTGATAGCAAGAGGTTCTGTATTTATACAGAAAAGTATATAGAGTCCCTTTGTCCCTTGTTCTTGTGTTAGCCATTGTTGGGTATGAGCATGACGTATGAGAGGAACCTTAGATATGAGGAAGGTGGTGTATACCCCCTGTCTGGTTTCCAAGTAGCTTCATGAATTATTCATTCGTGCAGTGTCAGTCTAAGGATAAAATTATAGAACACTACTGTTAGGGAAAAACCCTCCTTCTGCACCCAGACCTAGAATAAGGTAAAAGGTTCAGTCCATAAAAGGTGTTCAATTTTTATAAGGGGTTTGTCCCTAAAAGGCTTGTTAGTGTGTAATGTAGGGGAGGTGATATAGGTGAAAGTGTATGATGTTCCTTGGGCCTATATTAGGGTACCTATAGGAAACATAACAGTGTGCTTTACAAATACACATTATTTCATGGTTATGGGCCATCAGAATTTGCAGGGCACACCTCAGCTCCCTTCATGTGACTGTCTAGAGTGAATACACAAACAGCCCAACTGTCATCCTGACCCATTCATATATTCAGAGACAGGCAGAGGCACAGAATGGTTAAGGTAGGAAAATTCCAACTCTCTAAAAGTAAAAACAGAAGAAATAGAAAAGTGGCAATTTTTAAATCTGCATTTTAAAAACCAACTTCACTAAAAAATGAATTGTTAAATTGTGATTCCAGAGACACCAAGCATCTATCAGCTCCCAATTGGCAAATACACTTGTAAGATGTTACAAGGCAGTTCCTTTTTTTTTTTTTAAATATCTTTTTATTTTTTCCCATTTCACACATTGTACATTTTCTATTTTACATTTTATATCTTTTAAGTGCTACAGCCATTATTATTATATATATACAGTACATATTCCTTCTAGTTCATCTTCAATATCAATTAAATACAGTAAATTATATCATCGTAGATTCTAATGTAAGGAAGGAGAAATACATAATATACAATTTAAGACCAAGTTGATTTACCGCCGGCCCGGCCTCTAGGGAGTAACTGCAACCTTAATACCACCTCAATGCAGCCTCAGACCTCCTTCCATCTGTGTATAGGCTCCCAAATTTTTAGGCCTCGCAGCCTACCCCTCCTGCCTTTGCGTGCATATATAGATTTCTCTAAATTATAGGCGGCCAATAGATTCGCCAACCAGGTGCGCATGTCCGGGGGATTTGTATCTAACCATGCCCTGGCTATGGTCAGCCTATATACTGCTGTGGTCATAAACATAAATTCTTTCTGTGAGCTGTTCCCCACTAGATCTGTCCCCATCAGTATCCAATCAGGAGTTAAAGTTGATTGTATACCTAGTGATCTATCCAAAAAAAGCTCAATATCTTTGATTAAAGTATGTAATTGGGGACAGGTAGCGAAGATGTGTATAATATCCGCCTCAAGTGAATTACATCGAGGGCAGGAAGTACCCGTAGTGCCCCCCATTTTGCAATCCTAGCTGGGGTGAAATACAGTGAAAATAGGGTTTTGTAATGCTGGGACTGTAGAGGAGCTGAGCACAAGATTGTGCGGCCCAGATCCAATGATTCCTGAAACCTTGCAGGTGCTACGCCGAGTTTCTCAGCCCACTTGTTACTATGTTTATCCATATCGTGACCGTTCTGAAGCCTTCAGAAGCGGTCGCTCCCCACGCAGCTCCCCGTACTGCTGTGGTATCGTAGCGCTTTACACTGCCAGATTGCCTTAGTCACATTGCTCCTACTTCCATTGTTGCCTGTTTGCTATTAATTCTTTTATCGTAGCGCTATATTTGTAAAACGCGCATTATTGCCTGTCTGCTGTTCTCTTTAAATATTTATAGTAGCGCTATATTTCGAAAGCGCGCATCCAGTTGCATTGTATTGTGCTTGGCTGCCTTAAGCTGAATAATTTCATTTGTGCATAGCGTTAATTTAAGGTTGTATTTTGATTTGTGCATAGCGTTTATTTAAGGTTGTGCCCCAATCCAGTTTCGCTTTTGGCCTGCAGCCATTTTGTTGTTTGTTGTTGAGACTCCCTGCCCGGACCTCCACCCCGCTACCGCCTCCCAGCTGCTCCTCCCTCCCACTGATACTGTAGGCTTTACTTTCCTGCATTTACGCTGTGACCGTCCTGAAGCCTTCAGAAGCGGTCGCTCCCCACGCAGCTCCCCGCACTGCTGTGGTATCGTAGCGCTTTACACTGCCAGATTGCCTTAGTCGCATTGCTCCTACTCCCATTGTTGCCTGTTTGCTATTAATTCTTTTATCGTAGCGCTATATTTGTAAAACGCGCATTATTGCCTGTCTGCTGTTCTCTTTAAATATTTATAGAATCGCTATATTTCGAAAGCGCGCATCCAGTAGCATTGTATTGTGCGTGGCTGCCTTAAACTGAATAATTTCATTTGTGCATAGCGTTAATTTAAGGTTGTATTTTGATTTGTGCATAGCGTTTATTTAAGGTTGTGCCCCAATCCAGTTTCGCTTTTGGCCTGCAGCCATTTTGTTGTTTGTTGTTGTGACTCCCTTCCCGGACCTCCACCCCGCTACCGCCTCCCAGCTGCTCCTCCCTCGCCCCTCCCCCCTCCACTACCCTCTTATGACAGATGCCTCTGCGCGCAGCGGTCACGCGCAGCGGTCGCGCCCTATGCACGCCGAAGGTGCGCCAAAGGTAAGCCCGTCTACCCCCGTCCACGCCTGGACCGCGCCCAGCGCCAGTCCCCCTGGCCCCTGCAAAATCCACACCACCCGCATAACGTACGACGCCGCATCCCTCTCAGCACTTAACCCCGGCCGACTCCCAAACTGCTACCAAGCCGCCCCAGGACACACCCATGGACCCTTCACCTGCCACTCCTGCAAATTCGACTGCATCAGGACCCACACCAAACCCACTAACTCCAAACAGACCTCCGACAACAACCACCTAAAGTGCATCCTGCTTAACACCCGCTCGGTCCACAGACACTCCATCGAATTGTGGAACCTACTCGACACCACATCGCCGGACATCGCCTTCCTTACTGAAACTTGGATGAACGCCTCATCAGCGCCCGACATCGCCATAGCTATCCCGGACGGCTACAAGATCATTCGACAGGACCGCATCAACCAAACTGGAGGAGGCATAGCCATCGTCCACAAGAACACCATCCGTATCACGACCAGCTCCGACGATAACCTCGCTACCGCCGAACACCTTCACTTCCAGATCCACACCGACCCGAAGACCACGCTCAGAGGCACCCTCACCTACAGACCTCCAGGACCCTGAACACAATTCAGCGAAGACATCACTGACTTCATCAGCCCGCACGCTCTCCCCTCCGAGAACTACATCCTACTGGGAGACCTCAACTTCCACCTGGAAAAGAATAACGGCAACAACACCTCCACCCTTCTGGACAACCTGGCCAATCTCGGACTCAAACAACTTGTTGACACCCCCACCCACCTTGCAGGGCACACGCTCGACCCAATCTTCACCTCCAGCAAACACATCTCCTTCGATCACACCACAGCTCTCCATTGGACGGACCACAGATGCGTTCACTGCAACTACAAAAAGACCACGACCCACAACCTATTCCCCGAAGAAATTGGAACAAAATCACCACCACCCAGCTCTCCTCTTCGCTTCACCTAAACCCTCCTGCCAAATCATCGGACCCAAACCAAGCAGCCACCAACCTCACACAATGGATCACCCTCAGCGCCAACGAACTAGCACCCTTGAAAAACCATCAAATCAAGCGAGGTACCAAAAAAGCCCCCTGGTTCAACGACGACCTTAAGAAATCCAAGAAGTTCTGCCGCACCCTTGAGAAAGCTTGGAGAAAAAACCCAACCACTGACATTCTGGCCACCTTCAAGAACGCCACCTGCAAACACCACCAACTGATCCGATCCACCAAGAAATCAGCATTCAAAGATCGACTAGACAACAACGCCCACAACAGCAAGGAACTATTCAACATCGTAAATGAATTTACCAACCCCACCGCAGGCACCAACAACATCACTCCCTCTCAAGACCTCTGCGACTCCCTAGCCTCATTCTTCCACAACAAAATCGCCGACATACATAACAGCTTTGAAAACCAGTCCGAAGACCAGTCCACTCCACCCACCTCTGAACCAAAACAGCACTCTAACAACCTTTGTGCCTGGAACCCAATCACCACGAAAGATACCATCCGCCTGATGAACTCCATCCACTCAGGATCGCCAACCGACCCATGCCCCCACCACATTTTCAACAAAGCAGACTCCATCATCGCACCCCATCTCTGCGATGTCATCAACTGTTCCTTCAACTCTGCTACCTTCCCGGAAATCTGGAAACATGCCGAACTCAGCGCCCTTCTGAAGAAACCCACAGCAGACCCCACTGAACTTAAGAACTACCGCCCCATCTCGCTCCCCCCATTCCCTGCCAAAGTCATTCAGAAAGCCGTCAACAATCAGCTCGCCGCCTTCCTTGAATCCAATAAATCCCTCGACCCCTCACAGTCCGGCTTCCGAGCCAAACACAGCACCGAAACCGCCCTCATCGCAGCTACAGACGACATCCGAACGCTATTGGACAACGGTGAAACAGCTGCCCTCATCCTACTTGACCTCTCCGCCGCCTTCGACACAGTCTGTCATAGCACCCTCATACAACGCCTCAGCAACGTCGGAATACAAGGAAAAGCTCTGTGTCAGAAGGCTCCAAACTTCGCAGAGGCAGTAGATGCTGTACCCAATCACCCTCCCACCAGTGACTCCGCCACTTGGGCGAATCCACTAGCAAAAGGGAAAAGGGGAAGTGGACAGAGAAGAGACACCTTGAGAACTTCTGGCACCTTCACCGATTGGGTAGATCAGTCTTGACCTTGACTTCGGTTACTGTAGATGCCTAATGCACAGAACAAGGAGGGAAAGAATAAACAACAACTACCACCTACCAATATTCTCACTCTATGTAATAATCAAATCTTATCCTACCAGTGGTTCCCAAAGGTATTGCTACTCTTCATTAAGATGTGTAGAAACATTCAGGGAGCTTCATGCCTGTGAGACAGAGACTAACGTTGCTGTGTGACCTTTCCTGTGGGCTACGACCTATGAACTAATACTCTCTCACTCTCTCTCTTTACCCGTAAGCTCTCTGTAATTGCCCCAACTGGGGTTCTGTTAGTGTCTTGCAGCAAACATGCGGCTCCAAGGGTCCCAATGCTGAGTGGACTGTAGCGCGCAAAAAGGAACAAGGGAGGCAAGAAGGGGGGAAGTATAGAAGCAGGGAAAGCGCAAGAAGGGAATAGTTACTCAGTATATATTTTGCTGGCAAAGGGGGGAACAAGAGGGAAGCTGCCGCTGGCTTACTGTTCCTCTCGCAACTCTCCGCAAGAGGTCAATGGAGTCTGTGGAACCTTCTGTGAAGGAAACCCTGTTGAGCTTCAGCAGGGCGAACTGGCTCCCACGACGACGGCGGACGGAGAAGAACGTAGACTCAGTCCCTGCAGCTGACGGAATAACTTTTCCTCACGAACCGTAGACTGTCTTCGATGAATTCACCCAAAAGTAATTTTTGACAATTGTTCACTCACTTGGCGAGTAGCCCGATAGAGCGGACTCAAGAATTTGACTAAACTAACTCGACGAACTCCTGTCATGAAAATAGACACGGAGCCTCGAACTCTAGCTGCTACCTCAGAAACCTGAACAGTTGAAGTGCGCAGTTTGAAAGCTGCGCGAGGCACACATCAACTAGCCCTCACGTACTAACTTCCAAATGGCTTCAGTGGCCACAGCGGCGGCCATCTTGGGAAGGACCAAAAACCCACTATTACCTGAACCTATTTACATGGTACTGAAAGGAATCTATTTAGTAATACACGGGTACCAAACATTTACCCGACAAGGCTTTACTATTGTCTTTCCACCATTCACCAATTTAGGAACATAGGTAGATGCGATTTGTAGATTCCTGACAGTACCCCCTCTCAAAGACCGATTCATCGGTCCAGGTTTGAAAGGTTTCCGTGCATGTAATCTCTTAATCAGTTGTGGAGCATGAATTTGAGATACAGGTTCCCACGACCTTTCCTCAGGACCGTACCCCTTCCAATCCACCAGATAAAATAGCCTACCTTTCTTGATTTTAGAGTCTAGAATGTCATGAACCTCGTACTCAGGGTGGCCAGAAATAACGAGGGGTTCAGGTGGTTTACCCAACCTCATGTGGGATTTAGTCTTTTTTAATAAAGAGACGTGGAAGACTGGATGGATCCCCAAGTTAGCTGGTAATTTTAATCTCACTGTTACAGGACCCAAAACCTGCTCAACTGAATAGGGACCCACAAATCTTGGTTGGAATTTCCTATTCCCTTTTAAATGGAGGTTCTTTGTAGAGAGCCACACCTGATCTCCTACTTGATATTGCGGAGCGGGCTTTCTATGTCTGTCTGCACTTTTCTTGTAAACTTGTTTAGCTTTTATCAAATTTTCCTCTGCAGATCTATGTAAGGTGGTCATATTTGTCAACAAGGTCTGAACTGCTGGGACTTCTAAATCTTCCTGAGGGCAGAATGGATTGGGATGGCGCCCAGAATTCAAATAAAAAGGCGAGTAACCTGTAGAAACACTTTTAGCATTATTACTAGCAAATTCTGCCATCCACAAGTGATCTGACCAGTCACCACCTTTCTCGAGGAGAAACAAACGGAGATACTGTTCCAGTTCTTGGTTAATTCTCTCCGTCTGTCCATCCGACTCAGGGTGATAGCTGGTAGATAACCTCCTCTCAATTCCCAAACCCTTAAGATAGGCTTGCCAGAAACGGGAGATGAACTGAGGACCTCGATCTGAAACCACTATCTTGGGGACCCCATGTAGTTTTACAATGTTCTCGCTAAATGCTTGTGCTAGCTCAGGAGCAGTAGGGGTACCGGACATGGCAATAAAGTGACTCATCTTGGCGAAAGTATCCACAATCACCAGGATAGTATCGAATCCCTTACTGACTGGTAAATCTACAATCAAATCCATCGAGACCATATGCCATGGATGGGTCGGAGTAGGGAGTGGTTGCAAAAACCCTTGTGGAGCTTGCCGACTAGGTTTACCACTGGCACACAATTCACAAGACTGTACATATTGCTTGACATGAGAGGACAACCCAGGCCACCAAAAATAGCGCTGAACTAAATCCATAGTCTTAGAAACTCCTTTATGACCGGCCAAAGGATGATCATGGCAGCTTTGCAAGGCCCTTTGTTGAAGAGTAGTGGTCGGGAGATACAAGGCTCCTTTGTAGTAGGGTAAACATTGGTTTAACTCTCTCCCCTCACCCGATTGAACCCACTTCTGGATTTCTTCTGTAGATAACCCTTTCCGCACCTCTTCTTGAAAGTTGCTCAGGGAAAGAGCACAAATGATCTTAGTCTCAGGAATGATAGGTTGAGGTTCAACAGGATGTTCACAGTCGTCAGTATTCAAACGGGAAAGTGCATCCGCCTTTCCATTCTTTGTTCCAGGGCGAAAAGTCAGCACAAAATCAAAATCTGCAAAGTACAAGGACCAGCGTAGCTGTCGAGGAGTTAGGGTCTTTGTGGATTTCAAGAATTGTAGATTGGGGTATATCAGGAACAGCCAATAACATAACAAAGTGCCATGCATGTGTAGGTAATGTGTAAGTGCAAGTCATGAAAGCAAACAAAGCACTAACAGCATATGTTGCAAATCTAGATAAACTAGGTCCAGTTAGACACTGCAAAATGGATGCATGTCCATGCAAAAGTCCACATAGGTATGACAATTTATCACCCTCCATCTGTGGATAAACAAATATCTAACATGAACACATCAAACATATATGCAACGTACATTATTGTGAGAAGTGCAATCTAAATGATGTTGACAGTAGCAAGGCCAAGCTGAAATACTTACCAAATAAAATAACTTCCAATGTAATGTCTGCCTCAATTGGATTTCATCCCAGATAGACATCCATCCAACATTTCCAATTGTCCTGTGTAACTCCAGCACCGGGTCCAAATTCAGATCACACCAACCACTTCAACTGTTTCCGCAATCAGGGATGCAATTAATACAACTGTAGTCACACACCACTTACTATACAATAATATCAAATAGTCAGAAAAGTAATAGCAGGGCTAATGTATTCCAAACTATTAAAGGTTTTAATGACAGTATGTCAAAACAAGATGTAAAACAAAAGCCAATGGCCAGTCCATTGTCTTACCGTGTGCCACAGCACAATGCTGTGCCACCAAACTTGCCCTTACTGACACTGCCAGGAAACCTCATCACAAAGGGGCATCCATTGGGCATAGCAGCCACCTCAAAGATGGTACTTGGAAGTGGGGAGGCGGCCATTTAGGGAGGGGTGGATTTGGTTTTGTCAGGGGGTTTCTTGGGCTTTTTGGGCTGGTTTTAATGGGGTGGGGATCAGGTTGTTTAGGAGTGAAGTGTGATGTAGAAGGGATGGCTTGAGCTTTGGGAGAGGTTTTTAGAACTTTGGGAGGGGGGAGTCGGTTTTCACAGGGCAAAGGGCAAGGCAAACAATATATCTTCATGGGGAAAATGGGTAAGATGTTCTGGATGGAGTTGGGTTTGGGAGGTAGTAGGAGTGGGAGTTGAGAGGTGTGTATGCTGCATGAACTGTATGTTGTGTGGGTGACTGTGAGCCTTTGCATTTTTTAGTTTGTGTGTGCTGTGGCTGCCTGGGTGTTGTGGCGGAGTCTATGACTGTTGTTGTGGTATCTGCATATATGCTGGGTGTGGTGGAGGGATCTGTGGCTGTTGCTGTAGTGTCTGTGAGAATGCTGAGTGTTGTGGAGGGGTCTGTGTGTTGGTATGGTGTCTGGTAGTATGGATGCTGTGGAGGGGTCTGAGTGTGTTGGTGTAGTGTCTGGGAGTATGGGAGTTGTGGAGGGGAATCTGTGTGTTGTTGTGTTGTCTGGGGGTATGGGTGTTGTGCAGAAGTATGTGTGCATTGGTGTGGTGTCTGGGGGTATGGGTGTTATGAAGGAATCTGTGGGTGTTGGTTTGGTGTGTGGAGGAAGGGGTGTGGTCGAGGTGGTAAGGTGTATATGTGTCTGGTGAGTGGTTGCATGCCTGTGCTGTTTGTGTGCTTTTTGTTTGTGTGTGGTGCTTGGGTCTTATGAAGTGTGTGCATGCAGATGGGTGCATGTGCTTGGGACAGGCATGGGAGTAGGGAATTTGAATGGAGAAGGAGTAGGAGGTGGGGTAGAAGGTTGGGATGGGTGGAGGACTGCCATGATGGAGGAGGCTAGAGCCTGAAAAGACCTCTGTAGGCCAGACATTGCATTATGAATTCCTTCCAGGTAGGCCACCATATGTCCCAGCTGATTGCCTTGCCCACGGATGGTACTCAGGAGTGGAGTCTTACCTACAGAGATGGGCCTCAGGAGGTCAATAGCCTCCTCACGCAGAGCAGTAGAGGTAACAGGGGTAGGGTCTGAGGTGCCTGGGGCAAAGAAGATGGCTCCTGTACTAAGGGAGCAGGTCTGGATAATTGGTTGGGGAACAACAGGGAGGGTGGTGATGGAACTGAGGGTGGTGGACAAGGATGAGCCACCCCATGGGAGTGTTCACCAAAGGATGAATCTGATGATGATGATGAGCTGCTGTCCTCTGTGGCACTCCTCACACCCTCCTGGTCACTGGGTCCCTCCTTGTCTGAGGTGTCACATCCAGAACCACTGTGACTAGCTGGATCCCCAACGACGTTGGCCCCTTCTCCTTTACCTGCCCTGGATGAATCTGAAATGGCATGTAACATGGGTTTATTGCAACTGCTTTTCCAAACTTGATCATCACAAATCAACAGAATACATTTATTTAGTCCACATATCACACCAGCCTCATGGTTCATTCTACAGGCTACAAGTTTAGTATGAACACATGCCTGCGTGCTGCATAGCCTGCAAACAGTTGGTTCTACTCATGTCAAAACTCCAGACAGCTCCAATTGCATTGATGGACTTGTCTACACTCCATCACTATTTCTATACTATGATAGTTATTCACCTTGCATACTTGTTACTTAGTGGTGCTCTGAATGCACTCATTAAAATTGGATAGCAACCTTTTCACAAGCGCCTGTAAAGTAAAACAATTTTCAATTGAAGAATTGGAAACAGAAATCGAGATGCTTTGTACTGTTTCTATTAATCAGAATTGAATCATTCATAGATAATCACAGTAAAAAACGGCTGTCAACATGAATTCAATATGTACATAAATGTTATGTTATGTTATGTTATTGGGTGTCTTATAGAGCGCGCGGCTACTCGGGCAGAGTGTCCCGGCGCTATGTACATCTGTAGAGAAGACCGGAAAACACAGACAGACTAAAGACCAAAAAGCCAGGTCTTCAACCCCTTCCTAAAGGACAGCAGATTGTCTAATTTCCGAAGAGAGAGGGGAAGCTTATTCCAAAGCTGAGGTGCCAGTAGTCTGTAGGAGCGGCCCCAAATCCGGGCATGCTTAGTAGTTGAAGCGATGGCCAGAGCTTGTGTGGCAGAGCGTAGAGATCTGGATGGGAAATAGAATTGGACACGTTTCCTTAGATAGACAGCACCAATACCATGCAAGGATTTAAAGGCCATGGTTAGAGTCTTTAAGAGTATACGCTTCCTCACTGGGAGCCACTGGAGCGAGTCAAGAAGGGCTGAGGTGTGAGTCCTACGACTGAGGCCAAAAATGGCCCTGGCAGCAGAATTCTGAACAGTTTGCAGGCGAGCTAGAAGGTACTCTGGGAGCCCTAGATAGAGTACATTGGCATAGTCGAGCCTAGAGCCGACCAGTGACTGGACTGTGATCTCCTGTGAAAAAGGGAGAGAAAAGGGAGAAATTGCCTGAGTGTACGCAGCAGGGCAAAACATTAGCCAACTAGACTGAGAATCTGGGGCTTAAAAGTTAATCCGTTGTCAATTTTGACACGCAGATTCTTAGCAACCAGGGTGGGTGAAGACGGGGGATGCATATCCACAGGCCACCAGGATTTCCAATGAGTGTCAGGGGCACAGCCGAAAAAAATAATTTTAGATTTATCTGAATTACATTTAAGCTGGTTACGCTGAAACCAGGAGAAAATGGCCTCAAGGCAGCTCTTGATGGAATCGCCGGCAAACTCAGTGTTCTTGTCACAGGTGAAGAGAACCTGCGTGTCATCAGAGTAGGACACGATCCGGGCACCATAGGATTCCACCAGTTCAGCCAGGGGGGATAGAAAGATATTAAAAAGGGTGAGACTCAGTACCGACCCCTGTGGCACACCTACTGCCAGTGGGGGGACAGCCGCTGAAAAAGGAGGAACCCAGATCAATTGTTGGCGCTCGGACAGGAAGGACTCAAACCAGTTGAATACCGTCCCTCTAAGTCCAATCTCCTGGAGTCTTGAAAGAAGACGGTTGTGAGGGATGGTATCAAAGGCGGCAGAAAGATCCAATAATACCAGCATCGCCTTCGCTCCTCAATCTGTCACCTCCTTGATAGACTCGGTTACCTCCAGCAGTGCTGTCTCTGTGCTCAGATTAGAGCGAAACCCTGACTGAGTATGATGCTTCTAAATAATCAGACAGAGTGGAGTGCACATGTTTTTCCGCAAGTTTGGCCAGGGCAGGGAGCAATGAGATCGGTCTGTAGTTTGAGTGCACCAAAGGGTCCAAGTTAGGTTTTTTTATCAATGGGACAATGTGCGCCTTTATCCACACCCTAGGGACAACACCCGATTCAAGAGAGGCATTAAGAAGAGGATTGACCAGTGGATTGAGAACATGGGCCATTTTTGCCAAATAGGGGTGATTGTGTGACATAGGTGCTCAGTGCCCAACAGGTGTACAATATATACAAAGTGGTTGAGGTTTTTATATACAGGTGAGAGATAGGCCAGATGATGCATTAACACCAATGACTCTTTTCAATAGTAGTGTCCTTTCGTTATGTGTAGAGTCTTGGTTAGTCTGGGCCTTGAGTAATCGTCGACGTTTCTACCCTAGTTGTGCCCCAGTTGGTGGTCACGCAGGGTCTTCATCAGGACAATGTATAGAGAAGGGGACGGTGACAGCCCTAGAAGGGCCGGACAATGTCTCGGCCGAGGTCAGGGGACACTCGCCGAAAGTTCAAAAAGCGGGCTCAAGAGAACGTTCTGCTGCTGTGTCTGTAGACATATCTTCCTCTGACAGGGCCTCCCTTCCAGCGGCTGCCATAGATGTTGATGGCCTGGATCTACTTGTTCAGCAGGAAGGGGTAGATGCAGGTGGAAAAGCCCCGCAGATGGTGGTATTGATGACGGCCGCCCAACCAGGGAGGCCATGTTGGTGGTGATGACGTCCACCTCCTGGTAAGTGTCTCTCTGCTGCTGCTTCATCTCCTGCACTTCCATAAATACCTGGCCATCACTCCTTAAGAGTCCTAATAGACTCCCAAGACTTGGGAGATGGTGGCCTGGGAGTTAGTGGCCCCAGTGGGATCATTCAGCGGACCGACAGTTACCCTCCCATGAATCATTCACCCACTGGGCCTGTGCCCTTGACCCAGACTGCACCCTTCCACTGGTTACTGCTTCCTCAGTGATTGGGTTGGTGTTTGGCACCTCAGAATCCAGGACTGGGGGGCACAAGATGATAGTACTGTGCTAGGTACACAGGTTTGTGGGGCAGGGGTTAGTTGTGTTGTTGCAGCTGTGGTGGGAGGTATTGTTGTGGGCACAGTGAGCCCCACTGTTGCCCTCTGCCCAGGCTGACCAGATGGGCCAGGAAGATCATCCACATCCACATCTCAAGGAGTGTTGTCATCTGAGGACTTGATCCTAGGGTGGAGGGGGAGTCTGTTTGGTGGAAAAGCTCTGTCCAGCTGCTCTGCAGATCAACCTGTTAAGAAATAGAGAAAAATGTTATTTGTGGAAGTGTGACATCTAAATCCACATAGTTTGTGTCACAGTAAGTAGAGACCTAGGAAGACACACAGTAGGTAGAGATTACTATTGTGATCTATTTGTGTGGTATTGAAGTTTGTTAAAAAGACATTTCGGAGACATACAATACATGTAGTAGAATTGAGCAGCTCATTAGATGTTCTGACATGTATCATTTTTGATTAGGGATAAACATGACATATCCAAATCATTTCAAACAACACAGTGTAGAAGTAACATGTGTATTTGACCATTCCAAGGCCTAGTTGTATTAAATACAGGTGAACACACAACTTGTTTGTATATTTAGCAATATTTAGACCAATGTATAGTCAATGGGCCACCTGCCACTTCTATTCAACTGAGTTAACTTCATGGCTTACTATTATTTGAGGTACACACTTGGTATGGTGTCAGTCATTGCCATCAATAGTTTCAGCTGAGGAGACCAGAACAGCATCATTCAAAGTGGTTAAGTAGTCAGACAGGTCTCTGAGTAGAGCTCTGTATGTGCATTGCACAGTCCATGATAAGTGAACATCAGTTGTAACATGGCAAACAAGTGAGATGGGGCAAACACGGACTATTGAATCTTGGTTAGAGTTACAGTCACAGGGCCTCATGGTACGTGTAGACATTTCAATCACAACTTACCAACACTTGACCAATTGTGACCTGCATGATAAGTGAACATCAGTTGCACCATGGAGGACAAGTGAGCAGTGGCAAAAGGACTATTGCATCTTGGTTAGAGTTACAGTCACAGGGACTCATGGTAGTTCTAGTCATTTCTATCTCAACTTACCAACACTTGACAAATGTTTAATGTAACATACTTGTTGGCAACATTCATTTGGGATAGACCATACCTTAACATTTTTACACGTATCATGGGCCCTGGGATGATATTTTTCTAATTGTATACATAAAGACGACATTACAACATTTAGCTTGTAACGGAGATTGATGCATGTGATCTTCTGTACAACATTATACAGTCAAAAACTATCTCCTGACCAATCCAGGAGAAATCGCAACAGACCACAATTCGAGGAGTCAGAACATGGTTAACAAACCCGATTTGGGTTGTAAAGAAAGCCCTCACACACTGACCTGGTCAGTGTCATGCTTCATCATCGGGCCCCACCAAAGAGGCCGAGTGCCTCTTTGGTGTGCTACGACGCCAGAAAGACTGCGGAGCTGGTTTTGTGTGAAGGGCGTGCTCTAGTTTACAGTGAAGAGTTAAAAGTGCCTGAAAGAGGGTATCAAAAAAACAATTTAATAGGCGATCCCTAGGGCACGTAACAAAGAGTATTAAGTGTCTGTATTTAATTGCCAAGGTTCAGGGTTGGTAAAATACAGGAAATACTCAAATTTATCTAGTCAACATGTTTCTGCCATAAGGGTGGAAATTACCAAGGCATTCGTCAGGACTATACCCCGGCGGTATGGGCTCTCTAATCACCCACCCTGACCTGGGGACGTGAAAGTGAAAATTATAAAGGTGAAAAAAGTGCGTAAAAAAGTGGGAAGAGTAAAATACTCATTCCAAAAATACTCCGTAAATTTGGAGTTTCACCGCACTTTCAAAAGGGGCGCTACTAGCACCATGGGTCTCGGGAGGGAGGGAGGATCCTCGGGGTCCGGAATTGAGGCCACAAGCAGGTTTTCCAGCGGGTCGAGAGCGCTGAGGGCGATGTGCCAGGTCGCTCTGATCCCCTCCCGAGACCCATGGTGCTAGTAGCGCCCCTTTTGAAAGTGCGGTGAAACTCCAAATTTACGGAGTATTTTTGGAATGAGTATTTTACTCTTCCCACTTTTTTACGCACTTTTTTCACCTTTATAATTTTCACTTTCACGTCCCCAGGTCAGGGTGGGTGATTAGAGAGCCCATACCGCCGGGGTATAGTCCTGACGAATGCCTTGGTAATTTCCACCCTTATGGCAGAAACATGTTGACTAGATAAATTTGAGTATTTCCTGTATTTTACCAACCCTGAACCTTGGCAATTAAATACAGACACTTAATACTCTTTGTTACGTGCCCTAGGGATCGCCTATTAAATTGTTTTTTTGATACCCTCTTTCAGGCACTTTTAACTCTTCACTGTAAACTAGAGCACGCCCTTCACACAAAACCAGCTCCGCAGTCTTTCTGGCGTCGTAGCACACCAAAGAGGCACTCGGCCTCTTTGGTGGGGCCCGATGATGAAGCATGACACTGACCAGGTCAGTGTGTGAGGGCTTTCTTTACAACCCAAATCGGGTTTGTTAACCATGTTCTGACTCCTCGAATTGTGGTCTGTTGCGATTTCTCCTGGATTGGTCAGGAGATAGTTTTTGACCTCTCTTTTCTTGTTTACGTGTAATTGACTGGGGGCTGAGAGAGTGTCCCTTTCTCCCTACCTCTCCTTTTGTTGTTTATTACAACATTATACAGTAACACTGACAAACCAACATCTCTGAAACTGTGAGGATTGCATGTTAGGAAAGTAGATAGACAACACAATAGCAAAATCAGAGTTGAGAGCCAACAGGATATTGAGTTACTGTGACAGTTAGTAAAGTGTAACTGATCAGACTCAACTGTCCCAGGTATTCCTGTCATGCTCTCAGTATGCAGGTTGGTCGAGACGTTCTCCTCCCATGGAAAGAGCTGTAATGGGCTGCTGGGAGGGCAATGCCAGTTCTCTGGGCCTCCAGGTGGTGCTTGGAGGCCAGGGTACGCACCTTTAACCTCAGGTCTTACCACCTCTTCCTAATTTTGGCCTTTGTGCGCAGGGTGGTAGCAACAGCATTCACTTTGTTGACTATCCTGTTCCACAATGCCGTTTTCCTACTGAGAGAATTATCTTAGACTTGGGCTCCAAAAATGTGTTGCTCTACTCTAATGATTTCATCCACCATTTATTTTATTTATTTATTTTGAAAGTTTTATACAGCGCGAACAAGATCTTTGCAGATATCAGAGCGCTTTACAAGGGAATGGGGGTAAAAAATACAAAGTAATAAAGCGTATATACAGAGTAATATATGAGGTAGTTGGGTACAAGGTGCTAGTTACATAGGTGGGATAAAGGACATGAGGTAGATAACAGGTGAGGTAGTGTCGGTACACAGTGTATAGACAGACAATTGCGTCAATAGTATAAAGTGCAATAATAAGGAGCATATACCTGCTTAATTACCATGTAGTCATTACCATGACTTACTACTCAGCCTCTGTAAAACAGGTATTTTTGGGGCAATACATGACAGTAAAATAAAGTGAGTGACAAATGAGCACAAGACCCTAGGGATATTAGTGAATAGGCTAAAACAAACAAAAGGGTGCGGGGAGTGCTAAATGGGAAGATGGATAAAGGGCTGCCTTAGCTCTAAATGCATAATAAGGTGGTGCCCGTCTTCTGGGCTGCCGTTGAGAAGCAGAGGATCATGAACAAGGATGGGATGTGTATTATAATGTGATTTGCTGGTGTGTCTACTTTGCCAAAGGACATCAGCTGTGTAGTTTTTTAATCCATCCAATGGGCATTGTTGTGGTGCTTTTCTGCATGCTGTTGTAGTCTACTGCTGTTGGAAAACCTCTGCTAGGGGACCTCCAGTACAACTGTGTTGTCATCATAGTCTCAGCAGGAAGCTGCATCCCTTACAGCATCAGAGTACGAATCGTCAACATTGCAGACCGCCGCCGCCCAGACAGGAACCACTCCATGGATGCAGTCTGCGTTTCAGGCTGCATGGCTTGTAATACAGCGGGAGGAAGACCGCAGTCGCATCGGTCATCTAGGGACTGCATCAGTTGGGCAGTTGGACCACCAAACTCATAATCAGGTCCTTAATGTAATTAACCCAACTTTTTATACTCAGTTTAGTTTATATCCCAGTGATCTTCCAGCTCCATATTTTAATTAAATTGGACACTCCAGACAACTGAGTGGACCGACCTGGGGCAGGACACTGCTTCTGGGGCGGGGAAGCAACACCAGCTAAACAAGGCTATTCTTCAGTTCTCTTTTAGTACAGGGATGGATTGATGTACGGCGTAGCCCTGCAACCCATCTGACCTGATACTCTCATTAGCCACTGGTAATCGCCCAAGCTAAAATGATAGAGCTGAATACGGATTATGCCTGGGGACTAAATTGTTCTCAAAAGAAGGCACAGGGAACTTTGCTTGTATGTCAACTCCCTCTGGGTCAGCCTTAAATCACCATAAAAGAAACCCAGGGATAAATCCTATATTGTACCTGGGCTAGTCAAACCAGAGTAAGATGAATAGATCCGTTCATTCACTACACATGGATTTATAAAATTAACATTTACACAATCCCCTTTCATTTCCTTTGCCATGGGCGCAACCAACCCACTCTCTGTGCAAGCAGATTTTCTTTAAACACCCATATCTGACTAGTAATGTTCCCATGCAACCCCTGATTAACCTTGTTGATGAACTTACCCGTGGTTTCCACAACCTGAACTGCTAGTGTAGGAACAAGAGCCAGAACAAATACATAAGGAGAGGGAGCTGAAGGTAAATGACTTACAGGAATAACATTAGACCTACCTGTGTGACTTAGAGCTTGCCTAATAAGTGGCTAAGGATGTGTTTTTAGGTCTGAACGTTCCTCATATCCTCTGTCTGGTAGATCACTGCCGTGCAATAATTTAATTTAATATTTCAAATATCCCCTATCAAGTTCCATTTTCCTTTCCCAATGATCTTACCCTTGATCGGGAGTGTCTGTGTCAAGACTGAGATATCACGTCTAGATACAGCTAAATGATTAGCAATTGCCCCTCCTGGACCCGCAGAAACCAGTTGCATTCCAATAGAGCCAAGGCATTCATGCAATGGATGTAAACAGTTTTCCAGAATGCTTTAAAACTTTTCACAAATCCAAACAACAATTTCTTTCTTAAGGTCTTATAGGCAGACTGTATATAGACTGTTTCTTTAGGCATATCACAGTTCCTTTGATTGAGCCCCGCTTCTTGTGTTTTACTACAGTTGCAGTATCTAGTGGGGGAGGGGTGGTAAGGGCAGGATCTGAGCCAGGATTCACGTCATTTGCCCCTTTGGGTCCAGAGCCACAGGATTGTATGACCATAGAGGAGTTAGGTAGTTTGGCAGATGACCTAAGTAAGTCTAGGGTTTCAGCAGTAACCGAAAGCTGGCTTTCCGTTGTTGTATTTCTTTATCTTTGGCCCCACCAACCAACTCAAAAATACCTTTTAGAGGTGTATTTTTGGTGTCTCTGTTAGGTTTTGTGAAACTCTATTTACATTTCCCCTTAATAGCTCCTGTAGGATAATGACGGCTATCCAGGAACATACTAAAGGTCTAATTATGAGTCTGGTGGTCAGAGAGACTGTCAGGCAACTGGGGGCATGGCAGTCCATGCTGTGCAGGAACTGTTTTTGGTTTTCACATTCTGGTGGCCATTTTTAGAGGGGTTCCATGGGACTGCCAAAAATAGCCCAACAGACATGAGAAAACTCATAATCTGAAGTGCAGTGCAACCACGGGTTTGGAAGTGCTGGGGCGGACTGCCAGCTTGGCAGTCTGCTCCCACACCACCAAACTCATAATTAGGCCCTAAGTCAATGAGCCACTCAATTGTTGAAGTAGCTCATTGTTGAGATAAACAAGCATCCATAAAATAATACCTTAAAAAGGTGGTTACATAAATTATAGTAGTTCAATGAGAGGAGCCCAGTCTGGCCTCCTCTGGGTGATGACAGGTGAATAAGGGCCTGTTCTTGGCCCATGCGAGTCCCGTGGGTTGCTAGCGTGCATTTTACCACTTCACACAGTCCCTGCCTCCAAATACAATTGGGTTTTGGTTTTTGACGTCCCTTGCTCAACAACACATAAAGTATATAAAAAATGGCAATGAACCAAGGTATAAAACAGAGTGTTCAGGAAAGTATGTAGAGGACTTCATCCAAGACCCTCATCCACGCAATCAATCTCAAAGTAGTATGTTTTGCCCTGCTAGGGTTGATTTGTGATGGAATGTCCTTTCTCCTGGAGGTCAATTGTCAGCTTGGAGGCAGTGATGAAGTGTGAAGTGAATTTAAAATTATCTCCAATCCCAGAAGAAAACTAGTTATAATTTTGACAACAAATAAAATGGGATAGGAAAAAGGTTAAAAGCAAGAAGCAATATTGTTAGGAAGAATTACTTATTCCATACATCTGTAGTGTGAGTTCTGATCGACATGTTCCCACTGTGAATAGCCCTGTTGGGTCTGCGGCTTTCATCAGGAGCTGGTGAAATGGTAGTCCTCAGATTTTGAAGGAAACTTATAAAGGTGGCTTTCCCTTACATGTATCTTTGTACACGGCATTGAGTATAGGTGGATATGTTGAAAATGTAAGGCTGAAAGTGGCCTGAAAAAGAAAAAACAAAAACACATAAAAGAGAGAGCAACAAAGTCACAGGAGGAAATGCATTTGCATACAAAATAACAATCCCCCCAAAAATGCCTGAGTGGTGTACTCGTCTTTAAACAACCCAGTGACATGATGCTAGACTGGACCTTTAATATAGTACAGATTTCTTCTTAATCCTTGTGTATTAACAAAGAAAATTATGGTACAAGGCAAATTTGTCTTCTTAATCCTTGTGTTTTTACAAAGATAGTAATGATCCGAGGGATTGTAGCTAACATAATCACAGAGTGGAACTGTGTTTTTGTAAGGAATAAAATAAGTAATTGAAAAGTATTCGTGAGAAAAATAAATATCCAAGATTACAAAAAAGTACCCTATTAGAAAAGTGGATATTGCCTCATGAGGTTGAGGAGGATCACATCTGAGTTGTAAAAAAGGGGCTAGGCAAGGTATCATTACCAAGGAAAAAGCGAGAGTTGGATTATCAAGGATGAAGCTTACTTTAAGGCTGGTGGACATGGCACTGACTTGGAAATCGGCCGTTTACACAAATGTCCTTGTCTCACTTGTCCTAGATGGGTAATGAGAGCGGGGCTCTATGTATCTCTTAAAGATTGAGTAATTAGGAGAGGATTAGTTCAGTTGCAAGTATGCGCAGGTTGACTTCTGTGCATAGAAAAGGGGCTAAATGTTTTAAACGACGCCGATAGTGCATAACCCCAGGGCATTCGTCTGCGAGACAAGAGGCCTTAAATATTAAAAAATTCTCTAATGTGCAGAACAACGCCAATGGTATGGCAAGTGTAAGGGTCCAAATGGAGGGAAAGGGAAAAAAGACAAAACTAGATTAGAAAAAAGAGAGGACAAATTTATATACTTGGAGCTTTTTATATGTGTTACGGAAAGGATTGTCCTTTAAAAACTGAGAATTGGTACGGGCAAAAATAATGTAGATCATTGTAGTGTCTCAATTTTTCTTAAAGGATTAGATTTATCATACAATGGGAACAGAATTTCAGGAGAAAGTTTAGAGAAAAAAAATGTACCTCCTATGAGGAGTTCTTGGTATTGTGCGTAAAATGATTGCACTGATTGCAGTGGGTAGTCCTTGTATTATTTTTGGGCACAAAAGTTTCTATTTTGAGCATAGGCCAGTATTGTGAATAATAAGTAGAGGTGTTAGATGGTCTACTGCTTGGTATACTTAGAGGTATATCATAGATTTGTTCAAGTAAGGAAAGGATGGCAGAGATAGAGCGAGATTATAGAGAACCAATCACATGGTATTCAGTTTAAAGTCATGAAAGGTGACAAGGGTAATCAGTTGGAAATAATAGGTGCAGAGTCAATTGCGTTCTTTTTGTTGAGGTACATTTAGAGGTATATCCTAGATTTTGCTAACGCATAAAAGAAGTTTCAGTAAGGAAGAGTGGTTCTTCCAACATATTGTCTTTAATTAATAACTGAAAGCCATTGGATGTTGTCGTTAAGTCCTTCATCAAATATTCTTAGGCGGTAACCCATTGTTGTTCTGTTTGAAAAATCATGCATTCTTCGTCTTTTTTGTCATCCAATGTCTCCAGGGCAGTCCTTGAAGATCATTTTCTGTGTGCTTGGCAGACAGGTAGTGATTGCTCATCTGTGTTGTTAACCTTCAGCATCTCTCCAATATTCATCTATGTGTATTTTTACTTTTCTGCATGTCATGCCAATGTATTTGAGGTGCTACGGCAACAAATGATGTACGGAATGCTGAATGAATCAAACATTCACCCCCAGTCAAGAGATCTGGGTTAAATCCATAGTTCTTTTGCTCACTACGCCACCCCAGTTTGGAACCAGTCATATGTAAATCAGTCTTGACCCTCCTCATCATGGGAACATTCCAGCCCAAACTGCCAAGCCGGGCCCTCCCTGGACCGGAAACAAGCATCCTGGGACCAGTTTCGGGGTAACACCCCTCATCAGCCGGGCTAGCTTGAATGCAGTGGCACAGCTACCAAATGATTGGAAGCCCCTGAGCAATCAGAAGAGAGAGCAAATAAAGACAGCCATTCACTTTCTCATAATGAAGGAATATTTAAGAGCCAATGTGGTAGTCAGAGGCCTCTGGGTTTAAAAGGCTCAAAGAATATTCCAGTAAAACCTAACCTTCATAAAGGATTGGGGCTCATCTCATGAAAATGTACATGCCACTGGTTGGTCTCAATTAATAAGACAGCAACGGAAACATTAACAATTAAAATACAAGTCAGTGAATCAAAACTGAAAGCAATGATTCATATATTGGTGTTTAAATAAAGCCTGGAAGAGAGCAACAAGGAAATGAATGAGTTGAAAGACTACCTTACACAATCAAAAATACAGACGTTTAGTAAAGAATTTAAAAGTTATCTCAAGAGAAAGTGTATCCCTATACAAAAGAATATTATGTTCCACCCCAAGATGAGAATCAGAGTGAGAAAGATTATGATTCATCTGGGAGTTCCTTGGATTCCACTGGGTGAAGTAGCAGAGAATAAAATGTACAGAGATATTGAGGAAGAGGTAGAGGAAGCAACTGCTAACCAATATGTAGAGGACCTACTTATGATGGACAAACCACACCATTTCTTCAACCATTTCAACCTCACTTTGGTGGGTGGATGAACCCTAATATGACACAAAAACAACCACCTTTTGCTGTACCTTTCAGGGCCCTTTTTCTTAGAGAGAGGCCAAAATTAACACAGAGGAAAGAAGAAAAAGGAAGTGAGATGGGAAGATGGATAATCGGGGATACAAACAAGGAGCATTAAAAATTATCAAATACCGGAACAAGAAATCACTAGTGTTTAACCAGACTAACACCCTTACTAAGAGAGGAGCAACTCCAAATACTGAATAAAGGTCTGGGTTTTATTCCAACCCCATCATTGGATACATTCAAACTTCATAGCGAAATGGCCGAATTTTGTATTAAATTGAAACTCCAAGCTTTTTTTTCAGAAAAAAGACACATCACAAGCAGATAGGTGACACAAACCTCAAAATGATGTATACTTATTATCCCCCAAACACCTCAGTACCAATCGAAGTTCTCGCTTTCGGACATGCCATCTTCAAAAACATAGAGGCTATTGACAACAAACGGCCTGATTATGAGTTTGGTGGTGCGGGACAGCCAAACCTGTGTGTGTACCGCCCACCAGATTATGACTTTTTCAGTCACGGGCGATCGGTTATTTGGAGTTCCCACAATGGGAACATCAAATACAATCCCTGCACGGCATGGACTGGTGCAGTCCATGTTGTGCAGGTGCTGGAGTGCATACAGGTCATAGGCTGGGGCATTCCATTGCATGCAGGTAATGGGGTGCAGAGAGAGGGGCCCAACGTGTGCCCCGCTGCATGCACCCCATGGCCCAAGGAGGAGGAACTGACATGAAGAATCTGGAGAAGAGGATGCTCGAAATATGCTTTATATGACCAAGGCAGTCCCACCAAGCATATTGCGGCCATAAGACAGCTGCGCCACCTCCAGAGATCTCTGATCCATGGTGGTTGCAGTGGTGCAATAGTTGTCCACCTGCCCTAGTTGTAATAGAGCAGTCAAAATTGCTGCTACTGCCACGCCCCAGTGAGTCTGACAGTCTGTGGACCACCAGACTTGTAATCAGACCCACAGCACAACTAGTAAAGAACAACATGAGTAATGCGATTTGGATGACAACCCTGACCTCATCATGAAACCGGCAGATAAAGGCAGACGGATTGTCCTGATGAACAAATCTGACCATCAAAAACAATGCACAGATCTACTATTTGACGTAAGGTATTACAGACCCTAAAATGGGGACCGAACAACAATACTGCAATTGGAAGTATGGTAGAAGAAGCAGAAACCAACTACACAATATCACGAAAGGAAGTAGATTTTCTAAAATCAAAAAATGCAAAGACACCCTAATTTTCTTCTCGTACAAAAATGCACAAAGATATAACACCACCACCAGGACGCCCTAATGTCTCTGGCATTGGGTCTAATTTAGAACCCTTATCACAATTTGCTGATTTCTTGTTACATCCTATAGTATAACAGACTACAACCTTTCTGAAGGACACAAAAGATCTCTTGAACCACCAGAAAGACAAGGAATATGACACTGACTCGAGTGTATACGTTGGCTCGATATTGAAAGTCTGTACACAAGCTTACCACATGATGCAACACTACACACTATTGAAGAAATCCTATTCAAGGAAAATTGAAAATGTAACACCACGCAACACTTCATGTTAGAATGCTGCAGGATTGCACTAACTGAAAACCTTTTTGAATTTGAAGGTCAACCATGTCTTCAAACCCATGGAACTTCAATGGACAGAACCTGTGCCCCGAGTGTGTCAGTTCTTTATGTCAGCTTCAATATATCCAATCCATACAGACAGAGTATCTTCCTTTGGAAATGATATATAAATGACATCCTCGTCATCTAGAAAGGAGGAATAGACACAGCATCAGAATTCATTGAATGGCTTAATACCCAGGATAATGACCTAAAGTACCCATGTACCTCACATTAAATGACTTAGGACTTCCCAGAGGTCACTATTTTGCAGAAGAATGGACACTAAAAATTAAAACTTACTACAAACCCACAGCAAAGTACAGTTTACTTCCATTCAATAGTTTTCAGCCACGACCACTAAGAGAGAATCTTCCATACTGCTAATTTCTCAGAGTATGCTGGAACTAAGATAACATAAAAGGGCATGAACTTACAGAGAGACGATATCCAAAACATATCATTGACAAATGTCAAAAATGTGCAAGAAACCCAAATCAGGAAAGTCTTCTAGAACCATCTAAAGGAATTCAAGATGACAATGTCCTCACTTGTGTTACAGCTGAATGGTCTGCTTTGAATTACATCAAAAAAGCCATAAATAAACTTTGGTATATTCTAAAATCAAATAACTTGGACTGTCCAAAACCATGGTTTGCCCATAAAAGGAACAAGAATTTACGAGATCACCTTGTCCATACTCGCCTATGTACAGTAACAAACCAGACCCCTACCTTGCTATCTACTTGGGGTTTAAAACAGGTTGTAGGCCACTACCCATGCGGATCTTGCACTGTATGCCATTTAACAAAGGTGACAAAAGATCTACAACTGCATTGGACTGTGAGGAGATATGCAAATTGTATATCCATCTATATGATTATGTTCCCATGCCACCTCAAATACATTCTCTAACAACGGAAGGTTTGGCTCTAATCAGCAAGGCTGAGTCTCCTCTCAAAATACAAAAAACAAAATACACCTTGCCTGTACTGATTCTTTCAAGAAACAAATCCAAAGGTAACAAAACCCAAATTAATGTCACCCTAATTCAACATTTATCACAAAATTTATTTTTTAATTTCAAGAAGCATTTTACATACATCTTATCACGTGTAACATGTATCACAATTCAAAACGTTTTTATACAAAACACACCACAAAACCAATATTTTACCAACCAAGACTATCAATGATTTTGGGTCATTACAATATAAATGGACAACATCAATACGACTGACTCATAGACAAAACATGTAACACATAACAAACAGCCAGGTAATCTTTTAGTTAACCAATTTTTTAACATACATTTTTCAATCAGAAAAAAACAGCGTGAGTTCTTAGAAAGAACATTTTCTACATTGCTCCAATTAATGAACACAATTTACACAATAATCTAACCAGGCAGAAAAATGATATTATTAATCATACTTGTTTTTGCCTAACACAACAAAAAGGTAGACGCTTTTCGAACCCCACAATTGCTGGCTGGGGGTTTTCTTCAGGACCAGACACTATTTTGTGAAATCAGCTGAATTTGCATTTAGACTCAATAAAAGGTTCTCTTCTGAATTTTTGATGTCTGCAGAGCAGGTCTGAATTCATGGTGGCTCATGGAGACGAAGGGGGAGGGGGGCTTGCCTTCAAGCATTCATCTTGTGTTCGTGGGATGTATTCAACCTCGTTGCGGGATCAGCTTTGCCTTCTGTGCAAAACGGCTGTTCTGAATTCTCTTTCCGCGTCTGTCCGGAATCAATCGCGGTCGGAGATGTTCAGCAACACCTCCGACCACGATTGATTGTTACATGTTTTGTCTAAGAGTTACTTAATAGCATATGATATACCTCTAAGTATACCACGCAGTAGGCATCTAACACCTCTATTTATTATTCCCAATACTGGCACCTGCTTGAAATAGGTACTTCTGTACACAAAAATGAGAAAAAGACTACCCTCTGCACCAGTGTGATCATTTTACGCATTATGCCAAAAACTAGTCATGAGGGAAACTTTTTTTTCTAACCTTTTTTCTAAAATTCTTTTGCCTTAGTATCATAAATGTAATCATTTAAGATACTGAGACACTATAATGATCTATGTTATTTTTGCATATAATTTCTGAAGGACAATACCTTCCATTAACACATATACAAAACTCCCAGCCTATAAATTTGTCCTCTCTTTTTTCTAACCTAATTTTGACAAGTTAGAGTCTTTTTATCCTTTCCCCCCATTTGGACCCTTAGGATTGCCAAGCCAATGGTGCCCCAGCGGTATGCACTATCTTCATCGCTTAAAACATTTAGCCCCTTTCCTATGCACTGAAGGCAGCCTGCGTTTCTTCCAGCTGCACTGGATTCTCTTCTGATTACTAAGTTTCTGAGAGATATATAGAGCCCTGCTCTACTGCTCTCATTACCCATCCTGGTTGGGAAATGCCAGGAAACTTGTGTAAACAGCAGATTTACTAGTAGGTTCCATGTCCATCAACCTTCAGATAAGCACCTTATTCTTCCTTGATAATCCAGCTCACATTTTTCCTTGGTAATGAAACCTTGCCTATCCCCTTTTTTTACAACTCAGATGTGACCAGACCTGTAGTCCCTCCCCAACTTCATGAGGCAATATCCTCTCTTCCAATAAGGTACATTTTTGCAATCTTGTATATTTATTCTTCTCACAAATGTTTTTCAATGTACGTTTTTTCCCTTCAAAAAACGTGGTTCAACTGTTTGATTATGTTAGCTACAATCCCTTGTATCATTACTATCTTTGTTAAGACATAATGATTAAGAGGAGTGATTTGCCTAATATCATCAGTATCTTTGTTAATACACATGCATTCAGAAGTAATATCTGCATTCTACTAAAGATACCTTCTAGCATCATGTCACTGGGTTGTTTGAAGATGAGCACACCACTCAGGGTTTTTTGGGGGATTGTTATTTTATGTGCAAATGCATTCCCTCCCATGACATTTTGTGCTCTCCTTGAAGTGTTCGTGTTTTATTTTTTTCAGACCACTTTCAGGCTTACATTTTCAACATGTCCATCAATGAGCAATTCTGTGGACAAAGATACATGTAAGGGAAAGCCACTTACATAGGTTTCCTCAAAATCTGAGGGCCACGAGTTCACCTGGTCCTGAAGAAACCCACACACCCACCAGTGCTATTCGTGGCTGAAACATGTTGACCAGACGTCAGACCCCAGATGTATGGGTTAAGTAATTCTTCTTAACAACATTGTCCTTGCTCTTGTTTTTAACCTTATGTCTATCCCATTTTATTCATTATCAAAATTAAAACTAGTTTCCTTCTGGAATTGGAGATAATTTTGAAATTCACTTCACACTTCACCACTGTCTCCAAGCAGACAGTCAAACTCCAGGAAAGAGGACATCCTTCCCTTGGAGAATAGGGCACTCAAGTGAAGAAGACCCGATGAAGATGCTACCCACAAAATCAACCCTAGTTTGGCAAAAAATGCCACTTTGAGTTCAAATACGTGGGTGAAGGTCTTGAATGAAGTTCTCTTCATACTTTCCTGAACACTCTTTTTTATGCCTTGGTTAACTTTCCTTGATTATGTGTATTATGTTGGAAGGCTAAGTAAACCTATTGCTCTTACCTCTTACTCCCTCCTTTGATTGTTTGTATTCAATATGGCAGACAACAACCATGTTTCCTTTGTGCTGTTGAAAAGTACATCTACAATGCATCAATATATCTTCTGCTAGGTCATTTACATCAATGCTATTTCTCACTCCTATATTTCTGGTTCTATCTCATCTGCTTGAGGCACAGCCATCTATTGCATTTTCAGGAAGATTCCGGAGTTCACCAGTAGGTGATCATCCTTTCGAGTCTAATTGGGAACAGTTTCAGTGTTCTGATGGAGTATACCCAATAGTAAAAAGGAACTACCCAAAATCAATGATGGGTTTAGCCTAGAAGAATAGAGTAAATGGTCTTGTCTGAAAGGCATAGTTGGAGGGATTGGAATGATTATAATACAGGCCTATACTCTTTTTGAAAAATATATTATCAAGGTGTGTGTGTTCTTCACTAATTGTATTAAAAAATAAAGTGTCTCTTCACTCATTCCTCCTCACAAGACTAGAAGGTGATGATGCTGATGAAAATTCCTAGTATGATCCTCTAAAATGTTATGATGAGAAATGTCACATGAAGTGAAGAGGCGTATGTTAATTAATTTGTGTGACAGTGATGCTACTGCCCTTTTCCTGCTAGCGTTACTTGCTATGTGTCTGGAATAGTTAGCACAAAATTCTCATGTAGCTTGGTCAGATCTGAAAGCTTGAGATTTTATATTGTTTCAAAGATTAATTATGTATTATCCCAAGTGTTGCGTTTATACCTGATACACCTCTTTTGGTTTCAGTTTCTCCATGTGATCTCAAATGGAACCCTGTGTATGAAAATGTATACATGTATCCTCTGAGCATCTGTTATAAGCATTTAACACACAAAAAGGTATTGGATACCTTTTTGTCACCATTTCTGTGATTTACCTATTTTTTTATTTTTTGTTCACAAATATTTTTAGACTTTGTGCAGTCATGAGATCAGATATCTTCCTTAGAAGGAAGAGGCAGAATACAAGTGATTAGAGGAAAGAGCAAGAAAACATAAAAGAAACAGGCACTGCAAAGCCAACTGGCCAGGCATTGCTGGTTGGTGCAATGGTTAAGTGTTTATACATATTGGTTTTGCATGCATGTGCCACAAAAATAAACAGAAAAATACAAAAAAATAGACCATAGCCTATATGTGGCCACCATATGCTTGCAATGAAAATGTTAATTTAAATAAAAACATTCACCGTTGTCGTTGTTTTAATAGTGCTGTTTAAATAAATAATCATTTTCTTTGTCACATGGATTTTAGCATTATTTTTAAAGATGACAACATGAAGAAATCATCACCCAACTAAGCACTCAAATTTTAGGCAGCCGCAATGTTAGCAAAGTTAAACATTTTAAATATAATATAAAACAATACAATCTAAAAAGCACACTTTGAAATAGTGTTGTCACTGAATAGAAATGGGTTATTTTTAAGCAGATGTGAACAATATGCACATTGTCATTGTCATTCAAAGTGAAGAAAACTGATGGTTAATGTGGCCCAACCCATTTGCCCATGCTACATACAGTGGTGAACAGAAGCAAAATATGAATGACAATTCAACAGACTATTGGCTGAAGCCTGAGGACCAAAAGCCACTCTATGTATTTGTATTATGTATAACTTTTTAGTGAAAAAATAGTCGGGTGTAACAGCTAAAGCTATCTCAAAGGCCAGACCTAAAAAGTAGTTCATGAATGCAGCAATGGGCTGGCCCAAAGCCCACTCTAAGTATAGATATAGTCCACAATATGTCATTGGACAACAAACTGCTAAAGCTGTCTATGCAGGGAAGAGCCAAAATACATGTATGGCAGCCTACGATACCACAGTCGGCCATTAGATGGTAGAAGAGATTAGAACATTTTGAACCTTTAAAATTGCAAGATTGATTGGAACATTGTGAAGCTGTGAAATTACAATTTCCTTACAGTCATAGGGGCATATTTACAATAAGTGGCGCATCCCTGCATTTCAGCAGGGATGTGCCACTTATTGTGCGCCATGCCTCCGCCACCATGGATGCGCCGCATTTACAATGCGGCGCACCATGGGGCAAAAACGGCACAGATGCGTGACGCATCTGTGCCGTAAAAGTGACGCATTGCTGGAGTTTCGTTGCAAGCGTGACGCAGCTTCAGCAATGCTCTGGGGGGCCCTATCTTGTTAATGCTGCGTCAATCCTTACGCCTGCTTCAAGCAGGCGCAGGGTTTTGACGCAGCATGGGCCCCAAAGTGACTGAGTGAAATCTTGTAGATTTCACTCAGCCACTTTAGAAGGCGTTCCTGCGCCGGAACGACCCTCCCTGCGCAGGAACGCCTCCTTCTGGCGCAGGGCTTTACAACGTGACGCATCTCCCAGATGCGTCACGTTCTAAATACCCCGCACCATATCGCATCTTTTGCGCCGCCGCTGCATCACAAAAGTGACGCAATGGCGGCGTAAAAGACACGCAAGGGGCTTGTAAATCTGCCCCATAGTGTCTTTGCGCAATAAAAAAATGCAATAGTTGCAATTCACAACAGTAAGCATTCTAGCATAAAACTATGTGGGTACAGAAGGCGGCCCATGACTGCATAGTTCTACGCTTATATGCAGTTTTCAAACTAGTGGTTAGTTTTATGTGTGTTAGTAGGCATATGTATACCCCACCCTATGATCATGGTAACTGACTCCAAGTAGTAAATAATACATATGACTCTAAACGATACAGGAGACTTACCACTAGTAACTTTTCAGTCATATTAGGCATACATCTGCTAAAGTTAGTTCTACATAGCCTAGGCAAAGCACTATACTGGTACTATGCAAAAATGTGAATTGACAAGAATAGGTAAACAGACATCACTGAAGGTAAATAAAAGAAACATGGGAATCAGTACAAGTGGTAGTTCAAAAACACAACAAAGCAAAGTTTCTCACACAAGTGGAAAAGGAACTTTATTGAGCCTGATGGAGCATGAGTTCTTGAACATCAATCTTCCAGCATAATGATTATACACCCTGTCACAGATCATATGGACATTTTCTTGTCGATGTGAAGAGTGTGACAAGCAATTATTTACAAACATTTCCTTAAACAGTGAAGTCTGAAATAAGAGATTTCCTTTCTGTGTTCTTCCGTTTAAACTAAACCATTTGGCAAATGACAAAAACACTCAATTGTTCTAAACACGACATGGTAAAAGAGTATAAAGTACTGAGAATTCTACAAATTCCTCATTTCTCACAATTTGATTTTTTTGAAAATCAGAATGAGATTTCAATACACAAGTTAAAAACAATATAAAAACAGGATGTACACAATTTCTCAAGTTAGACGTGGGTTCCTATTCTAGAGAGCCGCAGAGGTGAGTAGAATCTTATCAGTTTAAAGTCAGCAAGAATCTACTCTCTAGTTTAAGGAACACACACTATTGTTATTCAACAAGACATTAATTTCCAACATTACAGCTTAGACTCACTCTCGGGAATCAATCATATTACTTCAGGCTCTGGAAGCAGGTACACTCCCCTCTTTCTCAGGTCAACACAGTGATCCATGCGTGCCTACGTCCTTGAATTGTTACACTTGACAGACTACCAGATACAGTCAGGTCTTCCCACAAGGCACTCTCCCATCCAGGCACCTGCTCCTCCTATTTTTAGGGAGAACTTCACTATCATTCATCTATACATACAATAGACTATTTACTAGCTAGCAACAGGCATCTGCGGAAATACAGAGCACCTGCAATGGAAAAGCACATAACGTGAAAAACAAATAAGAATGAAATGTGCAGACCTTTCAGTCTTAAAGCTGTAAAAGTTGACATTTAAAAATGGCAACAGAACTGAAACTATCCTATTTTACAAAGCATATTAACTTGGGTGTGGCTCGTATTGGCTAAATGTGGTCCCCTACTACAAATTATTTGATTAATATGCACAATTTATTTAGCAATGTTAATCACACTTTGCTCATAAATGCATTTAATTAGGCAAATGTAAAATTATGCTTCCCCTATCCTCCCTTCCGATGGCTAGAATAGCCATCATATCAAACACATATGAGTCTCCAAGGAACACTATATCACTCTACTAAGTCCCTCATCCTATCCTTGGAGTTTTGCAACTCCTTTATCTCTTTGTAAGCCTTACTCTTTCTCTCTTCCATTTCCTCCCTATTTTGCCTTCTTCTTTCTTCCTTTTCCTTTCTTGCTTGCAAATGTCTTTATTTATTTATTTAGAACATTTTATGTAGCGCGAACATGACCACCGAGGGTATCAGAGCGCTTGACAGACTGTGCAGTAGGACGAGTACATGCAAACACAGATATTCAACATATTAGACTCCAAAGCACAGGTGCACTAGTACACATGGTTCAGTAAAAGCAAATATATAGTCCAAATCCAATAAGTAACGAAGAGAGATGTTCCTCAGTTTGATCTCTTTATTTCATCAAATAGAAAAAGCACAGTACAGACAACGCGTTTCGTCCCAGTGCAGGACTTCTTCAGGGCGCTGAGTGGAAGTTCTTAGAGTACCTCCATGGGTAAGCGGGGGTATAAGAAGAGAGCTGCGCACAAAGAAAATAAATTGTCAGGCAGTATTGAACAGGGACAATATTGAAGCCGTCCAAAAACAGGTCACGACCAGTCTCAAGGAGTAAAAGAAACCGGCCTGCAAATACGAGGTCAGAGTACAATTCCATTTGAGGGCTTAGGCGAAGTCAGAATTCAATCTTCACACTTACAGGTCCACTAAAAGGTGGGAGCCATCCAGGGGTACTAAAAGCTGAATCCCAAGGAGTGAGGCATTTGACCCGCAAATAAGAGGTCCAAAAATGGCACCGCCCACTAGTTTATGCTGACAATCAGCAGTTCAATACAGTGGCTACCGCCCAACAGCATGCACATATTCAGACCATGCCCGTTACAGCTGGGGTACCAGGATCGCAATCTGATAATTACGATCAGCATCAGTAACCTCCAAGATCGTCGACCAAACGGAAATCCCTGCAGCAGCCACAGGGATTTCCGTTTGGACGACGTTCCTTGTTTCTGGCAATTTTGCCTGAAGCAAGGTCACATAAGCGCCAAGAAACATTCTCAACCTGGGGTGGAAGTACCTGCAGGCGCTGCCATTGTGAAAGTAAAAGCAGGCGCCGAGGGGTAGAAGAATGTTTACAAAAAAAGCACTGGTCAATGCAAGAAAATATGCTTCAGCCAACGGAACTGCAGGAAAAGTAAGAGACCCACGCAGGACCGATAAAAAGTTGAGAAAAAGAGGGGCAAATACCTTAAAAATAAGCACAATCTCCCTCAAAAGGAAGCCCAAACCAAGGAGATATCCTACTAAAAAGCCCAAATTACGGTGGAGATCAAAAAGTGCAAAAGCCTAATTAAAAAACACAAGCATGGGAGCAGAAGCAACGGTGGGGGAGGCAGATATAAAAAAGGAACAACTGTGGCATTAAGAGGAAGTGGGAGGTATAATGCTACATTTGGATGTGAGCAACCAGGGCACTGAAGCTACACACAGACAAATAATAGCAGAGCAGGAAACCAAGAAAAAAAATAGTCCACCAAAGAACAGATAAAGAACCATAGCGGAATGAGACAGTATTACGTCCCTGATCTGTGGGAAAGTAAATATTGCTTGTATCACCGTACGCTTGTCAGTGTTATGTTTCAGTGGGCACCTCATGTTTGTGTTTCAAGCTGCACTGAGGCTCACAGTTAGGTGTGTAATAATGTAGACATGCTCACACCAAACTATACACGAAGTGGCATGGGCATTGTGTGCGCGTTTACACTATAGAGCACTTTGTGTTATGTTGTTGTCAGACTCAGCAAACAGCACATTTATTGTGTTTGTCTATCTATGCAATAAGCTAAGAGATTATATGTTCATCGCTGGGCCATATGGGTATATCAATTACATGTGTATCAGTCCAGGCAACAGGACACAATGATGTATATTTGTCTGGAATGGGAAAATAGTAAAACAGGGTGGGCTTACAGACTTTATCAGCTGTTAAAATCTGTGGGGCAGATTTATGATGACTGGCGCATCCCCAGGGATGCGCCAGTCATCCTGCGCCGCTGCTCCGCCACCCATGGTGCGCCGCATTTACAATGCGACGCACCATGGGGCAAAAACAGCACAGATGCGTGACGCATCTGTGGCGTAAAGGTGGCGCATTGCTGGAGCTGCATCGCAAGCGCGACGCAGCTCCAGCAAGGCTCGGGGGTGCCCCATCTCCACAATGCTGCGTCAAGACCTACGCCTGCTTCAAGCAGGCGCTGGGTTTTGACGCAGCATTGTCCTGTAAGTGACTGAGTGAAATCTCATAGATTTCACTCAGCCACTTTTAGGAGGCGTTCCTGCGCAGGAACGCCCCCCCCCCTGCGCAGGAACGCCTCCTTATGGCGCAGGGCTTTACAACGTGACGCATCTCCTAGATGCGTCACGTTGTAAATAGGGTGCATTATTTGCGCCGCCGTTGCGTCAAATAAAGTGACGCACCGGCGGCGCAAGGCCTTCATAAATTTTCCCCTGTGTGTTCTATGGCTTCCATTGTCTACCCTTTGTATAGTGTGTTCATCCCCTCCCTCTCTCCCGGGCATGGTGGCATCGAATTCTTATGAGCATTACTCTGTGCACTGGTCCACATCTATTTTAAGTGTATGGCTCTATGTTTTCGGTCACCAAGAAGTGTTTAAAAGTGCTACATGTCTCCTTGAAAATGGGATAAATGAATGCAACTATGTGGTCTGGTAGAAAAGTTCGAGTTCAGATGGTGTGTGGGGGTGGTGGCGGGTCTAACCGTGCCCGAAAGTAAGATAATCGGATAGGTATGCCGGCAGGCAATGAGGCACAGCTGTGAAACATAATATTCCATGCAGAGTGTCATACACTGCAACCTCTCTTACTCGGATTCTCTAGTGAGTGTCGGGCATAACTGCTGTGTAAAAGAGTATGTGGGCAGTACAGCAATTAGCATCAGACACTTTTGTGGTATCTGTTATAGCGCAGAAAAGCTGTTACACTATGCACTTTAAATTTAAGGTGAAAGGTGAAGAGACAATGCTTCGCCAAACTTATTTTTCTCCGCAGAGCGGTAAAACAACACCAAATCTTAAGTTTTTTATTCATGAAAATAAACAATATGTCTTCACTGCAAATATGATTGCATTTGGTCTATTTATTCAATGCAAATTTTTTTCAGTGGCGTAGCAAGACCTGTGTGATCCCTGCTTTTGCCCCCCTGTAGGCCGCAATTAAGAGCAGGGGGTGTGCTTTCGATCCCTGCTGTGGCGCCCCATGATGGCCACAGGTAAGAGCGGGTGGGTAATCACTGCCCCAAAACTCGTGTTGCCCAGCATGGTCCATCCCCCCCCCCCCCTTCTATGCCACTGAATATTTTTGTTTAGATTCGCCCACCTCAGAGCTTAGCGTTCAAGAGATAAATGAGAACAATTCAAATATTTTAAAAAATACCTGAGGAGTCTGTAAAGAAAGAAAGCTAAGTACTTTGTGGTCCAAGTGCTGTGGTAACACAAAGCCTAATTTCTGAGGCAGTGAGAGGTGTCAGGGGTGAGTTAACCCAGGATCAATTCTTGAAGCAATGACCGCACATAATTCTATTGCAAACAAATGCTACTTGCCTTCATGAAATTCTGCAGCATTTTTTTGAACACTGACTGAAGCTGCAAGCCCTAAATCCGATGCTAAGTTTGCCATGTCTCTCCACGTTGTAAATTAAACATGTTTCAAGTTCATGACTTTCATTTTACAACCCAGCATCATTCCTGATTCCAGTAATGTGAGGGCCTTTCCTTCTGAGAAGCAGCATGTCAAACGATGTGCAAGAAGAAATGTAAATACAAAGAAGAGTTTAATTTATAACAATAGAGCTCCCTCTTGTGGCTGCAGATCATGTCATGTAATTACAAGTTAAATTGAATCCTACTATGTCTCTGAATGGTTGACTGCGCAGGTAAACTCCGCGCTGCCTGTGTTGGCAGAGTTCTTGTCAAACTTTGCACTCCAAGCAGAACGCAAAGTCGCCTTACACTACAAACTCCACTGGCAAGCGATGTTTGCCACCTACCCTTAGTATCCATTATAACCATTCCTTTTGACATTCTGACTTACCTCTGTGTGTTAGGTGGATTAATTTTCAGGATGGCAGCAATTCTTTCTTGTGATACCTTCCATGCTCCCTTCTCAATGCGATGTTCTAGGTACAACTGCCTGGATACCCAAACAGGTGATTGGCCACGCTCTATAAATTCTGATGGATTGATTGATTGAGCTACAGGACTGCTTTCTAACAAAATTACAGTTTGCTCGGGTACACCTTGTGTAGTGATGCCGTCTAGTTGTTGCACGTCACGTAACGACGCGACGTGCGACGGCCATGTTTAGGGCTGCGCGCGCAGCGCGAGTGAGTGGCGCGAACAGTCGAGGTAGAGACAGCAGCGGCTCGGCGCTCCTTAGGACTCTTATAGTAATAAACACCTGTTCAACCATAACGGAAGCAGCGTCCTCATTGGGGGGGGGGGAATACCAACATTACAATGGGGACGAGGGTGGGATTCTAGACCCCCCTAACCCCCAGAGAGAACAAAATCACCGAGGAAAACACCAGCTACCGGTGGCCGAGGGACAAGCAGTGAGGAACAGAACCACGGGAACCTGCAACCAGGAGGGACTGACGGTCAAGAAGAAACCAGCAGTCTCCACGCAGTTACCGCACCCTAAGGAGCGTGGCAGAGCCCGGCATCTCCCAGGAGGCACCAGGGACACCAAGCAAGGCACGCTTGAACACGTGACGACCCACGCGACAGGGAAGACCGCGCTGGATCCCCCACCCAAGATCGAGGGGGCTGACGGAAGTGGTCCCCAGGCTCGCACAGGCAAAGAAGAGCAGGACAACACGCCGGGAAGTCCCAGAGGCCAAGGGGGCGCGCATCCCACGATCAAGAGCGAGAAGATGAGGAGCGCGCAGGCAGGGTACGCAATGGCGCCAGTGCAGTTCCTGCCCAGACCAGGAGAACCGCTAATGACGTGGAAAGACTGGAGGGAGTACATCGACAATTTCATAGGAGTCCTGGAGGATGAGAATGAAGAACAATTCAACTCCAAGAGGAAGAAATGCATCCTACTCCTCAACCTGGGCCCGGAAGGCCTGAGAATTTACAAGAGCCTAGTACCAAAAGAAAGAGGAAGCACCGGTGGGGACGTATATGCCCACGCCATTGAAGACCTGAACGAGCACTACAGGCCAGCGGTGTTTGTCTCAGTGGACCGGTTCAATTTCCAGCAAAGGAAACAACGCCAGGGAGAGACGGTGGAGGAGTACGTAGCGGCGCTGAAAAGACTGGCATCCACATGCAAGTATGATAATTGGGAAGAGGAGTTCATCAAGGATCAAGTGGTGATGCATACCACGAGCACATCTGTGCAGGACAAATTGTGGGCCAGTGGGGACACCACTCTGAAGGAGGTAATGGTAATCGTCAAAAGAGCAGAACTGGCGCGCAGGTGTGCGGAAGCAACAAGGAAAGAGACTACCCCCAATACCATGGTGAACAGAATAGATGAGGAGGAGCCCCGCAAGGACTATAAGAACAAGGGATCATTGGTGAAGGGGCACAATAAATGGCAAGGTAACCCAGGCCCTCCAGGGACACAAGCGGGTAGCAGCAAGAAATCATGCTATCGGTGCGGGAGCTGGTCCCACGAGGCACACGACAGGAAGTGCCCAGCATTTCGCGCCAAATGTTTGTACTGTGGGATAGTAAGCCACTATGAGAAGGTGTGTCGGAGAAAGGCCTCGAAGAGCATGGTGAAATATGTCGGTCAGGACGGTGAAGAACAAGAAGAGGGCGCAGAGGAAGACGTTGTCACAGTCATCTACATAGAAGACCAAGTACTAGGAGTGGACGGTCAAGTACTGAGCGTCGACGGCAAAAGAACGATGAAACCGGTCCTGGAGATGCTGATAGGCGGAATACCGATAAAGGTGGTGGCTGACACGGGTTCACCCTACACTATCATCCAGAGAGCGGTATGGGAGGAGAGTTTTGCACCACACCTAGGCCCAGACCTGGAGAAGCTGGACATCCGGCCAGTGACGTACAATGGGGACAGCATTCCCATGGCGAGATTCAGACCACTGAATTTTGAGTTCCGAGGCCGGTCCGCGTTCTGCAAACTGTACATATCCGAGAGAGGACCATCGGTCCTAGGATGGCTTGACCAAGGCGACCTGGGCATCAAGCAGGACCCAGGGGGAAAGGAACAGATACTTCTCACGGAATTGGAAACCTGGCCTGACCTAGACAAATGGAAGGCAGAGTACCCCAAGGTCTTTGGAGGCACAGTTGGGAGGATGGAGAAATTTGCGCACAAGATAGTCCTCAGGGAAGATGCCACGCCAGTCGCCCACAAAGTGAAGAATGTTCCTTTGGCGGTGAGGGACGCAGTGCAAGAAGAACTACAGGACCTGGAAAGGAAAGGGATCATCGAACCCATCACGAGTGCGGAGTGGCTCGCGCCCTTGGTGGTAGTGAAAAAGCCAAGTGGGAAGGTCAGGCTGTGCGTCGACCTGCACGAACTGAACAAGAGCATCGTGGTGGAGAGATTCCCTTTGCCCCGGATTGAGGAGATGCTGGCTAGAACCAGGGGGGTCAAATGGTATTCGACCATAGATCTGACCTCCGCATACCACCAGATAGCCCTGCACCCGGAAAGCCGAAAGCTCACGTCCTTCATCACTCCATTTGGGTGCTATCAATTCTGCCGCATGCCGTTCGGGCTAGCCTCGGCGGCTGCAGTGTTCCAAAAGTTAATGCACCAACTGTTTAAGGACACAGACGGAGTCCAATATTTCCAGGACGACATCCTGGTAATGGTACGGGACAGACCGGATCAAGATAGCAAGCTCGGAAAGGTACTGAAGATCCTTGAGAGTAAGGGCCTCACAGCCGAGTGGACCAAGTGCCGGATAGGAATGGAGTCCGTTACTTACCTGGGACACGAGATAGGGGTGCGAGGGATTACCCCGATGGCTGACAACGCGAGGGCCATCTGTGAGGTGCCGCCACCCTCCAACAAAGAAGAAGTCCGATCGTTCCTCGGAATGGCGGAGTATTATAGTAAGTTTGTGCAGCACTTCGCCTCCAAAACACACCACATGAGGCAGATGACCAGAGACAACATAGAATTCTGCTGGTCGGAGGAAGCGCAAGGAGAATTCGAAGTCATCAAGAGAGAGGTGGCCGGAGCAGTACCACTCCAAGGATATGACCCCCCAGGGAACCACAGTGCTCACCACAGATGCCAGCGACAAAGGGCTGGGTGCGGTCCTTATGCAAGATCGAGGTCGAGGCAGAATGGAAACGATCAGTTTTGCATCCCGCACGCTGAGTGAAACTGAAAAGAAGTACAGCGTGATCGAGAAGGAGATGCTGGTGGTCGTGTGGGCCATGACCCGGTTCAGGCAGTTCTTGTGGGGCACGCAGTTCTTATTGAAGACAGATCACAAGCCCCTACTGAAGGTGTTGACGTCCAGCGGACATGCAAGTGCCACGCCAAGAATCTCAAAGATGACCCTCAAACTGCTAGAATTTAGGTACAACGTGGAACACATCCCCAGCAGCAGGAACAGGGTGGCACACTATCTGAGCCGAGCAGCAGCCATGGATCAGTGTGGAGGAGAACAAGCCGGGGCAGAAGAAATGGTGGCACTTCTGGAAGACCACGAGACAACCATCGGTCATCAGGAATGGAAACAGGCATATGGACAAGATCAGATCCTGGAGGAGGTAAAATCATACATCACTGGGGGATGGCCAGACAAAAGACATACCCGAGGGGACCTCAGCCCATACTTCGAAGTCAGAGAAGAGTTGTCGGTGGATGACCTAGGAGTGTTTGTATACAGAGGGGAGAAAGTCATCCCCAGACTATTGGACATGCTCCATGAAGGACACTTGGGGATAGGGAAACTGAAACTGAGGTCCAAGCAAAACTACTGGTGGCCAGGGATGGACGTAAGGGCCGAGAGGCACGTCAGAGACTGTCCACAGTGCCAAGGGACAGACAAAACGCTCAATCCACTGCGCCCAGCTCTTGGCAAGTTTGACCCCCCCGAGGAACCCGTGGGAGGAGTTATCAGTGGACATACTAGGCCCTATCCTCGACACGCATGGAGTCCAGAAGTATGTTTGCGTCCTGGTGGATAGATACTCGAAATGGCCTGAGTTGAAAATAGACGAGGCGATGGATACGGAGACCATCATAAAGTTCTTGGCCGACACATTTGTGAGGGAAGGAATCCCGAAGTCCATCTTAAGCAACAATGGTCCCCAATTAAGATCAGAGAAATGGAACAACTTCATGCAAAGAAATGGGATTCAGGCAAAACACACGTCAATATACCACCCGGCTGGGAACGGACTCGTGGAGCGATTTAACAGAGTGGTGATGGGCTCAGGCAGCCATCTCCAACAACAAGGACTGGGAACGTGAGATAGAACACATGGTGTGGGCGTACAGGATCACCCCCACAGGAACAGGGTACAGCCCCTTCCAAATATTGAGAGGCCGCGAACCATTCACCCGGGATAACTGTGTTTGGAAGGAAAAGGTCATAACAAGCGAATGGTCTCCTGCTGTGGTGCGAGCCAACCTGGAAAAAGCACAAGCTACTTACTCGAGACACTATAATGACCGGAAGAATGTTAAAGAGACAGTGTTGGAGAAAGGAGAATGGGTACGAGTAAAGTTGGCCACACTGAGGAGGAAGGGAGACAGTAAGTACAGCAAGCCCCTGCAAGTCAAAGAAGTGATGGGCAGAGCAGCTTTGCTGAGTGATGGCAACGTGTGGTCACAGGACCGCATGGCAAGATGCAACAGAGTGCAACGATGGGACCAAGGCGGAGAAGAAGTAGAAGAAGAGACTCAAGAACAAGAACGATCAAATGGAGACGTGGAGGTGAGCAGAGGAGAACAGCGAGGGGAGAGGACTGAGAATGGTGATCAGGGAGCAGTGAATGAAGCGGAAATGAGCAGACGAGATGGAGGCGCAGCCGCGCTTGAAAGCGGAGGAAGGAATGAAGGGTCACAGGAAGGAGTGATTATGCCTGCCCCCCAGAGAATCACACGGAGTGGTAGGGCATTGATCAAGCCCTCAAGATTTCGAGACTTTGATATGAACGACGGACAGTGAGTTAAATGTTGTTTGGGAAAAAGGGGAGATATGTAGTGATGCCGTCTAGTTGTTGCACGTCACGTAACGACGCGACGTGCGACGGCCATGTTTAGGGCTGCGCGCGCAGCTCGAGTGAGTGGCGCGAACAGCCGAGGGAGAGACAGCAGCGGCTCGGCGCTCCTTAGGACTCTTATAGTAATAAACACCTGTTCAACCACAACGGAAGCAGCGTCCTCATGGGGGGGATACCAACATTACACCTTGTTTCTATTCCCAGGCAAATCATTTATCAGCTCAATCGCATCCTGTTTACAGGTTTCACTTCTTGTGTGCTTGACACCACTAACATGTCATCAATATACTGAATAAGCACAGAGTTACAGAGCAATCTTAAAGACTCTAGATTTTTCTTCAAGATCTCATTGAAGATCGAAGGGCTCTCTTTATATAGCCCTGTAGAACTTTGCACCATGCCAGGACGTCATCCTGGAGCTGAAATGAGAAGAGGAATTGACTTTCCTCATGCAAGGGGATAGAGAAAAATACCTGACCCGTGTCGGCCACTATGAATGCATCACAGGGTATCTGAAATAATATTACAGCTGGATTCTGTACCAGAATCCAGCTGTAATATTCTGGACAATATGGAATAAAATTTGATTCATCTTTCATGGATCCTGTATGATTCTGCATTTGTTGTTCGGCTTCTCTAAACCCATAATCGATTTACATGGACTTCCCATTCTTTCCTTCAAATCCAAAATTGAATCATCGACTGAGTCGTTGGCGTAATTCCAACCACTGTCTCAGGTGAGATTGTATGGTGGCATTCTCGGACAATCAGCATTAGATTTAAATCTTATTTGGACAACTTCTACACCTTTAAGAAGTCCAATGTTTTTCCCTGAGAAATCACACACTTTACGTTCCACTGTATCTCTTAAATCGGAAGGTAAGTGCTCTACTGTTCTCACAGGGAACAGCCAAACCACTGTTCCTTGTCTGGCCATTTTAAATTTAACATCCTTAGCATGTGTTTGAAACTTGACAACATCTGCTGTACAGTAAATAGTGCAATTTAACCTGCACAAAAAATCCTCCTAAACTGGTTTACAGTCCTTGAATCACATACACCAAATTGGTTTTCTTCTTCAAATAAGCCAATTTTAACAGGAACTTTCTTTGATACAGGGTTAGTTATTTGTTTATTTGAAACACCTACAACTTGGAATTCTTTTACCGAGAGGGGTAGATCTTGAACCTCTGCTGTTCTAACAGTGGAGCACCAGTGTCGCACAAAATGGACACCTGATGGTCATTCACCTCACCCTCTCCAAATGGACCACTCTGGTCTACCTCCAAGACTGTGCCAAGCATGCAATCTTCCTTCCACCTTACATATCATCATGGTGTTTGATCTTAGTCTAAACTGTCATTCTCAAACATGTGGTACTGCTGAAATGGGTTCTAACTCCGGAATGGATCCAGGTTTGCTCCTGGGGATTGATTGACATTGAACCTAGTGTTACCCATGTTCTGCAGGGGAATTGGTGCTTGCAGGACTTGCATCAATAGGACTTGTGACTGATTTCGATTTATCAAATTGCTAAGAGCTCTAAAACATTTCATGACTATAATGATTTAGCAATGAAAATGAAAAATCTCAATTGAAATATGCAGCATTTACTTTGAATCACAATTCATTACAGATTGACTCTTGCGTCCAATCTCAACGCAGTCCTTTTATCCATAAACCTATCGCAGTGAGAAACATGATGATGCAACACCCAGTGCAACACTTAGTACCAAGTGACCTATCTAGCCACGTCACTTTCTCATGCAATCTTCAAACTTGCAGCATTGCAAACCCTCCTTTGCAATTTTATATACCTCAACTTCTACAAACACTAAAGCAAGCACAATACACAAATAACTCGTATCTGGTCCATTAAGACACTCACACAAGAAAAAGTCAGGAATATGACTTTGCAACTTCCGCACACACTTTCATAATCACTTAATCTCGACTCTAAGCTTGCCCTTTGTGCAATAGGGTCTACTAGCACTAATCACTATTAGTATACTCACAACAATTCTTTACAGGTACCTATCTCATTTGTGTGGTTGATGGTACCTCACGGACCAACATCACCAAACCTAGCACACAAGTTAAACCACAATATATTCTGAGCAATCCTGGGATCTAGGGCTGTGATGAGTCTGATAGCAACTTGAACTGCTCAGCACCAAGCACATATGCACATTTATACAACTAGACCATAGGCATCACCAGATGCAAAACACACAACTTTAACACCATATGTTCTACATAAACAATTACGAAACACAATCCTAATAATACTCACTCTTCTACACCAGCAAACACCTTTGGAGCTGCCAAAACCATTGATCTTAAAAGTTGGGCCATGGCATGGACTTTAGGAACATGGGCATTTTGGACTGAGGCAAAATTCAGTCAAGTCTACCTTTTCTGGACCTTTCTACTTCCTTCTCTCCCGTAATAAAACTGCCACTCTGCTACCACACAATGAAACAGGGATTCTTGAACCTCAAACGTTCGGTATTGTCTAAGAGTGTTCAGAAAATGTAACTCAGCTTGCGGAATTGGCAGAATTTGGTTACTTAGCATTACTCTCGTAATGCCGAGTTCTGACAAAATTCCGGCAATCGCTGACTGGTGGTATTTTGCTCCTGTTCAAGCAATTCAATGACAACAGGAACAACATAAGGCTCTAGCAAGCAAGCTGTTGAGCAAGAGTTTGGTGTCCCCTAGCGCGATTTGTGATCACTAGGAAGCCATCTTCCACCATTCTGGCACCATTTACTATTGTGAGTGGTCACATTCAGAGGGCTGCTACTTGGGTACATTTAAAGCAGCAAAATCAACACAACATTATATTTTCTTCAAACTATTCTACCAGAATGAACAGTTCAGGCACCTTTTTGCACAAAAAATTTTTTTTTGCTTTACTTTTCTTTTAACAGGAAGGAAGTTCCACAGACACTCAAACTTGCTTTTTCTGTCCAGAAGGCTTCTCTCAGTGCTTTGTCCATCCCCTGGTCACTTTTCACTTGGATTTTGAGGGGGAAGGATCACTGTCTCCTTTGTGTGCAATTCCTGGTACATATACCATTGGGTTTTTAAGGAATGTTTGTGAGAAATCAAGTAATTTAAAGAACTTTTAGATAACTTTATTTTTTAATGAGGAGCGTGTACCAGTATATTTCTACTTTGTTTGTTTTTTCTTCCAGTTTTAAATTTGATTGTAGGTGGCTTGAAGTTGCTGTAGGGGCCTATTTTGCATTAACCCTTTTAGTTTTCTGTAAGGGAAAACACCTGCACAGGTTTGGGGGGCTGGGAGCCTGGTTTTAAAACGTTTAAAGTACTTTTCACAATGTTCTTGTGTGTTGTTTGTGTATTTTGCACTATTATTTTGCTCATTTTACAGTGGGGCCTTGTCTGCCCATGTACCACGGCCAGCCAGTCATTACTAGGCATTGGGTATGTATTAAGAAACTGTTTCTGTGTTATGTTTTTTATCAATCTACAGATTTAGGGATGGCCTTGGATTAAATGCAAAATGTGTTGTTTTTTTTTTCTATAAGTGTTAAAGTATTTTGGTGTGGTCATTTTTTATGCCTTGGGATGTTTGTGGTTTGTGAATTTTTAAAGGTGACATCATTTTTATTTTCATTTTTGGTATTGCTCATTTAATGGTTGTGTTTTCTTCTTTGTTTACCATGTCTCCTTTCTTAGCAGGCCAAGTGATTATTTTTTGTGTGGCCAGTGTGTGTGTTTGCCAAAGGCCATCATCTTGTCTTTGTTCTCCATACCATGTGCCAGGGTGGCCATTTTGAATTGTGTAGTGAGTGTACTTTTTGCCATAAGTCTGAATGTGTTCTTTGTCATCCATGCCTTTGCCCTTGGTGTATATGTGGCGGCAGCCATTTTTTGGTCACTATACTTTGCTTTTGCCATAGGCCGGCGTGTTCTTTGTTGTCCAGGCCTTCACCCTTTGTGGCCATGTGTCAGGGCAGCCATTTTGTGTGGCCAGTGTTCTCCCTTTCATCCACTGTTCAACGCCATTTTCAAGGGACCTTGATAGAGGAGGCCTATGACTTTGTTTTTTGTAAAATGTTTCTTTTGTCCCTGATGTGAGTTTAATTTGCTTGAGAATTATTGTTTTGTGTAGCTGCAATGTCTTTTTAATATATACTTTTTCAATTTTTTCCTCCGCCTCCTTGCCTTCCTTAGGATTTCTCATAGTCCCGAGAGAGACATATTTGGTTTTCCCTGTACCCTTTGCCTGCGGATGTATGACGTTACAACGCATGCTTTTACCACGCATGCTGTTACAACGCAAGTATTACAACGCAAACCTTTACAACGCATTACACTTGGGGGTGCTGGATAGTGAATAGTTTAATTTACTATTTCAATTCCAGTACCCGTGGACACTAGGGAAGGTAATGGATAGTAAATTAAAACTATTCCCTATCCTAGAGCGCCCCCCAGTGTAATGCGCTGTAAAGGTTTTCGTTGTAATACTTGCGTTGTAACAGCAATGCGTGGTAAAAGTTTCGTTGTAAAGGATGTTTCCCTTTGCCTGCCATAGGCGAACACCAGCAATACTTTTTTAAGGATTATTACATTTTTCCCTGCACACTGTGCTTGCCGTAGATGTCTCATCAGAGGCGCACACCAGCAATATTTTTTTTAATGATTATTCCCATTTCCACCTGCATCCCTGGCCTACCAAAGACATCTCATAGGTGCACACAAGCAATATTTCTTTAAGTATTATTCCATTTTCCCCTGCACCTTCTGCCAGCCACAGACCTCTCATAGGACTTAGAAGCTCATAAAGTAAAGTTTTCAATCTATATGTTAGTGAAATATTATGGTTTTGTTTGAATGGATAAACTGTTGTTAATTAGTTGTGGTGTGACCTCACTAAATTATATTGTCTGCTGATTTAAACTGCAAATGCCACATTTCACAGATTTCTTTTTCTTGTTTTGTTGCTTTTAGATGCATCACCACAAACAGTACAGCCACACAGAAGGCTGGCAATGACACACAACACTTCTGCTTTCACTTGTGCAGCTAAGTTCCAACTGCCAATGGTAAGAAGGTAAGAAAGAACTTGAAGATGGCCTCAAAGAAGGGTGTTGCTGGTAACGGTCCCGATGGAGCCGAGGCGGCTCGTACTGATGATGAAAGGCGACACTGATTGGTCTAGGTATGTGGAAATTCGGTTGGTCCTGGCTGCGGAAGTTGCGAAACGCAATATTGCTAGGGTATGGGGGGGCGATGACACTCCTGCAACTGGAGGAATGGAGGCAAGACCTTGACTGGTGCCAAAGGGGCCTAAGAAACTGTAATCAAAAGTAGGGGGGTTGCTAAAAATGGAAGAAAGCGTTCTCTGGGGTAGACATAGAGGGGTAGGGGTGATGGGGATTGCTGATTGTCCATGTTGTTCCCTCATGATTATTTTACTGCTGATTCCTGGGATATCTCCAAATGTGGACTGTTGGAACTACTTTGTGCTGTAGGTACTCCTGAGCAGTGTTAATAAAAATATATATTTTTTTTAAAACAGAAAGAAGGGTGTTTCTGCCAAGAAAGTGGACAGGGAGAAGAAGAAGGGCATTGCCACCACTGGCATGCCACCCTCCACCTTTTTCAGGCGACGTGGTGTACCTGCTGCTCCTTCCTCTGGGCAATAAAAGGCTGGGAGCAGCACTCCCACATCACATCATCAACAACACCACCCCAACCGAAGGCTAAACTCAAGCCCACATCTCTGCCATGCATCCACTACAGTCCTGGTGACAAGCAGTGAGTCTGAACTGGATTTGTCTCAGCCGCATAGTACCCAATCGAAGGAAAGTGGATAACAGAAGCCACAGTCAGCAACAGTTCTTACTGAAGAGCAGAACAGGAGGTTGAGCTTCCTGCTGAGCAAGATGTTGCTCTACAACCTTTGGCTGTACGAGCTCCAGCAAAAATATAAGAAAAAGAAAGCTACTCAATCACCTTCTCCAAGCCTCCTTCTGATGATCTGGACTAGGATTGGATACTGATCGAGGCCAAGACCCCCTGAGAGACAAGGGAACAAGAAAGTTCCTGAAGGCTTTAGAATTATGGAAAGTGAATTGATGATGATGAGCCAGTGATTGTCAGTTTGAAAGGCAGCTCAGAGGACACTGAAATGGTATATCCTATTCATCCTGCTTAGTGGGATGTGGCACTGGTTCCACCATCACCACTACCAGCTTCCATATTCAGGGCCCAAGCTGAGACCTGCATCCACCATTAGCACAATCAAAGTACTCCCTGCAGAGTAACGAATGACACAGCCACCTACCTCTAGTTCTTCCAGCATTAACAGTAGCACATTTATAAAGTTATCCTCCCCAGTTTGGAACTTCTTCACGTTTAGCAAGCAGGAGGATCGCATTGGAATATGCTTCATTTGCCACATGAGTGTTTGTCGAGCTAAGCCAGGTTCACACTACGGTACTGGAGGGCAAGCGTCCCAGCTGGGAATATAATACATCACACAATCTGGTGGGAGGAGCACCTTGAAAAGATATGAGCTGATGGTGGCGGTAATGAGAGAGGGGAAGCAGCTGAGTGAAAAGTGATAGAGGAAGGAGATCATGAGGAAAAAGAAGATGAAAGCATTACACAAAGCAGCGCTGTCCCCTGTAGTGTGCCAGCATCACCTGCATTAGCAAACTCCAAATTGCACAAGACTCAGATGCAGACAGTTTTGCCACATCCAGTGATTCCCCCAAGGTGCTCAATGAGTCTGCCTCCTCCTGATTCTCTCCTGGAGTCGCATGTTTTAGTGGCACCACACGTGGCTAAAATATTAGCACTGGACCTCCTCCCTTTATTTGTGGAAGGAGTGGGACTTTTTGGAGTTTGTGGTGGTCATCTGCTTGAAATGGAAGGTTCCCATCCAGACCTATTTTGCAGCTCCGTTCAGTCAAAAAGCCATGTCTTGAGTGTCTTCCTGAAGATGTTCAGGGAGGGGGCACGTCTGATGTTGATCAGGAGCTTATTCATGGTCTTGGCCGCGATATAGGAGAAGGCTCCTCCACCTGTTCTGGCTCTGGGGATGCACAGGGTTTTGGTAAGTGCGAGGTCAGAGGATCCGAGGTTCGTCTTGGATATGTGGAAGGAGATTCTCTCATTGAGGTATTGGTGTCCGTTGTTGTCGATGTATTTGTAGGTGTGTGTGAGTATCTTGAAGGTTACTCTCTTCTCAACGGGGAGCCAGTGGAGGTTCCACAGGTGTTGGGTAATGTGTTTTTGTCGAGCGATGCTGAGGGCGAGTCTAGCTGTGGTGTTCTGCATGGTCTGGAATTTGCGGAGCAGAGACTTGCTGATCCTGGCATAGAGGGCATTTCCGTAGTCCAGTCTGCTGGTTATGAGTGTGTGGGTGACGGTCTTCCTTGATTCAAGGGGGATCCATTTGAAGGTCTTTTGGAGGATGCTGATGATTTTAAAGCAGCTGGAGGCAACGGCACTGACATGTCGGGTTATGGTTTCCGATGTGGTCCATGGGGGTGGGGGGCTGCCGAGGGCAGTGGGCCACCAGTTGTTGTCCCATGCAGAGGGGGAGGGTCAGAGGACCTCTGTCTTCTCTGAGTTGAGCTTCAGGCAGCTGCTGCTCATCCAGGATGTGACGTCCTTCATTCCTTCCTGGAAGTTGAGTCTGGTGGTGATGGGGTCCTTGGTAAGGGAGAGGATGAGCTGGGTGTCATCAGCTTAGGATACTATGCTGAGTCTGTGCTGTCTGACAATGTTAGAGAGGGGGGCCAAGTAGATATTGAAGAGCTTGGGCTGAGTGACGATCCTTGTGGTACTCTGCAGTTGATTTCTGTGGGTTCGGATAGAAAGGGTAACAGTCTAATTCTTTGGGTTCTGCCAGTGATGAAGGATGCCGGCATACAGGCATCATGGAGCCAATGATGCCTGTATGCCGGCATCATGGGCGCTGGTGGTGAGAGTGCAGTGAGAGACAGTGTCATACGCTGCAGAGAGGTTGAGTAGGATCAGGGCTGAAGTGTGTCCTTATTCCTCATGTAACGCAACTGGTGCTCAACCGATCTGATTCCTCATACAAGCTCGTACTATAAAAAAAAGGCAACTTCAGAGGTGAATGCAAGCGAGGCTGAGCAAGCGCCAGTAGCAATGACCATTCAGAGGATGGTTCATGACTTTCTGGATGACCCAAAAGAGGTCTACCGGGATCAAAACCCATTGTTCTGTTGGTATGGAAAGATGTGAAATGGCCAGAGCTCAACAGTCTGGCGATAAAGTATGTGGCTTGTCTTATAGCCAGTGTGTCTTCTGGTCATGTGTTCAGTGTAGTAGGCACAGTTGTCACAGTCAGAAGGATCTTTCTATCACCTCAAAATGTTGATAGAAAGATCATGATAAAGACCATGATAAAAGTGGACTAACACTTCATATCACAAAATTCCACTGGTCCTAAAGCAGCGCACTAAGAGGATGAGGGCAATTGGTCAGACTCAAGTGTGTTAACTGACCAACTTCTGGGAGAAACCCCTGAGTTTGAGGGCAAACTCTACTTCCCTGACTAAGGCCACCTCAGTACTTTTAGACATTATCATCAAACTGCTTCGCAAAAAAGAGATATAGAAGAACAATTATATATTTGGTGTCTGACTTATGCATACCCATTTATTCACATGTATGGAGTGGAGTTCGACCAGTGTGCACAGAAGCAGCCTTCCCATTCCTCAGTACCATGGAGGTATCCTTAAAAAGAAAGATGATGCAAAATACAGGGGACTTGAGGCAGTGCGGAGGTTGGTGTGGTGTCAGTTCCTTACTGTTGCAGAGAAGGTGATGAGTTGGTTCCTTAATGCCGGGCAGGAGAAGGGGTGTGTCAGTTCCTTACTGCTACAGGGTAGGTGATGCAGTGGTTGCAGGTGTGATAACTCAGTTCCTTACTGTGGAGGGGCATACATGAGGTGTTGAAAGTCAAGTTGTGAGGCTTCTGTTTCGCAGCGTCGATGATGAACCCGGCCACGGGTGTCGGAGCGTTGCACCACGGACTTTGATGCTCAATACTTCTGTAATGGCAGATCTTCTGAGGCACTGCACCATCGTCAAAGCCTGTGGTGCAAGTCACAGTCAGTGCATTGAGTTGCACCATGGCTCTGATGCAGGCAGTGGTGCAGCATCAGAGTTGCAGACAGGTGTCGGTTCCGAAGTTGATTGGTGTCAATGCCTTGGGTCTGGCTTAGTAACACCCCGGACCCAAGGACCCAGGAACTGAAATTGGCACCACTTGGCAAGTAGGGCTCCTCAGCAGAGGGGCCCAGTGATTGCAGGTGAAGCCTTTTATGGCCCTGAGAATTCTTCACAGGAGACAAGCTCATCTTAAGCCCTTGGAAAACCTTGGAAGAAGGATGTAGAAAGCAAAGTCCAGTCCTTTCACTCTCAGGAAGAAGCAGCATGCAACACACCAGTACTTCCTGACAGCTATCCAGCTCTTTTTCCTGGCAGAATATCCTCAACCCAGAAGTGTTCCGAGTTTATAGTGCCACAGGTCCAGTACTTACAACCATTTTAGCCTTTGAAGTAGGCAACCTTTGGAGAAAAGTCTTTGTAGTGCACAAGACACTGCCCTGGCTCCAGACACACTGCGGGGGTGGTGACTTATTTGTGTGAAGACAGGCACAGCCCTATTCAGGTGTCAGTGTCAACTCCTTCCAGCACGCTAGCTCAGGAAGACCCATCAGCCTGGTCAACAACCGGGTCTGGCAGCTTAGTGGACTAATATGTCCACTGTAGAGGCCTGTGTTCGTCCTCATGGTCACAGGTTCAAATCACGGCAGATCCACTCGGCTTTTCATCCTTCTGATGATGATAGAATGAGTACCATTGAGTTGGGTAACAATAAACATCTGTTATTCCACACCAAGAGCCATATGGGTAAACGTGTTGTAGTGTAGTTCCTATAGTAACATACACTGTGGGCCTGGTGGCAGACTGATTCTGAGCACCCCCACAGTGTATGTTAGCCTGCTTGCATTAGCTAGCTCACAGTGCCACTAGAATCTCCTTTTTATCAGAGAGATTCGTTTTTGACAACCTCAGAACACGACAACCCTGATTCCTCAGACTTGTGGAAACAATGTACTACTTTTCGCTCAGTTACACATGCTTGCTCATTTGGTCTCAGATAGTTACACAGAAGAAACAGTTGAGCGTGTTTACAATAAGAATTGATTGCACAGTTGTTCTTCTAGTGTAAAATATATGTGCTGCGACAACTTTAAACAGTAGCAGAGATATATGATCAGCAGAACAGTGAATAAAAAGGGATAGTACAGCTCTAACATTTTGCAAAAGCCATGAACATAGACATGAATATAAAATGCATTTATAAAATAAAGCGCATACTCCTACGATTCCTGTCTAGATGTACCTAAGTGTACCTAGCATGTGAGTAGGTGCGAAAGAAGCCAAAAATCCCACTAGGATTTAGTCATACCCCATTACATGAATAATGAGTGTGGGACCTCGTCCTGGTTTCAAGTTGGACACCCCGCAAGCGATGATTAGACCACTGTTAGCTGGAGCGACTGCATGCAGGAGCCTGAGCGTCTCTGGTCAGGGTGTCTGCCTGGAAGTCTCGGTTCCCTCTAACTACTGATAGCAAGAGGTTCTGTATTTATACAGAAAAGTAAATAGAGTCCCTTTGTCCCTTGTTCTTGTGTTAGCCATTGTTGGGTATGAGCATGACGTATGAGAGGAACCTTAGATATGAGGAAGGTGGTGTATACCCCCTGTCTGGTTTCCAAGTAGCTTCATGAATTATTCATTCGTGCAGTGTCAGTCTAAGGATAACATTTTAGAACACTACTGTTAGGGAAAAACCCTCCTTCTGCACCCAGACCTAGAATAAGGTAAAAGGTTCAGTCCATAAAAGGTGTTCAATTTTTATAAGGGGTTTGTCCCTAAAAGGCTTGTTAGTGTGTAATGTAGGGGAGGTGATATAGGTGAAAGTGTATGATGTTCCTTGGGCCTATATTAGGGTACCTATAGGAAACATAACAGTGTGCTTTACAAATACACATTATTTCATGGTTATGGGCCATCAGAATTTGCAGGGCACACCTCAGCTCCCTTCATGTGACTGTCTAGAGTGAATACACAAACAGCCCAACTGTCACCCTGGCCCATTCATATATTCAGAGACAGGCAGAGGCACAGAATGGTTAAGGTAGGAAAATTCCAACTTTCTAAAAGTAAAAACAGAAGAAATAGAAAAGTGGCAATTTTTAAATCTGCATTTTAAAAACCAACTTCACTAAAAAATGAATTGTTAAATTGTGATTCCAGAGACACCAAGCATCTATCAGCTCCCAATTGGCAAATACACTTGTAAGATGTTACAAGGCAGTTCCTTTTTTTTTTTTAAATATCTTTTTATTTTTTCCCATTTCACACATTGTACATTTTCTATTTTACATTTTATATCTTTTAAGTGCTACAGCCATTATTATTATATATATACAGTACATATTCCTTCTAGTTCATCTTCAATATCAATTAAATACAGTAAATTATATCATCGTAGATTCTAATGTAAGGAAGGAGAAATACATAATATACAATTTAAGACCAAGTTGATTTACCGCCGGCCCGGCCTCTAGGGAGTAACTGCAACCTTAATACCACCTCAATGCAGCCTCAGACCTCCTTCCATCTGTCTATAGGCTCCCAAATTTTTAGGCCTCGCAGCCTACCCCTCCTGCCTTTGCGTGCATATATAGATTTCTCTAAATTATAGGCGGCCAATAGATTCGCCAACCAGGTGCGCATGTCCGGGGGATTTTTATCTAACCATGCCCTGGCTATGGTCAGCCTATATACTGCTGTGGCCATAAACATAAATTCTTTCTGTGAGCTGTTCCCCACTAGATCTGTCCCCATCAGTATCCATTCAGGAGTTAAAGTTGATTGTATACCTAGTGATCTATCCAAAAAAAGCTCAATATCTTTGATTAAAGTATGTAATTGGGGACAGGTAGCGAAGATGTGTATAATATCCGCCTCAAGTGAATTACATTGAGGGCAGGAAGTACCCGTAGTGCCCCCCATTTTGCAATCCTAGCTGGGGTGAAATACAGTGAAAATAGGGTTTTGTAATGCTGGGACTGTAGAGGAGCTGAGCACAAGATTGTGCGGCCCAGATCCAATGATTCCTGAAACCTTGCAGGTGCTACGCCGAGTTTCTCAGCCCACTTGTTACTATGTTTATCCATATCGTGACCGTTCTGAAGCCTTCAGAAGCGGTCGCTCCCCACGCAGCTCCCCGTACTGCTGTGGTATCGTAGCGCTTTACACTGCCAGATTGCCTTAGTCACATTGCTCCTACTTCCATTGTTGCCTGTTTGCTATTAATTCTTTTATCGTAGCGCTATATTTGTAAAACGCGCATTATTGCCTGTCTGCTGTTCTCTTTAAATATTTATAGTAGCGCTATATTTCTAAAGCGCGCATCCAGTTGCATTGTATTGTGCTTGGCTGCCTTAAGCTGAATAATTTCATTTGTGCATAGCGTTAATTTAAGGTTGTATTTTGATTTGTGCATAGCGTTTATTTAAGGTTGTGCCCCAATCCAGTTTCGCTTTTGGCCTGCAGCCATTTTGTTGTTTGTTGTTGAGACTCCCTGCCCGGACCTCCACCCCGCTACCGCCTCCCAGCTGCTCCTCCCTCCCACTGATACTGTAGGCTTTACTTTCCTGCATTTACGCTGTGACCGTCCTGAAGCCTTCAGAAGCGGTCGCTCCCCACGCAGCTCCCCGCACTGCTGTGGTATCGTAGCGCTTTACACTGCCAGATTGCCTTAGTCACATTGCTCCTACTCCCATTGTTGCCTGTTTGCTATTAATTCTTTTATCGTAGCGCTATATTTGTAAAACGCGCATTATTGCCTGTCTGCTGTTCTCTTTAAATATTTATAGAATCGCTATATTTCGAAAGCGCGCATCCAGTAGCATTGTATTGTGCATGGCTGCCTTAAACTGAATAATTTCATTTGTGCATAGCGTTAATTTAAGGTTGTATTTTGATTTGTGCATAGCGTTTATTTAAGGTTGTGCCCCAATCCAGTTTCGCTTTTGGCCTGCAGCCATTTTGTTGTTTGTTGTTGTGACTCCCTGCCCGGACCTCCACCCCGCTACCGCCTCCCAGCTGCTCCTCCCTCGCCCCTCCCCCCTCCACTACCCTCTTATGACAGATGCCTCTGCGCGCAGCGGTCACGCGCAGCGGTCGCGCCCTATGCGCGCCGAAGGTGCGCCAAAGGTAAGCCCGTCTACGCCCGTCCACGCCTGGACCGCGCCCAGCGCCGGTCCCCCTGGCCCCTGCAAAATCCACACCACCCGCATAACGTACGACGCCGCATCCCTCTCAGCACTTAACCCCGGCCGACTCCCAAACTGCTACCAAGCCGCCCCAGGACACACCCATGGACCCTTCACCTGCCACTCCTGCAAATTCGACTGCATCAGGACCCACACCAAACCCACTAACTCCAAACAGACCTCCGACAACAACCACCTAAAGTGCATCCTGCTTAACACCCGCTCGGTCCACAGACACTCCATCGAATTGTGGAACCTACTCGACACCACATCGCCGGACATCGCCTTCCTTACTGAAACTTGGATGAACGCCTCATCAGCGCCCGACATCGCCATAGCTATCCCGGACGGCTACAAGATCATTCGATAGGACCGCATCAACCAAACTGGAGGAGGCATAGCCATCGTCCACAAGAACACCATCCGTATCACGACCAGCTCCGACGATAACCTCGCTACCGCCGAACACCTTCACTTCCAGATCCACACCGACCCGAAGACCACGCTCAGAGGCACCCTCACCTACAGACCTCCAGGACCCCGCACACAATTCAGCGAAGACATCACTGACTTCATCAGCCCGCACGCTCTCCCCTCCGAGAACTACATCCTACTGGGAGACCTCAACTTCCACCTGGAAAAGAATAACGGCAACAACACCTCCACCCTTCTGGACAACCTGGCCAATCTCGGACTCAAACAACTTGTTGACACCCCTACCCACCTTGCAGGGCACACGCTCGACCCAATCTTCACCTCCAGCAAACACATCTCCTTCGATCACACCACAGCTCTCCATTGGACGGACCACAGATGCGTTCACTGCAACTACAAAAAGACCACGACCCACAACCTATTCCCCGAAGAAATTGGAACAAAATCACCACCACCCAGCTCTCCTCTTCGCTTCACCTAAACCCTCCTGCCAAATCATCGGACCCAAACCAAGCAGCCACCAACCTCACACAATGGATCACCCTCAGCGCCAACGAACTAGCACCCTTGAAAAACCATCAAATCAAGCGAGGTACCAAAAAAGCCCCATGGTTCAACGACGACCTTAAGAAATCCAAGAAGTTCTGCCGCACCCTTGAGAAAGCTTGGAGAAAAAACCCAACCACTGACATTCTGGCCACCTTCAAGAACGCCACCTGCAAACACCACCAACTGATCCGATCCACCAAGAAATCAGCATTCAAAGATCGACTAGACAACAACGCCCACAACAGCAAGGAACTATTCAACATCGTAAATGAATTTACCAACCCCACCGCAGGCACCAACGACATCACTCCCTCTCAAGACCTCTGCGACTCCCTAGCCTCATTCTTCCACAACAAAATCGCCGACATACATAACAGCTTTGAAAACCAGTCCGAAGACCAGTCCACTCCACCCACCTCCGAACCAAAACAGCACTCTAACAACCTTTGTGCCTGGAACCCAATCACCATGGAAGATACCATCCGCCTGATGAACTCCATCCACTCAGGATCGCCAACCGACCCATGCCCCCACCACATTTTCAACAAAGCAGACTCCATCATCGCACCCCATCTCTGCGATGTCATCAACTGTTCCTTCAACTCTGCTACCTTCCCGGAAATCTGGAAACATGCCGAACTCAGCGCCCTTCTGAAGAAACCCACAGCAGACCCCACTGAACTTAAGAACTACCGCCCCATCTCGCTCCCCCCATTCCCAGCCAAAGTCATTCAGAAAGCCGTCAACAATCAGCTCGCCGCCTTCCTTGAATCCAATAAATCCCTCGACCCCTCACAGTCCGGCTTCCGAGCCAAACACAGCACCGAAACCGCCCTCATCGCAGCTACAGACGACATCCGAACGCTACTGGACAACGGTGAAACAGCTGCCCTCATCCTACTTGACCTCTCCGCCGCCTTCGACACAGTCTGTCATAGCACCCTCATACAACGCCTCAGCAACGTCGGAATACAAGGAAAAGCTCTGTGTCAGAAGGCTCCAAACTTCGCAGAGGCAGTAGATGCTGTACTCAATCACCCTCCCACCAGTGACTCCGCCACTTGGGTGAATCCACTAGCAAAAGGGAAAAGGGGAAGTGGACAGAGAAGAGACACCTTGAGAACTTCTGGCACCTTCACCGATTGGGTAGATCAGTCTTGACCTTGACTTCGGTTACTGTAGATGCCTAATGCACAGAACAAGGAGGGAAAGAATAAACAACAACTACCACCTACCAATATTCTCACTCTATGTAATAATCAAATCTTATCCTACCAGTGGTTCCCAAAGGTATTGCTACTCTTCATTAAGATGTGTAGAAACATTCAGGGAGCTTCATGCCTGTGAGACAGAGACTAACGTTGCTGTGTGACCTTTCCTGTGGGCTACGACCTATGAACTAATACTCTCTCACTCTCTCTCTTTACCCGTAAGCTCTCTGTAATTGCCCCAACTGGGGTTCTATTAGTGTCTTGCAGCAAACATGCGGCTCCAAGGGTCCCAATGCTGAGTGGACTGTAGCGCGCAAAAAGGAACAAGGGAGGCAAGAAGGGGGGAAGTATAGAAGCAGGGAAAGCGCAAGAATGGAATAGTTACTCAGTATATATTTTGCTGCCAAAGGGGGGAACAAGAGGGAAGCTGCCGCTGGCTTACTGTTCCTCTCGCAACTCTCCGCAAGAGGTCAATGGAGTCTGTGGAACCTTCTGTGAAGGAAACCCTGTTGAGCTTCAGCAGGGCGAACTGGCTCCCACGACGACGGCGGATGGAGAAGAACGTAGACTCAGTCCCTGCAGCTGACGGAATAACTTTTCCTCACAAACCGTAGACTGTCTTCGATGAATTCACCCAAAAGTAATTTTTGACAATTGTTCACTCACTTGGCGAGTAGCCCGATAGAGCGGACTCAAGAATTTGACTAAACTAACTCGACGAACTCCTGTCATGAAAATAGACACGGAGCCTCCAACTCTAGCTGCTACCTCAGAAACCCGAACAGTTGAAGTGCGCAGTTTGAAAGCTGCGCGAGGCACACATCAACTAGCCCTCACGTACTAACTTCCAAATGGCTTCAGTGGCCACAGCGGCGGCCATCTTGGGAAGGACCAAAAACCCACTATTACCTGAACCTATTTACATGGTACTGAAAGGAATCTATTTAGTAATACACGGGTACCAAACATTTACCCGACAAGGCTTTACTATTGTCTTTCCACCATTCACCAATTTAGGAACATAGGTAGATGCGATTTGTAGATTCCTGACAGTACCCCCTCTCAAAGACCGATTCATCGGTCCAGGTTTGAAAGGTTTCCGTGCATGGAATCTCTTAATGAGTTGTGGAGCATGAATTTGAGATACAGGTTCCCACGACCTTTCCTCAGGACCGTACCCCTTCCAATCCACCAGATAAAATAGCCTACCTTTCTTGATTTTAGAGTCTAGAATGTCATGAACCTCGTACTCAGGGTGGCCAGAAATAACGAGGGGTTCAGGTGGTTTACCCAACCTCATGTGGGATTTAGTCTTTTTTAATAAAGAGACGTGGAAGACTGGATGGATCCCCAATTTAGCTGGTAATTTTAATCTCACTGTTACAGGACCCAAAACCTGCTCAACTGAATAGGGACCCACAAATCTTGGTTGGAATTTCCTATTCCCTTTTAAATGGAGGTTCTTTGTAGAGAGCCACACCTGATCTCCTACTTGATATTGCGGAGCGGGCTTTCTATGTCTGTCTGCACTTTTCTTGTAAACTTGTTTAGCTTTTATCAAATTTTCCTCTGCAGATCTATGTAAGGTGGTCATATTTGTCAACAAGGTCTGAACTGCTGGGACTTCTAAATCTTCCTGAGGGCAGAATGGATTGGGATGGCGCCCAGAATTCAAATAAAAAGGCGAGTAACCTGTAGAAATACTTTTAGCATTATTACTAGCAAATTCTGCCATCCACAAGTGATCTGACCAGTCACCACCTCTCTCGAGGAGAAACAAACGGAGATACTGTTCCAGTTCTTGGTTAATTCTCTCCGTCTGTCCATCCGACTCAGGGTGATAGCTGGTAGATAACCTCCTTTCAATTCCCAAACCCTTAAGATAGGCTTGCCAGAAACGGGAGATGAACTGAGGACCTCGATCTGAAACCACTATCTTGGGGACCCCATGTAGTTTTACAATGTTCTCGCTAAATGCGTGTGCTAGCTCAGGAGCAGTAGGGGTACCGGACATGGCAATAAAGTGACTCATCTTGGTGAAAGTATCCACAATCACCAGGATAGTATCGAATCCCTTACTGACTGGTAAATCTACAATCAAATCCATCGAGACCGTATGCCATGGATGGGTCGGAGTAGGGAGTGGTTGCAAAAACCCTTGTGGAGCTTGCCGACTAGGTTTACCACTGGCACACAATTCACAAGACTGTACATATTGCTTGACATGAGAGGACAACCCAGGCCACCAAAAATAGCGCTGAACTAAATCCATAGTCTTAGAAACTCCTTTATGACCGGCCAAAGGATGATCATGGCAGCTTTGCAAGGCCCTTTGTTGAAGAGTAGTGGTCGGGAGATACAAGGCTCCTTTGTAGTAGGGTAAACATTGGTTTAACTCTCTCCCCTCACCCGATTGAACCCACTTCTGGATTTCTTCTGTAGATAACCCTTTCCGCACCTCTTCTTGAAAGTTGCTCAGGGAAAGAGCACAAATGATCTTAGTCTCAGGAATGATAGGTTGAGGTTCAACAGGATGTTCACAGTCGTCAGTATTCAAACGGGAAAGTGCATCCGCCTTTCCATTCTTTGTTCCAGGGCGAAAAGTGAGCACAAAATCAAAATCTGCAAAGTACAAGGACCAGCGTAGCTGTCGAGGAGTTAGGGTCTTTGCGGATTTCAAGAATTGTAGATTCTTGTGATCAGTAAACACGGTCACAGTATGCTTAGCCCCCAGCAGATAATGCCTCCAATCCTCAAAGGCATCCTTAACCGCCAACAATTCTTTTTCTGCGATCGTGTAATTCAGTCCGCTGGATTTAATTTTCTGGAGCGATACGCTACCGGATGCAACTGACCAGTCTGGGAATGTCGTTGGGAGAGAACACCTCCGATTGCCTGATCTGACGCATCTGCTTCTACAAAGAAAGGTTCTTCCGGATTGGCATGCAAAAGGATTGGGCGGACACAAATCTTTCTTTGAGGTGACCAAATGCCTGAGCTGCCTCTCTGGTCCACTCGAACCGCACCCCTTTCTTTAGTAATCGAGTGATAGGTGCGATCAAGTGCGAAAAACTCTGAATGAAGCGCCGATAGAAGTTAGCGAATCCCAGAAATCGCTGTATTTCCTTGATATTCTGTGGTTCTGGCCAATCTTTAACGGCTTGCACTTTTCCTTGGTCCATGGTAATTCCATGTGGAGAAAGGACGAATCCTAGAAACTCCACCGTAGTTGCATGAAAAACACACTTTTCCAATTTTACATATAAATGATGTGTTCTTAAACGCTCCAACACCATTCTGACATGCTCGGGATGGTCTCGTGTGTTCTGAGAGTAGATCAAAATATCATCCAGATAAACAATAGCCACCTTGTCAATCAAGTCACTCAGAATGTCATTTATGAAATGCTGAAACACAGCAGGTGCGTTACACAACCCAAAGGGCATCACGCAATATTCGAAGAGGCCAAATTTGGTACGAAAGGCCATCTTCCACTCGTGCCCCTCCTTCATCCGCACCAAGTGGTACGCTCCTCGTAAGTCAAGCTTGGTGAAAATCTGTGCTTCTTTGAGTTGGTCCAGAAGAACGGAAATTAAAGGCAGGGGGTATCGATTCTTGATTGTGACTAAATTCAAGGCACGATAATCAATACAAGTTCTCAGACTTCCTTCTTGCTTTTTTGGAATAAAAAATAACGGGGAGGATACTGGGGACTGTGAGGGTCTGATGAACCCATTGGCCAGATAACGGTCCAGATACTCCTTGAGATGGTTATTTTCAGCTTCAGTCAGGGCATAAATCCGACTGCAAGGCAGTACCGCTCCTGGGACCAGGTCAATCGTACAATCGTAAGAACGATGCGGTGGTAACACCTCTGCTTCCCGTTCACTAAAAACCATTTTCAAATCCCGATATTCGGGGGGAATTTCTCCTGCATCAATTACACAAATTGACTGACCTCCAAAAGATAGTAAAGAAGCGAGGGAAGACTCCACTGAGTGTTCTTGGTGCCCATAACAATGTTCCAGACAAAAGCTTGACTGCATACTGACTGTTTGATTCGCCCAATCAATGGTCGGATTGTGTGTAGCCAGCCAAGGTAATCCCAAGATCAATTGGAACTGAGGGGCGTCTATTAAGTTGAATTGCATCACTTCTCTATGCCCATCCGCTTGAATCAGCTCCAATTCTTCCGTATGACTGATAATTGGCCCAGACGATAAATTTGTTCCATCGACGGCTCTCACAGGTTCTGGTCTTTCCTTTTTTATGGCTTGGATTCCCATGCTTCGAGCATACTTTATATCACAAAAATTTCCTGTGGCCCCAGAGTCCAACATGATAGCCACTCCGGAAATCTGTCGTCCACGGAATTTTAAAGTCATGTGAAGGATTACATGTGGGATGCACGACTGTAGAGTGTTAAGGATTAAATGAGATTCCGGAGTCGTCTTGTTCTCCTGCACCACCAGAGCGACTCCCCCTACTGATGGCTCACCTCGTTTCCCTTAAAAGGTACTTTTGGGCGCTTAGGGCATTCCTTTACGAAGTGGCCAGAGGTCCCACAATAAAGACACAATTTCTTCAAACGCCTTTGCTCCTTCTCTTCTTTGCTCAATGGCCCACGGACTGCTCCAATTTGCATGGGTTCCGCTTCATTACTTCCTCCGGAACCTTTCTCGAAACGGGCTCGATCGAACCGAGGAAAATTTACCCTCCAATCTTTTCTCTTTTCTCCCTTACGCTCTGAGTTAAGAAAATCCAATTCCAACACTAAATCCACCAACGCTGACAACTCAGTGGGCCGATTCGGAACTTGTGCCAAGGTGTCCTTGATCTCATCTTTCAGACCTCGATAAAATAAAGCAGCCCGTTTCTCTTCCGGCCAGTTGGTTTCCACAATTAATTTGTTAAATTGCGTCAGATATGATATCAAGTCTTTAGAGCCCTGACGCAATTCCAGCAACTCATTATCAGTGGCCTGAGAAATCCTTCTCCTGTCAAAAATTCTGAGGAACTCAGATTTAAATTTAACAAAATCACAAAGGATTGGGTCATCTTCGCTCACCAAGGGCATTGCCCAATTGGCAGCATCCCCACTGAGATAGGACAAAATAAATGCTACTCTAGATTGAGCATCGGGAAAAAGGGTTGGGCGGCACATGAAGTGAAGGGAGCATTGAGTTAAAAAGAGCTGGGCCTTTTGTGGATCCCCCGAGAATCTCTCTGGGGCTGCTAGAGGAATTAAAGGGAAGACTGAGTGTATTACCTGAGCTACCGACTTAGGATCTGAACTTACAGGACTGGTGTTGGACGGGGAAGGAACCTGAACGGGATTTCCCATTACTAATCCATCCATCTTCTGAGCCAACACTCTAGTTTCTTGTCGAGAAGCCTCCAATTCTAATTTTAAACTTTTATTTTCCTCCCTTACCGCTCCTATCTCTCTCTGAATACCCACTAAAATATCTCCCAAGTCCTTTATATTTAAGCTCTCAGCCATACTGCCTGGGCGAAGTGAATACTTGGGCACTTCAATCTTTCAGAAGGCTCCAAACTTCGCAGCGGCAGTAGATGCTGTACCCAATCACCCTCCCACCAGTGACTCCGCCACTTGGGCGAATCCACTAGCAAAAGGGAAAAGGAGAAGTGGACAGAGAAGAGACACCTTGAGAACTTCTGGCACCTTCACCGATTGGGTAGATCAGTCTTGACCTTGACTTCGGTTACTGTAGATGCCTAATGCACAGAACAAGGAGGGAAAGAATAAACAACAACTACCACCTACCAATATTCTCACTCTATGTAATAATCAAATCTTATCCTACCAGTGGTTCCCAAAGGTATTGCTACTCTTCATTAAGATGTGTAGAAACATTCAGGGAGCTTCATGCCTGTGAGACAGAGACTAACGTTACTGTGTGACCTTTCCTGTGGGCTACGACCTATTAACTAATACTCTCTCACTCTCTCTCTTTACCTGTAAGCTCTCTGTAATTGCCCCAACTGGGGTTCTGTTAGTGTCTTGCAGCAAAAATGCGGCTCCAAGGGTCCCAATGCTGAGTGGACTTTAGCGCGCAAAAAGGAACAAGGGAGGCAAGAAGGGGGGAAGTATAGAAGCAGGGAAAGCGCAAGAAGGGAATAGTTACTCAGTATATATTTTGCTGGCAAAGGGGGGAACAAGAGGGAAGCTGCCGCTGGCTTACTGTTCCTCTCGCAACTCTCCGCAAGAGGTCAATGGAGTCTGTGGAACCTTCGGTAAAGGAAACCCTATCGAGCTTCAGCAGGGCGAACTGGCTCCCACGACGACGGCGGATGGAGAAGAACGTAGACTCAGTCCCTGCAGCTGACGGAAGAACTTTTCCTCACGAACCGTAGACTGTCTTCGATGAATTCACCCAAAAGTAATTTTTGACAATTGTTCACTCACTTGGCGAGTAGCCCGATAGAGCGGACTCAAGAATTTGACTAAACTAACTCGACGAACTCCTGTCATGAAAATAGACACGGAGCCTCGAACTCTAGCTGCTACCTCAGAAACCCGAACAGTTGAAGTGCGCAGTTTGAAAGCTGCGCGAGGCACACATCAACTAGCCCTCACGTACTAACTTCCAAATGGCTTCAGTGGCCACAGCGGCGGCCATCTTGGGAAGGACCAAAAACCCACTATTACCTGAACCTATTTACATGGTACTGAAAGGAATCTATTTAGTAATACACGGGTACCAAACATTTACCCGACAAGGCTTTACTATTGTCTTTCCACCATTCACCAATTTAGGAACATAGGTAGATGCGATTTGTAGATTCCTGACACTCTGGACTGGATCATCTCGTTCCTCGCCGGAAGAACCCAGAGAGTCCGCCTCCCCCCATTCAAATCAGAGGCCACCGTAGTCATCTGCGGCGTACCACAAGGATCATCACTCAGTCCCACCCTCTTCAACGTTTACATGAGTCCCCTCGCATCCATCGCGCGACAACACAACCTCAACATCATCTCCTACGCAGACGACACCCAGCTGATCCTCTCCCTCACCAAAGACCCAAACACCGCCAAAAACAATCTACACGGAGGAATGAAAGAAGTAGCCGAATGGATGAAGAACAGCCGTTTAAAACTAAACTCGGACAAAACGGAAGTCCTCATCTTAGGATCATCCCCCTCTGCCTGGGACGACTCTTGGTGGCCACCGGCCCTGGGTACAGCACCCATACCTACAGATCTCGCACGTAACCTGGGCTTCATCCTAGACTCCTCCCTCTCGATGACCAGACAAGTCAACGCCGTCTCATCATCATGCTTCAATATCCTACGCATGCTCAAAAAAATCTTCCGTTGGATCCCCATCGAAACAAGAAAGACAGTCACCCACGCACTGGCCACAAGCCGACTGGATTACGGAAATACCCTTTACGCCGGAACCACAGCCAAACTACAGAAAAAACTCCAACGCATCCAAAACGCCTCAGCCAGACTCATACTGGACATCCCCCGTCAAGCTCACATTTCCGGTCACCTGAAAGACCTCCACTGGCTCCCCATCAACAAGAGAATAACGTTCCGTCTCCTCACCCACGCACACAAGGCCCTCTACGACCTAGGACCCGAATGCCTCAACACACGACTGTCCTTCTACACACCCACCTGCCAACTACGATCGTCCAATCAAGCCCTCGCCGCAATTCCGCGCATCCATAGATCCACCATGGGGGGAAGATCCTTCTCCTACTTAGCGGCCAAAACCTGGAATTCTCTCCCCACCCACCTCCGCCTCACACAGAACCACCTCTCCTTCAGAAAGCAACTAAAAACCTGGCTATTCGATAAGTAAATCACCCACGCTCTCTCAAGCGCCTTGAGACCCTCTGGGTGAGTAGTGCGCTATACAAATCTCTGAACTTGAATTTGAACTTGAACTATATCGTCGGTTTTCCCCTTTACCATATCTCATAAAATTATCTAATCGTGCAGTCCCCGCCTAATTTTATCTTTTCTAAGATTTCGTTTCTGTTGTATCCTGCTGAACTACCCTGCTTATTACTTAGGAAGCTCCTAACTTGCAAGTATTTAAAAAAATCCCTTCTGTCAATACCATATTTAGATATCAGGTCTATAAATTGTACTATCCCGTCTGAATCTCTCAGGTCATCAATCTGTACAATCCCCTTTTCCATCCACCCAGCCATTGTAGAGTCAGCGAAAACTGCCGTAGGGAAAGATCTGTTCTTATATAGCCTAGTATACCTATTGTATCTCCCTAGCCTGGATTTTTTCAAGAAGGCATTCCAAATTTTGATTGCTGCATTAACCGTCTTAAATCTTGTCCTCTTATAGTACCCAATTTCAATACAATTAAGGAAGCAGTTTTCTGCCTCCGCTGCCAAAACAGGTGTATACACTTCTGCCGACATAGTTGTAGCTACTTGGTCTATACCCCCTCCACCAATCAATCCCTGCATATACTGTATAGCCGCAGCCAATTAATAAAGTCTAAGATCTGGAGCCCCCCCATCCACCTCTCTCTCTTGGAAGAGAAATGAATCTATAAGCCCTCCGGGTCTTGCCGTGGGCCCAAATAAATCTGTTCAGGATTATCTCTAGTGCATTAAACCAACTAGCTTCGAAAAACAAAGGAATAGACCTAAAAAAATAAAGAAACTTAGGCAGGATCAGCATTTTTATAATATTGGTGCAACCCACTAGAGAAAGATGTAGATTATTAATTTTTTCCAGATCCACCTTAACCCTTGAAATTAATGGAGCTATATTATTCTCAACCACCATATCTAGATTTGCCGAAATTGCCACCCCCAGATATACTGCTGAACTGACCACTCATATCATTACAGCTAGAATATTGGTTTTGTACTATTTGAGTCTTGGATCTATTCAGGCTATATCCAGAAACCTGTCCAAATAGCTGAGCCTCAGCTTCCACTTCGCCAATCGCCAATGACGGATTAGGAGTTATTATAACCACATCGTCGGCGTAAGCCACGGTTTTTACCGTGCAGCCATTTACCCTCATTGGTGTAATCTGAGGGTTGCTTTCAAGTCTACGCAAAATGGCTCTAAATACAACGCAAACAGCAGCGGCGATGAGGGGCAACCTTGCCTAGTCCCTCGGCCGATCTTCACTACTGCCGATTGTCCCCTGTTGACTCTAATCATGGCGGTCGGTTCACTGTATAAAGCCTGGATAGCTTTTATGAAGCCTTCACCGATACCACACCACTTCAAAGCTAGCCATAGGTAGTCCCAGGAGACCCTATCAAACGCCTTCTCTGCGTCTAAAAACAAGGCTGCCATAGGATCTCCCGGGACATCTACCGCATCAAACATTGTAACCACCACCCTGACATGCTGTGTTGTACCTTTGCCAGGTATAAACCCATGCTGTGAGGGGCTTACCAGGTTCTCAATAATGCCCGCCAGTCTCTTTGTTAACATTTTAGAATACATTTTTACGTCAGAGTTCATCAGGGTGAATTTGGCAAATACACTTGTAAGATGTTACAAGGCAGTTCCAATGCTAACCTATGGGAGAGATAGGCCTCGCTGTAGTGAAAAAACGAAAGTAGCCGTATTTCACTACCTGGACACGTAAAACACAACAGTACATGCCTTACCATTTAAATACACTGCACCCTGCCCATGAGGCTACCATGGGTCTACCTTAGGGGTACCTTACATTTAATAAAAGGGAAGGTTTAGGCCTGGGTGGGTGGGTGGAACAATCATTGCAGCACGCCCACTAGTTAAATTAATTTACAGACCCCGGGCACACGTAGTGCACCATACTAGGGACTTATGAGTAGATCAAATATGCCAATCATGGAGAAATCAAAGATAACGTTTTCGAGGAGAGAGCATATGCAATTTAGCACTGGTTTGTGTAGTAATGAGGCTGCACAGGAAGTAGGTTCAGCAGATTTATTCATGAGCAAGACAGCTTAACAACCACAGGTAGGAAGGGATCACCTCAACATCAGCTAGGCAGTAACAGACGCCGGTCAAGGGAAAACATTCCAAGAACCAAACACTCTACTGAGTGACATAGTAAGATTCTAGATGACATAGGCTAAAGATGGAATACCACACACCTCCCCCCCTTAAAATAAAAAAAATTTGAATAAAAAAACAAGAGGAAAGAGAAAAATAAAGAAAAAGAAAAAAAAAACTAAAGCCTAAGCAAAAACAAGATAACCCTCGAAGAAGGAAGAAAAAAAAAAACAAAAAAAAAACTTAAGATTTAACGTAATCTCTAAACTTTGAAGGAGCATATTTCACACGTTCACTGCGTCTTAACAAGTTATCTTCACATTCTACATTAGATTGGTTGTCTACAGAAACGCATGGAGTAGGTGGAGAATCAGAGTTAATAACAACATCAGAATTATTTACAATCACCTTTTCTAAATTGTCATAGACTTCATGCATACCAGAAAAACCCTCTAGATTATGGTCTGAGCCAAAGTCTGAAACCAGCTTGTCTGAGACAAATTTCTCTGAGAAAGTAGTCTTTTGTGAAGAAGGAATACAGGGTTTGCATAAGGAGACCCTTCTCAGATTCCAAATTTTCCCACCTTCGACTCTGACAGCTTTGCTGAAAATTTCAATGACCCTGATAGGATCAGACCATTTAGACACATTCTTATGAAACAACCCACCCATTTTTACACGAACAAGATCGCCAATTTTGACATTGCAGGTATTGTACTTCTTTTTAGAAGAGTGTTGAATCATACTTCCCTGGTGTTTCCGAATTTTATTTCTTAATACCTTAAAGTCTACTTCATAGGAGGTATCGCCTTTTAACCACCAAGGTAAAAGACGAGAACCTGGTTTCCTCCCTCGCAATAATTCAAAAGGAGATAGACCAGTGACTGAATTGGGAGACAAGCGGTAGGTTAACAAGGTTGCTTGAAGAGCTTTCTTCCACTTCAAACCGCTTTTAATAGCCAATTGGCAAGATTCTTTAATGACTCTGTTGAACCTTTCAACTTGGCCGTTGGCTTGGGGAAAATAATTAGAGGTCCTTTTGTGGGTAATTCCACAATTCCTAAGAAAACACTCAAATTCATTGCTGATGAACTGTGGACCATTGTCTGAAATAAGTTCCTCCGGTAAGCCTTCCCTAGCAAATATCTCATCAAGAAACTCAATTACATGCTCAGAAGAAACTTTCTCAACAATCTTTAATTCAGGCCACTTGGAGAAGTAGTCAATCAGAACTAATGCAAACATAACCTTACCGGACTGATAGCTAAACGGTCCAATGATGTCAATTGCTAACCTTCTCCAAGGACCATTAGCATACTCAATGGGAGTAATATCAACAGAAATGCCCTTTGCAGACTTGTCGCTCAAAGAACACGGAGAACAATTCCTGACCCAACTGTCTACCATGGCATCAATACCAGGCCACCAGTAGTGTTCCCTGATCCTTCTTTTAGTGGTGGACATCCCCATGTGCCCCTCATGTGCTAATGTGCAGATTCTTTCTCTCAAACTAAAAGGAGGTACGATTTTATCTGATCTGACAATAATGTCTCGACATAACATAAGATCATCCTTAACTTTATAAAACGACCCCAACTCTCCAGAAAGTTTCCTTTCTTCGGGCCAACCTCTAATTAAAAATTTCCTAACTTGAGACAAAACAGAGTCATTTTCCATAGCTTCTGTCCAGTCCTTCTCTGTAAGGATTAAAGAACTTTCTTGATCTGAAATAATGTTGACATCTGCAAGTGAATAGGCAACATCACAGTCAACACTGTCACCAACTTCTACACTAGCTGGAAAACGGGACATGCAATCCGCATGAACGTTCATACGTCCTGGAATGTACACAACCTCGCAACGGTATTCCTGTAATTTGGCTGCAAGTCTTGCTAACCTAGCAGTAAGAACTCTTCCACCACCAGCAGCTAACATAGTGATAAGAGGCTTATGATCAGTTTTCAAAAGGAATTTTGTCCCCCACAAGAATTGTCTGAAGTGCTGAGCTGCCCACGTACAGGCAAGTAACTCTCGCTCAATGGTTGAATAGTTTTTCTCAGCGTCACGTAGAGCTCGAGAGGCATATGAGACCACAAACTCACCAGATTTATCCTTTTGCATTAAAACAGCCCCTAATCCAATGTTGCTTGCATCAACATAAACAATACATTCTTTGCCCAATGAGTAAGGTTTCAAAAATGGAGCTTCAACAATTTTTTGTTTCAGAATATCAAAAGAATTTTCTTGTTCTTTGCCCCAAATAAATTTTGCATTTTTTTTTAAAAGAACCCTCAAAGGATGCACAATATCAGAATAGTTTTTAACAAATTTGCCATAAAATTCGGTCAATCCTAAAAAAGAAAGTAGCTGTTCTTTTGAGTTGGGGGAGGGTGCATTGACAATGTTTTGAACATGGTTAACTTTGGGTTTGATTCCGTAACTAGATATTTCATGGCCAAGGTACTCCACTTTGTCTTGCCTGAATTTGCATTTGTTAAATTTCAAAGTAAGACCCTTGGACCGAACTCTTCCCAAGACGAAAGCTAAATTCTCATCATGTTCAGTATAGTCTTTTCCAAAAATCAAAATGTCGTCTTGGAAAGCTATAGCTCCCTTGCAATCTGTCAATAGTTCTTTCATAAGGCGCTGGAAGACGGAGGCCGCACTTGCCAATCCGAAAGGCATGCGTAAGTACTGAAACATGCCCTCTGGGGTGACAAAAGCAGTAAGTTTCCTTGAGTCTTCATCTAACTCCACCTGGTGGTAGGCACTAGCCAAATCAATTGAGGAGAACACAGTAGCACCTGCCAAAGCGGAAATCAATTCATGTATATTAGGCAAAGGATGTTTGTCTATCCATATTTCCTTATTGAGACTGCGCAAATCCGCACATAAACGGAGTTCGCCTGAACTTTTAATTGAAATTACAATGGGCGAAACCCAAGGGGAAGATTCAATTGGCTCTATTATATTCCTTTTTACTAAATCGTCTAGAATATCTTTTAATTTGGATCTGTAAGCTAAAGGAACATTTCTCACTTTATGCCTGACGGGAACAGTGTTATTATTTAAAACTATTTTGTGCTTGAAATCAATGTATTTTCCCAGCTTATCATTAAAAATTTCTGGAAAATTCTTAAGTATGTTTTTAGTAAAATCAGAATTACTAGCTGTATTCAAAGTTAAATTAACTAGAGAATCGGTGATGTGTTTTTCAAACCGGGGCTCCTCAACATAAACTGGTGGAACAGAATTTGGATCTAATTTGATCCCTAGAATGCGTTGATGAGGCCAACCCAGAATGGAGACACCTTTGGTGGCAACATAAACCTTTGCTCTGACATCCCAGTTCTTAAAAAACAATTTGGTCCAAAAGAAACCCTCTAATGCAATTTTTTTTCCTGTATACCCACCAGGGTATATGTCAGGACTTAAGAGTTCCCTTTTGTGCCAAAGACGTTCAAAAATATCCTTACCAATAATACTATACCAAGCACACGAGTCAACAAAAATTTCAATAGGTTTGTTGTCCATAAAAATAGTGCAAGAAGGGAAATTATTTTGAATACATTCATCAATAGACAGTATGCAATTTAGACTATTTAGAACTTCTTCTTCTTCAGGAGAGATATAATTAATTCTTTGACCAGATCTGCACACATTGCCAAAATGTCCTTTCTTTTTGCACTTGATGCAAATCTTATCCCAAGCAGGACAACCTTTATAGTTGCCCACATGGTTAGAACTACCACATCTGTAGCAAACAATAGTACTTCTTTTGGTAAAACTCTTAATATCACTACTGTTTTTTACATATTCTTTCTTAAAGGCAGGTTTGGGAATAAAAGTGTTTGAAGTGGAATTACTGGAATGAGTTTTAACAACGGCCACTTCAACTTCAGGAACATTGGTTTTAAGATTTTTCCCTCTTATCTCAGATACAAACATTTCAGAATGTTCAATGCCCTTAGCTATATTCACAACTGCGGAAAGAGTGGTCTCAGTACCCAACCAAAGTCTTTCTTGGATCTTCTTGCTTTTTGTTTTCATCATGATTTGGTCTCTGAGAACCTGCTCATATGATATGGTTTCGAAAGAACAAGTGCAGGCAAGTGAACGTAAAGCTGCAACGTAATCCTCAATGGTTTCATCAGATTTCTGTTCACGAGAATAAAATTTAAACCTTTCCATAACAGTATTTATCCGTCTGCCAAAACGAATTTTCATTTGCTTAGAAGCTTTGTTAAATACATCCATCTCACCTGCGTCTTCTAAGGGTGGTAAATTATCGAATTCTTTTATTCCTGCACCACCAAGACAATGTCTAAGAAGAGCAAGTTTTCTTTTTGCTGAGCAATCCTCTTTTTCTAAAACATCCACATAAGCAATAAACATAGGAAACCAGAGATCCCATTCTATAGGAGGATCGCCAGCAACTTGAAGAAAATGAGGTGGTGCTGCAATATTAGACATTAGTAACTGAGAATAAGAACAATGTAAGCAATTAAACGAGTATGAAACCTGAAAAGTAAAGATATTAATGTAGAAGGTGTGCAAATCACCGTAGAAAAGGATTTGCTGAAATGAATTTTCAAGTTTCAAGTTTTTTAAGGTCAGAATTTAAAATATTTATCTCTCTTTAAGTCGCTTTAAACCGCTGAGAAAATTGTGAAGGTAGCGCTGTAAAACTGAGAAGGTAGCACGTAGAAGTGAAATCTTTGAGAGATTTGCTTAAAAACGAACATTTCGCTTCAACCTTTGGTAAGATGGCCGCCGATAGCGTCGAAGCTGCGCGATGACATGCGCAGTGACGCGAGTGACCCAGAATGCAATTCCGTATGCTCGATGACAAAGGAGCAAGGCAGACTCGAGCAATGTCTCACGAAAGGTTCGGAGAACGAAGGAACTGCCAGGCGCTCGAGTGAAGCTCGAGGTGGGTCTTTTTAAATGTAAACAAGCAGAGAAGAAGGTTTAAGGTTGTGAATGCGCAAAATCAGCGATTTTCAGATTAAAGTTTGTAGTGCCCATACACCGCTCGATAATGCGGTCGGAAAGTAAGAGCACAGAGTATAAGTAATTAAATCCAGAAAATAACTCACGTTTGGCTGAAATGTGGAGAATACAATTGATGATGATCAAAAATTAGTTCTGTTAGTTGAAGATGGTAGCAGAAGTTCCTCACGAGTAGAAGTGGGAAAACACCTTCTTTTAAGTCGGCAAAAACGGGTTTTGCACGAAACAGGAACCGTAGTAAGCGAGTGAACGCTGTCTTCATGAACTTCACTGCTCCCAACGTCGCCAGTAATTGTGTAGTAATGAGGCTGCACAGGAAGTAGGTTCAGCAGATTTATTCATGAGCAAGACAGCTTAACAACCACAGGTAGGAAGGGATCACCTCAACATCAGCTAGGCAGTAACAGACGCCGGTCAAGGGAAAACATTCCAAGAACCAAACACTCTACTGAGTGACATAGTAAGATTCTAGATGACATAGGCTAAAGATGGAATACCACAGTTAGCAATGGTAAAGTGCCCAGAGTTCTAAAGTCAGCAAAAAGAAGGTCAGAAAAATAGGAGGAAAAAGGCAAAAGGTTTGGGGATAACCCAGCAAAAAGGGCCAAGTCCATCAAATATACTGCCTCCCATCTCTATCCTCCTTTTTTCATTCCCTTGCTGGCTGCCAGCCAGTAAAGATTGTTAATTATAGTAGAATGACATTGTTTGTTTCTTTCATGGGGATTCAGAAAACAACAAAAGGCAAATGTGCTCCATGCTCGGAACAGGTAACTTCTGCACCAATGAGTGATATAGTGAGTAATTACCCGTTCCGTGCTCCGCAGTGGAGCAAGGAGTTCTGCAAAAAAAACGCAGCCAACCAACGCATTACGGAGTTTACCGTCCACCTCTATTTGTAACCTGATCATCTTCAAGCATGTAGAAGAAATGATCACCAGTTTACGGAACCAGCTCTGTCATTAGCGCGCAAAGGAGAAAGGAAATAGTTTGGAAGTTAAATAGCAGAGTCACCCATATTTGTTTATGGATTCCATCGATTAAAAGACACGATTCATCGCAGCCAGGCACTATTTCAGTTTTGTATTGCAAGGCCAAAAGCTCGCAATCATCAAGCATCATTTTAATGAATGTTTTCAGTGTCTACAATAATACACTGCCATCTAGTGGTATCACGGATAATTCATCACATTCCTTCAGTGTTACTGTTAAATAGACTTTGCGATCTTTAACCATATCGTTTTCAAGTATGTAGAAGAAAGGACCGCCGGTTTAAGGGAACCAGGTCTGTCATTAGAACACAAAGTAGAAAGGATATAGTTTCCAAGTGAAATAGCCAAGCCACCACATTTGTTTATGGATTTCGGCGATTAAAATGTTTGAACACAGGCATTCTGGCCCCTCTTCAAAAGGACGCATGTTACTGAATGCTGAAACCGCATGAACCCAGGCCAAAACCCCCTTTATGAGCTATGAACATTTATTAAGAGCAAAAGATGGCTACACTTAAATGAATGCACCAAATGTTCAAGTACTATTCGTACAGGAAGTAAATGCTTTTGAAGTGGGAATATTCCAATTTACAGGGTTTACGGTCCTCCACACTTGATGGAATGGTGTATATATGTGAAGCCACAAATAGGCTACAGAAAGAGTATGTGAGCTTTGAGTTATTGACTTCTACATATGCTGCCCCGTAAATTGAACACTTCATTATTAAATAATGTAAGGTATTTATACAATCTTTTAAGGTTACTCACAGGCCATTTGCTATTCCTCCAAGCTCTGTTTCATTGCCACTTTGGTTAATGTGTATTTTGAGTCATCCAAGGCTATCTTGCAAAGATCCCCATCTTCTGTTTCAGCAGTATGTTCCCAAAGCAGCTTTCTTTGCTTGTGCTTACATGTATGACACCCGACCTTTTATACTACATTGTTGGTGACACCATGTGTATGTAACAGGTACGTGACAACTAGCTGCTGAGCCAGACGTGTAGATAAACCACTGCTGGACATCACGTCGGAATCACAAACCCCCAACACATCTGTGGGATTCCCTTGCTGGCTTTGTTGTGCTCACCACACCCAGAAAAGAAAAGCATTGTTGGAGTTTAAGACTGACTTCCTTATTCATATACAGGTGTTCCCTGAACGGACACACACATTACAGTGCTCCTGGCATGCCATTACACCTGTGGAAACTCTTCCCACAGCACTCACCTGCTGAACTCGTTGGGCACACATCAACTCTTGTGAAAAAATACTTGCTTGAAGAGGAGTGAAGCCACAGCACAGTAGGTGACAACTTGCAAACACCTTTCTTCTTACGAAATAATCAGAACAAAGGGAGGATGAAAAATGCAAATGCACCATCCATTTTGGCATTTATTTACAGTAGTATGTTACTTTTCTTCACAGCAAAACCAAAGGAAATGATGGACGGAGCGTTGACAATAATAGCACTCACCACCAGTCAACTGATCTTTAGCCCACTCTGCCACCCCATGGCCATATTAGGACATGGCCATATGCAAAGGCAAAGGCATATGCAAATGCATAGGCACAGGGTCAGACTGATTTGCACTGTCTGAACTGGGGTGGCAGAGTGGGCTAAAGAATGGTGACGGATTAAACCCAGATCAGTTGACCGGGGGTGAGTACTTGTATTGTCAACGCTCCGTCCATCATTTCCTTTGGTTTTGCTTTGTTCGCCATAAGTAGGCAGGGTATGCTCAGACGTGAGTCCCTTGCTCACTTTGCCACTGGATTCAAGCAAGCCCGGCTGAAGACGGCTGCAATGCCAGAAACCGGTTCTGGGAAGCTTGTTTCCGGTCCACGGAAGGCAGGGCTTGGCAGTTCGGACTGGACTGTTCCCATGAGGCACAGGGTCAGACTGATTTACATATGGCTATGTCTGAAATGGGGTGGCAGAGTGGGCTAAAGAATGGTGATGTATTAAACCCAGATCAGTTGACTGGGGGTGAGTGCTTGTATTGTCAACGCTCCGTCCATCATTTCCTTTGGTTTTGCTTTGTTCGCCATAAGTTGGCAGGGTAGGCTCAGACGTGAGTCCCTTGCTCACTTTGCCACTGTATTCAAGCAAGCCCGGCTGAAGACGGCTGCAATGCCAGAAACCGGTTCTGGGAAGCTTGTTTCCGGTCCAGGGAAGGCAGGGCTTGGCCGTTCGAGCTGGACTGTTCCCATGAGGCACAAGGTCAGACTGATTTGCATATGGCCATGTCTGAACTGGGGTGGCAGAGTGGGCTAAAGAATGGTGATGGATTAAACCCAGATCAGTTGACTGGAGGTTAGTGCTTGTATTGTCAATGCTCCGTCCATCATTTCCTTTGGTTTTGCTTTGTTCGCCATAAGTTGGCAGGGTATGCTCAGACGTGAGTCCCTTGCTCACTTTGACACTGGAGTCACGCAAGCCCGGCTGAAGACGGCTGTAATGCCAGAAACCGGTCCTGGGAAGCTTGATTCCGGTCCAGGGAAGGCAGGGCTTGGCAGTTCGGGCTGGACTGTTCCCATGAGGCACAGGGTCAGACTGGTTTGCATATGGCCATGTCTGAACTGGGGTGGCAGAGTGGGCTAAAGAATGGTGATGGATTAAACCCAGATCAGTTGACTGGGGGTGAGTGCTTGTATTGTCAACGCTCCGTCCACTATTGTGTATTTTTCAAACCTAGGTCATAGAACAATTAGATAACTTTGGACCCTGGGGCTGAAGGACATTTACATTTAGTAACTGGACTGTGTCATTCTTTGATTTCCTTCCACAACAGATATAATGACAATGATGTGCTGCTCATCGACTTGATGAACGTTGAGTTTGTCTTTGTCTCACCTTTTCCAACTCCCCGTTCTCATCAATATATCAAACATTTAACCCTATCTCCCAGGTTGGGTGTACTATTTAGGTGTGACTTAATAATTCACACCATAAATGTATCAAACACTTAGAGGGACAGATGTGGTGAAATCAATGCCAACTCATTGATACAGGATCTTCTTAACTAAACAATAGCCCACACCAGCCCCACTACCTACCCTGACATGAAAGGGACATCAACATCATCATAGTGCGAGTCTTAGTTAGAACAATGTTTGTCCCTGGATAGGTAATACTAATATGCACTATGTTGCCTGATTCACAAATGTATAATTGCACCTTTTGTGTAACTTTACTCTTGCAGTGTAACTGGACTGCAATGATTTTATGAATAATAAGTAGAAACTAACTAGTAATAATAGTAACTCCTTTTAAAGTGATAGGAGTTACTTACTACTCACAAAGTTACTAATCATAAAGAAAGTTTACTGATAGAAAAGTTACTAGTCATAAACGTACACTGCAAGAGTCAAGTAACACTAAAGTGTAACATGCTTTGCCTCTGTGAATCAGACCTTGTGTTGCTTACTAAGGGCCTGATTTAGAGTTCAGCAGATGGGTTACTCCATCACCTACATGACGGATATCCCGTCCGCTTTATTAGAAGGGCAATATATCCAATGGCACTTGGAATACGGTGGACGGGAAATAGTTGTGTTTATGATGGAGTAACCTGTCTGCCAAACTCTAAATCTGGCCCAAAATCTATGCAACGTGTAGTAACCTTCTCCTGAATCCTGACTCTTGACTCGAGGTTTTTGTAAAATTTGTTTTAATGTTTTCAATAAATTAAATAGTTACTTTCTCTCCCGATTACTTATGAGTTACTACTGCTAGTTGTTGTTTAGGTCTCGTGACCTACAATGCGCGCAAGCGCATTGAGGGAGCGAGAATTCAAGTGCCTGAAATCCTCGTCAAACCAAGGGCTTCTTGCGCTGCGGTTTTCTTAGAGTTCACGTGAATCACGTGACAAAACAAGCACGAGCATTCACGGCCGCACAGCACATCAAAGGGCTTCGCCCAGCGTGCGCTCTGCGGCTTCTCCTCCCCTAATTGAATCATGGCCGGCCACAGGCCGCGGCTTCTCCTCCCCTAATTGAATTATGGCCGGCCGCAGGCCGGCCGTACTTTCAGTTTCCCACACGTTCTATTTATTCTCTCACCCATCGTCTCACGTCCTCTCTTTGCTTCCCGTTGTCCCATCTATCATTTGTTCGTTCTATCACTTCCTCGCGTTTTCTTTTCTCTTTCTCATCTTTTCTCTACTCCTCCTTCATCGTCCCCTTATTCATTGTCTCACTGTCCTTTGTGTCTTTGCCTCCAGCTCCTGTGTTCCTTGGCCCCTCTTTTACATCAGCCCCTCAGTCCTTTCTCCTTAATTTACCCCACACGTTCTATTTATTCTCCCACCCATCGTCATTCTCTTCTCACAGTGAACCCGTGAGCCTTTCCTCCGGTTTGTTCTCGCGCCCGCGCCAAGAGACACCACGTTCAGAATACAGGAAGAGAGCAAACACCCCTGCCAGGTCCTAGTTGTTTATTCTCACTCTCATACCACAGCACTCCCCCCACCCCCCCACCTCCGACACTGGTCCCAGCCACCATGAGCCAAATCTGAGACTTACCACGCTGTGTCAGGCCTAGAGGAACAGAAGGCCCACAGGCTTCCGGGAAACTATGAGGCAGCGGCGCCATCCGCCTCCTTTCTCCCTCCCCTAATTGAATCATGGCCGGCCGTACTTTCAGTTTCCCGGCCGGCCGCTCTTACGCTTGTTTCTCTTCATACCCATTGTCCTCTCTTTTGCCTCCTCTGCCCGTTTATCCTTTCTCTCAGCTTCCCTTCGCGCATCCTCTCTTTGCTTCCCGTTGTCCCATCTATCATTTGTTCGTTCTCTTGCTTATTGCTTTTCATTCCTGTTTTCTCAATGTTTTACTTTTTTTCAGTTGTCTCTTTCTTCTGTCTCTCTTTACTGCTTCTACCTCTCTCAGTCCAGGTTAAAGACTGACGATTATAATAAAATATAGTAGCTCCTAATGCAGTGACTCAATATATTCAGACAGCACTGTCGTCAACGAGAGGATGGAACTGCTAGAAGACACTCTCTCTGTGTCCTAGTTATTTGATACTAGCATGGCACTGTTCGCCAGAGCCTCGCACTGCAGGGAAAAGTTGACCCTGGGCCCTGCGCAAAACTGAAATTGCTGGAATTGTCTGAGCAGTTGGCAAAGTCTTAGCGATCTGAAAGGGCACTGCTAAAAGGAGTTAACGCTGCTGTAACCAGGCGCGGCATGGTGCACTGCCAGGGAAGCAGCTGACATGCCGGGGGAGGGTGATTAGAGAGGGGTTGTTGGGCCATAACACCCGGCTGCCATACACTCAACACTAGCAGAAGGTCACAACACTTCACAGTGAGTCACTGGCAGGTGCCGGCAGAACAAGCACTGGCGTTGCCAATAGGTCTCGCAGTAGGAAAGTTGGAGCTGTTTGTTTTGTAAATGACAAAGCCCTTTAATTTTAAAAAAAGAAAACAAAAATAAAAGGCATTGTTATTTGCAATTGTAATAGCTCCAACTTTCCTACTGCGAGACCTATTGGCAACGCCAGTGCTTGTTACTCTTGGTTTCCCTGATATTTCAACTAGCATTGTCTGGAGCCAGCCCAAATTAATGCGTTCTCATACCTTGCAAAACTATTATACTCGGTTTCTTTAAAAAGTTGAAACTGTCACAATTTGCCAACATGGGCCACTTTTTCCGCTCTCTGATTAACTAATGAGGGCAACTTTTGCTCTAGGCCTATTTTCTGACACAGCCCATCAGTAGCGACTTGGAAGAACTTAGTACTGAAGATGTGGTCGGAAATGAGAGATAGATACGTTTTAGATTTGTGTATGTTGTTGTCATACCTAATTATTGGTCAATGGTTCAGAGGGTAGGATAAAGGCAGTAACTAACTAGTATACAGTATCATTGATAGGTGGCTGGATGCTGAAAAACAACATCGAGCAATAACGTCTGACAGAATTAATCAGTTTTGTGTTCTCAGTATCACTTTGGTAGCAGGGTACGCTGGACTGTAGGTAGCGGTAAGTAGAATACATGGCAAGGGACCTCAGGTATGGAAAAGCAAGGGTGGGAACTTTTTGTATAGTATAATGTGTGGCAATTTCTGAGGACAGCGTCTTGCTCTTGTCACTAAACCACCATCTTACACTAACTAGCAATCCTTGCCTTCTCCTTTTCCTCCTCCAAGGCCACCAGTCAGCGTTATTCAGTGCTAGAATAGAACTTATTTTGTTTGTGTATTGTTCTATGTAAGTTAGCATTCGCTGCACCATTTTGCATTTGGGTGCCATTTTAAATTATGATCAAAACTAATCCTTTAAAATTTCCGAGAAACAGCCTTTTCTAGGTAATGTTTCTTTAAAGCTGAGTTTTGCTGCACTGTTCTTATTAGTGCATACCTTTCCCTTTAGATAGAGGCCTTCTCCTACTTGTCTAGTGGCAGGCACGAGCAAAATGTTCTTGACTGATAGATAGTGTGTGCCCGGCTTCAGAATCTTATTCCCTGTATTTCTCTGTCTATCTCATTTGCTTGGAAAATTCTATTGTTGGCTTGCCTTCATTGGTCCTGAAATTTATATAATGTATCTTTTATGCTTGCTGATGTCAGTCCCTCTGCAGCATTCTTAGCGACTGGGCAGACTGGGCTCCACTCTGAGGGTACCCAAATAAATTGATATTGGTTTGTATTCTCTACTGTCTAACCGACTCTTCATTTGGTATGGAAGGCTAAAGCGATGGTCGTGAGTGACCCGGGTGACCCTAATCGGGCCACTTCCTTCATTTGGTGCCCAAACAGGGACTCATTTGGGTACGTGACCCATTCCCTTCCGCAGACGGGGGAGGTCGAGGCCATCGTCGGGTTGGACTGACGGTTCAGGGATCCCTGTATGAGGAGCATTGATTGCTCGCAGCTGCCACTTCCATCCTGCTGGATTGTGCCTCACCCAGCCGTAATCCTGACTGGGGTCCTAAACGGCGAAACCCTTGGACCCGACCGCAGTGGAGAATTAGTTTGTTTGACCTGCATTATCAGGTGAGTTTGTTTTGGTTGTTTGTGTATATGGTACCATTTTGGTTTGTATTTGGTACGGTCTGAAGATCGTTTTTGGGATAAAAGCATTTGCAATTGCTTTGCCAGGCATAAATAGTGAACTTGTTTTCTTTTGAAAATGCCTGGGTTCAGTAAACTGTTTTCCTTGTGCTGTCATTGTTGTTGTGTTGATGCTCGATTGGAAGACGCTCAGCCCGCGCCTCCAGAAGGCACTCCAAATGTTGATATGTATGTGAAACATGGTCTTGGCCCTCTTATGTTTAGTACATTATTGCACAAAAATACGAGGGACAACGCCGAGTTGCAGTGGCCGTTAATGGGCAATTTCGATTAACAAAAGATTGGATACTTAGAAGAACAGTTATTTAAAAGACAAAGTTTGATTCCCTCAGAACGTGGCAGAAGGCAGCCAGGCAGAAATTAGTTAAGCCCTAGAAAGAGGCCCGGGAAGGGAAAATGCAGACATTGACTCAGAAAGCTGTAGCATATGATAGAGAAAAACAAGAAAAGATAATTGAATGTGAAGATTGGAGGTTTTGATTACATATTGCTAAATCGTATTTGGCTCTTGTTTTAAATTACCATAAGTCACTAAAACTGTCGGTTATGCTATCACCGCAATGTGCACTGTAGTAGAGACATCAGTCGGCTCAAGCTGCTGAGCTTGTTGCCCTAATACGAGCTTGTGAAATGAGTGAAGGCACTGGCTGTCAATGTTTATACTGACAGCCAGTATTCCATCGGAGCTGAGTGCAATTTTGGGCAACTCTGGGATGAGAGAGGGTTTCTTAGCATGGCACTAAAATTCAGAATGGGCACCTTATATTGAGGCTCTTTCCCGCTTTGACACTCCCTGAGAAATTGGCCATAGTAAAGTGTAGCGCCCATCGGAAAATCACTGATGATGTAGGTAGAGGAAATGCTTTTGCAGATCAGACAGTGAAGGACACGGCACAGACTAAAATTAAAAGAATGTTTGTAGCAGGTAAATGTAATGTAAATGTATTTGAGCTTGTAAAGCGCACTGCTACCCGTAGGTTTCCTGGCGCTGTATTACACTAGGGAACCCGTCCTGGCTTTCCCTGTGGGATGGTCCCTGCTGGGAGTCCCCAAGGTGGAGCCAGGCATCCCCGGCGTTGATGGGGCCATTGTGGAGATTAGGCAAGCTAATGCCCAGAGTTGCTGAGTGGAACCCCTGATTAGAGTAAGCACCGAAGCGAGAATTATCGAGTCCGCTGACCCAGGTCCATGACCCTGCCGCGTTGGGAATTGAACCCTGGACCCGGGCCGACTTCTGCTCCCGGGTCTGCCGCCTCTAACCAGTGAGCCACACTACTCCTGCTAGGTGAATCCCTGAAGTTGCCATGTTTGAGGATACACTTGAAAATGTGAAAGAGATACAAAGTGAGGCCACAATAGAAGAGATAGCAGTGTGGCAAGTACGTACAGCACAATTGAACGATGAGGGATGTTGGATTGATAAGTCAGGAAAGCGGAGATGGATGTTGTGTGATGCGTACGTTCTTCCTGTAGTCACGATGGCTCATGGCCCATCCCATATTAGTGCTAAGGGTATTTGCAAGTTTTTTATACCCTGTAAGGCAAAAGGATAATATTTCAAAGACAGCTGCACATTTAGTGAAGTACTGTATTGTGTGTATGATGCACAATCCTGGAAAGGGTACCCTACACCGCCTGGTAATTTTGCACCACCCACTTTTCTTTTGAGGTCCTTCAGATGGATTATATAGAATTAGATAGGTGCAACAATTTGAAGTATGTTTTGTTGGTTGTCTGTGTATTCAGGAAATGGGTTGAGGCGTTTCCCACTAAGGACAATACAGCCATTACGACTGCAAAGGTACTCCAGAAGGAGTTATTTCCTTGTTTCGGCTTGCCCCATTTGATCTTTCAATGCAAAAGTGATTTAATTGATTTGTGATGGTGTATGCATTAAACAGAGATTCCATGCTGCCTATCATCCACAGTCAGCAGTTTTGGTTGAGAAGTACAATGGTACTCTCAAACTCAATTGGCAAAAATTCAGGAGACGACAGGGTTAAAGATGCCAGATGACTTACCGTTAGCTCTTTTGTCAACAAGAACAACAGCCAATTCTAGGACGGGATTGTCCCCATACGAGATTGTGCTTTGACGCCGGGCAAATGTCTGGGGCATCCCGTGCCCTCATCGGTTCTCTGATATTGAGTACCCATTGTTGATTGACTATCTTTGCCAGTTAACTGAAAGTCTGTGTTCTATTCACCAACAGGTCTGGGAAACCCTGCCAGCCACAAGTGAGGTGCCCGGACACAACATTCAGCCTGGGGACTACATCCTCATAAAGAATTTCCAGCGAACAAGAGTTTGTAGCCGCTTTGGAAAGGACCAGAGCAGGTCCTCCTAGCTACAAGTACAGCAGTCAAGGTCGCTGCCCGTAAAAACTGGGTACATGCGACTCACTGTCACAGAATACCTCTACCTTTGCCCTATGATCAATGGGCAAAGGATGGAATAGGGGACTCTGATTGTGAGAAGGTGCCTCGGTTTGTCCCTTTCAGTCACGCTCACCTGGACACGAACAGATGAGGAAAATGATGAAGTGCTAAATGCAGAAGTTCCTCTGGAAATACAAGCTTTCCAGGAGCCTCTTTTTATTGAACGTTCAGTGCCTGGAGTTACTAGGTACAATTTGCGTCCTTGACTGGGCGACAGTGCACCAAAAGAGAAGAAAGATTAGTTAGGGATGGACTGTGTAACTCATGGTGTACTTTGCTATAGTATCAACGGAGTTAGTTTAGGGTGATGAGAGAGTTGTGCATTGTTTGAACATTGGGCAGGATAGATTCAAAATATGCCATTGGGGGTGTTTTATCCTGATCAACGTGGGAATACGAACTTAGGACAGAGGAAGCTCCACTGCCGGTGCTCAAGAGTAGCAACATTTTTGATGAATAGGAGCCTGTACCAGTGAGACTCACACTGGGAACATATATTTCTCTTGTTTGCAATTAGTTCGCATTTCACCCTTTGATAAGCATCCCTTTGGCAAAATGGTTGCTGAGGAAGAGCAGCCAGTGATCCTCCCTGTTCACACACATGTACATTAGTCTCCATAGAAAAAAGTTATATGTTCTGTTTTTGTGGATTTGTTGGTATTGATCTTGGGTGGGGTGTCATGGGTTTTGGAACGTGATCAGACTGTATCATCAGGCATTAATGAGAAGGTTATCTTTTAAATTCAAGAATAAAGGGCAGCTCCAAGTAATATCTTTCTATATATACACAAGAGGTTTTTGGGAGAAGGGACTGCTTGTTACCCTAATGATTCTGTCACCATTCTGTGGACTGCATACCCATTGTCTTTAGTGAATTATACATATACTAAACCACCTGATTTTGTAGAAATAAAAGGAGTATTTGGATCTGGTTATTCGGGACCATATCTGTATCAACGAAAACCCCTGGGGGAGGGCTATCTTGGCTGTGATAACAAAACCTATTGTGATAATTTCTAATATGGAAGAACAAAACATTACATTGATGGGTTAGCATTACAAAGAATTGACAATCTCCCGGCAGGCTGGTTATTATGCTGCTTGTTGTCCTATTATCAATAGTACTGACACATCATTGTATATAAATTGTTCTGGATTAGTGATGCATAAGGAGACGATCTCTTTGGTAAAGGCGGATGATTAAAGCACTGTCGGAATGAATACTCAATATTTTGCTGTAGATTATGATAGACCGATTTACGCACACCCAGGTTTCTTCTTTTTGTCTAATGGAACTTATTCTAATATGCATAATGGAACAAATGATGCAGCAATTGCGATGGTGCTACCTTTGGGTGTGCCTTGCAAACATGTCAAACCTACAGTAAAGCGGGTTAAAAGGACACTAACAAAGGAATTTTGTGAAGGAGTCACAAATCTTGAAGTCAATAGTTATAGCAATGAAATCACTTTCAGATACATTCTCTCCTCCATAATTAAATTTGGTGGTACTGCTATGGCCAGGGGAGAGAGAGCTAGAGAATACTTTGATGTAAGCTGCAGATATTGTCTAACTCTACAGTAGCAACTTTATGCGACATCACCACCCAAATGGAAAGTATGCGAATATATTCTGAACATACAAGATATGCAGTTGATTTCATCTTAGCTAGGAGTGGTGGTGTGTGCGCAGTAGTAGGAGATCAGTGTGTAGTCGGGATCACCTATATGGAATAGAATATTACCCAATACATTTCAAAAATTCTAGAAAATGTTAAAGGAATGGAAAGTGGGAACTGGAGTTGGTCACTTTTTGGCAGTTGGGGCTGGATTCTTGAAAAGGTGATTTATTTCATCATAATTTCTGTCTCTTGTTGTGTCCTTGCTTAGTGTGTCCCTGTCTGTTGTTCTTATTGTACCACCTTTCTCATTCCTAAGAAAAGCATATGGATTCATGACACAAATGCTGCAATTATGTTGCAAAAAGAGGTAGACGGCTCCCTGCGACTCAATGTAAATGTAAATGTACAGGAATTTATATAGCGCAAATCACCGAGCGGTTTCTAAGCGCTTGTTTAGGGAACCCGTCCTGGTATTCCCCTGTGAGATGACCCCGGCAGGGTATCCGCAAGGTGAAAGCTAGGCATCCCGCCGCGAGGGGCCGTTGTGGAGATTAAGCAAGCTATTGCCCAGAGTCGCAGAGTGTGAACCCGTGAATCGAGTAGGAACTGGAGCGAGAATTGTCGAGTCCATGGACATTTTAGGACTCAAGACCCCGCCGAGCCGGGAATTGAACCCTGGTCCCGGGCTGACCTCTGCTTCCAGGTCTGCCTCCTCTGACCAGTGAGCCACACTTCTCCACAAGTAATAGAGAATACATTTTTTAAGTCTTTTACCTCGCTACCTAAGTCATATTCGATTATGTGCTTCATCTGAAACTGGCTTTACCTTATATCACGGACTCTATTAAAATAGCCCCACTCCTACTGTGGCATTCGATCTGGAGGTGGGACACAGTCCCCCTTACGCAAAATCTAATAACAACTATTTTAAAGTCACATAACCACAGCAGGATTAGGTGGATAAATACGTGGAGTCAGAACTATTTGCACTTGGTTTAAGTCACCTTTTTAACAATCCCTCTATCTGTAAAACCCTACCAAAGCGGAAAGTAACCAAGATGTTTATTAAGAGAGACCAATATTTAAGAAGAGAAAAAAAAATACCACATTCAGTTGGCACAACTGTATGATCTATCCCCAGTATTGGAGGAGAATAGCTATTATTATCTGGCTGATGTCACATTCCCACAACACAAATATATCTTGCTTAGATTTTGTTTAAATCTGTTTCCTCTGATGGTGGGATATCCAGGGAAGACATATAAACATTCAGAACTTTCCCTATGTCTGTGTGATAACTTATCTACACAGGATGATCTTCATGTTATATTTTTTTGTGGCTTCTGCCATCAGGAAAGGTGTAATTTCATCGTACCAATTTGCAAGCGCTACAATTATAAATACTATAGGGTAGCACTGTTTTTTCTCAAATCCTAGCAAAGTTCTTTTGTGTGCTTTTTGTTAGCGTAATTTTTATGGGCATGTTTAAAAAAGAGGAAGCAGGTTGGCATACAGGACAACTTAAAAGTGACTTTCATAAATGTTTATGGCATTATGTATATAGATGAAATGAATTTTTATATAAACTACATGGTAGCATAGTTTTAAGATTTAGGTTTTAAACTATTTTTATAATGTCTTGTTCTAAAATGTGATTGTAAATATTTTTCTAACACTTTTATGATCTTATGTGTAAGAACGAATAAAGGATTTGATTGATTTATTTCATCATCATTTTTTCTCTTGTTGTGTCCTTGTTCAGTGTGTTCCCTTCTGTTGTTCTTATTGTACCATCTTTCTCATTCCTAAGAAAAGCATATTGATTCATGACACAAATGCTACAAGTATGTTGCAAAAAGAGGTTGACGATTTGATACAAATAGATGAGGGCATCCTCAAGACTGCTTCTCTCCTTTCAGCCCCACTTCCTGATGTTGAGAATATGGAATGTGTATATAATCATATTGTGTATATATATCTATATCTATATCTATATCTCTATCTCTATATATATATATATGTTGGAACCGGTGGTCTCTGGTTGGCACAGGTATGCACCTCTGACTAGCAGGGACCCTCACTTCCAGTCAGGGCAAGGGAACTACTCCTTCGAATAACCCCTGCTCACCCTCTAGGTAGTGTGGCGCGAGCAGACAAGGCTAATCCTCAGGGCGATAGTAAGTTAAGCATTTATGATCACGCTCAGTAAACCCACTGACCCACTACAAAGGGACACCAATTGTATGGTTGTATCAAAAATACGTATACTTTATATAAAAGGTATATTAAAAAGCAGGATTATCACAAGACCATATAACGTTTAGCGATTTGAGGCCACCAGATTACAATAGGCAATTAGTCTTTAAATGTTCATTGTTCAGCAAGGTACGATGACAGGGAAATAAGAACGTTGCGGACCCTGGATCCGATATGAACTCGAGACGGAGTTCAAGTGTACCTTGCTTGTGGAAGTCCGAGGCGTTTCAGGTGCGACTACTGGTGAGGGCGGGCCCGGGACGAGGCAGACGGTTCTCCAGAGGATCTCTCGGGCTCGGAACCCCTCGAGGTGCGAGGCAGGGGAGCAGGACTGTGGAGGGTTGCGGCAATCCGGGGTCGATGCAGCTCACGGGGCGAGGCGCCGTTCAGGCCTGCGGGACGTACTACTTCTTAGCACGCCAAGTCGTACTCGTGGATCTGTGAGGGGCGTCGCGTTCTCGGGCAGACGGGTGCTGCACCAGGTTTCCGGTACCACTGTACGGGGAGGCCTTTCTTGAGGTGCGGCATGAGCCTTGGTATGCAGGAGGGCAAAGCGAGACAGTCGGGTACGTTACGACGTACGGACCGTCCGAGGCTATGAGATGCGCTCCGAGAAGATGAGAGGCGCACAACGCGCTCCGTTAGCAGGCGAGGTGACAGGAGAGCGGGCAGCCCGGCACTGAAGCGAAGAGCGGCTCAGGGATAAGCGGGGTTCTCTGTGGCGGGGCGACCAGGCTCCGAGCTGTCACGACCTTGGGAGGGGCGAAGGCACCCGAGTCACAACTCTGGCGAGGGAATAAGAACTAAGGCCCAACAGCAGACGGGCACAAGCAGAATAGAACCCAATGGTCCTGGGGTTCCATTCAGGGGGCAAGCTCTCGATCAAGCCCTTGGAGATCGTTTCAGGCACAAGTCTACAAAGTCCTCTCTGGTCCTTTCCTCTCCGTTCTCAGCAAGGCACCACTGCAGGCCAGTCTTACAGGATACAGACCGGTTTCCGTCCTTCAGCTTCTCTGGGTCTTTCTAGTCAGGCAGAGGTTCGTCGTGGTCAAAACTGGATCTCAGAAAGATGGAGCAGGCAGCTCCCAACAAAGGAAAATCCACCAGGTGTTCAGGGGCTGGGCAGGGCCCAGGGAGGCAAGCCTTTCCCTGGGCCCAAGCAGCAGAACGCCCCTAGTAGTTTCAAGTTGGCAAACAAGAACATTTTAGAAGAGGTCACAGCCTCTTTTTATACACGAAATTCCTTTGTCTGTAGGTGCAGGGTGGGGGAGAAACCAGTCGCAGCTGGTTTTGGAGTACTTTGTTTTCCCCAGCCACCCTTTCCATTCACCAGGCAGGCTAGGGTCATCAGTCGCACCACAGGGGGCAGAGCCAGCATTGTGTGGGAAAAGCCCAGCAATATTCAGGACCCAGGGGCAGCCCCTCCCTCACATCAGCATGCTAATCTCTCCATTCACCACCGGGGCAGACCCATACAGACTCCTGGAGCCAGGCTCCGCAGCCAGCTCCAGCCAATCACGCGCCAGCATACTCACTGCACACACATACCCATGTCTAGAAGTGGCACTTCTACACTAGACACATACACGCCGCATACATCATCGCGCAGCGTTCAATCTCACGAGTCCACACATACCAAACTCGAGCCTGCACTCCCCACGCATCAGGAACTAACATGGACACATACATTCCCCACGCATTCCTATGGGAGGGCAGGCCAACCTTACCACACGCACACACTTTACCCTGGGAAACAGTGGTAAAGTGCACAGAAACCGACAATCACTAACACCATGTCACAATTAAAAGCAAAAAGTTCAGGGGTGAACCTGTCAGAAGGGCCAAGTCCAACAATATATATATATATATATATATATATATATATATATATATATATATATATATATATATATATATATATATATATATATATATATATATATATATATATATATATATATTACCTACTGGCGGTCGCCAGTAGGTATATATAGTTAGGATTTTTTCTCTATGGGATTTATGAATATTCTATGTCTAATAACTTTGGCGTTTGTGGACGGAATTGGCTGAAATTTTCAGGAAAATGGCACATTTTGTTTCTGAGCAGCCCTTGAAAATTTGGGGGGGTTTCGTCAAGGGGGGCCGAGAAAAAAGGGGGGTCCCAAAACGTGTTTTTAACATTGAGTTTTCCATAGGGCGGTTGGCCTCACTTTTAGCCCGAACGGCTGAATGGATTTGCACGAAACTTGGCAAAATTGTAGGGACTGGTAGCCCGATGTGCCTTTGCTAGGTCTCAATATATGTGCTCCAGTGGATTTTGAGAAATTAATGTTCAAAAAAAGATATATATCTGTAACAGCGCTCCGCTTCGCGTACTTTTCGCGTTACGGAGCTTTGCGAAGCTGATTGGTTCTTCGGCGTCTGTAAACATTCCAAACAGTCCGTAGCGGCCGCCATCTTGTCTCTTGGTAGGATCGAGAGACAAGAGGAGGCCAAAGCGAAGGGGCAAATGACCATAAGGGGGCATAGTAGATCCTCCCTGACCCCCTAGGTTTGATGTGGAGGCTTTAAAAGGGTCTCGCAGGGCAAAAAAAATAAATATATCGTTTTTTTAGTTTTTTTGAGTGGAGTGCGCCCGGTTCGCGAACCGGGAAGCGTTCTGGGGAGCGTACTTTCTTGAAAATTAGTGAAAAAAGTTAGAGTAAAATAATAATTGTGAGTGATCAGATGTAGGGTAGCTCTGAGAAGAGCTTTTGGGTTTATGGTACATTTAGGTACTTATAAGTAGGTACCAATGCACAGTCTTAAATTCAGAATGAAAATTCTGTTGCCCTCATCTGAGAAGTGAACTCCATCTCCTCTGTAGATATCTTGCATGTAGTAACGCAAGTTATTGTTGTACAGGGAGCCCATTCCATGGTCTCTCATGTAAGCTGAAACAGATTTGTTTACATGCTTCCTCGATTTCTCAATTTGTGGACAAAATTGGTTCGACCACCTCCATTTCTGTCTTTGGCATATATTTGAATATACCAAGGCAGTCTGAGGAAAAAGTGCCATCAATTGCTCAAAGGTGTCCTTTAAAAGCATTTCCAGACCTACCCCAGTCAAAGTGCCCAAATCATTACCTCCACAGTGCACAATTAACAGGTCAGGTTTTGGCAAATGCATAAAGGTTTTCACCAATGGTATCAATTGGTGACATTTTAATCCTCTGTGGCCAAACCACTTAATTTCCACATCTTGTAAATTGAGGTTAGGTAAATTCCTGTTTTCAGCGTACCTCTGAGCCCAATAGATGTAACTATGTCCAACAATCCAGACAGAAAACATGGCGAGAGAAGGTTCTCCTGCAGTCAGATGAAGTGTGGCAATGAAATGGCAGTTGAAAAAATGAGAGTGTAAAATGAAAAAAACTGAGGAGTTTCTGTGTTAATGAAGCAGTAAGAGTGATTGGTGGATTTTGATTGCTGAAAACAGAAAGTTAGGGTGCATGGATGAGTTCGTTGAAAGATGTATTTTGAGTGGCGAAGAAAAAATCATTAAATGAAAGTATGCACTGGATATGCAGGTGCACTGAGAGTTCAGAGTTCAATTGCAACATTGTTGTGTGAACTTGGAAACACCAGAGGTCTTGCAAGAGGTGGTTGCTATGCAGAAAAAGCAGAGAGGGCAGAGGGGGGAAGGGTTTTGATCTGAAAAAAAGTGAGGGAAGAGTTTTGATTGGGTGACATGAGAGATATGTGTGAAGAATTACAGCATTTCTGAGCTTTTGATAGCTGCAGACTCTGGAGTGCATACCTTTTGCTCTGCTGAAGACAAATTGGTGTGTTTTAGAGACTGTTTTGAAACTCAAAGTATTTGCTAAGGTGAGAAAAGATTTCTTTAATTTAGATAGAAAATAGTGTGCTTTAAGGAGAAAATTATGAAGAAAGTTGTGTTTTTCAAATGTTGGTTTGTGTCAAGTGTTTTACAAATAGATTTTGTTTCTTTGAGACAGGGTTTTTATGTGCATAGGAGCTGTGGAGTGTTTTCAAATTATGACTTGTAAATCGTTTTTGAGGAAAAGCAATGGTTTTAATATTTATGACAAGGACATAATGGTGTATGCTTCTTTATAAGGCAATTGAGTGTCTCTGATGTTATTTTTCCCATTTCAATGTAAGAAGTTTCTCTGTGGAGCAAATTGCTTGTAAATATGCTCCCACCTGTGCATGGCAAATTTAGATTTTGAATGTTTGCGTTACATAGGCATGTTAAAGGTGACCGAAACATGCTGCAAAGGCAATCAAAAAACGCATTCATGTGTCTTAAGGACATTTTAAGTCATTTCCCCATGTGGAGTGTTTTTAAATTATGACTTGAAAATCGTTTTTGGGGAAAATGAATGCTTTTAAAATTTATGACAAGGACATAATGGTGTATGCTTCTTTATAAGGCATTTCAGTGTCTCTGATGTTATTTTTCCAATATTAAATTAAAAGACCTTTCCCCGTGGAGCAAATTCCTTGTAAATATGCTCCCACCTGTGCATGGTAAATTTAGATTTTGACTGTTTGAGTTACATAGCCATGTTAAAAGTGACCCAAAAAAGTTGCAAAGGCTTTAAAAAAACACTTTCATGTGTCTTGAGGACATTTTAAGTCATTTCCCCGTGGGCAGTGTTTTCAAATTATGAGTTGAAAATCGTTTTTGAGGTAAAGGAATGTTTTCAAAATTTATGTGCGCCATATGCCCCCAAATTTCTTTTTCAGGGGTGCAGCAGGGTGTTCTTGAGACACCCCTGCACCCTCGGAAAAATTCGTAATTTGCGATGGGGTAATTGCTAATCGCAAATTGCACCTTCATTCCTATGGGCCTCCTGCTCCATGGAAATGAATGGGTAATTTGTAATTAGCAAATAGCTCATCGCAAACTAGGAATGGTAAAGAATCGCTATTTATTCCTTAAAGTTCGCTATTTAGGAAATGCAAAAAACTTTGATGATACATATGGCGGTTCATCTCTAACAAGATAAGAAGCATAGGGATAGATTTATGATGACTGGCGCATCACATGGGATGTGTTAGTCATCCTGTGCCGCTGTTCCGCCACCTATGGTGTGCTGCATTTACAATGCGGCGCATCATGGGGCAAAAAACAGCACAGATGCGTGACGTATCTGTGCCGTAAAGGTGGCGCATTGCTGGAGTTGTATCGCAAGTGTGATGAAGCTCCAGCAAGGCTCAGGGGTGCCCCTGTCGCAGGGTTTCTGTTCTCACACAGAACTGTGCACAGAGGATTGGAACCTCGGCGAATTAGGGTGCCCCAAAACTCACCTTAGTACTCAAAAACCCCTTAGCAAGCTAGGTACAGTGTCACATTGGATATAACAAACTCTCAATGTTTAGACAATCCAGAATATGAACTTATAGTACCTTAGGATACGTGGAACTCATGAACACTCGGTCGTTATATATTTATTAGAAACCAGAACATGGAGTTAAGAAGAACACATGTGCATTTGAAATGTTTATTTACTAATGCCGTCTTCTCAGGCGTAGTATCTTAGATAATACAAGTACACATATTATCAGTAGCAAAATTACCAGCATAGTTACTAGTACATAAAAAGCGAATGGTGACAGTATGTTAACATGCTGTAAATGAATAAGAGTTAGCAACACTTATAAGCAGCCGCGGGCCGTGGAGGGAGTTACGGTGGGGCAGGGAGGCGGGGAGGGGGAGGGGCAGGGTGGAGAGGGCTAAAAAACGGCACCTGGATAATTACAGGTAAGTAAACAATTTGATTAATAAAACAAATTTCGTAGCGCGCACTGCATCGCATTTTGCGATGCAGTGCGCGCTACGAAATTCGTTTTATTATTTAAATTGTTTACTTAGCTGTAATTATCCAGGTGCCGTTTTTTAGCCCTCTCCACCCTGCCCCTCCCCCTCCCCGCCTCCCTGCCCCACCGTAACTCCCTCCACGGCCCGCGGCTGCTTATATCTCACCCTCCCTAATACCCATATTATATTATTTGCTAAGAAGGTCTCTTTGTGTTGGTTTAGGGCGTGCCCATACTTTAGTGTCTTAGATTTGAAGGAATCACATCAGCATACACCAGCTCTCTCTTCATGTGAACCGCATCAAGTGTTGTGTATGTGTGTTCGGCAAAGCAATATAAAACCCGCCTCATGCCCAGAATTGGCAGAAGCTGCACTTATGTTATGAGTATGAAGTCGTGGAGATCAGACCTCATAACAATTCTGTATCGTGTTGTTCTTGAAACTTCAGCACTCGCTGTACAGATATAGTTTAACAAGCAAAGCAGATAGTAGAGCAATAACATATTATTCTCATGTAAACCACAATGAACTACTAGGTTGAAAGCTAAAGCAACAACTAAGTGTCGTGTGCAGAAGTTGCAAAAAAGGAAAAATGGCGTTTAAACCGGTAATGAGCCCATGCTAACTTAACACGGTGTAAAGATATCCAGGATCTAGATGACACCTACCCATGATCCGGAAACGAACTGAATAAGATAATAGAAGTGCCATCTCATGAGAGCAGATTGCAACTTTATATGTGGACGGTCCACAAGGTAAAACATTAAAAACTAGGAAAATTTAATGCTAAAGAAAAATAAAACAGCCAACTACTTTATCGAGGCTTAAGCCAATAGGCAAGCTAAATAATAAAAACTTGACAAATAAGTCAATGAATTGTCAATGAAATGCTAGTACTCAGCATATCAAACATGAAAAAGGTCTATGACATAACTGTGTATGTAAAATAAGCTGCAACAGCCTCCAATAGGAAGTCACCGTCTTCATCCGAAAAGAGTTCAGCCATCCAATTTAAAAGCGGAAAAGAACATACGTGCTCTCCCAGCACCGGATCCTCTATCACCATCAGAGGACAGCTCGGTGGGTTTTCAAGAAAGCTCTGTTCCAAGAAAGACTGTGTTGCCGCCAGTAAATTCCAGGGACCAATTAGTCCATGCATCAATGCCACAGCCATAATCCTTTCGCCAGGACAAACCAACTCGTGAGTAATGATAGGACTCATCAGCTGATTAAAGTCGACGTCAGGAGAAACCGGTCCGCAGAGACACAAATCAATGGCCCAATCGAAATCACAGGTCAGGCAGTGAAATACAGGCTGGACACAGGTGAAGTAGGAGAATCGAAAAGATAATCCATATGCCGTGCTTAATATCGCCAACGGCATTGTGCCATAATATTCAAGCATGCGATTGCGGAACAGCGTCAGCAGCTGCAGGGCGGGACCTTGCACAGGAGGGACATCCATATTTAAAAATGTAAAAAAGCACGAGAGCGTCCGCTGCTAATGCAAGTAAAAATGGGAATCCACCAAGCACAGTGGAAAAAATAGAATGAAAGAAAGCAGGGATGACTCCAAAGATTTTCTCAAATGAAGTCACGAGACCACTGGTAACAACTTTAAAAAAATGCGCCAGGCCCTTTGTGGAGGACGCGTTAAAGATAGTCCGAACCATCTTGCTGAAATGGAAAGGCGAATCAGTATTTAAAAGGGTCTGCACCTCTGTACGGGTGTTCGCTAGGTGAAGCACGAAAGTTTCACGGGCCTAACTCAAGGCCACCTCTCTCTGAGACAAAAGAGCCCTTATTCTTGCCATGCCGTTGAAATCTGCTCCCAAGGTTGGTATTTGTGGCCAGATTGAAAACTCCCTATGTTCATGTGTGGGAGGAAATAGAACATTTCTGCAGCAAATAACCCGTTCACTTACTGTTACGATAAAAGGAATACTTTTAATTAACCCAGAACAATCTTCATTATTGAGCATCAAATAACTACCATTTTCCAACAACTGAACGTGGGGATGATAGCAGGAACTGGCGTGCCTTGCAACACGCAAGCCATATTTGGTCGGTCTTTGTTGCATGAACCGTGTAACTGTATGTGCCTACACATTAGTGAATGATCTGGCGTCTCAGTGCATTCCTCTCCATTCAGATAAACTTCTTGATCATCTTTGAAACATCTGTATGTGTATGGAAGCGACCAGACCTCATGAAGAAAACCACTACCTAAAGGTTCATAACGACCTATTGGTATATATTTCATACAATTTGAAAACTTATATAAAGCAAAAGGCAGCGTTATTAAACCGTGGATAAGGCACGTTGCCAAAGCAGCCAACCTTTTGGATTTATACTGGAAATGTTAAAGGAAGAATTACGGAGTAGGGCCTGTAAATCACTAATGGACAACCGAGTAAAATTACTCCAACCATCATATTCCTCTAACTCCGGGATAGTAGGGGTGTTTAATTTTTTAGAAGTAGCCAATCCAAAGCATTTGGTCTGGGAAATTGTTTCATTCACAAACAACATATGATTTGGGATGAGACAAGCACGGTGCAAAGCCTCAGTGCCTTGTACCTGCCAGGTTCGTGAACCACAAACTGATGTAGATCCTGGATATCTTTACACTGTGTTAAGTTAGCATGGGCTCATTACTGGTTTAAACGCCATTTTTCCTTTTTTGCAACTTCTGCACACAACACTTAGTTGTTGCATTTGCTTTCAGCCTACCTGCGTCAAGATCTATGCCTGCTTCAAGCAGGCGCAGGGTTTTGATGCAGCTTTGTCCTATCTGATTGTAAATGCGGCACACCGTGGGTGGCAGAGCAGCGGTGCACGTTAACTGGTGCATCCCTGGGGATGTGCTAGTTAATATAAATCTGCCCCTTTACATTTAATTATGTGCAGGGGACACAGAGTCGGTGAGGTTTATCCAAGGTTAAGAAGAGATGAGTCCTGTTCAGTGAAAAATTGGACATAGGCTTCACCTCCGCTCCTCAGCATCGCTGGACATGGTTAAATAATAGCTGCAAAATGTTACTCTTGTTAAACAATTTTACTATTATAATCTCTGAGATTTGTCTCTTACTCTGCAACATCTCATTGTTGTTATCTTTCTTTAAAGATAAAGACAACATCAACATGAGCGACAATCAGCAATCAGTTGATTTCGACCTCATCATTGAACTCGTAATTGAAACATCAGTGGATGTTGATCCCTTGGATGATTTAAATCCTGAGGATGAAGAAGAACGTGATGAGGATGCAGATTTGTCAGAATTGTATGACATAGGATGGGAAGCTGACGTGCTTGAGCCTATGGAACTATAAACATTTATTTTATAAATTTATAATAAATAAATAGTAAAAATGTAAACCGTTTAATTTAAAAATAAAGACACCTTCAAAAACAGGTTATGTGTAGTGTCTTCAATAAAATATTAAAATATGGTCATAAAATTAGATCAGATTCATATATAAAACAGCACAGGTAAAATGAATATAAATTCCATTTCTTTTCTGCTATTTCTGTATTCTAAATTTGCCATGTACAAAAAAATCTTCTATGTAAAAATGTTAAGTAGTGTGTTAAGTTTTTGATGACTGTTATTAATTTACTGTTGGGTAATAGTGCTTAATAACATTTTTTATTATATTTTACCACAGATTCAACTGCAGATCATTTCAAGATTTCAGCATGCCAACCAAAGAAAGAGTGAGAAAGGCTGCAAAACGTCAAAGACAGCAGGTGAATGAAAAAAAGCAGCAGTCCTCTAACAAAAAGATTTGTCAAGTCACCAAGAAAGCACCGGGTAAGAGTACAAAAACATTCATAAGAAATATCTGTAGTAAAAAAAATATTACTACAGAAAATGTTTCAGTCCAGAAAAGGAGAAGCAATTCAAACGGTAAGGAAAGGCCAATGAAAAATGTTACTGCTAGAGTAAGAGATAACTCTATGCATGAAAGTAGAAGGAAACAACAGTTTAGGGAAATTCGTAAACGAATGTTCCGTAACAGGATAATTGGCAATTTGTTAAAAAATATTAAGAAAGGTCAACAGAAAGTGGTTTTTTATAAGAGAAAAAAAATAGTTGAGAAAGTTATTGATCAGGCATTTGAAATTAAACGTAAGTTATTTATTTTGACAATCAATAGAATTAGGAAGCTAAACAAGGCAATTTATGATTTCAAAAGAAATAGTAGATGGAAGAGAATAGTTAATCGTAGTAATTTTTGTGAAGTTTTTTCTGGAGAATGGATGCATAGTTCAAGCTCTGAGGCATTTTTTAATGAGGAGAGTTATTTCCAGGATAATGATTTGGTGCATGCAGTTGACACCAGTGGTCGAGCTTATGAAGTGAAAGATGGTTGTCCAGTTGAAAAAGAAAAACTTGTGACAACAGAGATAGAAGAGGTGTTAGGTAATGAGGTTTTAGGGAGACGTCCTAAGGGTCCTGTGTACACCTGGAAGTGTAGTAGTATTTGCAGTGTACGACAGGATTCCATCAATTTGCTTTGTGATTTTATACGGTCATTTAATAAGAAAAGTTTGAAGCAGAAAATGAAGTTGTTGCAAGAATTAGATCCTTGCAGAGTGAGAGAAGTGATAGGTTTGCATGGTCATTCACTGGCTTGTCTTTCCAGGAGAGTATGCCAGAGTGTTTTTCATCATTTCAGGATGCTAGCAGTGCATCATAATAAAGTGAGGAAATTAGTTAGAATGTTGTATTATGCTAAGAGTCCAGCAATTATGCTTAAACAATTATGCGCTGCTCTTTTGCATGGTTCTGAAATAGATGTGAAGAATATATGTGAAGAAATTGAGTTTTGTTACTTTGGAAGTAAAGAGGAGAATGTTGAAATTGACCAAGAAGAAGAGAGTAATGTGGAAGATAGTGTACAGGTTTCCAGTACAGATAATTTCCAGAGGGAAATTGCGACGTTTGAGGTGAAATCAAGTGAGAGGCCAAATTTCACTTGTGTGTGTTGTCGACGCACTTATTATAAGAATCAGACTAAGTTAGTGGATTTATATGGAAAAAGTGAAAGGGAAAATAATAGTGAATGGAAGGATTTTACAACATACTTGATGGTAGAAAATTGTTTTGATTTGGGATTGGATCAACGTGTGTGTACTTATTGTTGTAACAAATTAAATCAAAACCAGATGCCTGCTAGAGCAGTTCATAATAATCTGGAATTGGTTGAGATTCCTTCTGAATTGAAGGATTTAAATACTTATGAATCTATTTTGATTCAAAGTATCCATCCCTTTCAGGCTATTGTAAGAATGGAGCCAAAGACAGGGAAATTGCCTCCATCAGAATTACAGAGAGGATTAAAGGGAAGAGTTGTTTATTTGCCTCTAGATTTGAAGAAAAACATTAACACAATTGGAGTAGAAAAAGTGGAAGAGGAACCTCTTGTTATCTTAGTTAATGGGGTTCCAACAAAGAATAAGAAAATATGGCAAGATTTAGTAGATGTTAGGAAAGTCAAAAGGGCAACATTGTATTTGAAAAAAAATAATAAATACTATAAAAATGTATATGTTGCAGAAGAGGAAGTAAGTGAGGAAGAGGATAGCGATTTGTGTGCTGGTCAAATTGAGAAAGTAGAACCCTGTACTAGTGAAGAAATATATGAACATTATAGTGTTCATCCTTTGCATTCCAAGGAAGTCATGGGGAATGCTATTGAGTTGTTTCAAATGAAACAAGCGAAAGGGAGTCCCATTAGTGTTTGGGAGGAAAGTTTGGAAGCTCGGTGTTTCCCACAGCTTTTTCCAACAGGTCAGGGAGGAAGATATGATGAGCGACCTCATCAAATTCCTGCTTCTGAATACCGGACTTTGCGATTGTATGCAGGAGATCCTAGGTTTCGACAATGCATTCCTTATTTGTTTCATCTCCTGTTTGAAAGCGATCTGTCTGGACTGTCATATGCAGTGAACCACATCTTGAAAAGTGGTATACACATGCAAAACATCTCGGCAAGTGACTTTATGGATAAAGTCAATGTCCAAGACAGTATTTTGGATTCTCACCTGATTAATCTCATGGCGTGTCAGCGTGGTACTAATGAGTACTGGTACCGTCGTCATGGTGATTTAAAATGTATGCTGAGGAACTTAGGAACTCCCACATGGTTCCTCACTCTGAGCTGTGCTGAGTATGGCTGGGAAGACTTACTTGAATTTCTACGAGAGGCAAATGCTAACGTAGAAAACATCGAATTCAAGACACCCGGAGAACTGTGCTCTTTGGATCCAGTCACTGTATGTAGGTACTTCAATCATAGATTTGAAGGTATGATGTCCTTCATCATGAATAAGAAGAATCCACCTCTTGGAGAGGTGTTGGATTTCTTCTGGAGGAAGGAGTACCAAGCAAGAGGTGCTCCTCATATACATATGTTGCTGTGGATCAAGGATGCACCTAAATTTGGAACGGATGCAGAAGACTCAGTGATGAGTTTCATAGAACAGTATTGTACGTGTGCTGTTCCAAACGCAAAGGAGAAAAAAAGCCTAAGAGAAAAAGTTCTACGTTTCCAAAGCCATCGATGTGGAAAGTACTGTCGTCGTAAATTCCGGAACAAAGACAAGTTCTACACCAAATGTCGTTTCGGCTTTCCACGACCGGTGATTTCTAAAGGAAGAGTGAACAGTTTGATGTCTTCGCTGCGACATAATGTGATGAAGAAATCACCTAAAAACACATACAATTTGAAGAGGAACGAAGAGTCTAAGTACATCAACGACTACAACCCGGTGATTTTGTCCATGTGGAATGCTAACATGGATATACAGTTTGTGGCTGATAACTGTATGGCTGTGGCTCGGTATGTGACATCTTACATCACCAAAAAAGAGAAGACAGAATTGAAGGATATGTGGGAGGACATTTCCCATGAAAAGAGCCTCAGCAAGAAGTTGTACAGTTTCAGTCTGAAGATGTTGTCGCATCGAGAAATCGGAGCTTACGAATGTTCTGACCGGTTGTCTTCAGCAAGTCTCTATGCCAAGTCCAGGAGTATCGTTTGGGCGAGTGTTGGTCTTGCTGCAACGCGTAATCGAGTTCTCAAACCTGTGCGGGAAATTGAGTATTTGGCGGAAAAGGAGCCAAACAGTACCGACATTTTGAAGACCAACATGTTGGATACATATTATCCAAATCGAAGCAGTCACCTCGAGAATGTTTGTCTGTATGAGGTTCTGCAAAATTACATATTCAAGAGGAACATCAAAGAAGATACTGAGAAAGGAGTGTATGCTGTAATAGGAAGTGAGGGATGTCTGGTCAAGCAAAGAAAATGCCACTTGATAAACCATCGAAAATTGAGTGGCGAATCTCCTGAAAAAAAGGAGTTTTTCTATTTAGCACTTTTGCAACTTTTTAAGCCTTGGCGTGCAGAAGAGGAACTGCTTGGAGATTTCCTTTGTTACGAAGACTCTTTCAATGCTGCCAAGGAGACCATAGAATGTCCTGCTTTTCCCAAATATGTAGAAATGTTGAATGTGGAAATTGAGCAGGAAGCAACGATTGCAGCCGAGATTGCCAGAGACAGATCTCAGGACAGTCAGAGTTCTGCTTCATTGAGTCAGGATCCACTAGGAGGACCTGTTATCAAAAATGAAGCTGCCACTGCTATGAATGAAGTGGAAAGAGCCATGGCACATGCTCAGGAGGATGCGGTTAACTTAGAAGAGTTGGAAAGACAACTCAACGTTGAGCAGAGGAAAATATATGACGAAGTTACCATGCAAATTGATCATGGATTAAGTCATGACAAGAAAGAGTGCTCATGTACGTCGTTGAAGCCTGTCCGACTGTACGTGAGTGGAGAAGCGGGAACTGGAAAAAGTTTCCTTATTAAAGCAATTTCATGTTATTTGCAGGAAAGGACAGAGTCATCGCTGTCTTGTGTTGTCACCGCTCCAACTGGACTGGCAGCACATAACATTAAAGGGATTACTTTACATCGTTTACTGATGCTGCCAGTGGAGCATGACAACAAATTAGAATATCACAAGCTATCTGGAGATGCTTGTTTTGAAGTTTCAAGAGTCTTGAGGAAAATGAAACTTCTTATCATTGACGAAGTAAGCATGGTTTCCAATGTCATGCTTGCCTTTGTGCATTTGAGAATGCAAGAAGTTCTCAAAACAGAGTATGATGTGTTATTTGGTGGCAAACACATCATTGTTTTCGGAGATCTTCTGCAGCTGACACCAGTGAAAGGGCAACCTGTGTTCAAAATGCTCACGCATGAAGATACCAGGAAGTGCTTAGGGAGCATTGGCAACGTCAATATATGGTTAAACTTCAATTATGTTGAACTGCATGAAAATATGCGTCAGGCAAAGGATGAAGTTTACAAGACTATTCTACAAGATGTTAGAATTGGAAAAGTGACCGAGCATGGGAAAGAAGCTTTACATGCACGATTACTGACAAATTTATATCCAGACCAAGATGTTGTGCCTGAGAATATTTTTCAGAAAATTACTGAGAAAAAATCTGGAATATGTTTGATGCCAACTCTTGCAGAATGTGCCAAATTCAACAACAAAATGTTGCATTTAGAAAAGCAAGAGATTGTGAAACTGGAAGCTATTGACAGAGTAGAGCATATGGGATCAACAATTATTTTGTCTGAGAATCTGAAAACAAAATTGGATTCATTAGAGAAGAGTATATCTAAAACTGCAGGTTTTGAAAAGACTCTGAATGTGTGCTTGAACTGCCGTATAATTTTAAGAAGGAATTTACATGTTGAAAGAGGTCTGGTAAATGGATCAATGGGTAATGTTGTTGATTTTGTGAAATACAGAAATAGAGATGGAATTGATGGCATTGAGGAAGTACAGCTAATTGGTCGTTGTTCTGCTAGATTTTTGCTTGTAAAAGACTTATATGTTCGTCGTAAGCAGTTTCCTGTTTGCTTGGCATATGCGGTGACAATCCATAAATCGCAAGGTTTAAGTGTAGACTGTGCATTGGTGAATATTGGCAGTTCTGTGTTCAAGGAGGGTATGGCATATGTGGCATTGTCACGAGTTAGAACTTTATCGGGATTGTACTTGATTGAGTGTGATGTCACAAACATTTGTGCGGATCTAGATTGTGTTAAGGAATACAATAGGTTAAGAAGAGAGTATGCGCCACATTTGCCTCAGTATCCTTTGTTTGAGAAACGTGTGGTAGGCCGGAAACGAAGAAATGTGACCAATACTGGGGAGGTTGTAGCAAAAAGACGAAAAGTCGATGAACCTGAAATTATAAGCAGAAACAAAAAGGATTCTGTTGAGGATGTTGTTGGTTTTCAATTTGAAAACAGTTCTGGTGTCAACTGCTATGCTAATGTAGTGGTTAATGTTTTGTTTTCTCTAGAAAATGTAAAAGAAGAGATTGTGGTCAATTCTGATCAAAGATTTTGCAGTTTGTTAAATTCTGTGTTAGAGAAATGTAGCACTGATAGAACAAACATAGAAAGTGTGTCTGAAATTCGAAATCTGTTAGACAGATGTTCAGGCCAAACACAATTCTCTCAAAATAGTCAGCAAGATTGTCAGGAGTTTTTAATGTATATGCTTGATGTATTGCATGATGAAGGTGTAGATGTAGATCACCTGTTTGGGCTTTCTTATCAATGGCAGCATGACTGCGAAAACTGTAGGGTATCAAGTACTACTAGTGTAGACTCAGAAAGATTTATATATTTAACTTTGCCAGACAGTAAATCAGTCTCTTTTAATAAGCTAGTAAAAGCAGCTGATCACAACATGGAGTGTAGCCAATGTAAATCTGAAATGATGTCCACATTATTTATAAGAACATATGGCCAGTATGTCATTTTAATGTTCCAACGATGTAGGCCTGATGGAACAAAATTGACAACTTTAATTAAAAATTTTGTGGTTTCACAGTTGTCAATATCAGGAAGGACTTTTGTAACTGTAGCAATTATATATCATGATGGTCCTTCAATAACATCAGGACATTACACAGCTTATTTAAAGTGTAGAAATGGCTGGTCATTCTGCAATGATTCTGTTTTAATTTTCAAAAAAAAATTGCCGTATGACCTTAAAAACTCTTACCTGGTGTTTTTAAAACCAAAATTTTAGGGAAAGAATCTCGAGATGTGCTCTGAGGAATTTCAAGAAGTTCTAATGGCTCCTACACGATTTGGCCTTGAGGATAAGTGTAGTACAGAGACATAACTTCTTACCATAACACTGGACGTCATGGAGAAATACGTGCACTTTGAATGAGTTCAGAAAAACTGTTTCTTTTTATAAGCTAATTGAAGCAGCCAATCAAAACATGGAGTAGAGGGAATGTAAGTCTGCAATGCTGTCTACTGTTTTACATTGCTTTGTGATTAAAAGTGATGTAGAGAATTAAATAATTGTACTAGTCATAAAGGTAGTGTAAGTCTGCTTCATAGTAAGCAGTATCAGTGTGATAGGAAATGTAGAACATGATTGAGCAAGAAGGGGAAGATATTACTAGTCCAGGATTGTGAAAATGATCTTCAACATTTTAATTGTGAAAGTTGCGGAAATACAACATGATGGGATTGGCTTACAAGAATTCTAAGAGTTATAAATGGCTCAGACACGATTTGGCCTTGTGGAAACGTGTGGTAGAGAGCGAGAAGTCATTTATTGTATGTAACATGTTTTTGAAAACGATGGAGGTTTTCTTTCAGAAAGTGGCGGGTTGAAAGTAATAACAGCACAACAGAGTGTAAGCTGTTCATAGGACATCCTTCGCCGTCATGGAAAGTAAGTTAACTTTAAGGAGTTCTGAATTCTGATTTGTTATGTTGTATGGGTTTTTTAAACACAATCATTTTGATTGTGTTTTTTTTTCCCCGCTGTTATATGATGAATACCTTCAAGTCACTGTTTTAGTGAAATTTGATACATTCTGAGAACAGCAAAAATAAACCATTTAACATGTATAATTAATTCTGTTCTGTTTGCATTTATGATGTACATGTAGAACTGTGTAGGAGGCATGGAGAAGGTGAGGCTTCTGTAAGTGTCAAAGTTGTTGCATACAGTGCTCATATTCTACGTAGTCTTTTATATTTCATTACTTTCACTGTTTCTGACTGATCTAAAAAACATTTTTTTAAAAGAACAGTAAGTATAAGGGAAGGAAACAGACAGTTATGTTAAAAGAAAGACAGCTATAGGGAGTAAACTAGGGATACTGTTACCCGCAATCCTCTGCTGATGATGTCACTGACCATGTCATGAATGATGTAATATGTGACATTATCAGCAGTGGATTATGGGTAATAGTATCTCTAGTTTACTCCCCTATAGCTGTCTTTCTTTTAACATAACTGTCTGTTTCCTTCCCTCATACTTACTGTTCTTTTTAAAAAAAAAAATATTTTGGTTCGCTCCCGGTTCGCGTACCGGCGAGCGAACTGGGAAGCGAACTAAGAGAAATAGAGGTTGGCACAGTTCCAAATATTGTACCAATTTTTTAATAACGGGGAGGTAGTTCTGAAAATAACTTTTTTTTTATTGTTTTTGTTGTTTTATATTTTTTTTATTATTTTTCTGACCATTTTTTTACTTTTTTTGAATTTTTCTGAACGGTTTTATATTTTTTTTGTTTTTTTTTCGGGGGGGGAACGAAAACGATTCATTGTAAAGGGCTCAACAGGAGCAACAAAAAAAAAAAGAATTTATTGTTTGGGGCGTTTCGTACAAACTTGCATATGATTGTCAATAGCTCTGTTGATCAGAGTGATGCTACTTTCTCTGTAGCAAATGAATCCACTGCAATGTACGCAGACTTGTTTTACTTCACCAAATCTCATTTGTATATTTGGCACCATCTCCCTGCCCTCTGGTCCCGTCACTTCCGGTACAACAGATCTTCTGGCCATAATAGGGAGATTATCTAGGTCGTTACGAAACTGTGCAGCACTGTAGTTGTTAGGATGCCACCTAGTCATATGGCGATGCATTGTGTAGTTTCCGTAACTGTATTTTTTCTCGGTCCCTCTGGACAGTCTATCTTGACATATAAGGCAAGTTACGTATCTTGCATTTACTTTTTTCTGACCTTTGGGAAATTTAAAAAATTGCCAAATGAAGTTTTCTTTCCGGTGAGACGTCCTGGGCTCCTCAGGCAAAAACTGCCTCTCTTCTTGCTCTTCTTCCTCTTCCTCTTCTTCCTCTTCTTGCTGAATTATAACTTCAGCAGGTGGTCCTCTCTTCCTTGGATGTGGTGGAGGTGGTGGGGAAGCACCAGCTGAAGCTACTAAAGAAGCCATTGCTCACTGGTAACAAAGGGTCTTTCTCTCACAATGATGAAAGTCAGAGTGAGGAAAGAAGGAGGGATTTTCATCATTTGGGAAAAACAATAGTTCTCAACCAATGAAAAGTGTTCATTTTAGATTATATGACCTAGTCTTACATCATTAGGAAACCAAAAGTGAAATGAACCAATGAAAAGTGTTATTACCAAGTCACATGACCTGCTGTGTTTACGTTACGCGCTTTGCGCCGCCTCCCGGTTTGCTTCCAGGAACCTGCGCTTCGCGCCTCGGTTCGCGTACCAGTTCGCTAACGTAGCACGTCATATGACGTATCACGCGACAACGCGAAACGTCATGCGGACGCGAGGCGTCACGATGTTGTTTTCTAACGCGGCAGTTGCGGTAAAGGAACGTTTACCGGCTCGCGGTCTATTTCGCGGCATCAAGGTCAGCTAACGGGAAGCTTCCCGATTCGCGAAGCGGGAGCGAAGAAAAAAAAATATAATTTTTTTTTTATTAATAAACATATAAAATATATTTTTGGATTTAAAGAACAATACATTTTACAGCTACAGATATTAGCTGTTAAAAAACCAATGAAATTCACTGAAAAAACCATAGGTTATAGACCATATATAGTTAGGAATTAGCATTTACAAAACCTTGAAAATTCACTGAAAAAACCATAGGTTATAGACCATATATAGTTAGGAATTAGCATTTAGAAAACCTTATTTTACTCACACAAAACCATTGAAATTCCATATATAGTTAGTTGCACTAACTATATATCGCGCACCCGCAATCCACTGCTGATGATGTCACATATTACATCATTCATGACATGGTCAGTGACATCACTGATGACATCACTGATGACATCTCAAATGACATCACTGATGACATCACTGATGACATCTCATTTGACATCAATGACCACATCACTGATGATATCATTCATGTGACAATACAATGCATCTCCTCACATTTTAATATAACCTCTGTTTCACCCAGTGTTAAATACAGAGTATAATTTTTGAAACCATTGACACACCAATACTAGTTACTACATACGCACTCACTGATTCCTACGTCTACACACACCTTCACTCATTCACCCATACAATCATTCATACATACAATCACTCATCTTTACAACACTATCATATGCACTCATACACCTATACAGACACTCACAGTCTGCCACTCATCCATGGAGTTACTCACACACCTAGTCAGTCCTGTAAAGAATCAATGACACTTCCATTTTCTTGTCTATACAGTTAAACATAGAGCACCTTACATTTTCAAACATATACTAACACATACTTACCTTCTTATACAATCATTGATACAAGTACACATTGATCTGCACAGAGTCATACACCTCCCAGCCAGCCACACACACACTCAGTCTCCCATACAAATACTTGGGCAATCAATCAATAACCCATATAGTTACTCATATAGCTACTGATCAACACATGCAGCAGTTTATAGAACAACAGACATAATGATGCACAAATTAAGACAGTTTAGTCACTAACCCATGCACTCAGTGAGACACATTTAATCACTCAGTCATACAGTCAGTCATGCACCTACTAAATCCTTCGTCCAGACACTTACACATCCACTCATTCTTCAATATGTAAGACATATTTAAACTTTACAGAAACAAAAAATCACTGGATGTTGTTATCAGTCATGTCATCAGTGATGTCATTTGAGATGTCATCAGTGATGTCATCAGTGATGTCACTGACCATGTCATGAATGATGTAATATGTGACATCATCAGCAGTGGATTGCGGGTGCGCGATATATAGTTAGTGCAACTAACTATATATGGAATTTCAATGGTTTTGTGTGAGTAAAATAAGGTTTTCTAAATGCTAATTCCTAACTATATATGGTCTATAACCTATGGTTTTTTCAGTGAATTTTCAAGGTTTTGTAAATGCTAATTCCTAACTATATATGGTCTATAACCTATGGTTTTTTCAGTGAATATATATATATATATATATATATGTACATATATATATATGTGTGTGTGTGTGTGTATATATATATTCACTGTAAAAACATAGGTTTCAGGGACGCTATAGTTAGTTGGACATTTGACTCATATAAAACCAGAGAAATTCACCTGTTATAGTTAGTTGAGACAACTATAACTCGCGCGCCTGCAATGCACTGCTGAAGACGTCACATATCACATCACTCATGACATGGTCAGTGACATCACTCATGACATAACTGATGACATCATCCAGTGAATGTGTGTTTCTGTAAACTTTAAATAGTTTTCATATATATCTATGCTAAGGTTTATGCTAGAATAAGTCAATGTAAAAGTACCAGAATACATTATTTAGTAGATGCATGACTGACTCTATAAGTCACTGATTGAATGTATGTTACTGAATGCATAGATTAGTGCCTAGACTGTGTGAATGTCTCTCTTAGTCTCTCACTTGGCGTGTACGCAGGTGCATGGGTTGGTGAGTAGCTACATCAGTGTGTATATGTGTTTTTCATTGAGTGTACGAGTATCTGTATGGGGGTCTTAGTGTCTAAGTGGGTGTGAGGGTGGTGTCTGACTCTGTGCATACATGTCTGAGTGGCCGATTCACTGGTTCTATAGATTCAAAAGTGCATCTCAGAAGGGATGTATAGATAGCTGACTGTGTGAACAGGTGTGTTGATTAGTGAATTGATGTCTCAGTTGTATATATGTGAGTAACTATATATGTTATTACACACTATATGTGAGTGTTGGGGTGTATAATTGACTATGTGAAAGACAGTGATTACAAGAGTGTCTACATACACAGATGTGTACAGGTATTAGTGATTGTATAAGAGAGTAAGTATGTGATAGTATCTTTATAAATAAGGAAAGTGATGTGTGTATAAATAAGGCAGGTATTATTATTATTAAGCGTTCTTATATAGCGCTCGATTACCCGTAGGCATCTCGGCGCTTGCCTTGGGAACCCGTCCTGGTTTTTCCCTGTGAGATACCCGTACTGGGCATCCCCAAGGTGAAAGCCAGGCATCCCACCGAGGGGGGCCGTAGTGGAGATTAAGCAAGCTAATGCCCAGAGCTGCAGAGTGTGAACCTGTGACTCGAGTAGGCACCGAAACGAGAATTATCGAGTCCGTGGATATTTGGGCTCAAGACCCTGCCGGGAATTGAACCCTGGTCCCGGGTCTGACCTCTGCTTCAGGGTCTGCCGCCTCTAACCAGTGAGCCACACTTCTCCACAGGTGTTGTGTATATATCTGCAGAGGTGAGTACATGGGTGTATGATTGATTTTTGGCATGACTGAATACTTGTGTGAGTAACTCTATGGATCAGTAGCATTGTGTAAATGTATATATACATGTATGAGTGGATATTATACTGATGTAATGATGAGTGACACCATTTATGAGTGACTGTATCAGTGTATATCTGGCTCACTATATATAGATAGGAATCAGTGGATGGATATCTAGTATCTGGTATTGGTGTGTCTATGCTTTTCAAAACGGTAGTTTGTATTTTAGAGTGCGTGTATCAAAGGTTATATTACAGCGTGAAGAGGTGTGTCAGACTATCATGTGGATGATGTCATCAGTGATGTTATTTGAGATGTCATGAGTGATGTCAATGACCATGTCATTAGTGATGTAATATGTGACGTCATCAGCAGTGCATTGCAGGCAAGCGAGTTATAGTTAGCTCAACTAACTATAACATGCAAATTTCTCTGGTTTTATATGGGTCAAATGTCCAACTAACTATAACGTACCTGAAACCTACGGTTTTTTCAGTGAATTTCTAAGGTTTTTTAAATGCTAATTCCTAACTATAAAGTCTGTAAAACCTATGTTTTTTAAGTGAATTTCAAAGGTTTTTTAAATGTTAATTTCATATTTTAATATTTATAAAACCTATATTTTTGCAAATTGTTTTTTAATATATTGCAACTCTATCATCCTTTTTTAAACTTGACAAATTATGTCATCTTTTATATATTCCCCACAAAATATAGTCCCGTACCTGTAGTCTAGCAAACTTGATCAACATGCGAATTCTATCCACCACATTTAAATGATGCGCATTTCATATCCAACGGGTTTGTGGCTCCGCGTCCCGCGTAACAACATGTACATATGAGATCACGCCAGCTGCTACTTTGGTATGCGAAAGGTATGCACTACCAAGTCACGCGTTACATCATGTACGTATAGGGTTACGCCCGTTGCGTGTTGCGTATGCGACGAGTGCACGCTGCCACACCCTGGGTTACATCATAGACGTACCATGTCGCGTCGCAAACACCATTCCCTCGTTTTTTTGTCTCAAAACTATATCTAAAAAACTTTAAAGTGTATAAGAGAGCAAGCGATAATTAAAATATTTTAAACATTGATATATTTCTAATGTAATAAACATATTATAGTAAATATATTTTCTCAAAATCACATTGGGTGTGGTCTCATTGCGCACTGGCTGCGCAATTGCCATGTAACCATAAAAAAAAGCATTTCATTAGTTCATAACATTTGCCATTGTAACAGTTCGAAACCGCCACCCATTTTAGTCAATATCTGTACTGCATTTCATGAGACACACCTCTTCTGCTTAGAGAGCTTTGTTCAAAACTTTTTGCAATATACACATATCTTACACTACACACAACATGCAACCATCAGTTTCATCAATATTCATGCTCTGTAAAGTAGCCTTCCACCTATGATACCCATACACCTAAAAGTTAAATTATCGAAATGTTCTCCAATACCACAGGTAACATGGTTGCATACGCTGTCCACAACACAAGGTAATATAGTATGGGCATAGACAGTAGCATGCATATATAATGAACACACGGACACAGATAGATAGTGGAAGTGGATACGGGCACATATGCTTGACTCCATTTTATTACCAAGGTGCCATATCAAGTGACATCTCTGCTGGATGTGTGTGCGGTAAGTGTAAACCAGCCTTCAGGGAATGGATGCTGCTAGCATCAACTACAACAGTAATCATTGGATCACACACAGAGATCCAATATTAACACCTTAGGAGCTTCGTAAATAAACCTCCCCAGTGCTGCGCTGTCCATTATGCAGTGCTGAACTGGACGTCCAGCGGTCGCACGCAGCACTGGGGAGGTAGTGCCCGTGACGACCGTTGGCCGACGGCAGCACTTAAGGTGTTAAAAGAATCAATAATTTATGCTGACGTAAGGTAGGGACAGTAGATGTGAAATAATACAGAAATAATTCCATCGTAAAAGAACAACAACTTGTGGTATTCTGACACACAATCAATAGATCTGAAATAATACACAAAAAGATGATATCATAAACGCTCCATCAGTTCTAGTGTACTCATATAACCATATCAAAAGCAGTCAGCATGTGTACAGCCACCGATAATGCGTGCTGTAGACAGGCCGTACTAGGAGCAATATCTGTTGCCATCAACACTGGATCATCTGCAATACCGACTCAATCTGAATTATGAACACTGCTGTCTGCAGTGTAGGCCATAGAGAGCGGTCACAAAGGACCCACAGATTTGTAAAGTGACTTCACCGACCCAGTTTGTCGTCAACGAAGCAACAAAAAAGAGTGTGCAAAGCCTACAATGATACATATGCATGGTGCAGACAGTACACACTAGAGCAATGTCTTTTTCTACAGGACTACCTCATCTACAATAGCGACTCAGTCGCAATTGTGAACACTTCTGTCTGCAGTGTAGGCCAGAGTGAGCGGTCACAAGGGCCCACAGCCACATGGCATTCACTTGAGCTCTACAGTTTGCAAAACACAAACTAAAAAATACGTGTGCAGAGCCTGCAATGATACATATGAGTGGTGCAGACAGAGCGCACTGGAGAAATGTCTTTTCCTACAGAACTGCATCCTCTACAATACCTACTCAATATCAAATGTGGACGCAGAATTCTGCTGTATGGGCAGAGAGAGCATTTAGCAAGGCCCCACAGCCACGTGGCATTGACTTGAGCTCTACAGTTTGCAATACATGAAGCAAAAAAATGTGTACACAGCCTACAATGATGCATATTAGTGGTACAGACAGAGCACACTGGAGCAATGTCTTTTCCTACAGAACTACCTAATCTACAATAGCGACTCCTTCTGAATTGTGAACACTGCTGTCTGCAGTGTAGGCCAGAGAGACAAGTCAGCAATAGCCCACAGCCACCTGGCATTCACTTGAGCTCTACAGTTTGCAATACACGAAGAAAAAAAACGTGTGCAGATCCTGCAACGATGCATAATAGTGGTGCAGACAGAGCACACTGGAGCAATGTCTTTTCCTACAGGACTGCATCATCTATAATACCGACTCAATGTCAAATATGGACACTGAAGTGTACAGTATAGGCCAGAGAGAGCGTTCAGCAAGGGCCCACAGTCACGTAGCATTGACTTGAGCTCTACAGTTTGCAATACCCGAAGCAAAGAAAACGTGTGCGGAGCCTGCAAGGATGCATATGAGTGGTGCAGACAGAGCACACTACAGAAATCTCTTCTCTTACAGGACTGCATCATCTACCATAGCAACTCGATCTGAATTGTGAACACTACTGTCTGCATTGTTAATTAAAAGCTGTACTCACACACACAACCATCAATACTTTTCTTCACTCCCTCTTTACAAAATAAAACAACATAAATTACATAGAACTCTACAATGAATAAATCAAAACAATTCGAATTGGGATTTAATCTATCCACAGTTTACACTATTCACTGTTCCTTTAGACATTTGGTCATTTCACTAAACCTATAACTGATATAAAAAATCTTCTTGAAGCAAGTATACTAAAACAATATTGTGTATGTTTCAATAGACATTCTAAATACTTTAATTCTGGTATTAAACGATCACCACACAATCTAAATTGTGAACCCTGTGAACCGCAGTCTACACCGAATCCAGTGGTCAATCACAACTCACAGCCACATACCGTTGGATTTGAAAGCATGGAGTTGATTGCACCTGATCAGAGGGGGTACACAGAAATCATCACAGACTTTAACTTATGACATCCTCAATCATAGAATCAAGACCCCATTTCACTGTTTGCGCCTGCTGTACCACAGTATACTCCACTGACTACTGTCAACCAAGCCAAATGATCATGTGCAGCAGTTAGCAATGGAAGCACAGACTGTGATGCAACTCAACACACAAACTTCTGAAAAAAGCAAGCAGCAGGTAATATCAGACATCATCCATTGTGGGATCAAGACACTGTTCCACAGTTGAGACCTAGAGTTGGATGAACCTGATCGAAGAGAGTACCTTCATCTCCACTCTCAAATGCAGTTCTAACATCATCCATTGTGGGATCAACACACCATTCCACTGTTGGGACCTAGAGTTGCTTGCACCTCATCGGAGGGGGTACACAGTAATCATCACAAACTGTAACTTCTAACATCCTCAATCATATAACTAAGACCCCATTTCACTGTTTGGACCTGCTCTACCATGGTGTCTTCCAGCAACACCAGTCAACTAAGCCCAATACCCATGTGCAGCACTTAACTACAGAAGCACAGAATCTGATGCCCCTCAACAGACGGAGTTCTGTGAAAAACCATCAACAGGTAAAATCGGACATTGTTCATTGTGTGATCAAGACAGCGTTCCACTGTTGGGACCTAGAGTTTCTTACACCTACTCGAAGAGAGTACCTTAATCTCCACTCTCAGATTCACTTCTAACATCATCCATTGAGGGATCAAGACACCATTCCACTATTGGTACCTAGAGTAGGTTGCGCCTCATCAGAAGGTACACACAAAAATCATCACACACTTTAACTTCTGACATCCTCAATCATAGAATTAAGACCTTGTTTCATTGTTTGGACCTGCTGTACCGTGGTGTACTCCACCGACTGGTGTCAACCAAGCACAATAATCATGTGCAGAAGTTAGCTACACAAGCACAGATTCTGATGCACCTCAATAGAGAGAGTGCTCTGAAAACCAAGCAGAATGTAATATCAGACATCTTCCATTGTGGAATCAAGACACCATTCCACTGTTGGAACCTAGACTTGGTTCCACCTGGTGAAAGGGAGTACCTTCACCTCCACTCTCAAATGCAGTTCTAACATCATCCATTATGGGATCAAGACACCATTCCACTGTTGGGACCCAGAGTTGGTTGCAGCTGGTCAAAGGGAGTACCTCCATCTCCACTCTCAGATGCAGTTCTAACATCATCCATTGTGGGATCAAGACACCATTCCACTGTTCGGACCTAGAGTTTATGGCACCTGACCGGAGAGGGTACACCGTAATCATCACAGACTACTTCTGAAATCCTCAATCATAGAATCAGGACCCCGTTTCATTGTTCGGACCAGCTGTACCGTGCTATAGTTCAGCAACTACAGTCAACAAAGCCCAATAATCCTGTACAGCAGTTAGCTACGGAAGCACAGAGTGTGATGCACCTCAACAGAGGGAGTTCTGTGAAAAGCAAGCAGCAGGTATTATCGGACATTATTGGACATCTTCCATTATGGGATCAAGACACCGTTCCACTGTTGAGACCTGGAGTTGGTTGCAGCTGGTCGAAGGGAGTACCTTCATCTCCACTTTCAGATGCAGTTCTAACATCATCATTGTGGAATCAAGACACCGTTCCATGGTTGGGATCCAGAGTTGTTTGCACCTGGTCGAAAGACGTACCTTCATCTCCACTCTCAGATACAGTTCTAGCATCGCCCAGTATGGTATCAAAACACCGTTCTACTGTCGGTACCTGTCGGATTACAGTGGTACTATTGTACAGAGCACTCCACGCTCCTGGGCCTCGGGCTGGGCTCTGTGTGCCTGTGTTGCGGTAGCCAGCGTTAATCTCAGGAGCCTTCCGAGCTCGCAGACCTCGGCCCAGTACCTTCTGCCGTTACATGGTGGGCCCTCTTTCACATACACCGGTGTCAAAAGGTGAACTGTGGGGCATATATGCGTCACAGCAGCCATGACGGTTTCTGATTACCAGCAGGCTGAGAGCATCATTCAAGCACCCACCTTCGCTCACAGAATCATCCTCGTGGCGGTGTAAGCTGCGCAGACCTGGCAGACACGTTTGCCAATCCAGAAGAGAACCACAATCAAAGAAACGTGCCTTTTATTCATATCCCTACGCTAGCCTTGTGTACGCCAAGCCAGCCCACTTCCCTAAACATTTGGGGAGAGGGGGGAGGCACGTACACACTACCATTCCGTAATCTTCCCTACTGACTGTACTATCATGGTTGGTTGCGTCCACTGTCCACTTCACTCAATTGACCATCAGAGTATGGTGACATGTACATATCTGTGCTCTGCATACTCATGTCTGTCCGGCACATCCCCTCAAGACTTTGCATTGTATACGTTTATAATCGAGAATTACTTACCACCTTCGCACATACCTTGCTCTCATCTCTCCCTGCATTCTGCATAGTGAGGCAGAGGTGCCATGCCATGTTTAGTTTGTATACATGGCTAGCCATGGTTCCCACAGTATGTAGTGTCATTGTGTCTGCTACGTGCACATGTTGTTTGTCATGTTGAATGTCATTATATAAGGTAGTGTTTTTATTCACGAGCAGTGGTTTATTCCATTTACATATCGCTGTCTTAAAGAGCATACTAAAGTTTTCCGCACAGTTGAATACTGCAACCACAATGGCAGTCATTCATTACTATCCAAGAATGTCCAACTACATGACACTTCTAAGCTTACAGCCCCCAACCTTGCGTCCTTTCTTAAAAGCACGCCAACTCCCACAATCCGACTAACATTCACACAGCTTTCTAACTTCAGTTATCTGCTTCTCAATAACATACACTCCTACGGAATGTGAGCTGGCATACCGCATGTCCTTACTGTTTCAAACACAGTAACTTCCTGTGGCAATATCTATTCCCACCCACACAAACTAACTCCCAAACTTCAACGTGGCCTTCAATTCCTATTTTGAAAACACATTTCAAGAAACCAACCAAACTAAAAGCACCTTTGTTCAGAACAGAAGTCTCCCTCACTTCTGCAAAAGAAATTTATTGACTGCAGATACCGCGAACATCAAATAAAATACAATCCCTTTTAAACACGAACCGCCAATTACACTTTGTGAATTGTTACATAATTTTGAACACATGTTACACTCAAGGTCTGGCACACATTTTTAACTTGGTCTCCTACAGCCTTCTAACACGCTTTCAAACTGTTCTTCTTTTAATAACAGACTACATTCAGCTATCTTTCGATAATCTCTGGAATAACAGGAACAGTGCCCATAATCCTTGCACTCTTTGCGGCCATCCTACTACTAATTCTGCTTCAAGAAATGGCTACGCTCTCTATGGTAACAACTATGTCAGACAAAATATGCCTCTACACCAAGCTACATCCATGCGGTGAAAAAATGGAAAAACTTTTTCTGCTACCTGCCTCTATTATCGGAGCTAGCTACAACATAGCATTTATCTACACTTATGCAATATGTGTACAACCATTGTTTGATTGCAAAACTTGCCCATTCGACTGGAGAATGGATGTATGCCTTGCCAACATCTCAACAATCGCTCCAGATATCCAGCAGGTGATGGCGTATCTTGAAAACCATGAACGTGCTTGTTCTGGCAGCAGAGCAATGGCTAATGCAATGCAAAAAGGAATTGCAGCGGAATGGGATTTCTGCGCAGCCGCAAAAGATCTCCTGCAACGTGTGACGTTTCACAATATTGCAGATTGCCTGCCCATTAAAATTACCGCTCCAACATTCGAGGAACATTACTGTCCCTTCGAGGATATGAATTGGATCGCTTCGCTTTTCTAACAAGATGGTAACAATAGCCTCTTGGAACATTACTCATCTCAAGCGGCTGTAGAGCTTCGGGGCTGGAATCTCCAAGACTTGTAAGAAACTCACATTATTCTTGGATGGATTTTTTTCCATCGTTTTTGAATTTTTTCTTTGTATTTTTTATAATAACCTTCAATCCTACTACTTTGATATAATAACTTTCTAAGTATACTCAGACATTTGAACTCTATCCTCATTATTACCCCTTACGTCTGTAGTCTAACTAGGAATCGGTGATGTATGGCATATGCAAATACGCTATTTACTTCCAAAATTAACCTAAACTCAACACCCATTTAGAAACCACGTCTATTCTTTGTGCACACATCTCTCTGCCTGCCTGTTATTCACAAAGCCCTTTCACACAATTTTACTCAAAGTCAGCCTCTGCTCAGAACCTCACATTAAAAATGTAAAAAGAAGACATTGTTTAGGAACTGGTTGGACAGTGTGGCAATCGTACACTACCTTTATTTTAATTATACAATGTATTTATTCATGTCTAATAGCTACTCTGTAGGTCACACACAACTGTAACATACAATGTGCAATTCACTGATGCAGGAGCTTCGATTTGACTACAGCAGAGGCGATTGGAATTTGTCTAAGCTCGATGCCTTAGCTCTCTACACAAGAATGTTTTCCTCAAAGTTCCAATGTGGGTAGAACTACTACCAATTCTGATACGCACCACATTGAATCTACTGTACAATAGATTGCTAACTATTCTACTGTTGATAATTTTCTGTTATAAAAAAGCACTGTCAAGGTACATAAAAAATTTGATGACTATATTTAGCAATTTTGTTTTTTATTTATTTATTTTCTTAAATGATACATGTTTTAATCGTATCCTACCTTTATTTTCTTTATAGAATGTAGAGTCTTTCAAGTGTAATAGCTATTGTTTATTTCACATGCAACTGTAACATGTAATATACAATTCACCGATGCCGGAGCTCACAACTTACAGTCACAGTTTCATCCTCGAGTCTTCATACCGGTACCACTAAGTACTTTGCCTCCCACTCTCGCTGTACTCTAAACGCATACTAACACCACCTGCACAGATATGCTACAGCACCCACTATACTACAGCTCCCAGAGCACATCACTTCACAGCACTCAGCTCACAGTTTAGATGCACGGTTTCATCCCCGAGTTTAGCGTTACCTCACCTCTGCACCTTCTCACTCTAGACAAAACAGCACTTTCACACCGGTAAGGGTATATACGTTGCTGCTGCCAGTATACTACAGAACACTCAACTCACAGCTTAGGCACACACTTTCATCCCCGAGTGTACTGGCACCTCACCCTCCACACCATCTCGCACTGGGCAAAACAGTACTTTTACACCGGTTGGGGTAAATACTTCACTTCGGCCAGTATGCTACACCGCCCAGAGCACATCAGTGTACAGCACTCGGCACACAGTTTAGGCGCACTGTATCATACCTGAGTTTAGCGGTACTTCACCTCTGCACCATCTCACTCTACACAAAACAGCACTTTCACACCGGTAAGTGTAAATACTTTGGTTCTGCCAGTATGCTACAGACCACTCAGCTCACAGTACCGGCACCTCACCTCAGCACCATCTCACAGTGGGCAAAACTGCACTTTCACACCATTAGGGATAAATAATTCGCTTCACACTCCCTCTATAGCACACCCTACCCACCCTACAAACCTAACAGAGCTTCTACCCTCCTCTTTCCCACTTTTTTCCTCCCTTTTTCCCCTTACTTGCTTCAACTGAATCACAAAATGGCAGCCAACACTTCCTAGTTACAACCGCTCGCACCACTCGCAGCCTATCAGCAGCAAGCTCGTGCTTGTAACGCCTTAGCCAATCAGATGGCAGAATTCCCAAATATCGATATCTGTACATTTGGGGAATGAAACCGACGTAGTGAGGAACAGCCAGCACAGGTGCTGAGAGCACCACTCACCCCATAGTGTCAGTAGGTCATCATCATAAAATAAATACTGCAAGCTTAAGAAAGAGCAAATGCAGCCAATTTAGTGCTGCAGCATTCTCCCCCACTAGGACCACGTACCTAGAGTGCTAGGACCAGTTTCCTCTTACAGATCCAGAGAGAGTTGCACGTCCCAAGAGGCAGACTGCCACCCCCATAAAAGCAAGGAGGGAGACCCTAAAACCCCACAGTGATCCTGAGTTGCACCTTGTCAAGGAGAAGAAAGGAATGGAAGAGGTTGCCGATAGGATTCATTAAAGCACTCCAACCTCCACTACCATCCACAAAATGGCTGATGCAGATGCAAGAAGACGTTGAGCCCTTAAGCCAGGATAATGCCCCTCCAATGTGGTGTGCCTCAGGGCTCCTCCCTGAGCCCCACATTATTTAATATCTATATGTCCACATTGGAGGAGGTTATCACCCCATTCGGAGTGAGCGTCGTCAGCTACGCTGACGACACGCAACTAGTGGTGTCTCTGTCCCACCCCAGACAACACACAGCTGACCTATTCAACTGCCTTACGCAGGTCCACCGCTGGATGAATAGATCAGCCCTTAAGCTAAATGGGACGAAAACTGAGGTCCTTCTGCTTGGTCCAAAAGGAATCTCACTTTCCCCGGACATCTGGCCAGCCTGTCTGGGCCCTCCCCCTGAACCTAAAACAGAGGTAAAAAGTCTGGGTGTTTGGATCGACTCTGATCTTTCATTTAATATTCAAGCTAAGAAGGTAGTCGGGACCTGCGTTGGTCTCCTAAAAACTCTGAGGAAAGTCCTGCCCCTCCTACCCCCCAAGTCCCAAAAACTGTTAATCCAAGGCCTTATAATATCGAGGTTGGATTACAGTAATGTGATTTATCTGGGCGCCCCTGAAGCGACCCTCAACAAGCTTCAGAGTATCCAGAACACCGCTGCCCGGATTATCACAAACACCCCGGCCAGAACCTCGGCTAAACCTGCTCTCAAACTCCTCCATTGGCTCCCGATAAGGGAGCGAATTAAATTCAAGGCCTTGTGCCTTGTCCATAAATCACTGCACAATCAAGGCCCCCCAGTCCTTAGCAAATTCATCACCCCCTATAAATCTACAAGATCCCTCCGCTCAGACGCAGAAAACTTCATTAACGCCCCAAGATTCAAGAAAGCCCGATCAGGAGGAAGACGTTTTTCGGTCCAGGCTGCACGTCTCTGGAATTCGCTCCCTCGTGACCTACGACTTGAACCACAATATCTGCGCTTCAGGAAGCAGTTAAAGACTCATCTCTTTCCCTAATCATATCTGTCTGCCCTCTCCTTATTCTGTATCTTTGTCCCTCCCCACCTCCTTCTTTTTCTCTTGGTCCTTGGCCCACCGTACTTCAGAATTAGGGTCCCTAGCGCTGGGATACCTCTGGGTGACTACGCGCTTTACAAAAATAAAATAATAATAATAATAATAATAACATTTTTGAGTGGTCAAGAAGGAAGAAAATGTGCAGTCCTACAGACACAACAGAGCTGGCAGAAGGTCCCTTTGAGGAGAACTAATGCCACGTGGCCTGACATCACTTTGCGGCATGTGCAGAGAAGACATGCAATGTGGCTGAATGCCACATCACACATCGAGCAAGAAGAGAGTGAGGCACAATGCCACATTGCAAAAAAGTGTGACAATCCTGTCACACTGAAGAACCGGATGACCACAGGTGCGCCTGAGAGATCAACAAGGGGATTAGAATGAGGACTCATGCCACTACTAGAGTGCATCTGCAGACACAAGCCAGCTACCGAGTGGGCCGACATCCCTGGAGACAACTGAATGGTAAAACCACATGTAAGCCGCCTGCAAGCACAAACAGCTTCTCTCTCCCCATGCTTCCCAGTGCGACCGTCAGTTCCCAAGCATCTTGTGCTTTAGCCAAATGGCATCCTTGCTCCCAACCACATATGCCAAGGGAGAAGAACAGCACTTGCAAATACACTGCTGCAAAGTCCCTCCAGTCACCTTCACTCCTAGCGAATTATTAACACCTGCCATCCAGGTCTAACTGCAACAAAATCATCATTGCCTGAACCAACGAAGGAGCTTCTCATCACCAGGTGGCGCCTTACACTCACAAAACATCAAGGTACCAACAAGGCATTCCTGGCAACATGAGGGACCAAGGGTCCGGAGACTATCTGACAGTCCACCACACCTGGCTCCTGTTGGTAAGCACACCGACCATGAGTCATCCACCCTTGTGTTTGCGTCAAGGACTTAGCCATGATTCTGTCAGCGAACCTGCAGCGGCCCCCAGGCAGCCACATGCAGCCTTGCACAGTCCATGTGGTCCCGCGGCAACCCAGGGAAAAGGACATTTCTGCACACAGGTATCCTGGTGCAAGAGATGGTCCTGTCCATGGCTGTCCTGCGGACTGTCTCTCGAGGCTGTGAGACAGTGTTGTTTTAGTTGTTTTTTTACATTCCCACCAGATGGACTTTTTTCTGCTTTTCAATAAAGTTTGGGAGGAATGTAGTGTCCTGCTTTGCTGGTTCTAGCGTCTCAGCAGGCACCAGTTTACCAGCCACTCCTTTGAGGGCTGGTCCTACACCCACCTCAAACCCATCCAACACAGGTGTCACCGGTCAGGTGGGCCTGCTAAATAAATGGCCGGAGAACATTTGCTAGCGGTCAGTTACTAGTAACCATACTACTGTGTCTGTGTCCATAGTTTTTAAGTAAGTGGTCCTAGAGCCACAACTTTGCATGTGTCTATGTGGTTTGTGAAGAAATTGGCATACGTGAAGAATTTTAATACAGTGCACAGCAAGACTCATGTGGTGCATAGGACAGAGATAGGTAGATCTTCCTTATACACACGAGCCTTTCAGTGCCCTATTGTATTCATTTGAGCTCTTGCCACACATACATTCTTCATCATGCATTTAAGCATACACACTCTCCTACAATCACAAACATCAGGGGTGGCCTTAGGCATCTGCAAGCTGTGCACCTGCACAGGGCCACCACACCCCAGGGGCCATCACGCCAATATATATCCTTAATATAATAATCCTCCTAGGATGGATACATATATGCGTGGCGGCCCCTGGCAGGGATTTGGCGGCCTCCGGCTCTGTTCCATTTCCAAGCACCCTGACACCTCCTCTTCACTGGCCTCCGTGCTCCGCCCCGCCAGACCACCTCTTCCGGGGCCCCCTATCTACGCTCTCTGCCGAGGGTCGCCCTGAGCCTAGAGCCGACCCTTCAAATGTGAACGCAACCCTGCGTTCACATACATGTTCATATACAAACACACAATGTGTACTTAAAAGGCTGCTATTTACAGCTATCTTTGGCATGCAGGAGATTCAGGTTTTGTGGAATGAGTAACTTGTTTATTCACATATTTACTTTGCAGACAGACGTCTTCGAAGTTCGGTACATATTCGACTATGATGGTTACTCTTATGTGAACTAATTTTGTCTTGTGATTGCAGACATTTTTGTCTGTCATCTTGGGAAGGTAGCACTATTTTAGAACATGCTAAATCTGGTGACATGTACAATGAGATTTCAATGAAGTCTTTACAATACACCATGCAAGTTTATATGCTGCTGATTATTTATTTTATTAGGACTCAGTATTACCTACAAACGGCGAGGTAGGCATCATTTTCTTTAAACAGTGGTATATTGTGTAATAACTTGAGCATATACCATTTCAGAGAAGCAAAGCAGTAACATATTCACAACACATCCATTTCCAATTCCAGAAGCGTAGGATGTTCAAGATGTTTCGTCATCGGGTCGTTAACTTCATTTGGGTGAGGGACAGGCAAGAATGCAGACATAGTTGTCACAGAACTCTAACTCAGTGTCTGTAGAGGATTCCCCCATAATTTCCAGAAAGCTGCAAAATTAAAAAGAGAGAGTAAGGAAGCAATAATGTATTGATTGGTTCAGAATAGAGTTTATAATCACTTGAGGTATGCTAGACGTTTTCTGCATTGTCCCCGGCAATTAGAGTGCACCCATGCTCTCAATAGGTCACAATGCACAGGCATACACATCTTCAAAATGCTGGGGACTCACTGGGACCATTTTATTACCTTACTTTCTTTTGCATTTTGATCTTCTCCTGTCCGAGCTTTGTATTGTACAAATTAAACTGCCTCAAATCTTTATTCATAGATGTCACACCACCAGAAATCGGTGTGTTTTAAATATGGTCAACCCTCCTTCATTCTAAAACTCCTATCTATCTATCTATCTATCTATCTATCTATCTATCTATCTATCTATCTATCTATCTATCTATCTATCTATCTATCTATCTATCTATCTATCTATCTATCTATCTATCTATCTATCTGTCTGTCTGTCTGTCTGTCTGTCTGTCTGTCTGTCTGTCTGTCTGTCTGTCTGTCTGTCTGTCTGTCTGTCTGTCTGTCCGTCCGTCCGTCCGTCCGTCCGTCGTCCGTCCGTCTGCCTGTCTGTCTTTTGTTAAATACATATATAGAAATTAACACACATACATACGCACACACTTATTGATGATGAAAGTAAAAGTACAAAAACTAACATTTAAAAACAAAAAAAACATGACATTCACCAGTTATATTCTACTGAGCTAACTATAACTTGTACCTCCACCATACACTGGTTAAGACTGGTTAAGACCTCACCTATTACATCACCCATGACATGTTAAATGACATCCTTGATAATCTCACTGATAGCATCTTACATTACATCATTGATGACTCGAAGTGGACAAGCCACTAAAAGCTCGAGCTAGGCTCGAGCCTGAAGCCTGGCTCTGGCTCAGCTCGTGGTCATGTTGGAACCTCAAATCCATAAGAAGATAACCTTTCATGTGGATTCTGCTTGACTCCCACTCTCTACACAAGATTAGAAGTTGGCAATATATTCTGCTCAACTGGCAGGATTGGGGAAATTTTGACCACTTTGCATTACGCTTGTAATGCTGAGTTCCGGTCAAACTCAGTCAAGTGTAGCATATTTTTTGCTCTTGTGTGGCTCGAAAAGGCTAAGTTGGCAAGTGCGAGTGAGCAGAGATCGGATTGGCTGACAACACTTCAACCACAAAGTGTTGGCAGCCATCTTGGGACTTGAACTGTAAAAGCAATGAAAAGGAGGCAGGGAAGGAATGCCCTGACCCCCTAGTCCTGGCTCTGGGGTAGTTTTTTGCCGGAAAATCTTGTCCCCAGGGCCTGCCAACTCCCCGGGGCAGGGTGATATTGTTTTAACTGGAGGGGGTTTTTTGAGAGCACCAGGGGCCACCAACTCCCTGGGGCTTTATAAGAAATGGATGGGGGCTGTGCAGTCCATCCATTGCCTTAATGGGCCCTGGGACCATCATCTCCCCAGGGCCACGAATCACAATTAAAGTGAGCCATTTACTGCCCTGGGGACTGCCACCTCCCTGAGGCTTCAGTATAGGTTTTAGACAGAGCTGGCTGCAAGGCACCCCTCCTGGCCCGTTCTCGAGGACCATATACTCCCTGGGGCTAGCCCCGAATAAAGGATGGAGGAGGCCCTGAATGGCCCTGGGGACCGCAATCCCCAGGGCTGGTTTTCTAAGTCCCGGGGTGCCCACCACTGGGACATATACAAAAGAAACAATTGATGGACGGAATGCTGGATAATGCAAACATTCACCCCCAGTCACAAGGATCTGGGTTTAATCCATCAATCTTTTGCTCACCACACCACCCCAGTTTGGACCCAACCAAATGCAAATTAGTCTTGACCTTGTTCTTTATGGGAACAGTCCAACCTGAACTGCCAAACCTGGTCTTCCCTGAACCCGAAACAAGCATGGGGCTGGTTTCAGAGCATCACCCTTCATCAGCCAGGCTAGCTAGGATGCTTGTTTCCAGTCCACGGCAGACCTGGCCTGGCAGTTCAGGCTGGACTGCTCCCATTGTGCGGAGGGTCAATACTGATTTACATATGGCTGGGTCCAAACTGGAATGGCATGGTGAGCAAAACAACAATGGATTTAGGCCCAGTTCTCTGTACGGGGGTTCCGCATTGTTCTGCATTCTGTCCATCAAATATTCTTTTTGCATTTGTCACCCGAGTGAGACGAGTATGCCCAGATGTGAGTCCCGTGCTCTCCATGCTAATGGAGTCAAGCTATCCTGGTTGATGAGGGCTGAAAGCCCAAAACTGGTACTACAATGCCTGTTTCCAGTCCAGGGAGAACCTGGCCTGGCAGTTCAGGCTGGACTGTTCCCATTGGGCGCAGGGTCAATACTGATTGGCATATGGCTGGGTCCAAACTGGAATGGCATGGTGAGGGAAAGAAAATGGATTTAGACCCAGATCTCTGTACTGGTGTGATTGTATGACATTGTTCAGCATTCTGTCCATCAATTGTTCTTTTTGCATTCACCACTGGGACATAGCAGTGTACTTTCGAGAGCAAGCTATAAGACCTCTCTCAGCAAACAGGAGCAGGAAAACTGTTCTCACAGTTGGGAGAAGTCTTTTTATCTGTTGAGATAAAAAAAAAATGCTCCCGCAAACAGGTAGCTGTATTTTTTGCTGCTTCCTACGAGACAGTGTGGGCATTAAGGCTCCCCACGCAGTCCCCAGCATAGCACACTGGGTGGGCTACAGGTCACCCAGGATGAGGAGGCCCATCCCCGGGAATGAGGTCCCTAGGGCCAAAATCGATATGTTTGGGCCACGTGGTCCCTCATAGGAAGGAGTATGCAAAATTCTTCCTGTCTTTTGCCTCGATGATGGATGGCTTAACAAAAGGGACCACAGTGTGTTTCCTGACAATGTTGGTGAAGAGTTCTTGATGAAGAGGAATATGAGCAGGGCTGGGCGTCAAATTTCACTCCACTTGCATAGTTTGTGGAATTGGCAACTCTGCCTTCTGGGGAAAGCTAAAATCTTGCTATCTTACTTAAATATAATGTCTCTTTAACCTTTGTATTATGAGTGAATTTTGTAGGTTTTAAAGTCTTAACTTATGATGTTCTCATCATACCTACCCATAACGTCTATTTAACTTATATTTTTTAGTTAATTTATGTGTTTTTTAATGTAAAGAAAGATCGTATTACCATACCTAACTATAACAACACATGTTTTTATCAGTTAAGTTCTGTTTTGTTGAACCAATTCCATCGCTGATAATGGTCATATTCACCCAACACCCTCGCTGAGCATAGTTGTTTACCATTCAAAGCATGTGGTTGTACCTGTGCTAAAATCCACGCCAATGGCTAACCCAAGGGGTCTGCGTACAACCAGATACCCCCGCCCAGCATTTTCCTTTCTTGTCTGTGTTACAGCAATACTGTAGAAGCTTCAATCAGTAGTCTCATGGTACTACCTACATGGCTGCATTGGGTCCTGCAGAATTACTGCGGGACTCACGGCAAGAAAAAAAATAGTTTGCTACTAAAATGGGTTGCTTTTGAAACATCAGTAGGCATTAGGGGGTCAGGCTATCCCTACCCTGCTCCCTAGTCCCTGAGTCCTGCAATGTTGGCGGCAATTTTATATTCATATTGCAACCAGCTAATCAGATCAGCCAGTCCTACTGGAATATAGAGATCCTATGGGCTCCAAAAACCTGACAGGACATAAAGCCCTCTTAGCCAATCAGATGTTTCTAAATTATGAATTTACAGTACTGTGGGAGTTTCACAGGACCTACCGTTACATGTATCTACTTTTTTACACCTCCATGACCACCCGAGGGTCTCTTTAAACACAAATTTTCCAAAATGGATTTACACCAAATAATGAAAAGTACACTTTCTGAGTACATGTCAAACTTTCTGCCATGTTTGTTATAATTCTCTTTAGCCGTTACTTTAACCTTTGTTTCGAAAGACAATGGTCCCAAACAACAATTCTAATATCAAGGCAAAAATAAATATAGACCGAAATTGGAATCTATATTAGATGTCCATCCGGACAATTTTAATAGTTAATACAGTCGAATGTGGCAAAAGTATCAAACAATTTCCAAGTGGGACACAAGCCTGTGTCCAACTACCACATATAAACAGACATAGAAAAAACAAACAAATACAAGGCAAGAAAAAAGTCTGTAAATTAGTCACAGTTAAAACAGAAAATTAATAATTAAATACACTTTCTGTGATTTCGCAATTAAAAGGTGTTCAAATCATCAAGTGTAAGCTGTCGACGACGTTTCGATCCCTTTTTAATACGGGATCATCATCAGGACACATTAATACATGCCTTTACTCTTTTAGAACCAACCTTTTCTAAGGGTACTGGACAAAATTGCCAATACATACAATAATCTGGGCAGAATATTATCTCGAGCGCACTCCCTATTCGTTTTCGGATGCGCCAGGCCCCCTATTACGGAGGTTTTCATTTTTTCGAGAGGATTTGACCCCGAAATTGATTTAGCATGGACTCGGGCGGATGTTCCATTCTTCATAACGACGCGTACGAAAAACACCCCCCCCCCTTTTCGTCATTCTATCGGAATGCACCACAGGACCACTTGTACCCACACTTGATACCATTGTTCTACCATCAACCTTTGGAGCCTACTATTGATTCTGCCCAGATTATTGTATATATTGACAATTTTGTCCAGTACCCTTAGAAGAGGTTGATTCTAAAAGAGTAAAGGCATGTATTAATGTGTCCTGACGATGATCCCGTATTAAAAAGGGATCGAAACGTTGTCGACAGCTTACACTTGATGATTTCAACACCTTTTAATTGCGAAATCACATAAAGTGTATTTAATTATTAATTGTCTGTTTTAACTGTGACTAATTTACAGACTTTTTTCTTGCCTTGTATTTGTTTGTTTTTTCTATGTCTGTTTATATGTGGTAGTTGGACACAGGCTTGTGTCCCACTTTGAAATTGTTTGATACTTTTGCCACATTCGACCTTATTTACTATTAAAATTGTCCGGTGGACATCTAATATAGATTCCAATTTTGGTCTAAATTTATTTTTGCCTTGATATTTGAATTGTTGTTTGGGACCATTGTCTTTCGAAACACTGTATACTTCCAAGGTCCCAGGCCTATTGCTACTTTGGGTTCCCCTTGTTCTGTATAACGTTACTTTAACCTTTGTCCTCTTTCTGTGAATGTCTAGGGTTTCTTTAGCATAAAGTGATATTTTTTACTATATGTAATATCAACGCCCACTGCGCATGGATGTGTGGTTGGCCACCGGGTCGGGCCTGCGGCAAGGCCCTGTATCCAACCCCTCATTGGTGCCCAACCCCATGTAGAGCACTGCTGAAGGCAGTGAGCAGCTGGTGATTGTGCATCAGGCTCTACACCCAAACCCCCAGTGCACACTGCTGAAGGCTAAGTGCTGCTGGGGGTTCGACAGAGGGCCTAGTACCCAAAACCACACCTGACTGTCTATATATGGGCCAACCTTTTTCAAACATTTCCGGTGGGTGCCCACCAGAGGTACCCACACTGCTGGGACTGTCTGGGGCCACAGAAGGAGCCCTGTGGCCCCTACAGCCCCAGCTGACTCCCCCTAATAGGTTGCTGGCAGGAACCAGCACCTTTTCTTTGCTCCTGCCAGACGTTAGCAAAGTTCTGTTTTCTGCTCGGTGGAGTACATGAAGGGTATGACCACACCCTCCCAGGCAGGGAACCACAGTGTCCTGGGGGTTGGTACCCAGGACAGTGCTCAGTTATGGGCTCTGAGAGAAGGGGTCCCTGGAGCTATTGACTTCAATAGGGAAAGTACAGCCCTGCACCCTTAATTAAAATTAATTTGCCGAGAGGATGAAGTCCCCCTGGCCTTAACAGGTATAGGGAAAGGAGCTGCATACCCCCTTTCCCCTTCAAAAAACATGTGGCCCCGGGGAAAGGGGTCTTCAAGGCATGAGGAGGCTCTGGGAGAGGGCCATGTCCCCCTTTCTTTTTTTAAATATAGCAGCCCTGTGAGATGGGTGAAGAGACAACAACAGTCATGGGTTTCTCAGACTCGGTATTTTGTTTACCGCTTTGATCAGGAGACCGATGAGTTAAATGCCTAAAGTGAGGAGAGTCTTTGGTTACAGAATTCCCAGGATGCTGGGCAGTCACCATATGTGCCTTGGTGGATACCACACGAAAGGGATCAACGTCATAGGGAGCATCAGACTTCCTTCTTCATATCTGCAGGCAATCACATGATATCCATCTTTAAACATGTGGTTCTCTGCCCACCGTCTCTTGTCTGCATAGGCTTTCGTTTTCTGCTTGGTAACTGTTAGGCTTGGCATCTTTTGGCATGTTTCCCCAGTCCTTTTGTTTCTGGCCTCCCAGTTGTTTTTGCTGGTTTAGTGTCTCTGCTCACTTTCTCACTGTTCAGTGTTAAAATGCAAGTGCTCCTGTTGTAAATTATTGTTATGGATTGGTGATTACATGATTGATCATTTGATTTACTGGTCAGTCCATAGGACAGTGCACCTTGTGTGACCAGGGCCTGTAAATCAAATGCTGCTAGTAGGGCTTGCAGCACTAGTTATGCCACCCATACAAGCAGTCCTTCAAAGTTAACTCAGACCTGACACTGCAGGGTCTACCCGCTATTTGTAACTGCCATGTCGACTTGACAAATGCACCTACTTGCCAGGCCCTAACCTTCCCTGTTCTGATATGTGAGTCACCCGTACGGTAGACTCAAGATAACCCTGTGGGCAGGGTGCAGTATATATGAAAGGTAGGACATGCCCTGATGTGTGTCTGCCAAATTCGTTTTTCACTACTGAAAGGCTATCTGGCCCATAGGAAAGAATGGGAGTTAATTTATAACATCTTATAAATATAACTTCCTATTGGGACCAGATAGAAAAATACAGTTTTGTATGCCTGAACTCAGAATCTAAAGATGAATTTTTTTTAGTGAAGGTGATTTTTACATTCTGTGTTTGAAAATACCACTTTTAGAAAATAGGCATTTTCTTGCTAAGCCATCCTATGTGCCTCTGCTAGGATGTGTATTGACTGTCTGGCTTTTGGAGTGACAGGGGCTGGGGATGCCCAGTGGCTCCAGAGAGTCTCGATGAGTCAGAGCTGGGCTGAATACACCTGGGCTGCATTTAGAGTAGTGGGAGAAGATTCCCTGCACCTGAATGGGCCTGTTCTGCTACAGACAATGCTGTCTCGGCCTCCTGCTGGGAAGCTGGGCCAGAGAGGACTAAACTGGTTTGGACTAAGCACAGACACTATCTGCCTGAGAGGACAAAGGAATTTGGAGTATAAATATTGGGGCCCAGACCCAAGAACAAAGAACTTTCTGCAATTTCTTTTTGTGAGTTTCTCCAAAGGATTGATGTAGAACTTGTCCCTGTATAAGAACTCTCAGGAACAGCAAAGACTTCTTCCATCAGCACCGGGGACTGTGTGTTTTGTGCTGCAACTTAAGAAAAAGCAAACCGACACCATCTATGATGCCGCTGCCGACTCTGTGTCCTGAAGGCACCACAGAGGACACCGCCGCATGCCGCACCTCAACCCTGGCATCACCGATGACGCCACCTGATGACGCCACCAAGCCACTGCTTGCACTGCGACCTGTTGGCACCATACTTTGCCCGCCTCGGTTCACGACGCCACCGTGGTATCCCCGACGACACTGCTCCACACCAACATCGATGCGGCTGCTTGTATTGTGGTTCAAGGGCACAGTTCGTAAGTTATACAATGCACCGTCCTCATCCCACAACCGCAGTCTTGGGCTACCAATGCCAGCACCATCGACTCCAGTACGTCAGACAACAAAAGCACTCCAGCAACAACAACACCACTGCATGCACCGTGAACTGCCAACACCGTGACGAGCACTGCATCACTTCGCAAGGCAGCCCTGATCTCACGACACCGCTGGACGACTGTCACCGAGCCGCTGCCTCCACCATGACCTGAGGGCATCACATACCAGACCACTGCACTTCGCACCGCAGCCCCAATACCTGCCGACACTGGCGCTCCCGACTTCACCCATGAGGAGTTTGATCTGCAACGCGTTTGACTTCAAGGGCCTGACAACTCCTGCACCAACATCGAGAGGTTGCCGACACCCTGCATTTCTAAAGGTAGTGTTTTGCGGGTCTTCCCGACACCGTAGTTGGCCCGTGATGCCGCGGTCAACCAGAGCTATTTGGATTTGTTTTTCACGATGCCAGGATAGACCCAGACAGCGGTATCGACTTCAAGGAACTGTATTTCAAGTCTATTTTGAATATTGAAGATATCTGAGAACTCTATGGGGGATTTTTTTTATCTTTTCTGGCCTTGTGTTGGATATATAAAAATATTGGATTGTTTTCTAAACTGGTGTGGTGTCCTTTTGTAGTGTCTTCACTGTATTACTCTTGGTTATGTGCAAATGCTTTTCACACTACCTCTAAGATAAGCCTCACTGCTTGTGCCAAGCTACCAAGGGGGTGAGCAGGGGTTATTTTAGGAGTGTAACTCCCTTATCCTGACTAGCAGGAAGGGTCCCTACTGGACAATGGTGCAAACTCTTTCCAACTAGAGACCCCCATTTCTAACAGTAACTGCGGGGCATATTATCAACAACTAGCAAAATTTATCGCTAAATAGGCTTAGCAACAATTTTTTGGTATCGCCGAGCATCGCCGGATTTTATCGCAGAGATAACGTGCTATTAGCAACGCTTATCATCAAACCGATAAAATATCCGGCTCTAGCGGCGAAATGCGTGAATTTTGCTGGTAATTCAGCAATATTTAGGCATTATCGCTAATAGGGACTTAACCTGAATATCTACCTCCCATTGGATATACAGGCTAAGAAGTGGTCTGAGCAGGCGTTAGGATTTGGCGATATTCGTGCTTAGCGGGAATATTTTAATCGCTACACCTGCGTTGATAATAGGCGATTGCGATGCTAGCGACTGCTTTCAGTCGCTAACAGGTTGGGTACGCCCACTTTGCATGTCATTAGTGATAAATATCGCTGACATGCAAAGCAGGCCACAAACCGCTCTCTATCACCTAAAAGCTGTCGCTAACTGATGTTAGCGACAGCTTGCTAATAGGGCGATGAAATTATCGCCGATTTGCGGCCGAAAACGGTCGCAAAAGCGGCGATAATTTCATTTCGCCTGCCTTGGTAATATGCCCCCAAGTCCTTTAGGCAAGTAGTACTTTCACTGTTTTCTCGTTGGTTTGTCCAAGCAACTTAATTGTTATTGCTCTCCCAAACATCAAAGTAGCAGGACGTTCACCGGTGGTCGAATGTGGTGTTGAACTATAGGCTCATAGGGTGAAATTCAGTACAGTTTTCAACTTGAGTACTCATAACACGCTCAACGAGTCTATTGGCCTGCGGCTACAACGGTGGACTCTCCTGATGCTTTATGTCCATGGCTGGCCATTATCAGACTTCACAATTACAAGAATGCCCCAAAATGCAAATATATTATCCAGTTTTTCACTGACTCGTTCATGGATAGTGGATGAAATATCCTCTATGAGCAGTAAGTGGGAATATTCAACCACAATTATTAGCAAATTATGTCTATTATCAAGTGGACCAAAGCAATCGATGGGTAATCTCTTCCATATGTTGAGTCATGTTTGTGGAAAGGCAGTTGCATAGATAACAGGCCTTCATTTTCTTTTCTACTCACTCATCTAGATGTGGGAACCAAACTCGATCTCGAAGAGCTATTTTGGTGGCAATTATACCCAATGTCCTTCGTGAGCCACTTAAATCATTCTCTGTTGCAGAATTTCTGGAATTAGTATTCTCGACCATCGTAGCATGACTCCTTCCTGAATTATGGACAGTTTATCTTGAACGTTTTTGTATTTTTGATATTTCACCATCATTAGTGAGGGGTCGAGTGCGTTAGTTCCATGACTGATGTGTAATTATATCTTTCAATTTCAGCATGTTAGTATCATGACTTGAGGCACTAATAATCTGGGCTAACGATATAGCAGCTGGTGTATTTGTTTTGATGATAAAATTGATATAGGCCTCGGACGTCTTGGATGGAGTAACTTGATCTTGTATAGGCACTCTGGAAAAGTAGTAAACAAGATTCTGATCCTTTTCCGGATGATGCACAATGGCATAATTGAACTCTTGCAATTGTAATACCATCTTTCAATGTGAGGAGGCATCTCATAATCGTAAAAGGTTTTCCAGACTGGAACACATGGAAGTATTCACAAGTCCATAATACAGCTAAACTCTCTTTCTCAGGTTGTAATTAAGCAATTTTTTGTCTGGGACAAACTGCTAATGGCATATGCCACAATATGCCTTCGTGCATTTGGATGTCCATTGTGCTTTGCAAGAATAGCTCCTAACCCCACAGGGCTAGCGTTAACAACAACCTCTATATTTGCTGGATATCCAGCTAAACATTCCTTCATGCTACAAACACTCGATGCATGCTTTATCGCTAGAAAACTGTACCTCGTGCACATATGCCCCTGTCAATAATGTAATTGCTACCAGTGCCATAAATACATTAAAAGCTGCCCTGCTTAATTGTAGATCTCTACGAAAACACTGTTTAGAAATATTCCATCTACTTGAAGATGACAAAATTCACATCCTGTTTCTTACGGAAACTTGGCTGGATGAATGTTCAGATCCCGATATCGTTCAGGCCCTGCCACCCGGATACTCCCTTTCCAGATTGGACAGGAAAGATGGCAGAGGTGGGGGCATTGCCATTATCACTAAAGCCCCATTAGAATGTACCCTCTCTCCCATCTTGGTCGATCACAGTGAAGCGGCATCCTTTACCATCATTACTGGTCCGAATCACTCTTTTTCAGGCATTCTGGTGTACCGCCCCCCGGGAAGGCTCTATGACTTTACTCCTACTCTTATGGAAGCCTTAACCAATCTTGCACTTAGAAAAACACGAATTGTAATGCTAGGCGACCTAAACGTCCACTTCGACGACCCCCTCGATAAAGAGGCGGCTGACATTAAATCAGAGTTATTCTCTCTAAATCTAGAGTTAAAAAACACTGACCCATCACATCAGCAAGGTCATTTACTAGATCCAGTATTTGGAAACTGGAAGGGAGTTCAGACTTTATCTCCTCAGCCAATACCTTGGTCCGATCACTTCATAATTCCGATAGTATTCCAACTAGGAAAGACTGAGCAGCATAAACAAAACTCAGAGCATTTTAAACGCAGGAGATGGAAAAACTTCTCTAAGGATTCCTTCGTAAAAATCATCCATGATGCAGGCCCTCCTAAAGGATTTGATTGTGAGACAGCATATGCTCACCTACAAGACTGCATTACGAAAGCACTGGACACTACTGCTCCTATTCGCACAATCACTACCGCCACGAGAACAAAAAAAACGGCCCGTGGTTTAGTCAGGAGCTCCAGTCTGCGAAAACGGCTTGTAAGAAGCTCGAAAGAGATTGGCGCATTGATTTCTGCCCTGAAATCAAAGCCCGATATAAAGTAGCACAAAAAGAATATTATAAAAAGGTACGCCTATCCAAAGCATCGTACTACAATAACCGAATCTTGGAAGCTGAAAACTCCTCGAAGGAGCTCTTCCAGATCTACAAAGAAATCTCTATAGTTGACGCTAATCCTACTTCCCACAATGATTCAGTGGAAACCTGAAATAAAATTGCTAAGTATTTTTCTGATAAAATCACAAACATCTATGCGAATTTTTCTAACAATATAAAACCTGGCATTGACTTTGTAGAGAATGTAGATCACACACGTACTCAACCTTGCCTATGTGTGTTCTCTGTACCTCCTGCTGTAACTCTGATAAAAATTTGCAAAAGTATCAAATCTGGTTCTCCGCGAGATCCCGCGCCACCTAAAATTTTAACTGCGAGTCTCTCGGTCTTAGAGCCCCACTTTAGACACCTGCTTCAAATGTCTTTCTCCACGGCCTGTCTACCTGCAGACTGGAAAAAAGCCATAGTGTTTCCCATCAAAAAAAAAACCAACATGAGTCAGGACATAATGGAGAACTTACGACCGATCTCCCTGCTGCCCTATCTTGCTAAATTAGCAGAGAAAGTAGCTAATGCCCAACTTATGGCCCATCTTGAAGCCCAAAACGCCTTCCACACATCACAGTCGGGTTTTAGGCCAGGCTTCTCCACAGAGACAGCACTCTTGAGAGCTACTGAAACTCTGCGGGAGGGAGCCGACGAGGGCAAGACCATGGCCTTGATCATGCTGGACCTCAGTGCCGCGTTTGACACTGTAGCACATTCCATCTTGCTACAGTGTCTAAACAGAGCGGGGGTCACCAAAGAGGCACTGGGATGGCTGAAAGCTTTCCTTACCAACAGGAGCTTTCAGGTCCAAAGGGGAAGTTTTTTCTCGGACAGCATGACACTAGAACAGGGGGTGCCTCAGGGCTCTGCCCTGAGTCCCACCCTGTTCAATTTATATATGGCTCCATTGGCAGAGGTAGTCCAATCGTTCGGCGTAGAGCTTGTCTCTTACGCCGACGATACTCAACTTCTGATCTCCCTGTCCCAAGCTCCTTCCTCCGCGGCCGACAATTTTAAATCCTGCATGTGCAAGCTTGCGGCATGGATGAATGAGCATTGCCTCAAATTAAATGGAACAAAAACTGAGGCGCTAATAATAGGTGAGAACAACACAAAATGGACCAATGATTGGTGGCCCACATGTCTGGGACCTGCACCTACTCCCAGTCAGGAAGCCAAGAACTTGGGTGTCTGGATAGACAATAAGCTATCTTATGACAGCCATGTCAAAAAAACAGTAGGTAAGTGCTTTGGAGTCATGAAAACTCTCTATCGTACCCTGGATCTCCTACCGATGAGTTCCAGGCGTACCATGACTCAGGCACTTATTACTTCCCCTATAGATTACGGGAATGTGCTGCTGTCGGGCACTTCCAAAAAAAACATGAGGAAATTACAAGTCCTGCAAAATTCAGCTGCACGCCTGGTGCTAAGACTCCCCCGTAGAGCTCCGTCTAGACCTTCCCTGGCTGCCCTTCATTGGCTGCCTATTAGCAAGAGGATACTATTCAAAGCGCTCCTCTGGTGCCACAGGATTATTCATTTTAAAGCCCCTCCCTACATGTCTGATCTAGCTACACTCTACGAACCAAACAGATCCTTACGGTCTAAGGGAACAGGTCTGCTTAATACAACGCTCCCTAAAAGAGCTAGAATGGGAGGCAGATCCTTCCGCACTCTGGCAGCAAAAAAATGGAATACCCTTCCCATGCACATCAGACAAGATAACGATGAGGCATCCTTTAGAAAAATGTTAAAAACTTATCTTTTTACTCTCTAAATTATTTGTCTCTGGATCCACTTTGCATAAAACTCTCTCTCCACAGCGCGGGGACACGCCGGGAGGCGTCACCAGGCGCTTTACAAACCCCTATAATAATAATAAATAATAATATATGAAGATTTCGATTGAAGTGGGCAATATCAGCAGCACTTTCAATGGCTTGTTTAATTTTCTCAATACTTTTCAACCGTTCTTGCGACCACTAAAATGAAACATTTTTCTTCACCATAATGGTGCACTTACAGTAGCAAAGAACTAGATGTACAACCCTTACGTTTTGCGACTCGCAAATAGCGTTGCTTTGCAACTTGTAACTTGTGACTCGCAAAATACAATATACAACAGTGTCACAGACACTGTTAGCAATTCCTAATGGGGTCGCAAATTGCCTGTCTCATTAATATTCATAAGGCAGGTGCTATTTGTGACCCCATTAGGAATGGCTAGCACTTCCAAGGATGGTGGCCTGCTGGGGCCAGCAGACTACCATGTCTGTGACTGCTTTTTAAATGAAGCAGGCATCTTTTTCTTTTTAAATGAATCCAGGTTTCCTTAAAGGAAAACGAGATGCATTTAAAAAAGAAATATGAAACGTTTCTGTTTTATTTTTAGGTCTCGCCTAGCGTTGCAGCGCATGTGCTGCTCGCTTTGCGAGGCATGCAGTATATACTATAGCGGGGAAGCTCTCTGGAAGCTCTGCCCATTCGCTGCCCATATTTTTGATTGGCTTACATCCTAAATGCTGCCTGATATGTTTTAGGCTTGTTACTCTCTTCTCCTGATGGCCATGTTGTCATTTGTATCCTTCCATGGCTATTGGCCGCTTTACTCTATCACTATTTTCTGCCCTGTGTCCCCCCACTCCCTCCCGCAGTTCATGTCTTTTCACCCCACCCTCACCCCCAACTCTTGTTCGTGCCTTCTTAAATGCCCGCACTCCCATTTCTAATGCAATACGTCTTGCGTAAATGCGAGTTGTATTGCATTGCAAATGCTTGTTTTAAAGTAGTGCACAGTCATTTACAGGCAGGGATGACAAAGTCATAGTGTACGGGAAGTGACATCCATGGGGTGCGCAGGAAAAGAACCCTGGGTTGCTCCAGAAGTCTTGTTCTACGTGGAGCTCGAGCCAGCACGCTAATCTGCTCAGTTTAGTTTCCTGTTCCCACCCCCTCCTGTTGTCTGCGTTCCGTTTGTTCCCGCCCCCTTCCGCTGTCCATTGCCTCACAGCTCGTGGGCCATGGACGTGCTTTTGGTGACCGCTGTCATCACTGGTGATGGCCGCGGGTTCAGGTGTGTAGACAATGTCCTTGCGCATCTCATATACATTAAACCTACGGCGCCGGGTGCTGAGGTGTACCAACTAATGGCAGGAGCATATAATCACCACCAATGGCCACGGGTCAGGTTTACATACTAATGACATGCTCTGGGAGCATTTACCAAACCTGTGGCTCAGGTGTGCTACCTAAGATGCGTGCCTATGCACTCCCTTGTGCATCAATGGTGATGTCCATGGGTTCAGGTGTGCAGACAATGGCCTGGCGCCTCTCATATCCATTAAACCTATGGTGGCGGGGACTGAGGTGGCGCTGCCAGGGTGGAGGTGCCGATGAGGTCAGCATGTTCCACTATCTCACCAACTGCCCGTCCTGGGAATTTACTACAGTGACGCGGACACCGGGCTCTCGGTGAGAATTTCCATGGGCACCCCTGAAGATATCCACTCTGTTAGACCTGTCTGGATTTTTTGCGTAGTCCCTCCTCATTATTATTTATTTTGTCCCCTTTTTGCCCCTCATACCCTTAATAATTTTTGTGTCTACTACTTTTTATAGGTGTTGGTCAAGGGGATAGGTGTTCTTTTTCCCCTCATCATCTTTTACCTCAGGCCCAGAGGCCTGTTCTGACAGGGAAAGTTGGAACCACAAAATGGTGGCTACCAACTGCCCTAACTGCCAAGCCTAGAACTTGTCCATAGACTAGTATAGGGCGTTCCAGAACCTTCTGGTCCATTCTGGAGCACTGAGGGGGCAGCCTATATAAGGCGGAATGCTGGACAGCCATTTGGTCTGTCAGTGAGGAGCAGCTAGAGTGAAGGTTGAGGTCTGGCAGGGGTAGGATCCTGAAGGGTGGTTTCCTCTACAAGAGTAGCCCTCTGTCTAGGTTTCTTCCCCCCCCCATTTCCTGTTGTCCTAGCCAAGTTAGCCCATCCTGCTGATCCTGGGCAGATAGGTGAAGGGGTTAATTCTGGTAGTTTTGGAAACTAAGAAGAGCCCTGTCCTGGGAGCTGAATTAAGAGTTCCCCTGAGCCCCTAGTCTGTCCAGTAAGGAGGAATAGGGGGTTAGTGCTAAGAAAGTACATTTTGGCTTTATCCTGAAGGAGCCCCCCCCCCTCCTCTTCGTTTTAGTGAAGAAAGGAAATATCTTCACTGAACAACTGTAATATTTCCTTACCATTGACTGGTCCTGTGGCGTGTGGCAAGTCCCTCTGCCTGTTGGGTGGAAGGTGTGAGGTGAACTGGGAGCGGGACCTCTGAAACACCGAACGCGCTCTGTGCCAGCACCCTCCCGGGATCCACTGAGCCTGAGAAGCCTGGCGAGGCTTCCCTTTGTGAGCGGGACCCCGGGGGCGCCTATCGCGCTTGAGCCGCGTTGCCGGTAGCGACCCCGTCCTGAAGAAAGTGAAGGAGCCATTGCGCACGCCCCGTCTGATGCAGCTATCCCCGGAAGGAGGGGCAGAGAGGTGAGCAGGCCCGAGAGTGTAGCGTCTCTCCCTGGAGCGGGATCAGTGCGAGGCGGCCTCGGCAAGAGCGCTTCCGCGCATGCCCGCCGGAGAAGTGACTGCGGGGACCAGCGCTGAGGAGAGGCGCCGGAGAGTTCTTTAGCTGGCTGAGTAATCGGCTCGCTTCCTCCTGCTCGAGCGCCGCGCTGAGGAGCCGGCCTGGGCAGGGAGGGAGAGTTACAAGGCCCGGCAGAGGTCTAGGGGTTTTGTGGTGTCTGCCCTTATTATTTCCAGCGCGAGTGCAGCGCGGAGGAGTCGGCCTGAGGCGAGAGAGAGCCTCTTCAGCCTTGGTTCCCCGGGCCCTCGTGCCTGATAATCCTTTACCTCTGGGGCAGAACTATCCCAACAACAACAGTCACAAGTAAGGAGGTAGCTACGTGGGGGATTGTCTTCCACAGGTTTAATTGGATATAAATTGAGACTCTGACTCTGGGAGTACAGCGTCTATGAGGAATCCCTGACAGGGTTCTATATAAAGCTGACTTAAGTGGTGCTTAAACAATTTCTTTTTGAACAGGATTAGAAGAAGGACTGTAATGTTATCCCTGTAAAGGAAAATGTTGCTCTGATCTGTTTTGAGTGCTGATCTTGCCAAACTATAAAGTAATGCTGTGATGAGAGATGATATACAGTAAGCAGAGTACAGTAAATGCCTAACTGAGCTAAAACAAGTGTCAGAGTTACCTACCAGTTTTGGTTAAGTGATCTGTCTATTTTATAAATGCTGGTTGTTCATATGGTTTAGAACTTAAAAGTATTCTTGCCAAAATCCAAACAAACTGAAATGTAATTTAATAGTGGACTCTGAAAGTAAAAGTACAAAGACATTATTTTTATAAACCAGTCCGTATTTTTACAACAAATTGGTGTAGTGTCCTTTTTAAGTGCTGTTGCGTGGATTTACTGCTGGGTGGTCTGCAACCTTCACACTGTGCCTCTAGAATTGCATGTCTTACCCCTAGGCCAGGCTACCCTAGGTGACCTGGCATCTCAGGTTCTAACACACTCGTATTCCGGGTGGGCACAGCTGGGCCAACGCCACTCGAGTTCCACCTTCAACCCCTTACTTTTGCCAGCAAATCAAGCCCTAAGCTCTTTATGAATACTCTGAATCCCCAGACGCCCCTTTAACTCAAAATTATCCAAGACATGCAGGTCCACGATGTGCAAAAGGTAGGAAAAGGGATGGATACTCACTTGTTCTGAATTGTGCAATAATTCCCAGGGTGTAGTGGGGGGGCGGTGTTTGTGTATGTCTGTATATCTTTGAGAGTCTGGCTATATATTCATCGTATTGTAACATGTTGTACACTTTGGGGCAGGTGCGAGCATGCAGTATTTAATTGCGCGAGTATCCACCCTGTGTGTGAATATGTAGACGCAGTGTCCATGTCAGTGTGTGTCTGGTGTCCCATGCGTGCAGCGCTCCGAAGGTCAAAGTCCTGTGCGCAGAATTTCACCAGTGTTTAGGAAGCTGGCTCAGGACCCCAGGCACAGCTCCCGCCCCTCCCTCTTCCTCCAGACATGCCCTCTCACAGCTCTTGCTCTCACTCGCCCCGAGCCTTCCTTCCCTGCTATTACCCCGGTCACTCCCCCATCCTTGTTTTACCCTCCACTTCGGCACTTCTGGCTCTTGAATCTTCCGCCCCCTACTCCCTCCCGCCTCGTTTAATTTCCAAGCATTGTGGTTATTTGCTTATATACTTTCTTGGTCCACCTTTGTGTGCATTGTGTTGGAGCTTGTGCAACACTTTTACTTCTTTTCTGTTGCTTAAATGATCCGAAGGGACACAGAAGAAGGAAGGATAATATGGTTCATGGCTAAATACTTATAAGGTCCCAAAGGCGAGACCGATTGCACTGCAAATGCTTGTTTAAGAGTAGGCAGTGGTCCACGGGACCACTGCCCGCTTTTAAAACATATTTTTGCACACACTCACAAAAGGGAAGGGGTCCCCTGGGAACCCCTTCCTGTTTCGAGTGTCTTACTGATGAAGCAAAGCTTCGCATATTTTGCGGACTTGCTGTACTCAAGAACCTCGTTTATGTGTAACAAGATAATAAGTATACGTCTTACTAACATTTATATTAAGTTTGAGTAAAGTTTATGAAGCTTGCTTACGTGTATTTCTAATGCATTTAATCCGTGTACTTAAAATGGCCGCCGCTTGTATTTTTAGTTACTGCGCATGCGTCAGCCACACTCACGTGTCCTGACGCGTCTGCAGAAGTGGAGGGAAATTCATGTGCATGCATAATACATAGCTGTGCCCATCATGTGGTACTGCTCGTGCCACTGCTCTTGTGATTGTTTCCATGTAGCTAACATATAGATTGCATAAGTATATTTCTTGATGATAAGTTAGAAGTACAAACCCTGTGATGTGTTTTCATGATGACATTATTATGTATTAATTTGTTTTCGCTTACTTTTCATGTACCGCGGGGAATGGGGGTCTGAGGGAGAGGAGAGCCATATTGGAGGTCCCTTCTGCGCCTGCGCAACTCTCTGCGGCACAGTGGACCTTGACTGATGGAACACAGCCAGTTGGCAGTGATGGGCAAGATGCTCCTGAGAACCGACCTGAAAACTCGGCTGAACGGAGTCACATGTCCTTATTCAGAAACATTGTAATATTCCAACTGTATTTCTCTGCAATTTCTCATGAGTACCCCAATCTCTCTAGGCGGTACCCAAGTATGCAAATACAGGCTTGAAATATTGTATTGTGATTGGTGTGTTACCCAAATCCTACCTTAGGACCAATCCGAATTGAGGGATTCTGACACTTTGCAACATTGGGGGGTGGTACACTGCCCCAAAACGTATATCTACCCTGGGTTCACATGGGGAATGGTCCGACTTGTCTGGTTTAGCTGACCTGTCACTGACCCATCGCACTCAATAGGTGGCTGAAGATACAGAGAGCTGCGGAGCACTCTGTCCGAATTTGACCATAGACTAAGGTTTTACTGAACCTTAAAGTGCTGGCGAAGCACTTTTGCTGGGAGTTCGCTGACCCAATCGGGGTCTTGATCGATAGCTGCAGAGCGGGTGGAGCGCAGGCGTTGCTTCCGAGCTGTGGGTTCCGGTCCTGTCCTGAGCGGTCCTGTCCTGAGGGTTTGCTGTCCTGTCCTGAGGTCCTGTCCTGATTCCTAATCTGAGGGTATCCTGTCCTGTCCGGGGGTCCATTCTGCACCTGCTGTCCTTTGAGGGGTATCCTTCCTTGAGGGTTTCCTGTCCTTAACTGACCCGTGGCCAGGGTTTGGTTTCCACACCAGTCTAGGTAAATACTGCTCTAACTTATTTAAACTTGCACCTTTCTATATTTCTACCTTTTGCTTTAATAAAGCGATACCTTGGCATATGTTATTTTCCATGTCTTTCCGCAACTATTGAAAGTCATTTGCATTTTTCTCATAAATTTGTTCTTATGTCTTCTCACTTGCTAGAAATTATATTTTGCATTGCAGTTTGTCATTTTCTGATATGGTCTAGAACCTCCTTACCTAGACTGTTCAAAGGCCCGTTCACTTTAAGTTTAGCGTGTTACTCTTTATAGGCCTTCCTATAGTTACCCATGCATAGTCTGTCCATGCTTGAAGATTTTGAGATTGTGTAGTATTCTTCATTTATATTCAATAGCAATTTTCAATGATTACCCTGTCATTATTTCTCTATAGTTATATCATTTACATTTTACTAGTCATTGAATGTCTCATTCTCGTGTATTTGATGCAAGAAAACAATGAATTTTAGATAAACATTTTAAAACTTCCCGTTGTCCGTGGTCATTTCAACAGTATTGAATGTTATTGGTTGGGTTTGTATTTTTGCTGCCTTTCCTTTTACAGCTAGCTCCCTGATTCATTGTGGTCATTAGGTACCCGCATCGGTGGATGGTAAGTCGGGTGCACTGAGAAACAAATAGTAGGGAACACACACAAATTGGTAGAGCTCGTGAAGTCACCTGGTCAATGTATATGGTGATTTGAAAGTATATGGGCCCTGAAGCCGGAAACGGCGAAAAAAATTATTGGTCGGGTGGCCTCGCGCGCTCTATCAGTTCTTACCACCTACTTGAAGTAGGTGGTAAAGTGCAAGGGTTTTGTCACTATCATACATTGCAGTTAGACTCACTATCAGGAAGGGACGCCCTTGGCATGCCCCTTCCTAATAGCTAGTTGCAAACCATATTTTGTGAGTCTGTATAGGTTACCGACTCGCAAAATAGGGTTTGTACATGGGGCAGACCAATTTTGCGTTCGCAAACGGGCCGAATTCCCGTTTGCACCCACAAAAAAACAGTTGTACATCTTCCCCAAAGTCTCTTATGTATCATGAACAGTAAATGGCCATACCAAGAAATGAACATAGCATTAAAACATCTTATGGGGATCAGAATTTGATAGTGCCCGGACTTTTGCAGGATCAGGTCTGGAAAAATGTGGCCAAAGAATTCAAATTTGTCTTGTGGAACTAGCATTTGCCTACCTTTAATGTCAGGCCTGCATCTGTAAGTAAACAACACACTTGTGTGAGAGCTTTATCATGCTCTTTCTGTGTAGCTCTGAAAACCTGAATGTCACTGCTATAATTGAATGCATTTGCAACAAGTTGTAGGATACATCGAATGACGTCTTGGAAAAGTTCTGCAGCCAATGACAAACCAAAACTGAGTCGCCTGTAACTAAACAGAGCAACATGAGTAGAAAATGTCGTAATGTACCTGCCATCTTTTTCAAGTTCTAACTGATGATAACCTTTATTTAAATCAAGGCGAGAAAACATTTTGTAATCATTTAACTGTGTTAGCATGTCAGCTATATGAGGACCTGGATGTTGTTTTATTTCAATTGCATTGTTTGCCTGACACATGTCAGTGCATATGTGTACAGCTCCTTCACTGTCCTTTTTGGGCACTACCATTATGGGAGAAACCCATGGCGTCAGACAAGTAGAACGCTCACTAATGTTATGCCTTAGTAACGAGTCAAGCTCTTTTTCAACAGCTTCTTTTAAGCGGAAAGCAGTTTGTCTATGTCTCTGAGCAACAGGACAGCCATCTTAATTAATGTGCAATTTCACTTTCATAGTCTTAAGCTTTCCTAACCTATGAAACAATGAAGTGGATTCACTTACTATTTCGTAATGAGCATTCATATTGCAATTCACAGAAGTCAGTCCCATATTATCTGCTGTGCTAAAACTGAGCAAACAGGCACTTGAAGCTGTACCTTGATGCACATGAGCGGGTTCTTGCACCTTCGTCTTCTTGTGTTTGATTCTCCCAACAATCAAACCTTGACTTTTTATGGACGTTGATGCAGCCCTTGTATACACTTTTGCTTTCGATGGTGTGAGTGGTGGTAATAGAGACAGTTCATTATATTTCCCTTCAGGCATTATGTTTATTAAAGCACCACTGTCTATGATAACAGGTATTGAACATCTTTTTATTTTCAATGTAATCTTCGAACAATGTTTATATGATTTTGGTGCTTTCCTATGTGAATTTGTATACCACTGACATTTTCTTACATGGGGCCAGTCCAAAATGCTCATGTTTCTCTGAGGTAACCATGGACATGGCACAACAATCTTCTTCACTTTCACTCTATGTCATGGCAAACAAACAGTTGACAATGATTTAGATGAGAATCTACTTTGTTCAGTGTTGATTTGCCTCCATTGATGTCGCCACTTGGCCTTATGGCATGCGTTGAATGTTGCTTTTGGAAGGTTCTGGTGACCATTTTGCCTTTGCGCTGTGACGCATTTACTTTTTCCTTCACTTTGCAAAGTATCACAAACTGGTTCTCCTTCCTACAGCCTTTATATATCTCTCTGATGGCGGGACATTTACCTTCATATGGAAATAGAAATCCAGATCTAAAACACAACTTTGTTTACAGGTATACATCACTTTGTGTCCTTCTGTCTTTTGCTTTGGCTTACATTTTACGTTCAAATTTAAGTAATCAATAATCAAAGTAATCAATGTATCGGCAAAACTTACTTTCTGACGGTTGGCAAGAGCAGCATGCTTCTTGGCTTATTTGTTTACAAGTCAGTTTGCTTGCACATAATTTGTCTCTTGCCACTTCTAAGACTCAGATTGGTTGTTGCCCTTGCCAGTCTGATGAAATAGGACTTCAGAACATCAAAGGCAGGCAGACTGCAGCAACTCAGGAAGACCAACTTTACATCTCGATTTGCCATCGCTGCAGCTGTGGCAATCGTCGCCACCATCAGAGGTCTTGTCATCTATAGGTCTTGTGTAATTCTCTTCTTCTAAAACCCAGGGTCTGCACTTGAGTGTTGTCATGTCCTCTAGTATCCTCCCAATGGCAGTGCTGCGGAGGAGAGTCCTCCTCTGACCCCACCCATTCCAGTCTTAATACAGGTGTGGTCAGAAAGCCTTGCTAATGCCACCCCAACCTGTGGAACACTAGCAAAAAGTGGGTTCAGAGCAGAACGCAGGCCAGTGACTTCTCTCCCAGAATCAAGCTGACCAATTTTCCTCCAAAGTGTTGGAAAGCTGTTCATTAGTAGTGATAAGTAGGGACCTACCACTTGCAATAAGGCCACAAACACAACAAAAGGTTCAGTCAATGTCTCAATAAATTATTGCCTTGCTCAACCTTTGGAAGCTGGCTGCGAGCAGGCAGCCGTCACTTGGGATGTGTAAACCATGTAAAAGCCCAATGCATTAAATAAGTAAGATACACACACATTTATACAAATAGGTTATATTTTGTAAGAACAAATAGATATAAAAATGACAAAAATCCAATGTAGGGAACCAGAGATATGATTATTTAAAGATTAACCCCTTCAGCGCGGGTGACAAAGCCAGCTCGTCATGGGCGTTACCTGCGCTGCGCGCATGACGAGCTGGCTTTGTCACAATCAAGCCATTTTTCAAATTTCAGCGCACGGCGGGAATTCGTGGTAGCGCGGAAGCGGTTAAAAGTAACACTAGAGCTTAGAAGCAAATAGCGCTCAAAGGGTTAAAAAGGTTGTGCTGGACTGGGACAAAGTTAAGAGTTCTTTACTTTAACCTCCAGAAGTGTTGTTTGATGCAGGAGAGTGGCCCATATCACCAGTCAATGGTTGAGATGCTCTGGTTTGCCTCTTGGAGTCTGGGACTACAACTCTCACAATGCACCTAGTCAGCTTACGGAGCTTTTAAAAAATGTTGCTCCGAACTTCTAGAACTTCGTCCAGAAGTTCAGCCTTGAGGGTTCAAAGTGTTCACAACACCAATCCAGGGGTCTAGAATCTCTGATTTCAGAATTCCAACAATGCACCTAGCCAAATTCTTAAATTCCCAATTGACGCATTCAAAAATTGGGACGATTTGCTGGAGATGATGCAAGTGAGCTCATTTAACCTGTAGCTTGCAGGGAGTCCACTCCTTAATCATTCTTGAAGCAAGGCAAAGGGCCAGATGTACGACCATGACAATTTGTGACTCACGAATTGCGCTCAAATGCGAGTCGCAAATTGCCATGTACAACAGCGTCTGAGACAATGCCCAATGTGGCGCAAATTGCCTGCCTCCTAAATATTCAGGTGGCACGCGCAGTTTGCAACCCCATTAGGAATGGCTGGCCCTCCCGGGGATGGTGGCCTGCTGGGCTCAGCAAACCTCCATGTCTGGGACTGCTTTTAAATAAAGCAGTTTATTTTTCAAATGCAGCCTGTTTTCCTTAAAGGAAAACAGGATGCATTTAGAAAAAGAAAAATTTAACTTTTTCGTTTAATTTTTTAAGGGCAGGTAGTGGTCCCTGGGACCACTGCCTGCCCAATAAAAATATTATCCCCTGCATTCACACATAGGAAGGGGTCCCCCAGGGACCCTTCCCGTTTTTGAATGGGTTACCACCCTATTGAAGAGGGCGGTAAACTGCGAGTGTTTTGCGACCGCAATTGCGTTTGCAAAACATTCTTACATAGGGTAGCGAGTCGCTATTATGAAGGGACACCCTTGAAATGCTCCTTCCTAATAGCGAGTCGCAAATCCTATTTAGCAAAGTTGCAAAAAATTGCGACTCGCTAACTCGGGTTTGTACATGGCCCTATTGTATGTTGCATGTGCAAACTGGTCGTAAAACTGTTTGCGCATGCAAAATAGGGCTGTGCATCTGGCAAAAAGTCCTTAGGGTTGTAGTTCCAAGTGTGCAGAAGGTACAGTCCTTCAGAGTGCAATCCTTTGGAGTGCAGGTTAAGGTTTTCAGCAGGACAGTCCTTCTTCTCCTTATAGAACAGGAAATCCATTGTCTACTCTGACAGGACACTTCACACCTCATGGACCAGCTCTGGCTCAGCCTTGGAAAGGCTGGCCAATCAGGAAAGGTTAGATGGAAAGCTGGATTTTGGCTCGCAGAAAAGAAAGTTTCATAACTTCTTTTCGGTATAGATATTACAAATCTAACAGTGAAACAGGAGCAGCTTGTGCAGGTAAGAGCAATGGGACGGGGTGGGGGGGGTTTGACCAGACGACGATGACGAGGGAAAATTAAATAAATGCCATTCTTGGTGGAGGCACAATGCTCAGCCCTGCACATGTGCACTAGTGCGGTCCTGTCACAGACTCCAACTATGAAACTCACCGTGACAGCACAGCAAAATGATGAACCTGACATTAGAGATTGAGACATAGTGGATGGACAGAGCTCAAGAGACCAGACAAAGCAGTTGCCACTGACTGTACCACAGCACGCCAAGTATCCCAGATCTGTGTGAATTGTGATTCCAGTCTAGGATTTTTTCCTTAAATTCTGGTACATCTACGGATCATTTGTTCCATTATAACTCCAGGGCTGCAGGGCTATACGTCCCTGAATGAAAAGAAAAAAAACTGTTGAGGAGCACCTCATGCATGAACCTGGTAAACCAGATGACTATGCTACCAGCAGTGCTGCTGTCTCTTCTTATCATTGCTGAAAGAGAATCCAATTTTATTTGTGCCTTTTTGAGCAATGCCATTGCAGTAGTGTTTTTCTTTTAAGCCATGCTCATTGATTAGGAATTTGCTGGTAAAAATGGGTAAATGTGTGTGATCACACAGCATACCAGATCAGATACTGTACTTTTACAGTATGTGCCAAAATGAGCAATTTAAAAAAAAAAGAGGACAACATTACCATTTAATTATACTGTTTGATTACAACAAAAAAGTGTCAATAGCAGTGCCTTTGTAGCTATGTGATACTATTGTGCTTTGTCAGGGACTCATTTATGCAGTGGTGGACAGTAATTTGATCAGAGAGAGGAGTGGGCAGGCCACTCACACACGTACATACTCAGACTCATCCATTCACATGTAATCACACTCACACACACACACACATTCACAATCACGCACACATACACCCTGCATTCACAAGCACACACACATGCACACACCCATCCACAGTACGTAGAGCACTAATACAATCATATTCATACATGCACACACACGTACGCATGCACACACTAAACATTAAAAAAGCAAAAAAGCTTACCGGACTGCGGCGGTAATCTTGGATCTTTGAAGGAGTCTCTGAGGTTCCTGGAGGGTTGGAACTTGTGCCTTCTCTCAGTAGCTGACCTTAACCAATAAGAGGAGGCAAGAGGCAGCAGTTCCTTACTCAACAAAGAGTGGGATGGGGTCAGTGAGAGTTGCTGACCCCACTCCACTCTGTGACGAGGTGTCATTATTTGAAACTTGGCCCTGGACACGCCAGGGTAGAAAATTGAAGGGCTTTGGTCCAAGTCTGTCTGCAATGTGCCCCCTCGTTATGAAGTGGAGGAACTCCAGGAGGTTTGCAGAGCTGAGGAGGTTGCACCTAGTGAGCTGTGAAATCCTCAGGCTGTCAAAGTTCAGCTAACGCAGCCACGCCCTATAGTACATGTATAGCGCTTTTCTGCCTGACCTAAGCATAAACAATGTCTGTCAGGCTGATCTTCGCTCAGCCTGACAATCTTCATGTCTGCAAAAAGGTGGGAGCAGGGCCCCTCCGCCTTTTAGGATGGCTGCACTTTCAGTTTTTGCATTCCTATGCTAATACTTACTGCTAGTCCTTGTTTATTTTGGGTTTGAAAACCAAGACACCCTAAAATTGATAAAAATAAAATGTGGTCTTAAGGCCAAGGCTAAGTCCCACTGACATTCCAAAACAAGATAATCACTGGCAAATTCCCAATACTGGAGCAACACCTCTCCCTCCCTATGCACTGGTGTGATCCACCTAATGTCACAGAATTGACGTTGATGCACGAGTATACCTAACCTCTACACACCACATATGGCTTCTGAGCATTTTGAAGAAGGTGCCAGCAGAATAAGTCATGGTGGGATTGGACTTGGTTAACCAACTTGGCGAGACTACCTACCCCTGCTAGTTATAGTGATGAGAAAGTAGAGGTGGGCAGGCCACTGAAAGGTCAAATCATATTCTTGCTTTATTTTATCTTAAGGTCCTCTTGGACCCTTGAATTCTAAACAAGATGGCCCTCGTTGAGTCTTCTGCCTGTCACCAACACTTTAAGCTCATGCACGAATAATTGAAGTCAAAGCATTAACCTCTGATGTAAAAAAAAAGAGAGAGCAAGAGATTCTAAGCAAGTGGTTAATCTGCAAAACGTGTAACTTTAAGTCATGGGTTTAATCCCAGCTTCAGTGCTTGACAAACTTGTGTGATCCTTGACAAATATTTTATTTACTTTTCTGTGATTTCTTCATTATTGCATATGAGAACACCATCCAAATAGTAAGTTTAGAATGTATGCTGTACAAAAGGCTCTTGACTTTTGTGAATATGCTATAATGTTGCTCAATGCATAATATGATTCTAGGCCTCATATAGGGTGCACATGACAACTGACTTGCCTCTTAGGGCCCAATTCTGAGTTTCGGCGGTGTGAGGGCTGTCAGTACTCCACTGCCATGCCGCCGCACTGACGAAACTCAAAGCTGCCCGTCCGCCAGATTACAAGTTATTTGTAGTCTAGTGGGTGGGTGGCATAGTGTTCCCAAGGCAGTGCCTCTTTCAAAGACTGCAGTGCCTTTAAAAAAGGCACCACAATGGGAATGCCTCTCAAGGTTTCTGCACGGCATGGACTGAAAAGCCCATGCCATACAGGAACTGTTGTGCATGCACACAGGGAGACACATGTTATGTACATGCACAAGCAGAGTAGGAACCGGGGGCTATCTACATCCCCCTTTCTCTCCTCTCCGCCAGGGTTGACATGGAGGAGGAGCCTCCATGTCACTGCTGGCAGAGAGAAATCTCATAATATGATTGGGGGGACCACGGTATGTTGCGGTCTCTGACTGCTGTGCCACCTCCAGGGAACTTGAGGAAAAAGGGGGGTTTGGCCCTGTGGGAAAGAGGGTAGGTTGGGCCTTTAAGTAATACAAAAGGGGAATTTTACCTATGCCTCTAATACTGATTGAAAAACAATTAATGCATAAAGAGGGATACATCAAAATGTATTAATTTACCCAGACACTTGATTTATGTCATTTACTCTTTGTTGAGTTTTTAAAAAAAACTTTTCTAGACAGAGAAAGAACATCATCAACTTCATATTAAACCATACACCATTGTTGAAACAAAAAAGCAATCTATACAATTGATGTGTGAAACAATAAACATACAACACAAATGTGCTCTCAGATTACAAAAACAAATCAATATGAACAAATCATTAAACAGTTGCCAAGGAACAGTACAAAAAAACTGCAGTTGACAAATGAATTAAATTCCCAGGGGGTAAGCATTATGTGATACCACCCACATTCCTGTTCCAATATTATTATATTTGGATATTGTATAACACAGGGAATGTCACAAGTGCCGATGGCACGATTCCTTTAATGAATAAGTAGATGCCGACGCGTTTCGAGTCTCACTGTATTAGTCACAAGATTCTCATCAGGGCAGGATAAGTCATATCCATAGGAACTGTTTATAAAAAAGACAAAGGGGAGAGAATACTTTTAGAAATTGGTCCTCTATCCAACCAAGCTTGCTTTTACAGAAACGCATCAAACGATGCAGCATACCTTAAGGGACCAGGCGTTTGCTGGTCTTTTAAGAATGTCATCAATTGCCATGGGTATGAACCTGCAACAGAGTGAAATACCATTGAATGTACTGTATCAAGAGTACGGACTGCAACCACAGTTGCGGGCGGGTTGTAAATCTAATGATTTTACCTTTATTATAGATCTGGCGCTACGTCCAAATGACCTAGAAGATTGAGTTGAATTTATTCCCAATGTCGAATATTGTTTATGTATCTGAAAGGCAATGTTTAAACGACGTGTAAATGAAACCAGAAAACAACCAATGATTTTCGACCCCCTGCGCGCCACGGAAGAACGGAAAACATGGCTTACTTGTAAAAAAGACGTCAATTGGGCGGAAGATGGTTACCGCTATCACGTAAATGACCAGTGTCTGTATCCTGCGAAAAAAAGCGGAAAAACTGACTTGACTTCTTGTTACTGGGACCAAAAAAGGTATATTCTGAGAGTAGAGGTCATAAGTCTTACCGTTAGTTATGCAGCTTAACGCATTGTCGATTTCTCTCGCCGGCGGCTTGGGGCAAACAGGGAAACCCGTGCATGCGCACTTGTGGTAAACAATCGGCAATGCGGTCACATGGTGTATTGTGGCCAATCAGGCATGTCGGGAGATACATGATGGTGGCTATGAATTGTGGGAGTTGTAGTATTAATTAAAACATATTGAAAACACGACATTGGGTTTTATTCATGAGTGTGTGGAAAGGAAATTATATCCTATTCACTTCACTCAGGCAGTTCAGACCTTTATTTACACTGTCAAATCTCATGATTAGGTATGCCTCTTTGCGCAAAAGTGCAGCCTCAACATTTGACAATTGATATTTAGGGTCAATCCATGTTAATACTGTCCACTTAAAATCATTTTCCCCATGGTTGTTGGCCAAAAAATGTTCAACCATAGGTGCAGATGATACTTTTTTCTTTATTCTCGAACGATGTTGCGTAATTTGTACATTTATAGATTGGCAAGTTTTGCCAATGTACACTCTGTTACAGGGACACAACACGGCATAGACCACATTCTTAGTCTTGCAGTTTGTGAACATCTCATGTTTCCATTTGACCCCGTCATGGTCAAACACGTTAACTTCCAATGTTGTTGAGGATGATACACAATTGCCACATTTGTGGTGCCCTCATATAGGTTTTAAGTTCCATTGTGCTAACAAGTCGCTCTTTTACATCATTCTAAAAAACGGGCGAGGTTCACCCCTAGGGAAAATCTTCTTCAGACAAAAGAAAAAGGTGAACTCAATAAATTGGTTTGCGTCTCAACTTTTGGGTTGCACACGAACCAATTCAAACGTATCATTTTGAACAATTGGCACCTATTGGAAAATTTGGAACATCCGTTGGAGAAACCCATTTTCTCTATGCGCAAAAACACGAGCATTGGCCAACAAGTGACAAAAGCAGATAGTTACATCCCCAAACAGAAGAGCGACTTGTTAGCAAAATGGAACTTAAAACCTATATGCGGGCACCACAAATGTGGCATTTGTGTATCATGCTCAACGACATTGGAAGGTAACGTGTTTGACCATGACGGGGTCAAATGGAAACATGAGATGTTCACAAACTGCAAGACTAAGAATGTGGTCTATGCCGTGTTGTGTCCCTGTAACAGAGTGTACATTGGCAAAACTTGCCAATCTATAAATGTACGAATTACGTAACATCGTTCAAGAATAAAGAAAAAAGTATCGTCTGCACCTATGTGGAAAATGATTTTAAGTGGACAGTATTAACATGGATTGATCCTAAATATCAATCGTCAAATGTTGAGGCTGCACTTTCGCGCAAAGAGGCATACCTAATTATGAGATTTGACAGTGTAAATAAAGGTCTGAACTGCCTGAGTGAAGTGAATAGGATATAATTTCATTTCCACACACTCATGAATAAAACCCAATGTCGTGTTTTCAATATGTTTTAAGTAATACTACAACTCCCACAATTCATAGCAACCATCATGTATCTCCCGACATGCCCGATTGGCCACAATACACCATTTCATTGCCGATTGTTTACCACAAGTGCACATGACCTCTATTCTCAGAGTATACCTTTTTTGGTCCCAGTAACAAGAAGTCAAGTCAGTTATTCCGCTTTTTTTTCGCAGGATACAGACACTGGTCATTTACGTGATAGCGGTAACCATCTTCCGCCCAATTGACGTCTTTTTTACAAGTAAGCCATGTTTTCCGTTCTTCCGTGGCACGCAAGGGGTCGAAAATCATTGGCTGTTTTCTGGTTTCATTTACACGTCGTTTAAAGATTGCTTTTCAGATACATAAACAATATTCGACATTGGGAATAAATTCAACTCGTTCTTCGAGGTCATTTGGACGTAGCGCCAGATCTATAATAAAGGTAAAATCATTAGATTTACAACCCGCCCGCAACTGTGGTTGCAGTCCGTACTCTTGATACAGTACATTCAATGGTATTTCACTCTGTTGCAGGTTGACACCCATGGCAATTGATGACATTCTTAAAAGACCAGCAAACACCTGGTCCCTTAAGGTATGCTGCATCGTTTGATGCGTTTCTGTAAAAGCAAGCTTGGTTGGATAGAGGACCAATTTCTAAAAGTATTCTCTCCCCTTTGTCTTTTTTATAAACAGTTCTATGGATATGACTTATCCTGCCCTGATGAGAGTCTTGTGACTAATACAGTGAGACTCGAAACGCGTCGGCATCTACTTATTCATTAAAGGAATCGTGCCATCGGCACTTGTGACATTCCCTGTGTTATACAATATCCAAATATAATAATATTGGAACAGGAATGTGGGTGGTATCACATAACGCTTACCCCCTGGGAATTTAATTCATTTGTCAACCGCAGTTTTTTTGTACTGTTCCTTGGCAACTGTTTAATGATTTGTTCATATTGATTTGTTTTTGTAATCTGAGAGCACATTTGTATTGTATGTGTATTGTTTCACACATCAATTGTATAGATTGCTTTTTTGTTTCAACAATGGTGTATGGTTTAATGTGAAGTTGATGATGTTCTTTCTCTGTCTAGAAAAGTTTTTTTTAAAAACTCAACAAAGAGTAAATGACATAAATCAAGTGTCTGGGTAAATTAATACATTTTGATGTATCCCTCTTTATGCATTAATTGTTTTTCAATCATCAGTATTAGAGGCATAGGTAAAATTCCCCTTTTGTATTACTTAAAGGCCCAACCTACCCTCTTTCCCACAGGGCCAAACCCCCCTTTTTCCTCAAATTCTAGTGCGGGTTGTTACCCGAGCGGGTAGGGATTGACAGAACGTGTCCTCCCTATCAGGTCACAACAGATTAGGTCTACAGCAGGAGACTCGTTCCCTGTCTAGCATGGCAGAGAAAGATACGCTGTCCTTCACGGAAAGCCACATTCAGAGTCTACTTGAATCCTCTCCATATTCCACTATAACATTAAGCACCTCAGCGAAACAGCAGAATGAGGCAGACAAACTAACCCGTCTCCAAAAAAAACACATACGAACTGAGCTACACGGCCATTTTTTGTTCAAACATTTAAAGGCAGGAACGATCCCCTGGGGTCTCCAGGTAAAACATATTCCAGTCATCTTCACTGAAGACGCGGATTACAAGAAAGGTTTCAGTCAAATAAACACCAAATGCAGTAGGGATTTAATGGTTTATACCATAGAGACAGCCCAACGTATCTGCAGTCAAGAAGAAAAAGAAATCGAAGAACTTATTAAGACTATTACAGACAACCAAACTGTAACGGAAGCTAAGATCCTCCTAGATAAGATCGAAAAGGAAATCCAGCTTTTCAAAGATAACACACTTAATGTAAAAGCAGCACAATTTGAGAGAGACTCCAAATCGTTCAAATTGGAACAGGTCTATCCCTTCCTCAAAGAAGATTTCTATACATCAGGAGAATCAAGGGGAGCACTGACATCTTTCCAGGGTAGATCAAGGAATAGGTTCCTAACATTCTCAGACACAACCTCTTCTGACTCGTCTTTGGACTCTAGACAGGATAACTCCAAAAGACGAGGGGCTCCAGCAGCGTCTCCTTTTTTAGCCAGAGGCGGACAATCGAGAGTCCGTTTCAAGCAGCCATGGGAGATGCGAAACCGCAACAAATCCTACAAGAACTAGATAAGTTAACTATAGTAAACCTTTCCAGTAGACAACTTACCAAAGATGAGGAAACACTCTTAACCCTGGGCTTCAAGTTTGTTCCTAACAAAAAAACGGATTTCACTAAACTCAAACTAGAGGCATTGGATTTTTGTCGTAAAATAAGGTTGAAGGTCTTTTTCGCGGATGCCGAAGTGATGTCAAGTCAGGAAACCACAGGATTAAGGGTCAAATCTAGGTTTACTGCCACCCAAAATATCCCAAAGCAAGTGATTGCCTATGAGCAAGCGGTCCTATCATCCCTTACCAAACTTGAAAAGAAAAAAAGTTTTGTACATAATAACATCAACAAAGGCTTAACATCTGGCATTCGGGATCTGAAGGCAGATACATCTATTTTAATAAAACAGGCGGACAAAGGCGGGGCAGTAGTAAAATGGCCCCGCTCCATGTATCTGGAAGAAGGCACATCACACGTTAACAATCGGGACTGGTACAGACCAGTTAAGGAGGACCCTATTTTTGCAATCCAAGACAAGATTGCAAACATCACCAAGGCAGGATTGGACGAGGGCATTTTGGGCCCGAAAGAATTTGAATATTTGAACAAAAAATCACCAAGTACGCCAGTTCTTTAGTTTTTTGCCAAAGATTCACAAAAACGACCAAAGACCACCAGGTCGACCGATGTGTCGGGCTGTGATTCCGCCTTAGAGCCGGTCTCTAAATATATTGATTTTTTCTTAAAATCTTTTCTACCACAGGTCAAGTCATACCTCAGGGATACTACCGACTTCATCACTAAAATAGAAGGACAGTCATTTAATGAAGCAACACAACTGATGGTGACCTTAGATGTCCCCTCACTTTACACCCAAATCCCCCAAGATGAGGCTCTGCAGGTGTTAGAATTATACCTGGACCAACGTGACAGACCCCACAAGGTACCTACCTCATTCATTCTATCATTGGCTGAAATCACTTTACGCAGCAACTATTTCAAATTTGAAAATGCGTTTTTTGTCCAAGTCAAAGGCATCGCCATGGGCTGTCCTTACGCACCTGAGATGGCGATACTATATATGGCACAGTATGAAGAAAGATTCATATATAACAATAATCCATTCTCTGGCCATATAAATCAATTGTTAAGATACATTGACAACGTCTGGCTCCTGTGGCAGGGGAGCCAGACCGAGCTCGATCAGTTTTATGAATGGCTCAATTCGAGACACATTGATATCAGCTTTTCAATGGAATCCAGTCGAAGCAAAATGACCTACCTTGACATCACAGTAGGCACCCGCGATGATAGTCTAACAACCACTTTACACAAAAAAGAAACTGACAGAAACACCATCCTTCATTATAAAAGCTCGCATCCACAGTGCTTGAAAGAGAATCTCCCTTTCGGACAACTGTTGCGAATAAGACGCAACTGTACGGATTTGGCAGACTTTGAATACCATGCGACACGGTTTTGTGCTGAAATGGCGAAAAGGGGTTATCCAAAAAAACTTTTACATCATTCTAAAAAACGGGCGAGGTTCACCCCTAGGGAAAATCTTCTTCAGACAAAAGAAAAAGGTGAACTCAATAAATTGGTTTGCGTCTCAACTTTTGGGTCGCACACAAACCAATTCAAACGTATCATTTTGAACAATTGGCACCTATTGGAAAATTTGGAACATCCGTTGGAGAAACCCATTTTCGCTATGCGCAAAAACACGAGCATTGGCCAACAAGTGACAAAAGCAGATAGTTACATCCCCAAACACAAGAGCGACTTGTTAGCACAATGGAACTTAAAACCTATATGCGGGCACCACAAATGTGGCAATTGTGTATCATGTTCAACGACATTGGAAGGTAACGTGTTTGACCATGACGGGGTCAAATGGAAACATGAGATGTTCACAAACTGCAAGACTAAGAATGTGGTCTATGCCGTGTTGTGTCCCTGTAACAGAGTGTACATTGGCAAAACTTGCCAATCTATAAATGTACGAATTACGCAACATAGTTCGAGAATAAAGAAAAAAGTATCATTGGTTGAACATTTTTTGGCCAACAACCATGGGGAAAATGATTTTAAGTGGACAGTATTAACTTGGATTGATCCTAAATATCAATCGTCAAATGTTGAGGCTGCACTTTTGGGCAAAGAGGCATACCTAATCATGAGATTTGACAGTGTAAATAAAGGTCTGATTTGCCTGAGTGAAGTGAATAGGATATAATGTCCTTTCCACACACTCATGAATAAAACCCAATGTCGTGTTTTCAATATGTTTTAATTAATACTACAACTCCCACAATTCATAGCAACCATCATGTATCTCCCGACATGCCCGATTGGCCACAATACACCATGTGACCGCATTGCCGATTGTTTACCACAAGTGCGCATGCACGGGTTTCCCTGTTTGCACCAAGCCGCCGGCGAGAGAAATCGACAATGCGTTAAGCTGCATAACTAACAGTAAGACTTATGACCTCTACTCTCAGAGTATACCTTTTTTGGTCCCAGTAACAAGAAGTCAAGTCAGTTATTCCGCTTTTTTTTCGCAGGATACAGACAATGGTCATTTACGTGATAGCGGTAACCATCTTCCGCCCAATTGACGTCTTTTTTACAAGTAAGCCATTTTTTCCGTTCTTCCGTGGCGCGCAGGGGGTCGAAAATCATTGGCTGTTTTCTGGTTTCATTTACACGTCGTTTAAACATTGCCTTTCAGATACATAAACAATATTCGACATCGGGAATAAATTCAACTCGTTCTTCGAGGTCATTTGGACGTAGCGCCAGATCTATAATAAAGGTAAAATCATTAGATTTACAACCCGCCTGCAACTGTGGTTGCAGTCCGTACTCTTGATACAGTACATTCAATGGTATTTCACTCTGTTGCAGGTTGATACCCATGGCAATTGATGACATTCTTAAAAGACCAGCAAACGCCTGGTCCCTTAAGGTATGCTGCATCGTTTGATGCGTTTCTGTAAAAGCAAGCTTGGTTGGATAGAGGACCAATTTCTAAAAGTATTCTCTCCCCTTTGTCTTTTTTATAAACAGTTCCTATGGATATGACTTATCCTGCCCTGATGAGAGTCTTGTGACTAATACAGTGAGACTCGAAATGCGTCGGCATCTACTTATTCATTAAAGGAATCGTGCCATCGGCACTTGTGACATTCCCTGTGTTATACAATATCCAAATATAATAATATTGGAACAGGAATGTGGGTGGTATCACATAACGCTTACCCCCTGGAAATTTAATTCATTTGTCAAATGCAGTTTTTTTGTACTGTTCCTTGGCAACTGTTTAATGATTTGTTCATATTGATTTGTTTTTGTAATCTGAGAGCACATTTGTATTGTATGTTTATTGTTTCACACATCAATTGTATAGATTGCTTTTTTGTTTCAACAATGGTGTATGGTTTAATGTGAAGTTGATGATGTTCTTTCTCTGTCTAGAAAAGTTTTTTTAAAAAACTCAACAAAGAGTAAATGACATAAATCAAGTGTCTGGGTAAATTAATAAATTTTGATTTATCCCTCTTTATGCATTAATTGTTTTTCAATCAGTATTAGAGGCATAGGTAAAATTCCCCTTTTGTATTACTTAAAGGCCCAACCTACCCTCTTTCCCATAGGGCCAAAACCCCTTTTTCCTCAAATTCTAGTGCGGGTTGTTACCCGAGCGAGTAGGGATTGACACAACGTGTCCTCCCTATCAGGTCACAACAGATTAGGTCTACAGCAGGAGACTCGTCTCCTGTCTAGCATGGCAGAGAAAGATACGCTGTCCTTCACGGAAAGCCACATCCAGAGTCTACTTGAATCCTCTCCATTTTCCACGATAACATTAAGCACCTCAGCGAAACAGCAGAATGAGGCAGACAAACAAACCCGTCTCCAAAAAAAACACATACGAACTGAGCTACACGGCCATTTTTTGTTCAAACATTTAAAGGCAGGAACGATCCCCTGGGGTCTCCAGGGAAAAAATATTCCAGTCATCTTCACTGAAGACGCGGATTACAAGAAAGGTTTCAGTCAAATAAACACCAAATGCAGTAGGGATTTAATGGTTCATACCATAGAGACAGCCCAACGTATCTGCAGTGAAGAAGAGAAAGAAATCGAAGAACTTATTAAGACTATTACAGACAACCAAACTGTAACGGAAGCTAAGATCCTCCTAGATAAGATCAAAAAGGAAATCCAGCTTTTCAAAGATAACACACTTAATGTAAAAGCAGCACAATTTGAGAGAGACTCCAAATCGTTCAAATTGGAACAGGTCTATCCCTTCCTCAAAGAAGATTTCTATACATCAGGAGAATCAAGGGGAGCACTGACATCTTTCCAGGGTAGATCAAGGAATAGGTTCCTAACATTCTCAGACACAACCTCTTCTGACTCGTCTTTGGACTCTAGACAGGATAACTCCAAAAGACGAGGGGCTCCGGCAGCATCTCCTTTTTTAGCCAAAGGCAGACAATCGAGAGTCCGTTTCAAGCAGCCATGGGAGATGCGAACCCGCAACAAATCCTACAAGAACTAGATAAGTCAACTATTGTTGCGTAATCACGCTAGACGCTCCTGAGGTTGTTTCCTTCTTGACGCCGCCAACTCCCAGCTCCCTCGAGAACTAGCTACTCGGCAAGGATTAAAGAACACTTGCTAAATCTCTAGTCACCAAGGGAAAGGGGAAGTGGATTGAGAAACAAACAAAACAACACTGGTCTGTCTTCGTCCAGTTGCAATTTCTCATTCAAGTGTTCAGGGCTGGTTGATGACGTCTTGCTTGCTTTACGTGACTCTGGAGTTACACAAATATACAATCAACCTCTAGAATTTTCCTTCTAGTCTACAGATATCGATATCAACATATTCAAGAGCTGAACTAACCGTGAATAGAACCAGCCCTTGTGTACACTTCACTGGGTTCTGAGATTTGAAGGTTATCTTTACTCTTGATTACCTTTAAAAAGTTAAGAACATGAATAAGAAATTCTCAAAGTGTGTCTTTTCTTTACCAGAATTCAAAACTGGTCTAACAAGGTTCAGAACTGGTTAATGTGGTTAGTTTGTGAATTGGAACTTGCACACCATGCACATACCTTGTAACCCAGTTGCTAGGCTAGAAGAAGGGTTCTGTAAAAGAATGGAAAAAAGAAAACAACAAGCATCCTAGTCTAAACCTTTACAATTGTAGGGCTTCTTGAGGATCAACTTATTGGATTCATAAGCTGGAAAAGTACTCGATTTGTTTGTAACCTTAGCCCTAAAACGAACTGTAATTTGGATTGTCTTAGGTTTGTTTGTATACAGATACTTCTTAGGTTGAGAATCACCCTTTTGTCTTTTTGCAATACAATTATTAGTTAACACAATGTTCTTTACACTCTCAGGGTAAACGGTTTTCGAAATAACACAATGTTCTCACACTCGAGTAAATAGTCTTAGTAAATAAACAAGTAATTTGTAAGTCTTAAAAGGAAACACGGATTCTATGCTTCGAAAATTGTACCGAGTTGCATAGCAACCTCTAATCTTACTGTCCTTTCTTTGTTTTCGAGGCGATGTCCTGGTTCCTGTGGGAGTGGCCGATGACGCGTTCCCCGGAAATCCAAGACGATGTCCGACGAAACCAGGAAGCCTCAAGAGTCAAATGAAGGGCCTGGGAACAGAGCTTCAGGTGAGGAGAAGGGACCGGGAGGTGGAGACAGGGTCGGGGAGTGTCCAGAGGGAAAAGAGCCGAGACAACCAGAAGGGAAATCTGATTACCGGGAGAGAGGGTTCTTGATAGCCGGCAGGAGCGCTTGTCGTGAAGGCAAAGAGACGAAGCGCCGTCTTACACGAGCGTCCTTCTTTTATACGCTCGGCAGGATCACGGTTGGATATTAGCATATTACTCACGCCGAGTGCACGTGTTGTGGTTCTAGAACTTGGGGGAATGATCGCTCCGAGAAACCACAGAAGTATACAAGCATTGGTATCAGCAAATACAGGGGCACAACATTATGGCAATAGCATAACCAAACAAGCATTGGCAAACTAAGTTTTACAGTGAGCAGCATAACCTAAAGGAACAAACATAGGCTAGGTTAACTGATACCAGCACGAGCTCTCATTCCTCTAACAGTTCCACCCCCCAAAGGTCATCTCACGGGGCGTGGTTTGCCCGGGTGTAAAGCATGAAATGACCTCACCAATCTGGGGGCATGAACGTTATTCGCTGATTCCCAAGATCGTTCTGAGGGGTCATACCCTTTCCAGTCAATGAGGTAATAAAGACGACCTCGAATACGTTTGGCATCCAGAAATTTTTTTACTTCATATTCGAGGTGGTCCCCCACTACAATTGGAGGAGGAGGATTATCAGGCCGTGTATTGGGATCATAAGGCTTCAGGAGGGAAACATGGAACACAGGGTGAATATCATAATCCTCAGGCAGGCACAATCTAACTGATACTGGATTTACAACCTTATCAACGGAAAAAGGACCAATGAATCTGGGCTTTAATTTCTTGGGACCTTCTAATTGGATATTTCTTGTGGACAACCAAACCATTTGCCCTTTGTGGTACACTGGTGCAGGGATTCTATGTTTATCAGCGGCGTGTTTCATTTTGTCTTTACTTTTCACCCACTGTTTTTTAGCACGCTCTTGAATATCTAGCAACTCGGTTAATCTGTCCATGACTGCTGGCATGGTTTCTTGTGTGTTAGGTAGAAAAATGGGAAGAGACCGGGGATGTTGTCCTGTAAGGAAATAGAAAGGCGAGCAACCTAAGGCTGAGTGTGAGGTATTGTTATATGAAAACTCGGCCCAAGGTAACATCTCATCCCATCGTGAAGTGGTGGTGGACAACAGACAGCGTAAACCTTGCTCAACAAATTGGTTAACTTTCTCTGTTTGGCCATCTGTTTGTGGATGAAAGGAAGATGACAAGGCCAACTCCACTCCTAAGTGTTTACTGAGTTGTGACCAAAATTTGGATACGAATTGAGGACCTCTGTCCGAGATACTTTTGCTTGGCAAACCATGCAACTTAACAATAGTGGACAAGAAAATGGTACTGAACTCTACAGCGGTTGGCAGTTTTAACAGTGGAATAAAATGTCCCATTTTAGAGAGTAAATCAACTACCACCAGGACTGTGGTATAACCATTAGACTCTGGTAGATCGGTGATAAAATCCAAACTAATGGTATGCCATGGTTGTGGAGGAAGATCTATTGGTTGAAGTAACCCCATGGGAGGTTTATGTAACGATTTCTGTCTAGAACAAACAGGACAGGATCGGATATACTCTTGAACACCTGGAATCATCTGTTCCCACCAGAAATATCGTTGACATAATTCTAAAGTTTTATTTACTCCGGGGTGCGCGGCCATAGCTGAATCGTGATTCCACTGTATGACCTTTTCTTGCAAATCTTTGGTAGGAATAAACAATTTGTTTTGGTGAAAGAAAAACCCTTCACTAATCGTATTATTCTTTTTAGATAACCATTTTTTAGAATCATGAGACTCGAGCTCTTTTTTGAAGACGTTAAGGAAACTACTCGTGTCAACAGTAACTACTAACCTTTCTTTTGGAAGAATACTTGGTGATTCTCTAATCTGATCATTATCTTTCTTACATACTAAACGAGACAGAGTATCCGATAGTAACTGTTTATTTCCGGGTCGATAGGCGATTATAAAATCAAATTCACTGAAGAATTGTAACCACCGCATTTGTCTAGGTGTAAAGGCTTTCACTGTAGAATAAAATGTAAGATTTTTATGATCAGAATATACTGTTATGGTATGTTTGGCCCCCAATAAGTGGTGTCTCCATTCCTGGAAAACATCTTTTATTGCCAACAGTTCTCGTTCTGCAATTGTGTAATTCTGTTCAGCTTCTAGCAATTTCCTGGAATGAAATGCTACTGGATGTAAGTTACCAGAGTCAGGGTTCTTCTGTAACAGAACACCACCTAGTGCAGTTTGAGAGGCATCCGCCTCTACATAAAACGGTCTGTCAGGGTCTGGATGGACCAAAATAGGTGCAGAAGTAAATGCCTTTTTTAATTAAACGAAAGCATTATTTGCCTCTTCTGTCCAAAGAAAAGGTTTTCCTTTTTTCAAAAGTTGTGTGATGGGTACAACTATTTCTGAAAAACGTGCAATAAATCGTCTGTAAAAGTTTGCGAATCCCAGGATTCGTTGTATGTCCTTAACTGTCTTTGGAATTGGCCAATTAAGGATAGCATCTACTTTCTTTGGATCCATATGGATCCCATTTGGTGATAAACAATATCCTAAAAACTCCACCAAGCTTTTGTTGAATTCGCATTTTTCCAACTTAACGAATAAAGAATGCTCTCTTAATCTTTGTAGAACTGAACGGACATGTTGAGTATGATCTGCTGAATTTTTAGAGTATATCAAAATGTCATCTATATACACAATACAATGAACGTCCAAGAAATCATGTAAGACTTCATTGATGAAATACTGGAATGCTGCTGGAGCATTACAGAGACCAAATGGCATGACGGTGTATTCATACAAGCCAAACTTGGTCCGGAAGGCTGTCTTCCACTCGTCTCCTTCTTTAACACGAATCAAATGGTAGGCCCCTCTGAGATCTAACTTAGTGTAAATACTGGAGCCCTTTACCTGATTCAGTAAAATTGGGATAAGAGGGAGTGGGTATCTGTTCTTAATTGTAGCCTTATTGACCGCACGGTAGTCAATGCAAGCCCTCAGATCGCCCGTCTTCTTTGCTACGAAGAAGAGTGGCGACGACACAGGAGAGGTTGAGTGTCTAATAAAACCCAGCTCTAATAGCTCGTCAAGATATATTTTCAGGTACTCGTTTTCTGGTTCCGTAAGGGCATAAATTCTACTACATGGTAGTACTGCTCCAGGAATTAAGTAGATTCGACAATCATACACTCGATGAGGTGGAAGTTTGGTGGCTTTAACAGGGTCAAAGACATCTGAAAAATCATTATAGCTAGACGGAAGACTACTGACTTCAGGAGTGGCAATAGCACAAAACAAGGGCATTACCGGGTCCTTGGTTTCTTGGTAACAGTGTAACTTACAATGAGACGAGTCCAAAGTAACGGTCCTTTTTTGCCAATCTATTTTGGGGTTGTGCAATTCCAACCAAGGAATACCCAAAATAACTCCAAAGGTGGGAGTATCAATTAAGTCAAACACAGTATGTTCTGTATGACCATTATCAGCAACTATGGTTAATGGTTCTGTATGAAATCTGATCAGACCAGATGACAACGCTGAACCATCAACAGCTCTAACTGGTTCCGGTTCCTTATTAGGGACTTGAGTCAAATGTAACCTACGAGCGAGTTCCAAATCAAAAAAGTTTCCAGTGGCACCAGAATCTAGAAGCACCGGAATACTATGTCTTTGTTGAAGGGATAATATAAATATCAACCTTATTGTAAAGTGTTTTGGGATGCCAGAATCAACGTTAGTAGCATAGTGTGAGATCTTTTCAGAAGCAACTATTCTCGGGGAATCGATCTCGTCTTTCTCCGAGAGATCTAGTTTTCCGACTGTTCATGAAGAACAGAATCAATCACTAGGGCTCTCTTTTGTGCTGGCTTAACCGTACAATTCTTTGCAAAATGTCCCGACTTCCCACAATAAAGGCACAAATTCCCTTTGCTTCTCCTTTCTTTTTCTTCATTGGTTAGTGGCCCTCTGACACCTCCTATCTGCATAGGTTCTACTGTGGAAGACTTATTTTCAAATTCTTTTTTATCAGTTCTAAAGTGCAGGTTTCTAATGTCTCCTTTAGGTCTTTCACTCCTACGTTCCCCTAACCTGTGATCTAGTTTTATTACAAGATCTTGAAATTCTGCGAAATCATCAGGTAGATTAACTATGTGGGCCAATGAATCTTTCAGATCGTCCTTTAACCCTCTATAAAATAACGAGATTCTTTTTTCCTCTGGCCAATGAGTTTCAGCTAAGAGTCTGTTAAAGGTAGTGAAATAAGAGATTAAATCTTTTGATCCCTGTTTCAAATTTAAGAGTTCGTTATCAGAAGCCTGGATAAACACATGTTTAGCAAATAAATTGGACATTGCAGCCTTGAAAGCAGTTAAATTATGGAGAAGAGGGTCGTTAGTGTCAACCAAGGGCATGGCCCAGTTGGCAGCCACCCCCCCTAAATAAGAAATAATCAAGGCAACCTTGGCAGTGTCAATAACAAATACCTGAGGTTTACACATAAAGTGCAATTGACGTTGACTTAAAAAGGAAGTAAACCTGCTATTATCTCCTGTAAACCTTTCAGGGTTGGCCAGGGGAACTGGATTAGGAGTGACTACTTTGACCTGTACTGGTGACTCAGTGGACTGACTATTAGAGGAACTGGCCTGAAAGGCTGAGGAACCAAATTTGGAGGGGGTTAAGATGGGATTTTTCTCTGCTGAGCTATCCCTCCATGAGGTAAACCCTGCTTTAGTTTTATCCAATTCCTGCCAAAGAAACTGATTCTCCATTCACAACTCCTCCATTTCCACAGCTAACTTTTGTACTAACTGGGTGGTCTGTGGGACGTCCATGGGACTGAGTTAAAGGAATCAAGAGGAAACAAGGGTGTGGCTTCGTCTTCTGTTGCGTAATCACGCTAGACGCTCCTGAGGTTGTTTCCTTCTTGACACCGCCAACTCCCAGCTCCCTCGAGAACTAGCTACTCGGCAAGGATTAAAGAACATTTGCTAAATCTCTAGTCACCAAGGGAAAGGGGAAGTGGATTGAGAAACAAACAAAACAACACTGGTCTGTCTTCGTCCAGTTGCAGTTTCTCATTCAAGTGTTCAGGGCTGGTTGATGACGTCTTGCTTGCTTTACGTGACTCTGGACAACCAAACTGTAACGGAAGCTAAGATCCTCCTAGATAAGATCAAAAAGGAAATCCAGCTTTTCAAAGATAACACACTTAATGTAAAAGCAGCACAATTTGAGAGAGACTCCAAATCGTTCAAGTTGGAACAGGTCTATCCCTTCCCCAAAGAAGATTTCTATACATCAGGAGAATCAAGGGGAGCACTGACATCTTTCCAGGGTAGATCAAGGAATAGGTTCCTAACATTCTCAGACACAACCTCTTCTGACTCGTCTTTGGACTCTAGACAGGATAACTCCAAAAGACGAGGGGCTCCAGCAGCATCTCCTTTTTTAGCCAAAGGCAGACAATCGAGAGTCCGTTTCAAGCAGCCATGGGAGATGCGAACCCGCAACAAATCCTACAAGAACTAGATAAGTCAACTATTCTTGCGTAATCACGCTAGACGCTCCTGAGGTTGTTTCCTTCTTGACGCTGCCAACTCCCAGCTCCCTCGAGAACTAGCTACTCGGCAAGGATTAAGGAACACTTGCTAAATCTCTAGTCACCAAGGGAAAGGGGAAGTGGATTGAGAAACAAACAAAACAACACTGGTCTGTCTTCGTCCAGTTGCAGTTTCTCATTCAAGTGTTCAGGGCTGGTTGATGACATCTTGCTTGCTTTACGTGACTCTGGAGTTACACAAATATACAATCAACCTCTAGAATTTTCCTTCTAGTCTACAGATATCGATATCAACATGTTCAAGAGCTGAACTAACCGTTAATAGAACCAGCCCTTGTGTACACTTCACTGGGTTCTGAGATTTGAAGGTTATCTTTACTCTTGATTACCTTTAAAAAGTTAAGAACATGAATAAGAAATTCTCAAAGAGTGTCTTTTCTTTACCAGAATTCAAAACTGGTCTTACAAGGTTCAGAACTGGTTAATGTGGTTAGTTTGTGAATTGGAACTTGCACACCATGCACATACCTTGTAACCCAGTTGCTAGGCTGGAAGAAGGGTTCTGTAAAAGAATGGAAAAAAGAAAACAACAAGCATCCTAGTCTAAAGCTTTACAATCGTAGGGCTTCTTGAGGATCAACTTATTAGATTCATAAGCTGGAAAAGTACTCGATTTGTTTGTAACCTTAGCCCTAAAACGAACTATAATTTGGATTGTCTTAGGTTTGTTTGTATACAGATACTTCTTAGGTTGAGAATCACCCTTTTGTCTTTTTGCAATACAATTATTAGTTAACACAATGTTCTTTACACTCTCAGGGTAAACGGTTTTCGAAATAACGCAATGTTCTCACACTCGAGTAAATAGTCTTAGTAAATAAACAAGTAATTTGTAAGTCTTTAAAGGAAACACGCATTCTATGCTTCGAAAATTGTTCCGAGTTGCATAGCAACTTCTAATCTTACTGTCCTTTCTTTGTTTTCGAGGCAATGTCCTGGTTCCTGTGGGAGTGGCCGATGACGCGTTCCCCGGAAATCCAAGACGATGTCCGACGAAACCAGGAAGCCTTGAAGAGTCACATGAAGGGCCTCGGAACGGAGCTTCAGGTGAGGAGAAGGGACCGGGAGGTGGAGACAGGGTCGGGGAGTGTCCAGAGGGAGAAGAGCCGAGACAACCAGAAGGGAAATCTGATTACCGGGAGACAGGGTTCTTGATAGCTGGCAGGAGCGCTTGTCGTGAAGGCAAAGAGACGAAGCGCCGTCTTACACGAGCGTCCTTCTTTTATACGCTCGGCAGGATCACGGTTGGATATTAGCATATTACTCACGCGGAGTGCACGTGTTGTGGTTCTAGAACTTGGGGGAATGATCGCTCCGAGAAACCACAGAAGTATACAAGCATTGGTATCAGCAAATACAGGGGCACAACATTATGGCAATAGCATAACCAAACAAGCATTGGCAAACTAAGTTTTACAGTGAGCAGCATAACTTTAAAGAACAAACATAGGCTAGGTTAACTGATACCAGCACAAGCTCTCATTCCTCTAACAACTATAGTAAACCTTTCCAGTAGACAACTTACCAAAGATGAGGAAACACTCTTAACCCTGGGCCTCAAGTTCGTTCCTAACAAAAAAACGGATTTCACTAAACTCAAACTAGAGGCATTGGATTTTTGTCGTAAGATAAGGTTGAAGGTCTTTTTCGCGGATGCCGAAGTGATGACAAGTCAGGAAACCACAGGACTAAGGGTCAAATCCAGGTTTACTCCTACCCAAAAAATGTTCTTAAAATCTTTTCTACCACAGGTCAAGTCATACCTCAGGGATACTACCGACTTCATCACTAAAATAGAAGGACAGTCATTTAATGAAGCAACACAACTGATGGTGACCTTAGATGTCGCCTCACTTTACACCCAAATCCCCCAAGATGAGGCTCTGCAGGTGTTAGAATTATACCTGGACCAACGTGACAGACCCCACAAGATACCTACCTCATTCATTCTATCATTGGCTGAAATCACTTTACGCAGCAACTATTTCAAATTTGAAAATGCGTTTTTGTCCAAGTCAAAGGCATCGCCATGGGCTGTCCTTACGCACCGAGATGGCGATACTATATATGGCACAGTATGAAGAAAGATTCATATATAACAATAATCCATTCTCTGGCCATATAAATCAATGGTTAAGATACATTGACAACGTCTGGCTCCTGTGGCAGGGGAGCCAGACCGAGCTCGATCAGTTTTATGAATGGCTCAATTCGAGACACATTGATATCAGCTTTTCAGTGGAATCCAGTCGAAGCAAAATGACCTTCCTTGACATCACAGTAGGCACCCGCGATGATAGTCTAACAACCACTTTACACAAAAAAGAAACTGACAGAAACACCATCCTTCATTATAAAAGCTTGCATCCACAGTGCTTGAAAGAGAATCTCCCTTTCGGACAACTGTTGCGAATAAGAGGCAACTGTACGGATTTGGAAGAATTTGAATACCATGCGACACGGTTTTGTGCTGAAATGGCGAAAAAGGGTTACCCAAAAAAACTTTTACATCATTCTAAAAAACGGGCGAGGTTCACCCCTAGGGAAAATCTTCTTCAGACAAAAGAAAAAGGTGAACTCAATAAATTGGTTTGAGTCTCAACTTTTGGGTCGCACACGAACCAATTCAAATGTATAATTTTGAACAATTGGCAACTATTGGAAAATTTGGAACATCCGTTGGAGAAACCAATTTTCGCTATGCGCAAAAACACGAGCCTTGGCCAACAAGTGACAAAAGCAGATAGTTACATCCCCAAACAGAAGAGCGACTTGTTAGCACAAAGGAACTTAAAACCTATATGCGGGCACCACAAATGTGGCAATTGTGTATCATGCTCAACGACATTGGAAGGTAACGTGTTTGACCATGACGGGGTCAAATTGAAACATGAGATGTTCACAAACTGCAAGACTAAGAATGTGGTCTATGCCGTGTTGTGTCCCTGTAACAGAGTGTACATTGGCAAAACTTGCCAATCTATAAATGTACGAATTACGCATCATCATTCGAGAATAAAGAAAAAAGTATCATCTGCACCTATGGTTGAACATTTTTTGGCCAACAACCATGGGGAAAATGATTTTAAGTGGACAGTATTAACTTGGATTGATCCTAAATATCAATCGTCAAATGTTGAGGCTGCACTTTTGGGCAAAGAGGCATACCTAATCATGAGATTTGACAGTGTAAATAAAGGTCTGATTTGCCTGAGTGAAGTGAATAGGATATAATGTCCTTTCCACACACTCATGAATAAAACCCAATGTCGTGTTTTCAATATGTTTTAATTAATACTACAACTCCCACAATTCATAGCAACCATCATGTATCTCCCGACATGCCCGATTGGCCACAATACACCATGTGACCGCATTGCCGATTGTTTACCACAAGTGCGCATGCACGGGTTTCCCTGTTTGCACCAAGCCGCCGGCGAGAGAAATCGACAATGCGTTAAGCTGCATAACTAACAGTAAGACTTATGACCTCTACTCTCAGAGTATACCTTTTTTGGTCCCAGTAACAAGAAGTCAAGTCAGTTATTCCGCTTTTTTTTCGCAGGATACAGACAATGGTCATTTACGTGATAGCGGTAACCATCTTCCGCCCAATTGACGTCTTTTTTACAAGTAAGCCATTTTTTCCGTTCTTCCGTGGCGCGCAGGGGGTCGAAAATCATTGGCTGTTTTCTGGTTTCATTTACACGTCGTTTAAACATTGCCTTTCAGATACATAAACAATATTCGACATTGGGAATAAATTCAACTCGTTCTTCGAGGTCATTTGGACGTAGCGCCAGATCTATAATAAAGGTAAAATCATTAGATTTACAACCCGCCCGCAACTGTGGTTGCAGTCCGTACTCTTGATACAGTACATTCAATGGTATTTCACTCTGTTGCAGGTTGATACCCGTGGCAATTGATGACATTCTTAAAAGACCAGCAAACGCCTGGTCCCTTAAGGTATGCTGCATCGTTTGATGCGTTTCTGTAAAAGCAAGCTTGGTTGGATAGAGGACCAATTTCTAAAAGTATTCTCTCCCCTTTGTCTTTTTTATAAACAGTTCCTATGGATATGACTTATCCTGCCCTGATGAGAGTCTTGTGACTAATACAGTGAGACTCGAAATGCGTCGGCATCTACTTATTCATTAAAGGAATCGTGCCATCGGCACTTGTGACATTCCCTGTGTTATACAATATCCAAATATAATAATATTGGAACAGGAATGTGGGTGGTATCACATAACGCTTACCCCCTGGGAATTTAATTCATTTGTCCACCGCAGTTTTTTTGTACTGTTCCTTGGCAACTGTTTAATGATTTGTTCATATTGATTTGTTTTTGTAATCTGAGAGCACATTTGTATTGTATGTTTATTGTTTCACACATCAATTGTATAGATTGCTTTTTTGTTTCAACAATGGTGTATGGTTTAATGTGAAGTTGATAATGTTCTTTCTCTGTCTAGAAAAGTTTTTTTTTTAAATTCAACAAAGAGTAAATGACATAAATCAAGTGTCTGGGTAAATTAATACATTTTGATTTATCCCTCTTTATGCATTAATTGTTTTTCAATCAGTATTAGAGGCATAGGAAAAATTCCCCTTTTGTATTACTTCCAGGGAACAGCAGTTCCCTGGCGGCAGCAGTGATCCAGGTGGTCCAACTGCCCAACTCGTAATGGGGCAGTCAGACCACCGGTGTAGCGGTAGCTGGACCGCCTCCACCGAGCCACCATGAATCTGGCAGTCCTCTGACCTCCAGACTTGTAATCAGGCCCTTAGTGTTTACTAATTACATAGGGACTGGAATGTTTCTAATTTGAAGTTTACAAACCATCATTTATAATATAAAGGCCTCTCAATGCAGTAATATTATTTGATATTTTAAGGTTAAGCACTCCTGATTTCCAAATGTAATATACATTGTGAATCTTGGAAAATACTTTATTGTATTTTTACATCATGTTTGCTACATGGTATACCTGTCAAATTTCTTCAATGCTAGGCTCATGAATCCACTCTTTTGAGTAAACCCTTAGCTCGGCTAAGGCAAAGCTATCCCTGTTAATATGTTTACTCACCCACCATATATGCTATTAGACCCAATTCAGGCTTGGGACTCCAGATTTTGGAGCCCAATGATAGTTTTAAGTGTCTACGCCTCAAATTGCCTCTGCTTCAATAGAAGTCAATGAGGAAAATAAACTCCCCCAATTTTTTTCCTAAACCTTGCACTTCTCTGGTTTAAAATGTTGCCATGTATTCAGCCACCTCTTATGAGGAAGGGGTCATTTCTCGTTTTGTGTGTACAAAATTTATTTGCAGAGCATCCAGATTAATTGAGGGCCGCTTATTCCTTGTTTGGGGTGGTGAAGCAGGGTAGAACTAGTGCGTTCATTGCCTGTAGCTGGCCTGTTCACCGATGCTGCAAAAAGAGCAGAATGCCCCATTCTGCAGATAGTACAGGTGATGATAGCTGCTGTGGGGCCTGTAGCACAAGATACAGGTAGAGGCAGCTCTGGTACACAGATGGCATGCAGCAATTGTGTGACAGGTCAAAGCCCGCAGGGTCATTAATTAGCAGCACCTCCATGGGGTTCTGTGCTGCATGTCATTGTGACACTGTTTGTACGGCTAGGAAAGGAACTAAAGCTTTTCCCTGAACTAAGCGGTCCATGTGGAGCACTTAACAGATTCTGCTGTGCTGCAGCACAAGGATGATTTCATCTGTAGAGGCAGTGTGTGGTTTTGGGGGGTGGGCAGTGTTATGTTCAAGTACCCCTCCAGGTTACGGCGATGGCATGCGCCACCAGTGACCACATCACACTCCTCCACAACCTGCAAATAAAAAACAAAAAAAGAAAACAATAAAACAAACAAAAACAAAAACCCTACCATAATGTAAGACACACAAAAGACAAAATGGAACACAATGTCCGGGCCATTAAACTAAATCAATAGGTTACATAGTTCTTTAGTCTAGAAGACCTTGCTGGCATGGCCAAAGCTGGTACCTCGCGACACCCTCTTGCTGTGGACCAGACTCAGGCCCCTGGAATTCATCAGGCCGAGGCAGCAGATCACACTCCGGTGCCACACGGGGCATCCTTGCAGAGGAGGAGACACCACACTGTCCTGACACTACACGGCCCCCACCGGGAAGTCCACCCCCGTCCAGCACCTGATCAGGATAAGTTCTACCACTACCCAGATCCACACCATTCGTAGACTCTTTGTCAGAAACTAGAGTTCCATTATCTGGATTCATACCATCCTCCATCCGGTCACCTCCAGGATTCCAGTAAGTCTTAAAGAAAAACACGTTTCTAGAGATGCTTACTCCATGTCTCATTGCAGTGATCTTAGTCCCATGAACTGACTGAACAATCCACAGTTCAGGCTCAAAAGGCAAGCTAAACTTCCCTTACGGATGCCCATTCCGCACCATAACAGCTTCCTCACTTTAAAGGAACTCGGTCTTGCTCCGCGCCTGGAAGAAACCTTATCATCCTTCAACTTGCGTTTCCGTAGCTCATCTGCCACAAATGCATTTTTGGCAGACACCACCTCCATCTGAGGGATAAAGTCACCCATAGGCCAATTCATATACAAAGATATCGGGCTAACCTTTGTAGTGGAATAAGGGGTCATCCGAAATTCCCTCAAGAAAACATACAGAGCACAATTCAAATCCTGCTGATCAGCCACAGCAATCCTAATGGCTTTATTAAGGGTACGCATACAGCGCTCAGCCTCCCCATTGGCCTGAGGCAAAAAGGAGTACCCCTGGACTGAAGATAGGTAGAAAAGATCTGACTTGAAAATGGAGGACCATTGTCAGTACGGAGCTCAGTGAACAAACCATGAGTAGCCATGATGTTCTCAAACCGAGGAATAGTCTGACAAGCCGTGGTTGTGTCCAGTAACTCAACCTCGGGATATTTAGAGAAATCGTCAATAATCACCAACATATGACACCCATCTGGTAAACTCCTAAAGTTAGCACTTTCCCGCTGCCAAGTGAATGAAGGAATGTCTTCTGTGAGGATGCAAGCTGGAGAATCCCCAGCCCCAGCAGCCTGACAGAGCGCACACCTCAACACAGTGCTCTCCACCAAGGCATCTAGGCCCGGAACCAAACCTTACATCTCAACCTGGATTTAGTCTTCACTACCCCTTGATGAGCCAAGTGGGCCAGATCCACCACCCTTTGTTGAAGACAACCAGGAACCAAAAGCCATGGACCTCCCATCAGACAGCCTTCCAGGGATATAACCAGTTCATCCTACAATTGTAAAGGGACGCCAAAGTAGACCTAGCATCCTCAGTACAACACTTGGCTGTATCCACTAGGACATTCCATTTCCCAGTACTCACTGCAGAAAGACAAAGCTGGAGACATCCATCCAGTTTCGTAGAGTCCAGAATCTCCTCCAAAAAAATAGGAAGAGGCTGAGACTTCTCCACCACCAGACGCACATGTTCCTCAGTATTCTCAGCATCAGACTCCTCACTAGGAGTAGCAGGACGTACATGCCTCGAAAGATAGTCAGCAGGATTTAGGGTCCCAGGACGAAACACCACAGTAAAACAATAATCCGGCAACTACAGAATCCATTTCTTAATTTGTGGGGAGGCTTGGAAGAAGAGCCCATGAACAACGAAATGAGTGGTTTATGGTCTGTATGTACAACAAACGGCTGGCCATATAGATATAAATGAAAATGGCGACACCCCCAATGGATGGCTATAGCCTCCTTCTCAATATGAGAGTACCTTTGTTCAGTTGCAGTCAAGGCATGACTGGCATACGCCACTGGAGCCCATTCCCCATTGCCCTGCTGTTGAGAAAGCACAGCCCCCAAGCCAATGGGACAAGCATCCATTGACAACTCAGACTCCAGTGCTGGTTTGAAATTCACCAGAGTGGTATCAGCTGAGCCTGCTTAGAAGCCTGAAAAGCACATTCCTGCTCCGAACCCAGTTCCATGTGACATTAGACTTAGTAAGTTCCCACAAAGGAGCAGTAAGATCAGTCAGGTTGCGTATAAAACTGCCACAATAGTTCACCATTCCCATGAAACTCTGCACACCAGACACATTAATGGGAGCAGGAGCCATCTGAATATCATGAACTTTCAAAGGATCCGGTGACACACCATCCTGAGAAAAATGATAACCAAAATACAAAATGTCAGTTTTCAAGACTTTGCACTTTTTTTTGTGAGCGTTTGTCCATTCTCCAGAAACTGCTGAAATACACCCCGGAGGTGACAAAAATGCTCATCCAAAGTAGGGGCATGCACCAAAGTGTCATCGCTGACATTAAACACACCATCCAGGCCAGAAAGTACCCCCTGAATTGTGTCCTGAAAAACCTCCGCAGCACCGGAGACCCCGAAACTTAAATGCTTATACCGCCGCAAACCCACATGTGTAGAAAACATGGTAATTACATTGGAAGCAGGGTCAAGCATCAGCTGATGGTAGCTGACACGAAGATCCATTTTAGAAAACCAACGTGACCCACTCACCTCCACCACTATCACGTCCACAGTAGGGGTGAGGTGCCGTTCACGCTTGATCGCAAGATTAGGTAACCGCATACCCACACAAATACGGACATCTGCAGGCTGCTTAGGTTTACGGGCCGCCACAATCAGAGACACCCGGGGAGTTGGACCACCCCCCTTTCGATGATGTCAACCAGTTCAAGTTTCACCAGTTCTGCTTCCACCTTTGGTCGAAGATTGAACGCCACCCTCCTATGACGTAAAGCTACTGGCAGGACTAACTCATCAATATGAAGTTTGATCATGCGACCCTTCAAACAGCCAATACCTTCAAACAAAGCTGAGCCAACAATTCCTCCACATTCCATTGATGCACACTCAAGGCAAAAGTGACCAACTGCAGAAATTCCGCTGTCCGACAGCTCAGCAACACCCCTTGACCCACTTGGGTGACATATATACGTGTCTTTATCGCATACAAGCCATTTGCCACCACCGCTGTGAAAACTCCTGCCAACGCAAGGGGATCAGAGGACCCATAGGCAAAAACACTGGTAGTGGTCGAATTTAAAGTGGGAGAAATCAGCAATGTCAGCTTCATTGACATGGCCATGACATTTATAGAGGCACCCGTATCAATCAAGGGCGGCACCAGGTGACCATCCACCATCACTTGACACTTAGGAAAACCCTTTCACAGGTGACTCCCAGGTTTCAGAGCATGGATGACATGTATAGCCCCCTCCACATAATCATCGTCCATGTCTCCTTCCACAGGCAACTAAGCAGCAACATACACCTGGTTAGATGATACAGGGACAGAACCTCGTGCCGGGGCAGAACGACACATCTTCGCAAAATGGTTGAACTTGCTGCAATTGTAACACCTCTTTCCAGTAGCAGGACACATCAATTTATGAGGGGAAGGACCCCCACAACCATAACAGTACCTGGACTGCTCCACTCTCCCTTTACTCCTCAGCTTCTTCCTGTCAGGGACTCGGGCCAAAACAACATTAACCGGCTCCACCTTCTCCACCTGTTGGAGCACTGGCTCCATATGGGCCGCTCGCACTTTAGAAAGTTCCTTAGATATTCCCTGGGTCAACATATTATTTATTTATTTATTTTGCCATTTGTAAAGCGCTCTGCAACCCTACGGGCATCCTGGCGCTGGGTACCTAGGCTGAAAAGTACTGTGCGGTAGATAGGGGACAAGGACTCGAGATCTAAAGATTTGAGTTTTTCGGGAAGAGCCATGTTTTTACCTTTTTTCGAAAGGGCAATAGATCACTTGTTTTTCTGATGTCAATAGGTAGGCTATTCCATAATTGAGCTGCCGCTTTACTAAAAGCTCTACCGCCAAGGGTTGTTTTTTTAATCCTGGGTACATTAACAAGATTTAAGGAAGAGGATCGAAGAGATCGGGTGGGTTTATACCAGTTAAGTTTGTTTTGGAGTGGTTGGGGGCCTAGTCCATGCACTGCTCTAAAGACAATGCAAAGGGATTTAAAAAGGATCCTCTGATGAATGGGCAGCCAATGTAGGTCAGCCAGGGCAAGGGTAGTAGATGATCTTCGTTCTCGAGACAGTGCCAGCTTTGCTGCAGCCGCCTGGACACTTTGAAGCCTGGAAATGAGATATATAGGAGATTCCAATAAGAGTGCGTTACAGTAATCCAGGCGGCTGAGGATGGTACTCCTGACTATGGTGGCTCTAACCTGTAAAGGCAGGAGGGGCAGCAGCTTGCGGAGTCCTCGCATAAGGGCAAGGCAGCTACTGACCTGTTTGTTAACATTGGTTTCAAGGCTCAGCCTGTTATTAAATGTGACTCCAAGATTCCTAACTGAGTTCACTGGTACTGGAGAGTTCCCCAGCTCAGGAGGCCAGAAGTCTATGGGTAAGCCCTTGGGTATTCCTCCTATCGTGCAGTGTAGTATTTCCGTTTTGTCACTGTTGAACTGCAGTGAATTCTGATTGAGCCAAAGCGTCATTTCCAACATACAGGCATGAAAGGTCTCAAGGGAGTCAGCCTGAGCACCATCAAGGGAGATCATCAACTGCGTGTCGTCTGCGTAATTGGTTACGCTGACGCCATGGGTTTTGATGATGCTTATCAGGGGTTGCATATATATATTAAAAAGTATAGGGCTAACGGCTGACCCCTGTGGGACCCCGTGTGGGACTTTGACAAATTTTGACTGAAATGGAGGGATGGCTACCGCTTGCCACCTGTCTCTCAGGTAGGAGCGGAGCCAATCCAGCGCGATTCCCCCAACTCCAATGTTCCTCAATCTTGTCAGCAGGATGTCATGACTTACCGTATCGAATGCGGCGGACAGGTCCAGCAAAATTAGGGTTGCTGAATTTCCCCTGTCCGTCCGCATTCGTAGGTCGTCCAGAACTGTCACCAGAGCTGTCTCTGTCCCGTGAGCAGGTCTGAATCCAAACTGCTCCTCTTCCAGGATGTTGTTGGTTTCCAGGAAGAGGGCTAATGCTCTGCTGACCCATCGCTCTAGGATTTTGATGGGGTAAGGTAAGAGCGATATAGGTCGGTAGTTTTTATAGCAGTTTGGGTCTAGGTTTGATTTTTTCAATAATGGGGTAACAATCGGCAGTTTCCAGTCTTTTGGTACGGTGCCCGTATCGAGGGATTGGTTGCACAGCTGATGCAATACTGGGAAGATTTCTTCCCTGAACTCCTTTACTATTTTGTGGGGTAGAGGGTCCAGAGGGGATCCCGATGTCGTGTTAAGGGCTTGTTTTATGAAATCTTCCTCTGTGGGGGTCTCAAAGGTATTTAAAAAGGCCTTAGGTTGTAAGCATCTTGTATTTGTCTCCCGATGTTCCGAGAAGCTGTTGTTATTATCTAGCAATGGCGGACTTGGCGCATCTATCAGTCCCTCAATGATTTTTATAATTTTCTCCTGGAAGAATAGAGCTATGCCATCACATAGTTCTTGCGAGGGCTTAATTTGGCTGTCTGCACAGGCAGGAAGGGATAACTCTTTGATGATCTTGAAAGTGTCACGGGATTGATTGTGACTATTTAAAATCAAATCTGCAAAGTGATTTGCTTTGGCTAAGGAGATTTCTTTCTTATAATGTACTATTGTAATTCTCCATAGGGTTTTCTCCTGTTCCGAATAGTTTTTTCTCCAGAGCTTCTCCGCCCTTTTACAGGCGGATTTCAATTCTCTCAGTTTATCCGTATACCAGGGTGCCGTAGGTTTTCCTCTTTTTCTGATAATTTTCAGGGGTATAACATCATCTAGTTTCTTGGTTAGTTCTTTGCACATTGAGAGATAGTTGGTATTGACATCGCTCTCCGGGTTGAACGATGTTCCTATTCGGCTAAGGTCAGATTTTCCTTCCATTTTCCTTTTCTGCAAGCTTTTCCAATTACGACCAAAGAAAGACCTGGTCTGCACTTTAGTAGATCCTGTATTGCTCGGGGTGTGAATATAAAATAGGAGAAGATGGTGGTCTGACCAGCCTACTGGCAGAGCTGTGCCCATAGTAATTGTGTCCTCTGCGGCGAATATCAAATCCAGTATGTTTCCCTGCTTATGTGTGGGGGTAGTTATCCACTGTTTCAGCCCCACGTTGCTGCAGGATTGAATAATATTTAGAAAGGCCGTATGAAGTTGATCATTGTCCCAGAGGTTAAAATCTCCCAAAACCAGTAATCTACTGTGAGAGATAGATATATTATTAATGACCGCAATCAATTCCTGCTGTTGCGTGACATTAATATAGCCCGGAGTCCTGTAGCAAATTAGGCTCGTGAGGCAGTGACCGGAGTCATGTTTGAATAAAACTCCAAGAATTTCGGCACATGAGATTGTATCAACATCCAGAGTTGCAATGTTTAGCTCTTCCTTGAAGATGATTCCCACTCCTCCTCCCCGTCCTATATTCCTGGGTTTGTGTATAATCTTGTATCCAATGGGGCAAGCTAGCCCTAGTTCTGATTCCATTCCCGCTGCCATCCAGGTTTCGGTTAGGAATAGAATGTCTAAGTGGTTGGTCTCAATCAATAGCTGTATTTCAGTGGCATGTTTCGGGAGTGATCTGACGTTTATTAATCCACTACTTAATTTTCCCTTGCTTATTTGCTTGTATCCAGCGTGCATTGGCGGGATAGATCTATCGTCAAGGAGTACTTTGGTTTTCAAGAAAGATCTAGGCGGAAGGGGAGTAATGTTTGGCAGACGCCCATGGCAATTGGGACAGAAGTTCAAATCCTTATGTACTGAATTTGGGACAAGGTGTGGGCAGTTAGCGACATCTGCCAGCGGATTTAGCTGCATAAGCATTTCCCTACTGTATCTGAGATGCACATTTTTCGTGGCTGATCGATCAGGGAGGTGTGCCCCTGGCCCGGTCTCGGCGCGGACGAGCGCAGACGAGCTTGCCTTAAGCGCGCCTTCGGCGCGCAATCGGCGCGCCCGCTGCGCTCGTCCGCTGCGCTTCCGGTAAGGACACATACTTTATAGGGATAGAGGTTAGGAGCAGAAGGGGCGTGGCTAAGTTGTAGGGCGTGCCTCTGGAGACCAGCCAGTAGCGTGGGCACACAAGGAGGACCCCGCCCGCGTCAGCGTTCTGTCTGCTGGACGAAGAGAAAGTGCAAAGTGCGCTGTTTTAAAATCACATGAACACACAGGTAAAATTTAAAAGCAAGATTCAAATCCCTGCTCCCGGCTGTGCCTCAGGAGCTTTTCAGCTAGTAAACGCGGCGCAAGCAGTCAGCGCGCGTTATATTACAAAGGGGGCGTGGCTAAGTTGTAGGGCGTGCCTCTGGAGACCAGCCAGTAGCGTGGGCACACAAGGAGGACCCCGCCCGCGTCAGCGTTCTGTCTGCTGGACGAAGAGAAAGTGCAAAGTGCGCTGTTTTAAAATCACATGAACACACAGGTAAAATTTAAAAGCAAGATTCAAATCCCTGCTCCCGGCTGTGCCTCAGGAGCTTTTCAGCTAGTAAACGCGGCGCAAGCAGTCAGCGCGCGTTATATTACAAAGGGGGCGTGGCTAAGTTGTAGGGCGTGCCTCTGGAGACCAGCCAGTAGCGTGGGCACACAAGGAGGACCCCGCCCGCGTCAGCGTTCTGTCTGCTGGACGAAGAGAAAGTGCAAAGTGCGCTGTTTTAAAATCACATGAACACACAGGTAAAATTTAAAAGCAAGATTCAAATCCCTGCTCCCGGCTGTGCCTCAGGAGCTTTTCAGCTAGTAAACATATCAGCCATTGACATGCCCGGGACCTGTAGAAGGGCTTCATGTTATTTACTAGAGGAACAGCCCTGTATGAATTGGGCACTGATCTCATCAGCAGCATCTGGCAACGTACAGGTGCTGGCTAAATCATGCAGACGGGCATAAAATGTACCACAGACTCATCTGGTAGCTACAGTGCCTGACGCAACAGAAACCGCTCATAATCCGGATTAGCCAGTGATTCAAAATGGGCAGTAAGGCCTTGCTTCAAAGTACCATACTTATGTGGTGGTCCACCTTCAACCACCGACAGCCCCAAACGGTGAATGATCGCCCCCCAGGTGCAGCAGCATGGAACGCCGTTGTTCCTCCTACAGGTCAATGGCATCAAAATATGTCTCTAAACGGTCCACCCAGTCCTTCCAATGGGCCGTCTGGGCTGATGGAGGACCATCCAACAAAAAAGGCTCCACAGGAGGGATGGCCGACATATCAACACCCTTCAGCAAAAAGCACCACAGGCCCGGCCACACCACAGAGGCACCACCCCTGGACTGAAAAGCACCAAAAGAGCCAATGAAAGACCCAGCAGAACTTGCCTGAATCCAAAGTCTCGCACCAGAAAAGCAGGCAAAACACCAGGCTCCAGGCAGGCAAAATGCTCCTCACTGCCGATGAAACACCCCTCTCACTCCAGCAGGAGACCGCAATCTTCAGGGCACCAGCAGCGCAACAGCTGGTGAAATGCCCTCCACACCCCCAGCAGGATGTCAAGGTCCGCCGGGCTACAGCAGCACTGCCGCTGCACTCCACCCAGCCTCCTCCAGCCATGCCTCATGCCGCCAACAGCAGGCCATGCCCCCAGGAACAAACGGGGTCAAGCCACCAACAGCAGCTATGAGGCAGCGAGGCAGCAACTAGGCAGCGAGAACCCAGGAAACAGGCACAACAAGAGGCAGCCGGCACCCAGCCACTGCAGGTAACAGGACACGCAGCAACACCCGCTTGCCACCAAGATGTTATGTTCAAGTACACCGCCAAGTAAGTAAGCATCAGGACACCAGAAGTACTCGGTTCAACTTCTTGGTTACACCAGGCATCTTTTATTCAGTTACTAGCTCCACCCCCAATCATTACGTGAATAACCACCTGTGTACAAATTACGAGGGAGGTCCACTACCACCACTCCGGGTTACATTGATGGAGTGCGCCAACAGTGACCACATCACAGGCAGAATGCCTTAACCTCCTGGAATTTTCAGGCGGGCGGTTGGGTACAGGGGTGAGGAACTCCAGGATTGGTTTGGGAGCACAAGCGGGGTTATCACAACATTTTAGGGACATGACAGTTAGGGCTGGATGCCTTGTTAGATTGTGGGTACACCCCAGCTGGTAGGGGCTGTCGTTAGTTTTCAAGGTAGTTCTAGTTGTTTGTTTGTAGTTGTTAGGCGAGTCTTTTTCTGCAGCTATTATGTCATTGTCATTGTCAGAAAGTGTGTTGGATGCCCTGCAGGTGTTGCTTGAGGATGGTAGGGCTGATCTGCTGGTGGAGGGGGCCTTGCAAGAAGCAGGCTGCCCTGTCATGCAGTGTCCCTAAAACCAGGTCAGTGAGAGGTGTGACAGCGGCTGTTATGAACTGCTTGCCTCCATCCTGCAAGTTAAACAGAGTACAGTAGGTTTCGGGTGCTCACAGGGACCTTTGTTGGCACAGATGTCTCAAGCCGCTAGGCCCTGCAGGTCCAATGAGGGCAGGAGGGGCCAGGTTATGGTGAAGGGGGTGAGAGGTGCTCCCAGCGCCTCTGGTTTTGGAATACAGGCAGGAGGGATGGGCGGTATGAGGGACATGCTGCGGGCCGATGCTCCACTGCGACCCAGTCTGAATGGGGGCGCACATCGAGTGACCTTTGATAAGGAAGTTATTTAGACCCCCAGTCTTTGTGCCACAGGGATAGGCACCCACCGGCACTATTCTTCTCTCTGCGATGCTGTCTGTGGCATCTTTTGCGTGGGAGTGGCCCAAGAGTGCGGTAACGCCTTTCGGCCTTGTGACATCAGGGGGTTGAGATGGCACTATCCAGGACCTGCGTCTGAACCTGTTGAGTTCACTAAGGCAGGCATTGCAGCAAAATTAAGGAAGGGAGGAAGAGACCTGAGAGGGTGCAATGGCCTTAGTAGAGCGCCAGAGGCGCACTGAGTGCATTGAAAGTGTTATGAGCCATGCGTGGTTTTCGAATTACAGAGCAGGTTGTTCTGGCAATTCTAGGTCTTATGGGCATGGAATTTTGCAGGTGTTTCAGGCATCTGGGGGGACTCAGAGGTTCCTGGTCAGTTGGGGGAAGGGATGTTACAAGGCAGTGAGATCATGATGCCATTCCAGGCACCGGTGGTGCGTTCTGTTATGTGGTTGGGAATGGGGGATTTTCAGGATGGAGGTCCAGACAGGTGAGCATGGTGTTACAAGGGGGCCCGAGTGGTATTGAGCAAGTTGTGCAGGGACTTGTTAGCATCAATCATGGGTTTGAGGCAGGGTCATCGGAAGCGGTCATATCCAAGGAGCCGGGAGGCTCTCGTGTGGCCTGGTAACCCCAGTCTTAAAGTAGAGAGTGCGTCTGTGTGGTTGGCTCTGGGATGGCGTTGGACCAATCATTGGAGGGGCAAGGACTGGATTATATACCAACTTTGCAGGAGTTCGATGATCCACAGGACTTATACATTGCACAGTGTGGTGATGGAGGTGTAGGAGATGGTGAGGCACCTGGCACGAGTGCGGAGGCTGGTGGAAGGTGTGAGTAGGCAGAATGTGATTTGAATTATGTAGAGGATGAATTGGATGAAAGGGAGATTGCTGATGGTGATGGGGGTGAGGATGAATGTTGGAAGAGCCACAGGATGCGTTACAGGCTCAGGGTGCCACAAACCAGAGGGGTAGTTTTAGTGTTTTTCATTCAGCGGTGGAGGTACCAGGACAAACAGTGTCAGCTAACAAGATGACCTCGACATCAGGAAGAACAGCTTTGATCCAGGCCCTGACCTTGAGGCCAGGTAAGGTGTCTAGAGTGACGGGCACTGAGGTCGGGTGCAGCCAATGGAGACAGCAACGCAAATTTCGGGCGACTCTGGACTCCATTTATCGAAAGGTAGGAATGTGCAGGATCAGGGCGTAGGTTTGGAAATAGACAAGAATCTTCTAGAGAAGTAAGTGGGTGGGGTCAGCTAATAACGCGTAGGAGTACGGGGTGCCAATAGCCATAAGTGAGATCAAGACCCAGGGGAGAAGAAAGAGAGTAAGGAAGTGAAGCAAAAAGGTTGCCCTACATGGGCATTACTAAGGCCCTAGAACACAGGTCTTCAAACTGTGGGGCGCGCCCCCCTGGGGGGTGTGAATGGGTTCCCAGGGGGAGGCAAAGGCCTCTGCAAGCACATGTAAATGAAGATGCCTGGAAGTGCAGCGATGTTTATTTGCTGCATTTCCAGGCTGTCTTCATTTACTCCGAAGCCCTCAGAGTGCCATGGGGCCAGAGGTAAGTGGTTGTGCTGCTGAGGGCTCGGTTGGGCAGTGTCTGGAGTCTTATTAAGACTCCAGCACACCCAAGTTTTTCACAGGTCTTTAAAGACCATTTGCATACCTTTGGAAACTGGTTACCAAGGCTTAGTTTTTTTCTTTTTCCAGTTCCCCCTGGGCCCCGACTCTACCTATTCCTTACATTTGTATTTTAAATTTACTGCCGTAGTGTGAAAATGTATTTTATGAAAAGAATTATAAAAAAGGGTTGCCAACAGAAAAAAATGCCAGCCATGTATGTTTAAAGAGCCTGCAAAGACCTTGCTTTGACACTAAATATGGTCTTAAATAAAGAAGTATGTATTCATTTGTAATTTGACTTTCTGTCTGTTCCTTTCATTGTCAGTCATGAAACATTCAGGCAGCCCTAGAACGCGTTTAAAAGTGCTTTATATTTGCTTTTCGAAGTACGCAATGATAAGTGCTGAAAATAGGGCTTCAGTTGACTGTTTATTTTTGTACTGTCAGCAAAATCAAAACAATGAGCTGGCAACCCTAATTATAAGACTGGAAGTTTGTTGCAGTATCAGCACGTTATTTATTTCCTTCACCCTCGATTCTCTGATTAATTGCATAATAGCAATAGTTTAACTTATATCGGAAACCCTACGCCCCGTCAATAACATGCTGATTAATTTCAAGTGTCTGGGAATTCACCCTGCATTCAGACAACTCACTCTCATTCTCACCCTTCACTTTCACGCTCACCCTGCACTCATAGCACATAGTTATGGTTTTCCCGCATTTGTCACATAATCCATCGTCTGCTGCATAATGTGTAGATTAAAAAATGCAGCAACACATGTTACTTCACAGTGGAAGGCCCTTTCTAAAGGTTGACTGGTCGCCTTTCTGTTGCTTATTGCTATATATGGGTGTTAATGTGGTACTTATGAGGGGCAATAAAGGCCAGGACAATGTTAACAAGTGTAAAAATAGCAAAATAGTGCAGTAATGCTATCACAAAATATGCAGCATAATTTACCTTTTCTTGCTGCATAATTTGACCTTCTCCTGCCGCATAATTCCAATGGCCCTGTTTAAAGTGCTATGAGGTCCCAGCCTGTGGCAGAAAGTACTGTGAATATGTAAGTCATTATTTTAAAACAGTATTTACATACTCTAAGCTAGGCTGCTACAAAATGATGCAGTGATTGAGATAAAGCAAGTTCTTACAAAACATACTTTTTATTAATAAGTAGTCAAACTGTATCTAATGCAGACAATTTTGTAAGGTCTCCACTATTCCAGATCCCAGCTGATATCTCCTTTACATTACATCTTAAAAAGAATAGATCTTTGCCACTATAAAGCTTTAAGCAGTTCCACTGGAATTATTCAGCAGAAGAGTGCAACATTATGCGGCAGGTTTGACTAAATTATGCAGCAAGAATAGGTATATTATGCGACACAATGCGCCACATTTTATGGTTAGCACTACTTCTTTATTTTGTCATTTTAGTTCATGGTAATGCTGTCAGGGGAAATATTTCACTTCATTGGTACCAGTGTAGCACCCAAATACAGCAGGAAGCAACTACAAGATTACCAGTCAATCTTTGCAAATGGTCTTCCACTGCTCTGGAACACTTTGTCACGCTTTAAGTAACTTTTGTTTAGTTTGCGCTAGAATCAAGTTTTTTTGTTGTTGAAAGCTGCAGATTATGTAGCAAATGCAGTAAACTGATAATTATGTGGAAAATGCTGCTGCTGCAGAAACTCAAAATTCCATGGTTTCTTTTTTAACTTTCTGCACTACCACCACACACCTCGATTTCAGGCAGAGGCATCTCAAAGTCAGTATTAACCATTCAGGGGCAGTTTTTTTGTTAAAGCTGTGGCAGGTAGAAGGTACGTTGAGTAGTTCAGGGTTTGCTTCGCGGAGGAGGAGGATGAGGTTTGGGGGCAATTGGATAATGAGTTATTCTTACAGACTATGGCGAGTTTTGAGCAAAGTGCTTTCGACTCTTGGGTACTGTGCTCAAGAATTTGGGTCTCATTCTTTCAGGATTCATATGGCAATGGAAGCATATGAAGGGGTTGGGCTGCGGTGGGAATCAGGTATGTGGGACGTTGGCAGTCAAATTGATACCAGAGCTATTTGCAACCTGCTGGTTTTGCATGATTCGCATTGACATTAATTATTTTCTCCTAGGTTGCATTGCAGGCTCGAGGAGAGGGCACATTGAGGTTTGGATCTCTGGCCACTCCTTTGTAAAGTGGGCAGTGAGACATGTCGATAACAGGAGAGGCGGCCGGCAATTGTGGCTGCCTGATACGGTGGTTCAACTAAAATGGTTTGGCAAAGGAGGCATGAGATGGCGCAAACTGTTGCCGGAGCTAAATATTTTTGTGAAGGGCTGCCCGATGTCCTAATTTTGCACCTAGGAGAAAATGATTTAGTCAAATTAAAGGGATTGGTGCTGGCGAAATGTATGAAGCAGGATTTACTGTGTATAAAAGGAGCTTGGTCTGGCACAACAGTGGTTTTGACAGAATTAATGGCAAGAAGAGATTGGTGTGAAGCTCAGAACCCAGGGGCAATCGATAGAGCTCGCAGAAAAGGTAAGAGAGAGTTGAGGAAGTTCTGGAAAGTGAGAGGCTTAATATTTTGGGAACACTGCGATATTAAATATGAGGGTCTTGAGTCTTTTAGAGATGACGGGTCCATTTGTCTTTTGTTGGTATTGACCTGCACGTGATGAAAATACGGAGTATTTTGGCAGAGATGTTTCATTTGCCAGTAGGGATATAAGTTCAATGAGAAGGTGGGGGGGAACATAACTTTAAAAGTTATTGCAAGAAACTTTGGTCATGTTCAGATCCAATTAGAAGTTTCGAGAGGAAGTTTATGAATGTAATTCGATGGCATCAGTGCTGTATGCACAGGAACTGGTAGCGGGTAGTTTGGGTGGGGAGAGCTGTGATTAGATTTTGGTTGGTGGCATTATACAGGGTTGCTTAGGGGAGCGGGGGTTGGATAGTTCTGAAGATGTATAGTGAGGACACTCATTCAGTATGTAAGGCTAAGAGCTAAGGTTTGTTATTAAAGTTTGGTACCTGTTTCCTTAAAGCGGCCTTTTCAACACCATCATGTAGTCAGTCATTATTGGAGACACCATCCCGCCTAACAGAGTTGGGTCATGGAGGGCACACCCCACAGCCCTTCCTCTTCATTTTTTGTTTAGTTTATTTTCCTTTTTCAGACTAAAAGTAAATGGGCATGCAGCTTGACTGCCCCCTCCGTCACTCCCTTGCAAGACTACTCCCGAACCCTGATCCGGTCTCGGGCCCTATTCAAGACGCAGCAGGCGCGAACAAACTAAAATAATAATGTGACCAGCTAAAAAAATAGGAAAGACAGCAAAAGCCTGTGTTTTTTAGGGGGGGCTCACAAAAATGTCAGCTGGCACTGTCCCGCTGGACCATTCCGACCACTCCGTGACTATGGACCTGGTAAAGAATTAAATTTCTCGTGCGTGTCAACGGACCCGGTCCAGGCGGGAGACTCCCGATTATTATAGCCAGAAATGTATTTCATTTCGTTTTTTTCCCACCTGCAACTGCCCGCATTACAATTCAGGTTAGTGCCTAAAATAAGCCCATCCCAATTATTTTTTCTAAAAGCTCCCTCTTCCTGCTTTCCAAATGTTGGCTTGTATGGTTTCTGTACATGCAAAAATAGTGCTTTATCATCAAACGGTGTCATGATTGCTGACTTGAATGGATTTAGCATCTCTTCTGCTTGAAGGCCACAATGTGATGTGCATTTAGGAAAACATATGGCTTCCTTGAGAGTGTTCCTCATCTGATTTTAGAGGATCCAGGATACTTACTTTCCTTGAAGCTTTTGCAGGAATTCCTGAGCTGCCTCTGGGTCTGCCAAGTAGTAGTTTTGGTACATGCAAAGCGATTCCACGAACCCCATCAATGCAGCAGTGGATATCTGACGCCTCTGCACAATGTCAGTAATCCTGCAAAGAAGGCACAGATACAGTTGGTTATGTTTGATTTTTGACCCAGGGTACACTACCTCTTTTAGGTTTGAAAACTGTTTGTGGCTGTTGACAAACCAAGATGCTGAATACTACAGTATAAATACATGGAACAAATGCAAATGTGTAATGTTTTCACTGAGTAACAGCTAGATCAGTAAACAGCTGCATTTTTACAGTATTTTTCAAAGTACACTTGCTTATAAGAACATGGGGGCATATTATCAAGGCAGGCGAAATAAAATTATCGGCGGTTTTGCGGCGGTTTTCGGCCGCAAAGCGGCGTTAATTTCATTGCCCTACTTGTAAGCTGTCGCTATAGCGAGCGGTTTGGGGCCCGATTTGCATGTCAGTGATATTTATCACTAATGACATGCAAAGTGGGCGTACCTAACCAGTTAGTGACTGAAAGCAGTCACTAACGTCGCTAATGCCTTTTAGCAAGGCAGGCGTAGCGATAAAAAAAATTGCGCTAAGAGCGAATATCACTAAAAACTAACGCCTGCTCAGACCAGTTCTTAGCCATTATATCAAATGGGAGGTGGATATTCTGGCTAAGACCCTATTGGAGATGATGCGTGAATATTGCTGGTTTTCCAGTGATATTCACGCATTTCGCCGCTATCGCCGGTTATTTTATTGCATCGGACATAAATGTTGCTAATAGCACATTATCTCTGCAATAAAATCCGGCGATGCTTGGCGATAAAAAAAATGTTGCTAAGCTTCTTTAGCGATAAATATTGCTAGTTGTTGATAATATGCCCCATGGTTTCCAGACAGCTATAATGTGGGTGATGTTTGATATATCCTCACCAGGTGGCCTGGTCACAAAGATTTCATTATAAAAGACTGACAGAGTCAAACATGTTCTGTCACCTCAATTCGAGGCCTCGGAACCACCAGGTTTTGTAAGGTGGCCCTCAGCTGCTTCATTGTCGGAAGCCGCTGCCCTTTAGAGAGCTTCATAGGCCCAGTCGAAGCCTAACACTCCCTGTCTGGAAGAATGCGTAACATCCCCACCCAAAGAGGTAAAGCTCTTTATGCATGCATTAGGGCCGTTGTCTTCTTAGTTCTCAGACACTTTGCAGATTTGTTTCTGAAAAACACAAGTGGGGTGACATGGAGGCCTCCCTCGCTTGAGTTGTGTCTGATCTCATAAGTGGGAGGCAAACCTAGCGCAGGTCGCTTGAGACGAGAGCTTGCAGGCCCTCCGACCAACTTTAACCTTAATATATATTGAACTGCAGACATTATGCTTGAAATTCCATGTTCATTGCTCTGAGAAACATTCTGCTCGGGCAGATAGTGTTCCCATCTGAACGTATGTGAAAACAGCAGAAATATACCCATGACGAACAATATGCAAATATGACCGTTGTGGGTGCACATGAGAAATATTTTGGCCCAAAAGAAGGAGGGGGCATCAGAATTATTTTGTCCGGGTCCTAGATCGTGCTGATTCCTAGCACGATCCTATTGTACAACTAGAGCCATGGGGAAATGTTTTACAAAAGCAGGTCTATTACTGATGAAAAACAGTATATAACTTCAGAATTAGATCTCACTAAAAACATTCACTTGACTAGATCAAAAACATGAGCAACAGATCTCGGTTGGAGAGAGCGAGTAGCAGATCATCTGTAGTCTGAATAAGTGACCATCGAGTGACTCAAACCCCATTCTGATGCCAGAGTGCATCAGATGCCAAAGGGCCCAAGAGCCAGAATGAGCGTAAATGGAGAGAGCGGGTGCCATATTTGGTTATCCTTACAATTGTTATCTTTTATTATAAAATCCCCTTTTTGTTGATGTTAGATTTGATCCTTTGTAAAAGTTTTGATATTCCAGCAGAAATTCGTGCTAAAGTTTCTTCCTTTCATTAGTTCTGGGAGGTATTTCATTGATGTTAAACGCCTCCAACCTACTGCTCTTTTATTGTATGATGTTTGTTAGCCATCTGATGCTGTCTGCATCCTTCCTTCTCTTTACAAAACCAGTTTGGGATCTATGAATCAGTTCTGTGACTATACCATTGAGTTTTGTAATACATATTTTTGTTAAACGTTTGGCATCTATGCAACTCAAGGCTAACTATTCCTCAAGATCTTTAACTAGTTGATGAATTTAGCAACGTCTTCTGTTATAACACAAATTGTACTAAGTCAGTTTTAGTGACCATTTGAACACGAGATAAGGAAAATGTGAGGGAGTCTCACTCCCATTTCAATAGGAAACAAACCAGTTAACTTACATAGCAAGTGTGATCAAACATGAGGCAAGCACTCTTATTAACACAAATAGATACAAATGTCAAATAATGACAAAAGCTGTGATTAAAATACTGCATATCTTTCAAAATCAAGTCTCTGATGTAAAGCCATATATACTTGTGAATCAAAAGCATAACTAAACAAGGTATTTGGTCTACCAAGAAAAATTCCAAATGTGTGTGTGTATATATATATATATATATATATATATATATATATATATATATATATATATATATATATATATATATATATATATATATATATATACATATATATATATATATATATATATATATATATATATATATATATATATATATATATATATATATATCACTTACTGGCGGTCGCCAGTAGGTAGTTATAGTTAGGATCGTTTTCTATAGGAAATCCGCAACATTCTATTAGGAATAACTTTGGCGCTGAATGGGGGATCTGCCTGTAATTTTCCTTAACTTTGCCTCGCTGCGCTCGTTCCTTCCCTGAACGTTTCGGGGGGATCCGTCAAGCGGGGGCCGAGATAAAATGAGGGTCCCAAAACATGTTTTCCCCATGTTAATTTCCATAGGGCGGTTGGACTCACTTTTAGCCCGAACGGCTGAATGGATTTCCACCAAACTTGGCAAAATTGTAGGGACTGGTACCCCGATGTGCCTTTGCTATGTCTTAAGATATATGCTCCAGTGGTTATTACGAAAATTAACTTTGAAAAAATATATATTGGGCTACATTGGGCTATATATATGTTAGAGCCCAAATGTAGCCCAATGTAGCCCAATGTAGCCCAATGTAGCCCAAAGATGGCCACCAGAGACAAAAAAAAACAAATGTAGCCCAAATATCAGCCAGATGTAGCCCAACTATAGCCCAATGACAAAATGTCCCAGAGTGTTCTAAAGAACAACTAGAGCGCTAACAGTCTTACTTATGACAAAAGTATGGCACACCTGAAGTCATCTTGATTGGAATAAAGTGTTAACACTTAAAACATTTAATTTGCAAAGGAACAAAATGAGGGGGTTCATTTTGCCATAGAAATTATGATTAGTGCTAAAGAAAGAAAAATTAGGGCACATTTTGAGTGACTTCTCAAATCCTCTTATATTTCGTTAAAAAAAATTCTGATATGCAGTCTCCCAAGATGGCCACCAGAGACAAAAGAGCCCAAATGTAGCCCAAATATCAGCCAGATGTAGCCCAACTATAGCCCAATGACAGAATGTCCCAGAGTGTTCTAAAGAACAACTAGAACGCTAACAGTATTACTTATGACAAAAGTATGGCACACCTGAAGTCATCTTGATTGGAATAAAGTGGTAACACTTAATACATTTAATTTGAAAAGGAACAAAATGAGGGGTTTCATTTTGCCATGGAAATGATATATATATATATATATATATATATATATATATATATATATATATATATATATATATATATATATATATATTCACTGAAAAAACCATAGGTTATAGACCATATATAGTTAGGAATTAGCATTTAAAAAACCTTATTTTACTCACACAAAACCATTGAAATTCCATATATAGTTAGTTGCACTAACTATATATCGCGCACCCGCAATCCACTGCTGATCATGTCACATATTACATCATTCATGACATGGTCAGTGACATCACTGATGACATCACTGATGACATCTCAAATGACATCACTGATGACATCTCAAATGACATCACTGATGACATCATCTAGTGTCTGTGTGTTTTTGTAAAGTTTAAATATGTTTTACATATTGAAGAATGAGTGGATGTATAAGTGTCTGGATGAAGGATTTAGTAGGTGCGTGACTGACTGTATGAGTGAGTGATTAAATGTGTCTCACTGAATGCATGGGTTAGTGACTAAACTGTCTTAATTTGTGCATCATTATGTCTGTTGTTCTGTAAACTGCTGCATGTGTTGATCATTAGCTATACGAGAGGCTATATGTGTTATTAATTGGTTGCCCAAGTATTTCTATGGGAGATTGAGTTTGTGTAGGGGTGGCTGGAAGGTGTGTGACTCTATGCATAGATGTGTGAGCAGTTTATTCACTAGGTGTATGAGTTCAAGAGTGCATGTGGAAACAGCTACATGGGCAGTTGACTGTGTGCATGAGTGTATTGATGAGTGAATGGATATCTCAATGCTACATGTCATAGTAAGTACATATGTAAAACACAGTACATGTGAGAGTTGGCATATATAAATAACTGTGCATGAGAGCCACTGAATGAGTGAGTAGTTGTATCGATCATTGTGAACTTGTATCAGGGATTGTATAAGAGAGTAAATATGTGTTAGTATATGTTTCAATAAGTAAGGTGTGTTTAACTGTATAGTTGAAGAAATGGAGGTGAGATTGTTTCTTTGCATGACTGACTGGGTGTGTGAGTAACTCCATGGATGAGTGGCAGTGTGTGAGTGTCTGTATACACTGAGTGTATCTAAGGTTATATTAGAGTCTGAAGAGGTTTATCGTATTAGCACAAGAATGATGTCAAATGAGATGTCATCAGTGATGTCATCAGTGATGTCATTTGAGATGTCATCAGTGATGTCATCAGTGATGTCACTGACCATGTCATGAATGATGTAATATGTGACATGATCAGCAGTGGATTGCGGGTGCGCGATATATAGTTAGTGCAACTAACTATATATGGAATTTCAATGGTTTTGTGTGAGTAAAATAAGGTTTTTTAAATGCTAATTCCTAACTATATATGGTCTATAACCTATGGTTTTTTCAGTGAATTTTCAAGGTTTTGTAAATGCTAATTCCTAACTATATATGGTCTATAACCTATGGTTTTTTCAGTGAATTTCAATGGTTTTTTAATAGCAAATATCATAAGCTGTCGAATGTCAAGTACGTGGTAAGTGAAAACATTTTCGTGTTTATGCACACTGATCTGCTTTGAATGGTGCCCCCCCCCCTCATTTCTATTAGGAGTACTCTCTCTTTGCAGATAGTGAAAGGTAGTTAACGCAGGCCTTTGCCCCCATTGTAATCCGTCGTGCCTGCTTCTCTCTCCATTTGATTGATTGTTATCCAAGTATTTACTGTTTTAGAATTAGTTCTCTTTGGTTCATTCTCTATTTACAAACAAACACAGAGTCGCAATACTCTGTTTAGTCTTTGCAGATAACGAAAAATCGTGTAAAAAAAAAGAAAAGGAATCGAGCAAAATCAGTAGGCCACTAATGGGATCTCTTTTTGACCTCGCTAAAATAGAAACATTAGGAACAACCCCTCATGACAAATACAAAACTAGTGAGATGAACTGAACTCCACACAATGATGGCTGCAAAACAGCTCGGCTCCGCCACCCACCCCGCCCAAAATAACGATAAAGAACGGCTGCCATGATTGGTTGCGGAATGACCACGACGGAGCTACGAAATGGTGCTGCTCTCATGCTAACCCCAGCTTCAGTCTGAAACATCCAGAAACACTGTAGACTACCAATTCGATCAGTTCCGGTAGCGCCCCAATGTAACCCGGTAGAGAAGAACTAGCCCTCCCCTCTTTGACTGATGGTTCTTGTTGCCTGTCCCTTCTGTTGTCATTTAACAGAACTATTTAGCCTGCTGAAAGGGGTTGTGTTCCGACCGCTGGTTGGTGGAGACATTTTGACTATATTCTGTACCTGCGTTGTCGCGTAATGCGTCATATGACGCGCCGCGTTAGTGCATCCGGAAGTCATCCGGGGCGCGCAGCGCGTAACGTAAGCATAACAAGTCATGTGACTTGTTAATAAAACTTTTCATTGGTTCATTTTACTTTTCTTATTGTAATGATGAAAGGCTTGGTCATATGACCTAAAAATTACGCTTTTCATTACTTCCGAACATTATTTTTTCTTAAATATATGTTATAATGTTCCAGGCTAATGTACTTTCCCGGAAATTTTACAACTGTCCTGCAAGTAAAATATATTCTTTTTTCGAGAAAAAGAGCGTTTCTTCGTCCCATGACGGAGCCGTTGAGCAAAAGAGGGTCGACCTGCTGTCTTAGTCGCCGATACGCCTGAATATGAGATTCTTATCGATCACTTTATGTTGCAGGAATAGAAAACACAACAGCCCTTGACCATTTATCTTTACTGCGTTCCTTCGTATTATACCTTTTACCCTTCATGTAATTGGTCTGCTTTATTTCACTTGCCTTTTAATGATTCTAAAACAGTCACTATTATTAAAAACTTTACCAATGTATATACTACTACCATGTTTTCTTTTAAAAACCTTTATTGTGAAAATTTCATTATACAAATACGAGCCTATAACCACGTGGGCCTGCCACAGAGCAAACTGTAATCGTATATGATGAATAGACATTTACACTGTAGAGGAACGTAACGGGCGGGCCATTAGGTTGCAAGAACTAAGGTGTCTAACAGTTACGGAATCGGTGGACGTACATTTTATAATTAAAATACGACAGGGCCAGTTACAATAAAATTATCTAGATATACATTTGCGGGCAAGTACCATGGGTGACGTTAATTCGAACTTTCAACAGTACAGTAATCAATAACACATCAGAACTTAATATCAATAGGGATGTCGAAATATTCAATCAATTCTCGTCCCCGCCCGCCATGTGCTTCAAAACTGCATACGTATCTCGTGATTTCAAGGTTCTGCAACCAGTACACAACAAGGAGTTACGAGTCCCATTTATTCCGGCGCCATTTTGGGCGAGGACGGGCAGGTCCAGGATATAGTCAAAATGTCTCTACCAACCATCGACTATGATGATGTTCATATGCTGTATTTATTAGAGTAACACTCATCTGTCCACATGAAATTAATTTGCCACAATCTAAACATGTCATTTTAATCTTTCCAAAGTTCTTCTATATATTTGGGACCGTTTCCCTTGCCTCTGAAGCTCTCAGTGCCACTTCTTTGATGAATGTACTAGCAGGTCAGGGGTTCTCCTCCAAATCTCTCTTTTATGCAGCACTATAATTAATTGGTGCCACCTCTCCATATGACGATGCATGGTATAGTTACCACAACTATATTTTTTTTCGGTTCCTCTGGAGAGTTCATCGTGGCAGATGAAGCGTGTAACGTACCGGGCATTTACCTTTTTTTGCATGTACAGGAAAGGAAAAAAAAATCGAGCGTCCGAGTTCTAAGGTGTCCCAGGGCCATTTTAGTGGACCAGGCCCAAATCCAAAGAACAGGCCGCCATTTTGAGAGTCCTCTTGCAGCCGCCTGTCGCTGTAGCATCAAGAGCAGCCGAAACTCAGCTGAATGGCAACTGAAACGGTAAAGGGGCGCCCCACTACAGCAGACGAGCCTCCACCTAGGAAGGCCCATTCACGCCGGCTCCCCCCCCCTTCGGGCACCCCACGCCGTTATTCGGAGCAGTATTGTAGGATGGCCACACCAGTGCGGCAACTTGCTAGACATCACCTCGGTGGTAACCGAATCTCAACGCCTTGTGGTGTCTCCTATTCAGAAAACATTGTTATGCTGCCTTCGACCTATTCGCCGCAAGTGCGCACACAACTCAACTGCATAGCTTGCTAGACACCACCTCGGTGCCATCCGGATCTTGGAATGTCAGCACCTTTTGGTGTCTTCTCTTCAGAAAATATTGTTGCGCTGCCTTTGGCCCCATTCGCACATCGGTCCGCTACTGACGCCATCTCACAGGCTAATGGGGCGCCCCACGCCGAGTTTCAGCATTGTAGAATAACCACACCAGTACAGCAACTTGCTAGACATCACCTCGGTGCCATCCGGTTCTCGGCGCCCCACTGCAGATGAAGTGCCTCTCAACTATGAAACCACCACGGTGACATCCGGATCTTGGCGCGTTGTGCTGCCTTCGGCCTATTCGCACATCGGTCCGCTACTGACGCCATCTCACAGGCTAATGGGGCGACCCACGCCGAGTTTCAGCATTGTAGGATGACCACACCAGTACAGCAACTTGCTAGACATCACCTCGGTGCCATCCGGATCTCGGCGCCCCACTGCAGATGAAGTGCCTCTCAACTATGAAACCACCACGGTGACATCCGGATCTTGGCGCGTTGTGCTGCCTTCGGCCTATTCGCACATCGGTCCGCTACTGACGCCATCTCACAGGCTAATGGGGCGACCCACGCCGAGTTTCAGCATTGTAGGATGACCACACCAGTACAGCAACTTGCTAGACATCACCTCAGTGCCATCCGAATCTTGGCATCTCAACGCCTAGTGGTATCTTCCATACAAAAAATATTGTTACGCTGCCTTTGGCCCCATTCGCACATCAGTCCGCAACTTAGACATCACCTCGGTGCCATCCGGATCTTGGCATCTCAGCGCCTTGTGGTGTCAGTCAGAAAATATTGTTGCGCTGCCTTTGGCCCCATTCGCACATCGGTCCACTACTGACGCCATCTCACAGGCCAACGGGGCGCCCCACGCCGACTTTCAACATTGTAGGATGGCCACAGAAGTGCGACAACTTACTAGACATCACCTCGGTGCCATCCGGATCTTGGCGCGTTGTGCTGCCTTCGGCCTATTCGCACATCGGTCCGCTACTGACGCAAACTCACAGGCCAACGGGGCGCCCCACGCCGACTTTCAGCATTGTAGGATGGCCACACCAGTGCTGCAACTTGCTGGACACCACCTCGGTGCCATCCGGATCTTGGCGCGTTGTATTGCCTTCGGCCTATTCGCACATCGGTCCGCTACTGACGCCGCCTCACGTGCCAACGTATTTTCTCCGCATTTTATACCCTATGCCGCATAACAGGTCATGTGACTTGTTTATAAAACTTTTCATTGGTTCATTTTACTTTTGGTTTCCTAATGATGGAAGGCTTGATCATATGACCTAAAAACAACACTTTTCATTGGATGAAAACTTTTTTTTTCCCCCAAACGATGAAAGCCCCACCTTGTTTCTGGATGTTTCAGACTAAACTGGCGTCAGCATGAGAGCACCACCATCTCGTAGCTCCGTCGTGGTCATTCCGCGAGCAATCATGGCAGCCGCTCCCCACCAGAAGCCTGCAGGAGTCGGGGCCCCCAAAACTTTTGATGAATTCTCAAGGCGGAGGGGACGCTTTCGAGAATGGGGTCCAAGACCTAGCAGACAAGCGTCCGATTTCCAAGGTGTCCCAGGGCCATTTCAGTGGACCACGCCCAAAAAGGAAAGAGCCTGCCGCCATTTTGAGAGTCCTGTGGCAGCCGCCTATCGCTGCACCGCAAGAGTGGGCGCAACTCAGCTGAATGGCGGATTTTGACACAGTGGACCAAAAGCGGACGGAATGGCAACTGAAACGGTAAAGGGGCGCCCCACTAAAACAGATGAGACTCCACCTGGAGAGGCCCGTTCACGCCGCCTCCCCCGGGGCGCCCCACGCCGTTATTCGGAGCAGCATTGTAGGATACCAAAACCAGTGCGGCAACTTACTGGACATCACCTTGGTGCCATCGTTCTGCTGCCTTGGAACTATTCGCACAACAGTTTGCTACTGATGACCCACCCCCCGCGACGCCCCACGCCGTTATTTGCTGGGTGGCAACTTACTAGACATCACTTTCGTGTCATCTAGATTTCGGCGCGTTCTGCTGCCTTGGAACTATTCGCACAACAGTTTGCTACTGATGACCCACCCCCCGCGACGCCCCACGCCGGAAATCTGGACGTTGTGCTGCGTTGGGACTATTCGCACAGCCGACCGCTACTTCGTTGTTTTTCCCTAAAAATGTTTATATGTTATTACTATTTTTGTTTTCTTGTATATATTTATAAATTATTAAAGTTTTATAATCTTACTACTTTGTCGGAGTGCTATATATTTTTAATGTGACACATAATTGTAAAAACTTTGATGTACAAAGAGTCATCCCTGGAATCTTCCGCTTCACGCTCGGTCCCCTCCCCAATCACAATACAGGATGGTTTTCAGATAATAGCAACGCTTCTGCTGTGACGGATCTCATCGAGTGTGGGCCTTGATCTACTATAACTCCTTTGAAGAGGGGTGATTCTTTACAGCTGTGGCCATAAACTACATCTGCAGGGCTAGCTGATAGCCTAGGACCGGCCTGGACAATCGGACACAGAGGAAAAGGAGTGTCAGAGGGTGCGGTAGTGAATAGGGCGAAAGGGAGGTGTCGGGCGGGCACAGGGTGTGATTCTCAGGGAAGAGCAGCGCAGATGGGGGGAGGTTTATTACCCATGCATAAGACAGAGAGCGGGGGTGACCACTGCCTGGGTGAGATGCTTGCGAGGGTGGGGAGCCATGCTAAGGATCGACAGCGTGCACAGAGTGGGTCTGGTCAAGGCATCTAAAATGGCTGCCGTGCACGACAAAAGTGTGGCATTTGAAAAAAGACAAGATGGCGCACACAATGTTTTTCAACAATTCCTGATTTCCTTCGAATCGAACGTTAACAGACGTTGGGGCATATTACCAAAGTTAAGCGATATTTATCCCTAACGATGCTTAGCAACGATTTTTTTACCGTCAGAAATTATCGCAGATAAACCTTGCTATTATCAAGGTTTATCGCAAATACGATAAAAAACGACCGCAATGCATTAATATCGCTGAAAACTCAGCGATATTCATGCATTACCGAGCTAATGCTCTTAGCCATGTTATCCACCTCCCATTGGATAACATGGCTAAGAACTGCTCAGGGCAGCTGTTACTTTTTGGAGATATTCGCGCTTATCTCGAATATTTCCAAAAGTTGATAATAGGAGATAGCGATGTTAGCGACTGTTTCCAGTCGCTAACATCTTGGCATGCCCACTTTGCATGTCATTAGTGATAAATATCACTCACATGCAAAGTGGGACCCAAGATGGTCGCTATCTCCTACTAGCCGTCGCTAACTGGTGTTATCAACAGCTAGGTAATACAGATATAATTTTATCTCCGCGAAGCGGAGCGCTGTTACAGATATATATCTTGTTTTTGAACGTTAATTTCTCAAAATGCACTGAAGCACATATATTGAGACATAGCAAAGGCACATCGGGCTACCAGTCCCTAGGAGATAGCGATGTTAGCGACTGTTTCCAGTCGCTAACATCTTGGCATGCCCACTTTGCATGTCATTAGTGATAAATATCACTCACATGCAAAGTGGGACCCAAGATGGTCGCTATCTCCTACTAGCCGTCGCTAACTGGTGTTAGCAACAGCTAGGTAATACAGATATAATTTTATCTCCGCGAAGCGGAGCGCTGTTACAGATATATATCTTGTTTTTGAACGTTAATTTCTCAAAATGCACTGAAGCACATATATTGAGACATAGCAAAGGCACATCGGGCTACCAGTCCCTAATATTTTACCAAGTTTCGTGCAAATCCATTCAGCCGTTCGATTATTATTATTATTTTTTTTTTTTGCCCCGCGGGGCCCTTTTAAAACCTCCACATCAAACCTAGGGGGTCAGCGAGGATCTACTATGCCCCCTTATGGTCATTTGCCCCTTCGCTTTGGCCTCCTCTTGTCTCTCGATCCTACCGAGAGACAAGATGGCGGCCGCTACGTACTGTTTGGAATGTTTACAGACACCGGAGAGCCAATCAGCTTCGCTTCGCAAAGCTCCGTAACGCGAAAAGTACGCGAAGCGGTGCGCTGTTACAGATATATATCTTTTTTTGAACGTTAATTTCTCAAAATCCACTGAAGCACATATATTGAGACCTAGCAAAGGCACATCGGGCTACCAGTCCCTACAATTTTGCCAAGTTTCGTGCAAATCCATTCAGCCGTTCGATTATTATTATTATTTTTTTTTTTTGCCCCGCGGGGCCCTTTTAAAACCTCCACATCAAACCTAGGGGGTCAGCGAGGATCTACTATTCCCCCTTATGGTCATTTGCCCCTTCGCTTTGGCCTCCTCTTGTCTCTCGATCCTACCGAGAGACAAGATGGCGGCCGCTACGGACTGTTTGGAATGTTGACAGACGCCAGAGAACCAATCAGCTTCGCTTCACAAAGCTCCGTTGCGCGAAAAGTACGCGTCCTGGGCCGCTGCCCGGTCCGCTGTTACAGATATATATCTTTTTTTAAACGTTAATTTCTCAAAATCCACTGGAGCACATATATTGAGACCTACAAAAGGCACATCGGGCTACCAGTCCCTACAATTTTGCCAAGTTTCGTGCAAATCCATTCAGCCGTTCGGGCTAAAAGTGAGGCCAACCGCCCTATGGAAAACTCAATGTTAAAAACACGTTTTGGGACCCCCCTTTTTTCTCGGCCCCCACTGGACGAACCCCCCCAAATTTTCAAGGGCTGCTCAGAAACAAAATGTGCCATTTTCCTGAAAATTTCAGCCAATTCCGTCCACAAACGCCAAAGTTATTAGACATAGAATTTTCAAAAAACCCATAGAGAAAAAATCCTAACTATATATACCTACTGGCGACCGCCAGTAGGTAATATATATATATATATATATATATATATATATTTATATATATATATATATATATATATAAATTCACTGAAAAAAACCATAGGTTTCACACCAGTTATAGTTAGGAATTAGCATTTCAAAAAACCTATTAAATTCACAGAAAAAACCATAGGTTTCACACCAGTTATAGTTAGGTGGAAATTTTACTCGCATAAAACCATTGAAATTCCCACGTTATAGTTAGTTGGACTCACTATAACTTGCGCGTGCAATGCACTGCTGATGACGTCACATATTACATCACTCATGACATGGTCAGTGACATCACTCATGACATCACTGATGACATCTCAAATGACATCACTGATGACATCATCCAGTGAATGTGTATCTTTCTGAAAAATAAATATTTTTTATATATGTATATCTAAAGGTTGATGGAAGAATAACTGGGTAAATAAATGTCTAAATGGATGTTTTTTTTGTGTAAAATTGATTGGTTAACTGACTTATTAATTGTATCTTAGTGAATACATATATTAGCGAGTAATGTTTAAATATTTAAATATCTGTATCTGTGTCTCACTTTGTGTATAAGTGGCTGCATGGGTTGGTGAGTAGCTACATGAGTGTGTATATGGGTTATTAGTTGTTTTTTTGAGTATCAGTATCAGTGTCTGTATGGTTCGGTGGGGGATATTACTTAGAGCACAGATGCATGAATGAGTGACTCACTATTTGTATGTATTTTGAAGACAGCATGTGTGCAAGACTGTATGGGTGGATGATTGTGTGTATGGGTGGGTTAGTGAGTATGTGTTTTTATAATTGATTGTTTAAGAGAGTAAATATGTTTCCGTTTCTGTAGAAGTATGTGTAGTGGTGTGTATATAGCAGTATAATCAAGTAAATGTTTTTTTGATAGTTTATTTGCATGTGTGAATTTGTGTGTGAGTAACTATATGGATGAGTATTAGTGTGTAACAGGATGTATAGGTGTATGAGTACATATGATGAATAAGTACATGCATGAGTGACTATATAGAACTGTTGGTGAATGAGTGGATGTGTATGTAGATGTTGGAATTACCTAATAAGTTGTTGTAATTGGTATTGGTTTCTCCTTTTTTAAGAAAATGTTAGTTTCTATTTTTGAATGTGAGTGTCAAAGGTTATTTTATGCTGATAGGAGGTCTGCCACTTTGTCACAAGGATGTTGTCATCAGTGATGTCATTTGAGATGTCATCAGTGATGTCATGAGTGATGTCACTGACCATGTCATGAGTGATGTAATATGTGACGTCATCAGCAGTGCATTGCACGCGCAAGTTATAGTGAGTCCAACTAACTATAACGTGGGAATTTCAATGGTTTTATGCGAGTAAAATTTCCACCTAACTATAACTGGTGTGAAACCTATGGTTTTTTCAGTGAATATATATATAATATTTATGATGCAAACTCGTCAATTCTGGTAGACGACTCACTCAGATGAAGTCTGTTATCTATCTCTATGAGGCACAATTTGCGGTCACATGGCATGGAAATAAGTGTTTTGATTGGTGGTTTGCCGTTTTTTAAAAATCTCGTGTGTGATGGCAAACACTCTGTAATCTGGTGAGCAAGGCGACAGGGTTGCCGAAACGCGTCCGGATCGTGGCACTCCTGCTACACATGAAAAAATAAATAAAAAAGACACTGCTGCACTCGCTACCTGACTTGGTGTCCGTTCTTCTCTGAGAGGGTGCTGCGGTTCGTGGCACTCTTGGGAGCGTTTCTGTATATATATTTATATATATATATATTACCTACTGGCGGTCGCCAGTAGGTAGTTATAGTTAGGACCTACTTTCCATAGAAAATCCGCAACATTCTATTTGGAATAACTTTGGCGCCGGTAGACGAATTATCGTGGGGCCGAGAAATAAGGTTTCCCAAAATGTGTTTTCCCCATGCAATTTTCCATTGGGACCTTTAGCCAGGGCTTCAGCCCGAACGGCTGAACGGAATTACACCAAATTTGGCAGAGTGGTAGAGTTTGGTTCGCAGATTGTGATATTTATAGACAAATTATTGTTCGCGTACGGAAATCCTTTCAATTACGAGCACGAGCTGCATGCTGATTGGATGTCAACTGTCTGTCACGACTCGAAACCAGGAAGTGTTGGTGGCCATCTTGTGCCTCGATAGAACCGAGTCACACGAAAATAGTAAAACAAAGTTGAAAAATAAGGAAAGGGGGCAGGGTAGAAACATCCTGACCCTCTAGGCCTGCTCAGGGGGTCCCACATGGATCTGTAGGCCCAAAATATATATATATATTTTTTTCAATAAGAAATCGCGGGGTATTTGTATCGTACGCGTACGCGGTGGAAAAGGAAAAAACTAGAGCAATATTGCTATGATAGTATGTAAAACTTTCCGGGGGTTTTTGTGCACTAGTTGTACTTTCTACGCATGCGCAGCCTCGTTTCCAAGCCCACGTTTCTTTCTTTTTCTTCAAGCTCGCCACGCTAACCTCTCCTCATTTCAAGTATTACATTTGCCGCTTTTTTTTCCCGGGCCGTGTGTGTCATCCGCTGCTATACTTTTGTAATATATTAATAATTATATTCTATCTACATTTATTTGAAACGTATTGCCGAGGTGCCCAACGTTGATTACATACTCCGGCTCCGCCATTTTAGTAGTTTTCCTCCGCTATTTTTATTGTACCTGTTACTTTCATTTTACTCTCCGCCTATCTTCTCTGTGATCAATGAGATTTCCTACCACAGACACCACGGTGTTTGTGCTTGGCCTCTGATGTTATCAGACTTGGTCACATGCATACCTAAAAACTAATTTGAAGCACGAAAGCCACAGTCATTATAACGCGTGTCCGTCACCACAAAGCCATTATCATGCTTATGGCTTTATCATGCGTGGTAAATGTATACTAGTTGTAAAAGCATGCATGATAAAGGCATGCGTGGTAAAGCCATATGCGTGCTAATGAATTTGTGGTGACAATCACGCTTGGTTATGACCGCGTTGTAATGGCTGTTTTCCCCCAGGATACTGCAGGAACCGGGTCTGGGTGCTTTTACACATGGGGAGATGCTAAGTTGCATGTTTGGATTTTGAAAGTGAGAACAGATTTCACTGTTCTGTCTTTCAAAGTTCAAACTAAGTTTGCTATGGGAGGGCAGGAGCCGCAAGACTTTTCATAGCAAACAGGAGTATCCCGGGGGTAGGCACCCCCGGACCCTGCAGGAACCGGCTCTGGGCATGGAGGTCTCCAGGGCTCTCGAGTGCACCAGGCGAAGGGCCACCGAGCCCGTGTCACACAATATAGAAATCTCGGGGGGGGGGTTGTTCATGGGGTTTAAGGTGCACAAACTTTAATTTTTTTAGGGGGGGGGTGGACGCGCAAGTGGCACAAGGGGGTTGTAAATGTGGTACAGTGTTTTCTTTTACTTTGCTTTCCTGATCCAGGGTAAATATAATGGTTTTTGTACAGCCAGTACCTTTCTGCCTGTTACCATAGTAACAGTTCATGGAACACTTGCGTGAGCACAGAGGTTAGACGTTCACCACAATATGTTGCTAATTGAAATAGTTACTGTGCTGGAGATTTATATTTTTTTCATAGGAACCGTTTGTCGTACAAGAAGTCAGTGGAAAAGTTTTGTTAGGGATTCTTTCTTGTTCGGGGAGTATTAGGGTAACGTGCTCCAAGCGGGACTTTACAAAGCTTAATGTTCATTGGCTGTGAAGTATTAAAAGTAGAAGGTTTGGCAGTCATTCCTTGCTCGTCTGTGGAACAACATGGACATTGTATTGGCTAAAGTGCTCTGAGCACAAGTTTGCTCCTTATTGGGTGGGAACGGTACACTGTTGTCAGTGATATTGTGATGCATTTTTCAAAAGAGTATGGGGAAAGAAAGTAGTACAGGGCAGGTTAGGAACACTATTAACTCTGTACAGTGCCAATAAGGTGGTGGAGAGGGATTATGAGGAAATTTTTTTTTTATATGTTTCAAGGGCCATTTATATAATTGTCGTGTGGTGTATAAATTACGATGGAAAAATGACAGTGTCTTGCGCTGTTTTGTTTTAATCAAGTTTGTAGGTGACATACTTCTTAGGAGTACTATTTACTTATAATGTGGTGTTTACTTTTCTGATGGGGAGGTGTGGGTGCCCAGCAAAAAATTCAGTCTAGGTTTGAAACAGTTTTTTTTAAGCAAATACAAATGAACTTTCTTCAGAAACTGTTGCTGTATATATGAAAGGGGTGACAATTAAAAATGGAATTTCATAAAATATCAGTTAAGCGTGGCTATATACATCTTTTTTGTGCTACAGTTTGTAAAAGTGTTGCCCCACATTCTTGATGATGTAAGAGGCCATCAGTTACTTTTAGATATGGTAGAATAGAAGTGCTACAACAAACACTCCCGCACTACATTATCTCAGATCAAAAAAACAAGTTAAATACAATTATTTCATATTACATAGAAATGCATGCATTTATTATTTTTCAAATTTGTATTCTGTACAATTCAAGAACATGCTGTTATAGTGCTTAGAGGTTGCAGATTGTTCCGCTAATAAATCACATACTCACTGAAGAATATATAGGATGGTACTCTTATAATATAAAGTACAGGTACTATATATTCTTTAGGGCGAAGGTGAATAGGAACCGCAAATAAGAATAGAAATTAGAAAATAACATTCAGAATTGTAGGGTTTATTAAATATTTAAAGTAACAAAGTATGCATTATAGCTATATGTTTGTGTTGTACTGTATCACAAAATATGTGATCAAGTACTTTGTAATATTAGAAAGATATATTATAGATAGTGCTGAAAAATCTCCCATTCCTTTTCTGTAGCAATAGGACAACCTATAATAATATTACAATTGATACCATTGTTACAGTAAAAATAAAAGGAAAATAAAGTTATGTATTTAACAGAACATCCACAATGAAAAGCTTTTGAGCGGTAATTATTTACTGAACTTCTTTTCTGCGAGAGGTGAAAAAGTTTGATCTTCGAGGTGACGGGTCATAAACTCCTCTGAGATCATGATGGTGAGAATAATTATATGTATATATTCTCACTGCACATGATCACAAGGGGAAAATAGATTGAAAACCACAAGGCGGTAACGTTGCTTACTTATTGTTACTCTTTGTGACGACGGATCGTGAACTCCACTGAGATCACCATGACTGTTTATATTATAATATACATGTTAACAGTATGTGATCTCTGGGGGAAAACACATAAACAAGTGGAAGATGGTGACGTTGATTGTAAATGTTTAGGGTTTGCGTCGACGGGTCACCAACACCTCTCAAGCTAAATACAGTGTCAATATTATAATATAAAAAGTCACTATGTATAAGGTGACAGGAGCCAGAAAAGGAGCTATGTTTGTTATAATCTATCTGTTTCTGAAAACAAGCTGCTGACGTTACAGAGAAAAAGCGAAAAACATGCAATAACATTTTTTTCTTGATATAAATCTTTATATTGACAAATCGCCGCAAATTATAACTAAGTATTTTGACTATGCCCTATTGAAACAACTTACAACTCCGGAATATGTTTGTTGACGCAAAAAGAGAATCCGATGCTAGAAAACAGAACCTGCAACATAGATTGGCGATTCAGAAATAACTCGCAAAAACAAAACTAATTGCACACTAGGTGTGGTTTATATAGTTTTTGGTTGTTTAGTAGTCTACGGAAGGAAGCTGTGGGTCCGCCTATTTAGATGTCACGTTTTGCAGTTTACACGTGCTCACGTTTTAACTGTTTTTCTTCTGCACGTGTTCGGAAAAGTTACAAACTGTGAAGCTGTAAAGGTTTCGATTTCCATCGTAACACGTATAAGTTATTATTATCTACATACGTTGGAGAGTTTAAAAAGTGTTACTCGGTAAACTGTGTTCTTTGCATTTTCGTGATTAAAAATATCTAAATAGAAGACTTAAAAAAATATCGTTATCATTAGAAAAAAAAGTATTAATATTTGTTATTATTATGCTTCTTAATTTAAAAAATGCTAGCATTTGTAAATTGTAAACCTATCCTCAGAAAGGTGTGCTGGCGCCTGGGGCGTTGGGAAGATTAATAAATAATAAATGCCCTTTTCTATGCACCTGTAAACTTGGATTTTAAACTTTCAATTGCCCAGTCTGTATCTTTACACTTCCACCAAACACTCTGTCACTGCTGTTTTAGTTTTGTAGTGACTCATTCATCGGTATGTAGTAATCCATTCACTGCATTAAAACACTAATGAGCACATATACAATAACTGACATATCCCCAGGGATATGGCAGTTAATGTGCACCGTAACACCACCACCATGGATGTGCCATATTTACAATGCGGTGCACCATAGGACAAAAACGGCACATGGCTTTGCGTACACTTACGGTGTGCTTACTGTGTTCTTACGATGCGAGTACGTATGATGTCCCGCCGCGATTTGCATAATTGCTTTTAAAAGTAATATACACTTATTAAAAGTTAAAAAAACTATTTTCATAATTATCTAGATAATGTCTTCTCTTAGTATGTACATTAAATACTTAAACAATTAAAAACTTTCGCGCCTTTCGCGTACGGGGCACCGTACATGACATCACACAGAAGCGTTGATGTGACGCGTAACGTCAAAGCGTATTCGTAACGTATGCGTGGGTACGCACAGAGTACGATTTGCCGTACAAGGTATGGTGCGATCACCATACGCGTACAGTATGATTATCCCCCAAATAAAACAATGAAAAAGGAATTAAATAGAGTTTAATTTTAATATATTGAATTAAAAAAATTAATAAAAAAATATTTTTCAATTTACTTCTGTTATTATTTTACGTTAAGAATATGAAATATAACTTAAAAAATAAAATAAATATAAATATTTATAAGAAAAATGTAGGAAGTTGGTATAAAAAGAAAGAAATACAAAAATTAATCCATTTAAAAATTATCATTTACAAAACCTTTGAAATTCACTGAAAAAAACATAGGTTTTACACACGTTATAGTTAGGAATTAGCATTTCAAAAACCTTGCAAATTCACTGAAAAAAACATAGGTTTCACACATGTTATAGTTAGTTGGACATTTCACTCATACAAAACCATTGAAATTCCCCCGTTATAGTTATTTTAGCTAACTATAACTCGCGCGCCCGTAATGCATCGCTGATGACGTCACATATTACATCACTCATGACATGGCCATAATGTGTGTGAAACCTATGTTTTTTTCAGTGAATATATATACATATATCAATCTGCCTTGAAGACTGAGTGGATGTATAAGTGCCTGAATGGAGGATTTAGTAGCAATGTGATTGACTGTTTAAGTGACTAATTTAAAGTGTCTCACTAAATATGTGGGATAGTGATTAAACTGTGTGAATACCTGTATCAGTCTATCTCTTGTTGTGTAAACTACTACATACGTTGGTTACTAGCTATGTGAAAGTCTATATTAGTTATTAATTAGTTAAGTGAGTATTTGTATGGGATAGTGAATATGTGTGTGGTTGAGTGGGAGGTATGTGACTGTCCAAAGATGTGTAAATAGTTGATTTACTAGGTATATGAGGTTAAGACTGTATGTGGAAACAGTTGTTTGGGTGAGTGAATCTCTTTATGGGTATGGTGATGAGTAAATATATTTCTCAATGATACATGTCTAACAAACTAGAAATATAAAAGGCAGTGTATGTGACAGTTTTATATAAATAAGTATACATAAGACTCCGTGATTGTATGAGTGACTATCGAAAACTGTATACTTGTAATAGTAATTTTATAACACACTAAGTATGAATTACTATCTATACGAATAAATAAAGTGGTGTTTGTATAAGTGTGTAGCTTAGTAAATGTAAATATGATCAATTGTTTGCATAAGTGAGTAGAATGACTGCATAAGTGAATAGGATGTATGCTGGTGTGTAATGTCGATGTAGGTGTATAAGTATATTTAATAGTGTTCTATTGATCATTAACAGCATGTATGAGTGAATCTATAGGTAAGTGTTTAGATGTGTGTGTAGATGTAGGAATCACTTAGTGGGTTTTTAGAAACTGGTATTGGTGTGTCAATGGTTTCAAATATGGTAATCTGTATTTTACAGTGAGTGATGAAAGGTTATACTTGTGTATGATGAGGTGTATCAGATTGTCACGTGGATGATGTCATCAGTGATGTCATCACAGATGTCATTTGAGATGTCATCAGTGATCTCACTGACCATGTCATGAATGATGCAATATGTGACATCATCAGCAGTGCATTGCGGGCGCACAAGTTATAGTTAGCAGAACTAACTATAACGGAGGAATTTCTATGGTTTTGTACGAGTGAAATGGCCAACTAACTATAACACCCGTGAAACCTATGTTTTTTTCTGTGACTTTCTAAGGTTATTTAAATGCTAATTTCTAACTATAACGTCTCTGAAACCTAAGGTTTTTTCAGTAAATTTCAAAGGTTTTTTAAATGCTAATTTTTAAGTGTGATAGTAGTTATACCTATTTTTTGTACTGATTTTCTACAGTTTTTTAACTGTTTATTTATAAATATTTTATTCATTAAATAACATTATATATTTTCTGAAAATTGCACACAAAAAAAGAAATTCAAACTAAAATATTGATTACTTTTTTTGTTCTCATTTTTTATTTTAATATATTTATATTAATTTCTTTAAAAAAAAAAAAGTTCCCAAATTATTTTCAGAGTCGCGCACTCAAAGCGTACACATCACAGTGGGTGCGTGGATTCTAGACGCTATTTTAGAAAAGTTGTGAAGGATCAGCGTACGGTGTGCGAAGGCTGCATGTTTTTCAGTTACATCATATACATTTAATATTACGTCTTGTGCGCGATTGGTATGCGACCAGCCGTGACTCCTGCTCCCGCGCATTCCCGACACATACGCATTACGGTTCGAGACGCTTGCACGGTGGCGGGTCCCAGTGACGTCATATACGTGCTGGGGCACGCTGGGTGCGCAACTCCCGCAAAAAAAAACTTATGTTCCAAAATTATATGTATGTGTCTTTACTATACATATTAGGGCAAGAGATTATCTAAGATAAAAATAATATATTTGTACTTAAAATAAAATATTATTTTTAAATATATTTTTGAGAAGTCGGGTGCGTACATTGTGAGCGCAGAGAACCAGGTCAGCAGAGCTGCTGTAGAGCCAGAGAAACCAGGTCAGCAGAGCCGCTGTAAAGCCAGAGAACCAGGTCAGCAGAGCTGCTCTAGAGCCTAAGAAGCAGGTCAGCAGAGCTGCTCTAGAATCAGAGACCCAGGTCAGCAGAGCTGCTCTAGAGCCAGAGACCCAGGTCAGCAGAGCTGCTCTAGACGTCGAGAACCAGGTCAGCCGAGCTGCTGTAGAGCCAGAGAAACCAGGTCAGCAGAACTGCTTTAGAGCCAGAGAACCAGGTCAGCAGAGCTGCTCTAGAGCCAGAGAACCAGGTCAGCAGAGCTGCTTTAGAGCCATAGAACCAGGTCAGCAGAGCTGCTCTAGAGGCAGAAAACCAGGTCAGCAGAACTGCTTTAGAGCCAGAGGACCAGGTCAGCAGAGCTGCTGTAGAGCCAGAGAAACTAGGTCAGCAGAGCTGATTTAGAAGGAGAGAACCAGGTCAGCAGAGCTGCTTTAGAGCCAGAGAACCTGGCCAGCAAAGCTGCTTTAGAGCCAGAGAACCAGGTCAGCAGAGCTGCTTTAGAGCCAGAGAACCAGGTCAGCAGAACTGCTCTAGAGCCAGAGAACCAAGTCAGCAGAGCTGCTTTAGAGCCAGCAAACCAGGTCAGCAGAGCTGCTCTAGAGCCAGAGAACCAGGTCAGCAGAGCTGCTTTAGAGCCATAGACCAATGTCAGCAAAGCTGCTCTAGAGGCAGAGAACCAGGTCAGCAGAGCTGATTTAGAGGGATCTCTCCCTCTAAATCAGCCAGCAAACCAGGTCAGCAGAGCTGCTCTAGAGCCAGAGATTCAGGTCAGTAGAGCTGCTCTACAGCCATAGAACTAGGTCAGCAGAACTGCTTTTGAGCCACAGAACCAGGTCAGCAGAGCTGCTCTAGAGCCTAAGAACCAGGTCAGCAGAGCTGCTCTAGAGCCAGAGAACCAGGTCAGCAGAGCTGCTGTAGAGCCAGAGAAACCAGGTCAGTAGAGCTGCTTTAGAGTGAGAGAACCAGGTCAGCAGTGCAGCTTTAGAGGGAGAGAACCATGTTTATGTTTATGTTTATGTTTTGGGGATTTTTATTGCGCACAACTACCCTGGGGTGTCTCGGTGCATATCAAACTTCCTGGGACAGAGAACAGCCAAATGAATCATTGATTGAATAACCAGGTTTTCAGGAGTTTACGAAACATGATGAGAGTGTGACTGGTTTTGACGGACAAAGGGAGAGAGTTCCACAGCCTGGGGGTTGCTACTAGGAAACGTCTGTCTCCCCAGGTAGTGGTTCTGGTGCGTGGGACAGGGAGGAGGTAGGTGCAGGATGAGCGAAGTGATCTTTTAGGGGCATAGATCCGAAAAGCATCCTTAAGGAATCTGGGTCCTGAGTCATGGATGGCCTTGTAGGCGATGCAGAGTGCTTTAAACTTTATCCGACTCTTGACTCTTAGCCAATGCAGGTGACGTATGGCCGAGGAGGTGGGGTGGTGACTGGGAATGCCGAGCAGGATTCTGGCTGCCGCATTTTGAACTGATTGCAGTTTGTTTAAAACCTGTTCTTGCGTGTTGAGGAAGAGAGCGTTGCCATAGTCCATTTTAGAAAAAACGAGAGTGGTGATCAGAGTTTTTCCTGCAGCTGGAGGGAGGTATGGCAACAGCTTCTTAATCTTCCTCAACATATAGAAGGAGGATGCGACCACTGCAGTCACATGGTGTTTGAATAACAGCTTGTCATCGAACATGACACCGAGGTTTCTGACCTTAGCAACCAGAGTGGGAGTTGAGCCCATTTCACTGGGCCACCAGATGGAAGACCATTCCGGTGAAAGGTTGCCAAAGGTCATCACCTCGCTCTTGTCCGAATTTAATTTCAAGCAGTTACTCGACATCCATGAGCTAATGGCCAACATCCCCTACTGGAATCTTGCAGCAACGGCTGATCCATCCTTATGCACTGCCAACACCAATTGGGTGTCATCCGCATAGGTGGTTAAGCGCAGCCCGTGTGCTTTTATAACCCTCGCCAAATCCGCCACATATATATTAAATAATGTGGGGCTTAGCCAGGAGCCCTGGGGCACCCCACACTGAAGGGTGAAGGTGGGCGAGTAGAAAGTGCCCAGTTTCACCGCCTGCATACGGTTGGCCAGAAACTAAGCGGTCCCTGACAAGATGGGTCACCCCCAAGGATGTGACACGGTCGATCAAGATGGAGTGATCGACCGTGTCAAAGGCAGCGGACAGATCTAGGAGTACAAGGAGCGCCGCCCCACCCTGGTCCATGATAGTCCTAATCTCCTCAGAGGCCTTTATCAAAGCAGTTTCTGTGCCATGACCCTTCCTAAACCCGAACTGGGTATCATCTAAAAGTTGATGGTAATCGATGAATCCCGAAAGCTGTTGGTTCATGACTGCTTCAAATATTTTGGCCGGGAATGGGAGGCAGGCAATGGGTCTGTAACTAGCTGAATCAGCGGGGTCCAGGGATTTTTTTTTTAACAGGGGCTTGATGACTGCCTTTTTCCAAATTTCCGGATAAATGCCTGTCTGGAAGATGGAATTACATAAGTCCGTGAGCGGAGATGTAATAACCTCTGTGAGAGCACTCAGTATGGAAGGGGGGCAAGGGTCTAAAGGAGACCCGGATTTAATAGAAGTAATAGGCTTGCTGATCTGTTCAGTCGAGACCATATGAAAGTTGGAAAAGGTAGATGTAGGTGAAGGGAACGAAGGAAGGGGGTCAGGGCACTCCGAGCGTTTAAGGGAAGAGAAAGATGAGCAAATATTGGTGACCTTGGTGGAAAAGAAAGTCGCTACCGCGTTACAAAGATCTTGAGATGGCTCAATGGGAGGCCCTGTCGGAGGGTTAGAGAGAGAGTCGACTACTTGAAATAGCTTTCTTGCAGAGTTCTGGGCAGACTCAATCTGGGCAAGAAAAAAGGCGCTTTTATGTTTAATAATAGATCTCTTATATAGCGCTAGCACATCTTTGTAGGTTTGCTTGTCCGAAAGACTATAGTACTTGCGCCAGCGCCTTTCTAAATTTCTACAATACTGTCGTTGTAGTCGGAGATCCTCCGTGAACCAATGGGTAGATGGCGTGGTCCTGTTAGAAATGATGGATTTGGCCGGGGCTACCTGATTAATTGCATCCAGAATCCACTCCTGGTACCTGCTGGACAGTAGGCTGGGGTGTGGTGATGCCTCGTAAGGAGATCCAGCTAAGATATTGGACAATAGAGGGTAGTCCAGGGTTTTCCAGGCTCTGGTGCTAATGGTGGTACGAGATGTGGACTGAGGAGGGTTAGGGTTATGAGCCAGGATGGTGAAGATGACTGCAAGGTGGTCCGACCATACTATGGGAACAACTGTAAACAGTGCAATGTTAGGGTTGTTGGTGAACAAACCATCAAGCGTGTGTCCTGCTTGATGAGTGGGGACTGCCACTAACTGCTGTAATCCTAGCGCTAATAGGTCGGCAATAAGTTGAGTGGTGTCTTTGTCCCCTGCGACTTCCAGATGAAAATTGAATTCCCCCAAGATGGTATAGTCAGAATGACCTAAGGAGAGTTCGGTAAATACATCAAGAGCCGAAAGGAAACAAGTATGTGGGCCAGGGGGGCGGTATAAAAGAATCCCCTTAAAAACTTGATTGTGATTGAGTGTGATGGAAAAGGCACAGGCTTCACAATCCAGTTGATGAATAGGTTCGATTTTGGAGTGAAAGACCGCTTTATGGATAATGGCTAAGCCACCTCCTCTCCCCGTAGTTCTGTACTAAGCCTTCCGGGGTGGCAGAACAGAAATCCGGGCAGGAAGCAGCATCTCCCCAAGATTCAGTTACAAACAAGATGTCCAGCTCCTGGCTTGCAATGAATTCCCTAATTTCCAAGCTGTGTTTCGGGAGGGAACGGGCGTTAATAAGCGCCGAACGAAAATAACGGTTAGGTGTAGGGCTGATGGAATAAGCGGAAGGCAAAGGACAAGGGAGAGTGTAATTACAGCCTGGACATGGGGCAGGGGCGGACACAAGGCAGCTAGGTGGGGCAAGTGTCGACACCGCGTGTTAATAGTGGGTGTATTAAGTTCCCTCAGCTGAACGGAGGAATAGCGCAAGGGGGTACTATGGGCATCGGTGTACCCAGGGCCAGGGGGAGTTGCCCTGGTCCCGGTACAGGCGCGGACGGGCGCAGACGGGCTTGCCTTAGGCGTGCCTTCGCCGCGCCCATGGCGTGCCCGCTGCGCTCGTCCGCTGCGCGTCAGAGGGGGCATTAGGTTTATATGCCGGTGGTGGCGAGCAGCTAGACTGCTAACCTCGGCTGCTTTAGAGCCAAGGGACCAAGTCAGCAGAGCTGTTCTAGAGCCAGAGAACAATTCCGCAGAACTGCTTTAGAGCCAGAGAACCAGGTCAGCAGAGCTGATGTAGAGCCAGAGAAACCAGGTCAGTAGAGCTGATTCAGAAGGAGAGAACCAGGTCAGCAGAGCTGCTTTAAAACCAGGGAACCTGGCCAGCAAATCTGCTTTAGAGCCAGAGAACCAGGTCAGTAGAGCTGCTTTAGAGCCAGAGAACCAGGTCAGGAGAGCTGCTTTAGAGCCAGAGAACCAGGTCAGCAGAGCTGCTCTAGAGGCAGAGAACAAGTTCAGCAGAACTGCTTTAGAGTCAGAGACCCAGGTCAGCAGAGCTGCTTTAGAGCCAGAGGACCAGGTCAGCAGAGCTGCTGTAGAGCCAGAGAAACCAGGTCAGCAGAGCTGATTTAGGGGGAGAGAACCAGCTCAGTAGAGCTGCTTTAGAGTCAGAGAACCAGGTCATTAGAGCTGCTTTAGAGTGAGAGAACCAGGTCAGCAGAGCTGCTTTAGAGGGAGAGAACCATGTCAGCAGAGCTGCTTTAGAGCCAAGGGACCAAGTCAGCAGAGCTGTTCTAGAGCCAGAGAACAAGTTCAGCAGAACTGCTTTAGAGCCAGAGACCCAGGTCAGCAGAGCTGCTTTAGAGCCAGAGGACCAGGTCAGCAGGTCTGCTGTAGAGCCAGAGAAACCAGGTCAGCAGAGCTGATTTAGAAGGAGAGAACCAGGTCATCAGAGCTGTTTTAGAGCCAGAGAACCTGGCCAGCAAAGCTGCTTTAGAGCCAGAGAACCAGGTCAGCAGAGCTGCTTTAGAGCCAGAGAACCAGGTCAGCAGAACTGCTCTAGAGCCAGAGAACCAAGTCAGCAGAGCTGCTTTAGAGCCAGAGAACCAGGTCAGCAGAGCTGCTTTAGAGCCAGAGAACCAGGTCAGCAGAGCTGCTTTAGAGCCATAGAACTAGGTCAGCAGAGGTGCTTTAGAGCCAGAGAACCAGGTCGGCAGAGCTGCTCTAGAGGCAGAGAACAAGGTCAACAGAGCTGCTTTAGGGGGAGAGAACCAGCTCAGTAGAGCTGCTTTAGAGCCAGAGAACCAGGTCAGCAGAGCTGCTGTAGAGCCAGAGAAACCAGGTCAGCAGAGCTGCTTAAGAGGGAGAGAACCAGGTCAGCAGAACTGCTTTAGAGCCGGAGAACCAGGTCAGCAGAGCTGCTCTAGAGCCAGAGAACCAGGTCAGCAGAGCTGCTTTAGAGCCATAGAACCAGGTCAGCAGAGCTGCTCTAGAGGCAGAGAACCAGTTCAGCAGAACTGCTTTAGAGCCGTAGAACCAGGTCAGCAGAGATTTTTAGAGATAGAGAACCATGTCAGCAGAGCTGCTTTAGAGCCATAGAACAAGGTCAGGAGAGCTGCTTTAGAGCCAGAGAACCAGGTCAGCAGAGCTGCTCTAGAGGCAGAGAACCAGGTCAACAGAGCTGCTTTAGGGGGAGAGAACCAGCTCAGTAGAGCTGCTTTAGAGCCAGAGAAACAGGTCAGCAGAGCTGCTCTAGAGCTAGAGAAACCAGGTCAGCAGAGCTGCTTTAGAGGGAGAGAACCAGGTCAGCAGAGCTGCTTTAGAGCCAGAAAACAAGGTCAGCAGAGCTGCTCTAGAGCCAGAGAACTAGGTCAGCAGAGCTGCTTTAGAGCCATAGACCAAGGTCAGCAAAGCTACTCTAGAGGCAGAGAACCAGGTCAGCAGAGCTGATTTAGAGGGAGAGAACCAGGTCAGCAGAGCAGCTCTACAGCCAAAGATTCAGGTCAGCATAGCTGCTCTACAGAAATTGAACTAGGTCAGCAGAGCAGCTTTTGAGCCACAGAACCAGGTCAGCAGAGCTGCTTTTGAGCCACAGAACCAGATAAGCAGAGCTGCTCTAGAGCCTAAGAACCAGGTCAGCAGAGCTGCTCTAGAGCCAGAGAAGCAGGTCAGCAGTACTGATTTAGAGCCAGAGAACCAGGTCAGCAGAGCTGCTTTAGAGCCAGAGAACCAGGTCAGCAGATCTGCTTTAGAGCCAGAGAACTAGGTCAGCAGAACTCCTCTAGAGCCAGAGAACCAAGTCAGTAGAGCTGCTTTAGAGCCAGAGAACCAGGCCAGCAGAGCTGCTTTAGAGCCAGAGAACCAGGTCAGCACAGCAGAGCTGCTTTAGAGCCAGAGAACCAGGTTAGCAGAGCTGCTCTAGAGCCAGAGAACCATGTCAGCAGAACTGCTTTAGAGCCATAGAAGCGGGTCAGCAGTGCTGCTTTAGAGCCAGAGATCCAGATCAGGGGAGCTGCTCTGTAGCCTAAGAACTGGGTCTGCTGATCTACTCTAGAGCCAGAGAACCAGGTCAGCAGACCTGCAGTAGAGCCAGAGAACCAGGTCAGCAGAGCTGCTTTAGAGCCAGAGAACCAGGTCAGCAGAGCTGCTCTAGAACCTAAGAACCAGGCCAGCAGAGCTGCTCTAGAGCCAGAGAACCAGGTCAGCAGAGCTGCTGTAAAGCCAGAGAAACCAGGTCAGCAGAGCTGCTTTAGAGGGAGAGAACCAGGTCAGCAGAGCTGCTCTAGAGGGAGAGAACCAGGTTAGCAGAGCTGCTCTAGAGCCAGAGAACCATGTCAGCAGAACTGCTTTAGAGCCATAGAAGCGGGTCAGCAGAGCTGCTTTAGAGCCAGAGAACCAGATCAGCAGAGCTGCTCTGTAGCCTAAGAACTGGGTCTGCTGATCTGCTCTAGAGCCAGAGAACCAGGTCAGCAGACCTGCTTTAGAGCCAGAGAACCAGGTCAGCAGAGCTGCTCTAGCTGACACTGACTGACTGACTGACACTGACTGATTGACACTGACTGACACTGATTGACTGACACTGACACCGACTGACACTGATTGACACTGATTGACTGACACTGACTGACTGACACTGACTGACTGACACTGATTGACTGACACTGACTGAATGACACTGACTGACACTGATTGACTGACACTGACTGACACTGATTGACTGACACCTACTGACTGACTGACACTGACACTGACTGACTGACACTGACTGACACTGACTGACTACTCTCTACTACTCTACTACTCACTCTCTACTACTCTCTCTGTACAACTCACTCTCTACTACTCACTCTCTACTACTCACTCTCTACTACTCATTCTTTACTACTTTCTACTACTCACTCTCTACTACTCAATCTCTACTACTCTCTCTCTATTACTCTCTACTATTCACTCTCTACTACTCACTCTCTACTACTCTCTAGTACTCTCTCTACTACTCACTCTCTACTACTCTACTACTCACTCTCTACTACTCTACTTCACTCTCTACTACTCTCTACTACTCTCTCACTAGTACTCACTCTCTACTACTCACTCTCTACTATTCACTCTCTACTACTCACTCTTTACTACTCTCTACTACTCACTTGCTACTACTCTCTACTACTCACTCTCTACTACTCTCTACTACTCACTCTCTACTACTCTCTACTACTCATTACTACTCTCTACTACTCTCTACCACACTCCCTCTACTACTCTACTACTCACTCTCTACTACTCTCTCTCTACTACTCACTCTCTACTACTCTCTTTACCGCTCTTACTACTCACTCTACTATTCACTCTCTAATACTCACTCTCTACTACTCTCTACTACTCACTCTCCACTACGTAATCTCTACTACTCTCTCTCTGCTACTCACTCTCTACTACTCTACTGCTCTCTACTACTCTCTCTACTACTCGCTCTCTACTACTAGCTCTCTACTACTCACTCTCTACTACTCTCTACTACTCTCTACCACTCACTCTCTACAACTCTACTACTCACTCTCTACTACTCTCTCTCTACTACTCACTCTACTACTCTCTACTACTCACTCTCTACTATTCTCTTTACTACTCACTCTCTACTTCTCACTCTCTACTTCTCACTCTCTACTACTCACTCTCTACTACTCGCTCTCTACTACTCTCTACTACTCACTCTCTACTACTCACTCTCTACTACTCGCTCTCTACTACTCTCTACTACTCACTCTCTACTACTCTCTCTACTTCTCACTCTCTACTACTCACTCTACTACTCTCTACTACTCACTCTCTACTACACACTCTACTACTTGCTCTGTACTACTCGCTACTACCCACTCTACTACTCACTCTCTACTACTCCCTACTGCTCACTCTACTACTCACTCTCTACTACTCACTCTCTACTACTCCACTACTCTCTACCACTCATTCTCTAATACTCTACTACTCTCTACTACTCTCTCTACTACTCACTTTCTACTACTCTCTACTACTCCCTCTCTACTACTCTCTCCCTACTACTCTCTACTATTCACTCTCTACTACTCACTCTACTACTCATTCTACTACTCACTCTCTACTACTCACTCTCTACTATTCTCTTCTACTACTTTCTACTACTCACTCTAATACTCACTCTCTACTACTCTACTACTCACTCTCTACTACTCACTCTACTACTCTCTACTACTCACTCTCTGCTACTCTCTCTACTACTCTCTACTATGCTCTACTACTCACTCTCTACTCTCTAATACTCACTCTCTACTCTCTACCTCTCTCTCTACTACTCTCTACCTCTACCTATCTACCTCTACACCTCTACCTCTCTACCTCTACCATTTATATATATGTATGTGTGTGTATATATATGTATACATAATTATATAAACATATATAAAATGCATATCTATATAAATACAAATATAAATGCATGCATACATATACATATACAAATACAAATGCATGGTATGTACATGAAAGTTTGAGAAACCCTAATACAAGCAAAGCTAAAAAGCCACCTAATTATAAACAGAATTGCTTTAAATTAAACAAGGGCGAAACCTATTGCATTTTCAATGCTTGCTTACTTTGGTACCATCAAGAAGGCATTCAGATGTGTCACACATTTGCCATAAATTCAGAATGTAAGCACTCTAGTTGCTCATTAGATCACTGTAGTACAGATACTGCTCACCAGGGAAGTCAGCTGCTGGTATTCAAAGTGAATGTTTCAGTCTGCATGTCAGAATTTTTTAATGAAATAGAAGAGGATTTGAGAAGTCAAAATGTGCCCTAATTTTTCTTTCTGCAGCACTAATCATAATTTCTGTGGCAAAATGAACTCCCTCATTTTGCTCCTTTGCAAATTAAATGTTTTAAGTGTTACCACTTTATTCCACTCAAGATGGCTTCAGGTGTGCCATACTTTTGTCATAAGTAAGACTGTTAGCGTTCTAGTTGTTCCTTAGAACACTCTGGGACATTCTGTCATTGGGCTATTTTTGGGCTACATCTGGGTGATATTTGTTCTACATTTGGGCTCTTTTGTCTCTGGTGACCATCTTGGGAGACTTATTTGTTATGATGTTTCCTAATTTCCTCATTTACTACAGTCTCCTCAGTAGGAAATACTTTCAGTTTTTTACTTTGATTCCATCAATGAGGCATTCAGATGTGTCACACATTTGCCATGAATTCAGAAAGTTAGCACTCTAGTTGCTTATTAGATCACTGTAGTAAAGCTACTGCTCACCAGGGAAGTCTGTTGCTGGTATTGAAAGTGCAGGTTTCAGTCTGCATGTCAGAATTTTAATGAAATAGAAGAGGATTTGAGAAGTCATTCGAAATGTGCCCTAATTTTTCTTTCTGCAGCACTAATCATACTTTCTATGGCAAAATGAACCCCCCCATGCTGTTCCTTTTTAAATTAAATGTTTTAAGAGTTACCACTTTATTCCAATCAAGATGGCTTCAGGTGTGCCATACGTTTGTCATAAGTAGGACTGTTAGCACTCTAGTTGTTCTTTAGAACACTCTGGGAAGCTGCAGTAGAACACAAAGGAATCAACTGACAGTCTCTGCTCTTGTTGGATATACATGTTTTACTGAGAATGTCAGACTTCATTCTCACATGACTGAGAAAGATAATGTGAATTTACAGAAAATATGCTCTCAGTTTAGCTTATAGATCACCTTCCAAACCTCTGTGGGAAAAGCATGAGAAAATAGTTTTCTCTAAAACATGATTCATGATATCACAGTAGAAGGCTTCTTCACATGGTAAAATCACCTTAGAACACACCACAATTCCTAAAATTAGTATGGTACTATCAACAAATGATTTATAATGTAACTAAAATCTTAAAACCTTCTATTAACTGCAATGCTTTGTAATGAGGTGCTATCATGTATATTGGTCCCAAGAAGGCTGCCAACAATTTCTGGTTTGGAGTGTTGACAGACAGTTGACAGCCAATCAGCATGCAGCTCGTGCTCGGAATGCTAGATATATATATTTTTTTCTTTTGATTTTCTCAGGAACTACTGGATGGATTTACACCATTTAAGCATCAGAGTGATCTGCGAATCAGACTCTACCATTTTGCCAAATTTCATGTAATTCCGTTCAGCAGTTCGGGCTGTAGCAGTGTCTAATCGTCCAATGGAAAATAACATGGGGAAAACACATTTTGGGACCCCCCTTTTTTTTCTCAGCCCCCACTTGACAAATCCCCCCAAAACTTTCAGGGAAGGAGCGGAGCGAAACGGGCCATCTTCTTTGAGAAATTCGCGAAGATTCGTCCACCGGCGCCAAAGTTATTCCAAATAGAATGTTGTGGATTTCCTATGGAAACTAGGTCCTAACTATAACTACCTACTGGCGACCGCCAGTAGGTAATATATATATACACATATATAAATATCAGTTGGAAATAAAAGGATTTCCACAGCTGAACAATTACCACCAAGTATTCATTCTATCTCAGGTTCGGGAGTGGAGTGGTTATAGACACTCCCAGGTGGATACTCATAGAGAAAGAAGTCTAATAAAAATCCATTAAGTTAACAAACACCAAAACATACTCTATGTTCTTCACTTTTTTCACCGAATGAGTGTCTTTTGCCAACCAGCTTAAGAAAATATTTGTATCCTCCAAGGCACAATTCTAGGAAAACCATCAGATTCAAATTAAGAGGAAAGGCCTTTATTAGTCTAAATGCCTATGTCTAGGTAAATGAAAATGTTCAAATACTGGGAAAAACATACAACTAGGGCTGTTTCTATTGAATTAAACTATGCCATGACTTTAAATGTTTAGTTGAGACACATGCCATCATTTCTGAAAACAAGAATGAATATACAAACAGTTCATACCCAGGAGTGATTTTTAATGAGGTTGTATAGGTGAAACAACTATGAGGCTTACTTAGAGTTAGCAGGATGTGGATGAATGTTCCAAATTGGTATTTCAACCATCCTGCACATTGAAAAATAATTTGCTATACGTAGGGTTTTTGCGATCTGGTGTCCGGATGCTGTCTCCACCGCCTATCACCACCTCAGTTGATGGCTTCTAAGTTGAAAAATGGACTGCTAGGGCATTGAAAAAACAACATTCGCTAAGCCATATTTAGGGTCTATTCTCTGCTGGCAGATCCATGGAGGAAAATACTCTACACCGGTTATAAATAAAAAGAAGTACCACCAGCCAAACTCTGCATACACCCACTCCATAATTAACACAGGCAAGATGTCCTGGTTGCTGAAAGCCTTTAGAATATATGTGGGAGAGGTTGTGGACCAATTACCTGCTATTGTACAGAATATAGGGCAAGTACACAATAACGTTGTTACTAAAATCTACATTTTTGTTAAAATAGGGGTCTTCACTTTTAAGATAATGTTGACCATACACCACAGATAAGTGAAGGTAACCATGTCACTTGTAAACCCACATTGCTAATCAAATGAGAAAAAATAAAAATATTAATGTTTTTAGAATGTCCAAAATGTGAAGTTCTTACAAAATCAAACAACTGTAAAAATGTTGAACCACATATAAAACATCCACTCACAATATGTAATCCATTGGTTCCAATACCCTTGTTACTTACTGTTAGGCCTGTCAGCCTTAGGATGGTTCCCCCAAATGTTTTGCCTTACTCCTCCTATTTCGTCGGTCTCCTTTTTGTTGGCCTTAGCACTTTACTACTGCTAACAAGTACTAAAATGTGTGTACTCATATCCTTAAACAAAGAAGCGTTGGCTTACACCCAATTGGCAAATTTTACATATGAGTCCGTGCTAAAGTGGTGCCATTGCAGCATGTGTGTGCAGGTTAAACTGCCATTTCGACCTGTCAAAATAAACCTTTTGCCAGGCCTAGGACTTCTTTTATAATACATATGGTACTCTTGGCGGACATTCACAACGGACCTTACCTCTGTGGCGACTGGAGTTTTGGTGGTAGCAGCCTTGTCTCTGTTGTGCTGCACAGCGACCTGTTAAAGCTAGCGGTACCCGCTGCGCGGGTCCCGCGTCGCGTGGGTGAGAACAACTTGCACCCTTGTGTCCCCTGGGCGTGGAGGGACTTGAGGATCCTTGTTTCTGCAGGGCTGCGAGCAGGCGGGAGGCGCAGGACTACCTGTCCCAGGAGCGCCCGCCCGCCCTAACTCATTCCACCTGGTCAGCTCTCCCTGCAGGCTCCTCCCCCTTTTCACCCTAGTATCCTATAAACACGGACGACAGTCCCGCTGCGCGGAAGCGCGCGGGAGCGCCCGGGAGAAGCCCGGGACAAGGGCGGGACCGTCTGTGGCCGTCCGGGGCCGAAGGAGGCCGGGCTGGGCCACCACCCCTGGTCAGTGTGAAACTCCATCTACCATAGTAAGTGACATAGCTTCCCTTGTACTGTTTTGTTACCATTATGGCAACTGCTGCAAATACAAGTCCTGCAACCAGCCATTCAACGTCTCTTCCCACAGAGTCTGGCCCCTTGGCCATCGGTCCTTTAGATAAATTCTTTTTTAATCGCTCACTTGCAATAGATAAAGAACTAACTTTGGCAGAGAAGCGGGCCGAGCGCAGGCTTTCTATCGAAATACTTAAGAACTCTACGGACAAGTTTCCAAATGTAGTCTATCCCACTTTGGTAACCCCTCTATCATCAGTGAGCATCCCGGTTACAAACAGAGACTCTGAGGCCTCGGGGGATAAAACAACTGAGACTGTCGTAGCAGTTTTAAATAATACCAGTGGTAGTATATCTGACCTACTATTGCATACTGATGCGGGTCCTCATGTTGTATCGTTTAATTCTAAAACTGGGGCTAAAAGGAAATGTCCAGTTTCTGTTAAAAGGTGTAAAAAAATGGTCCAACCACTACCAAAAATCAGGAAGTTACATAAACTTGTGATCAGTGGGAATCCAGTTAAAGAACCAGTGCAAAGAACAGGATGTGTAACGTCAACTATTCCTACTTCCCAGGATATCCAAGATAAAGTGGACAATTCATGTTCTGTTCCCAAAGCATCAAGTAATGGTAGCGATGTACTATTCGCAAATGTGCTTCCAGAACTGGAAAAAATGTTTAGATTGGTACTCATTCCCATTGAGGATAGAATTGCAAAACTCATAGATAGGTTAAACCACTTTGAGCAAGCAACTTTAGACAATTTCTATTCTACTAAATCCCTGATTAAAACGAGTAGGTTGGAAACAAGCTCAAATTCTCAGGTTGTAAATAACCCCCACACACAGGACAAGGGTAGAAATCCAAGAAATGGCTCACCTATACCTTCCAAACAAAATAAACCCCCAGCTAAAGCCACCACAAAACCCTTAGTTAGGGTTGAGAAAGCTACTTCAGGTTCTGAATCATCGCAGTCCAACTCAACACATCCCGTACAGTCCCCATTACCCCGGCCACAAAACCAACCGGCCGTTGTAAACGTTGTGGCTACTTCGTGCCAACAAGTGGGTAAAGTACCAGCTTTTGTGAACACAATTACCAATACATGTATACCTCCTAACATCACGGGGGTAGGAAATAGGGTCAGTGTTAACCAGTCGGCTGTTAAAGCCACAACAGCACCCCTTGCTAATAATAAGCAGGTGCAGAAACCAGTCCCCCAACCTCCTCCCCAAGTTCCCAAACCTATCCCAACGCCCTTGCAAAAGCCACCTCATAGAAAACCCCCGATTAATCTTACTCCAGACTCCTTCCCCTATGTGGCAGTTCTCATCAATGTACCATCTTTACCCCCAGGGCAGAGAGAAAATTTCCAGATGCTTAAAAATAAGATCATGCACTGGTTAAAGGAAAATCGTCCTCTGCCGGGTGACATTGATGGGTTAATAATAGGGGCAAGGAGAATAGACTGGATGGGTTACACACCTAAAACCCTGGGGGGAGACTGTATAGTGGTTAATTTTCAAGATCCTAGGGTGGTGGGATGGATAACAAGGCAAGGATGGGGAACAAATAAGGGCGGTATTGGTATTGTGGACCTCACTTTCTTTTACCCCAGATCAACAAGTGTAACCACAAGCCTACTCAACGAGCCAATAGTCCCCCCAAAGGCGCAATGGCCAGTGACTTCTTTACCACCTCCCCATGTCAGTTTCAATTGTACCCCACATACACACAATAATCCCCATGTAGGATGGCAGGACTCAGGGTGGGGCTATTGACATACTGGTACTGACAACGTGGGTGGAATTACAAAAGAAGTAGAGGAGCTAGGAGATGTCTGTGGTAACATTATTGCTACAGACATTAAGGAGAACAGTAATGAGGCCGGGTGTGTGGCCGATGAATGTGGTTCTAGACTAGTAACAATAAAACCAAATGTCTTACACCCTGTAACGGATGATTTAGCTGTGGTCACAGTAGATGACCCAGAAAGGCTGGCAAACCTAACGGGGATATCGATGTCGTCCCATGATTCTCCAATCGCTAAATCTAGGGACGGGACATATGCAGATATTGGCACCTTTTTGTCTTGGAATGTCGCCGGATTGGCTAGCAAGTTGGATTCCCAACTTTGGGTGGATTTTATAAGTGGTTTTGACATCTGTTGTTTTCAAGAAACCTGGGCTTGTGATCCATTATTTTGCTTAGGTTACTTGAATTACTATATACCTGCCACAAAAGGGGGAAGAGGGAGGCCAAAGGGTGGCCTAACTGTGTGGGTTAGACAGGGTTTGCATATTGATATAAAAATCCTAGACCAGGGAAATTGTGATTTACAAGCCCTTAGAATCTCTGTTGTAAATGGTGCACCAATAGATTTATACAATGTCTATGTGAGAGGTGGTAAAGAAGTCAATCCATCTACAATTGAGTTGTTGTCCGACGTTATGGAGGTTAATTCCCAGGGTAATTTAAAGATAGTTGCCGGGGACCTAAACAGGACCTTTGAACCCTTGACCTGTACAAATGTCCTTATCGAGTGTGAAGAGGACAATCTATGGGGAGTACCTTCCTTAAACTTACAACCTGTGAAGCGATGGACTAAAGAGATTCTCCTACTAAATGGAATATGTTTGGAATATGGTCTAAGAGCCCTCAATGGTAGGACACCCGGGGACAAGGAGGGCAGTTTTACCTTTGATAATGGTATTAATAGGAGCCGAATTGACTATATATTGTGTAGTCTCCAGCTGTGGAATGGGGTTGTTGACATGGTAATCAGGCCCCGGGTTGAAAGTGACCACAACCCCCTATGTGTGTCACATAAGTGGTGGAATGTAGGTTCAAGAAATCCTAATGAGACACATAACGAAACTCCTCTGTTAAGTAACGATGAGCGAAGGTTAAAATGGCCCAAGGTGACAGCAAACGAAGTCACTATGACATACATAATTAATATGGTAGATTGTGCTATTTCTGCGATTGAAGCAGTAGCCCTAGTAGCTCCTGGGGACAATGTTATCACAGATATCCACAATAAGTTATTCTCCGCCTTAAGACCATGTTTTTTTATAAAGCAAAGAAAAGGGAAGAAAACTAAAGAAGTGGGTAGGTGGTTCGATAACCATTGTAGAGCAGCACGCCTAGACTTGGGGCATGCGATAAGGAACAGGGATCTTGCAGCAGTAAGAATGAACAGGAAATTGTACAAAGCAGCCATCTATTGTGCAAAAAAGAAATGGGACGAAGACCACTGGGCCCAATTAAAAGAAGCCTCTGATAATAAAGACCCAATGTTATTTTGGAAAATTATCAAGTGGGGTAGTGGTGTGGGCCCTGCAAAACCCGACAATAATGTACCAGTGGAATCCTGGGTTGACTATTTTGGGCCCCAGTATGCGGAAAGTAATAAGTCTGTGAAAGCTGATGAAATAACTCCGGTCTACGCAACAGATGATCTGTTTTCCCTTAGTGAAGTGGTAACTGCCATTAGTTCTGCGAAATGCGGGAGGGCGCCAGGCCCAGATGGTATCCCCCCTGATATTTTTAAACACGATGTGGCCAGATGGGCGAGATACATCCTCCTTGTGGCAAATGCATTAGCAAAGGGGGCAGTGGTTCCAGATATCTGGAAATGTGCAACCATTATCCCCGTCCACAAGAAGGGCGACCGCTCATTGCCTGCTAATTACAGGCCTATAAGCTTAATAGCCACCGTGCAGAAGATAGTCGGGAGAATGGTAACCAACCAGCTGATGGACTGGGTAGAAGATAACAGTGCCCTCTCGCCATACCAGGCGGGATTTAGGCGTGCTACTAGTACCATCGACCAGGTCTTTCGATTCATAATATTGCGGTGGAAGACCGTTGAGCTGGGGAGGGGCAGCCTGTATGTCGCGTTCGTTGATCTACGGGCTGCGTTCGATCTAGTCCCCAGGTACAAACTATGGTCGGTGCTCCAAAAGCTGGGGATTCCTGCAGAACTGTTAACTTTAATCATGCAACTGCACGAATCCAACTATGCCAGAGTCCAATGGGGAGGAAGTAGCGAGACAACGGTGGACTTTCCTGTTGAAAGGGGTGTTAGGCAGGGATGTTCCATGGCCCCTCTACTTTTCTCGTTATTCATTAACGGGATAGTCGAGAGAATGTTGAGGGCTAGTGTTGACGCCCCATCGTTAGCGGACACCAGGGTCCCGATCCTGATGTTCGCTGACGACACTCTTATTTTGTCAAAGACTCCTATGGGGCTACAACGTGCATTAGGCATCTTTGATGCTTTTTGCTTGGAGCATGGGCTAGAGGTAAATGTAGGAAAAACCAAACTAATGGCCTTCTCTGCCGGACGCAGAAGCGATCCTAAAATTACCCTAAATAACAGCAGGCTCGATATAGTCAAGGAATTTACATATTTGGGAGTGCAGATTGCGGGGGGGACTGGCTGGACGCATCACGTGAATAAAGTAGTCCTAAAGCACCAGCAGCTATCGGGGGCCCTAAGGGGGGAACACCGTAAATCAAAAACAAAACCTATAAAACCCGCTTTGACGGTGTATGATGCGAAGGTTTTGGGTGCCACCTTATACGGCGCAGAACTATGGGCTTGGAATGGTCTGACGGCTCTTCAGACTTCCGAGAACAAGTTCATGCGTGGTATTACAGGACTTCCTCAGAGCACCCCCCTAATCCCATTGTTTCTGGAGCTTGGCAGACGCACGATTATCGACAGAGCTCGATTGCGGCCAGTTCTTTACTGGAGGCGCCTCTGGACGACTCCGGAAATAAGACAGTACGCTGAGAGCTTTCTGTGGATAATCCGGGAAGATATCTTCCACAAAATAAAATGGTTAAAACATCTGAAGACCATGTTGGAAAATCTAGGGTTCTCAAATCTTTGGAATAACCCCGAGGGAGAAACCTTCCCAAGTAAAGAAGCTCTTAAAAATCAATATTGGGATTGGGTGGGTGGCAAGATGCTGAATGACAATAGGGCAGATTCTATGTCTGGCCGTTTTCTGGAGACCAAAATTTCACCTGTCTTGGAAAACTATTGGGATAATGTCACGGTACCAATGGACAGGAAACTTGTCTTCCAGCTGAGGTCAGGATCTATCCCACTCAAGAAATTGACATCTGGTTGGCACAGACCCACTAACAGTCTATGTCCTGCCTGCGAAAATGCTGAGGAGAGCCTTGGCCACTTTCTCTTTTCATGTGAAGCCTATGTGAATCCAAGGAGGAAATGGCTCTCGCCGGTTTGTAAAAATTTGGGGACACGCGAAAGTTCAGTGGCTCTAAGAATCCTATGCACAACACAGCAGGATTCGATAGTTATGGGTGTCGCCAAATACATGGGTTGGGCGTGGGCGATAAGACGACGGTTCTTGGGGGGTCGTATGTAATCAGGTATTCCTTTTTAATGTTTTTTATGTATTAGGCATTTATTGTTTTATCTGTAATGTTGTATGAGCGTACTGTGTTTAATGGATCTTTTATTCTGTATTATGTATTTTGTAAATATTCTGATTTAATGTGCTTTTATGAGAATTGTCTCGAATAAAGCTTATACAAACAAACAAAAAACATATGGTAGGCCCTAAATAGCCCATAGGGTAGGGTGAAGTGTATTTAAAAAGTTGGACATTGCTTTAAGACTGTCTCTCCCATAGGATGGCATTGTGTTACCTTATTGCATTTAATAAATGATAACTTCAATTGAGAGCAGGTAGGAATCTCGAGTTTGGTGTCTGAGGAATGTTAATTTAAAAACCTCTTTAAGTCAAGATTTTAAGTCCTATTTCTGAAAATGGCACTTTTAGAAATTTGGTAATTTCTTGTTTTAGCCATTTGGTGACTGCAGCTGGTATCCTTGGTCACATGACTAAGTGCAGCTGGCAGTCTGTCTTTTTGTATTGCTCCTAGACAGTGAAACAAAGGGAGAATAGGTGTTGGCAGGATGGGCCATCACTGACTTGATAGGGGTGGAGCTGTCACCTACTACACTTGAACTTCACAAAGCCTCTGGCTCAGCACACTCACAAAGGGTTTGACACTAGTCGTTTGTGCCTCATAGAGAAGCTGGGGCCAGGGTAGGGAGACAGGGAATTCCAGATACATCTGGGGGTGGAAACCTCCAGAACTTTCTCATACTTCAAAGCTTGCACCAAGTATACATATTGGACCCTCAGACACAACTCTTCAGTACACCTCTGGAAGTCTCAGAAGAACTGCTATGCTGCAAGAAGGACTGCTACTCTGCTGCCCTGCTACTCTGCTGTCCTGCTGCCCAAGTGAGAAGGGCTGGGCCAGCAGTTTGAACCCAGAACCACCAGAGTGACTCCAAGGGCTATATGGCTGACATCCTTATCAGTGCATCAAGGACAGAAAAGGCTTCAGCTACCTTTGGCCCCAGCACCTGGACTCTGTATGCTGTGAGTCCTGCTCCCCAAGTGGTGCCACCTCAGTCCTGGACCCTTTGAAGAGGGCCTGAAGGTACTCTGCCAGCCCCAGCTGTGGTCCAAGCAGAACCAAGCCATCATAATGCATCATCTTGCAGCTCAGCTTCAAAACCACCAATGTGCGATGCATCCCTGATACAGGACCCTGCAGCTCTTTGGAGCCAACGATGTGCGGTGCCTCCCCAATGCACAACCATGCATTACAGCTCTGCAACTCCTCGGAACCCTCAATGCGAGAAGCATCCTCAATCTAGGACCTTGCACCACTACTCTGTAGCTCCCTGGTATCGCCGCTGTACAATGCATCCCCAATGCAGAAATTTGCAGTGCAGCCAATGGTCCATCGGAACTACCACTGCGCAACACACCCTCCATGCCGGAACTCTCAAAGATCAGCAACCCGTATTTAAGGTATTTTGTTCAGTGGGCCTAACTTGCAGCCAGATTCATGAAAACCGAAATCTGCGAGTTCTAAATAGCGATTAATACCGAATCGCTATTTAGAACTCGCAGAATGGGATTCATCAAAAACTGCGAGAAAATAAAGCGAATCGCTACTGTCCGCAAAAGGTGATAGCGATTATTCAAATTCGCAGAAAAATCGCTAAATCCGTCCATTTCCGTGTAGGAATAGCGATCTCGCAAATAGCGAGATCGTAAATTGCGATCTCGCTAATAGCGAGATCGCAAAAACGGGAAGTCGCATTTCGAGCACAGTGATGACATCACAACCAGGAAGCAGGCAGTTCCCTTCCCCATTGAGAACACTGAGGCAGAGATTGAAGCAGCACCACACAGAGCTCCTCTCAAAACACCTCCAGACTTGGATAATTTGGATATTGCAGACTGCAGCTATGCCTCAGGATGCAGCAGCAGGGCCCAGTGACACCGGGCGCAAGCGCAAGATAAAATTTTCCGAGCAGGAGCTGGAGCATTTAATCGATGGAGTCTGCCATGACCACAACAAACTATTTGGCAAGGACTCCAGGAGGGTGCCTGAGGCCGAGAAACGGCGACTGTGGCTGCGCATCGGCGCCAGAGTCAACGCAGTTTGAGTAACACAGAGGTCCATAGACGACCTCAAAAAGAGGTGGTACGACCTCCGAGGTCATGCCAAGGAGAGGGTGGCTGAGAGGCTGGGTGAGAGCCTTGTCACTGGAGGGGGAGATCCAACAGTCCCTCCCAACACCCCCTTGGAGGATCGTGTGGAGGACACACTGCAGCATGAGGCATGTGTTGGGGTTATCCCTCTGGACTCATCCCGACCCACCCAAGACAGCCAAGGTAAGTGGCATGCGACTGCGACCCTGTCCCCTAACAATGGCCATGACCGTATAGCCTCCCATGATCAACCCCTGTCATGCAGCCCATGCACATCAGAACATGCCCTATTGCATTGTGGGACATGTAGTCTGCCCACAACTTACAAAAACTCCAATGCAGCCAGACATGTCCCAATGTCCGCAATGCAACAGCCAGTCAGGGAATGGTAGCCAGCATGCATGTACCAACTGCACATGTCAAAGAGACATGCAATTAATCTACGTCCACTTTCCATCACAGGTGGCGCAGATAACACCAGCAGTGACAGCGAGAGGCTGCAGATAGATGAGGTACCAGAGGAGCCTGAGGGTGAGGAGGAGCAAACATCCACACAACCAGCACCATCTGGCCAAGCACCAGTGCCACCATGCAGACCACCACCAGAAACGCCAGCTCCATCAGGCACAGCACCAGTGCCACCATGCAGACCACCACCAGCAACGCCTGCTCCATCAGGCACAGCACCAGTGCCAGCTGCAAGACCCATCCCAGTGGCACCATCAACATCAGGTGCTGCTAGACATGCGACACAGCGCACACCCACTGTGGGCAGCCAGCACAGCAGGCATGTCAGGGAGCCTCAGCAGAGTACAGCATGCACCAGCAGGAGGGCGATGGCTGTGCGTGTGCCAGGGCTCAGTATTGAGCGCCGCATGCTGCGCGTGCACCAATTGCAGGCACGACACCAAGGTGCCATACAACTGCAGCTCCACAACATAGGCAGAAATGTTGCCAATGTGTCTGATCGAATTGACCGGATGACAGCTGCCATGGAGGCAAACACTGCGGCCATCATCAGCCAGCGCAACATCGCCCGCCGCCGCCACCGCCAGCTACTCACGCGCCTCTCGGCCTACACGCGTTCCAACTACGTGATAGGAAATGCCACCTCCCAGCTCTCCCATCGGTGTCTGGCAATTCAGCTGCAGATGGTACAATGCAGCGAGGACGTGGCACGTGTACTTGAGCATGTGACCAGTGCTGTCCTGGCTCTACAACCAACTGGCCCAGCCAATGCTGGTGGGGATGACACAAGCGAGGGGACATCGAGTGCCAGCAGCCTGTCTGCATCACAGGTCGGTGTCCTACGCCGCAGCAGCAGGCCCAGTGTGGTATCACCTGCCCTGCTGGAGGAGGAGCCTGAGAGGCGAGTGGGTGCTGCGCGCCGGAGGCGCACATGACATTTCAATCCATAGGCAGGGACATGCTGCGGACATAAGCATGTCGTGTCTAAAACATTGAGCAGTATGGCGCAATACTCCTCACATGTAAATCATAACAATTATTCCATATTATTGTGCTATCAACAATATTATTTATTCAAGCATTGAACATCGGACTCCTGTCATTATTTCCATTGTCATGCATTTGTGAAGTGTTGGGTGAGGGGAGTGGGTGCACTAGAAACATTTCATTGTGATGTGCTTGCGCCGTCTGTGTCCTTCAGCTGGATGTTCCCCGCGTGCATGACGCGCATGTGCAGGTGACCGGTCGTCCCCTTCCGACTCACTGCCAGATATCTCTACAGGAATACCGCGCTTGGTAGCAATGTTGTGTAGTATTGCACACACAGCCACAATGCGGCAGCAGACATCAGGACTGTAGTACATGGCCCCACCAGTCTTGTGAAGTATGCGGAATCTGCTCTTCAGCAGCCCAAATGTCCTCTCAATGCAATTCCTTGGGCGTATGTGTGCTACATTGTAACGCCGTTGCTGTGGTGTAGCAGGGTTGAGGTATGGGGTGAGGAGGTATTCACGGAGAGCGTAGCCACTGTCACTTGAATGAGAGGAGCAGAGGGTGAGTGCCTGTGCAGCGCAGCTAGTTCATCACAGTGTAACATTGTGGGGCAAGTGTACTTACCAAGTAGGTGTCCTTCACTAAAGTCTCCCCTGGCCAGTCGTGTGTGGAGGCCGCAGTGCCGGAATATGAAGGAGTCATGTGTGCTCCCCGGGTACTGTGCCACTATTTCCGTGATGTATGTCTTGGCATTGCACACCATCTGGATGTTGAGGGAGTGGTAGGACTTGCGGTTGCGGTACATGTATTCCGTTTGTGCTGGTGGGCAGATGTGGATGTGGGTACAGTCAATGCATCCTATCACATGTGGAAATTGCGCTACATTGTAGAATTGATGCTTGGTCTCATCCAAGTCCTGTTGGCTGGTGGGGAATTTTATGTGCTGGTGTAGCTGGGTCAGCATTGCATCTAGGAAACTCCTTAGGCAGCGGGACATGGTGGGCTGGGATATCCCCCCAGCAGCGGCAACTATCCCCTGGAAGCTTCCGGAGGCCAGAAGGTGCAGGCTGCACAATACCTGAACATGTGTGGGCACGGCATTGGTCCGCCTTGTTGGGTGCTGCATCAGGGGGTCCAGGTCCTGGATTAGCTTGATGATCACTGGCCCATTCAGGCGGTACTTAGCGTATATTTGCTCTCTGGTTTGGCCCAGCAGGGTGACCCGCTGGCAGAATATCCTCTCCTGGATCCTGCGTCTGTTCCGTGCAGCTCGCTGTAGCCTTCGCCGCCTGACCACCATGTAGTCCTGGCATTGTGAGAGTCCTAATGCTGCAGCTGCATCTCCTTAAGTGTGTTTGGTCAGGCCAGCACCTGTTGCTGATTGGGAAACGGTTTTCCAATTTTTATTTTTTTTACTTTGATGGTTACCACCTGCTTTGGGTTGTCCTTAAATTGCGCCTCGCAAACAACGATTTTTGGGTTTTTTGCTAATTGCGATTCTTCTTGAATAGCGATTGCGATTGTATTGCGATTTTGTATACTTATTCACAGACTCCGTGGTTTCTCGCTTTTTCAGAATCGCTATTGGGCTACTACCGGGATTCTGCGAATTCGCTATTATGTCTTAACGAATTCGCAATTTTTTTTCTTGAATACCTTTTTTATGAATTGCGATCACAATTGCTTTTTCGCAGCTATTGCGAACGCTATTTACCTTCATGAATCAGGCTGTAGGTCCCTTGATTCGGTCCATGCTTATTTGCAGTCGGCCTGAACTTGTGACTTTCTTCTGGTCTGCCGTGACTAGATTACCACAGTTGGTGCTTTCTTCTTCTAGGCTTTACTATAACTTAAATCTTTAAAACTGCATAAATCTGGTTCCACTGACTGGATTTGCATTTGTTTTGGTCTCAAATAATTAATTAGATTTTACTCTGTGTTTCTAAATAGGCATGGGATTTTTATTGTGTTGTATTTTCACTTTATTACTGTTTCAAATTCTGCTTAAATACATTGCACATTGCCTCTAAGTTAAGACTGACTGATGTGTGCCAAGCTCCCAAAGGCTTGCGCACAGCTTGATTTGATGTTTGCCTGTGTTTCACAAGAATTGTGGTTACAGCTTGAGTAGTACTTCACCCCCCTAAACCAGTAAGCCAATTTCCAATACATACAAACACTTATATAAATCTAACCTGTCAATTCATGTCATTTGCTTGCCCTTAATTTTCAACCCTCAGATATAAACATTAAAAGTACTTCCAGTATCTTTCAAGGCTTGTTTGGACACTGTACTGCAAATACCCCAACATGCAACATGTTAACAAACAATAGATCTTTAATTTGTAATCTTGAAAATCCAGACTTGGATTTACCGTGCAATCAAATATGTATGATATAATCTGCATTCCTTCTGACAACAAGAAAATAAAAATAAAAACTACAATTGTAAAATAAACTAAATGAATGGGCTTTTGGGGCATCTGCCACAGCTGTCGCTGAGGCTGGGACTGTATCCTTAGAATCCTGGTGCTTCCAGGTTGTAGAATGGCTATGGCTACTGTGGCTATGTAAGTTGATGAGGCTGAGGTGTACACATTAAAAGATTCCTTTCCACGTCTGTGTATCTAGTTTATGGAGGCTTCTGTCAATTTGACACTGGCAACAAGGATGGAATCCAAAAACACACATGCAAAGTACAATGGATTACCAAAATTACTAATGAATTTACTATAAAATCCAATCATCCCTAAGAAGGATCTCAACTCGTCCTTTCTTGTTGGCACGAAAGCACAGGCAGAAAGATGACTTTTCCCAATGCCCCTTGTGGGAAATACCTCAGACCCCTGTTTAAAATAGTGTCTGGAAAAATCTCCAAAAGGGGATGGGGGAGTTGGATAAAATAATAAACAATAAGAATGGGTGTGCTTCCTCTGATGATGTGACTTCATTCAATAGTGTGCGCCTCCTCCCCTCTGATTCTGCTATGCATTTCCCCCTGAGCACGGATTTACATGCATCCCAGTCTATCTGGGGCAAAGAAGCTGTTCCAGCATTGTCCTCAAAATATTACTCAGTACAGCCCCCTATAGTGTCTAGAAAGACCGGGTCCTCTAAGGACTCTAACTTTAGTTGCCATGTTGGTAATCAGGGCCTTTTCTATTCCCACTGAAAGTGCAGAAGAACCAGATTATGGTCTGATATGGTTAACTTTCGACTTTCATCTGGTCTTGCGGAACTAGAGATCCGTGGATGGTACCATGGTTATTTTAGGATATAGTTTTCAATAAAATATTTAAAAATTAATAACTCCAGGTCTACTGATACGATTTTGGTTGCTTTGATATCATTAAAATTCCTCTATTTTTCTAAATTGGTTTGGGATTTGTCTTGTGTTGTGTTATCACTTCATGACTGTTTGTGTGCTGCATAAATATTTTCTTTACACATTGCCTCTAAGTGAAGCCTGACTGTTTTTTTGTGAAAACCTACCCAGGGTTAAGTCCAAGTTAATATAGTGACTTTATGCGGTTTACCCTGCAAGGGATTGTGGCTGTTGCTTGACCAAGGCTCACACCCCAGTCAATCAACAACCCACTTTCCAACAACTACATTTTTAAAAGATTGCAGCAATAATGAGAGGATGGGTATAAAGCTTGTCTTTTTAATTGTATTTTTACGTCTATTGCTGTTCAATAATCAGAATAACATTTTATTTGTCATATGATGCAAAATATGAATGTCTCATATATCACATATGCATTTGCTTTATTCTGCATTATCATTGTTACTGTGGGCACACAGTATGCCAACATGGAAATAGAATCATTTGTGCTTCAATGTTTATGGGTAAACAGAGTTTACAATGCAACTTTTACCATGCACTACCTTTACCACGCAACTTTTACAACGCAATTCGTTACAACGAATTGCGATGGGGGGCGCTGTAGGATAGGTAATAGTTTAATTTACTATCCAACACCTTCCCTACTATCCACGGGGACTGGAGTTGGAATAGTAAATTAAACTATTCACTATCCAGCGCCCCCCAACGCAAGTCGTTGTAACGACTTGCGTTGTAAAACCTGCGTTGTAAAGGCATGCGTGGAAAAAGCATGCGTTGTAACGACATACATCCATGTTTATGTCATGCATGGGTGCTATGTTGCTAATTCCAGACTTTGATAGGTAAAATGTAACCAGCTTCGACCTTTAATAAATTTATAACATTTTACCTTGTATTACTATGTCTTACTGTGTTTTCCTAATAAAAACCATGGCATGTTTTATTTCGGAGTTCTTGAAAGTCAACTAAAATATTTCCAGGAAAAACACATTGAGATGATGACAAGCATTTTATAGCAAGGTAAGAATAGGTATTCTTAACCAGCATACTGCCCTCGCCTATTAAAAACGTCATACCGACTCTCATACACTCAACACCAGTAACTTTTGTGTGAGGTAGAACACCCTGAAACCACCTCAGAACTCTGACCCCTCTGTTCTGGCTTTCAAAGGATGTCCATGATGATACCCTAGCTGTATCTCTTGATGCCATAAAGGACTCAATTGCATTGAATGGGGCTATATGCTCAACACTCTCTGGAGAGTGCGTGTTAGAAATGGGGTTTCTGGTTGGCTAGGGTATGCACCTAAGCCAGGCAGAACCCACCACTCTAGTCAGGTCAAGGGAGTTACACACTGAAGATCACCCCTGCTCACCCCATTTGATAGCATGGCAGAGCAGTCAGGCTTATCCCGCACAGCAGTTACACACTTGGCACACCACAAAAGAAACTCCACACAGCGTTATATAAAAATATCCTTCAAAGTATCCATTAAAACACATTACATCACAATCATATATAGTATACTGTGCCACCAGGCACTCTTAATGACTTCACATGGATTACATAAATCACTAGGCGAATCGGGCTGCTGTCGTAAACATCAGTTTGCACAGCCCAGTATATACTGGCAGGATTATCTTTGGCATAAAACACTAGGAAAAAACAACATCAGTAGTGCATTATAGTACACACTTTTAAGTTGCCCACATTATAGTAATATCATGCCCATATCAGGCATATCACCATTACTAAACACCTACTACCTTGTAGGCTCCTTGGATACATGCCCGCCTACACCATGAAAAATGGGGTACACAAAATGGCTTGTCCTGTTATGTGGTATCTCTCTCTTTGGGTACCAAGAGGGACTCTCTGTGGTTGAACCACACACATGTATGTGCCTTTTTCAATAGTCTCATAGGGTAGCCCCTTTCAGTAAGATGAAATATCAATTCACTTGACTCCAGAAAGTAATCTTCCTTCGTGGAGCAATCCCTCCACAACCTTAAAAATTCCCCAAATGGTAAGTTGTCACTAAGGTTGCGGGGATGATGGCTGGAATAGCGCAATAAGGTGTTACGTTCACTAGTTTTTCTGTACAGAATGGTAAACAGTTTCTCATGCTCTGCTTTTATGGTTATGTACAGGAAGTTGACTGTGTATTCACTAGATTCTAATGTGAATTAGATATCACTCAAACAGTTGTTCAGCCAAGTGTGGAAGTCTTTTAGTTGATGTATAATCCCTTGCCATATGAGTAGCACATCGTCAATATACCGACGCCATAGTTCGATACACTGACTGTAGGCGTTCTGTTAGTTAAAGACATATGTATGTTCAAAATGGTCCTTATAAATAATTGCTAGGTTGGGCGCAAAACCTGCTCCCATTGCGACTCCCTTGGTTTGCAAGTAGAAGTCGCCCTGAAAGGTAAAAAAGTTCCTAGTCATGGCAATGTTGAGGAGTTCAATGATGAAGTTAGTTGGAACCTTGTGGGGTATTGGACACTTTTCCAGGGTTCTCCTAATGACTATCAGTGCCTCGCCCAGGGGGATATTGGTATGAAGTGATATTATATCTATGGTGACAAGAAGATTATTATCACTAGTGTGAGGACGATTGTTCACCAATTGAATGGTTTGCATAGTATCCCTCAAGTAAGTGATTGTGTTCTCTGAAATCGGTTTTGGAAATACATCTATATATTTGCGTAGTGGCTCTAACAACGAGCCACAACCAGAGATGATAGGTCTCCCTGGTGGGTCATGCATCCGTTTGTGAATCTTGGAGAAGGTAGACATTGTGGCCGTCCTAGTATATTTATTGTTCAAGTAGTCGAACTCATGTTCCCTCAAGAAACCACCCTCTAAGCCTTCAAGGGTAATATGCTTAATGATCTCAGCAATTTCTCTAGTGGGGTCTGATCTGAGTTTCTCATAATTGCCCTGCACTCCCAACTGAGACAGGATCTTTTTCTTATAATCCTGGGTGTTTTGAATGACAATAGCCCCCCTCATCGGCGGGCTTTATGACTATATTGTCATTGTTACTGAGTGATGTCAGAGCCAAACATTCATATTTGGTAATGTTACACCTAACATACTAACGTTATGAGAGAGATTTTGTGATATCCCGCAATACTACCTGTTCATATGCCAGAATCTTGTGTGACATTTGATGGGTAGGGGGGAAGAATTTAGATGGAGGTCTGAGGCCTGAGGTGGGTTGAAAGGGAATTTTCTGGAAAAAGTGTTTGAGACGTATTTTTGAAAAGTACTGATACAGTTCGACTTTGAGATTGAATGTGTTAGGCAGTGAGGTTGGTTCAAACGATAACCCCTTTTCCAGGATATTTTGCTCATCAGGTTTCAAGGTATACGTTGACAAATTCACAATAGGGTTATTTGGCATGGCATGTGTATTTGCTACCACCGGTAGTGTCGTCAGCAGGTCTGTATGTCCCCATGTGTTTCCTGTTGGTAATGTACCTGCTTCTTCGCCCTCCCCCTGCCTCTGTTCCACGTGGGATCAGTCCGTGCCCTGGGTCTCCCCCAGGGCTGGCCCCTCCCTCTGTGCTCCCACCATGGTCCTTCCACTAAAAAAGGGGGTTGTTGGTCTGTGTATAACTGACCTGAGTTGCTTGTGCTTGTGCTGGGACCTTGCCTATCTGCCTCACTGTTTGATTAAGGAAATTGCTGCATTGAAAAAAGAAATAACTGATGACAAAGTGCTTACCAACGCAAAAGAAGCACTGGAGAGGCTAGAGAGGAATATCAAGGACTTTGATCTATACACACAGACTACCGACTAGACAAACTAGCTAAGGATATTACATTTTATGATACGTGTAGACCAATCTTACCAAGTTTACTAAAGAGAGCACATGCACTTTCAGCAGTGATAAAGTGACCAGAGTATTAATACCACCAACAGCAGGTCAGCAGAGAAAATACCGAAGGGAGTCAAAAAATTCTGGGATGACGTTTATAATTAATGAGTTTTGCTAAATCTCAGACTCGAAGGTCAACTGGGATAAAAGTAAGATCCCGCCACTATGAGGGCCAGTATGGAGGGATATCAATTCAAATAGAAGCCTGAATGCCTTAAATTCTTGGTAATCTATATCAATACGGGCATGGAAGCCATAAATCTGACAATCTCAACCCCCTCATTGTTTGAAACAAATATGCAATAGGCCAAATGGTGCCATTTGTAATTGTCCCTATTGGGCCTCACACAGTTACACTTATATTCTAGGAATGGTGCTACTGCTTTACTGAGAACTATAGACAAGGCTACTGGAATGATGCAATTCTGCACTGGCTAAGTTTTTTTCGCATAATTATGAATTTGCCGCATTTGCCACATTATCAAATATCTGCTGCATAGTTTGCAGACTTTAAGTAAATGAAATTTGTTTCTTGCTAAAACAGATCAAAAGTTACTAAAAATGCAGCAATGCTTATTTGCAGCAATAGGCACTTTGCAAAGGCTGACTGTCCATCTTTCACTTGAATATCGCTGAATTTGGGTGTTAAACCAGTACTAATAAGGTGAAACCTTTGTCCAGACAGAGATAACATTTTTAATTATGACAAAATAATGAACAGGTACTATCATAAAATGCATCACAATATGTAGCGTTCTTCTATTTCCCTTGCTGCATCATTTAGTAAGCCCTGCTGCATAATTTGGTCCACCTTTGCTGCATAATCCCAGTGGCCTTGTCCATAGTTCAGGTTATCAATGCTTTGTATAGGGTAACAGGAACCTAGACAGGGGCATCTCTGTCATTGATGCAGCCGGTGCAGTGTACTGGGGTCCAGAGGGGGAGGGGGGGCAACTACAAAGACCCCTTGAGTCCTGACAGGCCACCTAATTAACTATGTTGGAGTTCTGAACACATTAAAGATGACTTTAAGTTTTGTTTTTATCTTCTCACATTTGATGTGTGTTAATAGACAGAAGTCAAATGTGAGGCTAGTGTTCGGAGAAATTGCTGCTTATTTTTTTAACTTGAAGACAGGTGTTTAATTTCCATTTGGTACTGCAAAATGTGATGATTTTGTAAAAATAAACTATGTTCAAATCTTGCTGGTTTGAATCGAAAAGCAGTAAAAGGTTTTATTCGAACACACAACGCCGTTTACATACTTACAAATTAACTACAAATATTTCAAAATGTAGAAACAGAAAAGCACAAATGAAGCACTTTTTCCAATTCTAGTGTGTGATGGAAACCAACCAATGAAGACACTTTACCTGATGATGTGCAATGACAATATTTTTCGGAAACCCAATTTCCACACATTATCGTTTCTGTGCTGCATAGCTTTAGCAGTAACATTTAATGCATATGCAGATTTAGTGGTCACTTCAATAGAAAATGTGCTGTCTATAAATGATAGTGGCTACCACAACATGCTTTAATATGTTTGTGTGGTCCTAAATGCAACATCAGCTACATACTACATGTTTACCAGACTCCTGTTGAATGGGTGTGGCTCGTATGTAATGCTTTGTGTGATGCTTGGATTTTTCATAACCTCTATAAGTTCAGTGACATAGCATTGATTGCAGCACCCCAATCTAAAAACTGTTAGAGCACCACTGCCTATTAGGGCATTAGGGCCTCTTACAGCACTAGGAGCTTGCTGTTAGCTCTGTCTGATACCCTTGGCTGCCAGAGTCAGACCCAATCAGCAGAATCCACTGAAGTACCTGCGGTGACACAGCGAAGGCCTCATTGCATGTGCAATGAATGGCTGAGCAGTGCGCCTACTCACATTTGTAAATGCATAGTACACCATTCGACCCTGGTTCCCTGATGCTAGCAGAGGTCTACAAGCATTTCCAATGCAATCAGTCTCGTTTTTATGAAAGTTAGAGCTGTTGGCGTTGTAAATGATATTACTTTATACTTATCTTATTTGTTTGTAGTGGAATGGATGTATGCTGTTTGTAGTAGAATATGTGGTTTGAATTGTAATTGTTAGTTGTGGAGTTGTGCTGGGTGGAACTGTGTGGTGTGTAGTGTATTTGTGTATTGGAAATACGTGGTATGGTAAATTGATACAGGGGAGAGCTGTATAAAATAGAAAATAAGATTAAGAGGGATAGGTTATTTCTTTATGAAGTCGTGAATGAACTCTAGATGGAGTAGTAGATAGAGTGTGTGGGAAAGAGAGAATAAAAGGGAGCGAATGATAAGGATGCATAAAGAGGTTGCACTTGTGTACGCAGAACACGCAAAAAGAAGAGGAGGAGAGGGTGTGTTTGCAGTTTGAATTTTTCAAAACGTTATGTTAAAGAAACTGTGCTGAAAGACCTGATGTGAACAAATATAATAAATCGTGGGTCAGTGTGGCATCTGCAATGGAATTATGTGCATATAATTATGTGGTATTAAGTGTAATGGACTTATATGTAGTTATATTGTGTGTCGTGTAGTGGCATGCATTGAGTAACATTATGTGGTGTGGTGTAGAATTATGTGGCAAGATACAGAATTGTATGGAGTGCATTAGATGTTTGAGGTGTGTAGTAGAATTATGTGTTGTGGAGTAGAATTTTCTGTGGTTATGGAATGGAAATTGTGTGGAGTTGAATTGTGCGGCACTGAGTGAAATTATGAAGAGCAGAACTATGTGCAATGGTGTGGTGTGGATTTATGTGGATTGTTTGTATGTGATATGGAGTAGATTTATGTGGAGGGTAATTATGTGGTGTTGAGTGTAATCATGATGTGTGGTATGGAATTGTGTGGTGTGACATTATTTTGAGTTGTGTGGCATGGTGTGGAATTAAGTGGAGTGTAAATATGTGGCATGTTGTGGAGTTGAATTTTCCTGAGTGTAAATATGTGTTTTGTAGCTGAGTGGATATATGTTGAGTGTAGTTATGTGACGTGAAGTGTAAATATGTAGTTTGGAGTGTAATTATGAGTAGTAAAGTTATTTGGAGTTGAATTATCTTGTGTGGAGTGTAATGGAATTATGTTGTACGTAGTGGTATTATGTGAAGTGGAATTATGTGGCATGGAGCGGAGTGGAAATATGTGGAATTGAATTTGATGGATTGTCATTATGTGGCATGTAGTGGGATGATGTGGAGTTGAACTGTGTTGTGGGGAATTATGAAGAGCAGAACTATGTGCAATGGTGTGGTCTGTATTTATGTGGAGAATTTGTATGTGGTATGGAATAGAGTTATGTGGAGTGTAATTATGTGGTGTTGAGTGTAATTATTATGTGTGGTATGGAATTGTGTGATGTTGAATTGTATGGTGTGACATTATTTTGAGTTGTATGGTGTGGAATTATGTGGAGTGTAAATACGTGGCTTGTTGTGGAGTTGAATTATGCTGAGTATAAATATGTGTTTTGTAGCTGAGTGGATATATGTTGAGTGTAGCTATGTGGCGTGAAGTGTAAATTTGTCGTTTCGAGTGTAATTAGGTGTAGTCAGGTATTTGGAATTGAATTGTGTTGTGTGGAGTGTAATGGATTTAGGTTGTATGTAGTGGTATTATGTGAAGTGGAATTATGTGGCGTGGAGTGGAAATATGTGGAATTGAATTTGATTGATTGTCATTAATGTGGCATTAAGTGGGATGATGTGGAGTTGAACAGCGTTGTGGGGAATTATGCGATATTGAAATAGTTTGTGTAGTGGAATTGTGTAGTGTGCATTTGTGTGTAGATCAGTGTTTTGTTTAGTAAAATTAGGATATATTCTGCCATTTCAACACGTATAAAACCCATATTAACACAGAGCATGAGAGGAGAGAAAGGTCAGAAAAATGACGAGTGAGAGAAGGAAGAAAGGCAGAGAGCAAAACGACTGTGAGTGAGAGAGAGAAAGATGGGTGTGAAAGACTCAGAGTGCATATGAGGGAGAAATTGTGAGAAAGAGACTAAGATGGAGTGCGAGTGATTGGCAGGGGCACGAAGGATAGTTTTTATGATGATTGACAAAATGGGAGTGAGATGGCGTATGTGCATCAAAGATTGAAAATCAGTAATACAAAGTTTGAAAGAGAAACAAAAAGCATGTGATACTGAGTGGAAATAAAGAAAGTGTGAGAGATGCAGTGAAACATAAAAACAATGGTGAAGGAGAGGTGTGGATGTGTAAAAAAGCATGGTAGTGTAAGAGTGGATATGATGTATATGTGAAAAAGAAAGGAGAGGGACATGTGACAGACGAGAGTGTGAGAACCAGTGTGCTCACATAACAGCTGAACATACACGCCGTCCCTGATGTCTCACTAAATACATCTGCAGTACAGCTGAACAATTGTTCGCGGGCTTCCCCTTGCCAGTGGTGGCATGAAAGTGGCCTGGACCTCGCACTAACAATGCGCAATGATTGCAGCAGTCAGCTGGAAAAATAAACTCTGGCCTGTTTTTACAGTTTACTGCCAACCCCGATCCAACTCTAAATATCTGTTCTCCGCCCCTGCAACAATGCATGGAGCAGCATAGTATTAACATGTGAATAAAGTGCACCTCTGGGAAGAGAAAGCAGCCGCCGGACACGCTTCACAGAAAGGCTGTAAACACCAATACACTGAATACAGCATGCCTTTTACAGCAGCCCGTGGGCTGCTAGGCTCGACTAAAAAGGACAAACATGCTGCTGGGTGGCTTCTGAAGGCAACGCAGTCACAGTAATCACTGCGTTTAGCCCGACGGGTAGAGGGCAGAGAATGGCAGTTAATAAAAGAACATAGGCTTGCTTAGGACAGAGTGCTGGAACTGGGAAAATGCATGATTTGAGTAGTCTGTTTTATCAAATGCAAAAAGAAAATGCCCAAACTATAAACAATATGTTGGGTTGCTAATGCACAATTCTTATTGAAAGCGAAGTTAAAATAGTTATCTTTCTGAGACCCATGGAAACCTGGCAGAACCTCGAAAAACTAGATGTTACTTCCAGAGCTACATAGTGAGAGAGGGGGAACTTGAGTAACTGTTATATACACTACTGTGGTAGAGGTGAGCAAGCCAAAAAATTAACAGTGAGAGTCAAGTTAAGGGTCTGTTTTGGCTCTGTAAACATTTGGCTCGGAAACAGTACAACAAATATGTATAAATATAATAAAGTATCTTCAAATAAAATAAAAATGTTTTTTCTTTGACAAGTGTTTCCCTTCAGCACATTTGATTATATTACTGCATTGATAGACGTTAATTAAAAGTGGTAGTCTTTAAACATGAGTTTAAGAAACATGCATGCCCCCCACCACTGCAATGACATCACCAGTAATGAACCGAGAGGAAAGTCAGTTGTCATATGCGTGCTATAATTGAGCTCTATTCTTATTTTACACAGAGCAACATTCTAGTCCATTAAATGAAACACAAAAGAGAGTTTTGGGTTCACTGACAAACCATCGATGTAAAAAATATCGATATGAAAATTATCGAGTAAAAAATATAGACAACAAAAATATCGACTCCCAAACTTAAACAGGTAAGTGCAAAAATATAGACCAAAAAATAATGATGTAAATAATACAAATGTATAAAGTATTGACTTTTATATACATATTGAATAAAATAATATATATTAAAGATTAAATATAATTTTAACAAAAAAATACATTTTATATACATTTTAATTAAAGATAACAAACTTAATAAAAAATAAACAAACATTATAATTAATACATAAATATTTACTTTAAAACAATTAATAAACTATTATTTTTAATTACAAATTTAGAAAATTATAAAAAATAACAATATATATATTAATGATTTAAAATATAAAAAACTAAAATCTATAATAAATTTAAACATTAAACTATAAAAAATATTTAAACTTAAATGTCACAATATAATCAGTGCAACAGTAGGGAAAGTTTTGGAAAGCGGAGGGGTAAAATTTACTATTCCCTCTCCAGTGAGTGCAACAATAGGGAAAGTTTTGGATAGCAAAGGGGCACAATTTGCTATTTCCACTCCAGTGAGAGCAACAATAGGGAAGGTGTTGGATAGAGAGGGGGCAAAAATTACTAAACCCACATCAAAGAGTGCAACAGTAGAGATAGTGTTGGATAGCAGAGGGTTAAAAATTACTATTTCGGCACCACTGAATGCAATAGTAGGATAAATGTTGGATAGTAGAGGTGTAAAAAATTTTATTCCTACTCCGGTGAGTGCAACAGTAGTGAAAGTGTTGGATAGCAGAGGTGTAAAAATTACTGTTCCCTCTCCAGTGAGTGCAATTGTAGAGAAAGTGTTGGATAGTGGAGGGGTAACAATTACTATTCCAACTCCAGAGAGTGCAACAGTAGCAAAAGTGTTGGATAGGGAGGGGTAAAAAATAATATTCCCACTCCGGTGAGTACAACAGGCGGGTAAGTGCTTGATAGCGCAGAGGTAAAAATTACTATTCCCACTCCAGTGAGTGCAACATTAGGGAAAGAGTTGAATAGTGGAGAGAGAAAAGTTACTATTCACACTCAAACAGTGAAAACAAAATAATAAAAAACAAACTCCAGTGAGTGCAATAGTAGGAAAAGTGTTGGATAGGGAGGGGTAAAAAATAATATTCCCACCCATTGAGTGCAACAGGAGGGAAAGTGCTGGATAGCGCAGAGGTAAAAATTACTATTCCCACTCCAGTGAGTGCAACATGTGGGAAAGTATTGAATAGCGGAGAGAGAAAAGTTATTATTCACACTCAAACAGTTAAAACAAAATAATAAATAACAAACATAAAAATAAACAATATTCAAAAAATGAAAAATAAAATATATTAAATATATAAAAAGAAAACATTTTATAAGATTTTTACATATAACAAATACCTACACAAAATATATAAAATGAAATAATGAATACATTTATAATAAAATATTCTTTGAAACTAGAAAATATTAACAAACAAAACAATTAATTAATTAATAGATGTATCTATTTTATTTCCTATCCTATAACACCAAACCAATAACAAAACACTTTAACATTTTTTATTACATTTACTTCCATAATTAATATTATTAATTCAAAAAATATTATCAATCAAAAAAACTAATAAACGTTAATCAACTACACACACTTAAACCCTATAATATCCACACCACACACCTAAATTAAACTATAAAATTAAAACTTATTTTTAACTAAAAAATATGAACAACTTATAATAAAGTAATTAAAATGTTTTTAATATCCATCCTTTACCCCTTTAAAAGTAAAAACAAGATACAAAAAAGAAACAATTACATAAAATAAATATCAAATAATTAACATTAATTAACAACTATGGGCCGATTCCGATCTCGTTCTGAAAGCAAACCGAATGACTCGTGTCCGCAATGCCTTCTTCAAGACTTGTGTCAGGGGAGTACGACCGAACAAGTATGATGCATTTGAATACATCTGGATACGATTCGGACGGACTCCCTTTGACTTCAATGGGAGCCTGTGTACCAAACGCATACACAGGCTCCCATTGACAATAGGGGTGGTTGGGGATCATCGTGCACCCTGTGGTGGGCACCCCTTGGTGCCTGCTTCACTGTGCATGGCCTGAAAGGGAGGGCCCATGGGTACCCCCACTGGCACGATTCAGAGGGCCCCGGGTAAAGGGGGAACTGCTATGGGTCTCCAAAGACCGATTCCGGCAGCCATTTCGATCCGGGCAAAACGAAACATAAACGCTGTCCAGTCGTTCATCGTACTTGCTCGCTTGGAAAACCGGCTCCATAGAGCAGTAGGATTTGCCTCCGGAGGGCTCTATCTCTCTGTATGCCGTCCGGAACCTATTCAGTCAGCACTAAGGGTTTGCAATCATCGTACTTGGTTGTACGGAATTGGGGAGAAGTCGCTTATAAACAAGGGCCCCGATTCGGAGCCCTTCCGATGAGATCGGAACCGGGCCCTATATGTTAATTAATTAAATACAAATTACTTCTCACCCTTTACTCCTAGAAACACCACACACAAATTTATTACACAATTACCATTTAATTAATTAAAATTAACATCCAATTATTAATCCATCAATTAAAAATAAATTACTTCCCACCCTTCACACATATAAACACCAAAACACACCTATAATTATTTACACATTACCATAACTAATTACCAATTAATTAATTAAAATGCATTAACAACCAATTATTAATTATTTAATAATAAATTACATTACATAGTTGACACTATAACATCTCAATTAAACAAATATTAATAAATAAAAATAATCAATACATTTGATATAATTAAATTACTCCCAACCTTATTTCCCACAACCCGCTATGGAACTAAAATCGCAAAATTCAAATAAAACATGAATAACTACAAAAAATGTAACACATGTATTAAAAATGCAAACAATTCTTATACAAAAAAACATACATCACATACATATAAAATGTATACTAAAATACATAACATTAATATAAATCCAATATTTTTAACAACTATGCGGTCTATTAGGATGGTGCTCGGAAAACCCGACCTCCCTGGTAGCGAAAATCAACTGCCTGTCGGTACCGTGGAAAAATCAGCGGTACAATTAGGATCAACTGCCAAAAAAATCTGACCGCGGCGGAACGAGGCAACGAAAAAACACCCGTAGCAGGCTGAGAAAGCTAAAATCCTTCTGCAGCGGTCAGATTTGTGGCAGAAAATCACCAAACCGCGGCCAGGACAGCAGAGAGAATGCACGTAAAATTAGGATATCCCCAATGTGACCGTGGTATGTTCTGCTATTTCCGATCGCCGCGGTCGCAAACAGTGTAGAATGGGAGTGCCGGCAGAAGAGCTGTAGCATAGCCACCGCTGCGGACGCTCCGTGACAAATATTGCGGTCGGCAGAAAAAAACTCACAACAAGGCCACAAAGTGCACACAGCAAACTAGCCCTGCCCCCAAAAACACCTAACACACCCCATTGACACACCTACATGGCAACTACAAAAATACAAATCTCAGGACAACCCACACAACACACCTGACAGTAATACCCCATTTCGACACACCCACATAGCTAAGTATAAAACCAGCCCCTTCTCTGACCACAATACTTGCAATACTCCAGAAGTGAAGGGACAAACACCACAGATGAAAGGAGAGGCAAATCAATACTCCGTCACTACTTACACCACACACAGCACCACCACCACTTCCACACCTGCACCTCTAACCCCTCTGCAGATCACACACCATACACATCACCCCCACCACTTACATCCCTGCACCTCTAATCCCTCTGCATATCACACACCATGGCACCACAGAAAATGCCCAAACTAATAGAGAGTGAGTTGACAGTCATGGTAGATGAGATAATCAGAGTAGAACCACAAGTATTTGGTAACCTGGTCCAACAGACACTATTAGCCACAAGTGGGCAAGGATAGTCGAAAGGTCAATGCAGTAGGGACCACCCCACGCTCAAAAAATGAAATCATGAAGCAGTGGTATGACTTGAAGAGGGTTGTGAAAGAAAAGAGGAACGAGAACTGTGAGCTGGCTCAGAGGACTGGTGGTGGCCCTCCCATTCCGCCAAGAACATTCACTGCATGGGAGGAGAAGGTGCTTGCCATACTGCCTCCAGAGAGTCTCACAGGAATAGCTGGGGGAGTGCAGGCTGGTAAGTACAAACACATGTAGACCATTATACTGCTATGTACTGTTCAGCACTACTACAAAGCTACATCTCAGAGGCACAAGTATACTCAAATGCACCACAATATCCAACACATGTCCCACAGATGTAACATTCACTCCATCTGAATCACCCCAAAGGTAGACAACATATACAGGGTTGTACGTGTCCAGGCAACCAGCACTACAACTCCCAACAGGCCCCCCCGTCCCACCCCGGAGCAGGATGTAGCACTCTCCCTCACCCAGAAGCATTAGCCAGCCATTTTAGTACACCAATCAAACTTACAGGTAGGTAGCCATCTTCACAGAGAGGGCTGTTATGGGGTGGGAGGACTGCACTATAATTCCCACCAGGTACTCCTGTCCGACCCCGCAGTAGGATGTGGCACTCCCCCCTCCAGAAGCATGTGGCAGCCATTGTAGTACAACAACCAAACTTGCAGGTAGATAGCCATTGTCACAGGGAGGGCTGTTTGGAGCTGGGAGGCTAGCACTACTACTCCCACCAGGACCCCTGACCACCCCTGAGCAGGATGGAGCACTCCCCCTGGGGCATGTGACAGAGATTGCATTGCTCATATCAAACTAACAGGTAGGTAGCCATCTTCCCATGGAGAAGGGTTTGTGGGTGTGAGGCCGGCACTACTACCACCATGCCCCTTCTACCACAAATCATCCGGATGGAGCACTCCCTCCCACCCAGATGCATATGTCAGACATTGCACTGTCTACTTCAAATTAACAGGTAGGTAGACATAATATGCTCTCTTGTCCCATACCTGAGCAGGGTGGAAGCCTCCAGCACACACACACAGAGATGTTTCACAAATCCAACACAAATGTGAAAACAGAACAGGTAAGTAGCCAGTACATGCACCCTGCCATTTGTCTCAAAAAGCATGGTGCCATATGACAACACCAGCCCTCTCATCACACACAAATACACACAGATCCTATTGCCACACACAGTGTGCAGACAGATAAGCGAATGTAACTGTCACAGCAACCAAAGTGTGACAAACCAATTCACATGTAGAAAAAATTGTCTGTGCACAATCATGGACAACACTGAATACCATGTGTAAGTACCATGTGCCCAGAGCATCGATGACCATATGAAAGTAAAGAAAGCATGGTTGGTGGTACAAATTTAGATTTGCACATGACATGACAAAGGTATGCATGAGATGACAATGGCCAGTTCAGGCTCAGATGTACGTCTGCCAGGCAAAGTAATCAACAAAGAGGCTTCACATAAATTCTTTGTTGCACTAGTCGCTAGATGGCAACACGTCACACCATGGACAAGTAATGCATGTACCTCAACATCATGTCAGGAGGCACAGTAGTGTGCGTATAAACAATGTGATGATTAGTCAAAGGCGTAGTGTATAAACACTAAATAATACAGATCTAACACAAAGCTTGCGGGGTGCACTACAATGACCATTTCCCCTCTGTCCCACAAGTGACCAAGAACTGATTACAGATGACAAACCAGCCACCTGCAGAGTCAGTCTCCCCCCCAGAACATGGACTCTCTGATGTTGACTCCTGGGATTCAGAGGACGAGGAGCTCAAAGCCAGCCCATATGGTGTGGCAGGGCGCAACAGGTCCCAGGACCCCATTGTCCCCCGCAACACATCTGCAGCAACACCAACCTATCTACAGACCCTTGCTGTTTAGGCCTGTGCGTCCTCTACCACCACCACCAGTGCTGCCTGCAACACTCTCACTGTCCCAGAGGATGATCAGCCCACACCACCAACTGAGGCCCACAGTGGTGAGGTAACAGGTCAGTGGCAGCAGGGTAGGTGGTAGGGCAAGGATCCGTCACAGACAACCAGACCCTGGGACCAAAGTCCTGGTCAACATCAACAGAGTCCTTTGGGCCTATGAATGGGCCCAGGGATGAACGGCCAGTCAGAAGAAGATTCACGTGAGCTCCTCCTGCTGATGAGGTCCATGGACAATGGCATGGGCCAAATTGTGGACCTCTTGGGCCAGCTAGTGGCGGTACAGGCCTGCACCACAACCAACACCTCCACCTCCCTCTGGTGGGCCACAGGATGACAGTTCAACATCCTCCCCTGCGGCCACAGGGAGGGGTGTGTCCTCAGACCCCACTGGCCCTACAGCAGAGGCCTCCCCTACCAAGCGACGAAGGGCTGACCCGAGAAATCCATGGGAATATCCTGTGGCAAAGCACCTGCCAAATGTCAGTCATGGATCCAGCCATGAAGGCAACCCTCTTCACTACTGCATTGACTTTTTGGAATGTCCTTACCCATACTGCCTTGTGAATGGCATCTGTCTGTTGGACTGGGTCACCACATCAATGTGGTGACTACTTGATTCTATCATTTACCATAACTGTCAACTCACTGCTACACTAATCACCTCAATGTAAATGTTCACCCCCCTCACATGTAACCATTGTAAATAAATACTCCTTACACACATGTTGTTGTTTCTGCTCCATGTTTATTCAAGGATGTGCAGTCTTCATCATGAGTACAATGTACCAGGAGTTTGGAATGCATGCAGGCAAGGAGAGGCTGAAGGGACCTAGGAAAAGACAGCAGAAAAAGATTTACTAGTCAGGGGTTGGCATCACAGACATCACACAACACTTACCATCAAGCTACTCCAACATGCATACATCACAATGAGCTACAGTGCCAACATACACTTCCTGCAGATGTACCAAAATAGCCTGTTTCAGAAACATTGTCAGCCACCACTGAGTCAACAACTGGCTGCAGTCATAAAGCTCACATACACCATGCCAACAACAGCGAAATCATCAGACGATGGGTCCGTTATACATTGTCACTCACCTTCAAGTGAAGTAGCAGTTGATGAGCTGGTGACGCAGGTCAACACCTTCCTCCTCTCCACTATCCTCGTCACTGGACATGGGTTGGTTTGCAGGCGGGGGCCTTTGGCTGCTCAGGAAGCATCCAGGAGCAGGCGATGTGTCCTCCCATAAATATCATTGTAGCAAACTTCAGAGGGTGTCCTGGGATTCCGCGCTGGGCTCAGGAACTAAGGTCGGTTGGGATATGCAGAGTAACCTAGGTGTGAGAAACACAGAGAAACTTTGTAATGTTACTGTGGCAGAGGACAGCATATCACACACACAGCATGCTAATTGACTCTGCATACTCACCCACAATCCATGCATGCTCAGGTAGCAGATTAGCCGTCAGCTGCGGTACAATGCTGTTACATATGATGTATGAGTCATGGGCCGAGCCTGGAGATTTGGCACACACGTGCGAGATAATCATATCTGCCCGGCACACTACTTGCACATTTATGGAGTGGAAATGTTTACGATTCCTGTAGATGTGCTCACATGCCTGTGGTGGAACCAGCCCAACATGTGTGCAATCAATGGCACCAATAACATGGGGGATGTGTCCAAGGGCATAAAAATCACCCTTAACACCCACCAATTCACGCCCCCTGGGGAAATAGATATATCTGTCCTTGTAGATCATCATAGAGGACTGGATATCACGCAGCACCATGCTGAGCATAGGTTGCGACATCCCACCTACGCTGGACATTGTGTACTGGAAAGATCCAGAAAAATGCAGCGCCACCATCACCTTAAATGTTGGTGTGAAAGCACCCAGATATGTCCTGCAAAGCTGCAGGTGGAGCTCCAACATAGCACATAGGTCTTTGAGGGTGTCTCTATCCAGACGGAATTTCCATATGACATACTCATCCTCCATGTCTGCCAGCACTGTGAAGGGATGATGTACATTTGGTCTCCTCCTAGGTGAGATGAGAGAGGACACATGTCAATGCAATCCACCAGGAGATGTGTCTGACATCTTACATTTTGACCGATACAATGGCAACAATGACTAGCATCACAGTTGAGCCTACAGCACACCTTACATGTAGGGATACCTTCAGCTGCACTGGTCGTACACTTGTCCACCTTTCACACAGCAAGTACCTACAAAACAATATCTGACTATGAGAATGCCCAAAGGGATATGGCCACATCTTGCATGATCAGCCTTGAGAGTATCTCACACAGCATATGTGTGAAACAGCAACACGACTGTCTCATACCTAGCTGCAGTACCTGCCGCACCCTCAGGCGTAAGTCAAATAGAGCACACATCAACAACACAATGAGCACGGTCTGTGCGAGAAAAACAGATATGTGCATGAGCCAAGAAAAGTGGACACTCAAATCAACACATTGTTCAGTAAGGCAATCACCACTGTGAGTTGCTCAGCACTTACACACATTGCCATGTGTACCCATTGGAGGGTCCATCACAACACTGTTCTGAGGGCATTCACAGCAATATCACAAGGGACATGTGAGGGAGTACATGCCAACGTCCCAAAGCATAAACACAAACATGGCATGTGTAGTCAGCAGAGCGGTAAATGTGACATTGGCATTCTGTGCACAATCATGTGCCATTGATCATGTGGCCACTTTTCACTGCACATTGGTCTTTCACACGTGTCCATAGGTACTGTCAAAGTGCACCGCCACCCAAATCACGGTTATTCATGCCAAGATGGCACCCATATCATGGTAGCTACCGCCTGGCACCTGTGGTGTGTCACCATCAATGCACAAGACACAATCACGGTAGTGATAGGCATATACATATAGTCAAATGGCGGTTGGCATGCTCTGCCACCCAAATCGCTGTAGCTATCGCTTGGCACCTGCGGTGTGTCACCGCCTTGGACCATGTCCTTACAGCCAATGGGAACCGCAATTGTGGAAGCAAAATGCAAGTTTTGAAAACCGCAGTAGGCCTGCTCCACCACTGCAGAGCCGGTCATTGGCTGCAATTGAAAGATGCACCACTGCTGCTGCTGTCTCCAGGGCCTGCTGCCTGCCACCCCTCAACACCAACTGCTGCTGCTGCTGTCTCCAGGGCCTGCTGCCTGCCACCCCTCAACACCAACTGCTGATGCTGCTGTCTCCAGGGCTGCTGCCTGCCAACCCCTCAACACCAACTGCTGATGCTGCTGTCTCCTGGCCACAGTGATGTTGAGGACTGAGAAGATCTGTGCCAGTCCCTTCAGCACAGAGGAGCTGGAGGTCCTGTTGGACAAGGTGCTCACACTGTATCCGAGGCTATATGGTGCTCCAAATGTCATTTTTTTAAAACACAATTTTTATTGCAATTAGAGCACAGTAAGACAGTTCACTCGGATCATAGAAGAAGCATGAGCATCAGCCTACCCCCAGACTATTACACAGTTAATGTCCATGGGCATCGTTGAAATTTGCATACACATATCTCTTGTGCTCTGGGCCATTAAAATGGCAGTGCAACTAATGGCAAATGGTCGAACTAAAACCCCCGGAAGCCCCCCCGCCAACACCTATGTACTATTCCAACTATAGTCCCTCCCCGCCTTCCCCCCTCCCCCCTTGTCAACCCTCCCCATCCCCTCCCCCTAGGCGTGTCGTGGTGCAGCCCCCATTGGGCTAGAAAGGGGTTGACTTCTTTACTCCTATCTCGCTACTGGATCCGAGGATATTATGTGGTATGAGGCGTCTCACTGCCCAGTGTGGGGCATCAGTGTACAATCAATTAGTGTTAGGTGACTTACTTTCATCTTTACCTTCTATGGCGGGTGTGTCCCAGGGCTATGTGCAGGGGACCCTCCATCCTCGTCTGCGGGGAGTGAGAATTCCATAACCAATCTCTCCCAGGCTTTTGCCCTGTCTATTGACTGTTAATTTCCTGTTCTATGCGACATTTGTAGCCTAACCTCCCCCTCACATCGGGCCCACTTACTAAATTCCGGCTTCCATTTATCTATATTGGGGCCTTTGTTCGCCTTCCACTGAGAGGTTATGGTTCTTTTAGCTAAGGGGAATCCCAGATCAATAAATTTACTAGTGATTTTGTTTTTTGAGGTATGGGGAAACCAATGGAGGATGCAGTGTGCCATAGGGGATTGTATGTCCCTCTCAGTGACATCCCTCAACAGTGCTGACACCTCTTGCCAAAAGGAATTGAGCGCCGGACACGCCCACACCATGTGTTTAAAATCGGCGTCCCCCTGTGCACATCTTGGACAGGCCGCGGACTGGGCTGGAAAGTATTTATGTAAACGGGCTGGTGTCAGATATGCCCTATGTAGGATGTGAAAATGCACTAGCTGAAACCGCGCATTACGCGTACTCTTCCAGGCTCTCTCCACTATCCCATCCCATGCCGGACCTGATATATCGATTTCTATGTCTGCTTTCCACTTCGCCTTCAATGTTACCATTGGTGTTAGAGCTTCGTGGGTCATGCGCCTATACAAACATGAGACCGCCTTGATTGTGCCCGCAGCAACCACGACGTATTGGCAACCTATAGAGGTAGGCGGTTCTGTCACGCCCGATTTCCAGTGTTTACGAATCGCTGTCGTGAGTGCAGCATGAGCCAGGAAGTCCCCCCGGGCAGGTCAAAACGGTCCCTAAGGACATCAAATGGCAGCAGATTGCCTACCTCGTATAGGTCTCCTATGGTCGCTAAGCCCTGTTGCTCCCAGTCCTCCGGTCTCCGCCAGTTTCCTCCGTGCGGCAGTGCCCTGCACATTTTTAATGGGATATCGGGCGCATAAGGGATCGCTATACCTACTCGTCGTAGATATATGTTCCAACATTTACGCGCTGTGGCAAACTCCTGAGTGAGCTGCATATCTCCGAGCGGGAGGCGCAGCACTATACGAGACAGCACCAGCAAGGGGCCCGTTGGTTCTCTCACCTCTCCCTCTTCCCTAGTGGCCCTCGCCATCTATTGTGTGAGCCATTGAAGTTGGGTAGCTAGGTAGTACGTCTCATAGTCTGGGACCGCTAGTCCCCCCTCTGCTTGGGGTCTCATGAGCATCCCGAGCGCCACCCTGCGCCTGCCAGAACCCCACAGAAAGGAACTGATCAGCCCCCGAAGCCTCTGAAAGTAGCTCGCCGGGATCCAGATCAGGAGCGTCCCAAAGAAGTAGAGCAAGCGAGGCAGGGTCACCATTTTGAGTAGTGCCACCCGTCTCGCTACAGATAAAGGGAGGGTGCTCCAGAACTCAAAGTTAGCTTGGGCACCCCTAATCGCCTTCCCCACATTTCCGTCCAGGATACCTCCCTGTTCGTGGTAAATCACCGTACTCAAGTAGGGAAGACGTCTCTCTTCCCAGGACACCCCTTCTACAGACTGCAGACATTCTCTACCTCTACGTGTCGGAAATAGGCACGACTTTGTCCAGTTGACTTTCAACCCTGCTACCATTCTTAGGGCTCTCAGCAGAGATTTCGCTCCACGCAGGGCTTCCCCCGTATCTGCCAAACACATTAATAGGCCGTCCGCATAAAGTGCGATATGGCGGACCTGCCCATACACGTCCAATCACTAGTACGCTTGCCCCAAGCGAGCGTGTGCCGCAAGAGGTTCCACCGCCATAGCGAACAACAACGAGGAAAGGGGACAACCCTGTTGTGTGCCCCTTCCCACTTTACATGCCTCGGAGACCACTCCTCCCGTTCGCACCCTGGCCGTGGCATCTTTGTACAATAAAGCCGTCCCGATCACAAAATCCGGCCCCAATCCCATCCGACTCATGACATGGAATGGGTAATCCATTCTAAACTATCAAAAGCTTTTTCGATGTCTACAGCAAACACCGCTGCGGTATCCACCTCATAAGTATCAGCCTCCAGAACATGTAGGAGCCGTCGTATATTAAGCGCTGTGTGGCGGACGGGGATGAACCCAAACCAAGTCGCTAAGATTTTGCTCAGAATTTTATAATCCAGGTTTAGCATGGATAGAGGGCGATACGCCATTCTATCCCAGGGTTGCTTGCCCGGTTTCAATAACGTGATAATGATCGCCTCCTTGGTGGATTCCGGCAACCCACCCAACTGTTTGGCCTCATTGTAGAGCCACGCCAGCCGAGGCGCAAGAAGATCGATATAAGTGAGATAGAATTCCACCGGAAAACCGTTGGATCCCGGCGTTTTTTTCTGTGCCAAACTTTTAATTGCTACTCGCACTTCCCTCACCTCGATGTTTCTTCCCAGCTGTTTCGCATCCTCATCCCCCTATTCCGTACAAATCCAGACCCCTCGTAACGTTCTGTAATTCTTCCTCTGATGGAAGGACCCTACTACGGTAAAGCTCCGTATTGTAATCGAAAAACAGCTCATTTATCCCTTGCTGGTCAAAACGGGCCGTACCTGCCTGGTCCCTTAATTCAAGTATAACAGAGCCGCGCTGAGCTGCATTAGCCAGCCAGGCCAAAAGGGCTCTCGATTTATCCCTCTCTGAGTGCGCCAAAGTGAGATAGGCTTTGTAGTCAAAGCACTGTAGGCGCTCTACAGTTGCTGCAACTGCTTCCCTAGCTGCCAATAACTCATCTTGCTTATCCGGTCGTTCGGGGCGCTCTATTTCCAGGGCACGCAATCGCTCATCATCCCGTTGGATGTCTTGCATTAATGTCTTCCGGGTCCCGGAGGCTGCCGAAATACAACTCTCCAACACCACTGTTTTATAGGCGTCCCATTCAGTGAGCACCGATCCCGCAGTCCCTGCATTAAGCTGAAAATAGTCTTCAATGGCCGTGGCTATAGTGGTTTGGAATACTTGGTCTTCAAGTGTTTCTGGGCGCAGTCTCCAGGTAGGGATTCTGGGGCGCAGCCGCGACCGCTGCAACTGGGCCATCAGTGGGTTATGGTCAGAAATAGTGCGAGTGAGATATTCGCTATTGCTAATTTCCCCATGTACCTCAGGGGAGCATAGAAATGCATCCAGGCGAACATGTAAATCGTGGAGGGCGGAGAAAAAGGAGTAATCCCTATCCAATGGGTGCTGAACCCTCCAAGTGTCAATCAGCCCCCAAGTCTGCTGCCAGGTAGAGCGCGCCACTGCCAGTTTACCCGCTGGTGCATTCGGCAAGGGTGGGTGTGAGCAGTCTAAATCAATGTCTGTGACACAATTAAAATCGCCCCCAAATAGTAGAGGCCCTTCGAAGAATGATGCTAAATGTGGGACAGTAATGAGAAGAAGGCTGGTTGGTCCACATTAGGCACATATAAACATCCCAGAGTTAAATCTCGACCATCCAGCTTACCCTGGAGCACCACATATCTGCCCTCTGGGTCAATCAATGGTGATGTGCACTGAAAGGGAACAAAACATATAACGGTATGCACAAGGGTCAGAGGGGTAGTATTTATTGACCGACTATACTCCAAACCCCAAATGCAATACTTAAACCACTAAAGGGAGGTAATCAGTCTTTTGAAATGATCAAAAAACCTGGTGCTCTGAAAAATGTTCGCCAAGCTCAGATAGTTTGCCCAGCACTTGGGATAACAGTGAATTCCATCAGCCCACCCTTTTGGCGGAGCCTCGTCATCTGTAAATCCAGAGGAGTATAGTCTATGTAGCCAATGTTGCTCTAAGGCTAACAATGTTGGATACCTGACCACATACTCCAGATGTTCTCGGCCAAAGTGCTTTCCGAAATATATGAGAGCTGGTGGTGTGCAGTGCTAGTGAAAACGTGAAAGATAAAAATGGCTGTAAGAACGAAAAATACGTTTATTTAAGGATCGTCCTAATGTCATGAGTAAAAACAAACCTGATAGTATGAATCAAATATACTATCTTCTGACAATAGATAAGGTCATTATCTATGACATTGGCTACATAAACTATACTTACTCCTCTGGATTTCCAGATGACGAGGCTCCGCCAAAAGGGTGGGCTGATGGAATTCACTGTTTCCCAAGTTCTGGGCAAACTATCTGAGCCTGACGAACATTTTTCGGAGCACCAGGTTTTTTGTTCATTTCAAAATACTGATTATCTCCCCTTAGTGGTTTAAGCACTGAAAGGGAACCCCAGCTCTTACCCAAATTAAGACCCTCCTCGCATATGCCGAGTATGTAGTGTAATAGACTTGTCCCCTCCAGCGGCGTTGGAGCGCCTTCCCTTCCTTTGCAGTAAGGTGGGTCTCCTGGAGAAAGGCAATTTGTATCCCTCTCCGTGTCAAGAAGGAGTATATCTTGTGTCGCCTATGCATAGCATGCAGCCCCCTTACATTCCTATTCTATGTGAGACATGTGTAACCTAATGCGGGTCCCATTGCTGACATTGCTCTAGATCATGGTCCATCCCAGCCCCCTCCCCACACACGCCAGGTCCCCTGAACCCAACCCCACAAATAGAACAATTCAAACATCCCCAACTCCCCCTCCCCAGGACAGGCATCCAACGCGGCATCCCAATCCAAACAAAGAAAAGACGCATATAAAGTCCAATCAGTTCAGGCTGCCTGGAACTCCGATTCAAGAATCCCAGAGGTCCCCCCAGTCCCCTCCCCACTCCCGTGTGAACATTTCTCTACCCCGGTCCCCCCATCAATTCCACTGCGCTCTCCGTCAGCCCAGCCTCCCACCAGGCACGAAATCTCAAGGCCCAGCAGTCCACCCCAATACCTCACAAAGTCAAGCTGATCATGCAACTATTCAGTCTGCCAAACACCTCATCCGCTGTTTGTGGAGTGACGCCTGGCAATTCCATCTCCGAAAGCCCGTGGACGCTGCTGGAACTGGGGCTCTGTTCTCCACTCCCTGTATGCTCCAACGTGTTGCTGGTTGGGCTGAGAGCTCCCTGGCTGATGGCCACCACTGCCAATACCGCCTTGTCACGTTCTTGTCACCAATATGAGGGGGGAACTTGGGCGTTCCCTTGGCATTGTGGTAGGGGAACAGTGTAGAGGCGAGGTCGCAGCGGGTGAATGCTCACCCGTCTCACCCCGGGCTTCCAGCCAATCCCAGGTGGCTTGAGGCGTAAGGAAAAAGTGCGTATTCCCATCAGCAATGACCCGCAACCGAGCCGGGAATAGCATTGCGTAAGGAAGGTGCAACGCCCTCAATTTCTGCTTCACCACCAAAAAGGAAGCTCTTTGGCGCTGCACGTCCCTGGTGTAATCCGGGAAAATCATTATTTTACTGTTGCCAATTCTCAGATTCTGCAACTCCCTGGTTTTCTGGAGGATTTGGTCGTGGTCCTGCTAGTGTAAGAGTCTCACCACCATCGGGCGCGGCTGGGCCACAGGTTTTGGAGGTCGTGTCGGAACCCTATGCGCTCGCTCCAGCACGTAGAAGAGAGAGAGACCCTCAGGCGCCACCTCCGCTTTCAACCATGTCTCCAGGAACTGCACGGCATCGGATCCTTCCTCCCGCTCCGGAATTACCACTATGCAGAGATTATTATACCTAGAGCACCCTTCGCTCTCCTTTGCTCTCACTTCCAGCACGCGGACCCTCTGCACCACCTCATTGAGCTCCGTTCGCAAGGTATCAACTGTGTCTGAAATGTCTTTCATGGTCAGCTCATGGGACGCCACTCATTTCCTGAGTTTCCAGTGGTCATCTTTCAGGAGGGAGAGGTCAGAGCCGATGGAGTCCATCTGTTCCGCCAAGGCCTCCCTCGAGGCAATGATGGCCTGCATGATGTCACCCAAGGAAGGGTCCCGCGGCTACGTGGAAGCTCTATTCCCCAGCACCAATTCCTCGCCTTCCATGGCGAGACCTGGGTCATCTAGTCACAAGGCTTCAAAACCTTTCTTCTTGGTAACCCTGCCCATCATGGGTGGCTCAGTGAATGTCCAGCCTTTCCGCACCTCCCCACTTGCTGTGTTACTGGGCCTCTGTGTCAACGGTCAACGTAATAGTCACCCTTTCAGAGGATCTCGTGTAGTAGCCAGCCCATGCACCATCGTAGCCTCCTGCCGACAATAAGTCTCCTATGCCTGATGACCCTTGGGATCTGTGCTCCGCGCTTCCTTGCTGTGCACTTGAGCCCAACCACTGTCCCTCAGGGCGCCCCAACGGGGGGCCCCGCGCTGCTCAGTAGGCTCAGCTGCCCGGGAACCCAGCCCTAACCAGCAAGGCAGGTAGCCTCCTGTGCTCAGCACCTGTAATCGCCACTCTTTTCCTCAGCTTCAGGGGGGGGTTTGTGGGCCCTCAATGAGCCAGCACCCGTGTTCTCCTCGCTCCGGATCACTTTCACGTGCTCAATCAGGGCCCCTTGTCAAGCCTGCAGTCAGTAGTGACCCGCCAGCATCAGTGGCCGTTTTCCTCCCCCCTTAGCAGGCCATGCACCCCTGCCACCGTAGAACCGCAGAGCTATCTCCCCTGCAGGCACTCACGCTGTCCCCTAAGCACTGAAGCAATGTGCCTCGAGGCATAGCACGGGCGCCGCCATCTTAAGGTCAGACACTCCTCTGCCTGTTCACTCATGGGGGCTCGCCTGCCAATACTGCCAGCCCCCCCACTCTGCTGATTTGTGTGGGAGAGTGTCCTGTGCCTACCGCTCGTGGCACCGGTGCATGGAAGGCGTTCCTGCGTCCAGGGGGAGCCTTGGTCAGGCGCTCCTCTCTCGCGCTCCGGCTGCCATTTTGTGCAGGAGAGGTTCAGGCTGCTCCGTGCTCGGCGAGAAGTGTCCTTATGCCACGAGGGGGTCCCGAAACCGAGCTTCTCCTCTGCCAGGTAGGGCACACTGCTTTTAGAAACCCGGTCTGAGGTCGGGGAACCGGCATTGAGGTCAGGATATTTGCGGGAGTAGGGCGGCTGCGGTGGAGCTCCGAGGACCGCTGCTGCCTACATTGGCGTCCAAGCCACGCCCCCCATGGTGCTCCAAATGTCATGGTAAGCCTTCCAGAGTGGAAGTGAGCGTGCAGTGGGGGGCACACATGAAGTTGATCTGCTGCAGTGTGTTCCTGAGAGTATGGGGTTGTGTCATACACTGCCTAGCATGCTGTCTCTTGGGGAAAGGGGTGTGTAGCCTATTTCACACATCTCCCTGCCTGCACATCAAGATTGGAGGGACATGCATTGTCTTGTCAGCCATACAGTGACACAGCAAGTTGGTAATGCAGGATTCGAGGTAGTGATTGCTTGTGTGAATGGCTGTGTGGGTCTCTGATGTCCTTCACAGGACCATCTGTGGCCTTAGCTGGTGTTTTCATCCAGAGGGGCGTGATGAAATTGTGTCACGCTCAAAATTGTGCATCATCTCCAGTTCAGCACTATGCTCAGGACTTCATTACCCAAAGGTGACACTATTGGTGGGCATTCACCTATGACACAGCATATTGCCATACTATTGTGCGCAGCATCCTCCATTTCCACCAGCATGTGTACTGACTGGCATGTGTAGGCCCTGTTTCCGCTCTCAAATTGTCCCTTCATGTGACATTTGTGATGGCCCACGTTGGACCTCGGTGTGAGCCCACTTGGCCTACACAGTCACCGGCATCGACCAATCAGACAAGGACACATCACCGAATGTACAGAGTGTTACATGTATGTTTTTTGCAGGACTCTCCATCAATGAGCCATCTCAGCCCTGTAGATTGCACACGACAGGCCGTGTGAGAATGGTGTGGGTTTATAAGGTGATGTCCCTCAATGTGACATCCATGACATAGTGAGCCATTCACAGGGATAGGTCATTGAGGGCTGCGCAGTGTTGGACACAGTGAGTCTACCCGCAAACATATATTGATATGTAATGTATGTCTTGCTCAACTAAAAAATGGACAGTAGATGTGGGCAGCCTGCACATAGCTGTCTGCGCTGGCATCCTGCATGTGTATGAGATGGGCAGGTACTGTGTCCACCCTCATACCTGCATGCATTTACATGTGATTTTCCCATGCTAAGGTACTATGTGAGATGCTGTATTGTCTCTTTTAGACATATCTGTGAATTTTGGATGAGTTAGTATCATGTTCCAGTACTGAGAGATATTGGTACATAACACTGTGTCACTGATTTTTTTCCCCTCTTGTCTCCCATGCCTGCAGCTCAAAGTCCACCAGCGTAAGACCACGTGGAGGGCCATTGCATGCAAGGTGCGGACTCTGGGTGTCTCAAACCAATGGCGCGCACACTGTCACAAGAGATGTGATGACATCTGCCGGCTGAGCAAGAACGTGGCGGAGATGACGCTGGGGCAGCTCCCTTGGACTGGCAGGTTGGCGCAGCGGAACATGACACCACTAATGGCCCGCATCTTGGCCGTGACACAGCCTGAGCTGGATGCATGTTTGAAGGAGCATCAGCAGGAAGCTAGGGGTGAGTATTCTTGGAAGGGTGACTTTGCTGTGATTGACTACATATGTTCACAGCCTCGGCCAGCGCTGGGCTATGTGATGTTGGTAGTGTGATGCAGTGGCTTGTAAGTGACCTCTGTGTTGGGTGCAACTGTCATGCATTTACCCTACCTGTACTTCCTAAAGTAATTTGAGTAATGGGCATTGACATTGCATTCTGAGCCGTGGTCTTCAGGTATCGTCTGCATTGGGGTAGTCTTGGACATCCCATGCAAGGGCACAGCAGTGTGCATAATCTGAGTGTGCTTTCATCAATGTGTGCATTGCCTGACCTCAGAATGATGAGGCTTAGACATCTGACACCAATGTGCAACAGTACTTGCGTCCCAAAGTACAACATGGTGGATGGCATAACCTTCTGGCCATTGTGGACTGGTATGTTGTAGTCTGTATCTGTGTTTTCCCCTTCTGCTCCATCCAGATTTGACAGTGGCAACATGTCGTGGGTCAAAGACAAAAGCCCGTCAGGCGACACCAAGGGCCACAAGAAGCGGACATCTGGGTCACATGCCTCAGAGGGATCCCCAGCCACGGACTCTCCTGTCCCAAAAGCGTCTTGCAAAGACAAGCAGACAGTTTCCGTGCCCGCTGAGAAGGTGGTGCCTGCAAAGTGCTCCAAGGCAGATTCACCCACGAACTCAACTCCCACCCAAAGCCCTGTGAGGCAGGAAAAGGAGGTTACTGTAGGGCATGGGTACTCACAAACTTTCTCTCAGGGGCCAAATTTACAGTGTGGTTTATGTCCGAGGGCCGCACTGGTGGGGGCGGGGTCAGTGGGGGAAGGGGCGGGGCTAGAGCAACAAAAAAAAACTGTGACCATGAGGTTGATCACAGGTCCCTGCAGCGGACGCCTTCGTCCACTGAGCCACCAGACCCGGCATACACACATCTCTCTCTCTCTCGTTCTTTCTCTCTCTCTCTCTCTCTCCCTCTGTCTCTCTGTCTCCATCTGTCTCACTCACTCTGACTGTCTCACTCCCTCTCTCTCTCTCACTCCCTCTCTCCCTCTGTCTCACTCACTCCAACTGTCTCACTCCCTATCTTCCTCTGTCTCACTCACTCTGAATGTCTCACTCTGTTCACTGTAAATGTAAATGTACAGGAATTTATATAGCGCAAATCACCAAGCGGTATATAAGCGCTTGCTTAGGGAACCCGTCCTGGTATTCCCCTGTGAGATAACCCCGGCAGGGTATCCGCAAGGTGAAAGACAGGCATCCCGCCGCGAGGGGCCGTTGTGGAGATTAAGCAAGCTATTGCCCAGAGTCGCAGAGTGTGAACCCGTGAATCGAGTAGGCACCGGAGCGAGAATTGTCGAGTCCATGGACATTTTAGGACTCAAGACCCCGCCGAACCGGGAATTGAACCCTGGTCCCGGGGTGACCTCTGCTTCCAGGTCTGCCTCCTCTAACCAGTGAGCCACACTTCTCCACTTCTCCACTGCTGTTTGCCACTTGCCTGTGCAGGATCTCATGTAACTACTCTGTACTTTGTGCTGACCACTGGCCTTGTTGTTCCCTGCTGTTTGCCACTTACCTGTGCAGCTTCTTATGTCCTTACTCTGCACTTTGGACTGGCCACTGGCCTTGTTGTTCCCTGCTGTTTGCCCCTTGCCTGTGCAGCTTCTCATGTCCTTACTCTGCACATTGGACTGGCCACTGGCCTTGTTGTTCACTGCTGTTTGCCACTTGCCCGTGAAGGATCTCATGTAACTACTCTGCACTTTGTGCTGACCACTGGCCTTGTTGTACCCTGTTGTTTGTTCCTTGACTGTGCAGCTTATCATGTTTTCACTCTGCACATTGGACTGGCCACTGGCCTTGTTGTTCACTGCTGATTGCCACTTATCTGTGCAGGATCTCATGTAACTACTCTGCACTTTATGCTGGCCACTGGCCTTGTTGTTCCCTACTGTTTGCCCCTTGCCTGTGCAGCTGCTTATGTCCTTTCCTTACTCTGTACATTGGACTGGCCACTGGCCTTGTTGTTCACTGCTGCTTGCCACTTGAATGTGTAGGATCTCACGTAACTACTCAGCACGTTGTGCAGGCCACTGGCCGTGCTCTTGTCTAATATTGGTGCCCATCTGTGCAATATGTGAATAAAGACAGTTGCTCCTGTTGTCTGTTGTGTTAGTGTCCTTACTGAATAAAGAGTTTTCTGTGTGGGTATGGTTTACTGTGACACATGCTCTGTATGCCACTTCAACATTGCCAAAGGCTTGTCTCACTTTTTCTAGTTTTTACAGAGGTGACAGGGATTTCAGGTCTTCCTGACTTTGAAGCTTGTGGGTGCAATGATGGTGGTTTTAGATGAAATACTGTTATCATTATCATTCATTGTTCATGTTAGCTATATATTGCACATGTCAGGTTTGGAGGTGCTGCCAGCACAGAGTGGGATCCTATCCACAGGATTGCAGGCAGGCTGGCCAGGAAATTCATGTATCTGTGATCTTACTTTATGTGTGCCCAGCATTGTTGGGGTATGGTCATCTTGTGATGGTCAGTCATCCTAGTCACATGGGCTACTTTCAATGTGTACACTTGCATAGTCAAGAAGTGTGCAGTGTGAAGAAATGACTTTGTCGGGAGTGTTGACGTGTGTGTGTGCCCCTGCAATGTCAACAACACACATGTGGCACCCAGGAGTTGAGTGCCTGTTTGTCTGATTGTTCAGCCCTGTCATTGTGATTGTGTGCACATGTGTGAGTTGTATGTTGTGCACTGTGCAGTGTGTTGGTGTGTCCTTGCACTTCTGGCTGACTCCTACTTGTTGTTGGTGGCAATTGTGAGTATGCAGAGTGTGTGACTGGTAAGACATTGTTGTGTTTTGTTGATCAGCCATGTGTCTTGATACTGTTTGTGGTCACTGTGCAGGCCTGCTCAGCTACACTGACATTGTGGGTGTGTTTTCTCATGCATTGCTGTCATATGGGGCTTTGTTGTCTCTAATATGGCATGTGGTATGTGGTATCATACCATCCCCTATCTGTGGTTCAGATGCCTCCCTATTGTGAGTGTGTACTCCATCTATTGCCATTGACACTACTGACATGACATACTCCTGTCATGTAGTTGGATACATATGTGTGGCTGCTCACTGTTTGACTTCATATCATTCCTTTCATCCCTGTGCCTATACATGGGTTGCCTTGCTGTCTCCATGAGTTGTTGCACTGAGGTCACTGTGGTTTGACTTCACTCACTGTACCAGCCATGTGTGATTTGATGGGCTGAGGGTGTTGTTTTATGTTCCTTCTCCTGCATGTGATGTACACATGCTTGGTGGTTAGCTCCTTGGCCTTCCATTTGTATGCACCTCACTTTAGGTTTCCTATTTGTTGTCCTCCATTGTTGCTGGCATGTGGTCTGTGTATGTGGCTGAGTGTCAGTGTGGGGGTATGTCTGTGTGACTTGGCAGGCTGTGTGTCCAGTTGAGTGATTGTTCATTATCTGTGCATGTGTTTATTTTGTGCTTGGACTCAGTTTTCTTGCTATGAGGGTGTTGTTGTTGTGGTGTGTAAGTTGGCCTGGCCCTGTGCTTCTGTTCTGTGTGTTCCTCTGCAGCCACACCTGCTGAGGCTGTCTCCCTAGTTGTTTGGTGTGTGGTGCAGGGTGTGGGTTCACCTGGCTGATTATTGTGCATGGGGGAGCATTAGAGGGGCGTGTGGCATGTCCCTTCATGTTGGGGGGGACCTAGTGTGTGGAGTGTGGCGGTGTGGACCTGTGATCTTTGTGGACTGCCCATGCCTGGTGGTGCCCCAGCCTTCTGCATTGTGTGCATGTTTTCCTGCTTCTTTACTGCTGCGGTGACGTGACCGGGACATTACTTCAAGATCACAGTAGATGGGTGACCTGTATGTGGAGGGATGATTTGGTGACAGGTAGGACATGTGTGGGTACACTTGTGGATGTGTTCCTGTCCCCACCAGGTTGTCTGGTGTGGACAGGAACCTTGTATCTGCACATGGGTAATGTGTTGTTGTGTGCGCAGTTGTGTTATTGCGTACCTGCGGCGGCATCTGTGACGGTGCATGAGTTGCTGGTAGTGTATCCGGTACAGCACCGGGAAGACATGTAGAGCTGGATCCAACGTGGAGCTTCCACCGTCTCTGGTTCGGCAGTTTCTCTGCTGTGGCTGTTTGGGGCATCCTGATTTCTACAGCGGTCGGGACGTCATACTGCATGGCAGTGGGACTCTATTGGCTCCCACTGCTGCGGTGGCCGGCGCATTTTTATGGTGGTTTGCGTCACACCACGGTGGACGGGAAATGGGCTATGTTTGACCATACTAATATGGCGGGCGTGAGGACAGCTGCTGGCGTGTGGAAGAAGGCATTTTCCGCCACCACCAGCACTGCGGTGGTGCCTCCGCCCACCATCATAATGGGCCCCTTAATGTTTGCAAAGGATATTAAAAATGTTGATATTTTGAAAATGTATATTACTTATCTTAAGTCGATATTCTTGAGCACAATATTCTTGCTGTTGATATTTCTGAACCATGATATTAATGACTTGATATTTACGCAACTCGATATTTGTTACTCAATATTCTATTTCTGCACCAGATTTTTGTACAACCCACATCCTCAAGTATTTCAAGGTCTTCTCATTTGTAATAATGAAAAGATAGGAGACGTAATATCATAAAATAAATGCCTAGGATCAAATAATTTGGTCAAGTGGTCAAGCCGTGATTGATCCTATGTTATTTTTTCTCACATTGTGTCATTCAGTAAATAGATATTCCTCTCTCACTCCTGTTTGACATCAAAGTTTAATGCTTTGTATTTAATTCCCTCTGTATGAGTTTAGAGCTTGGGTAACAGCCAGAAGCCATAAAAAAGCTAAGCTCATTTTGGGCTTGAGGAGTCAAAAGGACCCCAAGCTTAACCAGTCTATCATCTGGCTCCTGCCTTCTGTGGCTCACCCACATCTATATTTTACTCTGTATTCTGTGCCTGTAATATACATAGATGCCGCTGACAGTGTGACGCCTGTTTTGTATGTGAGGATATCTTAACTTGCACTGTTCATGACCATCTTGTGAATGTGCTGTGTGAGAGCAACTTACAGTGTTACCAATGTTGCCAAATGCTGCACATTGTGTGTGTGTGTATTTACAAAGAGTTTGGTGCTGCTGCTGTAGATGTTTTCCATGTTCTGTGCGAGGGCAGCTTGCATTGTTTCTGACCAGATCGGTATCTGTTCTATGGGTGTGAGGGAAACATGTACTCTTGCCTGTTGCTGTATCTGTTTCCTGTGTGGAAATCTTGCTATGCATGTGTGTCAAGCTTGCACTCATTCACCTCAGTGCTGGCTGTTCCTTACACTTGTACCAAATCTGAGATGCTACTTGTTTGTTACATCTAAGGAAACTTATAGTGGCTTTGTAGTACCATACTTCTTCCATGTTTTGGAAGGAAGATTGCACAGGAATGCCCTACAGTACTGCACAAGTTCCATGCCTTTGATGCTGGACGTGCCACTACCCCAAAACATACTTCTACTACACAAAACTGTAGATCTGCCTTCAGTAACAAACCCCAAACGCCGTCTGCTAATGACTGCTCTAAGCATTGCAAAGATCTGCGTATAATGACACTGGTGTTTGCTTCACTAACCAAAGTATGAAAAATAGCTCACAGAAATATGCAAAACAGCCTGTTGTCAAAACTAGTATTTACTCATTGAAAAACACTACAGAAACCTTCTAGTCTGCCTGGACACCACTCATACAATCATTATAAAACAGCTATAATGGAACAAAGTTGGGCTCGCACACCGCTCACTCATCAGCTGGATCACCCCACAGGATATAATGGAACCACACACAGAAACCCAACGCTGCATCTCCATACATGCACTGGGCATCATCTTCCCCTTCCCACTCCTCTCAATTGTATGGCTGTACAATAATATGCTATTCTACTTTTGCAATTTTGCAATAGTGAAATGCTGTGTACCTGAACCCTGATGGAACTATTAGCACCGATATAGGCATCTTACGGGTTGCTGAACTGCATGGAGTATTTTATGTTGAACATTGTACTTTAAGAACAAGTCCCTCATACCCGACAGGCCTTTCTTGTATCACAACAATTTACTTATGGCTCCCATATGCCATTTGTTATTTGTCAACTGATGTACTGATTTTCCTATTGGTGAAATCAATAAACAAACATAACAAAGAAACAGAATCCAGAGTAGCAAGGGAAATGTTTAGCCACCATGTGTAGAGAGTGACATAATTGTCCAGAGATTAAAATTCACAGGAGGACAGTAGTTCTACATTTTCTTGGTAGTGGGTTTTTCAGTGTTGGCAGGGCCTTGGGAACGGTCACTGTTAGTACCTATTGCAGAGCACAATTAGGAATATGGAGTGTATTGTCAAGGGTAGCAGTGTGTGTAACTGTCTCCCAAGGACCATCGCTCAGTCCCACCCTCTTCAACAGGTGCATGACACCCTGGCCAACACAGTCAGATCGCACAGACTCAGTATCATCTCCTATGCTGATGAAACCCAGCTCTTCCTCTTGCTGTAAGAAGACCCCCCTCCACCACCAGAGCCAACTTCACTGATGTATGATGAACGTCGCCGACTAGATGAAGGACAACTGTCTCAAACTCAACACAGACAAGACAGAAGTCCTCATCTTAGCGAACAACACCTCCACTTGAAGCAACACTTGGAGGTGGAGGGGGGATAGACCTGCTGAACTCGGCCCAGCCCCCCTCCCGACTGGCCACACCTGCAACCTCTGCATCATGTTGTACAGCAAGTTATGTATGAAGAAACAGGTAAAAGTAGTCTCTACAACCTGCGTCACCACCCTAGCCATACTCCATAAGATCTTCAAGTGGTCCTGTTCAACACCAGGACTGTCACACAGGCCCTCGTCACCAGCCGGCTGGACAACGGGAATACACTCTACGTAAGAATCACAGAAAGCCTAATGAAGAGACTGCAGACAATACAAAACTCAGCAGCAAGACTCATCCTCGACCTCCCTAGACAAACCCACATCACACTCCACCTAAAAAAGCTACCCTGGCTCCAGATCCAAAATAGATGCCAGAACAAGACGTTGACCCGCTTACACAAAGCCAGTGTACAACAAGGAAGAAGTTTATATAAACAAAAGAATGACCTCCCACCAACTGACCAGACATAAACTATCCATCTCACCCTTTCTCACAGACACCCCCTGGATCCACAGAAGCAACAGCGGAGGAAGTTCCTTCTCCCACTGTAGTGTTTACCATTCTGGACCCACTCGGGTTCTCCCTTGGTTGCATGTATGAGCAGGGTTAGTTCCTGCAGCCCGCCCCTTGTCCGCAGTACCGCTGTCTTTTCCCACCGCCGTCCCCACCGTGCCTCCCATATCCCCGCACTGTGTAACAGACTGGGTGACTGTTTTTAACTGTATTTGTGGTCTCGCCCCCTGTTTAATTGTGTGACTGTATTTTTAAGTTACCCCCTGTTTATTTTCTGTACCTGTCCTGCCTTGTGAGTGCATGTGAGTTGATTTTCCTATTGCTGCTGCCCCGCGGCCCCTCCCCCAAACCAGCCACTGTTCCCGCCTCCCTTCTCCGGCCCCACCCTCCTCCCCTACTTAATGGCGCCGCGCCACTGGAATGCCGAAAGTGCGCCTGAGGCAAACCCGTCTGCGTCCGGACCACGCCTAGCGCCAGACCTCCGGGCCCCCACGAGCACCACAACACCCGACATCGCTACGATGCCACAACCCTCCATGCACTCAATGCCGTCCGATCCTCCACCTGCTTCCAGGCTGCCCCGAAACTCACCCAAGGACCCTTCACCTGCTGAAGTTGCAGCTACACCAGCCAGTGCACACCTGCACGTACTGCCCATCCCAACACTGCTGGCCACAACCACCTCAGCTGCATACTTCTCAACACCCGCTCAGTCCCCAAGCACGCCGTCAAACTCTGGGACTTGCTCGACCCAGATGTCGCCTTCCTGACAGAGACCTGGATGAACACCTCCTTGGCGCCTGACATAGCCATAGCCATTCCGGACGGCTACAATATCACCCGCAGGGATCGAAACAACAACAGACAAGGACGAGGAATAACCATTGTCCACAGTAACACCATCAGGATCTCAACCAACACCAAAGATTCCCTCAGCATGGCCGAAGACCTACACTTCCAGATTCACGTTGATCAGAACACCACCCTCAGAGGAACATTCGTCTACACACCTCCGGGACCCTGACCAGAGTTCAGCGAATCCATCACCAACCTCATCAGGACTAACCCTGGGCGCAAGACTACGCTCCGCCCAAGGAGTGTACGTAGTGTTGCCTACTTTGCATTTTGCAAAGTAGGCGTAGTAGGCAACACTATGCACACTCCGTGGACGGAGCATAGTTGCCCACCACCCGCCTCCCTCCCGCCCTCTTCTACTTAACTAATTTCTGCTGATAAATACTTGAAAAGTAAATTAAAGGCACTTACCTGGTCCACGCCGTCCCGGGGCTCCCTCTTCTATTTCGCGCCGCATCTTCAATCCAAATGCGCATGGATGGCCGCCCGCGCATGTGATTTCTTGGAATGAATGGTGAGTTATTCCTTATTTGCGATTAGCAATTTGCTAATCGCAAATAAGGATGCGATTTCAAGGGTGCCAGGGGTCCAAAGGACACCCTGTAGCACCCCTGAAATGCAACATTACACAGGTGTTGCGCACACACATGTCCAAAGGACATGTGTGTGTGTAACATGCAACAGAGAATAATGCACTAAAGTGCTTTTTCCTATTTTTTTCGCTATTTACCACGAAGTCTGACTTCGTGGTAAATAGCGGCCAAATATTGCGAATTCGCAATTCAAAATTGGTTAATGAATTGCATTTAAGGAATCTCAAATAGAGATTCCTTAAATGCAATTCCTCGCTAAAATGCGAATTCTGTAATAGCGATTTTTGCATTTGGGATGATGAATCCCAAATGCAAAAATTGCGCTCGCAAAGGGCCAGATTCTGAGAATATGGCCCTTTGCGAGCCGATTTTCGTTTCATGAATCTGGCCGAAAGTCTTAAGGCCATACCCCACCACCCATGCTTTGAACACTTGTGTAGAGGACACCATCACACCCTGCCCCCTGTCGGAGGGACCTGGGGACAGGTCAGGACACAACACCTGCCCTTACTGACGGTCGCTCCCTGCGCGACTGTGCCCTATTATGACAGCATTTGAACTACAGAAGACTGACCATCAACACGCTCCCACACCCCCCTGCGCCTGGTAAAAGGTTGGGATCCCACTGAGCGGGGGACCCGCCTGCACGGCTAATGCCCTACTGAAGCCAGTGTATCGGAGGAACATCCCCACGTCATTCTGCCCCTTGGGACCACTGAGTGCTGGAAGCAGACGCTGCTCACGCCGCCCGGCCCCTCTTGGACCCTACACACCCCACTGGACTTGCTAATCCACCACCATGGGAAAACCAGACGGACACCGACCGAAACTTAACTTCGACACACGCAAATCTGCCTGCTCCCAGACAGAGCCAGAGAAAGATCAACCCGATGCCCCGACCACATCTACAGCGGATCTGAAAGAACTTAAGTTTGTGATGCAATCTAGCCTGACCGTAATCAAATCTAAATTGGACTCCATGAACGCCAGACTGGATGGACTCACTCATAGAGTGGAGAAGCATGATGATTGCCCGACAGAGGTGGAACGTCGGATCTAAGACCTAGAGGATACCTCCACTACCACGACAAATCACACACTTGACATGGAAAGAGTCCTCAAAGTGATAGTGGCCAAGAACGAAGCCTTGGAATCACGCACACGACGGAATAATTTACGTATCCTAGACAACCGACAAGATGGAGGAATATGTTGAGTGCCTCCTCATTACACTGTTTGGCAGGGAGGCCTTCTCACCGGTCCTGGTTGTTGAGAGGGCACATCGCTCACTGGCAGCTCAACCTGCCCCCGGGACCCCTCCTCGTCCTATAATAGCTAAACTACTAAATTACCAAGACTGGGACAGAGCACTCCCCTTCTCCAGAGAACATGGCCAACTCCGGTATGAGGGGATAGAAATATCGATCTACCCTGATTTCTCCGTGGCAGTGCAGGAGCAAAGGAGGAAATTCCTTTAAATAAAAAAAAACTACAACAACTCAATCTACCTTACACCATGCTCTTCCCGGCCCGACTGAAAGTTACGCACCAAGGGAAACAACACTTTTTTTACCAACCCACAACACGCCCAGGATTTCATTAAGACTTTGTCCAAGCAACCTGCAAGTCAATCTTCTCCTACATACTGACCAGAAGAAAATAGCGGTTTTAAGCTTCTTCCTGAAGGGTAGGAGGTTCATTTCCTTGCGCAGGCTCGCTAGCAAGTTGTTCCAGGCCACAGGAATTGCATTAGAGAATGCTCGGCCTCCCATCGAGGACAGTTTCAAGCGGGGGCAGACCAGATGGGTGGCATCTGCTGATCGGAGGGTCCTACTAGGAACATAGGGAACTAAGCGCTCCTTGATGTACCTAGGGGCTTGTCCGTACAGGGCTTTATGTGTGGTGCAGAGGCCTTTGAACTTGATTCTCTGTCTAATTGGGAGCCAATGAAGCTCAAGTAGCAGTGGGGTAGCATGTGTCCGTCTTGGTTTTTTAAAGATTAATCTTGCTGTGTCCTTCATGACTGTTTTTAGTCTGGCCAGCAGTTGTTATGGAAGGCCAGCATACAAAGAATTGCCATAGTCCAGGCGGGACAAGGTCATAGCTGAAACCGCCCGTCTGAGTGTGGCGGAGGTCAGGAGTGGAGTTAGTTTCCGCAGTTGTCTTAGTAGGCCCACGCAAGTATCGACAACGGACGACACTTGTTGTGCCATGTAGAGTTTGGAATCTATGTGAATAACCAGGCTTTTAACAGCCGCCGCCGGTTCCCGAAGAGGACCCCAGTTCCTTTGGCCAGAGGAGGTCGTTCCAGGGGCTGGATACTGTGGTGATCACCAGCATCTCTGTTTTATCCAGATATGAATGCTGCGGCAATACTTCTCGACACCACCAAGGCATTTGACTCCCTAGAGTGCGATTATCTAGCTTTTGTATTACAGCGTATGGGGTTTCCTGCTCCTTTCCTGGCATGAATAGACCTGTTTTACACTGGCCTGCAGGCAAGAGTCATGGTCAATGGGTTTAAATCCTCTCCCTTGACAATAGCTAGGGGTACCCACCAAGGATGCCCCCTCTCGCTCTTACTCTTCACTATAGCGATTGAACCTCTGCCGGCCAAAATTAGACAACATTACCGTGACCATGTGTTGATCTATCGAGAAAGTCAAATCCTGATTTCCCTATAGGCCGATGATCTCACACTATATCTGCGAAATCCAGACGGAAGCCTTAACCCCATCCTTAGACTTCTCATCTGATTTGGTCACCTCTCCGGGGTTAAAAACAATTAGGGGAAATCCCAGATATTCCCACCTCCAGAAGCCACCACGTGATTCGAACCAAACTATCCACCTAAATGGTGTGCAGACACAATCACATACCTCGGGTTTGACATTTCTAAGGACCGAGCAGAACTAATGCGATCCAACTATGGACGAACGCACAACCTCCTCACTGACAAAATTACTAGAAGGATTGCATTACCCCTCTCCATGGCTGTAAGAGCTTCACTGATCAAAATGGTGATACTTCCCAAAGTGATCTATCTTTTTACGAATATACCTTACGCCCCTAGCTGCCACATTTTTAAAGAAATTAAAACCCAAATGATTCATCTTGTGTGGGGCGGAAAGCAGGCCAGATTGAGCTGGGCCATTCTTACGCAACCCTTCATGGCAGGAGGTTTCAAAATACCTGATTTGGAACTTTATTTTGTATGTGCTCAGGATCACGTTGCAGCCTACTGGATGCATCCCACTCCATACATGCCTCATCTCGCAGTGGAGGACGGCTCTGTGACCCCACACCATGTTCAGCATACCTGAGCATCCCAACAGTCCCAAGACACTCAGCCTCCACCACAGGTCAATGCACTACCAGCGCCTGGAAGGACCTGGCCACAAGGACCCACTGCCCCCTAATATATTCACCTTTATTGCCCCTCCAAAGTAGACTAGAACTGCTGGTTACACAAGAAAGGGTTGCTGCCGCTTACTATTCACACTGTCCAGTCTTACTTGGGGACAACTCTATATAAAAAGTAGATTCCGCACTAGTGACTAATTCTTTGGAACCTCCATTCCCACCCCGCTAGATTGGTTTTATTATGTCAGGCTTAGACAGGATATGCAGACCCTACCTCATGTTTTCCACAAGAACCTCCCATCATGCCCCACCTGTTGTCAGACTAGGGCGGTTTCCGCCAGCAGCAGGCTGCGCATAATTCACTACAAATTTATTCACCAGCTATATTTCTCGCCTGCATGCCTACATCGTCTACAACTGCGAGATAATGATCACTGCGATTGTTGCGGAGAACAGGAAGCAGATTTCAAACACTTGGCTTGGGACTGTCCACCTGTTTGCCAGTATTGGGTAGCAGTAATGCTCTTTTTAGATCAAATGACAGGGACACATGTGCCGGGAGACCCCCTCACTGACCTCATGGGGTACACAGACCCACTACCTGCTAAAATATGGCGCTATGCTTCATTGGCGCTTCTTTTAGCTAAACGTCGAATCGCCTGTAGATGGAGCAGGGACAGGGTCCCCAAATTTAAGGACCGGCTCCGAAACCTCATATACTGTCAAGAGCAGCTCAATATATATGCTGAACTGCTACCACCCTATTTTTGCCCACGCGATATATTGGCCCCACTTCAGGTTTATTTGCTGGAGCACAACACAACTAGTGATACACCCGCAGAATCTCATGCCGCTGGGAATGAACACAGGAAGGGAGTGAACACTGCTGAACGGAAGTGATTAGGGTAGGTCAGACATGACTAATGAAACACAGACATGGATTGTGGGCCACACCTTATATATAAGAACCTCCGGGGCAGGAACTGCTGAATGTAGATACTTTATCTTACGTGTATTGGTGAACGAGTGGCATTGAAGCTATGTTACTCTTGTTGTTAATTGAGAACATAAATGTTCAAGACCTTTGCTGTGACCACTTACGATAATTGCCCCCCCCCCTGACGCGGCCGGCCCGACGAGGTTGTAGATGGCTTGCTGTGCATCTCAACTCCCGCAACTACGGCCGTGAACAAAAATGACACCGCGCAATGCCTGCTCGTCTGGGATGTAGGCATCATGCTATGTACTAACCCATTTGACGCCAATAAAGGTCTTTTGAAAATTAAAAGAAATATATATTTTCTCCTAACAATTCACATTGAGAACATCAAAATTGGTTCAGAGGCGTCCTTATTCAAGTACTTGCAGCAGTACACATGGGTCCCCTTAGTAGTGAAGGAGCCACCTGCCAGCATTATCTGGTTTTGCATGACCATACCATAATCCACAATGTCTCAATGTTAATGAGCTACAACAATTGCACAATGGTCTAGTTAGACTATATAGATGCTTAACTCAACATATTTTGCACACCCTGTTTTATTTTCGGCAAGGTCCAGCAGGGCAGTGCAAACTCCGTTGACTGCAGTGCCCACCACAAATCCTGAAATTGTTCAATATATTATTGGCAAAATTACCATAAAATGTGAAGAAATTTCTTTTTGGATTACCCAATTTTTTTTTATCAATTGAAGCTTTGACAAGCAAAAAAAAATTGACTATATGCTTACCCCATGGAATGATTCCCATATTATATGACTGTGCCTCTTGGGGCATAGTCTTTGCCGCTTTCTATACCATAAGACATGGTACTACTTCTATGTCAGTCTTGCCGGAGGTCTTGTGACAAATACAGAACAACAGGGGGCAACTGCTGCCCTGTATTTGGGATTGAAACTAATAAAGGTTTCCATTAGTCTCCGTAGTGATTCTCTCTAACATTAAAGACAAAGCGGCTTCTTCTGCTAAATGCCAATGGCTAGCGCAGGTACACCACTCAATCAGGAATGCGAGCTACCTATAACAATGACTGTAATTTATGCTTCTAAAGAACACCATGATTTGGAAACAAGACCCAGAAAACCACAACTTGGCAAACCTAGTTTTAACAAGTATTCTGCAAAGCCGAACTTGGATTTTGGAAAAAACAAAGGGACAAACCCAAACCTAAAGGAAAAGCTATTTCTTTGGAGGAATCTCCGCCTCCGGAGTCCATTGACAGACACTATAATGTGTGTGATAGGCTTCATGTTCCTTTCAGGACTAATCAGAGAAACAATATGAGAGAGGAAGGCGTTCTGACCACAGACAGGAAGAGTATGTGAAACTGAATAGGGACTCACAATGCTTGGCTGATGTAAAGATAAAGAAGTAGAAAAAACCTTCTCAATTTAAGCCCCAATTTCAGAAAACGAAAGTTGCAGCTATATCTGCGAAATATGCCACAAACACTGAAAACTCTCCTCCTGAACAGGAGGTGGGTGGTGACTCTCTTTGACAGCGAGGCAGAGGTTACTATAGTGTGCAGAATCTCAAGGATTTTCTGGTAGTGACAGGAAATGATAACTTTGTTACAGTTGAAACCCAGACAGGCGCGTAGCCCCTCAAGAAAGTTTTATAATTTGGATATACAAATTGAGGGTGACATACTGGGCACCATTAGAGTACTAGTCTGGTAAAATGTAACTTTATCATATGACATTCTTTTAGTCGATTGGCTAATTACGCAGTTTGTTCCAACCTCCCCACATGGTGAGGATGTAATACTCCAATCTCTGACAAAGTCAAACAAGCCTATGCAGCAAAATGTCCTCTTGCACTATCCCCAGCTTTATATTGCAATTATCTCGGCTGGAATAAGTTTCAAGTTTATTTTATTTGCATAGTTACTGAAAACCATTGCAACAGTTTAAAATAGCCAATAAAACTGATGTTGTACCCCGGTAGAACCAATGATACACATACTAAAGAATGTTGTACGGTACGTACATGACTGTGGATGAAATAGATGGTAAGGCCGTTAGAATGAGTCAGTAATTCACGTAATAAATAGCAGTGCGGTCATAAAACGCATTTCTACAATTGGAAGTACACATAGTAAGGTGCCGTATAGTGCATACATGTTTGGCAATGACACTTAGGGCCGATTATGATGGCGGACGGACCTGAGTCCGTAAGCCACCATAGAGTAGGGGGAATGTCCGCATGGGCAGCGGCGTTCCCCCCGTGCAGATTAGGATGTGACCGCCAGATTTTTTATTGATATTGCGATGACCAGCCCTCCCCTTCTAATTTCTTCTTTCTTTATCAATGATGACTCCTAGGTACTTGTATTCAGTTGTTGGTTCAAACTGCGTACCTCCCAAGTGCCATCTCCTCGGCTGGAATAGAGATTCCCCTTATCATATAATACCAATAAGGTCCAGCCCACAATTGCAACCACAATATCCCATTAAACAAGATGCTAAAGTACCTGTTAGAGAAATACTCTCCTAGTTGGAGTACCAGGGAGTAATTGAACACTGTGTCTCTCAAATGAATAATCCCTTTGTTCCTGTTTTGACACAGGAGCATTCATATCACATAGTCTTAGACTACAGACATTCATACAGTCATACACACACATTTGCAATACAAACACAGTACACCATTCATAAATAATATAGTTTGTAAAAAATATTTTAAAAAAAATATTATACAGTTCCAATATCTTTTTTTCTGTCAAAATATAGTGCCTGAAAGCTGGTATTGGACTGCCTTCTTGACACTTGCCATTCAGTGTCATTTTTCTCGACTCCCTATGGGGTATAATCACAGTCCTGGACTGCTTGTTGCCAGCATGGTGTCAATTCCTCAAGATACTGACCCAGACGTATTCTCCTCTGTAGATTATATCTACTTGACGGATGATGAGTTAAACACACATTTGGCCACAGTGGATCGCATAATATTGGGATTCACCGACTTTGGCTATACATTCAATTTTAAGAAATCTAACATACCATTTGTCCTATTTTAAGGTTACATACTACACATGAAGGAAAAAGCCTAGAATCACTCTTCCTAGAGAAGTGTGCTCTGCTGCAGCCTTCGAATACTCTACAAAAACTGCAATCCTTGTTAGGATGCCTTAATTTGGCAGAACCTATTTACCTGATTATGCACAACACATTAAATCATTATATGACTTGATTCATCCTGATTTTTACAAGTTCTGTTTGGACATTAGTACAACCAGGCATACTCAGATCACTACAATCGGATTTGTTTGTAAAACAACACTTACATTCATGTGTCAACACAACAAAACTGGCCATCCGTATAGTTGCTGGTGCCATTGGATTTACCCATTCCACCTTTAACAAAGGTTAAACGGTGTAGATTGCATGTAAGTCACTTGTATATTCCAGTGCGGAAATGCAATCTGTGTCCACTCAAAAAATAATAACTGCTGAGCAGATTGTTATATACAAAGAGAAGCCACTTGCACAAGGGAAACACATTGTTGTTGTTACTCCTGTGTGCCACTGTTCTTGGTATGATGTTGAACGGAAAATTCCAACCACATAAAACCGACACACAGTTCTTAAGGGCTTGCACTGCACACTTGGCTGAACGCCTTGTTACATGCACTGGAACATACGGATCCTGAATTACCCACACTTATAGTGTGTGGTTTGTATTACTGTATCCAGTCTTGTAACACAAATTTGCATTATTGGCACCAAAATGGATTAAAAGATTCTAAGGGCAACACAACAAAGCATAAAACGCTTTCAGTGTGGAGTATTACCAACAGTACCTTCTCACACTGCAAGAGGTTAAGATGCCTGGAATAACTGCTGCCTGTCTCCTTGGCATGGTGGTGGGACTGGGCATAGAGGGGATGGACTCCTGGTCACAATTAAACACACCACTAGAGCTGTCATCCTCTGAGCATTGCACATTGTACACATAATTCACCCTGCCGTTCTGGTCCATGTTTCCCTATACTGATCTGCACTTGAGTTTCAAACAACTGCTGTTCTAACCTCACCATTTTATTCACCATAACAGATTTCATCCACTACAACAGTTAGCTCATTTTCAGAAAAGCAAAGGACTCTCCTGCCTGCCATTGTCTGACTTCTATTGAAGAGTAGAACAGACCTGAGGTGAGAGTGGCCAATTGATTTGCTTTTGTGAATTCTATTTTGCAGTGGAGGCAGCAAGTGTTTGCAATTAGTAGATGTACAGCATGTGTGTTTTAAAGGATCATCTACTTCATTTTGATGGATATCTGCCATATGTTTTGTTGTCTCATATTGGCGTTCTCTGTAACATCGGCTCATCTGTCATCCCATGGTGGCAGCCAACTCTTGATATAACGCACAGTGTTCTGTTACTCCAATGTCGAAGGACATGTAACTGCCAAAGAAATAAGGTCCATCGTTTGACAAAAGAGGGATGGACCGCCAATGAACATTACTGTGCCTTGTTGGTTGGCAGACAGGACTGCTGATATCCTGCCATACAGAAGAACAGTGGCACATCTGTCAAACTCCAAATAAGGCCCTCTGCTAAAAAACATTCCTGAAAATAAAATGCTTAGGAGCCACTCTAGTGCACATGCTTGTGATCTGTGGAAAACTTACATTCTGGTGGACTGAAATAGCTCAACGAATGTATTTGGAAAATTCTCTTGGCATTCCTTTATCAAAGTTAAAGTTATTTTCTTCAATGTAAGCATGACTTACATTTGACAAAACTCAAAAAGTTTGGAATGTCAAGAGCCTAATGGTGGTAAAAAAATAATGCTTATAGCCTAAAAATCCTCCTTTAATTTGAGAAAATAATCCTGCTTTTTTGATATGTTACAATGGCTCCTCACTGGGACTATCTTGTACAAAATGCATGATGATACCCAAACATTTCAGTACACCAAAGGTGACTCTGGCAACTCTCACCAGAAGTGCCCACTTTATAGCTGTTAGACATTCTGTGTCAAGAAATTAAATTTCTATTACATTCTCTGGAAGTAAAGCTTTCTGTTTTGTTGGATAAAAAGAGGGTGTTGTAATAAAGAGTTGATTGAATCCATAGCAGCCTAAGGAGGACATCTGAAAGAGCAAGCACCCCAAACTGGTTCTACAATTAGTGACAGTGGGTCCATATCCCCTTTCTGAAAAAGTTACATAAATGTAGGAAACAAATCACACTATTATTTTCCAGTTCCACGTCCTTCATGACCAGGCAAGGGATAGAACCACCCGACTTTGGTTCAGTTCCAAGAATTTCATGACCAGGAAAGGAAATGCTCCAAGAAGGACTCAAAGGACCAGCCGCCACCAGGGCAGGTAAGAGCGGTGGAGCTGGGTGGGGGAGAATTTGGCAGACGACGAGGAGGGAAAAATAATACATTTTCTCTTTTTGTCATCTGTCTAAATACTCCGTCGTATCCGGCCCCACCCCTCTTACCTGCATGGGCCGGGGCTGCAAAGGACATATGTGCAACTAATGTTGGTGTCCATCCAACAGCCTGTCTCCCACAGGTGGGAGGATATCACCTGAAGTCTGTACTTTATGCTGGAGGAGCTCAGGATGAGTCTGAAGTGCAGAAACCGGTCCTTGAAGCTTGTTTCCAGTCCAGGGAAGGCATGGCTTGGCAGTTCGGGCTGGACTGTTCCCATGAGGCACAGGGTCAGACTGATTTGCATATGGCCATGTCTGAACTGGGGTGGCAGAGTGGGCTAAAGAACGGTGATGGATTATACCCAGATTTGTTGACTGGGTGTGAGTGTTTAATTGGTTCAGATGCTCGGTCCATCACCACCCCCTTTTGTATTAATTTGTTCGCCATAAGTTGGCAGGGTATGCTCAGACGTGAGTCCCTTTCTCACTTTGCCACTGGATTCAAGCAAGCCGGGCTGAAGACGGCTGACATGCCAGAAACCGGTCTTCGGAAGCTTGTTTCCGGTCCAGGGAAGGCATGGCTTGGCAGTTCGGGCTAGACTGTTCCCCTGAGGCACAGGGTCAGACTGATTTGCATATGGCCATGTCTGAACTGGGGTGGCAGTGTGGGCTAAAGAACGGTGATGGATTAAACCCAGATCTGTTGACTGCGTGTGAGTGTTTGATTGGTTTAGATGCTGCGTCCATCACCACCCCCTTTTGTACCACTTTGTTCGCCATAAATTTGCAGGGTTGCTCAGACGTGAGTCCCTTGCTCACTTTGCCACTGGATTCAAGCAAGTCGGGCTGAAGATGGCTGAAATGCCAGAAACCGGTCCTCGGAAACTTGTTTCCGGTCCAGGGAAGGCATGGCTTGGCAGTTCGGGCTGGACTGTTCCCATGCGGCACAGGGTCAGACTGATTTGCATATGGCCATGTCTGAACTGGGGTGGCAGAGTGGGCTAAAGAACGGTGATGGATGATACCCAGATTTGTTGACTGGGTGTGAGTGTTTAATTGGTTCAGATGCTCCGTCCATCACCACCCCCTTTTGTATCACTTTGCTCGCCATAAGTTGGCAGGGTATGCTCAGACGTGAGTCCCTTGCTCACTTTGCCACTGTATTCAAGCAAGCCGGGCTGAAGACGTCTGAAATGCCAGAAACCGGTCCTTGGAAGCTTGTTTCCGGTCCAGGGAAGGCATGGCTTGGCAGTTCGGGCTGGACTGTCACTGTTCCCATGAGGCACAGGGTCAGACGGATTTGCATATGGCCTGAACTGGGTTGGCAGAGTGGGCTAAAGAACAGTGATGGACTAAACCCAGTTCTGTTGACTGGGTGTGAGTGTTTGATTGGTTCAGATGCTCCGTCTATCACCACCCCCTTTTGTACCACTTTGTTCACCATAAGTTGGCAGGGTATGCTCAGACATGAGTCTCTTGCTCACTTTGCCACTGGATTCAAGCAAGCCGGGCTGTAGACGGCTGAAATGCCAGAAACCAGTCCTCGGAAGCTTGTTTCCGGTCCAGGGAAGGCATGGCTTGGCAGTTTGGGCTGGACTGTTCCCATGAGACACAAGGTCAGACTGATTTGCATATGGCCATATCAGAACTTGGGTGGCAGAGTGGGCTAAAGAACGGTGATGGATTAAACCCAGATCTGTTGACTGGGTGTGAGTGTTTGATTGGTTCAGATGCTCCGTCCATCACCACCCCCTTTTGTACCACTTTGTTCGCCATAAGTTTGCAGGGTATGCTCAGACGTGAGTCCCTTGCTCACTTTGCCACTGGATTCAAGCAAGCCGGGCTGAAGATGGCTGAAATGCCAGAAACCGGTCCTCGGAAGCTTGTTTCCGGTCCAGGGAAGGCATGGCTTGGCAGTTCGGGCTGGACTGTTCCCATGAGGCACAGGGTCAGACGGATTTGCATATGGCCATGTCTGAACTGGGTTGGCAGAGTGGGCTAAAGAACAGTGATGGACTAAACCCAGTTCTGTTGACTGGGTGTGAGTGTTTGATTGGTTCAGATGCTCCGTCTATCACCACCCCCTTTTGTACCACTTTGTTCACCATAAGTTGGCAGGGTATGCTCAGACATGAGTCTCTTGCTCACTTTGCCACTGGATTCAAGCAAGCCGGGCTGTAGACGGCTGAAATGCCAGAAACCAGTCCTCGGAAGCTTGTTTCTGGTCCAGGGAAGGCATGGCTTGGCAAATCGGGATGGACTGTTCCCATGAGGCACAGGGTCGGACTGATTTGCATATGGCCATGTCTGAACTGGGGTGGCAGTGTGGGCTAAAGAACGGTGATGGATTATACCCAGATCTTTTGACTGGGTGTGAGTGTTTGATTGATTCAGATGCTCCGTCCATCATCACCCCCTTTTGTACCACTTTGTGCGCCATAGGTTGCAGGGTGTGCTCAGACGTGAGTCCTTTGCTCACTTTGCCACTGGATTCAAGCAAGCCGGGCTGAAGACGGCTGAAATGCCAGAAACCGGTCCTCGGAAGCTTGTTTCCGGTCCAGGGAAGGCATGGCTTGGCAGTTCGGGCTGGACTGTTCCCGTGAGGCACAGGGTTAGACTGATTTGTATATAGCCATGTCTGAACTGGGGTGGTAGAGTGGGCTAAAGAACGGTGATGGATTAAACCCAGATCTGTTGACTGAATGTGAGTGTTTGATTGGTTCAGATGCTCCGTCCATCACCACCCCCTTTTGTACCACTTTGCTCGCCATAAGTTGGCAGGGTATGCTCAGACGTGAGTCCCTTGCTCACTTTGCCACTGTATTCAAGCAAGCCGGGCTGAAGACGTCTGAAATGCCAGAAACCGGTCCTTGGAAGCTTGTTTCCGGTCCAGGGAAGGCATGGCTTGGCAATTCGGGCTAGACTGTTCCCATGAGGCACAGGGTCAGACTGATTTGCATATGGCCATGTCTGAACTGGGGTGGCAGTGTGGGGTAAAGAACGGTGATGCATTATACCCAGATCTTTTGACTGGGTGTGAGTGTTTGATTGATTTAGATGCTCCATCCATCATCACCCCCTTTTGTACCACTTTGTTCGCCATAGGTTGCAGGGTGTGCTCAGACGTGAGTCCTCTGCTCACTTTGTCACTGGATTCAAGCAAGCTGGGCTGAAGACGGCTGAAATGCCAGAAACCGGTCCTCGGAAACTTTTTTACGGTCCAGGGAAGGCATGGCTTGGCAGTTCGGGCTGGACTGTTCCCATGAGGCACAGGGTCAGACTGATTTGTATATGGCCATGTCTGAACTGGAGTGGTAGAGTGGGCTAAAGAACGGTGATGGATTAAACCCAGATCTGTTGACTGAATGTGAGTGTTTGATTGGATCAGATGCTCCGTCCATCACCACCCCCTTTTGTACCACTTTGTTCGCCATAAGTTTGCAGGGTATGCTCAGACGTGAGTCCCTTGCTCACTTTGCCACTGGATTCAAGCAAGCCAGGCGGAAGACGGCTGAAATGCCAGAAACCGGTCTTCGGAAGCTTGTTTCCGGTCTAGGGAAGGCATGGCTTGGCAGTTCGGGCTGGACTGTTCCCATGAGGCACAGGGTCAGACTGATTTGCATATTGCCATGTCTGAACTAGGGTGGCAGAGTGGGCTAAAGAACAGTGATGGATTAAATCCAGTTTTGTTGACTGGGTGTGAGTGTTTGATTGGTTCAGATGCTCCGTCCATCACCACCCTCTTTTGTACCATTTTGTTCACCATAAGTTGGCAGGGTATGCTCAGACGTGAGTCCCTTGCTCACTTTGCCACTGGATTCAAGCAAGCCGGGCTGAAGACGGCTGAAATGCCAGAAACCGGTCCTCGGAAGCTTGTTTCCAGTCCATCGAAGGCATGGCTTGGCAGTTCGGGCTGGACTGTTCCCATGAGGCACAGGGTCAGACTGATTTGCAGATGACCATGTCTGAACTGGGGTGGCAGAGTGGGCTAAAGAATGGTGATGGATTAAACCCAGATCTGTTGACTGGGTGTGAGTGTTTGATTGGTTCAGATGCTCCGTCCATCACCACCCCCTTTTGTACCACTTTGTTCACCATAAGTTGGCAGGGTATGCTCAGACGTGAGTCCCGTGCTCACTTTGCCACTGGATTCAAGCAAGCCGGGCTGAAGACGGCTGAAATGCCAAGGAAGGCATGGCTTGGCAGTTCGGGCTGGACTGTTCCCATGAGGCACAGGGTCAGACTGATTTGCATATGCCATGTCTGAACTAGGGTGGCAGAGTGGGCTAAAGAACAGTGATGGATTAAACCCAGATCTGTTCACTGGGTGTGAGTGTTTGATTGGTTCAGATACTCCGTCCATCACCACCCCCTTTTGTACCGCTATTTTATTTAAAGCAGACTAAGAACCAATCTATTTTTTTCTTGGTTCTACCAATTAATTGGCAAACATTTTTACTTATTCAATAATAAGTCATGACAAAAATGATGCACTTTTGAATCACCAATAAATGAATATGTTTGTGCACCTTATATTTACATTTCTATGATCACATCTTTCAACAAAATTAAATCCAATAATCAAAACAACTTATAAACAACTTATGCACTATGGAAAATCATGTTACACCATATCATGTGCAATGTGTCACAAACAGCAGCAGTGAGTTATTGTAGATTAACTCCCATGACATTAGTTACCTATTTCTTTCAGAGAGTTATTAACCACAGGGATATTGACTATGTTCAGCAGGCCTAACAGGGTCCCTGTAGCCAGCACGTGCTGCGCTTTGTGGTTTTTGGTGCTATTTTCCACTATTTTGGTCTTGCTTATTCTATCTATCTTTTTTTTTTCTTTGATTTCCATCAATCCGCTATCTTTACAAATCCAAAAAGCCTTTGCACAACAACCACTTATTACAATATTTTCATTTAACGTGGAGCGTACCCTCATAGTCATCTTTAAAATTAAGCTTAAATTGAACCTAGCATTAGTTATTTTTAGTTTGGATAATGACTTCACAAATTCGCTCTCTAGTGCACAAATGGGTTTATTTTTCTATTTGATTTTAATTGCCCGGAGGGAGAACTGTGAACTGTGGGAAGACTCCAGGCCTCCATTGTATGAGAACTGGCTGAGTGCATTTGATATGGCTCGTATGGACCAGGGACGTCTGAATGATAATAACCAAAGTATTTGGTCATCACTGCTATCCTGGGGCATCGAAATGAGGTTGGTCTAATGCTTCCTTGGTCCAATGATTACACCAAGCCTCGTACAAAGAACTAGGCCTGGTTAGGCCCAGAGCCAATGCAGTAACAGAAGCCCAGGGTACCTAGGTCAGAATTGGCTTTTTGCTTGTTTTGCAGACGCTAATGGTGAAATGAGGACTAAGAAAAAAATAATATTGTGACGTTAAATTGTTTTATCTATTACCTCAAAGTCTATGTTTCTAACCGGGTTTGGAATCTTTTTGTGTTGTGTTTTCACTGTTTTATTGTTTGAAGTGTTGCACAAATACTTTACAAATTGCCTCCAAGTTAAGCCTGACTGTTCTGTGTGAAGCTCGTGAGGGTGAGCACAGCTAATTTATTAGATTTTGTGTGCCTTTCCCTAACTAGGATTGAGGTTGCTGCTTCACCTGGGCTGATACCACAGTCAACCAGAACTAGAGGTGGGTGGAGCGCACGTGGTTGTACTCCGCTGAACTCCGCAGAGTAACAAAAACCCTGGTGAGATTCCGTGGAGTCCCGCCCACCTTAAAATAGTTGACGGCCTCTGATGAGGAGTGGAGAAAAGTAGCCTGAAACTGTCCTTATAGGATACTTTCGGCCCTTTGCTTCATACCTTAAAAACAGGTGTGGATGCATGTGTTGTATTGTTAGAGCAGCAGCATCAAGCATGCAAAATGGTACATTAGTCATAAGATTGAGAAAATACCAAGTTTACTCTTTGAACACGTGCAGCGAATGAAACAATTTTTTTGTGTCGGGTGGCATCATAGATGAAAAGTGAAACTTATACTTGAATAAACAATGAATGGCTAGATGGTACATACTTTACCTAAATGTGTATGCTTGTTTAATGCAACTCTGCACTCTGATTCTTATAAGGTTATTTTGTGGAAGTAATGCAACAGTCATGGTCATCAAATAAAAGTATATCTCTGTCTCTAATAAAATGCTTTAAAACAGAGCAGGCATGTGGTATATCCACAGTGCTCACTGTTGTTGCTGTTTCACTTCACTGGAGTATGTATAGGAGCATGTATGTCAGAATAACATATAAATATATAATACTCAGTAAATACCCATAGCTGAAGGCTTGTTGGATATGCTATGTTTGTAAGAGGGAGCCCTGAGTTAAGGGGTTCTCTGCCTCACTATTTGCTGTCCCAGCTGAGCTGCGGTGCTATTCGGGCACCAGATAGAAATGGTTGTAGCAGAATAATCCCTGACAACTCAAGTAGATGTTCAGAAAGTGGGAGCAGATGTGTCATTCTTGGAAGTGTGATGACACATTTCTTTTGCACGATCCCCCACTAAAACAGGGCATGGTGCCTGTTGCTAGGACTCTGTCACTGTGCTATTGTATATGGTCCAAAGTGTGACCAGAAGTGTTGACATCACAAATAGGGTTGTTGCCACATGTCGGTAAACTCTGGCATCAGGCGGTAGGCAGACTTTATGCCAAACTTTGTGCTCAAGCAGAGTGGTAAAACTCCACAAACTCTGATGGCAGGATGGCGTTTTCCGCCCACCCATACCAAGAAACCAATTTCTAGAAATAGCACCCTATGATGCACCACTGTACGTACTGTTTCTGGAACCGCACAACCACCTGAAGGCAGCATTATATACATCAATATGATACAGAATTAATGCATGGATCTAACTGAGGACTCTCATATGATATGATATCAAGATATTTACCACACTGGTTGAGGGGAACAGAGATTAGACTGTAAGGAAAAAGGGCCCAAACAGAAAGTAAACCTAAATGTAACCTAAAAAGTTAATATCACAAACTAAATACGGTGAACCCAAATAAAGTAGTGAGATCAGAGCTCCTGCATGAAGCGCTCCACAGGCTAAACATCACTAGTGTCTCTAACCCCCCACCATCTCTCTGGGGCCAGATGCATGATCTAATATCAAGGGCAGCACCCTGTAACCGTGAAGAATGGAATGTTACCTCCTGCTAATCTCAGACTGTAAATATGGTACAGTCGTCATGCTGACAGAGGTCCCACATAGACCTCAGTGCAGAGAGCAGCCTTGAACTACAATGATGCTGACAGCTCTCAACCTTGCTGTACAGCTCAGATACTCCTCTAGTCATCCTGCCCTGCTCATGACATGAAAAGGAGTACAGGTAGGTCAGGTGGAGGCTTTATGCAATGAGTCCAGAGATCAACTGCGAAGAGATAGAGGAGGTGATGTATAGTCCCAACTACCGATAGGTTGTAAATAGCACCTACTGCCCAACAAGAGGCAGACAGCTCTATGCCAAAATAACATAACAAACTACAGTACTCTCACTAGTCAACTTTCTGATCCAACACTTCTGCGTGCATGAGTTCAGATCTCTTCTGGTGCAAAACGCTCTGATACCTATTGGTTCATAATTACACTATAGACAACTGCAAACTAAAAAAAACTAAAAAGTAAATAAATATGCAATGAGCCAAAATTAAACAAAAAAACATAAAAAGAAACAAAATATAAATTAAAAAACAGCTATAATGATAAAATGACCATGGTCTGTATCGTCTGGGGAAAACCGAGATTAGCAATGCCAGTCATAAGAGCTACATGTGCTCTAACTCATATTTTGTTTACCTGAGAAAAATTACAAAGCATCCATATACATGCGACGGACAGTAGAAGTGTGTGTCTTGCACCAGTGTTAACAGCTGTAAATTGATGTTCTTGCTCAGCCCTCCCATTTGGCTCACACAATTGGCAGAGGGCAACTCGCCCAATCTTAACCTGATTAAAAACATTAACTAGACAGATATCAAGTGCAAGTTCAAGATAAAAACACGGCTCCCTTTATGGTTAAGAATTTTGAACAGGAATAAGGGGCTGATTCACAGAACTAAACTGAGGCAAAATCCTAAATTGACTACTTTTGGTATTCACAGAAGGCACTTATGATAGTTGGTATTCACAGAATGCACTTACGACTCCTAACTTTATGTCCGCACTTGGGCCGTAATTTCCGCTCACGGAGCAGAAATTCTTCACTTGTGCTGGAATTTCCACTCCCGGGATGGAATTTCCGCACACAGGCCGCAATCTCCGTATCTGGGCCGGAATACCTACCTTTGGGTATGATGATAATTTCAAGTGCCTACCATCCCCCACCATGATCCAGCTGTAGTCAAATAGCAATATCTGCAAGACCAGCACCACAAACCACATAAAAGCAGCCCACATTCAAGGAACAGGTTTGGCCACAGAGAGTTCCAATTTTCATTTGCTGTTTATTGCTACTGGAAAATGTATAAAACGAGGAGGAAGAAGAACTTCCCAACTGAGGAGACCACCATGATTGTAGAGTTCATTATGAGGCACCACAAAAGCCTTTATGGTCTCCCACATTACTGCACCAGTGGCACACAGAAGGCAGCTCTATGGTAGCATTTAGCCACTGCTGTCACAGCATTGGGGGAGGATGTGTGCACACTCCATTCCATCAAGAAGAAGTGGCAGCAAAAAAAGTGGAGGGTGAAGGAGGAGTACTCCATGATCGAGTCGAACGGGGTGTTCCTTTAAAAGCCGAGGGATACAGCGTATCCTGCTACTTACAGGAACTCTTCATGGAGATTCTTGGTGAGCCAGCTGACTTCGAGGTCCGTATTGACCGTGCAAACAGAGTGGGGCTGGCAAGGCGGGCCTCTGCCCCTCCGCCAGACATTTTGGCTTTTCTTCCGGATTTCCCTTTGAAGGAGCGCATCCTACGAGAGGCACGCCAGAAACAGCCTCTGAGCTTCCGGGGTCACTCAGTGGCATTATTTCAGGACCTTTCGGCCATCATGCTCCAAAAGCGGAAATCCTTCCATGCAGTTACGTCCGTTCTCCAAGCTAAAGGGATACCGTACTCTTGGGGACACCCGTTTCGGATTATCTTCACATGGCAGGGAGCCCTGCACCAGATGCGCTCCCTTCGTGACACCTGCACCCTGCTGGGCATCGACTTAGTTGAGGAGGACTGGCATGGAGGAATGTCGCCACAGGGGTTGCGCGAAGGACCCTCATCATGTTATGTTATGTTATGTTATGTTATGTTATGTTATGTTATGTTATTTTATTTTATAAAGCGCACAGATGCCGCAGCCAAGTGGCGTCCCGGCGCTTAGGATATGGTAGAAACACAACACGAAAACTAATAAGACCAGGGGAAGAACTAAACAGTGGAAAATAGGAAGGTCTTCAAGGCCTTCCTAAAAGAGAGCAGATCAGGGATGGAACGAAGAGGGGCAGGCAGAGAGTTCCAGAGAGCTGCCGCCATCACAGAAAAGGAGCGTCCGCCCATTCTTGCTCTTTTAAATCGTGGCACTGTGGCAAGATTTGACCCTGAGGATCGAAGGGCTCTGGAAGGCACATAGTGACAGATTGTTTGTGAAAGAATAGGAGGGGAGGCTAACTTAAGAATTTTAAAAGTTAAACAAAGAGCCTTAAATTTAATTCTTTGCCCAACAGGCAACCAGTGAAGATCCTGAATGGTACGGCGTGCAGAAACAAACTTCGGAAGGCCGACCAACATCCTGGCAGCCGCATTTTGCACCCTCTGCAGGCGAACTAATTCGGCCTGGTTGACGCCCAGAAGCAGAGAGCTAGCGTAATCTAATCTAGCCAGGACCATAGCTTGGACAATAATCTGTCTAGTGTCCGCATCAAAAAACTTGAAAATAGGTCGGAGGCACCGCAGGGCACCGAAACAAGTACCGGCTACCCGTTTAGTGTGGGTGGTGAATGAGAGTTTATCATCCAACCACACCCCAAGGTTCCTGACTTCGGCCACTGGAGTGGGAACAGGGCCCAGTTCAGATGGCCACCATTGGTCGCCCCAGAGCTCGCTTTCCCTACCAAAAATAATAACCTCGGTTTTAGAGGCATTAAGTTGGAGTCGATTGTTCCCCATCCAGCCCGCCACAGCTTTTAACGCGGACTGAAAAGTGGGAGCATCCAAGTTGGGCTCACCATTAAGTGCCACCGCCAACTGCGTGTCATCGGCGTATGACACCATGGTGAGACCAAAACTATGGGCAACCTCAGCCAACGGTTGAACATCATCATCACAGGCTGACTGGTGGCAACGGGTGAGAAGATGCCGCCATCCTAAGAAGTACAAAAGGGGGTGGTGATGGACGGAGCATCTGAACCAATCAAACACTCACACCCAGTCAAAAGATCTGGGTTTGATCCATCACCGTTCTTTAGCCCACTCTGCCACCCCAGTTCAGACATGGCTATATGCAAATCAGTCTGACCCTGTGCCTCAAGGGATCAGTCCAGCCCGAACTGCCAAGCCATGCCTTCCCTGGACTGGAAACAAGCTTCCGAGGACCGGTCTCTGGCATTCCAGCCGTCTTCAGCCCGGCTTGCTTGAATCCAGTGGCAAAGTGAGCAAGGGACTCACGTCTGAGCAAACCCTGCCACACTTATGGCAGCCAAAGCGGTAAAAAAGGGGGTGGTGATGGATGGAGCATCTGAACCAATCAAACACTCACACCCAGTCAAAAGATCTGGGTTTGATCCATCACCGTTCTTTAGCCCACTCTGCCACCCCAGTTCAGACATGGCTGTATGCAAATCAGTCTGACCCTGTGCCTCATGGGAACAGTCCAGCCCAAACTGCCAAGCCATGCCTTCCTGGACCGGAAACAAGCTTCCGAGGACCGGTTTCTGGCATTCCAGCCGTCTTCAGCCCGGCTTGCTTGAATCCAGTGGCAAAGTGAGCAAGGGACTCACGTCTGAGCATACCCTGCCACACTTATGGCAGCCAAAGCGGTACAAAGGGGGGTGGTGATGGACGGAGCATCTGAACCAATCAAACACTCACACCCAGTCAAAAGATCTGAGTTTGATCCATCACCGTTCTTTAGCCCACTCTGCCACCCCAGTTCAGACATGGCTATATGCAAATCAGTCTGACCCTGTGCCTCATGGGAACAGTCCTGCCCGAACTGCCAAGCCATGCCTTCCTTGGACCGGAAACAAGCTTCCGAGGACGGGTTTCTGGCATTCCAGCCGTCTTCAGCCCGGCTTGCTTGAATCCAGTGGCAAAGTGAGCAAGGGACTCACGTCTGAGCATACCCTGCCACACTTATGGCGGCCAAAGCGGTACAAAAGGGGGTGGTGATGGACGGAGCATCTGAACCAATCAAACACTCACACCCAGTCAAAAGATCTGGGTTTGATCCATCACCGTTCTTTAGCCCACTCTGCCACCCCAGTACAGACATGGCTATATGCAAATCAGTCTGACCCTGTGCCTCATGGGAACAGTCCAGCCCGAACTGCCAAGCCATGCCTTCCCTGGACCGGAAACAAGCTTCCGAGGACCGGTTTCTGGCATTCCAGCCGTCTTCAGCCCGGCTTGCTTGAATCCAGTGGCAAAGTGAGCAAGGGACTCACGTCTGAGCATACCCTGACACACTTATGGCGGCCAAAGCGGTGCAAAAGGGGGTGGTGATGGACAGAGCATCTGAACCAATGAAACACTCACACCCAGTCAAAAGATCTGGGTTTGATCCATCACCGTTCTTTAGCCCACTCTGCCACCCCAGTTCAGACATGGCTATATGCAAATCAGTCTGACCCTGTGCCTCATGGGAACAGTCCAGCACGAACTGCCAAGCCATGCCTTCCCTGGACCGGAAACAAGCTTCCGAGGACCGGTTTCTGGCATTCCAGCCGTCTTCAGCCCGGCTTGCTTGAATCCAGTGGCAAAGTGAGCAAGGGACTCACGTCTGAGCCTACTCTGCCACACTTATGGCGGCCAAAGCGGTACAAAAGGGGGTGGTGATGGACGGAGCATCTGAACCAATCAAACACTCACACCCAGTCAAAAGATCTGCAAGTTCAAGATAAAAACAAGGCTCCCTTTATGGTTAAGAATTTTGAACAGGAATAAGGGGCTGATTCACAGAACTAAACTGAGACAAAATCCTAAATTGACTACTTTTGGTATCCACAGAAGGCACTTATGAAAGTTGGTATTCACAGAATGCACTTACTACTCCTAACTTTATGTCCGCACTTGGGCCGGAATTTCCGCACACGGAGCAGAAATTCTGCACTTGTGCTGGAATTTCCACTCCCGGGATGGAATTTCCGCACACGGGCCGCAATCTCCGTATCTGGGCCGGAATACCTACCTTTGGGTATGATGATCATTTCAAGTGCCCACCATCCCCCACCATGGTCCAGCTGAAGTCAAATAGCAATATCTGCAAGACCAGCACCACAAACCACATAAAAGCAGCACACATTCAAGGAACAGGTTTGGCCACAGAGAGTTCCAATTTTCATTTGCTGTTTATTGCTACTGGAAAATGTATAAAACGAGGAGGAAGAAGAACTTCCCAACTGAGGAGACCACCATGATTGTAGAGTTCATTATGAGGCACAACAAAAGCCTTTATGGTCTCCCACCTTACTGCACCAGTGGCACACAGAAGGCAGCTCTATGGTAGCATTTAGCCACTGCTGTCACAGCATTGGGGGAGGATGTGTGCACACTCCTTTCCATCAAGAAGAAGTGGCAGCAAAAAAAATGGAGGGTGAAGGAGGAGTACTCCATGATCGAGTCAAATGGGGTGTTCCTTTAAAAGCCGAGGGATACAGCGTATCCTGCTACTTACAGGAACTCTTCATGGAGATTCTCGGTGAGCCAGCTGACTTTGAGGTCCATATTGACCAAGCAAACAGAGTGGGGCTGGCAAGGCGGGCCTCTGCCCCTCCGTCAGACATTTTGGCTTTTCTTCCGGATTTCCCATTGAAGGAGCGCATCCTACGAGAGGCACGCCAGAAACAGCCTCTGAGCTTCCGGGGTCAATCAGTGGCATTATTTCAGGACCTTTAGGCCATCACGCTCCAAAAGTGGAAATCCTTCTATGCAGTTACGTCCTTTCTTCAAGCTAAAGGGATACCGTACTCTTGGGGACACCCGTTTTGGATTATCTTCACATGGCAGGGAGCCCTGCACCAGATGCGCTCCCTTCGTGACACCTGCACCCTGCTGGGCATCGACTTAGTTGAGGAGGACTGGCCTGGAGGAATGTCGTCACAGGGGTTGCGCGAAGGACCCTCATCATCACAGGCAGATGGGTGGCAACGGGTGAGAAGATGTCGCCATCCTAAGAAGGGCCTCAAACCCGACCCAGAGACAGTGGCCCAAGAACAAGCAGCAGCTACCCAAGAAGTGGTGAAAGACACATCGAGCCCTGATTGACACCTCGAGGTTTGAGGGTAGATGTAACGCAATATATTCATGTAGAGGGGGGAGGAGGGGCCGGGGAGCCGATGGAGCTGCTGCTGCCACATTCCTCTACGTTGTCCTACTGTAGATCTGGACTACGAGTTAGCTGATCTGGGCTTGGGGGCTGTCAGTTGCCAACGCCACGTTTCCCAATACTGACTTGACCTATGGGCCTCCACGTACTTGTGACCGGTCCAGGACTATTTTGTTCTTTCGGGATTTATCAGTTGGGGTTAGGGAGGGAGTCAAAGGGGAGTTGGGGGGTTTGGGGAGGGAATCCAGAGCTCAAGTTTTGTACATACACACTGATTGCGCTTCAACACAGCCCGGTTCTTACCGTCCGGGGGAACCCTTTACAGTCCCTGCTGAGAGTCGCCTGCAGAGTACCATAGTCTCAGCGCACACCCTCCCACGCCACAATGCCTAACACCTTTACAATACTGACACTAAATGTACGGGGGCTCAACAACCCGGTTAAGAGACGAGCGATTCTCTCTTCTCTGGAAAGTACACGCGCAGACGTCTGCCTCCTCCAGGAGACGCACCTGCTGGCCCAGGATTGTCACAGGCTTCGTGCGCGTGCGTTCCCGGGCCAGTACTTCTCCTGTGGGGCCACTAAGACGGCCGGGGTTGCCATTCTTGTAGCAAGACATTTTAAGGGGGAGGTCCTCCACAAAATAGCAGAGATAAGGGGCAAGACTCCTGGTGTATCGCGTTGTCCTGGGTGGAGTGACCTTCTCGATAGGCTCTTTGTACAGTCCCAATGAGGGTCAGGAGAAATTCCTACACGCGCCCCTACAGAAATAGCAGTGTCTTTGGACAGACACATTATAATAGGCGGGAACATGAATGTCGTCTTTGACGTTGCCTTAGAAAGGTCTTCCCCATGCACCTTCCATGCTAGAAGCCTCTCGGCCGAATGCACTGACAGATTGCGGGACCTTGATTTACATGACCTGTGGTGACAACGGCATCCCGGGGAGCAAGAATATTCTCATTATTCTGCGGCACATAAGTCGTACGCCCGCATAGATCACCTCCTAGTGACGAGTCCGGTGTGCTCTCTTACTTCGGCGGGGGATATTGGAGTCATATCCCTATCGGATCATGCACCGGTATCCATGACTATTACCGCCCCGCCATCCCTACCACCTCCCAGAGTGTGGAGCCTTCGGGACATGCTCTTGCACAGACAGGCTGTAGTGAAACAGATACAGGAATCCATACAAGACTTCTACGACATAACGCGAATCCCGCTTGCAACCTAATGGGCCGCATTAAAAGCTGTCCTTAGAGGGGTATTTATAGCAATCTCCTCAGCCGACAATCGATTACGAAAGGAAAAAAGAGAGGAACTCACCCAGAAGGTGCAGGAACTCGAACGCATGCATCAGCGGACGGGAGCCCCGAGAGTCTGGAAGCAGCTCAAGGTGGCGTGTGGACACCTCGCAGCTCTCGATAATGACTGGGCAGAATATGCGGCACTGAGGCTGAAACACGCCTATTACACGGGGGGGATCGGTGTGGGCGGTTACTGGCCGGTCGGCTCAGAATAGCCCACCATCATCAAAAGGTGAAAAAAATCATACGCGCTGGTGGCTCTACTGTGTTGGAGGATGCGCAAATAGCGGAGACATTCCACGATTTCTATGCTGAGCTTTACCAGGGCACGCCTTCGAATGTTGCTGCCGCGACCAGGTATTTGGACTCGGTCACACTCCCATCTCTGACACCGGGACAATCGGAGTGGCTAGAGAGAGACATTCGCATTGAGGAGGTGGTTGCTGCCATTGCTCGGCTTAAGGTGGGGAAGGCACCTGGGCCGGACGACTATTCTCCTTCCTTTTACAAGACTTTCTGCACCGCCCTGGCACCGTTGCTCACTCGCCTATTTAACTCATTTGCGGACCCAGGGGCCATCCCACCGGATCTCCTGCGTGCTTCTATCTCAGTTATTCCGAAGCCAGGCAAGGATGGAATTAAATGCGGGGCATATCAGCCGATTTCCCTCCTTAATGTTGACCTCAAGCTATACACCAGCATCCTCGCCACGCGTCTGGCTGCCCATCTGCCGGGCTTGGTAGATCCCGACCAGGCGGGCTTTGTCCCTGACCACCAGACAGTTGACAATACTAAAAGAGTAACCCACCTGATTGAAAAGGCTTCCCGAACACCTGGGGAATACATGATTTTGGCGGTCAATGCTGAAAAGGCATTAGCCGTGTTCACTGGCCCTACCTGGAAATAGTACTAGCCAAGTTCGGGATCGGGGAGAAATTTCGAACCCTAATCTTCAACTGCTACAACGTGCCCTCCGCAGTAGTGAGAGTCAATGGCTACACTTCGACTGCGTTCCCCATCGAGAGAGGGACGAGACAAGTGTGCCCACTGTCGCCACTTCTCTTCGCCCTCTATATGGAACCCCTCGCGTATCGGATTAGGCAGCGTCAGGATGCTCTGGGCATCAAGCTCGGAGGCGATCTCCATACTATCAGCCTCTACGCAGATGATGTCCTACTTACTTTGGACCATCCAAGGACGGCACTGCCAGCGTGCGTTACTGAGCTTGAGGCATTTGCTAAGGTGTCCGGCTTCAAGATGAATACGGACAAATCTATAGCATTAGACTTGTCTCTTACGGTTTCGACACAAGCTTATCTACAGTCCCTCTTGCCCGTTCAATGGGCCACGGATACTGTTCCATACCTGGGAATTCAGCTCGCCCCGACCCTGACCAGGATGGTCACAGCCAACTACAATGCTTTACGTACCCGCATCCGTGGGGAGTTAGATCGGTGGAGGCATCTTCTCTTATCCTGGCTAGGTCGCATTGCGGCGGTTAAGATGACCATCCTGCCGCAAGTCTTGTATCTTTTCCATGCCTTGCCCCTCCGACCTCCGGCAGGCTGGATACATCAAACCCAATCGGATCTAGCCAAATTTATCTGGCAGGGTCGGAAGCCCCAACTAAAGAGGACACTCGCCACTTTGGCTCCCGAGTAAGGAGGTTTGGGGGTCCTTGACCTGCATAAATACTACCATGCGGCGCAGCTGCGCTATTTGGTGGAATGGAGCAAATGGGAGTCCGACAGGCACTGGCTCTTTCAGGACCAGGCGGTGGCGGGGCGACCATTGCAGGAGATACCATTTCTGCCTCGAATTTATAGACCTGCCAACCTCTATGCGTCCTCTATAACCTGAGTCCCCTTGGAGGTCTGGGACGCGACTAATACACTTCTCGGTTTGGCTACGTTCCCCTCTCCACTTACGCCTCTGGTGGATAACCCTGATTTTACCCCCAGAATGGCCAAAGGGGTCTTTGCACACTGGAGGCCAGCAGGTTGCCGCTTCCTGTATCATATGTATGGCTCAGCTGGGGTGCTTCCTTTCCAGCTCTTCAAACAAGAATACAACCTTCCCGAAACAGAGTGTATGAGATATTTGCAGGTGCGTCACTGGGCGTTGCAGCCGCAAGTACGAGAGTCGGCTGCTAGGAAATTTACTCCGTATGAGAAATGGCTTTTCTCGCGCACTTCCAACTCCAAGCTCATCTCTGACCTTTACAAACTGATACAGACACCAGCCACACACATCTATAACCCGGGTAGGGTGCGGCGGGAAAGGGAATTGGGTAGATCCCTTAGTCATAAGGAGTGGGAGAGCATTGCATATAGGGCTAGGCACTCTGCGTACCACATGGGGCTTACCGAAACCCTCACAAAAAGATCACTATCCTGGTACCACACCCCTGAGCTGCTGTCCGAAATGGATCCTTCCAAAGATAAGCTCTGCTGGAGGGGTTGTGGGCACACCGGAACTCTGGTGCATATTTGTGGGACTGCCCGCTCATCCGCTCATAATGGACACATATCCTAGATGAAGTTGACACACACTTCCAGACAGAAATACCTCGCTTTCCCGCTTATATACTGCTAGGCCTCCCCAATGCAATAACTTACCCACTGCGCTCCCGCAGGGGCCGGCAAATGGCCATAGCCCTTGGCTCGGCTTTGCAGAACATTCTGGCACACTGGCGTACCACCATCGTCCCTACCGCCACAGGCTGGCTTCACCGGCTGTGGCATGTGTAAGGCATGGAGAAGCTGTCACTAACCGTAGCAGGGAAAGGGGACCAATTTGAGGAACTCTGGCAACCTTTCAGAGCCTTACTTCTGACTGAATTTACAGAGATAACCTTCCCTAAATATCTCAGATTGTTGCGCCTAACGGCGCCCGTAGCCACAGACCCTACGACATGCGAGGCATGAGATATTCAGACGTTGAAAGTATGCACCATGGAGAGACTGCTGGGAGCTCTGGACTGGGTGGAGGGAGGGGGGACTGCGGGTGGGGTGATGTTTTTCTTAGATTTTCTGGTTCTATTGTTCTCTTGATGCAGTGCATTTTTCATCTCCGACGAGCTGGACATGGCTGTTATTGCCAGTATTGCCTTGCACACTATGCCTCGGCCGCAATTACTATCTGTATCTGGTGTGCTCACACTGCTAATTGTATTTTCTTGCACTGTCTTTCAATAATAATAAACAGATTTAAACCTAAACATCATTGAGGGCATGCATGGCATTGGATTGTGGTGATTTGTGTGTGTTTTACAACTTTTTGGGGTGTTGTTGGGGCCTGGCCATGTGGGTGGGCACCATTTTGAGGCCTGGTCCAGGCAGGACCTGGCCATGTGGTTGGGGGTCAAGAGGCCATTTTGAAGCCAGGCAGTGTGCTCAGGCCTGTACCCAGTTTGCCTTGCTTTCATCCATTAGGCCCAGGGGTACTCAGTGGTGCATGGACCAAGTCTTTCTGTGGGGTGTCTTGAATTTAAACATCATTGAGGGCATGGATGGCATTGGATTGTGGTGATTTATGTGTGTTTTTTTACTTTTTGGGGTGTTGTTGGGGCCTGACCATGTGGGTGGGGACCATTTTGAGGCCTGGCCATGTGGTTGGGGGTCAAGGAGCCATTTTATAGCCAGGCAGTGTGCTCAGGCCTGCAGCCAGTTTGCCTTGCTTTCATCCATTAGGCCCTGGGGTACTCAGTGGTGCATGGACCAAGTCTTTCCGTGGGGTGTCTTGAATTTAAACATCATTGAGGGCATGGATGGAATTGGATTGTGGTGATTTTTGTGAGTTTTTTGGCTTTTTGGGGTGTTGTTGGGGCCTGGCCATGTGGGTGGGGGCCATTTTGAGGCCTGGTCCAGGCAGGGCCTGGCCATGTGGCTGGGGGTCAAGGGGCCATCTTGAAGCCAGCCAGTGTGCTCAGGCCTGCACCCAGTTTGCCTTGATTTCATCCATTAGGCCCAGGGGTACTCAGTGGTGCATGGACCAAGTCTGTCTGTGGGGTGTCTTGAATTTAAACATCATTGAGGGCATGGATGGCATTGGATTGTGGTGATTTTTGTGTGTTTTTCAACTTTTTGGGGTGTTGTTGGGGCCTGGCCATGTGGGTGGGGGCCATTTTGAAGCCTGGTCCAGGCAAGGCCTGGCCATGTGGCTGGGGGTCAAGGGGCCATTTTGAAGCCAGGCAGTGTGCTCAGGCTTGCACCCAGTTTGCCTTGCTTTCATCCATTAGGCCCAGGGGTACTCAGTGGTGCATGGACCAAGTCTTTCTGTGGGGTGTCTTGAATTTAAACATCATTGAGGGCATGGATGGCATTGGATTGTGGTGATTTTTGTGTGTTTTTTTACTTTTTGGGGTGTTGTTGGGGCCTGGCAATGTGGGTGGGGGTCATTTTGAGGCCTGGTCCAGGCAGGGCCTGGCCATATGGCTGGGGGTCAAGGGGCCATTTTGAAGCCAGGCAGTGTGCTCAGGCCTGCACCCAGTTTGCCTTGCTTTCATCAATTAGGCCCTGGGGTACTCAGTGGTGCATGGACCAAGGCTGTCTGTGGGGTGTCTTGAATTTAAACATCATTGAGGGCATGGATGGAATTGGATTGTGGTGATTTGTGTGTGTTTTATGGCTTTTTGAGGTGTTGTTGGGGCCTGGCCATGTGGATGGGGGCAATTTTGAGGCCTGGTCCAGGCAGGGTCTGGCCATGTGGCCGGGGGTCAAGGGGCCATTTTGAAGCCAGGCAGTGGGCTCAGGCCTGCACCCAGTTTGCCTTGTTTTCATCCATTAGGCCCAGGGGTACTCAGTGGTGCATGGACCAAGTCTGTCTGTGGGGTGTCTTGAATTTAAACATCATTGAGGGCATGGATGGCATTGGATTGTGGTGATTTTTGTGTGTTTCTTTTACTGTTTGGGGTGTTGTTGGGGCATGGCCATGAGGGTGGGGGTCATTTTGAGGCCTGGTCCAGGCAGGGCCTGGCCATGTGGCTGGGGGTCAAGGGGCCATTTTGAAGCCAGGCAGTGTGCTCAGGCCTGCACCCAGTTTGCCTTTCTTTCATCCATTAGGCCCAGGGGTAATCAGTGGTGCATGGACCAAGTCTTTCTGTGGGGTGTCTTGAATTTAAACATCATTGAGGGCATGGATGGCATTGGATAGTGGTGATTTTTGTGTGTTTTTGTTACTTTTTGGGGTGTTGTTGGGGCCTGGCTATGTGGGTGGGGGCCATTTTGAGGCCTGGTCCAGGCAGGGCCTGGCCATGTGGCTGGGGGTCAAGGGGCCATTTTGAAGCCAGGCAGTGTGCTCAGGCCTGCACCCAGTTTGCCTTGCTTTCATCAATTAGGCCCAGGGGTACTCAGTGGTGCATGAACCAAGGCTTTCTGTGGGTTGTCTTCAATTTAAACATAATTGAGGGCATGGATGGCATTGGATTGTGGTGATTTTTGTGTGTTTATTTTTACTTTTTGGGGTGTTGTTGGGGCCTGGCCATGTGGGTGGGGGCCATTTTGAGGCCTGGTCCAGGCACGGCCGGGCCATGTGGCGGGGGTCAAGGGGCCATTTTGAAGCCAGGCAGAGTGCTCAGGCCTGCACCCAGTTTACCTTGCTTTTATCCATTAGGCCATGGGGTACTCAGTGGTGCATGGACCAAGTCTGTCTGTGGGGTGTCTTAAATTTAAACATCATTGAGGGCATGGATGGCATTGGATTGTGGTGATTTTTGTGTGTTTTTCGACTTTTTGGGGTGTTGTTGGCGCCTGGCCATGTGGGTGGGGGCCAATTTGAAGCCTGGTCCGGGCAGGGCCTGGCCATGTGGCTGGGGGTCAAGGGGCCATTTTGAAGCCAGGCAGTGTGCTCAGGCCTGCGCCCAGTTTGCCTTGCTTTCATCCATTAGGCCCAGGGGTACTCAGTGCTGCATGGACCAAGTCTTTCTGTGGGGTGTCTTGAATTTAAACATCATTGAGGGCATGGGTGGCATTGGATTGTGGTGATTTTTGTGTGTTTTTCGATTTCTTGGGGTGTTGTTGGGGCCTGGCCATGTGGGTGGGGGCCATTTTGGGTCGTGGTCCAGGCAGGGCCTGGCCATGTGGCTGGGGGTTAAGGGGCCATTTTGAAGCCAGGCAGTGTGCTCAGGCCTGCACCCAGTTTGCCTTGCTTTCTTCCATTAGGCCCAGGGGTAGTCAGTGGTACATGCACCAACTCTCTCTCTATTAATTTAGACATCCATTTTTGAATTAGAATTGCAATTTTTATTTTGTGTCTTTCTTTTTTTGGGTGTGCTGTTGTAATAATAATAAATGCAATGCCTATTTGCAAATATTAATTGAAGCACGACATATGCAACATTTATTTAACTGATGTTCCTCTGGCTTCCTTTGCTTTTAGGTGCACAAGAGAATCACATCAGTCATCGTTCATCATCAGTGCCAGGAAGAAGTCCTGCAGAGGTGTGTGCAGCACAATGTCACATGACGTCACGTGTGGCCACAGACAACTCTGCAACTCTTGCAACTGCGGCCTGCTGTTCTGACATCTGAAGAAGATGGGCCCAAAGAAAGGTGGCCTCTATGAAAAAAGTTGCCAGTGCTACTGCCAGTAAGGAGCAGAAGAAGAAAGTGTCACCACCTACCAAGGAGACTGGTGTGCCCAGAGACACCTTTTTTGGGAAGAAAAAAAACTACTCCTGCAGCAGCAGCGGTGTCCACCGGGGAGCAAGCTGGGAGCAGCACCTCCGCTTCATTGGGCTCAGTGCCACCACGCCAAGATATGTCCAAGAACATGAGTGCTGCAGAGGCAGCAACTGTAATTGCTCAATCAACATCGACCAGTGATGTTGGCTCATCGCAAGATCCAATCAATGCATGGTGTAACTCATCTGACGAGTGTTCAACAACCACAGGAGCAACAACAACCACAGGTACAACTAGTACAAGTGCAAGTACAAGTGCAAGTACAAGCGCAAGTACATGCGCAAGGAGATGCGCAAGGAGAGACACAAGCGCATTGAGAGGTGTAAATAGAGCCCCATGGAGCGGCACAACTGCCCACAATGCTTGTTACTCCAAAAGTAGGGGCACATCAGGAAATCGAGATTCAAGTGGAGGTATCATCCGAAGGAAGCCATTCCTCCTGATGATGATCCATTGCCTTCCAGATCGCCAGGAAGACAAAGTTCAAGGAGGGCTACTACTACAGGTTCTTCTTCAAGCACCCTTCTTTCTGATGATCTTGATGTTGATTGGAACCCAGTAATGCAGTCTGAGAGTGAGGCACGCCATTAGCGGACAAAGGTAGCTAAGCCTAAAAGGAAGGTTCCCGCAAGGCTTGAACTTATGGGTGATGACGACGAACAAGAAGTGGTGTCTTCTGCTGCTGATGAACAGTCTGACGACGACCCATCGTCACTCCAGCCCCGGCTGGCATGCAGACAGACATTTTTACCCTATCCCGAAGTGCTGCTGAGCGGGATGTGGGCGGCGTTGCACTGGTACCACCACCAACGCAGTTAACTACTACACCAACACGACCTACAGCTTCCATATTTTCTCGTCAGAAGGGCCGGCAGGGCCCTCCATCCAGCTCGACCTCCATTACCCCAAGTAGTGGTGCTGTAAGTGCACAACAGAGTCAAATTCAGCCTCGCCCATCCTCCACTTCATCTGGCATTGAAAGTAGCACCTCCACCACCAGCAGACATCTCCAGTCCCCATTTTGGGACTGCTTTAGTGTTAGCAAAAAGGCGGAAAACATGGTCATTTGTTCGATTTGTAAAAGTGTAGTTAGTCAGGGTAAGCTTGGTACCAACTATGGTACCGGAGGCCAGCGAGGTCATCTCCAAAAACTCCACACTATCATTTGGGAGGCGCACCTAAGGAAGATCCGGGAATACAAAAGTACAACAAATCCAAATGTATCCATTGATATTGCATCTGATGATGATGAGGGGCTGATCGTGCAGGGGGGAGTGAAGAAGTGACAGACATTTTTTCTGGTACACCCAGTACCCCTGGCAACAGCACTGCAGTGGTAGCCCCCACACCCTCTACCCCAGCAACATGTATGAGCCACACTAAAAGTCTGGGAGAGACACCAATGTAAAAAAGTACATCAATTAGCCTAACTGGTTTGAAGAAGTCTGCATCATCATCATCATCATCACGTAAAACGGTCCAGACCACCATTAGAAGCATGTTTTGGTTGGAGGCGCCATTTGAATGCAACCACCCAAGGGCACGTCTGTATAACGCAAAGCTGGCTAAAATGCTAGCGCTGGACCTTCTCCCTTTTTCTTTCGTGGAAGGGGTGGGTTTTCTAGAATTTGTGGCAACAGTCTGCCCTAAATGGAAGGTTCCTAGCCGGATTACATGTGCATCACTGCACACTGGGTCTCTTTTAAAGGGGTTAGAGACAAGTTAAATGCAGGTTTTAACCCGAACACAGTTTTTCAAGCTATTCAGAAACATGCAACAGTAGCCATGTTTACCATGGAGAAATCTCATACTGCACAAAACATTTTGGATGAGTTTCAGAGTGAGTAAGGTCTATGAATGGCTGCATCCAAGAAAGCGCATGATTGGTTATGTTTCCACGGATAATGGCAGTAATATAGTTAAGGCCATGCATGAGGGTGGCTATTTCAGAGTGCCGTGTTTGGCGCACAGTATTAACATTGTTGTGCAAGATTTCTTGAAAAAAGAAAACACAGTCAGCAAGTTACTGACCACCTGCCGAAGAATCTGCACACATTTCAGGCATTCTTTTAAGGCCCGGAAGCAGCTGAGGAACATGCAACGTGAACGTAGACTGCCAGTCAGAGTACTCATCCAGGAGGTGGTAACACGTTGGAACTCAACCTTCTATATGCTTGAGCGTCTGTCTGAGCAGTGGGTCGTAATCAATCAGTATGTCTTTACACTGGGTTCTACTATGAAAGGCTGTGGCTAGAGTTGGAGGAATGGAAGCTAGTTAAAAGCCTGACAGACATGCTTCGTCCTTTTGAGGTCTTCACGCGTGAAGTCAGCAGAGAGGACTGTTCTTTGGGCAAAGCTATCCCATTGTTGGTCATGCTAGAGTACCAACTGAAGGTGGTGTCTTCAATGTTCTGAGATGATGCTGAAAAGCAAGACGCATATCAGTTGGCGGAGAGGTTATTAAGCCACCTAGTTGACAATGAAAGGCTTAAAAAAATACATACAGTACAACATTACATTTGTGCCACTATTCTGGATCCACGGTACAAAAAGGCCGTGGCCAGCAAAGCATTCATTCCTTTTAATGAAGCAGATGTTTCAAAGTACAAACATTGGTTAGCTCTGTCAGCCACTCGGTTTGAAAAAGAGCGGCAGAAAATGGAAGGAACCGGCAGAAGTACTACTGAATCAGCAGGCCATCCGGCGTCAAGTTCCACTTCTGAATCTGTGGGCGAAGGGAGTCACTTTCCCTCACAGCCGTTAACGACAGCAGCAACCGTATCATAATCCTCACCTGCACCAGGCCCAGCCATAATATTGTTGGAAGCGGATTGGCTAACTCATCAAGGGTTTGCTCGTTCCAGTGATGCAAAGGCCACAGATTGTACGCAAAGTGGAGCAAACCTGGAGAACCTTGAGTTGATGGTGCAGGCCTATCTGGATGACCCAACAGAGGACTTTGTTAATCAGAACACATTGCTGCATTGGTATGGGAAAAGGCCTCTATGGCGACTGATCATCAACCTGGTTCTAAATTATTTGTCTTGCCCCCTCGCAAGTGTGTCTTCTGAATGTGTTTTCAGTGCTGCTGGTGCCATTGTAACTTCAAAAAGGACCCGCCTCTCGCCCAAAAATGTGGAGAGGTTAACAATGATCAAGATGAATCAGTACTTCATACCACCAGATTACAAAATACGTGAATGCACGCAGGAAGAAGAGGACACCGACTTAGGTGACAGAAGTTCTTCTCTGTTAGCTGACCTACTCCCGTCTCAATTCACAGAGTTTGAGGATGAGCTCTACTTCCCTGACACCAAGGCCTGAAAATGACTTCCTTTTATTTTCGTCCTTATTCACTTTTATTCCTGTGTGTCTTTCTTTGTTTTGCAACTTTTAACTTTTAACTTTTACCACAACAAAACTCTAAATTCACAACAAGTCCATCAGCAGCACTGTCTTCATCTTATTTCCTTATTGATTTGTAGGTGACGCAGTCTGCATTCCTGAGGTTCACAAGTTCACAACTCAATCATGCTCGTCTATCCTCCTCCAGACTCCCCCTATCCATTTCCCTCAAGGCAGGTGGCTGAATTACGCAGAATCAAGAAACTTTGTCTTCGTAGAAGAGTTCCCTCAAGTGGGACTGGAATTACTGACTACATGCTTGCTGATTGCTAACAGTTACTTCTGAAATTGACAGGAGAGGCTGCCCTGTGGGCCCTCACTTTCAGAAGAAGATGCGGACAAAAAGTGGAACAGGTAATGAATAATGAGAAGATGGCATGCAGTGGACAGTAATGACTGACTGCTTCTGATTAAAGCAATTGCTGTTTGTTTGTTGTGCATGAAATGACTCATATGTCCTCTGTTATTATTTAATATTTTACACACTAAATGTAACTCAATTCTACTCTCCTTGATTTAACTTGTTTAATTCAAATTGTACTTCAACTGCAGGGGCCACTACATTGCATTTTCCAATATGCAAAATGTCCTTGGACTCACTGTTTGCCAATATACCATGATGATGGATTAAATATTATATCTTTTTTCTTTACAGTCACTCACTGGGATGGATGGATCATCAGCGTCGGTTTACGTACTATGGCCAATTCGTGAGTGGCAAACAGGTAAACCAGTCTACAACAACTACTACAGCAGAACTACATGTCTGTCTAGTCGTGGTATGGAGTAGTCGAGGCTGTGTAGTGTTGTTATGCCAGGCAGAGTCCAGACAGCAGTTCATGTAAAATTGGGGCTATGTGGCTTGCTGCATACAATTAGAAATGCTTTGTCTGTCTGTGACAAAGAGCCTAGGTATGCTACATCAGGTTGCTTCACTCAGTGGTGCCTGGCTTGACCGTCTGCATGGCCCTGTTGCAAGCATGGGCCAAAAATCTGTTCCGCTCGCGCAATTTGCGGATTTTCGCCGGCAAATTCGCAATCCGCAAATCTCGCGAAATTGCAGAGAATTCGCAAATTCTTGAGCAGAACGGATTTTTGGCCCATGCTTGTGGCAGGGCCATGCAGACGGTCAAGGCAGGCACCACTGAGTGAAGCAACCTGATGTAGCATGCCTAGGTTCTTTGACACAGACAAACAAAGCATATCTAGTGTTTAGGGCTGTTTTGGGGGTTCAGTGCGGTTTACTAGGGTTGTTGGGTTGAATTTGGTAGAGTTCCCAGAGTCTAGGGCTGAGGGCCCGATGCAGGCTCGTTCATAATGATGTTGGCAAGGTTTTAGGGGGGTTTGGTGTTTTTTGGTCCAGAATTGGCCTTTTTTGGCCTTTATTGGTGTTTTGCGGGCGCGTGTGTTTGGGTGAAAAGTCGTACACCAGTGGATCGATTTTGTTCTGCCTTGCTGAGATTCTTTGGAATCGTTGGAACAAGTGGCCTGGTAAGTTTCAAGAGGATCAAAGTAGTGGAAGTGCAGAAAACAGCAATTTTTTGTCAAGGCGCGATTTGCCATGTTATCCAATGGGTGGTTTGGAGGCGCAAGGAGAAAGTGTGTTTGCGGTGTTCCAGTTCAGCTAGGGGAACGGGGCTTCTGTGAATGGTAGGGAGGGGGTATTGGTGGTTGTGCAGGAAATTTGGGAGGAATTGATTGATGGGAAGGGTGTGTTTAGGCAAAGTCGAGGAAGGGAAACCGCTGCTATAGGCGCCTATGTCAATTTTCGATTATTGCGTGTTTTTAGGGTGCAATTGGAGTGTGTTGTAGGTGGTTCTTAGTGGATTTGCTTAACTGGGATGAGAGTTGGAAATGTCTAGTTTTGATTGCAAGTGGTTTGAAGAAAATCCATGGTGGAAAAGGGGTGTTTTGGGCCTAGTTTCAGAGTGCGTTTTGGCACGATTTTAACTTAGGCTTCTGCAAGGTAGCAGTATTGCATGTTTTTGGGGGGCTGTTTGGGGGTGTTCTAGATTTGGGGGGTGGGCTTAGGGGTCTGGGAGCACTGCTGGGAAGGCCTAATTTTGATTGCAAGTGGTTTAAAGAAAATCCATGGTGGAAAAGGGGGGTTTGGCCCTAGTTTCAGAGTGCGTTTTGGCACGATTTTAACTTAGGCATCTGCAAGGTAGCAGTATTGCATGTTTTTGGAGGGCTGTTAGGGGATGTTCTATATCTTTTGGTGTGGGTTGAGGGGTCTGGAAGCACTGCTGGGAAGGTCTAATTTTGATTGCAAGTGGTTTGAAAAAAATCCATGGTGGAAAAGGGGTGTTTTTGAGGGCCTAGTTTCAGAGTGCGTTTTGGCACGATTTTAACTTAGGCCTCTGCGAGGTAGCAGTATTGCATGTTTTTGGGGGGCTGTTTGGGGGTGTTCTAGATTTTTGGGAGTGGGTTTAGGGGTCTGGGAGGCACGGTGGGAAGGTTTAATTTTGATTGCAAGTGGTTTGAAGAAAATCCATGCTGAAAAAGGGGTGTTTTTTAGTAGTATTGCATGTTTTTGGGGGGCTGTTTGGGGGTGTTCTAGATTTTTGGGAGTGGGTTTAGGGGTCTGGGAGCACTGCTGGGAAGGTCTAATTCTGATTGCAAGTGACTTGAAGAAAATTCATGGTGGAAAAGGGGGGCTTGGGCCTAGTTTTAGAATGCGTTTTGGCACAATTTTAACTTAGGCCTTTGCAAGGTAGCAGTATTGCATGTTTTTTGGGGGGTGTTTGGGGGTGTTGTATATTTTTGGGAGTGGGTTGTGGTGTCTGGGAGCACTACTGGGAAGGTCTAATTTTGATTGCAAGTGGTTTGAAGAAAATCCATGGTTGAAAAGGTTTTTTTTGGGGGCCTAGTTTCAGAGTACGTTTTGGCACGATTTTAACTTAGGCTTCTGCAAGGTAGGAGTATTGCATGTTTTTGGGGGGCTATTTGGGGGTGTTGTAGATTTTTGGGGATGGGTTTAGGGTTTTGGAGGCACGGTGGGAAGGTCTAATTTTGATTGCAAGGGGTTTGAAGAAAATCCATGGTGGAAAAGGGGTGTTTTGTAGCAGTACTGCATGTTTTTGGGGGGCTGTTTGGGGGTGTTCTAGATTTTTGGGGGTGGGTTTAGGGGTCTGGGAGCACTGCTAGGAAGGTCTAATTTTGATTGCAAGTGGTTTGAAGAAAATCCATGGTGGAACGGGGGGATTTGCGCCTAGTTTCAGAGTGCGTTTTGGCACGATTTTAACTTAGGCTTCTGCAAGGTAGGAGTATTGCATGTTTTTGGGGGGCTGTTTGGGGGTGTTCTAGATTTTTGGGGATGGGTTTAGGGTTTGGAGGCACGGTGGGAAGGTCTAATTTTGATTGCAAGTGGTTTGAAGACAATCCATGGTGGAAAAGGGGTGTTTTGTAGCAGTATTGCATGTTTTTGGGGGGCTGTTTGGGGGTGTTCTAGATTTTTGGGAGTGGGTTTAGGGGTCTGGGAGCACTGCTGGGAAGGTCTAATCTTGATTGCAAGTGGTTTGAAGAAAATCCATGGTGGGAAAGGGGTATTTTTGGGGGCCTAGTTTCAGAGTACGTTTTAGTACGATTTTAACTTAGGCCTCTGCGAGGTAGTGGTATTGCATGTTATTGCCGGGCTGTTTGGGGGTGTTCTAGATTTTTGGGGGTGGGTTTAGGGGTCTAGGAGCACTGCTGGGAAGGTCTAATTTTGATTGCAAGTGGTTTGAAGAAAATCCATGGTGGAAAAGGGGGGTTTGGGCCTAGTTTCAGAGTGCTTTTTGGCACGATTTTAACTTAGGCCTCTGGAAGGTAGCAGTACTGCATATTTTTGGGGGGCTGTTTGGGGGTGTTCTATATTTTTGGGAGTGGGTTGAGGGGTCTGGAAGCACTGCCGAGAAGGTCTAATTTTGATTGCAAGTGGTTTGAAGAAAATCTATGGTGGAAAAGGGGTGTTTTGGGCCTAGTTTCAGAGTGCGTTTTGGCACATTTTAATTTAGGCCTCTGCAAGGTGGTAGTATTGCATGTTTTTTGGGGGCTGTTTGGGGATGTTCTATATTTTTGGGAGAGAGTTGAGGGGTCTGGGAGCACTGCTGGGAAGGTCTAATTTTGATTGCAAGTGGTTTGAAGAAAATCCATGCTAGAAAAGGGGTGTTTGGGCCTAGTTTCAGAGTGCGTTTTGGCACGATTTTAACTTAGGCTTCTGCAAGGTAGCAGTATTGCATGTGTTTGGGGGGCTGTTTGGGGGTGCTCTAGATTTTTGGGGATGGGTTTAGGGTTTTGGAGGCACGGTGGGAAGGTCTAATTTTGATTGCAAGTGGTTTGAAGAAAATCCATGGTGGAAAAGGGGTGTTTTGTAGCAGTATTGCATGTTTTTGGGGGGCTGTTTGGGGGTGTTCTAGATTTTTGGGAGTGGGTTTAGGGGTCTGGGAGCACTGCTGGGAAGGTCTAATCTTGATTGCAAGTGGTTTGAAGAAAATCCATGGTGGGAAAGGTTTTTTTTGGGGGGCCTAGTTTCAGAGTGTGTTTTAGCACGATTTTAACTTAGGACTCTGCGAGGTAGCGGTATTGCATGTTTTTGCGGGGCTGTTTGGGGGTGTTCTCGATTTTTGGGGGTGGGTTTAGGGGTCTAGGAGCACTTGTCAAGGTTAGCAGCAGACAACTCACCCACTACGACATACAAGTACAATGCCACTAACATGTAGTCTCTAACCAGCGGGGACCACAGCTTGAAGCTTATCCTCCCTATACCCTATAGCACTGACCCTCCCTGTGCGACCTCACACACCAGGGACAGGTAGCCCTCGGGGCAGGGGGAAGGAGGTTGATCGGGGAGGTAGCAGTGAAGACACCCGTCTTGGTCTGGTCTAAGGAATCGGATGTCGTCTAGTCCTAACACTTCTCTGGAAATACAAGAACAATAATTGTAGGAGAAACTATATAATAAAGGCTCACTTCCCTGACACATCAAGAAAACGGATACGTACTGAATACCTGCTCTCTGGCAGCTTGAGATCAGGATTATTGTCTGAAGCAAGAACGTAGGTCTCTTGGGATAGTAGTACCCCCTCCTGATTTCCCTGTAGTATCGCCTAATGTAGTTACAATCACTACTGGCTGCTAACTAGCAACAGGGTCAGATTGTTCTTATGTCCCAAGGGTCACGATATTTGTGATACTAAGGTCACACAAAAAGAAAAGGTAGCACGGCCGTGCTCAATGTTAAAGGTCCTACCTCGAACCCACGAGAAAACAAAAAGGTTGAAGACACGGCGGCGTCCTCCTGCGGGAAGGCAAGCGTCCGCCCAACGGCTCCTCTGGCGGCGTCCTCCTGTGGGAAGGCAAGCGTCCGCCCAACGGTTCTTCTGGCGGCGTCCTCCTGCGGGAAGGCAAGCGTCCGCCCAACGGTTCTTCTGGCGGCGTCCTCATGCGGGAAGGCAAGCGTCCGCCCAACGGTTCTTCTGGCGGCGTCCTCATGCGGGAAGGCAAGCGTCCGCCCAACGGTTCTTCTGGCGGCGTCCTCCTGCGGGAAGGCAAGCGTCCGCCCCGCGGCTCCTCTGGCGTTCTTTAATTACAACTTGGCTCTACTCCAACTCGAAGGGTGACGGGATGGATTGAAAAGCACCGGGTGAAGGGAAAGGAGGGTCTTTCTGGACGCCGCCCAGAGGGCGCGTTCCGTTTCGTCTGGCCCCAGAGCTTTCTGGGAGATGTAGTGCCGCAGTGGTATATTCCTATTCTACCTCTGTTGCTCGCAATCGCTACAGCACTGCTGGGAAAGTCTAATTTTGATTGCAAGTGGTTTGAAGAAAATCCATGGTGGAAAAGGGGGGTTTGGGCCTAGTTTCAGAGTGCTTTTTGGCATGATTTTAACTCAGGCCTCTGGAAGGTAGCAGTATTGCATGTTTTTGGGGGGCTGTTTGGGGGTGTTCTATATTTTTGGGAGTGGGTTGAGGGGTCTCGGAGCACTGCTGGGAAGGTCTAATTTTGATTGCAAGTGTTTTGAAGAAAATCCATGGTGGAAAAGGGGGGTTTGGGCCAAGTTTCAGAGTGCGTTTTGGCACGATTTTAACTTAGGCCTCTGCAAGGTAGCAGTATTGCATGTTTTTGAGGGGCTGTTTGGGGATGTTCTAGATTTTTGGTGATGGGTTTAGGGGTTTGAGAGACACGGTGGGAAGGTCTACTTTTGATTGCAAGTGGTTTGAAGAAAATCCATGCTGGAAAAGGGGTGTTTTTTAGCAGTATTGCATGTTTTTGGGGGGCTGTTTGGGGGTGTACTAGATTTTTGGGAGTGGGTTTAGGGGTCTGCGAGCACTGCTGGGAAGGTCTAATTTTGATTGCAAGTGGTTTGAAGAAAATTCATGGTGGAAAAAGGGGGTTTGGGCCTAGTTTTAGAATGCGTTTTGGCACGATTTTAACTTAGGCCTTTGCAAGGTAGCAGTATTGCATGTTTTTTGGGGGGTGTTTGGGGGTGTTGTATATTTTTGGGAGTGGGTTGTGGGGTCTGGGAGCACTACTGGGAAGGTCTAATTTTGATTGCAAGTGGTTTGAAGAAAATCCATGGTTGAAAAGGGGTGCTTTTGGGGGCCGAGTTTCAGAGTACGTTTTGGCACAATTTTAACTTAGACCTCTGCGTGGTAGCAGTATTGCATGTTTTTGGGGGGCTGTTTGGGGGAGTTCTAGATTTTTGGGGGTGGGTTTAGGGGTCTGGGAGCACTACTAGGAAGGTCTAATTTTGATTGCAAGTGGTTTGAAGAAAATCCATGGTGGAAAAGGGGGATTTGGGCCTAGTTTCAGAGTGCGTTTTGGCACGATTTTAACTTAGGCTTCTGCAAGGTAGCAGTATTGCATGTTTTTGGGGGGCTGTTTGGGGGTGTTCTAGATTTTTGGGGATGGTTTTAGGGTTTTGGAGGCACGGTGGGAAGGTCTAATTTTGATTGCATGTGGTTTGAAGAAAATCCATGGTGGAAAAGGGGTGTTTTGTAGCAGAATTGCATGTTTTGGGGGGCTGTTTGGGGGTGTTCTAGATTTTTGGGAGTGGGTTTAGGGGTCTGGGAGCACTGCTGGGAAGGTCTAATTTTGATTGCAAGTGGTTTGAAGAAAATTCATGGTGGAAAAGGGGGGTTTGGGCCTAGTTTTGGAATGCGTTTTGGCACGATTTTAACTTAGGCCTTTGCAAGGTAGCAGTATTGCATGTTTTTTGGGGGGTGTTTGGGGATGTTGTATATTTTTGGGAGTGGGTTGTGGGGTCTGGGAGCACTACTGGGAAGGTCTAATCTTGATTGCAAGTGGTTTGAAGAAAATCCATGGTGGGAAAGGGGTATTTTTGGGGGCCTAGTTTCAGAGTGCGTTTTAGCACGATTTTAACTTAGGCCTCTGCGAGGTAGTGGTATTGCATGTTTTTGCGGGGCTGTTTGGGGGATGTTGTAGATTTTTGGGGGTGGGTTTAGGGGTCTAGGAGCACTGCTGGGAAGGTCTAATTTTGATTGCAAGTGGTTTGAAGAAAATCCATGGTGGAAACGGGGGGTTTTGGCCTAGTTTCAGAGTGCTTTTTGGCACGATTTTAACTTAGGCCTCTGCAAGGTAGGAGTATTGCATGTTTTTGGGGGGCTGTTTGGGGGTGTTCTAGATTTTTGGGGATGGGTTTAGGGTTTTGGAGGCACGGTGGGAAGGTCTAATTTTGATTGCAAGTGGTTTGAAGAAAATCCATGGTGGAAAATGGGTGTTTTGTAGCAGAATTGCATGTTTTTGGGGGGCTGTTTGGGGGTGTTCTATATTTTTGGGAGTGGGTTTAGGGGTCTGGGAGCACTGCTGGGAAGGTCTAATTTTGATTGCAAGTGGTTTGAAGAAAATTCATGGTGGAAAAGGGGGGTTTGGGCCTAGTTTTAGAGTGCGTTTTGGCACGATTTTAACTTAGGCTTCTGCAAGGTAGCAGTATTGCATGTTTTTTGGGGGGTGTTTGGTGGTGTTGTATATTTTTGGGAGTGGGTTGTGGGGTCTGGGAGCACTACTGGGAAGGTCTAATTTTGATTGCAAGTGGTTTGAAGAAAATCCATGGTTGAAAAGGGATGTTTTTGGGGGCCGAGTTTCAGAGTACGTTTTGGCACGATTTTAACTTAGACCTCTGCGTGGTAGCAGTATTGCATGTTTTTGGGGGGCTGTTTGGGGGAGTTCTAGATTTTTGGGGGTGGGTTTAGGGGTCTGGGAGCACTGCTAGGAAGGTCTAATTTTGATTGCAAGTTCTTTGAAGAAAATCCATGGTGGAAAAGGTGGATTTGGGCCTAGTTCAGAGTGCGTTTTGGCACGATTTTAACTTAGGCTTCTGCAAGGTAGAAGTATTGCATGTTTTTGGGGGGCTGTTTGGGGGTGTTCTAGATTTTTGGGGATGGGTTTAGGGTTTTGGAGGCACGGTGGGAAGGTCTAATTTTGATTGCAAGTGGTTTGAAGAAAATCCATGGTGGAAAAGGGGTGTTTTGTAGCAGTATTGCATGTTTTTGGTGGGCTGTTTGGGGGTGTTCTAGATTTTTGGGAGTGGGTTTAGGGGTCTGGGAGCACTGCTGGGAAGGTCTAATTTTGATTGCAAGTGGTTTGAAGAAAAATCATGGTGGAAAAGGGGGGTTTGGGCCTAGTTTTAGAATGCGTTTTGGCACGATTTTAACTTAGGCCTTTGCAAGGTAGCAGTATTGCATGTTTTTGGGGGGTGTTTGGGGGTGTTGTATATTTTTGGGAGTGGGTTGTGGGGTCTGGGAGCACTACTGGGAAGGTCTAATTTTGATTGCAAGTGGTTTGAAGAAAATCCATGGTTGAAAAGGGGTGTTTTGGGGGGCCTAGTTTCAGAGTACGTTTTGGCACGATTTTAACTTAGACCTCTGCGAGGTAGCAGTATTGCATGTTTTTGGGGGGCTGTTTGGGGGTGTTCTAGATTTTTTAGGGTAGGTTTAGGGGTCTGGGAGCACTGCTAGGAAGGTCTAATTTTGACTGCAAGTGGTTTGAAGAACATCCATTGTGGAAAAGGGGGATTTGGGCCTAGTTTCAGAGTGCGTTTTGGCACGATTTTAACTTAGGCTTCTGCAAGGTATCAGTATTGCATGTTTTTGGGGGGCTGTTTGGGGGTGTTCTAGATTTTTGGGGATGGTTTTAGGGTTTTGGAGGCACGGTGGGAAGGTCTAATTTTGATTGCAAGTGGTTTGAAGAAAATCCATGGTGGAAAAGGGGTGTTTTGTAGCAGAATTGCATGTTTTGGGGGGCTGTTTGGGGGTGTTCTAGATTTTTGGGAGTGGGTTTAGGGGTCTGGGAGCACTGCTGGGAAGGTCTAATTTTGATTGCAAGTGGTTTGAAGAAAATTCATGGTGGAAAAGGGGGGTTTGGGCCTAGTTTTGGAATGAGTTTTGGCATGATTTTAACTTAGGCCTTTGCAAGGTAGCAGTATTGCATGTTTTTTGGGGGGTGTTTGGGGATGTTGTATATTTTTGGGAGTGGGTTGTGGGGTCTGGAGCACTACTGGGAAGGTCTAATCTTGATTACAAGTGGTTTGAAGAAAATCCATGGTGGGAAAGGGGTATTTTTGGGGGCCTAGTTTCAGAGTGCGTTTTAGCACGATTTTAACTTAGGCCTCTGCGAGGTAGTGGTATTGCATGTTTTTGCGGGGCTGTTTGGGGGATGTTGTAGATTTTTGGGGGTGGGTTTAGGGGTCTAGGAGCACTGCTGGGAAGGTCTAATTTTGATTGCAAGTGGTTTGAAGAAAATCCATGGTGGAAACGGGGGGGTTTTGGCCTAGTTTCAGAGTGCTTTTTGGCACGATTTTAACTTAGGCCTCTGCAAGGTAGGAGTATTGCATGTTTTTGGGGGACTGTTTGGGGGTGTTCTAGATTTTTGGGGATGGGATTAGGGTTTTGGAGGCATGGTGTGAAGGTCAAAATTTGATTGCAAGTGGTTTGAAGAAAATCCATGCTGGAAAAGGGGTGTTTTGTAGCAGTATTGCATGTTTTTGGGGGCTGTTTGGGGGTGTTCTAGATTTTTGGGAGTGGGTTTAGGGGTCTGGGAGCACTGCTGGGAAGGTCTAATCTTGATTGCAAGTGGTTTGAAGAAAATCCATGGTGGGAAAGGGGTATTTTTGGGGGCCTAGTTTCAGAGTGCGTTTTAGCACGATTTTAACTTCTGCGAGGTAGTGGTATTGCATGTTTTTGCGGGGCTGTTTGGGGGTGTTCTAGATTTTTGGGGGTGGGTTTAGGGGTCTAGGAGCACTGCTGGGAAGGTCTAATTTTGATTGCAAGTGGTTTGAAGAAAATCCATGGTGGAAAAGGGGGGTTTGGGCCTAGTTTCAGAGTACTTTTGGCACGATTTTAACTTAGGCCTCTAGAAGGTAGCAGTATTGCATGTTATTGGGGGGCTGTTTGGGGGTGTTCTATATTTTTGGGAGTGGGTTGAGGGGTCTGGAAGCACTGCTGCGAAGGTCTAATTTTGATTGCAAGTGGTTTGAAGAAAATCCATGTTAGAAAAGGGGTGTTTTGGGCCTAGTTTCAGAAAGCGTTTTGGCACATTTTAATGTAGGCCTCTGCAAGGTGGCAGTATTGCATGTTTTTTGGGGGCTGTTTGGGGGTGTTCTATATTTTTGGGAGAGGGTTGAGGGGTCTGAGAGCACTGCTGGGAAGGTCTAATTTTGAATGCAAGTGGTTTGAAGAAAATCCATGGTGGAAAAGGGGGGTTTGGGCCTAGTTTCAGAGTGCGTTTAACTTAGGCCTCTGCAAGGTAGCAGTATTGCATGTTTTTGAGGGGCTGTTTGGGGATGTTCTAGATTTTTGGGGATGGGATTAGGGGTTTGAGAGACACGGTGGGAAGGTCTAATTTTGATTGCAAGTGGTTTGAAGAAAATCCATGGTGGAAAAGGGGTGTTTTGTAGCAGTATTGCATGTTTTTGGGGGGCTGTTTGGGGGTGTTCTAGATTTTTGGGAGTGGGTTTAGGGGTCTGGGAGCACTGCTGGGAAGGTCTAATCTTGATTGCAAGTGGTTTGAAGAAAATCCATGGTGGGAAAGGTTTTTTTTGGGGGGCCTAGTTTCAGAGTGTGTTTTAGCACGATTTTAACTTAGGACTCTGCGAGGTAGCGGTATTGCATGTTTTTGCGGGGCTGTTTGGGGGTGTTCTCGATTTTTGGGGGTGGGTTTAGGGGTCTAGGAGCACTTGTCAAGGTTAGCAGCAGACAACTCACCCACTACGACATACAAGTACAATGCCACTAACATGTAGTCTCTAACCAGCGGGGACCACAGCTTGAAGCTTATCCTCCCTATACCCTATAGCACTGACCCTCCCTGTGCGACCTCACACACCAGGGACAGGTAGCCCTCGGGGCAGGGGGAAGGAGGTTGATCGGGGAGGTAGCAGCGAAGACACCCGTCTTGGTCTGGTCTAAGGAATCGGATGTCGTCTAGTCCTAACACTTCTCTGGAAATACAAGAACAATAATTGTAGGAGAAACTATATAATAAAGGCTCACTTCCCTGACACATCAAGAAAACGGATACGTACTGAATACCTGCTCTCTGGCAGCTTGAGATCAGGATTATTGTCTGAAGCAAGAACGTAGGTCTCTTGGGATAGTAGTACCCCCTCCTGATTTCCCTGTAGTATCGCCTAATGTAGTTACAATCACTACTGGCTGCTAACTAGCAACAGGGTCAGATTGTTCTTATGTCCCAAGGGTCACGATATTTGTGATACTAAGGTCACACAAAAAGAAAAGGTAGCACGGCCGTGCTCAATGTTAAAGGTCCTACCTCGAACCCACGAGAAAACAAAAAGGTTGAAGACACGGCGGCGTCCTCCTGCGGGAAGGCAAGCGTCCGCCCAACGGCTCCTCTGGCGGCGTCCTCCTGTGGGAAGGCAAGCGTCCGCCCAACGGTTCTTCTGGCGGCGTCCTCCTGCGGGAAGGCAAGCGTCCGCCCAACGGTTCTTCTGGCGGCGTCCTCATGCGGGAAGGCAAGCGTCCGCCCAACGGTTCTTCTGGCGGCGTCCTCCTGCGGGAAGGCAAGCGTCCGCCCCGCGGCTCCTCTGGCGTTCTTTAATTACAACTTGGCTCTACTCCAACTCGAAGGGTGACGGGATGGATTGACAAGCACCGGGTGAAGGGAAAGGAGGGTCTTTCTGGACGCCGCCCAGAGGGCGCGTTCCGTTTCGTCTGGCCCCAGAGCTTTCTGGGAGATGTAGTGCCGCAGTGGTATATTCCTATTCTACCTCTGTTGCTCGCAATCGCTACAGCACTGCTGGGAAAGTCTAATTTTGATTGCAAGTGGTTTGAAGAAAATCCATGGTGGAAAAGGGGGGTTTGGGCCTAGTTTCAGAGTGCTTTTTGGCATGATTTTAACTCAGGCCTCTGGAAGGTAGCAGTATTGCATGTTTTTGGGGGGCTGTTTGGGGGTGTTCTATATTTTTGGGAGTGGGTTGAGGGGTCTCGGAGCACTGCTGGGAAGGTCTAATTTTGATTGCAAGTGTTTTGAAGAAAATCCATGGTGGAAAAGGGGGGTTTGGGCCAAGTTTCAGAGTGCGTTTTGGCACGATTTTAACTTAGGCCTCTGCAAGGTAGCAGTATTGCATGTTTTTGAGGGGCTGTTTGGGGATGTTCTAGATTTTTGGTGATGGGTTTAGGGGTTTGAGAGACACGGTGGGAAGGTCTACTTTTGATTGCAAGTGGTTTGAAGAAAATCCATGCTGGAAAAGGGGTGTTTTTTAGCAGTATTGCATGTTTTTGGGGGGCTGTTTGGGGGTGTACTAGATTTTTGGGAGTGGGTTTAGGGGTCTGCGAGCACTGCTGGGAAGGTCTAATTTTGATTGCAAGTGGTTTGAAGAAAATTCATGGTGGAAAAAGGGGGTTTGGGCCTAGTTTTAGAATGCGTTTTGGCACGATTTTAACTTAGGCCTTTGCAAGGTAGCAGTATTGCATGTTTTTTGGGGGGTGTTTGGGGGTGTTGTATATTTTTGGGAGTGGGTTGTGGGGTCTGGGAGCACTACTGGGAAGGTCTAATTTTGATTGCAAGTGGTTTGAAGAAAATCCATGGTTGAAAAGGGGTGCTTTTGGGGGCCGAGTTTCAGAGTACGTTTTGGCACGATTTTAACTTAGACCTCTGCGTGGTAGCAGTATTGCATGTTTTTGGGGGGCTGTTTGGGGGAGTTCTAGATTTTTGGGGGTGGGTTTAGGGGTCTGGGAGCACTACTAGGAAGGTCTAATTTTGATTGCAAGTGGTTTGAAGAAAATCCATGGTGGAAAAGGGGGATTTGGGCCTAGTTTCAGAGTGCGTTTTGGCACGATTTTAACTTAGGCTTCTGCAAGGTAGCAGTATTGCATGTTTTTGGGGGGCTGTTTGGGGGTGTTCTAGATTTTTGGGGATGGTTTTAGGGTTTTGGAGGCACGGTGGGAAGGTCTAATTTTGATTGCAAGTGGTTTGAAGAAAATCCATGGTGGAAAAGGGGTGTTTTGTAGCAGAATTGCATGTTTTGGGGGGCTGTTTGGGGGTGTTCTAGATTTTTGGGAGTGGGTTTAGGGGTCTGGGAGCACTGCTGGGAAGGTCTAATTTTGATTGCAAGTGGTTTGAAGAAAATTCATGGTGGAAAAGGGGGGTTTGGGCCTAGTTTTGGAATGCGTTTTGGCACGATTTTAACTTAGGCGTTTGCAAGGTAGCAGTATTGCATGTTTTTTGGGGGGTGTTTGGGGATGTTTTATATTTTTGGGAGTGGGTTGTGGGGTCTGGGAGCACTACTGGGAAGGTCTAATCTTGATTGCAAGTGGTTTGAAGAAAATCCATGGTGGGAAAGGGGTATTTTTGGGGGCCTAGTTTCAGAGTGCGTTTTAGCACGATTTTAACTTAGGCCTCTGCGAGGTAGTGGTATTGCATGTTTTTGCGGGGCTGTTTGGGGGATGTTGTAGATTTTTGGGGGTGGGTTTAGGGGTCTAGGAGCACTGCTGGGAAGGTCTAATTTTGATTGCAAGTGGTTTGAAGAAAATCCATGGTGGAAACGGGGGGTTTTGGCCTAGTTTCAGAGTGCTTTTTTGCACGATTTTAACTTAGGCCTCTGCAAGGTAGGAGTATTGCATGTTTTTGGGGGACTGTTTGGGGGTGTTCTAGATTTTTGGGGATGGGTTTAGGGTTTTGGAGGCACGGTGGGAAGGTCTAATTTTGATTGCAAGTGGTTTGAAGAAAATCCATGGTGGAAAATGGGTGTTTTGTAGCAGAATTGCATGTTTTTGGGGGGCTGTTTGGGGGTGTTCTATATTTTTGGGAGTGGGTTTAGGGGTCTGGGAGCACTGCTGGGAAGGTCTAATTTTGATTGCAAGTGGTTTGAAGAAAATTCATGGTGGAAAAGGGGGGTTTGGGCCTAGTTTTAGAGTGCGTTTTGGCACGATTTTAACTTAGGCTTCTGCAAGGTAGCAGTATTGCATGTTTTTTGGGGGGTGTTTGGTGGTGTTGTATATTTTTGGGAGTGGGTTGTGGGGTCTGGGAGCACTACTGGGAAGGTCTAATTTTGATTGCAAGTGGTTTGAAGAAAATCCATGGTTGAAAAGGGATGTTTTTGGGGGCCGAGTTTCAGAGTACGTTTTGGCACGATTTTAACTTAGACCTCTGCGTGGTAGCAGTATTGCATGTTTTTGGGGGGCTGTTTGGGGGAGTTCTAGATTTTTGGGGGTGGGTTTAGGGGTCTGGGAGCACTGCTAGGAAGGTCTAATTTTGATTGCAAGTGGTTTGAAGAAAATCCATGGTGGAAAAGGTGGATTTGGGCCTAGTTTCAGAGTGCGTTTTGGCACGATTTTAACTTAGGCTTCTGCAAGGTAGAAGTATTGCATGTTTTTGGGGGGCTGTTTGGGGGTGTTCTAGATTTTTGGGGATGGGTTTAGGGTTTTGGAGGCACGGTGGGAAGGTCTAATTTTGATTGCAAGTGGTTTGAAGAAAATCCATGGTGGAAAAGGGGTGTTTTGTAGCAGTATTGCATGTTTTTGGTGGGCTGTTTGGGGGTGTTCTAGATTTTTGGGAGTGGGTTTAGGGGTCTGGGAGCACTGCTGGGAAGGTCTAATTTTGATTGCAAGTGGTTTGAAGAAAAATCATGGTGGAAAAGGGGGGTTTGGGCCTAGTTTTAGAATGCGTTTTGGCACGATTTTAACTTAGGCCTTTGCAAGGTAGCAGTATTGCATGTTTTTGGGGGGTGTTTGGGGGTGTTGTATATTTTTGGGAGTGGGTTGTGGGGTCTGGGAGCACTACTGGGAAGGTCTAATTTTGATTGCAAGTGGTTTGAAGAAAATCCATGGTTGAAAAGGGGTGTTTTGGGGGGCCTAGTTTCAGAGTACGTTTTGGCACGATTTTAACTTAGACCTCTGCGAGGTAGCAGTATTGCATGTTTTTGGGGGGCTGTTTGGGGGTGTTCTAGATTTTTGAGGGTAGGTTTAGGGGTCTGGGAGCACTGCTAGGAAGGTCTAATTTTGACTGCAAGTGGTTTGAAGAACATCCATTGTGGAAAAGGGGGGTTTGGGCCTAGTTTCAGAGTGCGTTTTGGCACGATTTTAACTTAGGCTTCTGCAAGGTAGCAGTATTGCATGTTTTTGGGGGGCTGTTTGGGGGTGTTCTAGATTTTTGGGGATGGTTTTAGGGTTTTGGAGGCACGGTGGGAAGGTCTAATTTTGATTGCAAGTGGTTTGAAGAAAATCCATGGTGGAAAAGGGGTGTTTTGTAGCAGAATTGCATGTTTTGGGGGGCTGTTTGGGGGTGTTCTAGATTTTTGGGAGTGGGTTTAGGGGTCTGGGAGCACTGCTGGGAAGGTCTAATTTTGATTGCAAGTGGTTTGAAGAAAATTCATGGTGGAAAAGGGGGGTTCGGGCCTAGTTTTGGAATGCGTTTTGGCACGATTTTAACTTAGGCCTTTGCAAGGTAGCAGTATTGCATGTTTTTTGGGGGGTGTTTGGGGATGTTGTATATTTTTGGGAGTGGGTTGTGGGGTCTGGGAGCACTACTGGGAAGGTCTAATCTTGATTGCAAGTGGTTTGAAGAAAATCCATGGTGGGAAAGGGGTATTTTTGGGGGCCTAGTTTCAGAGTGCGTTTTAGCACGATTTTAACTTAGGCCTCTGCGAGGTAGTGGTATTGCATGTTTTTGCGGGGCTGTTTGGGGGATGTTGTAGATTTTTGGGGGTGGGTTTAGGGGTCTAGGAGCACTGCTGGGAAGGTCTAATTTTGATTGCAAGTGGTTTGAAGAAAATCCATGGTGGAAACGGGGGGGTTTTGGCCTAGTTTTAGAGTGCTTTTTGGCACGATTTTAACTTAGGCCTCTGCAAGGTAGGAGTATTGCATGTTTTTGGGGGACTGTTTGGGGGTGTTCTAGATTTTTGGGGATGGGATTAGGGTTTTGGAGGCATGGTGTGAAGGTCAAAATTTGATTGCAAGTGGTTTGAAGAAAATCCATGCTGGAAAAGGGGTGTTTTGTAGCAGTATTGCATGTTTTGGGGGCTGTTTGGGGGTGTTCTAGATTTTTGGGAGTGGGTTTAGGGGTCTGGGAGCACTGCTGGGAAGGTCTAATCTTGATTGCAAGTGGTTTGAAGAAAATCCATGGTGGGAAAGGGGTATTTTTGGGGGCCTAGTTTCAGAGTGCGTTTTAGCACGATTTTAACTTCTGCGAGGTAGTGGTATTGCATGTTTTTGCGGGGCTGTTTGGGGGTGTTCTAGATTTTTGGGGGTGGGTTTAGGGGTCTAGGAGCACTGCTGGGAAGGTCTAATTTTGATTGCAAGTGGTTTGAAGAAAATCCATGGTGGAAAAGGGGGGTTTGGGCCTAGTTTCAGAGTGCTTTTGGCACGATTTTAACTTAGGCCTCTAGAAGGTAGCAGTATTGCATGTTATTGGGGGGCTGTTTGGGGGTGTTCTATATTTTTGGGAGTGGGTTGAGGGGTCTGGAAGCACTGCTGCGAAGGTCTAATTTTGATTGCAAGTGGTTTGAAGAAAATCCATGTTAGAAAAGGGGTGTTTTGGGCCTAGTTTCAGAAAGCGTTTTGGCACATTTTAATGTAGGCCTCTGCAAGGTGGCAGTATTGCATGTTTTTTGGGGGCTGTTTGGGGGTGTTCTATATTTTTGGGAGAGGGTTGAGGGGTCTGAGAGCACTGCTGGGAAGGTCTAATTTTGATTGCAAGTGGTTTGAAGAAAATCCATGGTGGAAAAGGGGGGTTTGGGCCTAGTTTCAGAGTGCGTTTAACTTAGGCCTCTGCAAGGTAGCAGTATTGCATGTTTTTGAGGGGCTGTTTGGGGATGTTCTAGATTTTTGGGGATGGGATTAGGGGTTTGAGAGACACGGTGGGAAGGTCTAATTTTGATTGCAAGTGGTTTGAAGAAAATCCATGCTGGAAAAGGGGTGTTTGGGCCTAGTTTCAGAGTATGTTTTGGCACGATTTTAACTTAGGCTTCTGCAAGGTAGCAGTATTGCATGTTTTTGGGGGGCTGTTTGGGGGTGTTCTAGATTTTTGGGGATGGGTTTAGGGTTTTGGAGGCACGGTGGGAAGGTCTAATTTTGATTGCAAGTGGTTTGAAGAAAATCCATGGTGGAAAAGGGGTGTTTTGTAGCAGTATTGCATGTTTTTGGGGGGCTGTTTGGGGGTGTTCTAGATTTTTGGGAGTGGGTTTAGGGGTCTTGGAGCACTGCTGGGAAGGTCTAATCTTGATTGCAAGTGGTTTGAAGAAAATCCATGGTGGGAAAGGGGTATTTTTGGGGGCTTTGTTTCAGAGTGCGTTTTAGCACGATTTTAACTTAGGCCTCTGCGAGGTAGCGGTATTGCATGTTTTTGCGGGCTGTTTGGGGGTGTTCTAGCTTTTTGGGGGTGGGTTTAGGGGTCTAGGAGCACTGCTGAGAAGGTCTAATTTTGTTTGCAAGTGGTTTGAATAAAATCCATGGTGGAAAAGGGGTGTTTGGGCCTAGTTTCAGAGTGCTTTTTGGCACGATTTTAACTTAGGCCTCTGGAAGGTAGCAGTATTGCATGTTTTTGGGGGCTGTGTGGGGGTGTTCTATATTTTTGGGAGTGGGTTGAGGGGGCTGGGAGCACTGCTGGGAAGGTCTAATTTTGATTGCAAGTGTTTTGAAGAAAATCCATGGTGGAAGAGGGGGGTTTGGGCCTAGTTTCAGAGTGCGTTTTGGCACGATTTTAACTTAGTCCTCTGCAAGGTAGCAGTATTGCATGTTTTTGAGGGGCTGTTTGGGGATTTCTAGATTTTTGGGGATGGGTTTAGGGGTTTGAGAGACACGGTGGGAAGGTCTAATTTTGATTGCAAGTGGTTTGAAGAAAATCCATGCTGGAAAAGGGGTGTTTTTTAGCAGTATTGCATGTTTTTGGGGGGCTGTTTGGTGGTGTTCTAGATTTTGGGAGTGGGTTTAGGGGTCTGGGATCTCTTCTGGGAAGGTCTAATTTTGTGTAAAAATAGCAGTTTGGTCGTATTTTGAGGGGAAAGGGGAATTTGGCCCTGTTTCTAAGGTGCACTTCGACGCGTAGACTAACATTGCAGTAATGCTTTATTTCAGATGTCACTGGAGACAATTCTTCTGGCACTTTACGCAGCTGTAGTGTAGGAAAAGCACTATACATTTACCCAACGAGGTAGCACTTACTGGATTAGCCAGTAGAAACTACTCCAGTAATTGTTATGCAAATCGCAAAAAAATCCGCGAGTTTGCGGGGAAAATACGAGAATTCTCCGATTTTTTTGCAATTTCGGGGATTTTTTTGTGATTTTGCGCGAATTCACGGACCCCAGATCTGCAACATTCTCCCATAGTTACTAATTACTATCCTTGAAAAGGAGATTCACGGTACGCACTCTCGAAATGATGCTTGTATGTAATACTGTCACCTCTGAAACTCAAAGTGTTATTTTTGCACTACACAGCGTACCTTATATTTTTTTCTCTGTGGTGTTTTAATATCACTTCCTGTTTTTCCATCAACAATTAGAGGCCGGCTTTTACCCTGTGCCAATGAACAAACGATTAACTCAGGCTTACCATTAGCGATCCGCAATTCCGCATCAGGCAGGCAGTGGACAGTGTGTCTGGTCACCAAGATTGATCAACGGGGCGTCAGATGGTATGGAGGAGTACCTTGAATAAGAGGAATGGCTGGATGCATGCAACTTCACAAATTCTACAGGACAACTACAACATACAGTTACAGTATCCTCTTCACTTCTCCTTATTTTTGAAATATTATTGATGTGAACTTGAACTTCTATGAGTGTGACTCTGTGCGTTTGTTTGCTCTCTGCTTCAAATTCATCCATCCAGCTATTTGATAAGTTTCTTTGCTATTTTTAAAATTAATTTAATGTACTAATAAGTGTTTATTCTCTCTGAGGGTAGAGAGGCAAGTGAAATTGCGTAATTACTGCAGCCCTGTACTGTCAAATTGTTTCTTCATAGTTACTAGTAAGTTGTAGTAAGTACTACTTTTCAGTAACCTAACCATCCATTTAGCAAACAACTTCATGCATGCAGTAGTGCACGTCCTTTATGTCCCTTAAAAGATTTTTGGATATCTTCAAATCCAAAGATTTGTTTTCCTTCATTTGTTGTTTTTCCATGCTGTGGTTTTTTTCCGCTCTCCACAAAACTTTCCGGAAAACCCCCATTCCCATCCACTTTTCAAACCCTAACCCTCTTCCCCCGGGCTGTGTGGTTTTTTCATTGAGGTGTGGCTAAACGACAACAATAAATTCCACACACTTGCTTGGGAGGATAAGTTCAAAGCAACAGAAAAATCATTCAAATAAGAATTGCATGTGCGCCATCGTGGATTGAACATTTACTTCATCCTCCTCCTACACGTGATGAATCGAATGCTTAATGCTTACGTTGCTGTGTCCTTTGCCTCAATACTATTTCTTATAGTAGCCATACTCCACGCAACTAGTACTTATATTTTAAATACTTTAGCACTGCTTAGGCTACAATTTATGGCACTGTTCTCTACCGTACTATCTATCGTACTGTATCTAATACTACACGCAGGCCACTCAATGTTTAATTTCCTTGTTTTTCATATGCTGCTACTGCCAGTGTTTACCACTGCTACTACCAGTACAACGATGATATTTCATCTGTCCAGGATTCAAGTCAACACCCAATCTTAATCGCCATTTGCCATGCAGCCAGCCCTGTGCCTAGCCTATTCTCAAACACGAATCACAGGTAAGATAAGCATTTTGGGGAGGTAAAATAATGGGCTAGGACTCGGAGGAGAGGAGAGACTGACAGTAGTACTAGTAAAGTACAAGTAGGGCAAATTCACTAACTTTTTTAGTGACACTTTTGTACATTTTTGGACGTTTAGATAATTCATGCTGGTAAGTTTGAAGAAACCAAACGTACAGTAACCCCCACCCACCACCACACAAAATAATATGAACGCGTATACTATGTTAAAGTATGTAAAATAAATGAATATATTTCCCCTAACAAAAATAAACTAACCCAACTCACCTCCCTCCCTAACCCCAACCAATGTCCAAATGTCCATCTTCAAATCTCTTTCCCCAACGCCCAATTGTGCCCCCCCAACAGTTTTTAAAAAAGGGGCAAGGGACAGTCACTTCCTCTGGCGGTGTCCTGTGGACAGGTGGTCCCGCAGCTCTTTGCGGAGGTCCAGGAGCTGGCGCTGTTGCTTCTCTGCCAAGCGCTCCAGGTAGTCCACTCTCTTTCGGGGGCAGCGCAGACGTGCCATCCAGGCTCTGGGGGGGGGCAGCTGTTGTTTTTGCTGCTGTGCGGTGGTGGCGGGAGGCTGTCGGGCCACGGCGCCATTTCCTTGGAGGCTGCTGGCTGGTGGCCCATGGGGCACTGGAGGAGGATGCAGAAGTTGCCGTCTCCTGCTCCTCCTGCCCCCTAGCCCACAGCCGCCGATATTCGGCGCAAATGGCCTCCAGCTTACGGGCCCTGGCCCGGACAGCCATCTCCTTCCGGGTGAGCTTTTTTTGTTGCGGAGCATCTGTGTGAAGAAAGAAAGAAAAATACTGTCGCCAATAGTCATTAATATTAACTCAAAATAATTCAACAGAAAGTTGTGTCACAGTAACACTAGCAACTTGCAAGCACAGTATAACATTTTTCCATGTATCTTTCCGCCGTCTTTGTAGGCCTGTGACATTAGTGGGAGTTTCAGGAATTCTACTAGCAGCACTATGGACTCACTACTACATAGTCAGATAGTCAGAGACTACACCAGTCTTCTTCTTTTTTTCTCTTGTTTTGCAAAAGAAATTACTTGTACGTGAACTTGTGGTAGCCGGCATAATGCCAGCTCACTCAGCTTGCACCCAAGAAAAACAGACACAAGCCATGATGACGCAGACTCGCATTACTTTAAGCAGTACATGCAGGTGGGGATAGGGAAGCTCTTACTTTTCTATAGGGGTTGCACTGGCCATACTCGGTTACATCAAGGGCTACTGCTTAATGTAATTTATATATCGCACTGCCCCCCGGGCTTTGACTACTACAAAAGGTAAATGAAGATTATTCATTTCTGATCATATATCCATGCCGATCACATGATCTTTGCTTATATGATGAATGACTTTAGGTGCTTTGTTTTGATAGATTGAGTGAACAACAGCGATAGTCCACCCATGACACAGCTGAAAGAAAATTATTAACATAGGGAGTGAGTGTGGCACCCATAATTGTCGGAGAAAGGGACTTGACTTGATATAATGTCAACTATACAATACATACACAATATATGCTGTGCTTGCAAAGTAAACTACTGTACTGTTAGTCAAGGGAGTATTTCTGAACAATCACAACTTCTAGTATTTAGATTTCCTCTGCTTTGCTACTCTGGCACGGACATGCTGTTCAAAGTAACACTCTTCATCCACTGAGTGTCTGCTCTACTACATACACCTCTGCTATCTATGAGGAAGAAGAAAATACCATCCAGGCTTCCAAAGTAAACGTCTATCATTCTTCTTAATGTCTCAACTGTACCAAGTTTACTTTTTCTCAACAACCAACTAACACCCTTTTAATTTTATTTGGTAAACCACCGTCTTGACTTGCATTTGAGTTTGACCCATCTTTTCTTTCTCCTCCAACCATCCTTGCTTCAAGCAGCCATGCATCTGATTCCTTCCTATCAGCCATCTCTGCCTGCATTCAAAAACACGTATCATTCTTTATAGTCATAAATGTTACGACTCGCTCGTCCTTCCTTTCACCCTTCTTTCCCTTTTCGTTCTTCAAATCCCTCAAGTTCATCTGATAACGCTTGGCTTCACGATAAAAGTTTCCCAGCTGAGTTGAAGTCAAATAGAGTGGGCCATTGCTTACCCGAGAACTACCACCACTAATGCTATTGCTAAGTCAAGGTTGACTGTCTTCTCCGTGATTGGCAAAAATGTAGTTCTAAATTAGTACTTGTGGCGCTGCCGCATCACCCCTTGAAGTGGACCCCTCCGCACTGCTGGCCCCAGCACTGGTGGTGTTAGGTGCCACATCCGATGTTGTGACTTCTAGAAAAAACATGTCATATTTTCAGATGCCATACACCACCCCCTATTTCGTCTCGTAATGGAAGAAAATGTTAATACATAACCAATTTTTAATTATTGGGAATGAAAAAAAGTGAAGGTTTTGGGGAGGGTGTTAACCTTTTATATGGTTAGCCATTAAATGCTACACTTTTTGGCACAACTGATGGATGCTTGCTTTTAAACGTGCACCATTTTTCTAATTACAGACAGAAGATTCCATTGCCCTTCTGCCAACAGGACAATTCACCACCTACTCCTCATCACCAGCAGTACTTTAAGTACTTTAAAGAAGGTGGGGGCTCCCGCACAGTTATTCTAATAATTTGATGTGTTAAGTTGAAGTATATTGATTCAAGGGAATGTTGTTTAAACTTATACGTCATCTATCATCAGTGCTCGCTCGGAATACTGAGCTATTAAAAATAAAGAAATAGTTTTTTTATTTCTTATTTGAAATTAAAACTTTAAATCTAACAAACACTGTGTGGTTTTTGTTCACGAGTGAGTGAGCGGAAGGGTTTTAACTACTGCACTTTGCAGGCATGTTTCCGTGACTCTGATAGGTCGGGAGTCGGCGGTAGTCTTCTTCTGTTCTTCTGGGTCGCAATCATTGGTCAGACACACTAGATAGTCGATCAAGGGATTGGGGGTTCAACTTCTGTTCGGACTGAGGTATGTGGAAAGTCGAACTGCACCTATCATCAACAATGTCCTATTTCTCTTGTCCATACTTCTGTATGCGAAGAATAGTCCCTGAAACACTAGCGGTATGGTATGTGCTCCTATCAAATCAAAAAAGCCAACTACTAGCTTATTCTTGGTGGACACATTGACATTTTGTTGTTGGAAATTGTCAAAACACTTACATTAAGAAGACTGGAATAGACAGCAAGGGCAACCCAGAGGACTGCACTCAGTGCCTAAAGCTATTGCTGGATCAGAGTTTTGTTTAGCACCGTTTGCCGACTGGGCAAGCTTAGCTACCTACACAAACCGACTCATAATAATAGTAAATAGTAGTAGCACAGAGAGTGACGGTAGAGGCAGGATAAGAATGTAGAAACAGTCTAGAAGAAGATCAAAGACTATTTTGTAAAAAATAGAATTAGGAAACAGTTTGTAATGAATAGGAGCTGTAAAAGTTAGGGAAGTATAAGTATTAATATAACAATAGAACAACTTACTGGGGCCAGATCCTGCTGCCCACCTTGTTCCGCCGGAGTCTCTCTTGTGGTAGTCTCCTTGCCCCTGGGAGGTGCTGATGATCATGAAATAAACACAAACATGGATGATTGTTTTTTTGAAATATTTGAATTCTTTGACCACAATCTAAAATTATCTCGGGGAAACAAATTACCAACAATTGCACTACATGTATTGACCTATCTGATCTGGTCAACTAGGAGGATAGTACAGTATTGCTGGATTCGCAGACCGTCTACTAGGAAAGTTATGTAAATCACTAACTACACCAACAACAAAAAGGTTCTAATATGACTGCCAGCACTCAGCAGCACGCGACGTGACAGACACAGTCCGTCATCATGATTGCAGACCACTAAAAAATGTCTTACTACTAAATAACAAGTCATACATAATATACTCAACCTATCAATCCACCACTATCTCTTCTTAGTGGCAGCAGGAGTACAAAGGAAGGACTAGACTTGAGTCTCCAGTCTCTCTAGCATTACGCAGTTCTGCTCTCAAATGAGCACAAAGTTGCAAACAAGTAAGCATAGTAGCAACGCCACTGAGCAGGCGAGCACCTGCAATCACAGAAGCTATATAAACATTAATTTACCTGCAATGTAAACAAATCGGCAGCATTCTTGCTCTTCGGGACAAATATATATTAGCAATATAACACAGAGCAGAAGAAAACAAAGTAGTTATTAAATAGCTACTCACCAAGGCCAGGGATCTCCACACCTAGCAGTTGGACCAGGTCCTGCTCCCGGTCAAGTAGGTCCGACCACCGGTGCGTCGCTTGCTGGTAGGTGCGCCGGACATCCGACACCCTACACATGCCGACGCTCCAGGAGGCCATACCCTAAACCAAGAATGCCCCCTGCTGCCCAGTCTTCGGGAGATGGTGCTGCACATAGAAAATGAGTGCCGCCACCTCCACCGCACTAAAGACTTCCCTAGCCTGTACATTCTCCGCCCTCAAGTGCCCGCAAGGGAGCCGGCTATGGGGTGCGGGACCCTTCCCCCTTGACTTGCCGGCTCCCTTTGCCATGGTCCTGGGCGAAACAAGAAAAGAATAGGGGAAAAAAAATAATAGAGAGCTAAACAAAAAAAGTAGTTATTAAAGTAACAAAAAGTTGAAAAAAACACAAAATATAGATGTAGAAAAATAGAGATATAGATAATGAGCAAAAAAGATTTAAAAAAAGTTCAAAGAAAAAAAAGATTGCAAAGATTAGGGAAGGATTGAAATAGCATGCCCAGAACCATAGCAATGAATGAAATACAAGATGACCGCGCCCATTGAGGACCGCGTGGGTAAGTTTGCGCAATATTTCTCTCGTGAACACGCAAAAACGGACGCGAACACGTAATTGCGGCCCGCACGTAGGAAATGCACGAAGCAAGCATGCAACTGGCGCCCGGAACCGGAAATACGCAACATGAAACAAGATGGCCGCGCCCATGTACGACCGCATGGGTAACTTCGCGGTCATTACGCTGAAAAAAATCCAGCGAACACGCAAAGCGCCCTGCGAACACCGAACATGCAAAAAAACCGCAAATTCGCATGAATTCGCGGATTTTGCGGACCGCAAATTTTATTTCGCGTGAATTCCCGTACCGCGAAATTGCAAATTTAGCCCATACTTAATAATGAGGCCAAGTTCGGGCACAGCCTAGGCAGTCTAATAGGGATAATGAAATATAAAATGAAGTCACACTCGCTAACTAAAGCTTTGCATTTTACGGGGATAACTCAGTGGGTTGCATAACGTGAATACAAATGGCGTATATTTAGCCACACACTGCTAACCTAATATAGCATGAAACAAGTGTGTTACAGGCATGGGATTTTCAAATCTAACAAAACCTCCTTTTAGCATGGGTGGGTAAATGGTTTATTGGGCTATCCGGTAGGGTTTTTACAATTCTAAGTGGGATGGGGAAATTACATAGTTCCTCAAGTTACAGGGAGGAATACAGTAGCGCACAAGCATCAAAAGCCATTTAGTATTCAAATATGCCCTCATGAATGAGCATTATGTCCTGGATATCCTGCATCATCATAGTGAATGTCCTGATAATTTAGGGGCAGGGGTGAGCTTGCTCATACAATAGGTACAACAGGCTGGAAGGCAATTAATACATAGGCAACATGTGAAGATGACCCCTGCGAAAGCTATTAAGACCAGTAGCATCTTCCAACCCCATGAAGTCAGCAGACCCCAGAACCACCCTGTCAAGGACCATGACCCATTATCTTGATGAATAGCAGATGCAAGCTTGTGGAGCTTCTGTATGGCAGAATATACATTGGGGAGTGATCAGGAATGTACACATAGCAGCTGATACCGATGACCCGACAGGCTCAACCCCTATCTGCCAGAATGGCGTCTAAAACCATTCGGTTTTGAAGAGCAACGAGTCTCATAGCCTGAAGCTCTACTGTAATGTTGGTCAGTATTCCTGCCGTCATATTGACAACCCCCTCCACAATGTCATCTAACATTGAGACTATAGACCATTGGGCCCCATAAGGGTAGAACACCTTTCATAGCATCAGTAAACTGTTGCAAGGTTGTCTCAGTCTGGTCTATATCGTCTGCACTAATCATGCTCTTAAATCAGGAGGCTACGATACCCCCACGCTGAGGCGATTAGTTTTGTGGTATTTGGGAGGGGCTATATGGACTGGGGGAAGGAGGTATGAAAGGTAGCACTGCCCGGACCATCCCTCAGGTAGCCACACATAACCACGAGCAACACAAACAAAATAAACACTGGGTGGCGGAATCAAGGGTGGACTTTTGGACATCCTCAATATGGAAGTGGTGTTGTATCTACTTTCCCCACCTCTATGTATCCTGCCCCTTGAACACAAAAAGGAGTCAATACATCTACCTCTACCCGCGGTATGGGCTTATGTTTGGTATCATTGCGGGCTTGGAATGATTGTAATATTCTGATACATTGAACTGCGTGAACCTATCTCTCTTCTGTTTGCCTTTCTACCTCGATCTGCCATCCTGAGGCAAGAACTCAAAAATACTTGATCAAACCACCCATTTCCAGGGGAAACACCAGCTGGGATCCTATGCTGGGAATACGCATTTATTGTCAGGGAACGGGAACTGGCGCTTCCTTGTTCCAAGGAGTCAACCTGAGAAAATGAGCGGATCATACTAAGTAAGGTGAACCACCCCTCACAGTTATTAACATAGGATAAGGGCATAGGCAAAAAGTTCTCACTTGAATGAGTGACAGAAGGTAACAAACCACACACCCAACATTTCGTCGTATTATAAGCAGCATGCGTTTGGTGCAACATCTGAATTAAAACATTGTCCTTATAGGACTTCTGGTGTTCTTCTTTATGAGGAGCTAAGGTACCAAAACTATGTTCAGTAGGTGCTGGAGTAGTACTTATCCAAGAATGCACAGGGTATTTCTCTTCTAGGAAGAACAGCATCCCAAATATAAATATCAGGGAAAGTAAAATTATTACAACAAACAATATTTTACTCTTAGTGGACCAAGATGACCGAACAGGCCGCTCTGAAGTGGGAGCGGTGCCGCAAAGGGCTGCCCCTCCTCATGGATAGGGTGACCAAAGGGATACGTTTGTGAAACTTCAAGAGCAACTTATATGTGTCACAAGGAAACAAATCACAAGCTGGAGCCACTGTTGCAACAACAGTACCTAGGGGGCACAAATCATCCTGTGTCCATTTAGAGCCTCGCTGATAGGCTCCATTGTTCATTAACAACGGTGCTTTAAAGCACTCTCATGGGGAAGCTGCGCGATAGCAGCCCTTGCAAAAAAACAAATCCTCTTCTTTCAGGATAGGGCACCCTCCCTCCTGGGCAAGTACCCTCAACGATACTGTCCAGTGCCCAGGGCAGTGCACCAGTGCTGTTCACTCTAATCTAATACAGGCACCTTATGCACTGCACTTACACGATAAACTTGAGTCCTTCCCTAACTCCTAGACTGTTCGTCCGGTGAACCGTCCTTCTTTTGGGCTGCAAATTGTACCTGTTGACTCTAGGCACTGTCTCATCAACAAAAAGGGGGTGAAACTTAGGGTCGGATGGGCATTGAGACCCAGACTTTGGTGTATTGCAAACAGGGTTATCTGGGGCGGCCCTTATCTCTGGTGGGTCCACCTCCAACAGGACTGCATCACTCTCTCCGTCTATCGGTGCCCAACTCAATCGGGCGTCAGAGAAGGGAAGGAAGTGGGGCAAATGTTCTCCTTCCTGGTCAGCAATGCCGTTGAGGATCCACCAATCATACTGAAGAGGGAGAGGCTCTTTCTTTATGTGAGTCCAGTGGACCCAGTGTTTTTGGCCCTCAAGCTTCACGGCGGTGCGGGTGGCGAGTAACACAAGAAGGGACCCCTTCCACCTCGGCTTCAGGCAGTTCTTCCATTGAAAGTTCTTGACAAGCACAACATCCCCTGGCTGCAGCTGATGCCCGGGCCCCTCTGCTACTCATTGCAGTATGGCGTGAATCTGTTGATGAATAGAGCGAAGATCTTTAGACAACTCATGCAACTAATCTACAAGCAAGGGGTACTCTATATTGGAAAAGTGCTTGGGTCTTGGGACACCCCAGACATTGGCGGGGCGGCCAAAGACCACCTCAGACAGGGACTACCCTGATCTAGAATGCGCTGTTGCCCTGGTAGATAATAAAGCCAAAGGTAACACATCTGGCCATCTCAATCCTGTGCTTTCTTGAGTCTTTGCTAGCTTCATTTTGAGAGTACCATTGTACTTCTCAACCAGGCTTACTGACTGGGGCTGGTTCACTGCATGAAACTTCTGCTTAATATGCAAATGTATTGACTTTTGAATTGAAGTGACTTCCGTTGTCACTGCAAATCACACATAGCAATCCGTAGCGCGGGAAGAACACTTTTAAGAGTGCCTTCACCATCGCCATGGCCGTATTCTCCTTAGTGGGGTAAGCCTCAATCCATTTACTGAATGTACAAATCACTAACAGCACATACTTCAAGTTGTTCACCCATTCAATTTCGATGAAATTCATCTGGAAAACCTCGAAAGGGAAGGAAGGCGGTGCAAAGTTACCTGCATGTGTAGGAGTGCCATTCCCAGGATTATGCTTCAAACAATGCACTGTTTCACTAGGTGTGTGGCTACCTTAGAGATATTATCATTCTGCTATACTGGGTCCAACAACTTACAGATTCCTTTGTCACTAATATGTACTGGACCGTGGGGCATGGACACAACAGGGAGCATGTATGTGTTTGGGAGCAACGTCCTCTGTTTCCCCAAAAAGTCAGTCCAACACCCATCCTCATCCAGACACCCTGTCCTCAGCAGTGAAGTAGGGTCCCTGCTGATCTGTAGCGACCAGAACTGGTATCTTGCCCTCTCGCTGGCTGTCCTAGTTGTGAGACAAACCTGTCACCTCATCCATGTCATAGTCATGGTGGTAGTACTATCGGCCTCAGGGGTCGTCAAAATAATTCCCGCTCTGCCTATTGTGTGTTGTATCCTCTGACTGCATCCCCGCTCAGCCTCCTCCTCCTCATCCACCATCTCAGAAACCTCAACCTCTCGGGCCTCACCTTTCTGCAACAACTCTGGACACTCATTCCGCCAATGTCCCTCCTCCTTACTGTATGCACATTGATTGAGACCGAGGGGCGCAATTTAAGCACCACCCCTGTGAGACCGGGGTTGCCATGGGGCCGAACCCGAACCTCTTCCTCTTCCACTTTCCCTTGCAACTTACTGCATCAATACCCTAATCTTCAAATCCTTTGACTTTTTCTCTACCCTTTCCTTGTCCTCATTCTCTCTATGTTCAGGGATGAGGTCATCCAAGTGCTTTCCGAAGCCTGCAACCTGGTTGCAAACTTGGGAAGCAAGTTAGTGACAAATCTGTTACAAACAAATGAACAACACCCTCCTGTGACAGGTCCTGACCACTAAAATCTAAAAACACCCCTTGAAATCAAGTAAAGAAATCCGACACACTTTCATCCTTCTTCTGATGACACGCAGTCAACTTATCCCAGTCCACTCACTTGTGCTACCCTAATCTAGTGCATGATCCTGCGTATGAACCTGCCTCCATATATCTACCGGTGCCAGAAGGCCGAAAAATAACTCTATATCAGCTAGCGTCATCACTGTGGAAGAGGCGCTGCCACCGTCAATTCTTTAAAATATGCAGTAGGATTTTTCCAGGGGTCCGGCAGATGAATCTTTAGGGAAAATACCTCACTCCTCTTCCAAGGAGTATAGATCCACTGTTCCTGAAACCGAGCGCCGACTCGTGGTCAAATTACAGTATCCCTGGAGTCGCGCAGTTCTTGTATTGCAGGGTGGTAAATGGGATGGACCTCCCTCATAGGTTGCTGTGTCCCTATCGTCGGAATCTTCTGAAGCAATCTGCCTTGGTAGCCCACCAGTGTCGTTACATTGCTAAAAACCTTATATGGGGCCATACCTGTAGCATATACCCTGTCCTGTATGTCATAGATGATTTGCGGTTCAACACCTCAAAAAACTGTTCCCACAGTCCTATCAGCGTAGCCGACATATGCTTAAGAGCATGCTGCTGTATTAATGGCTCATAATCTATTATCCCACTCCACACATCCTCCACACTATAGATTGGGTTCTGAGCCCACTGAGCTGCTTGATTTGCCACCATTTGCTTTTCCTCATCATACACAGTTGAACGCACTAACACTTCCTCCATGCGGTCTCGCGCTGCTGCCCAATTCTCTTCATGTATTCCACGCGCAGGTGTTTCGACATTCAACAGTGTTTGGGTTGTCACACTCACAGGGGAAAGAGCAGATGCAGAGACAGGTACCATCATGTAGGGAGACAGGGTTGTAGTGGTGAAAGGGGGAGTAGCAGTCGATACGGAACCAATAGACAGGGCCATAGAGTTAACAACACGCACCTCTGTGACTGGCAAGAGTAGAGGAGAAGCGAGTGGGGCCGGGGCTGAGGTGGTAGTGCTAGAAACAGCACTAGGGGCCGAGGATTGAGATGTCAGGACTGTCGGGTATATCCGTTCAGTGGCATAAGGTGGAGGAGGGCGAGAATCTAATAGCTCTTCAACAAAATTATCACCTTCCACTCTGGTAACATAACATTTATACGCCTGTAACCAAAACATTCTATCTGCGCATTCTATGCCCTTCTCTATCTTTTGCTTCCTTTTCCCATACTCTTACGGAATCAAACATTGACTGCCTACTCTTTTGGGCAAACAATTTGTCCTGCAGGTAATTACATTTCTGTTCGTCAAACTAACCAGTAAGTGGCCATTTTAGCTCAGCATTATCCCTCATATATTTATTCCAGTGTGCTAAACATAATAGGACCAATACTAACCATGGGCGTTGTTTGCAAGTGGTGCTACGCAAAGTGCACTTCGCACTACGCGAGCTACGCGTAGCACTACGTGAACTACGTAGTACCATGTTCGCGATGATTGCACAGTGCCAGATGCTTGTTCGCAATGTGCAATCATTGAAAATGGCATCTTGCACAGTGCAAAATTCTACTGTCCCACAGTGCGACATGTCTTTTACTGCGACTCGAGTAGATTTTTAATCGAGCGGCAGCTTTCTCAACGCGGACTGGTAGTTTCTCAATGCGAGAGGTCGCGAGCATACTCGACCACTCAAAATGAGAAACCTGACCTCGCCGCGTTGAGAAGCTTGCCGGGAGGTTTATTTTCCACGCTTGTGATCGGCATCTTGATGTTGTGGATCGCGAGCAAGCAAAAAATTACTGCTGCACTACACTACGCATGTTTGCACTGTGCTACGTGCAATTCGTGTAGTGCGCAGTAGCCCAAACTTTGCAAACTACGCAAGCGTAGCGTAGTGCTTTGCCCAGGGTTAGCCAATACCATGCTTGACGTATATACTTCGAAATTTGGAGAACCCTCCAGAGGCACAGACTGGCTCTCTTCCAGCCGAGTATCAGTGGAACAACATCGACATTCAAAACATCCTAAATTACTTAAACAAGGCATCTTAATATAAAACACATATGATGTCCCCAACAAACAAGTATAATACCAACAAAATAAAAGAAATGTTCAAGAACCAAACTAAAACAGTCCAAAAACTGCCCACTGCAGTTCAGAGACTGCACCAAGTTCAAGAAGACAGGCTCTAGCCCCCGACCTTTTCAAGGGAGGACCAAATTACCAGTTGGCCTAGCAGATTGTTCGCAAAGACTCTGTGTCTCTTAAAAGGGCCCGCAGACCCACCAAGTTCAAACCAAGACATGCCAAAAATTATTCCAAGGCACAGCCCGTAGGCCTATGCCAAAAATTGGTAAAATTTTTCCAAGAATCAAATCACTCACCTAGTGCACACAGGTCGAGTCAAGTTATTCTCCACTGTCGAGTCTTCGGACCAATCGTCAACTCCAAGGTTTTGCCTTCTCGGGACCCCAGTTGGTGACCACTAGACAAGGAGACGCCCAATCAGACGGGCGGGGCAGCTGCGAAAACCAAGCTTGATCGTGTGGGGTACCCCGATCCGCCCGACTGACTGGACGCAACCCCGACCTTGCAACCCATTTGCGGGTGAGTCGGGTCACCTTGCACCTTGCAGGGTCCCTGTTCGGGCAACAACTGAAGGATGTGGCCCTTAAGGGCCACCCAGGTTATTTACAACCACCTGCTTTGCCTTTGCAAGAATGAAGAATAGGTCAGACAGTAGAGATACAAACATAAATGTATTAGCGATACTCTTCAGAGGAGTCCAATCTGACCTGCACCCTAAGATGTCTGCCGAGGGACTGACCCTCCAAGTCTGCAGTGAGTAATCATCCCTCCCGAGAAGCCTTTAACCACACCAACAATGGAAAATTACCGGCCTGGGACGAACATGAACAATGGTGCACACTAGGATGAGCTACCAGAATGAGCTACCACCTGCCAGATGGGTACACATTATTGCGATTCAAGGCTACGTCTCTGGGTCTCAGTGTCTCCTAACCTAGGAGCAGAACTACACACTTGGATAGGTATGCGAGAGCAAATTGGCCTATTAATTAGTAAGTCAGGAAGCAGCCTTGAAAAGGAGAGAAAATAATAATGAAGGACAGAGTTCTGCTGAGGAAAGCAATACTGAATAATGAGGCCTAGTTCGAGAACAGCCTAAGCAGTCTAATAGGGATTACAAAATACAAAATGGAGTCCCATTCACTAACTGAAGCTTTGCACATTACGGGGATAACTCAGTGGGTTGCATAACGTGAATACAAATGGCGTACATTTAGCCACACACTGCTAACCTGATATAGCATGAAACAAGTGTGTTGCATGGATGACATTTTCAACCCTAACACTTCCTTCAAATATCAGTAACCTTCTCATCCACATTTGTCTGTTGATGTGTCATCTCATTGATGTCAGTGCTGCATGGAGGTAACAGCTGGCAATTGCAGCCTGTTAGCAGGTAGTCCATGAGGTAAGCATGCTGCACATTGTCCTGGAATATCCTATCAACGGGCATTGAGAGTGACATATACATGTTAGCTCATAGCTACCATCTGGTGTTCTGAAATATGGACATGTATGTGTCATCACAGCTGGTCACAGGATGACACCAGTGCAGCATTAAACACCATCCTGGGGAATGAAAGACATCCTGGCTGCAGCAGTGAAACCCTCTTGCACCTGTACATCAGGTAAATGTGGCGTGTAGTGTTTCCCTATAAAAACCATGACAAAGATCAAAATCCCCTTCTAGAACCTGCAGTTGGTGTTTACAAAGTTACATACAAATCATAAGTGTCAAACGTACCTGTTTGTACATCAGTAATACAGATGACTAAGAATGGTGTCACTTTCCTCTACAGCTGCTGGATCAGTGACCGCTTCTTCAAAAAAAACTATGAGGAGAATGGTTCAGCTGTTGATATCAGGTGGGATCGCAAAGGGACACAGAGCTGTGGCTGAAGCTCAAGAGTTTGCTTGTGCAATGTACATCTCTGGTTCACCCCTCAGTGCTATGGTGTGAGCTGTCACTTCTAGGGGTACCCAAAGCAGATCATATGTGCGTCATCAGTTGATGTAAAGTACAGTAGGACCAACCCTTGTGTTGCACCACATCTTTTACTAGGTCAATTACTTATCCTGTTTGCAACCTCTGTGTTCCAGGTAATGATGACGAGGAGGAGGATGGACCTTCCACCTGTGTTGGGCAACGGGCAATCGAAGGGAAAAATGCACTGCTCCTCCAGGCAGCAATGTTGGCTGGAAGTACTGTGCAAGAGTAGGAGGAAATACCTGAGGAGGATGAAGGATTGGACGATGATGATGACTATCTGTTCATCCTCTCAGAGGATGAGGCTCTGATGGCATGGACAGGCCTCACACCCCCCGCCCAACAAACGATTGTCTGTCCCCAGCATAGAGCTAACCAGCCACCGCTCATTCACACCCTAATACAGACATCACTCCCACATAGTCCTCACATCTGGCACAGATGTGGTGGTTCCCCTACACACTCATCCCTATACAGTGTATTCCAGGCATTCTCTCCACCATATGAGGGAATTACCAACCCAGTTGCGGTGCAGGTATTCCCTGGGCACCATTCTCCTGTCCCACAGGCTTCCACATACTACCCTCTCCCCTGCTGTTAGACCTGGCGGTCTCATCCATGTACCCCTGCAGAGCGGGCCTGCACATGTCCCTGGTGGCCAGTGAGAGCAGGACTATTTCATACAGCAGGCAGATATGAGGCAGGATATTTGTGCTAAGTTGTGAGTCTAACCTTTTGATATTCCCTCACAAAAACTGTCAATCCAATGCCACATATTGGCTTTGGAGGCTGATAAGGTAGTGCTGTGCACTGCTGAAGAGTAGTGGCTCCTGTATATGAAGAATGGCATACAAGCCACTGAGGGTAAGGCATGTGTCTGTGGACACCTGGCAACATTGGAAATACTTAAGAGTGAGGCAAGGATCTTAAAGTCTGTCTTGACTCCATGGGACATGATAATTTGTCTCAATCAGAACCCAAGCTCACCGAATGCACAGCAAGTCAGAGCATCAAATAGCCATTGGCCTCTAATACACGCACAAGACATTGTCTGTTAAATTTCTCATCCAATCAACAAATCAGTTATGATTTCCTTGGTTCACTGTTAGTAGTACTAGCAGTGCAAATTTATTTACAAATGCACGTGTGGAGCACAATTCCCCAGTTGTCATGAAGAAACTACAACTCCCGAAATACACTCAGCCCTGTAAAGTCAATGTGCTATAGTCAGCCTTTTGCTTCATGATGACTGCTGCATAGACACCGAATAGGTGAATGGAGGCACGGGACACACAATGGTACAGCTCTGTCTTCACTCACATCATACTTCCAGACACATATTGCATAAAATGCACTTACCAGGCCCCTGCTGCTCATGCTCCTCCAGCTGTGCCTGGAGGTTTGGCCAAGCTGCATGCAGGACCCTCCTGTACAGTGATGAGAGGCAAGGATGATGCAAATGGTGCTGGGAAGACTGGCCAAGTGGCTTCTTGGCCTTGTGCGGGGCCCAGCATTTTAGGTCCTCCCAGCGCTTGCGGCGTGCCCTCGACTTCCTGGTGTAAACGCCCAATGCGCTGCAGCGCTCACCAATGACGGCACATAATCTGCCCCCGCGCTACATTACTCAGCTGGTCCTCTGGTCCCCCCATATGATAATTTTTGGTCAGCACCCCCTCAGCTAAAATGTCTAATTCCCTTTCAGTGAAAGGGGGTGCTTTCTCCTCATAACCCTCAGCCATATATAACAAATAAGATTGAAAAGAGCAGCAGGATGGCAGAGGATCTGATCTGTGAGAGAGAATAACTCAGAATGAACACAAAATGGCTATCAACAATGGGTCCGCATGTTTGGTGCACGGTCCGGAACCGGAAATTACGTTTTTGGGGCATAAACTCTGAAATTAAACCAGAACCCATTATTTTATGTAGGAAATTATATATAGGAAGAGGGAGACAGGAAATACATCAAAGGAACTAATGGACAGCCATTTTGTATTAATTCTATCCGCAATCACATATCAAATCCTCTGCCATCCTGGTGTTCTGTAGAGGAGAAACCTGAAATTACAGTGCAAGAGAAAATCATAGACATGTAAAAAAAGGGGGTACAGACGATTTAATGAAATTTACGCTAGGACAAGGGAGGGGCTGACACAACATCAAACCCCAGTTTAGTTTTCTCCTCCTTTGCATTATGGTACATGTAGTCCATATCTAGTGCTCAAAACAATAATTGTCTGTTGTGTTACGAAAAATTGGGGGAAGCAGTGGTGTGTATCCCAGACACATAGTGCCAGATTCACCCATTACATTGTCACTCACGCTGTGGGCCCGTCATTTGTGGGAGAGTCAAATCTGTTGGGGGTTAAAACTCTGAGAATGCAGTAGTTAGGCCCTTTTGTGATTAAGAAACCCATCCTCATAAGGTCTGGTAAGGTCTCTCAGAACAATTACATTTTTTCCTCTGAGTCAATAGATTCCTCAGGGACATCCATTACATTTATTGCTGACATGGGCACATGCTCCGATGCAATCGTTTGACAGCTGTGGTTTACATGCAGTTAGTGTGGTTTGCAAAGTAGTCTTAGGATGGAATTGTTGGACAGAGCCATAATTATCCAACTTTCACCATTGACAACAGACTGCAAACCACATTTTGTCCATGACACAACACGTTGTTCATGTGAAAAATGTGGCAACCAACTGATCATGGACATGCATACCCTGACCTCTGTTATGTGCAATGACCCGGTTTCCCGGATTCATAGCTCTCTGAGGTACAAGAGGCGTGTGTAAGACATGCGTTAAAGGTATATTGTGCAAAACACAACAGGCTAATATGACATTTCACACAATTTCTGGAGAGTACATCACCACACCCCCTGTACAGTCAAGACATCTGAATCTCGACTTCAACAGACCAAAAGTGCACTCTATGATGGCTCGAGTTTATATGTGTGCCCTACGCTGCGGTACAGTGGTTGGATGTCTTGAAGGGGTGAGGAGTTGTGTAGAGAGTGCATACCCAGCATTGCTTGAGAAGGGAAGAAAAGGCAATTGATTACATTTCCCTCTTTAATTTACACAGAACATGATCTATACATGCAGTGTCTGTTGAGACCGTGTATGTTGCATTATGATTCTTATTGCACAAATGTTAATTTAAGGTGTCATTCACAAATTTCATTTACACAGTTCACTCATTTTCAGTGCTTGGTACTTACCCAGAAGCCACATGTTGCCAAATTCTCCCGCAGCCATCGGACGGGCAAGAGGTGACATGCGGTATACAAAGCTGTCAAGGGTACTAAATGGAAACACTGCATGCACATCAGTGAATCTCCCACTGGCATCACAGACAGCTTGCACATTGACAGAATGCCATCAGTGTCTGTTGCAGAAGATGTGTGCAATGCAGAGGGGGGGCTGAAGGGCCACATGGGTACAATCAGTTGCACCCAGCACACGTGGGAAGCGAGCAATGAGATAGAAATCTCTAGCTGCCCCTTGTCTGCTGGCGAGTGTATAGGACATTCGTATGTGGTGGTGGGCTCTTGCAGTGATGCAGCTCAGTACCTGATGCAACTGGCTTGCCTGAGAGATGCCCACAAGGTCACTGGAGACCCTGTAGCATTACCCAGTCGCAAAGAAATGGAGAGCAGCAAGGATCTTGAGATAAGCTGGAATGGCATAGGAGCTGCAGGTCACAGAGTCAAGTTTCTGCTTCGACTCACATACCATCTCCAGGATGACTTCTGGAGGGAAAGGGTATCTGTCCCTGACATCTTTGCTGGACATCCCAAATAGGTTGATCCTTTGTCTGAAGATCCTCTCTACTCTCCTCCTCCTCCTCAAGTCTTCTTGCCGCATGGCAAGGAGCAGAGCAACAAACACATTCAGTGACATGTTCAAAGAGTTTGTGGGTGTCTGCTCTGATTTCATACATGCTGCAGGGCTGGGATTGACTGTTGGGCTGCAGTGTATCAGCTGATGCATGGTGGGGGATGGTAGGTACTTCAACAGGTGTTTAGGCTTCAGGAAAATTACCAATGGCCGGAATGCGGGTATTCTGACCTGGATACCGAGATTCGGGTCCGCATGCGGAAATTCCGTCCTAGGAGCAGAAATTCTGGCACAAATGCAGGATTTTCGATCCGGGTAAAGAAATTCCGACCTGAGGGCGGAAATTCCGGCCCGAGTGCAGACGTAAAGTTGGGAGTCGTAAGTGTATTCCATGAATACCAAAAATCGGAAGTGCCTTCTGTGAATACCAAAAATAGTAAGTTAAGGATCTTGTCTCAGATTAGTTCAGTGAATCGGACCCATAGTCATAATAAATCAAGCAGATTTAAAGACATAATTAATCTTGACTGAGCCAACAGCATCTCATCGGTAGCATATGTTAAGCAGACTTTTTCAGACTTGGGCCTCGCATTCTTCTACGAATCACCCCTCAACTGCATGTCTTTCTCTAAATCTTAGCTAAGAGAATCTTTTTTTACTAAGTGCGAACATGAAGGATAGCAACATAACCAATGTAAAATTACCATTTTAGCCTACCAAACCCAGCGTGGAGTGGCCACAGGACATGATACCTATCTTTCTTTTATCCCCAATAATATTAATTGCTATTTATTGACCAGGATGATACTGAGTGACTTTCCTTTAATGGTAGGATATCCAGCTCAAATGCACTTGATAAATCAGTTGGACCTATTGTCCTTGTGATGATCGATCCCCACAGGCCATGCCACACATTTTATTCTTCTGTGTATATATATATATATATATATATGATCCCAATGTTAAGAAAAATTAGCCTATTCTCATACTCCTCAGCCCGGGTAGCTATTAATACGCTGGAAACCCCCCTATGTTACGTTTTTAAGATTACAAACTTGTTATACTCAGTTTTAGGGAAGTGGAAGAAATTGTCTGTGAGGGGGTGTTGTTTTACAAGACCTGTCTTAATAACTTGCATATTTTAACTCATGATAATAAATTCTTGTAAGGGTTTAACACTTCATCAAATGTTTTATTTTGGCTTTTAACCTATAGACAGGCCTTGGTACATTCGTGTTTTAAAAAGTAATCAACTTGCTGGAATTAACATGTATTTATATATTTTGTACTGTGATATTTTTCTGTATTTTTATGCGTGTATTAAATGTGTATAAAGTTGATTGATTGAATGATTTAATGTAAGTTAAATGTAAGCTTCAGTATAAACTTATACCTAACATAAACCTAGCATACAACAAAAGGGAACTGAAAAACACAATAAACTGAAACATATACTAAACAAAGCAATAAAAAGAAACATTAAACATGCACATAACAATCACTTTAAACATGAGCATTAACATTAAATATGGCCACAGACAAAGTGGTGGTCAGGCTGACTGTTATCAGGGGCAGGCGGTACCGCAATATCTGGACGCCCCAAATTTATACAGCAATCGAACTTACAACATTTACTGAATCGGAGACAGTGTTGGACATTCATTTCATGAGGCAATGTGTCCACACATTAAAGCATCTCCCAAAGCATCAAAATCAGGAATACAATTCCTTAATAATGAGCTGGAGTAAATGGGCCCTACTCAATAACTGAGTTCTAGATCAATGGATAAAGGGTTTCATTACAAAATTAAACAATAAAGCATCACAAAGTCAATGGCATAAAGACTCTCAAATGTGTGTCCAAATGCCATCGTAATCAGGCTGCTAGAACAACGTCATCAGTAAGTGAAACAAGTGTAACTGTATAAGTATAAGCCCATCTCATTTGTCTATCCATCAAGACCTCATGCAGGAGAGACATGTCTTTTTGTCAGGAGTACATCTAATGCTCATCAAAACAAGAGAAAGAGCATATGACCACTTTAAACCAGTAGAAGCACATACTTTGGCCAATTTATTTTTGAGGGTTCCATTCATTCGTTCAACAACTCCAGAATATTGAGTATGATAGCTTTAATGGAACCTTTGTTAAATTGTGAGAGCAATGCAAATGAATTGGAAAATCTAATTCTTAAAATGGTAGTCATCATCTGCCTCAATAGAAGTTGGAAGTTTACATCAAGGTATTAATTCCCCTAACGCACATTTGCCAACGATCAGGCTATCTGATCTCCAGGTGGGACAAGCCTAAAGCCAATTATAAAACAGCTAGTGCCACAAGGCACCTCCACAAACTCTGCCTTGAGTCTTGTAAATATCCTCTATGATTCATTAAAATATTGGTTCTTGTTCCCTGAGTATTCTTTTCAGACACTTAACAACGTGTACTTAAGTCTTTTGCAACATTTTTTAAAAATTTGTATTCTCCCAATATGGCATCCCTCCCTGACTGGGCCTGACTATGTAAATAATACGCCATGCAACATTACATTGAGTCAGGTAAAATATGTTTATTTTCAGTGGTAACATAAAACCTGATTATTTCTCTGGTAACCTTCTGTAGCTTACTCCTTGAAATTTCTCAATTCACTCAGAGAAGTTTGAATTCGAATGACCAAAAATGAATTGATATTTACTGTATTTTACATGATTTTTTTATTGACTCATTCAGTTCAGTTTCTTGAACAACTGTTTCATTCTCATGTGAACAGTATCTGGCCACTTGATTAGCATTTCTGTTTCCAAGAGTGGCTATATCTTTTCTAGCCTTATGTACATCATGCTTGACTAAAGCAATCTCCTTTGGCAGCTGAATTGCTTTTATTAAATCATGTACGTATATACAACTCCTGATGAGATCTCCAGAAGATGTTATAAAACATCTTTGTGACCACAGTCGTCCAAAATCATGGACCACAGCAAAGCCATACAGGTTTTCTGAATACATTGTAACATTACACTTTTCTGACAGGCAACACACTCTTGTCAATGCAACCAATTCTGCCACTTCTACTGAAGTTACAATCAGCTTATATGATGTTAAAAAAGGAACATACTGCATGATCAACCTTCAATGCTCAATAGTGGTCTCTCAAAGAGGAACCATCAACAAAGTCAGATCAGCCATTGTTCATATCTGGTCAGATGACTGTCCACCATGATTTGGGTCTGTGTATGAGTCAGTAGGATCTTAATAGAATGTGGAACAAATATAATCAATGTATGCTTCAGCACAATACATTCACTTTGTTAAGTTGCAATGAAAACAGCTGCAGCGGGCTTCAAACAAACAGGATGACTTACGGCTACTGAATCCAACACAGTTAGGCAACATGTCTCATCATTCCTCTTTGCTTCTATGTCAGTACTAAGGGAATGCACAATAGAGATAGCTTAATGTCAGAATGAAGAACAAATATATTCAACTTGACTGACGCACTTATTTAAGCACAAGGTATGAGTTCATATAATCGCAAATCGTAGTGCCCAACTGGTAGTGGGGAGGGCAGTGAAAGTGGTAGGAGGTAGTGCAGGGTAAGGTACGTGAAACAGGTCAAGCATACTTAGTCAAGCAATACTCTTTAAAACTGGCTTCGGACGAGAGCCAGGCACAGATACAGTAAATGATCATACATTTAGGGTAACCAAACTTCTAGAGTAAGCAGTACAATTCAAGCTAGGGATAAAAGTTGGCAGGAGAAACAGGTGTCGACGTTTTGATCCAAAAGCGCGTTGGGAAAGTGGACTTATCAGCTCAAATGCGGGAAAAAGGAAGTTCAGACTTACAGGGGAAACATATTCGAAAACGGTGTCCTCGAGTGAAAATTATGAAACAGGATCTCATCTGCAAAAATGAATGTGCACGGTGTCAGTAGGCTAAATGGCATGTTAACTGATCAACTCAATAGCGGGAAACAAGGGCAGTTCAAACTTACAGAGGATCCGTGGTGGTAGAGAATACAACTACCCACCACAGATCCCTTTTTTAGGGCAAGGAACATGGAGACCACGGAGGGGATGAGGCAACAAGTGGTCCAGTGGCCCACCGAGGGGGCAACAACCGAACAACATGGAATGGGATGGAGGCAGAGTCAGAGCACAGAAACAGGTCTGCTTTAAACCAGAATAACATGGAGAGAGGTCGACCTGCCGGAAGGTTTACAGGTTGTAAGAACCCCACAGAACCCAGTGGTCAATATTTCTGGTTACAATCTAAAGGAGGAAGAGATCAAGGTACTCAGCAAGGGACTTTCCCATGTCCCTACTGCATTGCCCAACCAATTCACTGTCAGAACTGAGCTCCACAGATTTTTTAAAAAGATCAGGCTGCTGTATTTTTTCAGAAACTCAACCTTCCAAACCCGTAAATCCTACGCTGGTTAGAGAATTCCTTCCACGTTTGTTCCGCCCAACTATGCGATGACAAGCAAAAGCCTAGCCTATGAGAATGTGGTACTGCGTGATGTTAATAAGATTCTGGGTGAACAAAAGTACACCAAATTCAACATCAGTAACATTGAGAAGACAGCATTGATGGCTTTCAAAGACAATAAAGAAGTGATCAATAAGCTTGCTGACAAAGGGAGAGCCATTGTTGTGCAAGATGTCTCTAGATACAAAGAGGAGATTTTCAAACAACTGAACGATGGAGTTAGCTATAAGAAACTACCATGTGATCCTCTAAAGAATTAGCATCAGAAATACTACAGCTCACTCAAGAAGGCATTGATCAGGGTTTCCTCTCTGACCTTGAATTTCAATACCTCAACCAAGAGAATCCCAGACTGCCCACAATTTAAACTCTGCCCAAAATACACAAGGACACAAGGACATGACCCACCCACCCGGACGCCCCATAGTGTCTAGATGCGGCTCGATGCTTGAGCCTCTATGCAGGTATATTGATTTCTGTCTGAAACCGATCACAGAGAGTACGCAGACCTACCTACATGATACCATAGAGACCATCAACATCATTGACGGTCGCCCCTTTGATCCCATCACCCAATTGCTGGTATTGTATCGCTGTATACTAGCATTCCCCAAGAAACCGCCCCAGTCGTTATGTCTGCTGCATTGGACCAACGTTTGGCCCAAGTCCCCGTGCCCACCAAATGTATCATTTCCCTCCTGAGGATTGCCATGATGAGGTACTTCTTTATCTTTCAAAACTGCTTCTGTTTACAAACTAAGTGAGTAGCAATGGGGGCGACCTTCGCCCCAGACTTGGCTAACATCTTTATGGCTGCCTTAAAAAAGAGAGTTTATTTTTGACGATTTCAACCGTTTCCAGCCCAATGGGGGCTATGGATGCACTACATTGATGACATCCGCCTGATATGGACAGGTGACCAATCCCAGCTGACAGCCTTCCATACGTGGCTCAACATGAGGTCCCAAGATATTCAATTCACACTGCATTCTGATGCCAATAAGATCGATTTCCTTGATTTAACCATCTAGGCCGATGTGGCGTTCTACGTACAACCCTGTACAGAAAACCGTCTGAATGCAACTCACTTCTTCAGTACACCAGTCACCACCCAAGAGGACTGAGGGACAATTTGCCCTAGGGGCAGTTCCTGCGCATCCGGAGAAACTGTTCCCTGAAAGAACACTACATGAGTAAATCTGAGGACCTGATGGGCCGCCTCATTGAATGTGGGTACCCAAGAAGGTTGGTCACAAAGGCAATAAAACGGGCTTGGTTTAGTCCCAGAGAATTATTACTTCAACCTATGGACAAGCCTAACACCCAGGAACAGAGGTTGATATGTGTCACTACATTCTCCACTAAAAGTAATGCCATAAAAAAAGCCATTAACAAGCACTGGAATCTCATATCTGACGATCTCGCACAGGAAGCGCCACCTATGCACTCATTCAAAAAGGCAAAGAACATCAGGGACCATGCTGTCTGTTTCTTCCTTGATCCACCCGCACCGACCACGGTCCTTTCCCTCTGGAACCTACCTCCTGTGCTCGGACACCACAGACGTGGACATTGTAAAGCTTGTTCTAACACCATTCATACCAAGGAATTCCATCATAAACAACACAAGATCCTTCTCAAAGCTCACACTAATTGCAATACCGACAATGTCATTTATTGCATTGTATGCCCCTGTGATTTGATCTACATAGGGAAGACCCAACAAAAGATTAAAATGAGGGTGTCGCAACACTCCAGTCGCATTCGATGTTAAGTAGTCGGCGCACCTTTGGTCGAGCATTTCAAACAAGCCAGACATGCTCCGGACAGTTTCAAATGGATTGTACTTGAAAAAGTTACCAGGGGACCGAGGGGAGGAAACATTGGATTGGTGCTAGACATTCGTGATTCCAAATGGATGGCTCTTTTTGATTCTGTAAACAATGGACTCAATAAGATGGACAGCAGCTACGTCCAACTAGCAACCATATGCCCTTAGCTCACTACACTACACACATCGCTGTCCGTGCTTTATTCCAACCACACTTTTATTCCAACCACACTATCTTTCTGTACCTGTGATGTAACTTCGATCTAGCATCACGCATGGCACCGATGCGCCTTTACCATCGTGTGAGATTGGTACGCGTGGCTGGGCCTGAGCAGTGATGAACTCTTGCATAAGTGTGTGTCCAATCTTCGTAAATTGTGTATCTATTGCCTGTGTGCCCACCTATTGATTGTGAATTCTTAGACACTAATACGCTTTTACCACCTTTCATGGAAAGCATACGCGTACCCTTTGTTCCAACCAATGTTCATTCCACCATAAAGTATTTTGCTCCAACATGCTTTTACCACCCTGTGAGGTAGGTACGCGTTCTGAGATTTGGTGGTAATCTGCCTATATTCCTGGTTTAGACTTCATGATATCTATGTTATGCTTCCACGTCTTCCCTGGTGATACCGATACACATGCTGCCGTGACCGTCATCGTGACCTCAGTGAGGCCCTCATTGGTGCATTGAAGGTCATTAACCTCCCCCGCCTTCTGCCCATCTTTACGATATTCATATGCACTCCTCGATATTCCACTAATGTATAACACATTGCCCCGGTGTTGTTTGAGCTTATAACTTTGCCCCCATTGACACCATGCATATAGACATAATCGTTGGTTTCAACTTTTATTTTTCTCCAGCTTCAACACAGTGTGAGACAACCGTCCCATTCTTACAGTGTACGGTCATGTTTTTTAAGTCTTTCTTCCCTCTTTTCACGTATCGAGCGTGAGCAGGACGTGCACATGCGTCTGAGGTCGTCAGTTTCGACTTCTTAAGCAGCATTCCTTTACCGCTGACTCAGCCTTTCGCTCTGCCGGATTGATTCCGTAGGTATGTCCTTTGAACCCCGACCAGTCTCGACCATTGCCCCTTACACACACCAAACTACCACTGTTTGGAGTGTAACCCCTGCACTGTTTTCATTTATCTTTTGATACCGCGGGATGCTGACTGCATCATGGCGGCTCCTGTTCCCTAACTTTCACTCGAGGATACCGTTTTCCAATATGTTTCCTCCATAAGTCTGAACTTCCCTTGTTTCCCGCTATTGAGTTGATCAGTTAACATGCCATTTAGCCTACTGACACCGTGCACATTTAGTTTTTGCAGATGAGATCCTGTTTCATCATTTTCACTCGAAGACACTGTTTTCGAATATGTTTCCCCTGTAAGTCTGAACTTCTTTTTTGCCACATTTGAGCTGATAAGTCAATATATCATTCAGCTTACTGATATCGTGCACATTAATTGTTACAGATGAATACCTATTTGCGAATATTGCCCACATCTCTGTGTGAGACTACGCCCACACGGTATTTATTTATTATTTCCCTTCTGCTTTCCACCGTCTGTAGCTAAGTATTGATCACCACAGGACCTCCATGACTCTTTTTTTATTTATGTCTTTGCTCCAGGAAGATTGCCCACCGCCCTCCCGCATCCTGAGGAAGACCCCCTTGTAAGGGTCCACTTTCCCTACGCGCTTTTGGGTCAAAATGTTGACAACTGTTTCTTCTGCCAACTTCTATCCCTAGCTTGAATTGTACTACTTACTCTAGAAGTTTGGTTACCCGAAATGTATGATCATTTACTGTATCTGTGTCTGGCTCTCGTCCAAAGCCAGTTTTAAAGAGTATTGTTTGACTAAGTACACTTGACCTGTTTCACGTACCTTAGCCTGCACTACCTCCTATCACTTTCACTTCCCTCCCCACTACCTGTTGGGCACTACGATTTGTGATTATATGAACTCATGCCTTGTGCTTAAATATGTGCGTCAGTACTTTGTGAATAAATAACAAAGTACTCTCAAATTTAATTTATTTGTTCTTTATTCTGACATTAAGCTATTTCTATTGTGCATTCCCTTTGTTCTGGGACCCCTTCTTCTGTACCGCTACGCACCCAGGTCCCAGTGACTTCCTATGGGTTTATCCTTTCTTTGTAACATCTATTTCAGTACTGGCAAGGCACAACTAATGTTTTTCATTGCAATAAAGATACAAGTTTCATTGTAATCAGACATTCCAATGGCTGTGTTCTAGGGTGCACAGCAATTGGGTTTAACATTGATTTTGGCCTTTTTATTAATCCTATCTTTTACCAGTGAGATTTCACACCTCTTCTTTAACAGCCTGTCTTAGATCCAGAGGCTAATCATCTTTAGTCAGGACTGGGAACAACTGGACTCTTGAATCAAGTGTTTACATTTTAAATACAGTGTCTTGATCTTGAGTTTCAATTGCAACACCATCAGGTGTAAATACATCACACAATTAATTTTGCACAGTAAGTCTTTGTCTGACAACTTTCTATTTATATTTGATTATTTATAGGGCGCACTGTGACCAGAATGGTATCCTGGCAGTAAATAGCTGAAAGACTCATCAGTAGAGACATACGAAATGACAGAAAAATGTTGTGATCAGAGAGACCAGAGATTTAACCCAGTAGTTAATGGGGGAAGAGACAAGTTTTGAGGGTTTTTCTAAACTTAAACAGGTTGGTTTGAAATCGTACAGAGACTGATAGCTTATTCCATAACTGTGCTGCTTGCACCATAAAGGCGCATCCTCCCTGTCAAACTTTATTGAACCACTGTTCTTGAACATATTTAAGTGTAGCTGATCGAAGGGACCTACCAGGAGTATATTTTCCTATTCTGGCCTGCAGTGGCTTTGCTCCTTTGTGGTGCAATGCCTCTAAGACAATGCAGAGTGATTTATAAGTAATCCTCTGTTTAATGGGCAGCCAATAGAGATCTCTAAGAGCACCAGAGGCAGAAGAGTTCGGAGATCTAGTTAGCATTCCAATTTCTTTAATACATAGTTAGGGACTCCCAAAAGAAGGGCATTGCAGTAGTCCAGTCTACTTAATATACACCTCTGTAAATCAAGGATCTTGCTTGGGCAGTTAACATTGTGTACAGTTTGCTAAGGCCCTGAATCAAGGCAAAGCAGCCATCAGTAACTCCAATTCCCATGCTTTTCAATAAAAGTTCTTCATCTTGACTACTCCCAGGTTCCGGACCACAGTTAAGTTGCTAAGAATGGTCTCTGTGGGTAGAGGCCAACTATTGGTGGGTATGGAATTCAGATTTTACTAGAGGGGCTGCAGTAGAGCTCTGGTTTACCTCCATTCAGCTTCAGGGAGTTTGTATTCATCCAACCAAATATGTTTAATATGCAGGCCTAAAAGTTGCTGATAGAGTCAGCCTGATTTTTATTTACTGATGGAGTCAATTGAGTGTTGTCTGCATAATTAATATCCTTTAATTTGTAGGTCTTGATAAGTGAGATTAGAGGTTTGATGTAGACAATAAACTAAATTGGGCTAAGGGAGGATCCCTGAGGAACACTTCTTTGAATTATTCTGAGTTTAGAGCGAAATGGGGGCTTGGGCACTGCCTGGCAATGATCGTCAAGGTAAGACTTTATCCAGTTTAACACCGGGCACCCAACAACCACTGATGATAGTCTAGTCTGTAAAGTGTGTGGTACACCATTTAGTCAAGGAGAACCAATGCTACCGGTTGTCCGCTGTCTGTCATTCTATGTATTTCATCAGTTTCGGAGAGCAATGCAGTCTCTGTTCCACGGCCGAGTTGGAAGACAAATTTCTCCTCTAGCCATGAATGGTTTACCAAATATTAGGACAGAATTTTATTAACATGTCGTTCTAGTATTTAGATTGGATAAGGAAGAAGGAATATTGGTCTGTAGTTGGCCAGAACTGTAGGGTAGGACATGGCTTTCTTCAATAGTGGTAAAACGAAAGCCCTTTTCCGACATTTTGGCATCACCTCATTTACAAGGGATTGATAAAAAAGGTGTAAGGGGGTATTGAAAATTCATCTTCCCATCTTATACATTGTTTTGGAGGAAGGGGTAAAAGGGTGATCCATATTTAGTAGATCTAAACAGTGACTTGAATGCTTCTGTAGAGATGGGATCAAAACTGGTTACATTCGCTTAGAGGGTTCAGAAAGGTGTAGCGTGGAATACCGAGGTGGACTATTTGCGTTGTGAAATTTAATATCTGATTTATTCAAATTTTCAATATCTTCTAAAATCATCTTGATTTTATTTTCAAAGAACTCTGATAAATCATCACATAATTGCTGTGACAGTGTATTCTATTGCCTAAGATGAGGACGGTTTGTAAGATCATTGAGTATTTCAAAAAATGTTTTTTCTTTGTTTGTAGCAACGGCAATTACTCACAATAATAGTCACCTTTTGCTTTCCCTTTTTTTAAATTATTTTTTATTGGGGTTTTCCCCTTTTTAAAGCATGTACAAGGCACATTCAAGAAAAAACAAATAAAATTATATAAAATACATATATATAATCAATCATTACATACATGCAGTAATCTACATGGTGTTGCATTCTTAAATCAAGACCTACTTACTGGAGAACATAATCATCTAACTACAATATAGTACTCAGAAACAGAAGAAAAAGAGACAATAAAAACATAAAACAGCTCAACATATTGTCCATCAACTAATATTTCCTTCTTTCCAACGAATAATCGGTTCCCAAATTTGTATACCCAGTTTCCTTCCCTTTTTCCCCTTCCTAGCATATATAGCAGATTCTAACTTATAAATTGAAAGTAGCTTGGCTAACCATTGATGGTACGTTGGGGGGATGGGATCAAGCCATGCCGTGGCTGTACATAATCTCAAAACTGCCATTGCTAAGAAAATAAAGCTTCCGCTCCGTATCTGCCCCTCCGCCTCAACTCCTAGTAATATTATTGATGGAGTTAATACGATCTCAATCCCTAATGCATTGTTTAGAACGTTCTCTATATCCTTCTTGGTTGTTTCCAGATGAGGGCATGATGCAAAAATGTGTACTAAATCAGCCTCTAAGCTACCACATCTAAAGCATCTAATACCTGATACAGCTCCCCATTGGGCAATTTTCGCTGGTGTATAGTACAGGTGATACAAGACTTTGTAGTGCTGGGATTGTAATGAGGCTGAGCACAGCAATTTCTGTCCCATATCTAATGATAGTGAAAACTGGCCTCGGTCTATATCTAAACCAGTTGCCCATTTATCCGCCCACTTTTCCAAGTCATCTTTCTTCGAGTTTGATAATTCTAAATAGAACCTCTTAATCGTACAGTCTATACCTGTTTGTATAACCTCCAATATTGGATTCTTTGCAAAGCCCGCGGGAACCCCCTTTTTTTATTAATAAACCTTCTTATTTGGAGTTTTTTAAAGAATTGTCTCGTATCTAAGCCATAGCGTGTCTGAAGCTCTGAGAATTGCATCAGGCGTTGTGGACCTAGAATATCACCAATCTTCCGAATTCCTTGCCTCCCCCACTCATTAAAGACTGTACCAGAAAAAACCTCACTAGGGAGATTGGAGTTACCTTCTAATCTTGTATAAGCATTATACTTCCCAATACCAAACCTCTTAGCGAATGACTTCCATATTTTATATGCTGCTAGAATAGTCTTAAATCTTGTCCTTTTGTAATAACTTGCGTCTGTAAATTTCAAGAGTACATTTTCTGCCTGCGATCCCATAACTAATCCGTAAATAGCTAATGTACCAAATTCGTCCTGTGCTTCTACATCTGCTCCTCCCAATAGTCCCACCATATATTGTAATGCTGCTGCCCAATAATATAACTTTATATCTGGTAGCGCCCATCCTCCCCTTTCACGTGTAAGTGCCATAAATCTGAGCGCTCTTCTTGTTTTCCCCTTTGCCCAAATGAACCAATTGATCATATGTTCACAGGTCTTAAACCACTTGTTCTCGAAAAATAATGGGATTGCTCTGAATATGTATAAAAATTTTGGCAGAACCATCATTTTTACAATATTTGTTCGCCCAACAATTGAGAGGTGTAAGTTATCAAGTCTATCTAATTCCTTCCCTACTTTAGCAATTATTGGGACTATATTTTTTTCCACTAAGATATCGAGCTCAGCCGTAATATTTACTCCAAGATACACCCCTGTTTGAACCACACGAATGTCATTACATTGTGCATAAGAATTTTTATTTCTCTGTGTCTTAGATGTGTTTAAAGCGTATCCCAAAATACGGCCAAACCTACATGCCTCAATCTCTAGCTGCCCAATAGCCTCCGTGGGATTTGGTGTGATCACTGCCACATCATCGGCATATGCCAGGATCTTGCATTGTCCCAGATGTGTGGGCAAGGGAGTAATTCTCTCACACATGTCTATCCTACGTATTAATGGGTCCATATACATTGCGAATAAAAGCGGGGAGGCCGGGCATCCCTGCCTCGTGCCCCGCTTAATCCTGAATTGTCGAGTAGAGCCTGCATTTACTCTTATAGAAGCTACTGGATTTTTTTTATTTATTTTGGACATTTATAAAGCGCCTGGAAAAATACGCCCACCGGCGTGTCCCCGCGCTATGATAAGTGAGAGCTACAGTCCAACCATCCTCCAGAAACGCCTACCTACTGAACAAAAGAGTTTTAAGTTTATTCCTGAAGATGGTTTCAAACGGTTCCAATCGTAGATTCAGGGGTAAGGCGTTCCAGTACTTGGCAGCCAGATATCTGAAAGACCTCCCTCCCATTCGGGCTTTCCTTACTCTTGGTACCATCAGAAGACCCGTGCAGGAGGAGCGGAGATTACGCGTAGGCTCATACCAAGTCACCAGGCTCCTAAGCAAAGCAGGAGCTTTCCCATTCAGAATGCGATGGCATGTGGAAAGAGTTTTGAATTCCACCCTACTTCCAACAGGAAGCCAGTGAAGTGCCTGGAGCGCTGCTTTGGAGGGAGATCTCCTAGGGAGCCTCAGTACCAAGCGAGCAGCTGCATTCTGCAGCACCTGGAGGCGTCTGATGACCTTTCCCGTGGCACCCAGATACAGCAAATTGCCGTAATCAAGGCGGGATGTCACCAGGGCATGCACCAGCGTTCGACGAGCTGTAATAGGGAGGAGATCTAGCACCTTTTTAAAATTTTCAGAACGCCGAAGCATACCCCAGCCACTCGGCCAATCTGGGTGTCAAAGGTTAGGCCAGCATCCAGCCACACTCCAAGATTCCTAGCCTCCTGACATGGAACTGGAGTTTCCCCCAAGCAAGGAGGCCACCAGGCCGACGACCAAGCAGCAGGCGTCCCTCCCACAACTAGTACCTCGGTCTTGCTACCGTTAAGTTTCAAACAGTTGGCGGACATCCAGGTTGCCAGTTCTTTCATGCAATCCCTGAAATTGTCCGCCGCGAGACTAGGGGTACGCGAGAGGGAGATAGCCAACTGCGTGTCGTCGGCATAGGACACTAAGCGCAGACCGTATCATTCTACGATTGCTGCCAGAGGGGAGACATAGAGATTGAACAAGGTTGGGCTCAGGGACGAGCCCTGAGGCACGCCCTGGCCCAGCCCAATCTCCCTCGAGTAACAGTCACCCAAACGAACTTGGAAGCATCTGTCAGTCAGGAAAGATCTTATCCACCCAAGCGCCGCTCCTGAGACTCCTCCTTCATTCAGACACTGTAGCAAGATGGAATGTGCCACAGTGTCGAATGCTGCGCTTAGGTCCAATAGGATCAAGGCCATAGTCTGGCCTTCATCCACGCCCTGTCGCAGAGCCTCTACCGCCATAAGAAGAGCTGACTCCGTCGAATGCCGGGGGCGGAAGCCAAACTGAGAATCGTGGAGCAGGGAGGCTTCATCCATGAATTTCATCAGTTGAAGGTTCGCTATTTTTTCCGCTACCTTCGCCATATATGGCAGGAGGGAGATCGGGCGTAAGTTCTCAAGTTTTTCAAAACTGACATTAGCTTTCTTCTGCAAAGGGAGTACAATTGCTTGTTTCCAAGCAGCGGGAACAGTCTGCGTCTCGTAAGAGGTGTTTAATAGATGGCGTATATAAGGTTCAAGAACATGCAGACTTCCTATCAGTCGTCTGGGCGTAGTAGGGTCCCTAGGTGAGCCAGATTTTATAGACCCGCAGATGCGGATGAGATGCGGATCAGTGTATAATGTCTGTAGTGCTCTAATATATCCCTTTTTAACCCCTGCCCTTATTAAAACATGCCACAGATAGTCCCAGGAGACCCGATCAAAAGCCTTTTCGGCATCCAATAACATAACCGCCATCGGGTCTCCTGTGACCTCCGTGGCATCAAATAAGGTGATAACCTTGCGCGTATGGTGTGTGGTGCCCCTTCCAGGAATAAACCCGTGTTGGTTATTACTTACAAGGTTTCCTATTGTTGTAGCGAATCTCGTTGCCAGTGCCTTGGAATAAATTTTAGTGTCAGTATTCATTAACGTAATCGGTCTATAAGACCACGGCTTGGTGGCAGGTTTCCCCTTTTTTTAAATTAACACAATATCCGCACCACCCCCATGAACCTGGAATAGATTCCCCTGTTTAGGCTGTCTGTATTGTCGTAACTAGATCATTTCCAAGTATTTCCCAAAACGTTTTATAGAATTCAATAGGAAGCTGGTCAGAGCCAGCAGCTTTCCCTGAAGGGAGATTTGCTATAGCTGTTTTAATCTCCTCTATTTCCAAAGGTTCTTCTAACCCTTCTGCCTCCACATCTGTAAGTCTTTCAACTGGTATTTCCTGTAAATACTCTGCTATTTCCGTAGGGTCAGTAGACTGCTGGTCGTCGTATAGTGACTCATAGAAATTCCTAAATACTTCTCGTATTTCCTGCGAATCCGTGTGTAATCCACCAGTTATATCCCTAATTTCCCTTATCATTCCTGATGCTGCTATTTGTCTAGTACGTATGGCTAAAACACGACCTACTTTCTCGCTAAATTCATGGCATCTCTCTCTTTTGACCAAAAAATTCTTGGCTGCCTTATTCGCAATGTCTTCTTCTGCCTCACTTTTTGCTTTCATTACCTTGATAAGCGCTTGATCCACTAATATACATGTTAATACACATTGATGTAACTCCTCCTCAGCGTCTCCGGCTGCCTTGACTAATTCATTATTCCTGAGCTGCTCCTGTTTACGCTTAAATGCGCTAAAGCTGAGGGTCTCTCCACGGGCACCTGCCTTGAAGGCATCCCATACCATCCCGACAGCCGCACTTCCGCTATTGCTCTCAAAGAAATCTTTCATCCACTTTGACATATGGTGTATATACTTGTCATCCTGTAGGAGCCCTCTTTCAAATGTCCAAACCCTCTCAGCTCTAATTCCTGCTATCGTTTTTAATGTTAAGATGAGGGGATTGTGATCGCTGAGAATTCGAGGAAGCCTATCTATCTTTAAACTAGAAAGCATTGGATTTGGTACAAAGAAATAGTCTAACCTTACACAAATTTGGTGTGGAGCCGAGTAATAAGTATATCCTTTTTTATCTGATCTGATTTTCCCCCACACATCTGACAAGGTATTATTCATTAGTAAATTAGATAGTGCTTGGTGTACTCTTTTTTTTCTACCTTGATATCTACCAAAGGAGCCTACCCCTAGCCCATCCGCCCCATTAATATTGAAATCTTCAGCCATAATGATAGGAGGGGCCCATACAGCAAGTTCCGTATCCAGGAATTCTAAGATCTCTGGATCGTCCTCTGTTGATCCATATACAGCCCCCAGGGTTTTCCACTCCCCCTCAATCAAACATTCAACCATTGCCCACCTCCCCCACTGATCTTCCAATTTCTTTCTGACTACGACATTCTTATTCTTTGACATTATTGCTACTCCACTAGTTTTGGTACCTTGCCTAGAGTATACTAATATATGAAAGCCCATCTGCTCCAGCAGGTGCACTTGTGAGGACATGATATGGGTTTCTTGTAAGAATATCAAATCTACATTCATTTGTCTTAATGCAATTGAGACCCTTTGTCTCTTCTGATAATCATTTAACCCACAGACATTCCAGGTTACAAAATCTAGTACCCATAATTTTTTTTTACTGTTTTTCCTTACTGATACATCCATAAAAAAGCTTATAAACCATTTTGGTTCTAAATTCTCCAGATTTATTTGTTTACCACAATCTCCTATATGTCCATTTTGTTCTTGCATTATACTGTGCCCTGTACACCCCCCCTCCCCTACCCTCCCCAGACACCCCACCCCTGTATACCAACCCCCCATACTGGTAAATAGGTCCAACGGACCTATGTCTGACAGCCGAGACCCCCTGGGTTGTCTCGTCTCTCCCCTCTCCCATCTTCTATCATATCTCATCGCTTTTTTTTATCCCTGACCCCCCAAGCTTAGTGTAAAATGTGATAAGAATAAAAATAATATACTCTAATACACTCTACATGTTTTTCATATCTTGCATCCAGTACTCGGTGTATTTTCAGTACGTAATGTTAATGTTGAACCTTACTACTTCTTCCAAGGTCCCTCCCTCACCGCAACCACCTGCTTATTCTGCTCCCTATTCTGCTCCCTGTTCTCTCTAAGAGAAGCGAGGTATTCTTGAGCCATAATTTCGGAGTAGAAAACTCTGACATGCCCATTGAAAGCTACTTTAAGGTGCGCTGGAAACATTAAGTAAACCTCACAGCCTGCATTCTGAAAAGGAGTTAACAACTGCCTCATACGCCATCTCCTCTCAACAGTGGCGTGGCAGAAGTCAGGGCGGGCAAAGAAAGATATGTCCTTGTATGCAAAATTGCACGTGATTTAGTAGAAATGTTACCCCTTCTCTGTGTCATTGTGAACCTATGGGCTCGCTACATCTTCCCCCTCCTTCCCTTCCTCCACCCCGAGAAGTCTTATATTATTACGTCTCTGTCTGTTTTCAAAATCTTCTCATTTCCAGAGCACGTCTGATGATGTCTTGTCTTGTTCCTGTTTAGTTTCCTGAAGCTTCACCACGTCATCTTCGAGCTTGCCTGTCCTTTCCTCCACTTCTGAAACTCTATTAACCACCTCTGCATACAATGTATTCATCTTTTGTAATGTACCCTGTATTTTTTTATTAGCATGTTTTGCTCTCCGGCTTTCAGCCCTACCTTCACCCTGAATTTGTTTTAGGGTTGAGAATAGTAGGTCAAAATTAAAATTACCACCACTCCCCCTGCCTCCGAGTTAGAATGCTGTTGACCAGTAGCTCCAACTTGATATAGCTGGGAGGTGGCCGAGTAATCCCAATCAAGTTTCTTGGCAACTAATAGTTGAGGAGAGCTTCGGGGATTTTTAGCGCTACTACGTAATCTAGTCTTATTTTTGTTCTTATCTGTCCTCCTTGCACGTCCTCTGCGTACAGTCTCTTGGTCTGTTTCAAAAACTTCTTGAGCCAAATCCTCGTTATGACTCTCAGGAGAGGGTGAAGTGATATCTGGATCCATTTCAGAACCTTCACTGGTAATCGAGTCTGTATCTGAGCCCTCCTCCCCCTCTTCTTCCTCATCATCTTCATCATTACCAGTATAAAAACATTCATCGCTAGGTGAGGCCATAACTTGTGTAGGAATATTCCCTTCTTGTAGATTACTCATCGAGTTTGCTGGAGCGTTCTCGGTTTGTAGTTGCGCATTGTCTATAGTACTTATATTAATATCCAGCATTTACTTGTGCCGTCAACCCTGCAAGGGCTGATACATCCACCTCCACTCTTATTGATGTAGCCTCTCCCCCAGCTCGAAGGATCTTTTCGATAGGCTGTACTGCATTTTCATTGTTTGCTGTAATCGCCATTTCATTATTTATACCAACCCCATCGCCACAGAGGTCATCTCTCAATATAATGATTTGCTTCCCAAAACTCTGTTCATTAGGCCCTAAGACCCCACTACCGGTCGAGGGCTGCACCATATCGTCATTATATACCTTTGATGTCCTCCTTACTATGGCGATATCTGTCAGTGCAGTACCAGCCACATCCACCATTTCATCCATGTTAGCCGGTTTCATGCCTGCGTCCGTTCTCAACATCTCCCACGCAGAAGCCGAAATCTCAGGCTGGGTTACGGATGGCTGCATGTTGCTCGCAGTCCCGCCCTCACAGCCCGGCTCACTCGTAAAGGCTCCAGTATCCGCTGCTTCTGTAACTTCAATAACTGCTTACATCGAGTGCAGGTAGGTTTGCTCCGGCATTTTCTCAGCACGTGTTCCGGTCACGGCTGGAGTCGAAATCAGAGCTGAAGGTGGGAGAGCTGGGAGAGGGGAAAAGGACTCCATTATAGTGGGCTGACGAAGGGCTGACTCTCTCACCGCTGGATCCGCAGGTACTGGTTGCTCCTTGTTATTTTTTTTCATAGCAGGTGCCTTTCTTTGTTCCAGATCCATTTCTTTTTCTTTTATTTTTTGTGCTTTTAGTTCCTTCGCTGCCTCTCTGCGCATCTGCGCTTTCGATCTCATCTTTGTCCTAAGATTATTCGCCGGTGCTTCAGGATCACTAGAGGTGACATCCTCGTCCTCGCCTCGCTTGTCACGATCCTCTCGATGCTGTCTATGTTGCCTCGGTGATTTCTGCAGTTTCGGGGCCATAGCTTGCACCAGCTCACTCCAGCCGGATTGGCAATACCCTGCAGTACCTAAAAACAGCAGATTAGCGTTCCGAGTCAGGTTTTTCTTATCTGTCTGCCTCAATTCAATAGAATGCAGTGAGCGCTGAATCGAGTCCGTCCATTTAGCCAACACTCCCAACAATCCGAGCATTACGTTATAATTTTTCAGCTGTTGGTTCTCCTTGATTCTTTTTTCCGCTCTTTTTCTCAAAAGCTTCAATTACATCAGGGTCAGGGTCGAGGGACCATCACCATCACCATCTGGGAGAGAGGAGAAAGCCCGACTTTCCCCTACGGCCTGCTGGCGGCCATCTTGCCCCAGCTTTTGCTTTCCTGACCTTACTTTTGTAATCATCAATCAGCTGATCTTGTCTTCACTTAGGTAATAGCACCGCAATTTTCATTCTAGTTTAATGCAGCCTTCTTTAGCGTTGTAACAAGGGGCACATGAACCTTTTCAAGGTTTTTCAGTTGTCACAGGTATCAGTTTATTTAGTGTTTTTAAGACCTCGCTTTCGAATGTATGGCAATTTTCTTCTATAGAGTCTGAAGGATTAAAATGTTTGCGGAGTTAAAAACAGGTTTTGACTCAATCATAGAATGTGTGTGCCATGCTCTGGTTTCTAATGAATACTTAGATAATTTTTAAAGAACCCCCTCCTTGCCCACATGTAAATGAAAAGTAATCACTGAGTGATCAGTCCAACACAAAGGAGTAACTTCCCTGACTGATATCAAGACTTCTGGGGAGAAGATAAGGTCAGTCAGGGTATGGCACCCTATGTATGTAGCACCTTGTACCTGCTGCTGGAGACCAATGGTTTTTACAGGAATTAATAAATTCCTTAAAAGTCGGGGATAAGTCCCCTTCTGCCAACGAGGCTAAAGTCCACTAATAGAAAAAGGTTGTGTAAGTGTCATATTAATAATGGTATCTTAAAAGGACTCAAATCACACAAAATAAAATACAATTATTCACCATTGCCCTCTTTGAACAGGGAGATTTGCTGTATCCTATAGTGTTAGGTGTGGAACTTCAACAGAACAAACTCAAGAATGGGTAGCTCCCATTTATATAAAAAAAGAAACTGGGTGGCCATTGAATTCACTGTCAATGTATGAGCCACATATGTCTACCTCCAGGACTGCTCCAAGTTGGCAATCCTCCCCCCCCCAGCACCATCATGTGAACTACCAACTGGAGAAAACTGAGGAAATCATTGCTCAGAATCTGGGGTATAAGCATATTCATGCAAAACTGTTTCTGATGATGCATACGTTATGTTATGTTATGTTATATTAATTTATTGTGCGCACAGCTACTCCAGCCAAGGAGCGTCCCGGCGCATAGACAAGGAGAAACATAACACAACAGAAAAGAAGGCAGATTGGAAATAACTAAAACAGAAAAGTTTTGATCGCTCTCCGAAAGGTCATAAGGTCCTCTAGTAGACGAATTTCAACTGGGAGAGAGTTCCAAGATAGTGCCGCTTTTACTCTAAAGGAACGACCCCCCGTACGGTTAAGTTTAAACCTAGGGACTACAGCAAGGGCCTGGCCCTGAGAGCGGAGGGTGCGAGTGGGGACGTAGAAAGAAAGACAGCTGGACAAGATTTCAGGGCCTATACCTCTCAAAATCTTGAAGGTCAAACAAAGGACCTTGAAGAGAATACGCTTCCTCACTGGAAGCCAGTGTAGGGAGCGAAGGACACTTGCCACCGGGCAATATCTGGGCAGACCGACAATCGCTCTTGCCGCAGCATTTTGAACCCTTTGGAGGCGAGTTAACTCAGCCTGGTTAGCCCCAACCAAGAGAGAGCTAGCATAATCCAGGCGAGAGATGATAGTTGCCTGGATCACTAGCTGTCGGGTTGGGGCATCAAATAATTTTAATACTGGTCTTAGACCTCTCAACAGACCAAAACAGCAGGCTGCTGTCTTTTTGGTGTGTCCTACAAAGGTAAGGCCCGCATCCAGGCAGACCCCTAGATTTTTCACCTCCGACATCGGGGTTGGAGTAGGTCCCAGCTCGGGAGGCCACCATTGGTCGCCCCACAGCTCCACTCCCCTTCCGACAACCATTACCTCCGTTTTAGTGGCATTAAGCTGGAGACAGTTTCCTGTCAACCAGCTAGCCACCTCCTTCAGTCCAGCCTGAAACCTAGGGGCACAGAAGTATGTTGGACTGTTGCCACTGACTGTATGTCTCCCTGCTCTTTGGGAACACATTCATTCTTGATTCAGGCTCCAGTGCACAATTTTACCATAGAAGTGACATGCTGTGTTCTTCATCAACATGTCAATATTTACTTTAATTCGCAAATTATTCACCATCCCTCTTCCATGGCCTTGCACCTACATCATTCTATTTCACATTATCATATCTTTAATTAGAACACCTGTATATATTCCAGTATTACCAGATAGGGCATAGCCCAAATCAGAACCTATCAACGGATTCCAGGCACTCCTCTCATATTGCTTTGTATGTTCAACCATTTGCTTTTTCTTTGATTTTCTTCTACTGTGCATCAAACCAATCATTACTATATTTGGCACAGTTCAAGATTTCATCTATACCCTTTATATGCCAGTATACTTTGCTGTATGTGATTACTAAGCTCCTGATGCAAACTCGTGACAAAGCAGAGATGTAACCGCTGACAGCATATTTCTTGGGAACCTCACTTCCACTCTGTGTCTTGGAAATCTTCATAAATCTCTCATAATAGGCATGTACTGACTCCTTCATCTCTTGTGAAGTCCCAAAAATATTTGTCCCATTGTTATCTTTTTCAGGCTCCTTCTGATTTAAATACTCAATCACCTGTCTATTTTTGTTAGCTATCTCATTTGAAGGAGCATTATTAGGTGAAACCCTAGAGGGTTCTTTAGTAAGTCAAGCAACATCAACCTTACATTCCGACCACAAATCACTAGGAACTATGGGGCCAATTACGATGGCTGGTGGACACTGGGACAGCCGACATGCTGTCAATGATCCCCCAGTAGGCGTTTTGATGTGACCGCCACCACAGCGGCAGCAATGCCTATATTTTAAATTGCGGCGGGGGCTGCAGGATGCAGCTCCTGCCGCAATGCAAGAAAGGAACACTGCACACATCCCTGCAATACATGACAGGCACCATGCAGTGCCTTCCACATGGTTCAGGGATATGTAAGTGGGTACCATAGGTGCCCTCCAGTTCACATGTCTGGGCGCTAGGGGATAGACGGGACATGCTAGGGGCCCCAATGTCCCTTTCTGCCAGCCTTTTCATGGCGGGTTCACCGCCATTATAGGGCCGACGGAAAGGCACATCATAATGCCTACAGCAGTGCCTCCATTTTAGGCATTACTCTGCCTCTGCTGCATTGGCATGCTCAAGAAACCATCGGATGCATGTCGTTCGGTCTTGCCGACCACCAACAAACTGCCCGCCATCCTAATGTGGCGGGAAGAAAACATGCTTAGGATGGCGGTGAGACCGCCACTGACAGGCTGTCAGTAGCGGTCTCACCACCATCCTAGTCAGCCCCTATGATCTCAAACAACAAATGAAAATCAGTCCGAAGCAATTCCACAGTTGTAGTCAACCTACGAACCTCCTTGTACCATCTTCGAAGTTCCTCTTACAGATTTGGAAATTTGTAGTTAACGCATAGAAATTAACCCTTGTAAATGAGACATGTACTAAATTCCCTCCATGTACCTTTCTTAATGGGAATTCTGAGATTGCTCCAATTTCTAAATCCCTGATTCGCCCCTTTGCTTTTCTACCTACTTCTGTGGATTTCCTTTTAATTGCTGTTCCTCTCTTCCAATGTTCTCTATATTTCATGAAGTCACTCCACTCTTGTATCTTTACAACTACATTTTTATTGGTAGCTCTCAAAGTCATTAAAGCCAACTTCTTTATTTCATCATTGGACAAACCAATTTTCTAATTCCTTCTCACATTTTTAATTTTACCTATTTGCATCTCATATTCAGCAGCTAATTCTTTCATTTTATTGTGCGCTTCATTTGCAAAAGTGGCTGCTTCTTTGAGAAAATATCTACTTGCATCAACATTGTATGTCAATACTCTGTTCAAGTCACCAAATAAAATTAGTAAAACACCCAGGTTAATATCTCTCATTAGGAGGTTCTTCATTAATAATAGTAGTATTTGGAATTTCAGTTGGGACTAGACTGCTGTAGTGTATCTACTAGTAATTAGTAATGCTGTCATTACAATTTCAGATGGAGCACTCACTATTGTACTTACAAGCGCAAATGTGGCTGCTCCCTGCGCTAGCATACTTATACAATCTCCCTCAGCACCCATATCTGGTACTACAGCAGGACCATGGCCTCATCCCTGCCCCTGTAGTCTATCAGTATATGGAAGAGGTCTGGAATTTAAAAAACCATTAAAAACGTGATCCTTCCCATCCAAATCTTGATTCAGGGACATATGTATCAAGGAACCAATTTGCGATTCTGTAATAGCAATTTTCAAGAAATCGCTATTTCAGAATCGCAAATTGGTATGTATCAAGAAAATCGCGATTTTTTAGCGATTTCTTGATATTCCTTAATTGCGAATTCGCAAATTGCGAATTCGCAATTAAGGAATACTTTCCCATTCATTTCTACGGGCCAGGAGGCCCATAGGGAGGAATGCAAATTTGTTCTCAATTTGCGATTCGCAATTTGCGAATCGAAATTGAGAATAATTTCAAGGGTGCTAGGGTGTCCAAAGGACATCCTGTTGCACCCCTGAAATAAGCATGGGTGCACATGCGGTGCACATACATGCCCTAAGGGCATGTATGTGCGTCACATGGCACTTTGAAAAATGCCAAAATGGGCATTTTTCAAGAAATTCGCAAATTACCACCAACTTGAATTTGTTGGTAATTTGCGATTCCTTAGGGAAAATTTGCAATTTTTTTTAGCTTCATACGTTGCTTTTAAGGTATCGCAAAATTTGTGATTCTTTAAATGCAATTGCAAAATAAGGAATCGCAAATTTTGCGATTCCTTATTTTGCACCGGATTTTCCTTCATACATCCCATTTACCAAATTCGCATTTGCAAAGGCCGAAATTCTGCGAATTTTGGCCTTTGCGAATGCGAATTTGTATGATACAAATGGCCCTTAGTTTTTCTTTCTCCTCACAATTCTTTTTGTAAGTTGTTTCTGTAATCATTGCTACGAACATTCCCAGTACCTCAATTGTATCCTCCCTCCAGCATTTTTTCCTGTTGATTCCATTTCTTTTCTAACCATTGCCTTAATGAGCTCTTCACTTGTTCTAATATTTTCTTTCTCTGTAGCCATTTGATCCCCTTTGTTTAGCACTTCAAACTGTCTAGGTCTAAGTAACAGTTTTCTGTCACTCATAGATTGCCTCAGAAAATCTAGCTTTCCACTGTTAAAGGTACCGTCTAAATGAAACTGTTCGTTTTTATCAGTAGCAGTACATTCATGCCGTTCAGAAATCAAGATACACGTATAAAACCCAATGTCTGTCATCATTTTCTAGGCAGGTGTTCCCTCTGCTGGTAATGTCTCAGTCGAAGGTACAACAGGAATCATCGGTTTTTTCAACACAGCACCCATACTTTTCACTCTAAATGATCTAACCATCGCTCAACATAAACTAGCAAACAACAACCAATCCCTGTGCAGCTTTTTCACAGGTCAAACTATATCAGTGAAGTTCAGTCACCAACCAGCCAATGACACTGCTGCATTGGGGTGACATCTCCCCAATCCCAGCACGGCGCTCTGGCTAACCCATCACAGCATGACTTTTCGACGAATGAGAAAAACAATTGCAAAGCCTTTCTTAATTAATTGACACTAATTAAACAATAATAAACCTAGTCTGCTTAACCTAAATAGGAAGAAATAAGCACGTTAAGATAAGACAAGTCTCATGAACATTAGAAACAAGAGCAACACCTTTGCTACACAATACAACCAAGTTCACCCTATGTAAACCCAGGCCAGCTGCAATTTACCCTGGATAATGTATCTAAACCAGCGCATGTAAGAGCAAAAAGCACCAACTCAGATTAGACCTTTTTTTTTTTTTAAAGGAAAACTCGTTAATTCAGAACACCCTATCTGTATATATAAGGTGCCTCACAAAACAGACTACAATATGGAGACATGTGAACTAAAATATCTCAAGATATTATATTTCCGTGAATCAGAAAACCAGCCAACCAGTATTAAACAAAACCTTTATAGCAGAGAATTCACAAAAAAGAAGAATATGTTAAAACAAACAGTACCCAAAGCACCTATTGACCCCAAAATCAACATTGCATAGCCAAACACATCACCCACAGCATAAGAATCCATCTCTCAACACAAACTCAAAACCTCATTAACACACCTCAGACACACCAGAAACACCCACATTCAACAGAATCAATCCACCCTGTTCAAAGTTAAAATCCGAGTTGTTCAGAAACAACACTGCAAGTCAAATTCTCTGTATAAATCCAGATCCTGGGGAATTTTGGACAGACCAGGATAATCCACACCAACAAATCTCCTATTTCCAAGGACTGGGCAATTTGGACTTTTCTAAAGCAGAAATGTGCTCTTGAATGTGCATTCCTCTTCTACTAACAAACATTTGTGGATAAAAAGGGGTATACCAAAATCTGGATACCGGACAAATATAGCTCAATCGAACTTCGCACATTGACTGGATCAGAGACAGTTTTGAAACTCAAATTCATGAGCCAATGTATTCCAGTATTAAGGTGACTCCAAAATACCAAAATCAGTAATCCAATTAATTAATAAAGAGAATGATTAAATGGGCCCCTCTCAATAACGGTGTACCTCAAATCAACTTCTCACATTTACTGGACCAGAGACAGTGTTGAAGCTCAAATTCATGAGGCAATGTATTCCAGCATTAAGGCACCTCTCAAATTACTGAAATCGGGAATATAATTAAATAATAATGAGAAGGATTAAATGGGCCCCACTCAATACCTGAGTTCTAAATCAGTTGAAGGTTCTTTTTTTAGCAAAAATCAAGAATAATGATATACAGATTCAATGCTATGAAGGCTCTCAAATGAAGCCTTATACAGAGTAGGCAAAATCAGCCAAACATGAATCAGACAGCATCCCGAGTAAAATTTGAACGTGTTCTGCATCACCCCTAAAATCAGTTTTTTTTACACAATTCTTGCATATGAAATAAGAATTTCTACAGATTCATCGTGCGGTGAGCAAATATATGCTTTCTTCCCCAAATTAGAGCACATAAAAGGTAAACATTACATTCCTTAGGCACTTAAACACTAACCCACTACATGAATACATATTTTGCAACCTCTATGCTAATATCATTCAGAGATGTTTGAATAAACAAGATTCATTAACACCGATGTTTTATGTGAATGAATAGATTCCAGTGATCAAGGGGAAGACATGGCAACGTATTGCAAAAAGCAGCTGAACTGTAGAAGGTTCATCTTGATCGAAACAACAGTAAAAGTGGAAATAAACTATTATGTTTTCAGATTGACTGTGTGCTGCAGTTTGTGGGGAGATGATGAGTGCAAGGGGGAAACTAATGATGAGTGAGAGACGACTTTCATCTTAGTTTAAATGTTGTCTACACTAATATGTGGCCTAACTAATATACATTAGGAAACCCCATTTCTACACAGGAAATTTGATTAAAAAACAATTGCACTATGTCAGTCTATATATGTAAATCTGAATGTTAAATTGAACAAAAAAAATGTATCAATAAAAATCTCTTACACTGGCAGCTATTAAAATCTAGGGAGCACTAACACCTTGCACATCATCTGCATGATATGTAATTTAAACATAAAAGTGGAAGATGATCTAAACGTAGGTTAAATCGTAACTGGACATAACCATATTTTAAACATAAACCAAGTAGACACACAACAATTACCAATAACAGAATGAGAATTAAATATAAGTGTAAAGAGCACATAAACTAAATCTAAATATAAACAATCATGCAATGCACATAACAATAATCTAACCAGGAACCCTGAATAAACTACAATTTAAAATACATAAACTAACAATAAATGAAACAAACGCATAATAAAACCAACTAAATATACTCTATGTAAAATAAATAGCAAGGAACAAATAAAAAAATCTGTAAAAAATGTGGAATTCTTCTAGTTATTTGTTTCCTCATGTAATTTGCATAAATTACTTACCTATAGGGTGAATTCCTTTCTTCCAGACCCTTATGAAATATGGGGTGCTTTTGTATGTTTCAAAGCCAATTTACACATATGTAGAGATCGGTATCAGCACTAGGTATCAGTGTGCAAAGTAAGATAAACAAATATTTGCAAACACCCACAGATTTACACATTTGTGGCTGTTCACTACTTCCCCATAGTCTCCACTGGCAACAGTATAATTTTGAAAGACACTTGACGGACATATATGTTTATGAATTTTAGTTTGTAAGGAGCTATGCTGTTGTTTCTCTTTTTAGATGTGAGCTGAACTAAGGACAGTGGTGGCTTCTCCAAGGAAAATAAAATGACAATAACTTGATGTTATTATCATTTTATTTGTTCCTGCTGTGGCAGCGCTGGCCGGGGCTGCTCTGTTCACAGATCAGGGCAGGGGAGGAGTGGCAGGCACACTAAAGTGTGCATGACACTTTGACCGTCTGTCTTGGCCAGGCCAAACAGTCATGCTCACTTAGTGTGTTCTTCACCCAGGATGCATTACAGCCTGGATGGAGAACATGCCCAGGCCTGCAGTCCCACAGCCCCCATCTGAGCGTCAAACTACAGCGCTCAGCCTAAGCACAATGTTGCGTTACAGAGTTGTGATTGGCTTAGGGGAGCCAATCACAACGCTGCATTGCAGTGTTGTGTTTGGCTCTGGGGAAGCTACCATCCTGTTCAGTGGAGAAGAGACAACATGGGACAGAGCAGCAAGGAGGGAGGTGAATTGTTTTTTCACCCCCCCCTCACCCCACGCCTCACCACCCCAGATCCGTGCCGGCTGCCACTGACTAAGGATCAAGTCTCAACTCATCTGGTACTAAATGCATGCTGTGAGAAATTGGGCTGTTGGTTAAGTGGTGTGGAAGCCCCATTCAATCAACAACCACAGCCCTGGTCAGGTTGAACCACAAAAGACACTAGAGGGTAGTGCCACTGAAGAGTTACCTTCTCAAGGTTGGTGCAATAAGATCCATTCCTATTGAAGGAGGTTTTCAGCACAAAGAGCAGGTTGAGCATCACAGGTTCGCTTTGGCGGTCATCACAGGTGTCAGGGTTTTGGTGTGTACGGGCCTGTTCCCAATACCAAAAAGGATAGCCTTGGGTCAAAGCAGGCAGGTTAAATCTTCGATCTTCAGACAGCAAGGCATTCCTTCAAGCAGCAGGGCAGTCCTTGTGGCAGCAGGATAGTCCTTCTTTTCAATTTTCCACAGAGCCAGGAGTGATCTGATGAGTTGTTCTGAGGGTCCAATTTTCATAACTGGTGCCAGCCTGTGTGTCGAGAATGCCTGGCCAACCCACAAAACTGGTTCTGGTCAGTTCTTCTCTTTCCCCTGGTCCTGGTTTCAAATTGTCTAGGGGGATAAAAGCAAAGGCTGGCCTAAGGCAGGTTTCCTTTGTGTGTGCAGTGGGGAAGGTCCTTTGAAATGTAATAAGTGAAGAATACAGCTCCTTTCCGTACACCTTTCCATGAAGACTCTCTCTCAGGTATACCTAGATCCCATTGTTAACTGTCTGGTCCCAAATACAAAGTCTCAATGGGGGAACCATTAACAGATACAAGCAGCTGGAAACTCCTAGAAAGGCCTCAATATATATGGGCAGGGAAATGGTACTAAGTGGGACGGGTATGCACAGACATGGGCCCTGTGTTCACCATGCTACTGGAGACAAGCTATCCTGGCTGATGAGAGGTGATACCCCAAAGTCGGTCCTAGGATGATTGTTTATGGTCCAGGGAGGACCTGACCTGGCAATTCTCGCTGAGTTTTTCCCATGGGGAGCAGGGTCAAAACTGATTTGCATATGGCTGAGTCCGTACTGGAATGACGTGGTGAGCAAAAGAAACAATGACTTTAGGCCCAGATCTCTGTACTGGGTGTGAATGTTTGACATTGTTCAGCATTCCGTCCTTCAATTGTTCTTTTTGCATCTTTTTAAAAGTGGCGTTTTTAAAATGATAATCTAAAATCAGACTTTACAATTAAAAAACATTTCAGAATTCAATTCATTTCAGTGTAAACATAATTTATCTATCCTTTCCCAGTCGGAAGTTAGCACTTATTAATTGAAATAACGTAACCCTTTGGGAGAGATATGTCTTATAACAGTTATAAACAACTTCAGGAGTTTTTCACTTTCAGGACATGTAAAACCTAAACACACATTCCACCTTTTAAAAACCAGTCACCCTGCCCAAGAGACTTTAGGGCCTACCTTAGGGATGGCTTATAATTATTGAAAAGGAAGGTTTAGGCATGGCAAAAGGTTTATTTTGTCAGGTTGAAATGACAGTTTAAAACTGCACTACAGGCTGCAGCAGCAGGCCTCAGACATGTTTTAAAAGGCTAATTTATTGGGTGGCACGATCATTGCTGCAGCCCACTAGTAGCATTTAATTTAATTTAAATAGTAAATGTAGTACCATTAACTGGGGACTTCCAAATAAATTGAATCTGCTAGTGAGGTGTTTCCCAATTTTACCAGGTTTTAAAAGAGTGCACAAGCCCTTTCGCACTGGTTAGCAAAGGTAAAGTGCACAGAGTCCTGATGCAGACAAAAACGTGCTAATCAAAGTAAGGCGGAGAAAGGCAAAACAATATGGGGTGACCATCCAGAAAGGGCCAGGTCCAACAGGTCCAACAGATAACAAGGCAAGCAAAGATGGCTGGGTTACAATTGCGCTGGGCCAAAGTGATGTCAGTGTTATTGAAAACAATATAGAAAGCTCCAAGGATAAGGTTTAGGCCATCTGTCTACAACCAACAGGCATGATCAGCTCATTACCCTATTAACAAAATGCAACATATATCCTGAGCTAACAAGAAAGAAATAGTAAGATGAACAAATAACAAGTCACAGTTTTCTTCTTTCTTCTTTTATTTCACGTGGTAAACGTCCTTAAAATTCTCTAGCCGACACGTGTTTCGTCTGTATTGGTGTTTAGCCACAGACTTCTTCAGGGCTGTTTCTTCTAAGTTCAATCTATGATTCTCTCTTTCCTATCACCCCAACTATGGTGTGCTGGGAGTTGGCATTCTTGATAAAATCAGATCTCCACGTTTTCCGACGTATTTTAGCAGCTATATGGTACTGTGTTCCACATAAATATGAGTTGAATATTTTCCTCCTGAGACGATATCACGTCTTCATCCAGATAGAGTATTTGTTAGGTCCAACAGATGCCCTCATAATTGCAAATGAGTGCTAAAATCTTTTCATTGGTCCCAAAGAGTTTACCTGATATCTAAGCAATTCAAAGGAAAATCATGAAAATATGACCATTCTTCTCATTTGGGGCATAGTTTGAAATCTGAAAAGCGTTTAGAGACATTATCATTTGATTATGAAAATGTATTCAATATTTACTTGCAAGGGATGTTCATTACAATTTGCTGAATTATCTAGTAACAGATCTTACATTTGAGTGGAAATTAAGAGGGTAACCTCTACCTGCCAATCCCTTAAATCTGACACATGACAGGTTTGGAATTATTCGGTTGTGATACCCAAGGGGCTTCTGTTTCTGCGTGTATACATATGCCCACTCCCTGCCTGAGATGATAGGAGGTTTCTGTGGAATTCTGAAAACATGCTCGTAGTTTTTTTTCTTACCTTGTTTTGTCTGCATAAGGCAAAGCATCAAATATCTCTTTATAGTGAGTGAATAACGTTGCAACTTTTTCACTCCCATACTTCTTTGATATGAAGTAAATAGCCTGAAAAGATAAAATAACATGATTGATTTACAAATCAAAACATCTATGTAGCGTAACACCTTTATATGGAAGCAACAGCATCACAAGGACACTGGATTAGTCTAATGATCATTTTCTTTCCTACTCCCAACATCAATCTACATCTCAGAAAATCGTGTACAGAAATGTAGACAACTATTATTTAATAAATATTTTCTACTGAACTGTTGTCTCATTGAGTGTAGATGTTATATTATGAACTCCAGTGACTGATAGTTTGGTACATTAATTCCAGGTTGTCTTTGCCAATCCAAAGCTGTAATACTGTGCCTGGAATGGTATAATGGTTTTCTCATTTTATAGCTCAGTGTGGGTGGCAATTGCTGATCTTATGCTTTAAGACTTTGCTGTATAAATGGCAAAAGGCTGTGTCACTTTCTAGCTCAGTGTGGATGGAACTCTGCTAATCCTATGCTTTAAAACGTCGCTAGAAAACAGACATTTGAGGTGGGCAGATTTGGAGTGTTGGTGTGTTGTAGAGCGTTTCATATTGAGGTGCAGCACTGCACCTGGAACTTAGAAACTACCCATGGTTTCCCTGTTCTTTTTTGCACATAAAGATTTTTTTCACAAAAAACTGAGTTATGGTTTACACTTAAATGCACAAATGCACAAAACTACTGAAATTCACCAGACTAGCTCTTGCTAGTCAGCCTTTTTTCCTGTGCCATTTTGAAATGAGGTGTTTTGTGTTTTGCGCTGTGTTTTCAGCATGGCAGGCAGCATGATGCATGCAGCATTGGATAGCATAACTGGCTAATATCAGTGGTTGTATGGGTTTGAGCAAGAACCATAATTATTTTTTCAACTATGATTTTTGTAGTGAATTTAATGTGCTTTTTAATGATGCACTTAATTTTCAACCACTGTTGCATGGACCTTTAGCCTCTGACGGGCCATTGGATGTTATCCCACTATGCAAAGCTTTTACCATGCACGCCGGTTGACACGCAGTGTTGACCTTTAGCCAGGCCCTATGCATTTTTTGGTTCTTGTATATCCAAATTTTGTAAGACAAACTCAGGGCATGCTTTGTGGTGGCCTTGCACTACAAATTCAGGGAAGCTTCTCTGACCCATGCCTAACTTTCTGAGGGTTTGCAGTTCCAAATGCATGATAGAAACCCACAAATGGTGCTGCATATGTTGGTAAAACTTAGCCTGTGTTTCTGGTACTCAGGCACAAAGATTGCGCTATCTGTGCATCCTTTTCAGATTAGTGGTACTCTGACATCCAAAATAGTGGTCCTTGTTACCAAGACCGCTACTGCGGATCCTGGGCAGCAATTTAGTTGTTGGTACCATGATTCCTAAAAGCTATCCTCAGTCCCACCAACTGTTTGTAATTGTTCTCAATATGAACCATAAGGGCCCGTATGGGAGTCCCCCCAATATTCCTTGGGGGTCAGAGTGTACCTATACTCACACTGCCCCCTTCTATGGCCCTTGACATTTTTTTACGGAATGTAGTGACTGTGCCAAGCATCCTGAAATGGTTGCCACAAGAGAATTTTTTCTCTTACTCCTGCCAATCAGAAAACTTGGATACGAGGTTCTAACTTTGAGCCTAGAAATCCGAAAGGGGGGACTGGAAATCCGAAAGGGGCAACAGGAAAATAATCCCTCTTCTAATTGAATTTCTTTATTTTCTTTTCATATTCTACTCCTGGTCTGCAGTCAGATCTGAAATCTCTATAGTTAACAACTCCAAGAAATACATACGTGGTCTCACTTTAAAACAGAATCTGCAACTTTTTAAAATGATTATAATTATAAAACGGCTGAGTGAATTTACACCAAGCCAACAAATGTATGCTTTCTAAGTAAAAGTTCTGTTTCATGCCACTTTTGGATGCAATAATCTGCAGTCAACCTCTCTGTCAACAGCTGAAGGCTGTGCACTGCGAGTGTTTGCTAACAAAGAACAATGGGTGCATTGGATGGATGGAAGCAACACTCTTCATCCAATCAGCTGCTTACGGCTAAAGGCTGTGAGCACTAGACCTTTGCAGCCTACAGTGGGTTTGGCACAGAAACTGAATGGAGGCCAGAAACTGCAGCAAACCTCTGCTTTCGACAGGCAAAGGCCATGTGCTGCAAATGGGAAGTCAAGCCTTGCAGCAAATGCATTGCTGGGCACACCTGAATGTCATGTACAACTGGGTTAAACATCCATGAAGCATTGGGTGCAGGATGCGACCTCTAGTAAGGCCTTGCAGCCCACCCCATCAGCGCATGGCCGAAGGTCAGGGCTGCTGATGTTTTCTGCTCATTGAGAGTTGGACACATGGGTCCTGATTCACAAAGGGCCACCACACTCATGGCAGAGGCCCTGCATTTGTGGGGTAATCTCTGCACATTGGGCAGAATCTCCACAATGGGAATTCTTATTGTTGAGATACGGCCCCTAAAAGAGAGACTCCCCAGTGACTGCGGGGCCTTCGCCATGAGTGTCGAGGCCCTTTGTGAATCTGGCCCATGGACTGGCCAGAGCCAAGGGCCTACCAACAATACCCTGCTGTGCAGGGCAGGAGACCATGGGCAAGAGGGTTACCTACCAGTTGTGTGTTGAGCAGGCCCTATGGCCAAAGGCATGCCCTGTGGGTCTTGGCTTCTATGGTTAGTTGGGCACAGGATCTGGCTGAAGGCCAGGTCCTGTGCTACTCCTGCTGCGCATGGCCTGCCCTGCTGCTGCCGGCATTCCTCCTTGCACAGCAAAGGTTGGTTGTTCTTGGAGTGTTGGGCACAGGGCTTTGCTGAAGTTCAAGTCCTCTGCCCAAGCCCAACTAGATCTGACTGAAGGTTCTACGCTGTGGGTGTTGGATGCTGCCTGAGTTTTGGGTGCAAGCCATGTGGCCAACCCTTTCTTACACTGACACCCAACCCAATTGTAACCCCTGCCATAGAATTAAAATGTATGTTATAAAAAGGATTTTTTGGGAGAGATTCCCTAATCTTGGACCCTCCTGGGGTCTCAGAATTCGGGAAATCACCACAGAATTTATGAATCTTGAATACATTTTATGTTAAATAATTTAGCACACATGAGTACTGCGTGGTCAATGTTATCATGCAGGGGCAGGCTGTCAGCTGTGGGGTGAGTGAAGGCCTGCTATGCACAGCCTTCAGTCATGTGCAGCAGGAGTTCCCCACCTGCATCAGGTTGGACCCGGGGCACAGAACCACGCAGCAGGGGATGTCCACCTTTGTCAGGTTGGACCAGTGGCGAAGCCCTACGGCCATAATCAGGAGAGGTTGGCTGTCCATGGTGGGTTGGGGCCCTGAATTCAATCTATACTGTACAGAGGAAGGTTGTGCACAGCAGGGGTTGGCTTCAAATGGGGGACAGGCCCTGTGCCCAACTCTGTGGCCAGACCCTACTTCAACTCCTCCTGCTCATGGTGGAAGGCCATTCATAGAGAGGGTTGGCTGCAGAAGGCAGGTATGAGCAGGGAACTTTCCATGTGGTATATGGAGAAAATGCTCTAAAAATTCCAGTAAAACTAAAATCAAAGATTAAAGTGGTTATAATAAGCTTTGGTTATACTCCTTAACGTACATTTTAAAAACACTAGAAATTCATTGAAAAACAGAGTAGAAGTACAGGTTTGAATGCAACACCCCATGAGTGGCCAACCCCCCTTAAGGCAGGCTTTATCCCAGCCTTATTTTCATAAATGTTTAGAGAGTTCACAAATTTAGCGGTGTACTTGGACCCATGCAGGACCTTTTTCTGGCTCTGCAAACTCGGCAGAAGGTCCATCAAGGGTATAAGACTCTTGCTTTGGGTGGAAATTCACATGGCCATTGATCGTGACTCCCATGAACCCAGCTCAATAAAAACAATTATTTTTTACTTATATGGGGTCTCTTTCGGCCCCTTCCAAGGGGGAAACAGTCATGGCATGCGTACCAAGGCATACGATTACTACGCGGTTGTTACAACGACTGCGTTTTTACATCGCAGTACCAATACAACGCAAGTCGTTACAGCGACTTGCTGTAGGGGGGGCGCTCTAAACTAAGGAATAGTATACTTTACTATTCCAACAGCTGCCCCACTGTTGCACATACTAGAGTTGGAATAGTAAATTATACTATTCCTAAGAACAGCCCACCCCCTACTGCAAGTCGTTGTAATGACTTGCATCGTAATGGTACTGCGATGTAACAAAGCGATCGTTGTAACAACCACATTTTAATCGCATGCGTTGTAAAGGCATTTGATGTAAATGCCTGTATTCCTCCCAAGGGAGCATGAGGATCAATGGATGCTACGCCTGCAGTCTTTTTGATCTTTTAATTTTTTGTTCAGGACGTGAGGATTGAATCCCAGCATCCGTCAATGTGGCTAAAATGTTTTTCCTAAAATTGCTGTTAGCGAATCAAGGGCTATGGTTCAACGAAACCCGAATTAAGCTTGCAGCCCTGAATTTGCAAAGATTGAAAAGGATCCCTTTACTTCGAAGGATTCCGATTATAGATAGATCTTTGTCTTAGCCCTTTCAAGCCCAGCAAATATAAAGTTTAAATGCTAATTTGTCAAAAACTACTGAACAGATTTAATTCATATTAAGTAAGGGCATTTCCTTTAGTTAAGTTCTCATAACAAATTTAGTAGAGCGTTTTTCTGTAACTGAAAGCAAAGGAAGTCGATGGGAATTTAAATGAGAAATGTCAAATTTTTGCCATGTCAATCCTAAATCTGATTACCTTTTTTATTACAACATTTTGTGTAGATTTGTTGAAAGGTGCCAAATTTAGTGGGAAACAAAAACGCATTTCAAGTGGAAAGTTGGACATAACCATAACTACATGGCTATCACCAGTGTGTAATATATTTTTTCGGCAAATAATATACAACATATAATAATGAAATGCACAAAAAGGTACGGTCTTAGGACTAGAAACTACTGATAAAGTTTTGTGTAGTATGGTACTAGAAGTAAGCCTCACTGTAGAGTAAATCTCTGCAAAGAGAGGAAGTGCGCAATACTGAAAGGCAGACATTCATAACAAGTGTTTTTAGTTGACACTTTTAGGTAGTTTTCTCACAACTTCATACAGTTTATTATTCTTTAAAATCTTTATTAAATGTTGTTTTTTCATGAGTGTACCTTTATATATCCAAATGTTAGCCATCTAATGTCTTACATCCTTTGATGCAATTTGAATTTTAAGGAAAGTATTACGATTCAACTTCTTGAGGGGACTAAAACAAGTTATTCTCTGAAAAATTCATGTTTCTCATCCATAAGGAAAAAACCCTTACACTAAACAAAAGTTGACAATAAGCAAAACACACTGGCCCTTTTTCACAAAGAAAGTAGTACATCTGCAGATTAACGTCTGCTTGCAAGTGCTGATCAAGTGTAGATTTACCACTTTTGGATATCCACAAACATTTCCAATAGTACATCTGGAAAGTTGTACCAGGCGGAGCTTTCCAGGCGTACTAGTGGAAAGGTCATGTGACCTTCTTTGTCAGAACTTATCCAACACAGGAGAAATAGGATCCAAGGAGCATCTGCACTCTATTTTAAGCTTTTTTCCAGTGGAAAAATATTTTTCACCATGAAGAAGGCCCTTACACTCTACCTGCCGCAATTCTGGGGGGTTATCTTTTTTTCTTACCTTCATGGAAGGGGAGTTACTATAGTCCAGTGCTGGAGTAAATCACAGACAAGTTCCAGGTAGGAAAGGAATCATGGAGGTGTTTGTGAATGGCCATAAACGCCCATGCTTGTGAGTGTTCACAAACGTCCAAGGCAAATCACACCTCAGAAACCTCCCTTCTGCTCCCTTCAGTGGGAATTACAGCTGTGGGGATGCACTTGTGGCAAAGATCTCTTCTCGCATAAATGGCCTTACTTTTGCCAGGATTTTCTTCCTGAATTCTTGGCAGGTGTAATAGGGGTAATTTTGGTTGTAATCGTTTGTTTAAATAATTCACATTTGCTACTGGGGTTCATTAAGAATACTTTTCTACTTGATCTCCACCACAGTAATTGGAGCTAAAATCTTCTCCTAAAATTACTTATGTCACTGGTATCACAAATTCTGATGGGGGGATGACGGTGTGAGTACCTACAAGGTGAAAATAGACTTAAAGCTTTGGAGAAAGAAGTTATCTGAACCTAAGAAAAGACAAATGGTATGCAGTGGCCTCAATTTAAATATTTAAGGCTTTATTACAGGATGGCCATATTTAGTCCCAGTATTTCTAAATACCATTACTGCATGGAAGGATTTCTTTGGGGTTTGAAAACACCAATTCATTATGAGCTGGACCCTGAGGTTTCAGGTGATGGGGAACAACCAGATTTCACATTTAAAGAATCTTACTCCTCTGATTATTTCTCACTGCTGCCTGGATTTTCTCCCAGATATTTCAACTGCTTTGGCAGGCAAAGTCTCAAGGGGAACCTGTGTGGACCTAGGGTGTTTCTGCATTACTTGTAATCAACTTCTGTTACCTGTCCCAATTGTGATCATGAATTTAAGATGATGTGGGTTGTAAGACCTTTCTTAGAGGTTGGCAGACAGAGTACACCGTCAAACTGTGGTTCCCATATTTACAGTGGCATTTACTAATATAGTCTGGCAATATGGTGGATGGGACATTCACACGTTTTTGATGAATTACATGCCCTTCAACTCTCTAAAACTCCCTTTGGCCCTCATTAGAAGTGGCCCAGTATTAGATGTGATAATTTGTTGAATCTGATAAAATCAGACACCAAGGTGCTTGGAATTTATCAATTGTGATAACTATTGCCTATGACATGCTTTGCCTATGAAATGGGGCCTTACATGCAAATTTAGGTGCGTACTGCACCACTATACAAAGTGTCGGATTTATTTCAAGGCCTTTTTTTCATTTTAAATTTCTTCAGGATTAATATGCCAAAATGTAATACAGGATGCAGTTGGTATTGCAAAATACACATAAAACTCATAATTCTATGTGAAAACAGGGCTGACTGCACATATTGGAAACTCGGACTAAGGGCCTTGGGTTTAAAAGTCTGGTAAATGTTATGCTTAAAATACATTATTCTCACCTCATTTAATACATCCGTCAGCCTTTCGGAGCAATCTTTATAGAAAAGACTCAATTGTAAGTCTAGACAATACATTGCCAGACAGCCACTTGGTTTGAGGACACGATTTACTTCCTTAAAGAACTTGTCTAGTTCAAACCAATGTGCAGCTACTGAAGCAGTGACGAGGTCCAGAGATCTGTCTTCAAATGGGAGTTCCTCCGCTTTGGCAATCCTACAAAGAAAAATAAAGTTACATTTACAGCTGTGACTTGAATCTGGATATTCATATTACCTTCTGGCTGGTAGAGGGTAGAGGAAAAACAGTGTGATCTTCAAGAAGCCTGTTCTTTTGATGGTTGCCATGAACCTGTACTGTTTCATCCAAAATGACACTGCAGTAGTATAGTCAGTTCTAAACATGACTCTGCTACTCACCAGTATGTTGTCCCTTTAACTACCAGGTGGATGTACTAGATTCAAAATGTGCCATCCAGGCTCTCTGTTTAACTTTGATGAAAACGCAATGGCATATTCAACTTTCTATATTCCACACAGGATCTCTCTAAGGTCAAGAGTAAGATTTAAAATCTTCACATGACTTAAGAACGGTAAACAAATATAGACCCATATCTGCAGTGAAAGTTCAACTCCCCCACCCCACCCTTGGCTCTTAACCTTCCCCATCACAATTCAAAGACACAGGAGTCAGATATGTTATCACTGAGGTCCTCAAACGATGGTACAGTCTTCTGGTCTACATGCTCTCCATACTGCTTAACTGCAGGAGACCACTAAACACATGTTCTTCTCTCACACTGAGAGCCTTCATAACCTCCGTCCTTAGCTGTAGATTAAGGAGCAGACTGAGTACAACCTGCTCATTTCTTGAAATCCTTCCCCAACAACTGAACTATCAGAAGCTGACCATTGCCGATCCAGGCCTCTTCAACTCATTGGATGTCTCCAATGTTGCAGAAGCTGTTCGTCTCTGCAAGCACTTTGCACTGTAAGCCAGACCACTATTGTTCTTTATGAGGTGTCAAACATGACACAATTCAATCGTATCATTTGTATTTGTGACTCATGTTGGTTTACAGCAACGATAGTGGTTCTCCATGCAACCACATTGGTTTATGTATGAAACATATTGAATATGCCTTTGTGCATAATGCATTGGTTCATATAAGTTGTCTTAGTTTGTTTATACTATACTAGTTTGTAGAGAATAATATTGGTTTGTGGAATCAATATGTTGGTTAATACACTGATAAACTATATCTGTACACATATCAAGCATATTAGTTTATGAAAAAAAGCAAATGGTTTAAGGTGTGTGGTTGTTAAGCCTGATGAAGACGGCGATAGGTTAAATGTCCGTCGAAACGCGTTGAATTGAAGGGAATAATACTATCAACTTTTGATTTAGGATCTTTTGTGTATTTCCTGTTGTTAGGTGTATGAATTTGATTAGAAGTATTTATGGTTTGATTCATCCCCTTGTTATATTCTCTGTGTTCCCAAATTTATTGTGTTTTTATGTAATTTTTATCAAATTTTATGTATGAATAAACTGTGCTTATTTTGAAATCACTGTTATCTCATGTTTTTAAACCTTATGCATTGCTCTTAGTTTCCTAGTCTCCAAGGTTGTAATTGTTTTTGTTTAAAATATATGTTATTCTTCTATGTCACTAAGAAGTGGATGTTCGTTAAATTGATTTACCTAAAGGGAATTTTTCTTGACATAAAGTCGTTTGTTGGTACCCTATCCCTTTGGGTTTGGGTCCCTCTCTCTTTTATTAGAGTGGTTGTTAAGCACAACATAACATGACAAAGCCAATGCGGTGGAAAATCCACTGGTTCAATTGTCACTGTCAAACTATGCATCTACCAAATTAAGCGACAGTAGTTCTGATCGCAGGATCCCTGCCATTGAAAAATCCTCCAATGCAATCTATACTATTTCCTTCCAAACTAAGTTTACCCCGCAAACATTCTATTCATCAGAATTCTGATGTTGCCTGACCCTCACTGCAGTGCCTTAGCCTCTCTTCTGAAACACATCCCACAGTCTTATTTTGGGATTTTTGCCCTTAAATCCCTCTAGTGCTGAAGAGGTGACTTCAGAACTAAGGACCTAAAAGTCAGATCCTGCCAGGAAAACCTGGTCGAGAAAACCTCTGGTATATGTACTAGGACCTTCCATGCTGTGTATGAGAGCCTATGGTGGCAAAAGTAGCACTTCTGCTACCATACCCCTTGCTCCCACATGTGATTTGACATGCACATGGAAATCAAGAGATACCATTGCTGACTTGGAAATCACAGTCATGCAGTGGCACATCTGGAACAATAGCTCTGCTACCTCGACCCTCATTTCCATTAAAAAAGTTCTCCCTATCCCTACTGCTTTCTTTGCAATAATTACTCTTTGTGGATTGCAGCAAGACCTCAATCCCCAAGCAGGACTTCAGCCACTGAACATCATTGTTTTAAAATAGGGGCACAGCCCCCTTTGAATTGGGTCTGAATGTCCCTTAAATCACCGGCAAAATAAAACCCAGATGTGAGAAAGTGGACTATTATTGAAGCGGATGGTAGTCGTCCTAAGTAATGATGACACTATTCCTTTCCTAGGTCTAGTTCGGTCTTAATAATTTAAACCTGCGCTCAACACTTGGTAGCTGTAGCAGAGAGCATGCATACTTACCTTAGGAGAAATGAGTAGATAATTTATCAGTACCAAAACAGTTAAAAAATAGAAAACACAACACAATAAAAATCCCACTAATTCATAAAAAATATAATTTTTTAATTAACAAATAAACATCAAAATGAGAAACATCAGATGTAGGGAACAGGAAATATGATTTTTAGTTTTAGATGTTTTTAGTGTCCAAAATCGCAACGCGTCGACCACGGGTATCTGAGATGGTTAGTGGATTGATATGCCCACTGGATCCCAAGAGGGTCTCATCATCTGTTTAATGGAGTGCAAACCGTTGGTGGGTACCTAGGCGTTGGCAGGACGTTTGAGCCTCTCTTAGTCGAGTAGTTGAAATTCAAAGATCAGGCCTAGGAAGGTGGCTGCAGCGGAAGGGTGCTGCTCAGTATTGGTCCTGGTGAAATCCTTTGTGTTCAAACTTTTGTGAAAGCCAGGATCCTCTCAGCGGGGCAAACCAGCAAGTTGAGTCTCACAGGGATCTTCCTGTCAGAGGATGTGACTCAGCAGCAGTCCAGTTTTAGCCTCTTCGTCCTTTGGCTAAAATCCATTGAAAAGTCCCATCTTTTAGAGTTCGGCAAGAGGAGTAGACTCTGACACTTATGCAAGGGCCACCATGACATTTGTAACCTCACTTTGAAGTGTGAGCAAGTGGGAGTAGATCCAGTCCTGAGGTTTCTCTCCACTGGTTACAGTAGGTACAGTCCACTTTCCTCAGTCCAAAGGGCTCTGCAGGTGCAGTCCTTCTTCTGTCTTCTGTAGTGTGCCGAAGAAAGCATCCAGGGGTGCCACTTTCATGCCTAGCTCCAGCTTGTGGGTGGGGAAACTCCTTGTCCAATAGGGCAAAAGGTTCCTGGGGCAATCTTATCCACTTTGACATAATTTCATGGAGGTTTGGCCCTAAACAAACAGTGCCCTTTTCTCCCATAGCAAAATCTAACGCAGCAATGTAGAAACTTCCTCTGGTCAGAGTGCTGAGGTGTGGCTTACGAAATGAGGAACTCCACCTACAAAGCAGTTTTGGAACAGGTATCTTCCCCACTGAGATTGGTGGCACTGTGGCTACTTGGACAAGCGCAGGGGCAGGCCTAGGTGTGAGTTACATCTGTCTGTGACAGGTGATACACCTTTTAAAATTGTGCATTTAGTGGGCACATTCTCCAGGCCATCCTGACAGGCCTAGGTGTGAGTTACATCTGTCTGTGACAGGTGATACGCCTTTGAAAATTGTGCATTTAGTGGGCACATTCTCCAGGCCATCCTGACAGGAGGAGTTCACGCCTCCTCCTAGCAGAGGCCCTTTTGCACCCTTTCCTGGCAGCCATTCACACCTCACAGCAAGCTGCCAGGTGACAGTTGGGAATTAAATCTGAAAAGGCTGCTAGAGACTTTAGGCACACGTGAGAAATGGTGCTGTTGGTTGAGTGGGCTGTTAACACTGCTCAAGCAACGGCCACAAACCCTGTCAGGGTAAACCACTAAAGTCACTAAATTAACCTGCAATGAACCCTCTGGTAGCCTGGCACAAAGCAATCAGGCTTAACTTAGAGGCAATGAATAAAGTACACAAAGTTTCAACAAAGGATAGAAATAATTGATCCATTTCGAAACAAGTGTAACTAATAGTGGACACATGTGATTTAAATATTGTATATATATATATGTATGTTCATGATTCTGTTCACCGTCTTCCGTTGAACACCCAGTCACCTAGTCACGACTCACTTCTTAAGTGTACATTTTGTTTACTCAATGTATGTTTTGGACAGCTTCAAATGATTCAAATCGTGAACAAGGTTAAAATACAAAAATTTGCTTATATCTTCTTTTGTGGTCAGATGTTTTGTTTTCACTAATTCTTCTTAGAATCATTTTTTCCTAATTGTCTATACAGTATATTTTCAATGCAAATGTGTTTCCCGACAGAACCATTGTTCTTCTTTAGTTAAACGACCCAGGTTCTGAGGGTTACTGGGTTACCCCATTACATTTAATGGTAAAGTATTTATGCAGCACACAAACTAATAAAGGGAAAACACAATACAAAAAAATTCCCACACCAATTTGGAAAAATATTATTACTCTTAATAAGTTATTTGACACCAAAATGACAAAAAAGCAATTAGTAGAATTACATTTATTAACCCAGACAACCGTAGACATCTGTTGATATCCAGTCACACCAGACCGGGTTAGAGTAAAGAAATATTGGCTGACCTCGATGGAGCTTGGGTCAGATACAAAAAGTCAATTGGGTCCTTTAAGCGCGTGCTTTCGGACTTAATAGAAATTTGGAGAAAAAGGGTCTGTGAACGTAAACTTCAGCAGGGCAAGGCTACAGGCTATGTCTGAGGACGGACCATTGTCGGGGAGCTGCTGGATGAAGCTGAGGTGCAGAGTTCTTCGTTCTGACTTAGTCACTTCTTTGGAAGTTGCAAATCTCCAGCAGGACAGGGCTGGAGGCTGTAGCTCACAAGAGTTCCACAAGACAGGATACCCATTTGGCACAGGACCGCTAAATAGAATTTGTGAAGTCAGGCTGACCGGCATTGCACCTTAGGCGGATAGACAAGCAAGTTGGGTTGGTGGCAAGGTGGTTCTCAGAGCAGTGTTTATTCAAGAATTTCCAGGTTTTTGATTTTGGCTATCTGGGCATATTTAGCAACACCACCAAGGGTCCAGGACTGGAGGGGCACCACTTGGTGGCAGGGGGGGGTTAGGACTCTGGCTGGGTTCAAGATGATTGGGGTCATTTCTGTCACTGATGTTATTATGGTTAGGATACCAGCCAACTAGCCCTTGGAGACACTCTGGTAGTCCTACATTCAGCAGTTGAATGGGGCTCAAACAGCAGGGCTGGCCTCTGAGGGTCTAAGCCAGGCTTTAGGCAGCAGAGCAGCCCTTCCAGGTGCATCAAAGCACTCTTCTGAAGTACACAGCAGCCCACAGCAGCAGGCAGTCTTCTGAGAGTCACTACACAAGTCCAGTAAGTGAACTGAAGAGTGGGTCTTAGGTAGGCCTGGGCGGTAAATTCTGTTCCGCTTGCGGAATTTTCAGAATTGTGGTAATTTCGCATTCTGCGGGGAATTGCAATGGTAAGTGAGTGATCATTGATGATTTATGTGGTGGCAGACAGTGAGGGAGGGTGTTGAACTGTAATTTGGAAACTTGCTTGGATGATTTGCAATGTTTGGGGCCTGAATGATGGGCGCTAATTTTTCCTTGGAGATGATTGGCCTTTACAAACTTACTTAGAGAAAATAAACCTGCATGGTTTACTCCTATTATCCTTCTATTTTTTCATTACCTAGGAGGGCTGCTCCAGGAAATCATTTCATTTACAAAACTGCCAAATTCCAATCTGTTGCCTGCATCAAAGGGGAGATATTGTACCTACTACCGTGTTTGGATTGGAACAGGTAAACATTGCACCAAGTAATTTGTTAGTGATTGTGAGTGATGATTGAGGATTCATGTGGTGGCAGACAGTAAGGGAGGGTACTGAACTGTAATTTGGGAACTTGCTGATGATGATTTGCAATGTTTAGGGCCTGAATGATGGGTGAGCAATTGTTCCTGGAGGTGATTGTCACTTTCACACTTAGCCAGATGTATTTGCAGTGTCCTAGATTTTTCTTCTGGTCACTTTAGTTAACAAACAAAAACTTATGCAAAATACTGCAATTCTGTTTCTCTACTTGTCCTTCAACAGGAGTGCATTATACATCTATCTTGCTCGGGTCATGACTGGGACGAAGTTACTCGGAGTCAGGAGGATGGAAGAACTCAGGGCAGGACTACCTACTCAACACCTAGAAGCAAGAAGTTGTGGACTTCAGAGAGAGAAACTATGAGTCTGAGGCCTAGTACTCAACTATGTGGAATGAAAAGAGGTGCATTCATTTACGAAATGCTAATATGTTTGTGTTTTTGTTTGTGCGGCGGCAAAAGTGAAACTTAATCTCCCTCTTGTTTTTTTTGCTCTGCCTCTGAGTTTCTTTGGCACACTCCTCATGAAGCTTTGACTCAACACTTCTGCTTACCTACTGGACCAGTCCAGATAGGCACCCAGGAGCGATGGACATTACCAAGGAGAATGCAGATGCACCACCTAATTTTGCAATACAGTATCATTTTTCTTTTAACAACCATATTTAGAGAACTGAGTGAGTGGGTTCACTCTTCCATAATTAGATTTTTTTGAACCTAGAAGACAGTTTAGCTTAGTTTAGTTTAACCTAGAAGATAGAACATTTAGATATCTGATAACTTGGGTCTAGGGGACAGAAGGACTGTTTGTAATGCATTTAACTGTACCTTGTCATATTCCTTTGTTTCCTCCCACAACAAATTGATGTTGAATGATGTGCTAGTGATTGCCCAGATGAATGTTGTGCTTGTGTAGCATTTGCCTTTGTCAACCCTTTCCAAAATCCCTTTTCTCGTCCGTTCATCAAACCTCTAACCCCGGGCTATGTGATTTACTGAGATGTGGCTTAATTTACACCATCAATGGTTCACACAATCTGCTAAGCATTGTCCCACACTGGCCCCATTTCACACCTATGTATAAAAGTGATCCATATTTGAGATACTGAATGAAGAACATCTGTTTCAGCATCATTCAGGCCTTTTGTTGTGTAACCATAAAATCATAACCTAAGCTTGTTCACTCCAGACTTTGAATCCATTTTTTATGACTCAAGGATTTCATAACCTTACTTTTAATTAAATAGTAGCTCACCTTTGCTCGAGTACTATTGCTATTTTTTGTTATTTTATCACTATCATGATTTCTTTGTTGTGTCATCCTGTAGTAGTCTGGCCTCAATTCTCTGTAAAGCTTTGATATTACCCACTAACTCAGTGTTCTTATTTCCATTTATTTGACTGCAATGGATAATCCTTCCGATTACTCCTACAGTTGAAGTTCACCTGAGTGAGACCTCACTTGTGAAGTTGTGATGCCTTCCTTGTTACTGCTTCATCTATATTCAGGCAAGACAACTATGGAATGAAGTGAACGTGTTAAGTTAGTAAGTAAGTAACTAAGTGCTACTGCAAGTTATTGTTTATCTAAGTTGTTGTAGGCAATATGGGTTATGAAAGCATCCTCCCTAATGGTCACGATAGTTAGATAGCCCTAATAATAAGTCTATAACTAAGTGGTATAATACACTCTTACAACAAAACAGATAAACAGGTTGGGTAAAAACTAAAATCCAGCAGTGCAAAGTACAAGTGAAACATAAAAAAACTACTTCAGGCATAAAATTTGATTACATTTAATATTTTCCCCTTGATTTATTTTTTACAAACAAAACCACCCTCTCCACCCACAAAAGGCCATCCCCTCTCCCCAAATAAATTGACCCAACCACCAATGTCCAAAAATTTGAAATGTCCAAGAAATTAAAAAGACCTGGTCCCAACTCTCTTCCCACCCTCAACAACAAGAAGTCCATCCCACCAACAACTCCAGGATGAGCTGCAGCAATGGCCTTCTGTCAGAGCAGGAGGGGGTGGCAGCAGTTGCTTTCAGCTAGTGGCGGTGTTGGAGGTGGGATGGCCAGGAGGATGGAGGCTGAGGGAGACCAGCTGCACTGGGGCCTGTTTGAGAGACAGGTATTTCCGCCTCCTCTTCATCCAAGACCACCAGCTTACAGTATTCCTGCTGGATGTGGTCCAGCCGCTGCCAACGCAGATGGGCCCATATCTCCTGCCTGGTGGGTGTTACTGGTGGATCAGCAGGAGTAGCTATATTGAGAAAAACAAAAAATACAAATAGTAAATAATGCCCTGTGAAAACAATTGTTTTAAATTAATGGGTGGCACAGTAGCAGTACATTGCTGGTCCCCTAGGGTCATTGGACTTTGATATGATTATAATAATTTTTCTTCTAAAGGCTTTTGAAATATCTAAACAGACACCTTGAGTGGAAAAATAAATTACATCTCATTGATGAGTGATGCATTATGTACTATGGAGTACAAGTTGTGTGTTGTGCCAAATGAATGAAGACTAGCTCAGTGCTAGCCAGGGCTTCTAATATTTTGCTAGTTTCTGCAGCTGGAGCAGCTGTAGTTGACAATTATCTATTATTATTTCCAATTGCACTGCTCTTCTCCAAAAGCTTTTCTCTTTCTACCCAGACTCCAAAGAGGGAGATGAATAATAAATAATATACTAAGTCACACACCTCAAGTATGAAATGTGGATATTATCCTGTCTGCCAAAAGCAGATATTGGGAAAAATGATGCACTGTACTACACTGAAAGTAAGTGGCTATATATATTGTATTTGGCTTGTTTGTTACAGTGTATCCCATAGGCCAAACTTGACATCAAATCATGCATTTATTCACACTTTGCTCACTGGCTTTGCCCACCACCACATATTATTTCCAACAAGTTTGTTAGTAAGGAATGGAAGCTTGACTTACTCTACTGCAGGGTAGGGTAGTGGGATTAGGCGGCTAACGTCACTACACTGATCATGGATTCCTCATCTTTGGCTTATTCAGTCACTGTACTAGTCGACAGAACTAAAAACGGAAAAACTTGAACAGGCGTGAAAAAATGTGTTCTGGGAAACCCTGAAATATATTTTGGAATCACTTCATAGGACTATAAAATCAAATGTGGCACGTGCCATGAATGTGTTTTTCAATTTTCTGGTAGGCTGGGGAGGAAGGACTTAGAAAAAAAATAAAAGACTGAATTACTAAGAGCTGATGGAGTGGGCAAAGGGTAACACAACTTGTGTGTTCAGTTTGCAATGCATTGAAATCTGCATAAATGTCACATTAACTGAGGCAGATGTACATTGTACCGCCAACACTGCAGTTTGGAATTTAATCATACTGCACTTCGTTTTGTCATGCGTGGCAATATGCCATATGCGGGTAGGGGGGTGATGAATGATGATGGGTGGGAAACATCTGCCTCGGTTAACAAATACAGTGAGTCAAGGGAGAAGAACAAAAATTAAAAAAATACCACCCACTTTAAACCATAGCATTGTTGATAACCATACATAAACGAAGTAAGCAAAGTAAGTGAGCAGCAGCATGCCACTCTCCATGAGAAGGCTGCCTTGTTTATTCATCCAAGGAATGAAAATATTCATTCATCCTTTCATTCTAATTCAGCCATAGCCATCATGACTTAAGCTTTACTTTCTCTCATCCAGTCTTTCACCAAATTTCCAATCCATTATCAATCCATTCAATATCCTCACTTTCTTCCAACCATCCTTTCACCCATACATTCCTTTACCCACCCACGTACTCTTTCACCCACCCACCCTGTCACACATATACCAATTACCTTTCTTTTAACCCTCCTTTCGATCATGTTTCCCTCAAGCCATGAACACTCATTGTGTGATCTTTTACTGCATTGCAGATAGAAGAGGCCATAACTCAACCACCGCTGCAGCTGGTAAAGCGGGGTGGGGGAGTTCAAAGTAACGAGTTGACAACACCCTGGTAGCTAATGAGTATAATAGTAATTGTCAATAAGCAAGTGGGACTTACCAATGCCCGTCCCTGCCGCCACTTCTACCCCTCCAACTGACTATCCTGCTGCGGGAAACAACCATTACAACGCAACTTTTACAACGAACTACCATTACAACGAAACTTTTACAACGCAAAAACTTTTACAACGCATACCATTACAACGCAGGATTTTACAACGCAAGTACCTTTACAACGCATACCATTACAACGTAAGTATTGGTAAGTATATAATTATTTTAAAAATATTATATGTTTGGGTTTTTGGGTAAAGGGGTATTTTTAGGGTTCAGGGTCAGTTTTCAGTTTTTGGGTAAAGGGGTATTTTTAGGGTTCAGGGTAAGTTTTCAGTTTTTGGGTAAAGGGGTATATTTAGGGTTCAGGGTCAGTTTTCAGTTTTTGGGTAAAGGGGTATTTTTAGGGTTCAGGGTCAGTTTTCAGTTTTTGGGTAAAGGGGTATTTTTAGGGTTCAGGGTCAGTTTTCAGTTTTTGGGTAAAGGGGTATTTTTAGGGTTCAGGGTCAGTTTTCAGTTTTTGGGCAAAGGGGTATTTTTAGGGTTCAGGGTCAGTTTTCATTTTTTGGGTAAAGGGGTATTTTTAGGGTTCAGGGTCAGTTTTTAGTTTTTGGGTAAAGGGGTATTTTTAGGGTTCAGGGTCAGTTTTCAGTTTTTGGGTAAAGGGGTATTTTTAGGGTGCAGGGTCAGTTTTGGGTTTTTGGGTAAAGGGGTATTTTTAGGGTTCAGGGACAGTTTTGGGTTTTTGGGGTACAGGGTTAATTTGTAAAAATAAAATAAAATTATATTTAAATTAAATTAATTAAATTTAATTAAATAAAAAGTAATTATATTTTAATAATTTAAATTAAAAAAAATATTTTTAGGGTTCAGGGTCAGTTTTGGGTTTTTGGGGTACAGGGTTAATTTGTAAAAATAAATTAAAATTATATTTAAATTAAATTAATTAAATAAAATTAAATAAAATTTAATTATATTTTAATAATTTAAAATAATTTATATTAAAAAAAATATTATATACTTACCAATATTTACGTTGTAATGGTATGCGTTGTAAAGGTACTTGCGTTGTAAAATCTTGCGTTGTAATGGTATGCGTTGTAAAAGTTTTTGCGTTGTAAAAAATTTGTTGTAATGGTAGTCGTTGTAAAAGTATGCGTTGTAACGTCATACATCCTCCTGCTGCAGCAGCACTATTTGAGCCGACACAACTGGTGGTCTGTGTGCCTAGAATTAACCATTATACATATTTTTTTGATGACAGATATGTCTCCCCTTAATTTTTCAATCAAAAAACACAACCACAATACATCACTACAGTGTGGATAGCACTACAGGAATCAGGATCTTCTAACAAAAATATCACTCTTCAGCTTTGGTTGGTTGGACAATGTTAGACACTCCAGGTAGTGAAGTGTTGTGATATGTCTTCAAGGAACAGCCAAGCAGGGTGTAGAATAAAGTAAGTTTTTTCGAAGTACACAACCTAGCATCCGACCACCTCGACAGTCCAGTGCAATTGCCGACTGTCAAGTGTCATCAGCCTAACATTCTTTTATAATCAGCACTTGTCAAAGAGAATATAGCAACACTCACGAGATGCACACATGAGACACCTTCACGCACACAACACCCAAGAGACACATACACGTGCACAAAGCACACATCATAAGATGAAGCCAACCAAAAATGTTTCCTAATAGAGGGGCAGAGCTATAACCTATGATTATCATGATGATTCAGTCATTGAAGGACATTGTCCTTCAATGACGGAGTCATCATGATAATGGGTGGAATAATGGTCAATGAAAGACATATGGTGTTGGTTGGCAAATTCAATTGGACCTCATACTTTTTCCAGCCATGCTGCATCCTCATGGAAACTGCTGGTATACTGTATCAATGAATTACACAGCACACAACATTGAGGGGGGATCCATGATCATGACTACTCTCTCGTTAACTCAACTGCTAGAGCATGAGCAGGAAAAAGAAAGCCTTCTCAACAAATATACATGGTGAATTTTATTTATAATACTAGCTAACTTGAGCCTGAAAACATTTATTAGTCCTACAGTACTACAAGATATATAGGAAAGAGAGAAAGATTATTATAAACAAAGCAGAAAATAAGTGAACTAGACGACCGGAAAAAGTCAGCTACCATAAAAGAAAAACATCGAATATAAGGGGAAAAAAGATAATGAAGGAATAACAGGAATGAAATGCAAATTGAATAGGGGAGCTGGAAAAAAAGAGGAGACAGTATAGAAAAATAAACAAGGCAAGATTTTAAAGTGGTATGGTGAGCAGAGGAAAAAGACTCATCCATTGTGCTTTGCAAGAGTGGGTTCATATCCCATCCTCATCACCACATGAAAGGAAGACAGCAGGTAAGCAACGTTATTCTCACCAGCAACACCAGACATCAGGCAGCAACTCCCTTCCTGGAATCCAGCACCAACATTTCAATACCATAAGATTCTACCATAATCCCACAACAATCATAAAACCCAACATTATGGAAATGATAATAATAAAGAATAGGCCTTACTGGGGTTATAAGAGCCCTCAGTGCCTCCTGCTGACCAGCTACTTCTGGATCATATGCTGATGGAAGAAATGAAGAAGATACAAAAAAACAGATTAGTGATTCAGTTAATCTCTAAAAAACTATTATGACAGGTAAACTCAATCACATAATTGTACTTCTTTAAAACAGATTATCGGTAGTTGTAGTTTTGAGTCTATCGATAATCATTGAGTTGCTCATACTAATCCTAAAATCCCTACTCCAAATTTCCTTAACAAAAACTACATTTGGAACAAATGCATTGCAGTGAATGATCTTTGATTTGATTTCATTCTCGTTTCTGAAACCCTTTCATGGACCAACCCAGTCTCCCATTTTTGCAATGCATAGTTGCATACTACACATCGCTGTTAAATAGTAGCTTGGAACTGTATGAGCTACAAAACCAAAGTCACAGAGAATGCTAACTCGCTGATATCACTGATTCACTATGGTGACAGGAGGGCAGAAGAGTTTGCAGTAGATCAATCAGCTAAAGCGATCGTCAATGGTGAGTACGATTAGGCAGATCTGAGTACCTGCCTAGCAGAAACTGGATCACATAGTAACAATATTCTTAATGTAAACTAAATGTAATTTACCTCTGAGTGTAACCTGCTATTTGGATTTTTATTTAAGATTGTAGAAAAACAACAAATAATGAATACTCTCCGAGCCCCGGTGCGTCAGCTGCTAGACGATGCACTGAGCCTGGCTGGTGCACCGCACGCACCAACGCACGATCACCCAGTGCAGCTGACACTCCCGCAGGGGGTATCCGCTGCCGGGTCTGCCGCCTGATGTCAGCATTGAGGGGATGCAGTGTTAAACAAAACAAGGTATTACCTGTGAGAGGAAATCCGCTCCGCCCTGCTACAGTGCAGTCCAGGGAGGTGTCCTGGCTCTAAACGGGCAACAGAAACCAGAGCCACCCCTTGTTCTCCCCACTTACTGAGTACACAACTGATGTCAGGGAGAACAGCGACGGCGCATTCCAGCGGAGCAGCCGTGAAATGGATCCAAAAAAAATCAAGCAGCAGTGAAAGCGATCGCCACTGCAGGCATATGTCTTCAAATATCGCGCCTGTGTCGGCACGATAATTGAAGACATATGGGCTTTGGTGCACGTAACAGACACCAATAGGCCATGGGCGGAGTTACGCGACCGCCTATGGACTATTGCGTGTTCTGTTTAAAAACAACACGCACCCAAAGCCCAATCAAAATGGACCTAGGAAATACCACGCACGAGCTGTGTGGAATTTCCAGGTCCATTTTTGAAACCCTACCAAAAGGGCTTTTCGCTACGCTTCACTTGCGAGCCCTAAACAAATTACTTCTACCTCCCCCTTGCTAAATATCGTCTGGGGCCTCACACCTGGGCGGCAGTGCCACCTGCAAGGTAGACTACCCTCTCTGCCATGGTGCTGGGTGGGGAAAATATTAGAAAAGAAAGGAAAGAAGAAACAAGGAAGTAAGGGAAAAAATTAAAAATACAAATGTCACGAAAAACGCGATTTTTCAAAGAAATCTAAATAACTCTAATACAATAAATAAAAATGAGGGGTAGATTAAATAAGAGGGTGGAGGATTACAAAGATAACAGAGGGGTTGAAAATTAGGTCCAGCACCATAAACAAAGTAAAAAACAAAATGGCCACACCCATGCGTACTGCATGGTGCCGTTTGCACGTGATTTGGAACTCAAAGACATACTCCACGTTGCGTTTCGGTACGCAGATGGGTGCACCGGCGAACTCTGCCTGCCCGCTGAACTCTGCACGGGCCTGTTGTCACCCCTTTAGTGTCCAACACTTTCCACTAATTGGCTAAGATTGTAGTGGGAATACTAAATGACACCCCTTGAGTGTCCAGCACTACCCCAAGTTGGTTTATATTGGAGTGGGAGTAGTAAATGTTACCACTTTAATGTCCAACACTTTCCCCAAGTTGGTTTATAATGAAGGGGGAATAGTAAATGTCACCCATTTAGTGTCCAACACTTTCCTTCAGCGTCCAATACTTTCCCCAGGTTGGTTTAAATTGCAGTGGGAATAGCAGATGTCATCCCTTAGGTGCACCAGATATTATAAAATGTAGTATATTAGAAAGTTGCCACACATATTGTAATTATTTTATTTTATAATATTCAATGATTGCACAGGTTAACATTTTAACATATATATTTCTAAAGTAAAAATTAGGGGTGGGCGGAGCTCGTGGAGTTGTACTCCATGGAATTCCAAGGAGTTATCTCAAAACTCAGATAAACTCCGCAGAGTTCTCACCACACACCGTACATTTGTGTTTATAGTGGAAACCAGAATATATAGTCACAAATGCAAAATATATTGTGCAATGTAAAACAACACCATCACATTCAAACACAGAAAACCAATTCATTTTGTATGGTATACATCAAAACTTGAAATAAACATGCATATTTACTAATCAATAAAATTGAGAGGTGTGAAGTGGGACGTGATGCAATTTAATGCCATATTTTATGGCATACTGTTAGACCTGGCATCATTGGCGTGAGTCTCCCTTCCATTTTGTCGGATTGCCTCCTCTGTTTTTTATATGTTTTTGCCGGTTATATGCTTTGGGCACTGTGCCACTGCTATTCAGTGCCACTGTGAATGTGCTCCCTATGTTAAATTGATGTAATGATTAGTGACTCCATAATTGGGTTATTTGATTTACTTGTCAGACCCTTGTACAGTGCACCATGTGTGCCTAGGGCTTGTAAATCAAATGCTGCTGGTGGGCCTGCCGTACTAGTTGTGCCACCCACAGAAGCAGCTTGTAAAGTGTGTCTCAGGCCTGCCATTACAAGGCCTGTGTGCACTCTATGACTGCCATGTCGACTTGGCAAGAGCACCCACTTGCCAGTCCCTAAACCTTCCCTTTTCGTCATATCAGACATCCCTGTGGTAGGCCCGAGGGCAGGGTGTATTGTAAGTATATGGTAGGCCATGCCCTAATGTGTGTGTAACATGCCCTAATAGAGAATTACAGCCATTTTTGTTTTTCACTACTGCAAGGCTACCTGTTCTCCATATGCCAGAATGGGCATTAGATTATTACATCTTATAATCCTAACTGACTCAGGGAACATAGTAGAAATTTAAATTTAGTATGCCTGAACACAGAATGATAAAATACATATTTTAGTAACATTGGTTTTAACATTCTGTGTTTGAAAATACCACTTTTAGAAAGTAGGCATTTTCTTGTCTAACTATCCAAAGCCTATCTCTGCTAGGTTGTGTATTCCTTGTATGGAGTTTGATTGACAGGGTTGGGGGATTCCAAGAGACAGAATGAGTCAGACCAGTAGTGAATAGGGAGATCTGCATCTAGATGAGTAGGAGGAGTTGCACCTGGGACCTGAATAGGACTGGGCCTTCCCTCCACAATGCTGGCTCCACCCCCTGGGATGTGGCTGTTGTCTTTGCCCTGCACTGTGAAAGAAGAGAAGAAATCATGTCAGAAAATTGCTCCAGGGCTGTGCTTTCCCTCCACAATGCTGGCTCCACCTCCTGTGGGGCGTCTGATGTTTCTGCCCTGCACTGTGAAAGGAAAGAAGGAGTCATGTAAACAGAGTGCTCCAGAACTGGTTTGGACTGGGCAAAGGCGCCTCTGCATTAAGAGAACAAAGAGAAAAGTAGTATAAATATTGGGACCCGGGTCCAAGAACTTTAGATCACTTCTGGGAACAAGACAAACCTTTTGCCAAGGAGAAGAACCAAGGAAGCTGTAGGAGTTTGGATTGCCTCTCTGCCAGTGTGCTGTTTGCTGGGTTGGCCTGCAGTGGTTTCTTCAGTGCCAAGGAAAGGAGAAGGAACTTTTTAAGGACTTTCATCATCTTGCAGAATATTGCTCCAAGGGCTTGAACTTGTGCTTGCTCCTGCTGAAGACTCTGGGACAAAAGACTTCACCTCCAGCTCCCCTCTGAAATTCCTTGCTGGGAATCCTATCTGCAGAAGCCTGCATGTCGCTGGGAGCTGGAAGTGCGACACAACGAGAAGAAGCGTGACACTGCCGCAGCTGTAGTCGTCGCACCGCCGGATAAGCGTGCCTCCTCCACATCTCCCAGGAAGCGTGTTTTCGTCGTAGCTGTCTGCTGTCGCATCACCGGAGAAGCGTGACGCCATTAAGAGGGTCGCCATTGCATCGCCGAAGAAGCGTGTCGCAGGACCTGTCGCGGCTCCAAAGTACAGAGTTGTCGCAAGGCTGCCAGGGCGTGTACGCATTATCTTTGCATCGTCGCAGAAAGGGCGCCATCTTCTCGCATCGCACCAGGATTGTCGCACCGCATCGAGGCACCATCTTGCGCATCTCAACTGGGCCGCAGGCCGAGAACCTACGCATCATCACCGCACCGGTAAGGATCACAACGCATCCCCTACTCTGTGCAAGCATTGAGGCACAACGCATCTTCTTCCCCGGAGCATGGAACCGACGCATCTCCCTTTGCGAGCCTTTTGGTCATTTTGCGTTACGCATCCAGGTACTTTTGTGAGAACTGTGTCGCATTTATCACCAACTTGTACTAAGCAATTTTTACCATCTTTTAAGTCAATCTTAAGTACAGTATTGTGGATTTTTGTCGTTTGTGGTCAAAGTATTACTGTGTATATTCACAAATGCTTAACACACTGCGTCTGAGATAAGCCTGTCTGCTCGTGCCAAGCTACCAAGGGAGTGAGCAGGGGTTATTCAGTAGTGTAATCCCCTTATCCTGACTTAGAAGCAAGGGTCCCTATTTGGACAAAGGTGTATACCATTGCCAACTAGAGACCCCCAGTTCTAACACATACACTGTCGATATATATCCCTAAGTGGGCTTTCATATCATGCTGCCATATATGCACCGTGATCCAAACATAAATACCTTAAACTTGGCACCATGCATACCTGTCTACTCATATATCTCGTGATGCACCTGGATGGCAAGGTAAAGGTTCGTGGTCAGTATACCACCTCCAATAGGCCAAAACAAAATTCAAACATAATTGTCAAATGCCTCCATTCAAGACATCATACCTTGACGCTGATTATACTTCCGTCACAGCCAGACTGCATATGTACCCCAATCACTGAATATTCTGTGTAAAGATTATGTAAATAATATCATTCCTCTATTTTAAGACCGTATACTTCATTTGTATAAGATTATATGCATCTTCGAGTCAATACCATCAAGCGTCCTCACCTCAGTATCTTAAATCAGGTGAATCCAATATTAAGTCTCATGTAATATGCCAGCCAATTCTAATTTGTATGCGACTATTTCATTAATGCAAGTGTATAGTTAGATGCTCCCACAATCTAAAAAAAGTAAAACAACCCAGGAAGTCAACCTTTTTTTTTTAGAGTTTTATATAGCGCGAATTTGACCCGAATCCGGTATCAGAGCTCTATACATAGCACCAGTTGCATTACAGGAGGACACATTCATTTTACGTGGATATTAAGTGGTTTGCCCAGAATCACAGGATGTTCAGCATCATTGCCAAGACTCGAACCCAGGTCCCCAGATTCGAGGTCGACCACCCTAGCCATTAGGCCAACTCCTTAGACCGCTCATTGTACTCACACCTTTTATTCAAGTACAATACCCATCCGTATTTTGCAATAAATTGTACCTGTATTGGGGATGCCTAATACGCGTCCTCTAATCGTTTGTATCTCCCGCTGAGTCAGTGCTGTGTACCCGGAAGTGGTACTCAGGTCTCAGCTTTATGTGGTGCACACGCGTTATCTCGTACGTTAACTAGGCCCGGTGTAAACGCCATCTTGGGTGTGTTCATGAATATGTGAACTCCGTTCTCTCTCCGATGTGCATATATATCAAGTCCCAGAGGCGGACCTCACAATAAGTTGCACGTGTATTGTGCAACCATTTCTGTTTTATTATAAACTATATGGTATTTATATCTTATCATACGGTTAATGCACATTGGTATGCCTGTCCAAAGGGACCAGTTTGGGCACCATCGTAAGTGAACAACCAGTGAATACGAACTTCACAGATATTCCAATATGACTAATTTACGTTAAATCTTTGAACCTCGAAATTAGATGCCAGTCACCTGCCTGACCTCACCACAGCTGCAGGGCTTCACATCAGCCCCGTCCGAGAGGAACTGCAGCACAGTCCACAGTAGCAGCAGGACTCCTGTCCAAGGCATGCTGAATCCAAGTTTAGGAATCCAAAATCAAGGCTTCCCATTACGAGAGCACTTTACCCGCACACCCTTATGTCTCCTGACAAAACAGCTAAAATCACTTCACTGGCAGAACCATAGCCTCAGGGTGCATTTAGTGACTGGTGAGTAGTGCAAGCCCTCAGCCTGATCCAAACGTTTAACTGCTCAGTCAAACTTTTGTACCAAACCTGAGACTGGAAGCTATCCCTAGTGAGAGGACTTCTCGGTCCTCACGTCCTACTCCGCCTTCTCTTCCTTTCCTGAGGAATCCACGCTCTGTGATGCGTTACATGCCTTGATTTACAAGCACTGACTGCTTTGGGAAACAGGCTCCGTCTGAGGTTGCAAGCGGTCACTGGTCAGCCTGTGGTGAAAGTAATGGGTGCGTGACGCCGATTAATTCCACTCCACTGGCAGTTGGTGGAGTTTTTTGGGGAACTCCGTTTGATGCGAGGAGTGCCACAAACTCTGCAAACTCTGCTAGAGGAGTGGAGTTCACATTCTCACCCCTAGTAAAAATAAGAGTCATTATCAAATGAAGTTAAATAAAAATAAATTAATTTTCAACTGTTAAAAAACAGAAGTACATCATATTTAATTTATTTGTATAATCTACATTTTCAATTAATATTTTTCTTTGCTTATAATTTTTCTACATTTATTAATTTTTTTCTTGTATTTTTTCGCAGTTTTTTAAGAAAAAATGTATTTAATAAAGAAATATATGATATGATATGAATTGGCTTTTATAAAGCGCAGCTTACACTCCATGGAGCATCTTGGCGCTAGTCATAACGTGTCACAGAAGAGAATGAGAAAGAGGGAGAGCTGCCAAAAGGTAAGGGAGGAGTATTTAAGTCAGAGACAGGGAGTGAAATTAAATTAACGCTAGACATAGTGTGTCAGTGGCCTTGAAAATCCATGTTTTAAGGGCTTTTCGAAACAGGTTCTCTGAATGGATCAGACGCATTTGGGGTGGGAGCTTGTTCCAGGCTCTGGCTCCTAGCACTCCGATGGATTTTCCACCTTTTGTGGTTAATCTGAATTTGGGGACGGCTAATAGGTTAAGGTTCGATGATCTAAGTGACCTGGAGGGTGTATATCTTCCAAACCTTTGAGACAGGTATGTAGGACCCGACTGGTGGTAGGCTCTGAAAGTGATGAGTAGTATTTTAAATAATACTCTCTTGTGGATGGGTAACCAATGCAGGGTTTTAAGTGCTTTGGAGGCAGATGATTTTCTGGGTAGTTTTAGCACTAGGCGGGCAGCCGCGTTCTGAACCATCTGCAATTTATGCAAAACAGCTTTGTTGGAGCCCGCATAGATGCTGTTGCAGTAATCTAGCCGGGATGTGATGAGGGCCACCGCTACTGCTTTTCTAGCTGTCAGAGGGAGGAGGTCAAAGAACCTTCTAAGGCCTCTAATGATGTTGAAGCAGGATCCTGCCACAGCACCTGCTTGCTGTTTGAAGGACAGGGCTTCATCAAACCTTATCCCGAGGTTGCGGGCCGATGTGATGGTATTGGGTGGGACTTCGGCGTCTTGGGGCCACCAGTTGTCAGGGGAAAAAAGGTTGTTCTGGCCAAAGGGGAGGATTTCAGTTTTTCCTGAGTTGCATTTAAGGTGGTGGGTTCTCATCCATTCGAAGGTTGCAGTGAGACAGTCTCTCAGATTTGCTTCTGCTTTGGTTGAGTTGTTGTCCAATACCAGGATGAGTTGGGTATCATCCGCGTAGGATATTGTACTGATGTTGAATGATGTGATGAGTTCAATCAAAGGGGACATGTAAAGATTGAAGAGAACGGGGCTCAAGCTTGAGCCCTGTGGTACTCCTGTTTTTAAAGTTTTTTCATCTGAGCAGAAATTTCCTAATATGGTGACTTGTTTCCTATGGCTTAGGAAGTTTTTCAGCCACTTGAAAGCGGTTCCTGTTAGTCCTGATTCTGCTAGGCGGCCAATTAATACGGGGTGTGAGACCGTATCAAAGGCCGCCGATAGATCGAGCAGGATCAGGACGGCCTTTTTCCCCTGATCCAGTGCTATCTTAAGTGTCTCTACTGTATGTAGAAGGGCTGACTCTGTGGAGTGTTTTGCCCTAAAACCTGCCTGGTTAGGGTGTAGGAGTTGGTTTTCCTCCAGATGTTTTGTTAGCTGTTTATTTACTGCTGCTTCAGTTAGTTTAAACAGTAGTGGAAGCAGTGAGATTGGGCGAAGGTTAGAGAGCGTAGTGGGATCAGCTAGGGGCTTTTTCTGCAGCGGTTTTACGGCAGCCCGTTTCCATTCAGATGGAATGACAGCAGTGGCCAGAGAAGAGTTTATGATGGAATTTATAGTTGGATTTACTATGTCCACTAGAGTGTGGAGCAGTAGTGGAGGGCATGGGTCAAAAGGGGAACCTGATTTACAGGAAAGAATTGCTTGTCGAGTTTCATCAAGACTGATGGGGGAAAAGTTTTTTAGCTGAGGTATACTGTTGATAAGTTGTAATTTGTCATAGGGGGCGGGTTCTGCAAAATCTGGGAAGTCTTTGGTGAGATTTAGTATTTTCTTTTCGAAGTAGTTTGCTATGGAGTTACAGAGTGTCAAGGAAGGTGGTATCTCTTGCCTGAGAATTCTGGGGTTCATGAACTCCTCAACTATTTTAAAAATTTCTTTCTGTTTGTTATTGGACAGATTAATGGCTTCTTGGAAGTGATCTTTTTTAGCGTTTTTTTATCATAAGATGGTATTGTTCCTTGCGGTTTTATAGGCAAGAGCTTCCGTTACATCATAGTTTTGGCGCCATTTCTTTTCAAGGGTTCTGACCTCAGTGCGTTTGTTTTTTAAGGCGGGGGAGAACCAGGATGCTGACTTTTTATTCTGTTTTTTTCGTACTTTTCCTGAATTAGTAGGACCACAGAAGTCTGTGACCCATTTACAGAAATTGTTATAGTCGGTTTTAGTACATCCGGTGAGGGACGGTTTAAATTCCTCTGCCATGTGATGCAGATTGGGTGAATTGGCAATTTTTTTCCAATCTTTCTGTATCGAGAAATCGATTTTTAGGTTGGCAGTATTAGGTTTTTTCTTTTTGGTTGTGAGTTTGAAAGGGATTAGCCAGTGATCGGTCCATGTTTGGATCAGTGGAGTTTCAACGGTTAGGGTTTTGATATTGGTACAAATGCAATCTAATATATGGCCTGCTTTGTGTGTGGGCATTTTGGTCAGTATTTCCAGCCCTAGGATATCCGTTAGATCATTAAGCCATATTGCATTGGGGTCATTGGGTTTATCTAAATGAAAATTTAGGTCGCCCAAGACTGTAAAATTTGCATATTTCAGGGTTAAAGTACTGAGTGCATCTTCGAAGCTTTCGAAGAAGCCATTCTGAGGTCCTGGGGGGCGATAGATTAAGGCCCCCGCGAAGGTGTTCTCCTCATTTATCTGAAGACAGAATCCCATGCTTTCTGCCCCTTTTATGTCTGAGAGTTCGAACGTTGAACATTTCAGAGAGTCTCGGTGGATAATGGCTAGTCCACCTCCTCTCAGTTCAAGTCTATCGGTCCTCTGAATGAGGTAGCCTTGGGGAACAGTTTCAGTTATGATCGGGTTACACCATGGTTTAAGCCATGTTTCCGTTATGAATAGTAGGTCAATATTTCTCTCTGTGATGAGGTCATAAATATGCTGGCCGTTCTTACATATTGACCTAGCATTGATCAAGGCTCCTCGGAGAGAAGTCGCGTTTTCCATAGGGGATAGCTGTTTTTCCGGGGTGAGGAGCGTTCTACAAATATGACAGTATGTAGGTTCTGACCACGTTTCAACATTAATCATGTCGTGACAGTGATTTTTATTAAGGTTTAGGGCGAGTATCTGATCTCTGGTATAGGTAGGTGTTTGATTGGTACATACCTTAGGTTGGGCAGCATCATAGGCCCTGGGCCCGGCCGAGGCACGGACGGGCACAGACGGGCTTGCCTTAGGCGCGCCTTCGGCGCGCAAACGGCGCGCCCGCTGCGCCCGTCCGCTGCGCGTCCGGAAATGACACATTTTTTTATAGACAGGAAGGGGGGGGTTATACTTTACAGCTTTTGAAAGATTTTTTATAACATTGTTTGACAAGCATAACATTTTAAAAAGTGTATTACACTTTTTATACATTTCTTAATTTTGTAATTAGCTTTTTTAATTTAACTTTAATATTTTTTTAATTAGTACATAATAAATAATTGTATATATTTTATGCTAATATTTAGTTTATACTTTGCAATTTTTTACAATATTGGTTGACAAGTTTAGCTTTTTAAAAAAGTTATGCCCAGGTTGACCTCATCTGCCCAGGTCAACCTGGGCAGATGGCAACAGTGGGTCTCACTGTCCCTACAACAACACCCCCCACCTTGGCTGCAACATTTCAGCCATTCCCCCTCCCCCAAACTGTGTCTCTAGCATAGTCACTTACATCTTGAACCCCCTCAGTCATGGGTTCTGAGGTGACAATCACCAACCCAATCACTGAGGTACGAAGACCCGAGGGGAGGGTGCAGTCTGGGCCAAAGACACAGGCCTGTGGGGGTAGGGTTTGTGGGAGGTGAACAGTGGGTTCGCTGAGTGAGCCCACTGGGGCCACTCACACCCAGGCCACTATCAACCAAGTCCTGGTTCACAATTTGGACTCCCAAGGCATGATGGGCTAGGTACTCATGGAAATCCAGGAGAGGAAGCAGCTGTAGTGGGACATCCACCAGTAGCTGGCCACCGACAGCACCAACATGAGTCGGCTCATTGGGGTGCTGCAGGACATCAACAGCACTCTTCTGCAGGGCTTTTCAAACACCATATACCCATTCCTGGGGTCCAACCACATCCGGTACCTCGACATCTGCTGCAACCATGGGAAGGAAGGCCCTGTCAGAGGAAGACATGACTTCAAACACCCCTGTCTCAGCAGCAGTGGATTCCCTCTCCCCCACAGGAGGGGACGTCCACCTGAATTTCCGGGAAGTGAGAATTGCAAGACACCCACCACTGGATGTAAGAAACCTCACACCTAATTTCCTCCAGTGTGTGCAACACATTTACTTTAATGGACTATTTCTAGACACTTTTCTGTTTCTGATAGGAGTAGTATTTAGACAATTCAGCAGCTTTAACTATGGTTTCCTTCACCATGACTACCTTCTTCACTTTTAGTGTTCCCTGTTTGGTTTTGCACATTGTTTTCCTCGTTCACTGCAATAAATACACTAGTCACAAACTCCTTGCCTCCTGTAGTATCTCTCACATCTAACAATATATATATGCTCCCATGTGAACTTTACAATGCCAAAACAAGTTACTCATGTTAGTATCGATATGATGACTGTAAACAATATTTACCACCGGATTACAACCATGTCATACCAACAAATACATACAAGTGTCTGGTCTTATAACATCTTTATTCCGTTCTTCCAATCATAGGCTGACATGATGTCAAAAACATAGCAAATACTACATTACTCAAATATTCTGTGTCAGTGATCATATTTTCAGGTGCACGCCCCTAAAAACATGGAATGAGGGGACACATCAGACAATTTCCTATAGAATAGGAACATAAAAATAGGCCTATAGCATCAGCTGGAGGCATATCGCCTACCTCACAAAAGGAATCCCACATCATTTAAACCAATAAACAGACATATGGCAGTACAACAGTTTCTGATCACAGCGGCATTCCAATCCAGTGTTGCTGCATCTGGTGGAATGGTACAAACAAATGTCAGTGATGTGCCACAAGCACTTTGGCCTACAATGAGGACAGACATCAACAGCTACATACAGTTCATACGCAATGAGGATTTAGCCAATGTGAAGGCAGAATAACATTATTTGAGACCAACACTAAATTTTTTGGGAGCACATGATGGCACACATTTTGCATTAAGACCTCCACACCACAAGGAACAAGTCCAATGGAACCCTCTTAACTTCCACTCTATTGCTGTGCAAGCTGTATTGGTACAGATTTTGTACACCCAAGGTCTGTGACAGACATTTCCAGGAACAATCCATATCTACTTTTACGTTCAAACAGTATCATATAACTGCTAAGGTCACAACTCTGAAAAGTTCAAATGAAGATGCCATGGTGAAGGTACCCAAAACAGATTCAAACAAAGAGATTAGCTATGAAACCATCCGTATGACACAATTTGCATAGTCAACTTCTAGAGAACACAGTCCATAACAAAATTCTAAGCTAAACAGAGCGACACTAACCAAGCTAAGCATGTGTCATAACCTTCCTCAATAAAACACCTTTCACTAGATTTTGCAAGAGCTTTACCTTCTTAGTATTTCCTATAAACATCCTCCTCATGTCATTACAACAAGATTTGCTTTAATTGTCAAAGTCATGACATTTCACAACATACTTACACTTTGAGAAGAAGCTACTGATGAGATCTTGACTCAAGCCTGCTCCTTCCTCTTCACCACTATCATCTTCATTTTCCATTGCAGGATTCTCACCCGTTGGGTCATCATTGTCTTCATTCTAATATAAGAGATGTTCTGTAGTAGGGCAACGTTGTGGCGCACGCAGCTGGCCATGGTGATTTGACACACCTTCCCGGGTGAGTAAAAGAGGGCTCTCACAATCTTGTCCAGACATTTCAATCCTGTCTTCCGGAGCCCAAAAGCCTGCTCCACTCGTATTCTTCCATGGGCCTTATTGAAGAGGACTTCCCCTGGTGTAGTTGGATTCTTCAGTGGAGCCAGAACCCAAGCCAGTTGGGATGCGCTGAGTCTCCTAGATAGAAGATGGACAGAAGTGCAACAATAAATCATACACTTTCTGATTATAGTACCTGACATTACCCACACAAAGTTAGGACATATCAAACTTACCAACAAGCCAGGTCTTCTCCGGTATTAGTTGTGACATCATCTCGGGTGTGGTGCTATTCTGCAGTGTGAAGGAATCTTGGGCTGAATCTGGGAACCAGGCACAGATGTTTTTGATGTGCAAATCTGGTAAGCACTAGCAGACAAATTGCAAGTTGATAGAGTTGCAGTGCCTGCTGTAACACTGAACTTGTTCCCTGGCTTGCAGAGGTACTAAGGCAATGGCTCCAATCACATGTAGGATGTGGCCAGATCTATCGAAATCCTCCTTCACAGTGGCTAAATCCTCATCTCTGGGGAACTGGGTCTAGCTGTCCATGTGTCTCATCATTGCTGAAAGCACATCTTGAAGTACGCCACTGAACATTGGTTGTGGCATACCACCCAATATACTCACAATGTATTGCAAGGAGCCTGTGTCCAGAAAATGCAATACCAACATAGGTTTCACAAATGTAGGATACATGCAGGATAAGTGATTTGAGGAAGGAGATCAGCCATAAAACCTATATTGTGTGTCTGAAGGATTTGAAATGGGCAGTACACTGGAGGCTGCCATCTCCTCCATCTCCCAGGGTACCTATGTGAGGAGTGAAAATAATTTTGAACACTGGTCACAAATTCCACTATAACATACATGAAGACTAAGTAAAAAAACGTGACATAACATAACTGCTTCATAAAGCATTACACATAATTTACATAATCATTGTCTACTGTCCAACATCCACTAATTATCCCTATATTGTCTATAACAGAAATGTGCACATTATCTACTTAGAAATTTAAAAATGTGCACTATAAGGATGAATGTAGGAAATAGTGGACCCCACACATTTTGCCTTTTGACACAGTAATGTACTACACAGAGGATTTGTGGGTTTGAAAATACATGGCAATGGCGCATTTTAAATGTGAACATGCTAGTCCTCATTTGTAGTGGTGGTGATGCACTTAACATTCACCAATAATGTAGTTTCAACCGATAAAATGGCTGATGCCAGACATCGCATATAAGACATTTGGGATGTCCGCAGCCCGCGAAATGAACTGGGTGGTGCCTGATTTCTTCCACGGTGGAAACAGTCGTAGGATAATGTTGGTGATTGTGACAGTCGCGGTCCAATGGCTGTGTCTTTCTATGCTGATGACCGCTTACATGTACTCTGCTGTTTGAAAAATAACTAACTTGCCTACTTACATTGCTGCTATCAACACCTCCTCCACTTTAGCTGTATCTGGCAGCACTGGGGGCAATCATGCCAGGCCAAGCATGTGAGAGGGCATGTCCCTTCTGTCCAGTGGAGCTGGAGACCCTGGTTAGAGAGGTCCTTCCCCTGTATGGCTAGCTGTATGGCTTACCAGAGGAACAGGTATCAATCTATATAAATAAAAATGCACATGTTAGTTTGTTCAAAATCGTAAATCTCTGAAAGTTCTTCACCGATTGCTTTGAAATTTTGACACAACGTTGGATTCAAATACGCGGGTGTTTTTATATACACAACTATGGATTAGAATACGCGCATGTCGAATACGCGTGTGTCTTTCATCGAAAGCTCGAACAGACACATAAAAATGTCAGTGTTCGTTTGTTCAAAATCTAAAATCACCGAAAGTTCTTCACCGATTGTTTTGAAATTTTGACACAACGTAGGATTCGATTAAGCGCGTGTTTATATATATATATACAACGTTGGATTCGAATATGCACGTGTCCAATACGCATGTGTTTTTAATCGAAAGGCCGAACAGACCTACTGCTTTGGTTGCTGCGCAGCGACTACAAGGGATGCATAGAGACAATAGTCTACATATATTAGGATGGACAGTTGGTGTCAGGATGGCAGACTGGGAAGTGGGAGGTGGGAGGGGGGAGGAGTTGGTTCACTTTGTAACATTAAGAAAGGATGCATAAAGACACTAGTCTACATATTTTAGGATGGACAGTTGGTGTTAGGATGGCAGATCGGGAAGTGGGTGGAGGGAGGGGGGAGGAGTTGGTTCACTTTGCAACATTAGCGCATGTTTATATATACACAACGTTGGATTTGAATACGCGTGTGTCCAATACACACGTGTTTTTAATCGAAAGGTTGAACAGACCCTACCGATTTGGTTGCTGCGCAACAAATACAAGGTGCGCATACAGACAATAGTCTACATATATTAGTATGGACTGTTGGTGTCAGGATGGCAGACCGGGAAGTGGGTGGAGGGAGGGGGGAGGAGTTGATTCACTTTGCAACATTAAGTAAGGGCACATAGAGACAATAGTCTACATATATTAGGATGGACAGTTAGTGTCAGGATGGCAGACCGGGAAGTGGGTGGAGGGAGGGGGGATGAGTTGGTTCACTTTGTAACATTAGCGCGTGTTTATATATACACAATGTTGGATTCGAATACGCGCGTGCATTAGGATGGACAGTTGGTGTCAGGATGGCAGACCGGGAAGTGGGTGGATGGAGGGAGGAGGAGTTCGTTCACTTATCAACATTAGCGAGTATTTATGTATACACAACTTGGATTCGAATATGCGCGTGTCCAATACGTGCGAGTTTTTAATCGAAAGGCCGAACCTACCCTATTGATTTGCTTGCTGCGCAACAACTAAAAGTGACGCATACAGACAATAGTCACTAAACATATTGTATACCCACAAGCATTGTGAAATTAAACATATTAGAAACGTGCACTTGCTCTTTTCTTTCTCTTCCATTTAATCAGACTGAGCCACAGCAACGCGTGGCCGGGTGAAGCTAGTTTAAAATAGATTACTTACTCTCTTCAACTTCATCTTTTACATTCCCACAGTCTACAATATGCCTCTGAGTCCCAGATCAAAATCTGAATTTTTATTGTGCCCTTTTGTGGTCCCTACAAAGGACAATCATCAATGTATTATGAAGCATGTTACTTTGTGGACTTAACATCACCATTGTGATGTGTGATAAGCCTTATATCCTACTTGTGTTGCATGGACATATCTATGCATGTATGCATTTCATGGATGTGAGAGGCTGCTCAGTATATGACGAACATTTATGTAAGAGAAACCCCTGCACTGATCCATATTAGCGGTCTTAGACAACCTTAGAAAGCTCTCTAAGTGGTAGCTGTGGAGAGCAGCCTTCAGGTTTAGTCCAGAAGGAGTGTAAACAGCCTGTTTCACCGGAACATAATCTTATAGGTGTAGATTAAGTGAAAAGGAACCACACAATGTAAAAATATGAATTTATTATAAGACACTTACTAACACATACAGATATCCCCTAGCCAGAGATATACACAATGTGAACGATACTTTGCAATAGAAACAGGTAAGTAGCACAGAATACACAGTGATCCCCAGTGGCAGACCAAACCATATACTAAAATAGTGGTATGTGAACCATGACACGAGTCAAGACAATAGTCAGAGGATGTAGAAGTGCCAGGGGCCCAAGGAACCACCCAAGGTGAGTATCTAGAAGCCCCATGGAGGTCGTGTGTAGTATTGGAACACGACCGCGTTCTCCGCACAAAGCAACGTGTAAGTCATGGTTGCAATTCTAAAGAAAGAGGACCCTTCCCTGTGGACCCTGAAGAAGCCCAGTGGAAGACAACAGGATGAAGTGCTACCCCACCCGTGGATACCCTTGGAACCAGGATTCCTGCACCAGGGAAGCTGGGTGCATAGGTATGAACTGGCATCGGAAACCGTAGTCAAACTCTGTGGGAGACTTCAGGAAGATGCCACTGCTGGAGAGTGTGAAAGTGTCAGGTGGTACCCAAAGGTGGATTCAAGATAAGAAGAACCTTCAAGCAGAGTGGACAGAGTGTATGCCACTCAGGAGTGACCAGGAGGCACGGAAGATGAAGGCACACTGATGTCGGGTGTTGCAGGAAAGCTGACAGTGACCTTGGAACTGCAGCTGTGTGAACCAGGCGATGCTGCGGAAGACCAGGAGCCGTACACAAGCTGTCCCATGTTGAATGTTGAGAGTTGAGGGGTCGGTGTCCAGCAGGAGCTCCGACAAGCCTTGGCAAATGCAACCAATGTGGAAGTTGAAAAAGGTACAGTGTGGAGACCCGCACGGTCCAGAAGACCCACCACAAACAGGGGAGCCAGGGCAGGACCTAAGCAATCAGGGAAGCCCAAAGGATTCAAAGGTGACCCCCAAAAGGACCCACAGGCTGGACGCACTGGAATCGCAAGAGGACCTCCAGCAGCTTACCAAAGAAGCAGGCCCACGGTGCAAGAAATGCGGTGCCGTTGAAGATTCTGGTCACTGGAGATGCTTGAGGTTCTGGCTACATGGAGCCCAAAGATCTTGATGGAAGAAAGCCAACAAGTCTTTGTAACAGCAAGTTGACGCTGTGCAGAGGGGTTCGGATTCTGCGGCTCCAACGAGGAATACTTGCCTCAAATTTGGTATTAGGACCGGGCAGGCCTTGAGGGATGTGGAGAACTACCACCTGTGCTGCTGAACCTTTCGTAGTCTGTGGGAGCCCAGGATCAGAAGACCGGTCAGTTGAGATGCGGTGCCTGCAGATGCAGGGAAGTGACTCCTTCGCAACAAGGTAGATTCCTTCAGATGTTTTCGATGCTCACAGGCCTTGTAAGGTTTCCTGAATGGTACACAGGCACAGACATTGCAGCAGACAAACAGGCCGAAGAGATCAGGAGCAGCAGGAGTCTTCCTGGTTGCAGCCTTGATGCCCAGACGGTCGAAGTTGAAGTGGTGTATGAATTGAATCATGTCCCACGACAAATATAGGGATCTTCTCTCAGGTAAGCCCTTAAGTACCCTAAGGAAAGGGTTGAGCGAATCAGGGTTCCCTCCAAGGGGACGGGTTGGACAGTGAGGATGATACTCCCATGTCCTTTGTCCACTTTCGCACCAGAGCTGGAGCCAACGGCTCCCTAAGCTAGTTTGAACTGGACAATGCAAGTGGGGCACCAAATGTGTCCTTCAATCAGACTGAGTGGCTCTGGCAAGTGCTCCCACCTGGCCCCAATACACTAAACCCTGTCTGGGTAGTGGTCACACCTCCATGTGACAGGATATCTATTGTTCTGCCTTCCCTTGCTCGAGCTGGCTCAGCAGCAGGAGGGCAGAATCGTGTCTCTGGTCTGCAGCAGCCATGTTGTGCTGTCTGGGTCTCGAAGACTGGTACCAGGAGCACTGAGGGCCTAACGGAGGGCCTTTACAGAGCTTGGAATCATACCCCCACACCGTTTACCAGGGGGGGATGATTCCAACATGTTTGATACCAAACATGATACGGTTCGTAACAGCCAGTTTCGAGATGATCATCGCGCAATTGCACAGTGCCCCTCTATATGTTATATGGCTATGAATGGAGTCCGAAGGCTGTAGGGGTGTTCTGTTCATGCAATGGCACCCTCACGCTAGGAACCGAGCACCCTGCCTTCAGGATTAGAAAGGCCTGTTGTAGGGGTGACTTATAGCTTTTAAGTGCAGTGACCCTAGATGTAGGGAAACTATATCTTTCGTAAGTGGTGCTAGCACCAACTTCCACAGGCTGCAATGGCAGGCCTGTCGCTACAAATTTAGTGGTCTCAATGGGTGGCATAATACATGCTTCAGCCCATGGGAGACCCCTGGTATACCTATGCGTGGTACCTCAGTACCATACACTGGGGACTGGTAAGGGTACACCAGTGTCCAATCTAGGATGTACCTAAGTACTCACATAACAATTGAGGGGAGAAAGCAGAGAGACTGGGGTCCTGATTAGCAGCATCCCAGTCAGACTAGTCAGAAACAGAATAGCACCAGGCAAGTAGTGGAGGTAACCATGAAAGCAGACCCTACTTTCCTACAAAGGAACCTATGATATATTTGCTGATCAGATCATGGTAAATGTGAAAATACATGTATAGGCGTTACAGCATAAGCTGTGTCTGTTTACCGTAAGAAGCAGTTGAGGATGATGTTAGCTATCTCTACAGTCCCACATATACCTAAGCTCACATTAGGCCTCACCTGACTGTAGTCTGGGATGTAGCTATACCTCATAGACTCGTTCATAGTGCAACACAACCTTGAGGTCACGTATTTGATGGCCAGAAAATGTACTTGTATGTAATGAATTGGTGGAAATGTGTTGTTTATGTCGGATCAGCATGCTCAGCGTGCAGAGAGCAAGTCCTGACAATGAGTTGTGCCCATTATGGGCCATAGCTCAGGCTAGGGCAGAGTTACTGTGACAATACAACTGATGCACAGAGTATTCCCCCTGTAGACCTGCAGATCCTAGGATGTTACAATAATGAGTTTTTTTAACCAATAGTAGCCATGATTGCTTTTACATGAACTGAACTACATTTGGACTGGTGACAGAGGTAACCTCCTGACCTCCTACTTCTTTGTGGAGAAGTGTGGCTCAGTGGTTAGAGCAGGCAGACCTCGATGCAGAGCTCTGGCCAGCGACCAGGGTTCGATTCCCGTCTCGGGCTCATTAATTACCCTGACCGGATATTCTCGCCTCAGTGCCTATTCTGATCATGGGTTCCGCGCTGCAACTCTGGGCAATAGCTTGCTTAGTCTCCACAACGGCCCCCACAACGTGAGGGATGCCTGGTCTGCACCATGGGGGTGTCCAGGAGTGGACACTTCACAGGGAAAGCCAGGAAGGGTTCCCTTGCGGTATTCGTACAAGCGCCGGGAAACCCACTGCGGGTAGCTGTGTGCTATACAAGTACAAAAACATTTACATTTACCCACATTGTCAATGTGTGGCATTTACGAATGATAGGCCCCTTACTTCCACATGTCTGTTGTCACTTTTCCATAAATCATGCTTGCACTACACACATATGACACATTAACAGTGTAGATAGTTGGTTAGTTCTCAAGAGATTTTGATGTAAATTACCAGCTTTGTTAAATTCAATCCAATCATACAAGACATATAATTATATGTTGATTGTCATCCCTGTAACAGTGCCACATATGGCAAAATATGTGCCCTGTGATGACAGTACATATCACACTAACTCAATAAGACGTAGTATGATATATAATTATGTAGTCTATATGTCTATTCCTCCCTAGAGAGGAAGCTCTCAGTGACAAACATGCAAGCCCTTTCATTGTGGGTATAGACGGCCCTGCCCTGGCCTGGATTGCCAGTTTTCTTTCTAACCGCACTTTTCAAGTCTTTTCCTCTACCTCTGTCTCCTCCACTCTCACTTCCCCTCATGGTGTTCCCCAGGGTTCTATTCTTAGCCCCCTTTTCTTTAATCTTTATGTGAGTCCTCTAGCTTTTTTGGCGGAGCAAGCAGGTCTCACGATCTACTCTTACGCTGACGATACACAAAACGTCTACTCTCTATCCACAAATAAAAATGCCCCCACATCTTACTTGCAGTCTGGTTTGGAACAAATTTCCAACTGGATGCATAGACATAAATTAAAACTTAATGGTGACAAAACGGAGCTGCTTCTATTTGGCCCCAATCCATCGCTTTGGGGCCCACAACACTGGCCTCTTCAGATGGGCCCTATTCCTACCCCTTCAGCCACAGCCCGCAACCTCGGGGTCCTTCTTGATAACCAGATGTCAATGAAGCAACACATTGTAAAAGTCTCAGCCACCTGCATCACCATCGTAAGGTGGCTGAGAAAAATTACGTGGATGCTTCCAGCTGATACCCTGAGAACCGTAGTCCAGGCCCTTGTCACCTCACGGATGGACTACGGGAACATTTTGCTCCTGGGTGCCTGTAAGGAGGTCATAAAGAAATTGCAGGTGGGTCAGAACATGGCAGTTCGCCTTATCTGTAACTTGCCTGCCAGGTCCTCGGCCGCCGCCCATCTGCGCAAGCTGCACTGGCTGCGCATCGAGAGCCGAGTGAAATTTAAAGCTCTCTGCATAATGCACCATATCAAAACTGGTAAAGCCCCGAAATACGTGTCCTCTTTAGTACAGTACTATGTTCCTTCCCGCACTCTGAGATCCTCCACGCAAAACAAGTTTCAGACCCCCCGTTTCAACAAAGCCAAAATGGGCGGTCGCTCGTTTGCGCTACTTGCACCCTCCCTATGGAACTCTATGCCTCAATCCCTACGATCTGAAATTTGTTACCTGAAATTCCGTAAAGGAATTAAAACCTGGCTTTTTAATTCTTAAAATGCCTGCTCATTCCATCTTAACTTAGCTCACCTTTTGTCTGCCTTTAGCACCGGGAAACCTCCGGGTAGCTGTGCGCTCAATAAATGCAATTATAATAATAATAATAATAATTGTGACCTTAGTCTTAGGATGTACTCCAAACTTTGGTTCCAAGCTCTATGGACCGTATGCATCAAGTCAATGGGCCTGGCTGTAAAGGTGTTTGTACAGTCATGCACAGTTAGTTTACCCTTCAGAAGGTCACAATAATGTGCTGTGTGTCATAGTACCTCACATCACAGTACATATAGGATGGCCCAGGACTACATGTTGTTAGATATCCAAAAACCTGCAGTTCCGATCTATTTCTTCATCTATTACATCTGTACAGGTTAACACCCATCAGAAGAAAGCCATTTGGAGAGCCATCTCCTGAAAAGTGAGGACCCTGGAGATCTGCAGCATCCACGGCAGGAAGAGGTGGGAGGACCTGAGGTGCTGGACTTTGAAGGTCGCAGAGGACCAGCTGGGGAAGTCATCCCAATGCGGAAGGAGGGAATGCCTGACCCTTACCCCTCCTAAAGGCCCACATACTGGCGGTGGCCTACCCGTAGCTTGATCGGAAGTTGAGGGCCAAATAGCAACTACAAGGGGCTGGGTCCTGGCCAGAATAATACATGTTACATTGTCAACTTTGTGTGTTACAGGCAGGCATTTCTGCATCAAGATTGGGGGTGGCCAATGGGTGACGCACAAGAATAGTTAATATTTGTGTAGGTCGAGTACTAGGTGCATGCAGGAGTACTGTGCCTATTGCCTTTATGACCTGGAACACAAAAGAGACCAGTCAACTGTCAATTTGCTGTCTAGAGCAGACATGAGGCTGAGCGAACTAATAATTCATCTCATGTTATTTTATGTTCTTAGTGACAATTGTAACAAACAGATCACTTGTCTTCCTGTGTAAGGGGTGATTTTCCCTTACTACTGTCTCACTCTCAGGTGATGGTGGCCCTATTACATGTGACATGCCGGACAGTGCACTCTTTATGCAGTAATGTAAAAACACTTCCCATTGGTAAGTTATGATTCAACAGTGGCTGAGTGTGCAAACATCACTGGTGCCATCAACATTAATTCCTACATGTTATCCAGTGTAAATTTCCCTGTTGTTAGTTCATCTGCAATAGTGTTTCAGAATTCATTCACTGACTGGTGACATGCATCAGGGAGTTAGATGTTGAAATGTAGCGATAATATGTGTGTCTACACTCATAACATAACAATTTGAGTTTGCTATAATAAAGAGTGCTGTGATGTGCCATCCCATAAGGACTACAGTGATCCCTCATCTTCATGTCATAAATATTCACTGACACTCAACAACCTTCACAGGTGGATCGGCTTGTAGGAATGTAATCTATGAATGGTGTTATCACCTGCTCCAAGCAGGCTTGTGGATATTCATATGGCTATATGAAGTCTTAGGCTGTGTGAGTTTGGATATCTATCTCCCAAAACATTGGCCCTCAACATTTCAAGGCTACTTATCTCTGCTACATGTGATACATAGCTAAACTACGTCAGTACAGCTTTCATTAGTCTTTTCAGGTATTGGACATGTGATGAAGTTTCAAGTCAAAAGTGTCATCAGTGTGCTATGGGCATTTGTAGGTCACTTGTTTGCTGCTACTTTACATATTCATGGTACCTTGGTTTTTAACGTGACCTTCATGACATCATGATGTGTTATAACAGAAATTAATATTTGTTGAAATATAGGCCTTCTGTGAACATTGTTAAATATAAAAATTGTATAAATCCTATTTGATAACATCAGTTTACTAAAGTACATTACAAGTGCCAGAGTATGCAAGGTGAACAACTAAGGCAGTATGGAAATAAGAATGGAGTGTAGACTAGTTCATCAATGCATTTTGAGCTGCCTGAGGTTAAGACATAAGTGGAACCAACTCTTTGCAGTTTATGTAGCATGCATGCATGTGCTCATCCAGGGGCAAAGCAGCCAGCTGTCACAGATGGCGGCCTCGCCAGAAGGCATCCACTGTGCTATGTCTGGCACATGGGGGGTATTTTCAGCTTCTGATCTCCTCCCTCACAGCAGCCTTCCCCCCATCTCAACCTTCCACCCTACCTCCTCCCCCTTACCCAGCTAAATTCCCTATTTCAATGCTCGTCCCAAACACACACACATCCACAGGAACACCCCATCAGGCCCAAGTACCACATACAAACAAAAACAGCAGAAAAGACACAGGCATGCAACCACTCATGGGAAACTCGCCCACTTACTACCACCTCCACCCCCGACATACCCCCGACACCACATCCACAGACACATCTCCCACCACCAACATCCCCCAAGACACCACACCAATACCCCCAGAACCATCCCCAACAATCAGCATTCCCTCTGACACCACATCAACATCCACAGACCCATCGCCAACCCCAGAATTCCCCCAGACACCACATCAACACTTAGAGATCCATCCACAATACCTCAAATACACAGCACATCCACATCACACATACCCCCAAAATGCAAACGCTCATAGTTAACCATACGACGGATACCTACAGAATATGGAGAATTTACAGCACACACACCTCTCACTTTTGCTCCCTCTCCCTCCTAAACCCAACTCTCTACCTAACATCCTGGCCATTTTTCCCACAAGAGTGTCTTATTTGCCCTTGCCCTTAACCCTGTGAAATCCGTCCCCCAAAGTAAAACAACACCTCTCCCAAACCCCAACCTATCTCTTCCACATCCAAATCCACAGCTTAAAAACCTGATCCCTATCCCACTTAACTCAGCCATAATTTAAGAAGTCCAAGAAAAACTCTCACAAAACCAAACCCACCCCTCCCTAACCTAACCTTGGACCCAGTGCTGGAGTACACAGGACAAGGGAAATGTTTAATGGATGTATATGTGGGATGAATCCAATTGGGCCTGACATTGCATAGGTGTGTTATTATATGGTAAGCATTTCAGCTTGGCCTGGACAATATCAACATCATTTAGGTTGCACTTTTCCCAATGATATAGGTTTGATATGTGTTTGATGTGTTCAAGTTAGATATTTGTTTATCCACACATAGAGGTGCTAAATTGTTACACCTTTGTAGACATTTGTATGGACATGTGTCTATTTTCGTGTGTGTACCTTACTTTTACTATATATAAATGTGTGGCAAATGCTGTTAGTGCTGTGTTTGTTTTCAGGCCTTGCACATACACATTTCCTACACATGCATGGCACTTGGTTATGCTATTGGTTATCCCTGATATACATCAATTCAGACAGAGGTCCTGTGCACATAGAGCACGTGTAAAGTGAACTGTGTGCTAGGCCCCAGCCTTTCAGGGTTACCCCTAGTAGACACATACCTATTCTGCAGAGACGGTTTACATTGAACCCTTTGAATGCTTCTCACACTGATTATTTGTAATCCCACTAACTGACATTAACTTTTAATTTAGGTGATGTTTGAGAGACCAATACAGAGTTGTAGCAGAGAAGGTGTGTTTCAGTTTCATGACACAGCCGTACAGATGTTTCTTCGATATCACAACAGAACCTAGGATGCGGGCAATGTGAGGATGTCACAGAGATTAATAGGTGTGATACTGATGAATAGGTGACGTTGTGTGACACAATTTAATGCACACATCACTATCACTGATTATGAGATGTAAACACATGTCTTTTTGTGTAGTGTGTGCCTGTTCAGTGTCAGTGACCAGGTCATAGAGGGCTTCATAGAGCTGTAATTGGGGGATGTATGACGTTACCACGCATCCTTTTACAATGCCTACCTTTACCACGCAATTTTTACAACGCAGGATCCTTTACAACGAAGTACTATTACAAAGCAGTTTTTTTATATCGCATATACCTTTACAACGCATCCCATTACAACGTAAGTATTGGTAAGTATATAATATATTTTTAAAAATGTAATTAATTAAAATTAATATAATTTATTTTATTTTAATTTTAATTTTAATTTATTTTTACCCTGTACCCCTTAATTAAAATTAATAAAATGTATTTTAATTTAATTTTAATTTTAATTTATGTTTACCCTGTACCTCTGTACCCCAAAACCCAAACCTAGCCCTGAACCCTAAAAATACCCCTTTACCCAAAAACCCAAACCTAGCCCTGAACCCTAAAAATACCCTTTTACCCAAAAACCCAAACCTAGCCCTGAACCCTAAAACTACCCCTTTACCCAAAAACCGAAACCTAGCCCTGAACCCTAAAAATACCCCTTTACCCAAAAACCCAAACCTAGCCCTGAACCCTAAAAATACCCCTTTACCCAAAAACCCAAACCTAGCCCTGAACCCTAAAAATACCCCTTTACCCAAAAACCCAAACCTAGCCCTGAACCCTAAAAATACCCCTTTACCCAAAAACCCAAACCTAGCCCTGAACCCTAAAAATACCCCTTTACCCAAAAACCCAAACCTAGCCCTGAACCCTAAAAATACCCCTTTACCCAAAAACCCAAACCTAGCCCTGAACCCTTAAAATACCCCTTTACCCAAAAACCCAAACCTAGCCCTGAACCCTAAAAATACCCCTTTACCCAAAAACCCAAACCTAGCCCTGAACCCTAAAAACACCCCTTTACCCAAAAACCCAAACCTAGCCCTGAACCCTAAAAATTCCCCTTTACCCAAAAACTCAAACCTAGCCCTGAACCCTTAAAATACCCCTGTACCCAAAAAATACGTTGTAAAGTACATGCTTTGTAAAAGTACTTGCTTTGTAATAGTATACGTTGTAAAAGTATGCGTTGTAAAAGTTTTTGCGTTGTAAAAAATGCGTGGTAATGGTATTGCGTTGTAAAAAATGCGTGGTAAAGGTTACATACCGTAATTGGGTCATACATTGAAAACAATTCTGAACATGGGTCCAAAAAATGTTTGGCCCAACCCATTTGCCAGGTCCATGACGTTGCGTCTATATGTGAGGAAGTCATGAAGCAGGTGCAGCAGAGGCAGGAAGTGTACGATCAGCATAATGGTGGCTCAGGAAATTTGGAGGTGAGTACAGGTGAGTTTTGGTCTTATATCCCTCCCTTTCTACTTCTGCTGAGATGTCATTTGAGATGTCATCAGTGATGTCATCAGTGATGTCACTGACCATGTCATGAGTGACGTAATATGTGACATCTTCAGCAGTGCATTGCGGGTGCAAGAGTTATAGTGAGCTCAACTAACTATAACAGGTGAATTTCTCTGGTTTTATATGAGTCAAATGTCCAACTAACTATAACGTCCCTGAAACCAGTGGTTTTTTCAGTGAATTTCAAAGGTTTTTTAAATGCTAATTCCTAACTATAACGTCTGTAAAACCTGTGTTTTTTTCAGTGAATTTCGAAGGTTTTTTAAATGTTAATTTCATATTTTAATATTTATAAAACCTATATTTTTTCTAATTGTGTTTTAATATTTTGCAACTCTATTATCCTTTTTTTAAACTTTAGAAATGATGTAATCTTTTATATCTTCCCCACAAAATATGTATATATTTTTTTTGGGAGAAAACTACAGCCCCGTACCGGTAGTCTACCATGCTCGATCAGCACGTGAATCCTATCCACCACATTTAAATGATGCGCATTTGATATCCAACGGGTTTGTGACACCGGATCCCGTGTAAATACATGTATGTATAAGGTCGCACCAACTGCTACTGTGATATGCAACCGGTACGCACTACCAAGCGGCATGTTACGTCATGTACGTATGGGGTGGCACCCCCTCCGTGTTGAGAATGTGATGAATGCACGCAGCCATGCCCTGTGTTACGTCATAGATGTACGGTGTCACGCCGCATAAGCCATTTCCTCATTTTGGTTTTGTCACAAAACTATATCTAAAGAACTTTAAAGTGTACATGAGGAGTGAGGGGGCGTGGCCAAGCAGCATGGCTGACAGGACGTGAGCTCCTTCGGCTCCTGACAGGCCAGCACTGAAATCCTGTAACTAATCCTTAGTGCTCGGACCAGGTTTACGGGGGTCTGGGAGTCCCTGCAACCGAGGGGCACATTCTGATCGGTGGTTCACCTACCTGGTGCTCTGTGGACGGCTGTCGCGGCTCGGGCCATGGGACTGGGGGGCCGGATCGACGCGAGGCCGGGGCTGCGGCCTATGTCAGTGTGGGTGGAGGCAGAACGCGATCCTGGTGCCTGTCGCGGCCTGTCCTGGCCAAAGCGTTGCGGCAAGGGAAGCGCCCACTGCCATTGGGGGTTTCCCGGGAAGAACCGGGCTACTGCAGAGTGTCCGGACCCTGCGGGTGCATGGCTGGTGAAGTGGAGTGCGGCGAGAACCTCGAGGGTCGCCGTACGGGCTGGGCCCATTTGCGGTGGCGTCCAGGCCGGCCCTACAGGTGTGCACTGGTCTCCGGGGGCAAGGGGGAGTGCCCTAGGTGGTGGTGGACCAGGCCAGAGGCCGGCGGATGGCTGCTGTGATGCTGGGCCCCTGAAGCTGGAGGACCAGACCTACGTGAGGCCGGGGATGCGGCCTGCCTTGCCGTGAGGAGGCCTGGAGCTGGGGCCTTCTGCAGGCTGCGCTGGGCGCGTGGTGGTGGCGCAGGAGGCAACCGCTGACATCAGGGACCTCCCTTGAGGGGCTGCGACCTCATCCTGCTCCCAGCACCTGCATGTAAACAAAGGAGGAGACGGGAAGCTGTGGGAGACCTGGGGACCGGTACCGGCCTATTCGCTGAGGGGGCGGACGTTTAGACCCCTGCTTGATCCTTGGTGTTTGCCTTTATACTACGGAGCGTGAGTGGAGTCGCCCCAGGACTGGACTCTGGATCCGGCTCATCTGCGGTCCTGGCGTGGTGCCCACTATCCTTGGGGGTTCCCTGGGGGGGGTTGAGCCCCTGCGTCGCATCTAACCTCAGCGGAGCCTTTGGGGTCTGGCAGCTTGGACTCTGCGACCCGGAGCCGGGGGTCCTCTCCTGCATGCACCGGGGACTCTACTGAAGACGCAGTGATGAGTGGGGAGTGGTGACGCTTGAGGCTACAGCTGCACAGGGCCAGAGGAACAGCCCCAGGCTCTTCACATTTCCACGAGCCATTGGGTGGGACTGCCTAGAGACACCTCTGATGCTCGCGGGCCCCGGTGCGGTCCCTTCAAGCTACTGCGATGGGTAAAGACAGGTTGCCCCACGCCTCTCAGCCTAACACCCTATCGCAATACACCACTCAGCGACTCCCTTCGCAGTGGATCACGCGTCAGTCGGGACAGGATGGGTAGAGTGATGCGGCCGACGAGCCCTCCCATGCAGAACTATTGCAAGCGATTCAGGGGTCCCGTTCCGCCCTGGAGAAACACATAGAAACAGTCTCCATTGATGTGAACTTGCTACGGGTGGATCTGCGGAAAGTGGTGGATAAAGTCTCTGCTGCGGAGGGGGATATCATCCAGCTGCAGTGGGAGGTGGCTTCCCTGAAGAAGACAGATTCGCAGCTCACCTCCACGACGGGGGCGCTGGAACGTGGGGTGGAAGATGCGGAAGGGAGGGCACGCCGCAGTAACATCAAGGTCCTTGGCATTCCGAAACGCTCAGAGATGGGCAATGCGGAGCGCTTCCTGGAGCACTGGATCCATACAACACTCTGCCCCGCGGGCCTGTCTGAGGTCTTTGTGATTGAGCGGGCCAACAGATTGACCAGGCGCTCCACCGCAAGCCCTCATTGCTAAGGTCCTGAACTATCGGGATAGGGACTGCATCCTGAGAGCGTCTAGGGAAACAGTGAACCTCACCTTCGAAAACGCCAGGGTTTCTATCTACCCGGATGATACCCACCAAGTACAGGAACAGTGGAAATCCTTCCTAGCAGTTAAGCAGAAACTTCGGGAGTCACACTTGCAGTGCATGCTACTTTACCCTGCAAAGCTTAAGGTCATATCCCAAGGAAAAGCATACTTCTTAGAAGCCCCTGAGGAGGTATGGGAGTGGCTGGAGATTAGGGGGGATGCCCTCCTGCCAGGTGAATAAGGAGGAGCCCAGAGTGTGTGGGGGACAAGGTCATTGAGGAGGCGCAATAACAGGCGCAGAAGTTCATCAGCGCCTGCTGTTCACGAGGAGAGACAGCGAATCACGGTGGGAAACGATGGGGCCCTCCGCCTGGAGCCGTCAGGGGCCGACGGCCTTCCTGCGCTGTCTGTGACTTCTCTTCGGGATGAGGGACTGGTCCCAGAAACTCTTCAGCACACCACTGACACTTTTCCGCCTACCACTGATACGGTCCCTGAAACAGTCAGGGGCTCGGTTGATATTGTATTGTATGTATTGTATGTCGATTTATAGAGCGCGATTGCTGCCCCGCGGGCGTCCAAGCGTTGAGTCTCTAGACAGAACTGGGCGATGAGGAAGAAGCTAGGCCTCAGTAGACTTTGCAAACAAAAGGGTCTTTAATTGTTTGCGGAATGAGAGCAGATTAGGGTTGGAGCGAAGTTGTGCTGGAAGTAAGTTCCACAACTTGGAGGCATTTAGGGAGAACATCCTACCTCCGGTTCTAGCTCTTTTAACTTTGGGCACTACGGCCAAGAAAGCCTCCGTAGAGCGAAGATTCCTGCTTGGGTGGTAGCAGGTGACTAGGTTGTCATTAATTGCTGGGCCCGTCTTCCAGAATGCCCGGTGGGCGATGCACAATGCCTTAAATGCGACTCTCTGCTTCACCGGAAGCCAGTGCAATCTTTTTAGTCCGGGCCTGGCTGACTGAGTGCGGGGGATCTGTAGCAGGGTACGGGCTGCACAGTTCTGTACAACCTGCAGCTTCCGCAATGTCAGTTCTGGGGCACCCACATAAAGGGCATTATTAAAATCTAGCCGGGACTGTATCAAGCCCTGTACTGCCACCTGTTTGGCTTCCATTGGCAGAAGAGGCAGAACTTTCCTCAATGTTCTGAGTAAGCCGAAGCACGTGGCAGACAGTTTGGTGGCCTGGATGGTAAAAGAGAGATTTTTATCCAGCCATACTCCCAGGCTTTTTACACTTTCCTTAGGGGTAGGGGGGGTGCCCAGGCAGGGAGGCCAGAGGGAGATAAATGGCACTGGTGATACTGGGCCCAGGAGCATGAGCTCTGTTTTATCTCCATTAAGTTTTAAAGAGGAGGCTGTCATCCATTCCTTGACATCCTCTAGACATTTCATCAGGCCTTCCGCGGTTTGCCTGTTACCATCCTGAGCCAAGGAAACCACTAGCTGGGTATCGTCCGCATACGATATGATCTTAATACCGTGCGGTTCGACGACCCCAGCAAGTGGTTTCATATATATGTTGAACAACGCAGGGCTCAAGGAGGAGCCCTGCGGAACCCCACAACTCAGTGGTTTGCTGGCTGACACTGTGTCCCCGTCAAAGATCTGAAAAGATCTATTGCTCAGTGTTGGAACCTGGGATGACAGGTCACCTAGGGTAGCCTGGCCTAGGGTAAGACATGCAATTCTAGAGGCACAAGTGTGAAGGTTGCAAACCACCCAGCAGTAAATCCACGCAATAACACTTAAAAAGGACACTACACCAATTTGTTAGGAAAATATGTACTGGTTTATAAAAATAATATTCTCTTTGTTTTAGTTCTCAGTATTCACAATTGGAAATTACACCTTTAATCAGGAGAAGTTAATAACACTTTTCTGTCTGTGGGGAAAAAGAAATTACAGTCTAAACATTCAGATGTCATGAATTCAGAAATGCTTACTTTTAGTAATGTGAAATTATCTCAGTAGGATTACTTTCAGCAGTATTACCTTGCATTAATGATCAACAACAACAATTCATCTCATTACATTAACCTGCCAAATCCACTGGCTTTGTCTTTACTACAGTGTTAAACTCTTTTCCTCCCGTATCTGCACCTTTATATACAAAGTGAATGCACACCCAGTGAAATGTAGGGAACTCACAAGTTCTCAGTAAGCATCAGCTACCTCTATAAGTGTCTGAAGGGGGGTCCTCAGTTGATAGGAACTGTCAGCGCTCTTCTGACTATAGATTCAGCCCCCCTGGTTTCTGGCTTGGTAGATGTCTTTCTCAGACCTGTCTCAAGGAAGCTGGAGTTATGTAACTATTTCCCCCACCTACTAGGGCACAGCTCAGGAGTAAAGACGATCAGAATGTCGGGGCACCTTTCTAGGCACTAAGATTCGTGATATGAATAACCCCAGAGAGGGCTCAGCACTTTCCCTCCTCACCCCCACTCTCCTTACTGTCTGTGTGTCTGTCCTGCCCCAGTCCCCAGGAGTGGGGTCTGACACACGGCTCCGCTGTAAATGCCACCGGCAGCGGTAACGGCCGCCTATCCCCGCCCAGCCAGCCTCTCAACCTTGGTGCTGGTGTGGTAAGGATTGATGACGGCGGCCCTTCGTTCCCTCACTCGCTGTCTGAGGGCAGGCGCCAGACGAGCTGCCTCTGGTCCGGCTATGGCCCAAGTTCCCCGCTTCTCTGGGGATGTAGGCTGCACCTTCGCCCCTGTCCTCACCGGAATCGGAAACGCTGAGGAGACCGGAGACGCATTGCCGCTTGGGAGCCCCTCGCTCCTTCCAGACGTAGGCCTCAGCCGCGCAGGCGCGGGGGAATCAGTGACACGGCCGGCGCCGCCTCCTTCACCCGGGAAGTACACGCCTCTGCCCTTGCGCGGAGGAGCAGTGTCTCGCTGCTGTTCTGCCCGCCTCACCTTCAATTTCACCGCGGGGCTTTGACAGCTGGCAGCGCCACTCTCCGCGGACTGTACACCTCAACGCTCCCTCACGCCTCCCAGTAGAGACGCCTCAGCAGCACGAGATGCCAGAACACACCGGGCACAGTTCTTCCAGTCCGGGTAGGCTGGAACTTCAGAATGAAGGCGGGGAGCCAATTACTAAACCAATGGGGGGTTTGAAGGTGGATGTAGGACACGGCCCAAAACGGGAAAGTGTCCAAAGTTCTTGATTGCTTGACTGACCCAGATTAATGTCAGACCAATGAAAGGGTTTGGTCAGGAGCACAAGGGGGAACGTCTTCTGAAAGATGTTGTCAATCCAGTAGACCAACTAACTTCTTCTAGCGCGTCCTCCTCCTCACACTGCTGCCTCTCTCCTCTCACACTCTGGACTACACAAAATGGCTCCCTGACCCCTGCCCTTTTATAGATAACCCACACAGAGTCCAGTAGGGTCCAGAAAGTTCTGGAAGGCCTAAGGTTATCCTATGGGGCAGTCTAAGATGTGGCAGTTGGAAACAGTTAGGGCCCTCCATTTTGTGAACTACTGCATTTTCCTGACAGAACAGGCCTCTAGGCCTGAGGTGAAAAACTATGAGGGAGAAAAGAACACCTATCCCCTTGACCAACACCTAGAAACAGTTAGTGGACAAAAATTATTAAAGGTATGAGGGCAAAAGGGGGACAAAATAAATAATAAATTGGAGGGACTACGCAAGAAGCCAGTCAGGTCTAAGACGCGTCCCCCCCAGCTGAAAGTGGGGAGAACTACCCAACCCCTTGGGAGTCCTCATCACTAAGGCGGAAATACCTGGAGAGACCGTCTGCATTGGCGTGGTCCACTCCAGGCCGATGTTCCACCCGGAAGTCCATTCCCTGTAGGGAGATGGACCACCTCAACAGCTTGGGATTCTCCCCCTTCATCTGCATTAGCCAACGAAGGGGTCGATGGTCGGTCTGAACCAGGAAGTGCGAGCCAAACAGGTATGGCCGCAGCTTCTTCAGAGCCCACACCACCGCAAAAGCTTCCCTCTCAATTGCACTCCACTTCTGTTCCCGGGGAAGCAGTCTCCTGGATAAGAAGACCACAGGCTGATCCAGGCCCTCTTCATTTAGTTGCGATAACACTGCCCCAATGCCATGTTCTGATGCATCTGTCTGGACAATGAACTCCTTGGAGAAGTCTGGGGCTCTCAGGACCGGTGCTGCACACATTGCCTGCTTCAACTTTTCAAAGGCTTGCTGACAAGCCTTCGTCCAAACTACCCGTCGAGGTTGTTTCTTTGAGGTGAGCTCTGTGAGGGGCGCTACAATAGTGCCATACCCCTTCAAAAAGCGACGGTAGTAACCTGTGAGGCCCAGAAAAGCTCGGACCTCAGTCTGTGTCTTGGGGGGTTCCCAGGCCATGATTGCCTCAATCTTTGCCTGCAGGGGCTGCACTGACCCCCTACCCACCAAGTGTCCAAGGTACACAACCGACCCTTGCCCAATCTGGCATTTGCTGGCTTTGATGGTCAATCCAGCTTGTTTCAGGGCCTGGAGAACTGCTTGCAAATGCTGCAATTGGTCCTCCCAACTGCTACTGAAGACAGCAATGTCATCCAGGTAAGCAGCAGAGAAACTCTCCATTCCAGAGAGGACCTGGTTCACCAGCCGCTGAAATGTGGCAGGGGCATTTTTGAGCCCAAAGGGCATCACGCAAAACTGGAAGTGTCCCTCAGGCGTGGAGAAGGCTGACCTTTCCTTTGCTCGATCTGTCAAGGAGATCTGCCAGTACCCCAAAGTGAGGTCAAAGGTACTTAGGTATTGGGCAGCTCCTAGCCGGTCAATTAACTCATCCGCCCTAGGGATCGGATGAGCATCAGTCTTTGTAACTGAGTTCAGTCCTCGGTAATCCACACAGAACCTCAGTTCAGGTGTGGTGCCTGGTGTCGCGGCTTTTGGCACGAGCACCACCGGACTGGACCAAGGGCTGTTAGAAGGTTCAATAACTCACAGATCTAGCATCTTGGCAACCTCTCCATGGATGCTAGCCTTCACCTTGTCAGACAGCCGGTAGGTCTTCGACTTCACTGGTGGGCTGTCCCCTGTGTCCACATCATGGGTACACAGGTGAGTCCTTCCCGGGACAAGGGAGAACAACGTAGAGTACTGCCCCAGGATCTGGCGGCAGTCCTCCCGTTGCTCAGGAGTTAGAGTGGGAGAGAGAATCACTCCCTCCACTGACCCATCCTTCTCTTGAGACGAGAATAGATCTGGGAGAGGTTCGCTTTCCGCTTCCTCTTCCCCATCAGTCACCATCAACAACATGACCTCGGGCCTCTCATGGTGGGGTTTGAGACGATTCCTCTGGGACTAACCTTGTCCAAATCCCCAGATTTAAATATAAGACTAGAGGAGGAAAATCCTTTAATGTTCTGGCAGCTAAGGCCTGGAACACCTTACCCATTGACCTCAGAATCATCAGCAATGAGAACAACTTCAGGAAACTTCTTAAGACATGGGTCTACAAACTATCAGACTCCTCTGTCCTGGCTGCCATCTAGCTCTATCTTTTATTCACCACTTTTCCCAGTTATTCCTCCGTAACTCGCCCAGCGCCATGATGCTCCCCTGGGAGCGAACGCTCGCGCTTTACAAATACCCACAAAATATCAAATATCAAAAAATATCAAAATTGGCATGCAGCACCCGTAGGGGCTGTCGCGGGGTCTTAAGATCCACCAAGTAAGTGGCCTTACCCTTCTTTTCCAAAATCTTAAATGGGCCTGCCCAGCGATCTTGGAGGGCACTAAGCTCTCCAGGCTCCATCACCCACACTTTCTGGCCAGGTTCCAATTCTACCGGGTGAGCATTATGATCGTACCATTCCTTCATTACTGCCTGGCTGGCCTCCAAGTTGTCAGAAGCTTGCTTCCACAACTTTGCCATTTGGCTCCGGAAGGCCAGCATGTAGCTCACCACATCTTGAGGAGGCTTTCTGGGAGACTTTTCCCATCCATCCTTCACCAGGCTGAGAGGTCCACGCACAGGGTGCCCGTACAACAGTTCAAAAGGGCTGAAGCCCACTCCCTTCTGCGGCACTTCTCGGTAGTAAAACAGCAAACAGGGCAGGAGGACGACCCATTTCCTCCGTAGGCTCTCAGGCATACTTCTTATCATGCCCTTCAGGGTCTTATTGAACCTCTCTACCAGTCCATTCGACTGGGGGTGATAAGGAGTGGTGAACCGGTAAGTCACTCCACACTCCTTCCACATCGCCCGCATGTAAGCCGACAGAAAGTTGGTCCCCCTGTCGGACACAACTTCCTTAGGAAATCCTACACGGGTAAAGATTCCCATCAGGGCCCTAGCCACCACAGGTGCAGTGACAGTCCTCAGAGGAATGGCCTCTGGATAACGTGTGGCATGATCCACCAGAACCAGGATAAACCTGTGACCAGCTGTGGTTGGTGGATCTAAAGGCCCTACAATGTCGATGCCCACCCTCTCAAAGGGTGTGCTAACGACTGAAAGTGGTTCCAGGGGAGCCTTCAGCTTCACCCCTGTTTTCCCACTGGCCTGGCAGGATACACATGTCCGACAGTAAGTGTTGGACGCCACTTTCATCTGAGGCCAGTAAAAGTGGAGGACAAGCCGTGCAAAGGTGTTGTCCTGGCCTAAGTGTCCTGCTAGGGGTATAGCATGAGCCAATTCTAGTAGAAAGGCTCGGTATTGTTGCGGGACTACCAAGGCCCTTGATGAACCAGGCAAGGGTACCTTGGGTTCACTGTAGAGGAGTCCATCCTCCCAGTAAATATGATAGTGTCCCGTAACATCACCTGCTGCTTGGGCTTCAGCCTGTCGCCTCAGTCCCTCAAGGGTAGGGCACTCCCTCTGCCCCTTACAGAATTCCTCTCTGGTAGGACCTCCCTCCACATGCCACTCAGCAGGATGGGTAAATCCTCCAGAGAGTCTACTTCCCCCTCCACGGACTCCTGGTCCACCATCGCGGGTGGCCGATCTGTCACATGGGGTGTGGAAGCCGGAGCAGGCTCTTCCTGTCTCCGGGTCTGTCCCTTTTTAGCAGCGGGTTGGGCCATTGTTCCAGGCTCCAACCCAGGCGAACTCCCTCTCCGGGCAGTCGCAGACCGTGTGCTTACACAGGCCCAGTCAGGTGTACCCAGCATCGCAGAATGCGTCCGGTATTCCACCTCTCTCCAAGTGTTGTGCTCCATGTCATTCCCCAACAGACAATCGACTGGCACGGCAGGGCTTACGGCAACTCGAAGTGAACCTGCAACCCCCTCCCACTCAAAGGGAACCTCAGCCACTGGATAGTGGCCCATTCTGCCGTCAGCCATCGCGGCGGGGTGGAGTACATTGGGAACCACCTGCTCTGGAGACACCAGTTGACTTCTCACCATAGTCATACTGGCTCCTGTATCTCGCAGAGCCTCCCCTCTTTGGCCATTGATGGTGACCCATTGCCCATACTTTGTAGTATTTGGGGGCACCTGGATCTTTGGAACCAACTCCCGTTCTCCCAGGGACACTAAGGTGACACCCGCCCACTCACCCCCCTTATCTAAGGGCAACTCCTCCCCGAGCGCTACACTAGCTACTCCCGGTGGTTTTCCTCCGGTGGGAGGGGGTGGTCTCTTTGGGCATCTGACATCTCCCTTATAATGTCCAACACCACCACACTCAAAACAGTGGAGAACCCTTGGCTGCTGGCTTTGGCCAGGATTAGGGTTTCTGGGCGGGATTGCCTTAGGGGTGAAACCTGTTCCCTTCCCTTGGAAACTGTTTTGGGGACCTTTAGAGAACTCCCTCTTTTTGTCTCCCCCCTCCTTCTTCTGAGGGGCGCCCTGTCCGGCCTTTTGGGAATCCCCTCCAGTCCCCTTTGAGGACACCCGGGTACTTGCCCAGATGTCCGCCTCCTCTGCAAGCTTCCGGGGATTGGTCAGCTTGCTGTCCACCAGGTGTTGGCGCAGCTCGGGAAAACATTTCTCGAGGAGGTGCTCTTTCAAAAATAGATCATACAACCCCTCATAGTCCTTCACCTCACTGCCCTTGACCCAGCCCTCCAATGCCTTACGTGCGTAGTCAAGGAAGTCCACCCAGTTCTGGGTACCCAACTTGTGGCTCCCCCTGAACTTCTGACGGTACCTTTCTGGGGTAAGCCCAAACTTCCTTACTAATGCTAGTGTGATGTATTCCTATAGGTTCTGTATCGATCCCCCTATTCCTGACCCTATTCTGGTTAACAAGTTAACTAGCAGCCAGCCCATGATGCAGAAAACCCCCATGATGCAGGAACCGTTATCTGATAAAGCCACACTACGGCACAGGAACGTGTTATCTGATTAGGTCATAACGCTTGCCATCTAATTAGACAAGCGATATTCCTCCAGCCCCTGATAAGGCATACGGAGTTCTCAAAACAAATCAAACCTATGTCAACCTGGGAAAAACCCTGTGGCCACTGTTTTGATTTCTTCGAGAACTTCAGCAAAAGAATGTGCTAACGACCAAGTCGTATGACATCCTTATTGACGTATCTATGTCCATCCTTACGTCAATCTCGGCACCTTAAAGGTATAAATATTACCGATATTGCCCTATGCAAACACACGCGGTGGTGACGAGATCGGAGCAGCCAGACTTGCCGAAGCCCAGAGCAGAGCAGACCCCGCTGGCGCAGCCCCGCCTTCTTGACGCGCTGAGAACGACACGCTGCCTTTTCTCCTGCCGAGAAATCCAGCTCCGGCGCTTCCGGGTAGCCCTCGCAGGCAGCCTTGAATATCGAGACCAGAGACGAGAGATACCATCACTCATCCATCCTAAATTCCAGGTACAGAACTGAATAACCCCTCGCAGAGAATTCTTTAGTCAGTCACTTGGCAAAACAAACTTAACTTAAACTGTAACTTTCTATTCCCGCCCACGTATTAGGCTTAGGTCAGGTACACGGGGTAGGCGTAGCTAGAAACACCAGTTGAGTACGATTAGTCAAATGTATATGTGTATGTATATATTTTATTCATTTTAAACCTTCATATGGCTTAGAAACCATATCAATGTTTTTACAGTATTATTTTATACTTCTGCTTTTAATGTATGCACTTTACTTAACTATAAGTATTGCAATAATATCGATCCATTTCTCTTGTATGAGAAAAGAGACTGATCAATAAATAACATCTTTTATTGAACACGCCCGTCTCTTCCTTTTCTCTACAATCTGATGAGACTAAGAATGCACGTACTGACTGAGTAAAATAAATTGCCTTTTGTTCACACGACTCTAGAGATACACTCTTGATTAGGGGAGAGCAAAGTTGTCATGTTCTATGGTTGTCAGAAACTAAATCTCTTCTTGTCTATCCAGGGAGGTTCAACTCCTCCTTGCCTATTCGAGAAAGTTTCTAGTGAACTCTGAGCTAGCTGGCAAACCCAAAACTTTAAGTCTAATATCGACAGTAGTAGACCTAGTTAACGTCTGGTCTAGGCCTATACTATTGAAGGTATTATTCCAATGCGCAGAGCCTATTGGGATAATAGGAACTACACTACACTAGCTTCATGATGGGGTAGTTGGTTTGCTCCTCTGGTTCCAGGGCCAGCAAGGTGTCCCGACCAGCAGGAGGCATGTATCTATACAAACCACCCCCCCAGTGCTTCTCCTGCACCCCATGGGCTCTTAAGGAGACCTCATAGGCAGCCAACCATTTGGCTATGTCATCTCCCTGACTAAAGCTAGCAATTAGGTCTTTTGGCAAATAGGGTCTGGACTCCCTGGCTGTCTCTTTGGATTCGCTGACACCATTTATTACAGGAGAGGGCCCCCTTTGCAGGGCCTGGAGTTCCAACTCTTTCAACCTGAACTCATGAACCATCCTCCGCTCCTCTTTCTCCTGCTCCAGCTTAGCCAACTCCCATCTCAATTGCCTTTTTTCCCTCCTGTCAGTAAGCTCGGCTTCAGTTAAGCTTCCCCCAGAGGCGCTACTGCCCTTGCTGGAGTAGGACACTGGTCCTGGGAGTAGGTTTTCCCCCTCAGGGTGGAATAATCCCTCTATCTCCACAACCGTGTCCCGGTCTGCCCCTTCATCCTCCTCCTTCCCTTCTTTGTGTGCCTCCACCCAAGCCCTTAGACTGGTCTGGAGTTCCCCCTTCTTGGCACCATGCTTAAAAAATACCCCCATTTTCTGGCAGAAATCTTTCAGCTGAGCCACAGAATAGGTATCTAGGTTTTCTAATGCAAACTCCATTTTACAATAGGCAATACCAAGTTATACACACAAGGAAATTAGAGTTGCAAGGGCAACCTAAAGCCACCTCCAACCCACCACCAGGAACAAATTTGGAAAAACAAAAGGACAAATTAGGAGGGCCGCTAGGAGGAAACTCCTGGTGTAGGCTTAGTGTATTACTTTCAATTACTACTGAGTAGCTGCAACCACAGTCCAATCCCACCGCTAGACACCAATCTGTTGGAACCTGGGATGACAGGTCACCTAGGGTAGCCTGGCCTAGGGTAAGACATGCAATTCTAGAGGCACAAGTGTGAAGGTTGCAAACCACCCAGCAGTAAATCCACGCAATAACACTTAAAAAGGACACTACACCAATTTGTTAGGAAAATATGTACTGGTTTATAAAAATAATATTCTCTTTGTTTTAGTTCTCAGTATTCACAATTGGAAATTACACCTTTAATCAGGAGAAGTTAATAACACTTTTCTGTCTGTGGGGAAAAAGAAATTACAGTCTAAACATTCAGATGTCACGAATTCAGAAATGCTTACTTTTAGTAATGTGAAATTATCTCAGTAGGATTACTTTCAGCAGTATTACCTTGCATTAATGATCAACAACAACAATTCATCTCATTACATTAACCTGCCAAATCCACTGGCTTTGTCTTTACTACAGTGTTAAACTCTTTTCCTCCCGTATCTGCACCTTTATATACAAAGTGAATGCACACCCAGTGAAATGTAGGGAACTCACAAGTTCTCAGTAAGCATCAGCTACCTCTATAAGTGTCTGAAGGGGGGTCCTCAGTTGATAGGAACTGTCAGCGCTCTTCTGACTATAGATTCAGCCCCCCTGGTTTCTGGCTTGGTAGATGTCTTTCTCAGACCTGTCTCAAGGAAGCTGGAGTTATGTAACTATTTCCCCCACCTACTAGGGCACAGCTCAGGAGTAAAGACGATCAGAATGTCGGGGCACCTTTCTAGGCACTAGGATTCGTGATATGAATAACCCCAGAGAGGGCTCAGCACTTTCCCTCCTCACCCCCACTCTCCTTACTGTCTGTGTGTCTGTCCTGCCCCAGTCCCCAGGAGTGGGGGCTGACACACGGCTCCGCTGTAAATGCCACCGGCAGCGGTAACGGCCGCCTATCCCCGCCCAGCCAGCCTCTCAACCTTGGTGCTGGTGGGGTAAGGATTGATGACGGCGGCCCTTCGTTCCCTCACTCGCTGTCTGAGGGCAGGCGCCAGACGAGCTGCCTCTGGTCCGGCTATGGCCCAAGTTCCCCGCTTCTCTGGGGATGTAGGCTGCACCTTCGCCCCTGTCCTCACCGGAATCGGAAACGCTGAGGAGACCGGAGACGCGTTGCCGCTGGGGAGCCCCTCGCTCCTTCCAGACGTAGGCCTCAGCCGCGCAGGCGCGGGGGAATCAGTGACACGGCCGGCGCCGCCTCCTTCACCCGGGAAGTACACGCCTCTGCCCTTGCGCGGAGGAGCAGTGTCTCGCTGCTGTTCTGCCCGCCTCACCTTCAATTTCACCGCGGGGCTTTGACAGCTGGCAGCGCCACTCTCCGCGGACTGTACACCTCAACACCCCCTCACGCCTCCCAGTAGAGACGCCTCAGCAGCACGAGATGCCAGAACACACCGGGCACAGTTCTTCCAGTCCGGGTAGGCTGGAACTTCAGAATGAAGGCGGGGAGCCAATTACTAAACCAATGGGGGGTTTGAAGGTGGATGTAGGACACGGCCCAAAACGGGAAAGTGTCCAAAGTTCTTGATTGCTTGACTGACCCAGATTAATGTCAGACCAATGAAAGGGTTTGGTCAGGAGCACAAGGGGGAACGTCTTCTGAAAGATGTTGTCAATCCAGTAGACCAACTAACTTCTTCTAGCGCGTCCTCCTCCTCACACTGCTGCCTCTCTCCTCTCACACTCTGGACTACACAAAATGGCTCCCTGACCCCTGCCCTTTTATAGATAACCCACACAGAGTCCAGTAGGGTCCAGAAAGTTCTGGAAGGCCTAAGGTTATCCTATGGGGCAGTCTAAGATGTGGCAGTTGGAAACAGTTAGGGCCCTCCATTTTGTGAACTACTGCATTTTCCTGACAGAACAGGCCTCTAGGCCTGAGGTGAAAAACTATGAGGGAGAAAAGAACACCTATCCCCTTGACCAACACCTAGAAAAAGTTAGTGGACAAAAATTATTAAAGGTATGAGGGCAAAAGGGGGACAAAATAAATAATAAATTGGAGGGACTACGCAAGAAGCCAGACAGGTCTAACACTCAGGAAAGAGTCAAGCCACCTAAGTGCCTTGCCTGTTACTCCGATGCTAAATAGACGGTTCAGCAGAGTGGTATAGCTGACCGTGTCGAAGGCTGCGCTTAGGTCAAGGAGGATCACTGCCACTGATCCTCCTTGGTCCAGTATCCTGCGTGACTCTTCGGTAACCGCTAACAAAGCGGTTTCAGTTCCGTGCTTGGGTCTAAAGCCTGTTTGAGTGGTATCCAGTAGCAAGTTGTTCTCGAGAAATTGAATTAGCTGGATGTTTATATATTTCTCCAAGATCTTGCTTACCCAGGGGAGCAGTGAGATTGGGCGGTAGCTGGAGTGATCTTCTGGGTCAAGGTTGTTTTTTTTTAGCAGTGCCCGCACCATGGCTCTCTTCCATGCAGTGGGCACTGTACAAGATAAGATGGAAGAGTTTAACAGATCCAGAATTACGGGTAGGGTGGCCTGGCTTGCCTGCAACATAATCTCCGGAGGTGCTGGGTCGAGTGGAGAGCCAGATTTGACTTGGCGGGCCAATTGATTCAGAATTTCAAGATCTAAAGGGGAAAAGTGTTCAAGAATTGGCCGGTCACGGAGAGTAGGATGTTTCAGAGGTATTTGGTCGACTATATACCGCCACAGTTCCGCCCTGAAGGACGTGTCCTGCTGTGTCTTAGACTGCAATGAACCGTGGGCTTTGGTCGGCCTATCTGGAGCCATTCACGATAGTGAGAGTATTTTGGGGGTGATTGGATCGGGGGGCGCTGATACTAGGGGTGCGGGGGTTCTGAGAGTTGCGCATATACACCTTCTGATGGTTCGAGTCCCTACATCTGGTGTTGAGACAGCTGGTTTGTGTCGGGAGCTGGGTGGGGGCAGGGAAGTTCTCTTCTCCACTTGTTGGGCGGTTCAGCCCGGTTGGGAGTATAGGGTGGCTGTGCATGTCCTGGCACCAGCATGGGAAGGGAATATCTGTATGTTTTATTGTTGCCAGTATATTGCTCGTGGGAGGGGGGTGGTTGATGTTTTGGGAGGGGTTGTTGGGGGGTGTGTTGCAGGCATCGTATGTATTACATTTCGGGCACGGGATCGGGGTGGCTACACGGGTAGAGGACTATGGCTTGTTCAGACACATCACCAGGCATGGGGTATACGTTCTTGAACTGGAACCTGAGGGGGCTGGGTACATACACCAAAAGGTATAGGGTCCTGTCCTCCCTTCGCAGGCACAAGGTATCAATCGGGTGCCTCCAGGAAACTCACCTCACTGACGACGGGGCCCAAAAATTGGGGAGAAAGTGAAGGGGTCAACTCTTCGTTTTATACATATGCCAGGGGGGTCCTAGTATGGGTTGCACCTGGGGTCCCATTTGCTGTCCAATATGTGGAAGCGGACATTCAGAGGAGGTACCTGCTCCTCCGGGCGAAGCTAGAAGGCCGGGACATCACCATACTGAACTCGTATGCACCCAACACAGATGACCCAATCTTTTTCCAGTCCCTCCAGGAGGTTCTGATCCCAGACCTGGAGGCACCGGTGCTTTGGTTTGGGGATTTTAACTGTGTCCTGGACCCCACTCTCGACATGTTCTCGCCCCGAGCTGGCACAAAACCACAAATGACAGAGAAACTTAGGGAGGTCATGAGGAATATAGGAGCTCTTGATGTTTGGCATCAGAAAACCCAACTCTGAAGGTGTATGCCTGTTTTTCTTCCACTCACAATACACATAGTCGCTTGGACAGGGTCCTAGTTGCAAACACGGGGTCAAACATGTCACTTGAGGTTACCCATCAGGCGCGTTTCCTATCTGATCACTCTCCGGTGGCGTGTGTGGTGAATTGGGGGGCTCCGTTTTATTGCCCCGGACCTGGAGGTTGCCAGCGGAGATCCTTCAGGACCAGCTGGGGAAACATCATATAGAGACTACGTGGTTCTCAATTGGGGGGGGGAGCTCACATTGGCCATGAGATGGAATGCCTTAAATGCGGTGATGAGAGGGGCGTGCATGGGCCTCACCTTCGGGGTTCGGAGACAGCTCCGCCGGGAATTACAAGATGCGGAGAGTAGCCTCTTAGACCTGCAAACCTCGGGGACTCCTGATGCTCTACCACAAGAGGAGGAACAGGACGTTTGGACTCGCATTCATGATAACCTGGAACGGCTTGACAAATATACCCTCGCCCAATATAGACAGCGCCTTCACAGGGAGGGCAATAAATCAGGTTGCCTATTGGCCTGGATTCTTCGTCGGGAGCAGGCCCCGGAGAGAATTGTGGCCCTGCGGAGGCCTGCAGGATAAGTGGTCCACTCAGAAGTGGGCATCCTACGAGTTCTCCAGTCTCACCTACAGCGGGTGTATGCCGCGGACCCTGCCATTTCCGAGGCCTCTTATCTCCCTTACCTTCAAGGGTTGACCCTGCAGTCTCTTCCCAAAGCAGCACAGGAGGATTTAGATGAAGCCCTGACGCTGGGTGAGGTGTGTTCCGCACTGCAGCGGCTGCTGCAAGCTAAGTCCCCGGGAAGCAATAGGTTCCCTCCTGAATTTTATCAGACATTCGAGGGTGCACTTTTCCGCCTCCTCATGCAGGTATTCCTCGAGGTGTTTGAGAGCGGGACTCTCCCACCGAGTATGACATTGGGGGAAATATGCATGATCCTGAAACCGGGGGGGGGGACACTCATGACCCTTTGTCGTATCGTCCAATTACAATGATCAACACGGACGTGAAGATTTTGTCCAAGTTACTGGCTTGGCGCTTGGCGCCGTATATGTCTCACCTGGTCCACGAAGACCAGTGCAGGTTTATTCCGGGGTGAAATAAGGCCATGAACCAGCGGCGGTTGAATCACATTGTTCATGAGGTACGTGGTCGAGAGGAGCAGATGGTACTGGTGTCTGTTGACCTCGTTAATGCGTTTGACACAGTCGACTGGGGGTATCTGCTAGAGGTCCTCCGTGCTGTGGGGTTGGGCGCCAACTTTTATCACTGGATTCACATCCTGCATATGGCCCCTCGCGCAAGGGTGAGACTGGGGGCTGCGCGGTCCAAGGAGTGGTGACTGGGACGGGGTACACGTCAGGGGTGTCCCCTCTCGCCGCTCCTGTTTGCCCTGGCCATAGAGCCCTTTGCTGTCCGAGTCCGAACGGATATGGCACAATGGGGTATTACGGTGGCGGACACATGCAACATCATCTCTTTATCTGCAGACGATGCCTTGTTCTATTTAACTGCTCCAAGGGAGGCACTGCCGATATTGCTGTGCCACCTGGATTGGTTTGGCGAGGTGTCGGGGTTGCGACTTAACCGCAGTAAGTCTTTGATCTTTCCGCTTGCGGGTCTTGAATCGGTGCCCCTGGGAGACTTACCAGACATCGGGGCTGCGATGGGAACGAGAGGGGTTCCGTTATCTCGGAATACAGGTGGCCCGACAGATTTACAGCTGCTGGTCCGGAATATGGATCGGATACTCAGGTCCTTACAGCAGTCAATGTCCTTTTGGAATTCTTTGCCACTTTCTCTGATGGGACAACTGGCCGTCGCCAAGATGGTAATGCTTCCTAGGACGTTATATGTCCTCCAGAACTCACTGTGTCCTCTTCCCCCACGAGTTTTTCAAACTCTTAACCTGCTGCTCACGTCCCTGCTTTGGGCGGGACGGCGCAGCAGGGTAGCACTCCACACTGTTGTCCGCAGCTATGAGGAGGGGGGGGTCTGGAAGCGCCACGCTTCGACTTATATTACTATGCGGCCCAGTTACAGCCTGCAGCCCGGTGGTTTACGGACGAGGATAACTGGGAGACGCGCCTCCTTGCGGGTAGGGCGGACTGCCAGAGTCTACAGGTTGCCCTAATGCAGGGCAGGGGGGCGGACGAGACTCACCCTTATGTTCTGCGTCACGCGGCCGGCATCTGGCAGTGGTTTATTGAGAGGGTCTTATGGAGGGCACCATTCCATAGGGAACTACCAGTCTGGATACCTGCCCCCTTTGTTGCCGTGGAGAAATGCATGTCTTCCACTCCTGGCAGGAGGGTGGCTGCAGGGTTCTGGCTGACCTCTACCCCAACGAGTCCTTCCTCACTTATGAGCAGGCAGAGGAGGCCTTCGGCCTTGGGAGAGGACAATACTTGCCCTATCAGGGACTTCAGGATGTAGTGAAGGTTACCTGGCCTCAGTTCCCGGACGCACAACCAATGACCCACACATTGGATATTCTCCTCTCCTGCGGTAAGGGGCGTAAATTGATCCCTCTACTGTATAAGGCCATGAAACCGGATTCCATCCCACAGGTGCAGCCATCCTGGATGGCTTGGGATGCGGATCTCAGCACTGCTCTAGAGCAGGGGCAGCAGAAGCGAATAGGTTCCCTTACGCGCAAGGTCTCGTGCAATGCACGGTTCAAACTGATACACTTTAATTTTTTTTACCACACCTACCTGACTACAGTTTCCTTAAAGCGCATATCTGGGGATAGGGAGGACAGCTGCCCCAGATGTAGCGCAGAGAGAGCGGGTTTCTTACACTCAGCCTGGGACTGTCCTTCGGTCAGGTGTTTCTGGGTGGGGGTGGTGGATCGAATAGTCACCACTACAGGCCTTCAGATAGCGATGGACCCCATGCATTGTTTGCTTGCGTTAGTCCCCAGACCCAAGAAAAGGAAGCTCTTATATAAACTCTTACAATTAATGTTGGTGCTCGCCAGGCGCAGGGTGGCGATCACTTGGATGGGACAGAGGGCTCCAGAGGTGCCCATTTGGCTTAGGGATGTTAGAGAGTGGTCCTTGGCTGAGGAAACCCACATGCAACTTACTCGGACAGACGAGAAACTGCAGGACGACTTACTTGCCTGGCGAGTCATGTGAGCCTCAGGACTAGCGGAGAGGGTGCTGTCCTCCCATGGCGAGTCTGACAGTGCGAGTAGCGGGGCATGTACACCAGTTGGGTTGGGGCCTGATGGTGAGGGAGGGGGTGACCCCTAGAGTTATATGCCACCTATAGTTGTGCTGTGCTTGGCTGCTTCCTCATGATGTTTTATTTGTCTGCTATTGTGTTTCTTCCTCTTGCGTCCGTACCTCTCTGGATGCTGCCTACGTTCCTCAGTCCCGATAATGAGGTTGTCAAACTGTATACATACATTGTAGTGATGCCTGTTAGACCTGTCAGCCCTTTGGGTGGTCCCTCCTATTATTTATTTATTTTTGTCCCCTTTTTGCCCCTCAATCTCTTTATTTTTGATGTCCACTGGATTTTGTTTTGGGTATTGACCTAGGGGTTAGGTGCTCCTTGTCCCTGTAGTTTTTTTCCCCTGCCTTAGGTGCCTTTTCTGACTAACACAATAGAATACACAAAATAAATAGTGGCTAATAACTGCCACAACTGATTACCTCAGGGACTGGCCATAGACCCATGTAGGGAATCTAGAACCTTCTGGCCTGTTCTGGACACTTGGAACTAAGGGTATAAATAGGCCAGGTCAGGGAGGCTATTTTAGAACGATCTTGGGGAACTAGCTGGAGTACAGGCTGGGACATCAGAGCGGTGGAACACTGAGAGGATTGACTTCACCCTCTGGGAAGCGCTCTCTCTCCTCTGTTATCGCCCCTGGCCTTAGATCTGACCCTGCTTAGGCACCCAAAACCTGATTACTGCTCAGAGATTCCCAGAAGAAAGAAACAGCAAGTCACTGCCCCCCCCCCCTCTCTTACCACCCCCATTGTTATCTCAAGACCGGCGTCTGCTGAAGGCAGTTTCCTCACCTGTGTGTTGTGCAAGGTCCAGCAACTGGTTTGTCCTCCGTCCAGAGACGTGATATCTCGAGTTCTGGTGAGCCGTGAGGCCCCCCCTCCCCTTTCCAGTTGGGCGGTGTCGGGGTTCGAGGGAAGTCCTGGTGTGGTGGCGCCGCTAGAGCTGCTGCTGAGTGGGAGGAGGAAGGCCGCGTCTGACTTCCGCGCAGGCCCAGTGGTGCGGTGCTTGAGAGGAGTGTCTCGGAGGGGGAGCGGCCTGAAGAGTCTTGCCGGTTGTGGAAGGTGGCGGCGTCTGTCTCCTGCGCAGGGCCGGAAGCACGAATCTTCAAGGAAGCGTCCCAGCGAGTGGGCAGCCTGGGAGGAGTCGCCTGACAGAGACGCGGCAGCGTCTATCCACCTCACAGGTCCTGTGGGTGAGTCAGCCCAGCGGGATGAGGAAGAACCAGCCGGAGTAGGCGGATATCTCCCTTCCTCCATGAGCCAGCCGCTAAGGGCCCTTCTTTGCCGAGGAAGGCAGCGCAAGGTGGGGTCTTTATTCCTCGACTGACAAAAGCCCCTGGACCCACTGATTCTCCCACCGAGTGTCAAGTAAGTGGAAAGTGGGAGGCCGGGCCATCTTCAAAGGCCCTTTGGTCACATGAGGTAGTTTGGCTCAGTCAGCAGGCACGGAAAACAGGCGGGAAGAGCCCTAGGAGGAAAACCAACTGCACTGAGTACTGGAACAAGCGAGTGGGTGTGATTTATTAGTTCGGGTGCCATTCAAGCCGGACTTGGGCTAATCTGAGGGTAGAATTAAGAAGGATAACCTAAAGGAAAAGCAGACTGTGCTGTTTTAGATATGAGGCTAGGAATCTTGAATGTACAGCCCCCTTTTTAGTGATTGTGTAAACTCAAGGACCTGCCTTCATAGAATGGGTAAGCCTTCCCAATAGACCAAAGCCTATTTACAGAGGGAACCAAAACTATATTCTGAACAACAAATATGAACTGAATGTAATGTAAGAATTGGGTGCTTTATATTGAACTGCAGTTAACCTAACAGTCAGCTGTACGAATTTTTTGTTTATTAAGGTACCAGTGTGTAATAGTAACCCCAGAGCTACTTACTTCCTCTTAGGAAATGTGATGAATTTATGAGGAATTTCCGTCATGTTATTCTAAAAATGAGAAGGAGGAATTGATTCTGAATTGTGTATCTATGTCTTCACAAATGGTTACAAGTACAGGTATTACAGAAAAACAGTCTAGATATTGATTTGGAAAATTGTGTGCAACTGCAAAACTTAAGGAAAGATAAAGCCTTTCTACTTTTATAACAATTATGGTGTAATGTCATTTTTGGATGGATGGACACTGAGTTACTGAGAGGGTGAGACGCAAGCTTAACACTTTTGCCTCTAGGTATAGACCTTCCTGCCCTGTGCCAGGCTACCCGTTGTGACCTAGTGTCCTTAGGTCCAACAATGCCAATTTGGTGTTTTTGTATATGTTAAGTAAACTGAAAAAGAAAGTTTAAAAAAAAAAGTGTATATGAGAGCAAGCGATAATTAAAAATATTTTAAACATTTATATATTTCTAACTGTAATAAACTATTATAGCAAATATATTTTCTCAAAATCACATCGGGTGCGGCCTCATTGCGCCCTGGGTGCGATATTGCCTTGTGACCATAAAAGAAAGCATTTCATTAGTTCAGAACATTTCCCATTGTAACAGTTCGAAAACGTGACCCATTTTAGTCAATATCTGTATTGCATTTCATGAGACACACCTCTTCTGCTTAGAGAGCTTTGTTCTAAACTTTTTGCAATAGACACATATCTTACACTACACACAACATGCAACCATCATCTTCATCAATATTCATGCTCTGTAAATTAGCCTTCCACCTTTGATAGCCATACACCTAAAAGTTACATTACCGAAATGTTCTCCAATACCAGAGGTAACATGGTTGCGTATGCTGTGCACAGCACAACGTAATATTGTACGGCCCAGAGACAGTATCATGCATACATAATGAACACAAGGACACAGATATATAGTGGAAGTGGGACGGGCACATGCGCTGGACTCCTTTTTATTACCAGGAAAACATATCCAGTGACGTCTGTGCTGGATGTGTGCGGGGTGAGTGTAAACCAGCCCTCAGGGAATGGTTGCTGCTAGCATCAACTACAACAGTAATCAATGGATCACACACTGAGATTCAATATTAACAAAATAAATAATTTGTACTGCAGTAAGGTAGGGGCGGTAGGTGTGAAATATTACAGAAATAATTCTGTCATAAATGAACCACAACTTGTGGTATACTGACACACAATCAATAGATCTGAAATAATACACAAAAAGTTTATATCATAAACGCTCCATCAGTTCTAGTGCACTCACATAGCCACATCAAAAGCATTCAACATGTGCAAAGCCAGCGTCGATGCGTGCTGCAGACCGGTCGTACTAGGAGCAATACCTGTTGCCATAACACTGCATCATCTGCAATAGCGACTCAACCTGAGTTGTGAACACTGCTGTCTGCACTGTAAGCCACAGAGAGCAGTCAGCAAGGACCCACAGCTACGTAAGGTGACTTGAGCTACACAGTTTGTCATAAGCGAAGCAACAAAAAGCGTGTGCAGGCCCTGCAATGATACGTATACATGGTGCAGACAGTACGCACTGGAGCAATGTCTTTTCCTACAGAACTACCTCATCTACAATAGCGACTCAATTTCAATTGTGAACACTGCTGTCTGCAGTGCAGGCCAGAGAGAGAGAGAGAGAGCTCAGCAAAGGCCCACAGCCATTTGGACTTGCAAGATGAATTTGGTCATTTTACTAAACCTATAACTCATCTAAAAAAAGTTCTTTAAGCAAGTAGACTATAGCCTTATAGCCCACCGTAGCAGGCTATACCGGCTATTAAAGACCCTCTCCAGCGTTAAAGGCCTGAGTCGAAGGTGAGGGCCTTTAACAAGGGAGAGGGATTTTAATAGCCGGTATAACCCAGCTACGAAGGGCTATACGGCTATTAGAACATTCTGCCACTAGAGGGTAGAATGTTCTAACAAATAAAGCAAAGCCTTAAGGGAGTGAGAGGAGATTGGAATCTCCTCAGGTTCCCTGAATCCTTTGTTCATAGCCAGAGCTGTGAGCAAAGAAACATTGCAATGTTGCAGCTCCAGGCTTATTCCAGCCATTATAAGCCCAGAGCTACTCCATTGTTTCAATCGAGCTCCCAACATTCCAATGTTCTAATAAAACACTATTGTGTATATTTCAATCGATGTTGTAGTTACTTAACTACTGGATTCTGTAACTAAACAATCACCACTCAATCTGAATTGTGAACCCTGCTAACCACAGTGTAGGCCAGAGGCAGGGGTCATTAACACCTCACAGCCACGTACCGTTGGATTCAAAAGCACGGAGTTGGTTCCACCTCATCAGAGTTGCTACAAAGAAATAATCACAGTCTTTAACTTATAACATCCTCATTAATAGAATCAAGACCACATTTCACTGTTCGGACCTGCTGTACCACAGTATACTCCACTGACTAGTGTCAACCAAGCCCAATAATCATGTGCAGCAGTTAGCTATGGAAGCACAGAGTGCGATGCTCCTCAACAGACGAAGTTCTGAGAAAACCAAGCAACAAGTCATATCAGACATTGTCCATTGTGGGATCAAGACACCGTTCCACTGTTGGGACCTACAGTTGGTTGCACCTGGTCGAAGCGAGTACCTCCATCTCCTCTCTCAGATACAGTTCTAACATCGTACATTGAGGGATCAAGACACCGTTCCACTGTGGGGACCTAGAGTTGGTTGCACCTGATCGGAGTGGGTACAGAAAAATCATCACACACTTAAACTTCTGACATCCTCAATCATAAAATTTAGACACTGTTTCGCTTTTAACACCTGCTGACCACGCTGTAGTCCAGCATCTACAGTCAAAAAAGCCTAACAATCATGTGAAGCAGTTAACTACGGAAGCACAGAGTCTAATGCACCTCAACGGAGGGAGTTCTGTGAAAACCAAGCACAAGGTAGTATCGGAAATCTTCCATTGTGGGATCAATACACCGTTCCACTGTTGGGACCTAGAGTTGGTTGCACCTGGTCGACGGGACTACCTTCATCTCCACTCTCAGATGCAGTTCTAACATCATCCATTGTGGGATCAAGACACCGTTCCACTGTTGGGTCCTACACTAATCGGAGGCGGTACACAAAAATCATCACAGACTTTAACTTCTGATATCCTCATTCGTATAATCAAGACCCTGTTTCACTGTTCAGACCTGCTGTACTGCAGTGTAGCGATACAGAAAAGGGGGTGGTGATGAACAGAGTGTCTGAATTAAGCAGACCACTCTTACCCAGTCCAAAGATCAGGGCTTGATCCATCACCGTTATTTATCTCACTGCCCCATCCCAGCTCAGAACCTGGCTATATGCAAATTAGTCTGTCCCTGGCCCAGTGCATCATGGGAACAGGGCAGACCAAACTACCAAGCCAATTCTTCACCAGAAAGGAGACAAGCTACCGGGGACCGGTTTCTGGCATTTCAGCCTCTTCGGCCCGGCTTGCTTGAATCCTGATGGAGCAGTGAGAAAGGGACTCATGTCTGAGTATACCCTGCCACACCTATAGTGGCCAAAAGCGATACAGAAAAGGGGGTGGTGATGAACAGAGTGTCTGAATTAAGCAGACCACTCTTACCCAGTCCAAAGATCAGGGCTTGATCCATCACCGTTATTTATCTCACTGCCCCATCCCAGCCCTGATCTCTTGACTGGGTGAGAGTACTCTGCTTAATTCAGAGACTCTGTCCATCACCACCCCTTGTTGTAAATAATTTTGTCCACCCTAAGCGTGGAAGGGTATACTCAGATGTGAGTCCCTTGCTCATTGCACCATCAGGATTCAAGCAAGCCGGGCCGAAGACGCCTGAAATGGCAGAAACCGGTCCCCGGAAGCTTGTTTCCTTCCCAGTGTAAGAATTGGCTTTTGTAGTCTGGTCTGCCCTGTTCCCATGATGCACTGGGCCAGGGACAGACTAATTTGCATACAGCCAGGTTCTGAAACTGGGATGGTGCAATGAGCTAAAAAACGGTGTTGGATCTAGCCCTGATCTCTTGACTGGGTGAGAGTACTCTGCTTAATTCAGAGACTCTGTCCATCACCACCCCTTGTTGTAAATAATTTTGTCCACCCTAAGCGTGGAAGGGTATACTCAGATGTGAGTCCCTTGCTCATTGCACCATCAGGATTCAAGCAAGCCGGGCCGAAGACGCCTGAAATGGCAGAAACCGGTCCCCGGAAGCTTGTTTCCTTCCCAGTGTAAGAATTGGCTTTTGTAGTCTGGTCTGCCCTGTTCCCATGATGCACTGGGCCAGGGACAGACTAATTTGCATACAGCCAGGTTCTGAAACTGGGATGGTGCAATGAGCTAAAAAACGGTGTTGGATCTAGCCCTGATCTCTTGACTGGGTGAGAGTACTCTGCTTAATTCAGAGACTCTGTCCATCACCACCCCTTGTTGTAAATAATTTTGTCCACCCTAAGCATGGAAGGGTATACTCAGATGTGAGTCCCTTGCTCATTGCACCATCAGGATTCAAGCAAGCCGGGCCGAAGACGCCTGAAATGGCAGAAACCGGTCCCCGGAAGCTTGTTTCCTTCCCAGTGTAAGAATTGGCTTTTGTAGTCTGGTCTGCCCTGTTCCCATGATGCACTGGGCCAGGGACAGACTAATTTGCATACAGCCAGGTTCTGAAACTGGGATGGTGCAATGAGCTAAAAAACGGTGTTGGATCCAGCCCTGATCTCTTGACTGGGTGAGAGTACTCTGCTTAATTCAGAGACTCTGTCCATCACCACCCCTTGTTGTAAATAATTTTGTCCACCCTAAGCGTGGAAGGGTATACTCAGATGTGAGTCCCTTGCTCATTGCACCATCAGGATTCAAGCAAGCCGGGCCGAAGACGCCTGAAATGGCAGAAACCGGTCCCCGGAAGCTTGTTTCCTTCCCAGTGTAAGAATTGGCTTTTGTAGTCTGGTCTGCCCTGTTCCCATGATGCACTGGGCCAGGGACAGACTAATTTGCATACAGCCAGGTTCTGAAACTGGGATGGTGCAATGAGCTAAAAAACGGTGTTGGATCTAGCCCTGATCTCTTGACTGGGTGAGAGTACTCTGCTTAATTCAGAGACTCTGTCCATCACCACCCCTTGTTGTAAATAAGTACTGCAGTGTAGGCCAGCGACTGCAGTCAACCAAGCCCAATAAACTTGAGCAACAGTTAACTACGAAGCACAAAGTCTAATGCACCTCACTGGAGGGAGCTCTGTTAAAACCAAGCAGCAGGTAATATCAGACATCTTCCATTGTGGGATCAAGACACCGTTCCACTGTTAGGACCTAGAGTTGGTTGCACCTGGTCGAAGGGAGTACCTTTATCTCCACTCTCAGATACAGTTCTAGCATTGCCCACTATGGTATCAAAACACTGTTCCACTGTTGCTACCTGTTGGACTACTGTGTTAGTAGTATACAGAGCACTCTACGCTCCTAGGCCTCAGGCTGGGTGCTGTGTGCCAGCGTTAATCTCAAGAGCCTTCCGAGGTCGCAGATCTCGGCCCAGGAGCTTCTGCCAGCACATGGAGGGTTCTCGTTCACATACGGCTGTGTAGAAAGGTGAACTGCGAGGCATATATGCGTCGCAGCGTCCATGGCAGTTTCTGGATACCAGCACACCGAGACCATCACTCATGCAGCCACCTTCGCTCACGGCATCAGCCCCATGTCGGTATAAATTGCACAGACCTAGCAGACACGTTCGCCAATCCGGAAGAGAGCCACACCCAGAGAAAAGTGCCTCTTCTTCATCCCTCCTACGCGACCCTTGCGTATGCCGAGACAACCCACTTCCCTAACCATTTGGGGGGACGCACATATGCGCTACCATTCCGTAATCTTCCCTACTGACTATACTATCATGGTTGTGTCCACTGTCCACATCACTCAATACACCATCAATGTATGTTGACATGTACATGCCTGTTGTCTGCATACTCACGCCTGTCCGTCACATCCCCTCAAGACTTTGCATTGTATACTTTTATAATCGAGAATCACTTGCCACCTTCGCACATACTTTGCTCCCATCTCTGCCTGAATTCTCCATTGTGTGGCAGAGGTGCCATGCCATGTTTGGTTTGTGTACAAGGCTAGCCATGGTTCCCACAGTACGTAGTGTCGTTGTGTCTGCTATGTGTACATGTTGTTTGTCATGTAGAATATGATTATATAAAGTAGCGCGTTTATTCAGGAGCAGTGGTTTCTCCCATTTACATATCGCTGTCTTAAAGAGCATACAGATGTTTTTCTCACAGGTGAAAACTGCGACCACAATGGCTGTCATTCATTACTATCCAAGTATGTCCAACTACACGGCGCTTCTAAGCTTACAGCCCTCAATCTTGCGTCCTATCTTAAAAGGACGCCAACTCCCACAATAAGACCAACATTCACACAGCTTTCTAATGGCAGTTATGTGCTTCTCAATAACATGCACTCCTACAGAATGTGAGCTGGCATACCGCATGCCCTAACTGGGTCAAACCAAGTAACTTCCTGTGGCAATGTCTATTCCCACCCACACAAACTAACTCCCAAACTTCAACTTGGCCTTCAATCCCTAGTTTGAAAACAGATTTCATGAACCAAACCATAATAAAAGCGCTTTGGTCAGACGAGAAGTCTCCTTCACTTATGCAAAAGAAATGTATCGACTGCAGATACCACAAACTTCAAGTAAAATACACTCCCTTTTAAATACGAACCGCCAATAACACTTTTTGAATTGTTACACAATGTTCAACATATCTCACACTCAAAGTCTGGCACACTTTTTTAACACGGTCTCCTACGGCCTTCTAACACGCTTTCACGCCTCTGATCCTGCTTGCAGGCAGGTTGCTCCCCACGCTGCTGCACGGCTCTGCCTGCATTGTTTTTTGCCTAATTTTGTATTTTATGCCCTGTGCCCAGCTTGCTTTCTTGCCCAGACTTGTTTTTATTCCTCTGTGCCTGTACTTGCTTTCTTGCCAAGACTTGTTTTTATTCCTCTGTGCCTGTACTTATTTTCTTGCCCAGACTTGTTTTTATTCCTCTGTACCTGTAATTGCTTTCTTGCCCAGACTTGTTTTTATTCATCTGTGCCTCTACTTGTTTTCTTGCCTAGACTTGTTTGTATTCCTCTGTGCCTGTACTTGCTTTCTTGCCCAGACTGGTTTTTATTCCTCTGTGCCTGCACTTGTTTTCTTGCCTAAACTTGTTTTTCCTTCCTGTGCCCAGTTCTCCCACGGCCCCCGCCCGTTTTTTCCACTGCTGCGTCCCTGTGGCCCCGCCCCCCTGCAATACCATTTGCCACCCTGCTCCCGCTTCCCAGCTGCTCCTCCCTCACATATCCCCTCATTTGGAGGCCAACCACCTCAGATACATCCTTCTCAACACCCTGTCCTCCCGCAAACAAGCCGTTGAACTCTGGGACCTACTTGACTCAACCTCCCAAGACGTCGCCTTCCTGATGGACACCCGGCTGAACACCGCCTCGGCACCCGACATAGCCAGAGCCATTCCATAAGGCTACAAGATCACCCACAGGGACCGCACCAACGGAGCAGGAGGAGGAATCGCCATTGTCCACAGGAACACTCTCAGAGTCTCGACCAACACCGATGGCACCTTCAGCACCGCCGAACACCTGCACTTCCAGATCCACATGAACCCCAACACCACCCTCAGAGGAACCCTCATCTATAGACCCCCCGGACCCTGACCACAGTTCAGCGACTCCATCACCGACTTCATCAGCACACACACCCTCGCCTCCACGGACTACATCCTCCTCGGGGACCTGATTTTCTAACTCGAGAAGAACAAAAGCACCAACTCCACCACCCTGATCAACAACCTAGCCAACCTCTGACTCAGACAACTCGCAACAGCACCCCCCCACTCTGCCGGTCACACGCTTGACTCCACCTTCTCCGCAAGCCCCCACGTCTCCTTCAACCACACCACCGAACTCCACTGGACCGACCATTGCTGCATCCACTTCACCTTCAAGAAACCCACCACCCACCACTGCACCCAACAGATGTCTCGTCGCAGCTGGAGCAAAGTCACTGAAGACCAGCTAACTACCACCTTCGCCCAGAGCCCACCCACTGACCCCACCTACCCCGACACCGCCTCCCGCAACCTCAGAAAGTGGATCAATGACTGTGCCAACACGCTCACCCCGATCAAGAAACCCTCCAACAGACATACCAACAAGAAAGCCAGCTGGATCACTGAAGACCTCTGGGCCTCCAAGCAAACCTGGCAAAAGCTGGAGAAGATCTGGCTCCGTGAACGAACACCGGACAGCCACGCAGCCCACAAGAACACCACCCGCAGACACCATCACCTCATCAGATCCGCCAAAAGGGCCTCCTCCAAAGACCGCCTAGACAACAACGAGCACAACAGCAAAGAGCTCTTCAACATTGTGAACGAACTCTCCAACCGCAGCTCAAACACCAACGATGTCCCACCCTTGCAAGGCCTGTGCAACTCGCGGCCCCCTTCTTCCACCGCAAGAGCGCAGACATCCACGACAGCTTCAACACCACGACCGCCCAGACAACCACTGAGACCTCCACCCGCACGTCCACCATCCGCACCAACCGCCTGCTCTCCTGGACCAACATCAACGACGACGACACCATCAAGATCATGAACACCATCCACTCTGGATCTCCGTCAGACCCATGCCCACACCCCATCTTCAACAAATCCAGCACAGCCATCGCACCCCATCTCTGGAAAGTCATCAACACCTCCTTCGAGACAGCAACCTTCCCGGAGATCTGGAAGCACGCCGAGATCAACGCCTTACTCAAGAAACCCAAGGCGGACCGCAAGGACCTCAAGAGCTTCCAGCCCATCTCCCTGCTCCCGTTCCTGGCAAAGGTCAGGAAGACAGTCAACAAACAACTGACCCGCTACCTCAAGAAGAACAACATCCTGGACTCTTCCCGGTCCGGGTTTCGCAGCAACCACAGCACCGAGATTGCCCTCATCGCTGCCACCGATGACATCAAGTCCCTGCTGGACAACGGAGAAACGGCCGCCCTCATCCTTCGATGCGATCTGCCACCACACACTACAAACACGACTCCACAACACCGGGATCCAAGAGAAGGCCCTGGACTGGACCACCTCCTTCCTCTCTGGCAGAACACAGAGCATCCACCTTCTCCCCTTCTGCTCCAAAGCCACCGAGATCATTTGCGGCGTACCCCGGGCTCATCCCTCAGCCCAACTCTGTTTAACATCTATATGACACCGCTCGCACCCGTCGCCCGTTGGAAAAACCTCAACATCATCTCCTACGCTGATGACACCCAGCTGATCCTCTCCCTCACCAAGGACCCCCACACCGCCAAAACCAACCTTCACGAAGGAATGAAGGCCATCCCTGAATGGATGAGGAACAGCCAACTGAAGCTGAACTCGGACAAGACGGAGCTCCCCATCCTCGGATCCACCCCCTTCAGCCTGGGAAGACTCCTGGTGGCCGACTGCACTGGGAACCGCCCCAACATTCACCGACCACGCAAGCAACCTAGGGGTCATCCTCGACTCCACCCTCTCCATGACTAAACAGGTCAACACTGTCTCCTCCACCTTCTTCAACACCCTCTGCATGCTCCGCAGGATCTACAAATGGATCCCCACTAAAACAAGAAAAACGGTCACCCAGGCCCTCATCAGCAGAAGGTTGGACTACGGAAATGCCCTCTACGTAGGAGCCTCAGCCAAACTCCTGAGACAACTCCAACGCATCCAGAATACCTCTGCATGCTTGATACTCAACATCCCTTGCCGCAGCCACATCACACCCCACCTGAGAGACCTGCACTGGCTCCCAGTCAATAAGAGGATAACCTTCAAGCTTCTCACCCACCCACACAAGGCGCTCCACAACACCGGACCAAAGTACCTCAACAGACGACTCAGCTTCTACCCCCCACCCGCCGGCTCCACTCCGCTCCGCTAACCTTGTTCTCACCACAGTCCCCTGCTTCCGAAGAGTGACCTCTGGTGGCAGATCGGTCTACCACCTCGCAGCCAAGACCTGGAACACCCTCCCCATCCACCTACGGCAGACCCAAGACCTGCTGACCTTCAGAAAACTTCTCAAGACTTGGCTTTTCGAGCAGTAGCAGCATTCCCCACTCCAGCACCTTGAGACCCTCACGGGTGAGTAGTGCACTTTACAAATGATATGATTGGTTTCAAACTGCTCTTCTTTTAATACCACACCTCATTCATTCGATCATCTCTAGAATAACAGGAACAGTGTCCATAATTCAGGCTCTCTTTGGGGCCATCCTACTATTAATTCTGCTCATAAAAATGGTTACGCCCTCTGTGGTAACAACTATGTCTGACAGAATACGCCTCTACGCCAAGCTACATCAATACTGTAAAAAATGGAAAAACTTTTCGGCTACCTGCCTCTATCTACTATCTCTATCTAGCTACAAGATAACATTTATCTACACTTATGCAATATGCGTACAACCATCGTTTGATTGCAAAACTTGCCCATTCGACTGGCAAATGAATCTATACCGTGCCAGCATCCCAACAATCGCTCCCGATATCCAGCAGGTAATGCAGTATCTTGAAAACCATGAACGTGATTGTTCTGGCAGTGGAGAAATGGCGGATGCAATGCAAAAAGGTATTGTGACAGAGTGGGATTTCTGCGCAGCCGCGAAAGATCTCCTGCAACGTGTGTCCTTTCACAACATCGCAGATTGCCTCCCTATTCAAATTGCTGCTCCAACATTCGAAGAACATTACTGTCCCTTCGAGGATATGAATTGGATCGCTACGCTTTTCTCAGACGATGGCAACAATAGCCTCTTGGAACATTATGCATCTCAAGCTGCTGAAGAACTCCTGGACTGCAATCTACAAGACCTGTAAGAAACTCATGTTATTCTTAGATGTATTTTTTTCATCTTTTTTTACTTTTTCCTTTACATTTTTTATAATACACTTCAATCCTACTACTCTTATTTAATAACTTTCTAAGTACACTTGGACATTTGAACTCTATCTTAATTATTACCCCTTACGTCTCCACTCAAACCAGGGATCAGTGATGTATGGCCTACGCAAATACGCTATTTACTTGCTAAATTAGCCTAAACCCGACAGCCATTTAAAAACCATGTCTATTCTTTGTGCACATGCCTCTCTGCTTGCCTGTTATTCACAAAGCCCTTTCACACAAATTTACTCATACACAGCCTCTGCTCACAACCTGACGATAAAAATGAAAAAAGATAACTTTGTTTAGTAACTGGTTGGCACTGTGTGGTAACCGTACCCAACCTTTCTTTTCATTATACAATTTAGTCATTCATGTCTAATAGCTATTCTATATGTCACATATAACTGTAACATATAATGTGGAATTCACTCATGCAGGAGCTTCGATTTGATTACAGCAGAAGCAATTGGACTTTCTCTCAGCTCAATGCTTTAGCTCTCTACACAAGAATGTTTTTTTGAAACAGCTGAAGACAATAATGTATGGTTTCATTAGAAAGATACTGAATGTGCTTCTCAGAAGCGCGATGTTTGCATTTATCCTCAAAGTTCCAATGTGGGTAGAACTAGTACCAATTCTGACACGCAGCACATTGAATTTACTGCACAACAGATTGCTGACTGTTCTACTGATGATCCGTTTGTGTTGCAAAAAAGCACTGCCAGGGTACCTCAAATGTTTGATGATTATATTTTGCAATTCCTTTTTTTGTTCTTTCTTTTTTTTAAAGGATACATGTGGTCATCGTATCTTACCTTTATTTTCCTTATAGAATTTAGAGTCATTCAAGTGTAATAGCTATTGTTTATGTCACATGGAACTGTAACATGTAATATGGAATTCACTGATGCAGGAGCTTACGTTTGAATACAGCAGAAGTGGTTCAACTTTCCATCAGCTGGATGCCCTAGCTCTTGCACCAGTGGGTCCAATTATGGCACTTAAATAAAGACACTTTGGGGCAGATTTACAGGCCCCTTGCGCCGCTTTTACGCCACCGTTGCGTCACTTTTGTGACGCAGTGGCGGCGCAAAAGATGCACCATGGTGCAGGGTATTTACAATGTGACGCATCTCCCAGATGCGTCACGTTGTAAAGCCCTGCGTCAGAAGAGGCGTACCATCGCAGGGGGAGGCGTTCCTGCGCAGGAATGCCTCCCAAAAGTGACTGAGTGAAATCTACAAGATTTCACTCAGTCACTTTTGGGCTCATGCTGCGTCAAAACCCTGTGCCTGCTTGAAGCAGGCGTAAGGATTGATGCAGCATTGTACACATAGGGCCCCCCTGATCATTGCTGGAGCTGCGTCGCGCTTGCGACGCAACTCCAGAATTGCGACGCTTTTTTTGCCCCATGGTGCGCCGCATTGTAAATGCGGCGCATCATGGGTGGCAGAGCTGCGGCGCACAATTACTGGCGCATCCTTGCCGATATGCAGGGATGCGCCAGTAATTGTAAATCTGCCCCTTTCTATATAATTTCAAACTCCATCCCTTTATTACACACAGCCACTTTCTCAGACACATCTCACATCACCATTTGTCTTCTGTGCCATTGCAACATTCTGAATTATATTCTTCACGATTATTTATTTGTTCCTGCTTGCTAAAACACTTAATTCCAGTCTTCAGACGGTAGGGGTGAGTAGTTCGCTTCCCACTCCCTGTATAGTATAAACACATACTAACACTACTTACACAAGTATGCTACAGCGGCTAGTATCCTACAGCACCCACAGCACATCACTTTACAGCAATAAACTCTTCTGCCAGTATGCTACAGAGCACTCAGCTCACAGTTTAGGCACACACTTTCATTGCCGAGTTCACCGGCCCCTCACCTCTGACCATCTCACAGTGGGCGAAACAGGACTTTCACACCGGTAGGGGTAAATACTTTGCTTCGGCCAGTATGCTACAGCGCCCAGAGCACATCAGTTTACAGCACTCAGCTCATGGTTTACATGCACGCTTTCATTCCTGAGTGTACAGGCACCTCCTCTCAGCACCATCATACAGTGGGCAAAACAGCACATTCACACAGTAAGGGTTAAATACTTCCCTTCACACCCCCTCTATAGCACACCCTAAACACCCCACAGAGGTTACAGTGCTCCTACCCTCCTCTTTCCCACTTTTTTCACCCTTTTTCCCATTACTCACTTCAACGGAATCACAAAATGGCGGCTGAACACTTCCTAGTTCCACCCGCTTTCAGCCAATCAGCAACAAGCTTGTGCTCGTAACGCCTCAGGCAATCAGATGGCAGAATTCCGAAATATCGATATCTGTAAATGTCGATATTTCTCAAAAACTACTGAACGGATTTACACCGCAAAAGCGTGCTTTCTAGACCAAGACCCTTTTCCCTGCCAAGTTTGGGGTAATTCCGTTCACCCGTTCGACCTATAGCCTTGCCTAAAATTTCCTATGGAAATTAACATGGAGAAAACACGTTTTGGGACCCCACTTATTTCTCGCCCCCTCACCCTTGACGAATCACCCTCAAACTTTTAACATAGGAGCTGATATTAACAACGAATTAGTTTTGAAAATTTCATGACGATTCATTAAACGTCGCAAAAGTTATAAGCAAAACAGAAAATTCTTTTCCTATGAAAACTAGGTCCTAACTATAACTGCCTACTGGTGACCGCCAGTAGGTAATATACACACATACATATATATATATATATATATATATATATATATATATATATATATATATATATATATATATATATATTACATCAGCTTGGTGATTAGAAGGCATTGTGCAATGGTTGCGTTGTTTGTTTTGGTTTCTTGTGCCAAGGTGATGTCATAGACATTGCACCATGGTATCTGGTACTTGGCTTGACGTCGCAGTCCTGACAGATGCAGTTTGCCAAACTATGTACATTCGAAATTGTCCATTAGGGGGCTCAGTTTATCTTAATTTTGTTGGTAGAAAGGGCTTTCTATTAGTAAGCTATAGTGGTTGACTACCTCTCTGACAGGGATGTAGACTAGTGCTATCATTTCTTTGATTTCGAAAGTGAATTTAGTGTAAGTGGAGCATTCTACACTAAGGGCCTGATTACGAGTTTGGTGGTTAGGCACTAGGTTTGCCCTGTTGCTGCACCACCAAACCGGATGTCAGGACATCCGCCAGATAACAAGTATTTCTCGTGTCTGGCGGGCTTTTCTGTAATGTTACCTCTGCAGTGCCACAGAGAATTGGCACCGCAATGGGAATGCCAAAAACAGTTCCTGCAAGGCATGGATTTAAATCCCTGCATGCACCCCATGGCCCAGAGTCAACAGGAGGTCCTGTAGGGCCCCCTTTTTTTCCTCTCCACCATGGTGTTCATGGAGGAAACAACACCATGAAAACCATGGTGGAGAGGAAACTTGTAATATGCTTGGCAGGACCGCAGCGATACCGCCAAGCATACTGCTGCCTCCAGTGCTTAATTTGTAGAAATATTAAGTGCCTGGGCTATGGTCGGATGGCCACTACAGCTTGCACCACACATTGACCCTGCCAGCTGCCAATGACAGTAACAACACAACACAACTACTAACCATCACACTCTTACGAAGGCAACAGTTCATAATATTCCGGGCGCCCAAAGCTATAAGAATGCAGTGAGAGACAAGTATTAGTAATTGTAAATGAAGATTGAACTAATAAACAGCTGTTGTTGTGCTCATGCCTAAATAAGCCAGGCAGCACCGCCAAGTGGCTGACTGTCATAAGGCCTAGTGCTGCAATTAAGTACCGGGGCGCATGACCGGAAACCACTGACTCAAATTAAGCACTGAATGCAGCTCACATGCTGAGGGCAGCGCATCATTATCTCTGAAGCCTTTTCTGAGGATGTCAGACATACATGAGTTTTCCAGCAAACTTCCACCCTCACATTTTGGAGATAACCTCATTGACTTGATTACTAATAGGCCGATAATTATTGCATTCAGGAAACATCCTACTTTAGGGTGTTTTAAATCTATCTGATGCAATAATTATAACTTTTGGGGAATGCAGACGGATATTAATGCTAATTGACCCAACATCTGCATGCCCTGGTAAACACCAGCTTTTCCCCTTGTTAAATTCTAGCAGGGTTGATTTGCGACAAAGATTGATAGGTTCAATCTTTGTCGCACCTAGTAATTACCAGTGAAATTTTAGGATCACAGTTTAAGGGGTCACTTGTAACTAGGCTGTAATAGTCTTGTTCTGCGAAACCCTGAGGAATGCAAATTTTGTGCGTGCACATATAGAATACTATTGTGCACTTTCTTATCATTAAATATAAGGTAGGGCGGGGATGGACCTCCCATGTGCTCTGATACAACCTAAGACTACTCAGCTTATTTCATCTGTTTGAAACATAAATGTTTTGATGAGAACTATGCTTGTATTAATTTGTTTTTGTAACATTGTTTGGTTCACTACGTGTTAGCACAGTCATCTTCCAAGAGCGAGAAAAGATGGCGAGCTACCATTATATTTTAATTGTTTTCCTAAGATTGGTTGGTCTGTATAAGTGTCCAAGTCTGCCATCTTGCATGGCTGTACAAAGATGGTAGCCTATATCCCTTCCAATAACATTCCAGTGACAGTAATGTCTCTCGATTCCACTGGAGTGCCCCATGAACTTTCATCCACATCACCAGCCTGTTCCTCCCAATATAAAGAGGAATCATTTATATCATTAAACATGCCTTTTCAAGCACAGTCCTCTCCTCTCCCTATTTTGAAAATAAATTACATTCCAAGCAGATTCTCACATAATAGTGACTGTGACAATGCTAGCTACAGGACGGCTGACTCACAGTATAAAAATGACAACAGTAAAATGCTGTTATCAGAAATATTTAAGACGCTTGCACTTCTACACTGTCTTAAATTTCAAGTTAGAACACCTGTAATATAGCTCAGTGGGTTAATGCCCAGTAGCAAAGATTTGAATACAACATGAGATTCTTTAGTTCTATGTCTTTATTTTGAAGTCAATTAAATGAGCACAGCCAGTTAGCTTTTAAAGTACTATGAAGTCCCACAACGAAGTCGCTAAGTACAACACTAAAAAAATAGGTTATTCTTTACATGTTGCAGAAAGAGTTACTGTCCCTGACACGCATCTTACCAGCATGGCTTCTGCCTGACTGCAGCAGGAAGCGGGCTGCCCCATATTAGCAAACTGAATCGAGACACCAGAATCTCAGACTACACATTACTGAGACTGCCTTTTAGTTTGATTTACATGAGGCCTGCTGCGTAACAGGCTGCTTCTGTCTTCTGTCTTCGGCAGCCGATTAGTGCGGAGGCTGCGCAGTATGCTGGGGCGGGCCGTGGGCGAAAACAGTAATCATTGGTCCCACTCGGGACCCACACTTGATGATTTGCCAAGCAAGGATGGGGCCAGACTAATAACATATTTTCCAGGCATCTTTGGTAGCACTACTGTGATTGATTGTAGTGACTGGTGAGCTGAAGCAGGGACCAGGGTGCCGGTTTCTGGCAGTGTGTGTGTCTCATAATAGGTTTGGTGTCTGCTGCGTCCAATTTGAAATATTTTAAGCAGTCAAGTGAAATCAGCTCTTCGCCGCCACTGGGGAGACCCATGTGAACGCAGAGAGCACTGAGCAGACAGCAACTAATATCATACGTAGACAGTGGTGCTGAACACGGGAAATTACAGGCACAAATTAAGCACTGGCTGGATCTAAATGGCCGCGCCAGGGCATGGGGGTTCCCTGGCAGCTGTGGCAGGACAATGGCGTTGCCACTGCCCAAATTATAATAGGGCATCTGGAAGATTTCCAACACCATGCCCCCGAAGGTACGTGGACCGCCAGCCTCAAGTCAAAAATAAGCCCTGAGTGTAGATTTTTGGAGGTGTTGTCATATACTTTGATTAAAGTGATATTAACAGGCTTGTATGGCTGTGTAAGGGTATATACATACTTTTAGAATTGTTTGAATCATATCTTGTTGGGGGTAGTCATTATTTGTATGTTAATTGCAACAGTCCTGTGCACACATAAAGTCAAAACGGAGTATGTTTGTATTCTACACATAAAAACACAATAATCGCTGAGGTTTTTCTTGCTTCTTTTAATGCTTGTTGGCACAAAACTAGCCAGCCAACACGTGTTTCGTCAGAGAAACAGTGATCTCCGACTCTTCAGGGCACAGAAGTTGTGCACTCCTCTATACAGGAGATTAGGTTTTTGTTAATTCCATTAGTACAACATGTGTATGACTGTATTACAAATTCATGATTATTAACATTAACATATTCGTTCTCTTGCTTTGTATTGCTCTTCTACGGAGATTGTCATTATTGTATGCTATGCCCATCCAGGGAGAATATTCACTTTATGTCACATTTTCTGTCACTTTGAAAGGCACACCTTGTGCACATTGTGAAATTTTGTCAGCAATGAGGGGGAGGCGCATGATACACCTGTTCACGTGTGTGACGCTTTCTGCTTCTCCTGTCACCTTTCCTTCGTACTGCCGTGACTCTCATATGCCTATGTCATTGGGACACCTGAATACTCATCACGTCCGTATTATGGTCGCGCAATAACTCCACTCCACGCTGTTACTTAAAGCGTAAAAGGCCAGTTTATTAGGACAAGGTTGCAATCATTTAGACTTATTAACAGTACATCAATGCAAGAAATATACATTCCCATCCCCATACCCAGGCATTCTCCATTCCGCCTTCTCCAAACCATCTCACCTGTTTGACTCTTCCCCATTCACTCGATAACCTCCTTCCTTTCCCCATTCTCCCCTTCACTTGCCCTCCAAGCATCCTCTGTTGACTTTGCCTTCATTGCTCATTGCCTCCCGTGTCCCGCTATCAGTCACCTGTGTACCGTTCTCCCCCCACCCGAGGGGTGGATCCGCCCGTATGTGACTCACCACCCCTCCAAAGAACCGTACCGCCTCAGCTTTGCAAACCGCCCTAAACTGGCACCCCTGACCTAAACCACCCTTAGTCCTTCGCTGAAAACCTGTAGGGTGGGTGGGTGGACAAACTTTCTCTAACCCTCCCGGTGGTGCTAAGGTGTCAGGAAGAGGCCGGATCTTCCTCTCCTGTCACCTTATATGGCCTCCCAATCCCACCCCTTCCTTTGACCCCTCTAGCCCGCCCCCTCACCTTGTCCTTCCGCTATTGCGCGAAAACCCCGGGGGAAGACTGGTCTGCGACCTTCGCTTCCCCCGGGGGCCGCATCAAGCAATAACTACACTCCACGCTGTTACTTGAAGCGTAAAAGGCCAGTTTATTAGGACAAGGTTGCAATCATTTAGACTTATTAACAGTACATCAATGCAAGAAATATACATTCCCATCCCCATACCCAGGCATTCTCCATTCTGCCTTCTCCAAACCATCTCACCTGTTTGACTCTTCCCCATTCACTCGATAACCTCCTTCCTTTCCCCATTCTCCCCTTCACTTGCCCTCCAAGCATCCTCTGTTGACTTTGCCTTCATTGCTCATTGCCTCCCGTGTCCCACTATCAGTCACCTGTGTACCGTTCTCCCCCCACCCGAGGGGTGGATCCGCCTGTATGTGACTCACCACCCCTCCAAAGAACCGCCAACCAGGGAACCCCCGGAGGGCGGTTCCCTGCCCCACCCCCCCGTGTGCATCGAATGCATCCGCCACCCTGTGGCGACCGGTGGCTGACCAGCCACCACCTTACCGCACGTCTCGGGCACACAAATAACCTAATGCGAGGCAATCCCCGACCAAGAGGATGCCCCCCTGTCGCGGTAAAGGACCAAGCCCACTTTTGTTCGCAATCTGTGTAATCCGACCTTCGTCGTGCCAAACCCTGTCAGTGACATGAGTCCCTTTTTGCTGGTGAACGACCATCCACCACCTGTATCCGTGCCCCAGATTCCCATTCACATTCCCAAGCAGTTGTCGGGAAGCTGCCTGCCTTTCCAAGGTGAACGACCATCCACCAACCATTACTGCGTCCCGCAACAAAGCACATTTTCCGGGCCATTCGATGCTAAAGGTGCCCCCCCATGGTGACTGACCATCCACCACCATTCCTGCACCTCAAGGAAGTAAATAGGAATTCTGTCCAACATTGAGCGCAACGAAGGTACCCCTCCAGATGAAAACGGCCATCCACCCTCCGCTCGCCGCCAGGGCAACAGAGAAAAATTCACAGGCCAAACATCCACCCCCTGCTTGCCGCCAGTGCAACAGAGAAAAGATTCACAGGCCAAACGTCCACCCCCTGCTTGCCGCCAGTGCAACAGAGAAAAAATTCACAGGCCAAACATCCACCCCCTGCTTGCCGCCAGTGCAACAGAGAAAAATTCACAGGCCAAATATCCACCCCCTGGTTGCCGCCAGTGCAACAGAGAAAAATTCACAGGCCAAACATCCACCCCCTGCTTGCCGCCAGTGCAACAGAGGAAAAATTCACAGGCCAAACACAGGCTCCAAAAAGGCGCCCCACTCCTCAGTGAACGACCATCCACCTTTTTGCTTGCCCCCCATTCGAACCGCCAGGATTCTCGGACCAGAAACCTCGCTCATGTCAAGCTTCCCCTTTTCAGTGAACAACCATCTCCATATTGCGTGCCTCCATTGGAAACAAATTTCGAATGAACCGAAACTGTGTGCGTCACAAGTGCACTCCCCCGCGGTGGGTGACCACCCACCCATTTGCTAATTCAAATTAAACCGATAGGATCCTTGGACCAAAACCCCGCTCATAGAAAAAAGAGCCCAGTTTGCGGTGAACGATCATCCACCCTTTGCTTGCCTCCAATCGAACCTGCCAGGACTCTCGCGGCCGAAACTGGCTCCTGCCAAGCGCCCCACGAGCGGTGAACGACCATCCACCCGCTCGCTGGTTAACCACTAAAACCAAATACAACTGGGACCGAAACTTTATGCGTTATCAGTGCACCCCCCACGGCGGATGACCATCCCCCATGTACTCATCCCAATTGAAACAGATAGGATTCCCAGGCCAAACCTAGTTAGTGCCAAGTCCCCCCTGTTTTGGTGAACGGCCATCCACCTTCTCGTCCACCTCCACTGTAAACCTATATGATGCAATGTGACCAACAGCTTACTTGGGAAGTGCGCCCCCTCCGAGGTGGACGACCATCCACCCTACGCCTGAATTCAGCGTCTCAAAAGATTCATGCAGGACCAAAGCCGCATTTGACAAGCACCCCCTCCAAGGTGAACAACCATCCACCTCACAAGGCCGTCTCCCGTGTACACAGCCAGCCTTCTTGTTTTTCATTTCAAACTGTACCAAGCTCCCCCATTGCAGCGCCCCCCGCCCAGCACCGTAGTGTGTAAGTCAGTTCGCCCTCCCTATGTGATTGCACCGTACCTTTAAGGAATATTTAACCTTAGGATTCCTGATGCTCAAGAAGCACTCCAAAGCATGCTGTTCTCTGCCGATGAACATATAAGCCCACCGTGAACAACTCTTGGTCTATAATAAAATTCAAGACGCCTGCATAGTCACCCCACCTAGTCTCACACAACTCAGAGCGTCAGATGGGTCACAGTGGATCCCACTACAGGCAGTGAACGACTATTCACCACCCGGGCCTGTATCCCGCACACATAACGATTGTCGGGCCAACTCCCGCCAGGCGAGGTGCACGCCCCCACCCCCCATCGTGGACGACCATCCACTCTCTGTACCACTGTCCTAGTGTAAGTGAATAACCATTCCCCACCATCCATGTACCGGGACTGGTGCCACCCCTTGCCAAAAAAGGGGGGGGCACCTCCAATCACCCCCAAACAGGCCCATCACCAGGGCGTCATGGCCTGGACCTCCAAATCCTCAAACCCCCCGGTCGTCATCCCCCAAGCACCAACCATGCTTTCGACCAGGGTACTCCTTGCTCCAGTCACCATGAACATATCCCCGCCATCAGCCCCGTGATAACGCCAGACCTGACATATCCCAGTAACAGTTCACCCCCTCCTGTATCCTCAAATCAGGGCAACGATATGTCTTATGACCCAACGGCCATTGTACTGGCACCAACTTCCACGTTAACACATCCCCCTGCCAGCATCCCCCGGGATAACGCCAAACCTGACATATCCCCATAACGGTTCTTCCCTCCTGTATCCTCAAATCAGGGCAACCATGCTTCTTGTGACCCAACGGCCATCGTACCGGCACAAACAGCACCAGTAACACCTCCCCCTGCCGGCATCCCCCGGGATAACGCCAGACCTGACATATCCCAGTAACAATTCTCCCCCTCCTGTATCCCCAAAGCAGGGCAACCATATTTCTTGTGACCCGACGGCCATCATACTGGCACAAACGTCACCGTTAACACATCCCCGGGATAACGCCAGACCTGACATATCCCAGTAACAGTTCTCCCCCTCCTGCATCCACAAATCAGGGCAACCATATGTCTTGTGACCCAGCGGCCATTGTACTGCCACAAACGTCATTGGTAACACATCCCCCGCAAGCAACCCCCGGGATAATGCCAGACCTGACATATCCCAGGAAAATTCTCCCCCTCCTGCATCCCCCAATCAGGGCAACCAACACATCCCCCGTACAGGCACAAACTCACCGCCCCCATCCCAATGCAATGAGAAAACCCACCCGATCCAGGCGACCGCCTGGTTCCCACTCAACTTCCAGATCCTGATGATAGAAAAAGGAAAAATGAGCCCGCAAGCCCACCTCGTGGTCCCTATCCCTCGTACACAGTCATCCTAACACCTCCGCAAAACCCATGCCCCAAATACCTTTCTTGCACAGACCCATAATGTCCTCCCGGCACCCCAAGTCAGCAGCCCCCCAGAAACCAAACGCCTCAGCAGATGACCCTGCCACAACACAGCCTGCCAACACCCAAGGCCAATAAAATCAGGAGAAAAAGCCTTTCCCCTTTGGAATGAAAAACACCGACCCCCCCAATGTGCTTTACCCTCCATACGCCATGCACGACACCCAACCCCCATTGGCCCCCAAACACACCGACACTAATAACGCCGCTGCCCAGCCCCCACTGCCCACGTCCGGGCACACCGTTGACACAACTAGCGCACCGCCGCTCTCCGCTCGAAGTGCGTGCGCCCAGCTGGGTGCCCCCACCGTTCAGCACAACCCCACCTGCAGCAACGGAAAAACTCCTAAACCGTCTAGCACCGCAGGCAAAGCGACACATCCAGGAAACTAAGACCTGTAAACCATCCGTTAGAACCCTTCACAACCAGCCCAACACCCTGCTGTGGCTAGCCCAAACCCCCCCCCCCCAGGCCACCTACCATGCACAACCAAAATCAGGCTGCCTCCTTTTCCTTAAAAACTACTGAGAGCCCCTGCCCGTCACCACTGGACCATCTTTTCCAGTAAGCCCCACTCGAACGACCCCCGGTTAGCCAGCCGCAGCAAAACCCACTCAGCCCCAGCCCTTCTCACACAACAACCATTCCACAAGCAATCCCTTTACACACCCCTTCACACTTTGCCTTTAAACTCCATACCCACACTCGTGCATCTTATACATAACATTATATATGACATTGTCTGAGTAAGAATCCGTTTTGGTCACTGCGCGATCCCCCGATGGAGGGCAGGCCGCCGCGGACCCCCCTACTGCTTCTGGCCAGCGTTAGGAGGCCGTTATGCGCCCCACTGGCATCGCACCTACCGCCGGGCTCAACCACCAGCTTCGTTTCGCCGCCCAACCGGGTCGTTATAACCAGGCGGGTCCAAGCACCACCGGGCCTCATGCCGTGCTGGCAGTCCCTCACCCCTGACCCCCGTACCCCACACCGCGACACTCGCAAACTCCGACAAGGAAAAACCCCGGTGCCTGAACCCCCCCCCAGGCCACTCATGCCCCAGACCCCAAGCTATCTCCAGTGCCCCATGCCCACTAACTGGCGCATGCCACCAAGCCGGAAGGGCCCATGCCCCGACCTCGCTGCTAGAAAGGAGAGTCCTAGAAGCAACCGGTGTCAGCCCCCAAGCATCATCGGTAACCGATGCACCACAGCCCACCGCCTAACCACACCCGGAAAAAACCCGCTACACCATTGAGGTGCCCTTGCCTGTAGCAGGGGATGGGCTTCCCCTGTAAAGCCGGAGAAACAACTGCCATCAAAATGCAACACAAACGCCCCCCCCCGCTAGGGAGAAGCCCCGGCCCCCACCCCCAGGCCAGCAAGCGCCCCCCCCCTGCACCAAGGTCCCACGCAGCCACGCGATCAGGCCGAAAACCCAGCCCCCCTCCCCCCCCACCCAAGGCGCACGTGCAGCAGCCCCCCACCGCCCGCCCCCAGCACAGGGCGCCCCCCCTGCCTGAAAGCTCCGGTGCGTCCAGCAGCGAGTCCCGGCGTGTCCCATCGACGCATTGCCGTCAGTCACCCTTGGGGAGCGAGTGGCTTGCAGTCAGCCCTCGTGTTCACCCACTAACCTCCTCAGTTTGCTGGGAACTGTCAAGGCATTTCCCCGTCCACGGATGCAAATCGGACCCCCCCCCCTCAAGGTGCGCGTAGCAGGATCCCCCGCCCGCCCCCAGGACAGGAGACCCCCCAACCCCTCCCCTACCTGCACCTCCGACGGGACCAGCGGCGAGTCTCCCACGCCAAAACCACCACCGTCGCAGCACACCTCTCTGGGGACATCGCAAATGTGGATGATCTCCCCAGCCTTGCCGCGTCACGCAGCAGGCCCACAAATTCTAAAAAATCCACAAACTTTCTCTAACCCTCCCGGTGGTGCTAAGGTGTCAGGAAGAGGCCGGATCTTCCTCTCCTGACACCTTATATGGCCTCCCAATCCCACCCCTTCCTTTGACCCCTCTAGCCCGCCCCCTCACCTTGTCCTTCCGCTATTGCGCGAAAACCCCGGGGGAAGACTGGTCTGCGACCTTCGCTTCCCCCGGGGGCCGCAATGTGCACGATACATCTCTCATCTGGTTTGCACTGTAAGGCCACACTAATTGAAACGTACTCCTTTCAACTTGTTCTTTCATATTAGAACAAGCCGCACAGACCATTCATTGTATCAGTGCACCATATCGAACATGGATGTCAGTGATCCGTCTCTGGGCAATATATGTCCCATTGTTTCTGGCCACATCTACTTACAGTCTCTAATTAGCTCTTTTGTTGGGCAGGCCACCGTTTATTGTATTCTCACACTCATGACACATTACAAATGTATTCATCTCTAAGACAACGCATTTGTACTCTTCCTGCTTTCCTCCTCTCATGGAAATTTGTATTCCTCCTTCTTGACTGACACCTATACCCCCTATTTATACGGTTTGGGGATGGTGTGCCATATTATTGTATAACTACTGATTGCATCACGTGGGATGAAGTCTTTCTTCTATATCAATTTCGACCTATGGAGTACTACCCCACGGATTTCCTCGTTTCCGGTACTTTGGGTTCCATAGCACGGTCTAGTGGTTGCAACCCGGGAGGGTATTTCACCTCCAGTTTGGATCTACAGTTGACTTCCAGATTAATCCAGCAACCGCCAACACATGGGGTCCACGTCCGATTCATGTAAGCACATTAAACGCCTTCCAATAGATTGCACACTAAATAATAGTGTTTAAAATACTTTCGTGCTACTACAGTGGCGCAGGGGTTTTGGGACCTGTCTCAATTTTTTATTGTATTTACTTTAGAATTCATCGACACTTATCCCGTGCCATAGAGGACCGGTTTTAGATACTTTGGCCTCAAACTTGAGTGGTTCTGATTGGATACTTTACTGCACCCGGTGTAATGGTCCTGTCTCGGGTAGGCTTGCGTGTATTTTGATGGGCCTTTCTGCTTATATTCTGTGCTGATTGCCCTTCAGAGAAATGATCCATTCCTCACAGACTCCATATTGGCGTACAAAATATACAGCATATATTCAAGTTGAGGCTGATACTGATTGTGGTCGCAGAGATTTAGCTACGTGAAACACCGTCAACATTTATGAGGCTCACTTGCTGATTATTAACTTTGATTTTAATACAGAGAATACTATCCTGTCCCTGATACCCTATTGATGTGGATGCAGAGTACACGTCTTGCCGCTATCCTGATGAGCATCCTTCATCCTTAATATATATTCACTTGACCCATTGTGCGCTTACACCCCCTTGTTCCTCCTTGCCCTGTCCCCCGCCACACTGCAGCCCCCCTTGTATATACTTTGTCCAATATTTAATGTTGCAAGGCTTTGCCTGCTATGTACTTGTTCTCCTTTTCTCCCTGTTTTCTCTATTAGAATTGACAATACGCATCCGTTATCAGGTATGCCTAATGCTTAGTCCCTTTGAGTTTTATACCATTGTATTTATTGTCATTTTGCAATTTCAACCACCATCCCTTTTCTTTCCAGTTCTGGACACTTGGCCTGTGTTTTTACTCTTGACCATTTCCTCAGTATCCTTTGACCCCGATCGGGTTGGAATTTTCACCGGTACAGGGGTGAATTCCCGGCTTTTAAGCTCTCTCTATTGTAATTAACCTACTTAATAGGATCAGTGGAATTCAACTTTGTCTTCCACCAACTTAATTCTCCTCCCCATTTTTAAGCATTGTTTTCTTAAAACACCCTCTTCTCCCCCACCCACCTTTTTGTATCCTTTCATTGTAGATTGCACATACCATCTATTACGACTTGGGTATGTCTTTCTCTTGCTTCCATGAGTGATTTAGTGCTATCACTCTGGGATGTTTTTTTTTGGTGATGTGTGTGGATGTCTGTCACATGTATCTACTCTCTTCAATCAGACACATGCACACTTGGTGATAGGGATTGTATCTCTCCATATTTAATTCACAAGGGGCACAGTTGTGTTTTCACACTGTACTCCTGTGCATGAATATCTGTTCACTTGATAACACTTGGCATTTTCATATTCATTAGTCACATGCAGTGGAATTTATGATGGTACATACAGGAGTACCTGGAGTCTCCTCCTATGTTGGTTTCCACGAGTGCTGGATGATTCACGGTTTCTGTAATCGTGTTATCTGTTCAGTAACCAAACTATGTATAACTTGTACTGAGCGAGTTCCTTTTTATCAATTCCAGCCCTGAAGAGTCGGAGATCACTGTTTCTCTGACGAAACACGTGTCGGCTGGCTGTTCTTTGTGCCAACAAGCATTAAAAGAAGCAAGAAAAACCACTGCGATTATTGTGTTTATGTGTAGAATACAAACATACTCTGTTTTGACTTTATGTGTGCACGGGACTGTTGCAATTGTTATATGTGGCTGGTTTTCCAACACAAAGTAAGGGGTAAGTAGGGTCGCCCCTTTCCTGTTAACACCATAGTAAATAGTTCTATGTCCATTTGACCTCCGTATAACTTGCAGAGCGCCAGTGTTTCCTTTACACTAAAACCCTTTTTCTTAGCATCATAATTATTTGTATGTTGTTTTATATTATTTAGGAGCTCATAAAAGTTGCTGCTTTGTTTGTTTGGTAGTAAAGCATATACAAAAAGGATAGTGGGGTTTCATGTTTACTAATTATGGTGCCTATTTGAGTGAATGGTTTGGGATACATTTTGAAGGTCCCATACATCATCCAGGTTTTGACATTGGGTACGTTTCATTAGGTTGTTTGCAGTATTGCCAATTAGGATTAATTTTCCATTATTTAAATTGTCATGTCATATGTGGTATTTTTTAATGGTCAGGTACATCTATATCTCGGTATGTTATAGGGGAGGCGAGATATCAATGGTGTTTTTTAGTGGAGATAGGTGGTAGTTGGGTTGTAACACATATGGGGAATTTGAGTAGTATGACTTTCAGGATCGCCCTGAAACTTTGGGAAGTTGTTGAGTACACTCCCACGAAGGTTTCTGGCATAAATTCTTTTTAAAAAATCGTCCCCCAAGGGCCCTCACAATCTTTCGAATACTGATGTACGCACCAGACGGAAAAACAACAAATCGTGTATCCACAAGCACTCGAATAAATAAATAGAATTAAAACACCATTCGTCCGATCGCCATGAAACTTTGGGAAGTTGTTGAGTACACTCCCGCGTAGGTTTCTGGCATACATTTGTTTTAAATATCGGCCCCCAGGGCCCTCATAATCTTTCAAATACTGATGTACACACAAGACGGAAAAACAAAAAATCGTGTATCCACAAGCACACAAATAAATAAATAGAATTAAAACAGCATTCATCCAATCGCCAGGAAACTTTGGGAAGTTGTTGAGTACACTCCCGCGAAGGTTTATGGCATAACTTTGTTTTAAATATCGGCCCCCTAAGGCCCTCATAATCTTTCGAATACTGATGTACACACCAGACGGAAAAACAAAAAATCGTGTATCCACAAGCACTCAAATAAATAAATAGAATTAAAAATACACTTTTAAATGTTTTCCATATTAAAATGAATAAGTTTCAATAAAAATGACACAATGTAAATTGAATGTTATCATAACGAGTTTCCTTGAATTTCCTTTCTTCGGAGATCGCAGCAACGTGCGACGGGTAAGCTAGTATCTTAAAAGATTTCCTTGACTTCTATTCTGTATCATTTGGGGTGACTGAGTTCTTTTACATTTATTGCAAAATTCGTTTTCGTAGTTGCCTTCTATAGCATGCATTTAAATAATATTTAGTTAATTCCAGTAAAGGGTTTCTGTTGATGCACTTTCTTGGCAGCAGTTGTAGCCCACATGGTTTATTAATTGTTCACTTTTCTATGAAGTGTTATGTTTGGCCTCTCCTGCTATTGTATCTGTAAATACTTTATCAGTATAAATATAATATGAATTGACTTTTGCTTCCTTGTTATTAATATTTATTTAAATTGGTTATTAGCTATTTATTTATTTACCTATTAATTTTATTAAGTAAATGCTTTAGACTGATAATTGTATCAATTTAATACTATTTTAATGTTTTAATGTCTGGTTGCTATTCCTTTACGAAATGGATTACATATATTTGTCGCTTTTATGAATTTATGTTTTTGTTAAAATCGAATAAAGCATTTCTGATTCTGAATCTAACATTTACCTGTATGTTCTATTGAGATGTTTTGCACGATTTTGAAGCTTTTGTTTACCTTGTTTGAACATAGAGCAGGTGGTGAATTTTCTTTTGAAAGAGAAAATTCAACTACATTAACTAAATATGGTCTTTTTTTGCAAGTTTGTCAAGGTTTAGAGAGTTAGGTTTATTTTTGGTCATTGGTTGGAAGAGTTTTTAAATTAATATTAATGCATTCTTACTTTATTATGTACTCTTGGTGCTTTGTTATAGTTTATACTTTCTGGCAGTTTGTTTGGAAGTGTTTTTTTCCTTATGTAGTCTATGTAAAATATAAAAGTTACAGAGTGTATTACTATTTATTTGTTAAAGTATATTTTTTAGTTTAACAACAGTTAATTTTTAGTTAAAATATAGTTATCACTTACTTAAGTTTGTACTTGTAGAGAGGATTTAGTTCTGTTTATAATCGTTCTTGTGAGAATCTGGTAGAGCTTCCTCCTCTTGCAGCGTTTATTGTTTTTGGAGTACTTGGTTGTTTTAATTAGTGCGCCTTTTATAGTGTTGACTTACTTGTTTGTTTGATTTTACTGGTTAAAGTGTTTATAATGTTATTTTATTGGTTGGTTTAGTATAGTTTGATTTTTACATCAGTTGAGTCCTTGTTTGGTAAACACTATGTTATATTTTTTTTGTCGTACAATATATAGTTTGCTTTATTTATATGTCAATTAAGTTGTGTGTATATATATCTATATAAATAAAAATGTAAATGTTCGTTTCTTCAAAATCGCAAATATCCAAAAGTTCTTCACCGATTGCTTTGAAATTTTGACACAACGTTGGATTCGAATTTGCGCGTGTTTTTATATAAACAACGGTGGATTAGAATACACGCGTGTCAAATATGTGCGTGTATTTAATCGAAAGTCCGAACAGACACATAAAAATGTCAATGTTCGTTTGTTCAAAATCTAAAATCTCCGAAAGTTCTTTAACGATTGCTTTGAAATTTTGACACAACGTAGGATTCTAATACGTGCGCGTCCGATATGTGCATGTTTTTCATCGAAAGGCCGAACAGACCCTATCGATTTGGTTGCTGCGCAACAACTACAAGGGACGCATAGAGACAATAGTCTACATATAATAGGATGGACAGTTGGTGTCAGGATGGCAGACCGGGAAGTGGGTGGAGGGAGGGGGAGGAGTTGGTTCACTTGCAACGTTAGCGCGTGTTTATATATACACAACGTTGGATTCGAATAAGCGTGTATTAGGATGGATAGTGGGTGCCAGGATGGCAGACCGGGAAGTGGGTGGAGGGAGGGGGGTGGGGGGAGGAGTTGGTTCACTTTACAACATTAGCGCGTCTTTATATATACACATCGTTGGATTCAAATACACGCGTGTCCAATACGTGCATGTTTTTTAATCGAAAGGGCGAACAGACCCTATCGATTTGCTTGCCACGCAACAACTACAAGGGACGCATACAGTCAATAGTCACAAAAGCATATTGTATACCCACAAGCATTGTGGAATTAAACATATTAGAAATGTGCGCTTACTCTTTTCTTTCTCTTCCATTTAATCAGACTGAGCCACAGCAACGCGTGGCCAGGTACAGCTAGTATATATATATATATATATATATATATATATATTCATACCGTCCTTTTGTTTTGCACATGGTGTAGAGAAAAAAATAAATAACGTAAAGGAAACTGCCGTGCTGTGGATTCTGTTTGTGCTGTGGATGCTCTGGTGGGGACCTGCCGAGTTGTTCTGAAGATATATTTAGATATATATATATATGGGCAACAGTGTTTGCATCGAATGCGATATATCGCATGTCATTACAAGCCGTTTGTTACAAAGACTGCGATCCCAAGTTGTTACAATGACTTGCTGTGGGGGCAGATAGTGTTGGATTTACAATTCAACACCTTCACTGCTATCGCACAAACTGGAGCAGGAATAGTAAATTATACTATTCCTAAGACATGCATCCCCCTACAGCAAGTCGCTGTAACGACTTGTGATGTAATGGTTCACAATGAAACAATGAAGTCGTTGTAACAGCCGTATTGTAATGGCAATGTATTGCATGCATACTGAATAAAAGTACATATATATATATATATATATATATATATATATATATATATATATCGCAGCACTCCATCATACAGCAGCATCCACGCTAAAATGGAGACGGACCACTTAGATTGGTGCCAATATAAAATATTTATTCGCTTGCTCAGCCCTGACGCTTTTTGGTGCTAGGGGTGAGCCTTGATCATATGACATGGTAAGGCAGACTTTTTTTGCTTTTAAAGTGCTAGTGCTGATTACTTAGTGCTCACGTGTAACTTACAATTATAGACATAGTGGAAATACTTGTATATATTTTTAACGCCTTCATTTTGGACTGCATACAATTATACATCTTTTGTAATTACATACAAATAAATATTCCAATTAAGTTGAATACACAATTAAAAATGTTTTTGTTTAAATACAACATATAGATGGTCCGACAAATCTTGTTAGCACAATTAAAGGTGGCATATTTTCAATTGTATAATTGTCCACTATGGCGCTAATTATCCGCATGGGTATGTATAGTGCTAAAAGTGAAACATAAATATAATTCAAAGTGATGGTGCATAAAATATGTATGTTCTGTAGATCCAATATCTTGGCTGATGTTATATGGTATTTTATGTATATATATATATATATAACATTGGTCACAATTGGTCTTTTGCACTTTATGGACATGCACTGTTTGTACTTTAAAAATAGCACAATAAGATCTTACCCATTTATTATTCTGGTCTTGTTGATCAATATATAAATATTCTAACTATTTAAAGAAGGATGTTTTATAATTCACCCCCCTTTTTTTCTTGCCCCCCTCTAGATACAAGTATTTGATGGATTTATCCGGAAACTTCTGATTTAAACTTGTATACACATGTGACTTTATTTTTATGTACCTATGTATTTATACGGACATATAGGCACTTCTATTTTGAATATGTCTTTCATTTCTATGATCACGTGATGTATGGAGGGGGCGGAGGTGATTGGGAGAAATGTGCACTATAAAAATAAAAAATGTACAAACAATGGTTGCATGTGAACAAGGGCTCTAGCAGCCCGAAACGCGTTATGCACTCTCTCATGAACTTGAGCAAATAAAGAAAGTAACCTGACATCTGGTCCTGTGGTCTGTCTCCTGCGTTTTCAGTGACGAGAGGAGTTTCTCGTGGATATATATATATATATATATATATATATATATATATATATATATATATATATATATATATATATATATATATATATATATATATATATATATATATATATATATATATATATATATATCAAAACAAAACCCTTTCAGGCATAGAGTGACGCATAAATTATGCAAAAAAGAAGGAGAGAACTCTGGGTAGGTCTCAGTTTAGGTGGAAAGCAGCTCCTGTTAGAGCACTCTCAACACCAGCGACACTCTAGATCTGCTCACCTCAAATGTCTGTTTTTCTATCAAAGTTTTTAAGCATAGGATTAGACAGTGCTATCCATGCCGAGATAGAAAATGACAAAGTCTTTCGCCATTTAAACAGCAAAGTCTTTAAGCATAGGACTAGTACAGTGCAGTCCTTGCCGAGCTGTCAAATAACAAAAGCCATTTATCACTCCAGGCACAATATTACAGCTTTGAATTGGTAAAATACCAACTCAAGCCAACCTGAAATGAATAAAAGCAACCCCTGACACAGTGTTTCGCTCTAATTAGAGCTCTTCAGAGAGGTATAGCTTTGTCCAGACACAAGGGAGCACCCAGTATTAAGTCAAAACAAAACCCTTTCAGGCATAGAGTGATGCATAAATTATGCAAAAAAGAAGGAGAGAACTCTGGGTAGGTCTCAGTTTAGGTGGAAAGCAGCTCCTGTTAGAGCACTCTCAACACCAGCGACACTCTAGATCTGCTCACCTCAAATGTCTGTTTTTCTATCAAAGTTTTTAAGCATAGGATTAGACAGTGCTATCCATGCCGAGATAGAAAATGACAAAGTCTTTCGCCATTTAAACAGCAAAGTCTTTAAGCATAGGACTAGTACAGTGCAGTCCTTGCCGAGCTGTCAAATAACAAAAGCCATTTATCACTCCAGGCACAATATTACAGCTTTGAATTGGTAAAATACCAACTCAAGCCAACCTGAAATGAATAAAAGCAACCCCTGACACAGTGTTTCGCTCTAATTAGAGCTCTTCAGAGAGGTATAGCTTTGTCCAGACACAAGGGAGCACCCAGTATTAAGTCAAAACAAAACCCTTTCAGGCATAGAGTGACGCATAAATTATGCAAAAAAGAAGGAGAGAACTCTGGGTAGGTCTCAGTTTAGGTGGAAAGCAGCTCCTGTTAGAGCACTCTCAACACCAGCGACACTCTAGATCTGCTCACCTCAAATGTCTGTTTTTCTATCAAAGTTTTTAAGCATAGGATTAGACAGTGCTATCCATGCCGAGATAGAAAATGACAAAGTCTTTCGCCATTTAAACAGCAAAGTCTTTAAGCATAGGACTAGTACAGTGCAGTCCTTGCCGAGCTGTCAAATAACAAAAGCCATTTATCACTCCAGGCACAATATTACAGCTTTGAATTGGTAAAATACCAACTCAAGCCAACCTGAAATGAATAAAAGCAACCCCTGACACAGTGTTTCGCTCTAATTAGAGCTCTTCAGAGAGGTATTAGTACTAGTCCTATGCTTAAAGACTTTGCTGTTTAAATGGCGAAAGACTTTGTCATTTTCTATCTCGGCATGGATAGCACTGTCTAATCCTATGCTTAAAAACTTTGATAGAAAAACAGACATTTGAGGTGAGCAGATCTAGAGTGTCGCTGGTGTTGAGAGTGCTCTAACAGGAGCTGCTTTCCACCTAAACTGAGACCTACCCAGAGTTCTCTCCTTCTTTTTTGCATAATTTATGCGTCACTCTATGCCTGAAAGGGTTTTGTTTTGACTTAATACTGGGTGCTCCCTTGTGTCTGGACAAAGCTATACCTCTCTGAAGAGCTCTAATTAGAGCGAAACACTGTGTCAGGGGTTGCTTTTATTCATTTCAGGTTGGCTTGAGTTGGTATTTTACCAATTCAAAGCTGTAATATTGTGCCTGGAGTGATAAATGCCTTTTGTTATTTGACAGCTCGGCAAGGACTGCACTGTACTAGTCCTATGCTTAAAGACTTTGCTGTTTAAATGGCGAAAGACTTTGTCATTTTCTATCTCGGCATGGATAGCACTGTCTAATCCTATGCTTAAAAACTTTGATAGAAAAACAGACATTTGAGGTGAGCAGATCTAGAGTGTCGCTGGTGTTGAGAGTGCTCTAACAGGAGCTGCTTTCCACCTAAACTGAGACCTACCCAGAGTTCTCTCCTTCTTTTTTGCATAATTTATGCGTCACTCTATGCCTGAAAGGGTTTTGTTTTGACTTAATACTGGGTGCTCCCTTGTGTCTGGACAAAGCTATACCTCTCTGAAGAGCTCTAATTAGAGCGAAACACTGTGTCAGGGGTTGCTTTTATTCATTTCAGGTTGGCTTGAGTTGGTATTTTACCAATTCAAAGCTGTAATATTGTGCCTGGAGTGATAAATGGCTTTTGTTATTTGACAGCTCGGCAAGGACTGCACTGTACTAGTCCTATGCTTAAAGACTTTGCTGTTTAAATGGCGAAAGACTTTGTCATTTTCTATCTCGGCATGGATAGCACTGTCTAATCCTATGCTTAAAAACTTTGATAGAAAAACAGACATTTGAGGTGAGCAGATCTAGAGTGTCGCTGGTGTTGAGAGTGCTCTAACAGGAGCTGCTTTCCACCTAAACTGAGACCTACCCAGAGTTCTCTCCTTCTTTTTTGCATAATTTATGCGTCACTCTATGCCTGAAAGGGTTTTGTTTTGACTTAATACTGGGTGCTCCCTTGTGTCTGGACAAAGCTATACCTCTCTGAAGAGCTCTAATTAGAGCGAAACACTGTGTCAGGGGTTGCTTTTATTCATTTCAGGTTGGCTTGAGTTGGTATTTTACCAATTCAAAGCTGTAATATTGTGCCTGGAGTGATAAATGGCTTTTGTTATTTGACAGCTCGGCAAGGACTGCACTGTACTAGTCCTATGCTTAAAGACTTTGCTGTTTAAATGGCGAAAGACTTTGTCATTTTCTATCTCGGCATGGATAGCACTGTCTAATCCTATGCTTAAAAACTTTGATAGAAAAACAGACATTTGAGGTGAGCAGATCTAGAGTGTCGCTGGTGTTGAGAGTGCTCTAACAGGAGCTGCTTTCCACCTAAACTGAGACCTACCCAGAGTTCTCTCCTTCTTTTTTGCATAATTTATGCGTCACTCTATGCCTGAAAGGGTTTTGTTTTGACTTAATACTGGGTGCTCCCTTGTGTCTGGACAAAGCTATACCTCTCTGAAGAGCTCTAATTAGAGCGAAACACTGTGTCAGGGGTTGCTTTTATTCATTTCAGGTTGGCTTGAGTTGGTATTTTACCAATTCAAAGCTGTAATATTGTGCCTGGAGTGATAAATGGCTTTTGTTATTTGACAGCTCGGCAAGGACTGCACTGTACTAGTCCTATGCTTAAAGACTTTGCTGTTTAAATGGCGAAAGACTTTTTCATTTTCTATCTCGGCATGGATAGCACTGTCTAATCCTATGCTTAAAAACTTTGATAGAAAAACAGACATTTGAGGTGAGCAGATCTAGAGTGTCGCTGGTGTTGAGAGTGCTCTAACAGGAGCTGCTTTCCACCTAAACTGAGACCTACCCAGAGTTCTCTCCTTCTTTTTTGCATATATATATATATATATACATTCGACGAAGAGGATGCCCTTTCAGGCGGGTCTGGGCTTTTTAGTGACATCACCGCTTCAATATTCCAAAGGTAATATCGTGCCGGCTTCCAGTACAACAAAAGCCCTCCAGTCTGAAATTGGATAAAGGCAGGTTTTAATTCACAGCAGGTAAGCCTCAGAGTACAGCATGATGCGTTTCAACCTTAAATCGGTCTTATTCCTATGCAAACACCAAGCAGCTGCCATTCTCGAGTTAAATACTGATATGGTAAACAGCAAGGTAGGACACAGTACACCAGCTCGAATCCACTTAACCTTTACACTGACTTGTTCTTTAAAAAATATAACTTGCATCGGAGCTCTCTATTTTCAAGGTACTCTGCATAGTGCAATAATTTCACAATATTCCAAATTTTATAATGTTCCACTCGTAGTACTAAACGTAAATGGACTACAGCCCCTATAATACCTTGTAATTGTATTTTCGGTATCCTTCCATGCCCATCATGGTCGGAGCAGTCTCAAGTTCGTATCATGGGCATAAAACTGGGAAAGAACTGCTCATTCTTACGTGCATCCCGGAATAGTTCCTTTTGTGCTGATGGCCATTAGCTTCCAATTCTGTCCCAGGCATGCTCTGTCTCATATTCACTAACAAACTAGTGTCACGAAGAACATCCAGCACTATGCAGAGTACTATGAAAATAGAAAGCTCCGATGCAAGTTGTATTGTTAAAAAGAACACATCAGTGTAAATCTCCGACTGGAGGGCTTTTGTTGTGCTGGAAGCTGCCATGATATTACTTTTGGAATATATACATATATTTTTATAATTCACAGTACTTTGAGTGTTTTGTTTGCCCAATTGGGCTATATTTAACTCAGCATGTCATCATTTTCTATAGCTATTAGAGGATAAGATGAATTGCCATCAGGGCAGGACCTAGGTATTCAACCTTGTCACAATCCGCCATGCTAGAAAGACTGACCTAGCTGATGGGAGTAACATCTAGGAATTTTCCTAAGAGCATATATTTTAAGATAAACCCATCACAAAATATGTATATAGATGTATATACAGATTAATTTTTTGACCACTTGTAAATAATTGTATATAATGATATACACATTTTAAGTACTGATGAAATCACACTGACTGCATTGACTTTGGAACAGGTTTTAAGATGGCTGCCATGTATTCTGCATTACTTGGTAACTTCACAAGCCCTTCTTTGTTTTGATGTTTTCTTTTTTAACCTATCGAATCACATTTATCACTTTAAATATTTGTCATACACTTGGGGTCACTGACATCGAAAAAGGATAATTGCCAAAACGCGTCTGTCAGTGCGGGGGAGTCTGTGCATCTGGTGTGAATTACTTGGTCCATGCCTCCATGTAGGATCGGAGCCTTCAACGCCTTCTGGAAGTCCCAGGAGTCGAATATTGCAGCATCTTGAGCGACCTTCAAGGTCATCAATGCGTTCCTCCATCATTGCCACCCGGCCCATTAGCGTCTGGTTCTGGTGTTAACCTGGGCTTCTATGGGAATTCACAAGGGCATATTATCAAGCCCATTATCGCCGCTTCAGCAGCAGTTTCCTGCCGATAAAAGCAGCGATAATGTAACACCCTTTCTTGATAATATGGCCCTATGTTTCTTTGATATGGCTCAAGATTACAGACAAACTGCCAAGAATTTCCTGAGGGGCAGCCCTCTCGTCCAGACAGGATAGAATTTTATCTTTACATTTTGACAGAACTGTACTGGTAAAAGCTTCAGGGTCTACCATCGCCCATCTAAGCACATAGCCATTCTGTCTATGCAAAGTTACGTTTTTCACAAGATGTGATGTACCCTCCCTCGTATTGAAATCCTGCTTATGCACCTCCACCGTCATACTCAGGGGAAAGTGATCACTTAAGGAGATATCATGTACTCTAAAGTCTTTAATGCATGAAGCATATCTGTTGGAAATTATTATAAAATCTATCGTAGAGAAAGTGCCTCGGCCGTTGAAAGTAGGACCGAAAGGGACCATAGGCTCACATAATGTATTACCAAACCTTAGGTCGTGTGTAAACATTGTGTCATTTAAACAATCCCTGTTGCGTGTATGTTGGAAATGGGCATAACAACTACCTTTTTCGTACCGACTACCGCAAACCCCCTTATTCATATGCTCACAGAGGGGAAAATTAAAGTCCCCTCCCCAAAGGACAAAAACATCATTAGTAGTATGGGTTTGTAAGTTATGAAGATCATTGCTGAGGCATTTCAATGGGTCTTCAAACTTCTCAGGGGTAGCGTTGTTATAGAAGTTCAGCAGGAATACATGTGACAGTTGGTCCAAATGCAAGCAAATTATCTCATAGTATCGCTCCTTAACCCTTAACTCTACTTTCCTTACATTCAAATAGTTTGTAATATATATACAGAGACCCCCATTAGCTCTGCCATGTGTGGAAGCTATTGCAGGAGAATGGAAAGTTTTATATCCGCTAATGTGGATGGGATCTATCACCCAAGTTACCTGCAACATAAGGATCTCAAATTTGCCCACGAAATCAGACCAGACTTCATTGGTAACCTTGCTTTTTAAGCCCGCCACGTTCCTGGATAGGATCATACTCTAAGCTTTTCGACCTTCTCTACATCCTACCTTCCACTTCTTCTGACCTAAGGTTCCCTAATATATGGCTATCTTGTATGATGGACTGTTCTGTATCTACGGCCGTCTTGTGTAAAATGATTTTAGAGCCATCAGCATTCTTTATAACATTCGGGTATTCCAGGTTTTTAGTACCCTTTTCATGGAAGTTCGTCACTCTCTCAGTAATGGAGCCCCCCCCACTCTTTTTATTACATCTGACTGAGTATGTGGTGAGAATTGTAGTCAATCCACTGCTTCGAGGTTGACAAGTGGGTTGAAACGGTTATAAATAGGGAGTTTGAATTGAAGTCTATTTCTGGAGTTTAGTGCTTCCCTGTTTGACTGGACCGTATTATAAGGGGGCTGATAGAAATAGCCTAAAGGGACTAGGTTAATGCCCTGCCCCAAGAGGGTATGGGAACTGGCGCTACTTAATGTTACTTAAACTAACTGGGGGGTCTTAAGGGTCTGCGCCACACAATCTACCCACAAATTGTTCCTTCCCCTGCCTACCCAGTTTACTCATCTTAAAATCTACAAATGGCCGCTTGGTTAGGCAATTCCTTTTCCCAAGCCATTGTATTGTCTTATTCCTCAAGATCTCCCATGTTTCAACCATCACTTCATGTAATTTTGGAACATTCATTAGTACCACCACATACACAGTAGCTGCTGGAGGTAAGTCCAGACTTATTGTCGGCCTCTCTTTTACAATTTCTTTCTGGCTCCTTGGGATATTATTTTTCCCACTTATAAGTGGGGGATACTTATTTCTGCTTGGCATCAGTGGGATGTCAAGGGGGTGGGTCTCTTGATTGACAATATATTGAGCTGAATCATATATTACTTGCTGGGCTCCCTCGCAAGGTACTGGGGCGTAATGATCACTGTAGCATCTCCCAGGATTGGGTTTGTTAGTCTGGTTACCCCCATAGGCAGTTGATAACTGTTGTGTAAGGGGCCGTTCAGAAGAATTAAGTGTATCCATCAATCAATCAATCAATCAGTGAATTTGTAAATCGCACTACATACGTGTGAGGGGTCTCATGGTGCTGGAGGGGGGGTGCTGCTACTGCTCGAAGAGCCAGGTCTTGAGGAGCCTTCTGAAGGTGAGCAGGTCCTGGGTCTGGCGTAGATGGGTGGGGAGGGTGTTCCAGGTCTTGGCGGCGAGGAAGGAGAAGGATCTGCCGCCGGCGGTCGTTCATTGGATGCACGGGACGGCTGCACGGACGAGGCTGGCGGAACGGAGCTGGCGGGCGGGGGTGTAGAAGTTGAGTCTGTCGTTCAGGTAGGCTGGTCCGGTGTTGTGGAGTGCTTTGTGCGTGTGGGTGAGGAGTTTGAAGGTGATCCTCTTGTTGACGGGGAGCAAGTGCAGGTCTCTAAGGTGGGGGGAGACGTGGCTGCAGCGGGGGACGTTGAGGATCAGTCGGGCTGAGGCGTTTGGGATGCGTTGTAGTCGTTGCAGGTGTTTGGCGGGGATTCCTGCGTAGAGTGCGTTGCCGTAGTCGAGCCAGCTGCTGACAAGGGCTTGGGTCACTGATCTTCATGTTTCGGTTGGGATCCACTTGTAGATCCTGCGAAGCATGCGGAGGGTGTTGTAGCAGGAGGAGGAGATGGCGTTGACCTGCTTCGACATGGAGAGGGAAGAGTCGAGGATGAATCCTAGGTTGCGTGCATGGTTCATGGGTGTTGGGTCTGCTCCCAGTGAGGTCGGCCACCAGGAGTCATCCCAAGCAGAGAGGTGGGGCCTAGGATGAGGACCTCCATCTTGTCCGAGTTCAGTTTCAGACGGCTGCTTCTCATCCACTCGGCGACGGCCTTCATTCCTTTGTGGGGGTTGGTTTTGGCGGTGTGCGGGTCCTTGGTGAGGGAGAGGATGAGCTGAGTGTCGTCGGCCTAGGAGATGATGTTCAGGTCGTGTTGGCGGTCCACTTGTGAGAGGGGGGCCATGTAGACATTGAACAGGGTCGGGCTGAGGGATAAGCCCTGGGGTACGCCGCATATGATGTCAGTGGCTTTGGATAAGAAGGGCGGTAGATGGACTCTCTGGGTTCTGCCTGAGAGGAAGGACGTGGTCCAGTCCAGGGCCTTCTTCTGGATTCTGGCTTCTTGGAGGCGTGTTCTTAGTGTGCGGTGGGAGACCGTGTCGAAAGCGGCTGACAGATCCAGGAGAATGAGGGCTGAAGTTTCGCCGTTGTCTAGCTGGCGCCTGATGTCGTCTGTGGTGGCGATAAGGGCAGTCTCGGTGCTATGGTTGTGTCTGAATCTGGACTGGGATGGGTCTAGGATGCTGTTGTCCTGGAGGTGGCGGGTCAGCTGTACGTTGGCGATTTTCTCGATGACCTTCACCGGGAAAGGGAGCAGGGAGATGGGCCGGAAGTTCTTGAGGTCTTTGGGGTCCACCATGGGCTTCTTGAGGAGGGCGTTGATTTGGGCGTGTTTCCAGCTTTCCGGGAATGTCGCTGTGTCGAAGGAGATGTTCATTATCTTTCGCAGTTGGGGTGCGATGATTGCATCAGCTTTGTTGAAAATGTGGCGAGGGCAAGGGTCTGATGGGGATCCTGAGTGGATGGTGTTCATGGCCTTGCATGTCTCTTCGTCATTGACGTGGGGCCAGGACCAGGAGGTCAGCTTGTTGGTGCAGGTGGTGTTCGGGGTGTGGTCCGTTGTGGTCGGGGTGGATGAGGAGTTGCAGCTGTTGTGGATGTCGGCGATCTTGCGATGGAAAAAGGTGGCCACTGAGTCGCACAGATCCTGTGAGGGAGGGATGTCGTTGGTGTTGGCGCTGGGGTTGGAGAGTTCCTTTACTATATTGAAAAGTTCTTTGCTGTCGTGTGTGTTGTTATCCTGTCGGGCTTTGAAGGACGACCTCTTGGCTGTTCTGATGAGGTGGCGATGTCTGCGGATGGTGTCCTTGTGGGCTGCGTGGCTGTCTGGTGTGTGGGTGTGGAGCCATTTCTTCTCCAGCTTCCGGCATGTTCGTTTGGAGATCTGGAGCTCTTCGGTGAACCAGGCGGCTTTCTTGCTGTGGTGGTTGATGGAGGGTTTCTTGATCGAGGCGAGGGTGTTGGCGCAGTCGTTGATCCACTGTCTGAAATTTCGGGCGGCGGCATCTGTGTTGGTAGGGTCGGTAGGTGGGTTCTGGGTGAGGGTGGAGGTCAGCTGGTCTTCATTAACTTTGCTCCAGCAGCGGTGAGGCAGTTGTTGGGTGCGGTGGTGCATGGTCGGTTTCTTGAAGGTGAAGTTCATGCATCGGTGGTCAGTCCAGTGGAGTTCGGTGGTATGGCTGATGGCGATGTGGGTGCTTGTGGAGAAGACGGGGTCGAGCGTGTGGCCGGCGGCATGGGTGGGTTCGTTAACGAGTTGTCGGAGGCCGAGGTTGGCGAGGTTGTCGATCAGGGCGGTGGAGTTGGCATCGTTGTTGTTCTCGAGGTGGAAGTTCAGGTCCCCGAGGAGGATGTAGTCCATGGAGGTGAGTGCGTGGGTGCTGACGAGGTCGGCTACGGAGTCTCTGAAGAGGGCCCGGGATCCAGAGGGTCTGTAGATGAGTTTTACTCTGAGGGTGGTGTTGGGGTTGGTGTGGATCTGGAAGTGAAGGTATTCGGCGGAGTTGAGGGAGTCGTCTGCGAGGGTGTGGGCCTGGAGGGTGGACTTGTGGACGATGGCTATTCATCCTCCCATCCGTTGGTGCGGTCTCTGCGGGAGATCTTGTAGCCGTCTGGGACGGCTATGGCGATGTCAGGTGCTGAGGAGTCATTCCACCAGGTCTCGGTCAGGAAGGCAACGTCTGGGGCGGTGGTGTCGAGTAGGTCCCAGAGCTCGACTGCGTGTTTTCGTGCGGAGCGGGTGTTGAGCAGTATGCAGTGGAGGTGGTTGGATCCATTCTTTATGGTTTTGGTGGTTCTGTCGCATATGAAGTTGCAGATGTGGCAGGAGAAGGGCCCGTGGGTGCGTTTTTGGGGCGGCCTGGAAGCAGCGGATGTCTCTGTCAGGATCCGCGATCGCGATCTTGGACACGTACCCGGTATTAGAAACTACATCCCCAATGTTCCCTGAGGTGGGGGAGGTACTTAGCACTGAGACGCGCTGAGGCGGATGCGTGTAATTCTGTTTCCTGTTCTGGTGTTCACCACGTCCTGGAGTCTGTTGCCTCCCTGTTCTGCCCTCCCGATCCTGTCAAGCGGGGTCTGCTACGAAGTTTCATGTTATCCTATTCAGACTCAACAAGGTGGTGAGTTGGTGTTTGCGCGGCTGCGCATTCTGTTACATCGGAACGCTGTGTGTCGGCCGACCACGCGTTACCGATTTCGTTCTTAGCCTGCATTTCCGGATTGTTTTGCTGGGGCATAGTAGCTGCGGCTACGTGTCACCGCAGTTGGATTTGGATTCGGAGTTTGTAGCAGAGCGCGGTGAGTGTTCTGCCACGCGCTACCGTGTACAGTGTTTTCAAGGTTATTTCCTAAAGCTGAGTATTGTGTGTCTAGTTGCCACTTGCTACCGTGTTTTCCCAGCCATTTTTGTCTCTCAAAGATCAGAAGAGAGTAGTACAGCGGAGTTCAGTAGTGGCACTACGTTCTACCGTGTGTATCTATATAAAGACTCTATTTGAATGTATGAACATTTCTAGACTCAAAAGGAATATGAATATATAACACTTCTGGAGCCATACAATTTTGGGACGCATAGAGATCTTAGTGTGTTGGGTTATTCTCTTATACTTCATTAAAAGTACCTGGTATTATGCAACCCAGCAAAGAAAGTTTGCTTTCATTATTCCTCAGTTGTGCTTTAGTTTGAATTATTATCTGAGACATTTCAAGGACTGCCACTAACTTCCAATGGTTGTGAAGGAGGTTTTGTTTTGGTCTCTTTCAGGTATGCCTTTAATTTAGTGAGACTATATGAGAGTAGCGTATGATATGTAAAGTGTGTTTAACAGATGTTATATGTTTATGTCATTTCAGAGCCTTTCTCCCAGCAGCTCCTTCCCCTTCCCTTATATCCCTCGCCTAATGGTTCGAACTCCCTGTTACGTAAAGTCAGGGGGTTGGTAACATTTGGAGGTGGACCCCGATGAGCAACGATCGGAACCTGTGGAGCGTAATCCTGACAGTCTAGGCCGGTGTTGAGAGCATGGAGGGTGTTGGCGTCATATCGAATTCTGGCGATGTGGCGTTTGCGGGGTCCAGGGGTTCTGGCGCTGGGCACGGTCCAAGCCCGGACGGGCGTAGACGGGCTTGCCTTTTGCGCGCAAGCGGCAAGGCCCGCTGCGCGCGTCTGCTGCGTGTCCGGGCCGCGGCCGCCATTTGAGGCATGGATGGAGGGAGGAGCAGCTGGGAGGCAGGAGCGGGGTGGCAATGGGCATGGCCGTGGGGGACAGCGGCGGGAAAACAGCGGTCACAGAAGGTAAAGAAGGGGGACTGGGGGGAGCAGGTGCACTAAAACGATAAATACTATAGCAGAGAGAATACAAATACAACAAAATACAGCAGTCAAGAGGGAGAAAAACACAAACAAAACACTGTCTGAATGGTGATCTTGGGCACAGGAGGACCTCACCCACACTTGGTGTGGCAGCAGCGGGAATAACGCGCACAGGTGGTGATGTTCGGAGGCAGGGGAGCGACCCGGCCCTTGAGCAGGGTCGCTTACACTTAAGTAATGCTTCCTTAATCGTAGCAACCTTGTGTGATAATCCACCTAAGCTGTCTCTTAGGAAAGTGTCTAACGCTTTCAGCCTCTTTTTTAAGTTTTCCACCTCTGTCTGTATACAGGTTTTATTAGTGCAACTAGCTTTCGATTAATCAGATTTACGTGTCACCTTAGGTTTTCCATTTTCCAAAGGCTTCTTGCTAGATGAGGTAAGTGCCCCTCTTGAATTTGAAACACTATCTCCTATTCTATGTGGGGCAATATCTGAATTTCTTGCTCGCTTAGTGGGTGGTTGTGTGTCATAGTCTTGCTCACTCACTGATATATTATCCGTGAGGTTCATCACATAACCTTTAGTATTTGAGATAGACCTAACAACTTCTTCATGTGGAGAATGCCCCTCTTGTGAAAGCAACACCATTGGTGCCCCCCCTAAACCAATAGTTACCGGATTTAGTGCCTCTTCCACTGTGATAATTTGTTGCTCAATTGCACCTACATCCCCCGTTAAGTAACTAAGCAGGGTCTGATGTGAGCCTGCCCCTGATGTTTCACTCCCTTTTACTTGGGTGCTTGCCGCTTTCATTTTCCCCATAGTAACTTTTTATCCGGGTGTAATACAGCCTTTACAGTAAAAGATCCGTAGTCGTAATCTCAAAATTAACTTCAAGAGTACTAACATAGAATAAATGTAAATGTAAATGTACCGATATTTTATAGAGCGCACAGCTACTTCCTGAAGGTAGTGTCCCGGCGCTGTACGTATACCGCTTAGGAACCCTTCCTGGCTTTCCCTGTGAGTGTCCACTCCTGGGCACCCCCAGGGTGAAACCAGGCATCCCAGCGCTTTTGGGGCCGTTCTGGAGATTAAGCAAGCTATTGCCCAGAGCCACAGAGTGGGACCCATGATTAGAATAGGCACCGAGGCGAGAATTATCGGGTCCGAGGAAATTAAGCCCAAGACCCGCCGAGGCAGATATTGAACCCTGGTCCCGGGCCAGACCTCTGCGTCAGGGTCTGCCGCTCTAACCATTTGAGCCACACTTCTCCAGAATACTTAAGTTAACAGCCGTAGCAAAAGACAATGGCACTATCAGTAAGTGAAAAATATAAGTCATTGTCCTTCTTCTTTTCTGCTTTTACAATTGCAATCCAAGACCAGAATTAGTACCGTATAAGCAGAAACAAAAGGGCCTGGCCCAGCCCTGCCTCTTTCTGTCTATTACGGGCTAAGACGGCCCGTCTTAGACCAGTCTTCGCACGATCGTCGCATGTGCCTGTCCCGCGTTGCGTGACAGCCGTGAGGACTTTACAAGCCCCTCCAGGGGCTGGGTCAAAAGTGTAGGGTGCAGATTACTCCAGGGACCAGCAGCAAAGGTCCGGTTCTTCTCTCCCGGTCTCCCGCGAATCGTGGGACTGCTGCGAGGACTTTTCAAGGCCCTCCAGGGGCTGGGTCAAAAGTGCAGGGTGCAGATTACTCCAGGGACCAGCAGCAAAGGTCTGGTTCTCCTCTCCTGGTCTCCTGCCAGCACTTATAACACTACAGTACATGAAGTTCATGGCCATTCTTGACAACTCTGGAGCTATATCTGTTGCAGTAGTCTGCACCTCAGAAGGGAGTTTCTGACCAGGAATTGTTGCTGCTGCCACTGAAGTAGATGATTCTCCAGCTTTACTCTGCTTTAGATGGTATAACATGGACGTTGTCCCACATGAATATTCTTTGTTCTGCCCTCTAGAGAGGGTCTTGTCATACATTGTGCATTGCACTAGTTTTGCAGCAATCCTTGATTCCCCATAAGTTTGGGTAACAATGGATAGTGTGATGTTTGTTTGGAGGTTATGGTGTGTTTAGATGTTGAAAGTTATTTTTTGAGACTGTTGTTTTTTTACAAATAATTTGTTAAAATAAATTTAAACCAACATGTTCTAAACAGTTAAACTCAAACTTTCTGGAAAATATGTCTATATATCTATTTTACACTTTTTCATTTGAATTTGGGACTATTAATTTCATTGTTAAGAAAGAAAATGCATTTTGATGTAGTTATTTTGACAAATGAATACAAGGGAGAAAGTTATATTAGTATCTTACTAAATAACTACACTAAATCTTTATGAATGTGTTTATATGCTTATAGTTAATAACGATTGTTTTGGTATTTCCAAATATATGTGTTATAGATGCTTGAAGAAATTGTTTTAAGTTAAAACGTATTGTTAAGGATCTATTAGTTTTGTTGGTGATAATAATGTGATCAATGTTGTGTTAATTGATATTTTTTACATTTTCCATGTTTACTTATGGGCAATGATATTAGTGTTTCTGATATTTTTGTTATTGAGATATTATTTTAACAAATTGGGGCGACCAATGGTGGCCGGCAGAGCTGGGACCAACTCCAACTCCGGTATCGGAATTAAAAAATCTGGGAGTTTGGCTGGATGCTGGTCTTACCTTTGTGGGACATACTAAGAAAACAGCAGCGCGCTGTTTTGGCCTCCTTAGGGGCTTAAGACCTGTCCTTAAGTTTTTTGATGCCCCAACCAGGCAGCTGGTAATCCAGGCCACTGTCATCTCCCGCCTGGATTATGCCAGCTCTCTCCTGGTGGGGGCTAACCTGGCTGAAATTACCCGCTTACAACGGGTACAAAATGCTGCGGCTAGAGCGATTGTTGGCCTGCCCAGATTTTGTCCTGTGTCAAATGTCCTCCGCTCCCTGCACTGGCTTCCAGTGAGGAAGCGAATTCATTTCAAGGTCCTTTGTTTGACCTTTAAAATTCTGAAGGGTATAGGCCCCCAAATTATGTCTAGCCTCCTGTCCTTTTACGTTCCTACACGTACCCTCCGTTCCCAAGGCCAGGCTCTTGCTGTTGTCCCTCGATTCAGGCTCTGCCGGGCGGGCGGACGCTCTTTTAGTGTCAAAGCCGCAACCATCTGGAATTCCCTCCCGGCTGAAATTCGCCTGTTGGAGGACCTTATGCTTTTCCGGAAAGCTATCAAAACCCTCTTGTTTTAATCTGTCGTCCTAGTGGTCTTTCCTGTCTAGTTTTCTGTTATGTTGTGTCCTACCTTGTCACTGCGCCAGGACGCTCCTTCGCTGGAGCAGCTGTGCGCATAACAAAAATCAATAACATAACATAACATTTGTAAATTACATTTGTGTGTTGGATGTTAGTGATTTTAATAGTTAAGTAGACAGAGTCAATATTTTTTGTTATTGATATTGATATCATTTCTGATATTTGGGTATTTTGATACATGTAAGTAAGTTAAAATTGTCAATCAGGGACTAGCTGAGTGTACACATGTTTAAGGGAGTCAGACCACATGCTTGGAACTTGAGTATGCACTCAGGGGAGAGTTGACACCATGTCCTCATGGTTCTCAATTAATCTCAATAGTTCAAGGAGACCAGTGTGTTGTCCATACTGCAAGGGGCCAATTGATGGTTGTATTTCCAATCACCCATCTGGAGTGAGTCAGGGAAAGCCTGAGGCCATTTTTGCCCTGTGAAAAAACTTGCACATATGCCAGGCAGCATCAGTTGGCTAATTTTATGATCAAAATTTGTTCAGCTTCCAATCAATGGGACCATGTTATTGGGGAAAGCACAGTGATTGGCAGTGAATAATTAAATGGGGAGCATCTGCCTTGGAATAAGGGTCAACTTCCCAAAGAATAAACATTTCCTCCATACATTTTCCATCTTTAGGTAGTATAGTAAAGCAGCCTCTTTACAGCTGTGTGTTATCCCCAGCATGGAAAATCTTAGAAGTGGGATGAGTAAATCGGACCATTTTAGAATTAGACACTTTCCCCAATGTGGCTTGGTTTGAAATGGAAATAATAAATCTGACTTCTTAGAGTCCAACATTTACCCCAGTTTAGCTTAGTTTGGAGTGGGAATAGTAAATGTCACTCTTTTAGAGTCCAACACTTCTCCATTGTGGCGAAGTGTGAGTCCACCACTTTTCCAAGTGGATAAGTTTGGAGTGGCTACAGCAAATCAGACGGTTTTGGAGTCCATCACTTTCACCAATATGGCTTAGTTTGGAGGGGGGGCAGTACACCTGACAACTTTAGAGTCCAACATTCTACACAACGTATCATCGTTTGGAGTGGGAGTAGTAAATGCAACTCTTTTCGAGTCCAAACCCTTTCCTAAATGTATTTAAGTTTGGAGTGGGAATAATTACATTGCTGCTTTGGAATCCAGCACTTTCCACAATGCTGTTACATTTGGAGTGGAAATAATAAATCATACCCCTTTAGAGTTCTCATCACTTTCCCAATGTGATATAGTTTAGAATCAAAAATATAAATCTGACCTTTTTAGGCCCTTTAGAGTCCAACACTTTCACTAAGGGGACTTAGTTTGGAGTGGAAATAGTAAATTGTACCTATTTATGGCCCAGAAATGTCCTTAATGTATCTCAGTTTAGAGAGGGAATAGTGAATGTCACCCTTTTAAAGTCCAACATGTTTCCTAATGTGGTTAAGTTTGGAGTGGAAGTAGGTAGGGTGATACTATTAAAATATATTACTTATACTATTGTATTATGTTTGCAGCATTGATATTTAAAGTGGATTTTTTAGTTCAAAAATAGCTTATATTTTCAAATAACCACATGACAGTTTATAAATTCAAATATAAAATATACATATAATACAGAAGAGAAACAAGAGCTAATATCATTTGTGATGGGGCAAAAGTAAGGAGTATAATAAAAGGGATAAGGTAACAAAACACAAACATTTTCAGAATGCATTGTTTATACATTCAGACAAGTGAGACCACCAAGGTGGATTCTGTAACTTTATGTTAGATAAGGAAGAAACAGCTTGATTAATTCCTCTTTGTAAAACTGATCAACTCCCACCAACTGTGATAGGATAATCCACCTGATCGCTTCCAATTAGACATAATAGATTTAGCCCCCAAAGGTATTTGAGTACCAAATGACTTACAAGATTTCTGTTTAAAAAAGATTTAAAACCTTTGATATATAAATATGTGAATATGATAAATATTACTATGCAAGAAGAACTTTACACAAATTGCATCTTATCTTATATAACAGTGGTTCCCAATCTGTGCACTGTGGTACCCCGGGGTGCCGTCAAAACTAGTCAGGGGCACCACGCACCAAGCACACAGTTTGTGAACCACTAGGGTCACATTCACCACCTATTTTGTTTCCTTCGGGCACTCGACCAATATTAACATGCAAATTTCTAAGCAAAAAATTAGGTAATAAATTAGTGGGCTGAGAGACTTGATTCCCCGGAAGTTATTTGTATCTGAGAGCAGACTTTACTAAACAAAACTTTAATTCTGAACTTTATCAAAACTGCACTGGTGGTTTCTTATGAAAAGCTAGTTATGTTTATGATCCCATTTATGCTTTGAAACAGCCTGAGTCAGGTATAAGTTTGTTTAGGTGGTCATTCAGGGACTTCGTTTGTCTGTGTCCAGACAACCTGGTTGCAAGAGGTTGTTCTACAGCATTGTATTGTACTTGTGTTTCTATGGCAATTCATACAACTGCAGAAGTGCTGAATCCCAGTTATGAGTGGGTAGTATACTGCTCCTTGTCACTGCTTCGGTGGGAGAGTGAGTGTCTTTAATGTGATCTATATCAGTAGTATTTTCATGTTGTGCTTGAAGATTAGATGCTTGTAATGGCCTGAAAATTCTGCCAATAATCAGGACTTGCAAGCTTATCCCTCCTGGGACCCAAAAGACAGAACACTCCACAATACTTACCCAAGAAAGGAACAACAACAATAAGTGCAATTCTATAGCTCTTGCCAAGAGGCTCGCACACAACAACAATCACAACAACAACAAAATATCACAAACATCCTGGTGACAGGCACTGTGCGGGAGGCTATTTGCCGCTCCTCTCCGTGTACAGAATACTCACCCGGGAAGGACTACAAATCTCCAACGCATACATCTCCTAACAAAGCTGGGGGGTGGGAGAATTAGAATTTTGCTCCTTGCTGGGAGCCGGCCAACCTTCCGTATCAACAATTACGCATTGGAAGGGAACTTACCCATCCTTCCACAAGCATTTGGTCAATATGGGGCCCGTTTGACCTCCACAAGGAACACAGACAAATAATCATATACTCATTTATTAGATAGTGAAGAAATAGTTCATGGCAGGCCTTCTTCACATTAGCACCTAAGCAATTGCTAAACGCAATCAGTGAAACATATATAGAAATTACATGTATATAAATGTATTGGACCTGAAAATAGGAAAAGATAGTTAGGTAAGGTCAGTAGGAATATAACAATTAGTGGAACACCTCACCAACTGTCTGCACATCCCACTTCCACTTCGCCAGAGGGGAGCCCGTTTCTCCGCCCGAATCGGGAGACAGGGCAGTACTATTTGCTCCACCGTCACAGCTGCACGTCTGCCCTGTGTTGGACTTCCGGTGATCAGGACCCAGACACCCCCGTTAGTACCAGTGGAGACGTAAGACGAGGCTCCTGTGCAGGGCCAGATAGATATTCAACTGGAGCCAGCTTCCACTCAACTGGCCTGCCCATCTCTAGTTGGGAGTAAGCTCATACTGCACGTTTCCTACAGCACCATCAGGTCACTAGTGGAAGGAATGTAATGCTGCTGGGGTCCTTTAGCATTGGAGGCATGGCCGTGGACTCACACTGCTATGGTGACAGTACTGACAGGAACTGCTGATAAAAAGCTCACACTGCTAGCTCGTATATCAAAGACATGCTACTCAAGGAAGCTATCATTTCTAGGACCCTATGGAATAAACAGCAGGGAGAGATCATTGCTACAGTTTTAGCACTTGCAGGGCACTGCTGAGGAAAGGCCATATTACCTGAAAGTGTCATCTGCTCCAGGCATTCTACACCATAAGCAATGCTTAGACCTCATTCAGAACTGGAAGTTCAGCACCGATATGAAGCTCAGTCCTACAAGGTTCTGTTATTTGCCAGGAAAATCTATCAATAACTAGTCCAAACCTGAATCTGTGGCGTGAACCGGAAACAATTCTGACCCCAACTTTCATACAACCCCAAGTCATTTGCATTCACCCTGGACACCAACCTCAGTCTCAAGGACCACACTGCCAAGCAAACATGGAGCGCCTGGTACCATCAGATTGGAGACAATAATGTGCACACAAAAAAAACTAGACAGTAGGCCCAGACCAATACACTCAGTATCTGAAACAATATTCCTCTACCTCACAGGGCCTCACAAACCCTGCTCAGGAACGAGCTAAAGCCACCTCTTTAAAGAGCACTACATCACAGTGCAGTAACATTTCCCTTCTCTGACTAGCCTGTGTCCCTCCAATCAGTCGTTTACACTGCATGGAGCTTCACAGTGGATAGGGTAGGATTGCATCTATGATGATAATACCATCATCGGCTTCATCCCAAATATTATCAGGGAGAAAAATGGAAGTACTCCTAAGGCCGGGCTTACATCCCCCCACGGAGCTGCTGGCCAAAAAGGTTTGGTAACCACTGCTATACCAGTTACCAAAACATTGTTGCTGTTTTACATTCAAATATCATATGGACTAATAGTAATTGGTTTGCATACTAGATGCAGGTAAAAAGCATCTAAGATTCCATTTCCAAATAAGCCCCCAATCATCATCAGTAATTAGTCTTTTTTTCTCATAATTTTTGTTTTTTTTAAACACATTTTTATTGATTTTACAAACAGCAAAAATGGGGCCGCAGGTTCCACCCCTGGCAGGTAGTACAGTTACAGTCAGAGTATTTGAAAGAGCAATGTGGCATTATTTGTTGTCAATATCATCCAGTCATTCATGTTGTGCAATCATCTTTATATTTACTGCCATCAGCTACATCCTCCCTGCTCCTACTGCCCTCTGACCCCGCCCCACTCCCCCTTACCACCCCCCAAGCGTGCCTTGGAGGTCCAAATTGTAACAGAATGTCTCCACTTATTCAGAAGGTGTCAATCTTGAATGGGATAGTGCTGTGACTTAGTGTGTACCAGCTTGTGAATGTAATGTCATCTCTGTTATCTGTTTTTCCTCATTGATGACATAAATAATGAGTTACTTTTTACAATAATGTGAATAAAGCATTGTATACTTCTTAATGTAATTTGAAGTGAACATGCAGAGCAATTTAATTTAGTCTAGAGTTAAGGAGGTTTAGAAATCTTTGAGATATTTGAGTATAACAATTTAAGAGCTGTTTTCATCCATAAATAATGTTAAAATTCATCGTAAGGAGGGTGAAACAAATCCATTAGTTGTACAATTGATATTATTCAATTAATCACCCAGACGGGAAATGCTTATCAAATGCCAATCTTGCCAATGTATATAAGTACCGGAATATTTGATTATTGGCTTATGCTGGATTGAAATTAAATTAGACTACTTAATACTATGAGGAAGTGAAGTATCTGAATTCAACAAAGCTCTGATTGTAGACTATAGCCAGTCAAATATTTAGAAACAGGCATAGGCAATAAGACGGATATGGAAAATGGATAAAATTGTCACGTTATCTACTAATAACGTTTTAGAAACAATGACACTGCTATTCTTCCTAAACCACAGAGATCCTTGTATTATTAATAATGTCCAGGAAAAATGTTGTAAAGTAGGCAAATTAACTTCACCATTTATTTTAGAGGCTTGGAGTTTATTTAAAGCAATGTGTTTTTTGTTTTGCCATGCAAAATGACAGATTAAAGAATGAATGATTTACAGGACATTTTGTAGGAAAGGAAATTGGTAACATATTAAGTAAACAAATGATTTTAGGAGAAATAAGTAAACAAATGATTTTAGGAGAAATAATAATTTTAAAGGCATCTATCCTCCCCCACCAAGTTAAACAAAGTGTAGGCCATTTAAATATAATCTTCTATAAGCTTTTTAAAATTTTGAAAAATGTATGTCATTAAGAGGTAAAACGTCTAGTTTACTTCCAGGGAGGAGATGTGGCTTAGTGCTGTTATGTTATGTTAAAAATTGAGCTCGCATACACCCGGTGGTTTCCTGGCACTAAATACGGGCGGTTGCATTCACATGACAGTGAGCTCAATTATATGAACTGGTCATAAGAAGTGGTCGTAGTTAGTTCGAAAGGAAGAAGATTCCAAAATTGAGGAGCCACAGTTGTGAATCTAAGGCCCCCATATTTCTTACGTTTTAACGAGTTGAGAGTCAACAGGTTCTTGTTAGAAGAGCGTAAGTCACCAGAAGGGACGTACCATTATAACTTAGAAGCAATAAAAGCAGGGCCGCGTCCTAAGAGGGCTTTAGAGATGGTGCAGCCTAACTTGAAGAAACAGCGCTGGGACAAAGGAAGCCAATAGAGGCTCTTCAGCAAAGGTTTAACATGATGGTGCTTAGGTTGAACAAGGATTTGCATGGCCGCATGATTCTGCACTAATTGCAGACGATGTAATTCGTATGCTGGTATACCAGCATACAGGGAATTTGCTTAATCAATACGCGAAATTACCAGGGCAAGGACGACCTGGGTAAAAGCCTCGGGGCCAAGAATCTACTGATCTTCCGGATTCTTCGCCGATGGAAAAAACAAGCTGAGACCACTGAGCTGATCTGGGCCTTCATAGTTAGGTCATTACTGATCACAATTCCCAGACTTTTGACAGAGCTGGCTGGGAGTGGGGGACTCCCTAGTAGTGGGGGCCAGAAATTAGAATTCCTCAGATTGGCTGGCCCACCAGTGAGAATCAGCTCAGTTTTATCAGGATTAAGTTTGAGCTGGTTGACTTTGATCCAGTTGCTGATAAAACTAAATGTAGATTGAAGGCTTGCCACTGATGAAGCAGATGAGTCAATATTAAACACTAGCTGGAGATCGTCAACGCAGTTAAAAGTTGTGACCTCTCTTTTATGCAGGGCCAGAATCAAGGGTAAAATATACAGGTTAAAAAGAAGGGGTGAGAGGGAGGAGCCCTGCAGGACCCCGTATGTCAGTTTTCTTTTTTCAGCTGAGAAGTTAGCAAGGCGGACTGCATGAAAGCTGTTGCTGAGGAAGGAGGAGCTCCACTTCAGGCCCTGGATACCGGCGCTGTTGACATTGTCAATATCAGAAGGTGCTAGTCGACCGTGTCAAAGGCAGCCGACAAATCCAGGAGCACCTGATTCAGTGGAATGTGCAGGTCTAAACCCTGCATGATCGGAGTCCAGATAATAAGATTGTTCCACAAACGAACTTAGACAATTGGCAACAAGGAGATGGGATGATAATTGCTGGGGATCAAAGGGTCAGAGATGGGTTTCTTCAGAATATGGACAACTTTGGCAGTTTTAAATAAGTTAGGAACAGTACCTTGAGCATGGGAGTTGTTTAGAAGTGATGTAGGGGGTCTGGACAGGAAAGGAAACCTTTCTGAAGGATGTGAGGAGGGCAAATATCTGTAGGGGAGTCAGAGCAGACCTTTTTAGGTAGGGCATAGAAAACGTCTCTAGTGATTAGAGGGATTTGGTCACGGTGAAGGGAGTTTATGTGTGGGCACAGGAGGACCAAGGGTAATGTAGATCTAGGGCTACTGGCCTTAATGGTGGCAATTTTCTCAATGAAAAAGGAATTGAGAGAGTCACATAAAAGTTGTGATGGAGTAGGTTTTGCAATGATTCGTTCTGGCTTAGCAAGTTCATCCACTATAGAGAAGATGTCCTTGGCTTTGTTGGCTGATTTTAATATTCTTGAGGAAAAATATTCTGCTTTGGTCTGGAGGATAGCACTTTTGTAGTCTTTGAGTAGAGACACAAAAGTAGCCTTTTTATCGTATCAATAGTCACAGCTCCACCTACGTTCGGCTTGTCTCAGAGCCAGTTTCTTCGCTTTTAAGTTGTCAGTGAACGAGCATTGGGCGTCAATCGGCCTCTTAATTTTAATTTTCCATATGGGGGCTATGCTGTCTCTGGCAGATTCAAGTCAGGTGTTGATGTTTTCTGCCTGGGTGTGGGGGGACTCCTCCTAAGCAGTTGGGGATGAGGCAGTAAGCAAGAAGCAAAATTCCTCAGTGTCCACCGACCCCAGTTTCAATCCATACAATTTTCTGGGGAGCTTGAGTAAGGGTGACACTGGAGATGAAAAAGGTGATAAAATGATGGTCTGACCATGTGCAAGGGTAGATCAGCGGGTTGGAGATTTCCAGATTGGAAGTCCAGACCTGAGCAAGGATGTGTCCCTTGATATGGGCGGCTGCTTCTACATGCTGCATACAGTTCATTCCCGCTAGGAGGTCAGTGAGTTCAATAGAACAAGAGCTTTCCCGTACATCGTTGGGCCAAAAGTTGTGATCCCCAATTTTCAAAATTCTAGAATGATTGACAACCAGTTTGGCAATCACATCGCCCAACAGCTGGGGGAATGTAGGCATGTGATGTGGGGGTCTGTAATATAGGGCACAGATAAAGGCAGAGTGATGGGATTCACATTTTTATAAAAGGCTATCGACTGAAGTCACTAATGAGGTAAATTGATGTTTCTGTTGTATTATAGCTGCTACCCCTCCTCCAGCTTTACCCCCGGGTCTATTAGCCTGAAGGATGTAATAGCTATCTGGGATTGCAGCAAGGACATCAGGAGCAGATTCCGCCATCAGCCATGTTTCGAAGAGGTGACCAATATCTGGTTTATCAACATCTAGGAGATAGAAGATCTCAAGTTGATGTTTTACCATCGAACGGGTTTTTAGGTAGCAGATTGAGAGTCGCTCCTGCGTCCGATATATGGGAATGCCGGGAGCTTGCCGATGCTCATCTTGTCGATGCTCATCTTTGTTAAGGCCCTTCTGTTCATGTGGGTTATAAAGATTTTCAGAGTGAGTGTCCGTATGGGTTAATATCCCGAACTTGTCAAGTTTAATCCGGGTGCAGGAATCAATAGCCCGATTTCCTTGCATTGATTCAAGTTCAGAGCCTTGTGGGTTGTCTCCCTACACCACAATTAATTCAGATGTATCAACTGATCTGATTATGCCTGCAAAAAAGCCATGGGAAACTCAACTGCACCCAGGGCCTTGGATCCCGCATGACTCGAAGAGCCTCCTGCATTTCCTCGACGGTAATCTGGGTATCTAACTGGCTCTCAAAATATTTATTGGGATTCCAGCATTTGTTATTTTCTGCCATTGTAGGACACCGGGGACACTATCGAAGCAGGTGTAGAACGCGGTATTGGAGGTGATCGTGGATCGTATACAGATGTTGCGGGCAATGAGATTTGACAATGAGCTTTTCATTTCAATGTACAGTACTCTGCTGCTTCCTATCTGGGTTTGCACTATATAAATACCAATACATACACTGATCAAATAGCCTTAAACTTTAGAGTATTCAGAAATCATGGAGTAAATGAAAGAAACATATTTTAAAGGGTCTGTTACAAACAATAAAATATCACCAGTCTAAGCTGATAGTTTTATATAAGTATTATTTATTTGTACAGTGCAAAGAACAACCCTGTCTAATATGTAAGTCTAATCTAATAAACAGAGGAAACCATCCCATTCATAAACAAGTAAGCAGAATGAGCTATATTGAACATTTTACAATATTAACACATTTTGTACCAAAATTACATTATGGCCTAACACTAAATAAGAATTCCAAAGAAAAACTATTACAAACTTTTTCAACATCTAAAGTTACAACGCCACATGGTTTTTTAAAGTAAGAAATGTTTACTAAACACCTGACAGAACAATCTGGTAATATTAGTTGAGTGCCTAAGTTTCAGAAAGCCAGCATGAATGATTGACTGGATTACCTGTGCCACTTTGATGCGGACCAACATGGCAATATGGGTGCCAAGCTCAGCAGTACTGGAGATGTGGTTGTTTTATTTATTCTTGATATTGGTTCAGAGGCACCCTGGAAAATATTATACATGCAGTTTAAAAAAAAGTCAACTTACTTGTAGCTCACATTGCTGGGGGAGATAACACTCTCTGCCTCTTCAATCTGCGATTTACTGATATCAACCCCAACAACCTTCTCAAAGTAGGGGGCCAGGATCCGTGTGCTCTGTCCAGTGCCACAGCCAACATCCACCGCAAGGACAAAGGGCTTACCTTTCTGAAGAAGGACGACAGAAGAGTCTTAGCAAGCCTATCACATGAATGCTTGGTTCGTAAACAAAATACATATTATAGTGATACTGTGCGCCAGATGCCTCTTAACATACAATGACAATCATATTTAAATTAATCTAATCGCACTTTAATCAGATATACCCTGCTGGAGCAGATAAGAACTTAAAATATGGCCAATTCATCTGAAATAGAAGCAACAAAATGCATAATTCTCTAATGCAACCTACAAAACGATGTAATTAAAGCGTTTATTAATCAATATACACTAAAACAAAAAATAGGGTATATGCCATTTTCAAATCACTTTGAAAATAAAACAACTAAGGGGTTACATATTTTTATTTCCTATTCCTAAAGAGCTCACCCAAAAAAATAAATTGACAATGATCTCGCTAAAACAATGTTGATTTTTTTTTACCTCAGACCCAACTTAAACCTGAGTTACTCTTAGTTGTGACCATCCTCAAAAGGATGAAGACAACATAACGTACCATAACGTATTTTGAAAGGGCAGCTTCAAATCTTTGGTTATTTGGGTGCTGAATAACAAATGACTATGGCTACGCAGCTCAATGATAATGACAAAAAGAGAAGATGTCCGATGAAGAGGACAAAACTCAAACACGGGAACGCAAAACAAGGATATAGAAATAGGATGATGAACGCACTTCATACCTCATCCCAGACTCTAAGAGAAATCTTAGAGCTTCAAACACAAGTGGACAATATTCTAAGCAAGTTACAAGCAATAAAAAAGGTGCTTGAAATCACCGTATGTGTAAGAAGAACAGGAGTAAACCCATAAACCACGTTGGGATGGGTATGCAGTAAAAATAAGGACAATTCCCAACAGGTATCAATGAAAGTCAGTTTGAACAGTGCATGCAATCAGCATTACATCAAGAAGAAACAAGGAGTCTCAGAAAAGTTTTGAGAGGCTTATTATTAGCCGAATAAAAGAAGGGTATTTCACATGGTAATACAGTTAAACAGCACTGTACAGAGCAAATCATGTGACAACCCGAGGGCACTTGGTGAGAGGTGATATATGCAGTTGGTGAAAGTGCAAGTGCTAAGGTGAACAGCGTGAACGACGCATAGTGATAAATAAAAATACAGTGATGGCTCCACACGGTCAAGTTGCAGTCACTTAAAACATGATTAAACAGATGTACAGGAGCACAAAACGTAAAATGCGCCACATAATTATGCTGTGGTGTCGACGGCGTTTCGATCCCAGTGAGTCGGGATCGTCTTCAGGACAGGGTTGTCGATGTGGGCAGTGTTAGTCACGCAAAGCAGGGTTGCGTGGGTTGCTGGAATCCGGGCTGTGTCTGCGGAGTAGGCGGCTTATCGTTGAAAGATTAATCCGATCAGCGAGGCACCTGAATTAAGCAGGGCAGTAGAGAGCGATTAGGGCTCTTGGTGCTTGGACGGCTCACAATGAATGCTGGAGCTCAAAATCACAGTAAGCACCCACACCAAAGTCGAGCACATCTGAGAAGTTCTACTTAATTCTCAAAGAGAGGGCAATAAGATGGCATTGCCCTTATCAAACAGGCAAAATCGACCTGATAGGAACCTTAATTACCTATCGGAAGAAGAAACCCTATCCTTACTATGGGAATATGAGCCTACAGACCTCGCTAGAGGTCAAAACTTTAGAACAGTCCAGATCGATGCTAATAGAACATCAAGACAAAATTAAAGGAAAACCAATCTTAACAACTTCCAGCAAGTCCAACTAATCTCCGACTCACAGAACATGAACACAAGGAACACAGGGAAACCTCTGAAATGCCTACTTCTTAACTGTCGGTCCGCAGCAAAACATGCATCAGACATAGCTGACCTCATCGTGAACAAGAAATTGATGTGACAATCCTGACAGAAATGTCGAAATCCTCGTCTCCTTGTATGGACCTACTAGTACCCCCACAGTATAGTATTGTGAGACTTGACAGACTAAAAAAGACAGGGGGTGGGGTTGCCTGCATTTACCGATCGGATATAGAGGTCAACCAAGATCCAGCAGAACCACTCAAATCCTGCGAACACCTAAGTCTCAAGATAAGATCAGCAGATAATCAAAGATGCAATCTGTATGAGCTTTACCACCCTCCAGGTAATAATATTACTTTCATCGACCAGTTAATGGAAATCATCACCACCAACGCCAATATTGAAATTAATAACATTGTTCTAGGGGACTTTAACTTACACTGGAATGACAACTATGACACACAGGTTAACGCTCTGAAAGACCTTCTAACGGAGTTAAACCTTAACCAAGCATGCACACAGCCAATACACGGGAAAGGAGCCACGTTAGACTGATTAATCTCAAAATCCAACAATACCTCAATTCTATCAATTGAGCCTTGCGACTGGTCAGATCACCATGCCATAACCTTCCTGATAAACAATATAAAAAAGAACAAGACCATACAACCTACCAGACACAAGAAATGGATGCGAGATACTAAAGATCCAAATATGGTATTACTAGTAGAAAGCTGTGAGAAGAAACTGAATCCACCAAACAGCTTGCAGAATGTGGAGGATCTTACTGATCATTACACTAAAACAGTAACGAATATAGTCAACACCACGATGCCACTAAAACTGAAAAGAGTCACAGAGAAGGTGAAAAATCCATGGTTCAGTGAAACACTGAATGAAGAAAGGAGGAAACTAAGACTAGCGGAAAGAAAATGGAGGCAACACCATCATCTCCCGAACTGAAATCCCTCAGAAGAATCAGGAGCGAATACTACAAAAAGATACTAAATTCCAAAAAAGAATTTATCAGATCTGAACTAGATAACGCCAAAAACAGACCTCGGAAATTATTCGAGATTCTAAAACAGCAATCCAATAAATTGTCTAAAACCACCCAAGAAACTACAAAAACGCAAATAAGTTGTGAAGAGTTCTCAACATTCTTCACAGACAAGGCCAACACGCTGGAAAGAGAGCTTAGGAAAGAAGCTGACAACATTGGCAATACGGACAACCAAACACCCAATATCACCTTGGAAAACACCCACAATAGGACAAAAAACAAGGCACAATGGGTTAACTTCAAACTACTTGACCAAAATACCATCGCCAAAACACTATCAGACATCAAACCTAACAACCACTATAGTGATCCACTACCCTCAAAATGCCTCAAAGAAATAAACCATATTGTGATTCCCATTTGGACGAAAATAATAAACGCCTCTCTATCCCAAGGGATCCTTCCAGATTGCCTAAAAACAGGTCAAGTCGTCCCCATCATAAAAAAACCTTCAGCGGACCCAGCAGATCCAAATAACTTTCGCCCAGTGACCAACATCCCTATCTATATTTTAGAAATGCCACTTTTAGAAAGCTGGCATTTCTCTGCTCTTAAGGTTCTGTGAGCCTGAAGCCTATCTCCATTACATGTCTGCAGTGGGTGGCAGCTTGACTTCCCTTTAAACAGCCACACACAAAGCAAGGTTAGGTGAGTCTGAGTGCCCATGACATCCTGATGGCTCATCGTGAGCAGGACGAGAGGGAGGTGTTGACACTTACACACCTCAACAGGCAGTATTCTGTCCCTACACAAAGGGTTGACCCCCTACAAGTCAAATAGTCTGGCGCCAGGCTGGGATGAAATTACTTTTGTGCACTTCAGAGTACCTTCTTTGAAGTCACACTCACGTCAAAGGCAGATCTGGGTATACATACTGGGTTTCTGACCCCCATCTAATCAGACACTTCTGGAACTGGAAAGAACCTCTGTCAGAAAGACTGCTGTGCTGCTACAAGGACTCATTTTTTAAGGATTGCTTTTCTGCTATGTTGCCTGCTGCTCTCTGATCCTGCTGAGAGGCCGCTGGACTCTGCCTTGAACCCAAAGTGATTTCCTAAGACTTGTTGGCTTGCATTCTGTTTTCAGAGACTCAGTGATATCAAGGTCACATCATCTGCTCCTGTGCCTGGTCGATTGGAAGTGGAACCAGGTGCTTGCTCCAGTGTAACCTACGCATCCTCTGCTTGCGTGAATCAAAACCGATGCAACTCCCCTGTTGTGGGAGTGGACCCAACGCATGCACTCAGAACCAACGCATCACCCCCCACCCCCTTGCTGTGAGGGCAGGCCTCAAGTGAAATTAGACTATGTTCCTGCACCCCGTCACTCTCCACATTGGCTTAGGGTAAGTGCATCAGTGGTTATCTTCAGAGAATGTTTGGTAGAGGGCCTGATCTAGTGCTACATGAGCCAAAGGTTGTGCACAGCAGTGGTTGGCCCAGTGCTCAGTTGGGTGCAGGTCTGACTACAGTCCAGACTCTTCAGCCAAAATGCAGGTAACAGGAGTTGTTCACATAATGCGTTGGACACTGGGTTTGAAATTCCAGTCTGGCCATATACCATGTACTGCAGACAAATGCTCTACAAAACTGGTTGAGTGGCACAGGATCCAGCCAGACAGGGCCTATGGCCTGATGCCAAGATTACATCAAGAATTCACTGTCCTGGCTGAAGGGAGTGTGCATCCAATTGAAGTGCATAGGTATGGTGCAAAGACCTGGCTTTTGGCCCATGGTGCATGCTGAGATGAAGAATTAGCGGGTGTGCGCAGCAGACTTTGGCCCCGTGGTGCATTTGCTGTGAGAGAGGTTGGTTGTAGCGACTGGCTACAGACCGAGCCCTATACCCAAGACCTACAGCATACGATTCAGGCCATCTGTAGTTGTATTTGCTACATAGTTGGTTGAATGCAGAACCTGGCTACAGGGCAGACCCTGCAGCTAACCCCCATGCAAGACATCACTGGCTAAAAAGGAGACTGGGCATAGGCTGTATGGTGGGTTGGGTGCAGAGCCTGGATACACGAGCATCCAACAGATCATTCCATGCAGACATCCCTTGCAGCACACAGAGTGGAGCTTGTCTATAAAGTGGGTTGGATTAACGGAGAATGAGAGACTGGCCTAGGAAGCTGGGTCTGCCTGCTTGTCTGCCGCTTGCACAAGGAAGTTCAAGTTCTGAGGGCACTGTGAAAGGCCAGTCTCCTTTTAAGTATTTCATATGACGGACATCAACAGTGCTTAATTTGTAAACAAATAAGTGCCGGTGCCCAAAGCTCTGTCCCGACGGTGCTATTAAGAAATTGAAAAACCGTATAAAAGGATTTCTAGGGTTGAATTCGCCTCAGGTCTCTTTAATTCGCTACCATACACTGCTGCCCCTTAATCTGACTCTTGCTGTCCCTGCAAACCCAGTTTATTCCAGTTTTACAGTCTCTCTTTCTCCTTCTTTCTCATTTGTGTGTTTCCTCGTTTTCCCCTCTCTTGCTTGCAGTCAATATCTGATAAGGAAAAAAACTGCTGGTCCCTAAAAATGGGTGCAGTTGGGCCCCACTGGCAACCTCTGGCCTAAATTAAGCAGTGGACTCCAATCTCATTATAGATTTTCCCAGAAGAGAGGGAATATTTGAGAACATCCTGGTATAAAGTGGTTTTGGGATTTTTTTCAAAGAAAATCTAGTATGTTACTGGCTTCACAACATTAAAATGGTTAATTTACGAAAGCCTAGTTCAAGTTGAAGCAAAAGTGCAGCTGTTATGATAAATTAAAGAGCGGCTTAAATGGCTGACCTAACGAGAAAGCTTCAGTAAGTGAATTATTTATTTATCTTAGTCTGAGATTCAGCCTTTCCTTGCAAGCATGTGATGCTCAAGGGCTAGGGACCTCCTCCACAGTCTACTGTCTTCTTTTGTAACATGATATTTGAAGTTTCACCTTAAGTGCTGCTCTCTGCACACAAGACACAAGACGCTGAATGTTTGGTACATCAATATATCCTCCATGTGCAACCGCTTTGTGCGCCTCCAGGGCACTGTGATATTACAGAAAGGGCCTCAGAAGCTTGTGAAGCCTTTCTGGTATTACAGATAGTGCTGCTGCACATATAGTGTCAATCGTACAAAAAAATCACGATTATTTCCTTATTCAATGTCCATCCACTAAGTGCACCCGCATATTAAATCATATAAAATTGAACTAACAGTCACAGGCGTATTAAGAATACAAATATTCTTATACTTCATTATCCCCTTTTCCGCGGCCGAAAATCCACCGCGGTGCGGCGGCTTTGATGAGTGGGTGGGACCACGTCGGCCAACGGACGTGCGCATCACTACGGAGGTAGTGTTCGCGACGGCCGTAGGCCGACAGAAGCAGCAAACGGGTTAATGTAAAGTTTTGTGTTATACATGTGATTACCAACACTATTTCCAAGCAGTATGTGCACTCAAATCATAACAACAATGGCATTTACAGATAATCCCATCATCTATTCCAGTTTCTTCTATAATGCAATAAGTGGAAGTGCAGTCACTCCTTTTAACTCAAATAATGTTAACATCAATTGTAATCCCAGATTTATAAGCCTAAAGTTATTAAAATCAGTGGGATATAACACAAAAATATTACTTTTATAACATTTGAGGTTATGAAGGATGTGGTGTCGACGTTTCGGTCTTCGTGGCCAGTTAGGTCCATGAGACCATCTTCAGGACTCAGCGTTGTTGAACAAATCACTCATGTGAATATTTGCTTCCAAACAGACAGTGTAAGACTGAGTATTACCAATAGCAAACTAATTGGACTTGTCTCCTTCGCATTTCATAAGAAACTGTCCGACTGCAATGTCTGGTCCGAGTTAACAACACCAACTCAAGAGTCTTGGTGGTGCGCTCGCTACCACCAGAGGGTGTGACCTCATTTACATGGGAGCAAATATTATGCTCCATAATTTTTATTAATCATATGTTAATCTGTATATAGATGTGTGGCTATATACAAATAAAGGGTCCACATTGAAATGTACTTATACATTTTCTTTCTCTTTCAGGACGGAGATAACATTAAGGGGCCCATTAGGATGTCGGTCGGACTTTGTCCGCCCGCCATCCCATCATGGGAAGGGACCGCCGCAATGTCAAAAATACATGTTGTGCATTTCAAAGCACAACGTGACAGGCACCGCGCATTGTCCTTTGAAATGCAGGGGGGTACCATAGGTACCCCCATGTGCACCCCCCACCCCCGGAGTCCTTGGTGGCCCGCAACGGGCCCCCAAAGTAGACTCCGCATGCCTTTCCGTGGTGGCATTGACCGGGGAACCCCCAGCCTACTAATATGGCGGGGGACAGTCCGGCACGGATGGCGGGTTGATCGCCCCTGCCAGGCTGGCGGTGGCTACAGCCGGCCTGGCTGGCTCTAAATTTTTAGAAGAGCAGTTCATTGTTTTGCTTATAGAAATAATACAATACATAATTTAACAGGCAGGCTGTTGTGGTTTACATCATGTATGGGGATCTTCCTGTGGCATGCAGTCCAAACCACAGTTACATTGAAGGCTGTGCAACTGTGTGCACTTTTGTCCGATGATGAAAACGAGGGGAGTTTACCTACACCAGTGAGATGAATCAAATTAATTGATCCAACTTTGGAGGGAGTCGGTGAAAATCCAGTCTGAATAAATGTGCAACATGTGTCTTAGAATAGTTGTTAGGAAATCCTGCCCTGACTTTACTGAGGGGCCTTTCCCTAACTCTCCTATTTGAGATCACATATTCTTTGGTTAGACTCATTTTCTGCCCTTTAATCTGTGCCTTAACTTTGTTCATTTGAGATTGACACCTTCTGCTTAGTTTTTTCCCTTGCCATCTTTTGATGTTTTCTTTAAGCTAAGGAAGTTCCTTTATGGAACTGATACTACCTTTATTTTGCATGTTGTACTTTTTAATCATTTGCATTGCTACTTTATCAAGACCTGCCAAGTACTACGCATCAGGAGTTAGACTAATTTATTTTAGTGTGGTAGTCCGCATCACAACACTAAAATACATTAGTCACGCATTAGTAGTGCCACACCACCTGTGTGTGGCAAGGGAGACGCTGGGAGTGATCGTGACTGTCAGAAACTGTCTTAATAGCAGCACGGCGAGTACTGTGCACACCGTGCAGTACAGAAGACTCCTACTGAACTCAGATGTTTTTGTGAGTAATAATTTACTGTACTGTATGTACAACGGAAAAGAAAACTTGGGAGGCACGCCATTTCAAGATGGCCATTCATTTCTAGATCATACATTTTTGTCTGTCCAACTATATGTTCTAGTTCCATTTAGCACCGATCTAAGATGGCTCTGGCCTCGAGCCTGCTAGTTCCCATCAACTTCTTGGTGATGTACTTTCCTGAGCTGCACGCAACCCTGGGATATTGAATGGAAGCTGCCGTTCCACAAGCACAAGGTAAAATGCAAACTCCAAGCCCACGGGCATGGGCGCCTCCAGAGGACGAGCTTGATGAGGACGATGACGAGGTAAGTGCTGTCCATGCAAGTGTGGGATATGTGTGCCGTTGCAGCACTCGAGGTGCAATGTAACTTTTTGGTAGTATATCTGGTACATCAAAAAGACTGAGTATCGATCTGTGTGTCACGGATCCATCTTCATTAGGATAGCCCGAACGTTTATAGCATGTTCTTCAGAGAACTGTGTGTAAACTGTAGGTCGATAGTATCAGTAAAAGTAGAACAGCTCAGTTATTAAATGCTCTTGTTCCTGAAATGTGCCAATATCAGTGGGTCATAGATTCCAAAGCTGCAACACAAATTATATGGTTGTTGCTCCTGCTACTTAATTATTTTGTAACCTTCCTGGGCAGCTTTCTGTCCCCGAATGCATGACCGGATTTTGAAATCCAAAAACCAGCAGACAACACTAATTTAGAATTAGGACTCTTGCATAAGTTATATACAGTTTAATTGCAGTTGAATTAAATCTATAGATTTTCTAAAACATTTTACCAACTTTGAGTCTGCACTGTCAAGAGTTAGTTTGACACATTCAACATGAATTATTTAAGCAGGATGCAGCCTGCAGCTGCTGCTCTCACCTGTGTCATGGGTTGTGCTCAGCTGACTGGAATTGTTTAGCTGAGACTCTGCCTCAGAGAGGGCCTGTCTGTTACAGCCTAAGGACTTAAAAAGGCACATGGGTGTCACTGCTCTGAACTTAAGAGAGTGTGCCACGCCATGTGCTCTCACCCTGACTGGTACTGCAGACAGGGGCTTCATCTACCACTGTGCCAGCCTGCCCTCTCCGGAATGGCAACTAACTCTGTACACTCCAGCTTATCACACACTATCTGAGCATCAGGGCAGATGTCTGCAGTGAGTGTGATGCCACAGCCTGCAGATACATCTATAGTGGCTGCCCGAGGCAGAGCCAGTTTTGAATAGACACACCATAAAGAAGTGCAGGGGGGTCGTATGCCTGCTGCAAAGAAGGCATATCATGACTGAAATGTATTAAATGTGGATAGCTCAGTGAGTTACTGCTTTTGTCACAGATATCCTTTTGTTACTTGTGGTTCAGCCACACCTGGAGCTTAGCTAGCTTAGGGTGGGGTGAGGGGGGAGGTGAAGGGGAGCAGCTGTGTTAGAAATATGCTTGCTGCAAGCAACGCGTACCAGCATTTCACAGAGCCATATTTTATGTGGACAGCTCAGTGGGTTACTGCTTTTTGTCACAGACATTCTATTGATACTTGTGGTTCAGCTGGACCTGGAGCTGAGGTGGTGGGGGTGGGGGTGGGGGCTGTGCTTAGATGTAACTTGTGGGTTTAAAATCACTTGTGGCAGACTTACTAGTGTGTCCACCAGCTTTCAGGCAACAAATAAAATGTCAAAGTTAACTGATAATTAATTTTCCTGTTGGGTAGAGATTGTAGTTTTGTCTAGTGTCAGTTTTGACTCACTCACCATAAAGTAGCGAAAAGGGTTACTGGGCTTGCAGCAAAGATCAGGTACTTTGCAGCAGTTTCAAGACCTTAAAGTTACTCATTAATTAAATGGGTCTAATTTCTGATCTTTTTCTTTTTCATGGGCTTTATTTCTTGATTTTGCTTGCAAATAAGTGTCAATTAAAGTGTTACACATTTGGTCATTGATTGTCACTTCTAAGTACACTGATTTTTGAAAATGTCACACATAAGCAATCTGAAACCTTGGCAGCTATATTTATCTGATATATCTAGGACTGCTAACAATGCTGGATTCTGTACTTAAGTGATTGTCTGATTTAGTGAATGAAAAACATTACGTAAGTTTGACTAATCTGCTAATAAATCGTTATGGTTTTGAAAACCATCCTTTCTGTCTTTCATGTGTAGCCAAATAGATTTCACTGTGATTTGAAAGTGATGTTGGCTCCCAGAAAACACTTTCAACAAATAACCAACAATCCATACAACCAGTGACTCAATCTGTTTGATGACTACACCAGAGCCAGAACGTATATAGAATTTCACTGAATCCCCCAAAATATATATATGGATATATGAGTGACAAGCTTGGAAGTTGTACCTAACTTAAGTCATTATGCTGGTTGGCTGGGGAAGGAAGGAGTAGGGCAGGTATCCCGAGGTTGGTGACAAGTTGGAGGGAGCCAGGAGGAGGACCACCTGGAGGGCTAGGATGACCAAAGCCACAAAGACAGGAGAAACCAGGTTCAGGAAAACCTAATCTATGAGAACCAGGGTTACCAATGTCAATGGAGACCAGGAATAAATACACAATGAGGAAAAGGACAAGGAATAACAGGTCTAGGGATACCAGGATGAGGGTGAGAAGGTTCAGGTGTGCCAGACGGATGTGGACCCAGTGGGCAAGGGTCCAAATTAACAAAAGCACCAGAGTTAGAAGGAACAGAAGGCCGTAGGCCAAAACAAAGAGGAGGGCTAGAATGTCCTGAACACACTGAGCTGGACCAGAGGGACGTGGACAACCAGAGCCAGGAGTAACAGACTCATGGAAGACACACCAAAGAGCAGCAGTACCAAGAGACACATGGAAAAAAGGACCAGAGACACGGGGGCCAAGACCACAGAGATCAGACCAAGGAGGACTAAGAGGACAAAAGCAAATGGACCAGGTCTAGGGAAGACAACAAACAGAAAGGGCCAGCAGGACCATGGAACCCTAGATTAAAATGACCTGGGGAATATAAAGGGTCAGGCCCAGGTGGGCTAGGATCTATAGATCCCTAAGGGTCAGACAAAGGAGGATCCTAAACCAGGATGACAAGACTACATGAATCAGGGTTACCTGCACCATGGGACCTAGGTGGACCAGTGCCAGAGGGATGGGGAAGACTAGACACACCCAGGAGAACTATTACTAGGAGCACTATAATAGAGGGGACACAGCTTAGATGGACAAGAACAACTCACAACATGCAATCCAGTAGATCAGGAAGACAAGTAGAACCAGTATAGGGCTGGAGGACCAGGGAACTAGGAGGGCTAGGTGAACCAAGGTCAGTGTAACAAGCCCCAAACAAGCTGATACATGAGGACCAGCTAAAAGAGTATCAGAACTAAGTCCAGAACTACATGGACCGGAAGGACTAGGATCAGGCTAACCAGAGAAAGATAAGCCAGGGGAGTAGGATCTGGAGGATTGATGAATGAATATTAGAGTGATGGGGTTAAAAAGGTCCAGCACTAGGAGCCTGTGAAACAGGAGACCCAGGACACAAAGGTCTAGGCGAAGGAATAATTAGGAATGATGACCCGATAGACCAGGAAGTAAAAGGCCACAAAGTTCTACTTCTAGCATGAGCCATATGTCAAGAAACATCAGAACTAGGACACATTGAGATGAGGTCTGGTGGGTCAGAACAACGTACTGCAGAATCAGGAGGACAAAAAGCAGGAGGACTAGGGCGAGGAGCATCAAGACTAGAGTGAAGAGGACTGCTAAGATCAGGACCTAGAGTGTAATTGGCCAATAATACCAGGAAACCAGGATAAGCAGGAACGGGACAAGGAAGACCAATGGGACCAGTAGCAAAAGCACACAGAAGACCAAAGCAAGTAGGCCTATGTAAACTGAAAGGATCATGACCAGGAGGACTGGAAACAGGAATAAGGTAGGAGTAAGGATCAGGCCATAGGGGACAAAGCCTCAGATTGCCAAGTGGAGCAAAGAAGGGGTATTGGACAGTGTTAGTCAGGAGTACAGAGACCAAAATGACCAGGCTCAGGAGGACGCAGACAGGATCAATGACTGCGATATAACTAGGACTAAGAGGACAAGGAACAGATCCAGGAGGATAATGACAACCCCAGCCAGGAGGACAAAGACAAAAAGGGCCAAAACATCAGAGACCAGATGAACCAGGAGCTGTGGTACCAGGGCTAGGAGGTTCAAGTTGAGAAGAAGCAGGACAAGCTGACCAGGACCAAGCGGGTCTGAAAAGAACAAAACAAGATGGCCCAAGATGGGCCATGATGGTCAAAAGGCAAGGTTTTTGATAACATGCACAATGGGTCAAGAAGGACTAGGATGACTAGGACTAAGGAGAACAAAGCTAGGATGGTTGGTGAGAAAAACACTAAACACAAGCAATTCCTGCCTTGTGAATAAATACAATTCTGATAAAAAAGGTCATTCATTAAAGAGTGCAAAATGTCACAAAATAGCCCTCTACACCACAGAGGAAAACACAATCCCTTACAATGATTTCTATTACAGAAAATGAATTTCTTACAAAACATATTCTTTTCTGTTTCTTGTTTTCTATTTAACTACTAGCTTACCCGTCGCGCGTTGCTGCGATCTCAGAAGAACGGAAATTCAAGTAAACTCATTATGATAACATTCAATTTACATTGTGTCCTTTTTATTGAAACATCTTCATTTTAATATGGAAAACATTTCAAAGTGTCATTTTAATTCTATTTATTTATTCGAGTGCTTGTGGATACACGATAGTTTTTTGTTTTTCCGTCTGGTGCGTACACGAATAAATAAGAAGGTTTTCCGACGCCTGAGCTGGCCACATACAGTTGTCCATGTGAGAAGCACGGATTATCCAAATCTAGTCCACACACTTGCAGCGATTGTCCTTGTGCTTTGTTGATGGTCATTGCAAAAGCGTGTCGCACCGGAAACTGTAAACGTTTGAATTCAAATGGCATATCTGTTGGGATCATTGGAATACGTGGCAACAGTACATCTTCCCCCTTGAATTTCCCATTCAAAATTGTAGCTTCGATGACATTGTTCATCATCTTTTTCACCGAAAGTCTTGTACCGTTGCAAAGTCGTGGTTTCAAATTCAGTATTCGAAAGATTATGAGGGCCCTCGGGGGCCGATCTTTAAAAAACATTTTATGCCAGAAACCTTCGCGGGACTGTACTCAACAACTTCCCAAAGTTTCATGGCGATCGGATAAATGGTGTAGTAATGCATAAAGGACAAAGAGACAGACAGACAGACATACATTCGTTTATATATATATATAGATTAACTTTAGGCAAAAATAATGCAAAATAATATAACACATACATTGACAAAAATGGGAAGATAATAATGCAGTACAAATGATAAGCACCAAAATTCGCAAGAAGGCAGGAAGCATCCCTCAGGAAAGGTACTTCATACAAATTCACATATATTCTAATCAAGCATACACAGACAAATCCGAACTTGACTCATTCTGACAAAAACATTCTTAAATAAGATTAACAAATCAATCATTATCAATAAACCAGAAAGCAAGACGAAATATTTTTTTTTAAAGAACCCCATATTGAATAAATGTTATCAACTGATTATAGTTTGAAGCTGTAGAATGGCCCGTATTTTTTAAATTGCATTAGTGGTCTTGGTCCGAATGTTATAATCAGAAGCGTCGACGTGCATTTCAGTGTAGACCACAATAAGGGCAACCTTCTTCAGGGCGACACAAGTAGTAGGTATACCAAGGTCCAAGAGAGGGAGAGGCGACACGCGGATAGATCACCAAAAGGCTCTTTATGTATAAAAATTTATGAATATTAATCGTCAGACAAAAAGGGCACTGGGTTATAAGAGCTTAACATGCACGGGCCAAGCATAATGTACTGGAAAACAAAAAGACCAACGAAAAAGATACAGTGGAAATATAAAAGAAGAAGGTAGAGAGATCCCAAATTAAGGTTATCAGTCTCTGCCCTCAGAGAGTAAGAGGTAACAAGAAAAATAATAATCCAGAGAATACCAAGTTTAGTTTAGTTTAGTTTAGTTTTTAAATTTATAGTTCGCAACAGATACCCAAAAGGGTTTCCCGGCGCAAAGTCGGCCAAAGGTAGCCGCCATGGTCATGCAGTTCTCAGAAAAAGGAAAGGAGTTCATGACTCTTCCACAGTGCAAGAATAAAGAACACAATAATAATATAGTCTGACTTTTTTTGCCAACACCCTGTGAGCCAAAGGCTTACAGAGAATGACTCTAATGTCATTGCCTCAAAGCCAATAGGCCATACTTACCAATGAAGGATAAATCTCCATATAGAACTCTGCCTTAAATATAGGCAAAAAGAGTGAGCGAATGGCAACGTTCAAAAGAAAGTGGCTCTTCAAGACAGATATTAAAGAAAAGACAATGAATAAAAAATAAGTACCATAAAAAAGTCCAGAAAAAGCAAACCAAACACCAGTGACCCAAGGGTATATATACTTCAGATAAATACCAAGAAGTCAAAGGAACAATATATGAAGAGACAGACCTCTCAGCATACTGAATCTACAGAGATATCCAAGTGTATCAACATCAACAAGATGGCAAGAAAAACAGATAAGTCCACGGAAATTCTGGAAGAAAATAAACCAAATGAACATTGGGCATCTGCAAACAGGTACCAAAAATAAAAATAGCCCTAGGTACAAATGGGAAACTATCAAATGCCAATCTACCATCCATAGGTGGGAGAAATCTCTCTAAAACAGAAATGCTGGTACTTTGCCTTGGTCCCGGATGTATCTTAATACAGAAACCCTATCTACCACCCATAGACACTTCATCTCAACATCTCATTTGCAGTAGCAAATAGACCTGACTGTATTATCAATGGGTGACTTATCCACAGGACTAAACAATACCTAGTCAGCAAAGAGTGTCCTACAGTGCTCTCTGCTAGTCGGCACTGTCCAAGTGCGGCACAGTCACAGGCCTAAAGTTCCTAGGACAAAGAGACATCCATTCAAAGAGCAGTAAAATTCAACGATAAAATATCGCTACCATTACCGCTATGCTGCTTTGTACATGAGGGGGGAAAACAGAAGGAAAAAAGCAACCTCCTCTGAGGGAACAGAATGGAAAGATGAAAGCTCCTTACCTCCTTTACTCAGACAGCATGGAACACTCAATCCATTAACTAGTCCATCTTCACAGTAGAAGATCACAGACCGCTCCAGACCTGGAAATACAACTCAACTTCATGGACGTCATACATGACGCCGAGGGGGTATTTCAATACGGTTGAAGGAGGGTGGGACCAAAGTAATTGAGCCAACTTCACCCAAGCAAAGGATAAACCATGAGTGCCACATTAAACTAATATGGAGTCTTGTATCTTTGGAGGAAAATAGTACTCAAACCGAACGGGAAAGTCATCATACATACATACACAAGGACATTATAAGAGATGATAAAGGAGTGCTCTGTAGTAATAAAGGCTCAATACAAAACTAACCTATATAAGTGATGTAAATTTCTTTTACTAAGTTCTTTGGTTAGACTCATTTTCTGCCATTAAATATGTGCCTTAACTTTGTTCATTTGAGATTGACACCTTCTGCTTAGTTTTTTTCCCTTGTCATCTTTTGATGTTTTCTTTAAGCTAAGAAAGTTCCTTTATGGAACTGACACTACCTTTATTTTGCATGTTGTACTTTTTAATCATTTGCATTGTACTTTATCAAGGTCTGCCAAGTACCACGCATCAGGAGTTAGACTAATTTATTTTAGTATGGTGGTCCACATCACAGCACTAAAATGCATGAGTCACGCGTTAGTAGTGCCACACCACCTGTGTGCGGCAAGGGAGACGCTGGGAGTGATCGTGACTGTCAGAAGCTGTTTTAATAGCAGCACTGCAAGTACTTTGCACACCGTGCTGTACAGAAGATTCCTACTGAACTCAGAAGTTTTTGTGAGTAATAATTTACTGTACTGTATGTAAAACGGAAAAGAAAACTTGGGAGGCACGCCATTCCAAGATGGCCATTTATTTCTAGATCAAACATTTTCGGCTGTCCAACTATATGTTCTAGTTCCATTTAGCACCGATCTGAAGTTGGCTCTGGCCTCGAACCTGCTAGATCCCATCAACTTTTTGATGATGTACTTTCCTGAGCTGCACGCAACCCTGGGATATTGAATGGAAGCTGCCGTTCCACAAGCACAAGGTAAAATGCAAACTCCAAGCCCACGGGCAGCGGCGCCTCCAGAGAACGAGCTTGATGAGGACGATGACGAGGTAAGTGTTGTCCATGCAAGCGTGGGTTATGTGTGCCGTTACAGCACTCGAGGTGCAATGTAACTTTTTGGTAGTATATCTGGTACATCAAAAATACTGAGTATCGATCTGTGTGTCACAAATCCATCTTCATTAGGATAGCCCAAAAGTTTATAACATCTTCTTCAGAGAACTGCGTGTAAACTGCAGGTCGCTAGTATCAGTAAAAGTAGAACAGATCAGTTAGTAAATGCTCTTGTTCCAGAAATTTGCCAATATCAGTGGGTCATGAATTCCGAAGCTGTAACACAAATTATATGGTTGTTGCTCCTGCTACTTAAATATTTTGTAACCTTCCTGGGTTAGCTTTCTGTCCCCGTATGTGTGACCAGATTTTGAAATCCAAAAAAACAGTACACACCGCTAATTTAGAAATAGGACTCCTGCATAAGTAATATACAGTTTCACTGCAGTTTACACTGTACTAAATCTATAGATTTTCTAAAACATTTTACCAACTCTGGGTCTGCACTGTCAAGAGTTAATTTGACTTTGAAGAATTTGTATGACTATCCCATATTCCAAAGAAGTTTTCTCTCCGTATTCTCAGAAATTCCTGCAAAATATTTTCTCCTCTTTTCCTAAATGGTCTAGATGACCGCTCATGATTCTTACAGTCCCCTATTTGCTATAATCCTCTTATTAAAGTTGGAAATAAGTCACTTTTTTGGAAAGATTGGAAAGATCTCAGTCTTATTTGGGTTCACCAACTTTTTCAGGATGATATTTGTATTCCCTTCTCTGTACTTCAACCCCGCTTTTCTCTACCATTTTCCTTCAAATTCAAATATAAATTATTGTGTACAGCTGCTCAAAATAGCTATGATGCCATCACTTTTTCTGTTACTCATATCAAATCTTCTCCTCTCACTCTCCCTTTTTTAGTTTCTTCATCCTCCGCCTCCCAAATTTATAAAAAATTAGTTGATTCCCCTATTACCTGAGATAAATCTAAAGTAAAAAGTGATTGGGAATCAGACTTAGAGAAATCGTTTTCTATTTTAACCTGACAAACAATTTGGACCAAAATTAGGAGATCCTCTAGAGCAGCAAACACGACTCAAACATTATTTTTTATATACAATAGACTTTTGATCACTCCTGCGAAATTGCATACCATTGATCCTTCAATTCCCTCTACCTGCTGGTCTTGTTCATCTGCAAAGGCAGATCATAAACATATGTTATTTACTTGTCCATCAATCTATCATTTCTGGTCCAGAGTGTGGAAACAAATTAATAATATTTTTTCTACACAGTTCCCCTTTACTTTTTCACATATTTGTTTAGGTAGTCTTTCAGAGATATGGTCCTCCTCGATTGTTAACACGTCCATTATTGATTTACTTATAGCTGCAGCATTTCAACATATCACTAAGTCATGGAAGAATGCCTCGAATGTCTCTTTCCAAGCCTGGTGGTACGGAGTTTGTTACAATCACAGATTAGACAGGGCCAATGTTTATCTCATTACCCTTGCTATTAAACAAGATTAATTATGGTTACCAATCACTAATTTCTTCAACACCTCTGTCCAGTCCTTACCTTTACATTCCCCATGCACTGAAGAAGTTCCCAAACCTCCTTGAAGTTATTATTGATTGTTTCTTATATAGTATTTTTATTGCTTGATTATTTTATAAATCTTTATTGGAGGATTTATTGTATGCCAATTGTTATATTTTCAATGCATAAGTTTTATTATACCATTTGATATTTTCTTCCCCTCCCTTTTCTATCCTTCTACCCCCTTTTTTTTAGGTCTCGCTGAAAGCTACCCCGTTAGGGATGCTTTGGCGAGATTAAAGTAAGGGCTTTCAAAAGTGCACCCAAAGGCGGATTGCCTACAGTGCATGTGAGCCGGGCACATGAACATAGCACACCATTTCAGACTTCAAAGGAATCCGCTCCCCCGCCCCCGCATCAGACTTCAAAGGAATCTGCCCCCGCCACGCAATACCGAGAGCTTGTCTTACTTTCGCTGTAAAACCCAACCACACACGCTCTCTTCTGTATGACTTAATTTCACCGATCTCTGTTCGTTTCTACCCCCACGCCTCTATTTTCCTCCCTTGTGCCGTTCTTCCGCTGTCTCCATTCTAGACTAGTTCCTTCTCTAATTCCAGCTCGAGTCCCCCAACTTTTACTTGTTTTTTTAATGGTTGGGCCTTTTAAACACTGCAGAATGTTCGATAGCCAGCTTGCCACCCCCCTCGACACATACCAGAGATTTCCCTCCCCCGGCATCGCGCCTCCGTTGTCTCCACAACACACACCTTCCCCTGCCCTCTCTCCCCCACACACCTCCCAGATCCCCTATCCAGCTTCTCCGACCTCTCACAGATCGCCCCACCCCCACTCCCCTCTCTTACAGTCGAAGTGTCCCACACCTTTGTTCACCCTGCGGGCCTTGGGCTGTTTGGGGTCCTTGTCGGCCATGGTCTCGGTGCTGCCTCCCTCCGAGTCCCGGCTGCACTTCTGGGGGTGTGTGACTGTGAGCAGCTCCAGAACGGACAGCGCCGCGAGCAATGCTGTTTGGTGTCAGTGCTTGGGCCCACCGCTACAGGGGCCACCACAGGGTTGTACCTCAACACTGCCACAGGGAGTACTTCAACCCTGTCTCGCAGTCCTACCTCACCACACCCAAACCCTAGGGGGTTGCTCTAACTCCCTCTCGGTGATACTTCACCCCGCACGTTGTCCTACCCAAACCCTGGATGCTACGGCAACCCTTCTTCTCCCCTACCTCACCCTAACCCCAGGCATGCCCAGTTCCCCACCAAGGAAGCCTACAGCAGGCCCCACTCGTCCCTGCCTTTCTCATTCCAATTCGCCACCTGGGAGGTGTCTATCGCCCCTGGCTGTGTCTCTACCAAGATGACGATTAATTGCCCAATGACTAGCGTCACCCGCCTCTGTCTACTGGCCCCTCCCATCGACAGAGCTCATCCCGCCCCAGATGTCATGAGCCGTAGTGACCGCGCCCCACATGTCACTGAGCTGTCCCCTTTCGGCCCCAGAGAGGCTGTGCCTGTCTCTTACAGCCTTGGGTTCTCCCGACAACCCCCCCAGCCCCCGTCCTGGGCATCCTCGCTCCAGCCCGCTTTCACTCACTACTAGGGCTTTTAGGCACCCGCCCCATGCATTGTCAGTGCCCCCTTCCCGCCAGCTCCACTGTCGCCAGTGCCAACTGAGGATTAATAGCCTCTTCCAGCCCCCAGGACAACCTGTCCCTGAGTCCTAGTGAACGCAGGCCGCACCTGGCGGTTCTTCACCCCTAGCTGTACTGGCCCCCACATGCGCAAACGGAGTCGGACCTGCCCACTGCAAGTCCCCAGAACCAACACTGCAACGCGGCCTGGGGTCTGGACTTCGGAAGACCACTCCTGCCAATTCTGGGACTTAAACTTGAATAAGTCGCTTAAAGAGAGCAAGCAGGCCCTGCAACGAACAATGTAGAGTTTAAAAGATACAAACATTGCAACGTGCAAACTGCTGGCTGTGAACAGGATTGGTATAATATTAAAAATGCCATTCACGTGACCTGAGACATAACACAGCAATGCCAATTAGAAAAATGTTTTTTATATAGCATATGGTCCCTCCGTAATAATGTAGAACTGTTTCTCAGGCGAATGTGAGCCAAACACCGTATACAACCAGGCTTGTGTATGTTTGATGATCCTAACCCAAAATTTCGATTGTGTTTTTATACGTGCCCTGACAACACAAAACAACAAATGTCTGGTTGTAAAGAATAATGTAACAGGTGAGCCTGCTGCCCTGACCAGCAGCATAACCTGAGCAGCAGCGTCCTCCAGAGCACGGACTCACAAGCGCAGGGAGGGCAGGCTTCAAGGCCGGCATCTGAGCGCATCGCGTGGTGTGTTTTCCTGAGTTATTAAACGTGAATTAGAAACATGCTGTAGATAGAAATGTATGTTTTCATCACTGTAAAGCTTAGCGCTGGATAAAGAGTCACAAAAACAATAGGGGGGTGGCAACAATTGTGCAGAGGGGAGAGATCGTGTGAAGGCATTTGTCTCACAACCTTGCTAAAATACAGGGGTCGCATGGACAGCGCGACAGATGCGGACAATAAACCACATTTATAGATTCATCTCTTTTAGTCAAACAGCAAAAACAAGGCCTGTTGGAGTGAAAGTGCTTTATATAGAAGACCTAAAACAGTAGTAGCACAGTAGCAAGCGAAAAAGCGCAGAGTAGACTCTTGGGTTAATTTCACGGGGTATGATTAGAATACTAACTTGTGTTGAAGGGCAGTCAAACAAATATGTGCCTTATTTACTGTATTGAAGCGTGGCGCCTGCTTCAGGCACACCGGGCTTTGTGTATTTACTTATTTGACTTGTGGCTGCGCGTGGGGGAAGTGGAGCGAGTGTTGCTTGTTAGTACTGATGTGTGCTTTACCACTCTAATGTGTGCTGTATCCTGTCTCTGACTTGCGCTTTACCCCTCGGCGTGTGCCCTAACATCCTGATTATTGCTTGGCTCCTCTGGGTGGAGCCATCCCTTCCGATACGTATCCAGCTCCTATGATCTGTGATTTGTCTCTGTGGCATGTAGTTTTCCGCCCTAACGTTTGCTTTACCCATGTGACTTGTGTTTCATTATTCCAGATTCCTACTCTTTAATGCCTGCTTTACCACTCTGCTTGTCCTTTACCTCCACCATTTCTTTTTTACCTCTCCATTGCTTTAACTCTCTAAATGTACTTAACCTCAGAATGTGTTTTACCCCTCTGATTCGAATCTCGGCGTCAGCTCAACATCCTGTGATTCTGGGCAAATCACTTAATCTCCCCGTGCCGCAAAAAATGAATGTGACTTTGCGTAATGTAACTGCCGCTACATAAAAATGCAAAAGAAGTGTTTTACTCCCTTTATTTGTACTTAACCCCTTTTATTTCCTCTCACCTACCCCCTCCCCGGGGTGCACCATCCTCGGGATGTGTACCGGATCGTACTTTGGGGTGTACTCCAGGCACCTTTTCCCCAATTTGATAAACTGCGTGTGCTATTTAGGGAGTATAGAGCCTCTTGCCGGGCGAGGGCTTCCTTTGTGCCGTCGTAATCTCACCGTGGTTGGTCTGCTCAGTCTAGTGAATGGGGTGTGTCGCCCGCCCCTACCGCTGGGATTAAAGTCATTTCTGAAGCAATTAACACTATTCCCTGGGGAGGGCAGTCACACTGAGGAACTTCCTTCCAGTACACCTCACCTGGCGGCCTCCCACTTCTGTCTTCAGTACCCAGTAAACTACTAGCTCTGGCTCGTGAGGACTCCCGGTCCGCTCCATGATTTGTAGAGGCCCCTTTCCCCCACTACAGTCTGTTTTCTCAGACGATCTCCCATTTGGCGTGCTTGTTTTGTTAGGCACGGGGAGATGAAGTGATTTTCCCAGAATCACAGGATGTTTAGAGTCGTTGCCGAGACTCGAACCCAGTTCCCTAGCTTCAAGGTTGACCGCTCTAGCTGTAAGGCTACATCCTCTCCCCAAATCTTACTAGTACAGGCAACCCCAACCACTGCTGGAATTCTATATCTCCAAACTAGGGGCCACCAACTTTTTCTGTAATTACAGCTACTTATATTCAGTGAAAATGATCCAGAGCTATTAATATTATTGTGGTTGTACTTGTAAGAGAGACAACATCAGACAAGTTTACGCTAGTCGCAACCGCATGCGAGATTACCAATAATGACCTCAGTGCATCAGGTTAGGCTGTCAGCAGTAATGTAAACAAACATTTACAATGCAATAGGTCTCGCATTTGCGGGAGTTTATGCTATTGGCATTGGAAATTACAATGTCTTTTATTTATTTGTTTTAAAAAACAACACATTAATAAAAGGCATTGTAATCAACAATGCTAATAGCTCAAACTCTAGTAAATGCGAGACCTATTGCATTGTAAATGCTTGTTTTTCTCTGTTTCTACTCCTCGTTTATGATATCTTTGCACTATGTTATATTTAGATATTATGTTCTATTACTATTTTGTTTTATTTCATATTCAATAAACTTTCCTTTTAAACTCAAGAGTTAATTTGACACATTCAACATTAATTATTTAAGCAGGATGCAGCCTACAGCTGCTGCTCTTACCTGTGTCATGGGTTGTGCTCAGCTGACTGGAATTGTTTAGCTGAGACTCTGCCTCAGAGAGGGCCTGTCTGTTACAGCCTAAGGACTTAAAAAGGCACATGGGTGTCACTGCTCTGAACTTGAGACAGTGTGCCACGCCATGTGCTCTCACCCTGACTGGTACTGCAGACAGGTTCTTCATCTACCACTGTGCCAGCCTGCCCTCTCCGGAATGGAAACTGACTCTGTTGACTCCAGCTTATCACACACTATCTGAGCATCAGGGCAGATGTCTGCAGTGAGTGTGATGCCACAGCCTGCAGATACATCTATAGTGGCTGCCCGAGGCAGAGCCAGTTTTGAATAGACACACCATAAAGAAGTGCAGGGGGGTCGTATGCCTGCTGCAAAGAAGGCATATCATGACTGAAATGTATTAAATGTGGATAGCTCAGTGAGTTACTGCTTTTGTCACAGATATCCTTTTGTTACTTGTGGTTCAGCCACACCTGGAGCTGAGCTGGCTTAGGGTGGGGTGAGGGGGAAGGTGAAGGGGAGCAGCTGTGTTAGAAATATGCCTGCTGCAAACAACGCGTACCAGTATATCACAGAACCATATTTTATGTGGACAGCTCAGTGGGTTACTGCTTTTACTCACAGACATTCTTTTGATACTTGTGGTTCAGCTGCACCTGGAGCTGAGGTGGTGGGGGTGGGGGCTGTGCTTAGATGTAACTTGTGGGTTTAAAAGCACTTGTGGCAGAGTTACTAGTGTGTCCTCCAGTTTTCGGGCAACACATAAAATGTCACAGTTAACTGATAATTAATTTTCCTGTTGAATAGAGATTGTAGTTTTGTCTAGTGTCAGTTTTGACTCACCACAAAGTAGCAAAAAGGGTTTCTGGGCTTGCAGCAAAGATCAGGTGCTTTGCAGCAGTTTTAAGGTCTTAAAGTTTCTCATTGATCAAATGGGTTTAATTTCTGATATTTTTCTTTTATTATGGACTTTATTTCTTGATTTTGCTTGCAAATAAGTGTCAATTGAAGTGTTACACATTTGTTCATTGATTGTGACTTCTAAGTACACTGAATCATGAAAATGTCCCACATAAGCAATCTGAAACCTTGGCAGCTATATTTATCTGATATATCTAGGACGGATAGCAATGCTGAATTATGTACTCACGTGATTGGCTAATTTAATTAATGAAAAACATTACGTAAGTTTGACTAATCTGCTAATAAATCGTTATGGTTTTAAAAACCATCCTTTCTGTCTTTCATGTGGAGCCAAATAGATTTCACTGTGATTTTAAAGTGATGTGAGCTCCCAGAAAACACTTTCAACAAATAACCAACAATCCATACAACCAGTGACTCAATCTGTTTGATGACTACACCAGAGCCAGAAGGTATATAGAATTTCACTGTATCACCTCCAATATACGAAGGCAAGTGCCGAAACGCCTTTTTCTTTTTTGTGCAAATAAACCTATTTGGTTTTACTTACTACGAGTGCTGGTTTGCTGACTTTGGTCAGGGGAGCTGTGAATATATATATATATATATATATATATTACCAACTGGCGGTCGCCAGTAGGTAATTATAGTTAGGACCTACTTTCCATAGGAGATCCACAACATTCTATTTGGAATAACTTTGGCGCTGGTGGACAAATCTTCGCGAATTTCCGCTCCGCTCCTTCCCTGAAAGTTTGGGAGTGATTTGTCAAGTGGGGCCGAGAAAAAAGGGGGGTCCCAAAACGTGTTTTTCCCATGCAATTTTCCATGGGGACCTTTAGCCAGGGCTACAGCCCGAACGGCTGAACAGAATGTTTGTTAAATGGTGTAAATCCGTTCAGTAGTTCCAGAGAAAATCAAAAGTAAAATCATAGCGATATCTACAGACGAAGTACGGCACGCGTACCGAAATCCGTACCATTACGAGCACGAGCTGTATGCTGAGTGGATGTCAACTGTCTGTCAACCATCGGTAGCACCGAGTCACAAGAAAACAGTAAAAAAAAGTTGAAATATAAGGAAAGGGGGCAGGGTAGGAACATGTTGACCCTCTAGGCCTGCTCAGGGGGTCCCACATGGATCTTTTAGGCGAAAACATTTATTTTAAATAAAAGAAACACGGGGTACGCGTATTGTACTTGTACGCGGTGGAAAAGGAAAAAAAAGTCAGTTTTATTCTTAATTAGCTCCCGGGGTGTGCCAAATCCCGGGGGCAATTTTTTTCTATAATGGGGGGCTTGGAAGTGTCCAACAGGAACAAAAGAATGAAAAAAAAACTAATGTCAAGGACAGCGATTTTCCTGCTTCCTGCGTTTTATCAGGTCAATAGACTGTTTCCCATAACACAAAAGTTTATTGCAATAAATGCATAGCATTTTAACTTTAGCAAAATCAGGATCAATTTGTGGGTGTGGACTGCTTGCTGAAAATGCTGCTACAGCAGTTGATGTGCTTAGTGCAGTAGCAGGTGGGTTGTCCTTCAACCTCTGTGTTGCAGCTCGAGCAAAGTTGTTGGGGTGTATGTTCTTCATGTGTTGCTCCATATTTGCCGTGCCAAAGGAGTATTTTTTAGATGGATCACCGCTTGAAAAAGTTTGGAGAATTTTACAGGTTACTTTTGGAGCATTACCTTTTTTGGCACTTCTGGAAAAGTAAAAAACTGCCAAATTAGAGCTTCTTTCCTCTTCTTTAGAGGTTCTTCAGGAATGAAATATTCCTCTGAAGAATGGCTGGAAGATGAGTCCATTGCTGTTATTATGGTAAACTTTGTTCTATTTGACAAGATTCTCAGAAGAGATGCTTCTTCTTAGAAAGTCAAAGTACAATTCCACCGTGAATTGTGTAATTGCTTTGAAAAGTAATATAGGATTATTGGATCTTAAAAAAATATGTTTTCATAATTATCCTAGATAATGTCTTCTGTTAGTATGTTCATTGAATACATAAGTGTATGTTTTTAAACAATTAAAAACATTTGCGTCTTTGCGTACAGGGCGCCGTACATGACGTCACACGGAAGCTTTGATGCGACGTGTAACGTGAAAGCGTATTTGTAGCGTATGCTGAGAATAATTAGCAGTACAAACTATGGTGCGATCACTCTCTCACTGTCAAATCAGAGCACAGGGCGCGCTATGAGAATGGTTAGAAGTGGTCACTAATTGGAGATCCGATTCAGCTGTGTGGCTTATCCACTGTACTCACCCTAATATAACCTTTGATAATAGGTCAGTGATGTCACTGACCATGTCATGAATGATCTAATATGTGACATCATCAGCAGTGGATTGCGGGTGCGCGAAATATAGTTAGTACAACTAACTATATAGGAGCAATTTCATTGGTTTTGTATGAGTAAAATGTCCAGCTAAATATAACACCACTAAAACTTATAGTTTTTTGAGTGAATTTCAAAGGTTTTTTAAAAACTAATTCCTAACTATATAACTCCTGAAACCTATGGTTTTTTCAGTGAATTTCAAAGTTTTTTTAAATGCTAATTCCTGACTATATAAGGCTTGAAACCTATGTTTTTTTCAGTGAATTTCAAAGGTTTTTTAAATGCTGATTCCTAACTATATAAGGCCTGAAACCTATGTTTTTTTCAGTGAATTTCAAAGTTTTTTTAAAATGCTAATTCCTAACTATATAAGGCTTGAAACCTATGTTTTTTTCAGTGAATTTCAAAGGTTTTTTAAATGCTGATTCCTAACTATATAAGGCCTGAAACCTATGGTTTTTTCAGTGAATTTCAAAGGTTTTTTAAATGCTAATTCCTAACTCTATAAGGCCTGAAACCTATGGTTTTTTCAGTGAATTTCAAAGGTTTTTTAAATGCTAATTCCTAACTATATAAGGCCTGAAACCTATGGTTTTTTCAGTGTTTTTTTTTTAAAATTGATTGGTTAACTGGCTTATTAAGTGTATCTTAGTGAATACATATTTTAGCGAGTAATGTTTAAATATTTAAATATATGCATGAGTGATGTAATATGTGACGTCATCAGCAGTGCATTGCAGACGTGCAAGTTATAGTGAGTCCAACTAACTATAACGTGGGAATTTCAATGGTTTTATGCGAGTAAAATTTCCAGCTAACTATAACTGGTGTGAAACCTATGGTTTTTTCAGTGAATTTCAAAGGTTTTTTAAATGCTGATTCCTAACTATAACTGGTGTGTAACCTATGGTTTTTTCAGTGAATATATATATATATATAAAATTTCTATGGCAAAATGAAACCCCTCATTTTGTTCCTTTTCAAATTAAATGTATTAAGTGTTACCACTTTATTCCAATCAAGATGACTTCAGGTGTACCATACTTTTGTCATAAGTAAGACTGTTAGCGTTCTAGTTGTTCTTTAGAACACTCTGGGACATTCTGTCATTGGGCTATAGTTGGGCTACATCTGGCTGATATTTGGGCTACATTTGGGCTCTTTTGTCTCTGGTGGCCATCTTGGGAGACTGCATATCAGAATTGTTTTAATGAAATATAAGAGGATTTGAGAAGTCACTCAAAATGTGCCCTAATTTTTCTTTCTTCAGCACTAATCATAATTTCTATGGCAAAATGAACCCCCTCATTTTGTTCCTTTGTAAATTAAATGTTTTAAGTGTTAACACTTTATTCCAATCAAGATGACTTCAGGTGTGCCATACTTTTGTCATAAGTAAGACTGTTAGCGCTCTAGTTGTTCTTTAGAACACTCTGGGACATTCTGTCATTGGGCTATAGTTGGGCTACATCTGGCTGATATTTGGGCTACATTTGTTTTTTTTTGTCTCTGGTGGCCATCTTTGGGCTACATTGGGCTACATTGGGCTACATTGGGCTACATTGGGCTACATTTGGGCTCTAACATATATATAGCCCAATGTAGCCCAATATATATTTTTTCAAAGTTAATTTTCGTAAAAACCACTGGAGCACATATCTTGAGACATAGCAAAGGCACATCGGGCTACCAGTCCCTACAATTTTGCCAAGTTTGGTGGAAAACCATTCAGCCGTTCGGGCTAAAAGTGAGTCCAACCGCCCTATGGAAATTAACATGGGGAAAACACGTTTTGGGACCCCCCTTTTATCTCGGCCCCCGCTTGACGAATCCCCCCCAAACTTTCAGGGAAGGAGCGAAGCGCCGCGAGGCAAAGTTAAGGGACATTTCAGGAAGATTCCTCAACCGGCGCCAAAGTTATTCCCAATAGAATGTTGCGATTTCCCTATGGAAAACAATCCTAACTATATATACCTACTGGCTATCGCCAGTAGGTAATATATATATATATATATATATATATATATAGTAGAGCAAATTGCGCAAGCGCTTTGGGAGGGCTCACCGCTTCATCCGACCCTCCGGTCTGTGTTTGGCTCCTCTGTAATGTTCACAGGTTCCCTTGGATTAAAATTAGGTCTGACGCTTTTCGGGCCACAAACGCCCCTTCCTCATGGACTGTGCGCAGTTCAACACCATGTTCTCTTCATGCTAGTCAAACGCTTTTTAGTTTAACAGCTGGCGTCGTCCTCCCTGAGTGGGTGGAGTTTAGCAACACCGGGACTCATGGTTGTCGTAGTCCTGTGAAGTGAATTTGCATAATGACCTTAAGTAGGTTGGCGTGTCTGCAATTTTATTACTGTCATTAAAATCCTTAAGTAGGATGGGAGGGAAGCTGCGGGCATCACGTTTTATTCAAATGGATGTTGCGCTGGCAGGCGAGTGTGTTTGATCTCGCCTCAGTCTCTTAGGACAGGATATGTGTTCCGCCATCAGAGTGGAGCTCCTCACTGCGACCGAGGCTGGCCGCCTGAATATAGTAGAGCAAATTGCGCAAGCGCTTTGGGAGGGCTCACCGCTTCATCCGACCCTCCGGTCTGTGTTTGTCTCCTCTGTAATGTTCACAGGTTCCCTTGAATTAAAATGAGGTCCGACGCGTTTCAGGGCCACAAACGCCCCTTCCTCATGGACAACCATGAGTCCCGGTGTTGCTAAACTCCCCAATCAGACCGGAGGGTCGGATGAAGCGGTGAGCCGTCCCAAAGCGCTTGCGCAATTTGCTCTACTATATATATATATATATATATATTACCTACTGGCGGTCGCCAGTAGGTAGTTATAGTTAGGACCTAGTTTCCATAGGAAATCCTCAACATTCTATTTGGATTAACTTTGGCCCTGGTGGATGAATCTTTGCGAATTTCTCAAAGAAGATGGCTCGGTCTGCTGCGCTCCTTCCCTGAAAGTTTGGGGGGGATTGGTGAGGTGGGGGCTGAGATAAAAGGGGGGTCCCAAAACGTGTTTTCTCCATGTTATTTTCCATAGGACGTTTAGACACGGCTACAGGTCGAACGGCTGAATGGATTTATAAGAAATTTGGCAAAACTGTAGAGTCCGGCTCGCAGATTACGCTTTTTTTGGAATGGTGTAAATCCGTTCAGTAGTTGATGAGAAAATTAAAGTTAAAGTCAAATATATATCTGTAAGCGCGGACGGGTGCGCGTACTCAAGCGGCTGCGCACGAGCGGAATTTTTTTTTTGTCTGTTAACGTTCGATTCGAAGGAAATCAGGAAGTGTTGACCGCCATTTTGTCACTGCGAGTAAATATATTGTCATTTCAAAGCGTTGGAACATGGAAAGGGGAGAAGGTAGAGATTGTTTTGCTGCATAGGTTCTCTCAGGGTGTGCAGTAAGGCCCTTAAACGCGAAAATATATATATATATATTTTTTTAAAGTTGCGGGGTGCACGCACCCGGGCGCGCACACCTATTTACAAGAGTGTGAAAATTGAGATAAATCAGAAGTTTGAGTGCTTTGATATAAGGTGGCTCTGAAAAGAGCCCTTGTGTTAATTGAGTTTTTTCTGCATTTATAAGTAAGTACCGATGCAGAGTCTGATGTTGCAGAGGAAGATTCTGTTTCCCTCATCCGTGAAATGAACACCATCTGTCCTATAGATGTCTTGCATGTGGTAACGCAAGTTGTTGTGGTAAATAGAACCCATGCTATAATCTCTGAGGAAAGCAGAAACAGATTTATTAACATGTCTCCTTGCTTTCTCAATTTGTGCACAATGTTGATTGGACTAATTCCATTTCTGTCTTTGGCATATATTGGAATATACCAAGGCAGTTCTGGCTTCGTTATTACGAGCACTAGAAAACAAGACATTCTGGGCAATACCATCCTTGACGCAGCCTTTTATTCTACAAGATGGTGTCTTTCAAAAGCCAGGGGTATAGGAGTATGTAACAAGCGAGCCATTTAATTGAAAAAACTAAACGTGACAAACGGTTGCAGGATCAGTGAAGGTTGATTTTTTAATTGAAAGTATAACAGGATCAGTTACAATAAAATCGTCAATACGCATACCATGGGTAACATTATTTCGAAGCTTTATTAATACCATAATCAATAATGAAAAATCGACATCAATAGGGTTGTCCGTATTCCTAGTCAGTACCCTTCCCCGCCCGCAATGTGCATAAAGACCGCATACATCCCCCATAACGTCAAGGCTAAGTAACTAGAACGTCATAAGGAGTTGCAATTCGCTCCCATACTGGCGCCATTTTGGTCGAAGCCAGGCAGGACCAGAGTATAGTTCAATGTGTCCAATAAGTAGCGGCAGGACCAGAATCCCTTTCGGCAGTTCTGGCTTTGTCATTACAAGCACTAGAAAACAAGACATTCTGGGCAATACCACCCTTGACGCAGCCCTTTATGCTACAAGATGGTGTCTTCCATTCAGAAAATATTGTTGGCAGCATTTTGGAAGGAAAGATAAACGGCCGTTCTCCTAGTGAGTCTCACATTGTTACATTTATGAAGAAAAAGCCTGAAGAATGTACAAACTGAAAACCAGTTTTTGTCTGCATAGCTTCAGTAGCAACACTTGAGTCAGCTTTGTGTGAAGCCGCCATCTTGATGCAATCAATACCGTCCCCCTGCACACATTCAGGGACCAGGCCGCATTGCGAGGGCACCGCAGGACGTGTCTTCAGGTGAAACGGATTGTGGGACAAGGTCCAGAAGACAAGAGTCACCAAAAGGCTAAAAGTCCGGCCGGACCCCGGGAGCCGGCCGCCTATGTCGGGGGCGATCTCAGATGGTGTCTTCCATTCGGAAAATATTGTTGGCAGCATTTTGAAAGGAAAGATAAACGGCCGTTCTCCTAGTGAGTCTCACATTGTTACATTTATGAAGAAAAAGCCTGAAGAATGTACAAACTGAAAACCAGTTTTTGTCTGCATAGCATCAGCAGCAACACTTGAGTCAGCTTTGTGTGAAGCCGCCATCTTGATCCAATCAATACCGTCCCCCTGCACACATTCAGGGACCAGGCCGCATTGCGAGGGCACCGCAGGACGTGTCTTCAGCTCAAACGGATTGTGGGACAAGGTCCAGAAGACAAGAGCCACCAAAAGGCTAAAAGTTCCGCCAGACCCCGGGAGCCGGCCGCTTATGTCGGGGGCGATCTCAGGCCACACCAGGGCAACAAGACTGAGATCAATTTGCTCATACTGATCCATAATGCCCCGGCCTCTCCATGTCGTAGGCCGCAAGAGTGGGCGAAACTCAGCTGGCCGAGTGAGACTTGGGGAGGGCGCAGGAGCCAAGCGCCCATCCCAGTCCGCGCTACCACACCGACCCTCGGGGGCCTCCGTTAAGCTGTTCAGGGAGGCATCGCAGGCAGCGGTTCTTTAGATCAGTGGCTCTCACCGGCAAGGCTCCCCTCCGTCAGCAGCGATCGTTGGCGCTGTGGTTGCGGCCGGAGGTCCCGCCTAGTCAACGCCTCGGCCTCTCCATGTCGTAGGCCGCAAGAGTGATCGGAACTCAGCTGGCCAAGCGAGACTTGGGGACGGAGTAGGAGATAAGCGGCCCCTCCCAGTTCGCGCCACCACACCGCCCCTCGGGGGCCTCCATTAAGCGGTTCTGTGAGGCACCGCAGGCAGCGGTTCTTCAGATCACAACAGAGTCTCATGCTCGATCGATTGAGCTGGCCGAATCAGGCAACATGAAGGTGGGGAGGGGGGGCACTTCTTGCTCAACCACCACCTGAGGAGGTATGGTTTAGTTCTAAACCAATGAAAAGTGTTACTTTTAGGTCACATGACCTAGCCATACATCATTAGGAAACCAAAAGTGAAATGAACCAATGAAAAGTTTTATTGACAAGTCACATGACCTGGTATGCTTACGTTACGCGCTTCGCGCCGCGCCCCGGATCGCTTCCGGGAAGCTGCGCTTCGCGCACCGGATGCGCTAACGCGGCGCGTCATATGACGCATTACGCGACAACGCGATACTACAGTGTTTCTGGATGTTTCAGACTGAAGCTGGCGTCAGCATGAGAGCACCCCGTGGCTACGTCGTGGCCATTCTGCGAGCAATCATGGCAGAAGCTGCCCACCGGAAGTCTGCGGGAGTCGGGGGCCCCGGTGACTCTTGTAGTATCTTCAAGGCTGAGGGGACGCTTTTGGGAATGGGGCCCATGCCGTAGCAGTCAAGCGTCCGAGTTCCAGGGTTGTCCAAAGCCATCCTTGCAGGACAGGCCCAAGTCTGTGGAGCCGACCGCCATTTCCTGAGCTCCGTGGCAGCCGCCTGTCGCTGTACCGGAAGAGTGGGTGCAATTCAGCCGGATGGCGGGTGAGACGCTGTAATAGCAAGAGCAGGCGTAATTCAGCTGGCCGAGCGAGGCACTGTGCCGCAGGAGCGGGCGCAACTCATCTTGTCGAGTGAAGCGCTGGGGTGCAGCTGAGAAACCTCCACCTGGGGAGGTGGGGGAGGCTCGTTCGCGCCGCCTCTCCCTTCCAGTGCACCCCACGCCGTCTCCTGGCGCAGGTATATGTGATGGTTGGACCAGGGCACCGCAGGACGTGTCTTTAGGGGTGTAGCTGAGAAACCTCCACCTGGGGAGGTGGGGGAGGCTCATTCGTGCAGCCTCTCCCTTCCAGTGCACCCCACACCGTCTCCTGGCGCAGGTATATGTGATGGTTGGACCAGGGCACCGCAGGACGTGTCTTCAGGTCAAACGGATTGTGGGACAAGGTCCAGAATGGAAGAGTCACCAAAAGGCTAAAAGTTCCGCCGGACCCTGGGAGCCGGCCGCCTATGTCGAGTGAAGTGCTGGGGTGCAGCTGAGAAACCTCCACCTGGGAGGTGGGGGAGGCTCGTTCGCGCCGCCCCTCCCTTCCAGTGCACCCCACGCCGTCTCCTGGCGCAGGTATATGTGATGGTTGGACCAGGGCACCGCAGGACGTGTCTTTAGGGGTGTAGCTGAGAAACCTCCACCTGGGGAGGTGAGGGAGGCTCGTTCGCGCCGCCTCTCCCTTCCAGTGCACCCCACGCCGTCTCCTGGCGCAGGTATATGTGATGGTTGGACCAGGGCACCGCAGGACGTGTCTTTAGGTGAAACCCTCAACTATGGCACCCAACATCCAGGACTTATGACATTTATGGAAGGCAGTGACATCGAAGAATCTCAGGGACCAAGCATATGCAGAGTCCTCCCCGGGGTATTTGCACAACGGTCCTCCACCCCTAGGCCGCCAGCTATGCTACCTTGACAGGAACAGTGTCATGCATTTGGATCGATGTTGCAGCAGGCTGCCATGTAAATAGTTATTTAATTAAACGTTTTACCCTGTTACTTTGTTGGTGTGTTGTATATATTTATAATATTTGCATAGGGTTTCTCGTTATTTTGGCAGGGGTGGGCGGCGGAGGAATTTCACTGAAAAAACCATGCATTTGGATCGATGTTGCAGCAGGCTGCCATGTAAATAGTTATTTAATTAAACGTTTTACCCTGTTACTTTGTTGGTGTGTGGTATATTTTTATAATATTTGCATAGGGTTTCTCGTTATTTTGGGCGGGGTGGGCGGCGGAGCAAATTCACTGAAAAAACTATAGGTTATAGACCATATATAGTTAAATATCTCAAGTCCATCTCTGCACTCGATGGAGATACAGGTCGTCGATCAAAAAATGTGCTGGCCACCTCTAATGGTAATAGCGTGGCCAGGGCTTTTGTCAATCCCTCTGCAAATTGCACAGGGTGCTCTTGTTTGACATGCCGCACCATGGTATGTATGGAAAAGGAATATTTTTTTGTTGGATTTCCTCTTGAGAGAAACGAGTCACATATCGTGCAGGTTACTTTTGGTGCATTTACTTTCTTTTGATCTTCAGGATAAGTGAAAAATTGCCAGATGAAAGATTCTTTTTTTCTTCTTAAAGGTAGTCGATCATTTTGTTCAGATTCGGAAGATGAATGAGATGCGGTAGCCATTTCACCAAAGTCTTCCGAAAAATGTAGGACGTTGTTCTCTCTTGAGAGTAGAAAAGATAGTGAGAGAAGTGGGTGGAGTGCTGCGTGTAAATTCCAGAATAGAAACTAGTAAGAACCAATTGGAAGTGTTGTTTTCATGTTGCAGCAGGCTGCCATGTAAATAGTTATTTAATAAAACGTTTTACCCCGTTACTTTGCTGGTGTGTTGTATTTATTTATAATATTTGTATAGGGTTTGTCGTTATTTTGGGCGGGGTGGGCGGCGGAGCCGAGCTATCTTGCAGCCATCATTGCGTCGAGCTCGGTTTCTCTCACTAGTTTCATATTTCTCATGAGGGGTTGTTCCTAATGTTTCTATTTTAGCGAGGTGAAAAAGAGATCCTATCAGTGGCCTACTAATTTTGCTCGATTCCTTTTGTTTTTTCTAACGATTTTTAAGTTAAAGTTTGCTAGCACGATACAGTGGCTAGTCCGCATTTTATATATGTCTTTTTTATTAGGGGTCTCCTCCGGTGGAGTCGGACGATCTACCTCTAATAACCGGTAAGTGTTCCTCTGAAGGAATGCGTCTTGAAAGTGGCTGACTGTAATGTATGATATTTCACTCAGTGACTTTCAGGCCCATGCTGTTTCAAAACTGTGCATGTGCTTGAAGCAGGCGTAGGTATTGACGTAGCATTGTGAATATAGTGCATTGGTGAGCCTTGCTGGAGCTGCATCACAGTTGCGATGCAACTCTAGCAATGTATTAGTTTTTGAGCACAGATGTGTTACGCATGTATGGTGTTTTTGTATCATGGTGCGCCACATTTCAAATGTGGCACACCATGGGTAACGGAGCACTACCATACTGTGGTGCACATTAACTGGTGCATATCTGGGTATGAAGTAGTTAACATGAATCTGCCCCATAGGTTACAAATCCGCGTTTAGTAGACTGTTTGGCCTTTGTAGTTTTATGTTTTTTCTGTTAGTCTATGTAGGTATGTAATATTGCAAGATTTTTGTCCCGAAAAAGAAGCCATGAGTATTGGGTTTGTGAAAGATTGCAAGATTTTTCAAATTAAAAAGGAAAAATCATGGCATTGTTTAATATAGTATTGTAAATACTTATCTTTAACAATGATGACAGAGTAAAAAAAGGTTAACCTGATGTTCGAAAGTTATTCACAGGCTTCTTTAGAGGAAGTATTCTATATGATTGTAGCGTGGGTGTTTCACTTTTTTATAGGTAATAGAATGCATTCTGCAAGCATGTAGTACTCCTCCTGCTACAGCATAAATATTCTTCAGTGCTTATTTTCATTTCGTAAGTGGTATTGAGACCGACACAGAACTTCAATGGATCGGAGGGGCTGTTCCTGTGCATCTGGAGGACTGCCAAGCCGTTGCAGCAGTGGGAGTGAGGCCTCTCACGACAGAGAACTTCAATGGATCGGAGGGGCTGTTCCTGTGCATCTGGAGGACTGCCAAGCCGTTGCAGCAGTGGGAGTGAGGCCTCTTACAGGGGCGTAGCGCAGCTCCTTTTGATGTTCACAATTGCAGATAACAGGGTAGAGATGTGAGAGAAGTGGGTGGAGTGCTTCGTGTAAATTGCAGAATAGAAACTACTAAGAACCAATTGGAAGTGTTGTTGTGAAGTCACATGACTTCACATGCGCGTCTCAGGACGTGTACGCGGTGATAGTATCTGGTCACGTACGCCATTTGGAAGTAGCGGTCTAATTCAGCGAAGTTTCAAAACGTGAAAAGGAGTAAATCCAAATATATCCGGATTTAATATATCTTCTGAGCTGGAATCAAACATACAATTGTTAAAGTATAAAACCTTTTATATATTTTTTTAAAATACCAAGGTGTGTACATTCGGTCACACACGAAAGTTTAAAAAGACATTCGGCTCCATTTAATGAAAATTTTCATAATAATAAAAAAGAAGCCTAGGTTTACTGTCTTTGACGTAGTATAAGTTCTTTGATGGGTCTATGAAGAAATTTAATAAGTTGCAATCGCAAAGTTTTCCCGAAATATATAGGCGGGTGCGCGCACACGGTCGCTCACGAACGAAAGCCAAAAAAGGGGAGATAAACCCCCTTTATAATATGCTCCTGGAGCTGTTTTTGGTACAATGAGTTAGTTCTGAAAAGAACTTTTTTTTTTTTTTAAAACAAGTGTTATGTTGTTTGATTTTGGACCAGGGCACCGCAGGACGTGTCTTTAGGTCAAACCCTCAAGTATGGCACCGAACATCCAGGACTTATGCCATTTGTGGAAGGCAGTGACATCTAAGAATCTCAGGGACCAAACATATCCAGAGTCCTCCCCGGGGTATTTGCACAACGGTCCTCCATCCCTAGGCCGCCAGCTATGCTACCTTGACAGGAACAGTGTCATGCAGTTTTTGATTTTTTTAACTTGCAACAACATTTTCATGTGTGACACAGGATCAAAATGAAATGAAGAAATTTATCTTTTCTCGGGGCATTTATGACTCTCAATTTTTAGTTTAGTAAGAATGAGGCTCTGCTCTCCGTACAGAAGAATTTCTCCACACTCGTTGCATTTCATGTGCACCTTTGCAAGATATGGTCTCAAGTCCATCACAGCACTCGATGGAGATACAGGTCGTCCACCAGAAGATGTGCTGGCCACCTCTGATGGTAATAGCGTGGCCAGGGCTCTTGTCGATGCCTGTGCAAATTCCACAGGGTGCACTTGTTTGACATGCCGCACCATGGTATGTATGGAAAAGGAATATTTTTTTCTTGGATTTCCTCTTGAGAGAACCGAATTGCATATCGTGCAGGTAACTTTTGACGAATTCACTTTCTTTTGTTCTTCAGGATAAGTGAAAAATTGCCAAATAAAAGATTCCTTTTTTCTTTTTAATGGTAGTCGCTCATTTCCTTCAGATTCGGAAGATGAATGCGGGGCGGCAGCCATTTCAGCAAAGTCTTCCGAAGGGTGTTGAACGTTGTTCTCTTTTGAGAGTAGAAAAGATAGTGAGAGAAGTGGGTGGAGTCCTCCGTGTAAACTGCAGAATAGAAACTACTAAGAACCAATTGGAAGTGTTGTTTTCAAGTCACATGACTTCACATGCGCGTCTCAGGACGTGTACGCCGTGATAGTATCTGGTCACGTACGCCATTTGGAAGTAGCGGTCTAATTCAGCGAAGTTTCAAAACGTGAAAAGGAGTAAATCCAAACTTATCCGGATTTAATATATCTTCTGAGCTCGATTCAAGCATACAATTGTTAAAGTATAAAACCTTTTATATATTTTTTTAAAATACCAAGGTGTGTACATTCGGTCACACACGAAAGTTTAAAAAGACATTCGGCTCCATTTAATGAAAATTTTCATAATATTAAAAAAGAAGCCTAGGTTTAGTCTCTTTGACGTATTATAAGTTCTTTGATGGGTCTATGAAGAAATTCAATAAGTTCAGATTGCAAAGTTTTCACGAAATATATAGGCGGGTGCGCGCAGTCGGTCGCGCACGAAAGCCTGGAAATGCGCTATCCATTTTATTGAGAACTGTTGCCGAGAGTGCGCACACAGGGTTGTGCACGAAAGTTTAGAAAGGCTATTTTTATTTACAGGCAAATTTTAATGCGTTGAAAAAAAGGCAAGGTACAGACTTTCTAATTCTGTATCGCTTTACAAGGAGTCTCTATGCAACTTGAACAGTGAAGAAAACGGCTTGTTTCTGAAAAAAATATTGCCAGAACTTTATTGTCAAAAGTATAGGTTGTATACACGAGATTTTTCTGAATTAGCATTTTAAAAACCTATGAAATTCACTGAAAAAACCATAGGTTTTACACACGTTATAGTTAGGAAGTAGCATTTACAAAACCTATGAAATTCACTGAAAAAACCATAGGTTTGACACCAGTTATAGTTAGCTGGAAATTTTACTGATATAAAACCAATGAAATTCCACGTTATAGTTAGTTGGACTCACTATAACTTGCGCGTGTAATGCACTGCTGATGACGTCACATATTACATCACTCATGACATCACTGATGACACCATCCTTGTGACACAGTGACAGACCTCCTTTCACTGTAATCTAACCCTTGAAACGCATATTCAAAAATAGAAACTAAAATGTTCAAAAAAATGGAGATACCCATACCAGTTACAACAACCAATTCAATAATTCCACCATGTATATACACATGCACTAATTCACCAACAGTTCTATATAGTCACTCATACATATATTCACTAATCATATGTAGTGATACACCTACACATCCTGTTACACACCGACAGTCATCCAAAAGTTATTCACACACATACTCACACATGCAAATAAACTATTGAACATACATTTATTTGCATAAACAAATATACACACACTACCACTTTTTGTAGTAGTAGAAAACTTTTATTGTTTCAGTTAGTTAAAACCACAACAATACATTTAAAAAGAGTCGACTAATGTGTTTAACATTTCTTAATATATAAGTGCGATCTCTGTTGGTATGTTCTAGAGCATTCCAGTCTAATACCAAATTTGTTATTTAAATAGAATAAAACGTAATTAAAATACAACTACCACTTTACTTCTAAGGAAACTTACACATACTTACTCTCTTAAAAAATCACTTCTAGAAACACATACTAATTTAAACAGGAACTTTTACAATCCCTCACTCTCACATATAGTCACTTATATACATCAATATTCACATATACTACATTAAAACATATGTAGTTACTGATAAAGACACTAATAAGACAGTCATTCACTCACTAACACAGACATATGCACACAAATCCACCCATACAGTCCTGCACATATGCTGTCTTCAAAACACATACAAACAGAGACTCAGTCATTCTTGCATCTATGTACTAAGTAATACTCCCACCAAAGCATGCAAACACTCATACTGATACTAAGAAAAACATCTAATCACATATATACATACACATGTACCTACTCATCCACCCATGCAGCCACTTATACACAAAGTGAAACACTAATACATGTATTTAAATATTTAAGCATTACTCACTAATATATGTATTCACTAAGATATTCAATAATATATACATATATAACACATATTTATTTTTCAGAAAGATACACATTCACTGGATGGTGTCATCAGTGATGTCATGAGTGATGTAATATGTGACGTCATCAGCAGTGCATTACACGCGCAAGTTATAGTGAGTCCAACTAACTATAACGTGGAATTTCATTGGTTTTATATCAGTAAAATTTCCAGCTAACTATAACTGGTGTCAAACCTATGGTTTTTTCAGTGAATTTCATAGGTTTTGTAAATGCTACTTCCTAACTATAACGTGTGTAAAACCTATGTTTTTTTCAGTGAATATATATATATATATATATATATATATATATACATATATATATATATATGACAAGCGTGAAAGTTGGACCTAACTTAAGTAATTATGCTGGTTGGCTGGGGAAGGCAGGAGTAGGGCAGGTATCCCGAGGTTGGTGACAAGTTGGAGGGAGCCAGGTGGAGGACCACTAGGAGGGCTAGGATGACCAAAGCCACAAGGACAGGAGGATCCAGGATCAGGAAAACCTAATCTATGAGAAACAGGGTTACCAATGCCAGAGGAGACCAGGAATAAATAGACGATGAGAAAAAGAACCAGGAATAACAGGTCAGGGGATACCAGGATGAGGGTGAGAAGGTTCAGATGTGCCAAGCGGATGTGGACCCAGTGGACAAAAGCACCAGAGTTAGAAGGAACAGAAGGCCGTAGGCCATAACAACAAGGAGGGCTAGAATGCCCTGAATGCACCGAGCTGGACCAGAGAGACGTGGACAACCAGAGCCAGGAGTAACAGACTCATGGAAGACACAACAAAGAGGAGCAGTACCAAGAGACAAATGGAAAAAAGGACCAGAGACATGGGGGCCAAGACCACAGAGATCAGACAAAGCAGGACTAAGAGACAAAAGCAAATGGACCAGGTCTAGGGAAGACAACAAACAGAAAGGGCCAGCAGGACCATGGGACCCCAGATTAAAATGACCTGGGGAATATAAAGGGCCAGGAAGTCGAGGCCCAGGTGGGCTAGGATCTACATATCCCTGAGGGTCAGACTCAGGAGGATCCTAAACCAGGGTGACATGACTACATGAATCAGGGTTACCTGCACCATGGGACCTAGGTGGACCAGTGCCAGAGGGATGGGAAAGACTAGACACACCCAGGAGAACCATTACTAGGAGCACCATAATTGAGGGGACCCAGGTTAGATGGACAAGAACAACTCGCAAAATGCAATCCAGTAGATCAGGAAGACAAGTAGAACCAGTATGGGGCTGGAGGACCAGGGAACTAGGAAGGCTAGGTGTACCAAGGCCAGTGGAACAAGCACCAAACAATCTGATACATGAGGAACAGCTAAAAGAGTATCAGAACTAAGTTCAGGACTACATGGACCCGAAGGATTAGGATCAGGCTAACCAGAGGAAGATAAGGCAGGGGAGTAGGATCTGGAGGACTGATGAATGAATATTAGAGTGAGGGGGTTAAAAAGGTCAAGGACTAGGAGCCTGTGAAACAGGAGACCCAGGACACAAAGGTCTAGGTGAAGGAATAATTAGGAATGATGACCAGATAGACCAGGAAGTAAAAGGCTACAAAGTTCTACTTCTAGCAAGAGCCATATGTCAAGAAACATCAGAACTAGGACACATTGAGATGAGGTCTGGTGGGTCAGAACAAAGTACTGTAGAATCAGGAGGGCAAAAAGTAGGAGGACTATGGCGAGGAGGATCAAGACCAGAGTGAAGAGGACTGCCAAGATCAGGACCTATAGTGTATTTGGCCAATAATACCAGGAAACCAGGATAAGCAGGAACGGGACAAGGAACACCAAGGAGACCAGTAGCAAAAGCACCCTGAAGACCAAAGCAAGTAGGCTTATGTGAACTGAAAGGATCATGACCAGGAGGACTGGAAACAGGAATAAGGTAGCCATAAGGATCAGGCCATAGGGGACAAAGCCCCAGATTTCCAAGTGGAGCAAAGAAGGGGTATTGGACAGTGTTAGTCAGGAGTACAGAGACCAAAATGACCAGGTTCAGGAGGACGCAGACAGGATCAATGACAGCAGTCCATCTAGGACTAGGAGGACAAGGAACAGACCCAGGAGGATAAGGACAAGCCAAGCCAGGAGGACAAAGACAAAAAGGGCCAAAACATCAGAGACCAAATGTACCTGGAGCTGCGGTACCAGGGCTAAGAGGTACAAGCTGAGAAGAACCAGGACAAGCTGACCAGGGCTAAGCGGGCCAAAACAAAACAAGATGGCCCAAGATGGGTCATGATGGTCAAAAGGCAAGGTTTTTGATAACATGCACAATGGGACAAGAAGGACTAGGATGACTAGGACTAAGGAGAACAAAGCTAGGATGGTTAGTAAGAAAAACACTAAACACAAGCAATTCCTGCCTTGTAAATAAATACAATTCTGATAAAAAAAGGTCATCCATTAAAGGGTGCAAAATTTCAAAAAATAGCCCACTACACCACAGAGGAAAACACAACCCCTTTCAATGATTTATATTACAGAAAATGAATTTCTTACGAAACATATTCTTTTCTGTTACTTGTTTTTTATTTAACTATTATATCATAACTTTAGGCAACAATAATGCAAAATAATATAACACATACATTGACAAAAATGGAAAGGTAATAATGTAGTACAAACGATAAGCACCAAAATTCACAAAAAGCCAGGAAGCATCCCTCAGGAAAGGTACTTCATACAAATTCACATATATTCTAATCAAGCATACACAGACAAATCCGAACTTGACTCATTCTGACAAAAACATTCTTAAGTAAGATTAACAAACCAATCATTATCAATAAACCAGAAAGCAAGAAGAATTATTTTTTTTAAAGAACCCCATATTGAATACATTTTATCAACTGATTATAGTTTGAAGCTGTAGAATGGCCCGTATTTCTAAAATTGCATTAGTGGTCTTGGTCTGACTGTTCTAATCAGAAGCGTCGGCGTGCGTTTTAGTGTAGACCACAATAAGGGCAACCTTCTTCAGGGCAACACAAGTAGTAGGTATACCGTGGTACGGAGAGGCGATATGCGGATAGATCACCAAATGGCTCACCAAAAGGCTCTTTATGTATAAAAAAAGGATAAATATTAATTGCCAGATTAATAGTACGAGGAAAGGGAGAAGGATTGGAAGAAAGATTTCTTTCCTCTTCTTTTCCTTTTTTCCTTCTTCCTTCTTTACTGTCCTTTTCCCCCTTTTTTCTCATATACTTCTTCTGATATAGTCATGGCTTTTCATATTACAATCTTATGTACTTTTTCTTAATTACTTATGCCATGTTTCTGTATTACTTTTAAAATGCCTAATAAAAATTTCCTGAACAAAAAATATTAATTGCCAGGCAAAAAGGGCACAGGGTTATAAGAGTTTAACATGCTTGGGCCAAGCATAATGTACTGGAAAACAAAAAGACAAAGGAAAAAGATACAGTGAAAATATCAAAGAAGAAGGTAGAGAGATCCCAAATTAGGGTTTTCACTCTCTGCCCTCAGAGAGGAAGAGGTAACAAGAACAATCATAATACAGAGAATACTAAGTCCGCCAAAGGTAACCGCCATGGTCATGCAGTTCTCAGAAAAAGGAAAGGAGTTCATGACTCTTCCACAGTGCAAGAATAAAGAACAAAATAAAATAGTATGACTTTTTTTTGTCAATACCGTGTGAGCCAAAGACTTACAGAGAACGACTCTAATGTCATAGCCTCAAAGCCAATAGGGCATACTTACCAATCAAGAAGAAATCTCCATATAGAACTTTGCCCTAAATATAGGCAAAAAGAGTGACCGAATGGCAACGTTCACAAGAAAGTGGTGCTTCAAGACAGATATTAAAGAAAAGAAAAAGAATAAAAAATAAGTACCACAAAGAAGTCCAGAAAAAGCAAACCAAACACTTGTGACCCAAGGGTATATATACTTCAGATAAATACCAAGAAGTCAAAGGAACAATATATGAAGAGACAGACCTCTCAGCATACTGGATCTACAGAGCTATCCAAGTGTATCAACATTAACAAGATTGCAAGTAAAACAGATAAGTCCACGGAATTTCTGGAAGAAAATAAACTAAATGAACATCGGGCATCTGCAAACAGGAACCCAAAATGAAAATAGCCCTTGGTACAACTGGGAAACTATCAAATGCCCATCTACTATCCATAGATGGGAGAAATCTCACTAAAAAGAGAAATGCTGGCACTTTGTCTTTGTCCCAGATCTAACTCAATACAGAAACCCTATCTACCACCCATAGACACTTCATCTCAACATCTTATTTGCAGTAGCACGTGGACCTGGCTGTATTATCAATGGGTGCCTTATCCACAGGACTAAACAATACCTAGTCAGCAAAGAGTGTCCTACAGTGCTCTCTGCTAGTCAGGAATGTCTAAGTGTGGCACACTTACAGGCCTAAACTGCCTAGGACAAATAGACATCCATTCAAAGAGCAGTAAAATACGATGATAAAATATCGCTACCATTACCGCTATGCTGTTTTGTACATGAGGGGGAAAATTAGAAGGAAAAAAAAGCAACCTCCTCCGAGGGAACAGAAAAGAATGATGAAAGCCCTTTACCTTCTTTACTCAGACAGCACGGAACACTCAATCCATGAACTAGTCCATCTTCACAGTAGAAGATCACATACCGCTCGGGACCTGGAAATAGAACTCAACTTCAAGTACGTCATACATGACACCGAGGGGGTATTCCAATACGGTTGGAGGAGGTTGGGAACAAAGTAATTGAGCCAACTTCACCCAAGCAAAGGATAAAACATGAGTGCCACATTAAACTAACATGGAGTCTTGTACCTTTGGAGGAAAATAGTACTCAAACCGAACGGGAAAGTCATCATACATACATACACAAGTATATTATTATAGATGATAAAGGAGTGCTCTGTAGTAATAAAGGCTCAAAACAAAACTAAGCTATATAAGTGACGTAAATTTCTTTTACTAAGTTCTTTGGTTAGACTCATTTTCTGCCCTTAAATATGTGCCTTAACATTATTCATTTGACATTGACACCTTCTGCTTAGTTTTTTTCCCATGTCATCTTTTGATGTTTTCTTTAAGCTAAGGAAATTCCTTTATGGAACCGATACTACCTTTATTTTGCATGTTGTACTTTTTAATCATTTGCATTGTAATTTATCAAGGCCTGCCAAGTACCACACATCACTAATCACTAACTAATTCATTTTAGTATGGTGGTGCGCAGCACAGCACTAAAATGCATTAGTCACGCATTAGTAGTGCCACATCACCTGTGTGTGGCAAGGGAGACGCTGGGAGTGATCGTGACTGTCAGAAGCTGTTTTAATAGCAGCACGGCGAGTACTGTGCACACCGTGCAGTACAGAAGATTCCTACTGAACTCAGAGGTTTTTGTGAGTAATAATTTACTGTACTGTATGTAAAATGGAAAAGAAAACTTGGAATGCACGCCATTCCAAGATGGCCATTTATTTCTAGATGATACATTTTCGGCATTCCAACTATATGTTCTAGTTCCATTTAGCACCGATCTAAGATGGCTCTGGCCTCGAGCCTGCTAGTTCCCATCAACTTCTTGGTGATGTACTTTCCTGAGCTACACACAACCCTGGGATCTTGAATGGAAGCTGCCGTTCCACAAGCACAAGGTAAAATGCAAACTCCAAGCCCACGGGCATGGGCGCCTCCAGAGGACGAGCTTGATGACGACGATGACGAGGTAAGTGCTGTCCATGCAAGTGTGGGTTATGTGTGGCGTTACAGCACTCGAGGTGCAATGTAACTTTTTGGTAGTATATCTGGTACATCAAAAAGACTGAGTATCGATCTGTGTGTCACGGATCCATCTTCATTAGGATAGCCCAAAAGTTTATAGCGTCTTTTTCAGAGAACTGCGTGTAAACTGCAAGTTGCTAGTATCAGTAACAGTAGAATAGCTCAGTTAGTAAATGCTCTTGTTCTAGAAATTTGCCAATATCAGTGGGTCATGGATTCCAAAGCTGTAACACAAATTATATGGTTGTTGCTCCTGCTACTTAAATATTTTGTAACCTTCCTGGGTCAGCTTTTTGTCCCCGTATGCGTGACCAGATTTTGAAATCCAAAAACCAGTACACACCACTAATTTAGAAATAGGACTCTTCCATAAGTAATATACAGTTTCACTGCAGTTAACACAGTACTAAGTATATAGATTTTCTAAAACATTTTACCAACGTTGGGTCTGCACTGTCAAGAGTTAAGTTGACTTTTAAGAATTTGTATCACTATCCCATAATCCAAAGAAGTTTTCTCTCCCTATTCTCAAAAATGACCGCAAAATATTTTCTCCTCTTTTCCTAGATGGTCTAGATGACCGCTCACGATTCTTACAATCCCCTATTTGGTATAATCCTCTTATTAAAGTTGGAAATAAGTCACTTTTTTGGAAAGATTGGAAAGATCTCAGTTTTATTTGGGTTCGCCAACTTTTTCAGGATGATATTTGTATTCCCTTCTCTGTACTTCAACCCCACTTTTCTCTACCATTCTCCTTCAAATTCAAATATAATTTATTGTGTAGAGCTGCTCAAAATAGCTATGATGCCATCACGTTTTCTGTTACTCATATCAAATCTACTCCTCTCACTCTCCCTTTTTTACTTTCTTCATCCTCCGCTTCCCAAATTTATAAAAAAATTACGTGATTCCCCTATTACCTGAGATAAATCTAAAGTAGAAAGTGATTGGGAATCAGACTTAGAGAAATCATTTTCTATTTTAACCTGACAAACAATTTGGACCAAAATAAGGAAATCCTCTAGAGCAGCAAACACGACTCAAACATTATTTTTTATATACAATAGACTTTTGATCACTCCTGCCAAATTGCATACCATTGATCCTTCAATTCCATCTACCTGCTGGTCTTGTTCATCTGCAAAGGCAGACCTTAAACATATGTTATTTACTTGTCCATCAATATATAATTTCTGGTCCAGAGTGCGGAAACAAATGAATAATATTTTTTCTAAACAGTTCCCCTTTACTTTTTCACATATTTTTTTAGGTAGTCTTTCAGAGATATGGTCCTCCTCGATTGTTAACACGTCCATAATTGATTTACTTATAGCTGCAGCGTTCCAACAAATCACTAAGTCATGGAAGAATGCCTCGAATGTCTCTTTCCAAGCCTGGTGGTACGGAGTTTGTTATAATCACAGATTAGACAGGGCCTATGTTTATCCCATTACCCTTGCTATTAAACAAAATGTATTATGGTTACCATTCACTAATTTCTTGACACCTCTGACCAGTCCTTACCTTTACATTCCCCATGCAATGAAGAAGTTCCCAAACCTCCTTGAAGTTATTAATGATTGTGTCTTATATAGTATTTTTATTGCTTGATTATTTTATAAATCTTTATTGAAGGATGTATTGTATGCCAATTGTTATATTTTCAATGTATAAGATTTGTTATCACCTTGGGTGCTCATGACGAGGTCAGCTCGTCATGCGCTACGGCGCTCCGGTGCTCATGACGAGCTGAGCTCGTCATGACCGCGCCCGTTCCGTGGAACGCTCGCACGCTGGGCTGATTCCCCTGCTGTGCTGAACGTTCCATGGGAACGGGTGTGGCCATGACGAGCTCAGCTCATCATGAGCACCGAAGCGCCGAAGCTCATGACGAGCTGACCTCGTCATGAGCACCGGGGCGCTATACGCGCCCCCCGCTCCCCAGAACAGCGGGGGGAACAGCCCCGCACAGAAGGCATTAAACCATTTGATATTTACTTCCCCTCCCTTTTCTACCCTTCCCCCCCTTTTTTTAGGTCTCGCCGAAAGCTATCCCGTTAGGGATGATTTGGCGAGATTAAAGTAAGGGCTTTCAAAAGTGCACCCAAAGGCGGATTGCCTACAGTGCATGGGTGCGTGTACATAGCACACCATTTCAGACTTCAAAGGAATCCGCTACCCCGCCCCCCGCCAGGCAATACCGAGAGCTTGTCTTACTTATGCTGTAAAACCCAACCTCACATGCTCTTATTTGTACGACTTTATTTCAAAGATCTCTGCTCGTTTCTACCCCCACACCTCTTTTTTCCTCCCTTGTGCCGTTCTTCCACTGTCTCTGTTCTAGACTAGTTCTTTCTCTAATTCCAGCTCGAGTCCTCCAACTTTTACTTGTTTTTTTAATGGTTGGGCCTTTTAAACGCTGTGGAATGTTCGATAGCCAGCTTGCCACCCCCCTCGACACATACCAGAGATTTCCCTCCCCCGGCATCGTGCCTCCGTTGACTCCACAACACACACCTTCCCCTGCCCTCTCTCCCCGTCACACACCTCCCAGGACCCCTAGCCAGCTTCTCCGACCTCTCACTGATTGTCTTCCCCCTCCACCCCCCGCCCTCTCTTATGCTCGAAGTGGCCCACGCCTTCGTTCACCCTGCGGGCCTTGGGCTGTTTGGGGTCCTTGTCAGCCATGGTCTTGGTGCTGCCTCCCTCCGAGTCCCGGCTGCACTTCTGGGGGTGTGTGACTGTGAGCAGCTCCAGAACGGACCGCGCCGCGAGCAATGCTAGCGCGATGTGGCCGAAACTGGGTGTCAGTGCGGCGACCCACCGTACTGGGGCCACCACAGGGTTGTACCTCAACACTGCATCAGGGAGTACTTCAACCCTGTCTCGCGGTCCTACCTCACCTCACCCAAACCCTAGGGGGTTGCCCTATCTCCCTCCCGGTGCTACGTCACACACACGTTGTCCTACCCAAACCCTGGATGCTACGGCAACCCTTCTTCACCCCTACCTCACCCTAACCCCAGGCATGCCCAGTTCCCCACCCAGGAAGCCTACAGCAGACCCCACTTGTCCCTGCCTTTCACGGTCCAATTTGCTACCTGGGAGGTGTCTATCGCCCCCCGCTGTGTCTCTACCCAGACCACGCTTAATGGCCCAATGACTAGCGTTACCCGCCTCTGTCTACTGGGCCCTCCCATCGACAGAGCTCATCCCGCCCCAGATGTCATGAGCCGTAGTGACCCCGCCCCACACGTCACTGAGCTGTCCCCTTTCGGCCTCAGAGATGCTGTGCCCGTCTCTTACAGCCTTGGGTTCTCTCGACACCCCCCCAGCCCCCTCGTCCTGGGCATCCTCGCTCCAGCCCGCTTTCACTCACTACTAGGGCTTTTAGGCACCCGCCCCATGCATTGTCAGTGCCCCCTTCCCGCCAGCTCCACTGTCGCCAGTGGCAACTGAGGATTAATAGCCTCTTCCAGCCCCCAGGACAACTTGTCCCTGAGTCCTAGTGAGCCCATGCGGCACCTGGCGGTTCTTTGCCCCTAGCTGTACTCACGGCCACGTGCGCAAACAGAGTCTGGCCTGTCCACTGCATGGCCCTAGAACCAGCACTGCAAAGCGGCCTGGGGTCTGGACTTCGAAAGACCAGTCTTGCCAATTCTGGGACTCAAACTTAAATGAGTCGTTTAATGAGAGCAAGCAGGCCCTGCAACAAACAATGTAGAGTTTAAAAGATACAAACATTGCACCGCGCAAACTGCTGGCTGTGAACAGGATTGGTATAACATTAAAAATGCCATTCACATGACCCGAGACATAACAAAGCAATGCCCATGAGAAAATTAGTTTTTATGTAGCATATGGGCCCTCCGTAATAATGTAGAATTGTTTCTCAGGCGAATGTGAACCAAACACCGTATACAACCAGGCTTGTGTATGTTTGACGTTCCTAACCCGACATTTCGATTGCATTTTTATACGTGCCCTGACAACACAAAACAACAAATGGCTGGTTGTAAAGAATAATGTAACAGGTGAGCCTGCTGCCCTGACCAGCAGCATAACCTGAGCAGCAGCGTCCTCCAGAGCACGGACTCACAAGCGCAGGGAGGGCAGGCTTCAAGGTCCGCTTCTGAGCGCGTCGCGTAGTGTGTTTTCCTGAGTTATTAAACGTGAATTAGAAACATGCTGTAGATAGAAATGTATGTTTTCATCACTGTAAAACTTAGCGCTGGATAAAGTGTCACAAAAACAATGGGGGGGTGGCGACAATTGTGCAGAGGGGAGAGACCGTGTGAAGGCATTTGTCTCGCAACCTTGCTAAAATACAAGGGTCACATGGACAACGCGACAGATGCGGACAATAAACCGCATTTATAGATTCTTTTTTTTTAGTCAAACAGCAAAAACAAGGCCCGTTGGAGTGAAAGTGCTTCATATAGAAGACCTAAAACAGTAGTAACACAGTAGCAAGTGAAAAAGGGCATAAGGAATCTTGGGTTCATTTCACGGGGTATGATTAGAATACTAACTTGTGTTGAAGGGCAGTCAAACTAATATGTGCCTCGTTTACTGTATTGGAGCGCCGCTTCAGGCACACCGAGCTCGGTGTATTTACTTATTTGACTTGTGGCTGCGCGTGGGGGAAGTGGAGCGAGTGTTGCTTGTTAGTACTGATGTGTGCTTTACCACTCTAATGTGTGCTGTATCCTGTCTCTGACTTGTGCTTTACCCCTCGGCGTGTGCCCTAACATCCTGATTATTGCTTGGCTCCTCTGGGTGGAGCCATCCCTTCTGATACGTATCCAGCTCCTATGATCTGTGATTTGTCTCTGTGGCATGTAGTTTTCCGCCTTGACGTTTGCTTTACCCATGTGACTTGTGTTTTATTATTCCAGTTTCTCCTTTACGATTTAGTGCCTGCTTTACCACTCTGCTTGTCCTTTACCTTCACCATTTCTTTTTTACCTCTCCATTGCTTTAATCCTCTAACTGTGCTTAACCTCAGAATGTGTTTTACCCCTCTGATTCGAATCTTGGCGTCAGCTCAACATCCTGTGATTCTGGGCAAATCACTTAATCTCCCCGTGCCACAAAAATGAATGTGACTTTGTGTAATGTAACTGCCGCTACATAAAAATGCAAAAGAAGTCCTTTACTCCCTTTATTTGTACTTAACCCCTTTTATTTCCTCTCACCTACCCCCTCCCCGGGGTGCACCATCCTCGGGATGTGTACCGGATCGTACTTTGGGGTGTACTCCAGGCACCTTTTCCCCAATTTGATAAACTGCGTGTGCTATTTAGCGAGTATAGAGCCTCTTGCCGGGCGGGGGCTTCCTTTGTGCCGTCGTAATCTCACCGTGGTTGTTCCACTCAGTCTAGTGAATGGGGTGTGTCGCCCGCCCCTCCCGCTGGGCTTAAAGTCATTTCTGAAGCATTTGACACTATTCCCTGGGGAGGGCAGTCAACTGAGGAACTTCCTTCCAGTACACCTCACCTGGCGGGCCCCCACTTCTGTCTTCAGTACCCAGTAAACTACTAGCTCTGGCTCGTGAGGACTCCCTGTCCGCTCCATGATTTGTAGAGGCCCCTTTCCCCCACTACAGTCTGTTTTCTCAGACGATCTCCCATTTGGCGTGCTTGTTTTGTTAGGCACGGGGAAATTAAGTGATTTGCCCAGAATCACAGGATGTTTAGCGTTGTTGCCGAGACTCGAACCCAGTTCCCTAGCTTCAAGGTTGACCGCTCTAGCTGAAAGGCTACATCCTCTCCCCAAATCTTACTAGTACAGGCAACCCCAACCACTGCTGGAATTCTATATCTCCAAACTAGGGGCCACCAACTTTTTCTGTAATTACAGCTACTTATATTCAGTGAAAATGATCCAGAGCTATTAATATTTGTGTTGTTGTACTTGTAAGAGAGACAACATCAGACAAGATTACGCTAGTGGCAACCGCATGCGAGATTACCAATAATGACCTCAGTGCATCAGGTTAGGCTGTCAGCAGTAATGTAAACAAGCAATTACAATGCAATAGGTCTCGCATTTGCGGGAGTTTATGCTATTGGCATTGGAAATGACAATGCCTTTTATTTATTTGTTTAAAAAAACAATACATTAATAAAAGGCATTGTAATCTACAATGCTAATAGCTCAAACTCTAGTAAATATGAGACCTATTGCATTGTAAATGCTTGTTTTTCTCTGTTTCTTCTCCTCGTTTATGATATCTTTGCACTATGTTATATTTAGATATTATGTTCTATTACTATTTTGTTGTATTTCACATTCAATAAACTTTCCTTTTAAACTCAAGAGTTCATTTGACACATCAAACATGAATTATTTAAGCAGGATGCAGCCTACAGCTGCTGCTCTTACCTGTGTCATGGGTTGTGCTCAGCTGACTGGAATTGTTTAGCTGAGACTCTGCCTAAGGACTTAAAAAGGCACATGGGTGTCACTGCTCTGATCTTGAGACAGTGTGCCACGCCATGTGCTCTCACCCTGACTGGTACTGCAGACAGGGGCTTCATCTACCACTGTGCCAGCCTGCCCTCTCCGGAATGGCAACTGACTCTGTAGACTCCAGCTTATCACACACTATCTGAGGGTCATATGCCTGCTGCAAAGAAGGCATATCATGACTGAAATGTATTCAATGTGGATAGCTCAGTGATTTACTGCTTTTGTCACAGACATCCTTTTGTTACTTGTGGTTCAGCCACACCTGGAGCTGAGCTAGCGTAGGGTGGGGTGAGGGGGAAGGCGAAGGGGAGCAGCTGTGTTAGAAAGCCTGCTGCAAACAACGTGTACCAGCATAGCACAGAGCCATATTTTTATGTGGACAGCTCAGTGGGTTACTGCTTTTTGTCACAGACATTCTTTTGATACTTGCGGTTCAGCTGCACCTGGAGCTGAGGTGGTGGGGGTGAGGGCTGTGCTTAGATGTAACTTGTGGGTTTAAAAGCACTTGTGGCAGAGTTACTAGTGTGTCCACCAGTTTTCAGGCAACACATAAAATGTCAAAGTTAACCGATAATGAATTTTTCTGTTGGATAGAGATTTTAGTTTTGTCTAGTGTCAGTTTTGACTCAGCATAAAGTAGCAAAACGGTTACTGGGCTTGCAGCAAAGATCAGGTGCTTTGCAGCAGTTTCAAGATCTTAAAGTTTCTCATTGATCAAATGGGTTTAATTACTGATATTTTTCTTTTTCATGGACTTTATTTCTTGATTTTGCTTGCAAATAAGTGCCAATTGAAGTGTTACACATTTGGTCATTGATTGTTACTTCTAAGTACACTGAATCATGAAAATGTCACACATAAGCAATCTGAAACCTTGGCAGCTATATATAACTGATAAATCTAGGACTGCTAACAACGCTGAATTCTGTACTTATGTGATTGGCTGATTTAATGAATGAAAAACATTACGTACTTTTGACTAATCTGCTAATAAATCGTTATGGTTTTGAAAACCATCCTTTCTGTCTTTCATGTGGAGCCAAATAGATTTTACTGTGATTTGAAAGTGATGTGAGCTCCCAGAAAACACTTTCAACAAATAACCAACAATCCATACAACCAGTGACTCAATCTGTTTGATGACTATACCAAAACCAGAACGTATATAGAATTTCACTGAATCACCTCCCCCCCAAAAAAAGGTATATATATATAGGAAATCATCGGCACTCCAAGGTGGGATTGAAACGTACTCAGTTTATTTTTACAGAATGACGAGTTTACATCAACGCGTTTCGGGAGTCAAGCTCCCTTGTATATTATGTGACAAACTTGGAAGTTGTACCTAACTTAAGTCATTATGCTGGTTGGCTGGGGAAGGAAGGAGTAGGGTAGGTATCCCGAGGTTGATGACAAGTTGGAGGGAGTCAGGAGGAGGACCACTAGAAGGGCTAGCCACAAGGACAGGAGGAACCAGGATCAGGAAAACCTAATCTATGAGAACCAGGGTTACCAATGCCAGAGGAGACCAGCAATAAATAGACGATGAGGAAAAGGACAAGGAATAACAGGTCAAGGGATACCAGGATGAGGGTGATAAGGTTCAGATGTGGCAGGCGGAAGTGGACCCAGTGGGCAAGGGTCCAAATTAACAAAAGCACCAGAGTTAGAAGCAGGGCCGGACTGGGAACCAAAACCGGCCCTGGCCAAGTGCTCGGTCGGCCCCCCCTCCCCACTCGGGGGGGTTGGAGGTGCTGCCAAGCGCTTTGCTAGGGACGGTTTTCGGCCGATTTTGTTGCAGGGCCGATGTTGCAGCTATGCTGCAAAAACGGCCCTCTAACAAAATCGGCCCCCAGGGGCTCAAAACCGGCCCCCAACCTTGCGGCACACCGGGGGATTGCCCGGTGCCCGCTATGGCCAGTCCGGGCCTGGTTAGAAGGAACAGAAGGCCGTAGGCCATAACAACGAGGAGGGCTAGAAGGCCCTGAACGCACCGAGCTGGACCAGAGGGACGTGGACAACCAGAGCCAGGAGTAACAGACTAATGGAAGACAGAACAAAGAGGAGCAGTACCAAGAGACAAATGTAAACAAGCATTAACAATGCAATAGGTCTCGTAGCATTAAAGTTTGAGTTACTGGCATTGTAAATGACAATGCTTTGCATTAATTTTATTTTAATTTGCAATTGGTATATAAACATTGTTTGTGAACGGTTAGCTGTTGCTTATGCTAAGCAAAGTTGGCAGTAATATAGTGCTAGTCTTGCTTGTTTTAAGCATGCTGATGCATCTTACATTGCATAGTCACAGTATGAGGCTTTTATACTTCCCGATGTGTGCACCTCTCAAAGTATCTTTAGGAATAACGGAAAGCAACAATGTACCTCAGACACTTTGTTATACTATGATTTATGTATCACTTGATGCCTCTCACGAGGCACTAAAACACCTTGGTTGATGGGTCGGACGCTACACCCTAGGTGTGCTAGGTTGGAAGCATGTCGAGTTGGAGTGTGGTCTGTGTGTGAAGTGTACTTGTGTAGTGTGTGATCAGAACATAATGAAAACTGCATATGAATACACACACATCATAAATATGCTTTCGACTTAATTACAAATATCCTCACGAATGAAAACATGCAACAAGAGACGATACATGAGAACCATGAACTGTTTGCGATGTGACGTGTACAACAACACATTATTGTAATGAGAGAGACCTTAAAACAGAATACACTCGATAACAGTAAATAAAAGAAGAAGAAGAAGAAGAATAAAAACTCTCACTTTGGAGTGTACACATCTCTTACTAACATGGGGATAGTTAACTTGACAGCTGCCTGACGGTCATCTTTCCTAATGCGGGCGCCCCTGTACACAGAGTAGTACAATGCACTACTCCGAGAAGTTTACTGAACTGAAAGCGGCATTTTTTCAGTCACCGCAATGAGTGTCCAGTGTCGGAGACACACACGCAAATGTGCACAGAACATATTCTTAAAATAACGCCTACCACAGATGAATCAGAAGTTATAAATGTCTAGTAAGTATGGCCCCACACCAGGATTCATTGCCCACGTTGAAAACAAGCGCCTTTGGGTGACCCGCCTCCAGGCACCAACTGTTCGTGAAGACTGAGCCAGGTAGATACTCGCAGAACAAGTATACTGGAGTTACAGCGAAACCGAAAGTGTCCAGTGCACTCGCATCCCAAAAGGGGCCGGATGTTGTCTTTTGTTCGGTTTATTTTATTTTATTTTATTTCATGCATTTTTATAAAGTGCGGACTTTACCCGAAGGTGTCAGAGCGCTGTACAATAGAACCCGTTACGTTACATGAGAGAACTGTTGCAGGAATAGAACAAACAAAAATAGCATGAACAGACTGTATAAGCAAAAGTAAGAATAAATATGACAAATTTTACAATGACTAAATAAATAAACAAATTGTACCAGCCTCCTTCGGCGTGGTGACATCACGGCGGGTCCGCCTCCCTTGACCACGCCCCCTCCCGCGGCTCCGTGCCGGGGTCCAGTAGAGTGAATGTAAACTTTGGCCGAAAAAATGGCGGCCTGGGCCGGGAACAGGAGTGCGTCCTCTGGGTTGCAAGCGTCCGGCGGGTCAGGCTCCAGGAATGAGAGTGGTGCCGAGCCTGGAGGTCATGCTGGCCTCCGGCATCCTGGCGGTGGTGGCAGAGAGCCGCCCAGAGCTGACTGGATGGGCAAGCAGCTGCGTAAAGTGCGGAGCGTGGACTTGGATAGGCCCGAGGGCACCCCGGGGCTGGACCCTACAGATGCCCCGCTGTTCTTCCTGTCCGGTGGAGGCGGATTCCAGCACGTGCTCCCGCAAGAATGACGTGGAGCTCAGGAACTCGACACCGAGGACTGCGCCGGGGTCCGGCTCTCACGGGAACGTAAGAAGCGAGCGACGCAAGCGAGTCTGCTGTGGCCGGGGGAGCGTGTGGCTAGGGGGAGCGGACAGTGTGAAGTGCTAAAGTAATGTCAGTGAGCGTCCCTGGTGTGGCAACGGACAGTGTGAGTTGCTCATGGAGGCTCGCATAGACTGGGAAGAGGGGTCACATTGTGGGGTACTGAATCGTAGTTGAAGACCAATCGGTGCTGGAGGGGAGAGCAGACAGTGGGGACTACATTGGGGTACCGGACTGTAATACGGAAGAAGGGTCGGACAGAGAGGGGTACTGAAATATGTACGGACAGGGTGATAAAGTGCATGGGATGAGCATGAGGGAAGATCCAGGCGGCGGAGGGGAGAGCGGCGGGGGGGGTCTCGGTGCGCACGCGTGTGTGCGGCCGTGTGTGTATGTGTGGGGGGTTCTCTGTATGTATGTGTGCGTGCATGGGCGCTCGTGTGTGTGAGTCTCTGTGTATGCGCATGAGTGTGTGGTGTTGGAGCTTCCCAGGAGACAGCAGCTGGCCACAGCGAGCGATTCGCGTGCGCGTGGCCCGCTCAAATCGCCTCCTTGGAGAGGAAATACGCGCGGCCAGGTGCTGTCTCCTGGGAAGCAGACTCACTAACAATAGGTCTCTGGCGGACAGAGCGCTTCGCGCTGTTAAACGCCACGAGACCTAAAAAGGACCAGAGACATGGGGGCCAAGACCACAGAGATCAGTCCAAGGAGGATTAAGAGACAAAAGCAAATGGACCAGGTCTAGGGAAGACAACAAACAGAAAGGGCCAGCAGGAACAAGGGGCCCTAGATTAAAATGACGTGGGGAATATAAAGGGCCAGGAAGGTGGGCTAGGATCTATAGATCCCTGAGGGTCAGACTCAGGAGGATCCTAAACCAGGGTGACAAGACTACATGAATAAGGGTTACCTGCACCATGGGACCTAGGTGGACCAGTGCTAGAGGGATGGGGAAGACTAGACACACCCTGGAGCACCATTACTAGGAGCACCATAATAGAGGGGACCCAGGTTATATGGACAGAAACAACTCGCAACATGCAATCCAGTAAATCAGGAAGACAAGTAGAACCAGTGGTACAAGCACCAAACAATCTGATACATGAGGACCAGCTAAAAGAGTATCAGAACTAAGCTCAGGCCTACATGGACCCGAAGGATTAGGATCAGGCTAACCAGAGGAAGATAAGCCAGGAGAGTAGGATCTGGAGGACTGATGAATGAATATTAGAGTGAGGGGGTTAAAAAGGTCCAGGACTAGGTGCCTGTGAAACAGGAGACCCAGGACACAAAGGTCTAGATGAAGGAATAATTAGGAATGATGACCAGATAGACCAGGAAGTAAAAGGCCACAAAGTTCTACTTCTAGCATGAGCCATATGTCAAGAAACATCAGAACTAGGACACATTGAGATGAGGTCTGGTGGGTCAAAACCACGTACTGCAGAATCAGGAGGGCAAAAAGCAGGAGGACTAGGGCGAGGAGGATCAAGACCAGAGTGAGGAGGACTGCCAAGATCAGGACCTAGAGCGTAATTGGCCAATAATACCATGAAACCAGGATAAGCAGGAACGGGACAAGGAAGACCAAGGGGACAGTAGCAAAAGCACCCAGAAGACTAAAGCAAGTAGACTTATGTGAACTGAAAGAATCATTACCAGGAGGACTGGAAACAGAAATAAGATAGCCATATGGATCAGACCATAGGGGACAAAGCCTCAGATTACCAAGTGGAGTAAAGAAGGGGTATTGGACAGTGTTAGTCAGGAGTACAGAGACCAAAATGACCAGGCGCAGGAGGACACAGACAGGATCAATGACTGCAGTACAACTAGGACTAAGAGGACAAGGAACAGATCCAGTAGGATAAGGACAAGCCAAGCCCGGAAGACAAAGACAAAAAGGGCCAAAACATCTGTGACCAGATGAACCAGGAGCTACAGTACCAGGGCTAGGAGGTTCAAGCTGAGAAGAAGCAGGACAAGCTGACCAGGGCCATGCGGGCCTGAAAAAAACATAACAAGATGGCCCAAGATGGGTCATGATGGTCAAAATGCAAGGTTTTTGATAACATGCACAATGGGACAAAAGGACTAGTATGACTAGGACCAAGGAGAACAAAGCTAGGATGGTTAGTGAGAAAAACACTAAACACAAGCAATTCCTGTCTTGTGAATAAATACAATTCCGATAAAAAAGGTCATAAATTAAAGGGTGCAAAATGTCACAAAATAGCCCACTACACCACAGAGGAAAACAGAATCCCTTACAATGATTTCTATTACAGAAAATGAATTTCTAACAAAATATACTCTTTTCTGTTTTTTGTTTTTTATTTACCTATTATATCATAACTTTAGGCAACAATAATGACAAATAATATCACACATACATTGACAAAAATGGAAAGGTAATAATGCAGTACACATGATAAGCACCAAAATTCACAAAAAGCCAGGAAGCATCACTCAGGAAAGGTACTTCATACATATTCACATATATTCTAATCAAGCATACACAGACAAATCCGAACTTGACTCATTCTGACAAAAATATTCTTAAATAGGATTAACAAACCAATCATTTTCAATAAACCAGAAAGCAACAAGAAATATTTTTTTGAAGAACCCCATATTGAAAAAATGTTATCAACTGTTTATAGTTTGAAGCTGTAGAATGGCCCATATTTCTTAAATTGCTTTGGTGGTCTTGGTCTGACTGTTCTAATCAGAAGCGCCGATGTGCGTTTCAATGTAGACCACAATAAGGGCAACCTTCTTCCGGGCGACGCAAGTAGTAGGTATACCTTGGTAGACGCGATCCGCGGATAGATCACCAAAAGGCTCACCAAACGGTTCTTTATGTATAAAAAAGGATAAAACTTAATCGCCAGACAAAAAGGGCACAGGGTTATAAGAGCTTAACGTGCATGGGCCAAGCATAATGTACTGGAAAACAAAAAGACAAAGGAAAAAGATACAGTGAAAATATCAAAGAAGAAGGTAGAGAGATCCCAAATTAGGGTTTTCACTCTCTGCCCACAGAGAGGAAGAGGTAACAAGAACAATCATAATACAGAGAATACTAAGTCCGCCAAAGGTAACCGCTATGGTCATGCAGTTCTCAGAAAAAGGAAAGGAGTTCATGACTCTTCCACAGTGCAAGTATAAAGAACAAAATAAAATAATATAGTCGGACTTTTTTTGCCAACACCGTGGGAGCCAAAGACTTACAGAGAACGACTAATGTCATAGCCTCAAAGCCAATTGGGCATACCTACCAATGAAGAATAAATCTCCATATAGAACTTTGCCCTAAATATAGGCAAAAAGAGTGAGCGAATGGCAATGTTCACAAGAAAGTGGCGCTTCAAGACAGATATTAAAGAAAAGAAAAAGAATAAAAAATAAGTACCACAAAACAGTCCAGAAAAAGCAAACGAAACACGTGTGACCCAAGGGTGTATATACTTCAGATAAATACCAAGAAGTCAAAGGAACAATATATGAAGAGACAGACCTCTAAGCATACTGGATCGACAGAGATATCCCAGTGTATCAACATTAACAAGATGGCAAGAAAAACAGATAAGCGATACAAAAGGGGATGATGGACGGAGCGTTTGAACAAATCAAACACTCACCCCCAGTCAACTGATCTGGGTTTAATCCATCACCATTCTTTAGTTCACTCAGTCATCCCGGTTCAGACATGGCTATATGCAAACCAGTCTGACCCTGTGCCTCTTGGGAACAGTCCAGCCCGAACTGCCAAGCCATGTCTTCCTTGGACCGGAAACAAGCATCCTGGGACCGGTTTTGGATTCATAATCCTCATCAGCCAGGCTATCTTGAATCCAGTGGCCAAGTGAACAAGGGACTCACGTCTGAGCATACCCTGCCACACTTAGGGCGAACAAAGCGATACAAAAGGGGATGATGGACGGAGCGTTTGAACAAATCAAACACTCACCCCCAGTCAAAGAACGGTGATGGATTAAACCCAGATCTTTTGACTGGGTGTGAGTGTTTGATTGATTCAGATGCTCCGTCCATCACCACCCCCTTTTGTACCGCTTTTGGCCACCATAAGTGTGGCAGGGTATGCTCAGACGTGAGTCCCTTGCTCACTTTGCCACTGGATTCAAGCAAGCCGGGCTGAAGACGGCTGGAATGCCAGAAACCGGTCCTCGGAAGCTTGTTTCCGGTCCAGGGAAGACATGGCTTGGCAGTTCGGGCTGGACTGTTCCCATGAGGCACAGGGTCAGACTGATTTGCATATAGCCATGTCTGAACTGGGGTGGCAGAGTGGGCTAAAGAACGGTGATGGATTAAACCCAGATCTTTTGACTGGGTGTGAGTGTTTGATTGATTCAGATGCTCCGTCCATCACCTCCCCCTTTTGTACCGCTTTTGGCCGCCATAAGTGTGGCAGGGTATGCTCAGACGTGAGTCCCTTGCTCACTTTGCCACTGGATTTAAGCAAGCCGGGCTGAAGACGGCTGGAATGCCAGAAACTGGTCCTCGGAAGCTTGTTTCCGGTCCAGGGAAGACATGGCTTGGCAGTTAGGGCTGGACTGTTCCCATGAGGCACAGGGTCAGACTGATTTGCATATAGCCATGTCTGAACTGGGGTGGCAGAGTGGGCTAAAGAACGGTGATGGATTAAACCCAGATCATTTGACTGGGTGTGAGTGTTTGATTGATTCAGATGCTCCGTCCATCACCACCCCCTTTTGTACCGCGTTTGGCCGCCATAAGTGTGGCAAGGTATGCTCAGACCTGAGTCCCTTGCTCACTTTGCCACTGGATTCAAGCAAGCCGGGCTGAAGACGGCTGGAATGCCAGAAACCGGTCCTCGGAAGCTTGTTTCCGGTCCAGGGAAGACATGGCTTGGCAGTTCGGGCTGGACTGTTCCCATGAGGCACAGGGTCAGACTGATTTGCATATAGCCATGTCTGAACTGGGGTGGCAGAGTGGGCTAAAGAACGGTGATGGATTAAACCCAGATCTTTTGACTGGGTGTGAGTGTTTGATTGATTCAGATGCTCCGTCCATCAACACCCCCTTTTGTACCGCTTTTGGCCGCCATAAGTGTGGCAGGGTATCCTCAGACGTGAGTCCCTTGCTCACTTTGCCACTGGATTCAAGCAAGCCGGGCTGAAGACGGCTGGAATGCCAGAAACCGCTCCTCGGAAGCTTGTTTCCGGTCCAGGGAAGACATGGCTTGGCAGTTCGGGCTGGACTGTTCCCATGAGGCACAGGGTCAGACTGATTTGCATATAGCCATGTCTGAACTGGGGTGGCAGAGTGGGCTAAAGAACGGTGATGGATTAAACGCAGATCTTTTGACTGGGTGTGAGTGTTTGATTGATTCAGATGCTCCGTCCATCACCACCCCCTTTTGTACCGCTTTTGGCCGCCATAAGTGTGGCAGGGTATGCTCAGTCGTGAGTCCCTTGCTCACTTTGCCACTGGATTCAAGTAAGCCGGGCTGAAGACGGCTGGAATGCCAGAAACCGGTCCTCGGAAGCTTGTTTCCGGTCCAGGGAAGACATGGCTTGGCAGTTCGGGCTGGACTGTTCCCATGAGGCACAGGGTCAGACTGATTTGCATATAGCCATGTCTGAACTGGGGTGGCAGAGTGGGCTAAAGAACGGTGATGGATTAAACCCAGATCTTTTGACTGGGTGTGAGTGTTTGATTGATTCAGATGCTCCGTCCATCACCACCCCCTTTTGTACCGCTTTTGGCCGCCATAAGTGTGGCAGGGTAAGAAAAACAGATAAGTCCATGGAAATTCTGGAAGAAAATACACCAAATGAACATTGGGCATCTGCAAACAGGTACCAAAATTGAAAATAGCCCTAGGTACAACTGTGATTCTATCAAATGCCCATCTACCATCCATAGATGGCAGAAATCTCACTAAAAACAGAAATGCTTTCACTTTTTCTTGGTCCCGGATCTATCTCAATACAGAAACCCTATTTCCCACCCATAGACACTTCATCTCAACATCTTATTTGCAGTAGCACGTTGACCTGGCTGTATTATGAATGGGTGCCTTATCCACAGGACTAAACAATACCTAGTCAGCAAAGAGTGTCCTACAGCGCTTTCTGCTAGTCGGGACTGTCAAAGTGTGGCACAGTTACAGGCCTTAAGTGCCTAGGACAAATAGACATCCATTCAAAGAGCAGTAAAATACGATGATAAAATATCGCTACCATTACCGCTATGCTGCTTTGTACATGAGGGGGAAATAAAGAAGGAAAAAAAAGCAACCTCCTCCGAGGGAACAGAACGGAAAGATGAAAGCTCCTTAACTCCTTTACTCAGACAGCACGGAACACTCAATCAATTAACTAGTCCGTCTTCACAGCAGAAGATCACATACCGCTTGGGACCTAGAAATAGAACTCAACTTCAAGGACGTCATACATGACACCGAGGGGGTCTTCCAATACGGTTGAATGACAGTGGGAACAAAGTAATTGAGCCAACTTCACCCAAGCAGAGGATAAAACATGAGTGCCACATTAAACTAACATGGAGTCTTGTTCCTTTGGCGGAAAATAGTACTCAAACCGAACGGGAAAGTCATCATAGTTGCATACACAAGGACATTATAAGAGATGATAAAGGAGTGCTCTGTAATAATAAAGGCTCAATACAAAACAAACCTATATAAGTGATGTAAAATATTTTTTTATAAAACAGTAATAAAGTTATCACTACAAAAAACTAACAAATACAAATAAAAATAGAAACGTGAAAAACTTTGCTAAAACAACTAGTTCCCGGCCAAGAACAGCCAGTAATTAGCAAAAAAGGGGTATACCGTAGCTGAATGCTCAGAGCAGGCCTGCTATGAGTAATCTACATCTAAAAGAGTCCCTCAGAGATGAAAAGAAAACACCAAGCATCTAAATTTAGAGAACAGCCTTTTCCCATGGGGTGGTCTCTTTTTCGACCTCTTCTCTGAGAGTCCAAGTGGAAAATCCAGAAAACCTCAATTTTCCTTTGAAATGCTGCATCTTCCCTTTCCTTTGCTTATTTGTTTTCCTCCATTATCATCCACCGGAGGTCGCTGTTTTTATGCCTGAGATTTAACCAGTGTTCTACTAATAGTGCATTGGTTTTCCTAAGATTGATGCTGGATTTATGATCACCTCGTCCTAATGAGGCATTTACGCCCTGTTTCACTCACATATGCAGGCCCGCACGGACATAAATTCAGATATACTACATTCGATATTCTGCAGTTGGTCATATTGTTTAGGAAGATGGTTTTTGCCTAAAATCGAGATTTATTCTGCAACAATAGCATTGTTACATGCCTGATAAGTACCACATTTGTGGTTGCCTTTAATAAGATTAGATACTCTGATAGATGTTTGGCAATATTGCTCATTCAAATCTAATTTAGCTCTAACCTAAAGACTCTCAAATTATGGTTCTCCTAAAAGCAAAACTGGGTCTGGGCAGTTATAAAGAAGATGCCATTGTGAGTTGACAGCATATCTTATATTTTGGTAAAGTTAGAGTGACGTGTGATGCAGACTAGTTTTTCTTCAGTTTTCCTGTTCTTACTTTCAAATAGGCTTTTGGGTAATCCCTGTCTAGCAACTTACCCGTGAGAACCTCCGCATGTCTTAAAAATTCTGACATGTTAGTAAAATTCCTATGAAGTTGTAGCAATTGGCTAAACGGAATATCCTGTTTCTGACATAGCGGATGAAGACTGTCAAAATGAAGACGAGTATTTTTAGCTGAAGGTTTAGTAGAGAGAGATACTTGTAACTGTTGTTCATGGTGTTCAATCCAGATATCTAGAAATTCTAATTTTTCCTGATGTAAATTGGCAGTGAAATTAAGATTCTCATCACACACATTGATCCATTGACAAACGTCCATGAGGCACTCCCGATCTCTCCAGATAAAAAAGATATTGTCAATATAGGTGACCATTCCCAGATATTCTCAAAAAATGGGGCAACTTCATTGTAGATGTGGTGCTTTTTGAATTCTCTCATGAACAGGTTGGCTATGGTATGAGCACAGGCTGCGCTCATGCTTACACCTTTGGTCTGTTGAAAAATCTGACCATCGAACTCAAAGAAATTTTCTGAAAAGGACATTTTGCAAGTGTTTCAGAATAAAATGGTGATGTGGATTTGGGCCCTCCGACTCAAAGATGTTTTTGATAACTTCAAGTGCCCGTTTTTGTGGCACATTGGTATAGAGGGCCCCAATATCCATAGTGACCAAGAATTCCTGTTGTATATCAAAGGGTATTCCTTCTATCTTGGAATCAAAGTGACCCGTGTTCTTGACACAAGATGGTAGTTGACTGAAAAGTGGTTTAAGGAACACGTCTATATATATTTTGAAAGTAGCTCAGTGGCTGCACCAATAGTGTACACAGTTAGACAAAGAGGTGGATCCTCAATGTCTTTATGGGTTTTCTGTATCCCATAAATCACAGCAATACGTGTATTCATAGGAAGTAAGAATTATTGTACCTTCTTATATATGATGCCTTCGTTGTTTGCTGTGTCTAAGATTTCTAGTATTCTCCTTTTAATGTTTGTCTCTGGGTCACCTCTGATTTTCTCGAAATGTCCAATACTGTTGTCTCCTTGTCTGGAGAAATTGTTGTGGCGGATCTATCTCTAGGGTCCGACCTCTTGGTTGACTCCAAAACCTAAGTCAGTAGTTCTCTCTTTGGTTGCCTAAAAAACAGAAACTGTAACCAGATTTATGGAGTTGTTCTTTTCTATTGCAGTATTGCTCAAAATGATTAGATGGCTCTTCACCATCTGAGTCTGTTGTATCAGAGAAGGTTAGAATCTTTTTATTTGTCCACTAATGTTAGTCTCCTTGGTATGGGCCTTCTAATTTATCTTTGTTTTTTAAAAAAATGTTGTCGCTTATACAGGTTAGGTTTGTATTGAACATTTATTACTAAAGAGCACTCCTTTATCTTCTATTATAATGTCCTTGCTTACATATGTATGGTGACTTTCCCGTCCTGTTTGAGTACTATTTTCCTCCAAAAGTACGAGACTCAGTTGGCTCAGTTACTTTTTTTCCACCCTCCTTCATCTGCATTGGATGACCCCTCGGTGCCATGTATGACGTCCTCCATGTTGAGTTCTATTTCTGGGACCGAGTGGCCCATGATCTTCTACTGTGAAGCCCGACTAGTTAATGGATCGAGTGTTCCGTGCCGTCAGAGTAAAGGAGGTAAGGAGCTTTTGTCTTTCTATTCTGTTCCCTCGGAGGATGTTGCATTTCTTTTTACCCCATGTGCAAAGCAGCATAGCGATAACGGTAGCAATATTTTATTGTTGTAGTTCACTGTGCATTGAGCGGATGTCTATTTGTCCTATATGGGGCCTTTCGGGTACGTTTTGGCAGCCACTTTAGGTCTGGGACTGTGTCACACTTGGATAGTCCTGACTAGTACAGAACATGGTAGGACACTATTTACTGACTACGTATTATCTAGTTCTGTGGATAAGGTATCCATTGATAATACAGCCATGTTCATATTCTTCTGCAAATAAGATGTTGAGATGTTGAGATGTAGTGTCGATGAGTGGAAGATAGGGTCCCCATATTGAGATAGATAAGGGACCAGGGCAAAGGCACTGCCTTTCTCTTTTCAGAGAGATTTTTCCCATCTATGGATGGTAGATGGCCATTTGATAGTTTTCCAGGCATCTGGGGCTATTTTCATTTTTGGTACCTGTTTGCAGATGTCCAATGTTCATTTGATTTATTTTCTTCCAGAAATTCAGTGAACCTATATGCTTTTCATGCCATCTCATTGATGTTGATACACTTGCCTCTGTAGATCCAGTATGCTGAGATTTCTCTATATTCATTTATTTTTCTTTTGACTTATTGGTTTTTATCTGAGGTATGTATACCCGTTGGTTCATTAGTCTTTGTTTTGCTTTTTCAAGACTTTTTTGAGGTACTTATTTTGTATTCTTTTACTTTCTGTAGTATCGGTTTCTACGCGCCACTTTCTTGTGAACGTTGCCATTTGCCCCCTCTTTTCCTATATTTAAGCCACATTTCTATACAGGGACTTATTCTTCACTAGTAAGTATGGCCTATTGCATTTGAGGCTATGGGATTAGAGTTGTTCTTTGTGAGCCTTTGGCTCACACGGTGTTGAGAAATAAGGTCAGACTATATTATTTTATTTTGTTCTTTAATCTTGCAGGTGGAAGAGTCATAACCTCCTTTCCTTTTCCTTTTTCTGAGAACTGCATTACCATGGTAGTTACTTAGTACCTGATGACCGCACCCTTGAGGTCCAGGCCACATGACTACAAACGTGATGGCCAGGAAGATGTGGTACAGGATGTCAAAGCCCATCAGTTGGTGTAGAAGCACAAGGAAAAAAAGCAGGAGTGTTAGAAATGGGGATCTCTGGTTGGCTAAGGCTTGCGCCAAAGTCAGGCAGAGACCACCACTCTAGTCAGGGAAAGGGAGATACACGCCAAAGATAACCCCTGCTCACCCCATTAGTAGCTTGGCATGAGCAGCTAGGCTTATCCCGGTGGCGATGTGTAAAGCATTTGCACAACACACACAGTAACAACACACTAGGCACACCACAAAAAGGAACTCCAGACAAGGTTATATAAAATAGCATTTGTATTATAATAAAAACACATCAGATGGTAATCACACAATATATTCTGTGCCAACTGGCACGGGCAATATTTACAAGGGATTATTTACACATGACAGGGCCACGTGGGCCACTGTTAGAATTAGCACTTGGTAAAGAAATAGTAAAAAGTAAGAATATATATGAAGTTAGAACACAGTCAGTAATCACTGGCAGACACTATACTCAGCGTCAACCTGTAACATAAATCAGAACAGGCACAGGAACACATAAGGCGAGAACTCTATTCTGCGCCAACCTCATAAGTCTAAATATAGTATAAACCATAATCTCCTAAACACCAGGAAATACACTTAATCACATAACCTGCAGTAGGGAATAAATCAAACCTAGACCACAGTAGAGAAATAAACCAGTAGGTAAAACCTAACAAGCATAGAAACACACCTATTGCATAAATCAAGGTGCATAAATCATACTAAAAACATTGCATTTCCTAGTACATATAAAAATGACATTAGTGCCTTGCGCCCTACAAAACCTTAAAGTCCCTTGGGCCAACTGGCCATCTCTAAGGAGCTCAAATGCCCTCTGTCCACAAAGTCAGGGCACGCTGCCTAAGCAGCGACAGTCACAGGGGCGCACTTGGCGCAAACCTAAACGTGGCAGCTTCCCACTACTTGCTGGGCAGCTGTGAGTTCAATGAAGGCCTAAACGTTGCAGCTGGGACTAAGTGCTGCGCAGCTGTGCAGACCAAGGTAGAGAGAAAGGAGTGCGTCTTACTCCTGGGTTCAAAGCACATGTCCCCTGAAATAAAAGAGTCCTAAACAGTGCAGCTGCCCACTAATTGCTGGGCAGCTGTGAAACAGAAAAGCGGCATGGGCTCTCAGTAGCCCTTCGAATACTTTGCGCAAAGCGTTGGGGCCATATATGCTCTGGAGACAGGACATGCTGCGCATGTGGGAGCCATCTGGCTCTGAAAACATGAGGCGAGAATGTGGGCAAGAGTATGGGTCCCCCTGGACCCCTTAAACACTTAGGGCCAACTGCTGGAGCCATCTAGGCTCTTAAAAGGCACAGGTTGGAGCCAAATCGGGCTCTCAATTAAATATGTCCCAAGTCGCTCATGGGGACTCTAAAAATAACTGGGGGCCTCGTTGGAGCGGTACACTGAGAACACGGGGCTGCTCTGACTCAGTCTCTCTCCACCCCCCTCCGGCCGACTTCACTCACCGGCTCTCTGGGGGCACCCTCCTCAATCCAGGCGGTGGGGCAGGCACCTGCAATGTGCCTCGAGCCCCCTCCACTTCCACATTGTGTTTGATGGGGCCTGCGGGGCTCTCCCTCACTCATGGTAGACCCGCGAAGACCGGCGCATCACCTGTTCCTCCGGGGGGATTCTCCAGGCGGCGGCGGTGTGTGCGGGACTTCCTTCACAAAACCGGAAGTCCCACCCGCCATCAGGCGCATCTCTGCCTGACTTCCGCCCCCTGCAAGACTCGGGCCGCCGCGGTGATCTGTTAGCGTGAAAAGCGAGGGGTAGGCTCCCTTGGTTTTAAAAAAATAAGCTGGCATGCGGGGTGGGTACTTGCTACGGAACACAGAGACGCAGGGTGTGCACCCGCATTAATTATACAATATTACGAAGACGCAGGGTGGGCACCTGCGCACGGGTTAATAAAAAATAAGCAGGCATAATGCAGGGTGGGCACCTGCAGGATTAAACATCAAAATAAGTGGGTGGGCACCCGCGCTACCATTATGGAGGCAGCCATGAGGGGTAGGCTCCCTCAAGATAAGGGGCTAAAGAGGAGAATCCACACAGCGCTCCCAGGGTACTAAATGTAACCAGAGGTCCTGGAATAAAGAGGAAAGCCCTCCCAGGCTGCTAAAAAGATGCAGCAAGGTCCTGGGGCAAAGAAATGGAGCAACCAGCTCCTCAGCAAAGAAAAGTCCTCCAGTCCCCCAGGCAAGGCACAGGGGTCCCAAAGAGAAGTCCTTCAGGTGTCCAGGGGCTGGGCAGAGCCCAGGGAGTAAAGCCTTTCCCTGAGCTCCAGCAGCAGCATGCCCCTGATAGTTTCAAGTCCGCAAACAAGAACATTTACTTGGGGTGACAGCCCCTCTTTTATACACAGAAATCCTTTGTCTAAAAGGTGCAGGCAAGGGGAGAACCAGATGCAACTGGTTCTGGAGCACTTTGTTTTGCTCAGCCCCTCTCCCTATTCACAGGACAGGCCAGGGACATCGGACACACCACAGGGGGCGGAGGTGTTCTCCTCCCTGCCATCAATTAATCGGCGCACATCATCGCTCAGCATTTAATCTCACGAGTTCGCTCATACCAAACTTGACCTTGCACTCCCCACGCATCAGGAACAACCATGGACACACATATCCCCTATGCATTCCTATGGGATGGTAGGCCATCTCAGCACACACACTCAGAATGTGCACACACTTTACACTGGCCCACAGTGCTAAAGTGCACAGAGGCCTAAAATCACTACTACCATGTCGGAGGCTAAAGGCAAAAAGTTTAGGGGTGAACCTGCCAAAAAGGCCCAAGTCCAACAAAGAGGATCAGGACCAGATCATGGAAGATAAGGAGCAAGAGGATTATGGCCAAAAGGACCAAGGTACTAGAATAAGCAAGTAGGGCCAGAGCTAGGAGGACCAGGACCAAAGCCGGGAGGATTAGAAAGATCAGCACTAAGTTGACCAGGAAGACACCTAGGTGTGCAGGGGATCCATGACTATAGGGCTAGGGACCAGAGTATTACATGGAGTAGAAAGACCAGGACCTGGAATAGCAAGACCAGGGTGAAGAAGATCAGGACCATAACAGCCATTGCAAGGAAGACTAGGTGGACTGGTCCCAGGTGTCCAAGAGGACTGGCACCAAACATCAAAATTATGAAGCTCAGAAGGACCCAGATAAAGATAACAACCTAAGAGGACCAGAACATGTGAGGCCTGGTGGATTGAAGTACTAGTAATTTATCTACTAGGAATCTGTTGAGTAGGGTGAGAAGAATCAAAATGGCCAGGTCAGGGGGGACAAGGGTCAAGAGGATTGGGAAAAAAGAGCTAGGAGCAGAGGGTCTGGAAGGACCAGAATGGCCAAGAGGATCAGCACCAACTGGATTGGGCATACAAGGATGCATACAAAGGGATAAGACTTGTCGGTGCAAAACCAGAGGAGAACACACAATGTGAGGACCAGGAATAGAAAGATCATAGCTAAGCAGACTATAGTGGGTGGGAAGATGACTATGCAAACAGGACCTGGAGAATCAGAAGGAGATATTCAGACAAAAAGATCCCCAAGGACAAAAGTTAAGAGGACCAAGACAAGGAAAAAGGGTGGGACCACAAACAAAAGGAAAATGAAGATCAAGTCACAGAGGACTCAGTGTATCAGGACCGGGCATACCAGGAGAAGGAGCACCGGGATATGGTCGAGCAGGACAAGAAAGAAAAGGAGGACCAGAACAAACAGGGCTAGAATGGTAGGAGCCAAAATGACCAATCCAAAGGGCTAAGAACATGATGACCTGAGCGAGGAGGAACAAGACTAATTGGACAAGTTAGTGCAGAATCAAGATGACAAGGACGAGGATGACCAGGTCCAATAATATCATGAAAAGTTGACACAGAAAAAGGGATGCAGCGCTTTGTGTTTCCCACTCTAACTCAATATCTATGAAGCCATGCAAAGCCATGCAGGGTAGCTTTGCGCTGCCTCAAAGCCATGATTAAGAGGCCTATGCCATCAGAGCATGTCAAAAAGTGAACCCCGGTGAAGCAGGCCTTTTGTGAATAACCCTCTAGGTTTACTGTCTCACTTTGACTTACTCAGTCTAACTCTGTCTCATGAATTAATACAGTCTCACACATTCTACTCTGACCCACTCTGACTCACTCAGTCCCACTCATTCTGATTTACTGAGTCTTATTGTGCCTCACACACAGTAACACTCAGTTACACTCATTGTCAGTCTCCCTCCCTCACTCACATTCTTTGACACACATACTCGTCCTTACTGTCACTCATTCTCACTTACTATGACTTACTCCTTCACTTAGTCTCTCACTTTAACTCGTACACATAGTCACACAGACATGCTCACAGTGCTTGAATGGCACAGGCACATTCATGCACCTGTGTCAGCAATCAAACAATGTCACTATCAGCTTCAGTTGGTTGCTGGACCCAAAGTGGGTCTGCATTTTATATTTGATGTACCAAGAGTCAAAACTTATTCACTCGAGATACAATACAAATGGACCACAAAACAAGTGGGGTATAGTGTAGCTGTAGTGCCCATAAAGGAGAGCTTTTACTGGTCCAGGGACCGTCATCCGTTAAATAAATAAATCTACTCAATCATCCATCCTTTCACTCATCCACCCCCCTTCCATCCATCCATCCTTTCCCTCATCCATCCACCCTTACGCTCCATCTATTAATCCCCCTTTGACTCATCCATTCATCCACCCTGTCACTCATCCATCCATCCTTACACCCATCTATCCACCCTTCATCTCATCCATCAATCCACCCTTTCACTCTGCCAACCATCCAATAACTCACTCATTCATCTATTAATTTATTCATCAATTCACCCTTTCACCCATCCAGCTATCCATCATTTTACCCAGACATCCATCTACCCTGTCTTTCACTCACCCATCCATTGTTTTACACAACCATCTTTACATACATACTTTCAAACGTCCATCCTTTCACTCACCCATCCATATTTTCACTCCATCCTTTCATCCACATATCCATCCTTTTACACTTCTACACATCCATCCATCCTTCACTCATTGTTCTATTCATCCATCCTTTCTCTCACCATTAGCTGATTCATCCTTTAAATCTTCCATCCATTCACCTATCGATCTATCCATCCATACACCCATCCCCCCTTTCACTTATACAGGCTCTCTCTCTCTCATTCTTCCATTCTTACATCCATCCTTTCACTCATAAATACATGCATCTATCCATCCACCATTCCATCAACCCATCCATACATCCCTCCCTACATGCATCCATCCACCCATCCTTTCTTTCACTCACTCACCGTCCCAAGTTTATTATGAGCCTTTGTCTGCCAAGCTCCAGATAGAAGAGGCCCATCAAGAACCCCACTCCCTCTGTAGCTGCTAAAGCGGGGTGAGGGTGGAGGGTGACGATGCCCCGGATGAAGAGGCTTAACTGCACACTTACCTTTCAGTGCAATACTGCATATGTTGTGCGCAGCTGGTTCCTTCCTTATCCTGCGCTCTACGGTTGTGATAAAGAGCAGTCTGTGTGCTTAGCTCCATAATGTTTTGTTCAAAGTAAAAACAAATGCAGTACTAAATGGATGTTACTGCCAGGAGAGCTGCCCCCTCCTACAGCCTGCCCTGATAATCAGAAAATTGTTGCCACCCACTACCTCCTTGTCGTCATCCGCCTTCCCCCGCCATTGAAGTGCATAGAGTTTTGTAACTTCTCCCAGAGCAACTGTTTATGTGTTCCAAAAGCAACTGGACCCATAGCATTCTAATTTGTGTGATGTCACAGTTATAGCTTGTGCCAGCAGGTCGAAGACAACCTTGCCTGGCTGGCGCATTCTCAGTAGGACATCTGCAAAGTTCACTCTGATTTACCCAGGAGATTAACCACACCAACCTAAAGTAGTAATTTCTTTTTAGCTGCTCTGTGTTTATTTTCCCTGTTATTGTCTCTTCCCTGAGGGTGGCAGGGCAACACCCCATTTGCCAACGAACACCAGTAGCCCCTGACCAGAAGGCACAAAATAACCTTGTGGAGAAGAAAGAATACAGAGATCAGGAGGACATCTATATAATTCTATGCCACATGTATTAGGATATCCCTTTCGTAAAGGGTTCATATTCATTCTTCTTATGCTGTCAACCCAAGAAACCTCATCCTTTTTTTAGCCCACGTATAGAACTGATAAGCATTTGCTGAAAAATCTGAGTATGTAAAATTAATAAAAAAACTGAACTGTTATACTCTGATCTCGGAGTGATAGTACACACTGACTGATGCTGGCACAGTAGTCTGAGGGTGGATCTGATGACAGAGGGACTGAAACTTGGGATAGGGTTCTATGGGTGGATGGGTGAAAAGGAGTGTGGTCTATCAAGAATAGCAAAAAGGGTTTGAGTAACTCAGATGGCTGAAGTGATCAAAAAGGGGTAAGGGCTAACAAAGGGGGTCACAGGGCTAAGGCAATCAACAAAGGGGAGCTCAGGATCATAAGACAGCTCAGATGAGCAGAAAAAGGGCTGAGGGAGAGACTCTAGATTGATCATTTCAGATGTCGTAAAGAGAGATTCTGAGTAAGGATGGGCTCTATTTGCCAGCTGTGATAGCAGTGGGAATCAATGCCATCAGGGATTGCTTCAGCAGCAGATTAGTGGGCTATAAAACTCTAGGAGCTAGATGGAGTGTGGCAGAGAGTCATTTGACAGAAGCATTTGGAAGGCCATCAGTGGCAATGATTGTGAAGATTGATAGAATAGTCCGTGTGACTCCCTGAGGTACTGGGTTTTTCAGAACCGGTACTGATCCGGTAACCCAGCGGTGCCAGGGTACACCCAAGGACCTCGAGTTCTCCTGATTCAGACCACAGAAACTCAGAGTCTTCTAGGTGAAGTCAAAGATCGGTTTATTGGCTGCAACCAAGTTAACAAGTGTCCTAGAAGTACAACACACGGAAGTATGTTCTCAGGAGACTGCTTCCAATCACGAAGTCAGGCTTCTCTTCTTATACAAAATATTAAGCTTCAGGCAAACATTCCTAGATTTTCAGGATACTATTCACATATGTCGACCACAAATAAGTAACAGAGTTATGATGACAAGCTCACATTTCGTTTGTCTAATACATAATAAATTACTCGGCAAGGTCCGGTATTTCAATCAGATATCGGTGTTTCCCCAATAAAATGAGCACGTCCTCATCATAAAACAAGTAGGAAAAAATGGAGCGGGGCCAGGTGTGGGCAAGATTCGGCAGGGTGTGTGTGTGATGAAAGGGTTTTATGGCCGGGTGCGCCTAGATGCTATCTTGACCGGCCACTGGGAGAGGAACTGACCAAACGGGTTGGCCTGGGGCGATGGTTTCAACCTGCCCAGGTCACGAAAAAGTCAATCAAGGAGTGCTTGTCCTTATGATATTGGATTAAGCCTATGTGAAGGGCAACATACAAAATGGCTGCCATATACAAAATGGAAGCCAAGGGTTCAGGGTACAAGTGACGATCTCGAGGTGAAAGCAACCTTCGAATGCGACGAAAATGCTTGTGCATAATGTACTCGCCATTCTCGGTCTTTTGATACTAAATTTGTCGTGATACGATGAAGTTTTATTCTTGTGTCTGAATGGTTACACGAGTTTGGATTTTCAGTACTACAAACCCTCCTTTTGCCCTTACATAGGCAACTTAACCTACTCTCATGCTAATCTGAGTCCAGGTCGATATTCCTAAAGTCATTGAGATGTTGCTGTAACATCATCCTAGTACTTAGCTCGTCTCTTGATACAGGTTTCCTTACACATGATGTGACACAAAGGCCACATATTGCAGGAGCACACTGCACACACAGACAGAACAGGAAAAGGGTGGCTAAGACCATCCCAATGACCATCAGGATTTTCCATCCCCAGCTGGATATCAGTTCCCAGAACCACCCCATTAATGACCAATCTCCTTTATCCACATGAATAGATTCGGAAATCTTATGCAGTTTGGGAATTGCTTGGTACACTGTTGGAGCGTTATCTGGGATAAAAACGCAGCAGCTAGATTGGCTTAATCTGCATACCCCACCTTGGTCTGCAAGTATGACGTCTAAAGCAACCCTGTTCTGAAGGGTCATAAGACGATCCGACTGGAGCTCAGCAGTCAGGTTACTAAGGGCACCAGCAGTTTCAATCACGGTAGACTCAACTACCCTTGTCAATTGCCTTATGTTCCTGCTGTTTACCATGGGTCCCCAGAACGGCAGAAAACCTCTTGCAAAGTCCCCAAATTCTTGACCTGCAGTGTCTTCTTTACTCAAGACACCTCTAACTACCCTTGTCCTGTGGTAATCCGCCGCTGCTGTGTAGGTGGGAGGTAACAGGAACGAAACAAAGCATGAGCCCGAGAAGTCAGGGGGCAACCATGTATAGGCTCTATCATGACAGATGAAATAAGTACCCTTAGCTGCTAAAAACGCAGGGGAAGTCTGAGACCCAAAAACATATGGTTCTGTACAGACACTTCTCCCTAACTGAGCTCTGGGATTCCTTCCAATGCCTTGCAGACACAAGTTACCTTGATGGGGTACAATCCAGATCGGGGAAGATCTCTTTGCTTGCTGTTTCTCACTTAAAGTAGCTCCATATCCGGTCACGTTCCAACCTACATATGCAAGTATCTCGTCATTAGGGGTATTTTCATAAGAAGTTACTTCCTTAATCATGTCAACTATGCCTTTTACTAGGGCGCTAGTCTTGAGGTTGTCTTTTACAGAACGTAGGGGTTGGATTTCTCGTGCATATATGAACATCGTTCTGTATGCCCACACAGAGCCATTATGACTGAAAGGTAGAACTAGATAAGGGATACCTTTATCCGTAGTGTGAGGCATAAGTCCACATACCCAACAGTTAGTTGTGTTCATTACTAACTGGTGCTGGTGCAGGAGCTGAATGAAGGAGTTATTAATGAACTCTAATCTTCTATGGGATTCATGGTCAGGAAGGGGGTGGAAAGAATGAGGGGAAACAGTAGTAGGAGGAGGTGTAGGGGATGCAGGTGGTGCGAATGTTACATGAAAAGAGAATAAGACACACCCAACCAAAAATATCGTCACACTGAATATCATGAGAACGCACATGGTTAAAAAACTTTTTCTTGTAATTATGGTGCATAATTTGTGTCTAGAGTTCGTTTGCTTGGCAGGCCTTTCCATTTCAGAAAACTCCATCCTCTCTAGAGTGCTGCCCGCGGTGGGAGGTTGATTCTGCTAAAGGATGCTTACGTCAGTCCAGGGCAACTCCCTTAGTCCAACCAGAACTACCGACCTAACGTCGTTAGCTGCACCCAAAAGACTTTTTAGGCAACCGCGGCCCTAGCAGCGGAACCCGGATGGCGGTTCGAAAAACAAAAATGAGCAAGTTTTCTTCTGATGGAAGAGCTGCCTTTTCAAAAATAGTACTTGGAGGGGAAAAAATACTTTTTATTGGTCCATAGGTTTTTGCCTTAAAGTGGAAAAAGAAATCATTTTATTAGTTCGTATTTCTTGGTCTCAAATCGTATCTTTGTCTTCCCGGTACTGTGTTGTCCTGAAACAACAGTTCAGGCTCCGAAGTGTTCAATCGTTTTGACGGTGGCACACCTTCTTGAAGAATGTTCTCGTTTTCGCGCTCAGAGTTAGTTCCTTTCACTTGTGCATCACTGAAAGGTATGAACCGAGGTACCGTGTCCGTTTCTGAGTCGCCGACACCCTCCTGGACCCACTGGTCATATGGCAGAGGAAAAGGGATCCTCTTACAATGGACCCCGTGGATCCAGGCCTTTTTCCCTTCCACTCGAACCGCCGATCTGGTAGAGAGAAGGACGAGGTGAGGCCCTGTCCACCTGGGCTGGTCGTTCTTAGTCCTCTGGAAGTTCCGCACCAGCACCCAGGTTCCAGGGTCAATGCTGTGTCCCGGATTCTCAGAGACCGGAGGCAGGGTGTCGTTGACCTGTTGATGCAAAACACGCAATTTAGCCGTCAATTCATACAGATAGTCAAGTAGAACAGGGTGCTCAAGCTCGCTAAACTTTTTGGGCCTATGCACTCCCCATATGTTGGCCGGGCGGCCGAATATGATTTCATAGGGGCTGAGTTTCACTTGCGAATGCACAGTCATTCTGGTGGATAGGAGTGCTAAGGGTAGAGCGTCAGGCCATTTAAGACCTGTTGTCGCTTGAATTTTGGCAAATTTTAACTTAAGAGTGCCGTTGTAGCATTCTACTAATCCAGCTGATTGGGGGTGATTTGCAGCGTGGAACTTCTGTCTGATACCTAGTCCTTCACATACGTTCTTCATTACACGACCTATAAATTCACTCCCGTTGTCATACCAGATCATTCTAGGCATTCCGAATCTAGGGAAGTACTCTTTCACAAGGGCTTTCGCTGTGGACAAGGCAGTATTGTCTTTTAGGGGGTATGCTTCTATCCATCTCGAGAAGGCACAAACAACAACGAGCACATATTTTAAACTGTTGCACCTTTCCATGTGGATGAAATCTAGCTGCAAAACCTCGAACGGATACGTAGGAGGTGCAAAATGACCAGCTGGAGTTGGGGTTCCCCTACCAGGATTGTGTTGCAGACACACCATGCAATTCTTGACCACATTCTCTGCACACTTGGGAATCCCTGAATTCTGCCATACTGGAGCCAACAACTTGCAAATCCCTTTCACGCTGATATGAGCCATACCATGAGCCATTGTAACTACTGCAAGCACATACGCATCGGGTAACAACCATCTCTGATGTTCTGACAATTCAATCCAACAACCATTTGTATCCATCCTACCCGTACTTTCTCTCTATATGCTCAACTCTTTCTCTGTAGCCTCAGCTTGGATAGATTTCACACTCTCCATAGTGTCTTCACACATGCCTACATCACCAACCCATCTTGCAGGTCCTGCAACATACATTCGGCTCATCACATTCTTTGCAGTTTCTTTAGCGGTTTCATCAGCAAACGCATTTCCACGACCAACATCATCAGTCACCTTCTTGTGAGCACTACATTTCACAATCGCTACTTGTAAGGGCAGGGTCAGTGACTCAAGGAGTTCATTCACCAACTGACCATGCTGAATCTTAGCTCCATGCGAAGTCAGAAATCCACGTTCTTTCCACAATCGTCCAAAACTGTGAGCCACACCGAACGCATACTGGCTGTCGGTGTAGACAGTCACTCTCATTCCTCTTGACAACACACATGCTCTCGTGAGTGCAAATAGTTCTGCTGCTTGAGCTGAATTATGTGGGATACGTGCAGTTTCAACAATGGTTTGCAAAGTCATGACAGCATATGCTGCAATCATATCACCATTCGGGAGCTTGAAACATGAACCATCAACCCATCATGTACCATCACATTCAGCAAGAGGAGTGTCGTAAAGATCGACACTTCCTTTTGTCTCTTCTTCTGTTCTAAGAAAGCAATCATGTTGTTCCGAAGTGTCTGATTCTTCTACGATTGGCAATAATGTGGCTAGGTTTAAAATACTGCACCTTTTGATGTGCACATGACTTGCCAAGAGCGTTAACTCGTAACTTGATAGTCGAGCACTGGTTAAGTGCTGTGTCTTGGTTCTATTTAACAACGTGTCTACTGCATGTGGGACCATCACGATTAGTGTGTTATTCATGACCAGAGCTGTATAACAAAAGTATTGACTCGACGCACAGCGAATTTTTATGAGATATGTAAGACGTGTTTTTGGGTGCAGTCACAGTATCGTCGCGTATCCCACGGCGTAGACTATAAACTGACTGGTAGTAGGATCAGTGGGTCACTGTCCCATCCTGTGTTGCACACCCTAGTTCCTCTCCTGAAGAAAGAGGTTCCAAACTTTGTTTTGAAGTTTCAAATATGCTTTTATTCAGCAGTATTTCATTCTTTTCTTTTTTAGTAGCTCATTTATTTCGTTTTTTGCAGCATTTTTGCAAGTATTCACTACATATTTAATATGTCAGCACTGTCCTTTTATAAACATCCAATGCATTTCGAGGCATATCCGCCTCTTCATCAGGGAAAAGGATACTGAAATGGAATAAAACATAAATCGTGATGAATGTTGGGCTGGGTTTGTGGAGTGTAAGTGATGTTTGGGGTTTAAAGGTGAAGGAAAGGAGGGAAGGTTGTGTTTGGAAACGTGTTGTTTTACAGTGGCACCTTAAAAAATGTCCCGCAACCTGTGTAACGTGGTCAGAGATTATCGTCACCATGCTTACGTGTAGCACTGTTCTATGTGCTCGTACAATCTGTGGATTACAAAGTAGCGGTAAGGGTAATACTACAGTTCTCTTGGGAGAAAGTTCTCAAAACGTTAGTGCGCCGGAAGGCTGCCGGGGTCTCTAAGGACTGACCTGTTAATGGGTGCTGGTTTCGCTGAAACGGTTCCAAGCTGCCGCGGTGTTCCGAGCGGGAGTGTTAGTATCGGTTTGGTGATCGGCTCATGTGATGTTAGTTGCGATCACGTGGTCATAGAAAGTGAAGAAAGCCTATAAGTGTCCGTGTTCGAGCGTGTGTTAGTGGAGTGTCCTATAATTCACTATTATATTTAAAATCGGTGGGCCAACCAAAGTAATTATCAGAGAAGTTACATTATAAAGATATAACGAACAAAGATAAAAATAATATAAACTGAAAACGGTAACAAATGACAGTGAAAAACAACTGTGTGGGGGTCGACATGAGAATACACAGGTGTCCCATTGTTGCTCCATTCATGAGATCACATTGTTCCTAATCATAAATAGCAAGAGAGTTCAATTCTTTCATTGAGCCCAGATGGCTTCTGGGTCGATAGTCTTTGAATCCATACATTCTCACGTTGCAGGAGATATTTGGTATTGTCTCTACCTTCAACTTTCACGATGGTTTCCAATACAATAAATTTCAATTAGGAAATGTTGTGGGAGTGTTCCTGAAAATGAGTAGCCACAGTGGATTTACTGTTCTTTAGCCGTATGTTTGATTTGTGCTCAGCTAGCCATGTCTTGATTTTTCTCTCTGTTTTCCCGATATAGAGTTTACCACACGGGCATTTTAAAGCGTAGATAAGGTTGCTCGAATCACATGTAGCATTCACTTGTAATTTTATTGTATTGCCTCTCATGGGGTGGCTAATTACATTTCCCTTCATGACGTTGTTGCAGTTCCCGCAGTTCATGCAAGGTTTGGTGCCCGTGTACTTTGTAGTTAGTGTGTGTCTGTATTGAACTAGTTCACCAATGTTCAGTGCCCTTATAAACGCAAACAAGGGAGGTTCCTTAAATATCTGGTTGAAAACTGGTTCCAGATTCAGTAGTGGCCAATGTTGATGTATTATACTTTTGAACTTGGAACTGGCTGTAGAATATTTTGAAACCGCCACTATGCGGGCTTGTACTTTTTCCTTTCTAGGTTCTAGGAGTTTAGATCTTTCTATTGTAAGAATCTTGTTGGTGGATTCCTTAATAATTTCCTGGGGATAGCCTCTTTGGTGGAATTTCTGAGCTACTTCAGTGATTCTCAACATAGATTTGTGGGGATCTGATGTTATTCTTTTGGCTCGCGCCATTTGGGAAAATGGGAGATGTTTTCTGAGGTTGGGTTCATGGAAGCTCGAAAAGTGAAGCATGTTGTTCCTGTCTGTGGGCTTCGTAAATAGGTCAGTTTCGAATCCTTGAGGGTTGACTGTGACTTTGACGTCCAAAAAATTAACACTTGTGTCAGATATTTCCCAAGTTAATTGGATCCTTTCATCAATCGAGTTAAATTGGGTTAACAAGTTTGTTAGTGTCTCGGCACTTCGTTGGCTTTCATCCTTTTTGGAAAACCGTACCTTTCAGGTCTGCGAAGGGAACATACGATCAGACATCCTCCCCCTCCAATGTGGGGTTCCCCAGGGCTCGTCATTGAGCCCTACTCTTTTTAATACATACATGGCCCCCCTGGAGGATGTGGTCACCCCTTTTGGGATAAAAGCCGTCACATATGCTGACGACACCCAAATGGTTGTTTCATTCTCGCTAGAAGAAGACAAACTGAAAAACCTCCATGACTGCCTAGAAGGTATTCATGGCTGGATGTCCAACTCAAGGCTGAAGCTCAACGGCTCAAAGACTGAGCTCATGCTTCTGGGACATCAACTACCACCCCTACCCTCTACCATGTGGCCTCCATGCCTAGGACCCCGCCCAGAACTCAAAACTGAGATTAAGAGTCTGGGCTTTTGGCTGGAACAGAACCTCTCCATGATTACACAGGCAAAAAAAACAGCCGGTACATGTGTGGGTCTACTACGGTCAACCAGAAAAATTCTTCCACTTCTCCCGGCATCATCCCAAAAAACGCTCATTCAAGGTCTAATTCTGTCAAGATTAGACTACTGCAACGCTCTCTTCCTGGCTGCCCCGGAAGCTACGATTAATGTTCTACAGAGAACACAAAATGCCGCCGCAAGGATCCTCACGGGGACCTCTCGCAGAGCATCAGCCAAACCTGCCCTTAAAGCACTACATTGGCTGCCGATCCGTGAAAGGGTCAAATTTAAAGCTCTATGCTCCACTCACAGAGCCTTGCAAAATCAAGGACCCCCAATGCTGAGAACCATGCTCTCCCTATACAAACCCAATAGGTCCCTACGATCAGCCCAAGGCAACCTGGCCACGGTACATCGAATTAAAAAAGCCCGGACTGGAGGACGTCGGTTCTCGGTCATGGCCGCAACCATCTGGAATACTTTGCCAATCCAACTTCGCTCCGAGCCGAATCACATGAAATTCCGGAAACTTCTCAAGACTCACCTTTTCCCTCAATAACCTTTCTCCTCATCCCTCTACTTCCACCCTCAGCTGTTTCTTGCAATCTCAGCGCTGGGACGCTCCCGGGCAGCCATGCGCTATAGAAAACCCAAATTCATTCATTCATTCATTCATTAGTGTCTCTTTACTGTTTTTCCATACGATAAAGATATCGTCAATGTATCTGGTTAACAGTTTCAGGTTATCCGTCCATTCCTTTTTTGTGAAGATGTGGGTTTCTTCGAATTGTTGCATGAATAGGTTAGCATAGACGGGAGCTGCCGAGTTGCCCATAGCCATGCCCACCAGTTGTAGATACCAGGTATCTTGGTATTTAAAATAACTATGATAGAGAGTGAACAGCATAAGTTCCATGAGAAATGTTTGGAATCCACTGTCTATGGAGGAGTCTAACAAAGCTTTCTCAATCGCTTCGATGCCCAAGGAGTGGGGTATGGACGTATACAAGGAGCGTACGTCTGCTGTACATAGAATTAATTTCTCTTCTGGATTAATTTCAATGCTGTGTAGTTTGGAGATAAAATCAGTAGTGTCCCTCTATAAGTCCTCATCGATTGTACTGCGGGTTGTAGATATTTATCTATTAGTTGTCCCACGGGTTCGTGGATGCTTCCACATGTGGAGACTATTGGTCTCATGGGAGGGTCCATTAGGTTTTTGTGTATTTTCGGCACCATTCTCAGAGTGGGACTCTTCGCATTTGATTTAGTCAAGAATTTTTTTGTGCGTTCATTGATAATACCTTGATCGTATGCCTTTTCTAAAAGGGTTGTCAATAGTTTAGTGAATTCCATGGTTGGATTGTTGTCCAATCTCATATAGGTGTTTGTATCAGTAATATGTTCCATGACTTTTAGGTTATACATACTTTGGTCCATGATGACTAGGGCTCCCCCTTTGTCAGCTTTTATGCATTTGATTTGTTCATTTGATGAGATCCTTTTTAACGTGTCTGTGTCTTTTTGTGTGATGTTTTTGTGATGTTTCTTTCCATGTCTGATCTTAGTAAGATCTTGCTTGACTCTATTGTCAAAGAGATCCAGTGTTTTATGGCTTATGGGTGGTTGGAATGTACTGTGAGGTCGTAGTCCTAATAGTTGATCTGGTTCATCTTTGGGTGGTTTGGGCACCACATTCTCAAAAAAATGGCGTAGTCGTAACTTCCGCATAAGTTTAAAAAAACTTACTTCCAGTTCTAGGTTATCAGTGTGGGTGGTGGGTACAAATGAAGTGCCTTTTTGTAGGAGTCTTTCTTCGTGTTGGGTTAATTTGTATTTACTAATGTTAATGACTAATTGATCTGGATTTATTTTTTCGTAGATTTCTTGTCCTTGATTGTTGCCGCTGTACTCCTCGTGATAGGAGGTTCTTTCTCCCTCTCTTTGTCTTTTTCTTTCTCTCTGTCCTTTGCTCTGTCCTCTCCTGGGTCGCCTCTTTGTGACTGGCCCTGCTCTAAAAAAGAATTTGGTTCTACAGGTTGACTCGTGGTTGGTTGCTGTGCTTGATCAGTCTCTGGATAGGTTCTTGTGGGTTGAGCTCGTCTAGATCGTTGTGAGTTGTCACTACCCGAAGAGGATGTATCTGTCTGCGAGTTATATGGTCTGTTCCTTCTTTTTTGGGCGTATATATCTGCCCATGTATATACTTCCCCCAGTCGATAGTCTAGGGTATCCCTCTTATACTTTCGGATTTTGCGTTCGTTTATTTCATTAGTGTGTTTATCCATTTGTGTTTTTATATCTTCTAAGATGGTATTCAACTCTTCCTCTGATAGCATTTTAGATAATTCTGTAGACGTTTGTGTAATCTCAACGGTTAGTTCTTCCAATATTCCGGATAATTCCTCGATAATTAAAAGGATAAGGTCCAAGGAACATTTATTTAGGATTTCGTACCACTTATCCTGGAATTTTTTAGAGTTCTTACACAGGGATGGCTTGAGGGCAATCCGTAGGCCCCTAGGTATGCGTTGGTTCCGATGGTATTTGACCAATGTGGTGGCATGCAATTGTTGATTTATACGTCTCTTACTTAGATATATCAGTTGTCTGATATGTTGTCCACAACCGACAGCACGCCATAAAGATCAACATGAACACTTATGAGGACATCGCCAAAAGCACGGAGGCCAGAGCCTCAACATTTGCATTCAAACCAGATGAAGCGGACCGCATTTATGCACTGATCAGGGAAGAGAATGCACAGGAAACCACTATCCGCTCCAAAGAACAACATATCAGACAACTGATATATCTAAGTAAGAGACGTATAAATCAACAATTGCATGCCACCACATTGGTCAAATACCATCGGAACCAACGCATACCTAGGGGCCTACGGATTGCCCTCAAGCCATCCCTGTGTAAGAACTCTAAAAAATTCCAGGATAAGTGGTACGAAATCCTAAATAAATGTTCCTTGGACCTTATCCTTTTAATTATCGAGGAATTATCCGGAATATTGGAAGAACTAACCGTTGAGATTACACAAACGTCTACAGAATTATCTAAAATGCTATCAGAGGAAGAGTTGAATACCATCTTAGAAGATATAAAAACACAAATGGATAAACACACTAATGAAATAAACGAACGCAAAATCCGAAAGTATAAGAGGGATACCCTAGACTATCGACTGGGGGAAGTATATACATGGGCAGATATATACGCCCAAAAAAGAAGGAACAGACCATATAACTCGCAGACAGATACATCCTCTTCGGGTAGTGACAACTCACAACGATCTAGACGAGCTCAACCCACAAGAACCTATCCAGAGACTGATCAAGCACAGCAACCAACCACGAGTCAACCTGTAGAACCAAATTCTTTTTTAGAGCAGGGCCAGTCACAAAGAGGAGACCCAGGAGAGGACAGAGCAAAGGACAGAGAGAAAGAAAAAGACAAAGAGAGGGAGAAAGAACCTCCTATCACGAGGAGTACAGCGGCAACAATCAAGGACAAGAAATCTACGAAAAAATAAATCCAGATCAATTAGTCATTAACATTAGTAAATACAAATTAACCCAACACGAAGAAAGACTCCTACAAAAAGGTACTTCATTTGTACCCACCACCCACACTGATAACCTAGAACTGGAAGTAAGTTTTTTTAAACTTATGCGGAAGTTACGACTACGCCATTTTTTTGAGAATGTGGTGCCCAAACCACCCAAAGATGAACCAGATCAACTATTAGGACTACGACCTCACAGTACATTCCAACCACCCATAAGCCATAAAACACTGGATCTCTTTGACAATAGAGTCAAGCAAGATCTTACTAAGATCAGACATGGAAAGAAACATCACAAAAACATCACACAAAAAGACACAGACACGTTAAAAAGGATCTCATCAAATGAACAAATCAAATGCATAAAAGCTGACAAAGGGGGAGCCCTAGTCATCATGGACCAAAGTATGTATAACCTAAAAGTCATGGAACATATTACTGATACAAACACCTATATGAGATTGGACAACAATCCAACCATGGAATTCACTAAACTATTGACAACCCTTTTAGAAAAGGCATACGATCAAGGTATTATCAATGAACGCACAAAAAAATTCTTGACTAAATCAAATGCGAAGAGTCCCACTCTGAGAATGGTGCCGAAAATACACAAAAACCTAATGGACCCTCCCATGAGACCAATAGTCTCCACATGTGGAAGCATCCACGAACCCGTGGGACAACTAATAGATAAATATCTACAACCCGCAGTACAATCGATGAGGACTTATACGAGGGACACTACTGATTTTATCTCCAAACTACACAGTAATGAAATTAATCCGGAAGAGAAATTAATTCTATGTACAGCAGACGTACGCTCCTTGTATACGTCCATACCCCACTCCTTGGGCATCGAAGCGATTGAGAAAGCTTTGTTAGACTCCTCCATAGACAGTGGATTCCAAACATTTCTCATGGAACTTATGCTGTTCACTCTCTATCATAGTTATTTTAAATACCAAGATACCTGGTATCTACAACTGGTGGGCATGGCTATGGGCAACTCGGCAGCTCCCGTCTATGCTAACCTATTCATGCAACAATTCGAAGAAACCCACATCTTCACAAAAAAGGAATGGACGGATAACCTGAAACTGTTAACCAGATACATTGACGATATCTTTATCGTATGGAAAAACAGTAAAGAGACACTAACAAACTTGTTAACCCAATTTAACTCGATTGATGAAAGGATCCAATTAACTTGGGAAATATCTGACACAAGTGTTAATTTTTTGGACGTCAAAGTCACAGTCAACCCTCAAGGATTCGAAACTGACCTATTTACGAAGCCCACAGACAGGAACAACATGCTTCACTTTTCGAGCTTCCATGAACGCAACCTCAGAAAACATCTCCCATTTTCCCAAATGGCGCGAGCCAAAAGAATAACATCAGATCCCCACAAATCTATGTTGAGAATCACTGAAGTAGCTCAGAAATTCCACCAAAGAGGCTATCCCCAGGAAATTATTAAGGAATCCACCAACAAGATTCTTACAATAGAAAGATCTAAACTCCTAGAACCTAGAAAGGAAAAAGTACAAGCCCGCATAGTGGCGGTTTCAAAATATTCTACAGCCAGTTCCAAGTTCAAAAGTATAATACATCAACATTGGCCACTACTCAATCTGGAACCAGATTTCAACCAGATATTTAAGGAACCTCCATTGTTTGCGTTTACAAGGGCACTGAACATTGGTGAACTAGTTCAATACAGACACACACTAACTACAAAGTACACGGGCACCAAACCTTGCATGAACTGCGGGAACTGCAACAACGTCATGAAGGGAAATGTAATTAGCCACCCCATGAGAGGCAATACAATAAAATTACAAGTGAATGCTACATGTGATTCGAGCAACCTTATCTACGCTTTAAAATGCCCGTGTGGTAAACTCTATATCGGGAAAACAGAGAGAAAAATCAAGACAAGGCTAACTGAGCACAAATCAAACATACGGCTAAAGAACAGTAAATCCACTGTGGCTACTCATTTTCAGGAACACTCCCACAACATTTCCCAATTGAAATTTATTGTATTGGAAACCATCGTGAAAGTTGAAGGTAGAGACAATACCAAATATCTCCTGCAACGTGAGAATGTATGGATTCAAAGACTATCGACCCAGAAGCCATCAGGGCTCAATGAAAGAATTGAACTCTCTTGCTATTTATGATTAGGAACAATGTGATCTCATGAATGGAGCAACAATGGGACACCTGTGTATTCTCATGTCGACCCCCACACAGTTGTTTTTCACTGTCATTTGTTACCGTTTTCAGTTTATATTATTTTTATCTTTGTTCGTTATATCTTTATAATGTAACTTCTCTGATAATTACTTTGGTTGGCCCACCGATTTTAAATATAATAGTGAATTATAGGACACTCCACTAACACACGCTCGAACACGGACACTTATAGGCTTTCTTCACTTTCTATGACCACGTGATCGCAACTAACATCACATGAGCCGATCACCAAACCGATACTAACACTCCCGCTCGGAACACCGCGGCAGCTTGGAACCGTTTCAGCGAAACCAGCACCCGTTAACAGGTCAGTCCTTAGAGACCCCGGCAGCCTTCCGCCGCACTAACGTTTTGAGAACTTTCTCCCAAGAGAACTGTAGTATTACCCTTACCGCTACTTTGTAATCCACAGATTGTACGAGCACATAGAACAGCGCTACACGTAAGCATGGTGACGATAATCTCTGACCACGTTACACAGGTTGCGGGACATTTTTTAAGGTGCCACTGTAAAACAACACGTTTCCAAACACAACCTTCCCTCCTTTCCTTCACCTTTAAACCCCAAACATCACTTACACTCCACAAACCCAGCCCAACATTCATCACGATTTATGTTTTATTCCATTTCAGTATCCTTTTCCCTGATGAAGAGGCGGATATGCCTCGAAATGCATTGGATGTTTATAAAAGGACAGTGCTGACATATTAAATATGTAGTGAATACTTGCAAAAATGCTGCAAAAAACGAAATAAATGAGCTACTAAAAAAGAAAAGAATGAAATACTGCTGAATAAAAGCATATTTGAAACTTCAAAACAAAGTTTGGAACCTCTTTCTTCAGGAGAGGAACTAGGGTGTGCAACACAGGATGGGACAGTGACCCACTGATCCTACTACCAGTCAGTTTATTCATGACCAGGCCAGCAGACTGTCGAATAGAAACAGCTGCTGCCGCTGTGGCTCTTAGACAACTAGGCAATGCTCTAGCCACTGGATCCAAAGTCGAGGAAAAGTAAGCACATGGACACTGTTTGTCCCCAAATAACTGAGTCAGGACTGACAATGCACAACCATCCTTCTCATGGACATACAATGTAAAAGGCTTACTGTAGTTGGGGTTACCTAACACCGGAGCCGAACATAATGCTGTGCGTAATTCGGAAAAACTCGTTTGACACTCTTCAGACCAAGGGACGGGATTGGGTGTATCTTTACACGTTAACGCCACCAAAGGTTTGGCTAATAACGAAAAATTTGGGATCCACTGTCTACAGTATGATGTAATGCCCAAGAAAGCACGCACTTCTCTCTGTGTTTGTGGTACACTCAATTTCGCTATTGCCTTAATTCTTTCTGGGGTCAGTTTCCTACCCTCCTTAGATAAGAGGTGACCTAAGTAGGTCACTTCTTGTCGGCAATATTGAAGCTTGGAAAGTGACACCTTGTGATGCAAAGCACACAGATGACGCAATAATGACACAGTGGCATTCTTACATATTTTCTCAGTATCTGCAGCAATGAGTAAATCGTCAACGTACTGTACAAGAGTGGCACCTTCAGGTAAAACAATCGTATCAAGCTGTGTTTTCAGAGCTTGACTATATAATGATGGACTTTCACAGTAGCCCTGAGGAGCGCGTTTGAAGCGGAAACTGCGACCTCCTAAACTGAAGGAAAAAATATCCCTGCTTTCCTCAGCAATCGGGATGCTGAAGAAAGCATTCTTCAGGTCAATCACCGAAAACCAGGTGGCAGAAGCTGGAATCATAGTCAGTAATGTAGTGATGTCGGGGACAACTGGAAATTGTGGCACGACTATTTTGTTGACCTCTCTAAGATCAATCACGAATCTGTACACGGGTGACTGAGTGGGGTCAGTTCTTTTTAAAACAGGCAGAACAGGACTATTGCAAACATTTCCTCTCGTTTCTTCAATCACATCTTTTGCAATTAGCTCGTAAACGATCGCTAGCAAGGCTTTTTCACCCTCACTGGAAATTCGGTATTGCGGAATTCGTGGCATTTTAACATTGGCTTTCAATGTTACAACATATGGTGGTATTTCTAAGAGTCCCACATCATTGGGACCAGCTGCCCAAAGTATGTCTGGAAGAAACGACAATTCTGTTGGAAGTTTATCTCTCGATAAGTACATTGGAGAAACCACTTTCTTACCCAGAGTAAGTTGTACTCCTGATGGAGATCAGTACAAAGTCGCAAACAATCTTTTTAGCAAATCTAATCCTAGCAAATTTTCGCCACAACCTGTTGTCAGAATAAGGGGTGCTTCGAATTCGCAAGGACCAACAGAAAGAGACAGAGGGTCAGAAATCGGGTTCCTAACCGGGGCGCCAGAAAAACCTACAGAAACGTTCGTTTCACCAGACAAAGGTGCGCCAGGGAGTTTGGAGTGCATAATAGAACTCTTTGTAGCACCAGTATCCAAGAGAAAAGGTTCTGACACACCTGATGTGATCACCTCAACGTATGGTCCACTCTGATCTACTGGAACTGAAACAACTCCCTCTCTTTGTCCATGGCTGTCCTAGCAATCATTACTGTTCCATTTCTCGCCTTCTGTATAGTAATCATCAGTATAGTACTGAGCTGTCCTACCAGATGCGTTATTCTGCTGATCGAACTTATTCATAGAATTCTGTGGTGGAAGAGACTGCGCGTTCTGGGGGACGTTTCCACGTCCTCTACCTCTAGGTGCTTGCCGAACGCCTCTACCTCTTACGTTCGAAACACCATTCGCACGTTGTAACAAGATAGGGCAACTATACTGAAAATGACCTTCCTCCTTGCAATATGAACACTGGTTGGGACCTATATTGACACGTGGCTGATTATACTCGACTCTTTGTGAGTTCCCTTGATACTGTTGAGGCTGCTGATAGTTATTCTGATAGGTGTTCTGACCACCGTTATTCTGGCCATTACCACCACCACGTGGCGGATAGGCTTGCTGCAATAAAACCTTAGTTTTTAATTCCTTCGTTTTCTTTTCTACTCTATCTTTCTCGTCTTTGTCTCTATTCTCGTAATATTGCGCAGTGGCTAATATCTGTGCTGAAGAGGAAACAGCCCAAGAACTCTCCGAATCTTTTAACTTTTTACACAATTCTGGAAGCAGATTGTGCACGAACTTATCGACAAATAATCGCTTACCACCTTCTGTGGTCATGTCTTGGCCACTGTGATCGACAAACGTTTCTTCGAACCTGGTGAAGAAATCTGAGACCGTCTCGTCTTTCTTCTGCTTACATGCAGATAACTTATCCCAATTCACACGTATTGCAGGCATTATCGTTTTCATGTAATCAACTATTTTACCAGGAAGTTCTGCTATTAAAGGCTCAGGTTTAGCACCACCAACTTGTCGGGCATCTACAGCGGCAATATTAGCCCATGAATCACCTAATTCCTGATCATGATCTGAATGACGAATCTTACTCCATAAAGGCTGTGGAACAACATTCCCAAATAACATATCGATATCGGCTAAATTCATTATACATGACCCAGCAGTTTGCGACAACTCTTTGTAATACCCTGCAGGATTCTTACGCGGATCTGGTAATGTCTGTTTAAGTGCTAAAACTTCAGCTCTCTTCCATGGGACATGTAACCATACACGCTGAAAGTGTGGCGGAATAGGGGGTTCAACAGATGTGTCACCCTCCCTCCATTGCGGGGGAACTTCTGTCATGGGGTATTTCCTACTAGATGTACCAGGCTCAGACGATGACCCAGAACTATTCCCTTCATTCCGATATGATAACACTGTCTCAACTGCTTTTTTGACATCGGGACCTACAATCATGCCCTCCCCGAACTTAAACCGTACCCGACATAGGTCTTGCGCGTTGCATTCCTGACCGTTGTCTTCCAAATCCTCACAAAGGAAAACACACACATTTGTTCAAAAACATATCTTTGCGTCGGTGCTTCCCATTGACGGAAGACTTCCATAACGCATTCTACATCATACTTTGCAGTATCCATGGCCCATTTACGCGCTAAACGATTCAATGAATCTCTCTCCTGATAGTCAGGCAGTTGACTTCGCAACTGTCTTCGTCCCATATTAGGGGTCGTTTTAGGCGACCGAAAAAGGGGTGAAGGAATGTTAGTGGCAATGCTGGCCATTTTATGCCAAACGGAAGGTGAAAGTGAAGGAAGAACTGGTGGAGAAACAGTGTGAGATAATGTAGGGGCAGAGGCAATAGCAGATGGGTCATTAGGAGAAGTAGAAGGTACGCTAGGCAAAGTCGTAGGAAACATAGGCGAAACAGGTAGGATTGGCGAGCCTTGAGGAGGTTGCACCATAGTAGTAGGAGCCAGCTGAAGAGTAGCTGGGTGTTGCTGTAGAGGATCATTAGGCACATGTTGCACAACTAAAGGTTGCGGAGGTGCTGTGGCACTTATCGCATAGGGGGTGGTGAACTTAATAAATGCGACATTAATGGGTCTTTTTCACGTTCTTTGGCTGTCTCTTGCTGAAGAGACGGCAAAACTGGATAGCATTTATCTGTTGCCATTTTACGTTGCCTGTGCAACTGCTCACTCATCTGTACCTCTTCTTTGTCTTTAAACCGCATAGCAGCTTGTATTACTGAAATATTCCCTTCTCTTTTATTTTTCTTTTCTAATTTAATTTCTTTCTGTTTGGCCTCTTTACGCCATAGGCGGAAAGAGTCAAACATCGCCGGACGGGCTTTCTTCTTGAAAAGTTTGACCTCAAGATTATCTAAAATTTCGGTGTCAAAGCTACCGTATTGGGGCCATTTTAAAACACCATCGTTTTTGGTATATTTGATCCACACTTCATTGTATGTGATGGAGCCTACCCCATGTTTCACATATAACTCGTAAGTTGGAGTTTCAACCGGAGGAACCGGACATGAGTCCTCCAATCGGGAGTCCCTATTATTACCACCAAGACAAAACAAATTTCCAAGTCTAAGACTAGGCATCTCTGCTCTCTAGTCTAGTTCCAAACGTCAAAGGATTATCAATTACGATATTTTCTCGTGAAAACACGAGTCCTTCGGTTTTGGTGCTTGCAAGTACCAACACAAAACTTTTTCCAAAGGATACCCAAAACTAAGAACCACTAAGGACTGGGAGACGCTCCACTTATAATTAACTGAAATGTCGATGACGTCACTAGAAGACTCGTCTTAGTGTTTCGCTCTACCAAACTTCAAGGGTCCAAATCAGGGCGATAGCCAGGGCAGCAGTCCTTGTAGCCGTCGGGAAGCGGGGAACCTCGCAGCAAAGACCTTCGGACCACGTCGACATGCAGGGGTCGTTGAAGTGGTTGGCCGTCCTCCGGAATTTTCACACGAAGCTCCTCACAAACCTCTGGCTGGACCGGTACCGCTGGAATCGCCCCACGTTGGGCGCCAACTGAGGTACTGGGTTTTTCAGAACCGGTACTGATCCGGTAACCCAGCGGTGCCAGGGTACACCCAAGGACCTCGAGTTCTCCTGATTCAGACCACAGAAACTCAGAGTCTTCTAGGTGAAGTCAAAGATCGGTTTATTGGCTGCAACCAAGGTAACAAGTGTCCTAGAAGTACAACACACGGAAGTATGTTCTCAGGAGACTGCTTCCAATCACGAAGTCAGGCTTCTCTTCTTATACAAAATAATAAGCTTCAGGCAAACATTCCTAGATTTTCAGGATACTATTCACATATTTCGACCACAAATAAGTAACAGAGTTATGATGACAAGCTCACATTTCGTTTGTCTAATACATAATAAATTACTCGGCAAGGTCCGGTATTTCAATCAGATATCGGTGTTTCCCCAATAAAATGAGCACGTCCTCATCATAAAACAAGTAGGAAAAAAAGGAGCGGGGCCAGGTGTGGGCAAGATTCGGCAGGGTGTGTGTGTGATGAAAGGGTTTTATGGCCGGGTGCGCCTAGATGCTATCTTGACCGGCCACTGGGAGAGGAACTGACCAAACGGGTTGGCCTGGGGCGATGGTTTCAACCTGCCCAGGTCACGAAAAAGTCAATCAAGGAGTGCTTGTCCTTATGATATTGGATTAAGCCTATGTGAAGGGCAACATACAAAATGGCTCCCGTATACAAAATGGAAGCCAAGGGTTCAGGGTACAAGTGACGATCTCGAGGTGAAAGCAACCTTCGAATGCGACGAAAATGCTTGTGCATAATGTACTCGCCATTCTCGGTCTTTTGATACTAAATTTGTCGTGATACGATGAAGTTTTATTCTTGTGTCTGAATGGTTACACGAGTTTGGATTTTCAGTACTACATCCCAGACCTTTGAGTTGACATTTCATGTGCATGTGTGTTGTGGATTTTTCGCATGTGCATAGAAAGATAGAATAGTACGACTCCATGTGGGGTGAAATTCTTAAGTGTTTGGAGTTGGAATACTACATTATATATGTTTGGTGACTAGCACTTTCCCTGTTTTATTGCAGTTTGGAGTGGGAATATTATATTTTATATGTTTATTGTCCAACACCTGCCCTGAGTTAATATAGTTCAGAGTGAAAATAGTAAATTATATATGTTTAGTGTCCACCATCTTCCCTGAGTTTTTGTAGTTTAGAGTGGGAATAGTATATTTTATATGTTTATTGTCCAGCACCTTTCCTGAGTTAATATAGTTTGGTGTGAGACTAGTAACTTATATATATTTAGTGTCCAGCATCTTTCCTGAGTTAATATAGTTTGGAGTAAGAATAGCAAATTATATAATATATGTTTAGTGTTGAGCACCTTCTCTGAGTTAATATAGCTTAGAGTTAGAATAGTAAATAATATATGTATGGTGTCCAGCACCTTCCCTGAGTTTTTGTAGTTCGGAGTGGGAATAGTATATTTTATATGTTTATTGTCCAGCACTTTCCCTGAGTTAATATAGTTTGGAGTTGGAATATAATTTTGTATCTGTTTAGTGAGAATATAATAGCAATTAAATGTAAAACATTTATTTTAATGCAAATATAGTATAAGAAACATAATATAGGAATTACGTACATAAAAATATTGATATTTTATTTATTTATTTATTTTCATTCAAAGACTCAAGCAAAGAAACATAGTGCATTTTATTTTATTTACAATGTTTCATGTATATTGTGATAACCCCCAAAAATAATTTTTAAAATTTTTGATATGTCACATACTTAGTACATATTTAAACTTTAATATACAATATTTAAGCATAGTAAGTATGAAACAATTCTATGTTTTATATAATGTAGAAGTTGGGAAGTAAGTACATGTTCTTGCAGCCTCAGATTGCATCCACATACAGGTCTACCAGGGGGATCTGCGGTGCTGATTCTGCGCGACCTCTCGGCAGCGTTCAATACCATCTTCCCAGTTTGCAAGCTTCAGCGACTGCAGGAAGCAGGAGTCTCCGGGAGGGCCCTGCAGCTTCTTCACTCATAGATGCACGGCAGAACCAAAGTCGTCAGATATGGCGGGTTCAAAGCAAAGGCCTTTGGCTCCTGTGTGGGGTCCCCCAGGGCTCTTCACTCAGCCCCACTCTTTTGAATCTGGCTTCATGGGTAAGATCATTCAGCTTTCAGCTTTCAGGTTCTCTCATATGCGGATGACACGCAAATCATAATTTCCATCTCCAATGATCTGCAGCTGGTTGCCCAAAAGTTCAATCATTGTATGTCCTGCATAATATGCTGGATGAAGGACAACTCTCTTAAAATCAATATGGACAAAACCGAGGTTCTGGTTTTTGGCCCTCAAACCTCTATATGGTCTGCCGCCTGGTGGCCCGCAAACTGCGGTCCCCTTCCTGCTCTGGTTAAAATGGCTAAAAATCTGGGATTCCTCTTTGATGAGGTCCTATCATGCCCAGGTGAACCGCACAGTTAGTACCTGCTTCTACATTCTTAACATTTTGAAGAAAGTGCTGCCGTACATCCCTTTGGAGCTACATGGGCCTACCATAATTGCACTAGTTACCTCCCGGCTAGACTACTGCAACCTACCTTAATACCAGCATAGGTTCTCTGAACAAGTTCCTGGTGGTGCAAAACGCTGTGGCAGGGCTTATTCTTAACATCCTGAAACACCAGTCCACCAGGGAAGAAATCTGTGTCTTGCACTGGCTTACTATAAGGAAGCGCATCTCCTTCAAGGCTCTAAACTTGGTGTACAAAGCTATGCATACCAAAGGCTCACCAAACCTTAAATCCTTGTTCCAATGAAACACTCCAGGAAGATCCTTGAGATCCTCCACTCATAAAAACTTGTCTCGCCCAGATGCTGTAGGTCCAAATGGGGTGGCCGCTCATTCTCAGTGGCAGCCGCTAAACTCTGGAACTCTTTGCCCCCTTCTATCACCACGGCTGACTCACTCCAGGTCTTCAGGAAGCTTCTGAGGACCTGGCTCTTTGCCTCTTAGCTGCCTGTTGCTGGTCTCTCCTCTGCTCGCCCAGCACCTTGACACCTTTTGGTTTTAGTGCACTCTATAAATACTATCCTATCCGATCCTAAAAACAAAAGATGCAGTTATCCATTGTTTTGAATACAATTTTTTATTATCTATATATTTATTTTAACAGTTACACAATTGTTTTTATATTGTAAATATACATTAGATACATATATACAGTTTACATTATTCATAATATACATTTTGTAAAATTCATTGCATTTTTTTTTCTATTTATTTGCATAATTAAAACTAAATAATATTATATTTTGTATAATATTATTTAATTTGGCTCAAAAAGTAATATTATACAGCTAAGTGAGCATTTTGTAAAAGAAAAATATTTTGAACATTAATACAATTTTTCAAATTTCTAGCAAGCAGTACAATCTTTTTCTTACAATAATAAGTTATTATAATGTATTTCATGTATAATAATAAATATTATTTGTGTTGTAACATTTATTATTATACATCTTATAAATTTTAACATAACAGAATTCTTTTTTTTTTACATTAGTAATATTAATAAGTGTTTTTGAAACTTTTTTGTATAACATTTCCAATGTATATTGAGTTTAATGTAGGAAAGTATTTTTGTTATTTTACTGAGGTGGCCATTTTTGAAAATGAGTGTTATTTTCTAGGCTATCGGTGTTGTTTTAGGTCATTTATGAGAGGCGAAGCTCATGGTTGGAAGCTGCGTCGCATCGGTTAAGGTAAGTTTAATTTATTTGCTTTTAGACTTAATTTAGGGGTAGGGTGAAGGTAGTTAGGTACTATATAGTGTATATAAGGTTTGGATTTTATGTTTGTTGTGAGGTTTTGTTTGTAGTTTAGTGTATTTAAAGTGCATTGATAGTTTGGTGTTATGTTTTGTTATATATTTAATTATATTTAGAGTACGGTGTTATCAGTATGTTAATGTGTGTTTTTAAATAATATTACTTTATGTTTGTGCAGGGGGGATTGTGTTTTTTTCCCACAGGTATTCTACGTTTCCAAATAGGCTTTGGAAAAGGATGCAGTTTTTTTTTAAAGGAAATGTTTATTAATTTATAGTAAACTAATAACTATTTTACATTTCCTTTATTTTCTGGGTTTTCTTGCAGCATTTTGTTTATTAAATAGATTTTTTTTATGGTTCTACACTGTGGATATTTTTTTGGCAGACTTTTTTTACACAGTTGTATTTTTCCATTCTGATTTGGGAGTTTTAAGAAAGTATTGGAATACCTATATGTTTGGATTTTTTTGGGCTGACTGGATCACATTTTTCAGCTACAAAAATGTAAGTTATTTTAAATTATTTATATTGGGAGGGAAATGTTATTTGCATAATTGTTATTGATATTTTTTATGTTATAAAATATATTTATTATGTCAAATATTATTTTTTCATGTTTATGTGTTTTAAAGTAGGGATTTTGCTATTGTTTCTAAATATTCTAGCCCTTTAGTGTTTGGGTAGAGTCTTACTTTGTATTGTAAGGGCTCGTACATAGCTTTACTTTGTTTAGTTAGATTTGGACATAGCTGTGTTATAGATTGTTTAGTCTTAGTTGTTGGTAGCTTTAATCTTTTTGGATTGATTCTAATAATTTATGTAGGGTTGGTTGTGTTCTGTCTATTGTGTCTTAGCAAGCCATCCTTCAACAGCATTATTCGTTTTTGGTTCTTTTTTAGGGAACTGTTTTATGCATTCCACTATGGAATGTGGAATTTTGGCTGCCTTCTGTGTCCAGATCTGTGTGGCCTTCCCCCCAGGTATCCTCAAAATAGTTGATTAGGGGACTTAGTTTATGTTCATTTGTTTGGTAGTAGAGGTGTTCTATTAATAAATTGTAGTGTTCTGCTACATCAGATGTTTGGACATAGGCTAGTGCAATTAGCTTTGTAATTTTATATGCAAAATTGCTATTAGTTGCAAATTCTACATTTAGGGCCTGATTCTGATGAGGTTAGGAAGGCCTCCTAATGACATTGGCTCCTTCAAAATCGGATCGGGAACATGTCTTTCCGACTGACTCAACAAGGTTTCCAACCAACCGAGTATGATGCAAGTTAGGCATTAGGAATATCCCAATCCCAACCCAACGGCATTTGGAATGGCCGCGCTGTACAGAGCAGAATTGTACTATTGTGTCTATGGGCTGCGTTTTCAACCAACTGAGTATGATGCTGGCTTTGGACAGCCTTTCCGAATTGTGCTGTCCGACTCGGATCATCGTCGGAATCATGTTTTGCGAGCCCGTGGTGGGCCCCCCTGCACTCTGAGCCTTCCCAATCGGGCCGTAGGAGTACCGCGGGTCCCCCTTACCAACCATACACAGTGTGGCTGGCACCAAGGGGTGTCCGCCACAGGGTGCCTGATTTTCCCCAGCCACCCCTTTCTTTAATGGGAGCCTATGCATTCGGTTGAATCTTAGGCTCCTATTGAAATCAACCAAAGCGTATCTGGAAGCATGTGGATGCATCGTCGGTTGAACTCTCCCGATACGATTCAGTCGGAATATATTCCTAAACCCATTTGGCTCGAGAAGCTTTCCAAACCGCATTAGAATCATGTCATGAGGGTAGATTTTTTAAGGTGTTCCATATGCATTGATTAAAGTGGTAATACCTAAGGGGGGGTGGCAAATTCCGTTCCACTCGCGGAACTTGCGAAATTTCAGCATTTCCGCTTCTTACATCAAGCATCACAGCTGATTTATGACGATAGATATGGGGGGAAAGAACGCCTGCCCAGCCTCGACCAAGCTCACCAGATTTTTGTGGGCTGATTAATGCGTTACAGAATTTGAGCTTCTACTCGGGCACCTGCTTTATCTGTAAGTGCTTCCTGTCGCGATTACATTCTTACAAACACAGAGGAGCACAGAGGGAAAAGGAAAACTGGTCGCCCTCCACTCAAAGAGTAAATTCAACAGAAAGACCAGATCCTGGTATGCCTGTTATATTTTTTCTCAAAAAATGTACATCATATCAAATTTGTTCGATTATTTTATCTCCCCACATTTAAGTGATAATCGGGGTAGAGAGTACACTTTTTATAGGCACATTTTTTTTAAAAATCCACCAGCATCTCACAATGACAATCAACAAACCATGACAGTGATTTTACCTGTGCCTAAAAGACGTCAAGACGTGGCTCGTGTACCGTATCGATACAGAAATTGAAGGGACACGAAGGACGGCTCAAAGGAGGGGCCGTTTCTCGGTTTTAATCGACCCGTGCAGCCGGTAGGAGTCACCTTGGCTTAGCAGGGTCTTGTGCAAACGTTGTGTCCGGCATTGATGTAGTGGCAAGAGAATATACGCCCTGATGAAATTGCCTCAAATGGTGAAAGGCAATGAAACATGTTGGCTTGAGGGTCTGGGCTGTATGACTAGCAACCTATTCCCCTTCCTTTTTTAACCAGTTAGGCTGCACTAAGTTTAAAGTATAAAATGACCAGTTACGTGCATCCCCAACTTTATAAAATACTTTTTTCTTGGTTTCTCTTTTCATTTCTTTCACTGCACTTGCACTTACTTTACTCTTTTGTTTGGACACCTTTCTTTTCAAAGGTTGATGACGGCCGATGATGACAACAGGGCATTTCTGGTGAGTATTAATCGTTTTACCTTATTTTGACTTTAATATACCATTTAAATGGCACAACAGTTCGTAGTTACATTACCTCCTCAGTTTTTACCCGAACCTGGGGTTCCTGAGATACCATGGGAAGACTGGTATATAATGTTCGACAATTATCTTGAAGCGCTAGACGGACAGGAATTTTCACCCAAAAGGAAAAAGGCTATTCTTTTAAGCACTCTTGGCAAGGAAGGGCAAAGAATCTTCAGATTCTTACCGATCACACTAGGAGCTAATCCACAAGATAATGATGAGTTTAAGGAAGCGGTTGATCGTCTCGAGATCAGATTTGCCAAGGAGGAAAACCTGATAATGAACCGCTATAAATTCTACACACAACGCCAAAAAGACTCAGAGACAATAGATGACTTTGTAGCTAGACTTAGAGAGCTATCTATAAAATGCAAGTTCGGTGCTATGAACGACGAACTTATCAGAGACCAACTGGTAGTACAGTGCTCAAGCAGAAAGATCCAAGAGAGGTTATGGGCTGCTAAGAACCCGACCTTGAAAGATGCAATTGACTTGGCTAAAGTTATTGAGGAGTCCAGCAAATGCATGAAGGTCCTAGACTCACATAAGTCTTCTCCTCATCAAGAGGTCTCTGTAGTTTCTGACAAAAGTACTGTGGTGGAGTGTGAACATTGCTGCGGAGACAATGTTGCTGTAGTAAAAAACAGACCCAAACCACCTGCGAAGAAACAACCAACAAGTAGATTCTGCAACAGGTGTGGCAGTAGTAGCCACTCTTCTGAAGCTAGGTTTTGTTTTGCCGCAAACAAGGAATGTTTGAAGTGCGGCAAGGTTGGACATTTCTCCAAAATGTGCAAGACAAAAGCTAAGCAGAGAGTTGCTATCGTTGATGACTATGTAGATGACTCTGTAACTGAACCTGATAGACTCCTGATTATTGACGATGTCGATGTTATCTGTGATGATCCGAGACAACACAGACCCAAAGCCAATTTTAAGATCGATTCCCATGAGGTGCTGTTGATGGTTGACACTGGTTCTCGCCATACCATCATACCAAAGTCTACCTTTGACACTTTTTGGGAAGGGGTAAAATTGCATGACAGTGACATTTCCCCTAAAGGTTTCAATGGTCAGAAGATTGAAATCCTTGGCTTCTTCGAGTCTGAGATTGTTTTTGAGAAAAGGTCTATATTTGGGAAAGTTTATGTTTCAATTGACGGGCCCCCCATTCTGGGTTGGGTACATCAATATGACCTATATATAGTTATCAACCCAAGAGCAAAGAATCTAATTATGGTTGTTGATGATGACTCTATCGAATTTATCCTCTCTGAATTTGGGTCTGTGTTCAAGTGGAGGTACCAGTGATCAAACGCGTGCGGATGGGAGGCCGGTCTTTCCAGTTTATGGCGGCCAGTCTGTGGAATGAGCTCCCTCTGTCACTCCGCAAGGCTAACAATCTCCTGGCCTTCAGAAAGGAGCTCAAGACGCGCCTCTTCTCCGCCTAACCAGTGGGTCTACAGTGTTTCTGCCGCTGGGTTTTTCTTGGTTGTGTTCAGGACTCTCTGCCAAAGCGCCGGGACACCCGATCTGGGTAGCCGTGCGCTCAAGAAATACAGTTCTAACATAACATAACATAACATAACATAACAAGGAGGAGTTGGGTGAGCTTCGGGGGTATGCCCATCTTATTAAACTAAAGAAGGGTAGTTTGCCTGTGCAGCATCGTGTAAGGAGGATTCCCATCTCTATCCGTAATGAGGTCAGACTCCTGATTGAGGAGATGCTTCAATCCGGTGTGATAGAGCCTACAGAAGCATCAGCATGGGTTTCGCCCGTCGTGATTTCTAAAAAGTCAGACGGGAAATTGAGATTCTGCGTGGACCTCAGGTCCCTGAACAAGTGTGTCGTTGCAGACACCTTCCCTTTACCCAACATTGCAGAGATGGTGTCCACTCTTCAGGGGGCCAGATATTTTTCCAAGCTCGACCTGAAGAGTGCCTACCATCAGGTTAAACTCCATGAATCTTCAAAACACCTCACTGCCTTCATCACCCCTGACGGGATCTTCCAATTTACTCGCCTTCCCTTTGGGTTGATATCGGCAGCGAGTGTGTTCCAAAGACTGGTCAGTGAAGTATTCAAGGGGCTAAATAACGTAGTGTTCTTTCAAGATGACATCTTGGTTTTTGGAAACACTGTGGCAGACCACAACCTTGTACTAAGAAATGTTTTGCACAGAATTTGGGACACTGGCCTTACTTTACGTAAGGAGAAGTGCTCTTTTCTCGTCCAGAACATTGAGTACTTGGGACATGAGATCTCAGTCAACGGAGTCAAACCTAAAAAGAATCTTCTTGATGCAATACGCCTAGCCCCTTGCCCATCTGACAAGGACCAGTTGCGGTCATTCATGGGCTTAATCGAATACTACTCCAAATTTGTGGAAAGGTTTTCAGAGAAGACCTTACCCCTGAGGGCTTTACTGAAGAAAGGTTGCAAATTTACTTGGGGCCCAGAACTAGAAAAGTGTTTCAAGCAGATCAAAGAAGCTATTTGCAGTGCGAAGGTGCTGGCACCCTTTGATACTTCAAAGACTTCAACTCTCTTGGTGGATGCCAGTGCTCATGGCCTTGGCGCTGTTTTGTTGCAGTCTCACAGGGATGGTGACAGGCCGGTTGCTTTCGCTTCACGCACTCTTTCCAAATGTGAACAGAATTATTCTGTTATTGAGAAGGAGGCTCTCGCTGATACCTGGGGTGTTCACCATTTTCGACCCTACTTATGGGGCATTCGGTTCAATCTTAAAACGGATCACAAACCCCTTATCCGCAACCTTTCTCCTGGCGGGGGGGCTTTTGGTTCTCCAAGGTTGGCAAGGTTGGCTTCCAAACTCCAGGAGTACCACTTTGACATCTCCCACATCTCTGGTTGGAGGAACTTCCAGGCTGATTGTCTGTCTAGGTTGGCTGTTCCGCCTGGTGCTGATGTTGGCTTTAGTCTGGAGGGTCTTGATGAGAATGTTGCATGGATTGATGATATTCTTCTACTAACTGAAAGCTCCTTCTCTCGTTCTGAGTGGGTGGATGCCATGTCTCGGGATAATGTCTTACAGGAAGTCATCCAACTGATAAAACTTGGTTCCCGCAGGGAGAGCTGTGTCCACGTTTCAGTTCGGCCCTTCCTAAAAGTCATTGATGATTTGTCTGTATGCAGTGACAATGTTGTGATGCGTGGTGATAAGTTTGTGCCTCCTGTTGATTTGAGATCCAAACTCATTTCTTTAGCTCATGAGGGTCATCTTGGCCAAACCCTGACACAACAACGTCTCAAATTAAACTTCTGGTGGCCCGGTATGGACTCTATGGTGTCTTCTTGGGTTGAGGACTGTCATACCTGCAAGGATGGTGAAAAGAGACTGAAGGTTGCTGTAGGGTCCCAGATGGGTGCGTTGCAGTTTCCAGAGATCCCGTGGCATACCATCTGTTTGGATTTCATAGGTCCTATGGCCGAGTTACCTCTTTCACAGAGGTTTGCCGCTGTCATTGTGGATTGCCATTCAAAATGGTTATCCGTAGAGTTCATGAAGGATATTACCACGGAAACTACCATCAAACACCTGAAGTCCCTATTCTTTATGGAGGGTTTTCCAAGTGTTATTATAACTGACAATGGTACTCAGTTAGTCTCACATACCATGCAAGCCTTTTTGGCCGATTGCGGTATATCTCACCATAGGACTTCTCTCTACAATCCCCAAGCCAATGGCCTTTGTGAGCGCCTTAATAGATTGGTGAAGGGCACCATTCAGATGGCTCTCTCCAGCAGTTCTTCTGTCTCTTCCCTTGTTCGTGAGATGGTGTATGCGTATTGTACCACTCTTCATACCTCTCAGTCCAAGTCCCCTTTTGAAATGATGAGGGGTAGAGTTCCCAACACCAAGCTTATTCCTTCTTGGCTCAAGGACATGATTTGTCAATCAGCCTTAGATAAGTTGCCAGGAGTACCAAGGCCTCCTGGTAAAAGTTCGGTAGGTCTGCCTACTAAGTATTCTCCTGGTGGGAGTTCTGTGAACCTATCTACTATTAAGGGTGTTTCTGCTGGTCGTTCTATACGGGCCCAAAGTGTTCCTAAGTCTTCTGGTAAGGATTCTGGGAAACTTGCTAAAGGTGATCTCGTCAAGATAAAGTCCGGTCGCCTTTCGGGTGGTTTGTCCAAATTCCGTGGTCCCTTTCTTGTAAAGATGGTTTATCCTCAATATGTAGTTCTCTCTAATGGTGAAAAATGGAATTTAAGGAGAGTCGCTCTCTATCAGAAAGCTAGCACTGGTCCTGTTTCTGTTTCACCTTCCTCCTCTGTTCCTACCCAGGATTCTACATCTTCCGGGTTCTTGTTCATTCCCTCTCAGGATTCAGCTCCTGTTGTGTCTGCTCCTGTGGATGTTTTGGTGCGGGGTGATGGGGGTGGGGATGCTCCTGATCCCGTTCTCTCTTCTCCCAACCCTATTCCCGATTCCAACCCTCCTTTGTCTGCCTCCAGACCTCAGAGATGCCGTAGGCCTCCTGCACACCTTAATGATTTCTGTTGTGATTAGTTTTAGAGGGGTGACGTGTGTCCATTTCAATGCTTAGTTTCACTGGTGATTCTTAATTGTTTAATTGCTCAAAATACATTGCTGACATTGCTAGCTTTCTTTAGTTCAGCTAGCCCTCTTTAGTTTTGGCTAAGTTTCCTTTTTTATGACTGTTTCCTTAATGCGTTAAGTTTTCTTTTTTATTTGTGACATGTTTTCTTTTATATTCTACGGAAGGAGATGTGTTGTAGATTTACCTTTCTTTTATTTCTATGCTGTACCACGATCCTTACCTGTGTTCTCCATTCCAGAATGTAGTTGGCTCTGTTCCCTCCTAGTGTTCTAGGTGGCGACAGTTTGTGCCTGGCCAGCTTGTGTCGTGGTTGCTTCCTGCTGTTTATCTACAATAAACCAACTGTACCTCTTCGTGGTCTCCAGCTTCATTTACCACAAGTACCAACCAGATATCCCGATGGTGGTGCGCCCGTGAGGGGTCATCTCGCTTTTTCACATATTTTTTTAGGCACAAGTAAAATCACTGTCATGGTTTGTTGATTGTCATTGTGAGATGCTGGTGGATTTTTAAAAAAATCTGCCTATAAAAAGTGTACTCTCTACCCCGATTATCACTTAAATGTGGGGAGATAAAATAATCGGACAAGTTTGATATGATGTACATTTTTTTGAGAAAAAATATAACAGGCATACCAGGATCTGGTCTTTCTGTTGAATTTGCGATTACATTCTTGTCAAAAACGTAATCTGGTCAGGAAGCACTTACAGATAAAGCAGGTGCCTAAGTAGAAGCTCAAATTTTGTAACGCATTAATCAGCCCAAAAAAACCTTGTGAGCCCTTGTCGAGGCTGGGCTGGTCTGGGCTGGGCACTTACTGATTAGCCAGTAGAAAGTACTCCAGCTGAGTAGAGGAATAGCACAAAACGGTGGCATCTTCTTGGATAAATATGCAGGGCAGGATTCATTCTGGCACGATGCCTGCCCCTGAGACCCTGCATAGATTACAACTGGCGCAGAAAGTAATGTCCGCGAGCATGCGAAATTCCATCTGCTTGCGGAGACTGCTTGCCGTTTCGCTGAATTTTGCGTAGGGCAACTCCACAAATTCCGCCCACCCCTTTTGTATTGTTGTGGGAGGGTAGTTTTGTAGTTTTTAAGGATACCTTGTATCATTGACTGGTCGAAGTCTATGATAATTTTTAGAGGGTAGTAGTTATTAGATTCTTGCTTTACTTTTGTTAGGAGTTCTAAATAGGTAGTTGTTTGTTTGGTAATAGGGCATATATAAGGGGGATGTTGCTATTGTGATACTGTTCATGAAAGCTAAATTATAAAACATTAACATTTTCAGCGCCATGAGCTGTAGCTTTAACAAATGCGAGACCTATTATACTGCAGATGCTTGTTATATTAATTTTCTCACTTGCATATTTGGGTTCAAATTGCATTCATATAGCGCCTACTACTCCTGATAAGACGTCCTTTATAATAGCATACACATCTAAAAAAAACGAAATATAGCTAAACTTGCACACACTACAATCAAAATATAACTGCTTTATTTACTATTCGCCCTAGTTTATTGTCATGAAAATTAATTTCAGAGATAAGACCCAGTAAATCAAATGATCATTCAAAAACAGAACGACTAACACCAAGCAACCCAAAAATATAATATGGAAGAACGGGACATCTCCGGTGAATTTTCAGATACAAAAGCAGTAAATCAATACTTAGCAAATTATCGGAAGACATTTAGGGACCCAGGATATCCTTTATTTAGTTGATGAGCTGACTATTAACGGGAAACGCAACAAGTGGGGTGCCTAAGGCACACAGATACAAAATAAGTTCCCTAAGTAGAGTCTGACAAGTTGCAAAAGAGAGAAAGCAGTCTGTGAGGAGAAAATTCCAGCCACTAGTCAGGTTGATTGCTTCCTGCATGCACCAGAATACAATAATTTTGTCCATCAGTAGCAATGACTTCTCCGTGTTAGTGTTTCAAGATACCTTTCTGAGTTCTGAGGACTATCATATTTTATGTGGTTTGTTGTATAATTGAATACCAAACATTTTTAGAGCTTTGCTTATGCATGGGGCTGTAAGAGTCAAAGCAGACTCTTGAATCGGCTAGCCGTAATAATTTGTTTGCTCACCCATCTCTAAAGTCAGGTGCAAGAAATCTCATTATAGACAATGAAAACTACCTTGTGCCTTGCAGTCAAAAGTGCGAAATAATTATTTGTAGACCAAACAAAGGCAACAGTGCACGAGGTTAGCTTGTTAAGTTTAAGACTAGTAAAAAAAAAACGTCCTGCAGCGCTCTGAAGTGGAACTCTTCAGCTACCCTCCAACTATCTGTAGTGATTTTTAATATCACCTTAAACATGAAAATAAAACATACCAGTACCATAGAAGAAGTTGCAGCCTCGGGCACAGAAACTGGATGCTAGTGCCCACATGCCCTCTCCGTTTCAATTGAATTACTTTTTCAGTCTTGGTCTCGCTTTTTCATAAATCACTGCTGGGTTACTACTCTTCTCCCAGTCTCCCTGGACTGCAGAAGGAATACATAAAAAAGGAGAAGGGCAACAAAGGTACACTGGAGGAATGGGCTAGATATAAAATACAAACCTTAACACTCACCCTGCAAGTGACACCCGTTCTATAAGTGGCCGGATCTCGTAGTGCGAGGCAGAGGCCTCTTCCCCCGCCTAACTCGTGAATCGCACCAACAGAGGAAGAGGCAGTGGTAAAGATAAAAGATGGACACCGTGGGTGAAATATATCTGGAGTCAAAGCATTAAGTAGAAAGTTAAAATGTGCAATCATTTTCTTATATCCGTAAATCGTCCTTTGTAGTGCAGCCCCGTGTGTAAATTTGTGGCTCGGATCCTCTAATCACTCTAATCTGTGGACCTTTGCCACAATGTAAAAGCAGGCAATATGTGCATGAAATAAATAAAGCATACTTTATACTGGTTCATATAAGATTTTCCGTAACGTAGGAATTGATAAGCAGCCTCCTACATTATTAATTTATAATTGTTAAAAAGCGGCACTAAGGGATAGGGAACGAGTGATAGGGAGGTAAACCATAGACGAGCACAGTCTGCAGGAACACCACTGGGTGATTGCCTTCAGGATGTTTGTGCCCTGCCAGGATGTATGTGCAGCCTCCCCACTCTCCTACAGCCCCGGCCTCCTACACCCGGGAGCCTTTTGCAAAACATTGCGGCTGGTCTGAATTGCTCACACTTTCATACCTTTCTGGACGGTCGGATGCGAAGGCGCACAGCAAGTAATTAACACACGCATCTCAGATGTTATCTGTCTTGTATTTGTAAAAGTTAGAGCACTTAATGTATCTGATCATGGAGACCTGGTATGAACAACAGCAGAACCAAAAGAGTTCACCTAAACAACAGAAGAACACTGATGGCGTAAGTGAAGGGTACTTTACTGGTGTTCCTTTAGCCCTAAAAGGAGTCGAGTATTGGCTATTAGAACCAGTTAAGAGGCACCAAAGAAGAGGGACACGGGGTCAACCAATGGTGAACAGGAGGAAGCAGGAGGCAGGAATAAAGTCAAATTATTTAATACAAATGGTCTTGCAGACAGTGCATGCGCGCTGACTAGGCTTGACCTAAAATCAGGTATTCTTGTGAAAACATTATTCATTAAAAAAAACCTGTTAAAAGCTATTTTTTTATTTAAAAAACAATTCTTCCCCTTTTCGCTGTGCAACTGAGCAATTTATCAAGCAGTCTAAAAGTGTTACCTCTCCGTAGAGGCTCTTTATTCAATGAAGTTGGGCGTGGAAGAGACTCTGGGAACAATTTGCGAGTTGCGCTGCCTTTAGTAGCTCACAATGGCTTTCACTGATCAGAAGTAGCTCTCATTATAAAAATGTTTGGAGAATCCTAGTGTAGACCTAGACATTGAAGTGAGAGAGGATGGAAAAAAGTCTAGCCACAAAAATGATTTGAGATGTATGGTAGCACAGGGTAGCTGATTAGGTCTTCCTGAATGAAGACATAGTGTCTATGTTAGGAGTGAGGGGTAGGTCAGAGGTTTCTTGTGTTAAAGGTGCCAAAGATTCTAAGCAGGCCTACCCTTTTTTCCTGTTTGGAACCATCACTATTGCTACTTCTGTATGTTTCATCACTTAGAACAGAGACTGTGACTGAGCTACAGCCGGAATGTCATTTAAAAGGGAATCACCACAAATCAGTTCTGAAACCCCAACAGTGCATCCACATCCTCTGTCTGGAAAATAAATATAAAAGTGGAACTGTGAAATGATTGGTCCATAGGTCACAAGAATGGAGGTTACAAAATGTATCTGTTTATTCAGTATCTTATTTCTTACAATATTTATAAAAGCCAATAATGAAATATCACTGTGAGTTTCTTTTCTTCACTGGCTTTGATGCCTACATGCCTTTCTCTGTTTAACTCGGAATATTTATTCATATTCCAATGACATTCAGTGCAAATAATTATAGTCTCTTTCACTCGCTCGTGGCTCCTTAATGGAATACTTCCTCTCGCGGCCTGACAGACTATGGGTTGTTGGGGATGGACTTTACACCGTTCAGCCTCTTTAGGAAAAACCTGTCTGAAAGGGGTAGAAAAAAAATAATGACAACGAGACACTGGGAGAAAACTCCCAGCAAACAAACCCCATCTTTGGAAGTTTCTTTTTGAAAAACGAAAAGCTTTTGAAAAGTTTGCCGGATGACCATCATATCCGACAGTATTTGCACATTTGCACTGCCACCTTCAAATAGTGCATAATCTCTGCTATTTAACCATCAGTAATGCAAAAAGCAGTGGAAATTCACTATTAACCCGGCAGCCAGGTAAACAACTGCTGCTATTGTTTTAACAAAATAAAAGGTTTTGGCTAATGGCATACCTAAACAAGCATTTGCAATGCAATAGGTCTCGCATTAGGAAAGTTTGAGCTATTTGTCTTGTAAATGACCATTTTTTTATTTATGTGTTGGTTTTGAAAATAGCTAAATTAATACCTTTGTCATTTACAATGCCAATAGTTTTAACTTTTGCAAATGTGACACCTATGACATTTGTAATGCAACAGGTTTTGTATTTACGTGACTTAGATGTATTCATATTACAAATAACAATGGTATTGTTCACAAAAGATCTTCGACATCAGAAAATTAAAGCAGCCTGCACTTAAGACCTAATAAAATGGCAGCATCTGCATAAACAACAATGTCTACTCTTCTCTTACTTTTCTGCAACTGCCAGCACCTCATGCTAATAAGCAGTGGCCGCACGACCCAAGGAGCATATTTACAAACTGGAGGCACTTCACCCAACACCTTCCATATTGCACCTCACTGTGCAGCACTCTAGCAATTACTTAAAGGTGCCTCAGAAGCAGATGTGAATAGGACTGCTCTGTGGCTTTGTCAATGGTGAGAAGCTCAATAATTCTACAATATTTATTTATTTATTTATTTTCTCCATTTGTAAAGCGCGGCTGACACCTTGCAGGTTTCCTGGCGCTGGCGAATACTCGTACCTCAGGGGAACAACAGCAGTGAGCAAGGGGGGGGTGGAATTTCTAAGGGAATAACCACGTCTTGATGCGTTTCCTGAAGGGGAGGAGCTGTGATATTTGCCGGATATCAGGAGGAAGACTGTTCCACAATTTAGCCGCAGCGACTCTGAAAGATCTGCCCCCCGTCCTGACTTTGTTGTATTTAGGAACAATCACCAGGCGAGCCGAGGCAGAACGTAGAGATCTGGAAGGGATGTACCATGTGAACATAGCCTGCAGAGGTTTAGGTCCAGCTCCGTGGAGCGCTTTAAACACCAGGCAGAGGGACTTGAAGGCCACACGTTGCCTAAGCGGAAGCCAGTGTAGTTCAGCTAGGGCCGCTGTGGCGGAAGCTCTCCTAGTCCAGCCTAGAACTAGTTTGGCTGCGGCCGACTGAACTCGTTGAAGTCGGTCAAGCAGGGCAGCTGGGGACTCAAGAAGCAGCGCGTTGCAGTAGTCCAGGCGACTGAGGATGGTACACCTGACTATCTGCTCCCGAGCTTGAGCGGGTAACAATGGCATAATTTTGCGTAGGGAACGTATGAGAGCTGTGCAAGTTCCCACCGTTTTTGCAACTTGGGTTTCAGTGTTCATTTTCTCATTCAGCGTGGCTCCTAGATTACGGACCGATGTAACTGGCCGAGGTTTATCTGTCGATTCCGGGGGCCAGAAATCGCAGGGGAATTGCCGGGGAATGCGGCTTCCCGCACAGTACAGAACCTCCGTTTTGGAGGAATTAAATTGCAGCGAGTTAGTGAGTAGCCACCCAGCCGTCTCCCTTAAGCAGTCGTGAAAGGCTGCCAGGGGGGTAGAGTCTTCTCCCTCCCAAGAGAGAATGAGCTGGGTGTCGTCTGCATAATTAATTGTTTTTAACCCGTGTGCCTTTATTAACGTGATCAGAGGTCTAAGATACACATTAAAAAGAATGGGGCTGATGGAGGAGCCCTGGGGCACCCCGTGGGAGACAGGGGTGAACGTGGATTGATAAGGGGGAAGAGATACCGCCTGTCTCCTGTCCCGAAGGAAGGAGTGAAACCAGAGAAGGGCAGTGCCGTCAATCCCCGCTGCCTGGAGTCGTTCCAGCAGGACCCCATGGTTGACCGTATCGAAGGCGGCAGACAGGTCCAACAGGATCAAGGCTACTGCCTGGCCCCTGTCTGCACGCATACGAAGGTCTTCCATAGCTGTCAGGACAGCTGTTTCGGTCCCGTGGGCAGGGCGGAAGCCGAACTGAAAGTCGTCCAGGATCTGATTATCCTCCAAATAGGTGGAGAGACAGGTGCTTACCCAGCGCTCCACAATTTTAGCAGGAAAAGGCAGAAGGGAAATAGGCCGGTAATTGGACAGACAATCAGGGTTCAGGGAAGGTTTTTTTAACAATGGGGTGATAAGGGCCTCCTTCCAGGTGGAAGGCACAAGTCCGCAGTATAAAGATTGATTACAGATCCTGCGTAGTGTGTCAAAGAGGTCGGTACCAAAACTCTTCCAAATTTTAGGAGGTACTGGGTCCAGGGGGGAACCGGAGGTGATCCCAAGAGCCAGCCTTTCAAATTCTGGAGCTTGGATAGGGGGAAACTCCCGCAGTTTTTTCCTAAAAGGAAAATCTGAGTGCGCCGGAGTGGGATCGCTAGTACCGGATCTAGATGTAATGGGGCCCCCTAGGGGGGGGGAGGAGTTCAGATTAGAGATAATGGTGTCAATTTTGTTTTTGAAGAACAACGCAAGGTTGTCACAGAGGGCTTGGGTAGGAAGGGTAGTTGTAGAGACACAATCAGGGTGGGTAAGGTTTCTGAGGATCTGAAATATGCTTTTGGAGCTGTTGGGGGCATTACTAATCATTGAGCAAAAATAGTTGGCTTTGCTCTGAGTAATGGCAGTTTTGTATGCAAGGAGATGGCTTTTCCAGATGGCTTTGTTTGACTCCGAGTACCCTTGTCTCCATTTCCTCTCAGATTGTCTGCAAGCTAGTTTAAGGGATTTTAGAGAGTCGTTGAACCAAGGAGCAGGAACTCTGCCTTTGACCTTTCCTTTCTTCAAAGGGGCAAGAGAGTCAACGATGGATGTGATTGCTAAGGAGAAGGCTTTGAAGCTGTTCTCAACAGAATTGTTGGAGGAAAAACTATTTTCCACATTGAATACAGAGCCCGCCGCTCTGAGGGTGTCAAGGGCTTTCCAGTTTCTATACAGAAACTCTGGAGTAGTGCCACGTAGGGGCCTAGAGGTTTTATCACAAGAGATGTGAAATTTAACAAGTGCGTGGTCGGTCCAACACAAGGGCAGGATGTCGCCTAGGTGAACCCACTGGGAAGAGGCAAAAATTAAATCCAGTTGGTGCCCGGCAATGTGGGTGGGTTTGTTAACCAGTTGTGAGAGGCCAAGTCCCTCGCAGGAGAGCAGTAGGTTGTGCAGAGCATTATCCAGGTTGCCGTTGGGCCAGAGATTAAAATCTCCGAGAATGATCAGTTTGCGGTGGGAGGATGCCAGGTTAGAAAAAGTAGTAAGTAACGATTGTTGCTGCTGGGCGTTGAAAACCCCCGGGGGGCGGTAGCAGATAATGGCCGTTACTGTGTCCCCGTAGTGACAGTTAATAGTAACGCCAAGAAGTTCCGTTCCGGCAACCGGGTCGATATCCAGAGTAGTAGTCGACCAGGATGCTCGATATATGACGCCCACTCCCCCACCACGGCCCTTTGGCCTGGGGAGATGCAGTATTTTAAAATCTGGAGGGCAGGCCAGACCGAGGTCAATGTTACAGTCTGCATGCGTCCAGGTCTCAGTTAGGAATAGTGCGTCAAGATGGTGGACGTCGAAAAGCAGTTGGATTTCACTGGCATGTTTTGGTAGTGACCTAACGTTGAGGAGGCCACATGTGAGAAGGCCCCTGCTGGTGAACTCTTGCAAGGGGAAGGCGGTGTCCAGAAAAGACAACTGACCCTGGTGTGCGAAGTCTCGAAGACGGAGAAGGGACTCGCGCGCCAGATGTGGGAGGGGGGGGGGCGACCGACGGGGAAATCAAGGCTGGGAGGGTTGCCCCGGTTGCGTCCGAGGCGCGGACGAGCGCAGACGAGCTTGCCTTAAGCGCGCCTTCGGCGCGCAATCGTCGCGCCCGCTGCGCTCGTCCGCTGCGCTTCCGACTGAAACTCATGTTATGTAGAGGGGGGGGGGGCGTGGCCACCCGAGGTGGGCGTGACCCTCGAGCAGGGAATGGCGGCAAGAATCGGGACCGGGCAGAGACAGCAAGCGTTCTGCTGTCCTGCGCCGACCTGCAGCGACCAAGGCAATGTGCAAAATGAGCTTTAGAGCGAGTGCAAAATACAAATTAAAAACACAGTAGTAGTCACAGGTTTAAAAATAATGCAGCTCCCTACATAGATATATGTATGACCACAATGTCTACATAGATATATGTATGACCACAATGTGTTTTTTTGATCTCATCTGTACACCTTCTCCAGTCAGTATTGTCGCCGTCTAAAAGCTGCTTCAAAGTTCTCTTAGAACGCCATGATAGGCATGAGTAAGGCATTAGGTACTGGGTTTTACTTTGCATTTTGGTCCCTGTAGTTTTGCATTCCCTTTTAAAATGTAGATATCACAATGCGAAGATAAGTCTGGATAAGCTAGTCAAGCTTGACATATGGTAACTCGAGGGTGTCCCAACCAGTGCATGAAATGGAAAAACAGAAGTGCAGGTACTCTATACCAGAGTACCTGCTTGTTTCTGAGAAGTGCCGGTAATCTGAAATCAAAAGTATAGCATTTCTCGTTGGAAGTGCAGGTACTCTCCCTCTCAAAATATAAAAGTGCAGGTACTCCGTACCGGACAGTACCGGTCAATTTAAAGCATTGGTCCCAACTTTTGTCATATTGCTTCTCCTCATGAAGTATAATGACAACTTTAGTTCTCCGATTGCCACCAGTTCCCCAACTCAGAGTGCTATCGATCCCTTTAGACACGTATTGTTGCCCCTTCATGTAAAGTGCCATGTCCACATACAAGCTTACAGTATACGTCCCCATTATCCCCAGTCGTGATCAGCCCAACGTGGACTGGGACAGAGCCCTCTTCCACCCAGTAGCACCACTTCAACCCATGACTGGAATGTGCTGGACATTCTCACCAGCTCGAACAGGTTGGTGCCTTCTCTCTCTTGCAGAAGTTTCTTGCCCTTCTTGTGTTTACTCCGTACAGGGACATCCGCTTCTTCCTCCTCATCCTCTTGCTCAGCTTGCCCCGGCGGCAGGTCCCCAGAACCGAGTGGCTCCTGAACCCGCACTTCACCCTTCAGCCGCCTCAGGGCCCGGCGAGACATGTTACCCTATTCCTTCGAACCCGTGCCCGTTAGGAACCGCAATGCACATGCGCACATCCATGGTCTGGCAGCGCCAGCGACATAGCATACTTCATTGCGCGTGCCTCACTACACGGAAGCGTGAAGAACGGAGCGCATGCGCGCATCCTAGCACGCATTCACTATCGCTTGGACGTAGACGCACAAAACCGGCAGGGAAAGTTAAGACGTCACATGAAAGGTTAGTGATAACGAAGAGTGCTCGTCATTTCAATTGTGTGTCGCTACCTGCGACATGAGGAATTCCAGTTTCTGTATATTGTGTGTTTGTGTGTGTGCGCGCGGTGGGGAGGAGGGGGGTTCTCTATGTGTGTGTGCGTGCGTGTGTGTATGCGCGGCGGCGGGGGGGCTGGAGGGTTCTCTATGTGTGTGTGTGCGTGCGTGCCTGTGTGTCTGCTTACAAGGAGCCATGGGAGACAGGAAGCGTGCGCGACTTGATCCGTTTACGCGCGCGTGCACATCTCTTGTCGCCTGTCTCCCTTGGCTCCTTGTAAGCAGAACTGATTACAATAGAGTCTTGCAGCGACGCAGGTGCGAGACCTAAAAACGCAGCATTTCCAATAGGTGGTATGTATCATCTAGTGTTACTCGACATGTTAAGTGACTTGTCATTTAAACTAGTACCAGAGCAGGCTTGCTTTAAAAAAATCTATAAACAAATGTTGCAACACGAGTGCAGGAATCTCAAAAGTGTGGGGCCTGGTAAATACTGACCCCACTGCAAATCTCCATGCTCTTCGGACGGGCCAGCTAATAATACCCCATCAACAGTTCTGACTTGTGCACAGAAACTCGCTATGAAAATATTTGTATATGTTAAACATTTTCTTAATAACCACCAGCTTACAGTTATTTTTTCTTACCTTCTCTTCCAGGAAGGAAAGGATCATCCTTAGCACGGCATCTGGTTCACGAATCATGTATTTTTCATAGAGTTTTGAATGTTCTTTTCTCTCAAAGAATCGGTAAGCCATCTCCTATGACAGAAAGTCAAAGCATACAGAAAATGATAAAACATCCTTCAGTCTTAAAGGAAACAAGGACGTTTGAAGGAAACAAGTACTGGCAGTGTCAATGGTCTCTGAGACCAATGTTGAACAGATGGAACGCAAGTTTTGCCAATGAGGAATATTGGTACTATGCTTCAATTACATGGCAGCTGCAACCACTTCCTCTTTCATTGGCTTGCGGGCTGGTGACCACACTTTGCTGCTCATGAGACGAGTACCACTCCCTCTTCCAAGAATCACATCACTTCTGTTCAAGAGGCAGTGCCTAATTTGAGCCTGTGGTTGCCTGCGGGGCCCACTGTTTTTTTTTGGGGGAGTGTCACTTATTTTTCCACATCAGTTTGGGGGCTTCGGGGGCTGAGCCTACACCCACAGGCTTTTTAGGCAGGTGGCAGGGTCTTGGGGACCTTGGAGCAGTTATTGGCAGGCACACTTGCGAGGTGGGCTTAGATACTTAAGCGGCCTGTCTTTGATGTGACTGTTTATTGTTGAATATATTTCTTAATACCTGGGTCAGAATGGACCATTTAGTTTTGAAAGTATTTCTCAACACGTGGCTCAAACGGTGCTCAGAAGTTTTTTATAAAAATTAGGACCCTTATTAGTGTTATGGCGAGTGAGCAGAGTAAGTGGGTCTTGGACGCCCTTCTTACTTTAGATGCAGAAGAAACAATTGATGGACGGAATGCTGGAAAATGCAGACATTCACCCCAGTCACTAGGATCTGGGTTTAATCCATCATTCTTTTGCTCACTACACCACCCCAGTTTGGACCCAGCCATATGCAGATAAGTCTTGACCCCGTTCCTTGTGGGAACAGTCCAGCCCGAACTGCCAAGCCAGTTCCCACCTGGAACGAAAACAAGCATCCTGGGACTGGTTTCAGGGCATCACCCTTCATCAGCCAGGCTAGCTTGAATCCAGTGGTGTAGTGAGCACGGGACCCACGTTTGGTCATACCCCTCCCACTTAGGGCGACATATGCAAAAGAAACATGGACGGAATGCTGGACAAGACAGACATTCACCTCCAGTCACAAGGATCTGGGTTTAATCCATCATTCTTTTACTCACCAAACCACCCCAGTTTGGACCCAGCCATATGCAAATCAGTCTTCACCCTGTTCCTTGTGGGAACAGTCCAGCCCAAACAGCCAAGCCAGGTCCTCCCTGGACCGGAAACAAGCATCCTGGGATCGGTGTCAGGGCATCACCCTTTATCAGCCGGCTAGCTTAAATCTAGTGTGTAGTGAGCACGGGACCCATGTCTGGGGATATCCTTCCCTCTTAGGGCAACATAAGCAAAAGAAACAATTGATGGACGGAATGCTGGACAATGCAGACATTCACCCCCAGTCACAAGGATCTGGGTTTAATCCATCATTCTTTTTCTCACCACACCACCCAAGTTTGGACCCAGCCATATGTAAATCAGTCTTGACCCTGTCCAGCTTGATCTACCTGGCTGAAGGGTGCTTGTTTCCAGTCCAGGGAGGACCTGGCTTGGCAGTTCGGGTTGGACTGTTCCCATGAGGCACAGGATCAAGACTGATTTGCATAATGCTGGGTTCTAACTGGAATGGCATGGTGAAAAAAAACAACTATGGATGTACGCCCAGTTCTCTGTACTGGGGTGAATGTATCACATTGTTCTGCATTCTGTCGATCAACTGTTGTTTTTGCTGTTTACTTTAGAAGCAGAAGTTGTTTTTGCTGCTTACTTTAGAAGCAGAAGGGAGGTCAGAGCCAAAACTCCTGGCATGAGTCCCACGGAGCGCTCGTCCCAGAGGTCAGTGGGGGGTGGTGGTAGTGGAGGTTTTGGTCTGCTCTGCTTGCTGCCTAAAATTAATGTAGGAAAGAAACTCAGAGTGCCTGTGGGGTGGCAGAAGAGGGTGAAACACTCCCGGTGGGCCAGTCCTGCAGGGCTGAAAGGCCTCGCTGGAAGGTGCGCCTGAAAATCAAGCAAGAGACTGCAGAAGAAGCAAGATGGCCAGAGTACTGGGGCATCAGACAGCAGTAGTGTCTGGGCTACGCTGGGCTCCTGGACACAAAGGCGGTCGACCTATTGCCAGCGGAGGAGGAGGTCGTTCCTGAGACCGAGGGGAACAGTGCAGGTTTGGAAGCATTATGAGCGCAGCATGGAGGCAGGCAGTGCAAAGATGCACTGGCTGGTCCGGTGAGCCTGTTTCAGAGAGGAGCGGTGCCCTAGGCAGAAGTGGGCAGGCCAATTATGACACAGGACTACCGCTCAGTCTCTCAGGCAGTAGCAAGCAGGCCTGTGAGGGAAAAATTCAAAGGAGGATATCCTGGCAGAAGCGGAATGGCCTGGGAGACAGGCCTGCCGTGTTCTAGGACTCAGACAGTGCGCATGTTGTATAGGCTGCCATTTGCCGGCTCCATTGTTCCTCTCTTAATATTTCTCCTGATTTATCCATTGCATGCATTCGCAATGACTCTTTCTGTGTTTAGCCTTCCCCGGGAGTAGGGACCAAATACCACTATCAATCCTCTCCTTTCATTTAATGACAACTTTAGGAACTCCTTTTTTCTTTCTCTAAGACCCCACCTTAGGAATGGTTGTGTTTTCACTCACTCCCAGCGCATTGCGATCCTCTAACCACCCTCCTCCCTCTGTCGCTTTCTCGATCCCACGCCCCCATGTCTGCTTGCCCTGTGCTTCTCTGACCATCATGAAATTGCTCTCATCCACTCCACATTTTTTTCATTTACCAGGAGAGCATTCGCGGGGAGAGAGTGAGCAAGTCAGCAATCCCCTCCTTGGTCTCCATTGCCTTGTAATGTCACATGTCTGCTGAATTTCAGCTGCCCTTCACTCACTCATTCTCACCGCTCTACCCACCCCTGAGATAGTTACAAAAAACAGGAACAGGTCATAAAAGGCTCACTGGTGACTAATAAAACAGACTGCAGTAAGGGATTGTTTCGGGTCACTGGATAGCATTGTAAGGCACCACATAACACCAACTGCACTCCTAGATGCTGGAGTGCATCTGTATAGAAACATTTTGTGGTTTACAATACCGCACACAGTACATCAACAAAACCCTCCATGGTCTCCATTGTTTTGCAAGGCCATGTGACCGCTTAGTTTCAGCTGCCCTTCACCCTTTAATCTTCACCCTCTCCCCACCCCAGAGATAGTTCCAAAAAACACACGCACATAATAACAGGCTGGCTGATTACTAATAAAAAAGGCTGCAGAAAGGGCTTGTTTCAGTTCACTGGATGGTTAGTGTAAAGTGATTCATGCCACCAACTGCACTCCTAGGCACTGGAGTACATCTGCATAGTAAGCATTTTGTGGTTTAGAATACAGCGCACAGTACATAGACAAGCACATGGTTTGGTATGTTGCATAATTACAAGTTAAATGCAAATGATCAGTAAAAGACTTGTTGGATGATTAAATAAACAAAGGAATTTTCAACAGACTGAACCCTGCATTTGAGACGTAGGTTGGTAAATGTTGATGCCTCCATCCAAGTAAATTGACATTAGTCAAATTTTGAAAGCTGCAACCTACCAGGGGCACCAAAGAGGCACTTTGCACGTGCATGGTCTCTAAGCCCTATAACAGTGGTAAAAAATAATACAATATTGTTATATAACACTTTAAGACTGACATATCTAAGTACTGCAAAAAATGTGTTACTGTACAAAAATTAACAAAAGACACACAATTGATGGACGAAATGCAGAACAAATGAAAATATTCACCCCCAGTCAAGATATCTAGGTTAAATCCATCATACTTTTGCTCACCATGCCACCCCAGTTTAGACCGGGTCATATGCAAATCAGTCTTGACCCTGTGCCTCATGGGAACAGTCCAGCCCGTACTGCCAAACCAGGTCCTCCCTGTCCCGGAAACAAGCATCCTAGGACCGGTTTCGGGGTTTAACCCCTCTTCAGCCAGGATAGCTTGATTCCAGTGGCACAGTGAGCCCGGGGCCCAAGTCTGGGCATACCCGGTGCACTTAGGGTGAGAAAACAAAAGAAACTCAATTAATGGACGGAATGCGGAACAAATCAAAACATTTACCCCCAGTCAAGAGATCTGGGTTAAATCCTTCATTCTTTTGCTCACCATGCCACCCCATTTTAGACCAGGCTATATGCAAATCAGTCTTGACCCTGTGCTTCATGGGAACAGTCCAGCCCAAACTGCCAAACCAGGTCCTCCCTGGACCGGAAAAAAGCATCCTAGGACCGGTTTCGGGGCATATGACCTATGGCATATGCCCCCGGGCATATGGCCGGCTTTAAACCTGGCCATATGCCCGAAACCGGTCCGAGGATGCTTGTTTCCAGTCCAGGGAGGACCTGGCCTGGCAGTTTGGGCTGGACTGTTCCCATTGTGCGCAGGGTCTAGACTGATTTGCATATGGCTAGCCCCCAACTGGAATGGCATGGTGAGCAAAGAAACAATGGATTTAGGCCCAGATCTCTGTACTGGGGTGAATGTATGACATTGTTCTACATTCTGTCCATCAATTGTTCTTTTTGCATTTGCCACCCCGAGTGAGACGGGTATGCTCAGGCGTGAGTCCCGTGCTCTCCATGCCACTGGAGTCAAGCTATCCTGGCTGATGATGGCTGAAAGCCCGAAACCGGTCCTAGGATGCTTGTTTCCAGTCCAGGGAGGACCTGGCCTGGCAGTTCGGGCTGAACTGTTCCCATTGGGCGCAGGGTGAAGACTGATTTGTATATGGCTGGGTCCAAACTGGAATGGCATGGTGAGGAAAAAAACGATGGATTTAGGCCCAGATTTTTGTACTGGGGTGAATGTATGACATTGTTCTACATCCTGTCCATCAATTGTTCTTTTTGCAACAGTGTATTAAAGGACCCATGAGTAAGGTGCAGATGATCCACAAGATAGGTGAGTGCTATAAATAGGTTACTTCTTTCAAATATTTATTTTAATTCTAAATCAATATGTAATAGATATGTTGTTGTTTTATAAACTTTTATTCGATTACCACTTGTTTTTGCAACCATAAAAAGTACAAAGACAATTAAAATTTTATACATTTGATAAAAAACGTTTCCAAGGAAAATCAATCATATTTCATACAAGATATGAAGCAAGAAAGAAAACACATTTAATTTAAGAACACTAATTAAAAGTATTGATTACTCGTGGTTACGTCGGTATTTAATACAAGCTTTTAGAAAGTTGTCTATGGACTTCGCGATAAAACTTGACTCCAGAGATTGCAAGGATAGGTATGCAGGGCGACATGATCTGAGGCCTATTAGTCTGAGAAGGGGCAAAATCCAAACCTTTCTGGGAAAAGAATAAAATTTGCAGAAAAGTAAAATGTGAATTGTTGATTGAGATGAAAGATCATCACAAGGACAGGGGATGGTTGTAGGGGACCAATTTTGAACATGTGGAAAAGTGACAAGCCTGAAAAAGGAATTAAAACAAAACCTCGTAAGGAGGTACTTTTCATAATTATTCAAGTAAAAAGTCAGGTATGGTTGTATGCCCAGATGGGTCTGAACAGCAATGATTTGAGAGTTTGTAGGTTTTGCCAGTTCTACCGAGCATCGAAGAGCTCTTAAATGGCTCAGACACAGCTTTTTAAGTTCTTTCCTCGAGATGTCACCCATGCTGGAGGGGTCCAGAAAAAAGTTACTGCGGTCCATATCCCGGCTGAAGTTCCTTATGTACACTAGCCAGGGTATTTTTTCCCAGTTGTCAAGGGCAGTGCAAACCAAGATTAATGAGCGTGTTAGGTGGCACTCCTCTTTGGACCATATATGGTGCCACAGAAGCAAGGGTTGGCAGCGAATGGTGTCCGTGATAAAATCCATACCTAATTTGCTAGCGAGGCATAAGTTGGTGCACTGGTTGGTAAGGCCAGCAAATATTTGACAAACCCATTTTCAACTGTTTGTAGTGGGTTTATTGGACCGTAGCCCCAGACCCCTGCACCATACGTAGCCACACTGTGGCATTTAGCGTAGTAAATTGTGAGTAGTTCTGGGGGGGCTGGTTTCCCCAGTTTCCTTGAAAAAGAAACTAGGGCTGATATAGTTCTCTGGAAGAGCAGTTTTTTGCTTGCCACAGTCTGCCGCCAGCTCAAAGAATCGTCCACCAAGATACCCAGATATGGATAAACACTGGTTCGTTCCAGCTTAGTCTTGTTAATAAAAGTGGGTTTGGGGCTCTTTATTTTTGGTCCTAGGTGCATTACAAATCTCTTTTTAATATTGACCTTGAGGCCCAAAGAATCCATATAGGAACAGTACTTGTTGAGCTGTACTTGAAGTTGGGTCAGTGTCCTAGCGAAGATGACAGAATCGTCCGCATATAATAGTGTTGGTATGGGACGATGGTTGATTTGTGGGAGGTCCTGGCTCCCTTCTAACAAGGCTGCCTCCAAGCCGTTGGTGTACAAGTTGAACAGGAAGGGAGCCAGTACACAACCCTGCCTAACCCCCTGTCTGATTTGGAAATGGGGGGAAAGTTCTCCATTGATCCCGTATCTTACTCTCGCCATTGCGTTTGAATATAGTTCGCGCAAGAATGCAGTGAGAGCGGGATCAACGCCCATTTCCTCAAGCAGGGCCTAAAGTTTAGAGTGCTGTACACAGTCGAACGCTGCACTGAGGTCAACGTATATGACGAATAGATGGCCCTTCTTGGCACTCACATACTTTCCGATCAAAAGAGCCAGATTCAGGGCCTGCTCCACAGTCCCAAGACCCGCCTGGAACCCAAATTGGAGGTCAGTCATGATTTTCTTTGATGCTGCCCACTCTTGAAGACGTACCAGTAGCACTCGTCCTACTACCTTACCAAGGGAGTCCAAGAGGGAGATGGGTCTATAGCAGACTGGATCGTTCCGGTCGCCCTTTTTGAAGATGGGGAGGAGAATAGATGAGGACCATGATTCAATAAGACCTAATGATGTTACTGCGGCCAGGACCTGGGTGAGGAGTGGAGACCAGAGCTCGATGTTGTGAGTAAAAACGTCCACCGGCACCCCGTCTGGGCCGGGGGCCTTACCTGATTTTGACGCCTTTAAGGCTCTGACCACCTCACCATGCTCAAAACAGATGTTTAGTGGGAAAATCTTTGGCGTCTGTGTGGAGTCTGGGGAAGGGACCCCCTCTGTAAGATTTGTTTGAGAACCGCCAAAGATTCTCGAGAAATTAGCAACCCATTCTTCTGCTGTCACTGCGACGTCAAGATGTTGAACTGACGACGAGTCTGACAGGAAGGGAGATTTCACAACTCGCCAGAAGTGACCACTGTCCCTTGATCGACAGCTGTCATGGAGTTGTAGCCACAAGTTCGCCTTAATTTCTTTGGTGCGTTTTACCCTTTCATCCTTGTAGAGTTTTCTTAACTTGGATATCTCAGAGAGGTTCCTCGGGGTTGTCCGGAGGGCTGCCTTGAGGTTTGAGAGTGCTTTCCGACACCCAGGGTTAAACCAGCCCTCGGCCGATGGTTTACACTGTTTTGTGCGGGTTAGTTCCTCTTTTATTGTTATCAGAATCCTGCTGAAGCTGTCCAGCACTGTTTGGGGCGATGACCTGGGGTTTAGACAATCATTTACTGAGAGCTTTGCTTTTTTGAGAATTTTTTCTGTTACTGCGTCAGGATCTATTTTGGCCCACTTTACTGAGAACCCGTTCACTTTGTCCATTTTAAGGATTCTTGCGTTAAAAGGCTTCTAGCGTTTGTATATATTGAAACAGTTTTTGGCTGTATTAAAATTCTGTTTGGAAAGTGGTCACTACTGATGTCAGTTCCTGTGGAGAATTTTAGCAGTTGGCCCCTCAGGCTCTGTGAACAGAGGATGAAATCAATTGTGCTTGACAAACCCCTGCCATGAAATGTTGGGGAAAAATCGACTTGTGGATGGACTAGCTGGTTTGCATAATCCAACTCTAAGGTAAAAAGACTCTCGTTCAAAGATTTCCCATTTATGGAGTGTGCGAAATGAGCCAGAGGGCTGTCAGTCTCGTCAAGCAATCCGCAGTTCCCGTTTCTGTAGTTGGGGCATATTGGGATATTGAAGTCGCCTCCCCAGATGATGTAGACAGTGGGAGATGATGACTTATTCAGCTGTGACATTAGAAAGGTGGAGATTTCGTGTACCATTCGCGAACACTCTGATGGTGAAAGGTTGTTATATATATATATATTCACTGAAAAAACCATAGGTTATAGACCATATATAGTTAGGAATTAGCATTTAAAAAACCTTATTTTACTCACACAAAACCATTGAAATTCCATATATAGTTAGTTGCACTAACTATATATCGCGCACCCGCAATCCACTGCTGATCATGTCACATATTACATCATTCATGACATGGTCAGTGACATCACTGATGACATCACTGATGACATCTCAAATGACATCACTGATGACATCACTGATGACAACATCCAGTGACTGTACTTTTCTGTAAAGTTAAAATATGTCTTGAGTGGATGTATAAGTGTCTGGATGAAGGATTTAGTAGGTGCATGACTGACTGTATGAGTGAGTGATTAAATGTGTCTCACTGAATGCATGGGTTAGTGACTAAACTGTCTTAATTTGTGCATCATTATGTCTGTTGTTCTGTAAACTGCTGCATGTGTTGATCATTAGCTATACGAGAGGCTATATGTGTTATTAATTGGTTGCCCAAGTATTTCTATGGGAGATTGAGTTTGTGTGGGGGTGGCTGGAAGGTGTGTGACTCTATGCATAGATGTGTGAGCAGTTTATTCACTAGGTGTATGAGTTCAAGAGTGCATATGGAAACAGCTACATGGGCAGTTGACTGTGTGCATGAGTGTATTGATGAGTGAATGGATATCTCAATGCTACATGTCATAGTAAGTACATATGTAAAACACAGTACATGTGAGAGTTGGCATATATAAATAACTGTGCATGAGAGCCACTGAATGAGTGAGTGGTTGTATCGATCATTGTGAACTTGTATCAGGGATTGTATAAGAGAGTAAATATGTGTTAGTATATGTTTCAATAAGTAAGGTGTGTTTAACTGTATAGTTGAAGAAATGGAGGTGAGATTGTTTCTTTGCATGACTGACTGGGTGTGTGAGTAACTCCATGGATAAGTGGCAGTGTGTGAGTGTCTGTTTACACTGAGTGTATCTAAGGTTATATTAGAGTCTGAAGAGGTTTATCGTATTAGCACAAGAATGATGTCAAATGAGATGTCATCAGTGATGTCATTTGAGATGTCATCAGTGATGTCATCAGTGATGTCACTGACCATGTCATGAATGATGTAATATGTGACATGATCAGCAGTGGATTGCGGGTGCGCGATATATAGTTAGTGCAACTAACTATATATGGAATTTCAATGGTTTTGTGTGAGTAAAATAAGGTTTTTTAAATGCTAATTCCTAACTATATATGGTCTATAACCTATGGTTTTTTCAGTGAATTTTCAAGGTTTTGTAAATGCTAATTCCTAACTATATATGGTCTATAACCTATGGTTTTTTCAGTGAATTTCAATGGTTTTTTAATAGCAAATATCATAAGCTGTCGAATGTCAAGTACGTGGTAAGTAAAAACATTTTTGTGTTTATGCACACTGATCTGCTTTGAATGCTGCCCCCCACCCCTCATTTCTATTAGGAGTACTCTCTCTTTGCAGATAGTGAAGGGTAGTTAACGCAGCCCTTTGCCCCCTTTGTAATACGTCGTGCCTGCTTCTCTCTCCATTTGATTGATTGTTCTCTTTGGTTCATTCTCTATTTACAAACAAGCACAGAGTCGCAATACTCTGTTTAGTCTTTGCAGATAGCGAAAAATCGTGTAAAAAAACAAAAGGAATCGAGCAAAATCAGTAGGCCACTAATGGGATCTCTTTTTGACCTCGCTAAAATAGAAACATTAGGAACAACCTGTTGAAAATAGCAATGCGTATGTACATAAGCGGCGTTCATTTGTGTTCACAGTACCCCTTGTTGATTTTTTCAATCGAGCATTGAATTGTTCGAAGTTAATTCTCTTAAGGATCTTCTCTACCTGCAAACGAGGAAGAATAGGAATATTCTCTCTCCCTTTGCAGATAGTGAAGGGTAGGTAACGCAAGCCTTTAACACGTCGTACCTATTTCATTCCTCATTGATTGATTGATTGTCCGAACATTGACTGTTTGGGAATTAGTTCTTTTTGGAGGTATTCCCTGTTTGCAAATAAACGTAGGGAAATCTTTGCAAGTAGTGAAAGGGTACGTAATGCGGACCTTTCTCCCCCGTTGTAATCTGTCATGCCTATCTACTCCCCACTGATTGATGCACCTTTTTCACCCGGACCATTTACTAGAGATACGTCATCTGGCCCGACCAGAGAGCACCCCTAGTGAAAAGGACATATGCAATAATAACGAAGTGATCACTGTATCCTGTTAACAGAAACTTTACCATGAAACAACCTGGAAAGAAAAAAATAGGAAAACGAAAATCAGTAGGCCACTGATGAACATGAACTTTTATTAAACAACAAACAAAGAAACGATAACATAACGTAATGATAAAACCTATTAATGTCCTAGAAACAAGAAAACGTTAAAGTATGCCAGTGGTGAGAGACCAGAAAAACAGTCCGAGAAACCAAATCCGAGAAACCAAATCACCCCTCGCTGTCCCAACTCATGCACTCTGAAAGTTCAAAGTTTTGAGGAGTGCTTGTAACATTGTCTGAAGCCTATTTGCAATTGCTTCATCTTCACTATTCTTAAAGTAAGTGGGGGCTGTTGTGATGCGGTGCCACCCTGAACCGCTTGACGGAGGCCCCCGAGGGACGGTGTCATGTCGCGGACTCGGAGGGGGCGCTTGGCTCCGGCCCCCTCCCCAAGTCGTGTTGCCCTGGTGTGGCCTGAGATCGCCCCCGACATAGGTGGCCGGCTCCCGGGGTCAAGCGGAACTTTTTTCCTTTTGGTGACTCTTCCATTCTTCACCTTGTCCCACAATCCGTTTCACCTAAAGACACGCTGTAGTGGGGCACCCCTTTTCCGTTTCATTTGCCATTCAGCCCGCTTTTGCTACACTGTGCCTCTTCCGCTATTCAGCTGTTTACCGCCCGCTCTTTCGACTACAGCGTCTCGCTCACCATGTACTTGAGTTGCTCCCGCTCTTGCGGTGCAGCGATAGGCGGCTGCCACAGGACTCTCAAAATGGCGGCCATCTCTTCAGATTTGGGCGTGGTCCACTAAATGGGCCTGCGACACCTTGGAACTCGGACGCTTGTCTGCTAGAGCTTGGGCTCCATTCTCGAAAGCGTCCCCTCATCCTTGAAGATTCTACAAAAGTCTTGGGGGCCCCCGACTCCCGCAGGCTTCTGGTGGGGAGCGCCTAGCATGATTGCTCGTGGAATGGCCACGACGGAGCTACGAAATGGTGGTGCTCTCATGCTAACGCCAGCTTCAGTCTGAAACATCCAGAAACACTGTAGACTACCAATTCGATCAGTTCCGGTAGCGCTCCAACGTGACCCGGTAGAGAAGAACTTGCCCTCCCCTCTTTGACTGATGGTTCTTGTTGCCTGTCCCTTCTGTTGTCATTTAACAGAACTATTTAGCCTGCTGAAAGGGGTTGTGTGCCGTCCGCTGGTTGGTGGAGACATTTTGACTATATTCTGGACCTGCGTTGTCGCGTAATGCGTCATATGACGCGCCGCGTTAGAAAGTTTAATAAATTATGAAACACAATAAACAATCCTTAAAAAATAAAAAAAAATAAAAAATAATCAACAAAAGCAACAGCTAGGTAATACACATATAATTTTATCTCCGTGAAGCGGAGCGCTGTTACAGATATATATCTTGTTTCTGAACGTTAATTTCTCAAAATGCACCGAAGCACATATATTGAGACCTAGCAAAGGCACATCGGGCTACCAGTCCCTACAATTTTTCCAAGTTTCGTGCAAATCCATTCAGCTGTTCGATCCTACCGAGAGACAAGATGGCGGCCGCTACGGACTGTTTGGAATGTTTACAGACACCGGAGAGCCAATCAGCTTCGCTTCGCAAAGCTCCGTAACGCGAAAAGTACGCGAAGCGGTGCGCTGTTACAGATATATACCTTTTTTTGAACGTTAATTTCTCAAAATCCACTGGAGCACATATATTGAGATCTAGCAAAGGCACATCGGGCTACCAGTCCCTACAATTTTGCCAAGTTTCGTGCAAATCCATTCAGCTGTTCGATTATTATTATTTTTATTTTTTTTTGCCCCGCGGGGCCCTTTTAAAACCTCCACATCAAACCTAGGGGGTGAGCGACAATGTACTATGCCCCCTTATGGTCATTTGCCCCTTCGCTTTGGCCTCCTCTTGTCTCTCGATCCTACCGAGAGACAAGATGGCGGCCGCTACGGACTGTTTGGAATGTTGACAGACGCCGGAGAACCAATCAGCTTCGCTTCACAAAGCTCCGTTGCGCGAAAAGTCCGCGAACCAGAGCGCTAACCGGTCCGCTGTTACAGATATATATCTTTTTTTAAACGTTAATTTCTCAAAATCCACTGGAGCACATATATTGAGACCTACAAAAGGCACATCGGGCTACCAGTCCCTACAATTTTGCCAAGTTTCGTGCAAATCCATTCAGCCGTTCGGGCTAAAAGTGAGGCCAACCGCCCTATGGAAATTAACATGGGAAAAACGCGTTTTGGGACCCCCCTTTTTTCTCGGCCCCCCCTTGACGAACCCCCCCAAAATTTTCAGGGGCTGCTCAGAAACAAAATGTGCCATTTTCCTGAAAATTTCAGCCAATTCCGTCCACAAACGCCAAAGTTATTAGACATAGAATTTTCAAAAAACCCATAGAGAAAAAATCCTAACTATATATACCTACTGGCGACCGCCAGTAGGTAATATATATATATATATCTATAATTGTAAATTGATACTTGTATAGCGCACTACTCACCCGCAAGGGTCTCAAGGCGCTTGTACGAATACCGCTGTGGAACCCATCCTGGCTTTCCCTGTGAGGTGTCCACTCCTGGGCACCCCCAAGGTGGAGGCCAGGCATCCTTAGCGTTGTGGGGGCCGTTGTGGAGATTAAGCAAGCTATTGCCCAGAGTTGCAGAGTGGGACTCCATGATTGGAATAGGCACCGAGGCGAGAATTATCAGGTCCGTGGAATTTTGAGCCCAAGACCCGCCGAGGCGGGGAATTGAACCCTGGTCCCGGGCTAGACCTCTGCATCAGGGTCTGCCGCTCTAACCATTGAGCCACACTTCTCCACCATAATAGATATGTTCAGGCAATGTCACGGTTCGCGGGTGCATTTGAGACCAACCGTGAACACTGTCCGAGTCCTGACCGCAGGCAGGCAAGACGCAATACTACATTGCCTAGGATCCCTAGTTGTCAGGTTCTGAGGCAGATACGCACCTACATTGAGTGGCGGAACTACAACTCCCAGAAGGCCGTCCTTCTGGGAGACAGGAAGTGTATTTAGTCACGCACAACGCACGGAACGTTGTACTTGATTCTTTGCTGTTTTCGGATGTACAGATGCAGAGCGGCTCTGCATCTCTGGAGTTTCTTCGGATTTCCGTGGAGACGCCATTTACCGAAGCACGGACGTGCTCGGTGCCTTGATCCGCAGCCTGCAGTCTACGAGGAGTAGTGCTGCGGCTAGTTCCTCGTTCTTCATTTTGTCTTTCCTTCTGGAGGGGAAGCGAAGCGCGGACTTGCGCTAACTTCCTTTCGTGAGTATTCCCCGTTCAGCGGAGAGTGTTGCTGGAGGTGCTCTACTGGGGAAGCTCTCATTTGATTTGCCTGTTATCATTGCCCAACTAGCGCTTAGTTCCTGGCAGGGGTTTCCGTACCTGCGGATGCAAGGGAAGGAACCTTGGGTTATTGAAAAGCACTGAAATACTTTTCTCCTAGGAGACTCATGGTATTGTTTTTTGTTCATATGTTTTTTTGGCACTTTTGCGATTTCCCTACTATATCCCAGTGGATTGAAATTAAGGGCTTTACAGGGTACGTACATTTCTATGGATTTCCTTTTTGGTGAAGACAACCATATGGTTCCTCATGGATATTGACCCTAATTAACGAGCGCTAATCTTCTGATTTCTTTGGAGTTGGCTATCTATATCTTTTCTTCTTTGGGGTGCAGAAACTAGGGTATGTATGTGTCTGAATGAAGTCTTGTGGATGTCCATGAGTTATCTGTATATATATATATATTAATGGGCATGTGTTTGGTTATAGGTACCTGTTCAAATGATTTCATGGTCAGAGAGAGATCTGCCACAGAGAACTTATAACGGATACTGTCTGAGAAGGCGTATCAAAGGTATGGAAGTGGAATTAGTGAGATAACACCGAGAATAGTGAGAATCGTTGATCACTTATAATTCTATGTTTCTTTTGTTACAGGTATCCCAATTCCCCCGCTGCACCCTTCCTAACCCTATCCCTTGCTTGATCGCCTCAATACTCTGGACATTTGTCAGTCAGAGAGTTGGGGATGTCAGGAGGTGGACCCCTTTGAGCATCGCCCAGATCCCGAGGAGATTATATGATCCTGCCACTAGTGGCACTGACGTCTCCCTCGACATTGCTGATTATTCTGGAGCCAGAGGTGGAGTCTCAGCGTGAGGAGGCGCTTCTTGTTCTGCTGTGTGGGTCACGGTCTCGTGAGGGTGCGGGTTCGGATGCACAAACTTTTGCTCTGATTCTACTACAGGACCGGAGGCTTCAGATTATGCTTTCTCTCTCTTTACTGCAAAATTAACAGCAGCCAATAAGAACATTCAAAAGACATTGAAAGTAAAACATTCCCAGAATGCCTAGCATCACATTGTCAACACCATAGAGACTAGCCCTATAAATAACTGTCCACACAGGAACACTTCCTCTTTCTTTGCTGCTCCTCCCAGAGTTAAGTGCTCGATTTTATTCTTGCCATAACTCGTATTGCTTTAGTTTATATTGTCTTTGGCTATAATATATTGATGGTTTAAAGCTCTGTGTGTGATTTTAATTAATGAAGTATGTTTTTCTGGTAACGTGCACAATTATTCTGAGATTATCAGTTGGTAGCGCGTCACGCTATCACTTATACCAGGCTCTCGGAAGGTGGCGGTTGTCAACAGAAACAAGCTCTCACCTTCCGGCTGCTTTTTCACCTCACCAGATTCACCACACATCTTAGCAGCGGTGCGTGGAGCCTTCCCTCATCAGGCCTGCATTGTCAGAGAGCCTCACGTCACGTATCCCAATTGGGCTTGTTTTGGGCTACACAATGCTCATTATCGTTTTCCTGCTCGCTCTGCACTTTTTTTCAAACGTGGTCCGGAGCTCAAGCTTGTCCTTCCTGTACCTTGCAGACGCCTATCCTGTGCTGAAGAATAAGGCATGCCATAGCTGTGTGCAGGGCAGGCTATTATATATTGATTTCTTGGCCTCTATGCCCTTTGGAGCTGTTTTTTCTGACAACAGCTTTTCTGAGGAGCATTTAAATTTAAATTTATAATTTATTCTTGCACCAGGGCTGCTCCCTCTTGACGGATTGCATTGGGATCTTGCTGACTTCTCATACAGTCTCTCGCCTTAAGATTAAGCAATGGAAAACTGGTCCTATTTCAAGGAGGATGAGTATGTGTACTATGAGGAGTAGCATGGGCCCCTCCTGGAGGACAACCTTGTTGACGCTTCTGTTCAAGACTCTGTGAATAATGCGGTAGAAGTAGCGGTCCCTAAGACTGTTAACAAGGCGCTTGCGGCCACTTTGAAGCCTATTACAGCGCAATTGGAAAATTTCACTAAAAGACATGGCATGCTCTAACAAGATGCTGGGAGTCCCTCCTCGTCCCCCCAGGGAGGTAACGCCGCTACTGCCAAGACGCCCATTTGGCCGCACACATAGGCTCTGCACAAGCTCCCTCCCCCTTCTCCATGGGATCATCCTTATTCTGGAGCCTCCAGCCCTTTACCCTCATCGTCCAAAGTGTTTACTGATACCGATACTGGTACGGACACAGATTCAACTAGTCATACAGCATCTCCTAAGAAGAAAAAGGCCAAGAGGCCTTCTATCATTACCCAGTCTCCCCCAGTTTATTCGCCCGCTAATCCGTTTGACTTCAACCCACAAGAGACCATACATCCAAGGTCATCTGATTGGGCACCTTCTCCGGAGGCTGAAGATTACATACACCGGAATTTGAGGGGCTTTCAGGAACCGACTTCGGTCGGAATGTACGTGACAAAGTCGCAGAGACTCCCGATATCAACCCGAATATGCTGGCCTTCCTGAAAAAATTCCAGACAGATCCTAAAAAGGGCATCGATCGGGCCTGGCGAGGGTGCCAGGATAAGTTGTTGGATACCATCGGTCCCTTGTCCAAAATCCTTGAGTTAGCCCTGTTAGCCAAGGAGTCTGGCGACCCAATTGACCCAGATTGACCTAGATATTCTCGCTCGTTGGACACAATGTGCCATCTGCTTTTTGGGCAACGCGAATTGAGCCATCTCAGTGGAGCGCAGAACTTACTAACCGAGTTAGAAGCTTCTGAACCAGGTCCCTTGGCAGGTGGCCTCTTGTTCGGGAGCGTTTTGTCAAAGATGTCTCCAAATATATAGGGACTTTCACTTCATTGGACAAGGCTCAGATGAATGTCAAGAGGGTGTTTCACACAGGCCTTTTTAGACAGACCGGGTGAGGCAGTGGCCCCTCACCAGGCCGTCTGTACCAGCAAGGTCCCCCCAGAGGGGGTTACGGCTGCGGCGATTAGCAGGATCCCACCAGAGGAGGCACATTTTACCCCACAAGGCGCTTCATACGGCACCGCTTCAATCGAGGAGGCTAGAAGGGAAACTTCCAGCCTCAAATAACAGCAGATTAACCCTCTATCTCTGTTTCTTCTTTGGGGGGTCGGATTCGCCACTTTCTTCACAATAGGTGCGTCATTACTCAGGATGCCTTGGTTCTCCAGACAGTATTGGGGTTTCAAATAGATTCCTTTCAAACTTCCTCGCAGGAGTATCTCCCCCCCTCTGTATTTTTCCCAACGAGACAAACTTTTTATAGATCGCAAAATAGAAGACTAGCCTACTGCGAAGAGGGGCCTGTGGGCTTCTGTAGCAGCGTCTTTCTGGTGCAGAAGAAGGGTGGCGGTTACAGGTTAGTACTAAACCTGAAAGACTTCAATTCCTTTGTGCTTTACCATCACTTCAAGATGGAGGGGATCTATATCCTAGCGGACATTCTGAGACAAGTGGATTGGTTAGTCCGTCTCGATCTCAAAGACGTGTATCTGACGGTTCCCATTTTTCCGCCCCATCGCAGGTTCCTTCAGCTCCGTTGGTGCGGCAGACGCCTGGAATATTTGGTACTGCCTTTCGGTCTCTCCTCGGCTCCATCGTGCTTCTCCAAGTTATTGAAACCGGTGATTGCACACCTTCAGGAGCAGGGAATACGCTTAAAAGTGTACCTAGACGACATTCTGATAATGGCTCCTTCGGCTTCCCTAGTGACCCTTCACCTGCAGATAACAATGACAATGTTAGAGGGTCTGGGATTTGTCTTAAACAAGTCAAAGTCAGTTTTGGTTCCAACACAGTCGTCCCCCTGCCACCGGCGCCGAGGCTGTGAATCCTGCTTGCTGCCCCCTGCAGGACACCATTGGTTCCAACACAGTCCTTGGAATTCCTGGGATTTGTGATCACCTCTCAGTCAGCCCAGCTTCAATTGCCCAAGCAGAAGCTGAAAGACCTGAAGAAGGAATTGAGAAAAACTCTAGACACACAAGTGATGTCCTTGAGGGCGATTGTTCGCTTAGTGGGCCTACTGGCATCATCCATACAGGCGATTTTTCCGGAACCTTTACATTACCGAGCCCTTCAACGTCTCAAGATCAGACATCTGCAAAAGGGCCTGTCTTACTCAGATCGAGTCCCGCTCAGCGACGATGCCCAAGCGTAGATTCAATGGTGGTTGACACACGTCGACGCATGGAATGGTCGGGCAATCTTCGGATCTCTCCCAGAAGTGGTCATAGAGTTCGATGCCAGCAGGTCGGGTTGGGGAGTCCGCTGTGGGGAGGTGACCACGAGGGGCAGATGGTTTTTCGAGGAGTTGGAGTTGCACATCAATTGCCTCAAACTCCTGGCGGGTCCTTTGCGATTCGCACTCTCTCACCCAGGAAGGTATTGTGTTGTATTCTGCTATGAATGGACAATATCTCCGCTGTGAGGTACATAAACAAGCTGGGGGTACCAGATCCCCGATGTTGGCGGAGATTGCCAAGGTTTTCTGGCATTATTGCCTAGCACATCAAATCACAGTGATTGCGCAGTACCTTCCGGGTCGAGACAATGCAGTAGAAGACTGGCAATCCGGTCATCTGAAAGATTACAGCGACTGGAGGCTTCATCCGTCCTGTTTTGCCAGCTCCAGTCGCTGTGGGGTCCATTCCAAATAGATATTTTTGCCTCTCGGCTGAATAATCAACTGGAGTCCTTTTTCAGTTGGAGGCCAGATCCCCTAGCGAGAGCGACAAATGCCTTCACTCAGGATTGCCCAGTATGCATTTCCCCCATTCATCATGATACCCAGGGTAGTAAATCAAGTGGTTCGGCAGGAAGAGGAGATTGTGATGGTCACCCCAATTTGGAAGTCGCAGCCATGGTTTCCTGTCCTGTTGGACATGGCTTCCGACTCTCGAGTTCATCTCCCGTGCTTCCCGATGATGCTCCAGGGCCCTCAGGGGGAGCTCCACCTGTTAGTTCTCGTGGGGCAGCTGTCCCTGATGGCCTGCAGGCTTTCCGGCAACAGTGGTCGCTGCCAGGAATTTCGGAGCAAGCCTGGGCCCCTTCTACCAGGAGGAGATACGGTTCCGCATGGAAGGCTTGGTTGGGTTGGTGCTTGGAGGGACACCTGAATCCCGTGGAAGCAGATATCTCTCACATATTACATTTTTTATCACAGAAAGCAGCTGATGGTTTATCCTATAGGTCGGTCAGCCATTTCTGCAGGCCATGCGCATTCAGAGGGCAGGTCTGTTGGTATGCATCCAATAGTGTGTAAACTTCTCAAAAGGATACGTATAGCGAACCCTCCTAGCGAACCCTCCTAAGGCTAAGTATACCTATTTATGGGATGTTTCGAAGGTACTGCATCTATTTGAACAATGACCTAGTAATGAATTACTGTCCAGAAAACAATTGTTGGCTAAGTTGGCCATGCTGTTATGTTTATCTGCATGTTGCAGGGTTTCTGAAATTAAAGTGTTAGACTTGGAGGGTAGAATATTTAGTCCTGAAGGTGTATCTTTTGTGATAACTGCTCGCTCTAAAACTTTTTTCAAATCTATTGATTACAATGTTTTTTTCCATTAAATGAAAAACTCTGTGTTGTCAAATGTCTCAAAGTATATGAAGAGTCTACATGGTCACTCAAACCTGCTGGTTGTTCAAGGTTGCTAATCGTCTTGCAAAAACTCTTCAAACCAGTTACGTCCACTACAATTTCTAGGTGGCTTAGATATGTAACGTAGGAGGCCGGTATTTACACCGATTTATTTGGAGAGCATTCAGTCAGAGGCACCATGGCCTCAAAATCATTCTTGTTGGGTACTAGTATACAAGATATCATGAAAGCGGCTGATTGGTCTTCTAGTTCCACTTTCAAACTGTTTTATTACAAACCTGTGGGTGATGTTGCTTCTGTTGTTTTGGATAAGCATCAAACTAGCATAATCTGAAGCCTCAGGTCCTGCAATAGAATAAAAAATTTGCTAGCATTTGCGCCAAGAATTTTCAATTCTATTAAGGACACGGAGGGGAAGATCATCCCGCCCAGGATAATTATTATGATACATAATTGTCATGTTGCCCTCCCTAAGATGCAAGTCAAATCAGTTGTTACGAGTATGTCTTCTTATTTCAGGCAATGACCAGAAAGGCGATTAAACCATCCTGGTGGTCTTTTGGAATGGAGGGGTCTTCTACCTTCAGGCGCTCATTTTACAGTTCCTATTGGATCTCTGGTCTGCTGTGATCAGGATACGTTTGAAATGTTGGACTATAATTCTGTTCAAGTTGGACTCTGCTCTGTGGACAGTTATTTATAGGGCTTGTCTCTATGGTGTTGACAATGTGATGCTAAGCATTCTGGGAATGTTTTACTTTCAATGTGTTTAGAATGTTCTTATTGGCTGCTATTCATTTTGCTGTAAAGAGAGAATAAGCATAATCTTCACCTCCGTATCCTTAATAGAATTTGCACGAATGCTAGCAAATTTTTTATTCTATTTCCCATTTGGAGGCCATTACAATACTCTCAAACTCAACGAGAATCTTCGTGATACAATTTTGAGGTTATTTGCATATCCCGCTCTTGTTTTTGGAATTAAGTACTTTACTATTCATTGCAGGTATTTTCCTATCAGATGATTCATATATTTAAAGTGGATTTCACTGCAACTGAGTTCCTGCCTGTTGGAAAGACACATGTATGTAGTCTATGGCAGGGACCTTGTTATCAGTCTACCCTTTATTCTATCCCCCCCTTGTTGGCTGAGCCTGGTCATATGCTCATGCAGGAAGAAGGAACAACACCTTGACATTCATCCTTCATGAAACTTTATTGCTCAAATTTAAGAAATGGTGAAATGGTGTGTGTGTTATGATTATAATAACAAAACACACAAGAGTACCAGAGGGTCTAGAAGGAAAACAATGGGTTTGTGGTGTGTGAAGCCAAACAACAGTAACCCTTTCAACTGACCTATAGAGAAAGGTATTCAATGACACCCTGATAGATGGTCAGAGATACCCATCAGTCACCATTCGGAAGCGCCCTTCATCATTTCGGATTCTTCCAAAACCATCTACTCAGATGTATTGTTCTCAAAAAGAAGGAGATCAAGTTGTTAATAGATCCCTTCAGTTGAGAAAACAGGTAGTATGGTGGACCACTTCTCAAGGTTAGTAAGTGGTGGAGTGTGGGATGACTGGTGGAGTGCAGTGCAATAAACTGGGTGAAAATAATAATATAAAGAGTGTGTTTAAAATTGGATGAGGGAGTACAGAACAAAATTTATTCGGGTGATACTCACTCCGCCAACATTAAAAAATTTGTTAAGACAGTTGAAGAAATAAACTGTCTAGAAATAGAACCAGGTCAACATGTTTCAGCAATTAACGGACAGGTTTGTCCTTGCTTTCTTCAGGACCTTACAATAAATTTGTGCTACTGCAAAATGTAAAAGAAATAATAAGTGACAATAAGAAATAGATTTCAAAGACAAGTACTGAGGTCACCTGCAGTCTCTAGGTGAAGAGTCTTGTCTTGTTCCTTACAGGTTATGTCGTTCACATAACTCGTAAGAAGTGAAGACCTCACCCCACCTGGCAGTGGCTCAGGAGTAGAGTGAAGCACCGCTCTATCCGTCGGTACTACGAAGCCGGCGTCTGAACCGACTGGGATGATTATAATAACACCTTATGATTTCCATGTGTGATGTTAACATGTTTTCTCACTTCTTATCTGCCTTACTAACAGGGCACTGTGGTTGAGATGCCCCTGATTCCCTCATACAGTTCCTGCGAAGCGTGGTTCAGGTATTTATTGGGTAGGTAGAATTCTGTAGAGGATTCTGGAACAGTGGTTTTGTAATGCTATTTGATGTTCACAGAAATATAATTTACGTGTTAGATATACAGATATATATCTATATCTTTATGTTATTTTTTGTTTCAGCATATACTTTCTCAGTGGCATCTTGAATCCATGGGTCACATTCCTTTGCTTTAGAGAGTGAGAGTGTATGTTCATTGGTGTGCTTCGCTGTAACGTTCTTTTCCTTAACAGGTAAAGTATATTGTGTTCTTGCTTAATACTAGTAGAGTGTGAGGTAGAGAGAGATAATATAAATGCTTCTACAGTATTATTTATTGTATGCTCTCTTTTTCTGGTTTAGCTCTCCCTCCCCACTGTCCCCATCCTTCCCTTCCCTCGCTTGATCGCTTCACTGATCTGTGCTATTATAGCAAACAGACTTGAAGCTATCAAGAGGTGGACATACTTGAGAATCGTTCTGACCCTGAGGAATAGGTGGATCTGACAAAATAATCGGCCCACTGGTTATTCTCCTCCTGATCGGATTATTTGCCTCTTATGGCTACTTTAGAGGATATGTTGGCCATTTTACATGTGGTACAGCAGGAATTAGTTGCATCTGGAGCAGAGACAGCTGCTTTACAGGTTAACGTGGAACACATGCAAAGAAACCCATTTGATGCAGGGAGTAGTTCTCCATTGTATACTCATCCCATTACAGTGGAAATGCCCAATCCGGTACCATTAGCCCCTCCTGAAAGGTATAATGGAGATGCCCACAAGATGCATGTCTTTATCATTCAAGTGTTACTGCATTTCACATGCAAGCCTAAAGTAGTTGCCACCAACCAGGTGACAAGGTGGCTTTTCTTATTTCATATCTCACAGGAGATGCAGTACAGTGGGCAGTGCCCTTAGTGCAACGTGATGATCCCTTACTGGAGGCGTTTGAGCAGAATTCGAGCACATATTTGATAGAAGAGCTTATACTCTTTCAGCAGATCGTGAATTACTAGAATTGATACAAGGAAGCAAAGAAGTCGTAGTCTATATAACGTTTTTCAGAAGATCGGTAGCAGAGACAAAGTGGCCAGAAAAGAAACAGTATGCCTTATTTTATCAGGGTTTAAGAGATGACCTAAAAGACATCCTAGCCCAAATTGAACCTCAACCAGCTTCTTGTACTGATCTAATTAATTTAACCGTGAGGTTGGAGCATCAAATGAATGAAAGCAAGGGTGATAAACATAAAGAGAGTACATTTCCCAGATTTTAACTTTCACGAAATACTGACAAACCACCCAGAATTACACTTGAACCAATGGAAATATGTACTGTTTGATCTTCGCTAACAGTAGATGAGAAGGAACTACGCTGAAAAAATGGTCTCTGCTTATATTGCGGCAAAAAGGACATTATGTACGGGATTGTATTCTGAAACCGCCCATAAATCTACTGGGAGGAAAAAGGTATGAAGGATCCAATGTTAAGAGGGAGACAGAAAACTAAAGTGCTCGGGAAAGACAGAAGGGGTATCCTCGAGCAAGTATTTTGTCCTTTCCTTAGATGGCAGTGGATGTATGGATCAGAAAAGGTTCTTTTTTATTAGTATCCAGATCAAGATAAACGAGGAATGGCAAAGAACCCAAGCTTTGGTTGAGTCAGGAGCTACAAGAACTTTTATGGATAAGACAATAGATCCTCAAATGCATCAGTCCATTAGTAGTTAAATTGGCATTACCATCCAATTTACACTCTCATCCAGCCTTTCATGTTTCCTTGCTTAAGCCTTCCATTTCTCCTGTAGAGAAAATACCAGTTCCTATATGGGTAAATGGCGAGAAGGAGTATGTGGTACGTAAAATACTAGATACCAAGATGAGAGGCCTACGGAGATGGTATTTGGTATCCTGGATGGGCAAGTTTTTGGAATTAAGTACTTTAATATTCATTGCAAGCATTTTCTTATCGGACGATTCATATTCTTATGGTGGATTTTACTTCAACTGAGTTCCTCCCTGTTGGAAAGACATACATATGTAGTCTATTGCAGGTGGCAGGAACTTTATTGCCAGTTTAACTTTTATTTCATCCTGTTAGCTTAGCCTGTTCATATGATCATGCAGGGAGAAGGAACAACACCTTGACATTTATTCTTCATTAAACTTTATTGCTCAGATCTGTCAATTTGTAGTGCCTCTACCAGTTGTAGGTGTTACATTTAAGTGGGAGGTAACATACATAGTTTGTCCATTAAAACCTACCCCTCACATTCATGTAAGAAGTATATCTTGGTTGTGCTGGATCATGCAACCAGGTACCCTGAAGCTGAACCTCTTGGGAACATAACTGCAATGGTGAGAACAAGCGCAAGTAAAATTTCTGACCAGGAAACCAACTTCATCTCTTCTTACATGAGAGAGCCCTACATCAGGTGACACTAAAAATGAATAAAACGCATAGTCATTACCATGTTAACCATTTCTAAGCATCTTACATCTGCAGCATACATTAGTGATGCCTCTGACGACGGAGGTGAAGTAGTATTAGCTCAACTGGATGACAAAAGTAGAAAGCACCCCGTAGTCTTTATTAGTAGGTGATTACTACCCTGAGAGTGAACTCACGTACTTCTGCCTACTATGCCTCTGTGGAATAGGCCTGCAACCAGGACTCTCCAGCCATCTCTGTCCTGGGATTTTCATTTAGTCTGACTCCAGGTGTGACCCATCTCCTCGAATCCAGGAGTTTCTTGGCCTTCGTCTTTTCCTTTTCCCTTGAGGGTTCCAGGTGAGGGCTTGACTGGTGGTTTTTGATGCAGGCTTACAGAGGGTGTGGCCGGTTCAGCCTCAGTATCTTTTCATGGTTTCTTCATGAGAAGAGATTTGGGAAGTCTGCTGCCAAAGGTCGTTGTTGCTGATGGTATTTGGCCAGCAAATTTGGAGTATATTCCTCAAACAGGTGATGATGAAGGTCTGGAGTTTGTTGGTGAAGTTTCTGCTCCGTACAGATGGACCCATTTTATGTTGGTGTTAAAAAGCCTGATCTTGTTTTGCAGCGTTAGGTCCCTGGAGCTCAAGGTTTTTTTTAGCTGAATGAAGGCAGCCCTTGCTTTGCTGATTATTACCTTGACAACGGGGTATGTCCTGCTCTGCCTATATATGACACTGCCCAGGTAGGTGAAGTCCTCATCCTCTTCCAGTGCATCGCCTGCAAGAGTGCCTGCAGTTGCGCTGGTTGTGTTAACCTTCATGATCTTGTTATTTCCACTGTGGATGTTGAAGATAAGTTGTGCTGTTGTGGCTGCCACTTTGTCGGTCTTCTCTTGCATCTGCAGATTGGTATAGGAGAATGGAGCCAGGCCATCTGTAAAGTCCAGGTCTTGGATCTGCGGCCAAGGTGTCCACTGGATCCCATTTCATCTCCTTGCTTTGGATGGCCTCGTGATCTAGTCTATGGTTAGGAGGAAGAGAAAAGGTGAAAGCAAACAACCCTGACAAACTCCGGTCCTCACTTCTAAGGCTTCCATGAGTTTACCTCCATGTATTATCTTGCATGTCATTCCCTGATCAGAGTTCTTGGTGATTCTTACAAGTTTATCTGACTTTCCATAGTGGCGAAGGAGTTTTCAATAGGACTGTCCAAGATTTGTTAAATGCCTTCTCATAGTCGATTAAGTTGATATAGAGGAGGGCGTTGCATTCCATTAACTGCTCAGTGATGATTCACAGTGTTGCCATCTGATCTGTGCAGGATCTATCTTTGAGGAAGCCAGCTTGCTTGTCTCGCAACTGAGCATCGACTTGTTCCTTCATTCTGTTCGGGGTGCCTGGGGTTGATAGAAGAGTTATCCCGCTGTAATTTGCGCAGTTACTCAGGTCACCTTTCTTGGGGATCTTGATCAGATATGCCTGCTTCCAGTCTGATGGCACCTTTTCCTCTTCCCAGATCCTTCCAAACCTGGGGTAGGGCATGTCTACTGATTTTTCGATGTATGTCAATGTATCCTTCAAAGCCTTTGCAGGAAGATTATCAGGTCCAGCTGCCTTCCGGTTTCTTAGATGTTTGATGGCTTGCCATATTTCTTCCTTGGTTGATCTGATGCTGTTGATTGGCAAGTCCTTTCCAGCTGGCTGTGTGCCTAGTGAAGATCGCGGCATAGGCTGGTTCAGAAGTTCTTCAAAGTGCTCCACCCATCTTCGTTGTTGGCCTTTGTTGCCCATGATTGTCTTGCCAGCTTTTTCTTTAAAAGGTCTTTCTGGCTTGCTGTATCTGCCGGAGTGTTTCCTAGTTATGTCATTAAGTTCTTTCAAGGTTCCAAGGCTTGCTGCTTCCTGGGCTTCTGTGGCAAGACCATTGAAAAATCTTTGCTTTTTTTTCATAAGCTTCTCTTTGCTTCCTTATTGGGTTTGCTGTATTCGCCTCGAGCTTTTGATTTTGTTTCCCTTGTTCGGCTTGTGTTGACTACAGCTTTCTTTTCTTTTCTCATCGTGATTTTGCAGAGGGTCTTGGTGGAGATCATCCTTTATGCTGGTGTTTCTTGCCATTCAGTAACTTCTGGCAAGTTGATGTCACTGTTTCTTTGATCTTCTCCTACTGGCTTTCTACTGGGTCTCTGTCATCCTCTAGCTCTTGCAGGACTTAAAGCATGTTATGGAGCATGACTGAATATTCGCTCCGTTTCTGTGCATTTTTGGAGTGTTTGGTTTGTGGGTTCCATGCATGCTTTCTTCAGCTTTAAATTTTGCCCTGCCATGACAAGGTGATGATCTGATGCTACGTCTGCTCCTCTAACCACTGTCACATCTTGTGGGGTCCTTCAGAACATCTTGGCAATGCAGAGATGGGCCATCTGATTCTTCGTTGAATGGTCTGGTAACACCTAAGTTGCCTTGTGTGGTCTTTTGTGTGGGAATGCATTACCGCCTATCAAATACTGTTCAAGGCACAAAGATCTGCAAGCCTTTCACCATTCTCTTTCATATCACCAAGGCCATAGTTGCCCATGACTTCTTCGTACCTAGCGTTGTCACTTTCAATCTCAGCATTGAGTTCCCCTATCAGTATGGTAGAGTCTCTTTCAAGGCATTTCTCAAATATGGACTGAAGTCTGTTGTAAAACTGTTCTTTTTCCTCTTCTTTTTTGTAATTTGTAGGAGCCTAACTATCGATAACATTCATGTTGATCCTCTTTTTCTTTGTGCTGAAGATTTACTATGATGTTTCGCGGACCGTGGGCTTCCCTTCCAATCAGAGCTCTGTTGGCTGCTGGCATTGGCATCAGTGTTACTCCCTGAGTATGTGGGGTTCTCTCTTCCTCATGTCCAAATACAGCAGATTTCTCCCATGCCAGTTTTTCTGTTCGGACTGTGTCCATCTGGTCTCACTGATGCCAAGCAGGGCAAGGTTGTATTTTTTTCATCTCTGCAACCACTTGGGCTGTCTGTAGTGTGGAGAAGTGTGGCTCACCGGTTAGAGGAGGCAGACCCGGATGCAGAGATCAGACCCGGGACCAGGGTTCAATTCCCGACGCGGCAGGGTCTTGAGCTAATAATGTCCACGGACTCGATAATTCTCGCCTCGGTGTCTACTCGAATCGTGGGTTCACACTCTGCAACTCTGGGCAATAGCTTGCTTAATCTCCACTGCGGCCCCACCGCGATGGGATGCCTGGTCTTCACCTTGGGGATACCCACTAGGGGTAATCTCGCAGGGAAAGACCAATACGGGTTCCCAAAGCAAGTGCCTTGAGACCTCATGGTGATAAGGCGCTATACAAGAACATATGATTACGATTACGATTATGATTACAATTGCCTGTCTCGTATCTGGCCCTCTCGCCGCAATGCCAGGATGTCTTTTGGTTGACATTTCTATAGCTGGGATATTTTAAAATGGAGGGAAACCTACCCTGATGAATAACCCTCTTCCTTTTTCTATTGGGCTTGGGACCGCCCATGGTGGAGTTTAAAAGAGTAGAACTGGGTGGCTACTGAGAGGGAGTGCTTTGCCATTGTGAGGGCCTTCCCTATGTTCTGCCCTGATGTGCTTGGCACTAAGTTTGTTGTGCAAACAGATCATAAGCCACTGAAATAATTGATAGCTATGAAAGGAGAGAATCCCAAGTTGTTGAGATGGTCCAGTTATTTGCAAGGGTTAGACTTTGGGGTGGAGCACAGAGTTAGATTGAGTCATTGGAACACTGATGGGCTTTCCTGCCAGTTTTGCAGATGAGCCACCAAAACTCTCCAGGTTAGGAGTTAGTTTGGGGCGTTCTGAGCTGGGAGTGGTGTCTGTTGGGTTTGAAATTCCTCGTCCTGGCAATGGATGCCCGAGTGCCCAACTATACTGTTGTCTGGATCCCCAATACATATTTTTGTTGTCAATAGCTAATATAAATCATGTGTGCGTGTCATGACAGAGGACTGTCTCACAGATTATAGTCTTGTAGGTTGAGAGAAGCACGAGTGCGGTTGTGGCAGCGTACAGTGTAGTCATCAATAGGAGTGAACAGGTCCTCTCTTCAACCTGTCACTGGAGGGAGGACTATAGTCTCACACGTCTTTCAACATTTCTGATGCTGTGTGCTTGACTCACCCCTTGGCCCAAAACGGTTAGATATGAGGGGCTGTGCAGCACAAGAGTGTTGACTGCGCTGCATGCATGTATGCCTGGGGTGGGTACAATACAGGGACAGGGCAGTGTTGTGCAGCTCGTGCATGGTGAGTACATGTGCTTGGTGTATGTGTGCCTGTGAGGGGTACAGTAAATAAGGTATATAGTGTTAGACAGTGAGTGCATGGTGAATGCATGTGCTGGGAGTATGTGTACCTGTGACTGGTGTAGTGCATGACAAGCTAAATACTGTACAGTGCATGCATGTTAAGTATATGTGCTGAGTGGATGTTTGCTTGCTACAAGCACAATGAAAAAGATTGCAGAGTGCTGTCTATGTGTATGTCTGAATGTAGCACAACACATAAAGGCTGCAGTACTGAGCAGAGCACACAGAGTAAATGTGTGTTCTGAATGTATGTGCGTCTGTGATGACACAATGCATGGAGGTCACAGTAGTGGATAGTATGTGTGCTGTTTACATACTCCACGACCACGACCCCTGCTTAAAAACACTCTCAACGGATCATTTTTTCCTCTACTCAACTTCTAGCTCTTCGCCCCCCAACTGAGCAAAATTGCACTCGACTCCAAACTGAAAGCACAACCAATACAGGATGCCCCCACTGCAATTTCTCCCGTCACTTCACTACCCATCTCCCTTCCCCGCCACAGACCAGACCTAACCCCTTTTCGTCAACCCAGTCCACTAATGATTTCACCTTCCTCAGTCTTAACTGCCGCTCACTACCCAAGCACTGACCTTCTTTCAGACGAACAACCAGACTCCCTATTCCTTATGGAGACCTGCCTCTACGAGAGTGCTGGTGCAGACATTGCTGCAGCTCTACCTTCCAACTACGCTATTGTCAGGAAGGACAGAGCCAATAAAACGGGGGTGGTATAGCTATTATTTTTAAAAATCATCTCCAATGTAAATTTGATCCGTTAGATTTTACAAAGTGTGAAGCCACCCTATTTAACTATCCTTAAACCATAATTTCACATTCTCTGGTCTTTTAGTCTATCGCCCGCCAGGACCCCCCTCCGCCTGTGCTTCATCCTTTCCCAACAAAGTAACCCCTTTTCTCATGAACTCCAAAAATGTCTCTGTCTTAGGTGATCTCAATCTCCATCTAGATGACCCCTGTAACTCTATGTGCAGCAATTTTATTTCCGACCTAGCTGCCATGAACATTAACCTCTTAAATGTGGGCCCCACTCTCACAGCTGGCCATCTCCTTGACCCTATCTTTTTAAGCCTTGCGCACATCTATTGTGCCCCTGCAGTGCCCTTAGTGTGGTCCAACCACTTTTTATCTAAATTCTGTTGTGCCCCCCCACCACCTCTACCCTTTCCCTCTCGTCTCTTAAAATTCCCAAAAGAGATTGGAAAAAAATGGATGTGAACGCTTTAAACAAGCTCTTATGCTCCAATCCACCCTATTCTAGCATTGAAGTGCTGTCAGGAAATGTAAACAACTGACTTTCAGATGCTATAAACTCTTGTCTCCCCCTTACTCACAAAAAATGTATGAACCACCGCCCTCCGGCTCCTTAGTTTAACGAATTCCTAAAAGCCGAGAAATCTAAATGTAAACGCTTGGAATGGAGATGGAGGAAAGACTATGCACCTGACTCCAAAGACGTATACAAGAAGACTAAAAAGCTCTACCACAATCTCTCCAACTCTGCAACTCTGCTAGGGCCAGTTTTGTCTCCAAAACAATCTGTGAGGCTGCTAACTGTTCTAGAACTCGCTTTGGGCTGGTCAAAAGAGCATTACTGGCTCTGAGACCACTGCGAAACAGCCGCCCCTCAACAAAAACCAATGTGAAGAGCTTGCACAATTCTTCACGCAAAAAATTGAAAAAATCTACACAGAAATCGCTAAATCACACTCCGACAAGACCCCGCAGTCACATTCAATTATCCCGTCTCTCACCACGCCTGATCCTTTCCAAACTAATCCACCCCACACTAGCTCACATTTGGATGCTAGGCCGCTTCTCAACTTCGACTCCCTGGAAACTATTTTAGGGAAAGTAAAATGCAGTTCCCCGATAAACACTCTTCCAATCCCAATAATAAAACAGCTTGACAACCTTCATCTGTCCATTATTCTAAAAGCGCTAAATTCCTCCCTGCTCGAATCCACAGTCGCTGCACATTGGAAGCACGCCATGGTGACCCCTCTCCTGAAAAAGCCCCCAGCCGACCCAAGTGTTCTCTCCAACTACCGTCCAATTACTCTTCTGCCAGACTGCTCCAAAATTCTTGAGAGAGACATTCATTCCCATCTCTCTCAATTCATCGAATCTAATACTATCCTTCACCCCTCTCAATCCGGCTTTAGAACCGGATTTTCCACTGAAACCACAATGCTGGGGGTCACGGAGAAGCTGAGACAACACCTTGATAGAGGAGACACAGCCGCGCTCATACTGCTCGACCTCAGTGCGGCGTTCAACACGATCTCCCATGCCATACTCATTAACACACTAAGCGAGCTAGGCATTTGTGGCATTGAACTGGATCTCCTCTTTTCTAGCCAACAGTACCTTCCAAATCTTTTCTGCCACGGCCAATTCTAATTTTCACTCTTCACCTTATGGGGTACCCCAATGATCTATTCTTAGTCCTCTGCTTTTTAATTTATATGTCAGGCCTTTAGCGCACATTGCCGAACAAGCCGGCCTAACCCTATTTACTTACATCGATGACTCCCAGATCACCTTTTCCCTTTCGAGCAGGGACCTCTGCTCGACATCTCTCCTTCAGTCAGGCTTAGGGAAAATTGCTACAGGGATGAACTGTAACCTTCTCAAACTGAATGGCGAAAAGACGTAAATAGTGATTCTCGATAAAAAGAAAGACCTGTGGGGCCCGTCACATTGGCCTGCTGAGATGGGCACCCTGCCGCTGCCCTCCAGACACGTCCATAGCCTGGGAGTTACCATTGACGATTCCCTAACCATGCACCAAGAGGCAGTCATGGTCTCTGCCGTCTGTTTCACCATCTTGAAATGGCTTAGGAGAATAATCTGGATGCTGCCAGGCAACACCCAGAGATCAGTGGTCCATGCCCTTATGACATCTCGGCTGGATTACGGTAATGTCCTCTATTTGGGCTCTAACAAGGTAGTGATCAGAAGACTGCAGCTGGCTCACAACTCTGCCGCGAGACTACTGTGCAGGGTTCCCAAAGCCTCTCCCATTTCCGGCTACCTCTGCGATCTACATTGGCTCAGGGTTGAGAGTCGTATCAAATTCAAAACCCTGAGCTATATGTTTAAAATCAAAATGGCACGGCTCCACAGTACTTACAATTTCTTGTCCGTCCCTATACTCCCACACGCCATCTACTTTCTACAACTCATGGTAATTTCACTGTACCCAGAGTCAAACTCTCCAGGATGGGTGGGAGATCTTTTTCCTACCTTGGTCCAATGCTATGGAACTCTCTCCCCCAGACATCCGCAAAGAAACCATCTACACACGCTTCCGCAGATCCCTTAGGACCTGGCTATTTAACCAATAAGCTCTGTCTATCGTTATAAATAAGCTATTACCTGCACTTATCCGTCCAGTGTTGGGAAACCCTTTTGGGTAGCTGCCGCGCTCTACAAACTTAATAAATAAAATAAAATAAATAAATAAATACTCTGAGTGCAAGTGTGCCTACAGTGATAAAATACATGAAAGACCATGGTTCCATTTTGGGAGGTCCAGGCCTCCATGGTGATATAGAGTGGAAGTAGAGCAATACCCCCAGACAGTTTTGTGTATTGTTGCAGTCCTGTGAGTTGGGTGGAACACATACTGGAGAGGAGAGTTTTCCCCTCTACACTTCAAAGGGTGCTCTTTGATTCCATGAGAAACCACAAGGAAATGGGCTGGACACATCTTAGGATGGAGATTGGGCTGGGAAGGACATCATAGAAAATAGGACTGTGTGCTATGGGCTAACCTTTTGATGCACATGACACTATGGCTAACATTCAGGTGTGAACTCTAGTCACTCCCACGGCCTGTGTTGTGGGACTACCAGCTTCTGGGGTTCTCCTGCTGTGGGATAGTCTTTCAAGATGAAGATGGAGATTAGAAGGGTGTACTTCAAAATAAGCAGAAACCCAACATAAAACATCAAAGATCCAGACCATAAATCACATTTGGAGTCCGGAAATGGACTATAAGAAGGGGATATTGAGACCCAAGAATGTATTACCTGCCAAGCAGCCAGGTGGCTCTGCAAGAGTTCTGCCTGTGGTCTGGACTGGGGTCCAATACCTACTAGTCTCCCTGCTTGGTGAAGGGACATCTCCCAGTGAATCCAAGAACACCTGCTGTAGAGCCTGAAGCACCAGCCCCTGCCTGCTTGCTAAGATCAGTGCGACCTGTGAGGGAGGGGAGTGCGAGGCTCAATTGGGAGCCCAGCCAAGTGGGAGGTGTGAGAAGACAGCTGCTGACCAATCCGGCCCTTGCCCCTGTGTGGATTCCAGTTGGTGACCCAGTCAAGAGAGGATGCCTTGAAGATAGCCATGAGCTGAGTGCTGTGTGAAGAGACTGATGGCCTCTGCAGCGCTGGTTCTGGCAACCCTATATGCCAGAAGGGGCTGCTGTGGAAGGTATTGCAAAATACTTTGGGCCAAAACCTATACGAAGCCTGGTTGCAACACAGTATGCCAGGAGGGGCCGCTATGGTAAGGACTACCATGTGGTGAGGGTCCAAGCATTTACCAGTAGTGTTACGGCTGCCCCGTAATACAGGAGGGGCTGCTAACACCCAAGCTGTTAAGAGAACTGTGAACCACATGACCAGTAGCTCACCACGAAGCATCGAGGAGTGTTCCTGAGTTTTCCTTGTGATTTGAAGATAACACCGTTGATACATCGCCACATCACCAGGACCCAGCCAGGAACAGTGGAATTCAAGTCCCCTCCCCTTCACAGGATTACTGTGCAGGTAGATTACCAGAGCACGTCCAATCACTGCTGGGGCTGGCACTTCTCGCTCAGAGGAGAACCCATGTGCAGACGACACTCCAAACAGGACTGGAGCATTGTGAGGGCTCGTGGTTGGGCCACCGTAAGCTTCTTCACTGCTGGAGGGGTTAAAACTGGTTACGGGCCTGTTAGGTATCAGGGGACTTGCTGCTAAGGGTATTACGACACCAAAGGCCAGATGTACGACCCTTACATTTTGCGACTCTCAAAATGCGTCCCTTTGCGACCCACAAAATGCAATTTATAACGGTGTCTCAGACACTGTTAGTGATTCCATAATGTGGTCGCAAATTGCCTACCTGATTAGTGTTCATGAGGCAGGTGCCATTTGCGACCCCATTAGGAATGGCCAGCCCTCACAGGAATGGTGGCCTGCTGGGATCACCAGACCACAATATCTTTGACTGCTTTTTTAATAAAGCTGTTTTTTTTTAAGTGCAGCTGTTTTCTGTAAAGGAAAACGGAATGCATTTAAAAATGAAAAATTAAACGTTTCTGTTTTATTTTTTGAGAGCAGCTGGTGGTCCCTGGGATCATTGCCTGCTCCTAAAAAATATTTTTGCACACTCACAAACGGTCGTACGTCTGGCCCCAAGAGTCACAAAGGTTTAGCGTCCGGTTACTTTTGTAACGTTAACCAGATGCTAAACCTTTTTGAGGATTAACAAACCAACGCTAATTAGTATTAGCTTTGGTTTGGATGGGAAAGTAACGAAAAGCCGCGTGAAATACTGCTTTACATTACTTTACTTCAAGGGGGATTTACATGGGCATTCCCATGCAACCACCCATGCTTTTTGATGCTAAACCCTATCTACTAACATGAGTAGACAGGGTTTAGCGCCAAAAATTAATGCGGGGTGGAAAGCAGATGTTAGGAGCAGATATTAGCATGTCTCCTTTTCACCAGTGGCTTGCAGGGAACTAGAGTGGAGGGGAGTGGGGTGGGGGTACAAAATAAAAAATAAAACACCTCCTCGCCGCGTCTTGAGTCCTCAGTCGTCTCTCCTCCGTTGTCTCTAGTAGTCTCTCTGTGACTGGAACCAAGAAGCACAAAGGCTCCTTCCCGTATGCCAATCACAGTGCTGCAATGATATTTGAAAGTTGCGATCACAACACACTACTGAGTATCTACTTGGAAAAGGCAGGTTTGAAAAATTAAATGATGTCATTTGCAGAACTATAGCCAGATTATATGGTAAACGGTAGGGCATGTATCTTATGAACAGACTCTATCAGCTATATATTTTTTTTGTTTGAAATTGTCCTAAAAATGCACGTTTTGCACAAAAACATCTCCAGATTTTGAACCTGGAACACTACTCACCTCACCACGAAAGGACTGGAAAATTGAAGAGGGATCTATGAAAGCCTATGACATGAAAGCAAATGTATGCAAAAATTGGGCTTTAAATGTAATATTTTTCCCCATTTGTTATTGTTTTCTCCGGAAACAGAATGGCAGAAAAGTTGTCTTGCTCAGGGAAAATACAATTAAAAAAAAGAACTTGCACTCACTGAAATTGCTCACCTCACGTGAAGTGCTGCCATCCCCAAAAAAGTGCTGCTCGAGCGGATGGCCCGCCTCACCGCCCTGGCTACACCACTGGGTATATGACAGCTTTTCTGCTGTTCCACAGTATTCACCAAGCAGAATGTGTGCCTATGTTGCTCATTTGGCTTCTGATAGTTCTTCCTGTAGCCCCACTCCTTAGTTTCTTCTGCTACTGCTGCTGCTGAGCCTGGACCTTGAGACCCGCTTTCTTTAGACCTGCTCTGCGGACTGGCTTTGCTGCTAATAAGCTTTGAGCACTCGACCAGCCAGGTTTGGTAATGCTTTGTCTGGCCTTGAGTTACGCCTGCTCTCCTTGGTCTCCCTGCCCTAGTGTGTTGTGCCAAGGAAATGGCCTTTAGTGGCCCACACTGTCCATTATCCAGACTATCTCACTGAGGCTCTGTGCTGACTGCCTGGCCTACAGTCAAATTAGGAACTTGAAGGTGGACTGCCCAAAATAGATTGACCCCAGCCTAGATAAAAGCCCACTGTCTAGCCTGAATATACTTCTGGAGCTAATATCAGGTAGCTTTAGTAGTGGGTATAGTAGGAGAAATGGTAGGGTCTCAGGAATAAAGGACACTTGTGTTTGCTGCATGTCTTTAAGCTTGCCTCATAAATCATCTGCACTTGTTTGGCCCCGTGGCCTTGAACTGGTGACATTTATATTGGAACCTACCATTGAGCAAACTTGTCATAAAAACATAAAAACACAATTCAGTAACTCAGGCCAACCACAAAAAATAGTGACAATGATGCACGATGTCATGACAAGGATGTGTACATACTTGTGAGTATCCTGTGTAACGCAACTGCTGCTCATGTAAAGCTCTCTGATAATTTTGGGTCGAATTTGCGCTGTAAAAACGTCAGCCACCCAAAAAATGTGAAATTGTCATTGCATTGCTCCGCTTTGTAAACATTCAGAAACATGCTTGCCTTACAATATATATTTCCTTATACAACATAGCTGTATGTTTTCTCCTTGTGTGGCAGTGTATGAAGGTTTGATTTCGCAACCTTATAGATTTATGTATACATGAACGCTACTAAGAATGTCCCTCACTTCACCCATTACCCTTCCCACCATCCTCTCCAGTCAGTCTTTGTCCTTTTTGGGTCGATTGTTTGCTAAATACATCTTGTGGATATTCAGTAGGGTTCTCTGCAAATGCATTCCACTTATTGCTTACCATTGCCCTGGGCATTTCCAACTCTCATTTTCTGGCTTTCTGTTTGCTTGCTTTATTTATTTCAGGCTGGTCAGTTTCAGTTGGTCCCTCCCAAGTAGCAGATTCTTTTTACACTACCGCTCCTTGTAGTCGTCCATTATTGTTACTTTCTATAAACAGGCCTGTACATTTTGTTCTTTTCTAGTCACAATTGCTCTGCATTCAAAGTGGTCAAATGTCAGGCTCTGTCTTCTGAGGGAGCTTGGTGTTTACTTTTCATTCTCTGGCTTCAAAGTGAGAGGATGTATGTGACAATCTTGCTGGATACTGCAGTTATGAACGTTTTTTTCCTAGCCCACAACAACATTTAATTGAGTTCTGCGAGCATTTCAGAATATATCAAAATTAAGAAAGCACAAATAAATCTAATTTTGTGTTAATACTGAAGTTTATTGTTGACATATACTTTAATATGAGCAAAACAAATCAATACACAAGGTGATGCATTTTCCACATGTAAATGTTTCTGCGCTGTGTAGTTTTAATGTAAACCTGCATGTCTGTGAAAATGTAATGGTCATTTGAATTAAAAATGTGTTGTCTGTAATCTCAGTGTGCTACCACACCATGCATACTCCACTCTACCCCCTCTACTCTACTCTGCACTTCTCCACACCACTACACTATAATCTGCACCACTCCACTGCACTCTCTGCCAATGCACTCTACTCCACTCTGAACCACTCCACTCTACACCAATGCACTCCATGTCACTTTACTCTACACCTCTCCTACTCTTCTCTGCACCACTGCATTGTATGCATTTGAACTCCATGCCTCTCTACTCTAAACCATTGCACTCTGTGCTACTGTACTTTATGGCAATGCACTCTACTGCACTCTACACCACTGTACTCTATGACACTCTACTCTGCAACACTGCACTCTCCACCACTGAACTCGATGCCACTCTGCTCTGCACTACTGCACTCTATGCCAATGCACTCTATGCTCCTTTACCCTGGTTCACTGCACTCTATATCACTACTCTCTGCAGTTCTTCACTCTACCCCACTACACTCTGTGGCACTCCATTGTATGCAGCAATACTCTACTCTGTACCACTCCACTCAATGTCCCTGCACTCTACACCAATCCGCTGCATGACACTCTAATCTACTCTGCACCACTCCACTTCATGCACCCGAACTCTGCACTACTTTTTCATTACGCCCCATACCACTCTACTCAACCCCACTGCACTCTATATTGCACCACTCCACTCGATGCCACATCACATTCTACTGTACGTCACTCTATGACATTCTGCCCCACTCCACTCCATGCCACTGCACTCTATGCCTCTCTACACTAAACCACTGCTTTCTACACCATTGCATACTAGTCCTATGTGCTCTACACCACTCTGCACCAGTTCACTCTACAACACTGTACTCTGCAAAACTGCACTCTCTGCCACTGAATTCTATGCCACTCTACTCTGTATCACTGCACTATACACCACTGAACTCTACAGTACTCCATTCTACACCACTGCACTCTTCACCACTCCACTGTAAGCCACTATACCCTATGCAACTGGTAGATGGAAATAAATCAGACGTTTACCCTTTTGCATTTGGTCTTCTCTTATAATAATCTGCAGGACAAACCTATTATTGGTTTGTATGTCCAATATATGGAGCACAAAGCAGTGCCATCATGGCACACTTATGATTGTGATGAAATAATTCATTCCGTAAGAACGTATTTTAAATGGGGAGATCATCAAAGCAAAATCAGTGGAATTATGCACTTTTGATAGCTATGCATATCGTTTTTGATAATTCATATTTTCAACATAAACTATAGTTTTGTGCCATCATGTTAACTCAATATCGCCAAATAATGAACTGATAAAATGAATGTATCTGTTGTAGTTCAAGCATAAAATAATGCCAGACATGTCAGGTCTGGTGGGTCAACAGGCAGATTATTATTAACAGAATTTATAATGCACATGGCTATTCCAAGGAGTGTCCCAGCGTGAACCCTACTAGGCGGTTAGGAGGAGCAGGATAGTTTATTTAAAGAGCACGTTTTTCAGTTTCTTTCTAAATAACCCCAGATCCCACACAGTGTGTAACTCAGTCGGGAGCTGATTCCAGGCCACCACATTCAAACAGGTCAATGACCTGCCACTAGCCCTTTGTTTGAGGACCCTAGGAGTGCAAGCCCTTAGCTTATTTGAGGATCGCAATTACCTAGACGGTGAATAGAAGCTGAATCTTGATCTCAAATAGGACGGGCCATTACAGTATAAGGCAGAATGCACCACTACCATGCATTTAAACTTCACCCTTTCTTTCACAGGTAACTAATGAAGATCACTGAGATGCAGCATGACATTAGCCCTCTTAGGAAGGTTGAGTAGCAACATAGCTGCCGCATTCTGGATCACCTGGAGTTTAGTGAGAAAATTGCCTGAGAGGTCAACATATAGCACATTGGCATAGTCAATGCGAGATGTAATCAAGGCTTGGATGACCGTTTTCCTAGCATGAACAGGAAGCAGCGGTAAGAATGTCTTTAGTGCTTTCAAAATCCCAAAACATATTCCCGACAGCCTTTAAATTTGACATCCAAAGCACAACTTATCATCAAACCATATTCCCAATTTATTTTTACCCTCCAGGGATTTGAGTTTGACCCTACTGTCACAGGTTCTAATTCCAGTGGACAAGCTCATCCTTTCATCTTACATTAAATTGATAAAATGAGTATCATTGCATTATGTAGCGACAAGTATCTTTTATATGTCAGTAATGCCAAGTGTCCACTTAAAGGGTAAACACTGACCTCAAAAGATATGTTTTGAAATAGATCTTCCTGTTGGATTGAGACGATCTCGTTAGTTGACCGATAATCTTCAAGATGTCAGATGGGAGACCTGTAGATCCAGAAGTATCCAGTGCTGCCTTGCCGGAGTATTTATGTGCCTTGAAGTGTCACACACCCAATTCGCTGAATTATGCATGCGTCTCCTGTCAGATGTTTCAGCTACAAGATGTTTAGTCCGCATGGCAGAGTGTTCACAACTGAGAACCAAAGCTCAAATATGTAAAAACATTCAAATATTTACACTTTGCCTTGCCAGCATGCCTTCTATAGCCAAAGAGGCGTTTGCAGTTGTTTGACTGGGAATCTTGATTCTTTCAGTTGCCAATCCTCCGACTTAGGGGCATATTATCAAGACAGGCGATAAAATTATTGCCGTTTTAGCAGCAGAAAACTACCGCTAAAACGGCGATAATGGGCTTGATAATATGCTCTATGGAATTCCAATTGAAGCCCATGTTAAATGTGAAGGACATTAAACATGGACTTCAATTGAAATTCCATAGAGCATATTATCAAGCTCATTATAGCTGTTTTAGCGGCAGTTTTCTGTCGCTAAGACGGCGATAATTTTATCGCCTGTCTTGATAATATGCTCCTTTGTGTTTGTAGCAACTTAGTCAAACGCACATTATTCAATATTCATTTAATTTTTCAAATATTTTTTCAGAGGACAACATATTTTAGTTGTGCATTTCAATACATAAAAAACGAACACATTTGAGAAAAAACTGATGAGGACACACTAAAACAATTTCAACACCATGCATTTGGCCAATTCCACATTCATATCACATTCATACAAGCATCCATCTTAAATACAAAAAAAGGAAAAGATGAAAACGGTCCCTTTATCACAACTACGTGTATACCTCCCTACACTTGCCTTACTGTATCTTAGGTGCTTTACAAGCCTTTGACGGATCAATGGAAGGGCAATTAGTCCTTTAAGTACATAGGACAAGTCATCTAAAAAGGATGTACTTTTCGTGTATGTTTAAAGGATGATGCAAAAGGGCAATCTCACTCACAGAACACGACTGTGGGGTATGAGAGCCTTTCTGGAATAAATAGGGAAATGTTGAGGCACAGCTTTGATATTTGAATGAAATATTGTGAAAAAAAATATTGTGATACAAAAATATCGGGATATCAAAAAAATCGTCAACAGGAAATTCAAAGCATATAATATTGTTTTTGGTGTTGTGTTTAATATCACTGTAACAAATATCTATGTAGAAAATATTGTTTATGTAAATCTAAATTAATATATAGTTGATTTTAGTCTGTTTGATTTGCATGCTTATTATTTTTTATTGTTTTGTGTTTTAAGTAATATATTTTTTTAGGTATGTTATTGATGAAATTTGTATTCTTAGGTTTATTATTGTATACAAAAATTTTTTTTTTGCCGGATATTGTGTTTTTAAAGGATAAGGGTAGGGAGATTTAAAAAAGAAATCTATTTTAAAATACATTTCAAGTCAATTATTTTAAAGATATACGAATTAATAATTTAGAATTTTTACAATTAGTTTGAAATATTAATGAATGTAATACATTTTAATTATATATTAATGAAGATATATATTCATGGTATTAAACAAAAAAAAATGCACAGGGCCTTATTCTAAGTTTGGTTGACCTCTTACGGGCCACCACGCCAGCGCTTTGTCGGAGGACTGCAAAGCCCAGAGCAACACTGCCAGCTGGATTACATTAGTAATCCTTGACGGGCAGGTGGGTGAGTGGTGCTGCAGCGGTGTCACAGCAGTGCCTGTCTAAAGCTCATGATGGCGAAGGAAGGTGGTGGCAGAGTCCCCCCTGACTCGTCTGCGGTACAGCCATTAGGTTCCTCTTACTGATATTTTATTTTAAACATACTTTCGCTGGTATTTTATTTTAGTACTCTGTTGGTGCTTGTAACTTTGGTCACAGTGACGCCTGATTTTAGTGGAAAGTGTAAGGGGGGCTGTTCGGGTTCACTCACCTGATTGCGGAGGCCTAGACTTGGTGCACTATCCTTCCTGCCCTGGTCCGACGCGGCAGCTAGTACCGTTGCGCGGAGGGCAGGGTAGGGAGAGACGGGCACTTCCGCGTACTGCGGTTAGCGATCTAGTTGCAGGGCGAGACCGGTATATAGGCAGCTTGGTCTCACGGCCGCGCTACGGTGAAGTAGGGCGGTGGCAGATTCCCCTCTGACCCATTTGCAGTACGGCCATTATTCTCCTTTTACTGATATTTTATTTTAAACATACTTTCACTGGCATTTTATTTTAGTACTCTGTTGGTGCTTGTAAGTTTGGTCACAGTGACACCTGATTTTAGTGGGAAGTGTAAGGGGGGGTGTTCGGGTTCACTCACCTGATTGCGGAGGCCTGGGCTTGGTGCACCGTTCTTCCCTTCCTGGTCCGACGCAGTAGCTAGTACTGTTGCGCGGAGGGCGGGGTAGGGAGTGGCAGGCACTTCCAAGTACTGCAGTTAGCGCTCTAGTTGCAGGGCGAGACCGGGTATATAGGCAGCTTGGTCTCACAGCCATGATACAGCGAAGGAGGGTGGTGGCAGAGTCGCCCATGACTCGTTTGTGGTAAGGCCATTAGGCTCCTCTTACTGATATTTTATTTTAAACATACTTTCACTGGCATTTCATTTTAGTACTCTGTTGGTGCTTGTAACTTTGGTCACAGTGACGTCTGATTTTAGTGAGAAGTGTAAGGGGGGCAGTTTGGGTTCACTCACCTGATTGAGGAGGCCTGGGCTCGGTGCACTGTCCTTCCCGCCCTGATCCAACGTGGTAGCTAGTACCATTGCGTGGAGGTAGAGCCAGACTCTTCTGCGTACTGCGGTTAGCGATGTAGTTGCATGGCGAGACCTGTTATATAGGCCACATGCCGCAGCGGACGCGCAGCGGACGTGCAACGCCGGCGCGCTGAAGGCATGCCAAAGGGAAGCCTGTCTGCGCCTGTTCGCGGCCGTTCCGGGCTAGGGGCCAGAACCTCTGTCGGTTTTGAGGGGAGGAGGTAGTATAATACCCAGCAGTTGTTTGCAATGTGCCCCATGATGGGGGTAAACTGTAAACATAGCATTAGGTTGGATAGTAACAACAGGAGGTGCAATCACTGCGCCTTCTCTGCAAGCCACCAGTTGAAGTCCAGGGACCTCGGACAGTCTCTGAGGTTTTCCCTGATTAACTGTAGATCGTTGAGGAAGAACAGAGTAGAAATACACGACCACCTGTTAGATGGTCAGATGGAGGTACTCTTCCTCACAGAAACGTGGCTTGACGAGGATTCTGCCCTAGAAATTCTAGAGGCACTCCCCCACGTTTATGGAATTAATAGGGTAGATAGACCCACGGGGAGGGGAGGAGGTATTGCTATAGTCTACAAACACAAGATTCAATGCACCCTCGAGTCTGTATATATGGCGGATACTGAAGCGGGATTCTTTTCTATTTCAGCATCAAACAGTCATGTTATAAAGGGGTTCTTAGTCTATAGACCCCCAGGAACACCTACTCGGTTTGCAGCAAGTCTGATTGAATGCCTAATTCAACCTGCCCTCAGGTATGAGAAGCTATTATTACTGGGGGATCTGAACCTCCATTTAGATGAGGCCTCCAATGCTGGGGCTCAAGAGATTCGCCAGGAATTAGCAGCACAACAGATGTTCCTAAAATCAGAGCTCCCAACATATCACCGGGGCCACTTACTTGACCCAATTTTTGCAAATTGGGAGACTCTAGAAATAGAACCCCCGCTCCCCGTGGTATGGTCAGATCATTTCATGATTGCCTTTAAGTTGAAGGTGCCTGTATTAAAAATTCAGGTGAAGGTGGACAATAAGGAAAGGCGAAGGAGGTGGGCAGGTTTTTCCTTAGAGGAATTCAACCGGGTTCTTGTGCAGGACGGGCCTCCGGGTGGGCTGGAGATAGAGGTAGCCTGTGAGGCCCTAGACAGATGCATTACGCAGACATTTGATTGTACTGCTCCCTGGTCTACAAAAGGGCCAGTGAGACAAACAAAATCTTCCCCATAGTTTGGGGATGAATTGAGGAAGGAGAAGGCTGCATGTAAGCGACTTGAGAGACCCCGGAGAAGAGGCTTTCTGGCGACAGACAGGCGTGAATACATAGCCAGTCTTAAGGGATATCATGCCATAATCAGGAGTACTCGGGCATCATATTACAGGGGGAGGATAGAGAGAGCGGAAAATTCGGTTAAGGAGCTATTCACCATTTTTAAAGAAATATCCGCCTTATCTAGTATTGCCGCACCCGTGACAGGATCAGAGGAATCCTGTAATCGGGTAGCAGAGTTCTTTGCAGAGAAGGTGGAGAAGATTTATTCTACCTTGGAGCTAGGGAAGGGTGTGCGGTTGATGAGGTACCTGGTAATAAAATTGGGACAGACTGTCTGGATGCCTTTATCGTTCCCTCCCGAGATTCTTTAAGTAAGGCAGATGCTAAGATCAAATCTGGCCCTCCTAAAGACCTGGCTCCGCCAAAAGTACTGAGAGGTAGCGCTGAGATTTTAGAGCCTTATACTAGACACCTGTTAGAACTATATTTTAGTTCAGAAAAGGTGCCTAAAACATGGAAGGAGGCAGAAGTGCTCCCTCTGAAAAAAAAAGCCCAATGTCAGATTGGTGCAATTGGACAACTTGCGCCCCATTTAGCTCCTACCCTACTTCGCTAAGATCGCGGAAAAGGTCGGTAACAACCAACTGACGGCCCACCTTGGCACGTATAAGTTGCTTCACCCCACCCAATCAGGTTTCCGTGCGTCCCATTCGACTGAATCAGCTCTGCTTTTGTCCACTGAGACCATACGGAAATATGTGGATGAGGGACAGACGGCGGCATTAATTCTACTCGATTTAAATGTCGCATTTGACACTGTAGCGCATCACACGTTGCAGCAGTGTCTTAAAAGGGGAGGGGTGGTTGGTATAGCCTGGACATGGCTGGAGTCCTTTTTGCAAGATCTTAGTTATCAGGTGGTACAGGGACCACATCAAGCAAAAGACATCATGCTGAAACAGGGAGTGCCACAAGGGTCCAGTCTCAGCCCGACTCTATTCAATCTCTATGTAGCCTCAGTGGCTGAGATCACAGAAAAAGTTGGGGTGGAAGTCGTGTCCTATGCAGACGACACTCAACTGGTCGTGGCACTGACGTAACCAGTTGAGGAGGCAGCAATTAATTTTACTACATGTCTGCAAGAATTAGCGGTTTGGATGGCTAATAACTGCCTCAAACTGAACGGAAACAAAACAGAGGTGTTGATCGTAGGGAAAGCTCCGTCAGTGTGGACTTCAGCTTGGTGGCCTCAGATGCTGGGCCCTCTGCCTGCCCTAAGTGAACAAGTTAGAAACCTGGGGGTTTGGCTCGACACTAAGATCTTGTTTCAGCACCACACAAGATGGTTTGCAGGCACTTGTTTTGGTATCCTGCAGGGTCTCAGAAAGACCCTGGACCTGCTACCAACCACAGCCAGGAAAACCATGGTCCATGCCCTAGTAACATCGAGGCTAGACTATGGCAATATCCTCTATCTGGAACGAATGCTGGGTGCATCCAGAGGCTGCAACGTATACAGAATGCAGCTGCTCGCTTGGTTTTGATGCTGCCTAAGAGAGCCACTTCTAAAAAGGCCCTGGGCACGTTACATTGGCTGCCAATTAGGGAACAGGTGCTGTTCAAAGCCCTCTGTGTAAGCCACCGGTTTACACAGAGGAAAGGGCCCATCAACCTTTATAACCTATTACCTTATACAACCAACCTGGCATTTGAGATCTAGTGGGAAGGGGCAGGTTAAGGTCCCTAAAATCAGAAGTGCGAGGATGGAAGGGCGCTCCTTCCCCTTTCTGGCAGCACAACAGTGGAACAGACTCTCTTCGAGGCTTCGGTTGGAGACGTCAGAGGTGGTGTTCCGTAAAGAGCTAAAAACTTACCTCTTTCCTAGTGGCTAGGTATGAGCTGTGTATCTGGGGGGGGTATGAAATATTGGCTCTGAGGGGTTCTGCTAGGTCTGTACCGTAGCGCGGGGACACACTAGCTTAGTGTAACCAGGCGCCTTATAAATGTACTTATTATTATTATTATTATTATTATTATTATTATTATTATTATTATAATTATTATAATTATTATTATTAATATTATTATGATAGGAGATCTTAGACACTGCTGCAGCACATTCCTGCAAGGTGCAGCATGCACCAAGTGGTGTATGTTGCACATGCAGGAAATGGGGTGCAAATCGAGAGAGGGGCATAACATGTGGCTCCCTTATGCTACCCCTGGCCCAGAGGCACAAGGGGTCTCTGTTAGGGCCCCTTTCGTTGCCTCTCTGCCACCCTTTTCATGGTGGGCTCACACCCCATTAAAAGGGTGGAGGAGAGCCAACTCGGAATATGCTTGGCGGTGCTGCAGTGGCAAAACCGTTACAAAAGGGGATGATGGACGGAGCGTTTGTATAAATCAAACACTCACCCCCAGTCAACTGATCTGGGTTTAATCCATCACTATTCTTTAGTTCACTCAGCCACCCCAGTTCAGACATGGCTATATGCAAATCAGTCTGACCCTGTGCCTTATGGGAACAGTCCAGCCCGAACTGCCAAGCCATGTCGTCCCTGGACCAGAAACAAGCATCCTGGGACCGGTTTCGGATTCATAATCCTCATCAGCCAGGCTATCTTGAATCCAGTGGCCAAGTGAACAAGGGACTCACGTCTGAGCATACCCTGCGACACTTAGGGCTAACAAAGCGATACAAAAGGGGATGATGGACGGAGCGTTTGTATAAATCAAACACTCACTCACTATGATGTTGAAGAGTTCCTTTGTGTTACTGGAGTGGATTTTGGCGTTCCTATAGTTGTTATGGCCTTCTGGAGTTTTCTTGTTCCGCCAGAGTTTCCTGAGGCGTCTGCAGGTGCGCCTGGCTTCTTGGAGGTCCGTGGGGAACCAGGCTGCCTTTACGGAGCGTTGATAGATGGGGTGGCGGAGGGGTGCGAGCTTGTCAGCACAGCTGGAGATCCAGCAGTGTAGTGCTTATAATTTGTATTTTAAATATGTTTTTAATGTTTTATATTAAATGTGTTTCTAAAAACATTAGGAGGTGGAATAATGAATGAAATCCACCCAAGGTCCAACACTTTCCTCACTGTTGCTTAGATTGGAGTAGAAATGGTAAATCTAACTTCTCCAAAAACCAACACTTTCCCTGGTTGAAAATTATGAAAGCGAGCCAAAATACAGATGAGTCAGCATAGTGAAGTGTGATGTTCTGACAAGCAAATTGTTAGATGAGATCGTTGCCTATGCGAAGTATTGTAGTGATTGCTGTGATGCAAAAAAGAAAATGACAAAGACGTTGTTGGTAGTTTAGACACAGTTCTTTCAAACAGTAGACAAGGAGCCGTTCAAGCACCTAGAGACGGTGTGCAGTTTGGAAAAGGTGGTTATTCAAGGAAGAGGTTTTGCTAATAATGCTTTTTACACCAATAATTATATGCAAATAAAAACTGAAGGGTGTCACATTCGAGATAAAAAAGGGACAAATGAAACAAACTTCAAGATTTCATGAGAATAGAATTCAATATGAGTCGCAAATGTTTTATATCAAACGCAGCATAATATGAATCTGATTCCACAGAATGGCATGATGCATTCAATGTTCCCAATCCTATTGGCTTCTGTGCAGAACAAGCAGAATGTAGGAACGTTCAATGGAAATGTGCCTTTCGCCCCAGTCATACAACAACCTATGCAGAATAAAAAGTCAGGATGTCAACTATATTTTCCATTTCAGCAAAAGCATTCCGCAATTAATTACAATTTTCGACTACCTCCAGCAACATCCAGAGTTCCTACAGGACTCCATCATATACAATGATGGAGCCTGAGAGGGGGAGGATTCCATGGTTAGTGCAGTCCTAAAGGTAGAACAGATTTGACATTTTCTAGAAGAGCTTAATGACCATTCAGCATTGTTTTTGATACAGGTGCTACCCGAACCACAGTTAGACCAGTGGAAGTATCCAATCTACCCCTCTCAGGAAAAAAAGTCCAAGTTGTAGGTTCAAGTATTAATAATTATTAGTTCAGAATTAGTGGGACAAGTCCAGACAATTTGTTTTTGTGATTTTTTTGTGCAAGGTAAATTGCATAATTTACTGCACAACTGATGATGTTTGCATTCTAACAAAGAATGACTAGGATGATTTCAAATGAAAATGACAAGAAACAAAAGTGAGAATGCTCCCAGTTCTCACAACAGAGGACGTTCCTTCAGATTTACGGCACAGTGAAAAAAGGAAAAGTTTGTGATTTGTCAGAGACATAAATTGGGCTGAATAAAAGTCAAGAGCCAGTACAGGTTTCTGTAAAACCAACAAAAGTGTGTCCCTGCACACCTGTAAAGGCTCAAATGTGAAGCTGAGGAGATGATTTCACTGCACATTCATAAAATAACTGGGAAGGACATTTTGAGTGAAGGGCTAGGAAGACCATGTAATTCATCTATAATGAGCTTGAAAAGGCAAAGTGGCAGATGGAGGATAATTTAAGAACTGCTTAATATTAACGATTAAAGAGCTGACTACAATGCTGTCGGAAAAGGCACCTACCGTTGGTCAGAGCCTTTCTGACAGCATCGTAATCTGCGTGTCAGATTCCTTTCCGCCTGCCTCATTACAATAGAGGCGGTCAGAAAGGAATCCGACTGGTCATTCCGAATGACTTGGGGCAGGCTTAGAGAGCCCAACTGCCAGTCAAAATACTGTCAGTAAATCCAAGGTCGGCTCTTTCCGCCCTTTACGATGTTGGGTTTCGGTAGCGTTTCTGTGGCGGCCTTTCCAACATACTCAGAACTCAACTTTGGGGGCCCACAGCAGGGAATCCAGGGGTGCATGGCCTCAAGTTGGAGGCAGAGAGGGCACCTATGGTGCCCCCCCCTGTTGATCTCTGAACCCTGTGGCAGGCACCTCCTATTTTACAATGGGAGCGGTGTTCGGTCGCATCCTTATTAGTCGGTTGGGACTGCGGACCTGGTGTCGGTCGGTCACATGAGTGAAACGATGTCAGAAAGAGGAAACTCTGGCTGACATCTTAATAGGGCCCATAGTGATTCAATATTGTCCTGTATTACCGAATCCAACAGTGATTTTGTTCTACTAGATGTAGAAAGGTTTACAGTGATTGATTTGAGTTCAGCATTTTTCTCTTCATGAAGATAGTATTTTTTCGATTCACATTTCAAAATAAAGTTCTTGTTTGGTGTAGGATCAGACAGAGGTGTACAGAGAATTCCTCAATATTTTTACAAATACTCAAGAAAATGTTACATTAGATTTGCCTTGTTGCTTAGTCCTTCTACAGTACATTGATGATTGCAACTAAAGCAAAAGAGGACTATAAGTAGTACAAAATTGCGCTCTAAAATTATTTGGCAGAAAATTAGCATTAATTGCATTATTACGATGTCGGGACACAGAATCTGGAAAGTCCGACCTCCGGTCGGCGGCTCTGACTGCAGCATAACAATGCGACATCCCATGGTGTGGTTGCATATTCTCATTTACTCCCAGTTAATGGCCGCAGCACAAGCTCCCATAAAGAAACGGGAGAATCTGTTGATCCCTGCATCGTGTGGCAGGCACCTCAAGGTATCAACAGTGGGGCACAATTATGTTATGTTATGTTAAGATAGCTTGTAAAGCACACAGCTGCCCCAGCAATGGGGTGTCCCGGCACTGAGCAAAATAGAACTTAAACAGCGAGTATCCATTCTGAAGAAAAACAGGGGGACTTAGTGCAGGAACAGGTGGGTCTTTAGCGCTTTTTGAAAGGTCAAATAGCTATTCGTGCTCCGGATGTGAGATGGAAGATCATTCCAGAGCTTGGCAGCCAGAGCACGGAAAGAGCGACCACCAGCACGGGCCCTCTTCACACGTGGTATAGAGACCAAATGTTTGCCTGCAGACCGCAAATGACGCAAGGGAGTGTAAAACAAGATCAGGCCAGATATTATACCAGAAGTGGGGGATTTCAAGATCTTAAACGCAAAGCAGAGAGATTTAAACTCCACCCTTCTCTCCACTGGCAGCCAGTGAAGCCGCCAAATCATTCTAGAGGTAGGGCAGTGGCTGGGCATGGTAAGAAGAGTTATGGCTGCAACGTTCTGGACCCTCTGAAGTCTTGAGATCTCGTTCTTGTTGACCCCAAGATAAAGCACGCTGGCATAGTCCAGTCTAGATAGAACAGATGCTTGCATAATCGTCTGCCGGACTGAAGGGTCAAAGAAACCCAACATTGGTCTAAGACTGCGAAGAATGCCAAGACAGGTCGCCGCCAACCTCTTAGTTCGAGTTTGAAAGCTAAGCACTGAGTCAACCCATACGCCCAGATTTTTCACCACCTGTTTTGGAATAGGGGGGGTCCCAGGGAGGAAGGCCACCAATGCCCGCTCCACAGCTCAAGATCCTTACCGACCAGCAGGACCTCGGTCTTGCTTGCGTTGAGCTGTAGGCAATTGGCAGTCAGCCACTCTGCTACATCCGCCAAGCCACTTTGAAACTTGGCCACATCATCTTGGCAATCATTGGAGAGGGCGACAAGTTGGGTGTCATCAGCATATCACACAATCGTCAACCCTCTCCTTTTGGCTTATATGGCCAGCGGCTGAACATACAAGTTAAAGAGTGTAGTGCAGAGCCCTGTGGTACCCCCTGTTTGATGGAATACATCCTAGATGAAAAAGTGGGAGCCAAAACTTGGAAACACCTATCTGAGAGGAAAGAGGTAAGCTAGGTCAGGGCAGCACTCGCAATGCCAGCCTCCTTCAGTCTTTTAATCAGGATCTGGTGCGAGACCGTGTCGAAAGCGGCACTGAGATCCAATAGGATCAGTGCAGAGTACCGCCCCTCATCCAAAGCTGCTCTCAGATGTTCAAATACGGCTAGGAGGGGAGATTCAGTACTAAGACTGCGACGGAAGCCACACCGAGAGGAGTCCAGAATGTGATTTTCCTCCAGGTAGTTAGAAAGAATCAAATTGACATGTGCTTCGGTGATTTTAGAAATCCAAGGCAACAAGGAGATAGGGCGGAAGTTCTCCAATTTAGTCGAGTCAAATGTGGCTTCTTTAGAAGTGGCATGACAACGGCCTACTTTCATGACCTAGGGACAACGGCCCTGGCCAGGGACAGGTTAATGATCTTGCCCAGCGGTGTAAGTAAAACTGATAGTAATCTCCTCAGATGTTCCGGCTTCATAGGGTCAGTAGGGAAACCAGATTTAACTTTCCTGCAGAGTGTAGTAAGTGCTTCTTCAGTAATGGGTGGGAAGGTGGCTAATATATGGGCAGTGGGGAGTGGATCCTCGTAATCACTACCCAGAACCATCGAAGGGAAGGTTTTGTAGATGTTTTCCATCATATTTATGAAAAAGGCGGCTAGGTCCTAGCAATGAACTCTAGAGTTGACTATAGGTGCCTTAGGTGACCCCGCGTTTTTCAAGTTAGTGATGATGGAGAAGACCTTCTTGGTGGGATTCTGACTATTTCTGATCTCCTCCAAGAAGTTGGAGGCCCGTGCTTTCTGGACAGCCCTGTGGTATTTTTTTATGGTGGATTGTTAGTGGCCTTTCAGGGTGATATCATAATCTTGCCTCCACTCCCGTTCCAGCCGTTTACACGCTTTACGCATGGTGGAAAGGATGCCATTGTACCAGGGGTTAGACTTGGTACTTTGTCCCTTTGAACATTTGGCTGGGACCATAGCATCCAGCCGAAGCTTTAGCCAGTCAGTAAAGACATCACTGGCCAAGTCGGTCTCGTCAGGCCAGCAGGGCTTCTTGTTGAGAGAGAGGTGCAGAGCTGGTCAAAGTTTAATTTATGCCAGGGGCGGCGGAGAGTGCAGTACTGATGGGGCCTGCGGGATGACACCACCCCAAGGAGCTTCATAGAGATCAAATAATGATCCGTCCAGCCTAACGGTGTAGGGATTGAGACGGAGAGACCCGAAAGGTTAGAGAAAACAGGGTCGAGTAAGTGGCCCGCAGAGTGGGTAGGACCGGGAACCAATTAAAACAGTTGGCAGGCCGCTAGGAACGTGGAAAAATTAGCTGATTCAGAATCATGCGGATTAACAAGGTGAAGATTTAAATCACCAGTAACCAAAAAGTTGGCTCACCTCACAACCAGGGTGCCTACTAGATCCACCAGCACAATCCTCCCTCCTTGGAAGGGCCGGAGGGCGGTAGACTATTAGTCCCGTCAGGGTAAAATAAGGGTTGAGAGAGATCCCAAAATGGCCGCACTCACAACCCACCACAACTTCCTTAACCAGTGGTGAGATGTGATTTACAGACAACTGCCACCCCGCCCCCCCTTGACTCTTGATTGAGAGTGCAAATGCTGTAGCCTGTGGGACGTGCCAGACCTGGTTCAACCAACGTGTTGGCTGACAACCAGGTTTCTGTCAGGAAAAGAACATCCGGAGACTCATTTTGAAGTAGGTCGAACACATCTAGATAGTGTTTGACCAGTGATCGAGAGTTAAGATTAAACATTTTAAGGTTGTGTCCTGAGACCAGCGGTTATATAAGCCGGCGTCGCAGGATGACTTCAGAATTATAGCCACAGCTCCTGCAGCAAAAAGGACCCATGGGAGTGTTGGGTAGGAGAGGGCAGACCGTGCTCATTAGAGATCTGATAGCCAGGATGTTGTTGCGGGAGTAGGAGTAGGGGTTTTCTTCAAAACTGGCAGAGTGTCTGGCGACTGGCATCATCCTGGCACAGACGGGCAGTGACGAGCTTGCCTTAGGTGTGCCTTTGGTGCGCCAGCGTCACACCCGCTGCATGGCCAAGCCCCCATCCTACAGAAATACCCCCTGGCCGGAAATGAGGCCACTCGATAGTGGGAGGAGCTGTGTCCCTCCATACAATCGGCACCAAGAGCCGTGACTGACCGGGGACAGTAAATTCAAAGCCGAGGGAAGCAGGTATTAAGACAAGCTTAAAAGTTAAAGTTCGTGCTTGGCAGGTTAAACTCCAGTGCTCAGGCTTCAAGCAGTGCTAGAAAGCGCAAGTGCAGAGTCTAGTCAAAAGCACACGTTTAAGGCGCACACAGAGAGAAACAGTGTTTACACTGTAAAATCAAGTTTAAAAAAAAGCACGGGATGGAGCCTTGTGGCAAGCACTAATTACAGCTGCTCGGCCGAGCCCCCATCCTACAGAAATACCCCTTGGCCGGAAATGAGGCCACTCGATAGTGGGAGGAGCCGTGTTCCTCCGTACAATCGCGCCAAGAGCCGTGACGGACCGGGGACAGCAAATGCAATGCCCAGGTAAGCAGGTATTAAGACAAGCTTAAAAGTTAAAGTTCGTGCTTGGCAAGTTAAATTCCAATAATCAGGATACAAGCAGCGCCAGAAAGCGCAAGTGCAGAGTCTAGTCAAAAGCACACGTTTAAGGCGCACACAGAGAGAAACAGTATTTACACAGTAAAAGCAAGTTTAAAAAAAAGCACGGGATGGAGCCTCGCGGCAACCGCTAATTGGTGCCTCTTGGCCCCCAACCAGTGGACACAGAAAGAAGGGGGTCCTGCCAGTCGGAATCCAGCTGGAATGACTGTCTGGTTTCACTTTCGACCGCCTGCATCGTACTGCGACGGTAGAAAGTGAAGCCCACGGTTCCGAATCTCCTCGTAATGAGGCCCAAGTGTCCCCTATTAAAATGCAGTGCTGCAGAAAGAAGGTAATTAATTTGGGACATGACATTAAGAAGGGAGTGAAGGTGGTGTCCAAATAGTGCATGTCTGTGATTCTGGGAATGAACCACCAACTACATAAAGAGAGGTGAAGATGTTTCTAGGAATGGTTTACTACTGTGACCAATGGATTTCAAATCATTCCTTGATTGTGAAGCCTCTACAGAGACTGATACGCAATGATGTAAGTGATCCAGTACCCTCGGACAATCAATGTATACAAGCCTTCCTGGAGCTCAGACACAATCAATGTATACAAACCTTTCTGGAGCTCAAATACATCACACCTGCTCTAGGATAGGTCTAATTAGGTAAAAGATTTATATTTATTTTGCAATGAAAAAGAAGGTTGTATACTATCAATCAATCAATCAGGGGGTTGAAAGCACGCTACTCACCTGTGAGGGTCTCAAGGGACTGTGGAGGAGTCAGCAGTTCCGTTCAGCCAAAGAGCCAGGTGTTGAGAGCCTTCCCAAAGGTGCTTAGGGAGGAGGCACATCTGATGTCGATCAGGCGCTTGGCCCTGATGTAGGAGAAGGCTCTACCTCCTGTTTTGACTCTGAGAATGCATGGGGTTTCGGCGAGGGCGAGGTTGGCATATGGGAGGTAAGTATGGGGGAAAATTCATTCTGCTCGTGGAAGTTACGAATTTTTGGCAATTTTGCTATCCGCGAATCACGCAAAATTGCCTAAAAATCGGCAATTCACGAGTTGGCGGATTTTTTTTCTTGTTCGCGCTTCAAAAATACAATCTGGCGCGCATGGCATTGACTTACCATGATTCTGCGTTCGCTGATGAGTTTTCCTCCCTGCCCGCATGTGCTGCGTGATTTTGGTACCTGGCCGAGCGACGCCGCAATTGCGAACACGTCATTGCGACCCAAAACAGGAAATTGCGAACGCAAACACGTCATTGCGACCCAAAACAGGAAAAAGGCATCGCGAGCAGGCTGGTTAAGTGGAAACAACATGTTCGCGACCGTTGCGACCGCATGCGCAAATTCTCGTCCCTGAACTGGTAAAAAAATTGCTCGAAATCGCAAAAATAAAAAATTCACAAGCTCGCGGAATTTGGCGGATTTTTACAAATCGCGATTACGAATTCGCAAATTCCACCCAAGCTTAATCGGAGGTTCCTTTTGGGTGAGTGGAAGGTGATTCTGTCATTGAGGTACTGGGGTCCGATGTTGTCAAGGCATTTGTAGGCGTGAGTATCTTAAAAATGACTCTCTTCTCAACAGGGAGCCAGTGGAGATTCCTTAGGTGTTGGCTGATGTGTTTGTGTCTAGGAATCCCAAGGATGAGTCCGGAGATGGTGTTCTGTATCGTCTGGAGTTTGTGGAGTAGAGACTTGTTTATGCCGGAGTAGAGGGCGTTTCCGTAGTTCAGTGTGGTGGTAATGAGTATGTGGGTGACTGCCTTCATTGACTCTGGGGATCCATTTGAAAGTCTTACGGAGGATGAAGAGGGTGTTGAAGCACCTTGAGGAGATGGCATTGACCTGTCTGTTCATGGAGAGGGAGAAGCCCACTATGAAGCCTAGGTTTCTGCTGTGGTCAGTGAGGGTCTGGGGGTGCAGAGAGCAGTGGGCCACCAGGTGTTGTTCCATGAAAATGGAGTGGTTCTGAGGACGAGTTCTTCTGTCTTCTCCGAGTTGAGCTTCAGGCAGCTGTTGCTTATCAAGGATGCAATGTCCTGCATTCCTTCCTGGGAGTTGAGTCTGGTGGTGGTGGGGTGTTTGGTGAGGGAGAGGATGAGCTGGATGTCGTCAGCATAGGATACGATGCTGAGGCCATGCTGTTGGACTATGGAGAAGGGGGGCCATGTAGATGTTGAAGAGCATCGGCTGAGCGACGATCCCTGGGGCACTCCGCAGTTTTTTTCTGTGGGTTCAGAGAGGAAGGGCTGTAGTCTGATCCTTTGGCTTCTGCCGGAGAGGAACAATCTGATCCAGTCGAGGTCGGTTCCTTGTATGCCGGCGTACTGTAGTCTGGCGGCGAGTGTGCTATGGGAGACGGTAATTTCACACACTTGGAAGATTCCAGGGATGCAGAGAGACTTACCGATCCAGATGTAATTCACACTTACTGAGCGGAAAGGTAATGGGGTCCCCCAAAACAAGCTCAAGAGACCTTCTATAGCTTATAATACATAGTTCCTATATAGGGAGGGTGTTTAAACTAGGCACTATAACACCTGTTTGCACTATCATTGAAATATGATTCCTCCTTTTCTATTTTATGGAGTTGTAACCATGCTGACCATATTATTTTTAATCATATGTCTGCTTATGTGGAATAAAATACTGCATTTGAGATCATGTTGTTAAAATAAATATTTTAACCTTACTGTGTCTCTTTGTTACTCCTATTGTGGACTGGTATGAGAGTATAACAAAAGAGTGTTTTCTCACTTCCCACCATTCCTGAGATGGTCCTAAGTTGCATGTTCTAGGTTGTCTAATCATTGGTTACTTTGCTATAGGACAAAGAGCTAATGTGATACTGATGCTAGCTGGTTGGTACTGATCTAGGTACTGAGGTGAGTTTCTAGTACAACACAATTCACTAATGTCCTAGGTCTCTGCATAGTTCTGTGTATGAGCAGAAATCCTTGCAACATGGCGCCGCCAACCAGTGTTGTCTTATTGAGAGACACTTGAGTAGTGCTTATATCAGTCTACGACCCCCTCACTATTGTTTCCGGTTGACGGTAGTGACAAATAAAACCTACCTATAGTTACATAGGTTTATTCAAGCTTGATAATTTTAAAACGGTTTTCTGTTTGAATTACTACCCAGTTGTGCCTTATAGTATTGCATTGTACTTCTCTATTACTGTTTCGATATGGCTGCGGTAGATATCCCGGCACACAGTTGTGTGGCTGTACGGAATCACTTGCAGGAATACCTCATTTCTTTTGAGGGACAGGCAGTGGTTTTTCTTGTCTCAGCTGATGCGGCGTACCCGTTTGAGTTGTATTACTCATGGGTTACGTTTCCCAAGGTAGATGCTGGTACTGGTGTTTTTCACACTTACCCCCCTGCTGATGCTCCTGCTGCGTACGCTCCATATCGGACAGCGGAAATTTCGATTTCTGCTTTGCAACATGCCGTTTGGTTTAATGGCGCCCTCCCACACATTATAACAGCGGTCAGACAAGGGCTGTTGTCAATTCCATGCGCTACTTGGCCTGTTTTAGCTGCTTATACCCCGCATCCTCAGGCGGGGCAGTTAACAGCTCAACAACTGAGACCCCTATATGCCTCTGCAGTACGGGTTATTAGGGGTCTGGTTCATTACATTACCCGCAACCTCACAGGTGGGGCCCCGGGTGATGCGGCGCATCCAGTTGGCGGGGGCGGCCTGTAGCTTAGTCCCATCATGGTTAATGCGGTCACGGGCAAGCATCCCCAGGATAAGGAAGCAATGCCTTTTTGGCTTGCCAAGAAATTCGACCAACTGGAAGCAGTATTCCCGAATACTAGTCCTGAGGAGAAACACAGGATCCTCACAGTTAGTTTGCAGAAAGACTTGGTTCCTGATGTGAATGAATGTACAACTCGGGGGTGATTTTTGCGGCAGTCTATATTAGGTGCGTCAGCACCCCGTCAATGACTGTTCTGCCCTCTGTGATCAAGCTTGTTCAGGACGAGCACAGACCAGAGGCGGCTGTGGAGTTGGGAATGCGACTCGTAGGAGCGTTTGATATGGTTCGCCATCTCGTACTTACTAATGTCAAGGGTGATGAGGTAAGTTTCCAGGTTTCTAATGCTCTGCCCAAAGTCCCCGATGCCGACAAACCCCGTCAGTTACCGAAAATTATTACAGAGGCTTATAAGACCATTGGCCGTAATAGTTTGGGTGTTAGAAACAGCAGCAAACTCAACAAGCGTCATCTGATAAAGGTGCCCGCCCGAAAGTTCAGAAACAAAATTGGAGTAAGAACAAAAAACAGGGTAAACAGCAACAGAAACAGGGGTCCCACCCTGCTTCACCTACACCTGCCCTTGTTGAGCGTATGTATGAGTTGCGCGGCCGCAGTACTATCCACCTGGGACGACTCCTGGTGGCCCCCTGCCCTGGGCACCACTCCCAAGCCAACAGACCACGCATGCAACCTGGGCTTCATCTTGGACTCCTCCCTCTCGATGACCAGACAAGTCAACGCCGTATCATCATCATGCTTCAACACCCTGCGCATGCTCCGTAAGATCTTCCGATGGATCCCCACCGAAACCAGGAAGACGGTCACCCAGGCACTCGTCACCAGCCTACTGGACTACGCAAACACCCTCTATGCCGGAACCACAGCCAAACTCCAGAAAAGACTCCAGCGCATCCAGAATGCCTCCGCACGACTCGTCCTGGACATCCCCTGACACAGCCACATCTACGGCCACCTGAGAGACCTGCACTGGCTCCCTGTCAGCAAGAGGATCACGTTCAGGCTCCTCACCCACGCACACAAGGCCCTCCATGACCTGGGTCCCAAGTACCTCAACAACCGCCTGACCTTCTAAGCACCCACCCGCCAGCTATGATCGACCAGCCTCGCCCTCGTCGCCGTACCACTCATCCGCAGAGCCACCGCCGGGGGAAGATCCTTTTCCTACCTGGCGGCCAAGACATGGAACTCCCTCCCCATCCACCATTGACTGACCCAGGATCACCTTTCATTCAGGAAGCTCCTCAAGACCTGGCTCTTCGAGCAGTAGCGGACCCCTCCCCCCCAGCGCTTTGAGACCATACCGGGTGAGAAGCGCGCTATACAAGTGCCCATGATTGATTGATTGATTAAGTCGCCTGATAGGTTTCAGGTTCCTGGACAATGTTCTCCTTGCTCTTTGCAGGAAACATCGGTAACAGCCACTGGTGGTGGAGGTGGCGGCAGAGGTCAAGGTGCCCAACAGAGCCGTGAGCAGCCTCGCAAGGCTGACAGAAAACTCAAGCAGGACGAGACACCACGTCAAAGGCCCCAGTTTCAGAAGAAGAAAGCTGCTGCGGTAACAGCGAGATATGCCACAGATAGTGAGAATGCAGCTTCGGAATCTGACATGGGCACTGACGCTGCTGGCCAGCACTGCAGAGATAACCATCATTTGAGAGGCGTTGCGTCCACTACTGAAGGTGACAGCGACTGACACCTTTGTTGTAGTTGAGACAGCTGACACTAGAGTGGCTCTCCCTGACAGGCTTTATGAAATTGTCCTGAAGGTGACATAGAACGTACCATAAAAGTTTTTTTTAGTAAAATCTAACAACTACCTATGATATTTTGTTAGCGGTGTTCGATTGGCCCCCACTGTTTGTCTTAGCTGCTCAGCAAGGGGAGGAGGTGATCCTCCCCGCTTTCGCGCACACAGTGCCGAAGGAGCAGGCTCTGCAGTTTGCAGAAGATTGGGCTAAGGCGCTTGCACCTGCATTGTACCATACTCACTGTGGATGGGATAAACTTACCCCTCAACGTGAGATTCCCTTGTGGTCGATGCCACAGCCTCAACCCCAATACCCCATGTGACGAGAAGCAAAAACCTCAGTTGCAGAAATCTTTTAACAATCAAGGTGTAATTGAAACGTCTGTGACTCCGATGAATAACCCACTTTTTACTGTGACCAAGCCAGATGGCTTGTACCATTTGGTATTGGATTACTGCCACTTAAACTCATATTGTCGTACGTGGGCGGTGCAGAATACTCATAGTTCTGCTCTTGTGGATAGTCTCATGCGTAAAAGGTTTAAAACCACACTTGACATATCCAATGTTTTTTTTGCCCACAATCTGTCCTCTCTTAGTGGTCAATGGACCGCTTTTACAAGTGGTGGCAAACAGCACCAATTCCTTCGATTGGCTATGGGCTATAAGAATAGCCCTGGCGTTTTTGCCGTCCGCATAGTCTCTCTCCTGGAGAGACTCGATGCAGATGCATGTTTGTATGTGGATGACATTTATCTCACAGATGACGAATTATGGCCGCATCTGTGCCGTGTTGGCCGCATAATTTGCCGTTTTGCGTACTTTGGCTATAAATTTAACTTTGCGAAATCACACATTGCAGAGTACACAGTGCTGTTCCTGGGCTACGAGCTCAAGAATGAAGGTCGAGGTTTAGCTCCTCACTTCTTGGAGAAATGCGCACTTTTGTGAGCTCCCACAACACTGAAAAAGCTACAATCTTTACTGGGCTTTTTAAATTTCTGTCGTACATAAATTTCGGAATATGCCCAGCGTATAAAACCGCTTTATGCGTTGATACAACCCACTTTTTCCAAATCATGCTGGCTGCCAGAACATTCAGCCAGCTTGCAATCTTTGCAGGCTGACCTACTTGAATCTAAATTCTTGTCGACTCGTGATAACCACACCAACCTGGTGATAAGAATAGTGCCAGGGGCGGTGGGTTTCACGTACCTCACTTTTAATGAGGGTAACACAGTCCCTATCGCTTACAAGTCACACTTGTACACTTCGGCTGAGTACACTTCCACTGTGGAAAAAGTTTTGACAGAAGTGCAAATGGTGATTCTTAAGGAACGTGCACTGTTGCAGGGAAAATGCATTTTGGTTGTTACTCCGTATCCTGCCTTGGAGGCAGTGACGAAAGCCAGTGTGCCAAATTCCAAAGCTTTGCACCCTCGGTGGATACAATGGGCTACATCCTTGATATCCCCGGATGTAACATTCATTTTTGATTCCTCATTGCAGACTCAAGAGTTTTTGCAGTATGAATTTGTTCATCCTGCCCCTCTGACTCTGCGCCCACTTGAGGATTTCCGCTGCATCATTTACACTGACGGAATCGCGCAAGCGGCTATGGGTGCAAGGCACGCATATTCCTCGACTGCGCAATTGTGGCTGGTACTATGGTGGATGGTGAATTCAAGTCCGATGTCGTGCATACACAGACATTAGGGGAATGTACCGCCCAGTTTGCAGAAATTCATGCTCTGATGCTTGCATTGGAGTACGCCGATCCCAGTGTGACTACTCTTATTGTGAGTGACTCTTACTACTGTGTTCAGTCTTACAATGACAATCTACCCTTTTGGACTCAAAATGATTATCGTGACTCCAAGGGTCGCACAATAAAACATAAAATGATCTGGGTTCGTGTGGCTGAGCTCAAAGAACGACTCCCACTTGTTTTTGTAATACATACTCTTCGTCATCAGCGTGTTGGGGTTCATGCTGTTGGCAACTGTCTCACGGATGAGGCTGCAAAGACAGAAGTTGCAACATTTGCAGTGGCAGCGGTTACACGTTCCAGAAGTAAGATTGATTATGACATCTTGGCAGCTATTGCCGCAACTGAGAAGGGAGGTAATTATCTTAAGGGTTTCCCTTTGAAGTACTCTTATCATTTAAGTCCTGATAAAGTTCCTTATGTGAGAATTAATGATGTTGGTGACAGATTGATTCCCAACGCAGACCGCAGACAGGCTTTTATTACAGCAGTCCACGCTAGGATGGCTTCGACGCATGCCGGCGTGTCAGCTACTGTTTCTCTACTCCAGAAACAATGTAGGTGGCGGGGTTTGTACAAATAGACAAAAGATTTTGTCATTCAATGTGGCATTTGTCAGCAAATTAAACCTTCCTTTGCTGCACGCCCGCCCCAAACTCAGTTGTACATATCTAATAAACCACTTGCGTGTGTTTATTCAATCAATCAATCAGGTCATTTGTAGAGCGCACTACTCACCCGTAGGGTCTCAAGGCGCTGGGAGGGGGGGGGGGTGCCGCTACTGCTCGAACAGCCAGGTCTTGAGCTTCTTCCTGAAGGAGAGGTGGTCTTGGGTCAGGCGCAGATTGGTGGGAAGTGAGTTCCAGGTCTTGGCGGCCAGGTAGGAGAAGGATCTTCCTCCTGTTGTCGCTCTTCGGATGCGGGGGACGGCGGCGAGGGCGTGGTTGGTTGATCTGAGGAGGCGCTTGGGAGTGTAGAAGTTGATCCGGTTGTTGAGGTAGCTCGGGCCTTGGTCGTGTAGGGCTTTGTGTGCGTGGGTGAGGAGGCGGAAGGTGATTCTCTTGTTGACCGGGAGCCAGTGCAGATCTCTCAGGTGTCCGGAGATGTGGCTGCGTCGGGGGATGTCGAGGATGAGTCTCGCCGAGGCGTTCTGGATCCGCTGGAGTCTCTTCTGGAGTTTGGCAGTGGTTCCGGCGTAGAGGGCGTTGCCGTAGTCCAGTCGGCTGGTGACGAGGGCTTGGGTGACCGTCTTCCTCGTCTCGGTGGGGATCCACCGGAAGATCTTACGTAGCATGCGCAGGATGTTGAAGCATGATGAGGAGACGGCGTTGACTTGCCTGGTCATGGAGAGGGAGGAGTCCAGGATGAAGCCCAGGTTGCGTGCGTGGTCTGTTGGTTTGGGTGCGGTGCCTAGGGCGGGAGGCCACCAGGAGTCGTCCCAGGCGGAGGGTGAGGAGCCCAGGATGAGGACCTCCGTCTTGTCTGAGTTCAGTTTCAGGCGGCTGGTCGTCATCCATTCGGCTACGTCTCTCATCCCTTCGTGCAGGTTGGCTCTGGCGGTGGTGGGGTCGTTGGTCAGGGAGAGGATCAGCTGGGTGTCGTCAGCGTAGGAGATTATGTTGAGGTTGTGTTGGCGTGCGATGGCCGCGAGGGGGCTCATGTAGACGTTGAAGAGGGTGGGACTCAACGAGGATCCTTGAGGGACGCCGCAGATGACTTTGGTGGCCTCTGACTTGTACGGTGGTAGGCGGACTCTTTGTGTTCTTCCGTCGAGGAAGGAGGTGATCCATTCCAGTGCCTTCTCCCGGATTCCGATGTTGCTGAGGCGCTGTATTAGGGTGCGGTGGCAGACAGTGTCGAAAGCCGCGGAGAGGTCCAGGAGGATGAGGGCCGCTGTTTCTCCGTTGTCCATCAGGGTTCGAAGGTCGTCGGTGGCGGCGATGAGGGCGGTCTCGGTGCTGTGGTTCGCTCGGAAGCCAGACTGTGAGGGGTCGAGGGATCCATTCGTCTCGAGGAAGGCTGCCAGCTGTTTGTTGACGGTCTTCTCGATGACTTTGGCCGGGAACGGGAGGAGCGAGATGGGACGGTAGTTCTTGAGGTCGGTGGGGTCTGCTGTGGGTTTCTTGAGGAGAGCGCTGAGTTCGGCGTGCTTCCAGCTCTCAGGGAAGGTGGCGGAGTCGAAGGAGGTGTTGATGATGTCCCGCAGGTGGGGTGCGAGGACAGTGTCGGCTTCGTTGAAGACGTGGTGAGGGCAGGGGTCAGTCGGAGATCCGGAATGGATGGAGTTCATGGTGCGGATGGTGTCTTCGGTGCTGATCGGGGTCCAGGTGCGGAGGGTGGTGGTGGGTGGCGTCGTTGCGGTTGTGGCTGGCGTTGGTTGGTTGTTGAAGCTGTTGTGTATGTCCGTGATCTTGTTGTGGAAGTAGGACGCGAGGGAGTTGCAGAGTTCTTGCGACGGGGTGATGTCATTGTTTCCGGCGTTGGGGTTGGATAGCTCTTTCACGATGTTGAAGAGCTCCTTGCAGTTGTGTGCGTTGTTGTCCAGCCGGTCCTTGTATGCATTTTTCTTGGTGGCGCGGATCAGTTGGTGGTGCTTCCGGGTGGCGAGCTTGAGGGTGGTCATGTTGTCCGTCGTTGGTTCCCTTCTCCATGCTTTCTCGAGGGCTCTACAGTTCTTCTTGGAGCTCTTGAGTTCGTCGGTGAACCATGGTGTTTTTCTGCTGCAGGGTCTGCTGGGTGGGGTTCTCAGAGGGGCGAGTTCGTCCGCGCAGTCGTTGATCCATTTCGTGAGGTTGTCGGCGGCCTGGCTGGGGTTCGCTGAGTTGGCGGGAGGGTGCTGGCTCAGGGAAGCGGTGAGCTGGTCGGCTGTGATCTTGTTCCAGCTTCTTCGAGCAACCTGTTGCTGGTGGTGGTGGATCGTCGTTCTTCTGAAGGTGAAGTGGACGCAGCTGTGGTCCGTCCAGTGGAGTTCTGTTGCGTGGCTGAAGGTGACGTCTTTGCTGGATGAGAAGACGGCGTCGAGTGTGTGTCCGGCGTAGTGGGTGGGGGTGGTCACCAGTTGCTTGAGTCCTAGGTTGTCGAGGTTGTCGAGCAGGCTGATGGTGTTGCGGTCGTTGTTGTTCTCCAGGTGGAAGTTGAGGTCCCCCAGGAGGATGTAGTCAGCGGAGGGGAGAGCGTGCGGGCTGACGAAGTCGGCGATGTCCTCGCTGAATCGTGTGCGTGGTCCCGGGGGTCGGTAGATCAGGGTGCCTCTGAGGGTGGTCTTTGGGTTGGTGTGGATCTGGAAGTGCAGGTGTTCAGCGGTGGTGAGGGTGTCATCGGTGTTGGTAGTGATGCGGATGGTGTCTCTGTGGATGATGGCGATGCCTCCTCCGGTCTGGTTGTCGCGGTCCCTCCGGGTGATCTTGTAGCCCTCTGGGATGGCGATGGCGATGTCTGGGGCTGAGGAGGCGTTCATCCAGGTCTCGGTGATGAAGGCAACGTCGGGGGCGGTGGTGTCGAGCAGGTTCCAGAGTTCTACGGCGTGTCTGTGGACGGAGCGGGTGTTGAGCAGGATACACTTGAGGTGGGTGCTGCTGGAGTTCGGCTTGGCGGGTGCAGGGAAGGTCCGGATGCAGGTGAACTTGCAGGCGTGGCAGCTGAAGGGTCCGTGGGTGTGCTTCGGGGCGGCTCGGTGACATCCTGGGATGTGGCCGGTGTTGAGTGCGGTGAGGTCGGCGGCGCTGTAGGTTCGTCGGGTCGGCTTCCGTCGGTGGGGGCCAGGGGTCCTGGCGCTGGTCGCGATCCGGTCGCGGACGGGCGCAGACGGGCTTACCTTTGGCGCGCCTTCGGCGCACAATCGGCGCGCCCGCTGCGCGTGACCGCTGCGCGTTCGCACGGTCGCCATTTAAGGCGAAGTGCGCGGGTGGGCGGAGCAGCTGGGAGGCGGGAGCGGGGAGGGAAACAGAAGAGAAAAGGGGCGGGGCTGAAGGCGGTGGCGGGAAGCGGGAGCGGGGGGCGGCGAGGGGGCCAAGCACGACGAGAAGCGGCAAAAAGCAAGCACAATTACAGGCAGAGACACGGGGAAAAAAGACAGTGAAACGCTCTGGGGAGGAAAAAACAAGCACAATTACAGGCAAAAACACGGGGAAAAAAGACAGTGAAACGCTCTGGGGAGGAAAAAACAAGCACAATTACAGGCAAAAACACGGGGAAAAAAGACAGTGAAACGCTCTGGGGAGGAAAAAACAAGCACAATTACAGGCAAAAACACGGGGAAAAAAGACAGATCACTGCGGTCCTTTCTCCTCTGATACTGCGTATAAGTACATCTTAGTAGCAGTTGACTCTTGCATGTGCTTTTTCTGGGTGTGCCCTCAAAGGAGCGCTGATTCTAGAACTGTCATAAGGGATTTGTGTGGCTTTGTGGGAATTTTTTCGTGTGGTACCTTCCATTCGGACCAGGGTTCAGCGTTTGCCTCTAAGGCGTACAAGGATGCCATGGCTTCATTGGGGTTCCAGGTCAAATTTTCATCTCCATACCGGCCTGAGGGTAATGGTGTTGTGGAGCGGCTGAACCATGACTTAAAGCAATCCTTGACAGCAAAAGTTTTAGGTGCTGGCAGAGACTGGCTAACCCATCTCAATAGCGTTCAACGTGCACTAAATAATCTCCCTAGAAGGTCTCTGGGTGGGCAGGCCCCATACGAAACGCTCTTTGGCATCAAGATGTTTGTTCCGGACCTTGATGGTCTAGACATGGCGGCGGGTGCCGCATCCTTTGACGTAGATGAACATTCTAATGTTTTGCAGAACCTACAAAGGACCACAGAAAGTCTTGCAAAGGAATACTTGCCCTCCACATCGGAAGCTGTGTTGCAGATTCCGGTAGTCGGCTGGCTACCCCAAGTTGGAGAACTGGTCCGAGAGAAGATCGACTTCTTATCGAGCTCCAGTTACCGTGCTTGGCGTGCAAGGTATAAGAATAATAATTTTACCTCCCCTTCCTGGGCGAATGGGTACATTTCGATTGACGATGTCAAACCACACAGGGTGGCTGATTCTGTATAGCATGACACCTGTGGTTTTGTGACCAGCAATGGTGCGACACTCTGTTTTGGCCCCAGATCCTGCCTTCGGGCCTGAGGTTGTCGTTGAAATGAGTCCACTTACAAATCCTTTATTGAATCTACCTGCTGGTGATCCCCGTAATGACACTGACTATACTTACCCCACTGACTTGTCTATGCCTGATTTGGAGACCCGTGTGGCTAATCAATCCCGTTTTTCATTTGACACGGGCTCTTCCTCATCTAAGTCCCCTTCAAAAGTTTCAATTTTTGCTGCCTGGTTTAAAAAACATTTTTTGATTCCTCCTTGGACTTATATTTGGCTGGTGCTTCTTGTCATTTTTTTGTTCATGTCCATAGGATTTGTGGTGTATTTTTTCCGTATTATCAATGGACACTACGTTCAAGAAAGAACTTCAATTTGAGTGATTGATGGAACTTTGGCTCCCCACTCCTCTTCGCACATCATGAAGAGGGGCCAGACATTTCTGAATATAACTGCTTGGCCCATTTTAGATGGAATTGTATGGGATGCTGTGAAGTTCCAGATACATGGTCCTATAGAGGTTATTATTGTTCCCAATATGTACTCCGTGTTTCGATGGGGGATGTGGTTAAACAAAATATTTGCTCTGATGATTGGGACGTTAAAGCTGTAGAGGCTTTATTTTCTGATTTGAATTGCTAGGCTGCTTTCGATGCTAAAGATTTATATTTGGAATCTGCGAATGATGTTGATTTGTACTGTTACCAGCATTTTGGCAATCACTTTCTGCAAAAGATTAATTCACTTAGAAAATGTGGTTAATTACTCACAGTGGGAGCACTGTCCTGCACCAGTAGAAGGCAGCTCGAAAAAGCTTTTGAAAAAGTTTTTCTATTTTACTGATTTTGATCAATCAAACCCTGATGCATTTTATTTTAAGGTAAATGAGAAGCCCTCTTCCAAGGTTAGACTTACCCACACTAAATTACTGTATTCGTAGTCCTTCATTGACCAGTTGGCGGTTGGGGGCTATGAATTGTGGAAAGATACAATTGATCTTAAATCTGTTTGGGGTTCTAAAAGTTGGCAAGTCCAAGGCACTGAGGCTTTGCATCGTGCATGTCTCATCCCAAACCATATGTTGTTTCTGAATGACACTATTTCACAAACCACCTGCTTTGGATTGGCTACTTCTAAGAAATTGAATGCTCCTTCACTTCCTGATTTGGGTGAATTTCCCATTGGAATAATTATACCAGAACTTCCCTGAGTGACTTACAGGCCCTGTTAAGAAAATCCTCTTTTAATGTTTCCAGCATTAATCCCGAAGGCTGGCTGATGTGGCAAAACAGTGCAGATTCATGCCAGCACCATTTTCTGGGTCTGACCCCTGGCTATTCAGAGGTTAGAGTTGATCCCCGTTTTCAGACTCATCACTCAGTCACCACCTATTCTGTAGCCAAATTGTGCCAGAGTTGGCTCAGACATTCATCCTTAGCGTCTGTTAAGCTACATTTATCCAAACTCACTGACACTGTTGACTTAAATGATTTTGTAAAAGGTCCTGCAGCAGGCAGATCAAAAAGATGGATACATGCTGCTTACAATGAGGTTTGGAAACTGTTGCAAATTGAAGCTGCTTCTAGGCTTAGAGCTATTGATCAGGCCAATTTAGAAAAAGTGCTTGCCATTGTAGATAATAGCATTAACACCCTTTCTTCCCGAATTTACACTCTAGATAATATTGTGTCATCTGTGGTTGATATTGTTCAAGAAGATGTTGTCGTACTGTATCATGGGCAAAATCAATTGCATTCTGTTATGCAGTTTGCATGGACTTTGCCAACATTAAAAAATGGCAGCGTTACATGGGATTACATAAACACAAGTTTATTATTTCTGCCTTTCAATTTGACTCTTAAACAGCAATTTATGTCAATGAAGGATGCCACGCTTTCGCTGTTGCATATTGAAAAGTTAGATACTTTACCCTTCTCAGTAGCAGAATCCAATTCGGCTCATCCATGGGTTGATATCGCTACCTTTTCCCTTTTTCAAGTTTGAGGCCTGCATGAAACACTATGCCATAGGCAGGTTTGAGCCCCTGGGTGGAGCTTATCTTCATGAAGTCTTGAATCCCCCGTTCACATACAGGTGTTTGAGTGATGGAAAGGAAGTTTATTTAAATGGTGAATATTGCACCACAACACCAGATCATTCATTAACATGCAGAAATCTTCAATTGCACGGTTCTTGTAATGTGCTTGCACAGAACTTAGCCTGTGTTCTGAAAGGTACTCCAGTCCCGGCCATTACACCGACATTCACATTGCTTGCAAATGGTAGTTATTTATTTATTTATTAAATAATGAATATTGTTGTGGGATGCATGCTGGAATTCCTTATATCGTTACGGTTTCCCAGCGTGTAATTTGCTGCAAGAATGCCGTGTTCCCTTCTCCGCATGGCAGGCTCGATGTTTCCATCTGGCCTTCTATTCCGACCTTGAAAGCAGAGTTCAACAAGATGAGTCGAATAAGAGCTCTTTTGTCCCAGAAGGAAGACCCACTTACATCTGCGCCAGACATTCGTCCTTCACATTGCAAATACTCGTACTGAGGTAAATGCCTTATTAAACACAGACCTGCCCCTGCATTTCGGTGCTTTGATTCACACAATCTTAAATGCCTCGTCGACTACTCTTTTTAAAGTAGTATGTTCTGAACTTGTGACCTCATTTCAAACTATCTTCGGTGTGATCCTTGCGTTTTTTCATTCGATTTTATTGAGTGTCATTGGCGGTTTCTCATTGCTCCTAGCCATAGGCGCGTGCATACTGCTGTTAATTTGTCTGTTACAAAATGGATGCACAGTCTGTGCCCCATGACGATCTGTCCCGGCTGCTCCACCTTCGTAACCAGATGCTGGAATACTATGGTTCGCTGCCTCTGTCGACTCTGAGTGTGGCGTATGGTTTATCTTTCCGGTTCTCATTCTTCACTTGCGTGCAACCTGTTTTCCATTGCCTGGATTGTGGATTTGAATGGGCCCTGGATTAGTGTCTCTGCAACACGGTGTCTTCTGACCTGGATTTTAATCGACTAATGAGTCCCTTAGTTGCTCTTGAAATAGATTGTTCTAGTACCGGGATTATGGCCTGCGCAGCGGCACATGGGGTTCTAGGCAATTGGAACATTTGGACTAGGGCCAATGACTTTCTGGCGCGCAGTCATCTTGAAGTAAGCCCGAGTTGTCCTCTTATGGTACTAGAGGCTTCAGCAATCGAGGAACATGTATGTTCGTTCCCTTTACTTAATTGGATGGCTGAAGAGTTCTTGAAAGATAACAACGACTTCCTATTGGAGGCAGTTGAAGCATAGGGTGCTTATACGATGTTGGACTGAAGTAGAGATTTTTTTTTACTGCTTCATAGACACGTACTGAACTCATGAATATTTATTTTCTTCTAAATGTCTTGATTTTTCTTTCCATGTTTGAGATCTTTTTCACATCATGGCCACCCGTGATTGTTTAAACTGACATGATTATTTTAAATCAGATTTTTATTCCCAATTCTCAAGTTTGATGAAAATCCTGAACTTGGTTCTGTCTCATTCGAACTTGAACTCTGCATTCTATGAAGCTTGCCCCGGTTATTGTGCGTTCCCCAAACAAAGGAGGGTGTAGTATGGTTTATGGGCCTCTTTTTGAGTGCATGTTATATTAGAAGTTTAAACGCCATTTTAGCTTTTGCTGCTTTTGCACACGAAACTGCTTAGCTGTTTTTTGCAAGTTAGCTTTCACGAAGGTCTATACATGAGAAAAGGTTTGTTTTTCAACATCTCTAGAGATACATCGTGACCCCAGGCTGTACAGTGAGTGCTGAGCTATCAAGGTTATCATATTATGTGAGCCTGTTTATCGGCATGTCCGTGTAACACATTCTAGACACAACATTTAGGCAGCTGCAAGCCGAGCAAGATTCTGGCACCTTTATCATAGCATACTTGCCATAATTTCACACACTTGGAAGATTCCAGGGGTGCAGAGAAACTTACCGATCCAGATGTAATTTACACTTACTGAGCAGAAAGGTAATGGGGTCCCCCAAGACAAGCTCAAGAGACCTTCTATAGCTTATTATACATAGTTCCTATATAGGGAGGGTGTTTAAACTAGGCACTATAACACCTGTTTGCACTATCATTGTAATATGATTCCTCCTTTTGTATTTTATGGAGTTGTAACCATGCTGACCATATTATTTTTAAACATATGTCTGCTTATGTTAACTAAAATACTGCGTTTGAGATCACGTCGCTAAAATAAATATTTTAACCTTACTGTGTCTCTTTTTTACTCTTGTTCTGGCCCGGTATGAGAGTATTAACAAAACTGTGTTCTCACTTCCCACCATTCCTAAGATGGTCCTAAGTGGCATGTTCTAGGTTGTCTAATCATTGGTTACTTTGCTATAAGACGAAGAGCTAATGTGACACTGATGCTAGCTGGTTGGGGTTTTCTGGGTACTGAGGTGAGTTTCTGGTACACCACAATTCACTAATGTCCTAAGTCTCTGTGCACAGTTCTGTGTATGAGCAGAAATTCTTGCAAAAGCACTTGCTCAATGACTCCAGCTGCTTTCAACAGACGGAGTTCCGCCTTGACCTTTGGGCAGGGATGGAAGGCAATCCTCCTGTGCCTGAGGGCAATTGGGGCTACGGACTTGTCTTTATGCAGCTGGACAGCCAGGCCTTTGAGGCATCCAATCCCTTCGAAGAGGGGTGTGAACTCGGTCAGCGGGCGTTCCAGTTCATGAGCCAGCACGGTAAAGGCAAAGTGGATGAGGCAATGGTCCTGTGCAGTACAGTAGCTGACCCTTCATGGGAGAAGTAGACTTTGGACTGTCGGTGAATTTGGTCGTGAGATAGCTCCGCTTGGAAGACGCTGCATATTCTGAGTGGGGTGTGGGTACCGAATGCGTACACATGGACATTGGTGTTGCGGAGGGCTGGCAGGTTGGGCAAAAGCCTGTAGATGTTGGCAGCCATGAGGTTGATGGTTGCACCTGTATCGATGAGCGCCGCTACTGGGTGGTCTTGCACATTGATAGTGCACATGGGTGCTGCTAGCAGGGAGGCAGAGAGGGTGTGTATCATGTATAACGCATGCACATTGGCGGCCTCATCTTTGTCCATGTCACCGCTTGATGAGTCATCTGGGAGCGGTTCGAGTGCGCGCACCTGGCAAGGTGGGCCTTGTGGCAGTCGCTGTGGCTTCAAGCGGCAGACCTTGGAAAAATGGTTGAGCTTTCCGCACGCACTGTAGGGTTTTCCTTGGGCTGGGCAGGAGCCATCGTGTGGGAGTGGGCCATCACACCATCCACAGAGGCGAGTCTTTGGGCTCTGTCTGGAGCTTTGGGCTGAGAACCTCCTGGGTCTTTGTCAGGGTTCGCGGGTTTCAGTGTAGACGGCACAGACTGGTTCTTCTTTGATGACTGCTGTAGCTTTGTGCTCCATGTGGGCTTTGCTATTTTGTAGGTTTCTGCACCCCCAAGGTGGAGGAGCATGGGTCTTCGCCGTGGGGCAGGGATGTCAGCGGCGTCAAATAATGTCTCTAACTGCTCTACCCATGTCTTCCACCGTGCAGCTTGAGAGGGCGGTGGCCCCGTGAAAGTGAAGGGCTCTAGAGGCGGGATGGACGTCATACCGGCCAGAGAGATGGTAGCGGTGATAAAGACGAAGAGTGCACACCTAACTAGTGCAGGAGGCTGTAGGCACCACCGAAGGCAGGGCGTGGCAGAGTGACAATCATGCGGCAGTCGGCTGTGAGTAAATCCCAGCGTGAGCAGCCAAGGACAAGCTTCTGTGGCCTGGGCCATGAAGCAAGAGCAGGGAGTGTGTGTGTCCTGTAGGAGCAGGTGGCCAGGTGCCTGCATAGCATGGCAGGGCACAAGCTTCAGCCGCGGGAGCCGGTGGAGGCAAGAGGAGGCACCCGGGGGGCAGAAGACTAGCTGGGAAGAGGTAGCTGAGGGCCAAGCTGGAGCAGGGTGCAGGATGTGCCATGTGTGTCCCAGGACAGGTACACTCCAGCTGGGTGGCCAGGGAGCTGCATGCCTGCGCTGCGCGGCTTACCATAATCTGTGGCAGCAGGCCATGTAAAGACTTCCCCTGCGGCGTAGAGCGCCACGACGACAAGGGGCCGGATCACAGAGCTGCACACGTGCGCCAACGCAACCAGGCTCACTGCAGGAATCTGGGCCGGTATGCTGGCAGAGGGCAGCAGGGTCAGCTGGCAGATGGAGCCACCGCCAGTGGCACCACACAGATGCGCAGGCTGGGCCGGCCACGTGGCAAGGGCAGGCCGGGCCGCGGGTTTAGGAGGCGTGGTGGGAGCTCTCTTCCAGGGGCAGCGGCGTGCAGCATGGTGGGTGAGAGCTGAGAGGTAGGACAGCAGAAAGCTGACACCACCTCATCGCCAGTGTAGTATTGTGGCCTAGGCCTGGCGGCAGCGGGCAATAATGATACACGGAGGCTTGTTCAAAGTAGTGGCCAGCTCCGAACTGAGTCACGCCCAGAGCGGTGGGTTTGTCCAAACCATTAAGGCACGCTCACGGGGCAGTGGCTTAGGTAGATCACCCCTCAGCACAGTAGAAGACGTGGAATGTTCCACGGTCTCCACAACATTACACAGCCAGTGGCATTAAGATAAGCGCAGCGCAGCCTTTTGGTCTCTGGAAAACTATTGCTGCATAAAGGAATTTGTTTGCGTTTCCAGTGAAAAATTGGCAAACACAGCTATAAATAACCCTGGTTTCGCACTGTCTGTATGAATGTAGAAGGCACAAGAAAGAGACGCCAAGCAGATTGCCAGACAATTAACGCTTTAAAGGCTGCTTGTTTTAGCAGGGGTACACTGACAATGAAGAATTTTTCTGTTTGAACTTTTTACTTTGCTTCAGCTAGTTACCTAATGAACCTATAAGAGTGAAGAACACGGACCACATTTTCTATTTAGTGATGAATCTATGCACCACTGCCTCAGCCGATTATTTCTGCCAGTTCTGTCTTTGGCTGCACAGCATCTGCTACCTTTGTGCAGAGGAGCACAAGTATTGAAGAAACATGCCAGATGTGATTTCTCCTTTAGTGTGCTTCTTGTGACAGCTCCAAAGATGGCTTGGTTGCAGAAGTATCGGCCTCACTGCTTCTGACAGGAAAACAAATAGAAAGCTTATAGTATGCCTCGAATGCAGCCCCTGAGATTTTGCGTATTAACAAGCCCTCTTCACCACAATCAGGTGTCTCCGTAGGGACATCTCACCTTGTTTTTGGCTATTTTGTCACATAAGAGCCAAGAAACCCTCTCGTCCTGAGGTGGCAGTACATGCAGCCGCTGCCATTGTGAAAGTAAAAGTGGGCACCGAGGGGGAAAATAATGTTTACCAAAAAAGCATTGGTCAATGCAAGAAAATATGCTTCCGTCAGTAGAACTGCAGGAAAAGTAAGAGACCCACACTGGACTAATGAAAAGACAGGAAAAAGAGGGGCAAAATGTAAAATCTTTGCAGGCCATACCTTAAAAACAAGCCCAATCCCCCTCAAAAGGAAACCCAAACCAAGGAGGTATCCTACCAAAAAAGCCCAAATTACTGTTGAGATCGAAAAGTGCAAAAGCCTAATAAAAAACACAAGCATGAGAGCAGAAGCCACGGTGGAGGAGGCAGCTGTAAAGAAGGAACAACTGTGGCATTAAGAGGAAGTGGGAGGAATAATGCTATATTTGGATGCAAGCAACCAGGGCACTGAAGCTATACACAGACAAATAATAACAGAGCAGGAAACCAAGAAAAAAATAGTCCCCCCCAAAGAAAAGATAAAGAACCATAGCAGAATGAGACAGCATTAAGTCCCTGATCTATGGGATGAACAGAAGAGAGAAAGGAGGGATAAAGAGGTAGGATTGACCACCAGCAAGCAAGGATTTTTAAAGTACACTGATGTAGACAAATGAAAAGCAGGGGCAAGAAAGGGGATGGACAAGAAGTACACAGACAGATTACAGCAGGTCTGAAAGAGAGAGCACATGCACTGTCTCGCATGACCTAAATAGGCAGTCCTGGCCTGATGCTGGCACTGCGTTTCTCACAGACTTCACCCCTTGCACGAGCAGTTATTTTACATGGCACGCTGCACCTCCCCGAATCCTGTGCCTGCATCATGCATGCCCTGGCATTGCTTGTGCTTGCACTCTGCTACAGGTTGGGAATTTCCTGCACAGGTAATTCTTCTAAAGTAAATATTGCTTGTATCACCGTATGCTTGTCAGTGTAATGTTTCAGTGGGCACCTCATGTATGTGTCTCATGCTGCACTAAGGCTCTCAGTTAGTTGTGTAATAATGTAGGCATGCGCCCACCAAACTATACTCAGAGTGGCACGGGCATTGTGTGCGCATTTACACTATAGAGCACTTTGAGTTATGTTGTCAGTCTCTGCAAATGGCAAATTTTTTGTATGTGTCTATGCAATAAGGTAAGATGTTATATGTTCATCGCTGGGCCACATGGGTATATCAATTACATGTGTATCAGTCCAGGCAACAGGACACAATGATTGGATTTATATTTGTCTGGAATGGGAAAATGGTAAAACAGGGTGGGCTCGCAGACTTTATCAGCTGTTAAAATCTGTGTGTTCTATGGGTTATATTGTCTAGCCTTTGTATAGTGTGCAGATCCCCTCCCTTTCTCCCAGACATGGTGGCATCGAATTCTTATGAGCATTACTCTGTACACTGATCCACATCTATTTTAAGTGTAAGGCTCTATTTTTTCAATCACCAAGAAGTGTTTGAAAGTGCTATATGTCTCCTTTAGGATGCCCTTGAAAATGGGATGAATGAATGCAACGATGTGGTCTGGTGGAAAAGTTCAGATGGTGTGTGGGAGTGGTTGCGGGGCTAACCGTGCCCGAAAGTAAGATAATCTGACAGGTATGCCGGCAGGCAATGAGGCACAGCCAGGGCTGGACTGGCAATTCCGGGCATCGGGCAATCCCCTAGTAGGCTGGATAGGGTGGGGGCCAGTTTTGGGATAGGGGGCCGTTTTTGGTGCTGGGGCCGATTTGGACTGTGAGGCGTGACCGAGCAAACAACAAGCACTATCTGCATGAAAATGCAGCTGCTGTTGATGGTGCTTCACGCACCGTCCAGGATCGTGTTTGTGATGTCACCCGATTTTATTTCATTTAGTCTAGCCTCTATTATTTATTAAAAATCCACCTGTGACCTCTGACCTAGGTGGCTGCACCATGGTGCGCCGCGCGCAGTGATGTCTACTCTGTCTTTCACCCTTAGGGTGGGGTCTGGAGTCAGCGCAAGCGCTTTGGGGGTCATACAATAAAAAGTGCACATGACTGAGGCAGAGGAGGCCAGGGACGACTGAAAGAGAGGCTGGAGTGGAGCCTGGTGGCACCCCATAATTTAATTATTTCTCTAGTCTGCAGGTGAGTGACCGGCCGTCCCCTGCGTTAGTCTCCTCTGTGTCCCAGGATGGCAGAAACAGCAAAGGCATTCAGATAATGCTCGGCTTGCTTTCGGGGACATTCGGGGACGGGCAGAGAAGGAAAAGGACTCTTTCTCTTCCATACTGCCCAGCGAAGACATGGACAATGTCCTCTTCTTTTCTGTGCTGGCAGCTGCCGCCACCCTCTTACTATTATTCCCTCTATTTCTGTCTTGCTCCTCACTTACTGAAAACCGTGGCTTGAAAAAACGGTTCACAACCTCTCTTTCCTTCTTTCATTTAGTTGCTTCCCTGTGAAATGGATCCAAAAAAGACAACATTGGCATAGCCAATGGGTCTCGCCTTTGGGACCTTGTAAGTGTTTAGCAATGCAACAGTTGATGTTGTTGCACAAAGGATAGTGTGCTGCATAACTAAAAACTTATAAGGTCCCAAAAGCGAGACCTATTGGCTATGCCAATGCTTGTTTAATTATGCCATTGCCTCTGAGTGACTTGTGGGTCTTAGACGAGGTAACGCCTCTGAAGAAGTCTTGTGATCTCATCACTGACCACTCTACCTTTGTGATGGAGGAAAAGAATAATGCCTGAGAGAAAGACCAACCACACTTCCTACAGACTACTAGGGCCTGATTCATAAGCAATTTTTGCTGCAGATATAAGTACTTTATGGCTGGAAATAAACTAAAAAGGCCTAGCATGATTTCACAGAGGGATTCCTGACAATCGTAAATAGTCCGAGTTTCACTCCTGCTAAGAGCTGACGTAACTCCCAATGCAGGGTGGGCAAGGGAATGGTTAACTACCAAACTTGGTGGGGTTGCAGAGGAATGGGTTTCTATAGGGGGGCACAATGCTTTTTACCAAGGTGAAGAAAAATGAAACAAAATGTACATTTGCACATGGAGCTACATTTCTTTCAATGTAAATTGTTCACTGTGTGGGTAGTTGGGAGCATGGAGAATACGTCACGTGAATAGTATCAATCAATAACAGGTGTGATTGATAACCCATGGTCGATGGACTCAGATTACTTGAGCACCGGACCTAGGCTCCAGTGGTGGTGGTAAAAGTCAGTCTTAACTCTCTGATGGCAAAGATTGTTTGCAAACTTAATAATATTATGGTCAGGGCGATTGGAAGCATGCTGCAGGAGAAGATCAAATTATGCGACCGGTTTGACTAAAATAAGTGAAAAGAAAAAATCATATTATTTTGCGTAATGTGGCTAATCTCGTGGCATTGTGACTTTAGTGTTTTGTTATTTTTGCACATTAACCCTGTCTGCGCAAAGGTCCCCACGCATTAGTATCCGTTTAAGACCTAAGACCAGTCATCAGCGACTGAAAAGTGACCAGCGCAGCCAGGGGCTATCTCTGCACAGGTGACAGCGTCGTTAGTAAATGTTGCTCCCTTTCTAGAAACACATTTTTTCCTAAAATTGGCAAATTATAGAGCAGATGATGTATTTTTTGCTGCAAATGTATAGACATGCGAAAAATGTGGCACCTGCAGAATTGCAAAATATGTCCCCAAAATGACAGCATAAAAGCAGTTGAGTAACCACTCTGCATCCTAGCTGTATTCTCATGTCCCTTGATTATGCTTCTCCATGGTGTGTACAGTGGTGTGATCCTCGGCAGGGAAGTGGGCCAGCGGGTGGCAGGCTCGTCTTCGAAACACAGGTTAAGAAAAGTCCCCATGGTTACGTATTGAGTGTGGGCGTGCCTGCAATGATTCATTTATATAGTTTAGGGGTTGTTAATATTAGAGTTACAAAGTGTGTACTGTCACAACTTTTACCTTGACACTGAGTTAGTCTCGTGGCAGAAAACAGATCGTCCTACTCAACCCATAAAGAATTAGAAAAAGCATTGGCCGCGCGTCCGGGCCGCGATATGAAATAATAATAAATAGAAAAAACGTGAGTTGTGCGCAGGCACGCGCGCGATAAAAAAAAGTGCTGTGCACGTTGCGCGCGTGCTTGTGCGCGTGAGGGTAAACTGGTCGACGCTTTGGCAGCACTTCCAAAAGTGGCTTACTAAATGTCTCACTGACAGCGCATGTGCACTGGATCAGCAAGACATAAAAAACACTCTTTTGGGAAATGCCCTTTTTCTGACATTTTTCTGTTCCAAATTGCAGCCTTGGGATGGAGAGAAATAAAAGGTTTTAAATAGGAAAAATAAATATATAACTAAATAAAGCAAGAAAGAGTAGTTGCAAAGTGGTCAGATTGGTTGTATTCACATCCAAACACATCAGCCTCACTTTACAGACTTTGCAGTGAAGCACAACTTTTGTTTTCTCGTCTTTCTTTGCACAGCATTGTTGTGCCCAGGTGGGGAAGCGTACCTGGATGTATTGCTATACCTGGTTGATGGGTGGATCGGAAAACGAAATGTGTACTATGGCTCTGTGTCTATGGACGTGGTCTTTTTAAACCATCCTGCTTACGTTTTGTAAGGATATAAGCAATGGACATTGAAACGGTTCCCTTCAGGGCCCTGTAGTCATGCCAGTAACTTTTCAGGTAAAACAACTTACTGATTTCTGAATAGTGAGTGAGAGATTGTTAAGGTAACCATGTTGTGTCTGCTTACATTTAACATGCTTTACTTAATCATGCATTCCCTATGAGTGTTTGCTTTTAGTTTTTTTTTTTTTTGGCAGGATTTTACTCTGATCAAGTGCATAATCTGAATTGAGCCACATCCAAGTGTTTATAGCGGGCACAATTAGGTTGTAGCTGATGGCGGTGATAGTTTCTCTCAGTGGGGCAGTATGGTGTTCTGTGGGGGAGAGTATGTGGCACTATGGCCAGAGCTGTCGAATTTGGAACTCAGGAAAAGGGTTCAGCCTTTATGACCAGTCCACCAGACCACTTCACTGAGGGAGCATATACCCATGCTTAACCTTTGGAGGCCCCGATAGACCTTAGAAGGCCTGATGTCTTAGCACAAGAAGGTGTACCCTAGTGGTGTCAATTGTGGGTAACCTTGAAGGCCTGTCTACCACAATCCATACTGAAGTTCATCTCCAGTCTTGCGGGCAGGCCTACAAAGCAGCACACCCTAGAGTAACAGTGATCCAGACACTGTGACTCTGTCACTGAGGTCACATGAATCTTGAGCAGGTTAGGGCAGTGTGAACGGTGTGACTGCACTGGGTACCTATTTCGGGTGGATGCATAGTGTATGCAAGTATATTATGGTTTAAAAAAACTGGCTGCTTCCTCCCTGGCCTACACCAAATTTCAGCAACAATAAAAATGTCATGATAACTTGAATGATGTTCTTCCTAGAGAGAGATCAGAGCTTTGTCTAGTGGAAGGGTGGAGTCCTGGAAAGGTAGCAAAGAGGGTTAATGTGCATGCTACAAAGAACATGTACCATGCAGATCACAAAGTGCACATAATGTTAACTAGGTTAGTAGGTTACTGCTTTTGTCAGAGAGATCATTTTGTTACTTGCAATTAATAAGTTAAAATCCTAACATAGAACAGTGAGCTATCAAACTATACTGCCTACTAGTGTGGTTGTCATGTGGCTTCTACACCTTGTAGTCATTTGTCTTATGTAACATTTCCTATACAGTGATTTACACACATATAAATGATTGTCTCTGTGTAGTGTTTGTGATGTAGGTGCTCTGACACCGTACACTGGTATGAGTGGTGCTGTAAATAAAATTAAATGCATCTTAGAAAGAGTGTGGTAATGGAGATTTGAGTGAGATTGTCAATGGGTGGCAGTGAGGGAGTCTGTGGTGTAGGTTATCATTTGGGACGCCAACAAACATTGTTGCACAGGGCGCCACCAGCACTAAAGCCGTCCCTGCTATCGAGGCCATTGGTATCTCCATTAGCCTTGTTTCAGCAATAGTAGCTGTAACTCACCAAGGATCGTCAGTGCAGGATTTGCACGCACACCAAACTAAGGGGTCAATTAGGATGGCGCCGTCCGCCATCCTGTCGGAGGACAGGACCGTCCGCCACAAGGGTGGATGTCTGTGCCTCGAATTAGGATGCACCCTCCACAGTGGCGGGTGCATCCCGCATTTTTTACATTGCGGCGGGCGGTGCTGAAAGCACCGCCTGCCGCAATGCAAAAAATGCATGTTGTGCATTTCAAACCACAACATGCCATGTTGTATTTTGAAATGCAGGGGGTTACCATAGGTACCCCCAATGTGCACTGCCCACCCTCCCTTCATCCTGGGGGCCCACAACGGGCCCCCAAAGCAAGGACCGTATGCCTTTTCGTGGCGGCGTTGCTGCCACGGAAAGGCATTCCCCTCAGCCCATCCTAATATGGCTGGCGGTGTATGATAGACACCGCTACCATATTAGACCTTTTCCGTCGCGGTCGCAAGGCGACCGCGGCGGAAAAGCGGCGGACGGTCTTCCCGTCCGCCACGGTCCCCCCGCCATTGTAATATGGCGGGGGCAAATAGGTGGCGGACGGGCAAGGATGGTGGGCGGATCGCCACCGCCTGCATGGCGGTGGCGATCCGTCCGCCATCCTAATTGACCCCAGAGTTTGCAAATTTCACAGTCTCTTTGCTGCATGCACAAGCACTTTTAACATGTGCTACCTGCTCTGGAGCCACTGGAATTATGCAGCGATGGGGGACAAAATGGTGCCACAGTGTTGACTAAATTATGCAACAAAAAAAGGCTGCAGCGTAATGCAATATATTTTCTTATAGTTTATTATTTAGACATTTTTACACATGTTAACTCTCTGCAAAGATTCTGCCTCATTAGTATCAGTATAACATGCAAATGCAGCAGTGAGAAAGGTGATCAGTCAACCTTTGCAAAGGGCCGTCCACTTTGCAGCAATCTCAAGTCACGTTTTTTAGTAACGTTTTATCCGTTTGAGCTCCAAAAATGGTTAGTTAAAACTGTAAGATTATCCAGTGGATGATGTATTATGTGGCAAATATGGCAGAGCCATAATTATATATAAAACATTTGCAAACTAGGATATTTTGCCATTCATGTTTGAACTGCTCTTGTAGAAGAAGAGAGGAGTAGTGCTAATGAGAGAAACTGCATGGCTTGGAGACAAATTGCTTGTGATTCCACTTTTAAGCGTATTTGGGACATTGTGTGATTGGAAATATATCCCACTTTGTGAATGTATTTAAATGCCAATAACTCCTATTAAACCTTACATAATCAAGTGTATCCATTGGTTGAATTAAATAACACAATAAGCTGTAACTGGTCGGTGAAATGCTAAAGAAATACCAAAAATTGGGATGTTTGGCACATTCTGGCCACACCTCTGACTCCGCCCACTGAATCAATCCTTGGGTTATCCCCGCCCTCAGAGTCTCCTCCCACAGTTCCCCTACTTTTTCCCCCCCCCCGCTTTGACCACTGATTTCCGCACAACAAGGTGACCCTCACCTGCTGCCACAATTATCCATGTTGCCTTGTGCAGTCAGCGGGGGACACCCTGCAGGGCACCCTGCATCTTGGAAGCGACTGCAGATCAGGTGAGCAGGATTTGTTTCTGTGCCACGAGCCATGAAGTGACGGCGTACAAACACCGGAGGACACAGGGTTAGCTTTGTCTCACAAGCACCTGACAGAGAAAGACAACACGCTTGTGGGCAAGGTATTGTTCATTGCAGCACTCCTTCCAGAGGTTTCGGGACAGAACCCTGAGCTCCAATGCCAACAGAACAGGCCCACCTCAGGCCTGATTTCTGCTTTGATGGTGGAGTGCAGTGCAGGGTCACCATACACTCTGGCAGGGTGTGAATGACGTTTCAGCAGAAGCAGACTGATGTACTTGCAGTGTGACGTGGTGGATCTAAGAATCACAGATCTACCATCACACTGCATGTACATCAGTCTGCTTCTGTGAACTCTGGTGTTGCCTGGCCCTCAATGCCTTTCCTAGTTTCATTCTGCTTTGCCCTAAACACCAACTACCTGCCTTCAATCAGCACTGGAGCCGCATCACATACATTCATAGAGGATGAGCCGCCCGTCCTCCCCTCCATCCCTGCGCCATTTGTTTGACCCGACCTGGACCCTTTAAAAGTAGGAGCACTGGGCAGACAGCGGCATGAAGCATAGGGATTAGGGAAGACATTTACATTTAGTTTTATTTTAAATTCATTTCGAAGTAGAACTACATTAAGTTGACTTAAAGCAGGAACAGGATGGTTCAAAGCATCTGTTCTTAACATTGTGCTGAATTAAGAGATAAGGTGAAGTTTTAATAGCTTCTGTTAAGATGGATGGCACAGGAATTCACCTAGCGAGATCTCACACTTGTGTCATTTCCAGTTTGTTTTGCTTGGAAATTGCCTCATTCTCTTTCTAGAATTATCTTTTGGAATTTAAATATGTTGCTGAGAGAGAGAGAGAGAGAGAGAGAGAGAGAGAGAGAGAGAGAAAGACATGCTTGTGTAAGTCCCTTGACCCTTACTAGAAGGCTTTCTGGACACATTATTATTGCATAATGAAAGAGAAAGGATTGCTTTATGTTTGTGATACTTGACAAATGACGTCTTTCGACACATTTACAGCGTGGTGCATTTAATAAGGCTTGTGTGGAACAATTGTGCAGATCATTTGTTTTGGTGAAGGGTCATCCAAGGAAGACAGGATTTTGCTAAATGCGGATAATATTTTAATAAGCATAGAAGAACCTGAACTATCTTTGCCCAGATATGCATGTATGGGATATATGTGGGGACACGTCTGAATTCTTAGTTAAATGGGAGAAAAAGATGTATATGCTGATAGCAGGTGACCATATAGACGTAGAGGAAGTGTGTCTAACCAGTGCTAAAGTGCTTGTGCTCTTACCTTTAAACATGGTAAAATCGACTTACACCGAATTGGAAAATTTTATTTACTTGTAAGTCCCTAGAAATGTGTTTCATGTACCAAGGGACTGTAAATTGAATGCTGCTGCTAACCTGTAACACGTATTGTGCCATCCACTTAAGTAGCCTATTTAAACATGTGTCAAGACCAGGGCCTGTCATTGCAGTCTGCTTGTGCAGTTGTAAAACTGCCATTTTTGACCTGGCAAAAGGAATATTCCCTTTTACTACATATGTCACCAGGATGTCACCACTAACGCAAGCACTTTCCATAAGGCAAATGCAGAGTGCAGTGTATTTAAATGGTTTGGCATATACTTTTAAGTTTTGTATATCCCGGAATAGGCAAGGCTGAATTGCTAACCTTGTTCTTTGTGTGATTATTGACTTTTTCACAATCCCATGACTTCAGTGATGTACAGGCAACATTAATGGCAGCCCCCACACTCTGAATAGTGTTCCAGTGCCACTGGCCTGGGTGCCTTTGTATGAATTTTTCTTGCTATCTGGGTTGGGTGCCATGTGATACATTTCCAAGCCGTCTGTCAGCCTGGGTGCCTTTGTGTGACATTTCCATGCTTTCTGGCCTGGATGCTTATGTGTGCTATTTCTATAGTTTCTGGCCTCAGTGACCTGGAGGCTCATGTGTGACGTTTCCATGCTTACTGGCCTGGGTGCTTATGTGTAATATTTCCATGCTTTCTGGCCTGGGTGCTTATGTGTGCTATTTCCATAGTTTCTGGCCTCAGTGACCTGAAGGCTCATGTGTGACATTTCCATGCTTACTGGTCTGCGTGCTTATGTGTGATGTTTCCATGCTTTCTGGCCTGGGTGCTTGTGTGTGCTATTTCTATAGTTTCTGGTCTCAGTGACCTGGAGGCTCATGTGTGACATTTCCATGCTCACTGACCTGGGTATTTATGTGTGACGTTTCCATGCTTTCTGGCCTGGGTGCTTATGTGTGCTATTTCCATAGTTTCTGGCCTCAGTGACCTGGAGGCTCATGTGTGACATTTCCATGCTCACTGGCCTGGGTGCTTATGTGTAATATTTCCATGCTTTCTGGCCTGGGTGCTTATGTGTGCTATTTCCATAGTTTCTGGCCTCACTGACCTGGGTGCTTATGTGTGATGTTTCCATGCTTTCTGGCCTGGGTGCTTATGTGTGCTATTTCCATAATTTCTAGCCTCAGTGACCTGGAGGCTTATGTATGACATTTCCATGCTTTCTGGTCTGGGTGCTTATGTGTGACGTTTCCATGCTTTCTGGCCTGGATTCTTATGTGTGCTATTTCAAGACTTTCTGGCCTCAGTGACCTGGAGGATCATGTATGAAATTTCCATGCTTACTGGCCTGAGTGCGCGCGCGATGAAGAAAAGTGCTGTGCACGTTGCGCGCTTGCTTGTGCGCTTGAGGGTAAACTGGTCGCCGCTTTGGCAGCACTTCCAAAAGTGGCTTACTAAATGTCTCACTGACAGTGTATGTGCTGGATCAGCGAGACCTAAAAAACACTCTTGCTGGAAATGCCCTTATTCTGAAATGTTCTATTCCAAAGTGCAGCCTTGGGATGGAGAGATATAAGAGGTTTTAAGTAGGAAAAATAAATATATAACTAAATAAAGCAAGACAGAGTGGTTGCAAAGTAGCCAGATTGGTTTTAGTCACATCCAAACATATCAACCTCACTTTACAGACTTTGCAGTGAAGCGCTACTTTTGTTTTCTCGTGTTTCTTTGAACAGCATTGTTTTGCCCAGGTGGGGAAGTGTATCATTCCTGAATGTATTGCAATACCTGGTTGATGGGTGGATTGGAAAACAACATGTGTAGGTTCTGTGTTTATGGAAGTGGTCTTTTTAAGCCATACTGCTTACGTTTTGTAAGGATATAAGCAATCGACATTGAAACAGTTCCCTTCAGGGCCCTGTAGTCATGTCCGTAACTTTTCAGGTAAAACCACTCGCTGATTTCTGAATAGCGAGTGAGAGATCGTTTAGATAATCATGTTGTTTCTGCTTACATTTCACATGCTTTACTTAATCTTACATTCCCTATGAGTGTTTGCGTTTCCTTTTTTTTAGGCAGGATATTACTCTTATCAAGTGCATAATCTGAATTGAGCCACACCCAAGAGCTTATAGCAGGCACAATTAGGTTGTAGCTGATGGCGGTGCAAGTTTCTCTCAGTGGGGCAGTATGGTATTCTGTCGGGGAGAGGATGTGGCACTATGGCCAGAGCTGTCGAATTTGGAACTAGGGAACAGGGTTCAGCATTCATGACCAGTCCACCAGACCACTCTACTGAAGGAGCATATTCCCATGCTTGACCTTTGAAGGCCCCGAAAGACCTTAGAAGGCCTGAAGTCTTAGCACAAGCAGGTGTACCCTAGTGGTGTCAATTGTGGGTTAAACTTGTAGGCCTGTCTACCACAATCCATACTGAAGTTCATCTCCAGTCTTTCAGGCAGGATTACAAAGCAACACACCCTAGAGCAACAGTGATCCAGACACTGTGACTCTGTCACTGAGGTCACATGAATCTTGAGCGGGTAAGGGCGGTGTGAACGGTGTGACTGCACAGGGTACCTATTTCGGGTAGGGGGCGTAGTGGTTGCAAGTATATTATGGTTTTAATAAACTTACTGCTTCATCCCTGGCCTCCAGCAATTTTCAGCAACAATAAAAATGTCATGATAACTTCAGTGATTAAGGTTCTTCCTAGAGAGAGATCAGAGCTTTGTCTAGTGGAAGGGTTGAGTCCTGGAAATGTAGCACAGAGGGTTAATGTGCATGCTGCAAAGAACATGTACCATGCAGATCACAAAGTGCACATAATGTTAACTAGGTTAGCAGGTTACTGCATTTGTCAGAGAGATCCTTTTGTTACTTGCAATTTATAACTTAAAATCCTAACATAGAACAGTGAGCTATCAAACTATACTGCCTACTAGTATGGTTGTCATGTGGCTTCTACGCCTTATAGTCCTTTGTCTTATGTAACATTTCCTATACAGTGATTTACACACATATAAATGATTGTCTCTGTGTAGTGTTTGTGATGTAGGTGCTCTGACACCGTACACTGGTATGCGTGGTGCTGCAAATAAAATTAAATGCATCTGAGAAAGAGTGTGCTTATGGAGATTTGAGGGAGATTGTCAATGGGTGGTAGTGAGGGAGTCTGTGGTGTAGGTGATCATTTGGGACACCAACAAAAATTGTTGCACAGGGTGCCACCAGCACTAAAGCCGGCCCTGCTACCGAGGTGCTTATGCTCTTTCCTTTAAACATGTTAAAATCGGCTTACACCGTATTGGAAAATTTTATTTACTTGTAAGTCCCTAGAAATGTGTTTCATGTACCCAGGGACTGTAAATTGAATGCTGCTAGTAGCCTGCAATACGTATAGTGCCACCCACATAAGTAGCCTATTTAAATATGTGTCAAGGACACGGCCTGTCATTGCAGTCTGCTTGTGCAGTTGTAAAACTGCCATTTTTGACCTGGCAAAAGGAATATTCCCTTTTACTACATATGTCACCAGGATGTCACCACTAACGCAAGCACTTTCCATAAGGCAGATGCAGAGTGCAGTATATTTAAATGGTTTGGCATATACTTTTAAGTTTTGTATATCCCTGAATAGGCAAGGCTGAATTGCTAACCTTGTTCTTTGTGTGATTATTGACTTTTTCACAATCCCATGACTTCAGTGATGTACAGGCAACATTAATGGCAGCCCCTTCACTCTGAAAAGTGTTCCAGTGCCACTGGCCTGGGTGCCTTTGTGTGAATTTTTCTTGCTTTCTGGGTTGGGTGCCATGTTATACATTTCCAAGCCGTCTGTCAGCCTTTGTGCCTTTGTGTGACATGTCCATGCTTTCTGGCCTGGATGCTTATATGTGTTATTTCCATAGTTTCTGGCCTCAGTGACCTGGAGGCTCATGTGTGACATTTCCATGCTTACTGGCCTGGGTGCTTATGTGTAATATTTCCATGCTTTATGGCCTGGGTGCTTATGTGTGCTATTTCAATAGTTTTTGGCCTTAGTGACCTGGAGGCTCATATGTGACATTTCCATGCTTACTAGTCTGGGTGCTTGTGAGAAGTTGGCCTGATGTGCAGTGCTCACTATTCTAGTGATCACTATATATCAGTCCAAACAACCCTTATTGATGATTGGTTGTAAGTCAACCTTATAGACCAGCTATCCTAGTAGCATGGATACGAGCAGTCTAAGGCTTAGACTCTAGAGGGCGTGTTAAGCCAGCTGTTTTACCATCACATTACCCCTTGAACACCCAGTGAAAGGACACCACACAAGTGTTATGAAAATAAACAGTGTATTTATTAGAATCACAACAACCCTGTACTCTTTATGAGGACAGGGTGCTAGGCACACAACAAAACTCTTACGAAAATACTTAAGTTAGCACAGTATACACAAATGCCCGAGGGGCACGAAAAACCATATACTCTAAAACTGGAATGCGAAATTACTAGCAGGTAAGTACAGTACTAATAGGCTTTGGAATCGCTAGGACTTGACTATAGAATTGTTAGATTACTTCTAGGAGACCTAGGGGACTCGGGTGCAGAGTGTGCACTCTCACGTGGGATGCGGGACAAAGTCTATGGAAGCTAGTAAAGGCAAAGTTAGTGTTCACGGGCGAACCCGACCTGGTAGGGAGAAAACGACAGTGGATCCTGACCCTTGGAGAGTGAGGCTATGCTGGGGCACCGAAATGCCGAAGTTACCTAGCCCAGGGGCTGCAGCTGCATAGGTCTCAAAAGACGTCGGGAATCCTCGTTGCCGGACCAGGAGCCTGGAAGAAAGATGCTGGCAGGCGACCAGTGAAGATTGTTCGAGTTGATCCAAGCCTGGATCTGGAAGAAGGATGATACCTGAAAGCAGAGGGGACCAAGTTCGTGACTACTAGCCAGTAGTCAGTGGGCACCAGGAGGGCACCGGATGGTAGTCACCTCGACTAGGTGAGTGGGCGACGCTGGCTCTGCAGATCTCACGGACCAGGAGGCGTTGTCGGCGACCAGGATGGAGAGGCGAGCTGTCCCACGATGGATGAAGCTGTCGGCGTCGAAGTTACCCAGGATTGGGCAACAAGCCTTGGCTAATTCAAGCCCACGCGGTGGACTCAAAATGGCGTCTTGAGTGGACCAGGAGGGTCCGGGGTGCTCCTCTTCGGGAAGGGAGCAAGGGCCAGTCTGGAGCAACCAGACCAGCAGCAGTGATGTCGTCGGGCGTCGTTCAGAAGGCCACAAGCCAGCGGGCTAGCAGCCAAACAACGCGGTGAGCAGCAAAAAGCAGAAGGGCCCCACGCCGATCGTGGAGATGCTGGGGGGCTGATCTTCGGTGCTGGAGCTGCTCAGGGTCGGGGCTTCTCGGACCCCAAAGCACTCACCAGGAAATTACTCGGCGGGCTTGCTGTGCAGAAGTCGTGCAGTCTTGCAGATGGCCGGTCCCTCGAGGTCTCGTCGCACCCACGGTTCTCAGCTGGGCTGTAGAGGTGGGTAGAGGTCAGAGGTGCCAGGGAAGCCGGTTCTCGTCGAGCTGGGCAGTCGGATTCCGGAGGAAGGACGTGCAGCAGACCACAGTGTTCTTGATGGTGCCTGCGGATGCAGGGTGACTACTCCTTAGCCACAAGGGAGAATCTTGAAGAAGGAAATCTTGAAGTCCTTTCGTAGAAAGTCGTGTCTTGATTCCAAAGATGATCTGATTTGGAAGGGGGCCAGTCCCTACCTTTATCTGGGAAAAGGGGGCTGGCACGCGACTAGGTCCTGCCCTAGGGGTGGGACCAGGAGGGGGGTGGTTACACCCACTTCCTTGGCGGGCTTTTCCCCAGCACAGGGTCTGGAGTGTCCCTGGAACTGGTTCAAGCCAGCCTATGCACAGTGAGCACCGGGGTGCCACGTGCAGTCACCTTCCTCTGAAGCCCTGCCTACCTACAATACACAAAATCCTGTCTGGGACGGTGCTGGCACCGCCCCTGGCAGGAAACCCTTTGTCCTTATCTCCTGCTCTGGGAGGACTCCCAGCAGCAGGAGGGCAGACTTGTGTCTTGGTGGCAGCATCCATTTTGTGGATGCTAAGGCTCTGTCTGACTTTAACCGGGGTTAGGGGTTGCATACATGCCGTGTCCCTCTAGAAGGGTGGAATGCTAACCCCGTCGCCAGAATTGGCGAGGGGTTAGTATTCCAATTCGTATGACACCTTACTCGACATGTTTTGATAAAGCGATACCAGAGTTGGCATATAACCGCGAGGATTATAATGCACTTAAGAGTATATGGTATGCGATATCATGGAAACGGCTAAGGGATAGATCCCGAAAGCCGCAGACAGGCTCAGCTCATGCCAGAGCACCATCTCACACGATTCCAAGCACTCTGCCTTCAGGATTGTTAAGGCCTGCCATAGGAGTGACTGATAGGAGATCTGTGTGTCCATTTTAGGGTTAGATATAGGCATACTATATCTAAAGCAAAGGGTGAGTACACCACCTTGCCCCAGCTGTCGTGCAGCCAGTTGTGTCAGTTTAGTTAGTCAGTCCAGGGGTGGCACAATACATGCTTCAGCCCCTGGGAGACTTCTGGGTGCACCTCAGCCCTGGGTACAGGGACTTGGAGAGGGCCCAGTGCCAATTCAGTACCTGAGTACAATTTGGATAGAGAGAACAGCTAGGCTGTGGGTCTGATTAGCAGGCCCACAGCCAGGGAAAGTCGTAAACCAGTGCAGCAAAAAGCAAAAATCTGGGTGATCATAGGATTGCAGACCCTACTCTCCTACATGACCCCCCCCCCCAAACTTTGGGACAATAAACTAACCTTGACCAGGTGAGTCTTCTTGCTCTAAGTGGAAATACCTGGAGAGCCCATCAGCATTGCTGTGATCAGTACCAGGTCTATGCTCCACTGTAAAATCCATCCCCTGTAGGGAAATGGACCACCTAAGCAGTTTGGGGTTTTCACCCTTCATCTGATTTAGCCACAAGAGGGGCTTATGGTCTGTCTGAATGGTGAAGTGAGTGCCAAACAAGTAGGCCCTCAGCTTCTTCAGGGCCCAGACCACAGCAAAGGCCTCCCTCTCAATAGCTGACCAATTTTTCTCTCTGGGTGTCAACCTTCTACTAATGAAAGCAATAGGCTGATCATTACCATCAAAATTCAGTTGAGACAGAACAGCCCCCACACCCAACTCAGAAGCATCTGTTTGGACAATGAATGGCTTGGAGTAATCTGGACTCTTTAGGATAGGTGCTGTGCACATGGCCTGCTTTAGGTCATTGAATGCTTTCTGACAGCTTGCTGTCCACTGAACTTTCTTTGGCATCCTTTTGCTTGTCAGGTCATTAAGAGGGGTCACTATGGACCCATAATTTCGGACAAACTTCCTATAGTACCCAGTCAGGCCCAAGAAAGCTCGAACTTGAGTCTGGGTGATTGGAGGAGTCCAGTCCTTGATGGCCTGTATCTTACTCTCCAGTGGCTGAACCTGGCCTCCACCTACAAGGTGGCCCAAGTATACAACCTGTGTCTGCCCTATCTGGCACTTTGTGGCCTTGATAGTGAGGCCTGCCTTTTGCAGAGCCTCTAACACTTTCCTCAGGTGGACCAGGTGATCCTCCCAGGTGGAGCTAAAGACAGCAATATCGTCAAGATAAGCTGCACAGAAGTCATCCAGCCCAGTGAGGACTTGATTCACCAACCTTTGGAAGGTGGCAGGTGCATTTTTCAAACCAAAGGGCATTACCACAAACTGATAATGCCCACCAGGGGTAGAAAATGCTGTCTTGGGTTTGGCCTCCTCAGCTAACCTGATTTGCCAATACCCAGCTGTCAAATCAAATGTACTTAAGAAGTTGGCAGAAGCCAATTTATCTGTAAGTTCATCTGCCCTTGGTATTGGGTGGGCATCAGTCTTAGTGACTGCATTGAGGCCTCTGTAGTCTACGCAAAACCTCATCTCTTTCTTACCACCCTGGGTGTGAGGCTTTGGCACTAGAACTACTGGGCTAGCCCAAGGGCTATCTGAGGGCTCAATGACTCCCAGCTCCAACATTTTCTGCACTTCAGTTTTGATGCAGTCTCTAACATGATCAGGCTGTCTGTAGATTTTACTCTTGACAGGCAGACTGTCTCCAGTGTCAACATCATGGGTACACCAATCAGTTTGGCTGGGTGTCAGAGAGAACATATGTCGGTAGGATTGCAGAACTTGCCTGCAATCCTGTTGCTGATGGTCAGTGAGGCTGCCACAAAAGACAACACCATCAACTGATCCATCATCAGGATTCTGAGTGAGCAGGTCTGGGAGAGGGTCACTCTCTTCCTCCTGTCCCTCATCTGTGGCCATGAGCAAGCTCATGTCCTTCCTGTCAACATATGCCTTGAGCCTGTTAACATGGAGCACTCTGAGAGGGCTCCTGGGAGTTCCAAGGTCCACCAAGTAGGTAACCTCTCCCTTTTGCTCAATGATGGTGTGGGGCCCAGACCATTTGTCTTTCAGAGCTGCTGGGGCCACTGGCTCCAGCACCCACACCTTCTGTCCTGGCTGGTACACAGTCAGAACAGCCTTTTGGTCATGCCAAGCTTTTTGAAGTTCTTGGCTGGCCTCCAGGTTTTTAGATGCCTTCTCCATATACTCAGCCATCCTGGAGCGGAGACCAAGTACATAGTCCACTATGTTGGTTGCAGGCTTTTTGAGAGGTCTCTCCCATCCTTCCTTCACCAAACACAGGGGTCCTCTCACAGGATGCCCATACAGAAGCTCAAAGGGGCTGTAGCCAACCCCCTTCTGTGGGACCTCTCTGTAAGCAAACAAGAGGCAGGGGATCAGGACATCCCATCTTCTCCTAAGAGTTTCAGGTAGTCCATGAATCATCCCTTTGAGGGTCCTGTTGAATCTCTCAACAAGCCCATTGCATTGTGGATGATAGGGTGTGGTGAACTTGTGGTTCACACCACACTCTTTCCACATTGCAGTCAGATATCCTGACATGAAGTTTGTACCTCTGTCAGAAACGACCTCCTTAGGGAAACCCACTCTGGAGAACACTCCAACTAGGGCTCTTGCCACTACAGGTGCTGTAGTGGTCCTAAGTGGAATAGCCTCAGGATACCTGGTGGCATGGTCCACCACCACCAGTATAAACTTGTGCCCTGATGCTGTCTGGGGTTCCATTGGACCAACAATGTCAATCCCCACTCTTTCAAAGGGAACCCCCACCACAGGTAGTGGTATGAGGGGGGCCTTTGTTGTGCCACCTGACTTACCACTGGCTTGGCAAGTGACACAGGAGCGACAAAACTCCTTGATATTCTCATTCATATGGGGCCAGTGAAAGTGTGAGACAAGCCTGTCCCAAGTCTTTGTCTGACCTAAATGACCTGCAAGGGGAATCTCATGGGCCAAGATGAGAAGGAAACCTCTCAGAGACAAGGGGATGACCAGCCTCCTGGTTGCACCAGGCTTGGGGTCTCTTGATTCAGAGTACAGGAGTCCATCTTCCCAGTATACCCTGTGGGCACCTGTGGCATTCCCTGCAGCCTCAGCAGCAGCCTGCTGTCTGAGGGGTTCAAGGGAAGGGCAGTTTAACTGTTCCTTCCCCAGGTCTACTCTGGAGGGTCCCCCTGAGCCCAGAAACTCAACTTGATCAAGTTCAAGCTCTTTAGGCTCAGTTTCCCTCAGCTCTCTCAGATCAGCCTCCTCAGAGACTTGATCCTCAACCTGGGGTAAGGGGGAAGGCAAAGCCTTACCCTTACTGCTCTTCTTCTTGGAAGGTGTCTGGTCCATAATTTCAGGATCCAGCACCTGTTCAGTGGGGCATCTTCTGGCCTGTGACCTAGTCACAGCAAGCACATGTGCTGGCAAGCCTAACATTTCCATGTGAGTCCTCTGCTCCACTTCTGACCATTGTGATGACTCCAAATCATTGCCCAACAAACAATCAACTGGGAGGTCTGAACTGACTACAACTTTCTTTTGTCCCTTCACTCCACCCCAGGAGAAAGCCACAATTGCCACACTATGACTAGTAGTGACATTGCTGGCATTGGTCACCAGGAAATCAGTACCTGGCATGATCTGTCCAGGGTCCACAAAGTTAGGTGTCACCATGGTGACACTGGCACAAGTGTCCCTATAGGCCTGAGCCATTTAGCCATTTATCAAAGGTGTCTGCCTGTATTTGCCCAAAGTATTGGGACTTATCTCAGGGGACATATCCATATCCCCTGTACAGACAAGGACAGCCTGAGTGAGTGTGCCAACTAAGTTGTCAGACCCCTCAGTACCCAAGGTTAACCCAACTAATGCCTTGGGAGGTACACTACCACTACTGACTGTACTAGGGGGTGCAGTTGCCTTAGGGGCTGTAGTGGCAGGAGTGTGTCCTCCTCTTTTGGTGCACTCACTAAACCAGTGAGATTAACTTTTGCAGTACTGGCACCACCTTTTCGACTGGCCTTCTTGAGTCTTCTTCTTCTGGGAAGCCTGACCCCCACCCTCTTTGGTTTGTTGGGGACCTGGTGAAGACTTCTGGTCATTTTGTTCACTCTTAACATTACCCTTCTGGTCTGCTTTCTTCTGACCACCCTGGTTCTGGTTCTGGTTCTGCTTGATCCTTGTCCTGACCCATTTGTCTGCCTTCTTTCCCAATTCTTGGGGAGAGGTCAGATCTGAATCAACAAGGTGCTGGTGCAGCAACTGGTTCTGACAATTGTTTAAAATTTGTTCTCTCATCATTAGATTATACAATCCTGTGTAATCTGTAACCTTGCTACCCAGCAACCAGCCCTCCAAAGCCTTAGTGGCACTATCCACAAAGTCAGACCAGTCCTGAGACTGAGTTTTCTGGGTGTCTCTGAACAGCAACCTGTACTGCTCAGTGGTTAAACCAAACCCATCAATCAGTGCATTTTTCAGGACCTGGTAATCATTAGCATCCTCCACTCTTGTAGTGAGGAGCTTGTCTCTACCTTTACCATCAAAGGAGAGCCACAGTATAGCTGCCCACTGACTTCGGGGAATGCACTGCACAGTGCAGGCCCTCTCCAAAGCAGCCATCCATTTCTGGATATCATCCCCTTGCTTAAAGGGGGGCACTATTTTAGTCAGGTGTTTAGTATCTAAACCCTTCTCTCTATCTCTTGGGAGATTGCTGCCACCAGTGGGTGCTAACCCACTCATCTGCTGCTCTCTAGCAAAGGCAAGCTTCTCTTTGGCCAGGGCAAGTTCTTCCCTTTCAATCCTCAGTTCAGCCTGTCTCATCCTAGCCTCATGCTCCCTTTTCTGAGTGGAAGTAAATCTCCTCTGTGGAGGATTCCTTCTCCCCTGAGAAGAGGCATTAGAGTGCAGAGATCTATTGGAGTCCCTAGAAAGAGATCTATCTCTCCTAACTCCAAGGTTAGGCCCACTTAGGGTTAGTACTGGGGTCCCCCAGATCCTAGCCCAAGTAAGTCTAAGTTGGCCCTGGTTAGCCTTCTGACTACCTCAAGACCTTTGTCTACCTCATCCCCAGAGAGTTCCTCCTGATCCTCCTCTCCCTCAACTGCTGTGGCAGTGTTGGGAAGGTCTGGATCTCCAGAGGTTCCCTCTAAGGCTGGCATATTCTCATGTAACTGAGAAATCTTTCTGGCATCATATGTCTCTAAGAGACCTATCAGAAAGGGAGTGGTGGGGTTAGACCCCTGCTTCAGTTTCCTGGAGACACAGATTTGTCTCATCTCCTGGAAACTGAGAGCCTCATATCTTGAAGTGACCTGTGGAGGGTCAACACTGACCAGGGGAGTCTCAGTAGATTCTCCCTGGGTAGACATGCTTTTCTAGTGAGGTGTAAGTGGTGCACTTACCTACACTATATGTTTGCCTACTGATCCCTTGCTAGAGTTGTAGTTTAGGGTGTGCTAGGCCCTAGGAGCTACAACAGCTGGTTCAGTAGAACTCAGAGTATTCTAAGCTAAGTTATATGTACCTTTAGTACTTATGTGATCTTTCACAAGATATTCTTAGGATATATGTGGTAAAACAACAGCAAGCTCAAATCCCAACCGCTGCTCACCAATGTTAGAAGTTGGCCTGATGTGCAGTGCTCACTATTCTAGTGATCACTATATATCAGTCCAAACAACCCTTATTGATGATTGGTTGTAAGTCAACCTTATAGACCAGCTATCCTAGTAGCATGGATACGAGCAGTCTAAGGCTAAGACTCTAGAGGGCGTGTTAAGCCAGCTGTTTTACCATCACATTACCCCTTGAACACCCAGTGAAAGGACACCACACAAGTGTTATGAAAATAAACAGTGTATTTATTAGAATCACAACAACCCTGTACTCTTTATGAGGACAGGGTGCTAGGCACACAACAAAACTCTTACGAAAATACTTAAGTTAGCACAGTATACACAAATGCCCGAGGGGCACGAAAAACCATATACTCTAAAACTGGAATGCGAAATTACTAGCAGGTAAGTACAGTACTAATAGGCTTTGGAATCGCTAGGACTTGACTATAGAATCGTTAGATTACTTCTAGGAGACCTAGGGGACTCGGGTGCAGAGTGTGCACTCTCACGCGGGATGCTGGACAAAGTCTATGGAAGCTAGTAAAGGCAAAGTTAGTGTTCACGGGCGAACCCGACCTGGTAGGGAGAAAACGACAGTGGATCCTGACCCTTGGAGAGTGAGGCTATGCTGGGGCACCGAAATGCCGAAGTTACCTAGCCCAGGGGCTGCAGCTGCATAGGTCTCAAAAGACGTCGGGAATCCTCGTTGCCGGACCAGGAGCCTAGAAGAAAGATGCTGGCAGGCGACCAGTGAAGATTGTTCGAGTTGATCCAAGCCTGGATCTGGAAGAAGGATGATACCTGAAAGCAGAGGGGACCAAGTTCGTGACTACTAGCCAGTAGTCAGTGGGCACCAGGAGGGCACCGGATGGTAGTCACCTCGACTAGGTGAGTGGGCGACGCTGGCTCTGCAGATCTCACTGACCAGGAGGCGTTGTCGGCGACCAGGATGGAGAGGCGAGCTGTCCCACAATGGATGAAGCTGTCGGCTTCGAAGTTACCCAGGATTGGGCAACAAGCCTTGGCTAATTCAAGCCCACGCGGTGGACTCAAAATGGCGTCTTGAGTGGACCAGGAGGGTCCGGGGTGCTCCTCTTCGGGAAGGGAGCAAGGGCCAGTCTGGAGCAACCAGACCAGCAGCAGTGATGTCGTCGGGCGTCGTTCAGAAGGCCACAAGCCTGCGGGCTAGCAGCCAAACAGCGCGGTGAGCAGCAAAAAGCAGAAGGGCCCCACGCCGATCGTGGAGATGCTGGGGGGCTGATCTTCGGTGCTGGAGCTGCTCAGGGTCGGGGCTTCTCGGACCCCAAAGCACTCACCAGGAAATTACTCGGCAGGCTTGCTGTGCAGAAGTCGTGCAGTCTTGCAGATGGCCGGTCCCTCGAGGTCTCGTCGCACCCACGGTTCTCAGCTGGGCTGTAGAGGTGGGTAGAGGTCAGAGGTGCCAGGGAAGCCGGTTCTCGTCGAGCTGGGCAGTCGGATTCCGGAGGAAGGACGTGCAGCAGACCGCAGTGTTCTTGATGGTGCCTGCGGATGCAGGGTGACTACTCCTTAGCCACAAGGGAGAATCTTGAAGAAGGAAATCTTGAAGTCCTTTCGTAGAAAGTCGTGTCTTGATTCCAAAGATGATCTGATTTGGAAGGGGGCCAGTCCCTACCTTTATCTGGGAAAAGGGAGCTGGCACGCGACTAGGTACGGCCCTAGGGGTGGGACCAGGAGGGGGGTGGTTACACCCACTTCCTTGGCGGGCTTTTCCCCAGCACAGGGTCTGGAGTGTCCCTGGAACTGGTTCAAGCCAGCCTATGCACAGTGAGCACCGGGGTGCCACGTGCAGTCACCTTCCTCTGAAGCCCTGCCTACCTACAATACACAAAATCCTGTCTGGGACGGTGCTGGCACCGCCCCTGGCAGGAAACCCTTTGTCCTTATCTCCTGCTCTGGGAGGACTCCCAGCAGCAGGAGGGCAGACTTGTGTCTCGGTGTCAGCATCCATTTTGTGGATGCTAAGGCTCTGTCTGACTTTAACCGGGGTTAGGGGTTACATACATGCTGTGCCCCTCTAGAAGGGTGGAATGCTAACCCCGTCGCCAGAATTGGCGAGGGGTTAGTATTCCAATTCGTATGACACCTTACTCGACATGTTTTGATAAAGCGATACCAGAGTTGGCATATAACCGTGAGGATTATAATGCACTTAAGAGTATATGGTATGCGATATCATGGAAACGGCTAAGGGATAGATCCCGAAAGCCGCAGACAGGCTCAGCTCATGCCAGAGCACCATCTCACACGATTCCAAGCACTCTGCCTTCAGGATTGTTAAGGCCTGCCATAGGAGTGACTGATAGGAGATCTGTGTGTCCATTTTAGGGTTAGATATAGGCATACTATATCTAAAGCAAAGGGTGAGTACACCACCTTGCCCCAGCCGTCGTGCAGCCAGTTGTGTCAGTTTAGTTAGTCAGTCCAGGGGTGGCACAATACATGCTTCAGCCCCTGGGAGACTTCTGGGTGCACCTCAGCCCTGGGTACAGGGACTTGGAGAGGGCCCAGTGCCAATTCAGTACCTGAGTACAATTTGGATAGAGAGAACAGCTAGGCTGTGGGTCTGATTAGCAGGCCCACAGCCAGGGAAAGTCGTAAACCAGTGCAGCAAAAAGCAAAAATCTGGGTGATCATAGGATTGCAGACCCTACTCTCCTACAGTGCTTATGTGTGATGTTTCCATGCTCTCTGGCCTGGGTGCTTATGTGTGCTATTTCTATAGTTTCTGGAGGCTCATGTGTGACATTTCCATGCTCACTGACCTGGGTGCTTATGTGTGACGTTTCCATGCTTTCTGGCCTGGGTGCTTATGTGTGCTATTTCCATAGTTTCTGGCCTCACTGACCTGGGGGCTTATGTGTGACATGTCCATGCTTACTGGCCTGGGTGCTTATGTGTAATATTTCCACGCTTTCTGGCCTGGGTGCTTATGTGTGCTATTTCCATAGTTTCTGGCCTCAGTGACCTGGAGGCTCATGTGTGACATTTCCATGCTTACTGGCCTCGGTGCTTATGTGTGACATGTCCATGCTTTCTTGCCTGGGTGCTTATGTGTGCTATTTCCATAGTTTCTAGCCTCAGTGACCGGGAGAGTGGTCATGCGGTCAGTGGATGTCTGTCTGATCTTAGGTTCTAAAAGCGCCTCCCGATTGTTGTTGGCAGCTCTTTTACGGGCACGCTGACCCAGATGGTTCGGATAGTGTCGTGCTCTTAACTGGGCTGTCAGGTCTTTGGCACCCTAAGAACCTAAGATCAGACAGACATCCACTGACCGCATGACCATGGTACACACTTTCAATACCCGTTCCAATGAAGTGAAGAAAATCATCCTCAAACATTGGAAGATACTGAACACAGCAACAGGTGCTATCCCGCGTCCCCTTTTCGCCTTTAAACGAGGCTCCAGCATTCGGGACAATCTGGTACATACCAGGCCTAGGCACTATCCGAGAGTAGGTACGAATACCCTTTGGAACACCGAACCAGTACGAGGTCATTATCCGTGCGGAGGATGTGCGGTCTGCCCACAAACATGCAAAACTTTGACAGTAGATATAGGGACAACAAGGCCGTGGCGCTTAAATAACCACACCAATTGTAACTCAGATAAACTGATTTATATGATTACATGCCCCTGTAAACTGATCTATATTGGACACACTACCAGGAAGATTAAGCTCCGTATAAGCGAGCATAAAAGCACCATCCGGTGCAATAAACAATCTACCTGCTTAACGAATCATTTCCTGGAGCACAAACATAAGGCTGACGAAATGAAATGGGTTGTCCTTGAGCGACCTTTCAGTCCACCGCATGTGACAGATGTGTCACATTTTTTATTTTTCAGAGAGCAACGCTGGATTTACAAACTCAAGACGGACATCCTGGGTTTGAATGACAATATACCTTGGGTCTCACTATGAATCACACTTTTCCAGCCACACCGTTGGCAGAGCTGTTATCTGACACTCATAATGGTAGTTGTTCCCTAGGAGATTTACTATATCATGTGACTTGTTTCCGTCCACATCTCCGGTCCACTGCTATAGAGACCACCTTCGTCTACCTTCTGAACAATATCTATTCAGGACTAGACTATTTTAGGGACATTATACATAAGACTTTCTCTAGAAACTATTTCTGAGTCTAACTGCTAGTAGGTATACTCTTAAAAACTGTGTACTTTAATTTCCCAAAGATTTCTATGAGAAGATTTTCCTTGCTGCCTTAATTTAAGTAAGATTAAATCTGGTTTTATATCAGATACAACAAGCTCACACACCAGCAGAGCGACGATCATAGACAAGGCAACACTTCAGGCAGATAACGTAGTTTCATTACAAACAATTACTTTCTGTGTTTGTCTATTGACCTACACCTGACTCATAATGGGCGCACCAGTGTACATAGATAATGGATCAATACATGGCTCAGATATCCCTTGTCTATATAGCCTTGTCTGGGTTTATTTGCGCATGCGCTTAGGCTGTTGCCATTAAAGATCCGAGGTGTAAAGAACTGCCTCTACCAACTACGGTAGCCGCCTCTGGGTTTATTTGCGCATGCGTGTAGATTTTCTGTCAACAGAGACCCGTGGTGCAAAGAATTGCTTCCACCGACTACGCATGCGCAATGATCATACGCTAACTTAGATAACGAGGGTTTTCCGCTACATATTCACGCACGCGTGAAGCCCCGTTTTGATAGTGACTTAGGTACGAGGGCACTTGCCCCTTGTCCCAGTGCGCAGACGCGAGCCTGACACTCTTTTCTCGCGTCATGCGCTTCTTTGCTAGATACGCACTGCGGCCGCGCCCCCATGGTACCGCAGGTGTGTTTCATTGGCGAGATGAGCACCAATCAACGTTGGTATTTAAACGCTGCATTTCCTGTCCGTCGGCGCCTCCCCTTCGGTTCAGGTCACTTTCGGAGGTACCGACGGACAGGTAAGGACATCACCATCTTGGTCCTTTTTCCTTGTGTTTGGTCCATCCTTGTGCTTTTCTATGTGGTCTTGTTTCCTCCATGGATATTTGCATCCCATATAGGTTTTGAACAAGCAGTGCAGACTATCTCCACACTGCATAACTATCAGTAAGAGAAAGAGGGTGTAGAGCACAGCCTGCCCTTGCCCTCCCCCCCTTCTTTTGCTGTTTTCTCAATCGGGCGAGGAGCGAGGTGGCCTGTATTAGCGCCCCCCCCCCTTTTTCCTATGTAAATTTACACAATCTTTATTTTGTGTTGCTGTCAACCAGCACATTTATTCTAGATACCTAATCACATATGTCATAGTCGAGGGTGACCCTATGAGTTTATGCCACGCTTTGTTTGGACATGGGGCCTCTAGTGAAAAACCAAGTTTTATGATTGTTTCTGAATATAATATCACATATGTAGAGTCTGACAGCTATCAATACTTGAACCTGTCTTTCTCCGTATGTCCCACAGAGCGGGGCCTCTCTATCCGAGCCGTTGCCGGGTGAGGTGAGGCTTGCTTCCCACACAACGCTGGGTGAGTTTTTCCCTTTCTTCAATATTTTAATACTCAGATTACCTGATTATGATTTTGCTTAAGTTACCTTTTTGGCTGGCTAAAATATAGCGGTCCCAAGAAGTGATGCTACACCACGAGAACTTGATTTTCACACCTTTTGAGACGGAATTATCTATAATGGTTATAAGATTAGTCTTTTCTTTTTACATTTTCACAGGAAAGGATTGGTCTCTGCATGGTTTATCATCAGGATACGGTAGGGTGGCTGATCTAGCCACGTGATTCAACTTACCCTAAACCATGTCGTACAGTTTGTTCTGATTTTCTATTTTTTCACATATTGAATATAATAGATGTTGCAGTAGCCTTTTTTTACAGCTTGGCCCTGAAGAATGCCTGTAAAATACTACTTGAGAGGCAGAAACATGTTGGCCTAATTCTTAGATGCTTACTATACAGTGATACTGTCACACTGTCATCACACCTTTTTTAATCTGACGTCCAGGGAGATATCAATAAAACACATTTTTTCTACCTTGACCGCCATTTTAATCACGTACTTTTTTCTTGAGCACTGCACCCTATCAGTACCACTCTCAGTGAGGACTCATCTTCTTTCAGCACAGGATCTAATGGTACCAAGCGAGTACATGTGAGCTTGGCCATATAAGTACCTGCTGATAAGGTCCTAGATGACGAGGTTCCGCCATATGGGTGGGCTGATAGGACTCTTTCATTACTGATGGACCCTCACCGTTAGTCGTGACAGTGGTGTGTGTCATTTTCTCGTGGTCACTTCTTCTTCACCCAACAGACCTCCTAGTTCTATTGTTGTTGTTACTTATGATTCAATTTTGGGGGGGTGTACTTGAGAGGTCGGTAAAGATTGTCCCCTTGACCCTTCTATAACAGTTGTTTTTTCAGTAATCTGAATTGAGCCACATCCAAGAGCTTATAGCAGGCACAATTAGGTTGTAGCTGATGGCGGTGCAAGTTTCTCTCAGTGGGGCAGTATGGTATTCTGTGGGGGAGAGGATGTGGAACTACGGCCAGAGCTGTCGAATTTGGAACTAGGGAACAGAGTTCAGCCTTCATGACCAGTCCACCAGACCACTCTACTGAGGGAGCATATTCCCATGCTAGACCTTTGAAGGCCCCGAAAGACCTTAGAAGGCCTGATGTCTTAACACAAGCAGGTGTACCCTAGTGGTGTCAATTGTGGGTTAACCTTGAAGGCCTGTCTACCACAATCCATACTGAAGATCATTTCCAGTCTTGCGGGCAGGCCTACAAAGCAGCACACCCTAGAGCAACAGTGATCCAGTCACTGTGACTATGTCACTGAGGTCAAATGAATCTTGAGCAGGTAAGGGCGGTGTGAACGGTGTGACTGCACTGGGTACCTATTTCGGGTAGGCGGCGTAGTGTTTGCAAGTATATTATGGTTTAAAAAAACTTGCTGCTTCCTCCCTGGCCTCCAGCAATTTTCAGCAACAATAAAAATGTCATGATAACTTCAGTGATTGATGTGCTTCCTAGAGAGAGAGATCGGAGTTTTGTCTAGTGGAAGGGTTGACTCCTAGTAAGGTAGCAAATAGGGTAATGTGCATGCTGCCGAGAACATGTACCATGCAGATCACAAAGTGCACATAATGTTAACTAGGTTAGTAAGTGACTGCTTTTGTCAGAGAGATTCTTTTGTTACTTGCAATTCATAAGTTAAAATCCTAACATAGAACAGTGAGCCATCAAACTATACTGCCTACTAGTATGGTTGTCATTTGGCTTTTACACCTTGTAGTCCTTTGTCTTATGTAACTTTCCCTATACAGTGATTTACACACATATAAATGATTGTCTCTGTCTAGTGTGTGTGATGTAGGTGCTCTGACACAATACACTGGTATGAGTGGTGCTGTAAATAAAATTAAATGCATCTGAGAGAGAGTGTGGTTATGGAGACTTGAGGGAGACTGTTAAAGGGTGGTAGTGAGGGAGTCTGAGGTGTAGGTGATCATTGGGGGCACCAACAAATATTGTTGCACAGGGCACCACCAGCACTAAAGCCGGCCCTGCGATCGAGGCCATTGGTATCTCCATTAGCCTCGCTTCAGCAGTAGTAGCTGCAACTCACCAAGGATCGGCAATGCAGGATGTGTACGCATACCAAACTAAGTTTGCAAACTTCACAGTCTCTCTGCTGCATGCACAAGCACTTTTAACATGTGCTACCTGCTCTGGAGCCACTGGAATTATGCAACGATGGGGGACAAAATGGTTGACTAAATTATGCAACAAAAAAAAGTCTGCAGCGCAATGCAATATATTTTCTTATACTTTATTTGTTTAGACATTTTTACACATGTTAACTCTCTGCAAAGATTCTACATCATTAGTATCATTATAACATACAAATGCAGCAGTGAGAAAGGTGATCAGTCAACCTTTGCAAAGGGCCGTCCACACGTTTTTTAGTAACTTTTTATCCGTTTGAGCTTTAAAAATGATTAGTTAAAACTGTAAGATTATGCAGTGGATGATGTATTATGTGGCAAATATGGCAGAGCCATAATTATATAGAAAACATTTGCAAACTAGGATATTTTGCCATTCATGTTTGAACTGCTCTTGTGAAGGAAATTGGAGGAGAAGTGCTAATGAGAGAAACTGCATGGCTTGGAGACAAATGGCTTGTGATTCCACTTTCCGTATTTGGGACATTTTGTGATTGGAAATATATCCCACTTTGTGAATGTATTTAAATGCCCATAACTTATACTAAACCTTTAATAATCAAGTGTATCCATTGGTTGAATTAAATAACACGATAAGCTGTATCTGGTCGGTGAAATGGCAAACAAATACTAAAAATTGGGATGTTTGGCACATTCTGGTCACACCTCTGACTCCGCCCACTGATCCAATCCTTGGGTTATCCCCACCCTCAGAGTCTCCGCCCACAGTGCCCCTACTTTTTCCCCCCCACTTCGACCACTGGTTTCGGCACAACAAGGTAACCCTCGCCTGCTGCCACAATTATCCATGTTGCCTTGTGCAGTCAGCGCGGGACACCCTGCAGGGCACCTTGCATCTTGGCAGCGACTGCAGATCAGGTGAGCAGGATTTGTTTCTGTGCCACGAGCCACGAAGTGGCGGCGTACAAACACCGGAGGACACAGGGTCAGCTTTCTCCCTCAAGCACCTGACAGAGAAAGACAACACAATTGTGTGCAAGGTAGTGTTCATTGCAGCACTCCCTCAAGAGGTTTAGGGACAGATCCCTGGGCTCTAATGCCAAGAAAACAGGCCCACCTCAGGCCTGATTTCTGCTTTGATGGTGGAGTGCAGTGCAGGGTCACCATTCACCCTGGTTGGGTATGAATGATGTTTCAGCAGAAACAGACTGATGTACATTCAGTGTGACGTGGTGGATCTATGAATCACAGATCTACCATCCCACTGCATGTACATCAATCCGCTTCTGTGAACTCTGGTGTTACCTGCCCCTCAATGCCTTTCCTAGTTTCATTCTGCTTTGCCCTAAACACCAACTCCCTGCCTTCAATCAGCACGGGAGCCGCATCACATACATTCATTGACGATGAGCCGCCCGTCCTCCCCTCCCTCCTTGCGCCAGTTGTGTGACCCGACCTTGACCCTTTCACAGTAGGGGCACTGGGCAGACAGTGGCATGAAGCATAGGGATTAGGGAAGATGTTTACATTTCGTTTTATTTTCAATTCATTTCGAAGTAGAACTGCTTCAAGTTGACTTAAAGCAGGGACAGGCTGGTTCAAAGCATCTGTTTTTAACATTGGGCTGAATTAAGAGATAAGGTGACATTTTAATAGCTTCTGTTAAAATGGATGGCAGGAATTCACCCAGAGAGATTTCACTCTTGTGTCATTTCCAGTTTGTTTTGCTTGCAAATTGCCTCATTCTCTTTGTAGAATTATCTTTTGGAATTTAAATACGTCACTGAGAGAGAGAGAGAGAAAGAGATAGAGAGAGAGAGAGAGACTCTCTTGGGTAATTACCTTGACCCTTACTGTAAAGGCTTTCTGGACACTTTATTATTGCTTGATCGAAGAAAAAGGATTGCTTCATGTTTGTGGTACTTGGCAAATGACGTCTTTTGACACATTTACAGCTTGGTGCATTCAATAAGGCTTGTGTGTTACAATTGTGCAGATCATTTGTTTTGGTAAAGGGTCATCCAAGGAAGACAGGATTTTGCTAAATACGGATAATATTTTAATAAGCATAGAAGAACCTGAACTAGGTTTGCCCAGATATGCATATATGGGATATATGTCGTCTGAATTCTTAGGTAAATGGGAGAAAACGATGTATATGCTGATAGCAGGTGACCATATAGACCACAGCTTTCCAAACTGTTTGGAGCGAAACATTACTGTGTCGCGCCCCAGCCGTAGGTGTGTGGCGGGATGAGATGACTTCTGCCGGCAATCGGCAGAGTCGAGCTGCAGGGGTGCTTAGAAGGGGTGAAACAACAACAAAGCCCCATTAACATGCACACGGTCTTTAACGACCTGTGAAGTGCTCGGGTGCGGCTGTGAGCGGGCCCGGGATGCCACACACGGGGAGGGGGTGCGGGGGGGAGCGTGAAGGATAAATAAAGATTGCACTGAGCCAAAAAACATATTACAGTTGTAAACCATTATGAAATATTAAAACAGCAGGCTACTTTACAAACCAAAAAGTCTGTTTTCCATAAACACTAGAGGCATTTCATTAAAACCCCAGAACTCTGCTTACCAAATAAGTGAAGACATTTCCAACGTGCATCATTCCCAGGCTGATACCCAGCTCTCTTGCAGTGTGAACATTCAAGATTTTGTTTTATAGCAAGCCGAGGTAGCCATGCGCTGTGTTCACCTCATGCTCGCCGGGTGTTTAAGAGGAGATGGGTTTGATTATTTTTGGAAGCTGACGAGGTTTTGGTCTTCCCTGTTCTGAATGCCCTTTCCATCTTCATATGTGAAAGTTAGCAGCAGGGTCCTGGGTGGACCGCCAGGCTCTTAGTACTCAGTGCGATAGTTGTGTTTAGCGTTGTGAAGCTACATTTGTGGCCATACTTGCCCTGTGTTTTGTGATCGGAACTTCTCGCCATACACCTCAGAGGCAGCAGAGTAAAAATTGATTGAAGAAGAGGCATTTCGTCTTCTGTACACTCTTTATGCCCTCTCATCTTCCATCATTTTTTTGCTGATAACACATTTTTCACAGCATCAGTCATCCAAGCGGCATGGTCTTTCAGAAGCAACAGCAAAGTCAAATGGCGGGACAGCAGAATACACCTTAGCCACAGTATTTCTCCTGCCATTACTGCTCCTACTCCTTGTCCTCCTTTCCCTTGCATTAGTTGAATAAGCCTATGAAACACCCATCAATCAATCAGTAATCATATAGCGCAACTACTTACCAGTGAGGGTCTCAAAGGTGCTAAGGGAGGGGGGTCTGCGGTTTAGTCGAAGTTCCAGATCCAATCTCCAGGGTAGCCTGAGAAGATGTATTTACCACTTAAATTAACAACCGTTGCCCAGGACCAGATTGTGTTAGACAAGTAAACCAGCATAACAAACACATAGCAGACCTAATCTCCATCAGGACAGACGGGCACAACAGGTGCTTTTTTGTACCAGGTCCTTTATCACCCTCCCTTGAGGGTGGGAGCTGCTTATTCATCACAATACATCACAATACAAAACACTATAACACAACAATCGATAACATACCATACCAAAGTTCTACAACTTCAAAAAATCAACTACAAAACAACACCATCCAACAACTCAACAAACAAACAGAGCAACAAATTAAGAACACAATCCTATAACAGTACCATTATGTTATATTTTGGTGTCGTTTTGCAGGGTACTGTGGTGTATGTTGTTACATTCTTGTATTGTTGAATTATGTAGTCTCTTTTATAGACTTCAGCAGCAGTTACATTTCAAGTGAAAGATGCATAATCCATTATCGGGCCAGTGCAATATAAACAATTAGCACTGCAAGCAATTGCTTAAATATCACCCCCTCAGCTCTGCATCTGTGCATGATCACAGGCAGCAATTCTGTCCTCCTCAGTGCCAGAAAGATTCTTCCTTAGGAGTTGATCAAACTTTTTATGGTGATCAGTGACCCGCTAATGATGATGCCTATTCAATTTGATTTAATATTCCCAGGCATCTCACTCCTACCTTTGTAGTGGTGTGTGTGTGGAGGGGAGGGTGGGGGGGTGGGATGTGTGTGGGGTTGTGTGTGTGGGTGTGTGTGTGTGTGGGGTGGTGTGTCTGTGGGGTGGTGTGTGTTGGGTTGTGCGTGGGGTGTGTGTGGGGGGGTTGTGTGGGGTGTGTGTGGGTGGGGTGTGTGTGTGGGGGGGTGTGGGGGCATTTGGGGGTGTGGGGTTGTGTGTGTGGGTGTGTGGAGGGGGTGGGGTGGTGTGTCTGTGGGGTGGTGTGTGTTGGGTTAGGTGTGGGGTGTGTGTGGGGGGGTTGTGTGGGGTGTGTGAGGGTGGGGTGTGGGGGGTGTGGGGGGTGTGTGGGTGGGTGTGTGTGGGGGGTGGGGTTGTGTGTGGGTGGGTGTGTGTGGGGTGGTGTGTCTGTGGGGTGGTGTGTGGGGTGTGTGTGTGTGAGTGTGTGGAGTGTGTGTGGGGTTGTGTGTGGGTGTGTGTGTGTGGGGGGTGCATGTGGGGGTGTGGGGGTGTGGGGTGTGTGTGGGGTTGTGTGTGTGGTTGTGTGTGTGGGGTCATGTGTCTGTGGGGTGGTGTGTGTTGGGTTGTGTGTGGGGTGTGTGTGGGGGGGTTGTGTGAGGTGTGTGTGGGTGGGGTGTGGGGGGGTGTGGGGTGTGTGGGGGGTGTGTGTGGGGTGTGTGTGTGTGGGGTGTGTGTGGGTGTGTGGGTGTGCGTGTGTGTGGGATTGTGTGTGGGTGTGTGTGTGTGTGTGTGGGGTGGTGTGTCTGTGGGGGGTTGTGTGTGGGGTTGTGTGTGGGGTGTGTGTGGGGTGGGATATGTGTGTGTGGGGCCCGAACCCACCATAGGTGGTTCGGGCTCACTCGCTGTGCTTCCTCACGTTACAGTGTCCCTGAAATTTTTTTCACAAAAAGGTGTGTCACCAACATGACAAACTTGGAAAGCTGTGATATAGACGTATATGTACCCAGGGACTGTACATTAAAGGCTTCTAGTGGCCTGCAACACTTATTGTGCCACCCACGTAAGTAGCCTATTTAAACATGTGTCAAGGCCAGGGCCTGTCATTGCAGTCTGGCAGGGTGTGAATGACGTTTCAGCAGAAGCAGACTGATGTACATGCAGTGTGCCGTGGTGTATCTATGAATCACAGATCTACCACCACACTGCATGTACATCAGTTGCTTCTGTGAACTCTGGTGTTGCCTGTCCCTCGGTGCCTTTCCTAGTTTCATTCTGCTTTGCCCTAAACACCAACTCCCTGCTTCCAATCAGCACAGAAGCTGCATCAAATACATTCATTGACGATAAGCCGCCCGTCCTCCCCACTATCCCTGCACCATTTGTGTGACCCGACAGGGAGGAAGCATAGAAGAACCTGAACTATCTTTGCCCAGATAAGCATATATGGGATATATGTGGGGACAGGTCTGAATTCTTAGTTAAATGGGGGAAAACAATGTACATGCATGCTGATAGCAGGTGACCATATAGACGTAGAGGAATTGTGTCTAACCAGTGCTAAAGTGCTTGTGCTCTTTCTTATAAACATGGTGGTTGTGTGTGTGGGGTGGTGTGTCTGTGGGGTGGTGTGTGTTGGGTTGTGTGTGGGGTGTGTGTGGGGGGTTGTGTGGGGTGCGTGTGGGTGGGGTGTGGGTGTGTGTGGCGTGTGTGTGGGGTGTGTGTGTGGGGTGTGTGTGGGTGGGTGTGTGTGTGGGGTTGTGTGTGGGTGTGTGTGTGTGTGTGGGGTGGTGTGTCTGTGGGGGTTGTGTGTGGGGTTGTGTGTGGGGTGTGTGTGGGGTGGATATGTGTGTGTGGGTGTGGGGCCCGAACCCACCATAGGTGGTTCGGGCTCACTCGCTGTGCTTCCTCACGTTACCGCGTCCCTGAAATTTTTTTCACAAAAAGGTGTGTCACCAACATGAAAAACTTGGAAAGCTGTGATATAGACATATATGTACCCAGGGACTGTACATTAAATGCTTCTAGTGGCCTGCAACACTTATTGTGCCACCCACGTAAGTAGCCTATTTAAACATGTGTCAAGGCCAGGGCTTGTCATTGCAGTCTGCTTGTGCAGTTGTAAAACTGCCATTTTTGACCTGGCAAAAGGAATATTCCCTTTTACTAAATATGTCACCACTAACGCAAGCCCTTCCCATAAGGCAGATGCCGAGTGCAGTGTATTTAAATGGTTTGGCATATACTTTTAAGTTTTAAGGCTGTATTGCTACCCTTGTTCTTTGTGTGATTCTTGGATTTTTCACAATCCCATGACTTTAGTGATGTACAGGCAACATTAATGGCAGCCCCCACACTCTGAAAAGTTTTCCAGTGCCACTGGCCTGGGTGCCTTTGTGTAAATCTTTCTTGCTTTCTGGCTAGGGTACAATGTGATACATTTCCATGCCGTCCGTCAGCCTGGGTGCCTTTGTGTGACATTTCCATGCTTTCTGGCCTGGGGGCTTATGTGTGCTATTTCCATAGTTTCTGGCCTCAGTGACCTGGAGGCTCATGTGTGACATTTCCATGCTTACTGGCCTGTGCACTTATGTGTAATATTTCCATGCTTTCTGGCCTGGGTGCTTATGAGTGCTATTTCCCTAGTTTCTGGCCTAAGTGACCTGGAGGCTCATGTGTGACGTTTCCATGCTTTCTGGTCTGGGTGCTTATGTGTGCTATTTCCATAGTTTCTGGTCTCAGTGACCTGGAGGCTCATGTGTGACATTTCCATGCTTACTGGCCTGGGTGCTTACGTATGACGTTTCCATTCTTTCTGGCCTGCGGGCTTATGTGTGCTATTTCCATAGTTTCTGGCCTCGGTGACCTGGAGGCTCATGTGTGACATTTCCATGCTTACTGGCCTGTGTGCTTATGTGTAATATTTCCATGCTTTCTGGCCTGGGTGCTTATGTGTGCTATTTCCCTAGTTTATGCCCTAAGTGACCTGGAGGCTCATGTGTGACATTTCCATGCTAACTGGTCTGGGTGCTTATGTGTGACGTTTCCATGCTTTCTGGCCTGGGTGCTTATGTGTGCTATTTCCATAGTTTCTGGTCTCAGTGACCTGGAGGCTCATGTGTGACATTTCCATGCTTACTGGCCTGGGTGCTTATGTATGACGTTTCCATTCAATCTGGCCTGGGTACTTATGTGTGCTATTTCCATAGTTTCTTGCCTCAGTGACCTGGAGGCTCATGAGTGACATTTCGATGCTTACTGGCCAGGGTGCGAGTGCGATTAAGAAAAGTGCTGTGCATGTCGCGTGCGTGGTTGTGCGAGTGAGGGTAAGCTGGTCGCTGCTTTGGAAGCACTTCCAAATGAGGCTTACTAAATGTCTCACTGACAGCGCATGCGCACTGGATCAGCGAGACCTAAAAAACACTCTTGCGGGAAATGCCTTTTTTCTGACATTTTTCTATTCCAACATGCAGCCTTGGGATGGAGAGAAATAAAAGGTTTTAAATAGGAAAAATAAATGTATAACTAAATAAAGCAAGACTGTCAGAGCTCACCTTGTTTCTCTGTTGAATCTGTAATTCTTGCACAGGAACAGACGATGCTAAGTTCCCAACTCCCACTACCAATCACCCAGAGCCAAAGTTAACTTGGCGCTAGCTAATCAGCGAGAGGGAAGGGGGAAGTGGATAAAATAATAAAGAACAAGAAGAGACTGGTCCAGAACCTTCGGATATCTGTCAGGTATTCTTCTTCAGCTAGCACTCAGCCAATCGAAGAAAAACCTAGGAATCTAAGCACATAACAATTATATGTTTCCCTCACTCTACTATATTTACTTCCTTAATTTTCTTTTGGAATTTTACCTACCCTCAGTCCTAAACACCTTGCCTCTCTTCAGTACCTGATGTAGTCTTCCTATTTATTATGTGGTTGTAGTTTAACATCTGCAAAACATTTTAGGAAAAATGTATATTAATCTCTAAATTCTCCTCTCGGGTTTTTCTTATTAATCTAGTATTGACTCTGTAACCTACCAGGCTTTTATAAGGGTGATCCTTCCAATTAAAGTTCCGATTATAAATCCTTATAGCATAATTCTTATTTTCAATATGCTATGCTGTATCTTTCCTCTTCTTAACTGGTATTTCTTCACCACAAGTCTCTGGTAAGTGTACTCCACTATAGTTATTTTCACTATATTATTCAGAGGTCTTTCTGTATACTCTGTTCTGTTATTTATTACTAATTGCCTTTTCTTTCCTTCACAGGTTTTCTAGCTTCGAAAACTATTTTAAGGTAAGTTTCTTTATCTCCTGTTTTCTTGACGCATTGCAATTGAAAGGTATAATATTAAGAATGTTCAGAGTCTCTGTCAGCTTTAAACGGAATACTTTCTCTCAATTATCTTTTAAACAAGAAATGTTCCATCAGAAAACAAATAACGAGCTCTTTGCCACTTAGCTCTCTGTCAGATTCGTAGCTGCTCTGCGCCGGTCTTTTCCTCAGGAATTCAATGGAAGTCGTCAGCTCGTCGCGGTCGACTCTCTTTTTCTCACAACTGGGCTCAAACTTCGGAAACGCTGTCACTGCCAAGACGTAATTACTAAGCTCTTCCAGAAAGCTCAGAAGCTCGTAATTACTCGCTAAAATATTTTACACTTCAGTTTCTACAGAAAGGGGCTGGGACACTACCTAGTCGGTGAAAAGCTTCAGTGAAGTGCGCAATAACTCAGGTGTGCGCGCGTCACATCAGCCTCACTCTAGAGTTGTGAAAAGACTAGACCACTGACCTAAACAACTCGGCGGCCATCTTGCAGTTGCGCAAATGCCAACTACATGACCACCGATGTCCAGTCTTCAGCCCTGTAATGACGCACGGGTTCTCCCAGTCACGGACTTTAGTAGGACTTGCACCTAAATTGGTAGGCATCCTGACAGTACCCCCCACCAAAGATGGTCCTCCCTCTCTAGGTTTAGTAAGATAACGCTGATGGAACAGCCGCACCAATCTGGGAGCGTGAACGTCAGAATCTGCTTCCCAAGATCGCTCCTCTGGTCCATAACCCTTCCAATCAACGAGATAGTACAAATTCCCTCTAACTAGTTTGGAATCTAAAATTTCTTTGACTTCAAACTCCACCCCGTGTCTAACTGAATTGGTGGTGAAACTGGTCCTTTTCTCAGATTTGGGGCTAATTTCTTCAGTAACGAGACGTGAAACACTGGGTGTATCTTGAGTTTTGGTGGTAATGACAATTTATAAGTCACCGGATTAGCCTGCTCAATAATTGGGTAAGGACCAATGAATCGTGGCTGAAACTTTCGGTTTCCCTTTAGTCTGAGATTCTTGGTATTCAACGAGACTTCATCTCCTACCACTAACGGGGGAGGGACCTTTCTCTTTTTGTCAGCATACATCTTATACTTTTCCTTAGCCAGTTCTAAATTTTTGATGCTGACTCATGTACTGAACTTAAGTGAGTCACCATATCCTTAACTGCTTGAACTGAAAGCTCAACATCTTGTACTGTGGAATTTGGATGCCTGCCGTAGTTTAAATAGAATGGAGTATAGCCAGTGGACACATTCTTAGCATTATTGTGAGCAAATTCCGCTGTCCATAAATAGTCCGGCCATTCGCCATCCTGTTTCAAGGAGAACAATCGTAAATATTGTTCCAACTCTTGATTCACCCGTTCAGTTTGTCCATCTGTTTCCGGATGGAAACTGGTGGAATAACGTGTTTCTATTCCTAACCCTTGCATAAAGGCTCTCCAAAAATGCGAGACAAATTGAGTTCCACGATCTGATATTATTATTTTAGGAATTCCATGCAACCTTACTATCTGTGTGCTAAAATGACCTGCCAACTGTTTAGCGGTTGGAATTCCCTTTAAACCCAAAAAATGTGTCATCTTCGTGTATGCATCTACCACCACTAAAATTGTGTTTACCCCATGACAAGATGGTAAATCTGTAATTAGATCCAAAGTGATTGTATGCCATGGATAGGGAGGGGTAGGCAAAGGGTGTAACAATCCCTGAGGAGCGTGCCGTTCTGATTTTCCCTGAGCGCATATCTCGCAGGTTTTTACATATTGTTCAATGTCCTTATTCATTTGCGGCCACCAATATTTTCGTTTAATTAGATCTGCCGTTTTGAGTTCTCCCTTGTGTCCAGCTAACCAATGATCATGACATTCCCGCAAGGCCTGTTTCTGTAAGGCTAGAGTTGGCAAATATAATGCACTTTCTTTGTAAGGTAAATCATTAAGGATTACTCTTCCATTCCCTTGCTGAGCCCAGTCCTGCATTTCTTCAGGGGTTAAGACTTGGACAATCTGGTCTTTGAATCTCAAAATGTCAGTTGCACAGATATTTTTAGAATCTGGTATGATTGCTTGAGTACTGATAGAATCTTTCTCATCTCCTGAATCCATTCTAGACAAGGCGTCTGCCTTTCCATTTTGAGTTCCTGGTCGATAAGTTATTACGAAATCGTAATCAGCAAAATATAGCGACCAACGGAGTTGTCGCGGAGTTTGGGTTCAGGCAGATTTCAGAAACTTTAAATTGCGATGGTCAGTATAAACTGTTACCACATGATGAGCTCCCATGAGGTAATGTCTCCATTCTTTGAAGGCATCGTTGATTGCCAGTAATTCTTTTTCGGTAATTGTGTAATTGATTTCAGCTGGTGTCAATTTCCTAGATCGGTAAGCCACAGGATGTAATTGGCCAGTTTCTTTGTTTCTTTGAGATAGTACTGCTCCAACTGCGAAATCCGAAGCATCCGTTTTGACATAAAAAGGCTCCATAGGGTCTGCATGAAGAAGAATTGGGGCAGTAGTGAATTCACACTTCAATTCCTTGAAAGCTTGCTCCGCTTCTTCGGACCATTCAAATTGAGCTCCTTTTTTCAATAGGCGCGTCAGAGGTAATATCCGTCGAGAAAATTCCCCAATAAACCTTCGATAGAAGTTTGCAAATCCTATGAACACCTGAACTTCCTTGACACAGGTGGGTGACTTCCACTCTAGAACTGCCTGAATCTTCTGTTTATCCATATGAATTCCAGTTGGCGAAATCACGAAGCCCAAAAATTCCACCTCCGTAACATTAAAGGCACAATTCTCAAATTTAACAAATAATTTGTTCTCTCGAAGCTTCTGTAGGACTTCTCGAACTTGCGTCTGATGCTCTTGTGTATTACCTGAGTAAATCAAGATGTTGTCGATGTACACAATTGCACATTGGTCAATGAATTCACTGAGCACCTCATTTATAAAGTGTTGAAACGCTGCAGGAGCGTTACACAACCCGTAAGGCATCACTTGGTATTCAAAAAGTCCAAAACGAGTCCTGAAAGCCATCTTCCACTCATCTCCTTCTCGAACTCGAATAAGGTGATAGGCACCTCTTAAATCCAACTTCGTAAATATCTGCGCTCCCTTGATTTGATCCAATAAGACAGAGATGAGTGGAAGAGGGTATCGATTCTTCTTTGTTATTCTGTTTATGGCTCGATAGTCGATACACGTCCTTAGCTCTCCCTGCTCCTTCTTGGGCACGAAAAATAGGGGCGAGGATACTGGAGATTGAGAGGGACGTATAAACCCATTCGCTAAATACTTGTCAAGGTATTTCCTTAAATAATGATGTTCTGGTTCAGTCAAGGCGTAAACACGACTGCATGGCAAATTCGCCCCGGTTCCAGATCTATTTTGCAATCATAAACTCGATGGGGTGGCAATTGCTCAGCTTCCTGCTCATTGAATACATCCTCGTAGTCCTGATATTCCGATGGTATTGCTTGTGTATTGATTACACACACTGAGACTTCAGCTGAACATAAGGCGTGAGCCGAATTCTGTTTGTTTATTTCTTGTACATTCCCAAAACAGTTTTCTCTACAGTATGCCGAATTCATCTTGATTGTTCTGTCACTCCAATTAATTGAAGGATTATGCTCCGTGAGCCATGGAAGTCCCAAGATGAGTTGAAATTGGGGGGCATCGATCAAATTAAAATGTATCGCTTCTTTATGCCCATCTTCACGAATCAGCTCTACCAGTTCTGTGTGACTTACTATTGGCCCTGAAGATAAATTTGTTCCGTCAATGGCTCTAACCGGTTCACTCTTAACCTTGGCGATAGCTTGCAACCCAATTCTTGCCGCAAATTTTAGGTCACAAAAATTACCTGTTGCCCCTGAATCCACCATCACCGCAACACTATTCAAGGTTTCTTGACAACTTTTTATAGTCATTGAAAGCATTAGCAATGCGGTGAGGATGACTGCAAAGTATTCGCCAGTCAATGCTCCTGTGGAGTTGATTCTTGATTCGCATCCACCTGCACAACTCCTTCTACAGGTGGTGCTGCGAGTTTTCCTTCGGCTTAAATGAACCTTTTGGCTTCTTCGGACAATTCCGTACAAAGTGTCCACTGGAACCGCAGTACATACATAAATTACTGACACGCCGCTTTTCTTTTTCATCCTTTGTAAGTGGACCCCGAATTGTTCCAACCTGCATCGGCTCTACTCCAGGAGGAGCGCCTTTCCAAACTTCAGTCTTGGCTCTGTCAAATCGTGGGACTGCTCCTCTGTATTCTTGCCTCTTTTCTCCTCTCCGCTCTCCTTGCCGGAAATCTAATTCTAAGACCAGGTCTATAAGAGCGGATATCTCAGTGGGTCGATTTGGTATTTGAGCCAAACCATCTTTCAGCTCATCCCGCAGACCACGATAAAAAATTGCCGTTCTTTTACTTTCTGGCCAATCCGTTTCCATTATTAGCTTGTTGAACTGAGCCAGATAAGCCACTAATTCTCTATTTCCTTGCTTGAGATCCAATAACTCATTATCCACCGCCTGAGAGATTCGTCTTCGATCAAAGATTCTCAAAAATTCTTTTTTGAACTCGTCAAAATTCTGCAACAATGGGTCATCTCGCGAAACTATCGTCATCGACCATGCTGCCGCATCTCCACTCAAATATGACAGAATAAAGGCGACTTTAAATTGCGCATCAGGGAAGATCGAAGGGCGACACATAAAGTGGAGTGAGCATTATGTGATAAATATCTGAGCCTTTTGTGGATCTCCACTAAACCTCTCAGGTGCTGCCAACGGTATAACTGGTGACAAGGAGTGTATAACCTGCGTAGTTAACTTATTTGGATCTACCTCTGAAGTTGTTGGAACCTCCCTTCCAGCTGGGTACGGTTGTCTTATTCTCTGCGCTAACTCTGCAGTTTCTTTCCTAGAATTCAAGACCTCCTGCCTCAAACTTTGATTCTCTTCTTTTAACGCTACCAGTTCCTTTTCAATTGCCTCTAAGACTGACCCTAAGGTCTGCAAATTTATTCCCTCAACCATCTTCTGCTCGGGTGCAAGATTTAAAACGTGGGCACTTCGCTCTGTCAGAGCTCACCTTGTTTCTCTGTTGAATCTGTAATTCTTGCACAGGAACAGACGATGCTAAGTTCCCAACTCCCACTACCAATCACCCAGAGCCAAAGTTAACTTGGCGCTAGCTAATCAGTGAGAGGGAAGGGGGAAAGTGGATAAAATATTAAAGAACAAGAAGAGACTGGTCCAGAACCTTCGGATTTCTGTCAGGTATTCTTCTTCAGCTAGCACTCAGCCAATCGAAGAAAAACCTAGGAATCTAAGCACATAACAATTATATGTTTCCCTTCTCTACTCTATTTACTTCTTTGATTTTCTTTTGGAATTTTACCTACCCTCAGTCCTAAACACCTTGCCTCTCTTCAGTACCTGATGCAGTCTTCCTATTTACTATGTGGTTGTAGTTTAACATCTGCAAAACATTTTAGGAAAAATGTATATTAATCTCTAAATTCTCCTCTCGGGTTTTTCTTATTAATCTAGTATTGACTCTGTAACCTACCAGGCTTTTATAAGGGTGATCCTTCCAATTAAAGTTCAGATTATAAGTCCTTATAGCATAATTCTTATTTTCAATATGCTATATCTTTCCTCTTCTTCACTGCTATTTCTTCACCACAAGTCTCTGGTAAGTGTACTCCACTATAGTTATTTTCACTATATTATTCAGAGGTCTTTCTGTATACTCTGTTCTGTTATTTATTACTAATTGCCTTTTTTTTCCTTCACAGGTTTTCTAGCTTCGAAAACTATTTTAAGGTAAGTTTCTTTATCTCCTGTTTTCTTGACCCATTGCAATTGAAAGGTATAATATTAAGAATGTTCAGAGTCTCTGTCAGCTTTAAACGGAATACTTTCTCTCAATTATCTTTTAAACAAGAAATTTTCCATCAGAAAACAAATAACGAGCTCTATGCCACTTAGCTCTCTGTCAGATTCGTAGCTGCTCTGCGCCAGTCTTTTCCTCAGGAATTCAACGGAAGTCGTCGGCTCGTCGCGGTCGACTCTCTTTTTCTCACAACTGGGCTCAAACTTCGAAAACGCTGTCACTGCCAAGACGTAATTACTAAGCTCTTCCAGAAAGCTCAGAAGCTCGTAATTACTCGCTAAAATATTTTACACTTCAGTTTCTACAGAAAGGGGCTGGGACACCACCTAGTCGGTGAAAAGCTTCAGCGAAGTGCGCAATAACTCAGGTGTGTGCGCGTCACATCAGCCTCACTCTAGAGTTGTGAAAAGACTAGACCACTGACCTAAACAACTCGGCGGCCATCTTGCAGTTGCGCAAATGCCAACTACATGACCACCGATGTCCAGTCTTCAGCCCTGTAATGACGCACGGGTTCTCCCAGTCACGGACTTTAGTAGGACTTGCACTTAAATTGGTAGGGATCCTGACAAAGACAGAGTGGGTTCAAAGTGGCCAGATTGGTTTTATTCACATCCACACACATAAGCCTCACTTTACAGTCTTTGAAGTTATGCGCTACTTTTGTTGTCTCGACTTTCTTTTAACAGCATTGTTGTGCCCAGGTGGGGAAGTGTATAATTCCTGGATGTATTGCAATACCTGGTTGATGGGTGGATTGGAAAACAAAATGTGTACCATGGCTCTGTGTTTATGGACGTGGTCTTTTTAAACCATACTGCTTACATTTGTAAGGATATAAGCAATTGACATTAAAACGGTTCCCTTCAGGGCCCTGTAGTCAGGTCCGTAACTTTTCAGGTAAAACCACTCGCTGATTTCTGAGTAGTGAGTGAAAGATCGTTAAGATAACCATGTTACTCTTACCAAGTGCATAATCTGAATTGAGCCACATCCAAGAGTTTCTAGCGGGCAAAATTAGGTTGTAGCTGATGCCGGTATAAGTTTTCCTCAGTGGGGCAGTATGATGTTCTCTGGGGGAGAGGATGTGGCACTATGGCCAGAGCTGTCGAATTTGGAACTGGGAAACAGGGTTCAGCATTCATGACCAGTCCACCAGACCAGCATATTCCCATGCTTGAATTTGACGGCCTCGAAAGACCTTAGAAGGCCTGATGTCTTAGCACAAGCAGGTGTACCCTAGTGCTGTCAATTGTGGGTTAACCTTGAAGGCCTGTCTACCACAATCCATACTGAAGTTCATCTCCAGTCTTGCGGGCAGGCCTACAAAGCAGCACACCATAGAGCAACAGTGATCCAGTCACTGTGACTCTGTCACATGAACCTTGAGCAGGTTAGGGCAGTGTGAACGGTGTGACTGCACTGGGTACCTATTTCGGGTGGGTGCGTAGTGTTTGCAAGTATATTAAGGTTTTCAAAAACTTGCTGCTTCCTCCCTAGCCTCCAGTAATTTTCAGGAACAATAAAAATGGCATGATAACTTGAGTGATTAATGTTCTTCCTAGAGAGAGAGACGAGTTTTGTCTAGTGGAAGGGTTGACTCCTGGAAAGGTAGCACAGAGGGTTAATGTGCATGCTGCAAAGAACATGTACCATGCAGATCACAAAGTACACATCTTGTTAACTAGGTTAGTAGGTGACTGCTTTTGTCAGAGAGATCCTTTTGTTACTTGCAATCTATAAGTTAAAATACTACCATAGAACAGTGAGCTATCAAACTATACTGCCTACTAGTATGGTTGTTGTGTGGCTTCTACACCTTGTAGTCCTTTGTCTTATGTAACAATTCCTATACAGTGATTTACACACATATAAATGATTGTCTCTGTGTAGTGTGTGTGATGTAGGTGCGCTTACACCGTACACTGGTATGAGTGGTGCTGTAAATCAAATTAAATGCATATGAGAAAGAGTGTGGTTATGGAGACTTGAGGGAGACTGTTATATGGTGGTAGTGAAGGAGTCCGAGGTGTAGGTGATCATTGGGGGCACCAACAAACATTGTTGCACAGGGCGCCACCAGCACTAAAGCCGGCCCTGCTATCGAGGCCATTGGTATCTCCATTAGCCTTGTTTCAGCAGTAGTAGCTGCAACTCACCAAGGATTGGCAATGTAGGATTTGCAGGCACACCAAACTAAGTTTGCAAACTTCACAGTCTCTCTGTTGCACGCACAAGCACTTTTAACATGTTCTACCTGCTCTGGAGCCACTGGAATTATGCAGCAATGGGGGACAAAATGGTGCCGCAGTGTTGACTAAATTATGCAACAAAAAAAGGCTGCAGCGTAATGCAATATGTTTTCTTATGCTTTATTATTCAGACATTTTTACACATGTTAATTCTCTGCAAAGATTCTGCCTCATTAGTATCAGTATAACGTACAAATACACCAGTGAGAAAGGTGATCAGTCAACCTTTGCAAAGGGCCGTCCACTTTGCAGCAATCTCAAGTCACGTTTTTAGTAACTTTTTATCTGCTTGAGCTACAAAAAGGACTAGTTAAAACTGTAAACTTACGCAGCGGATGATGTATTATGTGGCTAATATGGCAGAGCCATGATTATATAGAAAGCATTTGAAAACTAGGATATTTTGCCATTCATGTTTGAACTCTTGTGGAAGAAGGGAGGAGAAGTGCTAATGAGAGAACCTGCATGGATTGGAAACAAATGGCTTGTGATTCCACTTTTAAGCGTATTTGGGACATTGTGTGATTGGAAATATATCCCACTTTGTGAATGTATTGAAATGCCAATAACTCCTATACCCCCTAAATAATCAAGTGTATCCATTGGTTGAATTAAATAACGCAATAAGCTGTAACTGGACGGTGAAATGGCAAACAAATACTAAAAATTGGGATGTTTGGCACATTCTGGCCACACCTCTGACTACGCCCACTGATCCAATCCTTGGGTTATCCCCGCCTTCAGAGTCTCCGCCCACAGTGCCCCTACTTTTCCCCCCCACTTCGACCACTGGTTTCCGCACAACAAGGTGACCCTCGCATGCTGCCACAATTATCCATGTTGCCTTGTGTAGTCAGCGCGGGACACCCTGCAGGGCACCCTGCATCTTGGCAGCGACTGCAGATCAGGTGAGCAGGATTTGTTTCTGTGCCGCGAGCCACGAAGTGGCGGCGTACAAACACCGGAGAACACATGGTCAGTTTTCTCTCTCAAGCACCTGATAGTGAAAGACAACATGCTTGTGTGCAAGGTATTGTTAATTGCAGCACTCCTTCCAGAGGTTTAGGGCCAGAACCCTGGGCTCTAATGCCAAGAAAATGGGCCCACCTCAGGCCTGATTTCTGCTTTGATGGTGGAGTGCAGTGCAGGGTCAACATTCACCCTGGCAGGGTGTGAATGACGTTTCAGCAGAAGCAGACTGATGTACATGCAGTGTGCCGTGGTGGATCTATGAATCACTGATCTACCACCACACTGCATGTACATCAGCTGCTTCTGTGAACTCTGGTGTTGCCCGGCCCTCGGTGCCTTTCCTAGTTTTATTCTGCTTTGCCCTAAACACCAACTCCCTGCTTCCAATCAGCACAAAAGCTGCATCACATACATTCATTGACGATAAGCCGCCCGTCCTCCCCACTATCCCTGCACCATTTGTGTGACCCGACAGGGAGGAAGCATAGAAGAACCTGAACTATCTTTGCCCAGATAAGCATATATGGGATATATGTGGGGACAGGTCTGAATTCTTAGTTAAATGGGAGAAAACAACGTATATGCATGCTGATAGCAGGTGACCATATAGACGTAGAGGAATTGTGTCTAACCAGTGCTAAAGTGCTTGTGCTCTTTCCTCTTAACATGGTGGTTGTGTGTGTGGGGTGGTGTGTCTGTGGGGTGGTGTGTGTTGGGTTGTGTGTGGGGTGTGTGTGGGGGGTTGTGTGGGGTGTGTGTGGGTGGGGTGTAGGTGTGTGTGGGGTGTGTGTGGGGTGTGTGTGGGGTGTGTGTGTGGGGTGTGTGTGGGTGGGTGTGTGTGTGGGGTTGTGTGTGGGTGTGTGTGTGGGGTGGTGTGTCTGTGGGGGGTTGTGTGTGGGGTTGTGTGTGGGGTGTGTGTGGGGTGGGATATGTGTGTGTGGGGTGTGGGGCCCGAACCCACCATAGGTGGTTCGGGCTCACTCGCTGTGCTTCCTCACGTTACCGTGTCCCTGAAACTTTTTTTCACAAAAAGGTGTGTCACCAACATGAAAAACTTGAAAAGCTGTGATATAGACGTATATGTACCCAGGGACTGTACATTAAATGCTTCTAGTGGCCTGCAACACTTATTGTGCCACCCACGTAAGTAGCCTATTTAAACATGTGTCAAGGCCAGGGCCTGTCATTGCAGTCTGCTTGTGCAGTTGTAAAACTGCCATTTTTGACCTGGCAAAAGGAATATTCCCTTTTACTAAATATGCCACCACTAACGCAAGCCCTTCCCATAAGGCAGATGCCGAGTGCAGTGTATTTAAATGGTTTGGCATATACTTTTAAGTTTTAAGGCCGTATTGCTACCCTTGTTCTTTGTGTGATTCTTGGATTTTTCACAATCCCATGACTTTAGTGATGTACAGGCAACATTAATGGCAGCCCCCACACTCTGAAAAGTTTTCCAGTGCCACTGGCCTGGGTGCCTTTGTGTAAATCTTTCTTGCTTTCTGGCTAGGGTGCAATGTGATACATTTCCATGCCGTCCGTCAGCCAGTGTGCCTTTGTGTGACATTTCCATGCTTTCTGGCCTGGGGGCTTATGTGTGCTATTTCCTTAGTTTCTGGCCTCAGTCACCTGGAGGCTCATGTGTGACATTTCCATGCTTACTGGCCTGTGTGCTTATGTGTAATATTTCCATGCTTTCTGGCCTGGGGGCTTATGTGTGCTATTTCCATAGTTTCTGGCCTCAGTGACCTGGAGGCTCATGTGTGACATTTCCATGCTTACTGGCCTGTGCACTTATGTGTAATATTTCCATGCTTCCTGGCCTGGGTGCTTATGTGTGCTATTTCCCTAGTTTCTGGCCTAGGTGACCTGGAGACTCATGTGTGACGTTTCCATGCTTTCTGGTCTGGGTGCTTATGTGTGCTATTTCCATAGTTTCTGGTCTCAGTGACCTGGAGGCTCATGTGTGACATTTCCATGCTTACTGGCCTGGGTGCTTATGTATGACGTTTCCATTCTTTCTGGCCTGGGGGCTTATGTGTGCTATTTCCATAGTTTCTGGCCTCAGTGACCTGGAGGCTCATGTGTGACATTTCCATGCTTACTGGCCTGTGTGCTTATGTGTAATATTTCCATGCTTTCTGGCCTGGGTGCTTATATGTGCTATTTCCCTAGTTTCTGCCCTAAGTGACCTGGAGGCTCATGTGTGACATTTCCATGCTTACTGGTCTGGGTGCTTATGTGTGACATTTCCATGCTTTCTGGCCTGGGTGCTTAAGTGTGCTATTTCCATAGTTTCTGGTCTCAGTGACCTGGAGGCTCATGTATGACACTTCCATGCTTACTGGCCTGGGTGCTTATGTATGACGTTTCCATTCTTTCTGGCCTGGGTACTTATGTGTGACATTTCCATAGTTTCTGGCCTCAGTGACCTGGAGGCTCATGTGTGACATTTTCATGCTTACTGGCCAGGGTGCGAGCGCGATTGAGAAAAGTGCTGTGCATGTCGCGCGCATGGTTGTGCGAGTGAGGGTAAGCTGGTCGCTGCTTTGGAAGCACTTCCAAGTGAGGCTTACTAAATGTCTCACTGACAGCGCATGCGCACTGGATCAGCGAGACCTAAAAAACACTCTTGCGGGAAATGCCTTTTTTCTGACATTTTTCTATTCCAACATACAGCCTTGGGATGGAGAGAAATAAAAGGTTTTAAATAGGAAAAATAAATGTATAACTAAATAATGCAAGATAGAGTGGGTGCAAAGTGGCCAGATTGGTTTTATTCACATCCACACACATAAGCCTCACTTTACAGACTTTGAAGTTAAGCGCTACTTTTGTTGTCTCGACTTTCTTTTAACAGCATTGTTGTGCCCCGGTGGGGAAGTGCATCATTCCTGGATGTATTGCAATACCTGGTTGATGGGTGGATTGGAAAACAAAATGTGTACCATGGCTCTGTGTCTATGGACGTGGTCTTTTTAAACCATACTGCTTACATTTTGTAAGGATATAAGCAATTGACATTTAAACGATTCCCTTCAGGGCCCTGTAGTCAGGTCCGTAACTTTTCAGGTAAAACCACTCGCTGATTTCTGAGTAGTGAGTGAAAGATCGTTAAGATAACCATGTTACTCTTACCAAGTGCATAATCTGAATTGAGCCACATCCAAGAGTTTATAGTGTAGTTCTGAAAATTCTGGACTCGTGAATAAAACTTCGTCGTAGCATGACGATTTTTATATCAAAAGACCGAAAATGGCTAGTACACTATGTAAAAGCATTTTCGTCATATTCGAGTGACGATTTCACCTCGAAATCGTCATTTTTGTCTTGAACCCTTGGCTTCCATTTTGTGTACGGCAGCCATTTTGTGGGTTGCCCTCACATAGGCTTATAATATAGCTACAATTGATATCAAAGGACACGTACACCTTGATTGACTTTTCTCTGACCTGGGCAAGCTGAAACCTTTGCCTCAGGCCGAACCTGTTTGGTCAGTTCCTCGCCCAGTGGCCGAACGAGATAGCATCAAGGCACAACATGTCATAAATCCTTTTCATCGCACACACACCCTGCCTAATCTTGCTCCCACCTGTCCCTGTTCCTTTCTCTCTGACTTGCTTTACGAGGAGGAGGTGCCCGTTTTTATTGGGGGTCACCGGTATCTGATGGAAATGCTGGGCCTTGCCGGGTAATTTGTTGTGGGCTGGACAAACTAAAATGTGGGCTTGTCATCATGACTCTGCTTTTTCTATGTAATGGGAACATGTGAATGGTATACTAAAATTCGAAGAATGTTTGCCTAAAGCACAATATTTTGTATAAAAAATAGAAGCCTGGCTTTGTACGGTTGAGCAGTCTCCTGAGAATATACATCCTGTGTTGTTGTACTTCTAGGACCTGTTACTTGGTTGCAGCCAATAAAATCGATCCTTGACTTCACCTAGAAGACTCTGAGTTTCTGTGGTCTAAATCAGAAGAGTACTCGAGGTCTTTGGCTGTGTACCCTGACACCTCTGGGTTACCGGTTCGGTACCGGTTCTGAAAAACCCAGTACCTCAGTTGGCGCCCAATGCAGGGCGATACCAGCGGTACCGGTCCAGCCAGAGGTTCGTAAGGAGCTTTGTGTGAAAATTCTGGAGGAAGGTCAACCACTTCATCGACCCCTGCATGTCGACGTGGTCCGAAAGTCTTTGATGCGAGGTTCCCCGCTTCCCGACGGCTACAAAGGACTGCAGCCCTGGCTATCGCCCTGATTTGGACCCTTGAAGTTTGGTAGAGCGAAACGATAAGACGAGTCTTCTGGTGATGTCATCGATATCTCAGTTAAGTATAAGTGGAGCGTCTCCCAGTCCTTAGTTGGTAGTTTGAGTACCCCCTTTGGGATCACTTTGTTTGGAACTTGCAAGTGCCAAAGCCAAAGGACTCGTGTATTCACTAGCAATATCATAATCAATAATCCTTTGAAGTTTGAAGCTAGACTAGTGAGCGAAGATGCCTGGTCTTAGCAGACTTGGAAATTTGTTTTGTCTTAGTTGTAATAATAGGGACTCCCGATTGGAGGACTCGTGTCCGGTTCCTCCGATTGGAACTCCAACTTATGAATTGTATGTGAAACATGGAGTAGGCCCCATCACATATAATGAAGTGTGGATCCGCTACACCAGAAAAGATGGTGTTTTAAAATGGCCCCAATATGGTAGCTTTGATACAGAAATCTTAGACAATCTCGAAGTTAAACTTTTTAAGAAGAAAGTCTGGCCGGCGATGTTTGACTCTTTCCGCCTATGGCGTAAGGAAGCCAAACAGAAGGAAATTAAATTAGAGAAGAAAAATAAGAGAGAAAGGGGTATTTCGATAATGCAAGCTGCTATGCAGTTTAAAGACAATGAAGAAGAACAGATAAGTGAGCAGTTGCACAGGCAACGTAAAATGGTAATAGATAAATGCTATCCAGTTTTGCCGCCTCTTCAGCAAGATGCAGCAAAAGAGCTTGAAAAAGACCCGTTAATGGCGCATTTGTTAAGTTCGCCACCCCTCTATGCGCAAAATGCTACGGCACATCCGCAACCTTTAGTTGCGCAACCTGTGATTGCATTGCCTCCTGCTCCTCCACAGCACCCACCAACTACTCTTCAGCTGGCCCCTGCTCCCCCGGTGCAGCCTCCTCAAGGGTCACCGACTTTTACATCTGCTCCTCCTATGCTTCCTACAACTTTAACTACTATAACATTTACCACTCCTGGTACTTCTCCTGACACTGCCTCTGCATCTGCCTTGTCTCACCCTGCTTTCCCTCTTGTCTTTTCATCGACTTCTCCTTCTGTTCGTCAGAGAGTGGCTAGTACTGTCGCTAATTTTTTGCATCCTCTCTTTGGTGCAACGAGTGTAACTCCTGACACAGAGCGCACACAGTTGCGTAGTCAACAGCCTGATTCTAGGGAGAAAGAAATGTTGAATTATTTGGCACATAAATGGGTTGCTGACCCGGAAAAATATGATTTAGAATGTGTTATGGATGTCTTCACCCAGTGGGAAGCATCAAAGCAGAGATACGTTTTCGAGAAAATGTGTATTTTTATATGTGAAGATTTAGAGGAAAATGATTTGGACTCTAATCCGCCCGAGTTGAGCCATGTACGTTTTGAGTTTTCAAAAGGCGCAATTGTGGGTTCAGATGTTAGGAAAGCAGTTGCGACGTTGTTGTCACTTAGGACTGAAGGTGTTTCTAAGTCGTTGTTTGAATTTGATTCTTCTGGTAAAAAGAAGGGAAGACAATATCCCATGAGAGAAGTTCCTCCAGTATGGAAGGAAGAAGTAGCACTGGTCCTGGTAATGTTTCACCAGCTATACCAGCACATTTTCAGCGTGTATGGGTACATGTTCCTTGGAAGCGAGCTGAAGTTTTGGCCCTTAAGCAGACCTTACCTGATCCCCGTAAAAATCCCGCAGGGTATTACAAGGAATTGTCACAGACTGCAGGTTCCTGCATTATGAATTTAGCTGACATAGACATGTTGTTTGGGAACGTTGTTCCACAGCCTTTATAGGGAAAGATTCGCCATGCAGATCATGATCAGGAGTTAGGTGATTCATGGGCTAATATTGCTGCTGCAGATGACCGACAAGTTGGTGGTGCTAAACCTGAGCCTTTAGTAGCAGAACTCCCTGGTAAGATCATTGATTATATGAAAACGATAATGCCTGCAATGCGTGTAAATTGGGATAAGTTGTCTGCATGTAAGCAGAAGAAAGATGAAACGGTCTCAGATTTCTTCACCAGGTTTGAAGAGACTTTTGTCGACCACAGTGGTCAAGATATGAGCACAGAAGGTGGCCAGCGATTGTTCGTCGATAAATTTGTGCACAATTTGTTACCCGAGTTGTGTAAAAAATTGAAAGATTCAGAGAGTTCATGGGCAGTTTCCTCCTCAGCACAGATATTGGCTACTGCGCAGTACTACGAAAATCGAGATAAAGATGAGAAAGATAGAGCAGAAAAGAAAACGAAAGAGTTGAAAACAAAGGTTTTGTTACAGCAAGCATATCCGCCACGTGGTGGTCAAAATAGTGGTGCACAGAGTAACTATCAGAATAATTATCAGCAGCCTCAACAGTATCAGAGGAACTCGCAAAGAGTCTAGTATACTCAACCACGTGTCCCTGTAGGTCCCAATCAATGTTCGTATTGTAAGGAAGAGGGTCATTTCAAGTATAGTTGCCCTATCTTGTTACAGCGCGCAAATGGTGTTTCTGGCTCAAGAGGTAGAGGTGTTCAACAAACTCCAAGAGGTAGAGGACGTGGAAATTTCCCCCAGAACGCGCGTTCCTTTCTGCCTCAAAATTCAATGAATACATTTGATCAGCAGAATAACGCGTCCGGTAGGACAGCTCAGTACTACGCTGATGATTACTATGCAGAAGATGAGCATTGGGAAGGTAATGATTGCTAGGACAGCCATAGACAAAGAGAGGGAGTTGTTTCAGTTCCAGTAGATCAGAGTGGACCCTACGTTGAGGTGATTACATCAGGTGTGTCAGAACCTTTTCTGTTGGATACTGGTGCTACAAAGAGTTCTATTATGCACTCCAAACTCCCTGGCGCACCTTTGTCTGGCGAAATGAATGTTTCTGTAGGTTTTTCTGGCGCCCCAGTTAGAAATCCGAATTCTGACCCTTTTTCCCTTTCTGTTGGACCGTGTGAATTCGAAGCACCCCTTATTCTGACAACAGGTTGTGGTGAAAACTTGCTAGGATTAGATTTGCTGAAAAGATTGTATGCGACTTTATATTGTTCTCCTTCAGGAGTACAACTTACACTGGGTAAGAAAGTGATTTCTCCATTGTATTTGTCAAGGGATAAACTTCCAAAATAATTGTCATCTCTCCCTAATATTCTTTGGGCTACTGGTCCTAATGATGTAGGTCTTCTAGAAATACCGCCATATGTTGTAACATTGAAAGCCAATGTTAAAATGCCACGAATTCCCCAATACAAAATTTCTAGTGAAGGTGAAAAAGCTTTGCTAGCGATCATTTACGATTTGATTGAAAAAGATGTGATTGAAGAGACAAGAGGCAACGTTTGCAATAGTCCTGTTCTGCCTGTTTTGAAACGAACTGACCCTTCTCAGCCACCTGTGTACCGATTTGTGATTGATCTTAGGGAGGTCAATAAAATAGTTGTGCCACAGTTTCCAGTTGTTCCTGACATTACTGCCCTATTGACTATGATTCCAGCTTCTGCCACCTGGTTTTCGGTGATTTACTTGAAGAATGCTTTCTTCAGCATCCCGATTGCCGAGGAGAGCAGGGATATTTTTGGCTTCAGTTTAGGAGGACGCAGCTTCCGCTTTAAACGCGCTCCACAGGGCTACTGTGAAAGTCCATCAATATATAGTCAAGCTTTAAAAACACAGCTTGATACGATTGTTTTACCTGATGGCGCTACCCTCATTCAGTATGTAGATGATTTGCTTGTTGCTGCAGATACTGAGGAAATCTGTAAAGAAGCCACATTGTCATTGTTGCGTCATTTGTGTGATTTGCACCACAAAGTGTCTCTCTCAAAATTGCAATATTGTCAACAAGAAGTGACCTACTTAGGTCATCTCTTATCGAAGGAGGGAAGGAAACTGACGCCAGAAAGAATTCAGGCAATAGCGAAATTGAGTGTGCCAAGAACACAGAGAGAAGTACGTGCTTTCTTGGGCATTACATCATATTGCAGGCAATGGATACCACATTTTTCGTTATTAGCCAAACCTTTGGTGGCATTAACGTTTAAAGATACACCCAATCCCGTTCCTTGGTCTGAAGAGTGTCAGAAAAGTTTTTTTGAATTGCGCACAGCATTATGTTCAGCTCCTGTGTTAGGTACACCCAACTACAGTAAGCCCTTTACATTGTATGTCCATGAGAAAGAGGGTTGTGCATTATCAGTGTTGACTCAGTTGTTTGGAGACAAGCAGCGTCCATGCGCATATTTTTCGTCGACGTTGGATCCGGTAGCTAAAGCATTGCCGAGTTGTTTAAGAGCAACGGCAGCAGCAGCTGTTTCTATTCGACAGTCTGCTGGTCTAGTGATGAATAACATGTTAGTTGTTATGGTTCCACATGCAGTAGACACGTTGTTAAACAGAACCAAGACACAGCACTTAACTAGTGCTCGATTGTCAGGTTACGAATTAACCTTGTTAGCGAGTCATGTGCACATAAAAAGATGCAACACCCTCAACCCAGCTACGTTGTTACCGATTGTAGAGGAACTAGATGCTTCAGAACAGCATGATTGTTTTCTTAGAACAGAAGAAGAAACGAAAGGGAGAATAGACCTCCAGGACACTCCTCTTGCAAAGTGTGATGGTACCTTATGGGTGGATGGTTCATGCTTCAAGCTTCCGAATGGTGACACGACTGCAGCATATGCTGTCACGACTTTGCATACAATTGTTGAAGCTGCACGTATTCCACATAATTCAGCTGAAGCAGCAGAATTGATTGCACTTACGAGAGCATGTGTGTTGTCAAAAGGAATGAAAGTGACTATCTATACCGACAGTTAGTATGCATTTGGTGTGGCTCACAGTTTTGGACGATTGTGGAAAGAACGTGGGTTCCTGACTTCGCATGGAGCTAAGATTCAGCATGGTCAGTTGGTGAATGAGCTTCTTGAATCACTGACCTTGCCTCTGCAAGTGGCGATTGTGAAATGTAGTGCTCACAAGAAGGTGACTGATGATGTTGGTCGTGGAAATGCATTTGCTGACGAAATCGTGAAAGAAACTGCAAGGAATGTAATGAGCCGAATGTACGTTGCAGGCCCTGCAAGATGGGTTGGTGATGTTGGAATGTGTGAAGACACGATAGAGAGTGTGAAGTCTATTCAAGCTGAGGCTACAGAGAAAGAGTTGAACATGTGGAGAGAAAGTACGGGTAGAATGGATGCAAATGGTTGTTGGATTGAATTGTCAGAACATCAGAGATGGTTGTTACCCGATGCATATGTGCTTGTAGTGGTTACAATGGCTCATGGAATGGCTCACATCAGTGTGAAAGGGATTTGTAAGTTGTTGGCTCCAGTATGGCAAAATGCAGGAATTCCTAAGTGTGCAGAGAATGTGGTCAAGAATTGCATGGTGTGTCTGAAACACAATCCTGGTAGGGGAACCCCAACTCCAGCTGGTCATTTTGCACCTCCTACATATCCGTTCGAGGTTTTGCAGCTAGATTTCATCCACATGGAGAGGTGCAACAATTTAAAATACGTGCTCGTTGTTGTTTGTGCCTTTTCAAGATGGGTGGAAGCCTATCCCCTAAAAGACAACACTGCCTTATCCACAGCTAAAGCCCTTGTGAAAGAGTTCTTCCCCCGATTCGGAATGCCTAGAATGGTCTGCAGTGACAATGGGAGTGAATTTGTGGGTCGTGTGATGAAGAGAGTATGTGAAGGGCTAGGCATTCAGCAAAAGTTCCACGCTGCAAATCACCCCCAATTAGCTGGATTAGTAGAATGCTACAACGGCACTTTAAAACTTAAATTAGCCAAAATTCAAGCGAGCACTGGTCTTAAATGGCCTGATGCTCTACCCTTAGCACTCCTATCCACCAGAATGACTGTGCATTCGCGAGTGGGACTCAGTCCCTATGAGATCGTATTCGGCCGCCCGGCCAACATATGGGGAGTGCCAAGGCCCACTAAGTTCAGTGAAATAGAACACCCTGTTTTGCTTGATTATTTGTACGAATTGACGGCTAAATTGCGTGTTTTACACCAACAGGTCCATGACACCCTGCCTCCGGTCTCTGAGACTCCAGGTCACCCCATCGACCCTGGAACCTGGGTTCTCGTGAAAAATTTCCAGCGAACCAAGAACGACCAGCCCAGGTGGACCGGACCGCACCTCGTCCTTCTTTCCACGAGATCAGCTGTTCGAGTGGAAGGGAAGAAGCACTGGATCCACGGAGTCCACTGCAAGAGGGTACCTTTACCCCTGCCGCACGACCAGTGGGTCCAGAAGGGTGTCGCCGACTCAGAGACTTTCAGTGATGCACGAGTAAAAGGAACACTTACTGAACAAGAGAGTGATAAAATTTTGCAACCAGCTGTATCACCATCAGTTCAATTGGACACTACAGAACCTGAACTCCTTTTCCAAGATAATACAATACCAGGAAAACAACGGTATAATTTTAGGACGAAACCTATGGACAAATAAAATTCTTTTTTTCCCCTGCTATTTTTGAAAGCGCAGCTCTCCCATCTGAGAAACTTGCTTATTTTTGTTTTTCGAACCGCCATCTGGGTTCCGCTGCTAGGGCCGCGATTGCCCAAAGTCTTTGGGGTGCAGCTGACGACGTTAGGTCGACAGTTCTGGTTGGTCTAAGGGAGTTGCCCTAGACTGACAGAAGCATTTCTTAGCAGAAACAACCTCCCATCGCGGGCAGCACTTTAGAGAGGATGGAGTTTTTCGAGATGGAGAGACCTGCCAAAACGAACTTTAAAGCCAAGATACGTAAAATAATGACAAAGAAAAGCTTTTTGATATTGTGCATTTTCATGTTATTCAGTGTGATGATATTTTTAATAAGTTATGTTTTATTCTCTTTTCGAGTAACATTTGCACTCACTACATCGCCTATACCTCCTCCTTCTACTGTTTCCCCACACTCTTTTCAACCCCTTCCTGAACACGAATCCGCTAGGAGATTAGAGTTTATTAATAACTCCTTTGTTCAGCTTTTGCACCAACACCAACTAGTAATGAACACAACTAACTGTTGGGTGTGCGGTCTTATGCCTCACACAACGGATAAAGGTATCCCTTATCTGGTCCTGCCTTTCAGCCACAATGGTTCTGTGTGGGCATACAGAACAATGTTCATATATGCACATGAAGTCTACCCCCTACGTTCTGTGGAAGACAATTCTAAGAATAGTGCTCTAGTTAAGGGTATAGTAGACATGATTAAGGAAGATATTTCCTACGAGACTATCCCTAGAGATGAGACACTAGTGTACATAGGATGGAACGTGACCGGATATGGAACTACTGTAAGTGAGAAACAGCAGGCTAAGAGATCTTCCCCGATTTGGATTGTACCCCATCAGGGTCACCTGTGTCTGCAAGGTACTGGCAAGAATCCCAGAGCTCAGTTAGGGAAGAGTATCTGCACTAAAACGTATGTTTTTGCAGCCCAGACTTCCCCTTCGTTTTTAGCAGCTAAGGGTACCTATTTCCTCTGCCATGACAGAGCCTATACATGGTTGCCCCCTGACTTTTCAGGCACATGTTTTGTTTCGTTCCTGATGCCTCCCACCTACACAGCGGCGGCAGATTACCACAAGACAAGGATAGTTAGAGGTGTCTTCAGCGAAGAAGACACTGCAGGACAAGAATTTGGGGACTTCGTAAAGGGTTTTCTGCCGTTCTTGGGACCAATGGCTAACAGCAGGAACATAAGGCAATTCACAAGGGTAGTTGAATCCACCGTGGTTGAAACTGTCGGTGCCCTTAGTAACTTGACTGCTGAGCTCCAGTCGGATCGTCTTATGACCCTTCAGAACAGGGTCGCATTAGATGTCATACTTGCAGACCGAGGTGGGGTATGTAGATTGATCCAATCGAGTTGCTGTGTTTTCATCCCAGATAACGCTCCAACATTGTACCAGGCCATCTCTAAACTGCATAAGATTTCCAAATCTATTCATGTGGATAAAGGAGATTGGTCTTTAATGGGATGGTTCTGGGAACTGATATCCGCCTGGGGATGGAAAATTCTGATGGTCATTGGGATGGTCTTAGCCATTCTTTTCCTGTTCTGTCTGTGTGTGCAGTGTGCTCCTGCAATATGTGGCCTCTGTGCTACATCATGTGTAAGGAAACCTGTATCAAGAGACGAGCTAAGTACTAGAATGATGTTACAGCAACATCTCAATGACTTTAGGAATATAGACCTGGACTCAGATTAGCATGAGATTAGGTTAAATTGCCTATGTAAGGGCAAAAGGAGGGGCTGTAGTTCTGAAAATTCTGGACTCGTGAATAAAACTTCGTCGTATCATGACGATTTTGATATCAAAAGACCGAAAATGGCTAGTACACTATGTACAAGCATTTTCGTCATATTCGAGTGACGATTTCACCTCGAAATCGTCATTTTTGTCTTGAACCCTTGGCTTCCATTTTGTGTACGGCAGCCATTTTGTGGGTTGCCCTCACATAGGCTTATAATACAGCTAAATTCGATATCAAAGGACACGTACACCTTGATTGACTTTTCTCTGACCTGGGCAAGCTGAAACCTTTGCCTCAGGCCGAACCTGTTTGGTCAGTTCCTCTCCCAGTGGCCGAACGAGATAGCATCAAGGCACAACATGTCATAAACCCTTTTCATCGCACACACACCCTGCCTAATCTTGCTCCCACCTGTCCCTGTTCCTTTCTCTCTGACTTGCTTTACGAGGAGGAGGTGCCCGTTTTTATTGGGGGTCACCGGTATCTGATGGAAATGCTGGGCCTTGCCGGGTAATTTGTTGTGGGCTGGACAAACTAAAATGTGGGCTTGTCATCATGACTCTGCTTTTTCTTTGTAATGGGAACATGTGAATGGTATACTAAAATTCGAAGAATGTTTGCATAAAGCACAATATTTTGTATAAAAAGAGAAGCCTGGCTTTGTAAGGTTGAGCAGTCTCCTGAGAATATACATTCCGTGTTGTTGTACTTCTAGGACCTGTTACTTGGTTGCAGCCAATAAAATCGATCCTTGACTTCACCTAGAAGACTCTGAGTTTCTGTGGTCTAAATCAGGAAAGTACTCGAGGTCTTTGGGTGTGTACCCTGACACCACTGGGTTACCGAATCGGTACCGGTTCTGAAAAACCCCGTACCTCCATAGCGGGCAAAATTAGGTTGTAGCTGATGCTGGTATAAGTTTTCCTCAGTGGGGCAGTATGATGTTCTCTGGGGTAGAGGATGTGGCACTATGGCCAGAGCTGTCGAATTTGGAACTGGGAAACAGGGTTCTGCATTCATGACCAGTCCACCAGACCAGCATATTCCCATGCTTGACCTTTGAAGGCCTCAAAAGACCTTAGAAGGCCTGATGTCTTAGCACAAGCAGGTGTACCCTAGTGCTGTCAATTGTGGGTTAACCTTGAAGGCCTGTCTACCACAATCCATACTGAAGTTCATCTCCAGTCTTGCGGGCAGGCCTACAAAGCAGCACACCATAGAGCAACAGTGATCCAGTCACTGTGACTCTGTCACATGAACCTTGAGCAGGTTAGGGCGGTGTGAACGGTGTGACTGCACTGGGTACCTATTTCGGGTGGGTGCGTAGTGTTTGCAAGTATATTAAGGTTTTAAAAAAACTTGCTGCTTCCTCCCTAGCCTCCAGTAATTTTCAGGAACAATAAAAATGTCATGATAACTTGAGTGATTAATGTTCTTCCTAGAGAGAGAGACGAGTTTTGTCTAGTGGAAGGGTTGACTCCTGGAAAGGTAGCACAGAGGGTTAATGTGCATGCTGCAAAGAACATGTACCATGCAGATCACAAAGTGCACATCTTGTTAACTAGGTTAGTAGGTGACTGCTTTTGTCAGAGAGATCCTTTTGTTACTTGCAATCTATAAGTTAAAATACTACCATAGAACAGTGAGCTATCAAACTATACTGCCTACTAGTATGGTTGTTGTGTGGCTTCTACACCTTGTAGTCCTTTGTCTTATGTAACAATTCCTATACAGTGATTTACACACATATAAATGATTGTCTCTGTGTAGTGTGTGTGATGTAGGTGCTCTTACACCGTACACTGGTATGAGTGGTGCTGCAAATCAAATTAAAGGCATCTGAGAAAGAGTGTGGTTATGGAGACTTGAGGGAGACTGTTATATGGTGGTAGTGAAGGAGTCCGAGGTGTAGGTGATCATTGGGGGCACCAACAAACATTGTTGCACAGGGCGCCACCAGCACTAAAGCCGGCCCTGCTATCGAGGCCATTGGTATCTCCATTAGCCTTGTTTCAGCAGTAGTAGCTGCAACTCACCAAGGATTGACAATGTAGGATTTGAAGGCACACCAAACTAAGTTTGCAAACTTCACAGTCTCTCTGTTGTACGCACAAGCACTTTTAACATGTGCTACCTGCTCTGGAGCCACGGGAATTATGCAGCAAGGGGGGACAAAATGGTGCCGCAGTGTTGACTAAATTACACAACAAAAAAGAGACTGCAGCGTAATGCAATATGTTTTCTTATGCTTTATTATTCAGAAATTTTTACACATGTTAATTCTCTGCAAAGATTCTGCCTCATTAGTATCAGTATAACGTACAAATACACCAGTGAGAAAGGTGATCAGTCAACCTTTGCAAAGGGCCGTCCACTTTGCAGCAATCTCAAGTCACGTTTTTAGTAACTTTTTATCTGCTTGAGCTACAAAAAGGACTAGTTAAAACTGTAAACTTATGCAGCGGATGATGTATTATGTGGCTAATATGGCAGAGCCATGATTATATAGAAATCATTTGAAAACTAGGATATTTTGCCATTCATGTTTGAACTGCTCTTGTGGAAGAAGGGAGAAGAAGTGCTAATGAGAGAACCTGCATGGATTGGAAACAAATGGCTTGTGATTCCACTTTTAAGCGTATTTGGGACATTGTGTGATTGGAAATATATCCCACTTTGTGAATGTATTACCCCATATTGTACAAATTTCTATTTTTAAACAAAGTTTTAATGGATGTTTTAAATGTCTTTTATGGTAAAAACTGTTACCGAAATAAAGATTTTTCTGAATCTGAATGTATTGAAATGCCAATAACTCCTATACACCCTAAATAATCAAGTGTATCCATTGGTTGAATTAAATAACACAATAAGCTGTAACTGGACGGTGAAATGGCAAACAAATACTAAAAATTGGGATGTTTGGCACATTCTGGCCACACCTCTGACTACGTCCACTGATCCAATCCTTGGGTTATCCCCGCCTTCAGAGTCTCCGCCCACAGTGCCCCTACTTTCCCCCACCCCCACTTCGACCACTGGTTTCCGCACAACAAGGTGACCCTCGCCTGCTGACACAATTATCCATGTTGCCTTGTGCAGTCAGCGCGGGACACCCTGCAGGGCACCCTGCATCTTGGCAGCGACTGCAGATCAGGTGAGCAGGATTTGTTTCTGTGCCACGAAGTGGCGGCGTACAAACACCGGAGAACACAGCGTCAGTTTTCTCTCTCAAGCACCTGATAGTGAAAGACAACATGCTTGTGTGCAAGGTATTGTTAATTGCAGCACTCCTTCCAGAGGTTTAGGGCCAGAACCCTGGGCTCTAATGCCAAGAAAATGGGCCCACCTCAGGACTGATTTCTGCTTGGATGGTGGAGTGCAGTGCTGGGTCAACATTCACCCTGGCAGGGTGTGAATGAAGTTTCAGCAGAAGCAGACTGATGTATATGCAGTGTGACGTGGTGGATCTATGAATCACAGATCTACCACCACACTGCATGTACATCAGCTGCTTCTGGGAACTCTGGTGTTGCCTGGCCCTTGGTGCCTTTCCTAGTTTCATTCTGCTTTGCCCTAAACACCAACTCCCTGCTTCCAATCAGCACGGAAGCTGCATCACATACATCCATTGACGATAAGCCGCCCGTCCTCCCCACTCTCCCTGCACCATTTGTGTGACCCGACAGGGAGGAAGCATAGAAGAACCTGAACTATCTTTGCCCAGATAAGCATATATGGGATATATGTGGGGACAGGTCTGAATTCTTAGTTAAATGGGAGAAAACAACGTAAATGCATGCTGATAGCAGGTGACCATATAGACGTAGAGGAATTGTGTCTAACCAGTGCTAAAGTGCTTGTGCTCTTTCCTCTAAACATGGTAAAATTGGCTTACACCGAATTGGAAAATTTTATTTACTTGTAAGTCCCTAGAAATGTGGTTCTACAGGTACCCAGGGACTGTAAATTAAATGCTGCAAGTGGCCTGCCACACTTATTGTGCCACCCACGTAAGTAGCCTATTTAAACATGCTCTAGTATTAAATACTCGTCAGATACTCTACATGACTTATACTCTAATAAGGTAAGGCTGAGCCCAAACATTATTAGCATGTTAAAAGATTTACATATCCTGAAACCTATCAGATCAAGTTCCCATTTGGGTCAACTTGACTTGAAGGTTGCGAGTTTGAATACTCGATCCCTCCACAAGCACCACCTAGAAATATTTACCCTCTTGCAAGAGGGAGATATAGACGTTTTAACCCTAACCGAAACATGGTTAGATGATAATTCGGTACCGGATATCCTAGCAGCTCTTCCGGTAGAATACGAGGCGGTATGGCATAATCACGCAAACGGCTCACGTGGCGGAGGAGTGGCAATCTTTTTTAAAAAATACTTGAGAGTCGAAAAACTTATGGCGGAATCGGTGGATTTGGCAGACCTTTTGGGAGTAAAGGTGATTTCAAATAACTCTTGTTTTGCGCTCTTTACAATATATCGGCCCCCAAATACTACTGCAATATTTAACGATCTCTTTGCCCCCATCCTATCAGATATCTGTACTAGATACCAAAAGGTAATAATAACCGGCGATTTTAACTTACACTGGGAAAAAATGCCCAAAGACTCGACATCTCGACAACTGGAGCTTTCTATGTCCACAAGTGGTCTAAGGCAGTTAGTAGAAGGGCCTACGCATAACAAGGGACATACGCTTGACCTTGTTTGGACCTCGGACCCGGAAGTGATGATTCAAGATATCCTACCTTGTGTTTGGTCGGACCATTATCTGATCAACTTTGGCATTTCCATCAAAGGGATTTCCACAAGCTCAGTCCCAGAAACGAAAAAAGTTCGGCAATGGAAGAAGGTTGATTTGCAAACCTTGACAGTCACTCTTCCTCACTGCATTAAGCCCCTTAGTGGCAATCTGGATCAGGACTACATGAATTTAACAAAAAATTTAACTCAGGCGATCGATCAGATTGCCCCGGAAAAGTTACAAAAAGCCAAAGGGCTGAGGAAAGGCGCTCTCTGGTTTACCCCTCCTTTGAGAGAATTTAAGAAAGAGCTCCGCCGTGTGGAAAGGCATTGGAGGAAAACAAAGGAGGAAATAGATCGTGAACACTACAAAACTAAATTAAATGCCTATAAGAAACTGATTCTGACAGTCAAAGCAGAATACCTTGATACTCGCATCAAACAGGCGCAAAATGTTCAGAAGGAAACATTTACTATTTTGAATGAACTGACAAAGATACCGGTCAAAATCGAAACAAAATTTGACAGCAACACTTTTCAACAGTATTTCTCAGAAAAAGTGCAAACGATTCTTTCTGAGATTAAAAATAATACAGTTAGTGGTTTTACTCCATTGCAGAATATTGATGTTTCTCAAGAATGTATTATCTCACGCTTTCCTGAAATAGATTCTATTAAGCTTGAACAATTGATGAACAATATCAAATCTGGTTCTCCGGCCGACCCCTGTCCCCCTAGGATTTTCCGGGCGGCACGTCCTATCTTGGAGGAACATATCCTCTCATTCCTCAATAGTTCATTGCAGAAGGGTTACCTTCCACCAAGCCTTAAGGAGGCTCGGGTTAGACCTTTGCTAAAAAAAACAGGAGCAGATTCAGCCAATCTAAAAAATTATCGACCGATCTCCCAACTACCATTTCTATCAAAAATTTTGGAGCAACACGTGCTGCAAGATCTATCTTCTCTTCTGGAGTCCCACAATCTGCTCCATGGATGTCAGGCGGGCTTTAGGGCACATCACAGCACCGAGTTAGTGATGCTCTCGGTGTTGGATGAGCTCAGAGGCATGGCTGACAGTAGGAAACCAAGCGCCCTGATACTTTTAGATCTGTCAGCGGCGTTTGACACTGTCAGCCATGACCTGCTCCTGGATAGAATGGCCAGTCTGGGAATAAAAGGTGTAGCCTACAAGTGGCTAGAATCCTTCCTAACTGGGAGACAACAGAGGATTCAACAGGGAGATGATCTCTCAAATGTAGGTATGGTGGAGTGTGGAGTCCCGCAGGGCTCAGCACTATCTCCACTACTTTTCAATCTCTACCTAAAACCCCTGATTGAGTCGTTAGTGCACATGGGCTGTCGAGTGTTTAACTACGCCGACGACACTCAATTGCTTTTTAGCATTGAGAACCCTACTGAAGCCCAGGCGCATATGCTAGAGGTTCTTAGGTTTACAGTCAGTTGGATGACTGCCAACCTACTGAAAATCAACCCTGAAAAGACAGAAGTCCTGGTGATATCTACAGGAACATCACCCTGGGGTGATGGATACTGGCCACAAGAACTTGGTCCCACTCCAATACCAGCAGCAAATGTAAAAAGTCTCGGCATAAAAATTGACAGTGATCTGTCAATGTCTGCCCAGATTTCTACTGTAGTTGGCGTGTGTATCGGTCTAATTAGGCAATTACGCAAACTTGTCCCTCTCCTTTCTCAGTCGATGCTCCGCACGGTAGTGTCAGCCACGATTATATCACGATTGGACTATGGCAATGTCCTTTATTTAGGCCTGCCAAATAGTCTGATCAAGAAACTACAAGTGGTTATGAACGATGCAGCTCGCCTGATTTTTAAGCTTCCCAGGAAAGCTCATGCCTCCACCCTATTACATACACTTCACTGGCTTCCCGTGAAGCAGAGGGTGGAATTCAAGAGCCTGTGTGTTGCACATAAGGCAATATACGGACAAGCACCAGTTTACATCAAGGATCGTCTGACGCGTTACAATCCGAAACGATCACTTAGATCCTCGGATGCTCAACTATTGGTTTGCCCTCGTTTCAAATTGGCAACAAAGGGTGGAAGATCTTTTTCCACACAAATTCCACAGTTGTGGAATAAGTTGCCAGATTTGCTTCGTAAGGAGGCCAATCTCCTACAGTTCAGAAAACAACTGAAAACAACATTATTCAGGGAAGCTTTTGGCCTTTAATTATGAGATACCTTATTTCTTTCCTAGCCTGGAAAATTGGTTGTGTTTCTTGGTCTGAAAGCGTCTTGAGACCGGTGGGTGAACTGGCGCTATACAAACTAAAGTAACAATAACAATAACAATAACAATGTGTCAAGGTCTGGGCCTGTCAGTGCAGTCTGCTTGTGCAGTTGTAAAACTGCCATTTTTGACCTGTCAAAAGGAATACTCCCTTTTACTACATATGTCACCAGGATGTCATCACTAACGCAAGTCCTTTCCATAAGGCAGATGCAGAGTGCAGTGTATTTAAATGGCTTGGCATATACTTTTAAGTTTTATATATCCCGGAATAGGCAAGGCTGAATTGCTACCTTTGTTCTTTATGTGATTCTTGAATTTTTCACAATCCCATCACTTCAGTGATGTACAGGCAACATTAATGGCAGCCCCCACACTCTGAAACTCGTTCCAGTGCCACTGGGTGCCTTTGTGTGAATTTCTCTTGCTTTCTGGCTAGGGTGCCATGTGATACATTTCCATGCCGTCTGTCAGTCTGGGTGCCTTTGTGTGACATTTCCATGCTTTCTGGCCTGGGTGGTTATGTGTGCTATTTCCATAGTTTCTGGCCTCAGTGACCTGGAGGCTCATGTGTGACATTTCCATGCTTACTGGCATGGGTGCTTATGTGTAATATTTCCATGCTTACTGGCCTGGATGCTTATGTGTGCTATTTCCATAGTTTCTGGCCTCAGTGACCTGGAGGCTCATGTGTGACATTTCTATGCTTACTGGCCTGGGTGCTTATGTGTGACATGTCCATGATTTGTGGCCTTGATGTTTATGTGTGCTATTTCCATACTTTCTGTCCTCAGTGACCTGGAGGCTCATGTGTGAACATTTCCATGCTTACTGGCCTGGGTGCTTATGTGTAATATTGCCATGCTTTCTGGCCTGCCTGCTTATGTGTGCTATTTCTATAGTTTCTAGCCTCAGTGCTCATCCTTGCCATTTCCATAGTTTCTGGCCTCAGTGACCTGGAGACTCATGTGTTACATTTCCATGCTTACTGGCCTGGGTTCTTATGTGTGACGTTTCCATGCTTTCTGGCCTGGGTGCTTATTTGTGCAATTTCCATAGTTTCTGGCCTCAGTGACCTGGAGGCTCATGTGTGACATTTCCATGCTTACTAGCCTGGGTGCTAATGTGTGAAGTTTCCATGCTTTCTGACTTGGGTGCTTATGTGTGCTATTTCCATAGTTTCTGGCCTCAGTGACCTGGAGGCTCATGTGTGACATTTCCATGCTTACTGGCCTGGGTGCTTATGTGTAATATTTCCATGCTTTCTGGCCTGGGTGCTTATGTGTGATATTTTTTATAGTTTCTAGCCTCAGTGACCTGGAGGCTCATGTGTGACAATTCCATGCTTACTGGCCTGGGTGCTTTTGTGTGACATTTCCATGCTTTCTGGCCTGGTTGCTTATGTGTGCTATTTCCATAGTTTTTGGCCTCAGTGACCTGGAGGCTCATGTGTGACATTTCCATGCTAACTGGCCTGGGTGCTTATGTATGACATTTCTACGCTTACTGGCTTGGGTGCTTATGTGTGACGTTTTCGTGCTTTCTGGCCTGGTGTGACCAGGCCTGGGTCACTGCCTAGGTGCTTATGTGTGATATTTCCACAGTTTCTGGCCTCAGTGGCCTGTGTGCTCAAGTGTGCTTAATGTGAAAACGTGAGTGACAATTTATTGAAAATACAAAAAAATATCAGAATGTTGTTTTTATGCTGTGAAGTTATGACATTAAATTAGTCTTAAAAAAGCCTAAAACCCATAAGGTAATCTTTTACTATGCTTTACAAGTTAATACAATCTAATATGTAATGAAACATGTGTTGAAAAATGCTTTGTTTTGGCCTTTCTGTCTCCAAAATTTTCTAGGGGGTGCAACCCCCCAAACTCCCCCTAGAAGGTGTTGCTCACTACGGTTACGCGCTCCACACCATGTGGGGGATGGTCTCACTTCTACTTTGGTCTCTCAGATTCACTACTTGTGTCTATTTGTGGTGCTCTCTGAAAGAATGTCTATGGGTACATATGACTGGGTGGGTAACCTGGTGCTCTTTAAGGTCATCATCTACTATTTTCTGTGCTTTGAAAGTTGATACAATTGAATATGTAATGAAAATGTGCTGTACATTTCACAATTTTGGTCTGTTCTTTACCAAATTTTTCTTGTGGGGAGATTCCCCCAAACCCCAAAGTAATGGTCACTCGCTCGCTATGCGCTAGAAGGGGGCAGGTCTGGCACAATTTGCCTGGGCTGCTTTCAGTTCCCTGTCCAGCACTGGGCACAGCTGTGACACATAACATTCTATGTAGAGGGTCATACACTGCATCCTCTCTGACTCGGATTCTCTTGTGAGTGTTGGGCATAACTGCTGTGTAAAAGAGTATTTGTGCAGTACAACAATTAGCATCAGACACTTTTGTGGTATCTGTTATAGCGTAGAATAGCTATTAAATTATGCACTTTAAATTAAAGGTGAAAGGTGAAGCAACAATGCTTCGCCAAACTCGTTTTTCTTTGCAGAGCGGTAAAACAACACCAAGGGCCAGATGTAGGTCATTTTATTTTACCACCTCTTAAATACCGAATCATACCGATTCGGTATTTAAGAAGTGGTAAAATAGAAGTACCGAGATGTAGGTAAATACAGATGTGCATTTACCGAATCGGTAAAATTCGGTATTTACCGATTCGGTAAATACCGACCGGTAATGCCCATTCATTCCTATGGGCTTTGAAGCCCATAGGAATGAATGGGCATTACCGATTCGGTAATTACCGAATCGGTAAATACCGAATTTCACAAGGGTGCAAGGGGTGTCACTTTGACACCCTCTAGCACCCCCAAAACGGGTTCGGGTGCCATGTGGCAGGCATACCTGCCCTAAGGGCAGGTCTGCCTGTCATATGGCACAGGTGTGCATGCACACATGTGCATGCACACCGGAATCGGTATTTTACCATCAAATAGGATTTGATGGTAAAATACCGATTTTTTAATGCTTGTGGGACTCAGAAGAGTCCCACCTACATATCAATTTTACCGAATCGGTAAAAATACCGACTCGGTATTTTACAGAATCGGTAAATTTACCGATCGGTAAATTTACCGATTCTGTAAAATACAGGGCCCTACATCTCAAATTGCATTTACCGGTCGGTAACGGCCGAATTCGGCCGTTACCGACCGGTAAATGCCTACCTACATCTGGCCCTGAATCATCATTTTTTATTCATGAAAATAAACAATGTGTCTTCACTGCAAATATGATAACATTTGGTCTATTTTTTCAATGCAGACTTTTGTAATTTTTTCAGTGGCGTAGCAAGACCTGTGTTGATCCCTGCTTACCCTGTAGGCCACAGGTAAGAGAGCAGGGGGTGTGCTTTCGATCCCTGCTATGGTGTCCCTTGATGGCCACAGGTAAGAGGGGGGTGGGGGGATCACTGGCCCAAAACCCCCCTGCTATGCCACTGAATATTTTTGTTTAGATTCGCCCACCTCAGAGATTAGCGTGCAAGAGTTAAATGAGAACAATTCAAATATTTTAAAAAATACCTGAGGAGTGTGTAAAGATAGAAAGCTAAGTACTTTGTCGTCCAAGTGCTGAGGTAACACAAAGCCTAATTTCTGAGGCAGTGAGAGGTGTCAGGGGTGAGGTTTACCCAGGATCAATTCTTGAAGCAATGACGGCAACATAATTCTATTGCAAAAGCTACTTGTGTTCGTGAAATTCTGCAGCATTTTTTTGAAAACAGACTAAAGCTGCAAGCTGTAAACCCGATGCTAAGTTTGCCACCTCTCTCCATGTTGTAAAATTAACATGTTTCAAGTTCATGACTTTTGTATTACAACCCAACATCATTCCTGATTCCAATAATGTGAGGACCTTTCCGTCTGAGAAGCAGTATGTCAAACGATGTGAAAGAAGATATGTAAATACAAAGAAGAGTTTAATTTATAACAGTAGAGCTCCCTCTTGTGGCTGCAGATCATGTCATGCAATTACAAGTTAAATTGAATCCTAATATATCACTGACTGGTTAACCACGCAGGTAAACTCCGCGCTGCCTGTGTTGGCAGACTTCTTGTCAAACTTTGCACTCCAAGCAGAGCGCAAAGTGGCAAAACACCACAAACTCCGCTGGTGAGCGATGTTTTTCGCCTTCCCTAAGTATCCACTATAACCATTCCTAGAGACATTCTGACTTATCTCTGTGTGTTAGATGGATTCATTTTCAGGATGGCAGCAGTTCTTTCTTGTGATACCCTCCTTGCTCCCTTCTCAATGCTATGTCCTAGGTAAAGGTGCCTGGATACCCAAACAGGTGATTGGCCACGCTCTATACATCCTGATTGATTGTTTAAGCAACAGGACTTCTTTTTGACAAAATTGCAGTTTACTCAGGTACACCTTGTTTCCATTCTCAGAAAAATAAGTTATCAGCACAATCGTAACCTGTTTACAAGCTTCACTTCTTGTGTGCTTGACCCCACTAAAATGTCATCAATATACTGAATAAGGACAGAGTTACAGAGCAATCATAAACACTCTAGATTTTTCTTCAAGATCTCATTAAAGATCATAGGGCTCTCTTTATATAGCCCTGTGGAACTTGGCACCATGCTAGGACTTCATTCTGGAACTGAAATGGGAAGAGGAATTGACTTTCCTCATGCAAGGGGATAGAGAAAAATACCTGACATGTGTCAACCACTATGAATGCATCACAGGGTATCTGAAATAATATCACAGCTGGATTCTGTACAACTGGACAATATGGAATAACAATTTTATAATTTTTTTCATGGATCCTGTATGATTCTGCATTTGTTGTTTGGCTTCTGTAAACCCATAATCAATTTACATGGACTTCCCATTCTTTCCTTCAAATCCCAAGTTGGATCATCGACTGAGTCACTGGCATAATTCCGGCCTCTGTCTCAGGCCTTCTCGGATAATCAGCATTAGATTTAATTCTTATTTGGACAAGTTCCACACCTTTAAGAAGTCTAATGTTTTCCCCTGAGAAATCGCACACTTTACTTTCCACAGTATCTCTTAAATCGGAAGGTAAGTGCTCTACTGTTCTCACAGGGAACAGCCCCACTGTCCCTTGTCTGGCCATTTTGAATTTAACATCCTTAGCATGTATTTGAAACTTAACACCGTCTGTTGTACAGTAAATAGTGCAATTTAACCTGCCCCCCCCCTCCAAGTGTAACACCATTTCCACTTTAAGACATTTGACTTCCACTCTGCAATCCTACAACTTGCTTTCTGCCATCATTTCCACACATGGCTGACTCTGAATCCTTTCTGTGCAAGCTTCGTCTGCGCCTGCATGAAATCCTCATTAAGACTCCTCTGTTTCATTTCCATCTCATCACTAGAGTACTTGGCATACATATTATCCAGTGACTTAGACTGCCAACAAATCACATTCTGCTGGATATGCATGCTAATCTCCGGGTGCAATCCAAGAACGAACTGTGACACAAAACTCTTCAGATCTCCCTTTTCAGGGATCTCCTGACTGCTATGCTGTTCAAACACCTGCAACAATCGTTCATAATAGGTATGCACTGATTCTTTCACTTCCTGGGTCGAATGTTGATCTTAAACCAATTAATATCCCTTGCTGGGAGCTTTCCTTTAAAAACTGTAATCACCTCATCATACTTTGTCATCACTGTAGGGGATGATGCATGAGTCCATGGATCCCTTGGGAGTTCCATACGAGACCATTGTACCATTGAATATCTATCGTAAACTCAGACCATAAATCACTTGTAACTTAATGTCAAAAAAGGTATTCAAATCTGTAAACAAAAACTTTGAAATCTTAACAAACCTGTCAACCTGGGTGTACTATTGGGAAGGATTCTCTCTCAATTTGGGGAAATTGTTTGTAAATGAGCAAAAGATCACCTCCACTTTATGGCACATGAACTTTCCCTGCACCTGGTACTGTCATACGTTTCCTACTAATCAAGTAATACTGTGCATTTGGACAACATATGTGTCAAAATATGGGTACATTAGCCCATATATTTAATCAGAATATACTGGCCAAATACCTGGCTTGCTCGCAGAGCGCTATCTGTACCCTTAAACTTGATAGGGTACTGGGTGATGTCTGCAACCTCAGAAAATGACCACTCTAACTCCCCCAAGAAAATTGTGGAAAAAGATCTACCCTTTCGTTGTTGCCTTAGGCATGCTCAAAGGGAGACACAAAAAATACACAAATTGGCATTTCATACGGTTATTGAAGCAATTGGAGTCTTGTATAAAATACATATGCTGCAATTATTAGTAAAAGGAAACAAAGCAATGTTACCAGTATTACAAGAATGGTGAAGGAGATGAATATTTCAACCATTATAACATTGCAGTGAACATATAAGTTCTAACCCTACCCTACACTAACTATTAAATGGAGAACATGGTAAGAAAGGCTTTCTGCCAGATTTCATGGAGCAGCCTACCTCCCCATTTACCTGTGTATGATCTATCAGTAGGCCAGTCTGGTGTAGAACAGGCCAATGTCCTTTGGGACAGTGATGAAAGTCAGCATTGCTGGCAGTCAGTCACTGGCAAACATCCAGGATAATCCATGGAAGTGTCTGAGGTACTTTGCTAGTACTATTATTTGTCTTTCTGATCCAGCGCTGTCTCCAAATGGACAACAAAATGCAAGGGCAGTGTGCTCAGTGGACGCTATCCTTGAACAGAAAGTATAGTATTGTGATGCAATGCTCATGAAGAAAAGTGTTTGCAAACAGAACACTTTCTGTGTACATTATCAAGTGCATTCAAAGTATGGTAAAAATCACCCACTGAAAAGATGTCAAGTTTAAACATGAACTTTTCAAATGGAAGCCTTTGTGCACGGGCCCTAATGAACCTCTCTGCAGTACCTCTCTGATAGGAAACATCTGAGTTTTATTTCCATCTGGTGGAATTGGAGGCAGTTTCCCATCCACCCCTACACTATCTGTTTGTTTGTTTTTCTTTTCCTGTTTCTTCGCCCATTTGCTCTCTAACTTGTCAAAATGACTCAATTTCCGAATGCATGTAACCAATTCATAAATATGTAACCACATCCCTGAAGATTGCTTAGTGACAATTGCATCATCCTCTAGTTGAGCCCTAAAACTCTTATGCAAAAGAAGACTTCTAGAAAGATCCACATCATATTTTCCTGCCAGGTCTGTTAACTATTCATGTTTCATGGCTGCACGCCTAGTGGTCTCTTTATTCAATATATATCAACTTGTGCATCTGGTACTGATTCTAATGTGAGGTCTAACCATCTTCTGTTAATTTATTCCAATTCTGCCTTTAATTGTGGTACATCCAAGGGTCTAATATTTCCCAGACTTGCGGATGGTGTGTCTTTCTCATCCATCTCTCTACTCTTGAGGGATTCCTCAACCTATGAGGATAAAATTCCGTTATCAATAGGTCCCATTCCATTTTGAGTAATTGGTGTTGTGAAGATAAGTCTTCCTCCTACTCTCAAGGCTTGAACATTTTGAGGTAGGTTTCAAGTACCAATGTGTGAATTTTGTGATGTTGCCCTACTCCACTTACAGTTCCTGGAAATGCAGGAATTTGGCCAAAAGGCATTGGGACAGATACAGCAGGAACAGCTAACGTCTGAGCTGATATGGCTTGGGGTATTAGTGTAGGAAGAAACACAATGGGAATAGGAACAACCAAAGCAACTACAGCAGTAGTTGTCTCAGCTGGTGCATCTGTAACAGGAAGAGCTGGAGGTGGTCCTCTAATCTGAGTCTCATTCGGGTCAGCAGGTGCTGTGGCAATAGTACTACTACTGGCAGTAGCCCCATCTTGAACTATAGACTGGACAGCATAAGGCAGGGTTAACAAGGACACCAAGGCATAGAAAAGTTCATCACTAGAGTCACTATAAATGCTAGGCATCAGCATCTTCATCTCCCTGCTTTCTTTCTTTTTAGGCTTTTCAGTCATCAATGCTGGATATATCCTAGTTCCCTCAACTATGCATCTTCTCCACCTATGCTGTTCTTTAATCCACTTAGCATCTGTGTAATTACACAGCGCTCTCTTAATTTTGGTATTTCTCTTTCTCCTTTCCATCTGCAGCATGCTCCTAGGCATTCAAAGCATCTTACTGTGCTGGTCTAGGGGGAGGTTTAATGTCATACAATATTCCCATTAAGTTCTCAATGATTCTCAAATTAAATGTGCCTTTCTGTGGAAATCTTGAGGGTCCTTCTTTCTATTTGATCATATCCCATTGATGAAGCCACAAACAGATGTAAAGCCCTACATTTGTTGCCATATAATGAGCAGGCATACCTTCAAGTGGAGCTTCCTTACTCTCAAAGATGGTAACTCAAACATCGCCCTTATCAAATTGCTAAGAGGTCTAAACATTTCATGTCAATAATGATTTAGCAATGGAAATGAAAAAATCTCCATTGAAATATGCAGCATTTACTTTTAATCACAATTCATTACAGATTGACTCTTGCATCCAATCTCAATGCAGTCCTTTTCTCCATAAGCCTATCGCAGTGAGAAACATAATGATGCAACAACCAGTGCAACACTTAGTACCAAGTGACCTATTTAAGCGCGTCACTTTCTCATGCAATCCTCAACCTTGCAATATAGCAAACCCTCTTTTGCAATTTTATATACCTCAACTTCTACAAACACTAAAGCAAGCACAATACACAAATAACTCTTAACTGGTCCATTATGTCCCTCACACAAGAAAAAGTCCGGAATATGACTGTCAGGTAACGCCCCGCTCTTCGGGATCCGGGTGATGCTCAAAGGGTCCACCTCCAGACCTCCCCAAGCTTGGTTCCGATCTGTTTCCAAAGCTTAGAGGCGGTCTGGCGAGGGAAAAATGTATAAGGCCAGGAAGGTGCGGCCCGAAGGGTATCAACCTGAAAAACAAAGGAAGAACCTGTTACCACCACTCTATGGCACCTAACTACAGAGACGTCTCTAAGAGGCCGTAAGCGTACCTTGTTAGGATTACCGGTGTGGAACAACCAACGCGGTCACCTGACGCTCTTCTCGTGTGTAAACTCCCTGAGATATACCTACAACGACACAAGCACAGGTTATTCCCTTCCTACTCTCCACTATAGGTCTCTGTCCTTTCCGCCTCCCTTTTGTGTACGTACCAGAGCCTCACACTCCGAAGACACTAATGAGCATGACAGGTCTCGCCCTTCACCGATATTGTCAGCAATGATACCAATGGTTGACCAAATTCCTCCTTCTGTTCCGTCACAGAAGCAAATACGGGATCTCACAGTTGCACCAGAGCCCAAATCAAATGGAAAAAATAGAAAACCATATTTAAAGGAAGGAACAAAAAACAAGGAGGGCCAGATAGCCTCAAATCCTACCGCCAATCTCCAATGGAGTCTACAGAGTCACTGGGCTCCCACGTTGCCAGTAGTAGGCATCTCTTCCTTCCCTCAGAGCGTTGTTCGCAAAAAGGCTTCCCTCTCCAAACCTGCAAAGGGAGAGCAATGTCCAGCGTCTGTGTCTTTGCGCTGAAAACAGCGAAGCACCACAGCGCCGCAGAGTGTGTCAGCCGACACACCTCCTCCGTCCAAGGAACACCGATCCAAAGGTGGTTGTGTCTTCGCACAGCTCCTTCTGGACGAAGCACCACAACCACTCCAGTAGGGAGACCGCGTCTCCGACGCTTCCCCTCCGAGATGGCAAAGTTCCCGACCCAGCCGGGTCGAACACACAGGAGTCCGTGTCTTCGCGCCAGAACCAGCGAAGCACCGCGGAAAACTAGTAACTAATGGGCAGCCGCACCATTAGTTCAAACACCGCCAAACGAATTCGATACAACCCGACTTCCGGGTTCAGTCCCAATATGTAGGTTCTGCCCCCGTATCACCGGGACTCCTGGGACTTGTAGTTCCACAACTCTAGGTAGGCGCCATGGTCCGGGTCTCAAACCCTGACAATGACTTTCCAACTTCCGCACACAGATACATAACCACGTAGTCTTGACTCTAAGCTTGCCCTTTGCGCAATATGGTCTACTAGCACTAATCACTATTACTACACTCACAACAAATATTTACAGGTACCTATCGCAATTGTGTGGTTGATGGTACCTCACGAACCGACATCACCAAACCTAGCACACAAGTTAAACCACAATCTACTCTGAGCAATCCTGGGATCTAGGACTGTGATGAGTCTGATAGTAACTTCAACTGCTCAGCACCAAGTACATATGCACATTTCCACAAATAGACCATAGGCATCACCAAACGCAAAACACACAACTTTAACACCATAAGCTCTACATAAACAATTACGACACACAATCCTAATAATACTCACTCTTCTACAACTGCAAACACCTTTGGAGCTGCCAAAATCATCGATCTTTAAAGTTGGGCCATGGCATGGACTTTAGGAACATGGGCATTTTGGGCTGAGGCAAAATTCAGTTAGGTCTACGTTTTCTGGACCTTCTACTTCCTTCTCTCCCGTGATAAAACTGTCACTCTGTTACCACTCTATGAAGCAGGGATTCTTGAACCTCAAACGTTTGCATTGTCTAAGAGTGTGCAGAAAATGTAACTCCGCTTGCGGAATTGGCAGAATCAGGTTACTTAGCATTACTCTTGTAATGCCGAGTTCTGACAAAATTCCGTCAATCGCTGACTGGTGGTATTTTACTCTTGTTCAATCTGTGCTTCGTTGCCTAGTTCCGGAAGCTGACGGCACACACAGGTCGAGTCCAGGTCTTCCGCTTGACGTCAGCCCGCCAGAATGCCAAACTGCCATACCACTCACCAGCTGCAAAGCGAGGAGGAGCTGCCTTTCCCCCTCGCAGCTTCCCATCTCCGCAGACAGTACCTCTATCCCGGCCTGCGGCTCTTCTGCTCCACGGCCCCCACGGCCTCCCACGATTTCAGCATAGGGAGCTGTGCGAGCGAGGAGGAGGCCGCATATCGGCCCTGCGGTCTCCCGCTGTCTACCGCTGTTTTCCGGATGGCCGCCTTCCAAAGTATTTCTGCCCCCTGCGGCCCCCGCTGATTCCGCCAGGGCTGGGCATCGTCAGCAGCATCATAGCGAGGGCGGAGGAGATCTGTATCCCCTACGGCTCCTGCAGAGAGCGTAGCCCCGAGTGATCCACGAAGCGGCCAACCTAGGACCAGGTACAGCTTGCGGACGATCTGGTGTGCCACACTCACAGCGCAGAGCAAGCCGCCCGCCAAAGGGTAGTCAGCAGGAGTTGAGAGCTGAGTGCAGAGGCTATTAAGCCAGTTAGGGGGTCCAATCAGCTGACAGCAGCTCCAAAACCAAGGATCCATACCCACAAGGACCAACCAGCACCCTTAACTGTGTGCCGCCTCTCTTGTCCCACCACAGCACGATGGAGCAGGTTCCAGGAGGATACCGGGTGACACCATGACATGAAGTGAGTGGCATCTGTTGATTCAGTACCTTCATTTAATTGGATACCGCCCCCCCTGCCCGAGGCAAGGAGGACCGGGCCGACCGGACCGGACCGGACCTAACATAGAGCCCCAGGGTCGAGGGTCATAGTCCCGCAGCATTAAACAGTGCCAGACCGCGAATGCACAGGAGCATTAGGTGCATCTGGCACAGCGGAGCAGGGGAGCGATCAGGAAAAGACCGGGCACAGAGGAGCGAGAAACAAAGCGAGAGAAGAGACCTAGGGTTAGTGGTCAAATTGCACACTCTCGCAAATTATTCAACACCTTCAAATACACTTTGCAAAAACTATTCAAAGGAGAGATAATCAATTTTTTTAATTTTTTTTAAAGAAGATGAGATCAGGAAAAATCCACCAGGCGGCAACAAGGAAAAATAAAAACAAAAAAAACGCCCTAACAGCTCAAACACCTCCTTCAAGTAAAAAAAGGAAGATACCGGGGTCGAGCGAAAGGCTAGTAGCAGCACCAATACCAGAACCTACACTTTTCAATTTTGGCAACAAAAATGGAAAACAGAATTTTTTCTTCCTAAAGGACCCAATGGCCGCAATCTATGCCCCAAAAAAAGAGATACCAGGATTGCCCAGTCCCATAATGCCAAATAAATCTGAAATAAAAGGTCATTATACCCCAGGGAGACCAGAACAACAAGACTTGTCCATCTGCATTAAAAAGAGTTTTATTTTCCCCGAGGCAGCTCAAAGTAAAGTTCTAACAGAGAACCAAGCCCCGCAGGGAATAATTGCAGCAAGCAGGCAGTTAACTGCAATAGCACAAGTCCACATGAATGAATCCCCCCCGCCCCCGAGAAATAACAACAAAACTGGAGGAAGCTTACAAATAAGTAATAATAATAATGCAACTGAAGATCCACCAAAAAATCTTAGCAGCCAGGTAGCCAATCCGGAAAAAGTTCGGACTTACTCCTTCTCTTTTTCCTCTGATGCCAATCTCCTTCAAAACTTGGAAATTAATACAATAAAACCAGATACAACCTTCCCAACCAAACAAGGGAAACTCCCCTTAAACATAACCTCAAAGGAATGGATATCAGGTGGAGAAGGGAGGGTAGCCTCTACTCCCCAAAACCTGACTCCCAGAAATACCCAAATAGAGGAAAAGTCAAAAGAAGGAAGATTCGAAATAGAAATCAATTCCATACGCCCATCACCTCCTATAACAATTTCTTCAGTTAGTATGATCGAGTCACAGTTAGGGTCACCGGGGTCACCAACCCAAGAGATACCAATCGCCCCATGGAGCAAATCTTTACTAAGTGCACTGGAGCAAGCGACAAGGGCTCTAAATTTTCAGTCTGATAAAATGGAGGTGCAGATAGACATCATCAGCTTGATTGCAGAACATATAGTGGGAGAGGTGTGGCGCCGCGGCCAGGGCGACTGACGCTGGAATCTGGAGACCACGGTTCGATCCCCGGCTCCGGCGGCAGGTTAGCCCAGCACCATGTGACTCTGGGCAATAGCTCGCTTAATCTTCCCGACGGCCCCCAGCGCCTAGAGACCCTTACGGGTGATTGTGCGCTTTACAAATGTGGACTTTATAGCTGGTATAAATGTTAAATTGGACTCAATCACGACACTACTCAAAGGCAGGGGCTGCTCAGAATTCCAACGAAGGCCACATGTGGCTGTGGTACAATCATCGACAAACTGGCCAAGCTCCCAGAAATACTCACAGATATTTTGGGGGCAGTGCAACTAACACGTAAAGCTGATTTAAGGGAAGGCCCCTCAATTGATAGATGAGAATGAAGCCAGAGCAGAGTCCCTAAAGACGTCAATAGAGATTACAGCTACCAAGGGAAATAATAAAGGGGAAGTGGAGGAGGAGGAAAAACAAGGCGTAGAGGTGAACCTAATAGAGGAAAAATCGTCTTCCGCTTACCTCTCTCAGACCAGGAAACCAACCAAAAGACAAAGAAAACGTGCAAGGAAAGCCAGATCAAAGCAAACCACTCAAACCAACCCAGGGCCAGGGAGGATTTACCCAATTTTTACCAATCGAATCTTTACAACGGAAAAAAAAAGGAATCTTAAAGAAGAATCTTTAGACTCATTTACCATCGAGTCCAACTTATCAAACATGGCAGTGGACCTGAAAAAATTAATCACAACACATCCGCTCCCGATTATAAATGCTTCAAGTGATCAAGAGAAAACAAGGCAGGAACACATCAACAAAACTAAAAAACAAAAAGTCCTCAAAGGGGCGCAAAAGATAGGCTCAGAGAAGGAGAAACTAGAGCAAAAACAATTGAGCAACAACTTAGCAGAAGTAGTATTAAACTCACAGGCCCAGATAGAACCAGCACCCAAAAGCAGCAGAGACCAAAACCAAGAAAAAGGGGTACAAGATATAAGCGTAAAAAAATTGATGGAAAGAGTTGAAGAAAGATCAGCGGCAATATCTCCGGACAAAACCAAAAACGAGGATTACACTAGCCAAACCCCGATAACAGTTACTAGAAATATGAAGGGTCGCACCTGCAAGTTTTTTTTGCCAGATCAACCAAAAGAGACCCAAATTAATAACAAGTTACAAAACAATTCAATTCCACTAATAGTCACTATAAATAATAAAGGCTGCACATGTAAGTTTCCATCAATAGAACAAACAACAGAGACGCCATGGACAACAATACGGAAAAACCTTGTAATAGGGAAACTGGAATAAAGGAAACAACCTTCAAGGCCTCACCACAAGAAAGGGCTCGAGATGAACATGTAGGCCAAGAAGCCCAAATAAGCCACAAATCACTTAACAAACATCAGCAGGTTAAAGAGGACAGCGCAAATTCCCTAACCAACAAAACAGAGACTCCCCTAAAATAATACTTGTGCCAGAATATTGCACAAAAGGAAGACAAGATACTCTGAATTGTTATTGTTATTTAACGAAATACCAGAATTAGAGGAGATAACATCACGCGACCTATTAACAGTAGAATTTTGACCAACAGCCTCCCCCATGGATATAGAGTAGACCTTGACAATATGGAATTACAAGGATCTAGTAGACAGAATCTACTCAACAAAGGAAAAATTTGAAGCCTGGGGAATCACTCTAAGACTCCATAAGCGGTCGAAATATCCTTACCCCCTCTTAAAAAATTTGGCAACATAAAAAATGGGGCAGTTGCCCGGGAAAGACCAAAAATCTTGTCTACGCGGTGCTAGAAATTCCGCGCAAATGATGGAAAAGAATTCAACACAGAAAAATGTAACATCAAGCCTTGACCAGCAGTTAAACACTAATCAAGATTGGTCTTGGGTTCCAATGGTTCTGAGTAAAAATTGTACCTAATGAAAACCCAAGGAGTGACCCCGATAATATAATGAAGAAGACCCAAGACCGAAATAAAGGGAATGCAGTAAAGAATACAATAAGACCCAACCAAGGTTCAGTAGAAGAATATCCGGAATTAATAAAGATTTGCTCCTGGAACGTCCATGGATTTGGAGTAATGGGTCAGGATCATGAAACCTTGTCGTTTATACAAAATCAAGATCTAATATTGCTCCAAGAGACATGGAATATGAAACCGGTTTCAATCCTGGGTTACACAGGACTTTACATTCTGGCAGAAAAATTCTCAAAGTTAGGGCATCCAAGGGGAGGTTTATCATTTTTCGCAACAGTAAAATATGACTGGTCCATAGAAGAACTAGATGCGGGAGAAAACTGGCTGCAAGCGTTAAAATTGACTGGCAAACATCATACCAATAAGCTAAATTGGCCATTATCAAAAGTAAACATATACATTCATCCAGAGAGAAAGCAACAGAAGGCGAAATTTCTAACACTGGTAAACTTGATTAAGGTGCTACAAAAGACCCATGAGAGCAGTAATCTGATAATTTCTGGAGATTTTAATAGTACTTTCATAAACTGCAACCAGTCCAGAAGTTAGAGGAGGGATACCCTGGGAATCAAATCAACCATCCAAGAGCTGGAAGCCCTTGGTTTAATCACTTTGAACGGTAATATAGCAGGAGATAGACCAGCGGCCACCACGTTTCTGAGTGGAAAGAGTCAATCAATTATAGACTTTACCATTGTCAGTAACAATCTCTTTCCTAAAATAAATTGCTTTCAAATCTGCCCACGTCCAGAAAGCGATCATTTTCCACAGATGACGAAAATTAACATTACACTAACACAAACACAAATATTAAAGTCTCTGGTACAATATCCAGAAAAATATAATCTGAGGAAACTGAAGTGGAGAGGACAAGACACAAAGATAATAATTGACACAATCCAGGATTACGCAAGGGACACATAAAGAAATAGTGTAAAAAAATTGGGAACTTTTGGGGCAGTTTCTTATTCAAGAATTTCCAGCAATTCCAGGACGACAAAAGAAGACAGAAACTAGGAAGGAGCCATGGTTTAATAACCAACGGCGAGATCTTAAAAGGAGCATTGCCAGAGAGGTGGGCCTTTGCGCAACAGCAGCAAAAACTGGGAAAAAAGCTGACAATGGCAAACTCAAGGAAATGCGGAATCAATATAAAAAAAATGTAAGGAAGGTAAAAAGAGAGTACAAAGAATTCATCTGGAATAAATTACTATGGGCAAGCAAACTGCCAACAAGCAAGGAATTCTAAGGAATAATTAATAATCTGACTAAGAGCTCAGGATCCCAACAAGACAACGGAATAGGAGAAGATACTTGGATTAAATATATTCAAAATATGTATAATACATTGGACCATAACCATGTTAATGCAGCCACGGTCCTGAAAGACCCCGGAGGCGAACGCCTTAGTGCCCAACCACATGAAGGCCACTCTCAACAAATGCTAGAGAGCAGCAGTAATGTACTAGAAAACCTTGTCAATACCAAACAAATGAAAGGAATAATAACAAAATTAAGGACGGAGGGGGCAGCAGGACAATATGGGCTTCCAACTGTTCTTTTTAAGAACGCACCTGAGTTTTGGGCAAATTATTTCACGCCCCTTTTCAACTACATTTATAATCAGAAGAATGTACCAAATTCATGAGAGGGAATATAATTCACCCAATATCTAAAAATGGCATTCATAGCAAGCCAGAAAATTATAGATTGATAGCCATGATTGATGTAGAAGCCAAATTATACGCATCTTGTCTACTAATTCACCTACAAGAATGGATGAATGAAAAGAATATAATCCCAAGGTTTCAGGTCAGGAATGGGAACAACTACAAATTTGACAACTTTTGCTCTTTTGAGCGAGAAAGCACTAAAAAGGAAGACGCGTTCGATGGAGTAACTAGAACTGGACTTTGGAATAAATTAAAAATCTGGGGGCTACCGATCAACCTATTGGATGCAATGATTGCCCTCTACACGGAAACTTGGGCCAGAGTGAAACTAAGCGATGGAAGTAGAGTATCCGCAGGAATAAACACTCAGCGCGGCTTAAAACAAGGCTGCGTCCTAGCACCGATTTTGTTAAATTTGTTCTTAGCAGACATAACTGAGCACATGCAATCAGCAAAGAGCCATCCGCCAATGTTGGGCAAAGAGCCTATCCCCTTTTTACAATATGCCGATAACATCGTAGTGCTAAGTCAGAGTCCGATTCGGCTACAAAGAGCAATGAACAGCTTAGTACTTTACCTGGACCAGGAAAATCTAGAGTTAAATAAAAAGGAAACGAAGGTGGTTCGCCTAGTTGACCCCAAGAAAAACATGTTTAAAGGGTATGTTATGGGAGATCAAGTGGAAGAGCAAGCCTCCTATAAGTATCTAGGTATAAAACTGGGGTGCGGCAACTCATACAAGGACCACAAACAGGATCTAAATGCTAAAGCCCAATCATTCATTTTTGCTTTTCGACTGCTGAATAACAAATTGAGTTGTTCTGCTTATACCCCCCTCCTAAATGTAATGGCAGCACAAGTTTTACCTACTCTGTCTTATGGTTTAGAAACATGGCATGTGAAGGAGGCAGAGTTATTGAACGAGTTCCAGACCAAGATATATAAAGCCGTTTTTAATCTTCCCAAGTCAGCATCTCCCGCACAGTTATGGCTAGAATTTGGCCTTCAAAACCAGAAGTTCTGGAGCATGAATTCTTTTGCGAAGCTCTGCCACAAATTGCGATCATCAGAGCCGGGCACACTGAACAAGCTATGCTGGGAAGAGAGAAAAGCACAAATGGTACAATAAGTATCAACATCTTGGGGAGCCTATTTGAGGAAATCATTGGTGGAGCTAGAGACCCAAGTAGTATGGGAGAGCATGGCAGAAAAGTCAACATTTAACAAAGATAGTAATCTGTCCACCAAGAAGAAATCGTTCCTGGAAGACAAAAACATCTTGTCCAAACAACGCTATGCATGGACAGTAATACATTCCTATACTCATACAAGACCCCAAGCCTACCTAGCAGCCCATTTTAGCTCAGAGATAAAATAGAGCTTTATTTACTATAGGCTGGGAAACCATGACTCGAAGGACTTAATGCCATCCTGGAAACGTAACCATCAAGGAGTCTAGTGGTGAGAGTGCAGTGAGTGACAGTGTCATACGCTGCAGAGAGGTTGAGTAGGATCAGGTGTGTCCTTATTCCTCATGTAACGCAACTGGTGCTCGTATAAAGCGCTCTGATACCCAAAACCTTCGGGTCAAACTCACACTATATAAAAAAGTCAACTGCAAAGGTGAAGGCATCCGAGGCTGAGCAAGTGCCAGTAGCAATGACCATTCAGAGGTTGGTTTAGGATTTTCTGGATGACCCAAAAGAGGTATACCTGGATCAAAAACCATTGGTCTGTTGGTTTGGAAAGATGCAAAATGGCCAGAGCTCAGCAGTCTGGCAATAAAGTATGTGGCTTTTCCATTAGCCAGTGTGTCTTCTGATCATGTGTTCAGTGCAGTAGACACAGTTGTCACAGTCAGAAGCATCAGTCTATCACCTCAAAATGTGGAGAGAAAGACCACGATAAAAGTGGATTAACATTTCATATCACAAAATTCCACTGGTCCTGAAACAGCACAGAAAGAGGATGAGGGTGATTGGTCAGACTCAAGTGTGTTAGCTGACCAACTTCTGGGAGAGCCCCTTGAGTTTGAGGGCAAACTCTACTTCTCTGACTAAGGCCCCCTCAGTACTTTTAGACATTATTGTCAAACTGCTTCGCAAAAAAGAGATGTAGAAGAACAATTATATCTTTGGTGTCTGACTTATGCATACCCATTTATTCACATGTATGGAGTGGAGTTCGACCAGTTTGCACAAAAGAAGGCTTCTCATTGCCCAGTACCACGGAGGTGTCCTGAAAAAGAAGGATGATGCAAAACACAGGGGACATGAGGCGTCGGGGAGGTTGATGAGGTGTCAGTTCCTTACTGTTGCATAGAAGGTGATGAGTTTGGTTCCTTAACCAAGAGGTGTGTCAGTTGTGTATCAGTTTAGATTCTGTATGAATTTACCGTTTCATGCCCTTATATAGGTACAATTCACATTGCCCTTATATAGACATAGAAATCCAGTCCTTATTTAGGCATAGTCCATGCTACCCAAATACAGTCATGGCTACTTACATCCGTTCATCTACATCACTACAAGTTCCTGGAAAACCAGACTCTTAAGCTCTTAGGGACTTCCCCTTGCTTGAATATTAATTTCTCCAAGAACTCATTTATTGTGCATGAACATCTATTCCTTAGGGGTTCATTCATGACATTCATATGCCCGACTTTTACGTCAATACTGGCATTCCTTAACACCTTCAAGGTATAAATATACCTTCCCTTGCTATGGCAAAGCACAGAGTGGTTCGGTGCAACTCGACTACCTACTTGCACGATGCAGCTCGCCACAGCAAGTCCCAAAGGATGTCATCTCCCAAGCTGATGCACTGACTAGAAGCTGTCTTCCTCCTGCAGAGAATCCAGCTCCAGTGTTTCTGACTCCCCTTGCGGGGTGTTGGGAAATCGAGTCCCGGGAAAGAGATACCAACCTCTCTCATTGTAAGGTATGGAGCTGATTAGAACCTAGCAAAACCCTTGGCAATTCTTGGCAGAACTAAAACTTATGCTAAGGCAGCACCTACCTCGTACTAGACCAAGGTCAGGTACACTGGGGTAGGCGTATTTTAGAAGCACCAGTTGAGTATTTTAGCCTGTGTTATTTATGTATGTATTTTTATATATTATAGTCAAGTAAAATGACCCCTTTGGGCTCTTTTTTTTAAAACATACACAACAGTTACACAGCTTCCACACATAAATCTTTCACCAGCACCAATTAGAAACCCAGAGCTCAATGTGGAAAAGTCATGTAATTTTATTAGCTATATATCACAAATTATACACCTTTTATTAAAAAAGAAAAACCATTATATACTCAATACACAATATTAAAAACACATGTAAAAAAATAGTTCATTTGCAAAAAAGAGAGAACTACAAAGTGTTGTCTAAGCCCCAAAACCAACAACCTGCTGCACTTTAAGGACACTTCAGATGCATAGGATTTAGTACTAATGTATCACATTTGATGTATACGTAATATATCTTTTCCTTTATCCAAGCCAGATGTTATTTCAAGACATTAAAACATGACAGCTTTATTCAGACCAGGTGTTCTTAGGGTGTACATTAGGAACAGAAGCCACACGTTTCGGTAGTATCTAAAGCTTCACCACCTTCATCAGGCTAGCAAATGCTTTTCTTGAATCTCCCCAAAAGTTAATCCATTACTTGGTGAGCTCTGGGAGTATGTGTGTCTCTCCTAATCACTAGGCTGGTCACCTTCTTCAGTAAACCGCCAGGTATGTGCTCAGTATGGGGGCCAAACAGCCCTCCCTCAAAGGTCATCTTAAAAGTCCCATTCAATTATTTGACCAGCACCAAGAAAACCATTAACCAAGGACCACCGTCTCATTGGTTACACTGTTATACCGGTCCAAGTAGTTTTGACCACCGGAGCTATGGCCCTCCACATCGTCAGGGCTAATTAAAAAGGATCCGGTCTTCCAGTTTCCACCGGGACAGACTCATCTCCTGACTTGCTCCTGGATTCCTTCTCATATGTCTTGTGTATTTTTATATATGTCATAGCAACAGACCATTCTATTACAGTATTATTTTATATTACTGTTTATGTTGTACGTATTATACTTCGCATTCTGTCTAACGATTGTAGCAGTTAATTTCTCTTGCTTGAGAAAGAAGACTGTTCAATAAACCCCTTTTTATTGAAACGCCCGTCTCTCTATATTAATGCAGCTCTGTAAAAACGAAGCATGCACAATTGACTGAGTGAAATAGTTATCTATTGTTTCCACAACTCTGAAGATATTGTTCCGACTCTAAGGGAAACAAAGTTGTCATGTTTATTCGGTTGTCAGAGACTAATCCCTTCTTGTTTATTCAAGAAAGTTTACAGTGACCTCTGATTTAGCTGGCACACACACAATTAAGTTTAATATACTCGATAGAGACATACTGACCTCAGTCCTGCCTCAAAACTATAGTGTATGTTATTCCAATGCGCAGAGCCCATTAGGGATATAGGAACTACACTACACGGTGCCCAACGTTTGGTAAGGCACTATTTTAACGCTATATACTAAAGTAACTCAGTCGTCCTTTTCTCAGAGACCCCTATACTCATAATACTCCAATAGAAGTCTGTAGTGGGTAAGGGATAATATCCGCCTTAGCTGAGTAGGACGCAAAATCCTATGTATTAGATTTTTGTTTTGTTCAATGTTGAAGGATACAGTGTTCCAAAATATTGTGCACCTTATCTTTGTTCCCTTGAAACTTACTCCTCAACTTTCATTAAAATGGCTGACGAGGATAATGCCTCGACAGCAGCTACAGACGACAGCGCCGACAGAGTTTTAAACTTTACAGGTTTTCAAGAAACCGATGCAAATGTGGTAATAATTCCTCAAAATCTAAGAAAAGCCATCACTATAAAACGTATAAAACATGGCCTCTCATCGAGAGGTGGTAGGGCATTTTCTGTGATAAAGGCACATGAATATCACCAAACAGATGTCTTCTATTCATGGATAGTCTTTCCAGAAGCAAATCCAGTAACACCTATGTTTCACTTCTACAAAGAAGGTGATCCACCTGATGAATATATTCCTTTTGAGGATATTGAAAATCCACTCACATACCAGGAGCATGAGCTCTTGTTTAACGGTGCCCTAAAACATTTAAATCACATTACCAGGCTCGGTCTTCTAGGTAGACCAGGAGCAACATCGCTGAATTTAGCAGGTTACACACCTCATCCTGAAATCGAAGAGATGACAGATATAGAGCTACTTGCTCAACTCAAAGAGTTAATCAAAATCTACAGACAATTGGTCCAATATGTCATGCGGACTCTTACAGTCCAACCTACAATAGTTATTCCACAACAAACCTCTCACCAGGGGAATACACTAAAAATTACACTACAGACTTTACATGCATTCATGGGTAAATTACCCACAAAACGTGAACAAATTCCATTCTGGATAGGTCAGAAAATTACTCAGATCGAAGCAGTATTTTCTAATACTAGCCCTCATGAGAAACACAGAATTTTAACAATCTGTTTACCAATGGGGATCACACCACATCTGGAGGACTGCACCACTTGGGGTACAGTCTTCGCTGCAATCTACACTAAAACACAAGGTGTTCCGTCTATGGCCGTAATACCTGATGTCCTGAAACAGATTCCAAACGAATACAGGTCAGATTCTGCTCTAAATTTAGGTATGAAATTACTGAAAGATTTCAAACAGGTCTCTACAATAATATTATCTAATATTAAAGGAGAAGCAGCATCCGTTGCGATCCGCCAGAAGTTGAGGGAATTTGAAGTAACATAACAACCACAAGAACTAGCCAGAATAATTGAAAAATCCTATGAAGAATTAGTAAGAGACAGTTAGGGTGGGAAACCAGTGAAACCACAACTGTCTGAAAGTCCTGAAAAGGTCTTTACTAAACACACTCCTACATCTTCTAAAAAGAAGTTGGAAAATAGCAAACAAACTTCCAAAGAGAAGCGTTCTCATTCCAGAGGTAGGTCCCCTCAAAAGGAGCCCTCTGAAAGGAGGTATAACCTCAGGAATAGGGATACTTTGAGAAAACCTGACAGATATCAGGATACGGATACACGTTCCTCTCGTACCTTTCAAAATTCGTCACAGAAATCCAAAAGAAGAGGACGGTCAGAAAACAAGGAAGAAAGCGTGAAGTCCAAAGATGATTAACACGTTCAGAAAAACAAAAAACCTCAATTAACCAAAAAGAAGGTAGCAGGTCTAAAAATCAGACATGCCGAGGATCTTGAGGACACAACTCAAGAACGGAGAATGGGCTCAGACAATGCTGGACAGCGCAGCAGAAGTAACAATAGCTCGTCAGAACCTAAAGGGACTTCTGGAGACAATGGACTTGAATGAAGCCATTGAAGTTGAAACTGCAGACACCAGGGTTAGTTCTCCACATACGTTATATGAAATAACATTCTGGATGGAGGGAGACATACCAAGAAAAGTGAAAGCACTCTTTTGGGCGCGTCTTTCTAAAGGGTATGATATACTTCTGGCTGAACAAGACTGGCCACCAGAATTTGTCCAGGAGTGCCCACATGGCAAAGACATCTTTATCGGATGTATTTGCCTCACACACCCCGAAGGATGTCATGCTTCATCATCGGCGGTTGCTCCTCGTCGGGGGGGCGGTGCAATCCCCGACGGGCACACCTCAAAGAGGGGCACTTTGGCGGAGATCTTTTGTATCCAACTGCCCTATGGTGAAGTGCGGGTGTGTGGGCGAGAGAGCAGGTGAGCCTGGTGTGATAGTTAAAATGCAGCAAGGGGTGCCGGAAAATATTTTATTCTAGTGGTCCCCCTACTACAATTAAAATCGTGAAAACGAGCTCGCTTGGTGTCACCTCGTTAGGTAGAGTGACCCTTGTCGAGCTAAGAAGAACAAATGGTCAACATGTTTCTCGCAATTGGGTAAATCTCCTGCGATTCATCAGGACCTTAAAGAAGTGAGTTCGGCGGAGATGGGTAGGTGTCCCCACGCGGTCACGGGCTGATTAAGCTTAATCTGAAGGCTTAACCCCGATGCACTGACCCGCCGACCACTCATGTGGCTCATAGACCTTGACCATTAGGCATAGGAGTTTCCACAGAGGTAAAAAATACCCACACCACATACATGACACTGGCATGTTATTGAGTTCCTTCATTATAATTTTTCACTTCTTTAAGGTCCTGATGAATCGCAGGAGATTTACCCAATTGCGAGAAACATGTTGACCATTTGTTCTTCTTAGCTCGACAAGGGTCACTCTACCTAACGAGGTGACACCAAGCGAGCTCGTTTTCACGATTTTAATTGTAGCAGGGGGACCACCAGAATAAAATATTTTCCGGCACCCCTTGCTGCATTTTAACTATCACACCAGGCTCACCTGCTCTCTCGCCCACACACCCGCACTTCACCATAGGGCAGTTGGATACAAAAGATCTCCGCCAAAGTGCCCCTCTTTGAGGTGTGCCCATCGGGGATTGCACCGCCCCCCCGACGAGGAGCAACCGCCGATGATGAAGCATGACATCCTTCGGGGTGTGTGAGGCAAATACATCCAACAAAATGGATGCCCCAAGGTGTAATATTTACACCTCCGGTCACGCTAGTTTTTACTTAACCTCCCCCTCCTTGTAGGAACAGTTCAGTACCTCTCTTGTTGAATCCGATATACTAATTACGGGCACATGCTGTAACTGGACCTTCCACCCTCAAAAGTGGTAACTAGTGTCCGTTGATCAATTGATCACTCTCCCTCCTTTTGATAAAGACATCTTTATGCCAGCCTTCTCTAACCATATACCAGTACATTTAAAATATACCTAGGCCAGGAAATGGGCAGTCGCCCAAGCCCCTGCATTATACAAAAATCATGTAGGATGGGATGAGGACTCACCTCACCATAAAATCCAGTTGAAAAATCAACCAACTGCACAAAGGCAGTACCCAGTTAAGTAAGAAGCTAAAAAACAGGTCAGGCAGATCTTAGATCAACTTGAATACCAAGGGGTGATTGAAACATGCACCTCATCAATGAACAATCCTTTGTTTCATTTCTCCAAACCAGACAATACATATTGTCTAGTATTGGATTACAGACATCTAAACTCTTGTTGCAAAACTTTTGCAGTGCAAAATGCACACTGTACAGCATTAATGAATAACATTGTGCGTAAAAAATATCAAACCACATTAGACATTTCAAATGGTTTCTTTTGTCAAAACATTGCACCAGAAAGTAGGTATTTGCCGCTTTCTCAATAATGGGTACACAGCGTCACTTCTGTTGTCTCACTTAGGGATTCAACAATAGTCCTGGGCTATTCTCAGCAAGAGTAACAGAGTTACTACAAACCTAAGATAATGAGGCATTGTCATACGTCGATGATATCTGTCTGACAGAAGATGACTTGGATAGGCACTTGAACAGGGTGAACACTAATATACTGGGCTTCGCCTCTGAAGGGTATGAATCCAATTTTAAGAAATCGAGAATTGCCCATCTCAACGTCCTTTATCTAGGATGTGAATTATCAAGTGAAGGTAAATGCCTGGCAGCCAACTTTTTAGAAAAATGTGAGCTGCTCCAGCCTCCAAAAACGCTGAAGAACTTATAGTTGATTCTAGGTTTCCTGAACTTCGGAAGAACTTACATTCTACACTAAGCTGAATTGGAAAAAAGAACACACAGAAATTTTGCGTTCCCTCCAAACAGACATGTTAGCAACCAAACATTTACAAACATGCGTAAATGTACGCAACTTAGTGATCCGAATCATTCTGGGTCAATGCGGATTCACCTACTTAACTTTTAATGAAGGTGTAAAAGTACCAATAGCATACAAATCACATTTATACACACAAGCAGAAATTCACTTCTACAGAAAAAATTCTGACAACTGTTCAAACAGCTGTAGCACAAGAAAGAGCCCTAGCACAGGGGAAACGCATTATGATCGTAACTCAAGTACCTGCCTTAGAAGTAGTGACAAACCGAGCATTCCAAATGCCAAAGCATTACATCCAAGATGGATACAATGGGTTAATTCTCTTACTGCAACTGATGTTAATAAATTTTTGATCCTTATTTGAAAACACAAGCATTTCTACAACACAAACAAGAATGTCCTCTGCCTACTGAAATTCTACCTTTAGACCATTAAGAATGTATAATTTATACTGACGGATCAGCACAACCCGATACAAGGGGTAAACAAGCTTATAGTGCTGCATGCGCGATCGTTAAAGGTCGTATGCACGATGGCAAATTCAGACCTATGGTCACAAAAACAAAATCTCTAGGAGATTGTACAGCTCAGCCAGCTGAACTACAAGCATTCCAAATGGCTCTTGAAAATACGGATCCCGAATTCCCCAACCTCATAGTGTGTGTGATTCTTTCTATTGTGTCCAATCTTACAATGAATATTTACAGAATTGGCTTCAAAACGGGTTCAAAGATGCAAAAGGTGGCACAATCAACCATAAGACCCTTTGGGAACAAGTAGTTCAGTTACGAGAAGGACTACAAAACACCGATGTGATGCACACGTTGAGTCATCAACGTGATGGCCTTCACGTTGAAGGGAATTTATTGGCTTATGAAGCCGCAAAGGCAGCTGTACAATCGGCTTCCATTGCTGTAATCACTTGTTCAAAAATGAAAATAGACAGTGAAATAATGCTGGCTGTCAATGCAACAAACATTGGCAGCAGTGCAGTGTTACCTAAAGGGTTTCCACTCAAATACTCATATATAACTGATACAAATAATGTTCAGTTTGCTCGAATCCTTGCAGTGGAGGATAGGGTAATACCAAACATGGAACATAGATTAGGACTAATCCTAGCAGCACATGAAGGGCTTGCCTCTTCTCATGCAGGTGTTTCCGCCACAGTATTCTTCTTAAAACAGAAGTACTGGCGGACAGGTATTAGGAAACAAACCCGAAACTATGTTTTGGAATGTGAAATATGCCAGAAGATGAAGGTCTCTAGTGTGAAACGTCCTGCGCAGATGCCCCTGCTAATCTCAGATAAACCATTAGTGTGCGTTTACCTGGACCACTGTGGTCCCTTACAAAGGGATGGTAACTATAAATATATCATGGTCGTAGTGGATTCGTGTTCTAGGTTCCTTTGGATGTGGCCTCAGCGCTCGGCTGATGCTCGAACTGTTATAAAAGATATGCGAGGCTTTATCGGCACATACGCAATTGGCACTCTACATTCTTACCAGGGTCCTGCGTTTAGCTCTTGAGCTTACAAAGAGGCCATGGCCAGTTTGGGTGTTGTATTGCGGTATTCTAGTCCATTCCATCCTGAGGGAAATTCGGTTGTGGATAGAAAAATCGGGACATAAAGCAATCTAGAACAGCTACAGTATTAGGTTCGGGTGACGGGTGAGTCAAACATCTAATAAGTGTCCAACATAGTCTTAACAACTTGCCAAGAAGTTCTCTAGGGGGTATCACTCCATATGAGGTCCGCTTTGGGACAAGAATGTTGGTCTTGGACCTTGATTGTCACACATCAGTGGTGGAACAAAAGAAATTTTATATCAAAAATCGTTTGGCTGTTTTACAAAACTTAAATGAACAAAGCAACGTGTTCCTGAAGCCTATCACCACTGGGGATAAAACAACCATCCTAGCAAGGCCTATCTGGATCCCAAAGCTTGGTGATCTAGCCAGAGAAAAGATTGCGGGTAAGAAGGAATATGGGCCTTCTTACAGACAACCAGTACCTGTCCTAGCAATCCACGGATCAATAATAGTTTTACTGTCGCCCCTTGCTGGTAAAAAGGAGAACCGATTTGTGTCCATCGACCTGATCAAACCACACTATGTGGCCGATACTAAGCAGTAGGGCAAGTGGACTCCGACAATGTAGCAGACGCACTCCTCTAGCTACAATCCAAGATGTTCAAACTGAGAGACTCATCACCATTAAGGAATCTGCAGTGAGAGAAGAAGGACTATGCAACAAAGCTATGGAACTTGTACCTCTTGAGACCCAAATAACAGTTTGTCATGAAACACCTGTCTACAGCGAAGTAACAAGTGATCAAGTGGTTCCAGCGATTTCAACAAATCCAGATGCAATCCCCACCATTGACAGAACTGCCTTTAGCTATTTCATTAACTTTGATACGTTTTCCGAGGATCCCAGCGAACCTGAAACGACGCCAGCAAAAAGAACTTTCAAAGAACAAGCAACTGACCTTTTTCATCACTTGGATAAAACGTATCTGGTTTCACCATGGATTGTCTTGGGAATAATTTTTCTTCTACTTTGGGTAACACTGGTAATAACTCTGGGTATGCTGATGAATAGAAGATATGTCAAAATGGACACAGCAATTAAGAAAGTCGACTTACTCCTCAAGCCTCACAAATCATCTCATCGTGAACAAAGAGACTTGTCAGCAGTGAACATCACAGCAGTTCCTATGCCCGATGGTATAGTTTGGGACAAAACAGAGTAATACATTATTGGCCCGTCAGAGCTGGTGAAGATTTCACACTTATTCAAGATTTCATTAAGTGACTTTGTTTCATCTAGTACCTTTTCTGATGATTGGGACTTCAAAACTGGTAATAATATGATGTCAGATCTAGAAATGTCTGTAGTATTCACAAATCATGAATATTTAGAGGGTTCATCAGATTAAGAACAAATGTATTGTTTTAATCATTATGGTCATCATTTCTTGCACAAATCTACAAGCCCTAGAAATGTATATATGTATAACCAATGGGAACATTGTCCTACTCCTCCAAAGGGTAGCTCAAAATGTTTGCTATGAAATTTCCATACTTTTCAGGGTTCAATGTATCAAATGCAGAAATATTTTACTTTCAAAATGTGAACAGAACAGGAATGAAAAGTATGTTAATCAATACAAAACAGATTTATTCTACAGCCTTTTATGCCCAACTGTTTGGACTAGGTTTCGACTTTTGGAAAGACAACATTGAGACACAAACTGTCTGAGGTTCAAAAGATTGGCAAGTGCAGGGGATAGAAGCTTTGTTTAGAGCCTGTATCATCCCTGAGCAGATTATGTTTTTGAATGACACTGTCCAACAGACGTCTTGCCTTGGGTTAGCCAAGATCAAAGACATGAACAATCCATGCATACCTACACCTACAACTGAGAGTGATAATACTTCAGAGGGGGAGGTCGACGTATATACTATTTTGCATCACAACAGAACAGATCCAGATTGGAATAAATGTTAATCTGGCCCACAGACACAAACAACTGTCAAGATAGATTCCTGAACAAAACACAAGGGTTTAAAATCAACAGGCCATACCCAAGAAATGTTCAAAGACAGCATCCTGGAATAGTAACAACATACAGTGTAGGGAAGCTCTCCCTTGATTGGCTACAAAGATCTACACTTAAGGATGTAAAGCAACACTTATCTTCACTTAAAGATGTCTCAGACCTTAGGGAATTCTTGCTAGGACCAAGAAAACCGCGTCAAAAACGTTTCATATATTCCGGTATATATGCTGCATATAACAAAATATGGAAGATTACTGTTACGTCGTCAGTCCTCAGGATCGGTGTGATGCCAGAAATGTCCACCTCCTGATCTAGCTAAGCCCTATAGCCGTAATGGCACAGGTCAGCAGCAGGATCAGGTGAGGGAAGGAAGGGAAGGGGACAGCGAGGAGGGAGACCTGAAACGACAAAGAACAACCTGTAATCCTCAAATGCGATGCCGTAACTATCTCCACAATAAACAATCAATTATATTGAAAATACCTGTAAATAAATCTAAGAGCATACAACTGTGATTGAACCCTGTTGCGATCCTGTTATACTCCAAAGTATAATCATGACTGAATAGAGAGGAAACATAACCAGAGTATATTTATATCAGTACTGCAGTTATATAAGGTCTAGTCTTTTATTCTCATAGATAGAATACACCTACATTACATACCCCTTTGTGACTGCTTGCTGATTAAAAGGGACACGATTGTCTAAACTTAATGCCGAGGCCCCTATGCGATAACCTCCAAGACGCCCAAATCCAAAGTGCATACTAGGCGGGGCAGATCTGCAAAGTCATAAGGTTAGGGTAAATTCCGAAGTAATAAGTCAATAAGAAAGTAGTCTAATAAGAAAAGAGCATAACAATGTTATCAGGGTTTGGCGCTCGTCCGAGACTGATCCTACTTCTCCGGTAAATCATAAAGTAACTCAGAATCCAACTTGATGGTTGATGCTAAGAAAACCGCCCCCCGCCCGATGCGCCACTAATGCACTTATCAACGGGGGACAATGCTTGAATGTAGAAGCACAAACGAATAATGATAATGTCGTCCCCCGCACGATTGCCAAAAATGCACTCACCAACGGGGGCGCAGGCTCCGATTCGGCCGTCCTAGCCGTTTGGGTAAAGGAGCAAGAAGCTTCTCCTCCCGCACGAGCACAGCCGGCTCACCAACGGGAGACAGAAGCAGACCGGTATCGGCAAACAGTGCCGATCACGAACAAACCACAAAAGCCGTCCTCTGCACGGACTCCTGGCCAGGAGCCCACCAACAGAGGGCAGAACAGAAGGTGGCCGAAAATGCCACCCGAGCCTAAGCAGGACGAAGTTTTCAGCACAGAAACGCGAAGGAAAACTCTGACGGCGTTTCCTGTAAAGCGTCCATCTTTATGGGACCCCGTCGCTTATTAATGGGTGCAAAGTGTTATGGGACATGTTGTCCGTGTCAATAGAAGTTCAGTGTATGAGGAGCAAGGGTGGAATAGTCATGTGTTGCGCACCACACACACGTAACAATTACACAAGCAGAGACTGCAGACCGAATAAGAGAAATTGATCATATTAATTTAGAGAAATCTCTCTCTGTGGTTGACAATGGGTTAACGACTCTGTTGTACAGAATATATACATTGGACAGCATAGTGTCTTCTGCCATAGACATAATGGAAAAAGACTTGGTCATGTTGCAACATGGTCAGTCTCAACTACGTTCTATCATGCTATTAGGCTAGACGTTACAAAACCTTAGTTCAGGCTATGTGCCTTGGAGTTTAATCAATACTACGTCACTGTTTTCAGAATTCAATCTCACTGATAAACAGATCGAATTGGCACAAAGGCGAGCAGACTATGCGGTGCTGAGCATTGAAAAACTGGAAAGATTACCATTCACAGTGGAAGAAAAACCAGCTACTGAATGGATAATACATGGAACAATCACTCTGCCTGTTACAATTTTCCATTTTCAGTATAGCCTAAAACACATACCAGCAGGCACATATGAAAGGTTGGGTAAAGAATACATCAAGACATCCTGGAATTTACCAAACACACACAGATGCAGTGGGGGACATGAAGTGTTTCTTAGCAGTTCAAACTGTGAAAACGCACTAAGTGGTTCTCTCCTTTGCCAGGGTATTAATTTACATGGGGCATGCGATGGTTCCTCTAACAACTTATTCTGTCACCTGCAAGGTTCACCAGCTGCAGTGATTGATACAATTGTTGGACAACTTTCAAATGGAAGTTACCTAATGTTGAACGATCACAGCTGCTGTGCCATGTTGCCAGGTATTTCATATCTAGTAACTCTGTCAGCCAGGGTCACTTGCTGTATGCAAGTATTGTTTCTAAACTACAAGACAGTCAGGAAGTTGCCTCTATTGACTTCACTGTACATCTCTTCTATACGAATTGATACTCTAAGCAGAATGAAAGCCATTCTTTTGCAAAAAACTGTGCCACTGACCTCGGCCAAAAAGACCTATGTTCTACAAGTCGCAAGGACTTCTGCCGAGATACATGCCCTTTTGAATACAAACTGCCCTATACATTTCTCAGAAATGTTAGGTCGTATCTTAAACATGTCTGATACGAGCGGTATTGTAAATGTATTTAAGACCGTGTTTTCCGGACTGTAAGCACCTTTTCAAGCAGACCAAGGAATCATTCCAAACTTTGTTCACTCTGTGTTTGGCAGACTGCCCCTCCTTTTGGGACTCATTGCAGGGATACTATTTTTGCTCATTCTGCTACAAAATGGCAAGCCAAATCACCAGCGACACCCAGTTATCCATGGAGACAACTCTGCTGGTCATGAAGTGTCGTGAGCGCATTGTACACATTTTGGGGTTACCTCGTCTACGAGAATTGAATACCACATGGTTTCTGTCATTCAGACCAATTTGGCAAGATTGCATCTTACCTGTTCTACGCTGCCTCCTATGCAGAGAAGAATGCATGCTAGACACCTGTCTGACACTCCCATCAGTCATGCCAATGGATGTTGATACTTTGCTGGACCCCGTAATGGCCCATGCTCTGTGTTGTCCCCAGCGGCTACCAATTTGATGACGGCATTCATTGAGATCTCACATATGCAAATTGCAACTGCTGAGGTACGAGAGGAAACAGGCGCGCAGGTACCATTCAATACAAACATTGCTGATGTGGCCAATGCTGAAGGCAGTAGTTCACATTTATGTGCGGTTAATCTTCTAACCGAGGTAATCCAACTTTCACCTACAATGGTAGATGACTTTTAGTCTACAGACATAGAAGATTTCATGTTTTCTCCAAGCCCTAACACTGACTTTTGATTTTGGCACACAGTGTTCTGCGACACTCTGGATTTGACCTTCATTTTTCAAAACAAGGTACAAACTTTGTAACTTTTTCCTATGATTAATTTCTTTTCCAAATTTGTATTTTTCATTTTTGGGCACAAGTAGTCTGCTTATAGTAGAACTATTCATAGAGAACACAAATTCTTTGAATACTTCCAGAGACAATATATGACCTTGTCCACATGCAAACAGTTTTATGTATTCTGACATGAAATGGTTTCGCCACTTTTTCTTCTATATTAACGAGCCATTTCATAAATGTTTATTTTCGTGATTTATTCAGTTAGCATTTAAAATGTCAACATGTGCTTAGAATTAATACTTGCTTTAATGTGTACAGCACCAATGCTTTAGTTTGAATACATCATTTACAATGTATTTGAAACATGCTTTTAGCGCTTCATGTGTAGATATGATTTAGATATGTTTAACATGTTTAGAATTTAGTAATGTCGTACATACGAAAGTGGAGTGGGTGTTGTGTATCGATTTAGATTCCGTATGAATTTCCCGATTCATGCCCTTATATAGACATAGAAATCCAGTCCTTATTTAGGCATAGTCCATGCTACCCAAATACAGGCATGGCTACTTACATCCGTTCATCTACGTCTGTCACGGGGGCTCTGCCGAGGACGGGCGGGGTGAGGACTTTAATGGGTGTTCGTTTCCACCCCGTCTACAGGACACGTATGGCCCCTTTAATGCGGCTTGGGCTTCCCCAGAGGCGGAGACCTCAGTCCTGACGTCATCCTCAGTGAGCCTGCCAGACCCGGAAGAGGCTGATAAAGCTGTGCCAGTGGAATACGGAAGCGCGAAAGCCGGAGGAGGAGTTGGCGTTGGGAAACAGGAGCTGGAGGAGAATACCAGTGAGACAGGAAGGAGAACGGACGAAACCGGAGACCTCGGAGCCAGAAGGACTGAAGAGCCAGGAGGCCAACGATACCGTGACTTGCCCCGCCACACTGGAGAAGTGTGGCTGGACAAGGTACAAAAGCGTATATTGCGCTTTGCATTTTCACAGGGAGTGACAGGGTAGAAGACATCTGGGGAGGTCACGGGGCTGTGTTCTTTTCTTTTGCACACCCTCCTTATTCGTGATACTTTTTTCTGGATAAGAGTTTGGTGGTAGCCCCTGGTGAACCCTCACACCCCGACCCCTGCTTCCAACTCGTAATATGTTGGCCCGAGCCTTAAAATCTATGGTCTCTTTTTTTCTCTCACCGGAGACAAGACGAAGACCCCTTTCCTGAAGCGCCGAAGCCTCGTCAAGAGCCAAGACCCAGGAATCGTCTTTTCCCTGCAAAACCCCGAAGCAAGCTTGTTATCGCCACAACAAACATCGGATGGATGTTACTTACTTTGAGTTGTTCAATAAATACCGTAAAGACTTCAGTGGTAAGTCAATCATTACTTCACCACCTCGACCCCTCCCCCTATACCTCAGCGACAAGGTCACAACGAGTTCCTGGAAAATTTGACTCTTAAGCTCTTAGGGACTTCCCCTTACTTAAATATTTATTTCTCCAAGAACTCATTTATCATGCATGAACATCTATTCCTTAGGGGTTCATTCATGACGTTCATATGCCCGACTTTTACGTCAATACTGGCATTCCGAAACAACTTCAACGTATAAATATACCTTCACTTGCTATGGCAAAGCACGGAGTGGTTCAGTTCAACTCGACTACCTACTTCAATCAATCAATCAATCATGGCATTTGTAAAGCGCGCTACTCATCCAGAGGGGTCTCAAGGTGCTGGGGGGGTTCTGCTACTGCTCGAAGAGCCAGGTCTTGAGTTGCTTCCTGAAGGAAAGGTGGTCTTGGGTCAGTCGGAGGTGGATGGGGAGGGAGTTCCATGTCTTGGCTGCCAGGTAGGAGAAGGATCTTCCTCCGATGGTGCCTCTGCGGATGCGTGGAACGGTGGCAAGGGCGAGGCTGGTGGATCGTAGCTGGTGGGTGGGAGTGTAGAAGGTCAGGCGGTTGTTGAGGTACCTGGGGCCCAGTTCGTGGAGAGCCTTGTGTGCGTGGGTGAGGAGTCTGAACGTGATCCTCTTGTTGATGGGGAGCCAGTGCAGGTCTCTCAGGTGTCTGGAGATGTGGCTGTGCCGGGGGATGTCAAGGATGAGTCGTGCGGAGGCGTTTTGAATGCGTTGGAGTCTTTTCTGAAGTTTGTCTGTGGTTCCGGCGTAGAGGGTGTTTCCGTAGTCCAGTGGGCTGGTGACGAGTGCCTGGGTGACCGTCTTCCTGTTTTCGGTGGGGATCTTTCGGAGCATACGCAGGGTGTTGAAGCACGACAACGAGACGGCGTTGACTTGTCTGGTCATCGAGAGGGAGGAGTCCAGGATGAAGCCCAGTTTACGTGCGTGGTCCGTAGGCTTGGGAGCGGTGCCCAGGGCAGGGGGCCACCTGGAGTCGTCCCAGGCAGTGGGCGATGATCCCAGGATGAGGACTTTCATCTTGTCTGAGTTCAGTTTCAGGCGGCTGTTCTTCATCCACTCGGCAACGTCTTTCATCCCTTCGTGAAGGCTGGTTCTGGCGGTGGCGGGGTCATTGGTGAGGGAGAGGATCAGCTGGGTGTCGTCGGCATAGGGGATGATGTTGAGGTTGTGTTGGCGTGCGATGGCTGCGAGGGGGCTCATGTAGACATTGAAGAGGGTGGGGCTGAGTGATGATCCTTGTGGTACGCCGCAGATGACTTCGGTGGCCTCGGATCTGAACGAGGGGAGTCGGACCCTCTGGGTTCTTCCGGTGAGGAACAAGATGATCCATTCCAGTGCCTTCTCTTGGATTCCGATGTTGTTGAGGCGCTGCACTAGGGTGCGGTGGCAGACCGTGTCGAACTCTGCGGAGAGATCCAGGAGGATGAGGGCCGCTGTTTCCCTGTTGTCGAGCAGGGATCTGATGTCGTCTGTGGCTGCGATGAGGGCGGTCTCGGTGCTGTGGTTTGCTCGGAAGCGGGACTGCGAGTGGTCGAGGGATCCGTGCGTCTCGAGGAAGGCGGCAAGCTGACTGTTGACGGTCTTCTTGATGACCTTGGCATGAAAAGGGAGGAGCGAGATGGGACGGTAGTTCTTGAGGTCGGTTGGGTCTGCTGTCGGTTTCTTCAGGAGGTCGCTGAGCTCGGCGTGCTTCCAGCTCTCTGGGAAGGTGGCGGTGTTGAAGGAGGTGTTGATGATGTCCCGGAGTTGGGGTGCGATGATGGAGTCGGCTTTGTTGAAGACGTGGTGGGGGCAGGGGTCGGTTGGTGATCCGGAGTGGATGGTGTTCATCACACGGGCGGTGTCTTCGGTGCTGACCGGAGTCCAGGCGCGGAGGGTGGTGGTGGGGGGCGTTGGCTCAGTGGTTGGGTGCGTGGTCTGTGCGCCGAAGCTGTCGTGTTTGTCGGTGATCTTGCTGTGGAAGAACGAGGCGAGTGAGTCGCAGAGGTCTGGCGAGGGAGTGATGTCGTTGTTTCCGGCAATGGGGTTGGAGAGCTCTTTGACGATGCTGAAGAGTTCCTTGCTGTTGTGGGCGTTGTTGTCCAGTTGTTCCTTGAATGCTGTCTTCTTGGTGGTGCGGATCAGCTGGTGGTGTTTGCGGGTGGCGTGCTTGAGGGCAGTCATGTTGTATGTGGTCTGGTTGTTGCTCCAGGCTTTCTCGAGGGTACGGCAATTCTTCTTGGAGTTCTTGAGTTCGTCGGTGAACCAGGAGGCTTTCTTTCTGCCGGGTCTACTGGGAGGGGTCTTCAGTGGTGCGAGGTTGTCTGCGCAGTTGGTGATCCACTGTGTGAAGTTGCTGGCTGCTTCGTTGGGGTCCGTTGCGCTGGCGGGAGGGTTCTGGCTGAGGGAGGTGGTGAGCTGGTCGGCGGTGATCTTGTACCAGCTCCTGCGAGGAACCTGTTGCGGGTGGTGGTGAGTCGTGGTTCTTCTGAAGCTGAAGTGGACACAGCTGTGGTCCGTCCAATGAAGTCCGGTGGAGTGGCTGAAGGAGATGTGCTTGCTGGAGGAGAAGACGGGGTCAAGCGTGTGGCCGGCGTAATGGGTGGGGGTGTTCACCAGTTGCTTGGGGGTCAAACGAACAGCAGGAAGGTTACCTGCTCCCACGCAAACAGCCCATCATCTGCAGAGGCTGCACCGGGGTCTTTGTTGCACGGCTCCCGCTCCCGCTGACGCCATCGCCATCACTGCCGCCAGGGGTAGGACTCCAAGTCCCAGCACTCCCCAGGTGGCGCACACCACCAGCGTCACGAGGAAGCGCCCGGAGGCACTTGAAAGGAGGAGCGCTACCTCCGCCCCGCGGAGCGCACGCGGGAGCGCGCCGGGAGAAGCCCGGGACAAGGGCGGGCCCTCTGTGGCCCTCCGTGGACATCAGTGGACGGGCGGGCCACTCCTCTTTCACCTTTACTGTGGTGAGTTAAAATTTTGTCTTCATGGAGTATACGGATATATTAGCTGCTCAGGATGACTTTCCTTTTCCTCCGCCCACATTTGAGTCATTACTTGAAAATGCCCTCACCCTGGTCTCCAACGAAATTGCTGATACTGACAGGAGAATGTCCCTGAGCTGCTCTATTACCTCCCTACGGCCTATATCCCCGCAAACAAGCCCCGGATTCCCCTTATCCCCCACAGTTGTAATTTCTAAACCTGCTTCAGGACCAATACCTCCTGAGACTTTGTTGGTGGAGGCCCCCCCTGTTACAACAGACAATTCCCAGGTGGAGGCAACTACTATCGGGACTCTGGACATTAACAATAAGCCGGGTGGAGAAAAACGCAAAAGAGATGCAGTTAAGCCCAGGGCAAATAAAAGGAAACAACCATCCATCCGTAAGAATCAACCCACGCCACAAAGCCTGTGGAATAGACAAAAATCAGCAGGGAAAGATATCATCTGTATAGATGACAATGGCTCAGTGGATACGGATGACATCTCTACTGCCACCATCAGTAATCCCACTGAGAATCAGAATACGATATGGACCCAGACTGTCTCAATGGGAGTAAATAATACCTTATCGAAAGATAATAGAAATCTAATAGAGACTATAGTCGACACCATTTTTAATCGTTTAGAGAAGCAAATGACAAAACAATTTAATAATGTTTTTAGAAGACTGGATAAACTAGAAAATGTGATAAAAAATGAAGAGGCAAAAAGAAAGGGGTCTGCTACCCTGGACCAAATCAGGGGTGACCGACTACTGAAAGAGCTTGAGTTAGTTAGTAATACCTTATCCTGTGGGAAGCCAGATGCCCCACTTCAGAGTCCCAAACCGGTCACAGACCCTAGTATCTCTGGATTTCAAGCACCCCTTGCACCATCAATTACCCAACCCATAAGTAATAATGAGGGGAATAATAAAGTAGTAATTAACCTACCATCTAAACCCCCGCTCACTCCCATTAATTCACTAACACCAGCTATCATGAATCCTAGTACTGACAATCAGAACAACATCACCGTTCAGTCAACTACGGTGTTGGGGCTTACTCCTGCTGACAATAAGGGTGCGGGGAAGTCTGGACATAGCAGGCCATTTAAACACTAGGGGCCTGCTTTGCATCTACCTCCGGCTGCCTGCCCATTTGTCTTGGTACTAGCAGGTATACCACCACTGAGGGAGTGACAGGGGGAATCATGGGTTCAACTGCATAATAAATGCATTGATTGGTTAACCAAGTATAAAGGCGTTGGGTACGACATCTCTAGAGAAATTTTATCAGCCCGTAGAGTATCATGGGTGGGACCGTCATTTAAAGACATTGAAGGTGATTGTATAGTCCTTAATTTTAAAAATTCTGGGACAGTACGATTCCTGCTTAACAGAAACATTAACCGCTCAGGCATTTCCACTATTGTAACTTCACTGCCTCTAAGCTATTTCTACAGACCACCAGTAAGGCAATTCCATCCAGCCCCCTTTCCCCTCAAAATGCATAATAGGTTTGCACCCCTATCTGATCTGGATATGTTAGATTGACCACCAGTTACCAACTTGGGCACGATGTACGCGGATCAACCATCTCAGGCACCCAATTTGGAGTTACTACTGGACATTTCCCCGTCTCCTTTATTCACTATAACCAGTCAGCAATCTGTTAACCCAAGAACCAACTTACTGGGCTCTGAATTATCTTTTGTAAGTTGGAATATAGCGGGCCTCAGACCGAAATTAAAAATTCAAGAGTGGACAGATTGGGTTTATGAAAATTGTGACATATTAATGCTACAGGAGACGTGGTGCACAACAATGTCCATATTAGAGGGTTATAGCTGCCATAATTTAAAGGCATCAGTCTCATCCAAGGGTCGTCCTAGTGGCGGACTCTGTATTTGGGCTAAAATAAAAACTGGGGTACAAACTAAACTGATCCAGACATATGACAAATGTTTTATGGCTATAAAATACACTAACAGGTTGAAATTATGTTTAATTAATTTTTATAATAATGATTTTGTGACCCGCCCTAATAACAATTTTTCAATTTTGTTTAATTTTATTGATGAATTTTTAATGGGACAGAAATATGGTACTTTCGACGGAATTTGTATTGGGGGAGACTTTAACGCCCATATGTATCGTAATAATCCCCCTTGTAGAAGCGGGGAGGAACTGAGGGACCACCTAGCATCCCGTGATTTACTGAACACTATGGAAGTCGCAGGTACTGGAGGGAACAATATATTAACCCCCACCTATATTGGCCAGGGATGTGCTTCCACAATAGACTATATGTTTATTTCCCCTTCATTGAGTGATATCATTTTAAAGGCTGAGGTTATTCGATCCGCCCACAGCGATCATTACCCAATTAGAGTATATCTGAACAATCCAGGGACTACAAAGGAAGTAATGACAGCAGATATTGGGATACAAAATTTGGAAGCATCCACTGACAGGTTAAGAGTGGTATGGAAAGGGGACGACAATAAAGATATTTTAGCCAGAGTTGTTAATAAACATCCAACACTAATCGAGAATTGCTTGTCTCTCGATAGATCAGGCCTAGAAGTGGTTAGCTCTTTCAATAATCTCTGTATGGCTATTAAAGAAGAATCTTCTAAACCAGCCCGGGCTTTTAAAGATCGTGGTCCCCGCTGGTTTGACTCTTCCTGCTCCAGGGCCAATAAGGAATTGAGGGAGGCCCTCAAAATTAAACCAAGGAATTTGCTACTCGTCAGAGACCTAAGAGCTAGGTATAAAACCACTCTACGTGTACGATCTGAGGCCCTAGTGACAGACCACTGGGAATCTCTTACCCGTACTGCGAAACTGAAGGATACCACTGGATTTTGGAGAGAGGTCAAGTCCCTAAGATCCTTTGGTTCCAACACTAAAGCTATTAATTGTAACATAACAGGAGATGTTTGGGTCGAGCATTTTTCTAAAATTTATGCTGTACCAGGGTCCCCCATAAGCACTGTTCTTCCTGTTATGATTGCTGGTCCCTTGAACATTGAACTATCCGAGGTAGAAGATGCTATAATTGAAAGTGCGAGTAATAAAGCACCCGGGCCAGATGGTCTCTCAATAGACCAAATTAAATCAGAAATTAACCTCTGGGCCCCTTTACTTTGTAATCTGTTCAATAACTTGTCCGACACCGCAATCCCAGAATCATGGTCAAACAGTGTTATTGTACCAATATTTAAAAAGGGCGACAGACTGGATCCTGCCTGTTACCGCCCGATATCACTGATTGACAACACACTGAAGGTACTGGGGAGGGTAATTTTTAATAGGATGAGGAGCTGGGCCGAGGAGAATAATGTTTTACACCAATGTCAACTTGGTTTCAGAAGCCACGTGGGCACAGTCGAACAATGTTTGAATTTGAATCTGATAATGGCTAAGTACACTCTTGTAAAAAAATCCCCTTTGTACCTGGGTTTTATGGATTTAAGTTCAGCGTTTGATTTCGTTAATCGTTCTAACTTTTGCTTAGTTATGGTTTGGAAGATTCTTTGGTGCATTTTCTTTCTTACTTGCACAGGGACTTAAAGGCCAGAGTACGAATCAATGCTGAGGGAGAAGTCTCAAATGATATTTTAATTGGCAGGGGTGTTAGACAGGGCTGCGTACTCGCCCCACTGCTTTTTATCTTATATATTAACGGGTTGAGCAGCAGCTTGTGTGCAATAACTAAAGATGTCCCAATTATAAATGGTAATCCAACCCCCGCCTTGTTATACGCGGATGACGCAGTGCTAATGGGCCGCATACCCAATGCCCTACGAATTTTAATTTCTGGTTTTGTTGTTTTTATGTCAGATTTGGGTCTCAATACAAATTAAAAAAAATATTTTATTATGAACTGTGGGCCGAAAAAGTATAATATAACCTCAATTAAATCAGGCGAAAATACCTTACAATGCACCAGCACTTTTCCTTATTTGGGTCTATTGTTCTCTAATACAGGCTCGTGGCACCCACATGTCGTTTATGGGAGAAATAAAATTGCCAAATCTATCAACTCAATTCTCTCCCTACGGCAACCTAAACAGGCTGATGTTATCACCCCTCTGCTCAATATTTACCGCACCCAATGTCAACCTACGGGAACCTATGGAGCAGAGGTGTGGGGATACTCTAACTGTGTGCCTATTCAGATAGAGGAAAATAGGTTCTGCAGAAAGATCTTGGGGGGAGTTTTCTGTGCCCCAACATTTATCTGCCTCAATGAGCTAAAACTATTGTATATAGAGGATTTCATTCGATCAAGGCCCGCCCTCTTTTGGTTAAAAATTTGGCTAAATCCGGCCGCCCATTTAACCCGCAGCATAATATCTGACTGCCAACAAAGTGAAAGGCCCAATCTTGTACCATGGTTGAAAGCTGTCGAGAATAGCCTATCTAGTGTGGGCCAGGGCCTCTTGTTTAGCTCCCCAAATACTATTGTTCACGCAAATAAGAAAATGGTCAAACAGGCACTGTATGCTTTGTACAGGGAGGAACGGATGAGATCTGAACACCCCAAACACTCAGTCACAAAATATATTTCTTATGCTGAGCCCGATAATGGCATCTCAGTTACACCGCAGAGGTATTTGTTGATCACATTAGGAAGATGGAACAGGAGCCTCCTGTTCCGAGTACGGGATGGAAGTATTGTAAACTTATTAAGCTTTCCTCTCGGCTACAATAAACATCTGGAGCAGCTGGACTGTCCTTGTTCCAAGGGTGGTAAACAAAGTTTGATACATTATTTTTTCTTCTGTGGTTTTTATAAATTGTATACTCTCCAATATCTAATGCCATATTGTCGCAAATATGATTTAAGGGATTTTAATCAGGCGATGAGAATGTTCCAAATGATGTCCACAGATGAGGTTGTATTTATAGTGAGTTGTTTTCTTAAAGCTAGTGTGCGGTCACGGGCAACTTTGGAACTTGATTAATGAACAAGTGAACATTTGTGCTCCGTAACTCTGCATAATTGCGCTTTGTATATTCAATTTTTGTATATTTGTACACAGACATTTAGTCGCTTGAGCTTAATGGATTTGATTTATGTGGAAACTATAAAGCAAAATATCCACACACTGTGTATTTCTGTAATATTGCCATTTGCACAAACGACGTTCTGATATATAATTGCTCACTTGTAATTTAAAAAAAAAAAGGGCTATTTTTATATAATAACAAAATCAATTTGTTTTTATCAAACATTTTATGTTTAGCCTGTGTGTACTTTTATGGATGAATTAATTCCGAATAAAGATCATTTGAACTTGAACAGTTGCTTGAGTCCGAGGTTGGCGAGGTTGTCCAGCAGGGTGGTGGTGTTGGTGTCGTTATTGTTCTCCAGGTGGAAGTTGAAGTCCCCTAGGTGGATGTAGTCAGCGGAGGGGAGGGCGTGCGGGCTGACGAAGTCTGCGATGTCTTCTCTGAATTGTGTGCGTGGCCCTGGGGGTCTGTAGATGAGGGTGTCTCTGATGGTCGTCTTGGGGTCGGTGTGTATCTGGAAGTGGAGGTGTTCTGCGGCGGTGAGGGTGTCGTCGGAGTTGGTCGTGATGCCAATGGTGTTCTTGCGTACGATGGCGATGCCTCCTCCGGTCGGGTTGACGCGGTCCCTCCTGGTGATCTTGTACTTGTCCGGGATGGCGATGGCGATGTCAGGGGCTGAGGAGGCGTTCATCCAGGTTTCCGTGAGGAAGGCGACATCTGGTGACGTTGTGTCGAGGAGGTTCCAGAGTTGTGTCTGTGGACGGAGCAGGATGCACTTGAGGTGGTTGTTGCTGGTGCTCGGTTTGGCGGGTGCGGTGCAGGTTCGGAGGCAGGTGAAGCGGCAGGCTTTGCAGGTGAAGGATCCGTGGGTGCGTTTCAGGGTGGCTCAGTAGCAGGCGGTGTTCCGGCCGGCATTGAATGCGTTGAGGGTGGCGGCGTCGTAGGTCCGTCGGGTGGTCTTGCAGCGGCGGGGGCCAGGGGTCCTGGCACTGGGAGTGGGCCAGGCGCAGACGGGTACAGACGGGTTTGCCTTTGGCGCGCCTTCGGCGCACAATCGGCGCGCCCACTGCGCATGACCGCTGCGCGTGCGCATGGGCATCATAAGTAAGGAGCCGGGAGGGAGGGTCAGCTGGGTGGCGGGAGCGGGGCGGCGAATGGGCTGGCGGGGGGCGTGGCCGCAGGGAGGCAGTGACGGGAAGAGTCTGGGGCGGGCGGGCGGCTCAGCGGCGGCTGGGTCACCCGAAGCAGAAACAGAACAGGAAGGCGGCAAAAACAGGCAGCAGGCAGCAGTGGAGCGTGGGGGCGACCTAGCAGCTCACCACAGCAAGTCCCGAAGGAAGTCATCTCCCAAGATGACACACTGACTAGACGCTGTCATCCTCCTGCTGAGAATCCAGCTCCAGTATATCTGACCTCCCTCACGGGGCGTTGGGAAATCGAGTCCCGGGAAAGAGATACCAACCTCTCTCATTCTAAGGTATGGAGATGATCAGAGTCTAGAGAAACCTTTGGCAATTGCTAGACCTTGGTTAGGTACACTGGGGTAGGCGTATTTTAGAAGCACTAGTTGAGTATTTTAACCTGTGTTATTTATGTATGTATTTTTATATATGTCATAGCAACAGACCATGCTATTACAGTATTATATATATTACTGTTTATGTTGCACGCATCATACTTCGCACGATTGTAGCAGTTCATATCTCTTAAATGAGAAAGAAGACTGTTCAATAACCCCCTTTTTATTGAAACGCCCGTCTCTCTATTTTTATGCAACTCTGTAGAAAAGAAGCATGCATGATTGACTGAGCGAAATAGTTATCTATTGTTTGCACTACTCTGAAGATATTGTTTCGACTCCAAGGGTAACAAAGTTGTCTATGCGGTTGTCAGAGACTAGTCCCTTCTTGTTAATTTGAAAACGTTTCTAGTGACTTCTGAATTAGCTGGCACACACACAATTAAGTTTAATATACTCGATAGAGACATACTGACGTCAGTCCTATGTCAAAACTATACTGCATGTTATTCCAATGGGCAGAGCCTATTAGGGATATAGGAACTACACTACAAGTTCCTTACTGCTACAGGGTAGGTGATGCAGTGGTTTAAAGTGTGATACCTTGGTTCCTTACTGTGGAGGGGCATTGATGAGGTGTTGAAAGTCAAGTTGTGAGGCTTCTGTTTCGCGGCGGCGATGTTGAACCCGGCCACGGGTGTCGGAGCGTTGCACCACCGACTTCGGTGCTCAATACTACTGTAGTGGCAGATCTTCTGAGGCACTGCACCATTGTCAGAGCCTGTGGTGCAAGTCGCAGTCAGTGCATTGAGTTGCACCATGGCTCTGATGCAGGCTGTGGTGTAGCATCAGAGTTGCAGACAGGTGCCGGTTCCTAAGTTGATTGGTGTCAATGCCTTGGGTCTGGCTTAGTAACACCCCAAACTCAGGACCCAGGAACTGAAATTGGAACCATTTGGCAAGTAGGGCTCCTTAGCAGAGGGGCCCAGAGATTCCAGGTGAAGCCTTTTATGCCCTGAGAATTCTTCACAGGAGACAATCTCAACTTAAGCACTTGAAGAACATTGGAAGCAGGAAGTAGAAAGCAAAGTCCAGCCCTTTCACTTCCAGGACTGACGCAGCAAGCACCAAGCCAACACAGCAAAGCAAACAGGCAATGTGTAAATATTTGTGCATACACACACAGTAACACAGTGAAAACACCACAAAAGGACTCCACACCAGTTTAGAAAGATAGGCAATATTTATTTGAATCAAATAAGACCAAAATGACAAAAATATAACATACACAAATCAAGATATCACTTTTTAAAGATTGAATCAAGTGTAACTCTTAGAAATCAAAAATAGACCCAACTGCAGCTATGTGGTCAGGAAAACATCCTTTACAACGCAACTTTTACCACGCAAGGCTTTTACATCGCAACTTTTACAACGCAAACCATTACAACGCATTGCGCTGGGGGGCGCTCTAGGATAGGGAATAGATTTAATTTACTATCCAACACCTCCCTACTATCCACGGGGACTGAAGTTGGAATAGTAAATTAAACTATTCACTATCCAACACCCCAAAGCGCTATGCGTTTTAAAGGCATGCGTTGTAAAAAGTGCGATGTAAAAGCATGCGTGGTAAAAGCATGCGTTGTAATGTCATACATCCATATGGTCAGGGTCAACGTTGATGACTTCACAAAGTCAGTCCAACCTCGATTCAGCTAGGACCAGTTGTCAGGCAGACCCCAATACAGTACCTTGGAGGAGTCATAAAAAAAAATATGCAAGACACAGGGGAGCTGTGGCATTGCGGGGGTTGGTGTTGAGGTGGTTCCTTACTGTTTCAGGAAAGGTGATGTGTTGCTTCCTTACTGCCGGGCAGGTGACAGGTGTGTCAGTTCCTTACTGCTACAGGGGAGGTGATGCAGTGGCTGCAGGTGTGGTACCTTGGTTGCTTACTGTGGAGCAGCATCGATGAGGTGTCGAAAGTCAAGCTGTGAGGCTTCTGTTTTGCGGCGTGAATTTTAAACTCTGCCACAGATGTCAGAGCGTTGCACCACAGACTTCAGTGCTTGATACTCCTGTAGTGGCAGATCTTCTGAGGTACTGCATCATTGTCAGAGCCTGCCGTGCAAGTTGCATTCAGTGCATTGAGTGGGACGACTGCTCCTATGCAGGCAGCAGGGCAGCATCAGAGTTGGAGACAGGCGCTGGTTTCGAAGTCATTTGGTGTCACTGCTTTGGGCCTGGCTTAGTAACACCCCACACTCACTTCAAAGGGCCAAGGAACTGGAATATGCACCACTTGGCAAGTAGGGCTCCTCAGCAGAGGGGACAAGGGATTGATGGCCCTGAGACTTCTTAACAGTATTAAATCTCAACTCGAGCACTTGGAGAACCTTGGAAGCAGGATGTAGAAAGCAAAGTCCAGTCCTTTCACTCCCAGGAAGAAGCAGCATGCAGCAGGCCAACACAGCAAAGCAAACATCAAAGAGGCAGTAGCTCCTGACAGCTATCCAGCTCTTTTTCCTGACAGAATGTCCTCAACCCAGAAGTGTTCTGAGTTTATGGTACTACAGGTCCAATACTTATACCCATTTTAGCCTTTGAAGTAGGCAACCTTTGAAGAAAAGTCTTTGTGGTGCACAAGACCCTGCCCTGGCTCCAGACACACTGCGGGGGTGGTGACTTATTTGTGTGAGGACAGGCACAGCCCTATTCAGGTGTCAATGTCAACTCCTCCCAGCATACTAACTCAGGAAGACCCATCAGCCTGGTCAACAGCCGGGTCTGGTAGCTTAGTGGACTAATATGTCCACAGTAGAGGCCTGTGTTCGACCTCATGGTCACAGGTTCAAATCACAGCTGGTCCACTCAGCTTTCCGTCCTTCTAATGTCGATAGAATGAGTACCATTGAGTTGGGTAACAATAAACATCAGTTATTCCATGCCAAGAGGCATATGGTAAATGTGTTGTAGTGTAGTTCCTATAGTACCCCTGCAGGACCTGCGCTTTTGGATAACATGCACTGTGGGACTGGTGGCAGACTGATTCTGAGCACCCCACAATGTCTGTTAGCCTGTTTGCATTAGCTAGCTCACAGTGCCACTAGAATCTCCTTTTTATCAGAGTGATTAGTTTTTGGCAACCTAAGAACACGACAACCCTGATTCCTCAGACTTGTGGAAACAATGTACTACTTTTCGCTCAGTCACTCGTGCCCGCTCATTTGGTCTCAGATAGTTACACAGAAGAAACAGTTGAGCGTGTTTACAATAAGAATTTATTGCACAGTTGTTCTTCTACTGTAAACTATATGTGCTGCGACAACTGTTAAACAGTAGCAGAGATATATGATCAGCAGAAGAGTGAGTAAAAAGGGATAGTAGTGCTCTACTATTTTGCAATACCCATGAACATAGACATGAATATAAAATGCATTTATAAAATAAAGCGCATACTCCTACGATGCCTGGCTAGATGTACCTAAGTGTACCTAGCATGTGAGTAGGTGTGAAAGAAGCCAAGAATCCTGCTAGGATTTAGTCCAACTCCATTACCTCAATAATGAGAGTGTGTGTCCTCGTCCTGTTCTCAGGTTGGACGCCCCGCAAGGGATGATTAGACCACTGTCAGCTGGAACGACTGCATGCAGGAGCCTCAGCGTCTCTGGTCAGTGTGTCGGCCTGGCAGTCTTGATTCCCTCTAAATACTGATAGCAAGAGGTGCTGTATTTATACAGAAAAGTTTATGAAGTCCCTTAATCCCCTGTTCTTGTGTTAGCCATTGTTGGGTATGAGGATGACGTATTAGAGGAACCTTGTGCTTAGATAGTAGGAAGGTGGTGTACAGCCCTCCATGGGGTCCAAGTAGCCTCATGAATTATTCATTCATGCAGTGTCAGTCTAAGGATGAAATCATAGAACACTATTGTTCAGGAAAAACCCTCCTTTTGCACTCAGGCCTAGAACTAGGTAAAAGATTCGGTCCAAAAAAGGCGTTAAACTCTTATAAGGCGTTTTGTCCTTAAAAAAGCTTGTTAGGTTGTAATGTAGGGGAGGTGATGTAGGTGAAAGGGTATGATGTTCCCTGCGCCTATATTAGTGTACCTATATGAAACATAACAGTGTGCTTTACAAATACATGTTATGTTACGGTTATGGGCCATCAGAATTTGCAGGGCACACCTCAGCTCCCTTCATGTGACTGTCTAGAGTGAATACACAAACAGCCCAATTGTAATTCGGACCCAGAAATATTTTCAGAGACAGGCAGAGGCACATAATGGTTAAGGAAAAGTCCAAGTTTCTAAAAGTAAAAATAGAAGAAATAGAAAAGTGGCATTTTCAGACTGCATTTTAAAAACCAGCTCCACTAAAATATGTATTTTAAAATTGTGATTCCAGAGACACCAAACAACTATCAGCTCCCAAGTGCCAAATACACTTGTAAGATGTTACAAGGCATTTCCAATGCTAACCTATGGGAGAGATAGGCCTTGCTGTGGTGAAAAAACGAAAGTAGTCATATTTCACTACCTGGACATGTAAAACACAACAGTACATGGCTTACCATTTAAATACACTGCACCCTGCCCATGGGGCTATCATGGGTCTACCTTAGGGGTACCTTACATGTCTTAAAAGGGAAAGTTTAGGCCTGGCAAGTGGGTGCACTTAATAATTCACACCAAAAATGGATCAAACACTTAGAGGGACAGATGTGGTAAAAACAATGCTAACTCACTGACACAGGATCTTCTTAACTAAACAATAGCCCACACCAGCCCCACTACCTACCCTGACATGAAAGGAACATCAACATCATCATAATGTGAGTCTTAGTTAGAACAATGTCTGTCCCAGGATAGGTAGTACTAGTATGCACTAAGTGGCCTGATGCACAAATGTAAAGTAACACTTTTCATGTAAGTTTACTCTTGCAGTGTAACTGTACTCCAATAATGTTATGAATAATAATTTCATGAGTAGTAACTAAATAGTAATAATAGTAACTCCTTTTAAAGTGATAGAAGTTACTTACTACTCACAAAGTTACTAATCATAAAGAAAAGTTACTGATAGAAATGTTACTAGTCATAAACGTATACTGCAGTTAAGTGTAACTTACTTTGCCTCTGTGAATCAGACCTTGTGTAGCTTACTACGGGCCTGATTTAGAGTTCAGCAGATGGGTTACTCCATCATAGAAATGACAAATATCCCATACGCTGTATTACAAGGGCATTATATCAAATGGCACTTGGAATACGGTGGATGGGAAATCTGTTGCGTTTGTGATGGAGTAACCTGTGTGCCAATCTCTAAATCTGGCCCAAAATCTATGCAACATGTAGTAACCTTCTCCTGAATCCTGAATCCTGACTCTTGACCCAAGGCTTTTGTAAACTTTGTTTTATTATTTTCAATAAATAAATAGTTACTAGCTCCCCAGATTACTTAAGAGTTACTACTGCTAGTTGCTGTTTTTAATATCACTTCTTTGTCATGAAGGTGTGGTCTCAGTCTTTATTTACCCACTAACTCTATGTTTAATTTCAGTCTAGTTGCCTGTGATGGCTAATCCTTCTAATGATCCTACAGTTGAGGTTCACCTCACAAGCATCATTGGTAACAGGTGGGATTGAGACCTTGCTTTGTGACGTCTACCCTGTTAGCACTAGACCATTACTACCACCAGCCTTAAGAAGGCCCTTTGGGAAACCCTGCAATAAGGTTTGGGAAGATTGAGAGAGGTAGCAGACGTCACTTAATCTATTTCCGTAAGAATTAGTTAAGAACTTAGTACTGAAGTTGTATTCGGAAATGAGAGATAGATAAGATTTAGATTTGTGTATGTTGGTGTCAGACCTAATTAATGGTCAATGGTTCAGAGGGTAGGATAAAGGCAGTAACTAAAAAGTATATAGTATCATTGATAGGTGGCAGGATGCTGAAAAACATCATCTAGCAATAAAGTCAAACAGAATTAATCGTTTTTGTGTTCTCGGTATCACTTTGGTAGCAGGGTATGCTGGACTTCAGGAAGCGGTAAGTAGCATCCTGAATAATAAATACATGGCAAGGGACTGCAGGCAGGTAAAAGCTAGGGGGGAAACTTTATGTATAGTATAATGTGTGGCAATTTCTGAGGACAGCGTCTTTCTCTTGTCACTAAACCACCATCTTACACTAACTAGCAATCCTTGCCTTTTCCTCTTCCTCCTCCAAGGCCACCAGTCAGCGTTATTCAGTGTTAGAATAGAAATGATTTTGTTTGTGTACTGTTCTATGTAAGTTAGCATTCGCAGCACCATTTTGTATTTGGGTGCCATTTTGAATCGTGTTCGAAACTAATCTTTTACTATTTCTGAGAAGCAGCCTTTTCTAGGTTATGTTTCTTCAAAGCTGAGTTTTGCTGCACTAATGAATGCACTGTTCTTATTAGTGCATACCTTTCCCTTTAGATAGAGGTATTCTCCCACTTGTCTAGTGGCAGGCATGAGCAAAATGGCCTTGACTGATAGATAGTGTGTGCCTGGCTTTAGAATCGAAACTTATTCCTTGTGTTCTTCTGTCCAGCTGCATCTGCTTGGAAAAATCCATTGTTGTCGTTCCTTCATTGGTCCTGAAATGTACATAATGTATCTTTATGCTTTTTGATGTCAGTCCCTCTGCAGCATTCTTAGCGACTGGGCAGACTGGGCTCCACTCTGAGTGTAACTGAATAAATAGATATTAGTTTGTATTCTCTACTGTCTAACTGACTCTTCATTTGGTATGGAAGGCTGAAGAGACCCGGTTGACCCTAATCGGGCCACTTCCTTCAGTTCAGTTAGTGCCCAAACAGGGACGGACTCCTTTGAGTAAGTGACCCATCCCCTTCTGCGGACGGGGGGAGGTCAAGGCCATCGTCGGGTCGGACTGACGGTTCACGGATACCTGTAGGAGGAGCATTGATTGCTCGTAGCTGCCACTTCCATCCTACTGGACGGTGCCTCGTCCAGTGGTAATCCCAACTGGGGTCCTAAACGGTGAAACCCTTTGATCCTACCGTTTGATTTGAAGAGTCGCAGTGGAGAATTAGTTTTTTTGACCTGAATATATCAGGTGAGTTTGTTTTGGTTCTTTGTGGATATGGTACCATTTTGGTTTGTATTTGGTACGGCCTGAAGATTGTTTTGGGGATAAAAGCATTTGCAGTTGCTTTGCCAGGCATAAATAGTGAACTTGTTTGCTTTTGAGAATGCCTGGGTTCAGTAAACATTTGTACTGTTGTGCTGTCGTTGTTGTTCTGTGGATGCTCGATTGCAAGAAGCTCAGCCGGTGCCTCCAGAAGGCACTCAAAATGTTGATATGTATGTGAAGCATGGTCTTGTCCCTATTATGTTTAGTACATTATGGCACAAATATATCAGGGACAACACTGAGTTGCAGTGGCTGTTAACAGGCACTTTCGATGAACAAAAGATTGGGTATTTACAGGAACAGTTATTTAAAAGAAGAAGTAGAGAGTTTGATTCTCTCAGAACGTGGCAGAAGGCAGCTAGGCAGAAACGACTGAAGTCCTAGAAAGAGGCCCGGGAAGGGAAAATGCAGACATTGGCTCAGAAAGCTGTAGCATATGATAGACAAAAACAAGAAAAGGGAGTTGAATGGGAAGAAAGGAGGTTTTGATTACATATTGATAAATCATATTTGTCTCTTGTTTTAAATTTCCAGATGTCAGTCGGCTCAAGCTGCTGAGCTTGTTGCCCTAATACGAGCTTGTGAATTAAGTGAGGGTACTTGTTGTCAATATTTATACTGACAGCCAGTATTCCTTCGAAGTTGAGCACAATATTGGACAACTCTGGGCTGAGAGAGGGTTTTTTACTTCCCATGGCACTAAAATTCAGCATGGGCACCTTATATTGAGGCTCTTGCCCGCTTTTGCTTTTACACTCCCTAAGAAATTGGCCATAGTAAAGTGTAGCGCCCATCTGCAAATGACTGATGATGTAGGTAGGGGAAATGCTTTTGCAGATCAGACAGCGAAGGACACGGCACAGACTAAAGTGAAAAGAATGTTTGTAGCAGGTCCTGTTAGGTGGGTGCCTGAAGTTGCCATGTTTGAGGACACACTTGAAAATGTGAAAGAGATACAAAATGAGGCCACAATAGAAGATTTAGCAGTGTGGCAAGTAAGTACAGCATAACTGAACGATGAGGGATGTTGAATTGATAAGTCAGGAAAGCAGAGATGGATGTTGCGTGATGCGTATGTTCTTCCTGTAGTCATGATGGCTCATGGCCCAGCCCATATTAGTGCTAACGGTATTTGCAAGTTTTTTTACCATGTATGGCAAAATCATGATATTTCATAGACAGCTGCACATTTAGTGAAGTGCTGTATGGCGTGTATGATGCACAATTCTGCAAAGGGTACCCCTACACCGTCTGGTAATTTTTCACCACCCATTTTCACTTTTGAGGTCCTTCAGATGGATAATAAAGAATTAGTAAGGAGCAACAATTTGAAGTATGTTTTGGTGGTTGCCTGTGCATTCAGTAAATGGGTTGAGGCTTATCCCACTAAGGACAATACAGCCATCACAACTTCAAAGGTACTCCAGAAGGAGTTATTTCCTCGTTTCGGCTTGCTCCGTTTGATCTTTCAATGCAAAAGTGATTTAATTGATTTGTAATGGTCTATCCATTAAACAGAAGTTCCATGCTGCCTATCATCCACAGTCAGCAGGTTTGGTTGAAAATTACAAGGGTACTCTCAAACTCAATTGGCAAAAATTCAGGAGACCACAGGGTTAAATTGGCCAGATGCCTTACCATTAGCTCTTTTGTCAACAAGAACAACAGCCCATTCTAGGACAGGATTGTCACCGTACAAGATCATGTTTGGATGCCCGGCAAATGTCTGGGGGGTCCCGCGCCCTCAGTGGCTCTCTGATATTGAGCAGCCATTGTTGATTGACTATCTTTGCCAGTTAACTGAAAGTCTGCATTCTATTCACCAACAGGTCTGGGAAACCCTGCCATCGGGGGGCCCGGACACAACATTCAGCCTGGGGACTACAGCCGCATAAAGAATTTCCAGCAAACAAGAGTTTAGAGCTGCGTTGGAAAAGACCAGAGCAGGTATTCTTAGCTACACGTACAGCAGTCAAGGTCGCTGCCCGTAAGAACTGGGTACATGTGACTCACTGTCGCAGAATACCTCTACCTTTGCCCTATGATCAATGGACGAAGGATGGAATAGGGGACTCTGAGTGTAAGACGGTGCCTCGGTTTGTCCCCTTCAGTGATGCTAGGCTCACCTGGACACGAACGGATGAGGAAAATGATGAAGTGCTAAATGCAGCAGTTCCTCCGGAAATACGAGCTATCCAGGAGCCTCTTTTTATTGATCTTTCAGTGCCTGGAGTTACTAGGTACAATTTGCGTCCTCGGATGGGGTACAGTGCACAAAAAGAGAAGAAAGATGAGTTAGAGTTGGACTGTGTAAGTCAGGGTGTACTTTGCTGTAGTTTCAACAGAGTTAGTTTAGGGTGATGAGAGATGTGTCCACTGTGTGATCATTGGACAGGATAGATCCAACCAATCCCCTTGGGGTGTTTTATCCTGATCGACATGGGAACACGAACTTAAGACAGAGCAAGCTCCACTGCCGGTGCTCAAGGGTGGCAACATTTTTGATGAATAGGAGCCTGTACCAGTGAGGCTCTGACAGACCCTGGGAACATACATTTCTCTTGTTTGCAATTTGTTCCCATTTCACCCTTTGATATGCATCCTTTGGCAGAATGGTTGCTGAGGAAGACTAGCCAGTAATTCTCCCTGTTCACACATATGTACATTAGTCTCCATAGAAAAAAGTTTTTGTAGTTTTGTTGCTATTGATCTTGCGTGGGGTGTCATGGGTTTTGGAAAATGATCAGACTATTTCATCAGGCATTAATGAGAAGGTTATCTCTCAAGTTCGAGAAAAAAGGGCAGCCCAAGTAATATCTTTCTAGATATACACCAGAGGTTTTTGGAAGAAGGGACTGCTTGTTACCCTACTGATTCTGTTACCAGTCTATGGACTGCATACCCATTGTCTTTAGTGAATTATACATATACTAAACCCCCTGATTTTTGTAGAAATAAAAGGAGTATTTGGATCTGGTTATTCGGGACCATGCCTGTATCAACGAAAACCCTGGGCGAGGGCTATCTTGGCTGCAATAACAATACCTATTGTGATAATTTGTAATATGGAAGAACAGAACATTACATTGATGGGTAAGCATTACAAAGAATTGACAATCTCCCGGCAGGCTGGTTATTATACTGCTTGTTGTCCTGTTTTCAATAGTACTGACACGTCATTGTATATAAATTGTATTGTATATAAATTGTTCTGGATTAGTGATGCATAAGGAGACAATCTCTTTGGTAAGGGCGGATGATCCAAGCACTGTCGGAATGAATACTCAATATTCTGCTGTAGATTATGATAGACCGATTTATGCACACCCAGGTTTCTTCCTTTTGTGTAATGGAACTTATTCTAATATGTATAATGGAACAAGTAATGTGGCAATTGGGATGGTGCTACCTTTGGGTGTGCCTTGCAAACATGTCAAGCCTATACTAAAGTGGGTTAAAGGACACTAACGAAGGAATTTTGTGAAGGGGTGACAGATCTTGAAGTCAAAGATTATAGTAATGGTATTACTGTCAGACACAGTCTCTCCATAATTACATTTGGTGATACTGCTATGGCGAGGGGAGAGACAGCTAGAGAATATGTTGATGTAAGCTGCAGATATTGTCTAACTCTACAGTAGCAGCTTTATGTGACATCACCACCCAATTGGAAAGTATGCAATTATATTCTGAGCAGACAAGATATGCAGTTGATTTCATCCTAGCTAGGAGTGGTGGTGTGTGCGCAGTAGTAGGAGATCAGTGTGTAGTCGGGATCACCTATATGGAAAAGAATATTACCCAATACATTTTAGACATTCTAAAAAATGTTAAAGGAATGGAAAGTGGCAACTGGAGTTGATCACTTTTTGCCAGTTGGTGCTGGATCCTTGAAAAGGTGGTTTATTTCATCATAATTTTTGTCTCTTGTTGTGTCCTTGTTCAGTGTGTTCCCTTCTGTTGTTCTTATTGTACCTGCTTTCTCATTCCTAAGAAAAGCATATCGATTCATGACACAAATGCTTCAATTATGTTGCAAAAAGAGGTAGACGGCTCCCTGCGCCTCATTACAAGTAATAGAGAATAGATTTTTTAAGTCTTTTACCTTGCTACCTCAGTCATATTTGAATTATGTGCTTCATATGAAACTGGCATTACCTTATATCATGGACTCTATTAAAATGGCACCACTCCTACTGTGGCATTTGATCTGGAGGTGGGACACAGTCGCCCGTACGCAAAATTAAATAGCTACTATTTTAAAGTCAGTTAACCACAGCAGGATTAGATGGATAAAATACATGGAGTCAGGATTATTTGCACTCGGTTTAAGTCGCCTTTTGAACGATCCCTCTACCTGTAAATCCCTATCCAAGTGGAAGGTAACTGAGATTTTCATTAAGAGAGCCCAATATTTAAGAAGGGGAAAAAAAATTCCACACTCAGTCGGCACGACTGTATGATCTAACCCCAGTATAGGAGAAGCATAGCTATTATTGCTGATGTCACATTCCCACAGCACAAATATATCTTGCTTGGATTTAGTTTAAATCCGTTTCCTCCGATGGTGAGATATCCAGGGAAGAAACATAAACATTCAGAACTTTCTCTATGTCCGTGTGATAACTTATCTACATAGGATGATCTTCACGTTTTATTTTTTTGTGACTGCTACCATCAGGAAAGGCGTAATTTTATCGTACCAATTTGCAAGCACTACAATTTTATGGGCATGTATTAAAAAGAGGAAGCAGGTTAGCACATAAGACGACTTAAAAGTGATTTTCATACATTTTTATGGCATTATGTATATAGATGAAATGAATTTTTATGTAAACTCTATGGTAGCATATTTTTAAAGTTCAGGTTTTAAACTATTTTTATAATGCCTTGTTCTAAAATGTGATTGTAAATATTTTTCTGACACTTTTATGATCTTATGTGTAAGATCAAATAAAGGATTTGATTGATTTTTTTCATCATTGTTTTTGTCTCTTGTGGTGTCCTTGTTCCTGGTGTTCCCTTCTGTTGTTCTTATTGTACCACCTTTCTCATTCCTAAGAAAAGTATATCGATTCATGACACAAAGGATTCCTGCTGTTGAGAATATGGAATGAGTATATAGTCATATTGTGTATGTATGCGTGTGTATATATATATATATATATAAATTCACTGAAAAAATCAAGTAAACAGTCAATTACACTGCTACTAAATCCTCCATCCAAATATTTTTATTATATATATCCACTCATTCTTCAATGTAAATTGCTATATATATAATGCATATTTAAATAACGAAGCAAACCACATTCACTGGATGATGTCATCAGTGATGTCATCAGTGATGTCATTTGAGATGTCATCAGTGATGTCACTGACCATGTCATGAATGATCTAATATGTGACATCATCAGCAGTGGATTGCGGGTGCGCGAAATATAGTTAGTACAACTAACTATATAGGAGCAATTTCATTGGTTTTGTATGAGTAAAATGTCCAGCTAACTATAACACCACTAAAACTTATAGTTTTTTGAGTGAATTTCAAAGGTTTTTTAAAAACTAATTCCTAACTATATAACTCCTGAAACCTATTGTTTTTTGAGTGAATTTCAAAGGTTTTTTAAAATGCGAATTCCTAACTATATAAGGCCTGAAACCTATGGTTTTTTCAGTGAATTTCAAAGGTTTTTTAAATGCTGATTCCTAACTATATAAGGCCTGAAACCTATGTTTTTTTCAGTGAATTTCAAAGGTTTTTTAAATGCTAATTCCTAACTATATAAGGCCTGAAACCTATGGTTTTTTTCAGTGTTTTTTAAAAATGATTGGTTAACTGGCTTATTAAGTGTATCTTAGTGAATACATATATTAGCGAGTAATGTTTAAATATTTAAATATATGCATGAGTGATGTAATATGTGACGTCATCAGCAGTGCATTGCAGACGTGCAAGTTATAGTGAGTCCAACTAACTATAACGTGGGAATGTCAATGGTTTTATAAGAGTAAAATTTCCAGCTAACTATAACTGGGGTGAAACCTATGGTTTTTTCAGTGAATATATATATATACAACATTTCTATGGCAAAATGAAACCCCTCATTTTGTTCCTTTTCAAATTAAATGTATTAAGTGTTACCACTTTATTCCAATCAAGATGACTTCAGGTGTGCCATACTTTTGTCATAAGTAAGACTGTTAGCGTTCTAGTTGTTCTTTAGAACACTCTGGGACATTCTGTCATTGGGCTATAGTTGGGCTACATCTGGCTGATATTTGGGCTACATTTGGGCTCTTTTGTCTCTGGTGGCCATCTTGGGAGACTGCATATCAGAATTTGTTTAATGAAATATAAGAGGATTTGAGAAGTCACTCAAAATGTGCCCTAATTTTTCTTTCTTCAGCACTAATCATAATTGCTATGGCAAAGTGAACCCCCTCATTTTGTTCCTTTGCAAATTAAATGTTTTAAGTGTTAACACTTTATTCCAATCAAGATGACTTCAGGTGTGCCATACTTTTGTCATAAGTAAGACTGTTAGCACTCTAGTTGTTCTTTAGAACACTCTGGGACATTCTGTCATTGGGCTATAGTTGGGCTACATCTGGCTGATATTTGGGCTACATTTGTTTTTTTTTGTCTCTGGTGGCCATCTTTGGGCTACATTGGGCTACATTGGGCTACATTGGGCTACATTTGGGCTCTAACATATATATATAGCCCAATGTAGCCCAATATATATTTTTTCAAAGTTAATTTTCGTAAAAACCACTGGAGCACATATCTTGAGACATAGCAAAGGCACATCAGGCGACCAGTCCCTACAATTTTGCCAAGTTTGGTGGAAAACCATTCAGCCGTTCGGGCTAAAAGTGAGTCCAACCGCCCTATGGAAATTAACATGGGGAAAACACGTTTTGGGACCCCCCTTTTATCTCGGCCCCCGCTTGACGAATCCCCCCCCCCCGCCGCGAGGCAAAGTTAAGGAAAATTTCAGGAAGATTCCTCAACCGGCGCCAAAGTTATTCCCAATAGAATGTTGCGATTTCCCTATGGAAAACAATCCTAACTATATATACCTCCTGGCTATCGCCAGGAGGTAATATATATACAGTAAGACTGTTAGCGTTCTAGTTGTTCTTTAGAACACTCTGGGACATTCTGTCATTGGGCTATAGTTGGGCTACATCTGGCTGATATTTGGGCTACATTTGGGCTCTTTTGTCTCGGGTGGCCATCTTGGGAGACTGCATATCAGAATTTTTTTAATGAAATATAAGAGGATTTGAGAAGTCACTCAAAATGTGCCCTAATTTTTCTTTCTTCAGCACTAATCATAATTGCTATGGCAAAATGAACCCCCTCATTTTGTTCCTTCGCAAATTAAATGTTTTAAGTGTTAACACTTTATTCCAATCAAGATGACTTCAGGTGTGCCATACTTTTGTCATAAGTAAGACTGTTAGCGCTCTAGTTGTTCTTTAGAACACTCTGGGACATTCTGTCATTGGGCTATAGTTGGGCTACATCTGGCTGATATTTGGGCTACATTTGGTTTTGTTTGTCTCTGGTGGCCATCTTTGGGCTACATTGGGCTACATTGGGCGACATTGGGCTACATTTGGGCTCTAACATATATATAGCCCAATGTGTTCTTTAGAACACTCTGGGATATTCTGTCATTGGGCTATAGTTGGGCTACGTCTGGCTGATATTTGGGCTACATTTGTTTTTTTCCATCTTTGGGCTACATTGGGCTACATTGGGCTACATTGGGCTACATTTGGGCTCTAACATATATGTAGCCCAATATATATTTTTTCCAAAGTTAATTTTCGTAAAAACCACTGGAGCACATATCTTGAGACATAGCAAAGGCACATCGGGCTACCAGTCCCTACAATTTTGCCAAGTTTGGTGGAAAACCATTCAGCCGTTCGGGCTAAAAGTGAGTCCAACCGCCCTATGGAAATTAACATGGGGAAAACACGTTTTGGGACCCCCCTTTTATCTCGGCCCCCGCTTGACAAATCCCCCCCAAACTTTCAGGGAAGGAGCGGAGCGCCACGAGGCAAAGTTAAGGAAAAGTTCAGGAAGATTCCTCAACCGACGCCAAAGTTATTCCCAATAGAATGTTGCGGTTTCCCTATGGAAAACAATCCTAACTATATATACCTACTGGCTATCGCCATTAGGTAATATACATATATATATATATATATATCAAACCAAAGGTTTCACACATGTTATAGTTAGCTGGACATTTCACTCATACATAACCTTTGAAATTCCCCCGTTATAGCTAGTTCAGCTAACTATAACTCACACGCCCGCAAAGCACTGCTGATGACGTCTCATATTACATCACTCATGACATGGTCAGTGACATCACTCATGACATCACTGGTGCCATCTCAAATGACATCACTGATGACATCTTTGATGACATCATCCAGTGAATGTGGTTTTTCTGAAAATTAAATATGTTTTATATATCTATATCTTAAGTTTTTTTGAAGAATAAATGGGTATATAAGTGTATAAATTGATCATGTTTTTGTAAAATTGATTGTTTAGCTGACTGATTAAGTGTATCTTAGTGAATACATGGGTTTGCGAGTAATTTTTAAATATATAAATATCTGTATCAGTCTCTCACTTTGTGTATAAATGACTGCCTGGGTTGGTGAGTACCTACATGAGTGTCTATTTGGATTATTAGTTGGTTTTTTGAGTATCAGTATGAGTGTCTGTATAGGGGTATTACTTAGCGCATAGATGCATGAATGAGTGACTCACTGTATGTGTTTTAAAGACAGCATCTGTGCAGGACTGAATGGGTGGATGAGTGTGTGTATGGGTGTGTCAGTGAGTGAATGACTGTCTCAATAGTGTCTTTATGAGTAACTACATATGTTTTAATCTAGTATATGTGAGTATTGATGTATATAAGTGATTATATGTGAGAGTGAGAGATTGGAAGAGTTCCTGTATAAATAAGTATGTGTTTCTATAAGTGATTGTTTAAGAGAGTAAGGGGGTCATTAGGATGGCGGATTTCCTGCATACTCCGGGCCGGCGGAAGCCACCGCCGGCCCGGAGTATGCGGGAAATCCGCCGAGGAGGCCTGAAAGACCCACCGCCAAATCAGGATGGCTGGTGGGTCTCCCAATCCGTCCGCCGCTTTTCCACCGTGGTCGGAAGGCGACCACGGCGGAAAAGCAATAACATGGCTGGCGGTGTCTATCAGACACCGCCAGCCATATTAGGATGCAGGGTGAGTCATGCTTTTCCGCGGCGGCTTTTCCGCCGTGGAAAAGCATACGGACAGTCACTTTGGGGGCCCGTTGCGGGCCCCCTGGGTGAAGGTTGCGTGGGGGGTGCACATGGGGGGTACCTATGGTACCCCCCTGCCCTTGCGTGCACGAAGCGGCAGGCACCACGCGGTGCCTGCCGCTTTGTGCATGCAAATGCACACCTTTCGTTTTTTGCATTGCGGCGGATGCTGCTTCAAGCAGCATCCGCCGCAATGTAAAACATACAGGATGTGACCGCCAGGGTGGCGGTCACATCCTACTTGCTATGGAGGGACCGCCGCTGCCCATGCGGACGGTCCCTCAAACTCAGGGGTGGCGGACGGACGCAAGTCCGTCCGCCATCCTAATGACCCCCTAAGTATGTGTATGTTTCTGTAAAAGTAAGTGTAGTGGTGTGTGTATAGCTGTATATGCAAATAAATGGATGTTTGATAGTTTATTTGCATGTGTGAGTATGTGTGTGAGTAACTCTATGGATGAGTGTCGGTGTGTAACAGAATGTATAGGTGTATGAGTACATATGATGAGTGAGTACATGTTTGAGGGACTTTATAGAACTGTTGGTGGATGAGTGGATGTGTATGTAGATGGTGGAATTATTGAATAAGTTGTTGTAACTGGTATTGGTATCTCTATTTTTTTGAAAATGTTAGTTTCTATTTTTCAATGTGTGTATCAAAGGTTATATATTACGCTGAGAGGAGGTCTGCCACTCTTTCACAAGGATGATGTCATCAGTGATGTCATTTGAGATGTCATCAGTGATGTCATGAGTGATGTCACTGACCATGTCATGAGTGATGTAAAATGTGACATCATCAGCAGTGCATTGCGGGCGCGCGAGTTATAGTTAGCTAAACTAACTATAACGGGGTAATGTCAAAGGTTTTGTATGAGTGAAATGTCCAGCTAACTATAACATGTGTGAAATCTATGGTTTTTCTGTGAATTTCTAAGGTTTTTTGAATGCTAATTCGTAACTCTAACGTGGCTGAAACCTATGTTTTTTTCTGTGTATTTGCAAGGTTTTTAAAATGCTAATTCCTAACTATAACGTGTGTGAAACCTATGTTTTTTTAAGTGAATTTCAAAGGTTTTGTAAATGATAATTATTAAATGTATTAATTATTATATTTCTTTCTTTATATACTAATTTCTTAAATTTTTGTTATAAATACTTATATTTATTTTATTTTTAAAATTATATTACATATTCTTATTGTAAAAAAAATAACAAAACTAAATTGCGAAATATTTTTGGGATAAATTGTTTTTTTTCTCCAATATATTAAAATTGAATTCTATATAATTCCCTTTCCATTGTTTTTTTGGTAATCGTACCATACGCGTACGGTAATGGAATTACTACACATTCATTCTGAGAAACTTTTATACACTAACATAGAAATATATTTCTTTCTTTGACCAGTGAAGGTAGTTCTAAAAAAAACTGGGTTTTTTTGTGTTTTTAGTTTTCAATTTTTTTTGTGTTTTGTCAACAAGTATTTATTTAAACCAAAAAAAAATGGAACTGGAACCCAAAAATTGTCCAACAGGAACAAAAGAATGAAAAAAAGAACTAATGTCGAGGACACCAATGCTCCTGAATCCAGCGTCTTATCAGGTCGATAGACTGTTCCCCATAACACAAAAGTTTATCGCAATACATGCATACAATTTTAACTTCACCAAAGTCACGATCAATTTGTGGGTGTGGACTGCTTGCTGAAAATGCTGCTACAGCTGTTGATGTGCTTGGTGCAGTAGCAGGTGGACGGTCCTGCAACCGCCGTCTTGCAGCTCGAGCAAAGTTGTTGGGGTGCAAGTTCTTCACGTGTCGCACCATATTTGCTGTGCCAAAGGAGTATTTTTTAGATGGATAACCCCTTGAAAGAGTTGTTTGGCAAATTTTACAGGTTACTTTTGGAGCATTAACCTTTTTTTGTCCTTCTGGAAAAGTAAAAAACTTCCAAATTAGAGCTTCTTTCCTCTTCTTTGGAGGTTCTTCAGGAATGAAATCTCCCTCTGAAGAATGGCTGGAAGATGAGTACATTGCTGTTATTATGGTGATCTTCCGTCTATTTGACAAGATTCTCAAAAGAGATGCTTCTTCTTAGAAAGTCAAAGTAGAATGACTAAAATGGGACGCAACTTTCAATAGTTGCAATAGGAAGTATTATGAACCAATCAAATCTTTTCTTTTAAAGTCACATGGCTTTGCGTACGCTTATTGTGTGCTTATGGTGCTCCTACAATACGAGTACGCATGACGTTCTGCCGTGATTTGTGTAATTGTTTTTAAAAGTGATATACGATTGTTAAAAGTAAAAAAAAACAAGTTTCATAATTATCCCAGATAATGTCTTCCCTTAGTATGTACGTTAAATACATAAATATATGTTTTTAAAGAACTAGAAACATTAGCCCCTTTCGCGTACGTGACATCACACGGAAGCTTTGATGCAACACGGAACGTCAAAGCATATTCATACCGTATTCGCGGGTACGCTGAATATGTTTAGCAGTACAAAGTACGGTGCGATCACCCTCTCAGTAACAAATCAGAGCACAGGGCGCGCTAACGAGATTGATTAAAAGTGGTCACTCATTGGAGATCAGACTCTGGGCCTGCCTCTGCACACATGATAACCTTGCCCCCGTCTCTCTCAGTTGTTAATTGTTGGTGCACACACTCACACTTGCACATGTGCGGTGCACGCCCATCCACACTCCACAGATGGCACCACCTAGGTTAGCTTGCTATCACTAAGCCTGGAAACCAATATATTAGCCAAAGGAAGGTCCCCAAGGGACATTATTCTTGTAGAGCGTGAAAACGCTACCAATGATGGCCTAGGGCTTGATTTGGTCAGCCCCCGCGGTTCCCATATAATGTGGGCACTGATGTGACCACGCTCTCTTTTGCCTGCCTGTACTGGGATGACAGACAAACGGTCGTCGTCGATTTTACTACCAACTGTTTGGTCGAGTGGAGGAGGACTCATGACACTCGACGTGGTGTCACTGCTGCAGCCACCCAGCCAGAACACCATAGGCGCGGAGGCAGCGGCACCCGCGCGCAGCCCACCTCACGCCCAGCCAAAGTCCCGGTCTTTGAACACAAGACAAAAGATGACAGAAGCAAAGGTAAGAAAAGCCATCACAACATCAGCCTCCGCTGTAAATTGTACCTGCATGATAGTATTTTTTTTACTGCGTCACGTGGCCCTCCCAGCTCTGATTTGGTTTATTTGTGCTTCATCCTATTTACTCCCTCCTAATCCTCCCGTGACTTTTTCTATTTATTGCTACCTCACGTGGCCTTCCCAGGCATCTATTTTTATTGATGGTACTGGATGATATTTAATTCCTTTTGCGTCACGGGACCCAGCTAGGCCTCTGTTTAATAATTTATGCGTTAATGGATTTCTATGTTGGATTTTTGAAGTGTGTCACGTGCTTTCGTGTCTGTTCTTAGACATTTTACGTGCTTGATGTTATTTTTTTCTTTGTCACGTGGCCCTCCCAGCTCTGTTTTGCTTTATTTTTGTGGGGTACATGCTTTGTGGTTCATCGTACTTGCTCCCTCCTAATTCTCCCATGACTTTTAATATTTATTACTGCCTCACGTGGCCTTCCCAGCCCTCTATTCTTATTGATCCTACTTGCATGATCCTATTATTTCCTTCTGCGTCACGGGGCCCTCCTAGGCCTTTCTTTAATAAATTGTGCGTGCATGAATTTCTGTCTTGTATTTTTGAAGTGTGTCACTTGCTTTCGTGTCTGTTCTTAGAAATTTTAAGTGCTTGATGGTATTTTTTTCTGCCTCACGTGGCCCTCCCAGCTCTGTTTTGCTTTATTTTTGTGGGGTACATGCTTTGTGGTTCATCGTATTTACTCCTTCCTAATTCTCCCATGACTTTTAATATTTATTACTCCCTCACGTGGCATTCCCAGGCATCTATTCTTATTGATCGTACTTGCATGATCTTATTATTTACTTCCTTCTGCGTCACTTGGCCCTCCCAGCTCTGTTTTGCTTTATTTTTGTGGGGTACATGCTTTGTGGTTCATCGTATTTGCTCCCTCCTAATTCTCTCATGATTTTTAATATTTATTACTGCTTCACGTGGCCTTTCCAGGCCTCTCTTCTTATTGATCGGACTTGCATGTTCCTATTATTTAATTCCTTCTGCGTCATGGGGCCCTCCTAGGTCTCTCTTTAATAAAATGTGCATGCATGAATTTCTATGTCATATTTTTAAAGCATGTCACGTGCTTTCGTCTCGGTTCTTTTAAATTTTACGTGCTTGATGGTATTTTTTTCTGCATCACGTGGCCCTCCCCACTCTGTTTTGCTTTATTTTTGTGGGGTACATGCTTTGTGGTTCATCGTATGTGCTCCCTCCTAATTCTCCCATGACTTTTAATATGTATTACTACCTCACATAGCCTTCCCAGGCCTGTTTTCTTATATATTATGCTTTCATAAATATATATATTGCATTTTTGTGCTACGCAACGTGCTTTGTGTTTCAACGTACGTACTCTCTTCTAATCATCATATTTTCTCCCTTTTAATCCTCCGCTGACTTTTAACATTTCTTGCTTCCCCACGTGACCTATAGTTGTTTTTTTTAGCTCTAGTTGGCCTACAAAAGTTTTGGCTCCTCAGACTAGCATAATTGATGATAATTGCTGGGTCTGTAAAATTGGCACTACGGGTGTTGTACTTGCCCTTTATTTTGCTTAGGTTCCCTAATCATTTTTTCCTCTATCGTACATCTTTTTATGACATGCTTTCACCAAAATACATGTATTAGACACTTCACCACTTCATGATCAGTCTTTAAGTGCAATTGTTGCCTTTTGAAAGTGTAATGGTAATTGTCTGTCCATGATTAAAATGTTAGTCTTGATAGATATGTATACTACGTATACCAGGGCTGCTCATGTAAATGCTACCAGCGGGCCTACAGCAGTAATTGTACCACCCACACAAGTAACCCTAAATATAAAACTCAAGCCTATCACTGCAGTGCCTCAGCGCCCTTTGTTAAACTGTCATGTTTTCAAACTGCATCCATTTGACAGGCCTTACCTGTGTCTTTGTATGTTCTGTACTCTATATCCCTCGCTTAAACTACATTAATGTAAGAATGGTATTTCTGATTAACTTTTTGTGTTTGAGAAAGGTTTGTGGCAGGTTGTTAAACTAATTTCTTCTTTAAGAAATATTACTTTTTCAAAACTTCAAAATTAATTTCAGGAAGCATAACGAGTGATAATTCACCAGCACCTTTACCATCTTCAGGATTTGTTCCATCTTCAGGACCTGTTCCATCTTCACGACCTGTTCCATCTTCATCACCTGTTCCATCTTCATCACCTGTTCCATCTTCAGCACCTGTATCAGGTACACCATGTTATCCATCTGCAGCATCTAGTCAATCTATGTTCCTGAAAAAAGTTTTAAATGTGTAGTAGAAACCAGTAATAAAACTATTGGAAGAAATAGGGTGGCGCTTTAAAATATACTACAGTTCTTTTTGGTCACTTAAAACGGACCAATGGATAGTTGCTGAAGTTACTTTCTGCTACATGTAAATTGTGCATACTATGGCTAATAGCGTATGATGTACATACTGGTTCCTCTTTAGAAGCTCATGTGCTTAGAAATATTTTTACAGGTAATCAATGCCTTCCTCTCAAAAATATGTTTCTCAAGACAAAATGTATGTATATTTTCATTCCTATTACAGTTACTTATCTTTAAGTAATAATTTCCCATCAATGTGTTTAATGAAATTCTCTGCTCTGAAACCTATGATTGCTTTAACATTCAGGTTCGTCTTTTGCTCAACATATACATTTGTTATTATGTTTTCAATTTGCAGAATGCTACCCAACTCAACAGCCAGTTGCCCAGATTTTTACTTATGTAATATTTCTGGGGAATTATCGACTGAAAATTGCAATGAACCTAATGGAGTCATCACGTTTGACTTTAACATTTCAATAAGCTCTCACACTCCAGTGTTGTCCTGAACATTGGATTCTTCTTTATTTTGTTTTTTCATAGAAGATCTTTCATAAATAAAGACATATCATTACTTTTTAACATATTATAGTAAGATATTGTCATTATAGTTGTGAATTTTCAATATTGTTTGAAGTGAAGCCATTTGAATATGTTTGCAACAGTTGTAACTGTCTCTAAACCTGGATGTGAAAAGACCTAGACTCATGCATAATATATTGCAAACTAATTTTTTAATTGTTAGCATTGCTGTTATGATATGCTAATGTACTCCTTTATTTACATTTAGAGTCTGTTGAAAAGAATTGAGGTGTCTGCAACCAAGATACTTCAACATACGTGCAAAAGTTAATGGTAAGTACCCTCAATGAGTGTAAATGCAGAATATCAAAATTAAGTGATAAAAGTCTGCAGTTCACATTTGTCTGATGCAGGGTGTATCTTAGTATGACCAAGATAACTGAGGCATTTGCAAGGGTCTTTTTAGAGTTACGTCCGCCATGTTGGAAAGCTGGCAATGCACCCTTCCTATTTGTGGATTAATTACCACTTTCCCACTAAGGGGTCGATTCCGATCCGGTAAAATCCCCGTCCGTGCGATTCGTATCCGGAGCCGTTTCCGTACGACTCGTACACACACCGTACGACTCGGCGAGTACGATCCAGACCGGGTGATCGGGACGCTATTCGTACGGTCCACGTCAGGTAAGGGCGATTCGTACGGAAAAGCGCACAATCACATACACACCGTACGGCACGTACCCCCCATGATCGTAGGGGTACGGCGCGTACCCCTGCGATCATGGGGGGTATGTGCCGTACACCCAGCGGACATGGGGTACGTCCCGTACACCCACCGTTCATGGGGTACGCACCGTACCCCATGTACGCTGGGTGTACGGCACGTACCCCCCATGATCGCAGGGGTACGCGCCGTACCCCTGCGATCATGGGGGGTACGTGCCGTACCCGGGGGGGCGTTCCGTACCTGTTTTGGCGCGAACTCTGCGTTTACGACTGTTTTCAGCTCCCGTAGGAAAAGGGTCGTACGGTGCGTACCCGACACGAATCGTACTTGCTGGGTCGTAAAAACCAGCCGCGAACCGTTGTGATGTCGCGTACAGCGGGTTCCGAGTGAGACTCGTACGGAGATTTGAGTCGTACGGAGTCCTGTACGACTCGTACGGAGTTCGGCACCTGGTACGGATCGTACTTCGTCGTACGTACGGGACATCTACGGGTACGATTCGTACGGGGAAAAAATGCTCCGTACGACGATTCGGAGCGCATTTTACCGGATCGGAATCGACCCCTTGGTGTTGAGAGATCACTATGTTTACCATGTAATTACATATAAAGTTTTCATTTCAAAAAGCTATTGACCGGGGGCTTGGCTAGCCAAGCAAGATGGCCGCAGCCTAGTGGAACTCCCAGGGTGAGGCCGACTCCCCGTAAATCCGTACATCAATCCGCATAAAATACTGTACCCAGAGCCTGAAATTGAGTTGCGGAGGTGGAGCGGAATTGAATGACCCCAGACTGGGGCCCTCCGAGCCTGGACTAGTGAGTTACCACTGGCGAACAGTTACGGCCTAGGCGCACGGTTCCAGCTGCGGCCTAAATTTTGAGGCTGAGCCAGCGTGCCTACGGTGCGACCGGCTGGATGAGGAGGCGGAGAGGCAACAAACACCAGAGGTGAGAGTGCACATCATGAGGGATCAGTGACGGCGCTATCGGCAACTGCCTGACTTGCGGGGTGACGGTGTGAGGACTCACACTCCGCCCGGATACCGATGATGGCGGCCGGGCCCGGCAGGCAGCGGAAGTGAGGGCTGGCGGCGTGGGGTCGAGTTGGCGCTGCACTGGCCTGGAAGCGGCGCTACCGGAGCCCAGCACGGTATACCCGTGGGACTGCTGTGCCGGACCACATGCACACAGCAACCACTCGTAAAGGGCCTGCTGTGAGCGGCGGCGTGAGTCGCTACAACGAGCAGAGAAGAGGAGCAGTTACACTATGGTACCAGGTGATTAGATCGAGGGTTGCCTGCACAGCACTCCTAGCTCAGGCAGCTCCGGACAAGGGGGACCCAGGAGCAAAATTGAATTGGGCTGAGCTGCGCAGAGGCGTATGTGCGAGGCGAATAAGATTGGGGAAACGTGGATCAAGCATGGGACCAGCGCTTCAGGTGCCATACAACGCCCCACCTTCCCTCCCAAGATACAGGAATGTCACTGCAGGAGGGTGTCCGGGCTTGAGAAATTGCGGCGTAAACATAAGGGCCCTCGGTGGAGGCATGCAAACTCCCCAGTCTAAATAAAGCCGCAACAATCCTGTGGAAGTGCTAGAGAGGCCTGTAGAGGCTGCTAAGTGAACAATGAGCGGCAAAGGTTCCCGCGCGACCCAACAAGGCAGACTCAACAAGTTTGCTTATGCTAACAACTTTCCCCCATTGGCAGACCCCAAGGGGACGGGGGCTAAAGGAGCAGAGGATGAAGGGGGCTTCAAAGTGACGCTGGAGGATGTAACGGTGGCCCTACACCAGGTGCAAACCACGGTAGGTACAATATCAATGGACATAACGTTCCTTCGAGCGGATTTCCAGAAAATGTCAGCAAGAGTAACTGAAGTAGAACAGGTGACAACATCTCTCACTAAGGACACTACGCTACTGATTAAGAAAGTGACGCAACTGGAGGCTGACAACAAACGTATGGCGGCAAAGCTGGACGAACAAGAAGGGCGCTCCCGCCGAAATAATGTTTGAAGAACGGGACTTCCGGAGTCCGAGGGGGGACCCGCTATGGAACTCTACGTTGAAGATCTCATAAAGGACAAGCTGCAACCTAAAGAGCTATCAACCTTCTTTTCTGTGGAGTGGGCGCACAGGGTACCAGGAGGACGACCGAGGCCTGGAGCTCCCCCACGGCTGGTACTGGCCCGCATATTAAATTTTCGGGACAGAGATGCCAGTCTTCAGACGGCATGGGTGGCGCCGCATATCCGAGTGCAAAACTCTGTGATCTCTTTCTTTCCGGACTACGCCACTGCATGCCGCAGAAGCTTCTTTGAGGTTAAGAAAACGCTGAGGTCCCATGAACTACCGTATTCAATGCTTTTTCCAGCAAAACTCAGAGTGGTGGCAGAAAAAAACATGGTTTTTCGACACGCCGGAAGAGGCACACAACTGGCTTGAGGGATGGCGGCTGGTGGAGAGGTCCGATCGAGCCGGAAGGAGGCGAAGACAACTGGGCAAAGAAGGTGATTCTGGAGACGTCGAACAAGAACTGGAAGAGGCGGAACGACTGAATAAGGACTCTGGGGAGTGAGATCCTCACGCGCAAGGGAAGTACCTCCTTTTCTTTTCATATAAGGGGAATGTACCTAGTTATCTGTCAGGGCCCACCTCAAACTGCTGATAGCAACAGACTCATTGATGGCTCGGGACTCTGGGACTTGAGGGACGAACAAACTTCCTTGAACTTTCCCACCCCTATACATACATGCAACCGAAGTTCCAGGGTTAGGGTTTTAAGCACTCTGCTAAGTTGGGGTGGCAGGCAGTTCTAGGTTCGCAAGGCAGGGAGGCAGGGAGGGGGATTTGGGGGGACTATGTTCATGTTTTGTGCTTAATGAATATGTTATGGACAAGTATAGATATGGTTGCACAGTGTCACTACTCACAGAAACACACATTAGCTCAAATATAGGGCAAGTCACTAGCATTTATAGAACTTCTCAGTATGCCAATGGGAGACGAATCACAGACTAACTCACAGGGGGCCTCCGACGCCACGACACCGTCCCTTTCCGTGCTCACATGGAATGTGCGCGGACTGGGCAAAAAAATTAAGCAAGGCTTGGTTCTGCAATGCATAAAAAGAGGAGAACCAGCAGTGGTACTACTGCAAGAGACGCACCTTACAGGCACATCTAGTAAAGCAATGGACAGATGGGGTTATAGAATGGTGGCCCACTCTAAATTTACATCAGGCTCTAGAGGGGTTGGAATAGCCGTTCCACCAATGCCTAGGTCCCCCAGCCTTCTCAGCAGGATCTTATGAGAGACGGTGTCAAATGCTGCTGAAAGATCCAGCAGCACTAACACCGCCCTCGACCCCCGGTCCAACGACCATCTCACCGAGTCAGCCATTTCAACAAGGGCTGACTCCATGCTGTGGCCTGACCGAAAGCCGTGCTGAGAGTCATGTAGGAGCCCATTGGACTCGATGTAATTTGCCAGCTGGGAGTGTACCAGTTTTTCGAGGATCTTGGCTGGGGCAGGCAGGAGAGAAATAGGTCTGTAGTTACTAGGGTTGTCGGGGTCCAAATTGGGTATTTTGAGAATGGGGATCAAAGAGGCGTGTTTCCATTTGGCGGGAAAGCAGCCCACCCTCAGGGATTCGTTCCAGATGTGGTTCAAGTAAGGATTGAGCAAGGGAGCCAGTTTCTTATATTGTTTTGCTGGCCAGGGATCATTAGGCGAACCAGACTTACATTTAAGTAGTTCTGCCATGGAGTCGGCTTCAGAAATGACTGCAAATTCTGTCAGAGTGGGGGACTGTAGCATGTGAGAAATAGATTCCTCTGTCGGATCATCTCTGACGGAGATTGGGAAGGAGGAGTAGATGGTCTCAATTTTTTCCTCAAAGAATTGTGAGAGTTTATCGCACAAAGACTGGGAGGCAGGCTGGATCCGAGTCAGCGCGTTGGGGTCCGTGAAGGATCTGACTATGCTGAAAATCTCCCTGGCGCCATTATTAGCATGTTTAATTCTAGAGGCCAGAAAGACCCTTTTGTGCTCCTCGATCATTCTGCGCTATTCTTTGAGGGCTGTCTTATAGATGGTTTTACTATCCAGGGAATAGTTCAGCCTCCAGAGGCGTTCTAGAGATTTGCACGCGGCCTTTTTCTGACGGAGCTCATTGGAATACCAAGGTGCAGATGGTGTAGCCCTGTAGGTTTTAATAGGTTTAAGTGGAGCCAGAGCCTCTAGGGCTTGACTAATCCAGGCATCCAGGTGGTCAATACCAGTGTCTGGGCCAGACGACGGCATGGGTTGGGAATTTTTTAAGTGTTCCTGGAGCGTTTCAGGGGTGATACAGCTCCAGTTTCTGCCTGATGCTGTAGGGGGGATAGTGGGTCTAGTGGAACAGAAAATACCTATCTCAATAGGGATGAGGAAATGATCCGACCAAATGACCGGAATAGGGGAGGCTGCCCGAATACTGGGCAGGTTGGAACAGATCAATTCTAGAGTGTGTCCTGCTTTGTGCGTGGGTAAAGCAATTTTTTGCACTAGATTGCAAGCCGCCAGCGTGGAGATAAAATTTTGGCTGTGCGAGCAGGATTCCTCATTTGCGTGGAGATTGAAGTCCCCTAAAGCAGTGAAATTGGCGTAGCGTGTGCTAAGCTGGATAATATGGTCTGCCAGGGCCGGCAGAAGGGAAGTGTTGGAGTGGGGGGGGGCGGTAGACAAGTATTCCCGAGCAGGAGGTAGACGGGGAGGTTTTCACATTGAAGGGTAAACCTTCTATACAGTCAAGTGGGTCATAAAGAGGGAAGGTAGCTGTCCATTTGGATTTATGGATTAATGCAACGCCACCTCCCTGTTTACCATTGGGCCTATTGGCACAGACAATGCTATAACCCTCCGGAAGGGCGAGGGTGATGATGGGGTTCGTGGTGTCATTTAACCAAGTTTCTGTTAAGAAAAGCAGATCCCAGTTGTTATCTCGAACGGACTGCCAGATGTCAATGGCATGTTTACTCAATGATCTGCAGTTAATCAATGCAGCTCTGAGGGTGAAAAAGGGGCAGGCTCCATGAGTGGTGGCGGAGTTCAGAACGCGAGCCGGACTGTATGTATGATCGAGGGAAGGAAGGGAAAATTGGCAGACTTCGCATACAAAGGCAGAGCTCCAAGCATATGGGGTAGGCCAGGGGCAGATCAAACAGGGGGGGGGTCTCAGGGACATCAACTCAGTCCGAGTGTATGTTATGGTGATATCATTGGTGAATCGGGCAGGGGGACCGGCCCCGGCCGCGTCGTGATCGCGGACGAGCGCAGACGAGCTTGCCTTAAGCGTGCCTTCGGCGCACAATCGGCGCGCCCGCTGCGCTCGTCCGCTGCGCTTCCGGCACAAGAACATGTTTATAGGGCTGGAATGGTGACGGCGCAACAATTTTCCTACTCCTGGCTGAGCCTCAGGAGGGTCCAAGTTTTAACTGGGGCGCTTGTCAGATCAGCGCGCTTTGTACGAGTGGCCGGGGGCGTGGCTTGAAAAGGGGGCGTGGCCTAAAAGGGGGCGTGTCCCTCTGCTCGACGCGGGGAATGGCGGCCGACGAGGCTCCAAGGGTTCACCCTCTCCAGCGCTAAACTCCGCTGAGAGGGGATGCCTGCACGCAGTAATCAGCGCCAGAGGGCAGAGTAAGTGATTTTAAAAAGTAGTACAAACAGGTTAAAATTCAGTGCAAAATAAAAATGTTCCTACTCCCGGCTGAGCCTCAGGAGGGTCCAAGTTTTAACTGGGGCGCTTGTCAGATTAGCGCGCTTTGTACGAGTGGCCGGGGGCGTGGCTTGAAAAGGGGGCGTGGTCTAAAAGGGGCGTGTCCCTCTGCTCGGCGCAGGGAATGGCGGCCGACGAGGCTCCAAGGGTTCACCCTCTCCAGCGCTAAACTCCGCTGAGAGGGGATGCCTGCACGCGGTAATCAGCGCCAGAGGGCAGAGTAAGTGATTTTAAAAAGTAGTACAAACAGGTTAAAATTCAGTGCAAAATAACAATTTTCCTACTCCCGGCTGAGCCTCAGGAGGGTCCAAGTTCCCATGGGAAGTAAAGAATCCTCTTTCCTTCCACAAGCGACCGAAACTATGAGCCACGCCAAAGGCGTATTGGCTATCAGTCTAAACAGTCACTCTCTTTCCTTTAGCCAACACACACGCTCTCGTCAGTGCAATCAACTCAGCTGCTTGTGCTGAATTCTGTGTAATGCGTGCAGTTTCCACTACTATATGCAAAGTAGTAACAGCATAAGCTGCAGTTTTTTCGCCATTAGGAAGCTTGAAGCAAGACCCATCTACCCATAGGATCCCATCCGGGTCCATGAGTGGTGTATCGTTTAAATATATTCTGCCTTTAGTTTCTTTTTCTGTACAAAGAAAACAATCATGCTCTTCTTGTGTATTTTTCTCTTCTGGAATGGGTAACAAAGTTGCTGGATTTAGAACATTACATCGTTTGATATGTATATGACTAGCCAAAAGCGTCAACTCATACCCTGACAAACGAGCACTAGTGAGATGCTGCGTCTTCGTTCTATTCAAGAGAGTATCCACTGCATGTGGTACCATGACAACAAGAGTATGATCCAACACCAATCCAGCAGATTGACGAATGGAGATCGCTGCTGCTGCTGCTGCTCTGAGACAACGAGGCAATGCCTTGGCTACTGGATCCAATGTAGCCGAAAAATAGGCACATGGCCTGTAACCGGAGTATGAAAGGCTTACTATAATCTGGAGTACCCAACACAGGAGCAGAACACAAAGCAGTACGTAAATCGGAAAAACTCTTCTGACATTCATCTGTCTAAGGAAGAGGTTGGGGTGTGTCTTTCAGAGTAAGTGCCAACAAAGGTTTAGCCAACAAAGAAAAATTCGGAATCCACTGTCTACAATAAGAGGTAATGCCCAAAAAGGCATGCACCTCCCTTTGTGTGGATGGTACAGACATTCGTGCAATTGCATGAATTCGTTCTGGGGTCAATCACCTTCCCTCCCTCGACAAGAGATGACCTAAATAGGTAACCTCTTGGCGGCAATATTGTAATTTAGAAGGTGACACTTTGTGATGTAAATCAGACAAATGACACAAAAGCGAAACAGTTACAGTGTTACAAACGTCCTCCGAATCAGCAGCCACTAACAGATCATCCAATACGGAATAAGAGTAGCACCATGAGGTACAGAAAAGGCATCAAGCTGAGATTTCAAAGCCTGACTATAAATGGAGGGACTCTCAAAAAAACCTTGAGGTGCACGTTTAAATCGAAAACTTCGGCCTCCGAGAGAGAAACCAAAGAGATCCCTACTCTCCTCAGCAATAGGAATGCTAAAGAAAGCATTTTTTAGATCGATAACCGAGAACCAACTAGCTGAAGCAGGGGTCAATGTGAGTAAAGCTGTAATGTCTGGAACAACAGGAAACTGAGTGACAACAATTTTGTTGACCTCTCGAAGATCAATCACAAAACGATATACAGGAGGCTTAGAAGGATCAGTACGTTTAAGAACAGGCAAAACTGGACTATTGCAAACATTTCCTCTTGTTTCTTCAATCACATCCTTCTGAACTAAATCATGAACAATAGCCAACAGAGCTCTTTCGCCGCCGTTAGCGATCTTATATTGAGGAATGCGAGGCAACTTAACATCAGGCTTGACAGTAATCACATAAGGTGGAATCTTGAGCAAACCAACATCATTCGGACCCGTGGCCCAAAGCGTAACAGGAAGTGAACGCAACTCAAGTGGCAGCTGATCTTTAGACAAATACATAGGAGAAACCAATTTATCACCCAAAGTGAGATGTACACCAGAGGGGGAACAATACAGCGTTGCATGTAGTCATTTCAATAAATCCAAACCCAACAAATTCTCGCCACAACCAGTCGTTAAAATGAGCGGGGATTCCAAGTTATAAGGACCAATAGAAAGAGGCAAAGGAGAAGAAACCGGATTGCGAACTGGGGCGCCAGAGAATCCTACAGAAACATTCGTTAACCCAGACAAAGGTGCCCCAGGGAGTTTGGAGTGAATAATAGAACTCCTCATCGCACCAGTATCCAAAAGAAACGGCACTGAAACACCTAATGCAACAACATTAACATAAGGCCCATTCTGATCAACTGGAACTGATACCACTCCCTTGCTTTGTCCATGGCTGTCCTAGCTAGTATGAAAATCGGGATTTTCGCTTTCAGTACAATAATCATCATTATAATATTGTGCGGACTGTGAATGCTGTTGATCAAAATAATTCATAGTATTCTGAGGAGGAAAAGAACGCTGTTCCTGAGACAGCGCACCTCGTAATCAAAGAATCAGGTTTAGCACCACCTACTTGTGCAGTATCTGCGGCAACGATAGCTGCCCAATTCCCACCTAAAGCTTGATCGTGGTCTTCCCTACGAATCTGAGCCCACAACGCTTGAGGGACCACATTTCCCATCAGCAAATCAATATCCGCTAAATTCATGATACATGCATCAACAGTCTTGGACAGCTCTTTATAATACCCTGCAGGATTCTTAAGAGGGTCTGGTAAAGACTGTTTAAGCGTTAAGACTTCAGATCGTTTCCGAGGGACATGTACCCATATACGCTGGAAATGAGCAGGGACAGGCGGATGAGCGTTTGGATCTGCATCTCTCCATATTGGAGGAACTTCTCGCATAGGATAGTGTTTCATTGTACGCCGAAAGAGGCTTGAGAGAAAAGGGAAGACCTAAAATTAACAAGCGTCTGGAAAGCATCCTCAACATCGGAACCCACAATAAGTCCTTTGTCAAATTTAGCCTGTACGTCAAACAAACCCTGGGGAGCTGGATCCAAATTCATATCCTCCCATCCTTTGACAAGAATGTCACACATGACATCAAAAACATATCTCTGCGTGGGCGCATTCCATTGAGGGAAAGAACCAAAATATCACGCACATTATACTGCGGACCCTTCATGATCCAATTGTGAGCTAGAAAGTCCAACCTAACTCGTTCGTCAGGACCTGGAATTTGACTACGAGATTGCCTTCTAGATGGACCAGGAGTAAAAGAAAAAGACCCAAAGAGAGGTGAGAGAAAACCAGAAACAGTATCGACTAGTCGTTTACGAGCTGTAGGAGAATCTGTCAATAAAACAGGAGACAATATATTAGGCACGTCAGACGAAGGACTAGTAGATAGAAGAGGAACAAACGGTAAGGGAGACTGAGGTACCGAAGTCGGTGGCAAAAGAGGTGGAGGCGGAATTACTGGAAGAGGCAATTGTGGAAGAATTGGAACAACTGGTTGAGCAACTGGTGGCTGAACAACAGGTTGTAATGGGGGTGCATTAGCACCTAATACATAAGGCGGAGGTAATCTCAACAAATGAGACATTAAAGTATCTTCGTCAAGATCTTTAACATGTGGGGAAGAAGGCAATACAGGATAACATTTATATATTGCCATACGATGCTGTCTATCTGAGACTTCAATCATCTGATCTGTCTCATTATTCTTAAACTGTTGAACAGCCTGTAAAATCATCATATCTTGCTTTTTCTTATCTCTTTTAGCCTGTTTAATTTCTTTCTGTTTGGCTTCCTTACGCCACAGGTGGAAAGAGTCAAACATTGCCGGCCGGGCTTTTCTCTTAAACAAAATTGTTTCTAAGTTATCTAATATATCGGGCTCAAAGCTACCATTTTGTGGCCACTGCAAAACAATATCTTTCTTTGTATATCGGATCCATGTTTCATTAAAAATAATGGGGCCAAGACCATGTTTCGAATAGAGCTCATAAGTGGGAGTTCCAACCGGAGGAATCGGACAAGAATCCTCTAGCCGGGAATCCCTAGTACAGTCAAAACAGCAGAACTTCCTAAATTTACTAAGCCCAGGCATTTTGTAACGAACTGGACTATTCACAAACTTCAAGGGGGTGTAAAGCGATGAGCACAGTACAAACGTACTTGCCCCTTGGCTTCGACTAATGCATTTGCTGAATAACAAAGACAAAAACAAAAGAGTGGGTGCTACCCACAAATACTTAACTAAATGTTTTCGTACGCCAACAGGTGTTTGTCTAACGTCTAACGATACCAATCATCACCAGAGTCGTCAGCAGCTGTCGGAAAGGAGTATCCGCGCTGCAAAAGACCTTCGGTCCATTTCGACCTACAGGGGTCGCTAGACGTGGTTCGCGATTCCTCCAGAATTTTCTTGCGAAGCTCCTCTCGATCCTCAGGCTGAACCGCTACCACCAAAGCCGCCCACACGTTGGGACGCCAATTGGAGAACCGGGCCTTATGGGCCCAGCGGCGCAGGGCACGCCTAAAATCCACCTGCCTTGTGAGACAGAGACACAAGATACTCTGTTGGGGGTAGAAAATCAGGTTTATTAGCTGCAGCTAAGCACAGTTGTCCTAGAAGTACACCGATGGTAGATTCTCAGGAGACTGCCACTTAACTCCGTGGCTCACAATCTCTTACAGTACACATATTTACAATGGCTACTCCCAAAACATACAAAATTGACAAATAAGAAGAGTTCGAAAACAAGCTATCAAGTATCTTATACACGCCCTCCTTTCAGACCCTGTATGCTCTCCTCCCCTCAAGTTAATCAACACTAGTGCCCGTAATTCAATTTGCAGGTGGTAGAACATGTTTGCGTGTTTCAAAGGATAGTTTGTGTAATAAGAGAATACACGAAGAGAATAGCAAAGGCCAGTCAAATAAGATAAAGTAAGAAAGAATGGTGGGACCCAAACAGTAGAGTAAGACAAGGATTAATCAGTCAAGACATGGATTAACGAACTCGGCCAGACCCTGACATCGGTTTCGTAAACAAGGACGAGGGTTTACTTTTTAACTAGGGAGACGCAAAGCAGCTGAAAAAGCAAAAACACTCCGTGCGCCGTGCTGTCTGAGTAAAAGGCAATACAAAATGGCGCCGGATACAAAATGGAGGCTAGATATGAAGCGAAGTCGAAAATCACAGAACCTCACCCTTTATTGAGCCTTTTGTTGTATCAACTACCCCGGCTGAAAGCAGTGGAAAATGTGCACACTTGCTGCCTTTCTTGGCTGGGGGTTATCAATTATTCTTGAATTTCATATTCTAATTCAAACTCATGGCCCTTTATCGAGCCTTTTTGTTGTAACTACTTCCCCGGCTAAAGGCACTGGGTAATTTGCACACTTTTGCAGCCTTTCTTATTTTTTACATTATTTATCTTCCACTCAATCAACACATCATCTACACATGCACACACCTACTTACTGTCTTTCTTAGCTATGGTTAACAACTATTCTTCTATTTCATATCTGTATTCAAAGTGCAGGCCCTTTATCGAGCCTTTTGTTGTAGCTACTACCCTGTCCGAAGGCAGTGGGAAATTTGCACACTTGCTGCCTTCATTTGGCTGGGGTTATCAATTATTATTGAATTTCATATTCTGATTCAAAGTCAAGACCCTTAATCGAGCCTTTTTGTTGTAGCTACTACCCCGGCAAAAGGCAGTGGGAAATTTGCACACTTGCTGCCTTTCTTGACTGAGGTTATCAATTATTCTTCTTGTAATACAAATTAAAAGTGCAGGCCCTTTATTGAAACTTCTTAGTAACTACTACCCGTGAATGGCAGTGGGTAACTTGCGCACTTACAGCCTTTCTTATTTTTTACATTATTGTTCTTCCACTCAATCAATACATCATCTACACGTACACACACCTACTTACTGCCTTTCTTGGCTATGGTTATCAACTATTATTCTATTTCATATTTGTATTCAAAGTAAAGGCCCTTTATCGAGCCTTTTTGTTGTAACAACTACCCCGGCCAAAGGCAGTAAGAAATTTGCACACTTGCTGCCTTTCTTGGCTGAGGTTATCAATTATTCTTGAATTTCATGTTCTGATTCAAAGTCAAAACCCTTTATCAAACCTTTTCATTGTACCCACTACCCCAGCCGAAGGCAGTGGGAAATTTGCACACTTGCTGCCTTTCTTGGCTGGGGTTATCAATTATTCTTCTTGTAATACAAATTCAAAGTGCAGGCCCTATACTGAGCCTTCTTGGTAACTATTAGTCGTGAATGGCAGTGGGTAATTTACGCACTTCCTGACGTTCATGTATAATAAAAAGCTTAACAAAAGTCTACCAATATTAAAAAAACAGCCAGTATGGTCTATGGTTGTCAAATCTTCTGTTTGTTTGAAGTTTGACACCTATCACACCAATAAAGATTTATGCATAAAGATTTGTCATTCAATTTTTTTCAAGTTCACAAAATTACACGACGTGCAGAAGAAGAGTAGTTCTTTTAATTTCAAAGATTTTCCCTCAGTCCAGCCAACACGTGTTTCGTCGATAGGGCTGAAACCCTCGACTTCATCAGGGCTGATGTCAGTTGCTAGTAAACTTTTGTACCTTCCTGCTGGTTATACTTCCGGCCCAGCTTATGGCATGGGCAATGATATTTCTTCTTTGTCAGTTCTTTAAGTCAGTATCAAGCGTCTCCACCTCCAATCGGTAATTTGCTCACAAAATACGGAAGACCGGTGATTGAGACAAGTGTTACTATTGCCGCCCCAGGACTCCGCAATATTGGGAGCGGGCGCAATCCTGACTCCGCCAATATTTGGGAGGAAGGACCCTTATTATTCTAAAAAATTTTGCCGGAACTCAAATAATAGATCACCGGAACACGGGATATTTGAAAGAATTACCGATTGGAGGTGGAGACGCTTGATACTGACTTAAAGAACTGACAAAGAAGAAATATCATTGCCCATGCCATAAGCTGGGCCGGAAGTATAACCAGCAGGAAGGTACAAAAGTTTACTAGCAACTGACATCAGCCCTGATGAAGTCGAGGGTTTCAGCCCTATCGACGAAACACGTGTTGGCTGGACTGAGGGAAAATCTTTGAAATTAAAAGAACTACTCTTCTTCTGCACGTCGTGTAATTTTGTGAACTTGAAAAAAATTGAATGACACATCTTTATGCATAAATCTTTATTGGTGTGATAGGTGTCAAACTTCAATCTGTGGATTACTGGTGGGGATGATGACAACCCATACCTAGGCACCCAATAACATATAGAATAAACAATATAAATATTTGCCCATATTTCGTGAAGCGCCAATTCCACCGAGACCAGTCATCCCCTAAACTCTCATCTTCTGTTTGTTATTCTAATTCAAAGTACAGGCCCTTTATTGAGCCTTCTTGGTAACTACTACCCATGAATGGCAGTGGGTAATTTGCACACATGCAGCCTTTCTTATTTTTTACATTATTTATCTTCCACTCAATCAACACATCATCTACACATACACACACCTACTTACTGTCTTTCTTAGCTATGGTTAACAACTATTCTTCTATTTCATATCTGTATTCAAAGTGCAGGCCCTTTATCGAGCCTTTTTGTTGTAGCTACTACCCTGTACGAAGGCAGTGGGAAATTTCCACACTTGCATCCTTTCTTGCGACGCACAGTCTGTGTAATGAGCTGGGTATCCAAAGATCTACTTCCCTGATAACGCAGTGGTTACTTTGTGAGTCTGCAGCCTTTCTTACTTTTTACCATATTCATCTTCCATTCAATGAACACATCATCCACACATACACATACTTACTTGCTGCCTTTCTTGTCTGGGGTTATCAATTACTCTTCAATTTCATATTCTGATTCTAAGTCAAGACCCTTTATCAAGCATTTTTGTTGTAACTACTTCCCCAGCTAAAGGCAGTGGGTAATTTGCACACTTGCAGTCTTTCTTATTTTCTAACTTATTCCTCTTCCACACAATCAACACATCACCTACACGTACATACACCTACTTGCTGCCTTTCTTGGTTATGGTTAACAACTGTTCTTCTATTTCATATTCGTATTCAAAGTGCAGGCCCTTTATCAAGCCTTTTTATTGTAACAACTGCCCCATCCGAAAGCAATAAGAAATTTGCATACATGCTGCCTTTCTTGGCCGGGGTTATCAATTATTGTTCAATTTCATATTGTGATTCAAAGTCAAGGCCCTTTATAGAGCCTTTTTGTTGTGGCTACTACCCCGGCCAAAGACAGCAGGAAATTTGCATACTTACTGCCTTTCTTGGCTGGGGTTATCAATTATTCTTCAAGTAATTCAAAGTTCAGGCTCTTTAGTGAACGTTCTTGGTAACTACTACCCGTGAATCGCAGTGTGTAATTTGCACATTTGCGTCCTTTCTTGCGTCCTTTCCACCACACAGTGTATGTACTTTGTGCACTTGCTTTACTCCTTACATGAGATACCCGTTTCTCAGGCTCCCACTGCGGAATCCAACTTTCCGTCTGTAATGGCCTGGAAAACCAAACACCAATTTCCTTTACAAGGCAGTGGGTTGTTTCCGCATCTGCTACCTTTCTTCCTTTTCGCCTTATTCTGCATCCACTACCTGAAACACACCTACCTGCTAACTTTCTTGCTGTCTTTGCCAAGTATTATTCTAATACAAAGTAGAGCCCCTGAAATGGCCCGGTGTTGTAATTTTTCAGCCCTACCGCCCACAGTGGTAACTTAGTGCACTTACATTGCTTGCTTCGAAGTGGTAGCCATTTCTCAGGCTCCCACTGCGAAATCTGATGCACAGTCTGTGTAATGAGCTAGGTATCCAAAGATCCACTTCCCTTACAAGGCAGTGGGTACTTTGTGCGTCTGCAGCCTTTCTAATTTTTCACCTTTCTTATCTTACAATCAATCAACACATCATCTACACATACACACACCTACTTGCTGCCTTTTTTGGCTGGGATTATAAATTATTGTTCAATTTCATATTCTGGTTCAAAGTCAACACCCTTTCTCGAGCCTTTTTGTTGTAGCTAATACCCCGGCCGAAGGCAGTAGCAAATTTGCACACTTGCTCCTTTCTTGACTGGGGTTACCAATTACTCTAAAAGTAGCTACAAGCTCAGGAACAATATTTTCATTTGGAAACAAATTGGAAAGTAATCGTCTCTGTAAAACGTCTTTGCCATGTTCGGTCATTTTTTCAATTCTTATATCTTGTAGAATAGTTCCATAATCAGCATCATATGCTTGTCGCATATTTGAAATAAATTCCTTATATTCAAAATATGACCAAATGTTAAACTTTCCAATGCTGCATTACATTGTTTACTTATACTACCTGTGGAGCATGACAACAAATTGGAATACCACAAGCTATCTGGAGAAGCTTGTTGTGAAGACTCTTGAAGAAAATGAAACTTCTCATTATTGATGACGTAAGTATGGTATCAAACTTAATGCTTGCCTTTGTGCATTTAAGAATGCAGCAAATTCTTAAAACAGAGTATGACATATTAGTCCCAATTTATTTAAGACAGAGACAATGGTACTATGTCCTCAGATTCTGTTAACTGTACAAAATAGCATTCATCGATGTTTGTGTCGAGTAGTTCCTTCGATATACATTGCGGACAGCAGGGTTCACAACTTCAATTCAGCTTTGCATGTAAATTTATCTTCAGTTTGTGTGCTGAGAACTGCCGTCAATCAATTCTGCGCTCAGTAGAGTTGACAACTAGATACCAAGAGCCCCAGCACTCCAGAAAACATTCAATACAATCTTGATTTATTTAAAACAGAGACAATTTCACAATGTCCTCAGATTTTCTTGAAGTTTGAACAGTAGAAAATTCAGCCTTCATTTATTTAATTTAGAGATATTTATATTGTATGTCTTATATTTGTTTAAATAAGTGACAAAAAGCATACCTCCATGTTTGTGTCAACTACTGCCTTCGATCTACACTACGGACAGCAGGGTTCACAACTTGAATTCAGCTTTCCATCTACAATATGGACAGCATTCAAATTAGCCTTGGTTTATGTAAGGCAGAGACAATTTTGTTAATGCATGCCACAAAAAACGTTCCTCAATGGCTATAATAAGTACTGCCTTCAAATGTACACTGCGATCAACAGACTTTAACGCTTGATGCCAGGAGCGCATAAGCACTACAGACAACAATAAATTCAGTCTCGATTTATTTAGGCAGAGACAATTGGACACAACTTGATTTATGTAAGGCAGAGACAATTTTGTTAATGGATGGCACAAGAAACATTCCTCAATGTCTGTACTAAGTACTACCTTCAAATGTACACTACGAACAACAGAGTTTACCACTTGGTACCAGGAGCACATCAGTACTACAGAAAACATTGAATCCAGCCTTCCTTTATTTAATGTAGAGACTAATGGATTCTATGTCTTCTGATTTTGTAATAGAATGTGACAAATAGCATTCATCTATAACTGTGCTCACTAGAGCCTTCAATCTACACTGCAGACAGCAGGGTTCACAACTTGAATTCAGCTTTCCATCCACACTAAGGCCAGCATTGATTCCAGCCTTGCTTTATTTAAGACAGAAACAATTGTACTGTGTCCTCAGATTCTGTTAACTGTGATAAAATAGCATTCATCGATCTTTGAGTCAACAACTTCCTTCAATCTACACTGCGGACAGCATGGCTTACAGCTTGAATTCAGCTTTGGATCTAAATTGGTCTTCGGTATCTGTGCTGAGAACTGCCTTCAATCTATTCTGCGGTCAGTAGAGTTCAAAACTTGATACCAGGAGCTAAGCTACTACAGAAAACATTGAATCCAGCGTTGCTTTATTTAAGGTAGAGACTATTGGATTCTATGTCTTCCGATTTTGTAAAAGAATGTCATAAATAGCATTCATCTATGACTGTGCTCACTAGAGCCTTCAATCTACACTGTGGACAGCAGAGTTTACAACTTGAATACAGCTTTCCATCTACACTAAGGGCAGCATTGAATCCAGCCTTGCTTTATTTAAGGTAGAGACAATTGTACTATGGCCTCAGATTCTGTTATCTGTGACAAAATAGCACTCATCAATCTTTGTGTCAACAACTGCCTTCAATCTAAACTGCGGACAGCAGGGTTCACAACTTGAATTCAGCTTTGGATCTAAATTTGTCTTCAGTATCTGTGCTGAGAACTGCCTTCAATCTATTCTGCGGTCAGTAGAATTGTATATATAGGAGGAGAAGAAATAACTGTAGAAGAAGAGATTCCACATCTGGACAAATTGAAAAAATAGATGACTCCAGAACTGAAGACATCTACGAACATTATAGTATTCATCCAGTTCATTCCAAAGAAGTAAAGGAGAATACTATAGAGTTATTCCAAATGAAAGAAGCAAAGGGAAGTCCCATTAGTGTATGCGAAAAAAGCTTGGAAACTCGTTTCCAACAGGAGAGGGAGGACGATATGATGACTCACCTATGCAGATTCCTGAATCTGAATACCGGACATCAAGGTTGTATGCAGAAGATCCAAGATTTTGACAATGTATTCCATATTTGTTTCATCTTTTGTTTAAGAGTGACTTGTCAGCATTTTCTTATGCAGTGAATCATATATTGAAAACAGGTGTACATCTGCAAAATGTTTTGGCAAAGGAATTTATGGATAAAGTACAACAGAAAGATGTTTTGGAATCTCAGCTAATTAATCTCAAATATACTAAATATTGAATACAAGACATCTGGAGAATTGTGCTCTTTGGATCCAGTTAATGTATACAGGTATTTCAATCATAGATTCGAAGCTATGATATCTTTTATTACCAATAAAAGCATTCTCCTCTTGGAAAGGTTTTGGATTTCTTTTGGAGAAAGGAGTATCAAGCTAAAGATGCTCCTCACATACATATGCTAATATGGATCAAACATGCTCCCAAATTTGCAACTAAGTCAGATGATACTGTGCTGTCTTTTATTGAAAAATATGCTACATGTGATATAACCAAAAGTACACAAGATAAGGACTTAAGACAACAAGTCTTACGATTACAAAGTCATCATTGTGGGAAATAGTGTCGTCGAAACTACAAATTGAAGAACAAGTTGTACACCAAATGTCGTTTTGGATTTCCACATACTGTAATATTGAAAGCAAGAGTGAACAGTTTTATGTAATCTTTGCAACAAACTATCACAAGAAAGTCTCTAAAAAATACCTACAACTTAAAAAGAAATTAACAGTCAAAATACATAAATGAGTACAAACCCAGTCATTTTGTCCATGTGGAATGCTAACATATACATTCAATATGTTGCAGACAATTCCGTTGCTGTTGCTCGATATGTAACACCCTACATAACAAAATCAGAAAGGACAGAATTGAAGGACATGTGAGAAGAGATTTCCCACAAGAAAAGTCTAACTAAGAAATTATATAGTTACAGTTTAAAGATGTTATCTCATCAAGAAATTGGAGCTTATGAATGTTCAGATCGCTTATCATCTGCAAGTCTTTACTCCAAATCTAGAAGAATTATTTGGGTGAGTCAAGGTCTTCATGCAACAGGAAATCGAGTACTTAAATCTGTACAAGTAATTGAATATTTAACTGAAAAAAAGCCAGAAAGTATACCTAATATAGTGTATTGGTTCATAACACTTCCTATTCCAACTGTTCAAAGATCCCTCCCTTTTTATTCATTCTACTTTGACTTCCTAAGAAGGACCATCTCTTCTGAGAATCCTGTCAAATAGAAGGAAGATCACCATAATAACAGCAATGGACTCATCTTCCAGCTATTCTTCAGCAGGAGATTTCATTCCTGAAGAGCCTCCAAAGAAGAAGAAAAAAGCTCTAATTTGGAAGTTATTTACTATCCCTGAAGGGCATAAAAAGGTTAATGCTCCGTTAGTAACCTATAAAATTTGCCAAACAACTCTTTAAAGGAGTAATCCATCCAAAAAACACTCCTTTGGCACACCAAGTATGATGCGACACGTCAAGAACTTGCACCCCAATAACTTTGCTCAAGCTCCAACATGGAGGGTACAGGAAAACCCACCTGCTGCTGCAGCAAGCACATCGAGTGCCGCAGCAGCATATTCAGCAAGCAATCCACACCCACAGATTGATCCTAATTTCGGTGAAGTTAACATTCTTTGCATTTATTGTGATGAACTTTTGTCTTACGGGGAACAGTCTATCGACCTAATAAAATGCAGGAAGCAGGAGCATCGCTGTGCTCAACATTACTTTTTTTGACATTATCTTGTAATTGGTATCAACTACCCCAGCCGAAAGCAGTGGTAAATTTGCACACTTGCTGCCTTTCTTGGCTGGGATTATCAATTATTCTTCAATTTCATATTCTGATTGAATGTCAAGGACCTTTATCGAGCCTTTTTGTCGTAGCTACTACTCCAGCCGAAGGTTAATGCTCCAAAAGTAATCTGTAAAATTTACCAAACAACTCTTTCAAAGGGTAATCCATTCAAAAAAGACTTCTTTGACATAGCAAATATAGTGCGACACATGAAGAACTTGCACCCCAACAACTTTGCTTGAGCTGCAACACCAAAATTGCAGGGCAACCCACCTGCTGCTGCACCAAGCACATCAACTGCTGCAACAGCATCTTCGGCAAGCAGTCCATACTCACATAATAATCTTGATTTTAGTAAACTTAAATTTCTATGCATTTATTGCGATGAACTTTTCTGTTACGTGAAACAGTCTATCAACTTCATAAAAGACAGGAAACAGAAACATATCTGTCCTCAACATTAGTCATTAGACATTTATCAAGCTTTTTTGTTGTAACTACCCCGACCGAAGGCAGTTGGAAATTTGCACACTTGTTGCCTTTCTTCACTGGGGTTATCAATTATTCTTCTTGTAATACAAATTCAAAGTGCACACCCTTTATTCAGCCTTATTGGTAACTACTTCCCATAAATTGCAGTGGGTAATTTCCACACTTGCATCCTTTCTTGCGACGCAGTCTGTTTAATGAGCTGGGTATCCAAAGATCTACTTCCATGATAAGACAATGGTTACTTTGCGCGTCTTCAGCCTTTCTAACTTTTTACCTTATTCATCTTCCATTCAATGAACACATCATCCACATATACACACACTTACTTGCTGCCTTTCTTGGCTGCGGTTATCAATTACTCTTCAATTTTATATTCTTATTCAAACTCAAGGCCCTTTATCGAGCCTTTTTAATGGAGATACTACCCCGGCAGAAGGCAGTGGGAAATTTGCACACTTGCTGCCTTTCTTCGCAGGGGTTATCAATTTTTGTTCAATTTCATATTCTCATTCAAAGTCATGGCCCTTTATTGAATCTTTTTGTTGTAGCTATCACCCCAACCAAACGAAGTGGGAAATTTGCGCACTTGCTGCCTTTCTAGGCTGGTATTATCAATTATTGTTCAATTTCATATTCTGATTCAAAATCATAGCCCTTTATCAAGCCTTTTTGTTGTAACTACTTTACCAGCTAAAGGCAGTGGGTCATTTGCACACTAGCAGCCTTTCTTATTTTTTACATTATTCATCTTCCACTCAATCAACACATTATCTACACATACACACACCTACTTGCTGCCTTTTTTAACTAGGGTTATCAATTATTCTTGAGTTTCACATTCTGATTCAAAGTCAAGGCTCTTTATCAAGCCTTTTTGTTGTAGCTACTACCTCGACAAACACAACACGACATGACAGGACTATGAAAACCATCTAAATCTACAGCACTACATGCCAAAAAGAAATGCTTACTCTGTAAGTGACATTTTCCATTGTTAAAATATAAAATCTGTCAATAGAAAAGAAACATGTTCTCAGTGAAGTGAAATGACTTTTTGTGATATATTGAAACTATTTTCACAACTTCTTTACTGTTGTATGTTGTTACAGTGTTTTTTTGCGCCTCACGTTCAATATTTTAAGCTACACTGTAACTATTTTCACAACTTCATTACTGTAATATCGATGTGTGTAGTGCTCACATAAAACATTTTGTGATACCTTGAAACTATTTTTAAAACTTGTTTACTATAATATCAGTCTTTCAACTGCTTTCATAAAACATTTTTGGATACATTGCAACTATTCTAAACAATTCTTTACTGTAATATCAGTGTTTGAGGTGGTAACAGAATATACATGTAATACATTGTACTGTGTGGCTCACCACAATATTAAAACAGAAATGTGATAGTGTTTGCTGGAAGTGTAAGGATACAGACTGGGGTATTCAAGGTATAAAACACAAGTTTGACAGTGCATGGAAGAGTTCATACATAGTCTATAGGAGTTTGAAGCAGTCCATGCCTTAAGGCCCACTTTCCATCATGAGTACTTCAGTACTAGCTGAATGATTACAATTCTGCAAGAAGTGTGTCTCAAAGTATTATTATTTTATAATAATACAATTGTTTTTTTAACATCTAATAATTTAATAGAACTTCTAAAATAATTTCATCATGTATTTAATTTTCCTGATTATCAATTTCAAAAGTCATATAATCATACTCGATGTCATCTAATGTTTCCACAAAATCAGCATCCAAGATTTTGTCTACAAAATCACAACTGATATCTGCAGCATTCATTTCTTCCTCTTCATTCTAGCTACTTACAAAAAGTATGTTCAGCTCTTCTATGACACTGTTATTAATTTTGAAACCATCTTCCAACTTGTTTTGTTGATTTTCCATACTGTTTTTCTTATGTTGTAGGTCCTTGTACAAAAACATAAACACTTCATTTTATCCTGACTGTAATATCAGCATATTTTGTACTTGAGAGTATATTATTTTGATGACATTCGAAAAATAAATACAGTGTCACTATGCATTGTGACAAGTGCTTTATTTATGATATACAGGAATGTGTTTCCGTTGATTGTAATAACATACAAACCAAAACAAGATAGAACACTGCAACTAAAGCACTTTACATAATGGTACAAAGCATCTAATTGGAATGTTGGGTATTAGGATAACATACACAACTCACATATAAAATGATTTCAGAAACGTGTTACTTTTTCGATGATAAGGATTAGTAATATCTTTCCGAGAACATTTGAATATATAAAAGGGTAAAGTAAGAGGTGAAGAACACAGGTAAGAGGTTACATCTCAAGATGCAAGAATGGATTAAAAGGGTGGTCCAAATCTCCATGTACAATACCCAGTGGAGACGTTTTAAAAGCGGGTACACTCAAGGAATCCTATAATGTGCAATAAGTGTTGACGAAAACACCACACAGAATGGGCAAGAACAGATAAAATAATGGATTGTATGTACTTGGACTATGTTGTGAATACACTGTAGGAGGACCACGGTCAAGTGCAAAGATTAAATACTTAAGACATAGCAAACAAGGTGGCAACAAGAACCAGGAGGGTCCAAGAGTGGTGGAGGCTGGGTTTCTTAACCCGTGTCCTACCTACTGTGTTGCAAACGTAAAACAGTGACGACTGGAGTGCCTTACTTTCACTCGCCCCATTACGTTGTCAATTATGGTGGAGGGACAGAAAGGAAGGGAGTAAACTATATGTCTACAGATGTACTGCTGTGTTCAGAACACTGGATCAAGCACTGAATAAACAAAATCAGATACAAAAGAAGATACACAAAACAAGGCTGCACAAAAGATACTCAAAGAAAAGCCACACAAATAAGACGGTGAATCTTGAACACAAACTGTTAAGTCAACAAAACAACAAAAAGGCTAAGAACACTGCAACGGACGATATGCTGTGGAACTCATTGTCAGGTCCATGAAACTGTGCGGGCAGCTGGTAGGAGCCTACACAAGGAATGTGGCCCCCCCGGGGCTAATTAAGAATAAAACGGACTTCTAGGTTTTTTTTCCTTTTCCGCCGCGTACGCGTACGATACACGTACCCCGCGACTTCTTATTTTTAACAAATTAATTGCGGCCTAAAGATCCATGTAGGACTCTCTGAGCAGGCCTAGAGGGTCAGGATGTTTCTACCATATCCCCTTTCCTTATTTTTCAACTTTGTTTTACTGTTTTCTTGTGACTCGGTTCTACCGAGGCATAAGATGGCTGCCAACATTTCCTGGTTTCGAGTGTTGACAGACAGTTGACACCCAATCAGCATGCAGCTTGTGCTCATAATTGAATGGATCTCCGTACACGTGCATTACTTCGTCTCTAGATATCACTATGATTTTACTCGTGATTGTCTCAGGAACTACTGAACGGATTTACACAAGGTAACAAAAAGCACAATCTACGAACTGAACTCTACCTCTCTGCCACATTTGGTGTAATTCCGTTCAGCCGTTCGGGCTGTAGCCCTGACTAAAGATCCCTATGAAAAAATGCATTGGGAAAACACGTTTTGGGACCCCCCTTTTTCTCGGCCCCCACTTGACGAATCACCCCCAAACTTTCAGGGAAGGAGCGAAGCCAAGCAGGCCATTTTCTTGGAGAAATTCGCAAAGATTCGTCCACCGGCACCAAAGTTATTCCAAATAGAATGTTGAGGATTTCCTATGGAAAGTAGGTCCTAACTATAACTACCTACTGGCGACCACCAGTAGGTGATATATATATATATATACGTATATATAAATATATATTATATATATATATATATATATATATATATATATATATATACATATACATATTTATATATATATAAATATATATACAGATATATAAATATATATATATATATTTGTTTCTTCCTTTCGATACAAAGCGGTTAGCACATGCTAAAAGGAGGGCTGTTACAATAGAAATGATTTTGTTTGTGTATTGCTCTATGTAAGTTAGCATTCACAGCACCATTTGGGTGCCATTTTGAATCGTGATCGAAACTAATCCTTTACTATTTCGGAGAAACAGCCTTTTCTAGGTCATGTTTCTTCAAGGATGAGTTTGCTACACTAATAAATGAATGGTTCTTATTAGTGCATAGCTTTCCCTATCAATAAATAGGCCTTCTGCCACTTGTCTAGTGGCAGGCATGGGAAGAATGGCCTTGACTGATAGATAGTGTTTGCCCGACTTCAGAATCAAAACTTACTCCCTGCATTTCTCTGTCCAGCTGCATTTGCTTTGAAAATTCCATTGTGGGTGTGCCTTCCTTGGTCCTGAAATGTACATAATGTTTCTTTATGCTTGCTGATATCAGTCCCTCTGCAGCACTCAGCGACTGGGCAGACTGGGCTCCACTCTGAGTGTACCTGAGTAACTAGATATTTGTTTGTATTCTCTACCATCTAACCAACTCATCATTTGGTATGGAAGGCTGAGAGATGGTTGTGAGTGACCCTCGTGACCTGAATCGGGCTACTTCCTTCATCAGCTGCCACAGTTTCCAACTTTTGGTGCGGCACCTGGGTGGTTATCTCCTGCTGATATGGTTGCTGGCCAGCTACAGCAGCAGGAGTAGCTATATCAAGAAGGTAAAAACAAAAACACAGATTGTGATGCTCAGCGAAAACATTTGTTTATACTGTCTGTAGTGGCACAGGAACAAAACACTGCTGGTCCCCTAGCCCACAGGAATGTAATTTGGATGTGAGGATTAGTCACAGTGACAAGTTTTTCCAGCACATCACATATTGCAATAGCACTGAGTGCAAAGAGTTATGCCCGAACACCAACATAATCAAAAGATGACTCTAGTTTGAAGGATTTAATAGTGAAACTGAACAGACACTGACTTATGTATGTTAATAAATGAATTAGCTGCCATTAATGAGTAAAGCAGATGTATGCTGCACAATTAATACTTGGATCTGCAACATAAATGGAGCGATGCTAGTGATTCAGCTACTCTGCAGCATGTTCTGTGGCAGCTGTAGCTTGTTATGTTATCAACATATAGTTCCAGCGGTGATTGTGGGTAACAGGAATATTCCCCAGCACTAAACTCCTAGTACACTGGGTACCTGCCAGTGTGGTAAGTGTAATGCATGAAAAAACAATACTGAGATGGTAACAATATCATACAACAGCATTCCTTTGGGTATTACTTTATTCATTCATGTGATTAATTTAATATCATATGATGGGGAACCTAGGAGTCTCTTTCTTTCTCCTAGGTGCCACATGATATGGGACTTGTATCTCCACTCTCAGCCTCTTTCCTCCGGTCAATTTCCAATGCTCATGGGGAACCTGGGAGAAAGAAAGAGACTATATAACCGTTACAATATTGAGTTGCTTCGACTGAAGGGAGTTTAATAATAAGAACATCATTATGCTTATAATACTTATGGAGTGGACAATGATAACTTCAGTATACAGCACAGAGCCATCTAAATGGCTCATAAAGTGATATAAAAGGTATATAAATCAAAGAACAATAAGGAGATTGAAAATCCGTCTCACAAAATATTGGGGGAACAAACTACACACATGGGAAGGATACATCAGAAGATAAGGTGTGCCCATAAGCCCAGAAGAAGCGCAGTGCATGAATCATGTGTTTGCTGTATTACGAAATTTACTATTCAAATGAATAAAGAAATCATTTCAAGAAATTCTTTTGTATTTTATTGTTACTATCTCAGTATTGATTTTTCATGTGTTATGTTATGTTACAAATATTTCTAGATCGCACTTTCACCGATGGGTTTCATGGCATTAAGGTAACCAAGCAAAACCAGGGGATGAAGGACGGAGTGTCAAACATTGCAAGCACTCACCCCCAGTCAACTGATCTGGGTTTAATCAATCATCATTCTTTAGCTGACTCTACCACCCCAGTTCACACTTGGCCATATGTAAATCAGTCTGACCCTGTGCCTCATGGGTAAGTGTGAAAGAGAAAAATCTGCTCTACCTCTATAATTTAAAGAACGCAAAACCGTTGTTTCATTACTATGCCACTCTTGCTAGACCATGCGCTCAAAAACCTACATAATTCAAATTACTGAAACATAATTTTATTTTTGATTTTCCTACTTATCAGAACAGATGGATACATGCATCAATCATGTGTTTGTACAATAATATGTACAGAAAATGCTCAAACATAAACTGTAGTGGTTCCCATGGACAACCTTTCATTCATTAAATACATACATCCTCATACGCACATATACTCATTCAAACTACAAATACACACCTAACATTCATTACAAATCATAAACAGTATAGTTCAAATCCCCTCTGTAAGTACAACATCAGAAGGTTTCACTCATAAATAAAACAGATTGGTGATATCTATTCGAATATGCAGTTCAATAATTATAAATGTCTATAGGATATTCACACGAAGAAGAACCTTTTATTTATATAAACAATTATTAGTGTTCACATAATTAGATCAATGAGGTATATATATAGGGGACACGTTCTCAGCACCGACGCGCGTTATGGTGATACACCCCCTTTAGGGGTATCACCTTCTTCAGGGCGCATATGATCATTCAAATCCAAAGGCCATGGGACCTATTTTACAGTAGGGAAATAAAATACAATCTAAATTATTTATAGACATTGATTGTTTTCAAAACCACATAGTTTCATATAGTTCATATGCGTAATGGTCTAAAGCAGAGAGTGGTCTAATCAAGATAACTATTTGAAAACTACAAATATCAGCTGCACACATATCAAAACAAAATAATAGACATCAGAAAAGCATAATAGAAAAATCAACAATGGGAATAATTGAAGAAAAATTAATCAATATCCCTGGTTTAAAGAAGAGCAGTTTCAACAAAAGTCACTCGTAAAAATAAAAGGGTCTTAAAAACAGTAACAATAGTCTTCTCTTTGGTATACAAAGGCCATAAAGGATAGCCAAAGTGCTTACCTACCGAACATACATGGATAAACCCATATATGAAAGTGTGGAAAAAACAAGGTGATTCTGCTGATGAACGAGTCTGTAATAAAATACAAACAACAAGAGCCAAGTTGATCAATCAATCAGAATAATGCAATCCTGTAGGGCTGAAGCTGGGGATAGCAACAGTCCGTCTAATTTCTCACCTGAACAATAAAATAGGTGGGGTGTACAATAGAGATGCATTGAAGCTTACAACAGACGGATTCAGGTGAATGCAACCACCCACCAGGGGGAACCGTTGGCATGGAAATGGAGACAGGAAAAACATACCAAACATGGTTAAGTATGGTGCCGAGGTGATAGTTGAATTACCCTGGGTATCCCATGGACCGGTGAGCAAGGGAGCCAAGTCTGACATACCATGCAAGGCACCCACGTCCGGGCATACCATGCCAACTTAGGGCGAACAAAGCAAAACCAAAGGGGATGATGGACGGAGTGTTGAACATTGCAATCACTCACCCCCAGTCAACTGATCTGGGTTTAATCCATCATCATTCTTTAGCTCACTCTGCCACTCCAGGTATGCCCAAACGTGGGTCCCTTGCTCACTTTGACACTGGATTCAAGCTAGCCTGGCTGATGTCGGCTGATTAGCCAGAAAATGGTCCCAGGATGCTTGTTTCCGGTCCAGGGAAGACATGGCTCGGCAGTTAGGGCTGGACTGTTCCCGTGAGGCACCGGGTCAGACTGATTTCTAAATGGCCATGTCTGAACTGGAGTGGTGGAGTGAGCTAAATAATGATGATGGATTAAACCCAGATCAGTTGACTGGGGGTGAGTGCAATGTCAAAGAGTCAGAGGGCTAAGTGGTAGTGAAAGAAAGCTTGCACTGTACCTGGGATAAAAAAGCAAGGTAAAAAATAATAAAAATAAGCCTGCGAAAAGACAACAGAGGCCATTTACAACCAAGAAAAAGGGTCTGCAAATGGAGGGCCATACATAGTAAATGAACGGCTCGCTTACTGGGAGAAATCTGAATATCCATAAAGCACACCACAGGTACCTGGAAGGTATATGGGCCATGCAGGTGTTTAAATGCATGCGTCTTCCCAGTAAAGAAGACGCAAAGAGAGTCAGCACATGCTTGTATCCGGTAGGGAGACGTGTAGAAAGTAAAGAGAGGGGGAGCGAAAGGCGAGGTCGCTATATTGGAGTGGTGGTCCACCCGACTAGAGTAAACAAGGAATATTATAAGAGTAAAGGGGGCCAGCAGAATGCCCAGTATACAGGATACAGATATTGTTAATTCGAAAAGCAATAACACATTTTAAGATCAACGCTGCAAATTATTTAAAAATTCAACAGTTTGGAAACCAGTGCATCACCAGACACCTTACTGCATAAATAGTCCATATAACAATTAAGAACTAGGGTGGCGGAGCTTGCTGGCAACAATGGTGGACGCATGATCCCCTAGCTCTGCGTCGCTGCCCGATAATATCCTTCAATTATCCTTCATCACAAAGTGTAAAAACTGGCACTCACACTATTCCGGTAACCTGCGGGAGGCCAATCTGCGCTCTAGGGAGCTGTGGCTCTTGACGGCGGCGGAGGCAAAACTTGTGGTGAGTGAGGCCGCCAAGCCACAGCCTTGTGTGAAATCGGACCTGGGCGGTGTGCTGCTGCGTGCGGAGCCTGGACTGGTGAGCGCCGCGTCCTCGTCATTTCCGAGCAGGAAGTCCCAGACTGCAGGGGGGAAGCATATCCCATCCGGACCCCCCCCTATGCACCACTGCACACTGCGAGCTGTTTGACTGCGTGAGCCCTTCCCCCTGGCACCAACGCAGTAGCTGAGGGGAGACTACACCGGCCATCCGAACTCAGCCCCCTACAGTAGACCCAAACAAGGTGGGTCAGGGGAGAGAGGCTCGGAGCACAGAGATGCTGATAACTGCACTACGCTGGTGCACAGACGTCTACAACGCTGCCTCCGGGCTCCCGGCCCCACTGTGAACGCAGGCCTCTACTATCACAGCAAATAGTGGGTTGTGGCTACCTTGTGGCTCACTGTTTTGACGGACAGGCCGTGACAAAGCCTAAGAATCAGGGCTGGCAACGGCGCTACACTCTGAGGGACACCAGCCCACAGCCCCGAAATTGAGCTGCTAAGGGTCGATACTTGCACATTTAATCCCAGGGCAAGCCCAGTGAGATAGCGCCCCAAAAGAAATACTGCGACGGCGACGACGCTATTGCTGCCTGTACACCTTGGAAGGGCCTTGCCGACAGCATTTGCGCTGAGGAGCATAGACAGCCCGGAGAGCTTGGGAGTGCTCTTGCGACGAGCTCACATCTTGTGGCTTGGGGGATAAGGCTACGGCGTCGCCCATTGAATGCTAGACCTGATTAGCGCCAATACGCAAATTGATTTACCCAGGAAGATTGCACAATAAGACTTTGACATGGGGAAAGATCTAGAGCAAACTCCCATTTGAGCACCGTCGCAATAAAGCCCTGGAATTCCAGGTGGCAGATACTGTCAGCCCGGCGAATGGAGCTGGGAATATTGATTACTCGGACATTAAAACCATGCTCTTAGCCATGGAAAAAGCCCTACAAGACAGCATGTCATCAATTGGCACCAAAATAGATGCCCTCATCTACCGAATGGACCGCATGGCGGAACGTGTCGACAAACACGCGGAACGCTTGGACATGTCGAAAGACGCCTCACGGAGGTTGAGGAGGCACAAACGGAATTGGACACGATCACAAGAATAGAAAAAGGTATGCAATCGCTTCAAGAGAAGACTGAAGATTTGGAGACCCGTTCACGACGCTTTAACGTACGCATCACAGGGGTTCCAGAGACGACACAGACTGGCACCATGGAAAAGTTCGTCGAGAAGCTCCATTTTCGCCAATGTTCATAGTGGAGCGTGCATACAGTTCGCTTGGCCCTCGTCCTCGCCCCGGCGCGACCCATCATCGCCAAGCTCCTAAATTACGGGGACAGGGACGTGGCCCTCCGAATGGCCAGAGATAAGAAGTCATTGCAGTTTGAGGGCTCGGAAATCTCCCTATATCCTGATTTCACTGCGAGGGTGCAGGAGGCACGCAGACATTTCGCCCCATTTATGAGACAGCTTCGGGAACTTGAACTGGATTATGCCATGCTGTATCCTGCAAAGCTGCGGGTTAACCAACAGGGGCATTCCCATCTCTTCACAGACCCTAAAGCATTACAGCAGGCATTGAAGGGTTGGTCCAGGGAACACCGCAGGGACACTAACAATCAGGTGGATGACGAAGAACAACGGAGCCAGCTGGACGAGCAGGAATGAAAATGCCCCATAGCCGGCAAGTGGAGACGTGAGGCCATACAGGAATACACGACTATATAGACTGGGCCACTTACTGAGGAATCACTGTGACTGGCACCCTCTACGTTCCTGAATGAATGGGCTGGCGGGGTCTTCCCCACAGAGGCCAGTTAACCAGATGGAACTGTCAGTGGGTGAGATAAAACTGATGCATTTGTCTTGCACTGGGATTGCCTAACGGGGTTGTAAATGATAGCTGGCCTAGGCAGAAGTTGGGAACGAGTGATGGGCGAGGGACGTTGTCTAGGATATTTCCCCTTTGGTCAGTGCAGTACACTTGATAATTAACGTTAGATCCTGCATGTTAGCTGATGTACTAGTGTGGTGCAGTGGGAAATTAGAGTGGGGTTATCGGCAAGCATTGTTACCAACTTACTTGTATGTTGCCTGGCAACCTTGGCCCTGCGCGAAATGCACCTTGAATGCCTGAAGAGGGGTTCAACAGTTAGGGATAAAGTTGGGGGGTGGTGGGGGAGGGGTGGGGTGGGGTCATTCATGCGAGGCCTTGTTGGGGTTGGTCTGCTGTGGGAGGGGGGATGAAGGGATTTTGGGTCGGGACTGTTCAGAGGATGGAAGGGGGGTAATGTTTCTGACTTGCGGCATGCTTCAGATTTTGGACACAAACAAGACATTCACTCTTAGGATCCACTTGGTTTACCTTAATGGCTGACACGGCTAGCGATGGCAATATCGCACACACACCCAAGCTCTGGGCCCTCACATGGAACGTGCGCGGTTTGAATGACCACCGGAAAGTTAGAAAGGTCATTAGCTACTTACAGCGCCAACACATAGACGTAGCCCTGCTGCAGGAAACCCATCTCCCAACGACTAGTAAAATGTTACGCTGCAGGGGACTAGAGGGCAATATAACAGCGGCAGGTTTCACGTCACATGCCAGGGGAGTACTCACCTGGGTGAACCCTAAATCAAAACTCTCCTTACAAACTCTACGGGCGGACACAGCGGGCAGATTTGTCATCTCCAAGTGAATGGGACCCGGTATAGACTTTGTGATAATTAACGTCTATGGCCCAAAATATGACTCTCCCGAATTTTTTAAAACCCTAGCTGCCACGGCCAGACAATATAATATGGACCGTATACCATGGGGTGGGGACTTCAACCTGATACTGGACCCTACATTGGCTAGATCTGCTGGCCCTCCCCGCAGACCCTCGATGGCTGCCTTGGCAATGAGGAGTGTAATACCAAGTATGAGTCTGGAAGATGTAGGGCGGTCCAGAACCAGAAACCCAGAGCAGGGGGGTACACTTACTACTCCGCCTACCATGATATCGATACCAGGATAGATTACTGGTTGGCATCCGCCTCTAGGCTGGGGCAGATTAGGAACTGCAAGGTGCTTCTAGGACCTTGTCTGACCACTCGCCAGTGCTCTTGGTGTTGGACATTCCAGGTAAGATCATCCCGCCCTTCACATGGAGATTCCCTCCTTATTCCCTTCTAGACCCGGTATTTCAAGGAGAACTCGCGGAAGCCATTGACGTGTTCTTTGAGACCAACGTGGGCCCTGTAGATAGCTTCCAGGTGGTCTGGGATACGTTTAACGTATATATCAGTGGTATAGCAATGTCCAAACACTCGGGAATAGTCAAGTCCATCAGACAGAGACTGGCTGAGCTCGAGCGACTACTGGCCCCCTAGAGGAGAGACAGAGCTGACAAACAGACAACACAATAGGAGAGGAGATCAAGACACTTCTCGCTGAATACCATGACGAAGCGGACAGGGAAGTGAAGCACATGTGAAAGTATGCAGCGGCTAGGGCGTATGGGGAGGGTGAGAGACCCAGCTCAGTCCTGGCCAGAATCTTAAGCGGAAAAAGGGGACGACAACAAATCTCGGAAATAAAATCCGGAGACGGGGAGCTGCTAACAGAAGAAGCAGACATAGCACAAGCCTTCAAGACCTACTATGCTGAGTTATACACGTCCAAAAGTGGAGACCTCAAAGATGATATCACTGATTACCTTGACCACATCAATATACCCACACTGGCGAACACGCACAGGGAATTCCTGATGCACCCGGTAGAGAAGGACAAAATAACGGAAGCTCTGTCTAGTATGCGTGCTGGCAGTGCACCTGGAGCAGATGGCCTCACGGTGGGGTTTTACAAGGCATTTCAGGACAAGTTACTCCCGAGTGTAGCTCATATAGACCCCTTTCACTACTTAACGTCAACACTAAACTTTGCTAAAGTTCTGGCAAACCGCCTGGCACTCTTAGCGTCTCGGCTGGTTGCACCTGAACACTAAGCAAAAATAGGGGTCATGCCCAAATTACCCTCATATACATGAGCATTGACATCAAAAAGATGTGGGAAATTACCAAATAGTACAGAGGGATCAATTTGAATATTTATTTGCAAACAGGGATAAACTAAAAACCCTGATGTATCAAATTAAATTTTTTAAGAAGATAATCCAAAAAATACAATCACATATACGTGTATCTCAAGATAAGGTGGAACACAGACAGTGTAAAATCAGCAAATGATTATACGAAAACACAAAATACCTCAAATTGTATTCATCTCTACATATAATACACTATACAGTATATACATCACATGTACAATATCTACAAAAAACAAATACACAATGAATAAGCCCTACAAAAAACAAAAAAAACTATACAATGTCAATAGGTGCACTTTTTAATCAAAGTGCTACACCTCTAGGAAGTCCTAAAGAGCGCCAGAGTTGAATCACTCTCAATTATTTATAAAGGCGCTTAATGTAGGAATTAGAACCACTTTGAAAATTCAAACGGACTCCTTCATAACAAAATGTCGACGCAGTCGCGATCGCATTTCAGCCACTCGCTTCTATGGGCTTCCTCCGGACAAAGGGCAAAATTACAGGGTCCAACTGCACATGCAGACACCCGTACAAAAGGGAGGCTGGAAATGCTTAGGGGTGCACCATCCAATGGTACCTCAGAGGAATCAAAATCCACCTGTAGTGTCCACTTGCTCTTTTCTCGCAAATCCACGCAATTCAATAAGAACGTATGTCAGCCTTCTCTCTCTCTCTCTCTCCGAAAACCAAGTGCGATCTCCAGATGCTATCGTCACTCAGGGACCACAAGCGCCTGAACAGGCTGGCTTCATCCCCAGCAGGAACTTGATATACAACTTCCGTACGGTTCTAGGCACGATACAACATGTTCGACAGGACAAGAAGGCACTAGCAGTGTTCCTTGACATGGAAAAGGCCTTCAACTCAGTGGAATGGCCTTTTATGCGCTCAGTGTTGCAGCGGATGGGCCTAGGGCTGCCATTCCTCCAGATGGTAGGGGCCCTTTATAACTGCCCGCGGGCCAGGTTCAAGCTCGGCAATTTGGTCACTGACTCCTTCCCCATCAGTAGAGGCACCAGACAGGGATGCCCGCTTTCGCCCCTTCTGTACGCCCTGGTTGCTGAGCCGCTGGCCTGCGCCCTTCAGGAATACCATGGCAATGAAGGCATAGGCTTTCCTAAATACAAGATCGTGGTGTCCATGTACGCTGACGACACTCTGCTGTATGTTCGTGACCCAGACAACAATCTAACCTCGGTACTGAGAGAGGTGGTCCGCTTCGGTGCCCTATCGGGCCTGAAGGTCAACTGGTCGAAGTCACTGGCTTTCCCCTTAACCCAGGGGTCTTCAAACTGTGGGGCGAGACCCCCAGGGGGGCCGTGGAGCGATGCAAAGGGGGTCGTGCCTTCACAGTGTCACTTCTGCCCTGGCATCCAGGGCCTCAGCCCCCCTCCTCCCCCATCCTGTATCTCAGCCCGGGCTGCTGCAGTGCAGCTCACGCTCCTGGGGCCTCGGCTGGGCAGTGTCTGGAGTCTTATCTGCGGCCGAGTTTTTCACAGGTCTTTAAAGACCATTAGCATATTTACATGCCTTTGTTAACTGATTACCAAAGCTTAATTTTTTTATGGTTCCAGTACCCCCTGGGCCCCCACTCTGCCTATTCATTACATTTGTATTTTTACACTTACTGCTGTAGTGTGAGAATGCATTTAATGAAAAGAAATATAAAGTTGGGTTGCCAAAAGAAACATGCCTGCTATGTGTTGTTTAAAGATCCTGCAGAGACCTGATCTTGACACTAAATTGAGTTATAAATAAAAAAGTATGTATTAATTAGTTATGTGACTTTTCTGTCTTTATTCTCTTTAATTATTAGTCATGGATCATTGAGGCATCCCTAGAACACAGTTAAAAGTGCTTTCTATTTATATTTGCTGTTCTAAGTATTCACAGATAAGTGCAAAAAATACAGCTGTAGGTGACTGCTTATTTCTGGGCCATCAAAATCATGAGCTAGTAACCCTAATCATTAGCCTGGAAGTTTGTTGCAAGATCAGCACATTATTTATTTCCTCCACCCTCGAACCCTGATTAATGCCATTATAGCAATAGTTTAACTTATATCTGAAACCCTACGCTTCAAGTTTCTGGGAATGCACCCTGCTTTCAGACTACTCACTTCTCATTCTCGCCTTCACTTTCACGTTCACCCTGCACTCCCAGCGATCACAATGCACTCACACTGATCACCATGCACTCACACTGATCACCATGCACTCATAGTGATCACTATGCACTCATAGCGATCACAATGCACTCACACTGATCACCATGCACTCACACTGATCACCATGCACTCACACTGATCACCATGCACTCACAGCAATCACATTGCACTCACACTGATCACAATGCACTCACACTATTCACCCGCTCATCCTGCACTCACACTGATCCCCATGCACTCACACCAATCACCATGCACTCACACCATTCACTCGCTCACCCTGCACTCAGTGATCACAATGCACTCACGCTGATCACAGTGCACTCACACTGATCGCCATGCACTCACAACATTCACCCACTCACCCTGCACTCACAGTGATCACAATGCACTCACACTGATCACAATGCACTCACATCATTCACCCGCTCACCCTGCACTCACACCAATCACCATGCACTCACACCATTCACCAGCTCACCCTGCACTCATAGTGATCATAATGCACTCACACTGATCACAATGCACTCACCCTGATCACAATGCACTCACACTGATCACCATGCACTCACAACATTCACCCACTCACCCTGCACGCACAGTGATCTTAATGCACTCACAGTGATCACATTGCACTCACACTGATCACCATGCACTCACAACATTCACCCACTCACCCTGCACTCACAGTGATCATAATGTACTCACAGTGATCACAATGCACTCACACTGATCACCATGCACTCACAACATTCACCCACTCACCCTGCACTCACAGTGATCACAATGCACTCACACTGATCACAATGCACTCACAGCATTCACCCACTCACCCTGCACTCACACCAATCACCATGCACTCACACCATTCACCCGCTCACCCTGCACTCATAGTGATCATAATGCACTCACACTGATCACAATGCACTCACACTGATCACAATGCACTCACACTGATCACCATGCACTCACAACATTCACCCACTCACCCTGCACTCACAGTCATCATAATGTACTCACAGTGATCACAATGCACTCACACTGATCACCATGCACTCACAACATTCACCAGCTCACCCTGCTCTCACAGTGATCACTCTGCACTAAAAAGTTGCTTGCATTGTTCACTTTGTACCTCACCCTGCAGTCACACGAGCACACTTCTCACCCTGCACTCATGTGACACTTCACTCACCTGTCCCCCCTTTACTGCTCAATCTGTAGCTCACTCAAACAAGGCCATCACTAACCATGCACTAATTCGTCCCACTCTGCACTTACAGCCGAACCCAAATTCATATGGTCACCTCACTCACCCTGCAGTCCCTCCTTTTACCCTACTCTCACACTGTTGCATTGCTCAGCGTGCCGTCACATGGGCACTCTTGTCACCTACACAGTGCAGAAGGTTAAAGTGCCTGGTACAAAGAAGATGTACCATTCACATCACAGAACTGAGTGTGAGTAAACTATGAGTAGCGCTATAAAAAAATGAAATGTTTGTCAGACAGGTGCTATAGAGAGATGAGGTGTATTGTTGGTGAGTGGTAGTGAGGGAATTCATGGAGAAGGTGGAAAGTCTGTTGCACTGTGTGCGACCAGTGCTTGGACAAGCCCTGGCTGGGAGTGTTAACCCCCCCTCCACCCCAAAGTTTGGGGCTAGTGGATCCCCTGCTTCTGCCTATTATTTACATTTGTAGTGCGCTACTGTTACCAAAAAGGGTCCTGGGGCTAATAACCATCTGCCTGCAATGTGAGAGAGGGATCCGGGGTTGGGAGAGGAGAGAAGAGAGGGATGGAAGGAAGGGGGTGAGAGGAAAGGGGCATGGGTAAACTGCTTAACTCTGCACAAGACCGCCACGGTTTGAATGCACCCTTGCTGCTCCCGGCCATGGCCAGGTGAGCTTCTAATGTGGCCGTGCGTATTCCTGCGGATTGGGAGGCCCTTCACAGAGGTTGACAAGACATCTTTCTGATGTTAAATGCTGTATTTTGGTTATAAACTGGTACTGATGGGGTGAAATCTTTCCTCAGTATTACTGTGTTTAAAAAAATTCTAAATAATAAAGCAATGCTACCCCAAAATACGCAGCATCACAGAACATTATATACATTTTCTACTCACACAATTTAGTCAAGCCTTTCGCATAATTTGGTCCTCACCTTCCTCATAACCTAGAGGTTTAGAAATTTTTGTCAGGAGGGGGTCCTTACGCTTGAAAATTTTGACAGGGGGGGTCTCGGCCTCCAAAAGTTTGAAGACCTCTGCCTTAACGCTTATAACGCAGAATATTGAAATGGAATATCCACTGCAGTGGACTACGGACACAGTCAGGTACCTGGGTATACAACTCCACACTGATGCCGAGATTCTATTTAGAGCAAACTATGGCACTGCCTTCAGCAGGCTGAAGGACGACGTCAAAGCTTGGTGTAGGCTCCCACTCTCCCTCCTGGGATGGATATCCATAATGAAAATGGTTGTACTGCCTAAATTACTGTTCCTATTTATGACAATTCCGATAGTGCTTCCCAAATCCTTCTTCCAACGACTAACACAACTCATGGTCAAACTGGCGTGGGCAGGGAAACAACCCCAGGCCAAATGGACACTGCTCACATTACCTTATAGCATGGGTGGGCTCGGTGCACTCGACTTGGAGCTTTATTATAGAGTAGCCCAAGCTGCGCATCTGCATGCATGGCTCCACGGCGATGGCTGTATTCCACATGTCCGCATCGAAACGCTCTTTGCCAGCCCTCTCTCGCTCCCATCCACGATTTTCCAACCGGTGGATCGTAGGACTGGCATAATGGACTGTATCGCCGCAACAAATCATGCATGGCACAGTCTCTTACAACTGCAGGGTGGTGCTGTGTTATACTCTCCAATAATGCCGGTGGACTGGACTCGATGGCTGCCACCCATCAGAGAGAAAGGGGTAATCCTTGCACTACAAAAACTGAATGTCCACGTGGCTGGTGATCTGTTCTAGGACGGGGTAGCCAAAACATGGGAGCAAGCAACAACTAATAGTGAGGTTGCATCTCTAGTGACCCGGTTCCAGTTTCACGGGGTGCGCTGTGCTCTTTCAGACTTGCTGGGTGAGGATATGGCTGAACCACCTGAAGTTCCGGAACTCACGTATGTGATAAAGGCCGAAACTCCCCAAAAACTACTGTCTAACCTATATAAGTTGTCCCAGGCGCATAGAGAGCATACGTACACGAAAGCGTGGCTGGCATGGCAAAATGATTTACAGATATTATCGACGACGACATGTGGCAATACTGCTGCACTAACACCAGTAAGTTATCACTGAATGGTAGACACAGGCTGGTTCACTTTAAGTTTCTCAACAGGGTATAATACACGCCGACAAGACTGCGCAGGTATGGCCTTCGTGACACTGCGAACTGTGAGAGATGTCATGCCCCTGACGCAGATTTCCTGCACCTGGCATGGCAATGCCCAGGTGTATGGGATTTCTGGGACAAAATCTTCACTGATATAAGCAACATAGTGGAAATAGATCTCACACCTGATCCCACACTAGCGCTCCTAGGGTACACTAAGAAACTTCCCAGGGCCACACGGCGATTGGTAGACATGGGACTGCTCATGGCCCGAAGGGTGGTGGCATGCTGTTGGATGAGAGGCCCTGCGCCCATACCTAAACGCTGGGCACATGATATGTTGTATTGCTGTATGCAGTCTGAGAATTACAGCGAGTTGCTACCTCCCACTAGTCGTCCGAAGAAATTTTGGGGGCTATACCAGACATACTTGAATAGTAAAAAAGACACTCACACCACAGAAGATGACCAGGGACATTAGATTGCCACCGGGTGGAGGGGAATGATATAACGGCGTGCATGGCAGAGAATACTTTTGCACTATGAGATGTGGTTACTTACTGAGGGAGGGGAATGGTGTCGTCTATGGGTTGTTGGCTAAATGGCTGTGTACTCACCTGAGAAGGGATTGTCACATTGTGGTCCATACAAGATTTGTGAGCAAAGTCGGATTGGTGGGAGGGGGGGGGGGGGTTTAACTGTAATGTTTTACGTATAGCAAACCCATAAAAATATATATTTTTAAAAATAATAATTAAGAACTACACGATTTCCGCCACGGCCCGTGCAGGTAAAAGCAGTGGGGCCGGGTGGGGGGGATTTCGACAGACGATGATGAGGGAAAATTAAATAGATAATTAATTTTCCCTGGTCATCATCCATCAGAATCTCGCCCGACCGGCCCCACTGCTCTTAGATGCACATGCTGCAGCTGCCCTCTTTACTTTTTACATGTCTCCTTATCGGATACATGCATGCACAGACTCTCTATGTGGCTCCTTCACCGGGTAGACGCTTGCGTTTAAACACGATACCTATGGTCTCCTGTAAAGATATTCCACTTTCTCCCAGCAAGCGAGACGTCCATTAACTATGTATGCTCCTTCATTTGCGAGCCTTTTTAGGTCTCGCCTACGCAGCGCATAAGCTGCTTAGGAAAAATACCTTTTGTGATTGACTCAGCTTTGCTGGCAAAAACGTGCATGCGTTGCGTTGCTTCCAATGGCAACGCGTGCACGTTTGGTGATTCCCTTGCGGGAGTGAGCAGCGATGCCATATGGTAGCAATTATCGCGCCTTGCTGCACGCTCCCGCAAGGAAATCCCACAGGTCCCCTTCTCTCTCCCCTCCACCTGCTGCCGCTACCCTCTGACCACAACCCCTCAAACAAGTGGTAATATGTTTTAATTTGTGAAGGTAGCTGTGGTTAAATACTTAACTTATTTTATGAAAACCCTTCTTGAATTATTCCAGATAAGGCTTCTTTTCCACTCAATTTTTTATTTTATTCTAATCCGACAATAAAAAGTGGCACGTGAATTGTCTGCGCCGACCTCTCTTACATAAGTAGTCTTCATGTTCTTTTTATATTCATTCAACATTTTTGGGTAATTTAATTTGGTGCCAAGCCGCCAAAATATCGCAGTGAGACTATTCATTTCGATTTGGACATATAAGAGCGGCCTTCATCCTTGCATCTGCTCATTCCTGCCTTTGGCTCTCTGATAAACTCCACATCGTCATTTTATGTTGCAGCCCTGCTCCAATGCTGCCATTTCGTGAAGAAGAGGTGTAACTTTTTAAGGATCGCCTCATCCACTCCTGGTGGATCAAAATCCTTCACACGTGTCAGCAGGCACTAGCATCAATACAATTAAATCCCATATTGATGAAGCGGATGGCATGGAATATAGACATTACTTGGCAAAATTAAAAAGCGGACGCAGAAGCTCAGACTGCAACTCGTGGCAAGCCTAAAACGCACCAACGTATACAGGGATGTAGAGTCTGTGAACTGCTTAGAAATCGTTAACAATGCAAATTATTGTGCCGCACAAACACGGAACAATATCCCATAGTCTAATTGGCACCCCTATAGAGGTCAAAACTCCCCTACAGGGGAAAGTGTGGTTAACAGCAACATCTATTTGAAGTGAAGCACTTCTATTGAGAGAAGGAGAGACAAATTGTATGGTATCCTCTACATTCATTACCTACCCCTCCCCCCCACCACCACACCTCAGGAACCAACTCCTCAATGAATTTAGCTTTACAAGCGTATGGGCTGAATGTATTACATTCAGGAGAACTAACTTGTTCAACTGAAGCAACACAACGGACTAAGGAAAAAGTGCAAGCTGACAGTGACATGAAAACATAGACAAACAGAATTGTGTTGTGTTTAACAATCCAACTGCATTGGACGGAAGTGACATGACAACGAGCGAGCCAGCAAGCTGTCAGGTAGAAAAGGTACCAAAGTGGTGTGTTTCACGCCACGCAAAAGCCGCAAGCCCAAGTCACACCCGTAAAACTGAGTGCCAGAGCTGAGTGCCTCAAGGTCCGAGCCTCGGGGGCAGGTGGCAACAGAGGCCGAGTAGAGCGGACTGCATGCCAGCAAGCAGCAGCCGTATTGAAGGTGGAAGGGGTGGAGCAGGGATGCCGCGAGGTGGAGTGGACAATGTAAACAAGCGGCTGAACCAAGGGAGGCATGGTGTTTAAGGAGATCTCCACCAAGGAGCCAGGCCTAAGAAGTGAGTGGCAGGGCGGGGGTGCTACAGGCACCACAAGATCTGTGGAGCAGAAATCAAACACAGCAGGGGAGGCCACAGACCAGCCTGGCCCCCGTGCTGCAGCCACTGAGGAGTGTTGACAGCAGTTCTGGACACTAAGAAGGGCTAGTTGAGCAAGACAAGAAGCAGCTGGTGGCTGCCGGCTGGTGTGCGCGTACTTTCCCGAGTGGACTGCACCAGTACGGGGGAGACTCCCAAGCATGGCTGAGAGAACAAGCATTGGCATGGCCAATAGATCTCACCTTTGGGACCTTATAAGTGTTAAGCCATGCAACAGTTGATGTTGTTGCACTAAGGATATTGTGCTGGATAACTAAACACTTATAAGGTCCCAAAGGCTAGACCTATTGGCTATGCCAATGCTTGTCTCAATAGTAACCGGACTCTGTTGACTTTTGGCAGGTTTGTTTAGTTACCTTGCCTTTTTATCCCAGGTACAGCACAAGCTTTCTTTCACTACCACACTGCCCTATGGTCGTTTGACTTTACACTCACTTTGGTTTTTATGTTTTCAGACTAATTTTGGCAAATATTATATATTATAAATATATTATATAATATATTAGTCAATATATTGATGTTCTTCTGGGTGGTCCCCTGTGACCCTCAATTCAATTGGATTTCTCTGCTTACTTAAGGCCGTTGGTCCGGTTACTATTGAACTTCCCAAATGAAAAACCTTTGATTTTTGATGATCACCTCTTCCCTCTGCTTCAACATGGCTGGTGTATTAGTTAGTAGTAAGTTAAGTATTTTAGTAAGCTTTCTGGGTTGTTTTCCAACTCTACTATCTCCTCCCTATCACTCCGCCGACCACAACCATGGCTACTGCAGACAACAGCCACTGTTATAGATGCATGTTGTCACCTGTCATACACTCGGTATGAGGGGATTGATCCTTTGTGCAGTAGATAGGGTCTTTAATTAATTTTTTTTCTCTCCCCCTCTCTCCCCCCATCTTTTTTCCTTTCCTAGCAGGCAAAATTCTCTCAGGCATAACTGCTTATGTTCTGATGATGATCCCTAAATCATTATAGGGGATGGAAACATAATCGAACTAAGTTCCATGACTTAAATTGTTGATTTGTATTTGTTCACAAGTGCATGGGTATTTAGAGATTATTTGTAACATAACTATTATGTTTTCATTGTAGTCACATTAAGTAATGGCTAAGTTTGGAAGTTTTAAAACTTCCTTTGTGTTTGTTTTCCCACTCTATGAATGTGCTGTTAATTTGCATCTAAAAAAAAATTGTTGTCAGTTTCGACACCTTACATAGATCTCAATGTACTTCTATGTATCTATGTTGTGCTATTTTGCAAGCAAGGGAACTTTTTTATTTTAAAAATGCTTCTACGCTTCCTTAATACCCTTAGGTTCTCCTTGTTCTTGAGAGCATTAAAAACTTACACAGTCACAGCTCTGTTTGCCTTGTCAATTGTAATGATATTGGTGGTTTTTTTGCTCATTAAACAGTTCTCTGTTTTTCAAAATGTGTTTGGTGTTGTGTTCTTTGCTTTGAAGTTGTTGATACTGCCTAAACAAAAACACACACATCTCTGGGAATTGCCTGCTGCTGTGCCACAGCTACCAAGCACTGTGCAGAGATTCTCTTAGAACTGCGTTTTAGCCTAACCCAACTGTGTTTATTAAGTGGTAAGGGTCACCCCCTACAAATTGGCACAACGCATTTCTGACACTTCCTGTCTTAGAGACAATGAGGGCTGAAACTCACATCACATGGGGCCATGACATGGAAGCACTGAGAAAACATATGACCCTCTGCTGACCCTGCCTGCCATTAACACACCTTTGGTATGTCAGAAGGGTTTTCAGGCACATGGTGCATATTGGTATAGTTATATTTATCTAGCAAAATAGAAATAGACTTGTAAAATGAAATGGGAATTACAAGAAGTTCTCCTGTTTATTTTATACAATAATTATGTGTAAATTGCTTTCAAATAATTGAAAACAGCAGATAGGCAGACCAAGTGTAAAGTACGAAAAACATCTAGACACAATAGCATTTTACTCCTCCCTCATGGCTCATATATCGTTGCTATTCATATCATATCATATCATAATTTTTATTTCGGTACATTAGTACCATAAAAGATACATCAACAACCACATACATATATACTAAAAACATCATCAACATGGTAAAAATAAAAAAAAAATATCAAGCGTGAAAAGATACAATACGGGCAATAAACCGGAGAAACTTGCAGGGACATTTGGCATTACATTAAAAACCTTATTAAATAATTTTTAAAAATTATAAAGGCATATACAATTTAAAATTGGATTCTTAAAACAGTTATGGATGGGTTAAATCATAGGTTTCAAGTCCAAATATTTCAATTAAAATTTCAGACCCGATTTAGCTCTTATATAGTTTGTAGCCAATAAAAATCTACTAATCCCAAAGACAATAATCTGACTAGTATCATTTTTTAAGATCCTTCCTGCCTCTTTATATGATCTTACGCCTATATTTAAAGAGAGAGGTCTAATCCATTTCTTTCTAGGTACCACATAGGCCAAACAGAAGAACAAAACATGAAGGTCATCGTCCTTTGCTCTACTGGAACATAGACTGCATGAATCATTACTATTCGTAGACCACTTTGCTACACTTGCATTTATCCTTAAGGTGCCATATCTGTATTTCATATACAGTGTCTTAGCAAGTGGTGGACGTACCTCCTCAAGAAAGCATTCATACTGTGCCATATCTTTGAATGCGAGGAAATTGGTCGTTAGTGATCCATACGTTCTTCCGTTCAACACATTCTGTTCTTGATAAGCCCAAAATGATAATTTCAATGTCTTCTTCGAGACTCGAGATAAGCTATACGGGGCATCCCGAAAATGTGCTAGGCCATCCTGATTAACTAGGATCTAACATGTCTAAACCATAGAATATTGTTGCAACAATCCAGTTCCATTTTTTCTTTGAGACTGTTTTTGTAAATAAACAGCTCTGGGGTCGACCACAGTCTTACCCAAAGCATCAAAGGTCTCAAAGTAGCATGGAGGTCAGTACGTTTTAAGTTTAAATGTAACCCAAGTAGTATTAAAGGTGTACTAACAGGTAGTCTTAACAGTGCTCTGAAAAACGTATTTTCGCCGATTTCAAAAACTTTGTTACACACGGGTCCCCACAATTCTGCCCCATACAGAGCAGCAGATTGTGCTTTAAATTAGAAAACCTCTAGAGCTGGCGAAATTGCTTTACTATTACCATGTCTTTTCAGGATTGGCAACGTGTTTTGCATGAGGATTATTTTGCTTTTTTCTATCTGGGTTTTCCACTACAAATTAGAGTCCAAGGCAACACCCAGATAACTAAAATTCTTAACATGTTTTAATTTGTGGCCGTTTAAAAACAGTGTTTCCTTAAAATTTTCATGAGGGTTGATCGCCATGTATTTTGTTTTCTTAGTATTGATTTCATGACCCTTTTTGCTGCAATATGTCTGGAGTTTATCTAATACATTTTGTAGGCCCTTAGTGTTTGAGAAATAAGTATAGTGTCGACAGCGAAAAGGAGGGCTGGGCCCTTTCGCCCCCCAATTTTGGAGAGTCTTTAATACAATCCTCCCAAAAAAACTGGTAAGTCGTTGACAAGCAGTGAAAACAATGTAGGGAACAGCACGCATCCTTGCCGAAACCCTCTCTTCATTGGTATTGGACTACTTAACTCCGCACCAGGGCCCCATCTAACCTTGGCATAATTATTTACATGTAGCCTTATGATTTGCTCTAGTAGGTTCGCTGGGAGCCCTTGATATCTAAGCATTTCCCATAAGATTTTTGGGGGAATTAAATCAAAGGCGGCTCGAAAATCAACAAAAGCTACGTACAAGTGGCCTTTTCTTTGTGTGACATACTTCCAGCATATGCAGCAAAACCGCAGGACTTGATCTATGGTACTTATTTTGGCTCTAAACCCTGCTTGGAACTTTGTAAGCACCGCTTTTTCCTCCATCCAAATATTTATTGGATTTAAAATATGCATTGCATAAATCTTCTGTAAGATGTCTATTAGACTGATTGGACGATAGTTTGCAGGATCATTTCTATCGCCCTTTTTAAAAATTGTAATGACTTCCACTGCCCTCCATGTCTCCAGAAAATCTTCACCCGCAGCTAAGGCGTTACATAGGCGATTTATGTAAGGGGCCCAAACACTAGTATCATGTTTATAAAGGTCTCCCGGAATTTGTCTAATCCAGGAGCCTTCCCATTTTTTACTAGATTGAAGGCTAATTCTGTTTCCAGTAAATGAAAGACTAATTTATCCTCGCTTGAGGTCAACAGTAACTCGGCCTCAAATGGGGCCAAGTCCTCCACAGGGGCTTCATATAACTTGGTGAAGTGCTCGATCCAGGTAGTGTTGTCAAGAAAGACTTCCCTAGATCCTATTTCTTTTTTATTTCCTTTTGCAACTATTTTCCAAAACAACATATGATCCCTGCTTTTAGCAGCAGTTAATATGTTGGACCAAATCTCTTCATCCCAAGTTGCTTTTGCCTTTTCTTGTAACTTCCTGTATTTAAGCCTCTTTAACTACTACTGCCTGCACTAAGTCGCCCTTTGCAGTGCGACATTCTTTATGATACCAGGCTTTCCCTGCCCACTGCAACCTACTAGCTCTACCAATCACCGTTGATTTTTTTGTTACCAACGGGGTGAGTTCTTTAAAAAACCCTGTATGTAGATCTAAAAATGTTTTGTTGCCATCTTGGCCGGCCAAGTACGGCCCAAAAATTTTGGCAGGATATTATAAACATTAGTCAACATTTCATCGTGCTCCAGAATATACGCCCATTTAACTGAGAGATGATTATTACTAACTAGGATATCGTCTGGGCTAATATGCATCATACTTCCATTGTCCGAAACACTATGCATTAACCTACTTTGGAGACGGAGCTCAAGTGGGAGGTTATCGCTGTCTGTTCTCGGTATAATTCCCATGTCTATAGCATACTCCCAGATATCCAGAGATAAAATAATATAATCAATTTTGCTCTGGCACTTACTTCTGAAGAAGGTTGGGGCCTTAGGGCTATCAGATAGTACATTTTCATTGCATGCCCTTAAGCCGTGGCCGAATGTTACCTTCACAATTTGGAGAGCTAAAGTGGTGCATGGGACATTCCCACCGCTATTCATTATGGGTATCTTGTTGGCACTATCTTCTTCATCAAAAATGTTGTCAAGTCCAGTAATAGGTTCGTAGTTACAATTGAAACCACCGCCTAGTACTATGCTTGATCCCGCGTCTAGTGCATTTAGGAGTGAATCAAGTTTCTCTATTATTGGTGACTCTCTGTGTGCTGGACAAGGCCTATTTTAGACATTATATACATAAAGGATCCTTTTGTTTTTAGAGGCTATTTTAATTCCAAGGATGTCTAAAGAGTCAGTACTTAATTGTCTAGTAGTAATATCAATCGTCAACTTCACCCAAATTACAAGGCCACCAGAAGGCCTACCTCTCGCAGAATCGGTGGCAGCAATGTGGAAGGTTTTGTACCCTACCCTATGAGGGGTTTTTATGGCCCAAGTCTCCTGGAGAAAACAAATGTCACTTGAATCGATGTAAATATTCCATTCGGGGTCCCTAGAGTTCCTACCTAGACCCGCTATATTCCAAGATATCATTTTTATTTCTGCAATTGACTCATGACCATTAAGGCTGGGGGGCACATTTCTTGTTGGATTTTCGGTGTCCTTAACACCCAGAGCTAGTATGTTATCCTCTTCTATTGATGTCCCTGGATTAGGGGGGGTGGGTTTCATATGTGCAATACTTACTGCCAGCTAATGATAGTTCACAATGAGCCTTTTTCCCTTTTTGGTTACAGTTTGCAAGTGCCCCCCACAATTCTATTCCTTTTTTGTCAAATGAATACAGTCAATCAACAGCCTGATGAAAAGCTAGTTCTTGGAACCTGTTGATAGTTTGCGGTAGGGCAAACTGCCCAAAGTATGGATCGATCCCATTGCAGCAAGTTTATAAAAGTAACCCAACGGTAAGGCATGTATACTTGTACTTTGAGTTGGCATCTTCTCATACAATTACAGGAGCTTACGAACAGTATGGGGGTATCTAAAGTTTACAACAATACAATCCCCTTCAGTATCTTTTGGTAAATCACCCACCCTCCCCACCCTACGCACCATTAAGATTTCATTCAACTTGTGGGGGGTAAACTTTTTATACTTAGACAGCCAATTGACAACTTTATTCCTAAGATTGTCCCAAGTTTCCCTCTGGTCTCTTCTCTGGACTGAAACCCCCACTAAAACAAGTACGTAGGGACAAAAAGCCGGAGGTAAGTTCAAATTATCTAAGTTGGGGATCAGGTCAGTGGCCTTGGGGCTATGGCATGACTACATTCACACTACCGTTATCCACATGATTCACTCTATTGACAGGTCCTGCTGTGATGTTATTTTGACCCATGCGGTCCCCCGATCCCTCTAAACTTCTCCCTGCCCCAAAATGAATTTCAGATATATATCTGGGTTGCTTTGGGGTTAGATCTTCATCATTTGCCTTCTTAGTTTCCTTATGTACTATCCTCAAATCCGATAATAAACAAGCTCCCTCTTCCACTATCCTATTGCCATCTTCGATTAAAGTACCCAGCTTGGTTATAGTAAGGTTTAACTGATTAATTTTACTATCAAAAGACTTCATTTTTTATATTTAAACATTCCTCTATATGTATCTGTATTGAGTCCACCACAGTACGATCATCTCCTCCCTCTGCGACCTTTCGTTGGCTTTGATTTGAACAAAAGTCACCATCTGTTTGAACCCCAATTGACCTACTTAATGCCTCCTCATGTTTTTATAGATAAACTGCCCCTCTATTGGCTTTTGGTATGGCCCCAAGTTTCCCCTTCTTTTCTCCAGTGTTTTTCTCCTTCCTTACTTTCTTTGTTCTATCGTTTGATGTTCCTGCAGTTTTATGGACCCTTTATCTTGTAAAAATCCCAGCAATCCCAGCGGTCCCCGATTCATTGGTGCTTAATGATCCCTCTTCAATTTGACAAGCATCTAATACAGAGTCATTTGAGACAACTGGGGGGATTAGGGTACAGGTGGCCACATTTTTGTGCACAACCGGAGCCAGAGAAGGGGAGACAGGTTGCCTGTACATCGTAAGATGAGAAGGGCCAAGAGATAACCTTCTGTGTGCCAGTTCGATCTCATGAGTCAATACAGATTCAGCTCTGGTTATAAACGGTGTTGGATCTAGCCCTGATCTCTTGACTGGGTGAGAGTATTCTGCTTAATTCAGAGACTCTGTCCATCACCACCCCTTGTTGTAAATATTTTTGTCCACCCTAAGCGTGGAAGGGTATACTCAGATGTGAGTCCCTTGCTCATTGCACCATCAGGATTCAAGCAAGCCGGGCCGAAGACGGCTGAAATGCCAGAAACCGGTCCCCGGAAGCTTGTTTCCTTCCCAGTGTAAGAATTGGCTTTTGTAGTCTGGTCTGCCCTGTTCCCATGATGCACTGGGCCAGGGACAGACTACTTTGCATACAGCCAGGTTCTGAAACTGGGATGGTGCAATGAGCTAAAAAACGGTGTTGGATCTAGCCCTGATCTCTTGACTGGGTGAGAGTATTCTGCTTAATTCAGAGACTCTGTCCATCACCACCCCTTGTTGTAAATATTTTTGTCCACCCTAAGCGTGGAAGGGTATACTCAGATGTGAGTCCCTTGCTCATTGCACCATCAGGATTCAAGCAAGCCGGGCCGAAGACGGCTGAAATGCCAGAAACCGGTCCCCGGAAGCTTGTTTCCTTCCCAGTGTAAGAATTGGCTTTTGTAGTCTGGTCTGCCCTGTTCCCATGATGCACTGGGCCAGGGACAGACTACTTTGCATACAGCCAGGTTCTGAAACTGGGATGGTGCAATGAGCTAAAAAACGGTGTTGGATCTAGCCCTGATCTCTTGACTGGGTGAGAGTATTCTGCTTAATTCAGAGACTCTGTCCATCACCACCCCTTGTTGTAAATATTTTTGTCCACCCTAAGCGTGGAAGGGTATACTCAGATGTGAGTCCCTTGCTCATTGCACCATCAGGATTCAAGCAAGCCGGGCCGAAGACGGCTGAAATGCCAGAAACCGGTCCCCGGAAGCTTGTTTCCTTCCCAGTGTAAGAATTGGCTTTTGTAGTCTGGTCTGCCCTGTTCCCATGATGCACTGGGCCAGGGACAGACTACTTTGCATACAGCCAGGTTCTGAAACTGGGATGGTGCAATGAGCTAAAAAACGGTGTTGGATCTAGCCCTGATCTCTTGACTGGGTGAGAGTATTCTGCTTAATTCAGAGACTCTGTCCATCACCACCCCTTGTTGTAAATATTTTTGTCCACCCTAAGCGTGGAAGGGTATACTCAGATGTGAGTCCCTTGCTCATTGCACCATCAGGATTCAAGCAAGCCGGGCCGAAGACGGCTGAAATGCCAGAAACCGGTCCCCGGAAGCTTGTTTCCTTCCCAGTGTAAGAATTGGCTTTTGTAGTCTGGTCTGCCCTGTTCCCATGATGCACTGGGCCAGGGACAGACTACTTTGCATACAGCCAGGTTCTGAAACTGGGATGGTGCAATGAGCTAAAAAACGGTGTTGGATCTAGCCCTGATCTCTTGACTGGGTGAGAGTATTCTGCTTAATTCAGAGACTCTGTCCATCACCACCCCTTGTTGTAAATATTTTTGTCCACCCTAAGCGTGGAAGGGTATACTCAGATGTGAGTCCCTTGCTCATTGCACCATCAGGATTCAAGCAAGCCGGGCCGAAGACGGCTGAAATGCCAGAAACCGGTCCCCGGAAGCTTGTTTCCTTCCCAGTGTAAGAATTGGCTTTTGTAGTCTGGTCTGCCCTGTTCCCATGATGCACTGGGCCAGGGACAGACTACTTTGCATACAGCCAGGTTCTGAAACTGGGATGGTGCAATGAGCTAAAAAACGGTGTTGGATCTAGCCCTGACCTCTTGACTGGGTGAGAGTATTCTGCTTAATTCAGAGACTCTGTCCATCACCACCCCTTGTTGTAAATATTTTTGTCCACCCTAAGCGTGGAAGGGTATACTCAGATGTGAGTCCCTTGCTCATTGCACCATCAGGATTCAAGCAAGCCGGGCCGAAGACGGCTGAAATGCCAGAAACCGGTCCCCGGAAGCTTGTTTCCTTCCCAGTGTAAGAATTGGCTTTTGTAGTCTGGTCTGCCCTGTTCCCATGATGCACTGGGCCAGGGACAGACTACTTTGCATACAGCCAGGTTCTGAAACTGGGATGGTGCAATGAGCTAAAAAACGGTGTTGGATCTAGCCCTGATCTCTTGACTGGGTGAGAGTATTCTGCTTAATTCAGAGACTCTGTCCATCACCACCCCTTGTTGTAAATATTTTTGTCCACCCTAAGCGTGGAAGGGTATACTCAGATGTGAGTCCCTTGCTCATTGCACCATCAGGATTCAAGCAAGCCGGGCCGAAGACGGCTGAAATGCCAGAAACCGGTCCCCGGAAGCTTGTTTCCTTCCCAGTGTAAGAATTGGCTTTTGTAGTCTGGTCTGCCCTGTTCCCATGATGCACTGGGCCAGGGACAGACTACTTTGCATACAGCCAGGTTCTGAAACTGGGATGGTGCAATGAGCTAAAAAACGGTGTTGGATCTAGCCCTGATCTCTTGACTGGGTGAGAGTATTCTGCTTAATTCAGAGACTCTGTCCATCACCACCCCTTGTTGTAAATATTTTTGTCCACCCTAAGCGTGGAAGGGTATACTCAGATGTGAGTCCCTTGCTCATTGCACCATCAGGATTCAAGCAAGCCGGGCCGAAGACGGCTGAAATGCCAGAAACCGGTCCCCGGAAGCTTGTTTCCTTCCCAGTGTAAGAATTGGCTTTTGTAGTCTGGTCTGCCCTGTTCCCATGATGCACTGGGCCAGGGACAGACTACTTTGCATACAGCCAGGTTCTGAAACTGGGATGGTGCAATGAGCTAAAAAACGGTGTTGGATCTAGCCCTGATCTCTTGACTGGGTGAGAGTATTCTGCTTAATTCAGAGACTCTGTCCATCACCACCCCTTGTTGTAAATATTTTTGTCCACCCTAAGCGTGGAAGGGTATACTCAGATGTGAGTCCCTTGCTCATTGCACCATCAGGATTCAAGCAAGCCGGGCCGAAGACGGCTGAAATGCCAGAAACCGGTCCCCGGAAGCTTGTTTCCTTCCCAGTGTAAGAATTGGCTTTTGTAGTCTGGTCTGCCCTGTTCCCATGATGCACTGGGCCAGGGACAGACTACTTTGCATACAGCCAGGTTCTGAAACTGGGATGGTGCAATGAGCTAAAAAACGGTGTTGGATCTAGCCCTGATCTCTTGACTGGGTGAGAGTATTCTGCTTAATTCAGAGACTCTGTCCATCACCACCCCTTGTTGTAAATATTTTTGTCCACCCTAAGCGTGGAAGGGTATACTCAGATGTGAGTCCCTTGCTCATTGCACCATCAGGATTCAAGCAAGCCAGGCCGAAGACGGCTGAAATGCCAGAAACCGGTCCCCGGAAGCTTGTTTCCTTCCCAGTGTAAGAATTGGCTTTTGTAGTCTGGTCTGCCCTGTTCCCATGATGCACTGGGCCAGGGACAGACTACTTTGCATACAGCCAGGTTCTGAAACTGGGATGGTGCAATGAGCTAAAAAACGGTGTTGGATCTAGCCCTGATCTCTTGACTGGGTGAGAGTATTCTGCTTAATTCAGAGACTCTGTCCATCACCACCCCTTGTTGTAAATATTTTTGTCCACCCTAAGCGTGGAAGGGTATACTCAGATATGAGTCCCTTGCTCATTGCACCATCAGGATTCAAGCAAGCCGGGCCGAAGACGGCTGAAATGCCAGAAACCGGTCCCCGGAAGCTTGTTTCCTTCCCAGTGTAAGAATTGGCTTTTGTAGTCTGGTCTGCCCTGTTCCCATGATGCACTGGGCCAGGGACAGACTACTTTGCATACAGCCAGGTTCTGAAACTGGGATGGTGCAATGAGCTAAAAAACGGTGTTGGATCTAGCCCTGATCTCTTGATTGGGTGAGAGTATTCTGCTTAATTCAGAGACTCTGTCCATCACCACCCCTTGTTGTAAATATTTTTGTCCACCCTAAGCGTGGAAGGGTATACTCAGATGTGAGTCCCTTGCTCATTGCACCATCAGGATTCAAGCAAGCCGGGCCGAAGACGGCTGAAATGCCAGAAACCGGTCCCCGGAAGCTTGTTTCCTTCCCAGTGTAAGAATTGGCTTTTGTAGTCTGGTCTGCCCTGTTCCCATGATGCACTGGGCCAGGGACAGACTACTTTGCATACAGCCAGATTCTGAAACTGGGATGGTGCAATGAGCTAAAAAACGGTGTTGGATCTAGCCCTGATCTCTTGACTGGGTGAGAGTATTCTGCTTAATTCAGAGACTCTGTCCATCACCACCCCTTGTTGTAAATATTTTTGTCCACCCTAAGCGTGGAAGGGTATACTCAGATGTGAGTCCTTTGCTCATTGCACCATCAGGATTCAAGCAAGCCGGGCCGAAGACGGCTGAAATGCCAGAAACCGGTCCCCGTAAGCTTGTTTCCTTCCCAGTGTAAGAATTGGCTTTTGTAGTCTGGTCTGCCCTGTTCCCATGATGCACTGGGCCAGGGACAGACTACTTTGCATACAGCCAGGTTCTGAAACTGGGATGGTGCAATGAGCTAAAAAACGGTGTTGGATCTAGCCCTGATCTCTTGACTGGGTGAGAGTATTCTGCTTAATTCAGAGACTCTGTCCATCACCACCCCTTGTTGTAAATATTTTTGTCCACCCTAAGCGTGGAAGGGTATACTCAGATGTGAGTCCCTTGCTCATTGCACCATCAGGATTCAAGCAAGCCGGGCCGAAGACAGCTGAAATGCCAGAAACCGGTCCCCGGAAGCTTGTTTCCTTCCCAGTGTAAGAATTGGCTTTTGTAGTCTGGTCTGCCCTGTTCCCATGATGCACTGGGCCAGGGACAGACTACTTTGCATACAGCCAGGTTCTGAAACTGGGATGGTGCAATGAGCTAAAAAACGGTGCTGGATCTAGCCCTGATCTCTTGACTGGGTGAGAGTATTCTGCTTAATTCAGAGACTCTGTCCATCACCACCCCTTGTTGTAAATATTTTTGTCCACCCTAAGCGTGGAAGGGTATACTCAGATGTGAGTCCCTTGCTCATTGCACCATCAGGATTCAAGCAAGCCGGGCCGAAGACGGCTGAAATGCCAGAAACCGGTCCCCGGAAGCTTGTTTCCTTCCCAGTGTAAGAATTGGCTTTTGTAGTCTGGTCTGCCCTGTTCCCATGATGCACTGGGCCAGGGACAGACTACTTTGCATACAGCCAGGTTCTGAAACTGGGATGGTGCAATGAGCTAAAAAACGGTGTTGGATCTAGCCCTGATCTCTTGACTGGGTGAGAGTATTCTGCTTAATTCAGAGACTCTGTCCATCACCACCCCTTGTTGTAAATATTTTTGTCCACCCTAAGCGTGGAAGGGTATACTCAGATGTGAGTCCCTTGCTCATTGCACCATCAGGATTCAAGCAAGCCGGGCCGAAGACGGCTGAAATGCCAGAAACCGGTCCCCGGAAGCTTGTTTCCTTCCCAGTGTAAGAATTGGCTTTTGTAGTCTGGTCTGCCCTGTTCCCATGATGCACTGGGCCAGGGACAGACTACTTTGCATACAGCCAGGTTCTGAAACTGGGATGGTGCAATGAGCTAAAAAACGGTGTTGGATCTAGCCCTGATCTCTTGACTGGGTGAGAGTATTCTGCTTAATTCAGAGACTCTGTCCATCACCACCCCTTGTTGTAAATATTTTTGTCCACCCTAAGCGTGGAAGGGTATACTCAGATGTGAGTCCCTTGCTCATTGCACCATCAGGATTCAAGCAAGCCGGGCCGAAGACGGCTGAAAGGCCAGAAACCGGTCCCCGGAAGCTTGTTTCCTTCCCAGTGTAAGAATTGGCTTTTGTAGTCTGGTCTGCCCTGTTCCCATGATGCACTGGGCCAGGGACAGACTACTTTGCATACAGCCAGGTTCTGAAACTGGGATGGTGCAATGAGCTAAAAAACGGTGTTGGATCTAGCCCTGATCTCTTGACTGGGTGAGAGTATTCTGCTTAATTCAGAGACTCTGTCCATCACCACCCCTTGTTGTAAATATTTTTGTCCACCCTAAGCGTGGAAGGGTATACTCAGATGTGAGTCCCTTGCTCATTGCACCATCAGGATTCAAGCAAGCCGGGCCGAAGACGGCTGAAATGCCAGAAACCGGTCCCCGGAAGCTTGTTTCCTTCCCAGTGTAAGAATTGGCTTTTGTAGTCTGGTCTGCCCTGTTCCCATGATGCACTGGGCCAGGGACAGACTACTTTGCATACAGCCAGGTTCTGAAACTGGGATGGTGCAATGAGCTAAAAAACGGTGTTGGATCTAGCCCTGATCTCTTGACTGGGTGAGAGTATTCTGCTTAATTCAGAGACTCTGTCCATCACCACCCCTTGTTGTAAATATTTTTGTCCACCCTAAGCGTGGAAGGGTATACTCAGATGTGAGTCCCTTGCTCATTGCACCATCAGGATTCAAGCAAGCCGGGCCGAAGACGGCTGAAATGCCAGAAACCGGTCCTCGGAAGCTTGTTTCCTTCCCAGTGTAAGAATTGGCTTTTGTAGTCTGGTCTGCCCTGTTCCCATGATGCACTGGGCCAGGGACAGACTACTTTGCATACAGCCAGGTTCTGAAACTGGGATGGTGCAATGAGCTAAAAAACGGTGTTGGATCTAGCCCTGATCTCTTGACTGGGTGAGAGTATTCTGCTTAATTCAGAGACTCTGTCCATCACCACCCCTTGTTGTAAATATAAAATCATCTAGCGGCGGCACCCTTCCCTTTGTTCATATTGTAAAGAACAAAGCTCCGGATCAGATATAACGACAACGACACACCCCTTTACAATCTGCAACCTTAATCCAATATACACAAGGAGTCACTTAACGGTACCTTGATATCGTTGCTTTCAAGGAACCAAGAGGGGTTGCCCAGCCCAGCCTCCTCCAGCCTCGGACAGACGCAGACGGCCCGCCATTGTCCCGCACAGCGGTTGCCGCAAGGAGTTTTGTAGCGGCAGTAGGCGGGCCTCAACACAGGTGGCAGCAATTGGAGGGCTCCTGGGACTTCGAGTCCTTCTGAAGCAGAGTCCAGGTAAGAGCAGTAGAGACCCCTGAAGCGAATGCCGCAAAGAGTTTTGTAGCGGCAGTAGGCGGGCCTCAACACAGGTGGCAGCAATTGGAGGGCTCCTGGGACTTTGAGTCCTTCTGAAGCAGAGTCCAGGTAAGAGCAGCAGAGACCCCTGAAGCTATTCAATGACTTACAAAGCATGTGTTGTAACCATTGCAAGAAAAATATTGTCTTGCAGGCCTGTTGAAGAACCTGTAGGTTTTGATCATCAGGAATGTGTTGTTGCTGTAGATAATGATTTGGCTGGAAGGTGTTGAATGTGAAGAACAGGATAAGCCTCCAGGTAGAATGAAGTGATGACGCTTGATATCAAATCCGTTTTCAAGTGCTGGCCAATAGACAACAGGTTGAATTAAAGGTCCAAATATTTTTTAAATATTAGTGATGTATAAAGTGCTGAAGGACAGTAGCTTTTGAATGGCTGCAAATTTGTATTGCAAGAAGGATTGAAGGTGAACCTATCAGAACTTCTCACTATGGGCATTCTGATACAATGTCTTCCCAGAGAATATTGAGAAAAACCTAATAGACATCAGGTCATATAGGCATAATCTCAAGTGGATATTGAGAAAAAAAGGGATTTTTGGTTGCTCCCATTGTCATTGGATTTATGAAAAAGGCATTTTTTATGGGAAGGGATCATGTTAGTTACGGACAACGGTGTGCAGTTTAGCCATGACTGTAAATTTTACTTTGATAATGCACATTCAGACCATGGCATATGGGACAATGGCAATTTAAATGTCTCAGAAGCATGGAACCTTTTATAGCTCAGTCAGATCTAGCATTTGGTATGTCTTACTAGAAAAATTATTACATGCAGATGCATGCCTCACCTGCTGTTCCCCATATTATGAAAATATCACCAGAGTCCTATAAACCCAAATATAGCTAAGTGTAGGTCCAAAATGGCAGGAATGTCTACAATGCATTGTGCAATAACTTCCTCATATTTCTGTCCATGAAAATATGATAAACACTCAGAGAAATAGGGTCATAGGGATATTTTAACGACCTGCCATGGTTATCTTCCCCAAAACATACATATCAAATACACAATAAACCGGGGGTCTCGCTCAATGCCAACAAATGTCAAGGAGAAAAATGAAAAAAGTGAAAAACTGGGAGAATTATAAAGAAACAAAAAAGAGACCCTTAAACAGAGATTGGATTTCCATCAATTACCTTTAGTGATCAGTATCATCATCTGGTAATCCTCCCAGACAACCGATATACCTCTTGATCATAGAGGTTATCTCTGTGGGAAAACTCTCTCAAATGGGTCAAAAAGGGAGAGCTAGAAAGAAGAGAAGAACAGTTTGTGTGTTCTACAAAGTGATCACAGACGGATTCCTAAGTAACCATGAGAAATCGTGCAGTGCAAAAAATAGTGAGTGCAAGGTTAAAATAGAATTGTTAGGAGAGAAACAAACTTTATTCTAGATATCCAATAACATTCTAAATAAAAACACTGCAAAAAGCAGTGCTCACAAATAACTGCTTTCTATTAAGGTTCGACATGTTTCAGCCAATAGGGTAAAAATGCCCAAAGCTTTCTTCAGGACCTGTCTCTATTAATTGTTTGCTACTGCATCAAAACCTTAAAAAGTGACCTCAAGTGTCAATATGAGAAAAAAGAAGAAAAACTTGTAATAAATTAACTAGGATTGAATAAATACAACCTTACTTTCCAAATCCTCCGCTTCAAGGGAAGCAGATGGCCCACGTATTGATCGGGGAATAGACCTCGCCTCAACTGGTACCTCACTCAGGAATACGAGGCCCCACTCTGTCCGTCATTACCTCCGATGTTGGCTGAGTGAGGGTGGAGTTAACGATGGACAGAGCGGGGCCTCGTATTCCTGAGTGTGGTACCAGGTGAGGGTGGCAACTGCATCCCTTCAAGCGGAGGATCCGGAAAGTAAGGTTGTATTTAGTCCAACCTAGTTAATTGATTACAAGTTTTTTCTTTTTTCTCATTTTGACTCTTTTGAGGTCACTTTTTATGGTTGATTACGTAAATGTACTGTACCTGGGTGCCACAGCTGAATGTATGAATAGACTTCAATGTCTACAGAATGCAGCCACGCGGCTGGTCCTCATGCAACCTAGGCGGGCCTCCTCAAGGAGGGCTCTGGCGACCCTTCATTGGCTTCCCATTCGGTGCTATTTAAGGCACTTTGCATATGCCATCGCATCTCCCAGGGCACGGGTCCCGCATACCTGGCTGACTTGATTACCCGCTATGGGACAGGCTTGCTCTTGTTCCCAAGGCTATGAAGGCTAGGATGGGGGGGTCGGTCATTTCGTCGTCTGGCTCCTCAGAACTGGAACAAACTTCCTCTGAGCCTCAGATTAGAGGTCTCAGAGGTTAAATTCAGGAAAGACCTGAAAACTCATATTTTTCAGGGCTTGTAGGATCTCCTGAGCTGCCCAGGTACCTCTATGGTCAGTTTCTCCTGTACTTAGCTCCTCATCACAGCGTGGAAACACACCAGCTGGTGTAACCAGGAGCTCTACCAATGGCCATATTATTATTATTATTATTCAGGGTGCTACTCTTCAGAGAGGTCAAGGTACCATGTTTAGACATACAGGGGCCTGTTTACAAAAGCATATGGCATTATTTCACCTAATCTTACATGTGTTCGTGAATTCATCCCAGAGTATCTAATATGAGAATAACATAGAACTATTCAGGGACTATCCATACACTATTAACAAAAACAAAAAGGACAATGCCCTTTTTGCACTTTACTAAACTTTACTAAACAGGAATTTGATATGTTGGGGCTGATTCACAAAAGTCAACTAAGATTATGTAAAAGAGTACTCCTGCAATGTTGCGCCTCAGAAAAATTGCTTTTGTGATTTTACTCGACAGTGTGTGGATTTGATTTATACAGAGCTGGGCAATGTATACAGAGCTGGTCAAGGAGAGGAAGAAGAAGACAGAGGGTAGGGTAAGGAGCCCATCGCTGGGGAATGACATGAAAAATTTTGTTTTTCAATTGGATTTCATTCTATTACATTTCACCAACATCAGTGCTCAGCCATAGGATAAAATTATAATGGGATCAAGAGTGAAAGTATTGAAAGACGGCTGATGGACACAATGTAATACAGTTCTATGACTACCTTTAAATTAAGCACTAGCAATGCATCTAGTTATAAATGTACTGTTAGTCAGTCAGTCAGTCAGAATACTTTATTTCGATAAATCAATATCATAAAAAGACAAGGGTACGAAACAACACTTACATTAAATACATTATTTACACAGAATAAAAGGAAAAAATATTAAGCCAATTAAGAAGGTGTTCTCAGCGCTTTCATAGGTTAAAAAATCACAATAAATAAGATAAGAACATCAACCAATTTGGGTGCCCTAGCAGTCAGTTTTACAGTGGAAACATCCCTATAAATTACATCCATGAACATTTATGTACAATTGGTCATCCTCCTGTTCTTGGTTCTGACAGCACTCACTAAAAAGCTAGCGACATGAAAAATTATCCGGGGGGGTCTTTAGTAATTGCAAGTACAAGAGAGCGGGCTTAACTTGCAGGAACCCCGCCTCCCTAAGTATTGGGATCAGGAATTTCATTCTAGACTCTGTAAACTGACCACAGAACATCACAAAATGCAATGTGTTCTGAATGGAAAAATTGTCACAAGAACACGGCAATGCATTTTCAGGAGTGCTCCATTTTGGAAAATGACCGAGATTCAAGTGGATCAGGTTAAAACGGAAGCGAGTTAAAAGAAACCTATGGTAAGGACGGTTCACCATATTGAGATACATTTCTGGACTTGGTAAACTAGCAACAATGAGATTAGCCCTTACGGTAGGTTTTCTGAGCTCTATTTCCTCTCTTTCCAGAGACACCAACTGTGCCATGGCTCCCTTAATTTGTGTAATGTCCCTGGAAGTTATTATCTCTGGGGAGGAGAAAAGCTCCGGTCTCCCTAGTTTAAAAAAGCTATTTTTAATATATGTCAACCACTGAATCTTACTGGAATTTTCTAGTATGAGACAATCTTTCATGATAATATGGTTCAAGGAGATTTCCTGGTTCAACCAGGTCTTCATCCAGCATATTACGGGAGCCATTCTTATCATGTCAGAGATGAACCCTACCCCCAATTCATAATGAATAGTGTATGAGGGAGCGGACTGTGGGACTGATAGAACTGATCTCAAAAATTTGTTTTCGGTCACCTGTAGGCAATCCAAAACACTATAGCCCCATATTGAGCTACCATAGGTCGCTGCTGCAATGCATTTCGCTTTGTAAATCTTCATCAGTGCAGCTATAGGTCTTGCCCCCAGTTTTTTTGAGAATCCCTGGAGTGCAGAAGTAGTTCTAGCAAGGAAGATATTTCTGTTTTTAAGTTGTGGGCCCCAATTCCCCCTCTCGTCAAAAGTAATCCCAAGATAGGGGAATGTGGGCACAAAAGTTTTAGATTGCTTCTTCCTGCTGCACCTCCCTATATTCATGATTTGAGACTTCTTTGCATTTATTTTAAGATCCAGGGATCCCATAAAGTTTCCAAAAGCATCTAACAGCCGTTGGAGTTCAACCCCCGTCCGTGAAAGAAGGACAGCGTCGTCCGCGTAGAGGAGGACTGGAATACCAAGTTCCCCTATATGCGGTATATCGAGGGTTGCCTCCTTTAATGCAGGTTCTAGGGCATTAATATATACCGTAAAAAGAAGGGGGGCCAAGATACACCCTTGCCTGAGCCCCCGTTCTGAGTTAAAATGGCTAGAACATCGCCCCTCAGTGGTGACCCGAACAGATGCCAATAGTCCAGAGTGTAGATCCGCCAAGAGGTTAACTAAGGCCCGATCTAGTCCCATGTCAAGTAAAATTTGCCATAGCTTGGACCGATTTACAAGGTCAAATGCCGATGAGAGGTCCATGAACCCCAGATACATTAACCCTTCTTTAGCCTTGGTGTATTTATCTAAAAGCAATTGCAGGTTGAGACACTGGTCCAAAGTACTTCTTTTTGATCTAAACCCATATTGCAGGTTCGACAGAACCCCTCTGTCGTCGAGCCAGACCGTTAATTTGTGCAGAATACCACGTCCTAGAATTTTTACTGAGGAATCTATTAGGGAGATAGGTCTATAACAGGAGGGGTCCTGCCTTTCTCCCTTCTTAAAAACTGGAATAATGATAGATTTTTTCCAAGACTCCGGTATATTGTTTTGATTCAGTGCGTTAAAAACACTACACAGGATTTTAGACCAAAATTTTGGCGCACATTTAAAAACATCTGAAGGAACTTATGTGTCACATTTTTAAGGGTTAATAAGTCTGCGGATATTATGTCTACTGACACCGGGTTATGATCACTGAAGTCCGAGACCTCAGTTTTATACAATAAAACCTTACACAATACAAAGGAAGACATAAAAATATAATCAATAATAGTACCATCGCCGATCTGCGGCGCTCGGGACCGCGGGTCCTGGAAATTATGCGAATCTTTGGGGAAGTCTCGGGCCTATATCTGAACCTGCGTAAGTCTACCCTCTGGGTGCTGAATGGAGATACCGAAGCGGACCATTGGTCGATGGGACTACAGGTGGCCACGCATGGCATAAAATATCTGGGGGTGTTTCTGTCCAACTTACCTAGCGTTGCCTGGGAACGCAACATACTGCCCGTTTGGGACCGAGTTCAGTCGGATATCAAGACATGGTCTCGAATGCCCCTCTCTATATTTGGTAGATCTGCAATCTTTAAGATGGTTGCGCTCCCACGTCTCCTCTATCAATTGCAGAACCATCCCTATCCAATTGCACCTCAGTGGTTCCGGCAGGTCAACTCGATCTTGGGCCGCTTTCTATGGGCTGGGGGACCGGCCAGAGTGGCACTACGTACGTGCTTCTTGTCCACCTACTGCGGAGGCCTGGCCACCTCGGATATATTGTCCTATTACCAGGCCGCTCATCTACTTATCCTGAACGATTGGTGGTACGGTGACAGTGGGGACCCAGCCTATGCCCTGGAACGCACGTTGATGGGTGACAATACACTCCACACGATTCTCTACTCGGCTCGCCTGCGCCGGAAGCTGCCGAGGGTCACGAGCCTCGTGTTTGCTGTCTGGCGGCAGGCTTTACGTCGTATGGGATGGTGGGGCCGATTGACCGCGGAGACTCCGCTGTGACACAATGGCCTTTTACCTGAATTGTCGGCCTTATCTGGTTTTGAGGGCTGGGATGCAATTGGGATCTCGCAGCTGGGACATGTGATGTCTGGTACGACGCTCAAGTCCTTTCAGACGCTCAGCATCGAATTTGATATGCCCCAGTCTCAATTTTTTCGGTATCTACAACTCCGGCACGCACTCACGCCCAGTATTGCTGATATGGATTCGCTCCCTGAATTTAGTCCTATCGAGGCGAAAGTCTTTATGGGTGATCTGGGGGATAAGAAAGTCTCTCGCATCTACCAGACACTTGTCACTCACTGTTCCTCCACCCTTCTTCCACTGAAGACGACTTGGGAAGCTGATGTGGGCCCCCTTGATGAGGATGACTGGAGGGAGGCTCTGGAATCCCCTAAGGGAGCAGCCATTGCTATTCGATTTAGGTTAATCCAATTCAAAATTCTCCATAGGGCTTATTTCACCCGTGAACGACTGTGGAAAGCAGGCTTGATTGGATCCCCGGAGTGTTTGAGATGTGGAGCTGCGGTGGGCACTTTGCTCCACACGGTATGGTCTTGCCCTAGATTGGTGGGCTTCTGGAGGGGTGTGTGGGACTGCCTGTCTGAGGTACTACACTGGACTCTTCCTCGCACTCACCGGCTGGGCTTGCTTCACGTCCTTGAGGGGGTTGGTGGAAACACTTATAAACGTCACTTGCTACTCTTGGGATTGGTAATGGCCAAAAGAGACCTGGCCCGGGCTTGGAAAGATGTGAGAGCTCCTCCCCTGTGTGCCTGGAAAGCTGGAATGGACTTTTGTATGGGTCTGGAACGACCTATTTTTGAAGCACGTGGCTGCCCCCGCAAGCATTACAAGATATGGAAGGGATGGGCTGAATATAGAGGATTAATGCTAGACCCACCGGCAGAACTGGAGGAAGATCTTTAGTTGCAGGTTACTTGCAAGTTCTTGCATTGCGCCACGAATATCGCATTATGGTTACACGCTGAAGCTATCTCTACACACGTGCGTTGGGGGGGGTGGGGGGGGCACGGGAATGGGAATGGGAGGGTTGGGTAGTTGGGTTAAGCGGGGGCAGGGGAGGGCATAGTTGTATTCCACTTATAATTGTTTTCTCTTGACTATTTAGCTGGACGCTTAGATTTATGTTGTACATGTGACACAATGCTTGGTGGTGTTCTCCTGACTGTGGGGAGCCACGCGTACTTTTTGCCTGATCCTGCTAATAAAATTGTTGTGAAAAAAAAAATAATAGTACCATCGACTGACCCTTTAAAAGTGGGGGTCCTAGAACCACCTTCCCCGTAACCAGACTCATAAAGATTCCATCTTGCCAAAAAGTTTACGAGGGCCTCACCCCGTTTTGAGCGTTCCAGATGAATAGGAGAGGAATATATTGCCTTAAAGGTTGATTGCAGGGATGAATGTTAAAGTCCCCTAAAAGGATTATTTCAAAAGTATTCACATTGCTTCTGTAGACTGACAGAAATTTCTCCAAAAAATCTAGATTAAAACTGGTTAACTCATTAGCATGTGAATTATAGAAATTAATAAATAAGATCTTAGGAGTGTCAGAAGAGGATAATTCAACAATTAAACAGTTTTGACATCCAGAGTTACACAAAGTTAGTGTGCCCTTTAGATCAAGTTTAAATAAACTCACTAAACCACCCTTAGCTCTGCCTGCCGTACTGCAGGTTGCTGGAGTGCCAAAGTGACTGTACCCATCCAAAGAGAAGCTATCCGTCAGATCCCAGGTCTCTTGAAACGCTATAATGTCATAAGTTTTTAAATAGTTGAACCAAGTGTCATTCCCTGCTTTGGCCTTAATTCCAGCAATATTCCATGTCATGATCCTACAAGAAGAATGTGAGGGCTGTACATTGTTCCTCGGAATGTTTGGCAGTCAATCATTTTCCTCCAAAGATGATAGAGGGGAATATCTATTGGCCAGTGGGAGTGGATGATCAAAATGACTATTTGGCCTGGGCAACCTGTAATGAAATGGGTGCAGTCTATTCGCAAGATAGTTTCCAGTTTGCGGAGGTATATCAAAGCCACACCTAAGAAGAGATGGAACTGGCTTGGGCAGAGTAGTATGTAAATGTGGAGTATTACCATGGTGATTATAGAAAAAACCAAGCGGGCGAGCACATACCATATTGTCAACAATTGGCAGGGAAGCCGCTCTAAGCAAAACTGTGGCGACATGCTGCGGATGCCTAAAATTAACAATAATACAATCCCCCCTGATATTTTTCCTCGCGTTTCCTATCCAGCTAACTCTACGAGTAGATATTATATCATCTGAAAAGGACAGTGGGAACCCACAGTTTCTATTCAACCACGATATTGATTTGTTTTTCAAAGAGTCATGAGATTCTATCCCAGACTCAGTAAGATGAGAGTCCACCCCAGGTACATTAGTTAATACCACTATATATGGTGCACAATCTGGGGGGGAGATTAACTGAGGGTCTTCTACTTATCTCCCTTCTCCCCTCACTGATGTGCCCCCCTGTCGCAATGGGTTGATTTCTCGGAGTCGTTAGGGGTGGTTGAGTGACTGAGGGGAGGGGTGGTAGGGCGGCTGGTACAAGTACAGGGGGGAGCTGGGAGGTTGGTGCAGGTTGTGTAGTTGGTACAGGTTGTATAATCCTGTTACCCCCATTACAAGTAGCAGCAGTGACTTTAATTGTATTATTCCCACCCTGGGTGCTCTTATTTGACATACCTAATTGAGAATTCAATAGGCCACCCAGCCTGGATACTTGTTTTGAGACCTGATCTATTTTGGCCATAAGAGGTTTAATCAGAAGTTCTAATTTAGATTCAAAAAGGCTGGCCAACAGGTCAATTTGTTCAGAGTTCAGCTTAGCCACCTCGGTGTTATTTGAGGACTCATTTACTCCCCCTACGATTATAGGTGGCGTGCCGGCTCTCTTAGTTTTCCTATTCCCCCCACGCTTAGCAGGTAGCTTCCTGCAAGCCCTTACTACTCTCCGTACCGGAGATGGTACTGGAGAAGATATCGGGGAAGGTTGTAATGAGGTGTCCTGGGAGTTATCTAGAACTGTTTCACTCAGCACTAGGGGGGCATCTATTTCATTACCGGTTAATAATTGGGAGCCTTGGGTGCAGCTAAGATCAGGAGCAGAAATATCTGTGGGGTCGGACAAAAAAGTAGGTGAAGCCGGAGGGCTTATCCGGTTTAATGAAAGACGCCTTTCTTTATTAATTTTACTTACTACTTTAACAAAGTAGTTATCCATTGTACTCGTCACTAAGGGGGTTTTAGCCGATCTAAGTTTAGACATAATTATACCAGATAACTGCTACAAATACACGTGCATAAAAACAGAGGCCGTAACATAAACAAATGTCTCACAGTTTTAGGGTGCAGGAAGATGAGCCAAAGTCCGTGGCCCAGCCCAGCCTCGGTCGGCCCCGGACGGCCACAGACGGTCCCGCCCTTGTCCCGGGCTTGGTACTGTTATGTTGGGTGGGAGGTGAGGGCGCGGCTTGCTCCCGGGCCAGGTGGTGGCAGCTGAAGGATCCTGGGACTTGGAGTCCGCCTTGGTGTTACGGCGTGACTACCACAAGCCCAGGGTCATGGTGCTCTCCCCGCTTGCCTCCAGAGTCCTTTGGGCAGTGCAGAGGTAAGTTAGAAGATCCGCTGTCGCCCCCACGGTTAATCCTGCCAGGTATCCACACACTGCGGATCCCGCGAAGCGGGAGCGGCGAGGTCAATTAAGGCAGCTGGGAGGTGAGGGCACGGCTTGCTCCCAGGCCTGGTGGTGGCAGCTGAAGGATCCTGGGACTTGGAGTCCGCCTTGGTGTTACGGCGTGACTACCACAAGCCCAGGGTCATGGTGCTCTCCCCGCTTGCCTCCAGAGTCCTTTGGGCAGTGCAGAGGTAAGTTAGAAGATCTGCTGTCGCCCCCACGGTTAATCCTGCCAGGTATCCACACGCTGCGGCATCTAGTTATAAATGTACTGTTAGATTTGGGGGTCTCTAGTTGGCACAGGTAGGTACTTGTGACAAATAGGGACCCTTGCCTCTAGTTAGGATAAGGGGATTACACTGCTCACCCCGTTGGTAGCTTGGCACGAGCACACAGGCTTATCTCAAAGTGTGTAAAGCATTTGTGACCACATACAGTTACTCAGTGACAACACTACAGATGGACACCACACAAAGATTTTACAAAAAAAATAAGTGTACTTTATATAGATTTACCACAAGATGATAAACGACAAAAATACACATTACTGTTACTTTAAGATGGTAGATTTAGCTTAGTTCAGTTCAGTTCTTAGGATGCGACACTTTGCGTCAATGTACCTTAGGTTGAATTGCGCTTCCACCACAAGCAATGTTGCAGCGAGGGGAATGCAGCAAAGCTCAGGTGCAAGGAAATAAAGACGTGAAGAACTTCCAGATGCGGCACGCTTCTCCGGGGATGCTAGAAGTTCCCGGTTCAATGCGTGGTCTGCTGCGGCGACACCCTTGTTTTACGATATGACAGCAGCAGCTCCACATGCGACACTCTTCTCCCACGATGTGTGAAGCTTCCGCATGATGCGACAACTACAGCAGCGACATCCACGATGCTTCTCGGGATGCGAGTCACTTTTCTTCGATGCCGTGCAGTGCGACAGTTCCAGAGGCGACACCCTCCTTCGAAGTTGTGACGGCAGGCACAGCGACACGCTCCAACCTCATTGCGAGACTCTTCTCTCGATGCGGTCCAATGCGACAGCTACAGCGGCGACACCCTCCTTCGGATTTGCGATGGCAGCAGCAGCGATGGCGACACGATTCCTCTTCATTGCGACACGCTTTTCTCAATGTGGTGCAGTGCGACAGTTCCAGCAGCGACACCCTCCTTCGGAGTTGCCACGGCAGGCACAGCGACAGCAACACGCTTCTTCTTCAATGAGTCACGCTTCCAGCTCCTTGCGACACGCAGTCCCTCAGAAGGCCCGAAACAGCAGCAGGCACTTCCAAAGATCTCTGGGGAGCTGGGGGTTGAAGTCTGTTGTCCCTGAAACTTCAGCAGGAGGAAAGCTATTTTCCAAGCCCTTGGAGATCCTTCACAAGTTGAAAGAAAAGTACACAAAGTTCCTTTCTCCTTCCTTTGGCAGTAAGGCAACCACTGCAGGCCAATCCCCAAAGCAGCACTTCAGCTTGGGAATAGTCTCTCCTCAGTTTATTGAGGTTCCTCTCCTCAGTAAAGGTTTTTTCTTGTAGTCCTAAAGTTATCTAATTTCATGGGATCAGGATTCCAATATTTATACCCCAAAAGCCTTTGTTCTCTGAGGGTAGAGGGGCCATTGCCCAGTCCAAACAGTTTTGGAGCACTCTGTTTACCAGACTTCTCCCTTCCTTTCACAGTGCAGGGCAGGCACATCAGACGCCCCAAAGGAGGTGGAGCCAGCATTGTGGATGGCAAGAACAGTCCTGGAGCACTTTGTTTATAGGACTCCTTCTCTTCTTTCAGTGTGCAGGGCAGAGACATCAGCCGCTCCCCAGGCGGTGGAGCCAGCATTGTGGAAAGCAGGCACAGCCCTATTCAAGGTTCAGGTGCAACTCCTACCTCCCATCTAGATGCAGAACTCTTTATTCACCACTGGGCTGACTCATCCTGTCTCTTGGAATCCCCCAGCTCTGTCACTCACAAAACCAGACAAAGGAATTCACAACCTACCAGAGGCAGGCTTGAAAGGTTAGGCAAGCAAATACCTAATTTTTAAAAGTGGTATTTGCAAACACAGAATGTTAAAACCAACTTCACTAAAAGATGTATTTTATCATTCTGTGTTCAGGCATACTAAACTCGAATTTCTACCATGTTCTCTGAGAAAGTTAGGATTATAAACATGTAATAATCTAACAACCCACTCTGGCCTATGGAGAACAGGTAGCCTTGCAATAGTGAAAAACGAAAATGGCTGTAATTCACTATTCGGACATGCCACACACATCAGGGCTTGTCCTACCTCATACAATGCACCCTGCCCTTGGGCCTACCATAGGGGTGACTGATATGAAGAGAAAGGGATGGAAGGTTTAGGGACAGGCAAGTGGGTGCACTTGCCCAGTCAGCATGACAGTACCAGACTGCACGCAGGCTCTGCAATGGCAGACCTTAGACACATTTTACAAGGCTGCTTCAGTGGGTGGCACAACCAGTGCTGCAAGCCCACCAACAGCATTTGAATTTACAAGCCCTGGGCACACTCAGTGCACTAGACTAGGGTCTGACAAGTAAACCAAATAGCCAAACATGGAACCACTGTTTAATACATCAATTTACAATAGGTAAAACTTGCGCTGTGCCACTGGATAGCAGTGGCACAGTGGCCAAAACATCTAACACCAGCAAAAACACATGAGGCAACAGTAAAATTGGAAGGGAGACCCACACCAATGGTGACAGGTCTAACACATGTCTCCTCCAGTTGAAATGTGGGGAGAACTACCCTAACTCCTGGGAGTTCTCATCACTAAAGCGGAAAAATCTGGACAGACTATCAGCGTTGGCGTGTTCTGTACCAGGGCGGTGTTCCACCGTACAATCCATACCCTGTAGGGAAATAGACCACCTCAACAGCTTTGGATTCTCACCCCTCATTTGCATCAACCATCTGAGGGGCCTGTGGTCTGTCTGAACCCGGAAGTGAGTCCCAAACAGGTATGGTCTCAGCTTCTTCAGGACCCAGACCACAGCAAATGCCTCACGCTCAATAGCACTCCACCTCTGTTCCCGTGGAAGTAACCTCCTGCTAATGAAGGCTACAGGTTGATCTAGGCCCTCCTCATTCATCTTTGACAGAACAGCCCTCACACCATGCTCTGAAGCGTCTGTCTGAACGATAAACTCACTTGAAAAGTTGGGTGCTCGGAGCATGGGCACTGTGCATATGGCAGCTTTCAGGGCCTCAAAAGCTTTCTGACAGGTGTCAGTCAAAATCACTTTCTTGGGCTGCTTCCTGGAAGTCAGCTCTGTAAAGGGTGCAACAATGTTACCATATCCCTTGACAAACCTCCTGTAATACCCTGTGAGTCCTAAAAAGTCCCTCACCTCTGTCTAGGTTTTGGGTGGCTCCCAAGCCAGGATGGTTTCAATCTTGGGTGGTAGGGGTGCCACCTGGCTGCTCCCAACTTGGTGTCCCAAGTACACCACAGAACCCTGCCCGATCTGGCCCTTACTCGCCTTGATCATGAGGCCTGCCTTCTGCAGCGCCATCAACACTTCCTAGAGGTGGAGCAGATGTTACCCCCAACTGGCACTGAACACTGCAATGTCATCCAGGTAGGCGGCACTGAACTCATCCAGTCCAACCAACACCTGATTGACCAACCTCTGAAAGGTTGCAGGGGAATTCTTCATCCCAAAGGGCATAACACGGAACTGGAAATGCCCATCTGGTGTGGAGAATGCTGACCTCTCCTTTGCCCCATCAGTCAAGGTGATCTGCCAGTACCCAGACGTTAAGTCAAACGTGCTGAGGTACCGTGCAGCCCCTAGCCGATCAATGAGCTTATCAGCTCTGGGGTGCACGTCAGTCTTCGTGACTGAATTAAGCCCTCTGTAGTCCACACAGAACCGGAGTTGCCTGAAATGCCTAGTCCGGTTCCTGAAGGCCACCATGTAGCTATATACATCCTGGGGATGTTTCCTGGGAGATTACTCCCAGCCTTGTTTGACGAGACTCAGCGGTCCTCTGACTGGCTATCCATAGAGAAGCTCAAAGGGACTGAACGCTAGAGATTTCTGTGGCACCTCAAGGTATGCAAAGAGTAGGCACGGTAAGAGGACATCCCACTTATGCCTCATGTGTTGCTCAAGACCCATTATGGTGCCCTTCATGGGTCGGTTGAACCTTTCAACCAACCCGTTCCTTTGGGGGTGGTAAGGAGTGGTGTAAGTTACACTGCACTCCTGCCACAGGGACTTCATATACTTGGAAAGGAAGTTGGTTCCCCGGTCAGACACTACCTCGTGAGGGAATCCCACTCGGGAGAAAATTCCCATCAGTGCTCGTCCCACCACGGGAGCCGTCACTGCCCTTAGACCTATGACTTCCGGGTACCGGGTGGCATGGTCCATCAAGACCAGGATGAACCTGTTGCCCATGGTTGTCTTGGGATCTAGTTGCCCCACAATATCAATCCCCACCCCCTCAAAGGGGGGGCTGACCACAGGGAATGGCTGGAGAGGAGTCTTGTGCTTCCTCCCACTCTTTCCACTTGCCTGGCAAGTCTGACAGGTCCTGCAATGAGTGTCTGAACTCTTGCACATTTGGGGCCAATGAAAGTGGGTGACAAGGATTTCAGAGGTCTTGTTCTGCCCCAAATGTCCTGCTAACAGCACATCATGAGCCAGCCCCAGTAGGAAGGCTCTGAACTTCTGGGGTACCACCAGCACACAGGCTGACCCAGGTTCAGCAACCTTAGGCTCACTATACAGGAAACCATTCTCCCAGTAAATCAGATGTGATCCTGACTGATCACCTGTCACCTGGCTTGCAGCCTGTTGCCGCAAGCCCTCAAGAGAAGGGCATTCTCTCTGCTCCTGGCAGAATTCTTCCCTGGAGGGGCCTCCTTCTTGCTGACAATGGGTCAGCTCAGGCAGGTCCCCCAGTTCAGCTACTTGTTCCCAGGTAGGCTCCAGGGCATCCCCCTCAGGGTCTACCTCCTCCTGGGCCGTGGGAACTTCAGGGGCCGGTTTCCTGTACCCCGCCACTTCTCTCTAAGTCAGGTTTCAGGGCCTCCCTCTCAGGCTCCAGGTCCTCTTGAGAACCCCTACTGGCTGACATTGACCTGGTGGTCAAGCACGCCCAGTCAGGAAGTCCAACCATCTTCAAGTGAGTAGTCTTCTCCACCTGTACCCAAGGGGAGCTCTCCAAATCGTTCCCCAACAAACAGTCAACAGGCATGTTGGGCCTCACAGCTACCTGGAGAGTATCAGAGACCCCCCTACTGAAAGGGAACCTGAGCCATTGGACAATGGCTCTCTGTGTTGTCGGCGGCAACAACTCGGCAAAATGGTTGAGGGATAATCTGCTCTTGAGACACCAGGTGACACCTGACAGCTGTCCCACTGGCTCCTGTATCTCTAAGAGCCTCCTCCTTTTGGCCCTTGATGGTCACCCACTGCCCATATTTCTTAGTGTTACTGGGCAGCTGAGCTTCTGATTCCATCTCACTGTCTTCTAAAGAGACATGGGTCATCTGTGAGGGACCCCACCCACCTTGGACATCAATCTCCTCCCCCAAGGCTACACTAGCCAACTGCCGGGGTGGAACACCAGTGGGGGCAGGTTTTCCAAACAGGCGGTACCTGGTATCATTCACCTTATGACCCAGGTCACCACACTTGTAACATTTCAGGGGTCCCTGTGGAACAGGACTACCTGTCGGGACCCCTTGCTTTTTCTCAGGGGGAGGCTGGGAACCTTTCCCTTGGGAATTACTTTATGGCCCTTTGCGGAGCTCCTTTTGTTTACCCTTGTCCCTCCCACTCTTCTGCTGGGGACCCTGCCCACCTTTGGCTGAGTCTCCCACGTGACCCTTGTGGACCCGGGTGCTCACCCAGCTGTCTGCCTCCTCACCAAGCTTCCTAGGGTTAGTCAGCTTGCTATCTATCAGATGCTGGTGCAGCTCTGGAAAACAATCATCAGACAAGTGCTCCCATGCAATCAAATCAAAGAGACCTTAAAAAACCAATAACCTTGCTGCCCTTCACCCAACCATCCAATGCTCTGCAAAAGAAAGTGACATATTCAATCCAGGTACTGTTTTCTAACTTTTTGCATTTCCTGAACCTCTGTCTATAGAGTTCAGGGGTCAAACCATATCTAGAAATTAATGCATCTTTCAATTGGCTGTATGAATTGTGGACTTCAGAAGGCAAGTCTAACAGTGTGTCTCGCCCCTCACTAAGGAACCTTCCCCACAACCCAGCTCTCCAATCTCTCACAGGGACCCGGTGGGAAGACATGGCTACCTCATAGGCTCTGAACCACTGACCAATATCATCATTTTTGTAAAACTCTTTCACCACATCTTTGGGAATGAACACTCTAGCTTCCACGGGCACTGACGGTAAGCTGCCACCAGAGGGAGTAACCTCTAAACTTTTGGTTTTAAACTCCAACTCCCTCAAAACTTTTTCATGCTCAAACTGTATTTTCTTTTCCTCTACATTTAATCTCCTATTTTCTATTTCCAGTTGCCTATTCACCTTGAACTTGGCCATCTCCATTTCATCCCTCCTAGATCTCTCTCTGTCCTCCAACTCCTCTGGAGACAGACTTTTGCCAGAGCCAATGCTACATGCGGGAGAAGGTACCTTCCTTCCTCCTGAGCCCAATGGCTCTTCCTGTTGTAGATCTGCAGGGTCATCCCCCTCCTCAATTGCAGGGGTTTTCCTTGCTTCTACCCAGGCCCTCAGCACCTTGTAGAATTCTTCCTTCTTGGTGCACCCAACAGTGGAAACCTTGAATTTCTTGCAGAAGTACTTCAGCTGTCTTACTTTGTAGCACTCTAACTTCTCTTCTTCCAATTCACAATCAATAGAGGCTATGGATTCTGTATCTCCCATGATACCTGAATCAGGCATCTTTCAAAAATAGAAAATTCAAAAAGGAATCCACCAATAAGTATATGGTTGAGTTATGGTCTGTACTCACTAAGTAGTGTTCACCAATCACAGTACATGAGTCACTAATACAAGTCCAGAATTCCCATCGCTGCCACCAATGTGAGATTTGGGGGTCTCTAGTTGGCACAGGTAGGTACTTGTGACATATAGGGACCCTTGCCTCTAGTCAGGGAAAGGGGATTACACTCCTAAAATAACCCCTGCTCACCCCCTTGGTAGCTTGGCACGAGCAGACAGGCTTATCTCAGAGGCAATGTGTAAAGCATTTGTGACCACATACAGTAACACAGTGACAACACTACAGATGGACACCACACAAGGTTTTATACCAAAAATAAGTATACTTCATATAGATTTACCACAAGACCATAAACAACAGAAATACACAATACTGTTACTTTAAGATGGTAGATTTGGCTTCGTTCAGTTCAGTTCTTAAGATGCGACACTTTGCGTCAATGTATCTTGTTGTTGCGCTTCCACGACAAGCAATGTCGCAGCGAGGGAATTGCGGCAAAGTTCAAGTGCAAAGAAATAAAGACGTGAATATCTTCCAGATGCGGCAGGCTTCTCCGGGGATGCGAGAAGTTCTCGGTTTAATGAGTAGACTGCAGCAGCGACACCCTTGTACTGCGATGCGACGGCAGCAGCTCCACTTGCGACACTCTTCTCCCAAGATGCGTGAAGCTTCCTCACGATGCGACAACTACAGCGGCAACATCCACGATGCGACGGCAGCAGCACCGACGGCAGCGCGCTTCTTGGGGATGCAAGGCACTTTTCATCGAAGCGGTGCAGTGTGACAGTTTCAGCGGCAACACCATCCTTCGGAGTTTTCCGGCAGGCACAGTGACAGAGACACGCTCCGACCTCATTGCAAGACTCTTCTTTCGATGTGGTGCAATGCAACAGCTACAGCGGCAACACCCTCCTTCGGAGTTGCGAAGGCAGCAGCAGCGACGTAGACACGCTTCCTCTTCGTTGCGGCACGCTTTTCTCGATGCGGTGCAGTGCGGCAGTTCCAGAGCGACACCCTCCTTCAGAGTTGTGACGGTAGGCACAGCGACGGCGACATACTTCTTCTTTGATGAGTCGCGCTTCCAGCTCGTTGCGACACGCAGTCCCTCAGAAGGCCCAAAACAGCAGCAGGCACTTCAAAGTACTCTGGGGAGCTGGGGGTTGAAGTCTGTTGTCCCAGAGACTTCAGCAGGAGGCAAGCTCTTTTCCAAGCCCTTGGAGATCCTTCACAAGTTGAAAGCAAAGTACACAAAGTTCCTTTCTCCTTCCTCTGGCAGCAAGGCAACCACTGCAGGCCAATCCCCCAAGCAGCACTTCAGCTTGGGAATAGTCTCTCCTCAGTTTCTTCAGGTTCATCTCCTCAGTAAAGGTTTCTTCTTGTAGTCCAAAAGTGCTCTAATTTCATGGGATCAGCGTCTCAATATTTATACCCCAAAAGCCTTTGTTCTCAGAGGAGAGAGGGGCCTTTGCCCAATCCAAACCAGTTATGAAGCAGTCTGTTTACCAGACTTCTCCTTCCTTTCACAGTGCAGGGCAGGCACATCAGACACCCCACAGGAGGTGGAGCCAGCATTGTGGAAGGCAAGTACAGTCCTGGAGCACTTTGTTTACAGGACTCCTTCTCTTCTTTCAGTGTGCAGGAAGGAGACATCAGCCACTCCCCAGGAGGTGGAGCCAGCATTGTGGAAGGAAGGCACAGCCCTATTCAAGGTTCAGTTGCATTTCCTCTCTCCCATCTAGATGCAGATCTCTCTATTCACCACTGGGCTGACTCATCCTGTCTCTTGGAATCCCCCAGTCCTGTGAAAGGTTAGACAAGCAAATACCTACTTTCTAAAAGTGGTATTTGCAAACACAGAATGTTAAAACCAACTTCACTAAAATATGCATTTTATCATTCTGAGTTCAGGCATACTAAACTCGAATTTTGACCATATTCTCTGAGACAGTTAAGATTTTAAACATGTAATAATCTAACAGCCCATTCTGGCCTATGGAGAACAGGTAGCCTTGCAATAGTGTAAAACGGAAATGGCTGTAATTTACTATTAGGACATGCCACAAACATCAGGACTTGTCCTACCTTATACTTACAATGCACCCTGCCCTTGGGCCCACCATAGGGGTGACTGATATGAAGAAAAGGGAAGGTTTAAGGACTGGCAAGTGGGTGCACTTGCCCAGTCAGCATGACAGTGCCAGACTGCACTCAGGCTCTGCAATGGCAGACCTTAGACACATTTACAAGGCTGCTTCTGTGGGTGGCACAACCAGTGCTGCAAGCCCACAAGCAGCATTTGGATTTACACACCCTGGGCACACTCAGTGCCCTAGACAAGGGTCTGACAAGAAAACCAAATAGCCAAACATGGAACCACTGATTAATACATCACTTTACAATAGGGAGCACTTGCACTGTGGCACTGGATAGCAGTGGCACAGGGCCCAAAGCATCGAACACCAGCAAAAACACATGAGGTAACAGTAAAAATGGAAGGGAGACCCACTCCAATGGTGCCTGGTCTAACAGTAACATAAAAGAGAAATCACCATTTTACAATCTGGTTAGATTTGTGCACACACCAGCCAGGTATCACAATAGAATTTGGAGGGATGGCGTATCATTGCAAACATGTTACAGAACGTTTAGACCTTAAAAACCATCTCCACATATTTTACAAAACCACTCTGCTCTCTCATATATGACATGTAATCTTGATTTCTGAAAATTTACAGATTGAAAACTAGCAAATTGAAGACATAGCTCCTTATAATAATATGATTGCCCGCTAAGCTAGCTCGTAAGATTGCTGTGTAGGTTTAACATTGTTCCCATAGATCTGTGTGTAACCCGAAGGTCACAGGTTTGGGTCCTTCCTTAGCAATACAATGAGTGTCCTTCATTGGGGACAATGTTGGAACTCATTATTATTCACTGTGTGACATTGACGCTTTTGTAATAATTTTTAATAATTTTATACAATAAAAATTGACTTGACTTGACACTGTGTGACATTGACACATACCAAGGGTCTGAATCATGCAGAGGTTCCTGTGAGTAGGTGTGGCTTACTCCTGACTTACTTTTGAAATTACCATAAGTCACACCTACTTGTGCAAAAGAGGTTTGTTGATCATGCCCATATTCAATATTGTCATTATTGATCAAAGAATGCAATATCATGGCTTAGAACACACCCATTGATAAAAGAGATTGCCAACCAACAGAGACTGATTGTCACAGATGTTCACATTGTTCAAGTGATTTCTCAAATAATTTGAAGAAGAAGCGGTATATGTAATTTTTGTTGACCTTCTTTGTAGATGTTTTTCACAAACCAATAAAAAGCTTTGGATTGAAATTGCCCATTGAAATCCCCTTCGCAATTAGCTGAAGGGTATTTAATTTAATGTCCCATGAAATATGTCTCTTGCAAAATGCAAAATTCATATTTCTTCATACAGTTCCAAAGACAGCTGCGGTAAGCAGCACTATTTCATTCTCTTCTCTTATAAAGCCGCAGTGCCACTTAAAGTAATAGCTTTTTCCTCGCTGGTAAAGATATTTTATTCTGGAGGGCAGCCAGGGTCATCATACCATCCACCGCTCGCTCAGCTTTGATCAATAAAAGAAAACGATCACTTGTTGAAGGTCCCTTCAGACTGTCTCCCTTTGCTGCACTGTTTGGCGAGGACACGCAGAGGTCGATAAAGAGGATGCAGAGATGCGAGCACACTTGGTTGAAATGCAAATCCTGCCAACTTTTAATCTAATTAAAGAGTAGGCAAAAGGCCTCGGACAGTTAGGAAGATTGATGGTTGCAGCGCGCTGCAGCCTTAGGAGAGAAGTGGAATAGTTCAATGCTTTCATAGGAACTTGATGTTTGTGTTCAATCTTTCATTTCTAGCTAGCTTTAAAATTAATTATGTTTGCTTTTAAATCCTTTTTCCACTTTCTCTATTAGAGAAGTACTGGATTTTACATTTCTATATGAATTGAGACCATGTTACTCTGATAGGGGTACATTTGTTGTCATATTCACTTAAATGCCATACCTGAGAAGCCCCATTGCTATCTGTTATTGCCTGCTTGCATTATCTTTGCAAGCATGTATAGCTACTGCATCTGAACCAGCCCTTCCTGTATCTCTCCTAGCCAAAGCACCAGGATTTATATTCTTGCAATATGCGTGATTATAACTTACACTGGGACAATGTGCTACAATACTGTTCAATGGCAACTAGATGGAAGAGAACGGTTAAATCAATAATGAAAATGAAAAAAATACTCTAAGATCTAAAAATGTGAGGTCAGAGAGGCGGCAGTGAGTGGGTGGAATCAGGATTGAGGAAAACTGTAAAAGACTGTTTTCATAAACTATGGAGCATTTTGTTACTAGCCTTAACACAAATGTCCAGTTACTGCACAAGAGCAGTGGCATAATTTAAAATGGGCATAAGATACTTTTCACTGCATTTTTAGTTACCATGATTTTTGTTCACATCACAAACTGGAATTATCATAATTTAATTCAAGCGAGCTGGTTGTCAGCTCAAAATTAGTATATTAAATATGATAGTTTATGTGTTTCCTTGAATTAGGAGGGAGACTTTAACTGTCATTTATGCCCAGCACTGACCCCAATTGATGTAGATTGGTCCCACTGTCCTGTAAAGAAAGGGCCGCATTTCTCCCACACGCCGGATGGGTTAGCTTTTAGCAAGCTTTGGCTCAATTACGATTTAGAGCACACCATAAATATGGTGGATGTGCAGGGAGATGGAAGCCTACCACCTACATTTAAGGGCAGAGGATGCTCATCTATTATCGATTATATTTTGGTCTCTAGATCCCTATTAAGGAGAATTATTAGTGTAGGGATTGAATGGAGCAGTTTTAGTGATCACAACCCCCTTGTTTTGGGGTTGATGCATCAGGTGGGCTCAAAAAATAGACACCAAGGCATAATCATGGAGAAAGTAACAGACCAGGGCAGGAGATTAAAGTGGTCCAAGATAAACGGGGAAACTTTCTATAAATCTCTGATGGACTCTGGCAAATCCGCCATTGATGATTGCCTAGATATGGACATTCAAGGCCCAAGAATACTCGATGCATTCGGCCAGATTGCTGATCTGATAGATGGGTTATTAAAAACCAGCGCGCCCACAAAGATCCATTGTAACCCACGATGGTTCGACAGAGACTGCTCAAAGGCTCTGAGGGAGCTTAAAAACAACCTTAAAAATAAACCTAGGGATGCCCAACAAATCATGGAGTGCAGGAAGAAATATAAAAGGGAAATCAAGAGGAGGAAATTTGCCCTGCAGGGAGAAGCGTGGGCAGATCTGAGAGAAGCAGGGGAAAAAAGGGATATGTCAGGTTTCTGGAGAATTATTAATCAACCCACTTTCCAGGAAAATAACATCCCGGAGATAGGTCATAATATCCTTCCCGAACAGTGGGTCTCTCATTACAGGGGATTGTACAATTATGAACCTGGAAATACTGAAGAGCACCACGAGATCTTATATCAGGACTCCACAGTAGTATTTACCAACAAGGAGATCACGGCTGGAATAGAGGGATTGACAAAAAACAAAGCCCCCGGCCCTGACGGAATCCCCCCTGACTTGTTCCTAAGCTGTGTAGAACTTTGGGCTCCCATAATGACCAGGGTCATAAATACAGCCATCATTTGTGGCCTTCCATCATCTTGGTCTAAGGCCATAATTGTCCCCATCTTCAAGAAGGGCAACAGGGATGACCCAAAGTGCTACCGACCAATCTCCTTGATCGATGTATCTGCCAAACTCCTGGGAAGGGCGATCCTTAACAGACTGTCCGAGTGGTCCGAAGAAAATAACATCTTCTCGGACGCTCAATACGGATTTAGGACGGGGAGGTCCACCAGTGATCAATGCCTGAACCTCTATATGCTGACAGCCAAATACACCTTGGCAAGCAATTAATCCATCTATATGCGGTTCATGGATTTTGCGGCAGCATTCGATCACGTCAATAGGGAGAAACTCTGGGTCATGATGTCCCTCATGGGGATAGAGGGCGGCCTAATCAATATCTTAAGGGAACTTCACAGTGACACTTCGGCTAAGGTTCGCTTTAACAGGGAGGGGGGCTGACCGACCAATTTCCCTGTAAAAGTGGGGTTCGGCAAGGTTGTATCCTTGCCCCTTTTTTGTTTTCCCTCTATATAAACAATTTGGAGCAGTCTTTGTTAAATTTAAAAATAGATTGCCCAAGGGTAGGGTCGCGTCAAATCCCTGTTCTGCTTTATGCAGATGACGCGGTCCTGCTTGCTCGCACACCTAGGAGTTTACAAATTCTGATTGATGGATTTGTTAAATGTATGGGCATTTTTGTCTTGTGTTTGATTGATTGAGTAGAACATGCTATTTCATGTGTAGTATTAATGTAGACCACATATACAGTGACCATGACAAGTGACCATGACCATGACCATGACCATGACAAGTGGCTTGCCTCTTTACAAATGGCATTGTCGCCAGAACAGAGGCAGTAATGTTTATAAGTTCATAAACTTCGCCAAGTTAAAATATACATATATATTTTTTTCATTTTGAAGAGAATTTATCATATTTGAACATAATGCCCGCAGCATGTTTTTTTACATGCAAAACATTTTCATGCCACGGATCGTGCAGGGGCTCTTAGAGCCTGGTCGAACCCTTGGCTCAGCTAGCTCCGTTAATTTTTTGGATCCTTTGCTGTTACTATGACCTCTTCTCTAGAGTCCCTCTCCACCTGTCAGACACACCATACAAAGAAGGAGCAGGTGATGCACGCTCTGACTCACACACACACTCACACAAAGTCATACTAGTGGACACTGTCCTCCTTTCTCTGCCTCTGTGGTATGCTTGTATCTTTTAGAAGCCTGTTGGCTATGGCTCTGCAAAAGCTTCTGACATTCCTGCAGATCCAGGTCATTCAGCAACCTTCTCCTTGCAGCTCTTTGAAAACTGTCAAGTCATGCAGCCCTATAGAGTTCACATTGGATACACTGCGCTTTAGCACCACCAACATTTTACTAGCAAGATTTCGGTTACCTACAATACTCCTGTAACAAACAAAGCTCCGATTCGAGAACTGATTCTAAATTGAGAGCAACACACCTTTAGCCTGTTTTACTTTTTTGTCCCTAGATTTGGTGGCTTTGACACACATGTAAGAGGCAGTATACGCTACAGTTCTCTGCCCTCCATCGCCCTCTGCACAGCAATAAATTATTTTTAACATCGCACTGTAGCTCGGAAGTAAATCAATGGGAGCGCGTGCCACACAACAGCAGTACAAAGCAGGGACAATGCGGCCCCCGGGGGAAGCGAAGGTCGCAGACTAGTCTTCCCCCGGGGTATTCGCGCAAAAGGCGGAAGGACATGGTGGGGGGCGGGATTAGAGGGTCAAAAGGAAGGGGTGGGACTGGGTGGGCATATAAGGGTCAGGAGAGGTGGTTCGGGCCTCTTCATGATGCCGAGCACCACCGGGAAGATGTAGAAAGTTTGTCCACCCACCCACCCTACAGGTTTTTTCAGCGAAGGACTGGGGGTGGTTTTTTCGGGATGGGGGTGCCAGTTTAGGGCAGGTTGCGGAGCAGAGGTGTTACGGTACTTTGGAGGGGTGGGGAGTCACATATGGGCGGATCCACCCCTCGGGTGGGGGGAGAACGGTACACAGGTGACTGATTGCGGGGCACGGGAGGCAATGAGCAATGAAGGCAAAGTCAACAGAGGATGCTTGGAGGGCAAGTGAAGGTGAGAATGGGGAAAGGAAGGAGGTTATCGAGTGAATGGGGAAGAGTGAGATGGTTTTGAGAAGGCAGAATGGAGAATGCGTGGGTATGGGTTGGGAACGTATATTTCTTACATTGATGTACTGTTAATAAGTCTAAATGATTGCAACCTTGTCCTAATAAAATGGCCTTTTACACTTCAAGTAACAGCGTGGAGTGTAGTTATTGTGCGATGTGGTAAACGTGGTAAACGTGGTAAAGGCAAACACAGCGCTGCACAAGTATTGATTTCACAGCACATGCATGGGGTTGTTCTGCGAGCTGTACGCAGTCACAATAACAGTAAAATACAAGTTCTGCATATGAGTTGGTATCTCACCACGAGTACGAACTCCTGCTCTGTAAACAGAAAATGAAGAGGCACTATATGGTCAGTTAGGATACTTTAGACACAGGCATCTCCAGATACACCAAGGCAGGCACCATTGCTAAAAGTAAGCATCAGACAGAGAAATGCATAGTAAGCTGAACGGAGTCACATTTCACTTCAAAGGAGAAGCTCGGCACCTTAAAAGCAAACACCCGACGATAAGGACAATCAAGGCTATGATTCGGGAACTGATTCTACATTGAGAGCAGCAACCATTTGAACAAACTTTTGTCGCTAGCTTTGTTGGCTTTTTGGGACACATACAAGGGACAGTATGTGCTACAGTTCTCTGCCCTCTGCCAGCCCCTGCACAGCTTTGTAACACCATTCTGCCGCTCGGATCTAAATGGATGGGAGCGCATGACACACCATGGCAGTGAATACTTGTGTTTTCATGCAAGATGGGCCCGCCACCAGGTTTTAAATGAATCAAAGAAATCTCGAACCCTCAAGCAGAGTGGGGAGCCCACAGAAAAATAGTGGTGCAATTTGAAATACTTTTGCCTTAGACACCCTCTTTTCCTCGCCCACCGCCTGTCTCTCAATATTTATTCCATCTGCATCTCCCTTGGTGCGCCTGTCCACATGATCTATGACTGCCGACCACCCCCCCCTTAACATGCATACTACAGTTACACATTTATCAGACCAAGAACAGAATTCTTTGGAAGGCAGGGGGTCTCGAGCTCGAGACCCCCGGCCGTATTTATTAAAATATGAAACAAAATTAAAATTTTAATAAAATAACATTATTTACATAATTATTAAATGCAAAATTCAGACATTAGATTTACATCCAGTTTAGACAGGTATGGTGGGCTAACCTTAACAAATGTCTAATACAGCGTGGTTCCTAACCGAATCTAACATCCTGATATCAATTTTGCATTCTAATAATTTCTGGTCCTACGGCAAGGTCGCTAACCGGTGTCAGATCCTTTTACCTAGCTACGCTCTCACGTCCGAGATGCGCATGCGCAACAAGGGCACGTTTACCCTCGTGCGCTCCGTGAACTCCATTTAACCATAACAGGAGGGCCCTTACACTCGCGCCCCTTGATGACGTCATAGTGTATGTGAGGGGTGGCTACCAGCCTGAGGAAAGCGTGACTCCCTCCCCCGCACCCTTCCAAGTGACGGATATCCTGCCCCTGAAGTTCTGGGAGAGACCAGTGGCCCCTCCCCCTGGGCAACCCCTTTCGTGAATGGGACCGCCCCCCCATAAGGACCTTAAATTGCTGCTCACCGATTATGACCTTACCGCCACAGGCCAGCATAGTTGACCGACTATCTGGCCCCCCCCCAAAGCCTACACTGAAAGGTCATACCTTCCTCGCAAAATCTTCTACCCATGCTAAGATGTTCCTTATGAATAGGGCATTCCCTGACTCTGTCAAATGGACCCCATCCCGCACATAAAACTGTTCCCCCCAGATGCAACCATGAGGTATGCTCTGTAGATAAGGAGTTTGAAACAGCTTGTCCAGTTTATTGTTGACCCTCTTTACCGAGTGATTCAACGCACTGACTGATTCACCCCCCCTCCACTGCAATCTTGGTATCAACTGTGACCATACAATAGTGCAATCCGGTAACAGTTTCGCCAGCCACCCTGCCGCTGATATGATTTCTTCCAACAAGACCCTTCTGCCCAAGTCTACTAAATCATTGCCCCCCAGATGCAAGATGACCGCTGAGGGTGGTGAGATGTGTCTCTCAAGTAGATCTGACATGTAACCCCTAAGCTGACTGAGGCAAAGCCCCCCTCTGCCATGGAAGGAGACATTGAAACCCCCGCACTCCGCCCTCCGTCTACCCGCTCCTGCAAGGAAAATTGGTTTAGCACGTTTCACACAAGAATGGCCGACTACCCATACTACAGAAGTCTTCCTTGTGACTTCCTGCCGTTGCCGTGATGTTGATGGATGGCTGCGATGGTCCTCAAGTAGTTTCCGTCCTGCGTCACAGGCCCGAGAAACTAGAAATAAAACAAGACAAAAACAGCAGGCGTCAGAAAGGCGGCGACTGACCCTTACAACATGTGCAACCGCACATAACGCTTATAGGCATTGGAAGACCACCTCCCAATCCTCTTCACACTATTGGCATTCAACCCCCTTGCAGTGGCCTCAGTGGCTGCCCCTATCCGGAAAGAATGTGTCCCAAATTCTTTGTGGTTTAAACCTGCTTTGGCAATACTCTTGGCTAAGACTCTCTGGAACTGAAACCTGGTCAAAGGGGTACCATCATTATGCATTAGCAATGCTCCGCTTGGCTCACCTGTGCGTTGCTTAATTAATGCTTCCACATGTGACACCGGGCAGCACGGGTTATTCAGTGCCCGGTGTAACACTAAACTTTGACCCTTAGCCTCGTGATCAGTCTTGGATTTCCGAATAGTAACCCGCATCGTGTCGTCCCGTATACTGACATCACGTAGCTGAAGGCCACCTTCCCTATCTAGTTTGTTGACTGCCACCAGTTCGCCTACTCGGAAAGCCCCGTAGAATGCCAGGGCAAAAGCAGCATTGAATAATCCCACTTCAGCCGTAGAACTGCATGTGTCTGGCAGGGCGAGGAGCACTGCTGCCAAACGCTCTAAACCTATCGTCTTCCTGCCATCAGCGGTGGGTGCCTGCAAGCGACGCCATCCTTTCAACGCTTTTTGAACTAAGAAACTGTTTGTCGGATCCCTGGCTCCCTTAGCGCGTGCGAAAAAGGAAACAGCTGTCTTGTGTCTGCTGGCTGTCGCCGCCGTGCGCCCTTCCTTGTGTAATGTGCTCATGTACCCATTAAAACTAGCCTCCTGATCCCACTTGCTCTCCCAATCATGTCCCAGAAAGCTACAGTAAGACCTGAACGCCCCTTCGTAAGCTGTCTTTGTCCTTGGCGCTAGGCTGGCTGCCACGAGGTCGTGTAGTTGGGGGCACCAATCTGCCAGAGAGTCGATGGGAAGTGAGCTGGGGATGCCTCTGCAGCCGGTAGGTGTTCCCTGAATACCTGCATCTTAAAGCGAGAAAGGTCATCAGCTCCGTTATTCAAGACCCCTGGGACATGCTTGGCCCTGAAATGTATATTCAATCTCATGCAACTTAGCACAATCTCCTTCAACAGGCGCAGTATGAACTGACACCTCGCTGCCTGCTGATTGATGCATTCCACCACGGTCATGTTATCAGGCCAGAAAATCACCGAGCGATTGGCCAATTTGCTCGGGCCAGACCTTCAACGCCACTCAGATTGGGAAGAGCTCTAGGAACCCAATGTTTGCAGTCAGCCCACTCTCTTCCCACCAGCCTGGTCATTTTTGCGCCACCCACTTCCTGCCAAGAATGGCGCCAAACCCCACACTGCCTGCAGCGTCAGTCCATAAACCTAACTCTGCTGAGGACAGCGTGGGAGCACCCCACAGGACTCTGCCATTGAAATCCTCCAGAAATGCAATCCATATCCGCATCTCCTGGCAAACCTCGACTGACACCCGTATGCGATGATGCTTTTCCCGCAAACCCTTCATGGCTTGCGCAATTGAGCGGGAAAATGGGCGTGCCATGGGAATAACTCTCAAGGCAAAGTTTAGCTGACCAACTGTCTGCTGCAACAGCTGTAAAGTTACTTTCTTTGTCCGCAAGCATAGTTCAAGAGTTAACCTGAATTTTTTGATTTTGTCTGTGGGTAACCTGAAACAGCCTTCCACGGAATCCAATTCAATTCCCAAGAATTCTAAACACGTCAATGGCCCAACCGTTTACCCCTGCGCAAGCGGGACCCCAAAAGTACGCATGAGCACGTAAAACTCTTGCAATGCCCACGCGCACTCCTGTGCGCCCGCCAGACCCAGGAAAAGAAAATCGTCTAGGTAATGCATGACATACTGGTGGCCCGTAGATTGTCTCAGAACCCACTCAAGGAAAGAGCTGAATGTTTCAAAGTAGGCACATGAAATAGAGCAACCCATGGGCATGCACATATCCATGTAGTATTTGCCTTCGAAGGAAAAACCCAACAAGTGTTGATCCGCCGGATGCACTGGGAGGAGTCTAAAAGCTGACTCAATATCTGATTTGGCCATCAGTGCCCCAGGACCCAAAACTCTCAACATATCGACAGCCTGGTCAAAAGACGCATATTTCACACTACAAATAGACTCATCAATTGCATCATTCAAAGATAAGCCCTTTGGTGCCGACAAATTGTGTATGAGCCTATACTCGCCCTTTTCCTACTTTGGGACCACTCCTAAAGGTGAGCAGACAAAATTCTGTACAGGGATGTCAGGAAAAGGTCCCGCTACCCTCCCTAGGCACAGCTCCTTCTCTATTATGTTCGCCTCTACCCTGGGATTGTTCTGAACTGACGACTGGTTCCTACACTGCGGTGTCCCAGTATAACTCCCAGCTGGAATCCGGAAACCATGTGTGAAACCCTCTTGAAGCATCCTTGCGGAAGTGTGGTTAGGGTATTTATTGAGCCAAGGGATCATAGCTGCCAACAAAATAGGTGAATGCGCCATAAGGGGGTGTACTCTGCTATTCTGGTTTCCTCCTACCTCTGTTACCAGACCCATTGCCCTTTGACTGGCATGTCGTCTCCGGGCGGGAAGGGTGGCCGCATTAGTTACACGCATGCCTGAATTTGCAAGTGCCCGGTGCCCTGTTGCACGTTCGCCTATTGAAATCCCACCATACCCCTTTCCCACCTGTACTACCTCTGGTCTTGTTGGCCATTTCCCCGCCTTGCGCTGGTCGAAAGGGCTGCTGAAAGGGCTGCTGGGGCTTGGGGGAATAACCTTTGTTCCAGGTAGCGCTAGTACTTGCAGCCTGCCCCTTCTCAAACTGAGAATGCCAGGAAATAGAATCAACCTTGTCCCAGGCTAATGACCTGTTAAACTCCCTCGATTTCCTGAAAGCTATGTCGTATTCCTTCCATGCGTCCCCCCCATGATTCTCATTATACATTGTAATCCTGCTCTGATAGCAGGCCATCACAACTTGCATACCTGGGAAGCGCTCTCCAATCACTGCACTATACACAGAAAAAGCCCTGATCCAATTGATGAGCGTCTCCTCCACCCTAAATTTGTATAATTGAGATCGCCATTTACTAGGCAACATCATATCCTTCTGTGATTTCGCATGTTCTCACTCTCTGTTGTCAATCAGCAATGAAAAAATATTAGTATATTAGTCTGCCCAAATTAACTCCATCACACTCTGAGATACATGCGGCGCTGAACTCTCCCCCCTGGAGGGAATCGCGCCCTCGCCCAGTACCGGCAGGGCAACCTCCTTACCACTTTCGGTAGGTTGTGTTGCGTCCACGGTCTTGACTGCGGCCCCATTGCTCGCTGGACCTGTTTGGGGACAAATCGGTGCACCCGGCGTGCTACTCCCGCCCCTAGCCAACAATATTTGAGCAACCATTTTTCGGGCCTCTGCCGAGCGGTCTGCTGCGGAAGGTAACACTCCCCCAATCCCCAACCAAGAAAGCACTGACGCTATCTGTGCCGCCAGTTCTGGTGGCACTGGTCCTGGAGCTGGAGTGACCGGCGGGACAATGGCCGGCACAGGGCCAGTCGCTGGCGCGACTGGCGGCGGGATACCAACGGGGACCGGGTCACTGGGTGGCATGATAGGCGCTACTGGCACACTTAGTGGAGGTTGCGGGGCGGGGGCCGGAACGCTTGGAGGAGGCTGAGGGGTAGGAGTTGGTGAGCTAGGTGCAACAGGTGGTACAATCGGTGTTGGACTCGGGGACCCCCCACCCCCACCGGACCTGGGGGGGCGACCACCAACCTTCTTAGTTCTGGCGCGTTTGGGTGGTGTTTCAAAATCCCCCCTTGGTTTGGGGGGCACAATGGTCCGCTTAGGCCTTACTGTCGGACCTGCCTGGGCATCCATCCTCGCCCCCATTTCAGCCACAGTGTTACCTAATTTGTCCACTTTCCCCAATCCTTTGTCCATTGCTGACATTCTGCGCATCATTGTCTGAAACATTAGCTCCACGTTCGAACCCCCTGCACCCCGTCTGGCAGACATACTGTTCTTAAAGCCACACTGCACAATGCGCTACTTATTGGCATACTGTGCCCTGTACCTGTCCCAGTCAGAGGCTCACAGGCTGGCCGTAAGCACCATGCAACTGTGACCGCACGCCCCAGCTAGCCTGGAGTGTTTGGGCGAGCGAACTCTAGCCCAGCGGCCCGCCAGAAGCATTGAAATGCAGGCCTGCCCGCATCCTCAGGATCCGCCGTCCACTGTGAGCTCCACAGCTACCCGGTCCGCAGCGATCCTTGTCTGTAGCTCCTATAATGAGAAAATCTGTTAAAACCGAATTGCAGCTATTCACAAATGGGAAATTCCCGTTCCAACTGTGCAAAAGCTTAGTTAATGCCCACCCACTTCAATGTTAACTCAACACTACCCCCTTAATCAACAAATTACTGCCACTGGGATACAGGCAGCAGTATGTCAATGCAAAACAAGCTGTTGTAAAATTAATAAAAAGCAAAATTTTGTCTGAATCAGAAGGGTACAGTGAGATTAAGTGATTTGCCCAGAATCATGCCTCAGAACCATTGAGTACAATGCCTATTCCACTTTGGTCAGCATGCAGAAATACTAATAGTGAACACCTTAAATATCGTGCACAGCAGTCAGTGTAAAAGTATAATCAATTTTAGTTGCCAGAATCACACCCTCTAAACAGTTAAGTACACTGCCCACTCAATCCTTACCTTCTGAAGGCAAAAGTTTTCTAGTGACTATATCACACGAAATTAAAAGAAACGATCAATGTTACACAATAGCCCTGCACAGGTCTCCCATACCCTTGCTGCCCGGGCCGACCCTGCTTTGCACCGTCGTGCCTTTCGAGCACTCGAGAGACTGCTTGCAGCTCCTCAGCTGTTCTATCGGGCCAGACCACTTAGCGCCGCGCCGACAAGACCACCTCATACCTTTTTGCCTCGCAAACCAACCAATTGCAATCTGCCGCCTGCGCTTCTACGCTCGTGGTCCCTCGCGCTGCCTCGACGGGGAAATCAGCTGCGATCCCGATCGCCGATCCGACTACCACGCACGAAAGGGGCCCGCCGAAAAAACGCCGTCCACGATCTCCCTCGCCGCGAAAAGCTGGAAAGAGAAAGAATAAAGAAAATTAAAGGCCCCACAGCGGGGCGAGGAGCGAGCCTGGGAAGCGCGGGCACAAAGAGGCCGCTTCCCGCGCTCCCCAGGCTCTTAAACCCCTCCTAAGCCGCGATCCCGCCCCCTCGACCCAGAAGCGCAAAACTGCTTCTGGGTCAACTGGCGGGACGCGCGGACCAACCAGGACTGGTGGAGGGGGGGGACCGGGCCCAGCCATGTGTGCGTGGGGGCCGATCGGCCCCCCCTTTCCTGACTGCAGTCTGCGCTTGCACGTCCAACTAACAACCAATCTTGGAGCTGAGCCTGCTGTCATGCTTCGTCAGCATGAAAGAATCGCTCGGATTGGGTGGAGCAGGCTAACCCAGCGCTTCTTTAGAGACTGGGGCCAGTGTCTGCTATATGCTCGACTGTTTAAAGCAAAAAACACAGTTGATGGACAGAATGTAGAACAATGTCATACATTCACCCCAGTACAAGGATCTGGGCCTAAATCCATCGTTTTTTTGCACTCCACACCACCCTGGGTTAGACACTGGCTATATGCAAATCAGCTCTGACCCTGTGCCTCATGGGAACCGTCCAGTCCGAACTACCAAGCCATGTCTTTCCCAGACCGGAATCAAGCATCCAAGGACCGGTTTCTGGCTATCAGCCTTCATTCAGCCTGGATAGCTTGACTCCAGTGGTTTGGAGAGCCTGGGACTCACGTCTGGGGGTGAGTGTTTGATTTGCTCAAACGCTCCGTCCATCATCCCCTTTTGTATCGCGACTGTTTAAAGCCGCGCAGATTAGTGCAGTCAGGAGTGTGCATGTCGGGCTGGCTGCCACAAGAGACCCGGCCAATCCGATATGTGTACTTTATGCTTTTAGGCAAGTCTAGACATCCCGATCCCGCTGTCAGTCAGCAGGAATACCTGCACCCACTCCCTCCCATTCATGCTGAAACAGTAGCACAGTCTTTCATGGTAATGTCCTCATGACCGGCATTTTATTCATTTACATTTGCTGCCTGATGCGCTTGCAGAAGGTGGGGCGACACCCCTCTGCCTTAAAGAAGGAACCGCCCATTGCACCACAGATATCATGTCATTTTGGTAATAAGGAGAGGAATAGCGTCCATTCCTCCCGGAGATTTCTTTCTTTTAACCTCTCATCTTTATAAGAAATCATCTCTAACAATTCAATTAAATGTCCCCTATTGTGAGAATGCTCAGTTTCATCTTTGGCATGGAATGCAAGCCCTTGATGACTCAAGAAACAAACCACCTTAAACAACTGATCCACATGTTGTATATTCTCCTCAATTTACTGCCCGCACCTATTACTATCATGGAAAAAACTTACTGCTAACAGTTTGTAGGCTGCTGTAATCTTTTGAAGTTTGTCCAAGCAATAACTTACGACTTATGCTTCTCTCACTGTGAATGTTTGGACAAAGAATGAGTAAGCTTTTCCTACTTACTGAAGCCAATATCAATGAATGCAACATTGCCAGGTTCATACCAGGTTCATGTCCTCCTTCTCCCACAGCACTAAAATGCCTGTATGCAAAATAATAACAGTGGACAATGCCAGGCGAGACCCTGAATTCAGCCCCCCTGCCATGCATTAAGATGGACATCTTACTTTGCGTTACAAAAACCCTAGAAACTCACTGAAAAAAACTAAGGTTAAAGTGACATTATAGTTAGGAATTGTGAGAATATCTAACTTTACATTAACAAAACCTTAGAAATTCACTGGAAAAACAACAAAGGATAACAGGATGTTATAGTTAGGTGACAATGTCTTGAAAAGCATACCATTTGAAGCTAACAAAACCACAGAAATTCACCTTAAAGTAACTATTCATTGCGCCCTCGCCATGCACTGGTTTTGCCCTTAAGAAAGAAATAATCACACAGTTGGAGATAGCCATAAAGAGAGCAAGAGATATTTTTTAAAGAGTGCGTGGTGGAAAAAAAGAGTGAGACATAATTTTATCAGAAGGGATCTTGGAAGTTAGGGACCTTCGCAATTATCCACACAGCTCATTCCTTAAACCCTCTCTGGCTGTTTTCTTGCTCTGGCAGGCTGAAGAGTGAGGAATATGGGCCCAGCCATAGTGAGGTGAGGCACTGGAAGCTTGAAAGTCCCCTTCTGGTGGGGATGGGATGAGAACCATCAGCATTATCCAACATTATTAAGAGCCTTATTAGAAATGCAGGTATTGCCTCATTAAAGTATTACCAATGTGTTTAGAAGTGCCCTTGCAGTCCTATTAAAAGTCCCCTTAACCCCTTCACTGCTAGGCCTTTTCCCCTCCTGTGCTAAGCCTTTTTTTGGCGATTTGGGGTAGTGGGCGCTTAGGCCCCTGTAACTTTTTGACCACATAAGGTATCCACGCCAAATGTGCGTCCTTTTCTTCCAACATAATGTGGATTCTAAAGGTGCCATGGGATGGTGGATTCTCTTGGAAGGGTCCCAGAAATTAACCAAAATATAGTGACATTTTTGTTTTTTTCAGGAAAATGGGAAAAACGGGCTGCAAATGAAAGCCTCTGGGTTTTTCCCTGCAAATGTTATCAAAAAAGGGTTCATGGGGCTGAAATCTCAATTTTCTCAGCTTTTAGGGAATGATAGTGTTTTGTCAGAGAAGCAACATTTTTCACACAGTTTTGGCATTTTTCTGGGACATAGCCTATTTTTGCTATTTTTAGAGCTTTCAATCTCCTTCCAGTTAATGGTAGAAATGAGTTTGAAAGCAATAATGGATCCTGGAAAAGTAGACAAAATTCTGAATTCAGAAAGGGGTCATTTGTCTAAATCCATGAAGGTTTTTTTATAGAAACTAACAGTTAAATATTGGAATAATTGGAAATTTGTTGGAAAAAAACAGCCTTTTGTCGCAACGTTTTCACCTATAACTTCTTGTAATTTTGACAGCTCTTGGAAAGCAATATACTGTTAAATCCGTTAGACCTTCCTGGTTGTGGGGATATATAGGACTTGTAGTTTCACTAAGAACCCGACGAACCCAGATCCAAAAACTGAGCAGCAACTTGCAATGGTATTTTATTATTTACTGGGTATAGAGCACTTATTCTTGGAAAATGTATACATGGAAAAATCTGTATGAAAGACACCTATGTATTTCTGAATTGGGTACAAATTATAGAGTCTGGAAACAGTATATATTTGCACATTTTCAAAATTGGGAATACTCATACTAGCATGAGAATTATTGGTCATTTTATAAAAGATTCTTTTTTTACACAATGTCTTTCATTGGGAAGGGGGAAATGCATGAAAACTCAACTGGTAATAACAGTTGATTTACAAATCTGAATTACCCTAAGTCTCCCGATAAAAACGGTACCTCACTTGTGTGGGTCGGCCTAGTGCCTGCGACAAGAAACGGCGCAAAATGCAACGTGGTCACACCTCAATTTTGCAGTTAAAAATTGACCCTTTTATGGCAAAGTGCCTAGCTGTAGTTTTTGCACCCTAGCTCTGCTGGCACCTAGGGAAACCTAGCAAACCTATACATTTATGAAAAGTAGACACCCTGGGGAACTCAGGATGGGGTGACTCGACTGCCTATCACCAGGTTCTGTTACCCAGAATCCCTTGCAAAGCTACGAAATTGACAAAAAAACGCATTTTCCTCACATTTCTGTGGTGGAAAGTTCTGGAATCGATGTGCATCAACAAATTTCCACCCACCCAGCGTTCCCCCGGGTTTCCCGTATATAATGGTACCTCACTTGCCTGGGTCTGCCTAGTGCCTGCGACAGGAAACTGCGCAAAACGCAACATGGTCGCACCGCAATTTTGCAGTGAAAATGTGCTCTTTTTTGGCAAAGAGCCTACCTTTTGCTTTTGAACCCTAGCTCTGCCGGCACCTAGGGAAACCTAGCAAACCTATACATTTTTGAAAACTAGACACCCAGGGGAATTCAGGATGGGGTGACTTGACTGCCTACCACCAGGTTCTGTTGCCCAGAATCCCTTGCAAAGCTAAGAAATTGACAAAAAAATGCATTTTCCTGATATTTCTGTGGTGGAAAGTTCAGGAATCTGCGTGGATCAACAAATTTCCAACCACCAAGCGTTCCCCCAGGTCTCCCGAAAAAAATGGTACCTCACTTGCCTGGGTCTGCCTAGTGCCTGCGATAGGAAACAGCGCAAAACGTAACATGTTTGCACCTCAATTTCGCAGTGAAATCGTGCCCTTTTTTTTGGCAAAGAGCCTACCTTTTGTTTTTGAACCCTAGCTCTGCCGGCACCTAGGGAAACCTAGCAAACCTATACATTTTTGAAAACTAGACACCCAGGGAAATTCAGGATGGGGTGACTCGACTGCCTACCACCAGGTTCTGTTGCCCAGAATCCCTTGCAAAGCTCAGAAATTGACAAAAAAATGCATTTTCCTGACATTTCTGTGGTGGTAAGTTCAGGAATCTGCGTGGATCAACAAATTTCCACCCACCAAGCGTTCCCCCAGGTCTCCCGAAAAAAATGGTACCTCACTTGCCTGGGTCTGCCTAGTGCCTGCGATAGGAAACAGCGCAAAACGTAACATGTTTGCACCTCAATTTCGCAGTGAAATCGTGCCCTTTTTTTTGGCAAAGAGCCTACCTTTTGTTTTTGAACCCTAGCTCTGCCGGCACCTAGGGAAACCTAGCAAACCTATACATTTTTGAAAACTAGACACCCAGGGGAATTCAGGATGGAGTGATTCGACTGCCTACCACCAGGTTTTGTTACTCAGAATCCCTTGCAAAGCTAAGAAATTGACAAAAAAACGCATTTTCCTCACAATTCTGTAGTGGAAAGTTCTGGAATCAGCGTGGATCAACACATTTCCACCCACCCAGCGTTCCCCCAGGTCTCCCAAAAAAAATGGTACCTCACTTGCCTGGGTCTGCCTAGTGGCTGTGACAGGAAACAGCGCAAAACGCAACGTGGTCGCACCTCAATTTCGCAGTGAAATCGTGCCCTTTTTTGGCAAAGAGCCTATCTATTGTTTTTGAACCCTAGCTCTGCCGTCACCTAGGGAAACCTAGCAAACATATACATTTTTTAAAACTAGACACCCAGGGGAATTCAGAATGGGGTGATTCCACTGCCTACCACCAGGTTCTGTTACCCAGAATCCTTTGCAAAGCTTAGAAATTGTAAAAAAATGCATTTCCCTCACATTTCTGTGGTGAAAAGTTCTGGAATCTGTGTGGATCAACAAATTTCCACCCACCCAGCGTTTCCCCGGGTCTCCCGAAAAATATGGTACCTCACTTGCCTGGGTCTGCCCAGTGGCAGCGACATCAAACAGCGCAAAACGCAATGTGGTCGCACCTCAATTTCGCAGTGAAATTGTGCTCTTTTTTGGCAAAGAACCTACCTTTTGTTTTTGAACACTAGCTCTGCCGGCACCTTGGGAAACCTAGCAAACCTATACATTTTTGAAAACTAGACACCCAGGGAAATTCAGGATGGGGTGACTCGACTGCCTACCACCAGGTTCTGGTACCCAGAATCCCTTGCAAATCTAGGAAATTGACAAAAAAAACGCATTTCCCTCACATTTCTGTGGTGGAAAGTTCTGGAATCTGCGTGGATCAACAAATTTCCACCCACCCAGTGTTCCCCCGGGTCTCCCAAAAAAAAGGTACCTCACTTGCCTGGGTCTGCCTAGTGGCTGCGACAGGAAACAGCGCAAAACGCAACGTGGTCGCACCTCAATTTCGCAGTGAAATTGTGCCCATTTTTGGCAAAGAGCCTACCTTTTGTTTTTGACCCCTAGCTCTGCCGGCACCTAGAGAAACCTAGCAAACCTATACATTTTTGAAAACTAGACACCCAGGGGAATTCAGGATGGGGTGACTCGACTGCCTACCACCGGGTTCTGTTACCCATAATCCCTTGCAAACTAAAACATTGACAAAAAAAACGCATTTCCCTCACATTTCTGTGGTGGAAAGTTCTGGAATCTGCGTGGATCAACACATTTCCACCCACCCAGCGTTCCCCCGGGTCTCCCGAAAAAAATGATACCTCACTTGCCTGGGTCTGCCTAGTGGCTGCGACAGGAAACAGCGCAAAACGCAACGTGGTCGCACCTCAATTTCGCAGTGAAATTGTGCCCATTTTTGGCAAAGAGCCTACCTTTTGTTTTTGACCCCTAGCTCTGCCGGCACCTAGAGAAACCTAGCACACCTATACATTTTTGAAAACTAGACACCCAGGGGAATTCAGGATGGGGTGACTCGACTGCCTACCACCAGGTTCTGTTACCCAGAATCCCTTGGAAAACGTAGAAATTGACAAAAAAAACACATTTTCCTCACATTTCTGTGGTGGAAAGTTCTGGAATCTGCGTGGATCAACAAATTTCCACCCACCCAGCGTTCCCCCGGGTCTCCCGAAAAAAATGGCACTTCACGTGCCTGGGTCTGTCTAGTGCCTGCGACAGGAAACAGCGCAAAACGCAACGTGGTCGCAACTCAATTTCGCAGTGAAATCGTGCCCTTTTTTGGCAAAGAGCCTACCTTTTGTTTTCGAACCCTAGCTCTGCCGACACCCAGGGAAACCTAGCAAACCTATACATTTTTGAAAGCTAGACACCCAGGGGAATTCAGGATGGGGTGACTCGACAGCCTACCACCAGGTTCTGTTACCCAGAATCCCTTGCAAAGCTAAGAAATTGACAAAAAAACACATTTTCCTCACATTTCTGTGGTGGAAAGTTCTGGAATCTGCGTGGATCAACACATTTCCACTCACCCTGCGTTCCCCCCGGTCTCCCAAAAAAAATGGTACCTCACTTGCCTGGGTCTGCCTAGTGCCTGCGACAGGAAACAGCGCATAACGCAACGTGGTCGCACCGCAATTTCGCAGTGAAAATGTGCCCTTTTTTGGCAAAGAGCCTACCTTTCGTTTTTGAACCCTAGCTCTGCCGGCACCTAGGGAAACCTAGCAAACCTATACATTTTTGAAAACTAGACACCCAGGGGAATTCAGGATGGGGTAACTCGGCTGCCTACCACCAGGTTCTGTTACACAGAATCCCTTGCAAAGCTAAGAAATTGACAAAAAAAACGCATTTTCCTCACATTTCTGTGGTGGAAAGTTCTGGAATCTGTGGGGATCAACAAATTTCCACCCACCCAGCGTTCCCCCGGGTCTCCCGAAAAAAATGGTACCTCACTTGCCTGGGTCTGCGTAGTGGCTGCGACAGGAAACAGCGCAAAATGCAACGTGGTTGCACCTCAATTTTGCAGTGAAATCGTGCCCTTTTTTGGCAAAGAGCCTACCTTTTGTTTTTTAATCCTAGCTCTGCCGGCACCTAGGGAAACCTAGCAACCCTATACATGTTTGAAAACTAGACACCAAGGGGAATTCAGGATGGGGTGACTCGACTGCCTACCACCAGGTTCTGTTACCCAGAATCCCTTGCAAAGCTTAGAAATTGACAAAAAAAATGCATTTTCCTCACATTTCTGTGGTGGAAAGTTATGGAAACTGCGTGGATCAACAAATTTCTACCCACCCAGCGTTCCCCCGGGTCTCCCGAAAAAAATGGTACTTCACGTGCCTGGGTCTGCCTAGTGCCTGCGATAGTAAACAGCGCAAAACGCAACGTGGTCGCAACTCAATTTCGCAGTGAAATCGTGCCCTTTTTTGGCAAAGAGCCTACCTTTTGTTTTCGCACCCTAGCTCTGCCGGCACCTAGGGAAACCTAGCAAAGCTATACATTTTTGAAAACTAGACACCCAGGGGAATTCAGGATGGGGTGACTCGACTGCCTACCACCAGGTTCTGTTACCTAGAATCCCTTGCAAAGCTAACAAATTGTGGAAAAAAATGCATTTTCCTCACGTTTCTGTGGTGGAAAGTTCTGGAATCTGCGTGGATCAACAAATTTCACCGCAATTTCACAGTGAATATGTGCCCTTTTTTGGCAAAGAGACTACCTTTTGTTTTTGAACCCTAGCACTGCCGGCACCTACGGAAACCTAGCAAACCTATACATTTTTTAAAACTAGACACCCAGGGAAATTCAGGATGGGGTGACTCGACTGCCTACCACCAGGTTCTGTTACCCAGAATCCCTTGCAAAGCTAAGAAATTGACACAAAAATGCATTTTCCTGACATTTCTGTGGTGGAAAGTTCTGGAATCTGCGTGGATCAACAAATTTCCACCCACCCAGCGTTCCCCCAGGTCTCCCGAAAAAAATGGTACCTCACTTGCGTGGATAGGCATAGTGGCTGCAACAGGAAAAGGTCCAAATCGTACGGTGGAGAATTTAAAATAACCTATAGGAAAACTACCTTGTTTTTTTGGGGGGGGGCACCTGAGTTTTTGGCCTGGGGCTCGGTGGCCATCTTTGGAAACTACCAAACACAAACAGTTCTGAAAACTAGACACCCGGGGGAGTCCAGGGAGGTATGGCATGTATGAGTCCCCCAATGTCTTCCTACCCAGAATTCCTTGCAAACCTTAAAATTAGGTAAAAAAATCACTTTTCCAAACTGTTTTGCGTGGGATCTCCGTGCCGGCAAATATGTCCTACCACCCAGCGTTTCCCTTGTTCTCCCAAGTACAATGGTACCTCACTTGTGTGGGTGCCCCAAAGCAAAACAGGCTAAAAATGAATTTTTAAAAATTGTAGTATTTAGGATTGACAATTTTAGCACCTCACCTTAGTCACAGGCCTTTGGCCCACCCACACAAGTGAGGTATCATTTTACTCGGGAGATCAAGGGGAACGCTGGGTGGTAGGACATTTGTGCCGGCACGGAGATCCTACGCAAAAATGTATGGAAAAGTTTTTTTTTTTACATAAATGTAAGGTTTGCAGGGATTTCTGGTAGGAAAACATTGGGGGACCCACGCATGCCATACCTCCCTGGACTCCCCTGGGTGTCTAGTTTTCAGAACTGTTTGGGGTTGGTAGTTTCCAAAGATGCCCGCCAAGCCCCGGGCCAAAAGCTCAGGTGACCCCCCCAAAAAATAAGATAATTTTGCTGAAGGTAATTTTTAAGTCTCCACCGTACAAATTGGACCTTTTCCTGTTACAGCCACTATGCCTACCCATGCAAGTGAGGTACCATTTTTATCGGGAGACCTGGGGGAACGCTGGGTGGAAGGAAATTTGTTGGAGCCCAGTGATGCCACGCTTTCCCACACAAAAAAGTGTGAAAAAATTGATTTTTTCAGCTAAAATAGAGGTTTTCAAGTGATTCTGGGTAAAGGAACGTTGGAGGATCCACGCAAGCCATGCCTCCTTGGAAGCCCCCGGGTGCCTACTTTTCAGAAATGTGTGGGTTTGGTAGTTTTCCCTAGATGGCCGTCTAGCACGGGGCCAAAAACCCAGGTAACCCCTCTTGCAAAAGCTGGTGGTTTTGACATTGTCGGGAGACCTTGGGGAACGCTGGGTGGGAGGAAATTTGTGTGTGCCCAGTGATGCCACGCTTTCCTACACACAAATGTGTGAAAAATCTGGGTTTTTTTCGCTACAATCGAGATTTGCAAGGGATTCTGGGTAAAGGAACGTTGGAGGATCCACGCAAGCCATACCTCCTTGGAAGCCCCAGGGTGTCTACTTTTCAGAAATGTGGGGGTTTGGTAGGTTTCCCTAGATGGCCGTCTAGCACGGGGCCAAAAACCCAGGTAACCCTTCTTGCAAAAGCTGGTCGTTCCCCAAGGTCTCCCGATAAAAATGGTACCTCACTTGCGTGGGTAGGCATAGTGGCTGCAACAGGAAAAGGCCCAAATCGTACAGTGGAGAATTTAAAATAACCTATGGCAAAACTACCTTGATTTTTTGGGGGGGGGCACCTGAGTTTTTGGCCCGGGGCTCGGCGGCCATCTTTGGAAACTACAAACCCAAACAGTTCTGAAAACTAGACACCCGGGGGAGTCCAGGGAGGTATGGCATGCGTGAGTCCCCCTATGTCTTCCTACCCAGAATTCCTTGCAAACCTTAAAATTAGGTAAAAAAATCACTTTTCCAAACTTTTTTGTGTGTGATCTCCGTGCCAGCAAAAATGTCCTATCACCCAGCATTCCCCTTGTTCTCCCGAGTAAAATGATACCTCACTTGTGATGGTGCCTCAAAGCAGAACAGGCTAAAAATGATTTTTTTTAAATTGTAGTATTTAGGATTGACAAATTAAGCACCTCACCTTAGTCACAGGCCTTTGGCCCATCCACACAAGTGAGGTATCATTTTACTCAGGAGATCAGGGGAACGCTGCGTGGTTTGACATTTGTGCTGGCACGGAGATCCCACGCAAAAATGTATTGAAAAGTGTTTTTTTTAACCTAAATGTAAGGTTTGCAGTGATTTCTGGGTAGGAAAACATTGGGCGACCCACGCATGCCATACCTCCCTGGACTCCCCCGGGTGTCTAGTTTTCAGAACTGTTTGGGTTTGGTAGTTTCCAAAGATGCCCGCCGAGCCCCGGGCCAAAAACTCATGGGAACTCCCTTGCAAAACCAAATTGTTTTGAATTAATTAAGTTTTCAATTTGAGAGCGTGCGATTCTTGGGACAATATTGCATGGAAATTGTGACAGACAATTTCAAGTTTGCAGGAGATTGTGGATAAAAAAAACCAATAGAATTCACCAGACAGACATGACCATATACTCCCATGGTTTAACAATAATATCTAAATTTAGTAAGTTATTTATAGCTATAATGTACACCTTAACAGAGTTACTCAAAAGTCAAACATTCAAGCACGGCTATCTATTCCTCAAAGACACCCACATACAGGTTGGATTTGGCACGAGGGCGAGTGATGGTTTAGTACATAAAATTTTATTAACTAGATATTTCAACAAAATGAAATGCTCTGTCAATAAATAAATGCATAAAAACCAAACCAGTGACTCGCAACTCGTGAGCTGTAAAGCCATGACAAGGCACCAACCGTTTTACAGGCCATTCACGCACCTTTCATACCTGATACACACCAGACCATTGACACCATCCGGAAGGAAAAGCAACACATTACAACATTCACAATAAGGGACAAGGTACACCCTACTTCAGAAAGAGAAAAAAGACAAATATTACTGCACAGCCATCTAATCCGCAAGCACACACACATACTGGTTGGATTTGGCACGAGGGTGAGTGATGATTCAGTACATACAATTGTATTCGCAAGTAATTATGATAAACTGAACCACTGACTCACAGCTCGCGAGCTGTAAAGCCACGTCAAGGCACCAACCTCTTTACAGGCCATTCATACACCTTTCGTACGTGTGACACTCACAAAACATTCACACCACCAGCCGCGGACCCATCACATTACAATACTCACACCAGCAGACAGCGCCATTCAAGGGCCCATCACTTTCACACGCCCACATTTCTGACACTGCAACTACACAAAATGATGGACTGCGTGGAGTGTCACTCAACTATCAGTGTGTGTAGTGACCAACAGAAAGTAACTACTCACACACCGCCAGCCGAGCGCCAGTCCACCCACACCACCATCCAAGCACCAGACCATGCACACCGCCAGCCAAACACCACTCAGCGCGCACCGACAGCCAAGTACCACTCCACAAACACCACCAGCCAAGCACCACTCCACGCACACCGCAAGCCAAGCGCCACTCCACACACACCGCCAGCCAAGCACCACTCTGTGCACAGACAGCCAAGTACCACTCCACGCACACCACCAGCCAAGCGCCACTCCACACACACCACCAGCCAAGCGCCACTCCACACACACCACCAGCCAAGCACCACTCTGTGCACAGACAGCCAAGTACCACTCCACGCACATCATCCAGCCAAGCGCCACTCCACACACACCGCCAGCCAAGCACCACTCCGTGCACAGACAGCCAAGTACCACTCCACGCACACCATCCAGCCAAGCGCCACTCCACACACACCGCCAGCCAAGCACCACTCCGTGCACAGACAGCCAAGTAAGTACCACTCCACGCACACCATCCAGCCAAGCGCCACTCGACACACACCGCCAGCCAAGCACCACTCCATGCACAGACAGCCAAGTACCACTCCACGCACAACATCCAGCCAAGCGCCACTCCACACACACCGCCAGCCAAGCGCCACTCCACCCACATCACCATCCAAGCACGATACCATGCACACCGCCAGCCAAGCACCACTCCGTGCACAGACAGCCAAGTACCACTCCACGCACATCATCCAGCCAAGCGCCACTCCACACACACCGCCAGCCAAGCACCACTCTGTGCACAGACAGCCAAGTACCACTCCACGCACACCATCCAGCCAAGCGCCACTCCACACACACCGCCAGCCAAGCACCACTCCGTGCACAGACAGCCAAGTAAGTACCACTCCACGCACACCATCCAGCCAAGCGCCACTCCACGCACACCGCAAGCCAAGCGCCACTCCACACACACCGCCAGCCAAGCACCACTCCGTGCACAGACAGCCAAGTACCACTCCACGCACACCATCCAGCCAAGCGCCACTCCACACACACCGCCAGCCAAGCGCCACTCCACCCACATCACCATCCAAGCACGATACCATGCACACCGCCAGCCAAACACCACTCAGCGCACACCGACAGCCAAGTACCACTCCACAACCACCACCAGCCAAGCACAACTCCACGCACACCGCAAGCCAAGCGTCACTCCACACACACCGCCAGCCAAGCACCACTCCGTGCACAGACAGCCAAGTACCACTCCACGCACACCACCAGCCAAGCGCCACTCCACACACACGACCAGCCAAGCGCCACTCCACAAACACAACACCAGCCAAGAACCACTCCGTGCACAGACAGCCAAGTACCACTCCACGCACACCATCCAGCCAAGCGCCACTCCACACACACCGCCAACCAAGCCCAACTCCGTGCACAGACAGCCAAGAACCACTCCACGCACACCATCCAGCCAAGCACCACTCCACACACACCGCCAGCCAAGCACCACTCCGTGCACAGACAGCCAAGTACCACTTCACGCACACCATCCAGCTAAGCGCCACTCCACACACACCACCAGCCAAGCACTACTCCACGCACACCGCAAGCCAAGCGCCACTCCACACACACCGCCAGCCAAGCACCACTCTGTGCACAGACAGCCAAGTACCACTCCACGCACACCATCTAGCCAAGCACCACTCCACACACACCGCCAGCCAGGCACCACTCAGTGCACAGACAGCCAAGCATCACTCCACGCACACCACCAGCCAAGCGCCACACCACACGCACCACCAGCCAAGCACCACTCCACGCACACCACCAGCCAAGGACAAATCCAAACACAACACCAGGCAAGCGCAAGAGCACGCACACCGCCAACCAAACACCAGACCACGCACACTGCCAGCCAAGCACCAGTCCACAGACACCGCCAGACAAGCACCAGTCCACAGACACCGGCAGCCAAGCGCCAAACCATGCACACCATCAGACAATGGACACTACACGCAAACCAACATCATACTTTAGTTTTTTTTTTAAATAAAACAAAAACAAAAACAAATTGCAAATTGATACAAATCTACTAACACAACAACTAAATCTAAAAAGACTACACAAATGCCAACTTTGAAACTGAACAATAAGTTTTAAAGAATAAAGACCAACCAGTTCACTTTACCACTCATGGATGCTCCCAAAAATTCTTTTGCGTGTGGTACAATCTAAAACAAGCAGGCACACACAGCCCGGGGTTTGAAGGGCTGTCGGGCCAGTACATACAAACCTCCTTCCGCAAACCTCTTCGCCAACAGACTCTACATCTCCGACTGGGAAAGTCTTTTGAGGTTGTAGGAGGAATTTGATCAGGAAAGCGGCGATCTTTCAATCTGGCAACATCCTCCACCACTCCAACTCTAGGAACACTTGCCTATTCCACTAAAACAAGGCTGCCTATTACAGACTCCTGAAACTTTACAAAAGTCATCTTTGACTGGGGACAAGATTTCTGGAACACAACAAAAGCATTAAAGGTTGCCAAGTGGAAAAGATGGATAGCCAACTTCTAGTACAAAATGTAAGCCTTACGAAGAGCAGCATATGGTTCCAACCTCTGATCTACTCTGTCAACACCACCCATGTACTTATTGTAGTCCATAATGCACACAGGTTTGCGCGCTTCTGCAACCTGACCCCAAACAGTTCAGTGCTTTCATCATGTATGGAAGTCAACATGTAGACATCTCTCCTGTCTGAAAACTTCACAGCTAGAAGCTCCTCACAACGCAATGCACTGCACTGTCCCCGAGCAAGCTTTCGACAAACAAGTTCTTTTGGGAAACCTTTACGGTTTGAGCGGATTGTGCCACAAGCAACAGTGTCCACTTTGGCCAATTCCCTGAACAACCGCACACCAGTGTAGAAGTTATCGACATACAAATGATGGCCTTTGTTAAAAAATCCACAACCAAGTTCCCACACAATTTTCTCAGTCACTCCAAAAGTCAACGGACAACCAGGGGGGTTAATCCTGGATTCCTTACCAGTGTACACCCTGAAATTAGAGACATATCCAGTCTTACTGTCACACAGCATATAAAGCTTAATTCCATAGCGTGCCCTCTTACTAGGAATGTATTGCCGAAAAACCAAGCGGCCCTTGAACAACAGCAAAGACTCATCCACTGCAATTTCTTTCCCTGGATAAAAGATCTCAGGAAATCGATCAACAAAATGATCAATGACAGGCCGAATCTTGAAAAGACGGTCTCAATCAGGGTGATCTCGTGCCAAAGCAGAACTATTGTCAACAAAATGCATCATCCGAAGCAGAAGCAAATACCTATCACGACTCATGACTGCCGGAAATATAGCTGTTGCCATCAAGGGACTAGTAGACCAATATGAAGCCATTGATGGTTTCCTAAGCAAGCCCATCAAAAAAGTTAAATGCAAAAACTTTTTCATCTCCTCCAAATTTGTGGGAGTCCACCGGGTAGCTCTAGCGTGGGGCTTAAGGCTGGCACTGTTCACCCTCAAAAAAAATTCAGCATACAAATTAGTCTGCTCTACAATCCCTGCCAAAAACACATCATCCATAAACAACTTGAAAAAATCAATAGGCAAAAAGTTTTCAGTGTTCACCCTACACTCTGGAACACCAGTAAATTCAGGCAATGCCGGCTGCACCATGCCTGGTGCAACCCAGAGGTCAAAACTTTCAACGTCAAGTCTTGCAGCCGTAGGGGGGCGTGGCTTGAACGCCACCGAGCATGGACGCCTGAGCCCCGAGCTCCGGGCTGATCTCGGCGTTTATCCTGATCAAAGAACTCCCCCGGCGGTGCCGACGACCCTGCGTGGTGCCTAGGTGTAGCGGAGCACCTGTGCGGTGGTTGTGTGCGGGGAAAGGTTCCCGGAGGCGGCGAGCCCGGAGATCAGCAGGGCTCCGCCCATGGCGACCGGCCATCTTGCCTGCGGCCCGGAGGGGCCTACTGATCCCCGGCCTCAAGTAGCGAGGGGCCGCTGGGGTGCTTGAGCCGCCGCGGGCGGGAGGAGGCCGACACTTGTCCGCGATCTGCACCCTGCCATACATTGGAGCGGGTGCCCGGAGGAGGAGGCACCTGCGGACAATTGCGGCAGCAAGAACAGAAACTGGTGGCAACTTGGAGGTGGGGCCCGGTGAACTGTGCCACGGCCCCATCGCACCCGATTCACGGCAGCGGTGCGGCCGCCGGAGGGAGGCGGCGCCCTGGTGCGGACCTGCCTCAGCATTGCCTTACGTAAGGAGCGGCGCTACCTGGGGGCCTGGCTGTGGTATCGGTGGCGCGGCACGGCTGGTGGCCTGGGGGCGGGCCCGGCCCGGAGGAGATAGCTGGAGCGCCCAAGGCAGTGTGTGGTGCTCTGCCTGCTGAGGGACGCTGTGCCGGTGGGCCACTGTGTAGGCGATTGGTGCACCCACGAACTGAACGAGACTCTGAAAGGGGCACCCCGTCCGTGAACTGGTGGTGGCGACAGAGATGGCGCCTTGATCCCTGATGGAAGCAGTCCCGGGCGCTTGGTGGCTCCTGGAGGCCCCTTGGTAGCGGAGCTGGCCTGCGGACACCGAGCTGCCCCCGCGTCCGGCTGTCTGCAGAGAAGAGAGGCCTGGGGGTACGACGGACCCCCACCAGATACGGGGGTGCCCGGACGGATTACCCCATATACTGCGAGATGCTGCGGTTATTGTGCACCCCTGGTGGTTCAGATCAGAGGGTGCTGAGGCTGGCAAGTGGTGCCCCCACTGGATCGGGGGTACCTGTGGGTCCGCAACATCGTCTGGAGTGAGGGCTAGTGCCTGGACCTTCTCGCACGGGTGGCTGACCTGGCCACAGTCCTGGTAGATTGACCGGACAGAACAGCGAGGGGCACGACCCCTATTTCAACCAGGGGCACCCCGAGGAGTTGGATCTTGGCGATTTACTCGACTAGCAAAGCCCGGTGCTGCACCATGGGGTAGCCGCGAAAGGGAATGGGAACGGCGCCGGCCGACCAGGCTGAGGACTTGCCGGAGGCTCAAGGACAGAGCTCAACTGAAGGCCAGAGTGTGGGGCTGCAACAGCAGCAGATGAACCAGATTCTCAAGGCCATAATGGACACGAGAGACGCGCTGCGACAGGACATTGCGCAGGTATCGACAGGCCTAGGCTTGCTGAGGGCGGACCACGACAAGCTCGCTGATCGGGTCAAGACTGTGGAGCTGGTGCTGAAGATGCTGGAGCCGGCCCAATTAGCAGCAGATGCCACGATGGAGGACTTATTGCGTAGAGTGCGCCAACTGGAAAGGAGAGCGGAGGATGCAGAAGGACGCTGGAGAACCTGACCTTATGGGCCAGGCGGCGCAGGGCACACCTAAGATCTCCGAGTTCACCTGCCTCGACCGACAGAGACACGAGACACTCTGTTAGGCGTAGAAAAGTAGTTTTATTAGCTGCAGCTAAGCACAGTTATCTAAGAAGTACCACACAGGTAGGTTCTCAAGAGACTGCCACTTCAATCCGTGGCGCACAGTCTATTATACAACACAAGTTTACAATGACAACTCCCAATATACACAAAACTGACAAAGAGGAATAGTTTGAAAACAAGCTATTGGATGTCTAAAACACACCCTCCTTTCAGACCCGTGTGCTCTCCTCCCCTCAGGTTAATCAACACTAGTGCCCGTAATTCAATTTGCAGGTGGCAAATCATGTGTAGAATGCTTCAAAAGAAGGGCTATGTAACAAGAGAACACACAAAGAGAATAGTGAAGGCCAGTTAAATAAGATAAGAATGAGAAGAATTGTGGGACCCAAACAGTGGAGTAAGACATGGATTAATCAGTCTAGACACAGCTTTGCGAACTCGGCCAGACCCTGACATCAGTATCGCACACAAGGACAAAGGTTGTTCTTCAACGAGAAAAACATGGAGCAGCTGAAAAAGGCAGAAAGACCATTTTACCGCGTTAGCCGTGCTGCCTGAGTGAGGCAACATAAATGGCGACTAAACGCAAAATGGCGGCTGTAGCGAAGCGAGGCCGAAAACTACGTAACCTCAGACCCTCCTTTTGCCATACTCAGGCAATGCACAAAGGAACCCATGTTAGTCTGAGTCAATATCAGTGGTCATGAGGTCATTGAGATGTTGCTGCACCATCATCTTAAGGTGTTCTGTCTGCTGTGCTACTGGTTTGGAGACACAGATCGTGGCACAAAGTCCACAAATGGCTGGACCACACTGTAGACAAAGACAACAAGAAAAGACGAGTGCTAAAATCATTCCAAGGAAAGTTAGCACTTTCCATCCCCAAGTGCTTTATTGCTCTGTCAATAAATAAATGCATAAAAACCAAACCAGTGACTCGCAACTCGTGAGCTGTAAAGCCATGACAAGGCACCAACCGTTTTACAGGCCATTCACGCACCTTTCATACCTGATACACACCAGACCATTGACACCATCCGGAAGGAAAAGCAACACATTACAACATTCACAATAAGGGACAAGGTACACCCTACTTCAGAAAGAGAAAAAAGACAAATATTACTGCACAGCCATCTAATCCGCAAGCACACACACATACTGGTTGGATTTGGCACGAGGGTGAGTGATGATTCAGTACATACAATTGTATTCGCAAGTAATTATGATAAACTGAACCACTGACTCACAGCTCGCGAGCTGTAAAGCCACGTCAAGGCACCAACCTCTTTACAGGCCATTCATACACCTTTCGTACGTGTGACACTTACAAAACATTCACACCACCAGCCGCGGACCCATCACATTACAATACTCACACCAGCAGACAGCGCCATTCAAGGGCCCATCACTTTCACACGCCCACATTTCTGACACTGCAACTACACAAAATGATGGACTGCGTGGAGTGTCACTCAACTAGCAGTGTGTGTAGTGACCAACAGAAAGTAACTACTCACACACCGCCAGCCGAGCGCCAGTCCACCCACACCACCATCCAAGCACCAGACCATGCACACCGCCAGCCAAACACCACTCAGCGCGCACCGACAGCCAAGTACCACTCCACAAACACCACCAGCCAAGCACCACTCCACGCACACCGCAAGCCAAGCGCCACTCCACACACACCGCCAGCCAAGCACCACTCTGTGCACAGACAGCCAAGTACCACTCCACGCACACCACCAGCCAAGCGCCACTCCACACACACCACCAGCCAAGCGCCACTCCACACACACCACCAGCCAAGCACCACTCCGTGCACAGACAGCCAAGTACCACTCCACGCACATCATCCAGCCAAGCGCCACTCCACACACACCGCCAGCCAAGCACCACTCCGTGCACAGACAGCCAAGTACCACTCCACGCACACCATCCAGCCAAGCGCCACTCCACACACACCGCCAGCCAAGCACCACTCCGTGCACAGACAGCCAAGTAAGTACCACTCCACGCACACCATCCAGCCAAGCGCCACTCCACACACACCGCCAGCCAAGCACCACTCCATGCACAGACAGCCAAGTACCACTCCACGCACAACATCCAGCCAAGCGCCACTCCACACACACCGCCAGCCAAGCGCCACTCCACCCACATCACCATCCAAGCACGATACCATGCACACCGCCAGCCAAGCACCACTCCGTGCACAGACAGCCAAGTACCACTCCACGCACATCATCCAGCCAAGCGCCACTCCACACACACCGCCAGCCAAGCACCACTCTGTGCACAGACAGCCAAGTACCACTCCACGCACACCATCCAGCCAAGCGCCACTCCACACACACCGCCAGCCAAGCACCACTCCGTGCACAGACAGCCAAGTAAGTACCACTCCACGCACACCATCCAGCCAAGCGCCACTCCACGCACACCGCAAGCCAAGCGCCACTCCACACACACCGCCAGCCAAGCACCACTCCGTGCACAGACAGCCAAGTACCACTCCACGCACACCATCCAGCCAAGCGCCACTCCACACACACCGCCAGCCAAGCGCCACTCCACCCACATCACCATCCAAGCACGATACCATGCACACCGCCAGCCAAACACCACTCAGCGCACACCGACAGCCAAGTACCACTCCACAACCACCACCAGCCAAGCACAACTCCACGCACACCGCAAGCCAAGCGCCACTCCACACACACCGCCAGCCAAGCACCACTCCGTGCACAGACAGCCAAGTATCACTCCACGCACACCACCAGCCAAGCGCCACTCCACACACACGACCAGCCAAGCGCCACTCCACAAACACAACACCAGCCAAGAACCACTCCGTGCACAGACAGCCAAGTACCACTCCACGCACACCATCCAGCCAAGCGCCACTCCACACACACCGCCAACCAAGCACCACTCCGTGCACAGACAGCCAAGTACCACTCCACGCACACCATCCAGCCAAGCACCACTCCACACACACCGCCAGCCAAGCACCACTCCGTGCACAGACAGCCAAGTACCACTCCACGCACACCATCCAGCTAAGCGCCACTCCACACACACCACCAGCCAAGCACTACTCCACGCACACCGCAAGCCAAGCGCCACTCCACACACACCGCCAGCCAAGCACCACTCCGTGCACAGACAGCCAAGTACCACTCCACGCACACCATCTAGCCAAGCACCACTCCACACACACCGCCAGCCAGGCACCACTCAGTGCACAGACAGCCAAGCATCACTCCACGCACACCACCAGCCAAGCGCCACACCACACGCACCACCAGCCAAGCACCACTCCACGCACACCACCAGCCAAGGACAAATCCAAACACAACACCAGGCAAGCGCAAGAGCACGCACACCGCCAACCAAACACCAGACCACGCACACTGCCAGCCAAGCACCAGTCCACAGACACCGCCAGACAAGCACCAGTCCACAGACACCGGCAGCCAAGCGCCAAACCATGCACACCATCAGACAATGGACACTACACGCAAACCAACATCATACTTTAGTTTTTTTTTAAAATAAAACAAAAACAAAAACAAATTGCAAATTGATACAAATCTACTAACACAACAACTAAATCTAAAAAGACTACACAAATGCCAACTTTAAAACTGAACAATAAGTTTTAAAGAATAAAGACCAACCAGTTCACTTTACCACTCATGGATGCTCCCAAAAATTCTTTTGCGTGTGGTACAATCTAAAACAAGCAGGCACACACAGCCCGGGGTTTGAAGGGCTGTCGGGCCAGTACATACAAACCTCCTTCCGCAAACCTCTTCGCCAACAGACTCTACATCTCCGACTGGGAAAGTCTTTTGAGGTTGTAGGAGGAATTTGATCAGGAAAGCGGCGATCTTTCAATCTGGCAACATCCTCCACCACTCCAACTCTAGGAACACTTGCCTATTCCACTAAAACAAGGCTGCCTATTACAGACTCCTGAAACTTTACAAAAGTCATCTTTGACTGGGGACAAGATTTCTGGAACACAACAAAAGCATTAAAGGTTGCCAAGTGGAAAAGATGGATAGCCAACTTCTAGTACAAAATGTAAGCCTTACGAAGAGCAGCATATGGTTCCAACCTCTGATCTACTCTGTCAACACCACCCATGTACTTATTGTAGTCCATAATGCACACAGGTTTGCGCGCTTCTGCAACCTGACCCCAAACAGTTCAGTGCTTTCATCATGTATGGAAGTCAACATGTAGACATCTCTCCTGTCTGAAAACTTCACAGCTAGAAGCTCCTCACAACGCAATGCACTGCACTGTCCCCGAGCAAGCTTTCGACAAACAAGTTCTTTTGGGAAACCATTACGGTTTGAGCGGATTGTGCCACAAGCAACAGTGTCCACTTTGGCCAATTCCCTGAACAACCGCACACCAGTGTAGAAGTTATCGACATACAAATGATGGCCTTTGTTAAAAAATCCACAACCAAGTTCCCACACAATTTTCTCAGTCACTCCAAAAGTCAACGGACAACCAGGGGGGTTAATCCTGGATTCCTTACCAGTGTACACCCTGAAATTAGAGACATATCCAGTCTTACTGTCACACAGCATATAAAGCTTAATTCCATAGCGTGCCCTCTTACTAGGAATGTATTGCCGAAAAACCAAGCGGCCCTTGAACAACAGCAAAGACTCATCCACTGCAATTTCTTTCCCAGGATAAAAGATCTCAGGAAATCGATCAACAAAATGATCAATGACAGGCCGAATCTTGAAAAGACGGTCTCAATCAGGGTGATCTCGTGCCAAAGCAGAACTATTGTCAACAAAATGCATCATCCGAAGCAGAAGCAAATACCTATCACGACTCATGACTGCCGGAAATATAGCTGTTGCCATCAAGGGACTAGTAGACCAATATGAAGCCATTGATGGTTTCCTAAGCAAGCCCATCAAAAAAGTTAAATGCAAAAACTTTTTCATCTCCTCCAAATTTGTGGGAGTCCACCGGGTAGCTCTAGCGTGGGGCTTAAGGCTGGCACTGTTCACCCTCAAAAAAAATTCAGCATACAAATTAGTCTGCTCTACAATCCCTGCCAAAAACACATCATCCATAAACAACTTGAAAAAATCAATAGGCAAAAAGTTTTCAGTGTTCACCCTACACTCTGGAACACCAGTAAATTCAGGCAATGCCGGCTGCACCATGCCTGGTGCAACCCAGAGGTCAAAACTTTCAACGTCAAGTCTTGCAGCCGTAGGGGGGCGTGGCTTGAACGCCACCGAGCATGGACGCCTGAGCCCCGAGCTCCGGGCTGATCTCGGCGTTTATCCTGATCAAAGAACTCCCCCGGCGGTGCCGACGACCCTGCGTGGTGCCTAGGTGTAGCGGAGCACCTGTGCGGTGGTTGTGTGCGGGGAAAGGTTCCCGGAGGCGGCGAGCCCGGAGATCAGCAGGGCTCCGCCCATGGCGACCGGCCATCTTGCCTGCGGCCCGGAGGGGCCTACTGATCCCCGGCCTCAAGTAGCGAGGGGCCGCTGGGGTGCTTGAGCCGCCGCGGGCGGGAGGAGGCCGACACTTGTCCGCGATCTGCACCCTGCCATACATTGGAGCGGGTGCCCGGAGGAGGAGGCACCTGCGGACAATTGCGGCAGCAAGAACAGAAACTGGTGGCAACTTGGAGGTGGGGCCCGGTGAACTGTGCCACGGCCCCATCGCACCCGATTCACGGCAGCGGTGCGGCCGCCGGAGGGAGGCGGCGCCCTGGTGCGGACCTGCCTCAGCATTGCCTTACGTAAGGAGCGGCGCTACCTGGGGGCCTGGCTGTGGTATCGGTGGCGCGGCACGGCTGGTGGCCTGGGGGCGGGCCCGGCCCGGAGGAGATAGCTGGAGCGCCCAAGGCAGTGTGTGGTGCTCTGCCTGCTGAGGGACGCTGTGCCGGTGGGCCACTGTGTAGGCGATTGGTGCACCCACGAACTGAACGAGACTCTGAAAGGGGCACCCCGTCCGTGAACTGGTGGTGGCGACAGAGATGGCGCCTTGATCCCTGATGGAAGCAGTCCCGGGCGCTTGGTGGCTCCTGGAGGCCCCTTGGTAGCGGAGCTGGCCTGCGGACACCGAGCTGCCCCCGCGTCCGGCTGTCTGCAGAGAAGAGAGGCCTGGGGGTACGACGGACCCCCACCAGATACGGGGGTGCCCGGACGGATTACCCCATATACTGCGAGATGCTGCGGTTATTGTGCACCCCTGGTGGTTCAGATCAGAGGGTGCTGAGGCTGGCAAGTGGTGCCCCCACTGGATCGGGGGTACCTGTGGGTCCGCAACATCGTCTGGAGTGAGGGCTAGTGCCTGGACCTTCTCGCACGGGTGGCTGACCTGGCCACAGTCCTGGTAGATTGACCGGACAGAACAGCGAGGGGCACGACCCCTATTTCAACCAGGGGCACCCCGAGGAGTTGGATCTTGGCGATTTACTCGACTAGCAAAGCCCGGTGCTGCACCATGGGGTAGCCGCGAAAGGGAATGGGAACGGCGCCGGCCGACCAGGCTGAGGACTTGCCGGAGGCTCAAGGACAGAGCTCAACTGAAGGCCAGAGTGTGGGGCTGCAACAGCAGCAGATGAACCAGATTCTCAAGGCCATAATGGACACGAGAGACGCGCTGCGACAGGACATTGCGCAGGTATCGACAGGCCTAGGCTTGCTGAGGGCGGACCACGACAAGCTCGCTGATCGGGTCAAGACTGTGGAGCTGGTGCTGAAGATGCTGGAGCCGGCCCAATTAGCAGCAGATGCCACGATGGAGGACTTATTGCGTAGAGTGCGCCAACTGGAAAGGAGAGCGGAGGATGCAGAAGGACGCTGGAGAACCTGACCTTATGGGCCAGGCGGCGCAGGGCACACCTAAGATCTCCGAGTTCACCTGCCTCGACCGACAGAGACACGAGACACTCTGTTAGGCGTAGAAAAGTAGTTTTATTAGCTGCAGCTAAGCACAGTTATCTAAGAAGTACCACACAGGTAGGTTCTCAAGAGACTGCCACTTCAATCCGTGGCGCACAGTCTATTATACAACACAAGTTTACAATGACAACTCCCAATATACACAAAACTGACAAAGAGGAATAGTTTGAAAACAAGCTATTGGATGTCTAAAACACACCCTCCTTTCAGACCCGTGTGCTCTCCTCCCCTCAGGTTAATCAACACTAGTGCCCGTAATTCAATTTGCAGGTGGCAAATCATGTGTAGAATGCTTCAAAAGAAGGGCTATGTAACAAGAGAACACACAAAGAGAATAGTGAAGGCCAGTTAAATAAGATAAGAATGAGAAGAATTGTGGGACCCAAACAGTGGAGTAAGACATGGATTAATCAGTCTAGACACAGCTTTGCGAACTCGGCCAGACCCTGACATCAGTATCGCACACAAGGACAAAGGTTGTTCTTCAACGAGAAAAACATGGAGCAGCTGAAAAAGGCAGAAAGACCATTTTACCGCGTTAGCCGTGCTGCCTGAGTGAGGCAACATAAATGGCGACTAAACGCAAAATGGCGGCTGTAGCGAAGCGAGGCCGAAAACTACGTAACCTCAGACCCTCCTTTTGCCATACTCAGGCAATGCACAAAGGAACCCATGTTAGTCTGAGTCAATATCAGTGGTCATGAGGTCATTGAGATGTTGCTGCACCATCATCTTAAGGTGTTCTGTCTGCTGTGCTACTGGTTTGGAGACACAGATCGTGGCACAAAGTCCACAAATGGCTGGACCACACTGTAGACAAAGACAACAAGAAAAGACGAGTGCTAAAATCATTCCAAGGAAAGTTAGCACTTTCCATCCCCAAGTGCTTTATTGCTCTGTCAATAAATAAATGCATAAAAACCAAACCAGTGACTCGCAACTCGTGAGCTGTAAAGCCATGACAAGGCACCAACCGTTTTACAGGCCATTCACGCACCTTTCATACCTGATACACACCAGACCATTGACACCATCCGGAAGGAAAAGCAACACATTACAACATTCACAATAAGGGACAAGGTACACCCTACTTCAGAAAGAGAAAAAAGACAAATATTACTGCACAGCCATCTAATCCGCAAGCACACACACATACTGGTTGGATTTGGCACGAGGGTGAGTGATGATTCAGTACATACAATTGTATTCGCAAGTAATTATGATAAACTGAACCACTGACTCACAGCTCGCGAGCTGTAAAGCCACGTCAAGGCACCAACCTCTTTACAGGCCATTCATACACCTTTCGTACGTGTGACACTTACAAAACATTCACACCACCAGCCGCGGACCCATCACATTACAATACTCACACCAGCAGACAGCGCCATTCAAGGGCCCATCACTTTCACACGCCCACATTTCTGACACTGCAACTACACAAAATGATGGACTGCGTGGAGTGTCACTCAACTAGCAGTGTGTGTAGTGACCAACAGAAAGTAACTACTCACACACCGCCAGCCGAGCGCCAGTCCACCCACACCACCATCCAAGCACCAGACCATGCACACCGCCAGCCAAACACCACTCAGCGCGCACCGACAGCCAAGTACCACTCCACAAACACCACCAGCCAAGCACCACTCCACGCACACCGCAAGCCAAGCGCCACTCCACACACACCGCCAGCCAAGCACCACTCTGTGCACAGACAGCCAAGTACCACTCCACGCACACCACCAGCCAAGCGCCACTCCACACACACCACCAGCCAAGCGCCACTCCACACACACCACCAGCCAAGCACCACTCCGTGCACAGACAGCCAAGTACCACTCCACGCACATCATCCAGCCAAGCGCCACTCCACACACACCGCCAGCCAAGCACCACTCCGTGCACAGACAGCCAAGTACCACTCCACGCACACCATCCAGCCAAGCGCCACTCCACACACACCGCCAGCCAAGCACCACTCCGTGCACAGACAGCCAAGTAAGTACCACTCCACGCACACCATCCAGCCAAGCGCCACTCCACACACACCGCCAGCCAAGCACCACTCCATGCACAGACAGCCAAGTACCACTCCACGCACAACATCCAGCCAAGCGCCACTCCACACACACCGCCAGCCAAGCGCCACTCCACCCACATCACCATCCAAGCACGATACCATGCACACCGCCAGCCAAGCACCACTCCGTGCACAGACAGCCAAGTACCACTCCACGCACATCATCCAGCCAAGCGCCACTCCACACACACCGCCAGCCAAGCACCACTCTGTGCACAGACAGCCAAGTACCACTCCACGCACACCATCCAGCCAAGCGCCACTCCACACACACCGCCAACCAAGCACCACTCCGTGCACAGACAGCCAAGTAAGTACCACTCCACGCACACCATCCAGCCAAGCGCCACTCCACGCACACCGCAAGCCAAGCGCCACTCCACACACACCGCCAGCCAAGCACCACTCCGTGCACAGACAGCCAAGTACCACTCCACGCACACCATCCAGCCAAGCGCCACTCCACACACACCGCCAGCCAAGCGCCACTCCACCCACATCACCATCCAAGCACGATACCATGCACACCGCCAGCCAAACACCACTCAGCGCACACCGACAGCCAAGTACCACTCCACAACCACCACCAGCCAAGCACAACTCCACGCACACCGCAAGCCAAGCGCCACTCCACACACACCGCCAGCCAAGCACCACTCCGTGCACAGACAGCCAAGTATCACTCCACGCACACCACCAGCCAAGCGCCACTCCACACACACGACCAGCCAAGCGCCACTCCACAAACACAACACCAGCCAAGAACCACTCCGTGCACAGACAGCCAAGTACCACTCCACGCACACCATCCAGCCAAGCGCCACTCCACACACACCGCCAACCAAGCACCACTCCGTGCACAGACAGCCAAGTACCACTCCACGCACACCATCCAGCCAAGCACCACTCCACACACACCGCCAGCCAAGCACCACTCCGTGCACAGACAGCCAAGTACCACTCCACGCACACCATCCAGCTAAGCGCCACTCCACACACACCACCAGCCAAGCACTACTCCACGCACACCGCAAGCCAAGCGCCACTCCACACACACCGCCAGCCAAGCACCACTCCGTGCACAGACAGCCAAGTACCACTCCACGCACACCATCTAGCCAAGCACCACTCCACACACACCGCCAGCCAGGCACCACTCAGTGCACAGACAGCCAAGCATCACTCCACGCACACCACCAGCCAAGCGCCACACCACACGCACCACCAGCCAAGCACCACTCCACGCACACCACCAGCCAAGGACAAATCCAAACACAACACCAGGCAAGCGCAAGAGCACGCACACCGCCAACCAAACACCAGACCACGCACACTGCCAGCCAAGCACCAGTCCACAGACACCGCCAGACAAGCACCAGTCCACAGACACCGGCAGCCAAGCGCCAAACCATGCACACCATCAGACAATGGACACTACACGCAAACCAACATCATACTTTAGTTTTTTTTTTAAATAAAACAAAAACAAAAACAAATTGCAAATTGATACAAATCTACTAACACAACAACTAAATCTAAAAAGACTACACAAATGCCAACTTTAAAACTGAACAATAAGTTTTAAAGAATAAAGACCAACCAGTTCACTTTACCACTCATGGATGCTCCCAAAAATTCTTTTGCGTGTGGTACAATCTAAAACAAGCAGGCACACACAGCCCGGGGTTTGAAGGGCTGTCGGGCCAGTACATACAAACCTCCTTCCGCAAACCTCTTCGCCAACAGACTCTACATCTCCGACTGGGAAAGTCTTTTGAGGTTGTAGGAGGAATTTGATCAGGAAAGCGGCGATCTTTCAATCTGGCAACATCCTCCACCACTCCAACTCTAGGAACACTTGCCTATTCCACTAAAACAAGGCTGCCTATTACAGACTCCTGAAACTTTACAAAAGTCATCTTTGACTGGGGACAAGATTTCTGGAACACAACAAAAGCATTAAAGGTTGCCAAGTGGAAAAGATGGATAGCCAACTTCTAGTACAAAATGTAAGCCTTACGAAGAGCAGCATATGGTTCCAACCTCTGATCTACTCTGTCAACACCACCCATGTACTTATTGTAGTCCATAATGCACACAGGTTTGCGCGCTTCTGCAACCTGACCCCAAACAGTTCAGTGCTTTCATCATGTATGGAAGTCAACATGTAGACATCTCTCCTGTCTGAAAACTTCACAGCTAGAAGCTCCTCACAACGCAATGCACTGCACTGTCCCCGAGCAAGCTTTCGACAAACAAGTTCTTTTGGGAAACCTTTACGGTTTGAGCGGATTGTGCCACAAGCAACAGTGTCCACTTTGGCCAATTCCCTGAACAACCGCACACCAGTGTAGAAGTTATCGACATACAAATGATGGCCTTTGTTAAAAAATCCACAACCAAGTTCCCACACAATTTTCTCAGTCACTCCAAAAGTCAACGGACAACCAGGGGGGTTAATCCTGGATTCCTTACCAGTGTACACCCTGAAATTAGAGACATATCCAGTCTTACTGTCACACAGCATATAAAGCTTAATTCCATAGCGTGCCCTCTTACTAGGAATGTATTGCCGAAAAACCAAGCGGCCCTTGAACAACAGCAAAGACTCATCCACTGCAATTTCTTTCCCAGGATAAAAGATCTCAGGAAATCGATCAACAAAATGATCAATGACAGGCCGAATCTTGAAAAGACGGTCTCAATCAGGGTGATCTCGTGCCAAAGCAGAACTATTGTCAACAAAATGCATCATCCGAAGCAGAAGCAAATACCTATCACGACTCATGACTGCCGGAAATATAGCTGTTGCCATCAAGGGACTAGTAGACCAATATGAAGCCATTGATGGTTTCCTAAGCAAGCCCATCAAAAAAGTTAAATGCAAAAACTTTTTCATCTCCTCCAAATTTGTGGGAGTCCACCGGGTAGCTCTAGCGTGGGGCTTAAGGCTGGCACTGTTCACCCTCAAAAAAAATTCAGCATACAAATTAGTCTGCTCTACAATCCCTGCCAAAAACACATCATCCATAAACAACTTGAAAAAATCAATAGGCAAAAAGTTTTCAGTGTTCACCCTACACTCTGGAACACCAGTAAATTCAGGCAATGCCGGCTGCACCATGCCTGGTGCAACCCAGAGGTCAAAACTTTCAACGTCAAGTCTTGCAGCCGTAGGGGGGGCGTGGCTTGAACGCCACCGAGCATGGACGCCTGAGCCCCGAGCTCCGGGCTGATCTCGGCGTTTATCCTGATCAAAGAACTCCCCCGGCGGTGCCGACGACCCTGCGTGGTGCCTAGGTGTAGCGGAGCACCTGTGCGGTGGTTGTGTGCGGGGAAAGGTTTCCGGAGGCGGCGAGCCCGGAGATCAGCAGGGCTCCGCCCATGGTGACCGGCCATCTTGCCTGCGGCCCGGAGGGGCCTACTGATCCCCGGCCTCAAGTAGCGAGGGGCCGCTGGGGTACTTGAGCCGCCGCGGGCGGGAGGAGGCCGACACTTGTCCGCGATCTGCACCCTGCCATACATTGGAGCGGGTGCCCGGAGGAGGAGGCACCTGCGGACAATTGCGGCAGCAAGAACAGAAACTGGTGGCAACTTGGAGGTGGGGCCCGGTGAACTGTGCCACGGCCCCATCGCACCCGATTCACGGCAGCGGTGCGGCCGCCGGAGGGAGGCGGCGCCCTGGTGCGGACCTGCCTCAGCATTGCCTTACGTAAGGAGCGGCGCTACCTGGGGGCCTGGCTGTGGTATCGGTGGCGCGGCACGGCTGGTGGCCTGGGGGCGGGCCCGGCCCGGAGGAGATAGCTGGAGCGCCCAAGGCAGTGTGTGGTGCTCTGCCTGCTGAGGGACGCTGTGCCGGTGGGCCACTGTGTAGGCGATTGGTGCACCCACGAACTGAACGAGACTCTGAAAGGGGCACCCCGTCCGTGAACTGGTGGTGGCGACAGAGATGGCGCCTTGATCCCTGATGGAAGCAGTCCCGGGCGCTTGGTGGCTCCTGGAGGCCCCTTGGTAGCGGAGCTGGCCTGCGGACACCGAGCTGCCCCCGCGTCCGGCTGTCTGCAGAGAAGAGAGGCCTGGGGGTACGACGGACCCCCACCAGATACGGGGGTGCCCGGACGGATTACCCCATATACTGCGAGATGCTGCGGTTATTGTGCACCCCTGGTGGTTCAGATCAGAGGGTGCTGAGGCTGGCAAGTGGTGCCCCCACTGGATCGGGGGTACCTGTGGGTCCGCAACATCGTCTGGAGTGAGGGCTAGTGCCTGGACCTTCTCGCACGGGTGGCTGACCTGGCCACAGTCCTGGTAGATTGACCGGACAGAACAGCGAGGGGCACAACCCCTATTTCAACCAGGGGCACCCCGAGGAGTTGGATCTTGGCGATTTACTCGACTAGCAAAGCCCGGTGCTGCACCATGGGGTAGCCGCGAAAGGGAATGGGAACGGCGCCGGCCGACCAGGCTGAGGACTTGCCGGAGGCTCAAGGACAGAGCTCAACTGAAGGCCAGAGTGTGGGGCTGCAACAGCAGCAGATGAACCAGATTCTCAAGGCCATAATGGACACGAGAGACGCGCTGCGACAGGACATTGCGCAGGTATCGACAGGCCTAGGCTTGCTGAGGGCGGACCACGACAAGCTCGCTGATCGGGTCAAGACTGTGGAGCTGGTGCTGAAGATGCTGGAGCCGGCCCAATAAGCAGCAGATGCCACGATGGAGGACTTATTGCGTAGAGTGCGCCAACTGGAAAGGAGAGCGGAGGATGCAGAAGGACGCTGGAGAACCTGACCTTATGGGCCAGGCGGCGCAGGGCACACCTAAGATCTCCGAGTTCACCTGCCTCGACCGACAGAGACACGAGACACTCTGTTAGGCGTAGAAAAGTAGTTTTATTAGCTGCAGCTAAGCACAGTTATCTAAGAAGTACCACACAGGTAGGTTCTCAAGAGACTGCCACTTCAATCCGTGGCGCACAGTCTATTGTACAACACAAGTTTACAATGACAACTCCCAATATACACAAAACTGACAAAGAGGAATAGTTTGAAAACAAGCTATCGGATGTCTAAAACACACCCTCCTTTCAGACCCCGTGTGCTCTCCTCCCCTCAGGTTAATCAACACTAGTGCCCGTAATTCAATTTGCAGGTGGCAAATCATGTGTAGAATGCTTCAAAAGAAGGGCTATGTAACAAGAGAACACACAAAGAGGATAGTGAAGGCCAGTTAAATAAGATAAGAATGAGAAGAATTGTGGGACCCAAACAGTGGAGTAAGACATGGATTAATCAGTCTAGACACAGCTTTGCGAACTCGGCCAGACCCTGACATCAGTATCGCACACAAGGACAAAGGTTGTTCTTCAACGAGAAAAACATGGAGCAGCTGAAAAAGGCAGAAAGACCATTTTACCGCGTTAGCCGTGCTGCCTGAGTGAGGCAACATAAATGGCGACTAAACGCAAAATGGCGGCTGTAGCGAAGCGAGGCCGAAAACTACGTAACCTCAGACCCTCCTTTTGCCATACTCAGGCAATGCACAAAGGAACCCATGTTAGTCTGAGTCAATATCAGTGGTCATGAGGTCATTGAGATGTTGCTGCACCATCATCTTAAGGTGTTCTGTCTGCTGTGCTACTGGTTTGGAGACACAGATCGTGGCACAAAGTCCACAAATGGCTGGACCACACTGTAGACAAAGACAACAAGAAAAGACGAGTGCTAAAATCATTCCAAGGAAAGTTAGCACTTTCCATCCCCAAGTGGACAGTAATCCCCAAAACCATCCCATCACAGACCAATCTCCAGTATCTTGGTGAATAGACTCAGAGATGACATGTAGCTTAGAGATGGCTTGGTATACTGTAGGGGCATTGTCAGGAATATAACTGCAACAACTGGATCCAATCAGTTTACAGACTCCTCCTTTATCTGCAAGTATTATGTCTAAAACCATTCTATTCTGTAAAGTCATAAGTCGATCCGCCTGAAGCTCAGCAGTCAAATTCTTCAATGCTCCAGAAGTCACATTGATGGTAGCATCAACCACGCGGAACAACTGTCTAATATTTTTGCTATTGGCCATCGGACCCCAAAGGGGAAGAAACCCTTTCAGAAAATCCCCTCCTTCTTGCCCTGCTGTATCTTCCGAATCTACAACTCCTCTAGCAACTCTCTTTTTATGATAATCAGCAGGAGCAGTATATGTAGGAGGGAGGAGAAAAGCTATATAACACGTCCCCGAGAAGTATGGGGGAAGCCATGTATAAGCTTTGTCATGACAGATAAAATATGTACCTTGCGATGCCACCAATGGTGCGGGGGTAGAAGGAGTACAGACATAAGTATGGGAGCAATTGCTCCTCTCTTGCTTAGTTTTGGTAATCTGGCCATTTATTTGCAAGCACAAACGACCTCTTTGGGGTAGTACCCAAATCGGTGTAGAACTCTGTTGCTTAAGCTTGTCAGTGAGGCTGAGAGTATAGCGAGTTATATTCCACCCATCATATGCTCTCTTCTCGTCTTTGGGAATCTTGATAATGTCAGCAATCTTTGCCATCGTTACAATACCCTTTATCAAAGAACTGTGACTGAAATCCACTCCACCAGTATAGGATCCACCAGAAGGATATCGAAGTAAGTTCTGGTATGCATTGGAAAACATAGCCAGATAGGCCCAAGCAGAACCTTCGTATGAAAAGGGGATGACTAGATACTGCATCCCTCTTTGTGTATTATGTGGTATGAGACCACAGACCCAACAATCAGTAACATTTGCTGTCAATTGATGCTGGTGTAACAGTTGAATGAATGAATTATTAAGATATTCCATTCTTCTCATTTGCTCGTGGTCTGGGAGTGAGTAAAATTTATGAGGAGAAACAGTAGTAGAGAGATTTAGAGGGGCAGAAGCGGGAACAGGTACCAACTGCAGGACGTGAATAAGCCATCCTATCCATGCTAATAAACTACATAAACATACCAATAACACATAGTGCTACGCCACAATGACCGAATAATAATTTCTTATAATGAGCTCTCTTCATCATTTTAATATCACTTCCTTTCCCTGTACTATCCATTACTCTAAAGGCGTTGCTCACGATAATCTTCCTTAATCACTTGGCTGTGATTGTTAGCCGTCCTATGACACTGCAAGTCATGTTGACCTAGTCACTATTCAGGTCACAGCTCAAGACTCCTCCCGTGACCCTGCAACTTGATGGATAAAGAAAAAAAAAGAACGTTTCTTTATAAACAGAATTAAAGGAAACCAAAATTAATTGTCTTTAGGCAATCTCTTTCTCAGATTGTATCGTCTCTTTCCAGGCGTTGTTTGGTTCTTGAATAAATGTTCGGGATCTGTAGTGTTAAGTCTCAGATGCACAGGTACAGCTTCCTGTAAGACGTCATCGTCCTCCTTCTCTGAGCTAGTCCAATCCAGGCGTGCACTGCTGAACGGTACGAAACTGGGTACCTTCTCGCACTCACTATCACCGATACCTTCTCGGACCCACTGGTCATAAGGTAAAAGCAATGGTACCCTTTTGCAATGCACGCCGTGGATCCAATTTTTCTTTCCCAGGACCTTGACAGCTGTACGAGTTGTAAGTAACACTTGTCTCGGCGGCCCCCAGCGAGGTTCCAAGTTCTTTTTCCTCTGGAAGTTTTTCAGACACACCCAGTCCCCAGGCTGGATGGAGTGTCCGGGATCTGAGGAGGCCTCCGGTAAAGCGTTTTGGACCTGTTGACGAATAACATGTAATTTAGTGGTGAGATCATGCAAATAATCAACCAACAGCGGGTATGGAATATCTGAGTACTTTTGGGTCTGGGGACTCCCCACACATTAGCTGGGTGTCCGAACACAATCTCGTATGGGCTAAGCCCCAAACGAGAATGAACAGTCATTCTAGTTGAAAGGAGTGCCAAAGGCAAGGCATCAGGCCAAGAAAGGCCCGTGCTGGCCTGAATCTTTGCTAACTTAAGTTTGAGAGTGCCATTATAGCACTCTACCAGACCTGCTGACCGAGGATGGTTTGCCGCATGGAATTTCTGTCTAATGCCTAGACCCACACACACCTTTTGCATAATTTGACCTACAAATTCACTTCCATTGTCACTCCAGACAATGCGCGGCAAACCAAACCTCGGGAAGAATTCTTTCAAAAGTATTTTTGCAGTGGACAAGGCAGTGTTGTCCTTTAGGGGGTAGGCCTCTATCCATCTGGAAAAGGCACAAACCACCACCAGGACGTACTTGAGATTATTAAAGCGTTCCATATGGATATAGTCTATTTGCAGTATCTCGAATGGGTACGTAGGGGGTGCAAAGTGACCTGCTGGAGTTGGGGTTCCCTTTCCTGGATTGTGCATCAAACAAACAATGCAATGTTTCACCACATTTTCTGCACATTTAGGAATACCCTCATTCTGCCATACTGGAGCTAAAAGCTTACATATACCCCTTGCATTAATATGGGCTGGTCCATGGGCGGGCCATAGTAACTACAGGCAGTACATACGCATCTGGTAGCAACCACCGTTGATGTTCTGACAATTCCGTCCAACATCCCATACTATCCAACATTCCTGTACTCTCTCTCCACGTACTTAATTCTTTCTCGGTGGCCTCCTTCTGAATCGCTTTCACACTTTCCACTGTGTCTTCACACATACCAGCTTCTGCGACCCATCTAGCGGGGCCCGCAACATACATGCGACTTTCAACATTCCTCGCTGTCTCCTTCGCTATCTCGTCTGCAAATGCATTCAAGTAAGAGGTAATGCCTAAGAAAGTACGCACTTCTCTTCGTGTGGATGGTACAGGCATCCGTGCAATTGCATAAATACGTTCTGGAGTCAATCGCCTTCCCTCCTTCGACAAGAGATGACCTAAATAGGTAACTTCTTGTCGGCAATATTGTAACTTGGAAGATGATACTTTATGGTGGAAATGAGACAAATGTCGTAAGAGCGACACAGTTGCATTTTTACAGACATTTTCCGAATCAGCAGCGATCAATAAATCATCCACATATTGGATAGGAGTAGCACCTGAGGGTAAAGAAAGGGTGTCAAGCTGAGACTTTAAAGCTTGACTATATATGGAAGGACTTTCACAATAGCCCTGAGGTGCACGCTTAAACTGGAAGCTTCGGCCTCCGAGAGAGAAGCCAAAGAGATCCCTACTTTCTTCAGCAATAGGAGCGCTGAAGAAAGCATTCTTAAGATCAATAACCGAGAACCAGACTGCTGAAGCAGGAATCATAGTAAGCAAGGCTGTTATATCTGGCACAACAGGGAACTGAGGGACAACAATTTTGTTGACCTCTCGAAGATCAATTACAAAACGGTACACGGGTGGCTGAGAGGGATCAGTACGTTTGAGAATAGGTAAAACAGGGCTATTGCAAACATTCCCTCTAGTCTCTTCAATCACACCCTTCTGAACCAAATCATGAACAATGGCCAACAAAGCTCTCTCACCATCACTAGATATTTTATATTGTCTTTAACAGTAATCACATATGGTGGAATTTGCAATAAGCCAACATCATTAGGACCCATAGCCCAAAGTGTAGCAGGAAGTGAACGCAACTCGGGTGGTAGCTGTTCTTTAGATACATACATCGGAGAAGTTAGTTTATCACCCAAAGTGAGGTGCACGCCAGAGGGTGAACAATACAGTGTAGCATGTAGACGTTTCATGAAGTCTAACCCCAATAAATTCTCTCCGCATCCTGTTGTTAAAAGGAGTGGAGCTTCCGAATCGTATGGACCAATGGAAATGGGCAAAGGGCAAGAAATAGGATTTGAAACTGGGGCGCCAGAGAATCCCACAGAAACATTTGTTAAGCCAGACAAAGGTGCCCCAGGGAGTTTAGAATGCATTATGGAACTTCTCATAGCACCAGTATCCAAGAGAAATGGTTCTGTAACACCTAATGCCATAACATTAACATAAGGTCCTTCCTGATCTACTAGAACTGATACGACTCCCTTACTTTGCCTATGGCTGTCCTAGCTAGTATGAAAATCAACGTCCTCATTATCGAAACAATAGTCATCATTGTAGTATTGTGCAGATTGAGAGTTCTGCTGATCAAAGTAATTTGTAGAATCCTGAGGGGGAGGGGGACATCGTTCCTGCATTGACGCACCACGACCCCTACCTCTGGATATGGATCGAGAATCACCACGACCCCGGGACGCTAATGGTCCACCATACCGCTGTAATAAAATTGGACAAGTATTCCTAAAATGGCCATCTTCCTTACAATAGGCACACTGATTAGGGCCCAATGGAACTCGTGGAACTGAGGGTACTGGCTTCTGTAACAACCTCTGAAATTGCGGGGGCTGTGGAAATTGGTGTTGAGCAGAACGAGGGGGTAAGCCTGTTGCAGAAGAACCTTCGTTTTTAAGTCTTTAGTCTTTTTCTCCGCTTATTCCTTATCTTCCTTATCCCTATTCTCATAATATTGAGCAGTAGCCAATATCTGAGCAGTGGAAGAGACAGCCCACGAACTCTCCGATTGTTTTAATTTATGCGATAATTCTGGAAGTAAATTAAAAACAAATTTGTCTACGAATAATCGCTGTCCACATTCAGTACTCATGTCTTGCCCACTATGGTCTGTGAAAGTCTCCTCGAAACGAGTAAAGAAGTCGGAGACACTTTCATCCATCTTTTGCTTACACGCCGCTAACTTATCCCAATTGACGCGCACCGCAGGCATCATAGTTTTCATCAAATCTATTATTCTTCCAGGTAATTCCGTAATCAAGACATCCGGTTTTGCACCACCTACTTGTCCTGCATCCGCAGCTGTAATGGCAGCCCAATCACCTCCTAAAGCTGCAGCATGATCCTGCCTACGAATCTTGGTCCATATTGCTTATGGGACTATATTTCCCATAAGTAAGTCAATATCTGCCAAATTCATAATACAAGCGTCAACAGTCTGCGACAGCTCTTTATAATACCCAGCAGGATTCTTACGGGGGTCCGGTAAAGACTGTTTAAGTGCCAATACTTCTGACCTTTTCCAAGGGTTATGTACCCATAAACGCTGAAAATGAGCAGGAACACCTGGATTAGCACCTGCTTGAGGAACCTCATTTCTCCATATCGGAGGAACTTCTCGCATAGGATATTGTGCCGTCGTACGACGAACCGCCGGATCGGGCTCAAGAGAACTTTGAGAGATAAAGGTGGATCGAAAAGCAACAAGCTTCTGAACAGCATGCTCTACAGCAGGACCCACAATAAGTCCCTTATCAAATTGATCCTGTATTTCGAATAAAGCCTGAGGAGGTGAGTCTAGATCCACGTCTCCCCATTCTTTAATCAGGGTATTGCACATAACATTAAATACGTATCTCTGTGTGGGCACGTTCCATTGAAGGAAAGTATCTAAAATATCACGTACACTATAATGTACACTACTCGTAATCCAATTCCTAGCAAGAGAATCTAATTTAGTCCGTTCTTCCAAATCCGGAAACTGACTACGGGATTGTCTCCTAGACGACGCAGGAGAAAAATAAAGAGGCCCAAGAAAAGGCGACAAAAGACCTGAAACAGTATCGACTAAACGTTTTCGAGCTGTAGGGGAATCTGACACCAAAACAGGAGACAACGTATTCTGTAAAATAGACGAAGAATTTGTAGCAAAGGAAACAACAGCTGGGGAAGGCTGAGGCACAGGAGATTGGGGTACAGATATCGCTGGTAAAGGGGGCGGAGGTGGAATCACAGGAATAGGCAACTGTGCAGGAACTAAAGCAGCTGGATTAACAGCAAGCTGCAATGGCGGTGCATTAGCACCTAACACATAAGGTGGAGGTAATGTCAACAAATGGAACATAAAAGAATCATCATCAGGCGTTTTACTCTTTGATACAGTAGGTAACACAGGATAGCATCTATCTATTGCCATACGATGTTGTCTTTCCGACACCTCAATCTCCTGATCAGCTTCGTCATTTTTAAATTGTTGGGCAGCCTGTAGAATCGACATACTCTGCTCTTTCTTATCTTTCTTCATTTGCTTAATTTCCTTCTGTTTGGCTTCCTTACGCCATAGGCGAAAGGAGTCAAACATTGCCGGCCGGGCTTTTCTCTTGAATAGAATCTTTTCCAAATTATCTAATATATCGGGCTCAAAAGAACCATTTTGTGGCCACTGTAAAACACCATCCTTCTTGGTGTATCGGATCCATGTTTCATTAAAGACAATTGGACCCAGACCATGCTTCGAATACAGCTCGTAAGTAGGAGTTTCAACTGGAGGAATCGGACAAGAATCCTCTAGCCGGGAATCCCTAGAACAACCAAAACAACAAAATTTCTTAAACTTACTAAATCCAGGCATTTCGTAACAAACTGGACTTCCTTACAAACGTCAAGGGATTTTCAGACAATAGAGTCACAGCACAAGCGTACTTACCCCTTGGCTTCAGTTAGCGCGCTAATCGAATAACAAAATACAAAAACAAAGAGAGTGGGCGCTACCCATAAAATACTTAACTAAATGCTTTTCTCACGCCAACAGATGTCCGTCTAACGTCTCGCGATACCAATCATCACCAAAGGGCCAAGGCAGGGCGACAGTCAGGGTAGCAGTCGCCAGCAGCCGTCGGGAAGGAGTAGCCACGCTTCAAAAGACCTTCGGTCCACTTCGACATGCAGGGGTCGCTCACGTGGTTCGTGAAATCCTCCGGAATTTTCTTGCGAAGCTCCTCACGACTCTCGGGCAAAACTACTACCGCTGAAGTCGCCCACACGTTGGGCCGCCAATTGGAGAACCTGACCTTATGGGCCAGGCGGCGCAGGGAACGCCTAAGATCTCCGGGTTCACCTGCCTCGATCGACAGAGACACGAGACACTCTGTTAGGCGTAGAAAAATAGTTTTATTAGCTGCAGCTAAGCACAGTTATCTAAGAAGTACCACACAGGTAGGTTCTCAAGAGACTGCCACTTCAATCCGTGGCGCACAGTCTATTATACAACACAAGTTTACAATGACAACTCCCAATATACACAAAACTGACAAATAGGAATAGTTCGAAAACAAGCTATCGGATATCTAAAACACACCCTCCTTTCAGACCCCGTGTGCTCTCCTCCCCTCAGGTTAATCAACACTAGTGCCTGTAATTCAATTTGCAGGTGGCAAAACATGTGTAGAATGCTTCAAAAGAAGGGCTATGTAACAAGAGAACACACGAAGAGAATAGTGAAGGCCAGTTAAATAAGATAAGAATGAGAAGAATGGTGGGACCCAAACAGTGGAGTAAGACATGGATTAATCAGTCTAGACACAGCTTTGCGAACTCGGCCAGACCCTGACATCAGTATCGCACACAAGGACAAAGGTTGTTCTTCAACGAGAAAAACATGGAGCAGCTGAAAAAGGCAGAAAGACCATTTTACCGCGTTAGCCGTGCTGCCTGAGTGAGGCAACATAAATGGCGACTAAACGCAAAATGGCGGCTGTAGTAAAGCGAGGCAGAAAACTACGTAACCTCAACGCAATAGGCGCAATAACATCCGAGTGGTGGGATTGCCGGAAAATAGTTAAGGGAGTGACATGGTCTCCTTCCTGGAAAAGTGGTTGCGGGATGTGGTGGTCCCTGAGGGCCTGACGCACTTCTACACACTGGAGAGAGCTCACAGGGTCCCGGCCACGCCCCCGGCGCCGGGCCGCCCCCCCGATCGGTGGTTGCGCGCCTGCTGCATTTTAGAGACCGGGACATCATCCTACGACAGGCCAGGACGGCTGGCCTAAATAAGGTGGACAACGCCTCAGTCTCGCTCTTCCCCGATTACTCTCAGGAGGTCCAACGAAGTCCCTTCTCCTTCATGGCGGTTAAGAGGGCCCTTCGCGACGAGGGAGTGCAGTACTCCTTACTGTTTCCGGCGCGCTTGAAAGTGATGGTGGACGGAGTAGTGACCTTTTGTGATACGTCGGATGGCGCCTGGCAGTGGCTGGAACGGTACCGAGCGGGCAAGGACGGCGCTAGCAACTGGGCAGAGGCAGCGGAGGAGCGACCGAAGCCACGCAGGAGTAAGCGCAACCGGAAACGTACACAGAACAGGAGTTCCCCATCCGCATCACAGATGGAGCTGGAGAGGCAGGCTGCCCTGCAGGCGATGTCGGTTATTTCTGGAGTGGTGACAGAGGCCCCATTGGTGGACTCAGGCTCTCGGCTGGGGTCAGATAAAGTGGACTTTGGAGGCTCTGATGGGGGCTCCGAGAAGGAGTAAGCAGTAGGGGACTGCTTACGAAACATGTCGACTAGGTAGTTAGCTATTGCTCTACCTCACAACCCCTTCTTAATGTTCCCAGCTAGAGAAGTGAATAAAACATTTTTTTCTACTATGCCAGGGAATTTTTAAACTTTTTATAAACCACTTTTTTGAGGTCCCTACACTTTCACTGACACCTGTGCACTCACACATAGCCACTGTCACAATATAAGTGCTCCCGCGTATTCGCTTGGTCGTAGCACGCCCCGTCCCGTTATAGGGGCGGGAAGACCCCTATGATGAAGCATGACACTATTGGATTTTTTTAGTGTGTGAGGGGTATTTTAAAAAGCACATTGCGCTCTGGTCTTTCCACCTTTAAGAGAGAGCCTAGCACGTTCGTTAGAAAAATCAAAATCAATATAAATATCATCACTTTTTCACTTTTTTGATAGAATCTCTTTGATTATAAAAGGCTCCGAGAAGGACCCTGGGGAGCTGCCTCAGGTTACCCCACAGAAGGCCGATGGACTGCTGGACGAATGATCCTACCAGATGCTGAGCGATGTACAGTAAGGGGGCGTGGTTGGCCTGTGACATTGACCCTGTGGGAGACACTGGGGGACCATTTACTGGGGCCCTGGGGGAACGCTTTCTTCTGTATTGAGGGGAGACTGCCGGGGAGTGAGAGGGTCCTGGAGGATTGGGGATGCGCAGGGGATAAGGCGCTGCTGGGTTGAGGAGGTTAACATGTACGGGATCGGCCTATCACGCTGTAGTGGGTCGCTTGCTGTCCGGCCTGGCTGGTGTAGGGTCACCCCCTCTACCTCACATAACTTGTGAGTCTCTGGTGGTTACCAGAGTTTCCCCCGTTGACGGGGATCGGGTTTGGATGGGTAACAACTGTTTGGCGCCTGTTCTGGGGGAGGGTGGGTTGGGGGTTGGTTGGGGTTGTTTCAAGTTACAGGGGTTTGTCGGTGTGCCATTAAGGTTGTGTGGGGTTGGATCCAGCTATATGCCTACCGATGGCGGCTAGACTTGAATTGAAATGTATTACTTGGAATGTGCGGGGACTCAAGTCAATGAGGAAGCGATATAAGGTACATGCATATTTGGTCTGCAGGGGGGTCCAGTTGGCCTTTTTACAGGAAACACACATAACTCAAGCGGAAGGGCAGGCGCTGCAACGGCGATGGAGGGGGCAACTCTTCTATACCTCCTATTCCGCTTATGCTAGGGGGACTTTGATCTGGGTGCGCGCAGGTGTCCCCTTTCAACCCATGACGACGATGGTAGACTCGGACGGGAGATTTGTGGCTGTGTTAGGGCGTCTCGATGGCCAGGATGTTACGCTTTGCAGTGTCTACGTCCTGAATTCCGATCAGGCCGCGTTCTTCTCGACACTTTCGGGGAGGCTGGCGTCCCTATTGGTGGGCACTGTGTTTATGGGGGGGGGGCTTCAATTCGGTGGAGGACGTGGAGATGGATCGTTCCCATCCTCCACTGGCACAATCGGTAGTGCGCAGGGTGGCCACAGCGCGGAGGAACTGGCAGGAAGAATGGGGCCTCGTAGATGCCTGGCGGACACACCACCCCACAGATAGGGACTATTCGTTTTACTCTGCACCCCACGACCTTCATGTGCGCCTTGACACTGTTCTTTGCACGCCTGGGGCCCAGGAACTCACACATCGCAGCGAATATCTGGCGAGGACTATCTCGGATCATAACCCTTGTTTGCTCACGGTCCTCTGGTCGAGACAACGGCAGTCGGTTCCTACATGGAGACTGAACCCATTGGCACTGGAGGACCTGGTGTTTAATGCGGAGGTACGGGAGGACATTGAACATTACTTTCAGGAGAACGCGGGGTCGTCGACTACTAGGGCGCAAGAGTGGGATGCCTTCTAGGTGGTAATACGGGGTGTGTGCCTCTCATCCACAGCGGGGGCGCGTCGGACATTGTTAGGTGACATAGAACGGGAGGAGACCTCCCTGCGGCAGGCGGAGAAGGCCAGTCATGTGGCGGGGGGCAGTAGGGAGGAAGTGCTAGCAGCTCGGGAGTGGGTGGCCACTCACGCTGGGAGGCTTTGCTGCCTTGATTACAGAGAGTACATGGTTCGGGCGCATGCAGAGAGAGATCGGGTGGGAACGCTGTTGGCGTGGCTTGCCAACCCGCACACTAGGGGCACGCCGATATTGTCACTGGCTACGCCCGCGGGGGACCTAGTTCTGGATTATTACACAAAACTATACCGGAGCAGGTTGTTGGTGCCGCCGACTGGCTTAGATACCTTCTTAGAGGAGGCTCAGTTACCACAGCTAGAATCAGAACAGGGTGACGCGTTGGGTGCTGCTATATCACTGGGGGAGATTAGAGAAGCGATTAAGCACATGGCCAGGAAAAAGACGCCGGGGGCAGACGGTTTGCCAGTGGAAGTTTACACCTCGTACATTGACCTCCTGGCACCTCAATTACATCAGGTGTATGGTGAGGCCTGGGAATTGGGAAAGCTCCCACCATCAGCCAGGGAGGCGATCATAGTGCCGCTATTGAAGAAGGGCGGACTACCTACCGCAAGGACGGCTTATCGCCCGCTCTCAATGCTCACTGTGGATTATAAGGTGCTAAGTAGGATCTTGGCCACGCGGCTGTCAGTGCACATGCGTACGCTGGTGCACCCGGACCAGTCGGGCTTCATTCCCACGCGGAACACCTCGACGTGCATACGGCGACTGATACGGGTCATGGAAGTTGAGGGGGAGGGTCCGCCGGGCACGGGGGTGCTATCGGTGGATATCGAAAAAGCATTCGATAGTGTGGAATGGTCGTATTTATTTTGCGTGCTTCGTAGGTTCGGGCTGGGGGATGATTTCATCCGTTGGACGCAGCTGCTGTACAATTCGGCTACCACCAGGGTTCGCACGGGGCGTTCGGTATCTGCAGCATGTCCAGTGGAGAGAGGCATCCGACAGGGCTGCTCCTTGTCTCCGCTTCTCTTCACATTGGCGATCGAGCCCCTGGCAGCACAAGCTCGGCAGGGAAGACACTATGAGGGGGTGCTGCTGCGCGGCAAACCACATTATATCTCACTGTATGCCGACGACCTCTTACTCTATCTGGCCGACGTGGAGACTACAGTGCGAGGAGCACGGGTCCTCCTCCGGGAGTCCGATGAGCTGTCGGGGGTGCAGGTTAACTGGTCCAAGACTTGTTTATTCCCACTGGCTCTGAATTGCGCCCGGCCCACAGCACTGGAGGGACTGCGTTGGTAGTCGGAGTGCTTACCATACCTTGGTGTCTATATTTATCACACCCACTCGCTCCTTAAAGAAGGGAATGTGGGCAGAGCGTTGAGGGGTATCAGAGGCAGTATGGGGTTTTGGCGTACCCTTCCGCTGTCAGTGGCCGGACGAATAGCGTTGTTAAAGATGGTGGCCCTCCCGCGGCTGCTTTATTTTTTTCACACGCTACCGGTGTGGATTCCGACTTCCTTCTTCAGGATGCTACGGTCGATGGTAATAGGGTTCATCTGGGGCTCCGGCAGGAGACATGTGGCGTTGAACACCCTGCTCAGATCGCGGGAGGAAGGAGGATTGGCAGTACCAGATTTTGAGTGGTACTACCTGGCGGCACAGCTGCAGTGGCTCACGCAGGTGGTGGCACGGGAGTTTAGAGGTCCAGACGGTCCACAGGGCAGAATTATTCAGCGCCATATCCTGTCCTTTATAGTGCTCCAGCAGAAGCTTCGGTTGGATCAGCTCACTCTAGAGGAGCGCACCCTTCGTCAATGCTGGCTGCGTAGCCAGAAACGGGCGGGAATCACCATCCCGTATGCCCTGGAGATTCCTCTGGGCATGTGCACTGCCCTCCCGCATGGCGGGGATTGGTCAGCACTGGCCAGCTGGGAGGAACGTGGGGTCCACATGGTAGGGGACCTGTATAGAGATGGTATTTTGCTGCCATTCCACGAGCTGCAAAGCGCCTTTGATCTGCCGAGGGGTGACTTTTTATTACATGCGGCTTTGGTGTTGGGAATCCAGAAACATTGGAAGATGGGTCTGGTGGAACCCCCCACGTCATTGGGCTGCCAATACGTTACGATGGCCGCTGGCACTTTCAAGGCTATCACCTGCTTATACAGGAGACTGGCATTGGAGGGACTGCCGCCCCTGGATGGGTTGAGGGTGCGATGGGAGGAGGACCTCGGCCAGCCTATACCGGAGGCAACCTGGCCACAGCTCGTGCGGAGGGCCTGGAAGGGCACACGCAACGGCCGGTTTCAGTTGGTCCAATATTTTACACTACACAGAGCATATTTGACGCCGGTTAAAATTCAACAGGTCTTTGGGGGAGCTCATTCAATGTGCCCTCGATGTAACGCGGAAGGAGCTGACTTTGGTCATATGTTTTGGTCCTGCGCAGGGCTAGGTACATACTGGACCGATGTTATGACATGTCTGAATGAGGTCACAGGGCGTCAGATTGAAGTAAGCATGGGGACTTGCCTCTTACTTTGGTTTCCGCACACGCCAGCCACAAAAATCACAAGTAAATTCCTCGACCTGGGGCTGATTATGGCCAAAAGAGAGCTCACTATGCACTGGAAGTCCAGGGGGGGGGCCCAGCTTTCTGAGGTGGCGGGGGAGTTTCCAACAATGGGCGAGTAGCGAAGGGACTCTTAGACTACAACTAGCCAGACGCACTTTTTTTTTTTATTTTTTTTTTTTATTGAGCATGATCTGTAGTAGTCAAGCAAGAACATATTTTTATACAAAAGAGAATAAATTCTTAATAATACAATACAACCTCCGTAGAATTTTAACAAACAAAATACAAAAAAGAAAAAAGAAAGAAAAAGAAAAACAGAAAGAAAAAATAAAAAGAGAGAAGGAAACAGAAGAGACAGAGAGAAAAAAAAAAAAAGGGGGCCAATTATAAATTATACATTTTTTTTCCCCCTTTTTCTTAGCATGTAGGCCCTTGTCAACCCTTATCGTATCAGGGGGGTGATCTTACATTGTAGTACCAGTTCGAAATTGGGGCCCAGATCTGAGTACCCCGAGCTCTTGTTTTCCTACCCCTTGTGCGATATATAGCCATCTCCTGCTTGTAGATGGCAAGAAATCGACCGAGCCACATCTGAAAGGTGGGAACATTAGAATCTTTCCAGCATGCCGCCAGAAGAATGCGGAAAACGGCAGTACCCAAAAATACAATTCTCTGTTCCTCTACGCTATGACCTAAGGATTCATCGTGACCCAGAAGATATAATGTGGCGGAGGATCTGAGGTTCCGTCCAAAAACTTGAGTCCAGAATCCTTCGATCGTTGTCTGTAAGTTATTTAGTTTCGAACATTCAGAAAACATATGAATCAAATTAGCTTGTCCCTGTCTACATCTGGGGCATCTGTTATCTACTCGCATACCCCAGGTGGACAGTTTAGCCGGAGTAAAATAGAGGTTGTAGATGGTTTTAAAGTATTGTGCTTTAAGGTTAGGTGCTAAAAATAAAGTTGTGTAAAGAGTTATACTGTTATTAATATCTACATTAGAATTACCAAGTTTTTGTGCCCAGGACCTCTCAACACTTTCTAAATCATCCTTAGAGGATTGAGAAAATAAATCATATAGAGTACCTATTTTGGTATCTAGTTTCCCTATAACAGAAAAAAAGTTAAAACTATCTAAATTAACAATGGCTTTAGAGTTACGAATGTTGGTATAAACTTGAAAGTATTTTAAGTAATCTGTGGTTGGTATATCAAATCTCTGCTGTAGTCTCTCAAAGGATGGAGCAACGTTCTGTCCAAAAAAATGACCAAGTGTATATATACCTGAATTTTCCCATCTCCTAGAGACAGTGTCTTTTAGAGATGATGATATAATCTCACTATGCCAGAGAGAGATATGCCTTGTTATTTTAGGTATGCCTAACTGTTTGGAAGCAAGTTTCCACACTTTCCATACATCTTCAATTACTTTAAACTTTGTTTTCTTATAATAAGATGCTTCAAGCTGTTTCAACAGTAATCCTCGGCATTTATCTCCTAGTCCAAGTTCAAAAATAGAGGGGATGTAGGCGTCTGTGATAGGTGAATTGAGAGGTTTTAATTTGAAAAGCAAGCCCATTTGTTGAAGTAGTGTAGCCCAAAGATAGAATGTCAGATTCGGGATTGCTAGGCCACCTCTATTCGGGGGAAGAGTTAAAGCTGGTAATGCTCTCCTTATCTTACCGTAATTCCAAATGAATTTAGATATTGTTGAATCCAGGATTTTTATAATGGTGTAGTCAGCCATCAATGGGATAGCTCGGAATAGATAAAGTATTCGAGGAAATATACTCATTTTAATATAGTTAGCCCTACCTATTATTGTGAGGTGTAGGTTATCTACCCTCTTCAAATCTGTTTTTATTGAATTGATCAAGGGATCGTAGTTGAGCTGATTAATTTCTTTTATTTCCGGAGAGATATTTACCCCTAGATATATTGCATTTTTCACTTTATAGGGACTGTCATATGTGATATTATTTGTACATATTACCATGGTTTTATCTCTATTAAGTGAATAACCAGAATGGAGTCCAAAATTTTGAGTTAATTGTTCTATTTCAGCTACTGCATCTGCTGGTTTGGTTGTGATGACAGCGATATCGTCGGCATAAGCCAATATTTTAGTAGAGTATGGACCCACATTTACTGGTTGGATTTGGGGAGAATTAAGAAGCTTTAAGATTAAGGGATTGATTACTAAGGCAAATAGTATCGGGGAACAAGGGCAACCCTGCCTAGTACCTCTTTGTACCTCGACATACTCTGACTCAAAACCCTCAATTGATAATTTAGCCTTAGGATTAATATATAAGGCTTTCAAGGCTTTAATAAAGCCGGGACCAAAGTTATTAAATTTCATAATTTCCCATAAAAACCGCCAAGACACTCGGTCAAACGCTTTTTCAGCATCTAATAGGACCATCGACATCTCTCCCCCCGTGGCACCCATGATGTCGAATAGGGCAATGACTCTACGAGTATGATCAGTTGTTCCCCTCCCTGGGATAAAGCCGTGTTGCCACGGGGATACGAGATGTTTGATGACTCCCCTTAGACGGTTTGCAAGTATCTTTGAGTAAAGCTTTGAGTCTGAGTTTATGAGTGATATTGGTCTATATGAAGAGGGAAGATGAGAGGGTTTGCCTTTTTTCGGAAATATCGCTATGTTTGTGTATTTCCATGAATCAGGTGTATCGGAATGATATTGTACCCCTAGAAACAGATCTAGTAGGTAAGGTAGTATCTGTTTGCCCAACAGTTTATACAGCTCTAATGGAATCTTGTCGGGCCCAGCCGCCTTCCCGTTAGCTAGATCTGATAATGCGTTTTCTAATTCCTCCATTGTAATCTCTTGCTCCAGTTCTTCTCTATCAACTCTGTCAAGTATTCTAGGTATTTCTGATTCCGGTACCCACTCTCTAAGGAAAGTGTTCCTATCTCTTGTAGATAGATGTTCATTCTCTTTCTGGTATAGTTTTTGATAATATCTCCTAAACACTTCTGCGAATGTCTTGAGGGGTAGTGTATTGTTGACCATCATATTCGATATTTTTTATTCTATTATAGGTTTGTTTTTGTCTGGTTTTAAGAGCTAATTGTTTCCCTACTTTTTCTCCTGCCTCATAAATTCTAGCTCTATTCGCTTGATAAATTTCTGCCACTTTTTGGGTTAATGAACTATTAATTTCTGTTTTTAGAATCAGTAATTTTTGTAATATATCGAAGGTTGATTTTCCTTGCTGAATTTGTTTGGCATGTTCTATTTCCAAATTGATTAGTTCTGTATTTAGTTGCTCATTAGTACGATCCTGAGTTTTCTTATAATTTGCCACGTATGCAATCGTCTCTCCCCTGATTGCTGCCTTAAAACAATCCCATACACTAAATCTGGGTGCACTGTATTGATTATTATCAAAGAAGGATTGAGCAAATAATATGATATGATTAATGTAGTCTGGGTTGGTAAGAAGCTTTCGGTCAAATGACCATTGAGTGTTGGGTCTATTAAAACTACCCAGCTCAAAGGTTAGTGTTAATGCATTGTGATCAGAGATGGTTTTGGGGGATTTAGTCATATTTATTAAAGCTGTCTTGTGTAATGATGTCATAATATCATCTAACCGGGCATATTTGTTATGAGGGTACGAGTAATAAGTATAGCCGTTTGCGTTATGCTTCAGCATATCCCAGACATCCAATAAATCATGACTGTCCATCAGATGAGAAACTGCCTTATATACTTTGGGTTTACGGCCACTATAATTCTGCGGGAGTCGGTTATTTACTAAATTTTCAATATTTATATTGAAGTCTCCACACAGAATTAGTGGGCCGGCCCAAGAGGCCAGTTCTAGTTCTAGCTCAGTGAAGATCTGTGGATCGTCCAGGTTTGAGCCATAAAGTGAGCAAATGGTTATATCCGACTCCATTTGAACCACAGCCCACCTGCCTTGTTTGTCAACTAATCGGCGTCTGGGATTCCCTAATCCTGGTCTAGCCAAGATTGCGACCCCTCGTGTTTTAGTTGTTTGTGTTGTTGCTGCTAGCAAATTAAACCCGGGAATTTTTAACAGATTTTTATCGCAGCCAGCTATGTGAGTTTCCTGAATACACAGGATGTCTACAGGATCTTGGCGCAGTAATTGAAAAAGTTGGGCCCTTTTACTCCCATCATTAAGACCTGCTATATTCCAGCATCGCAATTTTACTCTCCCCATTTAAAATATAAACCAATTAAACCTGTGCCATCTCTATAATTTATTTTAGCCCAACACCATGAATTGACATTCCTCTCCCAATTTAGGTTAATCATAATATAACATAAATTACTTCGGTTGCTCACAAACACAGAAAATTCTTCACAATTTCTGATACTACAAATCACTCTACAGATCACACTCTTTTTTTCATTTTTTCCCCCCTCCCTTTTACCCTCCCCCTCCCCCTCCCACTCCCTCCAACCCCCTACAACCCACCCCCCTCCCCCCACAATGTGAGGCAATTAGACTCTATAAGAGTCTTTTGGTGATGGAGAGACACTCCCAGCCAGACGCACTTCTAATGACAAAGCAATGGATGCGGCCAGGGCGTGGGGCGCGCTAGTGGCGGACCTTCAGTTAATGGTGGAGGCTGATGGGGGAGATGGGGCGGATGCACCGGCGAGTCAGGCACTAGGGACTGAAGGACTGGGTTCTTTAAGGCCCAGCGGTGCCAGGGAACAACACCTGAAACCTTCGTGGGTTACCTGCTCTGGCGTACAAGTGACAGAGACACGGGACACTCCCTTCGGCGTCAAAGATCAGCGTTTATTACTGCAGGGATACAGAAATCGCAAGAAGTACAACATAGTGTAGGTTCTGAGAGTGTGCTTCAAATTGCAAAAGGGAATCGCTCCTTTTATACACATTTTCGTCATTGCTCGACATAACGAACAAAAGGTTACAACTCAGTTCCCACAGTAAACTTCAAAAGGATTGCATTCATGTTTTCAGAAGCCCGGAACATGATTATAGTAACATTGCCGGTTCCCAACTGTAAAAGCACATCATCTCGCCATAAGGCACATTCCACTCTAGTTGTAAACAGGCGAAAGAAAGAGACAGGAACAGGTGTAAGAAAGACAGACAACCGTAACAGAAGAGTGTGGGGGCAATATCGGAAGCGTGATCACAGGATCAAAGGACTCAAACCTAACATGTGTAAAGCTGAAACAATAGACCAACACGGCAGAATAAGCCTCAAGCTGAGCCATCTGCCTTTGCCGTGTCATTCCCCCGGTCGTAAAGTCGACCCCAAAGAATATTCATCTTCCGCCAGAGCTTGGGAATCCCAGGGTCACGAAGCGGACATTGTCCCTTCACTGGCTACGTGAGGGCAAGAAACAAAATGGATGCCGTATCTAAAATGGAACCCGAGGGTTCAGATGGAAAAAACCCGTAAAGGAGACGAACCCTTCTAAGTAGTGTAGCGTAAACGCATACACCTACTAATCTCGTCATTTACGGTTCATAGATACCAAACTCGTCCATATCCGAGAATGCCCGAAACGTCGTAATGATTCTCACGGAACCTCAGACGCTCCTTTTGCCCTCAGGTGGGCAAGCACTAGTCGAAATCAGAATCAATTTCGATATTCATCAGATCATTCAGGTGTTGTTGAAACATCATCCTATCCATCAATGTCTCTTTGGTCACAGATGGCCTTCTTATACACGTTGTAGCACAAAGGCCACATAAGGCAGGACCACACTGCACACAAAGACAACACGTGAACAGAAACGCTACAACGACTCCTATGATCATCAGAAGCTTCCAACCCCAAGTCGACATTAGACCCCAAAACCATCCTAGAAGCGTCCAATCTCCCTCGTCCACGTGTATGGACTCCGAGATTTTATGCAACTTTGAGATGGCTTGATAAACAGTTGGAGCATTATCAGGGATGAAAATGCAGCAGCTCGAATGGATTACCTTGCACACACCACCTCTATCTGCAAGTACAACGTCTAGAACCATACGGTTCGGTAGCGTCATAAGTCTATCCGCTTGAAGCTCTGCTGTCAGGTTACCAAGGGCACTTGCAGTGATATTAGCAGTCAATTCCACCACACGAGTCAACTGTCTCAAGTTCCTACTATTAACCATAGGACCCAAAACGGTAGGAAACCCTTAAAGAAGTCTCCTGCCTCTTGACTGGCAGTGTCCTCTTTACTAACGACGCCTCTCACAACTCTAGTCTGGTGATAGTTTGAGGCAACCGTAAAAGTTGGTGGTAAAAGATTCGCGATATAGCAGGTGCCTGAAAAGTCACGAGGCAACCACGTATAAGCACGATCGTAACACACAAAATAAGTACCCTTGGCAGTCAGGAAGACAGGGGAAGAGAGCATCGGTAAGACATACGTCTCAGTACAATCACTCTTCCCAAGCTGAGCTCTTGGATTTCGACCAAGGCCTTGCAGACAGAAATGGCCGAGATGAGGTACGATCCAAATCGGAGATGAGCTTTTAAGCTGTCTATCACTTACTAACATACTATACTCAACCACACTCCGATCCTTGTAAGCTCGCACCTCTTCCTCTGGTATAATTGTTGCATCAAAAATATCTTTATCTAAATCAGCAATCGCTATCGCCAAAGGCTTGTGGTACGGGCCGGGACTAAGGTCTGTGGAGCGAGGCTCTCGACGGGGGTAGGAATCTAGTGCACTACGGAACATAGTTTGGAATGCTCGAGCTGACCCCTGGGTGCTGTAAGGAAGAACCAAATACGGAATACCTTTATCCATAGTATGTGGCATTAACCCACACACCCAACAATTGATAGTATTCATCACCAACTGATGCTGATGCAGGAGTTGGACAAAGGAATTGTTCATAAATTCCGCACGTCTGGCCTGTTCATGTTGAGGCAGAAGATGAAAGGAATGTGGTGAAATAGTGGAAACAGAATTTAGGTCAAGTGAGAAGGAAACGGGTGAAATGGAAGGCAATAATAATTGAATCCCAAAGTACACTCCACCCACTAGTAGCATAGAAACAGTCAAGAACAACATAAAAACCTGAAACAGAAAACATTTTGTTCAAAACATCTTATGCAATTTGGATCTTTGTACCGCCATTTTGTCTATGTCCGACAGCTTAGAAAACTCCATCCTCTAAAAACCGTCCGTGACATTCTTGACGCACTTCGTTCTGAGTAGCGATTATCAATTCCGAGGAGTTCCCAGAAATTGACAAAAGGCAATCGACCTAGTGTCAGAAACCTGCTAAACAGAAGGAGGTACCCGCACGGCCCTACGGTCAACCCAGATGGTAGGTCTAATCAATTTATCTTTTAATTAGCATAAGTCTCCTAGCTGCAAGGAAAAAAAAAGTACACACACAATATGCAAAATCATAACATTCATGGCAACTGTAAGGGGTAACGTGAATTCAAAAATAAACAAATGCATTAGTCTTTATTGCGCGATCGAAGAAAATATCGAGTTTTTCCAGGTTGAGTTTGCTCTTCAAATAACGGTTCTGATGGCAAAACAGTGTTCGATTGTTCAGGTAACAGTTCAGAACTTGAACTCTCCAATGCTGATGATAACGGTATTGTTTTCGATGATTCGACAGGGATATCTGATTGAACTAAATCGTTCCCTACAGGCTGGGCATCACTAAATGGTACATAGTACAAAGGGGTCTCTGTTTCAGTCGAGGCGACTCCTTTCTTCATCCATGTGTCTACTGGCAAAGGAAGCGGAACCTTCTTGGTGTGGGTGGCATGCACCCAGTGCTTTCTTCCTTCCAGTCGAACTGCAGTCCTCGTCGCCAGTAACACCTGGTGGGGTCCCACGAATCTTGGCTCAAGATTGCGTTTTCGTCCAAAATTTCGGGTAACGACCCAGTCGCCAGGTTGGAGCCGATGACCAGGACCTTCTGTTTGTGCCGGTAGAGCCTCGTAAACCTGTTGGTGAATCAAACTCAATTTAGCAGTCAGATCATGAAGATAGTCAATCAACATTGGATATTCAAGTCTGTTAAATTCCTTATGCCTTGGGACGCCCCAAATGTTCGCAGGACGGCCGAACACAATCTCATATGGGCTAAGCCCTACTCGAGAGTGCACAGTCGCTCTGGTCGATAAGAGGGCTAGAGGCAAAGCATCTGGCCATGATAAACCAGTCGTGGCCTGGATTTTGGCAAGTTTCAGTTTCAGGGTACCATTGTATCCTTCCACTAAACCCGCCGACTGAGGATGATTAGCACTATGGTATTTTTGATGAATACCAAGGCCACTGCATACACTTTTCATCACACTTCCCACAAACTCACTTCCGTTATCCGACCATACAATCCGTGGCATGCCATACCTAGGGAAATACTCTTTGAGCAACACTTTTGCTGTAGATAGGGCAGTATTATCTTTAAGGGGGTAAGCCTCAATCCATCTAGAGAATGCACAAACTACAACCAAGACATACTTCAGGTTGTTGCATCTCTCCATATGGATGAAATCCAACTGAATAATTTCAAAGGGACATGTAGGAGGGGCAAAATGACCAGGTGGAGTAGGAGTGCCCTTGCCAGGATTGTACATCAAACATATCATGCAATTCTTAACCACTCTCTCCGCACACTTAGTAATTCCCTCATTCTTCCATACTGGGGACAACAACTTACATATGCCTTTTGCGCTAATATGTGACGTGCCATGAGCCATGGTAACAACGGCAAGCACATATGCATCCGGTAACATCCATCTCTGCCTTTCTGACAAATCAACCCAACATCCATTCTCATCTAACTTCCCCGTGCTCTCTTTCCACTGAGTCTTTTCCATCGCGGTAGCCTCATTCTGTATCTCTTTCACACTCTCACTGTGTCTTCACACATACCAGTCTCCGCTGGCCATCTTACTGAACTCGTAACGTACATTCGATTTGTCAGATCTCTAGCTGTCCCTTCAGCAATCTCATCCGCAAACGCATTACCGCGGCCAACATCATCTGTCACTTTCCGATGCGCACTGCATTTGATTATTGCCACCTGTTTAGGCAATGTAAGTGCATCCAAAAGGTCATTCACAAGTTGTCCATGCTGTATCTTCGTGCCATGCGACGTGAAAAACCCTCGTTCTCTCCACAATCGACCAAAACTGTGCGCTACGCCAAATGCATACTGACTATCGGTAAACACATTCACCCACTTTCCTCTAGACAACACACACGCTCTCGTCAGCGCGATCAATTCAGCTGCTTGGGCCGAATTCTGACTCAATCTCGCAGTTTCCACAACCGTACTCAACGTCACTACAGCATACGCAGTCGTCGTATCACCATTCGGCCACTTGAAGCACGAGCCATCAACATACAAAGTACCATCGGGATCTATCAATGGAGTGTTTTTCAGGTCAATGCGACCCTTCGTCTCTTCTTCAGTTCTCAAGTAACAATCATGTGGTGCTACATCATCTGATTCCATGTTGATCGGCAACAATGTTGCTGGGTTCAACACATTACAACGCTTTATCCGTATATGACTTGCCAAAAGTGTCAGCTCATACCCAGACAACCTTGCGCTCGTCAGGTGTTGAGTTTTCGTTCGGTTCAGAAGAGTGTCAACTGCATGCGGAACCATCACCGTAAGCATATTATCCATGACCAAACCTGCGGACTGTCGAATGGACACCGCAGCTGCTGCTGTTGCTTTCAGACAACTCGGTAATGCTCTAGCTACTGGGTCTAAGGTTGAGGAAAAATACGCACATGGGCGTTGTTTGTCGCCAAATTGTTGCGTCAAGACACTCAACACACAACCATCCCTCTCGTGAACGTACAGTGTGAACGGCTCACTGTAATCGGGAGTACCTAACACAGGAGCCGAACACAACGCATCACGAAATTCCGAAAAACTTTGCTGACACTCTTCAGTCCAAGGCAAAGGAGTCGAAACATCCTTGCACGTGAGAGCTAACAATGGCTTCGCTAATAATGAAAAATTTGGAATCCATTGTCTGCAGTATGACGTAATACCTAGAAAGGCACGCACATCTCTCTGAGTTTTTGGCACAGTCATTCGAGCAATCGCTGCAATTCTTTCTGGGGTCAACCTTCTCCCTTCGTTTGACAATAAGTGACCCAAATAGGTTACTTCTTGACAACAATATTGCAGCTTAGAAGGTGACACCTTGTGATGTAAGTCACATAAATGCTGCAACAACGACACTGTAGTGGTTCTGCAAATAACCTCGGTATCAGCAGCCACTAATAAGTCATCAACGTACTGAATCAAAGCTGCACCCGTCGGTAATACAAATGCATCCAGTTGACTTTTAAGGGCTTGAGTGTAGATCGATGGACTCTCACAATAGCCCTGTGGTGCGCGTTTAAATCTAAAACTGCGACCACCTAGTGAGAATCCGAATAGATCTCTGCTTTCCTCAGCAATCGGAATGCTAAAGAAAGCATTCTTTAGGTCAATCACCGTGAACCAGGAGGCAGAAGCTGGAATTAAGGTCAACAAGGCCGTGATATCTGGCACCACAGGAAATTGTGGGACCACGATCTTATTCACCTCTCTTAAATCAATTACAAAACGGTACACAGGAGGTTTAGATGGATCAGTTCGTTTCAGGATGGGTAACACAGGACTATTACACACATTTCCCCAAGTTTCTTCAATGACATCCTTTTCGATCAGGTCATAAACGATCGCTAATAGCGCTCGCTCACCATCAAGAGAAATACGATACTGAGGTATACGTGGTAATCGCACATTTGATTTCAACTGAACCACATAAGGTGGAATGTCCAACAAACCCACATCATTGGGGCCCGTGGCCCATAGTGACGCAGGAAGGGAACTCAGTTCCGGTGGGAACTTATCGATCGATAAGTACATAGGAGAGATTATTCTCTGACCTAATGTAAGCTCCACTCCCGCAGGAGAGCAGTACAAAGTCGCATATAACCGTTTTAACAAATCCAAACCCAAAAGATTCTCGCCACAACCAGTGGAGAGAATCAAGGGAGCCTCCAGCTCACGAGGACCAATCGTAAGGGGCAAAGGGCTGGAGACAGGATTGCTAACAGGGGCGCCAGAGAATCCAACGGAAACATTCGCTAAGCCGGACAAAGGTGCGCCAGGGAGTTTTGAATGCATGATGGAACTTTTTGCTGCACCAGTGTCCAACAGAAAAGGCTCAACTACGCCAGATGTAGCAACTGCGACGTAAGGCCCTCTCTGATCAACCGGAACTGACACTACTCCCTCTCTTTGTCTGTGGCTGTCCTAGTAACGATCACCTGCCTCAATCTCATGTCCAAAGTAATAATCGTCCACATGGTACTGTGCCGATCTATCGGACCTCGCATTCCGCTGATCAAAACAATTATTCGCATCCAACGAAGTAGGAGAGCGCTCATTCTGATTCTGAGAGTTACCACGACCTCTACCTCGAAATGCCTGTTGGGGACCACCACGTCCCCCTCGAGCCAAAACATGATTATAGCGATCACGTAAAGTGGGACAATTAAATTTGATATGTCCCTCTCCCCTACAATATGCACACTGATTATATCCAAGCATAGATCTAAAGTCAGAGGAGTCAGAGCGTGACTGCATCCTGGAAGACTGTACCTGTGGCCGATACTGCTGTTGCGAATCATTTTGATTCGAACGCGGAGGATACGCTTGTTGCAACAAAACCTTTGTTTTAAGCTCCTTCGTTTTCTTATCTGAACGATCACTTTCTTCTTTTTCCCTATTTTCGTAGTATTGAGCTGTCGCTAATATTTGAGCAGTGGTTGAAACGGCCCATGCACTTTCTGAATTTTTCAATTTGTTGCATAATTCAGGCAACAAATTTAACACAAACTTATCAACAAATAACCGCTGTCCTCCCTCCGTACTCATGTCCTGACCACTATGATCAATGAATGCTTCCTCAAATCTAGTAAAGAAATCGGAGACACTTTCGTCTTTCTTTTGCTTACAAGCCGACAATTTGTCCCAAATTTACCCTCATCGCTGGCATAAGCGTTTTCATGAGCGTAATGATTCTTTGGGGCAAATCCGTAATTAACTGCTCGGGCTTAGCCCCACCAATTTGTCGTCCATCAGCCGCTAATAGCGTAGCCCAATCACCACCCAACTCAGCCAAATGATTCTCTTGGCGGATTTTTGCCCAAATCGGTTGCGGTACAATATTACCAAACAACATGTCGATGTCAGCAAGGTTCATAATAGAAGCATCCACCAGTTGGGATAACTCCTTCTAATAACCTGCCGGATTTTTGCGTGGATCAGGCAAGGATTGCTTCACCTGTAAGACTTCTGATCGCTTCCATGGGAGGTGTATCCAAACCCTTTGGAAATACGGCAGAACCACAGGATTAGCGTTCGGATCCCCTGGCATCCAAACTGGCGGAACCTCTCTCATAGGATACTGACCGGAGTTCGCTTTTGGAGTATCGGAATCGTCATCAAACGATACCCGAGAAGGCACTGTAGACCTAAAGGCTAATAATCGCTCTAATGCACGTCGTACATCTGCACCTACGATCATACCATTCAAAAAACGACTCTGAAGTTCGGTCATCTTGGGCGGTACATCATCTAAGTCATCATTATCCCACTCTTCCCTCAAGGAGTTGCACATTTCTTCAAACACAAATCTCTGTGTTGGCTCATTGAACTGAGAAAATGTATCGAAAACTATGCGTGAGGTGTATTTAGCAGGGTGTCTAATCCATCTACGCGCCATAGTTTCTAACGTCGCTCTCTCTCTTCCACCAGGGATTTGACTTCGTCTCTGGGGAGTTTCAGAGACATCGGATTGAAGTAACGATCCGGAAAGTGGGGAGTAGAGGGTAGCAACAGAGTTAGGGATACGATTACGAACGGAAGGAGAAGAGGAAAAAAGAACAGGAGCAACAGCATTAGAAGTGGTTGTAGGATCAGTGGGGGTAGCAGGAACAATAGACTGAGAAGGTACAGGCAAAGAAGCAGTAGGAAGAGGAACAGGTAGAGGAGCAAGAGCAGGACCAACAACAGGCTGACCAGTAGCCGCCAAAACAACAGGAGGGGGAACAGGAGGAACTACAGGAGCCGTAGCACCCTGTGCATAAGGAGGTGGTGATTTCATTAAATACGCTAACAAAGGATCCTCTTTCGAGTCTTCTTCCTTTTTATCGAGATTTGACGATAACACCGGATAACATTTATCCGCCCACATGTGATGCAGTCTAACTGAAACTTCCGTTTCTTTATCTGCTTTATCTTGATGGTGACATTCTGCATCTTGCATTATCGTAATGATACTACTTTCTTTCTTATTTTTCTTAAGCTGTTTGATTTCTTTCTGCCTGGCCTCTTTGCGCCATAACCGTAAGGAATCGAACATAGCCGGCCTAGATTTTCTTTTAAACAGTTTCGCTTCGAGATTATCTAAAATTTCAGTGTCGAAACTTCCATGTGATGGCGAACTAAGGTCACCGTCATTTTTCGTATAACGAATCCAATATTCATTATATATAATAGGGCCCACACCATGTCGACTATAGTGCTCATATATCGGAGTTCCAACTGGAGGTATCGGACACGAGTCCTCCAACCGGGAGTCCATACTGTGACATTTAAAGAAACCAAGGAAACCACTATGGCCAGGCATCTTGCACGCTAACCTAGTATCAAACTTCAAGGGTTATCGAAGTACAAAATCTTCGTGAAATACAAAACCCTCGGTTTTTGGCAATTGCAACTGTCAAATAACAACTAAGAACCAACAACTAAGAACCACAAATGCAATGGAACCATGCAAAACGACTAAGCACCAACAACAACCAAGGATACTGGGAGCGACCCACAAATACTTAACTGAGAACTCAATGGCGTCACCAGGAAGGCCCGTCTGTCGTCTCGCCGTACAAAGGACTACGCCAGGCGCCAAAACAGGTCGACAGTCAGAGCATCGATCCGTCGCAACCGTCAGGAGGCGGGGATCTTCGCAGGAAAAGTCTTCGGACCACTTATTTCGACAACAGGATCGATGAAGCGGGGTGCACCTTTCCTCGGAGATTTCACACGAAGTTCCTCACGATCGTCAGGTTTTGGACCGGTACCGCTGATGTCGCCCCACGTGGGCGCCAACTGAAGGACTGGGTTCTTTAAGGCCCAGCGGTGCCAGGGAACAACACCTGAAACCTTCGTGGGTTACCTGCTCTGGCGTACAAGTGACAGAGACACGGGACACTTCCTTCGGCGTCAAAGATCAGCGTTTATTACTGCAGGGATACAGAAATCGCAAGAAGTACAACATAGTGTAGGTTCTGAGAGTCTGCTTCAAATTGCAAAAGGGAATCGCTCCTTTTATACACATTTTCGTCATTGCTCGACATAACGAACAAAAGGTTACAACTCAGTTCCCACAGTAAACTTCAAAAGGATTGCATTCATGTTTTCAGAAGCCCGGAACATGATTATAGTAACATTGCCGGTTCCCAACTGTAAAAGCACATCATCTCGCCATAAGGCACATTCCACTCTAGTTGTAAACAGGCGAAAGAAAGAGACAGGAACAGGTGTAAGAAAGACAGACAACCGTAACAGAAGAGTGTGGGGGCAATATCGGAAGCGTGATCACAGGATCAAAGGACTCAAACCTAACATGTGTAAAGCTGAAACAATAGACCAACACGGCAGAATAAGCCTCAAGCTGAGCCATCTGCCTTTGCCGTGTCATTCCCCCGGTCGTAAAGACGACCCCAAAGAATATTCATCTTCCGCCAGAGCTTGGGAATCCCAGGGTCACGAAGCGGACATTGTCCCTTCGCTGGCTACGTGAGGGCAAGAAACAAAATGGATGCCGTATCTAAAATGGAACCCGAGGGTTCAGATGGAAAAAACCCGTAAAGGAGACAAACCCTTCTAAGTAGTGTAGCGTAAACGCATACACCTACTAATCTCGTCATTTACGGTTCATAGATACCAAACTCGTCCATATCCGAGAATGCCCAAAACGTCGTAATGATTCTCACGGAACCTCAGGACTGGGGTGGGGAACGCGGGGGTACACACGGGAGGTGGGACCAGCTAGACCCTAGAATCTCATCGCACGTGCTGGTTTCCGCGTTTTGGCCAGAAGGGAACGAAGGACCCGAAAGGAACACATGGAATGCCTTGCACATTTCCTGGGGTTGCCGGACCTCTGAGGGATGTGACTGTGAGTGTCCTCGAAAGGAGTTGGATGTTGCAGCACAAGGGTTTATGCCACTCCATAGGAGGGATAGTGGAAGGCACACTGACAAGGGGGGTGGGGGTAGAGGGGGAGGTGGGAGGGGGACTTGAATAGGGACAGTGGATACGGAATAATGTTGATTTTCATACTGAAAACGGACCCACGCTGATGGAGGTACTCTTATGCTGTATGTTTGTAAGATGCTTGAAGAAAAGTCAATAAAAATCTGTTTAAAAAAAAAGTCTTGCAGCCGCAGGCTGTCACCCAGCTGCCTCTTGTCTCACTACACCAACTGGAAGACTAGCAGCCCCAGGCTGCAGCCCAGGTGTCTCTCGCCCCACTATTGGTACAGCAATGTCCTCCGCAACCGCAGGCACTTCATCCACACCAAAAGTAGCTTCATCAGCACTCAGAGTGTCTTCATCATCAGATGAAGCCATGTGTAGAGAAAACTCACTACCTGAATCTTCACCTCCCACCTCTGGCTCAGAATCAGAGTCAGTCTCTGGACCATGGTCAGAGGTAGAATCAAAAAGCATTCCAACAACTTGCTGAGCAGTAATCCGGCGGCTAGCCATTATCCTTACTAAAGGAGTCTGCACAAACAACTCAACAACCCCAACACTGTGCAAAGTAATTTACAAAATGTAAGCCTTTATCACAAATATCTATATTTAGAAAAAATATACAATTCACTTACAAGAGACAACTACACTCACCAGCACCTACTCTGCAAAGACACAGCAAATAGGCAACGATATCCCACTAGAAAGAAGAAAAAAAACTTACATCTACAGAAGTACACAACAAAAACAAATGCATAACATGATTTACAATCACAAAAAACAGAAACCAAACATACTCGTATTACTACACACTGTGCAAAATAAACAATTGCATTACAATTGAACAAAAAAAGGTCTCTTACCAAACACATGCAACTACAGAAACAGCAGAACAACAGAACCACCAGTAACGGAACCGCACACTGCAACAATCTAAAGAGAAAATAAAACAATACACATTAGAAGAAACAAAAACAACACACATTACAACAGGCTATGTCACAGGGTATGTCACAAATGGGGTGTCTGTCCCCATGGGGGGCAGAATATAAATCATTATAAACGTGGGCCCCCTGGAAGCAACCCTACGGAGGGCAGAGAGGCCAAATAAAGACACGGCAGAACATACTTTTGAAAACAAATGGGCCAACCCTTGGCCAAGGGGTCGCGCCCTATTACAAAAAACAATCCCTGGAGTCTAGTGGGCTTTTCTATCCCCCCCTGGGTCCAGAAACGGTAAACGGTAAAGAAACAGCCAATCTGCCCCCAGGGGGGCAGAAAAGTCTATACTAAATTTTTATGCCCCTGGAAGCAACCCTTGCCCAAGGGGTTGCTTTCTTTGCTAATATAAACACAATCCCTGGTGTCTAGTGGGCTTTTCTGCCCACCCCCTGGGTCCAGATTCCCCTAAAAAACGGGCAATCTGCCCCCAGGGGGGGGGGGGCAGAAAAGTCTAAACTAAATTTTTATGCCCCTGGAAGCGACCCATACCCAAGGGGTCGCTTCCTATCAACAAAAAAAATAATCCCTGGTGTCCAGTGGGCTTTTCTGCCCCCCCTGGGTCCAGACCACGCGCTAACACGGGTGATCTGCCCCCAGAAAAGTCTATACTGAATTTTTATGCCCCTGGAAGCGACCCTTGCCCAAGGGGTCGCTTCCTTTACTAATATAAACACAATCCCTGGTATCTAGTGGGCTTTTCTGCCCCCCCTGAGTCCAGATTCCCCTAAAAAACGGGCGATCTGCCCCCAGGGGGGGGGCATAAAAGTCTAAACAATAATTACATGCCCCAGGAAGCGACCCTTACCCAAGGGGTCGCTTCCTTTTATTACAAAACATAATCCCTGGTGTCCAGTGGGCTTTTCTGCGCCCCCTGGGTCCAGATCACGCGCTAAATCGGGCGATCTGCCCCCGGGGGGGCAGAAAAGTCTATTTCAAATAATGAGGCCCCTTGAAGCGACCCTTGCCCAAGGGGTCGCTTCCTTTTCTAAAAAAAAACACCCCTGGTGTTTAGTGGGGCTGTGCGCGATCCTGAACCAGGATTGCCCTGCATTGGGACATGAGGGGAGAGGAAACAGTGTTTCTTCCCCCCTGATGCCTCAAGGCACCGAGAAACGCCCCCCCCCCGCCCCACCGGAGAGCAGGAAACACACCTACCTGCTCGATGCGCTGGAAGCAAATGGCTTCCAGCGCGTCTAGCACTTCCTGATGACGTCGGCGTGCGCGACAGCGTGCTGACGTCACCAGGAAGTGCGGGCAGGAGGGCGGGGGGCAGCGGAAAGTCATCCGCTGCCACCCCCACTACTGGCAAAAAAATTGGTGCCAAAGACTAATACCAAGCTTCCCTAACTTGGAAGAAGACTCCCCGGTGCACAGCTCTCAAATGACACAAAGTCTAAATGTTTATGTAAGGTTCATCATAAAGTGAAAGCCACACAATTCTGCTGTTTCAACAGATTTACTCCAAACTCATTAGCTTCATGAGTACTTCATAAACTTTTCAGAAATAAATTCCATAAACATGCTCCAATGATGTCATATCCAATATTAACAGTCCCAATGCATTTCGGGCTGATGATAAGCCCTTCCTCAGGGGAATGCTCTACAACAAAAAGAAAGTATCCGCCTGTCACTAAATACTACATAATAAACGTCGTTATGGTGAATTACGTCAACAAGTGCTGGTGCCAACATGCCAACATGCTAAAAAGCAACCATATCCAAACCCCAAAAGGTGCCGTTGTTCATCTACTCAGGACGTGTAAACGAGTGCATGGTGTACGACAAACAACGAACGATGTGATTGCATTACATAGTGCTCTAAATAAACAAAGGAAACACCAGAAATGAAAAATATATAAATCGGTCAACTGAGTGCGTGTGTTCAATCGTCTCTAACATGGTGATCCACATGCCCCACACACGCTAAAATCGAGCTGGCTTAACTCACGTGCTCAGGTACGATTAGTAACCATAACGCCTGGACCTACAAGGACGTAGAGGAACATTAGAAAACAAGAAGGTAACGCTTGCCGCGACGCTGTTCGAATTAAGCGGTCCTCAGTAGAGGTACTTACGCTTCTAGGGCTGTGAGTGATACTTCGTGTAGTGCTCGACTCGAAGAGTGTGACCGTCGGAGTCTCGGTGTGATTAGTAAACGCGCTGCCAATGACGCAAACATAAAAAAAGGACTATACAACGGGTAAACAAGCGCCATGTTGGAAAGGTCAGACCGTGTTCGAAAATATACATTGTAAATAATACACAACAATACATCCACACGATGATCCTGTAAAAATCAACAGGGTAAATACAAACAGACCATATGTATGTAAAATTATGATAAAAAAGGAGAGATTAAAGAAGAACAAGAAAAACATGTGGCAATGATCTCAGGTGTTGTACAGTAAGTGCCCAGTCTATAGATAACACAGGAATTCCATCCTGTCATTTAATCCGTGCGGCTGCATCGTCGCCAGGAACCGGATCCAGAAGTTCTCTCTTTTCAGTAAAGTGTTTTTGTTGTTGTGTGTCAGTGCGACTTGCTCCAATATTAAATATTTCAGTTGGGCTACTGTGTGATTGTGTTCAAGAAAATGAGCAGCTACAGTCGCTTTCATGTTACCAGTTCTTATATTGCTTTTGTGTTCCAATAGCCGTACTCGTATTTTCCTCTCAGTATGACCAACGTAACATTTCCCACATGGACATTTCAACATGTAGATGACGTTCGAGGAATTGCAGGTGGCATTGACTCGTAGTTTGATTGGGTGACCCTTCATGGGATGATTGGTGACATTCCCTTGTATACAATTGTTACAATTACTACAGATGTAGCATGGTCTGAGTCCACAGTAGCCCAACTGAAATATTTAATATTGGAGCAAGTCGCACTGACACACAACAACAAAAACACTTTACTGAAAAGAGAGAACTTCTGGATCCGGTTCCTGGCGACGATGCAGCCGCACGGATTAAATGACAGGATGGAATTCCTGTGTTATCTATAGACTGGGCACTTACTGTACAACACCTGAGATCATTGCCACATGTTTTTCTTGTTCTTCTTTAATCTCTCCTTTTTTTTCATAATTTTACATACATATGGTCTGTTTGTATTTACCCTGTTGATTTTTACAGGATCATCGTGTGGATGTATTGTTGTGTATTATTTACAATGTATATTTTCGAACACGGTCTGACCTTTCCAACATGGCACTTGTTTACCCGTTGTATAGTCCTTTTTTTATGTTTGCGTCATTGGCAGTGCGTTTACTAATCACACCGAGACTCCGACGGTCACACTCTTCGAGTCAAGCACTACACGAAGTATCACTCACAGCCCTAGAAGCGTAAGTACCTCTACTGAGGACCGCTTAAATCGAACAGCGTTGAGGCAAGCGTTACCTTCTTGTTTTCTAATGTTCCCCTACGTCCTTGTAGGTCCAGGCGTTATGGTTACTAATCGTACCTGAGCACGTGAGTTAAGCCAGCTCGATTTTAGCGTGTGTGGGGCATGTGGATCACCACGTTAGAGACGATTGAACACACACACTCAGTTGACCGATTTATATTTTTTTCATTTCTGGTGTTTCATTTGTTTATTTAGAGCACTATGTAATGCAATCACATCGTTCGTTGTTTGTCGTACACCATGCACTCGTTTACACGTCCTGAGTAGATGAACAACGGCACCTTTTGGGGTTTGGATATGGTTGCTTTTTAGCATGTTGGCATGTTGGCACCAGCACGTGTTGACGTAATTCACCATAACGACATTTATTATGTAGTATTTAGTGACAGGCGGATACTTTCTTTTTGTTGTAGAGCATTCCCCTGAGGAAGGGCTTATCATCAGCCCGAAATGCATTGGGACTGTTAATATTGGAAATAACATCATTGGAGCATGTTTATGGAATTTATTTCTGAAAAGTTTATGAAGTACTCATGAAGCTAATGAGTTTGGAGTAAATCTGTTGAAACAGCAGAATTGCGTGGCTTTCACTTTATGATGAACCTTACATGAACATTTAGACTTTGTGTCATTTGAGAGCTGTGCACCGGGAAGTCTTCCTCCAAGTTGGGAAAGCTTGGTATTAGTCTTTGGTCATTTACGCTGATTGGCACAGACAGCGGCATCTCTGGTAGCACACCACAGACCATTACAAGAGGTTATAATTTGGATTAACCCATCAGCTGTGCAAGTACTTTTCAAATCTCTAGTTTTTCCAAAAAATCGGTGCCCCAGGGGGGGCTGTGATGATGACGGAGCGGTTCCGTCATCAGCACAGCCGAACCGATGCTGATGACGAGCCGCTCCGTCATCAGCATCGAAGGGGTTAAAGTGGCATCCAGTATTACCTCCTTAAAAGGAACAGTACTCATTGAATGTCTTTATATGTTTTATAAACAACCTAGTGTGCTCCAAAGTTTGGGGAAGAGCATGCTTAGCTTGGTTTACTGCTGAATCCTAGAACATAAACAGCAGTGAGTGCAGAGGCCGTGCCAACAGCCCCACAAATGCTCCAAAGATCCGTTGGCTTTGTCACTAATGATGTGCTCCTGCAAGAGTGCTCAATGAGTTGCAACTGCTGATGACATCTGCCATGACCTGCAGGTAAAGTGTTCTAATAAAGGTGAAAGTGACACCTCTACAGACAGTGCTTAGAAAAATGACATGTGAAGTGCTATATGAAAGCACTTGGTCATCTTCTACAAATACACACTACAGATAAACATATAAGAGTATCAATACTAGTCCCAGAAGCAGAGCTTGCATCATCAACAAATTAAGCAGACCTTTTGCACACACTCAGGAAGCATAGCTAGTGAGGCACATGGCCTCACTCCTCTTTCTCCTATTTATCATTCTCCCTCTTTTATGCATGTGCACACACAAAACTCTCTACTTCTCACCTTTTCACCACTCTTGGTCTCACTACTTCTCAATCTTTGTGTTCACTGTTTCACTGTCTCTATTTTCTTGATCTCTCTTCCATTCACTTATGGTACTCTTTTCTCTTGCCTGCTCCTTTACCACCATTGTACTCTTTCCATCTAGCACTTTCTTTCTAATCTTCACTGGTTTCTGTGCTTCTTACTCTTTTCATAGCCCTATCTTTCTATTTTCCTTCCTTCTATCCCACACCTTACCTGCTCTATGTTTTCTTCTCTAGGAGCTCCTCTACCCTTTCTCTCCCCTCACTCGTTAAGCTTTCTCCTAGTTCTCCGTCTTTGCCTCCTCCTCCGGTACTGTCAAGGTCCATGGGCTTGCAGGGATAGCTCCGCTGCAGGACATGTGCAGAGAGCCTGAAGTTGCAGGGACAATGGCAATGTAAAGCCAGAACCGGCAAAGGAGGTGAATTTGTGAAATGGTCCACCACACTTGGGCCCCAGCGAAGCTGCGCAGGATCGCAACCCACATCTATCATGTGCTGGCGGGACATAGGAGGGGCCAAATAAGCAATGCAGACGGCCTCATACAGTGTGAAATGGGGTGAAAATGGCTCTTCATAGCTTTTTTTTTTTATCGAATGGTCCTTTGAAACCTGGTGGAAGGGCGAATGTTTCTTCTGAAACACGACGATGGGAGGCATATCTTGCACGGACTTTAAGATGTGGAATGTTTGGGTGCTTTTAAATGTTTTGAAAATAAAACATATATATGTTTTAGCTAAACCAAATGTAATTAAATGATATGGGCTTCAGATGGGTCCAGTGAGAGTTTTTCAGCCAAAAGAGATGTTGATGCATGTCAAAAGTGTTTTTGTGGCTTCTCGTTACCGCATCTCTTACCGGCACTGCCTCTAAAGTCATGCGCGCATTCAAGGGAAGCACCGGAAGTTAACCTATGTTTAAAAATAATTATTCAGAAAACGTGTTATTTCCTTAGGTCTCCTGGATAGCATATGCACAACAGACTGGTAAATGTACATGTATCGTGTGTGATTTTTTAGGCTTGTCCAGCTTTATCGCTGGTTGCACCCCGTGCGACAATCTTTGTTGGCCCCTCTCTCACATGCATTTCATTGTTTTATAGCGCAACTCATACCAGTAGAGTAGGATGTCAGAACACTTCACGTCACACACATTACACAGCCAATGAATCATGCATGTGTAAAGCAGTCTATAGGCATTTCACCGCTTCGTTTCAGCGATACTGGTCCTACTCATTCCCCTTCCTTCATTGGCCTCAATTTGCACACAACCAGCCAGCCCTGATACACAAATAGACCAGCCCAGTAGGAGACATGTAAGGATGATTCCAGCCCCACCTAACAGGTGATGAGATTACAAAATGTCATCTGTTTCTGCAGCAAGCTTTGAGAGAGCATGCTTATACCCCACATATCCACCAGCGATGCCAGACAATACAGGTCAGCTCACCGTGAAACCTTTTAAAACGGGCACACCACTGGATAACAAAAAACAGCCCACAAATGGGCCTCAGGCATAATGTGTGATGCTGGCCAAAGTGAGAGAAACTACTGCAGGAGGAGAGGGACAAAAGCGAGGAGCAGGGTGGAGCAGAACAAATTATTTTACCAGACAACCAGGGCCATAATTTACTTTCACTAGCTGTTGGTTGATTTTGGATTCTACCTGGGCCCGGGCTTGGCTTGGCTGCTGGCCTGGTCAGGGGTCGTCGGCCCAATGTACATGCATTGCACAGCCTTCGAAAGAGAGCACCACCAAGAGGTCTTTGATGACTCGGAGGAGTAGAGACTGTAGTGTGTGATGAGGTGAGGGAGAGGGGCTGGTGAGAGTTGGGGCAGGACAAAGTGATAAAATTGGTGTGATATTATACAAGGGCCATCATTGGTAGCGATTTCATGCTCTCCTAAAGATTGTCGCCCATGTGAGCAAGCGCATCACTGGAGTGGTCACGGGGTGCACAAACACACCGCTGGGGTTTTCATGTGGAGAAGTGTGGCTCAATGGTTAGAGCGGAAGACCCTGATGCAGAGGTCTAGCCCGGGACCAGGGTTCAATTCCCCGCCTCGGCGGATCTTGCGCTCAAAATTCCACGGACCTGATAATTCTCGCCTTGGTGCCTATTCCAATCATGGAGTCCCACTCTGCAACTCTGGACAATAGCTTGCTTAACCTCCACAACGGCCCCCACAACGCTAAGGATGCCTGGCCTCCACCTTGGGGGTGCTCAGGAGTGGACACCTCACAGGGAAAGCCAGGATGGGTTCCACAGCGGTATTCGTACAAGCGCCTTGAGACCCTTGCGGGTGAGTAGTGCGCTATACAAGTATCAATTTACATTTATCAATTTACATTTACATGTGGTACGCAAATACACCACTAAGAAGTGGTCACGTAGTAAAAATGTTTTAAATAACCGTTGAGTTCACGTAAGCACTGACTGCCCAGCCCCAGGAGGCTGGAAACAAGAGTGAGGAGCGAGTGATGATTATGCTGGCCAAGAGGTCACAAGCAAGGTGGCAGGGGTTGCAACGGGTGGGCTACGGGTCGCTGATGCGACCCCTGGAGACCCCTTATTGGCATCAATGGGTGACATTGCTCTTTAGTAAGCACAGTATCCTTTATATGGTTGGAAATGGAAATAGGGTAGAGAGGAGGTTAGCATCACTTGTGTTGGGTCTGGAATTCCAGGTCAGTGCAAACAGTACCTTTACAGTGAGCAGCTGAGGCAAGCTTAAGTGGATATGCAGGATACGATTGATGAAACTTTCAAAAGAGAAAAGATTTGCCAAACTCATTTACTTCCCTATGGACAACACCCAGGACCCTCCCTACCAACTGTTGCTAACGGTGCACTTTCAGCCAAAGCAGGGAAGGCAAAATGGATGTGATATTATCACAGTGACAGAAAAGAAGGAACAAGGCAGCTGCTGCATCAAGCAGGTGCCAAAAGAATTGCAGCAAGTAGGCTGCAAAGGAATCGTAGTAAGGAGTCCGGGAGGCCGAGCAATATTAGTATAAGAAATTACCGAGGTCAGACCTGATTAACATTTGTGAAAAAAGTATACAAAAGTCAAAGATGAAAAAAGTATTTTATATATATATTGCTTATCTGTTCAGCAAGAGACAGTTGAATGCCAATGCAGATTTCAAGGTGTCCATTTGCAAAGCTCCAGACTGCAAGTGTATAAGGCTGCAGTGGGCTGTATATCACCTTGGCCAATCTGAAGTGTTTGCACCAGGGGTGCCAAATGGAATAGCCATATATAGAATTTGCCCTTTGTTACCGCAGGCCCTGCTCAGGCTAACAGTGGTCTGAGGAGCCATGCCAACAGCAGGACCATGAACAAAAAACAAGTGTGCTATAAAACCCAAGTTACTGTAGTTTTCAATGAGATTAATAAGAGGCAGAGGTATAAGTTGAAGAAAAAGGGTGTTAAGGAAATGTCCTGTGGGTCCCTGCAGCTAGTATTTACTGGTGATGATCTGACTAGTGACATCACTTTGACTTTGCCTCAATGAGGAAAAGGTGTTTCGCTGGAAGGGGCCAGGCTATTTTGGGAATGCCCTAACTGTCAAGAGTATGGTGCAGGGAGTGCACAAAGTCATTTGATCTATACTGCAGTGTCATTGACTTGCATAGTTAAAAAGCATCATGTACCATGCTTTAGTTACTTCTAAGGCTGCAGAGTATCTGAGTACAGCCCTTCCCACTACATAAATGTCAGTGTGAAAAAGTAAATAGGGAAGTCATGTGTGGGCAGAGGAGCATCACCCCACTGCTTTCTCGCAGTGAGAGAAGTAGAAACATAAAATGGTATTTTAAATTGAGTGGTATGCCTGGTTGGGGGTGTGCGGGAGGGAATGCCTGGTTGGGAGCTGGCAGGTGGGCGGGTTGGGGGGAGAGGCTTGCCCACTGTTGTGGGCCCTGACTATTAAGCTAGTCATGTGCACTCTCCATTTTCTCTATGTAGGCTGAATGCCGCCCACATAGAGAAAATGGCCTCCCTACAGGCGCCCGGCTGGGCGCCGTCCGCACCAATCACAATGCTGCAATTGACTTGGGGAGCGAGAATACCTGCCTCCTGTTCTCCTGAGCAGCAGGATAAAGTTGGACCCAGCCAGCAGCGGAGGCGGTGCTGGAACCGGTAAGGTAAGTTTTAAAAAAAATGGAAATAACCCCCTGTGCAAACCCCGCGCGATGCCCCACCCGACTCTCCACCCTACCTCCCCACCTGCAAGTCATGCGAGCCACATCTGTGTGTGGGCCTATGTCAAAAGGCACAGTAGTTCAGACTGACAGCCTGCACCATCCCGTCTCAGGTTAGGGCAGATGATGATGGGAAAAGTATTGTGATTAAAGCAAAGGCTTCCAAATATATATATATATTGGGACACAAAAATAATTTTGCTATTTTACTCCAAAGTGCGAACTATTATGAGTGGCACTATCACCGAGAAGTTACTTAGATAAAAGGTTTCACGCCTTTTATCACCAAAAAATATAAACAAAGTGCTTGGTTACGTTATTCAACAGAATTTTTTTAGCGTTGAGTTTGTAGCAGTAATGCTAGTCGACTCCAAGGTATTTTGCATTCAGATGTTTATTAGAAGTAAAGAGCCCACAACCACGTCAGCGTCTGGTAGCTCTGAATGATCAGCACTGACTAACTATTCATAACCAGAGACACACTTTTGGAAGTGGAACACAAGTCAAACACGTACAACTATTGAATGTTGAACACATACTATGCATGAGACCAATTGATGTCATGAATGGGCCATCGCATCCCCTTCCTAAAACTAGACAAGAAAATATTTTCCTAGATCAAATAAAACACTAAAATGACCCCTTCCTAAAACAAAACAAAGAAAATCTTCATAAATGAAATAAAGACCAGGTAAGTGTGAACTCCAGATAAATTATAACCTGTAAATTTAGCAGGTAATTTAATATTACGCCCAAGTCGAGTTTCATGACTCAAAACACTTATTCATTCAACTCAGTAGAAACAGGCAAAGAAGAACTAGCATGCTTCTCCACATTTACATCACTGATGCCTACTTCAGTACTAATACACAAATTCCAATTACACATATTTCTATTTGTGGTAACATGGATGTCAGTAGAAGTGGTCCGGAGACTGACATCCATCTCCACACAAGAACCAACTTCAGTGTTTGAGCCCCCATTATTTCCAACATTTTATTTCCGCATATTGATTTCCGCTTGCAAATCTGGAATGGGTAAAACACTATTTATATTCCATCAACTCTTACCATTCAAAAGAACAGATGTTTTACAAATTCTATCTATTTTGCCAGGTGATGAGAATTTAGATTCTTCCTTACCAACTTTTATGGTTTTTTTTTTTGCAAGAACCCAATGCCCCACTTCAGACTCAATCTCTTTAGCCTTCCTCTTATTGTCGACATAAATTTTATTTTCCCCGTGTTTTGTGAGTACATGATTGAATTTTTCCATCAAGCGACTCCCCAACATCAAAACAATACTCATGAGTACACCCACCCCAGTAAATTAGGAATTATGAAGGATAGGCACATTGGGATATATCCCTCTTAACAACCTAAATGGGGTTACCCGAGTGGTAGAATGAGGTGTAGTGAGATAGGACCAAACCTTTTGCTTAAGATATTTGTTGACACGTAAACCAACAGACAAGAAACGGTTGGCCCTTTCCACTACACCATTGGAGGAAGAACAATAAAGTGCTACCTGCATGTGTTTAATATCATGCTAGAGCTAAAAATCACACAGTTCCTGTGAAGAAAAATGGGTACCATTGTCTGTAATTATATAGTTAGGAGGACTTTCAATGGAAACAGACTCCAAAAAATTCACAGCGGTTCTTGCAGTTGCAGCATCCAAAAAAGAGTTATGAATATATTTGGAATAATAGTCAACTAGAACTTATACAAATCTCATCTGCCCAGGTAAAACATTTAAAGGATCTAAAAAATAAAGACGTACTTTCTCCCAAGGTTTTTTCTGGAAAAGGTACTGAAAATAAGGACTTGTCCTGCAACTTACAGTGCTTGCCTGAAACTAGACATTCAGGACAAGAATTAACCATCTTGTGGTTGTCATTGCCTAATCCAGGCCATCAATAGAATTGATGTAGCCATTCTGAAGTGAAAAAAATACCAAGGTGACCACCATGAGCATTTTTCAAAATATCAGCTCTCAAACCTTACTTTCGAACAAAACATGCTTTTCTCAATAAAATGTCATTTTCACAAGAAAGTTCAAGAGCCACTTGTGCAAGTGCATGAAGAGCAGGTGTAAGGCATCAATTCCTAAGCCATCCTTCAATCATGTTTCATTATTGGCTTAAGGACATCATCCATATCAGCAGCTTTAATCCAATCCATTTCAGAAACTGTCACATTAGAGACACTTACAAAATCCAGTAGTTCCACCACACATGCGTGTTCCATATCATCCAAATCATCCCCACCAACTTTTTTTAAGTGGTATTCTTGAAAGGCAGTCAGCCCTGAAATCCCTACCTCCCTGCACATACTTAGCAGTAATGTCATACTCCTGCAGTTTGGATAACAGTCTGATTATGTGAGCAGAAGCATTACCATATCAATTTAGTAAATAAAGCAAAGGTTTTCATCCATGAGTACATCAAAACTGGTCTCCGTAAGATATGGTTTAAACTTTTGGACCACCCACACACAGTCCGATGCCTTCCTCTCTGTAGTACTATAGTAGACTTCTGCAATTTTGAGTTACCTGGAGGCAAATGTCACAGTGTTTTCCTTACTATTTACCATCTGTCCCAAATCTGCTCCCAACCCTTGAAAACTGGCATCAACACTAATAACACACTTCTTTCCTGAGATAAATGGTTGTAGAGCAGGTGCTTCAATAACCAGGTTCTTGGTCTCATCAAAAGGTTTCTGAATGGTAGTTGGCCAATCAAATCTGACTCCTTTTTTAAGTAGTGACAACAAGGAGTGAGCAATCGTAGCATATCCAGGAATATAACAAGCATAATGCTCACAAAAGCCTAGAAATGAGTCCAATGCATCCTTGTTCCCTGGAGGAGGAGCTACTTGAATAGCAACTACATTCCAGAACTTGGGTCGAATACCTTCTGAGAATGTAATGTTTCCTAAGTATTCTGGCTGAAAGGTGCATACATAGCATTATTCTGGCCTCACTGTCATCCTTTTGTCTTTCAAAATATTGAGGACACATTCCAAGATGATACTATGTTGTACTAAATCATTTGTGAAAATTAAAATATCATCCTGAATTGCCTAAACATTTGGTATGCTGTTGAAAACGGTATCCATCATTTTCTGGAATGCACTTGCTGCTGAGGCAAGTCCAAAAGGTAGCTGTAAGTATTTGTAAGCACCAAAAGGTGTTAAGGAAGTTCTTTGATCCTACGAAGACTTGGACAGGGGTATTTGATGGTAACATGAATGAAGATCAATGATGGTAAAGTACTTGGCAGTACCCACAATGGCCAGCATCTCCTGGATGTGTGGCAAGGGATGACAGTCAGCCCAAATATTTTTACTAACAGTGTGTAAGTCCATACATAAATGGAGATTCCCTGAATGCAATCCCTTAAGCACGGTACACATGTCCCTTCCCAAACTGCTAGGAAGGTTCTCCCTGGACCAGACTGTTCCCAGTGGGAGCAGGGTCAAGACTGATTTGCATATGGCTAGGACCAAACTGGGGTGGCAAGGTGAGCAGAAAAAATATGGACTAAACCCAGTTCTTTCACTGGGGGTGAATGTTTGATTAGTTTAGCATTCCGTCCATCATCTGTTCTTCTTGCTTTTGTCACCATAAGTCGGAAGGGTAGGCCCAGACTTGGGTCCCGTGCTTTTTATGCCGCTGGATTCAGAGGTATTATACCCCAAAACTGGTCCCAGAATGCTTGTCCCCAGTCCAAGGTGGACCTGGCCTTGCAGTTTGGGCTGGGCTGTTCCCATTGCGAGTAGGGTCAAGACTGGTTTGCATATGACTAGGTCAAAAGCTGGGTGGTGTAGTGAGCCAAAAAACAATAGATTCAACTCAGATCTGTGACTGGGGGTGAATATTTGATTTGTTTAGAATTTCGTCCATCATCTTTTCTTTTTGTTTCTGTCTGTTACAGGCATCTTTTTTGGTCCTATCAAGGAAATCAACAAGACAGGGGCTTGGCCAGGTTGGTGACCAAGATGGCTGCACTGCACTGAAGCTCTTCCAGCTAGTTCCCCACATGCCAGGATAAATATTTTTTTTTTTAATACTTTATTCGAAAAAATATTTCATAAAAGTACAAACATTCAAACATACAAAGATACCTAAGACAATGTTTCGAGTATTACAATTCCATTACATTTATGATGTCATTTACTAAAAACAAATAAAAAATAAAAGGGGGAACATTAATAAAAGAATCATTTCCTAATGGTACTGATCAAATGTTGGGTAGCAGTTTGGACCTGGTATGCCAAGCGCTTGCCAAGTATTTGGCGACCCCACAAACAATATACATAGAAGAAGTGTTGGTTAAAATAATACGCAGGGCTAATCTGAGGTCCCTAACTCCTAGCTCCCTACAAACAGGTTTCAACCATTTTGCTCTAGCCTGTTTATATGCGATACATGCAAACAAAAAATGGCCAAGAGATTCTTTCAAACATGAACAACCTGGGCATTTTATGTCGGACTCCCTCCTGTCCTTCCACCCTTCCTTGAATGTATTGAGGGGGAGGGTGCCGTATCTTAATTTCAGAAACAAGGTTCTATCACGGGAAGTCTGAATAAAGTCAAAAAATGGCTCTAACTTCCTGAAGGGCTTATGTTCAAGGAAGTTATTCGTCAGGGGACCCCATTTTGGGTTCTTTAGTTCCTTTGCCTCAACCCAATCCCAATAAAGTTTTTTAACAGTTTGTTTCGAAGGGGGGGTTTGAGAGGTCCAAGATTCACCCAGACCTATAGATACCACCAACTTCTTTAAATTGTTAAGCCATTTTATTTTGTTGGCTACATTCAATCTAATTAGCTCATCCAACACTAAAGCATAATTAACTAGTTCGGGGGTCCTTCTGAGGCGCACCCAAAATAACAAGGGCCGAATTTAGACTAAATCAGAGATCGATCTTTGGCCCATGTCAAAAAATAATGGTTTCAAAGGGGTCGAAGAAGGCAGCGAGACTATGTCTCTTATAAACTTATTTTCTGCCACTACCAATGCTTTAGTGTTCTCCGTACCCCAAAGTTCAGAGCCATATACTGCCGATGCTAGAGCTTTCCCGTCATAGGCTGCCAAGGCAGGGGCTATAGGTCTACTAATAGAGAGGCGCTGGTTCTTTAATATCGCTCCAGAAGCCCTTTTAAGATTTAAAACCATTTTAGAAACATGGGAATTCCAACTCATATTATTGCAAAGCCTCACTCCGAGGTAATCAAATTCATCCACTACCTCAAGAGGGGTGCCATTCAGAGAGAGATTAGCCTTCCTGTTCTTTTTATTAGCGGACAATACCATCAACTTAGTTTTTGTGGTATTAACCGTTAACCCACGATCTTTACAGAAAATACAAAAACGATCGAGCAGTTTTTGCAAACCCATAGGGGTTTTGGACAACAGGAGGGTATCGTCTGCAAAGAGGAGTGTAGGTGTTTTCTCACCGGCAAGGACGGGGGCATCCGCAGGGTCCTCCCTCAAATGGTCCACCACCCCATTTATAAACAGAGTCGGAGCCATCACACATCCCTGCCTCACTCCTCTATTGACCGGTACCCTCCCTGTCAATTGGCCCCGACTTCCCCAGCAAATCCTTGCATAATTTCCTTCGTGGAGTTTAATAATAAGCTGCAGCAGATAACTGGGGAAACCCATATCAAATAGGACCGTCCAGAGTTTGGCGCGTGGAATAACATCAAATGCTGTTTTCAAGTCTATGAAAGCCAGGTATAGACTACCCTTGGCAATTGTTACTGACTTCCAATAGACTGCACAGAATCGAAAGACCTGATCCATTGCACCGACATTGCGCCTAAACCCCGCCTGGAAGTGAGACAGAATGTCATTATCTATAAGCCAAGATTCTGTTTGATTTATGATGACCCTGCCAACTACCTTTTGGATGGTATCTATTAAGCTTATTGGTCTGTAGTTGGCAGGGTCCTCTCTATCGCCTTTCTTGTATATGATGATGACCTCTGCACCCTTCCAGGATTCTGGGACAGGGTGACCATGCTGTATTAAATTCATTAAACACGCTATAAAATCTGCCCATCGTTTAGGATCATGCAGTAGCAAATCCCCCAGAAGGCCATCTGGGCCAGCCGCCTTCCCTGGTAATATTTTTGAGATGGCGTCCTGTACTTCTCGCTGGGAGAATGGGTCTTCCTTGGAGCCTAACTTCATACAGAGCTTACTTTGGAGTTCACTAACTGGGGATATTGTTATGCCTTTAAGACTGTCCTCACAATATAAATTTAAAAAATGGGTATACCATTGCTGTTCGGTTATATGATTTAAAATTGGCTCTACCCCCTTCTATCAAGAGCATTAATCAATTTCCAAAAAATGATAGAGTTTTTCCCACGGGCTGCGGCCTTAAGCTGCTGCCAGTGCTCCTCCTCCCAATCTTTCTTAGCTAATGTTATACTGCTGCGGTACTCCTTTCTAGCCATTTGGACTGCTGCAGGGTCCTTGCTTTTTATCGCTAGAGTAATAGCTTTTCTTTTTTTCCTGCAATTTGCCGTATACCAGGGGTTGCTCTTAAGGGATTCATGATTTAACGTTGAATTCTCCTGGGACCTCTTGCAGAAAAAGTCTCCTAATTTAGTTATTAAATTTTTATAGGAGGCTAGCAGGTTAGGTCCGGGAGGGTTAGCTGTTGCTAGAGCCACGGCTGTAAGTCTACAGGTTTCTACTGAGACTAACTCTTTGATGCTCTTAAGTTTCTCCTCTTCACACTTGACCACATTCCATTTTAATTTCCGATTGCAATTTGTGGGAAAAACCTCTTTAGTGATCATCTCTGGTTTTTCACTTGTATCAATCCCATTTACCCATTGGATTTCCATACATAATGGATTATGATCACTATCTGAAGATTGCCTAACCTCCATGTCAACTAGGGCAGACCATGATTGTATATCTAGAAGGATATAGTCAATTCGTGATGGGCAACCTAACCTGTTATAGGTCATTGCCCCATCGCGATCTGACGCGGTCCGTCCATTAAGAGCCCGTAAGTTATGTTCTAATACCAGAGCATTCAACTGGATTGCTCTGGCTGTCCATTTCTTGATGGGTGTGAGAGCTAAGGGAGGTATAGTCTGTCTCCAATCCTCTGAGTTGAAACCCAATACCTCTTCATTGTCTAGGGGTTCAAAGGTACAATTAAAATCCCCCCCTACTAGTGTTTTGGATCTGGGTGGAAGGTCTGATAACCTCCCATCTAGCAGCTCTATTGTTGGTGAGGCAAGCCCGCCCTGAAGGCCTCTAGCGTAAATACAAAAAAGTTCAAAATTAAAACCCCCAGTCTGACTAAGGGTGATGTGCAGAATATCATTACTTTAACCCAAATAAGCAGGCCACCAGACGGGCGACCTTTCCCCACCGTGACTGCAGGAATAAAGAAGGTTGAATAGCCATTTTTGTATTGCGGGGACAGGCACCAGGTTTCTTGGAACATACATATATGGAAAGTGTTAATGAAATCATTCCAATCAGGGTTAGCAAGTTTTTTCTTTAGTCCTGCTATATTCCATGACAAAATGTTAATGGAAGTAGAGGCTACGGATGATTCCCTGATTATAACTAAAGTACTAGGTTCCGGTTCTCCTAGGCCTTGACTAATGATTCCTGGACTGACTATACCATCCATGGCTAGATTAGATTGTTCCCCAGGGGTGACTAACACTTCCATCTTTCCAATTCGTCCAGAGGACTGGAGTGGGAGTCAATCGACTCCCTCCAGACCGCTGAAACGATTATAACAAGGGATTGGATAATTAAGCTGTGGCCCAGACCATTCCTCATTAAACTGGTTGCAACCAATGATGGGCCTCCCTGCACCTTTTCGTATTGTGTTCCAACCTCCGTTGCCATCACCGCCCCAATTAAAAGGGTACTGCCCCCCCCCAGGGGCTCGGGTCTCATCCTACCTCTTTCATGGTTGGGAACCCTCAACCAACTCCACCTATTATCATGATGTTCCGGGGACATGTAGAAATATGACAGAGGTTTAACCATGATCGTGGAATCGTTTTTACATCGGGCCCAAAGCAGATGTACTCCACTAATCGCGGGTCTTCAAATGTTACCACAACACAGTCTCCCTGTAAGCTTTTCTTGTTCTCTCCTAGCCATGGAGCTCTCTCCACCATAAGCATTTTGTTATTAATATTAGGAGGAGGAGGGAAGTTTCTATCTAACCAATGGCAAACTTTGTTTTTAAGTGCCCAAAAAGGTTCAGAAGTGGCAGGTGCAAGCTCCGGGACGCCTGTTAAAACTAACACATAGGGACAGGCGTCAGGTGGTAAACTAATGTTCCGCCGTACCCTGAGTTTCTCAAAATGAGAAGAAGGGGGTTTAGGAGCTGAAGTGATGGAACCAGCTGCTTTCTGGGGTTTTGTGGGAACGTTAGAAGCTGGCTGGATAGAACAAACTTTATTACCCTTATGGGTAGGGGTTTTAGGAGGGCGTTTCTTAGAGGTAGAATTATCCCCTTCAGGTTGAATCTTAGCCAAGGATAAAGGTTTACCAGTGGGAGCTGGTTTATCGGAAGCCCCTTGGGCAATGTTTTCCCCCTTGGGTTTTAGTTCCTGACAGAGGGCCTGGAGCTGATGTTCTATACCTTGGAGTCTGGTCTCCAGGGGCGAAAGTAGAGACCTAATAAGGACGGTTAAAGAACTTAAGAATGGAGCATTCTGGTCCTCCAGGTCTTCTAAAGATTCATCAAGGCTACTATTGTCAAGGATGCTAACCAGACTGTTGTTCGAAACTGAATCGTCTGGAATACCCATTGGTAGGGGGTGAGATACGTGCTGTGCCTTTTCTCTCCCTGCGATGGATCCCAAAGAAACCCTCCCCTCCTCGGTGCTACCACTGGCGCAAGCCACAATTCCTAAAGAACCCAACATGTCTTGGTTAGCTGTAATTTCACCATTCACCTGAGGGGATGTTTGATTAGAATTGTGAATTACACCTTCCAATGTACTCCTTTTGGTTTGGGTGTTCTCGCTATGAACAGTAGTGGATGTGACTATTAAGTTGTTAACAAAAGAGGTTGAAGTTGGAGATGTTAATAAGGGCACAGGAGATGGGACTAAAAGGGTTGAATGGGGCCCAATAGTACTGAGAGTCACAGGATCAACCTGCGTGGGAAGTGGAACAGAATTACTCATGGCTTTAGTTGGAGTACGTGCAGAGGATATACTCCCTAATGACGACCTTTTGGCATGTGCAAGGTCTTGGGAAACCCTCCTTTCCATGTGGACAATACCCTGGTCAATTAGGGAATTTGTACGTAAGATAAAATTATCTAATGTGCTAGTCAATTTTTTGTTTTTGTTTTTTGCTCCTGCCGCAGCCTGACTGCGGGTTTCACGGGAAGACATAGCTTTTAAAAACAATAGCGGCTGTCAAATAGAGGTCACAATCAGGTTTATACCAAATAGGGATAAAAAAAAAAGCCTTGATGTTACTAGGGGCTAGATGAGTAACAACTAACCAAGCGAAATATAAAAGACAGTCTTATACGGACCTTTACAAAATAATGGCAATATACTTGCTGTGTAGCAGGCTTAAAGTAATAAAACCTGTAAGAGGCCTGGCCCAGTCCAGTCTCTACAGTCCACGGAGGGCCACAGAGGGCCCGCCCTTTGTCCGGGCTTCGTCCCGGGCTACGTCCCGCACACGCGTCCCGCTAACGCACAATGGTTCCACCTAAAATACAGGAAACAGGCTGAAGGGGAGGAGACACGGGAAGAGGCGGCAGGTGTGTGAGAAGTGGAGAATGCAGTGCCTGGTGGGCCTCGCAGTCCCGGCAATGACAGGTCTCCTCCAACACGGGAATGTTCACGGGAATGTTCAACAGAGCAGCACAATCCAAAACCGACTACGAGCGGCTCCCGCGGAGCGGGGGCCGCGAGTCGTGTTTTAAGGGCGAGGTGATCAGGTGAGCAGAGGGGAGGAGACACAGGAAGAGGCGGCAGGTGTGCAAGAAGTGGAGAACGCACTGCCTGGTGGGCCTCGCAGTCCCGGTCTCCTACTGGTCAGCAAAGATCCAACTCACGGCCACAGTCCCGGCAATGACAGGTCTCCTCCAACACGGGAATATTCAACAGAGCAGCACAATCCAAAACCGACTACGAGCGGCTCCCGCGGAGCGGGGGCCGCGAGTCGTGTTTTAAGGGCGAGGTGATCAGGTGAGCAGAGGGGAGGAGACACGGGAAGAGGCGGCAGGTGTGCGAGAAGTGGAGAACGCAGTGCCTGGTGGGCCTCGCAGTCCCGGTCTCCTACTGGTCAGCAAAGATCCAACTCACGGCCACAGTCCCGGCATTGACAGGTCTCCTCCAACACGGGAATGCTCAACAGAGCAGCACAATCCAAAACCGACTACGAGCATGATTCTGTGTGTTCCTACACACACTACTGCCAGCCCCCGCGAAGCCACACAATGAGAGTACCTGCTCTGGACTGCACTCTCTTAGTCCTCCTTATCCACTGTTGCAGGGGCTGCTGTGGGATTGCCCACAACCAGAGGTTCTTGTTATTCTAGCCCACACGCCCTCCACTCATTGTTCCCCCAGCATGGGTTGTGCAGATCCCAAATAGTGCAAATTGCTGTTTAAACGCGCTTCGGAACGCTTCGGAACGCGGCGAGACGGCCACATCAGCCAAGATGACAGAGGCAACTGAAGGTCACCCAGAGTTGAGGCAGTCTGCTACAGTGGAGGATTTGATGTCAGAGATTCGTGTCAGAGATGCCTTGTGAGGCAGTCTGGATGGAATGAATGAGCACTTGGACCGCCATCAAACTCGGATTAAGGGGGCTGAGGAGGTGAGTTTCTACGCCGGAGGTCAGAGCTGCTACTATCTCATAGCACCTGGAGAAGCTGGAATGCCAGGTCAAGATAGTGGCAACGACAAATGAGGATTTGGAAGCCAGATCACGCTACAACAACCCCCAAATAGTTGGGGTTATAAAGTCCACAGTTAGAGGCAAAATGGACCTGTGTATTGAACAGCTTCTGGTCGACTTGTTTGGACGTGAGGCATTCTTAACAGCCTTTCTGGTGAAGCGTGCACATCAGTCACTGGGCCCTAGACCCCCCCTAAGGGGCAACACCATGACCTATTGTTGCCTGAATGCAGAATTTTAGAGCCGGAGACTATGCTGTTTGACTAGCATGTGAACGTGGCCAGGTCCAATATCAGGGAAGTGCCATCTCTTTTTATCCCAACTTCATCTTGATGGTCCAGGAGGCCCGTTGTATGTTCACAGATGCGAATGCTTCGCTCAGGGAACTGGGCTATGCTATGGCATGCTTTTTCCTGCTAGTTTTCTTGTGGATGTACAGAGTAAGCCATGTGTCTTTGACACCCCTGCGGATGTCCAAGCTTTTTGCAAGACATCTGCTAAGAACCATCATAACACCCCCAGGGAGTCTCCAGCGCTATCCCCTCTGAATCTACAGGCCACAGACTGAAGCAAAGTATAATGAGCTGAGGTTTCTTCAGGGGGGTTGAATTGATATGCTTGCGGCCAGATGGTGCCTGTGGGCTGTCCACTGAATGCATCCGATACTTCTGATTGATCAGATGTTTCCCCCCTTTATCCCCAACGATTATCCTTTATCCTGATCGTTAACTGTTTGAATGAGCCTATCAAGGGAACATGCTGTGGAGGTGTTGCCCACCTTCTGTGGTGTACGCCATCATGTTTATTTGTTTGTATTGGGTATTTATGTCATTTTTTTCTCATGTGGGTCATCGCTGGGCACTGTTTTGCCTGGGCTGGGTTGGGGGAAGTGATTGGGATTGGGTTGTTTTTTGTGTTTATGATTACACATCATGTTGTGAGGATGACTGTCATGCGGCACTCAGCAGGCTTGACAAGACGATTGTAGATAATGCCCCCGGCCTGTATCCCTGCAAGAGGTGGACTAGAGGTCCCAATTATGACCTGGAATATTAGACGCATTAACAACCCTGCAAGGGTAAACAGGTGCGGCAGTACCTGGTTAGGCATAGGTTAAAAATTGCATTTTTGCAGTAGACACACCTGCTTTTCCCGAGCTCCCCCATTACTTACACCTCGGGGTCCACATAGATATTTCTCCACTTACAGTTCATATTCCTGTGGGGTATGCATCCTAATACTGCTCTGCCCCCTTTTCTTTTATAGACAGTAATATAGACACAGAGGGGAGATACGTGGCAGTTACCAGCTGACTAACTGATCAAACCGTGTTGCTCTTAAATATCTATGGGCCCAACACTGACTCGCCTGATTTTATTAATGACTTAATAAAAGTTTTTGAGAAAGTAGATACAGACCATATCATAGTTTGGGGGTATCTCAAATTATGGTTCAATCCTTAAGCCTCATGCAACACACATAATGTGTGACATCTGTGATTCCGTGATACTGACATGCTCGGCTCCCAGGACACACTTTTAATTCTGCACCCCATAGCACCTGGTCGCAACTTGATTATTGGTCCCATTCTCTTTCACTCTTCCCCTGGCTTGGTGAGATGAGATGCTCTCCCCGCATGCTGTTGGCCCATGCCCCAGTGTGTTAAGTTTTAAACATGCCACTTCTCAGCAGTCGGGCCAAAACATGCTGGTATCCTTGAAATGCTTTACTTGACTTGGCCTTCCACGAGGAACTTGGGACTGCCGTCACTGACTATTTTGAACTCAACGAAGGCTTGGTGGCTACACAGGCCACCCTCTCGGAGGCCCTCAAAACCTATATCCGTGGGGTATTTATAGCTAAGCAGTGCGGCATACTACAAAATATACGCCGTTCCTTGGTACAAATGGAAGTCGCTCTTCAGTGTAAAGATGCTGCCACCCCTTGGAGTTTTAATGACAACCAACTCCACCTCTGTGCTGAGACGATGGAGGAATTCCGCGAATATGCTGAACATGAAGTGCATTTCCTATGTAAATATACAAGGCCCCACTGCTATAGTGAGGGCAAGCACCCAGGACGCATATTGGCGAGAATGCTCCTCCTCCAGAGGTCATCCGGTTACATACCGGAGCTCACACTGGAGGACGGGGCCCGACAAATAATGGTAGGGTACTGGCAGAACTGCTGCATTTTTACACCCAGCTACACACCTCTAAGTATGCAGAGTATGGCAGCGCCCAGGTGGACTACCTCTCTCAGGTGACTATGGTCTGGCTGTCTGCTCCACAGCAACAATTTTTGAGTGCACCAATAGCTGTTGAGGAAATCATCTCCGCAGTAGAATTCATGGATGGGTTCGAGGCCTCATGGTATTGTTTTACAAAACACACCAACATCTTGCTCCCTGCCTTTTACAGCTTCATGCTGAATCACTTGAGACAGGTGTACTACCCCCCAGGGTTTGTGAAGCAATCATAATTCAACTATTAAAATCTGGGAAGAATCCCTCACAATGCCAATCCTATAGACCACTGTCTTTACAGAATTTTGATAACAAAATTCTCGCTAAGGTTCTTGCTACTAGATTGTCTCTTCTTGAAACCATTATCTCTCCTCTCCAGTCATGCTTTATTCTGATTTGATCCACTTTCATACATTTGCATAAGTTATTTTCCATTTTGAACATAATATCTCCCTGCAGCAGTGGCTTTACTCAATGTGGAGAAAGCGTTTGATTCTCTTGAGTGGCCTTTTCTTTTTGCAACACTGCAGAATCTTGGTTTCCCACTTGGGTTCCCGTCCCTGATCAAGCTTCTATACTTACAACCTGCGGTTCGTATTCTTGTCAACGGCTCTTTGACATCTGCGTTCACTACTGCCAGGGGCACCAGACAGGGGTGCCCACTCTCCTAACTGTTATTCATTATTGCCATGGACCCATTAGTGTGACATTTACAAGAGAACCATGTGGGCTACAGTTCAACACAGGCCCTGCTGCTTCAACCACTTTACTTGGATAACATAATGAATTTCCTTAGACACCCTTCCACGAATCCTCATCATGTTATTCGGGAGATCCAGAGATTCAGTCGTTTCTTGGGTCTCCTGATCAACTGAAGCAAATCCAATCTCTTTCCACTGACAGTGGCCATGCAGCAGTTTCAAAGCGATCTCCCATTGCAGTGGATGGAAGACACCATCAAATATCCCGGTATCCATATCCATTGTGATAAGTAAGAGGTCCTTCTCCTGGAATATGGTTCAGCTGTGAGTTGATTAACAACACAATTTGAGAGATGGATAAAGTTTCCGTTGTCATTGGCTTGCCATGTGGCCATCATTAAAATGGTCGTCCTTCCCCGATTTCTTTCTTTCTTTCTTTCTTAATATTCCTGTTCCCCTCTAAAGCTTTTTTTGCCATGTAGCAAGGTCTTCTGTTGCGATTAATATGGGTGGGCTGCAGACTGTAGGTTGGTTGGCAAGCGTTGTTCCTTCCCTTTGTAAGAGGTGGCTTCGGTGTAGCACACTTTCACCTTTATTGCTTGGTCCCTCAGTGTCAATACATGTACCATTGGTACCATAGAGACGCTTGCCTTCCTTATGGCTGTATTGACTGGGATTTGGCAGGTGATACACCATTGAATGCCATCCTTCCCATAGGGATACCATTGGAACCCAAGGACATAAAGCCACTCTCCACTACCTGTTGGGGTTGGCGCCATCTGATGCGCTTTCTGGGAATGGGGCAGTTATACTCCTCTGCTCTACTGCTTGCAGATAATCACTGGCTCCCTCCAATGGCAGAAACTATTGTCAGGCATACTCTGAATGGTAATGCGCTGTGTAATGCCCAGCATGAGTCAGCATTCTAGTGCTGAGCCTGTAACTACACTGAACACCCACCCACCACTGATGTCACTGGTCAGGTGACACAGCTTGAATAAAAGAGACCGAGCCCACGTGCTCTGGGCCAGTTGCACCATGCAGCCAGTGTGTCCGTGTCGCAGTTCTTTATTAGCATGAGGGCCTAGGGCCCATCCAGACTTTACAATGGCGATGAGAGCAGAGCTGTGCCCAGCGTGCCACAGCTAAAAAAAAAAAAAAAAAAAAAGAAAACTTAAAGGAAAAGGGGAAGAGAGAGCTGCCTGCAGCAAAGGTAAACCCCCTGAGATAGAAGCCGGCCGCCGAGAGGCCCACGAGGCGTGTGTCGAGCCCCGGGCCTGGAGAAGGAGGAGGTGACCGGGAATCCACCCCGCACCTCTTCAGCCTGCTGAATGCCGCCTTGCCGTGGCGGTGCCCCCAAGAGAATAAGCAGACCGGCCAGAGCCCACCTGTACCGGCCGCAAGTGAGCCTGAATAAAAGTGCGAACCGACCGGAGCCCACCCGCGTCGGCCGCGAATGTGCCCACCTATGCTGAAGCCCTCGCGGAGCCCACCCGCGGATCAAGAGTGGCCCGTTGGCCGAAAGTGAGCCCATACGTATGCGGAAATCAAAAGCGGAGCCCACCCGCAACGATCACAACACTCATAATGGCAGCCGCCTGCTAGTGCGCCGCCCGGGATGTGGGCAAAGCGGAGCCCACCCGCTATAGACATAAGCATTGCCCGATAATCAAGCAGGACTCGCGGAGCCCACCCACAGCCTGCCTGCAGCGTCCCCCGCCGCGTGTGTGAAGTGCTGCGGCGGGGGGGAGTGAACTTGAAAGAGAGCGCCCGCAGCGTGTGACGAGCTGCCGGGCGCCGAGTGATCTTCAGCGGAGCCCACCCGCGATTAGCTTGGTCTTCAGCGGAGCCCACCCGCTGTATAGCGTTGTCACCCCGTCCCGCGCCGCGTGTGACGTGTGGCTGCGGCGGTGGGGTGAGGGAAAGGAGAGATCCAGCGCCCGGGCAGCAGCCGGGAAACGAAGCGTCAAGCCCCCTACGCAGCATAACCAAACACTCACCGCAGAAGGGAAGTCATCAAGCACAGCGACCGGCAGAACTCAACCCCCACAGGAGCAGAGACTGCCCCAGCTGAGAAGGGAAGGAGCGCCCGCAGCGTGTGGTAAGCTACAGGTCGGTAAAATTCTACACGGAGCCCACCCGCATTAAGTTGGCTGACAGAGCCCTAGCACAAGTGCCTAAAGCAGAGCCCACCCGCTGATTCTGAAGCCCGGTGTCTGTGCCTCAATCTTCGCCCGCTTCCCCAGCACAGCCCATGGAGGAGGGAGAGGCAGCTGCGAGGGACAGGATACCCCGGAGACGTTTGCCAACAGAGCCCTCCCCCTGCCTGGACAGGGAACAGACTGCAGTGAAGGGCGACGAACCACAGAATGAATGGCTGGCCGCTGCAGCATATCCCTAAGCACTGCATGTGCATTTCACTTTGCTGCATGGCCCAAAACAATAAAAGACAATACAGATACACTCACCAGCTGTAAGTGAAAGCGGGTCTGATGCACGATCTAAAAGGAATCACTAACTGCAGCCTGGAGAAGCTGCCGTGTCAACAGAACTCTGGATGGTAGAAAGCAGCAGAGCCATCTAGTGGCCATTTTGAGTAACTGCGCCCCCAACATGTAGGAATTGAGCAAATGATGGCAGAGTGAGAGGCTCCAACGAAAGAAAGGACATGTAACCTGTTCAGGCCAGATCTGCTCCAGGTACCAAGGAACAGCCCGCAGCATCCCTGAACAGCTTTGCCCGAGTGACGCCCAGAGACGGATAGAGAAACCACCTGCTGGCAGGTGGCTACTCCCAAGAAGAGTGGAACGCACCACAAAGCACAAGGAAGGTTTGCAGCAAAAGACTACGAAGGGCAGCAACCTGCCCGCAGTCACGTCCAAAGTAGTATACAAGCCATCACACCGCCGAGGAAGATAAAAGGTAATGGCGCAGGAGCGCGCCAGAAGCACAAAAGAGCGCAAAGACAACCCCAAGAACGCACCAGGAAGTGCGAAAGCGCATGACGCAACTGCGCAGCAGTGCAGACCGCACTAGCCCAAAGCAGCAAGTCACAAGGAAGATACTGCGAAGGAAAGAAAATGCACAGACAAACCGCAGCAGTGAGGATCCAACACAGAAGCAACATGACCACTCAGCCTGGTCACCAAGCATGAAGCCGGCCAGCCAGATGGCCGCACCAAGAAGTCGACCAGCCAGATGGTCGCACCGAGAAGCCTACCTGTCAGTGATCGGCAGAGGGGACCAGCACGAGGTCCAAGAAGTTCAGACAAGGCGCGGTCCGAGGACATGGACCCACGAACCTCAACCCCATAATTAATGAAAGCGACAGAAAGAGGAAGTGAAGGTCGTGACGCTAACCTGGGAAGTGAGTGACAAGAAGACAGTGTCCTAGGACTAGGACAAGGCCAGGAAGACACGTGCAGAGTGCGAGCGCTGCATGGGGAAACCTGGCCAGAGAAGATGAAGAAAGGGGGACAGGGTACGTCGCGAGAAGAGGAGAAGAGAAGAAGAAAGATCAGAGTGGCACGCCGCCACCGAGGAAAGGAAGAAAGGAGAAGTCAGAGTGGCACGCAGCCACTTCAAGAAGAAGGAAGAAAGAACAGAGTGGCCACCGCCACTAAGAAGAAAAGAAGAAGGGAGAAGTCGGAATGGCACGCTGCAACTGCAAGAAGAAGCCGCCCCTGCGGAAAGAAGCAAGGTGACAGGCACTGGAACACCTGAGTGCAATGGAAGACAAGCCTGGCAAGAGCACCGGCAGCGCAGACCAAAGACAACCACCTACGAGCCATCCATCCACATGGCGAACGCAGAAGAGAGCAAGCTAGACTGTTGGCGACATCTACCTCTGGGGTTGAGCGGAAGATTGGATGGCGAGACTGCTCAGACCTCCGGAGGCTGAGGAACTGACCACCTCACACCAGCCCGTGGCAACCCAGAATCAGAGGCCTCAAGGGACTCTGGTGGCAGCAAGTCCCGCACGGGAGATAGGTCTACAGAAGCGCGTCTGCAGGACCCAAGGGGATGAAAGCCTCGCGAGCAATGAGAAGAGTCTACAACTCAACCTTCAGGTGGAACTAGGACACGACGGTGAGGCTCGTGGAGCGTCCTGCTCAAGGCCCGAAGGCCATGGTGGAGCAACACGACCGAAAACACCAGTCCAGTGGAAACCTGGCAAAGAGGTTCTCCTGGATATCTGGTGAGAGAGGAATCCCGGCGAGAGGGGCATCCTAGTGAGAGGGATGTGTGCACCTACTCTATTCACCTGCCAAGAGTCAACACTAAAGCCTGCCCGGAAAACATCACAAAGCCAGAAGAGAGAACAAAACCAGAAGACTGTTGACACCTGTGTCATCAATTTATATCTCATCACCAACGGAGCGAAGCAAAGGCAGGGCTGAGAACAGCGGACAGACAGCACAGACAAAGAATGAACCCGCCGAACAACTGCGAACCGTGCCACCGAGAACTGTTAGTCCTGAATGCAAGAACTATACTGCCTGCGGCTTGCAAGCAGCCAAAGAGACTCGTTTTGAAAGCGCAAGTCCAATGGTACATTTCTATGTTTTCTTTCCCCCTCAGGTTTTTGGACTTTTTTCTGTTTGGTTTAATTTTTACCCAATTTGGGGAGGGATGTAATGCCCAGCATAAGTCAGCATTCTAGTGCTGAGCCTGTAACTACACTGAACACCCACCCACCACTGATGTCACTGGTCAGGTGACACAGCTTGAATAAAAGAGGCCGTGCCCACGTGCTCTGGGCCAGTTGCACCATGCAGCCAGTGTGTCCGTGTCACAGTTATTTATTAGCATGAGGGCCTAGGGCCCATCCAGACTTTACACGCTGCACACCACTGGAGATCTGTTCCAGGGGGCCATGCTATTCCCAGGGCAGAAGACACACGTTTTGCCACTGCAACTCAACTCAATAGGTTCATTTTGCATTGTATTCAGAGTGCCTTATGGACCCAGACACCCTTGTACCCCATTACCCCGATGACTTCACTGCCTCACTCTTCTTATAGAGGATGGCAGTGGTGAACACTTGGTCTCTAGGTTGTACCGCACATATCTAGATACGTTACCTACTGCGTACGACAGACTGCGTGAGGCAAGAAGAGGGGTCCTGCAGCACCTTTTGACAGACGATGTCTGGTATTACTGTTGCCTCCGTACGAAATTAGTGTACCCCATTAATAAACATAAACTGCTGCATTTTGAATTTCTCTGACGCACCAATATGACTTCCACTCTCATAGCCAGGATCGACTCCACCCGCGACATGTCCCAAATGTAGTGCCGGGGACGCAAAGTTCTTTCACTTGGCATAGATGTGCCCACACATTAGCAGTTACTGGTTTTACATTTGTACATGACTTTTTCAGATATTGGAGGTGGCGCTGACACCCGGGCCCCTGCTGGTGGTACTGGGATATGTGCATGGCATCCCAAAGGAGCACTTCGCAACAATTGCACTTTCATTGGTGAAACGGGAGTTGCACTGTGTTGGGTGAGCGGTCTCCACCTCACTAATGCACAATGGCTTAAAAGTCCTATATTTTGTGACACAACTAGTGAGCTATATGCCTTGGTGCAGCCCCCCACATTTCGCCCACGTAATGTCTGGTACTCTCTCCACAATCACCTACAGCACTCTGGACCGGCCCAACAATATTGATTCCCTGGGGTCCATGCCTCTATGTCATGTATGCATTGCAAACGCTGTTACTGTTAGTCCGCATTTCGCACCATGTGTTTCCCTTCCCTCTAGATCCACTGAGGTCACAGTAGACCAACTCACCACATGGTAATAAATGTCAGGTGTGCCTGTTGGGCATTGTTCTCACATACTGATTTGAACATAATGTGTAACATGTCTCCTCAATATGTCAGTGGAACAATTATGAAATGTATTACTCTTTATATTTGCTAAAACCGCAAACTGTACATTTGTCACTGAACATAGTGTTGTTTTTTGTAATTGAAAATGATAAATATATATATATATTTTTTTTTAAAGGAAAGCAACAGGTCTAAACTCCCCACTAGTCCACACAACAGGCCCACAAAAAGTCGGCCAATGCACTGACCTGTAAAACCACCCTTTGGGGAACTGCCTGATTGCCCTAGAGGCCAATCCGACCCTGGCAGCAAGCAATGATGTTTTGTTGTTGGTGATAATTAGGTGTTGTGATTTTGTTGGGTCTAACCGGGGGTCTAGCTAAAATGATTACATGATACCAGAGTTTTTTTACTTGCACATTGCCCAGCAGGTTTACCCGTGTGTAAATCAACTGACAACATAGTGTGGTACTAAAATCCCTCTGCTGGCTTATCTGAACTTTGTTGGGTGGGTGGATATTATGGAGTCTGCTTGGAAGTGTGCTGTTCTGTAACGATAAGAGGTGTTGGTGTGGGTGAATGCTATGGTGGGTCTGCTGATTTTTTTAGTGGCATTTCTTCACACATGTGGGTAGTGTACGATGGATATGAAGTGTTATAAAATGCTGTCTTGAAATTCTGTGTGTATTGTTATCGTGTGGAAAGTGCTACTGGAAGCTCGTTGACACCTAATGTCACCATTCATTCTGAGATACAGTGCCACACCGATTTTGGAGGAAATGGGAGTTTCTGCCTGAATTGTCATTTTAAGTGGTGGTGTAATTCCACATACAGTATCAGTTCACCTGTTTTTCTAAGGACACCGTTTACTAGGGCATAGTTAGCAGGATGTGTTCTCAGAAAACATACCAGATTCAGTTTTCCTGAATAACTACCTTAAATTGGTGTGGCCACACTGATTTCCCTCGTAATTCCCCATTACACAAAACCCTGTAACTTCTAATCTCATGGCTAACATGACTTGGTCAGGCCCCTGTCTCCATCGGAAAAGGTAAAAAAAAAAACGAGCCATGTTTGATAAAATAAATTACATTTGCCCCTGAAATTAATAATGAAATCAAAAGCACCCTTTTCCAATTTTCCATGTTAAGGACAGTCCACCCACATCCACAGTCCAATCATTTTCCAAACTCTTAAGAGCATTAGTACCAGGACGGTTGGATTACTGTAATTCTGCCTGGTACAGGCCTGAAAAAAGTCACAAATGTGTGACTTACAAAGAATCCAGAACTAAACAGCCAGACTGTACCAAAATTTGTAAAAGCAGGACCACGCTACCCTGATGAAGATGTCCCTCACTGACTTCCTGTACAACAAAGAATCCAATCCAAGATACTAAGAATCACGCATAAAGCTGTCCATGGCTGAGACCCCCATATATGTGAAAGCTGATTCCTCAATAGAGACTATCCCTCTCTGACCCAGAAATCAAGCAATTCAAACCTATGGGGTTCTTGCAAAACCAAGCACTGCAGAGGCTGCTCACAGACTTTTTATGAAGCATCATGACAGCTTGGAAGCCTGTAGTAAGTTGACACTACACAAAGTTAAAGTTATGGGTATTTATTAGTAATGTATATTCCGGTGTACCCAGCTGGGTCGCATTCAGGTAATCAACGTTCCAATGCTGCCTCCAAGTTGGCAGCAGAGGGTTAAACCAAGGGCAGGAAATGGGAGGGGGGAAAAAAGGGATATGAGGGAAAGGGTCAAGCTAAGTTACAACACATCTTTTCCCCTAAAGGAACAGAATAGGGAAAGAGTAGAACAAAAGCGGAAAGGTATAAATAGATGACATATGTCCCAGAAAACAGTACACGCAACAATAACAGTATCTGAGGAAAAGAACCTGTAAAGCTAGAGCCCGAAGGACAGGATCACCACATGCTATACTGCTGGTGCCATGCAGGAACGTATTTTTTCCTTTGGCTCTCCCTGCGGTGCCCCATCTCCCTTGCTCTGTCGCTTAATCCTGCCCTGTCTTGCCTTAACCAGTTTCCTTCTGTTGTAGTAGGGACCACTCTATCCTGACTCCACACCCTGCCATCCTGCATAACTACCACATTGCTCTTGACCTCTCTTATCCTCCCTGGAGGGTAAAACCTGTCTTCACTTTTCCCCATTCTGTCAGGTTTCCTGATGTACACCATTTGTCCACTACTTAGTTTCTTTTCTCTCGCTCCCCATTTCTTGTCATACCACTCTTTATATTTGTCTTGCTTGTCTTCAATTCTCTTCTTCACTTCTCCAGAGTCTATTTCTAGACGACCTCCTCTCTTCATCCACTGTGGGGACAGTTTGGATCCTGCTTTCCTACCTCTCATTAGTTCAAAAGGTGTATGCCCTGTTGTAGAATTAGGGGTGGTATGATAAGCCCACAAAGTTTCCACAATCGCATCTTCAATATTTTTTCCTGATTTTCCTGCCAACTTGATGCTTTCTTTTAGTAGCCGATTCGCCCTTTCCACTTTGCCATTGGCCTTTGGGCAATACAATGGTGTGCGGACGTGGGAAATGGAACAGTCTTTCAAAAATTCAGTCATTTCTTCCGAAAGCAGCTGGACCCCATTGTCTGTTATTATTGTAGCGGGAAACCCCTCTCTCGTGAACACCTCCTTCAAGAAACTTATCAAAGCCTTGGTGTTGATGTTAGCCACGAACTTATGAGAGATCCAGTTAGTATAATAGTCTATCAGCACCAATAGATACATCTCCTGTGATCCTCTTTCATGAATTGGTCCTGTGATATCAAATCCAAGCTTACACCATGGCGCTTCTGGAACCTCCACTGGTATTAGTGGAGCGTGCTTGGTGATTTTTGTCTTGTCGCTGATGCTGCAGGCATAACAATCACGAACTTTCTCTTCCATTTCACGGTCCATCTCTGGGAACCAATAATCCGCTCTTAATCTATTCTTGCACAAACTTCTGCCCAGATGGCCTTCATGAGCTAAGTTGATGATTTGCTGCCTCACACCTTCAGGTGGCACTAGTTTCCCTGACTTCATGATATTGTTAGCCTCAATAGAGAGATCCTCTCTTACATTCCAAAATGGTTGGATTTCTCTTTCCAGCTCCTTGCACTTCTTCGGCCATCCCTTGACGATGTATTCCTTGACTTTCTTCAGAGTCTCATCTTTTCTTAAGTTCTCTTCCCACTCTTCCTTCATCACAGCCGTAACACCTATCTCCAAGATTTCATCGTGCACACACTCTTCAGCTGCTTCCTCGGAGACAGGAGCCCTTGAGAGGAAGTCCGCCACTCTGTTAAGTTGTCCAGGAATGTAAACTGCTCGAAAATTATACCCCTGTAGGCCCAAGACCCACTTGGCTATGGGTGGGGTCATATCCTCCATGTTCTTCTTGCTGAAAAGTGGGATCAATGGCTTGTGGTCCGTGTGTACCTCAAATGGTACTCCCCACACATAGAACTTGAAGTGTTTGATGGCCCAGTACACTGCCAGAGCCTCCTTTTCCACTGTAGAATAATTCGCTTCTGGGGAAGTAAGTGTCCTTGATGCAAAAGCTATCACCTTGAGTTGTTTTTCCACCTTCTGTGATAATGTTGCTCCTATTCCCTTGTTGCTTGCATCTGTGGTTATTACTATTTCTTTTTCCTGATCAAATTTGCCAATGAAAGGGGCCTGAATTATGGCATACTTTATGTCTCTAAAGGCCTCTTCCTGCCTTTCACCCCACACAAACTTGCTGTCTTTCTTCACCAATTCTCTCATGGCATGCGTTCTGATTGCAAAGTCTTTAATGAACTTAGCCATGTATTCTACCAGACCAAGGAATGACGACAATTCCTCCTTGTTTGAGGGTGTTGGTGCATCTCTGACCGCATTAACCAAATCACATTTAGGTTTAATTCCTTCTTCGGAGATGGTATGTCCCAAGTAATTCACGGAGCTCACACCTAATTTGCATTTGCTCAGCCTGGTGGTGAATCCTACATCTCTAAGCTTCCTTAACACTCCTTTCAAGTTCTCACTGTGTTCTTCCTCGCTTGAACCATAGGTGAGAATGTCATCTTGGAAGCACATGGTTTTTTTGCATTCCCTTAGCACGTGCTGCATTACCCTTTGGAAGGCTGCAGCCGCCGACGCCAAACCAAAAGGCATCCTTAAAAATTTGAAATTGCCAAAAGGTGTGGTAAACGCTGTCAAGGACTGCGAATCTGGATGTAGCTCTATCTGATAATAGGCTGAGGATAAATCCAGCACACTAAAATACCTCGCCCCCTGTATGGTAGTTAACATCTCTCCAATTCTTGGAAGGGGGTACCGGTCTACAAAAATGTTCGCATTCAAGTCTCTCAGGTCCACACATAACCTGATGTTCTTACCACCATCCTTGGTCGTGATCACGACTGGAGCCAACCATGCAGAGGTCTCTATTTCTTTGATCACTCCTTGACCTACTAGTTTGTCCAATTCGGCTTTCAATGGTTCTTTCATGCGTAGGGGTATGGAACGTGTTTTGTGTATCACAGGCCTTGCCCCCTCCTTCAGTGTAATCCTGTGCATATAGTTCTTTAACACCCCTAACTTCTCACTAAATACTTCTTCAAATTCCTGGATAACCTCATCGGCCACAGTAGAGGGTTCCACCAAGAGCACCTGTTCCTTGTTGTTGGGGTCCAATTTGATACCCAGATCCTTCTGGTGCTTCCAACCCAACAGATTAGAACCCCTCCTGGCTACATACACTGTCCCCACTGTGTGCCTATCTTTAAAAGTTATTTTCATTTTTGCCATTCCCTCTAGCGGTATGCGCTCCTTATAGTAACCAACGGGATTTATATCTGCTCTCTCCAAAACTACCCCTTGTCCCGCAAACTTTTCCTCAAACTCCTTCTTATCTATGAGTGTGTATCGGGAACATGAATCAGCAAAAACTTCAAATTTTTTCCCATCCAAGGTAATCTCACATTTAGGATGTTCATTACATTCACTCTCCTCCTCATCCCCCACCTGGAAAATAAACGTCTTCTCCTTAGCATCCTCAATTTCAACATTTTCCACCATGTGTATTTTCTGATTTACATTTTTACACACCTTCGAGAAATGTCCTCTTTTGTTGCATTTCCTACATAGGGTGTCCTTGGCAGGACACTTCCAGCTATTAGCCAGATGATTAGGGCTACCACATTTGTAACATAACCATCCCTGTGGGTTATTGCGCTGACCGGATTTAATTTTCTCTCCCACCTTGCAAATTGTCTCCCCCTCTTGTGCCCCTTTACTCTCATTCCTTTCCCTCGAAACCCCATCATGTATCCTCATCTCTTTCATACACATGGCTGTATGCTCTAACCCCTTAGCTATGCTCAAAGCCTCTTCCAGGTCAGGATTTCTTGTAAGAAGCTCCTCTTGAATCCTAGAGTCATTCGTGCACCTTACAATCTGGTCCCTCACCATAGAGTCTGTCAATGCCCCAAAATCACACGTAGCCGCTAAGCCCTTAAGAACAGCTACATAGTTTGTGACTTTCTCATCTTTCTTCTGGACCCTTTTATAGAACTTATGCCTTTCCAGCACAACATTGAGCTTCATTTTAAAATGTTCTTCTAATTTTATCAAGGTATAATCATAAACATTCACCCCTTCAACCTCTTCTTGTTCGTCATCTACTAACCTTCCTGAAATATCTTCAAACACCTTTCTTCCTTGTATTCCCAAATTGTGTAACAATATATGTTGTTTCCTTACATTGTTATAATTAGCTCCCCCTATTGCAATGAGATACGACTTGAAAATCCCCACCCATCTCTTCCAAGGTATTTCCGGCTCTCCTAGCTCATTCAGAAAAGGTGGGGGCTGGCTCATACCTGCACCTGCCATGGCCATACAGTTGAGGGCTAAATATGCTTGCTTACAAACAAACTTCAATGATCTCAAATTTGAGGAAGTAAATGCAATAATGTAAATATGTATATGTTTTTTTTTTTTTAAACGAATAGGTACCCACATGCATATACTAGACACTGGAAGAAAAACGATGTAGTGCTCCCCAGGATTGAATGAACCAGTATTTTACCCTTATACTGTCACTAACACCAGGCTTAAATATCCCTCAAGTCCCCTTTCTGTCTCCTTAGTTTTAGACAGCAAAGGAAATGGGCGGGAACTTCCTGAGGTGGGCGCTGTCGCTTTCCTTCTGCCTCACCGAGATAGGAAGCGCGAGCGCCGGTAATTGTTCTCTCTCACCAAGCTGACGTGGGAGGCTTGAAGGGAAAAACAAACGTTCCGCCTGCAATCTGCCTGGGAATGAGGGTAGAAGTCACAGATCTGAACCGTCTCGCCTCACCAATTCGCTGCTCCTCTCGAAATCACGGCTTCTCTCCGCCTCGGGACTCGACTGAGACAGCGTCTCATTAATCACCCCCACAAACAGCACAGAGACACTGTGGGACACGAACCACTTGCGCAGTAAATCATTGGGACGCAGATGTCCACACGCCAAGCTATGTCGAACGCCTCGGCTGGAGTCAGGCACTTCTCACAAGCAATTATTGAAAGAAAAAGTCACTCCGCTCCTCTCAACTTGCTTCCAACAAATGATCGAACCTTAGATAAAGTAGTCGGGACCTCCTGCCAGCTCCGCCGCAAATCACTAGGATAACTGCATCCGTCCCGAAAACTGGATTCCTCCCCTTAAATCAATCAAGCTTCTGCTTTCGATCGCCATCCGGAGGAGGAACAGCTGAAAAGGCTCACAGAGAAAGCGCAGTACAGAGGTTTGTGGTATATAAATAAATAATACCGGATCTATTTTTGACTGGACATAGTAATAACAGATAGCTCAATAAATAAGAGTCAAGATTCGAGGTAGTAGGAGTTTGCAGGTTTAATACAGCATAAGGACAGGAACAGGACAACCTGCACAGGAATAGGATGGCAGCGCTGCCGGGGGCAGGATCGGTGTCGGCGTTGGCGTTGGCGTAACATTTAATAACAGTGCACAAGTATATATACTAAAACAATTGCATTACAATACATACAATAGGCGGAGCAGTGGGTGGGGTCAGTAACAGTCGCGAAAGATAAGGGTGAAAGTGGGTGTAACAGGAGGCGTATACATAGACATGTGATGTAAACGTAACAGAATATGTCATAAATGGGGCGGAAACATGGAGGGGGCTACCTGAGGAGCCGGGACCTCTAACCTGGTGGTGCGCGCAAACTGACAATGACGTGTTACTAGGAGAAGCTGGGGGCTATGACTTCTGCGCTAGGAGCAGAGACTGAAGTCTGGAGAGTCAGGGCGACATGTACCTAAACACTATCTAGTATCTGATGTTTAGAGAACATGTTGATATAAACTAAAAGTTATCGGGGTAAAGGCTAACGGACTCTAAGACTGGTGCATGCATTATTCTACATGTAGTGCGTGTTGAAGAATATGAAATGACCATTAATACAGTATTTCTCTTACATGGAGACGTAAAGGCTAGACGATGACTGAAACTATTGATGCGATTCAGTAGCTTAGGAATGCAGAGAAGGAGGGCTGGACTGATAACTAGAATCATAACATTCTCTTGGCAGACTAGCAGGCAGAGCCAGGCCAAGCCGGGCACTGTGAGGCAGGAAGTAAGTGAAGGGTCAGGAATACAGGTGGGGGCTGTATCGCTCCTCAGCGAGGGCTCAGGAGACAGGAGCTGAATCTGGTGTCCGGGCCCTTTTGAGGCCTAGAAACGGGGACTTTACAATGAAATAACGTGCACACTGAGAAACGTGGCAACGTAACTTTACATAGGCCTAATACTCGTAGCTTTCACGAGAACTGGAAACTGGCATACTAGAGATGGACACAACTGTAAGTGCGTCTTTAATCGAACATGGGGAATACATATGCATATTAATCATGCACACATAACATAAGATGGGGGACACGTAGGGACACAGAACATGGCAAAATTTACTTTTCCACATTCCCTCCTTGTCACTACGTTTCCATCAGGAAACATCAATATTCATGATACCATCTATTATTTCATACAGTATCATTTGCTTGTCTCGAATTTTCTTGGAACTGGATTTAGAACGGGACTTGGGACTAGGAATACAAGAGGTAGCACAAATGCCGCAAATCGCAGGGCCACATTGTATACAGAGGCAGCAACTAAATATGATCGCTACTGCAATACCTAGAAAGGACAACACTTTCCATCCCCAGGCGGAAATTATATTCCAGAACCAACCGGACCATGTCCAGGTGCCTGGATTTTGGTGTAACAGATGGGCAATTTTATGGAGTCTGGTTATAGCTGAATAAACAGACGGCGCGTTATTAGGAATGAAAATGCAGCAACTAGATCCGATGACTCTACATGCCCCGCCCCTATCGGCCAGTATGACGTCAAGGACGAGACGATTCTGGAGCACGACAATTCTCATAAAGGATTGCTCTTCGGTTAAGTTACCTAGAGCAGAGGTAGTCTCAATCACTACTGCTTCAAGTGTTCTGGTTAATCTACGTATCAGTTTACTATTCACGACAGTACCTAAGTAGGGAAAGACACCTTTATTGATATCTATGTATTGTTCTAGAGCAGTTTCAGTATAATCAACAATCGGGAGGTCTCTCTTGTGTCTAGTATGTACTAGGTGGGAGTTCCTATGATAGTCAGGTGGGGCTAGAAAAACTGGTGGCAGTAGGAAGGCAATGTAACAGGTTCCCTCCCAATCGAGGGGCAGACGAACATATGCGGTCTGACCACAAACAAAATAAGAATGACGTGAAGCTTTGAAAATAGATTTCCCACTGTCACTATACTTGACAATAGTAGTACAATCACTATGTCCTACATGTACGGAACCATTATTCCTGACACATAATTCGCCTTTGACTGGTAGTACTGACATAGCAGGTAAGTCTGGAGTAGTATCAGACTGAACATTCAGGACCATGAAATTCGAAGAATAATTACCCAAATTATAAACTTCATTTTCTAGATCTAACCCTGTTCTGTGGGGAAGACCTTGCTTGTCTGGAGAACATGTACTGTTCAGAAAGAACATATCATTTGGGGATGACGTTAACGTGGACCATGCTCCACATGAACCGTTATGTGAAAATGGATAAGGAAAGAGTGGTAGAACTCCCTTCGGTGTCTGGAAAGGGGGGAGTCGACCACACACCCAACAATTAGTGGCATTGCTGGTCTGGTGTGAATAATGTAACATGCGGATAAAGGAATTATTTCGCATAGCAAGACGATAAGATAGTTCATGAGGAGGCAGATCACTAAACGTATGCTCTACTGTAGTATTAGAACACTTGTTTACATGAGAGACTGGAAAATATAAATACAATGCATAACTTATGCAGGTAATCATAAGGCTGAGATATAGCAGAAAACATAAAATAATAATGCAACTTTTAGAGTTCTCACTAACTCTCTCTCTATGGGGGTCTATTTTATACATGTCAGAAACCGGTCTAACCGTTTCACCTAGGGGAGGACTTAGACAATCAAACTGGCTGACTTATTTTACTAGACCTTAATTTTAACTTATACTCCTGCTGCGGAGTTTTCTCTAACAGGGAGAGTTTCGTATCAATGTCATTTGCGGGACAGTCCTTGAGAATAGTACTTTGGCAGTCTTTAAAATCCTCGGAAATGTTCTTGGAAACGGTCTTTAGTCCATAAAACTTCTTTACATGTGACAAATGCACCCAGCCCTTCCTGCCTTCCAGCTTGACGACAGTACGGGTGGCCAGGAGGACTTGCTTGGGCTCCTTCCAGCGGGGCTCCAGCGGACTTGAACGATCAAAGTTCCTTACAAGAACCAGATTTCCGGGAACGATTTCATGCGGTGCCACCTCGGTATTGTCTGGAAATGCGGCGGCAACCTGTGAACGACAAGAGTGTAGGGCAGACATCAAGGAAGCTAGGTAATCTGTCAGCATATTACTTGAAACATCTGTAATACTTCGAGGTCTAGGTGTACCCCACATATTAGGGGGGCGGCCGAATAGGACCTCGTACGGGGACAGACCTGATCTGGAATGTGCGACCATGCGCATATAAAACAGAGCGACTGGCAGAGCAACTAACCAGTCTACACCTTTTTCTTGACAGATTTTAGCAATACGTATTTTCAGGGTCTGATTATGTCTCTCTACGAGACCGGCTGCTTCAGGATGGCGTACACAATGGAACTTCCACTGGTATCCTAACAAAAGGGAAACGTGTTTCATCAGTTCAGATGAGAATGGCTGGCCGTTATCAGAATATACGACCCTAGGGAGTCCGTAGCGGGGGAAGAATTCACGAACCAACTGCTTGGCAGTGGTCGCGGCTGTGTAATCTGGGACTGGATATGCTTCTGTCCATCTAGACAAAGCGCATACAACTACAAGGACATACTTGAAACCTCGACATCGCTCCATCTGAATATAATCCATCTGGAGGACCTCAAAAGGGTGGTCAGGAGGATGGAATCCACCTTGTTCCACCGGGACACTTTTACCTGGATTAAACTGGCAACATATCATACAGGTACGGACTTTCTGCTTGGCTGCAGCTCGTAAATGCTTGTTAAACCAAATGTTCTGGATACTGTCTAACATAGCTTTTTCTCCTAAATGTGCTGGACTATGTGCGGTATTGATAATGACTTGAACCATAGAGTCGGGGAGAAACCATGTGGCTTTTCCCTTCGTTACCCATCCCTGATCTGTCTGGACCCCTCCTTGTTCGGACCATTTCTGGATTTCATCGGGAGTAGCATGTAACTGGATATCTATGACATCTTGAGTAGGGTCCTTAACTTTCATACAGGTAGTCGGATCTGGAGTATGTGTCTGTGTTGGATTAACTGACATGTCTGGAGTCTGTGCTGTAAGCTTGGCTGTGCGATCTGCTAGATCATTACCTTGAGAAATAATGTCTGTAACTTTCGTATGTGCTTTGCATTTCATGATAGCAATAGATGTTGGTAAGTGTATGGCATCTAACAGAGCTTGAATAAGGAGACCATGCTGAATCTTGGTTCCATGAGAAGTCATGAAACCTCTCTCCTGCCAGAGCACTCCAAAGTCGTGTACAACTCCGAATGCGTAGCGTGAATCTGTGTAAACATTAACTTTCAGGTTCTTGGCGTGAATGCAGGCTTGAGTCAGAGCAACTAGCTCTGCTGCTTGAGCAGACAGGGTGTCAATACGGTGTGTTTCTATACCTTCAGTGTCAGTAGTCACTGCATACGCGGCTACTAGTTCTCCTGTACTTGTTCTCATACATGAACCATCCACATAAAGTGTCAGGTCGGGATATGGTAATGGAATATCTGTCAGATCTTGTCTTGGCTTAGTCATAGTATTAACTACTTCCACACAGTCGTGTGTGGCAGGATTCGAAATAACTGACGGTAACAGTGTAGCAGGATTTAGAACGTTGCAGCGTCTGATTTCTATGTGTGGCTGGAACAGTGTCAGTTCATAACCTGTTAAACGTGCAATTGTCAAGTGCTGAGTCTGTGTTCGGTTTAAAAGAACTTCCACGGAGTGTGGAACTTGTACTGTCAAGGAATGTCCTAATACTATGGAATCACTTTGTCTGATAGCTAGTGCTGTGGCTGCAACTGACTTGAGGCACGCAGGCAGACCCTGGGCTACTGGATCTAATGTGCTCGAAAAATAAGCACAGGGCTTGTATTGACCTGCTTGATCTTGTGTAAGAACAGATAATGCTGTACCATCACGTTCTGTGACAAAAAGTGTAAAAGGCTTACTGTAGTTCGGTGTAGCTAGAACAGGAGCTTGGCATAAAGCTTTCTTTAACTCATTGAAACTAAGTGTATGTTCAGATGTCCAAGGGAGGACAGTCGATACGGCTGCCTCCTGTGTCGTTAACTGTATCAGTGGTTTGGCTAGAAATGCATACTGAGGAATCCATTGTCTGCAATAAGAAGTAAGGCCGATAAAAGCACGTACCTCCTTCTGGGTCTTGGGCTGAGGAAGACTCGCTATTAACTGGATACGGTCTGGTGTCAACTGCCTACCCCACTTGGACAGTAAGTGGCCTAAGTAGATCACTTGCTGGACACAGAATTGAAGCTTTGAAGGGGACACCTTGTGCCCCATCTCGGCAAGGAAATACAGAACTGTAAGTGACGCTTGCTCGCAAGCACGTTCAGAACGGGCTGTGATCAATAGATCATCGACATACTGGAGCAGGGCAGTGTCTGTTGGCATGTGAATGTTGTCCAGTTGTCTCTTAAGTGCTTGACTGTAAATGCTAGGACTTTCTGTGAAACCTTGAGGAGCTCGTGTGAATTTATAGCTCCTTCCATTTAAACAAAATCCGAAAAGAAACTGGCTGTCTGGATGAATGGGGACACTGAAAAACGCGTTCTTGAGGTCTATGACTGTGAAAAATGAGGCTTCGGAATCAATGGCTGTCAATAGGGAAGAGATATCTGGGACTACTGGATACTGGGGAATAATACATTTATTGAGTTCTCGAAGGTCAATCACTAATCGATATACTGGGGGTGCATTTGGATCAGTACGTTTCATGACTGGAATGATAGGAGAATTACATACATTGGCGTCAGTTTCTACAACTACTCCTTGAGCCATGAGCTCGTCAATAATTTTGGATAAGGCTGCTACAGCCTCAGGTGGCAATCTGTACTGTCTGATTCGTGGTAACACTACACCTGGCTTGAGAGTCACACGATGGGGTGCGATTTGCATGAAGCCAACGTCAGTTGGACCTTGCGCCCATAGATGCTGCGGAACATTAGACAATCTCGGATCAAAATCTCGTAATACATAGTGACCCTTGAAGTCACGTAAAAACAAACGTATTCCCTCGGGGGAACAACATATGACTGCACCTAATTCTTTCAGTGTCTTAATGCCTAACAAATTTTCTGGACATGACTTCGTAAGTAATAGATCAGTAGTGCGGGACAATGGACCTACTTCTAAAGTAACTGGCTTAGATATCTCGTTTACAATAGGCTTTCCTGAAAATCCAAGGGAAACATTTCTAGAGCCTGAGAGCGGAGCCCCTGGAACTTCGGCGTGACTTATAGTAGTCCTACTTGCCCCTGTATCAATCAGAAACTTTCTGTCTTTCCCTAATACTTGACTATGAACATAGGGACCCTCTTGATCTACAGGAATCTCGATGAGAGGCAAGCCTACCTCCCTCTCTAGGCTGTTTCATGAATACTGTTGATACTCTGGATACTCTGTCTGAGCATACTGATACATCTGCTGTGTAACATGCTGTGTTGCAGCAATAGGCTGCGGTGCTGGAACTGTCTGTTGTGCATTCTGTGGCTGAGAAGTCTGTGAAACTTGTTCTTGTCTAGGCGGACGTGGTCTTTCTTTAGTCTTACCAGTAGCTATATTATGTTTCAGAACTGCACACTCGTTTATGAAATGACCTGGCTGTTTACAATAATTGCATGTCCCTTTAACGGGAGCTGCAGGATGACTGGCTTGATTCGGACCCCTCTTCTGACTGTCTTGTGGAATAGATTGTGCAACTAGTACTTTCATTTTCGTGTCTTTCATACGTTTTCTCTCGTGTTCTTGCTCTTCTCTGATTCTATTCTGATGATACTGGAGCATCTGTAACATCTGGGACGGGGTACTAGCTTGCCATGTACTTTCGACTTTCAAAACTCGATTCTTAACTTGTGGACTTGAATTCTCGACTAATTTAGTAACAAAAAGATGAGGGTATGACTCGCTACTCGTCTTCAATCCACTGTTTATAATAAAACATTTTTCAAATCTAGAATAAAAATCACTAGTATCTTCATCTTGTTTCTGTTTACAGGCTGAGATTGCATCCCAGTCTTCCTTTTTAGTGGCTAACAATCTGGGCAAAACTTGTATTAACAATTCAGGTAATTCTTTACATTTCTCTCCAAGACCGGTACCTGGTACTCGTATCTTATCTTCAGCTTCTAGAACTGCCCAATCGATCTTTTTCTCTCCCACCTCCCATTCTTTTTCCTTGAGTTTCTCATATATGCCCGCAGGCAACAGGACTTTTAACATTTTAATAATATCTGAATACGTATATTCTCCCATACGGAGCATGTCCTTCAATTCTCGGTGGAACTCTGCTGGATCTTTGTCATGACAGGGAATTAATTTCTTCATCTCTAAGAGTTCCATCTTTGTAATCGGGGTGTAAACAAATACTCGTTGCATTTCACCATCTGCTGTCCTGACTGGGTGTACTTCTCGTAACGGATTCTGTCTATCTATGTAAAACGGTTTACTTTCTGGAGGTGAGACATGAACAAAATGCGGGTTCAAAAACATACTATATTTATGGCGCTGTTCTAGAATGACACTAATTAAATCGGTACCTAAACCTTTCCATCTATACTGGAGTAACTCGTTCAGGACATCATGTAACGGACCTGGATCAGAATGTTGACCCTCTTACAATGTGATGAGGTGCTGGATCATATACATACCCACCAGTCGCTGCTCGGCTGGGGGCAATTTTAGAAACATTTGTGCCACTATTTCGTCTGGAAAAGTGGTAGAATCAGTAGTCCATCGGACTGCTGATCGGACTAGTTCTTGTTCATGCATAGTACTTAATTCACTATAACCGATTCGTGATTTCAAAATGTGATCGGTAGCTTGAAATACTTGTTCTAGAGAACCTTGTTCTGGTGCTGGATGATGAAAGATTTTCTTGTGTTCTAGGTGTAAATGGCGGTCTGGAAATCTAGATTTTCCTACATACGCTATTCTGGCGGTATTCTCGTCCTCTACCTCTTCTGTAGGAGAGTCATTCTCTTTCTCGCTTACTTGTGCTGTTTTACGTTGTTCGTGTAACCTTATTATCTCCTTACGAATTTTCTTGTACATACTCTCTATACTACTGATAGTTCTGTGCTTACCCTCGGCTATATTATCACTCCACCTTGTTAGTGTTCTCATTTCGGCCGGATCTTTGGTCGGATAATCTTGTTCCCTTATTAAACAATTAATCAGAAACTTTAATATCATGAGCTGGATCTCAGCTTTCCTTTGAGACATGGCTTCGCCAATACTTTCTGGATCATCCCCTGTACGGATGAAACGATATATTCTGTCTAGATCTTCTTTCATATCCGGTAGGGTGTCCAAATACCCGGTCACCCGTCTTACACGTATGGAGTATATAACCGTACTATCATCGCCTGTGACTGGATCATAGCGGCATTCAGTAAGAGCTCGTCGGATGTCTGCAACGGACTTATATTTGGGCGTACGCTGTAACGCACGTTCATGTAACTCGACTAACGTTACACGTTGGTGTGGCGGCGGGGTACCAGGAGGACCTCCTCCTGCGGCCCCTAAACTAGAATCGTCGACTGATACTCTTCGTGCTGGCAGAGTGGCTGATGTGGCGGGAAGTTGTACTATGGGCTGGACCGGGGGTACCGTAGCAGGTACTGCAAAAGGTGCCCCGGTGTCTGGAGGAGCAGGAATTGCATTATTTACAGGAACTGGCGGAACAGGATTCGCATATTCCGGGACTGTGTCGTCCAAATAGGACGAAATAAAAATATCAGCTGCGGTCGGTTTGTGACGTAACTTGATCGGAACTAAGGGTGGCGGAAAATTACTGGATGCCTCCGGGGTCGCTTTTGGCAAGCCCTCGGCAAGAAGAGGATACATACCCTTAATAAGGGCATTCCTCTGTCTGTCTGACTGTTCGGTTTTAACTCGTTCACCTATCTCGATTAATTCCCTTTCTTGGGCTCGTTCTAAGGATTCTCTACTTAATTCTGACTTTCTGATTTCTTTTTCGGTTCTTTTATGAGATTCTTTGCGCCATAACTCGATGGCGTCTTTCTGTGACTGTCTGGCTTTCTTTTTCCATAATGCTTCTTCTACTCGCATGATGCACTCGGCATCCCACGTACCTGATACGGGCCATCTATACTTTTCTTCTAACTGTTTGGTGTACTCCACCCATAAGTCTAGATATAATATGGCACTTATGCCATGCTTTTGATACATAAAATGACCTGGACTGTCCCTAGGCGGGACAGGAACTGCTTCTTCTAACAGACCTTTTCTAGTTCTTAACTGACGTAGTTTGGAAAACAAAGGCATGACTGAACTGTAATCTAGACTCAATACAATACACAATGAACACGATAATTACACCACTTTCATACCACGACATTAAAATACATGAATGACATTTAAAATAACAGTTCTGACAAAATACTACCTGGAATACTGGAAACAGAATACATGAATTTTCTCGGGAACAGAACTGACTAGAACAGAGACTAGATGCACTGCTGAAACAGTACGAAACTTACCGGTCTCATAAAGAGACACGTCAGGACCCGCATCCACCGGAGTGGACGCTTCGTGTTGGGTCTGTGTACCACCAAACCCACGGACCAGAGTCAATTAGATTGACCCTGTCTAGATACTACCCCAGCAATGGTACTCACCGGGCAGCAAGAACGGAAGGCCTCGGACTGGACTGGACTGCTTCGACGCCGGACGGACACACTTCGGACTTCTGTTACGGGTGGGCCTCCGGATACCTCGGACCTTGGACTCTCGGCTTGGGCTCTGGTCGGGACTCGCCGCGTTCCTCCACCGCCTCGTCTGGATGCTGGACCGCAACCTCCGTCCCCTCCGTGGGCCTGAGGGATACTTGAAGCAGAAATATCTGCACGTGCACGGTATGGTTCCGTCACGGCTGCAGAGGATCAGGGGGCATACGTGGCTTCACCGGCGCGTGGGGAAAGGGCAAGTCCCTATTCGGGCGCCATTATGTGGTATATAAATAAATAATACCGGATCTATTTTTGACTGGACATAGTAATAACAGATAGCTCAATAAATAAGAGTCAAGATTCGAGGTAGTAGGAGTTTGCAGGTTTAATACAGCACAAGGACAGGAACAGGACAACCTGCACAGGAATAGGATGGCAGCGCTGCCGGGGGCAGGATCGGTGTCGGCGTTGGCGTTGGCGTAACATTTAATAACAGTGCACAAGTATATATACTAAAACAATTGCATTACAATACATACAATAGGCGGAGCAGTGGGTGGGGTCAGTAACAGTCGCGAAAGATAAGGGTGAAAGTGGGTGTAACAGGAGGCGTATACATAGACATGTGATGTAAACGTAACAGAATATGTCATAAATGGGGCGGAAACATGGAGGGGGCTACCTGAGGAGCCGGGACCTCTAACCTGGTGGTGCGCGCAAACTGACAATGACGTGTTACTAGGAGAAGCTGGGGGCTATGACTTCTGCGCTAGGAGCAGAGACTGAAGTCTGGAGAGTCAGGGCGACATGTACCTAAACACTATCTAGTATCTGATGTTTAGAGAACATGTTGATATAAACTAAAAGTTATCGGGGTAAAGGCTAACAGACTCTAAGACTGGTGCATGCATTATTCTACATGTAGTGCGTGTTGAAGAATATGAAATGACCATTAATACAGTATTTCTCTTACATGGAGACGTAAAGGCTAGACGATGACTGAAACTATTGATGCGATTCAGTAGCTTAGGAATGCAGAGAAGGAGGGCTGGACTGATAACTAGAATCATAACATTCTCTTGGCAGACTAGCAGGCAGAGCCAGGCCAAGCCGGGCACTGTGAGGCAGGAAGTAAGTGAAGGGTCAGGAATACAGGTGGGGGCTGTATCGCTCCTCAGCGAGGGCTCAGGAGACAGGAGCTGAATCTGGTGTCCGGGCCCTTTTGAGGCCTAGAAACGGGGACTTTACAATGAAATAACGTGCACACTGAGAAACGTGGCAACGTAACTTTACATAGGCCTAATACTCGTAGCTTTCACGAGAACTGGAAACTGGCATACTAGAGATGGACACAACTGTAAGTGCGTCTTTAATCGAACATGGGGAATACATATGCATATTAATCATGCACACATAACATAAGATGGGGGACACGTAGGGACACAGAACATGGCAAAATTTACTTTTCCACAGGTTGACGAGATCAGGTAAGAGAATAATTTTCAATAATCTTCTCCCTCGCTTCACCCAGCAAAATTCACTCCAGGGAAGGTACACCACGCTGACCCTGGCTCAGCACCTTGACCCTCGTCGCCATAAAGTGTAGTAAGTTGACACTACACAAAGTTAAACTTATGGGTATTTATTAGTAATGTATATTCCGGTGTACCCAGCTGGGTCGCATTCAGGTAATCAACGTTCCAATGCTGCCTCCAAGTTGGCAGCAGAGGGTTAAACCAAGGGACAGGAAATGGGAGGGGGGAAAAAAGGGATATGAGGGAAAGGGTCAAGCTAAGTTACAACAAAGCCTTAAATTGAAATATAATAACATCTAAAGCCCTGAAGTAGCGACATAGTGACTAGGGTGTGCCAACATTCTGCAATTTGCTTTTCAGTGAAATGTTTGTGAGATTACAAGTAATCCGGTGAAATGCAAGTACGTCATTTAGCGCTATATTTTAGTGTGAAATGATGCATTCTTGTGTCAGTTTTTGGTGCAAGTACATACTTCACGCTAAAGAAGTGCAAAAAAATAAAAGCAACATGAACAACAGTCGCTTCGCATTCTGTTGTTGCCATGTTCACAGTAAATGTTTACAGCAAATAGTGCATTTGTGGTAAATCTTTACTGCAAATGGTGTGTACTTATATGAAGTAGCATAATGGTTCAGCTTGGGACATTTTGCGTAACAAGTGTAAAGCAAAGTTTCTGAAATTACATGAATTACACCTGAATAATTTACATTTCACCCAAGCCTAAAAGTGACATGTTTTAGAACTCTACAAAAACCTTGAATAAATACATGAAATAAAATAGGGGATAACTCGGAAAAACCAAGGGAATTCTGCATCCTGAATTTACTAATTGGTAATTTCAAAGTAATACTGAGATATCAGACTTTTCGATGCACTTAAAGTGAAGTGACATATAGCATGTCTGGCCTGTTTTGTGTGACTGTAGGGAGCTCTATTTAATGTGTTCTTTTGGAGCTTTTTTTTTAATAATGGTGCTGTTGGGCATTCCTGGGCTGTATTGGATGCGCTTGCTGTATTATGGTCTGCTCTAAGAAAACGTTGGTCTACTGGGTATCACGTTGTGAAGAAGATGTTGTGCAACAGAAAATTCACTTGGTTTAACACATAGACATAATGCATAAATAGCCACCAAGCATAAGCAGCTGATCAATTGGAGCATTTAACGTTCAGTTTTATACCTTTCAGTGCTACATTTTTATACACTTTTTCTCAATGCAATTTATGGAGTATAGGACAGGTAATAGGGCAAAAAATCGATATAGACACTGACAAGCATGTGGGAATCTTCTCATGGCAAGAATATCAGAAGATAATGAACAATGATACCAGAAACTATGGGAATAGGCTTACTTCACAAAATCTGCAGTTTCTCAATTTGCTATGCCAACTTCAGAACGAGGCTATGCATACTTGAACAGTTAGGGTAAATATGCAGTGTACAGCATAGGAAAATAAGATTGCGGTTGATTTAAAATGTGCAATAATACTAAGGCTCTAGGAGTGACCTAAGAAGTTATAAAAACGTGTTCACAATTGTTATTAAAGACAATTAGACACATGTATAGATATATGAAGAAAAAAAATGTGGACCCCTGTTTTTCATTGTAAGGTGAAACTTAGAACAATTCAATATATCCAGATTACTTCAGTTGTAAAATGGTTCATTGTTACATTTTCCATCATCATCAACAGCAATGTCAAGAAGAAAAGCCTGAATAGTGCCCTTCATTCTGCAAGCATGCTTAATGATGCATAGGCTCAGGTTAACCAATATGTAAATGGTTGATACAGCAAGAATTAATATCATTAATATTTAAAAAATCGTCATTCCCCATTTTTCAAATAATCCTGTTATCTAAGACCAGATGTTGCTCTCATTCAAGTCAAAGTGACATTTAATCTTGTACAATGCAATTTAACTATGAGAGGTATTAGGGATGTGAGGGCAACATTCATACGGGACTATGACACAAACACACCCTTTGGCATCAAGGACATAATTTATATTAGGCCATATTGGATCAAACCCCATTGAGTTTTCAGAGACTATGTAACCAGCATACCAGAACCCAGCTCAATATTTGTGCAGCCAGGGATAAGCTTTCCTGCAACAATTTCTTCAGGGCACAGGTCAGTACCACCACTCTGCTTTCCTTTCACATGTGGATAATTACCGCTTCTATGCCCTATCTGGGCATACCGGTGACCCCCTTTCCTTGTCACTGTAGCAGATGTCCCAGTAGCTACTGCTGTTAGCCCGGGAGTTGTTGGTGCCGGTCTTTAACTCGTCCACAACAGTTACTCGTTACCTTTCTACACATTTTTTCAAATTGTTTGCACTTTACTGGCACTAGTGTGTAATTTGGGATTTATTTATTACACTATACACTGGGTGGCACCGATAGGGAATATTTTTACAAATAGAACAGAGAACCAAAGTGGAAGATAGGGTATGATAAACCGCCCATGCAGCACACAAAGTTGTGGCAGCTATAGACATATATGAGGTCCAATTGTATCTGTTCTAGCATTTAGGTCAGGTCACTATTGTGTTTTGACTTAGTGAGTGGGGGGCTGACCTGGCCGATTTTGAACCCCCTAAGCTCCTTGGTGAATTTAGTGTATTTTTCAAGCAACAGCAAGAAGTTGTTCTCATACAGAGAACAGTAGCTCCATTCAAGGACAGGTACAGTACAGCTTGTGCTTCTATCAACTCTGAGATAAATCACCTGGAGCCAGAGGCTGAGGATGCAGCAAATAGAGCTGAATAGAACTACAGACAGATCCAGTATCTAGAAGGCAGTTGCTTACCTCAAACGGAGATAGTAACTCGGTGAGGAGATGTGCCCATCATTGGGTAGTGAGCTGCCTTCAGGAACCAGCAGAGGTGGCTGGTTTTGGGCATTCAGCCAGCTGCAGCAGCAGATCTGCCAGACACACGTAGCCTGGGGCCCGGTGCAAGTCTGGTGATGAACACTTGTGGGCAGGCATTTCGTGGAACTTCACAACACCTGAACTGAGAGGCTCAGCACACCTGCACTGGGAGGAATGGGCCCATGTTAGCATTGGACGACACTTTATAGCTGTGTTAGTGATGGGCAGAACAAAGTACAGCCTTTCAAGCTGAGCTGCAGAACGTTCTTCCTCTGGGGCACCTTCCCAAAATTCCATCACCTGATTGGAATGTGTGGAAGTTGCCTAAGGAAGATTAATCGTGAGGATGGAAATGAAAGAAATAAAATTAGTTTTCTGCAGTATTTGAGAACTGCTGCATCATCTTTTAATGTCAGGTCTAACATAGCACCTGGGATTGTTGGGTTTGAAGGGAATATCATAGGACATCTCATAACTATTTTGTAGGGGCTCAGCTTGGTTCTCTGCGGTGGGGTGGCTATAATTAACCACAGTGTTAAGGGCAAAGCATCTGGCCACTTTGTTTGAGATTCAGAACCGATCTTTGCTAACTTGTTCTTAAGAGTGCTATTGTTTATTTGCTGATTCTGGGTGATTGGCACAATGGAAGTATTGGTTGATCTCTAAAGCCTTGAAAAACGTGTGTACTACTGCTGAAATGTAGTGTGTTCCTCGGTTGTTCAAGCAGCAAGTCATGATTCTAAAATGTGGCAAGAGGCCCCTAAGTAAGTACTTTGCCACATTTATGACTTTTCCCTTGCACATGGATAAGCTTCCACCCACACAGAGAACATACCCCTAATGACAAGTGTGTAAGAATAGGAGGCACAATTGGGCATCAGAATAAAATCCATTTGGAGGTGGATGAATGGGACCCAAGGACGTGGATGGGCAGCAGGAGTGGTCTTGATCCCCTTATCAATTGTATGCAATTGATAGATGACAAAGGATGGAGTGGCAATAGGTCTTGGCAACAAAGAGAAAGAATGGTACATACCAGTGGGTAGCAGTGGTGTGGACCATTCCATCCTTACTGAAATGGGCAGCTTCATGACAACTGTGTAAGGTTGGAAGGCAGAAATGTTGGTGTAACTACACGTCCGGTACTGTCTCTCAAAATTCCTTCCAGGTCCCTTGTCTAATTCTGTTTGGTCCAATTACCTTTAACTAGTTATTGATAAATCGACTTATTAAGAAGAAAAAAACTTTTCCTACATTTCACCAATCTACCTCTGAGATCTACAAATATAACCTTAAAAAAGTCCTACATTTGGACAAAACATGTCGGCTGAATCATCTATGGAACATCATCATTGTAACATCTATAGGGATTGTTTTGGGTTGTCCTGAGAAGAAGTAAAAACACCACCCACAATACTATAGGGAGTCCTGCCTAAAAGTGTCACCGGCTTGATACAGACAAGCCTTTTTAGCTACTGAATCAGCAGTGCATTGCCCCTGGAAACGTCATTATGAGAACTTTGGTGGGCAGAACATTTGACAACAGTGATTCACTGGGCTAAAGGTAAGGCGTTCAAAAAGTGGTGCACATAAGAGCTGTTATTAATCAGAGTACCAGCAGAAGATAGAAAATCTTTCTGCATCAAGAGAACCCCAAAGTCATGCAGGAGTCCAAACGTGTGCTTTGATACTGAGAAAACAGTTAAAATATTTTTTCTCAGTGAGGCTATAACTCTGTTCAGAGCAACAAGTTCAGCAACTATGGTAGATCTCTTTTTGGACAGGCGGCAGCTTTCGAAGAATTAATTTACAGTGCACACAGTGTTTCTGAAACCAGCTAACTTTCCTCATTTCTAAGACATGGTCTATCCACAAAATAGACTAACTCACAGTTTGGTATTGGTGCGTCAGTAAGGTCAAAGCAGGGCTTGGTTACATGTTCAGTTATGACAAGACAGTCATGGGGTTCCTCCTCCTCACAGATATGGATTTACAATGTCGGGTTCAGATTGGGTCAATGGATCACGGTGATATGGGAAGCAAACAATAACAGAATCTGGTTTCTGGGCAAGCCATTAGTAAGATATGTTGGGTCTAGGTAGTGAGAAGGAGGGCAACAAGTGAGGTCAGCAACAATCAAAGTATATTTTCAGAGGCTTCAACAATGTGAAACACAGCAGCTATAGAGTAGAGACTTGGAGGGAGCCCTGCCGCTACAGGATTCAGAGCAGAGAAATAGTATGCCAGGGCCTTTTCTGATTTCCATGATCCTCCACAGGTTCACAACACTAGAGTTTAAATAGTTTTTGCATAATCTGGGAGGACTGTGGCAGGTACAGAGGCAAGAGCTTACTTAATTTCTCAATACACATGCTCATCTTCTTTAGATCAATGCCAAGGTTCGGAAGTATCCTTTCTCATATAATTTTACAAAGTTATTATCATAGCAACCTATACAAGAATCCACTGTTTACAATTCCCATCCATACCCAAGAAAGTTGGTTCCTGGGAGACTAAAGGCTTCAATTCTTTAGGTTGACAGTTAGCTCTGTCCTGCTGAGTTGGTGACCCAGGTAGAGGAGAGAGAATTGATGTTTCTGCTCTTATGCCTTGTGCCTTTACTTAGGCAATTCAGTGAGAAGGTGGACGGAGTTGGTATTACAGTGGTCTAAAGTAACAGAGGCAACCAAAAGATCATCTATGTACTGTACTAACGTGCAGTTTATGGGAAGGACAAAGATGTTTACATTTTTCTTAAATCTTGGGAAAAGATCAGAGGAGACTCCGTAAAGCCTTAGGGGAGTCTTCACTATGAAAGTTGGGATCCACCAAATGAGTATGTGAAGGGCAACGTGATTTCTTTAAGGATGGGTATAGAGAAAAAGGCAGAACACAAATCTACCTCAGTAAACCATTGGGCATTTGCACGGATACAGGAAAGGATGGTAGTGGCATTATGGACTATAGGGAAGCTAGTGATAACTACATTATTGATCGCCCTCGAAGCTTGAATAAATATGTACACAGTGGTCTTTACCTTTTTGATAGGAAGTAAAGGAGTATTACATATGCAAACAATTGGTACCAAAACACCTTGTTAGTTAAAGTCCATTGATAAGTGGTCAAATTCTTAATTTGGCTTTAAATTTTATTGTGAAATACACTGAATTCCTTTCATAGGATTTATCTTCACTTTTACTGGGTAGAGAACATATTCCCGATGTCCTTGGCCCCTGAAGACTATGAGGTAAAGGGTACTTTTGCAAGTAACTCAAAAATTTCAAAACTATTGGTAAAACCCCGACAATCTGTTTTACACAAAATGACAAGGATCTCATTTTCTCTGCTCTGTGGTACATTGATGTAGACTTCACCTGATGTATGGAAAACAATACAGTGCAGTTGTACATCAATACCCAACAGATTAGCTAGTGAGGTACAGTCTATGAGAAAAGCATGATTTTAATGTGTCAGGACCAAGAGATACAGAAATTCCCACTGTATCTATTGACAACCTGGGGAGGTAATGAAGATTTCCAAGGCAGAGCAGCTTGCACTAGTGTCAGAAAGGGAAGTGGTCTGTTTGCATTTATCATACAATAAATATAAAGACTTTTCTGATCTACGGAAGCCATGACATTTATGTTACGTTGGCGTCTCATGGGCTGTCCTAGTATTTAGGATATGTATTCTGGGTAACTTGATTACATTTTTGTGGTTCGGAAAGGTGGGGCGCGTCAATTGAAGCAGCATTGGAACAATCTATTTTCCAGTGCCCCAACTGCCCGCAGGTAACATTTAGCCCTCCAGCAACTAAGATTTCGCCCCTGCTCCTCCCATTTCCACTCACCCCCAAATTACCCCCTTCCATCCCCCCTTGCTTGAGCTCCTCACATTCCTATTCTGTTGCTTATTCTGTAATTTCCAAGACAAAGTTTAGATTCAGCTGATTCTTCCTTTCGTTCCTGTGATACCATATCCAATTCAGCCAGCTTTTTAGTTTGCCATCGAATACAAATATTCATAAATTGATTTTGCACATTTTGGAACATACCTGTCGAAAGGCAGCACCTAGACTTTCCTGAATTATCTGTGTCGACGGGCAAAGTCTGAATACTTTTCAAATACATCATTGAGCATGTTAGGATAATCATCTAGTGATTCTCCAAAATTTTAATCCAGTCTGTTTTCACAGGACACACATTCACAAGTGCATTCAATAAGGGGTCATTCACTGCATTCAAAGCAACATCAAACCCAGAATCCTGTCTTATCCATCAGACTGATCAATCTATCACGCCAATGGGCACCACTAAATGCAATAATTGATTCACATCTGACCATTATGGTCTGCACACCTCAAACACACTTTTCAGTTCCTCTCAGAACTGGGAAGGGGTTTCTCTAATACCGGGGAACTGTCTCATAATCCTCATTAACTCAGAAGGGGTCCAGGAGGCATAAACAATGTTTATATCCCCACGGGTGTGGTAATCTCTCAATAAAAAGAGGGTGTTGTGACTGTTAAAGTGGGATTTTTTTTGTCTGTGTTGCTAAGATGAGGAGAGCCCTCTCCCTTCTCTCTTCAGATCTTACTCCTAGCCATCCGAGTCGCAGTTCATCTTAGGCTGTCTCTGGTAATGCTGGGAATTGGTTCAATGGGATCCTTAAACCCAGCTTGGACTGAACACAATCTTGGTCTAGACCACTCAACAATACTGGAGCTTGCATCTCATCTAGCTGTCCCGTACCCTTTTCTAGCACTCTGCTACTCAGTTGCTCATATCGCAGCACTCGCTTGTGTGTTACCTTTTTGTGCTCCATTCACCGACAGGCTGGCTGGTGCTGCCTCGTTTCTGTGTGCATCCACTGGCGCGCCCTCAGTATCTTCTGCCAGAATGGGGAAAACATCCAGTAAATGCTTTTCCCTTTTCTGCAAGTGAAGATGTTTCGTGTCACACAATGCACCAGGTACTGTGAAATAAGACACAAGAGAGAGCTCATAGAAGTCTAATAAGTATTTATTGCAAAAATAGCCAGCAAGCATCAAAAATATTCGAAGTGCAATTCGCCATTTCAACAGACCAAAGCCCTACCGTCTGATCATTTAGAGCATGTAATGGTAAATTCTAAATATCTCAGTGCTACATTTATACACTTGTTCCCAATTAAATAAGAGCAGTACTGAACACATGATTAAACAGAAACTCTAGTTAGACACTAATGACCAGGTTACAATTCTCACACAAGCAGAGAGCGCGAGAACTTTGAGACCAGTCGCATTGTCCAAAGTCACTGTTCACACACAAAGAGCATCTGCACCAGAAAAAGAAAGAAAAAGAAGAAAGGTAAGAATCCTCTTCCAGGAAGAATCCGCTTCCCAGCACCTCTTGTGTATCCAAAGATACTGGAGTAGACGCCTCACTCTCTTTAGCATGATATGATTCATCATCTGTGCCTATCCACACCCTGGTAGGGTGCTACTACCAGGGTGGACTCAACCACAAAGAAATGGGAGTTCTTAGATCAAATCTGACTGAATAAGCAGGAATCTAGAAGGAAAGTAGAACATTTAAAAATACCTGTTGGTATAACCAAAGGAATTTCTTTATTTCTAGGGTACCTGGTAGTATGAATAAAACGTTTCTTCCAGGTTTTTATTGAACCTAATTGTTTAATTAACCCTGCTATTTGAATGCCAACATGTTTTGGTCCATACTTAGAGCCTGCTGGTTAAGGGGCCTTTATCAGGGCTTTTTAATCTATCCCTGCCTTGCTACACATGCATACCATGCACATAAATGGGGTCTAAGGCTCTCAGCTGTTTTGATCTTCTATCCTTGTGGATTACCCTTAAAGATACTTTTTCAGGGGTCATGTGAGTCTGGAGCTTGGTGTTGTTCTGTAGTCACCCTTCCATCAAGGATCAGGCACCATTGATACACATATGTTTCATCGTCTTTCAGAGCGCCACTGCGCAGGTGCTTAGCATGCATAGGGATACATTAAACAGCCCTAGTGAAGGCCTGAGACCCAGACGAACTATTAGTATTGGCTACAACATGTTGGAAGTCACATAGCAGGGTTAATTGAAAAATCAAGTTCAATAAAAACCTGAAAGAAGCTTTTTATTCATACCCCAGGTACCCTAGATATAAAGTATACCTGCAGGTATTTTTTTTAAATTATTTTTATTGGTTTATAAGAAAACAATACAGGTCATATTGATGTTCATACAGATAACACATTTGTACCCAAATTACCAGGTCTATTTCTCTCTAGGATCTCCTTTCAGAGCAGGTATATCATATATGTCCAGTTCCATGTCTCTCTTTCAATGCCAGTTCAGCAGTTGGGGAGACGCAGAGTTCACATCAGTAAGTATTCCATTTTCCCCACTTTTGATCCCATTTTTTGAGACATCCTCTGTTTTGAAACACTTCTTTCTCTGTGAGCAGGCATTTGTCCATTTATCTAGTCCATTGTGTTGACTTTGTCCCCTTCGTGTTTCCCCAGTGCATTGCTATGCATCGTTTAGCCAGTGTGTATCCCAGGGTGGCCCACTGTTGCTCTATTGTGGTGAGATCTGTTGCATCCCATATGTTAAGAATTCCCAGTTTTGGTGTTAGCTGAATATCTTTGTCAATAGCCATTTGCAAATGTCTTGTGACTTTCCCCCAGAATGGTGCTATGCTCAGGCATTCCCACAGTGTATAGTAGAATGTGGCCTCTTCCGCACCGCGTTTGAGACAAAGCGGATCTACTTTACACCCAATTTTGTGTAGGGTGGACCATTAGGTAGGTTCTGTGTTGGATAAGGCAGAAATTTAATGGGATAGCTGCTTCCAATGGGGACATTATTAAGGTTTGCCATTCTTCATTTTCAAGTGGCCCCACATCGGCCTGCCATTTTTCTTGGTGGAGTTAGAGTGGGTGAGGTATATTGTTGATCAGCTTCCTATATATCAATGTTATGGCTTTTCCCCCATGGGTTCTTATAGCACTATATCTTCCAGAGGGGACGTCTCGGGTATATCTCCTGGTACAGGAAGTGCCGCAGTCAGGGTGTGATGGATTTGTAGGTACCGAAATACCTCCCTCTGATCCAGATCTTATTCTGTTTGGAGCTCAGAGAATTTTAAGATTTTCCCCTTTTTCCAGAGTTCCCCAATATTAGAAATACCGATGGTGTCCCATCTATCAAATCCCGGTTGTTTGCAGAGCCACCCGAGTCTCTGGGTGAACCATAGTGGCGTGGCAAGAGTCAACCTATTATGCCAGCTGAGCAGCTGAGTTTTTCATTAGCCTGGCCACATATGTTGATGGTTAGGGCAGTCTGGGCCAAAGTATCGACTTTTTTGTGAATATAGAGCCCCATTGTACCCCTCTCTCCCCACCTAGTATCTATTCAGTTTAGAAGCGGGTTCTGTCTGGGGATGGTATACTCAATGGTTGATAACCACTAGTTGTGACACTCAGTAGTAGAGGCGTAAATTCAGGGAGCGCGATTCCCCCTTCATACCAGCTTCTGGTTAATTTGTGCATGGCTATATGTGGTGCCTTCCCATCCCATAGCAATGTCCTAATTTCACTATCTATGTGTTGGAAGTAGGACTTGGGGACTTTAAAAGGGCACTTCTGAAGAATGTATAAGACCCAACATTTTGAAAAGGGACACTCAGCCAAGCAGAGACAGGGGCAGTGTCCTCCAATGTTTCAGGTCATTTCACAATATAGTTCGGGGGGCCTCAAGATTATTAACATAAAAGAGAGTCAGGTCTGAGGTTATGAAGATACCAAGGTATCGGAAGCCCTCCTTCGCTACCTTTACCTCACATCCCTGTGGCAGTTTCAGGTTCGGCCCTTGAAGTATGTAGACCACTGGTTTGGACCAATTGATAGTGTATCCAGAATATTTGCAGAGGTTTGTGAAAATGTTAAGGATTCTATGTATGGATCTGGCAGGTGATGCAAGATCGAGCAATATATCATCAGCGTAGAGGGATATCCTGTCTTCCTGTCCTCTGCCCATTTCAGTCCTGTTAGAACTGGGGGTCTCTAGTTGGCGGAGGTAGGTACCTTTGACCAAATAGGGACCATTGCTTCTAGTCAGGGTAAGGGGCTACACTTCCAAAATAACCCCAGCTCACCCCTTTGTAGCTTGACATGAGCAGACAGGCTTATCTCAGAGGCAGTGTTTAAAGCATTTGTGAACACATACAGTAATACAGTGAAAACACTACAAATGGACACCACACCAGTTGAGAAAAATAAGTAATCTTTACTAGACTTAACACAAGACCAAACGACAAAAATTCACAATACTGTTATCAAAAATAGACTTTAAAATGGTAGAAATAGCTTAGTTCAATGCAGATGGCAAATGCAACACTTTATTCTCAAGTACCTTAGATGCGTCAGGCTAAACAAACAAAAGGGTGGCTGGGAAGTTGATGCGCCGTTCTTTACACTCTGGGGAGTGGATGCGTCGGTCCCTTACTGTTGCGCAGGGGAAGTGATGCGTCACTTCCTTACTGTGTGGGGAGTTGATGCGTCGTTTCTTACTGCGGCCCGGTGAAGATGGGACAAGATTGCGCCACGATGAGACGGGATGACCCGGTGTGATGCGGGAAAATGGCATCTTGATGCGATGCAACAACGTTGGATGTGATGCGTGCATGCCCGGCGGCCGTGCGGCGAACTCTGTAACTTTTGAGCCACGACAGGCCCTGTGACATGCTTCTCTGGTGATGCGACGGCAACCTTGCAGCGGTGGCCCACTTCTTCGGCAATGCCACGGCAACTTCTGTGGTGGCGACACGCTTCTCCTCGTTTCATCGCGCTTCCAGCTCCCAAAGACACGCAGTCTTCTCGGAGGGCCAAAACAGCAATAGGCACATCTCTGCAAATAGAATTCCCAGCAAGGAAATTCAGGGGAGCTGGTGGTAAAGTCTTGTATCCCTGAGACTTCAAGCAGGAGGCAAGCACAGTTCGAGCCCTTGGAGATACTTATTCAAGATTGCCAACCCCAACAGCACAGCACAGGAGCAGTCACCTCCTTCAGCTTCCTTGGTTCCTCTCCTTGGCAAAGGGTTGTCTTGATTCCCAGAAGTGCTCTAAAGTTCTGTGGTCTGGGTCCCCCTTTTTATACACACAAATCCTTTGTCTCTGAAGGTAGAGAGTGTCTCTGCCTAGTCCAAACCAGTTCTGGGTGCATTCTGCCAGTGCACAGCTTCTACCTTTGTCAGTGTGGGCCAGAGTCATCAGACGCACCACAGGAGGTGGAGCCAGCATTGTGGAAGGCAGGCACAGCCCTATTCAGGTGCAGGTGCTACTCCTCCCACCACTCCCAATGCAGATAGGTCTATTCAGCCTAGTGCTGACTCGCCCTGCCTCCTGGAGCCACCCTAGCCCCTGTCACTCACAAACCAGACATGAAACGCACAAACCTAGCAGAGGCAGGCTGGATGGTTAGGCAAGAAAATACCTACTTTCTAAAAGTGGTATTTTCAAACATAGAATGTTAAAACCAACTTCACTAAAAATTGTATTTTATCATTCTGAGTTCAGGCATACTAAAATCGTTTTTCTACCATGTTCCCTGGGTCAGTTAGGATTATAAGATGTTATAATCAAACTACCCATTCTGGCCTATGGGGACAGGTAGCCTTGCCATAGTGAAAAATTAAAATGCCTTTAATTCACTATCAGGACATGCCACACACATCAGGACATGCCCTACCTTTCACATACAATGCACCCTGCCACTGGGCCTACCTTAGGGGTGGCTAACATGTAGAAAAGGGATTGTTTAGGGACTGGTAAGTGGGTGCACTTACCAACTCAACATGGCAATACTGGACTACACACAGGTTCTGCAATGGCAGGTCTGAGACACATTTTAGAGGCTGCTTCTGTGGGTGGCACAACCAGTGCTGCAAGCTCACCAGCAGTATTTATTTCCAGGCCCTGGGCACACATGGTGCACTGGACTAGGGTCTGACAAGTAAACCAAATAAGCCAATCATGGAGTAACTAATCCTATACAATACTTTACAATAAGGAGTCTTTGCACTTTGGCACTGAATAGCAGTGGCAAATTGCCCAAAGCATCTAGACCAGCAAAAACATAGTAAAAACACAGGAGGCAAAAGCAAAAACTGGAAGGGAGACCCACGCCAATGGTGCCAGGTCTAACAAGTCCTCTAAGCATTCTGTCTCCCCTAATCCACGTTGCTAAAGGTTCAAGCAGCATTGAGAATATCAATGGGGACAGGGGGCATCCCTGTCAGGTGCCCCTCCCCAGTGGAAATATTTTTGAGGTACGATTGTTTACCTTGACTTGGCCTCATAGCAGCTTAACCCACCCAATAGATTTTGGGTCGAAACCTAATCGCAGCAATACCTCAAAGAGGTATGGCCACTCAATTGTGTCAAACGCCATTTTGGCATCCAGGGAATGTATGGCGGCGTCCACTGCAATTACATGTTTCCGACCCAGTACATTCTGAAGTCAGCAAATATTTAAGGCCGTGTTGCGGCCAGCCATAAAGCCGACTGATCGGCATGCACCAACAAAGTAATTATAGGGGTGAGTCGGGAGGCCAGTAGTTTTGCAAGGATTTTGGTCTCTATATTTATTAAGGAGATCGGCCGGTAGGACCCGCAGGAATCAGCAGGTTTTACCTTTTTATATATAACTATGATTGAGGCCAGTCTTACATCCTCCAGTTGGAACCCCTTCTCATTGCTTTCAAGATACATTTCTCGCAGAAATGGCGTGACCCGAGATGCAACCTGTTTAATGAACTCGATAGGGACAACGTTGGGTCCCATTGCCTTCCCTGATTGTATACTACTAATTGCCAAGCAAATATTTTTATTGGTGATGTCTCCCTCCAGCGACTCTTTGTCACCGGGGGACAGGGTAGGCAGCGGCATATCTGCCAGCAGTTGACGCGAGTCCTCAGCTGTAGTGGTCACTTGCGAGGTATATTTTTGCATAAAATGATCGGCAAATACCTCTGCAATCTCTTGCGGGTCTGAGAGAATATGGATATCATTAATGCAGATTCTGGGGACCCAAAATTCGGCATGTTCCCTTTTCTCAAGCCAGGCCAGCAATTTGCCCGCCATGTCCCCCAACTCATATATTTTATGATGGGTGGCCATCTGTTTGGCCCTGGCCATTTCTTCAACCAAGGCCTTATATTCAAGTTGTTTGATATGTAAGTTGTGTTTATTAGCCGTGTTTGGGGTTTGTGTATACTCTGTTTTGCCGTTATGAAGCTCCACCTCAAGCTGATCTATTTTGTCTCTCTGGTTCCTGTCATGTCCCACTTTGAGCGCCAATGCCTGTCCTCTCACTATTTTCTTGAAAGCCTCCCATAGTATTTGCATGGAGTCTACTGAGCCCTCGTTTTCTGTAAAATAGTTCTCTGATTGTTGTATGAGGTTCTCTTTTATATCTGGGATGTTAATTAGCCAGGGATTCAATATTATTGTGGTTCTATGACGACATTGATTAAAAGTGAATACGGCCCAGACTGGAGAATGATCTGAAATGCCTGGCGGGAGACAACGTGGTTCTCTAAATTGGCCTTTGTCTCCTGAGTGGGTTAAAAGATAGTCTATTCGAGAGAGGCTATTGTGTGCATTCAAGAAGTATGTGAAGCTATGTGTGCATGGATTAAAATGTCGGAATCTTGTTTCCGGTCCAGGGAAGTCATGGCTTGCAGTTCGGGCTGGACTGTTCCCATGAGGCACAGGGTCAGACTGATTTGCATATGGCCATGTCTGAACTGGGGTGGCAGAGTGGGCTAAAGAACGGTGATCGATTAAACCCAGATCAGTTGACTGGGGGTGAGTGATTGTATTGTCAACGCTCTGTCCATCATTTCCTTTGGTTTTTCTTTGTTCGCCATAAGTTGGCAGGGTATGCTCAGACGTCAGTCCCTTGCTCACTTTGCCACTGGATTCAAGCAAGCTGGGCTGAAGACGGCTGAAATGCCAGAAACCGGTCCTCGGTAGCTTGTTTCCGGTCCAGGGAAGGCATGGCTTGGCAGTTCGGGCTGGACTGTTCCCATGAGGCACAGGGTCAGACTGATTTGCATATGGCCATGTCTGAACTGGGCTGGCAGAGTGGGCTAAAGAACAGTGATGGATTAAACCCAGATCAGTTGATTGGGGGTGAGTGATTGTATTGTTAACGCTCCGTCCATCATTTCCTTTGGTTTTTCTTTGTCCGCCATAAGTTGGCAGGGAATGCTCAGACGTGAGTCCCTTGCTCACTTTGCCACTGGATTCAAGCAAGCCGGGCTGAAGACGGCTGAAATGCCAGAAACCGGTCCTCGGTAGCTTGTTTCCGGTCCAGGGAAGGCACGGCTTGGCAGTTCGGGCTGGACTGTTCCCATGAGGCACAGGGTCAGACTGATTTGCATATGGCCATGTCTGAACTGGGGTGGCAGAGTGGGCTAAAAAACGGTGATGGATTAAACCCATATCAGTTGACTGGGGGTGAGTTATTGTATTGTCAACGCTCCGTCCATCATTTCCTTTGGTTTTTCTTTGTTCTCCATAAGTTGGGAGGGTATTCTCAGACATGAGTCCCTTGCTCACTTTGCCACTGGATTCAAGCAAGCCGGGCTGAAGACGGCTGAAATGCCAGAAACCGGTCCTCGGTAGCTAGTTTCCGGTCCAGGGAAGGCATGGCTTGGCAGTTCGGGCTGGACTGTTCCCATCAGGCACAGGGTCAGACTGATTTGCATATGGCCATGTCTGAACTGGGGTGGCAGAGTGGGCTAAAGAACGGTGATGGATTAAATCCAGATCTGTTGACTGGGTGTGAGTGTTTGATTGGTTCAGATGCTCCGTCCATCACCACCCCCTTTTGTACCACTTTGTGCGCCATAAGTTGGCAGGGTATGCTCAGACGTGAGTCCCTTGCTCACTTTGCCACTGGATTCAAGCAAGCCGGGCTGAAGACGGCTGAAATGCCAGAAACCAGTCCTCGGAAGCTTGTTTCTGGTCCAGGGAAGGCATGGCTTGGCAGTTCGGGCTGGACTGTTCCCATGAGGCACAGGGTCAGACTGATTTGCATATGGCCAAGTCTGAACTGGGCTGGCAGAGTGGGCTAAAGAACGGTGATGGATTAAACCCAGATCTGTTGACTCGGTGTGAGTGTTTGATTGGTTCAGATGCTCCGTCCATCACCACCCCCTTTTGTACCACTTTTTTCGCCATAAGTTGGCAGGGTATGCTCAGACGTGAGTCCCTTGCTCACTTTGCCACTGGATTCAAGCAAGCCGGGCTGAAGACGGCTGAAATGCCAGAAACCGGTCCTCAGAAGCTTGTTTCCGGTCCAGGGAAGGCATGGCTTGACAGTTCGGGCTGGACTGTTCCCATGAGGCACAGGGTCAGACTGATTTGCATATGGCCACGTCTGAACTGGGGTGGCAGATTGGGCTAAAGAACGGTGATGGATTAAACCCATATCTGTTGACTGGGTGTGAGTGTTTGATTGGTTCAGATGCTCCGTCCATCACCACCCCCTTTTGTACCACTTTGTTCGCCATAAGTTGGCAGGGTATGCTCAGACGTGAGTCCCTTGCTCACTTTGCCACTGGATTCAAGCAAGCCGGGCTGAAGACGGCTGAAATGCCAGAAACCGGACCTCGGAAGCTTGTTTCCGGTCCAGGGAAGGCATGGCTTGGCAGTTCGGGCTGGACTGTTCCCATGAGACTCAGGGTCAGACTGATTTGCATATGGCCATGTCTGGCAGAGTGGGCTAAAGAACGGTGATGGATTAATCCCAGATCTGTTGACTGGGTGTGAGTGTTTGATTGGTTCAGATGCTCCGTCCATCACCACCCCCATTTGTACCACTTTGTTTGCCATAAGTTGGCAGGGTATGCTTAGACGTGAGTCCCTTGCTCACTTTGCCACTGGATTCAAGCAAGCCGGGCTGAAGACGGCTGAAATGCCAGAAACCGGTCATCGGAAGCTTGTTTCCGGTCCAGGGAAGGCATGCTTGGCAGTTCGGGCTGGACTGTTCCCATCAGGCACAGGGTCAGACTGATTTGCATATGGCCATGTCTGAACTGGGGTGGCAGAGTGGGCTAAAGAACGGTGATGGATTAAACCCAGATCTGTTGACTGGGTGTGAGTGTTTGATTGGTTCAGATGCTCTGTCCATCACCACCCCCTTTTGTACCACTTTGTTCGCCATAAATTGGCAGGGTATGCTCAGACGTGAGACCCTTGCTCACTTTGCCACTGAATTCAAGCAAGCCGGGCTGAAGACGGCTGAAATGCCAGAAACCGGTCCTCGGAAGCTTGTTTCCGGTCCAGGGAAGGCATGGCTTGGCAGTTCGGGCTGGACTGTTCCAATGAGGCACAGGGTCAGACTGATTTGCATATGGCCATGTCTGAACTGGGGTGGCAGAGTGGGCTAAAGAACAGTGATGGATTAAACCCAGATCTGTTGACTGGGTGTGAGTGTTTGATTGGTTCAGATGCTCCGTCCATCACCACCCCCTTTTGTACCTCAAAGAATACATTGACATAAACCTTGAATCTGCATCTGAAAAATTCAAGCATTTTCTAGTGCCAGACCACGACAAATGTTTTAAATCCTTTTTTATTGCATTTGACAGAGCATTCACAATGTGTATCCCCTACTATTGAATTTGTCAGATAGTTAAAAAAGTAAAGCCGCTGGATCCTCTTGGTTTTTCCAGGAGTTTACAAAATAAAACCCCTTCCTATTGTATTTGTCAAAGAGTTCACCATCTATAACCACTTTTGGTTTCATTAGTCATAGTTCACAATGCAATGCCCTTTCATATTGCATCTGCCAGAGAGTTCACAATGTAAATTTGCTTCATGTTGAAATTGTCAGAGTTCATATTGCGAAACCAGTCCCTATCATATTTGTCAGAGTTCAAAATATGGTGTTTGGCAAGGAGTTAACAATCAAGGGTGTGGCTTCCATTGGTGCAGCAGGTGTAGTACACCTGGCGCCCATGGAAGGATGATCATTTACTTCCTTGCACTAGAGCTCATGACACACTGGCTATGCTACTGTTTGCAATGCAAAACCCCTTTCAATTCTTTTTAGGTAATCTGGATCCAGACTACTCAGGCAGATGGCAGTTACTGGGCCCCAGATGTGTAGTTAAACCCCTTGTGGTTAAAGTCGACCAGCTTACTGCAGAGGTCAATAGACTGGGTGCCCTCCTCAACAAGACTCTGGAAGAACTAGGTGGCTTATCAGCATTGGTGTCAAATGGCTGTGAAAATCACGAGGCTCACCCTGGAGGAGGGGAGGGAGATAGTGGGAACGTAGTTCAGCAACCCCCGCCCACCCAGCCCCCAGTAGGTGAGGAGGGTCAAACTGTAGTCATAAAGGCCCCTCCGATAACACATAAAGAACCACGGAAAGAGCGTGACTCGTTTTAATTTGTAATTTAAGCTTCTCCTTTAGTCTTGGTCTTGGCAAGCGCTCCTTCCTTAACACCTGGGCAGGTAGAGACAACAACCTCTTTAATTGATAAAGCACTCCACTGGCTGACAAAAAACATGAAGATATCACCATGGGGAAAACAGCAGTTGGCAGGGGAAATTATTATGGCCAGAAGGGTAGCATGGCTCGGGGATTACCCCAAAAAATTCAAGGGTGACTGTATAGCCTTGAATTTTTCTAGTCCTGAGGTACTTCCAAATATATTGGCAAACTTGTTTCCCCCGCAACGTAGGGACTCTGACATGATCCCATTAACCCTTGATTTCTTCTACAGTAGAAGATGGAGTGTAGTTAACCATAGTAGATCACGGTCGAAACGTGCCCCTGAGATGAGGACAGAGGGGAGGGATGCCCAAATCAGAGATGGTGCTATTAGATTGGAAAATCGCTTTGGGGCTCTGTCGGATCTGAATGAATGTGATTAACTCCTGAGGACCGTTAGATCTAGAACTATGGTGGCAACAGAGACCGGCAGAAAGTACGGTCCCAAGGATAGGAATGAGTCACAAATTAACACGGCCCCTATACCACATACAATCTCAAAGGAAAGATCCCACTCCACTGGGCAGCGTATAGAGAGCAGGAACCTTGGCCAACTAACCTGTTCGGACCCAGTTGGGGAACATGACTGCCCCGAAACAGATGGGGCCTCCCTAGAGAACTGCAGCCTCGTGCCTACAATCACCGAACATCAACTAGTGACTGGGGGAGCGAGTTTAGCAGCCGAAAATCCACGGCATCCATCGAGTACTCTGCCAGGGGTTGCTTTTCTTTCTTGGAACCTGGCTGGTATTGATAATAAAATATCTTCCCCTGAAAGGTGTAGTTTTGTTGACCAGCACAACGTCATCCTCTTTCAGGAAACCTGGTCTATGGCCTCAGTTTATCGTGTGGGGTTTCTTAATTTCCACGTGTTAGCAACTAAAAAATCTAAAGGTCGCCCAGCTGGGGGCCTGATCATCTTGGTTCGACAAGCCCTATGTTGCAAGGTACACCAAATTAGTTCCCCGTCAAATGATATCCTGTCAGTTAATATCACATGGGAAAAAGGCCAACAGGTGGCCATATTTAACATCTATGCGAGGGGGACAGGAGGGAGCCAAACATCTGAGGTAATCTCTGCTCTTGACCAGCAACTTGAGGTACTTCCAACACAGGTGTCTATTATAGTAGGTAGAGATTTTAAAACCACTTTTGAACCCCTTGGCCAAGAGGATCCGTTTCTCGCTGTAGAGAAGGACAGTAAATGGGGTGTCCCCCAGCTCGAATTACCTGCTGTAAAGAGATGGACAGCTGCAGCAATACAGCTGAAGGCCCTATGCTTAGAGCAACAAATGGTCGCACCCCGTCTGATCGCATGGGGAAAAAAACCTTTGACAATGGGAGGTATTCTAGTCGCATAGATTACATCCTGGTGGATATAAGGGATAGACATGACTGTCAAAACTAGGATGGAAAGCGACCATAACCCACGCTGCATGGATTACCGAGTGCAGATGGGTACAAAAGAATTGGATCCGGGGTGTGGGAAGGTCACCTTGGACATAGTCGCTTCTAATAATATGCGTCATATTAAATGGGGTAGTTTCATAGAGAAGCCTGAGAAACTGGTGGCCCTTAAAAACATGGTTATTGAAGAAGTGGCTAATTTAAATACTCACATTAATAAGTCAGACTTTCCCCAAATAATGTTTGAGGCACATAACCACTTATTCACAAAACTTCAATTATTTTTTAGGAAAACTATAAAACCAGATAAGGGAAATAACAAACTACCGAAGGAGGGGTGGTACAATAACGCACATAAAGTAGCCTGCCAAAATCTGTGTATAGAAATAAGGAGCAAGAACCCCATAGAAGTAAGGAAGGCAAGGGAGATCTATAGACACGCCCAGAAGGCAGCTAAGAAACAGTGGGATGAGGATCAATGGCGTGACTTGAAACTGGCCTGTGGAGCAAGGGATTCAAAACAATTTTGGGCCATTGTGAAATGGGACAGAGGAGGTGTAGCTGAGGCCCCCCAAAATAATGTTGCTAAACATGAGTGGGTAGATTTCTTTAGACCCCAATATGCAAGAAACTCAACTGAAGAAGACTGCCCACTTCCCCCAACTATTTTTTATCAGAATCAGCTTTTTACAACCAAGGACGTTAGCATAGCGCTAGATTGCGTGACTGGGGAAGGAGCCCCAGGTATGGATGGCATTCCTGCTGACGTGTTTTTAAGCGATAGATCATCTTGGTGTAGGTATTTTGAGTGTCTAGCTAATTCTGTGGCTAGGGGTGCGCCAATCCCACCCTCATGGAAAGGTGCCAAAATAATACCGGTCTTTAAAAAGGGTGACAAATCTCTACCCAGTAACTATAGACCCATCAGTCTTATAGACTCAGCCCAAAAACGTATGGATCGTTTAGTACAAAATAAATTGCAACAATGGATAGAAGAACACAATATTTTGTCCCCATACCAAGCCGGTTTTCGGCCATGTACTAGCTCAATTGACCAGGTTTTTTATTTCATTGTACTCTACTGGAGGAATGTGGCCCTGACCAAGGGGACCCTTTATGCGGTCTTCGTAGACCTAAAATCGGCCTTCGACTTAGTCCCCCGTTCCAAACTTTGGAGGGTTCTCGCTGAGTCAGGGATATCTCCGGAACTATTGACCCTTCTCGTCCGCCTGCATGAGAACAACTACGCCAGAATCAGATGGGGGATGCAGGGTGAGGTGACCGACTCATTTCCTGTCGAGCGTGGTGTTCGGCAGGGGTGTGTATTGGCACCCACGCTGTTTTCATTATACATCAACGGTATTGTGGACTATCTTAACTGTTCCCCCACTGATGCCCCGATTTTGGCTGGGGCCCGCATGCCTGTTCTCATGTTCGCGGACGATACGTTGATAGTTTCCCGGACCCCGAGTGGGCTCCAGAAGGCTGTGAATGCGTTCGGAGAATTCTGTCAACTGCGTGGACTTGAGATAAACACCTCAAAAACCAAGTTCATGTCCCTGAGTCAGCGGAAAACCTTTAAAGGTACAATTTATTTTAATGGAACTCCACTAGAACAGGTAGAGGCATTCACGTATCTGGGAATATCTCTCCAGAGCAATATGGGCTGGAAAAGCCATATTGATATGGCTGTTTTAAAATTCCATCAGCTAGCGGGTGCCTTAGCCACAAAGCATAAAGCTTCCTTTACAAAGCCAATTACACCTGCCCTAGAGATTTATAATATGAAGGTCATAAGTGCTTCTTTGTATGGTTCTGAACTTTGGGGATTCAATAATCTAACCCAACTGACAACGGCAGAGAATAAATTCCTACGTTGTTTAGTTGGGGTACCCCAAAGTACTCCTACCATTCAGCTTTTATACGATCTCGGCAGGAAAAAAGTTGAGGATATAGCACGGTTACGGCCCCTATTGTATTGGAGGCGTATCTGGACAACTCCAGAACTAGCGCATTACGCCCTTGCACTAAAAGATACTATCAGGGCTGACCGTTTTCACCATATCCAATGGCTTAAAGAGATAAGGGGCTTATTAACAAAGTTGGAGCTTGATTATCAATCGGTAGATGTAGACGTCCCAAGTTTCCCCGTCAAAAATAACTCTGAAAAAAATGTATTGGGAAAAGATCTGGATGTCCACCCATAGTACCTGTATAAACACTAATTTAACAGGACGGTTTCTTGATTTTAAATCTCGCCCACTTTGTGAAGCCTACTGGGATATTATAGTGAGTCCGCTAGACCGAATTTTTTTTTATCCAGTTTAGAACTGGAACCCTACCTGTAAAAGCCTTCAGTTATAAGTGGTCGGCAAATTGGGATGACAAATGCCATAATTGTAAAAATTTGATTGAGAATGTACCGCATATGCTGTTTGTATGTCCCCTCTATATATGCCCTCGTAGCAAGTGGTTAAAACCAATATGTATTAACATGGGCACCCGGAGATACATTGAGGCGCTACGGATATTGGAGACCGATTGTTCACCTTGCCTAGAGATTGCTGTTGTCAAATTCTTAAGGTGGGCTTGGATTATTCGCACCCGCACTTTAAAATCCTTAGATTCTAGCCAATGATTTTTTAAAAGACTCTCAATAAGATGATTGATCATGTTTTGTATACATCAGTTTTTTTTAAAAAACATCTTTTTAGAGCAATTGTTTTTTAACCTGTATGACAGCCTCAAGATTTAATAACTTTTTAACAGTGTATTTTTACTTTGGTTAGTATTTATAATGATTATGTTTAATGATTGTAAGTATAATTGTGCTTTTATGACATGCTGTCGAATAAAGCTTTTGAAATTGAAATTGTAGTTAAGTGTCTTTCTCATTTGGTACCCTCAAGCCTTCATACCTATTTCTCTCAACCTGGAGATCAAGTACTCCGTTTAGCATTTGAATCTCAGAATAATGGCGGAAAGCAGTTCTAGGCTGACTCAGTGAGTTGATGTGGGCTAGAAGACCAAAACTCGGCAATGTACAAAAGTTACAATAAATCGATGTCTCATAAGTGCTTCTTTAAAATGAAAAGTAAGTGATGAGCACTAACTAAATACTACACACAAAATTAGAAATATTTCCAAGACTTTAAGTGGAATTGCAAATTAAAAACCCTCCCATATGGACTTCACCGAGCCATATGGTGCAAATCATGCACCCTATCAGAGTGGGCCTCTAAACCAGTACATCGTGTCTGTTCCCATTATCTGCGTGGTACTAGGTGATAATATGCACACCAACAGGCCCTGGCCGCAAAAACTAGTAACTTATACTTCAAGTCATTCACAATGTGAAATTAGAATCTACATTCTTTGTCACCACTTTTCAAAATCAACACATTGAGCCTATTGAATTTAACATGAACGTAAACATGCCCATGTGGTCATGCCTAGAGAGACCCTTTAAACATTTGAAGCAGTTCCAAAGCACACATTGACATGAATATTAAATATCCATTTAAAATGCAACTACGGCTAAGGAGCAATGGAGAGTCTGCCTTATTCTGTGGAAGTGTGGTTTGCAATAATGGACATATTGTGGTTATACTAATGCGATTCTCTGATATCTTGTCATATGCATGTACTCCAATGTACCATATTACCACGGCGCACTGTTCTGCATTAAGTAATATATATCTTTTTTTAAGTGTCCATTTAAAACAACAAGCATTTCCTATGGCTAGACCTAAAAAGGAAGCCGTATAGTAAACCCCTTCTTATTGTATTTTCAGATCATTTACAATTCTAAACCCATTCCTTTTATATTTGTCTCACATATGTTAAACAGTTCAGTGCTGTCAAGCCTACCTAATCAACGGTATACAGGGCATATCGCTCAAGGTGTGTTGGATCAAATTATATACTGTGGAATTAATAGAAATTAAATATTTTTGGGAGGGTGAGAGTGTATTTCAGGTCAAGTGAACCTGCAGAATTCCATGGGAGGCACTGTTCTTGTTTGCAGAGTGAAAAGTCTCCAAATGAGGGTAAAGTTCGAGATATGACATGGGTGTATGTTGTGACTGTGGGGCAGGGGTGCCCCCGACCTGAAGAGTCTCCTGATCCGCCCCGTGCCTTTGTATTTCAGTTCTATGGTCACCCGCCTAAATGTGATTTTTGAACCCGAGGGCTTCCAACAGTTTGGCAAAGGGTGGGCCATTTTGCATCACCTCCATGGTGAAAAGTAATCTTAACGGAACATAACTTTGTAGCCTGCTGCCTGGGCACGTTGTACCATGTGACCTTCATTTACGGTAAATCTTTAATGCAGATGGGCAATCCACACTGCAATTAATTGACTGACATTCTTTCAACAGGTTATCACAACTGTGACGTAGAGTCCCTCCTGTCTGTTTGCAGATTGATTTTACACTAGTAGAGACTATTGAACAAATACATTTTCTTTACACTCTGTTCTCTGTTTTGCTGGAAGAAGAGCAGTGCTTTCATTCCCCTACAGCTATTTACATTCCTGAGTGATAAGAAAAGAGGAGAGGTCATTATAAACACCCCCCTAGCCCGGCGGCGAGCCTTCATAATCAGAAACTAGGAAAGGGCACATTTAAAAGCAACGATTAGGGTAATTCACACCCTTGAGAGGAAGAGTACAGCAAGCAGCAATATAACACATCTACACAACTGCATAGTGGCCGGTGTCATGTATCACACCTTCATTCAGTCCTGGCCAACAGTAATTTGCATTCTGGGGCGTGTAGTTTCACATTTTAACCATCGCTCCAAAATCCCCGAGTGCGTAGTGTTGTGTGTCCTGATAGCCAGAGCTGTCTGACGGTGTCATAAGTGGTTTGGACACATTTTGGTAAGCGTTCGCAAAGATTTTTTTGTCTGTGGCTGTGAAAAGAGATGTATTACTTTACTACACACATAACAAAACTTTTAGCCACACCCTCTGCAAGCTAATGTTTCAACACACCAGACATTTCATAATCTCTCTTGTTACAAAAGAGAATATAGAATGTCTGGTGTGTTGAAACATTGTCTTGCAGAGGGCGTGGCTTTATGCAAGAGCCCCTGCTTGCCAAGCATATCAAGAGAAACATATTATTACGAAGAATGTCTGCTCTCCCTGGATTTGGGGCCTCATTTGCCTTTCTCCAAGAAAGGAGAACAAAACCATTATCTTTCGGTGAAGTGAAGGGGCACTGTTCTGCTCTGCAATAAAATTCCCGATAAAGTGTTTCCTCTATTACATGGATCAACGTTAATGCTTTTCTTCAATGAAGGAATATAAACCCCATCAATATAAATATAAATGAAAACACATCACGGCTCTAGGAGTTGAGTGGCTTGCATCATGAAACTGCAAATAACTGATATCAAAGGCAACCAACACTATGCCTGCTCAAAACCTGAATAAAAATAAGAAGTGAATTTGTGAAATACTGTTAAGATGCATATCGTGCTCGCCTTTCTATGCCGTTACTGAACTCAGTACTGTTTGAGCAAAAGAAGGGGCTCATTCCCGTAATCCACCCACCCCCTCCCCACCCACGCCCTCTTTCCTCGGACCCCAGGAATAACCTATCTCCAGTGACAAAAATATGATGACCTCAAAGTAGATGGCCATCTTTTTTTTTTTACATTATTTGTATTTTCTTTAAAAGCTGAGTTTAAGGTGAACATACCATATTCATATTTTATTCAAATCCCTACACGACACTGGCCCCCAATTCATTAGGGATCTATTCCATAAATACAGCCCCTCCCGACATCTCCGGTCCACCCATAAATCACTTTTGATTGTGCCGCCGTACAAAAGGAAACGTCTCGGAGGCAGCTGCTTTGACCATCTCGCAGCTGCCTTCTGGAACTCTCTCCCCCTTCATCTAAAACTAAGCGATAATCTACTCAGGTTTAGACATCTTCTGAAGACCTGGCTCTTTTCTCAGGCACATCATTGAGCTGCTTCCTTCTATCAAATGACTGACGCGCCCTGTTCCTTCCTACAGCGCCATGAAGCCTCCGGGCGTACGAGCGCTCAATAAATGCCAGTTAACATTAACATTAACATTAACATTGTCTTTGTTTCTCATTGTACACACTACAGATCATAACATGTTCATACAATAACAGGATGCATCTTCCATCTTATTGCATAGCGCCTAAACCCAAAAACAAATATCGATATTTTCTCAGTGTGTATTTCGAGCATCAGGTGCTGAGCATTACTTCTGTCTCTACCAAGTAAATACGAATTCATAATTAACTGTTATACTTAACATAGACATTTGCTCAGTTTTCTTCACTGTGGAGACGGGTCCATCTGCTAATGGCGTTGATGGTGTGGTACGCCCAGGTGGAGCTATGGATGGCCAGGAAAAGAGGGGGGTGGGAAGGTGAGGACAAGGGTGATTCAGGAGCTCCCGTTAACAAGCATGGGCACCTACAATAGACCACCGCCCCATCATGTTACGGCTTAAGGTTGACAGTCCTAAATGCTAGTGATTACCTGCATCCACAAGTTTGCAAGACTTGCTTACATAACCCTCTAACATCTACAGCAAGTAGCACTGTTCCTGTAGCCACAGCCCAGGCCTCTACCTCCATACGCCTTCTACAGTGGGAAGACCGATGCAGGGACTTCCAGCGGTGTGTGACATCCCTGCCCAGGGCCAGGTGCAAGCATGTATTGCCTGCTTTTCTCTTGGTCTGTCTGCTATATAGCTCAAGAACACATATCTTGGCTGTGTGTATTTGGCGGTGACCCAGTGAGTGTTCCAAGTCTGTTGTGACCTGCATCAGAAACGCTCTATGTTCAGGCAGCCCCACATCATTTGGAGAAAGTCTGCATCTGTCTGTGCGCATCTAGGACAATCCAGTCAGTGGTGTGGAACATGATGTTCAGTCTATGTGGAGTGAGGTACGTACAGTACAGATAATTAAATCTCATTAATTTAAGCCTAGTGTTACAAGTGAAAGTTTGAGAGTGTTTATGGGTTTGGTCCAAATCCTTCCCGGGGAAAGCCTTACCATTAAAAGTTTCCCACTTGTCCCTCAAAGTCGGCAGATCATCTATCCTCATGGACAGTATCGTTTTATAAAAGCCAGGAGATCAGATGACTAAACAAGTTTGTAATAGTTCGTCAACGGGGGGTTCTGGGTCTAGACTCCAAAACCCTGCCATAACGCCGGAGTCAGAGCTCCTTAGATCAAAAATTGAGTGCCCAGTAAGTTGTTTTCGGTTGTCAACTCTTCAAGTTTTTAATTGACTCCTCAGAATAGCAGTACCAAGTGCCTCCACTCCCACCTCCATCCAAGATGTCAACTGTTGGGTAGAGAAATAGCCTCCTCCGGCTTTTGGGAAACCTACCAGCGGTGTTGCAAGGACATAGAGCAGGGCCGATCCCACATGGCAGCAAGCCCCTTCCCTGCACCAAAGAGCTATGCGTAAAAGCCACAGCCTGCGGGTCGGTGTGTGCATGACCCCCAGCATCATAGCCATAGCTCTTTATCTGTGGTCTTAGTTCAGTCAGATTGAGCCCGGCCCACCAGTGGGCGATCCACTGCAGTTGTGCAGCAAAATACTAAAGTTTGAAGTCTGAGACCCCTAGCTTGCCTCTGGTCCATGGTCTCCAGATCATGCATAGTGATACCTTAGTGTGCTGCCCATCCCAGATAAGCGTCTGAAGCAAGCCATTGATGGATTTGAACCATGACCTCGGTATCCAGATCAGTAGATTCATAAAATAGTAAAGAACCCTGAACAAAATAACCATTGTGGTCAATGCAACGCGGGCCATGATAGGGAGCTTCAGCATCCTCCTAAATGCCACAGTGCTTTGGAACATCACTCCTCCGAGATTGCCCTTTCTGATGTCATCTTCAGGGTGATATACTCTGACCACCAAATACTTGAGAACTCTGGGCTCCCACTGGAGTTCGAGGCACCGCAAAAATTCTGGGGGTTCCATGAAACTCGGGAACACTGGGAATGTGCAGGATTTCAGCCAATTTGCACAAAATGCAGAGACGTGTTTGAAGCTATCGAATAAGGCAGCCCTCCACAGGATACCTGTATGTGCATCCCCCAAAAAGACCATGTCGTTCGCATCTATCGATACCATATGTTTCCTGTCATGCAATCAGATCTCCCTGCTTTGAGCTTCTAGCGGCAGCAGACAAGCAAACTGTTTGACCACCAATCAGAACCGCATGGGGAGAGAAGATACACCTGTTGTGTGCCTTGGTAGACCCAAAATGGATCTAACATACACCTACCATGGCACACCCATGCCCGTGCATTCGCATAGAGCAGTGACACCCATGTATTCCACCCCTTGCTCAGGGACATCTGAGTCATGACGGCCTGCAAATAGTCCCACTTTAATGTGTCAAAGGCCTTTCGTATGTTGACAGCAAAGATCAATCCCTCGGGGAACTGGGCCTCATCCGTTTAATTTAGAATGCAGTAGAGGCATCAAATGTTGCAAGAGGTGTTGTGTTTGAGGATGAAACCATTTTGGTCCTCATGCACCATGGTGGTGAGCTGGACCATATTTTCCAGGACCTTGTTTAGGATTTTGTAATCCAGATTTAAAACTGATAAAGGACGATAAGCCGTTGTGTCTATAGCTTCCCTTGTGGGTTTAGGGATTGAAACTATGAGGGTCTCCCTGGTCGTATCCAGAAGGGGCAAACGTTAAGTAAAATTTGTCTGGGAGGCTGTATGTCGTAGATCTTTTGCTGCAAGCCAACCCCTTTATGGTGGCCCTGACTTCAGTTTCAGTAATGGGAGCAAGTAGGTCCTCTGCCAGCAGCTGTGGCATGGCTACCTTGTTCAAGAAGGCATCAAGAATCTCCTGCGATATAGGGCTGCTGGCCCCATAAAGGTCCTGTTTGAGAGTAGAACATTTCACATATTGTTCCAGTTATTTGCATAATAGGGCACCACCTGTCCTCAGCCTGCCCACTTGGCCCCCTTCCACGTGTGCAGCATTCAGGTATTGTCACCAGTGTAAGGATTGGAGCTTACACAGTACTTCTGAGTGCTTCTCTCACTCCTCCCTCAGGGCGACCCAGAGTTTTAATTTCTAGGAGTTGGATGATAATTTCCATGATTGATAATTCTACCTAAAGCAAGTGTTTCACGCCCACTGACTGGCTAAGACAATGCCCCAAATAACAACTTTAACGGCATCTCATTCAACGGTAGTATGAGAAGCCGCATGTGCATTAGTGGTGAAATAGTCTGAAATCACTGCATTTAGGGGGATCCCTAAAGGTGTATTCAATCAGGGGAGCTAGGTGAATGCCTCCAGTTAGGTAAGGGCGCTATACACCCTCCCCAATAGCTCTCCACCAATAAAGGGTTATGGTCGAACAGTGTACAACCCAGGTATTCAGCAAGCTTGACCTGCACCGCAAGTACTGAGGAGCTCTTCATTTTATATAGGCGTACATGTAAGTCATGCACTGGGGAGTCGAAGGAGTATTCCCTCTGTCTCGGATTCCGGTCATGTTATGCATCTCCAAGGGCCCAGTGCACCTGACAATGTTGGAGACCCTGCACCAATCGCATCACAGGAGTGTCAACCAGTGGGTGAGTGGATCTTTCAAGCACTGTGTCGGCAATACGATTATAGTTACCTCCCAGTAACATTAGTATGTCAGGGTCATGAGAGAGGATTCAGGAGAGCAAGGTAAAAAAGCGCTCCTGGCCATCGTTCGGGCATAGAGGCTCCCAATCAGTATCCAGAACCTACTGAGCCTCACTGCTACAATAACATAGCGTCAGTCTTCATCAATGTGTGTCCGTGCAAGCCCTAAGGGGATCTCCAGGCTGAGCCAGATGAACACCCCTCTAGAAAAGGCTGAAGACCATGCGGCACAGACTTATCCCCTGCTCCCTCTGCGTAGCATGGGAATTTCAAGTCCAGTCAAGTGGGTCTCCTGGAGGAGGGTCACACCCACACTTCTGTGCTTCAGGAAGGACAGGTTTTTGTACTGTTTGCCAGAAGAGCCAATTCCCCTGACATTCCAGGTAAGGAATAAGTATTGTATTCTCCTCTCAGTCATGGCGGATCTGTAAGTCAGTATACTCTTCATCCTCCCCCACACCAGCAATCACAGAGTAGTGCTTCCAGTTGTGAATACAGAGCATGAACATTATAATAATTTCCAACTCTCCTGCCCCAGGTCAGAGTAGCAATGACCTTCTTGCCAAAACAAGAATTCAAACACAGCTGTAGAATTCAAACTCCCGATACCACAACCCTGTATGAAGGCTTCTTGTGAGGTGTCGTTGCCATAGTATTTGCAGAAGGAGATTTCTCCACCACTGACCCCCCTACATGAGAATGTTGGAGGATCAAAGTTATCCGGCCGGTCGGCCCTGGCATAAAAAGTCCAAAAACTTGAGCAGCCCTTCATAGACCAGTGGCCCCAACATATAAAAGACCCTCCCTATGCCTGTAGAAAGGGAAGTCAGGGACAGATGTATGGGGCGTGTCACACTCAGCATTAGATGTCAGCCATTCTTGGAGTTATCTGAGGCCCAGTGGTAAGTTCTTCAGGGAGAGTTTCAGAGTCCAGGATCTCAGAGGAAGTCGTCGTGCAGGGACAGTCTCAGTGTGGTCCTCAAGGATGCTGCATTGATTGCTGCTGCCCTCTCCTTCTCTGTTTGTCCTTTAGTTGGGTGCATGCTCTAGCGTCTGCCCAGCATCCGCGGTGGCTTTGTTTCGGCTTTGGTGGTTCCATGCTTTGTACTTTGTCTGGTCCAGCCTTTTAGGTCTCCAGTCAGTCCCATTCTGCATGTGGGTCATTAAAGAACATCGTGCTCTCACCAATCATGACCTTGAGGTGTGCAGGGAACAGAAGCATTCACCAGATTCCAGCATCTCTCAATCCTTTCTTAATAGCAAGGAACCAGACTCGTTGGTGTTGAACCATTACAGTATAGTCTGGAGAGATAGCCACTGAGGCATTCTTGATACAAAAGCTTTGTGCCTCCCATTCCTTTTGCAGTATCTGGCCCCTGTCGCTATAGTGTAGTAGACATGACATCTCAGGGCGAGTGGGCGCCCCAGGTGGCGGCAACCTTTTGGGACCCTGTCAGTCCTTTCCATGGCAAAGAATGGTGACAGTTACTGCCGAGCAACCTACCTAGCCAACATCAACTCGAGGAAAGCCACCAAATCTGCTCCTTCTGCCTTCTTGGGCAGTACAAATATATGTACGATGTGCAGCGGCTCGGTCCCTCCGCATCTTCAGCACGCGGATCTAGGAGGCCCACACAGAGAACCAGTTCAGCCACCTTAGCCTGCAAGCCCTTGACAATGAGGCCCACATCTTTAAAGGCCCCATCATTCTGCTTCACCCTGTTGTCTCAAAGGTCTACAGATACCTTGTCAATTTAGCTTTTTAACATATCACGGGACACGTTCACAGCATTCAATGTCAAGTCCAGTAATGTCTGGGGGCCAAGCCGGTGGTGTGAATCCTCATCTTGTGCCTCACTAGAGGTCTCTGGGACCTTCCCTGCTGGTATATCCTTAGTTGTTTTATTGCGGCCCATAGCATCTGAGTGTCTCCTCTGGGGTCTCCTGGGAGCAGTTCGTAATGCACTAATTACATGTCCTGGCTGCCCAGAGGCAGGAAAAAGGTGGCAAAGCTTGTGCAGCATTCTCAAATTAGGAAGACAGAGTCGCCAGTCAGAAAGCCAGTCCCCACCACCTTCACCACAATCAGGAGACCGCCCCCCCCCCCATCCATCAGTCCTTCTCTGGGGCCCTGGCACTAAAGCACTAGTGCTCACTCATTCAGCAGGATTGTGATGTCCTTTGGGCCTGCGCAATGAGAGGATCCCGGGTGCGTCCCTAGTTGCAATGATCTTCCAGCGTGAGGAATACGGGTGCTCAGCCTGTCATCCAGGATGCACTTTGCTCCTGTTGTTGTTGCCTCCTCTGGCTGTGTGCTCTCCTGGGCATGATCCTCACGGTCAAGCAACTCCTTGTACGGCAATTCATTGTCCTCAGCCATTCTCCAACAGTTCCAATGCTGGGCGGCACCTGCCCATGGGTGTCGACTGTTTCCAAGTAAGTAGGGGCGGCAGCTCCATCACAAATCTCTGACCCCAACAGCCGCTATTACAGGTGCCACACTGCATGTGTAACGGGCGTTCTTCATGTTAGCCACATCTCACTGCGGTGCGTGCCTAGCCTCATTGGGTCTCTGTTTCCTGGGGCTGGTCTTGTCAGATGTAACCTGGCCAGTCCCTGGGTCCACTGGATGTCAGGGAGACAGAGGTGGCCAGGCTCACCAGATATGCCCGAGCCCGCCGAACGCCAGCTCATGAGCCTCACAGTGGTTGAGGGAAAACCTGGTATGTGGGCTGTAATGTTCACTTCTGCTCAGATTGCTGTCCTATAGTGGCCGCCTTTGTCCCCAGGTCAGCTAGGGCAGCCCTGCACTTCAGAAGATCATGGTGGCCAGTGGTGGGCACAAGAGCATCCCTAGGTTGTAGCCATCTTAGCATGCATGTTTTCAAAACCACAAGGGTAAACAAAGAATTACTAGGAACCAAGATTACTTTCTGATATGGCGAACAATGGTCCCTAGTCAATAAATGTGCATAAAATGTTTAAAGAAATGTGATACTTCCCAATATTTGTTCCAATGACAATAAAAAGAGATTTTTTATTAAAACACGGTCTGATTATTCACCCGAATCTTCACAGGAACAACACTCGGCACACGTCTTGTCCATGTATGGATGAATAGAGACCGCCCCATCGTGGGTTTGAACAGGTTTTACTTTAATGGGCCACTACTGGACCCGCTATCAGTTTCTTTTTGCTTAAAGAGAGACCAACCTATCCCGGTTGGAACAGGTACTCAATCCTCACAGTCATGCTTGCCTCTCCTTTTCCTGAGGGTGACATCACAAGGTGTTAAAACTCTCATGATACCATTGAGTTATGTCTTAGATAAACGATATGTTGTCCTGGTGATGATCCCACACTGTTAAGGGATAAAAATGCCGTCGGCCCACACTCTGCCAAGTTTGATTTTGCATAACATTTTTGGTTGGGTGCAGAAGAGTTTTTCTGTTGAAATAAGTGACCCTGATTTTTTGTATGTTTACTGGTCACATTTTGTTTTCTTGCCTGTATGTTTATTAATGTGTCTGTTTAACTCTTTTTTTGGTACCACCCTGCCAGGATTACACTACATACTTCGTGTTAAAAAAAAAGTCTAATACAAAATATATATTGTTTATTGCCAATGGGACAAATATTGTGAACTATCATGTTTCTTTAAATGTTTTATGCACATTTATTGACTAGGTACCGTTATATGCCATATCACCATCTTAGCATGCAGCAAAGTAGACGGCCATCTTGACTGTTGTAAGAACTCTGCTACACCAGTGAAACAAGCCCTAGACAGGAAGTTGAACTTCTCAATAGCCATACTCCAAGACGAGGGCAAGCCAAAACTGACTGAGGAAGCTGGGACCCTCTCCAGGGTTAATGATGTACTGGAAACTTCCAATGAGGCTAAACAGACATCTGCAATAGGGGAAACCATGGACGTCATTTCCAACCAGGAAACACCAAGCGAACCAACATACTGTCTTACCTGATCTCCTTAACACACTCGTAATTATGGGAATGGGAAGAAAAGCATACAGCAAGACTTTGAGCTATTTGAATGACTTGGCATCCACTCTCCACACTTCCAATCAAGGCTTAATCTTGGAAAAACAAGGGAGCAGAGCGTTCTCCTTCAAGGCAAAAAGATCTATCCTCGGACACTCCTATCTCTTCCCTAACAGCTGTAATACATTCTGAGACAAAAATTGAGAGATTATTGGAGGAAACACTCGGTTCTAATGGTTCGCTTCACAATCTTCTCTACCTGGAAAATAAACAACTCTCAGTGCTAACAAATTGGCTTCTGCCCACATACAAATCTCCTTCCTTAACACATTTACCACTTGTAATCGACACCCACTAAAGGTTAAAGTTACTCCTTATCACCGTGTTGCCGGTACTGATCTGTACATGGTAACCCATAAGATACGGGGCTAAGGATATTAGAGCTAGGGGTACAGCCTTGAGCTCACACCAGCTCAATGATAACTATCCTTGCTGCGTTGTCTATTTTTTTTAATAGAATTACTCTCTAGAATAACACCCCTCCCCAATTTGCTGGCATCCATGGTCACGCTTTTTGGCGGAGGTATCTGAAACAGAGACTCTTTTACCGAGTTTTCCTTTATTAACCGTCAGTACAAACTGCTTTAAACCTGAAGGGTCACTGACATCCCCTCCTCGAACTGCTGAGAGCTCAGATCCCAATGGGAAACAGATGGTTTACCAGGGTATACATGTGCAACCAGGCCCAAAGCAGAGCTGTCAAAATGGATGCCATTAGACACTGAACCCATAACCATTGTCCTGCAGCAGGTGCACTGCATGGAAACAGACTCGAGAGTTCCCTGTTCAGTTTACTTCGTGTCCAGTGGCAAGAACACCGGCCCTAAGTCTGTCCTGAAAGGAACTCCAATGAACTGCAGATCTTAAGTAGGAGCAAGATAATACTCTTGGCAATGAAGAAGGGCCAAGAGAATGTACCTTAAAATGGAAATGCTGTCCTTGTGCAGAAAAGCATAGAAACCTTTGTGATACCGGATTGACTGATACATACAAATATGCATCGACCATGAACTCTCCTTCCTTAACAAAAGGAAAAATCTATTTGAATTTTGCATGCAGGATGTACAAGTTCACAGCCTTTAAATCCAGTTGTGGTCTGTACAACTGAAGATTTTTGAACAAGAACCAGAATTGAGTACAGGTCTTTCCGATGAAATGGTACTGGTTCATTGCCTTTTTTAGCAGTAACTCTGGAACACCATCCTGCAAAGCTTGCCTCTTCAAAGCATTTGCCGAAAGCGGCGTCATGCAAAAGAAATCTAGTGGCATTGTTTGAGACATTATTTGATAACCGCCTTGGGAGACTTGCAAAACCCATTGATCCGACACCGATCTTTCCCATTCCTTCAAATAAACCCTGAGTTGACCACCTCAGGGTGCTAACCTCCTTCCATGCCACATTCATCACTGCTTTGCCGCAGTTTGACCTGCTCACCCACTCTGCTAGGACCAGGCTTTTTCTGAAGGTGGGGCTGCCTGGCCACGTCCTCTCCCTTGAGAAGCCTCATTTGAAATCTTGGCGTAATACACAGGCCCAAAAGTTCTCTTGTTTCCAAATAACCTGCCCCTCGTTGGTCTTGTAGGTGCCGTCAGCTTTCTACCTGCATCTAATTTTTTTTACCATAGTTCACTACCAAAAAGCTTCACCCCAAAGAAAGGAATCTTCATCAATAGACATTCTGAAACACATTTGCGGTCCAGGATATCAACCATATTTCACACCTAGCCGACATAGATTAACCTGCAGCTGCTGCAGAGGTGTTCAATGCATCATAAGATATATCTGCTAGAACCTGTTGTGTTCCTTCATTGCCAAGGGAAGAGTTAACTTTGCTCTTTGCTCCATGAGCTCTGCCAGTTTCTGTAATTCTTTAATTAGAAACTGAATTGCATAAATCGAGCATGCTGCTGCTCTAATTGTCCACTGTCAAGTCTACCCGCTTATTTACCAAGTCTACTGGTTCTGCCAGCTCCGAAATTATTGCGCACTCAGTGGCTAGACTCACCATTAGAGAGTTCATCTCTTCCACTGTTGTTGTAGGACGTTATTGTTTAGTTAGACCCCTCAGGATATTGCAGCATAAAATAGTACATTTAGAAGCACAAAAAAATGATCTTAGTGGCACCAAAACCACTGCGGGTCCCTCCGTATGCCAAAGAGAGGCAGGCTCGAATTCTTATTAAAAAAAAGAATGGTGTCACAGTCGGTCCCCTCACAAGCCCACAGGCAGCTGGTCCGAATTGTCCTTTCTTTATAAAGAAAAATTGTGCCCCAGCGGGTCCCGCCGCGCATGCTCATGGGTGGTGGGCCCGAAATCTGCCGTTTTGTTAAAAAAGAGTGTCCCAGCGGGTGCCGCCACATGCCCACGGGCGGCAGGCCTCAATTCTGTCTTTCTTTAAAAAAATAATTGTGCTCCAGCCACATGCCCACGGGCAGCGGGCCAGAATTCTAGTTTTTAAAAAAAATGGTGCCCCAGCGGGTTCTGCCACATGCCAATGCACAGCGGGCCCAAAGTCTTACTTAAAAAAAAAAAAAAAGTGCCACAGAGGGTCCCGCCACATGCCAAAGTGCGGAAGGCCCGTATTCTTAATTTTTAGGTCTCACCTGAGCCAATGCGCTTGCGCATTGCTCCGGCGAGATTATAGTAAGCGGAAAAGAAAAGTCTACCAAAACGGCTGCGGATCGCATACAGTTCATGTGATCTATGCACGTGCATGCCAGCCACATAACACACCACCATTTGCCTCGGCATCAGACTTCGAAGACTGCCGCTCCCCCCCCCCCCCCGCGTGCACATCGCGCACCACCATTTGTCTGTGCCTCGGCATCCGACTTCAGAGGCTGCCGCTCCCACGCCCCACCCCCACCACAGCAATGCCGAGAGCTCGTTGATCATAGCGTTCCCAAAATACCAAAGAGTCTTCTTGTATGCTCCATTCACAACCCGTCGCTCATTTAACCTTCTCTGAAATGAGTAGCTTTCGGCGTCGAACCACCACTTTCAGGGTTTTCAAAGATAGAGATCCTTGCCCAAGTAAACGAGCGATCTTTCACCAAGGCTGTGGCCCTGCAGTGTGTGACTCATTGGTGCTGCAAGCTTATTACCTCGTCCTCCCCCCCAACTTTGCACTCCTCCAGGACAGGCTTCAAGTGCCCCATGTTAATGCGCTCTAATGAGATGCAAATAAAATATGCAGAAGCTCATTCCTCTATAAAGATCATTAACTATTGAAGGAATTAACTGCCGCTGCTTGGCAGTCTGTAATAAACTTTTCCCACATATTTCCTCTGATGGTGGCATTCCACAAACCCTCTGCAGTTGGCAGACCAGTGGCCCGCACCCGTCTCTAAGTTCACCACACTCGGACAGACAATTTGCCCTTGTTTGCTGTGTCCGTTGTGTTTGTAATACATCCATGCAATCGCGCCATGGGAATAAATTGGTAAAGCAAACATCGCTTCGCAGTGCGCTGGTGTTTCTTTCACGTGCACTCTGTCTACAGTAACTCTCTGCCCATGGGCACCGAATCCTGCAGAGAGACTGGCACCACATGGCACTTGCTTGTTTGGGCCGATATTATATTTTTGTAAAAGGGATGGGGTTGTTTGAGAAAGTAGATGTATGACGTGCGATGCGCCAACAAGCTTCTGAAACGCACTCACCACACTATATGACGCCGCCCGTCTCTTCTTTTAGTATTTCTCGATGCTAAGTGTTTAGAGAAGTTGTCTTCAATATGCCATGTGCTATTTACCTACCACCCTGCTCAAACCCTCCCCATGTGGGTTGTATAGCGCCTGGCTCACCACAGCGCTAGAATATATATCTGGTTCTATGTGTGATTTTCTATTGAACAAAAACGCAATGCTTTTTGTTATTCCTCTTTCCTTCTTTCTGCCTTGCTATCCCCTCCCTTCTTCTCCCACTAACACTTCATATTTCTCTATTTTCTCTCCTCATCCCAACATTCTGCCTTCCACTCACTTCTGTTGTTCTCTGCCTCTCTTACTAACGTCCCTTTAGACCCGTTTACATGCTCCCCTCTTTCCTTCATTCGCCGTGTCATTGCATTTTCTTCTTTATCCCTTCGTCTCATTCTGTCACTTCTCTGCTCCTCTGTTCCTCCTCCTCTGCTCACCCTAGATCTTTGTTCTGTGCCCCTGCTTCTCACGTCCCTTCTCTCCCACACTTTCGGTTCAGTTTAATAATGCTTTATTGTCGCCGCTGATGGGGTTTCAAGTGTAACCAAAACTTTACTGCTCACGGACCAATTTACACTCTACCAGGCCCACTTTTGCTGTGCTTTCTACACACTCACAACCCCCCAAACACACAACCCCCCACACACACACAACCCCCCCACACACACATACACAACCCCCCCCACACACACACACACAGAACCTCCCACACACACCCCCACACCCACAACCACACACACACACAACCCCACACACACACAACCCCACACACACACAACCCCCCACATACACACACAACTCCACACACACACACAACCCCACAAACACACACAACCCCCCCACACACACACAACCCCCCACACACACAACCCCACACACACACAACCCCACACACGCAACCCCCCACACACAACCACAACCCCCCACACACAACCCCATACCACACAACCCCCCACACACACAACCACAGCCCCGCAAAGAAGCATAACCACAAACCCACTCACACACAACCCCACGCACACACAACCCCACACACACACAAACCCACACAACCCCCCCCCCACACACACCCACACACACAACCCCCACACACAACCACACACACACAACTACCCACACAACCACACACACACACACACAACCCCCCCACACATACAACCCCAGGCACACACACAACTCCCCCCACACACACACAACCACACACACACACAACCACACACCAGGATAGCAAAACATAGCATAGCAAAACAAAACATAGCATAGCATAACAAAACATAGTATAGCATAACAAAACACAACAAAAAATAGCATAACAAAACACAACAAAACATAGCATAGCATAACAAAACAAAGCATAGCATAACAAAACACAACAAAACATAGCATAGCTTCACAAAACATAGCATAGCATAACAAAACAAAGCATAACAAAACAGCATAGCATAACAAAACATAGCATAGCATAAAAAATAGCATAGCATAAGACATAGCATAGCATAACAAAGCATAGCATATCATAAAAAAACAATGCATAGCATAACATAGTATAACAAAAGAAAACCTAGCATAACAAAGCATAGCTTAACAAACACAACAAAACATAGCATAACAAAACATAGCATAGAATAACAAAGCATAGCATAGCAAAAAACAACAAAACAGAGCATAGCATAAAAAACACAACAAAACGTAGCATAACAAAATAAAACATACCTTAGCCTAACAAAACAATGCATAGCATGGCATATCATAACAAAACACAACAAAACATAGCATAACAAAATATAGCATAGCATGACAAAGCATAGCATATCGCAACAAAACAGAGTGTAGCATAGCACAACAAAACATAGCACAACAAAACATAGCATACCATAACATAGCATAGCAAAACAAATCATAGCATAACAAAACATAGCATAGCATAACAAAACACAACAAAACATAGCATAACAAAACAAAACCTAGCATAACAAAACAAAGCATAGCATGGCATATCATAGCAAAACACAACAAAATATAGCATAGCACAACAAAACATAGCATAGCATAACAAAACAAAGCATAGCATAACAAAACATAGCATAACAAAATAAAGCAAAGCATAGCATATTACAACAAAACATAGCATTGCATAACAAAACACAACGAAACATAGCAAAACAAAACATAGCGTAGCATAACTAAGCACAGCATAACAAAGCAAAACATAACATAACATAATACATAGCATAGCATAACAAAACATAACAAAACATAGCATAGCAAAACAAAACATAGCACAGCATAGCAAAACATAGCATAGCATAACAAAATAAAGCGAAGCATAGCATAACACAACAAAACATAGCACAGCATAACAAAACAAAGCATAGCACAATGAAACATAGCATAACAAAACACAACAAAACATAGCAAAACAAAACATTGCATAGCATAACAAAGCAGAGCATAACTAAACATAGCATAACATAATACATAGCATAGCATAACAAAACATAACAAAACATAGCATAGCAAAACAAAACATAGCACAGCATAGCAAAACATAGCATAGCATAACAAAACACAACAAAACATAGCATAACAAAATATAGCATAGCATAATAAAACATGGCATAGCATAGCAAAACCCAACAAAGCATAGCATAAAACACAAAAAACACAGCATAGCATGGCATAACAAAACATAGCATCACTAAACACAACAGAACATGCATAGCATAACAAAACAAAACATAGCATAACAAAACATAGCATAGCATAACAAAACAACAAAACATAGAATAACAAAATATAGCATTGCATAGCAAAACACAACAAAACATAGCATAGCATATCAAAACACAAAAAACACAGCATAGCATAGCATAACAAAACATAGTATAACAAAACACAACAAAGCATTGCATTGCATAACAAAACACAACAAAACAGAACAGCATAGCAAAGCATAGCACCGCATAATAAAACATAGCATAGCATAACAAAACACAACACAGCTTAGCATAGCATAACAAAACATAGCATATCAAAACATACCATAGCATAACAAAACATAGCATAGCATAACAAAGCATAGCATAGCAAAACATAGCATAGCATAACAAAACATAGCATAGCATAAAAAACATAGCATAGCATAACAAATCAAAGCATAGGATAGCAAAACATAGCATACCATAACAAAGCATAGCATAGCAAAACATAGCATAGCATAACATAACAAAACACAGCATAGCATAACAAATCAAAGCATAGGATAGCAAAACATAGCATAGCATACCAAAACAAAGCAAAGGATAGCAAAACAAAACATAGCATAACAAAGCATAGCATAACATAACAAAACATAGCATAACAAAACATAACAACACATAGCATAACAAAACAGAGCAAAACACAACAAACACATAGCATAGCTTAACAAAACACAACACAAAATGGCATAGCAAAACAAAACAAAACATATTATAGCATAGCAAAACATAGCATAGCATAGCATACCAAACACAACAAAACATAGCATAGCATAGCATAACAAAACATAGCATAGCAAAACAAAGCATAGCATAATAAAAAACAACACAACAAAAGATAGCATAACAAAGCATAGCATAGCAACACATAGCATAGCATAACAAAACATAGCATAGCATAACAAAACATAGCATAGCATAACAAAACACAGCATAGCGTAGCATAACAAATCAAAGCATAGGATAGCAAAACATAGCATAGCATAACAAAACAAAACACAGGATAGCAAAACAAAACATAGCATAGCATACAGCATCACTCAGCACCACCACAACATCACTCAGGGGCAACACCACATCACTATGCGCTAGCACAGCATCACTGAACGCCACAGCATTACTCGTTCGCCACCACAACATCACTCAGCGCCACCACAACATCAATCTGTTCGACCATTCAACAACACCTGGTTCAAATATGTTCTCTCAATGTTTCAAGCTTTATTACAAATGTCACAAAAAGATGTTAATATTTCACTTCTGTTCTTGGAGTTTCATCACAATAAAATACACTGAACATAATCTTCACAAAAGTTATTTACAAAAGTTTAAGTTATTGCCATTATAAATGACAATAACTTTTATTTAAGTATTAATTATTTTACAAAATTAAAAGCCATTGTTTTTTGTAATATCAATATATGTAAGTCACGTAAATACAACACATATTGCATTACAAATGCTATAGGTGTCACATTTGCAAAAGTTATAACTATTGGCATTGTAAATGACAATGGTATTAATTTCGCTATTTTCAAAACCAACACATAAATAAAAAATGTGTCATTTACAATACCAAAAGCTCAAACTTTCCTAATGCGAGACCTATTGCATTGCAAATGCTTGTTTTTTTAAGTGCCCCAGCGGGTCCTGCCGCATGCCCAAAGGCGGCGGCTCTGAATTTTTACTTTGTTTTTAAATCGAGCCCCTGCAATCATACCATCCACTCTCAGCCTGTGTATGATGGGAGTACTGAGGGCAGGGGAAGAGAAGCAGAGAAACTGCATATCCACCTTCCCCGGGACAAAACTTACTTGTGACTTGTTGACCCGGTCCGAGAAGCAGCAGTGTTCTTCAGACACATCCAGGCAGGGGGTGCGATGCAGTGAGTAAACAAACATCTTGCCTGCTCGCTGATCCCGTCCTTTTATTTGGCTCAGTAGTCAACACTGGGCCTATAAAAGGAATGTTGCAGGCATTTTTGTAAAAAAGTGCTGCCTTTTTACAAAACTGTTGATTTTGCAATTTGTTTGCAAGTTGCGAAATCCTGGAGGGCCTGTTAAGTTAGTAAAAACCATTACAATAGGTAAAATCTGCTATACATAAAAACAGTAATCTGGTAAAATTGTTTTAAAAGTTTTTGCTCACAAAATGTATGTGCAATTAGAATATAAATAGGCAGACATTACATTACCAAATAGATTTAAGAAGCAAGTGCAAAGAAGAGGTTAGAATATAAATAGGCAAACAGTACATTACAAAGTAGATTAGCTAGCATGTGCAAAAAAAAGACTTGGCACATTGCGGGGCAAAGAGATCAATAGTCGCTCGCAGGGATTTCTCCTCATTTCTGTCTGGATATTTGGTTATACAGGCTGGCTAGTTTGATTAATGTTGAAGTTCTTCACAGTCCGGCACAGTGGGAAAGGACAGCCGCTGCCTGAGAATGTTGACAAATTTTGCACATCTTGCCAGCGCCCAACGGGCATAGTGGGAAATCAGACAGCGGAAGCTTCCAAGCATGATCGCACCCCAAGGGCCAGGGCTACTGGTCTAATTAATTGTCTCCTCTGCTGATATAGGGTGGGGCAACAACAACAAAAGTGTAGCCAAGATTCATTTTGAAATAGGTGATGTTGTAACACGGTCGTTAGACCGCAGTTTGTTACATCGCAGCTATTACAACGCAAGTTGTTACAACGATTTGCGCTGGAAGGCGCTGGACTTAGGAATAGTATGATTTACTATTCCATCTCCAGCCTACGTAACAGTAGGGAAGGTGTTGGAATAGTAAATCATACTATTCCTTAGTGTATAGCGCCATCCAGCGCAAGTCGTAACGACTTGCATTGCAATGACCACGATGTAAACATACCGCGGTGTAACAACCGCATTGTAAAGTTCGTTCATCTTCATTTTGATGAGAACAGCACGTGCAGATACTTTTGCCTCTGTGGCTGACCCAAGAAGACCTAAATGCTTTAATTGGCAAAGCTAGCAATTGCATATGAAAGATCTGCTGACGAGTTTTGGCATTAATAGCTTGCAGTATGTACGGTTCTGGAGACCAGACAAGGTAGGAAGCATTTAAGATCTATCCCAGTGATACATTTTCAAGGGTTGATAGGTCTTGGGCTTGCAAGCTCACCTTTAGTTGCTGATTAATTACTTTTTTCCAGATGCTGAATGAGACGTCCCTTGCCTGGAGGGCACTGATGGAAATTCATTCACAACGTTCTGAATGGAATATCTTGTTAACAGGCATTCCCAAAATTAATGTTAGTCTACTTCCTTCCATGACCTCTCTAATAGCACTATGTAAAGGGATGGTTTTAGATTACTTTTTGTTTTAAAAAAATCTTTTTATTAAAGAAAGACAAACCAACTAATATCACACACATCAACACAAATATGAAAAAGCAGTCATTAGAATATACAATAAGGATGAAATCAAAAGTGGCCAACAAATAGTCATAAACATCACTAAGGGGCACAATATATTGGAGCATAAATCAAAGTTTCATGTTTGTAACTGGTTTCAAGGAACACAAGACTACAGTGATTCGTTATCAACAGCGAACAGAGAGGTGCCACTAAAGGGGGTGCACAACCAACCTCTACTCTCCTTCCAGGGGGCCCACATTTTCGTCCATTTACCCGGGCAACCCCTCCTTTCATACACCGCTTTCTCGGCTTACATGCACCAGTCCATATCGGACTCCCAATCCGAGCATTTCAATTCAACCCCACCCTTCCACGTTCTAGGGATGTTACGTTTAGCCACCATGCACCCCAGGGAGACCCACAATCGCTCCGGTCTAGACAGGTCAGTGGCGTTCCAAATATTCAAGAGGCATAGTCTCGGAGTAGCATCAACATCCTTACAGCAAGTCTGGGATAAAGCAGAGATGATCTCCCCTCAATACCTCTGAAGACATAATAGGGAATGCAGAAGACCCATTTTAACCAATAAGGAGCTCGTGTAGTAAGCCCCATGCAGTAATTTAACCTGCATTAAGTTGAATCGGGATCAAATCGCAACCTCACGAGGCGATGCAAGGGCCTCCCTCCAATCCTCATCATCAATATTACCCACATCCGTGCACCATTTTATACGGACTTTATCAAGGGGGTCAGGCCAATTGTTAAGAATTTTGCAGTAAGTTAGAGAGATGGCCTTATCTGGGACATAGTCGTTCAATAACCTGTCCTCCAAAGGGGAAGACATTGGTAGTTTGTCACCTCTAGAAAGTGCCTTAGTCAGTGCTCTTCGCACCTGAAGGTAGCGGAAAGTTTCCCTTTTGTGCAATTGATATTTTTGCTGCAGGTCACTGAAAGGCACTATTCCACCCTGACCCACAGGTCGCCCACCTTGGACAAGCCAATCAAATCCATTTATCAAATCCGGGTTGTCACCAAAGCAGACCCAAGTGACAAGAATAGAACAATGTAGTCGCTTGTAAAAGTTTACACCTCCAGCCGAGGGCCGAATTTGCAGAGTCGAAGTGAATTTGGGTGTTAGTTTTGATCCTTCATAAAGAGCCCTAATATAAGTTCCAGGCAGCATATTGTAGCTATCCATTCTATATGCAGTGTCGGTAATGGGTTGATGCATCCAATGATTAAGGACAATAAGTTGTGAAGCCCAATGGTATGATCTGATGCCAGTGCAATGCCGCCATCGTACCAGCGCCTGCTTAGTTTGGCAAATGCGATTCGGGATGGTCCATTATTCCACAACAGGTTGTAAACTTCGGACTCGATGGAGGTAAACTACTGAGGCGGGACTAGATGTGGGGTGTTCTGTAACGCATACGGAAAGTGGGAGAGCACCATCATTTTATAAAGAGCTGCCCTCCCCAAGAGTGTTAGAGGAAGAGTCCTCCAATGTTGTACATCAGCCTTAAGACGCTGAAGGGGGGGCAGCAAATTTCATTGATAGAAGATCCTCCGAATCTTTCATAAGATATATATACCAAGGTATTGAAAGACCTCAGTCACAATTTTGGCCCCACAACCCGACGGTAGCAGGGGGTGTGTCCACTCAGGATATATATAAAGAACTGTCTGAGTTAATAGTATAGCCTAAGTATTTTTGAAAAAGGGTGAATATATGGAGTACATTATTGATGGAAAATATGTGCCTGGCCAAATAAAGCAGAATGTCATCAGCGTAGAGGGACACCATGTCCATCCACTCCAGCGACCAGTTCAGTCCCCGAATCGTGGGATCCCCCGGAGCCATATAGTGATAGGTTCAATCGCTAAGGCAAATAACAAAGGAGATATTGGGCATCCCTGCTCGTGCCCTGCCCCAACTGAAGACTGCCGATATACTCCCATTCACAGCAGTTTTCGCCAGGGGTTTCAAGTAAAGGAGACGCACCCAAGACAGAAACCGGTCACCAAAACTATACCTCTCCAACGTAGCAAAGAGGAAAGGCGATTCAATCATGTGAAATGCCATTTTGGCATCCAAGCACATAATAACCGAGTCCTCCTGTATGGTGGTGGCTCTCTCCAGCACCCCAAATAAACGGTGCAAATTAAGTGCTGTGTTTTTGGTCGGCATGAAGCCATTTTGATCTGGATGGATCAGTTTGTGAAGGAGGGGTGAGAGGCGAAGAGCCAGGATCTTAGCCAAGATTTTGACCTCGGGTTCAAGAAGAGAGATGGGCTGGTAGGAAGAACATTGGTCAGGAGGTTTTCCTTGTTTATGGATGACGACTACATTGGCCAACTGCTGCGGACCCGGGAGAACACCCTCTTGCACACTCGCATTGTACATGCACAGTAGGTATGGGGCTATGAGTGGAGCCATACTCATAATCATAGCATTTGTAAAGTGCGCTACATACCCGTGACGATCTCAAGGTGCTGGGGGAGAGAACGCTGCTACTGTTCGAAGAACCAGGTCTTGAGGAGTCTCCTGAAGGTTAGGACATCTTCTGTCTGCCTTAGGCGGATGTGGAGGGTGTTCCACGTCTTGGTGGCGAGGGGGAGAATGATCTGCCACCGGCAGTCACTCTTCGGATGGGGGGGCGGTGGCGAGGGCGCGGTCTGATGAGCGGAGCTGGCGGGATGGGGTGTAGAGGCTGAGTCGGCTGTTGAAGTACATAGGTCCGGTGTCATGGAGCTCCTTGTGTGCGTGGGTGAGGAGCTTGAAGGTTATCCTCTTGTTGATGGGGAGCCAGTGCAGGTCTCTTAGGTGGGGTGTGATGTGGCAGCAGCACGGGATGTCGAGGATCAAGCGTGCAGAGGCGTTCGGGATGCGTTGGAGCTGTTTCAGGAGTTTGGCCGGGGCTCCTACGTAGAGTGCATTGCCGTAGTCCAGCCATGGTTTTATATAGCTCAATCGGGAGCCCACAAGGGCCCATGGCTTTCCCGGACTGCATGGAAGAGATCGCCTTAGAGATTTCGTCGGCCGTTAGTGCCCCGTCCAGCTCTTCGATCTCCTGGGAGTCCATGCATGGCAATGGTAATGTAGCAAGCAACTCGGCAGTCTCCTCCCGAGTGGAAGTAGACACGGTGGAATAAATCTATTGTGATGACGAATGGCACAATCATCGACAATTTCTGCCACCCATCTATTAGCTGGATCCCTCCTATCAAGCCAGGCCAACAACTTGCTGGCTTTATCGCCAATGTCATAGACCCTGTGTTGAGTGGCCCGATAGTAAATCTTAGCTGATTTGTCTGCAATATCCATGTATTCCTTTTGCTTAATATCTAATTTATGTGAGATCTTTGATGACATCTCAGAAACCAGGTCTTGCTCAAGGGTCGCAATCTCACCTTCAATGGTCTCAAGTTGGTGACGCTTTTCCTTCTTGTGACCCGCCACTGCCGCCACCCCTCACCCACGTATCACGGTTTCAAATGCTTCCCACGATATCACATCACACTAGACTGAGCCGTCATTTTCTGCAAAATAGTGTTTGGTGGCCTCAGTCAATCTGGTACGTATTTCTGGAATTTTAAGATACCAGGGATTAGGAACATGTCTCAATGACTGGCGGGGGGTGCGCCATAGCAAGCCACAATTGGCGAGTGGTAGGAGACACCCCTGGGAAGTAAGGACAATTTATCGAACATGGGAAGCTAAACAGCCTTACAGAAAAGATAATCAATACGGGACAGGCTACCATGCACACCAGAATGAAAGGTATATTGCTTCTCAACGGGATTACAGGGCCTGATTCACAGAACTAACTTAAGACAAAATCCTAAACTTACTACCATTTTGGTATTCACAGAAGGCACTTACTCATTTTGGTATTCACAGAAGGCACTTACTCATTTCGGTATTCACAGAAGTTAGGAGTCCTAACTTTAGGACTCCCAAAGGCCTTCAGTGAATATCAAAAGTCTTAAAGTTAGGATTTTTCCCAGTTTAGGAGTAGTAAAGTTAGGACTCCTAACTTTAGGACTCCTAAACTGAGAAAAATCCTAACTCTAAGACTTTTGGTATTCACCCTGAATGTGAGTTTCCTGAAGAAGTACCAGGTCAGGAGTTTCTCGCTTAAGGTATTGCAGCACTATAACCCTCTTGATCCAATCGCCTAGACCACTGAGATTCCAGGAAAGAAGTTTGAGACGGCCCAATGACAGGCCAGTATGATCAACCACACTCATCCATTAAAATAAGACGAGTCCCTGACCCTCCATACTCAAGAGGGATATCCCAGACATCTTGGAAATTCCCCATGGTAAAAACCATAGCAAAGATAATGTGTAATTAGATATAGAATAATCATAAGCTCCAACAATGATTGTCTGCACGGCTGTAAAGATGCATATGCAATTTAGACTGCTAAAAATGACCACTTGAAAGAGACTGCGGAAAAAAAGCATAATACAAACATACCAACAAAACCCCAGGAACTAGTAAACATCATCCCCCACCCTGCCTCCCTGCAACGTGGACTTAAAACTGCCCATCCCCCAAAATTGCAGAGCGCCTGTATACCCAAAAACAAACAGACTATATATAGGGGAACACTACTCAGCCTAGACATCCCAAGAAAGTAGACCATTAATTACCAGCCCCCCCCCCTTCAGGACCTATGGACAAGCCCAAAATTAGACATCATGAAGAGCTTTTCACAATAATTGTCTAACGCATATCAAAATTCCCAAATTCCCACCTCCCCCCTCCACACAACCCCACCAGCCATCCTGAGATGTGAAGAAACGCCCCAAATGAGGAACAGAGTGGCTAGTCCATTATAAGACTCCCTGAAACGCATAAGTCTGCCATCAGCCCGTACTAGTCCAGAGCTGCTCAAAAGTCCTTATTGTCTCTCAGTGACACAGCCCAGCAGCATCATACCCTTCCACAGCCAGCGAGGTGCTGTATCTTCCGACGCGACCTTGCTGGTGTTACTCTTCCTCCGTTAGAGGTTTGCCAGATGGGGAAGAGCGTCTCCACGCTTCCGCCGATCGCCACCCTTCCAACCAATCCCAGGTATCTTCAGGAGTTTGAAAGAACCATGTCTTTCCGTCAACTTGCATGGAGTTTTGCAGGGAAAAGCATAGCATACTTCAAGGTATGACTTATGTGTGTGCTCTTTACTTCCAAAAAGGACCTGCGTTACAGTGGCACTTTGTAAGTGAAGTCTGGGAAGAAGGTGATGGTGGAATTTTCAAACTTGAGCGGCGGAGCAGCCCTCGCAGTCTGCAGGATAGCATCTCTGTCATGAAAATTGAAGATTCTATTAAGGATAGGGTGTGGCAGAGCCCCTGGCTTGGGGGGACCCCCAGGAACCCTAGGAGCCTGTTCCACTGAAAGAAATTGCGAAAGGGAACGAGGCAACAAATGTTTCCGAATGAGGTCCTCTACAAACAGATCCGCCGCCTGCACCCCCAAAATGTGCATGTTATTTCTGCACACTCTTCCTTCGTAGTCCTCCAGCTTAGTCGCTAGGTCCGAAGTCTGCGCTTGAAGGCGCTTGACCGTAGTTTCTGACGTCTTATTAGATTGTTGAAGGGTGGAGATGGAATCTTCATTTGTCCTAACCCTGTTCCTTATGTTTCTCAAATCAGCGTGAATTAGGGTAATCTCCGTGGTAACAGTATTGATTTTCACCTCCAGCACCATGCAAACCCCTTGAATAGCCACCATTACATCAACCAGGATCAAGGCGTCATCTTTTGAGTGGTGCTTTGTGCCAGGTGAACCCCTATGCCCCTCCTCCCCGTCTGATCTGGTGTGTGCATACTTAGCCAGTCTCGCCGCAGGAGGTTGCTTGGATCCCTTGGTGGTGGCCATCTCAGCAATGTTCTATCGTGCTGTGGGTTCAAACATGTAGGGCCACAGCCAGATGTGGGGGACAGTGGACAAAAGAAACAGCAGGGCAAAAACGATAACAGAACACACAACGGTGGGCTCTCTAAGCCGCAAGATTTCAAAAGGCAAGATGAGTCAAGGTGCATATGCGGCCCAGTGGCAATCCAGGGCCGCATTTTGCCCAGTAGGGGCCACAGTCAATAAGTATAGAAAGAGCCAGCCGTAGGTATAGAAAGAGCCCCCCCCCTCCACGTCGAGGAGGGGAGGGAGCCCCAATTGTGCTGTGAGCCCCAACGTCAACCTCGACCCCCGCTGCACCGACCTTTCAGGTTCACCAAGAGGCCCCCGCAGACCGCAATCCCAGCGGCACCTCAAACAAAGGAGACCCAGCTGGTCTGGCCCGTTGCGATTGGGAGAGGAACCACAAAATGGCAGACCTGCCAAATGCCGCTCTGGACTCCCTGGGCACAGATGAAAGAGTACCTTGGGGGGAGGTGGGAACTCAAAACAGGTCCCCAACACTCACCTCCACATGGGCCCGCAGTGATATTGTAGGCCAAAGTCCAGAGGGTCCCTGAATACCAGAGCCCTCACGGTCCACTGCCACAGGTTCCGACGGCCGGGGGCTCCCGGCAGCAAACAACCAGAGCCCCAGCCAACGACGCGGGATCCCAGGGGGCCTCACAGCAATGCAAAGATGGGGGTAGAAGAAAGGACACTGGTGCGGCTCAAGAAGTCCCATGCCGCTTCACCTCGTAGCCCGCCGCGGAGAGTCGTGCGCCATTACGTCTGTCTCTGCAGCAGTTCAAAATGTCGGGTCCGATCTTTCCGGATCTCGGCCAACGATTCAGACCTGTCAAGCGGTGGGCGAAGCAGCTCATTAAGGGGGTCACACTCCTGAATTTGGGCTGGCAAAACGGATATATGAGGCGGATACGGGGGAATCAGGCTATGGCGGCGGCCGGAGCTTTACATGGAAATGGCCATCTTGGGTGTTGGCAAGCCATGCCCCCTAGATTCCTTTTTTGATCCTGATACAAGAAATCTTCACTTTCCTCTACACAGGAAACCTTAAAAAAAGACATAGTATTCCTAATATGTTGTAAAACCTACTTAAATCCAGCTCCCTGAATGAATCCCTTATTTTCCGACAGGTTTTTTTTTTTTTTTGGCAGAATTTTACATAGCGCGAACTAGACCCGAACTTTACATAGCTTTACATAGCATCAGTTACGTTACATGAGGACACGCATTCATTTTAGGCACGGGGAGATTAAGTGATTTGCCTAGAATCACAGGAGGTTTTTGGCGTCGTTACCGAGACTCGAACCCAGATCCCTAAGTCCGAGGTCGAGCGCCCTAGCCGTTAGACTCGAACCCAGATCCCCAAGCCCGAGGTCGAGTGCCCTAGCCGTTAGGCCAACTCCTCTCCCCTAAGCCTGCATCAGCGCTTACTGTATCTTTGAAGGACAGAGTGGGAATAGACCTTGCTTTAAAAGATTCAGCCATCTGAATAATTTGTAGAAGGCACCACTTCAGGGGACAGTACAAAATATGACCCAATCCACTGGCGAAAGCCTGAATCAGTGACTGCAAGGGGGTGCACGGAACTATAGCTCCCCACCAATCTCTTATACACTTTCTAATGAGACGACTGCACTGTTCTCCGCCAAAGTTAAAAACCTGTTCTCCAGGGCACCACGCAATAACCTAGTAAGAGTGCACCAGATAATAATTGGTTACACATTCGTCCACACCACACATTGGACACCGCTCATTATAGAGCAAAAAAATGTGAGAAAAGCAAATGACCCCTCACGGAAACACCACCAACGGGGTAACTGGTAATTAATTTCCAGACAAGCCCCTGTCTCATCATCGGTGGTCACTTGCTTCTCAAAGAAATATAAGGAGAAAGGAAAGTAGTGTCCAAAACAAACAACATATAAAGTGACATATAGTGAATTGCAGAAAAATCTGCTGGTGATAAACACATATACAAATAATATTAACTGAGTGCCTAAAAACACACACACCAATCCCTTAACCAATTTTATTCATAGGGCGGTGATAGTGTGCTATAATAAAAAGGCTGGTAGCTAATCATGCCTACCATAACCTGTTGCCAGTGCCGACATGTTTCACTGCTCTGTTGTGTTAAAGCAGTTTCCTCAGGGCTGCACTCAATTGCTGCCACATCGCTTTGTTTGGACACTAGTTCTATTGCGTGCAAGGAACAGCCAAGCCTTTTTATTATAGCACACTATCACCGCCCTATGAATAAAATTGGTTAAGGGATTGGTGTGTGTGTTTTTATTCACTCAGTTAATATTATTTGTATATGTGTTTATCACCAGCAGATTTTTCTGCAATTCACTATATATCACTTTATATGTTGTTTGTTTTGGACACTACTTTCCTTTCTCCTTATATTTCTTTGAGAAGCAAGTGACCACCGATGATGAGACAGGGGCTTGTCTGGAAATTAATTACCAGTTACCCCGTTGGTGGTGTTTCCGTGAGGGGTCATTTGCTTTTCTCATATTTTTTTGCTCTATAATGAGCGGTGTCCAATGTGTGGTGTGGACGAATGTGTAACCAATTATTATCTGGTGCACTCTTACTAGGTTCTTGCGTGGTGCCCTGGAGAACAGGTTTTTAACTTTGGCGGAGAACAGTGCAGTCGTCTCATTAGAAAGTGTATAAGAGATTGGTGGGGAGCTATAGTTCCGTGCACCCCCTTGCAGTCACTGATTCAGGCTTTCGCCAGTGGATTGGGTCATATTTTGTACTGTGGATGTTGAGTGGAGGGCGACCCTTTCTGTTTTTCCCTCTGAGCTCCTTTTTTGTTGAAGAACCACTTCAGGGGAATCTTCCTTCTTTGCATTGTCATCCTCAATAGTGTGCTTCTTTTCCCTGTATTTCTTATGCTATTCCGTCTCTGTATACTGTGGGCCAAAATACTGCCTTAGACTAGGGCTTAATTTTTAGAAGAATGAGTCCTTGTTCCCAAAGCTCTGCTAATAAGCCCTCAGCCAGTGGTATTAAATAACGGAGAGCTGAATACCAAGGCAGCGAATTCACCTCAGGCCTCTTTAATCCACTACTAGACCGTATCTGTTCCTTTATCTCACCCTAGTCGCATCCTGCTTTCTCCACTTGTGATGGTTTTTCTGTCATCCACTTTCTCCTTTTCTGTTTGTGCATGTTCACCTCTCTTGCTCTCGGTCAATATCTGATGAGAAAAAATAAGCTCTGGTCCCCAAAAATGAGTGCTAAGGGGCTCCCATCCGGCTCAAATTAAGCACTGCCTGATCTCAAAAAACTACATTGATTAAACAAAAACTTCCTGCATCTTTTTGTTGCTATGCAACAGCTAGTGACCTCCAAAGAAGCATCCATGTGTTACCTAGCAATAAGGCCGAAATTAATGCCCGTGTGCTGTCGATCTCTCAGAGCTTCAACAAAATTGTTGGAACATGCAAATGCACCTTTTGCATAAAAGGGCAAACAACTGGGTCCACTAAAGCAGGGCCTCGTTTTGGGGTACACATTTGTCTGCTACAACAGGACCTCGATTATAACACCACATGACTCCACTACAGCAGGACCTCACTTACTTCATTCAACATGGGTCCACTGAGGACATAAAAAAATTATCGATTTGCTAGAGCTGAAACGTTGATAATTCTAAGAATGTGTAACAAATGGAGTCACTAAGTAGACTCTCTATAATAATATAAAAGAGATAAAATACTGACCGGTGCCTCACAACTAGTTTCATATAAACAAAAACAAATGGCAGTGAGATGGGAAGATTTTATTTTCATGCAAATTATAGGATGTGAAGGGTAGTCAGACATTTTGGAGGAATGGGTGTCAGTGTTCAGATCAGTCTTACATTCTAACTGCTGGGGTGCTTAATTAAGCCATTGAGTTCCAGTGCTCAGCACTGGCACGTAAATGTCAACCCCAGCACTTATGTCCCTCTGCCACATGTTGGTGCTGTTTGTGTAATTTGGAGATGAGCACAATAACAGTTGTTTATTATATCAATATACATAAAAACTACTAATATCTGCTGCCCAGACTATTCTTATAGCCTTGGATGTATTGAAAAGTCTGAATTGTCAGACTTGTAGGAGTGTGATTGTTAGTAGTTGTGTATGTACTGATATTGGCAGCAATGTCAGCGGCAATGAATGGGTAGTGCAAGCTGCAGTGACTTCCAGATGAGAGCCCTGGCACTTATTTTTTAACAAATTAAGCAGTGAGGTGAGACAATGGCTGGGACCTGGAGCCTCATAGTCCGGATGCAGACTTTGGTGCTCCCAGACTGGAGCCGTCACTAACTCTAGTTAGGGAAATCCATACAAGGATTGTCATTTCAAGGCTAAGAGACAGATTACAATACACATGTCATAAGCAAGTTTAGCAGAAAAACATACGAATCATAAGTACAAAGAACTCAGTACATCTCTAATTGAAATTTAACATAGACTTGCCTTCTAAAGTGGGGAAAAAATGGTCTCCCTGGTTACAGAAATACACATACATTTATAGGGCTTTAAACAAAGAATTTCACACATTGTGTGGGAATACATGGCTCTCAGGGTTTGCACCAATTGGGCAGAGTCAGGAAAAAACCTTTTACCAAAGACTACATTAAAGGATTCTTTAAGAATAGTAATACATTGAGATTCAAACATTCTCACAGGTGCAGCTGAACAGTTGGTTACATTGTTTTTGCGTGAGCCTTAGACGGTGAGAAGCGTCCTTGATGCAGTACAATGAGAAAACCTTTCTGAGAACTGTTAGACTTGACATTTCTTGGCGTGGTTACCCCTGACTTTTTGCCTCTACCTACACTATTTTTGATGCTGAGATGGATTTCGTTTTGTTGGCTTAATGCTTTGGGCACTTTGCCACTGCTGATCAGTGTCGAAGTGCAAATGCTCCCCTATAAAGTGTTATGGTAATTGGTAGTCCATCATTGGTATGTGTGTCTTACTAGTAAAGTGCACTATGTGTGCCAAGGCTGGTAATGCAAATGCTACTAGTGGCCTGCAGCACTAATTGTGCCACCCACACAAGTTGCCCTAAAAAGAGATCTGAGCCTCTGAGCCTGTGCCTTTTCATACACATCTGACACACCTATAGTAGGCCCAAGGTACCCCATTGGGCAGGGTGCAGTGTATGTGAAAGGTAGGACAAGTACTGAGGTGTGTACCATGTCCTGACAGTGAAATACTGCCAAATTCATTGTTCACAGTTAAAAGGGCCATCTTGCCCATAGGACAGAATGGGGAATGCTGTGTCACATGTTTCCAGCATATTTTCCCATAGGCATAAGATGGAGAGATGGAGTTTAGTGTGTCTGAACTCAGAATTTAATAACACACTATTTTGTGAAGATGGTTTTTAAATTGTGTGTTTGAAACCACACTTTTAGAAGTGGCTGGTTTCTTGTCTTAAACCATCCTGTATGCCTCTGTCTGGTTGTATATTGACCATCTGGGTTTGGATGTGACAGGGTCTGGGGAGTGTCCTGGGAGGAGTAGGTGAGACAGCAACAGGCTGGCCTGCATTTGATGTGGGAGGAGGAGTAGCCCCCTGGATGTGAAGGTGGCTGTGTTGCTGCCACCAAAGGATGGCTCCACCTCCTGCGGAGCGTCTGGGGCCCAGACCCTCACTATCAAAGGAAGAGGGTGTGCACTGGCAGGAAGACACCCAGGTCTGGTTTGGACTGGGCTCGGAGCCCCCTGAACACAAAGACTTCAAAGGCATTTAGGGGTATAAAAGTGAAAGCTGAAAACCCTGAACTCAGACTGTACACAAGCCTGAAAAAGGATTGAAACTACTTTGTGATCAAGAGGAACCTCTGCCAAGGAAGAACAGCTGAAGAGACGGAAGAGAAGGACTACCCTTGCTGTGTGTTCTGGGCTGGCCTGCAGTTTGCTGATTTGACTAAGGAGAGGACAAGGGACTTTGCTGTGTGCTGTGTCCCCCTGCTTGAAAGGACTTTGCTGTGTGCTGTGTCCTGAAGAAACTTGTCTCCAAGGGCCCGAGAGGAGCTGGCTCCCTGTTGTGGAAACTCAGGAAAATAAAAGTTTCCAAGTGTGTCTCAGTTGCGCTGTGTGTGTGTGCTTTTTACAGCCTGAGACCATCAAGAGAATTGCCCCATGACCGTGTGCCCCGAAGAAGTCTTGGAAAAGTCAGGAATAGAAAAGTTTCCAAGTGTGTCTCAGCGATGCTGTGCGCGTGTGGTTTGTGCAGCCTGAGACCATCGTGAGAATTGCCCCATGACCGTGTGCCCCGGAGTAGTCTTGGGAAACTCAGGAACAGAAAAGTTTCCAAGTGTGTCTCAGAGACGCTGTGTGCGTGTGCTTTTTGCAGCCTGAGAACTATCGTGAGAATTGCCGTGTGACCGTGTGCCCCGGAGCAGTCTTGCACTCTGCTTAGATCGACAGCGTGACGAGAAGTGCTGTGATCATTATCGCCATCGGCTCGGACCGTCGTCCCAAGGCGGAGCCAGGAGAAATCACCGCCGCCGGACCGTGCCTGCCTTTGCCAAGGAGAGACCTGTAACCCTTCACCATCGTGGGTCCGAGGTCCTTTGCCCAAGATCAACTGAGTCGCACCGGGAGCCGATCAGCTGCTAGGCCGACACCTGGTAGCCCGACTCTCACTGCAAGGAGCAGCCGCCGCCAACCTGCAGCCGCACAGCGGGAAGCCCAAGCCACGAGGAGAGGAGAGAGAGACTGCACCCCCCAGGTAACAATCAGGGAGCGTGCGTGTGTCGCCGCCTGGGGCGGAGTGCGTGCTACGAGAGATCACTCTCTGCCTTTCCCATCTCTGCAGACCGAGACTCCATTCAAGTCAGTATCGCGGGCCGTACTCGCCAAGGAGTGGCAGTACAGGGGTTGGATTGTGGAGCTGCACTTTGTTTCCTTCGTCACAGTATTGGAGGTACATTTTGGCAAACACTAACCGCGAGTCAGCCAAGAGTGGCAAAAAGACCTTCGCGAGCACAGCGATTAGTGCCCATCTGCTTTATTACTTGCTTTTTGATCTGCATTAATACGTGCACTATGAACTGCCTTATTACTTCCTTTTACGATCCTCATTAATACCAGCACTGCGAACTGCATTATTACTTGCTGTAAGGACTGTCTTGTTTCTACATTACAAACTGCAAAGCTTGCTTTAGGACTGCATCAGATCATTGTAAACTGCTCAATAATACCGCAAGAACCTACAAGTGATTGTTGGCCTAATAACCGGGCCAGTGAAATATTACGAATACGCATATGCTGGATATTTTTATTGTTTGGTCTCATCGTATTTCTTCTTGATAAAGATGCCGCTATTTTCCTAAATCAGTGTGGTTTTCATTTGTGATGTTATCACTGTGTTACTTGGAGTGTAGTTGCAAATACTTTACACATTGCCTTGGAGATAAGCCTGGCTGCTCTTGCCAAGCTACCGGGAGTGAGCAGAGGTTATCTAAGAGTGTGTCCCTCCTTTCCCTGACTAGAAGCAAGAGTCCCCATTTGAACTAAGGTACCTACCTCAGCCAACTAGAGACCCCCAGTTCTAACAAGAACACTCTCTGCTTACTAATGTGAACATTGGGCACACTTTATTTAGAGCAAGAATCAGCGGTAATCATTGCGTGATATATTAAGAAATTGAGGATAGATGGGGAACCATTGGGCCCCCCTCCGGCACTGCACAGGCACTGCACATGGGCGGCAGGGCCCTGGAATGAGAGCTCCTGACTGTGTTCGGAGCATGACAGGCCCCCATCATGTACTTTGCAGGGGGCCCTATCAAGTTTTGCTATGCTACTGCAACAAATGTTGTGCCATAAGTATGTGATGAACTTCTACACTTTATCAATGTAAGCAGAGTGGCAGGCAATTAGGAGCAAAGGTCTACAACTGTGCCTCTCAGAGAAGGTTACGGGAAGACTCAATTTTATCAAGAACACCGTCTTAGCGATCTCTGCCTTCCTTTCTCAATTTCTGCTTGAGGAGTGTTAGTCCAATCACCAGAGGCGCAACTGGAGCCACATTTGGGGGGCTACTAAAACTTTCCGGGGGGGGGGATAATTCTACCAGCAATAGTCATAGTGAGATGCAGGGGCTCTAAGAAGGGGTGAAAAAACAACAAATAGTCTTTTAAAGACCTGTGTAGTACTCGGGTGCGACTGTGTGTGCACGCAGGAAGCTGTACCAGCCCGGGTTGACACACACGACGGGTGGTGGGCTGAAACCCTTTCAGCCCAGTGGGTGTTGCGCACCTGCCACTCACCTTAGTTGAAGTGAACCGGGATAACATCTCTCAGAGTGCAAAAAGTTGGCAACAGAAGTCCAGAACTAGAAAAGGACGCCCTCAGTGATGTAGAGTCATCTGCTAGCTTTTCCTCTCATGCTTCGAAGTACAGTTGACTTTTGGAGCGTTGTGACCACAAGCAGGTGGGTAAAACAGACTTTAGTTATTGCAAATAAGGCATAAAACAGAGTTCTCAAGTTTGTTTGGTCGATGCGTCAGTAGCACCTCCAGTCCAGGTTTGTTATTTGTGCTCTGGGGCTTCTAGTCTTGTTTATAATCAAATCAACTGTAGTGCATATAACATCCTCTAAAGGAAAAGACTTGAAGTGGACTCATGCATCGAAGTGGGAAACTTGAGTGCTCTCATAAATGGCTGCCCAACCTAAAGTTATCAAATAATGTCATGTGACTGGGGATGCAATGCTTCAATCTCGGTTGTTTGTTTACAAATCAGCGTTTCTATGTGTGCTAGTTCAATTGGATCAACTGAAGTGAATTCGGGCTGCAACTCCCAGACTTTATGAGTGTGAGAAATTAAACCCAATGAGCCAAGTATTAATCTGATAACCTTATTTCAGGGGATCATCTTCATCCAGCACCTGTAGGGCAGGGGCGTGGCCTACCCCTACCACATGTATGTTACTGTTTAAATCGAGAATAGGGAGCTCAGCAGGGCACATTTTCCCCACCGAATTCAGTAATTTGTAATGTAATACCATCAGGTTCGGACAAATAAAGAACCAAAATAAAGTGGCACAACTAGTGAATTAGATGGCTAATAACGTGGACAATGTTTACAAATAAGAGCAGTTTTCAACTTGTAAAGATGCTGTAGAAGTGTTTTACGAGGTTTTGTAGGCTGCCTGCATTTGTGATTGCTACAGGCAATGTTATTCTAACACAAGGGAAATTAACTTTAAAAACAGCCCAAGCAGACCATAAAACAGGCTCACTAACAACCAAAAAAAACGTCCACATCAACCCATCAGGCAATGCCTGATTGCCCTATAGGCTAGTCCGACCCTGAATACTATATAATGTATGCCTGTTCTTCATTACACAAAGTCATCCATTGCTCATCTCATTTCTCGTATCTGTCTTCTTTCTCTCTGAATGTTTCGTAATGTGCTTGTTTTGGATCTGTTCAGTAAATGTAATCGATAATCATGGAAGACGATGTGGTGATACATATGAAGAGTGTGGAGACAATTTTAAATGCGGTGCCTTGCAGTGGCACTCCATTTTCAAAGGTTAACCGATCACCTTTCCATGCCTGCCAAGTTTCCCAGGTCCGTGCGTGATTAGTCAGTACAGTCTTACTTTTTTTAATACTCAATGACTTGTGGTCTTATGAATGTGTGTTAAAATGACTAAAGTGTGAAGTAAAATTGCCACAGAATGTGCCACAATTTGCAGCACACATTTAAATTTCTTATTGCACGATATGGAAAACAATATCAAATTAATTTGCCCTCCGCATAAACCCATTGGCCCTGGTCATGAACAGAGTCGGATTGGTAAAACAGGCGCTCGGGCAATTGGTCGGTATCTGAATTGCAGCTGTGGGCCGTTTTTTGGGGCAATTTGCAATATTCGCGCTATAGAAAATTGAATTAAATACATTTTTTTTTAAACTTTTACAGGGTGGGAGAAGTACCGGTGGCCCCAGGGGCAGACGCTCCAGATCGTCCGATTTTGGCATTTGGCCCTTACAGGCGCCCAGAGCGTGATGGCCCTGCTATTGTGAGAAATTCTGATGTGGGGCAACTGGGAGACCCAGCTGCCTCCACGCAATCGTGCAGCCTCTTCCCCGGGTCTTGCGTGCAGGTCCCGCAGAAGTTGGGAGATCCAGGCGTCAGAGCCTGCACCCAATTCATGGGTGTTTCTCCTCCGCGGCCCCACCGGGGGTCCGCCGGCTACTCTGTTCTGTGCTCAGATGTGGGGAGAGGGGCCGCCACTCACTAGGCACCGCCCGTGAAGCAGCGTGGTCTCTCTGGTTTCCAACGCTGCTGCAACTACACGCGGGTCCCAATTCAGCCTCTCCCTACCCCGTCTACTGGACCATGACTCCCATCAGGGTTTACCGGGACCTCAGGCTTGCCATCTTCACTGCCTGCCCACGCCGGCAGACCAACGAGCAGCGCAAAGGGGGGATTTTGCCTCGCCATTGACTTTGGAGACCCCAGTGAACTTTTCCCAGGTATGGGGGCGCGGGAGCCACGACCGGCTGATTGTCTTCAACGTTACTCCAGTGGACCCGAGCCTCCATGCCTCCTCTCCCTTCCTGACTTTGATTTTTGAACTATGTACCCCCCCCCAGACTTCTTCTGGCACTTTAATTCATACTCACTGGGTCATTCTCATGGACTTCTTTACTTTTTTTTTCTTTTTTTTTTTGTCCTGCCCGCCATTTTGCTGCTGTTCTCGGCCGCTTTTCTCTGGACCCTGACCCGCCATCTTGTCCATTCCCTCGTCCTTTACCCTTTTCCCTCGTTTCCCCCTTGACGATCCTCAAACGTTTCTTTCTTTTTCTGATTTGCCTTTTCTCCATTCCCTTGTATCCCTCCCACCCTCCCTTGGTGCTGTGACTGCGTGCCCCCTCTGACCCCACTTAATGGAACTCTGCTCTCCTGGTTTTTTATGTCTTGACCTGAGAAAATCTACTATTTATATATATATGTATATAGAGATAACTCTAACCACTAGTATATGTAGTAGACCTTTGTACCCTTTGCCATTCCTATGTGACTCTTAGAGTTTATCCATTTGTATCTCTCCTTGAGTGACTTTACAACTTGTACATTTGCACAAAAAAAATCTGTTTGTATCTCTTCCTTGTGTGACTCTAAAACTTGTACATTTGCAAAAAAAATTCTGTTTATATCTCTTCCTTGTGTGACTTTACAACTTGTAAATGTGCATTTTGTTTCTGTTTGTATCTTTTATGTAACCTAAATCCTTATGTATCGCAACTGGTTCTTATGTAAAGCGGTCGGACCACTTCGGGTAATGTTCGCGATATATAAAATCGCATTTAATAAAAATAAAATAAAATAAAAAGTATCTGGAGGCAGATGGGTCTCGGTTACCCTCCCTTTCACCAAGGGGCCAGAGGTGTCATTGCCAGTCCCCCACTGGGCCGCCCATTGATATAAAGAGCTGACTTGAGCTGGCTACAGGCACATTTGTAGGCAGATTGAGCAGGGGCAGGGGACCGGAGCAAATGTAGACCCAAACATATTCAGGTGTGGTTCAGCAGTGTGAATTGATCCGTGCACAGAATCAAGGTAGCATTTGCAATTTTTGTTATCTCAAGGCAGTTAAGAAAATATGCCTCTTTTAGAGAACAACCCTTTTCATATCACTTAAAACACTGAAGCAGTGTTTTGCAAAAAGGCACGATCCACAAATGTGGGCCACTTTTTTGGGGGTGCCCTGGACCATTTTTGATCCCAATCAAACCATGGTCATAAATTAATGACTGGTCACAGCCCGAGGCTGAAGTGAGCCCCCCTGTCCTCCACGAGCTGGGCTCTCTTCCAGAGGCTAGGAGTGAAGCTTGCTTCCCGCTCAAAGAAACCAGGCAATGGGCCGGACCCCAAACGGGTCTCATGAGCCCTTTAAGAGGTTGACGCCGCTCTGCTATCAGCTGCAGCCCAGAAGCACGTGATTCAGTTTGTCAGGGTAGAGAACAGGTCTGCTTCGGGCTAGTTCACGCTGGTAATGATGACTCAGGTTGCATGTTAAAATTGTTCCTAAGTTTCCAGCCGGCTATGACTGTCGAAGAACCCCTGAACCTTCTGAGCTATGTCATCTCCAAGATCAAGGCCAGCTTCGGCCCCGGTGAGTTTCCTTGCTTCCTACTGCGCGGCCTGTGAGCAGCGTTGACCCATGCCCCCCCCCCCCCTCTTATTAAAGGAGTAGCTGGCAGGCGATGGGGCCTTTGACAAACCAGTGTTGTTACAGAGCCAGTCAAATGCGTGACTTCTTATCCCACACCCGCCCCGCCACCTTCCTTTCGAAGTCAGAAGCGTGTTGGGAACTGTCTAGATTTCGCTCGCCTTTTGTTAGCGGGGCCTGATTATTTCAAGTCGGGTGTGAATTGTTCGGCCGCTCCTGGCGTTTTACCTTGTTTCAAATTGCATTGTGGTTTTCCTTGGCGCGGCTTTACTTGTATAAGTACTAGAAAAAACAGAACTATTCTAAATATGCATTTTTGTTCCCGAGGCCATGGATGTTTAGTGTATTAATGTTAATGCATTTTCTTCATAACGTTGCCTAGTTGCAGAAAAATGTAATCCATTTTTTTTTTCGGAGTGGGACTCGGTGATTTTAGTTTGCCCAGATCTACGCGCGAGAAGCGCACAAGTTCAGGTTTATGTTTGGCACTGTGGGACTTGTAGTTTTCATTTTATAATGGTATCCACAGCAATACACATTACAGAGTGCATGGAAAAACCTGTACTGGAACGGGGAACCGTAACTTACTCTGAAACGTGGCGATTGGCAAATTTATTTGAATAAGTTAACTATTTGTGAATGAAAATACCAACAACTCTGAAGACGTATTAAGAACAACTGAATGCTATGCTATAAACATTCCTCTTCGCCCAAGCCTTCCCACACTAGCAGTCCGTCCCTCTCACTGTCCTATGGTTGCATCCCTAGCGCCAAGAAACCGCCTGGTAGTCGTGCGCTCTATAAATATTTTAATTAAAAAAAAAAAAAATATGAACAATTTATCTTTTAAAAATATCGCTTTCTGAAGGATCCGACTTTCATGTAAAGGTAGCACACCTGTAGACAGCGCTCGGCCAGCGCCCTTGAACAAAGACTGTAATATGGAGGAAATTAGGACGACTCCAACCACAAAGGGGCAAACCTGAGGTGTGGTTTACTGCTTCAGTCTATCTGGTGCAGGCCAGCATGCCATGGTGCGCTTGTACGCCGTACAAGGAGTCTTTCACAAATAACTCTATTGTGTCATCCCACACCAGCCCTGGCCTGGGGCTCTCCCCTGAAGATCACCGCATTTTATCAGCATATTATCCGCTCCTTTGCATAAGTAGACCTGTTTGACTGGATTACGGCTTGCCAAAGCAATTGCAGCAGAGACACCACCCTTGCAGAAGTCAGCTGAGCAGCAATTGCTGGAGTCTGGTGTACAGACCTGGAGCTCTTGAAGCAGGCATGCAGGACCTACAAGAGTTATCCAAACTCGTACAGAAAGTCTGTTTCCTCCCAGGGTCTAGGATGCCAAGATTGTGACTTACCTCAGTGAGGCTCCGCAGCCCTCCTCTGCCCGCAACAATATGCCCACGAGGCTGCCCATCACAGAACGAACAGGGAGGACATGGACTGAGCAAACGCAATATTGGGGAGAGATTGCTAAGTGTTATCGGGCAAGTAGCCCCTTAAAGACTAGAACTCGTCTCTTCACGAAACCTCAAGGGAAAGAGATGGTTGACGGGGTTTTGTGGACCAGCTCTCCATAAGAAGGAGTAGAGCCCCATGTCCACAGAAGCGGCCCGCATATTGTTGGTGCAGCTTGGGCCTGGGTGAGCTCCCCGCCCTCCACCCCAGTCCTTTGCAGCACTCTCCCCTCAGTTGCAGGACAATTCCCCAGGAGGTGAGGCGGTGCAGCCAAGCCAATCAACAAGGCCAACATTTAATGACCCCAATCTCCCCCCCCCCCATTGGAGGTCCACAGCTCAATCATTCCAGGCACAGCTCCATCACATTCTGCCCTCCCCTAGCTGTACCACGCAAGTCCTGCACCAGTTCAAGCAAGAAATCTGCAGCCCGTCAATTTCAACATCAAGGGAAAGACAGGGTGCCCCCATGCGAAGAAAGTCCCATTTTCCTCCTGAGGAACCATCAGAAAATCGAGGGACCAAATGCGGATGCAGGCAATATTCCATCAAATGCCTTTCCAAACATCAACAACTAGCCTATCGGGAAGGGCAAAAAAGGCTAAAGAGCAACCCAAAAAGCAACGCCTATTAAAAAGAACTTCAACAATGCATAAACCTTTCAAAACTTCAGAGGTGCAGGAGGGCACCAATCCAGTCAAACTCTTTCTGATCTTCGTACCTCAAATGAAGCCAAAAGCTCAGTTCTCAGCTTCGAACGATGCACTGCTCTCTGCTTCTATGATGGACTCACAGCTGGATATGTGCCCTTACCCGCTATAACTGGCAGTAAAAAATATCTCCAGTGGGGCTCCCAGGATCTCGTATAGAACACTAGACCCAAGGTACAAAAGCTGATTTAAGTTCCCCTGAAGTGATGTCAGATGGCCACCAGAAGGAACCTGCAACACATACCCGCCCACCCCCGCTGCCCTCCTTGTTTGGCAGGAGCTCACAGAGCACCCAGAGCCAGGCAGCGAGAGAGCTGCACTGTCCACAGAAGAACCATTGCCCGCTGAGTACTAACAGCCGGGAGTTGGCTAATGGGCCTTCACAGCAGCTCGAGTGCAACAACTTGATTTAAACCGATGACTCATCACACTCTGGTCTGACCAGCAGAGGTCCCTCTGAGGCCAATTCATAGGCCCTGCACCCCGCTCTTCAGCCCGCGAATGAGGAGGACGGTTGGATTTGCTCCAAATTATTATTCATCGCCTGACACATTCCAATGGACATCCTGAATAGAGGAAACCTATTACTGTTGTTTAGTCATGTGCCTGCATTAAGGGACATCACCTCAGAGGACCTAAAGTGGGTAAGATTTGATCTCCCTCTTTTAAACTCAGCTGGGGAAGTAACTAAGTCGAAATGGATGAGAGAGGCCCATAGATATGCAGTGTGAGCAGAAAAAGCAACCTTTGCAGAATAGGGTCCATCTATCCTTCTATCTTTCTATATATCTATCCAACAAATGTGTTGAAGGAAACAACTGGAGGAATTCGGGGCTGGACTTCGGATAAAGTGGGTTCATGAGCAATAACTATTGTCTGCATGCTCAACCAGAGGGAGGTGCACTCAGACATGCAGAAAGAAACTTGCAGCATGTGGGGGGAGCTGGCGCCCACTGCATCAGTGAAACTGGCAGAGGCTCTAGCCTCGTGAGAGGTCCTACTCACATGACCTTGAAACCAATTATGTCCCTATAAATACTTTTATGGAATGTGGCAGGCCTCAGGAGCATTAGGTGAAGTAGGGAAGCCTTGGCTACTTGGAAACAAATGATATCCTCGGTCTTCAGGATACCTGGGAGTTTGTCCCCTCACTCTGGCCAGGCTTTATGAAATTTCCACTCCCGCTTTATGATCAAGTATGTTCGGGTGCCTGTCTGGGGGCCAACCAACCCTCATCAAGCACGCAGCTGACCTAGATTCCGCCAAACTCCATATCAATAGTAATGTTACCTAAGATGTCCTCCTTAGAGGGTTGAAACTCAACTGTAAAACACTGGATCAGAGACTGGTCAACTGTTACATAAACGCTGTAAGTATAATATTCAAGCTGACGACATCCAGAAACCGTTGGACAGCTTAAAATTTCTCATCCGAGATAACCATGCCCATGAAAGAATAATATTGGGTGATTTTAATATCGGCCGTCTAGGAGGGTCACGGGATACCATCTCTCGTGATAGAGGGAGGCAAATAATATAGGAACTTATGCAATTGCTAAAGAAAAGAAACATTGATTTTCCCCCACCCCTCATCCACTCCCCCACCCAACCTGCAAAGGTCATTCAACCATTGACTGTCTTCCTCGCCGAACACCTGGCTAGGCAGTTGGCACACTTCGAAATTGCAGAAAGGTTGGAAAGTGATCAAAACGCTTTAAAATACACCGTCAATCTGCAGGTAAAACCCTCCATGGAGAGCACAACTGTGGGTACATCAAAAGGCGAAGAGAGAGTAAACTTAGTCAAAAGAATAAAATGGAGGCCGTAGTACTTTAAAGCTGTAATCGCTTGGCTAAGCAATGGAGTGCCTGTAACAAACACGATGCAGCAGGACTTGAATCTCACGTGGTGGTAGAAGATCGTAGCTGCCCTCAGATTCATCTTGAAGGGAGATGTAACCAGACCTTACCCGACAAAATTCAGTCAGACCGGGTGGCCAGGACTGCATTTATGACAAAGCCATCATCGCAAGAACATCCCTTTTGTAAAGCACAGCTGTTACATAAACAAACCCACAATAAACACTGCGGTAGAGGTAAAATACAAACTCTCAAGAAAATAATTTGGGAACACAAGGGGGCAAGGGATCAAAAGGAATGGCTCATCTGATGGAAGACCACAACCATGTGTGCTTCTGGGAGCATGGTGTCTCGGCAGCCCCTAGGTCCACCATGTTAAAATCTTATACACCTACAATTTGATACCCCCAGCGGTCACCAGCCAGTGGAGGGATATGGTAGGCAAACCTTTTTACCAGGCGAATCGGGGCATGCAGGATTTGAATACACAACGTCAAAGGAATCTTCCAGCTCAAGAGGAAGGATGGGGCCCCTTGTCCCAATAGCTTACCAGTGTCCCTGTTTAAATGTGCCCCAGACAAATGGGCAAAGATGTGGACCCCACTCTACAACAGTGCGTTTCAAACGGTGAAGGTTCCCGACATGTGGAGAACGAGCCATCCTATGCCCCCTAAAAACCAAGCATTTACAATGCAATGGTCTCGGCATTATTAAAGGTGTAGCTATTGGCATTGCTCATGACTTTTTTCTTAAATCATAAATAAATGGCATTGTCATTTACAATGCCAATAGCTTAATCGCTCGCAAATGCATGACCTATTGCATTTACGCCCACACAAAGCCACCCACACACACATACAGAGCCACCCACACAGTCATTCACATAGAGCCACCCTTTCACAGACAGACCCACCCACACATAGAGCCACCTACAAAAAAAGCTATCCACACAGCCACACACACACACAGAGCCACACAGCCACACACACACAGAGCCCCCCCCACACACACAGAGCCCCCCCCACACACACAGAGCCCCCCCCCACACACACAGAGCCCCCCCCACACACACACAGAGCCCCCCACACACACAGCCCCTCCCCCCCCACACACACAGAGCCCCCCCCCACACACACACACAGCCCCCCCCACACACACACAGAGGGTTCAGAGTGGGGAAAGAGGTGGTGTTTTCTTGCTGTGCTGAGAGATGGGATCAGCCCCGGGATTCTTAAGGGGGCTACCGAATTGCAGAGACAGTGGAATTTCGACAAAGTCAGAGTGGGAGAGGCATTTAGAAACAGAACTCTGTTCATAATCAAAGGCCGCATAAGAAATACAGAATAACATGTTATTCAATAAATAAAAAACAAACTGCAAATAAATCCAGCTGACTGAACTCTAAGCATCGACAGAGCGCTAATGATGTTTTGATTGGGAGGGTCAGCAACCCAGAGATATCTTAAGGTCGGAGACACTTCTGGAAAATCTCAGCCCAGCTGAATCAAACAAAAGGCGGAATCCGAGGAATCGTCCTGAACAACAGGCTGCACAACATCCTGTTCAGTCCTTGTATTCAGCCCGACTCGAAGCTCGTTAACCCCGTCACCCTGAGCTGGGAAGGGGGGCGCAGGAGAAACACTGCACTGACCAGAGTACCAACAACTTCTGCTCATGATAGGTGGGCAAGACACTGAACGGGAAACCCGAGTGGGTTCAGTGCACCGCCTCTGTCCGACCTACACATGAAAGCATGGCTGACATTCTACACAACGTTTGACTAAGACCAGTGGGTGTGGGAGTGTTGGTTGCAAACGGATTACTGGTCCGAAACCTCTCTGGGATGTTCAGTGAGGGGAATGCCCGCTCTGAAGCATGTGGTGCATCTGCAAGTCGTGAGTTCGAATCCTGGCGAGGCTGACTCAGCCTGCCATTCTCCTGAGTCGATTACTATTAAGCTGGTTAACAGTAACATATGATTTACAGCGTATAGAAAAAGGAAATTGTAGTTTTACATATCCATCAGTAGACGGACGGACGGTGGTGTTAGCTAACCCCTGACGCTGTCAACTTTTCAGATCTGGCGATGGAATGCAGACCGTGTACATATGTTAAAGGCTTGTGAAGACAGCTTTTGAACAAAAACCGGTTTACGGCCAGACCTGGGACCCTCCGGGGTTCGTGAGGGCAAGGTTCTAATTAGCGCTCTTGCAGCTGAAATAAGTAGTTTCTGGTAGTCCGATCAAGAAAGAATTAAGAGAGTTGTAGGCGGTGTCGTATTACAACAAATGTCTCTGTGGAAGGGTTTTGCAAATACACACCACATTAGTAGTCTATCCCAAGCCCTAAATATACGTCACTTCTGAAAATGGGAAACGTGGGGTATTCAATGCAGTGTACCGCCCCTTCGTGGTACTTTAATCAGGTCTCCCAGTGAGCGATTCTCACGAGACATACGAAAGGCTCCTCACAAGAGACAACCCAGCCGTCTTTCAGGAACGCTCACCAACTCTCCTAGTTCTCTGGAAAGCCAACTGTGCCCACGGCAGCATCCATGTTAATGAATAGAATTCACCAGCACAGCTACACGTTCAAGCCTCCATTCATACTATGCACACGCTAATTCAACCAACCTCAAAACACATTTAACCTGGTTTACACTGGAGTACAGAAAGTGCCTAGGTGGGTAGGAGCAGGCATGTGGACATGCCACCAACAGTGGGCCCGTTTTCACCGCAGCTGAAGGTCACTGCTCCAATCTGGTAGTCGGCAACTTCAAAGCAGTTTTCAGACCTGCAAAGCCGTTTTTTTTAGACCTCCCACCGAAGCAGACGCAATTGTTGATGGGACTTAAGACTAATAGCCCAACATCAATACACGCCTAGACGTGGTAAAGTTGTGCGAGTTGAAATAGTGGTGCTGGGACCAATGCACTTAGCTCTGCAGCAAACGGCAGAGTGATTATAAAACAGCATACTGCAGCCAACCATACACAGATAGGCCTGCCTTCTAGTTTCGTGCAGGCATCATGGTGATGAAGTACTTGCCACCCCTTCGTCTGCAGTGGCACTGCCTGTAGTAAAAACAGGAAACGTGCAATTGGCAGATAGGAGCACCCCATGCGCCATGAGCCTATGAAAGGACCACGTCCGCCTTGGCAGCTCAAAAGAGTGGTGGCGCTAGGGAACAAGCTTTTAATGTAACCAAGAGCAACACAGAACAGTTAGTGTTGCGGGCAACCGCAAAGGTCCTGTGAGACTATGGAGGAGTGTAACATTAGGATCGAAGATTCGCTGACCAGAACGGTCGCTCGCCCAATGATCAGCCTGTAGTAAGGAAATACATAAATAAATCCAGAAAAAATTATGTGGAATAAAGTCGAGTTTATTCAGCTCCAGGTGATGTTCCCAGGTCACTCACCTCCCACACTTTGTTCCTCTTGTCCCGCACTCCAGGATCGGCCGGCTCCCCCCCGGCGGCCCCCACGGGCGGTTTAAAAACGATCCCCTTGGGGGGGGTTCATGGTCCACCATCTGCAGCTGGAGGCTCCGGTGCTGGGGTCCATGGGGGGCTATCCTTGCCGCTTCTCCTCGCCCTCCCGCGGCGCCAGGGGGGCCGTCCTGAACTCCCGCTCTGACTCCTGCAGAGTGCTGGAAGTTCCTGCCGATGTGGAGACCCCTCCGAGGCACCTCCTGAAGTCAGCCGCTTCCCGTCGCTGCCTGCGGCTCCTGCCAGCGACGGGTGCCCCTTACAGCCCCCCTATGGGGGCTAACACACCCACAGCTCCTCGTGCAGTCCCACTCGGCGCTATCTTTGCTTTTCCTACAGCTCTTTCTAAAACCCTTGGCCGCTGTGCGTTTTCCCTGCAAGTCTTTCGGTTCCTACTGCCGGTGGATGCACACCGCCAGCCCCGCAGACCCCCGCAGCCCTCTGCCCGGAGGTGCTTGTGCGGGCGGCATCAGCCTCTGCTCCTGTCGGCCCATGATTCCCTTCCACCGAACCTGCCTGTCTTTGGGCGGCTGCCAGGGCTCGGGCCGGTGCGCAGAGCCCACCGGGGCTGGTATAGGAGGAGCCCGGGCTCCCCCCGCTAGCACAGAGCCCCCCGGGGGCTCACTGGATGGGTCAGCGGTGCAGACAGTCCGGCGGACGGGAGGGAGCCTGGATCCGATCCCTGGATCCGATCCTTGAGCGGCGGACGGGAGGGAGCCTGGATCCGATCCCTGCAGCGGCAGCATCCTTCTGCGCGGAGAACCGTGAGGGGGAGTGTGACCCTCGTGTGTCCTATCCGGCAGCAGTGTGTGTGCATGGAGGGTGGGACCTGCGGAGCAGCGGCAGTGTGGACTGCGAGGCTGTGCCTATGTGCTCGTGTTACCGATGGACGTATGCAGGCAGCAGCAACGCGGCATCTGTGCCCTGACCGCAGTGCCGGCCTGGGAGGGGTGGAGCGCGAGGCTACAGTGGCTCGCCTCGTGCGCGGTCACGGCGCCGGGACAGCAATGGCTCACCTTCACTGCGAGTTTCTTTGTGACATGCCTCATTGCGGGCAGTAAAAAAATGGCAGCCGCAAGCTTCCGAATTTTTCGGAATCGGGGGCGTGTTTTTGGGTTCTGGGTGACGTCACAGGGCTAAAGAACGAAAAAAACACGCCCCCGAATCCGAAAGAGACGGGGCTTTATTGGAGCGACTCCCTTCTCCTCCAATGGCTGGCCTCCGTTTAGGAAGCCAGCCAATGGAGGAGAATGGAGGAGAGAGGCGGGTTCAAAGCCCCTAACTCCAAAGCATTAATTCTTCGGGACTCCGCCCCTCACTGCTTCCGCAGTGAGAGCTACGATCCCTTGACCTAAAAAGGGGGATCCGCCAGTGCTTTCAAACAACCGATTGATTGCACTTCTAGATGCGAAGGCCAAAGTATACATACATACCATACTGGAGGCCTGGGCCACGAGCAATAGATCCAACTATTCTTTCAGTTTGGCTTTAGAGAAGGGGCATCAGCTGTGGACAACATCCTAGCATTATACTTCTTAAGGCATCAAGCTGCTAATCACAGCTGCCGGCCGCTATTTTGCTTCTTGGCCGATTACAGGGTTGATAGGTCAACCCTATGGAGGAAGCTGGACACATGGGGTATACCCACAAAGCTGCTAAATGTCATAATTTTGCTTTATTCAGAGACCTGGCTCTGAGTGACAATCAGCCCTTGCTTGGGCACCTGGAAAAAAAATGTACCCTAAAGCAGGGGTGTGTCTTGGCCCCCCTACTGTTCAATCTCTTCAATGCCGATCTTGGGAAATCCTGGAAGCCTGGCCCCCCTGAAGCTAGTATCCACCAAGATTCAAATAATAAAATACGCTCATGATACAGTGATTATGGATCGCTCAAGAACCGGTCTATAGTGGGCATTGAATTCCTTGGACTCATTCAATTCACCAAACCAGATACAAGTAAATCGTGAAAAAACAAAGGCTTATCTATGGAAGGTGTAAGAAAAAAAAATCTCCTAGTACCTTGGAAGCCAGAGCATCACCACAGCAAGGAAGTATAATAACCAGTCGCGGCTCACATGACTCGCGGGGGAGGAGGGGTTGCTCGGGGGTATGCGCGGGAAGGGGTTGCGCGGGGGTACTCGCAGGAGGGGGGAGGGTTTAAAAAATGACATAAGAAAAATGTAGCCGGTCCCGCGCCGCCTCCACTCCTGGCTGGTCCTGCATTTTCCTGCTCTTGAGGAACAGGAAGCAGGCATCCTCCCTCCCCTAAGACAATCATAACGCTGAAATGGTGACATTGTGATTGGTGCATACAGCGCCCAGCCCGACACCTGTAGGGAGGACATTTTCTCTATGAAGGTTGCGCAGCCTACATAGAGAAAATCTAGAATGCGCATGACTGGTTTGGTCGGCCTCAGAGTGCCGACCAAAGAGTCAAAGCCAATAGCATTGGGCAAGCCACTCCTCCCGAACCAACCAGGCATACCCGCCCGCCCACAACCTTGCATACCCTGCCCTCTGCTTTCTCGCAGCGCGAGAAGCAGAAACATAAAATACCATTTTATGTTTCTGCTTCTCGCGCTGGGAGAAAGCATTACGGCGATGCTCCTCCGCCCTAATGGAGGAGCCTCCCCTGATAATTACATTGGTGTGTGGATTAGCAAAAATAGTACCTCATTGGCACAGGTAAATGCATTCAGGAAAAAAGGTACTAGAGTTACATATGGCATTGGTCATTTGAACCAACTATTAAGGAGTGCATCAGCAGCCCCAATATTGAGAATAATGAAGGTGACATACTGGCATACCATCTAGAAGTGAGGAGGCGTTCTGCGACCGCCGACCGATTGTTTTGCCCTGCAATGCACCAAGTATTTTGTACAAACATCTAAATCTAATTTTGCAACGCACTATTTCCGTCCATATATTTTAACTCGTCATGTTTTATGTACAAAACGTTTCAATAATGAATTTGATTGCCCCAGCAGGAACAATACAATACAAAACTGGAACCAATAAATTACAAAGGATTAACTCTCCGATTATAATAACAACAAGCATTTACAATGCAATGGTCTCGGCAATATTATAGGTAGAGCTATTGGTATTTATCATTATTTTTTTATCTTTTTTGTATCCCTAAATAAATGGCATTGTCATTTCTATTGGCATTAGATTTTTTTTTGCATATGTGATACCTATTGCATTAGCAGAGAGAGAGTGAGGTAGTGAGAGAGAGTGGGGTAGATAGAGAGTGAGGTAGTGAAAGACAGAGTGAGGTAGTGAAAGAGTGAGGGAGAGGGATGTTGTGAGGTAGTGAGATATAAGCATAGAGTGATGTTGTGATGTAGAGAGATAGAGAGAGAGGTAGTGAAAGAGAGTGAAAGTGAGTTAGTGAGATAGAAAGAGTGAGGTAGTGAGATAGAGAGTGATTGAGGTAGTGAGTTAGAGAGAGAGAGTGAAGTTGTGAGCTAGAGAGTGAGGTAGCGATAGAGTGAGGTAGTGATGTTTTGAGAGAGAGAAGTTGTGAGATAGTGAGGTAGTGAGATAGATAGAGTGGAGTAGTGAGGTAGAGAGAGTTATGTAGTGAGAGAGAGGTAGATAGAGAGTGAGGTAGTGAAAGACAGAGTGAGGTAGTGAAAGATTAAGGTAGTGAGGGAGAGGGATGTTCTGAGGTAGTGAGATAGAAACAGTGAGTGGGTTTGTGAGGTAGTGAGAGAGAGTGAGGTAGTGAAAGTGAAAGTGACTTAGAGAGATATAAAGAGAGAGAGTGAGGTAGTGAAAGAGAGAGTGAAAGTGACTTAGAGAGATATAAAGAGAGAGAGTGAGGTAGTGAGAGAGAGAGAGAGAGTGAAGTTGTGAGGTAGTGAGATAGAGAGTGAGTTAGTGAGAGAGTGATGTAGTGAATTTTTGAGGGAGTGAGTTGTGATATAGTGAGGTAGTGATGGTGAGATAGAAATAGATAGAGTGAGGTAGTGAGATGGAGAGAGAGTGAGCTAGTGAGAGAGAGAGTAAAGTTGTGAGGTAGTGTGTTTAAGAGTGATGTGGAATGCATGCTAACAATAAGCAACAAACAAACATGCTACAAATACCTCCCACCCCAAGACCGGCACTTACCTCTCATGCCGCTGATCAGCACACATAAGTTGTCAGGAGAAACGAGAACAATCTATCCCAGGCTCATTAGCGCTCGTTCCACAGCCCATCATGGACCTGGCATAAAAGGCAACAGTTTCCTGATACACCACCAAACTCTCCAGGCACAAGAGAAACGAGAGCGGCGACCTCATTAGCGGGAGGGGGCGGGAAAAAGACACGGACAGCAGGAGGGGAGCACCCCTGGGAGTTGGAGAGCCCGCTTTGGCCTGTCTCCATCGAGAGAGTCTGCTGTCACTTGGGAGCAGGCCTTGGGTTAGAGGGATCCCTCAGAGGCTGCAGCGCCTTTTGTAAAGTGATCTCCTCCAAACACATTCCCAAAACCCCAAACAGGAGGTGAGGAAGGACCAGGGCACCACAGCGAACAGGCAAGGCCCAAGCTAGTTAATGGGGCTTTAAGGGGAAACAGAGGCCCGGACTGGGATTTGAAGTGCTGAAATCCGGATCACAGTTCACCAAAACAACCACTCGACTCGACTTTTAACATGCTGTCAAAAGCAGGGAGGGGCGACACCGGATCAAAAATACCAGAGAGCTTCAAAGAGCAAGCAAAAAATGGCATTCCAAAGACACCACAATTTTCTTCCATTTTATTATAAAATAACAAGGTTATTTTCCTCTGGGGATATCCAGGGCCCATATGGATGGGTTGGTGCGTTCTGAGCTTTTAACATCCTTTGAAGGTTATTCAATAATGAGTTACATATCTTCTCATTTAAAAAGCTTTTTTTTTTCTCTTTATGAAGTACTCCAATACTCACTAGAGCATTTTTTTGTTAAACATTTCAATTGAAGCCTCTGTCCATCCCTTCTTCCATTTCTTGGAATTTAGTGAACGATGTCATAAGAATAAATATCGCATCTTGCAATTTTCAGGTTAAGTTTAGTGTGCTATAAATTGTTTTGGGATAGTCCGAATGTTCATATTAGGTTTCTTGCTTTTGTCACCTCAGCATTTGAGGAATGAAAACAATAAGCGGGCATTTTGAACGGGTGACCTCAAACTACAAAAAAAGGATTGCATCACGTTCTACTGTCAAAAATATATTTCTGCGAAGGCCCTAATTACACCACGACTGCAATACCAGACACGAGGTTTTGTCTAAGACTACTAATATGCCTGTTTATATTATCAAAAATGTCAAGGTATATAGTTCGTCGTACATCATGAATAATTCGGGTGTTCAGAGGGAGAGGACATAAAGTCAAGGCAGTTAGAAAATGCTTAAATGCCCTAGTACATGAGTCACGATTATAGCAGTTCGGTCTGTCGCTAAGCAACGGAAGCAGTCTTATGTCTCTCCAGAAGAGCTCTTACAAGACTCATCAATAAAAAAAAGGCAAAAACTATTTACCAAACTCAAAAAAGAAATACGTTGAATTACTCTGATCTGACCTGTTGTTGTAGGACCATAGATTAGAATCTATATTAGGAAATTTAACTTGTTTGTCGGGATTATTAGAACTGCTAACATCACCCAAACCAATAGTACCCATTTTAACTTCAGAAGGACGAAACCAAATTGTCACTAATCATACCTGTGACCAGCATAGACCTCGGCAGTAGGTGCATTAACCCACAAAGCTATCTTACTATTATTAGAACCCAAAACCTTCTGTTGACACACAATCTTCTGTAGCAGCCATCATAACCAACTGCGTTATATTGGGATTGAAACTTGTGATTGGCAGTTTAAAGCGCAGGTCTCAGGTTGTTCCATGTCAGATCGTCTATTTTATGGTACCATTTTTAGGTCTCGCCTGTCGATGCGCATGCGCATCGAGCAAGCGAGACTATAGGGGCTCATCGACTCTTTATCTAACTTGCAAGGAATCGTGGCGATTCCTTGCAGTGCCCGTGACTTTTAAGCTCAATGCGCATGTGCATTGAGCTTAAAAGCGCGTGCACAGCCGCCCGCATTCCTCCGACACCTTTGAAGTGAAGCTTAGCTTCACTTCAAAGGCCCGGCTTCTTCACACCCACATGCCGCTCTGCCCCGCTCCGCCCCCTCCCCTCAGTCAGCACTGCAGAGAAAGCCGCCTCACGCTTTGAAGCCTGTGCATCGGCCATTATCTTTCGCCTTCCTTCTCGCTCACTTAAAATGGCTTTCCAGTCACCACGGGTGGCGGCAACACGAAGCGCAAGTCTTTTGTTGCTTCGAACAAGATATGCAAGTAGCCAGCCTGAACGCCTCACCCCGGATTCCTCTGTTTGTACACGCTTGATATATTTTATTCCTGCAGTATTTGTTAGGCTTCGGTGGGAGAAATGACACTCATTTCGCGTACACAAATGTTTTTTTGAATCTGAGCATATTTATACAGAAGCCCTTGTGTTGTATGGAAATGAGATTAAACGTGTATTACCACCTCCGAACCTTATTGTTTTTATTATTTTCTATTTGCCTCGTACAACGCATTTTGCACCTTCAATACAAGAACTATCGCATATGGCTACACGTCTAGGCAGGAGGAGTACATGATTTCGAGAATGCCCTATTAAACTGCATTATTTTGGCGTATACCATAAAATCGGTGCAACTCCCACGGTCTGACTACCAGTTACAGTCCCCAGGGGGTTATTTCTCCATAAGACCCTAGTACTGTTCGTGGTCTTTGCAGTTGTGTCGCACGTGCATTCGGCTTCTGTGTACGACTCCGGCCTCAGTCTCTACCTGGGGGAGGGGGTGGGCTGGGCAGCTCGGTTCTCCTGCCTGTGAGCGTCGCACGCACTATGCTTGTCGCAGCTCTACACAATGCTTGTCGCAGCTCTACACATTTCACGCACCGGGCGCCACGTGTTTGAGTATATCTCACGCACCCTGAATCTCGTACAGGCATGGTACCGGTGTTCACCTCACACACTTTGTTTTTGAGAGTCACACACAACACGCTTATGTTTCCGAGTATCTCACACTATTCCTGCGTCTGTGAGCATCTTCCATGTTATTTTTTTCATTTATTTTATTTAATGCGATTTTATATAGCGCGAATATTATCCAAGGTGTCAGAGCGCTTTACAGGGGCATCACAGGCACACACCAGGCGTCTCGAGAGCGTCAGACTCGCCCATACTCGGCGTCTATCTCACACCCGTGTGTGTGAGCCTCTCGCGCTCTGAGCGGTTCACACGCACTGTACACGCTCGTATTCACACCAGGGTTACCCTGTGTGGTAAAATCACACACAGGGCTCGTTTGTTGGCACCTCACACCAGTTTCCCATGTTAAACGATCTTTTCCCACCTCACACTTCTGTGTTTCTATTCCTTCTCCACCTTCCCGTGTGTGAGGAGCCCCACGCATTACATACAAAATGCTTCATGTGTTTGTCTCCCACATACTTGAGTTTGTTGTGCTTGTGTTGTGAGCATCTCATGCACTGCTCTTTTGTGACCTCTTGCGGTGTACTCGCTTGGAAATGTTTCTCACAGTTTTCAAGTATCTCCCTCGGGCTCTCGTGCTGTGTTCATCGCAAACACCACACTTCTGAGTACCACCCACACACAGCCACCTCGTTCTGTATATCGAACTATGCTCATCATTGTGCATTTCCCGCTCCACATCAGGGCTTCTCGCGCGTGTACCTGTATCTCACACACGCCCGCGCATCCTAGCATCTGGCATGCTGCAAGCTTTTCATATTTGTAAGGTTCTCGCACCGTGCGTCTCCTTTTGCACCTCACTATGATACAGGCGTGAGGCGTCTCATAACTCACTCACACTCACTCACACTCAGTCACTCTCACTCACACTCAGTCACCCTCACTCACCCTCACTCACCCTCAACCCCTCACTCACCCTCACTCATCCTCACTCACCCTCAACACCTCACCCTCACCCTCACCCACCCTCAACCCCTCACCCTAACTCACAATAACCCTCCCTCACCCTCACCCTCACTCACTCTCACTCACCCTCAACACCTCACTCACCCTCAACACCTCACTCACACTCAACTCCTCACTCACCCCCACCCTCACTCACCCTCAACACCTCACCCTCACACAGTGCAATAGGTCTCACAGGATTTTTAGTTAAAGCTTTTACAAATGTTTATTGCTTTTTTGATTTGTAATTCTTTAGCATTGGCTACAAAAAATAAAAATGCAAAAGATTTACAACAAAAAACCCATAAACAATTCTAAATGCACTAACTCTAATGCTGCGAGACCTATTGCATTTCCAATGCTTGTTAAAGGAGTTGTATAGTGCTTTTGAAATCTGGTCACTCTTTCTTGATGGTTTTAGTATTTTCTCATTGACCTGAGACATGGTGGTCTGGTGCGATTGGGCTCAATACACAAAGAGTTTCTGAACTCTACAATGTACCTAAATGCCTGCATCTGGAGTAGGTTTATACACTTTTTTTTTTTTATTCACCCAATATTCGAAGAAAAGCTGAGACAGTTACAATTTCCTATGCATAGTTCTGGAGGTATTTTGTGAATTCTTAATTAAAAAGCAGTAGCAGTTCCACATGTGCAAATATACATGTATGTACCAGGTGTACATTCAAACTACCTTCAAAGATTAGAGGTGCTTCTGTCATGGCGAAGGCTACCGTAACCGGGTTCCACAGGCTGAAACGCATCCATGCCAAGGTCACACTGAATGTGCATGGGCTCCGTGAATTAGTTCATTTAATTATTGGTATATATTATGAATTAATTACATCAAGACAAATCTTCTGCAGTACTGCAACTTACATAATCATTAAGTCAGTAATAGCCTTACGTGGAGACCTATCCAGTATGTGCACGGTTGCATATATGACCACAATGGACCTTTGTTTTTAAAAATGCACATGCACATCACAGATGCTCATTATCTTCAGCTACAATACATGGACATTTTAGAAATAGATTGTTCTACTCTATCGTTATGTACAGTTATAGGTGACTGGCTCAGTTGGCCTTTCAGAAACAGCTGCCACCAGGACGCTTCCTGTGGGACTATCCAGCCCTGAGGTCAGCATTTACATGACTCTTTCCATTCTGTTACTGATGAAGCAGGACAGAGGCCTCACCACTTCCCGCTGATGTGTCTCCTGATGAAGAGGTGGCGAGATCAGTTTTCATCAATCAATCAATCAATGACACTTGTAGAGCGCGCTACATACCCGTAGGGTCTCAAGGCGCTGGGGGGGGGGGGTGCCGCTACTGCTCGAACAGCCAGGTCTTCAGCTTCCTCCTGAAGGAGAGGTGGTCTTGGGTCAGGCGCAGGTCGGTCGGGAGGGAGTTCCAGGTCTTGGCAGCCAGGTAGGAGAAGGACCTTCCTCCTGTAGTCGCTCTTCGGATGCGGGGGACGGCGGCGAGGGCGTGGTTGGCTGATCGAAGGTGGCGTTTGGGAGCGTAGAAGTTGACTCGGCTGTTGAGGTAGCTCGGGCCTTGGTCGTGTAGGGCTTTGTGTGCGTGGGTGAGGAGGCGGAAGGTGATTCTTTTGCTGACGGGGAGCCAGTGAAGGTCTCTGAGATGTCCGGAGATGTGACTGGTTCGTGGGATGTCGAGGATGAGTCTGGCTGAGGCGTTCTGGATCCGCTGGAGTCTCTTCTGGAGCTTGGCGGTGGTACCGGCGTAGAGGGCGTTGCCGTAGTCCAGTCGGCTGGTGACGAGGGCCTGGGTGACGGTCCTCCTGGTCTCGGTGGGGATCCACCAGAAGATCTTCCGTAGCATGCGTAGGGTGTTGAAGCACGTTTCATCTGTAATGCCTTCGCCCTGCCTGTATGTAGCAGGTGAGCTTGAACAGACCTTTGAACGACACAGCAATGACAACACAAACGGCTTCCCATTACAGGTGCAAAAACATGACACTATTCCACAGTGGGGCTTTCTTCCACTCTACACAAAGGACACTTGATACCAGCAGCAGACGTTAAAAACAATACGCTACGCAATAAGTTACTCTCATTACATTACAAGCACACCCAACAGACCATGCCTCGCCATCCCTGATTTAGTTAAATGAATTAGTTGTAATACAGCGTGGAAACAGAAGGGTACCTTTCTACGCAGCAGAAAGGGAGATCAGTTTGTTAAGAAATGTGGCACCAACGGCCCCTCAGCAGTCAGGGGTGTCCTTGACTGAGATACAGCACTCTCAAAGACAAGGGGAGGGGGGGCAGCCCCCAGCAATAACCGGCAATGATCGACCCTGAGAGCAAGAGTGGGCCCTCACTGAAGAGACAGCCTCGGATGCAGCAACAAACACATGCCAGCTCGCCGGGGAAACCATGCATCCCTCATCTCACACACACACACACATGCATGCATCCCTCCCCACACACATGCACACACAACCCTTCACGTCACTCCCTGCAGCCTACGCTCCCCCGGTCAAGTGCCCCGGTCAACATCACTGAGAGATGCCACCCCCGTACCCCCCAACAAACTCTTACCTCAGGGCCGGGGGCAGCTCCAGGGCCGGAGACACCAGCATGGGGAAAGAGATACATTAGAGGGTGGGGAGTGAGAAGGACCGAAGCCCCTCAGGATAGAAGGAGAGTGGAACGAGAAGGGGTCTTAAGTAGAGATGACAGGGGTGGAAACGCTTGAAAGAAGAGGGGGCCCGTTAGCAGTTAGTTTCCTCGAACATCAGCCGGGGAGGATGGGTGCAGGGGCTGATGGGCACCGCTCGTGTCTGATGAGGGGGCGCGCAGACGGGGGGGTGCACAGAGCCCCTGATGAGCTCGGCACCGGAGGAAGAGCGGGGGGTGGGGCAGAGTGCAGATGGACGGCGCTCCTCAGGGTGAGTTGCAGAGTTTGGATGCACCACTCTTCCCGGTGTGGGGCTGACGGAGGTCTCCTGCGCAGCTCGGTCCGTCACGCGCCAGGTAAGCTGCATGCGGGGATCGGGGCTCTTTTTACACAGGAGAACCCCCGCTGGTGCTGATCTCTGCCCTGGTCCGCTCCTGAGACCGGAGCTGCGCAGCGCTGCCCGCGAGCTAAAGAACAGCTTCCTCCCGCCTGGGGGAAGCGGAAATGGAGCCCACGAGGCTCTTCTTTGTCCCAGCCGGCCCCGCCCACCGTCAGGCACGGGCGCCGGCTCCTCTCTCCCTCTCTTCTTGCGCTGCAAGGCGGGGTGGCACGAGAATTGGCACAAGTGCGACGTGGGCAGCCGCGATGAACGGAAAGCGCTAGAACAAACGAGAAATGATGATCCTCACCGGCAGACGATAAAAAAAAAAAAATGACGGCCTAAAGCTCCGAAAGATTTCGGATTCGGGGGCGTGTTTTGCTGTCCTGAGTGACGGACGACGTCACGAGCTAAAGAACAGCAAAACTTACACGCCCCTGAATCCGAAAGAGACGGGGCTAAATCGGAGTGACGGCTCTCTCCTCCAATGGCTGGCCTCCGTTTAGGAAGCCAGCCAATGGAGGACAGACAGGGCAGGGAGGCGGGTTCTACAGCCCTACTAAGAAGCATTAATTCTCCGACCCCAGACTGCGCAAGCGCAGCCTTTTAGGTCCTCGACCTAAAAACCGGGCAAAATCGTAACTGCATAGTTCGGTTAAACCCCTGTATTCAATTTAACGACAACCATATGCTACGAACTGCCCCTTCTCCTGCAAGGGGTACCACTGACAAGGGCATCATAGGAAACGTGATTCAAAAAACAAAAAAATTTGTCTCTGCAAACCAGTCTGACTACATAGTTCCATGCTCGCAAGACCCGTCAATTACCCCAATTGCAGAATTAGAACCCATCCTGACTTTCACTCCCGAATACGAGTCAAAGGGCCGGCACGATATCTTAAATAGAGGAAATTTGTTAAGACTATTTAGTCTTGTACCCGAGTTGAGAGGAATATCTTCGCAAGACCTAGTCTCAGTTGAGTTCGGTCCAAAAATTGATGACCCAAATATCGAAGTCTCTGTGACCACCTGGGCTTCCAAGGAGATAGCAGTAAAGATCTTCGAAAATAAACTCCCATTCGAACACTGGGGCATAACCATCATGCAACATATGCGCCCGAGATACCCTTTCCCGCTTGTAAAAAGTATACAGAACATAAACAGAGAGGAGCCATCTAACTGCAGACAGATCTCATGTCACCAGGGTGCCCGTTCGGCCACAGTAGCCCAAGAAGTGGGTGGACTCGACTTACATCTAACGCATCCTCATATCGGCGAGACCCCCACACAGGATTGGTCATGGATCCCGTCAACCCTTAACCAAAAGTACTCCTAAAAAAATATGAACTACCTCAACGTATATGGGGCAAATTTACATCTAAGGATAGGGTTAATATGTCTAAAATAGGCATCTGCAGTTGGAATATTCACGGGTTCAGCAGTATGGACCAAGACAGTGAGACACAACTTTTCTTCCATAAATACGACATCCTTTTATTGCAAGAGACTTGGAACCTAATACACCCCGCCATTCCTGGCTTCACCGAGCACCATATCCTTGCCGAGAGAAAGTCCAAGTTTGGCCATCCGAGTGGAGTGGAGGACTATCCACATATATCTCGCAGAGATTAAATTGGGAGTCGGAATCACAGGACGTGGGATTAAACTGGGGTCAGGTAACCAAGATCTCCATAAAATCTCGACTCCAACTGCTATTAATAAATATTTACATTCATCCTGATAAACAAAAAAAAAAAGAGAAACTGGCCCTCCTTATCACTCTCATAAAAACACTTCAGAAATCAAACTCTCAAAGTTTGTTGATACTATCAGGCGACTTCAACTCTAATTTAAATTATGAAGACCTAAACACACATACCCAAGGCAAAAATCTCGGGGAAAGCTTAATCCATCAACCTTAAAGCAACTGTCAACGCTGGGGTTAACAATTTTAAAACCCGCAACAACTGGTGCAATTTTAGCACCACCAACGTATTTGAGTGGCAAGTCCTCGTCAACCATTGACTTTACTTTAATTAGTAATAGCCTGCTTGACTCAGTAGCAGACTACACAACACGATCTGAAAGCAATCACTTTCCACAAATTACTTGGATCAACATAGGGGTGTTGGAGTCTGCCCAGTTGACTGTCCTCTCTGAACAGTCAGAGAAGTTTAACTTACGAAAATTGCGTTGGAGGGGGAGTGGAACGAAAGCCATCTATGAAACCGCAAGCAATTTCTTTTCTCAATATGAAAATGATCAAAACGAAGACTTGGTTTCAATCTGGATAAAATTGTTAGAAAAATTGTCTCTCAAACCCTCGGTTCTAACTGCGCCGTATAAAGGCCCACTAGTCCCACGGGAACCCTGGTTTAATACCAAACTAAGGCAGGAAAAGAGAAAAATAGCCCAGGCACAACGGATGGCACTAAGGAACAACACTCTGGCCTCTGCATCAAACTACCTTCTTGTTAAGAGCATGAGAAACAACTACCGCAAAATGTTGTGGAAAGCCAAGACAGATTATAAGGAAGAGATGTGGGCAAAACTGCTAACAGCCAGCAAAAAGCGAAATTCAAGGGACTTCTAGGGCATTGTAAATAAACTAAACACTGAGGACCTAACAACTCAGGACCCAGGCATTAGTAAACAAACCTGGGAATCACACGTAAAAAATCTCTATCGTAAAAGGGAACCTTCAGTCTCAGAAAATCAGCACCGCTCTACCACAACAACAATATTAAGCTACTTCAAAGGACCGACAGATAACCTATCAACCCATCCCGACATAGAAAGGTTCAACAATCTGGGGATTGAGCTGGAATTGTTTTCCTGCGACAGAGTTAAAAGGTGCATTAACCATCTTAAATCCGAAGGCGCTCCAGGGCCCAATGGCATCCCCAACGCAGTATACAAACATAACGCTGAGTTTTGGGCACTCCATCTTTCTGCCTTGTTTAATCAAGTCTTTGCCTGCAAGAAGCAGCCACCATCGTGGAATGGTAACATCATCCACCCAATCTTCAAGAAGGGTGACAGGAGTACTCCACTGAATTATCGGCTGATATCTTTAATTGATGTGGAAGCTAAATTATATGCTTCTTGTATTTTGGAGGAGATCCAGGAATGGGTAAATACCAACAACCTTATTCCAAGCTACCAGACAGGCTTCAGAAAAGGGACAGGGACTATAACAAATCTCACAGCCCTAGCCCTCTTGATGGAAAGAGCCAAAACGAACAACAAACGGTTATATGGCTGCTTCATTGACATTAAAGCGGCTTTTGACCGAGTCAGTAGGGGGAGGCTTTGGGAAAAACTCAACGAGTGGGGGCTACCAAAAAATGTCCTCCACGCTGTCAAGCTCCTTTATACAGATACCTGGGCAAGGGTCAAACAAGGGCACGGTTCAAGCCTTACGTCCATAATTCCAACGGAGGATGGACTGAAACAGGGCTGCGTCCTGGCCCCATGTTTCTTTAACTTATACCTGGCCGACCAAGGAAAAAAACTCAGCCAAATTGTAAGTCACGCTCCGAAGCTTGGTAACACCCCAGTGCCTATCATCCAGTTTGCCGATGGTATTGTTCTTTTAAGCGGAACCCCAATTGGACTGCAAAGGCTGATAAATGCCCTATTTCTCTATTTGAATGAAGAACATCTAGAATTAAATAGAGAAAAGACAAAAGTATTACGTCTTATAGAGCGAAAGCCCATTAAATTTAGCTGGACATTTAACCATCTAGCCATTGGGGTACAGCCACATTATCGGTATTTGGGGGTCACCATAGCCAACGACAACTCAAAAAAAGAGCAGTCTGCAGTGTTAAAAGCCAAATCCCAGACGCAAATTTTCGGATATAGGCGACTACTTCAAAAATTGGGTGGTCCAAACTACACTCATCTTTTAAAAGTTTTGGCCGCTCAGATTTTACCTACATTATCGTATGGTCTTGTTACATGGCTTGGAGGGGAGGCCGGTTTATTAAACACCTTACAAACTAAAATCTATAAAGTTGTATTTAAAGTACCGAAATGCGCCTCGCCAGCCCAGGTGCGATTAGAATTTGGCCTTCAAATCAAATTTTTAGGTCCAAGTCAAGGTTTGTTAAATTCTGCCACAAACTCCACGCTGCTGTACCAGGCTCTTTAAATCACCTCTGTTGGCAGGAAATCAATTTTGACTCCACCCAGCCCTGGGCCACCCATCTGCAGACTTGCCTTTCAGACCTTGGATTGCTTGAAGCTTGGTGTAAAAAAAGTGATCAGGCTACTTTCTGCAAAATTGCAAATTCAAATGCCAAAATAAAGTCATTATTGGAAGACCAACAAACATTGACCAACCGACGTCATGCCTGGACAGTCATTTCTTCCTATTCACGTCAACAATCCCAGGCATACTTGGCAACACATTTTAGTCAACACCTAAAAAAGATTCTCATTGATTTCCGTATGGGCCTTCACGAGTCCAAGGATCTAAGACCCTCTTGGAAACCCCATGATGCTTGCCCAAAATGCAGACTCTGTGGTTACCAAAACGAATCTTTAATCCATTTGTTTTGTGTGTGCCCGGCCCTCATGGTGGCTAGAAGAATTTTTTTGCGGGATATCCTAATCAAACTGAACATAAGAACATGTCACCAAGTGGTCATAATCTGTCTGGGAGGTTCATCGCCAATTCTGACTTGCAGGGGTCTCAAATTTATGATAGAGACTGGGAAGCAGCTGCAGATCTGTGTATGATCCTTTAAAACATTGCCTGAGGCTCACTCTTTATGTATTATCCCCCATGCTCATTCCATAAACCTCTACGTAGTCAGTGGGGGGGTCCGACGTACAGTTTAAATTTTAATTGTTTTTAACTTTGATATCAACCGTTGCTTCGATTTTTAATGCAAATTGTATTGCGGACATCCGCTAATTGTACTTTTTCTAATTGTAAGGATTTTTATTAATTCAACAATAAAAAATTCTTAAATTCTGAATTTATTGATGCAATCTCCTTGTAATGCATCTTGTTTCCACCTTACAAGCTATCATAATACAACTCATCTGAAACACACAAACTGTTCATACATATTTTATTTGCACATGTTCTTCATACATACATACGGCTATTTAAGATGGCTGAGATCAAGGCGCCCAGCGGGCTCGCCGGCGGTTCGCCGGAGGTTCGCCAGAGGTAAGCCCGTTTGCGCCCGTTCGCGCACAGGACGCGACGGGCGCCGGTGACCCTGTTCGTCTAAAACATCGTGCCCCATTCTACTCCCGTGACGCTCTTATACGCCTGAACACCGGCGGCCCCCCAAATGACAGGCGTAGACTCTCTGGCAGCTCTCCATCTCCAGACTCCATTTCCTGTGGCCTGCTGAATGTCAGATCGCTGATTAAGCATTGCGAAGAGATCGCACTCTTATTTGACACCCATGATCTAGATGCCCTCTTTTTGACTGAGACCTGGACGACACCGACTAGTGCGGGTTGAATTGGGCATAGCTTGCCCTCCAGGTTTCAAAATAATTCACAACCCCAGAGTAGGGGCCAGAGGAGGTGGCATCGGACTGATCTACAGAGAAACATTGAACTTCTCTCAACTGACCATCAAGGCCATTGATGGCTGTGAGGTACTGGGCTTTTCTATCAGGGGCACAGGAGGTGTGTTATATACGGGACTGCTATGCTACAGACCCCCGGCAGGGACGATACCAGCTGTGTCTGAGCTTATAGACCTAATCTACGATCTGTCTCACTCTCACACCAGACTGATGGTCCTGGGGGACTTTAATCTTTGGCCTGATGGACCTACAAACTCTGCCTTCTTAGAATTGGTCCAAGCCTGTAGCAACATCGAACTCCCACAGCTGGTGCTTTCGCCAACCCATTCCAAGTGCCATACCCTTGACCTGATTTTCGCGGATTCAGGTCAAGTGGTCTTGCGGGGAGTTATCTCTCAAGGCTGGACTGACCATTCCCTCGTCCTTTTCTCCCTTTCTTGTCCTGCTAGCAAGGTGGCCAGGGGCAACGTGGGAGGCACCAGAATGGGTAGACAATGGTCTAGACTTCTTGTGTCGCCCGCACCCCCTAGGCTATTGTCGGAGGGCTTTGTACTGGGAGAGACGGTGGATAGGAGCTATGAGAAACTCTGCCGACAGATATCGGCCTCTCTGGACTCTCTAGCGCCTATGCGTAAAATTAGAGCCAAGTCAAACCTGGCAATGCCATGGTATTCAGAGGAACTCCGGCAGCTTAAGCTTCAATGTAGACACGCTGAGCGTGCTTGGAGGAAACAGTATCTGGAACCATGCAGAGCACGCTTTAAACAAACGCTGGCGATCTATAAAGCCCAGATTAAAGTGGCGAAGGCCAGACATTTGGAAGAACTTCTGCAGGCCGCGACAAATAAGTCTCAGACCCTCTTCAAGGTCGTAAAGGATCTGGCCTATCCAGCCTGTACAAAAAACATTGTACCTGCCTCTCAAGCTCTCTGTGACTTGCTGGCACAGGCCTTTGAGGACAAGATTGTTACCATCTTAAACAAGCTTGCTTTGACATCGGAACAGACTGGGTATTTTTCCAACTGCGTCAAGATGGTGGAAGAGGGCGCTACGCCGGCGGAATTGAATACCTTGCCCCTACCTTCGTATGACGATTTTTGCGCACTGGCCGATGGCATATCCTCTGGCTCACCGTCCGACCCGTTGCCACCAAAATTTTGGAAGCTGTGCCGGGAAGAATTGTTTCCTCCTCTTTATTCCATCTGCTGCCAATCCCTCAGCTCGGCGCAGGTCCCAGATAGCTGGAAACTAGCGGTTGTCTGTCCTCTCCTCAAAAAGGAAAACTTGGACCCTGCCTGTCCAGCCAATTACAGACCGATCTCTCTGTTGCCATTTCCTATTAAGATTCTTGAGAAATGGGCCACAAAACACCTTTCCAACTTTCTTGAGGTCAACAACTGTTTGGATGTGGCCCAGTTTGGCTTCAGACCAGCGCACGGGACTGAGGCAGCTTTGGTGACCGTCCTTGACGATCTGCGAACGCGGGCCGATCAGGGTCGAGCGACCTTTTTGGTGCTGCTCGACATGTCGGCCGCGTTCGACACGGTCAGCCATACAATATTGATCAGGAGACTGGCGGAGGCGGGCGTATCTGGCCGGCCCTTGAATGGCTGAAGTCCTATCTCGATTATAGACATCAGCAAGTGGCCATCCCACCCTTTAAATCTAACATCAGAAGGGTTGGCCAGGGCGTACCTCAAGGGTCAGCCATAAGCCCTATCCTTTTCAATCTCTATCTCCGCCCCCTGATCAAGTTGATTAAATCCTTTGGCATCACGGTCACCAACTACGCTGATGACACCCAGCTCATCTTTTCCCTTGAGGGCAAGGATGGAGTGTCCTTGGAGGCATTTCATTGCTGTATGAACACCACGGCAGAGTGGCTGGGTAACAACTCCCTGCAGTTCAACTGTGCAAAAACGGAGGTGCTGCACTGCTCCCTGGGCCGCGTCCCTAGACCTCTGCCGCCAGATTTTTGGCCTTTAGATTTTCAGGGTGCCACTGCGCCCGTAGAGTCAGTCCGCAATCTGGGAGTAGTGTTTAGTACTAATCTGCAGCTTGATGCCTCTGTAAATCGCACAGTGTCCACCTGTATGGCACTGCTCTGCTCGCTGCGCAAGATCTTGCCCCTACTTCCGCCCCAGGTAAGACCAGAGGTAGTGCGGAGCATAATATTAAGTCGAGTTGACTACTGCAACGCACTACTCCTGGGAGCACCGGCCAATTTGGTCGGAAAATTACAGCGGCTGCAGAACTTTGCTGCTAAACTGTCACTTTCACGCCGCCGCGCGGGCTCCTCTACCAAGGCTCTACGAGACCTTCATTGGTTGCCAGTCCCCCAGCGCATTGAGTTCAAGGCATTATGCCTGGTGTTTAGGGCCCTACATGGGCAGGGTCCGCCTCCTCTGCGTGACCTCTTCTCCTGGTACACTCCATCTAGACCGCTTCGGTCAGCTTCCTCCCACCTGGTGGTTGTGCCTAGGATTCTGAGGTCCCGGACGGGGGGTAGATCCTTTAGATTTGCGGCTGCAAAACTGTGGAACTCTCTCCCCTTGGGACTGAGAGGCTTGGAAAACCTTACTCTATTTAAAAAAACTTTGAAAACTCACCTGTTTCCCAGGGTAGTGTAACCATGTATTGTATGTGTACTGCATCAGGATAGTCTAAGCGCCAGGATGCCCGTCGGGTGACAGATACGCGCTATATAAGAATACCTATACATACATACATACATACATACATACATACATACATAACTTCATCCATTGTTTTATTAGATAATTGTTTTTATTATCTCCAGTTACCACCCATAGTAATGGTTTTAATTAACCAAACAAATACATTTATTTAATTACCAGTGGGTTAGAGTTAGGGACAATTATCATTCCTAAAGTTAGGTCACACATGAATGTCAGCAATGTTCATTAAATCTTGACCATTAATGGAGTCTGTCCGAGGCGTTTGTGAATCAGGTTTGTATTTGTAAATATTAGCATATGTAGGCAAAAACTACTCCTGCTGAGCCTCCTTCACAAACGAGTCCTACACCTGAGCATGAGTAATTCTTTGCCTACTTATGCTAACATTTACAACCCCAAACCTGATTGACAAATGCTCTAGACTGTGTTATTATCTCTTGAAGACCTATGGGTAAGTACATCAAAATTCACCATTTTGAAATCCGAAATTGATGGACAATTTATGTGGAAACAATGTTCCTTCAGATGGAAACAAGATACGTTTTTAATTCACCTAACACTGGTTCACCTGGCGAATATGTTGGAGAAATTGGAAGTTGGAAAAAGTATATTTTTGGTTCCTTTTTTCAAAATGGAAAATTATTTTCTTTAAATAATGTTCCCTCCCCACTCTTTGTAAAAATTGGGGATTTTGGCTCATGTCAACTCACCAAGTACAGCATCGTCTTCAGGATCTTTTATGTGTGTGTTTAGAAGTGCAGATAACGGGGGAAGCAGCTACAAATGTTTGAACACTGACAAAGTGTAGACTTTGACTTGTTTTGAGTTTGTTTTTGCAATTTCCTTTGTATTACTTGACGCCTTGAGACCGACTTTCCTGGCATTGCTGCACTTTCCAGATAAACTCCAATAAACCAAATGTATTTACATATGCACTGACCTCTCTTGACACTCTCCTGGGTACAACTACTTGATGTCTCAAGCGACAACTATTGGAAGGCCGCATTACTGCCATTCTCTTGCTGCAGCACCCGACTCGCCACTACTTCGAGTCACTAAGGCTAGAGTAATGTGGGAAAGAGCAGTCTTCTTATCGAGTAGACTGATCATCCGCTTTCACCTGTTAGATTAGTTCCTCCGACAGTCTCTTTTCCCTCCTGCAACTCTGTTTGTGCTCGAATTTCAAAGACGTAGAATGAGACCTGGGTTAGGAGAAGGAATCCGTGCATCTCTTCTCATAGGCATGGTTGTTCATATTGACTCGTGACTGTGCCCAAAACCAGAATATAGAGAAAATATCCCAGTGAAGCAATAAAACCACTTCCTGCACCACCCGGCCTGTGAAAAAGGTCTGGGTAACAATATTGCCCTGGAGACTGAAAATATGCACACTCGCCTTGTAATGCTTCAGCTGGGTACAGGTGGCAGTTTGCATGTGGCACCAGATGCCACGTTTTTGCGTGGCACCGTGTCTGGACTTCAGTGTGCGCTGGTCATCAACATCACAGAGGAATCCCTAGTACCTTTTCTTCCTCTAGACTGCTCAGACAGTTCAGGAGAAATCTGCCGACACTATGCTGCATATCTGTGGTTCTTACCTCCTGTCGTTTCTGGCTTCCAGCGCCTTGCAAGACTTCTTGGAGTTTCTTCAAATAGCTCCTGGTTGTGGAGATGTTTTTTTGGGGGCAGTAAACATATTTAAAACACTCAGGCAACTTATAATTAATATCACAGAGCTTAAGGCACATACTAGGACGCACAGAGAGACAAAAAATGCATCAAATAGAAAAATATACTCTTATTTATTATTATTATTATTATTATTATTATTAAGAAAAAATAAAAAGATAGCAATGTCTCTAGAGTATGTTCTTTTTATTCATATACATGATCATTGTTATTGATTTACAAAGATAGCAATTCTTTCGTAAGGCATTCTCCTAACCTCCCTCAATTATACTATTGCGCATCTCCCTTGCATACAAATGAGAACAACAATCCTAATAATTATACATTATACAAATGACTGATTATTTGAATCGTGATTACATAGTAGTGGCCTGGCTAATTTCTTATTCATGATTTTCACCTTACAGTTTTACATACATTGTTATCTTGGAAGGTTCTCTGGTATCCGTTGCTCTACTTTGAGTTGCCTTTTTTTGGCAATCGCAAAAGAATGTTAAGTGCTGGAGAGAAGTAACACACAATTACCGAAATCCCTCTTAGATTTCTCACCATGTTGAGGCCTACATGCCTCTCCTGACCTCTTTCAAAGCATAAAAGCCCCTCATCCCCCCACATACACCTTACTTCCTGTTTCTCATTGTCATTTCCCTTTAATCTTCGGGTTGGTGCAGTTCACTTGCTCCAGCGTTATTGGCAAGTGTGGTTCCTGCATCCGTGAGGGAGAGACTTGGCAAGTGCGGGAACAGCTGCATGTGTACGAGTATGCGTAATCGTGATTGCAGCATCTTCACAGGAGGTGTAGGCGCCATCCTTGCTGACACAAGACTGCGTGATGGAGCACTGGCTCGGGGGTGATGTGCCTCTTCGTGCAGCAGGTGTTCCATGGATGGAGAGCGGGATACCCCTCCTCCAGGCGGTTTCGGCAGTGTGGCAGGGAGCAGTGGTGGCTTCTCCGCTAGCGGGTCAGACCTGCAGATGAGATTGGCACTTTTGTAAATCTATACTGGAGCTATAGTTTGTGATTGGTTCCCTCTTGTCATTATTTCTCTTTTCCAGCCTTATTGGCAGGCTTTGTATGTAGTTTTCCAATTGGGCTATGGAGCTTTTCAAAGGGAATTTAATGCTCATTTTTTTGGAGGGGGGTTGGTGGTGGGGGTGGGAGGGTGTTCCTGTATTTCTTCTGTGCTCATGGAGGGGATAAGAAGTGATAAGCAACAACGTTCTTCAGCTCCTTCTTCTGAGGGGTTGGTACCTTTATGATCCCTATGACAATTGTACTGCTACTATTACCGTCCAATCCCCCAAAGTGTAAAGCGCTCCGATATCCTTCGGGATCATGTTCGCGCTATATAAAACTTTATAAATAAATAAATATGGTGATATCTATCCTGATGAATCTTATAGGTTGACAGCCCCGCAGGTTCTGGCCATGAATGATGAGGTGGTGGCCAGGGCCGGACTGAGACCAGCAACCAGCCCTGGCAGGTTGCTTCTCCACCGGCCCTGGTAACGGGAGGGGAGGGGGTTGTTACCCGCAAAGCACTGCTACCGCTTTTCTTACAGAGGGCCGATTTTGCAGCGCTGCTACAAAACCGGCACTCTGTAAGAAAAGCGGCCCCCTGCGGCCACAAAACCGGCCCCCACCCCTCCAGCCCACCGGGGAAATGCCCGGTGCCCGAAAATGCCAGTCCTGCCCTGGTGGTGGCGAGGGCATTAGCTACCAAGCTTCCAGTTCCAGAAATAGGCCTCTGCACATAAGTATGTGGACACTGATAATGTCTTGTCTGATAAGCCTAGTGCGTCTGGGGGTAAATCAATTTCCAGGGATGAATTGGGAGCTATTTTGCTACCTGTCGGGGACAATCTGGGATGGATGCTGTTGATGATGTACTGGAGCTATTTTTACAACTTGCTAAGCCTGCTGCAGTGGCTCTTCCTCTTTACCCTAAGATTGAGGATGCTATTTTCGAGGTTGAAATGAGCCAGATCGGTTTCAGAATCCTACACAAATCATGTGCTTAGGAGGCAGATACCGTGCTCCCTAAATCCATTTTAAAGTTGATTCAATCTTGGCTACCATGGGGGTGTGGTTTGCTGCAAAGGAAGATGGCCTCTTCCTAGAGCGGCTTTGTTATTCTTTTCCTCTGAAAATCTGACCAGGAAGCCGTGCCGTGTCGCAGACAGAGGCGGCAAAGAAGTGGCTAGCAATTGGATTGCCCTGCTGGGTGATCTGAGGTAGGAGCGCCGATATCCCGATTTTGAGGATTAGCAGAGAATATCTAGCACCGGCCTTGATTGAGCGGCAGTGGAGGAACGACCCGGGAATTGCCGACCAGATCATACTGACGCAGTCACGGAATAAGGTGGAACCCGACTCACCTGCTGCCGAGGGAGATCTGGAGACCGTTTGGGGCACACCAGTAGGTGAGGGGGGGGGGGAAGCACCGACACAGACACCACATTAGTGTGATAAAAGGCCGCTTTATTGGAATCGGGTGCACCTACAACAATGTCCCACCTGGCCTGTGCCGAACAAAACTACTGCTCACTAAATAACAACTGCCTGACAGCCCCCCACCCCCACCCCTAAAGATAACCCCAACATTGCAACTGAAAATACAACACATCCGCTCAGAAACCTACCCCCCGACTGAATGCCACAGTGACCTCCATGACCTCACCCCCGCCTACCATACAGTCCCAGGCCTCCAGCAAATCCACCCTATCTCCTTAGGAAAGCGCCACTCGAAAATCGCTTACGACTTTCAACCCCCCCCCCCTAGGACTCCTGCCTTCTGGGATACCTGAGCACCCCCAACACCCCTTCTAAAGCCTCCTCCAACTGGACGAGATACAATTCCATGCCATACCGGGACACGTGAACCCCATCCTCCCTGAAAAAATATACCGCGCCATAGCGCAACTCTGGGTGCTCCATCCTCCCCACCCCCTCCCTGGCACAAAATTCCCACATCTCCCGATTAATCTTCCTCCGTGCCCTGTCTATGGCTCCTGGGCGCTCCGCTCCCCTCCAAACCCGCCTGGGAATGAACTCGGACCAGATAACATGACAGCCCGCCCATTGCTTCTTAATTTCCCTCAGGTCCCTCTTCATTTGCTTGAGCAACGCCAGCCCCTTGCACTGCACCAAATCATTTTCACCCTGATGAATCACCACCACATCCGGGCACACCCCCCCTCTCACCACCGTGTTCAACAATGGCAACAACTCATGCCAACGCCTACCCCCTTTTCCCCTCCAATGACAACGGTACAGCCCCGCATCCAATCCCAAATTGAATGTCCGATGCCTGTCCCACTCCGCCTGTTCTACCCTCTTGACGAATGAGTGTCCTACAATATATAAATTCAAAACCGCCACCTCCGGCCCCGCCACAGTACCTGTAAAGACACACATATCAAAATCGGGAAACACTGTTACAACACCCCATCCGCCTCCCTCAACCGCACATACGTCCGGTAACAATCCGACTTCCACCGTCCCAGCCTCTGAATCTCCTCCTTACCCCAACCCCTCCGTGCCGCCTCCGTTGCCGCCCGATCCGGAAGGAATGCATCCCGAAAGCCAGCGGGTCCTCACCCATGTACCGCAGGGCGTGCCGCAGAATCCACAATGCCTGGGCCGCTGTCACTCCGTCACCCCCCTCTCGACCAAAAACCTCCCCCTCATGCTCGCCGCGGCCTGCCATCAACCTCCTCCCCCACGCCGCCGGGCACACCCCCTCCCTGCCGCCTGGGCCCAGTACCACCCAGGTCCCGACCCCCGCTGGTCCGTCTTCAAGCGACGCATACGCACCGCCACCTCCTGTGCTCGCAACTCCACATCCTCCCACAACACCCCCGCCTCCCCTTTGCGCCCAGCAACTCCGACACCCGAAACGCTCCAAAGAACAGCCAGGACATCAGGGTAGAAAAACGCACCGCCTCGCCCTCATCCCTGCACACCGCCGGGAGCGCGCCAATGACTCCTACCAGCAACTCTACCGTGATGGGATGTCGCAGTCGCACCCCTCTCTCTCGCCCACCCCTCCAGCAGCCGGGTCCCCAATTCCCCCGCCGACGGAGGGTAACCCCACCACAACTTTCCCATGAATGCCACTGCCGACAACTTGCCCGCAATCGACACCCGAGACAACCCTCTATCCATGAGTGCCAGCATGAACCTTACCACCTGTTCCTTGCGCCGCCACCGATCCCCTCCCCTCTCCTCACCGCACCGGACTGCAGAAATTCCTCCCACACTTGCTCGTATGCCTTCCACGTTGAGACCGCTACCGACGCCTTCACCAACTGAAAGACCCGGCCTCGCCCACCGACCACAGGTTCTCCGGCACCGGCGTCCTGACGTCCTCCGCCGCCGTGGCTAGCCCATAGAACCTCTCCCACTGTGAACGAGACAAAGCATCCGCAATGTCATTGTCCACCCCTGGAACGTGGCGCGCCTGAAACAGGATGTCATTCTCTAAGCAACGCAAAACAAACACCCTCATCAATTTCAGCACCTGCGGGTCCCGGGCCGACTGCCTGTTCACCACCTGCATGAGGGCCATGTTGTCCACTCGAAACAGCACGCGCTTGTGCGCCAGCGCCCCCGACCACACCGTGACCGCCACCACCAACGGGCACAACTCCAAAAACGCAATGCTCCTCCCGCCTGCCAGCCAGTGCTCCGGCCACTGCTCCGCGCACCACTTTCCCTCCCAATACAGACCGAAACCGCCGCCGCCCGCCGCATCCGAGTACATGGTGATGTCCCACTCCCAGTCCTCCGCTGGTGCCATGGGTACTCCATTGAACCGTTCCAAGAACGCCCGCCACATGCGCAGATCCTCCTTCATTCCTGCCGAGAGGCGCACATGGTGATGAGGCAAGGACAAACCGGACAACGCCAAACCCAAACGCCGGCAAAACGTTCAGCCCGCCCGCACCACACGGCAAGCAAAATTCAAATGCCCCAACAGCACCTGCACCTCTCTCACCGTCACCTTCCTCTTTGCCAACATCCCATCCACCAGAACCAGCATCGCTGACCTCTTGTCTTCCGGCAGGCGCACTTCCATGGTGACTGAGTCAAGCTCGATTCCGAGAAAGGACAAAACCGTACTGGGACCGCACGTCTTCTCTGGCGCCAGGGGAACCCCAAATTCCCCCATCAACCCGGCCAAACCATCCAGCTGCCGCTGACAGTCCTCCGGGCCGGCCCACCAGGAAGAAATCATTCAGATAGTGCGTCACTGACTCCGAGCCTGTGCGCCTGGAAAAAACCCACTGCAGGAATGAACTGAAACGCTCAAAGAGCGCGCACGAAATGGAGCACCCCATCGGCAGCGCCTTATCCACAAATATGAGCCCCTGGAACTGTATCCCCAACAACTGGTGATCCGCCGGGTGCACCGGAAGGAGTCGGAAAGCCGACTTGACATCGCATTTTGCCATCAGTGCGCCCCTTCCCGCCGCCGAGACAAGCCTCCGCGCCACGTCCACCGACGAGTAAGTCACCGACGCCAATTCTGCCGAAATGTAGGCATTGACCGACTCCCCTTCCGGCCAAGACAAGTGCTGTATCAGTCGGAACTGCCCCTCCTCCTTCTTGGGCACCACCCCGATGGGGGAGATGAATGATCAAGCCCGGCAACGGCGGTTCCTTGAAAGGGCCCACCATCCGACCCTCCCTGACCTCTCGGAACAGTTTCTCTCTCACAATGCCCTTGTGCGCGTTCACTGACTTCAGATTGTCCGCCCAGCGCGCAATCCGAGGGCCCTTATAGCCCAGCCAAAACCCCTCCCGAAAACCACGACGCAGCACCGCAGCATCCTCCGCCCACGGATATGCCGCCAGCCAGGGCTCCATCCACTCTATCCTAACCGGCGTACGAGCCTTTGCCCAAAGCTCCGGCTCCCCCCCTCTGCCTACCCCCCTCCCACCACCCAGTCCCCCTCTGGCTGGGGCACCTCCCTGCGCGGGCTGCAGCCCCGAAGGGCCCCAGAGCCCCCAACAACGCAGCACTGGGTGCCGTCATCCGCATGTCGAGCACTCGTGCCGGAAACGGCATGCCGCCCGCCCGCAGGCTCCTCTATTGAAGTCCCACAGGCCCCGACCGTAGCCTGGCCACCAGAGTCTCCCTGCCCCACCCCCCCTCGGGTGGGGCGGGCTGCAAAGGGGGGCGGCACCAGCGGCAAACCGTTTGCCGTGTAAATGGTGCACCCAAACTTGGCCCCGCCCATCGTCTGCTGATACAGATCCGAATCCAGCTCCCCCCATTGCGCTTCCGGGTCCGCCGCCATGCGCGCCCACAATTCCTCGTCGTAGTGCGACCACGCGAACCCGCCGTAAGTCACCTGTGCCCTCCGCACCACATCCATGTACTTGAACAGCGCGACGGACCGGTCCGGAAACTTCTCGCAATACACGCTCGCGTATTTGATGAAAGCCGCTGACCAGTTGTCTAGCGTCAGGGGCACCTTTGGGAGCCTAGCCAACTCCTGCTCTTCCTCCTTCGACCCCTCCTTGGACGTCAACTCCCTGTGGAGAAGCTTCAAAATGTCAATGTACTCCCCTTTACAGATCTTTTCCTTCGTCGCCGCCGAAAGGTGCGCCCCCCCCCCCCGGCTTAGTCAGCCCCATGTACCGTAACTTACGCACCGGCACCACACAACTCTCCTTCCCCCCCGCCCGCCGGCTCCTTCTCTCCAACCGCGGCCGTCCCGCCGCCCGCGCTTGACCCGTCGCCGCGCCGTCCGTGCCCACTCCCGCGTCCTGCACGTACCGGCCACTCACCAGCCGCCATCCATCCTCCCCTTCGCCCCCCCGTCCCCACCGAAACATGTACACAGCGCCGTTTGCCACTCCCCGCTCCGTCTCCCGCCTTACCTGGCGTCAAGGTCGGCGTCCTTGCCGGATCCCGCCGCCTAACCAGTGAAGCTGAGGGGGCCGTCACCCTGGGCACTTCTCGCCTTGCCAGCACCTGTAATACACTGCTAACAACATTACAAGACCCCCCGCCCTACTGAATCTCCCCTTCCTCCTCCGACTCTCCATCAGCCGGCTCCACACCACCCCGGCCCCCCACTTGGGGTTCCAGCCGGCTCAGACCCGCTCTCTCACGACACACCCGCATCAAATCCACCAAGTCCACACTCCCACTCCCATCCGCCACACTCGCAGTCCAATCAGAAGTATGCGCATCCATCCTCACTCCCCTACCCCCGGCGGCCGTAACGACCCTTCAGGGAGGGGCCGGCGGAGACGAATCCCGCCTCCATTCGCCGCGGTCATGAGCCAGGTCCCTCGCTGGAGCTCGGCCGCCCGCACCAGACAGAGCCGGCCCATCCTCTCGGTGGGTTGGAGCCGCATGCTGCTCACCCGAGCGCCTCGCAAACAGCTCCTGCCAAGGAAAAAAGGTGGAGTCCAGCATGCCAGGGTGAAAAGACCCCCCTTCCCCCCCCCCCACGCGCCGCCCCCTCCACCGCTCCCCCATCCCAGTGCTGCCCCCCACCCCCATACTGCTGAGTGACCTCCGCGCCGCAACGGGATCCCCCCCACCACCCAGGCCCCAACCCCCCTCCCAATCCCAGCCCCCCGCCCCTCCCCACCCCCCGAAACCCCAGCTCTGCCCGCACCCCCCCACACCCCCCTCCCCAGGCCCCCCCTGCCGCACCCCCGCTCCCCTCCCCCTCGCCGTAACGCCCCCCTGACCCGCCACTGCCCCCTGCCCCCCCACACCTCCCTGCCTCCCCTCCACTACCCCAACCGACCCACCCCTCCCGCCCGCCGCTCCTCCGCCTCCGCGCACCCCCCCCCCCAAGCACCACTGGCCTGCCACACCCCTCTGCCTGGCCCCCCCACCCCTCCCCCGCTGCCCCGGCGACACCTGCCTGCTCGGACCTACCATGCCCCCACCCTCCTCCGATGACGATGAACCCCAATCCAGCTTTGTGTCCACCCCCCTCCCCCCTCCACATCAGTATCTTCAATCATTGGCAGGAAACCGCCCCCCGCATGCCCATCCCCCCCAGCAGCGCACCCTGCTCTTCGCGCCTCGGCCCCGCTACCCCTCCCGCGCCGCGCCCCCCCTCCCCCGGTCCCATCACCAACCTCAGCCCCCCGGCCCCCCACCCCACTCCCTCCACCGGCACCACCACCTGAGCCCCCGCAGCCGCCCCCACCCCCCCTGCTCTCCCAGCTCAGCCACTGCCTCGTGGGCTGCCCCTCCCCACCCCCTCCACGAAGTCGAGCGCTCGCTTCTGTCCCCTCCGCCTGGCCCTCTTGGCACCTCCTTTCGCCCTCGCACGTGGCGCTGCCTCTGTACGCAGTCCCCTGCCCCTCGCCCCTCCGCCCGCCTCGCGGAGCCGGCCGCGGCGGCTCACACGCAACCACAGCTGCAGCGGCGCTGTTGGCGGCGTGCCGCTGCGGCCTTACCTGGAGGTTGGGCCGCACGATGTCCATGCGGCCCACCTCGCCCAACAGCCGCAAAGCCTCGTCCACCCGTGGATCCGATAACGCCGCCATCCCGCACAAGCAACCACTGCCTGGGCACCAAACACCGCACACGACCACGCTGCCAGACAACGCCCACAGCGACAATCCGCCTTGCACGAGTCCGACCACAAAGCCAAAAAGCTGCCTACGGACCCCTGGCTGCTGTGTCACTGCACCACAAAACAGTGTGCAGTGACACAAAATGGCCGCATATAAAGGGGACAAGCCCAAAACGAGCCCAAGCAGCCCCAGCTACGGAGAGCCCCGAGTGCCAAACTTCCTCCCCCCCCTCCCCTGGTGCCCCAAACTTCCCCGGGGGGGAGAGCCTCCCGATGGTCGGACACCCCCCCCCAAATCCCCATTCTAGCTGACCTGAAGGTACAGGACACTGTGTGTGGACATCGTTGGGGCCCGGTCTAGGCGCAGCTGCAGCCCAGAGAGACTCTGGGGCATTTCACCCTCTCTCGCCCTGAAGTGTGAGGCCGGATGAGGGGGAGAGATCTGGATTGCTCCCAATGGCAACAGTGCAGCCCAGATACAGGGTCAGAATGTAGAAATTCAATGATGTATTGAAAGAGCGGGAGCCTTTGTCAATGCTTTATCTTGGGAAGCAGATGGAGGTGGACATTGAGAAGAAACACAAAGTTCCTGCCATATTTCCTGCACCGACCACATATGCAATCTGAGGACAGCTTCACTCATAATTTTTGAAGGAAGGACAAAGTCAGCAGGCTGCATCTGTGTTGGCCTTCATAGTGTGCTGATGGTGAGTCCAGGTGGCCCCATACTTGCCTTTGTAGGATTACCTGCCGACAGTGTTTATTTCAAACTGGGGAGCACCACAATCCTTCTGCATAGTCCTCTTATATTTAACTCTTTACTGCACTTCCTGCCTAGCCATTTCTTCCTCTTCGAGGACTTCTTGTAAGAAGGGACTTCCTGCATTTTTTTATCCTAAGGCAAGACCGCAGCATTTTTAGTGATTTTCCCAATGATACTTCTCAATCCACTTGCAGGTGCCTATCCTGCAAAGATATCAGCGGTTTCTCCTCCTCCAAGTCAGAGGTTCCCATCAGTTCTGTGTTCTCCCGTTAAGGTTGAAATCTGCCCAACAGGTGTTCACAAAAGTTCTGGCTCCTTAAATAGGCACTTCTACATCAGCCGGGAATATGCGTTCAGCCCACCTCGACTACTGTCTTGTGTTGGACAAGTCTGCTCTTCAAGCGAAGGATCGTGTCAATCTGTTGGTACACATGTTAACTTCTCACGGATTTGTGAAGTCTCAGTATATCCCGTAGTAAGATTGAGTCTTACATAGGGGCCCGATTCTGTAGTGATCTGGAGGTTGTAACCCTGCTAGACAGCGGTGCACAAAAGGTTCAGTTTCATGTTCTGTATCTCCTGATTGCTTCTCCTGCCAGTATTTTGGATTGAATGAGGGTTCAAGGGAACTTAGTGGCCACTGTGTTTTTGGTTCCCATGGCTAAGGTCCACCTGAACAAGTTGATTTTCTTCCTCTTTTAGCATTGGGATCCTGCCTTACAGGGTATGTCTCCCCCTTTTCCGGTGTCAGGAGACATGAGGCGAGAACTGGCTCGGTAAACGGAACCATTGCATATCTTGAAAGAGGTCTCTTTGTGTCTTTTCCCTCCATTGGTGATCATGGCACATACAAGCAAAACGGGGTGGAGTGCCTGAATGTCTTTCCCCCATCAAGTCCAGGGTCTTTATAATTGTGCTCAGAGTATCCAGTGCGCCAACTGAAGCAAGCTCAAGGTGTTCTGGTTGGCTCTTTGGGCCATTTCTCCTCTGATTATGCAGGAGGGCTGGAAGTGGCTGTTGTCCTCAAGCGTAAAAAACATTCCGCTGTTTGCCTCCTCTGGTCTTCCCCATACTCCTGGAGGAATCTCTTCTTTGTCTCAAATTGACAGTCCGGAGACAAAGCGTGAAGGTTTGATTTCTCCAGGTTGCTCTGATGCTGTCTCTGCTTCAATTCAGACCTCTCGGAGACCGTCCACTTGGGCTTCCTATACTAGTCATTGGGTATCCTTTGGGAAATGTTGTGAGAAGCAGCAGTTTTTGCCTCTTACAGTTTTGCTTACTAATTTTTTTTCAATTTCTGCAAGACTGGTTTTCTTTGGGGCTTTGTTCTTTGATCTTGAAACTACAATGGATGGCTGTTAGATCATTATTGGGCTCCTTGGGGTAATTTGAAGGATCATCTGGGGCTGGTTCCAAAAATTTTCTAGGGGTTTTCTCAAATTTGCCCTTTTGGTATTTCCGATGGTCTGGCTTGGGATCTTCCTCAGGTTTTGCAGTACCCTCCCTTTGTGCCTCTCCATTCCATTGATATCTAAACTCTCACTTTAAAGGTGTTCATTTTGGTGGCCATTACCTCTGCAAGGAGGCTGGGGGAACTAAGGGTACTTTACTGTAGAGCTCCATTCCTGAAGGTCTTTGAAGATTGGGTGGCTTTGCGCACACGGCCAGTTTTTAATCCCAAAGTGAACTCTTCCTTTTTATTTCCCATAGATGCTATATGGATAGTCAGTCTCCTGAGGAAGTTAGTTTGCATTTCCTGGATGTCTAGAGAGCTGTTCTGGTTTATCTGGAGATTTGGTTCATATGGAGATCCATTTTTTCACCTCCAGGACCACGACTGCAACACAGCCAACCTCCTCTAAAGCATGAAGTACATTGGCCTTACTCAACCAGTCACCGACCCCAAACATACTGCAGGACACACACTCAACCCTATTTTTACAGCCAGTGACAGTCAAGTACAGACATGCCACTAAGCTCACCTAGACATATCCCTGAATTGTCCAACTCCCAATCACCTCTGCCCCTTGCATGCCACCAAACTGCCCAGCACATCACACTGCAACTGGAGTAAAGTATACGGAAGCCAATGGACCAACATCCTCAACACCTGCCACCACAACCAACCTCGAAAAAGCTGTCAAGACCTTCACCACCTGGATCACTGACTGCACCAACAGTCGCCCCCATCAAACCCACCAATCTCATGAGATCCACCAAAGATGCCAGTTGATCAGTTGATACACTTGGGAACTGAGAAACTTGAAACGCAACTGCCAGTTACTAGAAAGGAAATGGCTCATTAGCAAGAAGCCCACAGACAGCACCGCTGTCAAGACCTCGCTGAACCACTACCACCAACTCCTGAAAAGGATCGTCCTAGCGAACTGCATAGAAGCCAGCTCCAACGACAGCTAAGAACTGTTCAGCATCGTCAAGGAGTTCTCCAACCCCTCAGCAACTGGAAACATGATCACACCTTCCCAAGAACTCTGCGACACCATGGCGGACTTCTTCCACAACAAGAACTCCACCATCTACAAACACTTCGAAGCCCAACCTGCTGCTGCTGAAATCCTCAGTCTCCTCGCTCCCACAGAAAAAGCTCTATCCACAGGATTACCGCTTGGGACCAGCTCCCCGCACAAAACACTGCCGCCATCATGCTGTCTGTCTACTCAGGAGCACCCACCTACCCCTGTCCCCACCACATGTTTAACCTCAGAAACAGGACCATCGTCAATGAGCTAATTGCCATTTTCAACACATATATCAGTTTAGCTACCTTCCCAGAAGAATGAAAACGCACTGAAGTCAGTCCCCTACTAAAGAAACAGTCTGCTGCACCTCCCCACCATGAGCACAAGAACTACCGGCCCATTTCCCACGTCCCCTTTCCTGACCAAGTCCTTAAATGCAAAAAGAACTATTGATGGACAGAATGCAGAACAATGTCATACATTCACCCCAGTACAGAGATCTGGGCCTAATCCATTGTTTTTTTTGCTCACCATGCCACTTCAGTTTGGACCCAGCCATATGCAAATCAGTCTTGACCCTGCGCCCAATGGGAACAGTCCAGCAGTTCCACAGCCAGGTGGATGAAGGAGGGGCTTCCGCTGCACCCTCTGCCCCTGTTGGACTCTGGGGCATGTAGACCTCTCTCCTGGTGCTCAGCCCCTAGCGCGATGAGTGAAGCGTCTCCCTACTACTTTTTATTCTCTTCTGACATTAGGTTATCTAACGTGGATATGTACAACAACTTCTTGTTTTCATTAAGTCACCAAGAAATGCTAACAAGGCTGTTTGAATCAAGTATATGAAATGATCTCATACACTAAAGTCTGGTGGACTTCGCTCTTTTGACCTGCCAACATGACCATGGGAACATATATTTACCAGCTATATTAAGCTCTTCCTCTTTTTGAATGATGGACACGATAATGGTCATGCTGGGCGCATTCGATAAGAGAACAATTTTCTCAAATCTCTAAAATGTCCACAGCTGACCAAATGTCTTCTGTCCTTTCTTGCGGAGATCTTTCAATTACACGGTTTACCTTTTAAAACTGTATGTTATATAGGATCACAATGTATATTTAAAATGTTGCACACTTTTGCGCATGCTACTACGAATACAAAGTGATTTTTAGTCTGGTTAATGGTCAAACTAAAGGGCAGAGTAAAACTAATGGGCAGAATGAAAGGTTACATTTAACCTTAAAGGACCCAACAAAAACATACCAAATTAGCCCTGGGAGGCTTATCTCCCTTTCTTGAGTTCTACATGAAGTCCCTAGGCTGCCACATTTGCCAACAAACCTCATTAAACTCCCATCAATGCAAATTCATAAATAGTATAACCGTAACTTTGTCTCTTAGGGAAATCAAACTATTGTATCCCTTTCTAGGTTGCTTCCAAGCTCCTTTGCACCCGCATGTCTTAGCACACAAATGAGATACCAATGCCCTGCTGACTTTCCTTTTAGACAAAACCATTCCCTCTGAACTGCAACCAACAAAAATCTCTACACTTCACCAGAGTTCATGATTACCTTGGCCTGAGCTTGCGTTGAAGAATCTAAACGGCTCTGAAAAAGCTCACAATGGGAGGAAGTGATGCAAGAATGCTGTACATTCTCAAATCATAACCGTGAACTCCTCAGGCACATCGTGATGTAGTAATCTCTCACAGTTTCCTACCTTGAAAACAGTACATTGAAGATTGTATTCCTAGGTTGACTACTCTCGCACCTAGAAATCACCATGATTTTTTTATCAAATGACACTCCCAGGGCAATATCTAGCTAGTGCCTACATTCAGCTCCTGTATTTCTCAAACACTGGACTTTGGAAAGTTAAATTTCGTCTTGCACAACATGGTCTTGACAATGTGCGTCTCTTCTCTTTTCTGATGAATTGGCATACATCTAACCAGCTCCGCCATTTTCCTTCCAGACGCTCTGGGACCAAGCAGCAAGGGCTGCTCATGTCTCAAACAAAAGCAAGGTGTCCAATTAACCTGGGGATTGTGTGAGGGAGTCCTCTCTCGCCACTTTCAAACAATCTGCTGTCCACAAAGGGCCTTGAAAGTGAGAACTGCTTCTTGTTTAGCTTGTCATGGACACTAGCTCTCCAAATGTGTTAAAATGTCAGTGGCATATAGCTTTGCATTATACTCTGAAATGTTGTGCTCTCTGATTTGTCTGTAGCATAAGCCTTCTTACATTTCAATAATTTTTCTCGGGCATCTGTCCGCCCACCTATGGGAGAGAAGGCATCACCAACTCACAGGAGAGTTGGTTGGTGGTTCCTGAGTTATCCATACTTGTTTTCTCTGAAGCCGAAATAGCAAACTTAAGGCTTTCTGGAAAGGACTCTTCCCTCTCTTCTCTTTCTATACGCTGATGAAGTAATTCCTTTTCTAGTACTGCAGGTAGGGTTTTCACGACTCATATTCCCGATGAGACACCACAACCAAAACTGCAGACCATCTTTCTCCGCATTTGAGAAATAATTAGTAGAGCCCTGTAATGACAGAGGACCTAAGATTCCATAGAACAGCTCCCCTCTTAGGTTTTCTTTTGACACTTAATACTCACTCTTATTTAGGCGACTGACTGTAATTTTGACATGTTTAATAAATAGAAATTCTTCTGTTGGTGTGGAAAAATCGTTTAGGAAAAACCAAATGTAAACTATAAATCTGTCTGACTGTGTCCCAAGTGTAGTGTAGCTTACATTTTGACCACCAAAAGAATTGTTAAAGCTGCACCATGCGTTTCCCTCATGTAGCCCAGAAAGCAATAGGGTGTATGGGTAGTATAAATAATCTTAGAATGAAATTGAACATGGCCTCCTGTAGTTTTTAAAGTTTTATATAATCAGCACCTCTAACTTTCCCTTCCTTGCGTTTTCCAGCCCATCCTGATTTCAGTAAGTAGACCGCATTGCTGAATCATAACTTTAGGAGGTTACAAATTGAGGAAGTAAATGAATACAGAAGATTAAATCAGTCTTTCTTACTTTGGAGCTATATAGTAGCACTCAGGAAAATATTTTTTAACGTTTTATGAATATAGATGTCATACCTCCACAAGAATCAGGAATTAATAGCCATGGGTAGAAGTGCTCCCTGGCAACAAGGAAATGATCTCAGCAAAACTGAGCTAGAATTATCCTTTAAACCACATCTTTTATTATGTGCTGTAAATGTAATAATGTTGTCCCTGAGACATCACTTTAACATTTCCTGGAAACATGCAAATGTTTCCCAAATAGCAGTTTTTCAATTTGGGTAATTAAATCCTGTCTCCTGGAAAAAAGCTTGAATATTTAACTTAACTTTGGACACCCAAGTACCAGCTGTTCACTTGTATTAATTCCAACCTGTCCTTTTCGCCAATTACTTCTGCGCCACATGGTCAGAATCTACATCACATACCTATGTATTGCCAAGGATGCCCATCATAACTAGTGGTAGCCACTAAATTTAGGGACACCTGTTTTCCCAGGATGTTCATCGGAAATTGTGGGTTGCCCGAAGGTAACAATAACTCTTACTCTCGCCATGCACTGCTAATTACTTGACATATTACAGCCTTCATGAGCTCTTCTATGACATTATTGATAATATCGCTGCAAATTTTGTGATGAGAAAACTGCATAGCAGGGATACAAGTTATACTTGCCTTAGGGGATGAGTTACAGTGACTTGGTATAACTAAAACTGGTGAATTTCAGTGTTTTTTTTCCTGTTTAAGTTTAGAACGTTACATTGTTACTGAACATCTCACCTAACTATAATAGTGATAGATAATTCTTTATTGTTTGATTATTTAAAATCTTACAATATTTCCAATACAAAAACATAATTTTTAAAATACAGTAAAAAACAATTATATCCTAAAAAGATTTCTGTAAAAATTTATTTAAAAAAAACAATTTTTCAAAATTATTCTCCCAGTTTTATAGATTCTATCTTTAGGAACTTTACAAAGGCAGCGTTCATGACTATATCATTTGAATGAAGACAGATTTTTAAAGCCTGCCTACATGTCCTTGTTCCACGCATATTAAAGTGAGGTTTCAGTAGTGCACATCTTTCATTACGGAGTCCAGGGCAGATACATAGAAGGTGGACAATATTCTCTTCTCCACCGTTACATAGTCTACACCATGTGTTGCTGTTGGTCTTTTTCCACGGCGGGGCATGACTGAGGCCTGGTAGTATTCCAAATCTTGCTCTCATGAGACATTGTTTGCTTTTTTCAGACCAGGGTATCTCCAGATATTCTTGTACTTTCTTTTTTTCGTATCCATTTATTACTGACCACGAATGCTTTCTTTTTGCCAACGTATCTTTGTCCTTTACAAGTGATAGGTGATTTGTTGTTCGATTTACTATTTTTTTAAATGATCCATTGCTTATCATATTGATCCAGATTGGCATTAGTGCAAACTCTTCTATTGCCTCATTGAGATATTTCCATGCAACTGATTTCGTATTCTTATTTATTTCTTGCCAAAGTAATTGAGATATATGATTATCATTGTCATTTTTAATCCTATACCAAGTTTTAATAAATTGGCTTTTTCTTGCAAATTCTTGATTGTTTAAACCGAACTCCAGTCTAATTTGTGCCGGTGAAGCATTATTTGGGAGATAGAAAAGAGTTTTATACGTTTTAGAAAGAACCTTGTTTATCGTTTCCGCATCCATCCCCATTAATGCTTCGCTTCCATATGTTATTGTTGGGAGCAATTTAGCCCCTATAATTTTCAAAAGCGGTTGATGGGTCAAATTTCCGAGCGATTTCTGTGCTATCTTAAATGCTGCAGTAAGTGAATTAGCTTTTCTTTGTATATCCAGTTTTTGTGATTGAAAATTTCCTTTTTGGTCAAATAGTACACCCAAATACTTGTACACTTCTATTTGTTCCAGTTTGGTGTTTTCCATATACCATTTGCTTTTTTGTCTCAGTTTTATGTTCCTAGTGACCACCATGATTTTTGTTTTGGTTTCATTTATTATCATTCCATTTTCATGAGCATACAAAGCTATTCTGTTAATTAGGCGTTGAAGACCGATTTTAGTATGACTTAAAAGGATGGCGTCATCTGCATACATTAAGTTAGATATCTGTTTTTCCCCTAGTTTCGGAGGATGTGCGTTAAGCTCATCCAGGTTCCCTGATAGATCTCCAAGGAATAAATTAAAGAGGAGAGGGGCCAACACACATCCCTGCTTTAGCCCGTCTATTGCTGGAATCTCCTTTGTTAGTGATCGGCCGTCCCCCATTCTTACTCTTACCCAAGTTTTACTGTGTAGTAATTGAATCAGTTTCAATAGTTCATTTGGGATGTTTTTTTCAGAAAGCTTTTTCCACAATAAGTTCCTTTGCACACAGTCAAAAGCAGATTTAAAATCTACAAAACATAGATACAAGGGCTGTTTTAGTCTGAGTGACTTTTCAATTATTAGTGATAGTGCCATGATGTTTGTCATTGTTCAAAGCCCCTTAATAAAACCAGTTTGATTGAATGGCAAGGTCTTATTTTCTGATGCCCATTCATTTAATTTAATCAGTAAAATTCCAGCAGACAGTTTAGCATCCGTGTCTTGTAGGGTGATGAGTCTATAGTTCTCCGCAAGGGCCCAGTTACCTTTCTTGAATATGGGGGAGATTAAAGATCCTCGCCAGGACTCCGGGATATTACCTGTCTCTATAACTTCTTTAAAAACCGTTTCCAAATAAATCGACCAAAAGTCAGGGTTTTCTTTAAAAAGGGCGAACGGTATTCCATTGGGGCCGGGAGCCCCATCTTTCTGCTTCCTTATTAGTTTTACTAGTTGTTCTTTTGAGATTACAATTTGTTCTTCCATTTCGTCAGTGTTTTTTTTTTAGCTATGCTGTATGTTTGTAATGATTTTTATAGCTCCATTACTGTTTAGATGCTTTCCAAGATAGGTAACCCATTCTTGCTCAGTTAGAGATGATGAAACTTCCAATTTGTTCGGCCGTACTAATTTGTTTATAATTCTCCAAAATTCTCTTGCATTTGCTTGTTTGCTTGCATGAAATAATTTAGACCACATTTTCTGTTTAGCTTGGTATTTCACATTCCATATTAGCTTTTTCAGGTATTGATTTAATGCTTTTAGATTGTTCAACATTTTGTCATTAATAGCTGTGGTGCTAATTTGTCTCCTTATTCTGTTCCGAGCTCTTTTTAACTTGGTTATTGTGTATGGAAGATTCATATATGAGTCCTCTCCTTCTTCTTTCGTTTTTGCCTTTCTTTTATTGGGGTTAACCCAGATTTGTGGTTTCACTAATTTCTTGGTGAATTCCTCCCACTGCTCAACTGCTGTTTCCGTCGTATTTTCAGTAAAGCAGCTCTTTATAATGTTCTCAACTTTTTCATTTATACTATTCTTATTCAGATTGGTCCAAATTAGTTTTTTATAATTTATTGTTCCAATGTACCCCGGCACTGTATGATATGGTTGGTAAATATTGTTTCTAATGTTGGTAGTTATTAACTGCTGGCAGTGGTCGCTATCTCCAACTTTAACTACCCTATAGGAATTTATGTTTTGAAATATATTCAGTGAGACCATTGTATAATCAATCCTAGTACTCGCATTGTGTGCAACATACGTGAATGCGGGGGGTTGTATCCTCTTTAAATCGGCCATTAAGGACTCGCAATCCCAATGCTTGTATATCCTTAATGAATGTTGTACCAATTTGGTTTTGTGCCTGTTTTACCATGACGCTTTGATGATCCTGATGTGGAATTGACCATTGAAGGTCTTGTGATTGTGCTACATCATCCCTTAGGAATGGTGTTAGTAAATTAAGGTTAAAATCCCCAGTCATCACATAGTCCACTAATGGGTTTTCTAGCATTTGTTCCAATAGGATGGTGTTAAGGGTTGCACATGTAGATTTTCTACTTGTTTTTGTTGGATGGATATATACGTTGATCATAATTAATGACCTATCTTTATGGTCTGCATTTTTATATTTCAGTCTGACTACAAGAATGTTATTACTATGTGATACTAGTTGCTCATGCTCAGCTTGTATGTCACAGGAGATGAAAGTTGCTAACCCCCCACTCGGACGTCCATATCTATGAATTTTACTTGCATTTTCATAGTATCCTTCATAGCCCTCCAAAATAAAAGGATTTTCTTCCCAGGTTTCCTGGAGAAATAAGATGTGACATGGTAAAGGAATAGACTTTATTTGTGCATTGGAAAGCTTTGTCCCTACTCCATTTATGTTCCATGAACACATTCTCAACCCTGTTGCTTTTGATTGTGGGGTTGGAGTGTAGTTCTTTCATTGTTCTATATTGCTATGCAGAGCCTGTGCAATCCATTTTTCATTTATTCCTGGAGGTGTTTCTATTGTGTTAGGTGGTGAGACCACTCTCAATGTGCTAATGGATCTCCTCCGGGCATTCCTTAACACTGTTCCTTTTTGTTTAGTATATTTTTCTGTTTGGAGCAGATTTATTTAATTAATAAATGGAGTAGGATACACTTTCGGCGCTAACTTTAACCTTTGTTTTTTGCAGTAAACCTATATACAGTCACCACTGGATAGTTATAGCTAGGTCAGTGTTGTTGTGTATGCTAAGAGGTAGCTGCATCTCTCTGGTCCCTGGCGGACTCCATAGAATAGTGAAGTGCAGCCCCTCTCCCCTTAATTAAAAGATTGGATCTCTGGGGTGGGGGGAGGGTTCTTAAGGCTGAAAACTGCCCCGAAAGGGGGGGATGCTCAGCCCTCCTCATATTGGAAAAAAGGTGGCCCCGGGGGATGATGTTCAGGACCAATAGATGCTTGGCAGGGGGCCGTGTGGCACCCCATCTCTTTTAATAATGGACAGTGTGTGTGTGTGTGTGTGTGGTTTTTTTTTTTTTTTTTTTTAATCACCAAACCGACAGCGAGAAATGAAGTTGATACGTGTAGGAAAAAAAATGCAAAGTGTGTTTAGTCTATGGAGAGAGTTTACTCTGTACCACGTTGTTTGCAGACAGTGAAACTCTCATGAGAAATACACCACAGAGCATTAAAATATCTACTAAGAGGAATGTGCACTCTATGCCGCACTTTTCAAAACAGACTATTCTCTAAAAAAAAAATAACCACAGATGCTAGGTGCTAAAGGTTATACTACCTGTAACCTTCATCCTTGGTTAAAAACTTCACATATAGTCCCACCTTCTGGGGCAAAAGAAGCTACCACAGTGCACACAGTCTTCTATGTTATATAGAAACTGCCATGTTGTGGAGATTTTAATATCTCAGGACTGCTTACAAGGATTAGTATCTAGTACATAAACTCGACTGTCACTTCCAACACAGAGTTACTCTTAACCGCATGCGCGCTAACGGTTTTCCCGCTGCGCGCTGCATTTTTTTAAGAACGCGTTACATGACGAGCTCAGCTCGTCATCAGCGTAGGAGCGTCGTCGCTCATGACGAGCTTAGCTCGTCATGAGCGCGGAAGGGGTTAAATGCAATGGTTTATAACGTGTTCAATATCTCTACACACCTATGATACATTAAGAGCACATGCATTTTGAAAAACACTTGCACCGATTAACTGGACAAAGGCTGTGCAAAACTGGGCAGAAAAATAATATGGTAGCTAAACGCCATGATGTAAACAATAAAACAAACTAGATCGCTCCTTGGATGATATCATCATTGATGTCATTTGAGATGTTATTAGTGATGTCATAGAACTTCATAAATGATGTAATGTGTGAGGTCATAAGCAGTGCATGGCAGGGGGGTCTGCAAACTATAACTGGAGAATTTCTGGGGCATTTTCATTTTTAAAACGTTCATGTTGTCAATGACTTATTCACTTCACTATAACATTACTTTAACCTTTTATTTTGTCAGTAAATCTATATGATATAATCTGTGTTTTTAATCTGTGGTGCCCTGAAAGGGTTTCAGCTGCAGTTGTCATAATGTCACATTTAACCAGTGTCTGGTGCAGAGGCATTGACCATATCCTCCAAAAACAAGCTCTCTCCCCTCCAACAAGCATCCCACCTTCTTCCTAGGTGTGTTTGTGTAAACACTAAAATGTTGTTCCCTACACTACATGTTTGACATTGTCTAGATGTATTACATTGGAGGAGGAGGAAAGCGCACGCCATTGTCACTTTGTGATGCAGTATGGACGTTCGTAGTTGGAGCCAGCCCTTTCCCTGTCATATAGATGTCTCGCTCGGAGTAGAGCTGGCGTGGGCGGCAATAAACACTGAGCGCCTCGGTGCGCGCTTCCCTCCGTAAGCTGAGGGGAGAGGGGGCTTTAATTGCTGTTTTATTCTGGGAATCACTGGGGGCTGTTGCTACCCGGAGGCCGGCTGTGGTGTGTCTCCATCTCTCGCTAGGTCTGTCTCTCTGAATGAAGTTGTGACTCAGCCGGCAGCGCAGGTGGGCGGGAACCTCTTGCCCATTGACACCTGTGCCAGGAGCCCCCCACCACCCGAGGGAGCAGATCTATTTCCGTCTGCAGCTGCAGCGCAGCGTGAACTACGTCAATACTCTCGTTTGAAATACGTCCTTTTATTCCAGCCTATCACAGAATCAAATGCCCCTCAGTGGGAGGGTGTGTGTAGCCTATCCATGGAATGGATACCTTTACTGATCAAAAAGGGCTGCCTTTACTTTGAGTCTCAATTCGTGCATGCTTATACTTTGGTTTCATTAACACCTCATTGGGATAGTCTGAGACGGCCCAGTTTTGTAATTTATGCGTTATGGTGGGAGCTGTCTCAGACTGTCCCCTGATGCAGGCACTGCCCCAGGAGCCCCAATCTGTTCGGGTGCATTCAGGGCTGGGGGTTCTTGAGCGACAGTGACAAATTGTTTTTAGCCTCAGTAACGATGCATCCTGGGTGTAACAAGCCACTGATGTCAAGACGAACAGCAAAACTATAAGCCAGCAACGCACAGTATTGTGGCTGAAAATGCGAGAACTAGCTGATTGTGTCACACATGGCACGGGGTAACTTCTCGGCACTGTAAAATGTGTATGGAGACATTTTAATTCGAGAAGTGTCTTGAAATGCCGTGCAGCTGTTGCCGCCTCCCTCGTGATTCGCTGGGTCAGGCAGTGCTGCTGCCCTCCGAGCTGCTCAATCTCATCGCGCTTGTACTTGTGTGTTGGCATTTTCACTCCCTATCTATGAATGTAAGGTTTCGTTTCAGGATGCATTTTGTGGCGCTTCTGCTTCGACTTTGAGCGCAGACCTCAGTCAGGCAGCCCGGCGCTCAGCTCCTAGTACGCTTAGTGCGCGTGCGCAGTGCGAGTCCTAGTTAAACCCCGCACCAGGATTGCAGGTAGTGTCGGTGGACACGGCAGGAGCTGTCAGTGACTCTGCTGTCACTCGGCGGCCGCCGGGCTCTCTCGCGCTCCCGAGACGGTCATCCTTGTACTCACTGATTGAACGGGTCCATGGTTCTCGGTTATGCGGTGAATGTTGCCACAAACCTCTCTGGCTTCCCCGGGATTGTTTTTTTTTCTTTTTTTTTTGTGCTGGTTACTGCAGCCCGGGAGTCTTTGAGATTCTGCAGTCTGGAAGTCTGTCGTTGTGTCTCGAACCTTTAGGGCTTTCTCTCTGTGGGGGTCTCTGGTCATTGCTGATTGAATTGGGAAGCAACCCCCGAGAGTATTTTTGGGGCTACTCTGTAAGGGGTCTCTCTGCACCTGGGGAGGCAATGGTAAAAATACTGCGGTAGGCAGTCTCTGTTGCTATGGGAGTCTCCAGCCACTGACTGGGTGCGTCGCTGTTTCTGGGGTGTCTCTGGTCCTTCTGTGTGGTCACTTGCTGCTGCTCTCTCTGACCTGCTCTCCGGGTCTCCGCAGGATCCATGGGGCTGAAGGAGCTGTTCTGCGCATTCGGCTGTTGGAAGGGGGGCTGCTGCTGCTTCACCGACGCTGTGCACGAGAAGGCGCCTCTGGTCAGGTAAGGGGTTCACTTGTGAGTGGGGCACAGGACCTAAGCTCCCGTGATGGTGGTAGAACTTTCTGAAACACGAAATTGTGTAATCCTCTTTCTGACCTGTACCACAAACTCAGGCGCCTACATATTCCACAAGCGTACATGCATCCCCCCTAGGCACTCCCACCTTCCGTCTGGCACTCCATACCCTGCTGCATGATCACTCCTTTACACACTCCACTTGTGCTCACAAAGCCCCCAATTCCTTCTTTACTTGGGTTTCATATTTCACTCGCAGGCCAATTGCTCCTCACTGGGTGGTTCTTGCCGGTCACTGATGTTGTGGTGGTCTTTCTGCACTGGGTGATGGATTGTCTGTCACTGATGAAGGTGATTGTTTGTCATTGTTGCAGAAGCTTTCTGCATCTCGTCCTGGTGGTTGTCTGTCGTTGATGTCGGTGGTTGCCTATGTGTCAGTCATCTGCTCGAGTGGGTTTATTTCTTCTACTGTTGTATGTGCTTGTTTGTGTCTGCCGTGATTGCTTCTGTCGCTCACTGCCGTTGTTACACGGAGATCTGCTTACCAACCTGTGGTTATTCCATGTTTGCATTGGGTTACAGTGACTTTTATAATACAGCTGTTGCTAAGCGAGGAATCTGACATGTAGATGCACAAGAGGAATTTTCTGTCCATGTTCTTCTATATTTCAAGCGATTTGTAACAGATTAAAATATCTTTAGCAGGATCCGACGCAGTTTACTTCCACTTTAACCATCCATTTGTAAACTAGACACATAACATTTATCTCCTAACCTTACACAGCTAAACAACCATATACAATCACTGGAAGGGAATCCTAGCAGTGGACTTAAAGGGCACATTGGTTATGTAAGTGCCTTGGTGCTATACCAATGATAACAGCACTATACACATGTTTATAACTTATTTTGCCTTCCTGGAACTATGCATCACTGCAGATGCAGACACTCCGGCCCTCCAGTCTTCATAGTTCACTGTCTGCTCCAGTGCTTTAAATGGGGAAACATATGTGCAGGTACTCACCAAAAGGACTAATGGGAAGGGGTGAAGTTTGGGATACGACAGTACTGTTATTAACCTTTCAGGCTTTTTATGCACGAAATCTGCATGCATTGTAAGAATGTTGGTTGAGAAGTGGACAAATAGAGTAATCTCAGCAGTTCTTCCAGGCAATACATCTGACTGACACCCTATGTCCAGGCACACACAAAATCAACATCTGGGCTTGATGGGGCTCCCAGCTCTAAATGAAATCTTCAGAAAACGATTTGGCAGTCCAGAACGATGTTGGAATTTGAGAGTCACCAAATTCCTGAATTAAATGGCGACGTCCTAATAAATACTTACTACTGCATGTGTCCTTGTCAATTTCTTTGGAGCAGAGTTTTTAAAACAATTAATCTGTCCACAATAACAGGATATTGAGAACCTCGTGAATCAAACCTTGGTCTACTGTTCGAAAGTTGGCAGCTCTGGACATTAGGCCACAGCTCGTTGTCTGCCCCTGCAATGTTACCGATCCGGTAACCAGGGCAGGCCTTTAGCATGGGTGAGCTGGGACCAGACCCAGGGAGCCAATATTCTGAGAGGCACATTGAGCTGGGTGCATTAAGGTTATTTCAGGACCTTGTCATCTTGCTCCTGCCTTGTCCGAGTCCCCGAGTGCTCGTTTAGTTTCTCTCTGATTTGCAAGTTTAAAGCGGTTTTAATCCTTCTTTAACCGTGGGCAATGTCTTTAACACCCCATTAGCCCCATTCCTTTCCCTCCCTTGACTCAACATTGCAGACACATGAATGCCACCACCAGCCTGAGGTAACTAAGCTATCAGTGATTTAGGTGAGCTGGGGGACATCAGAGATGTTTGTGTTCACTGGACAGCCACTCCCTGCTTAGCCAGGGACTGACCAGTGAACAGAAAAGGGACCCCCCTGCTGCCTCGTTTAATTCACTACCATCAGCAAGGGGGCCATCTTTTCCTGCCCATGGTGCTATTCTAACAAAGGCCAGCTCTGCTGGTAACTTGTGTGAGAGTGTGGTGTGTGAGGGCTATTTACTGACCATGTGCAAAGTAGTGCAAACTTTTCATTGCACAAGGCACATATAGCTGGCTACCCCCATGTCATTCTTTTGGTACAATGCGTAGACCCTGCATGCTAAAGACCTAAACCGTGTGCAGCTTTCATTGTTGTTTAGAAAGGGTCACTTTGCAAAGAAACACAGCTTGTTTCCGGTCCAGGGAAGGCATGGCTTGGCAGTTCGGGCTGGACTGTTCCCATGAGGCACAGGGTCAGACTGATTTGCATATAGCCATGTCTGAACTGGGGGCAGCGTGGGCTAAAGAACGGTGATGGATTGCACCCAGATCTTTTGACTGGGTGTGAGTGTTTGATTGGTTCAGATGCTCCGTCCATCACCACCTCCTTTTGTACCGCTTTTGGCCGCCATAAGTGTGGCAGGGTATGCTCAGACGTGAGTCCCTTGCTCACTTTGCCACTGGATTCAAGCAAGCCGGGCTGAAGACGGCTGTAATGCCAGAAACCGGTCCTCGGAAGCTTGTTTCCGGTCCAGGGAAGGCATGGCTTGGCAGTTCGGGCTGGACTGTTCCCATGAGGCACAGGGTCAGACTGATTTGCATATAGCCATGTCTGAACTGGGGTGGCAGAGTGGGCTAAAGAACGGTGATGGATTGAACCCAGATCTTTTGGCTGGGTGTGAGTGTTTGATTGGTTCAGATGGTCCGTCCATCACCACCCCCTTTTGTACCACGCCAATAGCCAAGGCAGAACTAGTCTCCTGCACTTTACCAGAAAAAGGCGGCATTCTTAATCTTTCTGCTTCCTCCTGGCGTAAGAGTCCTGGAGCTGTGGCGTAGTCATCTCGAGCCAGCTGACGTGAATTGGATTAAGTGCTCTCAGGCGTGGCCGGGAGGCACAAGGACAGTCTGACCGAGCAGCAGAGGTAGGCTCAGACAGGCACAAAGACTCGAACAGACCGAGATTGTGCCTGTAACAGCCTACAGCCCTACACATTCCACCTTGCTGCAGCTAATTAGCCAATTGGATGTATAGGCAGGCTGGGGCTGTGCAACAAGAATTATGGTGCAAGTGATGCATAAAGATAGTGTTATGCATACTGCTCTCTGCGTGGTTCATGCTCGGGTTGGCGAATGATTTGCATATACGTTGTGCTCACCAGTGCCTGCGCCACTGCTGGATCACCATGAGTACCAGTACTCTTATTTGTCCTAGAAGTTCCGGTACTCAAGGGGACAAAACTAACAAACATTTACAATGCAATTGGTCTCTCATTAGCGAGAGTTTAAGCTATTGACATTGTACATCACAATGCCTTTTATCAGTTTTTATAATTAACACATAAATAAAAGGCATTGTCATTTACAATGCCAATAGCTCAAACTCGTGTAAAATGCGAGACCTATTTCATTTCAAAGAAGTGCAGGGCCGGACTGGCCATAGCGGGCACCAGGCAATCCCCCGGTGTGCCGCACGGGTGGGGACCGGTTTTGGGCCCCTGTGGGCTGTTTTTGTTACAGGGCCGTTTTTGCAGCAAAATCGCTCTGTACCAAAATCGGCCGAAAACCGGCCCGGCAATGAGCTCTGCGGCACCTCCAACCCCCCCCAACCGGCACCTCACCGAGTGGGGTGGGGGGGGGCGCGAGCACTTTGCCAGGGCCGGTTGTGGTTCCCAGACCGGCCCTGAAGAAGTGGCCGCCATTGTCCCAGGCTGCTTGGAAAGTGAAAGCGCACATGGCGTGCTGAATTTTGCAGGAAAGCATGTGGTGCCTGCAGTAGGAGAAATTCATTAAAGATAATAGTGCTGGCAGACTAAATAAGACTACTGTGTAACAACTGAAGTAAAAGGGCCGGTCCTCATGGGAGGTTTCAAATGAAGACAAAGCGGTACTAAGGAGGGACTCACAAGCCCATTAACGAATCGGAAGCCAGCATTTAAAAAGGACAATGACACAAGCCAATGAAAAATGGCATTCCTCGCAGAGCAGAGCAGTGCATGTGCTTCCCAGGCTCATCCTTAAAAGTTCCTGTACTCCGTACCTGTGATCCCCGGCCCATTTAAAGCACTGTTCTGCTCTAAAATACGTCATTGGTCCGCCTGGCTCTTCCATCTGCATTCAAAAGCATGAAAGCATCCTTCACTGGGAGCACGCAAGGGTTGTAATTACAGGTTCACACTTTTTTTCTTACTGCTTAGTTTCCGAAAATTGCTGGAGTAACGTCTTTGCACTCGCCTCCACTCATTTTAGGGACCTAACGTACCTCAAGCTGCTGTGTGCTGTTTTATTGTGGTCTGTACTGCTTATGGAATGTAAAAAGAAACCACTCCTCTTCCTTCCCCAGCAATAAAAAGTCCACATTTGTAAAGCGCACAATCACCCGTAAGGGTCTCTAGGCGCTGGGGGGCCGTCGGGAAGATTAAGCGAGCTATTGCCCAGAGTCACATGGTGCTGGGCTGACCTGCCGCCGGAGCCGGGGATCGAACCGTGGTCCCCAGATTCCAGCGTCAGTCGCCCTGGCCGCGGCGCCACACCTCTAGTAAAGAGTTCATCATGTGTGCACTATTGCCTCTGTATAGTAAGGACTGTTCCTTGAATGTGTCTCTATTGGATTCACACGCACTTTGGCAGTTACCTGTAGCTTCACTTCAAAAGTATTCACATTTTTTCCTATATGGTGCATCCACTTACAAAAATCATTTTTTTTCAGTTACAAAGCTGCTGCAAAATGCGTCTTTTATTTTGTATTTATTCTTGTATTAACTTTAAATATCAACAGTTTTGCCTGCAAATCGGGACCAAGTTTGAGGGTGATTTATTTTCCGTCCTTTTTTGAAAGCTGATAGAAAATTATTTAATTGATAGTGTAACATTGTAGCTGTTTGTGATTTGATTGTTTGGTCGAATGGTCATTTATTCCTATCCAACTCACAATTGTAGTGCATGGCGCAGCAAAAAGGTGTTTAAAAAACACTAGGTAAACTGCTGCTTGAGTGAATGTATTTTTTTTAAAACATTTTTTTTACTGCAAACATAAAGTGGTCCTGCATAAATGGAGCCATTCTTTCTTCCTTTAAATTTTTTCGTGCCATGCTTGCAATAAAAAAAATGCACCAGTTTATCAAGGAAAGACTACATTGTGTTCAGTTTTATTGTGCATTAGGTGCTGATTCAAGTTCACTACGTATTATTTTGTGGTTCTACCATATGTGCATATTTTATTTCTGTACTGAGCATTTCTTGCAGTATGTTGTCTATGTCCATCTAAATAGTAGGAGTGGCACCCTGTATAGCACTATTAAATGACACAACGCCTTTTGTTAGCACGTCATGTTATCAAGACCGGGGAGACCCGGTCGAATCGCGTCATGCAGAGGTGGTCAACTTGAAATAAATGCACTTACTTCACCAAGCTACTTGTGGTCCGTACCTGTTCTTTTCCCGCCCCCTGTGGGAGATTGGATTCTGGCAACAGGAGTGGTTATATATATTCACTGAAAAAACTATAGGTTTCAGGGGCGTTCTAATTAGTTGGACATTTCACTCGTACAAAACCATAGACATTTCCCCGTTATAGTTAGTTCAGCTAACTATAACTTGCGCGCCCGCAATGGACTGCTGATGATGTCACATATTACATCACTCATGACATGGTCAGAGAGGAGTACAAATTTGTCTTCTGGAGAAGACATGATAGCAGAGGGTGTGAGCACAGAACAAATGCCCTTAAAATCCTTAAGGCAGCCCCATCGCCGGTGCTCCAACAGCAGGGCTTTCCCCGAAGCTGTTATAAGAATAGACTGAGGTGCAATACCAGTTATCACCACCAGGTGGTGCTGTTCACTAACGTGCCCATGTGGGGAAATCACTGCGTAGCGGTGTCAAAATTAGGCGAGGGTTGGTCGGGAATCAAGCGGACACTAAAAGAGTGACTGGATTCCCAAACGCGCATAAAGACCAGCAGAAGCGCTCGGCGGAGCTGCCTCGCTTGGACCAGACGCGCCTGACAGGATCCCACCTCACGCAGAGCGCACAGCGCACAGTGGGAGAAACTGCGAGGGGGAGAACGCACTTGGTCAAGAGCCTGCTGCACAGGGAAAATGAAACAATACCAAGGCAATAATGCTAATAACGTGCACAAGAAACTGCTATACAAAAAGCAACCACGTCAGATTAAGCCAAGAATGTAAGGAATGCACTTAACTGACGAGCAGTGAAGAAAGAGGAAGCGGAAGGGACGTCACAATATTATATACGATGGACTGTGATATGATTGGACTATAGTTGCCATAGAGACTACCCCCTTAATGGTTCATGGGTCGTGTAGTCTTTTGTTTAATGATTGTTGTGTTACGTTTTCTTTGAACTGCTATGCAAATAGAATTAATTAAACTTTATTTGGTCTGTTTTAGAAACATAGATCATAAAAGTGTACATAAAAACAGTAAATCCTCTTTCCTAATACAATACAATGAGCATTAATTAAAACCAGTAGGTAAAAACGGGTGTTACAAAGCCCGGTTCAGAGCAACTTCAGGTTAACAGAAGTGTAAAGTTTAATGTTTCGCAAGATCAATCTCTTGTGCTTCGTGCAAAACACGCAATAAGGGGTCCAAGTAAGATGTAACGCTCCAATACCTGACCAGTCTGCACTATATAAAACTGCAGAAAAACTCAAAATAAAGTGTTTTGCACACTTCTGTCATTGGGCTATATTTGGGCTACATCTGGGTGATATTTGTGCTTCATTTGGGCTCTTTTTTTTCTCTGGTGGTCATCTTGGGAGACTTATTTGTTATGAAGTTTCCTAATTTCCTCACTTACTGCTGTCTCCTCAGTATAAAATGCTTTCAGTTTTTTACTTTGATTCCATCAAGAAGGCATTCAGATGTCACGCATTTGCCATGAATTCAGAATGTTAGCACTCTAGCTGTTCATTAGATCACTGTAGTAAAGCTACTGCTCACCAGGGAGTTTACTGGAAATCTACTGCTGGTATTGAAAGTGATCATTTCAGTCTGCATGTCAGAATTTTCTATTGAAATAGAAGAGGATTTGAGATATCACTTAAAACATGCCCTACATTTTCTTTCTGCAGCACTAACCATAATGTCTATGACAAAATGAACCCCATCATTTTGTCCCTTTTTAAATTAAATGTTGTGTTACCAGTTTATTCCAATCAAGATGGCTTCAGTTGTGCCATACTGTTGTCATAAGTAAGGCTGTTAGCGCTCTATTTGATCTTTATAACACTCTGGGAAGCTGCAGTAGAACACAAAGGAATCAACTGACAGTCTCTGCCCTTGTTGGATGTACATGGTACCCCTTATTGCATTAATAGAGTCATACGGCATACTTGGGACATTATACGCCGATGACACTCAATTGATTGTCTCCATGGATAAGAACTCTACCAACGCAGAACAAAACCTAAAGAGTTGTCTGACAGAAGTCTTTAAATGGCTGGACAATAACCATCTAAAGTGCAACGCCAATAAGACGGAGATTCTACCCCTGGGTAAAGATGTCCATTTTTGCCCTAAGGAGTGGTGGCCGGAGGACTCGCCTGCGCCGCCTCACGCAGTGGAAACAGCTAGAAACCTGGGAGTCTTGTTTGACGCCGCTCTTTCTTTTGACCAACATGTAAGGAATGTGGCAGGAAGTTGCTTTAGTATCATCAAATCCCTAAAGAAATTCTTTGATTTCCTGCCCACTGATTCGAGAAAGACGGTGGCTGTGGCTCTTATTCTTTCACGTTTCGAATATTGTAACGGCCTGATGGCCGGGATTAAAAAATCCACATTGAAAAAATTACAGAGTGTGCAACATGCAGGGGCCAGATTGGTACTCAAATTACCAAGGAGGTCCTCTGCCTCGGCCGCACTCAAGACTCTACATTGGTTGCCTTTGCACAAGAGGATTCTATTTAAAATCCTGCTGACAACTTTCAGAGCCCATAATAAGACAGGTCCTAAGTACCTCTCAAGACGTTTCACCCGGTATGATCCCCCAAGAAGTCTGAGATCCTCAGGCGGAAACCTGATTACCATGCCCAGATTCCATTATAAAACGAAGGGGGGAAAGACTCTCTCCGTGTTGGCATCAAAGGCTTAGAAGTCATGCCCAAAGAACTTCGACTCCTAGCCCATGAGAATGCTTTTAGGAAACAACTGAAAACTTGGATTTTTAATTTATCTGATGTTTTTGTAATGGCTTCCATTTATTTCCCATCATTGTACAATACATTACTTCAGCGCCAGGATGCTCCTTTCGGAGCGACAGTACGCGCTTTACAAATACCCCATACAAAATACAAATACATGTTTTACTGAGAATGTCAGACTTCATTCTCACATGACTGAGAAAGATAATATGAATTTATAGAAAATATGCTCTCATTTTAACTTCTGGAGCACTTTCTAATACTCAATGGGACAATCATGTGAAAACAGTTTCCTCTCAACCATGATTCATGATATCTCAGCAGAAGGTTTTTCACAGGGTAAAATCACCTTGGAACACACCACAATTCCTGAAATTAGTATGGTACCATCAACAAATGAATTCTAATGTAATTAACGTCTGTTATCACCCTTTATAGTTCTCCTTTTGGTAACCCTCAAAATCTTTGATTCACTACAATGCATTTCAATGGGGTACTATCATGTATATTGGTCCCAAGATGGCTGCCAGCAATTCCAGGATGAAATGGTGACAGCCAATCAGATCTCACGATGACGTGTGGTTGGGCTCTGCCCAGATATCGAGATTTTTCTTTTTCAAATTTCTCAGGAACTACTGAACGGATTTACACCATTTAACAAAAGGGCTACCCTTTTGCCAAATGTGGTGTAATTCTGTTCAGCAGTTCGGGCTGTAGCCATGTCTAAAGTTCCTATGGAAAATAACATGGAAAAAACACGTTTTGGGACTCCCTTTTTTCTCGGCCCCCGCTTGCCAAATCCCCCTGAAACTTTCAAGATGGGAGCGGGCTGGAGCACCCCAAGAGTTTTAAAAATGTCACGAAGATTCGTCAATCGGCGCAAAAGTTATTGGGAATAAAATGTTGCGATATTTCTATGGTAACTAGGTCCTAACTATAACTACCTACCGGCGACCCCCAGTTTTCAAAGTGTCACGCATAACCCCCATTGGAGGAAGTATTCCATCCCCAGGTCTCACTGCAGTCCAACATAGACTACAGGACCCAGAAAGCACTGTTGCTGACTGAGTGCTGCATGGGGAAGGCAAAAATAATCAGGGAAAAAACGAGGTTGTTTAAATGGAAAGTCCTGGTTCAAAATGATATTGTAAGGCTTCTATATATATATATATATATATATATATATATATATATATATATATATATATAAAAAATACACCGCACTCCTCTTCGATTCTTCAACTCGATTTAAATAACCTTACTCTTCTCCACCTACGCGTTTCGAACATGAACAGTTCTTGATCACGGTAGTGGTTACTACCGTGATCAGGAACTGTTCAAGTTCGAAACGCGTAGGTGGAGAGGAGTAAGGTAATTAAAATCGAGTTGAAGAATCCAAGAGGAGTGCGGCGTATTTTTCCAATTTGTGTTGATAAACTTAGCAAGAGTGTCATTATCTCGCCACCTGCACCAGCTGCTAGGAGCTACCCCCGCAATGAATGTTTGTTGGTGTGTGTGTATATGTATATATATATATTCACTGAAAAAACCATGGGTTATAGACCATATATAGTTAGGAATTAGCATTTACAAAACCTTATTTTACTCACACAAAACCATTGAAATTCCATATATAGTTAGTTGCACTAACTATATATCGCGCACCCGCAATCCACTGCTGATGATGTCACATATTACATCATTCTTGATATGGTCAGTGACATCACTGATGACATCTCAAATGACATCACTGATGACATCACTGATGACATCATCCAGTGACTGTGTGTTTCTGTAAAGTTTAAATATGTTTTACATATTGAAGAATGAGTAGATGTAGAAGTGTCTGGATGAAGGATTTAGTAGGTGCGTGACTGACTGTATGAGTGAGTGATTAAATGTGTCTCACTGAATGCATGGGTTAGTGACTAAACTGTCTTAATTTGTGCATCATTATGTCTGTTGTTCTGTAAACTGCTGCATGTGTTGATCAGTAGCTATATGAGTAACTATATGGGTTATTGATTGATTGTCCAAGTATTTGTATGGGAGACTGAGTGTGTGTGTGTGGCTGGCTGGGAGATGTGTGACTCTGTGCAGATCAATGTGTTCTTGTATCAATGATTGTATAAGAGAGTAAGTATGTGTTAGTATATGTTTGAAAATGTAAGGTACTCTATGTTTAACTGTATAGATTAGAAAATGGAAGTGTGATTGATTCTTTACAGGACTGACTAGGTGTGTGTGTAACTCCATGGATGAGTGGCAGAGTGTGAGTGTCTGTATAGGTGTATGAGTGCATATGATAGTGTTGTAAAGATGAGTGAATGTATGTATGAATGATTGTATGGGTGAATGAGTGAATGTGTGTGTAGACGTAGGAATCAGTGAGTGCGTATGTAGTAACTAGCATTGGTGTGTCAATGGTTTAAAAAATTATATTCTGTATTTAACACTGTGTGTAACAGAGGTTATATTAAAGTGTGAGGAGATGCATTGTATTGTCACATGAATGATATCATCAGTGATGTGACCATTGATGTCATCAGTGATGTCATCAGTGATGTCATTTGAGATGTCATCAGTGATGTCATCAGTGATGTCACTGACCATGTCATGAATGATGTAATATGTGACATCATCAGCAGTGGATTGCGGGTGCGCGATATATAGTTAGTGCAACTAACTATATATGGAATTTCAATGGTTTTGTGTGAGTAAAATAAGGGTTTGTAAATGCTAATTCCTAACTATATATGGTCTATAACCCATGGTTTTTTCAGTGAATTTTCAAGGTTTTGTAAATGCTAATTCCTAACTATATATGGTCTATAACCTATGGTTTTTTCAGTGAATTTCAATGGTTTTTTATTAGCAAATATCAAAAGCTTTAAAATGTCAAGTATGTGGTAGGTAAAAACATTTTCGTGTTTATGCACGCTGATGTGTTTTGAACGCTGCCCCCCCCCCCTCTTTTCTTTTAGGAGTATTCTCTCTTTGCAGATAGTGAAGGGTAGGTAACGCAGGCCTTTGCCCCCGTTGTAATCCGTCGTGCCTGCTTCCCTCTCCATTTGTTTGATTGTTATCCAAGCATTTACTGTTTTGGAATTGCTTCTCTTTGGTTCATTCTCTATTTACAAACAAGCACAGAGTCGCAATACTCTGTTTAGTCTTTGCAGATAGTGAAAAATCGTTAGAAAAAACAAAAGGAATCAAGCAAAATCAGTAGGCCACTAATGGGATCTCTTTTTGACCTCGCTAAAATAGAAACATTAGGAACAACCCCTCATGAGAAATATGAAACTAGTGAGAGGAACCTAGCTCGACGCCATGATGGCTGCAAGACAGCTCGGCTCCGCCGCCCACCCCGCCCAAAATAACGACAAACCCTATGCAAATATTATAAATATATACAACACACCAGCAAAGTAACAGGGTAAAACGTTTTATTAAATAACTATTTACATGGCAGCCTGCTGCAACATCGATCCAAATACATGCCGCCGTTCCCGGGATTTCTCCCCGACTACTCTGCGGCCTACGAGATGGAGAGGCCGGGGCGTTAACTAGGCGGGGCCTCCGGCCGCAACCACAGCGCCAACGATCGCTGCTGACGGAGGGGAGCCTTGCCGGTGAGACCACTGATCTGAAGAACCGCTGCCTGCGGTGCCTCCCTGAGCCGCTTGACGGAGGCCCCCGAGGGGCGGTGTGGTGGCGCGGACTCGGAGGGGGCGCTTGGCTCCTGCCCCCTCCCCAAGTCTTGTTGCCCTAGTGTGGCTTGAGATCGCCCCCGACATAGGCGGCCGGCTCCCGTGGTCCGGCGGAACTTTTTGCCTTTTGGTGACTCTTCCATTCTGGACCTTGTCCCACAATCCGTTTGACCTGAAGACACGTCCTGCGGTGCCCTGGTCCGACCATCACATATACCTGCGCCAGGAGACGGCGTGGGGTGCACTGGAAGGGAGAGGCGGCACGAACGAGCCTCCCCCACCTCCCCAGGTGGAGGTTTCACAGCTGCACCCCAGCGCTTCACTCGACATAGGCGGCCGGCTCCCGGGGTCCGGCGGAACTTTTAGCCTTTTGGTGACTCTTCCATTCTGGACCTTGTCCCACAATCCGTTTGACCTGAAGACACGTCCTGCGGTGCCCTGGTCCGACCATCACATATACCTGTGCCAGGAGACGGCGTGGGGTGCACTGGAAGGGAGAGGCGGCGCGGACGAGCCTCCCCCACCTCCCCAGGTGGAGGTTTCTCAGCTGCACCCCAGCGCTTCACTCGGCAGCTGAGTTACGCCCACTCTTGCGGCACAGTGCCTCTCTCGGCCAGCTGAGTTGCGCCTGCTCTTGCTATTACAGCGTCTCACCCGCCATCCGGCTGAATTGCACCCACTCTTGCGGTACAGCGACAGGCAGCTGCCACGGAGCTCACGAAATGGCGGTCGGCTCCACAGACTTGGGCCTGGCCTGCAAGGATGGCTCTGGGCAACCCTGGAACTCAGACGCTTGACTGCTAGGGCATGGGCCCCATTCCCAAAAGCGTCCCCTCAGCCTTGAAGATTCTACAAGAGTCACCGGGGCCCCCGACTCCCGCAGACTTCCGGTGGGGAGCGACTGCCATGATTGCTCGCGGAACGGTCACGACGTAGCCACGGGGTGCTCTCATGCTGACGCCAGCTTCAGTCTGAAACATCCTGAAACACTGTAGTATCGCGTTGTCGCGTAATGCGTCATATGACGTGTCGCGTTAGCGCACCTGATGTGCGAGGCGCGAAGCGCAGCTTCCCGGAAGCGATCCGGGGCGCGGCGCGGAGCGCTCAACGTAAGCATAACAGGTCATGTGACTTGTTAATACAAATTTTCATTGGTTCATTTCACTTTTGGTTTCCTAATGATGTAAGGCTAGGTCATGTGACCTAAAAATGACACTTTTCATTGGTTTAGAACTATTTTTTTGTCCCAAATGATGAAAACCCCTCCTTGTTTCCTCACTCTGACTTTCATCTTTGTGAGAGGAAGACCTACAGTGCCTCGCTCGGCCACCTGAGTTACGCCCGCTCTTGCGGCACAGTGCCTCGCTCGGCCAGCTGAGTTGCGCCCACTGTTGCGGCACAGTGCCTCGCTCGGCCAGCTGAGTTCCGCCCGCTCTTGCGGCACAGTGCCTCACTCGGCCAGCTGAGTTCCGCCCACTCTTGCGGCACAGTGCCTCGCTCGGCCAGCTGAGTTCCGCCCGCTCTTGCGGCACAGTGCCTCACTCGGCCGGTTGAGTTTCGCCTACTCTTGCGGCTACAGCGTCTCACCCGCCATCCAGCTGAGTTGCGCCCACTCTTGCGGCCTACGACATGGAGAGGCCGGGGCGTTGACTAGGCGGGGCCTCCGGCCGCAACCACAGCGCCAACGATCGCTGCTGATGGAGGGGAGCCTTGCCGGTGAGAGCCACTGATCTGAAGAACCGCTGCCTGCGGTTCCTCCCTGAACCGCTTGACGGAGGCCCCGAGGGGCGGTGTGGTGGCGCGGACTGGGGGGGGGGGGCGTTTGGCTCCTGCCCCCTCCCCAAGTCTTGTTGCCCTGGTGTGGCCTGAGATCGCCCCCGACATAGGCGGCCGGCTCCCGGGGTCCGGCGGAACTTTTTGCCTTTTGGTGACTCTTCATTCTGGACCTTGTCCCACAATCCGTTTGACCTGAAGACACGTCTTGCGGTGCCCTCGCAATGCGGCCTGGTCCCTGAATGTGTGCAGGTGGACAGTATTGATTGGATCAAGATGGCGGCTTCACACAAAGCTGACTCAAGTGTTGCTGCTGATGCTATGCAGACAAAACCTGGTTTTCAGTTTGTACATTCGTCAGGATTTTTCCATCCAAGGCTGGTTGAGAGTTTGTAGAACGATGGCTTCAGATTTTCAACATACTACTCTTCAACATTCTTCATAAATGTAACAATGTGAGACTCACTAGGAGAACGGCCGTTTATCTTTCCTTTCAAAATGCTGCCAACAATATTTTCTGAATGGAAGACACCATCTTGTAGCATAAAGGGCTGCGTCAAGGGTGGTATTGCCCAGAATGTCTTGTTTTCTAGTGCTCGTAATGACGAAGCCAGAACTGCCGAAAGGGATTCTGGTCCTGCCGCTACTTATTGGAGACATTGAACTATACTCTGGACCTGCCTGACCTCGACCAAAATGGCGCCAGTATGGGAGCGACTTGCAACTCCTTATGACGTTCTAGCCTTGACGTTATGGGGGATGTATGCGGTCTTTGTGCACATGGCGGGCGGGGAAGGGTACTGACTGGGAATACGGACAACCCTATTGATGTCGATTTTTCATTATTGATTATTGTATTAATAAAGCTTCGAAGTAATGTTACCCATGATACTCGCCCATGGTGTGCGTATGGACGATTTTATTGTAACTGATCCTGTTATACTTTCAATTAAAAAATCAACCTTCACTGATCCTGCAACCGTTTGTCACGTTTAGTTTTTTCAATTAAATGGACCGCTTGTTACATACTCCTATACCCCTGGCTTTTGAAAGACACCATCTTGTAGAATAAAGGGCTGCGTCAAGGGTGGTATTGCCCAGAATGTCTTGTTTTCTAGTGCTCGTAATGACGAAGCCAGAACTGCCGAAAGGGATTCTGGTCCTGCCGCTACTTATTGGAGACATTAAACTATACTCTGGACCTGCCTGGCCTCGACCAAAATGGCGCCAGTATGGGAGCGACTTGCAACTCCTTATGACGTTCTAGTTACTTAGCCTTGACGTTATGGGGGATGTATGCGGTCTTTGTGCACATGGCGGGCGGGGAAGGGTACTGACTGGGAATACGGACAACCCTATTGATGTCGATTTTTCATTATTGATTATTGTATCAATAAAGCTAGAGATAAGTCAAGTATGTGGTAGATAAAAACATTTTCGTGTTTATGCACGCTGATGTGCTTTGAACGCTGCCCCCCCCTCATCATTTAGATTACCACCGCCCATTGCACAAAAGCGTACCGGGCGCTCCCCTTTTAAAGCCTCCACATCAAACCTAGAGGGTGAGGGAGGATCTACTATGCCCCCTTATGGTCATTTCCCCCTTTGTTTTGGCCTCCTCTTGTCTCTCGATCCTACCGAGAGACAAGATGGTGGCCGCTCCGGACTGTTTAGAATGTTGACAGACACCGGAGAGCCAATCGGCTTCGCTTCGCGAAGTTCCGTTACGCGTCAAGTACGCGAACCGGAGTGCTACCCGGAGCGCTGTTACAGATATATATATTTTTTTGAACATTAATTTATAAAAATCCACTGGAGCACATATATTGAGACCTAGCAAAGGCACATCGGGCTAACAGTCCCTACAATTTTGCCAAGTTTCATGCAAATCCATTCAGCCGTTCGGGCTAAAAGTGAGGCCAACCACCCTATGGAAATTAACATGGGAAAAACGCGTTTTGGGACCCCCCTTTTTTCTCGGCCCCCCCTTGACGAACCCCCTCCAAATTTTCAGGGGCTGCTCAGAAACAAAATGTTCCATTTTCCTGAAAATTTCAGCCAATTCCGTCCACAAACGCCAAAGTTATTAGACATAGAATTTTCAAAAATCCCATAGAGAAAAAATCCTAATTATATATACCTACTGGCGACCGCCAGTAGGTAATATATATATATATATATATATGTTAAAGCCTGCCACAGCCGCTTCGCGGTCTGTAGCGGCCTGTAAGACACAGTAAGGGGCCTCACCTGTTCTGACCGGCAGGGCTGCGAGCGAGAGCGGCGCACTCCAAGGACCAGGAGTCCCCGCGCGCCCTTGTCCAGCTGGGCTGCTCTCCCTGCCGGCCCCGCCCTCTCCTCCACAGGATTAATCATCGTTGTTTCCTGGCCTCCGGCGGACTGCCTTCACAAACGCCGAGCCCTTCAAAGGAGGAATATCCACGCAACCGAGCACTTTGGTGAAAGCCTGCCACAGCCGCCACGCCTCGCCGGACCCGCTTCGCGGGTCCCGCTTCGCGGGTCCCGCTTCGCGGTCTGTAGCGGCCTGTAAGACACAGTAAGGGGCCTCACCTGTTCTGACCGGCAGGGCTGCGAGCGAGAGCGGCGGACTCCAAGGACCAGGAGTCCCCGCGCGCCCTTGTCCAGCTGGGCTGCTCTCCCTGCCGGCCTTGCCCTCTCGGTGGCCAATTGAATAGCTATATAGAGGAAGTATCTCTCCCGCTGCGCGGGAGCACGCGGGGGGGGGGCGCCGGGAGAAGCCCGGGACAAGGGCGGGACCGTCTGTGGCCGTCCGGGGCCCACTCTCTTTGCTCTCCTTGACATTTTAACTCATTCATTAAGTGTTTCCCTCCTGCTTCTTGCTTTACACGCCCTCATCTGCCCCCAGTGATGTCTGCCTCTGAGGCAACTTTGGCACCGGCCATACAAGGGCCTTCTTTGCTAGGACCTTTGGACAATTTTTTTGCAAAAATTAAGACTTGACGTAGACCGGGAGCTCATTCTGGCCGAGAAACGGGTGGGTCGACGTCTTTCTATTGAAAAGTTAAAATTAAGACCTCTTCAATCCTTGGACGCAATTACAACACCTCTTACATCCCCAATGGATTTAACCACACCATTAGAATACGACAATACTCCCCCTTCCATTGAAGATATCCCCCTTATCTTCCAGACTAATCCCCCTGCACAGAATGACATTATCACTATCTCGGACTCCATGTACTCCCAGGTATCTGACACCCAGACAATAGACCTAAGCACTCCTGTTGCAGAACCAGCCCTCCTTTATGATACAAGTATACCATCTCCTGTGTTCACACCAATCGTACCTGACCACCATACCAAGTGTACTTCCGAGGGCAAGCCTCTATCATCACCGCCTAGGGTCACCACCAAGAGTCTTAAAACTCCTTCTAGTAAAACCTTTTTTGGCTCCCCACCAAGGAAGCGAAGAAAGAAGCTTATAATTAATAAGAGAGCCGTGCCTCCTAATCAAGGGTCACCCACTATATTTACTATCCCAAACAAGGCTGGGGCTGTAGACCCCGTGAAAGAGATGATTCCCAGCTCCATCTCGGTACCTAGCTATGCAGGGTTATTGGATGACATTGATTGTCTCATCAAGGCATTGATCCTTCCTCTTACTGAAAGGATCAAAAGACTAGGGGAGAATGTTGAAAAAATCCTACAAGGACAAACGGGGTTACCTTGCCCGAAATCGAATGCCCCTAGAGTTTCAACACAGCCCACTAAAGAAACCAAAACACTTAAGACAGTGACTGGTACCCCCAAGGCAACTGTACAATGCACAGTTGGGCCACCAAAACCCTCCGAGAATTCTATACCCTATGTCAAAATTAGTAATAATAGCAATATTAAAACCACTGCATTGGAAAAACTCACGACTGCAGAAAAACCTCATACCTCTATAAGGCCCCATAGTACGCATCTCAACAATAGAACTAATTCAAAATCCTCTCCTACCGTCCCACATAAATCAAATAGAAGAACAAGGGATACCGTAGATCTGCCTCCTGAATGCTTAAATTTTGTAATAGCACTCACAGGAGTCCCGCCCCCGCCAGAAGGTAACCCTGGACATCAGGCCAACTTAAAAAACAAGGTTATCTACTGGCTGAGGAGAAACAGACCACTCCCGCCACACCTAAACGGTGATATCGTCTTGGCCAGGCGATGCCACTGGGTAGGCAGTAGACCCAAGGACATAGAAGGCGACGTGATCTTAGGTAACTTCAAAGATCACAGATTGGTCACATATATTAGCGACTGGTACCCTGGAACGGGGGAGGGGGGAATTTCAACTCATAACCTAAGCTATTTCTATCCTGAGGCTATGCTGAGAAAACCGCCAGCCCAGTCCAGACTCTACCATCCTGATAGCTATGGTCGCCCAAAAGCCCCTGGCGGCTTCACCATATCTACATCTCACAAATATCATACTGGCCACAACACTTCCCTTCCCCACCATTTGAACACTTTTGCTCCATTTCTCTATAGACCTCCCGCCCCAGATAGCTTACTTCATTTGAGGACATCAATTGGTCAGAATCCCTTTGAAAACACTAATGATTTCCGGTTGCAGTCCAGTCAGGTACCATTATCACGGAGAAATTTTCACAACCCTAACGTCCATTGGGGTGATCCATGTCTTCACAACCCAAAAGATTTTTGGAATATACCCCTGTCCAACTTCTACCACCCGCTCTCAGGCTTAGATGACAATGAATGACTCCATAAGTCGATTAACACAGAAAAATCTCCTGTGGGCTCGCAGACCAGATACCGCACCTCTCCCCATTTCTTGTCATCTAGCTCATTTAATAAGCAGCCTGAGAGCTGCTGTGGCAGAACAGCGGCGGGGATGGATTCTTTTGGTGAACCCCGGCCATCTGATCACTCACAATCTCAACAGTCCCTGCATAACGGTTCCACTCCCAACTCCTTGATTCCTTCCCATACCCTTACTACCAGTACACATCTATTAGACATACCTTGTGTGAACCTAGGCCGCACATGCGGAGCCACCAGTAACGTCCCTGACTCTAATTCACTTCTTTCATGGAATGTCGCGGGGCTAGCTAGTAAGGCCTTCAACAAAGCTTGGCTAGATGTTATTCACATGCACGACATCTTATGTTTCCAAGAATCTTGGTGCTGTGAAGAAGTTCATCTTCTGGGGTATCAAACTTTTCACTCCCCTGCCACACTATCAGCTCAGGGTCACAACAAGGGGGGGCTCTGTGTCTATGTTTCAACAACAGCAAAGGTTAAGATCCACAAATTCGTCTCTAGCACCCACTTCCAATTTTTACACTTAAAGTGGGGCTCGTTAGAGAATATTGTATTGTTGAACTTTTATAATAATATGGCTGATACCGAATTGGAGTCCACCATGTCACATATATCGCGTCTGTTGTCACATACTGTGGATCGCTTTAAGGGGGTAACAATAATGTGGGCAGGGGACTTTAACTGTACTATTTGCCCACAGTCCGATTCTCCTTTGTGTGGCATTGCAGATTTTGGTGAGGAAAACCCAATTCATTTTGTGCACACAAAGAGGGGGATGTTGCTAAATACATTTGTTTTTAAATTTGATCTTTGTTTTGCCAACCAGTCCTGTCCCGCACCCGTGCAGTTTGAGCCAACCTTTTTTGGTAGAAATTGTAATTCAACTATTGATTTCATCCTGATATCTATTGCCAACTCTGGAATCTTGACCTCGTGGGCGGTCGGCAAGGACGTATTTAGTGACCACTATCCCCTTTCAATCAGTGTAAAAACAAAGGAGCGAAATGCTAAAAATCCTACCCTTCTCACGTATCCCTATAGGATCGAACTATCCAAAACTAATGGCTACGTGGTGAAATGGGAGAAGATTGTACCCGGTGTGTTTTTGAAAAAGCTACTATCCGATTCCATAAACGATGTTAATCTCTGCCTAGAGGAACAGGCGGACCCTTCTTCTGTCATGACTGCTTTTGCCAATATCCAACAGCGGATAAAAAATTTGCTGACCCGGGCAGCAAATAATAACTACTTACCTAGGGAAGGGTGGTTCGATGGGAAGTGCACAAAAGCTCTAAAAGCCTCAAAAAAGTTTTGGCACTCAAACCTAGGGACCCTCACACAATTCGCAGTGCTAGGCAAGTATACAAACGCGCATTAAAAGAAAGAACTCAGGCCTTAAAAAAGCAAGCATGGGCCACACTAAGAGAAGCATCCGCCCAGAAAATTACCACTAAGTTCTGGAGATTGGTCAAATCTTTGTACCAACCGAATTATAGCGGTAATAAATTAGATCTGGCAATAACAGGTGACAGATGGTACACACACTTTAGGCAATTGTACATGGACATAAAGCCAGCTGACACTATCATTTCGATAGGGCAGGTCCCAACTGCCTCACAAACCATAGACAGTAGGAGGGATACCCATTCCCGAGTTTGTCCTTTCCCGATTCATATAACTTTTACAGTAGGGGAAATGCAGGATGCAATCAGGGACAGTGCATCAGGCAAAGAACCAGGGCCAGACTGTACCCCGGTAGACGTGTACAAAGCTGAACCAGATTTCTGGGCCCCCTTGCTCACCAATATGTTGAATAAGGGCAATCTAAAGGGGTTCATAGAAACCTGGTCGGATGCAATAGTGGTCCCCATTTTTAAAAAGGGCAGGCGTGACGACCCAACCTGCTATAGGCCAATATCCTTATTAGATGGCCTTATGAAATTAGCAGGGAGGATTATTTTAAAGAGACTTCAGGAGTGGGAGGAGGAACACAATGTAGTCTCACATTTTCAATATGGATTCAGGAAGGGTATAGGGATGCTGAGCAGTGTTTAAATCTGGCCCTTTTATGCGCTAAATATACGCAGGCTAGAGGTGGGTCACTTTTTATAACTTTTGTTGATTTAAGTTCTGCTTTTGACTGCGTGGACCATACTTTGTTATGGTCAACATTGGCCGAGATGGGCATTGATGCACGCTTAATTACCTTTATTAGAGAACTGTATCATAACTGTGGGGCAAGAGTGAGATTTGGCAAGCAGGGCGAATGTACCGACAAATTCGCCCTGTCAAGAGGGGTTAGGCAAGGGTGTATCCTAGCCCCCAGGCTATTCACTTACTACATAAACTCAGTGGGCCAATACCTCTCTCGCTTTCAAAATGATTACCCTACCGTGAAAGGTTCACCGGTGCCAATCCTCTTGTATGCCGATGACGCGGCCATAATGTCCCAGACCCAAGTGGGACTGCAGAGAGCAGTGACTAAATTTGCAGGTTTTATGCAGGATAGAGGGCTGAAAGTAAACATTTCGAAGACTTTTACTATGCCGTGCACCAACAAGCGCAGGAGGGCGCCATGTAACGTGTCCCTGGACAAACAGAATATAGCCATTGTAGATAAGTTCTGCTACCTGGGTATATTGTTTGACAGGAAATGCCGTTGGAAACAGGCGATTGAAGCAAGGAAACTGGCCTTCACTCACACCATAGGCGCCTTATGCGCTTTTTCCAATAGAGTGGGTGGAAAACCCATCAAAGAACTGGTACAAATATATCAGGCGAAGTGTGTGTCCACAGCCACTTACGGGGCGGGACTTTGGGGCATCGAGAAGGATCAATCTCTGCAGAGCTGTGAGAACCAATTCATTAGCTACCTTCTAGGTGTACCAAAAACCTCATCTTCATTTATGACGCACATAGAGACTGGAGTTAAGCATTTGAGCGACATAATTAAGACGGCCCCAATTCTTTTATGGCATAAGGTATGGACAACGAGGGAAGCCAGTTTTAATAGGGACCTCCTGGAGGATTGTTTGGCCCTAGATGGGGTTGCAAATTTCCGATGGTTGTCGTACGTAAGATCTGTACTCAGTGAGATAGGCCTCCCAGATTATTATGTAAAACCTAGAACCCTGGAGGGCGTATCTAGATCAGCTCTCAAAAAAACACTGACCTCCCACCTGGAAACTTTGAGATGGAACGTTGAAAAGAACAAACAAACCATCTTAAACTTTCAAGAAATCACCCCTAACGAAGGCATGCAGATGTATCTAAAAGTGGACCCCAGCCCGTACCACAGAATGCTTTTGTCCCGTCTCCGCCTTGGGATTTTCTTTCGTATGGTTTCTGTACCGGAGATGAATAACTGGTCTTCATTGAAAATGACATGTTTGTGTGACAATACCGCATTTCAATCTAATCTGCATTTAATGTTCTTTTGCTCTTTCTATTCCACCCCCAGAAAACTCTATCTAAAACCTCTCTTAAACCGTTGGGGTGTAAGAAATTGTAGGCCTGCCTTCTTAAGATTGTTAAAATTTGAAGACGAGCACGTGATTTTTGCGGTATCTTGTTTTTTAACATCTGTCATGTTGTTGCGGAAAACCATGCGGTAAAACATTCTGGCTTGGGTCCCTCTATGTCTATTGTGTTGGACAGCACAAATTCCATTACATATTGTATTGTACTTGAATGAATTTTTATGACTCGGTTATTACAATTGCTGTTTTTTAACTGCTAATTTTATATGTAAGCATTTATTAATTGCGATGTTTTTAAATGTATGTGTTGTGCTTTTATGATTTGATGAAAATCGAATAAAGCTTTATTATATATTATATATATATATATATATATATATATATATATATATATATATATATATATATTCACTGAAAAAACCATAGGTTTCAGGAGTTATATAGTTAGGAATTAGCTTTTAAAAAACCTTTGAAATTCACTCAAAAAACTATAAGTTTTAGTGGTGTTATAGTTAGCTGGACATTTTACTCATACAAAACCATTGAAATTGCTCCTATATAGTTAGTTGTACTAACTATATTTCGCGCACCCGCAATCCACTGCTGCTGATGTCACATATTAGATCATTCATGACATGGTCAGTGACATCACTGATGACATCACTGATGACATCATCCAGTGAATGTGGTTTGCTTCGTTATTTAAATATGCATTAAATATATAGCAATTTGCATTGAAGAATAAGTGGATATATATAAATAAATATTTGGATGGAGGATTTAGTAGCAGTGTAATTGACTGTTTACTTGACCAATTTATAATGTCTCACTAAATATAGTGGATAGTGACTAAACTGTGAATATCTGTATCACTTTGTCAGTTGTTGTGTAAACTGATTCTAGAGCTGGTTACTAGCTATGTGAAATTCTATATTAGTTATTGATTTGTTAACTGAGTATTTGTATGGGAGTGTGAAAGTGTGTGTGTGGTTCGGTGGGGGGGGTGTGACTGTCCAAAGATGTGTGAATAGTTGATTCAGTAGATATATGAAGTTTAAACTACATGTTCTAACAGTTGTTTGGGTGAGTGAATATCTTTATGGGTGTGGTGATGAGCAAATATATTTCTCAATGGTACAGGTCCAACAAACTAGAAAAATAAAAGGCAGTGTATGTGTCAGTTGTTGTATATAAATAAGTATACATAAGACACAATGATTGTGTGAGTGACTGTATGGATAACTGTATACTTGTAATAATGATTTTATAATTCACTAAGTATGACTTACTATATAAATGAATAGAAGAAGTGGTGTTTGTATAAGTGTTTTGCTAAGTAAATATGTAAGTATCATCCATTGTTTGCATAAGTGAGTAGGATGACTTCATATGTGAATAGGATGTGTGCTGTTGTTTAATGTCGATATAGATGTATAAGTATTTTTGATAGTGTTCTATTGTTCATTGACAGCATGTATGAGTGAATCCATAGGTAAGTGATTAGATGTGTGTATACATCTATGAATCACTGAGTGGATTTTTAGATACTTGTATTGCTGTGACAATGGATTTAAATATGATACTCTGTATTTTACAAAGAGTGATGAAAAATTGTAATAGTGTATGAAAAGGTGTATGTGATTGTCACGTGGATGATGTCATCAGTGATGTCATCAGTGATGTCATTTGAGATGTCATCAGTGATGTCACTGACCATGTCATGAATGATCTAATATGTGACATCATCAGCAGTGGATTGCGGGTGCGCGAAATATAGTTAGTACAACTAACAATATAGGAGCAATTTCAATGGTTTTGTATAAGTAAAATGTCCAGCTAACTATAACACCACTAAAACTTATAGTTTTTTGAGTGAATTTCAAAGGTTTTTTAAAAGCTAATTCCTAACTATATAACTCCTGAAACCTATGGTTTTTTCAGTGAATTTCAAAGGCTTTTTAAATGCTAATTCCTAACTATATAAGGCCTGAAACCTATGGTTTTTTCAGTGAATTTGCAAGGTTTTTTAAATGCTAATTCCTAACTATATAAGGCCTGAAACCTATGGTTTTTTCAGTGAATTTGCAAGGTTGTTTTAAATGCTAATTCCTAACTATATAAGGCCTGAAACCTATGGATTTTTCAGTGAATTTCAAAGGTTTTTTAAATGCTAATTCTATTAGCGGATAACGTTTTTATATATTAAAACGTTTTTTAAATCTCAAATGCCTGCTTTGCTAACAGAGTTTTTAAGCACAGGCTCTTTTGTCTCTGGTGGCCATCTACCTCTCTACCTCTACACCTCTACCTCTCTACCTCTCTCTCTCTCTCTACACGCACACATATACACATTTATATATATATATATATATGCATATATATGCATATGCATTTATATTTATATATATATATATATATATATATATATATATATATATATATATATATACACACATACATATATAATCTGCATATCCATATAAATACAAATATATATGCATGCATACATATACATATGCATGTTATTTACATGAAAGTTTTTAAAAACACTAATAAAAGCAAAGCTAAAAAGCCACCTCATTACAAACAGAATGGCTTTAACTTAAATGAGGGTGAGATCTATTGCATTTTCAATGCTTGTTTGGTTCCATCAAGAAGGCATTCAGATGTGTCACACATTTGCCATAAATTCTGAATGTTAGCACTCTAGTTGCTCATTAGATCACTGTAGTAAAGCTACTGCTCACCAGGGAAGTCTGCTGCTGGTATTCAAAGTGCATGTTTCAGTCTGCATGTCAGAATTTCTTTAATGAAATAGAAGAGGATTTGAGAAGTCACTCAAAATGTGCCCTCATTTTTCTTTCTTCAGCACTAATCATAATTTCTATGGCAAAATGAACCCCCTCATTTTGTTCCTTTGCAAATTAAATGTTTTAAGTGTTAACACTTTATTCCAATCAAGATGACTTCAGGTGTGCCATACTTTTGTCATAAGTAAGACTGTTAGCGCTCTAGTTGTTCTTTAGAACACTCTGGGACATTCTGTCATTGGGCTATAGTTGGGCTACATCTGGCTGATATTTGGGCTACATTTGTTTTTTTTGTCTCTGGTGGCCATCTTTGGGCTACATTGGGCTACATTGGGCTACATTGGGCTACATTTGGGCTACATTGGGCTACATTTGGGCTACATTTGGGCTACATTGGGCTACATTTGGGCTACATTGGGCTACATTAAGCTACATTGGGCTACATTTGGGCTCTAACATATATATAGCCCAATGTAGCCCAATATATATTTTTTCAAAGTTAATTTTCATAAAAACCACTGGAGCACATATCTTGAGACATAGCAAAGGCACATCGGGCTACCAGTCCCTACAATTTTGCCAAGTTTGGTGGAAAACCATTCAGCCGTTCGGGCTAAAAGTGAGTCCAACCGCCCTATGGAAATTAACATGGGGAAAACACGTTTTGGGACCCCCTTTTATCTCGCCCCCCGCTTGAGGAATCCCCCCCATACTTTCAGGGAAGGACCGGAGCGCCGCGAGGCAAAGTTAAGGAAAATTTCAGGAAGATTCCTCAACTGGCGCCAAAGTTATTCCCAATAGAATGTTGCGATTTCCCTATGGAAAACAATCCTAACTATATATACCTACTGGCTATTGCCAGTAGGTAATATATATATATTACCTACTGGCGGTCGCCAGTAGGTATATATAGTTAGGATTTTTTCTCTATGGGATTTTTGAAAATTCTATGTCTAATAACTTTGGCGTTTGTGGACGGAATTGGCTGAAATTTTCAGGACAATGGCACATTTTGTTTCTGAGCAGCCCTTGAAAATTTGGGGGGGGGTTCGTCAAGGGGGGGCCGAGAAAAAAGGGGGGTCCCAAAACGTGTTTTTAACATTGAGTTTTCCATAGGGCGGTTGGCCTCACTTTTAGCCCGAACGGCTGAATGGATTTGCACGAAACTTGGCAAAATTGTAGGGACTGGTAGCCCGATGTGCCTTTTGTAGGTCTCAATATATGTGCTCCAGTGGATTTTGAGAAATTAACGTTTAAAAAAAGATATATATCTGTAACAGCGGACCGGGCAGCGTCCCAGGACGCGTACTTTTCGCGCAACGGAGCTTTGTGAAGCGAAGCTGATTGGTTCTCTGGCGTCTGTCAACATTCCAAAAAGTCCGTAGCGGCCGCCATCTTGTCTCTCGGTAGGATTGAGAGACAAGAGGAGGCCAAAACAAAGGGGGAAATAACCATAGGGGGGCATAGTAGATCCTCGCTGACCCCCTAGGTTTGATGTGGAGGTTTTAAAAGGGCCCCGCGGGGCAAAAAAAAAAATAATAATAATAATCGAACGGCTGAATGGATTTGCACGAAACTTGGCAAAATATTAGGGACTGGTAGCCTGATGTGCCTTTGCTAGGTCTCAATATATGTGCTCCAGTGGATTTTGAGAAATTAACGTTCAAAAAAAGATATATATCTGTAACAGCGCTCCGCTTCGCGTAACGGAGGTTTGCGAAGCTGATTGGTCATTCTGTCACTGGGCTATAGTTGGGCTACATCTGGCTGATATTTGGGCTACATTTGTTTTTTTGTGTGTCTGGCGGCCATCTTTGGGCTACATTGGGCTACATTGGGCTTCATTGGGCTACATTGGGCTACATTTGGGCTCCAACATATATATAGGCCAATGTAGCCCAATATATATTTTTCAAAGTTAATTTTCGTAAAAACCACTGGAGCATATATCTTGAGACATAGCAAAGGCACATCGGGCTACCAGTCCCTACAATTGTGCCAAGTTTCGTGGAAATCCATTCAACCGTTCGAGCTAAAAGTGAGTCCAACCGCCCTATGGAAATGAAGGAAATGAATGGGTAATTTGTAATTAGCAAATAGCTAATCGCAAACTAGGAATCGTAAAGAATCGCTATTTATTCCTTAAAGTTCGCTATTTAGGAAATGCAAAAAACTTTGATACATATGGCGGTTCATCTCTAACAAGATAAGAAGCATAGGGATACATTTATGATGACTGGCGCATCACCAGGGATGTGTTAGTCATTCTGTGCCGCTGTTCCGTCACCTATGGTGTGCTGCATTTACAATGCGGCGCATCATGGGGCAAAAACAGCACAGATGCGTGATGTATCTGTGCCGTAAAGGTGGCGCATTGCTGGAGTTGTATCGCAAGTGTGATGAAGCTCCAGCAAGGGTCGGGGGTTCCCCTGTCGCAGGGTTTCTGTTCTCACACAGAACTGTGGACAGAGGATTGGAACCTCGGCGAATTAGGGTGTCCCAAAACTCACGTTAGTAATCAAAAACCCCTTAGCAAGCTAGGTACAGTGTCACATTGGATATAACAAACTCTCAATGTTTAGACAATCCAGAATATGAACTTATAGTACCTCAGGATACGTGGAACTCATGAACAGTCGGTCGTTATATATTTCTTAGAAACCAGAACATGGAGTTAAGAAGAACACATGTGTATTTGAAATGTTTATTTACTAATGCCGTCTTCTCAGGCGTAGTATCTTAGATAATACAAGTACACATATTATCAGTAGCAAAATTACCAGCATAGTTACTAGTACATAAAAAGCGAATGGTGACAGTATGTTAACATGCTGTAAATGAATAAGAGTTAGCAACACTTATAAGCAGCCGCGGGCCGTGGAGGGAGTTACGGTGGGGCAGGGAGGCGGGGAGGGGGAGGGGCAGGGTAGAGAGGGCTCCACCCTGCTTCTCCCCCTCCCCGCCTCCCTGCCTCACCGTAACTCCCTCCACGGCCCGCGGCTGCTTATATCTCACCCTCCCTAATACACATATTATATTATTTGCTAAGAAGGTCTCTTTGTGTTGGTTTAGGGCGTGCCAATACTTTAGTGTCTTAGATTTGAAGGAATCACATCAGCATACACCAGCTCTCTCTTCATGTGAACCGCATCAACTGTTGTGTATGTGTGTTCGGCAAAGCAATATAAAACCCGCCTCATGCCCAGAATTGGCAGAAGTTGCACTTATGTTATGAGTATGAAGTCGTGGAGATCAGACCTCATAACAATTCTGTATCGTGTTGTTCTTGAAACTTTAGCACTCGCTGTACAGATATAGTTTAACAAGCAAAGCAGATAGTAGAGCAATAACATATTATTCTCATGTAAACCACGATGAACTACTAGGTGGAAAGCTAAAGCAACAACTAAGTGTCGTGTGCAGAAGTTGCAAAAAAGGAAAAATGGCGTTTAAACCGGTAATGAGCCCATGCTAACTTAACACGGTGTAAAGATATCCAGGACCTAGATGACACCTCCCCATGATCCGGAAACGAACTGAATAAGATAATAGAAGTGCCATCTCATGAGAGCAGATTGCAAGTTTATATGTGGACGGTCCGCAAGGTAAAGCATTAAAAACTAGGAAAATTTAATGCTAAAGAAAAATAAAACAGCCAAGTACTTTATCGAGTCTTAAGCCAATAGGCAAGGTAAATAATAAAAACTTGACAAATAAGTCAATGAATTGTCAATGAAATGCTAGTACTCAGCATATCAAACATGAAAAAGGTCTATGACATAACTGTGTATGCAAAATAAGCTGCAACAGCCTCCAATAGGAAGTCACCGTCTTCATCCGAAAACAGTTCAGCCATCCAATTTAAAAGCGGAAAAGAACATACGTGCTCTCCCAGCACCGGATCCTCTATCACCATCAGAGGACAGCTCGGTGGGTTTTCAAGAAAGCTCTGTTCCAAGAAAGACTGTGCTGCCGCCAGTAAATTCCAGGGACCAATTAGTCCATGCATCAATGCCACAGCCATAATCCTTTCGCCAGGACAAACCAACTCGTGAGTAATGATAGGAGTCATCAGCTGATTAAAGTCGACGTCAGGAGAAACCGGTCCGCAGAGACACAAATCAATGGCCCAATCGAAATCACAGGTCAGGCAGTGAAATACAGGCTGGACACAGGTGAAGTAGGAGAATCGAAAAGATAATCCATATGCCGTGCTTAATATCGCCAACGGCATTGTGCCATAATATTCTAGCATGCGATTGCGGAACAGTGTCAGCAGCTGCAGGGTGGGAGGTTGCATAGGAGGGACATCCATATTTAAAAATGTAAAAAAGCACAAGAGCGTCCGCTGGTAATGCAAGTAAAAATGCCAATCCACGAAGCAGAGTGGAGAAAATAGAATGAAAGAAAGCAGGGATGACTCCAAAGATTTTCTCAAATGAAGTCACGAGACCACTGGTAACAACTTTAAAAGTGCGCCAGGGCCTTTGTGGAGGATGCGTTAAAGATAGTCCGAACCATCTTGCTGAAATTGAAAGGCAAATCTGAATTGAGAAGGGTCTGCACCTCTGTACGGGTGTTCGCTATGTGAAGCACGAAAGTTTCACGGGCCGAACTCAAGGCCACCTCTCTCTGAGACAAAAGAGCTCTTATTCTTGCCATGCCGTTGAAATCTCTCCCAAGGTTGGTATTTGTGGCCAGATTGAAAACTCCCTATGTTCATGTGTGGGAGGAAATAGAACATTTCTGCAGCAAATAACCCGTTCACTTACTGTTACGATAAAAGGAATACTTTTAATTAACTCAGAACAATCTTCATTATTGAGCATCAAATAACTACCATTTTCCAACAACTTGAACGTGGGGATGATAGCAGGAACTGGCGTGCCTTGCAACACGCAAGCCATATTTGGTCGGTGTTTGTTGCATGAACCGTGTAACTGTATGTGCCTACACATTAGTGAATGATCTGGCGTCTCAGTGCATTCCTCTCCATTCAGATAAACTTCTTGATCATCTTTGAAACATCTGTATGTGTATGGAAGCGACCAGACCTCATGAAGAAAAGCACTACCTAAAGGTTCATAACGACCTATTGGTATATATTTCATACAATTTGAAAACTTATATAAAGCAAAAGGCAGCGTTAATAAACGCGATACGTCACAAGACGCATTTCGCGGCAACGCGATACCGTCACTATGTTGATTTCTTATCGGTTCGCGGACCGGGTCGCGGCATCTATTTGAGCTAACGGAAAGCTTCCCGGTTCGCGGACCGGGAGCGAAACAAAAAAATATTTAAAAAAAATTATTAATAAACATATAAAATATATTTTTGTATTTAAAGAAGAATACATTTTACAGCTATAGATATTAGCTTTTAAAAAACCAATGAAATTCATTGAAAAAACCATAGGTTATAGACCATATATAGTTAGGAATTAGCATTTACATAACCTTGAAAATTCACTGAAAAAACCATAGGTTATAGACCATATATAGTTAGGAATTAGCATTTACAAAACCTTGAAAATTCACTGAAAAAACCATAGGTTATAGACCATATATAGTTAGGAATTAGCATTTAAAAAACCTTATTTTACTCACACAAAACCATTGAAATTCCATATATAGTTAGTTGCACTAACTATATATCCCGCACCCGCAATCCACTGCTGATGATGTCACATATTACATCATTCATGACATGGTCAGTGACATCACTGATGACATCACTGATGACATCTCAAATGACATCACTGATGACATCACTGATGACAACATCCAGTGACTGTATGTTTCTGTAAAGTTAAAATATGTCTTACATATTGAAGAATGAGTGGATGTATAAGTGTCTTGATGAAGGATTTAGTAGGTGCATGACTGACTGTATGAGTGAGTGATTAAATGTGTGTCACTGAGTGCATGGGTTAGTGACTAAACTGTCTTAAAACTGATGACATCTCAAATGACATCACTGATGACATCACTGATGACATCTCAAATGACATCACTGATGACATCATGACACACCAATACCAGTTACTACATACGCACTCACTGATTCCTACGTCTACACACACATTCACTCATTCACCCATACAATGACTCATACATACAGTCACTTATTATTACAACACTATCATATGCACTCATACACCTATGCAGACAGTCGCACACTGCCACTCATCCATGGTTACTCACACACCAAGTCAGTCCTGTAAAGAATCAATCACACTTCCATTTCTTCATCTATACAGTTAAACACAGAGCACCATACTTCAGTGACATCACTGATGACATCTCAAATGACATCACTGATGACATCATGACACACCAATACCAGTTACTACATACGCACTCACTGATTCGTACGTCTACACACACATTCATTCATTCACCCATACAATTACTCATACATACAGTCACTTATTATTAGAACACTATCATATGCACTCATACACCTAGTCAGTCCTGTGAAGAATCAATCACACTTCGATTTCCTCATCTATAGTTAAACACAGAACACCATACTTTTCACACATATACTAACACATACTTACTCTCTTATACAATCACTGATACAAGTACACATTGATATGCACAGTCACACACCTCCCAGCCAGCCACACACACACTCAGTCTTCCATACATCCAGTCATTCTTCAATATGTAAAACGTATTTAAACTTTACAAAAACACACAGACACTAGATGATGTCATCAGTGATGTCATTTGAGATGTCATCAGTGATGTCATCAGTGATGTCACTGACCATGTCATGAATGATGTAATAGGTGACATCATCAGCAGTGGATTGCGGGTGCGCGATATATAGTTAGTGCAACTAACTATATATGGAATTTCAATGGTTTTGTGTGAGTAAAATAAGGTTTTTTAAATGCTAATTCCTAACTATATATGGTCTATAACCTATGGTTTTTTCAGTGAATTTTCAAGGTTTTGTAAATGCTAATTCCTAACTATATATGGTCTATAACCTATGGTTTTTTCAGTGAATATATATATCGATAGGCAACTGATAGTGTCTGATTTAGAATATCGCAAAAAGAACAATTGATGAACAGAATGCAGAACAATGTTATACAGTCACCCCAGTACAGAGATTAGGGGCTAACTCCATCGTTTTTTTTGCTCACCATGCTATTCCAGTTTGGACCCAGCCATATGCAAATCAGTCTTGACCCAGCGCCCAATGGGAACAGTCCAGCCCAAACCTACCACCCTATCTGCAGCATCCCAACTTTGTGTTGGCTTTGTTTGCCTTAAGTTTGCAGGGTATGCCCAGACGTGGGTCCCTTGCTCACTTTGTCACTTGATTTAAGCTGGCCTGGCTGATGAGGGCTGTTAGCCTGAAACCGGTCCCAGGATGCTTGTTTCCGGTCCAGGGAAGACATGGCTTGGCATTTCGGGCTGGACTGTTTCCATGAAGCACAGTGTCAAGACTGATTTGCATATAGTTGTGTCTGAACTGGGGTGGCAAAGTGAGCTAAAGAATGAAGATGGATTCAACCCAGATCTGTGACTGGGTGTGAGTGTTTGAAAAGTTTCAGCACTCCGTCTAACATCTCCTTGTGTTTGCTGATTTGGACCATCTTCACTTATCTTCCAGTTCTTTTTTTCTCACTTTCGCCAAATTGCAAATCGAGCAGAAGGTTTACTTACAGTACCAGGCAATAAAAGCAAAAAGCAGTTGGTATTTTCTGACACTCTTTAACGATCATTTTGACAGGAGTAGTGTTTTCTTTCCAATGGTTTTAACTTTCCTTTGTGCTTGATCAATACTTTGTTCAATGTAACCTCCTGCGAGTAGGTCTTGATTCCCATTTGTTCGTCAAATATTCTGTCGCCATACAATTCCTTCGTTTTCTGGATCCTTCATGTGGTTAAGTCTTGTCTTTGTGGAGTGTAATTTTTGGTCTTGAGAATTGAATTTAAGGATCGGCAGTTGGGCATCAGTGGCCTTTATCGCTCTGTTTTTTGCTTGGTTAACAAATGTAATTTTTCAAACCACATCTTAACAGAAGGTTCTTTAGTTCCCCCAAATTGAATACTTTTTAGTGTGCATTTTACTGCTACTTGCATGTGATCTAGAAGTAATTGATATCGGTTTGCAACTAGTGCTGTGCTAAATAATTCTGCTGAGGTGATAGATAGGGTGAAGTTCCAATGTTGCAGTTTTATGACATTGCAATTGTATTTATTTCCAGTGATTCTTCTGGTAAAAGTATTCTGGTTTTTGCAGGCAAATGAGCTAAAAAAAAAAAAGCAGTACGTCTGTGTGGAGTAATACTGCCATGTTGCCAAAAAGTTAGGTCACCGGCCCAGAATAATTTGTCATATGTTGCGAAGTGCTATTCTGTTGACTATACTTGTGTTGATATTGCAAGAGCAATCCTATACCTCAAAAGTAGTATCCATGCTCCTAAGTACAATCATAGGGATATAGTGCGCCAGCACATTCTGTAGAGCGTCGTTCTACGTCTGAGGCACTATGACGGACCTTAATCACACCCACACTCTCCAGTTGTGCCTACAAATGCCCCAAAGATTAGCAAAAGCACAGAGTGTACATTCCTTTGTGAAAAACCGCCTTCATTTTGCATGTCAGTTGTGTCCACAATCAATCGATCAGGGAATTGAAAGCGCGCTACTCACCCGTGAAGGTCTCAAGGCGCTGAGGGGGGGGGGGCTTAGGGGGTGGGTGGTGTCTGCAGATCTGTTTAACCAAAGAGCCAGGTCTTGAGGGTATTCCTGAAGATGTTCAGGAAGGGGGCACATCTGATGTCTGCCGGTAGCTTGTTCCAAGTCTTGGCTGCAATGTGAGAGAATAATCTTTTGCCTGCTCTGGCTTTGTGGATGCATGGGGTTTCGGCCAGTGCGAGATTGGAAGATCGGAGGTTTCTTTTGGGTACATGGAAGTTGATTCTGTCGTTGAGGTATTTGGGTCCGATGCAATGGCGGCCGCGGCTCTGTGGTAGATGTGAGGGGGGTAGGAGTCAGTGTATGGCATTACAACGCACCGCCTCGACCATGAAAGCATCCACTCGGGCCCCAATCGACTCCTACCCCCCTCAAATCTACCACAGAGCCGTGGCCGCCATTGCACCCGTATTGAAAAGAACCATCAACACCACCTTCAAAACGGGCAACTTCCCAGATGACTGGAAGCGCACAGAAGTCAGACCCCTGCTCAAGAAGCCCATAGCTGACCCCACCGACCTCAAGAACTATCGGCCCACCTCGCCCCTCCCCTTCACAGCCAAAGTTGCAGAGAAAACAGTCAACCGGAAACTGACACAATTCATTGAAGAGAATGTCATCCTCGACCTGTCCCAATCCGGATTCCGAAGCAACCACAGCACAGAGACCACCCTATTCGACGCCACAGACAACATCCGCACCCTCCTGGACCAAGGCCACTCCACAACCCTCATCCTACTCGACCTATCAGCGGCCTTTGAGGTAAACAGCCATAACAACGCAGGCATACATACACCGGTGTCTTCGGCCATCATCGGTATCCAGTTGGAGATGGTGGCTGGCTGGTGTTTCTGGGGGGCAAGGCGCTGTCTGTGACACTAGAGCAATGTAGTAAGGGGCTGTTGTGGTTGTGTGGGTATTAATGCCTCGGCGGGTCTTGGGCTCAAAATCCCACGGACCTGATAATTCGCGCCTCGGTGCCTATTCCAATCATGGAGTCCCACTCTGCAACTCTGGGCAATAGCTTGCTTAATCTCCACAACGGCCCCCACAACGCTAAGGATGCCTGGCCTCCACCTTGGGGGTGCCCAGGAGTGGACACCTCACAGGGAAAGCCAGGATGGGTTCCACAGCGGTATTCGTACAAGCGCCTTGAGACCCTTGCGGGTGAGTAGTGCGCTATACAAGTATCAATTTACATTTACATCAATAGGGGCAGGATTGGTTATCAAGAGCTATCGTTATAGGTCTCCAAAAAGGCAAAACTCCAAGAGGTGGTGGGGAGTTTAATGCAGAAGCATTTTAAAAAAATTATTTAAATCATTCTCTTTAATGTAAATGAGCAATGGGACGCTCCACAAGCAAAGAATAATACAACCTCCATATAATTTTTGACGCAAATAAAGTTGAGGGTGAAGGTAGAAATACACTTTCTAGCCCTAACCGTATCTTGCTTCCTCTCGATTTGTATCCTGGGGCTGCTGTCTTTTGAGACTATATAAGCAGTGTTTCTCCAGGTAACTGCCTGTTTGTCATACACACTAATAAAAATTGGGAATGAAGGTGCACAAGAAGTTGGTCTAAAATCAATATAGTGGCGATACGGTCAAACCTCGAATTTCTTGCAACCATAAAATAGCAGAGAAATTTGATCTCAATTCTACAATGTTAAAGGCAAGAAGATCCACAGAAAGTCTTACTACTGTCCAGTTTGGAGATGACATTAAATTGGATGGCAGGAGGGAAATTGGATAAAGAAGGAAAAGTCTTTATCAAACTGAGTAAATGAAGTTGTTAATTCAAAAACAGCTGTTCAAAATGGGATTTTTAGTTGTCGGAGTTATGCACCCTGTCCAAATAGGGACCCTTACACTAGTCAGGGTAAGTAAGTTACACACCAAAGATAACTTTGCTCACCATCTTGGTAGCTTGGCACACAGCAGTCAGGATTATCCCCAGAGGTAATGTGTAAAGTATTTGTGTACACACACACCCACACCACAAAATGAGCAGAAATGACAAATATCCAACATACACAAGTCAAGATAACAATTTTCAAAGATTAAATAAAGTTATAGCTCTTAGAAAACAATAGCTCCAACTGGGGCTATCTGGTTACACTTGACCAGGACAAATCCACAAGTTGAGTCTGACCGTGATGGAGAGCGGGCTGGCTACAGAGTCATGCAGACTCCGGTACAGTACCTTGGAGGCGTCGGAATACAAAGATGTGAGACGCATAGGAGGTGGTTCGTGGATGCAGGTGAGGCATTCGTCCCTTACTTTTATGCATGTCGTTGGCACATTGGCGTTTGGGGACAGAGCATTGCACAAGGGAGTTGAGGCATCACTGAAGCAAGTGAGGCATCGGTTCCTGGAGGGGGTGCAGAGATGTGGAGTCGCTGATGCCCGGTACCAGTGGGTCTGAGCAGGGCTTGGCAGCCCCGACCTCCAGCCCTCCAGTGGCCCCTGTCGATGCGTAGCTTCTGAGGCTAAACTGGGCCCACACTGCCAGCACGCTCACAACAGACTGGTCCTCACTTGAGCAGCACATCTTCCCCCGCTGCGACGAGTGCAAGAACAGTTACAGGTTGAGTACATGGTCCCTTTGCAGCTTTTACCCTTGTGTCCCGGGGGATATGCTGGAGGAGCTTCTGCACTGTGCGGTCATCTTGGTCGCCTGCCTTGCCACACCCGAATAGACACAGAGTTCATGCACTTTAGGACTGATCAGCAGTGATAAAGTCCTAAAACCAGCAAAAACGAAGTTCAGCACTCAGTCAAAAACAGGAGATCAGAAGCAAAAAGACCTGGGGAAACAACGCTAAAAGATGTCCGGTCAAAAAAAAGCTAATTTAGATACTTGTGATTGCCAGCTATGATCTGTAGCAGGAAAAAATCCAGAAGGATGGGAAGCGGAATAGTTGAAACACCCACTGAAGGAAGATCAGCCAAGATTTTGGTGAGGTAGAAGAAGAAACCAACGAAGACAGAAATAAGAAGTCGATTTGAAAAGGACTGAATGTCTTCTCACTGAGGCAGTCCCTGTGGTGGAGATCATCAGTTCTGAATGACATTTTTAACAAAAAACTAGTGTCACTGATGTACACTAGTGGAAGACACACCCTTGAGCATATGATACTCTAGTGGCTCCATAATTATGTTCAATGATGTACGAGACAGAACAAAATCTGAGGCGTAATTGAACGCTTTGATTTGACAAGCTGTCTGTGTTGGGAGTACAGGAAGCTTGCACCTCTTGTAGTGTAATCTGGTGATTAAGTCCTGTATGTTTTTAATTTATAGAGTTTTATAAAGACTCTCACTCAGCTCAGAGTAGAACTCCATGAGCTGAGGCTCTGGATAGGTTATAATTATTATGCACTCAAAGGGGATTCATAGGAAGAAAAGGATCAAGATACACCCTCCCTAGCATGAGCATCCACAAACCAGCATTTGATCCCTACCATTAGTTTTTGGAAAACAATGGTGTTAGACGTTCTCTAGTCTAGTATTCTTTGGTCGCTAGTACCCCCCTAAGTTTAACTTCTTACCCTCTACTGAATAATGACAGATATCCTGAAACATATTTCTATAGATACACAGCACTTGCTGACCCAACAATGGTGAATGTTAACACACACTGCATTTACCTCCATGCATTCCAAGCGAAATGTGTGCTGTATGCCAAGCAGTATGTTCCATCTCCCTTTTTAGGTCTCGGCTGAGACAGCGCATGCTCTGTCTCTTCGAGACATTTAGTAAGTGGCTTTTAAAAGTGCCACCAGAGGCTTTTGCTGGCCTACAGCTTGCGTTCACGAGCTCACGTGCACAACTGCCATCTGTGTTTTTATTGCGGTAATCTGGCTCCTCTGCTTGCACTACCCCCCTCACCTTTCCCCCTCCCTCCTGGTCAGCTTCATTTGTGTCTTCTAGCAGTGAATCATCCTCCTCTGCTCGCACTCCGCCTCTCTTCTCCCCCTCCTCCTCATCCGTGCACGCTTCCACCAGGCACACACACACGACCAGCCATCGGTGCACGCTTTCACCGGGCACACGCACCACCAGCTGCTAGTGCACACTTTCACCAGGCACACACATCACCAGCCGCCACACACTACCAGCCGCCAGTGCACGCTTCCATCAGGCACACACCACCAGCCGTCAGTGCATGCTTTCACCAGGCACACACACACCACCAGCCGTCGGTGCGCGCTTTCACCGGGCACACACACCACCAGCCATCAGTGCACACTTTCACCAGGCACACACACCACCAGCCGTCAGTGCACGCTTCCACCAGGCACACACACCACCAGCCGTCAGTGCATGCTTCCACCAGGCACACACACCACCAGCCGTCAGTGCATGCTTCCACCAGGCACACACACCACCAGCCGTCAGTGCATGCTTCCACCAGGCACACACACCACCAGCCGTCAGTGCACGCTTCCACCAGGCACACACACCACCAGCCATCAGTGCACGCTTCCACAGGCACACACCACCGGCCGTCCGTGCACGCTTCCACCTGGCACACCCACCACTAGCCATCCGTGCATGCCTCCACCGGGCACACACACCACCAGCCGTCAGTGCACGCTTCCACCAGGCACACACACCACCAGCCTTCAGTGCACGCTTCCACCAGGCACACACACATTACCAGCCTTCAGTGCACGCTTCCACCAGGCACACACACCACCAGCCATCAGTGCACACTTTCACCAGGCACACACATCACCAGCTGTCAGTGCACACTTTCTCCAGGCACACACACTACCAGCTGTCACACACTACCAGCCGTCACACACTACCAGCCGTCGGTGCATGCTTCCATCAGTTACACACCACCAGCCGTCAGTCCACGCTTTCACAAGGCACCCACCACCAGCCCGCTTTCACCGGGCACACCCACGACCAGCCGTCGGTGCACGCTTTCACCAGGCACACACACACCACCAGCCGTCAGTGCACGCTTTCAGCAGGCCCACACACTACCAGCCATCAGTGCACGCTTTCAGCAGGCCCACACACCACCAGCCGTCAGTGCACACTTTCACCAAGCACACACACCACCAGCCGTCAGTGCAGCAGGCAGGCTCTTCTCAGAGTTTCTTGGTAAATATGTGTTCGAAGCCTGGGAGGGAGTGGGTTGAGTTTCCTTACACCATGCTGAGTATGCAGGTGCAGTGCATGAACTCCTGTGTGTGTGAGTCATGCTGCCTGGGGCTCACTCACTCCACACTTGTAAATTGCACCTGCACCAGGCTTTTTCTCATTTGCAAAGTTTAGCGCATGCACACAGCTAGGCAGCCCCCACACACGCGGGAATGACTGCTTCCTACAACCAGAATGGGAACCACATTCAGAGCAATGAAAACAAGTTAATTTGATGCAAGGAACTGTTAACAAAAACTATATCCAGCTATTGTAGATCTGGCAACTTAAACAAAACAGCAGCAAAAACAATCAAGCATTGGCATAGCCAATAGGTCTCGCTTTTTGGACCCTATAAGTATTTAGTTATGCAGCAGAATATCCTTGGTGCAACAACACTAACTGTTGCATGGCTAAACACTTATAAGGTCCCAAATGCGAGACCTATTGGCTATGCCAATGCTTGTTGTTATGAGGGTTCGGCTCAGGGAATTCTCACACCGGGATGGGATGTTTCACCATTGGGCCCTATTTCTTTTTTGTTCCTTTTTTATTTTTAACACCTTCTTATAGGCCAGGTGAACTGGAAACCCATGTATAATGTACTAGGGTTCCGGTTCACCTGCTCTTTTGAAAGGTGTTCTTACACTACCCCTTTTTTTAGATTGATGAAGACTGCTGTATTTGCCCACTAGAGTTAGTGGATCACACAGTATGATATAATCTTTAACAGCAGGCAGGCAGTAGATTGTGTCCTGGTCAGTGATTAGGAAGGTTGGTGGGTGGAGGTGGTAGAAAGAATTGAAGCAACTCAGACTTCTGTTTCAATGATAAACCTGTTTAAAGCAAAGTTTTCTCGCTTTGTTTTATGTGAGGGACAGTTTGCCCTATCTAGCACCAGTTCTGGTCCCACGTCAGACTTGCTGCTTGAAATTATGCAGACTTTCTTATACGCTAACCCTTCTCGTCAAGGGCGTAGCTTCAGTTGGTACAGCTGGTGCACTAGCACCGGGTCCAGAGGCCTGAGGCACGTCCTGAACCTTGGTTATTGCTGTATTTTATATTTCAATAGCAGCCAGGAGGAAATTTTCTTCCTTGCACGATGGCCCATGACACACTGGCAATGGATCTGAACACCATACCTCTGGCTAGCTTGTTGCATTCCTCCGTTTGCTATGAGGTGTGCTGAAGTTAATTTTCTGGATTACTCCGATTGCATGAGATAGGCTGAGGTATGCAAAGTGCATCAAAATTCTGTATCCATCTTCCCTAGCTTGGCTTGGAGTTTACGAGTGAGATTTTTACCTCTTAAATATGCGGTGTAGTGGTGTGTAGGAACATGCTAGGTGCAGGGGCATTTCAGAAACCTTACCTTTGGCGGTGGGGAGCCGTGGGGGGAGCTGTCAGGAAAACCCTTCACCCATCCAGCCGTGAGGGAAACGGCAAACGCGACACCAAACCAGGGACGCTCCAGCCCAAACCGGGAACCAGGAACCACATTTCCCAGCAGCCCCGGGACCTGGCGCGCTCGTGATGCTCCCGCTGCGCCTGGAGGCGCCTCAAGAACGCGGAGCACCGAGCGTGCCTGGGGGCATTTCAGAAACCTTACCTTTGGCGGTGGGGAGCCGTGGGGGGAGCTGTCAGGAAAACCCTTCACCCATCCAGCCGTGAGGGAAACGGCAAACGCGACACCAAACCAGGGACGCTCCAGCCCAAACCGGGAACCAGGAACCACATTTCCAGCAGCCCCGGGACCTGGCGCGCTCGTGACGCTCCCGCTGCGCCTGGAGGCGCCTCAAGAACGCGGAACACCTCCCGCCCCGCGGGACGCGCGCGTGACAGTGCCGGGCTAAGCCCGGGCAAAGGGCGGGCCCTCTGTGGCCCTCAGAGGCACAAAGAGGCCGGGGCGGGCCACCACCCTTTCAATTCTTCTCCCACTAAACAGGTACTGTGATTCCCCTTACCATTGCTATTGGCCCACTGTTTTGGTATTGTGCATCGTACCATCATGTCTATCTGGGAGGAGCTTAATGCCATGTGTGGAACTCAATATAACCCTGACCTTTTACCCTCCATAAGCACTGAGACCAACCCAGACGATGTTAACGCCACCCTGCAGATGTCACCTCTTTGCGTTAATAAACCCCAATCTCCACTCATAGCACCGTCACCGGGTGGGCAGAACACCGTGAGAAAGATCGATGAGGTCATCATCAACGGGAAGCCAGTCAATACTCCTAAACTATACCCCAGTCCCTCTCAGCACCACTCCAATGTCAGCTCTGTGTCGGAGGATATGGAGCATGGAAAAATGTAAAACTCCCCATCATTTCTCCAACCAACTCTATTGGCACAGCTCGAGCACCTATTAACCTCCCTAATTTCACCCTTGGTGGAAAAAATCAACGATCTGGGGGTCAGGATTTCTAACATTGAACTGATAGTTAAAACACACATTCCATCAGGAACCAAACCAGCATCATCAGACCCGCCTATCTCCCTCACTGTCCTGGAAAAACCCAAACTGAATTCCCGCAGGAATGCGCATTCTCAAACTATATCGTTGGTACAAACAAACCACATTGAGGCTAAAATTGAACCTACTAGAATGCCACGAATACACCTACCACCCGAAGCCGCCCCCTATGTGACGGTTGTCTCCGGGATCCCACCACTAACCTATGGGAAAGTTGAAACACGCCAAGACTTACTACATAAGGCCATGTTTTGGTTACAGACTGATAGACCCCTGCCACCTGATCTAGATGGGGGGATCTTAACTGTTAGGAGGGTGGGGTGGTTAGGCACTTTGCCAAAAGACATCCCAGGGGACTTGGTCCTAATTAGATTCAAGCAAAGGAAAACAGCCCCTTACTTACGTTCTTGCAAGTATAAGGAGGGGGATGGCCCAATTCGTATCTGGGACTTACATGACTTTTATCCGAGTTTTCTGCCCACCTAGTTATCAAGAACACAAAGGGCCAATGTAAAAATGCTGTTTGGGGTGGGCCTGGCTGCTTAGAACTAGGTTTATTAAAGCAATCAAAAGGGGATTTAAAAGAAGTGATTGTTTATTAGCTAGGCCCAGTCTTCTGTTGAAATATGTATGTATTTGAGCGCTACTGTAAATTCTGTAACTAGGTAACAAGAAGCTGATTAGCATGTCAATGATTTAATACTTGTTTTAGATGTTTTTATATGTATAAATTGTATTTTATGTCTTTTATGATGAACTAATCGAATAAAGACTTCTTGAATTGAATTGATCATGCTCCTCTTTCAAATATGACATTTCTGTCCTCACGTTCCTTGAAATTTAAGTGAGTTTCAGTCCAGACCTGCAGCACAGTAAGACCACATTTAGAAAACTGCTTCCTTGGGTGGTAACCTTCGTGACTACCATGCAAGTATGATTGGCATGCGGCTGTCGACGGATTAGTCAGTATGGTTGCTCTCTGACTGTGTTGTGCTGAATGTAATAAATAGTCATAGATCTTCAGGACAGTCTATAAGGAATATGATGCCAAGAGAGAATGCTAGATTGTGCAAATGGCATGTGTGCATTCAGCAGTCCACCAATCCATAGCACCAAAGTTGCATCTATCGGCATGGGAACCCCTAAACTTTTACACCTCAAAATATATTGCCTTACCAGCCCACCCTTAGGTGGATGAATCTGAGATGGTGTTAAGCTTCAATATCATGAGGCAATGTGTCCTCGTAATAAGGCTCCTAATCGTATATAAAAAATACAGTAAATTGAGGAAAAAACACAATCCATACCAGAGTTCTAGAACAGATATAAAAATCTTAAGGATTTATTACAAAAATTCAAAAGGTGCGGCAAAGAGATCATAAATGCAGATGCATAAAGTCTGTGCCAAAAGGATTCTCCGTAAATGGAGTAATACAGAATAAGTGCAAAAATCTGAAACATTCTACGTCCAAAATGAGCAGCAAAATCAATAAGAAAACCAACATCACCCCTAGTAGCATCAGAAAGTCTTCTGGCTCACCCCCAAAATTTTAGATTTATATATAGTTTTCTTGCAATCCTCATCGAATTCTGCTAAATTATGGTGTCATCAATGAATTATACTCCCAGCAAATCAGATCGCTGCTTTATAAAATGTAATATTACATTAGCCATAAAGCACTAGCCCAATACATAAATAGTGATTCTGCCCACTGTGTTAATGTCATCTGTAGATGGCAGGACAAACGAGTTGCATCAACAATAGCAAAGTATTGTGAATGAATGGAGTATAGTGAGCTAGCAGAAGGGCCTTGGGAAATGCAATATTAATGTTTCCATGTTGGAAAGTTTTCTTCAAGAACAACATCAATGGAATAAACAAACCTGACTTAAGCTGTGTGCTGCAGAAATGATGAATGGGAGGAGACATCTATTTTGAAGAAGATGACATCTAAGCCTAAAGTGAAAGCTAGTAAATATAATTCAGATTTTTGTTGTTGTTTCAAACGCAGTAGTACCATGTCAGAGTGCACATGCAAATTGGAGAGTAAATCTTCCTTCTGCATCTGGTTAGTAATGCATACAAATACAGAATGAACGAAAAGTTTACACATCCTAATGACCTTTTGTGAAACTGGGAGGAAATCTGGTTCATGTGCATTCAAATCTTTGTAATATAAACTCCAATGTTTGTAGCTGGAAATTAAAGCACACATTTTCTTTCTTTTTTTGCATATTTATATAGCGCGAACTCGACCCGAAGTTATTGGGGCGCTTTACATGAGCACCGTGTTTACATTACACTTTCAGGCACAAGGAGATTAAGTGATTTGCCCAGAATCACAGGATGTAGACGCGACCCCAGGGCTCGAACCCTGGTTTCCAGCACCAAAGTAGGCAGTCTTCCCGATGGACCACACCTCTCCCTACACAAATGTAGTTAGTGAACATAGCCGAATTAAATGACACACCCTAGTATTAACTATTTTGCGACTACTGCACTCTCAATTAAGAACTTCGAAAACTCATTACCATGCTTCAGTTTTAGTTCAGTATAAACGGCGCTACTTGAAATAATGCGTTTCTGCAACTGTGGTGTTTTCCACATAATTATGGATTTGCCGCACTTGCCATATATACAGTACCTGCTGCACAATTTGCAGATTTTTTTTAGAAAAAATTGTTTCGAGACCAAACAGAACAAAACTTTATTAAAACTCTGCCACATATGTTACAGCACCCCCTTTGCAAACGTTAACTGTTCATCGTTCAGCTGTTGATTTTTGTATTCAAGTGCTAAATTGATACTTACTAAGTGAAACATATACTCAGACGGTGTAAATGTGTAAAAATGACAACATAATAAAAAATTCCTGACACAATAAGTGCATCATTTACGTTTTGTTGTAACGCCCTCCACTGCAGCATAACTCCAGTGGCCCAGAGTATAATTAAACTGTATTTCTGATGGGGCAGCACAAATTTCCAGATGTAGTCTCCCATATTATCCCTTCAATCCACTGAATTTCAGTGGCTGTAAAAGGCTGGTCAGACCCTTCAAAAATGTTTATTTTGGGCCACTATTTTACATTCCTTTTTTAGGTTTCGCTTGCACAGGAATCGAGCTGTGCTTGTCAAATCTCTTGTATTTAATACCTTGCCTGCTTATGACGGAACAACGCCGTCATGAGCCACGGGTGGCGTGTGCTCATGATGGCGTGGTTCCGTCATGCTGCGACCTCTCCACCCACACTTCATTAATCCCCTGCCGTGACGGAACCACGCCGTCATGAGCACAGGCCGCCCGTGGCTCATGACAGCCTGGTTCCGTCACGAGCGCCAAAGCGCTGTGCCAGAACCCCACACGCCCCGTGCTGCGGCGAAATTCACGCCGCGGCCAAGGGGTTAATATTTCTGAAAAAGGGGCTCTTATCAATTCTCAATGCAGAATTACTGTGTACATTCGCTTTGGCGTGGAATTTTTTTTGTTAACTTCCCCTGGCAGCATACATTTATGATACGTCTACTAAAGCTGTTCACACTGTTTAAGCCCCATTCACTGTCAAGATGAGATCTCTTCCCATGGAAGAGGCAGACCGCTTTTAACAGTATGCTGGAATGCTTTCTTTTTATTGCTTAGTTGTGTAAAGCGGATGCTTTAGCCTTAGAAAATTTGTGGCATTTCCTATTCATGCCTCAATACCTTTTTTTGCATTTTATAGGCATTATTGGATTGATTTTCTTTTTTCCAACGTAATCTATTTAGTCATTATGATCACATTCTAAATGTTTTAATAAATATTATAAATACATTTAATATAAAAGAGCTATGCTTTTTACTACTAAACAACCACAAGTGCAGTTACCTTGCAAACAGGGCCATGGTTTGATTGGTGCAGTAACACCAGGCTGAAAAGTTGTCAGAACTCCTCTAAACACATACTTTTGCTATATTGGAGTACTAAACAAGCAGTCACAATTGCAGTTACCTTGCAGTTAAAAGGGACTTGCTTTTAATGGTGCATCAGGTCCAGTGGCACTGGGGTCAGAAGCTCTAGGAACCCCTCTAAATGCAGAATATTGCTAGACATTACTACTAAACATGCAGTCACAAGTGCAGTTACCTAGCAAGCAACAGGGTATTGATTTGAATTGTGCAGTGGCACTTTGGCCAAACGTTTTCATGTACTCCTCGAAACACCTAATATTGCTATATTTTACTACTAAACAGGCCGGTACAATTGTAGGTATCTTGCAGACTATAGGGGCATGATTTGAATGATGCAGCAGGTGCAGTGGCACTTAGCCCAAAAGTTGTCAGAACTCCTCTAAACACATAAAATTGCTATTACATTAATTCTATTATGTCCTTCTTTCATTTTTCAAAATTATGCACTATACCACTAGTAACAGCACAATATGTTGCCTTTTTGTATTTAAACAGTCATAACACTTTAACAGACTTTCTGCAACTTGTATCGTATAACTGCTCAGCAAGCTACAACTTACAACATAAAAATGCTTATTATTAATCACATAGGCGAAACCTAATGTATTTTCCAATGCATGTACTTAAGTTCAGTTTGATCTTTCTACATTACCTGTGTGAAAAAAATGCGAAGCCTTTTCCTAGCACCCCCTATTGCCCACTACCAATGTACAGGTACATAAACAAGGGTGTTTGTACTTGTGTTTTTTTTGCATGAAACTCAGTACCACGGACGTGCAGATATGCAGTACCTTAACTAGTTTGTGTGATTAGTAGAGCTCTCTGGCGCATAGTGTAGCATCTGCAAGGAGAGGTTGTTGGCCATTATGCTGCAAGTTAGTACACCAGGAGTTATTAGATCGTGGCCACTACATCAGGAGTACATTTACTTTGCATGCAAGTTAATAGTAATTTAAACTTCCATTTATAGTTTTTTTATGTTTAAACATATGCATTTCTAGAATTGTAAAAATTCAACTACCTTGACACTGTAAAAGCCAGCATCAGGCTTGGGACGGTGGAATCCATGGTGATGGGGATGCACCGCCTTAAAGATGTATCTCCCACATCCCAATCTGGGAAGTATGGAGCAAGGGCTGCGAACTGCAGTGCGAATATTGGAGAGCCCAGCTCCTATCTTAGACTTCTCTAGTGGGCGTTCCTAGTGCCTTTGTTGATGAGTTCTCTATGCCCACTGGCTACCGCCAGCTCGGTGAGAACACTCCTCTTTTCTGCCATGAACAGCTAGATAAGCATGCAGAATCGTAGAGGCTAATGGAGGACAGAAGCTGTGTTGGGCATTGACAGCTGATGCCCTGGTTACTTACCGGTAATCTTCATTACTCCGAGACCTGAAAAACAAAGCCATAGACATGAAGCCTTCATAGAGGGCCGGGAGGGAAAGGAAACTTTACCGTGGCGAGGAAGACTAGGACTCGGAGTAATGAAGATTATCAGTATGTAACCGGGGCATTACCTCCTCGTCCGTCTTCCTCGCCACAGTAATTAACAGTGAGCCGATACCAAAGCAACAACAGTTTCATGTAAGGAACACCACTGGCACAAGGAAGGCAGATGAAAAACATAGTTTAATTGACAACAATGGAAAGATACACCTCTCAAGAAACCACAGATTCCAGGACCGAAGATGCAAAGGCCACAGGCTACTGAGAGTGGAAAGAGATGGCTTCTGTCCCTGTATAGCCATACCAAAAGTGACAAATAAGTTGTCCACCTTACAAAAGGTAGTGGTGCGAGCCAAATAAATGACCAAGGTGCGCATAACATCCAAAAGATACAACCAAGATTCCTCCGTCGACGAAGGAACAGGAAAGAAGACCGGGAGAACTACTTTAGCAGTACAATGAAAGAAAGAAGCCACCTTAGGGTCAAAAGTAGGATGAGCACGTAAGACCACCTCATCATCAAGAAGCCCCAAAAAAGGAGCAGATCGAAGGAAAGCACCCAACTCCCCAACACGCCTGGCAGATGCAATGGCTACTAGAAACACCACCTTGAGTCAACATTTTTTATTCCACTGATTTCAAAGGCTCAAAGGGAACCAACTGCAACACCCTCAACACCAACGGAAGGTCCCACGGGGGAGAAGACCGCATCGGGCGTTTACGTTGGGAGGCAAGAGATCTAAAAAGATGAGCCACCAACGGCTCCACAGACACCAAAGGGAACCCATGAAAAGCCCGAATGGCGGTCCACTGTGCACAGAGGGTAGAACGGGCTAAATCTAAATCAAAACCCTCCTTTAAAAAATCCAGCACATGAGCAGGATCCAAAGATTTGACAGACCAACCATTGCAAAGATACCAACCAGCAAAGTTGTCCCAATGTATAGTGTATGTCTTCAAAGTCGAGGGACGTCTGGACTGTTGAATGAGACCAGCAACCTCCACAGAACAACCACTATGGATCAGGGATTCCCTCTCAAGAGCCAAGCCTGTAGACCCATGGACCGGAACACCGGAAGAGAAACTAGAGGGCCCGTCAAAGGAAACGGATCAAATGGCAACGTCCAACCCACACACCGCCGACTCCAACAAGAGAGGAAGCCACGGGTGATGGCACCAACCCGGGACCACCATAAGAACAAAAGCCCTCTCCCTTTTGATCTTCAGCAACACCGCTGGAATCAGGGGAGCCGGTGGAAAAGCATATAACAAGCCTCTTGGTTAAAGGAAGGACATCGCATCCACCTTCCATGCGTCCAGACACGGCAAAATCGTGCAGAAACAACGGGTCTTGGCACTGTCCGGAGACAGAAATAAGTGCATCACCGGACACACAAACCTCTTCTGGAATGCCCGGAACATCATCTGGGTCAGAGACAAAGACCACATGGAGGGAAAGACCTGGCTTAGACAGTCCTCCATGACATTCCCCCGACCCGGGAGATAAACCGCTGACGGGGACTCCAGATTTGATTCCCCCCCAAGAACAAATCAGGCGACTGAGGCAACTGAGGGAACGAACTCTGCAACCCCTCTGGTGATTGATGTAAGACATGACCACCTGGTTGTCCGTCCGGAACATGGTGACCCACCAGCAGTGCAGAGAAAGCCAAGAGACCCAACTGAACATCCTTCAGTTCTCTGTAATTCGAGGAACAAGACATCAGATCCTGCGACCATCGCTCTGCACTGAGGCATCGCCCCAAGGAGCCCCCCAGGCCAACCCACTGGCATCCTTTGTGACCACACGAGAAGGAAAATTCAAACGGACGACCCCAGGACAGATGAACGTCGTCCGACCAACAACTCCAATCCTCCCTCACCTGGGCAGACTCAGAAACCCCTTGACTGAAATCCTGACCACAGGGGCGCCAATGAGACAACATGTGATTCACAATAGGATATAAGTGAAGAGGCACTCACAGAACCACCAACAAGGAGGTGGACATTAGACCCTGGACCCTCAACCACATTCTCACAGGAGGACAAGTCACTGATAACAGGGACAGAATTGCAGACACTAGAGTCAATTTCCGTGCAGGAGGCAGAAACACCAACCCCAACTGAGTCTTGAAGTGAGCCACAATGTACGTCCGATCCTGAGAAGGAATCAGGCAGGACTTCATCTGATTCACAGGAAAGCCATGACCCTCTTGGACATGGAGCTCTGGCTTTCAAAGAGAAGAAGCAGAAATCAACAAATCATCCAGGTATGGAAAAATCTTAATACCCCTCCCATGTAAATGACCCATCAGAGGGGCCAGAACCTTAGTAAAGATCCGTGGGGAAGAACACAGGCCAAAGGGCAAAACCTGGAATTGAAAATGTTGACCCAAAACACAGAAACTGAGAAACGTCTGAGAGTTTGGACATGGAGATAAGCATCATGTAGGTCGATGGAGACCAGAAAATCCCCCTGACTGATCAGAGGGAGGATTACCTGTAAGGAAACCATCATGGGAGGAATTAACCAATTCAACCATTTTAGATCTAAGACCGGTCTGAGGTCCCCGATGCACTTCTCCACCAAGAACAGAATAGAGTACACACCCAGTCCCTGCTGATCCATGGACACCGGAATCACAGCGCCCTTTGCCACCAGACAACGGACACCTTTCAACAGAGCGATACAAAAGGGGATGATGGACGGAGCGTTTGAACAAATCAAACACTCACCCCCAGTCAACAGATCTGGGTTTAATCCATCACCATTCTTTAGTTCACTCAGCCACCCCAGTTCAGACATGGCTATATGCAAATCAGTCTGACCCTGTGCCTCATGGGAACAGTGCAGCCCGAACTGCCAAGCCATGTCTTCCCTGGACCGGAAACAAGCATCCTGGGACCGGTTTCGGATTCATAATCCTCATCAGCCAGGCTATCTTGAATCCAGTGGCCAAGTGAACAAAGAATGGTGATGGATTAAACCCAGATCAGTTGACTGGGGGTGAGTGTTTGATTTGCTCAAATGCTCCGTCCATCATCCCCTTTTGTATCGCTTTGTTCGCCCTAAGTGTGGCAGGGTATGCTCAGACGTGAGTCCCTTGCTCACTTGGCCACTGGATTCAAGATAGCCTGGCTGATGAGGATTATGAATCCGAAACCGGTCCCAGGATGCTTGTTTCCGGTCCATGGAAGACATGGCTTGGCAGTTCGGGCTGGACTGTTCCCATGAGGCACAGGGTCAGACTGATTTGCATATAGCCATATCTGAAATGGGGTGGCTGAGTGGGCTAAAGAATGGTGATGGATTAAACCCAGATAAGTTGACTGGGGGTGAGTGTTTGATTTGCTCAAACGCTCCGTCCATCATCCCCTTTTGTACCACCTTTCAACAGAGCCATTATCTTCAGAGCGACCCTGGGGCAAGAAGTGACCTGAAAACAGTCTGGGGGAGTCTGGATGTATCCAAGGTAAAAACCGTCCGACACAAATTGAAGCACCCATTAATCCGAAACAGTATGCTTCCAGGTGTCCAGAAAGAGAGACAAGCGACCCCCTCCAGGATCCACTCCCGGAGCAATCCAGGCATGACTTGCAGGGGCAGAAGAGGAAGAAGATTTGTCAGAGAACTGGTACTTGCCAAAAGAAGGAGCACCCCGGCAACGCCCCCTTCCACGAAAGGCCGATCCCTGACGAGCAGGACCAAAGGCCCTTCGAGCCCCAAAAAGCACCCTCTACAGAGCCAGCAGTTTCCGATCCTCTACCAACTTTTTGACCAAATCCTCCAAGGAGGCACCCAACAACTTCACACCAGAAAAAGGAATCTTCATGAGCAAACCTTTCTGCACAGAAGCAGCTTTCCAAGAACGGAGCCACAACTGGTGGCGAGCAGCCACGGAAGAGCCCGCAGTAGAAGCTGCTGCCCCCAAAGAGTCAAAGGAGATGTCAGAAAGCAGATGAACCTGCTGTTCCATTAGAGCGAGTGTGGGAGAAATGTCCTCGCCATGGTCTAACAACTCAGCCAAGGATTGAAAGTCTTTAAGCAGAGATTGGATGGCATAGGAGGAATAGACAGCAGCCCTAATGGAAAAATTGGCAGTGGTAAAAGTGTTTCACCGCCGCATCCACTTTTTTATCAACTGGATCAGCCGGGGAAGCTTCCTGTGAAAATATAGTCCCTGGAGACGACATGCCAGCTATCAAGGAATCCACATATACAGATGCAGGAAACTTAACAGCAAAGTCCTGCAAGGGATATCGTTTGGCCAGAAACAGGTGAAAGTTACTATATCGACATCTTTCCATTCAGCCTCCAACACCCTCAAAACAGACGAGTGGAGAGGTAACGAGACTGGTTCCTTCCTTTGATATTGCACAAAGAAATCCGTGTCCTCCACATTCACCTCGGACTCTGGAAACATCAGGTTCGAACGGATGTGTTGAACATCCCTAAGATCTGATCCCTGCACAAAACGACCTTTAAGGTCCACATCTTCCTCCCCCTCCGATTCATGGGAAGGACCAGGATCACATCTAGCCTTCTTGGGAGGAGGAACAGAGTCCTTGTCAATTAAGGCAGCCACCACCGCAGCATTAATCATCTGCTGTATCAACGTAAGTGAAGGTACTGCGTCATGAGAACCAGAAAAACCCTCCTCAGCAGCAGAAACTACTTTAGCATCAGCCTCCATCTTAGTCAAACACAAAATGACCAGAAATACCCCTACGGCAAGTGCTAAAAAAGTGTACCATCACCATGAAAACCAAGAGAAAATTGAATCAGGCCTGTAACTGCACGCCCAATCAATGAGGTCACAACACGAGCCCCAGAAGAAGCGCAGCACACCACGCGCCGACCTTCACAGAAGACTGCATTAAGCCATGCCCCACCACGTTGTAGAACTCAAGAGGGAAGAGGGAGCCAGCTTGTGACCGGGAGGCTGAAAGAAGCAAGGTACGCTGAGTCCGCTAAAGCAGGACTCGATAGTAACCACCCGAAAGGTGAGAACTCAATAATATACGCGGAGTCCGCTAAGCAGAACTCAAAGTATAACCAAAGGAAACCCGCGACTGAGCCAGCTCCCCCGGTATCACAAAAATAAAGAAACCTGTTGGGTCCGCTAAGGCAGGAGTTGAACGTGATAAATGCTAAAGAGACTCCGAGCCCGCTAAAGCAGGACTCTGCATCCCTAATAATAACATAGGCACGGCTAATCCCCGCGTCATGTTATTTCTGCATATGACAAGATCCGATCTCCCAGGGTCAACGAGCCGTGCCTGCATTCCTGTTACGCTTAATACTGCCCTCAACCATAGGGCCACACTGCAGTAAATTACAGGCAAATGTTTTCCAGCACTTTATTTGATAGTCCTGATGATGATCCAACATCTTATGGATAAGGATCGAAACGCCATTGACATAGTTGTCAACCTTATAAACAGTGATTCTCGCATTTAATATTGTGTAAAGGTGACCTCTTTATATTTGTTCTTTCACAATTTATGTATTCCTTTATAGAAACAACCACAAACTGCCTTAGCCCTTTTACTTTTTGTCTGTTTTATATGTGGGTCCATGGATACACTGTTATTTGACTCACAATTCTGTTCTATTTTGCATATTAAAATCGCCTTTATCCATCTGGATTCTGGCAAAAATATAGTACTGACTGGGACTATATTCATTGTATATAAATTCCTCACTGTCCCAGGGACCACTGTCTCTTATAAAAAGTTAGGTCCCAAGGTCCCTGGCCGATCCTAATTGGGTTCCCTTGTTTTGTTTACATGAAATTGATAAAAAGGCAGGGCAATGGAATTATGTGGCCATGGCGGGCCAAATTATGCGGCAGCTGTGACTAAATTATGCAGCAAGAAAAAGCACATTATTTCTTTATTAGTACTATTTAACACCAAAATAAAGGTGACTACTTGACCTTTTGAAAAGGCCTTTCGCTGCACAACACGTCACTGAGCTTATAGTATTTTTTGATCTGTTTGAATTGGAAACAATTTTATTTGGTAAAATCAGCACATTCGCCAACATATCATGGATTATGTATCAGCAACGACAAATAAGTGTGTTTAAACCGCCGCAGCCACAAAATTGCTTAATTCTAGTGTCCCTGATTATAAAGTTTAGCAGCAGTAAGCTGCAAACCTTCTTCCCCTCAACTCTTTTTCAGTCATGTCATAAAGAATTGAGATGCTTTATGAATGTGGTGTGCGTGGCGTGGTCAAACACTCGTGGCAGCGCATGCTTACATTTAGTAAATTGAGACATTGTGGGAAGCACTTGGCATGCACATTTTGTGTGTGTTTGTGTGTGTGTATATGTGTGTGTGTGTATATATATTTATATGTATGTATATATAAAATATATGTATATGATATGTGTGTGTATGTATAGATATATAGAATATTCCTTCTCTGAAAAAAACAAATGTTACAGAGACTTTATAGTTACAAAATAGAACTAAAACAACCTTAGAAATTCACTGAAAAAAACAAAGATTACTGGGATGTTATAGTCGGGTTCAGATTTTACTCACACAAAACAATAGAAATTCATCAGTTCTAGTCAGTGGTCGAAGTGCGGGGAAAATAAGTAGGGTAACTGTGGGCGGGGAATCAGAGGGCAGGAATTACTGGAGGATTGGGTCAGTGGGCAGAGTCGGGTGTGGCCAGAAAAAGCACAACATCCCAATTTTTTGTATTTGTTTGGCATTTCTCTGACCAGTTACAGCTTATTATGTTATTTAATTCAACCAATGGAGACACATGTTTATTTAATGCTTAATATAAGTTATTGACATTAAAATACATTCACATGGTGGGATATGTTTGTAATCGCTGAATGTCCGATATATGCTTAAAAGTGGAATCACAAGCCATTTATCTCTGAGCCATGCACTTTGTCATCAGTACTTCTCCCTTTTTCCACAAGAGCAGTTCAAACATAAATGGCAAAATATCCTAGTTTGCAATAGTTTTCCACATAATTAGGTCTATGCGATATTTACCAAATAATACAATATCTGCTGTATAATCTGACGCTTTTTACTAATAAATTGTTTGTAGCTCAAATGGATCAAAAGTTATTACAACAAATGTCACTTGTATTGCTGCGATGAGGAGGGCCCATTGCAAAGGTTGACTTGTCGGTCACCTTTCTCACTGCTGCACTTGCATATTACATTAGTACTAATAAGCAGAATCTTCGCAGAAACTGTTAGTATGTGTAAAAATATGAAAATAATCATGTATCACATTACGCAGCAGCCTTTTTTTTTTTTGCTGCTTAATTTAGTCAACACTGCAACATAATTTTGTTCTCCATTGCTGCATAATTCCAGTGGCCCCAAACAGGCAGCATGTTTTAAATGTGCTCGTGAAGTTTGCAAACTTAGTTTGGTGTGCGTCCAAATCCCTCTTTGCCAGGCCCTGGTGAATTGCACGATTACTGCTGAAACAAGGCTGATGGAGGTACTAATGTGTGGGGTGGATTGGCCTCAAGGGTCCTGTGACAGTCACTCTAGGGTGTGCTGCCTTCATAGGCCTCCCTGCAAGACTGGAGGTGAACTTCAGTATGGATTGTGGTGGATAGGCCTTCAAGTGTAACCCACACTTGCCTACACTGTGGTCCATGTGCTGGTGCTAAGGCACCAGTGTTTCTAAGGTCTAGCAGGGCCTTCTAACGTCTAGAATGGGAGTGTGGTCTGGTCGTGAAGGCTGCCTGGCTCCCAATTTCCAAATTTGGCAGCTCTACCCATAGTGCCACCTCCTCTCCTCCTCTGAGCACCATGTGTGCCCCACTGAGCGAAACTTGCCCTGCCATCAGCTACAACCCAAGTGTCCCCCGCTATAAACACCTGGGTGCAACTGGATTCAAATTATGCACTAGACCAGAGTAATATGCTGCCTGAACAAAACTAGCATTTGCAATGAAATCGGTCTAACATTTATGTTAGAGGAGTTTATAGGACTTACAAGGAGTTATTACCACTGGGAAGAGAGACGCAGCAGCACTGCCTAGAGGTCCTAGAATGAGGAATTACCACTGAGACTAGAAAAGCAGCTGGAGCACTGTGTGTAGAGGATTTAGAGTGAGAAATTACTGACCTAACCAAAGAAGCAGCAGCAGCATTGCCTAGAGGTGTAAAATGTGGAAATTACAGACTGGACCAGAGAAGCAGCTGTACCACTATGCAAAACACACAAAAACACTTTTGGGAATATTAAGTGCTTTGCCCAGAATCACAGGATGATGCCGTGGCTTGAACCTGCTTTTAAAGTTCCAAAGTGGGCAGCTTTGGCTGTTAGCCAATATACCCTCCCCGCTTTTCTGTTTTCGTTAAAGTTATAAACTCAACCCCGTTGTTTAAACGTGAAGCAAAACGCGTAAAGACGCTTGGTTCTGTGTTTCTGAACTACTAACACTGCAACAGAGTAAGTAAACAAGTTAAGCATGCATCTGAGTATTAGTCTATTAGACAGGGAACGACTAAAATGTGCACATTCACCACCAAACAATTAAAAACTGGATAATCTTCGAGGGGGGAACGAAAAGTTGGGAGGGATGTCCAGCTTCTTCGCTTGCTGGTTCATTGATGCAAGAGTTTTGATGGGAAAGGCGCTGGGATAATGGGCTAACCCATTATTTTACAACAACAACAAAAACGCAGTTAATTGACGAAAGACCTTTCCTTAGAGGCCGAAATGCAGGACTCCACTTGGGTTTAGTACAACTGAAATCAGACCATCACTGAATTAGGAGTTCCACTTTAAATAAACTAAATCCTGTAAAACAAGGCTGGGGATGCACCACTGTGGCAGGAAACTATCATGCAACCCATGCTGCTCTGAAATAAGTGTGATGCGATGGCTCGACACGAAAATGGATAGTCATGCCCAGACAGGGGGAACGTTTAAGTAAAGAATGTCAGATGTAAGGCAGGAACAACATGCTTTTACACTTATTATTATACAGGAATCAATGAGTATTTTTGCCTGAAAAGTTAAGGCCATGACTACAGGGCCCATAAGGGACCTGTTTTAATGTCCATTGCTTATATCCTAACAAAGCATAAGCAGTATGGTTTAAAAAGATCACATCCCTGAACAGAGAGCAGCGGTACACATTTTATTTACGAAAATAAGGAAAACTACTGATAAGGATCACATTAACCGTGACCGTCCTGACTCGTCAGAAGCGGTCGCTCCACCTCACGCTGCTCCCCCGACCTTCATTGTGGTATCGTGACCTGCTCTTAACTGCGCCTGATTTGTAGAAGTATTTACCTTAGTGAGCCAGATCGCCACATAGCGCTCCATTACATTTCAACTTGTGCAGATTGACATAGAAGCGTAGCGCTAGTCCGAATTGTGCTGATTAGCATATTAGCATAGCGCTAGCCGTCCATAGCGCGCTGCAATGCTCTGCTTTGTTTGTGGTGCCTGCATTTCACTTTGGGATTAATTGTGTCCAAGTATCTTAGCATTTTTAAACATACTGCGTGCCCCTACCCTGCATTGTATTTGGCCGACTGCCATCTTGTTTAGTTTGTTGTTGTTTAGCCTTCCCTCCCCGAATCCCCACCCCGCCTCCCGCCTCCCAGCTGCTCCGCCCTCGCCTCTCCCCCTCCACTATCTATATATGACAGATGTCGTATCGCGCAGCGTTCACGCGCAGCGGTCGCGCCGAAGGTGCGCCAAAGGTAAGCCCGTCTACGCCCGTCCGCGCCTGGTCCGCGCCCAGCGCCAGACCCCCTGGCCCCTGCAAACACCTCTCCATCCGCATAGCGTACGACTTCGCCACCCTCCTAGCCCTTAACACCGGACGCACATCACAAAGTTACGAGGCTGCCCCAGGACATACCCATGGCCCATTCGCCTGCCACTCCTGCAAGTTCGCCTGCAACAAGACCCCCACCAAATCCACTAACTCCACACACAGACCCGACCCTATCCACCTGAAGCGCATCCTGCTGAACACTCGCTCGATCCACAGACACGCCACTGAACTCTGGGACCTACTCGACACTGCCTCACCGGACGTCGCCTTCCTTACAGAAACCTGAATGAATGCCTCTTCAGCGCCCGACATCGCCATAGCCATCCCAGACGGCTACAAGATCATCCGAAAAGACCGCACCAACCAAACAGGAGGAGGCATCGCCATCGTCCATAAGAACACCATCAGAATCACGACCAGCTCCGACGATAACCTTACAACCGCCGAACACCTTCACTTTCAGATCCACACCAACCCCAGGACCACACTTAGAGGCACCCTCATCTACAGACCACCAGGAACCTGTAAACAATTCAGCGAAGACATCACTGACTTCATCAGCCCACATGCCCTCGCCTCCGAAAACTACCCATTTAGCCGGACATACGCTCGACCCTATCTTCACCACCAACAAACACATCTCCTTCGATCACACCACAGCTCTCCATTGGACGGACCATAGTTGTGTTCACTTCAGCTACAGAACTACCTCGACCCACAACCCCCCACAACATATTCCACGAAGAAACTGGAACAAAATCACCACCGACCAACTCCTCACATCGCTCAATCAAAACCCGCCCGCCCTCCCATCGGATCCAAACCAAGCAGCCACCAAACTCAAACAATGGATCACTCACAGCGCTGACGAACTAGCACCCTTGAAAAACCACCAAACCAAACAGGGCAGCAAAAAAGCCCCCTGGTTCAACGAAGACCTTAAGAAATCCAAGAAACTATGCCGTACTCTCGAGAAAACATGGAGAAAAAACCCAACCACTGACAACCTGACCACCCTCAAGACAGCCACCCGCAAACACCACCAACTGATCCGATCCACCAAGAAGTCAGCATTCAAGGATCGACTCGACAACAGCGCCCAAAACAGCAAGGAACTATTCAACATCGTCAAAGAATTTACCAACCCCACCACAGCCTCAAACGACATCACTCCCTCCCAAGAACTCTGCGACTCTTTATCCTCTTTCTTCTATAACAAAATCGCCGACATACATAACAGCTTTGAGAACACTTCCAAAGAACAATCCACTCCACCCACCTCCGAACCTAAACCGACCCCTAACATCCTTAACACCTGGAACCCAATCACCACTGAAGACACCACCCGCCTAATGAACTCCATCCACTCAGGCTCTCCAACCGACCCCTGTCCCCACCACACCTTCAACAAAGCAGACTCCATCATCGCACCCCATCTCCGTGATATCATCAACTGCTCCTTCAACTCCTTCAACTCCGCTACCTTCCCAGAAAGCTGGAAACACGCCGAACTCAGCGCACTCTTGAATAAACCCACAGCGGACCCCTCTGAACTCAAGAACTACCGCCCCATTTCCCTGCCAAAGTCATTGAGAAAGCCGTCAATAGACAGCTCGCCGCCTTCCTTGAATCCAACAACTCCCTCGACTCCTCACAGTCCGGCTTTCGAGCCAAACACAGCACCGAAACCGCCCTTATTGCAGCGACAGACGACATCCGAACACTACTGGACAACGGAGAAACAGTTGCCCTCATCCTACTTGACCTCTCCGCCGCCTTCGACACGGTCTGTCATAGCACCCTCATACAACGCCTCAGCAACATCGTCATACAAGGAAAAGCCTTAGATTGGATCATCTCGTTCCTCGCCGGGAGGACCCAGAGAGTCCGACTCCCCCCATTCAAATCAGAGGCCACCGAAGTCATCTGCGGAGTACCACAAGTATCATCACTTAGTCCCACCCTCTTCAACGTTTACATGAGTCCCCTCGCTTCCATCGTGCGACAACACAACCTCAACATCATCTCCTACGCTGACGACACCCAACTGATCCTTTCCCTTACCAAAGACCCTAACACCGCCAAAACCAACCTCCACGAAGGCATGAAAGAAGTAGCCGAATGGATGAAAAACAGCCGCCTAAAACTTAACTCAGACAAAACGGAAGTCCTCATCCTAGGATCATCCCCCTCTGCCTGGGATGACTCATGGTGGCCATCGACCCTAGGCACGGCACCCATACCCACAGACCACGCACGTAACCTGGGCTTCATCCTAGACTCCTCCCTCTCGATGTCCAGACAAGTCAACGCCGTCACATCCTCTTGCTTTAACGTACTTCGTATGCTCAAAATAATCTTTCGCTGGATCCCCACCGAAACAAGAAAAACTGTCACCCACGCTCTGGTCACTAGCCGACTGGACTATGGAAACACCCTCTACGCCGGAACCACTTCCAAATTACAGAAAAAACTCCAACGCATCCAAAACGCTCACATTACCGGTCACCTGAAAGACCTCCACTGGCTTCCCGTCAACAAGAGAATAACGTTCCGTCTCCTCACACATGCACACAAGTCCCTCTACAATCTCGGACCCGAATGCCTCAATACACGACTCTCCTTCTACACACCGACCCGCCAACTAAGATCCTCCAATCAAGCCCTCGCTGCAGTCCCACGCATTCAAAGATCCACCATGGGAGGAAGATCCTTCTCCTACCTGGCGGCCAAAACCTGGAACTCTCTCCCCACACACCTCCGCCTCACCCAGAACCTTATTTCCTTCAGGAAGGAACTTAAAACCTGGCTATTCGATAAATAATGCACCCCCTTCCCCCAGGCGCCTTGAGACCCTCTGGGTGAGTAGTGCGCTATACAAATCCCTGAACTTGAACTTGAACTATTAAACGTTTTCCATTCCACACATCAACCAGGTATTGCAGCACCTTCAGGAATGATGCACTTCCCCACCCGGGCAAAATAATTTTTTTCAAAGAAAGACAAGAAAACGAAAGTAGCACTTCACTGGCAAACTCTGTAAAGTGATGCTAATGTGTTTTGGTGTGAATAAAACCAATCTGGCTACTTTGCAACCATTCTGTCTTGCTTTATTTAGTAATTTAGTTATTTTTTTATATTTTGAACATTTTTTCTCTCCTCCCCGAGGCCGCACGTTGGGATAGAAAAATGTCAGAAAAAGACTACATTTCCAGCAAAAGTTTTTCTTTTTTGGCTCCATTTCACAGGGAAACAAATAAAGGAAAGGAGAGGAAAGAGGGTAAGAGCCATTTGTTGAAGTCACCGTTTTTATTCAGCAGGTGAGGAGGAGCGAGACAGAGACTGAAAGAGAAGGAAGAAGAGGAAGAAAGAGAGAGGAGGGGTTAGCTGACAGTGGCAGAGCAGAAAAAGTGGACACTGAAAATTGGACACTGCCCATGTCTTCTATGGGAATGAAGGAAAATACAGAGTCCTTTTCCTTCTCTGCCCACCCCGCCTGTACCTGAACGGCTGAGCCTTATCTATAGTCCATGGCTATTTCTGTTGTGCTAGGATGCATTTTTAAAATAAAGTAGGGGAACTGATTCTATTAAATTGAAAAAATAGGGGTAATCCGTGCCCTGCTGATCCTGCCCACTTTGACCACTGGTTATAGTAGTTATCTCAAGTAACTATTACTCATGCCCTAAGGTAACTATAACTCTCGCACCCCGCCATGCACAGTTTTCACATCAATATTTTTAAAGCAAATATTGCACTGATATCAATGATGTCAAAGAAGATCAATCAGTCAAGGATTTGTGAAGTGTGGCAAATCACCCATGAAGGTCTCAGGGTGCTGGAATTGCTAACTGCTTTGTGGTGATCTGTTTATTTGAATTGCCGTTTTTTAGGCCTTTCCTGAATAGCTGGAGTGATGAGGTGGTCCTGAGGTGCACAGGAAGGTTGTTGCAAGCATTGGCCACCAGGTGTCAGAGACTCCTCCACCTTTGCCTCTGTGGATCCAGGGGGTGTCTGTGAGAAAGAGGGAGGCAGATGTTAGGTGTTTGGTCAATTGGTGGAAGGTAATGCTTTTGCTGATGTAAGCTGGTCCTGCGTTGCGCAGGGCTTTTTATATATGGATCAACATGGTGAACTGGCATCTGTTCTGGATCGGGATTTAGTGTAGCTTCTTGAGGAGGGGTGTGATGTGGGTTAGTCTGGGGAAGTAGAGGATGAGCCTGGCTGCTGAGTTTTGTATTGTCTGTAGTCTCTTCAGGAGGCGTGTGGAGATTCCTACGTAGTGTGTGTCCCCAAAGTCCAGCCTGCTGGTGCTAGGACCTGTGCGACGGTCCATTTGGTGTTGACTGGGAGCCAATTGAAGATCTTCCGGAGCATGTGTAGGTTGTGGAAGCAGGCAGACGAGACTGTGTTTACCTGTTTCTTCATAGATAGCTTGCTGTCCAAGATGATGCTGAGGTTGCGGCCGAGGTAGGTCAGGGCAGGGGATGGGCTGAGTTCAGCAGGCCACTGTGCGTTGTTCCATGGGGAGGTGTTGCTCCCAAAGATGAGGACTTCATCTGTGTAGGAGATGTTAAGCCCATGCGATCTGATGGTGTTGGCTGGGGGGGGGGGGATGAGGGATGATTCTTGGGGGACGCCGAAGATGATCTTTTAGGGTTCTGAGTTGAATGGTGGGAGGCTGATTCTCTGGGTTCTTCTGGTGAGGTATGAGGCGATCCATTTGGGGGGGTCTCCCTGTAGTTCGATGTGGTAGAGTCCGTTGATCAAGATGTGATGGGAGATGGTTCAAAGTCGGTTGACAGGTCCAGGAGGATGAGGACTCCTGTTTCGCCATGGCCCAGGGGGGCCCTGATGTCTTTGGTGGCTGCGATCAGAGCTGTTTCAGTGCTGGGGTTGGCCTGGAATCCGGAGAGAGAGGTTCCAGGTGGTTGGTGTATTCCAGGTGCTTGGTGAGTTGCTGGTTGGATGCCTTCTCGAGTACCTTTACTGGAAAGGGGAGCAGGAAGATAACCAGGAAGTTCTTGATCCTTCTGGGTCGGCAAATGGTTTCTTCAGGAGGGGCCTCACTTCAGCCTGCTTCCAGTCAGGCTGAAGGAGGTTGAGGTGATGGAGGTGGTCTGTGCTTTCTTGAGCTCGTCGCCAATTGTCTTGCTCCCAAGGTTGAAGACATGGTGGGGACAGGAGTCCATGGATGCACCTAACTGCACTAAGTTCATGATGGAGATTGTGCTCTAGTTGTGAGAGGGTCCCATTGGATGAATTGGTGTTCAGGGTTTGTGTTTGTGGGTGTGAGCAGGCTGTTCCTGTCGGCGGCAGTGGTTTGGGGTTTGAAATTTTCCTTGGTAACTAAGATCTTGTTGTGGAAGAAGTCTGCCAGCATGTCACAAAGTTCTTGGGAGGGGGTGTGGTGTTCCCAGTAGCTTTGGTGTTGGAGAATTCCTTCATGATGGCGTAGAGCTCCTTGCTGCGATTTGTGCTGACATCTATGCCGTCTGCTAGGGTATTCTTCTTTGTTTCTTTCAGGAAGGGGTGGTACTGGTTGAGTGCTGGCTTGAAGATTGTATGGTCTTTTGCCTGTTTGCAGGTGCACTGTGAGAAGTTGGCCTGGTATATCATGTTCACTATTCTAGTGAACACCTTGCACCAGTCCGATCAACCCTTATGGTAATAGTTGTAAAGTCAACCTTATAGACCAGCTATCCTAGTGGTAGCATGGACAAAAGCAGTCTTAGGCTAAACTCAAGAGGGCATGTGAAGCCAGCTGTTTTACCATATGCAAACCTTTTAATACCAAATGAAAGGACACCACACAGGTTATATATTCAAAATATATATGTATTTATTTCTAAACAACCCCCTGTACTCTTTATGAGCACAGAAGCACAAGCGTATAACAAGGAACTTAATATAACATACAATAAGTTGCACAATATGGATAGGCCCTGGTGGCCCGTTAAACCATATACTAAAATAGTGGTATAAGTACCACGTCACGAACAATGGTAAGGCCTAGGGCCTTGTGAATCGCTGGGGCTACACTGGACTAACAGTAGTTAGGGAGCAGGAGGCCCACAGGGTGCGGGTGCAGTGTCTAAATGCACTCGCGTGCACCAATAGAAGTCAATGGGTGCGTAAAGTTAGAAAGATAAAGAGTTGGGAGTCTTCCGACTGGACTAGAGCTAAACCACTAGGATACTAGGAGAGTTAATCTCTACAGAAGCACCGCAGTACTCTCGTTACCTCACCCACAGGAAGCGGTGCATAGGTGTCAAAGTGTGTCGGGTTTCGTCCTGGAGTTCTATGGAGCCTTGGAGAAAAGATGCTGCAGGAGAGAAGAGTCCGGTTGGATCCAAGGGTGGATCTAGGATGAAGAGTACCTGAAAGCAGAGGGGACAAAGTCTGGGTCACTAGCCAGTGACCAGGAAGGAACCAGGCGATGTCGGGAAGCAATAAGGTGATGTCGAGAAGCTTGTCTCTGCAGCCACGTGGACCAGGAGGTGTCGACGACAACCAGCAGCTGGATACTGACTGTCCCATGAAGGCTCTCGCAGTTGGCGGTGTCGGATCTTGATTCGGAATCAACAGGCCTTGGCAAATGCAACCCATGCAGGAATCAAAGATGGTTTCTTACTCAGGCCAGCAAGGACTGAGGGGCTTCTCCTTTGCAGGGAAGCAAGGGCCAGTCTAGAGCAACCAGACCAGCGGTGTAGATTGTAGATTTCATCGTCACAGAGGCCACTAGCCAATGGGAAAGTGACTGGACAGACGCGTCAAGCAGGAAAATGCAAAAGGGCCCCACGCAGCACTCGGTGAGTGTGGAGAGGTGATCTTCAGTGCAGTTGGTGCTCGGGGCTGGGGCTTCTCAGTACCCAATGCACAACTTTGAGGGTGCCTCAGAAGTTGCACGGAAAGAAATTCGCTGGCTTTCCAAGATGGCCAGTCCCACGTCTCGCGTCTCCTCCACGGGTCTCAGCTTTGCTGTGGCTGTGGATCAGGTCGAAAGAAGTCTGGAAGTCCGGGTCTTGTCAGGCTCTGTGTTCAAGCTCCAGCGGGAGCAACAACAAAGCAAACCGTTGAGCGCTTGATGGTGCCTGCTTGCACAGGGTGGTCACTCCTTGACCACAAGGGAGATTCTTCAGTCTTCTACGTCGAGTAGGATGTCGAAGGGTCCAGAGTTTTGTATCAAAGTTTCAGTCAGGATGATCTAAAGTCTAAGGGCACATCTCCTACCTTTATTCCAAATCAAGGGGCTGGATCACCTGCTAGGTCCCTCCTATGGGTGGGACCCAGGAAGGGGGTGGTTACACCCCTTTCCCTTTGTCCAGTTTCACGCCAGAGCTGGGGCTGGAGTGCCCCAGCACCGTTTTGAACTGAACTATGCATGGGACACCTTGTGTGCTCCAGGCAGTGTCTCATTTCATTCAGCCCTCCCTGCCCTAATCCACAGGGAGCTAGCACCTCCCTGTGACAGGAAACCTATTGTCCAAGCCTCCCGCGCTGGAAGGGCTCCCAGCAGCAGGAGGTCAGACTTGTGTCTGTGGCAGCAGCATCCATTTTGTGATGCTGAGGCTCTGGTTAACTTTAACCGGGATTAATGGAAGTAACATGTCTTCTCCCTCTAGAAGGGTGGAATGCTACCCCCGTCGCCAGAACTGGCAAGGGGGTAGTATTCCAAAGCGTATGACACCTTACACAACATGTTTTGATAAAGCCAAACCAAAATTAGCAATAACTGCAAGGATTATAATGCACTTAAGAGTATATGGTATGGCAATATCCTAGAACAGCTATAAGGACATGGTTCCGAAAGCTGCAGACAGGCTCAGATCATGCTAGAGCACCATCTCACATAAAACCAAGCACTCTGCCTCCAGAATTGTTAAGGCCTGCCATAGGAGTGACTTATAGGTGTATATGTGTCCAGATATAAGGTTAGACATAGGTATACTATATCTAAGTAAGGGGTGTTTACACAACTTTGCCCCAGCTGAGTGATAAGCCAGTTGTGTCAGTTTGGATGGCCAGCCAGGGGTGGCAAAAGATATGCTGCAGCCCCTGGTAGGCCTTGGGTGCACCTATGCCCTGGGTACCTATAGTACACTGTACAGGGACTCATAAGAGTGACCCAAATCCCAATTGGTGATGTACCTAGCGTACATGGTGTGAAATTCAGAGAGAGAACAGCAGGGCTGTGGGTCTGATTAGCAGGCCCACAGCCACATTAAGTCGAAAACCAGTGAAGCAAAAAGCAAAAAATGGGGTGACCATAGGATAGCAGACCCTACTCTCCTACATGCACCACTTCCTTTCTAGTTGCCGGCAGTTGCGTCTGGTGGATTTCAGCTCTGTAATAAACCAGTTGGCTCCTCAGGCTGGTCCTTTTGGATTTGGTTTGCTAGGCGGGCGGTTTTATCGTCACAATCAGTGATCCACTGGCAGAAGTTCTAGGCAGCCTGTTCTGGGTTGAACGTTGTGTCTGGGAAGTATGTTATTCCACTGGTCTTCGGATATCTTTTTCCAGTTTCTGTGCATGGAGCTGGGGGGCATAGTGCCAGTGTTGGTAGGTCCTGAGATGGCTATGTGGATGCTGCAGTGGGTGGTCCAGGTGAGCTGTGAGACATAGTTGTACTGAGCTCTGTTGCTGGGCATGAAGTTAGGGTAGAGTGTGTGTTCTGCAATGTGGGTAAGGTCAGTGACAAGTTGTTTGAGATTGATGTTGCCCATGCTTTCCAGGAGGTCGGTTGTGTTGGTGTCACTGGGGTTGTTTAGGTGGAAGTTAAGTTCCCACAAGGAAGATGTAGTGCTTGGAGTTGATGGTGATGAGGTGAGGGCTGGCGTTGCAGAGGTTGGAGCGTTGTCCTGATGGTCTGTAGGCGAGGGTGCCCCAGATGGTGCTTTTTGCATCTGTGTGGATTTGCAAGTTACGATGCTCCATCTGAGGAGGCCGTGCAGTGGATTGTGTCATTGTATATGATGGCAATTCCTGCTGTGTGTGTTGATTTGGTCACAGTGTGTTATGTTATAGCCTTCTGTGGTGGTGATGGCAATGTCTGGCGTACAGGTGGGGTTCAGCCAGGTTTCTGTGAGAAAGCTGACATCCGGGTCGAGAGATGATATTGTGTCCCAGATCTCCATGGCGTGTTTCTCGAGTGATTGTATATTGAGTAGAATGCACTGCAGTTGTTCCGTGGCGGTCTCGTCCGTTTAGTGGATGCAGTAATGTTTGCGGTGTCTTTGGCATTGTTGGTTGCATCGGTGTTGCAGGTGAAGCGGCAGTGCTGGCAGGAGAATAGTCACCTGGTGTTCTGTGGAGATGAATGCACGCATAATGTGAAATGACTCCCCACACAGACTGAAAACAAAAACGGCATCCTTCTAGCCACAAACACTACACAGTGTAGCTTGTTATCGGTGTGGGTAAGTACTTCAATGTCCCACTTAGGGGGAGCAAGTGCTACAGAAGTATGTATGTATGTATGTATTTCGATTTATATAGCGCACTAATCACCCAGGGGTCTCAAGGCGCTTGCTTAGGGAACCCGTCCTGGTATTCCCCTGTGAGATACCCCGGCAGGGTATTCACAAGGTGAAAGCCAGGCATCCCGCCGCGAGGGGCCGTAGTGGAGATTAAGCAAGCTATTACCCAGAGTCGCAGAGTGTGACCCCGTGAGTCAAGTAGGCACCGGAGCGAGAATTGTCGAGTCCGTGGAATTTTTGAGCCCGAGACCCGCCGAGGCGGGGAATCGAACCCTGGTCCACGGCTGATCTCAGCTTCTGGGTCTGCCGCCTCTAACCACTGAGCCACGCTTCTCCACAAGAAGTGTGCCACCAAAGCTATTCTTCATAGTTGTTCTTTTCACTACATTGAAATACGCTTTACCCCCTCTTTTCAAATCTGTAGAGCCTCCTACGATTCTGAGGACTCATTAATGTAGACTGTTTTCTATATGGTGCTTCCTTTGATGTGTTTCCTCTTTTTGTTTCTATTACAATTTCTTATTCCTTATACTTGAAAACGTATGCATTCCTAGATAGAATGATTTTAATTGGATACAAAGGTGTTTTTTTTTTTGTTGCACGATAGGAAAAACAATAGTAATAATTTGTTCTTTATTCAGTGATTCATACTGCAGTTTTTGTGTTTTAAACAGCAATACATCAGAGGGGCAACGGTTATGCTATATAATGGTACTCCATTGACCAACTTCAGATTGAAGTGTTGAATGGAATGGGTTGACCTCAACGGGAATCTGATGTGTGACCTCTTGGACAGAGATATTCTCGCCAGCAAGTATGTAATTCACTGAGCCTTTCGTGTTGGCTAACTGACTTTCAATTTTGTCTTCTCCTACCTCCTTCACAGCACCAACAATCCGTTCCCCTCTTACACAGTAGGAGGAGACCTGAGGATAGATGATGACAAGAACCTGTGGAGCTCCCCTGGTGACTTGTCGCACATGGAGGCAGATGATGACCGAGTACTGCAGAGCTTCTTGGAGACCAGGAAGCAGCTGGACAAAGATTCAGAGGTGAGCTATCCGATGCCGAAGAAGCATTCTTTGTGGTTGCCCGTTCATGTATTGTGGGACACATCTGCTCATGGTTTCTTAAAACAAGTTCTGCTTTCCGAGTTTCAGTGGTGACTAGAAATATTTTATCTTGGGAGAGAAGTCAGTAAGTGCTGGTGGGGATTTAGTCTACCATTGCACCTCAGTGCATGATTGTAAAGGTCAACTCCTTTGAGACGGAGATAACAAAGCACTATAGCACTATCTATTCAAAATGATCACTCTCTGTAAATTTCAGTGTTGGAAAGTGGGTTATTGATAGGGGAAAATGTAGGTCTGCCACTGGCAATAAGGCCACTGACACATGATGGGACTCAGCATAGGTCTTAGAAAATTATTCCTATGCTCAACCCTTGGTAACGTGGCTGCGAGCAGACAGGCTTAACTTCAAAGACAGGTATGTAAAGCAATTAAAAACACAATTTCAGTAAATAATTAAGACACAACGCAAAATAAAAATCCAACACCTATTTATAAAAATAGATAATATTTTTATCTTTTAAAGGACACCAAAACGAAACCAATCCACTGTAGGGAAACAGAAATATGAATTTTTAAAGATTAGTCACTTTCTGGTGCTTAGAAACCAACAATACCCCTTTTAGTCATTTTGTTTTCGCTGACAGGGACACACCTTTATAAATTGTTATGAAGAATTTTCTCACCACTGTGGTGTGCCACCTTCTTCAGCAAGCGGGGTCCAGTTACAACTCCTTCCTGGAGTTCTGCTTGCGGGTCCCAAAGTATCCAACACACAGTCCAATGTTCTGGAATCGCCAAGAGGGTCCTTGAAAGTGTGAAACTTCAATTCCGCAATCCACTTGAACAAAACCCTTACAAATCTACTGGTCCTCCAGGCTTTGAATTCTTTGTGGGGCTGTCCAGGTGAGCTCTGTTAACCTGTAGCTTGCAGGGAGTTCCACTCTTGAGTCCTTTGGCAGCAAGGTAATCCACAGGGCTGCAGTTTCACTTGGTGCAGTCTTCAGAGGTCAGGCCTCAGGGTTCTTGCACAGCAAAATCTTTTCAGCAGGGCACTTCTTGCTTCATTCATTTTCAAGCAGCAGATCTGGAGGGCTCTGCCCCTCTCAGATACTTATTCAAAACTCTCTGGGTCAAGCACCAGGTCACTTCTGCCCAATGAGAGCTGGGCAACTCCTCATAGTTATGACCACATCCTGTAGAGTGTGGCATTATTTTGTCCCAGAGTGCATCATTCTTCCAAATCCATAATGGCTGATTTTCCAGCAAGGAGGTAAGAGCTGGCTAAACACACCCCCTGGGATGGTTTTTTCTATGTACGCTCCCCCTACCATCTGCACATACCTTCCTTAAGCCTAGCCCTGACTCTGGGTCAAGAGTGTCAGAGTGCAACTGAAACCCAGGCCTCCCCTCTGCCTTTTGAAGTGCATGGTTTACGACTCCACCCCCTGGCCTGGCATTCCTATAGACCAGCACACTGCCCTCCCAGCAGAGTGGTTCTTTATCACCTCTACAAAGCAGCCTGGCTAATCCACTTAACTCTGACCAATCAGGGCAGATCAGTGAAAGGCTGAATTTGGACGTAAAACAAGAAAGTCTTATAACTTCTTGTATGTACACTTTAGGAGAAATTCAACAATATAATGTTGGATTTACTACTACCATTCTGGGAAGTCTTTGAATGGTCCGGCTAGTCCTCTCCTATCAATATTTATTCATCAATAAATTCCTACGATGTTAACCTATGGGCCATGGGGTTTGCAATGGGGAAAATGTCTTGGGACAGTTTTCTAGCACCAGGGCTTATACAAATATATTTTATAAGTATTTCCCTAATCTCTACAGGCCCCTCACCCCCTGTGCAACTAGGGGAGACTTCAAGGGTTCTGAATCTGCAGAAATATTGCGGATCCTCCTTACACAGTTCTTCTAGCATCAAAGTCGAATTTGAGCAGCTCTTTAATAAAATGTGGGGAGTGAAATGTAAAATTTCACTTTACCTAGGCATATAAAAACTCATTTTATAAGGGTGTACCTTATAGATAACTGACCCCCACCCCTGGGATAACTAGGGGTGACCCTGGGGGTCCCTCATATGCAAAAGCATGCTAGGTTTTTCATTTTTAAGGGCGCCTACCCCCAAAGTCGAGTTTGGGCACAATTCAAGGTTTAAAAGCCGTTCTGGCAACCAGTGCTGCTTTTAAACTGACCTCAGGCTTCAGCACTGCACACATGCTGGGGCAGAAACTCTGCTGGCCTCTAAACTGCCAAGCCCCAGGATACTTGAGACTTCTAGGTAGTTTCAATCCCCTGCCCTATTATATACTAGGGGCTTATAGGGTAGGTCATGCCAATTACAGGGGTACCCCACCATACCATAGTGTACCCTAGTATATGTTGTGTGTCTTAACTGTAGTCTAATGTGTTCCTTTTAGCTTGGCACTGGCCCCGGGCCTGGTTAAACAGAGCCCAGGGTCAGTCAGAGTCAATTACCACCAGTTCCAGTCAGCAAAAAGTTAGGGGGTGCCCAGAGCACAGAATGACTTTGCAACAGTCAGGCACTGTGTTGTGTATAGTCAGGGTGCACATTTATAGGGTGGCTGGGTTGTGATTCACTCCCCCTCCCTTCCAAAAAAATGCCTTTTTGTCTTGGTAATTGGATCCGGGTTCCTGAGTTGGGTCAGGTCTGCTATCTGTGGTTTTTTCTCAGTGTGAGCCAAAAATTAAAGACCAATTAGTGATCTTTAATGTAAATGAGAGAGACAGAGAAACCATCTGGTGGCTGAATTTCCAAATGTGAAACTAGTTAACCTGAACTCAATACTAGCTTGCCTGCATGTTCAAAATATGTGACTCTAGGAAAATATTTTATTTAACAGAGCCTCCTTTTCTTTGTCACATATGAGCACACTTTTAAGTACTTGCGTTTGGATGTGCACTGGACAAGCACCTCTTATATTTGAATTAATATGCTATAATGTTGCTCAATCTTTAAAAAAGAATCTAGGCCATCTTCAGGGTTTACTTGACTACTGTTGTGCTCCGTTCACTAATGGCATTGATGTTGTGGGTGTGAGCCATGAATGTTACTAAAGCCTTTTTTATAGATCAATGTGGAAAGGATCACTGGTCCTGCATAACCAAGGTCTGCAGGTGGATCGGTAGGTGTCTCCCAAATAAAAGACCCTCATACACGTGTTTTTTCTGAGTCGTGTAGCGGTATATGATGTGTCCCCGCTTCTTGTAACACGTGTCCGTGCGTAATCCTTGGGTCAGATTTTGTTTGCACCCTCCTAAACAATTCCATAGCGACACGCCTTAACCTTCTACCCGAATCCAGAAATATTAAAGTTGAACCTCTGGCTGTCTGGGTATTTTAGAACACCTTTGAATGAATGAATGAATGAAAATAATTTATAACGCGCAAAACAATAACCCGAAGGTATCAAGGCGCCTAACAATAAGATCAGAAAATAAAACCATTCATCCACTACACATAAGCTTGCAGAAAGAGGCGAGTTTTAAGTGCACCACGAAATGCCTGTAAAGTGGGTAGGGACCTAAGGTCGAGAGGGAGTTCATTCCACCATTTGGGGGCAAGGGTGGAAAAAGCCCTGCCACCCCATTTGGCTTTTCTTATACGAGGGGCTGACAGAAGCAGTTTCCCGGAGGAACGCAAGTTCCTTCCAGGGATGTAGTTGGAAACGATGGAGCTTACTCCCAGGTCACTGTTATTTGTGATGGCTCTATATGTCATACACAGGACCTTGAACCGTACACGGTATTCTACCGGAAGCCAGTGCAATGTTTTCCTGGCTAACGTAGCCGATGTACGTCTGGGAGCATCCAGGACAAATCTTGCCGTGGCGTTTTGGACCACCTGTAAGCGCTGCAGCAGGCTCTTATTCAGCCCCGCATACAGCGCATTACAGTAGTCTGGCCGCGAGCCTATTAGAGCCACAGCTACCTGCTTTCTGGATTGGAGCGAAAGATATTTCCTGATCCTCCGCAGGGTGTGTATTAGGCCCCAACAGGTGGAGATGGTTCTACTCACCTGTCCATTCATGTCCAGAGCTGGATCAATCATCACCCCCAAGTTCTTGGCCGAAATGGTGGGGGAAGGACAAGCTCCAAGTGAGTTAGGCCACCAACTATCTGACCAGATGTTGTTGTTCCCTCCAAACACCATTACCTCAGTCTTCTCTTCATTCAGTTTAAGGGAGTTCTGAATCATCCAGTGACCAACCGCCTCCATACAAGATCTAAACTTGGAGGCGGTCTGCACATCTGAATGGGAGAGAGAGACGAGGATTTGGGTGTCATCAGCGTAGGAAACTACCTCCATCCCGAAAGATCTTATAAGTCTGGCCAGTGGGGTCACATAGATGTTAAACAGGGTCGGACTAAGAGCCGACCCTTGAGGGACCCCACATAGCACAGGTCGGGATGGAGATAGAAACTCACCCAGTTTGACTCTTTGCTCCCTCCCAGCAAGGAAGGAGGTCAGTAGATCCAAAGCAGCCCCCCCCACCCCCACGTCCCTCAGACGAGATGTAAGTACTGAGGGAGAGAGGGTGTCGAAGGCCGCAGTCAGATCCAAAAGGACCAGGAGGGTGGTCTGACCCCCGTCCACTGTCCTACGGATGTTATCGAGGACAATGGTGAGGGCCGACTCGGTACTATGTTCCCTCCTGAATCCATGCTGAGAGGAGTCCAAACAGCCCGAACATTCCACAAAGGCCGCAAGGTGCTTGTTCAGATGAACTTCAAGCATCTTAGCCGGAGCGGGGAGCAGCGAAATTGGGCGGAAGTTTTTTAAGACCTCCGGGTCAAGGGAGGCCTTTTTTAGCAGTGGTTTTACCACTGCCTTCTTCCACTCCAACGGGAAGACACCATTTCTTATAGCTAGATTCATTATCTCCAGCAGCGGTGGTAAAAGGGTCTCCCGACACTGCTTAATGATTTTTAGTGGGCAAGTATCCATAGGAGAACCGGATTTGATTTTATTAGTCAAGAATTCAAGATCCTCAAGAATAAGAGGTGGAAAAGAATCCAAGGAACCCAATGAGGAGGAGTCAGTGGTTGGCGTGTTTATCTCAGCCGTGACAGTAGACACACTGATGCAGGCTCTTTGTTTTTCAAGAGCTAGGTGGATGTCCTCTATCTTCGTGTGGAAAAAAGAGGCAATCCTGTCGCATAAGTCCTGCGAAGGTACGACAGGGTCAGGGGCCTGTAAATTGACGAGGGAATCAACAATTTTAAAAAGCTCCTTCGGTGAGGAAAGTGAGGCTGTCAGGGTCACAAAGTAATCCTGTTTAGCCTGCACAATCTCAGCCTTATATTTCTTAATAAGGAGTTTGTGGGCCTCCTTATTTTTAAGGTCCCAGCTGGAGTGCCACAGCCTCTCCTTCCTCCTTACCTCTTGTCTGAGAAGCCTGAGGGAGTCGGAGAACCACGGGGCGGATGGTTTCTTCCTAGCTCGACGGCGGGTCAGTGTAGGGGCCAGTTCATTCAGAGCCTCAGTGATAACATACTCAAAATGACCAACTGCAGTCTGTACATTATCCATGCCGGTGGTAGAAAGGTTAACAGCCCAGGGCTCAAACGAGTGACTGTGAATATTCCTGACGTTTCTCGCCGTTTCCACAACGTGATTTCCCTTTTTGCCTCCTTCCTCCCCATCATACTGCAGGTGAAATGGTACTGCAAGATGGTCAGACCAGGACAAGTGCAGTGGATCCTTCGTGGTAAGGCGGACGTCATTTGAAAAAATTCCGTCCAACAAATGGCCCGCCCGATGAGTAGCCCCTTGGACTAACTGCACAAGTCCACAGGACGCCAGCCCCTCAGTAAGATTTAAAGTATCGGAAACATCATGTCGTTCTAGGTGATAATTAAAATCGCCAAGGATGGTAAAATTCTCCCGACCAAAGTATGGTTCCAGAACCTGCAGGAGACTGGAAATAAAGCCAGTTCGCGGGCCTGGTGGTCGATATAATAGGATACCATTGAGGAAAGGGCGCTGTACTTCCTTGATAGTGAAATGAAGTGCTTGAAAACACTCTGGGAAGTCAGGGATGGGTACAATATGACATTGTAGATGATCTTTATAAAGGATCGCTATGCCCCCTCCCACTCGGCCCTGCCTATCAAGTCTAGCCAAGCAGTACCCCTCCGGGACTGCTTCAATTAAATCGGGACCAGACGACTCCTTAGCCCATGTTTTGGTGACAAATACAAGGTCAGGCGTTCTATCCGAAACCATCTCCCTGAACAGTATCTTATTTTTAACAAGGGAGCGGGCATTAATCAGAATGCCTTCTACTCCCTTGCTCCTAGGTCTACTAGAGTCCAAATGATCAGAGGAAGAGTGTTGGAGGGGATTAATGGACCTAGGGTTAAGATAGCAGCCACAATGTAGAGGGGTGAGAAAGTCAGCAGGTTCAAAAGTATGCATACATCCCAAAATGTGAGGTTTTAGGCGCAGCATTTCCTGAAGGGAATAACTATGGAGGGGAGGTCTGTAAGAGTCATGGTTCAGAGTCCAGCCGCCCAGCGCGTCCTCAGCGCGGACGGGCGCAGACGGGCTGGACTCTGGCGTGACTCCGGCGTTACTGCGGCGCCCACGATGCGCGTACACGCTGCGCGTCATATCCTTACAATTTATTGAGGGCTCTAGCGAGTCCACGTGCTCTGCTTCAGCCAGTAGCTGAAGAGCGACTAGCTCGCCCCACCCAAGATGGCCCCCAGGTCAACAGAGCGCTGGGACCGGGCTGCCCAAGTGGCAGTGAGAGTGGCGTAGTGCCACAGTGCAAGAAAGCGGTCCGTGGCAAAAGAAGCACAGGTAAGGGACAGTAAAATATTTTAACAGTTCTAACTATGTTTTTAAAATCAGGGGAAAAACGGACTAATCAGGATTTCAACAAAGCGACAAAACGGGCGTTTTAAAATTGGAAGTAGCCAGTGGCAGCCCGCTTCTAACGCGCAGCGCGATGTGCGTGGCTGAGGTTCAAGAAGCACCATTTCACTTATTCACCATCACTACTGTTTTAACCAATGGTACAACCTCCTGGCGGAGGGTGCAAACAAAAACTGACCCAAGGATTACGCACGGACACGTGTTACAAGAAGCGGGGACACATCATTTACCGCTACACGACTCAGAAAAAACACGTGTATGAGGGTCTTTTATTTGGGAGACACCTACCGATCCACCTGCAGGCCTTGGTTATGCAGGACCAGTGATCCTTTCCCCATTGATCTATAATTATTGAAAGGAGATTGAAAGGATCTCTACTCTCTCTCCCTCCACCAATTGATGATACGTGTTACTAAAGCCTAACACTTTTAATAAATGTCTATCTGTGCAGCCATGTAATCTGATGTACTAAGGTGAAACACTTCTGCATGTTAAAGAAATACACTTTTTGTAATTGATTTTGTCATATTTTTACATTAGGTTTGTTGTTTGAAATGTATGGCAAACGTTTTCATGGCGCGTGTATAGACTCTTGGAGCCAAGCCAGACGCCATAGTCATGAGTTCCCAGGAAGAACTACCAGACCTGGGTGGGGCATAGCTGCAGCAGGGGTGTTTGGGTGGGTCTGGGGCCCTTGAGTCAGGTCTACTATGTCTGTTATTTTTGTCACTCTCATTTCAATAAGAGGGTTTAGTTTGTTTATTTTTATGGATCGGGATCTTAACTTTATATAGAGACTGGGTTATCCAAAAAGTAGCAATTCTGCACCCATAGAAGTACTCCTTGTACAAATGTGCTACTTTTTCGAATTTGCATACATTGGCAGTAGTGAGCTTGGAAAGCAGTGCCAGGGTCAAATTTCCAGGCATACCACTGGAAATCAAGCACCCAAAAGATGATGAGATGAATGCTTGCAAATAGTCTAACCAGTGGCAATCACATCATGTTTCACCCACTGAGCCACCTTCGACAGAGGCCTACCTAATGCAATTCAGTACTGACCCTGTTCCTCATGAAAACCACCATAACTCTTGACCATCTCCTCCCCCACAAAAAGTGGACACAAAGTGAAGGGCTGAGGGGAATATGAGGTTCACACCCCAGAATCTCTCTGACTAAGCTACACCCTGGCCTATGGTGCAGGACCTAGGACAACAATTCTAACAGGCAAATCTCTCATTTGCTGATCTTGGACAATTCCAATGTGGCCCATGGAAAAGTACCTTGTTTCAGCACTGCAGACAACAGAACTGCACTTTGTTCTCCATGACTGTGATAAATATTTGTGTGCTTATTGGAAAAGGCTCAGCATTTTAGCTTAAAACCAGGTCCATTCCCCCCCCCCCCCCCTCCGCTGTGTAGACAAAGAATACCTCTTCCACCTTGTAGAGTCTGCAGGTTTTTATTATATCCCTAAAAAAATGCTTGTTACTCTACTATGTAGAAAAAGGCGCGTGCTAATTAGTCTGCTATGTAGCATAATACTCGCATTGTTTCAGGCGTGTAATAAAAACGGTTGTTTTCCTACTTCGGGGTTCAATCGAGCACAATTTCGGAATAGAGAGTGGAGTTGGTGGAGAACACTTTAGATGGGCATTCTGACATTAAGAGCGCAGCGTGGCACATCCTTCGCTTGAATGGCAACAAGGCGACTACTGTATTTCCGTTTAAAATATCCGTTTCTCGGCTAACTGCACGTATTAGGAGCAGTTCCTTAATTGTTCTCTCTTGAATAGGCAGCTGGTGAAATGACTGTGTCTCTCTTTCAGCATTCTCACCCGATATACAGAGGGACTTATCGGAGGTGTGATTGTTGCCCTAAGCTTCGAACTCGTGTGCACTGCGTGCAAAGTAGAACTGTCCTGGCTAGTTGCCAAGTTCGCTGTGATGCAAGTCTGGAATTATTCACTGCGTCTCTTCTAGGGAAAACCTGCCAAGGGCATAATGTCATTGCAGCGGTGTGACGGGCATTCAAGCGTAGCTCTGCGTGCGTGCACGGTTTAAATTGGGTGACCGGTAACAGATGGAAGCTGAAAATACAGGAAGTACCGAAAGCCACTTCCCGGATCCTGCCTAGACCCCATGAGCAGCTGGAGTCAATGTATGTGAACAGCGAGAGGTCATGTATCTTGGATACAGAATCTTCAATGCATGTGATTTTTGCCTGTCGCCCCTTTAATGCATATTATTTGCTAATTTCACACCTGCCCCATTACCCACTTTAGTGAGTGCTATGAAAAGTGGTCTACCCCCCCCCCCTCCACCCCCCAATAACCTCACCTCAAAGCATCCCCATCATAAGCGGCCCATTGTTGCTACTTGTGACTGATTCTGTCTGCACCCACCGATGATGTCAAATCAATTGATCTCCTCATTTGTTATGTGGCAGCAAGGGTTTAAGATGCCCAAGCGTGCTGCCACTTTGCTGCTGTCTTGGCCGCTGGTAACAATAGTGCAGAATGTAACTTTCTGTTTGTAATACAAATGCTGGATATAACTTTTATTTTTTATATAGCGTGAACAAGACATTTCTGGTATCATAGCGCTGTACAATAGAAAATAACAGAGACTGTACACAGTGTAGTACATAGTCCCAGCATGATATCAGAGCGATGTGCAACAAGAATGTGCAGAAATAATACAAAGGGACACAGGGTGATATCCAGAAGCAAAAACAGTTTTTTTAGAGGTGAAGTTGGGTAGAGAAGCTAAATGGAATTTGGTTTTGAGGGCGTTGAGTTTGATGTGGTTGCGAGTCAGACAATGCTGAGTTTCAGTCAGGGTGTTATTGAGAGTGCTGATATCTTCAGGTAGGCAATTTTCATGTACAGTTGCGTTCTCAGCATATATATGGTAGGAGATGTTAGAGTTTGAGGATTTCTGTCAGGAGCTCCATGTACTGGTTAAACAGGATGGGAAACGCGTAGAACCTTGCGGAAAACGACAATTGTGACTGGCATCTGGTCGTTCTGGGCATAATTGATTAAGACTCTTTGAGATCTGTTTTGTAGGAAAGGAGAACCATTTTAAGACCATACTGGTGCAACCCATTCTGGGGACTAGGAAGTTTGAGAATCTCGTGTTTGACCGTGTCAAACGCTGCTGATAGGTCAAGTAGGATGATCAGCTGGACTCTTTTTGATCGAGTAAGTGTAAAAGCATCGACTGTATGTACCATGGCAGTTTCAGTACTGTGACACTGTCTGAAACCAGATGGGCTATGGTTGAAGAGTTTGTATTGAGCAATGTGATTGCAGAGTTGTTCATGAACACATTTTTCTAAGAGCTTGGCTAAAGTTGGGATGCTAGAGATAAAGTGGTAGTTGCTGGAATCGTAAAGGTTGGAGTCAGACTTTTTTCAGATGGGGGTGACATGGCCACGTTTTTGAACAGTCAGGAATGGCTTTGCTCATCTAACGTAGTTTCCGAGAGCTGTGTGGTGAGACTTTACAGTGCTTCTTGCTGCTTGGCATCGGGTTTGGCAGAAACTCAGCTGTAGAACCCACTTCTGAGGCCCAGAACTTGGAGTAGGCACCTCAGGCAAGGGTAGGACTCACAGGAGGCAGAGTCCGGCAACACCAGCAGAACTGCAGGAAGTATTTTGTGTCGCTGAGAATTCAGAAACAGGAGGCAAGCTAACAAGCCTTCGGAGAGCTCTTTGGAGGGAAGGCAGCGTCCAGTTCTCCTTCCAGCTGAGTCAGAGGGCAGCAGGCCACCGGGTAACCAGCAGAAACACAGTCCTTCAAGAAAAACAGTCCAGTTAAGTCCATTGTGCAGTTCTTCTTCACTGAGATTCAGTGCAAGTTCAGAGGTGTCTGGCGTGATGGGGCCAGAGACCCAGTACTTATACTCAAATGGACCTTTGATGTGAATGAAACTTCAAAAGGTGGTTTTGAAGTACACCAATATTCCTTTAAATCCCAGCCCTTACTCCAGACTATTAGTTGGGGGTATCAGTCCTTTGTATGGGGTCAAACCACTACCATTTGAAGGTAAAAGGTGAGTCCCTTCCTCCCATCTGCCTAGGAAGACCCTTCAGAATGCAGATGGGTCTAAATTACACTCTGCCCTTTCCTGTGGCTGTCTGGATTTTATGCACAAAGGGATCTGTCACCTAGCCCAGACGTGTATTCTGGACAGGCTGTAAGGCACACAGAGCTGTACAAGCAGAGAAATGTCCACTTTATAAAAGTGGCATTTCTAAAATAGTAATGTTAAGTCTAACCTTACCAGTAAAGAGGATTCATCATTACCATTCCAAAGATAGAAAGCATGAGAAAGCTACTCCTTTCTCATCAGTAATTACAGCTTTATTGTATTTTAAGGAATTCTCAATTCTAGCTGATGAGAGGAGTAGGCTTCACAGCAGTGAAAAACAAATGAAGCTGTTTGTCACTACCAGGACATGTAGAACATAGAAGTGCATGTCCAGTCTTTTACTTACATGGCACCCTGCCCTTTGGGTTACGAAGGCTTTTCATAAGGGTTCCTTCTATGTAACAAAAGTGAGTTTAAGGCTTGGCACTTAGTTTTAAATACCAAGTCGAAGAGGCAGTAAACTGTATACACAGGCACTGCAGTGGCAGGCCTGAGACATGGTTAGAGGACTACTTATGTGGGTAGCTCAAGCAGTGCTGCAGACCCACTATTAACATTTAATTTACAGGTCCGAGGCACATGTAGTGCACCTCACTAGGGACTTCTAACTAAATTGAATATGCCAATTGAGTATGAACTAATCTTAACAAGGAGACGAATGTAGCGCTGAAACTTTTGAGACACCCACCCCCAGTCACAGATCTGGGTTGGATCCATCATTGTTTTTTAGCTCACTTTGCCACCCTAATTCAGACCCAGGCATATGCAAATCAGTTTTGACCCTATTCCTCTTGGGAACAATTCAGCCCGAACTGCCAAGCCAGTTTCGGCCTAACGCCCCTCATCAACCAGGCTATCTTGAATCCAGTGGCAATGTTACCAAGTTTTAGCAAGAGAGCACACGCGCTTTAGCACTGGTTAAAGTGGTGAAGCGTCCTAAAGCTAGCAAAAATGAGATCTGAAAAGGAAGCAGAGGAAGCCATTTTCCATTACCTTCACTCCTAAATGTTTGTGTCGGAGGACACTCCTGGATCAGATTGGATCTATTTGTTGGGCCATGCTACGAGAGCAAGATTTTTAGCATTTCTTTGCCTGAGCTAACTATTACATTCCTCTTAAGGTTTGTGAATATCGAAGTATTTTGGCTCAGGCATACCCTTTATAGGTTTTCTACGCCCTGAAGTGGAGCACACTTGCACTACTGATAGCGCGGAGGCAAATTCAATTTCCAGTACCAGCTCATCATGTGAATTACAAGAATGGGCTCCAACACCATGCCAAATTCTTCTTCTAGGCAACCAGATCTTTGCAATCCTTTTTAATGGAATCTAAATCAAATCCTATTAATCGACATCAAATTAATGTGTTCTCAACTTCAGTAAATAATGAGAGTTTTAGATTCATTTTGAAAACCTTTATTCTCATAAAGAGATTAGTTAAATTATTTTCCTTTTTATTCAATTAGTAAGTCATATAATCTGTTTACAGAAATTTATCTAGAAAGGTATGGTTAGTCGAGATCAATGAATAATAAGAAAAGTGTTCCTTAAAGGAATTAGTCCCTATTCTAAATAGAGGTAAAGAATTAAAAGCAAGTAGAACGCATAATGAGTTAGTGAAAAGAGTGAGATCAATGGAGCATTAAGTTTAAAGTCAAAATAAATAGTTGAACTCCCCATAAAGAGTAGTTCATGAAACTCAGCTGAGTCTTAATATCCAAAGAGCATCATCGTACAGTTGCAGTAGCAATCGGTAGGGGTGGGCGGAATTTGCGTAGTCGTGCTACGCAAAGCTCCGCGAAATGGTAAAAAATCTCCACGAGCATGCTCTGCGAACACTGGGAAATGCTTGTTCCGCCCGTTCGGGATGCTTTTTTCCTGTTCGCGTACTCTGTTTGCATGCTCAGGGAGAAATATCTTGCGAACACACATTTTGAAAGCGCAAACATGCAAAAAATTCCACAAAGCCGTGGCAATCTACTATCAAATGTGTAATTGCCATCACTAAACATTTGTGTTTCTGGAAGGTTGACCTTAGAATGGACCCTTCATTAAGCTTCCCTGGGAACTATCATTTATTCAAAGTTTCACTGTGTGATAATAAACTGTACTAAAAACAAACATTTACTTTAAGATTTCTAGTTGGGTTATGTTTTCCATATTTCATGTAGGGTTATGTTTTCCATATTTCATGTAAATGAGTTATTGTTAAAATATGTCTATCCTCTATTCAGCATTATATGAACACGAAATATATAGGAAGTTCAAGCTTGGTGCAAACATGTAGCTTAAAGAAGATAATACATTTATAAAGCCTGAAACATTTTGGAGTTACAAGGGAAATTTCTAAGTTACATTAAGTTCAAGGCATCAAATACAATTGCACATAGTTCAGCAATTTCTAAAGCTTATGTTTGTTAAAGGGAAATGTAACAGTGGCCTACCAGGGAACATGGGTGGCTAATGCATTTTGTACATTTTGACTTTCATTTTACAGTTTTTTCACATTAAACTCTAAGACAAATTATCAGCTTTCCTAATTTTAATTTAAAATCTCCGCTTTGTCACCAATAATATACAAAGTAGTGAGCCCTGCTGAAAGTCTCCCATGGACACTTTATCACCAGAGGTCCTTCCTACAACCCTGACACTCCTTCCTCATCCACCTTTGTTCGTAGACCTACCATGCCCAGGGGGACCAGTGAACATGGACTCCCTCCTGCTACATTGTGTTAATGGAAAAAAAATCCACCTGACCTCTGTTGTTCCTCCCATCCGCATCAGACTGACTTTGGTCGTTAGTTGTCTGGTACCAATAACCTTTGCTGTCCTTCCCTGCTAAAGTCTTTTGAGCTGGGTGGACCCAGGACTTTAAGAGGGCTGAACAAACTGGGGGTCTCTCAAAGGGGTGTGGCCAATGTAATTAAGGGCGTGGCTTAAAAACACATAGGCTAGAAATGTATGCTTAGCATGGTGTGCCTCCCAACTAGCATTTTGCTTCTTCTGTCATTGCATCCAGAAATATGATACAACAAGTAACATCATACCAACAAGAAGTCAGGACTATTGGCTTCATCAATGGTTGTTAGTTGCATAAATTAAATAGGCAGCAACTATGACGTATATAATATTGAAAAAGCTTCGACTTAAAGCCCTGGTGACACCACAGCAATGCTGCTGCGCCTGAGTTTCAAAAATAGAAGGGAAATCCAGAGAGAAAATGACTCTCTGTAAAGGATTTCCCTTCCCCTACAACACTTACCTGACATGACGTCATTGCGTAACTTCCCCACAAGTGAGCAGTGTGAGCAACGCACATGATGTGCTGCTGTCACTGCAGTCCAGAAAAAACACAGACCGCTGGTGCCAGGGCACAAAACAGAGCCCGATAGAGGTCCGTTTCCATGCCCCCTTTAAAAAACTGCCAGTGCTCAGTACCGGAGAGACCCGGCCCACTTAAAGCTTTGGGTGGACCCATGTCTGGCTTTTGCTACGAAACTATTGTTATTCTGACCCTCTATGCCGCACCCTCGCCTGTCGACCTTGTTTTCGTGTTAATGGATAAAACCCGACCTTCCCAGCTTGCTTATGACCACGGTGTGACAGGCGGACCTGCGCGATAAAGGATAGAACTTTTCACTAAAGGAGAATATTGAAAATCACCCCTTCTCCTTGCAGTGGAGCGCGAGAGACTCTCTACTTGAAGTCGAGACAAAGTTCATGAACTCGCGCAATGAATCAAACTGGTTTTGATTGTCGGTTCAGTTTTATTTTTATTCTTACCATCGGGAAAGTACATTTTTTGCAGACCGTGTTTGCTGTACTTCACCATTTTATCCCCGGTTGCTTCCTGCTTCTGTGATTGACTGCAGCGCAAGGCGTCACCGGCAGCCACACAAACATGTGACAGGTTGTTTTGCATCTGCTCATGGTAATACGGGGAACTTTCCCTGACCTGCCCTGGCCTTGAGCGCATACCTCTGCACGTCTCACGTGTGCCAGAAATGGTGGGAAGGAATCAGTGAGATAAATTGTACAGTATTGTTTGTCGAGTGAATCAGCAACATTTATATCCAGACGACAAGCAGCTCTGAGATAATCAGTCGCTTTATGTGGCAACTTTTGTGATAAGTAAATAAATGTGAAATGCACAAACACAGATATAAAACTCGTAATTGAACAGGCACAGCAAGAAATGGAGCTGCGTGCAATGCCGATTTATAGAATCTGAGCCGGATAAAAACCACAATGTATGGCATTGTAAGGCAGATTTTGTAGGGCCGTCCGTTCCCTTTTATTTGCTACATCTCCATGGGGTCAGCAAAGACCTTTTCTATAACCGACTCACAGGCCTGTACAATCAATACACACATTTTATTTCTCCCAGTAGTGACCTGCGCACACACACACATACAGCATATAATATTTCAATGGTGTATACATTTGACTCGTCATACGTGCTGTGGCAGTGTTTCCTAGCCAAACCTATATCACAATGGCCCAACCTAAACCTCAGTTATTAAGATTCCACTCAGCCTGTGAACAATGGCAACAGTAAGTAACCGACACAAACATCCATAATACTGGCCCAATAGCAAACCAGAACAGCATCCCACCAATAAATACACATTAGAAAAGAGGAAATGCTAGAATCTGGAAAAAGTATCGCACATTCAAACCAACCTATACCACCCCTCTACAGACGGCGGCGCAAATGTTGAAAACAAAGATGGACCATACCATAGCTGTTGTACAAAAATTTAACACCAGGCCTCGAAACCCATCCCAGAAACGTTTGATTGAATCACAACAAGCATTTGCTAATGTCACAGACTCTTGTACCTAAAAATAGGTAAAGAAGCTAACCTGTAACACGGCACACATAGACCTCGTTCTAATTCACAAAATGTGTGATGAGTGGTTGAGGGACTGAACAGGAGACCTACGAGCCTTACCAGTTACAAATGTGTAGCCCGCTCACACACTGTAAAACTACAAAGATAAAAAGATCATGCAACATGGCACACTCTCGACTGTAAGACAAAGAGATGATGGACAGAATGCTGAACACTGGCAAACATTCACCCCCAGTCAGAAATCTGGGTTTATTCCATGTTTGAGTTGCTCGCCACACCATTCCAGTTTAGACCCAGCCATATGCAAATCAGCCTTGACCCTGCTCCTCATGGGAACAGTCCAGCCTTGTAGGAGAGTAGGGTCTGCAATCCTATGATCACCCAGATTTTTGCTTTCTGCTTCACTGGTTTACGACTTTCCCTGGCTGTGGGCCTGCTAATCAGACCCACAGCCTAGCTGTTCTCTCTAATCCAAATTGTACCCAGGTACTGAATTGGCACTGGGCCCTCTCAAGTCCCTGTAACCAGGGCTGAGGTGCACCCAGAAGTCTCCCAGGGGCTGCAGCATGTATTATGCCACCCCTGGACTGACTAACTAAATCTGACACAACTGGCTGCACGACAGCTGGGGCAAGGAGGTGTAAACACCCTTTGCTTTAGATATAGTATTCCTATATCTAAACCTAAATGGACACACAGATCTCCTATCAGTCACTCCTATGGCAGGCCTTAACAATCCTGAAGGCAGAGTGCTTGGAATCGTGTGAGATAGTGCTCTGGCATGAGCTGAGCCTGTCTGCGGCTTTCGGGATCTATCCCTTAGCCGTTTCCATGATATCGCATGCCATATACTCTTAAGTGCATTATAATCCTCGCGGTTATATGCCAACTCCGGTATCGCTTTATCAAAACATGTCGAGTAAGGTGTCATACGAATTGGAATAATAACCCCTCGCCAATTCTGGCGACGGGGTTAGCATTCCACCCTTCTAGAGGGACACGACATGGAGGTAACCTGTAACCCCGGTTAAAGTCAGACAGAGCCTTAGCATCCACAAAATGGATGCTGCCACCGAGACACAAGTCTGCCCTCCTGCTGCTGGGAGTCCTCCCAGAGCAGGAGGCAAGGACAAAGGGTTTCCTGCCAGGGGCGGTGCCAGCACCGTCCCAGACAGGGTTTTGTGTATTCCAGGTAGGCAGGGCTACAGAGGAAGGTGACTGCAAGTGGCACCCCGGTGCTCACTGTGCATAGGCCGGCTTGAACCAGTTCCAGGGGCACACCAGCCCCTGAGCTGGGGAAAGCCCGCCAAAGGAGAGGGGTGTAACCACCCCCCTCCTGGTCCCACCCATAGGGCAGGACTTAGTCGCGTGCCAGCCCCCTTTTCCAAGATAAAGGTAGGAGCAGGCCCCCTTCCAAATTAGATCATCTTTGGAATCAAGACACGACTTTCTACGAAAGGACATCAAGATTTCTTCTTCAAGATTCTCCCTTGTGACTTAGGAGTAGTCACCCTGCATCCGCAGGCACCATCTTAAGAACACTGCGGTCTGCTGCAAGTCCTTCCTCCGGAATCTGACTGCCCAGCTCGACGAGAACCGGCTTCCCTGGCACCTCTGACCTCTACCCACCTCTACAGCCAAGCTGAGAACCGTGGGTGCGACGAGACCTCGAGGGACCGGCCATCTTCAAGACTGCACGACTTCTTCCCAGCACGACCGCCGAGGGATCCTCTGGTGAGTGCTTTGGGGTCCGAGAAGCCCCGACCCTGAGCAGCCCCAGCACCGAAGTTCAGCCTCCCAGCATCTCCACGATCTGCGTGGGGCCCTTCTGCTTTTTGCTGCTCACCGCGTTGTTTGGCTACTAGCCCACTGGCTTGTGGCCTTCTTAACGACGCCCGACGACATCACTGTTGTTGGTCTGGTTGCTCCAGACTGGCCCTTGCTCCCTTCCAAGAGAGGAGCACCCCGGACCCTCCTGGTCCACTCCAGACGCCATTTTAGGTCCACCTGGTGGGCTTGAATTTGCCAAGACTTGTTGCCCCAATCCTGGGTCCAGCGACGTCGAGAGCATCATCCATCGTGGGACAGCTCGTACCTCCATCCTGGTCGCCGACAACGCCTCCTGGTCCATGAGACTACAGAGCCCAGCGTCGCCCACTCACCTAGTCGAGGTGACTACCATCCGGTGCCCTCCTGGTGCCACCTGACTACTGGCTAGTAGTCATGAACTTGGTCCCCTCTGCTTTCAGGTGTCATCTATCTTCGATCCAGGCTTGGATCACCCGAACAATCTTCACTGGTCGCCTGCCAGCAACTCCTTTCCTTCAGGCTCCTGGTTCGTCAACGGAGAATCCCGACGTCTTTTCAGACCTATGCAGCTGCAGCCCCTGGGCTAGGTAACTTCGGCATTTCGGTGCCTCAGCATAGCCTCACTATCCAAGGGTCCCGATCCACTTTCGTTTTTGACCTACCTAGTCGGGTTCGCCCGAGAACACTAACTTTGTCTTTACTAGCTTCCATAGACTTTGTCCCGCATCCCGCGTGAGAGTGCACACTCTGCACCCGAGTTCCCTAGGCCTCCTGCTAGAAATCTAAAGGTTCAGTAGTCCAGCCCTAGCGATCCCAAGCCTCTGAGAATCGTTACTTACCTGCTAGTAATTCGCATTCCACTTTTGTAGTATATGGTTTTTCGTGCCCCTCGGGCATTTGTGTAAATTGTGCGACTTGAAGTATTTTTATAAGAGTTTTGTTGTGTGCTTAGCTCCCTGTCTCATAAAGAGCCAGGGTAGTCTTGTTATAAATAAATACACTGTTTATTTTCATAACAACTTGTGTGGTGTCCTTTCACTGGGTGTTCAAGGGGTAAAACAGCTGGCTTAACACGCCCTCTAGAGTCTTAGCCTTAGACTGCTCGTATCCATGCTACTAGGATAGCTGGTCTATAAGGTTGACTTACAACCAATCATCAATAAGGGTTGTTTGGACTGATACATAGTGATCACTAGAATAGTGAGCACTGCATATCAGGCCAACTTCTCACAAGCCTGTACTGCCAGGCCATATCCTCCCTGGACTGGAAACAATCATCCTGGGACCTGTTTCGGGGTATCAGCCAGGCTAGCTTGACTCCAGTGGCATAGTGAGCACGGGACCCACGTCCAGGCCCGGACTGGCCATAGCGGGCACCGGGCAATCCCCCGGTGCGCCGCAAGGGTGGGGGCCGGTTTTGAGTCCCTGGGGGCCGATTTTGTTAGAGGGCCGTTTTTGCAGCATAGCTTCAAAATCGACCCCGCAACAAAATCGGCCAAAAACCGGCCCTAGAAAAGCGCTCGGCGGCACCTCCAACCTCCCCGAGTGGGAAGGGGGGGGTGGGGGGCGGCCGAGTACTTTGCCAGGGCCGGTTTTGGTTCCCAGTCCGGCCCTGCCCACGTCTGGGCATAACCTTCTCACTTAGGGGTAAAATGCAACACAAAAGGATGATGTGACTGGGATTGAGTGTTTGAAAAGTTTCAACACGTCGTCCCTCATTTTATGGTGATACACTCTGTACTGTAACCATGACCTCGAAATTGATCCTGTGGTAACAAAACTGAAAGGCGACCATTCATGCACTATGCTCTGGCAGTTAGAGAGCCACAGATTTGCCATTCTGTTCTAGTGCCTAATCGCAGTGATGGAGTGACCATCAGCAGGCCAAGACTGGGAACCCCAAGCAGCCCTGCCAATTTTGTCAGACCAGCCCCCCACTGTGCGTAGTGAGCGAGCCAAACTATTGCATGGTGAGTTTTGGGTAGAGGGGTTGAAGGGGTGGGGTGTGTGGAAGTGTGAGGCACTGGCTGGCCAAGGGAGGTTGGAAACGAAAGTGAGTGGATTATGCTGGCTCACTGTTTTTGTTACCAGAGGCCAATATTACAGCATCACTGCAAAACCAGCCCCCAGCATCAACACTGGCCCCCACCCTCCATCCTCCCTGGTAAACACCCGATGCTCGGTCCTTGAAATGGAACATTAGAAGTGCAGTTACCCTATAATAGAGCACATATTTGCTTTTGAGAAGTGTAGGTCCTCGAATTGAGCATGTTGCAACTCTGCTGAGCAGTGCAGGTACCTTCCCTCTCCAAATAAATAAGTGCAGGTACTCCGTATCTGACTCCAATGGCCCTTCTAAAGCCATGCTAACCATTGTATGTATATTGTTAATGTATAGCGCAAATCTTGTCAAAAGCCAGCATATTACTTTTCAGGGTCAAGGCAGAGATAAAGTTATTGACGAAGGGACTGAAAGCTGGCTTCTGAAAATACAGGTTAACTCAACCTGGTGATTGCTGGATGTTCTGGGCTTTGTTAAAGTTTTGGGGCTACAAAGCTGGTCTCTTGTTGGTGTAGGATGACTTCCTGCACTTATTCACATGACTCCTTTACTTTGTAAACAAACTTTGGATCCTCATGGGCACATCTGCTCCTCACATGTTCATCGTACACACCGCACGAGGGGCATCTAGTGTTCCCAGTATAGAAGAAGGTCCAGGGATCCTGTTCCCGGATGGTGTTGCCCAATTCCGTTTAACTAGATTGAGGAGATTGACTTGAGGCACTGGACCTTACCAGCCTTACAATGTAAGAGTGCAGAAAGAAATGAGCATGTACTCCTCTTTATTTCATATTTAATTTCCTATGGTCAAGAAAGAGTCCCAGTTGATTTGTGTTAATTTAGAAATCTTTATTCCTTTTTTAGAACAACCTTTTAGGCTGCGTGCTCCTATTCCTGGGTGTTAATGAAATACATTGTTGGTGTTGCAGCAGCCGACGTGTGTTTCACCCTAAGTGGTCCATAGGACCATGGCTTTCTCAAGGCTTTTGATGATTTAGCAAACAAAGATTTTTGCATTCAGCCAACATTAATCAGTAGGTATTCATCAGACAAGATCGGTAGGTGAAGATATTTCTGTTGGAACGGTAGGCAGGTGATCATGGGGGAATCCCTCGTACTAACGGGGCGGCAGTGTAGCCAAACTACACTGCCATGCCGTTAGTACGAGAGATTTCCCCAGGACCATCCGCCTTTCCTATGTATTTCTATAACACCCTGGAATATGAGGATGCAGCCTAAAAGATTTTTTTTTTAAAAGTAATACGATTTCAAAAATAACACAAATCAACGGACTCTTTCTTGACCATAGGAAATTAAATATTAATTAAGGAGTAGTACATACTCCTTTCATTCTGCACAAGGGGCATCCAGTCTGGACCACACAATTCAACCACTCTGCTGAATACCTCTGTCTGCCCCTGCCTAATCCCCTACAGGATACAAAATAGTTATGGAGGGTAAAGCCTGAATGAATATCGGCCACTGCGTATTACTCAAGGACCCATCCTAGTCCATCGTTATTTTGCTCACCATCCTACTTTACTTTTGACTCAGCTGCCTGTAAATCAGGCTAGACTGTTGCCATTGGAATAGGGTCATGACTGATTTGCATATGACTGTTGAAACTGAGGTGGCATGATAAACTTAAAACAATGTATTGGAATGCAGCCTAGAGCAACTGACTTTGGCTGAGATTAATTCAAGCATTTCATGCATCACCCTGGTTTTTGATGCCAAAGTGTGATGGGTATGCCCAGATGTGGGTACCATGCTCCGTGTCACTGGAACCAAGCTATCTCTGATTGACGAGTCCTAACTGGGTCGAAAATGCTGCTGGGTTGCTTGTGTTCTGGTGCAGGGAGTACCTAACCTGACCGTTCGGGTTGGACTGTTCCCATTGGAGCAGGGTCAAGACTGATTATCATATGGCTTTGGTCCAAACTGAGGTGGCATGGTGTGCAAAATAACAATGGACTGAGATCTGGCTTAAGTGATTTTCAGTGGCTGCGATTAATTCAAGCCTTCCATCCATCACTTTTTGTTTACTTTAACCCCCTACTGGGGTATGGATTAATTGTCGAGTTGTCCACTGGTGTACCCCAGATATTGTCAGGATCACACGTAGGAGCCCATACTCCCTCTGATTCCATTGTGGATCCTACATCCGGTTTCTGGGGCCAGAGAATATATTAAGGCTACTTATGACTTCAGAAGTCCTGCATCGATGCTCTCCTGCTTGAGGTTGTCAAATGCAGTGTACTTAAAAATAACAATAACCATAACAATGGGTTGAGCGAGCGCCTACGCATATTTGTCGAGGTCAGTCTAACGGACATACCCTTGCCCCTTCTGGGTTCCCCGCGCCTCTAAATAGCACAACATTTGGGTAAGAGAATATTATAAGACAGACAGCTGTGTTCTTCTCTCACGAGCCTACTCCCTGTCCCTCGTTTTCCAGGGCACATGGAATCTTATGTAAATCTGAAACCTCTCAGCGTGCAGGCCCTACAAACCCTCTCCAGAATACAGTGTCCTTATGCAACTGGTCCCCCAGCCTGTCCCTTCCTACTCCCTCCATCGCAGCCTGGGTGTCTGCATATGGTGTGGTCTCGACTGCAACCATTTGCAAGCATTAATTAAAAATTATTTGGAGGGCCAGCGACCCGCTCTCGTAATGATCGTTTATAATTGGATTTCAAAGCTAATGGGCTGGCATTACAGCGCTTAATCCGACCATTCCCTGCATTCCAATGCACTGTGACTACGCACGATGGAGCTGAACTGCTACCCTCTCCCCGCCCTCCTCCCCCAGCTTGAGGTTCTCACGGAGAGCTCGCGGCTCCGCAGCCCCCGAGTAGCGGTGCACCCAGGCAGCAGATTCGCATCTTTATCAGGACATTTGCCTGGTGACGGCTGAGAGCACGTGAAACGCGCCCTGCCCCAGGGCAGCAACAGCGCCGAGTCATGAATTCCTGGAAGGCAGGGCACGGATTCTGCGAACTTGGATTTGCGGAATTCTTGCCCTTTGTCTTAAAGTCTTTCCTTTAGGACACTTTGCCAACCCTGTGCATGCGTTTATCCCATAGGTGGCGCGGGGCAGCTGCGACTTGGCCAGGAAAGTAGACATCATCCCGCAGGTCTGGGCTCTGAACGGATGGATGGGTTAGGAGCAGGCAGCAGCCAGGCTAAGGGCTCACTGAGGACTCTTTAGGCCAGTATATTCTGTGCTGCAGGAGCGCCTCTACTTAAGAGCAGACTTGCTTCTAATTTAATTATTTGGGGAGTTTATGATGTACTAAATGTAACCTGTTGGATAGTTCAGGGAGTAAAAGAAAGAAGCCGTGTTGTAGTTGTAGGTGATCTAGGGGAGTATGTGTCTGATCAGGGAGAGTAGATGCCCGTAGGGGGTGATCTGCAGTCCTGGCCCATGGGAATCCAGAAGGCCCGTTTAGAAAGTGAGTTAAATTCCCTTTTCGGGAGTTTTGTAAAGCTCCAGTGGCCGGGTTGGGATTTCAGTGGGCCTGAGGAATATCTAGAACCCAGGCCTTATTTGTTCTCCACGTAAGCAACCTCTGGGTTTCATCCCCTTGAACCATCATTGCTGGATCTGTATAGTAGCGGATGAATGGCATTTTCTGCCTGTGGAGTTAGTGTTCTTTCCAATGTTGCAGCGTACCAGATTGAGATCACCGAATTAAAATTACATCTACAGACGATTAAAAAAATAAAGCTTAAGGGGAATAGCCTGCTTGGAGACCTTTAAATTACTGGCTCAAATTCAAACAGGACTTGTACTGTCTTTCATGCTTCCGAGGTTATATGGATTTCAAACGCATGGCATTTTCTGATGTAAGAAGTTTTCCGGGCACATCAGGCATGATTGAGTGACTGTTGGACAAGGAGATGATGCATTGTGTGACTGACGGGTGGGGAAGAAAGTTCTGGAAGTGGGGAAGAATTGTAGGACAAGAGAATTAAGGGAAACGAGGGCCTTGGATGGAGATTAATTATCCCTTTTCAGTTTTTACTACGAATGAACCCATTGATGTCTGTTATTTTACTTATTTTGTAGCTCTTCAAGCAACACAAGTTCACTTGTTAGCTCTGAGACAGATGGAAGGCGCAAGAGAAATAGGAAAGAGACCAAGACAGGCAAGGAAGAGACATGGCAGAGGAAATGAGGCAGGGTCTTGAGGATAGTGTTGTTTCTGATGATTGATACCTGGGTAGGCAGCTTCAGGCATCTCACCAACAGTTAGGGAGTGAAGGGAAGGAAAAGGAGAAAGGATGGAGAGCAGGAGACTACCGGAGGAAACTGGAGAGGGAAGGAGCTAGTCGTGTGGGGTGGCGGTTAAGAGGACTTGGGATGGCAGAGCTGGAGACAGGTGCGCTGTTCAAGGGATTCAAGGGGAGAAAACAGAAATGCCCTCCCACCATGGGTCGCTTCTTTCCCACTACAGCATGGATTCCAGACTATATACTGTATGTGATGCAAGACTGTATCCCCAAAGTGTACCATGCTTTCACCTCTTCACATTTCTTATGTCCATGTCCAGGCTGGTTTATACAGTACAGTCCCACTGACTCATTAAAAAAAGTCGATATAGGCATGAATGCACAACAGCATCTTTTCTCCTTCACCGATGTGTAGACGCATCTACACACTGGAGCTGCATCATCCATAAAGGCACAATATTAAAATTCTGCCCACATAGGTCAGAATGCACTCATACTTTGTGTCCATTCATACACTATCATGCCAGTGTGTGTTACCTACACACTCCTTTTTGCATCAAATTACACATAAGCAAAGCCTCTTCAGAGCCGTGAAGTACCAAATATATTAAACCACAATTATAGTAATGCAACCATTTAACTCCTGTTTAAGTTACTTTCATTGTTATTGTATGGCTTTAGCCCACCCTTAGCAGTGTCATCACGTGGATTTTTGGAACCACGGAAAATATCTGTTTTGAAGGTCCCTATTTGAATCAACTTTGAATTGTATTACCCTTGTTCTGCTAATTCAAGTGACCTAATACAGAACAATACTTAATTATGTTAAACTTACAAAAACTGGAGCATAGAAAAATAGACAAAACCAGCAGTTGCCAAGACTTTGTTGGACAAATTGTAACCTAAAAAAGGGAATATTGGTGAAACACTTCTCTTTTCTCTAGGATCTAACTTGTTGAACGGTCAGCTGTATTTGACATTTAATTTTGGGTGTAAAAGCCTGCTTCTACCATTGTAGAAAAGACAGAGTGAGAATGACTTGGTGGATGGATATTCAGTGGACTTACGCATACTCTCAAAACAAGACACACGCACATAGACCTTGAAATTGTAGCTTAGATAGACCTTCAAAGTCAAAAATAAACCCCTCTTTACATGTGTAATTTTTGCTGCAATGCTGAAAGTGAAAGTACTGCCCTCAGCATTTTCACTATTGATTGGGAGAAATGTGATCACGCTCCCTTTCATTATCTTACCGGTCTTATTCCTCCTCTCCTCCTTCCATTCATATATTTTCCTGTCTAGACAGGAGACTCTGACTCTGAGTAAGAGAAATGGGATCGCATAGAAGGTCCGAAGTAATGATAATGTTACAGCAAGAGAAATGAAGAGAAAAGGGTGATGGCGATAGAGAACATGAGGTAGCCAGAACAAAGATACAAAGATGTACAAAGAGGGGTAGAGAACATTGAAGAGAACCAGGTAACATTTTAGAGTGATGTAGAGGGAGTGAGAAATTGTGAGCTGGAATTGTAGAAAGAGGCGAAGTCCAGAGAGGTTAGGTACAGAAGTGAGTGGAGAGAGGTAGAGGTAGTGAGGGATACATGTGAAGAGGTGAAGTAGTGAGAGAAGTGTACCGATGCAAGTTAGAATACGTGTGGTGAGATAGAGAGAAGGACAAATTAAGAAGGGAGGTATTGAAGAAGAGGTCAAATAGAGCGATTAGTGAGACGCAGAGAAAGGTAGCGAGATGAGGACAGACAAGAGTTTTAGACAGATTAGAGATAATAGAAAGAGGTGATGTGGCTAAAGAGGTGATGAGGTAGAGGATGTTGAAGTGGAGACAGGCGAGATAGGAAGATGTATAAAGACTGGTAGAGCGGTGAGGGTGAGTTCAAATAGTAGCTGCAGAGTGATAAGAGGGAAAGAACAGGTCAATCAATCAATCATGCCATTTGTATAGCGCACTACTCACCCGGGAGGGTCTCAAGGCGCTTGGGGGGGAGGGGTATGCTACTGCTCGAACAGCAAGGTCTTGAGTTGTTTCCTGAAGGCGAGATGGTCCTGGGTCAGCCGAAGGTGGATGGGGAGGGAGTTCCAAGTCTTGGCAGCCAGGTAAGAGAAGGATCTTCCTCCGGCGGTGGCTCTTCGGATGCGTGGTACGGCTGCGAGGGCGAGGCTGGTGGACCGTAGCTGGCGGGTGGGCGTGTAGAAGGTCAGGCGGTCGTTGAGGTACTTGGGGCCCAGGTCGTGGAGTGACTTGTGTGCGTGGGTGAGGAGCCGGAAAGTGATCCTCTAGTCGACGGGGAGCCAGTGCAGGTTCCTCAGGTGGCTGGAGATGTGGCTGCGTCGGGGGACATCCAGGATGAGTCGGGCGGAGGCGTTCTGGATGCGCTGGAGTCTTTTCTGTAGCTTGGCTGTGGTTCCGGCGTAAAGGGCATTTCCGTAGTAACAGGTAAAGTTAAATAGAAAAAGTAGAGCTAGAGAGAGTGGTAGCATGAAAGAGTAACCTGGTGGTAAATATGAGTCGGAGGTAGAAAGAGAGGGGATGGTGAAGAAGTGAGGTAGAAAAGGAATGGAGAGCTAAATTGAGAGCTTAGGTAATGACAGGGGTGGGCTAGAAAGAGAGGAGTTGGGGAAATGTAAGTTAGAAAAATGAGTAAGAGAGATTTAGGAAAGAGTTGTGGGTGGAGAGTGGATCTTTGCACAATAGAGGTGAGGTATAGTGAGATGGCGAGAGAGGTATGGAGGTTGAGTTAAGGAGGGATTGTAGGAAAGTGGGTTTCTGTTGCAGGAACCCCCCCCCCCCACACTTTTTTGCCAGATTACTGATGCACTTTCCCTTGATGTGCCCTGGGTCCCTGCAAATCAGGTTCCCAGGGCATGTTATTTCCCCAATACTCACCCAAATGACATCTCTGGCCACAGGTCAGCCCCCTGGTAAATGGTACCACAGGTACCCAGGGCAGTGTGACCAGGCAAGACCTCTACGGGATGCAGCACTTCTTGTGCCAACCTTAGAGGTCCTGTACCTTTATACACACACACTGCATTTGCAGGCTGTGTTTTGGTGCATAACAAAGTGAAGAGTCGACATGGCACACATCCCTGTGTGTCATGCCTACAACCCACTACCCTGGCATAGATCAGTCACCCCGCTAGGTGGGTGCCCTATGCCAGTGGTGAGGGTACAGGTGCATGAGCCCTGTACCCCTACAGTGTCTAAGTCAATTCTTAGACATTGTAAGTGCACTTGCAGTGCTGCCATTAAGAGTATACGGTGCTGGGAGCTTGTCATTACAAACTCCATAGCACCATAATGGCTACACTGAAAGCTAGGAAGTTTGGTATCAAACTTCTCAGCACATTAAACCCACACTGATCCAGTGTGAGATTTAATAAAAAAATGCACACAGAGGGCATCTTTAAGATGCCCCTTGAAAAACTACCAGCCTCTGGTGGGTTTCCTGACTGGTACACGCCAGCCTGCCACCACAAGACATATTTCTAGACCCCTAAGGTGGGAGCCTTTGCTCCCTGAGCCCAGAAACAAAGCCTTTCCATGGCGGAGGTGTTCACACCTCCCCCAGGCCAGGAAGAGCCATCTGTGGCAGGGGAGCTTCAAAGGCCTGGCAGCCTTTGTGAAGCGACCCCCAGCCTTTCCTATCAGGAGCAGGCCCCATTTCTGTCTCCCCTCCTTTTCAGCGGGAAGACAGGCGGGAAAAACTAGCCAACCAAGAAGATGTGCCCACCTTTGCCAACTCCACCCCTCTGGTGGGGGGTGAGGTGAAGCCCCCTCTTCAGTGCCCGCCATCTTGCAGATGGCAGGCACTCCCCAATCAGGATTAGGGATTGTGCTCACTCCCCCACGTGAGGTGAGCACACCAAGGGTGTAATCACCTTAAGGTCAGTAGCCCATTGGCTACTGACCCCGAGACCCCTAAAACGCCCCCTAAATATAGTAATTAGTAGGCAGCCCTGAACCAAGAAAGCAGATTCCTGCAACCTAAGAAGAAAAAGGACGAAAGAAGACACCCAGAGAGGAGACTGCAGAGAACAACTGACTTTGCCTAAGCCCTACCGGCCCGTCTGCAGTTTCCGGAGATCCTGCGCCAAAAGTAGTCTTGTCCTGCAGCCAGCGACCTCCAGAACCCCTGGGAGGACTGGCTGCCTTCAGCGAAGATTGGATTTCCTGTGAACAGCATCCCTGTGCAAAAGAAACTCTGAAAACCGACTCTGAGCCTGCTGAGGAAAAAGAAACCAGACGCCTGGAACTACCACTGCACCCGTCGCCTATGGCCCAAGTTTGAGTGGCTCACGGGTCCTAGTGAGGTCACTCAGCGCTCCAGAGTCTGAATCCACCATGGGTTGACCCCTCCAGGGCTCCCCGATGTTGGCTGCAGCCTCTCCACGGAGACCCACCCCCTAAACACGAGTGGCCCCGTAGGTGAAATCCGACCTCAAAAGACACCCCTGCATCCAGCCGCCCTGCCCCTGGAGAAAGTAACCCGAGGTGCACCTATGCGCCCGAGCCCTCCAACTTACCTGCCCAGCTGTTGGTTCCTCCCAGAAGTCTTCCTGGACTGAGCTTGCAGCTAAAAACAAAAATCCCCATTGAAAACCGGGCACCCGATGCCAAAACAGTACTGTGCACCCTGCCACCCCAGCGCCGCTGAGGGTGCACCTTTTGTGCTGGCTTGTTTCCCCATTTGCCCTGAGCTAAAGTCCAGGAGCTCATCAGCAGCCACCAACTGGAGTCCCCCTATTCCCCATTGAATAACATTGGACCTCAACACTCTGCCCACAGCCGCCCTAGTGCCGCTGAGGGTGTAACAAGAGAGTGCATCACTGACCCTGGGGAGCACCAGAGTCTACCCCCAGAACCTCAAATGATATTTTACTGAAAATCCCATTCAAGTCTATGTACTGTATTTACAAATCATTGCATTTCTCTGAAACAATACTGTAAGTCAAATTAAAGTACATTTACTATTGCAATCCAAACTGTTTACAAACTGCATTACTACTGTAAAGTCTTGCTTGGTTCTAGAAAATAAAATAATGAAAAGAATATTTTTATACAAAAACAATCGGTATGAAGTCCAGTCTTTGAATGTGTGAATTAATTTGCTGACTGAGTGTGTACAACAAATGCTTAACACTGTCCTCTGATACTGCCTTAATGCTCGACCACACTACAACAAATAGAAAGTAAGGTTCTATCTAACTTTACCTCTCCCGTCCTTTGGGGTTCCACTGAACTCTTTGCACACTATACCTCACTTTGGTATAGTATATAAAAAAGTCAGCTTCCTATAGGGTTGAATGTGAGAAAGGTAACATAGATGTAAGTTCGATTCAGGCAGGTGAGATGGGAGCATACCAGTGAGATGCAGAGAGAGGGATGAGGTGGATAGAGTGATAAAAGAGAGAGGAATGTATGGGCATAGAAAGTAGAAACAAGTAGAGCCAAAGAGGGGTAGATGAAGAAACAAGGTTGAAAGAAGGGCACAGTTTTAGTGATTGGCGTCGTAGAGAGAGTGAAGTACAACATGGAAAGAGGTAAACTGAAAGAGGAGTATTATGGAAGGTTGAGACAGGAATGGGAGAGGCCAGGTGGATGTAGGGGAGTTAGGCAAATAGTAAGTTAAAGAGGTATAAAAATAGAGCGGACTAAAGAGGAGTGATGTCGGGCATAGTGAAGTAAATGACTGAACAAGAGACAAAGAAAGGAAAGTAAATAGAAAAATAGAGACAGAGTCAGAGGTAGTGGAATGAAGAAGAGAGATTGATATAGAAGAATAGACAGGTGGAATGGAAAGAAAGATCACCTTTCCTGGTGAGATGGGCCTTGAAATGTATGTGACTTGGGCACTCGTCCTTTTTGCCCATGCCTTAAAAACCTCTCCAGTCCTTTGATCTTCCAGCAAGGGACGCTAGCATATTCTGCCAATTGCGGTGAGACCCAGGCAGGGTCCCGGAGCAATTAAAGAGTTTTACTTCTGTCTGAGTTACTGCCCAGGTGCCTGATTCTTCTCCCCAACCCACTGAATTAGTGCATTCTAGAGATCCTTCCTGGTGGTTGTAAATACAGAGTTCTTTCTGCTTGCCTTCCGTTCAACATTTTTGTCCTAGGGAACATTTCCAAGAGTTGATGGACGCTACAAAGCTTTGAAACACTTAATTTGCCATATATTGCGCCAAAAATGAGCCCTTTGCATATTAACCAAGCAGTGTTTTGAGATTAGTCGTATTCTGCTACTTCTTAAATACCTGGTCAATTTTTAGGTCCTAATCCAACCCTGTTATTGATCCAAATAATGAATGCTGCAATCTGGTTTTCTTTTTGGAATTCAAACAATAGTTATTTCCCTATGCGAAGGTAATCATTCTATAGCATCAGAAGCATGAAGGACTGAGCCTCTATGTGCGGTTCAAATTTATAACTTGCATGCTAACACTGATCTTAGTAGGGGCACTCTCCCTCTGAGCCACGTGTTTATTAATAGCTATATGCATGGTAAGCTTTCTTGGGTTTCCTGTTGTTTTCCTTCTTCAAGAGGTTTGGAAGAAAGCCAAGAGTTCTAGTTATGTGTACATTCTTGCTTCATACTGAATGTGGGAGGTCTGGGGAGAGTTTAAGTCCTGCTGGCTTAGAGCGTTGCAATAGCCTCTGACCCCTACTCTTCCAAACCCTGTCCAACCCTCTGGATGCTTTCACCATCTAGGTCCCATTATTAATTACCCATGTAAGGACATAAGTATAGTTATCAAACCATCCAATAAGGGTGGCAATGTGATTGTCCTGTGAAGAGAATACTATAACCACGAGGCCTTATCAATTAGACAAGGGATGTTTTGAACCAATCAAAACTCTGATTATGTAGCAATGATTGGAACTTTAGAACAGTGCTCACTGGTTGGTGGGAGTGTTGAATAGTCTGCATCCTTAAGTACTTAGAGTTTACCATATCCCTAAGATCCACAAATATGCCACCTGCCCGCCAGTCCATCAAGTTGTCTCTTTTAAAGCAACCTTCTTGGAGGAATCATTTATTTAAACTGATTATTATCTGTTCCCATTTGTGAAAGACATGAGCTTGTATATTAGGGACACGGGGACTTAAAATACATTTTTTTTAAATCCATGGAATCAGGTGGAAGGATGATTTAATTATGAGAACTCTTGATTGATAATTTATATACAAGCATTTCACGTATAGACTTAATGGAAGCTGTGAATTACTTTCTCAAAAGAAAACCTTTGCAGTATTATTAACTGTTAGACCTGGCATACTTGGTGTGGTTCTCCCTGACGTTTTGCCTCTACCCCCTGTGTATTTGATGCTTTGTTGAATTTCGTTTTGCTGGCTTTTGCTGGCTTGGATGCCTTGGGCACTTTGCCACTGCTGATCGGTGTCAAAGTGCAAGTGCTCCCAGTATAAATTGTTATTGTGATTGGTTCTCCCGGAATGACATATTTGTTTACCAGTAGGTCCCTAGTAAAGTGCACTACGTGTGCCAGGGCTGGTAAATCAAATGCTACTAGTGGGCCTGTAGCACTGATTGTGCCACCCACATGAGTAGCCCCAAAGTGATGTCTCAGGCCTGCCACCGCAGTGCCAAAGCACAGTTTGCTAACTGCCATTTTGACCTGGCCAGTGTACCTACTTGCCAGTCCTTACCCTTCCCTTTTCTTACACATAGGACACCCCTATGGTAGGCCCAAGTTACCCACCGGGGTGCAGTGTATGTAAAAGGTCGGACATGTACTGGTGTGTGTACCATGTCCTGATAGTGAAATACTGCCAATTTCGTTTTTCACTATTGAAAGGCTATCTTGCCTATAGGACAGCATGGGGAATGCTGTGTAGCATTTTTACAAGCATATCTTCCCATAGGAGCGAGCCTGGTATCCCTGAACTCAAAATTTAGTAACACATCTTTTAGTAAGGATGTTTTTTTAACTCTGTGTTTGAAAATAGCCCTTTTAGAAATTGCCCTTCTATGTGCCTCTGCCTGTTTGTGGAGTGATTGTCTTCCTTTGGAGTGACCGGGGCTGTGGTGGCTTCAGAAGTCTGGGTGAGACAGCTTGGGCTGAATAGGCCAATCTGCATTTGGAGTGGTGAGAGGAGTAGTGTCTGTCCCTGACTAGGGCTGCACCTGCCTTCCACAAAAGACTGGCTCCACCTACCTGCGGTGTGTCTGAGGACCCTGGCCCACATTCACAAAGGAAGAAGTTGTGCACTGGCAGAGTGCACCCAGTACTGGTTTGGACTGGGAGAAGGACTCCTGACACATAGAGAACAAAGACTTTTGGGGACCAAAAATGAGAGCTGAAACCCTTGTAATTTAGATCATCACTTAATCAAGAAGAAACCTTAGCCAAGAAGAAGAGCGCAAGAAAATGAGGACTGGCCTTGCTGTGTGTTCTGGGGCTGACTTACAGTTGCCATTCTGCCAAGGAAAAGGGGAAGGACTTTGCTGTGTCCTCTATTTGAAAAGGAAATCTCCAAGGGCCTGACGAGAGCTGGCCTCCTGTTGTGGAAACTCAGGATCATCAAATTTTCCAAAAGCACCTCTCAGTGGCTGCGTGCATGTGTCTGGACACAGCTGACACCCTTCGTGAGGCTCACATTGCTGAGGAGTACTTCATTTTAAAAAGTCACCGATGTGCCGCTGTGTGCGTGTGTCTGGGCACAGCTGGCACCCTTTGTGAGGCTCGCATTGCTGAGATGTACTTAGTTTGTAAAAATCACCTCCACACCGCGGTGTGCATGTGACCATGTACAGGGGACTGAAGCCGCAATCAACTGCAAGGCCGTCACCGCCACTGGCCCAAGTCGACTACGAGACCATGATCATCCCCGTGTGGTGTGAGGGAATGTCACCGCTGCCGACCTGAGTTAATTGCCCAAGATCAAGGAGGAGAGAGGGAGCGCTGTAACCTGATCGGCTACAGCGCGTCGCCTGGCAACCGAAGTCTCCCCTCAACGAGGAAACAGCTGCTGCTGTCAGAGCCGCTCTACAGGACGTCCAACACGAGGGTGGAAGAGAGCACGGAAACCCCCCCAGGTTACGCTCAGACTCCGGTCCAGAGCCTCTGTGCGTGTCGCCGCCTGGGGCAGGGTGTGAGTTGGGAAATTGCTCTGGTCCTCCTTGCAGAGTGAAGCCTCCACCTCGAGCACCCCTGACGGCCCATACCTGCACATCAGACGAGCTGCGGTACCAGGGGTGCTCCTCGGAGCCTGTTTGTTTCGAGCATTTGGGGGGTACATTTTTTGCATTTACTGCTTGCGGAGTCGTAGCCCCGTAGGGGGGGGGAGCCTGTTAATAACAAAAGAACTGTGCAGGTGACAACAGAACTGTACAGGTGCTAAAGAGAACAGTGCTGGTGATATTTTATTTGCTTACTAAAAGAAATACAGAATCTGCACCTTTATTTTTTACCAAGAACCTTACCAAAGACATTTCATAGAATAGCTAATTGAGTATGTTGGATTTTGTTCTCGTTTTGGTCCTGCCAAGTTAGGTATAGATCACTTTATTTTTCTAAACCTGTGTGGTATCCATTTGTAGTGTTTCACTGTGTTACTGTCAGTGTTGGTACAAATACTTTACACATTGCCTTGGGGATAAGCCTGTCTTCTTGTGCCAAGCTACTAAAGGGGTGAGCAGGGGTTATCTACAGTGTGTTTCCCCCTTACCCTAACTAGAAGCAAGGGTCCCTATTTGGACAAAGGTACCTACCTCTGCCAACTAGAGACCCCCATTTCTAACACTAACACAATAAAATGATTCTAGACCTCATTAATGTCTGCCTGTCTGAGAAAATATTCCTATTTGGGGACAGTTATAAAGGCAAAAACAGAGGACCATGATGGGCCCCTGCTTTGCCCACAGCTATTCTTATGTGTTCATGGGCTGTTGTGAGAAGCAGGGTTCTTGTATGGACCACTTCAGTGAATGGATGGAACATCTCATATTATGGGTATGTTACATTGACAATGTGTTCCTTGTCTGAAAGGAGAATGGGATATAGCTGAAAAGTAAATTTCTGTTTTGAATCAAAACAACTTGAATTTGATTCACAGCACACTTACGAAAACATGAGGTCCACTTCCTTATTCTAACTTTAACCATCTGCGATAACACTATCAAAAGTACCCTGTATAGGAAAGCCACAACAGGAACCAGCATCCTACATGGTATTTATAACCATCCTAGGAGTTTGAAGCAAAGTACCTCCTTTGGGGAGCTGCTCCAAGCCAAATGTAGGTGATGTGACAAAGAATTTTGATAGGGTCAAGGAGGAGAGGACTGAAAGATTCAAAGTCTGATGATATCCTGCCTCAGTATTGGAGTCGGCTACAGAGAGTTCAACAATATTCACATCAGGACCACCTTTTAGTGATTAAAGGCAAATCTGTAGAAAAGCAAAGGTAAGGTTCACAACTGACTTTTCAATAGATACAACTGTGATTTGTAAGATATTTTGCAGGAATTGGCACATCCTGGGATTGGACAATATAATTGGACATGCCCTCAATTCACATCCACAAATTGCATATATGAGAAATATCTCCTTAAGGGATTTTTTAGTTCATAGCCGCTATTACAAATAAGGCTAATTTCCAAACCAACATGTCTGAGACAGGATTTTGCCCTTACGTGAACTGCAAAGCATGCAAAACGTTTGGAAAGTGACCATGTATAAGGTCCCAGGTAGAAAAAAGCCAAAATTTCTCAATTGTTGTCTGACTACACAGTGTATTACCTTGTATGTCTGTGTAACAAACAACACATTAATAGCACTGCACACCCCACCAACAAGCGAATTTTAGAACACACGCAGGCAATAATGAAGGGAAGCCCTTCATACCTTGTGGCAATGCATTTCCAGTTGGCTCATGCCAATAATTGCAGTCTCCTGAAATTCTGTTTACTAGATGAGAGATGAGATAACTGGGCTCTAATTTTACATACATCTGTCCTAGTGAAGGCGCCATTAAATTGTACATTTTATGTAGGATTTGGGTAGGAATAGAAAAGAGTATTGCCTATAACAATTTGCATATGATGGGTCTGATTGACTATTACATTACCTATGTTATCTCGAATGTGTTTGTTTATTTGACAAATGACTGCTTATTTCATGATATTCACCCTTATTTGTATGGTAATGGAATGAATTTTGTTTATTATTCTGGTTCTTTAAATCGGAAGATATAGCACATAGAACTTTACAATATTTTACAATGTCTGACCTATCCCTAATCAATAGGTTCCGTTTTTATGGTCCCTTTTTAGGTCTCGTGACCTATCAATGCGCATGCGCATTGAGAGAAGCGAGACTATAGGGCTTTAAACAAAGTTTAACTAACTGTGGCGATTTGGTGCTGTGCCCGTGCACTTTTAGGTCAATATGCAAGCGCATTGACCTAAAATGCACGTGCACAGCATCAAATCGCCAGCCATCTGCCATGTGTTCCCCAGCAGCTCCGCCCCACAAGCTTCCCTCAGCGTGCGCTCTGGCTCAGCCGAGCCGCACTCCTCCCACACCTCTCACACACAAGTGAAGCTTCACTTCAAAGGCCCCCGCATTTCTCCTCCCCCCCCTCCCCACAGCAATGCCGGCCGTACTTTCACTTTGACGGCCGCAGGCCGTCTCTCGTGTTTTTCCTCCCCCCTCCCAGTTTTTTTTTTTTTAAAACTTGTTTGTGTTGTTGCTTATGCTGGCCGTACTTTCACATTGACGGCCGGCCGTGACTCTCGTTTCTGCCGTGCTTGTTTTGCTCTCTCTCTCTCTCTCCTCAAGTCCTCCGCTGCACTTCTCTCCCTGCCCGCAGCGTGCCCCCGTCTCGCCTTTATTTTTGCTCTCTGTCTCCTCAAGGCTTCCCCGGCGCTCTCGCGCATTATTCCGCCAGCTGCAGCAGTCTCGTTCTGTCTGAACGAGCAATAATAACATCATTTGAGACCAGCATCGCAACCGACCTGTTATTATCCTTCCTTGGAAGAGACTGTAGCGCTATTCTTTAGGATGTTGACACTCTTTTCCACACCCTCCCCCAGGCGTCACCGTTAAATTAAAGTGGTGTGGTAGTCAGCTGTTGCATTTTGTTAACCCGCTCGCGCCCCCAGTGGACAAATACACTTTTGATGTGAAAATCTGCACTTTTATAAATGCCATCCTGCGGGCCGGCTTCGGCCTGGGAAAGGTGCCCGGCTTTGGGGCGGGGGAGCTTTGAAGGTGTCTAGTGCTTGGGTTAATGAACACATTAAATGCTCCTAACGGGAAGTGGGCTCTGATATCACTCCTCCGACTGGCCCACCTGCCCGGGCGGCTATTGTCCCCTTCAGTCGAGCACCATTTGCACAATAAAGAGGGGGCTGTTTGATCAACAAGCTACCCCTCCGTCCCTGGCGCCAGGGAGTCACACACCTACGGGCTCATCCACAGACCCCTGGTGATGGCTTCTGAATACCCCTTCACACCTGCATATCCTACAGGAGACGTAGTAACACAGAGGGGTAGTGACTGCCCCATAACCATGCTTTTTGGCAGGGTAACGCTGCACGTGGTATGTTGCCTGTGAATTAAATCAAGCATACAGGAGTAGTTTATATAGGTCGTATGCGGTTTAGTCAGGTTCACAGCCTCCCGTGTTTCAGCAGATTAGGTGATTTAGGCGGAAGGTGAAAGGGATTTTCCCAGGATCACACACTTTCCCCAAGTGAGAATCCAGAATTACATTCTTGTCTCTTCGTGGTTTCAGACAGCTTAATCACTTTACCTAATGCAGTCCGGCAGGTTTGACCTACTGACATTTAATGGTTAGCAGGGTTGCAAACTTTACTGCGCCTGGTAATTACCCGATACGATAATCATCCTTCCTATTCTAATTACAACCCCTGTGCAAATAGGTGCTTGTCTAGTGTTCACAATTTAACGGGCACTTATAACCAGACCGGTAGCGCCTTGTTAGTACAGATGTAGCATTACTTGCTTGTTGAAAACACTATCCCTTGGACAGCTGTTACAACAAGATGGCACACATTCCACATAATATGCACAGCCTGACACAGCACATCATGTCGAGGTACATATACTTTATCAACACATTTTGTGGCTGCGAACTTTATGGTAAATGTGTCTCTTTGAAATCTGAATGGAGATGTAAGCCATGTTAGTGAATATATTTTATGCTACACATTCTCATACATCAAAACTGCTTAGTAGCACCTTATGTTGATGACGTGGACTGTTACAGAGCGCTGCTTAGACTTTGCGAGCAGATGTTAGTGCAACCTTCCTTTTTGGCAAAAAAAGTACAACAAACCCTTAATTTAGCAATTGATTCAATCAGCTGGTTTACGTATCGCAGATAAAAAAAACATTAAACAATGATCCCCAGTAAAAATACCATTGTCACTAACATGCAGAAACCATTAACAGCGTCACATGAAACACATTAATGGCCCGATTCATAAAGACTTCTGTACAAATGTATGACCTAAAGTGCGTATACAAGTTTTTAAAAAAAACTTATGGTTTTAGTTTTCAGCGCAACAGCTTCCAATTCATAACATATACATTTACTATATGGAACTACTACACTGCCATGGAAACCTGACACTCTACCATCAAAACATAGTTGAGATGACCCATCCAAGGTAGCCAATTATTTCTCACGCCTGATGGCTCTACCTTATTTGTTCGGCAGCATCAAGAATAAAAATGGACCTGGGGATCAACCGATTCATTAAAAAAAGTTTTTGTCATGGGCCCCAACCCAGTTGAAATTGAAGGGGTTAACTTGTTGAAATGGCATCCACCAGGAATAGAAAGAACTAAAGCAGGTGTGTGCCACTACTGATAAGCAGTTGCACGCCTGAGCCCTCCACACACAGGCACACATGCACGCTCTCTCGCACTCACACACACGCATACTCACACATGCAGGCTCTGCTCTCTGTCTCTCCCCCTCTCACACACATGCACACTCTCTCTCTCACACACAGGCATGCACACATGCACATTCTCTCTCTCACACACACACACTCAGCCTCACACCCTCACCCACCCTCACCCTCACACACCCTCCCCCTCACTCCCCCTCACTCACCCTCACTCACCCTCACACACTCACACACCCACTCACCCTCACCCTCACACCCCCTCACACCACTCAGTGCTACAACACATATTGTGTTACAATAGGTGTCACATTTGCGAAAGATAAAACTATTGGCATTGTAAATAACAAAGCTATTAATTTCGCTATTTTCAAAACAAGCACATAAATAAAAAAGTGTCCTTTACAATACCAATAGCTCAAACTTTCCTAATGCGAGACCTATTGCATTGCTGTGCTTCTCTCCCCTGCTGCGCACTCATGCTCTCTAGAGATGTGGCCTAACGACCAGAGCTGCCATCTAAGTCACATAAATACAAAACATGTTGCATTCCAAATGTTATAGGTGTCACATTCGCAAAAGTTATAACTATTGGCATTGTAAATGACAAAGCTATCAATTTAGCTATTTTAAAAACCAACAAATAAATAAAATATTTGTCCTTTACAAGACCAATAGCTCCAACTTTTCTAATGCGAGACCTATTGCATTTCCAATGCTTGTTTATATTTAAATGTGTGTCATTGATTTATGTGTAAGGTAGACAAAGGAACTGTATGTAGGTAGTTGCTATGTTTACCCATTGGGGAGGTGATCGGCATGGATTGTGAAGTTATTTCTGAGGAATATCAATCCATATTAAATTTTCCACATTTGCACAACAATTAACAATTAGTATTGTTCTATATTCTTTTATGAGAAAAGTACGTAGCGCCTCATTGAGACCAAGATGGCGGAAATGTCACTTCTGTGTATTTTGCCACATTGAGGAATTGAATTCTATGAAGGCAGTGGCAAGGATTAGCCCATTACGGGCATGATTGGTGTAGAATATCAAGTCCTTGGCAATTGAATCTTTTTAATGACATCTTTTAGTGAAAGCATTTGCATTTTAACTGTTCTATGTCAGTGCAATATGCTTTATGAGGTGAGCACGCAGAACCTTGATTAGACATCGATGGTTGAAATAATTTGTAGTATAATCATAAAATGATTAATCCATTATGAACATGGTTACAAATATCCATAGGTATGTGAATAGCATGATTATATTTTTATAGACTGCTTTTGCATTTTAGTTGCTGTATGCCAATGAAATGTGTTTTATGAGATAAGCATGTAGCACTTTGATTAGATCAAGATGGTCGAAATATTGGAACCTACCTCTTATACCTCCAAGACCTTTGTTTCTATGCCATGAATATTTGTGTGATTTATTTCACCCCCCTCTAAAGAGCAGTGACCAAGGCTTATTACCGAAATGCGTTTGTTTGTTCCCATGTTTCCTGAGGTGAATATAGAACTATTTGAAGGAAATCCACCTCACTGCTTTTAACTGTGCATATTGGACGTGGAAATCCACTTGCACGTTATGAAGCACCCGCCCTAACAGGGTGTGCAGCTGCAAGTGGAAATGTGGTTGGTGCGAGATATATAATATTTCCTACACAGTGGCTTTCCCCACTTTGTAGCTCTAGTTGGGTCAGGGTGGCCATAGGAAGAGCGTTTTGCTAATAACTTTGCCACTGTTTCATGAATCTTCATAAAACCTTCCAAACACAAAGTTCATCCACCTTAGCTCCTTCCTGCAAAGGTTCGGGGTGATCCATCAAGCAGGGGCCATAAAAAAGGGGAGGTCCCGAAACAAGTTTTCCTATGCTATTTTCCATAGGAATTGTGGGAAAGTGATGCATAATAAGGGCTGAATAGAATTCTACCCAATTTGTCAGAAAGCTAGATCTTTCATCAGAAAATGTGCTTTTTGTAATTTGGTATAGAAATGCCATTTTTAGGAACCTGGTTCTTGGTCCCTGTGTCCCCAGTTTAAAAAAAAAAAAAATATATATATATATATATATATATATATATATATATATATATATATATATATATATATATATATATATATATATATATATATATATATATATATATATATATATATATATATATATATATATATATATACATATTACCTACTGGCAGTCGCCAGTAGGTATATATAGTTAGGATTTTTTGAATAGGGATTTCTGAAAATTCTATGTTGAATAACTTTGGCGTTGATGGACGGAATTGGCTGAAATTTTCAGGAAAATGGCACATTGTGTTTCTGAGCGTCCCCTGAAAGTTTGGGGGGGGGTTTCGTCAAGCGGGGCCCAAAACGTGTTTTTACATTGAGTTTTCCATAGGGCGGTTGGATTCACTTTTAGCTCGAACGGCTGAATGGATTTCCACAAAACTTGGCAAAATTGTAGGGACTGGTAACCCGATGTGCCTTTGCTATGTCTCAAGATATATGCTCCAGTGGTTTTTACGAAAATTAACTTTGAAAAATATATATTGGGCTACATTGGGCTATATATATGTTAGAGCCCAAATGTAGCCCAATGTCGCCCAATGTCGCCCAATGTAGCCCAAAGATGGCCACCAGAGACAAAAAAAAACCAAATGTAGCCCAAATATCAGCCAGATGTAGCCCAACTATAGCCCAAAGACAGAATGTCCCAGAGTGTTCTAAAGAACAACTAGAACGCTAACAGTCTTACTTATGACAAAAGTATGGCACACCTGAAGTCATCTTGATTGGAATAAAGTGGTAACACTTAATACATTTAATTTGAAAAGGAACAAAATGAGGGGTTTCATTTTGCCATAGAAATGTTATATATATATATATATATATATATATTTTCAAACAAAGGAGGCGGCACAACAGGAAATGTTTTAAGTCTTTTTAATCAAGACTTCACCCCACCATATATATATATATTACCTACTGGCGGTCGCCAGTAGGTATATATAGTTAGGATTTTTTTGAATAGGGATTTCTGAAAATTCTATGTTGAATAACTTTGGCGTTGATGGACGGAATTGGCTGAAATTTTCAGGAAAATGGCACATTTTGTTTGAGCGTCCCCTGAAAGTTTGGGGGGGGGGGGGGTTCGTCAAGCGGGGGCCGAGAAAAAAGGGGGGTCCCAAAACGTGTTTTTAACATTGAGTTTTCCTTAGGGCGGTTGGACTCACTTTTAGCTCGAACGGCTGAATGGATTTCTATGAAACTTGGCAAAATTGTAGAGACTGTTTGCCCGATGTGCCTTTGCTAGGTCTAAAGATATGTCCTCCAGTGGATTTTGAGAAATTAACGTTCAAAAAAATATATATATCTGTGACAGCGTCCCGGTTGTTGTGTTGTGTGGGTGATGTAAGTACCAACATGTAGGTACCAATGAAGAGTCTAAAATTCAATGTACACCGTCTCCTCTGTAGATATTTTGTATGTTCTAATATGGGTTATTTAAATGTAAATGTGTGGAAAAGCACTTCATGCTTTAAAGCAATTGTATTTTTGAACTGATTGTTCTTTCCTCTTAGTCCTCCTCTTTGTTTTTTTTCCCCACACTCTTCTTCAGCATGATAGTTGATAAATTCGTTCCCTCAAAAAATTTATATACATAAAAAAATTATATTAAATACATATAAAATATATTTTTCCTTTAAAAGAAGAATACATTTTACAGCTTTTGATATTTGCTATTAAAAAACCATTGAAATTCACTGAAAAAACCATAGGTTATAGACCATATATAGTTAGGAATTAGCATTTACAAAACCTTGAAAATTCACTGAAAAAACCATAGGTTATAGACCATATATAGTTAGGAATTAGCATTTACAAAACCTTATTTTACCCACACAAAACCATTGAAATTCGCATATATAGTTAGTTGCACTAACTATATATCGCGCACCCGCAATCCACTGCTGATCATGTCACATATTACATCATTCATGACATGGTCAGTGACATCACTGATGACATTACTGATGACATCTCAAATGACATCACTGATGACATCACTGATGACAACATCCAGTGACTGTATGTTTCTGTAAAGTTAAAATATGTCTTACATATGGAAGAATGAGTGGATGTATAAGTGTCTGGATGAAGGATTTAGTAGGTGCATGACTGACTGTATGAGTGAGTGATTAAATGTGTCTCACTGAGTGCATGGGTTAGTGACTAAACTGTCTTAATTTGTGCATCATTATGTCTGTTGTTCTTTAAACTGCTGCATGTGTTAATCAGTAGCTATATGAGTAACTATATGGGTTATTGATTGGTTGCCCAAGTATTTGTATGGGAGACTGAGTGTGTGTGTGGGTGGCTGGGAGGTGTATGACTCTGTGCATAGATGTGTGAGCAGTTGATTCACTAGATGTATGGGTTCAAAAGTGCATGTGGAAACAGCTGTATGGGCGGTTGACTGTGTGCATGAGTGTATTGGTGAGTGAATGGATATCTCAGTGCTACATGTCAAAGTAAGTACATATGTAAAACACAGAACATGTGAGAGTTGACATATATAAATAACTGTGCATAAGAGCCAGTGAATGTGTGAGTGGCTGTATGGATCATTGTGAACTTGTATCAGGGATTGTATAAGAGAGTAAATATGTGTTAGTATATGTTTGAATAAGTAAGGTATGTATAACTGTATAGTTGAGGAAATGGAGGTGTGATTGATTCTTTGCATGACTGACTAGGTGTGTGAGTAACTCCATGGATGAGTGACAGTCTGTGAGTGTCTGTTTACACTGAGTGTATCTAAGGTTATATTAGAGTCTGAAGAGGTTCATCGTATTATCACATGAATGATGTCATCAGTGATGTGATCAGTAATGTCAAATGCGATGTCATCAGTGATGTCATCAGTGATGTCATCAGTGATGTCATCAGTGATGTCATTTGAGATGTCATCAGTGATGTCATCAGTGATGTCACTGACCATGTCATGAATGATGTAATATGTGACATGATCAGCAGTGGATTGCGGGTGCGCGATATATAGTTAGTGCAACTAACTATATATGCGAATTTCAATGGTTTTGTGTGAGTAAAATAAGGTTTTGTAAATGCTAGTTCCTAACTATATATGGTCTATAACCTATGTTTTTTTCAGTGAATTTTCAAAGTTTTGTAAATGCTAATTCCTAACTATATATGGTCTATAACCTATAGTTTTTTCAGTGAATATATATATATAGATAGATAGATATAATATACAAAATGTTTTAATACACTAGGCACGGTAGGAGTACCCTGACCACCTTGGAGCCCTTATGGGCCCTCCCTGGAGCCAAAATAAAAACGTTCATGTTGTGGATCCCACTGAACCCAGCGATGCCTTTGATGAGGACCCGACAAGAATCATGTTCAGTCCCTCATGGCCAAAGCCCTCCCCACCCCACCGTGTGGTCCTGCGGGAGTACCACTGGATTGTGCAAGCATTAAACAAATGAAGCTCAGTCAGTCCTACGGCACTTTGGTTTGCCACTTGCCCAACAGTACTGTAGGAGTACTACTAAAAAAGAAAAATTGTGGGAGGTTACACAACCATGGGGGCTGGCAGCCTATGAAATCTGGACCAGACAGGATATGCCCCAAACCACACAGTGATAATATATGCTCAATGATTAAGTTGGGTGAAAATAATAAAAACGATACTGAAAAAAACAAAGGCTAGAGTGACGTTATAGTTGGTCATGGAATTAATATATTACCTTAGATTAAAAAAAAACTCATTCACTGAGAAACCCATAGTTTAAAGTGCCTTTTCACCTAGATCATGTAAAAATATAAAAGTTATTGTAAAATGTAAAAAACTCTGAAGTTCACCAGCTATAGCTTAAGCAAACTATAACGTGCACCCTCACCATGCACTGCTCATGACCTCATCGATTAAATCGTTCATGACATGTTAAATGACATCATTGTTGACCTCACTAATGACCTCTCATGTATCATTATTGATATCACACTGTCCTATAGGGTTTGTGGCCTTTAAGTAATATAGTAGACTACAGGTGTGGGCAATGTTCGATTCATTGTAACAGGATTACCTACCTCCATTGCAAAAAGAACAATTGATGGACAGAATGCAGAACCCCTGTACAGAGATCTGGGCCTAAATCGATAGTTTATTTGCTCCCATGCCATTCCAATTTGAACCCAGTCATATGCAAATCAGTCTTGACCCTGCACCCAATGGGAACAGTCCAGCCTGAATTTCCAGGCCAGGTCCTCCCTGGACTGGAAACAAGCATCCTAGGACCGGTTTCGGGTTTTCACCCCTCATCAGCAGGATAGCTTGAATTCTGTGGCATGGTGAGCATGGGACCTACGTCTGGGCATACCCATCCCACTCGGGGTGACAAATGCAAAAAGAGCATTTGATGAACAGAATGCAGAACAGTATCATACATTCACCCCAGTACAGAGATCTGGGTCTAAATCATTTGTTTGTTTCTCCCCATGCCATTCCAGTTTGAACCCAGCCACATGCAAATCAGTCTTTACCCTGCACCCTTGGTCACTGTGCCACTGGATTCAAGCTAGCCGAAACCGTTTTCAGGATGCTTTATTCTGGTCCACGAAGGACCTGACTTGGCATTTCGGTCTGGACTGTTCCCATGAGGCACATGGTGAAGACTGATTTGCATATGGGTGGGTCCAAACTGGGGTGGCGTAGTGGGGAAAAGAACAATGGATTTAACCCAGATCTCTTGACTGGGGGAGAATGTTTGAATCATTTAGCATTCCATTCATCATTTATTGCAGTTACACTTTTTGCCCTAAGTGGGACGGATATGCCCAGATGTGAGTCCCTTGCTCACTGGATTTATGCTAACCTGGCTGATGAAGGGTGAAATACCCCAAAACCGGTCCCAGGATGTTTGTTTCCGTCCCAGGGAGAACCTGGTTTGGCAGTTCTGTCTGGACTGTTCCCAGGCGGCAAGGGTCAAGACTGATTCCTTTCATTTGTAGCAGTTATACTTAAAATTGCCAGTCATGAGAAGTATTAAGTCAAGAGGTTGGCGGGCCTGTGTTAGCCACTATGAAGACACTTTCTTCTAGGCCCTATGGACTGTACTCTGTAGTACGTTAAGATTCACTACACATTCCTGAGATTGGCATAGTGACCTACAACCTTAAAACCATGCTTACAACTCCAGACAAACTGCCTACTTTCAAAGGTAAGTCTGAAACCTACATTAGATGCCTCCAGCTTTTTTTTGTTTCACTGGGAGTTAATACTTGCACCACCTAGTTTAAGTGATTTGTAAAAAGAGCGACCCGTTGAACAATACTTTTTATATTGTTTTAAGACACCGCTATAACGTCACTCTATCCTATGTGGGGTTTTTTTCATTGCATTTCTTGTTTTTTTAATAGAAGCTAAAATCTTAGTGTCTTGCTTAACTAAAAAGACACTTTAACTTTATTTTTTCCAGTGAATTTGTAAAGTTGTTTTTATTTAAACTTTTATTTTGCTTCTTAATCAAAAACAGGTGTTTTGACATTCCCCGTATGGTGTAACAGCTGCACCTTTTAATTGAGCTCACGGGTACAAATGACACAGCAGAGATCAGTTCCACAATATATTGTATAATAAATGCAACCAACCTCGGTATCTTATGGGTTCATGCATCAATATAATGAAGATACACAGAAGTCTATATACAGATGATGCATGAGGGTGGTCACAGATGCTGATCAAGGTTGACGAGCGATTCACTGAGTGGTCCTCATATATCACTAACTAGGTCAAGATGTGAGAGGCACCAGTGTGCTAGAATTGTCCGCTTTCTCCGAGCAGGTGGTAAGGTCTCTAAGCCAATGGGAATACTTGTGAACATCTCCTCCTATCCACTTTGTAACTATTCCTCTTTTGCGTAGTAGGAGGGAGAGTGCAACACATTTTCAGTTTGGTTAAAAACTACTTTGGCATACTCCAAGTGCTATCAGTGGCAAAATAGGCAGGACTGGAAGGGGCATCACCTGGAGTTGTCTTCAATGTTTTTGCCAGTAATAGTAGACTTGGGCAGGACCAAGCCATATGTAAAGTAAAAACTGCATTGGGGTGCCACATCATCAGCAGTTTGTGCCCACAGAGAGGCCATAGCACATCATGTTAACAGGGGTATACTCTCCTCTGGGATTAAACTGTGACTGAATGAGCCTAAATTAACAGGTGGAGGAAACCCTTTTAATATGCTAAATGTCAAAAGTTTTTTTTTTAATGAGAGCTAAAACCTTCGTCCCCTTACCCAAGTATAACGTCACTTTAACCTTTACTTTTTTCTGTTTGTATGTGTGTATATGTATTTGTGTGTATATATGTGTATATAAATATATAATATAGTGTGTATATTTAGAGAATTTACAATGGCCTTTCCCAAGAATAATATATTTGTAGAAAGGGAAAGGAGAAGGGGAGACCGTGAAAGAGCGACAAAGATTAAACATGAGAGCGTAAGACTGAGGTTAGATTAGTACTATCATTTTTCATAATCCTGGTCAAGAGTTCTGATGGTCAGTTCAGTGGCTGTTTGAGGATCCAATATTAGGTGTTCAGTTGGACCACGGTTTGGTTCAGCAGCCAGAAGAACCATGGTTAAAGAAGAAAGGGCTTGAGCAGAACCTGAGGGAAGACATGAAAATAAGGGTACGATGACCAAAAATGTCTACAAATCACTCTCGTCAAGTGTCTACTAGAACTCCAGAAGATGTACAGGTTACTTCCTCTTTGGCTTCAGTGTGTATACCTCTTTAGTGACCCCATTCACATAGTTCTATGGGGAAGGGAATATCCAGAAGGTGTTATTGCAAAGTTTGGACTTGCCCCTCACTTCATTAATTCAATTTTATGCAGCAATTTGTAGTAATGAAAAGCGCATTTTTGCTAAGACAGTTACACTTGCGATGCATGTAGAGTTCAACAGGATATCTGGCATGATAAATGGTTGGGCTATATAATTTAATTAGAGGGGCTTTACATTGATCTCATAAAGCGCCATGGAAGATTTAACACCGGTGGAAGTCCCAAATCCTACTTGGTGATCCCAATGGTCCTTTTTTTCTTTTAGTGTTTTCTGTTTATTATTCAGGGCAGAAAGCATTACGTTAGTTAAATAATAAAGGTTGTGACATGTTCAATAGACTCCCAAATTAATTCAAAAGCTGGAAAATGAATTTGATGGCTATAAAATACTCTTACTATGCTTTTGATATAAAATTAATTTGGTCTTGAAGAGCTAACGCATCAGGTCTGAAAATTTGTTGAGGGCTCTGCAAAAGTAACTGGGATATTGGACAGTTTAGTGCTCTAAGTCACAATCACAAAAAAAAGTTATATAAAACCAATCCCAAATTTTCAAAACACTTTCCATTTTACATTGTGTTAATAAAAACAACATTGAGATAACATATACCCCTTTTTGCTTTTTTTAAATATTTTTTAAATATGAAAGGTTTTGCTGCAAATGTAAATTTTAGCAGCCTGTTACTTGGAAAATTAAAAGCTGTGGCCTTGCTTGCATTAAAGGTGAAGATACCGTCAATTGCAAAACTAGTAGCAATGAAATTAGCAAATTGGTGGTTTATGGAATGACTGTATGAAACTGGAGGGCAGGTGCTCATACAAGAGAATGTCGACACTCATCTAGGAGGTAAGTACTCCATTTCATGTTAGGCCCTTAGGCTACAGCAACAAAAGATAGGTCCTGTTTTTTTTTTGTTTTTTTTTCATCCTCTATCCAACTGTCAGTACCTCCCAGCTTCCACTCCAGACGACACATGATCATTCTGTTAAATCAATCACTCGCGGCATTCCAGACACCAGCTCAGAGATTAAGTAAATGGAGACGCACAAGATTCTACACACCTCCCTCCAAACAAAACAAACATGCATGTGCAATGCAATAGGTCTCGCATTTATGCAAGTTTAAGCTATTGACATTGTAAATGACAATGCGTTTTTTATTTATGTTTCAAAAACGAAAACATAAATAAAAGGCATTATCATTTACAATGCCAATAGCTCAAATTCCCGTAAATGCGAGACCTGTTGCATTGCAAATGCTTGTTATTATTGATACTTGTACTTCTACAGTTATAAGCCTGGACAATGTCTTCCCATATTACCGCTTTACCTTTTCTCGGGAGAGATGGGTACAGGAAATAAGTGCCCTCTTTACAAGGGATATTGAACTGATGATTTGTAGTAACTGACTTGGTTGTAGTTAATCGACTGCAGAATTAAAGTGAATCCAAGGACTGGATTCCTGCAGGGCACAACATATGTTTTTTGAGAGTATGTGTTTTTTGTTTACAACTCCCCCAGGCTCTATCTAGCTTGCTCAGCGCCTCGAGGGGGAGGGGTGGCCAGGTCACGCACCCCCAGTAATTACCTGCCCTCCAGCAGTTGCCCCAGTAAGTTAGCACAGGTGTGCAGGGCGGTCCCTCTGCGGACAGGACAGGCCCCGATGCAGCAGCTCCATGGAGCAGGTGAGGGCCATACACCAAACACTGAATATTACTTTCAGAATGAATAGGAGGGTAGGTCATAACTCTGTCCTTCCTCACTGGGTCAATGCATGAGTTTCTGCCTAGCTGGGGATGTAGGGGGCAGGGCTAGTAGGTCCTAGTAAGAGGCAGGTACCAGCCTGTCTTTTAGAGCTCTCTCTGTTATACTTTAAATCTATAACAAACTCCAAACATGTGCCCAGCTTCTCAGTATAAGTGTTCCAGTGCACTGTGCAAAAGAGAAAAGCCGTTTCACAATGAGGATGGTGCAGGCTTTTGGAGAGAATGTGGAAGAGAGTCTTAAGTGATAGCACTCTGCAGTATTACCCCCAGGTCCCTTATGTCCTCATCCCATTCATTACAAAGTGGAGATGACCATCTCCCGACAGAAAAAAACAAGAGGAATGCTGGGACCCTAATACTGCCCCTCCCACCGGGAGTACATAAGAGGTACTTACCCAGCATCCCTCCTGTTCTCTTTTTTTTTTTTCTGTCTATCGACAGAATGGATGGTGTGCTGGTGCTTTTCCTGCTCCTGCTGGGCTGGAGTGGCAGTGCTTTTTCTTCACCCCCTGCCCGGCTGCCTGCTTGTGCTGGTGCAGGGTTACCTGGACTGTCTCCTGGCCTGCCGGGCTTGCTGGGCGGCAGTCTCTCTTGGAGCCGGTGTTCTGCTGTGCACTGCGTGCACCTCCCGGTCCTTTGAGGCTGGGGCTGGAGTTCCCAAAGTTACTTCCGGGTCGCGGGCTCGTCTTCCCGAGCTTGGCCGGGTGAGGCGTGCCTCGCTGGATGGGCTCCTGCCGGTGTCCTGGATGTATTGCTGTTGAAGTGGGGGCCTTGTTCCTGAGGTTGGCAACCGCTCCGGGTGAGTCCCGCTTGCCGGGTTTTTGTTTCCTTCCTTGGTGCTTACTGGTGGCAGCACTGACAAGACGTGGGGGCATGCAGTTGCTGGCTATCCTGGGTTGCAGTGTGGATTGGATAGCACATGCATCGCTCATGATGATAATGGTACCCGAACAGTGATATTCCCTGTCATGCTACTGTGTGGTGACGAGCGCTGGGGTGGCGTGTTCGTTGCCGGTGTTTCTCAGGGTCTGTTTTTGACATTATTGCATGTGATGTTCCTGTTCCCGTTGGTGGTGGGGGCCTTGTTGTGCTGTTTGCCCCCGCCCTGGATGTTTTTTTCCCTGTGCTGGTGCCGGTCCTTATTTGCTGGCGGGCTGGCATTATGGGGTTTGCCTGGCTATGCACAGGGGACTCCTGGGGATGCCGGGGTTTGAACCCGGGGCCTCATACATGTGATGCATGCGCTCTGCCAGGTGCACTCCGGTGGCCGCCAGCACCTTGAGTTATGCTTTGGACTGTTTCTTCAGCGCTTGCACGAGATGTGGGTTTTTGTTTTCCATTCCTACTTGTCCTGCTGCTGCCACCGCTCCCCCGCTACACCCGGGGGTTTGTTGCCCTGGTCTAGTGTGCCTTCCGTTGGGTCTGTGCTTCCTGTGTGGTCTCCGTCCTGGTGCTCTCTAGGGCTCTCTGTCTCCGCCCCGCCTTCGGAGCTTGGTTGTCTGACCCGGGGTCTGTTTGGGTGGTGACTCCTTCTTGGCATTGTTGTGTGGTGCCCTGTCTTTATGTGTACAGGCTGCGTGGGTTCGTGTTGTGCCACTATGCCCGTATTTAGTCGCTGGCCGTCTGCCTCCGGGTGCTTCTTGTCCATGCACACAGGTGTTGTGGTTTAGCGCTGCTGTCCTGGTTTTTTACTGTCAGTCGGGCGCTGTGGTTCCAGGTTTGGTTCTTGTCATCTGTGCAGGTTCCTGGGCCCCTCTCCCTTGGTCTACGTGGTTGGGTTTTCTGTCTCTGGCCTGCGACCTTGCCTCCTGCTATCCCCTGCTCTCGTTTGTTCTATGGGGTGGGCCGACTGAGGGTCTTCTCCCTTTGGGTCGCTTCTTCCTACCTAGGATTGGCGTGAGTTCCTGTCGCCTCTGTGGTGGCTAGTTCCTTTTTTCGCTGGCTCTGCCTATGCTTGCTCCTTGGGTTCCCAGTGTTGTTGGGGTCTCCCTGCCTGCTTGCTTCCATATTGCCCTCTGCAGCTCTTGTGTCAGGGTTGCCTCTCGGTTCTTCGACGGCGGCCTGTTGGGGGTGCGACTCTGTTCCCCTCTGCTTCTGGCTCCTCTGCGGCTGCCCTTCCCCCCCCTGCTGGTGGTGCATCGGTGTTCCTGCTGCTTGGGCCGTACGGGGGGGTCGAGGGGTGGTCCCTGTTGACTTCCCTGGATTCCTGTTGGCCTGCCGGGGCTTTCTCTGCTTTTCTATGCTGCCCCTCTGCATCCCTGTTTCTCGGGGTGTCACTGGTGTGGGTGTCCTGGCCTGGCCTTGGGTGTACGGCGTGCGCCTTTTCTTTCTGGTGCCCTTTCCTCCGCTGCGGGCTGGCTGTTGTGTTGTGGCCTCTGCTCCGCTTGGGTGTCCTGGTTCTTCGCCTCCGCTTCCGGGCTTCTGCTTGGTTGGTCGGGCCTCTGTCAGGGTGGCCGTGGGGTCTCGGACGCCAGACTCAAGTGAGCTTGCTCTTCGGCGTAGCTGAGCCTTCTGGTCTCCTATATATTGGGACTCCTGGTTCCTGGCTTTGTTGGTATGCACCTGGTTCTTCTTGCTCCTTCCTGGGTTTCTCCTTCGCTCTGGCCTGGGGCTTCGGGTGTTTGTCCCGGGGCCTTCTGTGTGCTTGAGTTGCTTCTGGGGTCTGGCTGCTTCTGCCCTGGCTCTCTCTGTGCTTGCCTTTGGCTTGCTTCTGGTGTTCCTGGTCGCCCATCCTGGTTCTGTCGCGGTTCCTGTCATAAACACAAGAGGGTCCCTGAATACGAATGCTAGGGGAGGGAGGCAGGGAAAAACTCTGAAATCAAAAAACAGGACAACCTCCCCTAGGTCCAAATATAAAGAAAGGCAAACGCTCTAATCTAAGATTCAAAACATAATCATTGTCCCACACAAGACTTATTTATTTGAAAATCATACGTCTATTTATTTTCTAGAAAAAATTATTTTCATTTATAAATCCAATCCAATAACAGTGAAAACATAGATGTATATACAAACTCTATTTACATTTCAAACTCAAGGACATGCAGCCTACCCACTCACCACTTCAATATCATCACCAATCACACTCACTCAAACCATCATCAATCATACCAATCCACAGTATTTACAGAGTCACACAATCACAGAGGAAAAACATTCCTATATATACATTGTTTTAAAAAAAAAATGGCATACAAAAAGAAAAACATAACAGAACAACAAAGCAACAAGCGCCGACGCGCGTTTCGGAACAGGACCGATATTATCCAATCCTTCGTCAGGACGCAGATTGACCGCCTCGGCATTTCAGTCGGAGCCTCGCCACGATGATATCTGAAGAGACGCGCTAATTCCTTGTGTGCCGAGAAACCTCTCTTTCTCCCTCCTTGGGAAACGTCCTTAATTACCTAGAATATCGATTGAAGATTTTTTGTACCTCGTGTATGCCATCGGCCTCCCCCGGGCAGACTCTGAGGCCCGGCTGTACTGGACAGTACTGTGGGGTGCCTGTACCTATTAACTTCCAACTGAATTAATGTTGGGATCTTCATCCTGGACTTAGATCGACCATCCCCTGGAGTGGATACTGTGCCCCTCTGTGAAGTATCTTCTTGCCATCGTGCATCGCCCGTGTTTTTCCCTCCTTTGAGGACAGGGATATGACCGAATAATGTGATGTGAAGCTGCAGCTTTTTATCAACGAGAAATTTGATAAAAAGCATTGTGAATAATTATAGTCCTTGTATATTGTTGATGGTTTGAAAAATTATTGAAGAATCTCTACGTACTAATCTGCGCCCTGACGAAGGATTGGGTCTGTTTGGGTGCCCACCCCCCTCTGGTTGGGGTGCGGTGCTGTGGTGCTCTTGTCTCTGTGGGGTCCTCCCTCCTGGATGCAGGTAGTCTAGGATTTCCTTCTGCTTGCCCTCTGCCTTCTCTACTTCCTCTGGCTTCTGCTTTGGCGCTTTCCTCTGTTTCTTTCCGGCCTTTTGGGTGGTCTGGAGGTGTGCTGGGGGCTCCCTGTTCCTCCCTTCCCTTTGCTTTGGCCTGGGCGCTGCGTGGGCTCCTTCTGGGGTTTGGTTGGGCCGGCGGATCCTCCTGCGTGGTCGGGTTGCTTGGCTCTGGGCCTGGCTTCCTGGTCCCTTTGGCGTCTGTTGCCCTGGTGGGTGCTGATTTCTTGGCTCCTCTCCGGCGTTGCTGGGGTCGGGCTTTGTGGGCTTTTAGTCTGGGTGCTGTGCGCCCTGGGCCTTTTTTTTCTGCTGCTCCTGCCCTTGCTGCTTGCCTGGCCTGGGTGTGGGGTGCCTGTTCGGTCCTCTGGCGTCTTGGCTCCTGTTTTTTTCTGCCCTCTGTACCTGGTTTGGGGCTGCTGGGTGTTCCCGGTTGCTCTGGATTTCCATCCTCCCTTTTTGGGTTGGGGGTTTCTGGGGGTTGTGGCCGGTGGCTTTGTCCCCGCCCTTGTTGGGCTTGTTCGTTGTTGGTTTCCGGTCTTGTTGGCCTTTCCTTTGTTGGTCGGCTTTAGGCTGGTTCTTTCTGGGGGCGTCTCTGGCCTGTGGTCTTTGCGTTGGCCTCCTCTTACTCTGCTGTTCTGGGTTTGGTGTCCTTCCTCGTTTGGTTGGTGGCCTCCTTCCTTGTTGGTATTTTTGGGCCTCCTGGGGTTTCGGTTCTCTTTCCCCTTCCCTGTCTCTTCTGTTTGGTTGGGGTCTCGCTCCTGTCTGGCTCCTGAGCTCTTGCTGCTTCCTGGTCCTCCTCGGTGGAGTTTTCGTGGGTTTTCTCCTCTGAATTCTCTGGGGCCAGGTCCTTCGGTTTGGTGGTGTGGGACAGTTTCAGGCCTGTGCTTTCCTCTTTCCTTGATTGGTCTTGGTGCTTGTGCCTGCGCTCTGTTGGCCATTTCTTTCTTTGGCCTTCTTCGGGGCTGTCTCGGTTTTGCTCTGTGTCTGTGTGGCTGCCGGGTCCTGTGTGGCTTCCCGGTGGTTCGGGGCTTGGCGGCCTTGTCCAGTGGGTTGCTTCGCCGTGTCCTTCAGTTCCGCTTGCCCTGTCTCCGGTTTCTCTGGTTGGCGGCCTATTGTTGGGGTCCTGGCATTCTGTTGATCTCCGTTCCTTGACTCTGCTGTCCAGCTATGGGTTGCAGGCCGGTTGTTTCCTGCGGTCCCCCTTTCCTTCCTCCTCGGTGCTCCCTTGAGTTGCTGCTTTTGTTGTGGTTTCCTGTGTGTGCTTGTGGGTGCGTAAGGCCGGTTTTCTGCTTTGGTATTCTCCACTTTGTAATGAATGGGACGAGGACAACGTGACCCGGAGTAATGAAGATTACCGGTAAGTAATAGAGCAATACAGAGTGCAGAATAAAGAATAGAGTGTGTGAGTGTATGTGTGTGTGTGTGTGTGTATATGTGTGTATATATATATATATATATATATATATATATATATATATATATATATATGTGTGTATATATATATATATATATATATATATATATATATATATATATATATATATAATATATAATCTCAATATCACGGTCTAGCCAGCCAACGCAGCCATCCAAGTCCATTTACAGTGCTGAGGTAGAGGCCAGTCTTATGGCTGCTGTATTCTGTTGTGCTACTCGTCGGAAAGTGCGTTGATACCTAGTCAGTGGTTGTAAGCGCTATATAAATGCAAATACAATTGAAGAGAAAATATATCTCCTGTTTCAGTTTCCCTTTTTCACGTGGGCGAGCCTCTGCTGTGCGGTCTTTTTTTTCTTGGGGATGTGCTTATCGAGGCGCCATGTAGAGCGGAGATAATTGGGGCACAGCTCCCACGTTATCCAGGCCCATGAGTGATTAGGTAGTCCAGTCCAGGTTTTGCTCTTGCATTCTGGGACTTGTAGTTTTTTTTGTCGATTCAACAGCTTCTTAAAACAGCTAACACTACTAGTTGCAGCCACCAACAAACACATGACTAGATGCAGCAATATCTGCTGAGCAAACTGTATACATGCAAGAAAAAAAAACGTAAGGGGCAACCCCCTCCTCCTCCACAAGCTTCTAAATAGGAGCAATACAGTGGTATCCTACACCGGGCGTCTTACAATGACCAGAGTTGGGGCTGCCAGGGCCCCAGGAAAGATGCAAAAGCAACGAAGAGCAAAGCCCGGACGCCTACCTTTGACTTGGGAGTCGTACTCTGCCAGGATTTCCTTATCCTTCTTAAACCTGTTTTGAGACGTCATGTTTACATCATTGTCAGAAAAGGCAATCTGTTTTCTGACGATGCCCTCCAAAAACAGGCAAAGCTGGTAGGTGGCAAAAAACACTTAGAAGCGATAATCCTGGGTGTTTCCATTGGTTTTATCTACCCTAGATGGAACCGTCTGTGCAGGGGGCTTGGCGAGAACAACACAGCTGGTTACGGAGCTGAAAGCAGACAGCGCGCCCCTGCTCTAGATCAGGGGCGTCTCCTGCAGCACCCCTACCCCGATCACAGGTCTTGCCCCTCAGAGGGGGAACCCCACGCAGCCGCATGCATCGTCATGCCCGCTCCCCGGTGAGGTGCAGGGTCGCAGTCCGGTGCAGAGGAATATTAAACATATATGTGCATGGCGGCCCATGAAGTGGGTGCCATGGCGATTTAAAAAAAAAAAAAACAAAGTAGTCCCTACACAAAACAGATACAGCTCTACAGCGCAAATAAACTGTAGCTGGTCGGTGCTGCCTGCAATGAAAAGGAAGTGACGTCTCAGACCGCCAGCCAATTAGGAGGCAGGAGAAGAGAGGAACGTCGGACAGACCCAATCGCAAGCAGCAGGTGGGAATACTCTCGCTATATAGTTTACTTTAGGTCTAGCCACAGCGAATGCGCAGTCTAGTCTCGAACTAAAAATGGCCATTCCATTGCCAATAAAGCAGAAGGACACTTGTTTGCAATCATGGAGTCTGAAACATGTCTAGCTTACACGTTCACCCAATAACAACAACCTGTTAGTGTACGATACCCAGGCAGTATCACAAAGACCGCAAATAACAGCCACAGAAACTCTACAATGGGTAAAGACTAGTTTCTCCACTCCTCATGTCCAACAAAGAAACAGCTAGTTTGTGGTTACCATTGCGCTAGATACCAAGACATGCAAGCCTTGAAACTTTCTCAGACATGAGACCTTACTATTGCACGTCTGCCCATGCACAATGACCCAATACAATATTCATGCACGTAGGACATTTAGGTATAGAGACCCAGTTATGCAATTGCCAAGGCATGAAACCCACAGGCTTCCTTCACTAAAGGAATTCTCTGTAATCCCTGCATCTACTCAGTCAAGATATCCATGTATCACCCCAACTAAAAATTCCCTTGACCAGACTCTGGCACAAAACCCTTCATCACAACTACACTCATACGCAATGTTCCCAGACCTCAACCTCAAACTTACACACTGTCTTCAACTTCTATAACCAGCACACACATCCTCACAAGGCTGGTGCACTGCACCACAGACTCCAACACGAAAGTGCTGCCGACCACACCAACATACCCCACGCTGTCCCTCCTGCTGGTAAAACCAACATGACTATTCCAGGCCAAAGAAAGTACTTAATCTGCACCCAGTATTGTGCCCTCTGGAAACTGCACCCAGTACCGTGCCCTCTGGAAACTGGACCGGACAAGGCATCTCATGAATAAGACGACAGACTCAAATAAATGTATACTCAAAAATTGATGTAACAGAACAGTTCAGCAATGCAACCATTGACAACAGATCATGTCAGCTGGTAAAGAAGTACTCGCCAAAAACACAAAAGCAAAATCAAAAACTATCAAAAGCAATACTGATTCCATTATCCGAAACTGAATAAAATGTACCACAAAACAATCACAACTGTACTCTACCTCTACTCTATGCTTGTCAAATCTTCAAGTTTGCACACAGTGGTGATTGGCCCCAGAGTACTCTCATCCAATACATGTGGCTATCGCCCACAATACTGTGGGCGAACTACACTGCCCGACATTTTCACTCCAGAGGGCAATTTCTCTTCTGTGGAGAGGATGTGGTCTAATGGCTAGGGTGGTCAACCTCGAAGCTGGGGAACCGGGTTTGAGTCTGGGCAGGGCCGCTCAACATCCTGTGATTCTGGGCAAATCACTTCATTTCCCAGTGCATAAGAAAATGAAGGTGTCCGTCTGTAACGCAACTGGTGCTCCTGTAAAGTGCTTTAATACCTTCAGGTCGAGTCTGCTCCATAATAAAACTCACCTCCCTCCCCACACCCGAAAATGGTACTTCTCCCAAATTGCACATAGCAGGGTATTGTCCAATGTATCGTCTCACAAAAGGGTAATACTCTTCCGCCAACTTAGCACACCATGAGATACTCCCCACATACAGGTAGATAATTTGAACTTCCCAGCCTGTCTTGCAATACCAAGCATTCAGCACACCACAACCTTTAACCATAAACTGCAGTTCCCAAACTACTTGCAGGGAAACTTACTAACACCACAAATGCATTACCAATAAGATGTATGTTGCACATGTCCATATGCAAGAATCACCAACCAAATTATTCCCCAAAGCTAATGAACCTAGTAATTTGTGGGAAACGATGCACATAGATTAATATAAACTTCATGAATGCCATATTACACCATTGATAAGTTAACTGAAGGTCCTATTTTAACATCTCATTAAGACAAACCCCAGGCAAGCAATGAATTGAATTCCGTTCACTTCTGGGCATTGTACACCCTCTAACACATTCATGTTTCTATCTCTTCGAAGATAGTCCTACTTCTCTTTCTGATTTAACCAGGATGTCTTGTGTAGTCTGTCTACAACGTTTCCAGACTGTCCATATCAAGCATCAGCTCATTGCCCTCCTTCATGATGTCCAAGCCTATATAACCAGCTCCTCCACCCTGACACCATGATCTGGAATCCAAGACCTAAATGAGGCTTTCACGAGCAAGTTGCTCTGTTGTGCCCCCAAACACTGCAACCTCTTCTTCCAGCACCAACTGACTCCTGCCAGAGAGGAAAGCCCACAATTCCTGATGCTATGGATTGTCACGAGACCTCGGTCTTCACTTTGACCACAGCGCTAGTAGAAGTCATGTTCCCACCTCTGGTCACTCCCAGCTGGATGCCATAAAATATGTGGAATGCCTTTAACCAGCGCTCTTAAAGATCACAACACACACCAGAATTCAAATGGAGCAATGCGCATCGCAGTGCACTAACATAACGGGACCCATAGGGCCCTCCAAAGGCATGGATTAGCCTGTGCCACAGTCCCGAAAAATCATGTTGCACACTCACCAATGCTTCTTTAAAGGTGACCGTCACTTTTTAAATGAAAAGCTGCCTGATCCTCGAATGGTCTTTTCTGAGTTGTAGTTTACGGCAAAGGATATTTCTCACTGTCTCCACAGTGCTCCTCTTATAACACTGTCTCCATAGCGTTGCCCTAAAATGCTAGGACCATGCAAATCTCCGCTTATTGCGCCCTTGAGCCGGAAACAGCCTTTACAACATCAATTTAGCATTGCAGTGCCTTTATCCAGTGGCGGCTCCTCCGCTATGGCAAGAGGAGCGTCGCCCACTGCTTTGAAGCAGTGCAAAGTAGAAACATAAAATGATGATAACTTTATTATCATTTTATGCTTTGTGCTGCTTTGTGTTCAAGTAGGAGGGCGGGGCTGCGCGGCTCTCTGAGCATGGTAGGGGAGGAGTGGTTGGCCCACTCCCAAGTGCACATGACTGTTTGGCCAGCCCTCTCGGACCACCCAAAACCTTCATGCGCACTTTCCCTGTTCTCCATGAAGGCTGCATTACAGCCTGCATGGAAAACATGCCCAGGCCCCCATTCCCTGGTTGAACATCGAACCAGGACACACAAAACCAATCACAATACTGTATTCCAGTGTTGTGATTATTCAGAGGAGCCGGGCTGTGTTTCCTGGAGTCCAGAGGAGAGCAGGAGCGGAGACGCAGGACTCGGCGTCAAGATGTTTATTTTTTTTTACATTTTTTTTATATTGTGCGCCATGCAGGCCGCCACTGCCTTTACCACGCAATAATTACCACACAAGTTTTTACGACATATAGGCCTATACCACATATTGAAGGTAAGTATGGGAGCTTGGGGGTGGGTTCCGCCCAAAAACATAAAAATGTATATGTAGATATACATTTAAACTAACCTTACTAATACTTATCTTAGTAACACTAATAATGTGTAGTAATGGCATGCGAAGTAAACGCATATCCGGGCTAAAAAACCGGCGGGGTAAAAATGCGTTGTAAAGGCATGCAATGTTTCTACCTGTGTTGTGCCGTCAAACAACGCATGCGCTGGCTCCTTGTCCTTGCCAGACTTGCCCACCCTCCTCAATGGGGTCCTCTTGCACAGCAGATTAAGTTGACACCCCTTGCCAATGGATCTGAGGGTGGGTGGCTGCAAATTAGTCCTCCATGGTTACAGGGCCATCCATCTTGCTTCTCACAGCAGGCCTACTCCCCTATCAGAAATGGGTCCCAACTGCCACCAATTTTACGGTATTTTCACACAGATTCCATCCTAGTCACGCAAATGTTGATGTTGGAGGGAAGATTCTTCATACAAGAGTCTGAAGCCACTCAACTATGAGGTAAGGTATTTATTTCAAGTTGGGCTCTTAGGTTACAGCTACAGGTCCTGTCAGGGCTCCAACCTCCCTAAAACTATAACGTTATACTAGCTTCTGCCCCAGACCACATACGAACATTCTATTAAATCATTCACTCTCAACCTTTTAAATCCTAGCATAGACATATAGAGGTTGGGGAGAGATAGGATACTACAATCTGTCAATGCCATTCCTTGAGGTTTGTGCAAATAACATGGGTGGTCCTTGGTCTGCTCATTTCCACGTTCACTGTGCTATTTAAATAATCCACTTGAACAAACGATGTGGAGCGTCTGACATGCAGACACGGCACGTACTGTATGCTTAAAAATTGATACTGCTAATCGACAACTGCAGAAGTGGTAGAAGAATGAGTATTGTATTAAAACTGTGATCATACATCTGGCAAAGGGTAATAAGACCCACCGAAGTGCACGAAGATTGATATAGCATGATGCAAATGTGGAAAACCTATTTGTCAAAGGGTTAATGGTTCAGTAAGCACAAACATATTGTGAAAATAAAACTATTTGTAGACGAATTTATTGAAAATGAGTACGAATAATTTTCAAGCATGGAAAAAATCTGATATTTGCATGTTAGACACTTGAGGAATATTTGTCCAAATGGTATTTTACCAGGAATCCCTGTCCATTTAAGTTTTTGTGCTGCAAATAAATTCAAACTCTTCAAATTGAATTTCTGCAGGTCTGTAAACAGGGGGCAGTTGTGAGCACCTTATTTAAGATATCTATCTATCCAGGAGGAAACTGGTCTGCTATGTTGGGACTAGGAATGTTGAGAGATGGCAGATGCTTTGACACTTGTAGGCCAACAACGCGTACCTTCATTTATTTTCAGGTGGGTTTTGTATAGTTGTATACTGGGGCTATTTTATTTGTTAGATGAGTTTCCATGGTGATCTATACGAACTTAAGTGGAATGTTGGGTTTCTTTTAGGGCGGTAAGGGAGATTGGGAACTGGGTTTGCCCCAGGGCAACTCCTTCCACTTAGGTGGGATTGTAAGGTACCTAGAGCTATATGTTCTTTCCAGGAGAGTCTCGAAACCCCATTTAACATTTTCCTATTCTCCTGTCCAGCTTTGACGGACGTGGGCTAAAAAGGCCAACTTAGACGTACATTTTCCTAAACCTTTATCGGCAGTGTTGTCTTAAACAGACATACTGGTCATATCCACTTTAAAATGCAGTATCGACCCGTAATTTTCCCTAAAATTTCTTTGGAACTTACTAAATAGGCATGCCAATGTACTTCAGAAAGGCACCTTTTATGCGAAATTTTAGAAAGATTGGCCCGCATGAATCGTAAGAGGCCAGTATGGGCACTTGTATTTTCAAAACTTAAATAAACATTTCTTGAAACCGAAAGTAGTTTGAGTAGCTATCAGGACTGGGTAAAAGTGGTTCTACTCTAACTTTTGATCTTTTCAGATCCATAATACGTGATAATGTAGTGTTCTGTGACTAGATCACTTTATGGAGAGGGAGTGGCATGATAAGCCAAAAGGCTATAAAATGCAGTATAAGAGGTTGTTTGGGAGATTCTGGCATTTCACAATTTATTGCTGTTTGTGCATTTTTTCTGCTTCGGACTGCTTGTAAATGTTTTAACCTTTGACACATTTTTTTAAGACTGGAGCGAAAATATTATGCAAAAGCTTTACTTTTGTAGGAGGTTTTAATGCATTCATATTTATTTGTGCATAATTAACAGCGTGCAGAATGTGGTTTTACACGCATGATCACATGTGTTCACTGACATGATACTAATGTCTGTGAAACTGTTTTGATATGACCCGTTAAAGTCCATTTTTCTGACTTTTGCTAATTGGCCTCAGCTAGGCCTCCAGACTATCTTGTCAAAAATTGATGTCACATTCACGGTTTATAATTTCTGCTACACACCGTCAAACATAGTTATGTTTGTTTATTTCCTTCTTGAAGGAAGCTCTCGAACATGGGCTCAGTATTGTATTTTTCCCAAGGTTTCTTCCGTTAGCAGGTCGTAGTGTATTCAATAGTAACTTCACTGTTTTGGTAACTTGTTTGTTCTGACATCTGTGGATGACATTAAGGCAGGGCAGAGGGTGCTGAATTAGTATTCAGTAGTGGGTTAGTGCTTAAAGCCTGACCACTATTTGACACTCAATATGTCCATGCTCTGGTTTGCTAAATTTATTTTCCTTTGCTCTCACCATGATGAATCTGCACTTTCACAGTATTCCTATGAGAAGATTTCCCATGCAAAGCCTCGTTTTGAGGGTGAGCCAGGTCCCCTATGATGACATGCCCATGTTACTAGTGATTACTCTTTTTGCTGCTGGGGTCTTGGCATTTTCCCTTTGATGTTGTCATTTTTCTGTATTGCTGGCCTGTATGGCAATACCTTATGCACCTGCATTCTAATTAGCCTGTATTTTCCCCTTTGATTTTGTTGTAATTAATCCTTTAAAATGTTCATTCGGCTCTAGACCTATTGAGATGGTCTTTCTTAATTTACTGTATTTTTGATGTGTTGACTTGTACTTTCTCTTGGTACATAGTGCCTCATGAAATTGAGATTTAACACTGTCCCCTATCCACCTACCCGTGGCCGTATAATTGAAGTGTCTTTTGAGGTGTAGGATTTTTAGGGGTACCCCATGCCCACAGTTTTATATTTCCTATTAGTAAGAGAGATAAACATTGAGAACTGAACATGGTATATAGGCTTGTCAGTAGAAGCATATTGTGTAAAACTATTTCACTCCTTGTTTATCTACTTGGCATTTGAGGCCTTAACCTCGCCATCTTGTAACAGAAACATCAGCTTTCTGGGATAATGTTGAATGTGGTCCAGGTTGGCAACCATATTATGTGAACCAGAGCTGTCAATTCCCACCTCTAGCAATAATCCAATCAAGCTGAGATAATGAAACGGCGCATGCCAATTGGGTGGAGACAAATTTTGAGGGATAGAATGCAGCTCTTTCTTTTCTGATTTTTTTTTAATCACAAACTATGGAGATATTCTTCTTTTGTGGAAAAGTGCAAGGGGCTAAAATATTGTGAAAAGTTAAGCTCGGCAATGCTTAATTTGAGCTGGTTGTTGCCGGTCAGGGACACTGGCACTTATTTTTCAGTATCAAACATTTACTAAGAGAGGGAAAAGCCAAACTAAGAAGAAAGACACAAGGAGAGAACTACTTAAAAACTGTCATAAAAGGAGAAAGCAGGAAACCTCGAGTGAGATAATGGGTCAGGGAGTGTCTGGTAGTGGATTAAAGAAGATTGAGGTGAATTTAGGACTATAGGGCTTTGGTATTTGGTGCGCCAACATTTAGTAGCTCTGGCTGCAAGCTTCTGAGCAAAGCTTTGGGCTCCAGCACTCATTCTTTTATAAATTAAGCACTAATGGTTGGTATGCTTTTTCAGAACGCATCAAGATCTCCAAGTGAGAAGTAACTTACTGAGTTCTGTGGCATGTCTCCTCAAGGCTCTCTCATACCTGTAAGGCCATGGAAAAGAAAGTGCTCTACTGAATGTTTCTTAATTTAAAGTGGCTCTGCCCGTTTGAGCCATTATATTGTTATTATTGAACAATAGTGTGCAAAGTTCCCAGAGAAATTTAACCGCTGCGACTCAGATCTGCATTTCTGAATGTTCAACCTTGCAGTCCTCTAACCATATCTAACTTTCAGTTTTTCTTCTAAAGCTGGAATAAAAAGTTTACGCCATTTTACATTTTGTCCCGTAACAGAATGCCTTGATATCTGCTTCAAGTGCATGCTCTTGAGCCTCTTCTGAAGGATATTAAATACATTAACATAGTTAAATTACTTGATACCTCTTATAATTTAGTTTCTTTGCAAGGACATGGAGAACTTAAGTTGCATCCCTCAAGGAACTCCACCAAGGACTGAGAGGATGTCTGGAACACCTGTCCCAGAGGCGTCTGCAGGCCAATGGATTCCTCCTACCATGCATTAAAAGAATGCACAAGATCCTTCTCTGGTCATAGCCTATGCAAATTCAGATCATTTTACTCTTTATTGTTACCACGTCTTTTGGACAAGAACTTGCTGAAACTGAATAGCAACACTGTTGAAAACAAAAAGAAAGCAGAATGCTCTTCATTTCTAAGTATTCTTGAACAGTTCCCATAGCTCAAGACTTTCTGATAAATCGGAAGGTTTGCCTGAAAGTCCATACGTAGTCCGCCCTTAAATTGTCCAAACCACTAGTGTAGGAGTGCACGAGGAGACCGAATTTTGGAGCTTCATGTCAGGAGCAGTTAGATCTGGCAAATATCTAAAGCTACTGGTACGAACCAGAGTTCAGCTCGCGTGGAACCTGTAACAATGAAGCAACTGAAATATTCAGGTTGGAAACAGGAAGACCTACCGTGAATGGGCCAGGGCGCTTCTTGATGTCAAAGAAACACCACTCTATCCAACCTAATGCACCTGGAATCCACCTGCTGTTTCAGACGCCACTCTGCCGCTGCTTGATAGGTCTCTCTCGCCCTTAACTAACGAATGGAAGACTTGCAGCTGTCATCTGCCCCCCTCCCCACACACACATCCCACCTCTCACACCCTTCTCCATTTTATTTGAGTGTTAAGGGGGCTACGGTAAATTTCAAACAGCTGACTGTGGCAACTGCAAGCTGCTCTTAAACTTCTTTTCTCCATATTTTAAAAGGCATAATTCCCCACCTTTGAAATGAGGGGAGATGGGACATACATTCCCTTCTCCCTTGGGCAAGGCAGGAGTGGGACATAAACCACTCTTAGCCCTTGGGCAAGACTAAGGCGTGAAAGAAAGTAAAGAAAAAGTTCAAGGAAACAACTACTGATCTGCATGGGCAAGATGGTGGAGGAGCAAAGAGTACAGAAACAACCCTTGTGGCTCTGAGGCGAGGAAATGCAACTAATCCAGTGCCAACTCTTCAGTGTCACAGTAAAAATGACAGTTCGAAACAGCCTTTTGATTTCTCCCCATGCTTGTGTAAGGCAAATGGAGCATGGAAAACCGTTCCAGGCTTTTTGGCAATGTAAGCGATGCAATAGGAAGGAATTCCCTGTCCTTGTGAAAGGCAGTGGGATTTAATGAGGAACATGTGAAATAGCCTATTCTCCTGCCATTTTCCAAGGCCCTCAAGAATTATTTTGTAAATCCTTACCCTGGGCTGGAGTTTGTTTCTATCTTTTCTCTTCACTGATCCTTCTCATGCCAAGGATTGTGGGGGGTGAAAGACTCTTTTTGTATCTCTTTCCCTGCCTAACACGGAGCAAATATTTGTATAAATGACCAGGCTCAATGCATATCCACTTGGGCAAAATACAGTAGAGGCCTTTATAATGCCCTACAAATATGTAATTGATAAATTAATTTCCTTATATGTGCACATTTATCACACTGCGCTCCCATGAACACCTCCAGAAGCAAGAAAGGAGTGCTCATGTTTTTCCTACTCAATAAAAGACTGTATAACAAACATTGTTTTGGCAGTAAGCTGGAGGGCACTGTTTTTTGTAAGGTAGCACTTTGAAGGGCACCAAGTAATATAATGACTCAGGTGAACACCTGACAACACGAGGGCGGCTCCCAACTCAGGCTAGCTAGAGGAAAGGTATGCAAGGATTTGGGGACCTTTCTAGAGTTAACGAGCAAGTACCAAGCAGGATTCTGTTAGAAACATTATAAAATGGTGTATTATTTGCATTCAGTCTCCCAATAAATGGCTGTGCTAATGTACCAATTATTATCCTTGTTCATTTTTAATACCTTATTATCTTATAATCAAGAACTGCTACTTGCTTGTAAGTCTGGGAAAGCAGCTGGGCTCGACGGCCTCCCAGCTGAAGTGTACAAATCACTGGATGAAGTGATAATCCCATGAATGACCACAGTTTTTAATGAAATTCTGGTAGAAGGGGCCAAACCACCGTTTTCGTGGGGAGAAGCAAATATCACCCTGATTTTAAAACCAGGTAGATTATCTACGAAGTGTGGGTCGTATAGACCTATTTCACTTCTCGATTCTGATTACAAGATTTTCAAAGGGTACTGGCTGACAGATTGGGTGCAGTCGCAGGAGATCTACTGCATAGCGACCAGTGAGTTTTTTTAAAAGGCAGACGTCTCTCTGATCTTACGCATGATCTGATAGGTGCCGTCGATTTTGCCTCTAATTTTACTCTCCCTTCGGCAGCAATGACGTTAGATGCAACAAAAACCTTTGACAGGGTAAACTGGAACTACCTTGCTGCTGTAATTGAAAAATTAAACGTTGGCCCTAAATTTCGCCAAACTATAAATCTCATTTACAGTGGCCCGTCAGCAAGGCTGGTGGTCAATGGTAAATTGACTAAACCCTTCAATATTAAGAGAGGAACCAGACAGGGCTGCCCCCTTTCTCCCCTCCTCTTCAACTTGTATATAGAGCCATTTGCTCAGGGTCTTAGGGAGGAGACAGGCATTTTACCCTGTAAGAGCGACATATGGGAAAGGAAGGAAGCCCTATATGCTGACGACATTCTTATCTTTTCGTCAGGTATAGACTCGTCATTCCCTCTAGTCATCTGTCTAGCTGAGAAGTTTGGGTGAGTATCTGGTTATGAAATTATGAAATTAACGCAGATAAGACCAAGATCATGACCTGGAATCTGCCAAAAGGCTAATATAACACTAAGGAGGAGATGAGGTACCTGGGAGTCAAAATTGTACATAATATAGACAGCATAGCCAAGGTAAGCCTCTCAAATGTCCTTAAAGAGAGTAAAAAATTAATGAGATCCTGGGCCCACCTTCCCTTGACGATCCTAGGCAGAGTTAACTTGACTAAAATGATAATTTTACCCAAAGTAACCTTCCTCTTTAACAGTATACCATTACATTTTGACAAACAAATAGTCGATAAATTCTAGCAGGCAATTAATTCATTTGTGTGGGCCTACAAAGCAACCAGAAAAGGGCGGTTTAGCTCTCCCAGATGTCCAGTATTATGCATGGGCTTTTCAATTAACCCACTCGAGGATGTTGCTGAAATCACCTCATCTTTCAGACAGAGGGAAGATGTATAAAGCCATGTTAGATCAAGCAGGGCTTCCACATGAAGGCTTTCTTTTTAAATTTGGGGACAAAAGATTCTTCAAGAAAGTAAGGCTGAAGGTTTTATGGGGTGCTGCTCAAATATGGGCTAGAATCAGAGCATTAACGGGTATGTAATACTATTCAAGACTAGCTCCATTATGGGATAGTCCGGGGGCACAAAGTTGTTTAAAAGATATGTTGGCTATACCTTTAAAAACAGCAGGGTTACTTACATGGGCAGATCTAACTGAAGACGGTTCCCTCCTTTCTTGGGGTATGCTTAATGAGAAATTGGAAGGGGGCATGTCTAGATTTAGATTTAAATATTTACAGTTAAAGAGCTGGTCTCAGAATCAAAAAACATCAATTGGGCAGGGATACTCCCTAGAAGATTATCTTGTGACGAAGTTAGCAAGGAAGAAGGAGGTATCTTCTTTCTATTGGGCAATCAAGGAGGCCATTGATGGGGATTTTAAACTAGCAGGAGAGCTTTGGGAGGAATCTTTTTCAGAGGCGGACTGGACCGAATTTTGGCAGACTTCCTATAGCACTTTATTCTCAACAGTAAAGCCAGCATGGTTTAGAAGAAATCATTATTTCACCACTCATAGAGCCTACCTATCCCCGGCAAGGCTTTCTAAGATGTCCAAGGATCCACCGGCAAAATGTAAAAAATGCAACTAGGAAAGAGCTCTGGATACGCATATGTTCTGGACTTGCCCTGCCCTTTCGGAATATTGGGAAAAAGTGGGGTCCACTATAGAATCCATCTTAGGATGCCCTGTACCTATTACACTTAGTTTAATAATTTTCGGCATTGAAGATGGAATTATTGGTCCCAAGAGGGGCTTTCTGTTTTTTGCTATATAACTGGCCAGACGAGAAATGTGTAAGAGATGGGTTGAAGCTTCCCCCCTATACATTCGGACTGTCTCTCGGCTTTGTATAAAACATCAAGTATCGATCTGGCTAGACTAAAAAATAGCAGGAAGAGAGCCATCTGGGACCCTCTGGTAAACTGTACTCCAGCTTAGATAACCATTATGATTAGTACTCCATACCATCTTACTTGTCTACCAAATACCCTCTATTCCCATGATTAAGCCTTATGGGTTGCTATCAGTTTGTGCTGGACTCTGCCGATATCACAGGGACCTAGCTACAATTCTTGTCCCTTAAGATCAGGGGAGAGTACGACCACCCTCTCCTTTACAACGAGAGGTCAGCGAAACTGGTAGATAGTCGGGAAGCCACTGGTAGGCGGGCAAAGAAGGTTGGGGCAGTACCCCATTAAAAAACCCTACCTCTCCAAAGTGAGTAACAGTGGCAAACCGCATATCACCTGTAAGCTGGGGTCAGAGACGAATGAGAAAAAAGAAAAAAAAAAAAAACTGCTACTGCATGATGGTTGTATTTCTTTCAAACAGACCACTCTGCGACGGTCTTTGTCTGCTCTGGAGCAGGATCAGAATACCTGTGAGAAAGTTCAAAGGGTGGGTCAGTGAGACTCCTGTCTGTTTTCCTCACTCTGTGACACCGTAGGGTTTCTACACTGGTGCGAGCGTTAAGAGGAGGTGACAAAATTCCTTTGGTAGTATTTTCTTCACTGTGTTTGCAAACATTGGTAAGTTTTTCCTTTTCTACAAATGGGTGGTGTTACTACTTTTTTGTTTTTTCAAATTGTCCCATTGTTCGGAAGTATTAATTGAAAACACACCTGTGCATTCTCAAAGGCCATTTATTTTTTGCTTCGAATTGACAAAACTCTGATTGCAATTAAACCAAACCAGTTAAAGGCTCCAAATTTGGGGGAAAGCACTATGTGTCTGTCAAATGTCGTGTACCGCTATTCAGCCATGTTTTACTTTGATTTATTTGCTTTGCTCTTCGTCTGGGCCCTGTGGACTATTTGAATCACCACAACTAATGCTAAGGAACACACAGGCACATCTCAGAAAATAACTTGTATTTGTGGCTTTCTCATCTGTGCCACCTATCTAATGCCAGCACGTCTACCCTATGTTGTAGTCCGCCCTCCACTCACGGGTGCTTACTTTACCCTCTGCAACCACTTGGCTGGAGTCTGACCTCACATCCGGTTGGCATCTGCATTTGACTGAAGACCTAGATGCCACAGCCTGTCTCATGGAGTGGGGGAGAGAGACCGCACTCCACCAACTCCAAGGCATGTGGGTAGCCTGATGATTTTGTACACCTTTTCATAAATTTAGGGGTTGGGTGTGGTGTGACTACCTTCTTTGCCACATGTTTCGCTTTTTCCTGCTGGTATGGATAAACCAGGCCTTGCAAACTAAAGTCTTGCTCTTTCCTCTCACTTTCCAGGATTGGCAGAAGCTCAACTACGACATATACGCCCTCAGGCAAGCGCGGCGAGAAGTGAGGAACCGATGGAAGAGGATCCTTGAGGATTTGGGTACTTCTGACTTTCATAACATTTGTGTCAGCCATGAGGAGACTAATAGGCATAAATGCTTACATAAAAGGTTTCTTCAAGTTCCCTTTAGTTTCTAAAAATAGGTGAACATTATAAATGATCATTGTCAATCAATTCACTCCATATACAAAATGTTGTTCCCATCATGATCACCTTACAGGCACTGTTTAAATAACCGAGCAACTCCTCCCTTGGTTACTTCTTCTTTATTGTCAATGCCACTGAGAAGCTGAAAACAATGGAAGGCACCTGGAGTAATTACCAGAGGTTCTGATGAATCTGATCGCTTTTGTAGTCTGTGTGAGTCATCCGAATTGGGGTGGATCTGCCCAAACATAGGTCCTTGCACACTGAACCAGAGGGACTCCAACTGCACCACACTAACGCCCAAAAGGCTGAACGTTGCAGTTCAAGTGGCTGAAGGTGGTCTGCAGTTGCTTGTTTGCCTGTTCGAAAAGGGCGGGGCTTAGCAGTCTGTTGGACTGTTTCTATTCGAGAAGGACCAAGGGTGAGTTACATATGGTCTGTGATGGCAAAGATGAATGGGTTTAAATGCCTCTAAAATAATTACTAGTGGTTTAGATAAATTCACTTACTCTCATCCATCATTTTCTGCTACTGCAATCATCTGTTATACAAGGGTCACCTTTACGCAGGGAAGTCTTGCTTTCACCACCGATATTTTCAACTCCAGTTTCAGCCAACTGCCTTCTGGAGCAGTTTGACCTCTCCGATGCTACCAAAACCTGAAGCATCCTTTCCATGCATTGAAATACACCTAAGAGCGTGCTGTAGTCCTCGGACCTATCCCTTGCTGCCTTTGAACAAAAGTATTACTTAGTAATGCATAACTTGTTCTCAACCTAGATAAAAACACACCATACAGGCATTACAGAAATGTGCAAAATATTTCAGACCGCTCATACAGCTCAAATTGTGTTCCCAGCAAGCAAATATATATTGACCTGTACGTCTCCCGCCACCTTTTGGGTACTACTTCCAAAGGAGACGTACAAGTATCCAAGGGGTAGTGACCACACTGTCCTGCTACCCATTATTCTGCATACACCTCCTTTTGTTTCTTTCACACTTGCTTTCATATTTGCTGGGCTGGTTTCGAGTTCCCTTCTACCTCTTCTACCCAGGCCTGCAGTAGCATGAATTAAAATCGAACTAAATCCCTTGCTCCCTCCTGCATCTCTTCCCACATACCGCGCTTAGGAGCACTTCCTTTTAAGATTTTCTTGCAATTTCTTGCCCTGCCATAGCTGAGAAGGTGCCAATCCACAGTCTCCAACCGACTTTTGAGATGGAGCATCTCAGTCCACTATTAAACATAATGGAAACCCATGCAAAAGGTAACGGAACACTTTGGGTAGGCCATTCTGCATTTCCCTACCCTAGCTGTCATCAGCCTGTACCCCTTACCGCAGCCTGTGTGGGGCACCATTGAAAGGCTGGTGTTGATAGGATAGCAGCAACCCACTCACTGTATTTGATGGTGCTTCTGCCGGGTTGGTACCATTTAAGGCAAACAACGTTTCAGGTCTAGTTCACTCCAAAGACCACCCCACCTTAATGCTCACTCATTTTTGCACTAGAATCCTTGCCCTACCACACTCAAGACAATTCTTCAAAATTCAGCTGTGCCTTTCTAATGATGCTCATATGTTGAGATAAGTCCTTACACTTCTCTGGATTGTGATCCTGTACATATCAGTGCGAATTAAAAAGGTGGTGTCCTTTTCCCAGTTTGTGACCGGTAATAGAGTCCAGCTCGTGAAGCTTCTGTTTGCACTCTTCAGCCTAAACTCGTTTGGGTGGGGCACACGAGTCACTGGGTGCCACACATGTGGGTTAGAATCATTTATCTCTGGTATCCATCCTAATGTGGCTCTGCAAACTAGGTCAAGTACACTTTTATCTCACTTGACTCAGAGTAGCCATCACAAGCAGTCCAGGCATCTGATTGAGGGCGTGTGGGGTTACAGACTCCAAATCAACACTACAACTAACAAGTAAATGTCCTGCTCAGTGCTTTTCTTTAGGAAAAGTACTTTATTCACACCAAAACTTAATACAGTACACAAAGAAGGGGCTAGCCCTGCGGGGATGATCACCACAGGGTTTACCACACAGTAAAGAGGAAAGGCTTAGATTAAGCACAGGTACTGACTCATTATGGCTAAATAAAGCAGCTTCCGGGCAGCCTATGACCAGTAGGTCAGTCTGTACTGTTTGCTAGGCTGTTCTGTTATACGAGTTGAGGTATTGTTGGGAAATCTCACAAAGCAGTTCTGTTTAACAAGTCCAGTGCCAGTGTTCCCAGGTGTTGCTGTTAAGGAGAATTCTGATCATGGAAGCACTTGTGGTTCTGCATGGAGTGAACAGATGTGATGGGCTTGCCTCTGTGGCCCCACTTCCTCCTCTACCCATTGGCTGACTGCGGCCTAGTGAAGGCCACACTGCTCCAGCACTGGTGGTGGGGAGTCACCGAGAAACAGGAAATGCAGCAGCCTTGGTGGGGAGGTCTCACTACACCCAATGAAGAGTAATGGGGCATCATATAAGCAGGCACAAGTCCAGGAGAAGCTGGGAAGCCTACTACTTTTACTTTGCTGCACCACTCAAACTTACCTAGTGGGGACACTAGAAATGGCAGGCCAAGAGTGCCACTTAAAAAAAACAAAGAAGCATTGTCCTTAGCAAGAGCTCAAGAAATCAAAGGAAATTGACTTCCCAACAACAGGGGTCCAGCTCTCAGTCCTTGGGCTACATAACTTATGTTCTTGAGGAAGGCACCAGATATCCAGTCTATATCATTCAACTTAATGCCGCAACAAATGGAAGAATCGAACTCTGACAAAAAAATGAGTAGTCCTCTTAAAGAGCAGAATGTAGAGGCAGTCTCAAACTACTCCGGGGAGGGGGGGGGGGAGGTGAGGGGTCAGACAAAGTCTTCTATGAAAAGCATCCGAAAGATGATGTAGAACGGTAGAGGTTACTTGAAGGAAAACTATGGATTATCAGAGAAAATTGATACATTAAGCGAAACATAGGAGCTTGCCGAAGAGTAAATTACAAGACTTGAAAATGCCGTCCAAACACAGAAAACACGCCTAGAGAACAAGCTCAGGGTACTATGGTAAAATGTGCTTCCCAGAGCTGTCTGGGAAATTCAAGGATAAGGGACATATCGTGACCACACCAGAATAGTCTTTTTCAATCTTTCCAGATGTAGCTTTCAGTGCCATAAGGAGGTTAAAGTAAATGAGGGCTAACATTTTAGTTCAAGAAGGTACAGATACCAGTGTCTGTTGTTTGAGTCTCAAACATGAAAATATGCTGAAATGGAACTGTCTGAGTCTTTCAATCACCTGATGAGGTCAGGAGCTTCCCAGTCCAGAACTCACTAATAATTAACTATACAAGATCCTTGCTTGAGGGAATAATTGACAAACTGCTTTATTCTAAAGGCTCGGATAATATCTAGAGATGTTATTTCTCCTTCTAGCCTCATTTGTTTCTTTTCTCTTGTAATGTGGTGGAAGCTTGTAGGAAATAAATCAGACGAAGAACATGAGTACATACAATTTCACTTCTGTTAACGCTTACCTGCGCCATTCGTAGTAGCGTACTCTATACCTTTCCCACAGGGATGCCAAAAATACCGGAAGGAATGGAGGAGCTATCAACGTCTTCACATACAAAGAAAGGGAGGTGAAAAGGCAAGGCGAGAGAAAGTGGGAAGAGGTTGCTTAGTTTTTTGGAGTTAAAGTAATAACTTGAACGTAGAAGCCTGAACGTAAACTGCCTGCTTATCTCTTTAACGTGGCTCACTATTTCAATACCTAAGACAATCCCAAGCCCATATTTTTATACTACAAGACACGCATATACTATGACCAAAGATGAGAGATATACGTTGAAAACAAAAATAGAACTGGCTAAAACTAATTATACATTTGTGTGCGACAGTGGCACACCACCTTACTGTCATTTTAAAGAAAATGAGGGGCTTTCAAGTGATTCAATATGACATGGATAGCAAAGATAGATGAATTGTAGCACAAGCTCTTGTTTATAAGGCTCCTTTTACATTGTTATCCTACTATGACCCTACTGCAGATGATCTTGATGCAGATTAAGCCTCTTTGGGGGGGGTTTAGCATGACTTTGACATACCTAATTCTAGAGACTGGGCAAGTATGCTTTGAGGGCTTGTAATAGGGCAAGTACAGGAGCTGATGCTGTACTGCAAGGTACAAGATGCATGGAGAAAGATAACCAAATAAGCTAAACCAGAGATTCCCATGTTATAGGATCCCAGAGAGTCAGTAGGCTCTATGGATCAGAAGAATTAGCCACACCTTTTCAGCAGTTTTGCTCCAAATTATACATTCACACTCTGGACACCACAAAAGACTTGATGGGGTTGACAGAAGCATTAGCATTACGCATTTGCAGGAGGAGCGAGGAGTGACGAGCCTGGCGTGTCAGGAGAGAGGTATGTATTATATTGTCTTTTACCCCGAATGCTCGCCTGCGGTTGACACTGGATGGCTGCCCGCTTGCCTCTGGATTTCTGAACGCTTGCTGGTCAGCTGCATTAACGGACAGACCGGCTTGGGTGGCTGTCCGCAGCCACGCAAAGCTGAGCCGAGTAGGGCCCGGTGACTCTCATCTGCAGCCCAGTCACTTGTTCTGGCCCGGTACCTGCTCCTGTGCCCTTCCCCCTCTTCTAATGCTACAGGTTTTGATTTGGCTAGGAAATTAGGTAAGGTGGGGCTAGGCACTCGCTCACGCAAAGAGGCCGGGGAGGACAGGGCAGAGGAAAAAGAGCAGTGAGGGTGAATGAAGCAAGGATGAGGTTACAGTGCGTTTGATGCAGCACTAAGGGGTTGAGTGCTGCAACGGGTGGAGGCGGTCAATTTAGGCACGGGTGCGGCCTGCACGCCATCGTTTTCCTCCGCTCTCTCATCCATTCGTCCAGTCTCTCTCAAGTAACCATTCAGTTGAACAAATAAAACGGGTCAACTTAACAATTTCACAACAAACATTCTCACCCCTCAGAAGGGTGAAATAATGTGTTAATCAAGAGAGAAATTAAGGACAAAATAGGCCTAGGCTGACCAAACGTGTCTGAGAAATTGCACAGATAGGAGGTTCCCAAGCCACTGGATGTATGGTCCATTGCGGCCTCAGAAAGTGTATCCCATAAGAACTTAGGGATGTTGCCATTATCCACATCCACTACCCAGAGCAAGGAAAAACAAGCGCAAGGTTGCTGAAGGCAACGTAAACTGTTCTATGGACGGTATCACAAATGGGTTATAGCTTCCTCAAATAGCATCATCCGAATCAGTCCATTCTATAAAAACAGGCATAAAAAGGCCCTTATAGATCGCTTCAAAAATCTGAACCATTGATGAAATTTCCATTAATTAGCAGGAGCCATGGCCAATTGAACACTATAGCTAGCTACTGTAGTAAAAGCCATGCCATTCCACCTGCCATCTCACATGAAGGGCACCGAGCTCTTGCACCTGAACTGCTGCTTGGGCGACTTAATGTCTCAAGGGCACTAAATGTTCAAGAAGCAGAAGATGCCCTTGGAGTGCCGCAGCTAACATCGTCGTCACCAGAACCAAAGGCATCAACATCACACCAGGTATTCCTAGAAACCATTCCGGGAATGTCATCCTATTTCTAAATTTGGTACTGACCAGGTCTGGTTCTAGCAGGTGGGCACGGCCCAACCAAACATGACTTTTTGCCCTCCCAGTCGGCAGAAGAGGCCATGAGGACGGCCCAACGTTTGTGATGCTTTTTAACTTTGTTTACATTAATTATCAATCTGGGGTAACGTTGTCACCTTTCCAAAAGAAAATACCGGCTATTTGTTGTAGTTTTAAGAGTGTTCACAGGCATGTACATGATATTAAGTAGAACTATGAATAAAATTGTATGTATGCATTTGTACCATGACTTTTCCGTCTGTTTTTACTATATTTAATAGGCAGGTATCTTTGCAGCTCTAGAATCCATTCATGAACTTTATTCGACAATTTAAGTCATAAAAGCGTACATAGAAAAAACAGTATTTTAAAATCCATTACAATTCATACAATAAATATTAAAAAGGAATTAAACTACAATAGACTATTGACGAATATCAGCTTACATGTTTAAAATCAATCTAATCAATATACAATTCTTTGAGGGATAAGTTACACAGGGACTCACAGCTAAGGCTAGATCATCATATAACTGTCGCTATTTGTTTCGCACGAATTACCCAAGCCCATTTTAGGAACTTAGCCATAGCAACAGCAATTGTAGGGGTTGGGTCAGTACATAAAATTCTAAGAGCCTCCTTATGCCTGTGTATCCCAAGCAATTTACATATGGGTTTAATCCACATCGTTCTAGGGCCATTGTACATGGGGCAGAAGTAGAGGAAGTGGCTTATAGACTCTTGTTCCTCCCTACACATTGGACACCTGTCATTACCATTTTTTCCTGCCCAATTTGCTGTAAAGGACCTTACTGGGAGGGTGCCCACTCTCAGCTGAAAATAAAGCTTGCGATCCAGCTGTTTCCCAATTATATCCCAATAGGGCTCCAAGGTCAGGTGGGTCTTAATATCCATAAAACGACCTGTCAGGTGCTGGGAGAGACCCTCTGCCCTCTCTTCTGTAATCACCATCTCCCAGTACTTTTTTTTAAGAAGAGCTTTGGAGGGGAAAAAAGCATTTTCCGGATCTTCCCACAATTCCCTCATTCCCAATTTAAAAAGTAAAGACTGAATGGCCTTTAACCATTGTATTTTTCGAGAGGAGTCCTTGTTCATTATCTCCCTCAGGCCCTGAGCATAGTGGCTTAGTTTTTCTGTGGTCCATAGGTGGCGCCAATAAAGTAGGGGCCACAAAAGGGCGACGTCCTGCACCGCTTTTTTTCCAAGGTCCCACATTAAGGGTGTTAACGGGGTACTTACGGGCACGCTAGTAACTTTTCGTAGAAATTCATTTTCAGCTAGCGTCAATTTCCCTAGGTCTTCAAAACCCCAAAGTTCGGCACCGTAGAGGGCCGAACTTAGGACCTTCATCCCATATACTTCTAGTAGGGGGCTAATGGGCCTTGTCATGAAGAAGAGAATTTTTTCAGAAGAATGCCTGCCTGCTGTCGATGTTTTAAGACTACGATGTCTAATTGCCTAGACCACCCCAGGTCTTTCTGGAGGGTGACCCCCAGATAAGTGAAGGCATCTACATGCTCCAATTGGGAGCCATTCATATTTATCGACCCTTTATAGGGCCTGGAAGTCCCATATGGTTTACGGCCCGTAAGGACCATAAACTTGGTGTTAGCCATGTTTATTTCCAGGCCCCTGTCAAGACAAAAATCTTCATAGCGCCGCAGCGCTAGTTGAAGCCCACTAGGTGTTTTTGAAATAATGAAGGTATCGTCCGCAAACATGAGGATCGGAACCCGCTCACCACACAATACAGGGGCGTCGGTCGGGACCAGGGAGAGAAAATCTGCAACCCCGTTCACGAAGAGCGAGAACAGGGTCGGTGCCATTACGCACCCCTGCCTCACTCCCCACTCTACAGGGAAGGATTCCGTAACTTCCCCCTGGCGACCCCACCGAACTCGGGCGAACGTACCCTCATGTAAGCGGACGATTAGACCCAACAACTCAGGTGACATCCCCTGCCCCGCAAGAACTTCCCATAATGTATTTCGTGGGACCAGGTCAAAGGCCGCTTTTAAATCAACAAAGACGGCAAACAGAGTACCCTTTCCAGGACCACGGTACGCCAGTATAACATTATAAACCGGAAGACCTGGTCTATGGTACTTGTTTTTGGGCGGAAGCCAGCCTGGAGGTGACTCAAAATATTGTCATTATCCATCCAGGACTGGATTTTGCCCAAAACCAGCCGTTCCATGATTTTTTGTATGCAGTCAATTAGACTTATTGGTCTATAATTGGCTGCAAGCGACTTGTCCCCTTTCTTAAACACCGGCACTATTTCAGCCCCCTTCCAGGATTTAGGCACATCCATACCTTGGGCTACAGCATTAGCCACATACAAGATGTAGACCCGCCATCGCCCTCTATTACTTAGAAATAAATCTGCCGGAACACAATCCATGCCAGTGTCACGACCCTCTGTAACTTGGTCCAAAGCCCTATCCACTTCCCCTAAATTAAAAGCAGGCTCCTCATAGAGGGTATGAACGATAGAACCTCCACTTTTTTCAGAAGTGCTATTAGCGTATTGGGGCTGGAAATAGTCAACCCAAGAGTTTCGGTCAACATTATTTTGGGGGTTTTCACGGTGCCCTCCCCTGTCCCATTTAAAAATGTCCCAAAAAAGTTTAGGATTCTTTGCATTACACGCCACTTTTAGGTCCTGCCACATACCCTCTTCCCATTCCCTTTTAGCTTTATATCGCTTAGACCTATAGTTTGCTCGAGCCTGTTTTATAGTACACATATCTTTGGATTTTAAGGCTTGACGCAGCTCAAACCTGGTTTGACAGCAGGAACCGTCATACCATCTCTAAGGTTTTTTAGCTTGTGCACCTCTTTTTACTGAGCTAGGTTTGCAAAAATATGTTTTTAATTTAGTAATAAACCCATTATGTACCTCCAACAGAAAATTAAGGGGAGATCCATTCAGAGTGGCTGCCTCAATACCCTCTAGGGCCCCTGCCAGATCTTCCTCAAGGTTATCAATAGTATCCTGTAGATCTGCAACTTGGCCCCACTTGAGATGGCGCTCATCGTTTGCCAGAACTGAATCTGGAGGGGTATTCCCCTCATGAGGATTAACCACTTTGTGTGTACCCAGAATAAATGTTGCGGTCAAAGGATTGTGGTCGCTCTCAATACGAGTCACCACCTCCATATCAACAAGAGTAGACCACATCTTCAAGGGGACGAGTAAATAATCAATATTACTTGCCCTAATTCCATTGTCAAAAGTTTCTTTTTCCATTTTATCCGATAATGTGCGCCCATTGGCTGCTCGGAGCTCATTTTCAATACATAGGCCCTTTAGCTGAATTGCGGCCTCTGTCCATTTTCTTATAGGTTTAGTATCGAGCTGAGGAACTCCCCACCTGGCATCCTCATCCTCCGTTAAATGTATGTCGTTCAAACCTAAAGGTTCAAAAGTAGTATTGAAGTCGCCAGCAATTAGTGACAGTATATTGGGGGGAGTCGCCTGGAGTAATTTGTCCAGTTCAGCTACAACTTCAGATTTCTTTCCTCCCTGGAGCCCCCTCGCATAGACATTATAAATATCAATTACTAAGTTAGCAGGGAAAATAAACCTGACACCAAGAATATCATTACTCACAACTGAGAGCTGTTGGGTTTGACAATTTAGGGACTGCCTAACCCACATCACTAAACCCCCCATAGGACGACCATGACTTTTCTTAATAGCGGGCACAAAAAAATTCAAGTATCCTACTCTAAACATTGGTTCAACTGTCCACACCTCTTGAAACAGGCAAATGTCAAAACGATCAATGAAATCTGCCCAAGCCTGGGAATTTAGTTTTGACCCCAGTCCCGCAACATTCCATGAGGCCAACGCTGTATAACATAGGGGTCCATCAGATGTTACGTCCGATTCGCCCCTTAAATGGCGACCCCCCGTGCCAAGATGTGCATTATTGTACTTGCCCAAGAGCAGATATACATTTGGCACCACAATAGTCGTATCACATGTATCACTTTGACCAGTTTCAACCTCCCCTATTTCCCCGGTTTTTAGAATAGACTCTTGCTCTATACTGGTCTCTATCTCCTCCCTTATATCCCCTACTCTGCTACCCTGGGTAAACCTTTGCAGTTCATACTGTCAATCACAGTCCCCTAACCCCGACAAGGCCTGAAATCTATTAAACAACCTTAAGTTCCCTATAGGGCAAGGGTTTGATGCAGGTCCATATGGGAACATATCCCTCTCAAAGGAAACCGGAATCGGGGGGCCATAAAAATATGCTAAGGGTAGAACGTGTATCCCATTTGGTTGATCATTATAAGGCCAATTACAAATGTAGTTTACACATTTATGATCTTTAAAATTAATAACAATGCAGTCTCCTGCCACCGTCTTGCAGCTCCTGCCTATCCAATTAACTCTCCTAACCCCTAGTATATCCACTCGTGCATTAACTGGCAGAGGGCGGTTCTTGTTAAGCCAGAAGATGCATTTGTGTTTTAGATCTAGGTATGATTCGCGTTTTCCCTGGATTACAGGTGGAACCCCTGCCAAGACTACCACAAAGGGGGATGATTGGGGAGGGAGGTCAATGTAGGGTAGGGAAGGTTCATTATAAGTTCTGGGTAACACAGGCAAATTTTGCTGTCTAGCATCCAGCCTAGTAGTGACATCCTGATTACTCTCTTTACTCGAAGGTATCACTCCCACCCCTGTATGTTTGGCCACCTGGGGTACATCATTCCGGGCCAATGAAGTTTGGGGCACCTGGTTAGCATCTTTTTGGACCACTAAAGTTTGAGGCGCCACACTATCTTTGCATGTATTTCTCACCCCTGACGAGGTAGTGGGTTGAGAATTAATAGTGTGCGCCTTATCAGTAACTAGGGGTGGCCCAACTCCCTGTCCTGAGTTGGCACCACTATTTGATCTAGTTGAACCATGGGCTACAGGCGTTTTCGCTCGGGCAATTTGACCACTAAGCCTTGGTCCTGCCTGTTTCTGAGTTGTTGCCAAGTTCAGCTCAATGCACACTATTCTATTTTCTATCGAGTCCAACCGCTCATGCAATGGGTGGCACACTTTCTTGAAAGTACTCTCCAGTTTTTTCCAAAATTAAGGTCCCAAGTCCAAATCAGTCTTACCGCCCCTAATGTCCAAATGGCTTTCCTTCCCATTATCATCGGCCATGCCATGTTGTGGCGGGCTATTTGATATAGTTACTATTGGGTCATCGACAGGAACAGTATTTTTGCATGACCTTGCTTTTTTCCCTCCGACATTAATTTGCGGTCGGGACGCTTCCTCTGTGTCTGCGCCCTCCCCTTCGGCTGAATCATAGTTGGTTTTACTTGTCCAGCTGATCTAGTTTTTATATTAGGTGAAGATACTCTCTCTGTATCATTTGCAAGTGTACCATCTCTTATTGAATTTTCGCTTGTATTCAGGGTGGTTACTGCCTGAGGCGAAAGAATAGTTACTACCCCCGACGGAGGAAGTGTACCCTGGTAGTCGATATGTGAGTGTATTGGAGATCTGGCATCTGCCAACGGTCCCAGCGAAGACCTTTTGTGGAATGATGTATCCAAGGATAGTCTTTTCTCAGTTAATTCAATATCCTTAGCAAGTGCGGTAGATACCCTAATGAGAAAGTTGTCTAGGGTTCCCATTAGTGATCCACCCGTAGATTTCCTATTGCTTGGGCCAGCATCTGGTGGAGTAGTCATCCTTAATTAGTCCTGGATGTTACTCAGTGCAGTCAACAAGTAGTATCGGTAAATGTCAAATGTCACACCCCTTTAATGTACAACAACACTGACCTTTTGAATACAGCAGCAGGTCTCAGAGGGGTGGCCCGTCCCGCCCTTGGCCGGTCTTGAACGGGCTTAAACGGGCCCGCCCTTGACCTGGGCTTCTCCCGGCGCCGCCTGCGCGCGTCCCGCGATGCGGCGGTGAGGTCCGAGATTTAAACGCCTCCAGGCGCGCTGAGGGGGCGTGTCCCGAAATATGGGTGCCGGGGCTCCTGGATGATGTAGTCTCCCCGCACAGCGGGCGCGCCTAGAATGGAAATAGGCGGCGGCGGGGGAGACAGCTGGCAGCAAGCACCGGGACCCAGCAGGAAAGAAAGCAGCGAGGGCAGACCCATCAGAACGCAATAAGCAGCCTCCTCCACAGGGTGAAAATGCGCAAACAGCAGCAGAAGTGAGGTCCGAGATTTAAACGCCTCCAGGCGCGCTGAGGGGGCGTGTCCCGAAATATGGGTGCCGGGGCTCCTGGATGATGTAGTCTCCCCGCACAGCGGCCGCGCCTAGGATGGAAATAGGCGGCGGCGGTGGGGGAGACAGCTGGCAGCAAGCACCGGGACCCAGCAGGAAAGAAAGCAGTGAGGGCAGACCCAGTAGAACGCAATAAGCAGCCTCCTCCACAGGGTGAAAATGCGCAAACAGGGCTCTCGAATCTATTTTAAAGTGTTTTCCATTTAGATTTGCTGTTTGAATTAGGTACAGACAAGGGCTAAAAATTCTTGCTTTAGGTGGTTTTGCTAATTTTCGTACCAGCTGGGACATTAAAATACCGGTTGTGCCAGTAAAAACAAATCGGCCAGGTGGCAACCCTGTCAGGTGTAATTAAGGAACCTCTAGAACCAATTTTAAAGTGCATTTTTTTATAAATACTGTTCTAAGTATGCACTGTAAAGGAGTAAAATGCTGACTTTGGGTGATTTTCTCTATTTTTACACTGGCTGAGACATTAAAATATTCATATTGGAAGAAAACGGCAATATGGCAACCGTACCTCATGTTGGACGCAAGCTGCAGTTAGGCGGTGTGTATGGGGGAGTTGGGACAGGGTGTTACCTGCCAATGATGCAGCAGGTACAGTGGCACCGGATCCCAGAGCTCTCAGCGTCCCTTTGCAACGCAAATATCCAACATAAAGTGTATTTGTAAAATTATAGTTCACCCAAGGGTATCTTGGCACTGAATAACAGATGTTTATTGTTATCCAACTCAATGGTACTCATTTTGTTGACTTCAGAAGGATAAAAGGCTGAGTGAACCCACCAGGATTTGAACCTGTGACTGAGGTTGAACACAGCCCCCTTCAGTGGACGCATTAGTCCACCAGACCCAGGTGTTTCTGTTTGTGGATTCTGAAGGCGTTTATGTATTTTAGTATGTGTATGATGCTCACATAACATACTGTAGGATGTGGCATACATTATAATATTCCCATAGTGGCAGTGCATGCCTCATTGCATAAGCAGCCACAAGGTAATCATAAATGTCTGACCATTATCTAAGGATAAGTGTGGAATTATCCTCTTCAGATGAACCCATCATTTTTCATGTAAAACTAAGAAACACGATTAATGATAAACTCAGCACCCTAATGCAAGTCTTATCTAAAACAGACATTTTTCAACGTTCTGCTATTGTATTAGTCATGTTTTATTTTGGCTTTTATTATAACTTCAGCAATGTCAATTATTGTGATATTATAAGGGTTAAGGTCGTGTGACATCACTTCATAGGAAGATTGAGGGCCAAAGGTCATATGATTTTACTTCTTGTGATGTCATTAAGGTCAAGGATGTGTGATGTCATTTCCGCTACCACTGGCGTTTTGGTAAATCAATGTCCATGTGTAACTCTAGGGCTTGTAGCCTGCCTTCAGAATTGTTATAAATTGAGCCCGCATTGGCCCACCCAGACGCACCTTTGGCCCACCCAGATAAAAATTGGCAAAGTGCATGGAACATCTCCTTACCATCTAAAGAGCATTGCACGAACACAAAGAAGGGTTCATTTATCTTCAAAGCTCTAGTTGAGGGAGGCATGCGCCCTTTGAATGGCAGAACTCCATCAGACAACCTCCCTAAATCAACTTTTAGAACCTACCATTGGCAAAGTACCATTGTCTATATGGCGAAAAATATTGAAGCATGGCACCTTATCGTTTATTTGAAAATCTATAGCCGGATTGAATGTGATCACAGCCCACTACTACTGATCTTGGAGCATCCAAATCCGAGGTGTCCTGCACCTACCTCAAACATGTAAGTGGCCCAAATATTGCCCTGAAACTGAGTAGGAAAAAACATAATTGACATCAATGATAAATGCAACATAAAGACTTTATGGTGTTTTGGGAGGATGTATGTCGTTACTACGCATGCTTTTACAACGCATGCCTTTACCACGCAACTTTTACAACACAAGTCGTTACAACGACTTGCGTTGGGGGGCGCTGGATAGTGAATAGTTTAATTTACTATTCCAACTCCAGTCCCCGTCGATAGTAGGGAAGGTTTTGGATAGTAAATTAAACTATTCCCTATCCTACAGCGCCCCCCAACGCAAGTCGTTGTAACGATTTGCGTTGTAAAAGTTGCGTGGTAAAAGTTGCGTTGTAAACACTGTTTCCCGTTTTGGGAATGCGCACCCCTCTGGCCAAACTTGGGGCAATCTCCTAAGACCATTGTGATGTCACTGTCTATCTGTGGGATTGATATGTGTTTTCCTTTTTGTGCATTTGTCTAAGGGTTACTTGTCACCCACCTGTGATCTGTCAATTAGTTGTTTCAGGCTTAGGTCGCAGGGCCTGCTTGACAACATATTTTTGACTTTGGGCTGATGGGAATGTCATATCAGGTGGATTCGAAAACAGCGATGCGAATTTGTTGTTATATGTACATATATCATGGCATACATCAACATCATATTTTTCAGTATTAACACTGGTACATACCTCGGTTGGGAGGAAAAACAAAATTAGAATTGTATTTGAACACTCTTCTCTTGACTGCCTGGATTGGTACATTGTGGATGTTTAAAGCTAAAAAGGCTGTGTCCTCCGCCCTGAAAAATCAACATGTGTCCAACAATAACAAACTGCTTTTCCGTGATAGCAGGAAGTAGAATAAACAGCTGATAACATTTAAGAAGCACTACTCGCAAAAGCTCTGGCAAGCTCTAGCAAGCTCTACTGGATGCAATACACTTAAGAAAACCCAAGAAATTCTGTCCGTGTGCAAGATGAGGCTGTGAAGGTTCTCTAAAGAACGTGGAGCTGAACATAAGGCCATAACTTTAGATAGATAATTTCACACCGGCTCTCTACCAGAAAGACGCAGTCTATGCATTGTGCAAACGAACTGCCTAGCTTTGCAGAACCATTGTGGCTGGATATTACAACCAAAACTTCACAGCGGGAAAGCAGTCTTGAAGGTTAACACAAACAGAAATGCCAGTCTAGAACAACAACTTCTGTACCATTTATTACCTGCAACAGCCACCCCAAAGTCTTGCAATCGCATAACCACTTCTTCTAGCACTCTTCCCATTACTCAATCTCTGGGTCAACGCACGAATTCAGCAAAAAGGAAGTCACTCTTGCAATTTAAGCCCAAAAGTTGCGCAGAGTTGCCAGACTGGACAAACGTTCCTCAGTTCCACTGAATACTATGGTCCATTGCCCTAACTCGATCTTTCAGTAACATCTGGTCTCCTGAGGCAATTCCAACCCCATGGAGAAAATCAATAATTGTGCTGTGCCTTTACACAAGAAAGCTGCAAAAAGAACAATTGATGGACAGAATGCAGAACAATGTCATACATTCACCCCAGTACAGAGATCTGGGCCTAAATCAATCATTTTTTTTGCTCACCATGCCATTCCAGTTTGGACCCAGACATATGCAAATCAGTCTACACCCTGCAGCCAATGAGAACAGTCCAGCCCGAACTGCCAGGCCAGGTCCTCCCTGGACTGGAAACAAGCATCCCTTGGACCGGTTTCGGGCTTTCAGCCCTCATCAGCCAGGATAGCTTGACTCCAGTGGCATGGAGAGCACGGGACCCATGTCTGGGCATACCCGTCTCACTTGGGGTGACCAATGCGAAAAGAACAATTGATTGTTTGGTTTTGCTTTGTTCGCCCTAAGTTGGCAGGGTATGCCCAGACGTGGGTCCCTTGCTCACTTTGTCTCTGGATTCAAGCGAGTTTGGCTGATGACAGCTGATTAGCCAGAAACCAGTCCCAGGATGCTTGTTTCTGGTTCAGGGAAGACATGGCTTGGCAGTTCGGGCTGGACTGTTCCCATGAGGCACAGGGTGGCGGAGTGAGCTAAATAAAGAATGATGATGGATTAAACCCAGATCAGTTGACTGGGAGTAAGTGCTTGAAATGTTCAACACTCCGTCCATCATCCCCCTTGGTTTTGCTTTACACAAGAAAGGGCCTATAGTGAAAGGGAAACTATTTATCCATTTCATTGTTTGACGAAGTGGGGAAAAGTTTTGAGAAGATGCTACTATCTAGCCTGGATCTGTGACTGGAAGAAAAAGATTCAATATCTCCATTCCAAGTTGTCTTCAGGAGAGGTCAGAGCACAGTGGACCAAGTTATTAGATTAAATCTTATCTATTCTAAATTCACACACCTCAAAAAGTCATCATTATATCTGTTTTTCATTGACTTCCAACCCACCTTCAATAGTGTTGACCACCCCACACTATGCAAACCCTAAAGGGGCTGTGAGTCCCAGAAAAGATATTAAAGCTATAAATTACACTCCATTCCGGTAACACCACCCGAGGAAGTATACCACTGATGTGAATATGCGACAGAGACTCCAATACTGTAAGGCTGTGGTTCCCAAACTGTGCGCCGCGGCTCCCCGGTGCGCCGTAATGAGGTGCCAGGGGCGCCGCGGGCACACTGTGGGAAATTGCGACCAACAGCCCTCAGTCGTCCGTCATTCGGCGGGCTCGGCTTGGACAGGAGTGAGACACACACTTAACGTGTAACTGTGAGAGTGAGCGCACATAAGAAGGAGAGAGAGAGATGAAAAATAAAAAGACAAAGGCACCAAGAGATAGGTAAGTGTGACAGAGAGAGAGGCAACGACACAGAAAAACAGAGAGATCAGGACAAAAATAGGGAGTGTGAGAGAGAAAGTCTTCGAAGAGAATATAGAGCACTAATTTGTGGAGTTTTATATAGCGCGAACTTGACCCGAAGGCACAGAGCGCTTCACAAATTTTACAGATTAAGGTAGACATAGAGATCAAAACAATGGCGGTACGTGAGCAAGACATAAGACGGCATGATTATCAGTATCAATATGTTTGTTATGCTGTGAGACAAGACTTAAAGATATGTTTAAACATTGTGCTGTCTCATTTCCTGGGACAGAGAAAATCAAGTAAAATCTAAATACCTTTTAAACAATAAATGATAAACAATACATTAAATTGTACAGATACGTAGTTTTGCATACAATGCAGGTCATGAGAACATGAACCTCAGTTTGGATCCTGATTTAAAATATAAAAGGTAAAAAAAAAATAGAATTGTGGACACCCAGGCGCTGTGGAGGACATGAGCCTGTTTGTTAGAAGAGCGCCTAGCTCTGTCCTGAAAGGGGGGCGCTGATGGGGGGGGTCGTAAATCTGTAGGGAGGGAGGTCCATCGTGCTGGCAATGTCTGGGGTGGGGGACTCTGTAATTACTGCTAATGGGCCCAGATGAGTGGTCACTGCTAAGGCGCGAACTCCATCCGAAGGCATCAGAGCACTTTACATTAGCACCAGTTGCGTTACAGACGGACACATTCATTTTTAGGCACGGGGAGATTAATGATTTGCCCAGAATCACACGGTGTTGCGCATCCCTGCCGAGACTCGAACCCAGTTCCCCAGCTTTAAAATCAGCCGCTCTAGTCGTTTAGCCACATCCTCTCCTGGTGATCCGTGAAATGAATGTCTGATGGTGAAACGTGTCCCTCACCACTGTTCGGGGCCCTCAATCTATGTCATACCACCTTGAGCCTATGACTGGATGTTTAGACTCCGGTGGGAGAAAGCACCCCCAGGGGCAGTGTAAAGTATTAGGATGGGAGTTGAGCAGGGCAGGGTCCTGGGGGTCTCGGGTGTGTTAGTTTATTTTATTGTAGCCCTTCCTTGGGGATAGCTCATCCTCCCTGCCCCACCCCCCCCCCCCTCGCAAGTGGAGGATTGTTTTTTGAGCGCCATGAGACACCTGCAGGTCTCTGACAGAAATACATTTACTGAGAGACACGTCCTTCATTATTGGTGAAACGGGAATCAGCAAGTGACATTTTTCCTTGAAGACAAACAACTCTTTCAGAGATGGGCGTATCGTTTATTCTTCCACGACGATTTACTTAAAAACTATAAATATTATTTTTCATTAGAAACCTTATGATGAGACTAAAAGAACTATACCAAGTGTCTTTGGAGTTACCTCAAAGGCAGTGAAGTGACTGCTACAGAGTTAAGATTTTTTTTTCATCTTGAGGCTGAAGGCAAAAATGGAGAGCTTGATGGGGACCCAGCCCACTTAAAACACTGGGTAGATGGGATCTGGTGAGCCATCTTGGGTTCATCAGAGCCATGGGCGTCCGCAGAGGGGGGCAAGGGGGATTACTTGCCCCACCTGGATCGCCAGTGAGTCCTGTGTGGGGGAGAAGGGTGCAAGGCAGAGGGGAGAAGGATGCAAGGTAGAGAACGGTACAAGGCGGAGGAGGAGAAGGGTGCAAGGCAGAGGCGAGAAGGGTGCAAGGCAGAGGGTAGAATGGTGCAAGGCAGAGGGGGTAGAAGGGTGCAAGGCAGAGGGAGTAGAAGGGTGTAAGGCAGAGGGAGTAGAAGGGTGCAAGGCAGAGGGAGTAGAAGGGTGCAAGGCAGAGGGAGTAGAAGGGTGCAAGGCAGAGGGGAGAAGGGTGCAAGGCAGAGGTGAGAAGGGTGCAAGGCAGAGGGGAGAAGGGTGCAAGGCGGAGGGGGAGAAGGGTGCAAGGCGGAGAAGGGTGCAAGGGAGAAGGGGAGAAGGGTGCAAGGCGGAGGGGGAGAAAAGTGCAAGGCGGAGGGGAGAAGGGTGCAAGGCGGAGGGGAGAAGGTTGCAAGGCAGAGGGGAGAAGGTTGCAAGGCAGAGGGGAGAAGGTTGCAAGGCAGAGGGGAGAAGGTTGCAAGGCAGAGGGGAGAAGGGTGCAAGGAAGAGGGGAGAAGGGTGCACGGCAGAGGGGAGAAGGGTGCACGGCAGAGGGGAGAAGGGTGCACGGCAGAGGGGAGAAGGGTGCACGGCAGAGGGGAGAATGGTGCAAGGCGGAGAGGGAGAAGGGTGCAAGGCGGAGAAGGGTGCAAGGGAGAAGGGGAGAAGGGTGCAAGGTGGAGGGGGAGAAAAGTGCAAGGCGGAGAGGAGAAGGGTGCAAGGCGGAGGGGAGAAGGGTGCAAGGCAGAGAGGAGAAGGGTGCAAGGCAGAGCGGAGAAGGGTGCAAGGCAGAGCAAAGAATGGTGCAAGGCAGAGGGGGTAGAAGGGTGCAAGGGGGAGGGGAGAAGGGTGCAAGGCAGAGGGGAGAAGGGTGCAAGGCAGAGGGGAGAAGGGTGCAAGGGGGAGGGGAGAAGGGTGCAAGGGGGAGGGGAGAAGGGTGCAAGGCAGAGCGAAGAAATGTGCAAGGAAGAGGGGGTAGAAGGGTGCAAGGGGAGGGGAGAAGGGTTGAAGGCAGAGGGGGAAGGGTGCAAGGCAGAGGGCGGAAGGGTGCAAGGGGGAGGGGAGAAGGGTTCAAGGCAGAGGGTAGAAGGGTGTAAGACAGAGGGGAGAAGGGTGCAAGGGGGATGGTGATGAAGTTAAAAATGTGTGCCCCCTGGAAACATTTCTGCGGAAGCCCATGATCAGAGCCCACCCCACATAAACTTCTTGTAACGCCACAGAGCTCCTTGAGCCTTTCTCTAGCCTGGTTACTTTTAGTGAGAGTGCTTTATACTTCTCTATGATGGTGTTGTAGGCATTGACATGTACTTTATAAGATCTTTGTGAATGCAAATAAAGTTTCATGATAGTGATGGGTACTCTCTGAATCCTTCATCGCGTCTAGGCTTGATTCTTCATGTAGACCAGTGGTTCCCAAAGGGGGCGCTGCGGCACCCCGGTGCGCGGGTAAAAAAATGGTGGGGAGCCATGGCCAACTGCCAATTTGGACAAGGGAGCCACGGGACAAAAACGTTTGGGAACCACTGCTGTAAGGCTTCAAACGATGCGTACTAGCACCAACTCCTTTTAATTGCTCCATAAATTACGTTGTGAAATCTCTACCGAATCTCAATCTAGACGTGCCCAAAATTAGCATGAGCCGATCCCAATACTACTCTTCACCGATGATGTGGTGTTAATGGCCATACAGAGCTATCAATGCACCATCTACTGGCAGGATTTGAGTCCTTCTGAGCTACCAGAAGTCTAAACATCAGTGTTGGGAAAACAAAATATATGATCCTTAACGAAAAAAACAAATTGAGAGTGATCTTCCATGCCCGCAATAAGCCTCTGGATCATGTGTCCACCAATGACTACCAGGGATCCAAGAGCAACAGTACTCTGGCACATCAAGCTGGAGAGATTGACAAATCATATGGAAAGCACTCAGTAGACAATGCAATGTTGGCACACAAAGTGGAAGCAAGGACAGCAAGCACATATGGTGCACAAATCTGGTGGTATAGAAAACCCCATCTATTCAAATCACTGCAGACAATTTTCTACAACAGCTACTGCATTTGGGCCACGGAACACTGATGGATGCTTTGAGAGCAGATCTATACATCGAAAAAAATGGAGGACTACATAGCATTGGCACCAATAAAATATTGGATCTGCATTTGGTCCAAGGGGGAGCTTGCATCTTACAGATCCATACTATCAAATATCCTGATGCAGCAAAACCATCACACAATACCATGGTTTGCCGATATTTCAAATGTCCTGCATAACATTGCCCTAGAAGATCTTTGTCTCCCAAAAATGTATGTTCACCAAAAGACCATTCCTGAACATAAAGGCTCTGATGAGCTTTTGTATCTGAATGATTCCCAATAAATCTACCTGCCCAGAACTAGCATTTCCTGATGTTCTTACGAAACCAAAATCAAGAATCTGTTATAAACTTTAACTGTTTAACTAACTAACTAACTAACTAACTAACTAACCTAGTTGTAACCTATAACTGTGGTCTTCTGAGTTAATGCACCAAAAAAAGCACTGATTTTATGGTTCCATTCAGTGCAACAATATTATGTGCACAAATGGGATACTACTGAGGTAAAGAAAAAGGCTCATAATGCTATAACAGAGTTTCCTTTTTGAATTCCATCCGACACCCTCTTAGAACCATAATGCACGAGTGTTAATCTTCCTTTTTGTTGCCACGTGAAGAGTAAATACTCAGGGAAATGCCAAATCACCAGCACTTTTTTTTTTTATAAACAAATTTGTATATTATTTGAATTGACAAAATAAATGAAATACACCAGCAAAACACAGCCCTACTGCTATGAAATCCTAGGACTAAGATAAGAAATTAGCACCACCTGGTTTACAAACATTGGGAAGAGCATATGAATATAAAGTTGGACATTCCCTTCATGACTAAACCACGTACCCCAACCACTTCCCCCAAACCCTCCAGTATTTCTTAGGACATCCATGAGCCTCATACGTAACCTTCTCCTGCATGGCACACCAGTCCACCCCAGTCCTCCATCATCCAACGCTCAGAGGTTTGGAGAGCTTCCAGGAGGCTGCAAGGTCTCTTTTTGCAACCACCATTGCCGTAGTGTGAAACAACTTTTCGTTCCGAGACCCATCCAGCCCATCAGTGATGCCCAGGATCATGTGCTTTGGGTCATGGGGGAACTCCCATCCCAAAACTTCGGTGAGGTCCTCCTCAATCTCCCGCCAGAACCGCTCCAAGCGGGGGCATACCCATACCATATGGAAAAAGTCTGTGGGATCGTGACCACATCTAGCACAAGCGGAAGTTGGGCTGAGTTCGGCTCGGTGAAGGCGCCTTGGTGTGAGATATGCAGCATGTAAATAATATAGTTGCACCAAGCGCAATCTAGCAGAGACAGTGACTGTCCTAGGAGCCATAAGAGCATCACACCAATCCTCCTCATCCAAGGTGCTCACCCAACTCTCCCATTGAGCCCACAGTCGGTCCAAGGAAGTGGGGGAATTGTTGATCAGTGTGCGATGAATGCGGGAGATGCCACCCCTCCCCAGGTCACCGAACATTATCTGGGCCTCAGGCGGGCTATGGTCGGGAAGACGTGTATCAGTCACAAGGTGAGTGTGGAGGGCGTGGCGCAACCGCAAGTACCTAAAGATTTGCAACTTATGCAAGGAATATCGGTTTTGAAGGTCCCTGAAGGACCGCATGTGATCCCCCACCCACACATCGCCTAGCTGCGAAATGCCTATGAGATTCCAGGCCCTGAAACCCTGCAATGTATTAACTTCTTTGAGCCAGGTCCCCTGCCACAAAGGTGTACATTGGGTCAGTGTGTGCGTCCATTTGGTAAGCCACAATGCAGCCCACCAGGCCAGCAACACAGAGCGCGTTACCTCTTTTAAGCATGAGGGAATTAGCCTGAATCCTGGCGAAGCCCAATTCCCCGACATCGAGGCTGTAAGCCGGGTCTGACCAACCCCCATTGTACCAATCATGTATGGAGAGAAGCCGCGAGGCCAAATAATACAAATAGAGATGGGTCATTCCCAAGCCCCCATTGAACGAGGGGATCTTACAGACGTTGAGTGCCAATCGGGCCCTACCTTTCCCCCATAAAAACTTGCTAGCTATGATATCGAGTTCACAAAACCAGGTCCTGGGAAAGCCCACGGTGTGTTTTGTAATACATAGAGAAAGCAGGTGAGCACCATCATTTTAAATAGGGTGACCCTCCCCAAGGGGTTCAGGGGCAATGGTTGCCACCTCTGGAGGTCCGCCTTAACCCTGTTCACCAGGGGAGTAACGTTGAGGGCCCGGCTGAGCTCAGGGAGCAAAGTCCTCCATATCCCCAAATATTTGAAGGATTGGCGGCGAAGAGGAATGTTGGATTGCTAGTCAAAACATTTGCGGGACAGGTGGAGGGGAACCAGGGCCGACTTATCAGGGTTCAGCCGGAGGCCTGAGGCCCTTTCAAAGAGGTGCAGAATGCGGAGGCAATGGGGTCTGACCGTGCGGGATCTGCCAAGTAGATAAGGACATCATCCGCATAGAGTGCAATTTTGTCTATGTCGGTGTTGGCCACCTCCAAACCCCCAATAAATGTGCACGACCACATCCTGGATGCCAAGGGCTCCATCACCAAGGTGAAAAGCAGGGAGGATAGGGGACAACCCTGTCTTGTTCCCCTGTGAACTGAGAAGGACTTTGAAAGAACCCCGTTCACCAGGACACGGGTGCGGGGGGAGGCGTAAATAACGTTAACCATGGCATGAAAACGGGGACCAAGTCCCATCTTATCAAGGACATCCTCTAAAAAAAAAACAATCCACTGAACCAAAGGCCTTTTCAAAGTTCACCAGAAGAATCATGAGATATGGAGTGAGAAGAGGACGATGTGCCAAGGCTACTTGCAGTCTACGGAGACAGTGCCTGGTGCCATGTGAGGGCATGAACCCGCATTGGTCAGGATGGACCAGCGTGGCCAAATGGGGTTCGAGTCGTTGGGCAAGGATTGTGGCGAACAATTTAACCTCAGTATTATTGAGGGAGATAGGGTGGTAGTTCGCACACAGTGTTGAAGGAGGTTGGGACTTGGGGACAACCACAATGGTGGCCATATCTGCCTCCTGCGGGAAGGAGCCATTTTCAACGGCCTCCCGAAACAGCACCGCCAGATGCGGAGTGAGAATGTCCCGATACTGCATGTAGTACTCGTGAGGGAGGCCGCCTTAGCCCGGTGTCTTGCTGGAGGAGACAAGGGCAATCGCTCCCTCTATCTCCTCATGCGTGATGGGGCGATCAAGATCTTTCTGGCTGACGGGGTCTAAGCAGGGGAGGAGGTCACCCCCGACCTCCAACATGTCTGCGAGAGAAAGGGATGGGGGTCAAGCCTCGTATAGTTGATAATAGGAGGCAAAGGCATGGGCCATCCCCTCGGGGGAACTTCACAACGAGCCGTCCTGTGCCATAACCTCGGGAATTATGCGGTTTGCCCTAGGATATGTGGCAAGGCGATGGAGTAGCGAACCATTCTTGTCGCCCCAACCATACGCCCTGGCCATGGATGATCGCCAAAGGAGTTTGGTCGCCACCACTGACAACTGCTTGATTTCTGACCGGAGCCGGGCAAGAAGTCTGGCTTTAGGGTCATCTGGAGGCTGAGAAGAAGCTCGCTCGAGGTGCAGAACTGGTAATTTGATCTTCTTGGGCTTGCTACTGATGTTTAAGCACAAGCTTTCACTGTTCGTCTCCACAGCTTCCAGGAACTGAACAACTCCTCCTGGGATTCAAACTATAATGTTCTATTGCCATGACAGTGACATTATAGGTAATCATAACCAAAGACATAAGCATAGAACTAAAGGAGAGACTACTACAACATCTCCTATCTCTCGAATGATGGACAAAGTAACAGAGAAATGAAAATACAACAATGAATGCATAAAATACAAAAGAAAAAGAAACAAGAAAAAGAAAAAAGAAAATGAACAGTGAGAAATATACGATACAATAGATAAGACTGACTAAAAATACAAGCTACAGATTTAAACGATTTGGCGTAACACTGGTCCTACTACTTCTTTGTGGAGGGACATATTTCAAAGAAGTTTCAACCGTGGGAAATCTCCGCTCCTTCTCTTTAACTGATGATTTTTTCAAACAAAATTGTGGCTGAACAGTATTTTCCGATTCAAGACCCAATTGCATTACAACCTTCAAAGGGATTTTATTAACTCTAGATAGATTCCACCAATTTTTGCCCATTGATTCTTATGTCAAAACGTAATGATGCATCCACCCTGACAGGTGGACCAAACTTTGACAGCCCCTTAGGGACATTATGAGGAGACTTAATCCTCACCCAATCTCCTACATTAATTTTAGACTTAAAACCATCTTCATCATAAACCACCGGTTGGGGAGGTGCACTACACTAATTTTGCCCTGGACGAGATTGCGTGTTTCTGATATCTTTTATTTCCTGAGTTTTAGATAACAAACCCCATTTCTTCATCCAGGCAGGACACGTGAAAAGAAGCTTGACTTCCTCTAAGTAGTGCGAAAGGACTAGAACCAGTGATGGTGCTTGGAGTAGCTGGGAAAATCCTCTCTACCAAAAAGACTTTGGAGGAATTTGATGACCTCTTGCGAGTTGGGATCTGTCATAAAATGAACTTCCCACCACTTGCTGAAGTAGTCAGCAACAACCAATGCAAACTTGTACTTGCTGGATAAAATATTGAAGGGTCCCACGAAGTCAATGGCTAACTTCAACCAGGGACCCTCAGGTGCCTCCACACACTGTAAAGGAGGTGAAACAACCTTAATGACCTTATCACTAGTACAACATGTAACACACCCTTCCATAACATCGTTTATTTGACGGTCCATGGAAGGCCAGCAATACACAGCACGTATTCTCTTCTTTGTGTTGGTCTGGCCAAGATGTCCTTCATGACCATAACCAATTTTGCGGCTTCTAAGAGCCTTTGGAGGAACAAACTTATCCCCTCGCATAATTATTTCACCACCCTCCACAGTAAGCTCCTCAGCAACCTTGGCAAAAGGATGAAGATCAGTGTCAAGATGCTTCTCTTTTGGCCAACCTGACACAATAAACTTTCACTTTTTTAAGCATAGTATCAGACTCCATCCCACAAAACCAATCATGTTCAGAAAAATAACCCACACAACAAGCTTCCACCGCAGCAATTGAGCATTCATCATTAATATTGACATTGCAATCATCTTTCCTTAAGGACAAAGGAGATCTAGAAAGATAATCAGTCCTTGTGTTTTTTCCACCTGGGATGTGAGCAACAACAAAATTGTACTGCAGCAACTTAGAACTTAGCCTAGCGATTCTGGAAGTGTGATCCTTTACAATTCAACCCTCAAGAATGGGAATGAGGGGCATCTGATCAGTGAGAAGCATAAATGTCTTCCCCACAAAAAACATTTGAACCGCTCAGCAGCCCAACAACACACAAGTAATTCTCTCTCAATAACTGAGTAGTTTGTGTTCACTCGGTTGCAGAGCTCAAGATGAAAATCCCACAGTATACTCTTTACCCTGCTTGACTTGAGATATCATTCCCCCAAGACCATCTAGACTTGCATCAACAGATACAGTACATTGAACAGAAGGATCAAAAGGAGTGAAAATCTGACAAGAACCTAACTTTCTTGATCTGCACAAATTTCTCTTGACAAGCATCACTCCAATTAAAAACTGTCTTACTTTTAAGCAGATCTCATGTGAACAGTTTTGGCAGCAAAATAGAGATACATTTAGTGTAAAATTCACACAAACCTAAAAAAGAAGAAAACTGTTCTTTTGAGATGGGACATGGAGTATCAGATATAGCTTCAATGAGACCCTCTCTTGGCACAATTCCATCACCAGAAATACAGTGACCCAAATACTCTATGGACTCAACACCAAAAACACACTTGAGTTTGTTAGCTACAATATCTCTAGATTCTAAACTCTCCAAAACTTTAGCAACATTCCTGTCATGCTCGTCCTTACTCTTTCCAGCCACTAAAATATCATCTTGAAACAATACCGTATCGGAAACACCTTCCAACATCTTTTCCATAATATGTTGGAAAACTGAAGCTGCCGACGCTAGCCCAAACGGCATCCTTCGGAACTGGAAAGTGCCAACTGGTGACACAAAAGCAGTCAAGTGTTTGGAAACAGGATCTAATTTGACCTGATGATACGCCGAGGCTAAATCAATCTTAGAAAAATACTTGGCACCGGCAAATTTGGAAAGGATATCTTCGATGCGTGGAGGAGGGTGTGAGTCAATCCATATTTCTCTGCGCAAGTCAATACATACCCTGAGATTTCCATTTTTTTTTCTTGCAACCACCAAGGGACTTAACCAAAGAGATGACTCTGTAGGTTCAATGACTCCTCTTTCACGCATTTTCTTAAGTTCAGCAGAAAGATCATCCCTAATGCTGAAAGGTACATTGCATAGTTTGTTTAACCGGTGAAGCCCCATCTTTAACTTTAATGAGATGTTAAAAACCTGTAATGCATCCTAAATTGTCTCCAAAAGCTTTTGGAAATCTCTTGGACCAATGGATCAAACTTTCCTCTACAGGTTGTTCACCCACTACAGAAACTTGTTTTGATGTGCCAGGCCTGAGAGTCATTCCAAATAATCCCTGGTGATACCACCCACGAATGTTGAGCCCCTTTTCTCTACGTAGATATTCGCTTGAATGCGTCTCTCTTTAAAAACTTTTTAAAAATCCCGTTAAATCAATTTGTCTCCCTTTGTATTAGACCGGGTTTCTATATGGAGCATTAAGAGGTCTGTTTCCCCCAGTACTTTCAAACAGTTCCTCAGTAATCTGTCATCCTTGACCCCGAATCAACCAATAGTTTCAGACATCTTCCATCCACCAAGATATCAACTATAGGATCAGCATAATCCTCTGACTCATCCTTTACCACCCCTACAAAATCAGTAAGTGAACTTACCACTTCACACACAGGATCATGCTTTGATTCCTCAGAGTACACAACATTGATGCTCCCACAAAAACCACACATTTTCACAAAATGTCCTTGTTTCCCATACTTACAACACACTGCGTTTTTCGCTGGACATATCCGCGAGTCGGGATAATGTGATAGGAAACCACACTTATTGCATACATTTTTGGAGTACAACCCTTTTTTTCCTGTTTTAATTGAAACAAATCTATTAACCTTTTGCTCATCATTAGATTTGAATTTGCCTCCCTGTATTTTCTCATTAGAGTCTTTTTGGTCCTTGACAACACCCACAAGATTCTTCTCTGGTTTGAGTTCTTTCAAGGACTTTTGCGACAATTTTATGCTTTTTACGATGCTAACCGTTTCTTCTAAAGTTGGATTCTTTAAAGTGAGTAATTTTTCTTGAACTTTCCTATCCCTGCAATGCACAACTATTTGATCTCAAATAAGTTGTGAACAAAAGTGCTGGAACTCCCAATCTGACGCTAAAATGCGTAGAGCTGCTACATAGGATACAATACTTTCATCACTATCTGTTCTCTCGTAAAGAAAATTGTGTCTAGAAACAACAAGACTGCTTTCCACATCAAACTGTTTTTCCAAAATTCCCACAGCTAGGTCATACGCATTTAACTCTTCCTCTCCCGCAACCACAGTAAGAGGAGGTAAATGTTCTAAAACAGCTTGACCTTCAAAACCTAAATTGTGCTCCAATATGAAACGCTTCCTCTCAGCGCTAAACCTCGAACCCCCTATTGCCCCTAAATATTTTTCAAATGCTCTATACCACACTTTCCATTTGACTGGTGGGTCACCTGGAATCTGTAGAAGGGGCGAGGGGCTTGTACATTTTGCATGGTGAACACAATAAAAATACAATGAAATACTATGCACATAAATACATTAAAAGTACATTTTTGACACACCTGAAAAAGGAATACAAATGTTAATAATAAAATTAAAACAAAATTGAAGAGTCAATAAGAGATTAGAATGACACTGTTGATGATCTACTCGTAGAAAGATTGAAGATCACTAAGCACACATAATGAAAATGACACCAGCAAAATAGATGGTATATCCAGATTTGTGCTGCAGTACACAAAACAGTTGGACGGTGGTCAATTCAGGAAAACGGCATAACAGTCACTTCCCATTAAATTATGAAAGTATCTCCAGTCATCAAACACAGTATCAAAAGTACACCTGTGCCAGAGATGAAGACTTAGATGGCTGGAGACATGTGCAAAATAAAAATAAAATAAAAAAAATGACAAATCAACGTTGTGCTACTTAGCTTGTGCAAGAGAAATCTGAAACGTTCCTGTAAAACGCACAACGCTTGACAGTACTGAAACTTCGCTGCAAAACGTACTACCTCAGTACTCGAAATCGTGACAGTATATGTAAATCTTGACGCGCTGTTCCAGTACTCACGATCAGGTGCTTGAAGCTGCAGGGAGAACAAACACAACGTACTCCACTTACGTGATGACGTATATAAGTTATACACTGATCACAAAGCTCCCTCGGAACTAGGCAACAAAAGACTTACGTATTTATTCACTGTCCGACTTCCTGCTTCAGTGCGGCGACTCGCACATGCGCAGAATACTCCTCAGTGAATATGTGACGCGTAATCTTCCAGCACTGACTCCCGCTGAAAGCTCCACTGCATCATCAATTGAGGAGACACACAGCAGGGGAAAGACCTCTCTCCAAAGAAAATCCAACTGCGAAAGTGCCCCGGAACCACAGAATATGATCCTGCTTCCAACAGTTTAAACGCCACACGATCACGCAGACAGCAACCTCGAGTTCAAACACGCATCAACTCAGCACAGAAAGAACGATCGGTAATGTGCCAGTTAATTCCCTACAGTCAATTTATTCACAAATGCGCCAGGTAGATGGAGTGAAAGAATAATAATTAGCTCACCAAACACGTAGTGCCCACAGCTTAGATGTGATGTGACATGTCCAGTATGACAAGGACCCTCAACACTCTTCTCTAGGCAGATCCAATTTTTTGGGAAGTTTTGTCTTCACAACAGGTAAAGGCTGCACTGTTGCACTGAACAGGAATCTTGACAAGCAGGAACCCTTCACTGCACACATGGGTGTCCTGAACCGTAAGGCAATCTGTTGATGGGACAAAAATGGCGTCAATAGGTGCCTGCATGTGATGTGCTGCCGAAGTGTGTGTAAACTGCTTAGAATGTGGGTGCCATGTACGCCAAGCATCGCACAGACCCAGGGACTCGGACCAGGTCCTCAGCCGCTTAGCCTGTGTGATTCTACTAGGGGAAGGGGGGCCAGTCGTATTGAGGTCAGGTGAGGAGACCGCATCGAAATCACCCCAAGATAAGTGGAACCCAATGGTAGGGACGCCAGGAGATCTGCAGATTTGGCTAGTGTCGCCGTTCGCATTGATGGAGGAGAATAGAGCGATACAAGGTTGATGGGGCTCCCGTGTAATTTACCGCTGAGGGCCACAAATGTGCCCTGGGCATCAAGGATTGTCGGCACAATGACAAGGGGAAGAGAGCGCTTCATCAGAATCGCCACCCCTCGGGATCTACCAGTGAACCCAGAGTGCCACGCCCTGTTGTATCCATAGTACGCTAGAAAGGGGCAACAGTTACCCAGCAAGTGTGTCTCCTGTAGCAGTAATATGTCCACACCAAGGCGTTGCGCATAGCGCAAGACAGCTATCTGCTTGAAACGGTCCAGGAGGCCGTTAACATTACAATACATGATGCATAGAGAAGTGCTTAGTGGAGGTGTATATGGCATGGTGGGATGGCGTGGCATTAGAGACCCAGAGGGGGGGTCTACATCAAGAAGGGGTGCCCGAGGGCGTAGTGTAGTGTCCAGAGGAAAGTCCATTGTCCACTGTATACTCCGGGTACAAGTCTGGATGCTGTGTGAATGTTGGTGTAGCAAAATTAAAAGGTAATGAAAACAGAACTAAACAAAAAACCACACGGGACAACAGTCCCCACTCCCCTTCCCCACCCCCACCCTACACTTTGGGAATGGAAGCATCTGTCGCCCCCAACAACGAACAAGCGAAACAGGACCAAACTAAAGTGCTTGGGATTGGGGAAGTGTGTAGGACCCCTCCTCATGACAGGATGTACATAAACGAGATCATTGGAGGAAAAGAAAACATAAGTCAAAACACAGTCTCTGGCTGCGGAGCTAAGCCCGGCAGGCAGGGACGAGATCAGGCAGAGTCCCTCAGGAGCATCGGGCCACGCGAGAAGTCAGTATCTGGAAGATCAAGAAGAGAAAGCCGGGCCGAAGCACCTCCACACTCCAAGTGGCCGCGCCTGCGGGGGTGGTTGCGCTGCGGCTGGGGGACAAAAGATGTGGGATGGACAGGTCCGCCGCTCGCCCCCCCCCCGGGGCAAAGTCCGGTCACCAGTCCGCAAGGGGCGCTCTTCAGTTGCCCAGGCCCAAGCCTCAGTAGGAGAGTCAAAAAGCGAGGTTTTATTGGCGAAAAACACTCTCAGGCGTGCCGGGAAAAGGAGGCGATATTGGATGTTGAGCGCCCTCAGTTTCTGCTTAACCTCACCAAAGGATCGACGTTGACCCTGGACCTCACGGGTATAGTCCGGGAAGATCATGATTGCGTTTGTTCTCGTAGAGGAGCCGCTGCTGTTTGCTGGCTTCAGCCAGGATGACATCACAATCTTTGAAATTGAGAATTCGCATTATGACTGGTCGAGGAGATGCACCCTGTGGTGGTTTAGTGGCAAGGGATCTGTGGGCCCACTCAATGGCGAACCATGGGGAGAGAGAGCCCGCAGGGACCCATGACCGTAGCCACTTGTCCAGCCCTGCTCCGCTCCCTCCGGAAATCTCACCAGGCGGAGGTTGTTGCTCCTGGACCTGTTTTCCGCATCCTCCGCTCGGCGGTGTAGTTCTTGGGTGTGTGACTGGAGACAGGCCATCTTGGTTGCTCGACGTCATCCTCTACAATGGAGATTCGGGTTTCAGTCTCCTTGTTGGGGTCAGTGGGATTCCGAAAGTCCTGCCGGATGAGGATCATGTACACACGCATCTCCGTGATCTTGCACTCCACTAAGGTTTGCGAGGCGTGGATTGCCTGTAGTATTGTGGACAGATCCGCAGGCGGTGGAGGCTCTTGTTCAGCAGGGCCCCCAGTCGCCCTGGAGGGACAGAGATCACTCCTGCGCAGTCCGGATGAAGCAGGAAGGAAAGACTCATACCGAATTGAAGGCGGATGGGGCCACACGAAGCCGGTCTACATCCCAGCCGACCACCCATGCCCCCAGCTTATGTCTCAGGACCCCTTCCATCGCTGGGCTCACCCACCTGAAGGCACTCCTCAGTCCATGGGCCCTCTCGGGGGCAGCTGCCGTCCCGCAGTCCCTGCCGTCCAGCGCGACAGCTGGCCTCACAGCAAGACCGCCAGAAAAGATTGGGGCACAGGTGGAGGCCAAATCATGGGGTAGGCTACACGAGACACCAGGAGGTGGTGAGAGAGGGGCAGGTGCCGCCGCAGACCGGCAATGCCCTCCTGGGCCGGTTTACAGGTGGGGGGGCCTCCTCCACTGTCCAAACATTCATCCGCAGACCCCCTGAGGCGTGTAGCTTGCGGGTCGCAAAGGGGCAACAGGCACTGTCCCCCAGCCCCCCCGCCGCCCATCACGGCAGCTGAGGGCACATCCACTGCCATGTTTGACCATGGCAAGCAGTCGCAGCCGGCATTACGGGTGGGTGGGGGGGTGGACATGGCGTTGTCGCGGTGGAGGGGATGGGGGAGGTGGGATAAATAATAAAAGTAAAACTTACCTTGGCTTCCCGCTTTTCTTAAGTCCCGAGACTCCAGACTCCCGACTCCCGCCGTCCTGCATTTCGAATTCCCAGGGTGCTCATCATCAGGAAGGCTGCAGGCAGCCTCCCTCCCTGCCGCGTTGTTTGATTGGTGCGGCCGCTGCCCCACCCGCGTCATTTTCTCTCTGTATGCTGCAGCATACAGAGAGAAGAGGGATACTGGGCGGTGTTACTCGAGGACAGGGGGGAGTGGCTTGCCCACTGTTGTTAATGACTGTTGTTAATGCTGTCTGTTTGGGCGGCCTCAGGCTGCCCAAACAGACAGTATTAACAGTGGGCAAGCCACTCCCCCCTGCCCTCGAGTAACACCGCCCACTCTCAACCAGGAACGTCTGCTTTCTTGCTGTGCGAGAAGGCCGAAACAAATAGTAGTTACTATGGTAATAACTACCATTTGTTTCTGCCTTCTCGCATGGCGAGAACGCACGGGGGGCGCCTAAGTGCCCCCATAGAGGAGCCGCCACTGCACAGTTACATTTTCTTAACATTAAATTGAGTAAATATCAGTGCTGATTATGGATTTGTTAATGCCCTTGAATACTCTCTCTTGGGCACTCCCGTTACTCAAACACCCTTTTTCTCAATATGCTGTGCCAATCTTCAGTTCTGCTGACAAAAGTTATGGTCAATTTCATATAATACTCAATTAGACCCAGAAACCACACAATTTATCTTTATCAGCTGGTGTGGAAACCTCTGCAATCACCTTCGCCAAGTATGCCTTTGCCTTTTTGCTGATAAAGTGCCTCTAAATATTCAACCTGTTCCATTAGAAATTTACATTTCTATTTGTGGAAGGTCATTACAGTGTTTGCTAACTGGCTTCAATGCCTTGTGATCTTTTACAGTTTTCATGAAAACGAAAATCTCATCTTGAAAAAAAGATTACCTTCTCTGTCCTCAGACTTCATGTATTAGAACACGCTTGCTGCAGAAGTAATGGCAAAAGGCAGACGGGGAATGAAATACAATATCCATGGTATTAAACAGTATCAAAACCTTGAAATCTCCAAAGTGTTTACATTTGTTGGCATACTCGTCTCAAATATAACTTTGAGAAGTCCCTGTCCTCTTTCAGCACTAACACCATCTCATTAACGCTGGGTAGGGAAAGGCTAGCCAATACTATGCCTTGATTGAGGCAAAACCTAACTTCCCCTCTGGTTTTTTTAGTGATGACATTAGGCGACCACCAAGCAGAGGCTTCAACAGCAATCATATTCTCTTGAACCATCACTTTCAACATATTTACCACATTTCTCACAACAGGTACACACCTCACTCTATGTATCACAGCCTCTGCACCCTCTTTCAACACTATTTTGTGAACATATTCTTGTAATATTATAGTAATCTTATTGAACTATGCTTTGGCATTGCTCAGTATTTCCTCCATGTTTGTGTCCTCTACCACCATAGACTTATTGGGAGCCTTTTGGTTTATTATATGTGTAGAATATTTATGGACCCAGCTGAGTATAGGAGTCCCACCACTTGCCACAAAGATCTTGCTCTTGATACAACTTTCCTTGTATACTGTATCTGTCCATATCAATGCTGTTACATGAGTACTCCCTGGCACACCTTGGTTGATGTATCTGCAGTCTTGAATTTTAATTTGTGCTGTCTTTCTATGAACATGTCTTCTAGGATGATGCAGTACATGATACCGAGGCCACCAACATATGTATGTCAAACCCCTAAATTTAAATTCCTGTTCGCTGAATGATATGAATGTGTTTCCTCCCTTGTTTTTCCCATGGCTCCATTGTGTAAACCTCTACATAGCCTCTTGTCAAAGCTATACGATGGGCAAAATGTGATTCTACGAACATCCTTACACATGTGGGTGAAGTGGCCCCTCTTTCCACACTTTCTACGCTCTTTGCCTATAGCAAAGAACTTTTTCAAGTTCATTCCATGATAGCTGCTACCGTCCTTTCTGACACACTATAGGTCCAGTTTTTGCAGCTGCTTTGTATTCTTTATCTCATCCATACTCTTTGTTGTTCAGCATTACTCTGTTATTGATTACATTTACTTACTTGAAAGCTTCTTCTGTTGAAGTTTAGAACAGAAGACTATGGACCAATCAATCATATAATATTTCATTGTTCACTGTAAATATAACAGTTATTCCTCATTGACATAACCTCATATCCTCATAACTTGGATGATAACAGATTTGTATTCTAACTAAGAAAGCTTGAAGAACCTCTTGGCTTACTTGACCAATGAAAACATATGTCGGCTGCAACAAATGAAGAGTGCTTATTTCCTTGTAATAAATACAAGCCTGGAAACCTTTTAAAATTCGCTTGAAGACGATTTGTCATGATCTCCACTCACAAGGGGAGTGCAAAACCCAACATTCCAGGGACTTAGACTTGTCCCATTCCAGTATAGGAGTTACCTGAATGCCCACCATGATCCATCTCCTATCCTGACTTCCTGTTTGTCTCAGATATAAAATGGGTCTGAGAACACATCAGAACCAGGAAAGTCTCTCAAACTAGATAGCTCTCCTTTTCTCTTGCCAACAAATTATGAGTCCTGGAATCAAAGATATGGAGTTTAATTATTTGTACAGGCTGGCAGGTCAGGTCTGAATAGAAGTGAATGAAGTGGGTAGTGCAGGATAGAGGTGAGTGGACTATAAATTGCAAACCGTAGTAGAGCTGACTGTGAGAGCAAAGGGGGTGGTTTGTTTTAAGTTAGTAAGCATGTTTCCAGTTAATGCTTGCACTTTCACTTTTCATGGAGTGCTATTTTTGGGAGGACCAAGACTCCTCTTGCACACTTGACTCATGCCTTTTGATGTTTTATGCCTACAGTTTTTTTGTTTTGTGCTGATTTGGTAGCCCTTTAGTCTTTCACCATCGGGTCCATTTAAAATTCAAAATGTGATAGTCATGTGTTCACTTTCGCAGTAGAACGCCGGCGGTGGTGGTTTTAAAATGGTTATTTGCATGCTGTTATGGTGTAAAAAAACATGTGAGAGTTGTACTTCCAAGAAAGTTGGCAGAAGGTCTGTCTAATGTCTGGGTCATACAAGTTTCATTATGTATTTATGGTGGGACTGGGAGTCAGAATGAGGCATCTGATGCAGTTCTATTCTCTTTCTGGTGGAAGCTTGACCCATATTATACTTTTTGGTTGCTCCACACTCTTAATGCTTTGAGCCATTGTGGGTTGAAGGTCTCACCAAGAAAAATTGGGCTCTATAGCCTTGTTGCAACATAGGCAAATTGACATCTAGCAGTCTGCCGATGTGCTGTTGCATGTGTTGTATTTTCAGTTCTTGGATATCTAATTCATTTCTTATCACCTTGTTTAAATTGTTGACTGTGTGACACTTGAATGAATGACTGGTGTGTTAATATCTCAGTAAAGTGGGTGATGCATGAGTTTGGTGCCAACTAAAGTTGACAGTGCTTGACTATTCCTCCCACAGGTCAACGTATAACTAGTAGGCCTGCTGAAATGGACAGTGCATGAGATTTTGCCCTGATAAAATAGCCAATGCATGGGCTGCAGCCAGGATGAAAAATACAGTGCTTATATAGCGGTGTGGTATTAGCTACACTGAAATGACCTCAGCATAGGTTCTAATCTCAGTTTGGTTATATTGGCTCAGAGGTTGGAATTATTTTGTGTTGTTTTTTGGGAAAGTACACTGAAGTCTGCGTTATTTTAATGTGAATAACCTTGTTTGTTGTATGGAAGGAAGGTGTGCGTTTTCTTGTAGTTGTTGAAGTTCTTATAATTTTTGTATTTTTACAAACATGGGAGAAGTTCTGTGTCCTGGTCTATTCCTCTTTTTGTTTGAGTACGTAAATGATAATTCAATAGCATGTATAGTCTCCAATTGTTCCCTTAATGTGGAGGCTATAATATGTTAGTTACATAGTGCAAAGTATACGAAGCCTCCTGGTGCAAAAAATAAAGATTAGGGTAAATTAGAAGACCTTACCAGTTGTGCACATGTGTGAAGTAGCTTCGAAATTGAAAGAGTTTTTTGGGTACAGGCTGTCACTACAAGTAATTAAATAATTCAAAGATTGCATATCTTAATTTCTAACAAACAAGGTAACAAAAGAGGTGCAAGTTAAAAAAAAATCTATGCTGAGAACTGGAGACTATCCTGACCTACAGGTTCATATAGAGATATTTGAGAGGTCGCCTCACCCATAACTTATCATGGCAGGCTTCATCATAGACAACTTCTCACACTGGCGAAAGATGGTACCACTACAGTGGACTCAACCAAAGATTTCACCATTTGCGTAATATGAACGGTCTTTTCTACAAGTAGCCTTTTTTTTCTTTACAGAGTTTTATATAGCGCAAACTTGACCTGAATCGGGTATCCGAGCGCTTTACATACCACCAGTTGCCTTACATTAGGACACATTCATTTATGTTAGGCACGGGGAGATTAAGTGATTTGCCCAGAATCACAGGATGTTCAGTGTCATTGCCGAGACTCAAACCCAGTTACCCAGAGTCAAGGTCGAGCGCCTTAGCCTTTAGGCCAACTCCTCTCACCAGCATTAGTCTTTACTGCGCAAAACCATCGGAAATGAGTCCACAATGATTCCTATCTACGGTCCATTCTAGGATGAGTAGTAAGTTTCCAATGTTACACCATACCGTTTTCCTTGTACAAATGTTGTGGTGTTCTCATCGTTTTCTGCCTGTTGTGTAGTTAACATACTAGATTTCCCATGAGCCTGTGCTATCATAGTGCCCACACCGTCATCCGCTCCCCCTTGCATTTTGTACACTTGCCCATATAATGATTACACAGGACACATTGTTATGGGTAAAGAACTGCTGCAGGTTTATTTTCATACAACACAAGTATGACGTTTTTGTGGGTTATCTTACGGGCGATCCAGGGCAGGCAGCCCCTCGCTGCCCCGCCCGCATTATGAGCCAGCCTGCACGGTGGGTCGACGCCCGGACAGTGCAGCCTTTGCTGATCCCCTTCCGGATCACGTGATCAAGTCAACCAAGTAACCAAGTTTTTACCAAGGGCAACTGATAGTCATACCGCCTGTGCTGCAGTGCACGAGGATGCATCCATCCCCTCAAATCTTACAAAATGCAACGTAAGAACTCGCGAGGTCACCCAAACATCCTGAAAGCGGCTGTGCATTGCCACAGAGGAGGTCATCATCAACGTGCGCCCAAGCAACACCAGTCACGTCAGCAACAACAGCCAGCCCACGGCATTTGTTGCACAAAAAGGCCTGGAGTGCAGAACTGAGCTTGTACCAAGTGTTGCAAACCAGCATTGACCGGTGATCCTATTGCTAACTCGCTCACCAGGATCAGAGCCCCTTACTTGCGTACCAGTTGCTGTACAAAGGAACACATTCCATTATTTGCACCAGGGGTGCACGATATGCTATACTTCCATGGGGTGTAACCTGTGCGCCCCACAATCAGGACAGTCATGACACCTAGGGAGACCCGGGAATCCCAAAACTAACACACTGCCCGCAGTGTGCTATGACCCTTCTACCTGTTGATAGTTCAGGTGGCTCCCCATGTGATTAGGGCGGTTTCAGCGCGGTACCTGCATCTGAGACACAAAACAACCATTAGAGCCTTGCCCCCCTCATATACCAAATTGATTCTCCGTAATTAGGCAGGGGTCATCAACGCGATTCAGAAAAGGGGGTGGTGATGAACAGAGTGCCTGAATTAAGCAGACCACTCTTACCCAGTCCAAAGATCAGGGCTTGATCCATCACCGTTTTTTAGCTCACTGCACCATCCCAGCTCAGAACTTGGCTATATGCAAATTAGTCTGTTCCTGTCCCAGTGCATGATGGGAACAGGGCAAACCAAACTACCAAGCCAATTCTTATACTGGGAAGGAAACAAGCTTCCGGGGACCGGTTTCTGCCATTTCAGGCGTCGTCGGCCCGGCTTGCTTGAATCCTGATGGTGCAATGAGCAAGGGACTCACATCTGAGTATACCCTTCCACGCTTATGGTGGTCAACGCCCTCCATGCTACCAAGGCAGAGCCCCTGTTTGTCGGTTACGAGAACCAGACTGCTGACTCGTTCCGGTGGACTCCCATGTGAGTAGGGCGGTTCTCCAGCGTGGTTCCTGCATTTGAGACAAAAACATCCATTAGAAGCCCTGCCCCCCTCCGTACAGTAATATGGAATCTGTGCAATGGGACAGGGCCCTCAATGCCCCCCAAGCCACTGAGGCCAACTTGTTTTGTCAGTTACGGGAACTAGTTAACCCACAAACATACTCGTCAGGAGTAGGGTGGGGCACTTACTTGGGTACCTCCAGCACCTGATGCAGAAGGTACGTCTTGCTACTAAGTCAATTGAATATATAAAATTCTATTCTCCTTAACTATGCAAGTGTCCTCCCAGAGTGTTCTTGTGGCTTGAGAGTTTGCCATTTATGCAGTATTGTCCTTCTACCTGGTTTGGTACTCTTGCAACATGCACACGTCTCTTTTCCTTGTAACACACTGATTGCTACCTCTTACATTGTGCATGGTTCCGGTACTTGCCCCAAGTGCCACCATTGCCTACGTTATGTTTGTTCTTGTGTTTGAGTGTCCACCATTTGTTGTAGTATTATACCTCTACTTGTACTTTGTACATTTTTGTAATTTGCACACATGCTACCTTTCCTCCTGTAATGCACCGTTTGCTACCTCTTTTATTGCTTGATCCGAGTCAAATTGTCCACGGGGCACGTCAACCAGCCGCTAATGAAAGTAATCTGACAATAAGTGCGCTCTTTGAAGCTTATGAAAAAACTTCCGCAGGCATAAAATTTGTAGCCAAACGGAAGCAGTGAGTTCGCCCTACCTTTACTGAAGTTATATTCCTAACATGTACATGTCACCTTTCTCTTGTAACACCCTGTTGGCAGTATTTTACCTCTACTTGACTTTATACGCTTTCGAGCACGAGAGCGTGAGTTGCCCAAAACCATTGGAAGCGAACGCGACCATGGCGCGACGCTGATAACACACCAAAGACATCCGCGCTAACTCAACCGAAAGAAGGCAGCACTTCCAAATGCAGTTTTATACATTGCATGTTCCGGCAGGTGCGAGTTACGCGTTCTGACCGGAATCACCTAATTTGAACGCGACCCTTCGGCTCGAACCCTGGTTCTAGCACCCAAGTCGGCAGTCGGCAGTGTGGGCTCGGCCCATGCGTAAGGAGCGCTTAAATGCGCAGTAATTTATCACCCATACCAGCACATGCCGGTCAGTGAGTTGCACGAAATCACTGCATGTGAATGCGGCCCTGGGGCAAGAGACCAATAGTTATCCAGCGCGAACTCAATAAACATGGTCACCTTGTGACATTGAAGGGGGAGGGGGGGGGCTGTGTTATAACAACAGCGTCGAACACGAATAATAGACCCCACATGTAAGAAAAGGGTGTGCAAGCGTATCTATTAGTGGAAATCATATTTGGATCTACCTACATGTTGGTATCTTGTGATGTTAAAGGGCATAAATAGCTTCATTCACGCCTATAGATAGCTCTATTCTATTGGAATGAACTCCCTTTAGCCAGGTGTTGTACCCTCTGGCAGATAGCCAGCAGGTGGCGATAGGTGGATGCCAAAGTTAGAGAATTTACACTTGACCGGGGCCATGAACTTTTTGCTTACGCTATTCTGTGTTGTGCTGCGGTGTGTGTTGCCGCATGACGTCTGCTTTAAAGGCGCTGCCTTTCTTACAAAATCGTTGCTACAGCGCTAGAGTCACGCCCAGGACACAGTTGGCCTAATTTGATATGCACTATAAAGGCCTCACGAGTACATGATGCACAGATGGATCGAGGTTTATCAGTTGTGGCAGGGATGGGATAAATGGGTCGCTATGCGGGTAAACACTGGTGCAGCTCTATAAATCCTTGCATCCTGTGTAATCTCTCCTTTTACATCTTTAACGAAGTTGAAATCAGTGACCGTCATTGTCACATTAGGGAAGTCAGTGGCTCTATTTTTTTTTTTTTTTTATGTATGGACGGAGGCTGCTGCTTGTTATAGGATTCTGGCCATACAGTGTAGGGTTCTGCCAATGATGACATCCTTAATGGAAATTTGCAGGTGAGCTCCTACGTCCGTATGCAAATGTAATAAAAACCATTGTTACCAAAGTTTCACTGCCCGTTTCACTGGAGAATGGTTGTATCTTACTATTCTTTGCTCATAGTTTGTGCCCTGTATGCAGGGGTTGTATAATTCGGGTTAAGCAGTGCACAGACCTCCGAACTCGAGGTACAATGAGGTTTTGATGAGTACAGCAGTGTATTTAAGTTTAGAGGTACTTAACAGACTTTAATCATGGAATACTCCTTTCCCGTTACCAAGTGCTATAGACTCATCCTCCATGAAATTTCCACACATGTGAAGCCGTGTAACCTAGTGACAGCGCACAGACCATTCTGCTCACGGGCAAAATTTAATTTATATAGCGCGACGCAATCCGGATGTGGGCGCGACCTCGACGCTCGCTCCTGTGCCACATCGGCAATTTAAATCCCCTGGGTGCCAGCAGAAAAGACATTTGCGCCTCAGCTGGGATTTGGACACCTGGCTGTGTCACGCCAAAAGTTGTGGACCATGCGTCTGTGCTCCTACTACTGCCTACGCTAATGAGGCCATAAATGTGTTGCCCTGGAAAAGGACTGCACCCTGTATGCCGAGAAAAGGTTATTTTCAGCATTGGCAAAGCCTGTGCCACCGGGCCAGGCAAAAGCAGGCCCACCCTCGTGATGCGGCTCAAAGCTGCAGGCCTGCGATCCCCAAAACTTACCTATTAAGCGTACCTGTTCATAAATGCATATTGTCCTCATTATCTACTACTTCTGTTATCGCACTACATTATCGGAAAGCACTTGCTGCGTTCTAAGGTGGGAAGATGAGCAAGTCCGCGTTAAGGAGTGTTCCCGTGTGCACTTAATTTATGCATGACTTTTGACGCGGTTCTCCTAGGAGCTGGTATCCTGCTGCCCCCGTGCCAGAGCTAATAGCGAGTCATGATGCTCACCGCACCCCCATGGGGGGCATGGAAGGCAGACACAGAGCCTCTGAATAGAAGAAGTTTCTCCTATTGCCACTGGTGTCCCTGTGGGTGGTGTTGTGCCCTGACCTTTTGGTGGACACCCGGGGCTGAGGGTGATAGGTGGCCTTGCGCAGGGGCTGGCAGCGCCGCAGCAGGACAGAGACACCGACACTGCAGTACTGTAGGAAGTGACGTGCTCGAGCGCGCGCACCCCTTTTATTGGACGCCGCAGGCCACGCCTGGCCTGCGGATGTGTGGGTGCGTGTGCGTGGTAAACTAGACCGCTACACAGACACTACATCCCTCCCCAACTTGCAATGTTTTTTTTTTTTCAAACAAATAACGAGATAAACAGATGCAGTCTTACAACATGTCATATAAGAGCGCCTGGGTACTTGCGTGTCCATTGACGTTGTGCTCAAGGCGCCAACCGGCAGGCATAGTCTTTCAGCATCTGGCTCGGTGGGGGGTTAGGCCTCAGATTGTATTTTCGGGCGTTGCCCCTGCCACCTTCATTAGTCTGGTAAGTGTCTCTGGTTTCAGCCGCCGGTGTTTGGGGAGCTGCCGCTGAGTCACTTTCTTCTGCTTGATCTTCCGGGACGTTAACGTTGTCTCCGCTGGTCGTCGCCGTTCCGTTGGGTCGGATCTCCTCCCTTGCAGCTTTCGGTCGCTGACTGGGCTCCTGCGGGAGCGCCTTGAACCACGAGGTGTTCCGTGATACTTCCTCTTCTCCTCTTTTGGCTGTGACCATGGTGCCTTTGGTGGATGTGACGGTCCACGGTCCTGGTTCATAACGGGTTTGGAACTTCCCACCTGGACGTCTGTTCCGAATGATCACCCTGGTCCCTGGGCTGAGACTCATCGGCTGGGCCCTCCGGTATGTGCTGGCACGTTGGTTCTCTTGTCGCCTCCGTGACTGGGCCTCTTCCGTGTCGGCCGGGGGTGGCGCCCATCCTGGCGCGGTTGGGAGGAGGTCTCTCCGTGGTCCTTGGAACATCAGTGTCCATGGGCTCCTTTGGGTGGCGCAGTGGGGTGTGCCCCTGTACTCTCTTAGGAACTCGTGTAGTCTTTGCTCGGGATCGGCTTGTTCCACCAGAGCGATTCGGAATATTTTATTGAGGGTCCGCATAAACCTCTCCACGTCTCCGTTTGCTTGTGGCCACTGAGGTGTAATGCGGCGGTGTCGAATTCCCCTGGTCGTAAGGAACGTGGCGAATTCTGCCCCTTGGAACGGCGGCCCATTGTCGCTTCGGATCTCCGACGGGTAACCGAACATGGAGAAGATCTTTTCTAGCGCCGGTCCCACATGAGCAAATGCCGTGGAGATAACTCTCTCTACTACTGGATATTTGGAGTAGGAGTCAATGGCTACCAGTGTATGTCCTTCTCCCGGAAAACTTCCAAAGTCTATACTGATTTTGGTCCAGGGGGAGGTACAGGCCTCTTCTGTGATTATTGGCACGGGTCTCTCCAGATCACTCGTCAGCTGGCAGGCCATGCATCCTCGTACGTATTCTTCCACCCTAGTCTCCAAGTCTGGAAACCATACCTTTTCCCTCATGCGCGCCTTCATTTTCGTTGATCCTTGATGTCCTCCGTGGGCTAGTTGTATCGCCCGGTGTCTCAGGCTGTGGGGTATGACTAGTCGAGAGCCCCTCAGTAGCACTCCGTCATCCGTGGTGCTCAACTCGTGCCGGATCCGCCAGAATCTTGTGAGTGATTCCTTATCCTCTGCGACCCAGGATGTGGGTGGGCGCAGGTATTCTGTCCACGATCCGTCTTGTACTGCCTGAGTCGTTCTCCGGTACACATGGTCATCTGCCGCGGCTTCTTTTATTTCGTCTATGGTCATGCTGTTCGGGCATGACGCGATTGCTACCCACTGAGCATACTCCTCATGGTCATCCTCCATCGATCCCTGTTCTTGTGGAGAGGGGTGGCGTGACAGATAGTCCGCGGGATTCTTGGCTCCCGGGCGGTAGGTGACTTCCATCTCGTAGGATTGTAGTTGTATCACCCATCGTTCAATGCGAGGTGGGGGGTGTGGAGCAGTTCCTTTGAAAAGGGACACTAGCGGTTGATGGTCTGTGACCATTACGAATGGGTGGCCTTGTAAGTAGAGGTGGAAGTGGCCGCAGGCCCACTTGATAGCGAGCGCCTCCCTCTCGATTTGGGCATATCTGGTCTCCGTCGGGGTTAGAGCCTTGCTGGCAAATGCTAGCGCTGTCCACTGGCCGGGCTCATGTTCTTGGGTCAGGACCGCGCCGAGCCCCACCGGGCTAGCGTCCACGATCACCTCCGTACGCTTCTTGGGGTCGAAGTAGGACAGTGTGGCTTTCTCCAAAAGCGCGTCTTTGATCCCCCGGAATGCCTCTTCTTCCTTCGGGCCCCACTGCCACGAGACATCCGTCTTCGTTAGTGCTCGTAGTGGTTCGCTCTTGGTAGCCAAACCCGGTATGAACCGGCCACAGTATGTGACCATACCAAGGAAACTTCTCACCTCCGTCGGGGACTTTGGCGCGAGGGCGTCTTTGATGGCCTTGGATTTCTTTGGATCGATCTGAATGCCCTCCTGATTGAACACATAGCCGAAGAATTCTATCGAGGGCTGAAAGAATTGGCATTTCTCTTTGTGGAGTGTTGCCCCATGGACGCTGAGTCTTTTCAGGACGTCTCTCAGGTGCTTGTGGTGTTCTGATGCTGTGGCAGAGTGTATCAGGATGTCATCGCTGACGTTGATGACCCCCGGTAGGCCTGAGAGGAGTTCACGGATAGTGTTTTGGAACACCTCCGCCGCTGACGAAATGCCGAAGTTTAGTCGTTTGTAACGCCGGAGTCCTAGGTGAGTGCTGAAAGTGGTGATGAAGCGACTCTCCTCCGCTAGTGGCAGTTGATGGTATCCGGCGTTTAGATCTATCTTCGAGAACCACTTTGACCCATTTACGTCAGCGACGATGTCATCCATGGTTGGAGTCAGATGTCTCTCTCTCCGGATGGCGGCGTTTGGCAGTCGCATGTCGATGCACAGGCGGATGGCGCCTGGTTGCTTAGGTTTTTCTACAATCACCATGGGTGACACCCATGGGGTGGGCCCTGTGACTTTCTCGATGACCCCGAGAGATTCTAGCTTCTCCAGTTCTTTTTCCACCAGTGGGCGTAGATGGAAAGGTACTCGGCGGTGGCGCAAGGCGGTGGGAGTGATTGATTTGTCTATGTGCAATTTAATAGGCTCGCATTTGATGCAGCCTAGGCCCTGGAATAGTTCGGGAAATCGCGCCAAGAGTTCATCCACCTGGTGTGATCTTATCCGGTTAGCGAAAACGATGAGCTTCAAATCCTCCGCTGTGTGACTGCTGATCAAGGTATCGGCTTCACGGTTGATGATGTGGATTGTCGCCATTACCTGTGCCTCATCGGCTTGAATTGGTATTGTTATTTTTCCTTTTAAAGGCAGGGGAGTGTCCGCTCCATAAGCAAAGATCCTGGTCTTGGATGGTAATATTTCAGGCCGTGGGCGTAGTCTGTTGAATTGTTGCAAGCCCATTACGTTTACAGTAGCGCCAGTGTCAATTATGGCCTTAACTTCGTTTCCCGCCATCTGCACAATGCACGTGGGCTGTGGCCGTCGTCGCTGTTTCAGCTCTCGTGCGAACGACACGATGTACGCCTCCTCATCCTCCGACTCTGAGTCGTCGTACACCATGGGAAAGTGTTTCCCTGCCCTGGCTGGTGTTGCTTCTTCCAACGACAGTTGACGGACGGCTTTTGTAGGCGCCCGTGGCCTCCGAAATGGTTTTGACGTGTTTCTTTTGCGGCACACCGAGGCGAAATGATTTGGTATCCCGCAGTTCGCGCAGGTTTTACCTTGAGCCGGGCAGTCTTTTGCCCCATGAGGTTCATGTCCACAATACCCACATCGCGCCCGCGGTGGGTCTCTCCGATATTCCCTTTGCGGTGGTCCCCGTGGTTGGGGTCGTACAGCATCTGCCCGCTCCACTTTGATGACCTCTGCCTTGACTTGTGGTTGGTGTAGTGCCTGTTCCATGGCAGAGGCCCTGACACTCGAAAGTTCATGAGATCTAGCAAGGATTAAGATGTCTTCTAGCGTCATGCCGGGCTTGCGGAGGATCGCCCCTCTCAGCGTTTTATCCCGGCATCCCTGGATGATCTGTCGTCTTATTGCCTTTGGTTGGTCTTCATCGGTGGAGCTGGCCAGCTCCCTGACCCGGGCATGGAATTGGTCCATCGTCTCGCCTTCCCTTTGGCGCGCTTGGCCCAGTTTGAAGACCTCGAAGTCTACGTTCAGTTGGGGGTCAAAATGGCCAATCAGAGCGGCGACCGCTGCGTCGTAGTCATCTCCTGTATTGGGCAAGTGTTTGAACAGCCTGAAGATTTCATCGCCCGCATAGTGTAGTAGAAGCGACCGCTTCACCGCCTTGTCTGTTTCTCTCGTGACGATAAAGTAGTTTTCCAACCTTTCTAGCCATATTTTCCATCTCGGGGAGGCCGTAGACGGGTCCGCCGCCTCGCTGAATGGTGGTAATACCCCTGCCGCAGCATGCTGGAAGGGGATGTTGATGACCGGCACCGGCGCTCCTTCCTCCGACATGGTGGTGGTACCACAGGGCGTCCACAACGAGCCTCTCTCTCCTCCCTGCGCAGGTTCTGCGACGTCGCGCAGCTCACCTCAGCGTTGTCGCGGTGGTGGAAGGCCTCAGGGCGCCTCGCGATGAGCAGGCTGCAGGGCGCGTACCTCTCCAGGCAACGATGACCCTGAGAGACGCACACGGACGTGGCGCGGTGGCCCCAATGCGACACAGCAGCCGGCCACAGTGGGGCACCCAGGAGAATGGCGGGCACGTCCTCCGCTGGATTCCTCCGTTCCTAGGCACTGGGGAAGTCTTTCCCGGCAGTCAGGGCCCTCCCACGCGCAATGCGTGAGGAAAAACAGGGTGTCGGGCCGATCCGCGGCTCACGCGCAATGCGTGGGATATGGCAGGTCGTCGAGGAAGGCGGGCCGGTGCCGCACCCGGTAATGCCGCTAGATGCCCCTCGATGCAGGGGGGGTCCTCCGACCCAGGTGATCTCCACACCGTGTTCCAGGGGGGCGGAGAGGCCCTAAACCAAAGGCCAGACAGGTGACCAGGCCCCAGCGCGATCAGGTGCAGGGAGCCGTGGAAGCGCGGTAGGCACCGCGGGACAGAGCGGACCCGCTCCGGGGTGGCACGGGTGTGCGAGCGAGGGTTGGGCCCCCTCCGCTCGTCGCCAGTGTTGTGCCCTGACCTTTTGGTGGACACCCGGGGCTGAGGGTGATAGGTGGCCTTGCGCAGGGGCTGGCAGCGCCGCAGCAGGACAGAGACACCGACACTGCAGTACTGTAGGAAGTGACGTGCTCGAGCGCGCGCACCCCTTTTATTGGACGCCGCAGGCCACGCCTGGCCTGCGGATGTGTGGGTGCGTGTGCGTGGTAAACTAGACCGCTACACAGACACTACAGGTGGCAGGGGCCGACACCAGTTGTACCGCAGATGGGGTCGACAGCAGTGGTGGCAGGTAGCGGTAGGCCGCGTGCTCGGTGCTGTTCCTGAGGAAACAGCTTGGCATTACAACGCTGGGGTGGGTGCCCCTTGACCCCAGGTGCGCGTGTCTGTGCCCCATGTGGGCCTCGAGGAATGGCAGTTGCCGAGGCCCCCAGCCACCCCTAAAGCAAGGCCCGCACATTCCTAGCCTTTGCTACCGATGCCCCGAGAACTACGAGAACGAGATCAACCCGTCCGAATTGAAAGAGACGCTTCACTTTCTCGGGACCCGAGTGTCCCAGTGCTCGCGTTCGAGCGTGTTTCCATGAGCAGGGCTTGTATGTAGAGCGGACCGGAGTGAAAGGAGGTCAGGCCATAAAAGGTTTGTTCTATTCGATACAATACTTACCCTGAGGCTCTGGGTAAAGGGTAAAGCAAAGGTATATGTCCTCAGTATCACCCCCTTAATACAGCAGTCCCGCACACATGCTCTGGCCGCCGGCATATATTCACTGATATCGGATGGTGAATGGATTTAAAGATATAGGCCATTAGCGCACCCCAAACATGGAGCGGGGCGGTGACATCAAACTACCTCACGGGTGGTAAGATGGGCTACGCCACATCAGGAGTCTATATGGACGCCTGCAATCGCCTATGCAAGGACATCCTTAAAGAATGACGATTACAGGTACAGAAGACACACAACACTGTAGTGCGTCCTGCTGAGGAAACGCGTGGCTGCAGGGGAGAGAAGTGCCATCATGAACGCATTTATGGCACCTCGTAAACAGAAATGGCGCTCGGGGAGCACTATCGCAGCGGCACGAATAAATCTCCGCTCTATGCGGGGGTGCATCGGAATGCTGACCCACGAAAAATGCGGGCATCGATTCCGCCACCTCCCGCATGCTGGGCGAGCACACCAGCCTTTGCGCTAATTCCCATGTGTGCCCAAATCCATGGCTCGTGCGCGACCACCAGCAATATTGCTGCGGTCCCCCGCCCCGCTCGCATTGCGAGGAGGCCATGCAATTCATGACAGGAACGCGGGAGGCAAAGAAAATTCCAAGCACCCGGCAGAAAGCAAACCCACCGCTGGTCTCCCGCCGCTCACCACGTGCCCGGTCGCACCCGGGCATTGTGCCGTGGGGACCGGTCAGACTTGCGGCCATTTTGGATCCAGGTGCAACTTCGGTCCGGCCGGACTGCGCGTTAAGCCTGATGGAGTTTGTGAACGATTCTGGAACTTCCACAAATAAAATGGTGGATGACATGCTTGATCAGATAACAGGGGGTGCTCATTCAAAAACGATGTATCAAATAAAACATCGAAGAAACATCCCTGTGAGGCATCCAGACGAAATGATGGCTGGAGGATAAGCTGGCCTTTGCAGCAATTCAGTTTTGATTTTCATGTCCATGAAATCTTACTTGGACATGTCTCTTGATATTTCTATGTTAATGCTGACTTCGGCCCGGCCGCATGGCAGCCAGCCGCTGAGCTCAGCAAGGTGAAGTTCAATGAGCCCCATGCGCCAAATCTAACTAAATAAAACAGCAGGCAAGACTGCTAATGACCTTCCGGATCGCTTCCTTGGCACAATAATGGTAATCTCTGAGCGCCCTAGCCCGTGAACGTGCGGTTGCTGTTCCTCCTGAGGCCACCTCTAAGACCCCCCCCCCCTGGTATCCAACCACAGGGCCCCTGTGCGACCTGGGTTTAGTCCAGGGACGGGGCCAGGGGGAGGCGAGAGAGTGGCACCTACCTAAGAACAACGACGACGACAAAGACGGTTTGCAGCGAGGCAGGTAGGCGCAGGACGACCGGAACAAGGTCCGGACAGGAAGCAGCCGGGGGGCAGGATGCCAGCAAAGAGGTAGCAAACTGGATGGCTGGGACTTAAATACCCGGCCCACCCCCCAACGCGCCCTCCCCCGGATGCACGTCACTGGAGCACCCGGCCAGAGGAGGGGCTGGTGAACTGCCCGAGCCTCCCCCTCTACGAGGACTGAAGAAGGGGGGGTGCTACGACTAATGGGCACTAAGAGGGCTGCCCTGCTGATGTCCCCCTTGTTCACAATCTGGCATCATGAGGGGTTCTTATGTTACAAAGAAAGTGTTGTTCCATATCTACAATATTAGTATTTTACAATCGATTAAGGGTTTCCTTTTATCGCCAGCTTTTTACGATCCATTTAGATACACTTGCATCTCTGAGTAATTTTCCCTCTACTTACCGAGTACACATTTTACCCACCTATGCGGAGGACACCAGGGTATAATCATTTCCATTGTTTATCTAATTGCTGACCTGTCTTGTTTGTTTATTCTGAAGATGGTATCGTCATGTAACCAGCACATATCTGTTTCTGGAGGGTTTATTTTCTTTTTTGTGTTGATCACTCGCTGTTCACTTAGAGCGTGAGTACAAAGATGCCCCTCATTTTCAACCATGAAATCTGAATCTACCCCACAGTTGGCTAAGTGCCCAAGCTGTACGTACAAGTGTTTTTGTGCTTACCACCTGCATTTAAACACACTCTGCCTGTTCTTACAAGGCCAGCGCGTTCACAAGAATACCTCAATTACTTTTAGAGACTTGCAGTGCTCAATTTTGGGTGAGTTTGAGTAACTGTCAATGTCTTAGATGTTTTTGTGAGTATGAGCATATGAAGATGCAGCTATTTTAATATGAGTTGAATATTTTGTTTCAATAAAATGCACCTATTATGTTTTGTTCCAACATAGTTCCTGTATGAGTACGTATGTAGGTATGAGAGCCTTGGCCTCAAAGATTTTTGCATGGAATGCATGCATGCGTGGAATGAGTAGGGAGTTCTTTTGCCCCGAAATAGACCTTTGACCAGTTGTTGGAATTTAGTAAGGTCACAATATGTTGGCATCTTTATCAGGTCAGGTGAAACATTATTGTCCAACCTTCTACCACATCTTTTGATTTTATCCCATACCACAGCAACCCACAGCAAACTTTCTTTGGGTATATCCTTAGGTATTTTTAATACTTGATCTGGACCTCTGAATTTGTCCTGTGTAAAGAATATCTAAGAACTCCCAAATTTTTTGGTTGAGTCCACTGGAGTGGTACCATCTTACTACAGTGTGGGTGGTCACCTATGATGAAGCATGTCATGATAAGTTATAGGTGAAATATTTCTATATGAGCTTGAAAGTCAGGATAGTCTCTGCTCCTCAGCGTAGGTTTTCTTATATCTCTTCTAGGACCCTAGTATCGTGTGTGTTGGTATGTTAATTAAAAAGATGTGCTTGGGTTTCTTCATCTTAACTCTCAGTGAGTGAATATATCATCCTTTCAACCTTGGCCTGAGCAGTTTATTTCGAATTTCGATAGTAGTTTATCAGTACCTCTTTAAAAATCTATGAACATTTTCACTTAAAAGCCAATTATGCATTATCTTTGACCTACATCACCTAGCAAGAACTTGTGTGAAAAAATTAACAAAAGTAATATATATGGTAAGCATCAGCGTGCTGGTCTTTTCTTTGATATTAATCACTCCTATAATCGCCTCCTAGTTACTAGATCCTTTTTGATGAACAATATATGTTGCAAAGGCATCTTACATGTGGTAACACCTTACAGATAAATAGTGTGTGCAAAAGTCTCCACCCTGCCTGCAGTTCATTTCAGTAGATTAACCAGTTACGCAGTTTCTAATGGCATGCGAGTTAAGACATGCTCAAATTTAAAACTCGAAACATTTACACGGACGCCATAATCCAAATCTGCTAGTTATTTGCCCTTCCAGGCTCCATGTGTGCTAGACAATGTAGACTACATGATGTAGTGACGTGAAGTCGGCATTCTAGTGTGGCAAGTGTGCGTTACACTGTACACCCACCCACCACAGACGTCACCGGTCAGGTGATGCTGATCTAATAAAAGTGGCTGAGCGCACTTGCTCTGGGCCAGTTGTACCCAGTAACCACTGTCCTGTGTGTCCCTCTGTAGCCATGCGGGCCTAGGGCCCCTACCTCATCACAATGGCGTTGAGGCGGAAGCTGTGTCATGTGTGCTACCGCTGAAAAAAAAATCACAGAGAAAGGGGGAAGAGCTGCCCATGTCGAGGGCACCCCCAGAAGCCGGCGCGGGCCGCGCCCGAGAGCCAGCGCAGTGTGTGCAGAGCCCCAGGGTGAGGACGAGGTGACCGGGAGCCCACCTCGCACCTCGTATGCATTATGAATCCGTCCCCTGCATGGCAGCACCGTGGGAAAGAGGAGCGGACCGACCGGAGCCCACCCATGTCGGCCACGAGAGAGTGACCCCCGCCGTGTGGAAGACTAGCAGAGCCCACCCGCATCAGCCGTGAATCGCAGTTGCAACAGGGAGCTCACCCTGCATCTGAGGAAGAAGGTATGGAGTAGTGAGCCGATTCCCATTCCCCCGCCCGGGAGGAAAGCAACTCTGTCCCGAACGGAGCGGGCAGACTCCGGAGGCAGTGCCAGCCCCTCTCCTCCCCCCCGCCCGCAGGGCATGAAATGAGGCTGCTGCGGGCAGGAGCAAAGAGCGGAGCGGCACCAGCAACCCCCTGCATGGCCCGGAATGAGTAAAGGCCAGCTGTGAGGGGTGCAATTGCAAGTGTGCCCCAAAACGAGGTGAGCAGGTTCTGGCAGCAGCGTTGACCCTCCCCCGCCCCGCGCAGTGTGTGTACTGAGAGGCTGCTGCGGGCGGGGTGTAGAGTGTGAAGGAGACGGCGGGCGGCCTGTAGCTGGCCAGGGTGGCCAAACTATACTGAAGCCAAGCACGCTGTGTGAACAGACTGCCGGCAGCAACGTTTGTCCCTGCGCAGCCATTGAAGCGCGAGGAGACTGCTGCATGGGGCTCAGAGCACCAGGGGACGGTGTGCACCCACTGCCACTCAAAGCGCACATAAAAGAGGCGTCCCGGCTAGGCCTGCAGCGGGGGTAATGCTGCGCTGACCGACTGGAGCGCTACAGGCTTCAGGAATAGTGGCAGCAGAGGAGTGCCGCAATTGCAGTTGCACTGGCAGCCTGACAAACTCACCCACAGAGTGAATAAATAGGAAGGCACCTACCTAGTTGCGAGTACCTGTGTGCGTGGGGAGTCCCGGGGAGTTGCTGCAGGCTGGGACAACGCGCTGGCGCCAGAAAAGAGCAAGGACAGCGCAAGGCCTCTGAATCTAGACACCAGCCTGGGTCATGTTAGGAACAAGGACACACTGCCATCTAATGGCCATCACGCAGTACTGCCCCGCGAAACAAATAAGTGAAGCAGCAGAGAAAAATCAAGGCAAAGGACTGAGTGAAGGAGAGCTGCCTTGCTGGCCAGGGGGTGAATAACGAACTACACCCAATGGGTCACCTACCCCAGCTAAGGGGAGTCTACCCTTTTGTAGACACTGTATTTAACTGAAAACAAAGGCAACACTTGACACTAAGACACAGTGAAGGCTGCCAAGCACGTGAAGAGTGCGCAAGAAACCTGCCATGCCAGAGGGGCGCCAAACCATCACACAGCCTTTAAGGACGATGTGACAAGGTGCAGGAATGCACCAGGAGTGCAGGAACTCCACACGCAGGCGTTGTGCGTACACTACCCAAAGCAGAGGAGGACAGCAAACCGGATTTCACTGACGGGGCAGGCTGACCCCTAAGACATTGCCATTCAGCTGGAAAGGAGCAGCAAGCACATCCTGGCAGGACAACACTGGAGAGCGTCCAAGGTAAAGGCAGCGCAGGAGCGGCAGAACCCAGCGCCAACCAGTGCGCAGCCATTAGCGCGCAAAAAAGGGAGTGGCCAGGAGAAGGTCGACGGTGCGGTGGCGCAACCCTCCAGAAGCACTTAAGCCATGCTGGGAGAGAGTGCAGCGATGCCTGGTGGCCACAGGCTATCGCTGCAGCAGTAAGGCGAAGACAGGAGCACCACCACATGAACCAACGGTGGTTCTGAAACTAGGCAACAGGAAAGTGCGAAGGCGCATGACGCAAATGCACAGCAATGCGGATGGCAATAGCTCAAAGCAAGTCACGGAAGCGAATGAAGAGCGCATCCAGAAGACTACCCAGTCTGGTCGCTAAAGAGGAAGAAACCGACCACCCAGTCTGGTCGCCAGGGAAAAGAATCCGACCAGTCAGATGGTAGCCCGCGAATAAGATTTGAAGCCGACCAGTCGGATCGTCGCCCAGGAAAGGATAAAGCCGGCAGTCGGATGGTCGCCCAGAAGTAAATATGAACCAGACCAGTCAGATGGTCGCCCGAGAAGCAAGTATGAAGCCGACCAGGCGGATGGTCATCCGGGAAAATAAGAAGCCGACCAGCCAGATGGTCGCACCAAGAAGCCAACCTGCCAGAGATCGGCAGAGTGGACCGGCAAGAGGTTCGACCAAGGCGTAGTCCGCGAACATGGACCAACGAACTTCGACACCACAAGTTAACAGAGTAGAGGAAGTGAAGGTCACGACGCTAACTCTGGCGGTTGAGTGAAAAGAAGACAGTGTCCTAGATCTAGGACGAGACCAGGAAGACACGTGCACAGGGCGCGCGCTGCACGGGGAAGCCTGGCCAGAGAAGATGAAAGGAAATCGGTCCAGGTTACGTTGCGAGAAGAAGGAAGAAGAAATCAGTGTGGCACGCCGCCACCGCGAAAAGAAGGAAGGTGACCGGCACTGGAACATCTGAGTGAGGTGGAGGAAAAGGCCTGGCAAGAGCACCAGCAGCACAGATCAAAGACGTCTACCTACGAACCATCCATCCACATGGCGATCGCAGAAGAGAGCAAGCTGGACTGTTGGCAACATCTACCTTTGGGGTTGAGTGGAAGACTGGATGGCATCCGGAAGCTGAGGAACTGACCACTCCACACCAACCTGTGGCAACCCAAGAAGCAGAGGCCTCAAGGGACTCTGGTGGCAGCAAGTCCCGCACAGGAGTCAGATCCACAGCTGCACGTCTGCAGGACCCACGAAGATGAAATCCTCGTGTGCAAGGAAAGGAGTCAACAACTTAACCTTCAGGTGGAACTAAGGACACAACGGTGAGGCTCGTGGAGCGTCCCGCTCACGTCTCGAAGGCTATGGTGGAGCAATACGACCGAAAGCACCAGTCCAGTGGAAGCCTGGCAAAGAGGGCCTCCCGGACATCTTGTGAGAGAAGAACACCGGCGAGAGGGGCATCCTAGTGAGAAGGATGTGTACACCTACTCTTTTCAACTGCCAAAAGACATTTCGAAGTCTGCCCGGAGACATCACCAAAGACCAGGACGGAGTAGGGGAAGCTAGAAGACAGACAACACCCATATCATCCACCCTTCTCTCCACCTACTCCTCATCACCAGCTGAGCGAAGCAAAGGCCAGACTGAGAACAACGTCCAGGTGGCGCAGACAGAGGACCAGACCCGCCAAACACCTGCGAACCATGCCACAGCGAACTGTTGGTCCTGGCTGCAGTAACTACGTTGCCTGCGGCCTGCAAGCAGCCAAAGAGACTCGTTTGAAATCATGAGTCCAATGTTATATTTTGGTATATTTTCTTTCCCACAGGTTTTGGACTCTGTACTTGGTTTTAATTTTTTTTTCACCAAGTTGGGGAGGGATGTAGTGACGTGAAGTCAGCATTCAAGTGTGGCAAGTGTGTATGTTACACTGTACACCCACCCACCACAGACGTCCCCGGTCAGGTGACGCTGATCTAATAAAAGTGGCTGAGTGCTCGTGCTCTGGGCCAGTTGTACCCAGTAACCACTGTGTCCTGTGTGTCCTTCTGTAGCCATGCGGGCCTAGGGCCCCACCTCATCACACATGATACGTTTGTATCTGGTGTTGCCAGGTCACATTTGCTGAAAAGCTTCATTATCGCCAATTTGTCTTTAATTAAATACCTGCAGCGTTGTTCATTCAACAATCATATTCTTCTGCAACCTTTCCAACACCATAGTGCAGAGGGTTCCATATGGGGTATTCGTCCAATAAAACACGTTTTTGTCATATAACAAAGCTTACTTTCCGTGGTCAGATTTGTCATCTGTATTGCCACACTTTTAAATTGCCCAGCCATCGCATTTCATAGAATTCATAGAATCCATAGAATCACACATCGTGGCAACATCACAGGGCACAACAGTATTTGACAAAGTATATGCAGACCATGTACGTAATGCCTTTTGGAAGCCCAGGCACACAATAGCCATGTAAGTATGTCTGCCAAAGAATAGTCTGTAAAGCCCATTTTACCAATTTTGGTGGACAACTTTTGCTAAATTATTCCCTTAATTGTTTGTTTAATTCAACCATCTAAAGACTACAAACCAAAAAAGCAAGGGTGCAGCCGTGTCTCACCACGCTAACATTGCTAATTTTCTCCTTGGCTTGCATACCCATTGTCTCCCATACATCACTGTACTAGTCATTGATAGCACATCCTAGTCTGTTATCCTATACCATAATTCTAACATATATACCATAATTTGCCACAATCCATCTGATGAAATGCAGTGCTACATTTTGTTCCATATTAAAAGTGGGATTTGGATAATCCTTATTGGAATAAAAAGGATAGGGGGGATTCATGCTTAGGCCTCGAATCATTTGGCACGAATTCACCCTGTACACAATGCAGGGTTTACATATGAAAAACACTATAATTTTGTCTCTCCCAATTCTAGTCTCTCTACTTTCTTGAACAGTTTACGATTCTTATGGCAAAGCCAGTGAGAAGAGTACAATACAAAGGGTACCCATAGCTGTTGTAATAGGACTTCAGGGGCCCCTTCAGCTTGTAGTTTTGATTGCGGTTATTATACTGAGTCTAGCCATCCACTTGTAAAAGACCTTCTCGGGATAGAAAGAGAATTGTGTTGTGTTTTAAAAAAGGAGGGAGAGCGTGTTCCAAAGGGATCGATTGGGGCGTAATTACCACTCGCATGGAGTGGAAGGTCCAGCCTCAGTCCGTGCCCTCAGTCGATATTTTATTCAAGAAAAGTGGACAAGGCTGTTCCTCGGGTAGACAAGAAAGGGAGTGAGATGCACTGGTCAAAGGAGAAAGTGGTGGTTAAAGGGTGTTAACCTCCCACTGGGTATCCATTGTGTTGGATATGTTTGCCTCACACACCCTTGCAGATGTCATGCTTCATCATAGGCGTTGCTCCTCGTCGGGTAGGCAGTGCAATTCCCAACGGGCTCACCTCAAAGAGAGAAACATGTCGACCGTCTTTTTACATCCTAGTCTAGTCTAGAACAAGGAAACATTATTTTCCAGATAGTCTAGTCTAGCTCCACCTTTTAATTGTAACGAGGGACCACCCGAATAAAGTAGTCTCAGGTACCCTATGCTACATTTTAACTCACAATAAAGTCTACAACCTCTCTGGCCCCATACCCACACTTCACCCATAGGCAGTTGGATTCAAAAGATCTCCTCCAAAGAGCCCCTCTTTGAGGTGAGCCCGTTGGGAATTGCACCGCCTACCCAACGAGGAGCAACGCCTATGATGAAGCATGACACCTGCAAGGGTGTGTGAGGCAAACATATCCAACACAATGGATACCCAGTGGGAGGTTAACACCCTTTAACCACCACTTTCTCCTTTGACCAGTGCATCTCACTCCCTTTCTTGTCTACCCGAGGAACAGCCTCGTCCACTTTTCTTGAATAAAAAAATAAAAAAGAGAATTGTAAAACCACTACTTTAAAACCACCTTAAAAGGAACTCGGGTTGTAATTTAACGTGCTTAATTGTACACGCTCATTCCTCTCAGCATTGTTTGTGTGGAATTTACTAACCCAGCTCAGATCCAGGATAGTGTATCAGTCTGAGACTGTGTGGTGGACGTTGTACCCTGTGATTGGCTTGCAAGGTTTTCCCAGGCAGTGTGTACTAATTTCTGGTGTGAAGCATGATCATTCCACATGTTCGCATGGCCATTCGTTTGGTCAATGTTCCTTTTGATGTCAATTTGACCCACTGTGATGTATTGTGTGCTTCTCCAAATGATTGTCTCACTTGGTGATGAATTATTGTGTGTGTGTACTGCTGTGGGTCCTTTCTTATATTATCTGTGCTCCTCGTAGGAGCATGAAATGTAGAAGTTGTATCCTTTGATGGGTGTGGTGGCATTTAGTCACGAAAGACGGAGTGGGAACAGTCACCTTGTTACTACTGTGTTCTTGTTAGTGATGAAACTCTGCTTGATCCCGGTTATTTGTTGCAGTGGTTCCCTAGTAATGGGACCTGGGGTTGATATGTTTTTGTCTACAGGCAACAGCTGTGCCTCTACCTAGGTGGACTGTCACTCAACTATAGAGTACAAATACTCCAATTCTTACTTGATGATGTGGTGTCTTTCTTCAGGCAGCGGTGTTACTGAGTCTCTTCTCCCAAGTAGTGGTGTCTTAAGAAGAAAACCAAATCATCCACATTTTGGGAATGGTTTATGCTCTTAAGTGGAGCTGTGTAGATTAGGATGTGTGCTATTGCACTTGCCATTAAGCAACGTGCACTTTTGTTAGAAATTCAAGGTGGTATGGCCGCTGTCTTTGTATGAAGTATTTTAGCTTTAAGCGCTTGGTTACCTACTAGGTATTTAATTTGCCCAATAGCCCCAGTAAATCTTAGTCCATCCATTGGAGTGCAAACCAATACATTTACTGTATATGAAGGGGTCTGAGGTGTGGTTTTGTAAATGGAGGTTTACTAATGCCCAAGTAGGCAGAGCAAACGTACGGGAGGCTGGATTGCGACCTTCATCTTTAATTCACCAAGTTCCCAGAACATCTTCAGTTAGATTGCAAATATTAATGTGCAGCAGAATGCATAAGGCTCGTAACAAAGCATTGACCTGTGTTGAACAGCCACTTTCCGCTTTGACACATGCAATGTCCTCCTTAATGTGAGAGCTGGGGCAATATTCATCTAGAAAATAACACAATCTTGGACTTGAAGGGACCCTTATTCCTGCCATATGTTTTCATCTTGACCCACATGAGTTTCCTCTGCAGACTCGATTCCTTGTAATAACCGGGTATTGTAATGCTGGTTTTCATGTTACAACAATGGCTGATCATGCTCCCTTGGTTTCCAGGTTTCCAGAAGGAAGCAGAGGCTTTACTATCGGTTACAAAACTGAGCACTGTCAGTGACTCTCAAAACATGAAGAAAGCCCGGGAGATGCTGCAAAGAGTCACTAGTGAGACCGACATCTTTCCTGCAGTTTGGGGCCTGCCCAACAGATACCTCTTTGTAATGGTGAGTTTTTTGCTTTTGTTTTAATAACCTAATTAATATTAACGTCCAGAGGGGATGTGTAAGAAAGTGGATTATTAGTTGGGGTGGACGGGAGTCTACCACAGTGAATAAGGCCACAAACTTGTTATGGTAAAATAGCTTCAATAATTGAAAACGGAGCTCAGCCTCCCTGGAAGCTATGCACACAGCAGCCAGGCTTAAGGAAAACACGTAAAGTATCAGAAACAACACTTAAAAAGTCAAAACCCAACACAATTAAAAATACCCAAATAATTTAAAAGAAAAATGTAATGAGTAAAATGAGAGGAAACAACAATCATTGGAAATGCAATAGGTCTCGCATTTGTTGAAGTTGGAGATATTGGCATTGTAAATGGCCATGTTTTTCACTTATGCAATAGGTCTTGTATTTGTTGGAGCTACTGGCATTGTATATATGGGCAATATTTTGTACTTGTGTTATGGAGTGTATGCATGTGTAGTGTTGAATTATGTAGATTAGATTGGTTTAGTTGTGTAATTATGTGCTTTTATTTCATTGGTGATGCTGCCTGCCTTGCATTTGTTTTCCCTGTGTTTCTTTCTTTTTCATACCATAGCTCCCTTATAAAGTCATGCACTTACCTTTTTTGTAATGTGCATTTGCAGGCCCTGTCAATGCCGGGTGGAAGAGTTATGGAGGCCGCACCGGTCGGCGTGTGTAACATGCACCCGTCACTTTCTCTTGTAACACACTGTTTTCTACCTCTAACATTTGTTTATTTTCGATACCTGTCGGCTCCTCGTAGGAATATGACCCAGTTGAACCAGGCTTTAAAAGTGGCCTTTGCTGTGTCTTTCCAATTGTTCAACACCGTCTTGACCGCCGCTGTGAGCAGGAGGTCAATCAGGTCCCTGTCGTTTTCGGATGTTATGGATGGGTCGGTGTATCCCAGTGCTAGATAGTGAAAGTCCAGTGATAGTGTGGCGTCTGTTACGTCATTGATTAGAGTATTTATTAGGTCCCAGAATTTCCTGATCTTGGTGCAGTGGAAGAGGAGGTGCGCCAGGTCCCCCTTCTGCTTATTGCAGTTCCAGCAGGAGTCGTTCTCTCTGATTCCCATGGTTGCTAGGCGTGCTGGGGTCCAGTAGGCCTTGTGTACTAGCCAGAATTTTGTCTGATCTAGAGTAGTTGTCACCTTTCTTCTCGATGTGGAAGACCATAGGTCTGCCCTTTCCTTCTCACTGAGCTCTCTCCCTGCCACTGCTTCCCAATGGGTTATAATTTTGTTATTTAGTTTAGAGGTTTTGGGGCTCAGGGCTCTGTATATGTGTGCTACTTGGTGTCCTATTATGCTCAGGCTGGCGGCGTATTGTATTATGGATGGGGTGAGCTTGTTTATGCCTGCTTTGGCCTCCTTTATTTTAAGGAAGTTATAGAGCTCTGCGCTGTCAAACTTGTATTGCTCTTTGAGTGTGTCAAAGGCTGTTTGATTTCCTTTGTTCTGTAGTTGGCCCACCGTTGTTATGCCGTGTCGGTACCATGTGTGCATGTCCAGTGTGTTGTTCCTGTACTTTATTCTAGGATTGTGCCAGAGGGACTCTAGCTGAGTTTGTCTGACGCTTGTGTCTAGTAGTTTATCTATTCTTAGTAGGGCCAGTCTTGTGTTCCTAAGGATTGCGTTTTGTTTGATTGCGGGGTGTTTCGTCGCCGTGAGTAGTGCTACGGGTTCCATTCCCCCCAGCAGACGCTGCTCTAGGGTGAGCCAGGCCGGGGTGTAGTCGCTCTTTGGGGATAGCCAGTACAAGCCTTGTTTTGCCATGCAGGCTGTTTGAAAGGTTCTGAAATTTGTTATGTTAAGACCTCCTAGTGTCTTGGGGAGTCTGAGTTTCTGAAGGCTGATTCTGGGTTTCTTTCCTCTCCATAGGAATGTGTTCAGTAATTTGTCCAATTTTTTGTGAAAATCAGATGTGTTAGTTAGTGGTAGCATGTTGAGCATGTAGTTAACCATAGGGGTGACCATCATCTTGATAGTCTCTACCCTCCCCCACCATGTTGTGAATTTGGGTGACCATCCCTCTAGCTTCTCCTTGATTTTGTTTAAAATTGCTTGTTCGTTCTGGTCTAGTGTGGATCGCAGGTCTCTTTCGAAAAGGAGGCCCAGGTATTTAATGGCTTTCCTCTGCCAGGTCCGACCAGAGGACCCCAGTGCTGTCTTGTTGGTGTGGATGTTCAGTGGTTTACACTCAGATTTCTCTCTGTTGAGTTTGTACCCAGACGCCTGGGCATACTGATCTATAGTGTCCCTTAGGGCTTTTATAGACCTTTCTGGGTCTTCTGTTACAATGAGGACGTCGTCCGCGTATGCTGCTAATTTGAATGATTCTCCCTCTACAGGTATACCCCTAATGTCTGGGTTTGATCGTATCATGGTGAGTAAGGGTTCTATTGCCAGTAGGAAGAGGGCCGGAGATAGCGGACAGCCCTGTCTCGTCCCCCGTTTTAGGTCTAGCAGCTCTGACGTGCCTCCATTAACTACTACTCGGGCTTTGGGTTCGTTGTATAGGGCCACTACCATCTTCCTGTAGTTGTGGCCTAAGCCGAATTTTTGCATACATTGGTCTAGGTATGGCCACGACACTCTGTCAAAAGCTTTTTCTGCATCAAGGGCGATCATGACCGCCGCGTTGTTGCTTTTGGTCGCGTGGTTGATTACGTGGCATAGTAATCTTGTATTGTCGTGGGACATCCTGTTCTTCAGGTATCCCACTTGTGCGCAGTGTATGAGGGAGGGTAGGTACGTGTTGAGTCTGGTAGCTAGGATCTTGGCATAGATTTTGCAATCTACATTAATGAGTGAAATTGGTCTGTAGTTCTTCGGGTGTTGTGTATCTTTGCCTTCCTTCGGGATCACTATAATGTTGGCTTCAGCCATCGATTGCGTCATGCGACCCTTGTGTACACAGCTTGTGAACACTGACGTCATCGTTGGTTGAAGTGTGGTAATGTAGTGTTTGTAGAACTTGGCTGTGAACCCGTCTGGCCCTGGTGCTTTTTTATCTTTCAGACTTTTGACAGCTCTCTCTATCTCTTCGCTTGTTATTTCTGAGTCTAGTCTTTCCCTCTGCTCTTTTGTCAATTCTGGTGTTGTGATGTGTTTCAGGAGTTCTTTCCCCCCATTTGCACTTAACGTCTCGTCTTTTTTGTAAAGCTGCGCGTAAAAGTCTCTGAAGGTGTCGAGTATTCCTTTGTTCGTCGTGTGTGATTTGTTCGTGCTATCCCTGACGGCTGCTATTGTGTGTTGTCTCTGTTTGCCTTTGAGGTACGATGCAGGTGCTTTACCTGCTCTATTGGCCGAGCATAAGTTTATTGCTTTGTATTTATTAATCCAGGTCCCTGCCCTTTCGCTAAGGATCTTGTTCAATTCGTATTTTTTTCTTTGTTAGGGTCGTGAGGGTGTTCCTGTCCTCTAGGTTGGCTATGTGTCCTGATTCTAGTTTTTTGATTTCGCTCTCTAGGTCAGTTATCTTTTAGCTTCTCTCTCTGTTCTGTCTTCCCTTGATACTGATTATGGTTCCTCGTACCGTGGCTTTCAGTGCGTCCCATAGCATCTCTCTTTCTATGTCTGGGCTGTCGTTATTTTTGAGGTAGTCTTTTATTGCTAGTTCTATTTCAGCACCGCTGTTTGTGTTTTTGAGAAGGTCATCATTGAACCTCCATCTTCGTGTCGGGCGTTCGTTGTGTTTGCCCGTTAGTGTTAGGCAGATGTGAGAGTGGTCTGAGATCGTTCTTGGGCCAATCTCTGTGTGTTCTTTGAGGTGTGTGTGTGTGTGTGTCCGATATGAGTATAAAGTCAATCCTGCTGTAGGAGTTGTGTGGGTTTGAGTAGAAGGTATACTCTCTTCCATCTGGGTTTTGTAGTCTCCATGGGTCTGCTAGCCTTACTTTTGTGCAGAGGTTCCGTAGCGGGTTGCCCCTCTGTGTAGTCTGGCTCTGTCTTTGTGGGTGCCTGTCTATGGCTGGGTCCAGTACTTAGTTCATGTCTCCAGCTACTATTTGGAGCTCTCCTAAAGGTAGTGCCTCCAGTTCCTTGCCTATCTGTTCCCAGAATGTCTTATCCTCGGTGTTGGGGCCGTAAATGTTTGCCACATGTATAGGTTCCTCCCCCCTGAGCAGGCTGGCGATTAGTAATCTGCCCTCTGTGTCTTTCTTTGATTTGTCAGGTGTGAGTTTTGACTTTTTACTGAGTATTGTGATGACCCCGTTCTTTTTGCTCTTTGCTGGTGATCCTATTACGTGACCTATCCAGCTGGCCTTTAGGCGGTCTATGTCTTCTTCCCCTAGCCTTGTCTCCTGCAGGACATAGATATCACTTTTTAACTTGGACAGGTGTTCTAGGACTTTCCTCCTTTTAACTGGGTGGTTGAGACCTTTAACGTTCATTGACACTACCCTGTTGTCTGTCTTGAGATTGTGGTGTGTGTTGTGTGTCATTTTCCGTTCTTACCGAGCTGGCTGTCTGTTAGGTTCCTTTTCCTACTTGTCTTAGTTCTGTGTTTTGGTTCCCTGTATGCTCTCTCTAGGAGTAGAAAAAAGGTGTAGAAAGATAGGAAAAGAGAAGAGAATAGTATCAACCCATGTGTGTGTTCCCCGCACCCCCCTCCCCCCCCTTACTTGCATAGTGGGTGTGCGACAACAAAGTTCCTTTGCTCCGCGTCCACCTGAGGTAGGTTGGTTGCTGATTCCGTATTCCTTCATTGATCATCGATTGTCCGTTCCCACCTTTCTAAGTTCTGTGCACGCTCTTTTAGTTGGCGTTCCTTCCTGCTAAGAGGTTGTCTTTTGTTGTTGTCGCCTGGCCCTTTCGAGTTTCTTCGCTCGAGCTATGAGGTAGATGTCGGTTTAGTGTTGTTTGACTTGGTCTCCTAGGTTTTAGGCTGGGAGTCTTGAGGTGGATCAAAGTTCTTGGTTTTGAGGTAGATTCTTAGGGTCTGTTTCCTTCTATAAGGGTTCAGTCCGATTTTCCTTCATCGCTTGGTGAGGCACTTCTTTTTGGGGCGCTTTGGCCTTGGCCTTTCACGTCCATCTCCTCGGTCGGTGGTCCTCTCATGTAGCGTCTGTGTTCCTCTGGGTCCTCGAAGACAATTGATCTCCAGTTGTCCGTGACTTTAAAACGGGCAGGTCCAGTGAAAGAGTAGTTGAGGTTCCTTTTCCGCAGTGCTTCTCTCATGGCTAGGAAGCCTTTCCTGGCTTCTACCGTGGCTTTCGAGTAGTCTTGTGTGAGCACAATCTTGCAGCTCGCCAATGTAAGGTTTTGGTTTTTTCTGGCAAAGGCGAAGATCGCGTCAGTGTGATCTGCTCTTAGTGGGGAGCAGATTATTGCTCTTGGAGGCTTCCCCGTGGCTGTTTTCCCCGCCGGTACTGTAGTGTAGCTCCTATTTTCCCAATAGGCTCTGCGCATTGGAATAGTACCTACAGCAGTAAAGGCCTAGACCAGACGTTAACTAGGTCTACTACTGTCGATACTAGACTTAATTTTTGGGTTTGCCAGCTAAGCTCAGAGTTCGCTAGAAACTTTCTCGAATGTTCAAGGAAGGAATTAACTCCCCTGATTAGACAAGAAGGGATTTAGTTTCTGACAACCATAGAACATGACAACTTTGCTCTCCCCTAATCAAGAGTCAATCTCATGAGTCGTGTGAGCACAAGGCAATTATTTTACTCAGTCAGTACGTGCATTCTTAGTCTCATCAGAATGTAGAGAAAAGGAAGAGACGGGCGTGTTCAATAAAAGATGTTATTTATTGATCAGTCTCTTTTCTCGTACAAGAGAAATGGATCGATATTATTGCAATACTTATAGTTAAGTAAAGTGCATACATTAGAAGCAATAGTATAAAATAATACTGTAAAAACATTGATATGGTTTCTGAGCCATATGATGTTTAAAATGATTAAAATATATTTACATACACATATACATTTGACTAAACGTACTCAACTGGTGTTTCTAAATACGCCTACCCCGTGTACCTGGCCTAAGTCTAATGCGTGGGCGGGAATAGAAAGTTACAGTTTAAGTTAAGTTTGTTTTTGCCAAGTGAATAACTAAAGAATTCTCTAGGAGGGGTTATTCAGTTCTGTACCTGGAATTTAGGATGAATGAGGAATGGTATCTCTTTCTCTGCTCTCGATATTCCAGGCTGCCTGCGAGGGCTGCCCAGAAGCGCCGGTGCTGGGTCTCTCGGCTTGAGATAGCAGCGCGTCTCTCAGCGCGTCAGGAAGGCGGGGCTGCTGCCTGCGGGGTCTGCTTCTGCTCTCGGCTTCGGCAAGTATGGCTGCTCCGTCTTGTCACCACGCGTGTGTTTGCATAGGGCAAGGTCGGCAATATTTATACCTTAAAGGTGCCGAGATTGACGTAAGGATGGACATAGGTACGTCAATAAAGATGTCATACGACTTGCTCGTTAGCACATTCTTTTGCAAAAGTTCTCTGTGAAATCAAAACAATGGCCGCACGGATTTTCCAGGTTGTCATAGGTTTGATTTGTTATGAGAACGTCGTATGCCTTATCAGGGGCTGGAGGAATGTCGCTTGTCTAATTAGATCTCAAGCGTTATGACCTAATCAGATAACACGTTCCTGTGCCGTAGTGTGACTGCGTCAGATAACGGTATCTGCATCATGGGGGATTTCTTGCCTCATGGGCTGACTGTTAGTTAACTAGCTAGGTAGTTTAACCAGAATAGGGTCAGGAATAGGGGGATCGATTCAGGACCTATAGAAATACACGACACCCACTCCACGCTAACTATGGTCATATCTACTAATCTATGCATAGTATAACATAGTACAACATACTATAGAGTATAGTGTATACCTTACCACCCCAAAATACATAAATGCATTTCGAAATTTTCAAATATACTGAAAAATTGCAGTCATATATATTGTATGCACTTAAGCTATGAATTAAATGCAAAAGTAAACACGCATTGTAATGCATTATTGCTTTTTGGTATATGAGAAATACACATGAAATGGCTCTTAATATAGCTATACAGAAAGGAAGGTCGAGACCATTTCATCACATAATAAAATATTTGTGAACATACCAGCGGGCAGCTAAAGTCTATATAAAGTATCTAAAATAGAAATCTTAGTTCTCTAGGAATAGTTTCTTACTTTAAGCAGAAGATCAGTGTCCCGGGGAAAAAATATATAGAAAAATATTTTAAGGGCTTGCTGAAAAAAGTTGCTGTCCGTGAACTGGATTGTAATTGTTCATGTGACTTTATTTTTAAAGGTTGAAGGCCGAATTCAGGGAACGCCGTGTGCGAGTTTACTCAAAAGTCTCTATTTCTGTTCCGGAGAGAACATCATATCATTCAGGCTTTCGAAAAAACTGTCAACAGCTTCATGGGAAAGTTCCACTAAGTCGGAAATAGGTGTAACCATGCATTCGTGTGCATGATTGTCTCCATTGACATTCTGATTTGCCTTGCTGACAGAAGGTCGTACCTGTTCGATGCTGCTTTCATCTTGAACTTCACTACTCTTCAATCGCAGTGGTGAAGATTCCAGGAATGCCGTCATCAGAATTGGCAGCCTTTGAGGGCAGCACAAAGCGTGAACCTTGGTAGGAACCAACAGTGTATCTGCATCCACCGGCGCATCCGATTGTAGCGTCAGACAGGTGTCTAACACGCATTCTTCTCCGCATAGCAGACACCTTAGTACAGGTAAAACACACCTTTGCCACATTGGTCGAAATGATAGAAACCAAGTCATGTTTAGGTCTCTAAGCCGGGAGAGTCCCAGGATTTTTGATATCCGGTCCCGGTATCCAATGGCTAGGATCGTATCTTCCATTGTCGCGAGAGTTTGATCTGTGACATGGGTTGCCATAACGAAAAATAAGGACTAGGAATAGGATTCCTGCAATTAGTCCCAGGATCAGTGGAAGTCCGCCAAAAATCGAATGGACGAAATCTGGAAAAATACCCAGTATGGCTTTGAATGGTGTTAATGCCATCGAAAATACTGTCTTAAATACCTTTGAGACCCCAGTGGTATCAGAAATATTTAAGATTTCGCTCAGGATTTCCGCGAAATGTACGGGGGAATTAGTTGATAATAATGTATGTATGTATCTCTGCAGTCGTCCTTGCGACTTGTAGATCATACGTTTCTTTAGATGACGTGAGCCTTGTAGGCGTCTGAAGAAGCACTGTTTTCATTCTGCTTAAAGTGTCTATTCGAATAGAAGTAATTTTCAAACCGGGCCATGCCCTTGCCTCCCTGTCTGGTAAGGAGCTGGGGAACAAAGAACGTCCACAGCACTTGACCTTCGCCGTCGTGGTGACGAGATAAGGAGTCCCGGGCATAAGACTACAACATCTGCGGTCTACAATAAGAATGTAACTCCCATTATAGAGTCTTTGAAAGAATGGTTCTATTTCAGTTGCAGGTGCGCCTTGCTGGTGACATGAAAGGTTGTATGAATTCCCTTCACAGGCTCCGTGCAAACTAATACCGTTACACAGAAGCATGCCGCTTAGTGACATAGCACAATTGTTGCCACTAAGAAACACTTTCTGTCCTTTGTTACTGACACATGCATGTGAATAGGGCAGGTTCCAAGTTGTTTTAAGGTACCCCTTTCCCAATTTCTCGTACATGCCAGCCTGTATATATTTTTGGCAGTATTGAAACCTGAAGGTTGAGATTGGAATATTTATGATTCCGTGGATTATCCATTCACTGACAGGTCGTTCTGACATTGTCATTGGTAATCTTTCTAGTTTTTCAATGCTCAAGATTGTATAATCAGCACCCTTCTGCGCCATACCGATTTGTCTATCAGTAAGGTTAAAGATTTGGAATAGTGACGTTGTGTTGATTAAACGCCAAGGCACATAGCCTGAACGCAGATTTTGTAACGTCCAGCCAAGCTGTACAATAGAGCGCAATTGTGACTGACCATGTTGTAATAACAGTAAGTCTTGCGATAATATATCGATTGCTGAAGACACAATGCTGTCCAATGAAAATATTCTGGAGGACAGAGTCATTAACCCATTGTCCACTACAGAAAGTGATTTTTCCAAATTAATACGATCAATTTCACGTATTCTCTCTGCTGTTTCAATTTGAGTAACCTTCCAGGCCTCATTGTATGCTGCATATACAGAGGCTGCTATGAAACGCTTTTGACGCTGTTTGCGTGGTCCCAGTATGAAATCACGCAAGTCAGCACCATCAGTAAGTAAAGTTAGGTGTTGCTTAATTTCAGGCAGTGTGGAAGTTTGTAGCCATTGAAGGCATAATTTGCCCACACTGTAGGTTGTTATTATCCCTGGGTGATGTCTTTGAGGATATCTAGGGTCTGGCCTGGTCATTTTGAAACCCTGTGTTTTATTCAGGAATCTATCTTGACAGTTACTTGTATCTGTGGGCCAGATCAACCATTGTTTCCAATCAGGATGTGTTCTGTTTTGGTTAAGTATATGGCTTATGTCTATTTCTTCATCTGTATCAGAGTTATTGCTAAACATTGTTGGCTTTGGAATAGACAGGTTATTTAAATCTTTGATTTTGGCTAAGCCAAGACAGGTGGTTTGTTGAACAGTGTCATTTAAAAATATCATTTGTTCTGGGATCATGCAGGCTCTAAACAAAGCTTCTATACCCTGTACTTGCCATTCTTTTGTACCCCAAACACTTTTCAAATCAACATTTTTGTCCCAATAATCAAATCCAAATGTATTCATTTTTTCAAAGAATGAATCTGAATATATCAATTTTGTGTTGGTTATCATTGTTTTCATCCCTGTCTTGTTTGACAATTTGTAATAAAATGTTTCAGCATTAGTTATGTTAAAACCTGAAAAATATGAATATTTGTCATAAACGGTTCTAGAGCTCCCTTTTGGAGGTGTAGCACAATGTTCCCATTGATTATAATTTAAAACATTTCTAGGTTGTGCAGATTTATGCAAGAAATGGTTACCATAATGGTTATAGCAATACATACTATCATAATTTGTAGAACCTTGCAAATAATCATGTTTTGTAAATTTAGCAGACATTACTAAGTCAGACATCATATTGTTTATACTTTCAAAGTCCCAATCATCAGCAAATGAGTTTGGTTTTGCAAAGTCACTCAAGGAGATCTTGATTTGGTGTGGATATTTCAGGATCTCGACCGGACCATAAATTTCATAGTCAGTGTTGTCCCAGGCTACCCCACCAGGTATTGGAATTGCTGTGAAGTTGGCTGAAGAAAGTTCTGAAGAAAGTTCTCGTTTCTCGACGTGTGAAGATGTGTGTGGTTTGAGGACCAAGTTGATGTTCTGACTTGCTGTGTCCATTTTAGCATATTTTCCCTCAATGAAGCGTCCCAAGGTAAATACCATGATGAGCCAAAGTATGAGGATAAATGCATCAAAACCCACCCAAAATTCAATCCATGGAGTAACCAGATATGTTTCTTTCAGTTGTTTCAAAAGTTCCTTAGCTTTGTCTTTAAAGGATTTTGATGATGGCTGTGTCTTTTGTTCGCTGAAACCTTCAGAGGAATCATCGAAGTTGATGAAGTAACCAGATGCAGTTCTGTCAATTGTTCCAATTGGTTCAGTATTTTTGTTTCTTGCATTTTCACTTGGAACTTCATTGTAGATTGGTGTGTCTCTGCTAAATGTCTTTATTTGGGTTTTCAGAGGTCTGAGTTCTATTGCATTGTTGCATAGTCCTTGTTGTTCTTCTTTAGGCGTTTCGAATGTGATGAGCCTCTTTGTTAGGACCTCTGTACTGGTAGCAAACCTTGGTGTTCTGCTACTTATTGGGAGTCCACTTGGCCTGCTGTTTGTTATCGGCCACATGTTGTGGTTTTACCAGGTCGATGGATACAACTCGGTTCTCCTTTTTTCCAGCAAGTGGCGGTAGTACAACTGATCTTGTCCCGTTGACAGACAAGACAGGAACTGCTTTTCTGTAAGAAGGCCCAAATTCCTTCTTTACCGCGATCTTCTCCCTGACTAGATCCCCGACTTTTGGAATCCAGACAGGTCTTGCTGGGACAGGTGGTGATTCTTCAGTGGTTGTTGGCTGTTGTTTCAACTGTATGTTGCTCAGGTCTTTTCTTGTTTTGTTTAAGTCCTGCAAAATAGCCAAACGGTCTTTGACATCAAAGGTTTTTTCTATTACCACTGAAGTCTGACTATCAAGGTCAGAGATCAACATCCTAGTTCCGAATAATAATTCGTACGGACTGAATCCCTTCAGAGAATTTCTTGGCAAGTTATTTAGACTACGTTGGACACTTATTAGATGTTTGACCCACCCAGCTCCCGAACCTAATGTCCTTTCCATTATAGATTGCTTTCTGCCTTGGTTTTTTTCTTTACACCATCCCATACCCTCAGGAAGGAAGTGAGAAGATTCCCGCTGGGCTGTGCTCATTTGGCCATTCTTTCCCCCCCAGGCTGGATTGCCTGAGTGAAAAAAAATGGTCGAACGTAGCATGCTCTTAGCGTATATGCCATTTAGACTCGCAAATCTTGTATAACAGTCCGGACGTCAGCCGAGTGCTGTGGATCTACATTATAAGTGGAACTTAGCCTGTGTATGTTAATCGCAAGCCATTCTTTTTGTTGGTAATATTATCTGCCTTGATACGACGAGTTATTAAACTGCTTCTCTCCCCACTGCGATCTCTGTTGCAGTTTGGGCAGTTTTTTACAAACATGGTGTAGTGCAGGCTCATGCCTGGCCACCAGTACCGTGATTGTAATTCTTCCAGAGAATCTTTTAATTTAAGGTGTCTGAGACCCTCGCCCATGTGTGCGTCTGCGATTAACAAGTGTCTCCTGTCCATGTTTGGAATCACTCTATCCCCCACTCCAGGGATTCGAGCAAAAGGGACGGAGTTTGCATCGATTATGTATGTATAATTGAGTGGATAGTTGATCGGTAACGCTGAGCAGTCGCCTTTTAATGACGTTTTCACCGCCAGCAATGTTTCACCGTATAATTGAGTGGATAGTTGATCGGTAACGCTGAGCAGTCGCCTTTTAATGACGTTTTCACCGCCAGCAATGTTTCACCGTCAATGTATTTTAATGTACGCTTTTTTCGATCTACGGGAGCCGGTTTACTGGCTGCCGCTGCGGCTGTTTCAGCCAATGAATTCCCTACAACGTGAACGCCATCACGTTGATGACTCAGTGAGTGTGTCACGTGAGTCTTTGGTAGTTCTTTTTTCAAAAGAGCTACTTGTTCCCAGAGCAGTCTCTGTTTTATTGGTGCATCTGTGTCATCTTTGTAACCGTTCTGAATCCATGTCTGCAAATCCTTGTTATATGCTTTGACGCAGAAATATGAATCTGACACTATAAGTGTCGGGAATTCGCGATCCGCATTATCTAGCGCCATTTTCAAAGCTATTATTTCAGTTTGTAGTTCTGAATTAGTTTCTACTGAGTGTGATTTTGTTAATAGAGGTCTTAGTTTACCTCCGCGCCACACTTCTTTTGTGATCTCACATGTGGGATTGTATGCATGTTCTCCCCAAACGGAGGGTTGAGCATGTCCGTCTGTATAGATTACACAGGCGTAATGTCGTAGAGGCAGAATGTCGATTGGCAGAGGATACGTCTTTTCATATTTTAGATTTTTTAATTCTTCTAGTTCTGGATCAAAGTAGTAGTATACTTTGTCCGTTGTGATTGAATTCACCCATTGTATCCATTCTGGATCCAATGTTGTTGATGGTAAATTACACGGTGTTGTTAATGCCTCAAAGGCTGATTCAGCTGTTCTGACTGTGATATGTCTACCGTCAGCTATGTCTTTTTCTCTAGCTATTGCGGTTTGAACTGCTTGAACAATTTTTCCTTTGTTGCTGAATCTCTGTTCAGCTTTTGTGTACAAGTGTGATTTGAATGCAATTGGTACCTTTTCTCCCTCATTAGAGGTCAGGTATGTGAATCCGCATCTCCCTGGGATGACTCGGATCACAAGGTTGCGTGTATTATCACGGGTTTCTAATTTTGTCTTAATTAGCATGTCTGTTTGTAAGGATCTCAAAATTTCTGTGTGTGTTTGAGTCCAACTGGATCTTTTAAAGTCTGGTTTAATTAGATCGTAAAGGGGTTTTACCCTTTCTGCGTAATTTGCAATGTATGTTCTTCCGAAATTTAGGAAGCCTAAAATTGACTGTAGGTTTTTTAGTGTTTTAGGAGCTTGGATAACGGCACATTTCTCTAGGAAATTGTCTGCCAGGCTTTTACCTTCACTTGATAGCTCATATCCTAAGAATAGGACCGTCAGATGGGCAATTCTGGACTTTTTGAAGTTGAATTTGTAACCCTCTGCAGCGAAACCAAGTATTATGGTGTTCACTCTTTTCAAGTGAGTCTCCAAGTCATCATCTGTTAAGTAAATGTCATCGACATAAGATAATGCTTCATCATCATATAGTTGTAGTAATTCTGTTACTCTCGCTGAGAATACCCCCGGGCTGTTCTTGTACCCCTGGGCTAACCGACAGAATTGTTTTTGAGTGCCATTTACTGAGAAAGCTGTTAAATATCTGCTCTCTGGTGCTATGTTTTGACAAAAGAATCCATTGGAGATGTCCAAGGTTGTTTTGTATTTTTTGCGCACTATGTTATTCATTAGTGCAGCACTGTGTGAGTTTTGCACTGCAAAAGTTTTGCAACATGTGTTAAGGTGTCGGTAATCCAAAACTAGGCGATATGAATTGTCTGGTTTGGAGACCGGAAACAAAGGATTGTTCATTTGTGAGGTGCAAGTTTCAATCACCCCCTGGTATTCTAGCTGATCTAGTATTTCATTTACTTGTTTTTTAGCTTCTTGCTTAATTGGGTACTGCCTTTGTGCAGTTGGTTGTGATTTTAACTGGATTTTGTGAGGAGGAGAATCCTCATCCCATCCTACATGATTTTTATATAAAGCAGGTGCTAAGGCCACTGCCCACTTTCTAGCAAGTGTATATTTTTTATGAATCGGCATTTGATTCGAGAAGGCAGGCATAATTACTTCTTCGCCATGAGGGCACTCCCTGACAAACTCTGGTGGCCAGTCTTTTTCAGCTAGAAGGATGTCATAACCCTTGGAGAGGTTATCCCAAAATAGTCCCCTTATTTTCCTAGTCTTATCTCCCTCTATACGTAATGTTATCTCGTATATTTTGTGGGGCTTGCTAACTCTGGTATCTGCAGTTTCCACTTGAAGGTATTCATTCGTGTCCACTGTCTCCAGATGATTCATAAGGACTTTGCGAGCTATGCTCACCTCTGCTGCGCTGTCTAGCATTGTCTGAGCCCACTCTCCGTTTTTCAGTTGTGTCCTCAGTATTCTCGGCATTGTTAACTACCTTGATACTGGCTACCTTCTTTTTTGGAAATTGTGATTTCTTTTTCAGTTGAGCAGGTTCCTTGTCTTTGGACTTGGCGTGCTCTTCTGATCGTCCTCTTCTTTCCGATTTCTGCAAGGAATTCTGGAAAGATTGAGAGGGACGTGTATCAATGTCTTGATATCTATCAGGTTTTTTAATATTATCCCTATTTATAAGGTTATATCTATTCCCAGAGGGTTCACTCTGGGGTGACCTTTGTCTCGGGTTTGGAGATTTCTCTCTTCGCCTAGGAGACCTTCCTCTGGACTGGAATTTCTTTTCTTTAGGATTGGATTGTTTGTTCCCATCCCAGTTCTTTTTTGGTGAATTATTATTATTATTAAAAAACATTTTTTCTGGACTTGTAGTCAGTTGCGGTTTTACTGGTATTCCACCTAGACTATCTCTGCCTAGTTCTTCATAGGATTTTTCTATGATTCTGGCAATTTCAGCTGGTTGGTCTGCTGTATCTGTCTCTTTTAACCTCTGGCGGATCGCCACGTTTGCTGCTTCACCTTTTATGTTGGCTAATAATATAGCCGAGACCTGCTTGAAGTCTTTCAGTAATTTCATACCAAGAGTTAAAGCAGGTTCTGGACCGTATTCATCTTGAATTTGTTTTAGCACATCTGGTATCACCGAAATGGATGGAACACCGTGCGTTTTTGTATAGATGGAAGCAAAGACTGTACCCCAAGTGTCACAGTCCTCAATGTGTGGTGCGATTCCCATTGGGAGACATATAGTCAGAATCCTGTGTTTTTCTATTGGGGTGGTGTCAGGAAACACCGCCTCTATTTGGGTAATTTTCTGTGCCAACCAGAATGGTATTTGTTCCCGTTTAGCTGGAACTTTACCTAGGCAGGATTGGATGTTCTGTGGTGTAATTTTATTTGTGTTCCCCTGGTGAGGGGTCAGCTGTGGTAGTTTAATCGCTGGCTGAATTGTTGAAGTCCGCATTACATACTGAACTAATTGTCTATGAATTTTTAGTAGTTGTTTTAGCTGTATTAACAGCTCTGCTGCAGGCATTCTTTCGATGTCTGGATGTGGTGTGTATCCGGCTAGGACCGGCCACGTTGCTCCTGGTCTTCCTAAAGGACCGAGCCTTGTAATGTGATTGTTATGTTTTAGGGCGCCATCAAATAAGAGCAAATGCTCTTGGAATTTGAGTGGTACTTCCACCTCCTCGAAAGGAGTGTACGTTTCAGGAGGTTCCTCTACTTTGTAATAGTGGAAGTACTTTGTTACAGCATTTGCTGCTGGAAAATGTATCCATGTATAGTATACCTCTGTCTGCCGATATTCGTGTGCCTCAATTACGAATATGACTGTGCCACCTCTAGGTGTCAGTCCATTTTCTATAAGTTTTAAGGTTATAGATCTCCTTTTGGCGACCTGGATGTGTATTATATCCGGGTCTGCTGTTTGCATGGTAGCATCAGCATCTGCTATTTCAGTAGCTAATCTAATTGCCTCTCTTTCATCATCACTCTCTGCCATTTTACAGACAGGATGGTATTATGTTTGTTTGCAGATCAGGTTTCTTATGGAAACAGAGATTAGATGCACAATATTCTGGAACTGTTTTATCCTTCAACGTTGACTAGACCAAGAACCATACATAGGAGTTCCCTCCTGCGAGGTTTTGGAGGATATAATAACCTTTCACCCACTCCAGACGTCTTTGGAGTATTTGGGAAAAGGGGTCTGAGTGAGAAAGCACGACTGAGTTACTCTAAATGTCTTACGTTAGTTTTATCGCCCTTTCCAAACGCGTTGGGCGCCATGTAGTGTAGCTCCTATTTTCCCAATAGGCTCTGCGCATTGGAATAGTACCTACAGCAGTAAAGGCCTAGACCAGACGTTAACTAGGTCTACTACTGTCGATACTAGACTTAATTTTTGGGTTTGCCAGCTAAGCTCAGAGTTCGCTAGAAACTTTCTCGAATGTTCAAGGAAGGAATTAACTCCCCTGATTAGACAAGAAGGGATTTAGTTTCTGACAACCATAGAACATGACAACTTTGCTCTCCCCTAATCAAGAGTCAATCTCATGAGTCGTGTGAGCACAAGGCAATTATTTTACTCAGTCAGTACGTGCATTCTTAGTCTCATCAGAATGTAGAGAAAAGGAAGAGACGGGCGTGTTCAATAAAAGATGTTATTTATTGATCAGTCTCTTTTCTCGTACAAGAGAAATGGATCGATATTATTGCAATACTTATAGTTAAGTAAAGTGCATACATTAGAAGCAATAGTATAAAATAATACTGTAAAAACATTGATACGGTTTCTGAGCCATATGATGTTTAAAATGATTAAAATATATTTACATACACATATACATTTGACTAAACGTACTCAACTGGTGTTTCTAAATACGCCTACCCCGTGTACCTGACCTAAGTCTAATGCGTGGGCGGGAATAGAAAGTTACAGTTTAAGTTAAGTTTGTTTTTGCCAAGTGAATAACTAAAGAATTCTCTAGGAGGGGTTATTCAGTTCTGTACCTGGAATTTAGGATGAATGAGGAATGGTATCTCTTTCTCTGCTCTCGATATTCCAGGCTGCCTGCGAGGGCTGCCCAGAAGCGCCGGTGCTGGGTCTCTCGGCTTGAGATAGCAGCGCGTCTCTCAGCGCGTCAGGAAGGCGGGGCTGCTGCCTGCGGGGTCTGCTTCTGCTCTCGGCTTCGGCAAGTATGGCTGCTCCGTCTTGTCACCACGCGTGTGTTTGCATAGGGCAAGGTCGGCAATATTTATACCTTAAAGGTGCCGAGATTGACGTAAGGATGGACATAGGTACGTCAATAAAGATGTCATACGACTTGCTCGTTAGCACATTCTTTTGCAAAAGTTCTCTGTGAAATCAAAACAATGGCCGCACGGATTTTCCAGGTTGTCATAGGTTTGATTTGTTATGAGAACGTCGTATGCCTTATCAGGGGCTGGAGGAATGTCGCTTGTCTAATTAGATCTCAAGCGTTATGACCTAATCAGATAACACGTTCCTGTGCCGTAGTGTGACTGCGTCAGATAACGGTATCTGCATCATGGGGGATTTCTTGCCTCATGGGCTGACTGTTAGTTAACTAGCTAGGTAGTTTAACCAGAATAGGGTCAGGAATAGGGGGATCGATTCAGGACCTATAGAAATACACGACAGTACTCTATATGCTTTGTTGACTTCAAACTGCCTCTCAAAGTTCAGGCCAGTGAGTTTGGGAAGCATGTCTTCGAGCATTGCTGCGCAGGATTTCTCTTTGTCCTCCAGGCCTTCTGGGACCCCCAGGATTCTGATGTTGCCCCTCCTGGCTCTGTCGTCCTGCTCCGCCAGCTGCTTCTGTATTGTCTTGGCTATCTTTGCGTGCTCCTCAGTGACCTTGATGTTCTTGCTTGTTGCGTCTTCAACCTCACTTATCCTACTCTCCGCCGTCTCCAGTCTGGTGTTTGTGTTGTGCTGGTCAGCCCGGATTGCAGCCAGTTCTAGTTGCATGTTATCTATTGTCTTTTTAGTTTCTCTTGCAACATCTTTAACTTCGTTGATTCTTTTCAACACTGTTTCTAGTGTTGCAGTCTCCGTTTTGAGCTTCCCCGGGGACTCCAGAGTGTCTTTCCTTAGCTTCTTCAGGTCGTTTGTGTTTTTCCGCCTTCTGTCCTTGTACTTGCTCGCTGTCTGGCTTGTGCTTGTTCTGTGGCTTGCGCTACAAAATTGTAGCGGAAACGGCTTGGTACTTTGATGTTCCGGGTCTTTGTTTTTGTCCTTATTCCCTCCAGCGCTTGCTTTGTCTCGTTCGCCTCTGTTGGGCTACTTTTCCTTCTCACGTCACTTTGCTAGCAGTGTGCACAGTGCCGGCTCTGATCACCAGGTCTGTGTTTAGTTTAAGTTTAGTTGTTTTCTTAGCGTGATTCTGTGCGCTTTGCCTTGTTGTTAATTGCGGCGTTTTAGCAGTTGCTGCCGTTTGGCGCTGCCCAGCGCGTTGCTGCACGTTGCTGTGCGAGTTGTGCGCTCTATGTGCTGGCTGAGATCGCCTGTTGCATCTTTCCTGTTGCTGGGTTTGCCAAATTGTTTGCCAAATTGTTCCTTTAGCGCGTTGCTATGCAACGGTATCTTGTTGCTAGCTGCGGCGTTTGGAAGTTGCTGCGGTTTGGCGCTGCTGTGTGTGTTTGTGTCCCTTACTTGCTGGGAGGTGTTGTATGGCTTCTCTTCCCCCCTTGTTAGGATCTTTTTTTTGCTCCGCGGGTTGAGGCGTGTGAGCTCTGGCTGCTTGTGCTTGTGCAGCTGTTTGCAATTTGCATACTCCGGCGCCGATCGTGGGGGTTGTGCAACTCCTTTACTCCCTCCGCGTGATCGCGTTGCAGTTTGCAGACTCCGGCACCGGTCTTGGGATAATGCGGCCCCGGGGAGGGGGGGGGGGGACTTTATAGGTTCCGGCTCTGATCGTGGCCCGCTTGGGGCTGTCTTCTCTTTGTGCCTAACCTCGCACCGTGGTTTCCGCTTCCTCCCCCTCAGGCTACGCCCTTCCGCTTCTGCTTCTGCCCTTCCGCTTCCGCCTCCTGTAATGGCTGCCTCCAGCCGGCGCTTTCAGTTTCGGTTCTTTTACCGAGCCTTTCACCGGTAAGTGTACAGGGCGCACCTTCTCGGGTATGTCCCGTGTAGTTTAGGCTTTACCTTTCTCTCGCTCTTCCTCTCCGCCCCGCTTGTGTTCTCACACCTCGGCTACTTGGTGTTTTGCAGCGCGTGGCTTCCTGGCTTGTCGCTTAGTGTGGGTGCAGCCTCTTCGCTCGACCTGTCTTGTCTTCTCTTCTTCCTATCTCCGTCCGATCGCCATCTTGTTTCTCTCCTCGCTTCTCTGCCTTTGCTTCCCGAGTTCGTTTTTTACTGTTCGAGCCCGTTTGAGACCTCCAGCTCTTATCGCCTTGTAGTCCCAATCTTCACAGCTCGCTGGTTGCTTTTTCTGGGTTGAATCCTCGTGTTTGGCTGGTTAAAATCGCCTTAGTTCCTCAGGGTTCGCGGAGCTAACGGACCTAGACGACCATCTCCTTTGACGTCCAAGCCACGCCCCCCGTCAGTCACTGTTATAATCGGAAAAAAATTGGGTAACCATGGTCATGTGAAGCGACGGAGTCAAATTACGATCACACTGTATGTTGTCCGAGAACTGGTAGCAGGCGATCGGATGGCCAGAATCAGGGTGAACTAGGTAAACTATGGGGGTCTAAATCGGTAATACTGTGCCCTAGTCCTACAGGCATCACCACAACCCACACCCACCACCCTAATTAAAATCCGGGCTCAGCGCTGGAAACATTTAATTAAAGCTGCCCTATCTCTGGAGGCAGTTTGGCCGGGATTAGCGCTCCGCAGAGCATGCTGTTTGGATTACACCTTCTCTGATGACAGGCAGGAGTTAATCTGTACCAGGAGGAGGTTGGGGGCAACACTTCCAACTGAAACTAACGCGTTAAACGGGATGTGCCGGACTACAGTAATTTTATCCTGTGTTCAGTAGTTTTGCACCGATGTTTGCACCGTGTAACTGGTGACAAAACATATTTCACACTAGTGTAAATGCGAGCAATCCGTTTTCTAACGCGACATCAACCGGCTCAGTCAGTGTGGCTTTACGTGGGACCAGACACAGCTAGGGTGAATATCTCATGAAGCTCTTAACAACAAACGCAGGATGACATTAGAAATGCACGGTGTGCCTTTACTATTGCTTTGACACAAGCTCTGTGGCACCAGGTTGCGTACTAGCAGTTGGCATGGCATAAACTGTGACTGCACCCATAGGTGTGATTTCTCTAGGGATTAACCGTAATCATTGTTGGCATCGCATAGAGCATCTAATAACTTTTGGGTCACTTGAAAGCGGGCACAACCAGTGTACCATTTCTGAGGACAGGGCATGAGCAAAGTGACATCACTGGGGCCTGGACCCAGGAAGTGGGCAGCCTCATGTACCAGAGATGATTATTGTAACAACTCAGGACACCAGGCCTCGGATGGCACTAAGGCTTGTTACTGCAACCAGTCCCAGAATATGTGGCATCACTGCACACATGGATAACCAATGTTGCATCACTTACAGCAGGTCAAAGCCAGTGCGACACTGTATCACGTGGGACCTGCCAAAGCTGTACACCAAAACGTGGTACTGAGTATTCGGTCAGACATTATGGTGTCACTGGGCACTGGACTGTCTGCACCAGATCCATGACCTGTAAATTGGGCACAGTTTGTAACAAATATATATACCACTCGGATCTGGCAGAGGTTTGCGCCCTCCGAGCCAGAACGAACAGTGCTGCTCTGGAGACAGCCCTCCGAGCTGTGGCAGCAGCAGATTCTACTGGTTCTGAGGCTGATGATATCTTGGAACAGGAAGACCTGCAGGAGAGGGCCGAAGACTCATCAACACTTGAAAGGCCTGGCCTGGGAGAAATTCTGAAAGGAGGAAAAGTCTTCATTCCATGTACCGCAGGGCTAAATTTGGATTACAATTGCAATCTTACGAGTTATAGCCTCCAGGTAAAAATGAGCCTTGCATTGGGTTTCACCAGGAAATATCATGACTGGAGGGAGGGGGTGCGAGCGAGGAGGCAACAGATGACCAACAAAAAACCGTGCAAGGAAACTCCCTTTGAAAACAGGAAGCGGCACAGGAAGGACAGCAGCAATGAGTGGAATGAGGGGGTGCGAGCGAGGAAGCAACTGATGGCCAGAGCTGGCCTGCCAAAAGAATTGATCAGTGATGTCCACTGGGAAGGAACAAAGCATCCAAAGGCAGGACTGATAGACATTGACCAACCAAAGTAAAGGAATTTTGAAAGGCAGGCCAACCAACCAAAATCAATGGGCACGTCGAAAGGCCATATACTGAATACAGTATGCCTCATAAAACAGCGCATGCACTGCCCAGGATCGACCTAAAAATCCTATAAGAGGAGCCGATGATGAAACTTCTTAAAGATAGTAAGGCAAAAAGCATCAAGAAAAAGTGAAGTACCAATCAGTAGTCACTGTTCACAATTGACTTGCACCTAGGCATGATTTCATGCAGACTGCTATGAAGCGTGTCATTCACCTAGCGGGATTGCCCCGACAGGTTTTTTCATTATGACTTGGTCTGCGAATTGGAAGTTGAAATCCTCCAGCATGTTGAGATTGCTGACTGTATTAGCAGAAGTTCTCCCAGAGCTGGATAACTTCTGTATGAAGTCCTGTTGAAGCCATTACTTTTGGCAGGAGAAATTCATATTATGCAGCTGCCAAAGTCCTCATATTGGGTGGATGTTTTGCTCACTTTCGACCAGTCAATATTTTTATCTGTAGACTTAGTCTTTCCTATGGAGCTCAAAATCCCCCAGCCACACAAGTTTGAAGCTGTATCTGAGAAAGTCACTTCGAAATTGGACATCCTAGCTGCAAAGTCCCACTGACTCTCCGAAGGTCTTGGAAGTTCAGAAATTTCCCATTGTTTAGAATTTCTGAAGCAACTCCTCTTGGTCACTTCTAAGGCTCCCAGGAACTTGGGGACAGCAGTAGGGATAGCATTCCAACATAACCCACCTTCAGTGTTCAGTTGCTAAAGGTCAGATGGGCACTTCAGGAAAAAGGGTTCTAACAGTTTGTTTTGTCCCTGTCCCAGACAACCGACCCTTGAAGTCTGCTTCAAAGTCCTGGATACAGGTCTGAGAAGGTCCAGCCCTTCAGGTCTCCATTAGGGTCTCAAAAAGCAGGTCCATTCTTGAACTGTTCTTCCACAGGTTGAGAGTGTGTTCTGATGAGCTGTAGGTGTGGTGCCAGCTTTGTAGATTTCACTAGTAAGTGGGTGGGGTAACTCTGGGTCCAGTCCCTAACCAATGAGAAAGAAGTTCTCTGGGTCATCCTTCCCACTTTTGCAGCGCATCCTGTTCACCTTACTGCAAACTGCCCCGCATTGCACCATTCAGAGGCAAATCCAATATGACAGAATCATTCTGCACCTTGAATGCGGCTTGTATGCCAGATAGGGGTTTGTTTAGGAAAATAAGCAGTCTCCCTCTAATCTGCTTCACCAAATTAGTTCCAGGACCTTCTCCTTCTCCCTGCTGGCCGATGCCAAACTGGCTGCAGAGGGCCTACGGAACAATAGACTTCTCTTCCATAAGTCTCCCTTGGCATAACCCTAGTCCCTTTGAAGTTAATGAAGTTCCTAAACCTGTCCTTTGCCCCTTAGTAAGCTGTTGTGCCACATACATCATACCCAGGTCTTCTTGTGAAAAGGACTAAGCCACTGTTTCTGCTCTCTGAGCAGTTTTCATACCTCAATAAGGGGAAAGCAATTGCTGGGCAATCTGCCAGCAGGCTAATAATTAGCCTGCTGGGGGCATAGACAGACAAGGTTTAACTTTGTAAAAATAACTTTTCATAAATATTTATGAAAAACTCGGCTTTACCATTAAATTGTTTTTGTATTATTATTAAAAATAGTAATGTTTAAATTATTCAACTAGCTTGCCCCAAACTGGAGATAGCAGGTTTGGGGTTTTAATCTAAACCCTTTTCTTTCTTTCTTTTTTCTAATTTGACAGCTACAGCTTTTTATAGTGAAAGTTGCTTTTGGGTCACTGTAGGTACATACCAATATTACATTCTTTCTTTTCCAGTTTTTAAATACTAGACACCCCCGCCTTCCACATACAGTACTTAATTAGGGGTTACTTATTTAATATTTAAAAGTATGTCTCTTTCCTGTCGCAAAGGGTTAATTTGACAGGGTCCCCTGCAGGTTTAAAAGCTGTACGAGTCCAGCTACTTAAACAGTCCTGTGGCCGATTCCTTTGCCTAGTAGATGGCACAACATGTGCTGGAATCTATAGGTGACATTTAACTTTTCCAAGTCATGAGTATACTTTCCTCACCATGTATAATGGCCTTACTTGGAACATACATTTGTTCATTTAGAGTTAACAAATGTTACCATATGTAGGAAAGTGGGTTTTTAGTAGGTGTAGGTAAGTACCAACAGCTAGTATTGATACCACAATCCCTTATAAGAACCAGTCAAGATTCAATAAATCAATTCTTGTTTAATGGCTTAACCGACGAGTAGTGAGGCTTTACTTAGGAGACAGGTGTGTAAAGCATTTAATGTCACCAAAACAGTAAATAAATAAAAGACTCAACATAATAAAAATGCAACACCAGTCTATAAAAATAGATAATATTGTTATCTTTAAAATAACACCAACATGACAAATTCAATGTAGGTAGCTTGATTTAGGAATCTGTAAAGATTTAATTTAAAAAATATAAAGCACAAACCGCAGCTATCTAGTCGCACTGGACCGAACAAAGTCAAAGTTCAGACTGACCCTATGGAGCGCCTGTCAGATACGATGAGTGCTTGGGCTCGGTCTAGTTTTTACTTTGACTTATTTGCTGTTTGGAAATTTTTCTCTCTACATCAAGCAGTCTGGTCCTCTGATGCAGATTTCAATTCGAGGATGACGGCCTGTTACAGCACGATGCCTTGTGAGCCCTGGAGATTTTTGTCTTCATCATCGATACTGAGGAACTTGGGAGCTTTCAGTGGGGCATACCTGCATGGCCAGGCTCAGAAGTGGTTTAATGTCACTTTTTTGACTCTGGTAGTCAATGCTGGTCTTCCTCTGGAGCTTTTACACAAAACTTGGTCAAGAATTCCCAAACTTTCAGAAGTTAGTCTCTGAATGTTCCTTGATGTAAGAAAGGGTTACAAAGTACTAGCAAAGGGTTCAGATGCTCTAGTTTGCCTCTTGGGGTCTGGGAATCCCACTCCTGCAATTCACCTGGTCATACCAGGAAAATCCATGTGAAGCTGGTCAGTTGAAGTGGTCCTATTGGTGGATGTTGCAGGAGGCTTCTTTCAGCACTTTTCTACCTGTTGCTGCTCAGGGAGTCCACTCCTTATCCTTGAAGACAGGCAAAGTCCTTCTTGTGTGGAGCCTTCAGAGTGTGGTAGGTGCAGTCCTTCCGAGTGCAGTCCTCTATTGTGCATACCAAGGGTCCAACAGGGCAGTGCTTCACCATATGTTTCAGACAGGGATCTGAGGGACTCCTGTAGATCTCACATATTTATTCCCCAATCTGAGTTGAAAGGCTGGGGACACCCCAGCAAATGGGGGTTCAAGTTGCCACCCTCTGCTATGACCACTTCCTGGAAAGAGTGGCATATTTGTGACCCAGATTACACAGTTCTTAAAAATCAAAATGAATAAACTCTCCCCTTGGAGTGCAAGTCTGTCTACCCCAACCTACAGGTGTCTTGGTGACTTTCCCATCTCTCCTCTTCCAGCCCTTATCCTATTCTAATTGGGGGGGGGTCCAGTTCATCTCTCCAGCCCCTTTTGTGTTCCTGGCTTCTCCAGGTAGCAAATCTCCTTCTACCAAATGACTGTATTGTTTCAGCTCTAGGCCTCTTCACACCTACTCAGGGAGCAGCTTGGCTCATGCTGTCAGAGGCTGGCCAATCAAGAGGCTGCTAAAGGGCTGTTTTAGGTAACTTCAGGATAGTATATTCTAAAACTACTTTCCTGTAATAGTTATAATATATCAGACCTTGACAAGTTGTTGGAGTTATTGTAACGATTATTTTGACACTTTATTAAAGTCTAGCATTTGATTGGCGTTAGCTAGCAATACGATTGAAAGTGTAATAAAGCTTCCCATGTTAGCCGATGGAGCTAGCAGCACTACAATGGGAAAAACGAGTTTGGCTGTTTTTCCCCCACCAGGGCATATAAAACGTATTTTGAAATTTACCTGCTTTTTATAACAAGGCACCCTACCCTTGGGTCACCTAGGGCAGACCGTAGTGGTGACTTACATGTAATAAAAAGGTAGTTTTGGGTTTTAAAACCAACCTACAAGGCAAGACTGGCTTTAAAATTACATCAGACACCACAGCAGTGCACACTTAAGTGCATTAAGTCCACTGGGTTCTCAAAACCTACATGCCCTACCATATAGTAGGGCCAATTATAATTACACCAATTACCATATACCTTTTATGGACAGAGCACTGGCCCTGGATAACAGAGCCCAGGGCACTTTCAGAGTCTGTAACCACCAGTATCAGTAAAACATGGGTGTGATCAGCGCGAAAAGGATGACTCTCCTACAGCATGTTTTAGGAGTCAGAGCACATACACTGCAAATGGACAGCATTTCCCCAATGGACAGAGCTTAAAAAAAGAAAATCTGCTGCATCAGTCAAAAAAACAACAAGCATTTTCAAATTAAATAGGTCTGGCCTTGGTAGGCTATGCATTGATTTTTTTTATTGCTATTAGAAGTATAAAGGTAAAAACAAAAGGAAAGAGTAAATATGTGACTACCTAATTGTAGATGCTGTGTATCCTTTAATGATGTCACTGCTTAACTTATGTTTTAAATGACACACCATTCTGTGGCACACATGTTATTATTATTTATGAGAGAGACAATATAAAGATAATATAAAAAATATATATAACCAGCACAATTTAAATTAGCTTTGACACTAAAGAGAAACAAACTAATTGTGGGTGGATGTCAAAAATGTGCACAGGCTTTGGGCTATCACTCAAAGTGAAGGGAGCCAGTGAGTAAAATTAACTTTACTCTTTGGCCCCTGTGCTGTATGATGAAGTGGGAGGAATCAAAATGTGAATAACTACATAACAGGCCAATGGAAACGCCTCTCTATAAATGTATATATTGTATGATTTTTTTTGTTTTGGTAAACCAATAGTTTGGTGGGACAGCTAAATCTTTCTTAAAGGCCAGACCTAAAGACATTCTGTCTCTAGCAGTAAAGTTAGCCCATGGATAACGTGGACTGGCTCTTTCCCCTTTGCTGTAGTGGGCCAAATACAAATGTCAGTATCACACCAATCGACCCAAAGATGAAGCGGGCTGGATGGACTCTCCAGTAATATATAGAGAATGCAATCACTCCCTGTAAAGTTAGCAGTGACTGAAGGGGACTAACTAGTTCACCCATGCATTATGCTGTAGATAAATATATGAATGACACAAAAAACCAATAGATGTAGAGGCCTGACTGAAAGCCCCTATAGTATTTAGTATTAGGAGGTCTTGGCTAATGTCAGACCTTAAAAAGACGTCAACAGTACTATGACTGAAGGAACAGGAATAATAAATGAATACTGCAGCAAACATAATTCAGCACTGGGGTGCAGGATTAGTAAACTGTGGATTAGCTAGTTACATTCAAAATGTTCCTTACCAAAGAGTATTTTTCATTATTGGGAGATGTCCAGCACTGTAACAGTTGTGTTCAAAAACTCCTGAGGCTGAGTTTGCTGAGACATATTAATTGTACTTTAAGTCAAGGGGTGACATACTCTCCAGTGAGTCATTTTACTTTGAGAACAGGAACAGAAAAGCATGTTTCAGTTCATTTGGTTACTTTGCTTTATGAACTCACCATTGTGTTTTTTAAATTATCTAGGACGATCACAAAACAAGCTGCACTAAGTATTTTCAAACAGTCAGCTGCTTCCTAAATTCTTTCTCAAGTGGGCAACAAAAACATACAATATCAGTAGTATTTTCTTCTAGAGATTTCCAGCAGTAAGATTGCATAAAGATACAACAGGCATGTAGTAGCCTCCCGGGGGGAGGGAACAGTAGTGTAACAGAGCTGCCATGGACCCAAGTTAAGCAAGCAAATTGGGTCCCTGCATTCTCTTGATTGATAGCAAATACCATCCATAACTCGGGTGCAGTAGACTTCCAAGGACCACCGATTCCTGTGCGACTACACCTGCAGTTCTTTTGATGGCCACACCCCTGGTGGTGGGTGGAGTAGAAACATTCACTGTTGATCCGCCTAATGAGATGCATCTTTACTCAATAAACTGTGTTGACATAGCCCTAAAGGCAGACATGTTTTTTCTTCATTTGATACATTCCGAATTCAACAGCCACCATGTCTCTCTTCAAACTATTGGATTTTGTGTTATGCATGCACAACAGTGAAAGTTTTAACAGTGGCGGCCGCCACAATAAAGAGGTTGTGCGGTGGGTGAAGGGGATGTGGGGGAGGGCAGGAGGGGGTGCTCGCTTGGGGTTAAAGAAAAAAAGAAACACTTACCTGGAGCTGCCGCCTGCCTCCTGGGTCACACCTCGTCCTTCCTGGCCCCAGGAAGCACTGGGGCCGTGACACGGACTCCCAACAATCTCTACACGGCTCTCATTCATTGAGAGCAGCGCTGGGATTGGCCTGAGCGGGCTGGAAAAACACTCCACTCAGACCAGGAAGTGTGTGGGGGGTTCTACAGCCCTCCTGTTCAATGCAGCCGGCAGGTGAAACTGGAGTACGTATGTGTGTTTTGGTTGGCCATAGATGGCCGGCCAAACACATATGTGCACTCAGGAAATGCACATAGCATTCCTCCTCCCCATGCCCCGTCCCTCCATCCATAAGCTGGCTCAGAGCAAGGCTCTGAGCCAGGCAGTGGGGCGATGCTCCGCGTTTCGAGTGAGGAGACTTATTCAGAGCGCTGCAGCAAGTCAAACTGCCTCTATGCGCTTGCTGCAGTGCCCAGTGGCACGTAATCCTGGCGTTCACCCTCTTTGCAAGTACTCCCAAATGTTGGTACCAATTGGAAAATAAATGAAGAGAGAAAACGTAATTTGCCCAAGATCACACAATTTGGTCTGGTGGTTAAACTGGGAATAGAATTCACATTTCCTGGTTCCTATAGCTACTGGACAGCATTTCTTCTTGTGCGAGGAAGTGATGTAATGCATTTGCAGTATCTGGGTCTGGGCAATGCCCTGGTTAATTGCTGTGGAAAAAAGAATTAGGCGTGAGGTCCAGGGTCCTCTTCCCTGGGTAAAGGACAAGTGGGATTAATCAGTCAGTTTTTCACACCTTACGTAGTGTATGGACAAAATAGAATATACGTTCCCAACCCCGACCCCCCCAGTCCCCGTCCTTGTGTAACAGGCACATGGAAATGTAATTAAACCTCACCAAACTTCTACTCCTTAATACATGCCATCCCATTAAACGTTTTGAAAGCATACTTCCCCGCCCCCACTCCCGCTGTCCGTGTGCTCGTTCCCGCCCCCCTCCCGCTCTCCGTGTGCCAGTTCCCGCCCCCCTCCCGCTGTCCGTGTGCCCGTTCCCGCCCCCCTCTCGCTGTCCGTGTGCCCGTTCCCGCTGTCCGTGTGCCCGTTCCCGCCCCATCTCCCGCTGTCCGTGTGCCCGTTCCCGCCCCCCCTCCCGCTGTCCGTGTCTCCTGGATGTGCAGTGGATTGCAGTTCACAGCACTTGCCTGGCCCAGTGTACTGTAGTGATGACTGTGTATGGTGGGTGACAGCTGGCTGTGTAATTGGACTATAGGAGACAGCTGTACTGTGGACTGCGGGTAAGTGTGCTGCTTATGACGATTGATTGTGCACTGTTGGAAGCTAGTTGGGAACAGTTACTGTAGGCAACTCCTAGTCGTACATTTTACAGGTGACAGCTGGCTGTGCGGTGTACTAGGAGTGACAGCTGATTGTGCACCATTAGTGACATCTGTCTGCACAGTGGTTGTCATCCAGCTGTGCATACTATGACATGGGTGACACATGGATGTACATAAAGTAAAGTAACAACTGCTTGCATTGTACAGTGCATAGCAGGTTCCTGTGCAAAAATAGTAACAACTGGCTGTGCACCGCGTAGAAAAGTTAGCAAGAGCCGGCTGTAGTTTGCTGTAAGTCACACCTGGATTTGCGTGTATCATGTATGACAATTGGATTTGGTCAGTTTGCGACAGATAGCGAGCAGTTTACTCTAGGTTGATGTGCGTAATGCCCCGTGGCTGTAAGCTGAGTGTTCAGTATGACACAGATGTCAGCGTGCTCAGATAAGTATTGTGGTTGGCAGCTAGGTTTTTGTTTTCCAGCTGGTGGAGCTGATTTTGCACTGTGTATCATGGGTGACGGGCCTGGGCATGCAGTGTGTTTTGGTATAAAGCTTCATGTGTAGGGTATGGTCGTTGAACTGCACATCATAGGCTACATAGGTGGGTGCTTGCAGTGTATTTTGGTGACAAAGGTCTGCTTAGTATAGGTGACATAGCAGAGTGCTTACAATATGTGAACGAGCTAGGTTGAATATATATGTACAAAATAAGCATGCATTCTTTACAGTGTGCAGCTGCCTGCAAATGTGTACTCATTACAGAGCGTTGGTGCACAGTCCTCAACTTTTGTCTGTACTGTGTGTGTTGGGGCTGTGTGTGTTGGGGCTGTGTGTGTTGGGGCTGTGTGTGTATTGGGGCTCTGTGTGTATTGGGGCTCTGTGTGTGTTGGGGCTCTGTGTGTGTTGGGGCTCTGTGTGTGTTGGGGCTCTGTGTGTGTTGGGGCTCTGTGTGTGTTGGGGCTCTGTCTGTGTGGCTAGCTTTTTGTGTAGGTGGCTATGTGTGGGTGGCTCTGTGTGTGGGTGGCTCTGTGTGTGTGTGTGGGTGGCTCTCTGTGCGTGTGGGTGAAAATGCAATAAGTCTCGCATTTGAGAGAGATTAAGCTATTGGCATTGTAAATGACAATGCCATTTATTTATCTGTTTTCAAAACCAACACATAAATAAAAAATTTGTCATTTAAAGTGCCAATAGCTCTAACTTTTACAAAGGCGAAACCGTTGCATTGTAAATGCTTGTTTTGCATTTGTCACCCCGAGTGGGACGGGTATGCTCAGAGGTGAGTCCCGTGCTCTCCATGCCACTGGAATCAAGCTATCCAGGCTGATGAGGGATGAAAGCCCGAAACCGGTCCTTGGATGCTTGTTTCCAGTCCAGGGAGGACCTGGCTTGGCAGTTCGGGCTGGACTGTTCCCGTGGGGCACAGGGTCAAGACTGATTTGCATATGGCTGGGTTCAAACTGGAATGGCATGGTGAGCAAAAAAACGATGGATTTAGGCCCAGATCTCTGTACTGGGGTGAATGTATGACATTGTTCTGCATTCTGTCCATCAACTTTTGTTTTTGCATTTGTCACCCCGAGTGGGACGGGTATGCTCCGACGTGAGTCCCCTGCTCTCCATATCACTGGAATCAAGCTATCCAGGCTGATGAGGTATGAAAGCCCGAAACCGGTCCTTGGATGCTTGTTTCCAGTCTAGGGAGGACTTGGCTTGGCAGTTCGGGCTGGACTGTTCCCATGGGGCACAGGGTCAAGACTGATTTGCATATGGCTGGGTTCAAACTGGAATGGCATGGTGAGCAAAAAAACGATGGATTTAGGCCCAGATCTCTGTACTGGGGTGAATGTATGACATTGTTCTGCATTCTGTCCATTAACTGTTGTTTTTGCACTCTATCACAGACACTCTTTTGTTGCCTACCCACCCTCACCCCACAATTTACTATCTCAAGGCCAGCATCATCTTCAAAACTCTGCTTTCCTGATGTGCTCTGGGGTAATGTGCCACCATTTAGGGTAAGGATGAGGTGATCTACCCATGTACACCTCATGGCATGCCTGGGAAATGGAGAATTTCAGCACTGCTCCTCAAGTGCCCATGCTAGTATCACACCAAGGCCTTGGGGGTATAGTGCTTCGGTACAAGACATGCGGCATGCCTGGGGCTGCAGGAGACCTACGATACCATGCCAAGAGGTAGGACTTGAATGGGCTAGTCTTCACTTTTATACCCAGCGCTCCTTAATTTTGCATTAGATGAAATCTATCAGTCTCCACCAGTGTGGGGAAGAGCAGGACATCTGTACTATGCTGGGATTGTGTGTATTTTGCTGTATGAGAACATTCAGTGCTCAGTCATGATATCTGACTAGTTTGGTCATAGTCCCTACACCCACTCCTAAGTTGACCACTGCCTTCAATCTTAAATATTAAACATTTGAGTTTGATGTAAAAGGAATACACCTCGCACGCATGCAATGTCTATAATTGAAACTTACATTTAGACAATCTGCTTAGTTTGTTACTGATGATAAATTGTAGTAGGGGTGGTAGATCCCATGTGTCTAATGGACCAGTCACCAGTGCCTACTTCACAACTATTTGACACAAGGGGCCAGATGTAGGTCGGCAAATACCGGTTGGTAACGGCCTATTTCGGCCGTTTCCGACTGGTATTTGCAAATGGAGATGTAGGGGCCTTAAAATTTACAGAATCTGTATATTTACAGAATCGGTAAAGTTACCGATTCGGTAAAATACCGATTCTGTAAATTTACTGAATCGGTAAATCAATATGTAGGTGGCACTGAAAACAGTGCCACAGGCCCTTACCGATTCGTTATTAACCATGTAATACTATTGCATGGTAAATAACGAATACCTGTGTACATGCCTTAGGGCATGTATGTGTGCCACATGGCACACAAGCCACAAACAGGGGTGCAACAGGGTGTCATAGTGACACCCTGTCCCCCTTGGCAATTCGGTAATTTTACGGATTCTGTAATTACCGAATCGGTATTTGCCATTGAATCCTATGGGCTTCAAACCCCATAGGAATCAATGACAAATACCGATTCTGTCATTACAATATCGGTAAATACCGAATCCTACCGATTCAGTATTTTTTACCGAAAAACTACCTACATTACATTTACCGATTCATGAATACCGAATCGGTAAAATTCGGTATTTATGAATCGGTAAATGTAATTTACCTACATCGGGCCCAAGATCTTCATAAAGATATTAGTTAAAGCAAACACCTGATCCAGAAGAAGCTATAGGCATGCTTAGTTGCCAAAAAAATGATGAAGGTAGTCTTGACTAGTATATATTCTTCACTACCAGGATCTATTGCTGTAACAGAATTCACAGGTTCACTGCAGCTCTTATCTTTTTTTCTTCAGGATCGTCTGATCACGTTGGATGCTGTAGAAGACTTCTTCCAGCTCGCCCTCAGGAAGTACCCCAAGAATACATTTGAGCGTCATGAAGAAATGCCAGAAGACCCTCCTGAATACCATTCCCTGCCTCAGGACTGCCATAGGCACCCTTGAAAGAGGGTTCTCCCATGTCATGCTTCCTCCTGTTCATTGTTGTTAATATTGAACGTCCTTCAGTGATGAACAGTTGTCTTCCCAAAGAATGGAACCCTAATTTATTTACAGCGTGAAGTGACTCTCAATTATTGCAAGATTTTGCAGTTTTATGTGGATCAGGTATAGCTGCAAAAAAAAGTGTCGGACCAAATGAGTGAAGTAGTTGTAGTGATCGGATACAGGATCAGAATTGGATGCCCTTTCAAGGAAGAAGACTTTTGGTGTGGGAACTTGGACCCTGTAGAGTTGCCTGACTCAAATTGCTGCTGTGGTGCTGGATCTTTAATTGCCAAGACAGCTCAATCAAGGGTTTAGTCTTCTGAGAAAAAGGCAATTCTTTTATTCTAGTTGTGCTAGAATAAAAGAGAATGTCTTCAATACAATTTTTAGTACTGTCACATCCTTACAATGATACTGTACTAGACTGTTCATAAATCAAACCTTCCTTCATTCACTATCTTGTTTAGTGTTCCATAACATTGTCTGTGTTCTCTCATTTTACTTTCAAAGAGGTGATTCCTCAAAACCCATGGATTCTTTTTACTTGCATACTTTGGTGTGTCTGTGACTGTACCATTTGACCAAGTGTTCTTCACTCTAAAATATTATTTCATAGTGATTCAGTGGAATTGTATGAACATTGCTATCCAGGGTGATAGCTCCCCTTCCCTCTACCTCGCAACCCTTTTCTACCTTCAGCTAAATCCTCTTGGATATCAGTGTCTTTATTCCATCTTTTTGTTCCGTCTCCCAGTCACACTTATTGAATAGTCTTAAATCATACGTTCAACTATTCCTCAAAATGAAGCAGCTCTTAATGTTGTCACCACTTTAATGCATTAGATGGAGAGACATCTTTTAGAGGATAATGTTTGCCAGTTTCCATGGTGATGAAGGTGTTTCCTGCCAGGTGTTTGCTGAAACGCTAGACCTGACTGTAAATTGTTTTTCTCACCAAAATTAATTTCGAAAGCGGTATTTTAATTTACTTCCATCATTAACGTGTTCAGATTTGAATGTAGATCATCCACTGACCCCTAATACTTTCATAGTTAAATGAGAAGAGTTATATTATTTTCTCTTTCTTCCCCAGTCATAAAAGATAGTTCTGAATAAAATGGAGACCCAAAACAATAAAAAGGTTCAATACTCTTGGTGAACACATTTTGTTTGTATGGTTGGTGACCTCCTGTTCAGTTCACCTGCCCATGTTAGGAATCCATGTTAGTACTCCACGAGGTTGGTTCAGTGTAAACCGCATTACTAATTACATAAAATTGATGCATAGATAACTTTGAGGCAATCCCACTTTGGAAGATGGACACCAATGTCTTGCTATAGTATGACTGGACGTTTATTTTGGATAACCAATACAGCGAGGATAATAAAACTTGAAAATGCACTTGACGTATTTAGTTTATGAAGTTTTACTCGATACTGGTCTATAATAGACCACAATGAATTGCGACTTCATTAAGGTAGCTCATATTTGTGATTTCCAAACCTTTGTTTAAGTGTATGTATATGTTTTGTAGATTTGTTACTATTCTAAGGTGCCCTGTGAATGCTTGTTGAAAGTATAAAGCATTCAATATTTAAAATCATGTAGAGGCTGTATAGAAAACCCATTGAGAACTGAAATTGCATTGATGAGTCCTACCGCCACCTTCTGTTGAGAACATTGAGAATGACCATTAGAGGTGTTCATAATTTAATGAGTGGTTGTGGGTGATGTGGGAAGTACAGTTACACAGGTAGAGCATGTTGATGCGAATCACTGAGCCACACTGGACGATCTAAATAGGAGCTTGAAAAACGTACATGAAACCAAATAGTCTTAGATTGTCAACATCTTACTTTCTTTTTCTTAACCTATCATCTCTTTGCAATTTGTGCCACTGAACCCCTGTTATCCTCTTCTTCTCTAGCCTCCAAAATCTTCCTCCATCTTAACCTTTATGCCTATGAATTATAGTAATATTTCCCTCCCCCTTACTTCAAGTCTTTGATGCAAATGGCAAGCCCAAACCCTAACAATGAGTTTCACGACATCCAGCAAATTCAAAACAAAGATTGTGGGGAGGAAAGGCATGAAAAATGCTAAATTTTACAGTATGCTTATCTGCAGAATCGGCACCTATTCCAGTTCAGTGATTCTGTAGAAGTTAAGCGTCTTGAAATCTTTCCCATTTTACCCGTTACAAAATATTGTTTGTCTACAATACCACAGGAGTGAAAAACTTTTCAACTCAGTCTATTTGACTTTTGGAGAACATATTCCACCCAGCTATAAACATAGTGGTAAAAAGTGAACTATTGAAAAAAGTATGTATTAAAAAGAGTGCACTTCGCAACAATGTCTTAACAATGCTTCTTCAGCTTTAGCCGTTTTAATGGGGCTGCTGCAAAGTTTATGAAGTTAATGCAATGCCCCAGACCTCACGTAGCTCCTGGATAGCTGAACTGTTTTATAGTGTCTTTCTGATCATTTACTGTAATTGCATGGTTCATGCTTCTTAAAACATAATTGAAATGTTAACTATTATGATTAAATGCCACTGTAAATATATCACTAGGTATAAGATAAAGAATCAATATGCTGCTGTAATGAATTTTATCTTACAAATGTTCATGATCTCAGTCGAAGTGCCAATTAACGTTCTAACGTTCTTTTTTGTTGGTCATTGTTATTTGGTTCTTTTTTGCAAATCCATTGCTGGCAGTGGAAGTGCAGAGCCGGTGGGCCAAAAATGCATACTTTGTATACTGCCTTTGTTTGGTGGATTAAAAATCATATATTGATGAATCTGTGTGTGCTTATTTATCTGCTGGCCGACATTGGTAGTGAAATGGAAAATAACCTAAGATAGCGTCTGGTGGACGTTATGTTGGATTCAAAATACTGGAAACAAGAATAACCAAAATAAAGTTACCCAAGGAACCCCTCTTCCCAACCATGCACAATTTAGCAGGCACCATGGGTTGCACACCACAGGGTTCAATGGGTTCCCCAACCACCCCTTTTTTCAATGAGAGCCTGTTTTCTCGTTTGGAACATAGACTCCCATTCTAGTCAATGCGAGTCCTACCGAACGATGTTGGGAAGCATTGTAATCGGTCGTCCCGACTCACAGGACCCGATTCATTTGGAAACGAGTCCGAAACCGATTCGTTGGGAACAGTTTCCTAATGACATCGTACTCTGCACCCAAGAAGGAAGTAGTTGGACTCTACAGTTAGGAAATTTTGGAGCAGTGATTTTTTTCCCTTGTTACGTTGCCATTAAACATGCGTTAGTTATTTGCTTTCAAACTGGTGCAGTCTTTGATGAATGCACTCTTGAAAAGAACAATGTAACATACTGAGGTTCAATTCACAAAGTAAATGCAGAAAATGCTTACGGTATTTAAGAGTACAATATATGTGCAAAAAATTACAAAAGAAATCTGAGGTGTAATATGTACTGGTAAGTGCAGTGGTTCCATATATAATGCACCAACTTCAGCCCTTGTGTTCTTACCTATCCAGGCAATAGCCTGAGGAACGTTCGATAAATATTTATTGACGACTCTCCATATTAACAGTAACACCCTACACACTGTGGTTATCCTTGATTTCTGCATGTGCAAAAACCCACGGAAATGAGAAACGTTTAAAATTAGTGTACTTTTCTAGATAAAGGGCTCACGACAAAATGTGTCTAGGCTGAATACAAAACAGATTTTTATTTATAATCCACCAAATTAAAATATCTTCATAAAAACACATGATTCTATCTATTGCTATATTGGTGTACATATGCATATGCAATACTTATTCATTTAGCATGAATAACAAGAGTTGTGCCCAATATATATTTCACCATTAGTAGCCTCAAACATTCATCTCACCTAGACAGATAGCAGAGTATATTAAATCTATGCAACAATAAAATCTTTAACACAGTGTTCCTTAATAACATGCAATTTTTGCAAAGACAGACATCTTAGTAATACTTTTGAAGATACATAAATTGGATGAATGCCTAGTTTTTAGTCTCCTAGTGACTTTTTTCTACTTGAGTTTTGGCACAAGCATCTTCCTCAGGAATGCCACCTTCACATAAGAATAATAGGAACCTGCATTCAGGAAATCACATTTGCCTCACATTTTTGTCGCAGATCACCACACCGGCACAAATGTCCTACTACTCAACGTTTCCCCTCAGTCTCCTGAGTAAAATGATTCCTTACTTGTGAGGGTGGGCCAAGGACCTGCAACTGGGAAGGGCCAAAAACATAGGGATTGAGGGGATAGCACAGCAAACTCTAAGCGCTGTATTTTAAAAAAAATAAGTTTTTTATGAAATTCTGCATTCGACAGCCACAAAAGTGAGGTATCATTTTAATCGGGAGATCAAGGGGACTGCTGGGTGGTAGGATATTTGTGCCAGCGCGGTGATCCCACACAGAAACGTAAGGAAAATGTGATATTTTTTTCTTTAGTACATTTTGAGGTTTGCAGGGGATTTTGTGTAGGGAAATGTTAGGGGATCCACGCAAGCCACACATCCGTTGACTGCCTCAGGTGTCTAGTTTTCAGAAATGACTGGGTTTGGTAGTTTACCTAGATGGCCGCTGAGCCCAGCACCAAAAACACAGGTGACCCCTTGCAAAACCAGCTAGTTTTGCGATTGATAATTTTGAGTTCTTCACAATGCATTTTAGGCACTTGCCTGTTGTGGGTACTTGGCCCACCCACACAAGTGAGGTGCCATTATCAGGAGACCTGGGGTTATGCTCGGTAGAAGGAAAAGTTTGTCAGCCCGGTGATTCCCACACTTTCCCACTCAGAAATGTGTTTTTTCAGCTACATTTTAGGTTTGCAGGGGATTCTGGGTAAGAAAACTTTGTGGGATCCACGCAAGTCACACCTCCCTGGATTCCCCCTTGTGTCTAGTTTTCAGAAATGTCTGAGATTGGTAGGTTTCCCTAAATGGCCGCCAAGCCCGGGGTCAAAAATACAGGTGACTCCCTCGCAAAACAAGGTCTTTTTGTAATCGATTAATTTGAAGGCTCTACAGTATGTTTTGGGCCATTTCCTGTTGCAAGCACTAGGCCTATACACACAGGTGAGGTACCATTTTTATCGGGAGACATGGGGGAATGCTGAGTTAGTGGAAGTATGTTGCTCCCCTAGATTCTAGAACGTCCTATCACAGAAATGTGACAAATGTCTTTTTCGTTTTGTTTTAGAAAGTTTGATGTTTGCAAGGGATTCTGGGTAACAGATCCTAGTGAGAGCCACACAAGACACCCCATCCTGGGTTCCCCTGGGTGTCTAGTTTTAAAAAAATGTGTAAGTTTGCTAGGTTTCCCCAGGTGCCAGCTGAGCAGGGGTCCAAAATCCACAGCTAGGCACATCGCATAAAAAAGGTCACTTTTCACTGCAAAAATGTTATGTGTCGATGTTGCGTGCTGGCCCATTTCCTGTTGCAGGCACTAGGCCTAACCACACAAGTGAGGTTCCATTTTTATCGAGAGACTTAGGAGAACACAGAATAGTAGAACAAGTGTTATTACCAATTGACTTACTTTGCCATACTGCCTTCCAAATGTAAGACAATGTGTAAAAAAAAAGTCATTTTGAAAACGTTCCTATAATTCACATACTTGTATGGGTACCCACAATTTCAGAGTTGTGCAAATAACCACTGCTTCTAAACTCTATATTTTGTTCCCATTTTGGAAATATAAAGGTTTCCTTGGTACCTATTTTTCACTCTTTATATTTTACCAAATGAATTGCTATATACCCAGTACACAATGTAAAACCATTGCATGACTCAGCTCAGTTAGTGACTCTGAGTACCTCGGGTTCTTGGTGAACCTACAAGTCCTACATATCCCTGCAACCAGGAGGGTCCAGCAGACATAACGATAACTTTAAAAAATCTGCCAAGCTTAGAAGAACTTACAGGGGAAAACGTTGCCAGAAATGGCAGTTTTGTTCAACTCAATGTCAGTATTTTATTATTTCAATTGTTCATTTCTATAGAAAAACCTTGAAGGACGTACACAAATCACCCCTTTCTGAATTCAGAATCTTATCTACTTTTCATAAATGTATAGATTTCCAGGATCCATTATTGCTTTCACACCCATTACTACCAGTAACTGGAAGGAGGTTGAAAGCACAAAAAATAGGCTATGTCCCAGTAAAACGCCAAAGCTGTGTAGAAAATGTTGGTTTTCTGGCAAAAGTCTGCCTGTTCTGAAAGCTGGGGAGATGATTTTAGCACCACAACCCCTTTGTTGATACCTTTTGCAGGGAACAAAACAGATCCTTTCTACTGCAGCAAATTTTTTTTTTTTAATTGCTGTATTTTGGCCAATTTCTCAGTTTCCTCCAGGGGTAATCGACAAATCCTGGGTACCTTTAGAATCCTCAGGATGCTGAAAGAAAAGGACGCAAAGTTGGCGTGGCTACCTTATGTGTACAAAACATTACAGTGGCCAAGCGTGACCTACCCAAAGTAGCCAAAAAAAGGCTTCGCACACTGGAGCAAAAAGGTCTTGCAGCGAAGGGGCTAAAGAAAATGTTTTAAATAAGAAAAAGATGATCTGAAATCATGACCATGTTACTTAAGTCCGGACCAGACCAACAATGAAACTAGGAACTGAAAGATAGAATACAGAGTAAATCCTTCCAAAAGTAAATCCGAACCAAATCACCTATATGGGACAAATAATGGCAGCTGTTATACAACTTGATTCTGAGAAAATTACCCATTCACCAGGTGAGCCAAACTCAACTCAATGAGACCATGAGCGACCAAAAAGATAACACTTATGATGAGGAAAAGGTATGTATATGCACACATAGATCATTGCAAAATGAAAAATGAAAAAATACAATTGCAAAGTCTAATTAATGAACACATTTGTCAAATGATATCTCAACCACTGTTGTATCAAGTGAGATTAATTGAAGAAACCGTCACTTCTAATTTAGCAGTGAACCAAACACCTTTACAAACGCCACTCACACGGCTTCACCTGGTCATCGCAATATAATTTATTTGAAATTGTGTCTCCTAAAAAACAAGCATTTGCAATGCAATAGGTCTCGTATTTACACGAGTTTGAGCTATTGACATTGAAAATGGCAATGCCTTTTATTTTTGTTTTTGTTTTTAAAAAACAAATAAAAGGCATGGTCATTTACAATGCCAATAGCTCAAACTTGCGTAAATGCAAGACCTATTGCATTGCAAATGCTTGTTTAGCACTGCCGGTGCTGAGCACCGGCAGGACCTGGCCCACTTAAAACACTGGTTCCAGGAGAGCCACACAGCCAAGCATCTTACATTTCTGTATGAGGCTGCTGGTTCAAGAGGAAGGTTACGTTTTGTTGACTTTTGGGCTCTCTTCTGCCTTTCTCATGGAACCTGCTTCCATTGATTGAACTTACTACAAACACCCATATTTCAATGTAAGCAGGACAGCAGGTTTGTTCTGAATACATCAAACAGGTGAGTGATCACGAGAAACCCGAACCAATGACATTTGTACATAAACAAGGAGCTGAATCGAAAAACAAAATTCAGGGCACCGACATAAGTACCTCCAAAAACTTTTTTTTTTTTTAAATGGGTTCAGTTTCTTCTATTTACAAAGATAATCTTTCTGTGCATTCTGTGCTTGCCAGTTTTCATGAGGGAGGCATGGTGCCTTGTAATGGCAAAACAGCCTAACAGCCATTTATCGACAAAGGTGGATTTAAAATCGGATCACTGAGAAAGGCCTGAAAAGACTTTCTGTGGAGAAAACGGGCACAAACAGCGACTCAAAACACCTGAGGAAAATGGCAATACTAATTATAGCGCCTTAGAGCAGCGAGGGGGCAGTTTTCAGAAGCTTCTAACCAACATAGCTCCAACAATTCTTGAAATTTACGGGTGCGCTTTCAGGGATGCTTTCTTGGGTACCTTTCAGCTCCATCTTCTGATAGTCGATGAGCTTTCCTGTCTCCGACAATATTGTTAAAAGCAAGTAAATAAGAGGGTCCTTGGCAACAAACCAAGCTGCATCTTGAGTCAGTCTCATCTTTTCCCTGCGATGGGCATACAGCGCTGACATCAATGAATACACTGAGCACACGTGCTTCAGTCGCAAAGCAGCGTTAAGGGAAACGAGAACAAACAAGCAGCTCAAGAGGAGTGATGGGGGCAGGCACAGGGAGAAAAGGGGGAGTGGTGCAGGGGAGACAAGGAGGTGCTGCAGACTGCACATGCGTTTTGGGAGACTGGAACATCTGTCAAAGTTTATCGAGAAACTGCCTACCTGCACAGGCTCAGTGAGAGCTCAAGCACTTCATTTTTGTTTGCGCAGTAACACTGATCCACGCGTGCATGACTAACTGCCTTGGTTCCTATGTAAAAAAAAAAGCAAAAAGATTCGTAATTTATCAGGAGACCTAGGGGAACGGTGGGGGGTAGGAAATTTGTGTCAGCCCTTTGATGCCACAACTTTCCCACACAAAAAAGTGTGAAAGAAGTCATTTCTTTTAGCTAAATTTGAGGTTTGCAGGCGATTCTGGGTAAGAAAACGTTAGGGGATCCACGCAGGCCATACCTCCCTGGAATCCCCGGAGTGTCTACTTTTCAGAAATGTGTGGGTTTCTTTAAATGGCCGCCAAACCCGGGGCCAAAAACCCAGGTTATCCCCCCCCCTCCCCCTCCCCCCCTTGCAAAACCAGGTCGTTTTGTGATGCACAATTGTGATGTTGCCTCAATACATTTTGGGCCCTTCCCTGTCACGGGTACTTGAGCCTCCTACATGAGTGAGGCACCATTTTTATCGCGAGACCCGGGAGAATGCTGGGTGGTATAAAATTTGTGTCAGCCGGGTCACGCCACAACTTTCCTACATAAAAATGTTTGAAAAAAGTAATTTTTTTCACCTGAATTTGAGGTTTGCAGGCGATTCTGGGTAAGAAAATGCTGGGGGATCCATGCAAGCCATACCTCCCTGGAATACCCCTGGTGTCTAGTTTTCGTGAATGTGTGGGTTTTGTAGGTTTCCCTATATGGCTGCCGAGCACTGGGACAAAAACCCATGTGACCCCCCTTGCAAAACCAGGTCGTTTTGTGATAGGCAATTGTGATTTCGCCTCAATTTGTTTTGTGCCCTTACCTGTTGCCGGTACTTGGGCATCCACAATGAATGAGGCTCCATTTTTATCGGGAGACCCAGGGGAATGCTGGGTGGTAGGACATTTGTGTCAACCCGGTGATGCCACAACTTTTCCACACAAAAATGTGTGAAAAAAGTGATTTTTTTTTTTTTTTAGCACAATTTGAGATTTGCAGGGGATTCTGGGTAAGAAAACGTTGGGCGATCCTTGCAAGCAATACCTGCTTGAAATCTCCTGGGTGTCTAGTTTTCAGAAATGTTTAGGTTTGGTAGGTTTCTCTAGAAATCCACCGAGCACTGGGCCAAAAACCCTTGCAAAACCAGGTAGTGTTGTGATAGGCAATTTTGATGCTGCCTCAATACGTTTTGGGCCCTTGCCTGTCGCTGGTACTTGGGCCTCCTACATGAGTGAGGCCTCATTTTTATTGGAAGACCCAGGGGAATGCTGGGTGGTAGGACATTTGTGTCAACCCGGTGATGCCACAACTTTCCCACACAAAAATGTGTGAAAAAAGTGATTTTTTTTTTAGCAAAATTTGAGATTTGCAGGGGATTCTGGGTAAGAAAACGTTGGGTATCCACGTAAGCCATACCTCCCTGGACTCCCCCAGGTGTCTAGTTTTCAGAAATGTATGGGTTTGGTAGATTTATCTAGATGACCCCCCGAGCACGGGGCCAAAAACCCAGGTGACCCCCTTGCAAAACCAGGTCGTTTTGTGATAGGCAATTTTGATGCTGCCTCAATAGGTTTTGGGCCCTTGCCTGTCGCTGGTACTTGGGCCTCCTACATGAGTGAGGCACCATTTTTATCGGGAGACCCTGGGGAACGCTGGGTGGTAGGACATTTGTGTCAGCCTGGTGATGCCAAAACTTTCCCACACAAAAATGTGTGAAAAAAGTGATTTTGTTCAGCTAAATTTGAGGTTTGCAGGGGATTCTGGGTAAGAAAACGTTGGGGTATCCAGGCACGCTATACCTCTCTGGACTCCCTAGTGTGTGTAGTTTTCAGAAATGTATGGGTTTGGTAGGTTTCCCTAGATGGCCGCCGAGCACGGGGCCAAAACCCAGGTGACCCCCTTGGAAAACCAGGTCGTTTTGTGATAGGCAATTTTGATGTTGCCTCAATACATTTTGGGCCCTTGCCTGTCGTTGGTGCTTGGGCCTCCTACATGGTTGGGGCACCATTTTTATCAAGAGACCTGGGGGAACGCTGGGTGGTAGGACATTTGTGTCAGCCCGGTGATGCCACAACTCTCCCACACAAAAATGTGTGAAAAAGGTGATTTTTTTCAGCTAAATTTGAGGTTTGCAGGGGATTTTGGGTAAGAAACCATTGGGGATCCATGCAAGCCATACCTCCCTAGAATCCCCCGGGTATCTAGTTTGCAAAAATGTATAGGTTTGCTAGGTTTCCTTAGGTGCCGGCAGAGCTATGGTTCAAAAACTACAGGTAGGCACTTTGCAAAAAAAGGGTAATTTTTCACTGTGAAAATGTGGTCTGTGCAACTTGCGTTTTGGGTCGTTTCCTGTCGTGGGCACAAGGTCTACCCACACAAGTGAGGTACCATATTTCTTGGAAGACTTTGGGGAATGGAAGGTGGGTGGAATTTTGTGGTTCCACAGAGATTCCAGAACTTTCCACCACTGAAATGTGCGGATAATGTGGTTTTTTTGGACAATTTTTTAGGTTTTCAAGGGATTCTGGGTAACAGAACCTGGTGGGAGAAAGTCAAGTCACCCCATTGTGGATTTCTATGGGTGTTTAGTTTTCAAAAATGTATAGGTTTCCTTAGGTGCCTGCAGAGCTAGGGTTCAACAACTATAGCCAGGCACTTTGCAAAAAAAGGGTCATTTTTCATTGTGAAAATGTGGTGTGTCCACCTTGCGTTTTGTGCTGTTTCCTGTCGTGGGCACAAGTCCTACCCACCCAAGTGAGGTACCAGCTTGTATAGGAAGACTTAGGGTAACACAGAATTGTAGAACAACTGTTATTACCTATTGATTTTTTATTGCATTTCTGCCTTCTAAATGAAAGACTGTAAAAAAGAAGTCATTTTGAAAAATGACCTATAATTCTCATGCTAGTATGGGTTCTCCCAATTTCGGAAATGTGCAAATATCCACTGTTTCTAAACTCTATATTTTGTTCTTATTTCAGAAATACATAGGTGTCTTCCATACAAATTTTTCCATGTATACATTTTTCCAAAATAATTGCTATGTACCTGGTACATAATAAAAAACCATTGCAAGACGCTGCTCAGTTATTGGCTCTGAATTCATCAGGTTCTTGGTGAACCTACCAGTCCTATATATCCCCACAACCAGAAAGGTCCAATCAAATGCAACGGTATATTGCTTTCAAACAGCTTTCATAATTAGAGGAAGTTACAGGTGAAACGCTGACATAAATGGCTGTTATTTTCAACTCATTTTTCATTTGTCCTATATTTAACTGTTAGTTGCTATGGAGAAACCTTGAAAGATCTACACAAGTGACCCCTTGCTGAATTCAGAATTTTGTCTACTTTTCTAACATGTATAGCTGTCCAGGATCCATTATTGCTTTCATACCCATTTCTACCATTAACTTGAAGGAGGTTGAAAGCACAAAAATAGCAAAAATTGGCTATGTCCCAGAAAAGTGCCAAAACAGTGTAAAGCAGTTTGGTTTTCTGACAAAAGTCTGCTTGTCCCTGAAAGCTGGGAAGATGGTGATTTCAGCACCACAACCCCTTTTTTAATACCATTTGCAGGGGAAAAAACAGACGCTTTCATCTGGAGCCCTTCCCCCCCCCCAAAGTTTGCTGTATTTTGGCTAATTTCTGGGTCCCCTCAAAGGGAATCAACAAACTCTGGGTACCTTTAGAATCCCCATGATATAAAAAAAGGACGCAAATTTGGCATGGACATCTTATGTGGTCAAAAAGTTACAGGGGCCTAAGCGTTAACTACCCCAAATAGCTAAAATAGACATAGCATGGGGGGGAGGACTAGCAGCGAAGGGGTTAACAAGATACATCATGGAGACTGTTGTATGTAAAGAAATCCTAATACAATGGTAATGCTAATTGCTTAAAATAAAATAAAGAATCAGAACAAATATAATTACTTGAAGCCAAAAAAAATTCCAAGCATGACTTCTAGCAATATCGACAATGCGGCAACCATCTGCTTATAGAAAGGGGGAGGGAATATTTTGCATATCCAATGTCTAGCACCATAGACATAAAAAAAATATATCATTTAGACTGTTGTATGTAAACAAATCCTGATACAACAGTACAATCTAATTGCGGAAAATAAAGTGAAGACTCAGGACCAGAACCACAATCATTATTTATATCAAAAAATAATTTTTCACGCATGACTTTCAGATATATTGACAATGCAGCAAACGTTTGCTTCTAGAAAGAGGGGAAAACATATTTTGCATAACCACTGGCGCACAGCAACATGTTAATGTGTCTCTGTATAAGTAGACACCCTCTACCATGACAGCTACTTAGCCAAAGTTTATATTGACACATGTATAAATTTCTGTGTTAGAAAATGAAAAGAAAAATGAAAGTAAAATTATAAGAAGGCACAGCAGTTCCAGAAGCACATATAATTTGCAATTCATGCATCATTGATGTGACTAATATTCCCAACACATTGGATAAATTAGAGTTGCGAAATATGGTTTTAGGTTGAAATTACAGTAGAACTTGCAATGTGCAAAGCTAATACATAAATTAATAAATCTAATCATTGTCTGCCTAGAAAAGACAATTATATCTGTCAGAGTAATGTTAGAGTTGTACTCTTTCTTTGTATTAAGCCCTTTGGTAATGCTGTCACATCTGAGAATCTAGTGACACACTGCACCGATTTAGAATGTACCGGCTGTCACCTCTACACGAAGGCCTCTTGATCAATTCAATGATTTTGAATTTAATGTCATTTGCAGAATCATTAAATGCCAACAAATTAGAAAGCAGTGGGGGCAGATAATGATTTTACAATGGATTCTGCTTTTGTGTTGTGATAAATTCGATTTCATCTTCTGTGCAGTTTGGCCCACATAAATCAAATTGCACGGACACCAGATGGCATATACAACATTTTGAGAATTACAATTGTGATCTTTCAAGTAAAATATAATGTCACCATGGATGAACTGTTTGGTGTTATTAGTTATTATTATTATTGGTTTTTTTGTATACCGCATAGCTACCCAAGGGCGCCCCAGTGCTTGCGACTAGCCAGAGAGCAGTATGATTGTTAAGTGGATTGGTTGAATAACCAAGTTTTTAGCAGTTTCCAGAATGGAAGATGAAGGGGTTCACCACGGATAAGGGGGGTAGCTTGGCACACGTTATACAATTCCCATATTTGAAATTGCCCATAATTTTGTTCTCGCTCCACCAAGAGGCTAGATCAGATGAAGTTGTTTTAGGAGTATCTGCATGGACTAAGTGGTCTCAAGTTTTTTTCCTTTCTTAAAGAACAAGGGTAAATCATTAGATATACCTGTTAATTGAATCAAAGGCCAATGTGTCTTCACAATCCTAGTAACGGTGTTACTCTGTGTGGAGAAAGTCATAATGCACACAATCTTATCCATGTTTTTTTTAGCCGTAGGGGTCAGCTTGTGGTAATTCCAGTCCCGTTTCAAATAGCTCCTTATAAATCTTGTGTGGTAGAGACTGGCTTCCAATTATTTTTTTATGTTAGCTTCACAGCAATAGTCCTCCTTAAATTTGCAGTCTCTTGAATGTGAAGAAATTGCCAAAGCGGGAGACCATCCGTAAGACTCTGGTTTTATGGATGGTGGCTGCTATACTGAAGTAACGTCTTACGAGCAGTGGGCTTAGTGTATAATCTTGTAGCCAATTTGCCCTCGTCTGCTAAAATGGTACGGTCCAAAAAATCAATACTTTTCCTAAAACGTGATGTAAATTTCAAATCAACAGACAAACAATATAGCCATTGTAGAAAATCAGTTAGTGAAAGATGATCGCCAGTCAGGATGAGGAAAATGTAATCTATGTAACGTTTTCACAGACCTATGTTTTTTAAAAAAAAAGGTGCTCCGGATCATAAATGTCTTTTCTCAAAACCATCTAAAATTGAATGGCAAAATTCGGGGTATAGGAAGCTCCCATAGATGTGACTTTAATATGCAGGTAAAATTACCCATGAAATTCAAAGTAATTATGTGTGAGACTGCCACTTTGCTAACTGTATTGCTGAGTTGTCCTGCTGCCTGCTGATTGCTTTGCTGAAGGAGGGACTACCACTTTGCTACCTGCTCTGCAGTTTTGGCATGATGCCTGCTGCTTCATGCCTGGGAGTAAGAAGGACTGGACCTACCCTCTACATCTGAGAAAACTGGGCATGCACGCGCGCATTTCTCACAAGAAATCTCAAGGATTATTGATACAGCGAGGAAGAGGAGGAGGGCAGCCCGGGGCGGCCTATGCCAGGTAAGTGTTTTAATTTACTAGTAAGTAATGTAGATTTAATTGTTAATATAGGGCGGGTGAAAGTGGGTGGGGTTCCACAGAGTTTGTTAGCAACTCAGTGGACCTCCACATAGCCCCACTGCGCCCAGGGTTAGTATTTTCACTTTGTTACTGTAATTTAAGTTTTGCCAAATACTTTACACATTGCTTCTTAAGTTAAGCCTGACTGCTTAGTGCCAAGCTACCAGAGGGTGAGCACAGGTTAATTAAGGTTGTGTATCTGACTTACCCTGACTAGGATTGTGGTCCCTTCTTGGACAGGGTGCATAATTTTGACAACTAGACACCAGTTTCCACCAGTGGATCTATCTTTTTACTCAGTGAAAGCTCCATTGACTTGACACTTATGTCAATTTGTCAGTAAAGTAAGTCTTAATAGGGAGCTCATTAAGGATTTGCCGCCACCGCCAAGAGTCAGTTACCTGTTTTGCATCTTTGGGGGCATTGTGGGCAAACAGCCGTCACCGCAGAGAGTCACCGGGGGGCCATTTTGACACCGGAGGGGAGGAGAACTACACCTCTCAGCATCCCCTGCGCCGCGCACATCGCTGACTGCACCACACAGCGCCAGGAGGCGCACAAAAGGACGCTCGGGCTCCCGTGGCGCGGGATGCACGCGGGCGCGCCCGGGTGAAGCCCGGGCCAAGGGCGGGCCCGTCCGCGCCCGTCATAGGCCGGAGGAGGCTGGGCTGGGCCATCCCTCGAAGAAGCTGGACTCAGTACTCTGTACAAGTTTCGTGGTATTGTATAATTTACTGATTGTTGTCTCGTACACTACTGGTCAAATTATGAATAAGAACAATACTTCTAAAGGCAGGTCCGTGGCAGGGAGCTTAGATGCTTTTCTGTTAAGGGCAGAATCCATCCTTAGCCACTAAATTCAGCTCACTGAGCGAAGACTGTCCCTTGAACCCCCCTCCCTCCCAGTAGACTCTCTTTGACCCCTACGATATTGGCATCGAATGTGACAGCCAATGATGAGACCCCCTCTTTAATTACTGGTTCTCCCGGTCTGGTTGCACTGTTTAAGTATCATCATCCGGGGATAACACTGCGAGTCCGCATGTAATAACTAGAGGACAATAGGCGAAATGTAAACGCAATCACACATATAATGAGGAGCTCCCCGCAACTCCTCTTTAAGGGAAGGGTAAAAATAATACAAAACAACGCAAAGCTGTTGCCAATCCTCCAGGAATGAAAGGGAAAAGGGTTACAAACTTAGGCGAATCTAAGGGGCAAGTAGTTAGCAACTCTGAGCGAAATAATTCAGGTAAACCTGAAGAGGATGAGAACTTTTGGGGCAGAATGGAGACATTGATGTCGACTCTTTTAGAGCCTATGCACTTAAAAATTACTACTATTGAAGCCCGTGTAGCTAAAATGGAGGAGATGATGCATAACATCTGTCAATCTAACCAGACGGCTCCTCGCAATGCACTAGCACACCCACCCCCCGTAAAATGACAGAAAATCGTAAGAGCTTGACCTCTGATCCTGCTAATCCTGGACAATCAAAGAGCAGGGAGGTTAATACTACATTAAAATATAATAACCCTGCCCGTATAAACGGAACCAGTGAAGCAAACCCAGGAGGGTCAAACAGGGGAGGTGACGATGCAAGTGACAATGGCAGAAACCAACTAGGCCAAAGGGATAATTCATACAACCCTTCACTAATTTCAAACTTACCACCAGAAGCCACTCCGTATACGGTTGTCTTGGCTAATGTCCCAGTTTTACCTCCTAATGTTTTCGAACACTGGTCAGCATTAAGGAACAAATCTCTACATTTCCTAACAACTAGGACAGGATTTAAAAACTCTTTTCTCTGATTTCAAAATGGCCAGAAGGATTAGCTGGGTTGGTACATCCTCCAAATCTTTAAATGGAGATTGTGTTGTTTTAACCTTTAGTGCCCCACATTTGGTACGTACCATCACTGAGAGGGGTTTAAATGGTCTTCATGACATTAATATCCTACCTTTAGGTTTCTTTTATCGCCCCTTGGAACCTGTAATGTATCCAGGCCCTCAGCGTCGAACCGAAAATTATGTGGGAGCTAGACAATCAAGATATCGTATACCGACTATGGTGGAACTTTATTCAACATCAAGAGTTGCTTTGTTTCCAGGAAACTTGGACCAAGGAAGTGGTCCATTTAAATGGGTATAGGACATTTCATACCCCGGGCTTGAGTGGGAGAGCAAAGGGGGGGCTGAGTGTATATCTCTCCAACAATTTGATTTTAAAACTGGTTACAGAGCCTGTCAAAGATGTCTATTACCAACTTCTTGTGCTTGATTTTCTTCTATTGCCTTGGTCAATTTTTATAATAATATCCCTTTGGGCACAATATGGAATGTTATTAATAATATGTCTAAAGCATTGTCCTGCCTTGTTAAAAGTAGGAGGAAAGATATGATGATTCTTTTGGCAGTTGATTTTAACTGCACATTATGTAGAAATGCTGAAGATAACCGATGCGGAGCATTGTTGGAAGAGGGTACGTGTCCCTTTCATTTCAGTCATACTGCCTTGGGTGAACAACTAAATGAATTACTTAATAGTTTTGATCTAGGTTTTGTAAACGAATTATGCGTACTGCTATCCCCCCTCCCTCCAACATTTAATGGCAGGGGTTGTCGCTCTACTATTGATTATGTTCTTGCTACTAGTAATCATGCTTATAGAATCCATTCTTTCAAAGTCTCTGATAACCCAATTAGTGATCATTTTCCTCTTTGCATGGCCATCATACTGCCAATGATGAATACTATAAGGATTAATAAAAGAGATCGAGTTCTAGAGAACTTATCTATTGGTAGTCCTAATGGTTATTCTTTACAATGGGCCATGGTTGACCAATCGGAAATACTTAAACTAGTAACTGGTAAATGTATGTCAGAGTTTGCGATTTGTTTGAGTGAAGATACCGCCCCTGTAACTCTTCTAGCCTCTTTTTTAACAATCACAAATACAATAAGGAATTCCCTTATTAGGCAACATAAAAATACCAGAGCTCAGGGAAGATGGTTTGACTCTAGATGCACCCAAGCTTACACACTCTTAAAGAAAGAACTACATAATAACCCAAGAAGTACTTCTGAGGTGAGGAGATTGAGGAATCTATATAAATTAGCGGTCAGAGACAGGAAGAACACGATAAAACAAGAGGCTTGGGAGGCTTTGCACGTAGCCTCCGTAAATAACGATAGTGCAGGCTTCTGGAAGGCTATTGGAACTCCCTTTCTCGTTAAGGAGACTGGTCCTAAAATCGAGATAGCTATCCCAGAAACGGATTGGATGACCCCTTCGGTGCTCATGACGAGCTCAGCTTGTCATGGCATATACCTCTCAGGTGCTCATGGCGAGCTGAGCTCATCATGACCACACCTGTTTTTATTATGGCCAGGAACAGCAGGGGAATAGCTCCAGCAGCTAAGGTGTTAAGCATTTTGCTCAGGTTTATGAGGGAGATGAACCCTCACGTGCTCCCGGTCCCACTATTCGTCATTCTAAATCAAGGGATCTGGCGTTTACTTTGGAGGAAGTTGAAAGGGCCCTTCAAGCTAGCCAGAGTGGTAAGGTTCCTGGGCCAGACGGTGTCCCCATAGATATATTTAAGGCAAGTGTCTCTCTGTGGGGGCCTCTCCTGGTCCAGGTGCTTAATGCAAGCTGTAATACTGGTTTCTTATTTACCTGGGTGGAGTCCATTATCGTGCCAATCTTCAAAAAGGGGGATAGACACGATCCGGGATGCTATAGACCGATCTCCTTGTTGCATTATTTTACAAAGGTAGCTGGGCAGATAATCTTGGAACGTCTCCTGGATTGGGCTGATGAAAATTCCATCTTATCTGATCTACAATATGGATTCCGGGCAGGTCTAGGAACTGTAGAGCAAGGCCTAAATCTCTTAATGCTGGTGGGGAAATACACGAGGGCTAAGAAAGGAAACTTGTTTTTAGCTTTTGTGGACCTCTCGGCCGCATTTGACTACGTGGTCCACTCTAAATTATGGAGTTTGATGGGAGACTAGGGGTTGATGAAAATATTATTTATTTTCTTAAGCGTTTTTATAGTGACGCTTCAGCTACGGCCTGAAGGGTGAACGCACGGCCGCAATCCCGATTAGGGGTGGAGTCAGGCAGGGATGTGTCCTGGCTCCATTCCTTTTTAATTTGTATATAAATGGGCAGAGACAATTTAGATTCCCCGTATGTATCAGGCCGTCCAATTCCAGTTCTTTTGTATGCAGACAATGCTGTCAAGTGGGCCTACAAGACGTGGTGGATAGCTTTACCCTTTTCATGAAAGATCTTGGATTAAGAGTAAACTCCTCCAAAACATTCATTATGCGCTGTGGCAGGGGTTTTAAGGCTAATAGAGCTGTTTTTATTGCAGGACAGAAGCTTGAGGCCACCAAACCGTTTTCTTATTTAGGTATACTGTTTGCACAAAATGACTCCTGGGCCCATGCTGTAGCAGCAAAGAAATTGGCGATATTACGCTCTACTTTTGCCCTCACCATTTTTGCCAAAAAATGGGTAAAAGACCCCCATTAAGTTAATTAAAATATATAAGGCAAAATGTGTATCTGCTGCTATGTATGGGAGTGGGGTATGGGGATTTGCCGACTCTACACCAATCCAGGTAGTCGAAAACTCCTTTTTAAAATATATTTTAGCTGTCCCAAGCAGTACCTCAGGGTATATCTGCCATGCAGATTTAGGCCTTCCATTCATATCTGATCTAATTGAGCTTGAGCCTGTGCTATTATGGCACAGGCTGTGGATAAAAGAGGAAACAAAGCTGAATAGGGATATCCTCTCAGATATTTTGAAATTGGAAGGAGCAATGAGGATTCCCTGGTTGAGATATGTGTATCATTTCTGTAAGGATCTTGGGAAACCAGAGTACTTTCTAAATCCTCTTTCTATCTCGGTAGTAACCAGAAAAGACCTGAGGAAAGAGGGCTTGACACTGCTGGATACCTTAAGAATGTCAACAGAGATTATAAAGCCAACTGTCCTGCAACATCAAACTTTATTAGCCACTTTTAATATTCAACCCTATTTGATTTTTGTTCCTAGCAATTATGATAGATTTTTACTGACTCGCTTCAGGCTGGAGATCTTCCATAGATTAGTTAGTTTTCCAGTTATTAATGATTGGTCCCGAGATCTCCAGCCTTGTCCCTGTGATAATTTTTCTCCCCAAACCACCATTCATGCTATCTTATTTCGTAAATTTTATGCTACAGTTAGGCGTCGGATACTGGTGCCTTTTTTGAAACAGATGGGACTACGTCGATGTCGCCCAGCCTTGTTATGTTTACAATATCTGGATAATGAAAGAGGCATTCTAATAATCACAGCGTTCCTGAACAAAGTGGTATATTGGAGGAAAAGCATGGTTATTTAGCTGCACTTTTTGTATAGTGATGATGATTTGAGCTGAAACCAGTTCATAATGAAATACGGAATATGTTTTTTAATGTGTCTCTTTTATACTCTTGTGATTTTATAATCTGAAATGAAATTTGGATATTTTAATTGCATGCTTTTATGATTGCTATTCAACAATCGAATAAAGCTATTTTTGAATTTGAAGCCTTAATAATCCTACATTGCCATAGTTTTAAATGGATGATTTAGGATTATACTTTCACTGCAAAGGACCTGGGCCAGCAAACACACAAACGACTTCACACTAGCCTATTGTGTCCCTTGACTGGGACCAAGGCAGGAAGGGAGGAAATTCCAGAATGCTTCTGAAAGGAAAAAACTACAGCAGTTTCTTCTACTTGAAAGTGGGCACCAGGTGCAAAAAGGGGACCCTCACAGAACACACTCTTCAGGACACTCCTGGACCTGTGGATTCTATAGAAGAAGGACTGCACTCTTGCCACAGGACTATATGAGGGCTTAAAGCATACCCTGGGGTCTGAGAAGGAAGACTGGACCTACACCCTTTGTCCCAGGCAGAAGTGACTCCAAAAGGGTCAGCTGACTGACCTCCTGTTCTGAGCTACAGGGACACAACAAGCTCCAGAGGTCTCCCTGCCACTGCCCAGTTGGACTGCTGCACTGGACCTGCAATTAGACCTGCCTGAGCCCTGCTGGCCTCTCTTGGAGTGAGTTTCTGATCCCCAATAGGTCAACCTCATTTCTCCTTTTCTTTTAGGATGAGCTCAACTGATGCCACAGGAATGGTGGCATCAGTTGAGCTCCTCCTAAAAGAAAAGTAGAAATCCTGAATTTTTGTGCTCTTCTCAACCAACAATGGGCCCAATCGTGCCAAGATCTTCCATCCATGCCGAACGCCAACGTGAAACTCCCTGTGAACCTTTCTCTACGCACTAGTGCAACCGACAGCCACGACTGGCAAAGCAAGATTTGCTCTTCAAGCTACAGCATCGAAAACCCAGCAACTACCATCCGCAGCACCCTGCCTGCTCTTCGCACTACATCAACGACCAACCACAACACTCTCTCTGCACCTCATGGCCCTCTCCACTGAGAATAGAACCGTTCATGCTGTATTTAGAAGGTAACATTTTTAGCAGGACTAACCTTGTCCCTCTATCTGGCCTGTGCTCCACCACAGTCCTCCTGTACTTGTGACTTTCACCCAGTCTTGTATGACCAGAAAATCGTGAGTGCTTTTGGGTGCTAAGCTTATTTTAAATCTTTTAAATTGCACATCTCTGGTTCTACTGATTGGATTTTGTTTTGGTATCACAAAATGTATTACATTTTAATCTACTTCTGCAAATTGATGTGGATTTTTTCTTGTGTTGCGTCTGCTTTTGCTTGTTTTGGGTTTTTCTTGTGTTGTGACTGCTTTTGTGCCTAGCTATCAGAGGGCTAAGTACAGGTTGACTTAGTGGCTTTTGTGGTTCACCCTGACAAGGATTGTGACTGATGGTTGAGAATGACTTACACCCACCCTCAACCAACAATCCAATTACCTCTACGTCCCTCGTCCTCGACCCAGTCATCACTCATGAGGTATTCCACACGACAGGAAACAAAACAGGAAACGCTTTCTGACTCCACCCACCCTCCTGTCAGGTGCTATAATACACCTCACCACCAGAAGCAAATCCTGTTTTGTTTCCTGTCGGTTGGATTCTGATGGGAGACGCTTGGGTGAGTGCCGGGCTCTTACCTGCTACGCCTGTCCTGTGGTTTCCTCCTTTGCTGGGCATTGGGGGTGCTCGTGGACCTCCGTGGGATGTGGAAACCGGGCTGCTGGGCTTCCTGTGCTTTCCTGGATTGCTGGGGACCTGGGTTGCGGGGCCTCTCGGGTCCCCGGGGATTTCTGCCTTTCACTGTGCTGGCTGGTCGCTGGGTGCGTGGCTATGGCTTCTCGCATGCGGCTGTGGTCCTTTGTCCCTGAGTCCGGTGTTCGGACCTTTCACCGGCTTTGCTCGTGTTTCGTCGGATTTGCCTGTTGCAGGAGGGGCTCCGCTGGATGGGTGTGCCTGTGAGGCGCGCCGCGGCTCCTCGCGCCCCGGCCATTTCTATGCCGGTGTTATTTCTGCTGGGTACGATCGCCCCCTGGGACGGGGGGGGGGGAGGCGTTCCTGCCTCGGTGCCCTTTCTGGATGTCCGTTACTTGGCGGGCCGTTTCTCCCTCGGAGCTCAGTTTCTGCCTCGGAGCTCGTTTCTGGATGTCCGTTCCTCGGCTGCGGGGGGGCTGGAGGCTCCGGGAAGTGCGGAAGTCGGCTGGGAGGCCGGTCCTGGATTCTGTCCCTCATTTGCCTGTGCTAGCACCCGGGTAGGCTCCGGGTTGCTTGTCTTCCGTCCTGATTGGTGGATGGAGGTGATGTCATCGATTCCTTTGCTGTTTCATTCGTCGGCCGCTGCTCGGCCCCTCCTTCCCCCTCCTTCTTCCTCGACTGTTCCTCTCTGTGGCTCAGCTGATGGGTGTGTGTTTCTTCGTTTTATTTGGCGGGATTCTGCTGTTCTTCGATTCCTTCGGCTGCTTGTGGCTCCGCTGGGTGTCTCACGTCTGCTCTGTCTACTGGGTTGCTGTGACTCGTGCATTGCTGCTTTGCTAGGGGGAAGCATCACGGGATGAGAAAGCATGTCTCTCCTGTTCGATCTTCTTCCTCCTCCTCTGATGGTGGTGATTCTGCCCCTGCTGCTCGGAGTGGCAGTTTGGGTGACTCTAAGCTTCTGCAGCGCCTAGTTTTGGAGACGCTGTCTGAACTCGTGGCTTCCAGTATGGGTTCTGGGGGTCGCTCTGAGGCTGCTGCTCCCCTGTATTCGGATATTTCGTCCTCTGCATCCTCTGATGAGTCCTCTTTCGGCGCAGCGGAGCTGCGAGGCAAGTGCATTTCCAAGGACCTGATGCCTGTTCTCCTTTGTCATATTGGGGAGAATATGGGTTTCCAGAGGTCTCTGTGCCCAGCACCTCCCAGGACTCTGTTCTGCCGCAGTTTCGGAAGCCTGTGTCTTCTTCCATGCCTGTCCACCCCTTTGTCATGGATGTCCTCTTTAAGGAGTGGAAGGACCCGGTCCATATTTCTCTGCCCAGGTTCATGTCGGAGCTTTATCCGTTGCAGGTTTCGGAGGTTGCCCTGCCTGATTCGGTACAGGTGGATTCTATTGTTGCTTCTCTGGTGGGTCGCCCTTCCTTGGCTGATGATAATATCCTGAAGGATGGGGTGGATAAGAAGATTGACTCTGCTCTTATGGAGTCCTATGCTGGCTCTCACCTGGCTCTTCGGTGGGGTGTGTATGGTGCTTGTGTTCCGCAGTCTTTGTTGGCTGTCTTCAAGACTTTGTTTTCTACTATGCAGGAGGGGGGCACTTGTCCAGAGTTGCTGGAGTCTATGGCACGCCAGTTGGAGTTCCTTTCGGACGTTGCCTTTGACTCGGTCAGGGCTTCTGCTCTGTCTTGTGGTTCCTCTGTGGCTGCCCGTCGGAATTTGCTGCTGCGTGGTTGGGATTCGGTTGCTGCTCAGCGTTCTGTGGCTTTGAGGTTGCCGTTTTCTGGTACTCTTCTTTTTGGGGACGCCCTGGAGGACATGCTCCATAGAGTCTTTATGAAGAGGAAGCATTCGTTGTCCTTCCATCCTGCCCCTTCTCTTAAGGGGTCCTCCTTCTCGAAAGCCAGGTCCTTTCGCCGGCCTTCCAGGTTTTCAGCAGTCTTCGTTTCGGGGCCGGCGTGGTGCTCGTAGGACTTTTCCTAGGCATTTCCAGGAGAAGCCCCATCCGGGTGGTGGGTCTGGCGCTCCTCGTTCCTGACTACGCCGGTCCGGTGCCCGTTCTCGCTGGTGGTCAGCCCGCGGTTGGTGGGAGACTGCGGCTGTTCCTCCATGCTTGGCTGCTGGCGACCTCCGACCAGTGGGTGCTGGATGTTCCTTCTCGGGGTTACCGGATGGTATTCCTGTCTCCTCCTCCTCCCTCGGGTGTGGTGGTGACTCCTTTGCCTTCGGACCCGTCTCGCCGTCTGGCGTTGCGGGAGGGTGTTCAGTTGCTGTTCGTCGAGAGGGCGATTGTCCCGGTCCCCCCCCTGGAACGTGGGTTGGGGACTTTTCCATCGTGTTTGTGGTTCCGGAGATCACGGGGGGGCTTCCGTGTTGTCGTCAATCTTCGGGCCCTGTGCTTGTTTGTACGGGAGATCCCATTCATGATGGAAACTTTGCCGATGGTGATTCCCCTGATCCGGGTGGGTTGGGTGTTCACCTCGCTGGATCTCCAGGATGCCTACCTTCATGTTCCGATGGCGTTGGTGGATCGGCAGTTCCTGCGCTTCTGCCTGCAGGGTCGTCTCTGGCAGTTCTGCGTCCTTCCCTTCGGTCTCCGGTCCGCCCCCAGGGTGTTCACCATGGTGGCTGCTCCCTTGGTGGCTCATCTCCATCTCCTGGGGGTGTCCGTGTTTCCATGCCTGGACGATTGGCTGCTGCAGGCTCCGTCTCCGGAGGTCGTGTCTCGCCACCTTTCCTTGACCGTGCGTACGCTCGGGGATCATGGTTTCCTGGTCCATCTACCGAAGAGTCGCCTGGACCCTGCTACTCGGAGAACCTTCATTGGGGCGGTGTTCGGATCTGTGCGGGGCACAGTCTTTCTCCCAGATTCCAGGATTCTGCGTCTTCATTTGTTGCTGAGGAGGTTGCTTTCCCGGGATTCTGCTCCTCTCCTGCAATGGCTGGTGGTTCAGGGCCACATGTCTGCCACTGTGTTCACGGTTCCCTGGGCCCGGGTTCATCTTCGGCCTCTGTTGTGGCATATTCGGAGGTGGGTGCCCTTTCCTGTCCGGGACTTCTCGATTCCTGTGCCTGTGTTTCCGGAGTTGGTGTCTGCTCTCCAGTGGTGGCTGGATTCTTCGCATCTGTCGGAGGGCATGTGGTTCCGCCCTCACCCCCTTGGTGTTGACGACAGGATGCCAGCGCTTCCGGTTGGGGTGCGTCTCTGGGCCCTTGGGCGGTGCAGGCCCGCTGGCTTCCTTCGGAGTCCCGCCTTTCTTCGTTTTGGAGGGAGCTGTCTGCGGTGGAGAGGGCTCTCCGCCTTTTCAAGGATCGTCTTCTGGGGTGCAACGTGTTGGTGAGGTCAGGCGACACTGTGACCGTGGCCTACGTCTACCACCAGGGCAGTTCCCGCTGCCTTTCCCTGAGCTTGGTGGCCCGTGCGGTTGCGAGTTGGGCCGGGTGTCATCTGGTGGGCCTCTCTGCTCTGCATTTCGGGATGTGGACACCGTGGTTGCGGTTTCCTTGAGTCGGAGGTTCCCGTCCTCCCTCTCCCTGTGTCTGGCCCCTCGGATTTTCCGCTTGCTCTGTCGGAGGTTCGGGACTCCTGTGCTGGACCTGTTTGCCTCCCGGACCGATGCCCTGCTTCCCCTGTTCTGCTCCTGGTCTCCGGAGTCGGGGGCTTGGGGAGTGGATGCCTTGTCTGTCCTTTGGCCTCCTTGGTTCCTCTATGCCTTTCCCCCCTTTTCCTCTGATCCCTGCTTCTTGCTGTAGGTTCAGCGGGTGGGGGCTCGGGTGGTGGCTGTTCTCCCTTTTTGGCCTCGCCGCTCCTGGTTCCCTCTGCTGTTGCGTCTGGCGGTGGCCCCTCCGTGGATCCTGCCGCGCTTCCCGTCTGTTTGGGAATTTCTCTCTTTCTGCTCCTTCTGTCCGCTCTCCGGTTCCTCCTTGGGTTCTCTCTTTGGTTCTGGGTGCCTTGCAGTCCCCTCCCTTTGAGCCTTTGGAGTCCGTGGAGTTGTAATTCCTGTCTTTCATGGTTGCTTTTTTGGTGGCTGTTACATCTGCTCGGAGGTTGGGTGAGCTTACGGCTTTACGTTGTTCTCCCCCCTTTTTTTGTGGTTTCTGGATGACGCTGTGGTCCTTTCCTTGGACCCCGGTTTTATGCCTAAGATTCGTTCACGTTTCCTTTCCTCCCAGGAGTTGATTCTTCCTTCTCTCTGTCCTTCTCCTTCCTCTCCTTCTGATGTCCTGCTACATTCTTTGGATGTGAGGAGGGCGTTGTCTGTTTATGTTGGTCGTTCTGCTGGGTTTCGGTCTTCTGACTCCCTCTTTATGACCTTTGGTTTGGCTGGTAGGGGTAAGGCTGCCTCTCGTCTTACTTTGGGTCGCTGGATCTGGGCTGTGATCTTGTTGGCTTACCAGGGCTCTGGTTTGCCTTGCCCGTCTGGGGTTCAGGCGAGATCTGCCAGGGGTGTGTCTGCTTCCTGGGCTGCTTTCCGTGGGGTTCCCCTTGAGGTGATCTGTAGGGCGGGTCCCTGGGCGTCCGAGTCCACTTTTGTGCGACATTTTCGCTTGACTTGTGCTCTGTCTGGCCGCCCTAATTTTGGTTCTGGTGTGTTGCAAGCTGTGGGGATCCCCCCATCTGTGTGATTCAGTTTATTTCTGTTTGTTATTACACTGTGTCTTGCTGCACGCCTTGGTGTCTGTTCTGTTTCTATTTGTGGTGTGCCAAAGGCCTTTGTGGGGTTGCTTTGGTATGCCTCATGAGTGATGACTGGGTCGAGGACGAGGGACGTAGAGGTAATGCTATGATTACGTACGGTAATCCCCATTACTCTTAGTCCTACTCGTCCTCGACCCAGTCATACGACCCGCCCGCCCTCCCTTTCCAGGCCTTTGGTGCTTGGTACATCAGGATTTGCTTCTGGTGGTGAGGTGTATTATAGCACCTGACAGGAGGGTGGGTGGAGTCAGAAAGCGTTTCCTGTTTTGTTTCCTGTCGTGTGGAATACCTCATGAGTGATGACTGGGTCGAGGACGAGTAGGACTAAGAGTAATGGGGATTACCGTACGTAATCATAGCATTACTCACACTAACTCACAACCAGTTTTACTGTGCGACTAAGTTTCACACCCTATATTGAGGTCCCACAAGGTCTCAAAACCCTGCATGTTGTTTTCAATTCCTCCTTTAACCTAGAAAACTTTTAAACAGTCTGTAAATCTAGATTTACTATCTTTGCTTAGGTCAATCAACATTATGAATCTTGTAAAAATATATTGTGCACCTATTACCGAACACTTGACTTATTAGCTTTTATATCTACTTTTTCCTGATTAATGTATTAATGCTCCATTGCGCCGCTGTGAAAACAGCTACCCTGTCATATAGTGCTGTATGTGTATTGTACAGTTCACGAGCTGTGTTATGTACTAAATGTTACTTTGCGTAATCACTGTACTCTTGCGTCCTTGAGGCACCATGTAAATATATGCCTTTTCTATAAAAGCCTTAGTTGTCGTGTACATTGCTGTACAAGACTCCAACACTCATGAGGCCTGTGGTGGGCCTTGATAAGCTATGTATGACAGAGAAGTTTTGAGGCATGGGCAAAGTGTCCAATTGCCCATGGCCCCAGTCTTCCAAGGGGCTGCTGGGAAAGTGAACGTTATCGCTATCTCACATCTGTCTATTTCTCCATCGCCACCTTTAATGTATTATTCAATATTGTTTTTCATCATGGGCTTGAATCAGCAGAAAATGCGTAATAAAATGCAACGCATTTCCAGACCAGGGCCCTCAAAGTATTACCGCACGCGGCCCCCAAAATCCTTAAGCTGACACTAATGTATAAAAACACGATTCAGCGAGTGCACCTGCGAGACGTCGCATGGTTTGTTAGAAGAGGCTGACGTTCCCGCAGAGGAATAGCTCCAGAGTAGGGGCTCCTCGTGAGGTGTAAGGGTAGCACTATGTTTTGGCTGTCGCTATATGGTGTAGAATCATCTAGCAGAAATGGATGGTGTAGGCTAGCAAAAATTCAGGAGCACGATTCAGAAAAGCTTGTGACAGACTGGGGGAGTAATCACGTGTAAGAGAACAAAGACAGGCCTGGTCGCTTTGGAATGCCTACCTGCTTCACCGGTTGAGAGAGGGCATTAAATGAAAAGTTTAAATCATCTAGCTTTAAATGTATAAAGCGTAAATATCAGAACGTCTGTCTCTAACCGGGCTTGTTGCATTTCCTCGCATGGCCACCGAGTGGCACTGCGACACAACGTCTACGTAGGGTAAGGTTTACGGATAGAAATGAATGCACACATAAAATATGCGTGTGTGTGTGTGGGTCAACTATACTCACAGACTGTATTTTCCGCCATACTTAAGTGAATCTATAAATTGCTTTTCATGTGTTGTGTATTGTTCCGTGCCATACATTGAGATTGTTACATGTGATTACGGATGCGTCTAATTAGATGATTTTGCAGCTGACCACCAAATCGTTGCAGATCACAGGATAAGAGCAAGAGGAATGTTTAATTAATTTTATTTATTTACTTTATGCGTTTTTATATAGCGCGGACTTTACCCGAAGGTGTCAGAGCGCTTCACAATAGGATACATGAGGAGAAAATTACAAGTGAGCATGTTACAGAAGCAAACGTTACGTTGCATGAGGCAATGGTGGCAATTGTGCATGTATCAAAACAAAATACAAGAGGTAGTAAGCGATACATTACAAGAGGAAAAGTGATGTGTGCATGTTACAAAGGAGTACAAAATACAAGTGGAAGTATAATACTGCAATAACTGGCAGACTCTCAAACCACAAGAACACACTGGGAAGGCACTTCTATAGTCATGGAGAACAGAATTTCCTATAATGGAAGGACTTCCTTCAGATAATAGAGAGTGCGTGAATTAAATTTGGAAGTGTCTTTGAAGGAGGAGAACTTTGACTCCAGTTTTGAAGGCCTGGGAAGAGGTGGTGGTCCGGAGCTGAGGCGGAAGTGATTTCCAGATTCTCACCGCATTGCCTGAAAAGGATTGGGCCATCGATCTTTCCTTCTTGAAATTGGAGGTTCAAGTAATACATTTTCCGCATTATGTGATGGTCTAGAGCCTCCAGAGAGTTTCAGTTTATTCGCCAGATAGCGAGGAGAGGAGGAGTGCAAGGCTTTATGGGTGATACAGGCAGTCTTGTTGATCTTGCCTCGATGGGAAGCCAACGGAGGGTGGATAAAATGGGTGTGATGTGGTCGCTTCTTTTGGCCCCATATATGAAACGAGCTGCTAAATGGAGACCAGATTTAAGGGGGGACTGGTGAGATTTGGGGAGGCCAGGAAGAAGAGAATTGCAGTAGTCCAGTCTGGAAAGAACCAGCGATTGGAACACAGTTTTAAGGTCTTGCTCCGGGAAGAAGCGACAAATCCCACAAACGAGGCACAGTTGGTATCGAGCAGACTTTGCAATGGAATTGATGTGGGACAGTATATTGAGTTTTTTTGTCAAGTATGACACCAAGGGATTTTGCGCTGTCGACAATGATGGGTTTATTATTAGGTAGATTCATCTGATCCATCCATGATTGAACCGGGGGAAGGAGAAAGTAAGGAGGAGAGGAGGAATAATTAAGTTTTGGAGGGATTCAGAATGAGTTGATGGGTTAACATCCAGTTTTGAATGGAGTCAAGAGTAGAGCTTAGGATGGAGAGATCATGAGTGGAGGCCACCTTAAGGTAGATTTGAGTATTGTCCGCATAGAGATGATAGTGGATCTCTGATTTACTTAGGAGATTTCCCAATGGTTCTAAATAGAGATTGAACAATGTGGGTGCAAGTATAGACCCTTGAGGAACACCTTGACCTCACTGCAAAGGAGGGCAAAGGAAAGGGGAGGCGGTGGTCCCACGATGTCATGGTGAACCCCTTGCACTGCCTTTAGTGCCAGAAACTTCAGGGGCCATATTACATAAAGTGCCCTGGGACGCAACAGGCATTTGCGACCGCTTTATGTGTGACTCCAAGACACTTTGGTATTACAGAAGGGGCCAGCGCTATTTGCAGGGGGCGTTCCCTCATTTGCATGAGGTCGATCCCAATGCAAATGAGGGAATCCCTTTGCCTCTGTGCCTGGGCCGTATTACACACGTGGGCGAAGAGACAAAGAAGCCCTCAGGAGGTGCACTGAGAGTGCACCATCTAAAAGGTGGTGCACTGTCGGTGCGCCCCCTGATGGCAGCCCTCTTGAGGGGGGAAGGGTGTCCCATGGACCCCATAGACATCCACTTGCAGGCATCTGTACTGTGAAAACATGGAGTCTTTTTCACAGGAATGTCAGGGCATGGCCGGAATGGTGATACTGGGCAATCCTCTGGTGGGCTTGAAGGGGTGAGGGACGTTTTTTTCACAGGGGGCAGTTTTGTTAGTTGGGGCCTATTTGTTTGCAAAATCCATTCCCAGCAACAAAATCAGAAGGCCATCCGTGAAAGAGTCAGTCTCTCTGCTGCACTCTGATTTCTTTGCGGGGAAAAAGCACAACTGCCATTGGTGAGGTGATCTCATCTCACAAATGAAAGTGGTGCTTTTCACCTCCACAGACAGAGGTCAGAGTGCAGTGCACTGTGGTTGAATTTAGTAGTGTGTATGCGCACTGCGCAGGGTGCTTGCAGGCTGCGTACACTTTCGGTGTGACGCACAAGTCTGACCAATGATCTCGCCCCCTCCCCACATTCGTCTGCCAACGTCGCAGCCTGCAGCATAAAGACGTTAGTTCCCTGGCTGGTTCACACGCAACTTAAAGGTAAAGCAATATATTTTTGGAGACCAGTGTACGTTTTTCACACGAGTATATTTCTCACATGGTACTGTGAGAAGTTGGCCTGATATATGATGCTCACTAGTTCTAGTGGTCACCTTGTATCCGTCCAAACAACCCTTATGGTGATTGGTTGTAAGTCAACCTTATAGACCAGCTATCCTAATGGTAGCATGGACAAAGCAGTCTTAGGCTAAACTCTTTTGGCATGTGAAGCCAGCTGTTTTACCACAATATAACCCCTTGAATACCAGATGAAAGGACACCACACAGGTTGTTATGAAAATAAACGATATATTTATTAATAACAAACACCTCTGAACTCTTTATGAGGTCAGAGGGCTAAGCACATGACAATCTCTTCTGAAAAATACGTTAAGTTGCACGAAATCACAATGGTGCTCTAGGGGCACGACAAACCATATACTAAGTAAGTGGAATGTGAAAGTCAATAGAAGGAATGGAGCTGTCCAGAGGCTGTAGGATCAATGGGACCACGCTACACTAACTTCAGGTAAGTAATAGGAGGCCCACGGAACGCGTGTGCAGAGTGTGAACTCACACGCGAGATGCGTAACAACGTCTATGGACAGTACAGTTCAAGTTAAAGGTGAGTACGGACAATCCTGACTAGGTAGGACAAAAACGACTGTGGAACTGGACACTTGGACAGTTAAACTACCCTTGAGCACCGAAATGCTCTCGTTACCTCACCCACGGGCTGCGGGTGCATAGGTGCGAAGTCGTGTCGGGTTCTCGCGTTGAAGTCTATGGAGCCTGAAAGAAAAGATGCTGCAGGCGACCAGGAGGAAGATGTCCGGTGCAATCCAAGGGTGGATTGTTGAAGAAGGAGACCTGAAAGCAGAGAGGACAATGTTCACAGTCACTAGCCAGTGACTGGAGTGGAACCAGGAAGGAACCAGATGTCGTTGTCGCGATCAGGTGAAGAGTGGACGCTTGACTCTGCAGCCACGTGGACCAGGAGGTGTCTTCGACGACCAGGATGGAGGCACAAGCTGTCCCACGCAGGCTCTCGCTGTCGGCGGTGTTGTTTCCGGGATTGGAGGCAACAGGCCTTGGAAAAGGCAACCCACGCGGTGAGGAGGAAAAGCGTCTGGTGCAGACTAGGAGAGTCCGGGGTGCCCCTCTTTTGGAAGGAAACAAGGGCCAGCCTGGAGCAACCAGACCAGCAGTGAAAATTCAAAGGTTCGTCGTCTAGGAGGCCACTAGCCAGCCGGCAAGTGACCAGACAACGCGTCGAGCAGGAACCAAGCAGAAGGGCCCCACGGAGATCTCGTGGATGCTGGAGGGCTGATCTTTGGTGCAGGGGCTGCTCGGGGCTGAGGCTTCTCAGTCCCAAAAAACACTTGGTCGAGTTTACCTCGGGGTTCGTGCTGGAAGCGAAGTGCAGTTTCTTCCAAGATGGCCGGTCCCACGTGTCTCGTCGCACCCACGGGTCTCAGCTTTGCTGCAGATGTGGGTTGAGGTCGGAGAAGTCTGGGAATCCGGGTCTCGTCGGGCTCTGAAGTCTGGATCCTCGAAGGAAGACGACAAAGGGAAGCCGCTGGACGCTTGATGGTGCCTGCTTGTGCAGGGTGGACACTCCTTGTCCACAAGGGAGATTCTTCAGTCTTCTGTGGAGCAGAACGTCGAAGGCCAGAGTTTCTTCTTCTTGAATAGTTCAGGATAATCTAATTTGGAATGGGGCCAGCTCCTACCTTTATTGTCCTAAAGGGGGCTGCACTACTGACTAGGTCCCTCCCCTGGGTGGGACCAGGAAGGGGGGTGGTTACACCCCTATCCTTTGTCCGGTTTCCCGCCAGAGCTGGGGCTGGAGTGCCCCAGCAACTGGTTTGAACCGGTGTATGCACAGGGCACCTTGTGTGCCCCAGGCATGTCTCATTCCTTTCAGGCCTCCCTACCTCAATACACAAAATCCTGTCTGGGGTGGTGCTAGCACCTCCCAAGGCAGGAAACCCTTTGTCCAAGCCATCCTCGCTGGAAGGACTCCCAGCAGCAGGAGGTCAGACTTGTGTCTGTGGTGGCAGCATCCATTTTTGTGATGCTGAGGCTCGAGTTAACATTAACCGGGGTTCACAGTTACATACATGTCGTGTCGCTCTAGAAGGGTGGAATGCTACCCCTGTCACCAGAATTGGCGAGGGGGTAGTATTCCAAATCGTATGACACCTTACTCGACATGTTTTGATAATGTTATACCAGAGTTAGCATTTAACCGCGAGGATTATAATGCACTTAAGAGTATATGGTATAGCGTTATCATGGAACAGCTATTAGGACTTGGTTCCGCAAGCTGCAAACGGGCTCAGCTCATGCCAGAGCACCATCTCACATAATTCCAAGCACTCTGCCTTCAGGATTGTTAAGGCCTTCCATAGGAGTGACTGATAGGAATATATGTGTCCATTTTAGGGTTAGATATAGGTTACTATATCTAAAGCAAAGGGTGATTACACCACTTTGGCCCAGCTGTCGTGCAGCCAGTTGTCTGTTTAGTTGGCCAGCCAGGGGTGGCATAATACATGCTTCAGCCCCTGGTAGGCCCTGGGTACACCTATGCCCTGGATACCTAAGGTATGCTGTATAGGGACTGATAAGGTGGCCCAGTACCAATTGGTAAATGCACCTAAGGTACATGGAGTCCATTTTAACAGAGAGAGCAGGAAGCCTGGGGTCCTGAATAGCAGGATCCCAGGCCAACTAAGTCAAAAACCAGCAAAACACCATGCAAAAAGTTGGGGGTAACCATAGTCAGATAGCCACCTTCCTACAGGTACTGCTTGGTGTATATTTATACCGAATAGTTTTGCCCGGTAATCACTGCCAGAGAATCGATAGCACTCCTTTTAGACAACAAAGCCTACATGGCGATTCACCTCTGTATTTCACTTTGCAAAATTACTAAATGTGTTTCACATTTAAAGTTTAGTTTTCATCTATGTAGTATAAGTTGCTAAACAGATAAATTGACCCAAGCCCCCTTTTTTTTAATAAAATCTAACATGGCTCACCTCGAATGTAGAATATTTAGCTGGGTATTATGTACAAATGTATTGCAGGGTAAATCTACATGAAAATTTACGGTATACGAGGGTTGCCTTGAAGAAAATCCCAGTTGTATTGTTTTTTTCATTTGCAAAGCACCTCATACCCTAAAGAAGTGCCGAAACACATTGGCTGACCATAGCATGCCACGTCGTATTTTGTTCTTGGTTGGAAGGGTTTTGGTTGTAGTGTGTGGCTACGTGGAAAAAGTTTTGGTGTCATTCTTGATTACCAGAGTGGGTGGTGCTTTTATCTAGTAAATGTTGCTCATGTGCTTGTAATGAGTGAAGGTCGGAGGCCTAAGGCTAACAGTGGCTCTGCTTTATGTCATTATTGGGTTTGATTGTGAGGGTGTGTTGTGGTGTGACACATGTGGGAAGTGTTTTGATGTAGATTTGAGTGGTGTGTTCTTCTTATATTGGATTACTCATGTAACTGTGTTTATGCATTGAGTGGAACTCAGCCAGTACAGGAAATGAGGGGGATTCATTCGGGTCCTGGATCCGGTAAGTATTATTGAGCCGGATCGGACCGGCCATGGACGCCATTCAGGGGTCTCAGTTGCGAACCCTGGCACTGCCTTTGTGACCCCTGACACCAGAGGTAGCAAAATCAGTGCCAGTAAAAGAAGGGCAGCTCCTACTTATGGATGTCGTTTGGGGCTCACTGCGCTTGCTCGCTACACATCGTATGGGGGCTGGTCTCACATACTTTGTGCTCTCTGATTCACTACTCTTGTGTTGGTATTTTTGGTGCTCTCGGTAAGAATGTCTATGGGTACATATGACTGGGTAACCTGGTGCTCTTTTAGGTCATAATCTACTATTTACTGTGCTTTGAAAGTTAATACAATTAAATATGTAATGAAAAATGTGCTGTAAAATGCACAATTTTGGTCTGTCTTTTTCCAAAACCTCTAAAGTCCCAAACCCCTCTAATAGGAATTGGGCTCGCTCGCTGCGCTCGCTATGCGCCGGACGGGGGCTGGTCTGGGAACATTTGCCAGGGCTGCTTTCAGTTCCCAGTCCAGGTAGCGTATTCATGGTAGTAGGGCGCATTTTCACTGTTTGCGTCCAGCGCAAACAATAAAAATGCCCATTTACCGTAATACAGCCCCAGGTCGAGTATTGTGGCCAGTTACGTGGGGTTGGTAAGGGTGACATAGGCCCTAATAAAAGCAAAGGAAAAGGGGGTAATTTACAACTGGTTCAGTAGTTAACGACAGTCACGTTTGGATTTCAGAGATTCTCTAACATCCCTCGGCCCTAGTGCCACTGCATCTGCTGCACCTAAATAGAAGGCCCCACGGTCCCTACTCATGAGTAAAGATTATAACCAGCATCACTGCTCTTGTTTGATACAGAGACACTGGAAACAGAAGTGAGCTAGAAAGCTAAAGGCAGAGGGACATATTTACGTAGCCTTCACTCAACGCAACTCTGGGGCCGATTCTGATTTGGGTTGGAAGGGCTCCAAACCATGTTCGGAGCCCTTCCGACCGAATCAGTACGTGTCGGATGGATTCCTTTCTGACCGAGCCATTCTGATGGTCTCAGTCGGAAAGGAATCCGACTCGGATTTCCGGATGGCCTACGACGGGTTCGGAGAGCCCATCTGCCATCCGGAAATCCTCCAGTACTCCCCCGGTCGCCTCTTTATGACTGAGGGAGTATGATGGCAGTTTTTCACTGCCTTTTACTGCCGTTGTGTCCGGCATGAAAAGGCAGTCAGAAACTGTCTCTGGGGGTCCCCAATTGTGCCCCTATTGGGTGTGAGGCCACCAAATGGAGGCCTGGGGGCACCCATGGTGCCCCTCCGTTGATCCCTGCACCCGGTGGCAGGCACCCTGGGGTGCTGGCCACAGGGTCCAGGGATGAACTGCATCCCTGCATTTCACAATGCAAGCATGCTTTCTGGTCGGAATGCATGCTTGCATTGTGAACCATACGAATGCGACCGAATCGTTCTAGCAGGGCCATAACCAACCACAGCAGGTCGGTCGGTTACAGCTCCTGACTGATGTCAGACGGACTCAGGTCCGTCCGACATTGGAATAGGTCCCTCTGTGTGCAAGGGAAAGGGCAGGAATGCGCTGTATTTAACTTTATACAGCGCATTCCTGTTCTTTCCTTGTTCCGGCACCTTTTTGGCTGCCTAGCTCCAACGTGGGCACCCTTGCAATATGGTTCAAGGGAACATGCTTCGTAGGAAAGATTTTTTTTGTGCAGATAGGGGCGCCTTACTGAACAAAAACAATCCTCAGTTGCATTTTTGTCTTTCTAAATGTGCTGTAGAATTCAGCACACTTAGAAAGAAATACCAACGAGAAGAACTAAAGATATTTCTCCTGATTGTGCCTCCCCTAGGTAGGTGTAGCATTTTGCCGCATTCCTAGGCTTACCAGTGTTGGTAAATCTGGGGATGTGCCAAAATCCATGGCTGGATGCATGGAAACACCGACGCTCCACCCACGGAACGGCTCTCTGGGGCAGAGTAATGCAATGCAGCAATTTGCCTGCTTTGCGTTACTCAAGATTTATCAAGCCATGCAGAGTCACACAAGGTGGCCTTGCAAGGCTTTTTAAATCTTACTTTTGTGCTGCATCGCCCTTGTGCCCCCTTCCGTGGCACAAGGGTGACGCAACACATTGATAAATATTCCCCTGAGTATATTTTGGTCAAACCATATTTTCTACAAAGAAAGGCTTATCAAAGTAAAAATGTATTGTGAAGGAAGGACATGACAGACATACAAGACACAGACATATTACAATTACGGATCCAAATAAAAACAGGTCCTGTTCCTGGCCTAAGACCACTAGGCGTATGCTTGGAGGGGGATGAATATGTGAAAGGCAGGGAGGTGTTCTTCTGTGCACTACAGTCATAGGGTGTCTGGTGTAATACATTAATTTATGAAAGCACTTATTATATATTATTATTAAGTGCTGAGAAGAGGGAGCATAATCGCTTATATTTTCTGCTGAGCAATCATTTGGGCTCCAACAATATAACTTATCTGAGCATAGCGGTGGAGAGGGAGAGAATACAGCAAATATAAGATGTGTGCCGGGAGCAATTACAGGGTAAGAATAGATCAAAATATCAATTTGATTAGGGTGGCAATGTTCCTTGCACCAACCTTATAATGTGTTTTGATGTTGTTAATCATGTCAGAATTTTGTATTTGTCCTTCATTACCTTCCTTTCATATACAATTATATACTTATGAGCCTTAGAAGAAGATGTTGTTTAACCCACATGTAATTTTTGTCCTGTGTAGCTTTGCTTCGGACCACTTCAACAGTGTATTTAGCCATCTGGATCATGGACTTACAATTCAGCAAAACGTCAGAGGTAACAAAAGTGACCTCATCATGCACTCTTTGACTCTCCAATGACATCATAGGATGGAATGTCACTTGACATTTGTCCCTGATGACATCATGGGTGTAGGAAGCTGGCTCTTTATGTGATATATCAATAATCTGTTACACCATGTAAAGAGTCCAGGGGTTCCCTTATAATTGGACAGGGGCTTGCTCTAGCAATACCAAGGTACTCTATTAGGGGTAGTGTGGTCGAGCAGCCTTAGGCTTAACCAAGAGCAGTGCAAGACACCTACAAATACACACACAGATCAAATAGAGAGAAATCGTTCAGGTAAGTACGTTTTTAAATATAAATTGTTTGCAGTTCAAAAAGCGGACACTGCAATTTTTGAGTTCTGCAATATTATCCTATGGAGGGAAGAACAAGTTCTGCAAACACATATAGTACAGCGACTTACAGGACCTTTTTTCCTTTTATTATTTTCAGTCATAAACCTTTATTCAGATTTATAGATAAATCCATAAAAGCAGGTAAAAAGAAAAATAACTACTGATCACTTTACAAAGCTACATGCGTGCGTTTGAATAATAACCATTTGACAGCACATAAGGTTATAAAAGTAATAAAAATACAGATTCTGTATTAGATGAGTAAAAGCTAAAACCATTTTTGTGCAAATGTGCAAAGTGTAAACAAACAAAATAGATAATTCAATCAAGACTGAAGGTCCTATTGTACCAGTTAGCACCACTACTCCTCTACTAACATAGTTGATTTGGCTCTAATGATAAAAAACTATCACATATCAGTCAGAGTCCTTGATGTATTAACCAATTCAATAGAATACAAGGTTTTCATCCATTTAATAGCTTTAATTCTTAAGAGCCATACATATTTAAACAGTACTAAAGTACAGAGTCTTCCTAGCACTCATAGAGGCCCATAAAAACGAAACTACTGAACAACTTATAAAAGGATCTGGAAGAGACTTAATAAGATAAAGTGCTACACAGGATTGATTAAAATTACCACTTTAAAGAAATAGGAAAAATAAACCTTGCACGTGCAGATTTATAAAAACTGCAAAATAAAACAATGTGGAGATCAGACTGCTTTAATACTATGTCGCAAGGACCAGTCTCCACGAGTTAAGGTGAGTAGTGGGCAAGGTCCAAGGCAGCGCCAACAGTACCCCACCAGTGGCACAAGAGTAGACTGGTGCAGGGTGCAAAATAGAAGTTAGGAGCCCAATGTTATTCTATGGAGATCAGTCTCTGTGAAAAGAGGCTGCAGGCTCTGCGTAGGAGGTCGGTCAGGCTGAACCACCAGGGGGGCTCAGGCCTCACAATGCTCGGGGACATAGGGACACCTTTATTCCTCTTCTTATTTATTTATTACATTTCTAGAAGGCACTGTCACCTGTCAGGCATCCTGGCGCTAATAGTGAGTTGACATAGCCTACTCCTTCAAAACCTACTGAGGCCCTAGATCTTAGGAAATACCCATGTTTTTAACTTCCTTCTAAATAGCAGGAGATCGCTGATTTGTCTCAGCTCAAGAGGCAGGGTGTGCCAGAGCTTTGCAGCTGCGGCCTCAAAGGATCTACCACCAGCTCTAACTTTTTTAAATCTAGGGATTTTTATCAGTTTTGCCCCAGAGGAGCGTAATGTTCGAGCAGGAACATACCACTCAAATTTGCGTTGCAAGGAGGTGGAACCCCTTCCATGCAAGGCCTTAAAAAATCTCTGCATTCACTGCCCAGGGGCAGTGAATGCAGAGGTGTCCTTAGGTGTCAGGATTTTCCTTACCAGAGCAGTCTCTGTTGAGGGGGCCTGTGTGCAGAGGCTGCAGGGGACGTCAGAGGACCCACGAAGGGTGAAACCACGATCTTTGGCCAACTTCAACTCGGGCTTGTACTGATGGGTGAAGTGGTGGCTTCAGGTGTCGAGTTTTGGCAGTTCCAGAGGCCTCAGAATCCATTCTTTTGGAGTTGCTGTGAGATGCAGGGAACAGTTCTGCTGTCCCAGAGGAGGTCTTGGATCTTTATCAAAGGCAGGTAGTCTTCCCAAGTTTCTGGAGTCAACAGCTACAAGGTGTGTTGACTTTGGTGCAGTTTTTCGATGAGGGATGCAGACAGGCCGGCAGGGCAGGTACCAGGTCAGCTGCTGCTTCTTTCCTCTCAGCTTTTGCAGCTCTTCAGTGTTCTTTCTCTTCTTAGGTCCTCAGGATCTGTTTCTCTGATGCCAGCGGCTCCCCTAAATACTGAATTTAGGGGGATTAGGGGAGTGTAGGGTAGTAGCCAATGGGCTACTGGCCCTTGGGGTAACTATGCCCCTATATGACTACTTCCTGTGGGAAGCAGGCATAAACCTGTCCCAGAATTCCTAAGTATGCCATCACAAAGATGGCTACTGCTGGAAAATCATGTCCACCTCAGTGTAGCCCACCTTAGAGGTGGTACTAGGCTGGAGGTGGCATGCCGACCTGACTTATCTAATTTTCCCACCTGTCCATGTGCCAAGGGGGTCCTGGACAAAGGGGGGCATTGTTCTCTCCTGTAAAGGGAGCCAGACTTGTATTCCAAAGGCAGCAGCTCTTTAAAGCTGGTCGGCCTGGGGATTCTAATCCACAGGTCAGCCAGTGGGAGGGGTGTTACATCCTCTTCCCGGACAGGCTTTTGTTCTGCGCCTCCTAAGAGCAGAGGCTCTCACCCTACAATATACAGAACAGTGTCTCAGGTCGCAGACTTACAGAAACAAGTCAGGGAGTACACCAGAGGCTGGCAGATTTTCAGGGGGCACCTCTAAGGTACCCTCTGGGTGCATGTATTAGTAAATAAGTCACTGGGTTCAGTGTTGGTTTATCAATACAAGATGTTTGATACTAAACATCCTTATTTTCAGTGAAGCCATAATGTAGCTGGGGAACTTGTTTTCCCAGTGTTCAGCACATGTTTTAAAATAGATTCCCTGTCCACCTGCACTGGCAATCATAGGACTTACCAGCACAGGGGCACATCTGCTCATGCAGGTATTCTTTCTCATGTAATAATTAGCACCCTGCCTTAGGGCTGTCACATCTGCTGTAGGAATGACCTACAAATATCACATGCAGTGTTAGGGGACGTGGCACACAGGGATGTGTGACATGTTGTGTTTTTACTTTTGTTTGCACCAAGACACACAGCCTGCAATGACAGCCTTGTGTGTGCTTGTTGAGGAGTTCCTTAGGGTGGCACAATTCGTGCTGCTGGCCTTAGGGGCCCTTTTTAGTACTTTAGGCCCTAAGTACCAGCTGTACCATTTACAAGGGGCCTACAAAGGGTGGAAAAGGTTTTTACTAATTGGGGAAACAATTACACAGTTTTGGGAAAGAGCTCTGCCACTGGGGATCTGGTTAGCAGGAACCCAGGCGAAATCACATCAGTTATCAGGCAAAAAGTGGGGGTGAACATGCCAAAAAGGGCTACTTTCCTACAGTGGGGAATGGCCTCATATGACCTTTGTCCCTGATACCATCACAGGAAGTGCATTTTCTGACACAAATCTTAAAGATGTGCAAAATGAATAAATTCACAAAAAGTCACCAAAGCAAGGTCAAGTGTCTTTACCACCTTTATGTTAACTAGGGTCCCATTTTGAGACACCGTTGACATATGCAGCCCATACCTAGCTAAAGACAACACATACCAAACAGTAACGATAAGTCCAAGTAGGATATCTCATTGCTTTTGGTGCAAATTAAGCACTGTCATTGGTACAGTACTATGTTTTCGTGCTTTGTTCTCACATCACTCTCTGCCTGCCCCTCATCTCAAGTTCACAAACCACAATATTACCAGTACAGGCTCGGTTCTAGATGGTGGGCCATGTGGGCCAGGCCCTCCCAAAAGAGCCCTGTTGCCCACCCAGGTCCCATTCACATGTGCAAAACAATCCTTCGTTCTACTTAATGAAAGAAATAACACAGGACTGCAGCCTCACTATCAAAGCCTATTTCTGTTGCTATTCTATTCCTGATTTATGGCCAGGGACACTGGAATCATGCAGCCAGGGAAAAACAAAGTCACGCTGCAGGATTGACTAAATTATATGGCAAGAAAAGGCAAATTACGCTGCGTAACGCAACGCATTTTGCGATAGTTTTAATTCATTATTTTTATACTTTAATGTTGTCTTGGCAAAGGTTACACCTCATTAGTACCAGTTTAACACCAAAACCCAGCAGCAGGCAACTGAAAGATGATTAGTCAGCCTTTTTGAAGGGCTTTCCACTGTGCAGCAACATGTCACTGCGTTTTTAGAAACTTTTGATTCGTTTTTAGAAACTTTTGATTCGTTTGAGCTAGAAACAATTGTTCGGTTAAAATCTGCAAATTATGCAGCAGATGGTGGATTATGTGGTGAATCTGTAATAATGCAGAATACCCTGCAGCTGCAGAACTGCATAATTCCAGTTGCCCTGATTATGGCACTATGTTAAGCAAAAAAGCACTGACAATAGCAAAGTTTTTATTCGTCTTAAAAAAACATTTATTGAGTGTCATAATACAATACTATTAGAGACTGGCGAGGAGCTGTGCATGTCTAGTATGTAAAGAGAATCACTGGCAACACTTTCATGGCAGCACTGTCAACATGTGCTGCTGCTGTCCTGCCTGTTCTCCATCTCCTGCGGTGCTTGCAGAAGGCGCAGCTTACTAGTATAATTAGAAGGAACTTATAGAACAAACACCGCACGTTGGGGGCACAGGTGACTTTATATTCTCACCCAACAAAATTCCCTAATTTTGTCACATGATAAGACAGAAATGGATGATAGTGACAGCCACTGGAATCATGTGATTCTGCAGCTGCAGCATTTTGTGTGTCATTATGGTTTTGTCAAATTTGCCACATTATCCATCATCTTCTGCTTAATTTGCAGATTTTAACAAAAAGCCACGTTAAATGGATCATAAGTTACTGAAAATGTGGCCATGTGCTGCTGCACAGTCAAAGGCCCTTCTCAAAGGTTTACTAGTCACTGTTCTGCTGCTTACTGCTGTATTTGCATTTTAAACTGGTACTAATGAGGTAAAACCTTTTTTCAGACTGTGTTAACATGTAAAAAATGACAAAATCATAAAGTGATACTACCTTGCGTTACGCTGCAAAATGTAGTCAACCCTGTTGCATAATTTGGTCTTTCCATGGTGCATAATTCCAGTGGCCCTGATTAGAGTGCAGCTGTTATCCCATCCCCTGAGTTCTAGGCCGATGAGAGAGAGTAGGTGGTGAGAGGGGAAGGTGAAGCAGAGAGATGGAAGTGTAATAGGGAGGAGGCTGAGGCAGAAGGGAGGATTGCAACTAAAATAGGAGAATGGTGTGAGAAAGTGAAGAAGGGCGAGTCGGAAAAGCAGAGAAGGCGAGGATTTGGCCTAACGGCTAGGGCGGTTGATCTCAAATCTGGGGAAATGGGTTCGGCTAGGGCGGTTGATCTCAAATCTGGGGAAATGGGTTCGGCTAGGGCGGTTGATCTCAAATCTGGGGAAATGGGTTCGAGTCTCAGCAATGACACTCAACATCCTGTGATTCTGGTCAAATCACTTATTCTCCCTGTGCCTAACAAAAAAGAATGTGTCCTTGTTAATGCAACTGGTGCTCATGTAAAGCACTCTAATACCTGATAAGTTTGCACTATATAAAACTCAGAAAAAAGGGGGGGAGCAAGGGTGAGAGGAGGTTGAGGGACAGAGAAGAGGGGAGGAAGAGAGAGAAGGGTGAAGTGGAGAGAGTAGGATGACGTGGAAATAGAAAGGTGAAGTGAAACAAGAGTAAGTTGATGCACAGTGAGAAGATGGCATAGTAAGGAGAAAGAGAAGGGCGCAGGCTGACAAAGTAGAGAGAGTTGAATGATGTGTAGAGAGTGAGGTGTAAGGAAGTAGAGGGCGGGGTGAGTGGGAGAGCATAGTGAAGTGAAGCGAAAGGAGAGACCAAGGTGAGACAGAATGAAAAAGACTGGGGAGGTGGAGAGAGCAAAGGAGAACAAACCTCTAGAAATATACAGTCTCAGCTAGTTGGCAGAAGCCGGCAGTAGGTATGGTTTACAGGTCACACCCCAATAAGAACATCCGGCATGCCCAGACCCAGCTCTCAGACACCTGGGAGTCTCTGGACAACCCCATTTATCTTCATGGCCCACCCATGCTTCTTCATGGCCCTACCAGACCCCAAATCCTGGAAATGGGCCTGCTGCCAGATTGCTGTAAGTGCATACTTGCTGCAAGGCTGTTGCTACATCGTTATTAACAGACCATTGCCAGATCGCTGACCGCATTGTTGCCTGATGGCTGTAAGATTGCAACAAGAATGCATGAGTCCCACTGCCAGAGCACATTATGTGAATACTTTCCACATTAGTTTAAGTGCACTATAAGATCATGATCGTTATATGATTTGAGGGGTACAATTTACAGACTGCTGTCAGTGCTGCATTCGCAGATGGACTTAAGTGCATCAACATTTTCAGATTTCCACATCATCAGCTTCGTTTGTTTTCTCCAGCAGTTCTTGCCGTTCCTCTTGGCTGGTCGATGGGAGCAAAAGTCTGCAGGGTTCATTTCTGTTCTGGAGGGTTGGAGGGACAGGGTAGATGCAGCCACTTAACGCATACCTAAATAGGTAAACTGTCGAATCTTTGAGTGGCACATGGTTGTGAGAGTACATGAAGAAACAGAGGTAGCATGTGGGTGACAGCAAAGCCAATTCCTTTCTAGTGAGTGCAGACCCCAGAATATACCTTAGTTTTCCCACAGCGAACACCTGAGAGAGCGCAAACTGACTTAAATGTATGAGTACATCACACTTACCTGTAGTAAGCACAAATCATGAGGAGAAATGCCATGAGTGCTAATAGTATCTGTAATTATATTCTGAATGTATAGATAATGTAGAGATTTAAGTAGAAGTGGAACTAATACAGAAATGTGTGACATTATATGATTTTAGTAGATGTGATTATTTCTGAATCCATGTCGTGTAGCTGTTAAAATGTAAGATGGTATGTGGTTAAACGCAGAATGTGGTAGGCCTCAGGGCCAGAGCTAAAAGGGAAGGTGTTTCTTTTCACGACACAGATTGTATTAAGGTTTTGGTCATTGCATTAAATGGGCCATGATTTATAGAGATGTTTACTGAATAATAGAATAAGAATATTAACATGCTTTAATTAATGAAGAAGTTGAATGCTATAATCATGATGAGAAATATTGTAGGCCTGAAATGTTTTAACATCGATTTGCACGTACATGTCTGGGCTGAGAAATGTTGCAAGCCTTTTTTTTGGAATTCTATGAGAGTTGGGTTCTTGGCTGCAGATATCTGTCTGCAAAGGAAAAGGGGGGATCCAATTATAAATGAATGAATAGAGGTCTGTTCAGTAGACGGCCCAGACATGGAGGAGGGTTCCGGAATGTTTAAGGGGTATCAGCGGGCCGGAGAAGAGTCTGAGAAGCAAGGTCAACTCTAACGTATGAGGCCCAATACAAAGCATCATGGAAAAAGCCAGAAGCTACACCACGTGAGGGGCGTCTCGCAAGGGGCGTCTCAAATGTTGTTGACTGTTTTGTATTAGGGACAGCACCCCTGGGTGGAGTTAGAGCAGATACCTGAGGACCCTTTAGAGAGCGGATGGGTAGGCAGAGAGGGGTCATGACTGGAGAACTATAGGTTTTCACCAAGAGACTTAGAGTGAGTGACTTCCCTTGGGGGTCATTCACTGCTGACACCTTTGTTAGGTTGGGATTTGGTTAAGTAGGGATACCATCTAGAGCAGGGTAGGGACAGCCTAACCTGTGCGTTTTCCTCCAACCTAAATGAAGGAGAGATATGCGTCAATGCTGATAGCTTTATTATTCTTAGAACTTGTGTTAGTGATTTCCGTCGCTCGTCTGAGGGCTTTCCGAGAGCACATGTATGTAATTGGACCTGTGTATCTCGTGAATCTCATTCTGAGATGCCTGTATTTGCAGCTTATCATATCTTTACAATAAACTTTTGAAAGCTAGAAGTTGTTTGTGATCTTTGGGAGCAGAGTCCTTTATTTGGGTGAACTGGTTTGGTACAGGGGCACTTTCATCCTCCAAGACAGGCAACAAAGGTTCAGTCGACCAGATCGAGGTTTGGATCAATAGTGATGAGGTATCGATCAAAATCTCGCCCTTCCAGTTGGTAGCTATAGAGGATGGTTGCCTTCTTGAGGACGGTGACCTAGGCCAGGTTAGCTTACCCCAAGGCCCCTAGAGATCGATGATCGGAAGAACAGCCCGCTGAAGAAGATCCGGATGACGTGAGACAGAAAAGGCAGCAGTATCGGTCGAGAGTGAGTATAAAGGGTTATGCGTGTTAGATTGCGGTGTTTTGTATTGTATCTATGTTGTAATGTCTGGCGGAGTTGAATGTCTGTAGAGTGACTGTGGAACAGGTTGTGAGCGCGCGCAACCGGTGGAAATCTTAAGTTCAAGGAGAGCTTAAGTGGTCCGGGTGTATCGGACACCCAGAGTAATTGTCAACTAGTGTGAAGGGGGTCATGAGGTACCATTGATCACCCGAAAGACCGAGATAGGGGGACCGTAAGAGTGAGTGCGTGAGTAACGGACGCTGGTCGGAAGTTACTGTGTGTGTAAGCAACCTATCAGAGAGACGATAGACATTTCGTCAGTTGTGTTGACAATTACATATAGACTGTGGACGTACAGTCGAGAGAAGTGACCGCTTGGTCGGAAGTAGTCATCTTTCGGTGTATGAATGGGACGCATGCATAACCGGGAGACGAGTTGAGAAAGGAGGGGTGCTGCTGCGAAGCGGAGAAAAGTGACGTCAGAAAGTGTCGCGACGAGATTGGCCGACCGGAGAAAGACCGCGCTGTGATAGGCCAGCTAGCAAAGACGTCAGACAGGGTCGCGACGTGATTGGCTGACCGGAGAAAGACCGCGCTGCGATAGGCCAAGTTAGCAAAGCCGCGACAGGATTGGTGGATTGTCATCAGGAAGTAAACAGAGTAGCGAGGCTGGATATTGTGCGCATAATTATGAAGTGTTTTAAATGGCTGAAAGCGGTGTTTAAAAAAGAGAAGCGGGGATCGTATGAAGGGGAAGAAGCCCCGCCGGAGGGTACGCCGGCTCGTTATATGGCAGTGAATGTTGGGCTGCATACGATCCTTTGGATATCAGAGTGGAGTAAGATTACTGAAGGAAATGAGGAACTGACGTTCCCGAAGTACGGGACGTTCAGATTAGAGGTGTTACATCGATTAAAATCAGTCATGACCTCAATGAGACCCTTGCCTAGACCGACCCAGTTTGAAGCTCTTGAAGCATGGATTAGGGCAGCGCATGAAAAGAATATGAACAGACGACAAGAAAGGGTGAAACGATCGGTAAGGGCAGTGCAGGATGCCAGGTGGGATGCGGATGCTAAGAGATGGAGAGTGCATAACTTGGAAGTAAATAAACTGTACCCAGTGTTAGAGGTGCCCGTAAATAAAAGCCCCCTAGAAGAAGATGATGAGAGCGAAACAGAGGACAGCCTGATAAACAGATTATTGACAGACAGGCCACCCCCGTATAATAGAGCAGGGGGAGAGGTCGAGCATACTGAAGGAGAAAAGGGGAGCAATGCAGGAGAGCATAGACCGCTTCCCAGTTCAGAGTGGGATCCGGAGGCAAAGAAAGAGCTGTCCCAGCCTAGTCAGGTGCAACAGGTAGTCGGGAGGTTTGTGGTACAAAGAGCGCCGGAAACGGAAAGCGCCACATCCTACGCATTACCAGATGCACTACAGGTACCTGTTACCATAGGTCCTATAATATCGATATATGACCAAGAGAGAGCAAGAGGGGAAGAACGGGTACGGAAGGACAGAGAAAGAGCAGAGAAGGCAAGAAGGAACGATACGATCAATTCCCCAAGTCAGATGCCGATACCGAGAGAGTGGAGCACCCCGATGCACACAGCAGGGGACCCAGGAGGAGACCCAGGAGGAGATCCTGGGGGCCCTAGATGGCCAGTGGATCTGAGGGGATCTGGACGAAAATCCTTTCAAGAGCTAAATGAGTACATGAAGCAGTGGGATGAGGCAGTGAAGGCTCAAAAGAGCATCATAGCTGCGGAAGCCGAAAGGGAAAGTCAGGACAGCCGAGCTCGGACTCACTGCGGGGCTGGGGAGAGCAGCCCGGAGTGGGACTGTAGAGAGAGAGATAGTAGGGGAGTCACCCATTGGGCCCGGAGAGGAGATAGAACAGACCTGGAAAACGGGGGCCCCGGGAGTGGAGGGGTGGCGCGCCCAATACTCAGTGAAGGGGAGAGGAGAGCGCAAGAGTACAGAAACAGCTTTAAGTGTCCACACTGTGTGCCCGGCAACAGAGAACAGAATGGGAGTTGTGAGAGGTCGCACCATAGTCCCTGTGATGACGGAAATGAGCGTAGCCCAGGGAATATGGGGAACCAGGAAGGATCGTATCGAATACTAAGCGATACTAGGCAAAGGGAGAGTAGAGACCAGAGGGAAAATAACAGAGAGGTGTGCGGTGAGAGGAGAGAAGAAGAAGAGAGTGGGCAGAGTAAGAGTAGGGGTAACAGGCCCGTGTTCCATCACCTTCCAAGATCGGATGGCCGAGCATGGGACCTGGAGAGATGGGAGCAAGGGAGACCACTCATTAACTCTCCCGAGACCAAACGTAGAGCTCGAAGTTGGGATGGTAGGGAGACCAGTGAGCCCCCTTCGAAAGACATATTGCGAGCTGAGATAAAAGCCAAGAGACTCGATGTCGCCAGTTTAAGGTCAGACCTGGATGACATGGTAGATGGTACCCTGCCTTTAGAAAGAATGGAAATGTATGAACAGGATGAAATACTGTATATGGCAAAGGACATTACTCGAAAAGCGAGAGCAGTCCATGAGAAGTTAGTCGAACTAGCAGGCAAATATATGGTGGACTTGTCAAGAACCAAAGCATTACAGGGTAACCACAGGCTACATTATACAGATCGAGACCTAGATGAGAGGAGAACGATTGGGCTGAAAACGCACATAAGGGAACTGATCGCTGGAATAAGGACATGGAGGGCACTAGATAAGTGGGAAGAGAGGTGGTCCAAGAAAGGGACCGGCAGGAGAAGCACGCTTGGTATGACACCAGGAGGACAACAGGGAATAGAAGCTTACCCTTTGCGTGAAGTCGCAAATGGGAACTATGTACATGTCCCTTGGAGTAGGGGAGATTTAGCTGCTTTTACCACCTCCTTCCCCAAATTACGGGAAAACCCAGTGGAGTGGTACAAGCAAGTGGAGAGATTTGTAAAAATCTCAAAGGTCCTATGGATAGATCTGAACACGCTGTTTGACATTGTAGTACCAGGAGATCTGTGGACAGCATGCAAGGTTAGCGCTGAGTGGCCCATAACGGAGCCAGAGAGAGATGCTAAGACTAATGGGCCGTCCGAGATTGTGATGGCAAAATTCGAGAGAGTGATGACTTGGCTGAAAGAGAAAGTGCCAATGCAAGACATAGATTGGGTCAGAATAGACCGAACAAGACAGGAACCCAAAGAGACAGTCCACGAATATTATGAGAGATTGCTGAAGGCGTTTAAACAGTATAGCGGCTTGGATGTAATGGATCCAAAAGACATAGGGCAATTTGTGTCCAAGTTCGTCCTGGGATTGAGACCGGATATTAGTTTAATGATTCAGCAACACTCGATTTGTTGGCAAAGTAAACCCCTAGACGAAATACTGAGATATGCCAGGTACTGCTGTGATGAGATAGACTCCAAGGCTAAGAAACTAAAAGAAAAATTGATGGTGGTACAGATGCAGGCAGCAGGAAAGGGGGGACAGCAGCAACAGCAGCAAGGGACAGGTACAGGAGGAAAGAAGCAGTACAGTCAGAACAAGGGCAATGAGGAGAGTTCCACCTTTAGACCTAGAATAGATATAGCTGCCTTGAAGAAAACGACTAGGTGCCACCAGTGTAACGAGGTGGGGCATTGGAAACGCGAGTGCCCCTACAATGTAGAGATAGGAGAGCAAGAGATAGAGGAGGAAGAGGTCCAGAGCGCGCCTACCAGAGGGGTGACGCCATACCAAGGAAAGGTGCTCAAAGGGGGGGGGGCTCCTCCCCGAGCCCAGTTCCCGCAACCTCCTCGAGTAGGGACTATGGGTAAGACCTATAGACAAATGCCCCTGTTTGTAGAAGGGGAAGAGTGCTATTATGTGGACCCATTAACCGGACAGAGAGTAGAGAGAGAAGACTGCACCCTCGGGGCAGCCTTGGAGGTGGACCAGAGGGGACCCTATGTGGAAGCAGAAGTAGCAGGGTGCCCTACGACATTTCTGGTGGACACAGGAGCCACTAGATCCACGATCAGATCAGCTGCAGTTCCAGACCTGCCCATGTCTGGAGAGACCATACAGGTGGTGGGGGTCGCAAACAGGAGAATAACCAGCCAATTGACAGAACCGGTACAGGTGAAAATAGGGAAGTACAGCGATGAGCACCAGTTTGTGGTTTGCGATTCAAGTCCTGTGTGTCTGCTAGGAAGAGACCTGTTGTGTAAATTGAATTGTACTATATACTGTACACCTCAGGGAGTGGAGGTATTGACCAATGATGATGACGCAGATTTCAAAGTTGCAAACTCAAGAATATGCGTGGAGCTGTATCCTACTTTAACAGTAGATGAGCTCCCCTGGGACTTGAGAGAGACAGTGGCACCAGAAGTATGGGATTTCACTGGGGAAGAGATAGGATTGGTAAAAGGGGTGGACCCCGTGAAAATTGTAGTGAAACCGCATGCTGAGTTCCCAAGAACACCCCAATATAAATTGACTCCAGAAACGATTGCAGGCATAAAACCCGTGATCGAGTCCATGATTAAACAGGGAATACTGAAAGAAATCGTGGGTAGTCCATGCAACTCCCCGATTATGGGTCTGCAGAAACCAAATGGGAAATTTCGGATAGTACAGGACCTTCGAAAGATTAATAACATAGTCGTTTCGTGTTGTCCAGTGGTACCGAATCCATCAGTGATACTGTTTCAGATTCCATTCCAAGCAGAGTGGTTCACTGTGATTGATCTTTGTCAGGCTTTCTTTTCGATCCCTCTGGACGAAGAAAGCCATTTTCTTTTCGCATTTAAGCTGGAAAATCGCGTCCTAACATGGTGTCGTATCCCTCAGGGGTATACAGAGAGCCCATCGATCTTTAACCAGCTTTTGAAGAAAAATCTTGAAAGTCTAGTGCTGCCCCAGAAGTCAGTTCTGGTCCAGTACATAGACGACCTCCTTGTGGCGTCAGAAACAGAAGAAGCTTGCAGGGAAGACTCCATTGCTTTGTTAAATCATCTAGCTGCCAATGGGCACAAGGTGTCCCCGGGAAAATTGCAGTACTGCCTGACAGAAGTGCAGTACTTGGGACACAGAATAGAGAAAGGCAAACGAAAGGTGTCACCAGACAGGATAGAGGCGATCATGAAAATGAATGCGCCTAAGACACAGAGAGAGGTCAGGATGTTCCTAGGGATGGTGGGTTATTGCCGACAGTGGATCGTGAACTTTTCACTGAAAGCAAAGCCCTTGCAAAAACTGACGCACAAGGAGGTGAGCGATCCGGTACCATGGGACAAAGACTGTTTGATGGCTTTCCTACAGCTGCGAGAGGACCTGTGTCGTGCTCCGGCATTGGGAATGCCTGATTACAATAAACCATTTTTTCTTTACTGTTGTGAGAGAGAAGGTTGCGCGTTGTCTGTGTTAGTCCAAATCCATGGGAATGCCCGTAGACCAGTTGCTTATTTCTCGGCTACTTTAGACCCAGTAGCCGCAGCGTTGCCCGGATGTCTCAAATCCGTTGCTGCAACGGGTGTCAGCATTGAGAGATGTGAAAATATCGTCATGGGGCACCCGTTAGAGGTGTGCGTGCCCCATTCTGTTGAACTGTTGATGACCAGGACCAAAACACAGCATCTGACCAACAGCAGGCTCACGCGATATGAGCAAGTTATTCTTGCTGCAGAGAATGTGACCCTCAAGAGATGCTCTGTTTTGAACCCTGCTACCTTGATGCCACTTCCAAATGATATCGAGGATGATGATGAATGTACAGACCATGACTGCCTCGATGTGACTGAACTATGCACCAAACCCAGACCCGACATCGTAGATGAGCCACTGACCGACCCAGACGAAATTTTCTTTGTCGATGGCTCATGTGTAAGAGACGAAGTTGGGCAGTTGAGAGCAGCTTATGCTGTTTGTACAATTGCTGGAGTTGTGGAAGCTGGGTGCCTGGAAGGAGTACACTCCGCTCAGGTAGCCGAGATTGTTGCCTTGACACGTGCGTGCTTGGCCAGCAATCAAATTCGAGTCACCATATACACCGACAGCCAATATGGTTATGGGGTAGTTCATGATTACGGGCAGTTATGGTCTCAAAGAGGCTTCATGACCTCTTCAGGCTCTCCCATTCGCAATGGAGAGTTTGTGCGCCTGTTGTTAGAGGCGTTGCAATGCCCAGCAGGTATCGCAGTTGTAAAGTGCACCGCACATACCAGAAATGAGGACTTTGTTTCGAAAGGCAATAGATATGCAGATGAAGTTGCGCGGTATTGCGCGGAGCAAGGGTACTCTTTCACAGAGGTGGAAGTGGGCGGAATAAATGTAAGAACTGAATTAGCCATGATATTGGAAACTGTTGATACTTGGGATGAATTGTCAAACATGCAAGAAAATGCTCCTGATATTGAAAAGGAAACATGGGAAAAGGCAGGATGTGTAATGGGTGAGTCCCATTTTTGGGTCTCAGCAGACGGCAGAGCAGTGTTGCCCAATGAGATGGTGAGTCCAATGGCTAGACTCATACATGGTCCCGTACACTTAGGGAGAGATGCTATGCTGAGAGTGTTTAGACAGACTTGGTACAATCCTAAGTTTAGAATAGCAGCAGAAGCAGTGTGCCAGCGTTGTGTAACCTGCCAGCAGCTGAACGTAGGAAAAAGAACACCAGTTGCACTGAGCCACATAGGAAGGTCTGGAGGTCCGTTCAATAGAATGCAGATAGATTTCATTGAAATGCCAAGGTGCAACCGCCTCCGCTATGTCCTGGTGGTTGTTTGTGTGTTCTCCAGATGGGTTGAGGCATACCCTACACGTAGGTGCGACACCCTCACAGTGGCCAAGTTACTGCTTAGGGAACTCATCCCGCGCTTCGGGGTGCCGGCCTTTTTGGAATCAGATAGGGGAACACATTTTAACAGCGAGCTTGTGAAAATGATTTGTGCAGCTCTGAATATCGATCAGAAGTTGCATTGCAGTTACCGACCAGAAGCCTCAGGAATTGTGGAGCAGATCAATGGCACGATCAAGGCCAGAATAGCCAAAGTTTGTTCCTCAACGACCCTGAGTTGGCCTGACGCCCTGCCATTGGTTCTCATGAGCCTTCCTAGTACCCCAGACAGAAGAACGGGGTTATCACCACATGAGGTGTTAATGGGGAGAGCAATGAGGCTGCCATCTGTCCCAACTACTGCACTGTTAAATATCACAGATGATATGATCCTGGACTATTGTAAGGGGCTGTCTGACGCCATTCGTTCTGTGTCCCTTCAGGTGCAGGCTGCCGAGGTTCCATCGTGCCAGGGCCCGTGCCATGACCTGTACCCTGGGGACTGGGTCCTGGTGAAAAAACATGTGAGAAGAAGCTGCTTGGATATTCGTTGGCGTGGGCCCTTCCAGATCATCCTGATCACGAACACAGCTGTGAAGGTGGGAGGCCTGCCCAATTGGATCCACGCGTCACATACGCGAAGGGTTCCAGCACCTCGGGAAGAAACAGCTCCTCTCTCGGATAGACGTCCAGAAGAGGACCGAGAAGCCATAGAGGGGGCTAGCCAAGCTGTAGAGGTGCCAGCGGAAGCAGGGAACGAGTCTGACCAAGCTGAGGACGGTCAGTACAACAGCGAAACAGAAGACGCTACAGAAGGAGAAAATAGCTGGGAGTACGAGTCAGACACTGACAGGTCTGACAGAGAGCGAGAACAGACAAGAAGGAGAAGGAGTAGAAGGGCACGTGGAGAAGCTAATTGGCCGCAAAGAAGGAGCTCTAGCCTGAGGTCAACTCCAGAGATAACCCTTCCTCCGATATCAGAAGACTCAGACCCAGAAGAAGGTGCTCAGGGCGCTGAAGCACCCGACCGAAGGAGGTCAAGAAGAGTGCGTGTGCCTAACAGAAGATACTCCACACCTGAGTGGACATATCTGGCGACAAATGTCTGGGAAACCGGAGACGGGGAGGATCCGAGCGGTGGTGGTGTCCAGTTCTGAGCCCATTGTCACCGTGGAAATACGACTGTTGGTACCCGGAGTCGAACAAGAAGGGTCACTAACATTCATGCTCCCCAGACCTCCCCGCCTCAGCAAGTTAAAACACATGTTCCTTTCAGAATTGCAATTCCCCGACTTTGGTACAACGATAACAGCACATGAAGAGCACAATCTTCGTTTGGAAATACTGAACTATGCTATTGAAGCTACAGGCACAAACCTGATAGTAGACTGTTAAAGGACTTTGTAAATAAAACAAGCAGAAAAAGAAGATTACCTAGCGCCCAGGAAGCAGAGAATTTTAGGGAACTTCCCTTGAGTTGATGGAGAAGGGCTAGGGTTGTCTTTATTGAACTGTTAAAGGACTTTTGCGAAGAAGGTTGTCAGCTTCCAGTTGTGTGGATTCTAAAGACAAAAGGATTAAAAGAGACTGTAAAGGAACGAGAGGAAAAGAACTTTTTGCTAAAATAAGAGAGAGCCATATTGTCTGACGAAATGGAGGCCGGCACCCAGAACCGCAGAGCTAAATGTATAATAGGTACACTAATAGTAGGAGTGATAATATTAATAGCTTTAGTGGTAACAATTTCGTATGTAAAGGGACATGAGGAAGAGGCAAAGGTAACTGATGTGAATTCTGTAGAAACGCTTACACCTACTGTTGCTGGTGAGAAAAGGGAAAACACTCAAGAGAAAGCGTTATTAGCTGCAGAAGCCCGCAGGTTACACGTAGATGAGTCCCAAGGAGACTTTAGGTCAAATGCTTATGCCAAACTCTTATATGAATACGTGGATGCCATGGAGGTTAAGGATTGTTACGTCTGCATGCAGTTGCCGGCGTCTGTAGATGAGGGCATTAGATACCATCACCTCCCGCTGACATATGGCATTACATGTAGCTTATTGCTTAGTATATTTTATGAGAGAGATAGTTTCGAATACTATTTCTCTAATTATGATTCAGTGTTGCCAGAAGTCCCAAATTATAAGCAGATGAACAAATGGGACTACTGGAAGAGTGAAGACAGATTGGCCAAGTTCTTCATTCCTTGGATTACCTTAGATACTTCACATGCCCGTAGAAATAACCTGACATGCAAGGTGTCAGAAGTCGAGAAGAAGTTCATAGGGCAGGTGGATGATCGTTACAGGAGACAAAAGATTTTGAAAAAATCAGGACAATGGAAAACAGATTGGACCGAGGAAGAGAAGGCACACAAGAGAAAGGGTAGTAGTGGTCCAATAGCTTTAGATAAGACACAGAGAGGAAAGCTATGTCTTCACCGAGCCAAAACGTATTATGAAAATGTATACGTGGGAGAAGTTGACTGTGAACATGCTTTCAATCTAGAGTACTATACTAAAGATTTCCTGAAGGGAATGCAAGTGATTCCAAATGTGTATTTTGTATGTGGAAGAAATGCCTACGTGAGACTACCTGACAACTGGTATGGATCATGTTACTTAGCAATTGTCTTCCCCAAAATATATCATGCACAAGACTTAGTGATCATTGAGGGCAAGACATCATCGAGGGGAAGGAGAGATATAGGAGATGCAGAAATGGTTGGAGATGTCTTTGGAGCTATGTTCCCTCTTTTGGGGGTAATCCTTAATGATGTTAAAATTAGACGACTGGCAACAGTTGTCGACAGGTTGTCTGCCAGCACTGCTCAGTCCTTAATGTTGGTAGAAGGAGAGATGCAATCGATAAGGGCTATGGTTCTTCAGAACCGTCTTGCGTTAGATGTCCTACTAGCAAAAGAGGGCGGAGTCTGTAAGGCTTTGAAGGTCCAGGAATGTTGCACTTACATTCCAGACAATTCAAAACCCCTTGGGAAGGTTATTAGGAACATAACTAATATTCACAAGGAGATAGAAGACTTGAGTAGAGAAAATGTCTGGGAAAAGGTGGGCCACGGAATGAGTGAAGTTGGAGGGTGGATTTCCACCTTAGGCAAAAGCTTTGTGTGGTATATACTAAAACCTATCATCATAATATTGATCTGTGGGATTATATTGTGGGGATTGGTGAGGGTATTCAAATGGTACAGAGCAAGAAGGTCAGAAAGGGCCCAAAGAGAACAGCTGCAGAGGTTGGCTGCCATACAAGATAATCAGTACAGGAGCCTGAGGGCTCTGGAAGCGCAGAGAATGCCAGCAATAACTGCAGTCTAAAATGTTAGTGATGACCCCGAGAGGTCATCAAAGGGGGGAACTGAGAGAGCGCAAACTGACTTAAATGTATGAGTACATCACACTTACCTGTAGTAAGCACAAATCATGAGGAGAAATGCCATGAGTGCTAATAGTATCTGTAATTATATTCTGAATGTATAGATAATGTAGAGATTTAAGTAGAAGTGGAACTAATACAGAAATGTGTGACATTATATGATTTTAGTAGATGTGATTATTTCTGAATCCATGTCGTGTAGCTGTTAAAATGTAAGATGGTATGTGGTTAAACGCAGAATGTGGTAGGCCTCAGGGCCAGAGCTAAAAGGGAAGGTGTTTCTTTTCACGACACAGATTGTATTAAGGTTTTGGTCATTGCATTAAATGGGCCATGATTTATAGAGATGTTTACTGAATAATAGAATAAGAATATTAACATGCTTTAATTAATGAAGAAGTTGAATGCTATAATCATGATGAGAAATATTGTAGGCCTGAAATGTTTTAACATCGATTTGCACGTACATGTCTGGGCTGAGAAATGTTGCAAGCCTTTTTTTTGGAATTCTATGAGAGTTGGGTTCTTGGCTGCAGATATCTGTCTGCAAAGGAAAAGGGGGGATCCAATTATAAATGAATGAATAGAGGTCTGTTCAGTAGACGGCCCAGACATGGAGGAGGGTTCCGGAATGTTTAAGGGGTATCAGCGGGCCGGAGAAGAGTCTGAGAAGCAAGGTCAACTCTAACGTATGAGGCCCAATACAAAGCATCATGGAAAAAGCCAGAAGCTACACCACGTGAGGGGCGTCTCGCAAGGGGCGTCTCAAATGTTGTTGACTGTTTTGTATTAGGGACAGCACCCCTGGGTGGAGTTAGAGCAGATACCTGAGGACCCTTTAGAGAGCGGATGGGTAGGCAGAGAGGGGTCATGACTGGAGAACTATAGGTTTTCACCAAGAGACTTAGAGTGAGTGACTTCCCTTGGGGGTCATTCACTGCTGACACCTTTGTTAGGTTGGGATTTGGTTAAGTAGGGATACCATCTAGAGCAGGGTAGGGACAGCCTAACCTGTGCGTTTTCCTCCAACCTAAATGAAGGAGAGATATGCGTCAATGCTGATAGCTTTATTATTCTTAGAACTTGTGTTAGTGATTTCCGTCGCTCGTCTGAGGGCTTTCCGAGAGCACATGTATGTAATTGGACCTGTGTATCTCGTGAATCTCATTCTGAGATGCCTGTATTTGCAGCTTATCATATCTTTACAATAAACTTTTGAAAGCTAGAAGTTGTTTGTGATCTTTGGGAGCAGAGTCCTTTATTTGGGTGAACTGGTTTGGTACAGGGGCACTTTCATCCTCCAAGACAGGCAACAAAGGTTCAGTCGACCAGATCGAGGTTTGGATCAATAGTGATGAGGTATCGATCAAAATCTCGCCCTTCCACACCCCATGTTTAGAGTTATGGCTTGAAGTACCTATCTTCAGTGCTCGAGCAGAAGACATGGTGTACTATCAATAGATGCTGTGAGAAAAGCAAACCAAGCATCAAAGGAGGAACGCAACAGCACTGGTCCTCCTGTGGCAGGAAACATAATAATGTGATATCACCAAGTAGTCAGTAGTTTAAAAACATGCTCTTTCTACCTTCCCGTCACTTCATTCTGTTCTCGGAAAATGGTATTGGGGGCCTTTATAAGACCATATATTTGAGAAAGTCCTCCCACGGCAACCTGACAAAAAAATAGCCTGACATGCGAGCTCGATCTCAAGAGACGAGATAATGCAGCAGTTGGTAAATATACCTTCATGTCACTAACTCAGTCCGGTAGATGGCGCTGTCTCACGCGTAAAGTTCGATACATTTATTTTAGGCGGAAACGGAGGGCCTGGCATGTTTTGAGCACTGCAGGCGAACATGAACTATGATCATCTCTAAAGAACTTGTCACTGCTCAGTGCTTCGGGGCACACTTGGACTGGGGTCCCCTCTTCTCCTGTGGGACAGGTGAAAACGTCCTGAATTGAGATGGGAGACCCATTGAATGCTGGAGCAAGAGGCCTGGCTCTGGTTCAGCTCCAGGTCCTCTTGGACCCTCGAGCCCAAAACAAATCGAGCTTAATGTGGCTTCTGCCTGCAACTCACCTCCACCATCATGCACTGATAATTAAAAACAAGGTGGCCTTGCATGGCTTGATATATCTAGAGTAACGCAATGCAACCCAAATCGTTGTGCTGCGTTACTCTGCCCCAGGGAGGAGTTCCATGGGCAGAGCGTGGGTGTTCCAACGCATCCACCCTTGAATTTTGGTGCATTTCCAGATTTACCATTACTGGTAAACCTGGGATACCATTGCTGGTAAACCTGGGATACCATTACTGGTAAACCTGGGATACCATTACTGGTAAACCTGGGATATCATTACTGGTAAACCTGGGATACCATTACTGGTAAACCTGGTATGTAAACCTGGGATATCATTACTGGTAAACCTGGGATACCATTACTGGTAAACCTGGGATACCATTACTGGTAAACCTGGGATACCATTACTGGTAAACCTGGTATGTAAACCTGGGATATCATTACTGGTAAACCTGGGATACCATTACTGGTAAACCTGGGATACCATTACTGGTAAACCTGGTATGTAAACCTGGGATATCATTACTGGTAAACCTGGGATACCATTACTGGTAAACCTGGGATACCATTACTGGTAAACCTGGTATGTAAACCTGGGATATCATTACTGGTAAACCTGGGATACCATTACTGGTAAACCTGGGATACCATTACTGGTAAACCTGGGATACCATTACAGGTAAACCTGGGATACCATTACTGGTAAACCTGGTATGTAAACCTGGGATATCATTACTGGTAAACCTGGGATACCATTACTGGTAAACCTGGGATACCATTACTGGTAAACCTGGGATACCATTACTGGTAAACCTGGGATACAATTACTGGTAAACCTGGGATACCATTACTGGTAAACCTGGGATATCATTACTGGTAAACCTGGGATACCATTACTGGTAAACCTGGGATACCATTACTGGTAAACCTGGGATACAATTACTGGTAAACCTGGGATACCATTACTGGTAAACCTGGGATATCATTACTGGTAAACCTGGGATACCATTACTGGTAAACCTGGGATATCATTACTGGTAAATCTGGGATACCATTACTGGTAAACCTGGGATACCATTACTGGTAAACCTGGGATATCATTACTGGTAAACCTGGGATACCATTACTGGTAAACCTGGGATACCATTACTGGTAAACCTGGGATACCATTACTGGTAAACCTGGGATATCATTACTGGTAAACCTGGGATACCATTACTGGTAAACCTGGGATACCATTACTGGTAAACCTGGGATACCATTACTGGTAAACCTGGGATACCATTACTGGTAAACCTGGGATACCATTACTGGTAAACCTGGGATACCATTACTGGTAAACCTGGGATACCATTACTGGTAAACCTGGGATACCATTACTGGTAAACCTGGGATACCATTACTGGTAAACCTGGGATATCATTACTGGTAAACCTGGGATACCATTACTGGTAAACCTGGGATACCATTACTGGTAAACCTGGGATACAATTACTGGTAAACCTGGGATACCATTACTGGTAAACCTGGGATACCATTACTGGTAAACCTGGGATACCATTACTGGTAAACCTGGGATATCATTACTGGTAAACCTGGGATACCATTACTGGCAAACCTGGGATACCATTACTGGTAAACCTGGGATATCATTACTGGTAAACCTGGGATACCATTACTGGTAAACCTGGGATACCATTACTGGTAAACCTGGGATACCATTACTGGTAAACCTGGGATATCATTACTGGTAAACCTGGGATACCATTACTGGTAAACCTGGGATACCATTACTGGTAAACCTGGGATACAATTACTGGTAAACCTGGGATACCATTACTGGTAAACCTGGGATACCATTACTGGTAAACCTGGGATACCATTACTGGTAAACCTGGGATACCATTACTGGTAAACCTGGGATACCATTACTGGTAAACCTGGGATACCATTACTGGTAAACCTGGGATACCATTACTGGTAAACCTGGGATACCATTACTGGTAAACCTGGTATGTAAACCTGGGATACCATTACTGGTAAACCTGGGATACCATTACTGGTAAACATGGGATATCATTACTGGTAAACCTGGGATACCATTACTGGTAAACCTGGGATATCATTACTGGTAAACCTGGGATACAATTACTGGTAAACCTGGGATACCATTACTGGTAAACCTGGGATACAATTACTGGTAAACCTGGGATACCATTACTGGTAAACCTGAGATACCATTACTGGTAAACCTGGGATATCATTACTGGTAAACCTGGGATACCATTAATGGTAAACCTGGGATATCATTACTGGTAAACCTGGGATACAATTACTGGTAAACCTGGGATACCATTACTGGTAAACCTGGGATACAATTACTGGTAAACCTGGGATACCATTACTGGTAAACCTGGGATACCATTACTGGTAAACCTGGGATACCATTACTGGTAAACCTGGGATACCATTGCTGGTAAACCTGGGATACCATTACTGGTAAACCTGGGATACCATTACTGGTAAACCTGGGATACCATTACTGGTAAACCTGGGATACAATTACTGGTAAACCTGGGATACCATTACTGGTAAACCTGGGATACCATTACTGGTAAACCTGGGATATCATTACTGGTAAACCTGGGATATCATTACTGGTAAACCTGGGATACCATTACTGGTAAACCTGGGATATCATTACTGGTAAACCTGGGAATGCATCAAAATGCTACGCCTCCCCAGGGGAGGCATAACAAGGAGAAATATCTGTATTTCTCCTTGTTACTTCCTTTTTCTATGTGTGCTAGAATGCAGCACTCATAGAAAGAGGAAACTGCCTCAAGGGGATTGTTTTTGTGCAGGAAAGTGTTTCTTCCTGCACAAAAGCAATCTAGCTTACAAGGCAGACACCCTTGCACCATAGCAGGGGAGTCTGCATTGGTGTTAGGCAGTACATTGCGTGCAAGCGCTGGGAAACGACAGGAATGCGCCGTATATTGTTAAGTACGGTGCATTCCTGCCCTATCACGCAGCGCATCGCAGCAAGGTGAATTGCAACAATGCGTGATTGTTTGTTAACCCGTTGGCTGCGGGGGTTATTCCCCTGCTGTGCTGGGGGGCGGGGGGCATGCCCTGGTGCTCTCGTCATGAGCCACGGTGCTCGTGTGCTCATGACGAGCTGAGCTCGTCAAGGCCACACCCGTTTCCTTAGAACGCTCAGCAGAGCAGGGGAATTAGCCCCGCGTGTGAGCGTTCAAACGGCCATGACGAGCTCAGCTCGTCATGAGCACACGAGCACCGTGGCTCATGACGAGCTCAGCTCGTCATGAGCATGGGAGGGGTTAAATATGCCCAAACAGAAACTGTTGGTGTTAAACAGGAGATAATGCGATGGCCGTCTAGTGGATGAAATGCTGTGGGGCAGTGGGACCCAGTAGGGGCGATTTCGACAGACGATGACAAGGGAAAATTCATTATTTATTTCATTTTCCCTCATCATCGTCCATCAAAATCTCCCCCACTGGGCCCCACTGCTCTTACCTGCATGGGCCACGGCTGTAATGTGAAACCAAAAAACCTGGGACCAACCCTGGCTTCCCTGCTTGATCATACTGTGCGATCCTAGGCCAAACTTTTATTTTATAAAGCCTCTTGTTTCTGTTCTACCACATATAAGAGGGCCTCCCTATACTGAGTTCAGGGTGTGCGCTGTAAAAAAAAAAACTGATGCAATAGGGTGAAACACTTCTGCATGTTAAATACTTTTTATTTTATTTGGGAGAGTCTGCCATATTTTCACACAATGTTTGCTGCATGATTTAGATGCTAACTATTTTCAGTGCTCTACTCTACATGTTCATTTTCTTATCTTGCTGTCACTTTCTATTGAAAGGCCTGCCTACTAACAGAACTTCTAATAAAATCTGCTTCACACAAGTCAAAGCAGAGATGGGGCACTGAGTCCGGCTGGCAACTTTTGAAGCTGGTGGGATGAGCGAAGTGCCCCACCTCTTCCCAAAAAACGAAATAAAGCAACCGCTTCCTCCAAAAGCCTCAAATTAAACACCACCTCCCAAAATCCCAAGATACTTCCTCCCTCCCTCCAAAAGCCTATATAAAGCAACGCCAAATCCAAACTGCACCAGGGCATGAAGGCCGTCGCCGCCTGGATGGAAGCAAGCCGGCTGAAACTGAAAACGGACAAGACGGAGATCCTCATCCTGGGTGCCAACCCCTCGGCGTGGGACAACTCCAGGTGGCCCCCCTCCCTGGGAGCCCCCCCAACACTGACCAACCACGCACGCAACCTAGGAATCATCCTCCACTCTACGCTCAGCATGACCAACCAAGTCAACGCAGTCTCCTCCTCATGCTTCCACACTCTCCGTATGCTCCGCAAGATCTACAGATGGATCCCGACGAACACTCGGAAAACAGTCACCCACGCCCTCATCAGCAGCCGACTCGACTACGGAAACGCCCTCTATGCCGGAGCCCCAAACAAACTCATCAACAGACTCCAGAGAATCCAGAACGCCTCCGCTCGCCTGATCCACGACGTCCCCCGCAGAAACCACATCACCCCCCACCTGAGAGATCTACACTGGCTCCCCATTAACAAAAGAATCACCTTCAAACTCATGATACACGCACACAAAGCACTACACAAGACCGGCCCGCCTACCTCAACAGCAGACTATCCTTCTACGTACCCAACAGGAATTTCCGCTCCGCCGACCTGTCCCTGGCCACCGTCCCACACATCCACCGAACCACCTCCGGAGGCAGATCCTTCTCCCACCGCGCCGCGAAGACCTGGAACGCCCTCTCCCTCCACCTACGCCAGACTGCTGACCTCCCGGCGTTCAGAAGACTGCTCAAGACCTGGCTCTTCAACCACTAGCTGCTTCTCTCCCCGCCAGCGCCTTGAGACCCTATGTGTAGCGCGATCTACAAATTTCCTGATTGATTGATTGATTGACCCCTCCCTCCACTCAAAATAACACTAACATTTTAAATAAATAAAAGTTAAATAATCGGTGCTTACTAACTGCCACACATTGTCCGGTCCTCCAAGGTGAAACTGCAGTTTGCTGTGGAGCTCCCCTAACAAATCCTGGCACCGGTGAGTGGAGAGCTAAACGTGTGCATGTTAGGCTGGCCGGCACAAGACACCAAACTTACATGCGCCCTTTGGAGAGTCTGGCCAGCACTCCAATCCTCTATGCTGCAAATTGGCAGCTGAGGACACCCCCCTTTCTTGAATCAGGGCACTGCCTGCAGAGTGCACATTGGCAAATTAAAATGGCAATTAAATCACTTATTTCATTGCCATTTTGTTTTTGTCATGGACAGCACTCAGCAGGCGGGGCGAGCGATGCTCCCCCGCCCTTGTGGAGAAACCGCTGCTGGAAGCAAGACCATTTCGAAATGGCCTCCAACAGGGCCGGCGCTAGGCATGGGCAGCATGGGCGGCTGCCCAGGGCCCCTCGCTCAGCCCATCAACAGGGGGCCTCGCAAAAGTGTTTCCTCACCACATCTTAGGCCTCGCGCCTGTGGTGAGCACTGCGTGGGCCAGGGAAGGGCTGCCTCTCCCCTGGGCTTCACAGGCTTGTGTAGGAATAGCGGAAGAGGCCCCCCTCCCCTGTGCTTCGCAGCCCTTGGCAATAGCTGTTAACCCCCACGGAGGGGGCCCCTTTCCCCCTGGGCCTTACAGCCCCACGTGTCATGCGAGGCCTGTCTGCATTTGCCATGGTTTGACTTGTGATTAAGGATGCTGTCCACTTCCCAAGCCAGTGCCAATTAGCAAGCATTTTGGGGCCTGACAGTTTTAACATTTATAAAGACAAGCAACTCTCACTCTTTCAGATGCTGATGAGCTGCGAAAGAGATGCTTGTCAGTGGCAGAAAAGAAGGCGTTGTAGCACACGAGGGGGGCATGCACCATGAAGGATCAAGAGCACCTTCCATAATTTAAATGCAAATAGCTTTCAATGTGTAAATAAAACCCGTTTTCTTCTGCTCTTTTTATATAGCGCAAACTTGACCAAAAGGTATTGGAGTGCTTTACGTGAGCACCAGTTACGTTAAACATGGACATATTCCTTTTTTTAGGCACAGTGTGATTAAGTGACTTGCGAGAATCACAGGATGAGACACAGTCAAAATTCAGAAGTCCTGAAGTAACGCCACATCTTCTCCCCACCTCTACCTCTCTGGGGAGTAATCTTTTAATGTCTATTTCTCACATGAAAGCTGTTTCAAAGTGCTGCCCTGCTGTCAAATCAGTGGACGGGGCACAGAGACAAAATTATTTGCCCAGAATCAAACCGTTGGTTAAATCAGTAGAGCCAGGACTGCAGTGCACTCCTACTTGGAGAAAACCCTATATATGTTCCACTGTACTGCATTTAGGTGACTATACCATGGGTTGTATGAAGTTACAAAGCATACTTTTACAACGCATGCCTTTACAACACATTTTTCACATCGCAACATCCTTTACAACGCATTCGATTACATCGCATGACACGACATCTAATTTTAAGAAACTTCATTTTCCAATGCATTCCATTACATCACATACTACCTTTACAATGCATACCATTACAACACATACTACTACATTGCATTTATGGTAAGTGTTGTGTAGTGTAGGGATATAAATTACTATTCTAACTCCAGGGGGTGCAACAGTAGGGTAAGTGTTGGATAGTGTAAGGGTACTATGTGTTGTAATGGTATGCATTGTAATGACATGCGTTGTAATGACATGCGTTGTAGTTTCATGCATTGTAGTGGCATGCGATGTAATGGTTACGTTGTAATAGCATGCGATGTAAGGGATGTTGTGATGTAATGACTGCGTTGTAATGGTAGCGTGATGTTAAAGGTGCGTTGTAAAGGTTGTTTCCCATATCATGTGACCGGGAACCTCACTGCTTCAAGGTAATATTCAGTCCATTTATTAAATCACACGGACTAGTAGTTTTTACACAGACTCAAAATACTCCCAATCTTCCCATAAAGGGAGCAGCAGAGCAATACATTCAGAGAAGTGATTGCCCAAGAGCATGCAATTTGGGGCCGGGATAAAAAACTTAACCTCCTGGTTCCACATTTCCAACTAGTCAACCAGGCCACAACTGGGTTGTCAGTGATTCTGAAGGCAAGACTAAGGGTCTTCCCCTCCCAAGGAATTGTTACTTTGATGTGGGCCCTGCCCAGCATTAGAACACAGTGTTTATTTCTATCATAAAGCTGAGATTAGTTGCCAAATATCCATGTCTAATATCCTGGTCCAGTGTAACTACCGGACCAGGTCCTGTGGCAGAGGGTACTTACTGGACTTCGTGGTAGCTATTTACCTCTGGTGTTTCAAACCTAGAGACTATTTTATTCTAATTGGATACCAGAGTTTACTTTCTAAATTCAAAATTTGCAACAGCGAGCAGTCAAGGCTTACGCCAAGAGGTGGTAAAGGGATACAATCACAAATATAGTATGAAAACAATCAACTTTGATCAACTCAATCTCCAGCTGCATTATAGTTTAACAGGGCCTGCTTAAGGGGAGGGATTTAGAATAAAAAAAAATAAAACACTATGTGACTCATAGTGCCCCTATTTTCCAATGCACATTGTCTGATGCCTCTACACACGCAATATGCCCCCATACCTGCAATGTGTCTCCAAAAGAAAAAACTGACCTTTGAAGTGATAATGGAAAATTGATCACCTTACTTGGCCCTCACAGCGATGGCTTGAAACTAAGACTGTGTGGCCCCGGGAAAGAGACCCTCCTCTTCTGGGCCTTGCAACACCAAACCATAGATTGGATGTCAGGGGCAGTAGAACAAAATCCCATTCCATTGCAGCACTTGACAATAGCTGAAAGGCCAAGGGAATGGAAACACTCTCGCCTGGGCCTTACAGCTCGGGCTCATGGTGGGGGTGGGGGCACATCTTGAGGCCATGGTGTAGCACTGAACGGCCTTGCAGAGGGCCCCTCTCCCTGGGCCTCGCAGCCATGGTTCAGTGCTGATAGGCCTTTGGGTCTATCCTAATCCTCTCAATGAAACACCATGGCTGAGCGGCACAGGAGATGGGCGTGCATTGTGTGGGCCCCACCCCTGGGTCCAATTAAATTTTTCTCACAGTGCTGGACCCTGGCCCTGTGCATGTGTCTCTAACAGAGGAATAGCAATCGGTAGTGCAGCAGGTGGCGTGACACCAGGCTCAAGCATATTAAGAGCTCAATGTTCCCGTATTATGCTTTACTTTACTGTGCTGCCAGTGGACGAGGGTGAGAGATGCTTTCACTTTGCACCATGGCACCACTGGTGTGCTACAGCCCTCTCTTTCATGGGCCTCCCAGCCATTTTACAGAGCCGTGAGGCCTGCGAGAGGCCCTCCCTCCCATGGGCATCACAGCCACGGTTGGACACTCACAAGAGGGGGCACCCTCCTATGACATAAGCAGCACTGAGACATGGCTATGAGGCCTATGGGTCCTCTCTCAGGGGGTGTAGTTAACAATAGTGCAGCAGGTGCAGAGGCACCAGGGCTCTTTCTTGCATCACGGTCCATGGCAACATTACGATGGCACTGGTTCCTTCTCCCATGCACCGCACAGCCATGATCCAGAACTGCTGTGCAGCTCACACAAGGCCCACCCTCCCCTAGGCCTCACTGTCATCGTCCAATGCTGCGAGGCAGCACAGATTCATGAATTCCATGCTTAGGGCAAGAGGCAACATCTGAAGGGCATAGCTATCAATAGTGTAGAAAGTGCAATGGGACCGTGTTCTTGTGGGGTTATGTGTCCAATGCACCCAAAATATGGCTGTATTTTACTGCTCAGTCAGTGACCAGAGGGTAACGGGGAGTCACAATTTGCCTTTTTGCACGACAGCTGGCCTGCTCTCCTACACCTTGCAGCCACGATCCTGTTCTACGATGTCCAAATGCCATTCTCTCCCTTGGGCCTTAAGTTTTTTTACTATATGTTTTGTGTTTTAAACTTAACATAATTCTGGTGAGTAAAGAGCCTACACACAAAAAAGATTGTCCTATGTCTCTTAGCATGTGCGTGTGGGATACTGGTGAGAGGATTTATGTTAAAACAAATTACGAAGTATTAATGTCATCCTAAGGTAGCACAATAATGGCACCGAAAGATAAGGGGGCCTTTTGAAATTTGCAATTATATCCATGGTGCGAGAGGTTTTCTCTTGTGTCATTTAATATTTTGAATGATCCCTCCCATCATTACCTCACAGGATCTCCCCCCTTTATGAGGCAGAACTGGAAATTGTATCTTGCACTCATCTCGAAACAATCAGTTAACAAGGAGTAAATATTATACATCTCTGTGAGACCTGCACCTAGCTTTTCCATCCAATGTGACAAATGTAATCCATTTAATACAGATTTAAAATATATGGACTTATTTCATTTGTATATTTATCATTTTGTCCATGTTTATTATTTATTTTGAAAGTTTTATATAGCGCGAACAAGATCTTTGCAGATATCAGAGCGCTTTACATAGAAGGGGGTGAGTATAAAAGGGGTAGGCCCTTAAAACTCAGGACCTGGGTCCGTGGGTCAGTACAAAAGAGGTTGGTCTGAGTTTTCAAATATAATATCCATATACAATTCAAAATAGAACCACGGTCACCATTAGATTTGAAACCAGTCAAAAGAATATCAAATTATTCATTTCATTCATTTCGGCATTTTATTCATTTATAGCCAAGGTTATGAATAGCAATTTAAAGTAGATACATGTAATTGTAACATCATTACATTCAATATTCGAAATAGGTGCTCTCTGTGAAAAGGGAAGGGTAAGTGAATGAGTGAAGGGGACAGGGTAAAGGTGTTGTGACATAATTTTTACATCCAGATTAAAATGAAAAACCTCTACAGTCAAATTAATGGGCAAAGGTTCCCAATTTCACATCACACATAGATAATGAGAATACATCTCTTATTTGGCTCCTATGGTGTGTCAAGAAAAGAGGCGTATTTCTACGTTTCGACCCCTGATACGCTAGAAGGGCAATTCACAGCCTCATGTTGGGGTCTTCATCAGGAAGAGAGTGGAGAGCCTATAAGGTAATATGAATAAAAAATTCAGAATTTTATGGAGGGTGAGCAGACGTGGTAACGTTATTCATGGTAATGATGTGGATGGTTACCTACATCAGCAAACGGTCATCGTAAGTACCGTCCGCAGGGGGGCTTCCAAAAGCTCCGATGGATACTGAAACACAATAAAATAGGTGCCATCAGGGCCCTGAACTATGCTAGATCAAGGAATGACCGGGGGTAGCGGGTAAAAGGACTTACTTTGCGTGCTGGTAGTCACACAGCCAATGGGCACAGGTAGGTCTGTCCTCGAAAGGTATGTTTATCTGTGGAGAGAGGGGAGGCTGCATTTAACATACTTTGCCGTCTAGGTGGGTAAGGGTTTAAAAATGTGGCCGATTACGGTTAAGGAGCAACTTTTTCACGTTTTTTACCTGTTGCTCCATCGGCGTACTGTATCAAAATGCGATCGCGGTGCCGGTTTATTTTACTGTAACGAAAAGGGGAACTATATTTAGTATCCTTGGTCAGCTGGGTAAAATATACTTTAGTAAATGTGGCCGATTGCAATTGCGGGGCGCCCGGAAGGCGGATAGAGGTTGGATTTACCTTTTAATGTGCGTTCCAATTTAAAAGGTAAATGCCCTTCTAGCGTATCAGGGGTCGAAACGTAGAAATACGCCTCTTTTCTTGACACACCATAGGAGCCAAATAAGAGATGTATTCTCATTATCTATGTGTGATGTGAAATTGGGAACCTTTGCCCATTAATTTGACTGTAGAGGTTTTTCATTTTAATCTGGATGTAAAAATTATGTCACAACACCTTTACCCTGTCCCCTTCACTCATTCACTTACCCTTCCCTTTTCACAGAGAGCACCTATTTCGAATATTGAATGTAATGATGTTACAATTACATGTATCTACTTTAAATTGCTATTCATAACCTTGGCTATAAATGAATAAAATGCCGAAATGAATGAAATGAATAATTTGATATTCTTTTGACTGGTTTCAAATCTAATGGTGACCGTGGTTCTATTTTGAATTGTATATGGATATTATATTTGAAAACTCAGACCAACCTCTTTTGTACTTACATAGAAGGGGGAACATGAGGGAGCATAGTCAAACAGATACATCAGTAATGCTAATAGTACAAATACGTGGGAACATAGAAAATAATGTAAGTAGGTAATACAGGTAAAACAAATGAACAAAGGGGACAACAAGTAGTAAAGATCGGTGCAGAGACTTAAATGAGTGTTGTTACTGATATCCATGTTAGGTCTCTTCAGGGATGCCAAATAAGATCAATAGTCCAGCGATGTAACTTTCAAAGCTCCTCCACTAGGGCGGAGGAGCGTTGCCCCACTGCTTCCTCGCAGTGCGAGAAGCAGAAACACAAAATGCAAAAACTACCATTTTATGTTTCTGCTACATGCACTGCGAGAAAGCAGAAGTGTTTGGCTGGGGGCGGGCGGCTCTGCTTTAGGGCAGGGAAGGAGTGCCTTGCCCACTACTAAGGGCCCTGACTGTTTGGTCTGCCCTCCAGGGCTGACCAAACCAGTCATGCACACTCTGGCCTTTCTCCATGTATGCACCAATGCACCCTACATGGAGAAAATGGCCTCCCCATAGGCGCCTGGCTGGTCGGCTGACATTGCAGCGTTGTGATTGGCTTAGGGGAGGGAAGCTGCCTGCTTCCTGTTCCTGCTAGAGGCAGGAAAGAAGGAGAGCAGGTCAGGAGCAGAGATGACGTGAGATCTGGGAAGGTAAGTTTATTTTATTTTTAAACTACCCCCTCCCCCCCACGCAACCCCCTGCGAGTCATGCTGGCCGCAACTGGATTTTACATGCAAATTAGAGGGGCCTCACAACTTCCCTTTCGCCCAGGGCCCCAGAAGTTCTAGGACCAGCCCTGGCCTCCAACTTATGTGAGGACAGGCATGAGAAGACACAAACTTCTCAATCTACTGAGTAAACTCGAGCGGAGAGAAAATTAGGCAGGACACAAATGATTTTCCACTTTAACAAAAAGGCATGAACTTTTAAAATCATTTCCTGTCCCAATAAATGTACATCCTTTTAACAAACATGCGTTGCACCCCAAACATTCAACTGGTATTAATTCTCTATAAATTAGAAGCACTGGCTATTTCCACAAATAAATATTTACATTATTCAAACAAAGAGAAGATTACAAGAATGTCCTTATCTTTGCAGGAACAGCATTTAAAAGAGGATGAGGATTCAAAGGCATGGACTTATATAGTAATTACGATTCAAATTCCAGAGTTGTTACTGTAATGTAATGTTTGCTCTTTAAAGTTGCTATAACAAGGGGGGCATCGTTGCTCCTGCCTGTCGTCGGCCTAAAAGCACTATCCTCGTGGAGCAGCTGCACTGAATTGGGGGTAGAGGCAATCAAGACCCTTACACAGTGGGGGCTTGCACAGCGAGCAAATCCCCGTATGAAGGTTCTGGACCAGGAAACGTTGTGAGACGGTCGAATGGCCATTTCTTTTTGCTGTCCTGGAACATTGGGGTTTGGGCCTAAGTTTCAATCCTGGATACGACTACTATGTACAAAAACGCTGCACAAGTGGTGATTAATGGAAGAATATCCAATGCATTCCCTCTAGGATGTGGAACACAACAGGGTTGCCTCCTGCCCCACTCCTCTTCGCCCTCAAACTGGAACTATTGGCAGCCTGGATAAGAAAAGATCCTAGTAATACGGGTACTCCGGTGGATGGAGAAGTGGGAAGACCAAATATCCCTCAATGCCGATGATGTCCTCCTACATATGTTAAGGAAAACAATGGTCCCATACAGGTAAATTAGTACAATACCACCACTTTACAATTAAAATTGGTATTACGAGTGTATCAATGGACAGTTAAGAGTTTTATTAACAATTAAATTCAATGCAAAAATAATATACGAAAAGGTGAGTGAGCAGGACGTGACAGGGTAATGGGAAATCAGCTGATTTCCTTACCTCAGGCAAGTGACTTAAAAAGTGACTTTTCAATTTGGGAAAATATAGGTAAGCAAAAAGTCACAATCAAAATGACATCTCATACTCCACAAATAAATACAGATTACAGTATAGAGTTGAAGATGTGTGTGTTGATGACGTTTCGATCCCAGCTAGGTATTGGGATCTCATCAGGAATAAGTGATAAAACAAGTGCCTGGGAAGTTGCCTGGATATGTTTAGGGGGAAAAAAGGGAGGGTAGGGAAAGGGTGTGGAGAGAAAACAAAGAGGGAATTAGATTTAAAAGTATGGCAAAAGGCAATGTCCTGTATGGATATGAGTCAATAATACTATTGACTCTTATATCCATACAACCTTGCCTTTTGCCCCTCGCCGGTCATGCCCAGGAAATGTGAGATAAGAGTGCTGCCAAACGGCTTCCGCTACCTTGGTATCTACATTACAGTAGACCCAGATGAATTCATGAATAAAAATTTCCAAGACCCCCTAAAAAGAATAATTCGAGACACAAAACATTGGCAATCCTTATTGTTTATCCTATTAGGGAAAGCTGCGCTCTTTAAGATGATGGCACTACCTAGATTTCTTTATGACCTACAAAACACCCCATTTCCAGTCCTGACATCATATTTTAAAGCCGATAGAAACAGAGGTACACAGCCTCCTGTGGGATGGTAAACCTCTCTGAATAGCCATGAATAAGTTGGTTAAAGGTTGGTATGACAGGGGCATAGCACTCCCAAATATACAAACGTACTACAGGGCTTCCCAACTTACCGTGCTTAATCAGTGGCTGCACGCCCCCCAGACAGAAACCACATTTTATATGGATAGACAGGTTTTAGGGGAGGAAGGGATCATGAGGACCCTTTACAATAAAACTCGCAGGGCTGACCTCACGGGACCTACTGCGCACACGGTCCATGTCTGGTATACAGTCCTTAGGAAACTAGGCTGGGAAGATACAATAACGCAGCTCACTCCACTCTGGGGGACTGGAAAGCTGGGTAGACTGAGTAGATGTAAAGATTTACGACAGTGGGATCGGATAGGAATATCAAGTTTAGGTGACCTCTGGATTAAGGGGAAAGTCATCACATTCGCACAACTGCAAGACAAATATGGCATGGCACCCACAGAGCAGTTTCGCTATCTTCAAATTAAAGGATAGGCTATTAACAGACCATATAGATAAAAGAGCCATATCATTAACTTACAGTAAAATAATCAACAACCAGCCAGACCCCACACAAAATCTCCGTGAATGATGGCGGATCCATATTGGAGAATTAGATGACACTGATTGGCAAGAGGCGCTTGAAATACCACGAGAAGTTGTGGTCCCCTCCAGACTACGGTTGGTACAGCTCAAGGTGCTCCATAGAACATATCTGTCCAGGGTAGTACTAGCCAAAAAAGGGAGAGCAATGCCCAGCTCTGTCTGCGTAACTGTGGAGATGTATCATATAATATGGGAATGCCCGAGGATCCAAACATACTGGGAAACTATCATGGCCACAATAGCGCAGGTGGGCGGAGCTCCAGTACCATCAGAACCCAAACAATATCTACTAAACGTATGGGAAGCCATGGAGCTCAACCGCAGGGCCAAAGATTGGACTACGCTGGGCATGATGATAGCGAAGCGTAATATAGCCAAATACTCGGGGTACAGACAACACCAACATACGCAGAATGGTGCACCGACATGGACTGGGCAATGGTGGCCAGAAAGCAGTATATGTAAATAGGGGGTGTCCTAAAAAATGAGAGCGGGTGTGGGGACTGTCGTGTATTTCTATAGGTTCTGAATCAGTCCCCCTATTCCTGACCCTATTCTGGTTAAACTAACTATCAAGTTAACTAACAGTCAGCCCATGAGGCAAGAAATCCCCCATGATGCAGATACCGTTATCTGACGCAGTCACACTACGGCACAGGAACGTGTTATCTGATTAGGTCATAACGCTTGAGATCTAATTAGACAAGCGACATTCCTCCAGCCCCTGATAAGGCATACGACGTTCTCATAACAAATCAAACCTATGACAACCTGGATAATCCGTGCGGCCATTGTTTTGATTTCACAGAGAACTTTTGCAAAAGAATGTGCTAACGAGCAAGTCGTATGACATCTTTATTGACGTACCTATGTCCATCCTTACGTCAATCTCGGCACCTTTAAGGTATAAATATTGCCGACCTTGCCCTATGCAAACACACGCGTGGTGACAAGACGGAGCAGCCATACTTGCCGAGAGCAGAAGCAGACCCCGCTGGCAGCAGCCCCGCCTTCCTGACGCGCTGAGAGACGCGCTGCTATCTCAAGCCGAGAGACCCAGCACCGGCGTTTCTGGGCAGCCCTCGCAGGCAGCCTGGAATATCGAGAGCAGAGAAAGAGATACCATTCCTCATCCATCCTAAATTCCAGGTACAGAACTGAATAACCCCTCACAGAGAATTCTTTAGTTATTCACTTGGCAAAAACAAACTTAACTTAAACTGTAACTTTCTATTCCCGCCCACGCATTAGACTTAGGTCAGGTACACGGGGTAGGCGTATTTAGAAACACCAGTTGAGTACGTTTAGTCAAATGTATATGTGTATGTAAATATATTTTAATCATTTTAAACATCATATGGCTCAGAAACCATATCAATGTTTTTACAGTATTATTTTATACTATTGCTTCTAATGTATGCACTTTACTTAACTATAAGTATTGCAATAATATCGATCCATTTCTCTTGTACGAGAAAAGAGACTGATCAATAAATAACATCTTTTATTGAACACGCCCGTCTCTTCCTTTTCTCTACATTCTGATGAGACTAAGAATGCACGTACTGACTGAGTAAAATAATTGCCTTGTGCTCACACGACTCTTGAGATTGACTCTTGATTAGGGGAGAGCAAAGTTGTCATGTTCTATGGTTGTCAGAAACTAAATCCCTTCTTGTCTAATCAGGGAAGTTAATCCTTCCTTGAACATTCGAGAAAGTTTCTAGCGAACTCTGAGCTTAGCTGGCAAACCCAAAAATTAAGTCTAGTATCGACAGTAGTAGACCTAGTTAACGTCTGGTCTAGGCCTTTACTGCTGTAGGTACTATTCCAATGCGCAGAGCCTATTGGGAAGATAGGAGCTACACTACATGGCGCCCAACGCGTTTGGAAAGGGCGATAAAACTAACGTAAGACATTTAGAGTAACTCAGTCGTGCTTTCTCAATCAGACCCCTTTTCCCGAATACTCCAAAGACGTCTGGAGTGGGTGAAAGGTTATATCCTCCAAAACCTCGCAGGAGGGAACTCCTATGTATGGTTCTTGGTCAAGTCAACGTTGAAGGATAAAACAGTTCCGAAATATTGTGCATCTTATCTTTGTTCCATAAAGAAACCTGATCTGCAAACAAACATAATACCATCCTGACAGTAAAATGTCAGAAAGTGATGAAGAAAGAGAGGCAGTTAGATTAGCAACTGAACTCGCAGATGCTGATGCTACCATGCAAGCAGCAGACGCGGATATAATACTCATTCCGGTCATTAAAAGGAGATCTATAACCTTAAAACTTATAGAAAATGGACTGACACCTAGAGGTGGCATAGTCATATTCGTAATTGAGGCACACGAATATCGGCAGACAGAGGTATACTATTCATGGATACATTTTCCAGCAGCAAATGCTGTAACAAAGTACTTCCACTATTACAAAGTAGAGGAACCTCCTGAAACGTACACTCCTTTCGAGGAGGTGGAAGTACCACTCAAATTCCAAGAGCATTTGCTCTTATTTGATGGCGCCCTAAAACATAACAATCACATTACAAGGCTCGGTCCTTTAGGAAGACCAGGAGCAACGTGGCCGGTCTTAGCCGGATACACACCACATCCAGACATCGAAAGAATGCCTGCAGCAGAGCTATTAATACAGCTAAAACAACTACTAAAAATTCATAGACAATTAGTTCAGTATGTAATGCGGACTTCAACAATTCAGCCAGCGATTAAACTTCCACAGCTGACCCCTCACCAGGGGAACACAAACAAAATTACACCACAGAACATCCAATCCTGCCTAGGTAAAGTTCCAGCTAAACGGGAACAGATACCATTCTGGTTGGCACAGAAAATTACCCAAATAGAGGCAGTGTTTCCTGACACCACCCCATTAGAAAAACACAGGATTCTGACTATATGTCTCCCAATGGGAATCGCACCACACATTGAGGACTGTGACACTTGGGGTACAGTCTTTGCTTCCATCTACACAAAAACGCACGGTGTCCCATCCATTTCGGTGATACCAGATGTGCTAAAACAAATTCAAGATGAATACGGTCCAGAACCTGCTTTAACTCTTGGTATGAAATTACTAAAAGACTTCAAGCAGGTCTCGGCTATATTACTAGCCAACATAAAAGGTGAAGCAGCAAACGTGGCGATCCGCCAGAGGTTAAAAGAGACAGATATAGCAGACCAACCAGCTGAAATTGCCAGAATCATAGAAAAATCCTATGAAGAACTAGGCAGAGATAGTCTAGGTGGAATACCAGTAAAACCGCAACTGACTACAAGTCCAGAAAAAATATTTTTTAATAATAATAATTCACCAAAAAAGAACTGGGATGGAAACAAACAATCCAATCCTAAAGAAAAGAAATTCCAGTCCAGAGGAAGGTCTCCTAGGCGAAGAGAGAAATCTCCAAACCAAAGACAGAGGTCACCGCAGAGTGACCCCTCTGGGAATAGATATAACCTTAGAAATAGGGATAATATTAAAAAACCTGATAGATATCAAGACATTGATACACGTCCCTCTCAATCTTTTCAGAATTCCTCGCAGAAATCGGAAAGAAGAGGACGATCAGAAGAGCACGCCAAGTCCAAAGACAAGGAACCTGCTCAACTTAAAAAGAAATTACAATTTCCAAAAAAGAAGGTAGCCAGTATCAAGGTAGTTAAAAATGCCGAGAATACTGAGGACACAACTGAAAAACGGAGAATGGGCTCAGACAATGCTAGACAGCGCAGCAGAGGTGAGCATAGCTCGCAAAGTCCTTATGAATCATCTGGAGACAGTGGACACGAATGAATACCTTCAAGTGGAAACTGCAGACACCAGAGTTAGCAAGCCCCACAAGATATACGAGATAACATTACGTATAGAGGGAGATAAGACTAGGAAAATAAGGGGACTATTTTGGGATAACCTCTCCAAAGGCTATGACATCCTTCTAGCTGAAAAAGACTGGCCACCAGAGTTTGTCAGGGAGTGCCCTCATGGCGAAGAAGTAATTATGCCTGCCTTCTCGAATCAAATACCGATTCATAAAAAATACACACTTGCTAGAAAGTGGGCAGTGGCCTTAGCACCTGCTTTATATAAAAATCATGTAGGATGGGATGAGGATTCTCCTCCTCACAAAATCCAGTTAAAATCACAACCAACTGCACAAAGGCAGTACCCAATTAAGCAAGAAGCTAAAAAACAAGTAAATGAAATACTAGATCAGCTAGAATACCAGGGGGTGATTGAAACTTGCACCTCACAAATGAACAATCCTTTGTTTCCGGTCTCCAAACCAGACAATTCGTACCGTCTAGTTTTGGATTACCGACACCTTAACACATGTTGCAAAACCTTTGCAGTGCAAAACTCACACAGTGCTGCACTAATGAATAACATAGTGCGCAAAAAATACAAAACAACCTTGGACATCTCCAATGGATTCTTTTGTCAAAACATAGCACCAGAGAGCAGATCTTTAACTGCATTCTCAGTAAATGGCACTCAAAAACAATTCTGTCGGTTAGCCCAGGGGTACAAGAACAGGCCGGGGGTATTCTCAGCGAGAGTAACAGAATTACTACAACTATATGATGATGAAGCATTATCTTATGTCGATGACATTTACTTAACAGATGATGACTTGGAGACTCACTTGAAAAGGGTGAACACCATAATACTTGGGTTCGCTGCAGAGGGTTACAAATTCAACTTCAAAAAGTCCAGAATTGCCCATCTGACGGTCCTATTCTTAGGATATGAGTTATCAAGTGAAGGTAAAAGCCTGGCAGACAATTTCCTAGAGAAATGTGCCGTAATCCAAGCTCCTAAAACACTAAAAAACCTACAGTCAATTCTAGGCTTCCTAAATTTCGGAAGAACATACATTGCAAATTACGCAGAAAGGGTCAAACCCCTTTATGATCTAATTAAACCAGACTTTAAAAGATCCAATTGGACTCAAACGCACACAGAAATTTTGAGATCCTTACAAACAGACATGCTAATTAAAACAAAATTAGAAACCCGTGATAACACACGCAATCTTGTGATCCGAGTCATCCCAGGGAGATGCGGATTCACATACCTAACCTCTAATGAAGGAGAAAAGGTACCAATTGCATTCAAATCACACTTGTACACTAAGGCTGAAATGAAATTTAGCCCGCCGGAAAAAATTCTTACAGCAACACAGACAGCTATAGCAAAAGAACGAGCCCTGGCACAAGGTAAACGAATAATAATCGTGACACCAATACCAGCCTTAGAGGCGGTAACAAAGGCAAGCATTCCAAATGCTAAAGCACTCCATCCGAGATGGATACAATGGGCTAATTCTCTTGCTGCAACAGACGTGGTGTACGAATTTGATCCTTACTTAAAAACACAAGAATTTCTCCGATATGAATTTGAATGTCCTCCGCCAACCGAAATTCTGCCTCTAGACCAATACGGCTGTATAATATATACAGACGGATCAGCACAACCCGCAGTAGGGGGTAAACAAGCTTACAGTGCTGCGTGCGCGATTGTTAAAGGTCGTTGGCACGAAGGGAAATTTAAACCAACCCTCACTAAAACCCAATCTCTAGGAGATTGCACAGCTCAGCGAGCTGAATTACTAGCATTCAAGATGGCGCTTGAAAATACCGATCGAGAATTCCCCACACTCATAGTGTGCGATTCGTATTATTGCGTTCAATCTTATAATGAATACTTGCAGGTCTGGCTTCAAAACGGTTTCAAGGATGCAAAAGGTGGCACAATCAAGCATAAAATGCTATGGGAACAAGTAGCTCTTTTACAAAAAGAACTACCAAAGACTCACGTGATACATACACTGAGTCATCAACGTGATGGCGTTCACGTTGCAGGGAATTCATTGGCTGATGAGGCCGCGAAGGCAGCTGTGCAAACGGCTTCCGTAGCTGCCGTCACCCGGTCAAAAACAAAAATAGACAGCGAAATATTACAAGCTGTCAGCGCTTCAGAAAAGGATTCGATAGAACCACTCCCTAAAGGCTTTCCAGTAAAATATTCATACATAACTGATGCAAACAATGTTCCTTTTGCTCGAATCCCTGGAGTGGGGGATAGGGCAATTCCAAACATGGAACATAGGTTAGGACTAATAATAGCGGCACACGAAGGGCTTGCTTCTACCCATGCTGGCGTCTCAGCCACTGTATCATTATTAAAACAGAGATACTGGTGGCCACAAATGAGAAGACAAACAAGGAACTATGTTCTAGCATGTGAAATATGTCAAAAAATGAAAGTATCAACTGTGAGACGTCCAGCACAGACGCCCCTTCTAATCTCGGATAAACCATTAGCCTGTGTTTATCTAGACCACTGCGGTCCCTTACAAAGGGATGGTAACTATAAATATATCTTGGTCGCAGTGGACTCATGCACGAGATTCATATGGATGTGGCCCCAGCGAACGGCTGACGCCAGAACTGTTATAAAAGATTTGCGGGTCTTTATCGGCACATACGCAATTGGCATTCTGCATTCGGACAATGGTCCTGCTTTTAGCTCTCGGGCTTATAAGGAGGCCATGGTCAGCATGGGCGTGCAATTGCGGTACTCTTGTCCATTTCACCCTGAGGGGAACGGAATTGTTGAAAGAAAAAACCGTGACATAAAGCAATCTATAACGGCAAAGGTATTAGGTTCGGGAGCTGGGTGGGTCAAACATCTAATAAGTGTCCAACGTAGTCTAAATAACTTGCCAAGAAATTCTCTGAAGGGATTCAGTCCGTACGAATTATTATTCGGAACTAGGATGTTGATCTCTGACCTTGATAGTCAGACTTCAGTGGTAATAGAAAAAACCTTTGATGTCAAAGACCGTTTGGCTATTTTGCAGGACTTAAACAAAACAAGAAAAGACCTGAGCAACATACAGTTGAAACAACAGCCAACAACCACTGAAGAATCACCACCTGTCCCAGCAAGACCTGTCTGGATTCCAAAAGTCGGGGATCTAGTCAGGGAGAAGATCGCGGTAAAGAAGGAATTTGGGCCTTCTTACAGAAAAGCAGTTCCTGTCTTGTCTGTCAACGGGACAAGATCAGTTGTACTACCGCCACTTGCTGGAAAAAAGGAGAACCGAGTTGTATCCATCGACCTGGTAAAACCACAACATGTGGCCAATAACAAACAGTAGGCCAAGTGGACTCCCAATAAGTAGCAGAACACCAAGGTTTGCTACCAGTACAGAGGTCCTATCAAAGAGGCTCATCACATTCGAAACGCCTACAGAAGAACAACAAGGACTATGCAACAATGCAATAGAACTAAGACCTCTGAAAACCCAAATAAAAACATTTAGCAGAGACACACCTATCTATACTGAAGTACCAAGTGACAATGCAAAAAACAAAAATCCTGAACCAATTGGAACAATTGACAGAACTGCATCTGGTTACTTCATCAACTTCGATGATTCCTCTGAAGGCTTCAGTGAACCAAAGACACAGCCATCATCAAAATCCTTTAAAGACAAAGCTAAGGAACTTTTGAAACAACTGAAAGAAACATATCTGGTTTCTCCATGGATTGAATTTTGGGTGGGTTTTGGTGCATTTATCCTCATACTTTGGCTCATCATAGTATTTACTTTGGGACGCTTCATTGAGGGAAAATATGCTAAAATGGACACAGCAAGTCAGAACATCAACTTGGTCCTCAAACCACACACATCTTCACACGTCGAGAAAAGAGAACTTTCTCCAGAACTTTCTTCAGCCAACTTCACAGCCAATCCGATACCTGGTGGGGTAGCCTGGGACAACACTGACTATGAAATTTATGGTCCGGTCGAGATCCTGAAATATCCACACCAAATCAAGATCTCTTTGAGTGACTTTGCAAAACCAAACTCATTTGCTGATGATTGGGACTTTGAAAGTATTAACAATATGATGTCTGACTTAGTAATGTCTGCTAAATTTACAAAACATGATTATTTGCAAGGTTCTACAAATTATGATAGTATGTATTGCTATAACCATTATGGTAACCATTTCTTGCATAAATCTGCACAACCTAGAAATGTTTTAAATTATAATCAATGGGAACATTGTGCTACACCTCCAAAAGGGAGCTCTAGAACCGTTTATGACAAATATTCATATTTTTCAGGTTTTAACATAACTAATGCTGAAACATTTTATTACAAATTGTCAAACAAGACAGGGATGAAAACCATGATAACCAACACAAAATTGATATATTCAGATTCATTCTTTGAAAAAATGAATACTTTTGGATTTGATTATTGGGACAAAAATGTTGATTTGAAAAGTGTTTGGGGTACAAAAGAATGGCAAGTACAGGGTTTAGAAGCTTTGTTTAGAGCCTGCATGATCCCAGAACAAATGATATTTTTAAATGACACTGTTCAACAAACCACCTGTCTTGGCTTAGCCAAAATCAAAGATTTAAATAACCCGTCTATTCCAAAGCCAACAATGTTTAGCAATAACTCTGATACAGATGAAGGAATAGACATAAACCATATAATTAACCAAAACAGAACACATCCTGATTGGAAACAATGGTTGATCTGGCCCACAGATACAAATAACTGTCAAGATAGATTCCTGAATAAAACACAGGGTTTCAAAATGACCAGGCCAGACCCTAGATATCCCCAAAGACATCACCCAGGGATAATAACAACCTACAGTGTGGGCAAATTATGCCTTCAATGGCTACAGACTTCCACACTGCCTGAAATTAAGCAACACCTAACTTTACTTACTGATGGTGCTGACTTGCGTGATTTCATACTGGGACACGCAAACAGCGTCAAAAGCGTTTCATAGCAGCCTCTGTATATGCAGCATACAATGAGGCCGGGAAGGTTACTCAAATTGAAACAGCAGAAAGAATACGGGAAATTGACCGTATCAATTTGGAAAAATCACTTTCTGTAGTGGACAATGGGTTAATGACTCTGTCCTCCAGAATTTTTTCATTGGACAGCATTGTGTCTTCAGCAATCGATATACTATCGCAAGACTTACTGTTATTACAACATGGTCAGTCACAATTGCGTTCCATTGTACAGCTTGGCTGGACGTTACAAAATCTGCGTTCAGGCTATGTGCCTTGGCGTTTAATCAACACAACGTCACTATTCCAAATCTTTAACCTTACTGATAGACAAATCGGTATGGCGCAAAAGGGTGCTGATTATACAATCTTGAGCATTGAAAAACTAGAAAGATTACCAATGACAATGTCAGAACGACCTGTCAGTGAATGGATAATCCACGGAATAATAAATATTCCAATCTCAACCTTCAGGTTTCAATACTGCCAAAAATATATACAGGCTGGCATGTACGAGAAATTGGGAAAGGGGTACCTTAAAACAACTTGGAACCTGCCCTATTCACATGCATGTGTCAGTAATAAAGGACAGAAAGTGTTTCTTAGTGGCAACAATTGTGCTATGTCACTAAGCGGCACGCTTCTGTGTAACGGAATTAGTTTGCATGGAGTCTGTGAAGGGAATTCTTACAACCTTTCATGTCACCAGCAAGGCGCACCTGCAACTGAAATAGAACCATTCTTTCAAAGACTCTATAATGGGAGTTACATTCTTATTGTAGACCGCAGATGTTGCAGTCTTATGCCCGGGACTCCTTATCTAGTAACAACAACGGCGAAGGTCAAGTGCTGTGGACGTTCTTTATTCCCCAGCTCCTTTCCAGACAGGGAGGCAAGGGCATGGCCCAGTTTGAAAATTACTTCTATTCGAATAGACACTTTAAGCAGAATGAAAACAGTGCTTCTTCAGACGCCTACAAGGCTCACGTCATCAAAAGAAACGTATGATCTACAAGTCGCAAGGATGACTGCAGAGATACATACATTATTATCAACTAATTCCCCCGTACATTTCGCGGAAATCCTAAGCGAAATCTTAAATATTTCTGATACCACTGGGGTCTCAAAGGTATTTAAGACAGTATTTTCGATGGCATTAACACCATTCAAAGCCATACTGGGTATTTTTCCAGATTTCGTCCATTCGATTTTTGGCGGACTTCCCCTGATCCTGGGACTAATTGCAGGAATCCTATTCCTAGTCCTTATTTTTCGTTATGGCAACCCATGTCACAGATCAAACTCTCGCGACAATGGAAGATACGATCCTAGCCATTGGATGCCGGGACCGGATATCAAAAATCCTGGGACTTTCCCGGCTTAGAGACCTAAACATGACTTGGTTTCTATCATTTCGACCAATGTGGCAAAGGTGTGTTTTACCTGTACTAAGGTGTCTGCTATGCGGAGAAGAATGCGTGTTAGACACCTGTCTGACGCTACAATCGGATGCGCCAGTGGATGCAGATACACTGTTGGTTCCTATCAAGGTTCACGCTTTGTGCTGCCCTCAAAGGCTGCCAATCCTGATGACGGCATTCCTGGAATCTTCACCACTGCGATTGAAGAGTAGTGAAGTTCAAGATGAAAGCAACATCGAACAGGTACGACCTTCTGTCAGCAATGCAAATCAGAATGTCAATGGAGACAATCATGCGCATGAATGCATGGTTACCCCTATTTCCGACTTAGTGGAACTTTCCCATGAAGCTGTTGACAGTTTTTTCGAAAGCCTGAATGATATGATGTTCTCTCCGGAACAGAAATAGAGACTTTTGAGTAAACTCGCACACGGCGTTCCCTGAATTCGGCCTTCAACTTTAAAAATAAAGTCACATGAACAATTACCATCCAGTTCACGGACAGCAATTTTTTCAGCATGCCCCTTAGAATATTTTTCTACATATTTTTTCCCGGGACACTGATCTTCTGCTTAAAGTAAGAAACTATTCCTAGAGAAATAAGATTTCTATTCTTAGATACTTTATATAGACTTTAGCTGCCCGCTGGTAGGTTCACAAATATTTTATTATGTGATGAAATGGTCTCGGACTTCCTTTCTGTATAGCCATATTAAGAGCCATTTCATGTGTATTTCTCATATACCACAAAGCAATAATGCATAACAATGCGTGTTTACTTTTGCATTTAATTCATAGCTTAAGTGCATACAATATATATGACTGCAATTTTTCAGTATATTTGAAAATTTCGAAATGCATTTATGTATTTTGGGGTGGTAAGGTATACACTATACTCTATAGTATGTTGTACTATGTTATACTATGCATAGATTAGTAGATATGACCATAGTTAGCGTGGAGTGGGTGTCGTGTATTTCTATAGGTTCTGAATCAGTCCCCCTATTCCTGACCCTATTCTGGTTAAACTAACTATCAAGTTAACTAACAGTCAGCCCATGAGGCAAGAAATCCCCCATGATGCAGATACCGTTATCTGACGCAGTCACACTACGGCACAGGAACGTGTTATCTGATTAGGTCATAACGCTTGAGATCTAATTAGACAAGCGACATTCCTCCAGCCCCTGATAAGGCATACGACGTTCTCATAACAAATCAAACCTATGACAACCTGGATAATCCGTGCGGCCATTGTTTTGATTTCACAGAGAACTTTTGCAAAAGAATGTGCTAACGAGCAAGTCGTATGACATCTTTATTGACGTACCTATGTCCATCCTTACGTCAATCTCGGCACCTTTAAGGTATAAATATTGCCGACCTTGCCCTATGCAAACACACGCGTGGTGACAAGACGGAGCAGCCATACTTGCCGAAGCCGAGAGCAGAAGCAGACCCCGCTGGCAGCAGCCCCGCCTTCCTGACGCGCTGAGAGACGCGCTGCTATCTCAAGCCGAGAGACCCAGCACCGGCGTTTCTGGGCAGCCCTCGCAGGCAGCCTGGAATATCGAGAGCAGAGAAAGAGATACCATTCCTCATCCATCCTAAATTCCAGGTACAGAACTGAATAACCCCTCACAGAGAATTCTTTAGTTATTCACTTGGCAAAAACAAACTTAACTTAAACTGTAACTTTCTATTCCCGCCCACGCATTAGACTTAGGTCAGGTACACGGGGTAGGCGTATTTAGAAACACCAGTTGAGTACGTTTAGTCAAATGTATATGTGTATGTAAATATATTTTAATCATTTTAAACATCATATGGCTCAGAAACCATATCAATGTTTTTACAGTATTATTTTATACTATTGCTTCTAATGTATGCACTTTACTTAACTATAAGTATTGCAATAATATCGATCCATTTCTCTTGTACGAGAAAAGAGACTGATCAATAAATAACATCTTTTATTGAACACGCCCGTCTCTTCCTTTTCTCTACATTCTGATGAGACTAAGAATGCACGTACTGACTGAGTAAAATAATTGCCTTGTGCTCACACGACTCTTGAGATTGACTCTTGATTAGGGGAGAGCAAAGTTGTCATGTTCTATGGTTGTCAGAAACTAAATCCCTTCTTGTCTAATCAGGGAAGTTAATCCTTCCTTGAACATTTGAGAAAGTTTCTAGCGAACTCTGAGCTTAGCTGGCAAACCCAAAAATTAAGTCTAGCATCGACAGTAGCAGACCTAGTTAACGTCTGGTCTAGGCCTTTACTGCTGTAGGTACTATTCCAATGCGCAGAGCCTATTGGGAAGATAGGAGCTACACTACAGGACGATGGAATAAATTTACGGGAAATGTTTGTACGCTGCCACCAGGAGAGGCTTTGTCAAATGACGGTTGAAGTAAAACAAAGATAAAGACTGGCGAAATTGTTGGTGGCAACGATGAGGGAGTTGGGCCCGGAAACAAGAGAACTCAGTTATGTTGTGAAAACTGGAACCTTTTAAGTATCTGTAATGTACTGTTTCTTTTTGTGTTGGTATCATAAGTCGTGTAACCAATAAAAAAGAAGGAAAAAATAAAAAAGAAACGTCGTGAGACAGAGATGACGACGAAGCTGGTGAAAGCGTGACCGGCCCGTGTGGCGCAGTTATGCGGGAAGAGTCAGTGCTGGAGGTGTTGCCCTGGAGGCACCAGTGGCTGAGGGTCTACCATAGACAGGGAGACCCGGTTGAATCGACCTCCGGCACAGCTTTGTGGTGCACAACGACAGGGGTGGACCCCACTGAAGAGAAGAGCGGGGGCCGACTGCCAGTACGCATGGTCTTGAGGCCTAGCATGATCCTGGAGCAGAGCTCCTGACCTCCTTGGATCAGAGACACCATCTGGGAGCTGCGGGTCCAATCCCGGCCCTGAGGTAAGCGGTTCCCTCACTGGGCCCCGGCCTATGAAAGGCTGGATGGGGAGCCAACAGACACCCTAGACCTACCACCGGCACAGCGGTAAAGGATCCCCGAAGGGAGACATCTCAGTGACCGCTGGGCTACTCAAGAGCAGAGAAGGTATGCGGGGGGCCCTCCTAGAGAACGACTGCGGCTGTGGCAGGGCCCCACTCAGTGCCTGGTTGGTGGCCCAGGTGTAGGGACCCCTGTCTGGAGTGTGGAGTTCTAGCATTCCGATGGCTATGCTGGACCTGACACAAGGCTAATATGGCCACCCTCCTCGGTCCTGGCTTGCGTCTGCGAGGCGTTCATCGGGGCTCATGCTGCGAGCCTGCTGGGTCAAAGGGAAGTGAGGAGAGACTCGGCACCCGGGGCTCAAACACACCAAAGACTCCGGAGCAGAGAGGCACAGCAGAGGGGATAATTACTGACCTTGGGTGATAGACTAGAACCCGAGCCAGAAGACGAGAGGCGACCCAACAGTTTAGAACGGCTGGTCTCGCTGTGCTGCCCCTACGCCTGGGACACGTGATAGGGCGAGAGGATGGTCCAGAAGGCGGGTCTCTGCTTGCATCCAGGACCAAGGCACGGACAGGAGACCACATACCCCGTGTTTGGGACTAGAGATGGGGGCCTTGAGTCCCAGCACAGACACAGACAGTGAGTGAGGCAGTGAATGATAATGACCACTGGCCGAATGAAGAAAGACCTCTCCCTCAAAGACATGCTCACGCGGCATAGTGCCAACAGCACGATGGCGGTCCCTTCTGTCGGGGAGGCACGTTGCGCGCTGGCGGACAGCCCGGCAGAAGAGCCAGTGACCCGTGCATTTCTAGAATCATTGTTTACAGTGCTGAGAGAAGACCTACAAATGGTCAAGAAAGACCTCACACAAGAAATTAAAGAGACCAGAAAATATGTAGACGACTTGTGGACAGAGTTGCAACACTGTAAGACAAAGGGGATAGCCGGGACGAAGAAACGAAGGCACTAAGGCAGGAGGTTATCCGACTTCAAGATCAGCATATAGATTTAGAATTGCACCCAGAAAACCTCGAGAACCGATCCCGAAGGAACACCGTTCGGATCCGTGGAGTGCCGCTGAAAGCAGAGGGCAGCGATATCTTTGGCTTTGCACAGGACTTGTTCAACCATGTGCTCGGCTACCCCCAAGCACAGTGCTCAAACTAGACAGAGCGCACAGAGTGGGCCCACCGCGCTCGAATGAGGCTCCCCCAGCAGACATCTTGGTCTGTGTACATGACTTTCAGACCAAGCAGGAGATAATACGCAAAGCACAGGCAATGCACCCAATCACATTTCAAGATCAGACTCCTACACTGTTTCAGGACCTTGCCTTGCTAACGCTACAAAAGCAAAAGGAATTTCGCCCAGGTACCACTCATTTATGCAACCAGGATATCTCGTACTCATCCCTTCAGACTCATTTTCTGCTGGAGAGGCGGGCTCCAGCAGTTGCGTTCCCTGTCGGAGGCCTGCCGATTGCTGGGTCTGGAGCCCCTTTCAGAGAATTGTAGTAGAGAGCCAGTGTCCCCTGTCTGAGGAGAACAACGCCCATCCTGGAGACGACAAAGCCGCCGTAGAATTCTGCGTAAACCATACCAATCTGAAAAAGCGAAAGGCCAGCAAAGGCACTGGAACCTATCCCCGCTGCACTGGTAATGACTGGGTATAACTAAGCTCATCAAGTGGGCAGCTGTCTCATTGAGAATTTGCTGGCGGGCGGGGGAGGCAATGGGAGCTTGGCCACAACATGGACCCCATACATATTTACTGGCTGCCAAGAATGTCCGAGGGGGGTGGCTAACCGCCAATGGGAATGGCCACTCGGTGGCTGTGCTCCTCTGCGCCACTACCAAAGTATCCTGTTATTCCTGTGTTCTGCTGGCCCGATTTACACCCCGATGCCCTTGATGCTGTCTGGTGGTGTCCGGCGATGCTTCGGCCAAGTTTGGGGCTGATGCGCAGCTGTACCTGTCCCGCTGAAGGGAGTGTAGCGGAGCAGCAGGAGTGCACTATGCGAGGCTGCGGATGCGGCCTGTCACTCCGGAGCCCAGAACGACTAACGGGGGGTACCGGAAGGCATGCGTCGCTCCATCCGGGGACCAGTGAGTGTGGCAGACACCCTTTTGGCGGCCTCAGACCCACTATATGCCCGAGGTAAATAACATGCAGTCCTAAAGCTGACCGAGAGGACCCAGAGCTGGCGCCCTTGAACGGCTTGTCCTTGCTGACCCACTGAGGCCCAGAGAGAATGACTGGTGGGACTTTGGTGGCCTGGAAAATGCTTGATCCCCTACATGATGGGAGAGTATGACGCCGGAGTGCTGTGAGGGCGGAGACCATCATTGATCATTGCATCAGTCTACGCACCTGCGGAGGCGAATGGTCTAGTGGATACCAGGGACTCCTAACCCCCAACACTCATTGGTCAGATCCAGGGGTGCGGTGACAGAGAGGGTGTCTTAAGTGCCGTGGTGGAAGAGACCTAACCCTGCCCCGGTCCTCTATTGTGACGGACCTGGTGTGGGTGGGCTCCACTGGAATTATATCAGCACAGTAAATCCTGTGATACACCCCTAGGTTAGGGGTGCTCCCTGTGAAAACTGACAGGCCGGGTGTCCGACTCCACTGCAGGCGGCGGGGAGTAGCGCCCACGCCCGACACCGGGTGGTGACATTGGGACGAGGATCATGGTGTCCAGACGCAGCAACAGGGCAACGACCCAGACCAAACTGGAAAAATTTGCTTGGCAAAAACAACAGAACAAAGACCGAGGAGGGCGGTACGACGGAACCCACGAACAAGGAAGGCGTGCGACGCTCCGTTGACCAGTGAGTGTGGCAGACACCCTTTCCGTGGCCCCCAGAATGGGGGAGCCCGTGTGATGACAACGGCGGCCCCCGCAGTGCAAATACGAGCCGGCTGAGAACGGATCAAGTGCGTGGTCCGTAGACGACCCCGTGGCCCCAAATACTGTGCCAGATGGGTCTTGGTGCAGACTGATTGAAGACTGAATGGCGAGTTTTGGCGGCCTCAGACCCACTATATGCCCGAGGTAAATAACATGCAGTCCTAAAGCTGACCGAAAGGACCCAGAGCTGGCGCCCTTGAACGGCTTGTCCTTGCTGGCCCACTGAGGCCCAGAGAGAATGACTGGTGGCCTGGAAAAGGCTTGATCCCCTACATGATGGGAGAGTATGACGCCGGAGTGCTGTGAGGGCGGAGACCATCATTGATCATCGCAGCAGTCTACACACCTGTGGCGGCGAATGGTCTAGTGGATACCAGGGACTCCTAACCCCCAACACTCATTGGTCAGATCCAGGGGTGCGGTGACAGAGAGGGGGTCTTGAGTGCCGTGGTGGAAGAGACCTAACCCTGCCCCGGTCCTCTATTGTGACGGACCTGGTGTGGGTGGGCTCCACTGGAATTATATCAGCACAGTAAATCCTGTGATACAGCCCTAGGTTAGGGATGCTCCCTGTGAAAACCGACAGGCCGGGTGTTTGACTCCAAAGCAGGTGGCGGGGAGTAGCGCCCACGCCCCGACATCGGGTGGTGACATTGGGACGAGGATCATGGTGTCCAGACGCAGCAACAGGGCAACGACCCAGACCAAACTGGAAAATTTGCTTGGCAAAAACAACAGAACGAAGACCGAGGAGGGCAGTACGACGGAACCCATGAACAAGGATTTTCTCGAGGCAATCATGGCAATAAAGTCATCCCTCGAGGTGAGGATCGACACGGTGGCCACAGATGTGGGACTGATCCAGGAAGACATGAAGAAAATGATGGACCGAATGGGCACAGTAGAGAGCTCCACAAAGGAACTGATCAATGACACCACCCTTCTCAAGCGACAAGTCACCGAATTGCATGCCTCCCACGAAGCGATGGACCTACAGTTGGACAACTATGAAGGTCGAATGAGGCGGAACAACGTCCGCATTCAAGGTGTTGTAGAACGAGCGGAAGGGCAGGCAGCGGACCTTTTTGTTGAGGAACTGGTCCTTAAACATCTACAACCCAGAGGACTCTCCAAATGCTTTTGGATTGAACGAGCCCACCGTGTGCCGACGGCCGACTGAAGCCGGGGGCGCCAACTAAGCCGCTTCTTGCTCGGGTGTTCAACTTCAAAGACCGTGATGTCATTCTTCAAACGGCGAGAGCGGCCTCGCCGCTCACCCTCGAGAACAGCAAAGTCATGTTCTTTCCCGACTTTACATCGAGAGTGCAGAAGCAACTCCAAGGCTTCCTGGAGATGAAACGGTCCCTCCGAAACCAAGAGGTTAAATATGCAATGATGTTCCCCGCCAAGCTAAGAGTGGAAGCTAATGGGAAGTCGTGGTTTTTCACTCGCCCGGAGGATGCCCGGGACTGGCTGGAGGGTTGGCACACGGTCAAAAAGAAGGCGAAGAAACGTTTTTCGGCTGCCGATGATACCGAGGACTGGCGCACATTCTGACTCTGACTCCCAGGGACACACCTGGGGGGGCTAACCTTGGGGGCTGGTGAGACTATTTGGTATTAATCCCGTTCCCTAGTGGCCTTCTTGGATGCCTCAGGGCGTCACGGAGTCCCAGCCTTCTAACTGTGGGAGCAAGGACTATGGATCTGATCGGGAGGGTGTGGGGGGAATCCCCTATAAATGTGTTCTGCAACCTGCTGTTGTTTAAGAGAGTGACCCAGACTTTGAATGACCTACTTAAAGTTGTAAGTGGTATGTTCTTTCATCATGTTTATCTGCTTGCTGGTTGTTTCCTATAATGCAGCCGCTGCTGCGCTGGTCGTTGACCTGGAGCACCGTAAGGTGATAATAGAGTGCCGGACTGGGCCGAGGTGCTGTACATTGTCTAGGGGGTGGAGTCAGGCAGGGGGACCAGGCACTCATGGACGGAATGTGGACAAAAGGGGAGTGGGGTAGCTCATGTTCCCTTAAGTTGTTTATGGGTGGGTGACAGGCACTCTACATGTTGGTGGTGGCGGGCAGTTCTAGTCCCATTAAGCAGGGAGGCAGGGAGGGGGGTATGTTCGTACAAGTATGGGGGTAGTTCAGGTTTGACTTGTTGGGGGGTTTGTTGTAATTGTTTTTTTGCAGCAGGACAAAACGATTTCTTCTATATGTACATCTTAGCTGGCATCATTAGCCAAGTCACTGATGTTAAGTTTCAAGGCATTGTATTGTGCTGTAGCGAACTAGGATCCACTCTGACAGACACCGCCAAGGGTTTGCTACGCCATAGATTCTCCATGCATACCATTGTATTACTATTTGAGTTGAATGGCAAGAGGTCAGAGACTTAAACTTAATACATGAAATGCCAACGGGTTGGGGGACAAAATTAAGAGAGGCTTTGTGCTACAGTACATCCACCGTCAGGGGCTTGACATAGTGTTGTTTCAAGAAACTCATCTGATAGGCAATTCTTGTATGGCCCTTAATAGGAAGGGATATTGCATGGTAGCACACTCGGGCTTCACCACGGGGTCCAGAGGGGTTGGGGTTCTCCTTCGTAAAGGCTGCCCTTATGTGATACAAAACACTTAAACGGATCCACATGGTCAATATGCTGCTTGCTCGGGAATATGGGAGGGCAAGGTTTTTAATATTATCTCTGTGTACGCCCCACCGTGTCTGCAACGCTTGACATTAACAGATGTAGGTGCGCTATTATTGAACTTACCTGTGGGTACCCTGGTTATGGGAGGCGACTTTAACCTGACGGTGGATGGCCTAATTGACCGGTCCCCACCCAGATGCGACTCGACCAACTGTTCACAACTCCGTGATTTCACTAACGCCTTAGGGATGGTAGATATCTGGAGATGGTCGCACCCCATGACACGCTCTTCACGTTTCAATCCTGTGTACATGGCAGTCAATCACGAATTAACTATTTGTTTACCCATGCACAACACATACACAACTTCACTGATTCGGCGTGCTTGGCGCGAGGATTTTCAAATCATTCCCCTGTTCTGGTGGTCCTCGGTGCTCGGCGCGCCATACAACCCGGTCCCATCATGATTCAGCCATGGGCACTAAAGATTCCCCACATCAGGGAAAATCTGTGGAAAGATACTGACTAATATTTTGAGAAGCACACAGGATCTGTTAGGTCGGCAATTACGCTTTGGGGTGCATACGGGGCAGTGATAAAGGGGAGGGCGGTGTCTATGATGGTGGGTCACAGGGCAGAGCGTAACCGGAGGGTGATCGAATTGGAAATGTAGATCTTAAACCTTGAGAGCGCCACCTCCCAGGGCCCGGATTGGGATATTCATCACTGTCTAAATATAAAGAGACAGGATTATATGCAACTGCTCCTGGAGGATGCCAATAGGCGTGCCCTGGCCACCCGTCACCGAGTATACAAGCAGAGCAAGTGTACTGGTAAACTATTTGCATGGCTGGAACACAAGGAGCAGTCAGCGATATGGGTGCGTACAATTAAGGGACCTGATGACGATTTTATTACCGACCCCCGGGGTATTGCCGAAACTTTTGCGAACCACTACGAAAGGGTGTACGGAATTCCACAACACTCACAAGCTCTGATAGCGGCAGATCTCCTCGCTACTGTCGAGGTAACATGTATCTCCCAACAGGGTAGAGAGGCTTTGGACGTTGACATCTCTGTTCATGAAATCTAGAAAGCAATTTCGTACAATCGAGCGGGTAAGGCAATGGGCCCTAATGGGCTTCCGATTGAACTGCTCAAACCCACGGCTCTGAAGCTAGCACCACATTTGCTAAATCTATATAATGAAAGCTATGAGATTGGCCTCCTCCCAGCTGATATCCGCGCTGCCACCCTCGTCGTTATCCACAAACCTGGTAAACCGGTGGATGAGTGCACATCGTACCAGCCCATATCACTGATTACAATGGAGGCCAAAATTCTGGCCAAACTGTTGGCTAATCATCTGATTCCTTATCTCACTGACTTGGTGCACACGGACCAGTCGGGATTCATGCCGGGTCAAAATACAGCGCAAAACTTGTGTTGAGTTCATGGCACGCTGGGCCGGGTGGATACGCTAGAGGAAGAAGGGATCTTGCTTGCGCTTGACACAAAAATGGCATTCGACACCGTGGCATAGGAATATTTGTTTGCGGTTCTGACCCGCATAGGGTTCGGACCCAAGTTGCCTGGATGGAACAGACTATTATACACGCAACCCGTGGCGCACGTTTCTGTGAACAATCATCGCTCCACTTCCTTTCCCCATTGTTGCGCCACGAGGCAGAGATGCCCGTTATCGCCGCTCCTTTTTGTCCTGGTTCTTGAACGTCTGGTGGTTTGGATAAGGGGGACCCAGGCATAAGAGGCATTAAGTGGACGAACGATCATGAAGACCGCATATCACCCTATGCAGATGATAAACTGGTCCAAATCCCAGATGTATTCTGTCTGGGGAGACCCCCGCAAAGTCCTCGAGGATATAACATTCCTGTGTCCTCCCAGGGTTTTCAATACCATGGCATTTTTATAACATCGGATGCAGGACTATTTTATGAACAGAATCTGTTGGGACCGCTAAAGAGGTTTAAGTCAGATGTCACCCATTGGAAGACACTCCCCCTCACTCTTCTGGGACGTGCGTCTTTATTCAAGATGCTCGCCCTACCACGCTTTCTTTATGCCCTGCAAAATACTCCTATCCCGGTTTTCAACTCCTATTTTTTGCAGATGGAAGCTGCAGTAAGAGACTTATTTGGGGATAACAAGCCACCTTGGATAGCCATAAATAAACTCACCATGGGATGGTGCGATGGGGGTATTGGGCTGCCGGACATGTGCCTCTACTATCATGCTTCGCAGCTCACTGCCGTTAATAAATAGGTGTTTGGGCCACATGACGATCCCAGCTACCGAACCGACCATTGGCTAATGGGGAAGGGAGGCTATAGCAGAGCAGGTATTAAAACACATAAATAAAAGGCAATGTCATGTACAATGCCAATAGCACAAACTCTCGCAATTGCAAGACCTATTGCATTGCAAATGCTTGTTTTCTTTTCTAGGGGTAGTTTTTGGGACCTCCATTCACCATGCAATTTCAATACAGGACACATTTCAAACGCACTTGAGTTTACTCAGAGCAAGGCTACAGAACGGCCAGGGCACCTAGACAAAGGGAGGTATACGCTAGATGTATGTTTGAGTATCAATAATGCAACCCACTAGTCGCAAAATTCTCACCCTCAATGTGAGGGGACTTAACAATCCCGTTAAAGGATGAGCGATTTTATCATACCTAGAACACGTGAAGGCAGACATCTGTCTATTACAGGAAACCCATCTCCTGGCCAGGGATTGCTCAAAGCGCTCGTGTTTCCAACCCAGCTGTTCTCTTCAAGCCCTACCAAAACTGTGGGGGTGGCTATCTTGGTATCTCAAGCTTTTCAGGGAAAGGTGGTACAGAAAGAGGCTGAAATCAAGGGGAGACTTCTCACTTACCGTTTCACAGTGGGGGGCCAGGGGTTGATTGTGGGATGGATCTACACCCCAAACGAGGGACAGGAGGGGTTCCTACATAGAGCATTGTCAGAGGTGTAGGCCAATGATGAACGCATCATACTACTGGGGGGGGGGGGCCCTCAACCCAGTGTTTGACAATAATGCAGACAGGTCAGCCCAACGACATGGTCAGGGGCACTATCCAAGGAGGGACACACCAGGCTGAGGGAACTAGGACTGGTGGATCTCTGGAAGTCATCCCATCCCCAGTCTAGGGAATTTTCCTTTTATTCTAATGCCCACAAAACATACGCCAGACTGGATGACCTCCTCGGCACCAGAGATATACATTCACTTGCAGCAGACACGGAGATACTCAGGGCGACATTCTCAGATCACGCGGCGGTGGTGACAACAATGTTATTCCCCGTTCAGACCCACCCCTATTGACAGTGGCGACTAAGAGACACATTCCTACAACACATGGAAGTAGTGGAGCAAATTAAGCGAACACTGGGAGATTACCTTACACACAACGACACTCCAGAGATCAGCACATCCACACTGTGAGAAGCACTCAAAATGGCTGTACGATATTCGCTGCGGACAACAAACTCCAGATGGAGAAAAGAGAGGGCCGCTCCCTGCTGATCCGGTAACTAGAGCACATATACCAGAGGACGGGCCCCCAGGGTCTGGCGCCATCTCTCGACACTATGCTCACAACTGCCAGCGTTAGACTTGGACAGGGCGGAGTATGCAGCCCTCCTTTTACGCCATTCCTTTTATGTGGGGGGGGGACAAGTGTGGCCGCCACCTAGCACATAAGCTCCATTGAGAGCCGACAGCAGCTCGGTACCCAAGCAATAAATGACCGGAATTCAGTGACGGAACATACTGCAATAGCTGAGGCATTCCGAGAATTCTATGAACATCTTTACTCGGGCAAAACGCTAGATAACACAGAGAGCAATAGATACCTACAAGCTATGCAAACATCTAGACTGACCCCCGGACCAAACTGCAATATTGGAAGCAAAGATTTGCATCGAGAAAGTAATCTCTGCAATTTCCCAGCTAAAGTTGGCTAAATCCCCTGGCCCAGATGGCTTTACGGCGACTTTTTACAAAACTTTTTGCCCAGAGGTGGCGCCTCTATTGACACAGCTCTTCAATACATTTTCCAGAACTGGTGCGATCCCAGGCTCGATGCTGGAGGCCGCCATATTAGTTATTCCCAAACCCGAGAAGGACAAAACACAATGCAGTTCATACTGGCCCATCTCACTTCTTAACTTCTAAAATTATTCAAAGGAAAATTGGCTCACAGACTGAGCACGTACATGCCAGCCCTAGTAGATCCCGACCAGGCGGGCTTCATCCCTCAGAGACATATAAGCGACAGCATCAAAAGGGTCCTGCACATCCTAGATAAAGCTTCCAGATTCCGGGGCAACTATGTGCTGATGGCTGTAGATGCTGAAAAAGCCTTTGACAGGGTACAGTGGCCCTATCTTGAAGAGGTTTTGATCCATTTTGGTCTGGGGGAGAAGATGAAGACTCAGATCTTAAATTGTTATCGCACCCCCACAGCAACAGTGAGAGTTAATAGCCATACAACTGACCCACTGCGAATAGCTCAAGGGATGTCCCCTGTCACCCTTGCTGTTCGCATTATATATGGAGCCACTAGCACAGAGAGTGCAAACACATCCACAGATCTCTGGAGTGCCATTTGGGGGGAGAAACACACCATAAGCCTCTACGCAGATGACGTTATAGTGACTCTCGACAATCTGGAGACATCTTTGGGGGCCTTCCTTGCAGAACTAGAAACCTTTGGCAGGCCATCTGAGTTCAAGGTGAACATAGGGAAATCCGTAGCACTTAGCTTCTCCCTCCCACCGCAAAAGGTGGAACGATTTAAGAAATAGTACCCAATCCAATGAACCCATGACACCATTCCCTATCTGGGAGTTCAAATAGCATCAACTACACAAGATACTGCCACCATTAATTATAATAGTCTACATGGACAAATTTGCAATGACATACATAGGTGAAAATACCACCAGATCTCATGGTTGGGTAGGGTTGCTGCTATTAAAATGATGGTCCGCCACAAAATTCTGTACTTGCTCCAAACACTCCATCTATAGTGACCCACAGGAATGATTCATGAATTACAAGTGGAGGATCATGCACTTCATATGGCAGGGTCAGAAGCCCAGAATGAAAAAGAAGCTTAGCTTTCTTCCTCCAAGTGAGGGTGGGCTGGGAATACCTAACCTCCAACTTGATTATCAAGCGGCGCAATTAAGATACTTAGTGGAATGGAGCCAGAATCAGAAAAGCACTGGTTGTTTCAGGATAGGGCAATAGCTGGAACATCACTGATGAAAATCCCCTTTTTAAAGAAAGCACATAGACCGCGAAGCTTGTATCTGTCACCCATCACGCAGACGGCAATGGTGGCGTGGAACCAGACTAGTATCAAATACAATTTGATGATATTTCCCTCTCCTATGACTCCATTGTTAGACAACCCAGATTTTTAGTCGAGGGCCAGTTTATTCAGTGGCGTCGTTCTGAGTGCCCCGCCATGGGTCACTTCTTTGATGTCGAAGGAGTACTTTCTTTCCAACAGATTAAAGCAGATTATGGCATCCCAGAGACAAAGCAACTTCGATATCTGCAGTTTAGACAATGGATAGTACAGCCACAAAACAAGGCAGCCGCGCAATGTCATCTCACTCACTATGAGAGATGGCTACTGTCCAAGACCTCGGACAAGAAACTCATTTCTGAATTACATGGGTTATTGAATACGTGGAACAAACACATGTACAATGCCGAGTGAGCCAAATGGGGAAACGACATAGAGAGAACCCTAAGCAACAAAGAGTGGGATGGACTATGCCACAGGGCTAGACAGACGGCCAGTAACATAGCTTTAACTGACACACCCACAAAGGTGGCCACTTACTGGTATTACACGCCAGCGAGAGTACTTAAGATCAACCTCTCAGTGAGTGCAGACTGTTGGAGGAACTGCGGTGCACGAGATACACTGGTCCATGTACTCTGGGACTGCCCCCAGCTACAATGCTACTGGACCCAAATGTTAGACGAAATTGACACACATCTAGACACCCAACTACCCAGATTCCCTGCATACGTACTACTGGGGGTTCCCAACCCACTGACTTATCCATTAAAATGTAGGAGAAGGCGACTGATTGGACTGGCCTTGGGAGCAGACATGCAGAGCATTCTCTCACACTAGGGGAACTCCCCAAACTCCCGCACACCCTGGTTGGCTAACCCGGCTATAGCACATACTGGGAATGGAAAAGATAACACTCACGCTTGCCGGGCAGGGCTCGGCCTTGAGAAAGATATGGCGGACATTCCTGTCCGTACTATCGCGGGGATTCCGCGAACTCACTCGCCCCAGATATTTGCGACTGCTACATCTACCTGAGACTGCTGCATCATCATCTCCAGAGCAGTAACAGTATACATTGACATTAACAGGTATCTCAAAGCTGGCGCATTGGTGAACGGCGGGTGGGTGGCGGGTGGGAGGGGTAAGAGTTTGTGTGCCTATATGACACTTTTATTTGTAAGCTATTCAACGCAGGGCTCAGCGTAGCCCAAATTTGTGCAAGGTCTACAGTTGGAATTATTTATTGATTTTAAAACACTCAATAAAAGATTTGAACAATAAAGTTGCTACTGCAGGCGTTCAGAATTAAAATATGCATAAATTATGCAGCATAATGCTAATCTCCAAACTTGCAATGAAATTACACTCACAGGGCATATTGCTTGTCAAAGACTGGAATACATATAGAAAGTGGCTTCTGAGTATATCACAAGAAGAATTCTTCATTCTGTCACCCCCAACAACCCCACCAACAAATATTCGAAGTGAAAACACTGGAGCAGATATCGTGGGACCAGGAAACTAAACCATCAAATGCACTGATTAGTAGCACTAGGGCATCATCGTAGTGACACTGAACAGTTTTTCTTCTCTTGTGGCTTGCCAACGTTAAGTTAGTGATTGTGAGTGAGGAAAATCCAACTCGAGACCACCTCCCGGTGAGATTTCTCAACCACTTGTGTTGGGGAACCTGCCACTCTCGTTTAGGAAGCTGATGATTGAGTCGAACATCTACTCCAATGGCAGAAAGAAACTGCACACTCTTGCGCGTGGTGCCGTTTGCACTGATTTTGCCGTGTGGAACAAACGCCTGGTGCTAAAAATCAGCTGAGCAGCACGACTTACCTCACTATGCCGCTTGCAGAACTCCTTGGGGTGCCACAGAGAGTGTCACTTAGCAGAGTTCCGCGTAGCAGAACTCCATCCAGGCCTAGCTAAAATCCAGCCTCCTGTTTGTTAGTCAGCTCTTGAAAACAGCATTACTCAGATGGGCCTTTAATGACAGTTAGTGACAAAAAGGAGAATGACAGAATGCCAGATATGGAAATCCCACCTTCTTTTCTATTTTATTCTAACTCTACTTAAACACTATTACAGAAATTCCTATGTAAGGGTCGGTACTCTTAAAGGGCGATGACTCGACATGTAGTGATTTACAGTCCACCAAAAAGCATAAATAAATAAATACATAAAAAGTTGAGAAGAGATCCAAAGCGCCGCTAATTTCTCCTGGCGAGAAAGGGTAGGAAAATACTTGATTATTCATTTATGCTGGCAGTAGTGAGTGGGAACGGTGCAGTTAGGTTGCCATCTCGCTGCTGCTATCTTGTCTCCTTTATAATGTTCCTAAAGTCTACAGTCACGGTAATCACATTTTTGGTCAGTATCATTGTTTTGTCAGGAGAGTTATCACTGACATATTGCCAGAGCTGAAGTCAGAACATTAAAATGTCCAACTCTGAAAACACATGTTGAGGCAGATTTAGATAAAAATAATCCCCTGGAATGCTCGTTTCAGCATTTCTTGAGGATGGAGACGGTTTTGCAATTACGAGAAGACATCTTGGGATATCTGCCCAATGAGTGTATGTGTGAATATGCTTATTTATCTGGTTTCTGAAAACCATTTTGTAATTCATATCATAGTATTGCATTTTTGGGTAAATTAATGTAAGAGTAAACTAAGTATTACAATGAGTAAAGTCAACTAAATAGTTGTGTTAAGGACATCTTCCCAGGTGACTGTCAATTTGTCTTAGACTTCTTTGTTTCCTATACACGTTTTTTATAGAGTTTTAAGAGCGCTAAACATGAGCATCGGTTTCGTTACATATGGAAACATTCATTTTTGTTAGGCACGTGATTTGCCCAGAATCACAGGACGTTGAGCGTGGTTGCCGAGACTCGAACCCGGTTCCCCAGCTTCGAGGTCGATGTTCTAGCCCTCACATCCTCTCCCCAGATGTTTGTCTGCATAGCTGATTTTCTTCTCGTTACACCTAAACTGGTCTGATAGCTCAATAAATTGCGTTTATGTATAAATCAATAGGAACTTAACTTGGAATTGCATGGTAAACTGGGTTGACAATAAGCTATAATAATTAATAGCCACTGCTGAGTGTTGCTGCATAGTAACAAAAAAGAAAGGAAGAAAATATTGATCAGTTGGGAGAAGGAGATATAGTAGGGTCTCAGTGAGGAGGAGATTTTTGGGACTTTACCAATATCAATTATCTCTCTTGTGCACGATGTAGTAGAGTGAGGTGTCTCCTGTATAGGATAAGTTGTTTTTCTCTTTTATGTGAAGACATTATTGTACTATTCTATCACTCTGCAGTGAGTGTGAATTGTTGCCTGACAGCTTTACTTGTTGCATATATCAGCCGCTGTTTTGTCCCACAGTTTGTTAGCCTTAAGATTTCTGCGCTTATTCTTACTAAACATAATGAGTTTGTATCTTCTTGCATGGGCTACCCATTATGTAATATTAGATGTTCTTTATTCTTTCAATTTCACAACTATGTCTTAGAGGATATGTTGACAAGTAGATCTAAATGTGTGAGGTCGCCCCTATCTATATTTAGTAATCATTTAAAAAGTTATAAAACTCGTAGTTCGTGTTTTACTGATGGGACTTAATGTGCCGCAGTAACTATAAGGTTTTTTAACCTGGCAAGGGAACCTGCACAGTAAATGTAATTTACCCTGGTATCCCTTAGCTAATTTTATCATTCACTCACTAGTGCATTTATTCTCTCAGAACCCTTTATCCCACACCCTCACTCCTCATACGACAGTACCAAAAAAAATCTCTGCCTAAGCGACCATTCGGGGAACCCATAGGGCATTGCAGTGCCGGCCCAATGAGGAGCAATTGCCCGATGCTGAAGCATGACATCCTTCGCGGTGTGTGAGGAAATCAAGAGACAAGGCTTGCGCTTGCCCCTAGCCTGCGGGATGAAGACCTAGCCCCTTATTATCTGATTTCACTTCTTTTTCATTGTGGTGGGGGACTATTGCACCCAACCTTGAAACACAGTCCCCCGCTTGAATTGAGACTAACACAGGGAGCACGGGTACTGGACCATAATTAGCTCCAATCCCACCCTCTCTCTTGATACACACATTTATTTAGGGTTTGCCAGACAGAATAGTCTCCATCCGGGTGGAGGAGGACCTTTCCTCCGCCATCCCAATGGTACTCCGTCCACCAAATTTAGAGATGACCAACAGGCCAGGAGTCATCTCTGTACAATGAAAGAAGCTGCCATCACAGAGGTTCATTTCAATGTACTAAATGTTTACTGGAAGGCTGCCATAGGATTTGATGACCGCCCACTAAACATTTTACACTTTTTTGCATTTCAGAAACAACCTTCCAAAGTGGGAGTTTGTTTTTGAAAAACAAAAAAGCAGGGACCGCTGACACTTCTGACGTTTTCAGCCATAGTGTGGGGGGATAATTGTTTTTATCCCTGTCCCTTACTGCCAGCTTTTTCCTGCCAGTGAAGAACAGAGGAAAAAAGACATTACAAAATCAACACAAATCGGGTGGGAGGTGTAATGCCCTTCCTCTGATCGCCCCTACTCCATTGTGGCATCAAAGAAAGTATTCATTGCCAGTACCAACGGGGCCTCATGGAATACTTAAGGTCCCCCTATCTGTAAATGAGGAGGGCAGACCACGGGGTTAGCTGGAAGGGTACTCTGTTGCATTTGCAACAGAGTACCCCATCAGTCAAACTTTAAATCTGGCCCTTAGTTTTTGTAATTGAATTTGCTCAAATCAATAGTGACATCATGGTATTAGCCCCTCTCTATGGATAGGGATGTTGGTGTATTTCCAGTGTTCCTGCCGAGTTTAACCACACAGCACCATTGTGGGGAGATCCGAGCAGCAAGATGGCTTTTGCTTACAGTGGCTTTGCCGACCGAGAGAATAATCTGTTATTTTCCTGTCCCGGTAGGGCTTGTGAAATCCATCATTTTGGCTGCTGTTACATCCCATGTCTCTTTATTATGTACATGGTCACTTTAAGTTAATGTGTCACCTGGTCACATGCCACTTGCATGCGACATGTTATTTTTTCAATGTGATTCCATGTTCTAATTGTTTGAGAGTTTTATTATTTCACCGTTGGGCTCAGTTACAAGTGGAGCTTGTATGGTGAAGACCCCTTCTCACCGTGATGCAAATAAACTGCATTTTATTCTTAAATTTGAATTAGTTTTATTTTAATATTGGCGACGAGGGAAAGACACTCTCTTCAGCAGCACGGGCACAAAGTGGTAATTGTGAACCCACCAGAAGGAAAAGAAACTTCTACGGATTTAAGGGAAGCATTCATATTCTGGAAGAAAGATGTATACAAAATTCTTCTAACCTTTTCAAGATCCGTGGACATTTTGAACGGTATGTTACTCGTTTCCTCTTGGATGTATGTTTACATTTCTTATGTTCATATTTAAACCAAATTAAGTATTATGATAGCACCAGAATTTGTAATTATATAACGTCGTGCACTGATTGCACCTGCGGCTGTTTCCTGTAATTTACCTCACCAAATATTATCAACGTGCTTCCATAAATACCAGCTGCAGTTGCTGTACTGCATTAGTTCCATTTTAAATGACAAACATGCATCTAGGAAATATCTCCTCATTATTGTTTTGGTCCAAATCATTTTAAGTTAATGCTTCTTACCTCTGGGCGTTGTCACAGTTGTTGGAGTGCATCTTTCAAAGAAGAACCAGCGTGTGATAGAATCCCAGCGCACGCATCATTGTTACTCTCGTTCTGAACTGTGTCCGTCCGCACGTCATCAGAACTCCTTCCGAGTTGTTTGGGAATGCCACATTACGTTTCTATTTTACATAAAAGCACGCCCAGCTGCCATTTTGCTTCATCAAGGATACCCTTGCAACAACACTAAGGATATTTATCGCCCACGTTATATTTAAAGCTGCAGTGTATACAGTTATTTTAACTTATTCTACCACATATCAACCTTTAAATCTATTTGGAGTATACACGCTCTGACACTCTTACAAATATTGGACAGCAGTAAGTTTGCATTTAATTTTTATGATTATTTTATTAACATCTCCATATTATTGGGCACAGTTTTACAGTTACTCAAGACAACATGCAATTTGACCCTCCTGCAAAATGTATACAAGTTAAAGGTGATCCACCCATGCCATGGTCCAGATGGAAAGAAGAATTCTTGACACATATGAAAGCTATAGATGGTGAAAGGATGGGTTCTGAGAGAATGAAAAGCATATTTGTACATTGTCTTGGCTCAGAAGGTCAATTGGTTTTTAGAGCACTACCACAGATTTCTACACAAAATGAAGTAGGAGGAGATTCCATGAATGTGAATACTGAAGCTTTAGCTAGAATGGAAAAGAGAGTTAAACCTACGATTAATATAGCATTAAATCATTTTAAATTCTATACTAGAAAACAAAAAGAAGAAGAATCTTTTGATGACTTTTTAACAGCATTGAGGTCTTTGAGTTTTCATTGTAATTTTGGTGCTACGACCGATTAGATGATACGTGACCAGATAATAGTTCATGTTAAAAGCAAAAAAAAACAAGATAAGTTATGGATCATGGGTGACCCCAATTTGACTGAAACCATAGCCAAAGCTAAAGACCAAGAACAATCTGATTTGTGGATGTAGACTGTTAGACAAAATGCAGAAAAACCCCACGGATGAAGAAAGGTGTTCTATTGGACACAAATAAGAGCCTAAATAAGATGTTGCACAATCTTTAGGAAAATATAATGTTAATAAGTTCAAACAGAATCCTACTCAGAGAAAAATGAGGTTTTTAATAACAATGGTGTATGTTACAGATGTGGTAGCAAATCTCATTATGTTTCTTTTCCAGGTTGTCCAGCTTTAAATAGAGAGTGTAAAATATGTAACAGGGTAGGTCATTTCAGCAATATGTGTAGAGATAGGCGACCACATTTTCAGGGACGTGGAGCAGTATCTTCTTTATCTGAGGGTAATGTAAGCACGATTAGAGAAGCCACAACCAGTATTGACAAAGGTTTTGTAGTTTCTATTTTGGACAGTCACACACAAGTTCGAATGAGATCACCTAAATGTACTTTTCAGGTTCTTGGTATCGATTTGTTACTTATGGTCGACTCAGGTTCACCATGGACCATCATTTCTCATCAATACTATGTTGACACTTTAGTTTACTCTATTTCTTTTGATCTGTTGCAGCATCAGATATTGTTGCCGAAAGTTTTTGAGGTACAAGAATTAACATTATGGGTTTTTTCCATGTGGAATTACATTTCAAACATAGAAAAGCTGAGATAAAACTATATATCTCTCAAAAAGGTGTGAATGTTCTAGGATGGCATGATCAGTGGAAGTTGGGAATTATGCTGAATTCTCATTCCAAGGAGCCAGTATCACTATGTGATGAAAGTTTGATGGACACGGTTACTGTTGTTGAAGATAGTTTGTCACTATCTAGTAAAGAAATTACGCTTATCAAACATTTTGGAAACATATTTTGTGACAAACTAGGCAAACTTAAAAAAAATTACACAAACTTGTGTGAAAAGAAAACTACTCACCAGTGGTACAAAAATTGAGAGGTGTCCCTATTAACATTAGAGAAGAACTCAAATTAATGTTAGATGAGTTATCCAACGATGGTATAATTGAACCTATAGAGTCATCAGAATGAGTATCTCCGATAGTTCTGGTACGCAAGCCTGATTAAAAATTGAGGGTATGTGTGGATTTGAGGGTGTTAAATTCCAATATTATAGTAGATTGTCATCTCTTACCTGATATAAACGAGTTAGTGTCTCTTTTAGATGGTGCACAGGTGTTTTTCACGTTAGATCTCAAAACGGCTTATCATCAGATAGAACTCACTGAAGACTCTAAAAAATACACAGCTTTTATCACCGCGCAGGGTCTGTTTCAATACACTCGCATGCCATTTGGACTGGCATCAGCCGCATCAGTTTTTCAAAGAGTCATGTTCCAAATTTTCAGGGATGTGGATAATTACGTCAAATGTTTTCCAGATGTCATTTTGGTTTTTTCCAAGAACACTGATGAACATGAAATGCATTTAAAAGAAGTTTGTAAAAGGTTGGAACAAAATGGTTTAACCCTAACAGCACACAAGTGCAAATTATTTAAAAAATCAGTTGAATATTTAGGTCATACCTTGTCTGGAAGTGGTGTTATTCCTAAAAAATCTAATGTAGAAGCAATTATCAAAGCTCCTTCACCAAGTAACAAAGATCAACTTATTTCATTTGATGGTATGTGTGAGTACTACAGCAAGTTTGTAGAGGCTTTCGCCACAAAAATGGAACCGTTAAGAAAACATTTGAGGCAAGGTGTTAAGTATGAGTGGACTGAAGTCCAAAAAAGTTAATTTGAAGCTATAAAAAAAGATATAATTAATGCTCCCACACTCAAACCTTTCTGCTAGCCTTTACGGTTTGGGAGGAGCTCTCTTACAGAAAGAGGGAAAGGAAGAGTGGAACGTTGCTTTTGCCTCCAGAACGCTGAATGAGTGTGAACGCAAGTATGCAGGCAGAGAAAGGGAACTACTAGCCTGTGTTTGGGCTATAGAACACTATAGATTATATGTGTGGGGCAGCAAATTCACCCTTAGAACAGATCATAAGCCACTTGTCAACATCTTGTCCTCCGTAGGTGGTTGGAATTCCATGGCCAGAATTGCAAGATTAACTTCCAAATTACAGGAATATAACTTTAACACAGTATATGTTCCAGGAAAAAAACATGTTACGGCTGACTTTCTATCACGTTTGCCGTGTGTTCAGGACAAAGTCAATGTTGTTAAGGAGTATGATTTTGGTTTGACCATTGAAGACATAGTTCAGGATAAGTTCCAAGATATAACTGAAGATTGTTGGCGTAAATGTGAACAAAATCATGATAAATGGTGTGATTTCAAAAGAATGCATCGTGAATGGTTGGCCTAAAAAAATGTGGTAAGACCAGATTTTATACCTTTCTTTATTGTTTTGGAAGAATTAGAATTAGAAGGTGATTTCATTTTAAATCGGGTGAATGCATTCTTCCAGAAGGTTTGTATGAGGCTATTTGACAAATTGCACACAACACTCATCCAGGTATCTTTTCAATAAAACATCTAGTCAGAAGCTATTTTGGTGGCTTGGCATTGACAAGTTTTTTGATAGGGTAGTCAGAGAATGTTCTGATTGTGTTTCAAGTGAAAGAATGTTAAAAACACATATTCCACCGGTGAAGGTTGTCAAATGGCCCACTGAACCATGGCAAAAAATTGCTTTTGACATTTCAGGTCCATTTCACATGTTACCAGAGTCTTCACGATATGCATTAGTAATTATTGATAATCACTCAAAATGGCCTGAGGTAAACTTTGTTGCTAACGCTACCACATGTGCATTAATCAATTTTTTTAAAGAGATTTTCGCTCGAGAAGGATGTCCACCTGTCTTAATTCAGATAATGGTGTGCAGTTAACATCTTCTGAAATGGAAGAATTTCTCAAAGAGTGTAATATCATTCACAAGCTCACATCATTTTATGAACCACATGAAAATGGTCAGGTGGAACGTTTTAACCGCGTACTCAAGGGTTTTGTTGCGGATTCTCTCAAATCAGGTTCAAATTGGGTGAGTGCTTTGAGAGAATGGTTATGGATGTACTGCATCACACCACACACCACTACTGAGGTGAGTCCATTTAAATTTCTCAAAGGCAGGGATCCTGCATCCAAGGTATGTCCATGGTGGTTAAGAGAGAAATCACAACATTTTAGTTTGGAAAAAGAGTGCGTGAGTGATGTGGCCAAACGAGCTGAGCTTAAACAAATAAAAAACAAGAGGTGGTATGATAATAAGTGGAAGACAAAGATACACTCATTCCAAATAGGAGATTGGGTAAAAATTCTAAAACCTGGTTTTGTAAACAAAGGTGCCAATAAGTTTGGCAACGCTATCCAGTTAAAAAAATATTTAGTTATGGTGTCATGATACAGGATGGCAAGATTTGGAATGTCAGAAGGTTGGCTAAATGTCCCAGTTTAAATTCTACTTAAAAGGGTAATTCTGATGCACATGGTAAAGTTTGTAATGATGATCTTGCTGTAAGTAATGATGACTCTGTTGCTCTTAGGGTCAAAAATTGTAAACAAATTATACAAGTTCCTAAAAGATATAATGATTTTATGTAAATATTTTCTTTGGTTTTTTTTGTTAATAAGGGAGACATGTTACATCCCATATCTCTTTATTAGGTACATGGTCACTTTAAGTTAATGTGTCACCTGGTCGCATGCCACCTGCATGCGACATGTTATTCCTCCAGTGTGATTCCATGTTCTAATTGTTTGAGAGTTGCATTATTTCACTGTTGGACTCAGTTACATCTGGAGCTTGTGTGGTGAAGACCCCTTCTCACCATGCTGCAAATAAACTGCATTTTATTCTTAAATTTGAATTTGTTTTATTTTAATAGCTATCTATGAACATTATTCAGGCCACGTGCTGTCTGGCCCACTGATTTCTGACAGAGAGTGGAACTTGAAGAGAATTCTGCACTGTTCTCCTAACGTCGATTAGCGGCCTGCTTGAGCTTAGTGCAGACCCGGCGTGTAGTGCTCCCATGGGGAGGCCAGCGCCTCACTTCCCACTCAACAATGGAGAAAGAGGTTCCCTGCACTTGTCGTCTGCATGCAGGAGGGCTAGCCCATCGTATGCTGGCTGAGCGGGCAGAGCTATAGTAGGTGGCCGCTTGGCCAACGAGGTAAACCCGTCTCTTGTGCGGCTATGCCGATTAACTGGACCAGGGCTGCTGTGAGAAGGCCGTTTGTGGTCAGAGACTAAGCCTGAACACAGCCTCAGGGATTCCTGGGCCCCTTGCCAGGCCCTGATCGTGAATAATAAACATCTTGCTTGGACCCCCCTGAGCATTGCCATTACTAGGCCTGGAAATCCTGGCTAGGTGGGGCTTTCTCCATTATATCCTCTATAATAGAGGCCCCAGGGGACCAACCTCCATATATCCCTCACCATGTAGCGGAATTTAAAACCTAGCAAGGCAAGCACAGATAGGGGAACACACATGGGTGGTCTGGAGGAACTACAAGGCCCTGTGTCTGCTGGTGCCCCCTGCGCCAATTGTGGTATGGGTGAGGCAGGGCCTGGGCCCCACGCATGTGAACTACCTGCCTCCCACATCCTCACGACCTGACACCTTCTTATTTTCATGCTGGCTGTGAACTGCACTTCCATCCCTCACTCGTACATGGGCAAGCATGATAACAAGCAACCTAAAATCTGCTTTACCACCAAACGGAGCACTTGCATTGCGGAACTAGACCCTAGTGACCTGCAAAGTGAAAGCCTACGGTTTCTTCCTCCATGCCTGAACAGGGCATTAAGAGAATGTTCACAGAATTTAAAAATAGCCTCCACACCATAGACACAAAAATTGATCTTCTTACTAACAAATTGGACCATATGGAGGAGAAACTAAACAAGCACAGCAAATGCATTGATCAGCAAGAGACACGCATATTGGAAATTGAAGACACACACACAGCCAGGATCTAACACCTTTTATGTTTGGAGAAGAACCTTGAGATGATTAAAAACAAAAATGAGGACCACAAAGTCAGGTCCATGCGGAACCATATCCGTATATTGGGGATACCTGAGTCCACTGCTATGGATAAAATGGACATTTATATTGAAACTATTTTTTGCTCCCTGTTTGATGTTGCCCTATTCCTCCTCTTCATTACTGAATGCTCCCATCACTCCCTGGGCCCCTGTTCCCAGCCTGCACCCCTGTGGGCAGATAGTGGCCCACCTGCTTAATTGCAAGGACCATCCTGCAACTGGTTAAGCAACTTCGGGCCATCCAATACCTGGACTATTCGATCTCCTTGTACCGTGATTTTAAATTTACTATTTAATCACCATGTCTAGAGTTCCTATCAGCCATTCATCTCCTCTAGAAGGCTGGCTAGTGCCACATACTCCTTCATTTACATTGCTAAACTGCGAATGTCTTTTAATGTTAAGATACACCATTTTACACACCTTAAAGCTGCTATGAAATTCTCTCGCAAACTGGCAGCTTCCTGGGAACCTTGTTCAGCCTCTCCCTGAATAGCCTCATGTGGCCATCTTAGTAATAATGACTGACTGTGACTCTGAAAAGGCTACATTGGGTCTGCAGAGTAGACAACGGGGGTATGTGGGACACCAGGACCAGTACCATCCTCTGCAGCGGGGAATCTTGAGGTTCACTCTGGGTGCAATGAGCCTGGCCCGCTGTTATTTGACCTTGGTTGTCCCTATGTGCATATGGCAAATTCTGTCCTTTAATTGTGATTTGTTTTCTTTTCAGGTTATATCACTATTGCTCTCTTATGTTCCTCTCTCCACTCTCAGCCAACCAGCCTGCAACCTTAGGCTGTTCGCTGGACATCCCAGTGCCCCAAGGGATGTATTTTTCCATGTTCTAGAATAATTGGAATATTGGGAAGGATGGGGGTGGGTATGTACAACTGGCTTAGTATGTTGAAGTAAGTAGGGGGAGTTATTCTCCCCATGTTGTTTTCCCACAGGGCTTGTACATTTACACAACTTACTGTGCACAAGCAATGCTTAGATACTGCTGTTAGGACATATGTTGCACTCTTCACTGGCAATCACTTTTAGGTGCTTGACCTGGAATGTTCGTGGGTTGAATGATCAGAGCAAGGCTCAGTCTATCTTTGGAAGGAATTGGAGTGACATTTGCTTTGTTTTCTACAGGAACTCCCAGGTTGCCTGGTGACTGGAATGCAGAAACTCATGTGGCCGTGTACACCAATTATGCCCGCTGAGTAGCTATTCCTATCCGTAAAGGTCTACTGTGGCACACACACACAAGTCTATGTGACAAGCAGGGTAGATTTGTCAAATTGAATAGCGTACTTCAGTACCACCGGTTCACCCCAGACTCAGTGTATGGGCCCTATGTAGATAGTCCTGAAGTCTTCAAGGAAATTTGGCATATACTCCTCTGTGGGGTCTGGGATGGTACTTTTGGAGTGGGGATTTCATTGTAATCCTAGACCACCTTGTAGATAGGTCTAGTGACATTGAAGGATATACCACAGGCCAACCCCTTGCCAAGTTGCTCTGAAAGCGTTGGGCTAGTGATTACTGTATGGAACTGGCCAACACCCAACAGAAGTCTCACACTGGCCCTGTAGGTATTACACACGCCATGACCACTTTCTTTATGGATTTATACCACTCATCAACAGCACATGGCCCAGAGAAAACTAAACGAGTTCTTCAACTCATCTAACTGGTCTGCCTGGAGAATTCCCATCAGTAATTTCCTGAAAAACACTTCCCAGCCCAGAACATTGTTCAGGTGATTAAGAGCTTGTCCAAAGATAAAGCACCTGGCCTCGATGGCCTGACCACATTGTGGTATAAAGAATACACCCAGATTCTTGCCTCCCATGTATATTAGCCGGTATATGAGGAACCTTGCTAAGCTGGTTACCCTAGTTTCTGCACAGAGCAGTAATCCTTACCATCCTGGATCCGGTTAAGCCTGCAAACCGATGTGACTCCTATCATCCACTCTTGATGAGTTATGTGGAAAAAGAAAATCTTGCTTAACTGATTGCAACCCACTTACTACCTCTTTTACCAGATATTGTTCAGCTTGACCAGTCCGGATTCATCCCTGGGCACAAAACGGCACATATTTGTGTACAATGTTCACACTCATGCCCTCCATAGACCCCCCACCACCAGCTCAGTGTGGCTGTGATTCTACTTGGCACTACTAAGGTGTTTGATTCCTTACAGTGGCCTTATCTGTTACATGTATTAACGGCCTGTGGGTTCAGTGCCGGCTTCATTGGCTTGATCAAACTTCTCTACATGCTCCTCGGTGCTAAACTGCCTATTAACGGTGAGGTTACTCCTATGTTTCTCTATCCCTGAGAAGGGCACACCCCCATTGCATCAGCAATGGCACCCTTAACCACCACTAGATTCCTTACACTCATCATCAGGGGCATGCATGCAGCCCAAAAGTGTTACTCCGTATGTTCCTACCTCAAACAGAAGCAAACACAAATTATTATTCTTCAGGGGACACACACCATCTCATCAGAAATGCCCTGTCTCCAAAAAGGCTGCCACTTGAATATACTCAACCACATACTCTGCATGTGCAAGGGGCGCCATGGTCTAGGTTCGCTATTATAGGTAGGGAGGGTTGATACATACTACTCGAAATTTAAACTCCATAGCCTTCACAACCTTCTTGGAAGCATGTATGTCCCAAACTCTGATCAGAACACATTCTGGACAATGCGCTCTGGGGTCTTACCCAGAAAACCCATGTACCATGGATCTTAGGGAGCAACAATAATTGTGCCCTAGACCTACAGCTAGATCTCTCCCATCTCCCTCTCCCACGCTCCCACCCCTATACCCAGATGGAATGTTTTACCAACTGGGTGATGCAATTGGCATTGGCTGATGTGTGAAGGGCCTTCCATCCTTCTTCCTGGGTCTACTCCTTCTATTCGGTTCCCCATGACCTGTGTGTATGCCTCAACCATGTGCTATGCTCTCACACTCTGCTACCCTCATTCCAAGCTGCGGACTACCCAGGCCGCGTGATGTCCACCCATGATGCCGATATCAAGGATATACTGTGTGGTGTCCCCCACTCCCTGACCCTTACATGACACCTAACAAGTGAGTGCTTGGAAGACCCAGCTTTCCAAGATTCTCAAGAATCAAACATACGCAATAACTTCACTGAGAACCAAGGTACAGCCTATAACAAGCTTCTTGAATGGGGCACTTTCAAAGTGGTCACCTATGGTACCTGAATTCAGGAAATAGAGGGTACCCGGAGAACACTTGATAGGGAAATTATCAAGGCAGAATGATGTCTACCATCCTTGGAATGCTACACCGAACAGACCACCTCCCTTTGACCCCCCATTAGTTGAGGCCAAACGTCAACATGCAGCCCTCTTGGACCATATGTAAGGCGGTTAATCTGGTTGACTTTTCCCCTGGCTGATTTGCCAGGAGCAGAGGGATGCTCCCATCCTTGAACTATCCTCTCCAGTGAGCACAATGTTACGTACACAACACAACATTCTCCTATTATTCCCACATTTATTGAGCACCTCTATATGAACTTGACAGAGTTGGGGAATTGTTTCTTATTTGCCTTTCCCTGCTATCTGTTACTACTTCTCTCCACAACACAATAGATGGTGTAATAATGCAAGCAGGTGTTAAACAGGCGATCCAAGACCTGGCCAGAAATAAAAACGCTTTGCCTTGATGGTCTCCCCATAGAATTTTACAGCACCTATGCCAATAGTTTGGCACCCAGACTGACTGACATGTACAGTGAGGTCCTGAAACTGGGTGAATTACTGACCTCCCTCCGAGAGTCCTGCCTGATTTGGTGTTTTTTAACCAAACTCGGACACCACCTGCACATCCTCTTATCACCGAATTTCTATACTAGCGGCAGACTACAAGATATTGGACAAGATCTTATCCGCAAGATAAGCCCAAATCCTTCCAGAACGTATTTTCCAGGACCAAAGTGGGGTTGTTCCAGGGTGCAGAACCTCTCACAATCTCTGGGGTCAGTTTCATGTCCCGGAGCAGGTCCAGGGGTGGTTCCCTTTCGCTGTTTGTCTGGCCTTGGACCTAGAGAAAGAGTTTGACTCCCTGGACTGGAACTACCTGTTCCAGGTCCTGTTGCAGATGGGCATCGGCAGACACCTCCTCGCATACACCTGACTAATATACACAAAGCCCCTCTTGCTAGTCCGGGTGAGGCACCAAATATCCACCACAATCTTGGTCGAGCATGGCACCAGGCAGACTTGCCCCCTCTTGCCCTTTCTCTTCACGGTGACTATAAAGCTCTTGGCTATCTGCCTCTGACAAAATAATGGGCCCTGGGAGCTCCCCTCACAGATCTGATGCATGCGGGTGTTATAGTACGCTGATCACCTCCTACTGTTTATCCGCAATGCCAGAGCTGACCTCACCCTCGTTCAGGAGGTGTTTCAGACATTTGCTCAATCATCTGGCCTTGCAATCAATGGGGCAAGTCCTCTGCATACCCACTCCACTTAGACTGGCCCCACTGGGTATTAACCTGGGAGGGGCACCCCATGCCTGGCAGAACTATGCAGTAAGATACCGGAGAATTCGCCTCTGCCAATCCTCAACTGATCTCTTTGACGGCAACCTATGACCTGTCCTGGGTGCATTAAGATCCTTGGTATCCTTCTGGAAAAATTTGCCTCTTGCGATGACAGGGAAAATTGCTCTATCAAGGATGGTGAACCTGTCACGTCTTTTGCATTACTTTGCCAACCTTCCGGTGGTACTTCCCCATAGCTTCTTTCAAGAACTCAACTGCTTACTGAACTCATAAGGGGAAACGGTCGCCACTCTATAGCGTTGAAGAAACACTAATTACCTACTGGCTAGGGTGGACTGGGGGCACTTTGATTTGAAGCATATTTGCTAGTGGCAAAACTCCAATGGATAGCTGGGTGGATAGCCATTTGGGATCTCAGGGAGATGTGCCACCACTCCTTACCACCAATGTCATCCATGGCCTCTTACTTCTACGATGGCACCGCCCCACCACCGTGTATGCAAGTCTAAGTTGCCCACAGGTGTATCACTCAATCCTGCTTTCTCTTCTGACAGGTCCTTCCATATGCTCTGGGGTTCCCACTGCATGGCCTCCAGCGCTACCCAGGCACTTGCACCACTTCGATCCTCCATAGCTGGCAGAATCACTCTCTAACCATGGCTGACGACCTGTTCTCAAATGGCCATCTCCTTTCCTTTGAACAACTTCAGATTGAACATGACCTTCCAGCTGGGTAATTTCTCACCTGCTGCCAACTGCACAACACCTTCCTAGCACTATGGTCGACTAGAGACAAGGATCCCCTTACACATGCTGTTCTCCAGGTGTTTCTCACTTTGGGGATAGTGGCCACTTAATTACTTGGCTCTTCAGAGCCATTCGAAGATACACAGGCATCTTCATGGAACTCCTCCATGTTAAATGGGAAGAAGATGTGGGAGGGTACTGAGGAATAAGAAATTGGGCCAAGCACCGGACTTCTCCTACACTGTCTCCAGAAACGCCAGGTTCAAAAACATTCAATTCCAATATTCTCCATCACTTTATTTAATCTCTGCTCAACTCAACTGCTATTTCCCCACAGCAGACCTACATTGCCTCTGATGCAATTCAGAGGAGGCGGGCCTCGGTTGCATGCACTAGTCCTGCCCCCACTAGTCACCTACTGGCAGGACATCCACAATATGTTCCAAGAGGTCACTAAACTCACAGATATATAGTCATGGGAGGCTTGTGCCCTCTGTGTTTTTAAGTGCAGACAGAGACACCGTCCGCACGGCTTCAGTGGCCTGGCCCGATTACTGGCCAAGTGGACACTCACAATGCAATGGAGGACCCCGTTTTTAGTCTGCACCACCATTAGTGGCTTGGCAGGGCACAGTACATTAATGAGGGACTGATAAGGGAACCGCCCTCCGCAATGAAGAAGCGCACCACATTTACAAATGCCCCATATCCCCGGAGTGGGACAAACTATATACAAAATTGCTCCGCCTCATGCCCCAGGACGATCTCCCGCACCACTCGTCACATCCCGACACCCCACACTTCAGAACTCACCATGAACAACCCCCTTATTCTCCCTTTATACTCCCGCCATTCAGTAACCCACATACCATGTTCACGCAACAGGCCTGATGCAAATGCTTCTACTACGTTAACTTTGCCATCAGCACCTACCTGTTCTTTATTAATACATAAAACAATATGTCTGGCTCCACACCCACCCCTCTCCCAAATTCTTCTTTTCTTTTTTTTCACGCAATGGATGTCACATCACTGTTCGCAATATGCCATCTAAGCACAATTTTTCCGTATTTCACAACTTTGCATATCTTTGTATTTCCCAATATTGTGATTTTTGCTACATGAATGCATTGATGGACCTTGTAAAATTCTAATAACGTTAATAATAAAAGAAATGGTGAGGTTAATCCTCCTTCCCCATCTCTCTGGGAACTTGACAGGTGTGTCCTTTATCACCCATCCTCCTGGCCATCACAATCGAGCACTCAGCGACCTGGCTGCAGCAACACCACTCACACAGGCGAGTTGCCTTCAAGGCCAGAGTAGGGTTGGTCTCTATGTACACACATAATGTCATTTTCTATGTTCGGGGACCCTCAGGTTAATATTTCCCCTGTGGTCCGAGAAATTATAAAGTTTGGATGTTATGCGTGCATCCACATCATTTGATCTAAGTCTCTGATTTTCCTGTTTTCTCCACAGACCGACAGGTTTGACGCCATCTGTTACAGTTGGCAGCTGAGTCAGTTCGTTATCTTGTCGTTTGGATCAGTAGAGACATTGGCGAACTCTGGAGGGCGAACTATGGTAGCTCTTGGCTAGAGGAATGCGTCCCTGTCTGGGCCAGAATGCCGCTGTCTGTGACAGGATGGTTCTTGCCATTGCCAAAATGATTGTTCTCACCAAATTTCTGTATCTATTTGTCTATATTCGAGATTCTGAGCTGCCCTTCAGTCCCTACATGGCACATTTCCGAGGGTCCTACCCACTTTCATTGCACTAGACATGTTGCTAACCAACCATAAGCTAGTAACTCAATTATATGCTATCATGAAGGAGAAGTCGCATGTATGCACCCCTAAAGCTAATCTAGATTGGGAGATGGATCTGGACTGTGTGTCACTATCATTTGCTGGCTTCTTATTAGTTTGCGTCTGTTGGCTTTACTTACTCTTCTTTTGTGTACCCCTCCCCTGGAGCATAGCCGAAGTACTTGTGTCCTTCCACTGCTTGTGTTGCGAGAGCTACCTTTTGCTTTTTGTTTAAGCACTCCATGAGAGTGCATGTGTTTTGCAGTTGTCTCCCACCGTGCTTTTCTCACTCTCTCTCACCTGTGTGCTTGTGTCCCCACCCGTACTAATATTGCCCTGTCTAGCGTGTGTTTGTGTCCCCCCGTGTTGCTCTCGATCATCCATGCGTTTCTGTGTCTTGCTCTCGTGTTGCTCTCCTGGGTATGCGTGGCTCTGTGTTCCTTGCGCTACTCCATGTTGCTCCTCGCTCATGTTAATTCACCTGATTCTCTCATCCTCCATCCTCCCTTTACAGTGCTGTCTCTCACTCATGTGCTTTTTGGCCTCCATGACCCACCACCCCAATCCCTGGCACCATTAACATTTAAAATATACACAATGGTTCAGCTTCTGGGCTGCATTATTTTATAGACCTGTGTGTTTAACAAATGCATATGCCTAAAAAATAATATGCACAGTAACCTCGTGATCATGCTTATGTTCTTTATTCTTTTGTATCTTTCCTTTAGGCTGTACAATATCTGCGTTGATGCTAAACAGCACACAAAAAGAACTTGGCAGAGCCAAGCTGTCTCTAAGACAAGTGCTTTTGGCTTTGGAAGGTATCATGCTACAGCGAGAGTATTCTTTACCTTACAGTTTCCGCAATTATTATTACTCTGGACAGGTCATATTTTATTTTGACTCTATGAAAATACTATATCCAGATTTATTCAGTATTGTGGATTCTATAGAAGGACATGATGACAAGCACTTGAGTTTGAAACTTGGACTGAATCTTCGAAAGGTCATGTTTAGACAACAAATGTGTCAGCTACCGGTCGTTATGTACAAGTCTTGAAAAAGTAGTTTTTAGACAAATCATTTGCTACCTGCTGGTTGTTGTGTACGAATTCACAATCATAAATATTTTGGACAACTTACAAATAAACTACTGGATTTCATGAACTATTTTGTAACAACTCTTCATGTAACCACCTGAACTATATGTGTGTGCTTCAGTATCATTTGTATTGTGTTGTTGAATTGTGAACCTTTTGGTTTAGGATCAGCTTACACTTTATCGATGTCTCAATAGGAGTCAATGAGGGAATACAATTTAGAAAGTAAGGGGCTCATTAGGATGGTGGAAGGCCCGCCACCACCAGCCATGCGGTGGCTGGCCCTCCACCATCCGATTGCCCATTTACCCCAGCCACATTACGATGGCGGAGGGATTCGTTCCGCAAGCGTGGCGGGTGAAAAGACCACCCACCACGCTTCCACCACAGGCAATCATTAGGATTGCCTGGCAGAGCGGACTGGACCGGGGAAATGGTGGCATTGCCTAGCAGGCCGCTCGCCAGATTACAATGCTGGCATCAGCCAGCCTTTCCAGAATTAATCAAGGTTGCCCGGATAGGGACTTAAAGAAGAAACACATCCGTGTTTGGTAGATATGGAAATACAGAAGTGTACCCCTGGGAAGTGGCGGTAACCCTGTGCAGTGGGGGGGGGGGGGGCAGAGCGGCCCTCCTGCATGTGTATATAAAAGTGCCCTGGGGAGGTGGTGTTCCCCAGGGCTGTGAGGGATTGAGCAGGCCCCCGCATTTTCATTGTTTACAGCCCTGGGGAGGAGGCGGACGCCGGGGCTTGAGATACGCCCAAGAGGGGGGCCCCATGATCCCCCCTACTCCATGCCCCCAGAAATTGTCCCACCCAGGGGCTTTAAAAAAAGATGTGAGTAAGAGCTCATGTCTTTTTTAGGTTTCGCCTCGCCGAAAGCTGCGCAGCAGACTTTCGCGCAGGCGAAATCTTATGAGTTACACTATGGATGTTTGTGCCGCCTCTCTGTTCCATTGGCTAGCTCCATAAATGGAGGCTAGCCATTGGAACAGAGATCTGTCCGTCATGGCCGGACCAGATTCGTGGGCGTTCCTGACAGTTTTTCGCATTTTGCCCACGTCATGCGGCTGTGGGCGTGTTTTTTTTTTGGTCATTCCGCCGAAAGCCGCCGGAAGAAGTCGTCCTTGGTGAGTGCTTGCTGTCCTGTCTTCCCCCGCCCCCCTCCCGCTGTCCGTGTGCCCGTTACCGGCCCCCCTCCCGCTGTCCATGTGTGCCCATTCCCGCCCCCCCTCCTGCTGTCCGTGTGCCTGTTAACGACCCCCCTCCCGCTGTCCATGTGTGCCCGTTCCCACCCCCACTCCCGCTGTCCGTGTCTCCGGCATTGTAAATGCTTGTTTCATTTTTTTGCTCTTTTACGTGTTTTTTTATTTTCACGTTTCTTCTTATTGCCCTTAACACTTTGTTAGGTTCTTTCACGATTTCATTTGTTTCTTTTGTGCTCTGAGTACGGGTAATGATTATTATGTACCTGTTTCAATTGCACGTTCGTTCACTACATCTTCGATGTACATTTGATTAGCAGTCTATTGTTTTTTCTTTATAACATTGTGCTTTCACACACATGTCATTTACATTTACCGAGTTTACTGGCTCACCCTTATTTTGAAAACTTCATTGACAATTGTATGTTTTCCGGCGCATCTAATCACGCCACTTTCTATGTTTACCTTTTCGTACGGACACTATCCTTTCTCTACGTCTTTAATTGGGGAGTTAAACGGAGCATGCGCATAACACTTGGCGTCTTCCGACCTCACCAATACATGGTTCGGTCTTTACCTTTGAACACGGGGCTTCCCTTTCTACATAGTTGGTAAGTGTTACTCGTTGAGGTTGACATCATGTTTAGTGTTTAACTACGTTTTTTGGTAAGCTATGTAATGTTTACACCCCAATATACTTGCTACCAGTGGTTCTTTAATTTCGAAGCACACCTGAATTTGAATTTGAATTTGAATGCGGATTTGTAAAGCGCGTAGCTACTCTAGGGCGTCCCAGCGCTGGTGATCAACCTAAAGCATCAGAGGGGGGTGAGAAAGGGAGGAGTTATGGGAAGAGCCATGTTTTTAGTTGCTTGCGGAAGGCTGGTAGGTTGTGTTCACTTCGGATGGTGAGCGGAAGGGAGTTCCACAGCTTTGGAGCGTTGTAGGAAAACAGTCGGCCCCCTGCGCGGGCTTTTTTTATTCTGGGGACGCTGGCCAGCGAGAGGGAGTTCGATCTGAGTTGCCTATTGGCGTGATGCGGTTTAAGGAGAGATTTTAAGATAGGCGGACCTCTGCCGTGCAGTATTTTGTAGGAAATGCAGAGGGTCTTGAAAGTGATCCTTTCTCTGATCGGGAGCCAGTGTAGGGATCTGAGGGCTGGTTTAGCCGAGCATCTGGGTTTGGTCCCGGTCAGGAGTCTTGCGGCGGCGTTTTGCGCACATTGCAGCTTGTTGATAACCGCTGCTGGAGCCCCTAAATAGAGGGCGTTTCCGTAGTCCAGTCTGGAATTAACCAGTCCCTGCATGAGCAGTTACCTTGGAGGCTAGGGGTATCTGGGCCGGGCAGAGGGATCGAGGGGAGCTGGGAAATGGTGCTGGGAAGGGGGTTGAGGATATTGTTAATTTTTGTTGAGAAGAACTCAGCTAGCTGGTTACATTTCGTGCCCAAAGGGTCCAGTCTGGGTAGTGGTTCTGGAGTTTTTGTAAGGAGGCGAACAATCCGGTAGGTTTCTTTGGCAGAGTTCGCGGCGGCTTGTATTTTCCCCTCGAAGAAGGTTGCCTGGGTGGTTTTTATACAGGATTTGTATTGCTTCAGGGAGGATCTGTATTTGTTTTTGATTTCAACAGCCCTGTCCTTCCTCCAGAGGCGCTCGAGCTTTTTGCACTTTTTCCTGAGGATACGTAATTCCTGGGTGAACCACGGGGTTTTAAAAGATTTCCTTTTAGTGGGTAGGGATTTGACGGGAAGGATGGCGTCAAGGCATTGCTCGATCCAGGAGCAGAGTTGGACGTCTGCTCTGGAGGGATCTGGGTCAAGCACCGGAGTGGTTGAGGCAAGTGCTGGGTCCATGAAGCCGTGTCCAGTTTTTGCCACGGACGAGATAGTACTTGGGGAGGGGGTCTGACCGGCGCTTCGTGCGAGAGTTGGAGCTGGAAGGGGATTAAGTGGTGGTCTGACCATGGGATGGGGAGGGGGTTATTCACTACCAGGCTCGGCAGGTTGGTGAGTATGGGGTCTAACAGATGACCCTTACAGTGGGTGGGCTGATTAAATTTCAAGTGGATGTCCAGGGAGGCCATGTCTTCCTTAAGGTCATCGGCAACCTTGTTTGTGGGGTCATCCAGATGGAGATTTAAGTCTCCCAGGACCGTGAAGTTAGGAGATAAACAGGCAAGAGAGGAGATGGACTCAACTAGGGATTTGCAGAAAGGCCCAGGCGGGCCTGGGGGCCGATAGACAAGCACCCCAGAGAGGGTTGTGGATGGGGATAAGTGAATGGAAAATTGGCCATTTTCGCAGGCCTGAATTGGGCTGTCCTTAAATTGACAAGACAGGTTGTTTTGATAGATGATCGCGATTCCGCCCCCGATCCCGGAGGGTCTATCATGATGTTTGATTAGATACCCGGGGGGGGGAGTGATTGGACTATGTCAGGGTCTGAGTTGGAATTAATCCATGTTTCAGTGAGGAAAAGGATATCGATCCCGGAGTCTTGCAGGAGCATGTATATTTCTGCCTGATGTTTCGGGAGGGAACTGCAGTTGAGTAGAGCCATCTTGATCACACATGGTCTCAGGGGTAGTTTGGGTGTGAGCCTGAATGCGCAATTTGGGCAGCAGGATTGTCCTTCCTCTAGGGAAATGGTGCTGTGGCAGAGAGAGGGAGGGTAGTCCTGGAGTTTAAGGAGGGTTTCAGGGGTATACCTCCGAGGGGAAGGTGTAGGAGGTGCAGGGGTCCTGGGCTCATGGCTCGGTCTGGCGCGGACGGGCGCAGACGGGCTTGCCTTAGGCGCGTCCGGCTCAGGCACATCCTTAAGTAGTGGAGAGGCTGGGGAAAAAAGAGGGCGTGGCCTCGGGCAAGTGGGCGTGGACTCGTTAGCAGGCTGAGGGCGGCGAAAATGACAAAGATTCCGCGGCAGCGTTGAAATCGGCTACACGGAGTGAATGCTGTAGCTTCAAGGGAGGGGGAGTGCCCAGAGCAAAGTGCAATAGAACAGGTAAAAAACGATTGTGACACAGTAACAAGGTATTTTTTAAAAGAAACGCTAAACAAACCTCCCGGCTTCCGCCTCAGGAGCTATTAGGTTCAACAATGCGAGCTTTTGGGACAAAGTGCGCCTTAAATGTTGCCGGTGGGCGTGGCCTCGGGCTAGTGGGCGTGGCCTCGTTAGCAGGCTGAGGGCGGCGAAAATGAGGAAGATTCCGCGGCAGCGTTGAAATCGGCTGCACGGAGTGAATGCTATAGCTTCAAGGGAGGGGGAGTGCCCAGAGCAAAGTGCAATACAACAGGTAAAAAACAATTGTGACACAGTAACAAGTTATTTTTTAAAAGAAACGCTAAACAAACCTCCCGGCTTCCGCCTCAGGAGCTATTAGGTTCAACAATGCGAGCTTTTGGGACAAAGTGCGCCTTAAATGTTGCCGGTGGGCATGGCCTCGGGCAAGTGGGCGTGGCCTTGTTAGCAGGCTGAGGGCGGCGAAAATGAGGAAGATTCCGCGGCAACGTTGAAATCGGCTGCACGGAGTGAATGCTGTAGCTCCAAGGGAGGGGGAGTGCCCAGAGCAAAGTGCAATAGAACAGGTAAAAAACGATTATGACACGGTAACAAGTTATTTTTTAAAAGAAACGCTAAACAAACCTCCCGGCTTCCGCCTCAGGAGCTATTAGGTTCAACAATGCGAGCTTTTGGGACAAAGTGCGCCTTAAATGTTGCCGGTGGGCGTGGCCTCGGGCAAGTGGGCGTGGCCTCGTTAGCAGGCTGAGGGCGGCGAAAATTAGGAAGATTCCGCGGCAGCGTTAATATCGGCTGCACGGAGTGAATGCTGTAGCTTCAAGGGAGGGGGAGTGCCCAGAGCAAAGTGCAATAGAACAGGTAAAAAACGATTGTGTCACAGTAACAAGTTATTTTTTAAAAGAAACGCTAAACAAACCTCTCGGCTTCCGCCTCAGGAGCTATTAGGTTCAATAATGCGAGCCTTTGGGACAAAGTGCGCCTTAAATGTTGCCGGTGGGCGTGGCCTTGGGCCAGTGGGCGTGGCCTTGTTAGCAGGCTGAGGGCGGCGAAAATGAGGAAGATTCCGCGGCAGCGTTTAAATCGGCTGCACGGAGTGAATGCTGTAGCTTCAAGGGAGGGGGAGTGCCCAGAGCAAAGTGCAATAGAACAGGTAAAAAACGATTGTGACACAGTAACAAGTTATTTTTTAAAAGAAACGCTAAACAAACCTCCCGGCTTCCGCCTCAGGAGCTATTAGGTTCAACCTGAGGCCACCACAGCACAACCGTTACTCACGTGCCCTCTTTGCATGAGTGGTTAATCAAGTCTCTTATACTCCTCACTACTTGTTTTAACCGCTCCTACACATGCACCTTTCATATTTAAAGTGAGTCCACGTTTGCTTGCACGTTAAGTATTACTTAGTATTCGTCACATGTCCTTCTTCTTCTTTTCCTTTCACAATCTTCAATGCTCTGACACAGGAAGTTGGCTACGCAAAGAGTTGGACATGCGAGTTAAATGGACCCGTGTGTGTACTACTCTGCTTTACGTTTGAAGTCAGTGTTATATTTGTGTGTCTCGTTTTGTCCGTTTTCTCTTCACCTGCGTATATTTCTACGCACGTGTTTCTCTTTCCGTTTGTATTTCTGTATGCTTGGGTGTATATGCATCTGTGTGGTAAGGTGTCCATGCCAATATTTATTTTTTGTGTTTTGTGTTTGGTGTGTTTCTCTGTGTTTGTGTGGGTTGGCGTGTACATATTGCTGCTTTTTTTCATTTACGCACTGAGGGTCGAAGGGTATATATGTAATAATATATTTCAGTGCGCTCAAAGTGGATTGGAAAAAATACATACAAAGTGTAATATTTGTGTGTGTGTGCACGAGGGTGGAATGGGTAATCACACAAATTATAATATGTATGTGGGCGGGGGTGGAATGGGTAGTCACATAAGTGTACTATGTGTTTGTGTAGTAGTGTGGGTCTGTGTGTTTTTGTGTGGCATTTGCCAGAGATTAAACTATTGGCATTGTAAATAACAATGCCATTTATTTATCTGTTTTCAAAACCAACACATAAATACAAATTTTGTTATTTACAATGCCAATAGCTCAAACTTTTCAAAAGGCGAAACAATTGCATTGTAAATGCTTGTTTATTTTGCTGTGGAATCGCTTTTAAAATGAGGCTGTGTGCCCATGGGACTTCCACCATATCTGGAGGTCAGGGTATTTTCTTTATTTTTTGCTTTGTTTCTGGGACTCTGCTTCAAGCTGAGTCCCAAGATGCCTGCCAACACTATTATTCCACAGGGGTATGAGACGCAATATATGCAAGGTAAAAACTCTAGAGTATGTACATCAAGTAAAATAATGAGGAAGTGATCTTTAGTTGCTTTTATTAATGATGCACTTGGTGTTCAAAACAGCCAACGCGTTTTGCCAAGAAACGGGCTTCTTCAGGGCTGTAATGTTATACAATATATACAAAATGTTTTGTTTAAAAACCAAATGTATAGCCTGCTGTTCTTATAGTGCAAACTAATTGGTGACTTGTTTCTTCACTGAAAGGTTGGTGAGAAACCAAACGGAGTAAGGTTTGGACATTTGAGGAGTAATAAGGAAGGAGACTCTTTTTAAGAAAAGGGTGAAAAGTATCGAAACCAGTGCTTGCAAGTGGTGAATGAGAACTGTTGTGTTACAAGGCCATCTGACATTGAATAATGCAAAGAAGAAAGGGTAACCACAAAAACTCCTAAGCCACTGTGCTGGAAGAGAAGAGGTGAGCGAAGGAAGGGCTTCATAATAGTACTTGGTTGATGAGATAGCGCTTACCAAGGCAAGTGTAAGTCGGAACGCCTCGAGGTAAGGTTTGCGTCCAATATTGATCAAGTCCATCTCGGGACAGAGGATATGTGAGGTAAAAAACCCTGGTAATGTAAGGAAAAGATCCATAAGACTAATAGTTCTTATCAATTATGAACGTAGGATCGGTAGAACGCAGTGAAGCACACTAACCTCTCAGTAATGTTTGAACACCAAGTGCATCATGAATAAAAGTAACTAAGGATCACAAGCAACAACGTGGACTTACTCATTATTTTACTTGATGTTCATACTCTAGAGTTTTCACCTTGCATATATTGTCTCTCATACCCCTGTGGACTAATATTGTAATGTGTGGTCATGTGGCTGCTGGCCATCTGAGGTGGGCAATATCCTACTACTTTTGTGACTTGTCTTGGCGGTGCAATCCTCTACAACCCAGCTGCCTGTTTCACTTATCGGATGGCTGCCAACACTTCCTGATTGAAGTGTTGACAGCCAATCAAACTTTAGTAGCATTCGCGAGTCCACTGCAAGTACTCCCATCCCCCTCAAAACCCTTCACTGGCTCCCTGTCCATTTTAGATCCCAGTTTAAACTAGCCTGTTTGGCCTTTCGGGCGCACGCCCGTTCTGCCCCGCTTTTCATTAACTCTCTAATTTCTTCCCATGCCCCCAGTCGTTCTCTCCGCTCTTCCTCTCTTTCTCTTCTTCACGTCCCCCGCTTCCGTAAATCCCGCACTGGGGGCACCCGCTTCTCAGTGCGGGCCCCCCAGATTTGGAACAATCTCCCTCTCTCCATTCGCTCTATCCCTATCTTTTCCCACTTTCGTAAAGCCCTCAAAACCTTTCTTTTTCTCCAGGCTTTTCCCGGCTAATCCCCCTCGGACTCTCGGCAGATACTGATGTGCTCCTTAGCGCCAGGAAGCCGCTTGGCCGCAGTGCGCTTTAGAAATTTATTTTTCATTTCATTTCATTTCATTTCATTTCAGATATCTATGTTTTTTGAAGCTAGATATCTGAAAAACTACTGAATAGACTTTCACCAAATGACAAAAAGCACGCTTTCTTGACCAACATCTCGCTTTCTGCCAAATTTGATATAATTCCAATCAGCAGTTCAGGCTGTAGTCGTGTTAAAAAAATGAAAAATCCCCATAGACTTAACATGGGGAAACACGTTTTGGAAACCCCATTTTTTATCAGCCCCTGCTTGATGAATCACTCTGAAATATTCAACATAGCAGTTGAACCAAAAAGGGGAAGTTTTGTGAAAATTTAATGGAGATTCGTCAAGCTGCGCCAAAGTTATTGGCAAAACAAAAAATGCTTTTCCAATGGAAACTTTGGTCCTAACTATTATTATTATTATATTATTATTATAAAGGCTTTTGTAGCGCGCTCTATTACTAAAAAATAGTATCCTGGCGCGGAAAAAGTGAAACTATAGCTACCTAGCTGCGACCACCATTAGGTAAATATATATACAAGGGCTCATAGGGCCTGAAACGCGTCATGGCGGTCATTGGAATGCAAGCATAATAAAAGAAGATTGCAAATTAACTGTTTGGGTCCGGTTTCGTTTTTCTGGATAATTTGGATGAATAAACGAAGTTCTGTGAATATATATATATATATTGCCGCCGAAGACTATGTTCGGTATTGGATCCTTTACACCCTTGAAAATGGGACTGGATGCGGAGTATTGGATGCTGACAGTTATGGAATATTCATAATAGCACATGATTCCATGGAAAAGCAGGTACAAGCACCGCCCACTGGGTTAAAGACACACTGCTGGTTGAACCACATGTCCCAGAATGCAACTATAAAAGTTATCCATTGAAGGAGCAAAATTTAAATTAGTACATCAGGCTGTGGAAACCAGAGATGTGTAAGAGTGCAGGCTTACCTTTGAAAAAGTTATTTGGAGACCGAACCCGTCAGGACTGTAGTGCTGCCTCAGCAACAATAAAGATTTGTAAACAGCATGTACGAGTGCGGCTCAGTTTCTTTCCGTCAGGGAGAACATGTTAATATGCCATCGGCTTGGTTCTGCCGAAGAGCGACACACCACCAACAGAGCGCCATTATTGCCCACCTGGAACCAACCTTTGCAGCCCGTGAAAACACAGAAGGGCAATGGGTTGCCGCCAAAGCCTAGCTTTGGTATTGGATCTTTCATAGCCTTGAAAATGGGACTGGATACGGAGTAACGGATGCTGACGGTTGTGGAATATTCATGATAGCACATGATTCAATGTAACAGCAAGTAAAAGCACCGCCCACTGGAGGGATTAATGACACACTGCTGGTTGAACCACATGTCCCAGAATGCAACTATAAAAGTTATCCATTGGAGGAGCAAAATTTAAATTAGGACTTCAGGTTGTGGACACCAGCGATGTGTAAGAGTACAGGCTTGCCTTTGAAAAAGGTCTTTGGAGACCGAAACGCGTCAGGACTGCTGTGCTGTCTCATAAACAATGAAGATTTGTAAACAGCATGTTATGAGTGCGGCTCAATTTCTTTCTGCCAGGGAGAACATGTTAAAATACATATATATGTGAGCCTTAAGAACAGCATGAATAATGGGCACCTTTAAAGATGGACTTCGCCTCCCAGAAGGCAACGCACTGCTCATTCAGAGCAGCCAATAAGTGGCGTGCGATCTCGCTAAAAAGAAGGCGGGGTCTGAGGGTGCTGTATGGACTGTGATGCCGCCGAAGAAGGGACACACCCGAAACGCGTCCGGTTAACAGCCTGATGCTGGAATGGTACTGGCGAGAGCAACTGTTGTGACCTACAATAAAGCTGTTGGGGTAAAGCTCTGCTGTGCCTGAGTGCTTCTCGATTTTTGGACCACCCCATAAGCGCCAATATATATATATATATATATATATATATATATATATTTATATATATATATATATATATATATATTCACTGAAAAAACCATAGGTTATAGACCATATATAGTTAGGAATTAGCATTTACAAAACCTTATTTTACTCACACAAAACCATTGAAATTCCATATATAGTTAGTTGCACTAACTATATATCGCGCACCCGCAATCCACTGCTGATGATGTCACATATTACATCATTCATGACATGGTCAGTGACATCACTGATGACATCACTGATGACATCTCAAATGACATCACTGATGACATCACTGATGACATCTCAAATGACATCACTGATGACATCACTGATGACATCTCATTTGACATTACTGATCACATCACTGATGACATCATTCATGTGATGATACGATGAACCTCTTCAGACTCTAATATAACCTTAGATACACTCAGTGTAAACAGACACTCACAGACTGTCACTCATCCATGGAGTTACTCACACACCTAGTCAGTCTTGCAAAGAATCAATCACACCTCCATTTCCTCAACTATATAGTTATACACACCTTACTTATTGAAACATATACTAACACATATTTACTCTCGTATACAATCCCTGATACAAGTTCACAATGATCCATACAGCCACTCACACATTCACTGGCTTTTATGCACAGTTATTTATATATGTCAGCTCTCACATGTACTGTGTTTTACATATGTACTTACTTTGACATGTAGTACTGAGATATCCATTCACTCACCAATACACTCATGCACACAGTCAACCGCCCATACAGCTGTTTCCACGTGCACTTTTGAACCCATACATCTAGTGAATCAACTGCTCACACATCTATGCACAGAGTCATACACCTCCCAGCCACCCACACACACACTCAGTCTCCCATACAAATACTTGGGCAACCAATCAATAACCCATATAGTTAGTCATATAGCTAATGATCAACACATGCAGCAGATTACAGAACAACAGACACAATGATGCACAAATTAAAACAGTTTAGTCACTAACCCATGCACTCAGTGAGACACATTTAATCACTCACTCATACAGTCAGTCATGCACCTACTAAATCCTTCATCCAGACACTTATACATCCACTCATTCTTCAATATGTAAGACATATTTTAACTTTACAGAAACATACAGTCACTGGATGTTGTCATCAGTGATGTCATCAGTGATGTCATTTGAGATGTCATCAGTGATGTCATCAGTGATGTCACTGACCATGTCATGAATGATGTAATATGTGACATCATCAGCAGTGGATTGCGGGTGCGCGATATATAGTTAGTGCAACTAACAATATATGGAATTTCAATGGTTTTGTGTGAGTAAAATAAGGTTTTGTAAATGCTAATTCCTAACTATATATGGTCTATAACCCATGTTTTTTTCAGTGAATTTTCAGGTTTTGTAAATGCTAATTCCTAACTATATATGGTCTATAACCTATGGTTTTTTCAGTGAATTTCAATGGTTTTTTTATTAGCAAATATCAAAAGCTTTAAAATGTCATGTACGTGGTAGGTAAAAACATTTTCGTGTTTATGCACGCTGATGTGCTTTGAACGCTGCCCCCCCTCCCCTCTTTTCTTTTAGGAGTATTCTCTCTTTGCAGATAGTGAAGGGTAGGTAACGGAGGCCTTTGCCCCCGTTGTAATCCGTCGTGCCTGCTTCCCTCTCCATTTGATTGATTGTTATCCAAGCATTTACTGTTTTGGAATTGCTTCTCTTTGGTTCATTCTCTATTTACAAACAAGCACATAGTCGCAATACTCTGTTTAGTCTTTGCAGATAGTGAAAAATCGTTAGAAAAAACAAAAGGAATCAAGCAAAATCAGTAGGCCACTAATGGGATCTCTTTTTGACCTCGCTAAAATAGAAACATTAGGAACAACCCCTCATGAGAAATATGAAACTAGTGAGAGGAACCGAGCTCGACGCCATGATGACTGCAAGACAGCTCGGCTCCGCCGCCCACCCCGCCCAAAATAGCGACAAACCCTATGCAAATATTATAAATATATACAACACACCAGCAAAGTAACAGGGTAAAACGTTTTATTAAATAACTATTTACATGGCAGCCTGCTGCAACATCGATCCAAATACATGCTGCCGTTCCCGGGATTTCTCCCCGACTACTCTGCGGCCTACGAGATGGAGAGGCCGGGGCGTTGACTATGCGGGGCCTCCGGCCGCAACCACAGCGCCAACGATCGCTGCTGACGGAGGGGAGCCTTGCCGGTGAGACCACTGATCTGAAGAACCGCTGCCTGCGGTGCCTCCCTGAGCCGCTTGACGAAGGCCCCCGAGGGGCGGTGTGGTGGCGCGGACTCGGAAGGGGCGCTTGGCTCCTGCCCCCTCCCCAAGTCTTGTTGCCCTGCTGTGGCTTGAGATCGCCCCCGACACAGTCGGCCGGCTCCCGGGGTCCGGCGGAACTTTTTGTCTTTTGGTGACTCTTCCATTCTGGACCTTGTCCCACAATCCGTTTGACCTGAAGACACGTCCTGCGGTGCCCTGGTCCGACCATCACATATACCTGCGCCAGGAGATGGCGTGGGGTGCACTGGAAGGAAGAGGCGGCGCGAACGAGCCTCCCCCACCTCCCCAGGTGGAGGTTTCTCAGCTGCACCCCAGCGCTTAACCCGGCATCTGAGTTACGCCCACTCTTCCGGCACAGTGCCTACCTGCGCCACGAGACGGCGTGGGGTGCACCGGAAGGGAGAGGCGGTGCAAACGAGCCTCCCCCACCTCCCCAGGTGGAGGTTTCTCAGCTGCACCCCAGCGCTTCACTCGGCAGCTGAGTTACGCCCACTCTTGCGGCTCAGTGCCTCTCTCGGCCAGCTGAGTTGCGCCTGCTCTTGCTATTACAGCGTCTCACCAGCCATCCGGCTGAATTGCACCCACTCTTGCGGTACAGCGACAGGCGGCTGCCACGGAGCTCACGAAATGGCGGTCGGCTCCACAGACTTGGGCCTGGCCTGCAAGGATGGCTCTGGGCAACCCTGGAACTCAGACGCTTGACTGTTAGGGCATGGGCCCCATTCCCAAAAGCGTCCCCTCAGCCTTGAAGATTCTACAAGAGTCACCGGGGCCCCCGACTCCCGCAGACTTCCGGTGGGGAGCGACTGCCATGATTGCTCGCGGAACGGTCACGACGTAGCCACGGGGTGCTCTCATGCTGACGCCAGCTTCAGTCTGAAACATCCAGAAACACTGTAGTATCGCGTTGTCGCGTAATGCGTCATATGACGCACCGCGTTAGCGTACCCGATGCGCGAAGCGAGGCGCGAAGCGCAGCTTCCCGGAAGCGATCCGGGGCGCGGTGCGGAGCGCGTAACGTAAGCATAACAGGTCATGTGACTTGTTAATAAAAATTTTCATTGGTTCATTTCACTTTTGGTTTCCTAATGATGTAAGGCTAGGTCATGTGACGTAAAAATGACACTTTTCATTGGTTTAGAACTATTTTTTTTGTCCCAAATGATGAAAACCCCTCCTTGTTTCCTCACTCTGACTTTCATCTTTGTGAGAGGAAGACCTACAGTGCCTCGCTCGGCCACCTGAGTTACGCCCGCTCTTGCGGCACAGTGCCTCGCTCGGCCAGCTGAGTTGCGCCCACTGTTGCGGCACAGTGCCTCGCTCGGCCAGCTGAGTTCCGCCCACTGTTGCGGTACAGTGCCTCGCTCGGCCAGCTGAGTTCCGCCCACTCTTGCGGTACAGTGCCTCGCTCGGCCAGCTGAGTTCCGCCCGCTCTTGCGGCACAGTGCCTCACTCGGCCAGCTGAGTTCCGCCCACTCTTGCGGCACAGTGCCTCGCTCGGCCAGCTGAGTTCCGCCCGCTCTTGCGGCACAGTGCCTCACTCGGCCGGTTGAGTTTCGCCTACTCTTGCGGCTACAGCGTCTCACCCGCCATCCAGCTGAGTTGCGCCCACTCTTGCGGCCTACGACATGGAGAGGCCGGAGCGTTGACTAGGCGGGGCCTCCGGCCGCAACCACAGCGCCAACGATCGCTGCTGACGGAGGGGAGCCTTGCTGGTGAGAGCCACTGATCTGAAGAACCGCTGCCTGCGGTGCCTCCCTGAACCGCTTGACGGAGGCCCCCGAGGGGCGGTGTGGTGGCGCGGACTGGGAGGGGGCGCTTGGCTCCTGCCCCCTCCCCAAGTCTTGTTGCCCTGGTGTGGCCTGAGATCGACCCCGACATAGGCGGACGCCTCCCGGGGTCCGGCGGAACTTTTTGCCTTTTGGTGACTCTTCATTCTGGACCTTGTCCCACAATCCGTTTGACCTGAAGACACGTCTTGCAGTGCCCTCGCAATGCGGCCTGGTCCCTGAATGTGTGCAGGTGGACAGTATTGATTGGATCAAGATGGCGGCTTCACACAAAGCTGACTCAAGTGTTGCTGCTGATGCTATGCAGACAAAAACTGGTTTTCAGTTTGTACATTCTTCAGGATTTTTCCATCCAAGGCTGGTTGAGAGTTTGTAGAACGATGGCTTCAGATTTTCAACATACTACTCTTCAACATTCTTCATAAATGTAACAATGTGAGACTCACTAGGAGAACGGCCGTTTATCTTTCCTTTCAAAATGCTGCCAACAATATTTTCTGAATGGAAGACACCATCTTGTAGCATAAAGGGCTGTGTCAAGGGTGGTATTGCCCAGAATGTCTTGTTTTCTAGTGCTCGTAATGACGAAGCCAGAACTGCCGAAAGGGATTCTGGTCCTGCCGCTACTTATTGGAGACATTGAACTATACTCTGGACCTGCCTGGCCTTGACCAAAATGGCGCCAGTATGGGAGCGACTTGCAACTCCTTATGACATTCTAGTTACTTATCTTTGACGTTATGGGGGATGTATGCGGTCTTTGTGCACATGGCGGGCGGGGAAGGGTACTGACTAGGAATACGGACAACCCTATTGATGTCGATTTTTCATTATTGATTATTGTATTAATAAAGCTTCGAAGTAATGTTACCCATGATACTCGCCCATGGTGTGCGTATGGACGATTTTATTGTAACTGATCCTGTTATACTTTCAATTAAAAAATCAACCTTCACTGATTCTGCAACCGTTTGTCACGTTTAGTTTTCTCAATTAAATGGCTCGCTTGTTACATACTCCTATACCCCTGGCTTTTGAAAGACACCATCTTGTAGAATAAAGGGCTGCTTCAAGGGTGGTATTGCCCAGAATGTCTTGTTTTTTAGTGCTCGTAATAAAGCTTCGAAGTAATGTTACCCATGATAACATGGTGTGCGTATGGACGATTTTATTGTAACTGATCCTGTTATACTTTCAATTAAAAAATCAACCGTCACTGATTCTGCAACCGTTTGTCACGTTTAGTTTTTTCAATTAAATGGCTCGCTTGTTACATACTCCTATACCCCTGGCTCTTGAAAGACACCATCTTGTAGAATAAAGGGCTGCGTCAAGGGTGGTATTGCCCAGAATGTCTTGTTTTCTAGTGCTCGTAATGACAAAGCCAGAACTGCCGAAACTGATTCTGCTCCTGCCGCTACTTATTGGAGACATTGAACTATACTCTGGACCTGCCTGGCCTCGACCAAAATGGCGCCAGTATGGGAGCGACTTGCAACTCCTTATGACGTTCTAGTTACTTAGCCTTGACGTTATGGGGGATGTATGCGGTCTTTGTGCACATGGCGGGCGGGGAAGGGTACTGACTAGGAATACGGACAACCCTATTGATGTCGATTTTTCATTATTGATTATTGTATTAATAAAGCTTCGAAATAATGTTACCCATGATACTCGCCCATGGTGTGCGTATGGACGATTTTATTGTAACTGATCCTGTTATACTTTCAATTAAAAAATCAACCTTCACTGATCCTGCAACCGTTTGTCACGTTTAGTTTTTTCAATCAAATGGCTCGCTTGTTACATACTCCTATACCCCTGGCTTTTGAAAGACACCATCTTGTAGAATAAAGGGCTGCGTCAAGGGTGGTATTGCCCAGAATGTCTTGTTTTCTAGTGCTCATAATGACGAAGCCAGAACTGCCGAAAGGGATTCTGCTCCTGCCGCTACTTATTGGAGACATTGAACTATACTCTGGACCTGCCTGGCCTTGACCAAAATGGCGCCAGTATGGGAGCGACTAGCAACTCCTTATGACGTTCTAGTTACTTAGCCTTGACGTTATGGGGGATGTATGCGGTCTTTGTGCACATGGCGGGCGGGGAAGGGTACTGACTGGGAATACGGACAACCCTATTGATGTCGATTTTTCATTATTGTATTAATAAAGCTTCGAAATAATGTTACCCATGATACTCGCCCATGGTGTGCGTATGAACGATTTTATTGTAACTGATCCTGTTATACTTTCAATTATAAAATCAACCTTCACTGATCCTGCAACCGTTTGTCACGTTTAGTTTTTTCAATTAAATGGACCGCTTGTTACATACTCCTATACCCCTGGCTTTTGAAAGACACCATCTTGTAGAATAAAGAGCTGCGTCAAGGGTGGTATTACCCAGACTGTCTTGTTTTCTAGTGCTCGTAATGACAAAGCCAGAACTGCCGAAAGGGATTCTGGTCCTGCCGCTACTTATTGGAGACATTGAACTATACTCTGGACCTGCCTGGCCTCGACCAAAATGGCGCCAGTATGGGAGCGACTAGCAACTCCTTATGACGTTCTAGTTACTTAGCCTTGACGTTATGGGGGATGTATGCGGTCTTTGTGCACATGGCGGGCGGGGAAGGGTACTGACTGGGAATACGGACAACCCTATTGATGTCGATTTTTCATTATTGATTATTGTATTAATAAAGCTAGAGATAAGTCAAGTACGTGGCAGATCAAAACATTTTCGTGTTTATGCACACTGATGTGCTTTGAACGCTGCCCCCCCCCCCCTCATCATTTAGATTACCACCACCCATTGCACAAAAGCGTACCGGGCGCTCCCCACGCAAAAAAACGATTTTAATTTTTTTTATTTTTATTTTTTGCCCCGCGGGCCCTTTTAAAGCCTCCACATCAAACCTAGAGGGTGAGGGAGGATCTACTATTCCCCCTTATGGTAATTTCCCCCTTTGTTTTGGCCTCCTCTTGTCTCTTGATCCTACCGAGAGACAAGATGGTGGCCGCTCCGGACTGTTTAGAATGTTGACAGACACCGGAGAGCCAATCAGCTTCGCTTCGCGAAGTTCCGTTACGCGTCAAGTACGCGAACCGGAGCGCTACCCGGAGCGCTGTTACAGATATATATATTTTTTTGAACGTTAATTTATCAAAATCCACTGGAGCACATATATTGAGACCTAGCAAAGGCACATCGGGCTAACAGTCCCTACAATTTTGCCAAGTTTTATGCAAATCCATTCAGCCGTTCGGGCTAAAAGTGAGGCCAACCGCCCTATGGAAATTAACATTAACCCCCCTTTTTTCTCGGCCCCCCCTTGACGAACCCCCCCCCAAATTTTCAGGGGCTGCTCAGAAACAAAATGTTCCATTTTCCTGAAAATGTCAGCCAATTCCGTCCACAAACGCCAAAGTTATTAGACATAGAATTTTCAAAAATCCCATAGAGAAAAAATCCTAACTATATATACCTACTGGTGACCGCCAGTAGGTAATATATATATATATATATATATATATATATATATATATATTTATATATATATATATGCACATTCACTGTGAAAAACCATAGGTTTCAGGGACGTTATAGTTAGCTGGACATTTCACCTTTACAAAACCATAGAAATTACACCGTTATAGTTAGTTCAGCTAACTATAACTTGCACACCTGCAATGCACTGCTCATGATGTCATATATTACATTATTCATGACATGGTTACTGACATCACTGATGACATCTCAAATGACATCAGTGATGACATCACTGATGACATCATCCAGTGACTGTGTGTTTCTGTAAAGTTTAAATATGTTTTATATATATTCCAAGGTGTATTGAAGAATGAGTGGGTGTATAAGTGTCTGGATGGAGGATTTAGTAGGTGTGTGACTGTGTAGGTGAGTGATTAAATGTCTCTTACTGAATGCATGGGTTACTGACTAAACTGTGTAAATGTCTGTATCAGTCTATCTGTTGTTGTGCAAGGTGCTGCATGGGTTGGTCAGTAGCTACATGAGTGTCTGTAGGATATTGATTGGTTGTCTAAGTATTTTTTGGGAGACTGAGAGTTTGTGTGGGCCGGTGGGAGGTGTGTGACTGTGCATTGCTGTGTGAGTGGTTGCTTCACTGGGTGTATAGGTTCAAGAGTGCACGTGGAAACAGCTGTATGGGTGTGTGAGTGTGTATATGGGTGTGTTGGTGTGTGAATGGATGTCTCAGTGGTATATGTCAAAGTAACTACATATGTAAACAGCAGTGTATGTGAGAGTTGAAGTATATAAATGACTCTACATGATAGTCAGTGATTGTGAGACTGACTGTATGGATGAGTGTGTACTTGTATCACTGATTATATAAGAGAGTAAGTATGCGTTAGTATCTGTATGAAAGGTGTGGTGGTGTGTGTATAACTGTATAGGTGAGTAAATGAAAGTGTGATTGATTCTTAGCATGACTGACTAGGTGTGTGAGTATTAACTGCATGGATGAGTGGTGGTGTGTGAGTGTCTGTATGGGTCTATGAGTGCATATGATAGTGTTGTATTGATGAGTGACTGCATGTATGAGTGATTGTATGGATACATGAGTGGATGTGTGTGTGTAGACCTCGGAATCAGTGAGTGCATATCTAGTAACTGGTATTGGGGTGTCAATGATTTAGAAAATGGTAGTTTGTATTTTACAGTGGGTGTATCAAAGGCTATATTAGAGTGTGAGGAGGTGCATCAGATTTTCCCGTGGATGATGTCATCAGTGACGTCATTTGAGATGTAATCAGTGATGTCATCAGTGATGTCACTGATCATGTAATGAATGATGTAATATGTGACGTCATGAGCAGTGCATTGCGGTGCGCTAGTTATAGTTAGATGAACTAACTATAACAGTGGAATTTCTAAGGTTTTGTAAGAGTGAAATGTCCAGCTAACCATAACGTCCCTAAAACCTATGTTTTTTTCTGTGAATTTCTAAGGTTTTTTAAGTGCTACTGTCTAACTGTAACGTACCTGAAACCTAAGCTTTTTTCAGTGAATTTCAAAAGTTTTTTAAATGCTAATTTCTAACTATGACATCCCTATTAAGTCCCCTTGAATCCTGAAGGTCCCTGGTGGCAAAGTAGCCCACCAACTACATAGAGACCTGCATTTCAGAGAGGCGTTCTGAGGCCATGCCACTTTTCACACCATGCTGCAAACGTGGCTTCTGGTGCACTGCTGCTCAGAGGATGAAGTCCACTTGTGTCTTGAGGACCTCAAGACACAAGAGGCCCTCATCGCCCCATCTTTTTTAAGTAAACAAGGGGGACCCAATTGGTAGCTATGGACCAATCCTAAATCACATTGTTTTTCTGTTCTTTTTCCCTGTTTTCCTCCCCAACAGGCGTACATATTGTTTAACCAGGCAATTAATTTGTTAAGTCCTGAAGATGATCCCCTTGTAACTAGAGCACGGGATCGAAACGTCGACTCCTTCTAGTAGACATACGTGTGACCATTGTATATTACTGTTTGTATGTGCTACTCTGGGAATCACTGATAACATTGATTCAAACAGTGCCCAGATCGCTCACTCTTTTTGCCTGAAGAACCCTCCTTTCCTACTACTTTTCCTTTAATTTTTTCTTACCTCTCCAGTACGGTACAGGACTGTGCCTTACTGCAATAAACTGTTTATTGCTTAATGTATTTAAACTCTTAACACTTCAATTTGTAATTGTGTTTAGCTTAGGACCCTTGTCTCATCACCCCATCAGCAGTGAACCAGAAGCTGTGTTTGCAGAGTGGTGTAAAAAGGGGTGTGGCCTTGGAGCATCTCTCTGCAATGCAGCCCTGTGGCATTTACAAGTGGTACCTGGTGGACTAGTTGGCCCCGAGGGACCCTCAGGATGGAAGGGTAATTAATCCCCCAACTTAAAAAGCGCCACCGGGCGCTATTGCACTGTGGTGCAGGGATGGGTGCGGGGCCTGATGTGACAAGTGTGCAAACACGCCCCGTAGCGCATTTTAAGTTGGGGGATTAAGTCTCCATGAATCCTGAGGGTCCCTGAGGGCCAATTAGCCCACCAGCTACCTCCAGTAAGCGCCCTGGAGCTGCATTGCAGAGTGGTATAAAATGGGGGCATGGCCTTGGATAAACCACTCTGCAACGCAGCTCCCTGGCGCTTACTGGAGGTACCTGGTGGGCTAGTTTGTCCCCAAGGACCCTTAGGATTGAAGGGGACTTACTCCTCCAACTCAAAATGCGCCACAGGGCGCGTTTGCATACTTGTCAAATCAGGCCACGCCCCCTCCCTGCACCACTGTACAAACGCACCCACTGGTGCGTTGTAAATTGGTGGAATAAATGCCCTTGAGTCCTGAGGGTGCCAGGGGTCCAACTAGCCCACCAGGTACCTCCTGTAAGCACCACAGAGCTGCGTTGCAGAGAGGTGTAAAAAGGGGCATGGCCTCGGACCACCTCTCTGCAAGGCAGCCCTGTGGCGCATACTGGAGGTACCTGGTGGGCTAGTTGGGCCCCAGGGACCCCCAATATTGAAGGGGAAATAATTCCCCCTCTTAAAACGTGTTTGCAGAGTGTTGCTGGGAGGGGGCGGGGCCTCCGGCACGATGACGGTCTTTTTTTTTTTTTAGAAAGGGCGATGTGTGGCCCCCTTCTTTTTTCTCTTTTTTGGGCCCTGGGGACTCCATCCCTCAGGGACTGACCCCTTAAAAAAAATAGATCTAAACGGCAAGGGGTTCGCGTGGGCCCCCCCCCCGTGGCCAATTCCGGCCCCGGGGACCCCATACCCCAGGGCATGGCCACATATATGTATAAATTTAAGGAGGGAGCTGCAAGGCCCCCCTCCTGAGGCCTCTATTGGGCCTGGGACCCCATCCCCTGTGGCCAGCCTTTATTTTATTTTGGGGGAGGAGTGGGGCCACTTCTAGCCCGGAGGACCCAATCCCCCGAGCCAGCCCTATCCTTAGGGGACCATGAGGGGAGCCCCACGGTCCCCCTCCCTATGTGATTGAAGCCCCGGGGAGGTGGTGGTCCCCGGGGCTCAGGGGTCCGTAACAGACCCCCGCATTTCTAGTATTAGTGACCCGGGGAGGTGGCAGTCCCCGTGGCTTGGGCCCCTCACACAGGTTTTTTGTTTTTTGAAAGCCCCACGGGGTGGCAGTCCCTGGGGCAGCGGGGGCCGTGTGCACCCAGTGAGTAATTAAGAAAAGCCCTGGGGGAGGGAGGAGCCAAGATGGCAATCGCAACGGTTGCATAAACGCTTGGCTCCGTGGGCCCTTCCTCCCCGCACGTATATCCTGACGATAATCCTGAGCAAGGTTTGCTGATCTAAGTTGCTGAAGGGAAGCAATCACTTACCGTCTGTTTCTGGGGCTCCACCGTGCAGTAGATCCGAAGATCCGTCCCCGTCTGCTTGCCGGCCTTCGTGGCGCTGAAGCCGGGCCTCGAGTGCAGAGGGTGTCCTGCAGTGATCGTAGCGTTGGCGGCCCTGGTCGGGAGGAGAAGCCGGTCAGTGGGAGCCTGAGAGCCGCGAGCCGGGAGAGTTGGTATCAACCCACTCCCAATAGTGGGTTGCCCCGTGAACCCGAGATATTGCGGAGCCGGAGAGAGCCCATGTCGCCCGGTTCCCCTTGGGTGAGACGCCCAGCCATGTTGATAGTCCCGTCCGTCATCCAGCGGGTGGCTCCCGGCGAGCTGCGGGGAGCATGTCCGGCCTTTTGGTGACTCTCCTTTCTGCAGCAAGCGCCGACTGTCGAGATCCAGCCGTGGGGCCTGCTGACTCCAGTGGTCGGACGAGACTCTGAAGTGGAGGGGAAGAGGAGGAGACCGAGAGGGCTGAAATGGCGGATGGCGCCTCGGGGTGCGCCCCTCCCGGGGACAGAGAAACTGCTGAACTTGAGACCCCCGGAGTTTGGCAATGTGGGGAAACGCTTACGCGTGGCCACGTATTGGCTGTTTCTTGTGGGACCCCCTGAGCAGGCCAAGGGGGTCAGGGTGTTACTACTCCGGAGTACCGACGGACAGGTAAGCAGGACGGTGGGGGTCTAAACTAATTGCTTCCAAACTTAGAACGCGTTAAAGCGTTCCGGTATCCATTCCGCCTTAGACCTTGCATGACCGGTATAGTTTGCAGGTCACACCGGGGCAATCGCACACATGGGACGCCAATGCTCTGACTAGACAACTCGAGAGCGCCCATTTTGCGATGTTCAGTCATTGTGTTTTAGTAGTGGATGAATGAGATTAATGACGATGTTTCAGGGGGTATGATTAGACTACTGTCGTAGCCAATGGATAATGAGATTTCAACTCACTACCCCCGAATGTACGATCAGCTTCCTCTAAAAAAAGAAATTGATGCATTGATAACAGCTTTATATCTTTCCTCAATCTGTTTCCTCTTTCCCTCCCCCTCCCCAGAGCGGTGCTCCGTCTATACCTGCGCTGTAGCCAGGTGAGGTGGGGTATGCAATTCCCCATAATTTGGGTGAGTGAAGCCATTGTGTTTTTCAAAATTCAACTTTTTTGCTACAATAATGGCACTCAATCTGATATGTCTACTAATTTGAGACCTAGTGACTAATAAAATTATTGGCTATTTATAATTTTACACATAAACAATGTGGGTTGCAAACTGTCGCAAGTGCTAATGTGTTTCATTGTATTTTATATTTTTGGCCCTGTTTTGCCACTGTGATGATCTGGATCTTCTGAAATGGCGAACCTCAGGTGACACCTTTTTCTTATTATTTTTTTCATTTATTTAAGCAGTAGCACTAAATATAGGTCCTGATGAAGCAGGCGGAGATCTCGAGACTCCACTTTTCCGCAGAAACATGTTGACCTCTTTTCCATCTGGGTAGCTATTTGTATAAAACTACCTTGCACTGTTTTTTAACATTGGGTATGGATAGGATACCATTAAATCATATTTTTCCACTTTCATATCCCATTTTTATATCACTCACTTTTTCAAGCACTACTATTTGATTTATTTTCTGTTGCACTGCTAGTCATTTACCCTCCTGATGCATTCACAATAATTCCCTACTTGTAGATCCTGTTTGTTCAATTGGGTGACATATCACTCAGTCCGTTTGTGGTTACATCTCACTAACCTTGGTTGAAGGATCCCAAATGATGTAGGGCGGCACAGGATGGGTATCTGATGGGAATCAATTGATGGTCACGTTGTATCATTTCCATATGGACTTTGTGATTGCTCCCCAATGTAACACTTTGTTTTTTGGACAGTTTATGCATTTCTGAGTGACCTCCTGATATTTTCCGTTCTTTCGTTACTACTCTGTCTCCTTTTCTTTTTTTCATCTTTGTTTTACTGTTTTCTTGTGACTCAGTACCCTGCGGACTGCCCTGCTCCGGGGAGCCCGGGACTTGGAAGGAAGGATCGCCGCCATTGCTGACCCGCCATTTTGTAGCAGACTGGGTTGCTTTCGAGTTGGTGCCGATGCGTCTCCCTCTGCTACAGTGTTATATTCCCCGGATGAGTTTACAGACTTGGAGGCGCGAATAGATTTGATTTCTGAGCTTACTGTTGCCACACCTGTTCCGCAAGTGGTTGTCTCACCGGGTCCTTTTTCTGTCCAGCGAGTGGAGAAGCTACATCGATCCATGGTACATGAGGCCCGGACTGTGCTGCGGTGTTTCCCACATCCTGTGCTTTCCGTTCCGTGCTTGGCGGACCTGTCTTTGGACTTGAGACTGTTGGTGGTCTGGGTATTGTTGCATTCCGACATCCGCCATGCATCATCAGTTGTCTCTCGGTGGCTGCGACCATGTTGGGCGGCTGCGCTACCTGGTCTAATTGGAACGATTGGACCTTTTGTACCGAATTGTATCTCGTCTGCAGGACTATTAATCATTGATACTATTGCCAGAAGCGGCCAGGGGTGACCTCGTTTGGGATTTGGAGGGACTTCTTGCTGGTTAATGGTGATTCAAGGGCACGTCTAGTGGGGCTGTAATTGATTGCGTTTTATGTGCTTGCTGATACTTATACTTTTATATTGCTTCTGTTTATATGATTCTAGTATGCGGGGGTGGGAGGGAATGGGTAACCGAATCGCCGGCTCTTCTCCTCAATTTTTTTTTTTTCTCTTCTTTTCTCTTTCTTTTCTATATTTCGGGTCTCTCATTTAGGGTGACAGGCACGCTGCTGGGGGGGGTAGGCCGTAGCCTTTTGCAGGGGTGCAGGGTGGGGGGTTGGGGCATGGGTCTGTTCTTTGTTCCTTTTTTGTTTCTATGGTCCTTTGCCCTTTTCCTTCTTCGATGTCGTCGTCTTCATGTCTCCCATGGTACGTTCCCTTTCAGGGGTGGGGCTCGCATACCATGCTTGGTACGTGACTATTGCATTTATCCTGACTTTGGTACTCTTCTCCTTTCCCATTCAATCTATGTTCATCATCGGAGTGATAATGGGTTTTAGCTGACTGTGTTGGGAGCGGGAATGACAATGCGATGTCGATTTTTGATTTAATTTTTGGTTATTTAAAAATGAACCGTTTCAAATCCTTGGTATCACGTATTATCTTGATTCTCTGCTGTATCCTGGATGTGGCTTTGTTTTTAAGCGCCGGATTGAAGTGATACTTCTTACTTAATTTCTGCTCGATTTACTTAGCGGCCGGCCACACTGGTTGTAGGGCCGTGTTTGTAATTTCATGCTAATTGAAATAAAGGTTCTTTAAAAAAAAAAAAAAAAAAGAAAAGCCTCGGGGAGGCGGTCCCCCTGGCTTAGGGGGGACTTGGAGGCCCCCACACATTTAAAAGGAAGCCATGGGGGGTGGCGGTCCGCGGAGCTGCAGGAGGGCTCAGTACCCGCAAATAATTTTAAGTACGCCCTGGGGCAGCAGGGACCCCCGCATATATTTGTTGGCAATGCCCCCGGGACTTGGCCCACCTGGGGGCCTCATTTCAATGAAGCGCGGAAGCCCACGCTTCATTTTTTTAAAACATTTCGGAGGGATTAGCGACCCCATCGCGAATTTTACCGAAATTTAAAAAAACAAATCCTTTTTTGGACCCTGGGGGTCCTTGTGGGACCCCCTGAGCAGGCCAAGGGGGTCAGGGTGTTACTACTCTGTCTCCTTTTCTTTTTTTTCATCTTTGTTTTACTGTTTTCTTGTGACTCAGTACTACCAAGTCACAAGATGGCTGCCAGCACTTCCTAGTTTGGAGTGTTTACATCCAATTAGAATAAAGCTCGTGATCGGGGGGGGGGGGCGCGAATCCACCGCTGCCCCAGATATCGAAACTTTTATTTTGTTAATTTCTCAGCAACTACTGAACAGATTTACACCATTAAAATAAAAGGACGCTTTCTGAACCAAGCACTACCTTTTTGCCAAATTTGGGGTCATTCTGTTCAGCAGTTCGGACTGTAGCCTTGCCTAAAGTTTCCTATGGGAAATTGATTTTTTTTTATTCTTATATTTTTAATTTCTCAGCAGCTACTGAACAGATTTACACCATTTGAAAAAAAGGTTGCTTTCTGAACCAAGCACTACCTTTTTGCCAAATTTGGGGTAATTCAGTTCAGCAGTTCGGGCTGTAGCCTGTCTCAAAATTCCCCATGGAAATTAACATGGGGAAAACGCGTTTTGGTACCCCCTTTTTTCTCAGCCCCCGCTTGACAAATCACCCTCAAACTTTCAGGATAGGAGCTGACCTTGATAGACTTTTATTTTGGAGAATTTCGCGAAGATTCGTCAAACGACGCCAAAGTTATTAGCAAATCAAAGAAACTTTTCCTATGGAAACTAGGTTCTAACTATAACTACCGACTGTATATATATGTATATACATTTTGAAACTGGCACTGAGGAAAGCGGAAACGCTGAAACGCGTCTGCCGATAGTTTCACACATTAAGGACATTGCGCTTTGTATTGGTGAAGATTAAAGCAGTGTGGATTTACCTTGGCTGTGTCAGACCCTTTTCTAAGAAGGAAGGGGCATTGGTTCGATATGTATATATATATATATATATTCCAGGAATAATCCGGTGTAGCGCAGAGCTCTCAGTCAGCTGGCAAAAACGGACTCGAACCCAAAATTCAGTGCAAAGATGATTTATTCAGCAAGTAATGTTCCCATAGTCATCACGACGCGTTTCGCGCTTCACAGAGCGCTTGATCACATGACACAGGTAATCACCTGACACACGTTTAAATACAATCTACCAATACAGGCCAAACTACAAATAAGATGGAAATAGAAGAGTTAGCTCCCTGAGAACCACTCAAGTTTTACTTAAATATCTGCGAATGCATTTATAAATTGTAGTATGCTGGAGTATAATTACAGCATTAATATTTTAGATGACCAATTATAGACATAAAAAAATGTGCGAAATAAATATTTGGTGATGATAAATTGAAAGTGAGTTAAACCAAAAATTTAGGACAAAAAAACAATTAAAATTCATTGTCGGTTAAAGTGCGATTTTCTGTGATGTTCGAGTTCTAGTAATCATATCAGTATAGTACTTTTGTCAAAGGAACCCTACTGTTGTGGCAAGTACCCATGTGGAGCCCCACATGTTCATACAATGCCCAGTAATATGTGCAGACTTAAAAGTCATGGAGAGTGCTATAAAGTGCTAATGCAAAGTACCTGGACAGCTTCCAAATTTCTGAGGACATATTCTCCACTAGTAGCAGCGATAATGCACAATAGGTAAAAAAATATAATAATCTCTGTAAAATACATGATATTGCCCAAGTGCTTGTCGTCCTACCAGTGATAACATGGACAGAATGTACAGTACTAGAGAAAAATATATAACATCATTCATGTAAAATCATTTGTACAATATACCAAAGATGGCCCAGTGATTTAAAAGACATAAGACCATTCCTAATTCATACATGAACCTATAAAAACCTTAAAATGGTTGTTTTTATATAAAAGGCTAAAATAAATGAGTATGGATCACATGCCTAAGATCTTCAAATAAATAGATTTGTTAAAATAACAATTATTTGATATGTATGGTAAAAAAGTACAAAAGGACATAAATAATCTAAAATATTTCTGTATGTTGAGGAGGCCCATAAGGTACTTGAGTATATTATATGTTAAGGGATATTCATATTATCTGTACATTTTTGTCATAGGCAGGTGTATAAATCCTCTGTGATATTTAAACCTGAGGGATGCTTGGTATTAAGCTCAATGATATATTGCGTCTCGAGGCGGCGTAGTTTGTCTTCTCTGTTGCCTCCTCTCCTACTGGCCTGTACACAATCAATCACATAATATCTGAGGTCACTACTTCTGGAGTTGTGTTTTAACTTAAAATGCCTCGCAACAGGATAAGTATTATCCTGATTCCCAATTGCCCGAAGGTGCTGCAAAATTCTTTTGTGTACTGGGAGCTTGGTGCTCCCAACGTACAGCAGATTACAGGGACATATTAACACGTAGACGGCAAATTCCGTCTTGCATGTTAATAATTTGGTGATTTTATGTTCCCTGCAGTCAAAGGGGGAATGGTAGCTCTTTTTGTTGATAGCTTGTTGGCATGCTTTGCAGACTTTACAATTGTAAAAGCCTGCATGGGTTAAGTACCAAGTTGACTCTTCCAGTACCTCAGGGCTAGTTTTGACCAGTTCATCCCTCATCGACTGCCCTCTACTGTACGTTATACTGGGTCTCTTAGGGAGATCCCTCCCTATCACTGGGTCACTCAGGACTAATGGCCAGTTCTTACAGATGATTTTAGCTATCTCCTTATATTGGGCATTGTACTGTACAATAAATCTGAATTCGCAATTTGTAATGGCGGTATCCTCAGAGGCTGTTATTAGAGACGAGTTACCAACCAATAGAATAGATCTGTCTTTCTGATTAGCTTTTAAGATTGCTGCATCTATGATTTTGGGGGAATACCCTCTGGCCAGAAATCTTGTTTTGCTGTCCCTCTGTGCCAAATCTAGATCAGTTTGCCTGCTGTGTATCCTTTTAAGGCGTAGCACCTCGCCATAGGGAATGCTGTTTATGAGGTGCTTAATGTGGGAACTGGTAGCGTGAAGAGTAGAGTTACCGGCTGTTGTCTTGCGATGTAATCTAGTCTCTATCTTATCCTGTTCTATAAACACCTCAGTATCAAGAAATGTAATGGACGATTTGCTCAATGTGGCTGTGAACTGGAGGTTTAGACTGTTGTTGTTGAGGTCAGAGATAAAATTTTCTGCTGATGACATATCCCCCTTCCAGATCACAAAGAGATCATCAATGAAGCGTAGCCAGGTAACTACCTGGGCCCGCATAGTTGTTGAGTGTGAATCCATGAGGACCATCTCCTCCCACCAGCCCATGTGGAGACATGCGTAGCTGGGGGAGAAGCTGGCCCCCATGGCCACACCCCGCAACTGCCTGTACATAAGATTATTAAACATGAAAACGTTGTTATTCAAACACATTTTGACCATTTCCAACAACATTATCCTATGCTCAGGCATATTGGGTAGGGATCTCTGTAGGTAGTAGTCAAGAGCATTTAGTCCATCAGTGTGTACGATGCTAGTATACAACGAGCAAACGTCCAGAGCAATAAGTATGTAGTTTTCCTGCCACTGGATATTTTTTATCTTGTTCAGAAAATCACTAGTATCGCTGACGTATGATGGGAGTTTTTTGACCTCCCCCTGCAAGAAAAAATCTACATACTGAGACATATGTTCCAGACAGCTGTTCCTAGCTGAAATAATAGGACGTCCCGGGGGGTTTGTGGGATTTTTATGCAGCTTGGGCAAAAAGTATATAGTCGGTACCACAGGGTAATCATTTAGTAGGAATTTGTGCTCCTGTTTGGTGATAAGGCCTTTTGATTTCCATTTGGAAAGATTCTTATAGCAGTTTGAGTACATATTTTTAAGTTCTGCACTAGAGAATCTGGTATAACACATTCTGTCATTTAGTTGTAGAAGTGCTTCCTTCACATACATTTCTCTCTGGAGTAACACGATGTTCCCACCTTTATCTGATGCTCTGATGATTACATTTCGATTGCTCTGTAGTTTGGAGATTAGGGCCCTGTAGTCCGCTATTTCTTTATTATATTTATGTTTGCCTCTGTGTATTCTGGTATTCAGATCTTTCAATTGGTTGGTGACTTGTTCGTGAAATAAATCTATGGAGTCCTTGAGCATGATGGGAGTATATGTAGACTTCGCTCTGAAACTAGTTAGAGGTTTCTTTATCCGTTGGTCTGCAGATGCATTGAGACTTTCACTACCAGACAAAGATACAGTTTGTTCATTGTCCTGGGGTGTACTTGACCCCCACATTTCTGCCAGTTCTCCCATTAGTGCCACTGTTGATTGGCTGGCGCTGTTTTCTTTATTTGTTGGAAAAGGTGTTTGTGCATTTTCAAATTTGTTCATAGTAAAATATTTTTTAAGTTTAAGTTTTCTAGTACTTTTGTAGACATCCAATCTCATATTGACATAATTAAAATCTCTTTTTGGACAATAGGTTAGGCCCAGGCTCAGAATTTCTTTCTCTCTTTCACTGAGTTCTATGTCAGCGAGGTTGACAATGGTTTTATCAACATCCATGGGAGCGATTACTTTTTGTTCCACCCTCCTCTCTTTTTGTTTTTCCAATTTGCGCCTGTGTTTGTTTGCTTTTCTCCGCTCTCGTCGTTTGATGTTTTTTGCGCGGCGTAGTGTTGTTGTCTTGTCCGAGGTCGCAAGGTTTGTCTTCTGTCCTCGCAAAAAAGCGCCAGCTCTTCATCCAATGTGTTTTTAGGTCCAGCTGCCCTTGCCTGTTCATCCTTCTCCTGGTCACTATCAGGATTGGAACTATCCTCAGACAAGGATGATCCAGTAGCATTTTTTTCAGTGGTAGTATTCGTTTTGTTGGTAGTGGGAGCTCCTTGTTTGTTTGCTTGTTTGTTTTTCCTTAGGACCTCGTATTTTCTAGAGAAAGTAAAAATTTGGCCTGTCTCATAATCAGTCTTGTCTCTAAAGAATTTATAGGTTTTACGATTCTTAATGATGTCTTCCTCTTTTTTTAATCTGATGCACATCTCCTTTCTTAGTTTAGTCGCTTCATCCACATCGTTAAGGGCTTCGATTTCTTCATCAATTTTATTAATTTCCTCCAACAGTTCGGTTCTGTCTAATTCTGCATGTTTGACTAAAATTACCATAAGTCTTTTGGAATTTTCAAGGTTGCAGTCAGCCCATTCGCGCATTAAGGTGGGGTTTGGTTTGTCATATGTGGGCGCTAAAAGACTGCAAGCTCCTATGTTGAAAACAACGACCACACTCACGGGGCTTCTGGTCATGGCTTTATTCTCCCAACCACTTGCTGAATAGCTTGAGAACAAAGGAGCAAGATACTTTATAATGTCCGGATTCGTCATATGTCCTGACGCGTTTCGAAGGCGACTGCCTTCTTCTTCAGAGGGTGACAGACTTAATTTCAGGGTAGTGGCAGGAAGGACCTTTCTTTATGTTCATGACACGCCCCTGGATGGGCGCCGTGCCTTATGGTACTTGAATTCCTGCGTGTGATACTTTGTCGCATATTGCGTCTCAGTCCTGTGTTTTCAATGTGGTGAAAGAGCCCTGGCCTGGAGACCCCTCGCCAGCCAGGCGGCGTCATGGTATTGGAGCAAGGGGTAAGTATATGTCCATGTCCCTTCAAGCTGGATGCTTGCCGTTTCTGGACTCTTTCCATTTCGTCGCGTGGCGGTGCTCAGCGCAATGCAGTTCCTCTGCGGCGCTCGTTTCCCATCAAGGCGCTGTGCACTCTTCTGTGGCGGGTGCGGTGAGAAAGGTGTTGGGACCTCTCAAAATGTGCAAGCTCCTGTGTTGAAAACAACGACCACACTCACGGGGCTTCTGGTCAAGGCTTTATTCTCCCAACCACTTGCTGAATAGCTTGAGAACAAAGGAGCAAGATACTTTATAATGTCCTGATTCGTCATATGTCCTGACGCGTTTCGAAGGCGACTGCCTATATATATATATATTCCGCAAAAACGAGTCCTGGATCTCACGAACCGCCTTTCAAAAGAGCGCACTCTAGAGTAATAGGTCATTATAATTAATTATTTTAATACTTCGTTTCCGCAATTTAGATCGACAAATGCATTTCGGCGTAGTTGCCTTCCTCAGTGTCAATATTTCATTAGTATTTTGTGTTTAAATAAAGTTGTGCTATACAATTGTTCCACAAACAGTGACAGAAAGTATCTTAGTGCTCTAACAACAAACAAAATCGCTTGTCATGCTGCAGACATTTTAATTGGTCATTATATACAGCATTATACATAAGGTTCTGTCTTATATACAAATGATTTCGTGATGATGCATTTGTGTTATAATCACATGTTCACCACTTAGCACTAATGCGTAAATACTTATATACATTCATTTTGGCGCTAACTCCATTGTCATATCAAACAGCCACGGAGAAAGGAGAGACTCGAAAATCTTTATTCTACGGTGCCATATAGCCTCATCTGACGCCGTATATTTACCAAGCAAATCTCCTCATACTGCCTGATAAGTTCAAGTCATTCAAATGCTCTGCAACATCCTAGTTGTAATTCTGCCCTGTATGGGCTTGCTGCTAGTAGTTCGATGCACTGCTCTCATGTATCATCATTTCTATGACTATACACAATATTTACAATATTTACAATATCTATTTCTCCTCTTTTTAACCAGAATTTCCACAAATCACGCCCTGAATGGGCTGGTTGGAAAACATGAGATTCCTGCTTGTGTACTATTCTAAATTCAACAGAGAGCCATCATCTCATCCTATTTATTATTTACAAAGGTACTGATTCCTATTGTCTCCTATCTTGTTCTTTCTGCCTTTAACCTATATGGACCCACATCTCCTCTTCATTCTTCAGTCCCCTTGGTGTCTTAGTCTGCAGTTTGATTATATATTTAGATTCTAGGGTGCACAGTTTCCTCACTCTGTCTCCACCCCTTTCTGATTTTTCTACTTGATCCAGGCAAAAGTATTATAATAAATTGCTTTTACTGTTGTGCTCCATCTGAAAGTGTCGGGCAACAGGATAGTTCTGATGCTTATTGTTAACTGCCCTTAGAAACTCAAGAACTCTTTTCTTGGTTGAGTGGATCGTGCTTCCCACGTATTGTTTACCACATGGGCACTGTAAACAGTAAACACTTTGTTATCATAGTTTTAGACTTTTTGCCTGGTATCAGATAGTCTTTCACTTTGGTGCTGTTTCTGCAGGCCTTACACCTCATACAGGGGAAGAACCCCTTAATTGGGTTCGGCTGTTTCTGTCTAGATTTGTAATGGCTTCTCACTAAATGGTCTTTTAAGGATATCCCTCTTCTGTAGGTAACTAGGGGGTTTTCTGATATTAGTTTCCCTATTACACTATCCGATTTGAGCATCCTCCAATTCCTTCTCAGAATTTGGAACACTTCGGATTATTTTTCTGTATAATTAGTGATCAGTCTTACTCTATTGTCCTTTCTTTTCGTGTTCTCTTCCTCTTTCTCAATTAAGAGCTGGCTCCGCTGTGTTTCTTCGCTTCTAGATTCTGCCTTACTTAGGACACCTATGCAATGTCCTCTCCTGAGTAATCTCTGTTTGGCCTGTCCTATCGCTTATCTATATTCAGAAGTTGTTGAACAATTTTGTTTCATCCTCAGGAACTCCCCCAATGGGATATTGTTAATCACGCTCCTGAGATGATAGCTGCCAGCATGCAGGATTGAATTTCATGCGGTGGGTTTTCGATAAAGTGCTGTCTCTGAGAGGTTATTCTCTACATAAACCCTCAGGTCGACCACTTATTTTTTGCTAATGCAGGTAGTGAATTGTAGGTTTAAATCATTCTTATTGAAAGCTCTGACAAATTCCTCAGCCTCGCTCTGTGGACCCCGCCAAACAATGAGAAGGTCATCGATTTAGCTTGTCCTCAGAATCATATTGTCCATCCGCTTCTCATTGGCACCCGCCCAGGGCACGTGCTTCTCCCACCAGCCCACGAACAAGTTTGCGTAACTGGGGGAGAAGCACGTTCCCATCCCATTACCTTGCTTTTGTACATATAGTTGGCCTGCAAAGGTAAAAATGTTGTTATTAAGGCAGAACCAGATCAGCTCAATTAAAATTTGATTGTGATTGCGAAATTTCTGGGATATCTTTTGCACAAAGAATTTGATGGCTTCCAAGCCTTTTTCATGATCAATACATGTGTAAAGACTTGTAATGTCTAAAGTTACTAGGAGCATGTCTGGTTCCCAACGTGTCCCCTAAATGATTCGCAAAAAATCCTTCGTGTCACGTTGTAGTGACCGAGGTATTTTCAACGATTGAACTAATTATGACCGTTGCCCACCACCATCTCAGTATATTGTGCTGCTATTTAGGCATATGTGATTATAAAGCAGGGCTTGTCAATGTTCTTTCTGTTTCCGAATTTATCTCACTTAATGGCAGGGCTTGCCTACTTGCTTTGGCATGATCTTATGCCTTCCTGTATACTGTTCTTGCTCTTTTTCGGGCATAGAGGCCTATGCTCGAGTGACTCCATGTTCTAAGCTGTCGCTATTCTCCGAACCTCTTTGGATGAGAGGTTATGTTTTAATTCCTACTTGTTATTCGCTTCTCCTAAACTAGAGAGGATCGGTTCTTATCGGAGGAATGTGCTCACTTCGCGCCGGAGTCATAGCAAACGCCTGGCCAGCTGCTGTTATGCTCTCGCTACGAGGTGGTACAGGAATCTGATGGGAAAGGTAGGCGGAGTTTTCTAGAAGCTTCGATGGAGGGTTGCATTCTATATTATAGAAAGAGGCCCGAGAAAGTCTGAGATGCTGGTCTGGTGGTTTTGGCGGTCTGGTGATACATCACGGTGCAGACGTGCAGACGTGCAGTCGCGACTGTGGAACAGAGAGTCCTGACCGAGCCAGCGAGAGAGAGACGGGCCTTTCTCCGAATGCAAGATTACTAAGATCATGGTGAGGTGTTCCAATGATGCTTGTTATATGATTGTTTATGTCTAACTATTTCTTTCATTTTCAGGTTCTATATATATGTATACGTCAGTATTTGCTATTATGAAGAATGTCTATTGTGATGTTTAGTTATTTCTTTCTTTTGTCATTCTATCAATGTGTAATAAAGAAACCCCAGAGCTTATGATTTGTCTGTATTCCTTGTGAGGGAAGGTCAGACCCCTTTTTGACCAAGTGCTCACGGAGGGATGGGTAAGTTCCCCTCCAACGGGTAGTTGTCGATATGGGAGGGAAATCGGCTCCCAGCAGGGAAGTCTAAATTCTAAGTGTTTCACCCCAGCATAGTGGAGGTATGTGTTTGTTCGCCGGGAGGCGTTGTTCGCACTGAGGTGCGTTGTTCGTGCAGTGGCACGTTGCTCGCCGGGAGGCGTTGTTCGCACAGTGGTGCGTTGTTCGTGCAGTGGCACGTTGCTCGCTGGAAGACGTTGTTCACCGGAAGGTGTTGTTCGCACTGAGGTGCATTGAATTGCTTTACATATCCTCCCAACTATGGCTCAGTATTTCTAGCTTTCAGTGTTATTCCTTTCTCAGGTAGGTATTCTAAAGTGTAGTGTTTTCATGAGTCCTGAGAGGGGCTGTGGTAAGTAATGGCCTGGTAACTGACAGAGGCACCAAAATATACAGAAAGACATAGGGCCAGATGTAGGAAAATCGTATTTACCGATTGATAAATACCGAATTTTACCGATTCGGTATTTATGAATCGTAAATATGAAGGAGGGAGATTTAGGTAGATTCGGTAATTGAATTACCGAATCTGTAAAAATCGGTATTTACCGAATCGGTAAATACCGATTCGGTATTGCCCATTGATTCCTATAGGCCTTGAAGCCATAGGAATCAATGGGCAATACCGAATCGGTATTTACCGATTCGGTAAATACCGATTTCAGCAAGGGTGCAGGGGGTGTCACTTTGACACCCTCTAGCACCTCGAATACAGGCATGTGTGCCATGTGGCACACAGACATGCCCTAAGGGCATGTCTGTCTGTCACATGGCATAGGTGTGCATGCACACATGTGCATGCACACCTGGATTCGGTATTTTACCACCCAATTGGATTGGGTGGCAAAATACCGAATCTGTAAGGCCTTTGGGACTCTGAAGGGTCCCACCTACATCTGCAAGTTACCGAATCGGTATTTTACCGATTCGGTAAATTTACCGATTCGGTAAATTTACCGAATCGGTAAAATTGGCCCCCTACATGCCAATTCTTAAATACCGGTCGGTAACGGCCGAAATCGGCCGTTACCGACCGGTATTTAGGCTCCTACATCTGGCCCATAGTCATTACATGTTGGCGTCTGACTCACAGGATCGAACGGGGGAGTTGTGTAAGGGAAACCAACTATTTTATGGCGTCGTGACATTTATAGAGTTGAAGTTAGGTGAATTATAGAGGAAATATATATATTATGTTTGCTTGGAAAACAAAGACCGAATTTCAATTGCCTATGGAGATTCCTGGGTGGGAATTGACTCCGTATGGAGTACTGGCTCATGAGTGGGCTAATTCTACTGGTTTGAGTGAAAACTGGAATGCATGTTTGCTTGAAGCTGAACCGGCTTAGGTGGTGTCATGTTTGCAGAAAGTGCCGGTAACAAAAGGAGTAGAGCTTCCTATATTAGGACGAAGAGGATGGGTTTTGCTAAATGCTTACAGATCAGTACATGAAAAATGTGTGAAGTTACAGCGTGAGTGCAAAGAGTTTGAAGAGCAGTATGTGGAGGTAAATAATGCTAATACACTGTTGAGATGTCAAAATAAATTATTGGCAGACAAGTTGGAAACTTATCAGACTGTAGCGGAAAGGGCTGCAGTGCGTATTGCAAAGTACAAATACAGAAACAGACGAGGAAGAGTTAATAAAAGAAAAGTACATTTAGTCATTGCAAAGGCAGGGCTTGACTGGGATCCCGAGAAGTGGGATGGAAATATATGGGATTCTTCTGAGTTTTCAGGTTCAGGTGAAGGAGAGGATAACAAAACAGAGCCTGTTAGACTAAGAGTAGGAATAGATCAGAAGAGCGTACAGAGGTGCATGCACAGCCGATACATCGAAGAAAATTGCAAGGCGATCCTCTTAATCCTCAAGGGATAGCTTTGGATAGCTTAGAGGATTTTACACAACAGGAAATTAATGACATTTTGGACTGATTTCGGCAGAGATCTGGCGAGACTTTACTTACATGGATGGTTCGTATCTATGACCTGGGTGCTGCAGGCGTAATGTTAGATCATGGAGATGCAGTGAAATTTTGCACGATAAGTACAGATCCGACCATTCAGGAACATTTCAGAAGTTATGGGCAAAATTATCAGATCAGTTTGGTGCAATTGGCTGTGACTGGTTGTAGTCATAAATATCCTACCGAATCAGACTGGCCAGTAAATGAGAAACCATGCTACACGCTGAAAGATGCGACACAGAGACTAAAGGAAGAGGGGATGAAAACCTCTATTTTCTTGATTCTGCACACAAATTAATGGAGGAACTACCTAATACTTCTGTGAGAAATAGAATAATTTGTACTGCTCCTCCTGCTTATAAGCAGGTGATGATGACGTTGTTAATAAATCAGACAGGGAACACACTGGCTGAAGTGATTGAAGCGGTTCGTGAATTGGGAGAACTAGGAGATTGGATGAAGGTAGAAAGACCATCTAGACCTGAGGTCCTAACAGACAACAACAAGTTATCCAGGCGAGATATATTTTCTGCCCTATTAAAGGATGGGGTGAGCAAACATAAAATAGATGGGGAACCTATTTCAAGATTATGGTACATGTATCGAAAAATGGGTTTAGATAGAAAAGAAGGGAGTAGAAGAGTTAGTAAACAAGATTACAAGCGGAGACATTCAGACGGGAGCTGTGACGAGGCTCACCAAGAGAGATGGGAAGAGTTTTCAAATTGAAGAGCAGTATGTGGAGGTAAAGAATGCTAATACACTGTTGAGATGTCAAAATAAATTATTGGCAGACAAGTTGGAAACTTATCAGACTGTAGCGGAAAGGGCTGCAGTGCGTGTTGTAAAGTACAAATACAGAAACAGACGAGGAAGAGTTAATAAAAGAAAAGTACATTTAGTCATTGCAAAGGCAGGGCTTGACTGGGATCCCGAGAAGTGGGATGGAAATATATGGGATTCTTCTGAGTTTTCAGGTTCAGGTGAAGGAGAGGATAACAAAACAGAGCCTGTTAAGACTAAGAGTGGGAATAGATCAGAAGAGCGTAGAGAGGTGCATGCACAGCCGATACATCGAAGAAAATTGCAGGGCGATCCTCTTAATCCTCAAGGGATAGCTTTGGATAGCTTAGAGTATTTTACACAACAGGAAATTAATGACATTTTGGACTGATTTCGGCAGAGATCTGGCGAGACTTTACTTACATGGATGGTTCGTATCTATGACCTGGGTGCTGCAGGCGTAATGTTAGATCATGGAGATGCAGTGAAATTTTGCACGATAAGTACAGATCCGACCATTCAGGAACATTTCAGAAGTTATGGGCAAAATTATCAGATCAGTTTGGTGCAATTGGCTGTGACTGGTTGTAGTCATAAATATCCTACCGAATCAGACTGGCCAGTAAATGAGAAACTATGGTACACGCTGAAAGATGCGACACAGAGACTAAAGGAAGAGGTGATGAAAACCTCTATTTTCTTGATTCTGCACACAAATTAATGGAGGGACTACTTAATACTTCTGTGAGAAATAGAATAATTCGTACTGCTCCTCCTGCTTATAAGCAGGTGATGATGACGTTGTTAATAAATCAGACAGGGAACACACTGGCTGAAGTTGATTGAAGCGGTACGTGAATTGGGAGAACTAGGAGAATGGATGAAGGTAGAAAGACCATCTAGACCTGAGGTCCTAACAGACAACAACAAGTTATCCAGGCGAGATATGTTTTCTGCCCTATTAAAGGATAGGGTGAGCAAAGATTAAATAGATGGGGAACCTACTTCAAGATTATGGTACATGATTCGAAAAAGAGGTTTAGATAGAAAAGAAGGGAGTAGAAGAGTTAGTAAACAAGATCACAAGCGGAGACATTCAGACGGGAGCTGTGACGAGGCTCACCAAGAGAGAAGGGAAGAGTTTTCAAATTACAGAAGTAGGAATGAGAAGGAATAATGTCCAAGATACAGAACATATAACGAGAGAGAAAGAGAGAGAGAAGAGTGTGTGGACCGTAGGAGCAGGAATGAAAGAGGTAAATCCCCCGAGTTGAGAATGAGAAATGAGCGAGAGCGATCTCATGATCGTAGACCACAAACCAGTAAAAATATTAGAAATTCATTTTATGAAGACAGAGTGTACGAGGAAGATGTGTTGCCTAGACGATATGAGGGTCTTTACCCTGACTTGACCTGGGCGCAGGACAAAAGCAAAAATGAATCGGAAATAGGTCAAGCTCCAGTACAGAATTGGGCTCGTAGAGATTATGGACCCTACATAGATATAGAGATTTTTTGGCGACATCGTAATGTCCAACGGGCCCGAGCATTAGTAGATACAGGAGCGGAGGCCACTTTGATATATGGAAATCCCAAGAAATTTAGAGGACAGTATTTTACTATGACAGGGCTAGGCGGTAAAAAGACCCCAGCAGTACAAACGAACCTTCAGTTAAGAATAGGTAAGATACCAAAAAGAGAATATAGGGCTAGATGTAGGTAAAAAGGTTTTACCGATTCTAAAATACCGAATTTTACCGATTCGGTATTTTAGAATCGCTAAAACCTATGTAGGTAATTATTCGGTATTTTTTACAGAATCGTTAAGAATCGGTAATTACCGAATCGGTATTTCCGATTGGGTAATTGCCATTCATTCCTATGGGCCTGGAGTCCCATAGGAATGAATGTCAATTACCGAATTGGTAAATACCGATTCGGTAAAATTGTGAAATAGTCAAGGGTGGTAGGGTGTCACTTTGACACCCTGTTGCACCCCTGATTAGTGCTTGTGTGCCATGTGGCACACATACATACCCTTAGGGCATGTATGTGTGCCACATGGCACAGGTGTAAATGCACATATTTGCATTTACATAGGAATTCGTTATTTACCACCAACTAATAGTTGGTGGTAAATAACGAAACCTTAAAGCCCTGTAGCACTGTTTACAGTGCTACCTACATTTAAGCATGGGCGGATTTTGCGAATTGGCAATTCGCGAACTTGCGTATTTACGAATTCGCAATCCGCAAAATCCGCGAACTCTCGCGAATTTGCGGATTTTTAATTTTTTTTGTGTTCGCAAGGGTTTCTGCCAGTTCGCGAGGGTTGTGTACCAGTTCGCAATTGCGAACTTACTTGTCGACTCGCAACGGCCGCGACTATGTTGTTTCTACGTCTGGTTCATCATCACAGGTTCACAGCACACTCTGTTTCACCACTGCCACCCTCTGGTACACCCATGCGACCCTCTGGTACATCACTGCCACCCTCTGGTTGGTTTATCACTGTAGATTATGGGGGTGAAAAAAAGCAAGCACACCTGCCCTGCTTCAATTGACATGAATTAATTTGGGGTTGATTAATGTGTCACTGAATTTAAACTTCCAGTCTGGCTGGCACCTGCTTCCTTATCTGTAATTTGCTTTCTGTTGCAGTGCAATTTTTTTTCACAGGACCTTTGTGGCCTACTTGTAGCTATTCTCTGAGCCTGCTGTGAGGGTCAGAGCAGGGTCATAGAATAGTTGCAAGTAGGCAACTGAACTCTGAAAGGGCCCCTCAGGAAGCACTACAGGGAATGGTTACTAATGATAAGATTGAACTTTTGCACCTGCTGAGTGCTTTCAGTTTTGTCTGTAATTGCTTTCTGTTGCAGTGTAATTTTTTAACAGGACCTTTGTTGTATACTTGTAGCTATTCTCTGAGCCTGCTGTGAGGGTTAGAGCAGGGTCATAGAATAGTTGCAAGTAGGCAAATGAACTCTGAAGGGGCCCCTCAGGAAGCACTACAGGGAATGGTTACTAATGATAAGATTAAACTTTTGCACCTGCTGAGTGCTTTCAGTTTTGCAAAAATCCAAATATCCAGCAGCATCCACAAAAAGTAATCCTTCCAGGTCAAGATCCAAATCAAAGTGACCAGCACATGAAAAAAGCACTGGGAGGAGCCTGCTGGACAGGAACAGGAAGTTGGAGACTGTGGGGCACTTCCTTCCTCCCCCCCCAAAATGGACTCTTTGCAAAGAAAAAGTGCAGGCAAATGTCAGTTATTCTGATAAAAATCATAATTTTCAAGGTTTATGCTGACTGCTGGTGGATTTCTTGTGCGAAATTGCAAATTTTGCAATCTCGCAATTGCGAGATTGTCGCTGCCCGCCGCATCTGCGTGTTCGCAAGTGTTTACTCCCGCAAAATTGTATAGTATTCTAGTTGGCAAGTGCGACGGAGCAAAAAATCCGCTTTGCACGGATTTTACGAATTTTCGGTAAGTTTGCGAGAGTTCGCGGATTGCGAATTTGCCGAAAATCCGCAAAACCCGTGAGTGGAACGGATTTTACGCTCATGCTTACCTACATTTCAAAATACAGATTCTGTAATTTTACCGAATTTGTAATTTTACCGAATTTGTAATTTTACCGAATCGATAAAATTACCGATTCGGTAAAATTACAGAATCTGTATTTTTTTCATGCCCTACATCTCAGTATCCAAATACCGGTCGGTAACGGCCTAAAATCTGTATTTACGGCCGTTACCGACCGGTATTTGGATACCTACATCTGGCCCATAGTGTGTTAGTAGTGCCCCTTTCTGAATACATCATTGGAATTGACATTTTAAAAGGAATGACATTACATTTAGATGATGGGTACTATCAATTTGGAACAAAGCATTATATTTCAGCTAATGCTATGAGAGTAGGGCATTTAAAAATTCCCCCTCAGGCGACCAAGGTGATCTCTATAAAACAGTATAGAATTGCTGGTGGGCATTATGAAATCAGTGCTACTCTTCAAGACTTGATGGACGCAGGGGTCGTGATTCCGATTACTTCTGCCTAGAATAACCTTGTGTGGCCTGTGCGCAAGAGTGATAATTCTTGGCGTATGACAGTTGATTACCGCGAATTGAATAAGCATACACCTCCTTTGACTGTTGCTGTACCCGACACTGTTACTTTAATAGAGAGAATTCAGAAACTTCCAGGGACGTGGTACGCGACTATTGATATTGCCAAAGCTTTCTTTTCCATTCCTATTGCCCCTGAGTGTCAGGAACAATTCAGTTTTTCATGGAATGGTAGACAAATGACATTTCGGAGTTTGCGACAGGGCTACTTACATAGTCCGACAATTTGTCACCGGCTGGTGGCAGAGCACTTGGATGAAGTACCATTAAGTTCAGGAATACAGATTTGTTATTACATTGATGAGGTGAAACACAAGAGCAGGTCCAACCCCAGTTAGACCAAATTGTGACTCATTTGCAGAGCAGAGGATGGGAGATTAATCCTGACAAATTGCAAGGTCCAGCACAGAGTGTGAAATTCCTAGGTATTCAATGGCATGAGGGAAATCGAGAAGTGATTCCACAGGTAAGACAGAAAATTAAAGAATTTGTAGTACCACGGAATAGGAAAGAGGCTCAGAGATTCATTGGTGTGTTTGGATTTTGGAGACAACATATTCCCCATTTAAGTCAGATTTTGGCTCATTTGTACAAGGTTACGCGTAAAAAGAATGTGTTTGAGTGGGGCGAGCCGCAGCAAACCGCGTTTGAACTAGCAAAGGAAGCGATTCAGCATGCTTTGGATTTGTGGCCAGTGCGAGACGGTGATGTTGATTTAAACGTGACTGTACAGGGTCCATATGCAAATTGGAGTTTATGGCAAAAACAGGGTAAAACAAAAGTGCCTTTGGGATTTTGGACGAAAAAGTTGCCTGACGCTGGTGAGCGTTATACACCCTTTGAGAAACAGTTACTTGCATGCTATTGGGCTTTGGTAGCTGCTGATCAATTGACATTAGGGCATGATGTTGTTTTGAGACCTGAGATTCCTATTATGCAGTGGGTCATGAGCTCTCCTAAAACTCACAGAATTGGACACGCATAAGAAACCAGTGTAATCAAATGGAAATGGTACATGCAGGACAGGGCTCGATTGGGTCCTAAGGGTACTGCGATGTTACACGAGCGGGTGGCGCATGCACCAATAGAAGAGACAGACAAAGATTGCCCCGTACCTATAGTACAGGAATCTCCTGTTCAGTGGGGTAAGCCGTTCAGCGATCTCTCCGTGGAGGATAGAATGCATGTATGGTTTACGGATGGTTCAGCATAGAGGCACTGGAAAGCAGTTTCGTACAACCCTGTCACGCAAAAATTGTTGAGTACAACTGGTGAAGGAAAAAGTAGTCAATTTGCAGAACTGTATGCTGTTTATCAGGCTTTGAAATAGGAGTTGCCAGGAACTTGTCACATCTACACGGATTCTTAGTCGGTTGCTAATGGTTTGACAGCATTGCTTCCTACGTGGTATAATCATGATTGGTATATCAACTCAAAGGAACTATGGGGAAAAGAATTGTGGAAAGAATTCTGGGATATATTGCCTCAAAGTACTGTCACAGTCTTTCATGTTGATGCTCATTCCTCTATTGACTCCATTGATAGATTCTTTAACGTCATTGCAGATGAAAAGTCTAAAATTTCTGAGGCAGTGGTGGACATGCAGGATTCTGACTTGGTTGGGTTGACGAGGTGGGCACACCAAAAAGCGGGTCACTTCGGAGAGAGAATTACTAGCAGTTGGGCTGCAGATAGAGGAATATGTCTTCCACTTGATTTATTAAAAACTGTCATTTTACAATTCCCTATTTTTTAGCATTCCCACAACGAGGGATACCACAGATAGTGAAAGGTCAATTACATTGAGGTAAGTCACCTGCACAGATTTGGCAAATAGATTACATAGGCCCCTTACCAATGAGTAAAAATTGTCAATATATATGTACTGTTGTTGATACCTTTTCAGGTTATTTAATTGCTTCCCCCTATAAACGTGCTACACAGATGAATACGCTTAAAACTCTTGAATTTCTTACATTATATTATGGCAGTCCTTTGCAGATTCAGTCAGATAATGCCTCTCACTTTAAGGGGAGGGTGGTTCAAGAATATTGTGCTCAACATAACATTGAATGGATTTTTCATATTCCTTATTACCCACTAGCTGCAGGTGTGATTGAGTGAATGAATGGCCTTTTAAAAGATCAATTGAAAAAGTTATCTGATGGTTCATTGCGTAATGGGAGAGATTATTTAACTGATGCTTTTCAGATTTTGAATAATCGACCTTTACTGAATTCTGACACACCTTTGATGAGAATGTTGTCCCCTTCTCTAAATTTCCAACCCCATACAGCTATGGCTACCATTATGTACTGGGAAATTACACCTGGAGCCTTGGCTCCACCTAGAGCGACTCCTGGAGCTGCTAGACTGGACTTACATCCTTTGAAGCAGCTTACCATAAAGCAGAGAAACATTGTCCTCATTGAAACTGGGATTGGTGTCCAAATACCAGTGGGACACTTTGGTCTAATTGCCCCACGCTCCGGTTTGGCCTTAAAAGGCATCCAGGTGCTCGGTGGTATAATTGATTTGGATTTTCAGGGTGAAATAAAAGTCATTTTATTGAATAGTGGTGACTCGGATTTGACAATCCGACTTGCAGATCGAATTGCCCAATTGGTCATTATGCCTGTTCTCAGTGGCGTGGTTCTAAAAGGGACTGCCCCAACACTGCTAACTGTACATGGAGAAAGAGGTTTTGGCTCAACTGATAAAAATCCTGGAGCCAGAGTGTGGGTCCAGTCACCTAATCCACCCCCTGAGCAGGCTGAAATTATTGCAACGGGCAACGACAACACCATATTAGTCATGAAACCTGGACAGGAAAAATGGGACACAGTCCCAGCTGATCAATGTTATCTTCGAGAATGAATGTTTTTGACTCCTTTTCTTTAGGTCATTGTGTGGACTGCTGCTGCAGGATGTGTCGTCGCTGGACTCCTTTCAGCATGGCGCGCTTGGGGCCAAGAAGGGTCGGGGAGGTTCCGGAGTGGATTGATCATCCGAGAGCGCAGGACAGACCGATCTTAAGTGACAATGTCAACGTCTGGGAGAATATCGCGCAAAGGATTTTGAATGTTTCGCATTTCTGTATGTCCAATATGAAATCTGTCTCTGACATGCTGTCGACATGTTTAGTGTCGATTCCAACTCCGACTGCTATTTTCATACATTCCTTCAACGTTACAGACATGGATCCTTATTCTATGATGAGTGACTTTTCAATATACGATTATTGTGCTTCTTGCACAGATTTAACAGAACTGGACACTCTACAAACTTTCACTATTGCTACCTATATTTTCACGGAAGGTGATATTTGCTATAATTTCACATGTGATTATCATTTGATAGGTAGATGTGTGCAGGCTCGATTGGAGAATGCCTCCACACTTTCCTCGCATGTGCGAATGTTGTGTCTCAGTCGTAAACCCAACATGTGCTTCTCAGTCCATAATTCTATGACTTGTAAACGCATTGTTCTTTCTACTAGTCACTTTTATAATGTGTTGCTACCTACTGGATGGCTCTTTTCATGTGGCAATACTTCTTGGTCCTACACTCCAGCGAACATTTCCGGTGGACCATGTGTTTTATCGAGATTAAGTTTGATGATGTTCTCTTTGTCCCCTTCAATGCATACTCGGACTGTGCCTGTCCCCTGTTGACTGAGGCCTGTGATTCTAGTTTGCACTTGCTTTACAAAACTGAATACATTAGCTTAGCTGCCTCAATTGTAGGTATTCCCGGTCTATCAATTTACAACTCCAGAGCAATCAACAAATTAGCCTGTTTTATGGTCAATTCTATTAATCATACTTCCATTGCTTTATCTGAATTTCTATTGGATGCTCAAGGTGAACACCGTGCTATTTTACAGAATAGAGCAGCAATTGATTATTTACTTTTGAAGCATGATCATGGATGCTCTGATTTTGAAGGTCTTCGTTGTTTTAATCTGCCTGACCACTCCAAGTCCATCCAGTCCCACATTAATCAGTTGCATGATTTGTCCCGGAAAGTTAGGCAAAATTTGGATCGGGGTTGGTTTGATTGGCTTCTTGGGTGGTTACCTGATTTACATTTACTTTGTCCCATTATAGGTGGCGTACTTCTGGTAGTTTGTTTTCTGATCGCCATCTGCTGTTGTATTCAATGTATTCCATCCCTTTTGAATATGTTTTGTCCGCGTGCTCTCTCACGGTCTGTTAGCTATGTTTCTTATTATTCTACTGCTGACTTACGTTCTGTTTAGTGTGGATATACGTTCGATGGTGTTGGACAATGGTCATGGGTGGAGTGTAGTGACCAAGGTATTTTCAACGATTGAACTAATTATGACCATTGCCCACCACCATCTCAGTATATTTTGCTGCTATTTAGGCATATGTGATTATAAAGCAGGGCTTGTCAATGTTCTTTCTGTTTCTGACTTTATCTCACTTAATGGCAGGGCTTGCCTACTTGCTTTGGCATGATCTTATGCCTTCCTGTATACTGCTTTTGCTCTTTTTCGGGCATAGAGGCCTATGCTCGAGTGACTCCATGTTCTAAGCTGTCGCTATTCTCCGAATCTCTTTGGGTGAGAGGTTATGTTTTAATTCCTACTTGTTATTCGCTACTCCTAAACTAGAGAGGACCGGTTCTTATCGGAGGAATGTGCTCACTTCGCGCCGGAGTCATAGCAAACGCCTGGCCAGCTGCTGTTATGCTCTCGGTACGAGATGGTACAGGAATCTGATGGGAAAGGTATGCGGAGTTTTCTAGAAGCTTCGATGGAGGGTTGCATTCTATATTATAGAAAGAGGCCCGAGAAAGTCTGAGATGCTGGTCTGGTGGTTTTGACGGTCTGGTGATACATCACGGTGCAGACGTGCAGTCGTGACTGTGGAACAGAGAGTCCTGACCGAGCCAGAGAGAGAGAGAGAGACGGGCCTTTCTCCGAATGCAAGATTACTAAGATCATGGTGAGGTGTTCCAATGATGCTTGTTATATGATTGTTTATGTCTAACTATTTCTTTCATTTTCAGGTTCTATATATATGTATACGTCAGTAATTGCTATTATATAAAATGTCTATTGTGATGTTTAGTTATTTCTTTCTTTTGTCATTCTATCATTGTGTAATAAAGAAACCCCAGAGCTTATGATTTGTCTGTATTCCTTGTGAGGGAAGGTCAGGCCCCTTTTTTACCAAGTGCTCATGGAGGGATGGGTAAGTTCCCCTCCAACGGGTAGTTGTCGATATGGGAGGGAAATCGGCTCCCAGCAGGGAAGTCTAAATTCTAAGTATTTCACCCCAGCATAGTGGAGGTATGTGTCCGTTCGCCGGGAGGCATTGTTCGCACTGAGGTGCGTTGTTCATGCAGTGGCACATTGCTCGCCGGGAGGCGTTGTTCGCACAGTGGTGCGTTGTTTGTGCAGTGGCACATTGTTCGCCGGGAGACGTTGTTCGCACAGCGGTGCGTTGTTCGTGCAGTGGCACGTTGCTCGCCGGAAGGCGTTGTTCACCGGAAGGTGTTGTTCGCACTGAGGTGCGTTGAATTGCTTTACATATCCTCCCAACTATGGCTCAGTATTTCTAGCTTTTAGTGTTATTCCTTTCTCAGGTAGGTATTCTAAAGTGTAGTGTTTTCATGAGTCCTGAGAGGGGCTGTGGTAAGTAATGGCCTGGTAACTGACAGAGGCACCAAAATATACAGAAAGACCATTCATTACACACGTAGACACGAACTAAGGTCTTTCACCATAGGGGAGATAAAATGGTCTAGTACATTGAGGTGTTCTCTAGGAGACTGTTTCTCTAAGACACGATCGGTCGTCCTGGCGACCACTGCTTATGTTTGTGGATTTTGGGTAGGTGGTGAAAGGTTGCTAGCTCCGTAAAATTCACAGTTCAAAAAAGTCCAATCCTCTTGTTCTAATGTTCCATCATTTCTCCATTTTGTTATCAATTCCTGGAAATCTGCTATGCTTTTTTCATATTGCTTTCTGTTAATGGGAGTTTAGTGTTCTTTTTTTTTCTCAACTGACCCAATGCCTCATCCTCATATTGTTTCTTGTTTAAGATCACCATGTTTCCCCCTTTGTCTGAGGGTTTAATTATGATCGTGTCATCCTCTTTCACTTTTACTACTGCTTCCCATTGTTCTTTTGTTAGATTTCTTTTACTTCCATGAAATCTTTTCTCTTATAATTTCTTTAGATCTTCGACTACAGTCTTCTGGAAAGCATCTATCCCATCATGTGGTGTTTGAGGGATCATCCTTGACTTCTCCCTCAGATTGCTTTTGCAACATCTTTGTGTTATGCCTGTCTCTTCAAGCATCTGCATTGCACCACCTTCCATATCTCTCTAGAAGCTTGAGTCGTCATCCAACTCGTGGAGAGTATAAATTGCCTTTACTTCTGCGCTCAGGAGCTGATCCAAGGGTTCCACTCCCTCAATTGGTGTACCTTCTCTCCTTCTGGGATTCAATTTGTGTATTTTCATGATATGGAAGGTGAAAAAGCAATCTGAGGGTGAAGTCAAGGGTGTTTCCTTTGAACACCACATGAAGGGATAGATGCTGTACAGGGGACTGGAATCGAAGATCTAAAGGTCCCTAAACGCGTTTTCTCCATGTTAATTTCCATAGGAAGATTTGTGACAAGCTACAGCCCGAACTGCTGAACAGAATTACCCCAAATGTGGCAAAAAGGTAGAGCTTGGTTTAGAAAGCGACTTATTTTTTTTAAATGGTGTAAATCCGTTTAGTAGTTTTTGAGAAATTTAAAAAATAAGAGTCAAAAAATCAATTTCCCATAGGAAACTTTGTGCAAGGCTACAGCCGAAACTACTGAACGGAATTACCCCAAATTTGACAGAAAGGTAGAGCTTGGATTAGAAAGCAAACTTTTTTTAAATGGTGTAAATCCGTTCAGTAGTTGCTGAGAAATTAGAAAAATAAAAGTTTCAATATCTGGGCGGAGCGTAAGGCCCACGCACGAGCTTCACTGTGATTGGCTGCTAGCACTCCAAACCAGTAAGTGTTGGCAGCCATCTTGTGGCTCGGTAGAAGCGAGTTACCCGAACAGAGAAACAAAGGTATAAAACAAGCGAAGGGGGCAGGGTAGCAACACCCTGACCCCGTAGGCCTGCTCAGGGGGTCCCAGAATGACCCCCAGGGCCGCTATAAGCATTTTTGTATTTGTATTTTAAGCAGGTCCTTTGGTGGGCTAGGTTCCAGGGACATTTCTTAAAAAATAATAGCAGGGGTCCGCAAGGGTCCGTGCAGCCCCTGGGCTTCACTCAAGTAGGGAGGGGGGTTGCACGGCCCGCCTCTTGTAGCCCTCTATGTGCTTATAACTTTGGTGTTGTTTGACGAATCTTTACGAAATTATCCAAAAAGTTTCTCTTTTTTTGATTAGCGCCTATATTTAAAGTTTGGGGTGAATGGTGTAGGAGGGGCTGAGAAAAAAGGGGGTCCCAAAACGTGTTTTCTCCATGTAATTTCTATGCAAAACTTTACAGAAGACTACAGGTGAACCTGCTAAACGGAATTATGCCTAATTTGGCAGGGAGAAAGGTGATAGTCCAGAAAGCCCGCTTTTGTTTAAATGGTGTAAATCCATTCAGTAGTTTTTGAGAAATATCAAATTTTACAGATATCGATATTTGAGAATTCTGACATCTGATTGGCTGAGGGGTTCCAAGCACGAGCTTGCGTTTCATTGCCTGTGAACGGTTGAAACCAAAAAGTGTTGGTAGCCATTTTGTGATTCAGTCAGTCAGGTCGCATCACTTTGTGTAGAAGCCATCGGGTCCATAGTTTTACCTCTGTGAGGCAACACTGGTGTCTGTGTGAGATATCCCTTTCACGCTGCCTTTACTCATATCACCAGGTCGCGGCTATGCCTTTAGAAGCCCATCTGTCGGCTTGGAGCTCTGTGAGTCAGTCTGTCGGTACGATCCCCTACACTACCCAAAGACTATCAAAACACCACTGCACTGTCATAAACTCTAAAACACAACCCCAGCACAATCCCCTACACTACCCAAACACCACTGCATTGTTATTAACCCAAAAACACTACTCCAAGCAGGACCCACTACACTACGCAAACACCACTGCACTACCCTAAACCCTAAAACACTATCCCCAGTATGACCCCCTACAGTACCCAAACACCACTGCAGTACCCTAAACCCTAAAGCACTATCCCTAGCACGACCCCCTACAGTACCAAAACACCACTGCACTACCCTAAACCTTAAAACACTATCCCCAACATGACCACGTACACTACAAAACACCACTGCACTACCCTAAACCCTACTCCCAGTACGACCCCCTACACTACTCAAACGCCAGTTCTACCCTAAACCCTAAAACACTATCCCCAGCATGACCCCTTACACTACTCAAACACCACTGCACTAGGCTAAACCTTAAAACAGTACTCCCAGCATGACCCCTACACTACACAAACACCACGGCAGTACCGTAAACACTAAAACACTACTCCCAGCACGACACCCTACAGTACACAAACATTACTGCACTACCATAAACCCCAAAATACTACTGCCAGCATGACCCCTTACACTACGCAAACACTACTACATTGTCATAAACTCTAAAACACTACCCCAGCAAGACCCCTTCACTACAAAAACACCACTGCACTACCTTAAACCCTAAAACACTACCCCCACCGCGACTCCATAAAGTACACAAACACCACTGTGCTACCTGTTTTCTGCGGCGGTGCGGCCTTTTGAATGCGCGGGCGGGGCCACGTCGGCCAATGGACGTGCGCAACACTACCGAGGTAGTGCTCGCGACGGCCGTTGGCCGCCGAACGCATACAAGGGGTTCAATCCTAAAAGACTACCCCCAGCATGACCCTCTACAGTACCCAAACACCACTGTACTACCGTTATCCCTAAATCACTACCCCAGCATGACCCCCTACACTACACAAACACCACTGTGCTACCCTAAATTCTAAAACACTACTCCCAGCATGATCTCCTAACCTACACAAATACCACTGCGCTACTCTAAACCCTAAAACACTATTCCCAGCACAAACCTCCAAACACTACACAAACACACTGCACTACTCTAAATCCTAAAACAGTACCCGCAGCACAACCCCCTACAGTACACAAACACCACTGTACTACCCTAAAGCATAAAACAGTACCAGTCCGTCAGCTCGCAGGTCTGCGTCTGCGAGCCGTCGTGTCCCTAGCTGTAAATGTGCGAGCCAGTCCGTTAGGTCATAGGTGTGTGTCTGCTAGCATGGTCGTTGGCCCGTTGGTGTCCCTTTGTGAGTTAGACCCGAGCTCTCCCTCTGCAAGCCAGCATGCTGCTGTGCGTTTGAGAGCCGATGGCTCGTAGCTCTCCCTGTGCGAGCCGAGCCGACGGGCCACAGCTGTCACTCTGTGAACCACTATTGGGAATATATCCTTTTGCAAGCCGAGGGGCCGTAGCTCTCTCTGTACGAGCCAGCCAGTCAGCTCACAGGCCTTCCTCTACAAGCCAGCTCGCCGGCTCGCAGCTCACCTTCTGCGAATTACCGGTCAGCTCGCTGCTCTTCCTCTGCGAGCCGTCGAGCCCGCATTTGTAGCTCTGCAAGCTAATACTGGAAATTTACCAGAGCTCTCTCTCTGCGAGATACCCCCTTCACGCTCTCTCTCCCCACATCACCGTTGTGCAAATATCCCTTTACAAGTGGACAGTCCACACCTCTCCCTATACTAGTCGGCCTGTAGCTGTTCCTCTGTGTTCCAGGCCACAGCTCTATCTCTATGAGCCAGCCAGTCGGTTCACAGTTCTTCCTCTACGAGCCAGCCCACTGGCCCGCTACTGTTCGTCTGTGAGCCAGCCGGCAGCTCTCTGTCTACGAGCTAGCCAGTCGGGTCGCAGCTCTTCCTCTACGATCCAGTCCGCTGGCTCACAGCTGTACCTCTGCGAACCACTGTGGGCTTGCATCTCTTTCTCTGTGATCCAGCTCGCAGTTGTACCTCTGCAAGCCAACACTGGAAACATACCGAAAGCTGTTTCTCTGCTAGATACACCCTTCATGATCCCTCTGCTCATATGAGCGTCCCACACCTATGCCTTTGCAAGCCGACGGCGTGCACCTTTCCCTATAGTAGTTGGCCCGCAACTGTTCCTGCGCGAGCTGGCCCACAGCTCTCCCTAAGCAAGCCAATGTGCCCCAGCTGTTCGTCTGTGAGCCGGCTCGCAGTTCTTTCTACAAGCCAGCCAGTCAGCTCGCAGTTCTTTGTCTATGAGCCAGCCCGCCGGCCCGTAACTGTTCATCTGTAAGCTGGCCCGCAGCTCTCTCTCTACGAGCCAGCCAGTCAGCTTGCAGGTCTTCCTCTACGAGCCAGCCCGCTGGCTCACAGCTCTCCCTCTGTGAACTACTGGTAGGCTTTCAGCTGTTTCTCTGTGAGCCAGTCCACAGTTGTAACTTTGGAAGCCAACACTGGAAATATATCGCAGCTGTCTCTCTACGAGATACCCCCTTCACGCTCCCTCTCCCCACATCACTGTCCCGCAGCTATGCCTTTGCAAGCCGACGGCCCACACCTTTACCTATAGTAGTCGGCCCGCAACTGTTTCTGTGCGAGCCGGCCCACAGCTCTTCCTTTGCAAACCAATGTGCCACAGCTGTTCCTCTACAAGCCAGCCAGTTGGCTCGCAGTTGTTCCTCTAGGAGCCAGTCTGCCGGGCTGCAACTGTTCCTCTGTGAGTCGGCCCGCAGCTCTCCCTGTATGAGTCAGCCAGTCAGCTCACAGTTCTTCCTCTACGAGCCAGCCCGCCAGCCCGCAACTGTTCCTCTGTGAGGCAGCCCGTACCTCTCCCTCTACGAGCCAGTCAGTCAACTCGCAGGTCTTCCTCTACGAGGTAGCCAGCCATCTCGCAGCTCTCCCTGTGCAAACCATTGTTTGCTTGTAGCTGTTGGTCTGCGAGCCGTCAGGCCTGCTATTGTACCTCTGCAAGCCAACACTGGAAATATACAGTAGTTCTTTTTGCGAGATATTCCGTTTATGCTCTGTCTTCTGACATCACCGGTCACAGCTATCCATTTGCAAGGCAGAGGCCCATACTTTTCACTACAGTGGCCCATAGCTCTCCCTCTGCACGCCATGCAGTCTAGTAATCCTGCTGTCAGTTCCATGCAGTTCTCTAATCATCCATTCAGCAGGATCTACTTACTCTACATCAATATCTAAGTACTTATAAATTCACCATACCCTCTGTTTGCAGCACTGTAATCATTTTAATTACTAGTCATGTACTTACAGATCTAATATTGCTCCAAGAGACATGGAATATGAAACCGGTTCCAATTCTGGGTTACAGAGGACATTACATTTTAGCAGAAAAATTCTCGAAGTTCGGGCATCCAAGGGGAGGTTTATCATTTTTCGCAACAGTAAAATATGACTGGTCCACAGAAGAACTAGATGTGGGAGAAAACTGGCTGCAAGCGTTAAAATTGACTGGTAAACACCATATTAATAGGTTAAACTGGCAATTACTAATAGTTAATATATACATTCATTCCGACAGAAAGTTACAGAATGCGAAATTTCTAACACTGGTAAACTTGATCAAGGTGTTACAAAAGACCCAAGTATTTAAGGAACAGTGGTTCAGGGGTGGCCTAATAAGGTCCTTGAGAGAATATCTGCAGTGTATAATTAATTAACACTTAGGGAGCTTGAGGTGTAGGTAGACATAAACTCATTAGTTTATTCTCATTTTTTAGCATATAAAAAAATATATATCAAAGACGTTTCAGGTGCTCATATTGGTGACAAAGTGCAGAACGTGACATAAGTGAACATAGTGAAGACGAAAGAACACGTCACACAACAACAAGGTATAAACCACATAAATATATACAGTAGAGTGGGGGTATTTCCTTGGATAGGTCGACGGCGTTTCGATCTATAGTGATTTTAGATCATCCTCAGGACTGATGAGCTTCCTGAAATCTCCAAATGAATTGGTGGGCGTGATAAATCAATTCAAGATTAAAACGGAGTCCTCGAAAAATACAGCGGTCAGATTTCTTATCTGATTTTCTATACAATTATAATCCATCGGTCATTGTGACAGTAGTACTGCAGTGGTGATTAAATATTCGCTTGAGTCGAATTTAAAGTTCTATGATTTTGGATCGGTTAAAATTAATGATGGTATGTAGGTCTCTGGAGTAAATTTTAATAAGCCCGTGGTCCGTAGTTGGAGGTCCGAAGGGCGGCTCACTTGCTTCTGAGGAGAAGGGTTCGTCCTCGAAACAAATCGCCTCGACTTAATCAGGGCGATTCGGGAGCTGCAGGGTGGAGTCCGGTCGTCTCGTTTCCTCGCTGCTCTCACAGCTCTCACCTCAAGCTCCCTAAGTGTTAATTAATTATACACTGCAGATATTCTCTCAAGGACCTTATTAGGCCACCCCTGAACCACTGTTCCTTAAATACGTTTTCACCCCAGGTTCGCTTTATGGGGTACCCTTGTTCTCAAAATATACAAAAGACCCAAGAGCACAGTAATCTGATAATTTTGGGAGATTTTTTTGTAACCTTTTATTGTTTAAAACACAAAGAAACAAAACATCGAACAAACAAGCAAGACAATACAGTAATAATACAGCCATTAGGTCTGCGCTCAAGGAGGACGGGAGAAACATGATAGCAGGAGAAAGGAGTCTTCGATTACAGATGAGGGGAGGGAGGCAGAGGCAGAATTGCATATGAACAGCACAATATACCACAGCTAGAAGGAATGCAGGTCAGGGCGACTGGGAAGGACTCGGGAGAGCGGTGAGCGGAGGTGTACAAATATCTCCACGGTGTGAGTTCCAAGGGTTCCAAATCTTCCCCCATTTTTTAGGCCTGCCTCTAGCGATATACACTGTTTTCTCTCGAAACATGCACCAGTCCAGACTCTCTTTCCAAGCAGTCACAGTAGGCGGCCTTGGGGATCCCCACAACTGGGCGATATCCCTCTTCGCAAACATATTGGCCAGTGTCACCCACCGAAGCTGCGACACGTCATAGTCATTTGGACCCCATACATTCAACAAACATTCTCGGGCTTCCGGCATCATCACAACACCAGTAACGTCATCCATAATCTCATGTATACGTTTCCAAAATCGCACCACCTCAGGGCATTCCCATATAATATGGAGATAGGTGCCAAGGAGACCACACCCACGCCGACACATGCCATCCGTAGAGAAACCGATATGGATCAGACGGGGACCAGTGACATAGATTCTGTGGAGGATCTTGAGTTGGACCAGACGGAGGAGGGCCGGAATCGCCACCTCCTTGGGAGAGGAGATCGCGGACTGCCAGTCCTCATCATCCAGTTCAATACCATCAGCAATCCATGCCTCACAGAGGCGATCGAGCAGACTCATTCGGTCATTAATCATTTTCTTATAGAACAGTTAGATAGTACTATCCGGCACATTGCCATCTAGTATACGATCTTCGAGGGGGGAGGAATCCGGAATAGCACTACCCACTGGCAACACTGAGTTCAGAGCATGACGTACCTGGATATAACGAAATTTTTCCCTGTCACTCAGCTTATACTCTATTTGCAGTTCCGAGAAGGCCTTAACCTTTCCTTTAACCCAGAGATCACGCACTTTACCAATACCTATCATGTCCCACTTATCAAATCCCTTCGTCCGCCATAGGCCACCCAGCTTCGCAGAGGCATAGAGCGGTGTCGCTCCCGTTAATTTATCACTCCAGCCCATAGCCGCCGTCGCGCTATGCCATACCCGCACAGCTATAGCGGTAGGTCCCGTGAGTAGCAAACGGGATGATCCCGAATAAAGTGTCCTATAGTAATCACCACCCGGGAGCAGCCACTTGTCCATTTCAAATGCTGGGTTCAACGCCGGGCCATACATCCCATGGTTGATAGCAGCTAGGTGGGAAGCCCAATAGTATCTACGAATATCCGGGAGCGCAATACCGCCATCATACCAGGGGAGTGTCAATTTCGGTAGAGCTATGCGTGAGCGTCCATCCCATATTAGTTGCCTCTGTAACGATTCTACTTCCCGAAAATATTTCGACGGGATGACATCAAAACTATTCTGGAGGGCATATAGGAACCGCGGTAAGGACATCATCTTAAAAAGAGCCGCACGCCCTAGGGGAGACAATGGTAATTTACGCCAACGCGCTACATCGGAGCGTAACCATTGGATGGGGGGAGAAAATTACGTTCATAGCGAATCGCCGGATCCATAGAGACAAACACACCCAAGTACTTAAAGCCAGACTGCGACAACTGGATGGGACAGCCCCTCGGCAAACGAGGGACATAACCCGCAAGCACATAAATGTAGGATTTCGACCAATTAATGATAAGGCCCGAGTTCTTCCCGAAGGAGTTAAGTACGTCAAACAATACATTAAGCGATTTTTGGGGAGATGTAAGGTATAATAAAATATCATCCGCGTATAAGGAAATGCGATCCTCAAATTCCGGCGTCCAGCGTATACCTTTCATCGAAGGTTCCCACCGCAGCCAAGCGGCGAGAGGCTCCAACGCCAAAGCAAAGAGGAGAGGGGACAACGGACAACCCTGTCGCGTGCCCCTCCCAAGAGTAAAAGGTACGGAGACGCGGCAATTAACCACCACCTGGGCTAGTGGTGTTTCATACAGGAGTTTGACCCAACCAATTAAACCCGCGCCGAATCCAAACTTGGCGAGTACCCCCCAGAGATAAGACCACTCGATTGTATCAAAGGCCATCGTGGCGTCCAAGGACGCCAAGATGGCCGGTTCACGCAGCGTCGGGGCCCTCGCGAGAACACCATGCAGACGTCGCAAATTTAATGCCGTGTTACGGTGCGGGATAAAACCCGATTGATCCGGATGAATCAGGTCACCAATAACCGTAATCAGACGATTAGCAAGCAATTTGGCAAGGATCTTGGGTTCCGCATTTAAGAGCGAAATGGGTCTATAAGACGAGCAGCGATCTCGTGGTTTACCCTCCTTATGGATCACCACAATGGTCGCAAGACGCTGATCTCTAGGGAGGGAGCCATTATCTCGCGCAGCCAAAAACATATCACGGAGATAGGGAGCTAAAGTATCAGGGCGTAACTTATACAGTTCCACAGGAAGGCCATTGGGACCCAGAGCCTTGCCGGAGCGAAGGGAGCGAAGCGTGAGAGCCACCTCATCCACCGAGGGCGTGGCATCCAAGCTATCATGATCCGAGTCCGACAAACATGGGAGTGCTATGTCTCGAAGCATCAAGTGCGAATCCCCCTCGGGCCTGTCGGACACTGAGGTATAGACCCCTCGAAAATAATCAGCAAAGCATTCAACAATTTCAACAGGATCAGTTACACTCACACCACCGCATGTCTCAATCACTGGAACCACCCGATTCGCTCTCTCCCTTCTATCCAGCCAGGCAATCAATTTTCCTGCTTTATCACCCACATCATAGAGCCGTCCCTGCTGTTCCCTACTCATCGTCTTTGCCGCATCAGTAACCAAAGTTTTATATTCTAATTGTTTAAGGCGGAGGACATGTAATGCTTCTCGAGACACCTCCCGCTCCAATGCTGTCTCAAGGTCTGTGATTTCAGTCTCGAGCTGGACAATTGCCTCATTCTTACATTTCTTGGCACACCCCACCAGAGACAATGCCTGTCCCCTGATCACGGTCTTAAAAGCTTCCCACAACATGACAGGCGAGGATACAGAACCAGCATTCTCAGTAAAATACAGATCAAATGATTTAATCAATTCCGTGCGAGTCTTGGGGTTGAGGAGATACCAGGGGTTAATCGGAGCCACCCTGCCTTCGGCCCCGATGCTAAGCTTGAAGTGAAACCAAATAGGGGAATGGTCCGATATACCCCGGGCCAAGTGCCTAATCTCTCCAATCGAGGGGGACAGTGCCGCCGGTATCAGGATATAATCCAATCTAGAAAGACTACCATGAGCTCCCGAGTGGAAAGTAAACTGTGTTTGCTCTGGATGCATTAGTCTCCAACAGTCTATGAGGCCCAATGTTTCCAGGAAGTCACCCAACCAGGATTGCGCAGCAGGAAGATCTCGGGGGGGATATCGGTCTGTCCTGCCAGAAATGACGGAGTTAAAATCACCACCCAGTATCAAAACACCCTCCGGGAGACCCAGAACCATCCGCCCCAGGTCCGTAAACGTCGTGGATTGTAAGCCCTGGGGGACATAAACTGACACCATCGAGAGCGGTTTTCCCTCCCACCGCCCGATAAGTGCCACATAGCGACCACTGGCATCAAGGATCACATCGTCAACCTTGAGAGGGAGGGAAGCCCTAAGCAGAATACCCACTCCCCTAGAACTAGATGTAAATCCAGAATGGGCAGCAAGACGATAACCCCGTCTATTAAGAGCGTGGCAAGTGTTTCCTATCAAGTGTGTCTCTTGTAGCAAAACGACATCAGGCGAAAGGCGCCGCAACTGCTGCATAACCACCCCTCTCTTTATGCGATCACCCAACCCATTCACATTCCAGCATAATACCCTCAACCCTCTACCCCCCATCCAGATCCACAATGAACTCCCATCGCAAAACGAGCATCACACCAATGTCAAAGATAATGAAAGTACCTTGCCTTGAAGAAAAAAGGACAAACAATCCCAGAACATGTCCCTCCCTCCCCCCAAGGTTCCCAACACAACTCCCCCCCACCCTGCACCCCTGCACCGACTCACAAGCCACCCCAATTTGCAGTGTGCCTGTCGCCCTAGCAATTACAAACAATGAACTAATCTACACAAAGAAAACCCCAGAGGAGGAAAGGGTCCCGCCATCCCCGCTACCTCCGAAGATACAAATGGAATGATCAAAAAAAGTCAGTGAGCTTCGGCTGGTCACGTTGAATAGTGTTCCAGACACAGGCACAATAATCAGTCTTGATCCATCAGTCCCCCTTCAGCACCACCAGCATGTTCCTGGCCAGCACGGCGAGTCGGCAAAGTGTCCAGCCAATCACTCGCTTCCTCAGGCCTGACAAAGAAAAATGTTCGATTGTCATATTCAACACGCAGTAGGGCCGGGAATAACATAGCATATTTTAGTCCCATGTCTCTTAGTCGCTGTTTCACACCTTGAAATCCCATACGTTGTTTCTGGACCGATTGTGAGAAGTCCAGATAAAAATTCACAGCGGCGTTCTCGAACTGCGTAGGGCCGCTTGTCCGTGCCGCCTGCAAAATGGCGTCGCGATCTCTAAAGTTGAAGATCCATGCGATAATCGGACGGGGAAGGCGGGCTTCGCCTGTCCCCCTGGCACTCTGTGCGCACGTTCGATAGCAAAGAATTTGCTCAGGCCCTTTGGTGCAAGATGATTAAGAATGATGTCCTCCACTCGAAGATCAGTGAACTAGAATCTTCTGGGACCCCAATAATACGCATGTTATTGCGCCGTGCACGGCCTTCAAAATCCTCCAAGCGACAAGCAAAAAAGTCATTAGCAGATCTAACATTGCGCACTTCAGTTTGCAAGTCGGACACATCCGTGATAAGGCTGGATGTCTTCAGGTCCAATGACTTCACTTTTTCATTCGTCTTGGCCAGATCAGTTCGAATGAGGTTGACGTCAATAGCCACTGTGTCCAACTTCAGAGCCAAGGTTTCATACTGCTGGCCAATAGAAGACTGAATACCAGCAATGGTGCCCAAAACAGAGGGCCCTGTACTTCTCCGTCCGCTCTTACTACCCTATACCCCTCAGCGCAATCTGCATTCCCTAGGGCAATATCTGGTAGTGGTTCCCCGTATGAAATTCTGCCGTCTCGGGGGTCGCTCCTTCAGAGTTTTGGGAGCAAAACTCTGGAACTCCCTTCCCCTAAACATTCGTCGCCTTGACAATCTGTCTGCTCTCCGCAAGGCAATTAAAACCCACCTATTTCCACAGCTTTAAGCCTTCGGCCTCCCCCTACCCCTCTCAGTAGGTTATGCTATGGTTTCTCAGCGCAGGGACGCCCCGTTGCTGGGGCAGCTGTTGCGCTTCAACAAACTCGTAACATAACATAACATAACATAACATCACGTCTTGTAGTGTTAAGTCCGCCAACACAGCAGGATCGTCGACAACCTCCTCCCGGGTCGTAGGTGCGCCGCCAGGGGATCCTTTAGAAAGTGTATAGCGATCCATGACATTCGTCTGGGTTGAACCTCCACGGATAGTGTTCTTGACCTTCCGTTTCTCACCTTGCCCATCATGGCGAGTCGGGTGCCCCGGAGGGAGGCTTGGGATCTGGTCCAAATGGCTCCTTAAAATTCACACACGAGAATACAGGAGGCAAAGGTGAGCCAGGTGGAGTCCACAGCCAAACAGTCACCCGCTCGAAACTCAATGAGCCGGCATCGGGGCTCGTCCGATCAACAGATACACCGCATATATGAGGCAGTGCACTGAAGAAACGAAACCGAAAGTGAAGTGAGGCTGTGGTCTGATCCCCTCAAGCCGTTGTTGTTAAATTACGACCCGGGCACTGCTACAACTCAAGGTCCAGGCTGTTCCATGGAGAAGGCCGCAAATTTCAAGACGGCAAAACTCGGGGACCCTGCATCCGATTTTGACCCAAAAACCTGCTAGTACATCAGCCGGGTTGTGTCTTCAATGACCTTCCATCAAATCAGGATATTGTCCAGGATAAATGCGGGAGGCAGCGAGGGTCCTCGGGAGCCCTGTGCTCACGCAGCCATCTCGGATGCACGCAAAGCTCCTCCCCCTAATTTTGGGAGATTTTAATAGTAATTTTATAAACTGTAAACAGTCCAGAAGTAAGAGGAGGGATACCCTGGGAATTAAATCAACAATCCCAGATCTGGAAGCTCTAGGTTTAATCACCTTGAACGGTATTGCAACTGGAGATAGACAAGCGGCCACCACGTTTCTGAGTGGAAAGAGTCAATAATTACTTCTTTCCTAAAATAAAGAGCTTTCAAATTTGCCCATGGCCAGAAAGCGATCATTTTCCACAGATAATGAAAATTAACATCACTTTAGCTCAAACACAAATATTAAAGTCTCTGGCAAAATTTCCAGAAAAATATAATCTGGGGAAACTGAAGTGGCAAGGACAAGACACAAACATAATAATGGAAGCAATCCAGGATTACGTTCCGACGCTAGGGACACACAAAGACATAGCGTTAAAAATGTGGGCACTTTTGGGGCAGTTTCTCATTCATAAATTTCCAGCAATTCCAGGACGACAAATGAAGAAAGATGCCCAGGAGGAGCCATGGTTTAACAACCAACAGCGAGATCTTAAAAGGATCATTACCAGAGAGGTGCGCCTCCGTGCAATGGCAGCAAAAACAGGGAAAAAAAACTTAACAGCAAACTAAAGGAAATGCGGAAAAATACAAGAACATTTAAGGGCGGTAAACAGAGAGTATAAAGATTCAATTTGGAATAAACTACTATGGGCAAGCAAACTGCCAACTAGCAGGGAATTCTGGGGTATAATTAATAATCTGACAAAGAGCTCAAGACAACGGAATAGGAGAAGATACTTGGATTAAATATATTCAAAACATGTACAATAAATTGGACTATAACCGCATTAATGCAGCCACGATCTTAAAAGAACCCGGAGGAGAACATCTTAGTCCCCAACCACTGGAAGGCCATTCTCAACAAATGCTAGAGATCAGCAGTAACGTATTAGAAAATCTCGTCAATACCAAACAATTGAAAGGAATAATAACAAAATTAAGGACGGAGGGGCAGCAGGACCAAATGGGCTACCAAATGCTCTTTTCAAGAACACACCTGAGTTTTGGGCAAATTATTTCACACCCCTTTTCAACTACATTTACAATCAGAAGATCGTACCAAGTTCCTGGAGAGGGAATATAATCCACCCTATATTTAAAAATGGCATTTACAGCAAGCCAGAAAATTATCGATTGATATCCCTGATTGACGTAGAAGCCAGTTATACGGATCATGTCTACTTATTCACCTACAAGAATGGATGAATGAGAAGAATATAACCCCAAAGTTTCAAACAGGTTTCAGATCTGGAATGGGAACAACTACAAATTTGACAACTTTGGCTCTTTTGAGCGAGAAAGTACTAAAAAGGAAGACAAAATTATTTGCATGCTTCGTGGACCTGAAAGATAGAGTAACTAGAACTCGACTTTGGAATAAATTAAAAACCTGGGGGCTACTGATCAATCTATTGGACGCAATGATTGCCCTCTACACGGAAACTTGGGCCAGAGTGAAACTAGTCGACGGAAGTAGAGTATCCGCAAGAATATAGACTCAGCGCGGCTTAAAACAAGGCTGCGTCCTGGCACTGAGCTTGTTCAATTAGTTCTTAGCAGACATAACCGAGCATATACAATCAGCAAAGAGCCATCCACCAATGTTGGCCAAAGAGCCTATACAGTTTTTACAATATGCGGACGACATGGTAGTGCTAAGTCAGAGTCCGATTTAGCTGCAAAGAGCAATGAACAGCTTAGTACTTTATCTGGACAAGGAAAATCTAGAGTTAAATAAAAAGAAAACAAAGGTGGTGCGTCTAGTTGACCCCAAGAATAATAAGTTTAAATTGTATGTCAAGGGAGATCAAGTGGAAGAGCAAGCCCTCCTATAAATATCTAGGTATAAAACTGGGGCGCAGTATCACATACAAGGACTACAAACAGGATCTAAGTGCTAAAGCCCAATCATTCATTTTTGCATTTCGACTGCTGAATAAAAAATTGAGCTGTCTGGCTTATACTCACCTCCTAAAAGTGGTGGCAGCACACATTTTACCAACTCTGTCTTATGGTTTAGAAACATGGCATGGCAAAGAGGCAGAGTTATTGGACAAGCTCCAGACCAAGATATACAAAGCCGTCTTTAATATTCCCAAGTCAACATTCCCAGCACAGGTACAGCTGGAATTTGGCCTTCAAAATCAGAGGTTCCGGAGCATGAATTCTTTTGCAAAGCTCTGCCATAAAATTCGATCATCAGAGCCGGGCACACTGAATAACCTATTCTGGGATGAGATAAAAGCACAAATGGTGCAAGAAGTACCTACATCTTAGGGAGCATATTTGAGGAAATCACTAGTGGAGCTAGAGACCCAAGTAGTATGGGAGAGCATGGGAGAAAAGTCTACATTTAATAAAGTCATTAAGCTGTCAGCCAAGAAGAAATCGTTCCTGGAAGACAAAAACAAGTTGTCCAAACGACGCCATGCATGGACAGTAATAAATGCCTATACTCATACAAAACCCCAAGCCTACCTAGCAGCCCATTTCAGCTCCAAGATAAAAAAGGGCTTTATTTACTATCGGATGGGAATCCATGACTCGAAGGACTTAATGCCATCTTGGAAACGTAACTATCAATTAGAGAACTGTTGACTATGTGGTTATTTGGACTAAACACTAATACATCTGTTGTGTGTGTGCCCAGCTGTAAAGGAACTAAGGAAATCCTCTTTAAAATCGATTTTTAATGAGCTACATACTTGCACATGCAGACAAGCTGTGATCAGATGGATGGAGGGCTCATCAATCATTCTGTCTTGTCGAGGGGTAAAATATCTTGCCCAAATCAGGAAACTACTCCGACAAGCAGATCAAGCGACTATGAACACTGGTTGAAAAACAAACATAAAGCGTGATTATAGGCTGTTCGGACATTTAAGGTTATAAAGTACTAGGCACTTAGAAGCCATTTAAACCGGTTGGTTTGTTTAAATTTGACGTTTTTTTATCTATCAGCGCTAGCAGCAAATCCCCAACTATGAGCAAATTGCAGTTTGTGATAATGACATCTTTTTATGTTAGTGGAATACAAAAAGGCATTTTTTGATTTTAGCTAAACAACTTTGTATTTAAAATTGTTATCATGAACCAATGATGCTTTTATGTGATTTCACGGTTTTATCGTGACACTTGTTTTATGCAATTTTGTAATGATTTTAAATAATCACGCAATAAACTACTACTAGAGACTAGAGACATTGCCCTTATTTAGGCATAGAAATCCAGACCTTATTTAGGCATTGCTCATTCTAACCAAATACAGGCATGGCTACTTACATTGTTCACTGTTCATCTACGCCACAATGAGTTCTTGGAAAACCAGACTCTTAAGCCTTTAGGACTTCCCTTTGCTTGGATATTGATTTCTCCAAGAACTCCTTTTTTGTGCATGAACATCTATTCCTCAGGGGTTCATTCATGACGTTCTTATGCCCGACTTTTACATCAATACTGGCATTCCTGAACACCTTCAAGATATAAATATACTTTCACTTGCTATTGCAAGGCACGGTGCGTTTTGGCTACCTACTTGCACGACGCGGTTCGCCAAAGCAAGTCACGAAGGAAGTCAAGTCCCCAACTGACGCACTGACCAGACGCTGTCATCATCCTTGCCGAGAATCCAGCTCCAGTGTTTCTGACTCCCCTTGCGGGGTGTTAGAGATTGAGTCCCGGGAAAGAGATACCAACCTCTCTCATTCTAAGGTATGGAGCTGATCAGAGCCTAGAGAAACTTTTGGCAGCTTTTGCCATAACTAAACCAGACCAAAATAGCACCTACTTATTCCCTCATACTAGACTTAGGTTAGGTACACTGGTGTAGGATTATTTTAGAAGCACCAATTGAGTATTTTAGCCTGTGTTATTTATGTATGTATTTTAATGAATATATGTCATAGCTGCAAGACATGCTATTACAGTATTATTTTATCTTACTGCTAACGCTGTACATTTTATACTTCACATTCTGTCTTACGATTGTAGCAGTTCACATCTCTTGCATGAGAAATAAGACTGTTCAATAAACCCTTTTTATTGACCAGTCCCATAAACTCAAGGTCAGAAAAAAACTGGAAGGAATTAAAGGAATATCTTCATCTCTTCAATTAATATAGAGCAGATACTGCATTTTAATTTTCTACACTTACTGACGAGCATTTAGTGTTGGGCACAGTGATTGCGACTGCTGAAAAAAACTGGAAGGAATTAAAGGAACATCTTCAGCTCTTCAACTAATATAGAGCAGACACTGTATTTTTTTTTTCTACATTTACTGACAAGACTTCTGGTGTTGGGCTCAGTGATTTCTACTGCTGGGACTACGACGCCGTGGTGCTGAGTGTCCGTCACTCACAGACTCTGCCTGCCTACACCCCGTTTTCGCTCTGCACTGCTACGTTCTCTGATTCAGGCTCTGATTCAGGCTCTGATCCAGGCTCTTGCTATCGCTGCCATTTTGCCACTTTTGCCACTAGTCTGCATGGCTGCTGGCCTGCTGTTTCTGCCTCTGCAGCTCAACCCCCCCACTTTCATGAGCGGATAGCGGGGGGCGTGGTGGTAGCGGCGGTGGTGGATGCAGTGGGTGCAGCAGCAAATGTAGTTGAAGTGTGCTGGAAGTGTGGTGATCTATGCCCTAGGCAGTGTTGCAGGGATCATTGAGCATTGAGCAGCAGTGCAGTAGTTTATCAAGGTGCGGGAGTGTGTGCTTCAGATCTTCAGCACCCCCAGAAGGCCTAGAATCAGGCCAGAGTACAGAGGAAAGAGGAAGCTAAGGAGTGGGGTGAGAGGTGGACCAAAAAACTACACACATAGCGAGAGGAAATTTGAAGTGAGCGTGGGGAAACAACACCAGCTCCAACCCTGGAAAATATTTGCACATTGCCTTCTCACAATTCGGTGCCCAGCTTATAGCTTTTATAGCTCTTATAACTCCTATAGCTCTCAACACACAGTAACAACAGAATTAAGTAGTGATAAGGAGGAATAAGGAGAGGTGTGGAGGTGAACGGAAGAGAGAGGAGAAATCTGTGCTGGCTCTCCGCAACAGTTAAAACACCCTGCTAACAAACAGAGGGAAGGAAGGAAGGAAGGAAGCGGAGGGAGGCAGTATAAGACGTGCAAACAAAGTAATGCGTTGAGGGAAAATAAGAGAAGCGCAGGAAGTGGTGTGGAAGAAGCAAAAATTTCAAAACAGGGAGGCTTCTGCCGACGAGGACAATAATGTTGAATATGTTGCAAATGGGGTTCCTCTGGAGAAGTCTGGCTCAGAGGGGCTAGCAGCACAGTGCCTTGATAGAAACCCAAATTGTGACCACAAAAAAAAAGGGATAGGGAAGGCGGATTTTTTGAAGAACCCAGTTGATGTTCTGCTTACATATCGAAAAGATCTGCATACTAGGGAGCTACAAAGCCCAATTCAACCACAGGAATCAGGGCCTCCCAAATCGGCCCCTAGTAAAATCATGATAAAAAAAGAGGGATTTAAATCTTGCTCGACCATGGAGGGGTTAAATACATAGAGAAACATCAAAAAACTTTTGTTTAACTGGAAAACTTGGAGTCTAAGTAGTGACCGGCTATGTGAGAAGGAATGTTCCATTACAGCGGCCCAGCAAGGGGAGTCGCCAGTCTTTGAGGTATTGAAGGAAGTGGGCACGATCGACAAACGATCTTGGAGCCGCTTAACAGTAGTAAGGCGCAAGAAGGGCATAAGGAACAAATGATTCAGCTTGTTTGGTAAAAGAAATTCAGATTCAAGCTGAGGTGCACCAACAAGTAAACAATGAGATGGTATACATGGATAATTGGGATGAATTGGAAGATTTAGAAGGAATAGATCCTGTTCGTAAATTAAAATTGGAAACGGAGTTAACGGAGGTAATGGACACAGTGGAGAGTAGTATAGTAACTGTGGTGAGAGAAGTGCTTCCAGAAAAAGTATCGAAATCATTGGACGATTCAATTCGTGATCCCTCTCAGGACGTATTTCAGAAAAATTATGACAGAAGAGATAATGTAACACCAGTAAAAAAGAAGTACAATAAGAAATTAAACATGATTCAAGACAGGGAGAGGACAGGAATGAGATACATTAATTACCAGGAGTTCAACCTGTGGGGTCCACAGTAATGGGCACCTTGGCTGATGATATGCAAGTTGGATCGCCAACCAGAGAATCATTGGGGGAAAAAAGCCTGATTAACAACACTTGGGGGATTTTACTTTATTCATTTCAATCGGTGGTCAATGCATTGATATATCAGTCAAGTAAATTGGATATCCAGGTGGATCTTTTAAATACAATGGCATTATACATTACAGCGATTGATAAAAAAATTGGGGCATTGAATCAGTTGATCGTTAAGGCCCAGACAGTAGTACAGGTGGAGCCTGAAAATACGTGTGACTGCAGCCCAGTATTGGATACACTGTCCTCGCTGCCAGGGATGCTGGAACAGTTTCTGGCAGAAATCAAGGGGCAACTACAACCTACTACTAAAGAAGGGAATAGCCCTAAGGATCAAAGAGTCAACAACAGCGGGATAGCAGAGGGAAAAAAACCTAAGCGCGTACGCAAATTGGTGAAGGGGAGCTTCGGGGGGAAATTTTAAGTATGGAAAAGATACAGTTGCAGAATAATGTAGACTTAACACATTGGAGTTACTCATGAAAGAACTAAGATAAACCCATTGCCATACACGAAAAGCTATTAAGTGATCAGGCATCGTCTAGCACACTAGGTAGGAATGGTCCTGTTGAGCAGAGAGCCCTAGAATCGCCCACACAAGGGGAAGCAGTCAATACATTTAAGCTCTCTAAGAGACAGAGAAAGAGACGTAGGAAAAGCCACAATAAAAAAGAGGTGGTGAAGAGTTCAGGTCTCCAAGGGAAGGTGTATCCAATTGTTGGCCCTAATATGGGAAGACAAGTGACTCGTCTGGACCAAGAAATGAGTGATGGTAAGGTAAGGGAAAATAATGTGGAGAAGGAAAATGAGAATATATTAGCTATTGCGAAAGGGGAAAGGACGAAGAAAAAGGAGGGTCAACAGGAGGATATCCAACAGGAATTAGTCCAAGCCAAAATAGTAAAAAAAAAGAACATATAAACCAAATTGAAACAGTGAAGAAGGTGGAGCTTTTGGAAACATCGCTTAACGTCGTGGAGGGGACAGATGTAAAGGAAATCAGAATGCAACAAGTATGTGAACAATCGCTAAGGAATGATGATGAGCCCCAAAGGGAACAGAGGCAACGATCGAAGGAGGAACATCAATTGGGAAAGAGCGACCAAAATGAAACAGGGCAGGTTAAGAACATTCAGCAGGATATAGTCTGCACAATCAAGCAGGATCAAAAGGACAAGACAACACGGCACAGCTTGCCTAGTATTCAATGTAAAATTACTTTTGTGCCAAAATATAAATCAAGGGGTCATTTTGATCGAATACATAGAGGGTCTTTGATTCAAATGACCAAGGAAATAGAGGCTTTACAACACATAGAGTTCACGGATATACATTCAGTTACATTTGTAAGGAAACCGTCGTGGGGACGTGAGGAAGCAACAATGATCACATGGACGACTGCTGAGGTAGCGGACCAACTACAGGCAGAAAAAGAGAAATTTGAAACATGGGGTATTGAGATGATAAGAGAAAAGGAGGAACCCTATCCACAGTTTCTAAAACCGAAGGGTGGAGACAAACAGTTTAAGAGGGTCAATGAAGAAGGTAATAGGGAAAGACAGAAACGAACAAAAAGTCCACAAATGGGTAATAAAATCAGCAATTGGGTACAATGACGATCTTGAAAGGGGCAAGGAGTAGCTAAATTACCCCTTTAAGGGACAATATTACCCTTCAGGCTGATAACTACACTGAAGCCAAGGAGAGCAAAACTCTTACTTAAAGTCGGACTGGTCCTGGCTACCGAGTACCTTGAATGTCAGGAAAGACAAAGGTGTAAGAGAATGACAGGATATTCACCTTCTCGTTGACCGCAAAAATAAAGGTGACACCCGTGCATGGAATTTAGAGGGTCTGGCAGTAAAGGTAGACATCTGCTCATGGAACATAGAGGGTTTGGCAGCAAAAGTGGACGATCATGAATTCCTAACATTCATTGGAAGATATCTTTCAAGAAACATGGGCAAAGGAGGAAATTAAGATACCAGCATACTTATGCTATAGTAAACGAGCAATTAAAACAAAATTGAAGGGGCGAGCAGCAGGAGGGTTGGCCATATATGTTTCAGGTGCCTTAAAAATAAAGATCGAAGAAGTGGAAATCAACCATTCAAACATTCAAGCAATTAAGGTCTGGCCAGTTAGCACAGGAAATAAGATCCCTTCTTTGGTGATAATAAACATATACATTCATCCTCTTGCCAGCAAAAAAAAAGAAACAATAGAGATAATACTGAGCCTATTAATAACATTAAGCACGATGAATCCAGTCCCTTGGATAATCTTGACAGGGAATTTCAATATAAATTTCTTCAATGGGGCGCCTAGGGATCAAATATTGGAGGAGATTGATAAATTTTGGCATATCCCAGCAATTGATGCAACTAAACAACGATTACACAAAATGGGTAAAGATACAGTGATAAATCTGGAGCATCATGGCCTTCGAGTTTTGAATGGCCGAGTGGATCCGGACATCCCAGCTCAGGCGACCCATTTTACGGCACAATCCAAAGCTGTTATTGATTACACTTTAGTGTCTCTCCCATTATACCAATCAATATTAAGCTATAATCTGGGAAATAGAATGGAAAGTGATCACCAACCACAAATGATCAGCCTCAATCTTCATATTACCCGACACAAACAAGGCGCCCCTTGATTTAGGGAAACCTATGGGTCTGACCTATAGAAGGACAAACTGGACTGTAAATAATATACAAAAGATCGAACAGCAAGCAAGAGACCAGTGGGAGGAAGAGTTAAATAGAATAGATCAAAATCCATTGACCCTCTGGGAGCAGACTAATCTAGTGGAGAAAAATGCTGTGCGTTCAAAAGGCATGGTAACATTGGCTACATCTTTTCCCAAAAAATGACTGTTCAACTTAAGATAGCGAAAAGGAAATTGAACAATGCGCTGAGGGTCCTAAGAAATCAACTATCCTCTAATGTCAGGAATAAGATATTACCAAAACTGAGGTCACTCTATAAAAAAGAAGTATGGATACAAACAAAAACTGAGCTTGATCTCTTTTGGTGTAAAATTAATTATGCAGCAAAACATAAAGATGCACGTGAATTTTTGAGACTGGTCAATCAAGCCAATGGTGGGAAACAACAACAACTGATTAAAAATATATCGGAAGAAGTCTGCGAGAAGCATTTGGGATCAATAACAGGTTACACCAGAAATATAATAAAGCCAAGAGAAGTAAATTCAGTAGAAAATACAAGGGTCAATGAGAATGAAGGGAAAAACACCCAGCAAATGATTCAGCAGACAACAGTGGGAAAAAGTATAAGTTCTAGCAGATGGAGTAGTGCACCAGGGCCAAATGGCCTCCCTCAAGCACTATTTAAAGAAAATCCACAATATTTAGCAAAGAACTTGTCAAACTTGTTCAATTATGTTTTATGGGAGGAAGAAGTCCTAGACAAATGGAGGGGTTCAATTTTGGCTCGGATTTACAAAGCTGGTCAAGTCTCGAAACCTGCTAACTATAGACTAATAGCTTTAATGGATTGCGAAGCAAAGTTTTCTGCTAAGTGTCTGCTAACAGAACTCACGGCTTGGGTTGCTGCCAGCAATTTACTCCCAAAAAACCAAACAGGGTTTATTAAAGGCATGGGGATGATTATTAATATTCAAATGCTAGTTCTTATAATGGAAATGGCCAGAAGCCGTAAGATGAACCTTCACTTATGTTTTATTGATTTTAGCTCAGCTTTTGACACAGTGCACAGAAATATTCTTTGGAACAAATTAACGAAAATGGGAAGCTCACCGAGTTTGTTGAGAGCGATACAATTGCTATATACTAATACTTAGACGATTGTAAGGTTGGGCCTAGGCACAGTTTTGTCAAAAAAAATGGTGATAAGGGACGGGCTGAAGCAGGGGTGTGTTTTGGCCCCAACCTTATTTAACTTGTATTTAGCTGGGATTTCATCAATGCTTAGTGAAATTAATTCTCACTCTCCGACTGTTGCAGGTTTTAATGTTTCAGATTTACTTTATGCCGATGATATTGTTTTAATAAGCTATACCAAGGTGGGTCTGCAGGGATTAATTAATAAAAGTGCACAGTATGCCTCCACTCATGGCCTAAAGATTAACTTAAAAAAGACAAAAACAATGCTGGTGACTAGAGGGTTGGTTGTAAGACCAAAATTGAGAATGGAAGGTACTGTATTAGAATCGGTCACTGAATATCTGGGTGTAATAATAGATGCTAGGGGCATGGGTAAAAACCAGTGCGCTGCACTACAGAGAAGAAACATCTCATTAATTGCTGCATTTTCCATACTTCAGAATAACTTAAAAGGGCTTCCCCTTAACCAACTATTACAAATTATGTCAGTTAAACATGTGCCAACTCTTGCATATGGAGTAGAGACCTTAAGAGGTTGTGCTGACAACACCATAGATAAGCTAGTGACAGGGACCTACTGACGCTTGTTTAATCTTCCGCGACATTTTTCACCGGCACAAATCCGACTTGAGTTCGGACTTAAACGACAGAACCTAAATGGCTTAGAAGCTTATTTAAAATTCTGCCACAAAATTAGAAGGGATAATAATTCCTCGCTTATGACAGTGGTTTGGGAGGCAATATGCGATAATAAACATAAGCAGCACATGAATATTTCCAACTGGCGATAGATACGTTCAATGCGGAACAACTATGGGTCTTACCTCTTTAACATGTGGCTTTTAATAAAGTTATAAATGGGTGCAGCAAAAAATTGTCGTCTTTATGGGATAAAGCAGTACTGGCAAAGAGATCCCATGCATAGACAGTTATTGCTTCATATGGTATGCTAAAACCTCAAATATATTTAGGAGACTCAAATAGCTAAAGGGCAAAGCTGAAGCTGATGAATCTCCAATTTGGAAATAGCCAATTTCTTGGAGTCGCCCCTACATGGAAATTGCTGAGTAGTGAAAGGGTGTGTCGCCTCTGTTATTACAAGAGAAAAGACATTTGTTATATCATCTGTAGCTGCCCTGCACTAATAGAGGAACGTAGGATGCTGCTAAGTTCAGACTTTAATAGTCAAATTATATGAACATGCCGACAAGCAGTCAGCCAGTTTACAAGGAGAAAGTTTTCAATTTACCGGTAGACTTTTGAAGTTTATAGAAATAGTGGCAAAGAAATTACTTAACTGTGGACAATGAGGATGGTTTTATTTATACTTTGTTTTATACATTGATGAAAAGTTTCTTTTAAATATGTGGTCTTAATAATATATGAAATGTAAGAAGAATTGTATAATGTTGTTTTAATTGTAATTTTTTAGTAACTGAACAATAGATTTTTCATTCATTCAGTAGCGCACGTAAACAGACTCACAGCGCGACCAATCATCTTCCAGCCAGCCCTTGGGACAAGGCCCAGGAAACAGATGTAAAGTGCTCTCCTCTGGAAGATTAAGCTAATTTTATTTATTTACATAGCTGCCCTTTTAATTGAAACGCCCATCTCCCTATTTCTGTGCAAAACTCTGTAGAAAAGAAGCATGCACGATTGACTATTGTTTCCACAACTCTAAGATTATTCCGACTCTAAAGTAAACAAAGTTGTCATGTTTATGCGGTTGTCAGAAACTAATCCCTTCTTGTTCATTCGAGAAAGTTTCTAGTGACCTCTGAGTTAGCTGGCACATACAAGTAATTAAGTTTAATGTATTCGATAGAGACATACTTACCTCAGTCCTATGTCAAAACTATGGTGTATATTATTCCAATGCGCAGAGCCTATCAGGAATATAGGAACTACACTACACCCTGCTTGTCATCTCCACAAGGAAAGTTGTAATGCAAAAAAGCCACAATTAATGCATGAAGACGGGCCCTTCAAAGACGGAGGAACTTGGAAGTCACATGGTATGGTCTCATCCACATAGTCGACCAATTTTGTTTTAGATCCCCTGTAGAATAGCAAAATCTAGCTTCATTACTAACCTCGATGGGAAAAGATGCAGTGCTCTTGGTGACTGGCGACAGAGGGGCGCTAGCGGGCAAGGACGGGCACAGAGGGGCTTGCCTTAGGCATGCCTTTGTGCATCCGTGGTAGCATGGTATTTAAGCAAGAGGCAGGTTCCTAATGTCCGTATAGAACACTGAACTGCTAACTGCCCAAATACGACGCTTGTAGCAGTCCAACCAGGAAGTAAAGAGTGTGTGTGTAACCTCTAACTCTCTCTGCACAAACAGTACAGGCGAAGCGGACCAGAGAGCGGAGCAGTTTCGCCAAAGATCGGCCGAAATAGGGATCCCGAATCCCAACAATGAGAGATCCCACCTCCATTAGACGGACCAAAGTATGGCAAAACGTGCAAAATAAATGAAAACACAACAGTACAATGAGCATAAAATAAATGTATCCAGAACACTCAGGGGGGGTGTTTAAAATGACGTCGGTTAAGAAATTCACTAAGAAAATGAAGTAAAAAGTGCTAGTTATTGGTGGTGTCTTGCCATAATCAGGTGCGCGTCTTCAATAGCATTGAGTTTAAGTTAGCAGCCGACTCCTAAAGGCCAGGACATCACAGGGCTCCTTAGAATAGAAGCAAACCAAATCTTTTGAGAGTTTTTGCTAGAGTGAATATGCTAGCACTCTGATCACTGTCAGAGGTGACACTGATTTGCAGCTGTATATACTGTTCTCCCCTCAACCCTTTAGACATGCTAATCCATCTACTTAGCCCCGTTCCAAGTTGCATGGCTTGATATAGAATTGGAGTTCAGAGATGAAAGGATTTCCTTCTCTCTTTTGCTCAAAATGCTGCAAAACACGGTAGCACCTTTGTCATTCTCCTCCGCCTCTCATCGGTAAGGTCAGAGACAATCGATCCATACACATCACCTGTATCAATATTGAACTCTTAATCACTTGCACCCCTGGGAAGGGGGAAAGAAGAAGAGGAAATGATGGGAAGGAAATGAAGATGAATGGAACAATAGAAAGAAATGGAAATACATTCAGAAATGGAAGGTGAAAGGGAAAAAAACAAGGAAGGTAGTCAGAAAAGAAGAAAGGAAGGAAGAAAAATAAAAGAAAAGCAACCATAAAAAGAAAGAAGGCTGGAATAAAAAATACAGAAATAAAGAACGGTAAAAAAGACGGAACGAAAGACAGAAATAACAAGGAAAGAAAGAATAAAGGAAAGGAGCAAGAAAAGGAATGAAAGAAAGAAGGAAATACCAAAGAAATAACAATAGAAGCACTTGGTAAGTGTATCTTTGCGTTTGGCACTATCTATGGCACTCCAGTACTTTTTGTCTTTGTTTGCACTATACAAATACCACTTATATACAAACCTGGGATAAAAAGAAGAGGCAGGGAAAGAAAAGAGTGAAACAAGAAAAAGAAAGAAAAGGAAGACAAGTACATAAAATAAATAAAAGAAAGCAATAGAAATAACTAAAGAGAAAATGTAAGATTGCAAGGGGAATGGAGAAAGAAGAAATCAAGAAGGAAAAAAAGAAAAGGGAAATTGATTAAGATAAATAGAGAGAAAATGTCAGGATGAAACAAAGAAAGAAAACAAGAACAAAGAAAGAAAGGAAGAAATAAAGAAATAAAGAAAAGAAAAAAGAAAGAAAAGGCATTGCTTCTGAAATGTGTCACATTGGAAAAAGGTAGCTCTAGAAGTGGAAATATGCCCCTGTTCTGTGTTTGCCTCTTGGAAGTCAACACTGTATAATCCCAGGCCTAACGTGAAAGTGTTTTGTTTGTGTATGGAGAGGGGAGTCGTCCTACCGCTTCCTTTCCAGTCACATTGGCAAATACCAGCTTTGACCATGTCTGCCCACTCTCTGTTTGCATGTCTGATTCTGGGAAAGTTCTGAACGATGTGCAAGGTGGACAAGAGGTGAGGCCCCTTGAGCACTGAGGTTGAATTAAAGCACTCAAAGGTGGAATATGGCTTGTTTTGTTGGTTTCTTGTATGTATTTATGCTGCCTTTAAAATGTCTGACAGCGCTAAAGGGGGTGATAGAGTGCGATTGTGCTCTTCCAATTGTAGGGGTGTGTCATAATTAGGGCTACCGGTTTTATGGTATTTATTTTTCTACATTTCCGTCTGTATTTATCCATATTTATTTTTTGCTAATTTTGTCTGTATTTATCCATTTCTATTTTGTGTTCTCTATATAAATGAAGCTGCCATGGGTATTTTTCCACATTTATTTGACTGATAAATGTACGTTCGCATTTGAATGCCCGAAAGGCTTCAGCAGTATGCAGTGCAATAGTGTTATCTGAAAACACTTGCATTGCAGAATAGCATAAATAACTGTATATCTGCACTTAATTAAGCTCAATTTGGAAATGTATTGTTTTTTTTATCTCCCCTACCTCGCAATCTGTACACCTACTGACCTGGCACTCATGATTGACAGTAGAAAAAAACATCCACAGAAGACATATTTTCCATATTTTCTGTATTTAAAAATAAATACAGACAGGAAAGAAAAGTTTTCTGTCTGTATTTATCTGTAAAAATCAGTAAAAACGGAAAACTGGGAGCCCTAGTCATAATCATGAGAATTTCGCACCTGCATTTATTCTTTTGTCATATTAACATGAGACAGCAGAATGTGTACTGCAATAATGTGGAAGGTGATGTGTTATATGTATTTTTCATGTAAATGTGAAGAAATTAAGGTAGCAATACACACATGTTTAGCTAAAAACATTAACATACAAAATTGGTGTATGAGGCTTACAATTTTACGTATTTGATGTGTTCATGTAACGTGTTGATTTAGAAATGCTTAGTAAAATGTTCATTTATGCGTGATTTTCATAAGGCCTATGTGCCTCCCTCTTATGTTGGCCGGTTTCTGTAGGCCTGAATATTCTTCCTAGAAGCTCTCGTATTAGATTTAAAAGCTGAATTTCATGTGCATGTTAGTTTTGCTCTTTTCTCACATTTCTGTTGCAGGTGGGGAAAGTTGTCTTTTTTAGTTAGAATAACGCTTTTTGTTTTAGGAGTTAGGCTAGGGAGGAGAGGATGCATTTGTACAAGGAGTACTGATAATGTGAGACAGTGTTCTTTCTCACTGGAGAAGGCCTGGAAATCAAGGTCATCAAGCCAGGAGCTGGGAGCATTGAAAACTAACTGGAAAACTACCTATGAGGAGGCTCCCTGCAAGATGAGACAATCAGATGTTACCTAATGGGCATGGTTATGATTTGGTGTTTGGCTACCTGACCCATACACTGTGAGTGCACTTCTTAGGAAGTCTTCATGTGCTGACACCTTTTCCTAACTTGCCTGGGGAATGTTAAGTAGCTATGTCATGTTAGTACTATAGTAGGAAGAGAATAATGCTTTTTGCTTACAAACCTTCAATGAAGTCTGATCTAGACGTTGGGGCACTTATTGCTGGCGTCCTGGTTTTGGAATTTGTCATTCTTTTCATGCTCCCAAAGTTTACCTTTGCCCGTAGGTTTGGCTTTGTATTAGTTCCAATGTATTTTTACAACCTCGTCTTGAGGTGTCTGCACGTCCAGTTATTTTTGGATTTGTAATAAACTCACTAAACTAGAAATCTGGAGTCTGTGATTCTTCTGTGTCATGATTCTTTCATCCTGTGAGTCTGACCTAATGAGTTATGTTTCCCCTGTACAGTTCTAAAGCAGTTTTAAACGGTCCATTGGCCTAGGGTTCCAGAGTACATTGATGAGAGGGAACCCAGCTCCTTCAGGAGGGGGCTGAAGGATGAAGGATTCAATTTGCAGACATACGTTCACTTAAAACAAAGCAAGCTTGATTCACAAAGAACGGTGTATGAGTAAGTGTGGCTTACCCTTGTACTACTCCTGTCTTACTCGAAAACAATAAGAGAGTAAGGAAAATATACGGGAACATGTCCATTTACCAAAGAATAACAACAAAACAACGTGGACAAGTTGTTTTGGACTCCTGGCTTACGCATGAATTTCCGGAGTAAACCAGGACTAATCCTGGCTTACTCCTGGCTTATGACTGGAATTTAGGAGTTCCACAAGAGTAATCCACAGCAGAAATCTTTGTGAATTGGGCCCAGTTTTCTAGAATGGATATAGCAAAAGTCTTACAGCTGTAAAGATCTGTAAATGACAATATTGTCAATCCAAAGCAATGTATTGCAGTAGTCTTTGCTGAAGGAATTAAGCACAACAGTAAAATCCCTAGAGCAGACAAAGTCAAGATCTCAGTAGAAGATGCATAAACTAAATGAACTGCCTTGTTACTCACAGGGGAGTGATTTCATCAACCTGGTTTATAATTTACTTGATGGGTATTCCAAAATACCGTAGAAAAAAAGTTATTGAGTTAGGATGCGGCGAAGATAGATAAACTCACCACAATTGTTTAAATATGAGGGAAGATTTCCCATTTCGCAGTGCGACAGATTGGCATGGCTGTTCGTGTCCGATTCTCCACTTATGATTCCAAAATACCACCATGCCAATAACATTCCCTGTTTCAATAAAGAGTTTGATTGCTGTGCTTTTTATGCTCTAGTTAACCTCAGCCATTGGATATAGAAAGTGCCTTGTGTTCCGTTTATGGCCCACAGTCCAACTGATTCATTGGTGATGGTAGAAAGTGATTTCTGTATTGTACTTTAATTACATTTACATACCATTTACTATCTCTGCTGAGGCGTTGAAGTGCTTTGTGGTACGCAGAACACTTCTCTCAATTCAAAGGTGAAGTTGGATTTTTGATTGATATTTTGGAAAGATGGCTTATAGAAAGTTACCTTTGCCCTGCTTGAAGTTCCTGGAAAATAAATCTGCATTTTTCTATCCTGAATAGGCATGAATGAGATGTGAACTTGCTCCCAGATGCAAACAATGACCTGAGCTTAAAGGGCAGATGCAACAAGATGTGGTCAGCTCATTTATTCCACATGGAATTTTCGCGTTTGGATCACCTGCTTTTAGACTTGGATGGGGAAGAAAATCTGTATCCGCTAATTAGCTGTCACTCTATACCAGGGTTGGGACACCCAGGGCCACTAAACAAAATTAGGAGCCCAGACCTCTGGAGCCAACATAGGAGGGGGCTCCTCTTTGACGTTTTGGTGGAAAAGGCCCTGGCACTGAGCATGTGAGGGACAGGGCAGAAACACCCTGTGGAGATGTGACTAGTGACTACTGGATGGCACCATCTTGAATTGTCCCAGCATGCTGTGCAGGTGGTTTGGGACAGTCATGGAGAGGTGGTGTGGCACCATAGGATAGGCCAGGGAGGACTGGCTTCTGGAACTTCACACCCCATACTTAAAATCTCCTGCACAAGGGGAGAGTGTTTTTTTAGGTTGAGCTAGACAGTTCATGCGCTGTCTCTTCGTTGCCTGCTGTAATCTGTCTGTATACTTCTAGTCCATCCCCTTTCTTGCCACTCTTTTTCATTTGCCTATGTCAGCATCCTTTATAAATCCTTGCATGCTGGTAGTCAGTTCTGCCTCTTTGTCCCTCCTTTCTCTCTTCTGTTCCTCCCACAGAGCAGGGACTTAGTACTGTCTTTTTCCGCTATGGTTTCTTATCTGTTCTTTGGGGAACTATTTTTTCTTGGTGTCCTGCTCTGTTACTAATTGTCTATGTTTAGCTTTGGTGCCCTAACTGCTCACAATCACATATAGCATTCTTCCTCCCACCTCCTTCTAATGCCACAGTTTTGTTACTGCTGCCTTTTGTACTGCTGCCTCCTCCACTGTGGCTCCTGCTCCATTGCTTGTATTTTTTTTAATTAGGCTTTTTGCACTTTTCGATCCACACTGTCATTTGGGCTTTTTGTAGTAGGACATTTTGTTTGGTTTGGGCTTTTTTTAAGGGGTATTGGGCTTTTTTTGTTAGGTATGGCCTGGAAAGATTTTACATCTGCCCCCTCTCTTTCCTGACTTTTCATTGGTTCCTTTATAGGTCACTTACTTTTCCTGCAGTTCCATTGGCTGTAGCATATTTTCTTGCATTGGCCAATGCTTTTTTTTGGTAAACATTCTTTTCCCCACCGGGTGACCCACTTAATGTTTCAGCATGGTGCCCGCTTTTACTTTCTCAATGGCAGCGCCTGCTTGTGCTGTCACCCCAGGGCAAGAGGGTTTCTTGGCGCTTATGTGACCTTGTGTTGGACAAAATAGCCAGAAACAAGGCAAGATGAACTTTCGGAGACCCCTGGTTGTGGTGGAGAGGGCTTGTTTTAATAGGAAATATCTCAAGGGCTGCATTCGAGGGGTACTACGTGCTATCTTTTTTCCTGGCAACAGTAGTGAGACCAATACTACAACAACCAAGCTATCTTTGCGGCCCTCAGGAGGCGCACACTAAAGGAGAAACCACATGTTTCTCTAATGTTTGTGGTCTATGGCGCACAGGCAGTAGACGTTGGGCAGCCGAAGACAGCACTGGCAGAAATAATCAGCTGAGGCAGTGGTGTGTAGATTTATCATTAAATAGAACATTTTGTCGCATGTTCTTCGCTCTTATAGGTTCATTTGTGATTTGTGATGTTCTGGTGTGTGGTTTTTGGGCTTTTTCTTTCACAGCTTTTGTGCGTGCACTTCATTGCACAGGTGGATCCGGTATTCGGGTGCCCATGCTGTCTTTTCCAGCTCACCGGCACGGTGGCGTGGTACACCTGCTGGGTTAGATTTGCACTCCTTGGGAGCTGTCTCGGCTGGGGCTGTGCATTTGGTGCCTTTACTGTGCAGCCTTTGTGCATGTGGTATTTGTTGCGCTTGATGGTTGTGGCGTGGTCCGGTCTTCAGTCTGCCTGTTTTCTGTGTCTACGCGGATGCATGTTGGGATTTGTTGTTTTTCTTTTTGCCCTCTGTGCCCCGCACGCTGCAGTCGGTGTACTTGTTTTGTTGCTCTGGCACAAGCTCATTCCGGGTGCTTGTGTGGCAGTTTGTGTTTTGTTGGTTATTGTGGTTTCTTGAGTTGCGTTGAGTGGACATTGCTTGGGTGGGTGTTTTGTTGTTCATGCTGGAGTGTGGGATGTGTCTGGATTTCCTTTCTTTTGCTGTCTGCCATTTGTGTTTGAACCTGTGGGGTTGTTTCATGTATGTGGCAGGTGACCTTTTGTATTGTGGTGGCCCCTGATGGGGGGTGGTTTCCACCTGAGCTCATTGTTTTTTTGGGCAACGTTGATGCGGATTCTTTTATTGTTCAGCGGGGCGTGTTCTTGTCATCGTCTGGTGTGGTGTGGCATTTGTGGGCCGGACATCAATCCTACAGATGGCTTGTTTAATGCATGCATTTTTAACCCACGCCCTTAACTGCATCTGGCACGTCCCTTATACAGACCCCCACATCCAGTTTTTTCATCCCACTTAAAGCCCTTGGTGGAAGTGAGATAGTGAAACCAGTGACCGAGCACAAAAGCTGTCTAATCTGTGCTATGTGGAATAATAAATGCTGCAAGCCCTTTGCTCCCAATTACACAATTACGGACCTCTTGTTACACAGTATTCACACCAGTGCATCTCCAGAGATACCTGTTCAGTACACACGGTATTCCCACCAGTGCATCCACAGAGATACCTGTTCGGTAAACACATACTATTGTGAAGCAAAGTTTTGTGAACCAAACAAAAACCTTTGGCACTGTATGAAACTCCTCAAGAGGTAGCTACAGTAACAACGAGTACTTATCACAGGTGTCATTTGGCCAAGGCACTGTGTGATTGAGGTTATGTAATAATAGTGCGACGGAACGAAATTATTGGTTGCAGCGAGTACCTCACTGTTTTCGAGGTAGCATCAAAAGTCGCTAAAATGTTTGTGCCAAATGCATTTCAGAGTTCATGGTTAGAGGAGGAGGGTGCTGGGGTGTAGATGGGGGAAGTGGGCATGCTATCTCAAAACAGCAGAGGTACAACGGGCTTTATTATCAAGGACGGCGATAACATTATCGCCACTTTAGGGGCAGGAAACTGCAGCTAAAGCTGCGATAAAGGGCTTGATAATATGCCCTTATGAATTCCCATAGAAGCCCAGGTTGACACCAGAACCTGGGCTTCTATGGGAATTCACAAGGGCATATTATCAAGCCCCTGATCCCTGCTTTAGCAGCAGTTTCCTGCCGCTAAAGCAGCGATAATGTTATCGACGTTCTTGATAATATGGCCCAATGTGCGCTTCTAATTGTTAGGCAATATTGGCAGAAACACCTGCGACTCACAGGTAATGTTCACTTGACAGTAGGGTGATCAACTGTGTGGGTGCAAATTCAGGATGGTGAGTGTGAAAATGCAGGACAAAGGGTCAAAATTCAGGACAAAAATACAGGACAGAAGGTCAAGATTCAGGACAAAAATTTCAGACAAAGGGTACGTTACAGACACATCAGAGGAGGTCATGCATTAATACATGAGTACATAAATAGCCAACCAACATACGTACAAGACAAAACACGTTTATATTAGGTTGCGACAATCGAGGACTTCACAGTTTTTAGGTCTCGCCTGAGCCAGCACATGTGCTACTCTGGCGAGACATTTAGTAAATGGGCTTTTGAAAGTGCAACCACACGCTTTTGCTGGCCTCAAGCTTGTGTTTACGCGCACAGCCACCACCTGCTCGTCATGGCTCATTAACGCGCTTGTCTCTTTAGAGCGCGAGGCTCCGTGCTTACTCAGTGAGGGGCGTCCCTCCCTCCCTCCCTCCCTGTGAGAGCCCTCCATGCTGGCCTCGCTGGGCCCCAGGCTTCCTACGTAGCCTTATATATTGCATGTTTTTTTTGTGCTCCCTAGTGCGCCTTTCCTTCTAGTTTCTCCTAAAAAGACATTCATGGGATGCGAAGTTAAAGCAGGAAGCGCCGGGGTTACCAAGGGCCTCCTTTGCTGCCAAGTTGAGTCGGGAGTGCGGCGTGAGCTCACTTAACCCCTCAGGGTGCTGTTTGAGGGAGCACATCTGCTCTGCAGTAGTGGTGGGAGAGCTCAAAATGCAGCCGCCCCTCACGTACTGTGTGAGTGCACACTTCCTTGTTCGTCCATTTCTTCTGAACGTCACTTTTCTTCCTACCTCTCTATTTTACTTCATGGACTCTTGTCACCCGCATAGCCCCCATTTTTACCGTGGTCTCGTTAATATACTTTTACCTGTTACTGGCACGGTCCTACCTGGACTCCAACTTTACCTCTTCTCTTTTAATTTTACTCCTCTTCCTGCGTGATGCATACAAACCCCCTTCGCGAGCTCCATGTTCAACCTGCTTGTTTCAGTATTACTCTCTCCTGCCTGTCTTTGACACGCCCATTCTGTTATGGGTGCTGACTTTATCCTTGCTCTGTTAATCCGTTCCTGCCTTTCCAAACTCTCTCAAAGCCTACATGGGCTCCTTCTTTGCTTGTGTCCTTTGTTAAATTCCACTGCCTGTTTGCAAATACAGGCCTTTCTTAGGCTCCTGTTTATTCTCTGGCGTCTGCTTGGGGTACACCCAGTCTTACAGTATTTGTCGTATAGACCCCCTCTCATCCCCGACTGATAAAGTGGAAGCCCTCTATTTCTCTATACAGCTTAATGCATCTACATCTTTCTCTGGCATTTTGTGCTATAGACCTCCTGGCCCTCGGTCTTCATTCGCCAGTGATTTGATTAAATTACTAGAACCATTCTTAAATAAAGCATGTTTCACCATTTTAGGTGATTTTAACATTCATCTTGATAAAGTTGAGGATACTGATACCATCTCCCTTGTCGAAGGTCTGAAGGTATATGACTTCAAACAATTGGTGGTGGGTTCGACTCACTTAGCCAAGCCATACACTTGATGGCATCTTTAAGAATGACGACAGGCTGACTACACTGCCTCCTATTCCTCTCACGTGGTCTGACCACTACGCTGTCCCTTTCATTGTGAATAGGGCCACGATTGCTGATCCGGCTAATAATAACAATAATCCCTGGGAGGTTGTGAGAAATTATCGAAATGTCAATAACGACACGCTATCATTGCTTCTTCCTATAAGCGATTCCTGTCTAGAACCCGGCTCAGACTTTGCGGCGCAATGCTGGTCAAACGGACTGGAAAGCGCATTAGATATCTTGGCACCGCTTAAAAAACGTTATACGGCCAGAAAATCTCCCTCGGCCCCCTGGTACTCTGAACGACTCAGAGGACTTAGACAGAGATGTAGACAAAAGGAGAGGGCATGGCTAGCCAGGCCGAATGAGTTTGAGAAGTCACAACACAAACTCTCATTAAAGGACTATAAAAAAGCAATAATTGAGGAAAAAAGGAATCACTTTATTAAAATTACAACTGGGTCAAAATCATCTAAGGAGCTCTTTCAAATCATTAATTCCCTATCGGTCCCGAAGTCAGCTTCTTCGGTGAGGGAATCACAACTGTTGTGCAATAATATTGCTGACTTCTTCTCGACCAAGATAGCTGATATTTATACAGCACTGGACATTCATAACCAGAGGATGAACAATGAAGTGGACTATGATACAGCGTCCCCACATCTCAACTGTATAGAGACAACTGAGGCCCCTAGCCCTATTTCCTCTTTTGGGAATTTTCCGTTGTTATCCTAGAGGAAGCAAATTCTATTCTTGATTCCATCAAATCTTGCTCTCCCTTAGACCCCTGCCCGCTGAGAATTTTAAAGTCTTGCAGAGCCACCTTATTGCCACCACTTCTTGACATCTTAAATGGTGCCATTACAGAGGGGGTTTTTCCCCAGCTGTGGAAGCTTGCCCTGGTTAAGCCACTGTTAAAGAAGCCCTCTTTAAATCCAGAGGTGCTAAAAAATTTTAGGCCGATTTCGCTACTACCAGCCCCGGCAAAAATGCTGGAAGTGCACTTAAATCGGCATTTGACAGCGTTTCTGGAAAAGGAAAACTGCCTGGACCCATCTCAGCATGGTTTCCGTGCATCTCTTAGTACGGAAACCGCCCTTACGGTGGTAGTAAATAGCATTAGAACTGAGGTGGATAAGGGCCAAACCACGCTGTTGGTTATGCTGGATCTAACAGCAGCTTTTGATACCCTGTCCCCCTCTATCCTAGTGAAGAGGTTAAGGGGGATAGGGTTAGGAGGCAGTGCTCTGAAACTCCTCTCCTCCTTTTTGCACTCGAGAAAACAAAAAGTGAAGCTGGGTGAGTTTATGTCCCCCACTATGGCAGTACAATGTGGAGTTCCACAGGGCTCAGCGCTAAGTCCAGTGCTGTTCAATGTTTATGTGACCCCCCTGGCCAAAATTATAAGGGACTTTGGCTATCAGGTGTTATCGTACGCTGATGACACACAGATTATTGTCTCGGCAAATCAGTCAGGGAAAGACGGTGCGGCTAAATTCAAGGCCTGTAGGTTGCTTCCTGGATGGTAAGAAACTATCTCAAGCTTAACGGTGAGAAAACGGAGGTGTTGGTAATAGGTAAGAACCAGGATCTGTGGAACGAGGAATGGTGGCCCACAGCTCTGGGCGAATGCCCTCGGCCGGCAAAATTCGTAAAGAATTTGGGCGTCATTATTGATTCCACCTTATCTTTTGACCGACAGGTAAATAGAACGGTCAGTACCTGCTGTTCTATTATCCGCACTCTGAGGAAGATAGCCCCGTTCTTATCTCCCGAGGCGCGCAAACAATCGATGGTCGCCCTGGTGCTATCCAGGATTGATTACTGTAACGCCCTCTACTGTGGGATTAACCAGAAGGAGATATATAAACTCCAGGTTATCCAAAATGCTGCCGCGCGATTAGTCTTGAATCTCCCAGACGTTCATCAGCGACGGCAGCAAGAAAAGAACTGCATTGGTTGCCTGTCCAGGCAAGAATTTCATTTAAAGTTCTGTGTCTTGCTCACAGTGTTTTTTTTGGATCAGGTCCAGAAGGGGTTAAGGGCCTGTTGAAGACCTATACTCCAAACCGAGCTCTCCGATCTGCCTCAAGGAATATGCTGGAGGTGCCGAGAATCAGCAAAGCGAGGTGGGGCGGTAGAGCTTTTTCTTGGCTTGTTCCTAGGCTCTGGAACTCGCTCCCGCCTGAACTGGCCACCCAACCTTCACTGTCCATCTTTCGCAAATTGCTGAAAACGTGGCTGTTTCCTTCTTCGTGTTAGTTCCTTAGGAATTTGGCTCTGCTTTTCTCCTCTAACTCTACGAACTGGCTATGATTATTCTTGCTCTTGGTATTTCTCAGGTTTTAGCGCCTTGATACCCTTTTTGGGTTTAGTGTCACTATTTCCAACTCGACTTTTAGCGCTATATAAATCTTATTCTATTCTATTCTTTTCTATTACTGAGCACCAGTTTGCCCCTGCTCTCTTGGGGTTCTACGCTCCTGCCTTTCTTGACTCGCATCCCAACATCTCTTGGGCTTCAGCTTTACTCCTGCTCTAAATATTGTACGCTCCTGCCTATTCTTGACTCACACTGACCCTTCATGGGCTCCAACTTTACCCTTGCTCTATTGGGGAGTTTAGTGTTGCTTGTTCTATGCCTTTTTTTTAAGTAATTAGCTATTTTGGCCTTAATTTACTCTAGCCTGTTCCTGACTACAGCGCTAGTCTGAGATCATTCATACTTAGATTCAGACCTCTTGTGTTTCTCCTTTTCTGACAAGGATGTAAAATTGCCCATTACATAATTTGACTATTTTTTGTTATATGCACTTAAAATGTACATAGCTTGGAGCAAAGTAAAATTCTAGGCAACAGTACCGAGAGGTGAACGCCTTTCATTGGTTTTCTAGCGGGATGAGCTAGTTTCTTCTCTGAACTACAAGTATCAAGGCAACTCTTGCGCCTGGAGCAGAAGACTAGTCTATGGGTTCAGCTGCTCTGTAGAAGCCTTGAATCTGAGCCCAAGGATAAGCAGGTCTTGTCTGTGGGTAACTCCAGCGGGTTGCACCGCTAATCACTGCTTTATCTGCTCGGAATCTCCTGGAGGATACACTGGTCTGTTTTGGTTCTTTCTATCTCAGTGTTCTGTGGATGGTCTGTGATTACGTTCATTGACCATATCTTGGTGATCTGGCATTGCATTTATTCCCTTGCTGTAACATAGCTCAGTAAGGATCCTTCGCAGCATTTCAATTGTATACTTGTTATTGGACTGTCTTCTCCTCCACGCCTGATAGAACCAGTTATCATTGGTCTTGTCTTGGCTCTTCACCTTTGCTGTCAAAGTAAGAGCTCTGATAGTGATGGCCCTATGTGTTCAGGGTCAATGTGCAGGGACTGGGTCTTGTTATTCTCTACTATGTTTGATGGTAATTTATTTTTCACCAATGGTCTCGCTTTCATGGGACTTGGTCATGTGAAAGGATTCTCTTGAAGACATTTGTGCAGTTAAAGCAATTTGAATAAATGAGTTGGCTGCATGAATTGAAAAATGCTACTACAATCCGATTGGGATAAAAAGTGAAATGAAGAGTGCAGAAAGAAGTGGACTGCTTATCGTAGAGTGAAGCACCAGGAAGTGCCCTCCAATGGAGGACGCCACATTACCTACGATTTCAGCTTTCCCTGGTAGCCCTTCAAAGAGAACTGTGCCTATGGCCTGTAGGTTGCTGGGGTATGTACAGGATTGGTCTTTAATATTTGATGAAGTGGAGTTTTTTGTTTTAATCTATGCATTTCTTCTCAGGAGATGGTCCCACTGCTTGCTTTTCTCATTGCTGCACTAAAAGGAGGTCAAAGTCCTAGAGCAGATTAGGGACCTGTGGTTCCACCCATTATCTGGGCAGCCCTTACCTTATGGCCCACTAACTGCATCAAGGACGTTTTTTGTGAATTAGAAAAATCCCTTTATTACTGGAATCACTTTTTCAGAGTTTTATGTGGATCCGAGTTTAGATTGGAGGAATGGGTACTTTATTGTCTCTTCTTTAGGATGCTCCTTACCATAACGTTTTTAGGAAGCCTCTGACTGTTTCTCTTTCCTGTTTAGAGACCACGTTAGTCTGTAGTTTTAGAGTCCTAAAGAGACGTTCAGCAGTTGAAGCGAAGACTAAAGTGCAAATCTTCAAGAAACAAACTAGTTCATAAATTTACAGATTGGATCCGTGCTCTAGTGAAGATAAAATGAATCACTTGGTGTGGGCAAAGGCCCAGGTAGCAAAAGTGGTTGTTTTGTTACTTACAACTCTAAAGTGGCAAATGCTTCTCATTTTCAGACAAAAGAATGATGTCCTATACAAAAATCTTAATACAGATTTTTTCCCTTCAGTTTGAAATTGTATTATTCTACCCACCCCTCGTCAAGCAGTAATTCATCAAGCGGATACACATTCCACATTAACTGTGTGTGGTGTCTGTATATATGGATGTGTGTGTGTGTATATAATAATCACCGGAGCTGATCTCTGGCCTCTGTCGAGGTTTTTCATGCATAGTTCCTTGCGACCCCCACAGCTCGTCTGGATTAGTAACCAGCCTGGCATCTAATACCACTGCGTTGCAATCTTTGAATCCTCTACGTTGAGGGATGTGCTATAAAAACACACAACGCAACCTATTAAAACAACACAAACTAAGTCAAATAAAACAGTTGAGAAATAAAACAAATTACCCCCTAGGGTGCTTTTACCTGGCTCACCAATCATCCCTTTGAAGTCTTGAGAAATCTTGACTTTGATCCCTTGCCAGGGACTCCTAATCAGCTGGAGGAGAAACCGTTTGTCATTTTTCTAGGCCAAGCATTTCCAGAGATATTGTGATATGAATCCCTGGTCTAGACTTTGTCCAGTCTAGTTGCTCACTGGTGTGCTGGATTCCATGGGTGGTGGGTTATTTTGACATTGATTTAGATCCATTGGGAGCTGCATAGCATGCCTTATTGGACACGTATCTTTAGCTCAAATCATACGTACTGAAATGAAACATTATATGGGTGAGAGCCTTAAATGTTTTGACTTAATATAAAATATATTTCCCAAATGCTTAATATAACAAGCATTGGCATAGCCAATAGGTCTCGCCTTTGGGACCTTATAAGTGTTTAGCTATGCAACAGTTGATGTTGCACCAAGGATATTGTGCTTTATAACTAAATACTTATATGGTCCCAAAAGCAAGACCTATTGGCTATGCCAATGCTTGTTATATTAAGCATTTGGGAAATATATTTTATATTAAGTCAAAAGATTTAAGGCTCTCACCCAATATAATGTTTCATTTCAGTACGTATGATTTGAGCTAAAGATACGTGCTCGTTTGGTATGCATGCAGCTTTGAGCAACTGTGCAGGTATTTTTGTGGCATTTCATATCATCATAATTTATTTAAATGGTCTCTGCATTGGGTTGTCCCATCTCACAGAAGAGAGTCAAGCAGGGCAAATACTGTCTGTGATTATTGAACATTGTTTTGAGAGGTCACTCTCTGGCTCACAGTCAGAGATTGACTCCTCTAAAAGAGTCTGATTGTTGTGGGGAGAAAATAAAGTACCAAAAACTGGCTGCATGCTGGAGTCCACACAGGGCATCATGTGGAGTGAACTTACTAGTGAGAAGACTGAACAGAGAGGCTCATTATCATTCTGTTTGAGATAATTAGACCAACATAAAGAATGATAATTGGCCAATAGCAATCTGGGCCAGATTGGGGGCTGTTGCAGGCCATTGATCACAGCAGGGGCGTGAGCTGGCCCCTGCAGTGAGAGTTACAGACCTCTCAGGCTGCTTGCAGGGGGACAGGTTGTGCAGTATTATGGACAAAAGGCGTCCGTGAACTGACATGAGGCCCAAATAAAGGCGATCCGTGAAATTTACGGATGGTTGGTCACCCTAGTTGGCAGCGCCCATCCTGAACTGCTGCCTGTTTGTAAACTGTGCTTGTGTTCTCGTTACTAACTGCCTCTGGGTTGCTGAAACCGCATGTGAGCTCAAAGACATATTTTGTTCAGCTCATTGATATTTGTAATGTTGGTCGCTGACGCCTGCTACCAGGCGCATTGAACTAAATTTACATTTTACAATAACTCAAAGGAAACCACAATGCTGCCCGAGGAATCCATAAATAAAAACAAAGTTCAAATGGTACTTTTTTAACCGTTGATTCTTGTATGACAACTTCTCCAAAAAGTTGCATTATAAGAAACAATCATAATACACAGAAAATAATCGCAATTTAATGTTCTGCAACCGCTTCTTATATAGGTGTGAATAAAACTTTAATCACTTGCTAGGAAAGATATTTAAATTGAACATACCAAATGGACAGACGCGTAAAATATAATTTTGTTGAACTTTTTTAAAACAAAACATAAAATACGAGTTCGTGGCTGCAGATGGAGAGAGCTGACTGGAACAACTTTTGTACACTGTTTGCCATATTGAAGATGATATGTTGACGTGAGCTCTGATCGGCACCATCCATGCTATCGGTAGCTAGACCTCAGATATCCCGCGAATTTCGAGAACTGCCCGTCATTACTCACGAAACCGTCAAATGAACCCTCCAATTTACATACTGCACTGTCTGCATAATCACCAAGTTTCCTCCACATATTTGGCACCTGATGTTCATCCCTCCTTGTTTGTTATTCTCTGCTTTGTCAACACACCTCACCCATAAAACACCAGTATTAGCTTAACCCCTTCAGTGCCCGCCAATGGGGATTTTGGGGGGTGGCCGACCAACGGGAGGCTCGCCCCCCCGGGGAAGTTTGGGGCACCGGGGGAGGGGGGGGGAAGCTTGGCATAAGGGGCTCGCCGTAGCGGCGTCTTTGGGCTGGTTGGGCGGTTTGGGCTTCTTTTGGGCTTCTTTTGGGCTTGGGGTCTACATAACCGGCCATTTTGTGTCACCGCGCACTGTTTGTGGTGCGGTGACACAGCAGCCAGGTCTTAGCAATTTTTGGTGGGGGTTTGAGGCCTAGCGGGCTGTGTGGCGGCGGTGCGCGGTGTTTTCCGAGCCGTTGGCGAGCGTGGGCCTGACGTGTAGGTTGAGCAGGCTGTGTGCTGTCGGTGTGCTGTGTCAGCGGTAGGGGGCGTTGCTGTTAGCGATGGCGGAGACGGACCCGCGTGTTCTGGAGGCGCTGAGGCTGTTGGAGGAGGCGGGCCGCATGGACTTGATGCGGCCCGACCTCAAGGTAAGGCCGCCGCGGCGCGCTGCCATCGGCGCCGCGGCAGCTGTGGCGGCGTGCGACCCGCCGAGATCACGGGCGGTGCAGCGGGGAGGGAGGGGGGGCGGGGGTGCGAAGGGGGGTGGCCGGGCAGTGGAAAAGGCTCCGAGTAAAGCGAAGGGGGGGGCTCGGAAGGCACGGCAGGCGGGGCGGAAGAGGCCCTTAGTGTTTGTAGCAGGGGGAGAGGGAGAGGTGGGGGGGGGCCGCGAGGAGGTAGTGGCGGTGGTTGAGGCAGGGCCGGGTGGCCTGGGGGGTGTGGGGGAGGGGGGTGGAGACCGGCTGGTTTTGCCTGGGGGGGGTGGGGGCAATGGAGGGGGGGGGCGGGGGGATGTGAGTGCGGCGGGGCCCGCGGGGGGGGAGGGGCCCAGTGGCAGCGGGGAGCAGGGGGGGCTGGTGGCGGATGGGCTGGGGGGGGCGGTTTCGCCGCTGCTCATTGAGGAGACGGATTTGGAGGATGAGGGGGTGCGGGGTGGGGGGGGAAGACACGGAGCTGGACTGGAGTGGGTCCTCGGAGGAGGAAGGGGGGGCAGGAGCGAGGGGGCGGACATCGCCGGGGCAGCGGGGCCGGGGGGGGGAGAGGGGGGGCGGGGTGGGTCGGAGGCGATGGGGGGCGTGCGCGGAGGCGGCGGCTCGACTGGCGAGCGGGGTGGGTCGGGGTGGGCAGGTGGGAGAGGCGGGGGCGAGGCGGGGGTTAGGAGCAGGGCTGGGGGTCCGGGCGGGCTTGTGACGAGTTTTGGGGGGGGGGCAGGGGGCAGTGGCGGGCCTGGGGGGAGGCAGGGGGAGTGGGGCGAGGAGGTGGGGCGGGGCCCAGCTGGGGGTTCGGGGGGTGGGGCGGACCAGGGGGATGGGCGGGGGAAGGGAGTTGGGAGCTGGGTGGAGGGGGGGTCCCGTCGCGGCGCAGAGGTCATTCGGCGGGGTGGGGGAGGGGGGCGGCGATGGGGTGGGGGTTTGGCGGAGGGGGCAGCGCGTGTGGGGGCGAGGGTGGTTGTTTTTACCCTGGCATGCTGGACTCCACCTTTTTTCCTTGGCAGGAGCTGTTGGTAAGGCGCTCGGGGGAGCAGCATGCGGCTCCCACCCACCGAGTGGATGGGCCGGCTCTGTTTGGTGCGGACGGCCGAGCTCCAGCGAGGGACCTGGCTCAGGGACTTGGTGAATTGAGGCGAGACGCGCCTCCGCAGGCCCCTCCCCGATGGGTCTCTACGGCCGCCAGGGGTGGGGGAGTAAGGATGGACACGACTATTGCTGAGTTGCCTGCTAGTGTGGTGCATAGGAGGGGGAGTGTGGACTTGATGGATTTAATGCGGGTGTGTCGTGAGAGAGCGGGTCTGAGCCGGCTGGAACCCCAGGTGGGGGGCCGGGGTGGTGTAGTGCCGGCGGATGGTGAGTCTGAGGAAGAGGGGGAGATTCGGGAAGATGGGGGGGCTGGTAACGGTGTTGGAAGTGTATTTCAGGTGCCGGCAAGGCAGGAAGCACCCAGAGTGACGGCCCCCTCGGCTCCACTGGTTAGGCGGCGGGATCCAGCAAGGACGCCGACCTTGACGCCAGGTAAGACAGGTGACGGCGCGGGGAGCGCTAAGAGGCGTTGTGTGCAGGTGTCAGTGGGGTCTGGGGGCGATGGGGAGGATGGGTGGCGGCTGGTGCCGGGACGGTATGTACAGGACGCGGGGGTCGGTACGGACGGCGCGGTGTCGGGCGGGGCGGCGCCGAGCGCGGGTAGCGGGGTCGAGGCGGCGGGTGACAAGGCGTCGGGCGGAAAGGAGGCGGCGGGGGGAAGTAGGGAGAGTTGTGTGATTCCGGTGCGGAAGCTGCCGTACATGGGGTTGACCAAGCCACTAGGGGCACATCTTTCCGCGGCTACGAAGGAAAAGATTTGGAAGGGGGAGTACATTGACATTTTGAAGGTCCCCCTGACGCTGGACAATTGGTCAGCGGCGTTCCTCATTTACGCGAGCGTGTATTGCGAGAAATTCCCGGACAGGTGCGTCGCGCTGTTTAAATACATGGACGTGGTGTGGAGGGCGCAGGTGACTTACGGCGGGTACGCTTGGTCTTACTACGATGAGGAGTTTCGGGCGCGCATGGCGGGGGACCCGGAGGCCCAGTGGGGGGAACTAGATTCGGATCTATACCAGCAGACGATAGGAGGGGCCAAGTTTGGCCGCACCATTTACACGGCCAGCGGTTTGCCGCTGGCGTCCCCCCCCTTTGCGGCGCGCCCCACCCGTGGGGGGGTGGGTCAGGGTGCCTCCGGCAGCCAGGCCGCGGTCGGGGCCTGCTGGGATTTTAATAGGGGTGCCTGCGGGCGGGCAGCGTGCCGTTTCCGGCATGAGTGCTCTTCATGCGGACGGAACCATCCGGTGCTGCGGTGTTGGGGCACCGGGGGCCCACCAGGGCAGCTGCCTCCGCAGGGAGGTGGATTTGCCAGAGGGGGTTCAGGCGGGGGGGAGGGGTGGGGGTAGAGGGGGGGAGTCGGGGCTCTGGGAAAAGGCTCGTACGCCGGTTAGGATCGAGCGGATGGAGCCCTGGTTGGCGGCATATCCGCGGGCGGAGGATGCTGCAGTGCTGCGTCGGGGTTTCCGGGAGGGTTTTCGGCTGGGGTACGAAGGTCCCCGGATTGCTCGCTGGGCGGACAATCTGAAATCGGTGAACGCGCACAAGGGCATAGTGAGAGAGAAACTGTTCAAGGAGGTCAGAGAGGGGCGGATGGCGGGCCCCTTCACGGCGCCGCCGCTGCCAGGATTGATCATTTCCCCCATCGGGGTGGTGCCTAAGAAGGAGGAAGGGCAGTTCCGACTGATACAGCACTTGTCCTGGCCGGAGGGGGAGTCGGTCAATGCGTACATTTCGGCGGAGTTGGCGTCTGTGACTTACTCGTCGGTGGACGTGGCGCGACGTCTGGTTGCGGCGGCGGGACGGGGCGCGCTGTTGGCGAAATGCGACATCAAGTCGGCCTTCCGACTCCTTCCGGTGCACCCGGCAGATTACCAGTTGCTGGGGATCCAGTTTCAAGGTCTCATCTTTGTGGATAAAGCGCTGCCGATGGGGTGTTCCATTTCATGCGCACTGTTTGAGCGGTTCAGCTCCTTCATTCAGTGGGTTTTTTCCAGGCGCACAGGCTCGGAGTCAGTGACGCACTATCTGGATGATTTCTTCCTGGTGGGGCGGCCCGGTGCGGCGGACTGTCAGCGGCTGCTGGATGGTTTGGCCGGGTTGATGGGGGAATTTGGGGTTCCCTTGGCGCCAGAGAAGACGTGCGGTCCCAGTACGGTGTTGTCCTTTCTCGGTATCGAGCTCGACTCGGTCGCCATGGAAGCACGCCTGCCGGAAGACAAACGGGTGGCAATGTTGGCTTTGGTGGATGGCATGTTGGCAAGGAGGAAGGTGACGGTGCGGGACGTACAGGTGTTGTTGGGACATTTGAATTTTGCGTGCCGCGTGGTGCGGGCTGGCCGGACGTTTTGCCGGCGTCTGGGTCTGGCGTTGTCGGGTTTGCCGTTGCCACATCACCATGTGCGCCTCTCGGCGGGGATGAAGGAGGACCTGCGCATGTGGCGGGCTTTCTTGGAGCGTTTCAATGGTGTGCCGATGGCGCCGGCGGAGGACTGGGAGTGGGAGGTCACCATGTTCTCGGATGCGGCGGGCGTCGGAGGTTTCGGCCTGTACTGGGAGGGAAAATGGTGTGCGGAGCAGTGGCCCGACCATTGGCAGGCGGGCGGGAGGAGCATTGCGTTCCTGGAGTTGTTCCCCTTGGTGGTGGCAGTCACGGCGTGGGCAGGGGCGTTGGCACACAAGAGGGTGCTTTTTCGAGTGGACAACATGGCCGTCGTGCAGGTAGTGAACAGGCAGTCGGCTCGGGATCCGCAGGTGCTGAAATTGATGCGGGTGTTTGTCTTGCGGTGCTTGGAAAATGACATACTGTTTCAGGCGCGACACGTTCCCGGTGTGGACAATGACATTGCTGATGCCTTGTCTCGTTCACAGTGGGAGAGGTTCCATGGGCTAGCCACGGCAGCGGAGGAAGTCAGGACGCCGGTGCCGGAGGAACTGTGGTCGGTAGGCGAGGCCGGGTCTTTCAGTTGGTGAAGACGTCGGTGGCGGTGTCTACGTGGAAGGCGTACGAGCTGGCATGGGAGGAATTCCTGCAGTCAGGTGCAGTGCAGCGTGGGGACAGGTGGCAGCGCGAGGAACAGGTGGTAAGATTCATGCTGGCGCTCATGGACAGGGGCTTGTCGCGGGTGTCGATTGCGGGCAAGTTGTCGGCGGTGGCGTTCATGGGGAAGATGTGGTGGGGTTACCCTCCGTCGGCAGGGGAGCTGGGAACCAGGCTGCTGGAGGGGTGGGCGAGGGAGCGGGGGGCGACGGTGCGGCTGCGCCGTCCCATCACGGTAGTTTTGTTGGCAGGAGTGATTGGCGCGCTCCCAGAGGTGTGCAGGGATGTGGGCGAGACGGTGCGTTTCTCTACCTTGATGTCATGGCTTTTCTTTGGGGCGTTTCGAGTGTCGGAGTTGCTGGGCGCAAGGGGGAGGCGGGGGGTGTTGTGGGGAGAGGTGGAGGTGCGGGCCCAGGAGGTGGCGGTGTGTTTGAGACGCTCGAAGACGGACCAGCGGGGGGTTGGCACTTGGGTGGTGCTGGGGCCGGGTGAAAGGGAGGGGGTGTGCCCGGCGGTGTGGGGCAGGAGGTTGATGGCTGAAAGTGGCGAGACGGAGGGGGAGGTTTTTGGGCGGGGTGGGGGGGGCGGAGTGACGGCGTCGCAAGCATTGTGGGTCCTGCGGCGTGCCCTGCGGTTCATGGGGGAGGATCCCCTGGCGTTCGGGACGCATTCTTTTCGGATCGGGGCGGCGACGGAGGCGGCACGGAGGGGTTGGGGTAAGGAAGAGATACAGAGGTTGGGTCGGTGGAAGTCGGACTGTTACAGGACGTATGTGCGGTTGAGGGAGGCGGATGGTTCGTTGTCGCAATGATTCACGATTTTCATATATGTGTCTTTGCAGGTGCTGTGGCGGGGCCGGATGTGGCTGTCCTGAATTTGTATATTGTGGGACATTCGTTCGTCAAGAGGGCAGAACGAGCGGAGTGGGACAGGCATCAGGCGCTCAATTTGGGATTGGATCCGGGGTTGTATAGATGTCATTGGAGGGGGAAAGGGGGTAGGCGTTGGCATGAGTTATTGCCGTTGTTGAACACATTGGTGAAAGGGGGGGTGTGCCCGGATGTGGTGGTAATCCACCTGGGCGAGAACGATTTGGTGCAATGCAAGGGTTTGGCGCTACTCAAGCAAATGAGGCAGGACCTGCAGGAAATCAGGAGACAATGGGCGGGCTGCCATGTCATATGGTCGGAGTTTATTCCCAGGCGGGTGTGGAGGGGAGCTGAGCGCCCAGGGGCAATAGACAGGGCACGTAGGAAGATCAATCGCGAGATGCGTGCATTCTGCGCCAGGGAGGGGGTGGGGAGGATGGAGCACCCGGAGTTGCGCTATGGTGCAAACTATTTTTTCCAGGAGGATGGGGTTCACCTGTCCAGGTACGGCATGGAGCTGTATGTAGTGCAGCTAAAGGAGGCTTTAGATGGGGCCCTGGGGGTGGTCAGGTATCCCAGGAGACAGGAGTCCTAGGGGGGGGGGGTCGAAAGTCGTAATCGACTTTCGAGTGGCGCTGTCCTAAGGAAATAGGGTGGTGTGGCTGGAGGCCTGGGACTGCATGGTAGCGGGGGTTGGGGTCATGGAGGTCAGTAGGGGCATTTAGTAGAGGGGCAGGTTGATGAGCGTATGTTGTTGTATTACTGTTGCAATGTTCGGGCTTACATTTAGGGGTGGGGGTGGGGGGCTGTTAGGCAGTTTGTTATTTAGTGAGCAGTAGTTTTGTTCGGCACAGGCCAAGGGGGATGTGTTATACGTGCACCTGATTCCAATAAAAGCGGCCTTTTTCACACACTTCTGGTTGTCAGTGTCTCTGCTTCCCCCCCCTCACCTACCGGTGTGCCCCAATGGGGATTTGGGGGGGTGGCCGACCAACGGGAGGCTCGCCCCCCCGGGGAAGTTTGGGGCACTGGGGGAGGGGGGGGGAAGCTTGGCATAAGGGGCTCGCCGTAGCGGCCTCTTTGGGCTGGTTGGGCGGTTTGGGCTTCTTTTGGGCTTCTTTTGGGCTTGGGGTCTACATAACCGGCCATTTTGTGTCACCGCGCACTGTTTGTGGTGCGGTGACACAGCAGCCAGGTCTTAGCAATTTTTGTCCCTCCCTCCCTCCCTTTAGAAGGGTTTTTTAATTTCATGGTCCCGGGGTTTTTTTTTTTTCCCTTTGTGCGGGGGGGGTCGGGGACATGGTCCCGAGGGGCTTTGTTGGTTGATGGTGCACTGGTTAGGGTTGCGGTTGTGTTTTTTGTCGCTGGAACAGGTGCGTTGGGGGGGCGCTGTCCTAAGGAAATAGGGTGGTGTGGCTGGAGGCCTGAGACTGCATGGTAGCGGGGGTTGGGGTCATGGAGGTCAGTAGGGGCATTTAGTAGAGGGGCAGGTTGATGAGCGTATGTTGTTGTATTACTGTTGCAATGTTCGGGCTTACATTTAGGGGTGGGGGTGGGGGGCTGTTAGGCAGTTTGTTATTTAGTGAGCAGTAGTTTTGTTCGGCACAGGCCAAGGGGGATGTGTTATACGTGCACCTGATTCCAATAAAAGCGGCCTTTTTCACACACTTCTGGTTGTCAGTGTCTCTGCTTCCCCCCCCTCACCTACCGGTGTGCCCCAACCTGTATTTTGCCCTCTCTGGCTTTATACCCACTTTATTTACCTAGCACAATAGCTCTTTCCCTTGAATCTGTAATCTTGCTGCCACCTTCATTGCACTTGTCTCTGCCCTGTGTCTGTCCTCGCCCTACTGCAACTCTGATCCGTTTTCGTTGTCTCACCAATTAAAATCATCACACTCTGCTGTATCAGCCACCACCACAGTGCCTATAATCTGCCTCTCCACACAACCTCCTCGTCGTAAATGTCAGCCCCACATATACCTCCCCCCACAGCATCTGCCTCCCACCATTTCTTGCCTCCGGTTTACGTGTCGCCAAACACCACTTTTAATAGCCGACCTCTGTACCTGGCATCCCTTTTATCCTTTAAGTTATTTCTGTCACTGCAACTGTACCTGTCAACTCTCCATTGTATGTGCCAGCCACCATGGTTTTCACATTTGCCTTTCCATCTTCCACCTTGTCACAGCACTTTCTTTTCTCCAAATAGGCCAGGCCGCGAGGCTTCGCAGAGTGCCGGTGGGATGCTTCAAGCCTGCACCTGTCATTCCCTATCATTTCATTGATTACATTTCTCGCCACTTCCGAGCGTGGTGTGAAAATGGATGCGCCGTGTTCATTCTACGCACAAATAGAATGTTGTTCACTCACAAAAAAGGGCATCCATAAGAATCCACTATGCCTGCATCTTGTGGTTGGCCGAGCCCAAGAGGATTAGTAGCCTCTGATATTTGTTAGTCACTCAGCCTCATACCACACTCACCCCTGAAAGGCTACATTCTGTTTCGGGTTACAAAAAAAACAAAAACCAGCGCTAATACAATGAATTTATCTATTTAAAAAAACGTCACATTAGCTGTGTTTTAATACTTTACACATTCTCTTTAAGTGCGGGTGTCAATATTTATGTATACAAAATAAAACGTATCTTATGCTTTTTGCACATCATACACAAACAGTATATCTTTGTGCAGCGTTATTGGGTTACTCTACACTATATTTAGTTAGCCCTTTTGGGCTTCTGTGCTGGCATTTCAACTTTTGCAAGAGAGGATAAGTTTATTTCCTTTCAGTATCCCAGGGCGTTTGGGACAAGGTGCGCAGTCAGAATATTGAGTTTTTTATATCGACCCACACTAACATCGAGTTTTTAATATCGTAGGGACAGAGTATCGATGTCAAGAATATCGGTGACCAGAATATCGACCTTAAGGTAAGTAATATTGTTTTTTTTTATATCGAAGTAAGTAATATTGAAGTAAGTAATATCGTTAGCAAAAATATCGTTATTAATAATATTGATATTTATATTAGTGTTATGTATTTTAGTAGGTATTTTATATGAATGTTTAACATTTTTTGTAATGTATATTTATTATTTTTAAATATATGTATTAAATGTTTAGAAATTAGTTAAAAAAATTAAAGTGAATTTTGCATTTTAGTATCACAGTGGGTTGTGGGTTTATAGGTGAAAATGGTGAGAAGTTATTTAATTACAATTAATGGATTAATAAATAAATATGTTTTTACTTATAGTTATTACTTATACATGTATTGTTAATTAATAATTAATTGGTAATAATTGTTATTACATTATTAATGTACCATTATATTAATTATAATTACTTTATTATTGTTTTTATTTATTGTTATTGTTAATCAATTTATTGTTAATTACCTATTAATTGGTAATTCATTTGTACTAATTGATTAATTGATAATTACATTAATTATGTTTTTTATGTGTAGCGGGTTGTGGCTTAATAGGGGAAAGATTGGAAAGTAATTTAATTATAATTATGTAATTAATATGTTTGTTTTATTGTTATTGATTATTAATTTATAGTTAATTATAAACTGGTGATTAATTTATATTAATTGATTAATGTATACTTATATTAATTTTAATTAATTTATTGTTAGTTTTATTCATTGTTATTTCTAATTAATTTATTGTTAATTTATTATTAATTGGTCATTCATTTTTATTAATTGATTAATTAAATGAATTGTGTTCTTTTTTATGTGTAGCGGGTTGTGGGTTTATAGGAGAATAGGGTGGGAAGTAATTTATTATATTTAAGTAATTATTAATTTTTCTTAATTGGTATTGATTATTAATTTGTTGTTAGTTAATTTTTCATTGGTATTTTATTTTGTATTGATTAATTGATATTTACATTAATTGTGTTCTTTTTTATGTGTAGCGGATTGTGTGTTTATGGAGGAATAGGGTGGGAAGTAATTTAAGTAAATATGAATATAATATTATTGGTATGTATAATAAATTATTTTGCTAATTAATTATTAATATTTTATTTATTTTACAAAACGTTTTTAATTAATAAGTATGTTAATTTAACCCCTACGCTATCCTACATTTTCCACACTGTTACGCTCACTGGAGGTGGAATAGTAATTTTAACCCCTATGCTATCCAACACTTTCCCTACTGTTGCACTCACTGGAGAGGAAATAGTAATTTTGACTCCTACGCTATCCAACACTTTCCTTACTGTTGCACTCACTGGAGTGGGAATAGTAATTTTTACCCCTACGCTATCCAACACTTTCCCTACTGTTTTCCGTACTGTTGCACTCACTGGAGTGGGAATAGTAATTTTTACCCCTACGCTATCCAACACTTTCCCTACTGTTGCACTCACTGGAATGGGAGTAGTAATTTTAAATACCTACACTATCCAACACTTTTCCTACTGTTGCACTCAGTGGAGTGGGAATAGTAATGTTTACCCCTACGCTATCTAACATTTTCCCTACTGTTGCACTCACTGGAGTGGGAATAGTAAGTTTAACCGCAAGGCTATCCAGCACTTTCCCTACTGTTGCACTCACTGGAGTGGGAATAGTAATTTTAACCCTTACGCTATCCAACACTTTCCCTACTTTTGCACTCACTGGAGTGTGAATAGTAATTTTTACACCTACGCTATCCAACACATTCCCTACTGTTGCACTCCCTGGAGTGGTAATTGGAATTTTAAACACTACGCTATCCAACATTTTCCCTACTGTTGCACTGTTTGTAGTTGGAATAGTAATTTTATTCCCTCCGCTATCTAATATTTTTTGTAATATTTTAGTTAATGTAGTATATAATTAATTTAAAAAGATTAAAAATAATTGTAATTTTTAAAATGTGTTATATATATGTATTACATTTTTATTTATATTATTGTTTTATGTGTATAGATGTATTTATAATGTATAAGATTTTGTTAATAATTTATACGTTATTAAAATAATTATTACAAAATATTAATAAGTAAGTATATATATATTATATATCATTCCATACCAAACTTGCCCATAAGCAAACACGCGCACTCAGAAGTTTTCCTGCTGGATTTATTCTTAGTTTACGCTACGCGTTTCGACACACACAGTGTCTTGATCACACGTGTGATCAAGACACTGTGTGTATCGAAACGCGTAGCGTAAACTAAGAATAAATCCAGCAGGAAAACGTCTGAGTGCGCGTGTTTGCTTATGGGCAAGTTTGGTATGGAATAGAATTTCGGCTTTTGGGTTCGCCGATACTACGCGCCACCTGACTACGGGAGCAGGATCCTGGAAGGACCCTATCTGGCTTATATTATATTATATATCATATGTATATGTTTAATTTATTTTTACATTATATTTATATTACTTATAATTTTTACACATTTAAAAAGATTTTTAACTATGTTTATTTTAATTATATGTATCATTTAAAAAAAAAAAGTACTTAAATTAAAAACAATATTTTTAACAACGATATTTTTGACCGATATTTTTTTCTCGACATTTTTGTACTTACTATAATGTAGATAGGATGTCGATATTCATGACTTCGATATTCTTGCGCTGATTTTTCTATATGTTGATATTCTGACCTTCGATATTCTGTCATTGATTCATGGGACAAGTTGCCTTCTTTTTTGGTTTTCCAATCACATCCTCTTTAAGGAGAAAAACATTCATAAACAGAAAAAAAACAACGAGCTTATATTGTGCCATTCGCACATTTTAAATATGCGTCAAAAGTATTCAGAAGGCGGTATTTGCATTGCGTACTCTGTATTTAGTTTAGACTATCGCGCTTAGGTGGAACAATCGTCAATGTTTTTGGCCAACACACTCATGCAATTGGTGGTGCTTCTTCATTAAGCCCTGGAGGCAGCATACATACATATGCTAATATTTATTTTGTTGTAAAAAACCTGCCTGCACTCAAAACATTTGGCTGTCTTGTCAGAAGCTCTTTGTTCATTATCTACGCTCCCATCTTCTGACACTGTGGAGTCAGCATCCACAAATGCAAGTTAAAGTACTTTTAACCACATGCTGTTACAGTTACACATATTTGCGAAAGACCTTTGGGGCCCATTCGTTCTCAGCTTCTTTACAATCATTGTTAGAAATGCTTGACGTTTCTGATCTAAACAATTCAAAAACAAATATGTTTACTTGGTAAATGTTTTTATGTTGCAAAATAAAGTTTATTTGACTAAATAGTTTTATTATTTGAAGAACGATTTGCTTCACAACGGTCGTATTTCAAGCACTTTGGTTTTCGTTTCGACAGGGTAATTCATTTGGCCTTTCCCTCTTATGTGTTGGCTACAGTTTTGCAAAACTCATGGCCTGTATCCTTTCAATTACTTTCATGGGTCTAGTTTCAAAGGTATTAGCAAAGCATCAACATAATACATAATTCAACAGCACACTACATAGTTAAACTCCACAACATACCGCCACTTCACCACACGAAATGGCATTCCACATAATTACACTCTTACACACAATCCCACTCCACACAATTCCAGTGCACTCAATACTACATAATTACTAACCACATATTTCCATTACACACCATGCCACATAATTTCACTACACAAATCCACTCCACACACTTCTACCACACCCAATTCCACAACAAACAATTCCAAGCTACATAATTCCAATCCACACCACATACATCCACTCCAACCCAAAACACATGGGTAAAAGACATTCTCATTTACAACATCAATACCTCTAACTCTCACAAATGCAAGACCAATTTGCATAGTAAATGCTTGTGTTATAGCTCGACACTAGGACTGGATGGCGGCAGCCATGGACAACTGAAAAGAGGAACCCCCTGAGGCCTTTTTGGACTAAGTACTCTGTCTACAGTTGACCCCATTGACCAGTGGGTCTCTCTCCAGGATCATGGAAGCTGGTCCCCTCCCAGCCCCTAAGGAAAAGTGGGGGGATGACCTGGACTTCTTCATCCCCACAGTAGGAGAGAAGCTCTGAGGGAACAAGCAATAGGAGAAAATCTGGGGAGCAAGTAGAACCAGATCCCTGAACAGTGTGCCACCTTAGAGACTAGAAGACCTGAGGAAAATGCTCCACATGACTGGGACTTGCCACCAGGAGCAAAATCAGCCCAAAATTGCAACACTTGGTCCATTAGGCCTTGAGATATGTGATGAAAAAGAAATAGAACTTTGAACCCCTACAGCTGAGACCGGAGCGGGTGGAGCTCCGCTGCCTTAATTTTCTAAACCCCCCTGGGTGGGCTAGGGACTGGGAGTTGATGCTAAAGATTATTAAATATCTTATGAGCATGGAAGGGGCGTGCATGGGACACCCTCCCTAGAGCCACTGATGCCCAGTGATCCCAATCTGGTTCAGGCTCAAAGGGTCCTGGGACCCCATCTATGTCTCCCACTATGAAGAGAATAGGGAATGCCATCACTCCCTCCAAGGAAAAGCAAAGGGTCCCAGGACCCCAACTCTGGACCCACACTACCAAATTGATCGGGGGAGTGCTGTGACACCAACACAGGGAAGCAAAAAGTGGCCCAGAAACCCATCTCCGGGTCACAGTGCAATTGGCCTTCGGGCACCTATGTCGCACTCCCTCAAGAAGTGGAGAAGGGGCCTAGGAACCCATCGCTGTTCCCCCAGTGATAATGGAGTTGGGGAAGCACCACCATGCACCCCGAAGCTGTGATGGGCATGTCCTCGCTCCCCGTGCCATGTCTGGTGGGAGCGGGGAAGCCACCACAAGGGAAAACTCCTTGCACACAGGAGCAGACAGTGGAGAAGTGCACTGCCACGTCCATGCCTGTAGAAGGGGACGCTGGCCGGGCTGACCTCTGGCCGGGGCAGCTAGGAGTGGACTCCCTGTATTGCCCCCAACCAAGGGAGCCATGCAGGGTTACCGGAGGGACAGGGCCTCCCCAACAAAAACAAAAGGAAAACAAAAAGGCTGTGAGGTGCAGGACTGTGCAGCAGTCAAAGAAATGCAGCTGGAGCCACCTGTTTAAGATTCACATTCCCGGGAGGGAGCAACTCAGTGGGGCGCGACCAAGCCCAAGTTTGTTTCATAAATGTGGTGGCCCCAGGATGGCAGGGCCACCAGCAATGGAAAAAAAGAGCATGGTGTGCTGCAAGAGTGCAGCATCTCCCCCTAAAGGAAGTTTAACTATGGTGTTGTGTGTCGATTTAGATAGCGTATATAGATTTCCCGATATATGCCCTTACATAGGTACAATTCACATTGCCCTTATTTAGGCATAGAAATCAGCCCTTATTTAGGCATTGCTCATGCTAACCAAATACAGGCATGGTCAATTACATCCGATCCTCTTCGTCACAACAAGTACTTGGAAGCTTGTAGGACTTCCCCTTGCCTGGATATTGATTTCTCCAAGAACTCATTTATTATGCATGAACATCTATTCCTTAGGGGTTCAGTCATGACGTTCATATGCCCGACTTGTACGTTAATACAGGCATTCCTAAACACCTTCAAGGTATAAATATACCTTCACTTGCTATGGCAAGGCACGGTGCTATTCGGCTACCTACTTGCCCGACGTGGCTCACCACAGCAAGTCGCGAAGGAAGTCAACTCCTCAACTGACGCACTGACCAGACGCTGTCATCCTCCTTGCCGAGAATCCAGCTCCAGTGTTTCTGACTCCCCTTGCTGGGAGTTGGAGATCGAGTCCTGGAAAAGAGATACCAACCTCTCCCATTCTAAGGTATGGAGCTGATTAAAACCTAGAGAAATCTTTGGCAATTCTTGGCACAACTAAACTAAACTAAACTATAGCTAAAACAGCACCTACTTCTTCCCTCGTACTAGACTTAGGTTAGATACACTGTGGTAGGATTATTTTAGATGCACCAGTTGAGTATTTTAGCCTGTGTTATTTTTGTATGTATTTTTATATATGTCAGAGCTACAGACCATGCTATTGCAGTATTATTTTATATTACTGCTAACGCTGTATTCATTATACTGTCTTACGATTGTAGCAGTTCATATCTCTTGCATGAGAAATAAGACTGTTCAATAAACCCTTTTTATTAAAATGCCCGTCTCTCTATTTCTGTGCAACTCTGTAGAAACGAAGCATGCATGATTGACTGAGTGAAACTGTAATCTATTGTTTCCATGACTCTGAAGATATTGTTCCGACTCTAAGGGTAAAAAAAGTTGTCATGTTTATGCGGTTGTCAGAAACTAATCCCCTCTTGTTCATTCGAGAAAGTTTCTAGTGACCTGTGAGTTAGCTGGCACACACATGTCATTAAGTTTAATGTACTCGATAGAGACATACTGACCTCAATCCTATGTCAAATCTGTAGTGTATATTATTCCAATGCACAGAGCCTATCATTGATATAGGAACTACACTACAATGGTGCTGACTTTAGATTTGCAGAATAAGAGGAATCATGACCACCCTAGGAGTTGCATTCAGTTTGAAGCATTTCCCAGGACGGATTGATTGCTCTACAACTGGGATTGCAGTACCCTCTAAGGGCAGGTACTATGGCTGCATTCTGTGTGGTCTACATTTGTTTAAGACAGACACATGGTTAATGTTTGTAGATTGCTTTATTTAAAGGTGTTGTACTGCTAACAGCAATTATCTTTGAAGGGTGCAATGTTTTATTGAGTATAATGAGTGCACATGGTTGCAATTCTATTATTACTTACAATGATTGCAGATGGATTTAGGGTACTGAAGCCAGTGATTGAATGAGGTATTTTGAACTGTGATAACTGTGATTCTGGTCTTTAAATGTATTAATATTACCCTGATTTAAAGGGGCCAACTTCCTGTCTGGTCATGTCCTATATTGTGCAGGGTGGGGTGTACTGTGATTTTGGGAGTAATGACCCTTTAGGAGTCAAATGTAATGTTGTAAAAAGTACAACATAGTATTAATAAGTATGTGTGTCTGTTATAAATGTAATTTTCCTTTTCTAAATAAAGAGCACTCGCTGGACAATCATGTTTTGAGTGTTATTACTGTTTGCCAGTGAATGGTGATTAGTAGCCCAACGCACCTTCCCTGAGTAGGCCTTATTTTGCTCTGCTTCGTTACCCTGAGAGATTCAAGCGCTATAATGAGGTGTTTGTTTCCCAGTGAAGGGGTGATTGTGGACCCATTATTTGTGCATGCCACACAACTAATACAGCAGAGATGACCCATCTGAACCTGACAGAATATGCAGAGTGGTGCTGTGAGGATTCTTTTGGATTTTCAGTGTCAAATCCTGCTGGAATTTCACAACCTGCTTTACCGGTCGGCTGGGGATTTTCAAATGATACTTGGGGCACACTTCAAAGAGGTCTCCCCTGCCTCAGACAAATATGATATTTGAGCTCGTCAGCGCCAGGAAGTGGCGGGGCAAGGCCACCCCCTTGGGTCTGGATGGTTGGCCAGAACACTCTACCTGCTTGCTGTACTGTACTGAACTAGCTACTTCGGTGCTGGCCCATCTGACATCGTTTTGACCCATCTCTTCTAATTTCTCTAGTTGTAACAATTTCAGGAAACTGACATTGGTGAAACCTGTGGGTGGGACTTGCGGGTTGGCTGTGCATCCACTAGGGCCAAATATTGAGTTTTCTGGTTTGTTTGATTTGCTCACTTTTAGCCTCAAATATTCACTTTTTTTTTTTATTGTCCAGAATAGGACTTTTTCGTAGTTCAGAATAATTTTATTGAGATTTCAAAATGAAGACATGAAAGACAATACCGAAAATCAATACATATCAATAAGACCCAATTGAGTGACTAAAGCAAACAATGAAAAGAACATAATAGGTCATGAAATTACTCTAAGTAAGAAATCAATCAAAGGAAAAATAAAATGATGGTATGGGGAAGGAAGAAAAGGGAAAAGGGATTACAAGATATCAACACACAGGTAATGCTGAGTTGCTGCTAACATCTCAATACCGCAAATCTAAATACATCAATTCTCACTATTGTTGTAACAACATATATGAATCAATAGGAGACTAAAAGGATTGAAAAGAGTGTGTGCAATTAAAATTAGTGGGTGTATATCCAGACTATGTGTATACACGCCCTAAAGTGTTTTTCTATGTGTGAGTGGGGAATTCCCATCTCAAGAAAACACGCTGGTTTGTCAAAAGTGCTACTTCATGGTTAGAGAAGTGGCATGGGTTGACCTGAGTTCTTGGTCAGAGCCTGCCGTGGACCTGTACTGCCTCCTTCGCTGCACCGGTACACCTTTTTATCCGTCCTGAAGAAAGCCAGCATAGTAATAAGGCACTGGCTGAAACATGTTGACACACCCCAGGATGTGGGAGGTCGTAACTCGCCTCTAACATCCGATAAGCCTTATTTTTTAACCGCTGACGGTGACCCAGCTAATAAAGTGTATTTGCCCCTGGGCACTGGGATCCCCGCCAAGCCGTTTTAAATTCACAATCCATAACAGTCTTCACCGCACACACAGCGACATACCTGCTCCGCTGTCTTCAGGCGTCGAAGCACACCCGGGACACGCTAGGTGTCACTGGGTGGGCCCGATGATGAAGCATGCCACCAACTAGGTTGGTGGGTGAGGGCTTTATGAGCACACCTACCAGGTGCCTCAAACCATTGACAAAGCATACTTGAGTCCTTGATAAATTAAAATAATTTATTTTCTTTTGATTATTTAGCTAGTCCATTTTTGATTTATTGAAGTGTAAAATGGGTAACATCCTTTACAACGCAACTTTTACCACGCAGTGCCTTTACGACGCAACTTTTTCAACGCAAACCATTACAACGCATTGCGCTGGGGGGCGCTCTAGGATAGGGAATAGGTTTAATTTACTATTCAACACCTTCCCTACTATCCACGGGGACTGGAGTTGGAATAGTAAATTAAACTATTCACTATCCAGCGCCCCAAAGCACTATGCATTGTAAAGGCATGCGTTGTAAAAACTGCGTTGTAAAGGCATGCGTGGTAAAAGCATGCGTTGTAATGTCATACATCCGTGTAAAATGTGACAAGGACATTCTATTAGAGACCAGTCTAGAATTGCTGCCTAGTGCCCCAAGGGAGCAGCAGCTATATGTTCGGGCAACCTAGGATGGATGAGACCAGCACATAGGGCCCCCCATCCGTGGCCCACCCTCCCTCTTTATCTTCCTGCCCAAGTGGTCGCTGCTCTAGTAATGGCCATATTAATAAGCCACTAGCATCTCAAGGCTTTCTTCAGGGCAGGGGGTAGGGTAGGGAGATAGATAGTGGCGAGGTCACATTAGATGAAGGGTGCCCTCCCATGCCTGGCCCCATGGGAATATTTGGAAGTTGGTAGTAAAGGATGGCCAGAGGAAAACTTGCTCCTGAGGCGGAAGCCGGGAGAAACGTTCGAGAATCTTTTAAAAATTGTAAATTGTAACTTCTGTTTTTATTTACCTGCTCTCTTCTATCTGGGCATTTCCCCCTTGAAACCAGTTGTGCTAGTTGCCTCCGCGCAGCGGATCTTAGCGCCGTCGCGGGTTGAAAACATCATTCGCCGCCATTACCCACTAGCCCACAGGCCACGCCCACTGCCATGAGGCCACGCCCCCTTCACATTGCAACTACATAAGTCGTGCTGATCACTAGCGTGCGGTAGAGGAAAACTTGCTCCTGAGGCGGAAGCCAGGAGAAACGCTCGAGAATCTTTTAAAAATTGTAAATTGTAACTGCTGTTTTTATTTACCTGCTCTCTTCTATCTGGGCATTTCCCCCTTGAAACCAGTTGTGCTAGTTACCCGCGCGCAGCAGATCTTAGCGCTGCCGCGGGTTGAAAACATCATTCGCCGCCATTACCCACTAGCCCACAGGCCACGCCCACTGCCGTGAGGCCACGCCCCCTTCACATCGCAACTACATAAGTCGTGCTGATCACTAGCGCGCGGTAGAGGAAAAATTGTCCTGAGGCAGAAGCCGGGAGAAACGCTCGAGAATCTTTTAAAAATTGTAAATTGTAACTGCTGTTTTTATTTACCTGCTCTCTTCTATCTGGGCATTTCCCCCTTGAAACCAGTTGTGCTAGTTACCCCCGCGCAGCGGATCTTAGCGCTGCCGCGGGTTGAAAACATCATTCGCCGCCATTACCCACTAGCCCACAGGCCATGCCCACTGCCGTGAGGTCATGCCCCCTTCACATCGCAACTACATAAGTCGTACTGATCACTAGCGCGCGGTAGAGGAAAACTTGCTCCTGAGGCGGAAGCCGGGAGAAACGCTCGAGAATCTTTTAAAAATTGTAAATTGTAACTGCTGTTTTTATTTACCTGTTCTCTTCTATCTGGGCATTTCCCCCTTGAAACCAGTTGTGCTAGTTACCCTCGCGCAGCGGATCTTAGCGCTGCCGCGGGTTGAAAACATCATTCGCCGCCATTACCCACTAGCCCACAGGCCACATTCACTGCCGTGAGGCCACGCCCCCTTCACATCGCAACTACATAAGTCGTGCTGATCACTAGCGCGCGGTAGAGGAAAACTTGCTCCTGAGGCGGAAGCCGGGAGAAACGCTCGAGAATCTTTTAAAAATTGTAAATTGTAACTGCTGTTTTTATTTACCTGCTCTCTTCTATCTGGGCATTTCCCCCTTGAAACCAGTTGTGTTACTTACCCCCACGCAGCGGATCTTAGCGCTGCCGCGGGTTGAAAACATCATTCGCCGCCATTACCCACTAGCCCACAGGCCACGCCCACTGCCGTGAGGCCACGCCCCCTTCACATCGCAACTACATAAGTCGTGCTGATCACTAGCACGCGGTAGAGGAAAACTTGCTCCTGAGGCGGAAGCCGGGAGAAACGCTCGAGAATCTTTTAAAAATTGTAAATTGTAACTGCTGTTTTTATTTACCTGCTCTCTTCTATCTGGGCATTTCCCCCTTGAAACCAGTTGTGCTAGTTACCCCAGCGCAGCGGATCTTAGCGCTGCCGCGGGTTGAAAACATCATTCGCCGCCATTACCCACTAGCCCACAGGCCACGCCCACTGTCGTGAGGCCACGCCCCCTCTCCCCTTAATCATGTGCATTCCTCGTACGCGCAGCGGACGAGCGCAGTGGGCGCGCCAAAGGCAAGCCCGTCTGTGCCCGTCCGCGACCGGTCGGGACCAGGGGCCATGCACCCTGCTCCTGCTCTTGTCTATACCCCAGCTCAATTGCTTTCTCTTAATGTGATCCAGTCCATCGCTCCTTCCTTGCTTCAGCGTATTGCTGCTCTGGGCATCTCTGCCCCCTTGCCCCCTTTGTCTGGCTCTACTTTGCTTACTTATACGTTCCTTCCCTCCCTGCCCCTTCTCCCCGATTTTCACTCACTACGCCACCCACCATGGCTACTGCCTGCCTTCTAAACACTCGATCGGCAGGCAGACACCAGCTTGAGCTCTTCAATTTACTGGACACTGAAGCCCCTGATTTTCTGTTTCTCACAGAGACATGGTTCTCGGCCGATTCCCTCCCTGATCTATTGTCCACCCTCCCCGACTCTTACTACGCCCTTCGGGCGGACCGCCCTGATGGTAAAGCCGGTGGGGGTGTGGCGATGGTCACTCGCTCCAATTTTCAGTTTCAGCTTCTCCCTCACTCTTCCATACTTGGTGTTGATTTTTTAGTAGCCCGCTCACTTAATCTTTTGGCTCCCCTTACAATAGTCCTTATGTATCGTCCCCCTCAGAACATGCCCTCCTTTGTGCCTGCCTTGCAGGAACTCCTGGCTACGCTTGTGGTCAATACTTCATCTGTGCTCCTTTTGGGAGACTTTAATTATTGGCTGGGCGACCCCAGGGAAGACCAGTTCTCTAAGGATTTCTCGGCCACTCTCCAGTGTCTCAACTTCCTCCCCCACTTTCACTCCCCTACCCATGTTCATGGTCACATTTTAGATCAAATATGGTCAGCCAGTCCTACTATCCTCTCCCCTACCATTCTCCCATGCACCTGGTCCGATCATTTTTTTATCTCATTTTCCATTGAGCTTGGTGCACCTGAGAAACCCCTCTTACCCAAGAATATTTCTGCTAGCAATTGGAATCGGGTCGATTTCAATTCTCTCTATGATTCCCTCACTTCCTCTTCCCCTGATCTTTCTTACCTCCCCCTTGATCTTCAAGTAGACTCCGTGAATCATTGGCTGTCCTGTTCTTGTGAACTGGTTGCCCCCCTCAGGAAAGTCAAGATCTGCCGCCCCCCATGATGCCCAAAAGTGGTTTACGGACGAGTTGAAAATTCTTAAATTGGACCTTAGGCGTTCTGAACGCCATTGGAGGCGCAACTACTGTCCTCTCCTGCGAGCTAAATACAAGTCTCTCCTAGCTTACTATAAGAGGGCAATCCTCTCAGCTAAAACCATCTATTTTTCGGAAAAAATCACATCATCAGCCAATAAGTCCAAAGAGATTTTCTCCATAGTTCGCAATTTAGTTGCTTCTGATAGGGCCAACCCTAATCTTATCCCCTCCCAAGCTCTCTGTTTGTCCCTGAATGACTTTTTTATAGAAAAGATTGCGAAGATCAAATCCAACATCCCTTCAGTATCTTCGCCACCTCTTTCCCCTGCTTCTCCTTCTCCTTCGCCCTCTTCCTCTCTCGATCAGTTTACCCCTATCTCTATGGACTCCTTCCTTGCTCTCCTTCAGAAAGTGAAGTCAGGTTCCCCGGCTGACTTGCTCCAGCTCGCATTCTGAGAGAGCTCTTCAGTCACTGCCCTGACCCTCCCCTTTCCCTTCTTAATGCCTGTATCTCCTCAGGCCTAGTCCCGAAACTCTTCAAATCAGCCATAGTTTTCCCTATTTTAAAAAAGCCTGGTTTAGACCCCTCCCTTCCGTCTAATTTTAGACCCATTTCCCTTCTTCCATACCTAGGGAAGATCTTGGAGAGCTATATCACAACCTGTCTCTCTACTTTTATTGAGGACAACCATCTTTTGGCCACCCACCAAGCGGGATTCCGCCCGGCCCACTCTACTGAGTCAGTGGTCCTGTCCGTCCTAGACGTGCTAAAGAGCAAGGCCGATTCCAACTTACCTCAAGCCTTGGTGCTCCTTGATCTGTCCGCTGCGTTTGACACGGTCGATCACTCCATCCTTCTCGGCCGTGTCAGCGCAGCGGGTGTTCGGGGCACTGCTCTCTCTTGGCTCGTCTCTTTTCTTAAAGAACTGACTCAGGCGGTCCATCTTTCTGGCTTTTCTACCCCCTCCCGCTTGGTTCCATGTGGGGTCCCCCAAGGCTCCTCCCTGTCCCATCTTCTTTTTAAACTCTATATTCACCCCCTTATTCTTTCTCTTCTTGACATGGGGGTCTCCGTGTACAGTTATGCGGACGACCTCCAGTTAGTATTTGATCTTTCCTCCCCCTCGGATTCCCTGCCTAAATTCCACTCTACCCTAGTTTTCATCTCTGAGTGGATGAACCATAACCAACTTAAACTCAATCTGGACAAGACGGAGCTGGTCCTTACTGGTCCTACCACCTCCCCTTGGTCTGCCGCCTTTTGGCCCTCCATCTTCGGCCCCTCGCCAGTACCGGCGTCCTCAGCAAAGACCTTGGGCAACAAAGTCAGTCGGGACCTCTCCATGCATGCCCAGATTAGTTCCTGTTTCCTTTCCCTCCGGATTATCCGGAAAGTGTCCCGTTTCTTTTCTCCCGACGCTCTCAAACTTATTATTTTGGCAATGATTCTCTTCCGTCTTGACTACGGGAATAGCCTCTATGTGGGCATTACGGCCTACGAATTACGCCGTCTTCAGGCTATTCAGAATCAGGCCGCCCGTCTTATCCACCACCTTCCTAAGTTCCATCACATCACTCCTGTTTTGAAATCCCTTCACTGGCTCCCCATCTGCTAGAGATCCCTTTTCAAGATAGGATGTCTGGCCTTCATGGCCCGTGCCCGTACTGCCCCGGCATTCATTAACTCCCTCATCAGTCCCTACACTGCCCTCCGCTCCTCCAATCAGGCCCTTCTCAATGTCCCTCGCTTCCGCAGATCCAAAACTGGAGGTACTAGATTCTCTGTATTAGCCCCTCGCTTCTGGAACAGCCTTCCACTGTCCATTAGATCTACTCCAGTTTACTCACATTTCGGCAAGGCCCTTAAGACCTTCCTCTTCTCCCAAGCGTACTCCTGCTGATTTCCATCTCGGCAGATTTCTATGCTCCTCAGTCCTTAACCTCAGCGCCAGGAAGCCGCTTGGTCACAGTGCGCTCTATCAAGAACTTTTTAACTAACTAACTAACTTTAACTATGGCCACTGTACCAGATCTGATGCTCAGGGTAATAAAGCAGTAATATACCTCGCAGAGGTACCCAGACTCCATAAGGATGGGTGCGAGAATCCTGCTTCACTTAAGAATAAGGTCATTTACTGGTTTAGGACTACCCGGCACTGTTATTCAATCATAAGAGACAACATCAAGCATGTTGAAAGATTATCCTTTTAGGGGACGTTAAAGGATGTGGTTATAGTTAGCTTCTTCCATATGGCCCCAGTCGATGGTGGCATGCATATATCTATGCGATTCAAACACAACACACTCATAGCTGGTACCGGCATTCGGGGTGGAATCAAGCCCACGTAAATTTTTAATACCAAAAGAAACTATGCCTCACTCCAGGAGTTAGCTTTTCAATCCTTTAATCACACCACCAACACCAACGCGTTTCTACTAAGGAGTCTTGATCATGGTTGGATGAATCATACTTGGATTTCATTATATACAAACAAACCCACTTTGCTATTCATGAAGCATTTTGGGGTATGTAGTTTAAACGATTTAAAAACAATTTTGTCTTATACTTCAAAGTCTCATAAGTGTAATTTCTACATTTCACAGTTAAGGTAATTTTGCCCTTCTCTTTTTAAATGAATTCATGATCACGTTCAGGTACATTAAATGACCATCAAACTTCATGCATGTATGTAATAAATATGGCCAGCTTAGTGCATATTTAACCAATTTTCTCTTTGAGCAATGTATGGCTAAGTACCACATTATTGCAGACATCATTGATGTGACATAGTGTGTACGTATTTCAGCTTACAAAATTAGCAGGCTAAAAGCCTACAGTCGGTTTAGTACCATTGTTTAAAAAAGCCTTTAATAGTTAGTACACTGCACACCATATTCATCTTCATTTAATAATGTAAATATTGGTAAATTGTATCTCTCACAGCAACACAACAGTCTTTGAGACTCATGGACGATGGGGGCAAGACGGCCGCACTGGTTCACCTGGACTTGAGTGCGGCGTTTGACAGCCTGTCACCAGCTCCAAAATGGGTGGCAAATTTCCTTCAAATTGCTAATTTCAGGTGATTCAACATCCATATGCCTCTGAGGTATTCTCCCTACAGCAGGGAGTGCCACAAAGCTCAGCCCTTAGCCCAACCCTATTGAATTTATACATGCTCCACCTTCCTGATGTGATTGAGCGTTTTGGCATCAACATTGTGTCATACGCTGATGACACTCAGTTAATTATCACCTTAACACACGATGAGGGTCTCTCTGTAGCTAATTTCTGGAACTGTGTGCTAGGTTTAGCAGAATAGATGGACCGCAGCTGTCTTAAATTAAATGCGGGAAAAACAGAGGTGCTAGTCTTGGGGAAACAGCCCTCAACCTGGTCTACTGCTTGGTGGCCAGATGTTTTTGAACCAACTCCTACTCCAAAGCTGAAGGTTAAAAACCTTGGAATATGGTTTGACAGTGCCCTCTCTTATCACTGCCAGATTGTCAACCATACTAGGGTATGCTTTGGCATCTCAAAGATGCTACGTAAGATTCTGGGTTTTGTCCCAGACACAGCCAGAAAACCAGTAGTCCAAGCTCTCCTGGTGTCCAGATTGGACTACTGTAATGTGCTCTATCTTGGGGTCCCTCAAGGTAGATTAAGAATGCTTCAAAGAATACAGACTGCAGCTGCATGCTGTTAAACATTTCTAGATTCTCCTCTATGGGCACAGCCTTTAGCAATATACACTAGCTTTTGATGAGGAAAAGAGTCTCCTTTAAAGCACTATGCTTCTGCCACAAAATCCAAAACTCAAAGGGTCCCCATTACTTGTGTTGCTTTATCAAACCCTACTTCCCTAGCCGCTGCCTCAGGACTTCAGGTCTTACACTCACAGTGGTCCCTAAGGTGACTAGAGTGCGAATGGGAGGCCGATCTTTTAACTATCTGACAGCTAAACGTTGACATACTATTCGGGTTGATCTGATACAGGAATGATCTAAAATAGTCTTTCGAAAGAAGCTTAAAACCTGTCTTTTTTTACAACCTTAATCAGGGTCTCTTTCTTTCACTGTGTCTCAGGTTACTTTATGGTGTGAAATCTTAATGGGGGGACCCCCCAAATGCAGTAACTACATGCTTCATAAGTGTGTTAAGAAAACATAACCATTTCTGCTATTTGTCCCTTTTTCGCTTCCTACGCACCGTAAGAGGACTGATCTGACAAATCTCTCCCAGGGATGCTTTGGATTCCCAGACTGGCCCTGCATGAGAGGTCCGGACTGGGTCCTGAGCATGGGGGGCCCCTCCATGCATTTTGCCTAAGGGCTCCCTCAAAATTCGTTACACCACTGAGTAAAGTGGAATGCACTAGAGCATTGTGGAGTGGCATAGAGTAGAGTAGAGTTGAGTGGACTAGAGTGTCTTAGAGTGAAGTAGATTTTCGTAGAATGGAGTGGCAGATTGGCATGGATGGCCATAGAGTGCAGTGGCATTGCATATAGGGGAGTAAAGTGTCATTGTGTGTGTCGTGGAGTGGAGTGTTGTAGAGTGGACAGGAGTAGAGTGTTATAGAGTTGAGCTGTGTAGAATGAAGTATGCATAGTGTGGTAGTGCATTGCCATTCCAAGAAACACATTTTCATTTGGAATGACCATTGCATATGCACAGACATTCAGTTTTCTTGATCAAACTGTACAGCACACAAACAATAATGTGTGGAAATGGCATCACCAAGTGTATTGATTTGTTTTGATTAGATTAAAATATTTGTTTTCACCGTAATTCAGAATTACAAAAAATGTTGTGTGCTAGAGAACGTCCTACAGCCTTTCGTCTCACATAAATACCCAGGAGGATTGTCACATACATCCTATCACTTTGAAGTAAGAGAAAGAAAAGTAAACACAAACCACCCAGAAAGACAAAGTCTGACATTTAACCTCTGCCTTTTAATGCACAGAAAATGTACTAAGATAGGAATAACATTTACAGGCCCGTTTACAGGAAGCAAGCACTCAAGGAAGAATACAAGTTTTCATTTTTTTCTGATACAGCAGAGCTATCCCCCAGATTATATTGCACATACCTACCTATAAGAAATTAGAGATACTGTTCCCTGGTGATTAGGCCAGCCTAGCCCTTACGTTACAGAGCTCTCCCTGGGTTCTAAAACAGCAATTTATCCTACTGGTTATGAAGCCGATGAGAGCTGAGTTACCCCTCAGTTAAATGGAAAAAACTGAAAATGCTAGTTAGCTCCCATTTGAAGTCCCTAGTAGTGAGTGAGACAGCACAAATATTTATCAGTTTCCACAGCACTATTGTTTCTCCAGTTACACCAACCTCAGTAGTGTATGCATGCACAAACTTTTAAGTCGACAGGACACGAGTTGAGTTAAACAAATATCTTCTTTATTAAGATATGTAGAATGCCCCCTGGTCATATGTTGCCTCTCCACCAGCCTGCACACCATTGAACAATCCAGGCGTAGGAATCCAGCAGTGGAAGCATACGGTCAAAGAGAACACTCAGGTAACCAGGAGGCAAGAATCAAAACATAACACGGGCCATACCCAAGCACATGGAAGTACCTCTGGGCCTTGTGAAGTTTGTGAAGCACTATACTAATAACCCGTGGTGATGCAGAATAATCCACTGTGATACAGATCTGTGTCAGTAATGAGACATGCAGTGACATCAATCAGCTGTTACAGGGGCGGAAGGGGTACAAAAGTCTCAGGTTACATAGCTCTGGAAAATCCTGTGCACACCACTGCTACCCCTCAGTTTACAATAATGTCAGTAAAGACAGGGACAGCAGAGCTCTCACTGCTACACCAAACGCGGCCCTAAAGATGTCGAGTTCTCCTCTGTCCAGTGCAAGATTTTCACTCACACTGACAATGTGCTTCCCCATTTTTCGCTAATTATTGTATTGTATTGTAATACATTTATATAGCGATTACTACCCCTGACGAGGCACCAAAGCGTTTTTTCGGCGAGTAGCATGCTACTCCGGAACCCGTTAATGATTAGTGTTGAGTTAGTATAGTGAAATACGAAAGTAATTTGAGTGGTGGATAGGTTAGTCAGTTATTTGGATTCAGAAGGATAGCGGAGGGATAGAAGAGGGGAAAAGGTTTACATTTATATAGCGCTTGTTACCCCTGATGGGGGGTTAAAGCGCTTGTTCGGCGAATAGCACGCTACTCTGGAACCCATAAAGGATTAGTGGTGAATTAGTATAGTGAAATATGAAAGGAGTTTGAGTGGTGGATATTAGTCAGTAATTTCGATTGAGAAGGATAGCAGAGGGATAGAAGTGGGTAAAAAGGTTAGCATTTATAAAGGGCTTGTTACCCCTAATGGGGTACTGAAGCACTTTCTTGGCGAGTAGTGCGCTACTCCGGAACCCATAAGGATTAGTGGTGAATTAGTATAGTGAAATATGAAAGTAATTTGAGTGCTGGATATTAATCAGTTATTTGAATTGAGAAGGATAGCGGTGGGATAGAAGAGGGAAAAAAGGTTTGCAATTATGTAGCGTTTGTTACCCCTAATGGGGTGTTGAAGCACTTTCTTGGCGAGTAGCACACTACTTTGGAACCCATAAGGATTAGTGGTGCATTAGTATAGTGAAATATGAAAGTAATTTGAGTGCTGGATATTAATCAGTTATTTGAATTGAGAAGGACAGCAGAGGGATAGAAGAGGGAAAAGGTTTGCATTTATATAGCGCTTGTTACACATGATGGGGTGTTGAAGAGCTTCTTTTTTTTTGCGAGTAGCACATAACTTCGGAACCAATAAAGGATTAGTGTTGAATTAGTATAGTCAAATATGAAAGTAAATTGAGTGGTGGATGTTAGTCAGTTATTTGTAATGAGAAAGTCTGTTTTGTTTCCAATTACAAATGCAGAGCCGCAGGTACCAGAACAAAAAGCCGCCCAAGCTAAAAAGAAACAAAAAGCACACAGAGAACTTGCTAAATAAAAAACATGAAGCTGGACAAGTTAAGTCCTCTTCAAACCAACATGCATCACATCCCCTTGACAAGCTGCAAAACAGGAAGGAAAGCATGCTTCTTAGATACTGCAGTGCAGAGTCCCCACCACTCCCGCGCAAATATTGTACAAGAGAGAGTGAGCTCCTGTAAGCCCCACCCCAGACTGCAGAGAAAGAGGATGGCAGGAAACACATTGGTTGTAGCCCCTACCGCTGCACAAGAGTGCACATGCATCACACTAAGCTACCTGCCACCTAGAGGAGGGCGAGCTAAGAAATTAACAGGGAGAGCCAAGCCAATGGTCTGGCTTGGCTCTTAGGGCTCATGCATGAGCCAAACCCTGAAAATGTTTGCTATGTAAATCATACAACAAACATCACATAAAATAAGATAAAGTCTCTTCAAAATGTAAAACAGTGTATTTCTTTAACATGTGGACGCTTTGCCATTATTACGGCACATTATAGCACTGCACTGAGAAGTACTCATTAAAAGTGATAGCTTTCAAACATGAACCATTAGTGAACTAAGAAGGCAACACAGTTATCATGTACACCCTGTATGTGGCACAGCTCCTTATAAACCAACACTATTTTCGATTTAATCAGACACAATAGGTATTGGTACAACTGTTATTCAGAGCTCACATATTTGAACGTGCTTTTATATGGGTTAATGATGAAAAAGGAGTATTGGTGAAATAAAATATTTGCCTAAGATCAATCATTTTAAGTAAAGGCGCTGAGATATTTTCCAGGTTTGCTTGTTTCCCTTTGTTCAAATCAGCCACCAAATACGTAACTAAATGTCTTTCCTCTTTTATGTTGATATTGTTTTTTTATCTCTTTGTGCATTTTATGTAGGTTTTTTATAGAGGTTGAACTGGATCCGGAGGTACTGGAGTGCTTTACATGAGCACCAATTAAGTTAGATAAGGTCACATTCTTTTGCAGAGGCACTGAAGATTCAGTGATTTGCTCAGAATCACAGGATGTTAAGACAACGCCAAGATTCGAATCTGGTTCCCTGATCCAAATTCGGCATTTCTGGAACTAATGCTAATACCTGAGTGTAGAGACAGGGTGGTAGGTAGGAAGCACCTGAAGCTTGGCTCAAGAAGGGCGTGAGTTTCCAGCAGGACCTCAAGCTGAGCCGAGGCAGGCTTCCGGCTCGAGCCTGACTCGAGCTTTCAGTGGCTCGCCCACTACTCTGCGCAGTTTTGGGCACACCGGTCTCAATAGTCGTATTCACCTACTATTCTGAGAGCAGTGTGAGAGGTCGACCACATAGATGCCGCTGAGGCTGCATGCCGCAGGGCATTGCAAGCTTTTAAGGAGATAAATCCCTGTTTGAGCCATATGTCCGGATTTAGCAATAGAAAAGATGGGGCGTGAGGAGCTGTAACACACATTCTTCTCTGTGCAGCTGTTGTCAGTTAAATGGCAGACAGTTTTTCCATGACGTCAATGACATAGTAAAACTCATCACCCAAAAGCGCGAACCTTATGCACAAGAAAGAATGAGCTAAAGCCAGGTTTGCCCTTTGGTTTATAGTGTGTTTTGTAAGATCTCTTTAAAGTATCCAAGGTCCGGTCAGTGCATTAGGACAGGGTGCCACCTGTGTAACTGATAATGGGGTACTGTCTCTTGCTCAACTCTTCTTATCCGGCATGTTGACCTAAGTGGGGGAAATCAGCACATAATCGAGGCCTGAAATCAAGGGCCTGGCGGAGAGCGCAGGGGGAGGGGTGGGGGTGCTAGCAGGACAAAGAATGATGCCAAGGCAGGCAGCCAGTTACCACTACTAATTGATGATTCTAGATAGGCCCGAGCTTGGCTGCTGGCCTGGGTATGAGCGGCTATGGCTGTCTGGACTAGGAGGCGAAATTGTGTCTGATGAGGTGGGGAGGTGGGGAGGGCGGGAAGCAAGGGGACAGGCAAAATGATTCATATGAGGGCCGTCATTGGTAGCGCTTTTGCGTGCTACTGCTGATTGACAACCCTGTGAGCAAACACACCACAAGAGGTGGTCACATTTTTTTTTAAACAATGTTGAGTCCACATTGGTGTTGGCTTGCCCTGAGAGGCTCTACGACACTTCACAACACTCTAAGTTACCCCACTCTGCACCACGCTAATCCACTCTACGCTACTCTACTCTACTCCACTCCACTCTCCTCTATGCAACCAACTGTCAGCCATGCTGAACAGCAGCAACACTAACGTACAACATGGCTAAAACACATTGCCAAAACCAATAGCTATTGCACAGACGAGACCTATTGCTTTGGCAATCCATGTAATATCTTGTTTATTAGAATCCAGCCTAGCCATATATGTTCTATCCATTGACCATTACTAATCCTATGTGGACTCATAAACATGCAGCTCCTGTAGCTTCTGGTTTGACCCTGAATGTGTGGAATCTATTGATTCCTTCTGGCACACCACCTCTGCTCCTTGACGAACCCCGCAGACTCCTGCACATGTGGGAAATTGATCTTTTTGTGTGTGCTATTCCTTGGACCACCCTATCACCACTCCATGGTGGAACCCACCCATTATATGTGGTATCTTAATATCCTCGGATGTGTTGGTTTCCTTCAGTTGTTCCTTTACTGCTTTTTGATTCACCCCATATACCCATGGCCGCGTGTGATTTCATTTGCAGCATCACCACTCCCGGTTGGGTGCCATTAATCCATATTATATATTAGGTGTCTATTGATTTCTTGGCTCGAATCCTCCTTTTAGGCCAGACTTCAAACTCACAACCACTCGCCTAGGTATGCATACTTCTCTTACACATTCCCTGTAAGAAATAATGATGAAAAGTATGGTAAGTAAGTATACTAGCATGTAACTCTCACAGATTTCTGGTTCATACTTTTTGGAGCAAAGTCAAAAGGTTCACTGCAACATGATTGGAGCACACCAGCGAAACTTTTGCACAACACCCACATACTTCCCACACACCGCACTTTATAAACCACACATCCTACCAATGATGCACATCAAACCGAATAGCTGTTTACTAGACCATCCAGAAAGCGTCTAGAGGTCTCATTAGGAGTAGTAAAGCACTACACAAGTTATATTCGTTTGCTAACAAATTGAATTTGCTGAATGTGTGACAAATAGCATAACAAATTCGTCCGTCCCTATACATGCCACTTTTTTCGCGTAAACGTCAATCTGTCCCTCCATTTAAGCTCAAGAATAGACAAAGTGACAAAAAACGCAAGAACGGAATATCAGGTCTTCACGTGCCACATAAATACCGACATCGGCTGCACAACACACATACTTTATTCCACCCATTGCAGTACCACAGACTTAGACGGCTTCCCGCCCTGACTGCGCTTCAGCGCCTCTTCAGTGACAGAAAGCGCTATGCAGTTGCCACTACAATTCATGTATAGAGTCTGCTAATTTTCAGGCGCCCTAACATGCCTGTTGGCAGCGCCGTAAGCAGTAATCCCTCATGTTGAAGACTGTCTGAACAAGAGAAATTCCATCCCGTGAGCGAATGACAGGCCGTGCATGTTCTGAATTATCCAGCGCTCTCCTCGCCATCAAACCGCTGCTCTTTTCTATCATTTTTTACATTTTCGTTGATTACAAACACGTGTTTGGCCCTTTGCAATAACCTGGTCCATTGTTTCGACATTTGTGCCTGCCTTTTCCTCCTTGCTGACCCCGGTTCTCTCTTTCTCTGTCTCTGTCTTCCCCATGGCAATTTCACCAGGAGACGAAGCTGATTAAAAAGCAAGGCCTTTCAGCAGTTTGTCAATCTTGAGCAGAGCTCGTTTTGTGTTCCTGAGTATCGGGTTATCTTTTATTGCCGGGTGTTTGGTGGCCGTGAGGAGGGTGATGGGTTTCATGCCGTTTAGCAACCCTTGTTCTAATGTTAGCCATGCCGGGGTGTAGTCCTGTCTTGGGTCTAGCCAGTGCAGTCCCTGTCTAGCTAGACACGCCTCGTGGAATCGCTTGAAGTTTGTTATGTTTAGCCCCCCCTGTTCTTTTGATAGTCTAAGTTTTTGCATACTTATTCTGGCCCTCTTCCCTCTCCATAGGAAATCATTCAGTATCTTGTCTATCTTTTTGTGGAAGTCCTCTGTGTTGGTGAGGGGTAGCATGGCTAGCATATAATTGAGCATTGGTGTGATCATCATTTTAATTGTCTCCACCCTCCCCCACCATGTTGTGAACTTTGGCGACCAGCCGTCTACCTTGGCCTTGATTTTCTGGATTATAGCCTGTTCGTTATGTTCTAGTGTCGTGCTCAAGTTCCTCTCGAAGAGGATACCCAGGTACTTGATAGGTTTATTTTGCCACGCTAGACCTGATGTGCCGAGTACTGTCCTTGTTGTGTGGATGTTGAGGGGCTTGCATTCTGATTTATCCTTGTTAAGTTTGTACCCTGAGACCTGGGCGTACCTCTCAATTGTGTCTGTCAGTGCCTTGATGGATCTCTCTGGGTCCTCTGTCATTATTAGCACGTCATCTGCGTACGCTGCCAGTTTAAAGTTTTCCCCTCCTATTGGCACCCCCTTTATGTCTTCGTTAGTTCGTATCATTGTTAGGAGCGGTTCTATCGCTAGTAGGAAGAGGCCGGGAGAGAGAGGGCAGCCTTGTCGTGTGCCTCTGCCTAAATTTAGTGTGTTTGAGGTGCCTCCGTTCACAACCACTCGCGCTTTGGGGCTGTTGTAAAGCGCCATCACCATTCTTCTGTAGTTGGGTCCTAGCCCGAACTTCCCCATGCAGTGATCCAGGTAGGGCCATGAGACTCTGTCAAACGCTTTTTCGGCGTCCAGGGCTATCATGACGGCCGCTTTGCTGCTCTGGGCCGAGTGGTTGATGATATGGCATAGTAGTCTGGTGTTGTCATGGGACATGCGGTTTTTGAGGTATCCTACCTGGGAGTTGTGTATGAGTTTTGGTAGGTAGGCGTTAAGTCTATTGGCTAGTATCTTCGCGTATATCTTGCAGTCTACATTTATGAGTGAGATCGGCCTGAAGTTCTTCGCCTCTGTCATGTCTTTCCCTTCCTTTGGTATGACTATTATGTTTGCCTCCGCCATTGATGGAGTCATGCGTCCTTTGAGGACGCACTCCTCAAATACCTGTTTCAGAGTGGGTTGGAGTGTTGTCAGGTGTTGTTTATAGAACCCAGCTGTGAATCCGTCCGGCCCTGGAGCCTTGTTCTCTTTGAGGCCGACCGTGGCCTTCTTTATCTCATCCTCTGTGACCGTGAGCTCTAGAATGTCTCGTTCCCTGTCTGTTAGTGTGGGTGTAGCTATGCTTTTGAGCAGTTCCTCGCCCCCATCTTCCTTTAGTGTGTCATCTTTTGTGTAGAGACCCTCATAGAAGTCCCTGAAGACCTCGAGGATGTCTTTATTGGCGGTCTGGGCTTTGTTGTGCTTGTCTTTGATTGCCCCAATTGTGTGTTGTTTTTGTTTCCCTTTCAGGTAGCTTGCTAGGTTTTTCCCCGCTTTGTTGGCGGTGCAGAGGTTAATTGACTTGTATTTGTTGATCCAGGTCCCTGCTCTTTCGCTCAGTATCCTGTTGAGCTCATACTTCCGTTTGGTTAGCTCAGTGAGTGTGTTATTGTCTTCCAGGCTGGCTATGTGGCTGTTCTCTAGTGTTTTGATTTCTTTCTCTAGGTCTGCGATCCTATTGTTTCTCGCCTTGTTCATTTTCCCTTTTATTGTCATTACTACCCCCCGTATGGTTGCTTTAAGAGCATCCCATAGTACCTCTCTAGGCGTCTCTGGTGTGTCGTTGATTGTCAGGTATTCTCGGATTGCTGTAACTATCTCTGCCTTCGCTTCTGTGTGTTGGAGGAGGCCGTCATCAAAACGCCACCTGCGTGTTGGCTTTTCATTGTGTCTGCCTGATAGTGACAGGCTTATGTGTGCGTGATCTGATATGGTCCTGGGTCCGATCTCTGTGTGGTCTATTAGGTGTGTGTGTGTTCCTGACATCAGTATGTAGTCTATCCGACTGTAGGAGTTGTGGGGGTTGGAGTAGAATGTGTATTCCCTGGCATCCGGGTTGCTTAGGCGCCACGGATCCTTCAGGCCTAGTTTCGAGCACAGGTTCTTGAGGATGTTAGGGCTAGCGGTTGTGTGGCGTCTACAGGGGTGCTTGTCTATAGCTGGATCCAGGACTTGGTTAAAATCCCCTGCAACAATCAATAGATCTTCCATTGGTAAGTTGTGTAGCTGGGCACCTATCCCCTCCCAAAACTGTTTGTCTTCACTGTTCGGGCCGTAAATGTTTGCGACGTGGTAGGTCTCTCCTGCTCGCTTGAGGCTGGTCACTAGTGTTCTGCCCTGGGTGTCAGCTTGGTAGCTAGTGATAGACAGGTTCGAATTCTTGCTTATTAGTGTTATTACCCCATTCTTCTTGTTTTGTGCCGGCGATCCCACCACCTCCCCTATCCAGTTGGCTCTTAATCGCAAAATGTCTGCCTCTTCTAGCCTGGTCTCTTGTAACACATAAATGTCGCTCTTAAGTTTCCTTAGGTGGTCAAGCACCTTCCTTCTTTTAACAGGGCTATTTAGCCCTTTGACATTTAGGGAGACTATTTTGATGTCTGACCCTATGCTGCTCTGCCCGTTATGTGTCATTAATGCTGGTGTGCGTTCGCTGTGCTGGTGGGCTTCTCTTAGGATCATTTGTCCCCCTAGCCATGTGCCTGTTTATGTGTTCCTGTTTCTTTGTGCTCCTACTTGGTGCTGGTGTGAAAGAGAAATAAAAGATGCAAGAGATGCAGAGAAAGAAAAGATAGTCAGTAAGCCCATGTACAAAACCTCCCCCTCCCCATTTCCCCTCCTCCCCCCTCCCCCACTCTCGCCTTCCCACCCCCCCGCCCTCCCTTACTTGCAAAAAGGGTGTGCGACGACAAAGTTCCTCTGCCCGCATCATCCCTGAGGTAGAGTTGGTTATATCTTTGGCAGTTGTGTTCTTCCATGTTCGGGTTTCTTTTTTTGTCTTTTAGCCCTTCATTCTCTCAGTCTCTATCTGCATCTGCATCTTGGGCTTAACCTTCAATCCTATGTGCTGCATATACGCTGCTCTGTGCGTCCTGTCGGTCCTCACTGTTCGCTTCTTTACTCTAATTGCTCCTCTAGCGGCGACGCGCTTCTCTTTGCTGCCCCTGGGCTTTTGTTCTCTTCCATGTCTTCCACTGCTGGACCTTGAAGATATTGTTTTAGGGCCTCCGGGCATTCGAAGAACAACGTCTTCCATTTGTCTGTCACCTTGAATTTCGTCGGGCTGACAAAGCTGAACGTGGCTCCTCTTCTTCGCAGGGTGTCTCTTTGCGCCAGGAAGCCTTTCCTTAGTTCCACTGTCGGTTTCGAATAGTCTTGGGTCAGTACTATCTTGCTGCCAGCCCATGTTAGATTCTGATTTTTCCTGGCGAAAGCAAAAATGGCCTCAGTCTGATTGAGTCTCAGCGGGTTACAGATTATCGCTCTTGGGCCTCTGCCTGTGGTTGGTTTTCCTGCTGGTATTCTGTAGGCCTTTTGTACCTCAAAGCCTCTCTGGAAAGTGATACCTGTGAGTTTTGGGATCATCTCCTCCAGCATGGCGGAACAGGAGCCTGCCTTATCTTCAGCTCCCTCTGGCACTCCCAGTATTCTTATGTTGCCCCTTCTGGCCCTATCGTCCTTCTCCGCTAGCTGTTTTTGTACCGCCTGCGTGGCTTTTCTCAGCTCTGTTATCGCCTTGGTGTTCCTGCCCGTTTCATCTTCTACCAGGCTTACTCGGCTTTCTGCAGCTTCTATTCTTGTGTTTGTTTTGTGCAGGTCCGCTCTGATGGCCGCCATCTCCAGTTGCATGTTCTCCAGCTTGAGTTTTGTCTCTCTTCCCACCTCATTGCCCTCGTTTACCTTCCGCAGGATCGTTTCCAGCGTTACCGGTTCTCCTCTTGCTTTGGTTGGGGATCCTTGGTTGTCAAATTTCGGTTTTTTCTGTTGGTCACCTGCCAGCTTCCCGTCGCTGCCTGCCATTGTTCGGATGCCCCTCCTTGACAGGCTGTTAATCAGTCTTCCTCCTGCTTGCACCACCTTGGGTGTACTCGTTGTTTGTGCCTTTACCGCCTTGGGTTGGACAGCTTGTCTGTATCTGCTTGGCTCTCTGATGTGTCTTGTTCTCGTTTTTGCTTTTGCTCCGGCCAGCGTGCTGGCTGCCTGGTTGTGGCTCGCACGGCCACTGGTCCGCTGGTCCCTTTTGCTATTTTCGGCTTCGCTTGGCTTCGCTTGGCTTCGCCTGGCTAGAGGGGGTTGTGCTGGGGTGCCTGGGCGCTTTTGTCTTGACAGGCTGGGTATCTCGCACCCCTCCTACTGCTCAGCGGGCTTATGAGCTGCGCTGTATGTTTCCTCTGTTTCTGTTTCTGTGTCTCTTGTGGATATGTGGCCTTCTCAGGCTTGGGGTGCTTGCTCCTGGCTTCTGGCTTCTGGCCCTGCTCGTTGCCTCTCCGGGGCTGTGTTTCCCGCTTCGCCTCAGTTGCGGCTTGGCATGTCGCGGGTCTTCATTTCGCGCTGTTTTCTGCGGGTCACCCTTAGTCCGCCTTAGTCTGCCCTTAATGCAGCCCCACCTTTCTTGGTGTTGCCCCGCATTCGCTGCAACTGTATATTAGGGCCCCCTGTCACGCTGTTTCTGCGTTGCGCTGATCACTCTTAGTCTGCTGCTTATGCAGCCCCCCTTTCTTGTTGCTCGGTGTCAGTGCTAGTGTCAGTGCTAGTTGGCACCCTCCCCCTTCGCTCTTGCGTCCTCTGGAGCACCCTTCTGCTGTGGCTGATCTGTGTTAGACACTCCTGCCTCCAGCTGATCCGTTTGTTCCGTTTGTCTTTGTGTCCTTGTTATTTGTGTCCTTGTTATGCCCTTTGTTATGCCCCCCCTTCAGCGTTGTAATGACTCCTCCGCTTCTGGCGCGTTCGACACACCGCCTCCAGCCTCCGGCTGATCCGTTTGTTCCGTTTGTCTTGCCTTGTTATTTGTGTCCTTGTTATGCTCCCCCCCTTCAGCGCTCTGATGACCTCTCTGCTTCTGGCGCGTTAGACACTCCGCCTCCAGCGCTCACCTCCGGAGCTCTTGCCGCCGCCCTTCGCGCCTTCCTTGAGCTCCGCTGGGTCCCGCTGGCGCTCTCTGGCATTCGCCTCTCCTGTCTCACCGTCACTCTTCTTGGCTGGTATTACTTCCGGTTGTCTGGCTCTTCCGCTTCCGGGTCGCTTGGCAGCCTACCTTTCACCTTCCGCTTCAGATCGGGGAAGACTTCCGGTAATGGCGCCTCACCTCCGCTCACTTCCGGCTGCCTGGCGTCGACCCTCCGGGCTTCGCTTTGAGGACACACCGCTTGCAAGGTAGGGGGGCACTTACTCTCCGCTCCTTCCTTCCACACTGCAGTTTGGCTTCTTCTTCTTTGTGTTGTCGTCCCTTAGGTGGCTCTCGCTATCAGTCAGCTGGCCTCGCACGCTTCAGTTGCGGGTGTGTCTTGGGGTTGCTCCGGTCCCTCTGAACAGCCTCGGAGGTGCCGCGGTCGCGTCTCCGACACGGAGCTCCTTCACCTCACTTCTTGTTCACCGCTGTCCTTCACCCCTCGCTTCACACCGCCATCTTGCGTCTCGCTTTGTTGCCTGCCCGGTATGTTCGTGGGCTAATTTCTCCGTCGTTGTTGTGCTTCCCGTTCTTCCTGCTCTTCCGTTCGTTGCGCAGGACCTTCCTACACCTTGTGCACTTTCTATTGTTCCGTGGTAGTCGGTATTTTCCTGTTTGGCTGGTGGTTTTCCCCTCAGGGATGTGGAGCTGCCGGACCTAGACGACCGTCTCCATTGCCGTCCAAGCCACGTCCAAGCCACGCTAAATACGAGCATCAAAAGGGGGCCTTTCGAATCAATCTGGCACAACCCATCCCTAAAATACAGGGGTAAGGTCTTAGACATGCATGACTGGTACAGCCAAGGCATATCCACAGCCAATGACTTTAAGAAAAAGGGCGCCGACGTAACATTTGACACCCTGAAAGGAGAGTACAACCTAGAGAGCGTAGAACTATACAACTTCCTGAAGATAAAGGTCGCAATAAGGAAGGCTAACCTCAACACCCAGACACCCTCGATAATACAGCTGGCTAACAGTCTGAACACACTGGGACACCAGGTAGCACACCTTTACAAGATCCTAAGCCCCAAACACACCAGACTCAATGACAAGGTCATGAACTTCTGGGGGGAGGCAGCAGGTCAACCACTCAGTGAGGAAGCCAGAGCAGAGCTATGGAGGTCCACCAGTCGGAAAAAAATAACGGCCACGCTGAACCAGACAAAATTCTGGCTGATACATAAGGCATACTGGACACCAGCTCGCTTAGCCACTGTAGGCATTAGAGACAGCGACGCGTGCTGGAACTGTGATGAAGAAAGGGGAGACTTAGAACACCTTTTACTAAAATGCCCAAAAATCAAGGACTTCTGGGGGAAGATCAGAACACTTATCCACGAGATCACAGGCACAGACATACAAACAGACCTCACAGGCCTAGCACTAGGGTTTACATCCCAGGCGATCACAAAAACGGAGGACAGGGACCTCATAGATCTCATGCTGACAGCCGCAGTCAAAGTCGTCCTAACTAACTGGAAGGACACATCAAAGGCGTCTCCACAGGCGTGGCTCAACTGGGTCACGTTCCTGAGGGGGGCGGACAACATAACAGCAAAATACACACCGAAGACGCACAAACAGTCGACCATGTGGGGATCATTAGATCACTACCTGTCATCATCACACAAGCCGCCATGAACATCTGGGGCCACAGGCCGAAATAGGCTAGTGCCAACAGAGCACCGAGCACATCTCCTACTCAACCTATAACCTATAACCTAGACCTCTCTCTACTGTCCCCTGGGGTGGCGCGGGGAGCAAGCCGCCTGACAACAAACGCCAAGGTATACCAATGGGCGCAATATGGACTACCAGACTATGAGACTTTTGGACTATGAGACCACGAACTGGCGAACGATCTCAAGAGTATGTAATGCCCCCCCCCCCCCTCTCTCTTCTTTTCTCTCTTTTCTTCTTTCCACTCATGTATAAGCCTCTTCCATGTATGTAAAATTATATTTTTCTATATACAATAAAGAATTTCAGAAATAAAAAAAAAAAAAAAGCAAGGCCTTTCGCTCAGGTAATCAGCAAGCAGGCAGCTAGTCGGAAAAGGGCTTTGAGCATTTGCAGATGCTTCTTTTTCATTGGTTACGCTATTTGAATTTGGCCAGTGAAAAAGGCTTATCATTCTCTGCTGCTAATTATACCACTGTGGTATAGAGAAAGGAAAGGCAAGAGAGGCAGCGAGTTAACATTATGTTCAGTTAGTATTTAATAGTGGTCCCAAGCTGTGCAATTGCCCCTTTTCCTTTATAGTTGTTCACAGAGCTTTTCCTAGGTTTGTAGGATTAAATATTTCATGAATTTCTATATTGAGAGATGCGTGACCCTAGAATACTATAGAAATGTAATACTGAAATTGGTAGATAAAGGTATGCCTAATAGTCACAGAAGATATAGCTAGTGGGCTCCGCGCTCCTCTGCCCGCCGCCTCGGTGTTCAGGAATGAAGCCGGGCTGCACTGAGTGCATTTTCGACATTCAGAGGTGTTGGATGCCTTAGCGTACCGCCCAACAAGAACTGGAGGACTGATCGACACTGAGATGGGCACTGTGCTCACAGAAGGAACACAACATGGCGACCACATTCCTGTAAGTGCCTCCTGTGGGCACCCAAATTGAAGCCCAGAAGTGGTGGGGGCGGAGTACTGTTTCTCTTGACGTTAGGGAGCGATCCCGGTAGGCTGTGGGAAGGTCTAGGAGCCATGGTATGTGTTAGTTCTATTTCAACATATACTGGCCTGGGAGGATATGGGGAATATCCAGCTGGACAAAGTCCGCTGGGTGGGCTGCCCTGGTACTGATGCTGAAACATCCTGGACTGAGGAGAAACAGCGTCGCTCGTCCTGCTAGACTTCTTCGCGGTCTTTGACACTATCTCTCACAACACCCTCACCAGAACACTGAACGCGATTGGCATACAAGGATCTGCTCTCAAATGGATCTGTTCCTTCCTCACAGGAAAAACCCAAAGGGTCAGGCTGGCACCATTCACATCAGAGACCAAGAAACTGATATGAGGTGTCCCACAGGGATCATCCCTCAGCCCCTCTCTTGTCAACAAATACATGACAGTGCTTGCCCATCCGATCACAAGACATCACCGTCATCTTCTACACCGATGACACCCAACTCATACTCTCCCTGACGGACAAGACAAACACTACCAAAACAAACTTCACCAACTGCATGACCATATTAGCAGACTGGATGCAAACCAACTGCCTGACGCTTAACTCTGTCAAGATGGAAATACTAGTCTTCGGCAACAAGATCTCCCCATAGGATTCCACCTGATGGCTGTCGGAGCAAGGACCAACACCCACATCCTCAGACCATGAAAGAAAACTAGGGATCCTTCTAGATGAAAAGCTTAACATGACGGCTCAGTTAAATGCAGTGTGCACCTCCTGCTTTCACATCCTACACATACTGTGAAAGATCTTCAAATGGTTGCCTCAGAACACCAGACAGACCATTACACAGGTACTCATCACAATGAGGCTGGACTATGGCAACACTCTCTGCGCCAGAATCTCCAAACAACTCGTATGCAGACTCCAAACCATCCAGAACGCACCCGCAAGACTCATATCCGACCTCACACTCCGCACTCACATCTCACCGCACCTCAGAAAGCTTCCCTGGCTCCCCATTCACATGCGCAGCCAATTAAAACTTCCCACACACACACATACAAAGCCCTATACAACATAGGACCAGACTACATGAAGAGCCGCATACACTTTCACCAACCCACCAGATACCTCACTCTCACTCGCACACAGGCTCCCCCATCCGCAAAAGCAAAACTGAAGGTTGCTCATTCTCCTACATCACACTTAAGACATGGAATGACGCCCCTCAACGTAGCAGAGCTTCCTCCTCAATCATTGAGTTTCGCAAGAAGCTGAAGAACTGGATCTTCATATAACCACCTTGGGACCACACACCCACACACCTTGCCCAAGTGCCTGGAGACCCTCTTGGGTGATTTGTGTGCTATACAAATTAACGTACCTTATCATAGCATACCATCCACTAGGCAATTAGCTTGTGTCCATGACTTCCATCTGAATGAGGCGATCATTAAAAAAGCCAGGGAAGCCCATCCACTCACTTTCCAATGCTACATGGTGATGATGTTCCAGGACCTCTACATCATTTTACAGCGGCATATGGAATTTAGACAAATAACTGCCTACGGGGCAAGGAGACCTCTTATAACTGGGGTCTCCCTTTCTGGATCATCTTTCCCTGGGAGTGACGCTTGCATCATCACAAATCCTTTTCTGAGGCTGCTTGAGTCCTGGGCCTCCTGGAGGAGGGCCCACAAGGAGATTCACTGAAGGCAGTACAGGTATCGAAGAGATGCACTAACCAATGTCAGCGAGTGACAAAATCCCAAAAAAAGAACTGTATCCAGACCCTGAGGAGATCAGACAGGAGAGATGCACGGTCTTTGACGCGCTGTCAGACAAGACTGGATTTCACAGGTCCGGTCCTTCAGCATGGCAGCAACGCATCCAGCCAATGGAAGCTCAGACAATGCTCCTGTCCCTACTAAGACAGGGCGGGGAGGGGTCGATAAAGTGCCTAATCCTTTTAAATAGCTGTTGACTTTGGCAGGCTAAGGCATTCGGTGCCGGACAATCACTATCTTTACCCATGGTTGATGGACTTGTTTCATGTTTATTGGTTAATGTTTATGTTCTAGTTATAGATAAGGAATTCACTCATCAGTTGACACTCAGTCACACACACAGACCCACACGTTGCCTCCTACAACAATAACATACTTATTCATGCACATGGCAACCAGACCCTATCTCCAGACTGGTTCACAGACCTCTGAGGAAGTCGTTAGCGTTCTCTAACCCATAAATGCAAGGGGTTTAAAGCACCCCAACAAAAGATCAGCTATGCTTTCCTTTCTAGAGCAGAAAGGCGAGATGTATGTCTTCTTCAGGAAACCTATCTGTTACCAAGTGATGAACACAGACGGAGGCCACAATTGTTTTCCCAGCAAAAATGTTGATTCAGGGCAGCTAAGAAAGAGGGAGAGGTCATTCTGTTGTCCCTGAATTTTCGTCGGGAGGTCCTGGGTAAAATAGTCAAAATCAAAGGAACACTTTTGTCGTATTGTGTTAGCCTGGTTACACTCCACTTCCCCATAGTTATGGTGTACGCTCCTAACACCCACCAGGAGTGTTGTCGAATAGGCACCTTGCCGGTGGTTCTTCAGTCCCCTGATTTGGGGGTTTTAGTGGGAAGTGATCTCAATCTGGTGATGGATACTGACTTATGTCTTTAAAACATTGTGGCTAAACCAGAGTAATTTCATTGAGGAGCATTGTCTGGTTGTGGGAATGTGGCCTTAATGACCTGTGGTGCCTCCATCATCCCTAACATAGGGATTACACTTTTTATTCCCCTTTCTACAAAACCTATGGGATCATTTCCTGGTCACATCTGCTACACAGGCACTATTACAGAGTGTGGATATTAGCCTATGTCCATGTCTGACCCTGCCCTCTCTCTGTGGTGCTTAGAGTACCGATACAGTAGAGGACACCCAGGAGCTTGAGACTCCAGAATAGCGTTATACAACCTATGGAGGGAATTGAGGCGGTTAACACAGCACTTGACAACTACTTACACGCTAATGACACAAAGGATATGATCATAGGCATGTGCAAGGAGACTCTGAAAGCAGTAGACAGGAAAAAAGACAGAACCTCGAGGCAATGAGGGGATTGAAAGCCATTCTCAAGCACCCTGGAGCACCTAGGGTGTGGTGCAGACTCAACCTGGGCTCAACTTAAAAGCGTGGTCCTAGAAAGGGCAGAATGCGCCGTACTGTACCTCACACATAAATATCATACAGGGAAAAACAAACGTGGCAATCTGTTGGCTCTGAGATTGCACTCAAAAATCAACAATGATAGGGTGCACTCCATCTTAAAATGAACAGGGGGGGAGGTGGCGGGAGACACTCGGATAGCATCCGTCTTCGGGAACTTCAATCGCACCCTCTACACGTCCCAAGACCTAAATGATAATGGGATCATATAACTGGCAGAGCAGAGGTGACTTAACTCATACCGCATCAAGCATAACACCTTAAGAAACCCATCACTGTCGCTGTGGTGATTACAGCCATAGGCAGGCTGAAGCCCCTTAAATCCCCAGGTCCTAGCCTGTCACCCAACCTTTTTTTATAACACCTTCTGCCACACCCTGGCCCAACGTCTCAAAAGATTTTTTAATTTGTTCATGGACAGCGGGCCCCTTATGGTTTCAATGATGGGGGCCTTTATCACAGTCCTCCTCAAACCAGGAAAGAAAAAACTATTTTGCAGCTCTTACAGGCCTATTTTGCTGATAAATGTGGATGTCAAGCTTTTCACCAGCATTTTAGTGGCAAGACAGCACCCTTACATGCCCCATATAATAGATCCCAAACAGAAACGGCAGGGACAACACAAAACACACAGTACATGTTATAGATAAGGCTGTGAAGGCCCAAAAGGAAGCACTACTATTTGCTATTGATGCTAAAAAAAAACAGCTGATAGAGTTAATTAGCCATCCATGTCACACACTCTAGAACACTATGGATTCTGGAGTAGGGTTAGCAGTTGAGACTGGTATGGCCACAATTCTCCCATGGCTATAGTACGGATGAATGGGGTATCCTTCTGCTGCTTTCCTATATGGAGCAGGACTAAACAAGGATATCCCTGTCGCCAACTCCTCTTTGACATATATATGGAGCCCCTGGTGCAATAAATTTGGGCTGACACAAATATCTCCGGAGCACGGTTCAACGCAGACACCCACACAATTAGCCTATATGCAGATGATGTGATAGTAGCTTTGATGGAGCCACTCACATCACTCTGTTGTCTGTGCTGTAAAGTTTTGGGGAATCTCAGGGTTTAAAACTGTGCATTCAAAAGTAACAAGTGTTTAATTTAATGGTCTCTCTCACCCACCAAGAGCAACTCATAGCTTAATATCTGGTGTCCTGAGCAGAGACATCAATTCCTTACTTAGGTGTCCAGAAAACTGTATGGCAACCAGCACACCAGGGATTAACTACTGCCGGTGTCTCCTTCAAATCAGAGCAGAATTATCTAAGTGGCGCAGACACCGGCTTTCTTGGATTATCCATATGAAGAACTGGTTAAACCCACTTACTGGGTCTCGGCAGCGGGGGAACCGCCCAAGTCTTCCATACCTTCCATACTTACGGGTTGTGAGCAGAGCACTCTCTCAGTTTATAGAGGGCAATGACCTGCCGGATGAGGTCCAGTTTGGCTTTCGCCCAGAGCATGGAACTGAGACCGCTCTGCTGATCGTGTTAGACGACCTTCGTATGTGTGCAGACAAGGGTCAACATGCCATTCTGATCCTATTAGATTTAGATTAGATAGCGTGATTTTGAGCAGATTAGATTACTGCAACTCCCTGCTGCTGGACGCCCCTAAGTTTCTGACTGGCAGGCTACAGAGAATCCAGAATATGGCAGCCAAGTTGGCCTTGTCACGTCCACGTCACTCCTCTTCTTCTCAGGCCCTTGTGGAGTTGCACTGGCTCCCTATAGTGCAGATAATTCATTTGAAATCACTCTGTGTTGTGTTTAAGGCGCTTCATGGACTGGGCCCTTTACTATTACAGAGTAAATTTGACTGGTATGTTCCCTCCCACTGCCTTCGCTCCTCTTCAGCTTTTCCGGTGAAAATTCCCCCGTCCAGAAGAGTCAGGTTGGGAGGTCAGGCTTTCAGTGTTGCGGCTGCCAGACTCTGGAATAAGCTGCCCCTGGAGCTGCGACAGATGAATGACCTCTTACCTTTCCGTAAACAAATAAAAACCTGTCTCTTTCCTACAATTTAAAGTTTTTTCCGTTTAGCTTCCGCTGTCTTTTCTTTATCCCCCTCTTTTAGCGCCAGGATGTCTGCTTGGGTTAAAGTGCGCTTTATAAGTTCTGCTTACCATTACAATTACTTAGTAAAAGGAGACACAGGAGCCTTCGTCTGCAGGAGGAAACCAGATTTATTTAATAGCCCGGGCTATGGAACAGAGTCCCAGGCTAGTCAGAGGCAAGATAGAGGAGGCTGCTGCTTTACTCTGCAGCTTACAAGCCTTTTATACTTTTTCATTCCAGTCTTTTAGCTGTTAGTTCATTGTTCAATCAGGGTAGTGTTTGCAGTTGATAACCAGATCCAGACTACGTTTGTAGATGGTGACCTGGTCAAGGCTTGGTACACAAATCATTGTTCACTTGGCTTGATCAAGGCTCAGTCTTTCAGGTCATTGTTCAATCACCTTGATCAAAGCCCGGTCTTTCAAGTCATTGTTTAATCACCCTGATCAAGGCCCAGCAGTCAGACCATTGTCCAGATAACCTGATCATGGTGTTAAGGATGTTTACCAGGCTGGGAGCAGGAGATGGAAAACAAATCATTTACTCAGGGTGTGAGTGTTTTGTGGCTATCAGTTGAACTGCAAAGAACGGGGGGTTGGGTGTGCGACAGTTCCTGGGCAGAAATACAGGCTGCAAGATGGCTGTTGTCGTGTTAGTTAGATTTTCCTCAGGCATCAGCAGAAACGACCAGGTGAGTCGACCAGGTGAGTGTGGAAGTGTTTGACACGAGATGGCAATGAAAAACCAATGGAGTCCCGGTACAGATTATGCAGATCAGAACAACACTTTTCCTCAGACCCTCCTTTTGCCATTGAGTGGCAAATACTTTAAGAAATGTCAATGTTCATAAGGCCATTGGTTTCTTGTTGGAGCATCATCATCATATTGGTGTTGTGAATGTTAGAGGGTGGAAGCTTGATGGTCTGGACACACGTTGTACAGAGCACTGGCAGACACTGAAAGCACAAACAGAAGGAGACCAGGAGAGTTACTCCCAAGGCAAGGAAGATGAGGATCTTCCACCCCCACTGGGAAAGGAGGCCCCAGATCCAGCCTGTGAGGGACCAGTTGCCTTCCTCCAGATGAATTTTGGAAGAAAGGAGATGCAGACGTTGAATGGCATCGTACACTGTAGGTGCGTTGTCTGGGATGTACACGCAGCAGCTGGAGCCGATCAATTTACACACACCACCACGATTGACAAGGATGAAAATTAAGACAATTCTGTTCTGAAGCGTCATGAGGCGGTCCGCCTGCTGCTCTGCAGTGATGTTGGAGAGGGAACCAGCTGTTATTGTGATGGTGGCTTCAAGGACCCTGGTCAGTCCTCGTACAGCCCGACTGCTGGCCAAGGGGCCCCAGAAAAGAAGGAAACCTTTAAAGAAGTCCCCGGTTTCCTGGCCTGCTGTATCCTCGGCTGATAAGACGCCTCTACGTGAGCGGCGCAGAGCGCCCTTCATTGACAGGTGGTAACATCCATGGGTTGAATACGTTGGTTGAAGGAGGAAGGCAGATAGCAGGTACCAGACCAGTTACGGGGGAGCCAAGTGTAGGTGGCAGTGCCACAGATGAAATAGTTGTTGGGGGATGCCACCAGCTACGGAGGAGATGTAGGCTTTAAAGTATTGTGATATCACACGTACTGGTACCAACTTTCGGCCATGAATGCAGACACGGCCTTGCACATTTATGACATTCACAGTGTCTCGTTCATCAGGCAGTATCCTTCTTGTGCGGAATCTGGAAAATGTTTGTCGATCAGTTGAGTTGAATACTACCATCTCACAGAGTTCATCTGGTGATAGTAGTGTTGTGGATGAGCTGGTCGGTCAAAAAGGAGCATTGGCATGGCCGGATCTGTTCCGCCAGAAGTCCTCCCGAAATGTTCCAAGGGCAGAATTGGTAGTACCATTGACAGTGTAGGCCTCCTGCATCAACACCCACCATGCAAGACAAGACCCAGAGATGGAAAAGGGGTAGGGAGCGAATGGGACAGGGTGTATCATGGAATGCGGCATCAGTCCACACACCCAGCAATTGGAAGTGTTCATGATCAGCTGGTGATAATGCAACATTTGGATGAAGGTGTTGTTGAAGAATTCTGCACGGCGGGGTAACTCGTGGGCTGGTAACGTGTAATACTGGTGTTCTGCAGGAGTCGGGGTAGGAGTTGGTGAGGTAACAGGATGGTAGATTAGTAACAGCCAACCAAGGATAGACAGGATGAGGGAGACATACAGCGTCACCACTGTGACCATGAAGCATTTACTATGTCGGGGGCTGACATCTTGTTTCTGGATTCGGGTGTTTTGGGTGGCAGCCATTGTGCTAAGCCAGGGACCTCTAGTGGCTGTCTGTGATTGGTGGTTGCTTCACTGGGCGCAGGTGCCAAGGGTCCTTATGGCTTACCTTAGTCTGACACACCAGCACTACTCTCAGCTGGGGAAGATCACAGCCTTACAGCTTATAGGTACTTGACGAAGTCAAGGGCAAGCCTTCCCTCGGGGCGCAAGTTGTATCGGTCGGAAGTAGGGACAGTATGGCTGGGAAACTATTGTTCTTGGTGTTGAGCAGAGTTAAGGGAGGGTTCCCCCTTCCTTTCAGTATGCTGTCACTCTCTGCTTCCGTTGTTGTACAATGCAGTCTGGCATCGCTGAATGGGACAAACGTCGGGACTGTTTCTGTTTCTGAGTTTCCTAGTCCTTCTCTCACCCACTGATCATACGGGAGGGGTAGAGGCACACACCTGCAGTGCAATGAATGCACCCAATTCTTCTGACCTTCTACTTTCACGGCGGTGCGGATGATTAGTAACACCTGACGGGGTTATGTCCAGCGCGGCTCGAGGCTCTTAGTCCGTTGAAAATTCCGGATCAGGACTCAGTCACCAGGTTGGATAACGTGTCCTGGGCCCTCGCTTTTGTCAGGTATGGCCTCATGCACCTGGTGATAAAGAGTACGAAAGGTATTAATCAGACTGTACAGATAATCAGTTAATACAGGGTATTCAACGTCAGACAGTTTCTTAGGCCGTGAGACACCCCATACATTGGAAGGCCTCCCGAACACAATTTCATGGGAAGATAGCCCTATCCTGTTGTGGGCCGTTGTTCTTGTGGACAGTAGGGCAGAGCATCAACCCAAGTGACACCTGTCTCGGCTACTATTTTGGCCATTTTAGTTTTTAGGATGCCATTGTACACCTCCACTAGACCTGCTGACTGCGGGTGGTTAGCTGCATGAAATTTTTGTTTTATACTCAATGCTGTACAGACATATTCCATAATTTGGGCCGTAAAATGTGTCCCATTTTCACTCCAGACCTAGCGGGGCAAACCGAATCGTGGGAGGTACTCTTTTAATAGTACTTTGGCGGTAGTGATAGCGGTGCAGTCTTTGACGGGGTAGGCCTCCACCCATCGGCTGAAGGTACAGACCACCACTAGGACATATTTCAAATTGTTACATCGGTCCATCTGGATGTAATTCATTTGTAGGACTACAAAAGGGATGGTAGGAGGAGAGAATCCTCCCTTAGGAGTAACTGTGCCTTTTCCTGGGTTATACATTAGGCAAATCATGCATGTTTTAACCAGCTTGTCAGCATATGCTGGTATCTTAGAGTTGTACCATGTAGGTTCCAACAGTTTACATATCCCTTTTGCACTGATGTGAGCAGGACCATGGGCCATCGTAACTACTGGTAGCACGTGACTGTCAGGTAACATCCATTGTCTTTCCATAGTTGTACGGACCCAGCAACCATCAATTCCCTCCTTTGCTAATTGCTCCTTCCACACCCTTAGTTCCTCAGGAGTAGTATGGGACTGAATATCAATCACACTCTATACTGTGTTTTCAACCATGCCCTTGTCTGCCACCCACTTAGCGGGACCTCCTACATACATTCCTTCCCTTTTTCTAAGAGCTGTTTGTCTGGCCGTCTGGTCAGCCAGGGCATTGCCTTTCCCAACATCATCTGTCACTTTCTTATGGGCCTTACATTTTATAATGGCCACCTTTCTGGGGAGTGTCAGGGAGTCTAACAGTCAGTGAATTAGGGTGCCATGTTGAAATTTGGTTCCATGGGAAGTAAGGAAATTCCTTTCTTTCCACAACCCCCCAAAGTTGTGGGCCACCCCGAAGGAATATTGGCTGTCAGTATAAAAATTTGCCCTCATCCCTTTGCTTAACTCACAAGCTCTAGTGAGGGCCACTAATTCTGCTGCTTGAGCAGAGCACTGCGGAATCTGAGCTGTGTCTACTACTTGCCCTAAAGTCGTGAGGGCGTAGGCGGCTGAGGTGTTACCATTTGACCCTCTGAGACATGATCCGTCAACATATAGTGTACCTTCTGGTTCTGCTATCGGGGTATCCTGTAAGTCAACCCGTCCCTTCGTCTCTTCCTCTGTCCTTAATATGCAGTCATGTGGGTCTAAGCATGCATCCTGAGTATCCAGTGGGAGTAATGTGGCGGGTTTAGTACAGTGCATCTTTTGATGTTAATGTGGCTGGCAAAGACTGTCAGATCATATCCTGTGAGTCGTGCGCTACTGAGGTAGTATGTCTTGGTGTTATTAACGAGGGTATCTATAGAATGGCGGACCATCAGAGTCAGGGGGGAGTTCATGACGATCCCCGCACTCTGAAGGACCATGAGGGCGGCCGCAGCGGTCGCCCGTAGGCATTCTGGGAGAGCCCTTGCAACAGGATCTAAGGTGGCTGAAAAATAGGCACATGGCCGATGGTGACCTCCGAACCTCTGGGTCAAGACAGCGCATGCACAGCCGTCTGTCTCATGTACAAAAAGAAAACATTGTTTGTTATAATCAGGAGTACCGAGGACTGGAGCAGTACACAGAGCCCTCTTTAAATCTTGGAAGGCCTGCGCATGCTCTGTAGTCCAAGGAAAGGAACTGTTTGATATGTCTTTAGTGGTTTGACCATGGCCGAAAAATTGGAAATCCACTGTCTACAGTATGAGGTTAGGCCTATGAAGGCTCGCACCTGCTTTTGTGTTCGTGGGGCCGTCATAGCATTGATAATGGGTACACGATCAGCGGTGAGCTGCCTTCCCTCCTTCGAGAGGAGATGATCTAAAAAGGTCACCTTCTCTTGACAAAACTGAAGCTTTTTCAAAGAGACTTTGTAATTATGGAGGGCAAGGTGGCGTAACAAACAGAGAGTAGCTTCTTTACATGTTGGGGCAGAATTTGCAGCAATGAGGAGGTCATCTATATATTGTAATAGTGTGGAATTATCAGGGAGTTCCAAGGAATCTAGTTGACTTTTTAGGGCTTGGCTATAGATACTGGGGCTCTCGGTGAAACCTTGAGGGGCGTGGCAGATTCTAAAGCTCCGCCCACCAAGGGAGAAACCAAAAAGTTGTCTGCTGGCAGGATGTACAGGAATGCTGAAAAAAGCATTCTTCAGGTCTATGACAGAGAAGTGCGTTACGTCAGAAGGGAACATCGTTAAGAGGGCTGTAATGTCGGGGACAACAGGATATTGGGATATTGTTATCTTGTTAAGGGCTCTCAGATCAATCACGAATCGGGATATTTTAGGGGAGAGAGCATCTCCATTTGTCTTTTTAAGGAACAGAAATAATGGGACTGTTACAGATATTGCCACGTGTTTCCGCCACTACGCCCTTGTCCATTAATTCAGATATTATTGTTAAAAGGGTAATTTCTCCTTCCGCGGGCAGTCGATACTGCCGGAGGCGGGGGAGAAGTGCACCTGGCTGGATGCGTACCACATGAGGGGATATGTTGAGACACCCTACATCAGTGTCTGATGATGCCCAGAGGGAGGAAGGTAAAGACTGCAAATCTGGTGGGAGGGGATCAGACAGGTACATATAGGAAGCTGCAGTGGGAGAAATTGTTAGGGATACCCCTTGGGGACTACATGATATGGTTGCATACAGAGCTTTCAGTAAATCCATGCCTAACAAGTTTTCACTGCAACCTGTAGTAAGGACCAAGGGAGCGTCAACATGTGCAGGGCCAATATCGAGAGGAAGGGGTTCAGAGACAGGGCTCGTCACAGGTGTTCCTGCAAAACCCACGGAGACATTCATATTGCCAGAAAGGGGTGCCTCCGGAACTGACAGCCGTGCAATAGAAGAGCTGGTGGCCCCAGTATCCAAAAGGAAATTCTAATCGTTCCCCACAGCTGACATTTGAACACACGGGCCCCTTTGATCCACTGGAATTTGCACTCTGGTAATACCCCTTTCCTGGCTGTCCTATGCTTGGTAGGACCCTGTCTCATCAACTTCATCATAATCATCATTGTAATAAGTGCGTGTTGCTTCGTACCCATCAAACCCATTGGCCGGGCGCTGCTGGATGGGGTGTCATCCCTGGGCCTACGTTCTTTATCCTGTGGATGGTGCGGGCTATGGTCCCTAGTCGGCCTCCCCTCCCTGGGAATGCGAGGCCGAGGCTTCCCTGTTCGGATGTTTTCAGCTAACACAGGACACTCATCTATCCAATGGCCGTACCCCTTACAATAAGCACAGTGATCTGTTTGGAGGGCTCCCGTACGTTGAGGGCTAGAGGGGGTAGACTGGCGAGCCCTCAGAGGGGGTTGAGGTTAAGGTCTGAAATTCCCGCGGGCATCGGGACCTCGGGGAGGGTAAGCCTGCTGCAGAAGTGCCTCAGTCTTAGGATCCCTAACCTTCTTGCTTTCCTTGTCTCTATCTTCATTCTCCCTATTCTCGTGATATTGTGCCATAGCCAAGATACCAGTCATAGTTTGGGCATATCACATACTTTCAACTTTCTTAAGCCTGGCGGAGATCTCAGGAAGCAAGTTGCTGACAAACTTATCGACAAATACTGGGCAGGAACCTGGGGTTCGGTGATCCAAACCACTATGTCCCTTGTATTCTGTCTCAAAACGGGTAAAGATGTCAGCCACATTCTCATCTTTTCGCTGCCTACAGGCGTTTATTTTATCCCAGTTAATGACAGTTTCCGGCAAAAGTGTTTTCATAAATGTTATTATTTTACCGGGCAGAGTCAGGATGGCAGCTTCTGGTTTAGTCCCTCCTACCCTTGCTTCTTCCATAGCCTCCAGGTCAGCCCATTTATCTCCCAACGCTACTGCATGTTCAGTATGTTGAATTTTGTCCCAAATTTCAGTGGGGACAACTGTACCAAAAAGTAAATCTATATCCTCAAGAACGAGAGTACCTGCACATATAATCTGACCTAATTCTCTGTAAAAGGCAGCCGGATTCTTCCGGGGATCTGGTAATTGTCCTTTTAACTGCATTACTTCTGACCTTTTCCAAGGAACATGAACCCAAAGCCTGCGCCAGTGTGCCTCAACAGCCCCTCGGCCATTATTTTGGGCATCGGTAAGTGCGTTAAGGAAGACAGGGGCCGCCTCTCTCATTGGCAAAGCTGTTTCTAGAGGGATGTTGGGAAAAGCGGTCATATCACGGTAAGCCATTAAAGCAGGCATAGTGCCAAACATCCACTCTCCCTGAACATCGCCTCTTTTTATTTGCGACCTAAGGTCCATTAATCCGGTGGGTATCTGCATAAGCGCATTCTCAAATCTTTGCATGACCAGGGTACATATGTATTCAGCCCAGGTGGTCTGTTCCATAATCGTCCGCTGGGAAAAGGTGGACCATATTTCATTAAAAGCATAAATATTCCCGCTATTTATCCAACATTCACACTGTTGCCTCTGTAGGTCATTTTCTCGAAGGGACGAAAAGCTGACTGCAGAGCGCAAGGAGGCTAGTCGGGGGGGGGAATTCAACAATTTATATAAATCCTGCTTAACTGTAGACCACGGGGAAGCAGGAAAAGGGCGTGTAGGGGTAAAGCCGCAGGAATTGGGTGGATGGAGACTTGTTGTCATTCCAGCAGCGAGGACAGGGTTAGCGGGCGTGGTCGGTGTCATAGGAAAAATCGGGCGGGATGGTTTGACGGGGAGAACAGTAAGAGGGGCAGTGGGGGCAGGAGTGGGCTGTGGCGGGGGGACTCAGTCACCAGGTTGGATAACGTGTCCTGGGCCCTCGCTTTTGTCAGGTATGGCCTCATGCACCTGGTGATAAAGAGTACGAAAGGTATTAATCAGACTGTACAGATAATCAGTTAATACAGGGTATTCAACGTCAGACAGTTTCTTAGGCCGTGAGACACCCCATACATTGGAAGGCCTCCCGAACACAATTTCATGGGAAGATAGCCCTATCCTGTTGTGGGCCGTTGTTCTTGTGGACAGTAGGGCAGAGCATCAACCCAAGTGACACCTGTCTCGGCTACTATTTTGGCCATTTTAGTTTTTAGGATGCCATTGTACACCTCCACTAGACCTGCTGACTGCGGGTGGTTAGCTGCATGAAATTTTTGTTTTATACTCAATGCTGTACAGACATATTCCATAATTTGGGCCGTAAAATGTGTCCCATTTTCACTCCAGACCTAGCGGGGCAAACCGAATCGTGGGAGGTACTCTTTTAATAGTACTTTGGCGGTAGTGATAGCGGTGCAGTCTTTGACGGGGTAGGCCTCCACCCATCGGCTGAAGGTACAGACCACCACTAGGACATATTTCAAATTGTTACATCGGTCCATCTGGATGTAATTCATTTGTAGGACTACAAAAGGGATGGTAGGAGGAGAGAATCCTCCCTTAGGAGTAACTGTGCCTTTTCCTGGGTTATACATTAGGCAAATCATGCATGTTTTAACCAGCTTGTCAGCATATGCTGGTATCTTAGAGTTGTACCATGTAGGTTCCAACAGTTTACACATCCCTTTTGCACTGATGTGAGCAGGACCATGGGCCATCGTAACTACTGGTAGCACGTGACTGTCAGGTAACATCCATTGTCTTTCCATAGTTGTACGGACCCAGCAACCATCAATTCCCTCCTTTGCTAATTGCTCCTTCCACACCCTTAGTTCCTCAGGAGTAGTATGGGACTGAATATCAATCACACTCTATACTGTGTTTTCAACCATGCCCTTGTCTGCCACCCACTTAGCGGGACCTCCTACATACATTCCTTCCCTTTTTCTAAGAGCTGTTTGTCTGGCCGTCTGGTCAGCCAGGGCATTGCCTTTCCCAACATCATCTGTCACTTTCTTATGGGCCTTACATTTTATAATGGCCACCTTTCTGGGGAGTGTCAGGGAGTCTAACAGTCAGTGAATTAGGGTGCCATGTTGAAATTTGGTTCCATGGGAAGTAAGGAAATTCCTTTCTTTCCACAACCCCCCAAAGTTGTGGGCCACCCCGAAGGAATATTGGCTGTCAGTATAAAAATTTGCCCTCATCCCTTTGCTTAACTCACAAGCTCTAGTGAGGGCCACTAATTCTGCTGCTTGAGCAGAGCACTGCGGAATCTGAGCTGTGTCTACTACTTGCCCTAAAGTCGTGAGGGCGTAGGCGGCTGAGGTGTTACCATTTGACCCTCTGAGACATGATCCGTCAACATATAGTGTACCTTCTGGTTCTGCTATCGGGGTATCCTGTAAGTCAACCCGTCCCTTCGTCTCTTCCTCTGTCCTTAATATGCAGTCATGTGGGTCTAAGCATGCATCCTGAGTATCCAGTGGGAGTAATGTGGCGGGTTTAGTACAGTGCATCTTTTGATGTTAATGTGGCTGGCAAAGACTGTCAGATCATATCCTGTGAGTCGTGCGCTACTGAGGTAGTATGTCTTGGTGTTATTAACGAGGGTATCTATAGAATGGCGGACCATCAGAGTCAGGGGGGAGTTCATGACGATCCCCGCACTCTGAAGGACCATGAGGGCGGCCGCAGCGGTCGCCCGTAGGCATTCTGGGAGAGCCCTTGCAACAGGATCTAAGGTGGCTGAAAAATAGGCACATGGCCGATGGTGACCTCCGAACCTCTGGGTCAAGACAGCGCATGCACAGCCGTCTGTCTCATGTACAAAAAGAAAACATTGTTTGTTATAATCAGGAGTACCGAGGACTGGAGCAGTACACAGAGCCCTCTTTAAATCTTGGAAGGCCTGCGCATGCTCTGTAGTCCAAGGAAAGGAACTGTTTGATATGTCTTTAGTGGTTTGACCATGGCCGAAAAATTGGAAATCCACTGTCTACAGTATGAGGTTAGGCCTATGAAGGCTCGCACCTGCTTTTGTGTTCGTGGGGCCGTCATAGCATTGATAATGGGTACACGATCAGCGGTGAGCTGCCTTCCCTCCTTCGAGAGGAGATGATCTAAAAAGGTCACCTTCTCTTGACAAAACTGAAGCTTTTTCAAAGAGACTTTGTAATTATGGAGGGCAAGGTGGCGTAACAAACAGAGAGTAGCTTCTTTACATGTTGGGGCAGAATTTGCAGCAATGAGGAGGTCATCTATATATTGTAATAGTGTGGAATTATCAGGGAGTTCCAAGGAATCTAGTTGACTTTTTAGGGCTTGGCTATAGATACTGGGGCTCTCGGTGAAACCTTGAGGGGCGTGGCAGATTCTAAAGCTCCGCCCACCAAGGGAGAAACCAAAAAGTTGTCTGCTGGCAGGATGTACAGGAATGCTGAAAAAAGCATTCTTCAGGTCTATGACAGAGAAGTGCGTTACGTCAGAAGGGAACATCGTTAAGAGGGCTGTAATGTCGGGGACAACAGGATATTGGGATATTGTTATCTTGTTAAGGGCTCTCAGATCAATCACGAATCGGGATATTTTAGGGGAGAGAGCATCTCCATTTGTCTTTTTAAGGAACAGAAATAATGGGACTGTTACAGATATTGCCACGTGTTTCCGCCACTACGCCCTTGTCCATTAATTCAGATATTATTGTTAAAAGGGTAATTTCTCCTTCCGCGGGCAGTCGATACTGCCGGAGGCGGGGGAGAAGTGCACCTGGCTGGATGCGTACCACATGAGGGGATATGTTGAGACACCCTACATCAGTGTCTGATGATGCCCAGAGGGAGGAAGGTAAAGACTGCAAATCTGGTGGGAGGGGATCAGACAGGTACATATAGGAAGCTGCAGTGGGAGAAATTGTTAGGGATACCCCTTGGGGACTACATGATATGGTTGCATACAGAGCTTTCAGTAAATCCATGCCTAACAAGTTTTCACTGCAACCTGTAGTAAGGACCAAGGGAGCGTCAACATGTGCAGGGCCAATATCGAGAGGAAGGGGTTCAGAGACAGGGCTCGTCACAGGTGTTCCTGCAAAACCCACGGAGACATTCATATTGCCAGAAAGGGGTGCCTCCGGAACTGACAGCCGTGCAATAGAAGAGCTGGTGGCCCCAGTATCCAAAAGGAAATTCTAATCGTTCCCCACAGCTGACATTTGAACACACGGGCCCCTTTGATCCACTGGAATTTGCACTCTGGTAATACCCCTTTCCTGGCTGTCCTATGCTTGGTAGGACCCTGTCTCATCAACTTCATCATAATCATCATTGTAATAAGTGCGTGTTGCTTCGTACCCATCAAACCCATTGGCCGGGCGCTGCTGGATGGGGTGTCATCCCTGGGCCTACGTTCTTTATCCTGTGGATGGTGCGGGCTATGGTCCCTAGTCGGCCTCCCCTCCCTGGGAGTGCGAGGCCGAGTCTTCCCTGTTTGGATGTTTTCAGCTAACACAGGACACTCATCTATCCAATGGCCGTACCCCTTACAATAAGCACAGTGATCTGTTTGGAGGGCTCCCGTACGTTGAGGGCTAGAGGGGGTAGACTGGCGAGCCCTCAGAGGGGGTTGAGGTTAAGGTCTGAAATTCCCGCGGGCATCGGGACCTCGGGGAGGGTAAGCCTGCTGCAGAAGTGCCTCAGTCTTAGGATCCCTAACCTTCTTGCTTTCCTTGTCTCTATCTTCATTCTCCCTATTCTCGTGATATTGTGCCATAGCCAAGATACCAGTCATAGTTTGGGCATATCACATACTTTCAACTTTCTTAAGCCTGGCGGAGATCTCAGGAAGCAAGTTGCTGACAAACTTATCGACAAATACTGGGCAGGAACCTGGGGTTCGGTGATCCAAACCACTATGTCCCTTGTATTCTGTCTCAAAACGGGTAAAGATGTCAGCCACATTCTCATCTTTTCGCTGCCTACAGGCGTTTATTTTATCCCAGTTAATGACAGTTTCCGGCAAAAGTGTTTTCATAAATGTTATTATTTTACCGGGCAGAGTCAGGATGGCAGCTTCTGGTTTAGTCCCTCCTACCCTTGCTTCTTCCATAGCCTCCAGGTCAGCCCATTTATCTCCCAACGCTACTGCATGTTCAGTATGTTGAATTTTGTCCCAAATTTCAGTGGGGACAACTGTACCAAAAAGTAAATCTATATCCTCAAGAACGAGAGTACCTGCACATATAATCTGACCTAATTCTCTGTAAAAGGCAGCCGGATTCTTCCGGGGATCTGGTAATTGTCCTTTTAACTGCATTACTTCTGACCTTTTCCAAGGAACATGAACCCAAAGCCTGCGCCAGTGTGCCTCAACAGCCCCTCGGCCATTATTTTGGGCATCGGTAAGTGCGTTAAGGAAGACAGGGGCCGCCTCTCTCATTGGCAAAGCTGTTTCTAGAGGGATGTTGGGAAAAGCGGTCATATCACGGTAAGCCATTAAAGCAGGCATAGTGCCAAACATCCACTCTCCCTGAACATCGCCTCTTTTTATTTGCGACCTAAGGTCCATTAATCCGGTGGGTATCTGCATAAGCGCATTCTCAAATCTTTGCATGACCAGGGTACATATGTATTCAGCCCAGGTGGTCTGTTCCATAATCGTCCGCTGGGAAAAGGTGGACCATATTTCATTAAAAGCATAAATATTCCCGCTATTTATCCAACATTCACACTGTTGCCTCTGTAGGTCATTTTCTCGAAGGGACGAAAAGCTGACTGCAGAGCGCAAGGAGGCTAGTCGGGGGGGGGGAATTCAACAATTTATATAAATCCTGCTTAACTGTAGACCACGGGGAAGCAGGAAAAGGGCGTGTAGGGGTAAAGCCGCAGGAATTGGGCGGATGGAGACTTGTTGTCATTCCAGCAGCGAGGACAGGGTTAGCGGGCGTGGTCGGTGTCATAGGAAAAATCGGGCGGGATGGTTTGACGGGGAGAACAGTAAGAGGGGCAGTGGGGGCAGGAGTGGGCTGTGGCGGGGGGACATGCGGGGTGTGAGCCGTCAGGGCAGGGTACATTGGGGCATATGCAGGAGGGCTTTCTAGCATGGTATCAAGCAAGGAATCACCTTCTTCTCCCCCTTCCATATGGCCCTTTCCTTTCTCCTCACGAGCTGGATAACATTTTTGTACCCGGGCCCCATGCTCCCTATCGGCTATTTCTACTGACTTTGTCATTTGATTTTGTAAATTTTCTCTGACATGGTCGGCCATTGACATACGTTCCTGTTTTCTTTCTTGAGCCTTCTGCTTTCTAGCTCTCTGCTCTATCTCTTTCCTCCAAAATCGGGCAGATTCAAACATAGACGGGCAAGTTTTTCTTTTCATTAATTGTTACTTTAAGTTGGCGAGAACTTGGGAATTAAAGGAGCCATAAAGTGGCCACTGTAATTCCGAATTACTTTGTTTCGTATATTTTACCCCGAATGAGGAAAACATTATAGCAGAAGGGCCATGTTTAACATACATCGTATGGCCAGGGGTCCCTTCTGGAGGAAGCGGACAGGCCGCCTCCAGCTGGTAGTCCTGTGTACACATACAACAACATAATCTCTTGAACTTACTACTGACTGGCATGCTTAAAAAAAGGGTAACAGACACCAGCGGGTTTTTAAAAATCACCTTGCTTGCTTGGCTTTTGCAAAAGTCAATAACAGCAGAATCATACAGAACAGACACCAGCGGGTTTTTAAAAACTCACCTCGCTTGCTTGGCTTTGGCAAAAGTCAATAACAGTTTGACTTTTGCGAAAGTCAATAACAGAATCATACAGACTTGGTCGGTGATCAGTCCACCCTTACCTTACAGGGGTAGTTATCTTCTGCAGACGTAGGGCTGTGTCCTGCTCCAGAAATTATTTGCTAGGGGACTCCAGCGAGAACGCGGTCAAGTGGCCCAGACCGGGTGGGGAGGAACAGCGGGCGAGTCGTTCGACTTACCGGATTGCAAGAATCCCTCGGGTGGGATACCTCCATCGGAGTCTCTCCGTGCACCTCCTCACATCCACTGGGCCTGACCTTCGTGCTCGTGGAGTCCTGTTCAGGCGCCATTTGAGGAACCGGTTAAACCCACTTACTGGGTCTCGGTGGCGGGGGAACCGCAAAAGTCTTCCATACCTTCCATACTTAGTAAAAGGAGACACAGGAGCCTTCGTCTGCAGGAGGAAGCCAGATTTATTCAATAGCCCGGGCTATGGAGCAGAGTCCCAAGCTAGTCAGAGACAAGACAGAGGAGGCTGCTGCTTTACTCCGCAGCTTACAAGCCTTTTATACTTTTTCATTCCAGTCTTTTGGCTGTTAGTTCCTTGTTCAATCAGGGCAGTGTTTGCAGTTGATAACCAGATCCAGACGACGTTTGTAGATGGTGACCTGGTCAAAGCTTGGTACACAAATCATTGTTCACTTGGCTTGATTAAGGCTCAGTCTTTCAGGTCATTGTTCAATCCCCTTGATCAAAGCCCGGTCTTTCAATTCATTGTTTAATCACCCTGATCAAGGCCCAGCAGTCAGACCATTGTCCAGATAACCTGATCATGGTGTCAAGGATGTTTACCAGTGTGGGAGCAGGAGATGGAAAACAAATCATTTACTCAGGAAGTGAGTGTCTCGTGGCTTTCAGTTGAACTGCAAAGAACAGGGGGGTTGGGTGTGCGACAGTTCCTGGGCAGAATGCAGGCTGCAAGATGGCTGTTGTCGTGTTAGTTAGATTTTCCTCAGGCATCAGCAGAAACGACCAGGTGGGTCATGTGGAAGTGTTTGACACAAGATGGCAATGAAAAAACAATGGAGTCCAGGTACAAATGATGCCGATCAGAAGAACACTTTTCCTCACATACAGCAAGATTAAAGATGACAATACTGCTCATGGTGTTATTCATGTTCCAAATACTCCCACTGATCTCCCCCACCACAACACTCTTAAAGCACTGCAAGCTGACATCAAAAAGTTTGTGCGGGACGGGAAAAGGCCTGCATTAACCGCTTCTTGGGTTATCGAACCATGAGGAAGGGGCGTCTGGGAGGGTCCAACATTACTCAATACTTCCACGCACTACAGTTTCATTATATGGTAGAGTGGGGTTGTGATACTTCTGAGAAACATAGGTGCTTCATGGGCCAGACAGTAGCCGACACCCATATCTGGGAAGTGCTTTGGCTTCCTAAGAAGCACAGGCCCTGGGTCTTATACTCCTCCCCGATAGGAAGGGCTACTTTGGTGGTTTGGAACAGGATAGCTGAACAGAAGAGGCTTACATCCTTCCAATTGCCAATGACCCCTACCTTTGACAATCCCTAATTTACTCTCAGCCTACTAGTGGAGAGATTCCGGCAATGGCAATTTTCAGGGTGTAAATGGGTGGGACACTTATTCGATACAGCGAGTATAATCCATTTGATGCTCTGAAAAGTGAATATGGGTTATCTGATTCTGAGCGTCTCCCCTACCTGCAAATCAGACATTGGGTTATACACTTCTCGTTCAAACTGCATGCAAACAGACTACTTGCCATATTTGAAACATGGATTTTCACAAACAACAAAGATAAGTAACTTAGATCATACAACTCTACTGACTGATGCCACAGCCAGCCCCAACAGTGAAGCATCCAGGGCAGACGCACTGGGAGGTGCAGTTGGACAGGGAACTCACACATAAGGCATAGGAGGATATTGTAGAGTCCACCCCAGCCTCGGTACCCGACAATGACTATGGCACACATGGAGCTTAGTATTGCACATCTTTATTCTGCTGCAAAATCAATATTCCAAAACAAGGTTTCATGCATTCCGCTCCGACACCTGTGTCATAGCTCTACGGAGTCCATTAGGAGCCAAAAATGTTCCCTCATAAAACTCGCAAGACACTACAGGTTTCTTCTACAGGGCCTGGCAAACCATGCTCAACACATATAACACATAGATAGCTGTTAAGGTAGCCTCACACTGATACTGGACACTAGCCAGTGAAAATAATGTTTGCCCTAAACACAGCAAAGAATGTTGGAGGGGCTGCGGAGTCACAGGCACTTTATTGCATCTACTCTGGAGCTGCCCAAAACTGTCCTGATATTGAACAGCTGTCCTGAATGACATAGACACATTTTACGATTCACAAATACCACAACTACCTGTGTATGTCTTTCCTGTCCTGCTCAATTCACTAACCTACTCTCTGAATTTTCCCAGGGGGCGGCGCTACAGGCAATTCTGTCCTTATCGGGCTCAGATAGAGTCCCTGATCACACCACACACTGCCTATGGTAGTTGATAAGTATGGAAAAGTTAATCCTATCCATAGAGCACAACTTGGACACATACCAAGAGTCACTGGCCCCCTCATTGCTCTCCTTTTCACCGAATTTAATGAGTTAACATGTCCAAAATAGCTGCAGCTGCTACATATTGTCACCCTCCCACATGCACAGACATCCGACTCTACATAGCAGAATTCAAAAGAGATCCAGTGAGAGTGAGGGGTCATTACTGACAGAGGGATACACTGAAATTTAACTGAGTGCTAGTCTAGACTTTTTGTTTGCCAAAGAGTGCTGGAGTAGGAGGATTGCGAGGGAGGGGCGTAATTGATTCTGGGAGAAGCTTATCAATGTATCCCATATGCTGTTTGCCCCGCGTCATAAAGTATATAAAAAAGTGATGGATCGAATTCCTGAAAAAATATCAGCCACTGCTAATTACTTGGAACCGCGCTCTAATCCATTGTTATTTTGCACAATATGCCACCGCGTTTGGACCCAGCCATATGTAAATCAGTCTTGACCCTTTTCCAATAGAAACAGTCAAGGACGAACTGGATTGTTGTAGGTGACAGAGCTGTCTATTATTGCTTATTTTTCTGTCTCCTTTATCACAAATCAATAAAACATAATCCTTTCTAAAACATATAACTTTAGTTTGTAAAATCTACAGAAGAACACATGATGTAGGTTCTTTCATGCCAATAAAACGAGTGTTGTTGAAATGAGATTTACGTCAGCAAAGTTCACTTCCGATAACTTCAAGAAACTGATTTTGAAATTTCGCAACCTTGGAAACTTCAGAAGATGGCAAAAATGCAAATGAGGTTGAAAAATACATCATAAATAAGGCTCCCAGTATTCCATTTGTATTGATTTTTACAAGTAAATGCAGACAGAAAACAATGTGTTTCCTGTCTGTATTTATTTCTAGAAGTGGAAAAATACTGATCATTGTGGGGCTTGTGAGAGAATCTCCATGCTAACTTTCATAAACTCCAAGCAAAAGCTGAGCAAATAGACAACATGGGGGCATATTATCAACACACATATCGTACATAGCGCCGAAAAAGCTGCGATTTTTTATATCGCACAATCATCAAGGGAGTGCTAACATTCAATAGTGCATGTTAGCTGCCAGTTTTCGTAGCGCTTTGCATCTTAGCGATATACATCGCTAATTAGATTCAAAGTAGGAGGTCCTTCTTCAAGCAACATGAATAAGGTCGCAAACATGTCATTGCGGTATTAACACCGCGGTCAAGGAACCGCGAAGCGATATTAAAAGCCATGCCAACTGCGGGTATCACCGGTTTCTTATGTCTGCTTAAAACCTGACTTAGGCATATTTTGTATGGGAGATGGATCGTCTGGTTAGGTCCGCACTCCCCTATTAGCAAGCATTACATGAGCGTTGTGAAATCCTTGCTGGATTTCATGCGCTAATCCTGTTATTTACCCTCTATCGCTGGAATTACATCACCTGTTAGCAAAACGTTGGTGATACATCGCTAACACGGCGATATAATCCAGCGATAAAGTAAATCGCGCTAAGCGCGATTTGCGATGATTATCGCATGGCCTTGATAATGTGCCCCATGGGGAGTTAAATAACAGGATGAGATTTCCTTAAATACAGGCATATGTCAACATATATTTGTAGTATAATGCTAATATGTACCTGTGGCTATAGTGTTTTGTTATAGGGGGCTTCTTACTTTGCTCAAATGCAACAGGCATCCACTTATGACTGCACATCAGAGCTAAATAAATGTTGAAATATACCATTTTAAGAATCCAGTTATTCTCAAAAGAAAATAAATGTGGATAAAAACCAATTATATGGGCAACAAAGAAATGTGGATAAATGCAGACGGTAATCTTAAAAAAATATATACCATAAAACGGGATCCCTAGTCATAAAGTACGTTTTTACACAAAAAAGTTAGCAAAAAGCTTTCTTATTCTGCTAAAAACAATTAGGCAAAAATCTTTTGGTAGATCATCCCTATCACAGGCGAAGTTGACCAACCTCACAGCCCCTCAATTGTGGGAAGTTGTCTGCAATGCACAACTCTTCAGCACAGTGTAAATTTCTTACACAACAAAATAGTGTAGAGCTTGATCTCGGTAACTAGCAATTTTCTGACAGATGTTTTTTGTATTACATTTAGGGCCTCATTATCAGAGCCCTCTCACCTCTCAAGTGTACCCCATGGATTCACACATACAGAGGGCGCCTGTAACACCAGGTAAGCAAAGTTAACAGGTTTTTCCAAGAGAACTCTGTGGGTACTTTTAGAAATGGGTAACTACTGGGATTTTTGATAAACCTAATGAAGTATGTCCTGTGTTACATACCAAGTTGTCAAAATGCATAGCACCATTGGCAAAAAAGCCACTGCAGAGTGATGATGTGTACATGTGGAAGAGGTGTGGCGCAGCGGCCAGGGCACCTGACTCCGGAACACGGGGTTCACGGTTCGATCCCTGGTGCCAGCAGCAGGTTAGCCCAGCACCATGTGACTCTGGGCAATAGCTTGCTTAATCTTCCTGCCGGCCCCCAGCATCTTGACATCCTTGGGTAATTGTGCGCTTTACAAATACTGGATTTCATTTCATTACATGTGCACCAGACATATGCATATATGTATCATTATGCAACAGCCATTTTTAATTTTTTCCCATTTTAATTTAGTATTTAAAAATGATAGACACCGATTTTGGAAGGGTAAATTAAAATAAAAAAATATAATACAAAAATATGCTTGAAAGAGCATTAAAGAGAAGGAAACAGCTTGGTAGTAGAATGCAGCTGTCAGGCACTATAAGAACAAGCATTAGAAATGCAATCGGGCTCGGATTTATTTGAGTTTGAGCTAATGGCATTGTAAATGCCAATGTATTGTTGCTATGTGTTATGGAGTGTGTTCATGTGGTGTGTACTGCCAGTGATCTCCCTGTGAGTGTGAGAATATTGAACCGTTACTGCCTGTGATGTCCTTCTTGTGAGTGGGAGAAGCTTGCACCTCAGCTGCCTGTGGTGTCCTTGTGAGTGTAAGAAGCTTGCACAGCTGCTGCCTGTGATGTCCTTCTTGTGAGTGTGAGAAGCTTGCACCGCTGCTGCCTGTGGTCTCCTTGTGAGTGTAAGAAGCTTGCACTGCTGCTGCCTGTGATGTCGTTCTTGTGAGTGTGAGAAGCTTGCACCGCTGCTGCTTGTGACATCCTTCTTGTGAGTGGGAGAAGCTTGCACCTCAGCTGCCTGTGGTCTCCTTGTGAGTGTAAGAAGCTTGCACAGCTGCTGCCTGTGATGTCCTTCTTGTTGAGTGTGAGAAGCTTGCACCGCTGCTGCCTGTGGTCTCCTTGTGAGTGTAAGAAGCTTGCACAGCTGCTGCCTGTGATGTCCTTCTTGTGAGTGTGAGAAGCTTGCACCGCTGCTGCCTGTGGTCTCCTTGTGAATGTAAGAAGCTTGCACTGCTGCTGCCTGTGATGTCGTTCTTGTGAGTGTGAGAAGCTTGCACCGCTGCTGTTTGTGATGTCCTTCTTGTGAGTGTGAGAAGCTTGCAACTCAGCTGCCTGTGGTCTCCTTGTGAGTGTAAGAAGCTTGCACAGCTGCTGCCTGTGATGTCCTACTCACTACTCTACTCTTCTCACTACTCACTACTTTGCACTCACTACTCACTACTCTACTCACTACTCTACTCACTATACTCACTACTCTGCACTCACTACTCACTACTCTACTCACTACTCTACTCACTACTCACTACACTACTCACTACTCCCTACACTACTCACTACTCACTACTCACTACTCTGCACTCACTACTCACTACTCTACTCACTACTCACTAGTCTACTCACTACTCTACTCACTACTCACTACTCTACTCACTACTCTACTCACTACTCTACTCACTACTCACTACTCACCACTCTACTCACTACTCTACTCACTACTCACTACTCACCACTCTACTCACTACTCTCTACTCACTACTTTACTCACTACTCTACTCACCACTCTACTCACTACTCACTACTCTACTCACTACTTTCCTCACTACTCTACTCACTACTCTACTCACTACTCTGCACTCACTACTTTACTCACTACTCTACTCACTACTCACTACTCTACTCACTACTCTACTCACTACTCACTACTCTACTCACTACTCTACTCACTACTCACTACTCTACTCACTACTCTCACTACTCACTACTCTACTCACTACTCTACTCTACTCACTACTCTACTCACTACTCACTACTCTACTCACTACTCTACTCACTACTCTACTCACTACTCCACTCACTACTCTACTCACTACTCTGCACTCACTACTCACTACTCTACTCACTACTCTACTCACTACTCTACTCACTACTCACTACTCACTACTCTGCACTCTCTACTCTGCACTCTCTACTCACTACTCTACTCACTACTCACTACTCTACTCACTACTCTGCACTCACTACTCACTACTCTACTCACTACTCTACTCTCTACTCACTACTCTACTCACTACTCTACTCACTACTCTACTCACTACTCTACTCACTACTCACTACTCTGCACTCTCTACTCTGCACTCTCTACTCACTACTCTACTCACTACTCACTACTCTACTCACTACTCTGCACTCACTACTCACTACTCTACTCACTACTCTACTCTCTACTCACTACTCTACTCACTACTCTACTCACTACTCTGCACTCACTACTCTACTCACTACTCTACTCACTACTCTACTCACTACTCACTACTCTACTCACTATACTCACTACTCTGCACTCACTACTCACTACTCTACTCACTACTCACTACTCTACTCACTACTCTGCACTCACTACTCACCACTCTACTCACTACTCTACTCACTACTCACTACTCTGCACTCACTACTCTACTCACTACTCTACTCACTACTCCACACTCACTACTCACTACTCTACTCACTACTCACTACTCTGCACTCACTACTCTGTCTGGGTTAAGGGAGACCCTCGAGGCCCTGGTGTCACTGCACCTGCTGCACCCTCACAGCCACTGGTAGTAAAATACAGCACTGTCTGGATTAAGTGAGACCCTCGAAGCCCTGGTGTCACTGCACCTGCTGCACCCCTGGACATCTCTGTTAAACTCTAACATATTGAAGGGAGGAGAAAACAGCAACGGAAATCACTCCTCGCAGAGAAGAGGCAAATGCGCACTTTTATTTTAGAAGACACGCGGATTGGCGAGGCAAGGGTGCTTGTTTAATTAGGAGATCCCCAACGTCTAGGTTCACTTCTTAAATCGTATCAATTCCATTTTCAGGTTTGTCACTTGAAGTCTAGCCTTGCATACTTGAGTCCCTTTGTGAGCGCAATTTCAAATGATTCATGTGCCCCTATGTCTGCTAAACTCATGCATCTTCTGGGTCCCAGCAAAGCTTCAGTGCTTTCTGTTGAAGGAAAAGAAGCATCTGCCTGCCTGGCTTAGCTCTCTAAGCATGATAGACTGTTCTCTGCCATGGCAGTGAAGTCCATCCCTCCAATGAGCTGGCGGTGCAAACTTTAACTAAAGCCCCAATTGAGTAGAAGTATTGCATGACAAACAAAATATAAAGAACTAAAATCAATATAATATTTAAATCAGTGACGGCCTCTGTTTGTTAAAGTTGCTGTTCTCAGACATGCTCTTGCTCACCCCGAACCCTCCGAAAAACATCTGCCTGGGAGCTCCGGTAGCTCTAACACGTTTTGCTAATGGAAGTTATAAAAATGCCTTGCAGGAACTGAGTTAGTTTTACGTTCGGCTGAAGGTGTAAGCGAGATGTATGAATCACCTGACGAATGAACCTAAACATGTCAAATATCCCGGGTGCCATGGTAGCCAGGCACCGATGTAAACACTGACGAGCATATGGTCCCGCTCAGGAGGGGAGAAGTCCGGCCTTGAATGAGACAGCGGCTACTGCGCGAGCAGCCTTGGGCTAAATGCACTCAGTTGAAATGTTTATTTATTCTTCTTAATGAAAAGGGGCAAAAGGCAGGCCGAGGCTGTCCTCTATATTGTACACTTACTTAAGTAATTAATGCACGTTCATACATCATATATTTGTGTAATGTTGCACACCTGGGCTTTTTCTTAACCTCCAGTCTTGTGACATTCGCTACAATGGAGCAAAACAATGTTTAAACATTGAATTTATAATAGAAACTGCTGTCAAGTAACGATAACAAGTGAGGAGTCCTGTCCATTTTAAATGTTACTAGTAATAAGTATGGCATAACACAGACGTTTCTTAAGCCTAAGTGTGTGCTAGTGATAAATTAATGTGGGAGAACAATAAGGTAACGATTTCCAAAGGCACTCGTTATACGCATTGTAACTTTTCTACGCTATTTTTTCAGCATCAACCACTCGAGCACGAACCTCTCTAAAAAGACAAAACAGCTCCCAGTTATAAAGCGCATGCTACCTGGATATTCGGACAGAGCCTTCACTTGCCCCTCTGTTTTTGTGGCACTGTTCAATTCCTCATCCTTTCCAGGCTGGACAGTGCTAATACCATTCTGAATGGTTTTCCTGCTTGCCTGCTCCATTTATGCGAGGTATCTTAAAAAGTACTGTGACTGCCCTTGAAGCTACAGGAAACTTCTTTCAATTATCTCCGCCGTGAACGCGGCACTCTGACAGCTCCTAATTAAAATGAATGGACTGCCGTGCGCGAAAGGTACATCTTACACGCGCGCATGATACATCCAATGCAATGGTGAACGCGCTCCCACCATCTGTATTGCATTACACGGGCACTCTGACAGCTCCTAATTAAGATTAATAAGTCTGCCGTGCGCGTAACCACAGACAATATGCCATGCAACTGAAATAAATGACGGACGAAAAGTAAATAGAACCTATCACGTCAAGGCTACTAAATAGACAGCACAGCGAAGACGAATCACTAGGCAGATGCCATAAAAAACGCGGCGCGCACTAAGGAATGTGCCAGCCAGGACCCCTTTCAGAATTCTTTTTTTTTTCGAATACATAAGAGCTCGGAAGCTCCGCCCCCACTTCGTGGAGACATAGACCCGAGCCCTAAAAACATATGGGGAAAAACATATAGGGAGGGGCGTGGAAGTAACTGAAGCATGGGTACCAAAGTCAATGCTCTAATAGAGGGTGTTGAGCAAGAGCGAGTTGGGAGCAATGGAGCAGTTTTAGTAGCACATAAATGAGAGGGCATGGAAACATAGGTACTCCCATGGAGTGATGATTTAAAAAGAAACAAAAGTAATTCCCACAATATAAGCAGTGGGAGGATCTGTCATCCAATCAAAAGGTGATTATGTAGCTCTGCTCCAGGGGAGTGAGAAACACAAAAACACGAAGGAAAACCAGTAAATAGAAAGAAACCCAACGATACTGATAAGAAGTCAAACCAATGGTAACAAATGTGCTGACCCAAACCCACTGAAAAAGTAATTTTTCTCCACAATAGGTCTTAAACAAATAGTAGCCAGCTGTAAAATATGAACTGCACTAATAAAAGACTAGAATATATGCAAATAAATTGTGGATCAAGATTGTCCAAGATGCTGTGTATACATTGGTTGAGAATTGATCACCTTCTGTGCAAAGGGAGACTCTGATCTAGTTTTGACCTGTGCCTTACTAGACTGTTTCTTGAGAATCTTTGGCTGAAGGGGGCTGTAAGGTAGACTAGAGTAAACTTATGAGTGCACGTCAGAGTTAAATAAATCTGGAAATAAACCATTTTACGAGTCTGTCGAAACAAAATAAGGTTGGATAAAAAACAATTATATAGCCAAAAACAAATATCGATAAATGCCGACGGTAATGTTAAAAAAATAAATACCATAAAACCGGGATCCCTAGTCATACACTACGTTTTTAAACTAAAAAAAAATAGCAAAAAGCTTTCTTATTCTGCTAAAAAAAATTATGCAAAAATCTTTTCTATCTTTTCTGATCTACATCCAGCCAGCAGCGGTGCGTCCATTGGGGCGTAGGGGCGTAGCCCCTCTAAGCCTGGACGCACCTGCGGCTGCAGCAGAGAGCTAAACACGTAATAAATTAAATAAAATACACAGCGGCGCTTCAATTCAATTGACTCGAGTGTTCGAGTGTTCCGACCGGGACAGACCCGATACAATAGGGAGTGCGCAGGGGGTGGGGCTGGTTTACAAGTGTGAGTCAACAACGTGAACGTGATGTCACAGTCTGTCTGAGTCTGACTCGACTGCGCATGAGGAATTCTGGTGGAAACTTGCCAGCGCATGCGCTTTAGCCAGGTTAGCGACCGTTAGCCGTCAAGGGGGGGGGTGTCTTTGGCTGGGCCCCGTTGTGTAAGAATGCGCCAGGGCGAGTAGACTGCGTGACCCCCTAGCCAATCCTGGCGCTTATGCTGCGCCAGGATTGGCTGGGCCACCGCGCCGAAATACAGGCAATCATTAATTGGATGCCGGCGCGTGGGTGGGTGGACTGATTGGCCCTGGATTTGGGGGACGTGCGCTGGTGCGCGCCGTAACGTTTACAGTGCGGGGGCTCCCTCTCTGTCTCCTCGTGCGCGCAGGGACAGCAGACTGTCGAGTCGTCTCTGATGTAATTTGGACTTGGACTTCTATCTATGTGAGTGAGAGAAAATCGTAAAATCACTAAAATGTGACTTAATGCTGACGCACACGGAGGGAGCAAGTGCGAGGAGGGGGGAGGACTAGTTACTTCAGGTGTCGTGGTGTGCCGCGCGCAAGGAAGGGGAAGTAGCTGAAACATTGCACCTGCTGGCCCCTTGGCCTGGAGAGGGATTACCAATCGATAAAAGGAATCTTGTGGAAAAGTAAATTTTGCCATGTTCTGTGCCCCTACGTGTCATCCATCATATGTTATGTGTGCATGATTAAATATGCATATGTATTCCCCATGTTCGATTCATGACGCAATTACAGTTGTGTCCACCTCTAATATGCCAGTTTCCAGTTCTCGTGAATACTACGAATATCAGGCCTATGTAAAGCTACGTTGCCACGTTTCTCAGTATGCACGTTATTCTATTATAAAGTCCCCGTTTCTAGGCCTCAAAAGGGCCTGGACACCAGATTCAGCTCCTGTCTCCAGAAACCTCGCTGAGGAGCGATACAGCCCCCACCTGTATCCTCGACCCTTCACTTACTTCCTGCCTCGCAGTGCCCGGCCCAGCCTGGCTCAGTCTCTGAGTCTGCCAAGAATATGTTATAGTTCCAGTTATCAGTTCAGTCCTCCTTCTCTGCATTCCTAAGCTACTGAACTGCATCAATAGTTTCCGTCATTGTCTAGCCTTCACGTCTCCACGTTAGAGAAATACTGCATTTAATGGTCATTTAATATTCTTCATCACGCACTACATGTAGAATAATGCATGGTCCAGTCTTAGAATCAAGTCAGCCTTTCCCCTCCTAACTTCTAGTTTATATCAACATGTTCTCTAAACATCAGATACTAGATACTGTTTAGGTACATGTCGCCCTGACTCTCCAGACTTCAGTCTCTGCTCCTAGCACAGAGTTCATAGCCCCCAGCTTCTCCTAGTGATACGTCATTGCTAGTTTGCGCGCACCATCAGGTTAGAGGTCCCGGCTCTTTAGGTAGCCCCCTCCATGGTTTCCGCCCCATTCATGACATATTCTGTTACGTTTGCATCACATGTCTATGTATACGCCCAGTTACACCTACTTTCGCCCTTATCTTTCGCGACTGCTACGCGTCACACCTTCTGCTCCACCCACTGCTACGCCTACTGCAATGTAATGCTATGTGTTTGCGTTATGTATATATGCTCATGTATTGTTATTAAAAGTCAGCGCGCTCATCCCAGATCGAGCCCCAGCAGCTGCTGGGCCCTGCCATTCTATTCCTATGCAGGTTGTCCTGTTCCTGTCCTTATGCTGTATTAAACCTGCAAAACTCCTACTACCTCGAATCTTGACTCTTATTTATTGAGCTATCTGTTATGATATATGTCTAGTCAAAAAGAGAGGTATTATTTATTTATTTACCACATAATGGCGCCCGAACAGGGACTTGCCCCTTCCCCACGCGTCGGTGAAGCCACGCCGACCCCCTGACCCTCTGCAGTCGTGACGGAACTCTTCTGTGCACCGGCAGATATTTCTGCTTCAAGTATCCCTCAGGCCCACGGAGGAGACGGAGGAGGCGGTCCAGCATCCAAACGAGACGGTGGAGGAACGCGGCGAGTCCCGACCAGAGCCCAAGCCGAGAGTTCAAGGTCCGAGGTATCCGGAGGTCCACCCGTAACTGAAGTCCGAAGTTCGTCGTCCGTCGTCGTAGCAGTCCAGTCCAGTCCGAGGCTTTCCGTTCTTGCTGCCCGGTGAGTACCATTACTGGGGTAGTATCTAGACAGGGTCAATCTAAATTGACTCTGGTCCGTGGGTTGGTGGTACACAGACTCACAAACGAAGTGTTCACCTAGGTGGATACGGGTCTTGATGCGTCCCTTTATGGGACCGGTATGTTCCGTACTGTTTCAGCAGTGCATCCAGTAACTCTAGTCTGTTCCGTTCTCGAGAAATTCTTGTGTTTCTGTTCTCAGTATTCCAGGTAATATTCTGTCCGAACTGTTATGTTATGATGTTGTTCAATGTATTTCCAATGTCGTGGTATGCCTGAATTGTTCTCCCAATTGTTATTGTTCCTCGTGTATTGTATTGTGTTCCGATTCAAGTTTACAATGTCTCTCTTTTCGAGATTACGTCAGCTAAAAACTAGAAAGGGTTTGTTAGAAGAAGCAGTTCCTGTTCCGCCGAGGGACAGTCCAGGTCACTTTATGTATCAGAAGCATGGCATAAGCGCCATATTGTATCTAGATTTATGGGTAGAGTATACCAAACAGTTAGAAGAAAAGTATAGATGGCCCGTATCGGGTACATGGGATGCCGAGTGCATCATGCGAGTAGAAGAGGCATTATGGAAAAAGAAAGCCAGACAATCACAGAAAGATGCCATCGAGTTATGGCGCAAAGAAGCTCATAAAAGAACTGAAAAGGAAATCAGAAAGTCAGAATTAAGTAGAGAATCCTTAGAACGAGCACAAGAAAAAGAACTAATCGAGATAGGTGAACAAGTCAAAGCCGAACAGTCAGACAGACAGAGGCATGCCCTTATTAGGGGCATGTATCCTCTCCTTGCCGAGGGCTTGCCAAAAGCGACCCCAGAGGCATCCAGTAATTTCCCGCCACCATTAGTTCCGACCAAGCTACGTCACAAACAGACCGCAGCTGATATTTTTATTTCGTCCTATTTGGACGACACAGTCCCAGAATATGCAAATCCTGTTCGCGCTCCACCAGTCCCTGTAAATCAGGCACTTCCCGCTCCTCCAGACACCGGAGTACCTGTTACGGTACCCCCGGTCCAGCCCGCCATACAAGTCCAGCCTGCATTTCCATTTCCCACTCTGCCAGGACGAAGAGCCTCAGTAGACGACTCTAGTTTAGGGGCCGCAGGGGGAGGTCCTCCTCAAACCCCGCCGCCACACAAGCGTTTAACGACAGCCGAATTACATGCACAAGCGTCACAGCGTACGCCCAGACATCAGACTGTAGCAGAAATAAGAAAATCCCTTGCCGAATGCGGCTATGATCCAGTCCCAGGCGAGGATAATATGGTTTTATATTCATTCCGCGTAAGAAAGGTGGCCGAGTATCTAGTCACCTTACCGAATATGAAAGAAGATCTAGACAGAATATATCGTTTCATCCGTACAGGGGATGATCCAGAAAGCATTAGCGAGGCCATGTCTCAAAGGAAAGCCGAGATCCAGCTCATGATATTAAAGTTTCTGATCAATTGTCTAATAAGAGAACAAGATTACCCGTCTAAAGATCAAGCCGAAATGAAAATCCTGACAAGGTGGAGTGATAATATAGCCGAGGGTAAGCACAAGACCGTCGGTGCTGTGGAGAGTATGTACAAGAAAATCCGTAGAGAAATAATAAAGATACACGAACAACGTAAAGCAGCACAAGTAAGCGAGAAAGAAAGTAACTCTGATACTGAAGAGTTAGACGACGAGAATCCCTCCAGAATAGCGTATGTAGGAAAACCTAGATTTCCAGATCGCCATTTACGCCTAGAACACAAGTCTATTTTTCATTCTCCAGCACCAGAACAAGGTTCTCTAGAACAAGTGTTTCAAGCTACCGATCACATTCTGAAATCACGAATCGGTTACAGTGAGTTAAGTACCATGCATGAACAAGAACTAGCCCGATCAGCAGTCCGATGGATTACTGATTCTACCACTTTTCCAGACGAAATAGTGGCACAAATGTTTCTGAAAATGCCCCCAGCCGAACAACGACTGGCGGGTATGTATATGATTCAGCACCTCATTACATTGTATGAGGGTCAACACTCTGATCCAGGTCCGTTACATGATATCCTGAACGAGTTACTCCAGTATAGATGGAAAGGTCTAGGTACCGACTTAATTAGTGTCATTCTAGAACAACGTCACAAATATAGAACGTTTTTGAACCCGCATTTTGTTCATGTCTCACCCCCAGAAAGTAAACCATTTTACATGGAGAGACAGAATCCGTTACGAGAAGTCCACCCAGTTAAAGGAACGGGTGGCGAAATGCAGCGAGTGTTTGTTTACACTCCAATAACAAAGATGGAACTCCTCGAGATGAAGAAATTAATTCCCTGTCATGACAAAGATCCAGCAGGGTTCCATAGAGAATTAAAAGACATGCTCCGTATGGGAGAATACACGTATCCTGATATAATTAAAATGTTAAAGGTTCTGCTGCCCGCAGGGGTGTATGAAAAGCTCAAGGAAAAAGAATGGGAGGTGGGAGAGAAAAAGATCGATTGGGCAGTTCTAGAAGCTGAAGACAAGGCACGAGTACCAGGTACCGGTCTTGGAGATAAATGTAAAGAATTACCGGAATTATTAATACAAGTTTTACCTAGATTATTGACAACGAGAAAAGAAGACTGGGATGCAATCTCAGCCTGTAAACAAAAGCAAGATGAGGATATTAGTGATTTTTATTCTAGATTTGAAAAGTGTTTCAGTATCAACAGTGGCCTCAAGACAAGTAGTGAGTCATACCCTCACCTTTTTGTTACTAAATTAGTCGAGAATTCAAGCCCACCAATTAAGAATCGAGTTTTGAAAGTCGAAAGTACCTGGCAAGCTAATACCCCGTCCCAGATGTTGCAAATGCTTCAATACCACCAGAATAGAATCAGAGAAGAACAAGAACACGAAAGAAAACGTATGAAAGACACGAAAATGAAAGTACTAGTTGCACAATCTGTTCCTCAAGACAGTCAGAAAAGGGGTCCAAATCAAGCCAGTCATCCTGCAGCTCCCGTTAAAGGGAATTGCAATTATTGTAAACAGCCAGGTCATTTTATAAATGAGTGTGCAGTTCTGAAACACAACATAGCTACTGGTAAGACTAAAGAAAGACCACGTCCGCCTAGACAAGAACAAGTTTCACAGATTCCTCAGCCACAGAATGCACCACAGACAGTTACAGCTCCGCAGCCTATTGCTGCAACACAGCATGTTACATCGCAGATGTACCAGTATCCACAGTCTGAGTATCCAGAGTACCAACAGTATTCATGAAACAGCCTAGAGAGGGAGGTAGGCTTGCCTCTCATCGAGATACCTGTAGATCAAGAAGGTCCCTATGTTCACAGTCAAGTATTAGGGAAAGATAGAAAGTTTTTGATTGATACAGGGGCAAGTAGGACCACAATTAGTCACGCCGAAGTTCCAGGGGCTCCGCTCTCAGGCTCAAGAAATGTTTCCCTTGGATTTTCAGGAAAACCTATCGTAAATGAGATTTCAAAGCCAGTTACTCTAGAAGTAGGTCCATTGTCCCGCACTACTGATCTGTTACTTACTAAGTCATGTCCAGAAAACCTATTAGGCATTAAGACACTGAAAGAGTTAGGTGCAGTTATATGCTGTTCCCCAGAGGGAATACGATTGTTCCTACGTGACTTCAAGGGTCACTATGTATTACGAGATTTCGATTCAAGACTGTCCAATGTTCCGCAGCATTTATGGGCGCAAGGTCCAACTGATGTAGGTTACATGCAAATCACACCCTATCGTGTGACTCTCAAGCCAGGCGTAGTGTTACCACGAATCAGACAGTACAGATTGCCACCTGAGGCTGTAGCAGCCTTATCCAAAATTATTGACGAGCTTATTGCTCAAGGAGTGGTTGTAGAAACTGACTCCAATGTATGTAATTCTCCGATCATTCCAGTCATGAAACGTACTGATCCAAATGCACCCCCAGTATATCGATTAGTGATTGACCTACGAGAGCTTAATAAATGTATTATTCCTCAGTACCCAGTTGTCCCAGATATCTCTTCCCTATTAACAGCCATTGATTCCGAAGCCACGTTCTTCACTGTCATAGACCTCAAGAACGCATTTTTCAGTGTCCCCATTCATCCAGACAGCCAGTTCCTTTTCGGATTTTGTTTAAATGGAAGGAGCTATATGTTTACACGAGCTCCTCAAGGTTTCACAGAAAGTCCTAGTATTTACAGTCAAGCACTCAAGAGACAACTAGACAACATTCACATGCCAACTGACACTGCCCTGCTCCAGTATGTCGATGATCTACTGATCACAGCCCGTTCTGAACGTGCTTGCGAGCAAGCATCCCTTACAGTCTTGTATTTCCTAGCCGAGATGGGGCACAAGGTGTCCCCTTCTAAGCTTCAATTCTGTGTCCAGCAAGTGGTATACTTAGGACACTTGCTGTCCAAGAGGGGTAGGCAGTTGACACCAGACCGTATCCAGTTAATAGCGAGTCTTCCCCAGCCCAAGACCCAGAAGGAGGTACGTGCTTTTATCGGCCTTACTTCTTACTGCCGACAATGGATTCCCCAGTATGCATTTCTAGCCAAGCCACTGATACAGTTAACGACACAGGAGGCAGCCGTATCGACTGTCCTCCCTTGGACATCTGAACATACACTTAGTTTCAATGAGTTAAAGAAAGCCCTATGCCAAGCTCCAGTTCTAGCAACACCGAACTACAGTAAGCCTTTTACACTTTTCGTTACTGAACGTGAAGGTACAGCATTATCTGTTCTCACACAAGATCAAGCAGGACAATACAAGCCATGTGCTTATTTTTCGAGCACATTAGATCCTGTAGCCCAGGCTCTGCCTGCGTGCCTCAAGTCAGTTGCAGCCACAGCACTAGCTATCAGACAAAGTGATTCCATAGTCTTAGGACACTCCTTGACAGTACAAGTTCCACATTCCGTGGAAGTTCTTTTAAACCAAACACAAACTCAGCACTTGACAATTGCACGTTTAACAGGTTATGAATTGACACTGTTCCAGCCACACATAGAAATCAGACGCTGCAACATTTTAAATCCTGCTACATTGTTACCATCAGTTAATTCAAATCCAGCCACACATGATTGCGTGGAAGTAGTTAACATTACGACTAAGCCAAGACAAGATCTGACAGATATTCCGTTACCAGATCCCGACCTGACACTTTATGTGGATGGTTCATGTATGAGAACAAGTACAGGAGAACTAGTCGCCGCGTATGCAGTGACTACTGACACTGAAGTTATTGAAACACACCGTATTGATACCCTGTCCGCTCAAGCAGCAGAGCTAGTTGCTCTGACACAAGCCTGTATACATGCCAAGAACCAGAGAGTTAATGTTTACACAGATTTACGTTACGCATTCGGAGTTGTACACGACTTCGGAGTGCTCTGGCAGGAGAGAGGTTTCATGACTTCTCATGGAACCAAGATTCAGCATGGTCTCCTTATTCAAGCTCTGTTAGATGCCATACATTTACCGACATCTATCGCTATCATGAAGTGCAAAGCACATACGAAAGTTACTGACATTATTTCCCAAGGTAATGATCTAGCAGATCGCACAGCCAAGCTTACAGCACAGACTCTAGACATTCCAGTTAACATGACACACACTCCAGATCCGATTACATGTATGACAGTTAAGGACCCTACACAAGATGTCATAGATATCCAGTTACATGCTACTCCCGATGAAATCAAGAAATGGTCCGAACAAGGAGGGGTCCAGACAGATCAAGGATGGTTAACAAAGGGTAAAGCCACATGGTTTCTCCCCGACTCTATGGTTCAAGTCATTATCAATACCGCACATAGTCCAGCACATTTAGGAGAAAAAGCCATGTTAGACAGTATCCAGAACATTTGGTTCAACAAGCATTTACGAGCTGCAGCCAAGCAGAAAGTCCGTACCTGTATGATATGTTGTCAGTTTAATCCAGGTAAAAGTGTCCCGGTGGAACAAGGTGGATTCCAGCCCCCTGACCACCCTTTTGAAGTCCTCCAGATGGATTATATTCAGATGGAGCGATGTCGAGGTTTCAAGTATGTCCTTGTAGTTGTATGCACTTTGTCCAGGTGGACAGAAGCATATCCAGTCCCAGATTACACAGCCGCGACCACTGCCAAGCAGTTGGTTCGTGAGTTCTTCCCTCGTTATGGACTCCCTAGAGTCGTATATTCTGATAACGGTCAGCCATTCTCATCCGAACTCATGAAGCATGTTTCCCTTTTGCTAGGGTACCAGTGGAAGTTTCATTGTGTACGCCATCCTGAAGCAGCCGGTCTCGTAGAGAGACATAACCAGACCCTGAAAATCCGTATTGCTAAAGTATGTAAAGAAAAAGGTGTGGACTGGCTAGTAGCTCTACCAGTCGCTTTATTTTATATGCGCATGGTCGCACATTCCAGATCAGGTCTGTCCCCGTATGAGGTCGTTTTCGGCCGCCCCCCTAACATGTGGGGTACTCCTAGACCCCGAAGTATTACCGATGTTTCAAGTAATATGCTGACAGATTACCTAGCTTCCTTGATGTCTGCCCTCAACTCATGTCGTTCACAGGTTGCTGCCGCATTTCCAGACAATACCGAGGTGGCACCGCATGAAATCGTTCCAGGATCCATGGTGATGGTCCGCAACTTTGACAGATCAAGTCCGCTGGAGCCTCGTTGGAAAGAGCCCCGACAGGTCCTCCTCACCACCCGTACAGCCGTGAAGTTGGAAGGACGCAAAGGCTGGGTGCACCTTTCTCATATTAAACTTTTTAATGGACTGAAACCCGTCTTAAAGAACATTTCCCAGGATTTGAAGGATTGCCAAAATATTGTTCTCAAGGACTGTCCCGCAAAAGACATTGCTACAACCCCTCCCCTGTTAGAGAAAACTCCGCAACAGGAGTACAAGCTAAAACTCCGGTCTAGTAAAATAAGTCAGTCAGTTTGATTGTCTAAGTCCTCCCCTAGGTGAAACGGTTAGACTGTTTCTGACATGTATAAAATAGACCCCCATAGTGAGAGAGTTAGTCAAAACTCAATCCGATGTATCGTTTTTCTATGTTTCATATTGTTTCTCAGCATTATGATTTCCTGCACCAGTTATGCATTTTTCTTGTATTTCCCAGTTCTTCATGTAAATAAGTCTGCTAATGCTACAGTAGAGCACACGTTTAGTGATCTGCCTCCTCATGAACTCTCTTACCGCCTCGCCATGCGAAATAACTCCTTCATCCGCATGTTACATTACTCACACCAGTCCAGCAATGGTATACACCCGTTACGACGCAACTTTTACTCCGCACTACCATTACAACGCGGGCATTACAACGCATGACATTACAACGCATTGCGCTGGGGGGCGCTCTAGGATAAGAGGTAAGTTTAATTTACTATCCAACACCTTCCCTAGGGTCCACGGGGACTGGAGTTAGAATAGTAAATTATACTTACCACTATCCAGCACCCCAAAGCGCTATGCGTTGTAACGGTATTCGTTGTAAATACCGCGTTGTAATGGTATGCGGAGTAAAAGTATGCGTTGTAACGTCATACATCCTCCAGCAATACCACTAATTGTTGGGTGTGTGGTCGACTCCCCCCTTTCCAGACACCGAAGGGAGTTCTGCCACTTTTTCCTTATCCATTTTCACATAATGGTTCGTGTGGAGCATGGTCCACGTTAACGTCATCCTCAACAGATATGTCTTTTCTTAACAGTACATGTTTTCCAGACAAGCAAGGTCTCCCCCACAGAACCGGGTTAGATCTAGAAAATGAAGTGTATAATTTAGGTAATTATTCTTCGAATTTCATGATCCTGAATGTTCAGTCTGATACTACTCCAGACTTACCTGCTATTTCAGTACTACCAGTCAAAGGCGAATTATGTGTCCGAAATAAGGGTTCCATACACGTAGGACATAGTGATTGTACTACTATTGTCAAGTATAGTGACAGTGGGAAATCTATCTTTAAAGCTTCACGTCATTCTTATTTTATTTGTGGTCAAACCGCATATGTTCGTTTGCCCCTCGATTGGGAGGGAACCTGTTACATTGCCTTCCTACTGCCACCTGTTTTTCTAGCCCCACCTGATTATCATAGAAATACACATCTAGTACACATTAGACATAAAAGGGAGTCCCCAATTGTCGATTATACTGAAACTGCTCTAGAACAGTATACAGATTTCAACAGAGGTTTCTTTTTCTTTATAGGACCTATCCAGAATAGTAAACTGATCCGTAGGTTAACCAGAACCCTCGAAGCTGTAGTAAATGAGACTGCCTCTGCTCTAGGTAACTTAACCGAAGAGCAATCTGCTATGAGATTTGTCGTTTTACAGAATCGTCTCGTCCTTGACGTCATACAGGCCGATAGGGGCGGGGCCTGTAGAGTCATCGGATCTAGTTGCTGCATTTTCATTCCAAATAACGCGCCGTCTGTTTATTCAGCTATAACCAGACTCCATAAAATTGCCCATCTGATACACCAAGATCCAGGCACCTGGACATGGTCCGGTTGGTTCTGGAATATAATTTCCGCATGGGGATGGAAAATATTGTCCTTTCTAGGTATTGCAGTAGCGATCATATTCAGCTGCTGCCTCTGTATACAATGTGGCCCTGCGATTTGCGGCATTTGTGCTACCTCTTGTATTCCTAGTCCCAAGCCCCGTTCTAAATCCCGTTCCAGGATAATTCGAGACGAGCAAATGATACTGTATGAAATGATAGACGGTATCATGAAAATTGATGTTTCCTGATGGAAACGTAGTGACAAGGAGGGAATGTGGAAAAGTAAATTTTGCCATGTTCTGTGCCCCTACGTGTCATCCATCATATGTTATGTGTGCATGATTAAATATGCATATGTATTCCCCATGTTCGATTCATGACGCAATTACAGTTGTGTCCACCTCTAATATGCCAGTTTCCAGTTCTCGTGAATACTACGAATATCAGGCCTATGTAAAGCTACGTTGCCACGTTTCTCAGTATGCACGTTATTCTATTATAAAGTCCCCGTTTCTAGGCCTCAAAAGGGCCTGGACACCAGATTCAGCTCCTGTCTCCAGAAACCTCGCTGAGGAGCGATACAGCCCCCACCTGTATCCTCGACCCTTCACTTACTTCCTGCCTCGCAGTGCCCGGCCCAGCCTGGCTCAGTCTCTGAGTCTGCCAAGAATATGTTATAGTTCCAGTTATCAGTTCAGTCCTCCTTCTCTGCATTCCTAAGCTACTGAACTGCATCAATAGTTTCCGTCATTGTCTAGCCTTCACGTCTCCACGTTAGAGAAATACTGCATTTAATGGTCATTTAATATTCTTCATCACGCACTACATGTAGAATAATGCATGGTCCAGTCTTAGAATCAAGTCAGCCTTTCCCCTCCTAACTTCTAGTTTATATCAACATGTTCTCTAAACATCAGATACTAGATACTGTTTAGGTACATGTCGCCCTGACTCTCCAGACTTCAGTCTCTGCTCCTAGCACAGAGTTCATAGCCCCCAGCTTCTCCTAGTGATACGTCATTGCTAGTTTGCGCGCACCATCAGGTTAGAGGTCCCGGCTCTTTAGGTAGCCCCCTCCATGGTTTCCGCCCCATTCATGACATATTCTGTTACGTTTGCATCACATGTCTATGTATACGCCCAGTTACACCTACTTTCGCCCTTATCTTTCGCGACTGCTACGCGTCACACCTTCTGCTCCACCCACTGCTACGCCTACTGCAATGTAATGCTATGTGTTTGCGTTATGTATATATGCTCATGTATTGTTATTAAAAGTCAGCGCGCTCATCCCAGATCGAGCCCCAGCAGCTGCTGGGCCCTGCCATTCTATTCCTATGCAGGTTGTCCTGTTCCTGTCCTTATGCTGTATTAAACCTGCAAAACTCCTACTACCTCGAATCTTGACTCTTATTTATTGAGCTATCTGTTATGATATATGTCTAGTCAAAAAGAGAGGTATTATTTATTTATTTACCACAATCTGTCAAGGGAAATGGGGGCAGAGGGAGCGGCGGGCCCTTAGTTAGGATAGGAATGTGCCTACTTTGCCCGAAGCGTACAAGAGATTAACTGCGTTCGTTCCGTTGTCCGTTCATGAATCCAATCAGCTAGATGAATGCACGCATTAAATAATAATGTATTATACGGCACTGAACACTTGTGTTTCCGGTTTTAAGTACCCCCGCTTTTGCCAGGTGTATGCACCGAATCTGGGTGTTTGGTTTCATCAGGGTCACATGGTCGGTCCAACGGGGAAGCTGGCATCAGTTTGACATAGCTCGAACTTGGTCTGAGTGCATAAGAGTGCATTGCAAGTGAACCGGACGACTTACACATTTTTTAGGCAGAAAGGTGACAATTGTAATTTGTTTGGGCCTTGAGCCGAGGTAATATTCGAATTTGCTTCCCTGCTTCAAAGTCGGGCACTCTAGCCCGATAGGCAACATCTCTTATCTGAATATCCACCAGTTTATCACCCGTCATGTATCTGCCCTTCACCTCGTTCATTAAGTCAATTGTAAGGTGTTCCTGCATGGCAGTTCAAATGAACTCAGACTAAATTGTGACACAAATATAGTGGTCTATACCATACAAATTGATTGTTGTTAAGAAAATGTTTGAGGAGCCCCATTCTAGTTTACAAATTGTCCCTGGATAACCTCAGGGGGTTATAACCCGGTTACCCTTACCAGATCGCTGTTTTTCCTGCATCTAAATATGGAAGGCTCCAGGGTAGTGTGTTCTAAGGAACTACAGCCATGTAACACCATAACTTAACCACTTATGCATGAAACTATTTTTCCTAAAATGATGAACAAATTCGGTCCACGTGAACAAATTTATAATATTTAGGAGACTCTCTGTCATTGCCAGGGATTCAACAGAGGATAGAGTGTTTACGTTGAGGCGTAAATGTGTAAGGCACAAGATAGTGAGTAGGAAAACAGTAAAGATCTAATTCCCACTGCTTTTTTGTTAAGTAGTCGTGTGCTGTTTCAGTTTTGGAGTCGCATCAGAGAAAAAAATGGTGCATGTACTTTGCATATATGACACTCTTTCACTGGACAACTGTACAGTTTTCAAAAACATTGTTATGGGTGGGTATAATATATTTTGCGTTCTGTTCCTTGCCATTTGGGGTTCTTGGTGATGTGAGTTGAAGGGCATCAGCATTGAAGAATGCAATTTGTTGTTTTCAATAAATGCAAGCAAACAATAAACAGTTTTGTCGGAATGACACTTTTATTGGGCTGCCATGTTTACTTGACATCTTTCAAGACCACGCAGGTCTCTTCCTTGGGATGTCTTCGTTCAACAGAAGCTCTTTTTCAATTTTGATGTATTGGAGGCTGACATGTAGAGTGAGAGCTCAGTCTGTGAGAAGGAAGAATGGTGATGTGAGTAGTGAACAAGGATGCAGATGGAAAAGACTCCAATGATGGGCCAAAGGAGAATGTCTGCTTTATCCACATCTTTCACTGTCTGCTAAATTCTTGGATCTGTGCACAAAGGGTGAAGTCATTTTGTGCACCCATCGCTGGTTTGCAGTGAGGCTGATACTGATTTTAACAGTCTGGAAATCGTTTTAGCTCTTGCTCCAGTCTGTCTGGAGAGCTCATGTTAACAATACTTTTAAAATAAGTGTATCTAAGAAATAGTACAGAGACAGTAGCCTATGGACCAGGCCACTTGAGCCATTGTTTTGTCTGGGTTTTTAGGTCTCGACTAAAGACAAACGTATTGTTTCCAGTACATAACATATTCTTAGAGTGGGATTTGGGTCAGGCTGTGTTCAATATTGGATGACTTTGTTATCTATTTCAGTTGTCTGCTTCTTATTTAATGCATTTCCTCCCTGTTACTGTGCTTGCCTCACCCAGAAGCATTTCAGTTGCACAGTGTTCTGATTGGATGAGTTGTATCATTTCTCTAAATACTCAAGGGGTAGCTTTTTCATTTATTTTACATTTAGCACTCCAACAGAGTGTCATTTTAGATTGGTAAAGTAAAAATGGCCGCCTGCATAATGACGCATGCAAGCATATACACCACGACATATGCATCAATAGAATGTATACGTTTGTGCATTGGTGTGCTTCATGAAAGCGGCTGTGTTTAGTAGAAAAGCCATTTTAAGATTACCAGCCATTCATTCACAGGCAACTTGATGCACGTGCATGCGTGCAATATAAAAAATGCATTGGCAAAGCCAATAGCTTGTTTTTTTTTATAGCTTTGCCAATGCTTGATCATGGTTTGTTATTGATTGGATGGGCTGCCTACCAAAGCCAGGGCACTTTGAGCATGGTTACATTGAGCCATTTGTTTTAGCATTGGGAATGGTTCTCCAGTAGTCCTTTTGTGAGGCAGGATGAGTGGTAGCATGTAATTCAATGGAGGTGTGCTCTTTGATGCTTTTAGTTTACTGACATAATGACATTTTAATTGCTAGTTTATGGCTTTTTTGTTCAGGAAGCATTGCCCCGCCTGTCCTTATGGCAGCCTAAGGTCATTCACTAATTACCTTTGTGAGTTCATGTGTGTTAATTTGCTGTCAAGATAAAAAACACGTTGTTGGATTTACAGCTTTTGTTCACAAAGGTCTTGTCCACACATGAGCTTTCTTACAGCTGCACATGAAATACGGGCAATTTGTCTAAAGTATTTACTATGCAGTATTTTGCTACTTGTGCTTTAGAGGTCCAACCCTTACAATACAAACTTCATCTTCCGAATTCTTTTTATAATAATCTTACCTAAGGGTACAGTTTAGGTACCCTACTACTAACTCCATATTATTCTAGCTCATGAGGTTGCCGTAGGTTATTTTCTTTCTAGGACAACTTGCAGCAACACACACAGTCACCCACCTATAACTAAATTATTCCTCTATCAAAAAGCCAAACCTGTTAGCTGTGCCATTGCACGTTTAAGAAACGTGAGCCCTTTTGCGTTGGCCAAGGCTTGTTCAAGCCTGCTGTGAAGAGTGAACATCACAAGTGATTATTTAACTTTGTGACACTTATTTATTTTTCAGTGTCCCCCTTAAAATCTTGCTTTAAACATGCACCCGCCACTGTTCCTATACATGTAGCTTTTCCTGCCTGGGTTTGAGTTTTTCATTTGAAAAGAACATTTTAATTTCTAGGTAGAACTCTTACTTTCTTTTTCACTACGGATTATTTCCAATTTAAACTGTCTTTCATTTTTCTGTGTATGAGCATGACATCATAGCATATGTGATCTGATGTCACATACGTTACATTTTTGGGGTCTTCATATGTATTTATTTTATTGCCAAGGGCTTCTATGGTCACTTCAAGCTGCTTTTCTAAAAACAGTATTCGACAAAAAAATCAATAAAAAATGATACAGTGAACTTCTCCATGTGACTGTCATATTCAAAAGCACATTTCCTCCGCCTCCTCTGTTCAGTGGTTGGCTTACCTGCAGGTCTCAGTCGAGCAGTGTCTCTTTCAGTGCCTCCAGCAACCACTATGGCACAGAGAGGCAGGAGCGAGTGCGACTCTATTTTAGCAGTCATTTTGTGGGAAGGGGAGCTGTTGGAGATGTATTTGTATTTGAACTGAAATTTCATATTATTGCACTCCACCTTATACGTTGTGCTTTGATTATTGACAGGTTTATCAGCAACAGCAAGAGGACCCCAACCTCCTTTGCTGCTCTCTCACCTGACCCCAGCTACAACCCAGCAAACACCAGTGACCAGTGTTAAAGGTAAGGAAACTGATGCTATATATTTTTTTACATGGGAGTTAGGGCTATGTATCTGGTCACTCTCCAGGCCCTCAAGCAGTGTCTCTTTCAGTGCCTCCAGCGACCACTATGGCACAGAGAGGCAGGAGGCAGTATGGCTGTATTTTGTATTTGTACTGAAATGTCATATTATTGCACTGCACCTTATACGTTGTACTTTTGATTATTGACAGGTTTATCAGCAAACAACCAGAGGACCCCAACCTCCTCCTTTGCTGCTCTCTCACCCGACCCCGGCTACAACCCAGCAAACACCAGTGACCAGTGTTAAAGGTAAGGAAACTGATGCTAGGGAGTTAGGGCTATGTAGTATGTGGTCACTCTCCAGTGTCTCTTTCAGTGCCTCCAGCATCCACTATGGCACGGAGAGGCAGGAGGCAGTACCGCTGTATTTTAGCAGTCATTTTGTGGGAAGGGGAGCTGTTGGAGATGTATTTGTATTTGTACTGAAATGTCATATTATTGCACTCCACCTTATACGTTGTACTTTTGATTATTGACAGGTTTATCAGCAAACAACCAGAGGACCCCAACCTCCTCCTTTGCTGCTCTCTCACCCGACCCCGGCTACAACCCAGCAAACACCAGTGACCAGTGTTAAAGGTAAGGAAACTGATGCTATATATTTTTTTACATGGGAGTTAGGGCTATGTATCTGGTCACTCTCCAGGCCCTCAAGCAGTGTCTCTTTCAGTGCCTCCAGCGACCACTATGGCACAGAGAGGCAGGAGGCAGTATGGCTGTATTTTGTATTTGTACTGAAATGTCATATTATTGCACTGCACCTTATACGTTGTACTTTTGATTATTGACAGGTTTATCAGCAAACAACCAGAGGACAACAAACTTCTCCTTTGCTGCTCTCTCACCCGACCCCGGCTACAACCCAGCAAACACCAGTGACCAGTGTTAAAGGTAAGGAAACTGATGCTATATATTTTTTTACATGGGAGTTAGGGCTATGTATCTGGTCACTCTCCAGGCCCTCAAGCAGTGTCTCTTTCAGTGCCTCCAGCGACCACTATGGCACAGAGAGGCAGGAGGCAGTATGGCTGTATTTTGTATTTGTACTGAAATGTCATATTATTGCACTGCACCTTATACGTTGTACTTTTGATTATTGACAGGTTTATCAGCAAACAACCAGAGGACCCCAACCTCCTCCTTTGCTGCTCTCTCACCCGACCCCGGCTACAACCCAGCAAACACCAGTGACCAGTGTTAAAGGTAAGGAAACTGATGCTAGGGAGTTAGGGCTATGTAGTATGTGGTCACTCTCCAGTGTCTCTTTCAGTGCCTCCAGCATCCACTATGGCACGGAGAGGCAGGAGGCAGTACCGCTGTATTTTAGCAGTCATTTTGTGGGAAGGGGAGCTGTTGGAGATGTATTTGTATTTGTACTGAAATGTCATATTATTGCACTCCACCTTATACGTTGTACTTTTGATTATTGACAGGTTTATCAGCAAACAACCAGAGGACCCCAACCTCCTCCTTTGCTGCTCTCTCACCCGACCCCGGCTACAACCCAGCAAACACCAGTGACCAGTGTTAAAGGTAAGGAAACTGATGCTATATATTTTTTACATGGGAGTTAGGGCTATGTATCTGGTCACTCTCCAGGCCCTCAAGCAGTGTCTCTTTCAGTGCCTCCAGCGACCACTATGGCACAGAGAGGCAGGAGGCAGTATGGCTGTATTTTATATTTGTACTGAAATGTCATATTATTGCACTGCACCTTATACGTTGTACTTTTGATTATTGACAGGTTTATCAGCAAACAACCAGAGGACAACAAACTTCTCCTTTGCTGCTCTCTCACCCGACCCCGGCTACAACCCAGCAAACACCAGTGACCAGTGTTAAAGGTAAGGAAACTGATGCTATATATTTTTTACATGGGAGTTAGGGCTATGTAGTATGTGGTCACTCTCCAGTGTCTCTTTCAGTGCCTCCAGCAACCACTATGGCGCAGAGAGGCAGGAGGCAGTATGGCTGTATTTTGTATTTGTAGTGAAATTTCATATTATTGCACTGCACCTTATACGTTGTATTTTGATTATTGACAGGTTTCTTTAATATATATATTGGTAAGGCCAGCAACACACCATCATGAATACAGTACAAGAGCTGATTGCAAGGTCATTCCAGTCACGGCCACTTGAACAAAAACTACAGATAAAGCAATTAGGACCTCATCAGCCTGAAATAAATCTACAGCAAACTACCCAGGACAGAGGAAAAATGTCAAAACGAACATTCTCAAATGCCTGGTACAAAAAAGCTGATTGGCTTACAGGGTGCCCTATAAAAAATTCTCTGTTCTGCTTCCCCTGCTTGCTGTTTGGTGGTGACTTTTCTTGGACACGGCAAGGAATGGTTGACCTGAAGCACATCGCTGAAAAAATAAAGAAGCATGCGCTCACAAGAAATCATCTGGAAAACCTGACAAGACTGGGAATGTTGGGGGAAGACGCACCAATTGAGCAGCAGATAAATGATGCATATCGCAAATCCATTCAAAAACACAATGAAGCAGGGGGGCGTGGCCAACTGCCGAACATGGCGGCAGCTTAACTCGGGAGCTCCGCAAGGCTGACCGGCCCGCGCAAATATCCGGCTAATTATCCGTACATCAGCCCGCCCGAAGGGGTGAAATCGGTTCCGGGAACCAAGCGGCGCACATTGAGCCGCCCCCGGTGGCAATCCGACACCGAGAAGTGCTAGGTTCGGCGACGGCGAAGTGGGGCCTCCGCCTACCCGGCAGCGCCGGCCTGGAGTGCTGGCCGTGCCCGGCCGGAAGTCCACCATACCCGGCAAGGAGACATCGGCTCTACCCGGCGCCCACACCCCGCAGTCAAACGGCGGGCACCGGCACGGCATCTGACCAGCGCGACAGCCAGCGGAATTGAACACGACTGCTTCATCTGGGTCTGTTCGCGGACAAGGCGCCCTCGGGGGAGGAGGAATCCCTGCAACACGAAGGAGCCATCTTGAGGCTACGCGACCGGGCGGACCCCCACACACACGACGAGGTAGGGCGAGAGACGCCTGGACCCGCGCAGCCCCCCTGCAGCTCGGCGAATTTGACTCTGGCCCAGGACAGAGTGGGGAAGGAAGGGCGCTCACAGCCTGGCAGCACCTGCGCCCAAAGCGCCCATAAAGGCATAAGAAGCGGCGGTGCGACCCACGTGGAAGGGGCACCGCCACAATCGTAATCGAATGTTACCTGCGAGGTGCCAATAACCCAGACGTCACCAGAGGCGCGTCTCGGCCTCATATCGAATCCAACTACAGGGTCCACGAAGGTGAGGGCCGCACTCACGGAGGCACAAAAAGAGTAACCCCAAGCAGATTACGACGCGGGCCTGGCGTCAGGGGGCTGCGGTGCGTCACGACCTGCACTCCTGCATTTGCGACAACGGCACACGCCCAAGAGACAACGAAAGCAGTGAGAGGCTGTACCGGGGCCCGCTAGACGGACCGGACAGTGCAGCGCTAAACACAGCGTCATGGCGGGCAAAAACACGAGGAACACAACGACGCAGGCGAAGCTTGATAAATTCGCCTATGCCCAGAGTGGACACTCGCAGGGGTCTGGGCGTCATTCCACCGGTGCGTCCGCGGACGCGAATGGGGCTGGGAAAGTCACACTGGAGGCCATTATGAAGACCCTCACTGAGGTCCAGGCGACAGTGGGCACCATCTCCACTGAAGTGAACCTGCTGAGAGCGGACTTTAAAAAGATGTCTTAGAGGGTATCCCAAGTGGAGGTGGTCACAAAGTCACTCATTGAAGACACCTCGGATCTGCAGGTGGCGGTGGAGCGACTGGAAAAGACCACCAAGCAACTACAAGAAAAACTGGATGACCAGGAAGGGCGCTCACGAAGGAACAACGTCCGCATCCTGGGCCTTCCGGAATCGGAGGGGAAGGGCGCCATGGACCTCTACATCGAAGACCTTGTCAAGACCAAACTGCAGCCTAAAGGCCTGTCCAACTTCTTCTCCATTGAGAGAGCACACCGGGTCCCTGGGGGTGCGGCCAAACCAGGAGCCTCACCGCGGCCGGTGTTGGCTAGACTCTTCAACTTTAGGGACAGGGACGCCATTCTGCAAGCAGCCAGGGTGGCACCGCCTGTAAAAGTCCAAAACTCTACTCTGGCCTTCTTCCCAGACTACACGGCCGAGGTGGCCAGGCGCAGAAAATCCTTCACTGAAGTAAAAAAGACGCTGCGTGACAGGGGCCTATCCTATTCGATGCTCTTCCCCGCCAAACTGCGGATTGTGGCTGAGGGAAAGACGTGGTTTTTCGACACGCCTGAGGTGGCACGAGAATGGCTGGATGGCTGGAGGCCGGTGGGCAAACCGCAGCGCCCGCACAGGGAACGCCAAGACCGCCGCAGCGAGAAGACGACGGAACACCGGGCGGCCAGCCCAACTTCTGAACAAGGTGCAGCCGGGGGATTAGAATCTGATCTTGAGAGGGATCCGTTTGATTCCGGACAGCCTAGCATGGGTTGACTACCTGAGCTGTATATAACATGATTTGGACACAGCCCTTGGGACTTCGGACCGATGGAACTGAGTAGGGCGGGCTCTGGCCGGTGCCTGTAGGGGACTCACCAACCCCACAAGCAAGTAAGACTAGATAGGGAGGGGACGAAGGCACTCTGCCAATTTGGGGATGCGGGCGGGACTTCGTCCGTGGAGCAGGGGAGCAGGGAGGGGGTGGGGGGGCAGAATTGCACTGTTGCAGTTAAAGTTAAGGTTATTGGTCATCATTCTGAATGTACAGGGCACAGTCACACTACTAGTCATCAGCGCCAGGTATCATGGCGTGCGGCTCCGCACACTGGCTTCACCACATTGCTGCCCGTTGGCATCTTGGGTATTGAACACAAATGGCACACCAAGCACAAGCGGCACCCACTGAGGACGCCCCTGTAACGACACTGGTGCCCCCACTGAAGCTACTTACATGGAACGTCCGGGGGCTGGGGGACAAAATCAAGCGTGGTTTGGTACTGCACACCGTTAAGCGCCATAAATCTGAACTGGTGCTACTTCAGGAAACACATCTAGCGGGGACCACCTGCAAAGCACTGAACAGGCGTGGCTACACCATGGCAGTACACTCCGAATTCACCACAGGCTCCAGGGGTACCGGGATACTCCTTAAGAATAACTCATCCTTTTTGGTCACTAGCCACAAGACAGACGATCAGGGGCGTTTTGCGGCACTCTCTGGCCAGTGGGAGGGGAGGGCCTTGAATGTGGTATCTGTGTACATCCCCCCAGCGCTTCATTCTACAGCACTGCCGGCTCTTGGGCAGTTTCTCATCGATCTCCCGGAAGGTGATATGATCCTGGGGGGAGACTTCAATGCTATCACAGACCCCTTACTAGACACATTTCCCATACGGAATCGCCAGAGGGGGAATGCCACGCTTCCTGGATTCCTGACTGCCATGGGTCTCACGGACGTATGGCGTCACTTGCACCCCACAGCGAAGCAATACACGCACTACTCAGCCCCCCACGATAGCCTTTCACGTATTGACTACTTTTTCTTTCTAGGGGTGGGAATAGGCTCCATAGAAGGGCTAGACATCCTACCGAGAGGCATCTCTGACCACTCCCCAATCTCACTTCACCTTTCTACCAAAGAACGAAAACGTGCTAGAATGTACCCAATATATCCCAATTTTCTGCAGATTCCTGGTATTAGGAAAAAACTTAAATTGACTACAACACATTACTTTCGTGAGAACACGGGCTCGGTCTCTTCACCCTCGGTGCTGTGGGAGGCGTATAAAACGGTCTTACGAGGGGCATCCATATCGGCCATTACAGGGCATAAACGGGACTCCAGAGCTGAACTGGCTAATTTAGAGCTGGCACTGCACACGGCGAACAATGCACACATGGCCGACCCCACCCCTACCACCGCACATGAGTTGCAACTCCGACAGCAGCAGCACCAGGCACATCTCACTACAATCACTAAAGGGCACCTCGCGAACACCGCACACCGCATATATGATGTGGGAGATAAGGCAGGGAAACTGTTAGCATGGCTGGACAAACGGGGCGGCAGCAACAGGGGGATACAACGACTATATGATGCTGGGGGCCAGCTGCAGACCCACCCGGAACGGATAGTACAAACCCTAGCGCACCACTTCCAGGAGATATACACACCGACACGAACGGTCACAGAACAAGAGGCCCTGGCGTCACTCAACCACATTTCTGTCCCTGTACTTGCTCCTGAAGCGCGGCAAGAGCTTGATACAGATTTGACGGAGGGGGAGATCCAGTTAGCAATACAGGCATTACAATCCGGTAAGGCTTTGGGCCCCAACGGAATTCCTGTGGAGTGGTATAAGGCGGTGGACTCGATACTGGCCAAGCCTCTCTTGGACATGTACACAGAAAGCGTGGAGACGGCACTGCTTCCGCTCGACCAACGCACGGCCACTATTGTGGCCATTCCCAAACCAACCAAACCGCCGACGGATTGCGCCTCGTACCGTCCCATTTCCTTGCTCAATACGGAAGCAAAGATCCTGGCGAAACTTCTGGCCGTTCGTCTGACCAAGCATTTGAGTACCCTAATACACCCCGACCAATCGGGCTTCATGCCTCACAGGAGCACAGCACTGAACCTACGAAGGGTGCATGGGGTGCTGGCGCGGGCACATCTTCTCACGGACCAGGCTGTGATACTCTCCCTAGACGCGAAAATGGCGTTTGATCTGGTGGAGTGGGAGTACCTATTTGCTGTTCTGACCCGAATGGGATTCGGCCCCAAGTATCTTGCATGGGTCCGATTACTCTACGCCTTGCCGGTGGCGCAGGTGGTTGCAAACGGTCACATATCATCGACCTTTCCACTGAGGCGGGGAACCAGACAAGGGTGCCCGCTATCGCCCCTTCTGTTTGCGTTGGTACTGGAACCGTTGGCAGTCATGCTTAGAGCAACGCCGCTGTTCCGGGGCATCGCTTGGGAGGAGGGGTGGGAGGACAAAGTCTCCCTATATGCGGACGACATGCTGATCTACATGACCGGACCGAATGAAGGGGTCCCTGCCCTGTTGGCTCTCAGCGATGACCACGGTAGGGCCTCGGGCTATACCCTGAACTGGTCCAAGTCCGTGCTCTATGTACTCAAGGGCCCGGATCCAGTGCTGCCGGCCACCTGTCCCCTTAGGATAACCACCACCTCATTTAAGTACCTGGGTATTTTTGTGTCTGCCGATGCTACGCAGTTCTACACCGAAAATTTGCAGCCGCCTTTGCAACGCCTGCGTGCTGATGTCCGATACTGGGCTGCATTACCGTTGACCCTCATAGGACGAGCGGCACTGTATAAAATGATGGCTCTCCCAAGGTTTCTGTATGTGCTCGAAAATTCCCCTTATGTGGTAAACCCACGTTACTTCCGGCAGGTCGCGGCATTGGTTTCCAATTTGCTGTGGAGTGGTGGCCCAGCACGGATAGCACAGAGTAAATTGGTAAGGAGCTGGTACGAGGGAGGGATCGCGCTGCCTGATCTCCAACTATATTACTGGCGTCCCAGCTTAAGGTTATTAATCATTGGATACACGTCTCACGGGAAGACCCCGCGTATAAGGCGGACTGGTCGCAACTGGGGACTGAAGGCATGCTTTCAGTGCTGTACAACTACCCGCAAGTGAAGGCCCTACTTGGCCCAACGCTTCACACGGCGACAATATGGCATGCGGCGCAATCACGTCTGGGGTGGAAGGGTAAAATCACCAGGTTAACTCCGTTATGGGACACTAAAACACTGGGTGCCCTGCGGACATGTAAGGGGTTCGCGAGATGGGATGCCATAGGGATCTCGGTGGTGGGGGACCTCTGGGACAAAGGCACGGTGGTTCCTTTCCCACAGCTTCAACAGATGTACGGCATGGGTCCCTCTGAGACATATCGCTATGTGCAAATCAGGCATGCTCTATTGCAAGCAATCCCACCTGACACCACACTCCCAGAATCATCACCACTGGAGGACAGGCTACTGACCGAATTTATGGAACAGAAAGCGACCTCACTCACGTACAAAAAACTGATTAATAACCTGCCAGATCCCACACAGAGACTTAAAGACAGATGGGTGGATGAACTGGGTGAATTGGATGACTCGGAGTGGAACGAGGGCCGGAAGTCCACCATACCCGGCAAGGAGACATCGGCTCTACCCGGCGCCCACACCCCGCAGTCAAACGGCGGGCACCGGCACGGCATCTGACCAGCGCGACAGCCAGCGGAATTGAACACGACTGCTTCATCTGGGTCTGTTCGCGGACAAGGCGCCCTCGGGGGAGGAGGAATCCCTGCAACACGAAGGAGCCATCTTGAGGCTACGCGACCGGGCGGACCCCCACACACACAACGAGGTAGGGCGAGAGACGCCTGGACCCGCGCAGCCCCCCTGCAGCTCGGCGAATTTGACTCTGGCCCAGGACAGAGTGGGGAAGGAAGGGCGCTCACAGCCTGGCAGCACCTGCGCCCAAAGCGCCCATAAAGGCATAAGAAGCGGCGGTGCGACCCACGTGGAAGGGGCACCGCCACAATCGTAATCGAATGTTACCTGCGAGGTGCCAATAACCCAGACGTCACCAGAGGCGCGTCTCGGCCTCATATCGAATCCAACTACAGGGTCCACGAAGGTGAGGGCCGCACTCACGGAGGCACAAAAAGAGTAACCCCAAGCAGATTACGACGCGGGCCTGGCGTCAGGGGGCTGCGGTGCGTCACGACCTGCACTCCTGCATTTGCGACAACGGCACACGCCCAAGAGACAACGAAAGCAGTGAGAGGCTGTACCGGGGCCCGCTAGACGGACCGGACAGTGCAGCGCTAAACACAGCGTCATGGCGGGCAAAAACACGAGGAACACAACGACGCAGGCGAAGCTTGATAAATTCGCCTATGCCCAGAGTGGACACTCGCAGGGGTCTGGGCGTCATTCCACCGGTGCGTCCGCGGACGCGAATGGGGCTGGGAAAGTCACACTGGAGGCCATTATGAAGACCCTCACTGAGGTCCAGGCGACAGTGGGCACCATCTCCACTGAAGTGAACCTGCTGAGAGCGGACTTTAAAAAGATGTCTTAGAGGGTATCCCAAGTGGAGGTGGTCACAAAGTCACTCATTGAAGACACCTCGGATCTGCAGGTGGCGGTGGAGCGACTGGAAAAGACCACCAAGCAACTACAAGAAAAACTGGATGACCAGGAAGGGCGCTCACGAAGGAACAACGTCCGCATCCTGGGCCTTCCGGAATCGGAGGGGAAGGGCGCCATGGACCTCTACATCGAAGACCTTGTCAAGACCAAACTGCAGCCTAAAGGCCTGTCCAACTTCTTCTCCATTGAGAGAGCACACCGGGTCCCTGGGGGTGCGGCCAAACCAGGAGCCTCACCGCGGCCGGTGTTGGCTAGACTCTTCAACTTTAGGGACAGGGACGCCATTCTGCAAGCAGCCAGGGTGGCACCGCCTGTAAAAGTCCAAAACTCTACTCTGGCCTTCTTCCCAGACTACACGGCCGAGGTGGCCAGGCGCAGAAAATCCTTCACTGAAGTAAAAAAGACGCTGCGTGACAGGGGCCTATCCTATTCGATGCTCTTCCCCGCCAAACTGCGGATTGTGGCTGAGGGAAAGACGTGGTTTTTCGACACGCCTGAGGTGGCACGAGAATGGCTGGATGGCTGGAGGCCGGTGGGCAAACCGCAGCGCCCGCACAGGGAACGCCAAGACCGCCGCAGCGAGAAGACGACGGAACACCGGGCGGCCAGCCCAACTTCTGAACAAGGTGCAGCCGGGGGATTAGAATCTGATCTTGAGAGGGATCCGTTTGATTCCGGACAGCCTAGCATGGGTTGACTACCTGAGCTGTATATAACATGATTTGGACACAGCCCTTGGGACTTCGGACCGATGGAACTGAGTAGGGCGGGCTCTGGCCGGTGCCTGTAGGGGACTCACCAACCCCACAAGCAAGTAAGACTAGATAGGGAGGGGACGAAGGCACTCTGCCAATTTGGGGATGCGGGCGGGACTTCGTCCGTGGAGCAGGGGAGCAGGGAGGGGGTGGGGGGGCAGAATTGCACTGTTGCAGTTAAAGTTAAGGTTATTGGTCATCATTCTGAATGTACAGGGCACAGTCACACTACTAGTCATCAGCGCCAGGTATCATGGCGTGCGGCTCCGCACACTGGCTTCACCACATTGCTGCCCGTTGGCATCTTGGGTATTGAACACAAATGGCACACCAAGCACAAGCGGCACCCACTGAGGACGCCCCTGTAACGACACTGGTGCCCCCACTGAAGCTACTTACATGGAACGTCCGGGGGCTGGGGGACAAAATCAAGCGTGGTTTGGTACTGCACACCGTTAAGCGCCATAAATCTGAACTGGTGCTACTTCAGGAAACACATCTAGCGGGGACCACCTGCAAAGCACTGAACAGGCGTGGCTACACCATGACAGTACACTCCGAATTCACCACAGGCTCCAGGGGTACCGGGATACTCCTTAAGAATAACTCATCCTTTTTGGTCACTAGCCACAAGACAGACGATCAGGGGCGTTTTGCGGCACTCTCTGGCCAGTGGGAGGGGAGGGCCTTGAATGTGGTATCTGTGTACATCCCCCCAGCGCTTCATTCTACAGCACTGCCGGCTCTTGGGCAGTTTCTCATCGATCTCCCGGAAGGTGATATGATCCTGGGGGGAGACTTCAATGCTATCACAGACCCCTTACTAGACACATTTCCCATACGGAATCGCCAGAGGGGGAATGCCACGCTTCCTGGATTCCTGACTGCCATGGGTCTCACGGACGTATGGCGTCACTTGCACCCCACAGCGAAGCAATACACGCACTACTCAGCCCCCCACGATAGCCTTTCACGTATTGACTACTTTTTCTTTCTAGGGGTGGGAATAGGCTCCATAGAAGGGCTAGACATCCTACCGAGAGGCATCTCTGACCACTCCCCAATCTCACTTCACCTTTCTACCAAAGAACGAAAACGTGCTAGAATGTACCCAATATATCCCAATTTTCTGCAGATTCCTGGTATTAGGAAAAAACTTAAATTGACTACAACACATTACTTTCGTGAGAACACGGGCTCGGTCTCTTCACCCTCGGTGCTGTGGGAGGCGTATAAAACGGTCTTACGAGGGGCATCCATATCGGCCATTACAGGGCATAAACGGGACTCCAGAGCTGAACTGGCTAATTTAGAGCTGGCACTGCACACGGCGAACAATGCACACATGGCCGACCCCACCCCTACCACCGCACATGAGTTGCAACTCCGACAGCAGCAGCACCAGGCACATCTCACTACAATCACTAAAGGGCACCTCGCGAACACCGCACACCGCATATATGATGTGGGAGATAAGGCAGGGAAACTGTTAGCATGGCTGGACAAACGGGGCGGCAGCAACAGGGGGATACAACGACTATATGATGCTGGGGGCCAGCTGCAGACCCACCCGGAACGGATCGTACAAACCCTAGCGCACCACTTCCAGGAGATATACACACCGACACGAACGGTCACAGAACAAGAGGCCCTGGCGTCACTCAACCACATTTCTGTCCCTGTACTTGCTCCTGAAGCGCGGCAAGAGCTTGATACAGATTTGACGGAGGGGAAGATCCAGTTAGCAATACAGGCATTACAATCCGGTAAGGCTTTGGGCCCCAACGGAATTCCTGTGGAGTGGTATAAGGCGGTGGACTCGATACTGGCCAAGCCTCTCTTGGACATGTACACAGAAAGCGTGGAGACGGCACTGCTTCCGCTCGACCAACGCACGGCCACTATTGTGGCCATTCCCAAACCAACCAAACCGCCGACGGATTGCGCCTCGTACCGTCCCATTTCCTTGCTCAATACGGAAGCAAAGATCCTGGCGAAACTTCTGGCCGTTCGTCTGACCAAGCATTTGAGTACCCTAATACACCCCGACCAATCGGGCTTCATGCCTCACAGGAGCACAGCACTGAACCTACGAAGGGTGCATGGGGTGCTGGCGCGGGCACATCTTCTCACGGACCAGGCTGTGATACTCTCCCTAGACGCGAAAATGGCGTTTGATCTGGTGGAGTGGGAGTACCTATTTGCTGTTCTGACCCGAATGGGATTCGGCCCCAAGTATCTTGCATGGGTCCGATTACTCTACGCCTTGCCGGTGGCGCAGGTGGTTGCAAACGGTCACATATCATCGACCTTTCCACTGAGGCGGGGAACCAGACAAGGGTGCCCGCTATCGCCCCTTCTGTTTGCGTTGGTACTGGAACCGTTGGCAGTCATGCTTAGAGCAACGCCGCTGTTCCGGGGCATCGCTTGGGAGGAGGGGTGGGAGGACAAAGTCTCCCTATATGCGGACGACATGCTGATCTACATGACCGGACCGAATGAAGGGGTCCCTGCCCTGTTGGCTCTCAGCGATGACCACGGTAGGGCCTCGGGCTATACCCTGAACTGGTCCAAGTCCGTGCTCTATGTACTCAAGGGCCCGGATCCAGTGCTGCCGGCCACCTGTCCCCTTAGGATAACCACCACCTCATTTAAGTACCTGGGTATTTTTGTGTCTGCCGATGCTACGCAGTTCTACACCGAAAATTTGCAGCCGCCTTTGCAACGCCTGCGTGCTGATGTCCGATACTGGGCTGCATTACCGTTGACCCTCATAGGACGAGCGGCACTGTATAAAATGATGGCTCTCCCAAGGTTTCTGTATGTGCTCGAAAATTCCCCTTATGTGGTAAACCCACGTTACTTCCGGCAGGTCGCGGCATTGGTTTCCAATTTGCTGTGGAGTGGTGGCCCAGCACGGATAGCACAGAGTAAATTGGTAAGGAGCTGGTACGAGGGAGGGATCGCGCTGCCTGATCTCCAACTATATTACTGGCGTCCCAGCTTAAGGTTATTAATCATTGGATACACGTCTCACGGGAAGACCCCGCGTATAAGGCGGACTGGTCGCAACTGGGGACTGAAGGCATGCTTTCAGTGCTGTACAACTACCCGCAAGTGAAGGCCCTACTTGGCCCAACGCTTCACACGGCGACAATATGGCATGCGGCGCAATCACGTCTGGGGTGGAAGGGTAAAATCACCAGGTTAACTCCGTTATGGGACACTAAAACACTGGGTGCCCTGCGGACATGTAAGGGGTTCGCGAGATGGGATGCCATAGGGATCTCGGTGGTGGGGGACCTCTGGGACAAAGGCACGGTGGTTCCTTTCCCACAGCTTCAACAGATGTACGGCATGGGTCCCTCTGAGACATATCGCTATGTGCAAATCAGGCATGCTCTATTGCAAGCAATCCCACCAGACACCACACTCCCAGAATCATCACCACTGGAGGACAGGCTACTGACCGAATTTATGGAACAGAAAGCGACCTCACTCACGTACAAAAAACTGATTAATAACCTGCCAGATCCCACACAGAGACTTAAAGACAGATGGGTGGATGAACTGGGTGAATTGGATGACTCGGAGTGGAACGAGGCGCTTGCCTCGCCGCGAGAGGTAGGCATTTCGGCCAGATTCCGCCTAGTGCAACTAAAAATTTTACATCGCACCTACTATACCCGAACACTACTACATAGAATACAAAGGGCACCACACCCATACTGCCTCAGGGGATGCGGGGATGAGGGAACTCTCCTCCACACGATATGGGAATGTCCACAAATAAGGGAACTTTGGAGACAGATTATGCGCACAGTCTCACAGGCCATCAATGTATCTGTCCTGCCGGAACCCCGTAAGTGCTTGCTGAATGTCTGGGACCCTACAGACCTAAATAGGTATGGACAACTGTGGGTCACACTGGCGGTGACAGTGGCCAAGCGAGACATTGCGCAGAGATGGGGGGCCCCGGAGTTACCGACGGTAGCAGGGTGGATACGGAACATGGACCTCCTAATGGTGAAGGAAAGAGCAGTATATGTATTGAGGGCATGCCCCCGCAAATGGAATAGGGTGTGGACGCCATGGAACAAATACAGGGGGGAACCATGCGAGGCCCTGCCAGAGGGTGAGGACTCGGAATCTGAGGAGGACGAGGACTAGTAGCAAAGGGTGTGCCAACACGATACTGGGGGGGGCCGGGTGGATGCGAGAACGCAGCGCTACCTTAGGCGAAATGCTGAGTAACTGACCCTGTGGACAACTGTATGTGGCTAATCGCACTAATGTGCTCAATGATGACCTTAGTTGGATTTTAATGTTTTATGGTTTATCTACAATTACGTATTGTTGAATTCAAAAGGATTGTCAGAAATGCATTATCAGGGAGTTACTTATGGATAAGAAGCAAACTTGGGCCATGCTTTCTGTATGCTTGTCTCTCTTACATGTTCCAGTGCATGGCGATTTCAGACACTGATAGTTGCTGACACACGATCTGTTAAGTTCTTTTCTCACGATGACACTTGATAATGATATACAATTGTGCTTAACGACTGAAAATGTTAATGTCTCTTTTTGATCTCCTGATAATAAAGAATTAAAAAAAAAAAAAAACACAATGAAGCTGTTGATAGGAACAGACAAAATCTATCCAGGATCATTGATTGCATTCGTTTCTGTGGGGCTTTCGAACTGGCATTGCGAGGCCATGACGAATCAGAAACTTCCTCAAAACCTGGTATCTTCCGAGGCCTAGTGGATTTAATGTCAACCATAGACAAGGATTTGGAAACACATTTAGCACGTGCTACAGTCTTTAAGGGCACCTCTAATACAATACAAAATGAACTCCTTGACTGTATGCTGGAAATTATAAAAAGCCATATTGTGCAAGAGTTGCGAAACACAGACTGAACGATGTTTTTCAGCCTTAAAGCGTATAAAGACATTCCTCAGAAACACCATGCTAGAGGAAAGACTAAATGCTTTGGCGATGCTGTCTGTAGAGAGCAAGCTAGTCCAAAAGATACCGGACTTCAATATGCAAGTAATTGACAAGTTTGCTACACTGAAAGACAGACGTGCGGATTTCCTTTACAAAAAGTGAATGCTGCTACTTGTTGGTTGAATACAAAAAAATCTGATTGAGGTAAGAAATGCATTGTTATCTCTGTTTTTAAAAGTTTTGTAGTGTTTGTTCTATTTGGAGACTACACAGATTTGCTCACCTTTGTTCACTGGCCGGACCTGTCTCCCGCAGGGTGAACGATTCGTTGCTTGTGTTGCCTATCAAAACTTTCCCCTTGGAAAATTGCGAAAACCTTTATACCATTTATGTTTGGGGTTCTTGCGTGGACCTATGTGAAGTGTGTACAAAGCTCAGCTCAACCAGAATCACGGTAACAGCGCATTGCGCTGCCTCTTTTATATTCAGTATATTGTAAGACTGTTTTTCTTCCCCCGCCTTTCCTTGTTTTGTTTCCCTGTTTTCCCCTTGCTTGCCATTCGTTACTCTAGAGTCTAATGTTCAGTATATTGTAAGACTGTTTTTCTTCCCCCGCCTTTCCTTGTTTTGTTTCCCTGTTTTCCCCTTGCGTGCCATTCGTTACTCTAGAGTCTAATAGAGTCGGAAGGCCGTAGGGGAAGACTGTGGACTTTTCTTCAAGTTCCTGACGCTCCTGCGGAACGAACCTGGCAACCATTACACTGCTGTGTAACTTCTTCTACTCTTAGAGCTGAGATTTCCATGAAAGTCTTATAGTCTGAATTCAGCACCTGAGCATAATAGGACAGAATGTATGAAGCTCTGTGGTAATACTGAATAAGCAGCTACCTATGTTATGCCATCTATTAATGTAATAACTGCACTTTCACAATTGCTTTATTAACCTTCCTGCTTTCTCAAATTTGCTTGAAAATGCACGATTTTTCTTCTTTTTTTTCAAAATTTTCTTGGGGGGGGGTAATCCCCCCAAACCCCCCTTTTGGGGTTCGGCCTCGCTCGCTGCGCTCGCTCGCTACGGTGCTGTATGCTAATTAGTTTGCGCCCCACCACTTTAAAATCTCACCCACCGCCCCTGCATCCAGCGTGTGCAGCATACGAGTTCTCAGTCCCCTAAGCATTTCATACAATAGGTCTTCGCTGAGAGACAACTATCAGCTCTCTGTTGGCGAGTCCTTTAAAGACATTTAGCTCCCTTGCTTTCAAATTACAAAAGATGCACAGGGTAATTTATTGGCACAGCCACAGTACAGATATAGATAGGAAAATTATATAGGAGAACATGTAAAGCTTTTTGAATTATTTAACAAAATTGATCCTAATATTGTTACACTTTTCAAACAGACAACAACAGTAATGGATATGTTTTGTGAATAGTCTGACTTTGACAATAAAAAATACGAATATATTTTTAAATTAGTTGTGGTTTCAATTGTTCTAATGAAAAATTAAAGTGTACGCTCCACCTAGATCTGAAACCTTATGATTGGCTGGCCAAGAGAACAAGTGGGAGAGCGGATCTCATTTCTCAAAAGATGATCTTGAAATGTGATCCAGAGGTTTGTTTGCAGAGTATCAAAGAGATTTGGGTCTCACCAAAAATGCTGTAGTGACTGGCAAATCTCTTACTGTTTTTCAAAATATAAATACATATAATGTAAACAAATACATGTGCAAAAACAAAACAGTTGTGCGGTGTGCAGTCTGGTACTGTCCCATGTGCATGTTCCAAACCTCCTCTCATCACATCCTGGCTTCTGTAGTCTGGTTTCAACTTTTAATTCAGCAAAACTAAGAGATATGAGCCTTTTACCAAAAATGTGGTTTGCTGGTAAAACACATGAAACGTGTGTTCTTTAAATTTCGCTGCCATAATAAAAAGTTCTAGAACGAATTTTAACCAGAAGTCCCACATCCACCCAGTATTATTCTGTGTATGTCATTTTGTGTTTAAGATGCTCCTACTCTCTGCATTGAGGTTGCACTATTTAAAATACCTAAACGGAAAAAAATTGGGGCTGATTACGATGACTAGGTCCGCCTGCCATCGTAGCGGTGTTTGGGACCGCCCGCCAGACATGCAGCGGTCCCACCACTGCGATTAGGATTCCCCCGCCATACTGGCGGGCGCATCCAGGGCTTTTAACATTGCCGGCGGTGCTGCTACTTGGTGCATGGAAATGCTGAGGGGTTCCCCCCAGTGCAGCGACATCCCCAAACCCAATCCCCGCCAGCCTTTCCATGGCGGCATTGCCTCTATGGAAAGGCTTTTCCTATACCCACATCCTAATTTGGTGGACGGTGCCTGGTAGGCGCCGCACCAATTTAAGGGCCTTGCACCGTCCGCCAGGCAATCGGTGCAATTGCCTTTAGCAGTGAAGCGGCGGATGGACTTTGCGCCCGTTGAGATACCCACCGCCGTCCTAATTTGGCGGTGGGTAATACGCTTCGTGATGGCGGAAGGACCACCACCGATGGCCCGGCGGTGGCGGTCCTTCCGCCATCATAATGACCGCCTTAGGGGAAATGACAATCTTCTTTCTATTTAAATTAATATTTATTTAGAAGTTTTGTGTAGCACGTAAGAGGCCGACGTGTGCTACGGTTCTTTGCATTAACAGTAGCATTTCACAAGTCTCACTTAAATAAAGGGAGGGATACAATAAGAGAGGGGCAGGGAGAAATTGACAACGGGATTGATATGCACTAACATTGCTACTGGGACATGCTGACAGACTGGCATATAATGATACTTAGGTGGGAAGACTAGGTGTCAGACCTGACAGCCTTAGGTTGGCCTTCCCCCATACTTTTTACCTTCTTCCTCCATTTTCCTGATCTTGTTTTCTGCTGGTGTTAAGACCCTGCACATTTACCACTGCCAACCAGTGATAACGTGCGTGTGTTCTCTCCTTTAAACATGATAATATTAGCTTATCCCCAATTGGCACATTTAATTTACTTATAAGTCCCTAGTAAAGTGGTACTACATGTACGTAGGGCCTGTAACATCAATGCCACTAGTGGGCCTGCAGCACTGGTTGTACCACCCACGTAAGTAGCCCTTTAAACATGTCTCAGGCTTGCCATTGCAGAACTTATGTGTGCTTTTTTAAGCGGTCATTTCGACCTGGCGGAATAAACCTTCTGCCAAGCCCAAACCTTTCTTTTTAATACATATAAGTCACCCCTAGATTAGGCCCTGGACATTCCAGAGGACTGGATGCAATGTATTTAAAAAGCAGGACGTGTACTTAAAGGTTTTGCATGTCCTGATAGTCAAAAACTTATTTTTTCACTGCTTTAGGGCCTATCTTTCCCACAGGATGACTTTGGAGTTGCTTTATTAAATTTTATAGGTGTTATTTCCAAATGGGAAGAGGTATGCAGTTCAAGTTTGTTGTCTATGGAATCATAGTTTAAAATCTTAACTAATGGTGAAGTCAGATTTAAATTGTAATTTTGAAAAGGTCACTGTTAGAAAGTTGCCATTTTCTTGCCTAAGCCATTTAATGCCTGTAGCCTGACTCTGGTCACATGAATCGGTGTAGCAGATAGTTGAGCTGTGTGTATTCCTTCTAGACAGCCACACACAATAGAGGATTTAGGGGTACCTGGATGGGCCATCACTGGCAGGTTGGAATGGAGAAGCTGGGCACAGCCTCGCGTACACCTGAAAAGGCTGTGTCCTACCTCCACACAAAGGGCTGCATACTCTCTGTAGTTAGTCTGGAGCCAGGGCAGGGAAGGTAGGATGCCTGGGGACTTCAAAGGCAAACCTCTAGAAGCTGCTCCCTCACTTCAAAGGCATCACTGTGTAAATACTAAACCCCAGACAACAAATCGTCAGTGCACTTCTAGACCTGTGAATACTCTACCAGGAAGAAGGACTGTTGTGTTAATGAAGAACTGCCACTCTGCTGTACTGCACTCTGCTGGAACCCTGCTTTGCTGTGCTGACCTGCTGCCTGCTGCCCTCTTGTCTGGGTGAGAAGGACCGGACCTGCATCTCTTGATCCCTGAACCCTGAGTGGCTCCCAGTGCTAGTTGGCTAGCCTACTGATCTGAAGCCTCAAGGACAAAACAATAACCTTGCATCTGCACCTGGACTTTGCCATCAATGAGTCTACCTTGCCAAGTGGTGCCACTCCAGTCCTGGACCCTTAGAATTGAGCTTAAGGTGCTTTCTAGCCTCTGTGGATACAGTGGAATTGACTCATCTCCTCTACTGTGCTGCACAACCGAAACAGAACCAACACATCTCAGCGACTGCGTGGATTGGACTCATCGCAGACTCTCAACACTTTCGCAGCCAGCATCACCTTCGGAACCACCGCTGCGCGATGCATCCTCGGCACAGGCCCTCGCAACTCTCGTCGAAGGCAGTCTCGACAAGGACCCAGTAACTCCTCATTGCAGCCTCTCAATCCCTCGAAAACGAAGCATCGCCCCAACTGTGCGACTCATCCCCGACTCCAGACTTCGCATCGCAAGCTCTTGTCGGCTGGATCCTTGACATCAATGCAACAGGACCTCGCACCACAGCCTTGTTACATCTCGGGACCAACGCATCGCTTCAGCTTCGTGGCTCATCTTCGATGTGGATCCACGCAACACTCTGCAAACCAGGATTTAAGGTACTCTGTTCAGCTGGCCTAGCTGGGTCTCTGTAGCCAGCCTGCAGTCCATTGTCATCAATCAGAACTTGTGACTTTGTCTCATCTGGCGTGACCACATATATCCACAATAGGCATTTTTATGCCTTTTGGCGCTATTTTCTCAAAAATCTTTAAAATTCAATATATTGTCATTGTGGTCTTTTCTTATGTATTAAAAAACGACTTTATTTTTCTAATAGTGTTACAGGCTCCTGTTGTGGTGTGGTTTCACTGTTTGAAGTGTTGCACAAATACTTTACACATTGCCTTTGAGTTAAGCCTGGCTGCTCTGTGACAAGCTACCTGAGGTTTGAGCACAGGTTAATTTAGGGTTTGCCTGTGACTTCACCCTGAGATGAATTGTGGTTGTGGCTTGAGAAGGGTCTCACCCTCCTCAACCAGTAACACAATTTCTTACACTCAGCCACTGATACTAGGGCACAGTGACATTGGGATAGGGTTGCACTGACACTAGATGTGCTCAAACTTGAAATAAAAGGTATTCACACAGGGAAAGGGAAGAACCGACACATGAACAGGGAGACTGTAGTGTTGGGGTCAGTCTACACTTCTACAGGGACTACACAGCCCGTTATTGGGTAGGGATACATCTACACTGGAACAGGGAATTTTCTGACACAGAATGGGAAACACTTGACTTGAGAAAGGGCAACCTGTGACATTTTGTCACTGAGAGATGATCATCCGGTAGGGAATGACAAATAGTAGATTGATCAATGGCACATTGATAGTGTGACAGAGACAATCTGACAGTGGGATTTAAATACACTAATGCTGGGGCAGCTGCCTGTGGACACTGGTAAACACAGACATGTAAAAGTGCAGATACTGAGAATGGAATGGGAAGGCACTGACACTGGTACTTAAAGGTATCAACAGAGGGAGAGGAAAGCACTGACTCTGGGAAAGTGAGTCCCTGGGTTAGGGACCTGGAGACAATGGCACTTCCACAGGGAATCCAATACCACTTTGACACTGACATGCGGGAGAGTGAGGACTGAACACTTTAACAAGGCGTATATCGCCACTGACATTGGGATATGTTGTCTTCTGATATCTCATAGTACCTTGCTGCCCAGCCTGCGTGAATGTGATGTAATAGAATGTTCATGAGTGCATGGTTTATATGAGTGGTCAGCTGGAATGAGTGGGACTGAGCAGCAGAATGCTGCTTCCGGTAGGGCAATACTTATCATATTACTTTTAACTAAATAAAACTACTTAAATAATTCACACTACTGACTACTGGAGTGATTACCTATAAGGGCCTTACTTCCATTACAAAAGGAGATACTCGCTTTTCAATGCTGAGATTCTGACTCTGAGACAGAGGAAGACGTCTCTTGGGCAGGGAGACTCAAACAGTGGGGCAGGGAAAAATAGATGTAGGCGCTGAGAGACACTTTTACAGATACGCCCTTTCCCCCACCCTTATCAGTATCTCTGGGGTTGGGGAAAATAAATCCCATTTCCTTTAAAAACTATTGGTATTAAGCACATATCCTTTTAATACTATTCATAGAACCACATTGAAGACTCTGCCCCCTGCTGATTGCCAGCATATGAAACAAGCATTGGTAATGCATCCGTTTCACTGATGTGAAGAATAAAGAGCTGTTTTCATCGTATGGGAAAAGGAAAGAGCTCCCTGACAGATAACACAGCAGTAGAGAGGATGTGGCACAGCGATCAGAGCTGCTGACTTGAGTGCTGGGTATCCCGGTTTGAGTCTCGATGGCACCGCACAACATCCTGTGATCCTATGCACATTACTTAATCTCTCTGGGTAATAAATTGTAATAAAAATATGCTGCAATAGCAAAAGGCAAAATGTTATGCTTTATAGTTTCACCAAAGCAGATGTTAACAGTATTTCGGCAGGGGGAAACTGATAAGAGAAGCAGACGAAGAACACGCATTGGTAAATGCAAGAACATATTTCACAGCCAACAGAAATGGAGCAAAGGTAAGTGGCATGCACAGAAACCAATGGGAAGCCAGGAAAGAGAGGAGGAGGGATATAAGTCTCTTTTAATTTTATATTAAAAACAAAGAATTTCTCAAGCACAGCACAAGCGCTGTGCAGGCGAAACCTAAAAATGCACAGCAGACAACAGTGTGCTACCTGGGCAAAGCAGCAATGTAAATGGTGAAAGCTGTACAATACAAAATCATATGACATGATGAAATATGTCATTTCTTTTCTACCGCCCTTCCACTGGAATGCATCAGCATGCAAAGTGGATCCAGTTATGTATTCCCCTGAGTGCAGGGATACAAGACATGCATGTTTTTCATAGCTTTGGAATCCCTGCTATAGCTGACACTGAAACAGCACAGGAGAGGAATTTGATACTGAACTCTGGAAACCAGTTTCGTGCTCCTTTGGTTGATGATAGATATCCATCAATAGACTTCGTTGGGGTAGAAAAGTGCTGCACAGACACCACTACAATACAATGCAATACAATCGGAAATCATACAAACAATATATTATCATATTCTGCACATTGGATTTCAAGAACAGAGAAAGTTGGTAGCTACTGCTCACCACTGACCTGCAAAGTTTTCCAAACAATTCTGTAAGTTTTACATTGCCTAAAATATGAATTCCTACCTCACTTGCACAAGAACCTGATTCAGTTTTGTTTAGGTACCAGTTAGTAGAGTAAGTATGTCAGTTTTAATGAGCTGTGAATTTGTGGTGCTTGAGGCCGGAGGGCTGTACCAAATGGCTTAGTTATTTCCTCGGTTGGCACGGGTGCCCATTGTCCGGCAAATGTAAGAGCAGTGGAGATGGATCCCCTGGTTGCCATTATACAACCAGGGGAACAGAGGGATTTTCAGAAACGCTGTAAGAGTTACAGGCTTGAAGCATGTTTTATTTTTATGTCATGGTGGATGTCACGACCAGAACATGAGCATAGTAGCAGAACTACATACTACATTATATGTGTATCTTCTTAAAGTTTTACAGTACAAATCTCAATGGTACTAGAATTTTAATTTTTGAACTGCAAAAACACGGATTAGTTAAAAAAAAACATACATGTTGTTTGCTGATGTAATGCGAGCCTACATTACAAAGAAAAAAATTGTGTGAGCATGATGTGATAATTCGCGACAACCCACCTCAAGTGGCGACTAGAGCATGACCTATGCAGGTTATTTTATGTTAAATTATAAATAGTTCATGGCGCACACCTTAACCATATTTCAAGGTGCACATGTTAGAGAAGAGCTGGCCTAAGATGAAATAAATGGAGAACTGCCAAATCAGTGCCTTGCTGTTGTGGCCTCTCTGTGCTCGAAGCAGGGTAAGTCTCCTTTCACCACATTGGCTCTTTTTTACTCTGAAATGGCCTTCACTACTAATAAACCTGAAGGTTGTTCTGGGAGGAAATCCTAGAAGTTCAGGAGGATGTCTTCCTACATAAACTAGAAATAACAAGTGACACTGGCATCCAAGAAAAGTATTGGGTTCACACACAGAGGGCTATAGTCAGCAGGATCACACAAGCAATGCTGATTCGCTCTTGCGCTGTCAGGGCAGCAACCTACCAAGCTGTGTCTCTCACCCTCACATGTGCATGGTGCCCGTCTAGCTGGGGTCTGAGCTACAGCCCCACTGGGGCTCGCCTGCCATTGAGAGCCTAAGAGGGTCCCGGGCCTGAGCCTCTGCCCAAAGGTGTGGCTTCCTTTGGCCTAGTAGGAGTAGGTGGAATCTGGGCTGGTTAAGTTTCTGAAGCTTCTGTTTAAGATACCAGCCTTGATCGCTCTTCCACCTCCTTCATCCTTGATGGCGTGCATTTGTTCAGCAGTGAACAGTGTCCATGCCTTCGAAAAGTAAATAATGACTTGTGTCACCACTTCCCGTTCTTGCCATTTTTTATCCTTTACTAATTCAACAGCACCTCTGCCTGGAGCATGACCACATTGATCACTAAACCTTCTCTTATAACCCTCCTCCCCTTTGATGTACAGGGACGCTGCATCCGACTGCCCCCATGACTAAGCTGGTTAGAACTTATTATAATTATTATTTGTGTACCTATCTCTCGTGTACCGTCACCCATGACACCAGCATGTGCACGATAACCAAACCTCGGTGGTCATCATGCATGGCATGAAACACTTCCGATACAGGCTCAAAACAAAAACACCACCCGCCCACCCTCAAAGCGACTCTCAACACCCCACATGCTGTAGCTTGATATCCGTGTGGTTAAGTGCTTCAGCACTCACATAGGGGCTCTAAGCATTATACAAGTGGTACAATAAAATACCTTAAAAATTTCCTGGAGCAATGGTAAAAAAGTTAGACCTCTCAGCACTTATTTAGGGGTGGGCGTAGTTCGCGAAGTAGCGCTACGCGTAGCTACGCAAAGTGCACTTCGCACTATGCGAGCTATGCGTAGCACTACGCGAACTGCGTAGTAGCATGTTCGCACTGTGAAAGATGTCGTTTTCAATGATTGCACAGTGCGGACAAGCATCTGGCACTGTGCAATAATTGAAAAGGGCATCTTGCACAGTGCGAGCTGTACTTTTCTGCCACTCGAGTAGATTTTTACTCGAGCTGCAGCTTTCTCAACACGGACTGGTAGTTTCTCATCGCGAGCGGTCGTGAGCATGCGCGACCACTCGCAATGAGAAACCTGATCTCCCCGCGTTGAGAATCTTGCCGGGAGGTTTATTTTCCATGCTCGCGATCGCGAACAAGGAAAAAGTCTCGCGAGGATGTCATTTTGCTTGCTCGCAGTCCCCAACTTGACTTTGAGGACCGCGAGCAAGCAAAAGATGACCGCTACACTATGCATGTTTGCACTGTGTTACGTGCAGTACGCGTAGTGCGAAGTTGCGCAAACTTTGCAAACTACGCGAGTGTAGCGTAGTGCTTTGCCCATGGTAACTTATTATGCTCCAGAAAGAAGCCAAGTCTGTGAGGCTATACGGAAGGCTAGCAGCAATCCATTAGAGGAAAAGAGTTCCAAACAGAAGGAGTGAAATCCAAAAGACTACAACCTTCAACACTCTCAGTACCAATATAGCACCTCCTTGTAAAATACACACTTGAAAAATCTCAAACACATATTGCCTACTCAAAGGGCCTGAACGTAGCCTTTGACCCACGAAGAAACATATATTTTGAGGGATACAGCTTTCACAGAGTTTGACAAGGGCTGGATAATTTTGCAACTTAAAAATGAGTTGCACGTTGTGAATTCCATAGATTCAATTATGAAGAAGCGGCGTGATTGTGAGTTAGTGCAGGATTCACACAGCAGCCTTGTGAAGACAAAGGAAGCTCGGATGGAAATAGTTTGATTCCCTGGCTTAGACCTGTTACTTGAGAGTGTAATTCAGTCGTGCCAGCTCTGTCAATGTACAGGAAACCCTGCACTGCCAGAGAAATTAATCATGTCAACTCTTCCGGGTACTTTTAGGTCTATTGTATCAATAGATGAGTTATTGGCTAACCGACTCTGAAAAATATTTGTCATTATAATCGATAACCGTTGCATTTTTTAGATGTGTTTAAACACATTTTCTATATCAACAATGGAAATGCTTCCTATTTTAGATTAACTATTTTCAGAGTAGGGCACACCTACTAGGCTCAAGTCTCACATGGGCCCTCATTCCGTGGTGCAGAATTCAGACGGTTCACGCAGTGTTCAGGAATCAATCAGAGGAAGATAATGTCACTGAGGCCACAAGGAAATGGGAAGGCTGAAAGATTTATGACAAGTAAAGAAAACCACGAAGCGTGCAAGAGTTGAACAACTCTCCACACATCAAGCACTTTGTCATTCGCTTTGAGGTTACTGTGGAATGCCATAGAGCATCACGGGTAAATCCCCAGGTGACTTAATGTTCGGACTGATTTACGGATCATTGATGCCTTCCTTTAATGGCACCAAAAAAGCGTCAAACGTGATGAAAAAGAGTGCTTCCCAGAGGAATTAAAAGTATGTAAGATGAATTCAAACATGAAAGCATCTCGGTCACTCACTGTTTTACTGTCTGTAGAGGATCAAGTAACTGATCACAGTGACCTGCGGGTTCGAACACTGAAGTCCCAGGATGGCTCGTGCTTCACTTTAACAAGTTAAGATGGGTTCTTACTACATTTGCAAGAAGTGTTTCATGAATCACAGCCGGTGATGGGTGTGATCATCGCGAGGGACCATAGTGCATCTGTTTACAATAGAGCTGGATCTTGCACTGCAGCAGGGGGCACATTGGTGCTGGGGCTTCTAGTTCGAAAGTATAGATATTTTTCCTGGTCACAGAACACTTCCTTGATTCCTGTTCTCGCGTGGTTTATCAAAGATCACACCTCGATCAACACAGTTTGGCTGTGTATTTGACTGTCGTATGCAATTGTCCATAGACTCCTGGAACATCACTCAAGTGGGTGGTTGGCCCCTCCTGGTGGGGACTTGTGTCTTTGCAGGAATGACCGAAGCACTATGTCCAACTTTTTATGATGCACACATAAAACAAAAGGAAAATTAGGCGTGAACGAAACAGAATGCAACGAAACCCAGCCGTTGGTTCCAAAGCGATGAAATAACCTTCCATTTCCTTTTTAGGTCAAAGCCTACCAGACTGATTTGCTAAAGACATCTTGGCAGTGGCGGCTGGTGACATTTGAAAGTGGTGAGCCGTAAAAGTTCAGGATGACTGCCCTGCGGCGAGTCAGCGCAGAGAGTGAGCCTAAAAGGGAGCTCGAGAAACACGAGGCAGCAGGACAGCATTACACTGATTCCTTCTTTGAAGAGATAGCTGGAAATGTTAGAAAGAATGCTCCAGAGAGCAAAACACGATTTTAAACGGAGCAAATCAGGCACGTTTCCCATAATAAATATATATGACATTAACTGACGGGCTGTTGAGGACCCTTTCATCTCAAGAGACCTGTGGGTTCAGCGGGTGCACACCAGCCCCAAGGCCCTGCTCTCAGTCACACTTCGAGTGGGGGGAAGTGGGGGATAGGGAAAGGGGGTTTCACCTTATCTTTCATGCTCACAAAAACACACAGTTGCACGGATTAGAGACGGCGAAGCTTTCCAGCTATGTTTGAGGAGCGCTCATAAAACAGGGTGACTGTAAATACATTAAACCCTAGCAGCCGCGGCCGGATGTTATTATCTGGACTCAGTGATGAGGCTAGGGAAAAACATCGGCACGTGGAGCTTTACTCAAACTCGAGGTGAAATGTCTTTGTGATTTTACAGTAGGTTTATGAAGATTCACATCCCTAAACAATGGGCCTAAAAAAACTGTCGTAAAATGGCATTCTCAGTAGAGAGGCATTAGATCGTATGGGCGCAGGATGTGCCGTGCCCTCTCAGTCATTGGCTGTCCAATACCTAATTAGGGGAGGTCACACGTGCATGGCAGCAGGCAGCCACCAGTCCTCGCTCCTCATATAAATAGATATATGCAGGGAAGTCTCCAGCCCCCATGCAGGTCAATCAAGTTCCCTTCACACACACAGTGATTATGAGCCCCACAAAAGCATTACAATCCATCCCAGATATAGCCATGTTCCTACCTTGCACCCGGGTACCGCGCCACCTCCTCCTGGACGGTGTATAAAGCTGCAACCGGATCCCGCTCCCCCGTGTTCCCACAGGCAGCTCCGAAGCAGACAGCAGTCAGGCTCCCTCCTTACCCTAGCCAATCACAACGCTGCCGCAGCGTTGTGATTGGTGAGGCCGCTGCCCCAGCCGGGCCATTTTCTCTATGTATGCTGCAGCATACATAGAGAACTGGGACAGTGGACAGTGTTGCTCGAGGGCAGGGGGGAGTGGCTTGTCCACTGTTGTTCATAATGACTGTTTGGGCGGCCTCAGGCTGCCCAAACAGTCAGTATGAACAACAGTGGGCAAGCCACTCCCCCCTGCCCTCGAGCAACACCCCCCACCCCCAACCAGGAACTATTGCTTTCTCGCCGTGCGAGAAGACATAAACAAATGGTAGTTATTACCATTTATGTTTCTGCCTTCTCTCATGGCGAGAAAGCAGGGAGGCGATGCCCAAATGCCCCTATTGAGGAGCCGCCACTGCATCTTGGGGCCATTCAGAAAGCTTCCTTGGAAATGCATTCTGCCCGATGCTTACCATTGGTTGTGTGGTGTGTAACTAAGATTTGCTGGGTTTTCTTTTTGCTGACTTTTTTTGTTTTGGGCTGCCCAGGATGAGTTCCTACCTTCCAAGGAGCAAACTATTTTCGCCCCAACTCCTCTTGTATTCTTCCAGGAGTGCTCCTTCTGTAAATAGGCCAATAAATCCTGTTCTTATCTCGTCACATTTGCTGTACATTCAAACACAGAGCCTGGTGCTTACTTTTCTTTCTCTGACTTCATAGTGAAAAGATTTATGTGACAATCTTGCTGGATATTAGGGATAGGACAGGTTTTCCTTTCCCACACACAACATTTAAATGAAGTGTCTTGGAAACAAATGCTTTAATATGATCAACTCAAATCATTACACTGGGTGATGTCATTTACACACAATATTGTTTGTGCAAGGTATAGTTTTATTAGTAAAACTGTATTTCTGTGCAAATGTAATGGTCATTTCAATTGAAAATGTGTGGACTGTAATGGCAGTGCGCTACCACACCAGGCACACTCTACTCTAGGCTGCTCCACTCTACTCTGCACCATTCTATGCAACTGTACTTTACTCTGCACCACTCCATTTTACACCACTCCAAGCCACTGCATTCTGCACCACTGCACTCTATTCCACCCTGCACCACTGCACTCTATGCCACTTCATTCTACATCTCTCTACTCTACTCTGTACAACTCTACTCTATGCCAATGCACACTATGCCACTCTACACCACTGTGTTTTTTCACCACTGCACTCTACACCACTCCAGTCTAGGCCACTCAAATCTCGTCTGCACAAATCCACTGTACGCAACTCTACGCTATGGCACTCTGCAACACTGCACTCAGGGTCACTGAACTCTATGCCAATACACTTTAAACCAATGCACCTACCTCTGTAGAACTCAACTCTATGCCCCTTCACTCTTCGCCAATCCACTTTATGCCACTCTAATCAACTCTTAACCACTGACCTCTATGCCACTGCACTCTAAACCACATTTACTCAATGCATTTCACACTATGCCGCTCTACTCTATGCCCCTGCATGCTCCACTGCTCCACTCTACGTCACTTCACTCTACTCTGAAACCACTTACTCAACACCACTGCACTGTACATCACTCTACTCCGCTCTATGCCACTGCACTGTACACCACTCTACCCTAAACCACTGCATTCTATGTAAAAGCACTCAACACAACTACACTCTATGTCACTGCACTCTACACTTTACCACTGTACTCTATGCCACTACTCTCTATGCCTCTCTATTCTATGCAACTGCACTCCACGCCACTGCACTCTGCATTACTCCACTCTATGACACTGCAGTCTATGACACTCCACTCCGCACCACTCTATGCCACCAAACTCTCTGCCATTTTACTCTACGCCACTCCACTCTATTACGCATCAGTATAATTTATGCCACTGCATTCTACAATGCTGCATTGTGAACTACTGCACTCTATACTAGTGTACTCTATGCCACTGCACTCTAATCCTCTGTACTCTGAACCACTGCACTCTACTATGCACCAGTATAATCTACGCCACTGCATTCTATGATGTTGCATTGTACACTACTAAATTCTATGCCACTGCACTCTACTCCACTGTACTCTACGCCACTGCACTCCTAAGGCCCTGCACTCTACATCACTATACTCTGCAATGTTCTACACCAATATACTTTAGACCAGTTCACACTACTCTGTGCCACTCCACACCACTGCTGTCTACTCTACTCTACTCTACTCTACTCTACTCTGCAGAACTCTACTCAGTGCCACTGCACTCTATGCCACTGCACTTTGTACCACTGCACTCTATGCTACTGCATTCTGCTCCACTCCACACCACTCTATACCGCTACACTCTATGCCAATGCAGTCTAGACCACTCTACACCACTGCTCTCTATGTCACTCTACTCTGTATCACTCCACTCTATGCCACTGCACTCCGCAGCACGCCACTCTATGCCACTGCACTGTATGGCACTGTATTCTACTTTGGAACACTCATTACCACTCTACTCTGCACCACTCTACGCCACTGCACTCTGTCACTCTACTCTGCACCACTGCACTCGGTACTCTATGCCACTCTACCCTGCACCACCCCACTCTGCACTACTGCACTCTACACCACTGCACGCTACAATGCAGCACTCTCATTTATGCCACTGCATTCTACAATGATGCATTGTACTTCTCTGAATTCTATACCGCTGCACTCTACAACACTGCACTCTACGCCACTATACTCTGCAACACTCACAGACAATGCACTCTACTTCAGCCCACTCTAATCTATGCCACTCCCATATACGCCGCTCTATGTGACTCCACTCTATGCCACTCCACTTTATGGCACTCCAATAAAAGACATTCTCTGCCACTCCACTCTACAACACTCTACTCCACTCTTCGCCATTCCACTCTACGAGCCGCGACCACTGCAAGTAAGAGCAGTGGGGCCGGGTGGGGAGGATTTTGAGAGATGACCATGAGGGAAAAATAATTATATATTAAATTTTCCCTCGTGGTCGTCTCTTGAAATCCCCCTACACCCGGGCCTACCGCCCCACCACTCTTACTTGCAGCAACGCGGCGGCACTCTACGACACTCCCGGAACACTCTCCTTTACGCCACTAGCTTTTAGCGATGCTGAACAGTAGCAAGGCTGGTGTACAACATGGATTGAACACATTGGAAAGGCCAATAGCTCTTGCAGATGTAAGACTAATTGGCTTCCTCAATGGTTGTTTATTTTAGGCTCCCCCCCCAGAATGCACATCCAGTCCCCTTCATAGCACGTGGCATTGACTGGCATCATTGTAAGGAGAAGAGAGTGTCTTTTATGGTGCGAAGGATGACTTAGTGACCAGTATATATGAAGGAAACATTAGTTACATATCTTTGGATGGCATTACACAGTGTTTGCATACAATGCATGTATTGTCACATTGACACATCTTGATGAGATCAGTATTATATCAGCAGGCTGTTGTGATACCAGCAGTAAGTGTCCAACAAATAGTTTTCTCTGTGCAATGCATAGTGCTACAGTGTCACTTTAGTCACTCAGTTCCTGGGCACTTTTTGCAAGTGTCAGTAATTTAAAGGCACGCAGTGAGCAGTCATCTGCTTCTCCTCCTGGTGCGCAGTCGTCTTGTTCAGGGGCAGTGTCACAGACCTGCCCTGCATTGTCCTCTTCAGTCTATTTTTCTGCAGGTGCAGACCATCATGTGTACTTCACTCAACAGCATCAGTAGATGTAGATGTCCTGTCCCTCTGACACTTTATGATGGGCCCTCATGGATCGTGGAAATGGTCTGGTCTGTCCTCTTCTTGACTGCTGTGTTGCTCAGGTCCTCTGGTGACACTTGGTCATCACTTTCTGGTACCGTCCTCTCAGGCGTTGGGGCGCTGCATTGCATCTTCTCCCCTCAATCCATTCATGGCGTTGGTTCACCGTCTGTGGTCCAGTCCACCTAGAACTAAAAGAAGCAGCTTTTATTTTTCTCGCAATGACCAGGTATCCATAATTGCTTTAGAATCTTTGCCACATTGCAGGCAGTACTAAAGTCAGAGCATCAGGCCCTTTCAGGCCTGTTCCATCAGTTGCTTTTACTAATAATGTATTTCTTTATTTTTATTTTGGAGTTCATTTACTCCTCCTGGCCTCAAGTTGGAGGGTGGTATGGGGTATGCATGTTATACCAAAAACAACCTCTTCAGCATAAATGTAGTCACTAAGTGATCGCCTTCTATCGCTATTTATGCCATGGTGGGTCCTAACCTTGTAGAGATGGCTTTACTGAAGTACTGTGCCTCAGTTGCTGCATTTGTCTTCCCTGTTGGATACACCTCCATTCATTTTGAAAACATATCCACCTACACCATCAAATATTTAAATCCATTCACTGGGAAGCAACATGCATCTGCGCATTCATCCTCCCTTGTGCAATATCAGAGGTTCCTTTCACTGGGAAGCAACTTGCATCTGCACATTCATCCTCCCTTGTGCAATATAAGAGGGTCCCTGCTCCAGTCTTGTAAGGGAAAGGAACATACTGCGTGGGGACACAGGCATCTCATCCTGGTAGGCCCATACTCTCTTCATTATTCGGCTCGCATCCATCATCAATCCTCCCTCTATATTCATCTGTTGTGCAGACCATTGTGCTTCCTTTACATTAGCTTGCGACAATTGTCTCTGAATGAGCTTTATTTTTGGAATGCTTTATTCATTAGTCCCATCTGCACTGGCTGTAACATGCTTTCATTTAATGCTGTGTCAGCAATGGCATCATCTTCGGCTAACTTAGTATTAGCTCCTGTGTATGCTTCACATTTTATTACCGCTAGCCTGTTGTATAATAGTATTGCTTTTAACAAGATCCTTACTAAAGGACCATTTTTAATAGGGCGCCCTGCTTCTGTTATGAATCTGTGATATTTTCACCGCTGGCCACAAATAAGAACTGCAAAGCATAATGTGAGTCAGTTTAAATGTTAACAGTTTTACCCTGGACTAGTATTCATGCTTTTGTCACAGCATACATCGCATCTTATTGGGTAGGTGTTCCAAGTGGCAGAGCTGTACTTTAGCTATCCGTATAGCATACCCTGCTCTGCAATCGGTGTCTATCATTCTGCTAGAGGAACCATCAGTGTACCACTCCTATAGTCTACCTTTTTTAATGGTGTCTAATCTTGGCGCGGTGCCGTTTTCTACAATCTCAACACCTACTTACTTAGGGGTCATATTTTTTTCTAAAAGAATGGATCTCATCAGAATAACCTATTGCAGGTAATACCTTTGCCAAATTAACAGATGGGAATCTTACCTGGTGCCATTATAAACTGTGTGCCTGCTAGCAGAAAAATGTTGTGTCGATCCAGACAGCAACAACTGCACCAAATATGGCACCTAGACAATACAGGTATAGTCCAACACAATGAGAGCCGTCCTCTCCACCATCACAGCTGCGGACCCCTAATCACTGCAGAAAGCAAAGTCACATAGTTGTGTCCCACAGGTCTTTCTTTTCCAGCTGTGTCAGCACATCATTGGCAGCATCACTTCATTTGCTATGTTATTTTGCTCTGAAACAGAGACGGAAAGGCAGTTTGTAGTCCAGCATTCCACGTAAAGGTGCAGTACACAATGTCTCTTTCAATTTCTTGAAACAGTTTGCAAGTTCATTTTGTAACAGTCATAGCATCTGCATTCATTATCCATTGGTGGCAGCAGTTCATTATCCCCAGGAAGGATATCATTCCTTTCTTGGTGGGCAGGAGCTGAATGCCCTGAAACAATTTAATTCTGTCAGATGATATGTGGCGTATACCTTGGAATATCACAAAACCCAAGTAAGTCACCTCTTTTTAGCAGCATTGGCATTTTGACAATGAGGCTTCTCTTCTCTCCTGGAGGTAGTTCAGCAGAGCTACAGTGTCTTTTGTCACAGGCTTTCACAGGCCTCAAGTGATGGAGAGGTCACAAGGAGGTTATCAGCTTACTGCAAGACAATGTACCACCTTCCAGGCATAGGTGGCCAAGTCTCTCTTTACTGCCTGCGCATTGACATTGGGACTCACAGTGAACATAGTGGATTTGGTATCTCAGTATGATGGCAAAGAGGTTTCCACCCAGTGGATGGACTTTAATGCTAAAACCCACTGAGGAGAGAAAAATACTCTGCCTCGACAGGTATAAATAATAATATCGTACTGGTGTCAGGCACAACAGGCTCTAAGGGAACCTCAAGTTCATAAGGTAATCACTTTATGGGGACAGCATGTTACCACCACCCTTTCTTTTTAAAATGTTATTTATTTTAAATGTCACTTTATGGTGAGGGCATTTTTCCAAACCTCTCCATTCCCTAAATATATAACCTTATTGTTAGTTAAGTGTACATCCATCCATTTCCTTTTCATATGTAACAAACTGCAGTCTAACAGCATCATTCATCATATCTCAACACATCCACACGTGCTCTACAGGGGGTGCATACAACAGAGAATCCTTACTGAAGCTGCAAGCAGCAAGTGCCCTGTTCTAACCTATCGTTAGGTATTTGTGAGAAGAAAAAAAATATATATACTGTTGCAAAATTATATTTATTTTTATTAAAGTTGTGAAATGTATCCCTTTATCTCCCACATTAGTGGAAACATCTTCCACTTTAGTGGAACCATGAGATTCTCCTTGGGCATGTCTGATATCTTCATCCTGAAACACTGTGCAACAATAAAACTGATACCATACTCTTATCTACTCTCTGGTATCTACGCTGCACCCCTTGATAATGGTATTCAGTGGAATAAACCCACCCTGCATATCTCCTACAAAAGTATTATTTCTCAAGAAAACAGTGATATCCTAAACAGATCTGTGGTGTCCAATCTAGCTCCAGGAAGGCCTAATCAAGGCCATAATTTCATTGAAACAACTATGTAAAATCTTTCATTCATTAAATGTAGTTAAATTACTAATGACGATATCCCTAATATTATTACCATGAATTGAGAATTAATTTTGACCCTAATTTCCCTAGGCACATTATAGATTTAGACATTATTAGAGCGAAATTTACATTTACCTGTAGAGTTGTACCCTACAATGGTAGGATCAGGATATTTAATTAATATAAAAGAAGTTAAGTTGTTTAAACTACTCTTCAACACTACAAGCAGGTATTATATCTATGTTTTTTTCTTTTAGATCAAGTTGTCCTGGAGTTTGCATTTGCTTAACACTTGCTATTTGCTGTAGGTCAAAATAGAAGCTAATCTGCTGAAAAGGAATATGTTCCCCCTTCAATCAAACACAGCCCTGAACACACAGTGGAGTGGAGAAGTGTGGCTCAATGGTTAGAGCGGCAGACCCTGATGCAGAAGTCTGGCCCGGGACCACGGTTCAATTTCCTCGGACCTGATAATTCTCACCTCAGTGCCTATTCTAATCATGAGTCCCACTCTGCAACTCTAGGCAATAGCTTGCTTAATCTCCAAAACGGCCCCAACAACGCTAGGATGCCTGGCTTCACCTTGGGGGTGCCCAGGAGTAGGCACTTCACAGTGAAAGGCCAGGAAGGGTCCTCAGCGGTATTCGTACAAGCGCCGAGAGGCCTCCGGGTAGTCGTTGGCTATACAAGTACCTCTACATTTACATTTACACACACAGTGGCTAACCTCAGATAAAAAATGCTCAAAAACTCCCTGCGTGGACAGACTTTACATTACTTGTACAGGACTGCAAACACTTCTAAAATTATTTCTCTTAATAAAAGCACCTACATTGTACGCTTAGGACCATGCTCTTATGTTATAGGAGCAGCAGGAAAACCCCAAACTGCTAATTTTACAGGTATTCTAGTGGGTACATTTTCTCCAGCAGAACATGTTGTAACACACTCCAATAAAACATTTTTTTTCTTAAAAAATGTTTGCTAAGGAACACATGGGCATCTTCCCTGCGTTCTACTTTTCATGATCCAAACTGTGCAACATCAGCTCTAATAAGCACTGTCAGCTTATTTACACAGGTTAGCTAGTAAAACCAGCAATGCCCTTGCAAACTATGTAGCATGAGAATAACCTACAATAATGGTGTTATCACCTGAGAATTTTAGAACAAAACTACCCACATCTAGTTCCTCTTAAAGGTCAAATAAGGGAAAAGCAATGTAGACTACTCATCCTTTCAGTAAAACATCAGACAGGATGGGCAGTAACATAGCATATATATATATTCATTTTATTAATGCTAACAATTTTTAAAACAGTATTACTGAATAGCCAATTAAATGTATCATGGCTATTTCATAGACAGTTTAGACAGACTCAAAAGAGGTTGAGAAAAAGAGAGAGCAACCATATTTTTTCTTACCCTTAACTTGTAGAGGAGCTAGCCTCCTTCCCCCATTTTGATAGTAGGAAACCTGAAACAGGTTTCACTTCTGTCAACACTATCAACCCCTATTTGTTGAAACTGGGCATAAACAAACTCTGAGGAGATAAATAGTGCGTTGAAGCTTAAAACATGAATACGTTGAAGCTAAAAACATGAATACCCAACCAGCAATTCCCTTAGCATGAGTGCGTATAGTGCTTGCTTTTGCCAAAAAAGTAAGAAAACTTCTCCTTCTCTCCCTGCGCTGCCATCTCATCTTTCAAAAAGTTTCAGAGGTAAAAATGTCAAAGGCAACCCTTGCTGTGAGCCCTGGTAGGCTTCTAAATCTAGAACTCAACCTTTAACCCATTAGCAGCTGTTCCATTTTGTGTGCAAGGCTTTCCCCAATTCAAAGTTATCCAGGATACTGATAGCTGAACAAGCAAAAACCCATTCCCCTCCTGTGTGTCAGCAAGTTAGAGGCAAGCAAATAACTTCTGCTGTTTTGTTTTTTTAATTTATTTTTATTTGTGTGAAGTGTGCTTTCTAGCAGCTAAAGAGCTGGCATAATGCGCCGGAACTATTGTGCATTAAGGCATGCAATGTAATTCAGGTCTCTAGGGCTACTCTTTGCATTACTTTTGAAAGCCTTTGTATTTGACACTGGAGCCATTAGGCCATACTACATGTTAAGTTTGTCACTAAGAGACAGTAATATTGCTGTTGATAGATTAATTAATATTCACACTTTTCATGTGGTGCAACAACCTAGTTTAACCAGTTTAAATACATTTATAGACAACAAAAATAAACAAGCATTGCCTTTTTCGAAGCATGGTTTTTTTGTAAAACCATATCAGTGTTGGAGCTGCTGGGCCCTCACCATTCTAACAAGCATTGGCAAAAGCAAAAATCGTTTTTGGTCTCAAAAAGTACACATTGCCGCAAGAATTCTGTGCACTGTATAAAACTACTTTGTGGGTCAATATGCTCCTTGTGAAAGAGCAGAATACAGTCACTCACAGTGATGCCAGCTGATGGAGAGAGAGAGAGTGGCAGGCATAATTTTAATATACACAAAAGGCCGTGGCTAACGCCAGGCCTAATTAGAAGCCCACTTTTTCTATACCCTGGAAGAAGTTTTACGTCTGCCACTGTCAAGAGTAAATTTCCAACCTTTCTCATTATGAGAATATTTGAGAAGAATTGGTGAAAACCCTTGAACATGCAAGTCACTAGGTTTTCACAGACTCAAAAGGGTATTCCAACCCTGGAACTATTGCTTACCACTAACTTCAGCCCCAGTGTGTAGACCTGCAGAAACATGGCAACATAAGGGAATTGCTAGTATTCAAACCCTACTATGGTATGAGCCCTGGCATAATCAGAGATGCTATAACAACACTTTTATATAATGAGATTGCTGCCATAATTTGTTGCAGCATTGCATGGCACAAAAGGGACAAGTAGAATACAGAACAATGTATGCAAAACCAGTCTCTTTTTACATGTTATACCTTGTAACTGCTTCACTGTCCATAGTACTTAACATATTTTCTATACTTCATATTCTTACCTTCATTTGAATTTTTCTCTCCTGGCGGTTTTTTTTTAACAGCTTTCTAGTGCGCTTACCATGATTTTCATCTGAGATCATGTCTTGTGATGTCTGCTTTGTACTTACAATGTGTGCTTACACCCTGAAAGATAAATTCAAAAAGTCTCCTGCAAGGGAAAAATTGTTAGGCCACTTTCCTTCTCTCATGCACTAAAGCGCCTAATTTTTTATATAAATCATGAAACATAGAGGTTCAGTACTGAAGATCAATAACCTATTCAAATGCAGTCATTCATCCATGACATAACTACGCATATTTCAAAATTATTCCCTGTGTTCTGGTGCAACCAGTAAATCAGAAGCTCCACTCACTATATTCTGGGAGGGTTTCTTTTTGTGGGTAAAAACAATACCCCCTACTAGCATAGGGTCTCCTGAAAAATGGATTTTATAAAACCCCCAAAGGGTCTAGCCATTTTTCAATATTTATTGACATAAAATGACTTAGTTACTTATCAGTCACCTGCTTCACTACTTCTTATATGTGTAGGTACACATAAATTATTCTCTAACCTAGGCTCTCCTGCAGTGTATGCCACATATCAATTAGAGTATTGATACAGAGAATATTTTTAAAAACATTCTCTACAGTCCCCTGTCTATTTTGAATGCCAGTCAATGCCCCTTTTTAGGTCGAGGACTGCATCGCACTGCGTAAGCAGTGGGCGGAGCTCCGAGATTTTATGTTTCTTAGTAAGGGGGCTTGAACCCGCCCCTCTTCTCCATTGGCTGGCCTCATAAATGCTGGCCAGCCATTGGAGGAGAGGGGTGTCACTCCCTTTAAGCCCCGTCTTTTTCGGATTCAGGGGCATGTTTTTTAGGTTCTTTCTATGTGTGAAGTCATCCGTCACTCACCAAAAAACACGCCCCCGATTCCGAAAATTTCGGAGCTTTGTGGCAGCCATTTACTTTACAATCTGGCCTCTTAGGGCTCATTAACCGTAACCAACCCAGTATCAGTGACATACAACAACTTAAATTCAAAAATATATTTGGCAGTTGGTTGCCTTGTAAAACACCTATACATGTCTTCGCTAGTTAAAAACTACCCACGTTCAATATTGCTGCGATTTGCAAATGTGGGCCACTTTTTTAAGCAATCTGATTTGCTAATCTGTGTGTGTGTGGCTTTGTGTGTGTATGTGTGGCTCTGTGTGTGTGTGTGTGTGTGGCTCTGTGTGTGTGTGCCTGTGTGTGTGTGTGTGTGTCTCTGTGTGTGTGTGGCTCTGTGTGTGTGTGTGGCTCTGTATGTGTGTGTGGCTCTGTGTGTGTGTGGCTCTGTGTGGATAGCTTTTTTTGTAGGTGGCTCTATGTGTGGGTGGCTCTGTCTGTGTGAGGGTGGCTCTGTGTAGGTGGCTCTGTGTGTGTGGGTGGCTCGATGTGAATGACTGTGTGGGTGGCTCTGTATGTGTGTGTGTGTGGCTCTGTGTGGGTATAAATGCAATAGGTCATGCATTTGCGAGCGATTAAGCTATTGGCATTGTAAATGACAATGCCATTTATTTAACGATTAAGCTATTGGCAATGTAAATGACAATGCCATTTATTTATGATTTAAAAAATAAATGTCATGAGCAATGCCAATAGCTCTACCTTTAATAATGCCGAGACCATTGCATTGTAAATGCTTGTTTATTAATACTATGTGTTAAATACATATTTGAAAGGCTGAAAGGTCACTTGCAGCAAGGCAAGTTAGTTTTTTAGCTTACATCTCACTTACCAACTGGTAACATCACAGTCCTCCAATATGTCCCCCTTTCTGACACCCTTCTGATGGGGAAACACTGGCACCCTCCCAGGAGCCTATGAATGAAACTCACCAGACATAGCAGGTTTGCTCAGAAACAGAGTGAAATGTATTTAATGGTACCAAAAGCATGCATCATTGCTAATTAACAAGGAAGAAGTCAGATCTGCCACCTTAGGGGCTCTCAGACCGCTTCTGCCAGGAGTGACAGATTTCAAGGTGTTATATACCTTGAGTAATGCCATGTCAGTGGAACTAGAATAAGGCACCAAGCCAAATATAGCTGACATGGATGTGCAATGTCTGCACATGCAAAACAGCCAGATATGAGCAGACCAGAAAGGCAGACTCTGCACTGCGTAACACTTGCATATCATGTAGTCAAAGACAAGCAAGGTGGCCTGTAAGGGGGTATAGAATAGCTTTTTGAAGCTTGTCCAGTCAAGGTCAGATAGGAAGCCCTTTTGATCTCCAGGCCTCATGTTAATGAGATCTTATATAAGCATGAAATCTTTGGAAGTACATGCTAATTAATTTATATAGATATTCATATATATTTTGTAACAACTAGCACTTCTTATTACTTAGGCACTCCCAATATGAAGAAAACAAAATGGTGAAGAAGGTAAAGATGTTTTGTTGCCACATCTTGCAGACTGAGGGGTTGGGCGTTGGTTTCTCCGGACGGTCTTAGTTGATGTAAACTTGGGGTCTGCTCACACACACACACTCTTCCTTTGTCAGCTGTGTGGAACATGTGCAACCCTTCAGGATGAGCTTGAGATGCCATTTTAACTTGGTGGTTTCGGTGGAAAACATGTAGTTTCTGTGTAGCTCCTAGCCCCTTACGCAACCCCTCAATCGCATGAGGGATGAATGCCAGTTCATTGTCAGAACCGAAAAAAGGCAAAAGTACTTTAAAGTGCAGTATGAATTCTTTCAGGATGCATTTGGCAATGGTTGGTACATTGCAGTTCTTGGATCGGTATGCCTCAGTCCAAATGCTGAACATGCACACAATAACCAACACGTACTTGTAGTTTGAGTGGGGGGGAAAGCTGAGGAAGTCCATTTAATGTGGGGCAGAGAAGTGGCCCGGGGTAGCGGAAGTACCTTTTCCCAATTCCTACTTTGTACCAACATTTAGGAAAACAGTCTGATCATTCCTTTACGTCCTACAAGTGGTGAGCCGTGAAAAAGTAGGGTAATGGGGGAAAGCATTATCGCTGTTAAACATATCTTTCCATTTGGGCCTACCTATATTCCTTTTCTGTTCACATACATCATCCCCTGTTCCCTTCTTCCTTTTCCTCCACCCAGCCCCTTCAATAATATACTTAGGGTCACAGTTTATATCATTATCCTTTATCTTTATACCATGATATCATAGGTAGCAGACGCAATTTGAACCATTGTATATTCACAACCATGATACATAGTCCTCGAAAAAGGTGGGTGCAGCACACTCTATAATTGAAACTTTGGCAGCAACAGGCCTTGCAATAGTTGTGCTATTAATGGCGCATTCTGTATCTGTTGGCTTAAAAAGAAATCCATTATCTCTAAAAGCAAAAAAAAGGATTAAAACATTGCGCTACAGCTTGTCCTAAAATACAGTTGAAAATCTCTGTCATAGTAACAACTCTGGGAATCAAAATTCTTGTAGTTGTCAAACTGTGTCAATCCTTTACCTGGTAATCCAATTGAAAACACCTTTAAAACACCTTTAAAGACTGCACCTGTATACTGAAAGACATATTAGATCTATACCAACGGTATCCCAAAACAGTATAATATGGAGCACAGTTATTCGATGCACACTGTCCTTCTGTATTTACATAAACTCATTCTCATTACTAAACCTCAATACATAAATTTATTCCTACTATATATTATCCATCCTCGTTGGTCCCTGGCGAATGCACTGAAGTTAGAATGCATTTTAGCATATTACACCGTACAAAGTAATTTTGTTACAACAATATTTTCTTTAACTCTGAAGAATCTGGAAATAAAAACATTGATATGCCTACATATTATTTAGTTCGTGTAGATATATATAAAATAGTACTTTGAACAGAGATGCCAGAAAAGTCCCACAGATGTATAAAATTAACCTGAGAGGGGAGACCTGGGAAAAAGGGATTATGAACTAGAGGGGTGCAAGTAGCACCAGTATACACTAGAAACTCATGCTCTCCCCTCCCCCCAATGGTACAGTAACATAGGGGCAGCTGTATTAACTGGTATCATGAATCTTCTTCTGCCCTTCCTAGATCGTCCTGTGGACTGTATTCAAAGGTATTATAATCAAATGTCAATAGTCATCATTGTAAAAGCTTCTGCCTGTTTGTATGATTATAGTGCGGAAATCTTTGACACCATATTTTGATTCTTAGATTCTCTCGCAGAATCCACGGGCAAGCAAATACACCTGTTTGTCAATACATGGAGTCTGGTGTTTTTCAATAAAAAGGTCAAAATGTAACGCATAGCCTTCATCTAATCTGCCCTTGTCCTGGCTAAATCTACCCCCCACCCCCCCATGTTCGTTTTCATCTCAATCTGTTCTGCTCTTTCATCAAAATCTGCCTTTCCCTCTTCTGCATCTGTTCTCTACTCTGCATCCTTCATTTCTACATTGAAGTCTTAGTCTGAGAAGTGTGATTGCACCAATCCTGCTAGCATTCCTTGTGAATGAATTACCCCTTCCTTTTGCCATCTTTGTTTGGCCCTGTAAGTTAGGGCATTCCTTCTTTCAATGACGCTTCCTGTAAATCAAAGGCACACCTATTTCTCCACCACGTTGCTGCGCCAGATCCAGTGAAGGTTGACCAGTCCCTTTTCCATTGTCCTCCTCCTTTTCTGCATATTTCCCATTAATTTCTGTCTCCCCTGCAAAAGAAACTGTCATAATAACATTCTAACAAGACTTTCTTTGTTCAATTTTAAATAGCTTTCATAACAATATGTCTGACGAGAACAACCCTGTGCAACATGGTCTGTAAAAAGGCATTGTTAATTGTACTTTTTCACGTTAACTGTGTTTTTATAGCGTTTAGCATCTAGACACTCTAATACTATCTGGAGTCAGAACTCTGGGGTCGTAGAGACATCTGGTTCTCACTGTTCGTCCTAATTTTATGTGTAATCTAATTCTCCTGGGTGTAATAAATTGATTTTCTTTTTATAAAAAGTAAAGCACTGACCGGCCATTTAGTCCGTCATCTGGCAGTACAGAGGGTGCTGTATTCTGAATGTCTAACTGCATCTCACCTCTTTAAGTAAGCCTTGGACTACCCTGGGTGCCCTTGTCCCCTGAGAGCTTGTTCGAAGAGGCTGTGAACCTGGGGCAGAATGTACCTTCACAGAAACAAAAGGGCACAATTGAATGGGCTAGCATTTACACAAATCCCTGTTAGAGCACCATGTTTTGCGCATCCTAGGCAAGGGGGTGCCATCAGGCTGTTTGACTAGCTGGACCATGTGGTGGTTGACTTGGTAATGACATTGTCACATGGGCAGGAAGCATAATAATTTAGAACTCTTTTATCACAAATACATTAGTGGACTACCCTGTCTTGCTATCCTCAGAGCCAAAAACGAGTAGGGAACACTCTAGTTGATGCAATTGGAGCATAGTGACCCCTGGGTGCCCTTGTCCCCAGAGAGCGTGTTCGAAGAGGCTGTAAACCTGGGGCGGAATGTACCTTCACAGAAACAAAAGGGGACAATTGAATGGGCTAGCATTTGCACAAATCCCTGTTAGAGCACCATGTTTTGCGCATCCTAGGCAAGGGGGTGCCGTCAGGCTGTTTGACTAGCTGGACCATGTGGTGGTTGACTTGGTAATGACATTGTCACCTGGGCAGGAAGCATAATAATTTAGAACTCTTTTATCACAAATACATTAGTAAAACAAAGCATACAGTAGCAGAGCACTGTCATTACAGATACCATAATTTTTTCCTTTTTTTTTTCTTTCATTGAGATGGCCACTAAAGGTTTCCCACTAACGTGTAGTGTTACTGACAAAAGGTACATAGTGTACCAACAATGTTTGGAGGTTGGTATTCAACAAGAATACCTAAAATTTGTACATCAGCAAGTACATCATTCTAATTTGTTCTGATCCTATAAAAAAATATTTTTCCTCTCGACCTAAATTTAGAAGAGATTGTCTTCATAATTGGCAAAGCATATTTGAAATGTTTGAACTGTTCACTCATTAGCTATTTTAGTGCAGTTTTGGAGAAAAAAAAGGAAAGAACCCTGGCATCGTACAGCCCTCCATTTCACATGTTTTTCACAGTGCAATTGTTACGCAGTTTACCCTCCTTTAATTTCAGTCGCAAAAAACAAACTGACTTTTTGACCTCTGTTTCTGAAAGCTGAGAAAATGTTGCAAGATAACCATATTTAAAAGCATTGTCTTTTCTTACTCAGTTTGCTGAGTAAGCAGGACACCCGTTGTCAATTTGCCATGGTAATCCTTTAAAATAGCTCGTTTACATGAAATCTTACTCGACATTGTGCAAGCCCTGCTAATGTGGTGCATGTTTTTTCCATTTTCGAAAGCTTTCATATTCATCTACTTTCTTTTTCTCTTAAAAAATCTTAAATACTGTCTTTTTTTTGTTTTAAAATCTAAGGAGCCGTCCAGCAGCCACTCAAATCTTCATTGTCCTTTGTATATTTCATATATATATAAAACTCTATTCCAAAGATTCACCTCAAATTTCACTTACATCCTCCAATTTAGAGATAGGAATCTGAGCAATCTGCTCAAATGTGGGTTTCCAAAACAACATAGTAATGAGAAATGCATTTCCTTAGTTTACTCATTGTCCCCTAAAATCAGTGACCTTCAATAATTGAGAAAATTATTAACCCCAGTCTCCAATCTCCCAAAATGACGAGTGTCTGTAATTCAATCAATTGCACAAGCATGCATTTAGAGCAAGGCTTGCCAACGAGTAGCTCGGGAGCTACTAGTAGCTCACCAGTTGCCTGTAAGTAGCTCTCTTTTGTGCAGCCCAGCACACTAAATTAGAAGCTTTTGCTCGGTTGAATTAATATATGTATTCCAAAATTGAATAATGGTTTATTAGGGAAAAATGTGTTTATTTTCAGAACTCATAAGCTGATTTTTGGAGAAAAATGGTTGACATTATTCAAACCTCATGAAAGTAAATGAAAAATCATCTGGCGTTGGACAAACCTAATATTACTCTTATGAACTTGGGGCCAGGAGTAATGCTGTTGGCAAACCCGCCTGATGTAATAATATGAACCCTGTTGGTAATCTGCATATGGGGGTCATTCATTTAATCCTGGCTGAAGTGGTCACTATTTCAACTTTCATAATATGAGTAGGTCAGGTCGTTTTTCATTGAACGTAAATAGCTCTCATTACAGAAGAGGTTGGAGACCCTGAATTTAGAGCAACCTCACCAAGTGAAGGTGGGGGGGTGTAGGATTAATTCGTCCTCCTGGGGATCTGATCGTACTAAGGGGGTATATCTCATAGGATATTGGCCAGAGGCATTTTAGTCAATGTTCTTTATCTAGACAGGCAATATTTGAAGCCTCCTTCTCTTGCTGTAATTCCGCCATACTGGATCCTGGGGTCGGGCCTAAGCTCTGCTCTCTCTTTTTATAATTTCCTTCTTCCATAACTCCCAGGAATCAAACATGGATTGTCTAGATCTGCACCCATGCGATTTAGCTTCTACTGTCTCTATTTTCTGAGGGTCAAAGGAGCCATATTTTTGCCAGGTATTATCCCTATCCTTTGACATGTATTTGTCCCATAATGTGCTGTACAATTATCGGAGAAATACTGTACTTTACGTATATTTCTCTACTCGGGGTACCCTCCGGGGGAGCCGGCTGACTTTCTTCCAATTTCTGAGATCAAGAGGTGTGACAACAACACCGTTCATGCAAACTTCACTAAATGCGGGCATGTTTTTCTAGTTTCTTAAAAAACGTCTCTACAAATTTCATTAAACTGGACGAATAGTCCACCTTACCCGCTTAACTTTCGTTATTTGCAAATTTCAAAATATCAAGTCTGGATAACTAAAATACCAAAAAAAAGGTGTCCTCAACAACCTTATCAAGCGGATTTACCAAGTACGGGCATGCTTTTCTACATTATCTTAAATAATATCTCTACAAATTTCAAAGGTCGGACAAAAAGTCCACACTACCCGTCTGTCTTCAATCTTTGGAAAGAGTGAAATCAAACAAACCAGACAACCAAAACCAAGTACAAACAAAAAGGTGTCGCAAATCAGCGACCCTACCAGAATCCTTTGTCTCGTTCTCCAGGTGGTCTCTTTACTGCAAAGATCGTCCAAGTCTATCGGGGGCCCGAGTCAGGACTGGAGCCACTTGCGGGTGTCTTTTTGGATGTAGTGAAGGTCGGGTGATGGCTACGAGGACGAGGGTCTTTTTCGCCTAGGCATGCCCCACCACCGTCCGTTCAACTTCCTTGTAGGGACCCCTCGACCGGGCAACCGCGTCTCTGATCGGCCCCACATTTGGGCATCAATTGGGGATTTTCTGGGTCTTTTGCGGGACCACCCAAAAGGTGCAGGGATCACCCTATAGTCCACGGGTCCGGAATACAAACTGAGACCAACGCTGGAGCCAGAGAGAAAGGATACTTATTACTATCTTATGAGCGAGAAAGCATCAACAACAGATACCCATAGCTGTCTGAGGAGGCAGTCTGATCAGTGCTTTGGTTATGCACCTTATATACCCTTCATCCCCACCCTGTGCGTGCCAGGTGAACAGTAACAAACACCAATAATTTACAGACAAATAATGATCAGTTCTGATACAATCAGCATGTGTTGGCTGTTTGGCCCCTGCAGGGCATAGGTGAAAAAGACATGATTATATGTCAAACAAAGGTTAATCTGATAAGCACAGAGGGTAGGCGAAAAGCATGTTTGTACAAATAAGTCTGCAAATGGTAGTTTGTTTTGACCCCTGCAGGGCGTAGTGTACAGGGTGAGGACGATAAACATCTGGGAAACTCCAATCCCGACTGGTTGAGCATGGGCTCATCAGTTTGTGGCAGGCCAAAACATGAACAGGGTGTGAGTGTCCGTGCAGGAATGTGGCAGGTCAAAAGTGGAGCTCCAGAGTGTTCCAGAGAGGTCAGTCATGAAGGGTATAGCACAAAATGGCTGAGTGAATGGCAAGATAACATATATACTTTTATACAGAGTACAAAATGGCTGAGCGAGTGTCAAGATAAAAAGTCTATTTTCCATAACACCATTATAGTTGGTATGCCAATTAATTGCAGTAACTTTCAACTCTAGAGGAGTGTTAGTTGTTGCTATTGATGCAGATGCTTTAGTTATGTATCAATTTAAATTCCTAATTGTGTCTGTGGGATTAAAGGGAATGGATAAAAAAGTGTATTATTCTATTGTTTTGTTGTCCTAGTACACTATATTAGTGGGTGACAGTAACATTGTTAGAGAACACAGTTGTATCTATTTTAAATCCATGCTGATTCCGGCTGAGTCAGTGGATCCAGCTACTAGGGATATCAATTAAGACTGTTATGCAAGTCATGCAAATTATGGTGAAGATTCACATACTGTGTCCTGCCAATGAGTGCAAGAAAATGTTTTATTGGTGTTTTTGATTTGTAATGACAGAGTTGGATACTTCAGATTATGTGGGTTCTGAAATTTTAACTTAAGACCAAAATTTAAGATTGACTGAGACAAAATCCTAACTTTAGTACTCCTAAATGCCTTCTGTGAATACTGAAAGTCGTAAAGTTAGGATTTTGTCTCAGATTACTTTTGTGAATCGGGCCCATTATATTTAGTGTCTAAGTGGTTGGAGGTTGGTGAAAGAGTGAAAAGATAGCGCAGTGATCAGAGCCACTCAAAATAGAGCTGCTGTGCCAGGATGAGAAATGCTCCCACCTTGTCCATTGACAGAGTTGAGGCACTGGACACTCCAGAAGCAGGCCAGGACCCCAGCGGGAGAAAGAACCTTCTCACCAATTGCCTTGGTGAAGAAACGTGGAGGACTGAACTCAGGGTAAATGATAGCAACACGATCTGACAATCAAGCTCCGTCCCTCCGCCCTGCCATGAACCTCGACACAGTGGCGTAACACAGGACCCCGCAGCCCCCGCAGCCCCCGCAGCCCCCGTGGTGCGTGTCCCCAGAGTTGTAGGCCACCCCCTCAGGACAATACTCTGATATGAGAGCTCCTGATAAAATCCAGAGCAGGCCCCTGCATGCCCCTTGCAGGGGGCCCCCCTCAAATTTCGTTATGCCACTGCCTCTACAATTGCTTGTCTGTAGTGTTGCGACGCTGTGTTCTAGAGTTATTTTAAGGTATGTGTTGGGAAAATGATTTTAAACAGTGTAGCCCAAGGATTATTCTTAGTAAAACCAGCCTCCCACTTTTGTTTCCATTTCAAAAGCACGGAAGTGAGATCTCATGGTCCCTTTTCCAGTTACCTTGCCTCAACGGCCATCTAAAGCTTAAGAGAGATAAAAAGGAGGAAGGGAGGACAAGACATCAAAGATGCGACATTTGAAGCCAGAATTCATAGCCTTCCTACAAAAGTGTCCAAAGTAGTGGCTCTACAAGCCAACACAGGCAGGAAAATTCAGCCAATGACTGAAGTATGATTTTTTTAATGAAACTTCAATGGAGTTCATAAGTGCATCATTTGATTTTAAAAAGAGGAAGGGGTTTAGAAATTATTTTAGGATTTGGGTTGCTTCCTCCTTTGGGCTGTAGCAGACCAGTTTTATTGGTGCCTATGTTTGTTAAAATTGCAAAGAACTTGCACCGAACAAGAAATTTTGTACAAGAAAGCAGCCGAGCCCAGAAAAAGCTTTAACGATGGTTTGAAGCAGATCATTGCTAATCCCTTACTGATTTGAAATGCATGGATTTCTAATCGAAGGGAAAGTCCAATACATTTGTTTGACCTCCAGGTAGAGATATCAATAACGTTTTTGACAAGGTGGTCTTCCACCCAGTGAAGGGACTACAGCTTCTGACCATTGGATAACTGATTCCATATTTGCTCTATATTGAGCCTGGGCAAAGCACTATGCTACACTCGTGAAGTTTGCGAAGTTTGCGCTACTTCGCACTACGCGAATTGCAGGTAGCACAGTGCAAACACGCGTAGCATAGTGCAGCGGTCATTTTTTGCTTGCTCGCGGTCCTCAACGTCAAGTTGGCGACTGCGAGCAAGCAAAATGACATCCTGGAGAGACTTTTTCCTCGTTCACGATCAGCAACATCAAGTTGCCGATCACGGGCGTGGAAAATAAATCTCCCGGCGAGCTTCTCAACGCGGGGAGGTCAGGTTTCTCGCTCGCGAAGAGAAACTACCAATCCGCGTTGAGAAAGTTGCCGCTCGAGTAAAAATCTACTCGAGCGGCAGTAAAAGACAGCTCTCACTGTGCAAGATGCCATTTTCAATGATTGCACAGTGCGGACAAGCATCCGGCACTGTGCAATCATCGCTAACAGCGCACTACGCAGTTCGCATAATGCTACGCGTAGTGCGAAGTGCACTTCGCGTAGCTACGCGCATCGCTACTTCGCAAACTACGCCCAGGTTACTATATATGCATCTCCCACATTGGACAACAAGACAATTCTCAGTCTTGACAAAAAATGTATACTACGTATACGCAACGTGCTCCACCTCCGTACAGCTACCCGTCACTGTGTTATAAGACTAGAACTAAGTTTAAGATCTCTTATATCACTCCATTACAGAAGCACCATAAATGAATTCTGTGATTGTGCAGAAGCGGATCCAACATCACTAAAACATCTAATTTATCAGGAAGTAAGAAAAACTACATACAAGGACTCAGAGTTTCCATCTTTACCTGCAAGCTCAGAAAACTATGATCTACCTGATCCACAGACACTGGTGCAAATTAATCGATTATCCCAGAAAATCCTACTCTGTTGTATCTTCTCTCTCAGAGGGACTCTGACCTGGCACAGGCCAAAGAACACAATCACAGGGGCTTAGTTTTTTATACCTACTCTTTACAGTCAAAAATACTTAGGGTAAACTTTGCCTGGTTATGTTAAAATTACATTTTTAAGGTTCAGATTGTTTTATATCCCGATTTATACATTTGAAGGGAAATGGAACCCAGTTTTTAAAGATAAAACTGCGTGTCGACTATGTGAGCATACAACCGAATCCCTTCTGCACATTTTATGTTTCTGCCCTAGACTGTTGCATTTAAGGAAAAATCATGTATGCCCCATGTTCAACAAGGCAAAATTCAAATCAACTGTGGAAGCTGTCAGGTACTGTTTTAGCGTTAGTGAAGATAGTGAAATAATAATGTGAACAACATTTTTAGATCAGGCTTATAAATCCCAATCTGTATGATGTTATTCTCTCATCCAGATATATCCTGCTTTATCTCTTTTGTATTTGTATTTAAGCAAACTATTTGTATACAACCTACATCAAATGATATGCTTTTGCACATATTGGGCACTTACACTACTACATATCTAAGAAAAGTCAGCTAGTAAATCAACCAAGATTGATGGAAGAGGCCACTTGAGACTGTGAAATTGTCCAGGACCAGAGCCGGACTGTGAACCAAAACCGCCCCCGGCAAAGTGCTCGGTAGACCCCCGGGGGGAGATCTGAGCTCTTTGCCGGGGCCAGTTTTCGGGCGATTTTGTTGCAGGGACGATTTTGCAGCTTTGCTGCATAAACAGCCCTGTAACAAAACTGGCCCCCAGGGGCCCAAAACCGGCCCCCATCCTTGCGGTGCACTGGGGAATTGCCCGGTGCCCGCAACGGCCAGTCTGGGACTGTCCGGGACAATAGTGAAATAATAAGGCTAGTAATGTTATTGGTTGAGATTTATAAAGCATGTCTTCCATTACACTTTGCTTGATCATGCATGTAGCAAGATTCATGCAAACAGCTCCTATATACTGATTGCAAATTAAAAGTCTGTAGATTTGTGTACACTTCCTAAAAATGTGTATTTTGGAAATGGCATTTGGCCAGGAATGTCCATGAGATTTACCGTTTAATCCACCTGCCACTGTGATATTTTTAATAGTAGTAGTGCAATAATATGCCAATTAAACTTTTAGATCAGGCGCACAAATCATTAACTCTGTGATTTAATTATTTTGTCCACACTCTGAACTGTATTGATCAGAGTTCATATGCAAAGAAACTGTTTGCTTTTATGCCTTGATTTTATAACACTATCATTTTCGAAATGATTCACCCATTTTCCAAAACTTGTATTGACCGTGATGTTTTATACCTTTTATTGTAATCTTTTTATTGATACAATAAACATATCTATTACTTACAATGGGTAAGAGCTGTTCCCTCCAGATTATTCTCTATTTTCCTAGTGATGTTAGTTCCATAATTCACCAGAGCATACTGTATATGGTATTCCCCCACTTTCAAAACTGACCATAGAAGCTCAGAGCGAGCAGAGGTCCCACCTCCCACCGTCACTGGGAGCTAGTGAAGAATGTCTGAAGTAGTTCCGGCCCAGCAGGGTCTCCACAGCCTCCCAGGTTGCGAGGTAACTGATCAGTGGAGAGAGCTACTAGAAGCAATGTATAAAACCCAGAGCAAGGGTGACCCAGAAAGCCACAGAGAGAAATGGGACTTAATGCTTCTGCTGCCAGCAAGTAAGCCCCTCTTTCTCTGTAGCAGGAGTTCTCTATGTAAATGTGTTCTCCTATAGCCAATGTGACAACTTATACCAGGTCATCTGTGAGCTAGGCTCCTTAATTATAATAATAATGCAGGCAAGGCACCTGGGCATCTGTCTGTCTGAGTCTTTATTCTGTTGCTAGAGCGAGATATTGTCATTTTTTAGCCCCCCCCCCTCCCTCCTCTGGTCGTGTGTGGCACCGGGGCTGAGACAGCTTCCCAGGCACACACACAGGCACACCAGAGTACTTCACATAGTATGAGCACAACGTGACATTCACCCTTCTCCATTTCAAAAATGTTTACCCCGCTATGCCCAAGAACTCTCAGAGTCAGAACATGTTGTCTAGGGCGTACCCTTTTATTCACATCAAACCAAGTAATTCTTCACAGACCAATATGAGAAAACCACCCTGTCTGGATATATACAATTATTCACAGCATCACGCTTTAGCCACATCAACTTGTCAAAGGCATTAAGTAAATCAGGCACGACATTACTTAAACTCCAGTTTTGGCCATACACTTTAGCGGCAACAACATGTCAAAGGCAGTAAAAAAATTAGGCAAAAAATGTACTACTCAGTTCATACATTGCGGGTTAGGGTAGTAGAGTCCAGGACCACCATCAGGTCGGTCCACCTTTTCCACCTACCCTCAGCACACGTGGATCCTACCCCCTCCTAACCCGTAGGAGGCTCAGTCACTTGGCGCAACTAATGGCGCCCCTCCCTTAGGCTCAGGGGCACCTGTTCAGGTCTTTAAACAACCATTTGCTAGTTAATTAGGCTCTGTTTTTTTTCACCCCTTCTTAGAGCCCCTGCATCTCCACTCTGCCTATTCCTGTACAGCATCGGATTGGCAACACGGCACTTGGGCAATGCCCGAGGGGCCGGTGCTGAGTTCTAGCTGTGGACTGCTTTTTGGGGCAGTCTGGAGGGTAGATTTGGGCGCTGTCACTGCTGTTCAGTTATAGCCAGCAGCACAGTGGGTGCCTGAGTTGCCTTTCTGGAAGTAGATGGGTGCTCATTAACTCACGTTTAGCAACAGGCAGAGGTGTCACTTCCTTTCTCTTGCAGGGCCGGCCCATTAATGTATGCATACCCAGCGGGACAGGGGGCCTGAGCAGAAGGGACCCCACTTCTTTTCTTGTGCGTTGTTTTGAGGAAAGGCAATATGCAAATGTGGCCCACTTTTTTTAGTGTGCCCGGGCCGATTTTGAATCCCAATCCAACCCTGTTACTGGAAGAATTAGCCCCCCCACCCCTGAAATCTTTTCTTACCCCGCCCCCCCTGAAATGTATCTCTAGTTGCGCCTCTGGTTGTCACCAATGCAATAAAATGTGATTTTGCTATATTTGGGACCAGGCCCGGTTCTAGAGGGTGGGCCGGGCGGGCCAGGCCCACCCAAACATGAGCCTGGCCCACCCAAACATGAGCCTTGGCCCGAGACTTGATGTGAGCAGTCCCCCCCCCCCCCCCCTCCAGTGTTCAGGCTGGCTCTCCTGATCGGAATTTGAGAGGCTGCTGCAGCCTCTGCACAGCCCAGCACAGATTATTGCGGCCCATTGTCACATATAGAATGACAATGGGCCAAACCCAGCAGTCTCAGCATGTGGTGGGTAAGTAAGTAAGTAAGTTTATTGACATAGTTAATTAAAACCATTGCAAAAGGTTACACTATAAAATTCATAATCCGTGATTAAAAACATTTTAAGAATTAGAATAAAATACTGCATCGTGATAATACATGGTCAAATTACGGTATTTGGAGCAGTCAATGGGTCACGCGTGCTTGGATATCATGGCGAGATTGTCTCTGCTTGTTTCGGTTAAGTTCCCGCCATAGCTCCTTGTCCACTTCCGGTAGCTGTTTCACACGCAGTCAGAGAAGAGACTTTAGCCCCATTTTTTTGTTCGGCCATCCTTAGATATTTTACCAGTCTGTAATTTAATTGGATGTTCGCTGGGTTAAAGCAGGCCAGCACTGCTTGCCTTCTGGTGCGGATCCCTTTCTGGTTGAATGAATCTTTTAGAAATTGAGACCGTACTTGACGCAGTTCTTCACATAGGCAAATTACGTGCAGAATGTCACCATTCTTGTTGTTACACAGTCTGCAGGCAGCTTGGCCTTTGGTCCTCAACCATGGTGGTAAATGTTGAGTACATGGTGGTGGGAGCTCCTGCCCTGGCCTTAGGGCGGAGGTCTTCAAACTGTGGGGGTCCGTGGCAGCAAACCCCATGAGGGCGCAAAAGCCTCTTTAAGTACTTAAGAATGAAAATCGCCTGGAAGAGCAACTTTGTTTTTTTTTTTTTTGCGTTTCCAGGCTATCTTCATTTACATGACAGTTGAAGTTTTGTGAAAAGTAAGGCAGCTGTGATCCTGAACCTTGGGGTCGCAAAGTCAACAGCTTTGCTAAAAACAGCACAATATTTTATAAGTATTTTGCTGTATTTACACGTTCAGCAACTGCACTTAAAATAATGCTCACTCCTACAAGTAAGTAATGAGGTGTTAAATAAATGCACATTAAACTAATTGATGGGACACACATCTTCACATTATGAAACTTGGTTAATGTGATCCCCGAAGATGTCTGTATGAGAACAGAGTCACAAAATTGAATCCAGGATGGTCCCGTGTATAATAGTGATATGTGTATTTATATAGTTTTACGGTCCCAGCATGTAACAAAAAGCAATGTGAATATGTAGGCCATTATTCTAAAATTGTAATAAACACTGTATAACATAGGTTGCCACACAATGATTGAGTTTGTGATCAGGGCCAATGGAATTATGTGGCAGGGGAGCACCAAAGACAAATTATACAGTATAATGCAGCACATTTTTACTAGTATAAGTTAATTATTTTGAATTTTTTTTTACTTGGTAGTACTGTCTGGGCAAAGATTTCACCTCATTAGTATCAATTTAACAGCCAAATACAGAAATAAGCCACTGAAAGTTGGCCAGTTACCATTTGAAAAGGGCTTCCAATGCGTGCAAACATGTTGCCATGTTTTTTAGTAACTTTTGATCCATTTGAGCTTCAAACAATTGCTTTTTAAATCTGCATGTTATACTGCAGGTGGGGGATTATGTGGCAAATACATAATTATGTGAAAAATGTCACAGCTGCAGAATCTCATAATTCCAGCAGCCCTGTATAAGATAAAACAAGTGCTTTCAAAGTGCTTCAAACAAGACTTTCGCACTGGTGCTAAAGCCGGCCCTGTCATGCCTTTTCGTTTTTTTGTTTATTTAATTAGCAGTAAGGTCATGAGTGCACAAAGACTGTTTGGTTGGCCTTCTGGGTTTGCCCAAACTAGTTATGCCCACTCTGTCCTTCTCCATAAAACATAAAGGCTGCATTGGCTACAATGCAGCCTGCATGGAGAACATGGCCTCCACATAATCCCCTGGCTGGGCGGCGGCCCGACCAATCACAACGCTGCTTGCAGCGTTGTGATTGGCTTTGGGGAGGAAGCCTGGCTGCTTGCATCCTGTTTCGAGGAGCGGAGAAGACATGGGACCCGGCCGGCGGAAAAGTAAGCTACATTTTGTAATGATAGTTATTATTAAATTACCCCCCCCCCGTGACCCCCCTGCCTCCTCGTCCCCCCCCCCCCTGAGTCATGCTGGCCGCGACTGCCGCAGTGGCCCACCCGACTGCACCATTGGCCCACCCAAATAAAAATTCCTGGAGCCGGGCCTGTTTGGGACAGAGCCATCTTGCAAACACACTCAAACTTTCTGCCCACTCACTGGACTAGCACGTGAGTCCTCTTTTGTTTTCAGATATACGTTTCTGCGCCACATAACAACACACAATGTCGTGCCTAATACGGGCTATAGTCAGCGGGTTCAAGGCTTGGGGAACAAATAGCGTCACAAGCATAAGTAACCCCAAACCATCTCACGGTCGGAGCTGCCAACTCAAGAGCTGGGGAACCAGGTTCAAGTCTCGGCGTCAGCTCAACATCCTGTGATTCTGGGCAAATCACATAATCTCCCTGTGCCTACCAAAAATGAATGTGTCCTTGTGCAATATAACTGGTGTTCATGTAAAGCGCCCCAATACCCTCGGGTCGATATTCCCGCTCCATAAAACGGCAAAAAAACAAAAGGCTGGCTGGAACGTTCTCCTCCAAACTCTGCATCTCGCCCCTGTGCCCTGCCCTGATATGCCCTTCTCTATCATTCACAGGACACGTAGAATAAACATTATCCTGTCAAGTTGTACAAAGCAAACTTCCCAAGGCTTCTTGTTACTGCAGCCAAGAAAATGATTCCCAGTCTCTCGCCCACATAATATATATCATAATCACTTCATTTCGTTTCAAATTTTCCTGGTGGGAGGCCTTTCTGGGTTTCACCACCGAGTGCTGCAAAGCTTGACCCTGCTAACAGTCCCCCATAAACAAAAGGTGCCTCCCTAAGGAGGGCAGGGGCGGGGCAGAGAGCACAGAGTTATGGGCTGGTAGGGCCGGGGCATGCTTTATGCTTTGTTTTGTTTATATAGAAGCCTATCAGCAGCAACCCTTTTATCTGAAAAGTGTATACATTACAAATTCCTATTTGTAAACTATCTTGAATCGTAGCTTGGGGCTGTCGCCTACTTGTTCAGCTCTCCACTGCTGTGATAAGCTCCCCACTTTTCCTAGAATTATAAAATTAATATGGTTTTGTAAAATTTACTCTGTCCATGCAGGTCACTCTCTTTTTATTTAATGTCAAACGGCTTATTTTATTGGTCGTAAACAGACCACAGTTTATAAACTGCTGTGCTTTGTTACTTCACTTAGTACAAATGTTCAAATCTGGTGAAAACCGGGAAGTGTGGCTTAACTTGCAGAATGGCTGCATGATAGCAGAGCTCCTCCTCTCCCAGGATAATTCTCTCTAAATAGTGCAATAGTGCAAAAAGGTATCTTGGAGGGTACTAGACATAGGGAACTAATAGGAAGTAGTACGGGAAAGAGGCTAACGTTTTTTTCCAGTTTCTGCTTTCCTACTGGATTCACGTGTGAGCTGCCCTTTGAAGCTGGGACTGATTTGCGATGTTGCCTTGGGAAGGGGCCTTTGTGTGCGCTAAAGTGGATCCTAGGAGTACTTCGTTTACCTTCTTCTCCATGGGGACCATTGGACAGCCATACTGAGATCTCGCTGTGGTGCCTTGCCTTGGGGGGGATCTCTGTTTGCCCTTAATGGGGGCTTTCTCTGAGGATACCGGCAGAGATGATCTAGCAGTATTGACCGGCCTTTCAGGGCAGAGGGGCTTGTTTGCCTGAACACAGCCGTCTTGCTGTCATCAAGGTTGACAAAGGTTCCATTTGGGGTTGGAGTAGAGCTTGCTTGCCGCCGAGGCTGGCAGCAGCATTCTGAGCCAACTCCATGCTCATCAATTAAGCTACCGCATTTTCAGAACCGTCCTTAAACAGTCATTTCAGTCCTGGATCCTACATCCACAACCTGGTTGAACTACGTGGATTCAGAGTCTCCCTGCCTTCCCCCTACTAGGCAGGATTCAACCTTCCTGGAATATTGGTCTATCACGTTTCGCTCTCTCTTCTCATGCTTAGTTCCATATTTTTGAGGAAGGTGGGAGTGGCTGGTGGGCAAGGGTGGGGTCAGACCAAGGAGGAGATCTGTGAACTGGTGCTTTGGAAGATAAGGGGGATTCTGTGCTTGAGCTGGGTGAACTGCTGGAGAACAAATTCAATGTCCCTGAGTCCCATGAGGGCCACAACTTGTTCAGGAATGAACCGGTGTTCTGCCACCCATCATCAGAACTAGAAGACATCCCTTGAAATCTTTTCAAACACTAACGAAAATGTCACCTAAGAAGACTTATGCCTCATTCGGTATATACTTGCTGCTTGATACAGAAAACTGTGGTGATTGGAAACATATTTGGATAATGCCATCTGCCCAGCCGGATATTGGAGTGCATAGTCCCTTATGGTTCAAACATGGCTAATTGATTCAACTCTTATTCTCTTATATCCCACATCCTCTTTCAAGGCCTGTTAATGCACTATTTGATTTTGTTTATCATATTTCAGTTAGGCAATGATATTTGGGTTAAACCTTTAACCTTCAAACTCACCCAACTCTAATACCCGCACACAAAAAAAGTCTTAGTGCATGGCAGCACATCACCAGTTAACACTGCTGGTGATTTTCTTATGATGATCTCACACTTCAAACAATCCATTGAAGTTCATTTTTTATAACCAACTATATAACACACTCCTCAACCATCAAGCAGCAGAGTTGCTGCCTCTGATAATCTTTGCAATTGGCGTACAACTGTGCAATGTTGATCGCATGCTGAAAGAATACAGTGGTGTGTTTAACGGCATAGGATTCTCAAAAGGGAGCAAATCTAGCTTTGCATTTTTATCTTACCGTCCCATGCGGGTAAGAGCAGTGCAGTAGGGCCGGGTAGGGGGATTTCGACGGACGATGACCAGGGAAAATTGATTATTTTTTTAATTTTCCCTGGTCATCGGCTATAGAAATATCAGACCCTTAAACACTAATCCCCTTGTTTCAAGCTCAGCATCCGAGCCATCCCCATGGACCAAAAACTGATACTGCAGCTGTGGGAATATTCCTTTGACATAATCAACACACTACCCAACCAAGGCAATTCGGCAGACTGCCTTTCACAATCAATCAATCAATCAATCAATCAATCAATCAATCAATCAATCAGAGTACTTGTAAAGCGAGCTACTTACCCGTGAGGGTCTCAAGGCGCTAAGGGGAGGGGGTGCCGCTAGAGCCAGGTCTTGAGGAGTCTTCTGAAGGTGAGTAGGTCTTGGGTCTGCCGTAGGTGGGTAGGGAGGGTGTTCCAGGTCTTGGCGGTGAGGTAGGAGAAAGATCTGCCGCCGGAGGTTGTTCGTTGGATACGGGGAACAGCGGCGAGGGCGAGGCTGGAGGAGCGGAGCTGGCGGGTGGGGGTGTAGAAGCTGGGTCTGCTGTTCAGGTAGGCTGGTCCGGCGTTGTGGAGTGCTTTGTGTGCGTGGGTGAGGAGCTTGAAGGTGATCCTCTTGTCGACGGGGAGCCAGTGTAGGCCTCTCAGGTGGGGGGTGATGTGGCTGCGGCAGGGGATGTTGACGATCGGTCAGGTGGAGGCGTTTTGGATGCATTGTAGTCGTCGTAGGTGTTTGGCTGGGATTCCTGCGTAGAGTGCATTGCCATAGTCCAGTCTGCTGCTGACGAGGGCCTGTGTCACCGTTCTTGTTTCGGTCGGGATCCACTTGTAGATCCTGCGGAGCAGGAGGAGGGTGTTGTAGCAGGAGGAGGAGACGGCGTTGACCTGTTTAGACATGGAGAGGGAGGAGTCGAGAATGAATCCTAGGTTGCGTGCATGGTAGGTGGGTGTCGGTGCTGTTCCCAGTGTGGTCGGCCACCAGGAGTCGTCCCAGGCTGAGGCGGTGGGTCCGAGGATGAGTACCTCCGTCTTGTCCGAGTTCAGCTTCAGACGGCTGTTCCTCATTCAGTCGGCGACGGCCTTCATTAAGCCTCGTGGAGGTTGGTTTTGGCTGTGTGCGGGTCCTTGGTGAGGGAGAGGATGAGCTGGGTGTCATCAGCGCAGGAGATGATATTGAGGTCGTGTTGGCGGGCCACTTGTGCGAGGGGGGCCATGTAGACGTTGAACAGCATCAGGCTGAGGGATGAGCCCTGGGGGACACCACAGGTTATGTCGGTAGGCTCGGATCGGAAGGGCGGGAGGTGGACGCTCTGGGTTCTGCCGGAGAGGAAGGGTGTGGTCCAGTCAAGGGCCTTCTCTTGGATTCCGGCTTCTAGGAGGCGTGTCTTTAGAGTGCGATGGCAGACCGTGTCGAAGGCGGCTGACAGGTCCAGGAGGATGAGGGCTGATGTTTCGCCGTTGTCTCGTTGGCGCCTGATGTCGTCTGTGGCGGTGATGAGGGCTGTCTTGGTGCTGTGGTTTTGTCCGAACCCGGACTGGGACGGGTCCAAGATGTTGTTGTCTTCCAGGTGGCGGGCCAGTTGCATGTTGATGATTTTCTCGATGACCTTCACCGGGAACGGGAGCAGGGAGATGGGCCTGAAAGTTCTTAAGGTCCTTGGGGTCCGTCTTGGGCTTCTTGAGGAGGGCGTTGATTTCGGCGTGTTTCCAGCTTTCTGGGAATGTCGCTGTTTCGAAGGAGATGTTGATGACCTTCCGTAGTTGGGGTGCGATGGCAGAGTCTGCTTTGTTGAATATGTGGTGTGGGCACGGGTTTGACGGAGATCCTGAGTGGATGGAGTTCATGACCTTGAGTGTCTCGTCGACGTTGACGTTTGACCAGGAGGTCAGGCGGTTGGCGCTGGTGGTGTTCACAGGGGAGGTGGGGTCTGGCGTGGTAAGGGCGGTCATGGTGTTGAAGCGGTCATGGATGTCAGCGATCTTGCAGTGGAAGAAGATGGCCAGTGAGTTGCACAGTTCTTGTGAGGGCGGTATGTCGTTGGCGTTGGTGCTGGGGTTGGAGAGTTCCTTTACAATGCTGAAAAGGTCTTTGCTGTCATGTGCGTTGTTATCCAGGCGGTATTTGAAGGAGGATCTCTTGGCTAATCTGATGAGGTGGTGATGTCTGCGTGTGGCCTCCTTGTGGGCTGCGTGGTTGTCCGGAGTGCGTTCGTGGAGTCATATCTTCTCCAGTTTCCGGCATGCGCGTTTGGAGGTCTGCAGCTCATCGGTGAACCAGGTGGCTCTCTTGCTGGCATGGTTGTTGGAGGGTTTCTTGAGTGGGCGAGGGTGTTGGCCCAGTCGTCTATCCACTGTCTGAGGTTGCGGGCTGCGGTGTCTGGGCTGGTGGGGTCTGTGGGTGGGTTTTGGGCGAGGGTGGTGATCAGCTGGTCTTCAGTGACTTTGCTCCAGCAGCGGCGAGGTAGCTGTTGGGTGCGGTGGTGCGTGGTTGATTTATTGAAGGTGAAATGGATGCAGCGGTGGTCAGTCCTGTGGAGTTTGGTGCTGTGGTCGAAGGTGACGTAGGTGCCTGTGGAGAAGACGGGGTCCAGCGTGTGGCCAGCGGCGTGGGTGGGTGCAGTGACATGTTGTCTGAGGCCGAGGTTGGCGAGGTTGGCGAGTTTGGCGATCAGGGTGGTGGAGTTGGTGTCATTGTTGTTCTCACAACACCCCCAGAGAAACGAGAGAGGAGGCAGAACAGATCACTGAAACAAAAAAGCATGCTCGAATTATAATTTGCACCTAAAAACGACATTCAATCACGCTGGCCAAACAAGAAAACAGAGTCAAAATCCAGAAAGCCATCGCAGAATACGTCTCAGACAACGAGACACCAGACATAGACCCCAGTACTTTGTGGGAGGCACTCAAAGCAACTATCAGAGAAGTACTAATAGAAATAAAAGCGAGGAGAGACAGAGAAGCGAGAGCTCAGCTAGCTCTGCTAGAAAAAGACATCAAAAGGCTGGAAACACAACACATTGGAGACACTACAAATCAAAACACACTTACAGAACTCACAAAAAAGAAATATGAATTCAATAGAATATTTAGCGAACATGCAGGGCTATGGATAAAAAAATACAAAGAGATCAACCTTTGCGAAACAAATAAAGCAGGAAAATCACTGGCATCATACCTCAAACGCAAACAAAGACAACACAACATCACATCAATCACAGACACCACAAGCAAAACACACACCCATCATAAAGACATCGTACACACCTTCAAGGAATTCTATAAGGAGCTGTACAACAAGGATGAGGAGCTAGACACAAAGGGAACAAAATCCTATCTAGAGAATCTAAAACTACCGAAAATAAAGACAGAAGAAGCGAAAGCGCTAGGCCAAGACTTCAAGACCTTTGAGGTCAAGACAGTCATTAAGTCACTAAAAGAGAACAAGGCCCCAGGACCGGATGGCTACACAGCGCCATTCTACAAATCCTTTCAAGAACAAATAGCACCGACCCTAACAAAAGCCTACAATCACTGTGGAGGTGTAGGGGAATAGACAGCAACAATATCACAGGCCAACATTATAGTCATACCAAAGGAGGGTAAAGACCCACAATGGCCAAAAAACTACCGACCAATATCACTCATAAACCTCGCCTGCAAACTATATGCCAAAATATTAGCAACAAGGCTCAGCAGAGTGCTTCCATAGCTAATAGGCAACATACAGGTAGGGTACATGAAAGGCCGAATGACCAGACTCCTCTGCCAAGTCATAGAACACTGCTCGAACTCACACAATCCAGCAGTCACAATAACGCTGGACCCAGAAAAGGCCTTCGACAGAGTGTCCTGGCACTTCCTAAGGGAATGCCTACAGGCATACAACCTGGGAGAAATGTTCGCCAAAAAAGTCATGGCCCTGTACAAAAGCCCAAAAGCGCAGATCGCCATCAACGGTACAACCTCAGCCCCATTCGGCCTCCAAAGAGGGACCAGGCAAGGCTGCCTTCTATCCCCACTGCTGTTCTTACTAGCTCTAGAACCACTGATCAAGGACATCCTCACCAACAAGAACATAGCAGGCATATCCATCAATAATATCACGGCCAAGCTGGCGGCCTACACGGACGACATGTTGATCATTACAGAAGATCCAACAGAATCCATACCAGTGTTCATGAGCACCATTGACACTTACGCTTCCCACTCCGGGTACAAACTAAATAGAGATAAGTCAGAGTGCATGCCCATGAATGTACACGCAACCAGAGAAACACTAGGAGACTCGGGGTTGGCGTGGCAAACGCAATCGATCAAATACCTAGGAATCAACTTCGGGAAGAACCTAGGAATCACTCTCGAACAAAACGAGGATAGTACACTGAAAAAAGATAAAAGGCCTGTTGGAGAACTGGTCGCCCAAATTTATCACCTGGTGGGGAAGAATAGAAACAGTCAAAATGATGGTCACACCAATAGTTAACTACCTGGCCAGTATGCTTCCCCTAGCACTAACAGATGAATTCCATAAGAAAATAGACCATGCACTGAACAAATTCATTTGGAGAGACAAAAAACCAAGAATAGCCCTAAAAAACTAAGATTTAGAAAAGAGCTAGGAGGTCTCAATGTTGCTGACCTGAGAACATTTCAGACAGCCTGTATAGCCAGGCAAGGGCTGCACTGCGTAATACAAAACCAGAAATACACACCGACCTGGCTATCCCTAGAGAGAGCCATCCTCGAAAACTCAGACCCCCTAACTCTCCTCACAGCCAATAAACAGTCACTAAAAAGGAACCCAATATTCAAGGTAACAAAACTGGCCCTCCTTAAGGGAGACCATAAACTAGAGATAAGCCTCAAAAACTCGAAATGGGTGGCACTCTGGGCAAATCCTCAGATAAAATACAGAGGCAAACCCCTTGAGATAAGAACGTGGAGGACACTAGGCCTCTCACACCTGGCACACCTGGAAGAGAAAGGCAAACCCCTCACTTTCAATACCATAAAGAGTAGGTTCGGCCTCCCAGAGGAGGAACTATACAACTTCCTGGCCATTAAAACGGCAATCACAAAAGCAAACCTAAGTAGACTGACCCCCTCAATTTTCCAATTTATAGAAAACCTAAACAAGACTGAACACCATGTATCACACCTTATAAACTCCTCCGCCCAACTTCCTCAAAACTCATCGATAAAAACAAACGCTATTGGGAAACCCAGACAGGTAGAAATCTCACAGAGCAGGAAACGTCTACCATGTGGTCTTCCCCTCCGCAAAACATAATATCACCAGTACTCGCGCAAACAAAATTCTGGTTATTGCACCAAGCACACTGGACCCCTGCACGTCTAGCGAAACTAGGCCTAAGAGAGAATAGCCAATGTTGGAACTGCAATAATGCAACAGGTGACCTAGCACATCTAATCCTCCAATGCAGCAAGGTCAAAAAATGTTGGGATAAAGTGTTCAACTTTACCAACCAGACACTAGGCTGCACCTTCAAAAGAGAGTTCTGCACTCTAACAACAGCACACCTTAACACCGATATTAACACACAACAAGACAGAAACCTTCTCGACTTCCTCCTAACGAGCGCCACATAGATCGTACTAGCCAAATGGAAAGACACCTCCAAGCCCACCTTCAAAGGGTGGCTAAACTGGGTAACGTTCTTAAGAGGAGCCGAGAACACAGCACTAAGATACACACCCCGGAGGAAACCCAACAGAGAGATGTGGTCTCCACTAGATAACACCCTAGATCCGTTCAAGCCACCGTGGACAACACAAGCATCGACAACCAGGCACGAGGCTGCACGCCGATCTTCAACCAGCCGCCAACACCTATATGTTATATGTTCATGTTATATGTTTAGGAACAAGCACAGGGCCAACAGTGCAGGTCCGATGCAACGTTGTCACGAAAACTAATAGCCCACTGGGACATGTAACCAACCACCCAACAACTACAAACTAAACGCTCATTACGTTCTTTATGTTCTATAAAAGAATAACCGATGTGATCTATTAGCCACAAATGTTACATGTCTTTATTTGTATGTACCATGTTAATGAAAACACAATAAAAATATTATTAAAAAAATATATATAAATATATATATATTGAACTGGTGCACATGCACCATGATGAGGCTGTGAAATGGATGGTGGATGTTGCAGTGCATAAACTTTGAGCATAAGAATGAAGACCGAGATTTATCAAGCCTTTGTCTTGTCTCTGAACAAGGTGATGCAAGGATAACGCAAAGACTTCAGTAATATGTGCAAAGCTGCGCAAGGGATGATTTGAGATGCCTTGAATAGCTATGTAAAAAATGTAATGCAACGCAGCCACTCGCGCTGCGTTGTGTTACATTTAAAGCTCGGAGGCATTCCGTGGATGAAACATGGGCATTCCTGTGCATTTACCCATTGATCTGATGCAATCCCAGATTTACTGACATCTGTAAGCATAGGATTGAGCCAAAATAGCACGCCACCCCAACCATGGTGTAATGAGTAGAAAATATTTTTCTCCTCATTATTTCCTCTTTCTAAGTAGATGCATTGCACATCAGGCATGGAAAGAAGAAAATAGATCTAAGGATTGTTTTGTGCAGGAACACAGGCACCCTTGCAGGATGGTGCATGGTTGCCTATTTCACTAGGCAGCACAGTTTGCCAACCACAAGGAGAGAGCAGAAATGTACAGTATCTTTGTAAATATGGACCCTTTTTGCGCGCTGCTTTTCAAGAAACAGAGCACAGCAACTTTGCTTGCTGGACTGTGTTGCATGGAAGAATAGTAAATGTGACCCCCCTCTCCCCCCCCAAATGTAGTGAAGAGTATGGGCGGATGCACAGCCATGCATGACTACTTACTCAATAACCTGAACCTAATCAACAGCAGAGCATATGGGATTTAGGAGACTGACGACCAGATGTATGAAGCTTGCATTTTGCTATTCCCTAACTGCGAATCACAAGGATTCACAATTAAGAAATAGCAAAATGCAATGTATGAAGGTGTATAGTACATCTTTTACGATTCCCAAGGGGTCGCAAATGAGCTACCTCATGAATATTAATGAGGTAGGTTGCAATTTGTGACCCCCTAGTAATCGCAAAAAACACAGGGATGGTGGCCTGCTGAATTCAGCAAAGCACCATGTCCATGATCGCTTTTTAACCCCTTCCATGCGCATGACGAGCTGAGCTCATCATGAGTTGCGCCGCTCACATGCTCATGACGATCTCAGCTCGTCATGTAACGCGGCTTTTTGCAAAAAGCCGCACAGCGCGAAAATAGCGGCCGCACGCATGCGGTTAATATAGCAATATTTTTTTTGTGTAAAGCAGCCCATTTTCCTTAAAGGAAAACTAGATGCTTTACAAAACGAAAAATGAAAAGTTTTCTTTTCATTTTTTAAGAGCAGACAGTGGTCTGTGGGATCACTGCCTACGCGTAAAAATTGTTTTACAAACATTCACAAAGGGGAAGGGGTCCCTTAGGGACCTCTTACCCTTTGTGAATGGGTTACCACCTACTTGAAGTAGGTGGTAAAATGCAAATGTTTTGCAACTGCAATTGCAGTCACAAAACATTCATACATAACGATACGATTCGGTATTAGGAAGGGACGCCCTAAACACGCCCCTTCCTAATACCGAATCGCAAACCCATTTTGTGCTGCACACACATGGAAACAGCAAAAACGAAGAGCAATAAAGAATTTCGCCTGTTTAAGACCAGGTTTTCCCTGTTCTTAAGTTTGGCGCTGCCTTCTATTTACGCTGCCCTTGTAAATAGGGGGCAGTCTCAAAATCAATGGGTGTTGCCCACCGCAACACCCATTGCTCTCCCCTTTCACGCTAAACACAGCATGAAATGCTGCCTTATTTATAACGCAGCATTAGTGGCTTAATGCTGCCTTGTAAAAAAGGCAATGCCCCTATTGCCATCACAACGTCACTGAAAGTAATGTTGTGGTGATGATAGGGGCTTGTAAATATGCTCCTTAGTATCTTGTACCTTAGTTTTTTAGGTCTCGCCTGTCGATGTGCATGCGCATCGAGCAAGCGAGACTATAGGGGCTCATCCACTCTTTATCCACACTGCAAGGAATCGTGGCGATTCCTTGCAGTGCCCGTGACTTTTAAGGTCAATGCGCATGCGCATTAAGCTTATGCGCATGCGCATTGACCTTAAAAGTCACGGGCGCGTGCATGTCCGTCTTTGTTTACCCGCTCCGCCCCCTCCCGCCGTGTCGCCTTGCCTACTCTCTTCCACAGCCTCCCCCAGCTCCGCCCCCTCACTACTTGATTGCACGGCCGCTAGGCCGTGCCTCCCCTACTCTCCTCCCCCCTCCTCCTCTCCTCCCCTGCCTGCCTGCCGCTAGCCTTGCCTACTCTCTCTCGCACCCTCCCCCAGCTCCGCCCCCTCACTACTTGATTGCACGGCCGCTAGGCCGTGCCTCCCCTACTCTCCTCCCCCCTCCTCCTCTCCTCCCCTGCCTGCCTGCCGCTAGAAAGCATGGGATACTGTGCTGCCTTAACTATTTGCTATGGCCATGTTAAAATCAGAGCCAAGTCGTAAATATACATTTTTCCACACCACTGTTTTTTCGATAAAAACGTGATTATTCACAGTTTACGCTGCTAATCCGTGACCAAACAGACAATATGAAGCTCTGAGTCTATTCTCTTCCTAGCGTGCTGTGACTGCCTCCCCCGCTGTATCCCCTCACCCCCCCCCCCCCCTGCTGTATCCCCTCACCCCTGGTCTCTCCCCACGTCTCTCCGTTGCTCTCCCCTCTGCTGTCGCTCTCTCTCTCGCTCACTCCCCGGCTCTCTTCTTGCCTTGCTGCTGCTCTGCCTCTTTGTGTCTGATCCCAGGCTCACATGTCGGAGCTGGCAGCCCCCGCGGCTAGTTCCTATCTGTGCGACAGCATTTTTAATTTAACACAACCGCCTTTGATGTTTTCAAATATTTATAGCCAGCTTCAGAGCACTGCAGAAGTGTTTCCATTCAGATGGAACGGCTCGGCTCGCTCTCCTCGTGCAGGCCCTCTTAAACTCGGATCCCGCGGGATTTAGTTCACGCGAAATTCTCTCCGTGTCTCGTGCTTTTCTGTCTCTTTAACTTTTACTTTCCTTTCACAGCCTGTCATATGTTGTTGGACTCTCCCAGAAATAGCTAATGGATCGAAATATCAGAATATACAGAAAATCGAAAACTGCGACCAAGAAAAGCTCGTGCTGAGAAGTAAATCTTTAAATCTAAGAAGGACTTTGCGTGCTTTACAAGTGTTTACAGGGGAACAGCGTAGAACTGCACAGTTGATTTGATAGTACAAGCACATGCAATGGATGCACTTATTTCATATCTGTTTAATCCGTTCATTTTAATTCCTTTGGTCGCTTTAGTTCTAGTCATTATTTCTTTGCCTCTCCGATTGCGCTCTTCAATTACCCTCCACGCCCACAATTTATTTTTCTCATTCTCTGTAGTACTCTGCCAATTCTCACAATGTCTACCATTTTTCGAACCCCGCCTCCCCCCTCCCTCCCAGCCTCCACAGTTTCCGCTCTTCCAATATTCTGAATATTTCTGAATTGTTTCGTTTCTCTCCCTGTATGGAAGTGTGAAGTTTAGAAACTACCTGAAAACGTGGTTATTGAAGCAGGCTGTACACTCACCCTCAACCCCTCACTCACCCTCACTCTCACTCATCCTCACTCACCCTCAACCCCTCACCCTCACTCACCCTCAACCCCTCACCCTAACTCACCCTCACCCTCACTCACCCTCAACCCCTCACTCACCCTCTCACCCTCAACCCCTCAACATCAACCCCTCACCCTCACTCACCCTCACCCTCACTCACCCTCACTCACCCTCACCCACCCTCACCCACCCTCACCCTCACTCACCCTCACTCACCCTCACTCACCCTCACCCTCACTCACTCTCACCCTCACTCACCCTCACTCTCACTCACCCTCACTCACCCTCACTCACCCTCGCTCTCACTCACCCTCAACCCCTCACCCTCACTCACCCTCAACCCCTCACTCACCCTCACTCACCCTCACCCACCCTCACCCTCACTCACCCTCACTCACCCTCAACCCCTCACCCTCACACAGTGCAATAGGTCTCGGAGCATTTGAGTTAGAGCTTTTAGAAATGTTTATGGCTTTTTTTTTAATTCTTTAGCATTGGCTACAGGAAACAAAAATGCTAAAGATTTACACAAAAACCCATAAACAATTCTAAAAGCACTAACTCTAATGCTGCGAGACCTATTGCATTTCCAATGCTTGTTTCCTGTGGGCACGTTGCAAAAGTATGCAGCAGTATTTTTCTGTTCCACAGAGGAAGATAGGCCAGAGAGAGAGAAAAAGAGACACAGAACAGCAGCAGAACAGATAAAGGAAACCAAAGAGCTGTGAGGAAAATAGAGGATTTAGAAAGAGAACGACTGCAAGAAAGATGGAACAAGAGGAAGAGCGGAAAATGAGATGAAGGGACAGCTTTAAGCGTGGAGCCTAAAAGACGGGAAGAAGGAGGATTTTTGGCAGAACAGGAGAGGTGAAAGGAAAGGGAGATTCATCTCTTTTTGCACCAGGTGCTCGTGCCATGGCATGACGCCTCCAGGACACGCAAGGCGTCAGGTACCGATGCAGCAGCATATATTACCCGATCCCCGCCCCATAAATAATTTTGTTAACACGGTTGCCATGGTACGCGGTGGGGGTAACTTGCAGTGGTATGACCCAAGATTAGTTTGCGCTGGTGGTCTGAAGGGAGGCAGGCTTGGAGCACTGGATTCAGGTACAAATGCTGTGTTCTGTACAGGGACTGCTTCCATGATAATGCTGCTGTATACATTTTATTTATTTTTTATTTAGGACTTGTAATGCGAATGGCTGCCTCAGCAACGAGGCGTCCCAGAGCAACCAGAAACCAAAAGCAAAGCAGGAAAACTAACCTAGCGATTAAACATCAGATAATGGGAACAACCATGTTTTTATGGTTTTGCAGAAGATTAAGAGATAGGGAATACCTCTAATGTGCGCTGGGAGAGAGTTTCAAAGTTTAGCCGCTAAAAGCCGAACGAGCGGCCCCCTGCCCTCGCTCTCCGAACTCGAGGAACGCAGACAAGCGCAAGGTCGACAGATCTCAGTGCGCACCAAGGCACATAGGGCATCAACAGGCAGGATAGCCCAGCAGGGGCTTGGTGCATCAACATTTTACGTGAAACGCACAATACCTTAAACTGAATGTGCTTTTCGATGGGCAGCCATTACACAGGAACAAGCTGTACACAGTCTGTTTTAACTTTAGTCAGAAATGATGTGCAGTGTCAGGTCATGTGTGAGCAGTTCATTGAGCCCTGTATTTTATTTTTAGCCCTGTGCAGCTTCTAGTGACACATCCCTAAAGAAAGGACAGAACTACATGTACCAGAATGAAAAGACAACTTAACCACTGGCACCAACACCTGGCATGGCTCACATTACAGGTCTCTTTTGGGCCATTCGCTGTACTACTTTTGCATCTCTTTCATTGGAAATATTGGTGTAGTGCTCCCCCCGTTTTAGAGCACTGCAGCCAAGTACATCGAATGAAACAGGAATAAATGGATCAACAAAGGGTATTTAAATGCAGGAAAATGGCAGTGCAGCTCCTCCTGGGCCAGCCCTGCCCGCAGCAGCTGCTGCCCCCGGGCCTGCCCCTGGTGCTGAGTGAAGCCATTAGAGGCGGAATTCCTCTGCGGCAGCGACTGGAACAAGGGATGGGTTTATGAATTGTATTAAGGGTAACAGTATCCTGGAAAACGGTGAGCAGCCCACCCCCACGACTGGCGCGCTTACTCACGCCCCACCTGGCTCTGATTAATCCTTTCAAAGCAGGAATAAAGAGGACTAATGCTGCTAATTGCCCTCACAGGCACACAACCCGAGTCTCACTCGAGATACCTCCTCGACCTCTGCAAACATCCTGATGCAGGGACTCAAGTCGAGGGTTTCCCGTCGGGGCCTGCTTCACTTGTCTCTCTTCCTGTTCTTCCACCTGAAATGTCCCTGTTTGAGGTATCCCCTGTTTAAGGCGCTCCCCCCGCAGCACCTCAGAAAGCTGTTGGTTGAAACTGCCCCTCTCTAGTTTTTAAGGAGAGTGTAAAAAGTGGCTGCTGGTAATTTATGGATTTTTTGGATGGTACGGGCATTTTACTATACCACAAAATTAAAGCCTAACAGGCAGTCTCCCCCTTCCCCCTTCCCACCTCCCATAACCACTTGCATCTTTCTTCTTCCTAGCTTTAGTGCACATGCAAAACGCTTCTGTATGAATGGAAACAGGGCTTACATCTGCAGTGGTAAACATGGGCTGCCAGCTATATCTGCAGGCAGCTCTACCCCATTCCTACAGCCCCTACAGAGGATTCTCATTTGGGGACAATCCAGGGAATTTCCCGGCCAGGCGTCTTCTCCAAAAGAGGAGAGAAGAAACGTCGGAATCCAAATCTGTTTTGTTTATGAGTCACTTAACCCAAAACACGCATTTGGACCCCAGCCTGAGCATGAACCCACACATAGAAAGTACAGCGAAGAGTGCATTCTGCAATCCAAAACTCCTACATAAAATTAAGCCCTTTCTCCCTAAGAATGATCTAAAAGTCACCACGCAGCGATGGTTCTATCAAGACTGAATTACAGAAATGCCACATTCCCTGGCACCACAAAGTCACACTTAGCTCCATTAAGAGCCATTCTAAACTCAGCAGCAAGGTTGATTACTGGTGTCAAAAGACATGAGCACATCTCGCCTTCCCTGGAAAATCTTAAATGACTATTGATCGAACCACACTGCTGCTTCAAAACTGCCTGCCTCACTCACAAAGTCCTTCACACCAGGAAACCAGCCTCACAAAGGCAGGCCAGTCAAGAAATCTAAGAAGCACCAACACTCTACTTCTCATCCCACCCAAAAAACAGAAACAAAAAGCCCTAACAAGCTATTTCATTGGGCAATGCCCCAAAATCTGGAACTACCACCCAGTACATAGCAGGATGAATCCCTCCTTCATGTACTTCAAAGTCAATTAAAAAATACCCTCCTTAATTGGCACCTTATCCCTTCGGACTCTAACATCTAACACACAACTAGAGTCTCTTCCTCAAATGATATATTATTTCTGTTGTTTCTCTCTAGGAAATGTGCTTATCCAACTTTCCACAAGCTTTTATTCTGTAAGCTAAGCTTGATAACATTATCTTGACAATGTCTGTAAAGCGTTCTGATTCCCTTTATAGACACAAATAAAAATACATTTGATCCAACTTAAGATAGTGCCTGCTGTACAGAATGATAAAGAGGCAATGAAAATGTCATTTAAAGTGAAAAAGTGCCATTCAAAATGAAACCTAGCAATCAACTCCAACTGGCAGTCAATTCATGCCTAATTTCCTGAAAAGTGCATGTTGAAGACAGCTTCTAATTCACAAAGAGTCATAGATCTAGAAAGCCTATGGCTCTAAAAAAGGGACAACCTGTTCCCTCTGAAACCTTTTGCAATTTTCCATCTGTAACCAGTCATGGCAAAAGGTTTAGCCTTTCGACTATGACTGGCAGACAATGAGATGACAATATAGGTAGCTTTCAGTGGACCCTGACCCCCAAAGCGATTTACCAGGAGACGTTAGTGTCATTGTGGGGCTGGAAAATCTTGACCACAATGATTAGGAATTAGGATGATGAATGTACTTTTATTCAACTTTTATGTAAATTTATTTGGCCATCACTTAATTCTAGAACAGAACTAACAGCCTGAAACTGCAACAATAACTTGAGTAACCCTTGACTGTGCCAACACACTATGCTTCTCTGCGATATACAACTATTATACCTCTGGGGCATCACCATGGAGATCCTTGTCTAAACTTTTCAGCAACAAGGGCAAGTGCATGGATCTCTATGGTTCTGAACCCTCTTAGTACATCAGTGGCCCGTAACCAGGGCCGGACTGGCCATAGCGGACACCGGGCAATCCCCCGGTTTTGGGCCCCTGGCGGCCGTTTTTGTTACAGGGCCGTTTTTGCAGCCCCGGCAAGGAGCTCGATGGCACCTCCAACCCCCTCCCCCCCATTGGGGAGGGGGGCCGGCCGAGCACTTTGCCAGGGCCGGTTATGGTTCCCAGTCCGGCCCTGCCCGTGACAGCATACAAGAGATTTTATATGAATGTGAAACAGACCTAAACCAGTCCTCAGAATGTACAGCATTAGCAAATATCCCGACAAAGCCAAATGGCCAAAGATGCAATGTGTTATTTAAGGTGCCCAGCAAGTAGGTAGTGAGCAGATGTGAGGGCCTGTTAACATTGCAAGTGTGGGCATGTAACAACCTTGTCACATGACTGAAGACATGCCAGTTAAGAAGATAGCAGGGTCATATACATACGTCCTGAAGAAACACCACTTGATGCATCTGGGTAGCAAATAAACATGTTGGCCACACAAAGGACCAAAGGCTAACTAATGTCCAGTTGGTCTGCACTAGGTTTAACTTTGCCATAGATTACTTTAAGAGAATTAAAGCAGTATTCATTGGCTATTTGAAGGCAATTTTAATTTTCTCACTACACTCACTAACCAATATAAACTACTGGGAAAAGGCAAAGAAAAGATCACCACCAATGAGCCCACTTTTTTGAGAGACCCGCTTGGTATTGGCCTGCAGTTGATGCTTCTGTCTGTGGGCAGTGGAAATGACTGGACTTTTTACTTGCTGTGGTATTCTGCTTCAGAAGATTGTCCAAGGGCTTAAAGCAGAGCTTGCCTCGTGTTCTGAAGTCTCAGGGACACAAAGGCTTCACCTGCATCTTGCTAAAGAGCACCTAGACTCCTGATTGCCAAAGGGTGCCAATTCCAGTTCCTAGGCCCCTGGAATCGTGTGATTGGTGCTGCAACCCAAGAAGAACAACACCAACACTATCAGCGACACCGCCAGTGATGCGGAGACCTGCATCGAGGCTGTAGGCACTGCTCGTGAAGTGCACGGTGAACCGCAGCTCTGACGCCTGCCAATGCCTGCAAGTTATCGATATTGGTGACTTCCCAACCTCATCAGCACAGCACTGCTGAACGGAATCAACGCCTCACTGCCGACGCCGCCTCACCTCCTCTGCCAACCAAGCTCGACGCCTCGCGGGCTCGACGTCTTGCCTCACCTGTGGCAGTAAGGCAGTAAGGAGCCAGCCTCGCCTTTGGCCATTGACGCCTCACCTGTGTGATGCCGTGCACCGTCTTCTGAGCTCAATTCCAAGATACTGGTATTTGGAGGTCCTTGTGACTCCGTGGTCGGCACGCGCACCTCGCGGTCGGTGCTGTACTTTTTTTTACTGTTGCAGCACGGAGGGAGATCGTGCTTACACAAGTAAACAACCAGTCTCAATTTGCTTCTTCACAGGCAGATATTTTTATACTCAGTTAAACAGTGCTAGTGACAAAAGTTCAAACAATGAATTACTAGGCAGTTACACATTGGTACACATTAGTTATGGAAAAACATGAGGTCAGCTGTGACCCTAGACTTTAATCTAATTCTCTATGCATCCTTTATTGCGGTTCTAATAATGCTTAACAAACTAAATTATTGTTCTACTTTTGAATGCATGTGTATTTGGGTTGAATACTTATTTATTTGTGTGTGTGCTCCATCAAGTGCTCCTAAGACCCCTTATCAGATTCCGTGTGTTCTTGGCTAATTCAATATCGTCCTCCCATTGTCTACTCATGTTTCAATTTATTGAAAACACAGAATACGTGCTGATGTGCCTCTGTGATAATGCCATAAATTCCTTCAAGCTTGTCAAACACGGGTTTCCTTTAACTATGACCTTACAGGTCATGCCTTGTGTTCTCAAGTAAACTCTTCACCTCTGTTTCATCACCATGAGTTTTTGGCCTGCATTGGGTCTTCCACCACGTGTGACCTTCTCTGCTGTTGTGCCGTGTTTTCATATTGTATTTCTTTCATAACTTTCCCCCCTCTAGTTGATAATTGTACTACTGGACCTAAACCTTGGTCTATTGTGGAAAATTGAATTTTGCCTTGTTATATGTGCCTACGTGTTCCCCATCCTATGTTATATGTGCATGATCGATATGCATATATCCCCCTATGATCGATTAAAGACGCAATTATAGTTGTGTCCAACACTAGTATGCCAGTTTCCAGTTCTCGTGAAAGCAACGAGTATTAGGCCTATGTTGCCAACGTTTTACATTGTGCACGTTAATTCATTGAATTGTCCCCGTTTCTGGGCCTCAAAAGGGCCCGGACACCAGATTCAAGTTCCAGTCTCCTGAACCCACTCCGAGGAGCGATGCAGCCCCCACCTGCATCCCTGACCCTTCACTTACTTCCTGCCAAGCAGCGCGGTGCCCGGCCTGGCTCTGCCTGCCTGTCTGCCAAGAATATGTTATGCCTCTAGTTATCAGTTCAACTCTCCGTCTTCGCATTCCTAAGCTACTGAACTGCATAAACAGTTTCAGCTATAGTCTAGTCTTTCTGTCTCCATGTTAGAGAGTTACCGTATTAGTATTCATGGAAGATTCATAGCACACGCAATACATGTAGAATTTATGCATGCACCAGCCTTAGTGTCAAGTAGCCTTTGCCCTGATAACTTTTAGATTCTATCAACATGTACTCCAAACACCAGATACCAGATATGCTATAGGTACATGTCGTCCTGACTTCAGTCTCCTCTTTTAGTGCAGAAGTCATAGCCCCCAGTTCTCCCCGGTAACACGTCATAGTCCATTTGCGCGCACCACTAGGTTAAAGGTCCCAGCTGCCCAGGTAGCCCCCTCCATGTATCCGCCCATTTTCATGACACTTCTGTGACGTTCTCATCACATGTCTTCGTGCACGCCCTGTGCACGCCTTCTTTTCACGCCCAGGTCTTCTTATCTTACGCTTGTCACTTGTTACGCCTACTGTATGTAATGTAATTATGATGTTATAGTATATATAGCTTGTACTGTTGATGAAGCGTCGCAGCTGCCTTCTATGCCACTCTATTTCAGGCTGTCCCGATCCTGTCCCTTCCCTTATGCCTGAATAAAGCCTGTTCAACTCGGATACATCGGATCCTGCCTCTTATTTATTGAGCTATCTGTTATTATTAATGTATTCAAAAATAGTACCGGTAATTAATTATTTATTTACCACATAATGGCGCCCGAACAGGCACTTACCCCTTCCTCACGCAATGGCGATGCTACGCAGGCCCCCTGACCCTCTGCAGCCGTGACGGAACAATACCGTGCACGTGCAGATATTTCTGCTTCAAGTCTCCCTCAGGCCCACGGAGGAGACGGAGACTGCGGTCCGACATCCAGACGAAGCGGTGTGGAATGCGGTTCGTCCCGACCAGAGCCCAAGCCGAGAGAACAAGGTCCGAAGTATCCGGAGGCCCACCTGTTTCTGAAGTCCGAAGTTCGTAGTCCGACGTTGTAGCAGTCCAGTCCAGTCCGAGGCCTTCCAGTTTCTGCTTCCCGGTGAGTACCGTCACGGGGGAAGTATCTAGACAGGATCATTAGTTTGTTCCTGGTCCGTTGGGTTTGGGTACACAGATCCATTACGAAGTATTCACCTAGGTGGGTACGGTATGACGTGTCTCTTTATGGGACCGGTATGTTCTGTACTGTTTTAGCAGTGCATCCAGTAATTCTAGTAAGTTTCGTTCTCGAGAAATTCATGTGTTCTGTTTTCAGTGTATCAGGTAGTATTCTGTTCGAACTGTTATTTAATGTATTTTTATGTCGTGGTATGAGTGTTTTGTTTGCCATTTAATTACTGTGATTATTGTGTATTGCGTTCCAAGTGTATTACCGAAATGCCTCTGTTCTCGAAATTACGTCAGTTAAAGACCAGAAAAGGGTTACTCGAAGAAGCAGTTCCTGTCCCTCCTAGGGACAGTCCAGGACATTTTATGTATCACAAGCATGGCTTAGATGCCATAATATATCTAGACTTATGGGCGGACTATACTAAGGAACTAGAAGAGAAATATAGATGGCCCGTATCAGGTACATGGGATGCCGAGTGCATCATGCGAGTAGAAGAAGCATTATGGAAAAAGAAAGCCAGACAGTCCCAGAAAGATGCCATCGAGTTATGGCGCAAAGAATCTCATAAAAGAACCGAAAAAGAATTCAGAAAAGCAGAGTTAAGTAGGGAATCCTCAGAAAGAGCCCAAGAAAGGGAATTAATAGAAGAAGGTGAACAAGTTAGAGCAGAACAGTCAGACAGACAGAGAAATGCCCTTATTAAAGGTATGTATCCTCTTCTTGCCGAGGGCTTGCCAAAAGCAACCCCGGAAGCACCCTGTAATTTACCGCCGCCAATGGTCCCGATTAAGCTACGTCATAAACCGACCGCAGCTGAAATTTTTCTTTCGTCCTACTTGGACGACACAGTCCCAGAATATGCGAATCCTATTCCGCCTGCTCACCCACAGCCTCCCGTTAATAATGTAATTCCTGTTCCTCCAGCCACTGGTCCCGGGGGCCAAGTTAATGTGACAGTACCCCTGGACCAGCCCACAGTAAATGTACCCGCTTTGCCAGTCACTTTACCAGCACGTACAGTATTAACTGACGATTCTGGTTCAGAAGCAGTGGGGGGAAGTGCTCCTATCACCCCGCCTCAAGTAAGACGACTGACGCTGCACGAGGCAGCGTTACAACGTACGACAAAAGTGACTACATACACAGATCTCAAGCGACTTCTTACTGACTGTATATATGATCCAGTTCCAGGCGAAGATCACATGATCTTATATTCAGTACGTTTAAGACGGGTTGCCAGCTTTCTGGTCACCCTGCCCGATATGAAGGAACATCTAGACAGAATATATCGTTTTATCCGTACAGGAGAGAATCCAGGAAGTATTCACGAAGCTATGGCTCACAGGAAAGCCGAGGTTCAACTTATGATTTTAAAGTTCTTGATTAACTGTTTAATAAGAGAGCAAGATTATCCAGATAAAGATCAAGACGAGATGAAAGCCCTGACCAGGTGGAGTGACAATATAGCCGATGGAAAACACAAGACACAAGGTAGTGTAGAGAGTATGTACAAGAAAATTCGTAAGGAAATAATACGTATACACCAGAAGGAGGAAGAAAAACGAGCAACCGAGAAAGAGAATGACTCTTCTAGTGAAGAGGTAGACAGCGAGAATCCCTCCAGAATAGCGTATGTAGGTAGAACTAGACTTTCCGACTGACATTCACGCCCAGATTACAAGAAAGTTTTTCCTCCTCCAGTACCAGAACAGTGTTCTCTTGAACAAGTATTCCAGGCCACCGATCAAATTCTGAAATCACGAATAGGGTATAGTGAGCTTAGTACCATGCATGAACAAGAACTAGCCCGATCAGCAGTCCGTTGGACTAGTGATTCTACCACGTTTCCAGATGAAATAGTGGCCCAAACGTTTCTGAAACTGCCCCCAGCCGAGCAGCGTCTGGTGGGTACGTATATGATCCAGCACCTCATCACATTGTATGAGGGTCAGCATTCTGATCCAGGTCCTTTACATGATGTGCTGAACGAGTTACTCCAATACAGATGGAAAGGTCTAGGTACCGATTTAATTAGTGTCATACTAGAACAGCGCCACAAATACAGAACGTTCCTGAATCCGCATTTTGTTCCTGTTCCACCCCCAGTAAGAAAATCATTCTACATAGACAGACAGAATCCGTTACGAGAAGTACATCCAGTTAAGGGAGCGGGGGGTGATCTAGAACGAGTATTTGTTTACACCCCTATCACGAAAATAGAACTCTTGGAAATGAAAAAGTTAATACCCTGTCACGATAAAGATCCAGCAGGGTTCCACCGGGAATTAAAGGACATGCTCCGTATGGGAGAATACACGTATCCTGATATCATTAAAATGTTAAAGGTCCTGTTGCTTGCGGGCATATATGAAAAACTCAAAGAAAAAGAATGGGAGGTGGGAGAGAAAAAGATAGATTGGACCGCATTAGAGACTGAGGATAACACACGAGTTCCAGGTACCGGTCTTGGGGAAAAAGCTAAAGCTTTGCCCGAACTGTTAATACAAGTCTTGCCAAGATTACTAGCCACGAAAAAGGAAGATTGGGATGCCATCTCAGCCTGTAAACAGAAACAAGATGAAGACACTAGTGATTTTTATTCTAGATTTGAGAAATGTTTCATTATTAATAGTGGTCTGAAAACAAGTAGTGAGTCGTATCCACATCTTTTTGTTACCAAACTAGTCGAGAATTCAAGTCCACAAGTTAAAAATCGAGTACTGAAAGTCGAAAGTACCTGGCAAGCTAATACTCCGTCACAAATGCTCCAGATGCTCCAGTATCACCAGAACAGAATCAGGGAAGAGCAAGAACACGAAAGGAGACGTATGAAAGACACGAAAATGAAAGTGCTAGTTGCACAGTCTGTTCCACAAGACAGTCAGAAGAGGGGTCCGAATCAAGCCAGTCATCCTGCAGTTCCCGTTAAAGGTACCTGCAATTACTGTAAACAGCCAGGTCATTATATAAACGAATGTGCAGTTCTGAAACACAACATAGCTACTGGTAAAACGAAAGAGAGACCACGTCCTCCTAGACAAGAACAAGTTTCACAGACTTCCCAGCAACCGCAGAATGTACCACAGACAGTTACAGTACCGCAGCCTATAGCTGCAACACAACACGTTACACAGCAGATGTACCAGTATGCACAGTCAGAGTATCCAGATTATCAGCCGTATTCATGAAACAGCCTAGAGAGGGAGGTAGGCTTGCCTCTCATCGAGATTCCTGTAGATCAAGAGGGTCCCTATGTGCACAGTCAAGTATTAGGGAAAGACAGAAGGTTTTTGATTGATACAGGGGCAAGTAGGACTACCATCAGTCATGACGAGGTTCCAGGGGCTCCGCTCTCAGGCTCTAGAAATGTTTCCCTTGGATTTTCAGGAAAGCCTATTGTTAATGAAATATCGAAACCAGTTACTCTAGAAGTTGGTCCATTGTCCCGAACTACAGACTTGTTACTCACGAAATCTTGCCCAGAGAATTTATTAGGCATTAAAACTCTGAAAGAATTAGGAGCAGTTATATGCTGCTCCCCAGAAGGGGTGCGACTGTTTCTGCGTGATTTTAAAGGTCATTATGTATTACGTGATTTTGATCCACGATTATTGAATGTACCGCAGCATTTATGGGCGCAAGGTCCAACTGATGTAGGTTGTATGCATATCACACCCCATCGTGTCACTCTGAAGAAAGGTGTTGTTTTACCACGAATCCGACAGTACAAATTACCATCTGAGGCTGTAGCAGCCTTATCCAAAATTATTGACGAGCTTATTGTTCAAGGAGTAGTTGTAGAAACTGACTCCAATATATGTAATTCTCCTATCATTCCGATTCTGAAACGTACTGATCCAAATGCACCTCCAGTTTATCGATTAGTGATTGACCTTCGAGAACTTAATAAATGTATCATACCCCAGTACCCAGTAGTCCCAGATATGTCTTCCCTATTGACTGCCATTGATTCTGAAGCTACGTTCTTCACAGTTATTGATCTCAAGAACGCATTCTTTAGTGTCCCCATTCATCCAGACAGCCAGTTTCTTTTCGGATTCTGTTTAAATGGAAGAAGCTATAAATTTACACGAGCTCCTCAAGGTTTCACAGAAAGTCCTAGCATTTACAGTCAAGCACTTAAAAGACAACTAGACAATATTCACATGCCAACTGACACTGCTCTGCTCCAGTATGTCGATGATCTATTGATCACAGCCCGTTCTGAACGTGACTGCGAACGTGCGTCACTTACAGTCTTGTATTTCCTGGCCGAGATGGGGCACAAGGTGTCCCCTTCTAAATTGCAATTCTGTGTCCAGCAAGTGGTCTACTTAGGACACTTACTGTCCAAGAGGGGTAGGCAGTTGACACCTGACCGTATCCAGTTAATAGCACATCTTCCACAACCCAAGACACAGAAGGAGGTACGAGCTTTTATCGGCCTCACTTCTTACTGCAGACAATGGATTCCCCAGTACGCATTTCTAGCCAAGCCACTGATACAGTTAACGACACAGGAGGCAGCCGTATCGACTGTCCTCCCTTGGACCCAGGAACACACACTTGTTTTCAATGAGTTAAAGAAAGCCTTATGCCAAGCACCTGTTCTAGCAACACCGAACTACAGTAAGCCTTTTACACTTTTTGTTACTGAACGTGATGGTACTGCATTATCTGTTCTCACACAAGATCAAGCAGGACAATACAAGCCCTGTGCTTATTTTTCTAGCACATTAGATCCGGTGGCCCAGGCTCTGCCTGCGTGCCTCAAGTCAGTTGCAGCCACAGCTCTAGCTATCAGACAAAGTGATTCCATAGTGTTAGGACATTCCCTGACAGTACAAGTTCCACACTCCGTGGAAGATCTTTTAAACCGAACACAGACTCAGCACTTGACAATTGCACGTTTAACAGGTTATGAACTGACACTGTTTCAGCCACACATAGAAATCAGACGCTGCAACATTTTAAATCCAGCTACACTGTTACCGTCAGTTACCTCAAATCCTGCCACACATGACTGTGTGGAAGTTGTTAACATCATGACAAAGCCAAGACAAGACTTGACAGACAGTGCATTACCTAATCCTGACCTGACACTTTATGTGGATGGTTCATGTATGAGAACAAGTACAGGAGAACTAGTAGCCGCGTATGCAGTGACTACTGAAACCGAAGTTATAGAAACACATCGTATTGACACCCTGTCTGCCCAAGCAGCAGAGCTTATCGCTCTGACCCAAGCCTGCATACATGCCAAGAACCTGAAAGTTAACATATACACAGATTCACGTTATGCATTCGGAGTCGTACACGACTTTGGAGTGCTCTGGCAAGAAAGAGGTTTTATGACTTCTCATGGAACCAAGATTCAGCATGGCCCCCTCATTCAAGCTCTGTTAGATGCAATACATTTACCGACAGCTATCGCTATCATGAAGTGCAAAGCACATACGAAAGTCACTGACATCATTTCCCAGGGTAACGATCTAGCAGATCGAACAGCCAAGCTCACAGCTCAGACTCCAGACATTCCAGTTAACCCGACACAGACACACATTCCAGATCAGACTACTTGTATGACAGTTAAGGACCCAACACAAGATGTAATAGATATACAGTCACATGCTACTCCCGATGAAATCAAGAAATGGTCTGAACAAGGAGGGGTCCAGACAGATCAAGGATGGTTGACGAAGGGAAAAGCCACATGGTTTCTCCCCGACTCTATGGTTCAAGCCATTATTAACACCGCACATAGTCCAGCACACTTAGGAGAAAAAGCCATGTTAGACAGTATTCAGAACCTCTGGTTCAACAAGCATTTACGAGCAGCAGCCAAGCAGAAAGTGCGTACCTGCATGATCTGTTGTCAGTTCAATCCAGGTAAAGGTGTCCCGGTGGAACAAGGTGGATTCCATCCTCCTGACCACCCTTTTGAAGTCCTCCAGATGGATTATATTCAGATGGAGCGATGTCGAGGTTTCAAGTATGTCCTCGTAGTTGTATGCGCTTTGTCCAGGTGGACAGAAGCATATCCAGTTCCAGATTACACCGCCGCGACCACTGCCAGGCAGTTGGTTCGTGAGTATTTTCCCCGCTATGGATTACCTAGGGTCGTGTATTCAGATAACGGCCAGCCATTCTCATCCGAGCTTATGAAACAAGTATCCCTTCTGTTAGGGTACCAGTGGAAGTTCCACTGTGTACGACATCCTGAAGCAGCCGGTCTCGTAGAAAGACATAACCAGACCCTGAAAATCCGAATCGCCAAAGTATGCGCCGAGAAAGGCGTAGATTGGATAGTAGCACTGCCAGTCGCCCTTTTCTATATGAGAATGGTTGCTCATTCCCGTTCAGGTCTATCTCCATATGAGATAGTGTTCGGTCGTCCCCCCAATATGTGGGGTACACCTAGACCCCGTACTATTACCGATGTTGACAGTAATATGCTGACAGATTACCTTGCCTCCTTGATGTCTGCACTACAATCTTGTCGTTCACAGGTTGCCGCTGCATTTCCAGACAACACCGAAGTGAAGCCGCATGAAGTCGTTCCAGGTGACTTCGTCCTCGTGAGAAATTTTGATCGTTCAAGTCCGCTGGAGCCCCGCTGGAAGGAGCCCCGCCTTGTTCTTCTCACCACCCGGACAGCAGTGAAAGTGGAAAACCGAAAAGGCTGGCTACACTCCAGCCATGTCAAGAAGTTTCATGGACTTAAATCAAAGACTTTTCTCAAGGACTGCCCCGTTCTCAAGGACTGTCCAGACACTGAATCTAAACTTCCCTTGTTAGAGAAAACTCCGCAGCAGGAGTATAAACAGAAATTACGGTCTAGTAAGTCAGCCAGTTTAATTGTCTAAGTCCCTCTCGGGTGAAACGGTTAGACAGGTTCCTGACATGTATGAGATAGACCCACACAGTGAGAGAGTTAGTCAAAACTCTAAGAGATGTATCATTACTCTGTTCTTTTTATTATTCCTGAGTCTTATGGTTACATGCATAAGTTATGCTTTACATTTATGTTTTCCTATTTCACATGTACATATGTTTCCTAATGTTACAGTAGAGCACACATTTAGTGACCTACCTCCTCACGAGTTATCCTATCGTCTTGCTATGCGTAATAATACTTTTATCCGAATGCTGCACTATTCACACCAGACCAGCAATGCCACTAATTGTTGGGTGTGTGGTCGACTCCCCCCTTTTCAGACACCGAAGGGAGTTCTGCCGCTCTTTCCCTATCCGTTTTCACATAATGGTTCGTGTGGAGCATGGTCCACGTTAACGTCATCCCCAACTGATATGTCCCTTCTGAATCGAACATGTTTCCCAGACAAGGAAGGTCTTTCCCATAGAACAGGGTTAGATCTAGAAAATGAAGTATATGATCTAGGTAATTATTCCTCGAATTTCATGGTTTTGAATGTTCAGTCCGAGACTACTCCAGATTTGCCTGCTATTTCAGTACTACCAGTTAAAGGCGAATTATGTGTCAGAAAGAATGGTTCCGCACATGTAGGACATAGTGATTGCACTACTATGGTCGAGTATAGTGACAGTGGGAAATCTATTTTCAAAGCCTCACGTCATTCTTATTTTGTGTGTGGTCAGACCGCATATGTTCGTCTGCCCCTAGATTGGGATGGAACATGTTACATTGCCTTCCTACTGCCACCAGTTTTTCTAGCCCCGTCTGATTATCACAGAAACACACATCTAGTACACGTTAGACATAGAAGGGAGACTGAGTCCCCAATTGTCGATCAAACTGAAACTGCTCTAGAACAATATCAAGATTTCAATAAAGGTTTCTTTTTCTTCATAGGCCCTGTCCAGAATAGTAAATTAATACGTAGGTTAACCAGAACCCTTGAAGCAGTAGTGAATGAGACTACTTCCGCTCTAGGTAACTTAACTGAAGAGCAATCTGCTATGAGATTTGTCGTGCTCCAAAATCGTCTCGTCCTTGACGTCATACTGGCCGATAGGGGAGGAGCTTGTAGAGTCATCGGATCTAGTTGCTGCATTTTCATTCCTAATAACGCGCCGTCTGTTTATTCAGCTATAACCAGACTTCATAAAATTGCCCATCAGTTACACCAGAATCCAGGCACCTGGACATGGTCCGGTTGGCTCTGGAATATCATATCTGCCTGGGGATGGAAAGTATTGTCATTCCTGGGTATAGCAGTAATGATCATATTCAGTTGCTGCCTCTGTTTACAATGTGGCCCTGCGATTTGCGGCTTGTGTGCTACCTCTTGTATTCCTAGTCCTAAGTCCCGTTCCAAGACAATTCGAGACGAGCAAATGATGCTATATGAACAGATAGATGGTATCATGAATATTGATGTCTCCTGATGGAACCGTAGGGCACAAGGAGGGAATGTGGAAAATTGAATTTTGCCTTGTTATATGTGCCTACGTGTTCCCCATCCTATGCTATATGTGCATGATCGATATGCATATATCCCCCTATGATCGATTAAAGACGCAATTATAGTTGTGTCCAACACTAGTATGCCAGTTTCCAGTTCTCGTGAAAGCAACGAGTATTAGGCCTATGTTGCCAACGTTTTACATTGTGCACGTTAATTCATTGAATTGTCCCCGTTTCTGGGCCTCAAAAGGGCCCGGACACCAGATTCAAGTTCCAGTCTCCTGAACCCACTCCGAGGAGCGATGCAGCCCCCACCTGCATCCCTGACCCTTCACTTACTTCCTGCCAAGCAGCGCGGTGCCCGGCCTGGCTCTGCCTGCCTGTCTGCCAAGAATATGTTATGCCTCTAGTTATCAGTTCAACTCTCCGTCTTCGCATTCCTAAGCTACTGAACTGCATAAACAGTTTCAGCTATAGTCTAGTCTTTCTGTCTCCATGTTAGAGAGTTACCGTATTAGTATTCATGGAAGATTCATAGCACACGCAATACATGTAGAATTTATGCATGCACCAGCCTTAGTGTCAAGTAGCCTTTGCCCTGATAACTTTTAGATTCTATCAACATGTACTCCAAACACCAGATACCAGATATGCTATAGGTACATGTCGTCCTGACACCGCAGACTTCAGTCTCCTCTTCTAGTGCAGAAGTCATAGCCCCCAGTTCTCCCCGGTAACACGTCATAGTCCATTTGCGCGCACCACTAGGTTAAAGGTCCCAGCTGCCCAGGTAGCCCCCTCCATGTATCCGCCCATTTTCATGACACTTCTGTGACGTTCTCATCACATGTCTTCGTGCACGCCCTGTGCACGCCTTCTTTTCACGCCCAGGTCTTCTTATCTTACGCTTGTCACTTGTTACGCCTACTGTATGTAATGTAATTATGATGTTATAGTATATATAGCTTGTACTGTTGATGAAGCGTCGCAGCTGCCTTCTATGCCACTCTATTTCAGGCTGTCCCGATCCTGTCCCTTCCCTTATGCCTGAATAAAGCCTGTTCAACTCGGATACATCGGATCCTGCCTCTTATTTATTGAGCTATCTGTTATTATTAATGTATTCAAAAATAGTACCGGTAATTAATTATTTATTTACCACACTATACTTGGCACTAGGTGATATATGTTGCCCTGAGCATCTATTACTCGAGTTGGTGTCCTAAGGGGAAACCACCCTCTCGCCTTCATGCCAATCCTTGTACAACATGCTAAGACTAACTGGATGGTATTTTATGACACTAGTAGGCCCACAATGGCTGACATCAACGCTCCCAACAGCCCGACATCCAGGATGGTAGAAATGAAAACCACCTGGTAAACCAATTATGTGGGGCACCTCCTTTATCTACCTTTTTCTCTGTCGATTGTAAAAAGTTTATATAGACTCTGACAAACTACCATTGTCTGCTCGTTTTCAGGGATAAGAGTACAAAAGCAGTTCCTAGCTTGGCACATACCTCTCCTTGCAGAGCCTTCATAAGGTCATGTACATAACGGTGCTGCGTTAGCTTCATTCTCAATGCATGCAGCTCTTCCTTTATGGCTTTGAATCCATCTTTTGTTGTATTGATGTACTTGAGGAGCTCACATTGAGTTATCTGCAGTCATCAAGCTGTTGCCTTAGCCTGACCAAATTACAGAATGCTCCCAAAGATCAGCTGTGCATCTTTAAACAACCGATACTCTGGAGGAATATTGTTCCACATGATGGTTAACTCTGGGCGTAGTGGGCGTAGTGGGACTACGCGGAGGGCCACAGAGGTACGAACAAACTCTGTATCCCTCCGCGTTGCCCCGCTACGCCACCCGCCTCCACACCCCCATATTATTAACAATGAATTATAAAACTAAAAAGTAAATGTTAAACCACTTACCTGAACTGCTGCATCCCCGGGCTGGCCGCCTCCTCTTCATCGCTGTGTCTGCTAATTCTTGCAAAAACTGTGCATGCGCGCGTGCCCGCGCATGCACATTTCTCACAAGAACTGCTCATGCACGGACGAGCGTGCATGCACAGTTTATGCAAGAATTAGCAGAAACGGCGATGAAGAGGAGGAGGCCAGCCCGGGGACGCCGCAGTTCAGGTAAGTGGTTTAAATTGACTTTTTAGTTGTATAATTCATTGTTAATGTAGAGGGGAGTGGAGGCGGGAGCTGGCCAACTCCGCTAGGCTGCAAAGTGTGCAGAGATTTGCCTTCTCCACATACTCCGCAGAATGCGGAGGAGGCAAATTTCCGCACACTCCATGGGCAGAGCGGAGGTCTCCGCCCGGGGCTAATGATAGTGCCATAATACTCCGCAGTTCTCGTCTTTCAATGATGATGTAATAAAGTAGTTGATTGGCTCATGTGGTGTTCATGTAGAGTTGATATATTAATTCCAGGAATTACCATGGTAGGAGTGTGCAAGGTAACTGGGCATATAGTAGCTCTCCACACTGCCAATAATAGTCCACGATGCTAGAGGTGCCCCCCTGCATGTCGGCGTTATATATTGAGGCCCTACAGTTGGTATTGTGACCTATATTAACAGTGCCATTCCCTTGGAAACACATAGAAGAGATTTTAGTCTCATGACAGTCTGAGGACTCACTGTACTATCTATCCAAGTGTAACGTGCAACGTTGTTGTCCCAAAGTTGTGCTTCCTGACTAGCATCAGTACCATTCCATAAAGACATGACCCTACAGGGGAATTTGATATCAGAATTGCATTTATCATTATAGGCAAAAACTGATCCAGTGACTCTAAATCATGGCCTTTTAACACAATCTGGGGGTAAAGTATTTACTAAGGAACTATGACACTCCATGGGTGGTTGTATTACTCCTAACCTAAAAACCCTAAATTTAAAACTATCTGGATCCAATCTACAGTGGTATGATGACCTGGTTTCGTCATGCGTGATATCTCATCCTTAACGCCCTGTCTATCTATAAGGATATATGAAACTTCCGCTGAAGAGTCATATTTTGTTGGATTGACAAGAACACGCACTACTTTAACTTGTGTTAATTGCATTTGGGCATTAATCCTACACAAGTAGAGATGCAATAGACATAGAGCTGGACTTTGGTGTACTTTTTGTTGTTGAATATAGCCTATCTGATCTTGTAGCATGAGGAATTGAAGAGCAGACGAAACATGATTCATTGGTACTTTCTGAACCTATGTCTGACATATGCTGATACACATATTATCTGATAATCTGGTATGGACATTATGGGACACATTAGCATGGATAGAAAGTTCTCTTTGAAGGTTTGTGAGGTTAGAGCTAGAAGAGAAGTTCTTATATAGAGCAACAATGGAATAGTTAGTAATAAGAGATGAAAAAAGAAAGCAAAAATACATAACTTTCATGCAGTTAATCCCAAAATTGTCCAACGACAGTTGGAGTTCGGTATTTTTATGATGACAATCTTCTTCCCACCTCTGGTTCAATTTACATTGTCTATGATGCATGGCGTGATGGTGGCTTCAGACGAATATCAGTTAGCTGGATCTAGGGTTTCCTGCCATCTAACTAGAGCAGTGCGGGTCGCCATGTTCACAGTGAATGGTCTGTTTAATCTTGTCTGTCTCCATTTCCGGATAGAATTGGGGACAAAATCCTAGTCACCTATGTGCACAACTGGGAGGTCGATCTCTGTGGTGGTTTGTTTCTCCATCCTTTGGTTACCTGTTTCAAAATGAACTGTGCAGCATTGATCAATTCATAAAGGTAAACATGCATTTCGTCATTTAGGATTTTCTCCCTGTACCTTACTTCTAGTGGCAAGTACGTGCATGTTTATGTGTCTACCGGTCACTATGTGATGGGGTTCTGAACGGAAAAGAGTGCCAGTTGAAGGCAATTCAACCACTTCTTGTGCAATGTGGCACATAGCTTGCTGATATTATTCTTTAGCATGCCATTCGTGCGCTCAACAATGCCATTGCTTTGGGGATGGTAAACAGAGGATAGTTTATGTTTTATCCCTAACATTGTCTTAGGATATGTAACAATTGAATTTACAAAGTGTGTGCCATTGTCAGATCTTATCCGATCTGGAATTCCCCAGCGTGGAATCACATCACGAATCAGAAAAATATTAGCTTGTTTGGTATCACTATGAACGCACGCTCCTGCTTCAATCCATTGGGCAAAAGGACAAACTACAACTATACAATACCGATAGTGGTTACACCCATATAACATGTCTACAAAGTCAATATGGAGGGCTTTAAAAGGACCATGTGGTAATGGAATAGTAGAATGTATCACTTTCAATGTGGGACTGGGAGAAAACCTCTGGCAGTAAGTACAATTGGGAAGGTACATGGTAAGAATGTCATGCAAAATGGGAACAAACATAGACAGATTAACTCTTGAGACGTGAGCTGGTAAATGCAACTGATCAAGAGCTATTATAAGTAAATCCTGAGGCATCACTGGATTACTTGTGGATATTTTTTTTTATATATTAGGTCATACCCTGACTGGGAGCATATTCTAGCCTCCCATAAATGCTTTTCAAATTGTGGAGTATTTTCCCAGCAATTCTCAGGGATGTAAACCTGCTGTCCCACCATAATGAGGCGTGACATTGTCTATGGTAGGGTTGGACCCAGATTCAGGTGGCAAGACAGTCTAAGCCATCAGAATAGTGACACATTGTGCCACAGGCGGGGGTGTGCAACTAGCTGGATCTTTAGCAGCCTAATCTTCTAGTGCATTAACTTGTGACACCAAAATCCTGTCCATTTGCATGTGCAGCACATTTCACAACTGTCACTGCCTGTGATAACGCAAGTGCTTCTATTAGAGACTCTAGGAGATTCCTAAGCATAACAGGACTTCCATCTGACTTGAGGAAACCTCTGCTACTCCATCTCATAATGCTGGAATGTACAATGGTAGTCACATGAGCCGAATCTGAATAAATTGTGATGACCTTTTCTGCTCCTTGCTTAAAAGCCGCTATCAAGGCTATTCATTCTGCTGCTTGAGCAGAATAGTGTGCTGGTAGTGTTAACTGCTTTACTTCATGGGGTGTATCTAAGGAATCATGCTGTTGTGCTCTATCTACTGCTGCACCTGTGTGTCTTACTCCTGTATCCTGGTTAACAATAGAAGAACCATCAACAAAATAGGCAATGCTACCTGGTAAAGGGCCCTCTGTTGCTTGACTTGATTCATTAGGCATGTAAGTTGCACCGTCATGCGCATCATCCTCAGAATCTAATATGGGATAAGTAAAGAATGTCGCAGGATTTACATTATGACACTTCACAACCTTAAAACATGGTAGTGACAGTCTCACCTCAAATCCTGACACTCTCTGTGTAGTCAGAGTAGTCTTAGCCTTCTGAATGACAGCAAACACTGCATGCTCCGCATAGAGCATCAAATGTGCACCCATGACAATTGGGGTGCTCGTCTGCACTGCAAAGGCTGTAGTGGTGAGAGCCTGCCTGCAAGGATAATGCCCTCTCATCACTGAATCCAACTCTCTACTAAAGTGTGGAATGGGTTTATGTCCTAAAGGATATTTCTGCGTAAGGACAGCTGTCATCACTTGACCATTGCAATGTCAAAATAGATAAAACTCCTTGATATAATCAGGAGTTCCCAAAACTTTAGCATTTGTCATCTCAGTTTTAAATTTCTGAAAAGTCTCCCTCATTTCTGGTGTCCATGTTATCTTGTCATTCCTGTCCTTTGCTTGTTTGATAGAAGCTAGCAGAGGCACTTTTAGGGTACTGTAATCAAACACACATTGTCTCACATAATAACAGAGGGTAGTGCCTCACTCTAGGTATGATAGCACCTTCCCTAATGTAATCCTGAATTATGTAGCTGCACGATTAAGGCCTACATCTTCGATAGTATACACTGCTGTAGTAAATGCCTCCACATCAGCAGGTCGTGCTCTGATTTGATCTCCAGTAGAGGAAACTATTGTTACTGCCATAATCTTGGAAGGTGAAATTCCAAGAGTAGAACAAATCATGGTACCATCAGACTCAAAATGAATGATCATTTTTAACTTGGCCATAAGATCTCTCTCTAACAGATTAGGTGAGGCAGCTGGAGAAAACAGAAAACAGCCATCAATGTACATCTCTCATATTTCCATTGCCACCGGATTAGTAAATGGAACCCTCATTAATTCTCCAGAGAATCCTTGTGTGTCCATTGATCTATTAGAGATTAAAAAGTCTCACACTCTAATACAGAATTGAGTTGCTCCTGTATCTATGAGGAATGCATACCTCTTATTATTGATAGCTACCGTCTCAGTGGGTTCCTGTTATGTTAAAATTCTTATAAAGCGCACGTACACAGGGTTGGTTTCATGGCACTGCCCTAAGAGGTACTGAAGCCCTGGTGACTTACTCAGATGCTTGTCTAAACAGCCACGTCTTGAGGAGCTTCCTGAAGCTCAAGAGGTCTGTGCAGGGTCTGATTTCGGAGGGAAGGGAATTCCAATATCTGGGAGCTAGCACGGCAAACCTAACACTGCCCAGATGCTTCATTTTGAAAGAGGGTGTTGACAAAAGGTGCTTGTAAGCAGAATGCAGATTACTCGTGGGTGTGTGCCTTTGAATAAGGCTGTGAACAAATTTAGGGCTCCTGCCATTCAAGGATTTAAAGATAAAACAGCATAACTTGAAGGCGCATCTCTGTTCCTCATCTGGACTGTGCCTCACTGACAATATTGGACAAATACAAATACTCTGTGTGCACCTTCATTGTGTAGGTTTCGGTTTCCTGACTACACTTGTTTTACAAATGCATGTGAACATTGTGCTGTAAAAGGCCGCGTTTTCTCTGGTTTTCTACGGATGCTATCAGGGACGCTCTTCCGCAGAGCCCCCTGGGAGGTCTTGGTAGCCCACTTGGTCTGCTTGTTATATACGCTTTTTGGACATTTCATTCCCTTATATTGCAGAGTAACCATAAAATGGTCCTTTCGAGATCGCTTTCTCTGCCGCTTGCTTTATATGGCCATGAAGTGTTTGTGTTTCATTTTTGCGAGGCAGCATGTGAAGGACGGGCAGTACCCATCTGCAGGTTGTGTTTGTCTTAGGCGTGGGTGTAAGTTGTATACTAGGGGCTGTGTTGGTAAACTGTGTGAATCTGGCTGGCAGCTTGCAAAGTGAATTTTTAGTTCCCTTATGTATGTTATCGTAGAGGTGTCTTTATGCATCGCACGTTATGTTTTCCTGTGTTGCGAATATTGGAAAGCAGCATTACCCTGTCGCATGGTATTTTTTGTGGCGTTGAAGACGTGAAAAATAGAAATACTTTTTGTTAAAAGGAAGTTGGTTGACCTGAAGTACCCTTTGGAGTTGTAGTTGGTAGTTAAATGTTCCACCTGTATGCCTCTTGTCAATGCATAAATAGGATGTTTTGAAAAGTGCGCCGGCCTTCTCCTGCGTGCAGGGAGGGGGTTACCTCGCAGTTGACTTGGTGCGCAGGACCTGCCTGTAACCCCTCCAGGGTGTCCAATCGATTCGCAATCTGCAATTTTATCCCGTTGCCAGGCAAAGCGGCGGCGACATCAGAACTTGCGGGTGAGCCATAGCAGCTGTTGGGAGGAGTTCTACCCCCGGCGCGGTGAGACCCGCCAACGGGACTTTCCAGCACGGACGATGTACAACCATGTATGCCAGCATTAAGACCCTCTGCTGACCACAGCGCCCCAGTGGCAGAGGACAGATTTCAGAGTTGTGTTTTGGGGCATGCTGGGGGCCATCAGGTCGGTGGCGGTAGGAGTACTACGCCGGAGATTCACACTGCAGGTTAAAGCGGGGGCAGATTTATGTGTGCATTTTGTCAGCCCTCTCTCGGTGTGGGTGCGTGCAGGGTGCGGTGGGGCCCGCTGGTCTTCGCTGGGTGCTTGGGCCTGTCTCGATGTGCCTGGGCCCTTAATGTGGATTGTCGGGGATTGCTTCCTGCATCTCAGCATAGTGCCGACGGTACGGAGTGCCTGAGGGTAGCCGGGAGGTGGCTGCAGGCTGCCAACTTGTATCTTCACCGTATAGGGAAGAGGGGAGCGAGGTTGAACATTATCGGTCGGTTGAGCACGATAGGAGTAATGGGAAATCATGCCACCCGGAGACGGAAGCCAGGGCCCACCTGGTGTTTTGGGGCTCTGTTGGTGGTTAGTTGGCGGTTTCGGCTTTAGTTATGGAAAGGTCCGGGCTAGCACACCTGATGCGGACTATAGCTAGCAGGCCCATAATGCTCCCACCAGTTGGCTACGGCGAATCCGGTTTTCACCATTTGCCTGTATGTTTGCTGTCGCTACACTCCTATGTAACAAGGCAGCCAACCCCTTGGCCAAGGCCGCCATGCGGAGAGCTAAAAAAAAAAAGAACTCGGCAGCAGCCCACTGTGCACTGTTTTGCTAACAGAGACTTACTTTTCTTTCTTAGTCTCACCAGTTCTGAAGGAAAGCATGCACTGTAGGTAATGCTATTAAGCTATAGTCTGGACTTATTTAGCGGATGCAACACCCATACAGTGTAAAAGCCAGTGCCCATGCGGCCGTGGTACAATGAACGTGCGGGCCAACTTCTAATTGACTCAGTGGCTCCGGGTGCATAGGTCCCTCGGTGGGGACTAGGACATTCATTCTGCGACGTTCCTACCGTTGTGCTAGATTTCCTGGTCGGTGGGGATGACAGCACTTTTAATTGGAGAGTACTGGCACTTCTCAGAAACAAGCAGGTACTTTGATACAGAGTACCTGCACTTCCATTTCTCAATTTAAAACACGTACCAGGACTGTTGACTTTGTCAATGGTTGTTAGTTGCATAAGCAAAATAAGCAACACATAAGGCTTTGTTGTATATAATATTGAAAATGCTTCAGTTGTGAAATTATGAGACAGTGAAAGAACTAGAACGAGTCTCTTTTACCCTACACCAAAGGCAGTTACTGCTGCAGAGTCGAGATTTTTTCCCACTCTGGGGATGAGGGCAAAAATGGATTGTCCGATAGGGATCCGCCCAGCATCCGTTTATAGAAGTGCTGAACCTGACCCACTTAAAGGCCTGCTCTTTATCAATAAACTACATCCTACACTATGACTCCCACCTTTATTTATGGGCCCTTATTCTGCAGAGACATTTTCCAAATACATTAGAACTTTTTACAAAAGAAACAGAAACTATATATAAGAATCACAAGTTACTCTAATCACACATAATTAGTTAGAACATGTGAACATGTTGTTGTTCAGTGACAGAAATAAACTGAAGCGTCTTTTCAACAAATGGACTCTCATTTGGGATTTGAAGATAGTCATTGAGAGGATAGTGTGCGTAAGGCTGCTGGTAAGGAGTTCCAGACTCTGGTAACTCTCCCGGAAAAGGATTGTGCTATAAAACGTTCCTATTTAAATTTTGGAAGCTCTAGCAGCAGAGCTTCAGCATATTGTGAAGTCTGCTCCCACCAGATGTCTTCAGCTTGTTAAACTAAGAGGCAAGCCATTTGTCTTGTGTATGCCCTAGGTGTTGTAAGTTATTAAAATGGAATGTTATAGTTTGTTAAATCAATCACATAGGTTATGTACAGCCCACATCCTAAACTTGGGTATTTCAAAGTGCTCCTATGTGTGATAATAGATAAACAAGCTTTTGCAATGCAATAGGTCTTGCATTACTGAAATTTAGAGCTATTGGTGTTGCATTATTATTTGCAACGCCAAAAGCTCAAACTTTTACTAATGCGAGACCTATTGCATTGCAAATGCTTGTTGTATCAGGGGCTTCTGATATACGGGACTGGCAGAATGTTGGGGATTGTGCTGCCTGTTATATTTTTGCCACACATGCAAACATTCCAGAATGTAGGGATAATCCCAGTCTGGGTCTCCCTCACCATAACAAATGCAATCATCAGCACTTGCCACATCATGTGGATCAAAAGGCCATTCTTGTGGCCATTGACTCACCTGTGGAGCTAATCCTTCAGTACATTCTGTAAAATTATCCACATATGGCATAACACTGTACCAACTATTCTCTCCTTCAGCAACTATCTCACTAGGGGTAAGATCTGCACTGCGCATAACTGATTGGCCACGCATCAGCTGCATTGGCCCATCATGTAGTGTGAATCCTTCCATAGCCTCACAAGATCCCATCCTGGGGTCTGGCTTGCCATGTGCTCCCTGAAACCTTAACCGTTCAAGCTCTGTTGCTTGGGGTTTCCTAGCTTTAGAGAATATATCCTGCTCTCTTTCTCTAGTGTCAATGCGATTAGGCAATCCCTTTGAACCCTTTGTGTGATCTAAATTGAGAAGGAGACTTTCTTAAGTGCTAATATCATAAGTGGAGTGCCTAGGCTTTGGGGATTTAAGTATTTTACCCATATTATCTACACATCTATGTAAGTACTTCATTTGACATCCTCTCAAAACTTCCCTGTATCTGCTCTGAAAGGTTTTCATAATACCCTTCTCTCCTCACTTCTCTCGCATTTCTCCTATTCTCTCTTTGTGACAACCATTCCTGAACACTCTCTAGTGAAACTATTATTCTCCCTTTCTCTTTCTGCCAAGGTGGTAGATTATCTTCAGTCTTGTCTCTTTCTTGGGATACTGCCCATGGTGCCATACTAGTTGGCCTGTCCACAAAGTCACTCCATCTAGCATCATCTGTATTTTTTCTCTTTTGGGTAGACATTAATTCCCAAATGACCCTTCCTGTTGCATCTCCTTTCTGTAACAAGTGTGATGTGGCTGATGAAACATGTGACTGGTCATCAGTGTCTCCTGGATTTTGGTCTTCACTTCTATCATCCTGGGGAGAGGCTGACTCTAAATGCAGTGTGAACAGCACTTCTAGTTGACCTGAAAACTGAGAGTCACCCGCCCTTACTTGCTGTCTGAGAGTACTTGCATGTCTTGGCTTTGACATTTGTGGGGCGACATTAGGGAGATATTTTGGGTATTGTGAAGGGGTCTCAACTTCAGGGTTCTCATATACCACTGTGGCTCCTTGTAGCTGCATCTGTGGATATACACCAGGTACCGTGGGAGAATTACGTGGAGGTTCATATGGAGGTGGGGGATTGAATGGGGTACTAGGAGTGTCAACATTTGAGAAGTCCTTAGACTTCTCACAAAAGAATTACCATTAAGCTAAGGTGGCTTCTCGCTTCTGCAGTTTGGCTACTGCAAATTTACTATTAATTGATATTGATAACATTTTATTAAGCACAACACATGCCCAAAGGCATCTTGGCGCTGACATCAAGGCAGGTAGAAGTACCAATAGAATACCGGCCTAAAGAGAGTCTGAAAAAAGCCAAGTTTTAAGTTGATTTCTAAACTAGATAGATTCGACTGAAGTTTAAGTTCCAGGGGGAGTGTGTTCCACAATTTACAAGTGGAGTACACAAAGCTCCTGCCTCCCCTTGGAACTTTTTACACTGTTGGGTACTACCAGAGCTCTGGATACATACCACTTAAAACTTTTCTGCGGACGTTTTGGTCTAATCCCGCCAAGGGATTTGTGGCCCAAACATAATGCCTTAAAGGCCACCATTTTCTTAATCAAGAGCCAATTAAGTTCATCTAATGCTTGTGACACTGAGTGAAATGTAGGTATCTTCTTTAAGAGCCAGGCAGCAGCATTCTGTAAGAGCTGGAGTTTATTAAGAATGCCTAAATGAAGACTCTGGTACAAAGCATTGTAGTAATCCAGCCTAGACAAGACCAATCCAATGAGAACTAATTTTCGTAGGTCAACATTGATGAAAGGAAAAATGTTTCTTAGTATTTTTTAAAATGAAAACGCAGGACAAGGTGTTTTGCTGACTTGGTCTCTAAAACTGACACTGGAATAGAAAATTACCCCTAAATTCTTGACTTTGGGTGCTGTACTCTGGAGGGTCCCAAGAGACAAAGGCCACCAAGAGGCGCTCTAAAACGATGTGTAATCATATATGTTCTAATATTTTACCTAAAAAAAGCCCCTTAGTTTAGCCAGGGATACACATATTTCTGAGTGTCACTATTTTTGTAATTTTCTCTGATCATTTGCATATGCACTAGGGAAGTCTCCATTATTTCTCGTATTTATAACAATTCTTACATTTTAACTTTTTATCTGTCTGACCAATATTATTTTTTCTTTTAAAAATGTCACACTAGTCCTTATGGACAAGAAAATCTATCAATGCTTTCAAAACAATGATATATTAAACATTAGGCATCACAATAACATATGCAACAACAAATCACACTGTGACCACATTTCCATTCACATGCACCCGCATGAATTCACCATCAACATTTTAAAAACACTCCAACAGCTTCTAAATGTGAATCACCAATGTTCTACTGTACACAGTAAATGCAGACATAAACCATTGGCCACTTCCCTCTGGGAATAGAGAAGATAGCCCTTAAACAATGTGTCTCATAGACCATGGAATGACTTCTGGACATTAGGTCCAGGTGGCAATTCGAGTGTTCAGATCGTTCAAGGAGGTAAAGTTTAGCGACTTCAGCCGATCAGCTTTCCTTCTATGTCAAATATTGGAACACATATTGGCAAACCAACTTCAAATCACCTACATTGACCACTTCTAACTTTATATTGGGATAAACATGTTAACTGACTATGTAGCACCTTTAACTTGATATTGTGCATCACATGTACACAATCTTACATGCAATACCCTTATTTCTTTTACATCCTTACATCTATATCTATATTTAGAATTGCCAAAAGAGACATGTCATACAATCTATACAAAAACATGGAATGAAGTCTGCATTGTCCTCACCTTAAATATGGCAATCCCCGGATCCTACCTGTCCCCCGTGAATAGGCAGAACTATAGACAACATGGTGCCTGCTCACCTCTTCAAAGATGTGCAATGATCTATGCAGCAGGGGCAGGCGGTGCTCCAGTGGCAGCGGTCAGATGAGGGCAAAAGGGGCCCCTGGAGTGGCTCCTCAACTGTTGGCAGGTAACTGAAAATGAAATAAGACACACTCCTCCAGGCAATGTAAATACAGCTCTTTACTCTTTCGGCAGGGAGAGAAACCGTCTTCATACAAGAAAAGAGCCGGTCTCAATTTGATGCTTCATTGGCAGCTATTTTTCATACACAGTTAAACAATACTAGTTCCAAAAGTTCGAACAATTAATTACTAGGCAGTTACACATTGGTACACATTTATTATAGAAAAATATGAAGTCAGCTTTGACCTTGGATTTTAACCAAATTCTCTACACATCCTTTATTGCTGTTCTAACAATGCCTATCAAATTAAGTATTCTTCTGTCTTTGACTGTATGTGTATTTGGGTTGAATGCATATGTATTTGTGTGTGCTCTATCATTGTGCTCCTAAGACCTCTTATCAGATTTCTTGTGTTCTTGGCTAATCTCCTGCTCCCATTGTCTAATCATGTTTCAATCTATCGAAAACACAGAATGCATGCCGGTGTGCCTGTGTGCTAAGGCCATAAATTCCTTCAAGCTTTTCTTTTTTTTTTTTTTATTTCCGAAATTCTTTATTGTATATATAAAAATATAATTTTACATACAGGGAAGAGGCTTATACATGAGTGGAAAGAAGAAAAGAGAGAAAAAAGAGAGAAAAGAGAAAAGGAAAAAAAAAAAAAAGGGGGGGGGGTGGCATTCCGTACTCTTGAGATCATTCGCCAATTCGTAGTCTCATAGTCCAAAGTCTCATAGTCTCATAGTCATATTGCGTCCATTGGTGTTCCTTGGCGTTGTGACCAAGCATCTTGCTCCCCGCACCGCCCCGGGGGATAGTGGAGAGAGATATAGGTTATAGGTTAAGTAGGAGATGTACACGGTGCTCTGTTGGCACTAGCCTGTTTCTGCCCGTGACCTCAGATGTATCACGTTCACGCCTACGGTGGCTTGTGTGATGACAGGTAGTGGTCTAAAGATCCCCACATGGTCGACTGCTTGTGCGTCTTCGGTGTGTGTTTTGCTGTTATGTTGTCCGCCCCCCTAAGGAACGTGACCCAGTTAAGCCATGCCTGTGGAGCCGCCTTTGATGTGTCCTTCCAGTTAGTTAGGACTACTTTGACTGCGGCTGTCAGCAGGAGATCTATGAGGTCCCTGTCCTCAGCCTTTGTGATTGCCTGTGACGTGAACCCTAGAGCCAGACTTGTGAGGTTCGTTGGTATGACTATGCCTGTGATCTCGTGGATGAGTGTTCTGATCTTCCCCCAGAAGTCCTTGATTTTTGGGCATTTTAGAAGGAGGTGTTCTAAGTCCCCCCTTTCTCTATCACAGTTCCAGCACATGTCGCTGTCTCTAATGCCCACAGTGGCTAATCGGGCTGGTGTCCAATATGCCTTGTGTATCAGCCAGAATTTTGTCTGATTCAGCGTGGCCGTCACTTTTTTCTACTAGTGGACCTCCATAGCTCTGCCTTGGTTTCCTGACTGAGTGCTTGACCTGCTGCCTCTCCCCAGAAGTTTAGGACCTTGTCATTGAGTTTGGTGTGTTTGGGGCCTAGGATCTTGTAGAGGTGTGCCACCTGGTGTCCTAGCGTGTTCAGGCTGTTTGCCAGCTGTATTATCGAAGGTGTCTGGGTGTTGAGGTTCGCCTTCCTGATTGCGACTTTTATCTTCAGGAAGTTGTATAGTTCTACGCTGTTTAGGTTGTACTCTCCTTTCAGGGTGTCGAATGTTACATCTGCACCCTTGTTCTTAAGATCCCTGGCTGTGGATATCCCTAGGCTATACCAGTCGTGCATGTCGAGGACCTTCCCCCTGTATTTTAAGGATGGGTTGTGCCAGATAGATTCAAAGGGCCCTCCTTTGATACTTGTGTTGAGAAGTTTGTCAATTTTAAGCAGAGCTCGTTTTGTGTTTCTGAGTACCGGGTTGTCTTTAATTGCCGGGTGTTTGGTGGCCGTGAGGAGGGAGATGGGTTTCATACCTTTTAGCAGCTCCTGTTCTAGTGTTAGCCATGCCGGTGTGTAGTCCTGTCTTGGGTCCAGCCAGTGTAATCCCTGTCTAGCTAAACACGCCTCGTGGAATCGTTTGAAGTTTGTTATGTTTAGCCCCCCCTGTTCCTTTGATAATCTGAGCTTTTGCATGCTTATTCTGGCCCTCTTCCCTCTCCATAGGAAATCGTTCAGTATCTTGTCTATCTTTTTGTGGAAGTCATCTGTGTTGGTTAGGGGTAGCATGGCTAGCATATAGTTCACCATAGGTGTGAGCATCATTTTTATTGTTTCTACCCTCCCCCACCATGTTGTGAACTTGGGTGACCACCCGTCTACTTTGGCCTTGATTTTCTGGATTATGACCTGTTCGTTATGTTCTAGTGTCGTGCTCAGGTTTCTCTCGAAGAGAATACCTAGATACTTAATAGGTTTAGTTTGCCACGCTAGGCCTGACGTTCCTAGTACTGTACTTGTTGTGTGGATGTTTAGGGGCTTGCATTCTGATTTGTCCTTGTTGAGTTTGTACCCTGAGACCTGGGCGTACCTCTCAATTGTCTCTGTCAGTGCCTTGATAGATCTCTCAGGGTCTTCTGTCATTATTAACACATCGTCTGCATACGCCGCTAGCTTAAATTTTTCTCCTCCGATTGGCACTCCAGCTATATCCTCGTTCGTTCGTATCATTGTAAGGAGTGGCTCTATTGCCACTAGGAAGGTGCCAGGTGAGAGTGGACAGCCTTGTCGCGTGCCTCTGCCCAGGTTTAGTATGTTTGAGATGCCGCCGTTCACTACCACTCGCGCCTTGGGGTTGTTGTAAAGCGCCATCACCATCCTCCTGTAGTTGGGTCCTAGCCCGAATTTCCCCATGCAGTGATCTAGATAGGGCCATGAGACTCTGTCGAACGCTTTTTCGGCGTCCAGGGCTATCATTACGGCAGCTTTACTGCTCTGGGTCGAGTGGTTGATTATATGGCATAGTAGTCTGGTGTTGTCATGGGACATGCGGTTTTTGAGGTATCCTACCTGGGAGTTGTGTATGAGTTTAGGTAGGTAGGCGTTAAGTCTGTTGGCTAGTATCTTCGCGTATATCTTGCAGTCTACGTTTATGAGTGAGATCGGCCTGAAGTTCTTCGCCTCTGTCGTGTCCTTCCCCTCCTTTGGTATGACTATTATATTAGCCTCAGCCATTGATGGGGTCATGCATCCTTTGTGTACGCACTCCTCAAATACCTGTTTCAAAGTGGGTTGGAGTGTGGTCAGGTATTGTTTATAGAAACCTGCTGTAAAGCCGTCAGGCCCTGGTGCCTTGTTCTCTTTGAGGCTGGCCGTGGCCTTCCTTATCTCATCTTCCGTGACTGTTAGCTCTAGGACTTCTCGTTCTCGCTCTGTTAGGGTGGGAGTGGCTATGCTGTTGAGGAGTTCCTCGCCCCCGTCCTCTTTTAGCGTGTCGTCTCTTGTGTAAAGACCCTCATAGAAGTCCCTGAATACCTCCAGAATGTCCTTATTGGCAGTCTGGGCCTTATTATGTTTGTCTTTGATCGCTCCAATTGTGTGCTGCTTTTGTTTCCCTTTCAGATAGGTTGCTAGATTTTTCCCCGCTTTGTTGGCCGTGCATAGATTGATTGATTTATATTTGTTGATCCAGGTCCCTGCTCTTTCGCTTAGTATTCTATTCAGCTCGTACTTCAGTTTGGTTAGCTCTGTGAGTGTGTTTTTGTCTTCTAGGCTTGCTATGTGGCTGTTCTCCATTGTTTTGATCTCTTTCTCCAGGTTCTCTATCCTCGTGTTCCTTGCTTTGTTTATTTTCCCTTTTATTGTCATTACTACCCCCCGTATGGTCGCTTTAAGGGCATCCCATAGTACCTCTCTAGGGGTCTCTGGTGTGTCGTTGATTGTCAGATACTCTCTAATTGCTGTTTCTATTTCTGCCTTTGCAGACGTGTGTTGAAGAAGGCCGTCATCGAATCGCCACCTGCGTGTTGGCTTCTCGTTATGTCTGCCTGATAGGGATAGGCTTATGTGTGCGTGATCTGATATTGTTCTGGGACCTATCTCCGTGTGATCTATGAGGTGTGTGTGTGTTTCTGACATTAGTATGTAGTCGATCCGACTATAGGAGTTGTGAGGGTTGGAGTAGAATGTATATTATCTTGCATCCGGATTGCTTAGGTGCCAAGGGTCCTTTAGCCTCAGCTTTGTGCACAGGTTTCTCAGGATGTTGGGGCTAATAGTAGGGGAGCGTCTGCAGGGGTGCTTGTCTATTGCTGGGTCTAGGACTTGGTTAAAGTCTCCGGCGACGATCAATAGATCTTCCATCGGAAGGTTGTGTAGCTGAGTGCCTATCCCCTCCCAGAATTGTTTGTCCTCACTGTTGGGGCCGTATATGTTTGCGACATGGTAGGTCTCTCCTGCTCGCTTGAGACTGGTCACTAGTGTCCTGCCCTGGGTGTCTGCCTGGTAGCTTGTGAGGGATAGGTTCGAATTTTTGCTGAGTAGTGTTATTACCCCATTCTTTTTGTTCAGGGCTGGCGACCCCACCACCTCTCCTATCCAGTTAGCTCTTAGTCGTTGTATGTCTGCCTCTTCAAGCCTGGTCTCTTGTAGCACATAGATGTCACTTTTGAGTTTCCTTAGGTGTTCGAGCACCTTCCTTCTTTTTACTGGGCTGTTCAGCCCTTTGACATTAAGGGAGACTATTTTGATATCTGACCCTATGCTATTCTGGCCGTTATTTGTCATTGATGCTGCTTTGTGTGCGCTGTACTGGTGGGCTACCCTTAGGCTCCCTTGCTGTCCTTGTCATGTGCCTGGTCATGTCTCCGTGGTTCCTTTTGCTCCTACTAAGTGTAAGTGTGAGAGAGAAGTGAAAGATGCAAGAGCTGCATAGAAATGAAAGATAGTCAATAAGCCCATGTACTGAACCCTCCCCTCCCCTTTTCCCCCCCTCCCCCCTCCCCCATTCTCGCCTTCCCGCCCCCCTCCCTCCCTTACTTGCAAAAAGGGTGTGCGACGACAAAGTTCCTCTGCTCGCATCATCCCTGAGGTAGAGTTGGTTCCTTCTCTGGCTGATTATGTGCTCTTTGCTCGAGTCTCTTTTATGTCCTTCAGTCTTCCTATTTCCTATTTCCGGGAGCCTTCCTCGTCTTGCATTCTGAGGTAGATCGCTGTTCTGCGCCCTCCTGCTTAAGCTTGACGTGTGTCTCTTAATCTGACTGTTCGTTCAGCGGCGACGCACTCCTCTTTGCTGCCCCTGGGCTTTTGTTCTCCTCCATTTCCTCCACTGCTGGTCCTTGCAGGTATCGTTTTAGGGCCTCTGGGCATTCAAAAAACATCGTCTTCCATTTGTCCGTTACCTTGAATTTTGTTGGGCTAACAAAGCTGAACGTTGCTCCTCTTCTCCGCAGTGTGTCTCTTTGTGCCAGGAAACCCTTCCTTAGTTCCACTGTAGGCTTGGAATAGTCCTGGGTCAGTACTATCTTGTTTCCGGCCCACGTTAGGTTCTGATTTTTCCTGGCGAAGGCAAAAATGGCTTCAGTTTGATTTAGTCTCAGTGGGTTGCAGATTATTGCTCTTGGGCCTCTACCTGTGGTTGGTTTCCCCGCTGGAACCCTGTATGCCTTTTGTACCTCGAAACCTCTTTGGAAGGTGATACCTGTGAGTTGTGGAATCATCTCCTCCAGCATTGCGGCACAGGAGCCTGCCTTATCTTCAGCCCCTTCCGGCACTCCTAGTATTCTTACATTGCCCCTTCTTGCCCTGTCATCCTTCTCCGCTAGCTGTTTTTGTACAGCGTTTGTGGCAGTTCTCAGCTCTGCTATAGCCTTGGTGTGCCTACTTGTCTCATCTTCAACCGAGCTTATTCGGCTTTCTGCGGCTTCCATTCTTGTGTTTGTTTTGTGGAGGTCCGCTCTGATGGCCGCCATCTCCAGTTGCATGTTCTCCAGCTTGAGTTTTGTCTCTCTTCCGACCTCATTGCCTTCGTTCACTTTCCGTAGGATGGTCTCCAGTGTTACCGGCTCGCCTCTTGCTTTGGTAGGGGACCCCTGATTGTCAAATTTGGGTTTCTTCTGTTGCTCATTTGTTAGTTTCCCATCGCTGCCCGCCATCGTTCCGATGCCCCTCCTTGACAGGACGCTGACCAGCCTCCCTCCCACTTGTGCCACCTTTGACGTGCTTGTTGGTTTTGAAGTGGGTGGTTGGGCAGCTTGTCTGTATCTGCTTGGTTCCCTGATGTGTCTCGTTCTTGTTTTTGCCTTTGGTCCTGCCAGCGTGCAGGCTGCCCTGGTTTCAGGGCTCTTTAGCTTTTTTGTTCTTTTGTGACCCTTTCGTGGCTCTTTTGCACCTCTCTCTGCAGTTCCGGCTTCGTTGGGCGCTGCCCAGAGGTGTCCAAAGGTGTGCCTGTGGGCTGTTCTTGGCGAGGTGCCCCCCTGCGGGTGAGAGTTGTGTCACTCTCCTCTCTCTGTGCAAGCTTATTGTACCTGGTCGCAACCTGGGCTCGATTGCCTGTTTGTGCTTATGTTTGTGGCTGTCAATGGCTGCTTCGTGATTGTTCTGGGTGGGCCGCACTCACTCTGCCCATCCTTGTCGACTTCCTCTGCCTCTTGTTCCCCCCCGGAATGGCTATAGTGTGTCAGCCTGTACTTGGGGCGCTGCCTCTCTCCTCTTTCTTTCCCCCCCTTTGCGTCTTGTGTCTGGCGCGCGGTAGGAGGTGCTCGGTGTCACGCCCCCTAGCTCTGTGCTGCCCCCTTCTGAGTGTACGCAGGCTTCTTCGCTTGCTTTTCTCCACCCGGTCGCGCCGGTTCCTCGCCTTAATGCCTGCCGGCTTCGTCAGATTCGCCCGGTGGCGGGCGCGCTGCTGGGCTTATCACCTCTTGCCTCCGTTGGGCTCCTCTTTGTGCCTTGCGCGCTCAGCGCGTCTCTCTCTCACAGGCGGCAGTCTTAGTCTCGCTCCGCGGCCCTTCCAGCTCCCGGTGCACAGTGCGCACCCTCCCGGAGCTCCTGGTGATCTCGCGTCTCCGTCTTTTGTCCGTTTTCGCTTTCCCTACTTGCTGCCTTGCGCCTCCTTCCGCTTCCGGGTCGCTTGCCTCCGTCTTCCGTTCAGACTCGGGGAAGACTTCCGGCAATGGCGCCCTGCAGCCACCTACTTCCTGTTCTCTTGGGTTCGGTCTCTGGACGCCGCAGACCGCTCGGCTTCGGGTAGGCTGGGGTCGCTTGCTTCCGCTTCTCACTCCTCGCGCTCCGATCTTCCTCCCTTTGTTGTCGCTGCGTCTGGGCACTTATGCTTATACAGGTCACCTTACGCTGGCTGGCTTCCTTTTACGTAGTCCTGGCAGGTCCTTTGGCGCAGCAGCCTTGCCTCTGAAGGTTGGGGCCTCTGTCTTATATTTCCTCCGTCTCTCGCCTGCACACTTCCGTGGCCGTCCCCTTCTAGGCTTGCACCGCCATCTTGCTTCTCTGCCGCAAAGGGGTGCTCCGTGGCTATCAGGCGCTCGTATCTCTTCCTGTCGTTGCGCTCTTTGTTTCTCGTTCTTCTGTCTTTTGCACCGATCCTTCCTACACCTCGTGCTGTCTTTTTTTTTTGTCCTTAGTTCGGTTTGGCTGGTTGTTTGCCCCTCAGGGATGCGGAGCTGACGGACCTAGACGACCGTCTTCATTGCCGTCCAAGCCACGCCCCAATTCCTTCAAGCTTTTCAAACACGGTTTTCCTTTAACTATGACCTTACAGGTCCTGCACTCTGTTCTCACGTAAACTATTCACCTCTTCTTCATCAGCATGAGTTTTTGGCCTGCATTAGTCTTTTACTACATATAGCTGTGTGAAGCTCTCTGCTGTTACACCAAGTTTACATATTTTATTTCTTCTATTACAACCCTCCCATTCCCTATTCTGATTTTTTGCCCATGACCAGGATGCCTTTTTTCCATACAAGCAGTTTACTGTCATCAAAACTTGGACTTCTTTCAAGCAGATTGTCATTTGATTCAGAACTGAAGAATGTTTCTCCAATTTAAGGGAGATCTACCTGTTGTCTGTGTACATCAATGTCTAACATAGAGGACTGACATGATCTCAATAAAATGTACGCATTATTGGGGAAGGTTTCAATGAGGAAGGGCCCCAGTTTGACCTGCTGGGTGTGACTGGTTAAAAGGGTGTGAACCAGGCCATAATGATACTCTTCCTCCTAACACTTTTGCCATATGGTTTAACAGAATCTGATGATCTATGATGACCAGACGACCAGTTGAGCACAAGCTTGCCATTTAGCACGGTCATCAAGTCTCTCCAGTCTGATATTTCATAGTGAGTGACATGTTCCTTCTCATATGCGGCCCTCAGACTACAAGTCATTTAGCAGATTATTTGCATCCAAATGTATGGACAGTTTTGGATAGTTAAGGGATTACTGGAGTTTACAACACTTTTGGGTCAAGTGAAGCTAGAGTTTGAGCTACAGTTGAGCAAGCTGTCACAATCTGCTTTTGAATTTTACACTTTTTTTGGGAGACTACCCTAGTGGAAGTGTGATATTGTTTAGGCTGGTGTTATTCCTGCTAGTAGAGCAAAGTTAAGATTTGTGGCCTTCCTATTAGATGTCTGTGTCGGGAGGGATCAATATTTTAAAGGAAAATTGAATGTTATCAGTGTCCTTGGGTTTGATCAGAGTAAACTCAAGCAGAATTGCATGTGACATTGGCTTTTCGGCTTAAATGTCCGAGAATGAGGTGCTTGCTAGCTAGCTGTCTGCCATGATTCAGTCAATGTTACTTTGAAAACCACCATGATGTCATTGAAAAGATTGGTCCAACGAGGAGAAATGTGTTTTTCAGGAACTGATACTACTAGTTCCATTGTGTTTTCTGCCTATGCTGTTCATGGTTGTAAATGAGAGATGTTCACCCTTGTGCAGGCCTTAGGTTAACATTCTATTAGTGGTTGTTGAGGCAAGGTATGTGAGCAGGGCATTGGATGGGAACTTGGAGCTAGTGGTACCAAATGCAGCACATGGGAAATGGAACAGTTGGGGAGCTAGTGATGCATAACAGGGATGAGGAGGGTGTAGGAATCAGGTATAAGCATCCGGAAATTGTTGGGCCTTTTGCTTTGGGGTAAGTGCTTGGTGTGGTGGGTGCAACAAGCATCACCTGTCTACCCTCTGATGTGACGTCTGATACTTGGGGACATTTTTTAACCTTTGTGCGCTGGAGAATTTTGCCAACTGAGAGGAAAACAAATTGTGTGATCTTGCAATTTGGGAAACTTTGCATTATCATACATGTCTTGTGGTTGGCCACTGAACCAAGATCTAGACCATCGACTTCCCTAGATCTCTTTCTTTGTTTTAGAATGCTTCAGTCCAGGAGCAAATTCACAGTCATTTACAGTTGGAATGTGTGGTGAGGTCCAATTGTGTCACAACACTACCAGTCAGCAGCAGACTTGAAGATGGTCAATATGACTACCATTCATGAAAGCAAATCTGCAAGAAGGCATGTGCAGTGAGAGAAACCTGCTTCCTGCAATTGATTTATCCATGTGTCTTAATCTGAACAAGCAAATGTAGAATTCATCTGCACATAATGAGCACCAGAACAACCCCGACTCCCTTACTTCTATCTAGTCTACCTGTGCGTGATTTACAGCTTTATTTGTATGCCCTTCTTTGACTTCAGTGACTGCTTTTTTCAACACTCCACCTCCCTTTGTTCTCATTTACAAGAAAAATATGTTTGATTCCTTATTGATTCTACGTACACACTGTATGCATTGGTAAATTGACACAATTGGATAGTATTCTTTAAAAACATAAACAGAATACAGTACTTGGGAAAAGAACATTTCTTGTCTGCACTGTATTACGTCTTTACTCTTTTATGGAACAAACTACAAAGCAAGCGGAAGATGCTTCGTCTATTAAAGAGACACATGTTTACGGTATCCTGCCTGCAGAATAGACGCCATAAAATACCCCATGTTCAAAAACCAGGTGAGATACTGGCAAGACATTTTTGCTCGGACTGGTCAGCAACACTGAAGAACAACATTTCATTGCTGCGATATTTTCAGAATTTCGCGAGCGTAATCTATATTTCACTCGAGGTGCTTGATAGCGCATTACCGTTTTGACCATTCCTCTTACTAGACACAGTGCCCACGCCGCCAATTATTTTCACCCCGCATTCGAGTCTGGAGCATGAACATTCTGAATGACGAACCTGGATCCGACCATTTTTTTACTTGACAAAACAATTAAAAGATTTGGAATTAGCACTCCCAAGTATCTCAGCTGCCCATTAGGTGCTGTGCAAACATCCCCTCTGTTGACATAACCTTTCAACCATTAAGCCTCTACCCACTTTGCAATAAGTGGCCCGGTGCATTGTGGAGTTAGCAGACTACGTGACTATTCCCAGCATTAAGGACCTGTGATTAAAGGCCTGTATGTGAAGCGGAGACGACACGGAAGAAAGACTAAAACGAATACAAGTGGTTTAACAGTCTCTATCTAGACAGCCCAAAACCCCGCTGCCTGAGTAAACATCACTGCAGGGTTATATTACCAAGTCTGGATACGCACAAAAGAAAACAATGTATAGCGTTAGGTGGATTTTTCCTTAAAGTGAAAAAAATGAATTGTGTTGTCATTGTTAAGTGTGTTTGATTCATCCGTCAAAGAACTCGTTGCTATCACTGCTCGACAGCTTGCTATAGATTTAATAAGAACATCAGTGGGACTTCTCACCAAACCTCCTACACATTTAATGTATAAGTATTGGCACTCCTTAAAAGTCATGCTAAACCTATGGTGGGACTGTATTTAACAGCACTTCTTAACAGACGCACACTAAATATAATATCAAATACACTTATATATTTGTATTCATGTGACGTGTACGAGGGGAGTCTAGATTGAGCTGCTTCAGTGGGGAAACAACCTTTACAACGCAGTCATTACATCTCACTACCTTTATATAGAAGTAATTACATCGCAACATCCTTTGCAAATGGCATGCAATTACAATGCAGCCATTACATTGCATGTCACTACACCGCATGTCATTACAATGCATGTCACTACAATGCAGTCATTACATCGCAAGTCATTACAAAGCATACCATTATAACACATAGTACCCTTACACTATCCGACACTTACCCTACTGTTGCACCCCCTGGAGTTAGAATAGTAATTTTTACCCCTACACTTTCCAACGCTTACCCTACTGTTGCACTCGCTGGAGTTAGAATAGTAATTATTACCCCTATACTATCCAACACTTACCTTAAATGCAATGTATTGGTATGCATTGTAATGGTATGCGTTGTTAAGGTATAATGCGATGTATTGGAATGCGTTGTAAAGGTAGTTTCTGAAAATGCGATGTAATGGCATGCTATGTAAAAGAATGCGTTGTAAAGGATGCTGCGATGTAAAAACTGCATTGTAAGGCATGCATTGTAAATGTATGCGTTGGAATGTCATACATTTGCTTCAGTGGCATACCACCTCTTGACCGCGCCCATCACCCTTTTGTGAGAAAACTGTTTAACCAACTGCTGCATAGTGAGAGTCGTTGCTGCTAGCGAATTGATATTTGGCATACCCACAAAAGAAGACACTTTACTACTTCATCATTCTTGGCCTGTATGACAACTTTACCATAGAGAAGGGAGCTTGGCTGAAAGTTGCTTTGGCCTGCCTCTAAACAGAAACATACATTTGAAATTGGCAAACGCTTTCTTTGGGCCATTGTCTTTATGGTGCTATAAGAGGAGGCTATGCTGGATAAGGTTCTTGTCTTTTTGTGAGAGATGTTAATTTGGAAGTATTCTCCCTTAAATGTGGAGTCACTGTACACTCTGTTGTGGCTCTGTGGTCACATGTTGCTTGAAAGAGCCGATGCATGCTAGGCTGAGTACCTGAAGAATGCAGATGCAGTTGCAGCGAGTATGTTGCGACTAGTTGATGAGGGGTGGATGAATGGAATGTTGTGAGTGTGTGTGTCTGCAGCAGTTAGAAGTTGATGTTGAGGGAAAAGGGTGCTGATAAACAGCACTGAGCTCCACTCAGGTTCACACCTGAGGACAGACAAAGGGCATTGAATCTCTTGGGTTCTGTGAGACTGCCGCTGCCACCTGGGCAGTTTCCAAGTTGTGTACCTTGTCACGTTGGTCAGCCCTGTGGCTTCAACTTCATCAGTGAACTCAATAAACTTATTGCATATAATACGTCCACCAGGTCCTGCACTGGGCGTGCTAGCAGTAGAGGAAGACCTTCTCTTGTGTGCCACTAGAAGACTAGAATGCCCCACGGGACTCAAAGGCTCTTGACATTTCTGAAAGCTCAGAATTTCCAATATCTCAAGGCGTTTTTGAGAACTTCCAGGACTGCCTAGTTCTAGCGATTTCCCAGTATAGAAACCTCAACTAAGTCCAGTGGTGTGAAGGCAGCAGGGTGCACTTAACTCAGAGAAGCCAGAAAAGTCCTTGAGCCCCGATCAGCCAGAACAACAGCATCTAACAACCTGATAAGGAAAAAGAGACTTTTAGTGTTTCTTTGGGTCATTTATTTATGTGCACTTGAGAAACAAACAGATAACTTTTAAGGATACAGACTAACAAACTAGAAGTGGCGGCTCCTCCGCTAAGACGGAGGAGCGCCCCCCATTGCTATTTAAGCAGTGCACAAAAGAAAAAGAAAATAATAATAACAGGATGTTATTATCATTTTTTTGTTTCTATGCAGCACTTCGAGCCAAGTGGGGGTGGGGCAGGGCTCCGTGACGCCAAGCAGAGTGAGGAGTGGTTTGCACTGCCCTAAGTGCAAACCACGAGGTGCAGACCTCTTTTGCTATTCCTCTTACTGTGTGGCTTCGTACTACATATACATCCTATAGATTTGGAGTACTTTATACAAGACTCTATGATGCTAACACCTGTTTGTTGCTTATCTTAGATTAATCACGATTTTTCTATTTTTTTTAAAATAATTTTTATTGGTTTAACAGTAAAGTACCAAACTTAGCAGAAAAACATAAGATGAACAGTAGAGTGATAAAATGTATATCATCAAAAGACATTATAGCAAGGAACAATCTGATACAGAGATAATGAGAAAAATGGGTAAGGACACCATCTTATGAATGAGAAAATGAGTAAGAATAGTTATGGGTACATAGTAAAACAGGTGGTAATGGAATAACATTTTTAAAAGCAAGGAGTAAGAAGAAAGAAAAAATGGGGAGAAGAGAAGAAAAGAAGAAAAGAAAAGGATAGAAGAGAAGAGGGGAAGGGGGAAGAATGAGATATGTAATTAATGTTTGGAAGGGCTGGAAGATAGGAAAGCAGTAAAGGGAATCCAGAGTAAGTCAGACTTGATTTTCTGAGATAATGTTGATGAGGAGACAGTAGAGATTCTATGTTCATTGCAAATAAGGTTCCACCACATTAACGTACAAATTTTAGAATTTTCTTTCCAACGAGTTAAAATAACTTTAAATGCTAGTGAAATGAAAAGGTCAAATAGTTTCATCTTTAGTGAGGAGTCCGAAAGATCATCGGACATAGACCCAAGAAATACATTTTGAATTGATAAGGGGATATTACAATTAAATATCTTAGAGGATATAGACCAAGTGGATTTCCAAAATTTAAGAACATTGGGACAGTAATATATTAAATGTAACAATGAGCCATCCGAGGAGAGACAAGACCAACAAAGGGGAGAATAAGAGGGATTAATCTTATGAATATGAACCGGAGTGCAAACCGCTCTGTTGTAAAGGAAAAACAAAGATTGAGTGATGTTAGCAGCTTTTGAGGTAGTGAAAATTTTATGCCATAATTTATTCCATCTGTTAGTGGAAAGGGATATAGAGAGGTCTTCTTCCTAAGTTAATTCTATAGGTGATTTTGATCTATCAGATATGGGAGTAGACAAAAGCTTATATATAACAGAAGCTTTGGGGGTGGAGTCGGGTAGAATTGTGTTCAAAGGGGTCAGGGAAGTAAATGGAGTGGTGTCATCAGAAAATTTTTGGGATGACAAGAATGGCCGTAGGGCATTGGATATTTGTGAGTATTGGGGAAAGTAGGATAGCGGTAAATTGTAACGTTCTTGTAATGCAGTGAAGGGTATGACAGTGTTATGGGATACTAATTGATGAACATAAAAAATACCCTTTTCTTTCCAATGTTTGAAGTAGGAAGATTTGTGTCGGAATTTTATGAATTTATTATACCAAATGGAAGAGACAAGAAATGCTTGCTTAAAGGTAGCACCATCTGTAAACAGTGAATGTATCAAATGTTGGGAGTATTTTAAAATGGGGTATTGAGAAATGAAGGTACAATTGGACATAGAGCAGATGTCGGAAAAGGAAAATTCATGTAGTAAGGAGCGCTCAAAAGCAATCCATCTGGGTATCGGTGAGTCATGATCCTGCTTATTAAAAGCATAGAATTGTCCAAGTAAAAAAGCGGTATGATATAATTTAAAATTAGGAAATCGTACACCTCCTTCAGTTTTTGGTTTAATTAATTTAGATAAGGCAATACGAGATGGTTTATTATTCCACAAGAATTTAATACAAAGAGAATCGAGTTGTTTAAAATAGTAATTGGGAATTTTAAATGGTAACATAGAAAGTAAAAAAAGAATGAGGGGAACAATCATCATTTTGATGGTATCCAATCTACCCCACCAAGATAGAAAAAGAGGAGACCAAGAATTAAATGAATTTTGAATCTTAAGTTTTAGTGCATTAGAATTGTGTGAAAGAGTGTGAGGGATATTAGAGGAAAACCATACACCCAGGTATTTAATTTTAGAGCGACACCACTTGAAGTCGGTGTCAGAAAACATGTATTGATAACAAATGGAGTTTAAAGGTAAGACCTCAGTTTTAGAAAAATTTAGTTTATAGCCAGAAACTTTAGAGTATAAATCTATTTCTTGTAAAAAAAAGAGGCAGAGAGGTAGGAGGGTTAGAGAGATAGACCAAGATATCATCTGCATAGGCAGATAATTTGATTTTGTTGGATTTATGTTGAAAACCAGTTATTAAGGGGTTACGACGAATGCGTTCAAGGAAAGGCTCTAGACATAGAAGAAATAAAAGAGGGGAAAGTGGACAACCTTGTCTAGTACCTCTATGTAAATTAAAATATGGGGACAAAAGACCATTGACAGAAACAGATGCCCGGGGTTCAAGATATAATAATTTAATAAGTGAAATAAATTTAGGACCGAAACCAAACCAATTAAGAGTTTTGAACATGAATGGCCAATTTACACGATCAATGCTTTTTCTGCATCAAGGGATAATGCAGCTAGAGGATCAGGATACCTTTTCCCCAACGCAAGAACATTGGAAAACATCCTAGCGTTATCTGAGGTAAGCCGACCTCTAATAAAGCCGGATTGGTCAGGTTTGATTAGTAGGGGTATAACGTTATCCAATCTAGAAGCAAGCATTTTTGCAAAGATTTTACAATCATAATTGATTAATGATATTGGACGATACTTTTGGCAGAGGGTATGATCTTTGTCTGGTTTAGGGATGATTATAATAGGAGCATCTAAAAAGATTTTTCTATATCAGTATAGAAAAGGATACTTTTGATTTCTTTAGAATTTCTAATGACTAGGGAGGAGGATTGAATCTTTTAGATCCTCTTCCTCATCTTCTGTATCGCAGTCACCAAGTTCCTGGTGTGCTTCTTACTGTTTAGGTTGAATTCCATTAGGAGATTCAGATTAATTCTTGTGACATTATACTTTTATAATATACTTCTGAGACTCATTTATGTCAGTCTTTTTCTGAGTTTGTAATAAAACCCTCTAACTCCATTTAGTAGTGTTGGCTTTATTATATCTCATGCAACTAATAAAAGTCCACTGACCGAAGAAAATAAAAATCAACAGGAATAAAGCTTTTTCATTCTTAATTCCCAGGTATAGTCATGAATCTTCACTTAAAAGACCTTTACAATTTTTCCTTAACACAATATCCAAAAACATATATAGATGGTAGCCCTTTAAGTCATTCACGTTACTGTAAGAGTGCAGTTGACAATTACTATATGCCCATTGATCTATATGTCATAAACAAAATCATGAAAAAAGTCATGATACTGTAGCCCTTTCTATCTTCAAGCATGTGAATCTTTGGAATTTTATTGACCCAAAGCAGATTTATTTTTCTTCAGAAAATGGCTACTTATAAATATTTGTAAATATACATAATCCATGATAGATATATAAATGTGTCATCGCTCTTACCTTTTGTGCCAACTTCAAATGCATATGCCAAGTATCAGCTTTAATAAAGCTCATAGGTGGCTCTTTGTCAGAGCAAATGGGCTGCAAATAGCTGTTAGCAAGGTTGCTTGAAATTGCTAGCAATTGTGTTCGTTTTTGGCTGCAAGAAGCAGTGCACAACTGGAAATGAAATCTTGTAAGCTTTTTGGGCTTTGTGATGTCTTATCGTGCGTTTGCAGACCAGCAGAAGGGACTGGCAACACAAGGTCAATTCAATTAAAATTGCATCCATCCTCCTTCAGCCAGGGCATTCTGTTTGCTAAGATATTAGAATTTCGGAAATCGCTTTTTTATTAAAAACGAGTCAACCATTGACTCTTGCTCACTCACCCCTGCACTGCCTTGCCTTCTAATTACATCGCAGCCGATTTTGGGGCTGGGGAGACCCTTTCCCGGGCAGGCAGAAGTGCGGCGGCCATCTTCGGTGGGGAAGCATCTCCACACATTCGAGTGGCCAGCACATAAGGGGATGGGCTCTCCTCCGCGCAGCGGACGCGATCAGCGGACGCACCGGACCTGCGCCGGAGTCGTGCCTGAGTCCTGCCCATCTGCGCCCGTCCGCGATCATGCCGCGGCCGCTGCCACACCCTCTGATTGATTTTTTACTCCTGAGGTTATTACTTTTAGTAAGGTGACTTTACTCTCTTTGAAGCCTACCTCCTGTGCCCTCCTCCCCCCTATGCAAGCTGATCTTTCTGCCTTTCCCAATCTTTGTAGCCCGTGCTGTCAGGTTCACGATACTGCTGACCAGCCGTACCCCTGCCCCCTCCTACACACCCACCCTTGGTCTCGACATAGTTTAATTAATCCAAAAAATGTAACCCTCAAAGCTGGCTTAATTAATTGCCGCTCCTTGGTAAAGCATTCCTTCGATATCTTCCAATCATTGGTGGACAATATTTGGGATCTCCTTTTTTTGACGGAAACGTGGCTGGGAGAGGAATCCAATCCTGCTATATCACTAGCTATTTCCCCGAATTATAAAATTTTATGTGTTAACAGACAGAGTCCTCATCCCGGTGGTGGCATTGCGATTATTTTTAAGTCACACTGGACCATTTCCTCCTTCCCTTATCCACAAATTGAATTCATTGAAGGACTCTCCTTTTCCATCCAGCTTTCAGCGAATATTTCGTTCTCAGGATTCTTAGTTTATCGCCCCCCTAAGTCTAAGGTCTCCTTTTTGTCTACCTTCCTGGATTTTATTCTTCAGGCTAGCCTCAGCTATGCTAATTTTACTTTATTGGGGATCTTAACCTCCATGCGGAGGACACACTAGATACCACCTGTCTTAATTTTCTCGCTACCCTGAATGATGGAGGGTTGAGTCAGTTGATTTCTCACCCCACCCATAGAGCAGGCCACACATTGGATCTCATTTGCTCTAACCTTAATGAAATCACTATAGGGGATCTCTATCCTGTAGTCTGGTTGGATCATTTCTTCATCCCTTTTACCTTTTCCTTTGACCGCCGAGATAAACCTCCTGTTCCTGCCAAGACCACAGGCCGTAATTGGAGCAAGGTCACCATTGACAGTATGGCCGCCTGCCTGCCGGCTGCTACCCCATGGGAAGTGCCGGATCTAGATTCCCGATTGACCACCTTTAACAATTGGGTATCTTCCGCTATTGATTCCCTTGCCCCTACCAGGCCTATAAAAACGCACCGAGCTGCCCCTTCTTCACCCTGGTACTCTGATGAGTTACGCAAATCTAAATCCGCATGAAAACTTTTAGAGCGGCGCTGGAGATTGTCTTACTCTCCTGAGTGTAAGCGGATATATAAAACAGCCCTTAAGGACTACCGTAAGAATATTATAAATCACAAAAGAATCTTCTTAGAAGAGAAAATTAACGGGGCCCATGGCTCATCCAGAGAGCTTTTTAATACAGTCAAGTCTTTCTCAGAACCAGTAGCCCTTAAACGTGTTCAGAGGACATCTCAAGCCCTATGTAACCGTCTCTCAGATTATTTCGAGGAAAAAATTTCTAATATTTATGATTCGTTCCCGAGCAACTCTAACTCTGTCATGGTTGAAAAAATTGATACCCCCTCTGACCCTGTATCGGTCTTCTCAGCCTTCGAGGAGATTACTTTAGAACGCTCCTTAACTGAGCTGTCCAAATGCAGATCAGGCTCTCCCCTTGACCCGTGGCCTGCCAAACAATACAAACTACTGGCTCCTCTCTTAAACCCCTCACTTAATGACATCTGGAACGAGTCTCTGAGGTCCGGGCTTTTCCCGGATTGCTGGAAACATGCCCTCCTCGTCCCTATCCTCAAAAAGGCTAATGCTGACCCCGATGAACCGGCCGACTATAGGCCTATATCGCTACTGTCTGCCCCTGCCAAGGTGCTAGAAAAGCTCGTACACCAGCAACTGGCCGGTTTCCTTGAGACCCATGGCCTTCTCCATACCTCTCAGCATGGATTCAGGACTGGCCATAGTACTGAGTCGGCACTGATTGAAATGGCCGATTCTGCAAGGTGGAAACTGGACGGGGGCTCTAGAGCGGTGTTGGTGCTGCTCGATTTATCGGCAGCATTTGACACCGTCTCTCACCCCGTCCTGATTGACCGCCTTAGGTCTAAGGGTATCCGAGGTAAGGCTCTGGATTGGCTGTCCTCTTTTCTCGCCAATCGGACACAGGCTGTGTCTACTCCCCCTTTCAAGTCCAATCATCGCCCACTAAAATGGGGAGCCCCCCAGGGCTCGGCATTGAGTCCGCTATTATTTAGTGTGTATTTCTCCCCACTTGCAGAGCTTATCTCGGAGCTGGGAATTAAGGCCATTTCATATGCAGACGACATTCAATTGTTGTTTGCTCATGATGACTCCCCTACTGCCACTACCTTTGACCCATTTAAAAATTGTCTCCGTAAAGTTGCTCAGTGGATGGATGACAACTTCCTCCGACTCAATGCCGGAAAAACAGAGGTCTTATTTTTTCATCAACCATCACCTTTGGACTCTAACCTTTGGTGGCCACTCGACTTGAGCTCTGCCCCTCTCCCGAAGGATTCAGTTAGGAACCTGGGGGTTAGATGGGATACCACTCTTTCCTTTAAGAACCAGGTCCAAACAGTGTCCTCCTCTTGTTTTTCAAAGATCAGGATGATCAAGAAATTCATTAATTTCCTTCCCCCTAACACCAGGAAAACGATTGTCCAGGCCCTTATCACCTCGCATCTAGATTATGGGAATGGTCTTTACCTAGGGTTGGCCTCTGGCCTTTTAGACAGGCTCCAGATCATCCAAAACGCAGCGGTTCGGTTAGTGTGTGGTATCTCTCTGCGAGAGCATATTTCCCCCCACCGACGGGCATTGCACTGGCTACCGATCCAAAGAAGAGCCGAATTTAAGGCTCTCACCCTTGCACATCGTTCACTTAGGGGTAAAGGTTGCGCCTATCTGGCCTCCTGCCTCCAACCCTACAGCAATGCAAGGTGTCTCCGCTCCAGTTCTCAACATTTGCTGTCTACTACTAGATACAAAAGAGCTCGCTCAGGGGGCAAAACTTTTCAGTTCAGTGCCTCTGCCCTATGGAACAAACTGCCTGTTTCTATTCGTATAATTAATGAAGAACTACCCTTTCGCAGAGCTCTAAAAACTCTCCTCTTCTGTTAATTTCCCCTCATCTGAGTATGATCATGCACAGCGGCTGAAGCGCCGGGACACCCCGTTGGGGTAGCTGCGCGCTATAGAAAATACACTTAAATAAATAAGATACACATCAAGGGCCATAGTCACTTCTTTACTGTTCCTGGGCCAAGGTAGAGTTGGAAAGGCAGACATAGATATATTCATCCAACCCACAAGGTATACGTAAGGACTCTCTTTAAGAGCTGAGAGATGCATTGGACACGAATGGGCAAAGACAACATCCAGGAGAATCAGCATACTTAGCAGCCATCACTGTGTCCTCAATAGTACAGCATTCACTCTGCACAGTTTCAGAGGCACATGATACACATGTAATATGTCACACACATAGCACACAACACATAAATCACAGACAGAAGGTAAGGACTGTAGTTCTAGGCAGTCATTTTACAGTGGGAATCAGACCGCAGTCAGGGGACTACAGGAAGGCAGGGGCGTTATTGGATTCAACTGAGCTGGTTGTGTTCATTTGCCTATGGGTCCTGGGTTCGATCCTACTATGTCTTTCCTAAATGACCCACGGATACCTTTTCTTCACTTAACTCAGGGTAGTGAGGATGAGCAATCAAAGCGAAGTAGCATGGAGGGCAAGAGTTCAGAACACAACAGTCAACCAACAGACACAATAACACATAACACAAAAACACAATGGCCATCACAGTGCTTATTTTTTTTAAAGAAAGTACTTTAATTGTTACAGCAAAACAACATAGCAAATATGGGGCATTGTTATAGGTCTGTAATCTGTTCTACAATTCCTCTTCCCTCTCTGGGAGTTCCTCATGTCTACAGTCCCCAGTATGTCTTATGAGCATAGGTATTAATCAAGCACTGATGCTATGTACTGGCTAATACCAACCAGTCATTCCTGGTAATCCGTTGGAGCAGTGGGCCAGGCACACATGTGCACACTCACTTCCACCCATCCACATGCACACAAAAAACATAAATTATACCGCTTCCTTTTCTCATTTGCTAACCTTAATGTGGATCAGCCTGTCAAGCCCACTCAAAGCACCCACTGGTGAAACCCAACACGCCATCCACGAAGCTACCAACCCACAGCACTCCTCCTAGAATGCATGTGAGCGTGCATTCAAACAGAAGTCTCAAAGGACCATGGAGGAGAGTCTCGCCAGATCTCGCACATCTCTGCGGCCATCTTGGGTACAGCCTTGTATGAAGACCATTCCCAAACACAGCCACCGCCAGCTCTACAGAGCGTTGCCAGAAGCAGCATTGTTTCTTTGGCTCCTGACTAGGATAACACACAAGATGGAAAATCTTACACTTCACTTCTTCCTTGTTTTCCCCTGCTCCATTCTTCGCTCCACATTTTCCTCTCCCTATCATTTCTCTCTTCCTCCCTCCTGTTCCTATTAGCACTTTGAAGCACCATATGAGTATACAAGTAGCCTTCATGGCATAGAAAGACAGCGTCAGATTATCAGGCCCCATACTGGCTGGCAATTTATCCCATCACACATTTCCCTGGGAGTCTGATGGACAATCTGTGCACCCCCAGGGGCCCTCTTTATTCACTCCGTGTTGGTCACCAGCCCCGGGGCCCCACTGCCACCTCTGTCACTCTCTTCAGGCGGCAGGCACTGCGGGGACATAACTGGGAAAAGTATGGAATGGTGCACCTGTGGCAGTAGTGTATTTACTACCATCAAATGAATGAGTCCGGAAAGTTCTACAATTTGTCACCAGTTTTATTAGAGTACAAAAAAGCTTCATCCAGCCAACGCGTTTCGTTCAAATTGATTGCTTGAACTTCATCAGGGCTAAATTTCCAAAATGTATGTGTAATCAACGCGTAACATAGATCTTATATTGAAGAAAACCATGTATCCAAGACTTAGGGTAAAGTCATGCTGCAACTACAAACGTAATTGCAGAAATTATTCGCAAGTGGCCATCTGATAATGCCACAGGTAGGCTGGCCCAGATATAGTATTCCGGTAGCCCATGTGTGAAACTGGTGCCGCTAAAAGGAAACAGGAGAAGTGAAGTGCTGTGCTCTCAGTCCGCCGCTGGTTCTGTTTTTGTACTGCAGGGACATAAAACAAGCACTGGCAAAGCCAATAGGTCTCGTCTATGAGAGCTATTGGCTTTAGCAATGTTTTGTACCCCTGCTGTACAATGCTTTGCAATGTGGCTATTAAAACAAGCATTGGCATAGCCAATAGGTCTCGCCTTTGGGACCTATATAGTATTTAGCCATGCAGCACATTATCCTGGGTACTATAACATCTACTGTTGCTTCATAATGCCACTGCTGAACGGCCACCCACACCCAAGGTTGGGCTTTCATGCTATTTATTGAACATTGTAAATGCAATTCCTGACCAGATAGGGCAAGTCTGCAACCTAAAGGAAAATAAATGATGAATAAAAATACTATAATTCAAATAATGCCTTCACTGATTGCACCAGTCAGTGATGCAATAAAAACAAACCTATATTGATTAATGGTAGGATTTACACGATGCATGTTACTTGATTATTTTTGCAGCTTCTTTCTGAACTGTGCAAGTAAAGGAGGGATGAATTTGTCTTATTCTTTATAGTTTCAACGTGTTTACCGTAATTTTGCATTGTGTTTTATAGTCGTTATTAACCAGGGTTTACAATGTGCAGTGCCTAGATGGAGCCTAAAGGTGCTCTTTTGCGCCAACTGGTGAAAACAGGACGAATCCTGTGAATTGCTTTTCAAGAAAGAAAAAAGGAGTTCCTGAACAGATGTTAAAATGATGACCAATTTATTTATATTGTACTTAGTCCCTGCTCTGGGGGATGTCTCAACACAGGAAGAGGCATGGCAAATGCATGCCATGGACAAATGGGGAGAAAGAATATGAGAGGGACAATGGAGCCAGCAAATTGGAACCCAATGAGTGGGCTGTAAGCCCAGTATATAATAAAGTTTATGATAGGTATATACTAAAGTATATACAAAAGGTCTCGAATGCTCGACCTAGAAAAGCACTATAACCCAGCCAGGGCTAAAACAGTTTTTAAAATATGTGTTAACATTTGATGCATCATAGTGCTTTTATTTATTTTTATTTCCAGACATGCTGCACAGAAGCCATGCTGCTATACAGCATGGCTACAAATCAAATCATTGCCAGAGTCCACAATGCTCATTCTGTACAGCATGAACAAAAGACAATGGAAGATTCAATGGTCAAAGGCGATACATATTAGCTTTGCCAATGCTTGTTTATTACTGTTTTGTAATTTATAGAATGTATTGCATGTTTTATGGATCAATGTTATCTAAAAAGCACAATAAAAATAATAATGTGTCCTTCGTGACGTAAAATTTAAGTGCCTGTTTGCGTAACTTGACCTCAGACTCAGTGCTTAACTATGCACAAGAGTTCCTAGTAAAAAGGCCGGCTTTACGGCTGTGCGAATGGTGCGGCCGCACTGGGCGCTGACCTTGCGAGGGGGCACAGACCTCAGGGAGGGGGGCTGTGTTTAGCAATAGGTTATGATTGGAGAGATGAGGGGCACTTATGCCCGGTGGTAGCGACAGAATCCAAGGAGGCGGTCATGGAGGCTGTGGGCGCCAAAAATGATTGTCGCATCGGGCATCACCAGCGCTAAAGCCTCACACACACAGTGCGTAGTAGAGAGTAGTAGAGAGTGAGTAGAGTGAGTGATAGAGAGTGAGTAGAGAGTAGAGTAGTAGAGAGTAGTAGGTAGAGAGTAGTAGAGATTAGTAGGTAGAGCTACCAATCCATCAAAGAGCTGCATTCAAAGCCATGACCATAGCCCATCGAGCAACTAGGGGTAGGGGATCGGCCTACCTCTCTGTTAGCATCCGTCCTTACTGTAACTCTCGCAACCTCCGTTCCAACTCCCAACATCTGCTTTCCATACCAAGATTCAGGAAAGCACGTTCTGGAGGTAAAACCTTCCAGGTCTGTGCCACAACTCTCTGGAACAAACTCCCGATCGCAATTAGGATGATCCAGGAAGAATTACCCTTCCGTAAGGCACTAAAAACTTTCCTCTTTTGTTAACCCCCCAGGATTATCACTCTGCTTTCACTCAGAAGCGCCGGAACACCCCGTTGGGGTAGCTGCGCGCTATATAAAATACACAAATAATAATTAATAAATAATAGTAGAGAGTGAGTAGTAGAGAGTAATAGAGAGTAGTAGAGAGTGAGTAGTAGAGAATGAGCAGTAGAGAGTAGTAGAGAGTGCGTAGTAGAGAGTGAGTAGTAGTAGAGAGTGAGTAGTAGAGGATGAGTAGAGAGTAGAGTAGTAGAGAGTGAGCAGTAGAGAGTTGTAGAAAGTGAGTAGTAGAGAGTAGTAGAGCGTGAGTGGTAGAGTTAGTAGTAGAGAGTAGTAGAGAGTGAGCAGTAGAGAATAGTAGGAAGTAGTAGACAATAGTAGAGCGTTAGTAGAGAGTAGTAGAGAGTGAGTAGTAGAGAGTAGTAGAGAGTGAGTAGTAGAGTGAGTAGTAGAGAGTAGTAGAGTGAGTAGTAGAGAGTGAGTAGCGAATGAATAGAGAGTGAGTAGTAAGTGAGTAGTAAGTGAGTAGTAGAGAGTAAGTAGTAGAGAGTAGTAGAGAATGAGTAGAGAGTAGTAGAGAATGAGTAGTAGAGAGTGAGTAGAGTAGAGTAGTAGAGAGTAGTAGAGAGTAGTAGTGAGTGAGTAGTAGAGAGTAGTAGAGTGTAGTAGAGAGTGAGTAGAAGAGTGAGTAGAGTATAGCAGAGAGTAGTAGAGTGAGAAGTAGAGAATAGTAGAGAGTGGGTAGAGAGTGAGTAGTAGAGAGTAGTAGAGAGTAGTAGAGAGTGAGTAGTAGAGATTAGTAGAGAATGAGTAGACAGTAGAGTAGTAGAGTAGACAGTATCTCTCACACACACAGTGTCTCACACACACAGTGTCTCACACACAGTGTGTCACAGTGTCTCACACACACAGTGTCATACACACAGTGTCTCACACACACAGTGCCTCACACACACAGTGTCTCACACACACAGTGCCTCACACAGTGTCTCACACACACACACATCATCTCACACACGCAGTGTCTCACACATACACACTCACACAGTGTCTCACACACACACTCACACAGTGTCTCACACCCACAGTCTCACACACACACAGTGTCTCACACACACATTCTCACACAGTGTCTCACAAACAGTCTCACACACACAGTGTCTCAAACACACACAGTGTCTCACACACACAGTCTCACACAGCGTCTCACACACACACAGTGTCTCACACACAGTCTCACACACAGTGTCTCACACACACAGTGTCTCACACACACAGTCTCACACACACACAGTGTCTCACACGCACACAGTGTCTCACACACACACAGTGTCTTACACAAACAATGTCTCACACACACAGTGTCTCACACACACAGTGCCTCACACACACAGTGTCTCAAACACACACAGTGCCTCACACACACAGTGTCTCACACACACACAGTGTCTCACACACACACACAGTGTCTCTCACACACACAGTGTCACACACACAGTGTCTCACACACACACCGTGTCTCACACACACAGCCTTACACAGACACACAGCCTCACACAGCCACAGTGTCTCACACACACAGTCTCACACACACACAGTCTCTCACACACACACACACACAGTCTCACACACACACACAGTGTCACACACACACAGTCTCACACACACACAGTGTCTCACACGCACACAGTGTCTCACACACACACAGTGTCTTACACAAACAATGTCTCACACACACAGTGTCTCACACACACAGTGCCTCACACACACAGTGTCTCAAACACACACAGTGCCTCACATACACAGTGTCTCACACATACACAGTGTCTGCAGTGTCTCACACACACAGCCTCACACACACACAGCCTCACACACACACAGTGTCACACACACACACACAGTCTCACACACACACAGTCTCACACACACACAGTCTCTCTCACACACACACACAGTCTCTCACACACACACACAGTGCCACACATTAATTGCAGGTTTGTCCCACGACAAGGCTTGAGCAGCGAGAGGCGACACCGTCCTCCTGCTGTATTATACCTTCATTGCCTCGCCCGCTGGAAAGCGCTCCAATACCTTCGGGTCAACTTCATGGCTATATAAAACTGCACATAAAAACAAGTGTGTGCTGATTGCCAGCTAAATACCCCTTCTTGCTAAATGCTCTGTAGGTAAAACACGTGACACTCCAAAAAAGTCTCCATGAAACCCGATTAGGAAGACATTTTTTTTAAAGACCTCCATGAGCAGAAACCCTACTTTCTGTGGGTGCTGTGCCAAGGGGAGGGGGCGGAGTGAGCAGTGTGTCTTCACCATGCTGGTGGGAATGGTGTGTCTTACACTACGTGCGTTTAAAAAAAGACACAGACACATAACATTCCCCAGTGCCGTGGACCGAAACATTCAGCAAAATTGAAAGGTCTCTACCCTGTGATGTGTTCACCCCAAAAGCATCGAATGATGAGGCGGGGTGCACCAAACCTGCACTGCAGAGTGAGGGGGTTTGCAGAGTCAGACCAATGTCATAGATGCGCTTGAGGCTTTAAGAGATGCACCGTGAACCCAGCTGACGCTTTCTAATCCCAGCTCACAAGAGATCAACTTGTTTGATCCTGGCTAAATTACTGTTGCTCACATTTCAGTGCCCCTTAGCTGTGAAGATCAGGAACAGTATGGAAAATGCAGGATCATTGCATTGAGGGGAGCCTTGGGTAAAGTCCAAGCTATATAAAAATGCATTAAATAAACAACAAAAAAACCTGCTCTGTGCCCCTCCCTACTTCACTCCTACCACATACCCCTTCTTGCTAAATGCTCTGTCGGCAAAACACGTGACACTCGGAAAAAGTCTCCATGACACCAGTTTAGGAAGAATTTTTTTTTAAAGACCTACGTGAGTAGAAACCCTGCTTTCTGTGGGTGCTGTGGTGAGGTTAGGGGGCGGAGTGAGCAGTGTGTCTTCGCCGTGCTGGTGGGAATGGTGCGTCTTACACTACAACATGGCCCCATAATAATAAGAAACCTTTTACGCCAAAAGTAAGTCAGACTAGCCCGACCAAGTGGGCCGTCTCAAAAAGAGAAAAGTCTATGTCACAGAATGCTCTTTCCGAATGGCTGGCCTCCGTTTAGCATAAACGGTGATGCTGGCCAATGGGAAAGAGGGGAGGGGCTTAGAGCACGATACTGAAAGCCTCTAAAAATTATTAAATCTCGCCAGCGAGACTGCGCATGTGCGCAGCCCATGCCAGGCCGAGACCTCAAAAGGAACAGATTAGGAGTAGCAAATGTCATTGGGGAAAGCTATTGTGTAACAGGCATAGATGCCGACTTTAGAGCTGGGGAACAAAGTTTGAGTCTTGGCGTCGGATCAACATCCTGTGATCCTGGGCCAATTGCTTAATTTCCATGTTTATACCAAACATTCTTATGCCCTTAAGTGGTATTCATAAAAATAACAGTGGGGAATATTATCAAGGGATTTATCTCCGCTTTTTTGGCTTTAAAAGCCAAGAAAGCGGAGATAAAATTATCTCCCTATCAGCAACAGGGTGCTAACATGCAAATTCGCATGTTAGCACCCTTTTTCTCTACGCTTCCCCTTGCATCTCTAATGAGATGCAAAGGGGGCGTTCCAGAGAAAAATAATAGGAGAAATGTTGTTAAGCGACATTTCTCCTATTATCAAGGATTTCGCTAACCCTGTTAGTGATAAAAAAAAGCAGCGCTAACCGCGGTTAGCGCTGCTTTTTTTACACCTGGTATTTTCCTGACTTAGCCATGATATCCTATGGAAGGTGGATATCATGGCTAAGTTTGTGAGCCCCTATTATCAAGCTAACGCCAAACTTCGAGAGATTATCGTTGATTTTCCAGCGATAATCGAGGATTTTTATCACTTCTGAGATAAACCTTGCTAATAGCAAGTTATCCCTGCGATAATTTCCGGCGATGCTGAGCGTTAGAAAATGTGTTGCTAAGCCTCGTTAGCGATAAATATCGCTAATCGTTGGTAATATACCCCAGTGTTTGTTCCATAAAGTAATATGTTCTCAAGTAATGCTTATAAAAATCACTCCAAAAACGCTGGGTCCAGTTTATGCTATAAGTGCCAGTGTTTATAATTAAGTGCTGTGGTGAGTTCCGGAAAGCACCAGCTCAAATTAAGCACTACTAGAGAAAAAGTAACAGATAGGGAAAAGCTATAACATCGCACTGAAAGGTGCCGACTTCAGAGCTAGGGAACAAAGTTTGAGTTTTGGCATTGGCCCAACATCCTGTGATCCTGGGCAAATCACTTAGTCTCCACTTTTGTACCAGAAAATAATATGCCCTTAAGTTATGCTCATAAAAAGAATTCCAATATTTGTAGGTCCAGTTTGCTGTATAAGTGCCAGTGTTGTTATTTAAATGCTGTGGTGAGTCCTGAAATTCACCAGCTCAAAAAAAGCACTGGCGGTTACAAAATCAAAGCCCCATGTTAAACACCGTAAAATATAAGAATATCAAGATCTAAAAATAATAAGTATCTCAAAACCCCGAACTCTGACTCGCTCTGCCTCAGCCCCGTCGGCCTTTCAGAAGCAATGTCCTGTCCTGATTTGCCTAGAACCCCTGTATCCACCGACAACTTTAATTGTGGTTTGTTTCAAGATCCAGCAGGGTACCGTTGGGCTTATTAAGAAATAGAAAATATGAGTGACAGGGAGAGAGAAGGGGGAGGAAAGGTGATTTCAGAGGATGAAGACTCGAGATTTGATGCGGAAGGGAAAGGAGGGACACTCCTTTGCTGAAACTGGGATTAGAATCCGGCGCTGCTACTTGCTCCAGGCTCACCGACCCACACCTCGCGGTACCCGCTCCGCGGGTCCCGCTTCGTTTGTGAACTGACCTGCCTGACTCTTTGGTGTTCCCTGCACCCAACTGCTCCTGTGGGGTCCTGTGAGGCTGTGAGGCGGCAGGGCTGCGAGCGCGACCCGGGACTCGCTTTCCCAGGAGTCCCGGTGTCTCTGGCCGAGTCACCTGGCCACGCTCTCCCTGACCGCCCCGCCCCAGCTGCTCCAGGTGAAAAGGAGGGAAGGAACTCCTCGCTGTGGGACACTCCTTTGCTGAAACTAGGAGTCAGAGAGCGGGAAACGACAAAACAAAAAAAGTTATTGGTACACTAGATAATTTTATTTCTCGAACAAACTCTCTGATAGACCAGGGTATCTCTTTAATGGAAAGGAGGGTTTCATTGGACCTTGCTCACGCAAAAAGGTCCTCATTGGGCAATATTGCCATGATACATTCCCCACCGCAAAGTTTGACCACCCTTGTTGCTGCTCCTGTTGGGTTGCCCATTATTGACCTTACTCCTGCCAGTTGCCAATTACTAATTTCCAGCAATGCCCCCGTTACTAGCATATCACCTTCTAACACCCCCCAACCACCCGTAATAATTAATTACGACGACACAGTGTCTTCGAAGACGGGTGGGTCAGATATTACTATGGCAACTTTAAATATTTTGAACTCAACAAATCCTCTAACAGACAATCCCGCTATATTCTCAGAAGGATCTATGGATTCTAACTCTAAGGGGGAGACTACAGGTATGGCAATAGTAAATGATGGGACTCTGCAGGCCCCCACTGATCATAGAGAGTCTGATCCTTTAGATTCCACTCCCCATTTATTATCTTTAGGGGTCCCGGGCGATATAACTCATGATAGCAGCCTGGCCAGTATTTTGGACATTAGTGGATCTAATGATACACTATCCAGCTCAGGGGAAGGGCTTGACTCCTTAATGGAGTCTATGTCTACCTTGTTAAAATCCCTGCTTTCGCCACTGGAGAATAGGCTTTCCAACATCGAACAACAACTAGCTACCATTCTAGCGCTTCAAGACCCTAGACTGACTACCCCTGGTCCCCCCATTTCGGTGGCTCCACCACCGATTGTTAATATTAGGAGTACCAACTTAAATCCACCTACGAGGAGTATTCCGGTTCCTACAACCACCCCCTCTATTTCCCCTCTACCGGCATCAAGCACAATGAATAATATTAAACCCTCCACTTCTACATGTTCGAGTGCAGTGAATGGAATTGCTCCTAGTGCAGTGAGCAGAAAGACCCCTAACAACCCAGCCCCCAGTACTGCCCCGCCACAGCCCAGAAAAACCACATCGCGACGTAACATCAATTTACCACCTGATGCATGCCCGTATGTGGTCGTTCTGACAGGGATTCCTGAGCTGCCAATGTCCACCTCTGAGCCCTTCTGGGCGATTAAAAACAAAATATGCCACTGGCTTGACAAAAATTACCCTCCACCACCTAGCCTAAATAAGAATATACTTATGGTAGAACGGGCACCTTGGGTAGGTGGGAAAACGAAAAGTATAAAGGGTGATTGTGTCGTCATTACGTTTGAGGACCCGCGACTTGTAGAATTTATTTGTTCCTCTCCTCCCTGTGATAGCAAGTCAGTGGTATCAGCTAAACCCCTTTCTTTTTTCTATGTGCAAGAGGGGCAGGAGGATGTTAGATGGAGTTGGATGAGGCCGGTTAGGAAAGATTTAGGTAGAGGCGGTACATACCAGAATCAGCAACAGTGGGGAATGCCTGTAGAGGAAGGATGGAATCTAGTCCATAGGAGGAGGGGGAATCAGTGGAAGGGAGCTACACAGTCCTATGGAGATGTTTGGGGCCCACAGCTCAACTACCCTCTATTACCCTGTTATAATCGATTTAGTGGGCTGGAAGAAGTGGACTGACCATCACCCCACAGTATTGAAGTTGCCATGGGCAATGGGGTACCTACTCCTGTAGATGGAGGTTTTATTGTTACTGCTAGGGAGGAAGTCCCCAATCAGGACAGCGCTATTCCAGACCCCTTGACAGAGGATGTGGCTACTCATGCCGCCCTGGATATACCTAGGCTGTCCCCTTCCATTGTTAAAATCTTGTCCTGGAACATAGCGGGCTTAAAGAAAAACTTGCCCGATCCGGAATGGAACACTTTCTTAGAAGATTTCCATATCTGCATGTTCCAGGAAACCTGGTGTGTAGAGCCAGAATATAAGCAGGGTTATTCTACATTTTTTGTCCCTGCAACACAGCTTGGGAGAGGGCGCCCATCAGGTGGTCTACTTATTTGGATTAGGCTAGACTTGAATTGTGAGGTTACAGTTAATTATGTCCCCTGTAATGATATTCTCCATCTAACTGTTAAAAGGCAGTCCGCCAGGAATGTTTTTGAACTTTTTTGTATCTATGCTAGGGGGCTCCCAGGGGGCCAATCATCTCCAATACTGGAGTTGCTGGATAGTAGACTCTCAGCACTCCCTTCTAAATCATCAGTATTAGTGGGAGGTGACCTTAATTGTACATTTGAGCCTCTCGATGAGGATGAATTTTTGGGCTCTTTTATGAAACAAGGAAACCAGTTAATTCCATCCCTATCTTTGGCCCCAATTAAGAAGTGGTCGGCTCGAGCCATTCAGCTGAATGCCCTGGTGTCCGCTTACGACCTATGGGCCTTAAACGGCCGTACCACATCTGATCGTATGGGCGCTATGACCTTTAATCGAATAGGCTGCCCATCACGGATTGACTACATCCTTTTGGATGTATGGTCATGGGCCAATCTAATTGATATGGAGGTCAGCCAGAGGGCTGATAGTGATCATAATCCCCTCTGCATGGGTATGTTTTGGGGAAACAATACTGGTGAAGAGGTTCAAAATGAGCTGATTACTAAAGAACTAGTCCCCTCTAACTGTAATCGCAGGATTAAGTGGAATGTGGTTCAGTGTAATGAAGGGACACTTGAGATTATTAGGGCTCTAGTTTCAGCTGCTTCATCTGCCCTGGCACCAGCGAACCAAACTGCTCTTCAGCTTCAGGGGCCGGAGCTGGCAACCAAGTATAAAGACCTGATATGGGAGATCAGTAAGTTTTTTTCTAAAAAAAACAAGGGTGGTGATCTGACTAAATGTATACAAAAAAAGGGGAACCCTTGGTATACTGCCTCCTGTAGAGGGAAAAGGAAAGCAATTTCATTAGCTATCAAAAATAAGGATGCCTTAGCTGCTAGACTAGCTAGAAATGAGTATCGCATTAGTATTGCGAAAGCCAAAAAGGATTGGGAAGAGGATCACTGGCAGGCTTTAAAGGAAGCGGCGCATGGGAAAAATGCTACTGCATTTTGGAAACTGATTAACGTCATTGACAGACGAGGCGCTGAGCCTATTTCCAACCATATTACTGAGACCCAGTGGCATTCCCACTTCTCGAAATTATATGGCGTAGACTCCTTGGAAGTGGATCTAGCATCTACTATAATTGGCACTGATTTCTCGGCCCATCGGAATGATGGCTTTACAGAGGTATCCTTCACGTCCCGTGAGGTACAGGAGGCCATTCTTAAAATAAAATCGGGCAAGGCACCTGGCCCGGACGGAATTCCGGGTGATTTACTGTTGTCTAACCCACTGGTTTGGGCTGATTTTATTGTAAATGTTTTGAACCTCATCCAGTTGGGCCAGCAAGTACCGGACTCATGGAAGGGTGCAGAAGTTGTCACTGTTTTTAAAAAGGGTGAGAGAGAGGACCCTGCCAACTACAGACCAATTAGTTTAATTGATGTCATCCAAAAAGTAGTTGGTAGGGTAATTGTAAATAGGATTGAGGGTTGGCTCATGGAAGGAAATATTTTGTCCCATTTTCAGGCAGGATTCAGAAGTAATGTAGGGGCCATTGACCAAGTTTTTAGATTTTGTGCAGTTTTTTGGAAAACTGTGTCAATTACCAGAGGGAGCCTTTATCTGGCTTTTATTGATCTTAAAACTGCTTTTGATGTAATACCCCGTGTTAAACTCTGGAATGTCCTATTGGATATGGGTTTCCCACTCTATTTGCTAAATCTTATCATCAAACTCCATGAGGGTACTTATGCGAAGATACGCTGGGGGACACAGGGGCAACTCACTAAGAGTATACCCGTTAATAGAGGGGTGCGGCAGGGGTGCGTGATGGCCCCCACTTTATTCTCCCTCTTTATAAATGGGGTGGTGAAACATCTGCAAGAGATACCAGCCGACGCCCCAGTTGTGGCTGGGGAGAAAATGCCATCGCTCCTCTTTGCCGATGACACCCTGCTTTTATCTAAAACCCCCACAGGCCTTCAAACCCTTCTTGATCAGTTTAGTGTTTTTTGTCAGGAACGGGGTCTCACAATAAACACAACTAAAACTAAACTAATGGTCATGACCACCAAGAGGAAATATAGGAATATCCATTTGACCTTGAATGGATCTCCCTTGGAGGTGGTCGAAGAGTTTGATTACCTTGGTGTTAGGATTAATAATCACTTGAAATGGGAACCCCATATATATAAAATGCTTTTAAATCTTAAGAGGGTTTCCGGCACTATTTTAAAAAACCAACGTCTCTCTGTGAGTAGGCCAGTTTCCCCTGCCCTATCTGTTTATGAGGGTAAGGCTATTGCCTCTGCTGTATATGGCTCGGAACTGTGGGGCAATGAGAATACCAACGACCACGTCCGATCAGAGAATAAGTTTATGAGGGACCTGGTATCACTTCCTTCCTCCACACCACTTAAACCGCTATTTTTAGACCTAGGTAGAAAATCTATTCGGGATATCCTCCAGCTCCGTCCTCTTTTATATTGGGTCCGTTTGAGGAGGACCCCAGAGTTAGCTAACTATGCCTTGGTTTTAGATGAAATGCTAAAATTAAATACTTCAGGCAAAATTAAGTGGCTAAATGCTCTAAAACACCTTGTAGCAAATGTGGGTTTAAGAGACGCTTGGGTATCCCAATCACCTCCACCAAAACAAGTGGTGAAAAAATTATATTGGGATTGGATAGAGGCCAGGGCACTACAAAACCCAAATTGGGGCCATTTGACCGAGACATTTTTGACCCATAAATGCACCTTAAAACTGGAGTTGTTCCTGGATTTTATTCAAATTCCTCGGGAAAGGACCTTATATCTTAAATTTAGACATGGAATATTGCCCCTCAAAACTTTTACATCTAGATGGAACAATAAGAGGGAAGAGGATATAAAATGTCCAGGGTGTGCAAATCCCGAAGAATCATTGGGCCACTTTTTCTTTGCCTGTAAGGCATACATTCTACCTAGGAAGAAATGGTTAAAACCAGCACTAAAGAATCTTGGTGTTAGAGATTACAAATCAGCCTTACGCATTCTTATTTCCAACACCACTTCCATGGTTATTATTTGTGGAGTTGCTAAGTTTTTATCTTGTGCATGGATTATCAGGACTAAGATTTTAAAAAATGTTCATCAAGTCAATTCTTCCACATAATTTTTATATGTATTTTTGTAAATAATGAACTGTTTTTATTTATAATTGTGTGTATTATATGTTTGTACTTTTTATGATACATGTGTCGAATAAAAGTATAATGACTTGACTTGGAAAGGAGTAACATAAGCTGAGTGGTAGATATAGGCAAGGATAGGAGAAGCTACAGCATCATTACCGAGCATGGACAGAGGAGAGCGTGACTGACCTATCATGGACGAAGACCAGGAGAAGAACAGGGAACACTGGATGGTTATTACAGCGGAGTGATTAAGGACGGAGTAAGATTGACTGCGAATGGAAGGGAGTGAGACTGGCCGCTTATTACTGCAGACTGAACAAAGGAAACTGAGCACAAGTGACAGGTGAGCTCTACAGATTGCATGAAGGAGGATTAAGAGAGTGTCACATCATTCATGCACAAGGCACAAACAGCGGGAGTGACTGATCACTACTCCAGAGTGCACAAAAAACAGACTGAGCACCTGACTGCAGACTGCAAAAAACACTGATGGGGGAAAGTGACTGATAATTACCAAGTAAGAACTGCCAAAGTCATTTCAACGTGGTACAAAAGGGAGTGGTGATGGACGGAGCATCTGAACCAATCAAACACTCACACCCAGTCAACAGATCTGGGTTTAATCCATCACCGTTCTTTAGCCCAATCTGCCACCCTAGTTCAGACATGGCCATATGCAAATCAGTCTGACCCTGTGCCTCATGGGAACAGTCCAGCCCGAACTGCCAAGCCATGCCTTCCCTGGACCGGAAACAAGCTTCCGAGGACCGGTTTCTGGCATTTCAGCCGTCTTCAGCCCGGCTTGCTTGAATCCAGTGGCAAAGTGAGCAAGGGACTCACGTCTGAGCATACCCTGCCAACTTATGGCGAACAAAGTGGTACAAAAGGGGGTGGTGATGGGGTCAGACTGATTTGCATATGGCCATGTCTGAACTGGGTTGACAGAGTGGGCTAAAGAACGGTGATGGATTAAACCCAGATCTGTTGACTGGGTGTGAGTGTTTGATTGGTTCATACCCTGCCACACTTAGGGCGAACAAAGGGATACAAAAGGAGATGATGGACGGAGCGTTTGTACAAATCAAACACTCACCCCCAGTCAACTGATCTGGGTTTAATCCATCACCATTCTTTAGTTCACTCAGCCACCCCAGTTCAGACATGGTTATATGCAAATCAGTCTGACCCTGTGCCTCATGGGAACAATGCAGCCCGAACTGCCAAGCCATGTCTTCCCTGGACCGGAAACAAGCATCCTGGGACGGGTTTCGGATTCATAATCCTCATCAGCCAGGCTATCTTGAATCCAGTGGCCAAGTGAACAAGGGACTCACGTCTGAGCATACCCTGCCACACTTAGGGCGAACAAAGCGATACAAAAGGAGATGATGGACGGAGCGTTTGTACAAATCAAACACTCACCCCCAGTCAACTGATCTGGCTTTAATCCATCACCATTCTTTAGTTCACTCAGCCACCCCAGTTCAGACATGGCTATATGCAAATCAGTCTGACCCTGTGCCTCATGGGAACAGTGCAGCCCGAACTGCCAAGCCATGTCTTCCCTGGACCGGAAACAAGCATCCTGGGACCGGTTTCGGATTCATAATCCTCATCAGCCAGGCTATCTTGAATCCAGTGGCCAAGTGAACAAGGGACTCACGTCTGAGCATACCCTGCCACACTTAGGGCGAACAAAGCGATACAAAAGGAGATGCAAGGATCAGGGGCTCCAGAGTACCTGGAGCCCAGCGGGAATTATCCTCCTTTAGGTGTGCTGATTTTGGGCCCAGCCACGAGGGCAGGCTGTGGGAATTCATCGCAGTAGGGAGCTAGTCAGGATCCCAGTGCCCCTTTCCCTGCCCATAGATGGTTGCAAAGAAGATGGGGAGGGTGGGCTATTGCCGCTTGGAGGTGGGTGGGATGTCAGGTATAGGTTGTCAGCGACGACATGGAGGGGGGATGCACAAGCAGGGGTCGATGTCGAACCGAACCAGTCAGGCACCAATTAGAGAAAGATGAGGTTGAGGAAGGAATGAGCCTAAACAGGGAAACTGGTGCATGTTGGGAGGAGAACTCCAGGTAGGGAAGGGAGTACTTCTGAGGTGGAACAAACTGTCGTGGTTAGGGGCAGCTGGGTGGGGTGGAGTCAAGGGGGGAGGGTGAAGACCATTGGGGCCACAGGAGGGTTTGCAGGACAGTGTCCTTAGACGTTGGGTTGCTTGAGAGGGCCCCTGTAGGGGCCAGGGCATGTTTGGCACAAGGAGTATTGGGTGTGAAAGCATAAGAGGATTTTCCAGTGAGTGGGGAGGGAGGGTGGCAGTGGGTAGCCAGCACCTCAGTCAGGGGTACGAGTAAGGCTGTGGCAAGCATGGTGGTTGGTCTGTAATGAGTGATGAGGAGGATGGGGGGCGAGTGGGGAGACATGTCATGGCATTCACAGGGAGGGGTAGTCCTGGGGGGGGAAGGTAGGTGAGAAGGGCATTTAAGTTTATGGCAAACAGGTACAGAGCAGAATTTTTTTTGCAGGAGAGGTCTCTTCCCAGTTGTTGGGGGTAGCTACCAGCACACTGGACCCATCATCTTTTCTTACGGGGCGAGCGGGTTGTCAGCATTGCACTGCTCTACCATCCTGGGAGTAAGAGAAGGCGGGCCCATGACAGCTAGCTGGAAATCAACTGGGGACATCAAGATCACTGTCCCAAGAGGGCCCTGCATGGCTTCAGCAGTGCAACTGGCCAGTGGGACCCAGACCGCCCATGGCGGAAATTAGCACCAGGAACGGCGGTCCCCGTCATTGGAGCTGTTGGGAGGGTATGTACGGCCCACTAACAAGGATGGGAGCAGCTGGTAAACTGGGGGGCAGGTGAAAATGCTGCTACAAGTGAGGAGTTTACAGCTGTTTGGGGGGAAACAGAATTGGATTATAAGGAGCAACGTCTGGAAGAGGGGGAATTGCTTTAGGGTGAGGTACAGCAAAAGGCTGTCAAGCGGTGGTGGAGCAACGTGGAGGGGGAAGACGGGAGGGAACTCATCAGTCTGTACTGCATTTCAGAGTCAATCGGAGGGACAATGAAGGCACAGCAGTCGAGGTATGCTACAGAGGAGGTAACTGGCAGCAAAAAGGCAGGCTCCAGAATGGGCACCAATCTTGGCCCCAGGTAATGATAGCAGACAGGAGGGCGCTGAGGCTGCTATCAATCAATCAATCATTCAATCAATCAGGGAATTGTAAAGCGCGCTACTCATTAACCGTGGGTGGAGAGCTATGATCCACCCGCGGAGTGTGCAAAGTTTTGTCTACTCCGCGTTCCACGGAAAACACAAAGTAGGCAAAACTCTGCTCATTCCGCGGCAGAGTGGAGTTGGCCCGCCGCCCGCCTCCACCCCATATTAAAAATGAATAACAAGTAAATAAAAAAGACTTAGCTTCATTGGAGCATCTCTGGGCTGCCGTCCTCCTCTTCCTTGAGTCTAAGGTTGATCTGCGCATGCGTGAGTGCGCCCGCGCATGCGCAGTCCTTGCGAGAAATGTGCATGCGCGGGAACGCACGCATGTGCTGATCACCGTGAGACATGAGCAAGAGGAGGACGGCAGCACGGGGACAGCGCAGTGAAGGTACGTTTTTTATTTACTTGTTAGTGTAGTTTAAATTCATTTTTAACATGGTGGGTGGAAGCGGGTGACGGAGAGGAGCGGATTTCCATGGAGTTTGTCACCAACTCTATGGACCTCTGCATAGTGACATGGTGCCGCTCCGCCAGCTAAGCCCAGCCTTACTACTCACCCGTGATGGTCTCAAGGCACTGAGGGTGGCAAGCAGCTCCGTTCTTTCGAAGAGCCAGGTCTTGAGGGTCTTTCTGAAGATGTTCAGAGAGGTGTTGTGTCTGATGTTGATCGGGAGCTCATTCTAGGTCTTGGCCGTGATGTAAGAGAAGGCTGTTCCATTCATTCTGGCTCTGTGGATGTGCGGGGTTTCAGCGAGGGCAAGGTCGGCGATCGGAGGTTTCTCTTGGGTACGTGGAAGGAGATTTTCTCATTGAAGCATCGGGGCCTGGTGTTGTGGAGGCATTTGAAGGCATGGGTGAGTATATTGAACATTACTCTCTTCTTGACGAGGAGCCAGTGGATGACTCGCAGGTGTTGGGTGATGTGTTCTTGTCAAGGGATGTCAAGGATGAGTCTAGCAGCGGTTTTCTGTATGGTCTGAAGTTTGCGGAGCAGAGACTTGTGGATTCCGGCGTAGAGGAAGTTTCCGTAGTCTGGTCTTCTGGTTATGAGTGCGTGGGTGACATTTTTCCTTGATCCTGGAGGATCCATTTGAAGGTCTTGTGAAATAGGTGGAGGGTGTTAAAGCAGGTGGAGGCGACAGTGTTGACCTGTCGGGTCATGGAGAGGAAGGAGTCGAATACGATGCTGAGGTTCCAGGCGTGGTCCGTGGCTGTGGGCGGGCTGCTGAGGGCTGTGGGCCACCAGGTGTTGTCCCAACTGGTAGGGGAGTGGCCGATGACGATGACCTCTATCTTCTCTGAGTTGAGCTTCAGGCAGCTGCTGCTCATCCAGGATGCTACATCCTTCATTCCTTCCTGGAAACTGAGTCTGGTGGTGACAGGATCCTTGGTGAGGGAGAGGATGAGCTGTTTGTCATCGGCGTAGGTGACTATGTTGAGTCTGTGTTTACTGCCGATGGCGGCGAGAGAGGGCCATGTAGATGTTAAAGAGCGTTGGGCTGAGTGGCGATCCTTGAGGTACTGCCCAGTTCATCTCTGTGGGTTCGGAGAGGAATGGTGGTGGTCTGATTCTTTGAGTACTGCCAGTGAGGAAGGAGTAGAGCTATTCGAGGGCGGTTCCCCATATGCCAGCGTCATGGAGTCTGGTGGGGAGTGTGTGGTTGGTGGGAGACAGTTTCAAAGGCTGCAGAGAGGTTGAATAGGATCAGGGCTGTGGTGTGGCCTTGGTCGAGGAGGGTGCGAATGTCATCTGAGGCAGCGAGTAGGGCGGTCTTGGTACTGTTGTTGCTGCAGTATCCAAATTAGGAGGGGTCGAGGATGAAGTTGTCTTCCATGAATTTGATTAGTTGGGCGTTGACGGTCTTCTCTGTGACTTTGGCTGCAAAGGAGTGGAGGGAGATGAGTCGGTAGTTTCGGAGGTCCGAACGGTCTGCCGGGGGCTTCTTGAGTAGGGGTTTGACTTTTGGCCATTTCCAGTCATCGGGGAAGGTGCCGGTTTTGTAAGTGGTGTTAATGGTGAATCGCCGTTCAGGTGCGATGGTGGCGGCAAGCCTGTGGACAACATGTGGAGGTGCTATGGTGTTGGTTAGTGTGAATGCGATGAAGTTGTAGGTCAGGGTGCTGCGGTTGCCAAAAGGGCTGTATGTGACAGATATAGGGGTAAGTACAAAGGACAGGGTAGTGGACTTGGATGAGGTTGAGGACCAAGGGGGTAAGGAGACTAAATTAGGGACCGAGGTGAGTACAGGGCGTGATGATGAAACAGATTTGTAAAATGCACACATGCTCCTAGGAGTGTCCCAGCGCTAATCCAAGAGCAAGCCAGATTACACAGTGAACAACCAGGTTTTTAATCCTTTCCTAAAAGAAGGTTCTGAAGTTTCCTGTCTCAAATGCATCGGGAAAGAGTTCCATGCAGAAGGCCATGGCAAGGAAAAGTAGCTCCCTCCAATCCTCAACCGTCTCACTCTCTGCACTTTGGCCAAGGCCAGATGAGAATACCATAGGCTTCTCGCAGGATATAAAAAAGAATGCCGGAAGCCAGATATCCTGGACCAATATTATGGAGAGCACGAAAAATCAGTACAAGGCTTTAAACTAAATATTCTTCTTAACTGGGAGCCAGTGAAAAGAGGAGAGATGACTCGAGATCCTCTCTCTTTTAAGTAGAATCAGTAGGAAGTGTGCCACAGTATCTTGTACCACTTGCAATCTACGGGTGGCATATTCTGGAAGGCCAAGATATAAGCCATTAGCATAATCGTGGCAAGATATTATCAGATCCTGGATAACTGTTTCCCAGCAGAGAAGGACAGAAGAAACTGAAATGTTTTCAACACCCTTAATGTACCAAAGCACATACCAGTCACTGCACTAATGTGGGGTAAGAAAGACAGGCTCCTGTCAAACTTAACTCCCAGGCTCCTGGCTGTGTCTGTATAAGACACAGGTAAGACGGAACCATCTGGCCAGCAAGTGCCAAAAAAAAAATTCTGTTTTATCAGTATTGCACCTGATTCTGATGTAGCCAGGCAAAACCTGCTATAAGGCAAGATTTGATTGATTCATGAGCCAGGTCCTCCCACTCCACAAAGGAGAAGATAATCTGCGTGTCATCTGCATAGGACACACTCTTAGCACCAAATAACACAACAATTAAAGCAAGTGGGGTAAGGTACGCATTAAACAACATATGACTAACTACTGAGCCCTGCGGAACCCCGACTGAGATAGATCTGTTGCCAGAGGCAAACGGAGGCAGCCAAACCTCCTGTTCTCTATTATCTAAAAAGGAGGAAGGCCAGCTAAGGATAAGATTCTTCACTCTAATCCTTGCAAGACGGTATAGGGAGAAAGAATGAGGGACTGTCCCAAAGGCGGCAAACAGACTCAACAAGATCAACACCGCCCTGCCCTTGACATCCATTGTACCTTTAATTTCCTTAGTCAACTCTAATTAGACCGTCTCCATGCTTAAGTTATTCCTAAAACTTGATTGACTCAGGTGTAGGAGGTTATTCTTCTCTAAACAGGAAGAGACCCGCCTGTTCCCTGATTTTGTCAGTATCTTGGAAACTGCGGGCAGCAGGGAGACGGGCCTATAGTTGCTGGGCAAAGTAGGGTCAGCTTGAAGGCTTCTTCAGCAACGGTAGGATCTTAGCCTGGTTCTAGTCTCTGGGAACTTTCACAGTGGCCAGTGATTCATTCAATAGCATGCTTACCCAAGCATTAACTGCCTCTGCGCCATAACTAGAACACTAGTGGGGCAGAGATCAAGGGGTGAGCCAGATTTAAGATGTAAAATGGAAGCTAGAGAGATTCTTCACAAGAGATGGGTTCAGAGGATGAGAGGGAGCACACTATGAAGTGGTTAGTTACCTATTCATAAGGAAGGGATCCGACTGGGAGCAAGTAAGGCTTAGCTGGAGATTCATAATTATTATCATTATTACACCAATCATAACATCGAGGAACTTCTCTGGAACAAGCTACCAAGCTACTCCACAAGGCTTATTGGCTGTCTTTTCAATGATGTTTTCAACATATTCAGCAAAGTGATGCACAGCAGACGAAGAAGTCAGGGGCAGGTAAGGGAGTAGAGGAGATAGTGGGGGGAGACAAAGGGGAGAAGGCACAGGGGAAGATAATAGGGAAAGAAAGTGCAGAGATAAGGATTTTTAAATTTCCCTTCCTGGGGGTTTCTAAATTGCTGGGTGCCCACCTTATGCTGGCGACAAAAAAAAGAATTTGGAACAGTGAGTATGTGGAGATGTTGATAGGGAACTGAGGGACAAAGAGGGCTCAAAAGAGGAGGAACATGAGCTAGCTAATTACCCTAAGGTACCACTCACAATTGATTACTGGACAGCTGCCTTTTTAATTTATGCTAGTGTGTACTGTGAAAATCACCCGGAGAGGTGCGTCGCACTCTTCAAATACATGGACATGATCAGGAAGGCACAGATTCATTACGGGGGTTATGCCTGGGAAAATATGACAATCAGTTCAGGGTGTGTATGGCTGTAGATCAGGAAGTGCAGTGGGGGGGTAAGACCATCTTTACTACAAGTGGTCTGCCTATTGTATATAGTCCATTCCAAGGCTACCCTACCCGAAGGGGGGTGAGCGTGCCAGGGAAAAGTCAGGTAGAGCAGAGTGGTGCATGTTGGGATTTCAACAAGGGTGTTTGTACCAGGGACTATTGTAAGTTCCGGCATGAATGTTACGTAACAACTGGTCCCGCCAGTTCCGACGCAGGACAGTGGCAACAGCTGTCAAGGTAAACAGGGAATCAGCAGACTAACCAGGCCACAGGGTTCAGGGGTAGTCGGAGGGAAAAGGGATCTGGAGCAAAAAGCTTGAATGCCCATTAAGTTGAAACGTTTGGAATTTTGGCTATGTTTCTACGAAAATGACTCGAATGTCACGCTGTCGCGGGAGGGGTGCAGGCAGGGTCTTTGTTTAGGGTACAACTGTTCAAGAGTGTGCAGGTGGGTGAACAATCTTAAGTCAGTTACTGCAGTGCCATCTGTGGAGCGGGAGAAGCTGCTGAAAGAGATAAGAGAGGGCAGGGTGGCATACTCCTTTGATGATTGGCCACTAGTGGACTTAATCGTGTCCCCGAACAGGGTGGTTCCTAAAAACAGAAAAGGTCATTTTCAGCTTGGACAACTATTGTTGTGGCCTGAGGGCAGATCCGTAAATTATTTTATACCTGAAGAGCAGGCTTCAGTGACATATTCGTTGGTGGACGTGCTTGACTATGTAGGCAGGGGGGCACTGATGGCGAAGAGCAATATTAAATCAGCCTTCTGTCTGCTTCCGGTGCATCCTGATGATTTCCAGTTGCTAGGCATACAATTCAATTGCCAGAGGTAGGTGGATGAGGAGCTGCCTATGGGATGCTCCATATCCTGCACATGTAGGGCTTGCCAGGAGGGAGGGTGCTTGGCCCAGGACAGAGGGTGTGGTTCTGTTTATTATGAAATGATTGAAAAACGAAAGCCCAGGGTGACTATCATGAATAAGCTAGCAGGAATTGCACTCATGGGGACGGTTTTGTGGGGTTACATCTTATCTGCGGGAGAGTCGGGGGTCAGTATATTGGAAGATTGGAACAGACAAACAGGAAGAGGAGGTCCATCAAGGTGTCCCTTAACACAGGATTTATTCACTGCAGCGATTAAAAGTCTACTTGGGGTGTGTGTGAATGGGTATGAACAGGTCTTGTTTGCGGCTCTGATGACATGGATATTTTTGGGAGTTTTCAGGGTGTCCTAGTTATTGGTGGGTAAGGCGACTCTTTGGGAGGGATTGCTTACATGCGCAGCAGGCTTACAAGTATGGTTGCATAAGAGTAAAACGGATCAGAGGGGCAGGGTTCTTCTGTTTTATTGCGCTATTTCCCAATAGGTGTCTTATGCCCCATCCTGTGTGCTGCCTCACTGCTGGTGTCCTCGGCGGAGGAGGGATGTCTTGTACTTAAACACTCAGACGGTGGCGGCTCCTCCTTTAAGGCAGAGGAGCGTCGCCCCACTAAACAAAAGGAAAATTAAAATGATACCAACTATTGTAATTATCATTTTATTTTTCCTATATAACTCAGTGGCTCTTGGGTGGGGTGGGGTGGGGTGGGGCAGGGTGGTGCTGGCGGAGGAGGAAGAGCAGTGGTTTTCTCTCCTGAAGTGCGCAGGACTGCTTGTCCGACCCTCTTTGGCCACCCCAAGCAGTCATATGCACTTTGCATGTTCCCCACCGGGCTGCATTACACAGCCTGATGAGGAACATGCAAACCTTTCCAGTCCCTGTCTGAGCTCCGATCCACGGAGCTCAGACCTATCACAATGCTGTATTGCAGCAATGTGATTGGCTATGGGGAGGGTGGGTGCTTCCTGCTGCTGGCCAGGACTGGGGGAAGGAAGAGGACGGAGAACGAAGGAGAGGTGGCTGCTGTTTCAGGTAAGTGTGTTTTGATTTTGTCTTTTTTTTTTTTCCCCCAACACCCCACACCTCACCACCCAGGTACGGTAGCAGCCGTTACTGCACTTGGATGATAAGCCAGTGGCGCTTTTCAGCTACTGGCAGTCCAAGAAAGATTCCGACATAGAGACCCTTCGGGGGACCCGTAGGGAATTGCAGCCCCGGCCTTACGAGGAGCAAATGCCAGATGATGAAGCGTGACACTCTCTAGTGGGTCCCCATTACCTAGTATATATCAAAGAAGATTGGACAAGGCTGTTCCTAGAAAAGGTAGTGTAAAGGTCACAGGGAGGGGAAAGCGTGGCGGTTAGCAAGTGTAAGCCTACCACTGGGTATCCATTTTGTTGGAAATAATTGCCTCACACACCTTTGCAGGTGTCATGCTTCATCATAGGCAGTGCTCCTCGTTGGGTAGGCGGTGCAACACCCAACGGGCACACCTCAAAGAGGGCCTCTTTGTCGGAGATCTTTTAGTCCAACTGCCTATGGGCGAAGTGCGGGTGTGGGGCCAGGAGGTTGTAGACAGTAATGTGAATTAAAATGGAGCTGAGGGTACCTGAGACTATTTTATTCTGGTGGTCCCTTGCTACAAGTAAAAATGAAGTTAGTCTGGGCTTACTGGAAATTAATGTTTCCTTGCTCTAGACTAGACTAGAAAGAGTTTAAAAATTGGTCGACATGTTTCTCGCATTAGTGCATTGACACGCGATTCTTCAGGACCTCTGTGAAATAGTCTACAAACAAGAATTCTATGTCAGAATTCTAAGCTCATTACCAGTTGGGGGGGGGGGCGTTGTACCTCTGTTGCACTGTTCCTTGCCTGAGAGAGGAACAAACATGTTGTCGGTCGTCGAGGCTGGGGCTCACAGAGGACTTTACTTTGGTCAACATGGCCACCGTTGTCGCGGGTTCGCGCAGGTGCGTTTCCGCACATGCGCAGACCGTTATTCTTTAGCCCCAAGCCAGCCCCGCCTCCCCGTCTCACTCGCCGCGGTATGCGCTGCGGCGGGGAGGGGATCCCTTCATTTCCCTCCGCACTGCAGTGGGTTTATTTTATTATTTATTTATTTTAGTTATGCGTTTTATATAGTGCGGTCTTTACCCGAAGACGTCAGAGTGCTTCACAATAGGAACAGATAAATTACAAATGAACTAATTCACTAGCAGGCGATAAGTTACTTGAGGTAAAGTGACAATTGTGTGCAAACTTTATAACATGAGGTAGCAATTAGTGCAATTCTTAAGGATAGAGTGACAAGTGTGTAAGGTAACAAGATAAACAAAGTATATTTAGAGGTAATATACTGTAGTAGGCGAGTCACAGAGCCACTAGAACAAACGAGAGAACACCTTTGTACATGGTTATACTTGTTATACTGTTTCGGTTTTATAAATTTGTAGCACTTATTAGGCTCAGGGGGGGTGGACTCTTTGGTGTCAGGTTATGAGGGAGGGGGGGAATGGGGGACTCATGTGTTATTTTGTTTTTCTGCAGGGCAGCGACAACAGAGAAGTTCGACACACGCTATTAGTCACACACCATGTGGCTCAGGATTGGGATGCATCATTTATACTAGCTAGGCGTTTTCTTGTAATTGATCTCTTTGTGGACGTAATTTACAACAAATTGTTTCAGGTTTTAGGGAGAGGTCCAGGGCATGACTTAAAGGGGCAGGGGTTGAGGGGGGGGGCTGGAGGTACTCATGACTCTTCTTTTGTTTACTACAGAGCATCAGCGAGAGGAGGTTGTCTGAACGGACGTCATGGATATATACAGAGGTAAACTGGTGGGCGTACTGTGGTCAGTACGCTGTCTAGGAGTAAAACAATTGCGGTGTGTGGCTAATTAGTTTTTCTATTGCAGGGAATGGTTGCTGAAGAATGCAACCACTGAGGGGACGGTGGAAACAGGATTGGGAGCAGGTATAACAAGGAAGGTGTTTAGGAGAGGGGCAGGGAGGTGCTGGGCTCAAGGCTGTCAGGAGCAACTGGCCACACAGTGTGGGATACTTTTCTAAAACCTCTCTTTTATTTCCATTCAGCATTGCGCACCGTGAAGTCTTGGTCAGGCCTGAAGCTCGCCTACGCCTAATTGCCACTGATTGAGTAAGTAAGTCAGGGACCAGGGGACATGGAGGTTGCTGGACCCGCAGTGGGTTGCCCGAGCTACTAGAGTGTCAAGGACTTTTCTCATTCTCCCTTTATCCTCCCCCCTCAGATTCCGAGACGATACAACGATGCTATATGGAAAGCCAGGGCTCCCCATCGCTATTCTCTCAGATGTCGCAGGTGGACGACTCGCTGCCTGATGCGTCACAGGAGGCGCAGTGGGCGGCGTTCATGCAGATGGCCTGGGGGAAAGGGCTATCCTAGGCCAAGGGGATTGCGAGGGATGTCGAACAAGATGACTCCGGAGTCATTTGCGAGGCTCCCCTGCCGGATCATGACTTGCAGGAGGCCGGTCCCACTAGATCGTCTAAGAGGGCGCGGAAGCAAACGTCCAAAGATTTCCCACCAGACCCTCCCGCAGGCAAGAGCAGGACAGTGATAGCTCAAATCGAGCCCCCGCCGCGAACCGCATCACTGTGTGTGTTACCAGTCGCTCCATAGGTATCTGTCCAGAACTCAGCTGTTTACGCCACCCGAGAGGACCTTGGTAAATTGTCCGATTCCCTGAAAGACTTCATGAAGGAGCTTTTGGGAAATAGGGTCTCACCAGCACCTGTTATGACATTGAGTAGTGCTGCGGTCGGCGGCGAGGGGGCGAAGGCGGCGGCTTCTGTGTGGGTCGCTCCGCCGCTTGCTCCGATGCCATCTACATCGACTCTCCCTCATGTGGCCAGCACCAGTTCTATTGTGGCGACTTGTCCACGCCGCTGACGAGCGGAAACACTGGAGGAGCCGTGGCGCCTCCTCCTCCTTTGGCGCCCGTTCTGCCTTCGATATCCACTCCTGCCAACACCAGCGTAACCTCCATCTCCACAGACACAGAGTTGATCAGTTCGGCTCCACCCCCTGGTACAGCTTCTGCACCTACTGTCTGTAGCGGTGCCTTGATACCTCCTTTGTTGACAAGCAATCTTTCTTCCGCAGGAAGCGCTGCTAGCGTAGTTCCCCTTGCAGCACCTCTCACCGCACCTACTCCTGAGCCCAAGGTGGCGGCAGCAGCCCTACTGTCTGGTCATTGTCACTTGGCCTGGCAGGTACCTCTAGCTGCCAAAGAAATGATATGGAGGAGAAAACTGATCGATATCTTCTCGCTGTTGCTATTAGGACAGGAAGGAAAGCTGGGGTGAAAGAGGAGGATAAAAATACAAAGTACCAGCAAAGTACAAGCAATGGCCTGAGAAGACAATCGAGAACTGGCTAGATGCGTTTGCCATCTTACAGGCAGTTATATTAGAGAAGCACCCAGAACAGGCGCAGGCGCTCGTTCAATACAGCACACTGATCAGGAAAGAAGCTGCTCGTTGGGGCGGGCAGGGTTGGGTGAGTTACGACCTAGAATTTAGGAGACGAATGTCCTTGTGCCCAGAGATGAGATGGGGCCAAAAAAAAGTACAACTGTGGTTAGATCACATGGGTTCCAACCTGCTCCGCAATGCGGGGAGCATAGATAAGAAGCAGGGGAATAAGGACTCAGGCAGTAACACACAGCGTAGCGAGACACTGGGGGATAGACAGTCCTTTCGGGGTAGATACAGAGGTAGATTGGGCAACAGAGGGTCGTTCAAGAAGTCGTCCCCAGGGATATGTCGCTTTTTCAACTCCGGTCATTGCACCTGGGGAAAGTCCTGTAAGTTTGCCCATTCGTGTAACAAATGTGGGGGCTCCCACTCTGCAGGATCTTGTTCAGTGCAGCAAGGGGACACTTCCAAAATCACTAAGGATGCAGGTAACAAGCAATAACAGTAGTGCATGTCCTCCCCTCTTCAGCCCCCCCCCCCCTCCTTTGCACCCCATCGCACAATCCAATGCTTATCCTGGCACTGTAATGGGGCCCCCCCGTGATCCTGTCTAACATGTTACCCCTCATGCTAAAGTATCCACTCGCGCGGGACAAGCTCTTGCTTCTGGATGGTTTTAGCGAAGGATTTAAGATTCCCTACGGGGCCCGTGAGGGCCCCAGAGAGGCAGAGAATTTAAGGTCAGCTAGGGAGATGCCTCTTATAGTCAAAGCAAAGGTGGAGAAGGAGAGACTGTTAGGGAGAGTGGCTGGCCCTTTTGACAGACCACCTTTAGAAAACTTTGTGGTGTCACCTCTGGGGGTGGTACCTAAGAAAGAGCCCGGGTCTTTTAGGTTAATACACAACCTCTCTCACCCGGAAGGAGCTTCGGTCAACCATGGTCTGGAGGAAGGGTCCTGCTCCGTGTCATACTGCACGCTGGATGTAGCTTTAGATCTAGTAAGAAGAGCAGGCGTAGGGGCATGGTTGGCCAAAGCAGACATTGAATCGGCTTTCAGGTTATTACCTGTGCATCCCAGCAGTCAACACCTGCTAGGCTTCAAATTGGATGGGGAGTATTACTACAATCGCTGCATGCCGATGGGATGTGCAGTGTCTTGTGCCTACTTTGAAGCGTTCAGCAGCTTCCTGCAGTGGGCTCTGCAGTCTCGCTATGGGATCAGCGGTGTTTCTCATTACCTGGATGACTTCCTTTTTATAGGAAGTCAAGGGTCAGAGGAGTGTAGCGAGGCTTTGCAGAAGTTTGAAGCACTGACTGCTAGCTTAGGGGTCCCCTTAGCACCAGGTAAGACAGTCGGCCCTGCGCAGGTTTTGACCTTCTTAGGGATTGAAATCGACACAGCGAAGGGCGAGTGTAGGTTACCAGCAGACAAGGTTCGGGATCTGGCACAGACCATTCATTCTGCTCTGGGTCAGGATAAGGTGACGCTGGGTTTTTTACATAGTCTGCTGGGCAAGCTCAACTTCGCTGCGAGAATCATCCCCGCGGGAAGGATCTTTGCACGCAGGTTGGCAAGGGCATCCGCGAAAGTCAGCAAGAGCTATCATTTAGTGAGGATCAGCAAAGGCATGAGAGAGGACCTTAAGATGTGGGCCACCTTCCTTGGGGACTTCAACGGCTCTGTAGTTTGGAGGGCACCTTGGGCGGGGTCTCCTGAACTTTCTATGTTCACTGATGCATCTGGAAGAGAAGGTTTTGGTGTCATTTTGGACACGGAATGGTGCGCGCAAGCATGGCCGAATGTGTGGCGAAAAAAGAAGGTTACATCCAACATTACTGTGCTAGAACTGTTTCCCATTGTGGTAGCATTTCACCTGTGGCCAGAGAAGCTAGCTGCACGGAGGGTCCTGATGTGGTCGGACAATTTAGCAGTGGTGCAGGCCATTAATTCTCAGTCAGCTTCCTGCCCGCTAGTTCTATGTCTACTCAGGGAGTTGATGAGGGTTTGCCTTGTGAGCAATGTGGAGTGTAGAGCGCGGCATATTCAAGGGGTCCAGAACATAGCGGCTGATGCTCTTTCACGCTTCCAGTGGCACAGGTTTCGCGAGGCATGGCCGAGAGCAAAGGAAGAGATGACCCGTTTCCCCGAGCACCTGTGGTTCCTTCTGAATCTGAGAGGCAATTGAGAGGGCTAGGGGAGCTGGCGTTGGCCCCGCGGACGATCAAACGATACCGAGTGGGTGTGGAGAAGTTCTGCGCTGTCACCGGGGATTGGGAACAGGAGAGACCTACGCTGGAATCCCAGACGCAGGATTTCATTCTGTGGGCGAAAGATGAGGGCAAATCACAATCTTGGGTTGCTGGGCATCTGTCAGCCATCAGCCATCACGCTCGATTGAGGGGGCAGCTAGACCCAACAAAGTCATTTTTAATCAGGTCAGCGCTGAAGGGCTGATCCAGAAGCGAGCCTCGTGCTTCAGATAACAGGGCAGCGATTGACTTTGCTACATTAAAGGGGATGCTGGATAGCATAGAAAGGGCCACAAGTTCTGGGTTTGAGGCAGTTCTCTTTTCCGCAACATTTGCGCTGGCCTTCTTTGGTGCCTTCAGGATAGGGGAGATAGTGGCGAAGTCAAAGAATGATAGATCAGGCATAGCATTGTGTATCCAGGATACTCTGTTGTCTGGGAATTGCTTATCACTAAGGTTGAGACAATCTAAAACGGATCAGGAAGGGGCTGGCAAAGTAATAGTGCTGAACAAGTTAGAGGTTGCCAGGTACTGCCCGGGACGTCTGGTTGAGAGATACCTTTCCCTGCGCCCTCCTGCTGAAGGTTATTTGCTGGTTCATGCGGACGGAACACCTCTGACCAAGTACCAAGTGCAGCGTGTAATGGATACCTGTCTAGATTTATCTGGTAATAAAGTACAGGGCAAAAGATTTTGTACTCATTCGTTCAGGATAGGGGCAGCGACCACGGCGTTTCAGGCAGGCTTGCCAGTAGAAAATATATAACATGTGGGGCGCTGGGAGTCGAGTTGCTACAAACGATATATACGTTCATAGGATGATCTATAAGCATCTGTTTCAAAACATTTTGTCCTTGTGTGTGATTTACTTCAATGTTATTGGTTTGCAGTGTGTATATCTTTGTGTGTTGTTAATAAACAAGGTGTAAAAGATCTGCATCTTTCATTTACTAGGTAAATCGGTCTGGGTGACAGGACATTTGAGAATTCAAAGGGTAGCCCGGTGGGCGGATAGCGGAAAGTGGAAACATGGTTTCACAGCGACCAAGATAAGGTGGATAGTGTCGCCCGACATGCATTGGAGTAGCCTGAAGAACAAAATTCGGCAGTTACTGGACGGGGGTGAATTAACACCCGACTTATTAATAATACATTTAGGTGGCGAGCAGTTGGTGCATTTGGGCCGCAGGGGCCTTTTGCAGATGATGAGGAACACTTTGTGCGATTTGAGCAACCTCCTGGGGACCTTTGAATTATGGTGGTCCGAAATCACACCAAGACTTCATTGGAAAGGCGCTAGGTCAGGGGCGGCAATGGAGACTTCCCGCAGGCAGGTGAACAGCGCCATGCGCAAATTCACCGAGCAAAGGGGATTTGGTTTCATAGGACACGGTCTGCTACACACGAAATGCACGGGTTGCTTTGATGAAGACGGTGTTCATTTATCTGAAGTAGGGATGGCTATTTTTCTGCTTGATTTAGCGGAAGCAATGGGAGCAGCGGGTTGTATCTAAAGGAGGAAGAGTATGTGGGGGGGCTCTGGGATGCCGGCTGCCGCACCCAGAGCCATGGCGGAGTTACAGGGCGATCCAATGCAGGAAGGTACAGAAGGGTACCCTCTACAGGAGCACCGGAAGGATGCGAGAGCAAATTATCCCCAGGGAGATCCACGGTGGGATCCTGGAGGAGTGACGGCGCCACGTTAGTCCTTCGGGCGGTTGTATACCTGAGCAACCGGGGGTTGCCAGCAACGCTCAGCCCCCCGTAGGGGGAGGGGCGTGAGCAAGGGGTGGATTGTAGGTCCGCCGGGGGAGGGGTTGAACCTTCCCCCTAACTGACAACGCCCCCGCGGTTAACACCACGGGGGGTTATGGCTCATCAGGTGGGCAGGTCGCGAGGGGCGGCCTGCTCCTGGATCGCCCGTAAGATAACCCAACATGTTGGCATAATGTATATGCTAATAAAGCTGCAACAACTTTCTCCAACATTTCATAGTGTGGTGTCTTTTATTTCGGAAAGTTGGGGGAAGAGCGGTCTGGGGTTGGGCCGATATTGGCACTATAGCCTACACACGATGAGATTAAGAGAAAATGACTGCTGCTGGTGGTGCGGTACAGATGCTGCGTCGTTCCTCCATGTGGCTTGGGAATATCCTGCCATCAGTGTGTATTAGTCTAGCATTTTTTAATCTATTAATCAAATCCTGGACCTCAGGGTGCCCCTCTCCCCTCTGGTGGACATATTAGGATATGTTAAAAACACGCACATTAAAAAACGCAAGTTGCACACGCTGCTCCTGTTATTTGCCAGGTGACAGTTAGCAATTATATGGGGAAAAAGTAGGTCGCCCACAATTAGAGAATGGCTGAGGGAAGCAACATATGGTGAAACACAACTAGCGACATACTGGGAACTCATGCCACGACCTCCCGACGTAGGGAGATCTGGGAGCCATTTATTGAATGGGCTCAGATACATGTTGTTAACCCTGTCAATACTGGGGAGGTCGGGGATGCGGAAATGCCTGTGTGATCTCCAGAATGCAATATGTAAAACAAGGTTAAGTGGAGGTTACAAGACAATAATAAGTGTTACAAGTAAACAACAAGTATGTAAGATAATATGTTGCCAGTGGATCTTACATATTATCTAACTGTAAAGTTGAGTTACGCTACATGCTGTATGTATACATAGTTGGTCGATTTCTCTGCAGGTCTATAATGTTGTCACTGTCCTCACGGCATGCATAGTTTGGGTAATTATGTATGTAACATGCTCCCGCTCTGTATCTGATTGATTACACACCACCGACATGGTATGTTCTTTGTATTGTACTCTATCACTTTTTTGAAAAGCAATAAATGAAAATAAAATATATATATATATATATATTGTTGCTGTAAAATGCCGGAGAGGTTAAAGGTCCCAATTGCTGGGGATCAGCCCAGAAGGAGGTATGTTTAAACTTTGTGGGGGGAAGGAAATTTTAAGGGTGGGGGTAGTTAACATAGGTAACAATTTGTGTATAGTGAGGTGGTTGTTTTGTACGGTGCAAGCCCAGGTTATAATTGTGATGTGCATCTGTTTCAATAAAAAGCGGCATTTTCACACTATTCTGGTGTCATTGGTTTGTGCTGCATCCCATATTCCCGAATGGATGGAAGTTGTGGTGGTTCCCAGTGCGGCCCAGTGAATACTTCAGCAGAGGACTGAACGTTTCTATATTATATCTGGAAAGTAACAGGAGAGATATTCTAAGAAACTATAATCGTTCTGAAGATTTGAAGATTTGAACGTCAGTTTCGCAGAATCAGCCAAGTGCTGACTTGACTTTGCCAAGAGTAGCTCGAGGGGGGCGTAGGATCGGTCACTGGGTGCACTGCATGAGTCAGTGCAGACTGAGGTCATGATCTTTTACCGCACCGCAGCCATTGCGCTAAACACAGCAAAGCGTGCGTTCCTTTTGTGTTTATTTATCCACATCTTGTTTTAATCAGACCGCGGGGCTGAAATCATGCATGGAAAATGGGCTTGGTGTACAGTTCCCATCTCCGCGGGCCGTCTGAGCGCGTTGGCAGGACGAGAGCCCGAGAACTTGAAGGGACTGTGGGGAGGGGAGTCCCACTTGTCGGAAGGAAGCTTCCAAGAGGCAGCAGATGTACGGTTAATGCTCATGAAGGTTTTAAATCGCTGTAACTTTGGGGCGTGTTTCTTCTTTTATTCTCCGAATCACGTGCTCGTGCTGGTAGGTAAGAGTCAATCTGCTCGGAGGCTTTGGCTCTGACATCACCATGACCCCTGCAGTTGCCAGGAAACCTTGCTGGCCTCGTGGTGGGTAACTGGTGGTATGTCGGCGTTATACAAAACTTTGAAATATTTTTTTTCGTTTTTATTGAGAAGTATGCGCTAATAGATGAATAATGTAAGTGAGATTGTTTTCTTCCAGGGTAGTCGTTAGCTACCCGGCAGTGTCCTTAGGGGGTATCCTCATCTACCACTCATGGCCATGATGCACCACTGGTGGCAGCTGAGCACTAGACAAACACCATTCAATGTAACAAAACATATCCCAAGGTCAGAGCACTATTGAAGTCAAATTGGATGACGAACTATCCTGTGTTTGGGGTACCAGCAGGAATCCAGGGGGAATCAAAGCAAAAGTCATGTGTAAAGTTTGAACAATCAGCCAATTAACACAGGGCTCATCATCTCATTTTTTAGTTGAAAGGAAGAACTGTGAGTATAAACTAGAACTATGAATGTGGATTGTGCATAACCTCCCCAGGGAAGGCTCTTATTGCTAGGGACAAAGAACCGAAAACAAAAGGGAAGGAGAAGAGGGTGCAAGTGCTGTGACAGGCAGAAACTGGTTGCCTAGACCATCAGACACTTGCACAGTTTTGAGGCAGGGTGCAAGGGGCAATGGATGGCTGACTGCCATATCCAATGCTGCCCCTATTTAGGAAAGAGTTGAATATTCAACCAATTCAAGAACATTTCATCAGAATCTTTTAGCGTTCACAACTCAGATACCTCCCCTACCACTACTTGATGATATGCTTGTCTTTGACCCTATACGGCGATCCACTGCCTTTTAGCTAGGTTTAAGCTGTAGAAATACTGTATAGATATATACCTACAAAAGTAAGGATGAAGACAGAATGGAGGGGGAATTGTGTTCAATCAATCACTGTGTCCTAGATAGGGTGCAATCCACTCTGACCAGTCTCTGATGTACATACAACACACTAAACATGAAGCATTCATTTGATTGTATATTATAGAGGAAAGGTAGTAAGGGTCTCAGTGGTGGAGGATATACAGCTAGAATGTATACCATGCAGGATTAGCTCTACCATGTACTTTGTTTCGAATGTGTCTTTTGCCCCTCACCTGACAATTTGCAAGTCCTCTTGAGTTGCTCCATCCCATGTGATAAAATTCAACTGCCTGGGTTTTGCTGGTAAGTGGGTATACCCAACGTGTGCACCCTTTACAGTGGAGGGTGGGACCTCTTTCTTGATGCCAGGTTGTCAGTTGACTGGCAGTTAGTGGCAGATGAATTATGGAAGAAGAGAAGTGTGAAGAACAGGAGAAGTTGCAGTGAGCGCGGTATGAAGATAACCAAAATAGGACAATGCCCAAAATATGCACAGAAGCCCAATAGAGAAGACAGGTCTGGTAGACCAATGTGTCAAAAGCAGCAGGAAAGTCCAGGAGAATTAGTGCGAGTGTTTATAGATGTGAGTTGAACGACAGCAGTGCAATAACCGGACTGGAGAGAAGATTGGCCATAATGAGCATCACTATAGAATTTCATGACAAGGAATGGAGGCCAATATTATGAAATGTCCTTTATTACTCCTCACAAGCAGCACACAGAGGATGGAATCTAGCTGAGAGGGAGAGAGAGATTAAGTGCTACTTTACAAGACAAAGGTGTGGATGCATACTTTAACGCATCTCAAAATTGTGCAGTGCAGTTTGATTAATTGAAGAGATGTGAATGATTAGGAAGAAGAAAGGTAAGACAGACACGAGAGATCAATTGGGAGGGCAAAATGAATAAATCATGTTGGGTGACATAAATTTATTTCAAGGTTGGTCTGATTTGTGTATGCTGAACCTCATTTTGGCCTGATCCTATTTTGAGCCCGTGTTTGCCTCTGTTTAAGCCATTGTGTAAACAGTTGATTCTAACCCATCCTCTCCCACCTTTCTCCACAGCTTTGCCACTTTTTCTTTCATTTTTTACCCTGCTCTTTCCTCAGTCTAACCCATTGATTCTAACCCATCCTCTCCCACCTTTTTCCACAGCTTTACCAATTTTTCTTTAATTTTTTAACCCACTCTTTCCTCAGTCTAACCCACTGATTCTAACATGTTATATCCATAGCATGACAACTTTTCCCTTCATCTTTAACCCACTTTTTCCTCCATGTAGCCCAGTGATTCTAAGCCATTCGCTTCCCCTCTCTCCACAGCTTTACCACTTTTTCCCTTCATTTTTAACTACCTCTTTCCACAATCTACCCCGTTGATTCTAACCTGTTCTCGCCTGCTCTCTCCACAGATTTACAACTTTTTCCTTCGTCTTTAAACCACCTTTGCCTCTGTGTAACCCACTGATTCTAACCCGTTCTCTCCCTCTCTCTCCACAGCATTACCCTTTTTTAGCCTTTATTTAAAACCTGTTTTGCCTTCTCTCCATCAAACCTTTTGCTCCCCACAAAACTCACTCTTCCTTTTTCAGACCATTAACCACTTCTTTTCTCCCACTAAACTGCTTTCTCCCACAGGCACTGCTAACCACTGTCTCTCCTCATTATTTTCCTGTTTTTCCCGCTTATTTTCCAACCAGGCAGTCCCTCGAGATCCCTCTCATGCCCGCCCCCGCTGACCACACCCATCTCCCAGGTAACCTACGTCATGGAGGCTATAGCCAAAGGCAAGCCTGTAAGTAGTCCTCCGCGCCTGGAAAGCCAAGCGCCCGGATCCCTGGACCTGCACTAATCCACAGATACACCAGCGCCAAACTTCTTGCCTAGAATGCTGGACAGCGCAACAACAACTGCAACTTTCACCTCCCCCGATCTACAGCAAGACCTTTCTCCTGCCGCCATTGCCTCTTCCACTGCAACACAGAGCTCACCACTCTGGAGCTTCCGCCCATCTCTACCACCACAGAACAGCTCCACTGCCTGCTAATCAACACCAGATCACTCCACAAACACACCATCGAAATCTGGGACACCAGCACATCTCTCACACCAGATATTATCTTCCTCACAAAAACATGGCTCATCCCATCATCGGCACCGAACATCGTTACACCACTACTAATGGCTACAAGATAATCCACTGAGACCGCATCAACAAACAGGGAGGTGGAATAGCCATCATCACAGTGATCCCTCAACTGCACATCCACCAACAACTGCATCACCCCCATCATGGAACACCTCAACTTTCAAATCAACACTGACAACGAGACAACGGCCAGAGACACCCTTGCCTATAGACCCCCAGGACCCCATCCCTCCTTCTGCGAGGCCATCTCTTACTTCATCACTCTGCTAACCATCCATTCTACATACTTCCTCTTCCTCGGGGGCCTCCACTTTCATCTGGAATATCGCAATGACACCAACACAGCCAACCTTCTTTACAGCATGGACATCCTCGGCCTTTCACAACTAGTCACAGCCCACACACACATCACTGAACTCACACTGGACCACACAATCTCCTCCATTGAAGGGGTAAGGTACAGCCACACAGCCAAAATCATTTGGTTGGACCACTTGATCATCCACTTCTACATAATAACCACCCCCACCCTACCATCCAGCACCCCCATAGGAGCTGGAGCAAAGTAAATTAGAACCTCTGGACAACCACCCTCAGCACCTCAACCCTGTGACCACCACCGAGAAGGCAGTCGAAAACGTCAACACTTGGATCACAAACTGTGGAGACAAGGTTGCACCCTCACACTCACCAAAGCCAGCAGAACCTCCAAACACTCCAGCTGGTTCAACCTGGAGCTCAAATCCAGCAAGTGCAACTACAAGCGACTTGAAAGGATCGGGTGCTCCAACAAAACACCAACTGAGTTACCTTCAAACTAACCCTCAACAAGTATCACCAACACCTCAAAAGTTCTTAGCAAAGCACCCTGACTGACCACCTGGAAGCCAGTTCCAACCACAGTAAGGAACTATTTTGCATCATCAAGGAATTCTCTAGCCCTACAGCCACTGAGAACACCATCACCTCCTCCCAAGCTCTCATGACTCCCTCGCAGACTGCTTCTACAGCACAATTGCCACCATCTACGAAAACTTTGCCCCCAACCTCCAACAGCCAAACTCAACAGACTCCTCAACCTCACCGACCCCAGCAAATACACTCTAACCACATGGGAACCTCTCTTGGTGCTAACAACAGCCATCATCAGGAACACCATCCACTCAGAAGCAACCAGTTACCCCTGTCCCCACCACATGCTCAACCTAGGAAACAGCACCATAAACAAAGAACACTACCATCATCAATGCATCCATCACCTCAGCCTCTATTCCAGAGGGATGGAAACAGGCTGAAGTCAAACTGCTCCTCAAAAATCCCAAATACCTCATAAACTACAGTCCCATCTCCCTGCTCCCCTTTCCAGCGAAAGTTCAGGAAAAGGCAATAAACCTCTGTTAGAAGTTGGTTCCGACCATCTGAGCCACCCAGATTTTTCGCTTTTTGAACACCTAATTGTTGAGCTTTTACTGTGGGAGAGCCTTATAAGTTGGGACACACCAAAAGTGAACTCATGATGAAAGAGACTCAATGTGGATTTTGCCGGTGTTCCCCTGGTGAAGGTAGGCCGCTGTGCTGCAGCTGGAAAGAGGGGCACCGGGCTGCTTACATGCAGACACATGTGTACATGCGTGTGCACACGTGTTGGGGCAGAGCAGGGTAGATTCCAGGTGTGCGCAGCCCAGGAGCAGCTGCAAATTGAATGGTGTGGCAGGAATTATGCAGAGCTGGGTGGTAACATGGAATAGGCTTTATACAATGGGAAGAAACATGTATGGGAAAGTCAGTGTGCTTTACTGTTTTCACGGAAAGACCACTTCATTATTCCCCTATGAGAATGGGGATCACATGGGACAGTTTCACTTCCCTTGGGCCTACAAATTCCAGACACATACTAAAGGCCACTGTAACTTAGTTGAGAAGTACTATTCTGCAGAGTCCAAAGTCATATCTGTACTGCTTTTGGGTCATCCAGAAATGTCATATTTCTCTGAGTCAGCTCATAACCAGAGCCTGGCTGGGGCTGACCCTACGAGGCTGGATTAAGGACCTTCCTCCCCAAGCTGTAGCATCAGAGGCCTAGCCCTTCACTACAACCATTCCAAGGGAGAAGGTCTACTCTCCAAGAAGAGAAGATGGGTGGAGCTACAGGTTAATCCATCAGCAGCTGTCACCTGGTGCCAGGTACCAAGCTGCTCTGGAGATAAGGCAGCAAGGGGGGAAGGGGCTTTCAGAGACAATGTGGCATGAGACTCCTGGATGACGCCATCTTGAACTAACCCAAAGGGCTGGGCAGGAAGGAAGGAGCAGGGGCAGAGAGGTGATGTGTCGCTGTTTGATAGGGCAAACAGAGACTTCCTGCCAGCCCCCTCCAAATTCTTTAAAAAGAGGTTGCACAGGAAGAGGAGCTCTCTGGGGTGTGGTCTGCTGAGGAAGACTGGTGCTGGGGCCTGGCGCCATGGGCAGCTAGAAGGAAGAACCTCCAGAACCCTGACTTGGGCCTCAAGGGGAGACCAGGACCAGTGAACAGACGCATGAGCCTCTAAACAAGAAGAAAAGAGGCCAAGGAGGAGAGCCAGGTGAAAGGCTGGCGCAGGGAGCCAGTGAAGACTGCGCCCTGATGAATTCACCCTCCCTGAGAACAGGAGGGCAAATAAAAGTGCTCCTAGTGGCTGGGGAGCACCACCAGGAGCAAGAAGAGGCCAAAATGGAGCAGATCGTCTGCCTGGAGGCCGAGATACGCCCCAGAAGGTAGGCGACCTTTGACCTCAGTGAGGACCGACGACGAAGTGCGTGGGGCTCCGCCCCAGTCCAAGATGTGCCTGCGGGGTGGGTCAGGTCCCGGGGACTGCCCCCACAAAAAAGCCAAGTCAGGGTGCGCTGTTGCGCTCCCCGAGAAGTAGCCCACATGGGGTGCCAGGAGCCCACCCTGGCCCCCAGCGATAATGGAGATTGGGGAGCGCCATCACATCCCCCGCAAAGAGGACTCTAGGGCCCAGGATCCCAAGTTCAGGCCCCGCCGTCAGGAAGGGTAGCCGGGGAGCTCGAGACCTATCAGTGGCCCGGGATCCCAACTCCTGTCCCCGAAGCTGAAGGCGAAGCTGGGGAGCGCCGTCGCGCTCCCTGTGAAGACTGCAATGGGGCCCGGGATCCCAACTCCGGGCCCGAAGGCCGAAGCCGGGGGGCGCCATCGCACTCCCAGTGAAGACCTACAGAGGTAAGGGGCCCAGGAACCCAACTCAGGTTTCCGGAGTGCCCCGTGCAAGAGGGGGAGTTCCACCGCACTCTCCCGTGACCAGAGGAAGGCAGGGGAGTGCCGTCACACTCCCCTGAGGTCTGACCAGACTGTTGAGACTCTCTGTGCCTGCCCGCAGGTACCGGCAAGAGCTTCCGGGGGTGGGCTCCCCCTGCGTCTCTCCAACGAGGCAAAAAGGAGGGGTGCCCGTGTGGGACCGGGCTCCCCGAGACGCAAAGCTCACCTGGGTAGGCATGGGGGCCAGGTGGGACCGGACCCCCACCGATGGGCAAATGCGGCACCCGGCCGCCATCGACAGCATCACGGCTCTCCCCAGAGCAGCGGGGCAGCTGCAAATCCGAAATGTGAAAGATAGGGGAAGAGCGCCCCATAATGCTTTGCAGAGCCTGGTCAAGCCTGCAGGAAAATGCCTGTTTTTCAGCGTGTGGTGTCCCCAGGAGGACGGGGTCACTGCCAGGTGTGTGCAAAGGTTCAGGGAGAGCTGCAGGAGCTATGCAGTCTCCCCCAGCATGAAGAGTCAAGTCCCCCCCTAAGTCTCCAGGGACTCCGAAGAAATAACCCCTCAAAGGCTCAGCTTACAGTCAAAGCATCCCGGGGCTGGAACTTTTGTTCTGCATCTGGGGGTGCATTAGGGACTGTTTCAATGTGTGGAGGGCTGTGCTGGGGATGTCTGGAGAAGGGCATCCCCTGGAGATGAAGAGGTGCAATTGCACAACAAGTGCATTTGCCAATGTTATTTCTATGGTGGGACTGTAAATCACATGTGTAATATGAATTCATAAGCAACGTGGGGTTATGTTGCCAGACATTCCTGCTAGGGTGTCTGGCTGTATATGCTTAATCCTGTGATTATAACCGTGATGCCTTTTAGTGACTGTGATTGCAATGCATTACAACTGTTATCAGCTATGATAAGTACCTCATTTAGGGGCCAGATGTAGGTAAATCTGATTTACCTACTCTTAAATACCGAATTTTACCGATTCGGTATTTAAGAGTAGGTAAATTAGAAGGGGTCAGATTTAGGTAATTCAAATTTCTGAATTACCGAATCTGTAAAAATCGGTATTTACCGATTCGGTAAATACCGAATCAGTAATGCCCATTGATTCCTATGGGCATTGAAGCCCATAGGAATCAATGGGCATTACCGATTCGGTATTTACCGAATCGGTAATTACCGAATCCTGCAAGGGTGCAGGGGGTGTCACTTTGACACCCTCTAGCACCCCAAGTACAGGCTTGTGTGCCATGTGGCACACATACATGCCCTAAGGGCATGTCTGTGTGTCACATGGCACAGGTGTGCATGCACACATGTGCATGCACACCTGGATTCGGTATTTTACCACCCAATTGGATTGGGTGGTAAAATACCGATTCTTAAAGCACTGTGGCACTCTGACATGTGCCAGCTACATCTGCATTTACAGAATCGGTATTTTACCGAGTCTGTATTTACCGATTCAGTAATTTTACCGAATCGGTAAATACAGAATCGGTAAAATACCGATTCTGTAAATGCATGCCCTACATCTGAAAACCCTAATACCGGTCGGAAACGGCCAAAATCGGCCGTTTCCGACCGGTATTAGGGCTCCTACATCTGGCCCTTAAAGTGATGTCTGAACATGTATTCTTGCTGCTGCTTTAGGTGAAGAACCACCCAGACTGTTAACCCCTAAGAGGTGTATACTGTATGGAGAGTATGAGAAGCTCAGTCGTGTTTTATGTGTCCCCAGGTCAGGTGTACCTATTTTTAATGCTTGTTGAGATGATGGGGTGGGTCACCTCTGGAATCTAGCCAATGGGCAAGGCCCTCGCTCCAGGTTATGTCAACTCACTGCATTAGGGGGCAAGATGATGTGCATAAATGGGAGTGGTGGTACTAGACCCCACCCCACCTGCGGGAAGGGTGAAAATGTTATGCAATGTCACAAAGTAATTCCAACAGCTTGTGCATATTTGTAAATTGGTCCATAGTATTGAGTAGTGTGCGTGTTTATTAAATGCACTCTTCCTTTTATAAAGCAAAGTACAGACTGGACAATCAATTATTGAATATTATTTCTGCATACTGGTAAATGGCGATTGCAAGCCTACACCACCTCCCCTGAGTAAGCCTTAGACTGCTCTGCAACGCTACCCTCTGAGAGACAAGTACTACAATAGGGTGTTTGGTTCCCAGTGAAGGATAAATGTGACATGTTATTTGTGCAGGCCTAACAGATACTGCCTAATTTTCCAATAACCTCCAATTTAGTACTCACCTAGAAACCAACAACCTACTGGAACCCTCCCAATCTGGGTTTTGCTCAAATAACAGCACTAAAACTTCCCCGATCGTGGCAACAGATGACATCAGGACCCTCCTAGACAAGGGAGAGACAGCTGCCCTGATGCTCCTTGTTAGACCCAGCTTCCTGGGCACCAGGGCACTCAGGGGTAAAGGCACTCCAATTGCATCAACTGGAGTGTTCCCCCAATGGTGTCCTGGGGCCTCAGTACTAGTGGACCCAAAACTGGATAACCAAGTACTCCTCTCCAGCACTTTACTCTCTCAGGGTAGCGAGACAGAGCAGTCCAAGGCTTACTCAAGGAGGTGAGGTGGGGTTAGACATTCAGAATACAGTGCACACTGTACCACCAGCTGATAAACTCAATGTCCAGTCAGTGCTTTACTTTTTATAAAAGAAAAGTACTTTAATAAACACAAGATAATTATACTACATACAAAACAAGGATAAACAGTGAGAACCAGATGTCTCTACAACCCTCTGGGACAGAGTTCTGACCCCAAACAGTATTATAGCGCCTAGACGCCAAGTACTATAAAAACACAGTTAACATGAAAACACACAATAAGCATTGCATATTACAGACCATGTTACACAGGGCTGCTCTCATTCACTGGAGCCTTGATACCAATCTTTGGATTGAAAGGATATAGTTTCAGCATATGATGTGAAGTCAAATGTTCTTGATCAGCCCCATAACCCCAATCCAAAGCAACAGAAGTGCCCTCCCGTCGTGAGTGAGGACACCACTCTAGTGGTGTCAGGGATCTGACCACAGGTGCCTGATGTCTTGGCACAGTTTAGTGGAGTCCCACTAGTCCAGTAGCCACTGGCTAGTTGTAGGAGTGTAGTGGCTGGACAGAGTGCCAGTTCACCCTGATACCCCCAGAGATCACAAAATAAGAAAGGTGGGGGCCTGTTTCACTGGCCTCTATTCCCAGCTACTGCTTGTACAGGCTCCCACAGCACAGAGGAGGAGGTTAGAGGGGATTTGTCTCACCTTCAAGGACTAGAATCAGGCTTCCTCCTCTCTGGATCCCACTGCTGTGCTGCAAGCTTCCTTCCATACCAGCTTCCTTGACGTGCCGCAAGCTTCCTTTCCACACCAACTCCTTTGAAGTGCCGTAAGCTTCCTTTCCACACCTTGGGCAGCTGTCTGTAATTTCCTTGTTCAAAAGCGCACGCTCCACAAGTCTTACAGAAACAGCTGGTCTCCAATGTCGCTGATGCCCTGGATTCTCATTGAACTCTTGGCAGCAGTCTCCATCCGTCATAGAGAAAACTGCCTTAGTTTGAGATGCAGTGAACAATGTCTTATCTCCTGCCTTCACACTGTGGGTTGCACCTGGCTATCTTCAGACAGACCTGGTGCGGTCGCCTCTTCAGTCATAGACCAGTCTTGAACAACAGCTGACCAATCGGGCCAGACTTTTATCACCTCTGATTAATAGGCTCATCCAATCAGAGGGTTTGCTACTTTTGCATCCTAAATACACCTCCAATCACAAACCCTTCATGGCATGTTCCATGCATGCACAATTTCCCTCCATGTTTTCCCGGTACCAGTCTGTGCAAATCCCTAAAGAGGAATTTTAATCAACTCCAGCCCAGGAGGCCCTGACCAGTGGGGGAGGGGGTCCTCTTCGCAGAGTTAGTGCAGCTAAACCCAGATAAGAGCTGAGTGTCTACCCCAGCCCACCAGGTCCTTCCAATGAAATGGGGAGGGGCACGGGGGAGCTGGGATGTCCATCAGAAGAGCTTGAATTCCTCACACTGGCTTAGCTCACCATTCTTCCCCAGTACACCCATGGGCTCTCAAACACACACCAGGCAGACAAAGGCAACAGGACCACAGGCATGGCAGACTGCACAGACTTGGTCAGGAGGGTGCCTAGGAACTCACCCCTCCTGACTATACATTTATTGCTGCCACCACTGTCAGTCTGCCACAGCCTTAATAGGGAGGGCAGTAGCCAATCTCTGAAAAATAGGGGTGCACTAGGCATGCCCGCTCGACCTCGACCTCAGAGCCAAGCTCTAGGGTCTCAATCCATGTAAACAGGGAGACCCTCAGTGGACATGTATGATTGTCATGATCACTGAGGTAGGGATCTACAAACCATACAGTAGCTTTTGAGTGACTTGCCTGGAGATTAGCATAAGGCAGGGGAAGCACTTCTCTAGAGACATGCAGGAGACTTCCCGTCCCTACACACCTCAACCTCTCTGCTGCCTTTGACACTGTGTCCCACTCCTACATAGACTTTACCAAATGGGGTTCCGGGGTAATACCCTCAAATGGATCGCCTCCTTCCTCTCTGGAAGAACACAAAGTATCCACCTCCCGCCACAAACCTTCGGTCCAAGAAACATTATATTCAGCATCCCACAAGGGTCCTCACTAAGCCCTATCCTATACAACACCTATATTGCCCATTTAGCCATCCTGGTCAGATCCTACAGTATGAACATCAACTTCTATACTAACGATGCCCAGCTCATCTTCTCTCTGTCGTCAGACCCCATCAACACCAAAGAAAACATCCACAGATGCATGACCAGCATCGCAAGCTGGATACAGAATAGATGCCTTAAACGGAACAGAGGTAGTCATATTTGGGAGCAACACCTCTCATTGGATTCCAGGTGGCAAGCAGAACTCGGCCAGCACCCACACCTACAGAACATGCAAGGAACCTTGGTATCATCCTTGACAGCGGGCTCACGATGAGGAAGCAGGTGAATACTGTTTCATAAGCCAGCTTCCTTACCCTTAGCATGCTGAAGAAAATCTTCAAATGGCTCCCCACCAGTACCAGATGCAATGTCACCAAGGCCCTCACCACGTGCCGACTGGACTATGGGAATGCCCTCTATGTGGGGATCACCTCACAACTACTCAACTGACTCCAGACATCCAGAACACTGCAGCCAGGCTCATTGTCGACCTCCTGAGACGCACCCACATCGCCCCCCCTACCATAAGGCACTACAATGGCTCCTTGTCAGCAAACGGTGCCAGTTCAAACTGCTCACCCATGACTCCAAGACGGTTCACAACATAGGACCAGCATACCTCAACCACAGGTTGATCTTCCACAAGCTCTCCTGGCAACTACTCTCCCCATCACTCTCCATGGCCCACATGGTTCATGTCCACAGAAGCTAGAGCAGAGTCGCTATTTCTGTCACCTGGCCGCCACATCCCAGAACCGCTTCCACCTCCGAACAGTGCCCACATACAAGAACTCAGGAAAGGCCTAAAAACCTGTCTCTTCCACTAACACCTCAGACGCAGTTCCCTCCTCCCAGTGCTTTGAGACCCTCGCGGGAGAAAAGCAGGGCTATACAAATCCAGATTGATTGATTGATTGAGGATTGATTGAGAGCAAAACAGTGGAGAAGGAAAGACATACGTTATTACAGTTATGGACAGTGTAATGGTAGGTTGAGCTGTGATAATGAGCTACAAGATCATGGCCAACCCCGAGTCAAAGGGTTGGTATAATGATCTTAACAGAAATGTATACATCCCCCAGTGTGGTCTGCAGGCAGTGGTTGAGCAGAAGAAAATCTCTTCATAATCATTGCAGAGGGTGGATTGCTGCACCTGTGAAATGCATTATTTTGAAAGGGATTGAAATAAGAGTTTAAGTCGAAATGTATGTTTATTAGTTATGCCCATGCATGCTACCTTTAGCCTCGTGTACTAAGTGAAGGGGCAAATGCTTACACTTTCGTTGATGCAGAGACCACTGTCCCCACTTAGATCTTAGGCCACATCTTCAAGTGAAGGGTACTGGCTGGAACAGTATGCATATCAACACACTTTAGAAAGTGATTTTTAAATTTCACCATGACAGAAATAAGCAACAGGAGAAGGGTCCTTTGATTGTTTTCCTTTCAGAAAAAAATATGTGACTATTTCACCTATGTCGTACTCTACCAGTCTGCAAGGCACATAGATTAACGGTAAATTGCCCCAAAGCCTCCAACCAACATCTCAACTACTATGGTCACTGCTAAGCACATTAGAACAAGCCTTCCACTCATCCCAGGCAAGCATGAATCTAGGAGTGTTTTAGTCTGGATCCACTCCTTCTGCCTCAACGGCAGCACTGACATTTTCGTTGGACCTAATGAATCTTCCACGCTTAAAGTGTTATGAAGAGTTTCCCGGGGGTTCTCTATATTCTATAATCAGTTGATAATTGTGCTTTCTTGCCCAGCACCTGAACAGAGTCTAATCTGAGTTCTTCCCACTGGTGCAGCAAGAGTGTGATGGGTCCTATCGCAAGCAAGGATCCTCATCACTTGGTCTGGCAGTGTAAACAAACCTATAATTGGAGTGTAGTAAGCCACTCAGGGCTCTGGTGCCACTGCATTTTCTTTACTGTTAGCAGCTATGTCCCTGGATCTTACTGTTAGGAGTGGCATGTCCCATCACTTTCTCTTTCATTTGACCTTCGAGCCCGGGGCGTGCACCTGAAAATCACACCAAAAGTCAAAAAGATGAGCATCGCTTGCCATGGAAATCTCACCTCTTTTTCTCAAATCAACACTTTACAATGGTCAATGGCTTTAACATACAATTATCCATATTCTGAAAAATGCCACTCCTGCGAATTGCTTACTGTGTAGAGCTAACTAGTTGCCCCCTTAGGGCAAATGTAACCTATTGTAACGTGATCTTGACAGATTAGCCTAAGGATTTTAAAATCAGGTTACCTGGATTTGTTTCAATTAGTTCCAACATGATCATGCAGAACCAGCCATGAAATCACTGCATTGTTTCCTGTTGGAGTCCAAGGCTGAGTCTAAAACTCTCTGCAGTAGCACTAGGTCTACCAAAACAATGGCCTTTTACACGTGTAAAAGATAGCATTAAATCTGCAGCAGAAATCTCTGACTGGCCTCCTCCCACCTGCATCCCCAGAGAGAGTTTACACATCAAAAGCATGGTAGCTGATCATGCTGATTATAAGGTTCCAAATTCTAGAAAACTTTTGAAACCCATGCCTGATTCCACACCCGAACTATCTACAATTCAGTCAACGTCTTAATATGAACTGTTTAGGTGACCGTTCCTCTGAATGAGTAGCCTTGGTCCTGTGACAAAAACAGTGTTTCCCTAACATATAGCTTAAATCTGACAGCCACTTTTATTGATTTACACTTGTTTTTTTCTGCGTATTTAAGCATTTTGAGGAGAGCGTGAGATGATACAAGGCACGCTACAAAATACCTGAGTGAACAAATAATTAGAAGAAAAAAAACTGTTGGCAGAGCATTCAGGCCAAGTGATCAACACTCGTCTCTCCTCCATAGAAACCCAAATTTCTAGGCTTTCGAAGCACCGATGCCATTAGAAGGGCAGCTGCCTCCTCCACATTAGCACATCTGTCACAGTCCACTTTCCTCAGACCCTAGGACCTCGAATGGGGTTATAGGTTTGATGTTTAAGTCATTACATTGACATATTTTGTGTTACAAGGACATCATTCCTCATTGCAAAAGACGACTTGCAACACAGGTTTTAATTTTATTTCAAAGCCCGAATCTCTACAAGTCAAAGGCCCTGCCTGGTTTGACTCATCAGACCACACCTCTTGGTTGCCATCACACTCGGCATTGAGAAACCGGGATACCACATCATATTGACACAATTTGCTCTAATAGAGGAAGTGAAAGATATATCTATTATTACTGCCTTTACCACAATATGACGAATGAACTCTGCACCCTCGCTATGAAAATAAATTAAAGCAACAGACCCCTTCCTCTCTTAAACACAGAGAGGAAATACTGACCGGCTTCTCATAGACGTTGGCAGCAAATCACCACCCAAAGCAATATTACAGAGCCACAAGGACCAGGATGAAATGCAAAGGACACATCAAAACTACCATAGGTGCTTATCTCAAAGGCCAAATCAACTCAGCAGAAAAAAGGACAAAGAAACGTTTTAAGATGGTCAACCACTCACTATATTACCACACTGGTGACAGAAATTCTATATCAGACATAGGCATGTTATGACATTGCAGATTATTTTGGGTTTTAAAATCCTTAAACACGGAGTAGTTCCCAAAGCCTGCCTGGGTGCTGAGATGCTTCTGGTACCCCAACACAAATCTACAACTTGCTGGCAGTTATTATCCCCCATATCACTAGGGACCCTTGAAAAATCATTGGCCACACTTACACTGTGCAATTGGTGTAAGAAATAGTGATGTGTTGTACGTGAGATGGGAAGGGCAGGACAGGCGTGAGGTGAATTGTTACAGTAGTGGACAAAAGAATCCTGGTCACACTCTAATCTTCCAATCAGTTATGCCTCAGTATGTCTTAAAACCCATGCAGATATTGTTAAACAATGAATATTCTGGAATGCTTATTATCTCTGATATCTGTTAGTGATTAAAAATTAATTAGTGAAAGAGGACTGTTTTTCTCTATTTACTGAAGGGACCCGACAACTGGTTGACCATATTAGTAATGTGTTTTTTGGGGGGAAATTTCACCTGTAATTGAAGTTTTGTGACATTGATAAAGTTTCCAATTTTGCAGTTTTTCTAAGAGTCCAACTTCGCAACAAACATACCGGTGGAAATTTAATTTTGCATATCTCTAATATAAGTTATACATGTCTCCCTACTGCAAAGGTAGATTATCCAGCTTGTGAGTAATGCAGTTTTTGTCGTGTTTCCTGTTCCAATTTTTTCCACTATAGTGATCTTGTTTTTAGACTTCTTCTATGACTGGGGCTTAGTAACTTCACTCAGATACGTGTAATCTGACAAAAGGCACACTCTTTGATTTCCAAATTGCCACAACTAACCCTCTTGTAATTCAGCTGCCTCTGTGCCTGTGCGTAGGTGTACTCCATAGCTGACAAGTGTGCAGTTATGAAAAGCAGTGGCATAGCATACCATTGTCCAAGTCACTTGAGGGCATAGCTTTGGCCTTAGCATAGAAAGCCTCATTTTATTTCCTTTAGTCAGATGTCCTGCACAAGAAGCTTAGGGCATCGTGCAGCAGGCAATTGCCTCCCAGCTTTCTGTCCTGTCAGTATGAGCTTACCTTAGCAGTGAAAGGCAACAGTAAAATTCTATAGCACCCTCCATGCACACTACCGGAAGTCTTACAGAAAGGAGCAAGACTTCTACCGGACTGTGAATGCTGGCAGCTGGCGTCCATCATGGAACCAATGTGAGCAGAGGCATGACTGCAGTGGGGCGGGTAGTGGCCCAAAGAGCCACATACATCGGTTATTGGTGTCATCCTCATCATCACAACAAAGATGAGTCCCTCTTGTGAATCACATACGTGGTGACATAACCATCAACTCTCTTCTTTCTCGGGAGATAATCATACAGCAATTTAACACTCACCCATCGATACAGAGAGACCTGTTTGATGCAAACATATATGTCCTTTATTAAAATAATACAATTCTTAATATATAAGGTATCACTATGCAGTAGTATCTCACAAACAATCTAAAAGTTCATCAAATTGGATACTATCAAGCACAATTTATAATCTAGAACTCATCATATCCTTTAAAAGCCAGCTCCCTTTATATGATAACACCCTTTCAGTACTGTACCATATATACATAATAACCAAATTAAATCATAATGTTGCTTATTGTTCAATAGGCCGTCATAAACAACAATATCACAATAAGTTCATAAACAAAAAAGAATCATATTACACAGATTCTAAAATAATATGTCCAAAATATAATTTTAGAATCTGTGTAATATGTTTTTTATTATTAATCATTATATTATTTTAACTAGCAGCCCTTCCCGACGTTGTCCGGGAGCAACAGGCTTCCCCGACCCCCGCCGCCCTGATATTGTCCAGTAGCCCGGCCCCCGCCCGGCCCGTCCCCCGCCTGCCCCAACCCCCGCCTGCCCCGACCCCCGCCTGCCCCGACATGGGTCCCCTTACCTCAGCCGCCGCTCCTCCCGCCTGTCCGCTGCTGATATACTGCTTTAAATATGTCTGTTCTTGTTTGCAGAGGTGTACAGCTGACCAATCCGTTCTACAGAGTGTACATTGGCTGGGAAAGCTTACATTATAGCTAATCTTTTTGGCCTCGATGTGTGTTAATGATTGCTGTTTCACCATAAAAACACGGGATCATTCTCTTTTCTCCTGCAGCCCGGGCCCCCGCCCAGCCCGTCCCCCACCTGACCCGACATGGGTCCCCTTACCTCAGCCGCCGCTGCTCCCGCCTGTCCGCTGCTCGCACCACCGCTGGCCTGTTCGCTGCTCCTCACGTCAGCGCTCCTCCCCTGCGCCATGTCTGCCGCTCCCTTACCTCAGCCGCCTCTCCTCCAGCCTGTCCGCTGCTCGCACCGCCGCTGGCCTGTCCGCTGCTCCTCACGTCACTGCTCCTCCCCCGCCCCATGTCCGCTGCTCCTCGTCGCGCTCTTGGACGCCGCTCCTCCCCGCGCTCCTGACGTGAGCACGCACGTCACGGCCGGCGCTACTTCGGAGGGACTACTTTTTTTTATTGTACATTTTTTAAATTACTTTTTTTTTAAATTTATATAGCCTATAACCATCTACACACCCTGACGATTCTAACGGTGTATCGGGTGTGTGGATTGGCGCTGTGGTTCCCAAGTTTACCCGCATCAAAGGCTGAAAGTTCTTCCTTTATTATAGTAGTATAGATAAAGGACAGATATTTTTGCGTCAAACAGGTCTCTCTGTACGGATGGGTGAATGTTAAATTGTTGTATGATTATCTCCAGAGAGAGAAGAGGGTTGATGGGTGATTCACAAGAGGGACTCATCTTTGTTGTGAGGTATTTAAACCCTGGCCCTTTTGTTTGAAGGGTTCCTCTCATATATTATAGGAGTCATCATCATCAATGACTTTATACGATTTTAAAAAGATAAAATCATACTAGTGACAAAGACAAGAGAACATTCCATTACAGGTGCTCAAGATTTAAAACATTGACATAATAACTCCATTATAAAACAAAAATAAAGTCATACAGAAGTACAAGATGACATCTCAACGTAAAATCCCCCACAGTGAACATCGTCAATGTTATCACGTCCACAAACATAGCCAATCAATTTGACAATCTGTTCGGGGAGGGAGGAATGGGTTGACTGGGCTTAAGGTCTAGAGCAGAAGACCCCTGAAAGGTACAGTGGCACATAAAAACAGATTCTGATGTGTCTCTAAAAGCTGTACATGTAATAGAGCAAGTCTGACCTGTCTGAAATCCATAGTTATAAAAAAGGTCCTAAAAACGTATGGTAAAGAGCCTTGTAAAAAGGGCATAGAAGTACGATGTGCAAAGCATCACAAATGGATACCTGATCACAGGTACATGGTGGCAAATCCACATTTTTATACCAGGTGCCTTCAGAGAAAAGCAGCTGGTGGAATATCCCCAACCTAAAATAGATCAGTAAATGCCGGTGATGGTTTGTCATTTCCAGGAGAAGATATGGTTCTATCGTGGGATCTGTCTTAACCACAGCAAAATCACGATATCTCTGTTTGGCCAAGGCCAAAGCTTCCCTCTCAGCTGCCACCCTAAGACAAAAAGCCTGCCTTAACCAAACACAATCCTTTTCAGGCTAGAGAATAACCCTGGCCTCCCAAGGGCTTTAAAGTTTTCCTTTAAGTAATGAAATCAGAGAATATTGGACATATTGTCCAGATTCAAGCAGTCCCGAGTGACTGATCTACTAAGGCTAAGTTCCTCCTTAAACCAGACAGCACACCATAATAAGAGCAGTCACAGATTAATAAAATCATCGATATAGCTCCTTCCTAGCTCTTCTTGTAAATTCTCAGAAGGCGTGCAGAGCCCTGCACCCAAAAGGCCCTTAAGGATTTGTTCTCTGCCACCAGAATTGGGGCTCTGTTAACATAGCCCCAGATCTCACATCCAAACATGGATTTTGGGATACACTTAGCTTGGTAAACATCAAGCATAATTTTCAATGGCTTCAGACCCAGCAGGTCATTAACACTAGCACAGGCCCTCGTAAGGGTCCCAATGATCTTTTGTAATAAGGGCTGCAAGTTGAGACATGAGTCAATTGAAATCCCTAGATAAGTAAAGATATCCACCTTGCTTAGGACCTGATCATGCACAGTAAAGGTGGCCGCATTTGGTATTGTTCGGGCCCAGGACCATAACAATGAGATTTCTTAAAATTAGTGGGCAGATCTAAATAACCCATAACATCGATAAAAAAGTTTAACAGCCGTTGGAGAATTCTAGTAGTACAAGCAATAAAGACTAAGGCAGTGTCTGCATAAAATAGAGCTGGGAGCAATCGTCCCCCAGCTCCTGGGACATCAAACCCCTGGACTGAAAGCAACCTCTGAAAGCGATTGATGTACATAATAAAATGAAAGGGTGCCAAAATACAGCACTGCTGAACACCCCTTTTTAAATCGAAGTGCTTGGTCCATTCCCTGTTACTTCCATATGTAACAGAACCCGGCAGACCATGATGAAGGTTCTTAAGAGAGATAACCAATTAATGTTTCACTCCCATGGACACTAACTCAGCCCATAGCACATCTCTGTTAACCTTGTCAAAGATAGAGCTGAGGTCCATGAAGGCAAGGTATAAAGAAACCCTTTTAGCCCTAGTATACTTGTTCATTACCAGGTGCAAATTAAGGTTCTGTTCCACTGTGCCCCTACCCATATTGTAAGTCAGACAATATGTTATGCTCATCTGCCCATTGGGTTGATCTCTTCAGGATAACCTGGCCAATAATTTTCACCTCCACATAAATTAACAAGATAGGTCTGTAGCAAGTGGGATCACACATGTCCCCCTTTTTGAATACAGGCACACTAACAGAAGAGTGCTCCACCTCGGACAAAGAGCAACTGAAGGTGGCATTAATATGAAGGGTAAGAAGAGGAGCCCAAAAGTCCACTAGGGCCTTAAACAGGTCCCCCGGGACCCCATTGGTGCATGGGGCTTTGCCTGCAGGAAGGGACATAATAGTGCCCCTTATCTCATCCCAGTGAAGCATCAGCTTGTCACCATGTGCCAGGGGTGGCACAGGTGAAATTGGATCCTCCCCCGGTACAGGGCAGAAAAATGGTCCTCCAAATCCTGAGACGGGACAAATGTTGCCAGTTCAGACACCTGGTCCTCTTTAAAAAAGGGATGATTAACCATCTTCCAAAACATATTACTATCTTTCAGGGTAGCAGCTGTGAGAAGGTCCTCCCACAGATCTTTCTTAAGTTCAAGCTCCCTATGTTTTAAGGCTGCTCTACATTTGGCTCTACTCTCTTTCACCTCACCGTTATCTCAATGCTGAATTTTTAGTGAAGCTGAAAGTGCCTTGCATGCCCTCATGCAATTCTTGTCAGATCATCAACTTGGGGGTGGAGGACATTAACGCCCTAGCTTCAGGAGGGTGGTATTAACTAGAGTGCACACCAAAAGCCATCAATATACGACTCTGAGGGGACTCTTCATCCAGACAGATCTGAAGTTCTAACTGACGGGCCGTTACCAGCTCAGCGAAAAATATTTCAAGTATGACTTTGTCCCACCCTACTGTACACTCCTGGTCTTTGAGGTTGACTGAGACTCTAAAAGAATGAAATAAAACACCCTGCTTCTTATCCCAGTGGAAACTTGTGGAGAGGGGATTGTGGTCACTAGAGACATTCCAACTTTCAGAAAAAGAATTCAGAGAAGAAAATAAGTCTGCAGAAACATAAATATAATCAAGATAAGATCCAGAACCTGGGCCTATGAAAGTTGGGGTGCTGTCACCAGATAGCATAGTTCCAAGACTCAGTGGATTAAACAGGTTGTGTTCTGAGGACAACTCATTCATCAGATCACCCTGTGCGGTGTGCTTAAGATACACTTAATGGCAAGAGCAACCCTCCCAAGTCTTTCCGTCCATATAAATAACAATCTCTGCGGGGGTGGAGATTAAAGTCAACAAATTCATCAGGAAAGAAAGGATTTTAGAAAGGTGTCAAAAGATATCATCACATCATCAGTCTCCTTCCCGTGCATTGTGTTGTGCAAATTAATGCATAATATCCTAGCACAGGGGTCTTCAAACTGTGGGGGGCGACCCCCAGGGGGGCCGTGGAGCGATGCAAAGGGGGTCGCGCTCCCAGTCACACTTCTGCCAAGGGCTTCAGCCCCCCTCTTCCCCTGGCCTGTGTGTCAGCCCGGGCTGCTGCAGTGCAGCTCGCGCTGCTGGGGCCTCAGCTGGGCAGTGACTGGAGTCTTATCTCCGGCACGCCCACGTTTTTCACAGGTCTTTAAAGACCATTTGCATAGGCTGTCCCGTCAAATGTAGGAAATTAGCTGGTATTTACTGCACCGCTTACAGTGCTTACGCTGATTTCATATCTTCTCATTCCCGGTTTTACCTGCTCAAAGGCGCTGCATGCATGTCCAATATCCTTTCGACAAAGGTAATAGGCGTATACACTTTATTCAGCATGTTTATAATGTGCAGAGAACTGAAGAGCTGAATATCCTGTGTTGTGGCAAAGAGAAAATCAGATTAACCAAATGTTACCAATAGAAGATTATAATGACCCAGTGACTATTCAACAAATGATTACTAGGAAGTCAGAAGGTAAGGGATAGAGAGATAGGGTTTAACTTAATTGAGAATAAAGAAAGGCTAGAAAAATATGATTAGTCCGGGGTAGTTTACAGTAGGGGAGGAATTCAAATGTGTTAGTTTTAAAAGGAAGAATGGAAGATAGGAAATTATATGAGGAAAGGGCTGCATGAAGTCAATGAAAGATGTGCTACATGCCATTCGCAGTTTGAAGGCACAAGTTACTTACCTTCAGTAATGAAAAAATCTTCACCTTAGAATACTCTCAGGGTGCCAGACTGGATCCGGAAGGTTTTCTTAACATCAATTCCACTGCTGTGAGCTGATGCCAGTCTCTTATTTCCCTCCCTCGCCCCCAGATGCGGAGAATGAACAATGGTGTCAGGGGCGTAACACAGGCCCCTGCAGCCCCGCGGTGCGGGGGGGGGGCCCTAGCTCCAAGAGGCCCCCTCGGCACTGCACTCTGGCTAGAGAGCTCCTGATTGAGCCCGGAGGGGGCCCCTCTAAGTACCGTGCAGGGAGGCCCCCTCACTTTCCGTTACGCCAGTGAATGGTGTGGGCTGATCTCCAACATGGGACCTTTTCAGATGTTAAAAAGAGGCCATTCTACAGAACAGGGAGGTGGGAGGAGGTGAAGAATCTGCAGACAGAGTATCCTACAGAAAGAGCAATAATGTTTCAAGGAACTGGGTCTTCTACTGGATAATTCTAACCGCAGAGTCCTCCCTTGAGAAAGGATACCAAAGCTGTACCTCCCCAGGTAGGGAGTCAGTGCCATGCACTCATGTGACACTTCACTCACCTGTCCACCTCACTGTTCAATATGCAACTCACTCAAATAAGACCAACAGTAATCATACATTCATTCGTCCCGTTCTGAACTTGCATTCGTACCCAAATTCATACGGCCACCTCACTCACCCGGAAGTCACTCCTCTACCCTACTCTCACACTGTTGTATCGCTTACCGTGCATCACATGGGGTACTCTTGTCACCCACACAGTACAGAGTGTTAATGTGCCTGCTACAAAGAATATGTACCATGCCTCAATTCCAGTAGCCCTGCCTACAGGTTTAGAATTTTTTGTCAGGAGGGGGTCCTCACGCCTCAAAATGTTGAGAGGGCGGTCTCGGCATCCAAAAGTTTGAAGACCTCTGTCCTAGCATGATTAGTAAAGAAAAGGAGAACCCAGAGTATATGAGTATATGATGGGAGTTACCCGAGATCACTTCCATTTTAGAGGTCAGGTCTAGTTTAACGTCTAGTTTAACGTCACTCACTCACTCCACTCCACTCACTCTCCCACTAGGTGAGGCATTAATAGCGAAAAAAGCATAACCATCAAGATAAAGGCCCCAGACGTATCTCATGTTTCCTGCAAACATATAATGTCAAAGGAGTGAGAATATTTAGCCATTCAGGATCATTACGTATTTTTAAGCTAATGGGTTCCCTATTCTTAGAGCCTCCCTCAGTCAATCATGAATCATTCAGTCCACTCAAAGGTTCATAACGATTGGACAAGGCAAGGTTACGACCCAGATTCAGGGCGTGAGTGTTATCCGGTTTTGTAAGGTTGCCTTGGCGAGGGTCCCCATGGTAAATCGTCCCCGCTGGCTAGGGTTTATAAAAATAGCCCAGAGGCAATACAAAAATTCCACTAAGGGTTGTTAAATCTATACGAAAGTTGGTTAGCATGAATCCTGCCCTAAGGGCATTACAAAAGTTGACAACAATGCAATCACCCCCAAAGTATTTGGGAGCATTACCTAGCCATCCCACTCTTCGTACCATAATTAATATCATCATATCACATCTGTCTGGCATAAGGGAGAACCCTCCCAGCAAGCCAAGGAACAGCCTTATTCTTAGGTTGCTGATAGTCCTCTTGGGCAGGTTGCAGCAATAGAGGACATTTTGCCAGGACCAAGTTATAGGGAGTACAAGCAGGACGAAACTGGGTGGGAACAACAGGAGATGAAAAGCCCTTAGGAAGCCCAATTGGAGCTTTCTGTATATGCGTAGGTACCGCCAGCTATAGGCTTGGTGCATGTGTAACAGCTTTGGGCATACCCCCTGAACCCATACAGGTATGTCTCTCCACAGGTGTAGGAGAGTGGGGTCTGCAATCCTATGGTCACCCAAGATTTTTGCTTTTTGCTTCACTGGTTTACGACTTTCCCTGGCTGTGGGCCTGCTAATCAGACCCACAGCCCAGCTGTTCTCTCTCTAAATTGACAACCATGTACTTTAGGTGCATTTACCAATTGGTACTGGGCCACCTTATCAGTCCCTGTACAGTGTACCTTAGGTATCCAGGGAATAGGTGTACCCAGGGCCTACCAGGGGCTGAAGCATGTATTATGCCACCCCTGGCTGGCCACCTAAAACTGACACAACTGGCTGCAAGACAGCTGGGGCAAGGTGGTGTAATCACCCTTTGCTATAGATATAGTATACCTATATCTAACCCTAAAATGGACACATATATTCCTATCAGTCACTCCTATGGCAGGCCTTATCAATCCTGAAGGCAGAGTGCTTGGAATTATGAGAGATGGTGCTCTGGCATGAGCTGAGCCCATCTGCAGCTTGCGGAACCAAGTCCTAATAGCTGGTCCATGATAACGCTATACCATATACTCTTAAGTGCATTATCAACCTTGCGGTTAAATGCTAACTCTGGTATAACATTATCAAAACATGTCGAGTAGGGTGTCATACGAATTGGAATACTACCCCCTCGCCAATTCTGGCGACGGGGGTAGCATTCCACCCTTCTAGAGGGACACAACATGTATGTAACTGTGAACCCCGGTTAAAGTTAACTCGAGCCTTGGCATCACAAAATGGATTCTGCCACCACAGACACAAGTCTGACCTCCTGCTGCTGGGAGTCCTTCCAGCAAGGGAGGCTTGGACAAAGGGTTTCCTGCCTTGGGAGGTGCTAGCACCACCCCAGACAGGATTTTGTGTATTGGGTAGGATAGTCCTGAAAGGAATGAGACATACCTGGGGCCCACAAGGTGCCCTGTGCATACACCGGTTCAAACCAGTTGCTGGGGCATCCCTGCCCCAGCTCTGGCGCGAAACCGGACAAAGGATAGGGGGTGTAACCACCCCCCTTCCTGGTCCCACCCAGGGGAGGGACCTAGTCACCAGTACAGCACCCTTTAGCAGGATAAAGGTAGGAGCTGGTCCCATTCCAGATTAGATTATCCTGAACAACTCTACAAGAAGAAACTCTGGACTTCGACGTTCTGCTCCACAGAAGACTGAAGAATCTCCCTTGTGGGCAAGGAGTGTCCACCCTGCAACTGCAGGCACCATCAAGTGTCCAGCGGCTTCACTTTGTCGTCTTCCCTTGAGGATCCAGACTTCAGAGCCCAATGAGACCTGGATTCCCAGACCTCTCCGACCTCAACTCACATCTGCAGCACAGCTGAGATCCGTGGGTACGACGAGACACGTGGGACAGGCCATCTTGAAAGAAACTGCACTTCGCTTCCAGCACGACTCCCAAGGTAAACTCGACCAAGTGCTTTGGGGATTGAGAAGCCCCAGCCCCGAGCAGCGCCTGCACCGAAGATCAGCCCTCCAGCATCCACGAGATCTGCGTGGGGCCCTTCTGCTTGTTTGCTGCTCGACGCGTTGTCTGGTCACTTGCCGGCTGGCTAGTGGCCTCCTAGACGACGAACCTTGAAATCTTCACTGCCTGGTCTGGTTGCTCCAGACTGGCCCTTGCTCCCTTCCAAAAGAGGGGCACCCCGGACTCTCCTAGTCCGCACCAGACGCCTTTTCCGCTCACCATGTGGGTTGCCTTTACCAAGGCCTGTTGACGCCGAATCCGGAACCAACACCGCCGACAGTGAGAGCCTGCGTGGGAAAGCTCGTGCCTCCATCCTGGTTGTCCAAAACACCTCCTGGTCCACGTGGCTGCAGAGTCAAGTGTCCACTCTTCACTTGATCGCGACGACGGCATCTGGTTCCTTCCTGGTTCCACTCCAGTCACTGGCTAGTGACTTTGAACATTGTCCCCTCTGCTTTCAGGTCTTCAGCATCTCTGATCCACCCTTGGATCACACCGGACATCTTCCTCCTGGTCGCCTGCAGCATCTTTTCTTTCAGGCTCCATTGACTTCAACGCAGAAACCCGACACGACTTCGCACCTATGCACCCGCAGCCCGTGGGTGAGGTAACGAGAGCATTTCGGTGCTCAAGGGTAGCTTGACTCTCCTAGTGTCCAGTTCCACAGTCGTTTTAGTCCTAACTAGTCAGGATTGTCCGTACTTACCTTTTTCTTGAACTGTACTGTCCGTAGACGTTGTTACGCATCCCGCGTGTGAGTTCACACTCTGCACCCGCGTCCCGTGGGCCTCCTATTACTTACCTAAGGTTAGGATAGCGTAGTCCCAGCGGTCCTGCAGCCTCTGGACAGCTCCATTTCTTCTATCGACTCTCACATTCCATTTACTTAGTATATGGTTTGCTGTGCCCCTGGGGCACCATTGTAATTTTGTGCAACTTATCATATTTTTCCTAAGAGATTGTCATGTGCTTAGCCCTCTGATCTCAAAAAGAGTTCAGAGGTGTTTGTTAATAATAAATATACTGTTTATTTTCATAACAACCTGTGTGGTGTCCTTTCATCTGGTATTCAAGGGGTTATATTGTGGTAAAACAGCTGGCTTCACATGCCAAAAGAGTTTAGCCTAAGACTGCTTTGTCCATGCTACCATTAGGATAGCTGGTCTATAAGGTTGACTTACAACCAATCACCATGAGGGTTGTTTGGACTGATACAAGGTGATCACTAGAACTAGTGAGCATCATATATCAGGCCAACTTGTCACATTGGTGTGCAGCGGTTGGGATTTGAGCTTGCTGTTGTTTTTACCACGTATAATCTTGAAATATCATTTGAAAGATCACATAAGGTACTATAGGTACATATAACAAGCTTAGAAATACTCTGAGTTCTACTGAACCAGCTGTTGTAGTAGAAAGGGCCTAGCACACCCTGACTACAACTCTTAGCAAGGGACAAAAACCCATAGTGTAGGTAGGTGCATCACTTACACCTCACTAGAAAGCATGTCTACCCATGGAGAGACTTCAGAGACTCCCCTAGTGGTTAGTGACCCTCCACAGGTCCTTTGCAGATATGCAGCTCTCAGTTTCCAGGAGATGAGACAATTGTGTACCTCCAGGAAATTGAAACAGGGTTCCAACCCTACCACTCCTTTTCTGTTAGGTCTCTTAGAGACATATGATGCTAGAAAGGCCTCTAACCCAGGCCCCTCTAATCCAGATGGGAGCATGCCCCCCTTAGAAGGTACTCCTGGTGATCCAGACTCCAACCTCCCTGAAGCAGAGAATGAAGAAATGGAAGAAGGGGGTGTATCTGAGGATGAGGCAGACAATGGGCAACCTTTAGTCAGCAGACTTACAAGGGCCCACTTAGACCTACATAGGGAAGGAACTGGGGGACCCCCAGTGCTGACCCTTAGCAGGCCTAACTTTGGGGTTAGGAGAGATAGATCTCCTTCTAGGGACTCCAATAGAACTGTGCACTCTCATGCATCTGCTCAGAGGAGAATGACTTCCCCTCAGAGGAGAGAGCATTAAGCAAAGATGAAGGAAGTTAATCTGAGGATCCAAAGGGAAGAACTTGCCCTTGCCAAAGAGAAGCTTGCCTTTGCTAGAGAGCAACAGTTGAGTGGGTTAGCACCCACTGTTGGCAGCAATATCCCTAAGGATAAAGACAGGAGTTTTGATAATAGACACCTGAGTAAAATAGTGCCCTCCTATAAGACAGGAGATGATAGCCACAAGTGGATAACTGCTTTGGAGAGAGCCTGCAAAGTACAGCAGGTACCCCAGAGTCAGTGGGCAGCTATATTGTGGCTCTCCTTTGAAGGTAAAGGTAGAGATAAGCTCCTCACTGTTAGAGATGAGGATGCTAATGATTACCAAGTCTTGAAAACTGCACTGATTGATGGGTTTGGCTTAACAACTGAACAGTACAGGTTGATGTTCAGAGACACCCAGAAAACTCAGGCTCAAGATTGGACGGACTTTGTTGATTGTGCCACTAAGGCTTTGGAAGGCTGGTTACTGGGTAGTAAAGTTACTGATTACACAGGATTGTATAATCTAATTATGAGAGAGCAAATCTTAAATAATTGTCAGAACCAGTTGTTGCATCAGCACTTGATTGACTCAGATCTGACCTCTCCCCAAGAATTGGGAAAGAAGGCAGACAGATGGGTCAGGACAAGGGTCAAGCAGCAGAACCAGAACCAGGGTGGTGGCCGGAAGAAAGCAGACCAGAAGGGTAATGAGAATAAGCAAAATGACCAGAAGTCTTCAACAGGGCCCCAACAACCTAAGGAGGGTGGGTCCCAAAATCCCCAAAAGAAGAAGAATGATGGTCCTAAGAAACCATGGTGCCAATACTGTAAAAATAAAACTCACTGGTTTAGTGAGTGCACCAAGAAAGGCCAAACTCCTACCACTACTGTCCCTAAGACACCTGCACCCCCTAGTACAATTAGTAGTGGTAGTGTACCTCCCAAGGCTATAGTTGGGTTAACCCTGGGAACTGAGGTGGGTTCTGGCTTAGTCAGAATTCCTACTCAGGCAGTTCTTGTTTGTACTGGGGACATGGATATGGCCCCTACTGTAAGTCCTAGTACTCTGGGCAAATACAGGCAAACACCTTTAATTAATGGAAAAATGGCTCAGGCCTACAGGGACATATGTGCCAGTGTCACTATGGTGACACCCACATTTGTGGACCCTGACCAGATCATGCTAGGTTCAGATTACCTAGTGACCAATGCTAGCAATGTCACTACCAATCACAGTATGGTAGTTGTTAATTTCTCCGGGGAGGGGTAACTGGCCTTAAAAGGGTTGTAGTTAGTTCAGACCTCACAGTAGATTGTCTTTTGGGCAATGATTTGGAATCCTCACTGTGGTCAGATGTGGAGTACAGGACTCATGTAGAAATGCTAGGTCTCTCCTCACATGTCCTTGCTGTGACCAGGTCACAGGCCAAGAAATGCCCAGCTGAACAAGTGCTGGATCCTGGAAGAATGGACCAGACACTACCCAAGAGGAAGAGCAGTAGGGGTAAGGCTGAGCCTTCCCCCCTGCCTCAGGTTGAGGATCAGCCCTCTCAGGAGGCTGACCCAAAGACCCCAGAAGGAACTGTCCTAGAAGAGCTTGAACCTGAACAGGTTGAGTTTCTTGGGACAGGGGGACCTTCCAGGGCAGACTTGAGACAGGCACAGTTAGACTGTTCCTCCCTTGAACCCCTCAGACAGCAGGCTGCTGCTGAGGCTGCAGGGAATGCTACAGGTGCCCACAAGGTATATTGGGATGATGGACTCCTATACTCTGAGGCAAGAGACCACAAGCCTGGTGCTACCAGGAGGCTGGCCATCCCCTTGTCTCTTAGAGGTTTCCTTCTCACCTTAGCCCATGAGATTCCCCTTGCAGGTCACTTAGGCCAGAACAAGACTTGGCACAGGCTTGCCCCACACTTTCACTGGCCTCATATGTCTGAAGACACTAAAGAGTTTTGTCGCTCATGTGTCACCTGTCAAGCCAGTGGCAAATCAGGTGGCACAACAAAGGCCCCCCTTATACAACTACCTGTGGTGGGGGTACCCTTTGAAAGAGTGGGGATAGACATTGTTGGACCAATGGACCCCCCAACAGCATCTGGGCACAGATTTATACTGGTGGTAGTGGATCATGCCACCAGGTACCCAGAAGCTATTCCCCTTAGGACCACTACAGCTCCTGTTGTGGCCAGGGCCCTACTGGCAGTTTTCTCCAGAGTGGGGTTTCCTAAGGAGGTTGTCTCTGACAGAGGTGCAAACTTCATGTCAGGATACTTGACTGCAATGTGGAAGGAGTGTGGAGTAAATTACAAATTCACCACACCCTATCACCCACAGTGCAATGGGCATGTTGAGAGATTCAACAAGACCCTTAAAGGGATGATAAAAGGGTTACCTGAAAAGCTTAGGCGAAGATGGGACATCCTTTTACCCTGCCTCCTGTTTGCTTACAGAGAGGTCCCACAGAAGGGGGTTGGCTACAGCCCTTTTGAGCTTCTGTTTGGGCATCCTGTAAGAGGACCCCTATGTCTTGTAAAGGAAGGATGGGAGTTACCTCTCAAAAAGCCTAAACTTGACATAGTGGACTATGTACTTGGTCTCCACTCCAGGATGGCAGAGTACATGGAGAAGGCATCCAAAAACCTTGAGGCCAGCCAAGAACTTCAAAAAGCTTGGCATGACCAAAAGGCTGTCCTAACTGTGTATCATGCAGGACAGAAGGTGTGGGTGCTGGAGCCAGTGGCCTCAGCAGCTCTCCAAGACAGATGGTCTGGACCCCATACCATTATTGAGCAAAAGAGAGAGGTCACCTAACTGGTGGACCTTGGAACTCCCAGGAGCCCCCACAGGGTGCTTCATGTTAACAGGCTCAAGCCATTTGTCGACAGGGAAAACATGGGCTTGCTCATGGCAACAGATGAGGGGACAGGAGGAAGAGAGTGACCCTCTCCCAGACCTGCTTACTCAGAACCCTGATGATGGGTCAGTAGATGGTGTAGTCTTTTCTGACAGCCTCTCTGAGCATCAACAAGAGGATTGTAAACAGGTTCTTCAATCCTTTAGACAAATGTTCTCACTGACACCCAGTCAGACAAACTGGTGCACCCATGAGGTGGACACTGGTGACAGTCTGCCTGTCAAGAGTAAAATCTACAGGCAACCTGACCACATCAGGAACTGCATAAAGAAAGAAGAACAAAAGATGTTGGAATAGGGAGTCATCGAACCCTCAGAGAGCCCTTGGGCTAGTCCTGTAGTTCTAGTGCCAAAACCTCACACCCAGGATGGTAAGAGAGAGATGAGGTTTTGTGTAGACTACAGGGGTCTCAATGCTGTCACTAAGACAGATGCCCATCCAATACCTAGGGTAGATGAACTTATAGACAAGTTGGCTTCTGCAACTTTCTTGAGTACATTTGACCTAACAGCTGGTTATTGGCAGATCAGGTTAGCTGAGGATGCCAAGGCCAAAACAGCATTTTCTACCCCAGGAGGTCATTACCAATTTGTGGTGATGCCCTTTGGTTTGAAAAATGCACCTGCCACTTTTCAAAGGTTGGTGAACCAAGTTCTCACTGGGTTGGATGACTTTTGTGCAGCATATCTAGATGATATTACTGTCTTTAGCTCCACCTGGGAGGATCACCTGATCCACCTGAGGAAAGTTTTGGAGGCCCTGCAAAAGGCAGGCCTCACTATCAAGGCCACCAAGTGCCAGATAGGGCAGAGTCAGGTTGTGTACCTGGGCCACCTTGTGGGTGGAGGCCAGGTTCAACCCTTGGAGAGCAAGATACAGGCCATAAAGGACTGGGCTCCTCCAACCACCCAGACACAGGTCAGAGCTTTCTTGGGCCTGTCTGGTTACTATAGGAAGTTTGTCAAAAATGATGGGTCTATTGTGACACCACTTAATGACTTGATAAGCAAGAAAATGCCAAAGAAAGTTCAGTGGACAGTTAGCTGTCAGAAGGCATTCGATGACTTAAAGCAGGCCATGTGTACTGCACCTATTCTCAAGAGTCCTGACTACTCCAAAACCTTCATTGTCCAAACAGATGCATCTGAGTTGGGTGTGGGAGCTGTTATATCTCAACTGAATATTGATGGTCATGACCTGCCCATTGCTTTTATAAGCAGAAGGCTGACCCCTAGAGAGAAACGTTGGTCAGCTATAGAGAGGGAGGCCTTTGCTGTGGTTTGGGCCCTGAAGAAGTTGAGGCCATACTTGTTTGGAACTCACTTCAAGATTCAGACCGACCATAAGCCCCTCTTATGGCTAAATCAGATGAAGGGTGAAAACCCCAAACTTCTTAGGTGGTCCATTTCCCTACAGGGGATGGACTTTACAGTGGAGCACAGACCAGGGACTGACCCTGGCAATGCAGATTGCTTCACTGGTTTACGACTTTCCCTGGCTGTGGGCCTGCTAATCAGACCCACAGCCTAGCTGTTCTCTCTCTAAATTGACAACCATGTACTTTAGGTGCATTTACCAATTGGTACTGGGCCACCTTATCAGTCCCTGTACAGTGTACCTTAGGTATCCAGGGCATAGGTGTACCCAGGGCCTACCAGGGGCTGAAGCATGTATTATGCCACCCCTGGCTGGCCACCTAAAACTGACACAACTGGCTGCAAGACAGCTGGGGCAAGGTGGTGTAATCACCCTTTGCTATAGATATAGTATACCTATATCTAACCCTAAAATGGACACATATATTCCTATCAGTCACTCCTATGGCAGGCCTTATCAATCCTGAAGGCAGAGTGCTTGGAATTATGTGAGATGGTGCTCTGGCATGAGCTGAGCCCGTATGCAGCTTGTGGAACCAAGTCCTAATGGCTGTTCCATGATAACGCTATACCATATACTCTTAAGTGCATTATCAACCTCGCGGTTAAATGCTAACTCTGGTATAACATTATCAAAACATGTCGAGTAAGGTGTCATACGAATTGGAATACTACCCCCTCGCCAATTCTGGCAACGGGGGTAGCATTCCACCCTTCTAGAGGGACACGACATGTATGTAACTGTGAACCCCGGTTAAAGTTAACTCGAGCCTTGGCATCACAAAATGGATGCTGCCACCACAGACACAAGTCTGACCTCCTGCTGCTGGGAGTCCTTCCAGCGAGGGAGGCTTGGACAAAGGGTTTCCTGCCTTGGAGGTGCTAGCACCACCCCAGGCAGGATTTTGTGTATTGGGTAGGATAGGCCTGAAAGGAATGAGACATGCCTGGGGCATGAGACATGCCTGTGGCACCAGGCGCCGCCTGGACTGCCTGCCCCCGTGTGCCTGCCTGGCCCATTCTCTTTTTCTGTACCCCTGCCTGAGTGCCCGTGTGCCTGCCTGCCCCTTTCTGTTTTCTGTACCCCTGCCTGAGTGCCCGTGTGCCTGCCTGCCCCATTATCTATTTGGTACCCCCGTGTGAGTTGCTTCGCCCGCCGGGCTCCTCAGCCCCGTTCTCCCGCCGCCGCCTCCCGTGCGGCCCCGCCCCCCACACCCATTGGATTATTCCCTCCCGCCTCCCAGCTGACCCCTCCTCCCCTCCTCCCCTCTTATGACGCCCCCGGAGCGACCGCGCAGCACACGCACGCAGCGGGCACGCGCAGCGGGCACGCGCAGCGGGCGCGCCGATTGTGCGCCGAAGGAACGCCAAAGGCAAGCCCGTCTGCGCCCGTCCGTGCCTGGACCGCGCCCAGTGCCAGGACCCCTGGTCCCCACCGCTGCAAGACAACCCGACAGACCTACGACGCCGCCGCCCTCAACGCACTCAATGCCGGCCGTAACCCCACCTGCTGCCGGGCCGCCCCGAAATGCATTCACAGACCCTTCACCTGCAGAACCTGCAAGTTCACCTGCCTCCGAACCTGCACCGCACCCGCCAAGCCAAGCACCAGCAGCAACCTTGAGTGCATCCTGCTCAACACCCCCTCCATCCACAGACACGCCGTGGAACTCTGGAACCTCCTCGACACAACATCACTAGACATCGCCTTCCTCACGGAAACCTGGATGAACGCCTCCTCAGCCCCCGACATCGCCATCGCCATCCCGGACGGGCACAAGATCATCAGGAGGGACTGCGTCAACCAGACCGGAGGAGGCATCGCCATCATCCACAAGAACACCATCCGCATCACGACCGACTCCAACGACACCTTCGCCGCCGCCTAGCACCTCCACTTCCAGATTCACACCGACCCAAAGACAACCCTCAGAGGCACCCTCATCTACAGACCCCCGGGACCACGCACACAATTCAGCGAAGACATCACGGACTTCATCAGCCCACACGCCCTCCCCTCCGCCGACTACATCCTCCTAGGGGACCTCAACTTCCACCTGGAGAACAACAAGGACCGCAACACCGCCACCCTGCTGGACAACCTCGCCATCCTTGGACTCAAGCAACTGGTCAACACCCCCACCCACTATGCCGGCCATGCACTTGATACCGTCTTCTCATCCAGCAAGCACATCACCTTCAGCCACTCCACCGGACTCCACTGGACAGACCACAGCTGCGTCCACTTCAGCTTCAGAAGAACCACAACCCACCACCACCCGCAACAGGTTCCTCACAGAAGCTGGAGCAAGATCACCGCCGACCAGCTCACCACCTCCCTCAACCAGAACCCACCCGCCAGCACAACGGACCCGAACGAAGCAGCCCGCAACTTCAGGCAGTGGCTGACCGCCTGCGCCGACGACCTCGCACCACTGAAGAACCCTCCCAGTAGACCTAAAAGCAAGAAGGCCTCCTGGTTCACCGACGAACTCAAGGACTCCAAGAAGATCTGCCGCACCCTCGAGAAAGCCTGGCTCCTCGACCAGACCACTGACAACATGACCGCCCTCAAACACGCCACCCGCAAGCACCACCAGGTCATCCGCACCACCAAGAAGAAATCACTGAAGGAACGACTGGACAACGACGCCCATGACAGCAAGGAACTCTTCACCATCATCAAGGAGTTCTCCAACCCAGCACCGGCAACAACGACATCACTCCCTCACAAGATCTCTGCGACTCTCTCGCCTCGTTCTTCCACCGCAAGATTGCCGACATCTACAACAGTTTCGGCGCACCATCCACGCACCCAACCGTCGAACCAACGCCCCCCACCGCCACCCTCTGCACCTGGACCACGGTGACCACCGAAGACACAGCCCGCACGATGAACACCATCCACTCCGGATCTCCGACCGACCCCTGCCCCCACCACGTCTTCAACAAGGCCCACTCCACCATCGCACCCCAACTCCGGGACGCCATCAACACCTCCCTCAACACCGCCACCTTCCCAGAGAGCTGGAAGCATGCCGAGCTCAGCGCGCTACTGAAGAAACCAACAGCGGACCCCACCGACCTCAAAAAGTTCTGCCCCATCTCGCTCCTCCCTTTTCCCGCCAAAGTCATCGAGAAGATCGTCAACAGACAGCTTGCTGCCTTCCTCGAGACGAACGGATCCCTCGACCCCTCACAGTCCGGTTTCAGAGCCAACCACAAAACAGAGACCGCCCTCATCGCAGCCACCGACGACATCCGAGCCCTGCTCGACAACGGGGAAACTGCGGCACTCATCCTCCTGGACCTCTCTGCAGCGTTCGACACTGTCTGCCACCGCACCCTAGTTCAACGCCTCAGCAACATCGACATCCAAGAGAAGGCACTGGAGTGGATCATCTCGTTCCTCGCCGGTAGAACACAGAGAGTTCGCCTCCCCCCGTTTCGATCCGAGGCCACCGAAGTCATCTGCGGCGTTCCGCAAGGATCATCTCTCAGCCCCGCACTCTTCAACATCTACATGAGCCCTCTTGCTGCCATCGCACGCCAACACAACCTCAACATCATCTCCTACGCCGACGACACCCAGCTGATCCTCTCCCTCAGCAGAGACCCCGACACCGCCAGAACCAGCCTGCACGAAGGGATGAAAGACGTCGCCGAGTGGATGAAGAACAGCCGCCTGAAACTGAACTCAGACAAGACGGAAGTCCTCATCCTGGGACCATCGCCCTCCACCTGGGACGACTCCTGGTGGCCCCCAGCCCTGGGCACCGCTCCCAAGCCAACAGACCACGCACGCAACCTAGGCCTCATCCTGGACTCTTCCCTCTCGATGACCAGACAAGTCAACGCCGTCTCCTCATCATGCTTTCACACCCTACGCATGCTTCGCAAGATCTTCCGATGGATCCCGACCGAAACCAGGAAGACGGTCACCCAGGCCCTCGTCACCAGCCGACTGGACTACGGAAACACCCTCTACGCCGGAACCACAGCCAAGCTACAGAAAAGACTCCAACGCATCCAGAACGCCTCCGCCCGACTCATCCTGGACATCCCCCGACGCAGCCACATCTCCGGCCACCTGAGGGACCTGCACTGGCTCCCTGTCAACAAGAGGATCACGTTCAGGCTCCTCACCCACGCACACAAGTCCCTCCACGACCTGGGCCCCAAGTACCTCAACGACCGCCTGACCTTCTACACGCCCACCCGCCAGCTACGGTCTATTAGCCTCGCCTTCGCCGCCGTACCACGCATCCGAAGAGCCACAGCCGGAGGCAGATCCTTCTCCTTCCTGGCGGCCAAGACATGGAACTCCCTCCCCATCCACCTTCGGCTGACCCAGGACCACCTCGCCTTCAGGAGACAACTCAAGACCTGGCTGTTCGAGTAGTAGCAGACCCCTTCCCCCAAGCGCCTTGAGACCCTTCCGGGTGAGTAGTGCGCTATACAAGTGTTTTGATTGATTGATTGATTGATTGATTGCCCTGTGCATACACCGGTTCAAACCAGTTGCTGGGGCATCCCTGCCCCAGCTCTGGCGCGAAACCGGACAAAGGATAGGGGGTGTAACCACCCCCCTTCCTGGTCCCACCCAGGGGAGGGACCTAGTCACCAGTACAGCCCCCTTTAGCAGGATAAAGGTAGGAGCTGGTCCCATTCCAGATTAGATTATCCTGAACAACTTTACAAGAAGAAACTCTGGACTTCGACGTTCTGCTCCACAGAAGACTGAAGAATCTCCCTTGAGGGCAAGGAGTGTCCACCCTGCAACTGCAGGCACCATCAAGCGTCCAGCGGCTTCACTTTGTCGTCTTCCCTTGAGGATCCAGACTTCAGAGCCCGACGAGACCCAGATTCCCAGACCTCTCCGACCTCAACTCACATCTGCAGCACAGCTGAGATCCGTGGGTGCGACGAGACACGTGGGACCGGCCATCTTGAAAGAAACTGCACTTTGCTTCCAGCACGACTCCCGAGGTAAACTCGACCAAGTGCTTTGGGGATTGAGAAGCCCCAGCCCCGAGCAGCCCCTGCACCGAAGATCAGCCCTCCAGCATCCACGAGATCTGCGTGGGCCCTTCTGCTTATTTGCAGATCGACGTGTTGTCTGGTCACTTGCCGGCTGGCTAGTGGCCTCCTAGACGACGAACCCTGAAATCTTCACTGCTGGTCTGATTTCTCCAGACTGGCCCTTGCTCCCTTCCAAAAGAGGGGCACCCGGACTCTCCTAGTCCGCACTAGACGCCTTTTCCGCTCACCGTGTGGGTTGCCTTTGCCAAGGCCTGTTGACGCCGAATCCGGAACCAACACCGCCGACAGCGAGAGCCTGCGTGGGACAGCTCGTGCCTCCATCCTGGTTGTCTAAGACACCTCCTGGTCCACGTGGCTGCAGAGTCAAGCGTCCACTCTTCACTTGATCGCGAGGACGACATCTGGTTCCTTCCTGGTTCCACTCCAGTCACTGGCTAGTGACTTTGAACATTGTCCCCTCTGCTTTTAGGTCTTCAGCATCTCTGATCCACCCTTGGATCACACCGAACATCTTCCTCCTGGTCGACTGCAGCATCTTTTCTTTCAGGCTCCATTGACTTCAACGCAGAAACCCGACACGACTTCGCACCTATGCACCCGCAGCCCGTGGGTGAGGTAACGAGAGCATTTTGGTGCTCAAGGGTAGCTTGACTCTCCTAGTGTCCAGTTCCACAGTCGTTTTAGTCCTAACTAGTCAGGATTGTCCGTACTTACCTTGTTCTTGAACTGTACTGTCCGTAGACATTGTTACGCATCACGCGTGTGAGTTCACACTCTGCACCCGCGTCCCGTTGGCCTCCTATTACTTACCTAAGGTTAGGATAGCGTAGTCCCAGCGGTCCTGCAGCCTCTGGACAGCTCCATTTCTTCTATCAACTCTCTCATTCCATTTACTTAGTATATGGTTTGCCGTGCCCCTAGGGCACCATTGTAATTTTGTGCAACTTATCGTATTTTTCCTAAGAGATTGTCATGTGCTTAGCCCTCTGATCTCATAAAGAGTTCAGAGGTGTTTGTTATTAATACATATACTGTTTATTTTCATAACAACCTGTGTGGTGTCCTTTCATCTGGTATTCAAGGGGTTATATTGTGGTAAAACAGCTGGCTTCACATGCCAAAAGAGTTTAGCCTAAGACTGCTTTGTCCATGCTACCATTAGGATAGCTGGTCTATAAGGTTGACTTACAACCAATCACCATAAGGGTTGTTTGGACTGATACAGGGGGATCACTAGAACTAGTGAGCATCATATATCAGGCCAACTTCTCACAACAGGGTGCAACTGCATGCTAGAAACAAGGCCTGTGGAGTTGGATGTGTCTCTTCTTACAGCTCCTGATGAGCCTGCATTAGCACAACACAAGACCAGTTCTGATGCTGGAGGAAGATGCGTACTATTATGGCCAATTATGTTGCGGGGAGGATCACTCCACTGGGGGTTTTTAGTCTGGGAATTTGAAATGAAGATATTTTACCCATGATATTATCAACCTGTTCCCTAAGAGACCCAACAGAGTTCCACAGTGAGCCCACCCTATTCTCTAGCAAGTCAAATCTATGGCTAATGTTCTCTAAGGCAGTGAGAATTTTAATTACCAAATCACTAAATAACTTTTGAAAGGGACAATGCTCAATTACAGCAGCTGATTGCCCACCTTTCAGCTTCCTGGTGGTGCTATTTCAGGCTCGTAGGGAATTTGAGTGCAACCCCCTTTTGCTTTTGCCTTTGGACCTCAACCCACCACCAGTGTCACCAGTTCCCGAAAGACTATCCAATGCGGTCTGGGCTTGTATGTCTTGCTGGTCATCCTGAGCTTCAGAGTCCAATACGGGTGCGATGCTCTGTTTAATTGGGGATTCCTGTGTGTTGCCAGCCCACTATGTCCATGGAGCTGTTAATGTAGAGCCCCTCCTCCCGCAGCCCTCCACGCAGCGAGGGAACCGATGTTGTGCCTTGAATGAGTCAACTGTTCCTTTATACAGGACATCTCGTCAGAAAGCACCCACAGCATTATTTAACCCCTCCCATGCTCATGACGAGCTCAGCTCGTCATGAGCCACGGTTGCCGTGTGCTCATGACGAGCTCAGCTCGTCAATATGGCTCCAAAGCTCGCACTCAGGGCTAATTCCCCCGCTGTGCTGAGTGTTCCAAGAAACGGGTGTGGCCACACGTCATGAGCACACAGCCACGTGGCTCATGACGAGCTGAGCTCGTCACGAGCATCGGGGCGCTGTGCGTGCCCCACCCCACCCCCCACCACAGCGGGGGAATTACCCCCGCGGCCAAGGGGTTAAAATAAAAATGTATCTACTGGTTCTGAGGTGTTTCGTCATCATATTCTTCGCCTCCACTTTTCTTTTCCCCATATCGCAGGAAGAAGAAGATCAACCTCAGGTGGAACCAAATGTGCCAGCGGGTGCAAAAATAAATATGACAGGGGAAACGAAAATCAGGGACCTGATGGTTGCACACAAGCTGGATTGGCAGAATACCCCTTCTTGGGCTGACGCATATGATTCTGCAATGCATTCCTATAAGCAGGTCTGCACAAGGGCTCCTACAGAAAAGACAACTCTCAGCAGGCTCTTTTACAAGAATTGGTATTGGCCTTTAAGTTTATATGTACTGTTCACAGCCCTGAAGAAGTTCAAGTCTATTGAATGAAACGCGTTGGCTGTTTGGCTGTTTTGTTGAAATAAACAAATTCAATAAATTATTAATTTCAAGATACTCAGGGTCATGGATTCTTTAATGGTTGGGCGCACCAACCCACTTTGTGTGTCCCTATGTGTTTTCTGTTTAAGCAGAAGTACCAATTAATGGCTGGTACTGGAGTGCACCAAATTCTTAATGTGTAGGAGGTGCAGTTTGGAGTGCCCACTGTTGCTTTTGGTCTTTCTTTATAATCTTCATGTTTAAATCACAAACTGTGACTGTATTAGTGACACCTATGGGGCAGGGTTCCTATTTTTTTGTTTTATATTTAAGGGATCTGTTGTGCGGTCCTGAAGAAATCCACCAGACCCGATCTTGGCATAGGTAGCTGAAACATGCCGACCTTATCAGTGAATGAAAGGGACTCCTAGCTCATCCCTGTTAAGCATCCCTTTTGTTTCTAGTGGCAGAGTATTCTTGATTATGAGAAGATATGCACCATAAAGAATAATCTGGCACATGCATCAACATTGCCATTTGCGATTCCTTATTAGCGAAAAATAAGGATTCGCTAATAAGGAATAGCAAAAGGCTATGCATGTAGAAATCGCTAAAATAATTGCGATTTCTAAACATTCCTTGATTGCGACTCGCAAGTTGTGAGTCACAATTAAGGAATACCTTACCATTCATTCCTATGGGCCTAGAGGCCCATAGGAATGAATGGGAAGACATTCTCAATTTGCGATTCTCAATTAGAGAATCGCAAATTGAGAATGCAATTTCAAGGGTGCCAGGATGTCAAAAGGATACCCTGTTGCACCCCTGAAATCTGCATATAAGTACAGCTTGCACACACAGATGCCCCAAGGGCATGTGTGTGTGTAAAATGGAACTTTGAAAAATGCACTTTAGTGTATCTTTCAAAGTTTTTGAAAATTACCATGAAGTTCAACTTCATGGTAATTTGCTCCCCCTATTAGCGAAAGCGCTAGTTTTTTTACTTTAATGCATTGCATTTAAGGAATCTCAATTTGCGATTCCTTAAATGCAATGGCAATTTAAGTAATTGCAATTTAGAGATTACTTAAATTGCGATTTTTGCATTTGGGATGATGCATCCCAAATGCCAAAATACCGGTCGCAAAGGGGCAGATTCTGAGAATCTGCCTGTTTGCGACCGGTTTTTCCTTTGATGCATGTAGGCCAATGTGACCTATGCTGCTGTAAACAAGAAACAGATGGGTCTGCTATTAAGGTCTGATGTTAAAAGATGAGCTTTAGCCATACCTCTGATGATTGGTTTCTGAGTTTTTAAAAGTTGTGTAACCTGAAGTATTACTCTGCTGTCCAAGTCCTCAGCCTGTTGTTTTTGGCTATTCATTTGTGGGACAAGTTGGACACACACTAAGGTTAAATGAATCTTCAGGATTCAGAGCTGAACAAGAACCAAGATGGAACTATGGTAAGTGAAGCGAAACCTTGGCAGACTACTTGAAGCCAAGTGTGTTCATGGATGAGACGGATGCTGTAATGTAACCCGTCAAGGGGGAGGATTTCTTGTCTAAATTGAATGAGTTGGTATTTATCTAATCTCAGACCTCTGACATGCAGAAGTTAAATTCCAATGAATTCACACCAAGATCCCCATCAAGCTTCAGAACGATGTGACATCCACTTTGCAGCCAAAAATCTCAGAAGAGGGGAGTACAGCCAACAGGAAAGCATATATTCACAGAGAATAATAAAACAGAGAAGGCCTTGAGGAACACAAGAGACAAATATCAAAACTTGACCATGCATGCATAATGTGCAACAACTAATAGGCCTTTGATATTGTATGGTACAGAGTGCATAAAGTTGTTGAATGCTTGTGCTATGATATCTTTGCCATCAACCATCACTTGACACTGCGAGGAAAACTGGCTTTGTTCACCGATCAGAGTAAATGTCATCCTGTAGCAGTGAGAGGCAGATGGATGACTGTGAATCTCAGACAATGCTAACTACTGAAGTTTTGACAAACGGAAAACAAAGAGAATGCAAGAGGATTTCTGGTACAAGTGAATCATCATAGTGTTTTGTTTTTATCCAAGAGAGGCATGCAATAGCTCTTTTCACAGGAACAGAGCTAAGTGCAGTACAACATTGAGGACAGGAATGGGTGTAGTGGCTGAAATCACTATCACTGGTGTTATGAATTATACAGTGTAAAAGGAGTATTTCCAAAAGACAGGGGATATTGTCTTGAATGTCTAAAAAACAAAGGGGCATATTATCAATGGCTTTATCTCGTTTTTTTGGCTTAAAAGCCAAAGAAGGAGAGATAAAAATATCGCCCTATCAACAACAGGGTGCTAACATGCAAAATCGCATGTTAGCACCCTTTTTCACTACGCTTCCCTTTGCATCTCTAATGAGATGCAAAGTGGGTGTTCCAGAGCAAAATAATAGGAGAAATGTCGCTAAGCAACATTTCTCCTATTATCAAGCTTCACACTAACCCTGTTAGAGACAAAAAAAGCAGCGCTAACCACGGTTAACGCTGCTTTTTTACGTCTGCTAATTTTCAGACTTAGCCATGTAATCCAATGTTATGTTATGTTATGTTATGCGTTTTTATTTGGCGCACAGATGCTCCAGCTAAGGAGCGTCCTGGCGCCCGACAAGGCAGCTGCACAACACAACTAAACAATAAACAGACAGTGTAGACAAACTAAGGGAATAAAAAGGTTTTCACCGCACGGCGAAAGGAAAGCCAATCCCTCATAGCGCGAATCGCCGGGGGCAGGGAGTTCCATGGGAGGTGAATTACATGACTAAATCCACCAAGGGCTATCAACAAGGATATCCCTATCCTTGTAGTTTTATCGCTGTATTACCAGCAATAACCTCCCAAAATGCCGCTATCGCTGGATTTTTTATTACCTAGGCAGTTAGCGTTGTTAATAACGCGATAACCAGTCGATATTATCCAGCGATAGCGGGCGTAAAAAAAATTACAGCTAAGCGCCCTTAGTGTTAATTTTCCCTGTTCCTTGTTAATCTGCCCCATAGGTCTTACGCAGAAGGGCCATTATACGCTACAGCTGCAAGTGAGTTGAGCTATCTAAGAAAGAGGCAGAGTGAGAGAGAGAGAGAGCGTGTAGGAACCATGTGGACAAGTGGGATATACTGGCCTTCAGATATTGAAGTATCTCCCCCACCCTCCAGATGTTAAGTTGAAAACTGATCTTAAACATTGGCTGCGTCTCTCTGAAGCCATGTTGCACATCACCTAAGTCTCTATGAAGCACCGTAACCTGAGGAGAAAACCCTGTGGGGTCTTGCAGACCGCTTTGCTTTGATAATTATTTAATTGCAGTCATTGAGATGTTGAGCCTCCCCTAAAATGTGTTTATCAATCAGGATAGCCAGCAGAGAATGGGAAGTAGGAGATACTATTTTATGTTAATGTTATATCTGTCTCCAATGATTTGAGAAAAAACAAATTAGGAGAGGCTCAACAACCGAAATTAAATAATCACAAAAGTCTCAGAGACCCCCCATCCCCCCCTTAGTTTGATAGTGCATCATGATTTCCGAAATGTATGTTTTGCCACTGTCACGGTTGGATATTCAGTGTCTGTGGAGCTTTTCCCAAACAGAAAAGCATACATTTAAATCTTATGACACTGCACAGGTATATCTGTGTATAATGTCAGTTGTATTTAAGGTGTGATGAGTGTATCTACTAAACTCCATATACTAACACTAAGTGATTATCATTAATTGGATAACTGAACACAAGGCACTGAAGTTTGGCATTAAATGGAAGAGAGGAAGATGTAACCCTATAGTCTCCGAACTGTATACAATATGCAATCCTGTATTTAAAATCCTGCCTTCCCCACTTGACCATCAGTTCATTGCTTTACTTCAATAAGTATAATTTTCTTTGACCATTCAGTTTGAGAGCACATTGCAGTAATTCAGTACAGGATCTGCGCTCTACAAAAACCTCACATATATGGTTAATACAAATTAATCTTCCATCACATTTAATAACAATATATGCTATATAAGTACAGCGCATGACAAACCGACATGTTTTGATAACTCGCGGCAACATGCATTCTTGTATGTTTAATATTGATTCTGGTATGTTTCATTGTCAAAAGAATATTGCTTTCAATAAATGTCACCTAGTTTAGTGATATAATGATGTGTACTTAATTCAGAGACTGAGAAAGTTTAAAAAGTATATTTTTCATTTGTTGTCTTATTTATATATTTAATGGCTCTGCTAGTGCTTTGGGTCTTGAAGCCCCTTCCTCAGCTCTCTCTATTGAATTGAATTGAATTGAATAAAAACGTGTAATGCGCGACTTTGCCAAAAAGGCATCAAGGCGCCTATAAAAAAGATCATAAAAGGCAATCCAATGACTAAGGATAAGCTTTGACAAAAAGCCAGTTCTTCAAGGCTTTTCTGAAAGACTGCATCGATGGCAAAGTCCTAATGTCACAGGGTACAGAATTCCACAATCTAGGGGCGAGGCTAGAAAAGGCTCTGCCTCCCCATTTAGCTCTTCGCACTCGGGGAACCGAAAGAAGACACTTCTTAGAGGAACGAAGGCTTCTAGAAGGAGCATAGGGAATCAGCAGATCTTTTATTCCTCCTGTTACCTTTCTGGACAGGGCCCCGTATACCAAACAGAGGACCTTAAAGGAAATCCTGGCTTCAATTGGGAGCCAGTGCAGGGATCTCCTGGCAGCAGTGGCTGACGACCTCCTAGGCAGATCTAAAACAAACTTAGCTGCAGCGTTTTGCACAATTTGTAATCGCTGTAGCAAGCACTTGTTTAATCCCGCATATAGGGCATTACAATAATCAAGCCGAGAGGCTATCAGTGCAACCACAGTTTGCTTACGGGCTTGTGCGGATAGATAATGCTTGATCTTCCGCAAGATCTTAAGGGTGCCCCAACAGGTGGAGATTGTCCTATTGACTTGAGAATCCAATGCAAGGGCCGGGTAAATCATGACCCCCAGATTTCGTGCTAGGAGAGTAGGCACAGGGCAAGTCCCCAGGGATGTAGGCCACCATTCCGTCGACCAGATGTCATCTTTCCCGCCGAACACAAGGATCTCCGTCTTCTCGCCATTTAGCCTCAATGAATTGTTGATCATCCATTGAGCAACTGCCTCCATGCAGTGTCTAAAGTTGGAGGCAGAAGAGCTAACGGACTGGGCGAGAGACAGCAGGATCTGGGTGTCATCGGCATAGGAAACTACCTCCATCCCAAATAATCTAACAAGCCTGGCCAGAGGGGTCACATAGATGTTAAACAGGGTCGGACTTAACGCCGACCCCTGTGGGACCCCATACTTGACCGGCAGGGATGGAGATAGAAACTCCCCCAGCTTCACTCTCTGCTCCCTCTGGCCCAGAAAGGAGGCCAAGAGACTAAGAGCAGGCCCCTCCACCCCTATCTCCCTCAATCGAGATGTTAACACGAGGGGAGATAGGGTATCAAACGCAGCCGAAAGATCTAACAGGATCAGCAGAGTACTTATGCTCTTGTCAACCGAGGTGCGGATGTTATCAAGCACCACAGTGAGGGCCGACTCAGTGCTGTGTCCCTTCCGAAATCCGTGCTGCGAATGATCCAAGTGACCAGAGGCTTCAAGAAAGGATGCAAGATGCTGGTTAAGATGGATTTCCAGCATCTTTCCCGGGGCAGGGAGCAACGAAATGGGGCGGAAGTTTTTAAAGACCTCCGGGTCCAGGGTTGGCTTTTTCAAGAGGGGTTTGACCACCGCTCTCTTCCATTGAGAAGGAAAAATGCCATCCAGCATTGCCCTATTCATAATCTCCAATAAGGGGGGCAAGAGGGTGTCCTTACACTGCTTGAGGAGTTTAAGGGGGCAAGGGTCGAGAGGGGAACCCGACCTGGTCTTGGCCAGGAGAGCATCCAGTTCCTGCAAAGGAAGGGGGGGAAAGTTAGATAGGCCGATCATAGTAGCGGGTCTACCAGCGTCTTCGATGGCCATAGCCTGTGATGTAGCAGCCTGGGAAATGGGAGAGGATATCGAGGTCTTTTGTAGCTCTAAAACCGAGACAATATCAGCAATTTTGGTGTGAATGATCCAAGCGACCAGAGGCTTCAAGAAAGGATGCAAGATGCTGGTTAAGATGGATTTCCAGCATCTTTCCTGGGGCAGGGAGCAACGAAATGGGGCGGACGTTTTTAAAGACCTCCGGGTCCAGGGTTGGCTTTTTCAAGAGGGGTTTGACCACCGCTCTCTTCCATTGAGAAGGAAAAATGCCATCCAGCATTGCCCTATTCATAATCTCCAATAAGGCTGTCTTTGTCCCTTCAGAAATGTAGTGCCATCTACCCCTTGCGAGTGCAGGCAGAAGTGGAGAAGTCATGTGAGAGCACTTCCTCTGATATTACTAAACATCAACTATCCTAACTGGTTCTTAATTTTTATTTTATTTAGAACTTGACTCCTGCTTCTAGGGATGGGGGAGAGTCAGTTACAAGTCAGTCAGACTTGACATGCACCTACTTTGCCGCAGCACCACCTTCTCTTTCAAAGCAGCACTGCTGTTGGAAACCTCCCTCTATCCCTTGAACCAGTTTGCCTGTGAACAGGAGAGCAGTTGTTTGCCCAACACATCAGATCAGTGCTCAGTATTCTCTTGTAATGCGTTGTTTGAAGGCAGCAGTTTCTGTCTTGCTTCAGAATCACTTTGCCACGTAGGACGAGATATAAAAAGCTGAACCTTGCAATTTTAGAAAGGAATGTTCCCGGTTTGGCCAGTTCTGACATTCTTCGAGAGCTACACCTTAATCTGAGCTTCAAGCAGAATGAGGCAAGGGCTGACGTCACCCTGAGGGGATTTCATACTGAAGTAATCGCAGCAGTCTCGGCTCAATGCTTGTGCTAGTGCCAAAATCAAAAGCATAAATCAAGGCCCGGAAATTTGAGTTTCCCTCCACACCATGTCACCTTGTGCTGAAACAGATTAGCATTCTTTCTTGGAAGTTTGGAAGCTGCCATGTATTAACCTCACAAGGCACTCTTCTGACCTGAAGTTTCCAACAGTGCCAGCCACTGGCAAGGTGGGGCTGCGCAGGGGACAACAAAATAAGTACCTCCTGCCTCCCTCCGGCTCCCTGCGCTCTTCAACTCCCGATGCACAGGAGCTATACACACAGGCTCCCAGACTCCAGTGCGCCAATTCAAATGCTGCTCTCATGCTCGAATTACCCAGCATGAGAGAAGTACCAGGATTGGGCTGAGTGGGCTGGTTTTATGCTCCAGCTGGGACTGGGAGCCTCTGCTCCTGAGCCCTGCTGATATTTCAAAGCAACAGCCTGGAGACATCCAAGTGCACATGTCGGTTTGGCTGTCCTGAGATGGCCAGCCAAAGCAACATGCACACTTGGTGCCCTGTGCCCACCCCTCCTCCTGCTGATGGCCCTGCCCTCAAGACTCGGCTGCGGCTCTCTCCTACATCTAAAATAAAATTATAATAAAGCAGTTATTTTAATTGCCTTATTATCGTTTCATTTTACATGTTTTCATGCTGGTTCCAGCAGTGGGGGGACGCTCCTCCGCCATAATAGATGAACCACCCTTAACTTCCAACCAGTTCATACTGTGTACATGTCTTTTGTCAGACAACCCCACATCTACATCTTGTCTTTGAGCTTTGTCAGAGGCAGTCCTTTCAATGTGTATAGGCAGCACCCATTTTAGGTCTTGTCTACTAGAAATCACAATCACTGTCTGCTGCAATATGTATTGTTAACTCACAGCGGGCTTAATGCCCGTCCATTGTTTAGGATTTGTAGGCTTTGTTGTCACTCACATTTGCTTGCTTCTTATTCATTAGAGTGTGTAAGCTTGCCTTCTTCTTTTTGTGTGTGTCCCTCACCTGGTGCAGTGACACATTACTGTGTCCTTTCACTTTTTACTTTTCAAGCACAACATTTTTATTTTATTTAAGCACTACACATGAATGCATGAGCTGTCTCCCATGTATACTTCTTTCACCCGTCTTGCTCTAGTGTTTCTCTCTCTCGCATATGCGTGTCTCCCTACTCACCCCATGTTGATTTCTCACCTGTGTGCTTGTCCCTGTTGTTGGAAAGTCATCCTGTGTGCTCTGTGCACCCCTATTTTTTGCTGACTGGTACTGGTGGTAACTGACTCTGACTGTATCCTGGGCTCTGCTAAGCAGGCCCAGGACCAGTGCTATGGTGAAAACATGCTGAGAAGACAGTGAAAACACCTAAATACATTAAGGTACACTATATATTAGGGCACACTTATAATTGGCATGCCCTACCCCATGAGGCCCTAGAGATAACTGGATAGGGGGCTTGAAACTACCTTTAAGTCCCTAGTATAAAATGGGCATGGCAGTTTAGAGGCCAGCAGCTCTTTTTGCACTTGGATGTGTGCATTGCTGAGAGCCTGAGATCATTTTAAAAACAGCCCTGTGTTGCAGGACTGCTTTTAAAGGCAAATTGTGCTTAAACTTGATTTTGGTGGCAGGGGCACTTAAAAATTGACCTTCTACAATATTTTGGCATATTAGGTATATCCAGGGTCTCCCCTAGGTGTGCCAGGGGTGGGGTTATGTCATTATGTTGGTGACAAATCAGTTTTCCCTCCAAATTTCTCCTTTGCTCTGTGCTTAGGCCTGTGTGCTCAAACAGTGCACCCCCAGCCTCCATTTTGTGTTCACAAGCCAGTGAGGCCAGCCCCCCTGCCTCCCCCCTCCCCCCCTCCCAGCAACAGGGATTTTCTACATCAGAGGGTGCTTCTGTGAGCTGTTGAAACTGTATTTACTGGGGCCTGTGCACTTCGTTTTTTGGCCAGCAGGGGGAGTAAAGCTTTATTCAATCAGTATTGTTAGATTTCGAGTTAGTGAAGCCTTTACCTGCTGAAGTCCAAATTTGTGGATTGAGACTGTCTGTCTCCTAGGAGATTCTGAACAGGAGCAAGCAGCTCCCCAAACCCCGCCCCCAGGCCAGCAGACCATTGGCTATTCAGCTACCAGGCAAGTCTGAGCCCTCCCCTCACACCAGCCCAGGCCCCTAAGGCCTTGCTGGGTGCACCCCCAAATCATTCTCCTCCATCTTGTGAGTTGCAGCCTACATGTGGCCCAGATTGCAGTGAGCAGAGTCCAGGAAGTGGTAAGGAGACAGACTAGTGCTGTCTCTTCCCAAGACAAAAAGCTGTTTAAAAAACGATTTTCACTTTCTGTGCTTACTGTCTATGCCTGTGGTTGTTACAGTTTAAAATTTGTAGTTTTAGCCTGCCTGTAATTGCATATTTTATCACCTGTGTTGTGTTTTAAATGTGTGGTTTTCCCTGCCCATGATTGCCTTCATTTAGTGTGTTGAATTGTGGGATTTGCAGTCCAACCTCTGTAGTTTGCCCCTCTAATTCCTTGGTGACAAATCAGTTTTCCCTCCAAATTTCTCCTTTGCTCTGTGCTTAGGCCTGTGTGCTCAAACAGTGCACCCCCAGCCTCCATTTTGTGTTCACAAGCCAGTGAGGCCAGCCCCCCTGCCTCCCCCCTCCCCCCCTCCCAGCAACAGGGATTTTCTACATCAGAGGGTGCTTCTGTGAGCTGTTGAAACTGCATTTACTGGGGCCTGTGCACTTCGTTTTTTGGCCAGCAGGGGGAGTAAAGCTTTATTCAATCAGTATTGTTAGATTTCGAGTTAGTGAAGCCTTTACCTGCTGAAGTCCAAATTTGTGGATTGAGCCTGTCTGTCTCCTAGGAGATTCTGAACAGGAGCAAACAGCTTCCAACTCCCTGGCCAGCAAACCTTGTCTGAGGTTGCTGGGACCTTATATGGTGTGCTAGTGGTTGGCACATGTGTACACTGATTGGTGGTTGTACCAGGTATTTCTATTGGGTTAGGGTTAATGTCCTCATTGGTTGGGTATTTGAGGGTTCTGATTGGTTTCTCGGTCTGTGATTCAATCATTGCAGGGTTGGGACTAGGGCTAGGGTTAGAGCTTTAATTGGAAGTAGTGATTAGGGTTTCTGGTGTGATTGGTTGTTGGACCAGTTGTGGGACTAAGAGTAGGGTTAGGCTTTCTATTGGAAGTAGGGACTAGGGCTACCTGTACCAGTGGCTGCTTTGACTTGGGTTGGGACTACTGATGGGGCTAGGGCCTTTATTGGACGTAGAGATCAGGGTTTTTGAAATGAATGGATACTTGGACTAGGGTTAAGATTGGCTGCAAGGTCCTGGTCTCCTATTGGTTCTAGATGCTAGGGCTAGTGTTGTGATTGGATAGTGTTAGGGCTAGGGTTCCCATTGGCTGAAGGGGTCACCTGATTACTAGGGCTACAAAAAAGGCCAGGCTTAGGGCGTCTCAGCCCGGGCGTCGAGGCTAAGGGCAGAGAGGACAAGGGTAGTTGCCTGTTTGGGCCTGTTAAGGGTAGAGAGGACAAGGGTAGTTGCCTGTTTGGGCCTGTTAAGGGTAGAGAGGACAAGGTTAGTTGCCTGTTTGGGCCTGTTCGAGCCTGGTCGGGACTAGGGCCAGAAATGCTGCCCTTATTCTCATTAAAAAAAAAAAACCTTCACTTTTATCCCTCCACTATCCTTTTTTTCTATAAAAATTAACAGACTAACATGTTCACTTCTCAAATTCCATGTTCCATATTCAACTATACTAATATACTGCCCAAATAACTGAATAACATATCCTCTACTCAAATTACTTCATATTTATACTATACTAATTTTCAACACTAATCCTTTATGGGTTCCGGAGTGGCGTGCTACTCGCCAAAAAGCGCTTCAACACCCATCAGGGGTAACAAGTGCTATATGAATGCTAATCTTTCTTTTCCTTTTATCCATCCGCTATCCTTCTCACTCCAAGTAACAGACTAATATACACCACTGAAATTACCTCATATTTCATCTATCCTTCTGCTATAATTCCAAATCCAAATAACTGACTAACCTATCCACCACTTAAAATGTACTTGCATGTTTCACTATACTAATTCAACACTAATCCTCTGTGGGTCCCGGAGTAGCGTGCTACCTGCCGAAAAAGCGCTTCGACGCCTCGTCAGGGGTAGTAAGCGCTATATAAATGCAATTACAATACAATACAATTATAAGGAGGGTCCTTATAAATTATGTTTTATATGCCCTGGGGTATAGAAAATGCACATTTCATTTCCCTCTTTGTAGAAAAGTCCATCCCAAAATCGACTTTGGTGGTAGGGGCAATGTGAAGTGAGGATTTATACTACATTTACATATTCAGGACCCCTAAAGTCTCCCCTAGGTGGTCTGGGCGGGTGGGGGGGGGGGGGTTCATGTAAATATAAGGAGGGTCTTTATAAAATATGTTTTATGTGCCCTGATGTTGGAGAAATTGCACACTGCACTTTCCCTATTGTAGATGCCCAGCCTCATAGGATAACATTGCAATAGTTTATGAATGCATAAATATTGATAGGAACGAAAGAAAAATATTATTCAAGGACATAGGAGGATGGTAGTGATAAATCCAACAATGTGCTATTGTTGAATGTATCCTAAAGTGTACAGAAAAGAAGGTATAAGTCATTTATGTCTGTATGCCAAAATTCGAACTTTCTGAGGTCTTCTCTGATTAGTCAGAGTTAACAGGATTAGCCAGACGGCTTTGATGAAGTGATAATTGGCTCACCCTGAAGGGGGCTATCTGTTATACCGAACTCTGCTCCTCAGGTACGCCAGAGCAAGGGGGAGGGGTTATGAAGCATTGGCTTCAAAGGGAAGATGGGACAGGCAGAAGAGAACATGTCCATTTACCTCCACTCTACTATGACCCAGCCCGATGGCAGGCATAAGGAAGGAATTTGCAGATGCCAGGGAAAAGAGAGCTATGGAAATGAGCCGCACTTTTAAAAAAAAAAAAATCTTTATTCACAAAAACAGTATACCGCTGTAAATAAGGCATGATAAGGTACTTAATATAGTACATTTTCAATACCAACATTAATTCACTATTGAGGCTATCAATAAATGTTGCTGTACGAAGCTGTAAATAAATATGATATAAACTAAAAATAAACATAATACATCTAACTAATGTGCTTGCCCCATGTTCGACCTGAATTTATTACCATAAGATGTGTCGTTTATGTGGAGTGTGGGTGACTAAGATTTTGCTATGATGAGTGCTATAATAGGAGTAGAATAGTGGAGGAATCATGCAGTGCATATGTCATGTGTAAGTGCGGTTGGACCAGGCCAAACGTGTGAGTCAGCTATGTCTGTTCGCCACCCCCTTGTACATATTGCCCAGCGCTCCACACGTGTGTAGATCTTAATGTGTGTACTCGGGGTGTTTGAGGTATGGTGACCAGTTGCGATGCTGATGCCACTGATGGATCACCCAATATCGTGGGTGTCGCGGAGGCTAGCATCTATAGTAGTTACATATTGTTGTCAGTCTACTGGTTGCACTCTGGACATTGGGCGTGAGGGTTGAGATGTCAGTGTCACATCGAAGAGCAGTCAACCAGTGCCTAGCGGACATCAATGGAAGTTGGGTGCATTCGCGCCAGCCTGTGCGGGGTTAAGTATGAGTGATGCAATTAATTGAATTGCGTGAATTTCAGTCTGGCATTCATGGAGATGATCTTACGATTTCCCACGCAGTGTTTCCATTGCTTGTCTGTGATTTCGGTGGAGGACGTGGTTGTCCAATATTGGCGTAATGAGGTTAATGGGGAGCTGTGTCTGCTCTAAAGGAATTGAAGATGGCCGTGATGGCTTTCCTGCCTGACCCATGTGACAGTAGTGTCTGCAAGCCTTCAGAATTTGACAGCACCGAGTTGATGTCCCCCCAGATTCAGGCTGCCTGCTGTGTTAGTGTTGCATAGAGAAGGGACGTGGCTGGAGATACACCATAATCATCCATCAGAGTGGTAAAATCACATAGGGCTGAGTCAACAAACAAGTCTCCCCATGTTGTCAGGATGGCTACCTGCCATTCGGTAAATTCCGGACGTTTTAGATGGGTATATAGCCCTGGTAACGTCTCAATAGGGAGATCTAGGGCATACGGTGGGGGGCGCGTTTGGCTATTACATAACACAACCAGGCATTACGAGCTGCCCGTAATAAAGTGCAGCCCGTAGTCTTCTGGAGTTGAGTTTTGGTGCCTGACATCCACTCAATCAGATCTGATTATGACAACGTAATTGCCCAGGTATCTAGTTCAGCTAGGTTCTTTCTTGATAGCCAGAGCATAGGCCACTGCAGCTGAGCAGCTGCATAATATAGCTCGCAGTCGGGCCCACCTAAGCCACCCTCTGAGATAGGAAGATGGAGCTTCGAGAATGCTACCCTTGCTCTGGAGTTGCCCCATATCAAGGTTACTAGCAATGATCGTAACTCTTTGAATAATTTCCAACCCGACCCGTCACAATAGTCACGTGACTATTGTGACGGGTCGGGTTGGAAATCACTATGGCGGCAGGCTTCGAGTGAAGATTCAGTATTGGAGGAGCGTGGTGACATAACACTATCGTTTTTAACTGCAAGCAATCCTAAGTACAGAGATACGCCACGGAGTCGAGTGAGACGAGAGAGGCTGCATGAGAGGTGCAATTCTGCTGCATTACCTATACTGTTTACTGAGAAAGGAGCTGATAGTGAGACGTACCCTGATCCAAATTGGAACCGACGACATTGCTTCCAATACCATTTGTCAATTGGACAGTATCATATCTTGTTTTGTAACTTCATCCCCTGATGAAGGGTTCAGTGTTGAACCCGAAATGCATTGGGTATTGTTTAAATTCCAGTCTTTGAGAAGTTGAATAAGCAATGTATGCACCAGAAAATTAATAATCGCATTTTTTCCTGCGTTGATTGATGTGAAGGAATCGTATAAATATACATAGAAAAATTAACTACTAATGTTGAAAAGAGATGCAATACCAGTACTTATGATGTAATAATAAACTGGAGTATGAATAGAATACAGTTGCGAGCATAATTTTGAACATTTGACTAATACAGAGGCCTTCTGCCCACAGCTGTGCGATAGGTAGCGTAGGGTAATCCTGCGCTCTGTTCATATATTCTGGTACACAGTGTGGCAGTTCCATATGCCAGTTGTTATGGGGGGTGCCCACTGGTGTAAATCCAACCCCCAGGTGTCTTTGCCGATGAGAGGGCAGGCTCAGAGGTGTTCCCTGGGGGTGCTAGAAGTTCACGGCCTACCTATGTTTGCAATCAGGCACATCCCCGGTGTGTCACACTGGTGCCTCTGTGGCATATGAGACACGGCAGGGTGCTCTAGTTGACCGGGCCTCCCTGAGTTCTTCTCCGTCCACAGTCGCGGGCCTGCGGGCATGGTTAGGTGTTAGGAAGGGTCGTCCTTGGGAGGTCAGGCATCCTCGGTCAGGTGTATCTGCAGCGGTGAGCCGGCGGGGGAGGGGCCGCAAGCCCGCGCTCAGGTCTCTGCTTCTTTGTCACAGTATCCTGCAACCACAGCTGGCAACAAAGGACTCCACCGGATCACAGGACACCCAGGGTGCATCCGGCAGTATTTTCGAGGAGGGCTGGGTGAGTTTTGGTGGCTAAATTCAGGATAGTTGATGGTCTCGATGGAGCGAACTGAATATGCGTCCGCTCACGTCATCATCTTAGACACGCCCCCAAAAATGAGCCACACTTGAGGTTGGTTTACCTAGCTCTTGCTGCTCTGTAAGATTTCAGCCATGTTGAATTTTGGAGGAATAGTCTTTCTGGTAGAAGATTATGCCACACTTTGGAGGAAGTGGTCATGCTCTGGGGTGTTGCCCTGCACCCCATTGGACAGGAATGCCCTCCTCTTGACCCCAGAGAACACTGAATAGGTATCTGAGAGGGGCACAGCCTCTGAGATATGCTGCTTGAAACTAAGAAGGCTTGCCAAGCTGGAAACTTGATTTGCACCATCAGGCTCTGCAATCTGACTGACTGCACCTGCTGCATTATCTGGAACTACAGACCTTTGGCTGCACCTTGCTTTAAAAGGATTAGGAGTGGACTCCCTGCAAGATACAGGTTAACAGAGCTCATCTGCCTCAACTCCACCAAGAGACCACTGCCTGGAGTGTATCCAGTAGACTTTTAAGGGTGTTGTCCAGGTGCATTCTAGGAATTGTGGTTCCAACCTTTCAATGAACATCTTGGAGATTCCAGACCCTTGGATTGTGTTTTGGACACTTTGGACACTCGAAAGGAACTTCAGGAAGACGTTCCAGACGTTTTGGAAAGTTTGTTGAACATTTGTGAATAAGCTCCAGAGGGTGACTGGAGCCTCACTGAAAGGCAATCCGGAGAACCCTCACTGCATACTGGAGGAGGCAGCACAACGTCTGGTGAGAAAAATCCTCCAAAAAAGTTTCTAAGCATGAAGGTAAAAGCTTGACCAGGGTCTTCCACTTAGTATATCCCACTAGGGCATCATCCCAGTCAGCCTCAAACTTTGACTTTATCCCGGTTAGAGGTGACCAAATGTCCACAAGCGGCACTATTGGTTTCCAAGCATTAGAACGTGTTTACACTTTAAAAATGCATATTTCTGGTTTCCTACATTGGATGTTTGATGTTTTGGTGTCATTTTAAAGATACAAATATTTCCCATTTTTATAAATTGGTGTTGGAGTTTTATTTGTATGTGGTGACATAATTAGTGAGTGAATTGGTGTTTTTAAATGCTTTAATACTTGTCTCCTAAGTTAAGTTTGCCTGCTCTCAGCCAAGCTACACAGGGTTGAGCATGGGAATAATTTATTGAGACCTGTACTGCACCTTAGAAGGCATTAGTGGCCTTATTGCCTGTGGTGAATATATATTTACGACTACTAATAAGCCACTTTCCAACACCTGCTAGCTCTGTTTCACCCATTTGCTCCCACTTTCTAGAACTCCACTTTGCCCTCTCTCTGTATCCTTTCCCTCCCCCACACTCTATCTAGCTTCCATCTCAATCTGTACCCCTGTTGCCTCCCCCCAACCACTTAAAAAAATGCGTTTGCATGTTTATTATTTCATTATTTTTAGTTACCTATCAAACAATAGCCAGTAACTAAAAAGGAAAAAAGCAGCAGCATAATTTTGTAAATTTGTGCAAACTTGGTGTGTGCTACTACAAAATGACGCAACTGTTTTTTGAAAGCTTTTTAAAAATTCTTTACCCATGGTGCGCAGCATCATGAATGCTGTGTTGTGTGGTTAAAACCCATTGGTAAAACCGATAGGTCCCAATGGCAAGACCTATTGGCTTTGCCAGTGCTTGTTTGACTTTGAACTCATACTGCCCCCATCGATATGTGCGTGCACTCAACTTTCTTATTACCTATACCTGGATAACACTTATACTGAACAACCTACAAGCGTGTGTATTTCCTATTTCATCGTCTATTTGTCTAGTTCATGGGATGTTGATCCTCTGTTGCTGTGGAGAAAAACTGCTGCTAGCTGCTCAGGTTGCTGGAATCAGGCCCGGACAACATGTTTTTCACACCAAGCATTTCCTACTAGGCTGGAGCCTTTGAAGGGCCAGTTTTTAAGGCCAGGTGCTGCAGGTGGTGTATCTCTCACTTTCTCCAACGAAATTTAGGTAATTACAAGAGGCACAGAGGGCTCCAGCAAAGAGAGAGAGAGAGAGATATGGAATAAAGAGAGAGATGAGAGAGAATGAGAGAGAGATGAGACAGCATGGAGGAAGGGAGCAGGGCTGTTCATAACATTTTTCAAGGGCTGCTTTCGGTTCCCAGTCCAGCCTTGGCACTTTGTTAGAATCATTTCCTTCTTCCGGAATTACACTTATACATGTTCCTACACCACTTTTCCTGTCTCACCCAGTTTTGGACTGGCTTTTCTGGCAGTGTGGTACTGCCAGATGGGGAAGCTTGAAATAGCCAGTATGTGGACCGTTTTCTTTCTTTTTTTGTTTTTGGTCCCATGGGCCAATATGGGACATAACAAACAAATCAGGCCACTGCTTAGTGTCTCCAAATGTTGAGTTAATGTTCATGTCAAAATATACTTTGGATCTGCCTAAATTGTTTGATCAGTCTTTTTTATGCAAAAAAACACATTGCCATGTTTGTGTGCATGTTAAAATCAACAGAATTACTTTATTGATTTGTCAGTGAGGTGACAAAGGCAGTAAGCCTTTTAATTTACATTGTAAATGATTTGGCAAAGCCTTCAGAATTACCCTTTTTGATTGTGAAAAGTCTCATGTTTTCCAAATATGATGAATCCTACTTTGTGTTATTACTATTAGAGCCTTCTTGTGGACAAATTATCACAATATACCTAAAAGATAATGGGAGCATATCGCATTTACTGGGTTAGTTCCCTGTTGTGGTAATTCTTTAAGGAAAATGATTTGCATCTGGGTTAAGCTGCAGTGCCCATATAGGAGGGGTTCCAATCTGTAATTACACCTGTAATCTTGTACATATTTTCAATTGTATCTATACTATTTAGTTGTCTGTGCATTAAAGAATGTTTCAGTTTTAAAGAAAAAGCACTGGCTGGACATGTACATAAATGTTAACATTGTGTGTTGCTGTGTTCTGAGTTTCTAGCCTTCAACACCTCTCTGTGTCAGCCATGGACTGCTCCAACTAGTTATGCTCACAGGCAAGTGTTAAAAGGGGCATTTGCTCCCAATTTGTAGAGTCTAGGGCACACAGGACCCAGTACACTAGTTGTTGAGCCCTCATTTAACCAAATTCCTGCTTGTAACGTCTGACTGCCCTGGGATCTCCTAAACCAGATTTCTCAAATAACATTGTGAACCCTCTGACAAATGCAATAGGAAGGGATTTTACATTGTAAACTCTCAGACAAAAGCAATAGCAATGGGTTTCACATTGTTAATCCTCTGTCAGATACAATAGGATGGGTTTTACATTGTGAATGCCATAACACACACACCTAAAGTCTTTGGCAATATATGAACTGGCTTGACAAAGTGTAATCTAGCACTATATTGTCTGCATACAATGTAAAGGCTGTTGTGACAGTATTTGCTTCATATAGTGGTGACGAACAACAAAGAAACTGTGTGGCAATGTGGAAACTGGCAAAGCAGTGTACTTCACATTTTGCGATGATGTAGCAAACAATGTAGAAACTGCCAAGCTTTTTCGTAACTGCTGTGGAAATGTGTGTTTTTCATTCTGTGGAAACTGCTATAGCAATTGTTAAAGTGATTTTTAGATTTGTATTTCCAAGAAAATTAATGTTGCTGGATAATTTTTTTAACAACGGATCCATTGCGAAAATATCAAATTAATAAGAGTGTAGTTAAAATGATTTTAAAGTAATGTATAGAAGTGTGCTCATTAAAATATTTTAGCTAGGCCACGTATTGCTGAAAACTGCATTTTAAGTAAACTTGGTTGCTGTCTTGATGCTGCGTTGTCATCTCACCCCAGACTCTCCCCCCTCCCATCTCGTTCCCCTGCGCTTCCTCTCTCCCCACAGGATCCGCAAGACAAAGATAAAATTATATTAACATCAAAAGGGGTAGAGAGGAAAAGTAAGTGATAAGCATGCAGTGGCACAAATTGTGTTGTAGAAAACTGCCCTCACTCACACACAAATGTGTGTGGCATGCTTCATCATCGGGTCTGCTTACAATACACCCTGGCGTAACCATGCACAGGATGGAGCATAGGGAGGGGGAAGACAAACAACATAAAAATAAATCTAATAGGTGCTTATTGGTGCTAAAGCAACAGACTGAGAACAGTGATAGAACCGGTGCAGTGAAGGAGTGGTTAAAACTGGATCATGGGTATCCTATAATGCAACTTTATTCAAGGATCCCTCAGCCAGGATTAAAATAGTGAAGGATGGACGTTTAGAGCTGACTAGGTACTCATAACACCCCTCCTTAGACTGCCAAAAATGTCAACATGTTTCGACCGTGTTAGTATGCCCACACTAGAGGGTCAAGCCGGTCTTCCTCAGGACTCCTATCAGTCCCAGTCACATTAACCCCATTACCTTCGTTTTGTCAATTCACCTGGCATTTCTCCTATGATTTTGCTGTTCATTTTGAACTTAAAAATGAACTTAAAAATGTCTGATTTCAGAATATGTAGTTTGCGTTTGAGCATTCATGGCTGTATTAATTTCTCTGTACCGCTTACATTTTTGAGACTTAATAATAAAACCCTTTAACTTTTACCTGATCTAGAACTCAGTTATTGAGTGATCCCAGTTGCTTATTTATTACTCTGCTAAATTTATGTTGGGTCTGATGTTGGAGAGGGTGCCTTTTAACACACAAACAACTCCGGGGCGGAACCACCAGAGGTAAATTGTAGGTGTTTTCCTTCTTGGGATGTCTTAAATATTGAGGTACGGGGTTCCTCTTCCACATAATATTTGACTTGCAGTTGAAAACACATGAAGTTCATGATGATTTGTGCTTTTGATACTGGGGCAATCACAGTGCCTTTCTTTGAAAGCAGCAATCCCTGGCAGCTCTCTTTCAGGGTTGAACACATTGGAACAATGGGACATGCAGACTGTTTACTTATTTGAAGAAAGTGGGCACGTCTGCTGACTGTATTGCAGTGGTTGTTAATCCCTATGAAAATGTCTTCACTATTTCAAGAGTCAGAACTGTTGGCAATACTTGTACATAGTTCTGATATTTTTGTGTTAGAGGGACAGTCCCTGATCTCGGGCTGTTATCATTTTGTGTTTGCTTCCGGTCCCAGTGTTGACCGGCCCTTTAGGGCAGTCTTATCCTGCCGGATGGTCCAGTTTGAAAGGGGGACAATGGGAAAAAAAACTGCCCAAATACTGACCTTCCAAACTGGCCCATCTGGCAGTGCCAGACGTCCCGAGAGCCAGCCGAACACTATCCTTACCTATTTTTACTTTACCTAGAATCATGTCAAACGACCTTTTGGGCCCATCCATTAAATGTCTCTGTCCACTAAAGTCTTTCCACACGTGTTGCAGTGTGGCGTCCAGTTTCTCCCTTACACTCGCTGTAAGGTTCTCTACATTCTAGTGTATCCAGACTCCTGTGTTTACGATAGCCGCTTATGGTGAGTCAGTTTCCAAAACTGAGCTATGCAAGTCTTTGCGTTGACCTAGTCATTGTTGCCAAGGTGCCCGGACCGCCCCCTTCGGATTCTGATGCCCTGCTGAGGTCTAGCTCTCAGTCTCCATCAAAGTTACACCTCACAGCTTCAGCATTTCAATGCTATAAGCATCCAAGGGCGTCTTATGTACTTTTTCCAAAAACCACACCACAAACAGCATAACACTGCCACTGTTGTTCTTGGCTGGAAGACAAGCTTTATTATATCAAAACATAGGAACAGGATTCGGAAAGAGCTCCATTTTCCCGTACATGGGAAAACTTCCCCACAATGAGCCAAGCAACTCCATGCCAAGCATTTAAGTAAACTCACAGCGCCATGTTGCCTTATGCTGCATCACCACACAACAGTTGGGTGGGACCCAGGTGCTGACACATGTTTCGTACAATGAAGAAGTGTTCAGTTAATTTCAATACGATCATGCCACAATTCTGAATAAAGCTCTGCTTTACTGGCTGTACTGCCCCTAAGAGTCCAATCTGGCACCGGCAGGATTCAATGGAGCCAGGTCTGGCCTGCTTCAAATGAGTCACTGCTGTCTGGGTTTCTTGAATTTATTAACAAGGACATTCCCTGCGAAGTAATGTGTCAGAGGGAGATCAGTGCATTGTAGGAGCTGCTGTGCGAGGGATGGTCACTCTTTGCGAGCTCACCGCACCCCAGCTGACGATTCCTAAAACATAAAGAGGGTCTGATACTTCCTAAAACATGAAAATACTGATTTTCAAATGTAATTATGAAAAAACACCGCTACATTTTTATAAAAGAAGCTACTGAATACAAAACAGACGTATACAATATTACTTGATCAGCATGTTTAGTTTGGTAGTTACCAAATGTAAATAAATTCTCCTCAAAAAGAGAAAAATGGACACAATCCATGTGAATAGAATGAACAGTAAATAGAGAGCTCGGGATGCTATTACTTGTAATAACTCAGGTGGCAAAGCTTCCATATACTATATTTGTATACGGAAAATTGTAGAAATCCATTACTAGGTAATACAAAGAGCAAATTAATACAACAGATTAGTGTATCTCTAATTAAAGTTGGACGTTGTTTTAAGGCTGAAGTAGAGATGGATGAAATTAAATTAAAAACCCACCTCTATGTCAGATAAGTTAGCCCGTTTAGCAGCCTATTTTCTCTGTTTTTTGCCCTCTCATCGTCAGCGCGGGGACACGCCGGTGCGCGTAACTCAGCGCTCTACAAATGCCCCTATTATTATTATTATTATTATTATTATTATGATATATGAGTTGACTCTAATGTTATCCAGTGCCATGTGCCAGATGTCTATGAATGTATGTTTAAATATGTTTTTGGGTTTGACTGTGAATTGTTTCAGGTTTATTATGCTAAAATCACACATTCCAAATAATACCTCTGTTAATATAACTCTGGGACGTAAGGTAAACAGCTTACATTTTGCATGGCTCGTCACACGGCGACATCATGAATAAGGCATTCCTCCTGCACCATGTTGCAGACTATCTGCTCCGTTTCCCCACTCTCACAAGTTGCACCGGTCCCCCTGCAATGGTTTGTGCACCGCCCTTCATTTCACTGCAGCCATATATAAGCAGAAAGTAAGCACCTCTGAATAGAAGAACGTCTCCTCTAAAGCATGGCCACGACCATGAAACACGCTTGTAAGAGAGTCAAAGTCACGCCCAGTACTAAGTAATTACGTAATTGAGCTCTGTGATTGGGTCTTCCTCTTAAAGGTGAAAAGGAATTGCAATCATTGTATGCCTTCAGATAACCGCTAGGGGAGCTGATGAGAGTCAGTGAAAGGCAATTGTTATTGGTGGGCTACAGCAAAGTTGTGTGTTATGCAGTTCATGTACAGCACCTAAAAACTACTTGGCCTGTTGGCACTGAGGGGGTGTAGATCATAGCTGTGTTCTGCTTGCTGTAGGTTCAGGCTTGACCAGGGCTCTGTAGGATTTATTCATGAGTAGTCCCAGTGAAATTCGATACTAAATGGGGATGGAGGTCCTGTGACCAATAGATATACCGCCTCCTCCGGCAGGAGCCACCGATAGTGGCTGCAGTTTTGAACTAGTGAGTGATCTGACTGGGTGGAAAACTTGGTATTGAACCCAGATGGACCCCACAGGTATCTCCAGAGTGTAAAACAGGATAAAGGGGTGTTGACAGCATTTCAATTTCAAGGTGTCTGGCGTGTTCACCTCTAGAGGAAATGTGGCTTTTAGATGTAGGCTGGGAGGTTATGGTATGGAATTGGTAGTGCAGGTGCTTCTTGTGCTGTGATTGGAGATTTATATGGGAAAGGGATGGCAGAAGTTCAGATTCTTAGCTTTACTATTGAAAATTGATGACTGAAAGCTGGATTGAGCATCCAGTCCTTAAAACATACTAATGGTTGCCAGTGGTTATAATCAGCACTTATTTTACGGGACAGGAACCTTTTACCATCTCCTACACTGTCCGGTTCTGGTTCCAATCAAATTACTCCAGGTCTTACCTTGCCATCTTAGGCACTTGCTAGACAATCAAAAAACCTTTGCAGCTGCCTTCACATGTAGAGCAACAGAAGAAATCAGGGTACTCTTTTGTTTATTTGCACATAGGTCTATAGAAAGAGAAGATTAGACAACACGGTGATCCTTCACCTTTTAGTGTATTAGCAACCTATCTTGTATTTTAACTAACCTTAATGGAGATAAAAGAAAGGCTATTCTCTTCCTCACTACCATCCCCTTCTGAGGAAGTTGTACAAGCTACACTCCATCCAGGCTTTTCATTGTCTCACGAGTGCCCAAGACGTGTCCTTGTCCTTGCCACTGTCGAGCTAGTTGAATGTGCAACTAGGCTCACAATGGATCTCATCTTCTTATTTTCATCAAACCAGTGTGGGACTCACACCTTCAGTCTTGGAATACATGTGATGGTATTGGTATGAGCAAAAACCTCAATTCTAAAGACAGATGTTGTTAATTAAACATGAGCTACCTGTTTTTTATACTAGACTGTCTGTCTTGATGAGGCTTATGTCTGTTGTAAATGCCATTTTCGAAGAAATGCGTACAAACAATCGTTTTAGTTGGCACTGTTAAATCTGCAAAAAGGAAATGCCTGTGGCCAAAATATTTCTCATGAGGTTGCTGCTCATTTACACTTCTGCATCCATTTCTGTCTTTCTTCCCTTGGCGTGGGCACCTTCGACTGATTTTGTGGCTAGCGCCAGCCCCAACTGCAAGCAGTGATGGTTGGTAAACATTTAAACTGATGGGGCTCAAGTAATGCCTGCACTAGACCAGTATGATCTTGATTTCTTCTTTCTTTTTTTGGGCTGGGCTCCACACCAAGGAATGCGCCATATGTGAATTTTTACAACACCATTTTCACTTAAGATCTAGTGGCTCAGAAGGGGCACTGAGGACATATTCCAATATATTTGTTGAGGTGTAACAGGAAAGCCTTCCCTCCTCATGGGTCATTAGAGCTTACCCTCCACAAGAATTCTATGAAAAATGGTGACACAACTGGGGATTTGACAGTGCAATTCTCTGAAAATTGTCTAAAGTGGGTTATGTATTGAAGGGATCACTGACATAATATAGAATGACAAAATATAGACTTACCAAAATATAGTCACCAAAATATAGAATACCAAAATATCGAATTCCTATCTAAAAACAGGTAAGTACAAAAATATCGAATCCAAAATATAGTCTGTACAAAATATAGTCAGTCAAAATATCAAATTTTTTAAAATGTCTTAAAAGTAATTTAAAATTAATGAAATAATAAATGTAATTAACTAAAACATACTTAAAAATACTCAAATAACCTTAAAATTAAGATATAATTAATTTAAGTTATTAATAAAAAATGTACAATATTTTACCGTAGGATAGCAGGAGGGTAACATTTAATATTACCACTCCAGTGAGTGCAACAGTAGGGAAAGCGTTGGATATTGGAAGGGTAAAAATTACTATTTCCACTCCAGAGAGTACAACAGTAGGGAAAGCATTGGATAGCGTAGGGGTAAAAATTACTATTCCCACTCCAGAGAGTGCAACAGTAGGAAAGCGTTGGATAGCGTAGGGGTAAAAAATACTATTCCCACTCCAGAGAGTGCAACAGTAGGGAAAGCGTTGGATAGCGGGAGTGTGAAAATTACTACTCCCACTCCAGATAGTGCAACAGTAGGGAAAGCTTTGGATAGCGTAGGGGTAAAAATTACTATTCCCACTCCAGAGAGTGCAACAGTAGGGAAAGCGTTGGATAGCGTAGGAGTAAAAAATACTATTCCCACTCCAGAGAGTGCAACAGTAGGGAAAGCGTTGGATAGCGGGAGGGTGAAAATTACTATTCCCACTCCAGTGAGTTTAACAGTAGGGAAAGTAATGATTTAATATATTATTAAAAATAAATTAAATATCAATACCAATAAAACATTAATTGAAATCAATAACCAATTTAATATTATGTAATAATTAATTAGAAATACAACTACATATTAGTTATCAAAAATAATAACCTATTCATAATTATTTAACAACTAATTAATTTTCAATAACAAAAACGAATTAATAATAAAAATTAATACCAATTAAAATTAACAGTAAATTAATTATCAATACACAAAAAGTATTTTTAATATGAAATTAATTACAATTACATTACTTCCCACCCTATTCCCCTATAAACCCACATCCCACTAATTAATACAAAATAATTACCAATTAATAAAAATTAATTGCCAATTAATAGAAATTAATTACCAATCAAAAATTAATTAACAATAAATTTAAAATCAATACCAATAAATGAAAAAAATTATTTACTTAATTACAATTTAATTACTTCCCACCCTATTCCCCTATAAACCCACAACCCGCTACAAAAAATAAATTTAGAAAATTAACATAATTAACAATTAATCAATTAATACAAACTAATTGGCAATTAATAAAAATGTATTACCAATTAAAAAATAACAATAAATTAAAAATGAATACCAATAAATAAATACAAATATTTAATTAATTACAATTAAATTACTTCCCACCCTATTCCCCTATAAACCCACAACCCGCTACAGAATTAAATTACGCAAAAATTAAATAACATAAAATTCATTACTTAAAATACATTAAACATACATTACAAAAATTAATATACACTTTTCACACATATACTAACATACAAAACACTTGAAAAAAATTGATATTATTAAAAAATCGATATATTTAATGCCTATATTGTATACTTCGATATTTTGACTTCTATATTTTGAAAATCGATATTACTTACCTTAAATTCGATGTTTTTAACCACTATATTGTTTCCATTCGATATTTTGTCCATTCTATATTTTTACTTGGATATTATGTCCATTCTATATTTTGGAATCGATATTATGACTGTTTACCGTATTGAAGGCCTTTAAAAGAAATCTGGTTATGTAAATTCACATGGTCTATCATTTATCAAAATACATGTAGAATCTTTCTTCACTTCATATTTCCATCCTGTTGTTTCCAAGTAGATTCCGAGAATCTTCTTGGAAGGGCCAGTGTCGAGATTTCAAAAGTTATACAAATCTTACAATTACATTCCGTAGATAGTCATGTCGGACAATTTATACAGACTCATACAGCAATGCTAATGCTCAATTACACAACGACTAAAGGATCAGAGTGCAGATGGGTTATACCAATCTTAAATGCTCGGCCCACACAGCAGTAGTAATATCATTGACGTTTTTTCCAATTTTACTAGATCGAAAATCTTCACACAAGGCATGAAACAAAAGCTGCAGCAGCGACACAAAATATCCATCAAATGTTGTGCAGTGCACTGATCATCTGATATTCTAAGATGAACTGGTCAACAAATACCATGCCATGTAACGCCCATTAAGTACAGTGCCAAGAAGTGAGAATCGAGCACAATGCCATGTAATGACCATCAAGCACCGTCAAGAAATACTCATCACATACTTTGATATCCTGAAAGCCCAGAAGGCCTGTGTCAAGGCTGTCATGACAGGCTCATCTTTTACTGTGTGTAAGATGCCCATCATACAGTTTACTAGAATGCTTCTGAGACCTTCTGCCATGGAATGGAAATCATCGAGTGTACCACGATAACCACAATAGATACCTTCACACAAAATGCTCCTCGTGTGATGTGTCACGAGATGCCCACCGGACATTGTACCCCGATGTCCCTCCAGACAGACACCTTCACATACAATTTTTTTGGGAGTCTGTGTGTAAAAGCCCATCTGATCTGGGCCATAATGTGGCACTAGACACCCAGCAGATTAGTCCTATATTCCAACACTGGTGGAACTCGCCCCCCCTAACTCCCTCCCAATGGTTTTTAGGTCTCGCTGAGTCAGCGCATGCGTTGCTCTGCGAGAAATTTAGTAAGTGTGTTTTCAAAGTGCTACCTACAGGCTTTTGCTGGCCTCAAGCTTGCGTTCACGATGGCGTGCACGTGCACAGCTGCCATCTGGGTTTCTGTAATGGCTCCTCTGATCGCACTCCCCCCTTCCTTCTTCCCCTCCCTTCTCGTCAGCTTCATTCAGGCTCCTCTGCTTGCATTACCCCCTCCCTTCTCATCAGCTTCATTCAGGCTCCTCTGCTTGCACTACCCCCTCCCTTCTCCCCCGCCCTTCTCTTCACATCTGCTTGCACTACCCCTCCTTTCTCCCCCGCACTTCTCGTTTGCTTTTTTATTTTAGATCGCTGTGACTCATGCTTCTCTGCGCGCACTCCCCCTCCCTTCTCCTCCTCTGTTTTCGTCAGTTTCATTTGCCTATACTTCTCACTAGACACTTCTTCCAACATGTCCATCCGCCTTGTTAATGTTCTATTTACTTCATAGACAGCAAGCGAAGTTAGACTACCTATTTGTTGCAGGACTTCCTATGCTACAGAACGCAACACTACTGCGGACTGCAGATGGAGGTGTAGGCACCCAGACGAGCTGCCTGAAATTGACCTCTCTCAGCAACCTATCCTCCAATTGCAAATTTGTCTCGCTGCGTGCTTTTCGGGAGCGCTTACACTGCACACTTTAGACATCTTCATGTATCACAGGCTTAAGGCCACGTGCAAAACTCTTCAAGGTTCCTTTGCTACAGCTCTGGTCCACCTACCCGCATTGGAGAACCTTGTGGGTTAATCGTCTCCCAAGAGGCTTATTACATTCTTGCATACTCATGCAGGATATCACTTCTGTATGCACTCCAAGGACCCGACTAGTGTGGCAAGGGAATCTTAACATTTGTTGTATTACTGCCTTAACTGAAGTGCCATGTACAGCAACCTGTGGTTGTCTCTGTGAGTTGCATGTTAACCGCTGCATTTGAGACCTTGCATGTTTGCTCTGCTATTAATTCCAGTGAACTGTTGTATACTGTACTGGGTCTTTCATTACCTATGGTCCCTTATTTTTTTTAAAGGTTAGCTTTAATTAAGGAATTGCACACGCTTGCCCTGAAAGATCACGAGGTCTGCGCTCCGCTCCCATCCCCCAGCCGCTCAGCCCGAGGCACGTGACCCCCAAAGATCACACGCTGGTCTCAGAGGCCCGTTTACTCTGTGATTTACAATAAACACCACTCTCATTCATCTGTGGCTCGGAGACATTGTTAAGGAGACTGTGTCATGTTAAGCGGCCTTGCTAAACAATGTTTACCCGAACGGCTTTGCTGACAACCCCGCCCTTCAAGTGGATTCCGCCCAATCCTAGCTTGTGAGGGTTTTTTTGTTACACATTACAATTGTGTTTCTATTTACTGAAAAAACACAGTCAGTCCACACAGCAGCTAATGTTTGTTCCAGGCAGGCTCCCCCCGGCAGCCAATCAGAAACAGCCTCATCCTTTTATATCGACAGTCATGATAGGTAGAAATTGGAAGTCCGACAAATTAAGCAGGCCTGCCACAGCCGACCCACGTCTGGCTCTTTAATCTTGCAGCCACTAGACAAGCCAAGCCATCACCGTCTTTAACATATACACCGTGAAAAAAACTTTTAAAAAAAGTGCATTTCTTTCACACATGTGTTTCCCTTTAGCACATTGGACTGTATGGATCCTTTGAGTGGCGTTTATTCAGAGTGATAATTTCTACACAAAAATTTAGAAACATTCCTGCCCCTCCCCCACCCTCTTGATGGCAGGGCCATTATGAACCAAAGGGCACATCACTTGTCATGTTTGTTTATTTATTTATTTTATTTTATTTATTTTAAAAGTTTTAGATAGCGCTAGCTTGACCCATGGGTATCAGAGCGCTTTACATACACACTGTAAAAACAGAGGAAAATTGCATTACATAGTAGGAAGGCGGTAAGGAAGCAAAACAGAGATAAAATAAGCATTGGCATAGCCAATAGATCTCGCTTTTGGGACCTTATAAGTATTTAGTTATGCAGCACAATATCCTTGGTGCAACAACATCAACTGTTGAATTGGCTAAGCACTTATAAGGTCCCAAAGGCGAGACCTGTTGGCTATGCCAATACTTGTTTAAATAGGAAACAGTCTTTTTTCACTGTCTTGCACTTTGGGCTCTGGGACTCATGAGTGTTTTTTTTAGAGAGATTTAGCACCAGAACACATTGACCCGTACAGTTATTAAGTGTAATCTATTTTTGTGTTACCCTTTTTAGGATTCTTTTGAGCTTAGCGAAAAGATCTCCATATTGAACTGAATCATCATTTTAATTCCCCTGAACTGCATACATCAGTTTCTAAACAACAGCATATCGAGCTACCAGCTTTTCCTGTGAAGTACTGTGAGTCACTGTGGTGTTTACTTCACCCTCTGTTGCTAACGGGCAAAGCTCGCGTTCAGTGATGGGGAGATGGAATGGCATTGTGTAAATGGGATCTGGAAGACATCCTTTCTGGGCTTCGGGAGCTCCAGTGTGATGTCTCTCAGACTGGCAGGGTTCTCGGATGCCTTGTCCTGCCAGCACAATCAGGGGCGTAGCTTCAAGGGGGGAGGGGGGGTTACCCCCTAAAAATGTATACGGTAGTAAATAGTTAAGTACAAATGCTTTAGTTGGGTATGGAGAGGTGTCTGTCGGATTTCCCCTGGTTTTTTTTCATACACACAGATAAATAAAACACATTCACTCGCTGTCTTGACTCTGTTTAGAAGGGCTGAAAAAATGCTGCTTAGTTTACAAAATATTGTGTTTTAAGTACTCCTAACAATACGCACTGCCCTTATGCCCTTAAGCCTCCTCATGCTCTGCTTCTCATCTCTTCCATATTTTCACAAGATATGCCAGCGTGATTGCTGGGCAATCTGAAGTTCATAGCACCCCCCCCCCTCCTCGCCCCCTCCCCCCGCCCCGCAATCAGCTGGCTGCTGCCTTCTAGTTGCTTGTGTCTTGAACCATGTCGCTGTCTTCCCAGCAGGAGGCCGATGCTCTGCATTCAGACAGGGAACAACGAAAACCATTTTCACAAGACGGATATCAGCAAAGGATGGAGATATGTGCTTTTAGTGATTTTGGTGCCATCCTGCAGGGTTTCATGTGAAGGACTGAACTTTTTTAGATTGAAAAAAAAAGCAAAAAAAGCTCTATTATTCATAAGGTGGCTCCTCCCGAGTGTGGTTACATTGGCTCAGAGAAAGCAGGTGAAAAATAAAATGATGTTATATCATCATTTATTTTTCATTTACCGGCTCTGAGCCAGTTTATGCAGGGAGGGGCGGGCCGGGACATGAGTGAGGAGGAGGAGTGCTATGTGCGCTTCTAATAACACGTGTGTTTGGCCGGTTGTTTCAGGCTGGCCAAACACACATGCGCACTTAGGTTTTTCCAACCCAGCTGTATTATACAGCCGGACTGGAGAAACTTCACAGACTCCCTGTTGTGAGCGGAGAGTCTTTTCAGCCCACTCAGGCCAAACCCCATGCTGCTCTCATAGACGGGGTGTTTGGGGGGCAGCCGAGCACAGCGAGGTCTGCCCCCCGGGCAGATTGGGAGGGGGAGGGGCTGGCCAGCGAGCGGCCATTTTGGGTTACTTTGGGCTACATTGGGATTAGCCCAATTGTAGCCCAATTTTGAGTAATAGCCCAAGGTATATAGGGCTTTTTTCGCGCTTTCCCAGCCACCATTTTAGGTTTGGTGACCTGGTGGCTGGGAGCGCTGCTCAGAGTAGGTTTTTGTCAGGATCTCCTAGTGGTTGTTGGTTGTTTTCGTTTAGCAAGGTTGTTATCTTGGGTAGCTTGCGACGTTGCTGGTGCTACGATGGCCGGAGGAGACTATAGAATGCTGGAAGCGATACGCCTCCTTAGCAAGGCTGACAGGATGGATTTATTGCTGCCGGAAGCCTCCGGCGGAGCGTGCCCTGTGAGATGCGCGTCTGTGGGGGTGGAGGCCGCCATTGTGGCTTGTTCGCCCCCCTGGAGGTCAGTGCAGAAGAAGGTGAGTGGTCAGGGCCGCACAGATGGGAGAGTTGTCGGGGGCTCGGGAGGACGCGGGGGCGGTGGCACTCATGTTGCGTTGTGGTAAGGCCCGTGGGGGAGCGCGGCCCGCGTCTCCCAGCAGTGGTCACCTTTGAGGGAGGGCCGCTCCGGAGTGCAGAGAGAGGCCCCGGGGAGACGGAGCAGTGAGGTGCGCCGAGTCGATGTGGAGGACGAGGCCCTGGTGTTCGCGTCTGGGTCTCGAAGGGGAAAGAAGGTGTCCCGGCGGGTGGGCATGGCCCGTGCCTCCCCGCCGAGGAACCTGGATGAGAGGGGGTGTTCTGAGGGGACAAGAGCAGCTACACGAGGGAGTAGCAGTGTGCTCCAGCCACTAAGGGCCCCGCCGGCTAGCAGGGGCGGAGGCCACAGGTTGGAGGGAGACTGGGTGGAAGCGCAGACCCCGAGTCTCCAGGGGTTACAGGAACATGCACATCTGGTCCCCGGGCGGAGTTCAGAGCAGCGAGTGGGGAGAGATGCAGGCTTTAGGGCAATTGAGGGTCCAGGGCAGGAGGCGGGGGGGCAATCCAGTGGGGAGCAGGATTGGGGGACAGAACAGGGGACTGTGGTAGCAAGGGGGAGTGGAGTTTGGGCCGGGGGGAGGGGGGTGTGTCCCCCTTGCTGCTGGTATCAGAAGAGAGTGATAAAGACTGGGAGGGGCTGGACATCTTTGATTCATGGGCAGAGGAAGTAGGGGGACGTAGGGGGCACGCGGCGAGGGCGGTTTGGCAGGGGGACTCGGGAGGTCCAGGTCCCCCACCTTGAGGGGTGGAAGGGAGGGGCGCAAGGCAGGGGTGGGCAGCGGAGGAGTATCGGGAGAGATGGATGAGGGGTCTTCGGGCGAGGAGGTAGGGCCAAGCGGGACTAGAGGGCAGGGTGTGGAGGTGCTAGAGTGGAGTGAGGGTGAGAGGATCTTGGGGACAGGAAGGAGGTGGTGGATCTGAGTGTGGTGGGGCGGGCGTGGGCGGCTAGCACCCTAGGTGTTGGCAGGAAGCGGATCTGGGACGGGAGAGAGAAGAGAGTGGGGCCCTGCACACCAGACCATGCTTTTCTTTTGCATACAGACTGGGCGCCAGACTTGGTAGGGATGGGGGCGGCCCGGTGGAGCCAAGGAGAAGGGAGGGGTTGAGCCTCGGACGGCATGCCCAGGACTGGCGAGGGTTCCCATTGTGGCTGGCAGAAGTAGGCCCGGGCCCCAACGGTCCGGGGGACATTGCACGAGGAGGAGTGCCGAGAAAGTTAATTTGAATGATTTTAGGAGGGTGCGGTCGGCACCTCCGGCTGTGAGGGGCGTTTGTTCTAGGGACGAGGAACTGGACCATGACGAGGATAGCATGGAGGAGTGAGAGCTGAGAGAAGGTGAAGGAGAGGGGGGCAGAGTAATGGTGTAACTAGTGTTTTTAAGGTGTCACGACGCCAGGCGGAGCCCACGGGTCGGACATCACGCTGGGAGGACAGGTCAGCCCCCTCGGCAAGGTGGACAAGGGAGCGTCAAGTGGAATCCTTAGCCCCAGCTAAACAGGTGTCCATATTGGGCCCTTGCATGGTGTCGGTGGGAGTGGGGGGGATTCGGGGGAAGCTAGGGCAGGGGGTAGGTTGAAGAAAGGACACCAACCAATGTTAACAGTGAGTCTACACAAACAAACAAAGTACCCAAATATACAATATAATAGGGAAAAGTTTAACAAAAACAAGTTCCCATCAGTCCACCATCGAGACCGCCCTTCATCATCTGGGATCTCTTTAGACACATATAGCTCTTGCTGTTAAAGGTGAAAAAACCTGTACTGGCTATTGACTAACCATGTACCAGGAAAAACCACAGCAATTATATGGATGTGAGAAAATGGCGTGTCTGGTGGAGAACTGAATAGCAGTGCATAAAGTAAAGTAAAGTGTGTTGTGAAAAGAATAAGAAAAGGGTTCTAAAATTAGGTCGTGATCAGGGACAACAAATTTAATATACACCCTCACACTCCTAAATCAATAAAAACAGTGCAAATTAGTGGCATAACAAATAACCACTTATTAAAGATGTAAGGTCGACATGTTTCTGCAGTCGAATGGAGTCTCGAGATCTCCTGCTGCTTCCTCAGGACCATTAGTGCTACTGCTAAATAAGCTAAAAAATAAACCATATCACCTGGATAGTGTATGTTACCGTACAATCCTCTTCTCATCCTGGATATAAGAAGAAAAGTGTATATATAAGAGAAATGTAAATAGAATATAAAAGGGTACAATGTAAAGCATTAAATTATCAACTAAGACATGCAACATCATGCATGCTATATATTGTTGTGCCAGTCATGTGGAGTTGTTGGTCCTGAGGAAGCAGCAGGAGATCTCGAGACTCCATTCGACTGCAGAAACATGTCGACCTTACATCTTTAATAAGTGGTTATTTGTTATGCCACTAATTTGCACTGTTTTTATCGATTTAGGAGTGTGAGGGTGTATATTAAATTTGTTGTCCCTGATCACGACCTAATTTTAGAACCCTTTTCTTATTCTTTTCACAACACACTTTACTTTACTTTATGCACTGCTATTCAGTTCTCCACCAGACACGCCATTTTCTCACATCCATATAATTGCTGTGGTTTTTCCTGGTGCATGGTTAGTCAATAGCCAGTACAGGTTTTTTCGCCTTTAACAGCAAGAGCTATATGTGTCTAAAGAGATCCCAGATGATGAAGGGCGGTCTCGATGGTGGACTGATGGGAACTTGTTTTTGTTAAACTTTTCCCTATTATATTGTATATTTTGGTACTTTGTTTGTTTGTGTAGACTCACTGTTAACATTGGTTGGTGTCATTTCTGTTCAGGGGATTTAACAGGAAGGGTCTTTAAATATACCCCTGGGACCTCCTTATTGTGATTAGTAGTTTTTGTGCAGCTTTGGTTGCAGGTCCTGTATTTCTGCACCGTAACATTTAATATTTAACATGTAAATACTTGACATTGATTCTAATTGTATTTCTAGTCCATATCGGTTTCGCTTGTGCTAGCTACGGGCGTCGCCTTCTGTCGTGCTCATGGCCACTAATCCTGGTCTAGCTTTTGATGATGCTGAAATTGATTCTATATTAGCAGAGAATCCAAGTATATTGGACAATATACCATCTGTCCAACTGACTAGTGATGATGGTTGGGCGAAAATCCTCGTACTCAAAAAGAGCCAGGCAAGGGTCTGCGTCCATGGCATTATCATGGCAGAATACCTTAGGGGTAATTGTGCTCCTAGTGGGCTAATTGTTAACAATGCCCCCCGCCTGTTCCTTGACAACAAAGATTTCTGTAGGGACTGGTATCTTATCGCGTGGAAATGCACAAGGGATTGGCTAGTCTTGATTATCAAGACTGCCAAAAAGAAAGCTGATGAAATAATGGTTGAAATTCAGACCTTGGAAGGTCAGATCAGGACTACTTTGTCTAGTAAGCTGTTCAATAAAGGACAAGAGGAAGGAAATAAAACCAGTAAGGAACTGAGGGACTCCATTCTGGTGCAGAAACTTGAAAAATTTAAGAAAAACTTGGCCAAGTTTTCTGCAGAGACTATATATCCTTACACAGGTGATAACTACGTCCCTGCGGCTTTTAACAATAATGGCCGGACAGGAGGATCAACCTATGGTACGTCGAATTCGGATGAGACATCCACCGATTCCGATTCTTCCAACCAGGGTGGTTACAAAGTAGGCGCGAGAGGACGCGGTAATAAGAGGAGGAACCAAAGAGGTTACAATCCCTATTACAACCAACCCCCATTTCCATCATGGTGGCAACCATCACCATGGGGCCCACCAACATTTCCCCCGCCGGGTCCTTTTGGACCTCAACAATCATACCCAGACTTTAATCAGCAGCCTTTTTTAGGACAGGGTTTTGGACGTCCGAGAGGCCGACGGAGAAGCCAACCACAAGGCCAAGTGCGTTGGAACCTTGCTCCAGCAACTATGGAATTGAGGGATGGCAAGAAGATCCCGCGGGAACAGGCAGGAACATCAGCCTTGTGATAAATCTGAGCAAACACGTCTTATCACATACTGAAGAACTGGTCCTCAACAAAGGACTGGGATATGTCAAAACTAACAAGGGTGACCCGTTTCTCATACAAACTGAAATGGCGAAATTCTTTCGAAAAATCAGGCTCCACTATCTGTTTGCCAACAAAATTACTATAACACAGGGAGCAGACACAAAGAATACTGGTCTCAAGAGACCTTCTACTTTCAACCCCAGTTTAGCCGGGTTACCATCTAAAGTACAGACGTTTGAAGAGGCGGTGGATCATGATCTTAGACAGCTGTACCTTCAACCTCAAAACTGCTTTGTGAACCTTTCCAAAGTGGAACAGGAGGCTGTAACGACATTGGCAAACCTGACGTCGGTGATAATCAAACCAGCCGACAACGGCGGGGCTATTGTACTTATGGATGTTGATACATATCGTGAAGAATGTATGCGCCAATTGAATAACATAAAGGCGTACCGCAAACTGGATTGTGACCCCACTGATAGGTTAACTGTGGTCATAGGCCATATTGTTGAGGAGGGTCTAGCAGAAGGATGGATAACGCAAAAGGAATCCCAATACCTATGCACTGCCAATCCTAAAATGCCGTACTTTTACACGCTGCCAAAAGTACACAAAACACAACGCCCCCCACCCGGTAGACCCATCATATCGGGTATTGGTTCACTGTTGGAACCATTGTCTACATTTGTAGATGTTTTCTTGCAGCCTATTGTGCGGGAGATGCCGACTTTCCTTAAGGACACCAACGATGTCCTAAGGATCTTGCCAGACATTGAATTCAATGAGGATCTTGACCTTCTAGTATCCTTTGATGTAGAGAGTCTGTATACATCAATCCCACAAGCTGAGACACTGGAAGTTATTGAAGGCCTTCTGACTAACAGAGATCTTAATTCAATTACTCCTGTTAGTTTCATCATGACTCTGGCAACTATTGCCATGACTGAGAATTTTTTCAAGTATGAGGAATCCATCTATTTGCAAGTTAGTGGGACGAGCATGGGAAGTGTTTTTGCTCCTAGTCTCGCTAACTTGTATGTCCATACCTTCGAACAAACCCACGTACTCGCAGACACTAATCCCCATCTACAGTGTCTGCGAGTATGGAAAAGATATATTGATGACATTTTTGTCGTATGGCGGGGAACGGTAGACGATCTCCGTCTCTTCCATACTTGGTTAAATGAAAGGAACCAATTCCTCAAATTCACCATTGAGTTTCATAAACATCAGTTATCTATTCTGGACCTGCTAATTTCTGCATCAGGAGGGGGCCTACATTCCGAGTTATATCGGAAACCAATGGCAAGGAATTCCTTACTTAACTATGAGAGTTTTCATCCTAAAGCATTGAGGGATAATTTGCCATTTGGGCAATTCCTCCGCATTCAGAGGAATTGTTCCACCAAAACAGCTTTTCAAGAACACTCTCAAACCCTTGAAAGTAATCTACGGGACAAGAAATACCCCAAACACCTCATCAGACATGCAAAGAAACGGGCTGCCAATAACAACAGGGAAAGTCTGTTGGAACTATCACCCCCAAAAATAAAACAAGAGAGGATCACTTGCGTGAATACATATAGCACACTCTCTAATAAAATCAAAAATATTGTCACCAAACACTGGAAGATCCTTAATACGGGCACTGATTCAATACTTCCCCCTCTGTTTGCCTTTAAGAGAGGCCGCAATTTGAGAGACCAGTTGGTCCACACGAGACCTAAAACCTCGATTCCCCGGGCAGTTGGTACTCTATGGGACTTACCCGCGGTTACTGGACACCATCCTTGTGGTAGCTGCGCGGCTTGTCCTCAAACTACTAAAACACTCACTATAGACATAGGTACCAACAGACCATGGCAACACAGACGATTCACCAATTGTAACAGCTCGAACCTAATCTACCTGATTACATGCCCCTGCAAATTGAATTACGTGGGGATGACCACCCGAAAAATTAAAAAAAGAATATCTGAGCACAAAAGTTCAATTCGTTGTGGTAAACAAGCAACAAAACTGACGAATCACTTTTTACAAGTGGGTCACCAGCCCTCGGATATTTCTTGGACTGTATTGGATCAACCTTGGATTCCTCCTTCTGTAATTGACATCTCCAAATTTCTGTTCAAATGTGAACAAAAATGGGTTTACAGACTTCGGAGCGATGAATGTGGGCTAAACAATGAAATTCCTTGGATGTCGTTGTAAATACTAGGCATCCTCTTATGAACCACACTTTTCTATGAATTAAAATTGTTCTAGACATGACATACTATCTGTCTAACAAGTGGCAAGTTTGCCATCAATGACATTGTCATAGTAGATACGAGTAGGTATATATCTCCTACACGCTACTATTACTAGGCAACCTTGCCTGAATTATAAATCTTTCATGAATTATAAATCTTTCATGAATTACATCGTTTCTTCATGGTTCCTATTCCTTTTTAACATGATTTAACATCTGCACAGCTAAAGGCTTGTTTATAATGACTGTTTTGGTTGATGTCATACAGCTTACTCACGCATACACCATCTACAAGCGACATAGGTAGAGTGGGAGGAGTAGTATATCGAGGTGAGTGCTTGTTGGGCTAATCAGGGTGTGAGAGCTTGAGAAAACACTTTCCCGGCAATTGCCAGCATTTTACCCGAATGAGTTTGAGCTATGATCAAGGCAGGTCGATTGTGACGGTGCTTGATCAATAGATATTTTCGAGCTATACAATATAATTTTTTGGTATGGTTTTTATCGTTCATGATGATTATTCCATCACCTCTGCTGATTCGAATCACCCGTCGGGGATTCGAACCCATAACTCATCCAGGAAACGATCATGTAAAACTACATTTCCCAATTGTAATAGCGCGCGCCTCGCGCTTTGTGAACGTCATCGCACGTTGTGCACGTTTGCACACGCCCTATGCCTGACGCGGAAGCAGGTTCTGGACTTATTCCCCTCCGGTACACCGAGTCGGTTCCTCCCTACGATTGAGCTTAGAGGGACGACCGGTGTACCGACGGAGAGGTGAGCTGCTTTTTACTTCATTTTACCACCATAGAGTTTGAATCCTGTGTGTATGTAACCGCTCTGGTCACTGATGAGTGGGTTTTTAAAGCTCATAGCTCGCCATACAAGCGTCAATACTCTCCGTAACGAGAGATGTACGCGGTCAGGTCGTGGTGGTTATGGGCATGCGATAGTGGCGTAATGTGTGGCGTAGGCTGAGACTGGTTTGCCTGGGAATACATATAGGTGTAGCTTACATCTTTTTGTGTGTTATTTTCTTTATAGTGCGGTGCATCCACTACCTGAGCTCGTGCCAGGTGAGGTGGGGCTTTTCCTTCCCATCGCGTGGGTGAGTGAATTCAAATGTGCATATTCACGATTTGGTGTTTGGTGACTGAAGTAGACGGTCCATTTGTCGGTCAACAACTACACATGACTGGCACAACAATATATAGCATGCATGATGTTGCATGTCTTAGTTGATAATTTAATGCTTTACATTGTACCCTTTTATATTCTATTTACATTTCTCTTATATATACACTTTTCTTCTTATATCCAGGATGAGAAGAGGATTGTACGGTAACATACACTATCCAGGTGATATGGTTTATTTTTGAGCTTATTTAGCAGTAGCACTAATGGTCCTGAGGAAGCAGCAGGAGATCTCGAGACTCCATTCGACTGCAGAAACATGTTGACCTTACATCTTTAATAAGTGGTTATTTGTTATGCCACTAATTTGCACTGTTTTGATTGATTTAGGAGTGTGAGGGTGTATATTAAATTTGTTGTCCCTGATCACGACCTAATTTTAGAACCCTTTTCTTATTCTTTTCACAACACACTTTACTTTACTTTATGCACTGCTATTCAGTTCTCCACCAGACACGCCATTTTCTCACATCCATATAATTGCTGTGGTTTTTCCTGGTGCATGGTTAGTCAATAGCCAGTACAGGTTTTTTCACCTTTAACAGCAAGAGCTATATGTGTCTAAAGAGATCCCAGATGATGAAGGGCGGTCTCGATGGTGGACTGATGGGAACTTGTTTTTGTTAAACTTTTCCCTATTATATTGTATATTTGGGTACTTTGTTTGTTTGTGTAGACTCACTGTTAACATTGGTTGGTGTCATTTCTGTTCAGGGGATTTAACAGGAAGGGTCTTTAAATATACCCCTGGGACCTCCTTATTGTGATTAGTAGGTTGAAGAAAGGTGCATATGTGATGGATGTGGGGGTAGGGACAGATGACCCAGGTAAGGGGTCCGCAGAGGGTACCGGTAAGGCTTCAGGGGGTAAAAAGGGTACCGAAATTGACAAGGAAGTGACAGAAGAGGTGGATGACCCAAGTAAGGGGTTAGCTGAGGGCGCAGGTAAGGTGTCCAGGGGCACGGGCGAGACGGACAAGAAAGGGACGGTAGAGGTAACATTGGGGGACTCAGAGACCAAATTAGAAAGTAAGGAGTTGAAGATAAAACGTTTGCCGTAAATGAGGGGTCACAAAACCATTGGGTGAGCATTTAATGTTGACAACTAAGGAGCGTATCTGGAAGGGAGAATTCGTGGGGATCCTTAAGCTCCTTCACAGGGAAGTCAGGGCAAAAGAAGGGTCCAAAGAGGAGGAATATAAATTGGCAAAAAGGCCTAAGGTGCCTCTGAGGATTGAGGATTGGACGGCGGCGTTCCTTATTTCTGCCAGCGTGTACTGTGAGAAATTCCCTGAAAGGTCGGTGGCCATGGTTAAGTACATTGGCATAATTAGGAAGGCCCAGATTACCGGGGGCGGTTACGCTTTGGGGTGAGCTGGATCTGTGACAGCATACGATGGGGCTAGCTGGGTCAGGGAAGACCATTTATATGGCCAGTGGGCTACCGCTCGTGCATCAGCCCTTTCAGGGGCGCCCTACCCGAGGAGGGATGAGGTGAGTGGGGAGAGGACAGATGGGGCCTGTTGGGACTACAACAAAGGTTTGTGCACCCGGGAGTATTGCAGGTTCCGGCATAAATGCTCAGGGTGTGGTGGCAGGCATGCATTGGTTAAATGTTGGGGGGAGGGCAGAGTCATCAACAGGGGAACCAGCCATCGCAGGCAGGGGGGTTTAGGTCAGGGAATCAGCAGCAGCCCCTCGCTGGTGGGCGAAGGGCTAAGGGGCCTGAGCCAAAGGGCTCATACGCCAGTTAGAGTGGACAACTTGGTGGCAGCCCTGCGAGGATATACGGACCTGGTGGCTGCAGAACGTTTGCGGTTGGGGTTTCTGGAGGGTTACCGACTGGGGTACGATGGACCTAGGACAAGGTGGTGGGCGGACAATTTGAGGTCAGCAAAAGAGCACCCAGACATAGTACAGGACAAACTGGATAAGGAAGTGCATGAGGGCTACATGGTGGGACCCTTTGAGGAGTGGCCTCTGAAAAATGTGATTGTGTCACCCATTGGAGTGGTGCCAAAGAAAGAGCAGGGGCAGTTTTGCCTCATTCAGCATTTGTCGTGGCCTAGTGAATGATTTAATGAGCAGGAGCCACGGTGTCATATTCCTTAGTTGACGTGGCCATGTCACTGGTAGTGACCGCAGACGCAACGGTGATGATGGCAAAGTGCGACATAAAGTCGGCTTTCCGGCTGCTTCCAGTCCATCCAGAGGATTGGGACCTTTTAGGTATCCCATTTAACGGTTACTAGTGCGTGGACAAGGGCATTTCCGATGGGCTGCTCTATGTCTTGTGCACTTTTTGAATGCTTCAGCACTTTCCTGCAATGGTTGTTTTTGGAACGGACAGGTCACCAAGGAGTAACACACTACCTGGATGACTTTTTTTTCGTGGGCACCCCAGACTCCACGGACTGCCAGAAGGCGCTGGACAGGTGCAATGGGATCATGGGGGAATTGGGCATGCCGCTGGCACTGGAAAAAACTATGGGGCCATGTATGGCTCTGTCCTTTTTGGGCATTGAGTTGTACTATGAAGTGATGGAGGCACGCCTTCTGGAGGACAAAAAGCAGCAGATGTTGGGGCTCCTGGTGGCAATGTTGTTGAAACATAAGGTCACGGTGACGGAGATTCAGGTGCTATTGGGCCACCTTAACTTGTCTTGTAGAGTTGTGAGAGTAGGGAGGACGTTTTGTGGGTGACTGGGCAGGGCACTAGCAGGACAGAGACCCCCGCATCATCATGTGCAACTGTCGGCCGGGGTGCGGGAAGACCTGAGATTGTGGCAATTTTTCTTACAGAACTTCAATGGCATCTCCCTGATGCGGGAGGCGGTCATGGTTTGGGATGTGCAAATCCTTTCTGATGAGGCAGGGAGTGAGGGTTTTGGACTGTACTAGCAAGGTAAATGATGTGCAGAGCAGTGGCCTCCTGAGTGGACGGGAGGGGGACGGAGCATAGCCTTTCTGGAGTTCTTCCCTCTGTTGGTAGCGGTCACTCTTTGGGGGAAACAGCTGGCGCACAAAAAGGTAACGTTCAGAATAGACAACATGGCGGTGGTGGAAATTGTGAACGTCAGTCTGCTCGGGATGCACAAGTCTTGAAGTTGCTGAGGGTGTTTGTGTTAGGCTGCTTACGGCATGATATTGCCTTTCGCGCATTGCATGTGCCAGGTGTGGACAATGACATAGCCGATGCTTTGTCTCGTTCACAGTGGGGGAGATTCCGTGGGCTATCCAAGGACGCGAACAGCACCCCGACCAGTATGCCGCAGCAGTTGTGGTACGTAGGCAACACAGGATGTTGCAGCTGGTTTTAGGTTCTCTGGCACAATCTACGAGGGTAGCATATGGGTCAGAATGGGAATAATTTTTGCACTCTGATGCTAAGCGGCGTGATTCTCTGGCGCGCCGGCAGGAGGATGTGATCCAGTTTATCCTGGATCTGATTGAGAGGGGACTTATGAGGGTGACAATAGCGGGTACATTGGCAGGGATTGCTTTCGTGGGGAAGTTGGTGTGGGGTTATGTGCCATCCACGGGGGAAATAGGAACGTGCATGCTGGAAGGGTGGGCCCGGGAATGTGGCTGGGCGTCTCGGGTGAGGAACCCCCTGTCATGGGAACTACTGGAAAGGGTTTTGTAGACTTTGCCGGGGATATGCAAGGACGAGCTAGAAGTGTGCCTTTTCTCTACGTTGATCTTGTGGATTTTTTGGGGAATTTCGGGTTTCGGAACTGTTATGGAGTGAGGTTTCCATTGGGGGGATAGGGTCAGCTTGTGGTTTAAGAAATCTAAGACTGATCAGAGGGGCGGGGGAAGATGGGTTTCTTTACAGACTGCCGTGCCGTTGCTTAATTACCTGTACAGGTGGGGGATGAGGTGGAGTTCCTTGTCACCAGATATGCATGGGTTAGTTTTCAGACATTTCGACGGGCGAGTGGTAAAAGCTTCCCAACTCTTGGCTGCATTGAGGAAGGGGCTGGCCGGGCTGGGGATTGACTGTAAAGGTTTTGGGACGCATTCGTTTAGGATTGGGGCAGCATCAGAAGCGAGCAAATGGGGTTGGGGACGAAGGGACATCATGACCTTGAATAGGTGGTCCTCTGACTGTCACCAGCGTTATGTGCGCAGCGTGTCAGGGTTGTTGTAGCGCGGTCATGTTTATTTCCCTGTGTTCATTCATGTTTCTCGTTTCAGGTTCTGTGATGGATCCCCTCATAAGGGAAATGTCCATATGGATTGTGGGTCATTCTTTTGTGAAGCGGGCTCAGGTCCAGGCCCGCGCCAGCTATTTCGGGGAGAACCTTGGTTTTAATAAAGATATGTTCACTGTGACGGGGTCCATTTATCCAGGCTGGGCATGGACTTGTATTTGTTAGAACGTAGGGAAGTCCTGGCCAGATTGTTGGGAGTGCACAGATGCTGAAGGGGGTTTTCAGAACTAGGAGACAGGGATGGAGTTAGACTTAGGAGGCAGGGGGTGCAGGGAAATGGGGAGGCGGCGTTTCCGCCTGGCGGGCTTGTTGAAAGTTGGCCAGGATTGGCTGTAGTTTTTAGTTAAATGTTGGTAGTTTGTGAGCAGGGAAAGGGTAATCAGGTAGGCTAAGTTTAGATTAGAGGTTTGTTAGTTACAGTTGCACAAAGGCAGGTAGGGATTTGGGTCAAGGAAGGTTAGGATTGGTAAATGCTATATTGTATAGGATTGTGGAATATTATTGTTATGGAATGTTATGTTGTATTTTGCGGGGTGGGGGATTTGATGTGGGGATCTTAGGTGTGGGGGGAACAAGGGGTCAGGTAATTTATGTATAGTGAGGTTTTAGTTTTGGAAGGCAGTTTCCAAGGTTAATAAATCATGATATGCACCTGTTTCAATAAAGCGGCCTTTTACACACACAAAATTTGTCTCGTGCTGGCTTGCCCCCCTCCCTCCCAAGGGGGATTTAGGGGGCAGCCGAGTACAGCGAGGTCTGCCCCCCGGGCAGATTGGGAGGGGGAGGGGCTGGCCGGCGAGCAGCCATTTTGGGTTACTTTGTGCTGCATTGGGATTAGCCCAATTGTAGCCCAATTTTGAGTAATAGCCCAAAGGTATATAGGGCTTTTTTCGTGCTTTCCCAGCCACCATTTTAGGTTTGGTGACCTGGTGGCTGGAAGCTCTGCGCAGAGTACGTTTTCGTCCCCACCCTTCCTCCCTAGTTTTTTCGGGTTTGGGGGTGCTTTTTACCCTCTTTTTGGGGTTTCACCGGAGGTAGTTATTGGAACAGGTTCATAGGGGTTTTGATATGTTATATATTTGTCGCTTGGAACAGGTGCTGGCGGGGTTGTTGAAAGTTGGCCAGGATTGGCTGTAGTTTTTAGTTAAATGTTGGTAGTTTGTGAACAGGAGCAGGTAAAGGGTAATCAGGTAGGCTAAGTTTAGATTAGAGGTTTATTAGTTACAGTTGCACAAAGGCAGGTAGGGATTTGAATCATGGGAGGTTAGGATTGGTAAATGCTATATTGTATAGGATTGTGGAATATTATTGTTATGGAATGTTATGTTGTACTTTGCGGGGTGGGGGATTTGATGTGGGGATCGTAGGGGTGGGCGGGAACAAGGGGTCAGGTAATTTATGTATATTGAGGTTTTAGTTTTGGAAGGCCTTTGCCAAGGTTAATAAACTGTGATATGCACCTGTTTCAATAAAGCGGCCTTTAACACACACAAAATTGGTCTTGTGCTGGCTTGCCCCCCTCCCTTCCAATGAGAGCAGCATGGGGAATGGACAGGGAGTCTGTCGCAGTGTCTGCTGGGAATAGGAAGAGCACAGTAAGTGTGGCGTGGGAGGCGGCCGCAGCTTACGGTAAGTTCTTTTTAAAAAATTGTTATTAACACCTTCCCCCTGCACTCCCCTCCGTGCTTCCCCACCCACGCTCCCTCCACCTGCCCCCACCATTTATTTGTGACAGCTGCCACTGATCATTCACAACTACCTCCCTACAATATGTCAATCTGTTTTAAAGTTCTTAATCAAACCAAATTCACTTTCTACCTCTAATAAGCAAAAATCGATGCATCATTCTAGCGCCGATGGTAGAATATTTGGATGCATGTACTTGATAGTGGGCTAAAGTGAATTTCAACGTTTTTTGGTGTATATTTTAGCGGCGCATGTTTATGAGTTTAAGGTTTTGCTTGCTACCAACTCACTGCTGGGCATGGACATTCTGCTGACGTTATGTGCATACCAGAGACGAGAGAACTGCACCAACAGAAAATGCACATTAGTTCAGTTGAAATGAAGCTAGACCAGCACTTCGTGCCCCAGGGTTAGACTGGGCATTTGGGGCAGCTTCTAGCTCCAGTGGGAGTCTTTGATATTACAGAAGGCACCGCAGATGAGTGGTCGACCCTTTCTTTAGTATGGGTCATGCTGCCACAAAATATGCACTTCCGCAATGTCAAAGGGACACTGCCTCATTTGCATCGTGCCCTGGCCCCATGCAAATGAGCGAACCCTTTACTTTGGCACCAGCACTTTACATCAGACTGGATGCAACTATTAGATGAGGGAGCCCTCTGGGCAGGGACAAGGGGGTCATAGAGACCATCCAGTCACCTCAACATGTAGTTGTAGTCAAAGATTACACCTGCCAGAGGCCATCCAAGCACCTCCCAAATAAGGGTGTAGTCAAAGATTACACCTGCCTGCAAAGGAATCCCTTCCCTTCCTTTGAAAGGAAGGCTGGCCCGCCTTCTGAAGTGAAAGGCGGACTAGCAGCATGAAAAAGCCTGTAACCCCTTTCAGTATTCAGACCCCACAGAATATCGCAATATTTTGATTTGTAAAACAAACTCCACAAAATGTCAATCTTTGTAAAAATGCTGCAATTTCTACAAAAGTGTCTGCAAAAACTGGAGTTTATTATTTTTTTAAAAGAAGCCTGATCGCTCTCTTCTCACTCTGCAGTGCCACTGATCCATTAGGAGAAGGGTGAGTAGCAGGCAGCAGAGCTGTTTACTCCCTCTGTTTCCTTCCTTGTAAATGCGCAGAGCCCCCTTCTGTGCAATTAGCTCGTGGCCCACATCACACGTTTCAGTGTGCCACTGCCACTCCGCACACCATTGGACCTCAGTCGTGCCGCCCCACACTCCTCTGCACTTTGTCACTCCTCTCCCTCCTCCTGCCCCGTAGTGCCAATATCGGCGCGCGCACCATCCCCCCAAGTTACAAGAACCCCATCAAAATAATTGGACAAGACACTTGTTGTTGGGAAAAAGTAGTCGCAGGTTTATTTGCATATCATTGCTAAAACATGGTGGGTTAACTTACAGATGATCCAAGGCAAGCCGCCCCTCGCAGCTTGCCACCTGATAGGCCAAGTAGCCCGCGGCCTTGGCCATGCGGTGCTTAGCGGTTGATGGTGAGAGGGTAGCCCCTCACCTGTCCGGTGAACCATTGGCCACCCTCTAGCCCACTCCCCCCCCTACGAGGGGCGGAGCGTTCAAGCAACCCCCGGTTGTCCAGGTAACCAACCGCCCGTAGGATAACGGGGCGCCGTCGCACCCCCAGGGTCCACCGCACGGATCTCCCAGGGATAATAGGCCTCAGCACCCTTTGTGCTTCTGCATAGGGTACTCCTAAGTACCTTTTGCCTCTGGATCATCATGTAACTCCTCCTGCAACACAAATAACAATTCATTAAATCATAACCCCCCCCTTGACACCCGAGATGTAGGGCAAGCGGCAGGGAGGGCAACATCGAGGGCAGCGAGAACAAAAGAGACTGCTCGGAGGCGTGGAGGAGACATACATACCTTGTCCCCCCACACCCCCTAATAAATCGCGATGACGTCATGGCCATGGCAGCGGCCTCCGGCCGCTGGACCCCTGAGGGCTGGTGCGCCGGCCCTCCTGTGGCACTACGGTGCCTGCCCTCTTATGAGGGTCACCCGCGGCTCCGTGTCGGGCGGCCTGCATAGTGCCAATATCGGCGCGCGCACCACCCCCCCAAGTTACAAGAACCCCATCAAAATAATTGGACAAGACACTTGTTGTTGGGAAAAAGTAGTCGCAGGTTTATTAGCATATCATTGCTAAAACATGGTGGGTTAACTTACAGATGATCCAAGGCAAGCCGCCCCTCGCAGCTTGCCACCTGATAGGCCAAGTAGCCCGCGGCCTTGGCCATGCGGTGCTTAGCGGTTGATGGTGAGAGGGTAGCCCCTCACCTGTCCGGTGAACCATTGGTCCACCCTCTAGCCCACGCCCCCCCCTACGAGGGGCGGAGCGTTCAAGCAACCCCCGGTTGTCCAGGTAACCAACCGCCCGTAGGATAACGGGGCGCCGTCACACCCCCAGGGTCCACCGCACAGATCTCCCAGGGATAATAGGCCTCAGCACCCTTTGTGCTTCTGCATAGGGTACTCCTAAGTACCTTTCGCCTCTGGATCATCATGTAACTCCTCCACAGCCCTGGATGTGGCGACCGTCACAGGCAGGGCCCCCCACCATATCTACCTCCTATATGCAGCCTGAAGAGCTTAGTGCCTCCTGAATGTCCAGAAGAAATAAGTCCATGCCTACATTGGACAGGTGGACGCCTTCTTCGTCCAGGCAACCAGGGGCTTTGGCATGGAGTTCCCCGTGTCGAATAAAACCAAAGGCCATCAGCTCAGCGGATTTACGCATAGCGCAGTTTACTTTTCTTCGCGCCCCTTCCACTGCTTGCCCAGAGCGAGCACCTACCCAACACCGGCGTGGTGTGATTTCCGACCACCAAAGATCACAAGGACCCAATAAGTTGCTGATTTTGACGATGTTTACTTTCATGTCCCTTAAGAGAAATCTTTTCCCTAGGCAAGGTAGGTCGTTCCCTCCGACATGCAGGATGAGCACGTCTGGGGGCTGAGCGTTCCCTTGTAATTCACGTGTTAGCAAACCAAGCACCCCGCTCCATCGTAAGCCAGTGACTCCATGCCAAAGAAACCGAGTTCTGTTAAACCCATGCTTCCACTTTCTCTTTTCTGCCCACTGGGCCAACCTGGAAACCCCCTCGTGTCCCAGCACCCAGACCGTTGTTCCTGGTAAATGAAGAGAAGTTTTGTATGTAACTATTTATTAAACACACCAAATCACACTGGTCAAATTACCACACTTTAAACAAAACAGCAAAACAAAATACAGGTGCATGGCCCCGGGTGCCTCCTTATACAATTTCTGTTTCAAGACCCAATGCCAACATATCTACCATCTCATGTGCTCCCGCCCATTATCTGTTACTGTCTGGTCTTATGTATCTCTTGTAACAGTCAGAAGACCATCTCTCCAACTGCTTGATGCCTTCCACCTGTACCCCTTCTGCAGCTGCAGTCGTGGCTGCGCCTATGCGGAAGGAATGGGAACTGTACTTTTTGCCCACCGTCGAGACACCTGCTGCAGACAAGCATGCGTGCATTACCTGTTCTACCTGGAATTTGGTCAAGGGTGTGCCATCTGCATGTAAGAGGAGGTAACCCAACCCTTGAGGACGAATGGCCAGGTAATCCGACAGGAGGCTTACGGGGCAAAATTTTGGCGCGCCAAGGCTTTGTAGCCACAGTTCAATCCCCCTGCCCCTCTGATCAGTCTTGGATTGGCGCAGAGTAATCTTGAGCGTGTCTCCCAAAACCCGCACATCCGCCAGAGACAATGCTACCCCTGACACGTCATGTTTGGACTTGGCAACCAGCTCAGAGATTCTAAACGCGCCAAAGAAGGCTAGGCTAAAAGCAGAAGCAAACAAGGCAGACTCATGAGAGGACGAAGTGACCTGGGGGAAGCACAGGATCATACTCTGTAGAGTACCAAAGTCAATGGGCGATCTGCTATCAGGCACTTTATGTTCTCCCCTAGCCCATCCTTTCAAAGCTGACCTGGTGACAAAAGCCCTGGTGGGGTCCGCCTGCCCTAACAACTTGGCCTTGTGACTGATAGCCGCTATGTGTCCAGAGATCCACGAATGACTCTTGTTGTTGTCTTTAGCCCACAGGATGAAGGCCTGCACTTTCAATTCTGACGCATCCCCTGCAACTTCCCAGGTACCCACGGTGGCACAACATTTTTTAACACAAGCCTTGTATCTGTTAATCGTGGTCTGTGCCAGGGCCATCTCCCCCAGAGCCCTCATCCTGTTCACCACTTTAGCAGGTACCAGAGGTGCGCAGGGAAAGGGGTGGCTTCCTCTCTCGCTCTCGGCCAGGCTTCTCGGAACCGTTGCCACTGAAAACGAGAGAGAGCGTCAGCGGCGATATTCTTGCTGCCCTGAATGTGTCGCGCCCTGCATTCCACATTGTTATACAAGCAAGCGCGCACCAGCTCCCGCAACAAACACAGAACCAAGGGGCAAGAGGCAGAGTGGGAGTTGATGGCCTGAACCACAGCTAGATTATCCGACCACAGCAGAACCCTTTTGGTAGACAGGATGGTGGGCCAAAGGTGGAAGGCCACCACGATGGGGAAGAGCTCCAAGACTGCAATCTTAGCAGTCACTTTTCTCTTTATCCATGCATTGGGCCACTTCTCTGCGCACCAGTCCCTGTCTAGAATGGCCCCAAATCCGTGCCTGCCGGAAGCGTCCGTGAACAGAGCAAGGTCAGGGCTGCCCGCCCAAGGAGCCCTCCATATCACTGCCCCATTGAAATCACGCAGAAACTCTGCCCATACTGCCAAATCATGTCGAATACCTTTACTGAGCCTCACCATGTGGTGTTTGTTGGAGATGTTAGAAGTGGCCCTAGCAAGTCTTCTGGCAAAGACCCTACCCGCTGGAATTATTCTAGCAGCAAAGTTGAGCAGGCCTAGGATGCCCTGGATACTGCCCAGGGAAGCTTTGTCAAGCCCTACCAGCGCCCGAATCCTGCAAGACAGGTCGTGCACCTTCTCCTCCGGCAATCTGGATTCCCCTGCAATGGTGTCAATCTCGATGCCCAGAAAGGTCAGGATTTGAGCTGGCCCGACTGTCTTACCGGGGGCAAGGGGTATCCCCAAATGGTCCGTCAGGCGGACAAAGTTTTCCAGGGCCCATGCGCACAGCTGCGTCCCGTCACTTCCGATGAACAGAAAGTCATCCAAGTAATGAGTCACTCCTTCCACACCGTATGTGTCTTGGAGTGCCCATTGCAGGAAACAACTGAAAGTTTCAAAGTATGCACAGGACACCGCGCAACCCATGGGCATGCATTTGTCATAGTAAAACATGCCGTCGAGCTTGAAACCTAGCAGGTGATAGCTGCTCGGGTGGACTGGTAGTAACCTGAAAGCTGATTCGATGTCAGCTTTGGCTAACCAGGCCCCTCTGCCCGCTCTCCTGACCAGGTCCAATGCTACATCCAGCGTGGCATAAGACACAGAGCATGCTTCCTCATCCAGCCCGTCATTGACCGAGGTCCCTTTGGGGTAGGAGAGGTGGTGAATCAGCCTAAACGCCCCTGGTTCCTTCTTGGGCACGACCCCCAAGGGAGACACCACAAAGTTCTCTAAAGGTGGGTGCAGGAAAGGACCCCCTACTCTGCCCAGAGCTCTCTCCTTCTCAACCTTTGTTCGTACCACCTCTGGTTGTTCCTTGGCAGATTTCAGGTTATCAGCATCCCTGCTTCCCAACGAACCCGAGTAAGGAATCCTGAAACCTTCGTGGAAACCCGCTAACAGCAAGCGGCTGTCTGTCTCTAAAGGGTAACGCCTTAGTAAAGGAGTAATGTTTTCAAGTATCACAGGAGATCCACCCAGGGCCACCTGCCGGTGTGAACTTGTTGCGGGAGAGGAAGCGACTGGGGTAACAGGGTGCCCAGAAAGCTCGCTGACATGAAAATGCTGAGACACAGGGGGCGTGAGGGGAGGAACCACACCCAGGGAGCTGACGCCTGACTCTAACTTACTGCCCTCCTTTGTTCGCTGGCTAAGCGCTCTGCTTGGATTGGCAAGCTGCCGAGGTCGCGGGGTGTGGCCCCCCGCAGGTGCTGCATGCATGGACAAACTTACATGTTTTCCCCCAGGAGCAAGACCCATTATTGAACAAGCGGCAGGTGCCGGGGGGAGACCGCTTGAAGCCACCTCTGGCACCACCTCCCCTGCGTCCCCCCCGAAAGGAATGTTTTCCTTTGCCCCGAAAAAAGGAAGTACCCCCCGAAGAAGCCTGCCCACTCGTAGCGCCGCTAGCTGGCCCCCCTGGAAGTTGTCCCCGAGCTCCCATGTGCTCCATCCATAGCTGCACTTCCTTCTGATCCCAGTTCATCTCGGGGCACTGAGACATTTTTCTACGGAACTCCCTGTCATAGTTGATCCACCCGTTTCCACCCCATTTCAATGCCTCATTGTGTATGATCCTGGAGTATTGAACAAGGCCTGGGCCCTGCTCGGGAAACCGTTCCATTGTGACAGCCGCTAATATTGAGAAAGCCTCTAGCCAGTTACCAATGTTTTTCTCGGGCCAGGGCTGGTACTTGACCTTTTTATCCTCTTCCTTAACGCCAAACTTCCTAGCATCCAAGCCTTCCTGCCCTAACATGAGAAGGGTGAAAATGTCGATGAACTCCCGTTTCCATATTGCCTCTTTGGCGGGCTGGGGTACCTGCCACGCCAGCGAGCATCGCCCCGAGAGGAGCGGAGCAGTAGTGATCGCGGGAGCAGGAGTAGGGACGGGAGCAGTTGGACTGCTCGGAGGCGTGGAGGAGACATAAATACCTTGTCCCCCCACGCCCCCCAATAAATCGCGATGACGTCATGGCCATGGCAGCGGCCTCCGGCCGCTAGACCCCTGAGGGCTGGTGCGCCGGCCCTCCTGTGGCACTACGGTGCCCGCCCTCTTATGAGGGTCACCTGCGGCTCCGTGTCGGGCGGCCTGCATTTCCTTCGCTGCCCTCTGTCTCCTGTCATCCCTCACTTCCCCCAAATCTCCTATGCCCCAAACCCCTGCTGCCTGTGACCCCTCACTTGCAACCCTCCTAACCCCACTGTCTACAGTGCTCCCTCGTCCCATGACTCACCAGGCCCTTTCATTACCCCCACACTTTTCAGCCTAACATCGCCGCTCCTGTGCACCCCTCATACATTTTCTGCTGCCCTGTGCACTACAGGAAACGCAGAGTGCCTGATGCCAGAGAGAGCAGAGGCTTCATTTTGCAATGTGCACTCTGCGGAACCAGACATCCTCCAGCTCCAGGCACTGTGCTGCCGAAGACTCAGCAAAGTTACAGATTATGAAACAGCACATTCTCCAGCAGTGACAGACCACAGGCTGTGCAGTATTTTTAGGAAGGGAACATTTTTTGTCTACTGCAACAATACAACAAATGTTGAGTTAAGGGTTGCAAATTGTGTTTGCCAACCAAAGCCACAACATCTCGGTGAGTCTTTAATGTTCTGTTCCCAGTGCAGTCACAGATTCTTACCTCCACTGAGAATAGCACATTTGTTGTGGTGGAGCACAGCGCCACAGGCTGCACCCAGCACACTCACTAAAAGTCAGTGGGCAGTGTGCCTCATATGTAAGAAGGCCCCAGGTTGTTAGTAGAAAGTCCAGGAAGTCAAGAACTGGAGAAATGATTAGCCTGATGGCATGGATGCATTGGTAACTTTACTAAGAACAGGCAACGTCTGATGTCCGCAGCTGTAATACGAAACAGTGTTTGTATTACCTACCTGCTGTGGTTCAATGTACCAGACACAGTGTCAACACATGTTTCAATTACATTTTTATTGTATGTAAATAGAGTCAGAGGTGTGAAGAATGAGGCAAGTTGTTGATACAGAAAAGTCCTCTTCATGGCAATGGATGTGCACCATAGCCCTGAGTACCCAACTGTACTGCTGTCTGGATCATCAGTGCTGCTTTTTATTGTCATAGGCAAAAACAAATCATGTGTGTGGGCCAATGACATCGGCCTGTCTCACGGATTGAGGTCTTGTTCGACCTGGAGAGGTGCCCAAAGCACCACCCTCATAGCGTTCGAAGGTTACTACTTTCACCAGCAGTTAAGAAACGCAAGCGAGGTGGTGGCAGTGTATCAACTAGTAATCAGTAGGAGGGAGGTCCTTTTTAGGTCGAACCTTAGTGCAGCGCCCATGCGCTGCTCTAAGGAGAGGGCCTCTTGGAACTGACCAGCACTTTTCACAAGCTCGTGCTTGTGGCTGTTTTTCCTGCAATATTTGGATTGGCGTTTGCGTGCGTCTTTAAAAAAAGACAGCGCGCAATTGGGCAAAGGCGGGCGCATGCCCCGCCTTTTTCAGTCAATGTAACCGCCCATGGCCTAAGGCTTGGTTTTTGAGTGGTTAATCACCTATCCTCCTCTGCTTCTGTCTTTTTCTCACAACTCCTTTACTCTTCTCATATTTGTCTTCTGTGCGTGGATGTAGGTTAAGGCAGCCCATTGGGCACAGTGCCTGCCTGCCTAGGTGCCTTCCCTCGATGTGTCTGAATCCCATTCGAGCCTCTCCCACCTTCATCCTTCCGAGGTCCAAGTTATCTGGTCTGTTTAACAGGGTAAAAAGTAGCCATTATTATTGGGGTTTTTCGAAAGTGCCTGCACTGTATGGCAATTATATGGTACCTACTAACCTTGAACCTTGTGATGCTATATGTGTTCGTGCATGTATAGCAGTGCCAAGTTATTAGTTCTTTTTAGCACCATTGTACTGATAGCTCTGCTCATTAAGTATTGGTAGATCCCAATATCTGTGCAGGTCACCATGTATTGCTGTATAATGTCGTAATCGAGAACGTGTTTTCCCTAGAGATGTCTTCCTTGTGCCTGCACTACATGTAGTTCAGCTTTAGGTTGTTCTGTGATTACATTTGTTTTTGACCAATATTGGAGCCTCGCGTCATAGCTACATTTATAACAGCTACCTCATTTTCCTGCACTATATATACAACCCTTGAGGCACTGTCCAGGGTTCTTTTCCACCTTAGAAACAAAAAAGGGCAAATAATATTCAACAGGTAAATCTGTCCCAACACCTTGTTTCCCCTATCGCATTGATGCTCGGAAAGTGCAAATCTGCAATTTCACTGGGCCCCATTTATTCAACAGTTGTTACATACGTTTGTATTTTCTTAAGTCGCTCTAAATGTTTTGGTTTTAATGTGCATTTCCACCCTGGAGAAGTAAACCATATTTTGTGGTTGTCATTGAAGCTTTTTATACAATGTGTGATACTATGCACATTACTGTTCCTAACGGCTTCAAATGTTAACCAAAGTGGAACCCGAGAGGGGCTGTGATAAGCCCAGGATCATGTAAATGAGTCTCACTGGGGACCTGGGCTACAACCCGAGTGTAATGTTGTACCAGCTGAGAATTTAGCCAGTTTGACCATGTCTTCTCGATTTGCTTCAAACAGGTTTGAGCACAGATGTTGAAGATTTGAAATTCATGAGTAAAATTTCTTAAGGTGGATCCTAGATTTTTGTGCCATAGTTATAGCTATTTTGGGAGACCTACACAGGTTCATGAGAAACATAGATAAGGTGCCTGAAAGAGGTGCCTTGGTGCTGTTGACTTGTTAGGGGCAGGTGTTGGGGGAATCCTCCTTTCACCTGCGGGGTGGGGCCACAAGCATGAGGATCTTTCATCACCATATTTACACGCCTTACCCTTCATTTGTTACGGCCCGGGGCTTTAACCCAGTGTGGTGTAGGAACAATGGCATATACAGTAGTGGTTAAAAGTCTGTCCCTTGTAGGTTCATGGTTTTTGTGTGGGGTGGGGTCTGTTTTGACATTCGGTGTTATCACTGCAGCCATTTTATAAAACAGTTGGCACTTGTTTTGGCTATCTGCCAGTCAGCTCCTCGATCAGCAGCGCTTTGCATGCTGGGATATATATGCTCACACTGCCCAAGCTGCTCTACAGCAGAGCTTAAATATTTGGCAAAGCCATTAGCTCTGGCTAAACACTTAAAAGGTGGTGAAGCCAATGACACCTTAAGTATATAACCCCGACTTCGCAAAGGGCCTGGACTTCAAAGCCAATAGCTCTGGCTAAACACTTATAAGGTCAAAAAGGCGAGACCTATTAGCTATGCCAATGCTTGTTAACCTGTGTCACTGGAGTGAGGCCTACAGACTTACTCACTTTTTAAAGTTATACTGCTATGTGCTTAACTTGCTCTGTGGCCTACATCCGTTAGATGTGAAGTGCTGCACAGCACAGGAGTGGTGGATGTATGTGTGCTTGGAAAATGTACAATACAGGGATAGGTCAATGCTGTGCAGTGCATGCATGGCAGGTGCAGGTACTGGGTGTATGTATATGTACCCGCGAAGAGTAGAGTACATGAAGGATGTAGTGGTGTGCTGTGCAGTGCGTGCATGGTGAGTGCAGTACTGGGTGTATGTGTACTTCCGAGGAGTACAGTCCATGAAGGATATATAATTGTACAGCATGCTCGTGGTGAATGTGTGTGCTGAGTGTACTTGTGCCTGCAAGTAGCACAATACTGAGTTATACACATGATACAGTGCTGGGCAGCACAAGCATAGGGGGTTGTGTGTTGATAGAATGGGTGCCTGTGATGGCACTATATACTGAGGAAGCAGTGCTGGAGAGTGTGTGTACTGTGTACATGCCACTCGATGTATGTATGCCTGTGGATGGTACAATATATGGTGGACCCTAGATTCCATTTTGGGAGACCCAGCAATGCATGGTGACAGCATGAGGAGGTAGAGGAATCCCCCCGAAAGATTTGTGTACTGCTGAATTCCTGTGTGCTGGGTGGTACAGACTGGGCAGGGGAGAGTGAGGCTCACCCAGTACACTTCAAAAGGTGCTTTTTGATTGAGTGAGAGATCACAAAGAATGGGCCCTGACATTTCTCAGGAAGGAGATGAGGCTGATAAGGGAATCATAAAATGGAGGGCTCGGAGAACAAGATTAACCTTGTGATTCACATATCACTGTAGGTGTCATCCAGGTGTGATCTCTAGTCACTCCCATGGTCTGCGTTGTTGGGACTATCAGTTTCGGAATCTCTCCTGCTGTGACAGACAGCTATTCAAGAAGAAGAGGGAAAGGAGAAGGATGTACTTCAAAAGAAACAGAACCACAACATAAAACTCCAAATACCCAGACCCTAAATCACATTTGTTGTCTGGAACTGGACTACAAAAAAAGAGTTTGAAACACAAAAAATGGTAATCTGCCAAACAGTCAAATGGGCTGTGTGAGGAGGGGAAGCTCTGCAAGGCTTCTGCCAGTGACCAGGACTGAGGGCCAAGGCTTGCTAGTCTACCTGCTGGGTGAGGAGGCATCACCAATGGAAACTAAGAGTGGCTACCCTGGAGCCTGAAGTACCAAAGCCTGCCTGCTTGCTAAGACCAGTGTGCCATGTACAGAAGAGCAGAGTGTTGGCGAGAACAAGGTCCAGTGGGGAGCCCTGTAGAGGGGACTCCCGGTGTGAGGGCTCATGCACTCACCTGATACCAACCGCGGAGATGATACTGCAGCTGATTCTGGACCTTCTATCCCTCTTGGGACCACACTAGATCAAGAGACCAAACTCCTTAGATCACGCACGGCCCCTGGGGGAAACAGGGGTTGGGCTAATATAAGGAAAAAGAGACTTGTGGAACTTGATTTGCTCAATGGCTCTGCGACACTATGTAACACAATTTGTCACTTCTGAGACCTTCTGTGTTTGTAAGGAAGATGTGCACTGGACCAGAACCTCTGCTTTAGGGAAGACGCAATACACTGGAAATAACAAAAGGAGGCAGTTCTTACTGGTGAACTAAAAGGCCTCAATATAACATGAACATACTTTGACATCAGTAACATACACTTACAGGTTTCATCAGCAACACAGCATGGCAGCAGAATAATCAAGATCATAGATTGGAGTTTCTAACACTCCCAGGAATCAGATTGAAATACAGATTGGAGTACCTGCATTCCCAGGGATGAACTCTGAAAACAGATTGGAGTTACTGGATTAAACTGGGAACACAGATCTCGGTACAAGGTTCATACGTATATCACACACTCTGAAGTGCTTTCTCTTGGTACTACTGTTCATCAGAGAAACACTGAGCTAAAGACTTATGTTCTTGCACAATCACAGTTCAAGCTGCAAGATTGCAAGAAGAGTAGCATGAACACACAAGATGCGCTGGAGGGAATCATGGTGAAAGCATGGAGAAAAAGTCTATAGTGTTTAAAGGCGCTGATACTCGGTCTAGCTAACTATTACAGAAGGATTAGCGCACACTAACCCGATATGAAGTATTTAGCCTTGTTTTTCCCCTTAAAGAAGATCTTGAGGCTTTGACTCAGGGAGTCGCAGGGGAACTGCTGAAGCTGTGCAGGGGCATGAGATGAAGGAGGAGTCAAGGGAGCTGGAGCCACAGGAACCACCGGTTCAACTGGACTTGAAGGAGACTAGAGCTCTTCTTGGTTCCAGCTGGATTCTTCAGGTGAGTGTGACGGGTGAGGCTTGTTCAGCAGGGAGTGAGGCCAAGACACAACACAGGTTCGAGCGTGGTGTGCATACCCTCTTGAAGGCTCAAAGAATGTAGCGAGTTCACATGGGGTATGTGGGGCACATGTCTGCCAGGAAGGTTCTCAATGACCCTTGAAGGAAACACATGTTAGTACAGTCGCTTTGACCTTAGAAGAAGGGCAGGTGCAACTTGACGGTTGGAACCAATTAACCAGGAAATGAATGTATTGTTTTTGCTTGAATGTGCATAATGGAAAACAACTCCACGGCCCTAGTAACAGCAGTTGAAGGTACTCTATTGGTTCATGGGATTCTGGGGGAATCTTGCAGAGACGCAAGGGAAAACCACACCAAGGCCCTAGTAACAGCAGGTGTAAAGTACTCCATTGGTTCACAGGTTCTAGGGGACTCTTGCATGGACTCTGAGCCACAGTTTCTGAGCCACAGTTTCAAGCAGTATGTTCCAGCTAGGAAACTCTGATCAGCTACTGCCAACCTATTGGTACAGCCCAGATTTAAAAAACACAATGGGGCAGAAAGGACATTGTGATGGAAGCAACCAAAATATGAAATACACTCCCTTTGGGTATAAAAAATGAACCCAATCTTTTGTCTTTTAGAAACGCTGTAAAGACCTGGTTGTTTAAATCAGGGTAACCCTTCTGGCAGTCTTTGTCTACACTCGCAGATTAAACAAACAGCGCTTAGAAGCCTCGAGGCATTCATGCTATATAAATAAAATTAACATAACATAACTCAAGGGCAATGGAATCACAGGCTTTGGGGAACATCAGTCATGGTATCATAGCGTGGCATTAAAAGCCGCAGGGGTAATACAACATCAGCCCTTCGTGATAGGCCCATTAGACAGAGGGCACATGAGGAGGTCATGACTGAGTGGGAAAATCCCATATGCCAGGAGAGGTCCACTGTGAAGATATCTGCAGAAAAGATTGCCATACAGTATGAGGCGGAAGCCTGCACAGCACTGTTATGGTGACCCCATGTGCTAGGAGGGGCCACCATGGCAAAGACTGCCTTGTGGGTAAAGACTGAAGTCTGTGCAACACCTTTGTGGTGACCCCATATGCAAGAAGCTGCCGCAGTGGTAAAGACTGCCACGCGGTAAGGACCGAGGCCTTGTATTGCAGCTGTGTGGCAACCCCATATGATAGGAAGGAATGCCGGAAGTTCTTGTGCAGCGTTGGTCCGGTAGGAACCCATGAACTGTAAGGAGTGGGGATCTGTAGGTCACCGGGAGCAATGAGGACTGCGACTGACCTGACCCTGTAGAACGAGTGAGGACGGCGTGGGGGATATCTCCACTCAGGCTTGGGATTGAGCACAGGAGCATTAAAATCACGCCTCTCACCCTTGTGGGACCATGGAAACTTACCCCGCAGGAACAGTGCTGAAAAACCTCTGATCGCTATAAGGGAGAGAAAGAAAGCCTGTGTCTGCCAAATGCAGTGGTTCAGTCTGCGTGTATTTGACTCACCTGTTTGTGACAAGAGTTTCTGTGAGTGCCCGCAGACAAGCGCACTCCAAGATTCTGCACACTTCACTCCTGCCAGAACGGGTAAAACTTGATACAAGCCTACTGGCATTGAGGGGACTCATTGCTGAAAGAGCTGCGGTGCTAACGCACTTTTGACTTGACGTTAAGGGTCAGAGTGGAATCTTAAGATACAGCCTGCTAGTTGAGCATTCCTTGGATGTGGACAACAGTGAATGGGGAATAATCCCATCGCTCTGAGAATAAAGAGGAGTATAGGTAATTGTCATTGGAACACTAAAGTCCACACCTCAAGGAAAAATGTGTTATTTTTTAAGAATGTCTAATTCTTCCTTTGCTTTGAATGAGTAGAGTTAGAAATAAAATACTTCTCTTTTCTGTAAAAGTGAGTATTTGGCTGGACATTCATTTATTGCTTCTGCGGTGCACTCTTCGAATTGTGAACCAATGTCCACTGTGTCTAAACCTCCCCCCCCAGTGAGTCTTGGATTGCTCGCTCATGTCTACAAGTGCAGAAGAGGTCCCTAGTAGATCAGGCCCTGGACATCAGGAGTGAAAGGCATCAACCTCCATGGTTGGGCACAGTAGCCCCTGCATGCAGGGCCAGACAGGGAACAGACCCCGGCCCTGGCAAACTGCTAAACTGGCCCCCATGGGGTGAGGGGGAGTGCAGCCGAGCAGTTTGCGAGGGCTGGTTTTGGCCGAATTTGTTACAGGGTGACAATATTTCAGACCCTCGGTAATAAAAACGGACCCACAGGAGCCCAAAACTGGCCCCCACCATAGTGGCCCACCGGGGAAACGTCCAGTGCCCGCTATGGCCAGTTCGGCCCTGCCTGCATGCCCTGTGGCCTTCTGAAAGGGGTTTGACACAGGTGGTGCTTAAAATGTCTGCATTGGTAGAGGACTGTACGGTGTTTAATTGATCTGTATTTATTTTCTACTGCATATTATGCATGCTTTCCCCAATCTGTTTCTTGCTATTACGTTGAAATGATCTATGTATTTTTTAATCTTCATCATTCACAAAACATGTCAGTTAAAGCACATTGAAGATGCCTAAAATGTTTCTATCAATCCTCGACGTGTTCGAGAGATGAGCTCTTTGGCTGATTTACTCTTTCTTGGAAACATTAGAGCTAAAATCTGAACAACCAATGTTGTAATTGAGTATATATAACAACTGCTGTTTTTTTCTTTTTAAATTTATTCAAGGGTTGTTGATAAATTACTTCATGTGGAGTTTGTATAGTGCATAACTTAAAATTTAGAATCTTTAGTTTGTACTGAATATTTTGAAAAAACAGACTTTGCAAACACTGCACCTCTCAGATTGTGGCATTCGTTGATATCCTCTGACATCTACCTTTCATCAACTGGAAGCACATTTGATGTGCAACTGTTATTCATTGAGAATGAAAAACTAAATATTTGTGCAGTATATAGCGTCAACCTTACTTCCTAGATAAGTATTTTGATAGTCATCTAAAAAAGAGGTAAGCGGTTAGTTTGAACATGATCTGCTACGCTTAAATCCAAGCTGGCCTTTGTGTAATTTCAGATGCTCTACAACGCGTCCCTTGGTAAAGGACTCTAGCTCTCTCCTAAGTAACGTTGGAACATACTTGTCTCTATAGGACTTGGTCATCTGCATTTTGGTATGAAAGATGTCTATGATAAGTCAGTCTTCACTTAGAAAATTTGATAAATCTTGGGCCCATAAAGAATCTATATTTGAATACCATCTGCTCCTTAGTGCTTTATATGCAACAGGTACTTTAATATATTGCCTCAAATTATAGGCAGTAAGTAAAATTTGAATTATAGTAAAATCTGAAAGCTCCAACATAGGTTTGCTCTCAAAAGTGAAGAAGATTACTTTATAAATATATGTACAAGCATTGAGACTTTCTGGTTTTGCATATGCTGATACACTCTCATATGGTACTTTGTTTCAGATAATAGTTTCCCTGAAGAAGAGCTCACATGAGCATGAAATGCATTTCGATGCTTATGTCTTTATGTTCACAATGGGTACTCCATGAAAACACTACTTCTCTTGAAAAGAAAAAGAAAGCAATAAAGACGAACTGTTTTTGAGAAACTTATGAACTGAACATTAATAAAAACAATACAAGTATTTTAGAAGCTCAATTAAGAAATAAGGGATCAATATTATATAAAGAAACCTACCAAGACAACATCTATACCTAAAGAAAGCACTGTGCCAGACATCGAAAGAGTGCATGGGTGCTTCTGGGATGGGTATCCCCAGACTCTGTCCTATCAAACTGATTCTGATACTAGGGATTGGGATTAGCTTTGTATTGTTCAATACACACTTACCTGTAAGATTTCTACAAAGTCCCCCAATAGTGAGTGATTACTCTTAGCTCTTTGCCTATGGCTTTCGATAGGGAGACCCTACAATGGAGAATCTTACTCAGAAAAGGATTCGGCTCCCAAACTGGCCCTTCTATCTGGGAGCATAATTAGATAATTACAAGACGAGAAACACAAACTTTGGTCTGGCTGGTAATTTGTAAATTAACGAGTGATCAAGCCAGCATCATTATCATAAAACATACATGTTGGGCTTAAGTGCATGGAAAACACATGGGACGTGATTCACAAAGTGCCTCCGCACTGGTGGTGGTGGCCCCTCAGTCATGGGGGAGTCTTCGGGCTCAGGGTGGAATCCCCGCAATGAGAATTCTTATTGAGGAGATTCTACCCTCAGTGTATAGACTCCCCCATGACTGCGGGGTCACTTTGTGAATCAAGCCCATGGTTTTTAATGGATAACCATACAATAATATGTAATGGAGGGGCTGATCACTTTGCTTCATTTTTAATAAAGGGTTTAGCTATCATTACTGCAGCATGTGTGCTTTAACAAGAGCCCAATAAAAGCAAATACAAGGAGATGGTGGACGGAGCGCTGAAACTTTTCAGACACTCACCTCCAGTTACAGATCTGGGTTGAATCCATTGTCGTTCTTTAGCTCACTTCGCCACCCCAGTTCCGACACAGCTATATGCAAATCAGTGTTGACCACGTGCCTCATGGGAACAGTCCAGACCAAACTGCCAAGCCAGGTCCTCCTTGGACCAGAAACAAGCATCCTGGGACGGGTATTGGGGCAACACCCCTAACCCTGTGCCTCATGGGAACAAGAGCCTAAGTGTACTCCAACCTAAATATGGCAGTATTTTACTACTCACGCGTGTATCAGAGGGGCCTGTTTTCATGCTTACATTTGAGTTCATGCTGTGCTATGCCATTGCTTTAAATAGTAGTGCAGATGCTACCATTTTTTAGTCTATGTAAAGATATTAAAGGTGAATGCTGTCACTGTACGTTTTGTTAGATTGTTTATTCCCCTATTTCAAAAAGATTTCAAAGGACCTATTGGTCTTTATTCAAATGAAGAATCTGTCGTTCATTTTTGGACCTTGCTTTCTGAAGTTTTTCTGAATAAGCTCTTTCAGTTGAGCCTTTTGTAGTGACTATTACTTTCAGGGAATTGTAGCAATGATTATGCTTCAAAACTATTGCAGATAATACATGCATTAATGGTAAATATTTAGTATATTATGTCCAATATAAATATTAAGGGGGATATTCTCAAGAACGTGTGATAATTATCGCAAAATTAGCGTAACGCAACTTTTCACATCGCAGTGTATCGCGGGCAAATAAAGCTGTGTTAACATTGTATTATCAACACAGCAGTACCAAGCTATAGTCTCACGATAACGCGTCAAATGATTGCGTTCAAATTAACGCGATGCCTAAAAAATGCAAAACGTGAAAATAGCGGCAATGTCCCGAACCGCGATACAAAAATCAGTGATAACCAGCGACAGGCCTGCAATTCCCATGCGTCATGTGGGAAAATGCACCATAAAAGCAGAGAAAAATACTGTGAGATGACAATGTACAAGTACAACCTCACATCTGTGATGTAGTACAAATGTCCACTGTCCCGCATCAAATAGGCATCTCCTCAGAAACAGTCACAATGTACATTGTCATGCAGTCTGTATGTAAACTTTGCAAATGCATAAACATACAGGGATCACACTGTGAAACTGCATCTCCCCTTTCCGTTGCAGAGAACAATCAACACCTCCTGCAGAGCAAACCCTACATCACGTCAGTGATGATGGCGACGACCCCCAGGACACCGACTACAACAAACTCCAACGGTTCATTAACAATCTCCGCACCCCACCTCCAGTAGCAGGGCAGCCCAGCACCATCGAGGTGAGCACACCCCCTGCACAGACCACACAGCAGGAAGCACCCACCACAATGTCTGGCTCCCAGCCCCTCACCGAAGAACAAATGGCGTTCCAGCGCAGTGTTTTAGACCACCAGAAGGAGCTGGCTAAAAAGGTGCGGGTGAGGTTCGACCTCATGACAGCCAAACTAGAGGCCATACGTGGGTGTCCAAGTCCCATCAGGGACCACTTACACTCCCTAACGGACACTCACAGTCCACCCCATGCCTTCCAACAATCCATGGCTGGCGTTGCTGGAGTCAAGACTCGGAGACAACAACAACTGTCTAGTCAGAGTGGCTACAGCGATGTCATCCGTGAATTGGGAAACATAAGGAGGATCATGAAGAACATGGAGGGGATGCAGGCGCAAAGAATGGCTACCACGGCTGCACACAAGAAAGCTGTAGATAAGCTCTTCCATGCCCTGCAGATCCTCATCATGGGATTGATGCCACAAGACATTGCGCAGATGAATGTTTCTGCTACTTCTACATCCACGTCTCCGGCTCCTGATGTGTCAGTGTCACACAGTGCTGAAGACCAAACACCACCACCTGCATGTGAGGCACATGAAACATCAGAGGACGAAGATGAGGATGAATCTGCCTTAGTGGTAAGGAGGAAGCAGTAGTACTGATCTCCGCCATATGGCCTGTTACTGCTTGGTGCTGCCCTCTACATCATGCCCTGGAATAACACCTTCCACTGTCCCCCGATACACTCTGCATTACTAACCTTGGTCCTCAACATGGGCTGCCATATTTTGTTTGCTTAACAATGACACGGCAATCAGCCTGCGGACTGGACTCTTCCCCTTCCGAGTAACTTGTCAATCCCAAAAGGACTCTGGCTGGCCCTCAACGGGGCAACATTGTGAAGTGTTGTCTGCATGGTCCAGTACTGTCACACGGTTAGCTTCCTTCCTCGGGATCTGGACGTGAAGATACAATGAACCCACCTCTCGATACCTTCAACTCTGACTTTACACTACAGAGTACTGAAGTGATCAAGTGGGGGGAAGGGAAATTAGGAAGGGAACAGCTGGGAAGGAGATCTGTAAGGGAAAAGGTTAGTAATCACCTTAATAATGCAATTAACCAAGAGTTAAACAAATCTCTTGGGCAGTTAGATGCTTCTTCGCAGATATGCTTTCATAAGAAACAAAATAGGCACATCCATGAAAGTATTTAGAATGAACTCTCACTGTCACACCAACTGAAATACGTTGACAACACGTATAAGGAGACAAATTGACTCTTTTTATGATTATTCTTAACCATTCACTACATTAATGAATCTCAATATCAATGTGTTAAAGTAATATTCAAATGTGCACTTAATCAAAACAAACAAGGTTGTCAGCACCTGTATGACAAAAAACAAACATAGATAATGCTATCTTAATCAGGGAGTAAAGACCGTGAGAAGTCACTGTGCTAATAAGTATTTACTTAATCAAATCCTTATGAAGTTGCGCTGAGTCTAAAGCAACTCCGTTATTTAATATGCTGCTGGTTCTTACCTTCAGAGTGCAACCTACTCTGATCTCATGTAGAATGCAGCAGAGAGCAGTCTATAAGCTGAGGAAAACTGCAGAAGCCGGCGAGAGCCTTCAGCTAACCATGAAGATCAAGCGCGAATGACGGCCTGCCAAGAACCCGACTGACAAGCTGCAACGAAGATCCACAGGCACCAGACCGGAAACCACAAGGTGCCAACAACAAACCTGAATCCAAACTGATAGTGAGAGCTACGTGTGCAAAGCAAAACCGGAGCAGAGATTAAAAGCTCCATGCTCTGGAAGATGCCAAGAATAGTGAGCACAGGGGAAAGGGCGTGGCAGATGACAAAGACGCTGCCACGCTTGTCATGCACGTTCTATGTCTGGTGGGATTTGTAGTTTCTGGATCCTATCTCAATGCTCCTGTAAGACAATGAAAGAGTATGAGGACCCCCTGTGCAAAGAATACACAGGGAGATAACATGTGGGAGACAGGGTGTTAAAGGCAGCTAAATGACAGATAAATCACCTACCATGGAAACAGCATAGCCACCAACGAGTGATGGAAGCTGCTGTATGCGCTTTACCACAACGTGTCTTTGCACACAGTGGTATGGGAACACGTGTTACAGGGATGTGTGAAGTGATTGGGGCGGGCCCTAGACCGCGTGCCACCCTAATCCTGACAGCTTCAACACTCCACTGAACGTGAATAATACATACCAAGACACAAAGCGTGTCATGTCTATGATTAATCAAGTATGAAAGCATGGACGAATGTAGGGGCAGTGATTCCCCCTTATGTCCATGTTGCTCATGTTGTGGGATTTGAGTCACAGGGTGCATCCCTGCATCATGGTGGTACATATTTGACCCCAAAAGAAGGCCTGTTGTCAATTGTAGGTCACAAATGACAGCCTATATGTAATGATTTGGGACACATGTGAAACACTGATGAGTGGGATTCCGTACTATCTTTGACACACAGAAATTGCATTTAGAAAACGTGACACCCCAAACAGCCTCTCTGTACAGAGGTGACACACCCACCATCTATTTTCAATTTTTGAGATTGTTAGCACTACATGTTGCACTTATACTTGTCAGAGTGATGTACTTGTACAGAGGAGTGACATGCACTGAGGGAATGTGTGTTGGAATGAATTTATTTGCACATGCTGTGCCTGTGGTAATTTTGTACTGTCCCATGATTGCTAAGGACCGTCACAATGTGACGTGCTCATGTGAAGAAATTGTCACTGATGGTGTTCCTACGGGCTATGCCTGCTGTAGCTGCAGTGGGGTGTGGTCCACCTGCCTCATCTTCCTCATCATCGTCCAGTGCATCTGGCAATTGTATGCATGGGGCATTGGTGCATACACATATGTTGTGCAACACACAACATGCAAAGATCATCTTGCACACTATGTCTGGTCTGTACAGGAGCCTTCCACCTGTGATGTCCAAGCACCTGAAACGTGATTTCAACATGCCAAATGTGCATTCCACAATGCCCCTGGTGCGTTTGTGGGCCAAATTGTACTGCCTCTGGGCCTGTGTGTTCGGGGCTCGGAGGGGTGTCATCATCCAAGGGCAGAGTGCATATCCTTGGTCATCTCGGACAGTGCACAGAGACATGAGTCAATATTTGGTTCTGCATGATGTGATGGCAGGCTCACTGGTTCATTGGTGTGTGATATGTGTGACTTAGTGATTACTGTTTGACATGTACTGCTTGTAGCAAATAAGCGGCATCAATGTGTATGACGTAGCCTCACTGCTGCTCCTCCCTCCCCCGAGCCTTTTTACTAGTGTGCGCAACGCAGTTGCATCACTTGCACTCCTACGGCACACCATTGTCATGCCTGTCCGTGCATGTCCACAAGTCTGACAACAACACTGTGATGTTGTGCGTTGAAGGTGTGCAGCCACGTGTGTATAGGCCTATGGTAAGGATAGATGTAGAGTTCATGGCTGGCTGAACTTGCGATGCATTTGAGGGTAGACCTTTGGCTTATGCTGCGGTAATAGCGACCCACACACAACAGTTGGCATGTATGATCCCGGACCCCGAGCGGGCTTGCGCTCCTTAATTTATCACTCCGGGAGCATGCTACATTGCAACATTGTCCATTGCGGGATCGGTGGCACCAACACTACAACAGAGACACACGCATTAATTACTTCCTTGGCAAGGCCAAAACTTAACCATGCCCAGTGCCCCGGGGTGATCATCCACACCCCTATGCTGGACTGTCATATGCCAGCCCACTCAGCTTACGCTTAAAGGGGGTACGACACAGCTACATGTCCCATGTCTTCCCTACTTCCTGAGGTGACATGGTTGCATCCACTGTCCACTGCACTCCAAACAACAGCAGTGTATGTCAACATGGACCTGTCTGTGTTCTGCATACTGCAGTCTGGACAGCACATCCACGCCACATTTGGCATTGTGTATATTCTCATTCATGGGTCACTTGCCTCCTTCGCACATGCCTGGCTCCCACCTCTCCCCACATTCTGCTATTGTGCGTCTGAGGTGCCATGCCGTTGATGGCTTGTGTACATGGCTAGCCCAGGTTACCACAGTAAGTTGTGCTATTGTGTCTGGTAGGTGGGCATGTTGTTTGGCATGTTGTATGTGAATTAGTAACATGTGCATTCCCAAAGTTGGGAGTTGCATGATTGTCGATTTGTGGTGTGTGGTGTGTTCATTTGATACTTACCAACGAGCAGTGCATTTCCGTAGGTGCCTGCCTCAAAGCAATGGTTGATGATGGGCTGTTGGAGGATGAAGGAATCATGCACACTGCCTGGATAGTTGGTGACGACATTGGTGAAGAGTCCCCCGTGGTCCACTATTGCCTGAACATTGATGGAATGTGTGTGCTTTCTGCTGCGGTAATTGTGTGCAGTGTTGGCAGGTGGCACACGTAGGACATGTGTGCAGTCAGTATCCCCGAACACGTGCAGGAAGCCAGCTATGACGTAGAAGCCTTGCTAGGTCTCTAGCTGTTCCTACACAGTGTGGGGGAAGTGAAGGTGCTGGGGTACCAAGCTGATGATGGCATCCAAGACAGTTGAGATGAACTTTGATATGGCTGGCTGTGAGACTCCTCTGACTCTGGCGGTTGTTGGTTTAAAGGTACCAGAGGCCAACAGGTGCAGCACAGCCAGTAGCTTTGTCTGCGGAGGGATGTTGGTTGTAAGCTGTGTTGGTACCGTCAGCCTGTGGGCAATGATGGTCAGGATGTGGAGGATGGTTGTCATTTTGAGCCTGTAGTGGGCAATGACATCCTCTGGTGCTAGGTCTGAGAGGCTGGTGCATTTTCGGAAGGTCCGCTGTCTCTGTCTGCGCTGCCACCGATGACATCCGTGCCCTGCTTGACAACAGAGAAACAGCGGCCCTCATCCTCCTAGACCTCTCCGCGGCATTCAACACTGTCTGCCACCGCACCCTAGTGCAACGCCTCAGGAACGTCGGAATCCAGGAGAAGGCACTGGAATGGATCATCTCCTTCCTCGCTGGAAGAACACAGAGAGTCCGCCTACCCCCGTTCAGGTCAGAGGCCACCGAAGTCATCTGCGGCGTTCCTCAAGGCTCCTCGCTCAGCCCCACCCTCTTCAATGTCTACATGAGCCCCCTCGCGGCCATCGCACGCCAACACAACCTCAACATCATCTCCTACGCCGATGACACACAGCTGATCCTCTCCCTGACCAACGACCCCGCCACCGCCAGAGCCGACCTACACGAAGGGATGAAACACGTAGCCGAATGGATGATGACTAGCCGCCTGAAACTGAACTCAGACAAGACGGAAGTTCTCATCCTGGGCTCCTCGCCCTCCGCCTGGGACGACTCCTGGTGGCCACCCGCCCTGGGCTCCGCACCCAAACCAACAGACCACGCACGCAACCTGGGCTTCATCCTGGACTCCTCCCTCTCCATGACCAGACAAGTCAACGCCGTCTCCTCGTCTTGTTTCAACATCCTGCGCATGCTACGTAAGATCTTCCGGTGGATCCCCACCGAGACCAGGAAGACGGTCACCCAGGCCCTCGTCACCAGCCGTCTGGACTACGGCAACGCCCTCTACGCCGGAACCACCGCCAAGCTCCAGAAGAGACTCCAGCGAATCCAGAACGCCTCAGCAAGACTCATCCTCGACATCCCCAGACGAAGCCACATCTCCAGACACCTGAGAGACCTGCACTGGCTCCGGGTCAACAAGAGAATCACCTTCCGCCTCCTCACCCACGCACACAAAGCCCTGCACAACCAAGGCCCGAGTTACCTCAACAGCCGCCTCAACTTCTACGCTCCTACACGCCACCTTCGATCGACCAGCCACGCCCTCGCCGCCGTCCCCCGCATCCGAAGAGCCACAACAGGAGGAAGATCCTTCTCCCACCTGGCCGCCAAGACTTGGAACTCCCTCCCGACCCACCTCCGCCTGACCCAAGACCACCTCGCCTTCAGGAACAGCTCAAGACCTGGCTGTTCGAGCAGTAGCGGACCCCCCCCTCCCCAAGCGCCTTGAGACCCTCCGGGTGAGTAGTGCGCTATACAAATGCTATGATTGATTGATTGATTGATTGTCACTGTAGTAGTCCGGGAAGTAGAGGGGTCCGGGGGGTCCGGGGGAGGCGGGTCTAGGGGTGGTGGGTGTTATGGCCCTCTTGGGGCTCCAAGCTCCATGATAAGTAGCTCCAAGGCATCTGTTGTTCTTCTGGTGTGGCTCTGGGCTGAGCTCCCTTTTATGGTGCAGGTTGTCGTCCCACTTAACACCAGGTAAGAGCAGGTGTTAAATCCCTGCTGCTAACGCGCCTTATTGCCTATTTTGGGATCTTATCGCTGATCTGGCTGGTCGTTGAGAATATTGCAAAGTGGTGTTGTCGCAGCTTTTTGCACGGGAACGTTTACTCTGCTTCTCATTAGCGTTAGTTGCTGGTGTCGTCCGTGGCAAAAAAGTTTTTTGCGGCTGCTATCGCAGGTAAACTGGTGATATTGACTGTTGTCACCAGCTTGTGAATGGGGCAATAAATTTATCGCCACTTTGGCTGCGATAAAGTGCTGCTAACTAGGCGATAAGTCCTTGAGAATATGCCCTTAAGATCCTTATTATGAGTTTGGCGGTCCCACGGACTGCCATACCAGCGGTGGCGGTCCAAGAACAGTAAGCTCGGTGGTCCGACTGCCGTATTACGAGTTGGGCTGATCAGCTTTGCAAACACCGCCACTGGACCACCAAGACTGCCAGCAGACCGCCAGATTTGCAGGCGGGGCAAGGCAGCTGCCTTAGGGTGGTACAAGGGAGCTGAACCGCTGTCCATATTATGAGTTGCCTGTTCAACAGGCTGGTCGCAGCAGCCTGGTTCAAGGTGGCGGTGATGAATGATTTGGAGTGTGTACTCACCTCTTTCTTGTTCTTCCAGGCAGATTCCGGCGTGGATTCTTTTCTCCAGGTCCCCTCTTCACAGCAGCATCTTCATGCCGAGGATTATGACCCTGTTTGCGGCGATCTACAGGTGAGACCTTTTCTAACCATATGCCCTCATATATCATGCATATGTGTGCATATTACACATCTGCTGTCAAAATGAAGACACAGGCATCGATATATTTGTGAAAAGTACTCACCAGCGCTGCAAGATCTTCACCTTCACACCGCCGGCTCCGAGGTCAACTCATAATATGGCAGCCTTCAGACTGCCAACGCCCTCTGCTGCAAGCAAAGACGGACGTGGTCCTATGGCCGTCGGACCACCATACTTGTAATAAGGCCCTTAGACTTTTTTTGTTAGTAGAATGGTAATTGCAAAGCCTTCATACAATCGCAGAATTCATAATCACCTCATTCAGAGGTGAAAAACCTCTGAGTTTCCAGTGGATGAACCTCATCTGGCTCTACAGTCAGGAAATTCAATCCTGTGGTTCATCCATCAAAAGACCACTGGCTGAACAGTGTGGAAGGCCTTCCGTATTTAGAGTACCTCATCAGAAGCTCGTTTTTCCTGCCCGCAAGGAATGGAGGGTGAGGAAATGATTAACACAGCTCCCTCCACCCCCCTAAGCAGGAGAGAAAACTCCCTGCACACCACGGACATGGTATTTTTTGTTGTTGTTTTGCAAACACTATCCCGACCTGCCCAGCATCAGCAGTGACATGGTAAGCTGACTGGAATTCACATTTTCGGCAACATTTTGCCACAGCAATATTTGCCTCCTAAGGTGGTGATGAAAATCTAAGATCGGTGAGCAGATGCCAGAAGTTCTAGCAGTACCCAGCCTCTGCCACCCTAGTGAATTGGCGGTCCATCTTACAAACTTTAAGAGTGACCCTCAGCCTTTTATTTACAATGCACTTGTAATACATGGAGCTTCCCTTATTTTTACAATTTTCCATGAGAAAAATGCCTCTTTCAAAAGAGTGTATTTTAAGGCATTTCTAATTTCTTTGCATTTTGCTTGTAAATGTGTGCTGTCTACTTATACTAATTGATACCAAGTCAGTGTGATTTGTTTTGCAAATGAAATTATATTTGTTGTTGCTAGTTTTTTAAATGGTCCTCAATGTCTTTGAACACTTTCACATTGCATGTTATGAATACATGTTATCTCTCAGGTGCCTTCTTCAGTATATTGATGAAACCTTTCAATCTTACATTATGTTCTTCATTGTGTTGCTCATAGTAGGTTGGCGGTAGAAAGTGAATTTTTGTAGTAGGGTTGTGGAAAAAATAGCACCAAATGAACTGTATTATTTGCATTCCAACAGTGCTTCAATCCAAAGATTAATTGATGACTAGTGGCATATTGAAGGCACTACACCTCCCAAGACAGTTTGGGACTTGTTACACACATCCCACGGGCAACAATGCATTTGGTACCATTGATCAGCTGCTGAAGTCTCAAAAAGACATGGACCAAGTGGGGTAGCTAGGCGCATTGCCGCCCGTGGAGTTCTTTGCCTTTGCCTATGATGCCCCGCGGCCGCAATGAAGAACAGGGGTGGGGGGTGCTGGTGATGATCACCCCAAAAAAACTTGTGCGGACTGCCCCCCCTTGCTATGCCACTGCATGGATCAGCACACGGAAACTCTACTTGTTGGATTCTTTGTCATCTATTGGCCCCATAATCTTCTTAAAGAGAGCCACACTGGTGACAATAGATGTATCCCCCCCCGCACACGGTTCTTGTTGCTGGTGTGAGGCATTAAGCCATTCTAGAACAGCACCAAGATATGCCACTAAAGATCCCAGTTCAATCACATAATTCCACACCATAAAATACTACTCTACACCTTGCCACATAGTACCACTATAAACCATGCCACATAATTCCACACATCACAATTCAATGCCACACAGTTCTGCACCACTCAACATAATTACATTCTACATAATACCACTCAGCTCCACATAATTACTCTACACAGCACTCTAATCAATAAAATATAAATACACCCCACGTAAATGCACTCTATGCCACATACCAGAAATTCACAGAAATGCACTCCACACCATAACACATAATTTCAATACGCATAATTACACTCAATGCCACACAATACAACTCCACTCAGTTACAAAAACATCACATAATTCCACACAAACAGATTTAAAATACACAACACAATTCCACAACACACCACAAACCTCCAAAACACCACAAATGTACACATCAGACCATTACTAATAATTAACCCCTCAGCTGCGCCGAACGTTCTGCCCCAGTGAGGAATGTTCTATTAAGCAGGCGGGGCCGGGAACGTTCAGCAGACGTGCGCAGCACTACCGAGGTAGTGCACGCGACGTCCGATGAACATTCGCAGCACTAAAGGGGTTAAATACAACCCACATAATTCCACAACAAACCACAACCATCCATTACACTCCAACCCAAAACACATAGGTGAAAGACAATGTCATTTACAACACCAATAGCTCTAACTCTCGCACATGAGAGACCTATTGCGTTGCAAATGCTTTTTTTTTCCGTAGACCATTTCTGTTTCCCGGCAGTTGAAACTTTAATAGAGATGTATTTCCATGTGAACCACTGCTTACACAAACATAGTGGCACATTAAGGCTAGATAGTTTTAGGGTGCTTGTCTGGTAGATGAGAAGGGGTCAAATAATGGACTGACAATGGCAGTTTTGATGAAACAGTTGTGTTTCAAGAACTATTTGTGCATACATCTTTGGTTGTGACTGTTTTGCCACATAATTCCACACCATAAAATACTACTCTACACCTTGCCACATAGAGCACAGCTCGGGCCAGTCAAGACTCATGACGAAGCGGCTGAGAGGCCTTGGTAGAGACAATTTAGGAATGTTTCCTCTTTCCATCAACTTTACAACTCTGAAAAGCTATGGCTGTGTAGACAGCCTTCTCATTGGCTGCTCACAAGCCAATAAATGCCCTCAATATTAGCGCTAATTACAATGTCCTTTCCTGAATGCATGCCATAATCCCTGCCCTATAAATCTGGCGGGCGAAGCCCTCTTGCTCAGGGTTTGGTGACAGCACTAGAGTCATAGTTGCCGTATTTGAGAGGGCGAGAGAGAGGACCCTATAAGGTGAAAATGATTCCATAGAAGGAAAAGAACATCACTTGAGTGAGGTCATCGGTTAAACTAGGCAAGTATTTAGCTTGGAGGGATTGGGAAGGAGAGGCATTAGCAATGCTTTAAGTATTACTGTTGGCAGCAGAGACAATGATACAGCGGTGGCTGGCTCCAGGAATGAAGCTCAGCATAAAAGAGTCATGTTTGTCTTGTTGCCTGCAGTGATAAAGCCTTTACTGGCTCATTAGAGATAATGTGTGTGAAGGTAGCCCATATGCTGTAAATGTATTGCTTCAGGAGGAGTTCTCCTTCTTTTATCCTGTTTGCTTGCAGTAAAGGCATTCTATATCCCACTTGTTAAATGCTCCTATTGGCAAACATATGTCACTGTGTAGAAAAGAAAAGAGTTTAGCTGTAAATGTTGTTCAGACTGTAATACATACATTCCATTTAGGGGATTACAAATGAAGGCACGGAAGATGGATGGAAAATCGTGAGGAGCTGGAAAGTGGCATTGTGTGTCCTTGTTTGGCTAGTTTCTATTCAATGAATGCGAACAGGAGGGGTATGTTTACAAGGGGATTGCGCCACCGGAACATCACTATTCTTGACGTTCCTGTATCGTAATATTTATAAAGTGGCATTAAGCTACTTTTTGTGGTTTAACGCTGCTTTGTAAATATGGTACCCTTTCATGCAGGTATCTGTGTGAAAGGGGCGTGCAAAGGGTGTTGCAGTGGGCATTCCACCACAACACCCATGGCGCTGCCCCAGAATTACAAAGAGTTGTAAATCTGAGGCAGCACCAAAAACTAACGCAATGCAATAGCAGGCGTTAGAGAAGTGCAACAAGGAGAAATGCTCTTGTTTCTCTTCGTTTTTGCTTTTTCTGTGAATGCTTCATTCTGCCCATAAACAATCATTAAATAATGGTGATTTGCTACTTTTAGTGTGCTGGACATTGCAGCATACATAGAAGGCAAATCATCATTATAGATTGTTTATGTGTAGGAAGGGACACCTTCCTGCACATAAACAATCATTAACTGCAATGCAGACCCCCTTGCACTATGGCGCAAGGGTGTCTGTGTTGGTGCTAGGCAGCTATGTTTAGCGCCATGGCTAGGGAAAGCTCAGGCTTGTGCCGTATTGTTGTAAATATGGCACATCCCTGTGTTTTGGAAATGGCGGAGTGTGGCGCTTCAAAATTTGCCACAGCTCCGCTCTCCATCATTTTCTTGTAAATATGCTGAGAAGCTTCCTAAGATATACAACATAATTCAACTTATAGAGCTGTTTCTTGATGTAGCTATTTTGTATATTTTCACAGGTGTGGAGGGATGGTTTGACATATTTGAAGTTGATATGAGCATTCAAAGTGATTTCAGCTCTCTCAAACTAAGTACTAATAGCTTAGGTACAGAGAATTTGTAGGTGTCAAGCTGGTCGGTGGTTGAGTCAAGATAACAAATAAATGTAGAAACACTAAGTAGACACACTTTGATCTGTAAGTAACGTAACAGTATTTAGACAGAATGGACACACAAATCGTAGAGGTAAGTTTCTATAAGTAAACAAAGTTTTACTATATATAGCTCCACATATATGTACTTTGACATACATATATATATATCTTCAAGGTACTTGGATGTGGAGTTAAGAATAGTAAATCTATACTTACCTATTTACATTTACCTTCTCAACATGTTGCCCTCACAATTTTTGTCAGAATACTTCTGTTTCCGATATCCCGGCGAGTAGTCCTAACGTAACAAGGTCTACATGATAGGCTTACTTCATCTTCGTCAATTTTTTTTAAATCTGAGATTGATATATTCTAACACTACCGCAGTACATGTTAATAAGAATGTATAAGGATTTGCCTTCAAGAAGGCAAGGACGGAAGAGAGATGAAGATGAAATAGAATGAATTAAATGTGGCTGATTGGCAAAAAAAATAACAAGCATTGGCAAAGCCAATAGGTTTTGCCTGTGCAATACCTATTGGCTTTGTGAATGCTTCTTTATATAAGTTTGCACTGCAGAGTTGGCTGCTGTGCAATATGGGGTAAAGTAAAACAAAGTGCTATGACACGCCCAGAGTTGACCGCATCATAGTGCTTTGTTTTTGTTTAAGCCATGCTGCACAGTAGCCCGCTCTGCTGTGTAACATACCTAAATAAACATTGACAAAGCCAAATAGTTTTCGCGTATGTGAGAGCTATTTGACTTTGTTAATGTTTCTTTTGTCAGACGGGAGACGTGGGTGGCTGCACCCCCACCTCACATTTATTTCAGAAGGGTGCACTCTCTATGCCTTTGTACCTTGTGTTCAACACTCTTTGTCACTGGCCAAAGAAGAGAATGAAAGGTAAGATACTAGTGGACAGGGTTTGGTGCTAGTACTGGGGAACCAAGTTCCAGTCTCGGCGTCGGCACAACATACTGTGATTCTGTGCCAAATCACTTAATCTCACCTTGCAAAAGTAACATGACCTTGTGTAATGTAACTATTGCTTCTGTCAAAGCACTCAAATACCTATGTGTCAATTGGTGGGAGATGTTCCCAGGTCCCAGTTGGCTCTCCCAGACCCTGCACCTTGGGCTCCTCCAGTCACTCTCCGCTCATCGAAGCAGAGCCTGGGTAGCTGCAGTGTGGGAGCCTGGTTTCTCGCCAAGGACAGCGAGCTCTGAAAAGAATTGTTTTTATGGAAGCCAGTGCTGGCAGTTCTAGCTAGTCCAATGGACTTGGAAACACAATGGGTGGCGGGATTTTTAAAATAACGGAGAGCGGGAAAGGGGTGGGGGTATCAAAACACAATGGAGAGTCGTAGTGGTGTTGCAGGTGGATCAAATCACAATATAGGGTGGGGTGAAAGAGAGGGACTGCAGACATTTGCAGATAGAGTGCATGTCTGAAATAAAATACAAAATAAGAGTACCTGCTGGCCAGGAAGCTGCACTTGGTCCATGCTTCATGGTAGGCGGAAGCTGGAGGCCAGGACAGCCGGAGCTACTCACCAATAGGAAGCAAGGAAACAAGAGTGACATGGGAGCCAACCAGTGCTAAGTAAAGGTACATAATTAGCAGGCTCCAAGCCCCTTTTAAGATTTTTTCTTTATTTACAAGAGATTTTGCAAAACCTACAAACGAAACCTACAAAGTATTGTTAGTGGTCACTGACCTACACAAGTCAAGATCGACTGACCCAGCCTAAAGCACTTATTCTATGGTCTGTGTAGCTGACATGTTTAATCAAGTAGTCTGCACCAGGCGAGTTTAAACATTAACTCGATCTTGTAAATAATTACAAGGTGATTAATTCCCACTGTGGTTCACCTTAGCTGAGACACTGGAGTTTTTGAAGAAGCAATAATCCAAGTCGCAGTACTGAGCTGGGTGATCTATTTAGCTTCAAGTCAATCATGTTGGGCCTTATATTTGAAGAACAGGTAATTCAGTGTTTTGGACAGCCGGGGTCTGTGCAGGTAACAGCGGTGAGGCAGTGGGGCCGCTTAAGGGGGGATTTCGAGAGACGATGAAGTGGAAAAATTAAATAAATAATTCATTTTCCCTCTGCATCGTCCCTTACCTGGCCCGCCGACAGACCGCGGCTGGTTTTGGGAGAAGGAAGGAGAGGATTACTTAGACAATGCATCGCAGAAACTATAGAAAGAGCTGCAAGTGAACATGCCAGCACGCAGTAGCAATCCCAAAACATTGGCTAGAGAAATCCACATTTGCCATGGACCCATAGCTGGAAGAAACAAGCAATGGCATAGCCAATAGTTCTCACCCATGTGAGAACTATTGGCTTTACCAATGTCATTTAGCCATGTGGTACAGCAGTGTGGCTGCTGCTCAGGATTGCGAAAAAAAATGTGGTGAGGCATAGAGTAAAGTGGAGGAGATTATCCCAGAATGGAATGGTGTAGAGTGTAGTGGTGTAGAGCGAAATACCGTACAGTAGAGTAGCATAGAGTGGAGTGGTGGGAGTGGCAAAGAGTAGAGCAGAGTGATGTAGGGTAGTGTAGCATAGTGGTGTGGCGTGGCATGGCTTAGGGTGGCATCGAATGGCATAGAGTGGAGTGGTGCAGTGTAGAGTGCCAAAAAGTGGCATAGAGTAGAGTAGTGTAGAGTAGATTAGAGTGAAGTGACCATGAGTAGAGTTAAGTTGCATTGGTTAGAGTGCGGTAGATTTGTATAGAGTGGCATTTTGTGGTGTGGCGTGGAGTGGCATAGAGTGCAGTGGCATAGAGTGGCATGAAGTGAAGTACAGTAGAGTGGTACACAGTAAAGTGGAATAGACTAGAGTGACTTAGAGTAGAGTGGTGCACAGTAGAGTGACAGTAAAGTGGTGGAGAGTGGCGTAGAGTGGAGTGGCGTAGAGTGGAGTGGTGTAGAGTGAAGTGGAGTGGCGCAGAGCAGAGTGCAAAGAGTGGAGTGGAGTGACATGGAGTAGAGTGGAATAGAGTAGTGTGGCATAGAGTAGAATAAAATAGAGTGGCATAGAATGGAGTGGCCGGTCACACACACTAGCCCCAGACCTTGCTTGGGATGGGAACTAGAGGCACAGGGCCCAGGGACTAGCCAGCCTCCAATACGACATGTACACACAAATGGGGCTGCGCCTAGTTGGGATTTCTATGGGTTCCTACAGGGTCTCTATAGATGCAAAACCAGTGGGGCATCTCACAAAAAGTGACGGACTGGTCTCACACACCGCCTGGTGTCATGCTTCATCATAGGCCGTCCTCGCCCTCTAAAAACTTAGTTTGATAGAGGGCAGGCATACACTTGGAGACATGGATGCTCAAATCAAATTAGTCTTTATTCGATATTTTCAATCATAAAAGACACACATACAATACATACAATGTCATAAAATAGCATACAATATTTTAAAAGGACAGTAGTCATAGCAGTTAAGGTTTTCTCAAACATTTCATTAGAGAAATTTCCTGCAAGAACATACAATACTGGATATTAAATTTAAAAGTAATAAAAAGGGAAAATGGATAATAAAATTAATATTCCTAGCACAAAGAGGAATTAAATATAAAACACCATATATTAAAGAAAAACAAATTATCCATGGAAATGCAATTGACAGAGAACACATCACACTGATATGTACACAGATTAGTTAATGTAGAATAGAGCCTGCAGTAACATCCACACTATTCCTTCTAAGGGCCCATTACCAGCTCAAGAATTTCGGCAAAGCAATAGCTACGTCTACCCGTGTGTCTGTTTTCAAGATACGCAGTGCTGTTTGGCATGATCTTGTGCCAAGATTTGAACAGATAAGCTTGAGCCATTTATATCAGGGGCCTTTATAGGCTGGGCACACAAACAATACATGTGATATAGACTCTACCATGGGAAATCCCAGTAAGCCTCCGGTCTATATTCGTACTTATGTTCTAAAAAGATGCCTGTCAGGGAGGCGCTACTCACCAATGACATGAACTTATAGCAGACCATGTCCCTATATAGTGCTTTAAAACATTTTTTGTTGGGAACTGATTTCTTGCTGAGTCCTCCCACAAATGGCTAAGACCCATATCAAATAGTGTGCCCTTAATCTTTTGTAACCAGTTAATTTTGGGGGACAAATCAGCTTCTCTGATATACTTTACTGCATTAGCATATGGTGCTAACTCCAGGGTTGTCCATAACCGTCCAATACGCCAGGGGTCTAAAACCCGCTGCTTCCTCAAAAGAAGTGCATCCCAGATCTAAAAGTAGGGGTTTGAGATGAGTCGATTGGGGGAGACCGCTCAGTGATCTCAGAAACTTGTTCTGGGCATGAACTAAGGGACCTAGATTTTCGAAACCCCAGAGTTCAGCACCATAGATTATCAATGGCCTGATTTTTTCTTTATAGATTGTTAGCGCAGCCCTACTGGTTTAGTGTAGGATAGCCAGTGTTCATTTAATAGGGCCCCTGCTAGTTGATTGTGCCTGAGGACTAGTAAATCTATCTGTGGCTTCCAGTTCATCCTCTTGCTCATTGTTACACCCAGGTATGTATAGGTATAAGTTTGCTCCAAGGACGCATTATTAATTCCTACTCTGCCTTTCACTATTTTGTGTTTATGCAACACCATGAACTTGGTCTTATCAACATTAACTACTAGCTAATGGTCGTTGCAAAAAAGAGTGAATCTGTCGAGGGCACATTGTAGACCAGATGGAGTTTTAGACAGAATTAAGGTATTGTCTGCAAACATTAACAGTGGAACCTTCGTACTAGCAAGAGTAGGGGCGTCAGTTGGATACACAGTATAATATGAGATAACCTTATTTATAAACAGAGAGAAAAGGGTAGGGGCCAGAACGCACTACTGCCGAACTCCCTCGTTCACTGGGAACTTATCTGTTACTTCGCCCTGTTGTCCCCACCGAACCTGGACATAATTAGACTCATGAAGTTTAATGATAAAGCATAAGATCTCATGGGGTATCCCTGCTTCCTCTAATGTGTCCCACAGCTTGTATCGGGGCACAAGGCCTATAGTTCCTTGGACTGGCGCGGTCCCCCTTTATGTAAATTGGGATTATTTCTGCCCCGTGCCAGGATTCAGGAAGAGGGGCACCTCTTGCCAGGGCATTGGATATAATGTGAATGTATTTGAGCCAATTCTGCCTGTTGGATTTAAATATGTCGACCGGAATCCAATCCAGACCAGGGGCCCTGCCTGCTGGAATACCGTCCAAGACTCTTTCAATCTCCCCTATGTCAAAGGTTAGGACAGTATCGGATGTTAGTTGTGGGTAATATCTGGGGCTACCTGTAGAGGATGCAAATTGGGCCTGATAGTGCGAGACCCATTCTTCAGGTGGCACATTATTAACTCTACCGGCCCTATGTCTCCGCTACCCCATTTAACTGTTTGCCAGAATCGCCACCAGTTTTTCCCATTACTTGCATGGAGCAGATCCTTCCATATGTTTTCTTTGCCCTGAGTTGGGTTTCTTATATTCGTACCTTGCTTTTCTAACATCCTGCGGCACTCCCAACCTAATAGAATGAGAGAGGTACCATTTTGCTGATTTTGGATAACATGCCTGGAAGATTTTTTTATTTTCTGCAAAAAATGCTTTCAGCTTTACAAAAAGGTCCTCATGAGTATTCGTAAGGGCCGGTAGAGAGGGGCCTCTTGTATGTCTAGAATTGAGAGAGCTCTTAGTGTGTCTTCTAGAGTTAGCTTTATCACATCCAAAGTGCCCTCATCTTCTGAGACAACTGCCCATTTTAGCTGACGGCAGTCTTGGGCCATAATTACATCAGAATGTTTCAGAATGTTTCAGTTCTTGCCCTCACCAAATATAGGCCCTTTATCTCCAATGTAAATATTAACGGATCATGGTCACTCTCCGTTCTGCGGTGGACCTTCATGTCCACAAACCTAGACCATAGTTCTAAATTAATAAAGAAGTAGTCGATTCTGCCACTTCTCCCATTGCTAAAAGTGTGGGTACCTTCCCTGTCAGATTTCGACCTTCCATTGACAGCCCTGAGACCCCTCTCCAGAGATAAGCTTTTTAACTGGAGGTCTGCCTCTGTCCATTTGTTAATTGGGAGCAGCGTTAAAAGTGGTATCCCCCATGTTGGGTCCTCATCACTGGTAAAGCTGCCATCTTCAGCGCCAAGAGGCTCAAATGTGCAGTTGAAATCACCTGCAATTACCAAGTGATTTGCCCTTTTCCTAGTTTCAATAAATTAGTCCAGTCTGGAAATGGTTGGTGATGCTTTCCCTCCAGCTATCCCTCTTGCATACACATTAATCAATATAAGATCTGACTCATGTTCAAAACGGATTTTAATGGCCAGGATGTCGGTGCTATCAATCATTAACTCTTCCATCTGATAGCCTGCCGGCTGTCTAACCCAGATAATTAGTTCCCCACAAGGTCTCCCTTTATGTCCTGCGGTTGCCAGTTTACCAAAGGCCAAGTAACAGGGACGAAAGATCTTGCTCAGTGACCTAGTCTCCTGGAAGACAATAATATCAGGGTTCCCAATGAAAGATGACCAGTCAGAAGACATGATCCTAGATGGTAGGCCGGCAATATTTCAAGATATTAGAGTTAGTGTGGAAGGAGCCATGCTACCTCCCATGACTAGAGATGTCAAATTCTCTATACTCTCTAGAGGGTTTGAGTTTACCATCTGTTGTCTCATTGCAATCACGGGAGCGGGAATGAACTGATTAAGGGGGTTCTCTACCTGGGGCGGGACAGCTGGTTATAGTCAATCACATGCATCTAGATCTGACAAGGGGGCGAATCTATTAGCGAGATTTACATCAGGGGATCTATATGTAGTTCTTGGGGGTGCCCATGGATGTCTAGCTGTGCATGAGGTGCCCCGACCTGTTAGAGAATAGTGGCGTGGTCTATAAAAGAACCCTAGAGGCAGAACAGAAACGTTTGCAGACTGATTCCCTAAATTACTACTACCCAGGTGATGCAAGAGAAATCTGACAACATACTCATTGTTAAAATTGGCAACTATACAATCGCCCCTCCCTTCCTTCCTGGAATGTCCTATCCATGCTGATCGTCTAGCCATAATCATCTGGTTGCATATGTCCCCATCCCAAATCCCAACATCCTTTAATTGTGTATTAAACCAGTGCATAACTTTGGCCAATAATTGTTCAGTGGTTTCGGTCTGTCCTTCCCTCAAAGCTGAGATGTTCTTCAGGACCACCACCAAAGGGGCGGCTGCCGGGGGAAGATGTAGGGCCCGGGAACCCTCTAAGGCTGTACTATGTTCTCCCATCCATCGTCTGAAGTTCAGGGCCATATGACCCTGGTGCGAAACTGGCCTGATTAACTGTAGCGCGGGTAGAGACGTTAGTAGCCGATTGTACATTATCAGCTACTGGTGCTGCGCAAGGTCGGTCACCCCCCCGGGGTGCTCGTGATAGATTGGGCAAATTTGCTTGACATATTCCCTGGCTCATCCAAATTTCCAGACAAACAAGCTGTGCCAACATCGAAATTTGTAGCTGGAGTGGCGGTTTTCCTAGAGGGTAATGGTAATGGCCTTGTTGCTGGTGGAGTGTTTGGTAATAGCTGGAACAGTATTACTCATCTTAATAAGTGTGGGCACAGGTGACGGCTTAGTTTGAACAAGTAAGCTCTCAATAGCGCAAAAGTTAGATCTAACCTGCAGTTCAAAATTGTTTAGTCGATCCTCGATCTTGCTCAGTCTGTGGATGATAGGATTTAGCGCTGTTGAAAGTAAATTTCCCGTTTATTCCACATGGCCTCATTAGCTTTAGGAGAGGAATCACCTACTGGGTCTAAGTTCAATGCTCCAGCAGTGAAGTTGGGACAATCTACGATGGTTGATGGGACTTGTGGTGCAGCTCTTCCATTTATATTTGTCCTTGGAATGTTTGCGGTTTTCGGTCTGTGTGAACCCCCTCCCCTCTTCCTCTTTATTGGAGGGTCTAGGATTGATTAGTGGATTTTAATTTTGGATGGAGGGGCAGACCTTTGTGTCATTTGTTGAAGTGGACTACTTGCTGCGCTTCCTTGCACAGACTCAGCAGGTGAGGGTGTGATGGGTGCTTCCGATGGGCCATTTAGAGACTGGACATTGTCACTTACCTTATCAGTAGAGTCGCTAGCTACGGCTGAACAGCGGTCGGGATTGCGAGTTGAGGCCAGGCTACCCAAAGATGATCTTTTAGACTGGAGGGGCTCAAGTGATAAGTGACGCTCAGTCAATGCAATCGCATATGCGAGAACAGAGCTTGCTCTAATTAAAAATGGTCCAATGTCCCTACCACACTTCCGCTCGGTCGCACGTTTCTCGCCTTCCCCTCTCGCTTGTTCATCTTAAGATGGGAGGTGGAACAGAGCAGGCCTCCTGGTTAATAGCGAACTTCAGCAGTGTCAGGCAATACATTATTAACAACTAACCTTGCGGTAGTGGCGTGCTCAGAGGCGGGCCCAGCCCATTCTCCTCCGGTCACTGACGGCACAGACGGGCCCGCCCTTGGCCCAGGCTTCGCCAGGGCGCGCCCCGTGCGCGTCCCGTGCCACGGGGCTCGAGGCAGCACTTTAAATCGCGATCACCGTGCCTCCCCCAGCGGCAACTGCATCCAATGCGGGCGTTGTGGTGTAGTGTACCCTGGGACAGCGAGTCCCATCGGGGTATGGCGTCCGTGGCCTTGGGGGCAGCAGGGGCGTAAGCAGCAACCCAGAGCCCAAAAGGCAAAGGTAGATGGTGGCAAGAACAGATTGCGGGCTAAAGTCCACAGGAGCATCGTGCGCCACGGGGGTCGAGGCAGCGCTTTATAGCGCGATCACCACGCTTCCCCCAGTGGGAGCTGCATCCAATGCGGGCGTTGTGGTGTAGTGTACCCTAGGACAGCGAGTCCCACCAGGGTATGGCGTCCGTGGCCTCTGGGGCAGCAGGGGCGTAAGCAGCAGCCCAGAGCCCAACAGGCAAAGGTAGATGGTGGCAAGAACAGATTGCGGGCTAAAGTCCACAGGATACGCAGTAGGCGTTACTAATTACTGCTAATTAGCGACTAATCAGCCACATGACCACAGTATATAAATCCACTCCTCACTCACCATGATTCAACGGCTGGGAGGCGAAGCGGACGATCGTAGATGAGATGGCTGGAAGCGCTGAAGTAGACAGCACGAGTATGAATGTCTTGGATGATTGGGAAAGTGCAGCTTTTCACTTTCTGATGCGTTGTTCCCCCCACCCATACAGGGAAGGCATCTTTTAAAAGGATACATATGTGTTTTTTTCAAAATCATGGACCTGTATTTACAACAACAGGCTATGATTCTATGTACCTCTCCATTTCAGAATGTCACAGTAGGCCCTTCCACCCTCGACCTCCCATGGAGCAAGTAGGATAGTAATCCAGGGTAAGAAGCGGACTAAAGTTGTTTCGCTCATTGTCAATGATGACACGTTTGAATGTCACGTGTTGCACCTAGATCCCACCATGCGCGCTATTAGTGTGGTGATGTATGAAAAGCAACTCTGCTATCATTATATTACACTTTCGGTATGTATATGTTTCCTTTTTTTCCTACAGAGACGCTCACACTAGTACTACACTTTCCGGGGAGTTTGACGCTCACTACCAGCGATCCTTTGGTGGTAGATCCTTTATGCATCGCATGTTAAAAGGCTGAGCCTTTGGTCCTGACGAATGCTATGTACCCCTGCGGGGACACCTGAGCAGAAACATGTTGACCACATCTAGCACGGTGAAGGGATAATAAAGTCCCATATCACCGCTCACTTATTTTAATACCATGCATTTGCTCCTTGAATAAAATTAGTTTGTTGACAAATGTAATGGTTTTTACATCACCTCTCACTAATTAACGGGCCACCACTTAGTTTTAGAAGTGCAACCCTGTTTCCTGGTGTATGCCCGTGCTCTATCAAACAAAGTTTTTAGAGGGCGAGGACCGCCTATGATGAAGCATGACACCAAGGGGTGTGTGAGGCCAGTCCGTCACTTTTTGTGAGATGCCCCCACTGGTTTTGCATCTCTAGAGACCCTGTAGGAACACATAGGAATCCCAACTAGGGACAGCCCCATTTGTGTATACATAGAATGAAGTGGCACAGAGGGGTGTGGCACAGCACAAAGGGGCAGATTTACAAGCCCCTTGCGCCTCTTTTACGCCGCCGTTGCGTCACTTTTGTGACGCAGCGGCGGCGCAAAAGATGTGCCATGGTGCGAGGTATTTACATCGTGACACATCTCCAAGATGCGTCACGATGTAAAGCCCTGCGCCATAGGAGGCGTTCCGGCGCAGGGGGGGGGGCGTTCCGGCGTGGGAACGCCTCCTAAAAGTGGCTGAGTGAAATGTACAAGTCACTTTTAGACCAATGCTGCGTCAAAACCCTGTGCCTGCTTGAAGCAGGTGTAAGGCTTGACGCAGTATTGGAAGAATAGGTCCCCCAGAGCATTGCTGAAGCTGCGTCGCGCTTGCGACGCAATTCCAGCAATGCGCCGCCTTTACGGCACAGATGCGTGACGCATCTGTGCCGTTTTTGGCCCATGGTGCGCCGCATTGTAAATGCGGCGCATCATGGGTGGCGGAGCTGCGGCAACACAATAACTGCCGCATCCCTGCTAATTTGCAGGGATGCGCCAGTAATTGTAAATCTGCCCCAAAGTGCATAGAGTGGAATGACAAAAAGTAGAATGGCATGGAACGGTGCCGAGTGTCGTAGGGTAGAGTTGCATAGAGAGGTATGGATTAGAGTGGCCTACAATAGGGTGGCATAGAGGAGAGTGGAATAGAGTAGATTGGCATAGAGTGGCATGAAGTGGATTGGCATAGAGTGGAGCAGCATAGAGTAGAGTGGAGTGGCATAGACTGGGGAATGATAGAGTGGGGTAGAGTGGTGGGGAGGTGAGTGGCATGGTGTGGCATGGAGTGGCTTGGAGTGAAATAGAGTAGAATAGCTTTAGAGTAGTGTAGCATAAGATGCCATGGAGTAGAGTGGCACAGAGTAGAGTAAAGTGACATAAAGATGAGTGAACTGGCGCACAGGGCAGTGGCGCACAGTAGAGTGGCATAGAGTACAGTAGCATAGAGTAGAGTGGCATAGACTGGAGTAGAGTAGCAGAGAATACAGTGCATAGAGTGAAGTAGCGTAGAGAGGAGTGGCGTTGAGTGGCTTAGAGTAGAGTGGTGTGGAGTGGCATAGAGTGGTAAGAGTAGAGTGGAGTGGTGTAGAGTGGAGTAGAGTGACATAGAGTAGTGTAGAGAGGAGTAGAGAAGAGTGGCGTAGAATAGAGTGGCATAGAATAGAGTGGAACAGAGAGGTGTACAGTAGCATAGAGTATAGTGGAGTACAGTGGCATACAGTAGAGTGGGGTACAGTAGAGTGGAGTTGAGTGGCATAATCGAGTGGCATAAAGTAGAATGGTGTAGACTAGAGTCGATTAGAGTTGAGTAAATTGGAGTGGCATAGAGTGGCATGGACTGCTGTAGAGTACAATAGAGTGTCATAAAGAGGAGTGGCATAGAATGAAGTCATGATGAGCAGCATAGGGTAGAGTGATAGGATGGAGTCATGTAGAGTGGTGTGCCATAGAGTAGAGTAGAGACAAGAGGCATAAAGTAGAGTGGTGTAGGGTAGAGTGGCATAGAGTAGAGTGGCATAGATTGGGGTGGCATGGAGTAGTGTGGCATAGAGTGGAGTAGCATAGAGTAGAGTGGCCATAAAGTGGAGGGGCAGAGAGTGACATAGAGTGGCATAGTATAGAGTGTGTAGTGTGGAGTACAGTAGAGAGGCATAGAGTGGCATAGTGTAGAGTGGCTTAGAGTGTATTGGAGTAGAGTGTTATAGAGTATAATGGCTTGGGGTGGAAAGGAATGAAATGACACAGTTTAGAGTAGTATAAAGTGGCATGGAGTGGCATAGAGTGGAGAGGTGTCGCGTGGCAAAGCATACAATAGCGTGGCATAGAGTAGAGTGCTTTGAGTGATGTCGAGCGGTGCAGAGTGAGGTAAAGTAGAATGGTATAAAGCAGGGTGGAGTGGAGTAGTGTGGCACTGAGTAGAGTAGATTAGAGTAGTATGCAGTAGTGTTGAGTGGAGTGGTGCTGAGCCGCATGGCATAGTGTGCAGTAGAGTAGAGTAGAGTAGAGTGGCATAGAGTACAGTGGTGGTGAGTGGTGTGGAACGGTGTTTAGTGGAATGAAGTCAAGTGTAGTAGAGTGGTGAATGGCTTACAGTTGAGTGAAATGGAGTGGAGTGGCGTAGATGGGAGTTGTGTAGAGTGGTGTAGAGTAGCATGATGTAAAGTTGCATACAGTAGAGTGGAAAAAAAGCAGAGTTGCATAACGTGGCAAAGAGTAAAGTGGTGTAGACTGGAATTGAATAAAGTAGAGTACTGTGAAGTGGAATGCATTGGCGTACAGAGGAGTGGCCTAGAGTGGCATAGAGTAGAGACATAGAGTGGAATGGTGTAAAGTGGATGTGGCCTAGATTGCTGCAGAGTATCACTGAATGAAGTGGATTGGCTTAGAGTGGTATAGACTGGAGTGGTGTGGCTCAGAGTGAAGTGGTGTAGAATGAAGTAGAGTGGCATATAGTGGAGTGGCGTAGAGTAATGTGACATAGAGCAGAGTAACATTGAGTAGAGTGTCATAGAGTCAATCAATCAATCAATCAGGAGTTTGTTAAAGCGCGACTACTCACCCGTAAGGGTCTCAAGGCGCTAGGGGTGGGGGGGGTTGGGGGGTGCAGGTTCCATTCCATCAAGGAGGGGGTCTGTCGAAGAGCCAGGTTTTGAGGTTTCTTGCAAAGATGGGGAGCGATGTTGTCTGTCTGAGGTGGAGCGGAAGGGAGTTCCATGCTTTGGCCGCGAGGAAGGAGAAGGAGCGGCCTCCCGATCTGGTCTTTCTGGTGCGGGGGACCACAGCGTAGGAAAGCTGGGCTGATCGTAGGGTCCTTTGGGGTGCGTGGAATTTGAGTCGGCTGTTCAGGTATGCTGGTCCGGTGCCGTGGAGGGCCTTGTGTGCGTGGGTGAGCATCTTAAAGGTGATTCTCGCCTCGACGGGGAGCCAGTGGAGTGTGCGCAGGTGCTGGGAGATGTGGCAGTGTTTTGGGAGGTTGAGGACCAGTCTTGCGGCGGCGTTCTGGATGTTCTGTAGCTTGCGGATGAGGTTTTTGTTTATTCCGGCGTAGAGTGCGTTGCCGTAGTCGAGTCTGCTGGTGACCAGGGCGTGAGTGACTGTCTTTCGGTGTTCGAGGGGGATCCATTTGAAGGTTTTACGAAGGAGGCGGAGGGTGTGGAAGCAGGAAGATGAGACAGAGTTGATCTGGCGGTCCATTTTGAGCTCGGAGTCCAGGATGATTCCCAGGTTGCGTGCGTGGTCTGTGGGGGTTGGCGGGTTTCCGAGGGCGGTGGGCCACCAGGTGTCACTCCAGGCGTCGGGGTTTGGGCCCATGATGAGTACTTCTGTTTTGTTGGTGTTTAGTTGTAGGCAGCTGTTTTTCATCCATTTGGCGACGGCTTCCATGCCTTCTCGAAAGTTGCGTCTGGCGGTGTTGGGCTCGTTGGATAGGGAGAGAATGAGCTGGGTGTCGTCTGCATATGACACGATGTTGAGTCCGTAGGTTCTGACGATGGGGGCAAGTGGAGCCATGTAGACGTTGAAGAGCGTCGGGCTGAGGGAAGAGCCCTGGGGGACTCCGCAGGTGATAGGTGTGGGGTCCGAGAGGAAAGGGGGGAGTCTGACCCGCTGCGTCCTGCTGGAGAGGAAGGAGCAGATCCAGTCGAGGGCCTTGTCCTGGATTCCTGCATCGTAGAGTCTGCGTATTAGGGTGCGGTGGGAGACTGTGTCGAACGCCGCTGATAGGTCGAGGAGGATGAGGGCTACTGTTTCTCCTTTGTCCAGTAAGGTGCGGATGTCGTCTGTTGCGGCGAGGAGGGCGGTTTCCGTACTGTGGTTTTTTCTGAAGCCGGATTGGGAGGAGTCGAGGATGTTGTGTTCTTCAATGAATGTGGCGAGTTGGCTGTTGATGGCTTTCTCGATGACTTTCGCTGGGAACGGGAGCAGGGAGATGGGTCTGTAGTTTTTGAGGTCGGTGGGGTCCGCTGAGGGTTTCTTTAGGAGGGGGTTGACCTCGGCGTGTTTCCAGTCGTCGGGGAATGAGGCGGTCGCCAGGGAGCGGTTGATGGTTTGGCGGAGCATGGGTGCGATGGTGTTGGCGGCTCTGTTGAAGATGTGGTGGGGGCAGGGGTCCGTGGGGGCCCCTGAGTGGATTGACTTCATTGTCTTCAGTGTGTCTTCGGTGGTGAGGGCTGTCCAGTCATCAATCGCTGGTTTCCGGGTGTCGGGGGTGGTTGGTGAGGGTTCAGTGTGTTGGTTGTCTTCGTCGAAGTTGTCGTAGATGCTCTTGATTTTGTGGTGGAAAAAGATGCTGAGTTTGTCGCAGAGGTCTTGTGAGGGAGGGATGTCGGTAGACTCGCTGGTGGGTGTGGCGAACTCCTTGATGATGCTGAAGAGTTCCTTGCTGTTGTGTGCGTGGGTGGAGATTCTGTCTTCAATCGCTTTTTTTCTCGTTTCTCTGATGAGTTGATGGTGGGCGTTGGTGGCGGCTCTGAAGTTGTTGTGGGCTTCTGTGGATTTGGTGTTTCTCCAGGCCTTTTCGAGGCGGCGGCATGTGCGCCTGGACTCTCGAAGTTCGGTGGTAAACCATCTGGCTTTCTTGGCACGGGTATTGTTGTTTTTCTTGAGGGGGGCTATGGTGTTGGTACTGTCCGAGATCCATCTATGCAGGGTTCGGGCTGCGGTGTTGGAGTCGTCGTTTTCCGCGATGGTTGGGGTGGAGTTGTTGAGTGAGGAGGTGAGCTGGTCATCGGTGATTTTGGTCCAGTTTCTTTGTGGAAGCAGGTGCTGGTGTCTGTGGATGGTGGGTGTTCTGAAGGTGAAGTGGACGCAACGATGGTCGGTCCATGGGAGTTCGGTGGTGTGACTGAAGGTGATGGAGTTTCCTGTAATGAAGAGGGGGTCGAGGGTGTGTCCTGCTGAGTGGAGTGGCACAGAGTGGAGTAGCGTGGCATAGCACAGAGTGCATAGAGTAGAGTGGTGTAGAATAAGGAGATGCAGAGTGGCATGGACTGGGGTAGAGTGTCATAGATTAGAGTTGGTCCAGTGGCACAGAGTAGTGTGTGGAGTAGAGTGGAATGGAGTGGAGTGGGGAGGAGTGGAGTGGCATAGAGTAGAATAGAGTGGAGTGGCGGACAGTAGAGTGCCACAGAGTGGAGTAGAGTAGAGTAGAGTGTCATAGAGTGCCACTGTGTGGAGTAAAGTAGTGTGGAGTGGCATAGAGTGACGTGGAGTAGAGTGGCACAGAGTAGAGTGGAGTGGCATAGATTGGGGTGGCGTAGAATAGAGTGGCACAGAATAGAGTACAGTAGTGTAGAGTTGAATAGTGTAGAGTGGCATTGTGCACAATGGTGTAGAGTGGCACAAAGTGGAATGAAGTAGAGTGTAATAGAGTATAATTGCTTAGAGTGGTGTGGAGAGGAATGAAGTGACGCAGTGTAGAATAGCATAAAGTGTCAGAGAGTGGAGTAGCATACAGTGGAGAGGTGTGGAGTGGAATAACGTATAATAGAGTGGCATAGAGTGGAGTGAGTAGAGTAGCACAAAGTGGGGTGTGGTGGGGTGGAGTAGAATAGAGTGGCATTGAGTATAATAGAGTAGCGTGCAGTGGTGTAGAGTGGAGTAGTGTAAAGCAGAGTGGCATAGAGTGGAGTTGCACAGAGTGAAGAGGCATGGAGTACCGTGAAGTGGCGTAGAGAACAATGTTGCTTCAGTAGCACTGAGTAGAATAGAGTAGAGTGGCAAATGGCATACAGGTGAGTGGAATGGAGTGGTATAGAGTGTAGTGTAGTACAGTGATGTAGAGTAGCGTGGTGCAAAGTGGCACAGAGTACAGTGGCCTACAGTGAGTAGGGCAGAAGTGTGTTGAGTGGAGTGGAGTAGCATAGAGTAGAGTGACATAGAGTAGAATGGAGTAGAGTTGTGTGAAGGAAAAAGTACTGGCATATAGTAGAGTGGAGTGGAAACGAGTGGCATAGAGTAAAGTGGCAGAGTGGAGTGACATACAGGGGAGGTGGAGTAGATTGCCATAAAGTGGTACTGAGTGGAGTGGCTTAGAGTGCAGTGGCTTAGAGTGGCATGGCATAGATTGGAGTGGCATAGAGTGAAGTGGTGTAAATGGAAGTGGAGTGGTGTAGAGTGGCTTGGAGTGGTGTAGCATAGAATAGAGTGAGGTAGAGTAGTACAGGTGAAAGCAACATAAATAAGAAGCATAAAACATACAAGACATGCAAATACGTGCAGTGTCATGAATTGATTAATTGTAAAGAAAACCCAATGTGAAATAATAGCCCATCTTTTAAAAGGAAGAAAGCCCAATGTATAATAAAAGTGCATCTTTTGAAAGCATTCACATTGGATGTCCAGGAATAATAATAAGGAAACACTTTTAAAAAAATGAGTGCATTGCAAAAAGATGAGGAAGAACAAAAACGAGGAAGAACACATTTGATTGCAAATGACAGTGAACCTGAAACCAACCAAGGTATGCTGTGGGCAGGGTCTAAGTCCACTGATTAGTAAGCAACAAGCAACATAGTGCATGTTTAAGAAAGACCTAAAAAGGAGTTGAGAGAGTTGAAAAACAAGGCAGCAAAACCCTGAGTCAAGATTGCTGGCTATGGATCATCATGTTCTCATGGCATGTGAGGAAATGGAAACTTTTGCAGACTTCAAGCAGGGTGCATCTGCCCTTCATGTTACAATTGGAGTCCAAGAGTGAAACTCTAGAAAGTTTAATGAGGGCAGCTGACATAAGGGTTTTGTGTTCCCCCCAATTAAAGAGAATGAAGCTCTTATGGCAACAGTAGCATAACATGAAATCACGGGGCCCCCTGCAGAATGTGAAGACTCCCATATCTCACAGATGTATATTGCTATGGACAAAAAGGAACACCATGCAAGGTTGGGGGGCCTCTGACTGTTGGGGGCTGACCTGCAAACCAGGGGCTGCAGGGGACTGCGTTTCAACCCAGTGTAGCATTCACACTTGCTTGGTCTCCTCCTTATGCATTCACCTTTCTTGAACCATAATGCAATGCTGCCACAAAGCACATTGTTGAACATGGCCCTCTCTGCGGGGTCACTCACAAACTTTTTGCTTTCCCTCCACTTTTTTCTAAATTCATTTTTGTTGAATTCAGGACCCTGTGCTTATGTTCTCTCCTTTAAACATGGTAAAGTTGGCTTATTTAATTTAATTATAAGTCCCTAGTAAAGTCACACAACATGTACCCAAGGCCTGTAAATTAAATGCTACTTGTGGACCTGCAGTACCTCCCACTCTAGTATCCTTACAAACATGTCTCAGGATTGCCATTGCAACCTGTGTGTGCAGTTTAACCTGCCATTTTCACCTGGCAAAATAAACCTTTTGCCAGGCTCAAACCTGTCTTTTGAATACCTATAAGGCACACCTGGGTTAGGCCCTAAACAGCCCTCCTGGCAGGGTTCAATAATATAAAAAGTAGGACATGTAATTTTAAGTTTTACAGGTCCTGATAGTGTTTCTCACTATTTCAAGGTATGTTCGTCTATAGGATAACATAAGAGTTACCTTATTATATTTCATAAGCTTAAACTTCAAAATGGGAGCAGGTAAACAGTTCATATTTGGTGTCTGTGGAATTTTAATAAAAATTTTCTTTTATGGTAAAATTACAACTTTGAAAATGCCACTTCTAGAAAGTTTTCCTGCTTAACCAGGAACGGTTTGGTCCACACTCAAATCTTTCTACCGGAGGACTGGATTCTCAAGACAGTGTCACGTGTGCTTTCAGTGTCTGATTCCTTCGCAGATAACTTCTCACAGAGAGATTGGGTTTTGTAGCACAGCCGATAGTGGCCATTCTCTGTTTGTTGCACTCACCACCTCGTCCGGCTGTGACCGAGTATCTAGAAGACTTCCTTGACAAAGGGCTATTGATTGAGTCCGAAATGCATTGGGAGCGATAATTTACATTGCTAGTCTCCAAAGAATGTCAAGAGTAGTACTGTTGTGAAATAATCTATGATGATAATCATGTCTTTGCAATAAAATCGACTTGATTCAGAGTTTTTGGCTGTTTAGGAATATTTTGAGTAATATTTCTGTAAGCTGAATATTTGTGTTGTTAACATTTACAGATTCATGCATTTTGTCTTTCTCTGTTTAAGGAATATACATTTGAGATTCAATCTGTTTGTATCCCTTTTATAGGGAATCAGTAGTGCACACCATGTCCAGAACATTCGATCTGGGTACATACTTCTAGAAAGTTAACATTTTCCTGCCCTAGTCATTTAGTGCTGCAGCCATGTCTCTGGGTCAAATGACTGGGTGTAGTTGGCAGTCAGTCTTTGTGTATTACTTTTGGACAGCCACACAGAACAGAGAGCTTGGATATACCTGGATGGGCCATCACTGGTAGGATTGGAGGGCGGAGTTAGGCACAGCCCCACTTACACCTAAATAGGCTGTGTCCTGTCTTCACAGAAAGGATTGCTTTCACCCTGTGGTTAGACTGGAGCCAGGGCAGGTGAGTCAGGAAACCGGAGCATTCCAAGGGAATCCTCTAGATGTTTCTCCCACTTCAATGAGGGCATCAGGTTTAAATAGTGGGCCTCAGACACCAACCATTCTGTGGTTTCTATGACTTGTGGATACTATAGAAAAAAAACTGCTGTGCTGCCAGTAGGAATTCCGCTCTGATGTCCTTCTACTCTGCCACTCTCCTGCTCTCCTGACCTGCTTGCTCAGAAGGAAGATTGAAACTGCACCCTTCATCCCAGACTGAAGTGACTACAAGGGTCAGCCAGCTGACCTCCTCTTCTGAGCTGCAGGGGCATAACAAGCTCCAGAGGCTCCCTGCAATTAACCAGCTGACCTGCTGCTTGGACCGGCAAATGGACCTGCTCGAGCCCTGCTGACATCTGCTGGAGTTCCTGACCCCCAAGTAGTGCCCCTCAGGTCCTGGACCTTTGGCATGTCATCATTTGAGCTCCCTTGAAGGTTTTGAGCTCTTCATGAATGCGTACCGTCCCATTCATGCCCTGATTTTGCTGCCATCAATGCCTGCCAACGCAAAGTTGCTGCAAACCTAACTCTTCATGCTACAGCGACCGCCAACGACATCTGGTAGCGCATGATCTTAACTACGAGCCACAGCATTGGCATGCCGCAGTGACTGCTAGTGCGAAGCTCCAGCAAGGACCATACACAATATCGACAGCAATACCATGCTAAAGCAATGAATGCCCGCGACGCCCATTGTTTTCTTTGTGCAACCTCGATGACCATTAGGGGCACTCCCCATGCACTTCGAATTCCCTTCAATGGCAAATATTATTTGTTGCGTTGGACTCTGAAAGTAACATTTTCAGCTGGACTCACCTGGTCGCTGTACCCGGCTTGTGCCCCATCACAGTCGGCCTGACCTTGTGACTTTCACCTGGTCCTGCTTGACCAGATAGCCGTAGGGGCGATTTGTGCTTTTTGGCGCTAATTTCAATAAGAAATTTAAAATTGCATATCTCTGGTTGTTCTAATTGGGTGTTTGTCCTTTTTGTTTCAAATAATTTATGAGACTCTACTCTATTGTACTACATTGCTGTGGGAGTTTTCTTCTGTTGGTTTTCCACTGTATTATTGTTTGAGGTGCTGCATAAATACTTTGCACATTGCCTCTAAATTAAGACTGACTACTCTGTGCCAAGCTACCAGAGGGTTGAGTACTAATCAATTTTGGGGTTTCTTGTGACTTCACCCTGACAGGTATTATGGTTGTCGCCTGAGTAGGGTTTCACCCTCAACCAGTTAACCCAATTTCTCACAGACATCAACCTGTAGTTCCTATGGCTTCCCCAGTATCTGTACTAGACTCCTCATGCACACCAATTCCTATAGCAACTAAGAGACACATTTCCAATTCATCTTTCCTGTCTAACCCCAGGTTCGAACCCCATTGTTATCTTTTTCTACTTTCTTTTCTTTTTAGGGGTATTTTATACAGCAATGATCACTAATTCTATACAACTGGGAGTTGTATAACTGTTTATGTTATTTTCAAAATTGTTTGATATCGACCCTTGTTACTTTTGTGATCCCTTTTTTTTAAGACCTAAGCTATTTGTAATGAATTAGAATGGTAGCTGCGTATTCTTGACAATTTATTCTGTTTAATTGATGCTTTAAAGGATACATGCTGCTATAATAAGTTTTGGTGTTTTTATCGATCATGTGTATATTTCATGGTTATATTTTCACCAAAAAAGGGTTTACATGACTATTACTCTCTTTTCTGCAGAATTTTAGCAAAGCAGGGATGCCCATAACCCATGTTCACGATATGGAAGAGAATTTTTATAAATTAATATGTAACTGAAGAGCGAGCAACCACTGCCATTTCTGGCCACTATTTTCACAACCAAGGGTTTGATGATTTAGAGCTTGGAGGACAGGTACTCTATCACAATTTAGATGGATATCCCATCCACCTTATTACATGTGCCAAGTAATATAATGCACTTCTTTGTAATAAGGCAGATGGGATATCCGTCATGTTTGTGATGGAGTAACCTGTACGCAAAAAGTCTAATTCAGGCCCCAAAAGTATTATGTAGAATTTGTTTTCAGAGTTAAGCTAATCAGACTTTCAAAGCACAGAAACAGCAAGCGAGCTTATTGGTATTGTGTTTTTGTGGCACAGGTCCTTGCTCAAGGACAAAGGGGGAGATTCTTATTGGGGGATTCGATTGCGATCCCATAGCAGTGCATAGACAAATTACCGATAGTGTGCCAGGAAGAATGTCTTCTATCTACCTTACATTCTCTTTGGGTGTTGCAAAACGCCACAGACTGGTAGAAGGGTGAATAAAGGAGAATGATTTGTGAACAGTGCATTGTGGCCTTCTATGCACAGATTGATGATAGTCCAATGCTAATTCACATGGGGCCAGATGTACACCCTTTCACTTTTGTGAGTCGCTAATTGCGCCGAATTGCAACTCCCTATTTGCAACTCGCAAAAGTGAATGTACAACAGTGTCCCAGACACTGTTTGAGATTCCCAATGGGGTCGTAAATTGCCTGCCTCATTAACATTCATGAGGCAAGTGCAATTTGTGACCCCATTGGGAATGGCTAGCACTCCCAGGGATGGTGGACTGGTGGCCTGCTGAAGTGGGTCCCTGGCTCACTTTGCCACTGGATTCAAGCTAGCCTGGCTGATGATGGCTGATTAGCCAGAAACCGATCCTAGGATGCTTGTTTCCAGTCTAGGAAAGACATGGCTTGGCAGTTTGGGCTGGACTGTTCCCATGAGGCATAGGGTCAGACTGATTTGCATATTGCCATGTCTGAGCTGGGGTGGCGGAGTGAGCTAAAGAATGATGATGGATTTAACCTAGATCAGTTGACTGGGGGTGAGTGTTTAATTTGCTCAAACGCTCTGTCCATCATCCCCTTTGGTATCACTTTGTTCGCCCTAAGTTGGCAAGGTATGCCCAGACATGGGTCCCTTGCTCACTTTGCCACTGGATTCAAGCTAGCCTGGCTGATGACGGCTGATTAGCCAGAAACCTGTCCCAGGATACTTGTTTCCGGTCCAGGGAAGACATGGCTTGGCAGTTCGGCTGGACTGTTCCCATGAGGCACAGGGTCAAACTGATTTGCATATGGCCATGTCTGAACTGGGGTGGTGGAGTGAGCTAAAGAATGATGATGGATTTAACCCAGATCAGTTGACTGGGGGTGAGTGTTTCATTTGCTCAAGCGCTCTGTCCATCATCCCCTATGGTATCGCTTTGTTCGCCCTAAGTTGGCAGGGTATGCCCAGACGTGGGTCCCTAGCTCACTTTGCCACTGGATTCAAGCTAGCCTGGCTGATGACGGCTGATTAGCCAGAAACCGGTCCGAGGATGCTTGTTTCCGGTCCAGGGAAGAGATGGCTTGGCTGTTGGGGCTGGACTGTTACCATGAGACATGGGGTCAGACTGATTTGCATATGGCCATGTCTGAACTGGGGTGGTGGAGTAAGCTAAAGAATGATGATGGATCAAACCCAGATCAGTTGACTGGGGGTGAGTGTTTGATTTGCTCAAGTGCTCCGTCCATCATCCCCTTTGGTATCGCTTTGGTCGCCCTAAGTTGGCAGGGTATGCTCAGAAGTGGGTCCCTTGCTCACTATGCCACTGGATTCAAGGTAGCCTGGCTGATGACGGCTGATTAGCCAGAAACTGGTCCCAGGATTCTTGTTTCCGGTCCAGGGAAGACATGGCTTGGAAGTTCAGGCTGGACTAATCCCATGAGGCACTGGGCCAGACTGATTTGCATATGGCCATGTCTGAACTGGCGTGGTGGAGTGAGCTAAAGAATGATGATGGATTAAACCCAGATCAGTTGATTGGGGGTGAGTGTTTGATTTGCTCAAGTGCTCCGTCCATCATCCCCTTTGGTATCGCTGGGGTCAGTAGACTACCATGTCTGGGATTGCTTTTTAAATAAAGCAGTTGTCGAGCCTAGCGCAGCGAGCACGTGCTGCTCTGGGAAAAAGACCTCTTGGAATCACTCTGGACTTTCTCACGCTCATGCGTGTGTTTTTTTTGTGCATTTTTTCTATTGGGTTTTGTGTGCGTCTTTCTAAAAAAACTGCACGCAATTGGGCAAAGGCAGGTGCATGTCCCACTTTTCCCAGGAAATGTATCCCCCACAGCCTACAACTTGCGGCTACAAGTAGGGGCGCCATCTGTTCGGGGTCATGTCACCATCTGTTTTTAATTAGCGTGTTCACATTCGCCGCGCTGCCATGCTCATTTGCCCCCGCTTCTCTCTCGCACCATTCTTTTTAACCAACCCTCCCTTCACATGCCACATACACACGCACAGCCCTGCCAATGCTCTGTTTGCAATGAGAAACGTGTGCATTCGCTGTCCTGCTAGGCCCATTGCTGTTGACTTGTAGAAGGAGGAAAGCAGAATTGTGTTTTCGCAGCAGAATTGTGTGGCGGTCGAGGCAGAGGTAGCGAGGCTTCTATTTACACACACAGCTCCTGATTTTCTCTACTGTGCTCGCTTTCCGATTTGGTACTGGTATTATATAATGCAATCTTAACTTTAAGGCACGCACCCTATTAATCTTATGTTTGACCTCACAACCACAGGTTCAAACCCCACGCGTCTGCTCAGCCTTTCATCCTACTAGAGGCCGAAGGACTAATTAGCTTTAATTTGGTTTGCAATAAACATCTGATACTCTGCACCAAGATGCAGCATACACCAGCCCCGCCTTCACTTGCACACTGGGATAGCTCAATTTTGCCTCCTTTCATTTCGGCTCCTGATTTTCTATACCGTGCTCGCTTTCTGATTTGGGACTGATTTGGTAGTGGCATTATATAATAGGAGCCAGCAGCAGCGGCACGCAGGCTGCCATCTGTTTTGGGTCAGGTTTCATTTTCAGACCTTGCCGCTTTCATTAGCAGGTGTGTCCCGTCCACCCCACCTCCACAAGAGTGCGCTTTCATTTTCTCTAAAACACAAAAGAACAGAAACGTAATCAATTACGGTGACATCTTACTTTTCAGTGGAATTGTCAGCACCGTTTATGAGCGGGCCTTGGCCAATAAGCCTACCCTGGAAGGCAACAAGCAGCTGCTACAGTAGTTAAAGCTCCTTAAAGACCAATAATGTACTGGGGGGAAGGGAACGATCCCCGTGGGATTTCAGTAAATAGCTACATTGTGAAGCTTAGCCATTTGTTGACCAGATGATCATGCTTCTGGTTAAACAAAACACAAGAACTTTAGCAATCAGCATTTTACCCTAACTGTTGTGGGAAAAAAAACTTCTACAGCAGGAAGGCACAGCGTAAATCTACAGAGTGCATCTTTTCGCTCCCCCACCTCAGAAATCTGCAAGCACGTCTCCTTTCATTCCTTTTCATTTTTATATTATGTAGCGCGAATGAAGGTAACAAAGCACTTTACATAAGTACTAGTTTCATTACAGATATCTGTCCAGTGGGTAATAATGTGCTGTAAGGCTAAACACTTATAAGGTCCCAAAGGCGAGACCTATTGGCTATGCCAATGCTTGTTTTAAAATGCAGCCCGTTTTCCTTAAAGGAATACGGGATTCATTTAAAAAAGAAAATGAAACTTTTCAGTTTCATTTTTTAAGGACAGGCAGTGGTCCCTGGACCACTGCCTGCTTTAAAAAAAGTATTTTCTCACACACTCCCAAAGGGGAAGGGGTCCCCTGGGAACCCCTTCCCATTTGTGAGTGGTTTACCATCGACTTGAAGTAGGTGGTAAACTATGAGTGTTTAGCGGCCGCAAATGTAGTTGTGAAACAATAGTACATGGCAGTGAGTCTTGCTATTAGTAAGGGACGCCCCTTCCTAATAACGAGAGTCACAAATGCTATTTTGCGTGTGAGTGACTCGCAAAATTGCGTTTGTACATGCCACGACCCATTTTTTAGGTCGAAAACGGGCTGATTGCCCGTTTGCAAGTGCAAAAAATGGTCGGACATGTGGCACTTAGTGTTAATTGGTGTGAAGTAATGGAATTAACTGTGTCCAATTAATGTAAAACGTATGCACTCGTTATCAGCTTGTTGTGCTAATTTTCCAATTGCTTACAGAATCAACAGGGATCTATGGGTTTACATTCTTTGGAACTACTTTTGTCAGGCAGAGTCAAGATGTGCAATCTACACAGGAGAAGATAGCAGGGTATAGGTATATGTAGATTTGAGAAATTGGGGACACTTCAGGTTTGGAAAAGGGTCATGTTCCCTCTCCCCGGGTAACATTTCATTAATTAACAAGCATTGGCTGAGCCAATAGATTTTGCCTGTGCAATCTATTGGCTTTGACAATTTTCTTTTTACATGTTGCACTGTAGTGTGAGCTGCTATACATCATGGCCTACAGTAAGCATTTTTTTTTAAGCAATATGATCCAGCCAGCGTTGACCACATTATATCACTTTTTTTCCTTTACGCCATTTTGCACACCAGGATGCGCTGCTGTGCAATAATTCTAAAAAACAGTGCACAGAGGGAGAGGGGAGGCAATCGACATGAGGGAGAAGGGCAGGGAACAAATAACAGACAGTGGGAGGAAGGGGCAGTGGAACAGTGTTGGGAGAAGGGAAGGTAGGGTCGGAAACATAGCAAACAATGGACAGCAGAGGATGAAAGAAACAGGAGGAGGGCGAGGAGGTTAATAAACAACAGACAGCGGGAATAGGGAAGGGTGGTGAAACAACAGAAGGAGGGTGTGGTAAAACAACAGACTACGGGAGGAGGGCAGGGTAAAGCAACATGAAGGAACAGTAACAGCAGAAGGTGCACGGGTTGAGGGACGAGGGACTGCAGACACATGCACTCTACGCTTTCTATCTGCCTTCAAGGACTCTGAGGTCAGCTTCTCTGGCCTTGGCACATGTTCGATCTGTTAGAAGAGCCCGAATTGGTGGTCGTTCCTTCCGCTATCTTGCTCCTAAGCTTTGGAACTCTTTGCCGGTCTCCCTGAGATTGAACACCAATCTTCTGGGTTTCAGGAGGGAGCTAAAGTCCTGGCTCTTTGTCCAATAGTCTTATGTTTCGGTCTGTCCGCCCCTGCTGCCCGCTCTCAATTTTTCTTAAAAGCGCCGGGACACTCCTCGGAGTAGCTGAGCGCTATATAAAACCAACCTAACATAACATAACATAACAAGAGTGCATGCACAAAAGTAAAAAACAGTACCAACAGGACCCTGCGACCACAGGAAGGACACTGGACGCAGACAGGAAGCTATACTTAGTCCATGATCCACAGCAGGGACACATACCAAGTGCTAGGAGGTAGCTGGAGGCGAGGGGGAGGCACTGACCAATAAGAAGCTAGGAAATAAGAGTGACGTGGAAGCCAATCGATTTTACATAATGAGTAGGCTTTAAACCCGTTTTACGTTTTTTTTCGTTTACACGTGAATTCACAAGCACTGTGCAAATGCTGTGCCAGTGAAACCTAAAAATGAGCCAGGGAGGAATAATCAAGAACAATGTATGCAAACTGTCCATTTCTAGGTTTGTGCTTCAAAATGCCAATTTCTGAAAATATTTAAATAATTCCTCCTTTTCTGGGATTACCTGTCCGTATAGCAGGCACTTTGGGCGGCTCTAGGGCAGTGCCACTGCACGGGGCGCTGACTTTAGGGGGGGGGGGGGACACCGTACAATATAGTTTTAAAAGCACCTGCTGCTGCGTTCCTTGCCTCCAGCAATTTTGAGGCAACCATAAAAAATGTCAAGAGAATTGTGGTGATTGGTGACATTGCTGCACTGAGATCGGAGTTTTGTCTTGTGGAAGATTCGGCTCATCATAAAGTAGTGCAGGAGGTTAAAATGCCTGCAGCAAAGAACCTGTACCGTGCAGATTTCAAAGATTACAAAGTGCATACAATGTGTATAGGTTCAGTGCATTACTGTTTCTGTCAGAGAGCCCCTTTTTTTGCTTGTAGGTTATAAGTTTAAATGCAAATATTGAACAGTGAGCTAATAACTATCAAAGAGCTGCATGCAAACTGCAATGCATAAATAGGAGCATTATTATGCCCCCAGTCTTTCATCATACTAAGGTCGCAAAAAGGGTTCACTTTGGTAGAAATCAATTCTTAGTAGTAAAGCCAACCCCGACCATGATGTTACGTTTTAAATTCTTTGATTGTGCTTCTCAAGACCAAGCACTCAAACTATACTGTCTACCAGTACGGATGACTTGTGACTCCCTCACCCTGTAGTCCTCTGTCTTATGTAACATCTCTGTGTAAAATGTATGTGATGTAAAGTGCTCTGACACCTTACTCTGACATGAGTGGCGCTATAAAACAAATTAAATGCATGCGAGAGAGAGGTTATGGAGACTTGAGGAGCACTGTTAATGGGTGGTAGTGAGGGAATCCGTGGCAGAGGAGGTCATGGGGGGTTGGTGTGGCAACAAACATTGTCGCCCTAGGCGCCACTGGCGCTAATGCCGACCCTGCACATTGGCATATCCAGGGTGATGGGTTCCTGGTGACATGCAGCATGATATGTAGCTGCAAGCAGAAAAAATCATTTACGATATTAGCAAAACACCATTAAAAATGTTAACGTATGGAAATTAATTTCCTGTTTTTGTGAAAGCGCGTTTTGCTGATCCCACAGTTTCAACCTCCTGAGTCATGATGTGGCCCAGAAAACTGATTTACAGTTCACAACTAAGGACAGCTTAAAAAAACAAAGAGAACGCAAAATAAAAACACAGAGAGCTTCTGAAGTTCTCAGGCCCCCATACACTGCGCGTGGGGTTTCTAAGAACAAACCAGAGCCCTTACCGCAGTATCCTTTGAAAGATAACAAGCAGCCCAGCTGTGCGCGGGAACAGAGGGGCAGAGATCACTATCTCATGATAATTGCGCTGCATTGTACAGCAGAGAGAGGATGTGTATTATTGTGTCTATGCTACCAGACCATATTTTTATCTTCAATGCAGGCGGCCAGATGTTCCGATTCAGGGAACATAAAATGGCTGTATTTTTTATTACATGCTTATTTGTTCTTCCCCGGAAGGGAACTCGTCAGTCCCTGTGAACCGCAGATTGATGGTTTAATAGTGAGTCAATCTGTAGTTTCCCTTTCCTTCCTTAGGGGCATAGTTTAAGAAAATGCTCTCTGTGTACACTTGCAACTCATGCATTAAGAGTAGGGCGCCGGCTGACACTAGGTTGTGGCACAAATTCAACACAGTTGAGACCGCGATTGCGGAAGAATGTGGAAATCAGGGCACATAGGCTGCTAAGCACATGTTCACAGCCTTGATGTTAGTTGAGAAAAGAAGAATTCTACAAAGGCCGAAAGAAAGGTGCACGAGACTTGTATCGTTTTTAGGGAGCCCCATACAGAGAGGTATATTTGTGGGATGGAGCTAGAGATATTAAACATATACGGTACAATGTATTTATTTAATTTCAAAGTTTTATATAGCGCGAACCAGACCCTTGCGGGTATCAGAGCGCTTTGCAAGCAGATAAATAGTTTTGTTGCAACATCTTTGTGTTTTGTTTGTGGAGCACTGCTATGTTTGACGAGATGCAATATACCACTGCTCAGGCTCTTTAATTTGAAACGTCTGTATGCATATACATTAAAAATAAGATAGGGCATATACCCAGCATCGCTAATGCATCAGATTTTCAAAGGGACACCCACTCTTAAATCTTCCATGTACTGCAAATCCCTAAACAAACTAACATTTTACATTCCAAAGCCGGCCAGCAAATCTCCTGAACAAACACATCATCCACTCCAAGCCACTTCTTCCCTACTTTAGATTCTTGCCTTGACCTCTTTGCATCTTTCTTTCCTTGAAAGCAAACCAGTGTGTAACCATCACCCTTCCTCCTACGCATCTCCACCCCTGCCCCACCAGGTGAATTCAATCGCTCAGTAACTTTCCATACCTTACAATATCCTTAATTGTATATCCCATTAACAATTCAAGTCTACCTCACGGTGCAATATGTTTAAACAAGTCTCTAGACCTGTGATGGCAAAGTAGCCCACAGCTGTGACCCATTAAGAAGCAATCTTACAACCCCAAAAAAAGAAATGAATAACTTCCCCCCCACTTAGCTAATATCATACCAACTATCCACAACAAAGAACTTTTAAATAAGATGTGGGCTGGAGGGAGCCATAGGAGTGAAGGGTCTGGCAAAAAAGGTTAACCCTGAACTCTTCGTTCACCCAGGTGTATAGATGATCTGTTAGATGTTCAACATTTGATTCAATGCCTTTTAGACTCCCCATTTGGCTCTTTTTTCGATTATTGTTTTGGGTACTGGTTATTATTACTGTATATGACTATTGTATGCACTCCCCTTATCTCTCTATGCTCCATCGCATAGCCCATTCCAACTCGTGCACTCAGGTTATATTGAGCAGTTATGTTTGTACTAGTTGATTCAATGCCCATTAACTCCCCCATGTAAGAATAATGTTCTGATTTGTTGCCTTTGCCTCAAATTGTAAAGCGCTCTGATATCCTTCGGGATCAAGTTTGCGCTATATAAAACTTTGTGAGTAAATAAGGCCCTCCAAAACTCTATCCTCTCCAGCTCACTGCACTTTCATTGCTGTTATTTATACTTGTGTACAGCACCACTCGCTCTTAAACCCCAGGAGGAGACCACCTTTGTCTCCTTCTCTCTGTTTGCCCATTGCCAAGTAGTTCAGAAAGCTGATGAGCCTGGATGGTGGGGCATTTACGGTGCTTAATTTGTGCTGGTTTTTGCAGGCGATAGGCACTGGGTTTCATTTTTGGGGGCCTATACTTAGTGTTTATTGTCAGACTTCAGCCAAGTACCAGATCGAGAAAGATAGAGGAAGGAGGAAGAAAGAAAAACAGAAAGATAGGAAAAGAGTGACAAAGGAAGAAAGTAGGGATGAAACAGAACCTGCAAGAGTAAAGTGAAAAGATGGGCAGTGAAGGGCAGTGGAAGAAGGAGGCGTGCTTTTGCATCAATTCTTTCTGCTAGGTCATTGACAAAAATAACTTGTTAGTCTGGATGAGGAACCCACTGATCTGTCGAATCTCAGCAGTTTAGAGAGAACAGGAAGAGAGTGTTGACAGGTCTAAAGGGCATCCTCTCACATGCCTATGCTCCTCTGGGATGTATGAATGCAGCCAAATCCCAGAACTTCTCATGTAGGCTGATCTGCTGATATACAGACGCTAAGTCCAATACTGTAAATATCTTCACATCTGACAACATACTTACAAGCTCTGCAATATTAGAATGAGGGAAATTATCTACCACAATCCCCTTGTTAAAAGGTCTGAAGCCTTTCTTGCTACAACTACCGGGACCAAACACTCTATAGCTTCCACTGACGTAGTAACACCTAACATGCAAAGTTTCTCTAGCTCAGTCTTAACTGCCCTATACTTTGCCACTGATAGCATCTGTACATTTGACATGAAAAGTTTTGCTCCAGCCTTTGGCCATCTTTTTATAGCCATATGTCTTCAAGCACCCTAGATTTTCACTGAACACCTGCAGAAATTGTGTTTCAAAGTCTTTGTTTATCTCTCCCATCTAACTGTTTTACACCTAAGGTTTAGCACTGGGGTCTAAATAAAGACGTATATCCTTAACTAGTGATCAAGCCAAATTCTTATCACCCTTGGTAGGCACATAAACTTTGCCTAGAGTATCCTTCTACGAAACGCGATGGCTACCTGTAAATATCTCCTCATCCTTAATCTTTTGGTCACTATACCTCCAGTTCATGTGATGTAAATTATTTGTCCTTTTAAATTGTCTCTCATACTTTTTCTCAGAAATTATGGTTAACCTTGCACAAGAATACAACATTATTTTAACAGGCACACATTCAGTTTCCACCTACTCTATTGAATTGATCTCCGCTTTCATATAAAGCTGCAGCACTACTTTCTCTCACACCTCTTTCCTCTCTTTCTGTTTCCTTAGCCTCTCCATACTGCAATCACAGTTTAAGTTATACCGTTGTTCCCACAGCAATTACATATTGCTTTTTGTGCAGGGTCTTTCCTGATGCTAACCACATATCCATTCTAACAACAGCTAAAACCCTGGATATCAACCCTCAAATCCTTCACTACCACTTTGTCACTCTTGCTAGACATTAAAACACTGATTGAAAGTTTCTTGTTGTCTTCCTTCTTGATTTCACTCACACACTTCACCATATGTTCCACTCTCTTTGCCATGCTCAACAACTCATTGAGAGGTGGTTCATCCCTCATCCATAACTCTTTACAGATCATCTCATATTATAATTTAACAAAAAACTGGTCACTTATGCTTTCGTTTGTAATGACCCCATTTTGTAGGATGAGTCAAAGTTCATCAGTGCCATTACAAACAAGTCCACTGTCTTCTCTCCACCTTGCACTCAGTGCCCAAAGCGGTACCTTATGACAGGGGTTGAAATGAGATGTAAGTAATGCACATCTAACTTTTTAATATTCATATCATTGTGCAAGATCTCTTTAAACCTCTGGCAAATTATGGAACACTTCTTGTCACCTGTCTCCCAGGCAATGTAATAAAAGAGCTACTTTCTGTTCCACATCCATGTCTTCCCCTCACACCCTGGCACATTTTGTAGAGCCTTTCTCCACTTGTTACAGCGCATGGTTGGTTTGGCTGGAAGACTTTGAAAAAATGGTTGTGGTGTGAGATTTTGCATTTCTTCTGTCAGCTTCCCTGTACCTTTCTTGCTGCAGTGTGGTCTGCTGAAATGGGATGCCCCATATGTGTTTCTCTTCTAAAGGTTCCACTACCAAATCCCTACTCACAGATTCTTCCCTTGCCCCAAACGCAACACTTAAAGTTCACAGTTTGATAGTGCCCACCCTGTGTCCAAATGGCAACAGGCACATCAACTTAAATTGTCAAGCATGCAGCATTACTTCGTATCCACCTAGAAGCCCCCACTCTGATGTATATATGGAATCCTTGATAAGAAAGTCCAATATAGGCGCAGATAGTTTCAGTTTCTTTGGTTTTATTCATAACCAGGTGCTGTACATGACATAAATCATTTAGGCATAAAGGCAGCCGCCAAGTGTTGTGTCCACAGGACTTTTTCACGGCTAAATTGATATACGACTACAAGTAATACAAAAGATATCTGTCACACTAATAGGTCCTTCCAATCGGAGATCAATTTTGTAATGGTACACAAACAACCATATGTCTTCCCAAAATGTTGTGGCCTGCTCTACCCAGAGGAACTCGTCAGTAATGGGTTGACCGTCGAGTAAATCAAGACCGGACACTCTGTATAATGTAGTCCCCATTAGACCTTCCTTATTTTAGGGGCAACTACCTTATTAGCAGTGGTGGACCGTAGATTATGAATAGTTACAACCCATCTGAAGATCTTTTGAAAGGAGAGAGGGACAACCTGTGTAGCGCCCTTATAGGCCCAACACAGAGCCTTAAATTGAATCCGCTCTCTGATAGGTAGCCAGTGCAGGTCCGCGATACTCTGTGAGATAGAGCTGAATTTAGGGAGCTTCAACAACACCCTAGCTGCATCATTTTGAAGAATTTGTCATTTGCTCACTATGCGCTGCTGGGAGCCTACATCCAAAGAGTTACAGTAATCTAGCCTCAGGATTAACAACGCTGAGATTATTGTTTTTCTCAGCTCTGAAGGAGGGAAAGGGAGGTTTTTATTCAGAACTTTTAATGGTAAGAAACAGGAGGAAGTCAAGTCACCTAATTTACCTAGTTGGCCCCCAAGTCCCTTGCTTTTTGGGCCGGCAATGGAGGTAAGCTCAAATTGGAGGGCCACCATGAGGTATTCAATAAAGAGGTAATGCTACCAAAAAGCAACACCTCAGTCTTCTCAGAATTAAGTTGAGGTAATTTTTCTGCATCCACTCAATAATGTTCCTCATACAAGTGTTACATTGCTGAGCAACTTTTTCATGATTTGATGAGACTGATATCACTATCTGGGTGTCATTAGCATAAGAGACTACTGAGAAGCCATGCGATCTGAAGAGTTCAACGAGGGAGTAAGGTACATGTTAAAAAGAATGAGACGTAACAAAGATCGCTGTGGGACCCCACACAGGAGTGCAAAGGGAACTGAAGTGAAATTATCTAAGGTGACAATTTGCTCACGATTAGACAAAAAGGAACCAAGCATTATTAATGCTTGATCCCTGATGCCTATGTGTTCAAGCAAGTTGATCAAAATCGAGTGATCATCTGTATCGATCGGGCCGAAAGATCAAGCAAGATCAAGGCTGCTTTTTCACCATTACAACAATGGCTCTGATTTCTTCAGTTCCATCCAAAATAGCTCACTCTTTGTGATGATTGGGTCTGTACCCATGTTGTGAAGGGTCAAAGATGTTGATTGATTATAAAAAGGCTGTAGGTTCAAACTGCTTTTTAGAATCTTAGCTGGAAGTGGAAGTCGAGAGATGGGATTATAGTTTTTTACTTTATGGGCGTTCAACAAAGGTTTTTTTAGGAGAGGCAGTATGGACTCTTTCTTCCAGGCTAATGGAAAGCATCCAGATGATACTATTTTGTTTAGGAGTATAGTAAGGTGAGTTGATACTCTATTTGCTACCAGTTGATGAACCTGCGGAGGACAGGAATCCAATAGAGCACCTGACTAAGTGCTTTCAATACATTTGTCAAACTTATCCATTGTAAGAGGGGAAAAGGAAGTGAGCACTAGCAGCCCTTGCTCAGGATTAGGAGAAATAATTTTCTCTGATGCCTCTTTTCTGAACGATGCCTCAGTGCTTCCTGAAAAAGTGGTAAACTCCAGGAATATGTTGTTGACTTTAGACAGAAAGGAATCTGCGGTGTTATCATACAGTGACTGGTCAGACTTCACAGGGTTTTTACTACTGATCTTAGACAAAGTTTTAACTGTGCTATTTCGATTAATTATTAGCTGTATTAAATGTATCTGTAAAGAATTTGGTCTTGGCAGCATTTATTTGTTTTTTGTAGTCTTTGATCAGGGTTTTGTATTTTATTTTTTCTTCAGAGCTGAAATTTACCCTCCACAGTTGATCCTGACGTATGCATTGTTGCAAATGCTTCCTAAGTTCCTGGGAATGCCATGCAGCAGACAGCAGGGATTTGTGACTTGTCCTTGTTTTTGGAGGAGCAAGTTGTGTGACAGCCACAGTGTAATATTGTAAATGAAAGAACACCCATTCTAGTGATGCAAGGCAGAGAACACAAAATATACTTGATGCCACAGGGGTGGGTGGAATTTAACCTGGGATTTGGTAAAGGTCAATTTGGCATGTTTTGTTGAGGAACGGTGGAAGGTGGAATAAGAGAGGGTATCTGCGTACTGTAGGTGGAACAAAAAGGAGGGTTACGTGACGAAACAGAAGAGAATAATGACGACCACCTAATGTTGCCTTAGTTGTTAGCATGGAGTCATCACTCTATAAATGTAATCCTGTGCGATTAAAACTTTTAACTTGTTTTTTATTTCTGGATACAACACTCCTCTTGTTCCACCACCCTCTACCATGTAATAAAACAGAAGATTTGGAAACTTTTACAATATGAACAAACAGGAGCAGAAAATGTTGATTCCCCTTTTCTGACTTTAAAGGGTTTCGTAACAAGACCCCAATTTCCCACATTAAACTGTCATTCTTTGACATTTTTTTTCTGATCAAAATACACTTTTTGTTTGTTTTGTTTGCCAATGACCTTTGCACGTACATTAGATTTGTCACAAGCATTACGTACAATAAGATCACAATTATCAGCTGACTTCAACTACTCAGGTAAGATTTGAGATTTAGGAATCCTACCTTTTAATCATGTGAATGGTTAAATACAAGTGGTTGAGTGTGGTAAAGTGAGATAGGACCATGTTTTCTCTTGGAGATAACTAACAACATCAAGACGTGCAGACAATCCAATTTGAATGCCTTCTTTCTTAAAACGATTTGCCCTCCCAAAAAGACCATTCACCGCAGGACTGTATAGTGCAACGTGTAGATATACTTTATCATGCATACCCAGTCTTTGAAGTTTGTTGTTTATTTAAACGAGCTATCAGCCTTTAGAATAAGTTCGAAAAACAGAAATTAAAACGTAATTCATGAATACTTAAAACGAATATAGTATAGTCAAATAATATCATGATGGCAAACAGCGCATACGGGCTGCCATCTATAATCTCAGCAGCTATAAGACAGTATCATAATAAAACATATGCGAAAAGTACCGAGCTCTCCACACCTTCTGTTCTCATACAAACAGTCAACTGATGCATCAGCGTCGAGTGGGACTATATTATAGTGCACCTGCAAAGGAACATTAGTGCAATCCAACATCTAACTATAAAACGGACAGCTGGAAAAAAACAAAAATACAGGTATATAAAACATATCAGAAGACACGGACAGCAAGGTACAACCATGACTAAGCTGGACTGTTCCCATGAGGCACAGGGTCAGACTGATTTGCATATAGCCATGTCTGAACTGGGGTGGCAGAGTGGGCTAAAGAACGGTGATGGATCAAACCCAGATCTTTTGACTGGGTGTGAGTATTTGATTGGTTCAGATGCTCCGTCCATCACCACCCCCTTTTGTACCGGCCATAAGTGTGGCAGGGTATGCTCAGACGTGAGTCCCTTGCTCACTTTGCCACTGGATTCAAGCAAGCCGGGCTGAAGACGGCTGGAATGCCAGAAACCAGTCCCTCGGAAGCTTGTTTCCGGACCAGGGAAGGCATGGCTTGGCAGTTCGGGCTGGACTGTTCCCATGAGGCACAGGGTCAGACTGATATGCATATAGCCATGTCTGAACTGGGGTGGCAGAGTGGGCTAAAGAACGGTGATGGATCAAACCCAGATCTTTTGACTGGGTGTGAGTGTTTGATTGGTTCAGATGCTCCGTCCATCACCAGCCCCAGAAACCGGTCCCTCGGAAGCTTGTTTCCGGTCCAGGGAAGGCATGGCTTGGCATTTCGGGCTGGACTGTTCCCATGAGGCACAGGGTCAGACTAATTTGCATATAGCCATGTCTGAACTGGGGTGGCATCACCACCCCCAGAAACCGGTCCCTCGGAAGCTTGTTTCCGGTCTAGGGAAGGCATGGCTTGGCAGTTCGGGCTGGACTGTTCCCATGAGGCACAGGGTCAGACTGATTTGCATATAGCCATGTCTGAACTGGGGTGGCAGAGTGGGCTAAAGAACGGTGATGGATCAAACCCAGATCTTTTGACTGGGTGTGAGTGTTTGATTGGTTCAGATGCTCCGTCCATCACCACCCCCTTTTGTACAACCATGATTAAGCTCCAGGAAAAATCCTTCAAATAAGGTATCCATTCAGGAAATAAGGCAGGAGCAACGTCCAACTGAAAGAACACATACACAAAAATATAAAGAGAGACCCAACAGCAAAGGTCCCTCCGTTGGTCATTCAGTTGGTATAATACCTAAAGCTATGAGCAGCTTTCTCAGGCGTGGCCAAGCAACCCATAAATATGATACTACGAATTGAGTACATATTCATGATCGATTCTGAGACAATGTGACACTCAAGGTTTAACACGTTTAACCCCATAAAGTCTAAAAGAGGGAACCGCTTGCATGCAGTCATAATTTGTGCAAAGCAGCAAGAAGTGTAATAAATTGTCCTTCCCTCCAGGCTACAATCACAGTATTCAGAACCAGCAGCAAGACTATAGCTTCTAACTTGATAGTCCCTGGTTGGCAGGATACCCAGTATGTATTTTACATTCAATGATCACTTAAGCTCAGGGTGGATCGAATCCATGTAGAAGTGGCATGGCAGCCATAGTCACTGCTGAAATAAGTGCCTAAAAGATGCCCTTGATTCAACAACAAACGGTGCCTCATCTGCTTGTATTTGTGAAAGCAATTCTTAATCAGATCTGCAATATCCTACCTTATTTTACTTGGTTCTGTCGACAGTTCAAGAGATTCTTTACATGGAATGACCAACTGTTCTTTTCCCGCAACCATCTGAGGTTGCGTCTTCCAAGGATTGTAAATATATTGCTGCCTTTGGATTTCTTACCAGCGTGATCCAGTAAAGCACTGAGAACTTCTACGTCTACTATTGGCATGAAAAGAACCTAGGCATAAAGTGCCACTAGGAGGATGCCCAGCCCAGCCCCCAGCCTCAGCAGGGCTCTTGGGAAGTTGTTCTCAGCCACTTGCAACTGGCGTAAATTTGCATACCTCCAAAGCTCGTCCCCATAAACCACATGCTGCTGCTGCCTTTTGCTGGTATATTTGTGAAACAATACTAACACATCTGTCACCTGCCTTGTGCCTAAACTTAAGGACTGCCCCAGTCATTTGACTCATTACTATAGTTAACGTCTGCATGTGATTTCTCCATTGCAATTTCTCTGCAAACTGTATCCCCGGATAATCGTAATGCTGAACAGTCTCAATGAGGAAACTAACTTTTGCAAGCTTCTTCTTGAGACAAGGGTACAGTCTCAATACCATACTCTTTGTTTTACTTATATTGCTGGTCAGTGATTTGCTACCACAATAGTCCACAAAGTGCTTTAATAACCTATGGATTGTGTTTTCTGTTCGCACAACCACCACTGCGTCTTCAGCTAATAATAATATTGGAACCGTTTTTCCAGCTATGATGGAGACAGCTAGATGTTCACCCAATAAATATTTCACTGCATCATTTAAGAAAAGGCTAAAAAGTAAAGGAACCAGCACACAGCCTTGCTGTACACAGTTTTCCACTGGGAAAGTTTCCATACCTGTCTCCAGACGTATTGTCAGGCTGGAGAGCAAATTATTGCCCGCACCACGGTGATATCGGCCCCCTGTACAACCAATGATCTCCACAACTTGTCCCAGCCGACTAGGTCGAATGCTGCTTTCAGATCCACGAATATCCGGTGCAGTGAAAATATCCTTATGATAGTAAACTTGTATGAAATCATAAATAATCGGACTGTTTTGTCAATAGTACTTATATTTGCCTTGAAGCCAACTTGTACCTTTGTCATAATAATGTGTCTATCACCCAAGCCCTGTAGCAGATTAAGCAGGACTTTTCCAAGGACTTTCCCTGCACCATCCAAGAGGGAAATTGGGCTATAGTTGGAGAGACAACCACGGTTGCCCTTCCTGAATATAGGTACTAGAGTGGCTGAGCACCAGGAGAATGGAACAATATTTCTAATAAGGGCTGAATTGAATGTTTTAGTAAGGACCTTAGAACATAGATAAGGCTCCTCCTTATAAATATCAACAGGGACTAGGTCAGGGCTTGGTTCCTTATGCTTCTTCATAGCACTCAGTGCTCTCTCCACTTCCGGTACTGAGATATTAATTGCACAGTGGCCCCAAAGGGTTCCTTACACACTGGCAGGTGGCCGGGCTGGCCTTTGGATGCAGAACTGTACAGAGCTCTTAAATATTGGACCCACACTGCTGGGACATTATGGCTTTCTAGAGCATTAACTGCCCCCTACTCCACCCCCTCCCCTCCCCCCGTGAGAAGTTCCCAGAACCTCTTGGTGTGTTTTTTCCAGGGAGGTTTCCCCCAGCTCCCTCCCATAAGATGTTTTGAAGCTGTGACCTCTTAACGTCTGGAAGATGCTTATACTCTCACCTGCATCTTCGAAATAACGCTTCGCTTTGGGGGTCACAGTAGCACCCTTTCAGAGCTTGGGAGACAGTTCTCCTCATGCGGAGGAATTCATCATCATGGTCTGCCTCCCACAAGTACGAGCAGCAGTTATGTTCCCAATTGGCTTGGACCACAAGAGTTTCAGCTCTTCTACCAAGTTATTGTAAGCAACTAAGATACTTCCACTATGATCAGCTAGGGTATTCAGAATAATAAAACCAAACTTGGCTACTACATGTTCAAGAAGTGAGAGTTCACATAGGTATATCTCATTACGCCATCTTATTTTGCTCCTGTTGTTAGTTGGGGCGATTTTGTGTCTGGAATTCACCAAGCTTGCACTGGTGGTGCTAGTACGCCACATGGGGCTAAACTTGCGAAGAGAACCAAAGAATCGCAATTACTCTCCATGCTTCTGATAACCGTGAGATTGTGCACACATTCCCAACCCTCGATGTGAACTATAATGTAATTGATTAGTGACAATATTCTCCTGTTATTGTACGCCAATTTTGCAGTACTATCTGAAACTGTAAGATCATTGATAACACACAATCGATAATTTATCAAGAAATTAGAGATTGTATCACCCTTCTTTGTTATTTGAAAGCAACTCATATCTGTCTCATGGACACTCAGGCAGTGATCTTTCATTTCAACCTTGATATTGACAATGGCATTGGACAGTTGTGCATTAAAATCGCCACAGATCACTAAAAGAGGCCTCCCCCTTTTACCTTCTTCACACAATTTACGAGCTGCAATAGCCTCACTGATGGATCCGATGGAGACAAACTACCCCCAACTCAATTGGACCTCAGGGGACCAGCCATGGGGAATATAAACATTAAAAATATCAATCATGTCACCTTCAGGGAGGGTGGAACCGATCCTCACATGGAGAACATTGTGAGGCAAATGAGCTGCCCCTAAAAGCTCTATCTTGCATTGCAATTTATATGACACCCACAAAGCAAGTCCCCTGATGTGTCGCCCTTTCTTGAGCGCTTTGCTGGTCTCCTTATGTTTAAGAAGCTGCTCGTGCTAATTTCGCCAAGGCCCCAAGTTTCCTGGAAACAGCACATGGAATGTTGGTCGATAAACTTTACCCAGTCCCTGTCTTCCATTTTGCTGACCAAGCCTGCAATGTTCTAGCATAGAATATACAAAGACTCTTTGCTGATGTTACCTGTTTCATTGGCCCTGGGGGCTCCATAGAAATTCATAGCAGAAGGTGGTGGAGGTGAGCACCTCAGTACTCAGGCAGACTCCTCTCTAGATGTAATTCTGCTGCTGGAAGCCAGTGCTGCAGTTATCCGGGACCAATCTTTATAGTCTGCTGTATCCACCTTCGTTTCAGGGGTTAGGGAGCTTGATTGTCCTAGTACTGTTACTTGTAGTGATACTTAACTACACAAAGAGCACTCACATGATAATATGTTGATTCCTATTTCCTGCCACTCTGGGTGGGCAATGAGTGGGAAGATTAAGAGGACTATGAAGCTCTTTGTTTGGCCAAGGTTGCCCTAATAGAACCTCTTCTCCTTGACCAATGCAACTTATCATGAAAAGTTAAAAAAGTATTTCATTTCTCTTAAAATGAAATGAGTACCATTTTCAGTGTCAATTTACTTGGGAGAATCCTCCAAAAAGAAAGCATTCTCCAAAGACTTGATAACGTTTTTGGTATTTGGTAGATCACCAAATTAATGCTACTTATATTAAGAGAAGTAATCAATTAAAACAATCAGATACTTCATCGTATTAGGCAATAGCAAAAAAGGAACAGGAAAAACCTAAAGCTACTATGTTCCATGGACCCTCAGGCACTGGAACAGGATGCAGAGGAACGTCCTTAGTTTTCCAATATTTGCCTGAACCTATACATTCTGGACAAGCATTAATCAATTAATGTACTTGACTACCCATTGATGGTTACCAATACAACTTTCTCAATTTTTTGCACATGAATGAAATACCCAAATGCCCAATATGAACATTTGTAATCAAATTGTGATGTAATGCTATACAAAGCACAAAATATTCATTCTTACAAGAAAGGTCAGAAACTACTTGCACAAAACCTCTGAATTTATTTTAAAGAAATCTAATTCTAGACCAACCATTCATACTATATTTAAAAACAGGTTGTAAAATAGTTTCCTGAGCCCTGGACAATGTTCAAATAGATTCTTAAATTACTCATTTATATGCAGCTATGTCATAGATTGTATCAACAACACATTCAACGTCACTTTCACCAGAATGATAATCTTTGTGTATCAGAGGCATTCTTGAAACTCAATCTGCCCTAAAGCGTTTCCCACCTTGCAAATCACATGGAGACCATATTCCCGTAGTTTAGACAGAAGTTTAACTAATCAAGCTTATGAATTGCCTAAACCTATACCACTTAATAAATACACTAAAGGTTTGTAATCGGTGTACATCTAGTACCCATACATATACTTAACATTTCAGCGCCGCCCACACACAAGCTAAAGCTTCCCTTTCAATGTTGTGATAATTGACATCAGCTTCAGTAAGTGCTCTCGCAGCCAAAGCGACATTATGTTCTTTCCCATCAAAAATTTGACCAAACATCATTCCAATAACATGTTGACTAGCATCAACGTTAATTACACATTTTGTGCCAGCCACAAATGGGTTTAACACAGCTGCATTGCTGAAACTTTCTTGGCATCCTCAATGGCTGCACTAACGTCTCTTGACCAGTTAAATCTTCCTCCCTTTTTCCATAAAGATTGAAAAGCCATGGCATAGCCTAGCACAAAATATGCACAATATTCGCACAGCACTAAAAAAGAACATAGCACATCTTTATCAGATGGAGAAGATGCTTTTCAAACAGCATCCAAGTTGCAAGATTTGGGTTTATTGCTAGTTAAAGAATTCGTGTCACCCAAATAGTTGACTTCCTGAACAACTTACATTTTTCAAGTGTGACAGTCATACGGCCTTCTTTCAAGATACTTAACACATGTCCCAGTACCATTAATTGTCAATGGGGTTCTTCTGTGTATATCAAGAAATCATCTTGAAATTCATGGAAGTTTTGCAACTCGCCAAACAGTATTTCCATGTTTCTTTGGAAAACCCCGCTGATTATGCTAAGTACACTTCTAATATCAAAACCCCAGAGAAGCCTAATACTCTTAGTTGTGACCTTTTGAAGAGAGCGAGCCTTGGCAATGAATCATTCCAAGACAAAGTTTATGGCCATCAATCCCCATAAGTCTTTTACGAGTTCCATTATTTTGGAAGATAAGCCACTGGAAAGGGTAACTGACTTTGTCTACTTAGGGATTAGGGGCCAGATGTAGGTAGCCCAATACCGGTCGGTAACGACCGAAATTACCGAATTTCGGCCGTTACCGACCAGTATTCAGGGTTAAAGATGTAGGATACAGGTTTAAGGATTCGGTAATTTACAGGACGGTAATTTAAGGAATCGTTAAATTACCGAATTCTTAAATACCGATTCGGTAAATTACCAAATCCTTAATGTAGGGAGCACTCAAGTGAGTGCATTTTTCATTTAAGGATTCGGTATTCACCACCAACTACAAGTTGGTGGTAAATATCGAAAACCTTTCAAAAAGCAATTTTGTGCTTTTTTTAAAAGTACCATGTGACAGACATACATGCCCTTAGGGCATGTATGTGTGCCACATGTGCACCCATGCACTATTCAGCGGTGCAGCCACCCTTGTAAGTCTTCCCCCTATTACCGATTCCAGGCCCATAGGAATGAATGGGAAATACCGAATCGGTAAATACCGAATCGGTAAATACCGAACATTACCGATTCAGTAAAACTTACCGAATCATTACCTACATCACATTTACCGATTCCTAAATACCGAATCGGTAAAATTCGGGCATTTAGGAATCGGTAATATGTGATTACCTACATATGGCCCTAAGTTACTAATTTAATGTATGCCCCTCCCCCCCCAAGTTCAGCACAGCTGTTTGAACCTTACTGAGCACTGTGCAGCTGTTCTAAGACTGTTTAGGGCCTCTAGTGTCAGGAGTATATCTACGGAGTCAAGGTTGAGGGTAACGTAGTGTATGGCCCAGAACTATTGGGAACTAATGATTTGACTACATTAGGGCTGGCTGAGAATATGTTTATTAGAGCTTTCACCGACCTTCTAAACAAGCACTGGCGTTGCCAATAGGTCTCGCATTAGGAAATTTGAGCTATTGGTATTGTAAATGACAATTTTTTTTTTGTGTTGGTTTTGAAAATAGCGAAATTAATAGCTTTGTCATTTACACTGCCAATAGTTATAACTTTTGCAAATTTGATACTATATACCTATAGCATTTGTAATGCAATATGTGTTGTATGTACGTGACTTACATGTATTGATATTACAAATAACAATGTTTTTTAATTTTTTTAAATAAAAGTTATTGTAATTTATAATGGCAATAACTTAAATTTTGTAAATAACTTTTGTGAAGATTATGTTTAGGGTATTTTATTGTGACAAAAATCCAAGAACAGAAGTGAAATATTAACATCTTTTTGTGACATTTGTAATAAAGCTTGAAAAATTGAGAGAACATATTTGAACCAGTTGTTGTTGATTGGTTGCACAGATTGATGCTGTGGTGGCGCCGAGTGATGTTGTGGTGGCGCCGAGTGATGTTGTGGTTGTGCCGAGTGATGTTGTGGTGGCGAACGAGTGATGCTGTGGCGTTCAGTGATGCTGTGGTAGCCCATAGTGATGTTGTGGTGCCCCTGAGTGATGCTGTGGTGGTGCTGAGTGATGCTGTATGCTATGCTATGTTTTGTTTTGCTATCCTATGTTTTGTTTTGTTATGCTATGCTATGTTTTATTATGCTAAGATATGTTTTGTTTAGTTTTACTATGCTATGTTTTGTTGTGTTTTGTTAAGCTATGCTATGTTTTGTAGTGTTTTGCTATGTTTTGTAGTGTTTTGCTATGTTTTGTTATGCTATGTGTTGTTGTGTTTTGTTATGCTATGTTGTGTTATGTTATGCTATGTTTTGTTATGCTATGCTGTTTTGTTTTGCTATCCTATGCTTTGTTTTGTTTTGCTATCCTATGCTTTGTTTTGTTATGCTATGCTATGTTTAGTTTTGCTATCCTATGCTTTGTTTTGTTATGCTATGCTATGTTTTGTTGTGTTTTGTTATGCTATGCTTTGTATGCTATGCTATGCTTTGTTGTGTTTTGCTGTGCTATTCTTTGTTATGCTATGTTTTGTTATGCTATGCTATGTTTTGTTGTGTTTTATTATGCTATGCTTTGTTTTGCTATGCTATGTGTGGTTGTGCTATCTTTTGTTGTGCTATGTTTTGTTATGCTATGCTATGCTTTGTTATGCTATGTTTTGTTATGCTATGCTATGCTTTGTTATGCTATGTTTTGTTATGCTATGCTAAGCTTTGTTTTGTTATGCTGTTTTGTTGTGTTTTGTTATGCTATGCTATGTTTTGTTATGCTATGCTATGTTTTGTGATGCTATGATGTTTTTTGTTACGCTATGCTATGTTTTGTTGTGCTATGCTATGTTTTGTTGTGTTTTATTATGCTATGTTGTTTGAGTTTTGTTATGCTATGTTGTTTGTGTTTTGTTATGCTATACTATGTTTTGTTATGCTATGTTATGTTTTGTTATGCTATGCTATGTTTTGCTATTGGTTGTGTGGTTGTGTGTGTGGTTGTGTGGTTGTGTGTGTGTGTGGGTGTGTGTGTGGGGTTGTGTGTGTGGGGGGTTGTGTGTGTGTGTGTGGGTTTGTGTGTGTGTGTGTGTGTGTGTGGTTGTGTGTGTGGGTTTGTGTGCCTGTACCAAGTGCCTTATGGCATGGTGCAGCACCATGCAAGAACAAACGGAGTTCAGTCTGCTAATTATATAAATCCTTTTTTGTGAAGCTGATTTTCTTTGATTTCTAATCAAACGTGCAAGAGAAACAAAGACATTAGGAATGAAAGAATTGGCAAGGACTTAAAAATCTTGAAATCGTTGTTTTGAAGCGCCTGCCCTACCTCTGCGGTGATCAGGGACGTACAGAAAAATAATCGTGCACTGAGTGTGCTGTGTAGCTCACAGCATTGCGGCTGTGAGTCCTTACGGAGTCTGATAACAAACAGTAAATTGAGGAGGGGGCGCTGTGCGCCCTGATGGCAGATAAGTGTGAAGGGTAGAAAGAAACGCGAGAGCGCACGAGCAGGCTTCTGCTGCAAACACGCTGAATTGTTTGGGTCTGGTGTATATAAGGGGCTGCGGACCCAGATTGGTGGGGGGCGGTAACCCCGCAGAACGCTCGGCATGTTTGTTGGGGGTCTCTCTCTGTGTTATGAGCCAAATGGAGGAGAGAAGCAGATACAGAGAGAGAGAGCGAGAAAGTCAGACAGGAAAGAAGGAGTCAGACAAAGAAACACACCAGAGCGTGGAGAGTCAGAGAAAGAGAGAGGAAGGCAGGAAAGAGAGCGAGATAGTCGGAAGGCAGGAAAGAGAGCGAGATAGTCGGTGACGGGCAGAGGTGGGGTGGGGGGGAGCAAGCGAGAGTGGTGGCGATCAGGGAGTGAGACAGTGCAAACACGTGGGTGTTTTGGTGAGCAATAAACACGCCCGAGAAGGGAATAGAAAAAGATGCGTGGAGGGAAGCCGGATGGGGGCGGGAGAGCCTGGTGGGGGGGCGGGAATGCGAGCGAGGGGAGGAGAAGTGTATTGTGTGCCTGTACCAAGTGCCTTATGGCATGGTGCAGCACCATGCAAGAACAAACGGAAATTCAGTCTGCTAATTATATAAATCCTTTTTTGTGAAGCTGATTTTCTTTGATTTCTAACCAAACGTGCAAGAGAAACGAAGACATTAGGAATGAAAGAATTGGCAAGGACTTAAAAATCTTGAAATCGCTGGTTTGAAGCGCCTGCCGTACCTCTGCGGTGATCAGGGACGTACAGAAAAATAATCGTGCACTGAGTGTGCTGTGTAGCTCACAGCATTGCGGCTGTGAGTCCTTACGGAGTCTGATAACAAACAGTAAATTGAGGAGGGGGCGCTGTGCGCACTGATGGCAGATAAGTGTGAAGGGTAGAAAGAAACGCGAGAGCGCACGAGCAGGCTTCTGCTGCAAACACGCTGAATTGTTTGGGTCTGGTGTATATAAGGGGCTGCGGACCCAGATTGGTGGGGGGCAGTAACCCCGCAGAACGCTCGGCCTGTTTGTTGGGGGTCTCTCTCTGTGTTATGAGCCCAATGGAGGAGAGAAGCAGATACAGAGAGAGAGAGCGAGAAAGTCAGACAGGAAAGAAGGAGTCAGACAAAGAAACACACCAGAGCGCGGAGAGTCAGAGAAAGAGAGAGGAAGGCAGGAAAGAGAGCGAGATAGTCGGAAGGCAGGAAAGAGAGCGAGATAGTCGGTGACGGGCAGAGGTGGGGTGGGGGGAGCAAGCGAGAGTGGTGGCGATCAGGGAGTGAGACAGTGCAAACACGTGGGTGTTTTGGTGAGCAATAGAGACTCCCGAGAAGGGAATAGAAAAAGATGCGTGGAGGGAAGCCGGATGGGGGCGGGAGAGCCTGGTGGGGGGGCGGGAATGCGAGTGAGGGGAGGAGAAGTGTGGCAGGACTTCTCTTCTCATTAAGTGTTTTCAGTTAAGGTTATCCAGCTGGGCTGCAAGCAGACACTTACCTATAGATAGTGGAAAAGATGGTGAGAAGATGTAACAAACCCTTCAATGTACGATTGTGGTATGGTAAGACAAAGCTTGGAAAGGTCGGTAAAAGGAGTTTGGCAAGGATGTCTTCTTGGGTTATAAACAGAGAAATAAATAAAGCAGGCAAGAATAACAAGAATAACAAGAGCGTAAAGGGAAACTGAAAGTACGGCCGGCCACCGGCCAGCCATGAATAATTAGGGGAGGAGAAGCCGCACAGCACACGCTGGGAGAAGCCCTTTGATGTGCTGTGCGGCCGTGAAAAAATGCAATTAGGAGGGAGGGAGGGAGGCTGATGCGCGTGCTTGTTTGGTCACGTGATTCACGTGAACTCAAAGAAAACCGCACCAAAAAGCCCTTGGTTTCACGAGGATTTTGAGCACTTGAATTCTCTCCATTTCCCATTCCTTCGGAATGGAAAAGGCGAGACCTAAAAATACACCTCTGATTCCAGTAAGACGAGATCTGGGCCTGGAGCCTGTGACTCATAAGGCCCAACTCAAGCCACTGCTCTTTTGGTGTAGGCTAAAGTATTCCACAGATTTGGAAGATTATTACATCTCATTTTTGGGTGTAGTCTCTAGTGATACATCTAGCAAAGCCAAATGGCTCTCCTTTGTTAAGAGTATGCTACCTCAGATTGGTTGGGCGACTTTTGATCTATTTTTTATTTAAAATACATTAAGGAGTTCAGGAATGTGTCAGTAGGATCCCTCACAGCTGACATTTTGGACTTTAAGTGCCTTGTGAGATCTAAGTCTTTTTTAGACTATATATCACTGCCAGGGGCTAGGAAGATGTACCTAAAGTGCCGATACGGCACTCTACCGCTGTTGGTGCTCCAAGTGAAATAGAATCCCCATAATTGTTTGAGCTCTGTATGTCCCACATGTTTGCAGGCTGAGGAAACCTTGTCTCACTTCCTATTTTTTTTTTTGTCCCTCTTATGTTCGCCCTATAAATGGATGGATTATCCCTTAGTGTAAACAGTTGGGATGCAGACAGCACCAGGATGCCTTGCGGCTACTGCACATGGAATCTAATTGGACGATTGTGTGTGCAATATTCAAATATCTTAATTGGAGCTGATCTGTCAGAGCAAAAGCACTTGCATTTTAGGCCTCTTTGTATATCTAATTTGGTATTTCTAGAATGTATGTGTCCCATTTACAACTAGTTTATATTACTTTGTACTATTGTATATATTGTTTTATTTCTTTATGGAGACTAGTCAGGCCTTGTAATATCTTAAGGCTTAGGGTACCTCGCAGCTATTGGTCTTATTTATCTTAGCCTGAATGAAATGTGATTTTTAGATATAACTTTTATTGTTTTTAATGCTTTATCTGTTATGAGCCTTGTTGTGTAATATCTAATATGTCTTTATACAGTAATTTTTATTGTTGAACTTTTATGAATGAATGAATGAATGGTTTATTGCGTGATTACTTAAAATCATTACAATATAGGATAAAAAAAAAGATATGTCGTAAATTAAAACATGGTCCGACTTTAAATTTATATCAGCAAAAGGGTGTTTAGCCAGCAGACTGTATGGTTAGGTACTAAATATAATATCTCATTTCATTTCATTATTCTTTATTTCGGCCCAATCTGGCCATAAAAGACACATAAAAACAACAGTACATTTTACACAGTGGGTACAAAAGTGCATACATGATATGCTGTTGGGGAGCTGGAATACAATACAATTCATCAAGTTTAGTGTTGATTCATGAGTTTAAAAAGGCACATAAAATATAAAATTTTGTTATAATACAAGATAAAAAACTTTTTAGGTGGCACCATAGAGAATGATCCTAGAGATTGACTCAACAATATTCCTCGGACAATCAGGACAACATAACCTTTGCATAGCGAACGGCCGGCTAAGCAGCTATAGCTCCAACCCCCGCTTCTTGCGTGAATAACTTACAAGCAATAGGAATCTACTGACACAAAACACAGTAAGACGACTAGTATCAGTTTTGATGATCCTAAATGCTTCCACATACGAACGAATACCTAGGGTATTTAAGCATGGGCGTAAAATCCGTTCCGCTCGCGGATTTTCGGTAAATTCGCAATCCGCGAACTCTCGCGAACTTACCGAAAAGTCGTAAATCCGTGCGAAGCGGATTTTTTTGCTTGGTCGCACTTGCCAACTAGAATACTATACAATTTCGCGGGAGTAAACACTCGCGAAAACGTAGATGCGGCGGGCAGCGACAATCTCGCAATTGCGAGATTGCAAAATTTGCAATTTCGCACAAGAAATCCACCAGCAGGCAGCATAAACCTTGAAAATTATGATTTTTATTAGAATAACTCCTCAGGTTGACATTTGCCTGCACTTTTTTTTTGCAAGGAGTCCATTTTGGGGGGGGGGGTGGGAGGAAGGAAGTGCCCCACAGTCTCCAACTTCCTGTTCCTGTCCAGCAGGCTCCTCTCAGTGCTTTCTTCATGTGCTGGTCACTTTCATTTGGATCTTGACCTGGAAGCACTCAGCAGGTGCAAAAGTTCAAACCCATCATTAGTAACCATTCCCTGTAGTGCTTCCTGAGGGGCCCCTCCAGAGTTCAGTTGCCTACTTGCAACTATTCTATGACCCTGCTCTGACCCTCACAGCAGGCTCAGAGAATAGTTACAAGTATACAACAAAGGTCCTGTTAAAAAAATTACACTGCAACAGAAAGCAATTACAGATAAGGAAGCAGGTGCCAGGGATCTTGACCTGGAAGGGAGGAAGGAAGTGCCCCACAGTCTCCAACTTCCTGTTCCTGTCCAGCAGGCTCCTCTCAGTGCTTTCTTCATGTGCTGGTCACTTTCATTTGGATCTTGACCTGAAAGCACTCAGCAGGTGCAAAAGTTCAATCTTATCATTAGTAACCATTCCCTGTAGTGCTTCCTGAGGGGCCCCTCCAGAGTTCAGTTGCCTACTTGCAACTATTCTATGACCCTGCTCTGACCCTCACAGCAGGCTCAGAGAAAGCAATTACAGATAAGGAAGCAGGTTCCAGCTAGGAAGTTCAAATTCAGTAACACATTAATCAGCCCCTAATTCATTTATGTCAGTTGAGGCAGGGCAGGTGTGCTTTTCCACCCATAATCTACAGTGATGAACTAGAGGGTGGCATGGGTGAGCCAGAGGGTGGCATGGGTGAGCCAGAGGGTGGCAGTGGTGAAACAGAGGGTGGCAGTGGTGAAACAGAGGTTGCTGTGATGAACCAGATGTAGAAACAACATGTTCGCGACCGTTGCTACCCGAAAAGTAAGTTAGCGTTTGCGAACTGGTACAAAATCCTCGCGAACTGGCAGAAATCCTTGCGAACACAAAAAAAAAAATCCGCAAATTCGCGAGAGTTCACGGATTTTGCGGATTGCGAATCCGTAAATACGCAATTTCGCGGATTGCCAATTCGCAAAATCCGCCCATGCTTAAGGGTATTACACAAGGGCTTTATCCATCGTCTCCTTGCTCTGTCGTATGTGGTGCAGAACAACAATATGTGTTTCTCATCCTCTTTTGAGTTGGACTGACAACATGTACAGTTCAAACTTTTTGTTGTCCCGGTGTGCTTTTCCCACCTAGCTAGGACTACATTCGTTTTAAGTATACCGTATCTAAATTTTAGGTACAGACTTTTTGCAAGCTGGGGTTGTATCTCATCTAAAAACTCCTCAAAGTGTGGTACATTTTTGAAGTTAAGAAAACTACTGGTAATGGAACCACAGGAATTATCATTTAGGGAGTTATAAGAGATATGACCAAAATATTGCCTTTACAAGCTTCTTGCAACTTTGTGTCAAAAGTGCAGGGTTTTCCCAGAAGTGGGTAAGACCAATTTGAATAAGCCAAGTTTTTACATGCTTTAACCAAGGGTTAGTATTATAAGCATCAAGGTTCTTCACTTCTAGAATACCACTTTTGTAATCTGTAAGATCTGGAGTACTCCATAGTCTAACCCAATATAGGAGTGAACGGAGTACTGCAAGATCGTCCATACGCTTCATGTTAAGGTCTAAAAAAGGGGTAAGAGTGGAGTGCGTTTGGGCAATCTCAAAATACTCCTATAGAAGTTATTCTCGCTTTTCTTAAAAAGATTCCCCGCATTCATAGCCCAAACTTCGGCACCATATAGGGCACCGGCCTGTGCCTTGAATTTAAACACTTCCAGGGCTGGTGTAATAGATTTGTTTATGCTGGCCCCATGTCGTCTTGTGATGGGTAAAGTGTTCTGATTAAAAATAGTTTTACTTTTTTCTAGTTGTGTCTTCCAGGAATTTTTGGAGTCAAGAGAGACGCCCAAGTAGGAAAACTCCGATACAAGTTCCAGTTTTTGATTGTTAATATTTCACAATAGTTCATTCTTTGAGTCCCTGGGAGAGATAATCTTTGCTGAGTGGATTTTTGTTATGGAGGAGCATGTCTGACAATTGATCGTTCTCTCTGTGGGGCATTTTTACTTTCAGAAGTGAACGCGCTTTGTAGATCAATTTGCCAAAGTTGGCCATGTTCTTTACTGTATCCAAGGTGTAGAGCTGGCAGATGGTGTCCTTTGCATTGCGTGAGCTCAGGGGGAGAAGTATGGGCCTGAAGTAAATTCAGTGGGCTTGCCGCAGAGCCGGGCAACATAGGAGTATATGTGCCAGAGACTCCCTTCTATAGTTGCATAGTCGGCATGCATTAATGTTTGTAAATGCTTTCAAGGTTGGATACAGTTCTTTTATTGGAAGAGGGTGTACTCTTGTAGCTAAAATCTTGTATAGTGCTTAGCTCCAACTGCCTGTGTAAGATAATGCTTAGTTTCTTGCAGAATTTGTGGGCGGCATAGAGTTTCATGAAAGTCCCTGGCGGCAAGAGCTTCTATGTGCAGTTTACAAGAGCAAAGACGCAGCTGCTTTCATCGTTGATTTGATGGTGGGATAGTCTACTATACTTGGGTACCAGTTCTCAATGGCTAGCTGCAGTTGCTCCTTAGATGATGCAAGTTTGATGGACCAAGGATTGTTTGGTTTTGAAAAAATTGTTTTTATGACGGCCTTCATAGAATTGGCTGGGGCCATGATTGCCAAGTGATAGTAATTTGCTAAGATAGCCAGTTCTTCCAATTTTTGCTGGGTATGGTAAAACTCTAGGCGGATCAAGGTATTTCTTCTGGATATGGACAGAAGATATATCTTCTTGTAACCTGAGCATTTAATTTTTTCCAGATCTTCCACAAGCATTTCAGGAAATGCCTGTTGCGCATAGTTAAATGATGGTAACAGTTTGGCCTGCATTGCCCTCTGGATAGCCATGGTTTTGGGCTTTCTAGCTAGCATGCAGCTAACAGAGGGAGAGCATGACCATCTTTCCTTTCAGCCGTAGTTTGTGTAGGGGCATCAAAGGGTGGCCGGTCTCGCTTAGCCAGGCACCTAGGTAGTTGTAGCTTACCACGCAGGCCAGGATCAGAGTGCCCAAGCGCCACTTAATGAGCTTTTTCTTTGGTTAACTCTCAAATATCATGGTTTGGGATTTACTTGCGTTAGCTGTCAGCATATTTCTGGTGTTGTATTCAGCTAGGACTGTGAGGGCTTTTTGGCGGCCTGTTCTTGTATGATCCAAGAGGTTTAGTTCGTTGGCGTACTTCATTAGATGGATTTTTTTATCCCTGATAGCTGACTCTATGGAGAGTTTTATTCTTACCCATGTTCTCGAGTACAAGGATGTAATAGCACGCATGAGGCCCGGGCAGATGTTCCAGTTTGCCAATTTCCACCAAAGGATGTTTCTATCAATGCCATTGAAAGCTGCTGAGTAATCTGTGAAGCATGCGAATACTGGGGGGGAGCGACGAGCAACTACTGTTGGGCTAGGTATGACAGGACTGTGATGTTGTCAACAGTGGAGGCCCCTAGTCTGAACCCGGTCTGATGAAATGGTAGTAGACCTTCTGATTCCACCCAGTGTACTAGTTCCTGCAAAATGGTGCTTGCGTATGCCTTCCCCTTGATGCTGCTGATTCCATCGGAGGATGCTTTTCCCCGTTTGTATGATCCATGAGGCTAAGTAAGCTCCAGCATGTTTCATTCAAGAAGCGCACAGTCCTTTTGTTTCTTTTATCATCATGTCTTTGGCCAGTTAAGCACCTTTTTAACTCCAGAGAGAAGCCCCCTTGTGGTGTTTTTTTTGTCTATTCTCATTACATATTCGGGGATTGGGCAACCCTCTTCTAAGAGCAGACCTCTACTGATTTATGGTCTCAGGAATTCGAGATTCCTTGGATTGTCAAGTGTTTTCAGTGTTGCATTTATACAAACCTATCTACTTGAATGTTATGATACGAAGACCCCTCACCACCGTCTTAGATAAATTGTGCTTGAACCATTGACAGAATTCTGACTGTTAAGCAAAATTGTATCAGCTGCGCCCTGACGAAGGAACTGTGGGAAAAGGTTCCACTCCGAAACACGCGTCGGCGCTTTTCTTAGTCTTGAATATTATTTTTTATATTGCATAAGGCAATTATTTATATATAATGTATAAGTTTATTGTTTTCTGTTTTTCGTAAGCCAGTGTGTCATAATCAAATTATGTCTTGCTCTGTTGGGATGTGTATGGGATGGTTGAAGGTTGTGTGATGTGTGGTGCTATATTGTGTCTTAACATTTTTTGTATTTTTGTATTGTTCTTACTTTGGGGTCTTTCTGCTTTCGAATTAAGAATGTTTGTTGTTTCTACATAAATGAATTCACATATACTTTTATATAAATTATATCTTTTGATACAACAATAATAATAAAAATAACTTTATAAATAATTGTTCTGTGGGACAATGATACTGTTTTCCTCTTTAGGATCTACGACCTATGGACTAATTAATGTTTAGGGAGAGGTTTCCCCTCGATGTCCAACAAAGCGATCATCCAATAATTCCTCGGGTCGGTGTTTGCTCCTTTTTTAGGGCTCGGGCCTACGCCTCCACGAAGTGGGGGAGGAGCTTCCGAGCTCTTATGTGTTAAAAAAAAAAAGAATTCAGAAAGGGGTCCTGCTGGCACATTCTTTAGTGCGCGCCGCGTTTTTTCTTGCATCTGCCTAGTGATTCGTCTTCGCTGTGCTGTCTATTTAGTAGGCTTTACGTGATAGGCTATATTTACTTTTCGGCCGTCATTTATTTCAGTTTCATGGCATAAAGTGTGCGGTTACGTGCACGGCAGACGTATTAATCTTAATTATGAGCTGTCAGAGTGCCCGTGTAATGCAATGCAGATGGTGGGAGCGCGTTCACCATTGCAGGAGCTGTCAGAGTGCCACGTTCACGGCGGAGATAATTGAAAGAAGTTTCCTGTAGCTTCAAGGGCAGTCACAGTACTTTGTAAGAAACACGCGCAGAAGAATACATAAATCCTCAATTACCAGCTGTCCGAGGTGCCGGTAATTGAAGGCAGATGGTGCTGGGAGCGTGTGCACTGCTGTGTTTTTTTTCCCTTCAGCGCGCATGAACAGCCGGCCAGCAATGTAGAGAATCACATGCATCAGATCTAGTTTTCACACCATCACACACACACACACACACGCACACACACACACACACACACACACACACACACCTTTGCACAATGGTAGCTGCTTGTGCATCATGGAGCAGTGCAGTGGGAGAATGCAGGAACAGGCCTTTTTTAGTAAATACAGCTCGCCAATATTTCTCTCTCAATTGAACCACTCACACAGAAACATTGATTGCTGGGATCAGTTGCGCTAACATTTAGTAAATTTGCCCTTTACTTTCCACTTTTTTTCAAGTTTCTTACCTAAAATATTCATCACCCCTGGTCCATTTTTTAGATCACCAGAACTCTCCATCTTTATCCTTTACCCCTTCTCCCCCACCCCCAGTGGTCATCCATATTGTTACTTCTTCTAAGCTTACTTAGTATGTAATAAGCAGTTTATAAGGAGACAATCACATCACATGGGGCACTAAGGCTGGTACATAGAAGGGAGGCTCACACTAACATCAGAAAACTGACACAGGAGTAGAGTAGTGAGTAAAGTAGTGAGTGCAGAGTAGTGAGTAGTGAGTAGAGTAGTGAGTAGAAAGTAGTGAGTAGAATAGTGAGTAGAGTAGTGAGTGGAGAGTAGTGAGTAGAGTAGTGAGTAGTGAGTAGTGAGTAGAGTAGTGAGTCGAGTAGTGAGTAGAAAGTAGAGTAGTGAGTGGAGAGTAGTGAGTAGTGAGTAGAGTAGTGAGTAGTGAGCAGAGTAGTGAGTAGTGAGTGCAGAGTAGTGAGTAGTGAGTAGAGTAGTGAGTAGTGAGTAGAGTAGTGAGTAGAGTAGTGAGTAGAGTAGTGAGTAGAGTAGTGAGTAGTGAGTAGAGTAGTGAGTAGAGTAGTGAGTAGTGAGTAGAGTAGTGAGTAGAGTAGTGAGTGTAGAGTAGTGAGTAGTGTGTAGAGTAGTGAGTAGTGAGTGCAGAGTAGTGAGTAGTGAGTAGAGTAGTGAGTATTGAGTGCAGAGTAGTGAGTAGAGTAGTGAGTAGTGAGTAGAGTAGTGAGTAGTGAGTAGTGAGTAGAGTAGTGAGTAGAGTAGTGAGTAGAGTAGTGAGTAGTGAGTGCAGACTAGTGAGTAGTGAGTAGAGTAGAGTAGTGAGGTGAGTAGTGAGTGCAGAGTAGTGAGTAGAGTAGTCAGTAGTGAGTAGAGTAGTGAGTAGAGTAGTGAGGTGAGTAGAGTAGAGTAGTGAGTAAAGTAGTGAGTGCAGAGTAGTGAGTAGAGTAGTGAGTAGTGAGTAGTGAGTAGAGTAGTGAGTAGAGTAGTGAGTAGAAAGTAGAGTAGTGAGTGGAGAGTAGTGAGTAGTGAGTAGAGTAGTGAGTAGTGAGCAGAGTAGTGAGTAGTGAGTGCAGAGTAGTGAGAAGAGTAGTGAGTAGTGAGTAGTGAGTAGAGTAGTGAGTAGTGAGTAGAGTAGTGAGTAGAGTAGTGAGTAGAGTAGTGAGTAGAGTAGTGAGTAGTGAGTAGAGTAGTGAGAAGTGAGTAGAGTAGTGAGTAAAGTAGTGAGTAGAGTAGTGAGTAGAGTAGTGAGTAGAGTAGTGAGTAGTGAGTAGTGAGTGCAGAGTAGTGAGTAGTGAGTGGAGTAGTGAGTAGAGTAGTGAGTAGTGAGTGGAGTAGTGAGTAGAGTAGTGAGTAGTGAGTAGAGTAGTGAGTAGAGTAGTGAGTAGAAAGTAGAGTAGTGAGTAGTGAGTAGAGTAGTGAGTAGAATGTAGAGTAGTGAGTAGTGAGTGCAGAGTAGTGAGTAGAGTAGTGAGTAGAGTAGTGAGTAGAGTAGTGAGTAGAGTAGTGAGTAGAGTATTAGAGTAGTGAGTGCAGAGTAGTGAGTAGAGTAGTGAGTAGAGTAGAGTAGTGAGTAGGACATCACAGGCAGCAGCTGTGCAAGCTTCTTACACTCACAAGGAGACCACAGGCAGCTGAGGTGCAATCTTCTTTCACTCACAAGAACGACATCACAGGCAGCAGCAGTGCAAGCTTCTTACACTCACAAGGAGACCACAGGCAGCAGAGGTGCAAGCTTCTCACACTCACAAGAAGGACATCACAGGCAGTAACGGTGCAATATTCTCACACTCACAAGGAGATCACTGGCAGTACACACCACATGAACACACTCCATAACACATAGCAACAATACATTGGCATTTACAATGCCATTAGCTCAAACTCAAATAAATCCGAGCCCGATTGCATTTCTAATGCTTGTTTAATATAAGTTGCAGCAGTGAGCCTCTCCAAGAGTCTGGGACCTCTTCTGAAAACCTGCATTCTGCGTACAGCATGGCAAGGTTTTAAGACCAAAAGTTGATGTCCTCCCTAAAGAAGGAGCCGGGCAATCCTTTGGGGCCTGGTGCCCCATTTTGCCAGATCCTTTTAGAGCAAAGCGGACAGCACTCACGCTTGGAGTTTTGGGTTCAGCAGACTCGGTCTTGGCGATTTCTGTATCCTCTGTGTGAATTGACCTTTTTTTCATTTGTAAGTTGCTGTTCGCTAGTGTATACAGACTTCACATGTGCTTCCCAAGTCCTTGCAGGTATCGGGTTCCCTCTATTAGAGGATCCGTCGATTAGATTTTTAAGGAATCCCCAAAATTGTTCGGCCTTATTTGGTGCGAGCAGGTCGAAAATTGCTATCCATTTCCCCTCAGTGGCTTACCGTTTTAGTTTCCAGACGAGATGCCTGTGGGCCTTTGTTGCTAGTTGTCGCTCCTTCTTAAAGGTTTTGGTGCCTTTTCTAATGTATGTTCTTTTGATTCTTTTTAATTGCTGCGTGCTTTGTTTGATCTGTGGAGCTGAACCTTAATTGTGAGCTCCTGCGCTTGTTTTGGAGTCTGGGAGTCTTACATGTAGAAAAGTGGCTTGTTCTGGAGCAAGATATTCCCATTCCCCTATGAAGTCCAGAACAGTAGTCCTAGTAGCCCAGCTGGTCCATGAGGATTTCCATGATTCAAATTTGTTGATGGTGATGTTCGCCCATTTGATGCTCCTCATGAGTCTGTACTGTTCCTCACCGTTTGAGTGCCCATGGTGGCTAAGAGTATATTGTTTGTCCTCTGTGGTCTTTAAATTCACTACAAGAGCTGCATGCGCACTTTCGCTCCAAGGGAGCACTTCTTACCTTAACATAAGCTTCCCTAATCGCTGGCTCAGTAGGATGTAATCAATGGTTGTCTAGCTGTTATAAGTCGGTGGGTGGACCATACCCGGCATGAGTTGTGTGGATCTGAAGTTCTCTGATTCTAGTTTAAGCTTCTGAAGGAGGAAGTTTAATCTCCCAGTGCTCCCAGTTGTATTGCTGTTGATGTTCCTTCCCCCGAGGTGGTGCGTGTTAAGGTCCCCAAGTACTATAATTTCCAGGGATGCATGTTGTGTTATCAGATTTTCAAGCTTAATCAGCCCAAGGAGCTTATTAGTGGCTCCTTGCCCGTGGGGGTTCTAATATACATTGATCAATACAATAGGTAGTGGTCCTTCAGCACACTTCAGTCATTTCAGGATATTTGATATTTGATATTTGATATTTATTAACACTTATAAAGCGCGACTATCGCTCCGGAAGGAGCATCCTGGCGCTGAGCGATCAGAGAACCGACATAGTGAGGAGTGGATCAGATGGCTGCCAGAACTGCTGAGTCGGGGTGGAGGAAAATCCAGGTCTTCAAGAGTTTCCTGAACTGGCTTTCTGTGGGGACGTGCCTGAGGTTAAAAGGGAGACTATTCCATGCCTTTGACGCAAGGAATGAAAAGGTTTTACCACCTTTTGTTTTCAGCTTTATTCTAGGAATTACAATCAAATTAGCTTCAGATGACCTTAGACAGCGTGATGGAATATAGCGCTGGAAGCGCTTGGCTAGATAGAGAGGGCCAGTGTTCCTAGTGGCCCTGAAAACCGTGATAAGGAGTTTAAAAAGGACTCTCTTGTGGAGGGGAAGCCAATGCAGCGTGTTGAGGGCTGCAGAGGCAGAAGACCTTTTTGGAAGTTTAAGAACCAGTCTGGCTGCTGCATGTTGAACACTTTGCAGTTTCTTTAGAGAGGACTTCTTTATTCCAGCCAGGAGGCCGTTGCAGTAGTTCAGCCGGGAAAGGATTAAGGCTACCGCGACTGTTTTCCTAGCAGAGATAGGGAGGAAGTCAAAGAATTTCTTCAACTGTCGGATGAGGTTGAAGCAGCACCCAGCTGTGATACGTACATGGTCATCAAAACTCAAGGAAGAGTCAAATTGAACGCCTAAATTGCGGGCCGAGGAAACCGCACATGGCGGCGCTTCAGAGTTTTGAGGCCACCAGTCTTTAGGTGAGAAAAGGGTGTCTTTACCTAGTGGTATAATTTCGGTTTTTGCGCTGTTACACTTGAGATGGTTAAGGTTGAGCCAGGAGAAAACTTGGGAAAGACAGTTCTGGAATCTAAGGGCAGGGTCAGGATGTTTTTTATCAATGGTGACGACGAGCTGGGTATCGTCAGCATATGATGTGACGCGGATGCCGTGGGATTCAATCAATGTTAAGAGGGGGGCCATATATATATTGAAGAAGAGGGGGCTGAGTATGGACCCCTGGGGCACGCCGGATGTGACAGGCATCTCGCCGGAGAGGAAAGGGCCAAGTGATACTGTTTGTGTTCTATTGGATAAGAATGATGCAATCCATGTTAAAACAGTACCCGACACCCCAATCTCGCGCATTCTATTAATAAGGATGGCGTGCGAGATGGTGTCGAATGCTGCGGTTAAGTCGAGCAGGATGAGTACAGCATGTCTCCCTTCATCCTGCAAGAACTTAATGGTGTCCGATAGTTCAATCAGTGCGGTTTCTGTAGAGTGGCCAGGGCGGAAACCTGATTGCTGTGGATGTAGAGTGTGATTGTCTTCTACAAAGGCTTTTAGTTCCTCGTGGACCAGCCGTTCGGTGATTTTGCCTAGTAGCGGGAGTAGGGAAATGGGGCGCATATTAGATAAGTCTGTGGGGGATTTGTTTTGCTTTTTCATAAGGGGCTTGACTATGGCCTTCTTCCATTCCGCGGGGACAATGCCAGAGTTAAGGGAGCCATTAACAATGACATTGATGAAGGGGTTGACGGCCTCGATGAGGTAGTGAAGAATAATCGGAGGGCAGGAGTCCGTAGGGGCTCCCGATTTGCAGGTCATGATGGCCTTCTGTGTTTGTAGTAGGGAAACTGCTGTAAACTTGTCTAGTGAAGGTATAGTAGTAACGGCATCATGTGTATGAAATGAGGGAAGGGGAAAATCTTTGTGAAGGGTATTTATTTTGTCAGTGAAAAAAACAGCTATTTGATCGCAGAGGGCTTGAGATGGAGGTATTACAAGTGTCAGGGCCTTGGGATGGGTGAAAGACTTGACTATATTAAAAATGGTCTGTTGTTTTTGTTTAGCTTCCTCTATAGCTGAAGTAAAAAACTCCTTTTTGGCTTTTTTTATATTAGAGAGGTATTGTTTCCTCTGTAAGATGTAAAGAGATCGGGAAGTCTCATTATAAGTTTTCCTCCACTCTCTTTCAAGGACCCTGCATTTAAGGTGGCATTCGGTGAGGGCCTGGGTATACCAGGGGGCATTGGGTTTTCTCTTGCGGTGAACTGGTTTTAGGATGGTTGGTTTGGAGAAAGACGTGACCGTTTTGTGAATCCAAGAGTGGAGATTTTTGGAGTCTTGAGATACATCTACGACAATAATAGGAAGGGGAGCAAGGGGCCGGGGGTTTAACATAATATGATCAGCGACTTTCTTCCAATTGATCGGAAAGGGAGCGGGGGAGTGGATAGTGTTGGGTTGTGATGAGGGTTTTACCTTGATGGAAAAGGGGATAAGACAGTGGTCGGTCCATATTTGTGGAATCGGGGGACAGACAGCTAGGGCGGTAGAGTTAGTACAGATGCCATCTAGCGTGTGGCCGGCCTGATGCGTTGGGGGGGAAACCAATTGAGAGAGGCCAAAAATGTCCAATGAATGTTGAAAATTAAGAGTGTGGGGATCTGAGGGGGATTCCAAATGGAGATTAAAATCACCGAGGAGGGTGAAGGTGGGGTAGTGAGTCAAGAGTGAAGCAAAAGTCTCGTCCAGGGAGTCCAAGAACGGAGTTGCATTCCCAGGGGGTCGATAGACGAGTCCTCCTGAAAAGGAGGTGGATGGATTAATTTGGATAACAAAGCCTAACCCTTCACAGTGCTTGATGAAGGTCAGATCCAAAGTATGGCACATGAAGGATTTCTTGACGATGATGGCTACCCCCCCTCCCCTACCACAGGGTCTGTCACGCCTAAAGATGGAAAAATCAGGGGGGAGGGTGGTTGCTAAATCGGGATTTGATGCGTCGTTTAGCCATGTTTCAGTAATGAAAGTGGCGTCGAGGCCGTGCGACAGTATAAGGTCGTGAACGTCTTGTCCGTGGCGTGTTAGAGATCTGGCATTAATCAGACCGCAGTTGAAAGTGGCAAGTTTATTTGGAAGGGGAGGGGGTAGGGGAGGAATTGTGTCAGGAGGTCCTAGGGATGGCCATCTACAGAGGCGACATGAGAAAGGGCCCCATAGGTGATCATTAAGGAGATACCCCTTGCAACTATGGCTGGGTCTGGTCAAACGCACTGAAAGCAGGGCGTCAGAATCATACCTGATGATAGGAGGATATTGGGCAGCATAGCCCGCGCCCGGCGCGATCTTGGCGCGGACGGGCGCAGACGGGCTTGGCTTAGGCGCGGCTTCGGCGCGCATCCGGCGCCCCCGCTGCGCCAGCCCGCTGCGCCGTCTGGGCGCTTTACACATTTATAGGGAGGTAAGAGGGCGGGAAGGACGGCCCGACTTGAGCGCTGTCCCCACCTGCCTCACACAAGATGGCGCCCACCGCCGCCGGGATGGCTAAGAAGCGGCCGGGCTGAAGACGAGCAGTAAAGTATGTTCAGAAGTGTCAGAGTGCCTAATCTTATAATTCCCCTTAAACTGAATTCCCCCACAGTCAAAATGAGGCGGATTTTGAAATTAATAAAAACGCTCCAAAAACGCTACTAAAATACACATCCAGATTATCACATTGCTTTAGAATTGCTCTGCAGCTCGCAGCCCCAGTTCCCCTCACCAGGGAGAGCTTCTGAAGGCGCCGAGCGCTGCTGATGGGCTAATTTAAATACACAAAGAGGGCGGGAAGGATGGCCCGACTTGAGCGCTGTCCCCACCTGCCTCACACAAGATGGCGCCCACCGCCGCCGAGATGGCTAAGAAGCGGCCGGGCTGAAGACGAGCAGTAAAGTATGTTCAGAAGTGTCAGAGTGCCTAATCTTATAATTCCCCTTAAACTGAATTCCCCCACAGTCAAAATGAGGCGGATTTTAAAATTAATAAAAACGCTCCAAAAACGCTATTAAAATACACATCCAGATTATCACATTGCTTTAGAATTGCTCTGCAGCTCGCAGCCCCAGTTCCCCTCACCAGGGAGAGCTTCTGAAGGCGCCGAGCGCTGCTGATGGGCTAATTTAAATACACAAAGAGGGCGGGAAGGACGGCCCGACTTGAGCGCTGTCCCCACCTGCCTCACACAAGATGGCGCCCACCGCCGCCGGGATGGCTAAGAAGCGGCCGGGCTGAAAAAGAGCAGTAAAGTATGTTCAGAAGTGTCAGAGTGCCTAATCTTATAATTCCCCTTAAACTGAATTCCCCCACAGTCAAAATGAGGCGGATTTTAAAATTAATAAAAACGCTCCAAAAACGCTATTAAAATACACATCCAGATTATCACATTGCTTTAGAATTGCTCTGCAGCTCGCAGCCCCAGTTCCCCTCACCAGGGAGAGCTTCTGAAGGCGCCGAGCGCTGCTGATGGGCTAATTTAAATACACAAAGAGGGCGGGAAGGACGGCCCGACTTGAGCGCTGTCCCCACCTGCCTCACACAAGATGGCGCCCACCGCCGCCGGGATGGCTAAGAAGCGGCCGGGCTGAAGACGAGCAGTAAAGTATGTTCAGAAGTGTCAGAGTGCCTAATCTTATAATTCCCCTTAAACTGAATTCCCCCACAGTCAAAATGAGGCGGATTTTAAAATTAATAAAAACGCTCCAAAAACGCTATTAAAATACACATCCAGATTATCACATTGCTTTAGAATTGCTCTGCAGCTCGCAGCCCCAGTTCCCCTCACCAGGGAGAGCTTCTGAAGGCGCCGAGCGCTGCTGATGGGCTAATTTAAATACACAAAGAGGGCGGGAAGGACGGCCCGACTTGAGCGCTGTCCCCACCTGCCTCACACAAGATGGCGCCCACCGCCGCCGGGATGGCTAAGAAGCGGCCGGGCTGAAGACGAGCAGTAAAGTATGTTCAGAAGTGTCAGAGTGCCTAATCTTATAAATCCCCTTAAACTGAATTCCCCCACAGTCAAAATGAGGCGGATTTTAAAATTAATAAAAACGCTCCAAAAACGCTATTAAAATACACATCCAGATTATCACATTGCTTTAGAATTGCTCTGCAGCTCGCAGCCCCAGTTCCCCTCACCAGGGAGAGCTTCTGAAGGCGCCGAGCGCTGCTGATGGGCTAATTTAAATACACAAAGAGGGCGGGAAGGACGGCCCGACTTGAGCGCTGTCCCCACCTGCCTCACACAAGATGGCGCCCACCGCCGCCGGGATGGCTAAGAAGCGGCCGGGCTGAAGACGAGCAGTAAAGTATGTTCAGAAGTGTCAGAGTGCCTAATCTTATAATTCCCCTTAAACTGAATTCCCCCACAGTCAAAATGAGGCGGATTTTAAAATTAATAAAAACGCTCCAAAAACGCTATTAAAATACACATCCAGATTATCACATTGCTTTAGAATTGCTCTGCAGCTCGCAGCCCCAGTTCCCCTCACCAGGGAGAGCTTCTGAAGGCGCCGAGCGCTGCTGATGGGCTAATTTAAATACACAAAGAGGGCGGGAAGGACGGCCCGACTTGAGCGCTGTCCCCACCTGCCTCACACAAGATGGCGCCCATCGCCGCCGGGATGGCTAAGAAGCGGCCGGGCTGAAGACGAGCAGTAAAGTATGTTCAGAAGTGTCAGAGTGCCTAATCTTATAATTCCCCTTAAACTGAATTCCCCCACAGTCAAAATGAGGCGGATTTTAAAATTAATAAAAACGCTCCAAAAACGCTATTAAAATACACATCCAGATTATCACATTGCTTTAGAATTGCTCTGCAGCTCGCAGCCCCAGTTCCCCTCACCAGGGAGAGCTTCTGAAGGCGCCGAGCGCTGCTGATGGGCTAATTTAAATACACAAAGAGGGCGGGAAGGACGGCCCGACTTGAGCGCTGTCCCCACCTGCCTCACACAAGATGGCGCCCACCGCCGCCGGGATGGCTAAGAAGCGGCCGGGCTGAAGACGAGCAGTAAAGTATGTTCAGAAGTGTCAGAGTGCCTAATCTTATAATTCCCCTTAAACTGAATTCCCCCACAGTCAAAATGAGGCGGATTTTAAAATTAATAAAAACGCTCCAAAAACGCTATTAAAATACACATCCAGATTATCACATTGCTTTAGAATTGCTCTGCAGCTCGCAGCCCCAGTTCCCCTCACCAGGGAGAGCTTCTGAAGGCGCCGAGCGCTGCTGATGGGCTAATTTAAATACACAAAGAGGGCGGGAAGGACGGCCCGACTTGAGCGCTGTCCCCACCTGCCTCACACAAGAGGGCGCCCACCGCCGCCGGGATGGCTAAGAAGCGGCCGGGCTGAAGACGAGCAGTAAAGTATGTTCAGAAGTGTCAGAGTGCCTAATCTTATAATTCCCCTTAAACTGAATTCCCCCACAGTCAAAATGAGGCGGATTTTAAAATTAATAAAAACGCTCCAAAAACGCTATTAAAATACACATCCAGATTATCACATTGCTTTAGAATTGCTCTGCAGCTCGCAGCCCCAGTTCCCCTCACCAGGGAGAGCTTCTGAAGGCGCCGAGCGCTGCTGATGGGCTAATTTAAATACACAAAGAGGGCGGGAAGGACGGCCCGACTTGAGCGCTGTCCCCACCTGCCTCACACAAGATGGCGCCCACCGCCGCCGGGATGGCTAAGAAGCGGCCGGGCTGAAGACGAGCAGTAAAGTATGTTCAGAAGTGTCAGAGTGCCTAATCTTATAATTCCCCTTAAACTGAATTCCCCCACAGTCAAAATGAGGCGGATTTTAAAATTAATAAAAACGCTCCAAAAACGCTATTAAAATACACATCCAAATTATCACATTGCTTTAGAATTGCTCTGCAGCTCGCAGCCCCAGTTCCCCTCACCAGGGAGAGCTTCTGAAGGCCAGCTAAACCATGCTGGAGGTGTTTTCTATTTCCATGAAGCTCAGCTTCAAGGAATGCTTTATGTATGCCCCCTGCGTGGCTGTAGCCCCTAGATTATGAGAGGTTGAGGACACTATTTGATTACTGTTCCCTGTCAGTGATTCTGAGAGAGGTTGCCGGGTTGTGTGTTAATTGTTGACTGCTGTCACTGTTGACCAGGAGCGGAGGCCCGTTCTCTGTTTACATCTATAAGCTCATTTATGGTTTCCCCTATGGTCTGTGAGGATCAACCAGTTTTGACTTTGAATTTTAGCTCCTCCACCAACAAGGAGAGCACCCTCAGGAGGGATGCAAGTTAGTCCACTATATTGGGGCATAGGCATTCAGATGTGGGGATCAGACTGCTGCTGGCTGCAGCAATACTGTTGACTTTCTTGGTCATGTCATCCATTGTGAGGGCCATTAGTTGTATGGTTTCCATTTGGCGTTCCAATTTCTCTGATTGCCATGTTAGTGCATTTATGGCTGCTGACAGGGAGGTGTTGACTGTTTTTAACAAATTGTCTTGGGCATGTGAAAGCTCGAATGGTAGTAGCAAAGGTGATCTGTGCAGTCAGTAATTTGCTTCTGGCTCTGATAGAGAGTCTAAGATGATGCATGAACCCCTCCTTTCGTGTATGTGAAGTTAGCTCTTGGTGAAGCTTGCCCTTTGTTTCTCTAATGTGTAATGTAGGGGGTCAAATTTGAACTGTAGAATGGACTGATGGTGCCCTCCCGACCTTTTGAGGCCATGGCCGCGGCTGTTTGAGTGCTTCCTTGTTCCGTTCCGTTCTCTGTGTTGGTGAACTCTGATGCAGTGTTTTGGTACTCTCCCAAGTTGTAAGTTGAGTGAAGCCATTTCTTTTCTCGGAGGGGGCTGGCATTTCTGGGGTGGCTTAGCACAGTATCGGTAGCTTTTGTAGGGGAGATTTTTTTTCCCATTAATGCTGGTGCGGGTCCTGACCCCGTATTGATATCTATGCGGTCCGTGCTCACTGTGGGTGTGCCTTGCGCGGGTGTGCCTTGCATATTTTTGGGTGAGAAAGCGTCAATGGTACTGTCTTTTGGGCATGTGGCCTCCTTGCTAATGGAACCAGGGGTGCGTTCTGGATAGGTCGAGTCCCGCGACAGTGACCAGCTGCGCAAATCATATATCTTTGAGTATGTAGGCCGGGTTGTTATTCCCCCAAATGCGTGTGTTGGCGGGCTCTCAGAGGTGGATTTGGATCTCTGCTTTGACTTGGCCATTGGCAGGCGTGTACTTTTCTTTATCATTTTTACTAATGGTGTCCTAGTCCCGATCTTGAAACGTGGGGGGCCCAAATGCTGATATGTCGGGCCCAAGATGGAGGTTTGAAGTTTGGTTGAGACTCGTCTGGGTCTACCCCAATGACTGTTTTTTCTCCTAGTTGTCTTATACGTTTCACGTTTCACCTGTTATACCTCAATCGGTTGTCCCCAGACTTTCTTCCTCAACAGAGGTGCAAATTGCTGCTGTATGGAAAGGTGGAAGGGTAGGAGGATGGAAGGGGAGTGGGTGAGGATGGCCGTCACAGGCGTGTTACTGATTGTGCTGTAGCTATGAGCAGTAATGGGCAGTGACCTAGCTGCCCTACCAAATGCCTTGCGTTGAGCTGTGGGTGCTTAGGGGCTAGCAATGCTGCTGTGGCATAATTGAGCCTACCTGGAGCTTCTGTCTGTGCTTGTTTGGTGCTTTGACTTGAAAGTTACTGTGCGGCTTTCAAAGGCTTACAGAGGCCCAGGCATATATGTTGCTTGTACATCAGATGCGGAAGGAACGGCTGGTAGAATGGCCTGAGTCAACTGGGTTGGTAGGTAGGTAGGTGGGTGATCCTTCAAACCTTAATCCTTGATTTCCTTGAGAGCCCTTAAAGTCTCTTGAAGACCTTAGATCCAGTGTGGTCTGTAATTGTACCTGCTCCTCCGGTCAGGCATGGCTCGGTTTCTCTCTCTTTCTCCTTCTCCTTTCTCCACCTCCACATTCAGCCCCCTCCGTTAAACTCTGGGGTGGTCAGGAGTCAGCAAGGAGTAGGTGGGATATGTACGCATCCAGGGGGCCTCGGGAACTAGGAGGGCCATCGAGCAAGGGGGAGAGACAGGGAACTGAGTGCGGCCACCCAATCCGCCCGATCTCCAGGCTGTACCGGCCTAATGCCGACCGCCTCCGTGAGTTTTCCGGCGGGACGCAGACTCTATCCTTTGATGCCGCTGCTGCCCTCCTGCTTCAGCTCCTCTCCCTCGCTCACCCGCGAGCAGGAACACTGTTCCTGTGCTGTGCTGATCCTCCTGCATGCTCCTTCTCTCGCTCTGACCTCTCACTCTGACCTCAATCCTCTGATGACTGATAATCACTGGGAAAGGGTCTTTTACAAAAGCAACATTGGAAGTATAGTCTCTAAAGACACTCTACAACACATATCCCTCCTGGAGCAGGAACTCTTCTATTGAGAGTGTTCAGTCAGCTGAAATATTGCTGAATAAAGAATATAACGATTGTTAATTGCTAAGCACAAACACTTATAAACACCATGAGGAGTAACAAAACCTGTGAATCCTTTGATAAGGAAATTGGGCGGTACGCTGAGGGTAAGTCTATAGTTGAAGAATATTTGGCCTTACCAGTATTAACCAGCATCCCATGAATATGGGGTAGGGGTGCCCATTCAACTACTATATTTTTGTCCAAGGTTCAAAGGTCCACACTTAAGCATACATTTCTAGACCATTTATGTGTAAGAAATACTGGAGAAATCCATTCTGAGGAATCTGCTGGTTATATGACACTTTCAGAAATTCAATTATCTAGTAAAGCTTTTTAAATGTTTCCTAACACTAAGGGGGTCATTAGGATGACGGGCGGACTTAGTCCGCCCGCCATCCTATCGGAGTACGGGACCGCCGGGGGTATTAGGATGTGCCCGCAACAGTGGCGGGCGCATCCTGCATTTTTAACATTGTGGCGGGCGGTGCTCTCAGCACCGCCCGCCACAATGCTAAAAATGCATGTAAAGCATTTGCATACACAAAGCGGCAGGCACCGCGCGGTGCCTGCTGCATTGTGTATGCAAATGCAGGGGGGTACCACAGGTACCCCACATGTGCACCCCCCACCTCGCCTTCACCATGGCGGCCCGCAAGGGGCCCCCAAAGTGAAGTCCGCCTGCCTTCAATTCCGCCACGGAAAGGCATCTCCCAAAGCCCATACAAATATGGATGGCGCTGTCTGATAGATACCGCCACCATATTAAACCTTTTCCGCCCCGGTCACAAGGCGACCGGGGCGGAAATGCAGCGGACGGTCTTTCCGTCCGCCGCGGTCCCCCGCCACGGGCTGGCAAGGATGTCGGGTGGATTGCCACCGCCCGCATGGCAGTGGCGATACACCCGACATCCTAATGGGCCCCCAAGTATTAAGCCTTTGACAGTACCAATCACATTTTTCCAAACTTCAGACAATTTTGTTTGAAATTATCTAATGAACTACATTACCACCAAATTCTAATGACCATTAGGCACATCTCCTATTTGACTTTTCTGCTCCGGGTTTCAACCATATGCCTGACTTAGCTAAATCCATCCATCCGACAATATCTCAATCTTCAAACCGCACATCTATCTTAATTTTGATTTGTCTACCTAAACATTTCAATGGACCCATAAAATAACCTAGGATATCTATGTTATGATCAATATATGCCTTGGGATTAACATTTGTTTTCTGCAACAACATCCCAACAACAACCCAGTAAGGAGATCTGGTGGGCTACAGAGCAAGAGATGAAGAAAGCACGCCAACAGAATTCAAGAAATGTTGGCCAAAGTTTTGGCAGAAAACAATAAGATATACCCTCCCAGCAAGCGCTGTCTCTTCACTGTATCTCCTCAGAGCTTGGTGCATGGTTTTACTCAACATACCACTGAGTGCCATTTCTGAAGTACGCCCCCTGCAGATCCTGTGTAATAAAACTTCTATAAAGTCAATTTTTCCAGTGCCTCTACAGTAGAGGTATGTATACCGACACTTCTTAGGTTGTGCGCCGACTTCACCGGTTCTCTATTCACAGTAAAGGTTGCTCCTCCCGGACAGCGGGATCACATCAGATCAGCATAGATATTGGTGAAAGAAAAATGATGATGGCAGGTGGTCTATGGGTCTTCAGACGAAGGAAATCATCCTTGTTGCAAAATATGTAGCTGGGTCAAGGATGCCAGTGAAGACCACACAGAACAAGTTACTCTTCAAATAAAAACCAATTATTTATTCCAGGACGAAGGCACATGACAAAAAGGAACCGGCCAGCTCCAAGACACCAATCAACTGACTAGCAGATTGGACACATTTTCTGGAACCCATACAATGTTATTTTATGGAATCTATGTAAGATGAATATGAGGTAGGGGGTGACATATAGGCACAAACATTGTGAGATGAGTCAATCAAGCAGGATTTATAAAGAGTAGCTAAATCACCCGTGAGGATATCCAGGCACTGAGCATCTTGCTGCTTCTGGTGGGTTCAGTTGAACCACCAGGTCTTGAGTGCCTTCCACAATTCTAGGAGAGAGATGGCGGTCCAGAGGTGCAGGGATAGGTCATTCTAGGATTTAGGCGTGAGGTAGGGGAAGGAGCATCCTCCACCTTTGCTTTGAAAGATGCAGGTGGTGTGTGCGAGGGAGATGGAGGCATGAGTCTGGAGAATTGGTGGAAGTTCATGTGGTGGTTGATGTAGGCTGGCTTGTTGTTGTGCAGGACTTTGAAGGTGTGGATCAGTGTCTGGAGTTGACATCTCTTCTGTATGGGAAGCCTTCTTCTGGGAGGTGAGGCATGATTGGGTCCTTTTGGGGAGATTAAAGATAAGTCTGGCTGTGGGGTTCTTTATGGTGAGTAGTCTCTTCAGGAGGTGAGTGATGATTCCGGTGTAGAGTGTGGTGCCAGAGTCCGAACGGCTTGTGACTAGAGCTTGAGGGACAGTGCGTCTGGTGTTGATGGGGAGCCATTTGAAAATTTTCCGGAGCATGCAAAGAGTGAGGAAGCAGGCGGAGGAGACTGAGTTGATAGGGGTTTTCATGATGAGTTTGCTGTCCAGGATAATGGTGAGGTTACGAGCATGGTCTGTTGGTGTGGATGAGGGTTCTAGTTCCGAGGGCCACCAGGAGTCATTCCACAGTAAAGTGTTGTTGCAGAAAATTAGCATCTCCTTTTTGTCTGTGTTGAGTTTCAGGCAGCTGTTTTTCATCCAGTTGCTAAAGTGCGTCATACACCTGCAGAAATTGGCTCTCATGGTGATGGGATTTTCTGAGAGTGAGAGGATGAACTGAGTGTCGTCTGTATCGGATATGATGTTTAATCCATGAGCTCTGAGGATGTAGGCCAAGGTAGTCATGTAGGTGCTGAAGAGAGTGGGGATGCACCTTGAGGAATGCCGCTGATGATTTTCTTGGGTTCTGTGGTGAACGGTGGTAGGCAAACTCTCGGTGTTCTTCAGGTGAGGAAGGAGGCGATCCACTCAAGGACGTTTCCTTGGATTCGAATGCAATGTAGTCTTTTGATCAGAGTGTGGTGGGACATGGTGTAGAATGCTGCTGAATGTTCGAGGAAGATCAGGGCCTTCGTTTCTCCTTGGGTTATTATGTCATCTGTGGCAGCAATCAGGGGAATTTTTGGTGTTGTGGTTGGTGCGGAATCCAGATTGGGAGGTGTCCAGAAGATGGCTGTTCTCCTGGTGTTCTGTTAGTTGGCGGTTGATGGCTATGTCGAGGACTTTGGTGGGCAAGGGGATCAGGGTAATGTAAAGTCTTTTTTGAGTTCGCTGGGGTCGGAGGACAGTTTCTTGAGTAAGGGTTTGACTTCTGTATATTTCCATTCTTTGTGGAAAGTGGCAGTGGTGATTGAGGCATTGAAGAGGGTAGTGAGCTTGCTGATGATCTTCTTGCGCCCGATGTTGAAAAGGTAGTGAGGACAGGGGTCCATGGAGGCTCCTGGGTGGACAGAGTTCATGATTGCTGTAGTGTTCTGTTTGGTAAGCTGGTAGCAGGTGGTGAGTTGGTGGTCGGACTTGCTTCTCTGGGAATGAGCTGACAGAAGAGGTTGGAGAGGGTGGGCTATGGTTCAAACTTCTTTTAGATAGCGGAGATCTTGCTGTGGAAGAAATCTGCCAGGATGAAACAAAATTCCTGGGAAGGGGTGATGATGTTTTTGGTGGCTTGAGGGGGTTGGAGAACCCTTTAAAAATGTTGAAGAGTTATTTTCTGTGGTTGGAGCTGGCTTTGATGTGGCCCACCAGGGCATTCCTTATTGTCTCCTTCAGCAGCTGGTGGTAGTGGTTGAAGGCTGTTTTGAAAGTGGCTCTGTCTTCCAATTGCTTGCTGGTTCTCCATTTTCTTTCTAGTTGCTTGCAGTTGCATTTCATGGGTCTAAGCGCCCTGGTGTACCATCTGACCTATTTGGTGGATCTTTTGCATTTGCTGTACTTGATGGAGGCGACTCTGTCGGCGCAGTCGATGATCCATGCAATTAAGTTCTTGACAGCCTGTTCCAGGTTGGGTGTAGTGTCAGGGTAGGAAGTATTGAGGGTGTTGGCCTACTGGCTCGTAGACACTTTGTTACAGCTCTGATGGGGGGCATTGGATAGTTCCGGCAGATGCCGGGCGGTCTGGTGTTGATGCAGTATTTGATGGCGTGGTCTGTCCAGATGAGCTCAGTGACATGACTGTATTGGACTCTGTTGTTGGCCATGAAGATGAGGTCAAGTGTGTGTTCTGCATTATGTGTGGGGCTGGTGGCTAGTTGGGTGAGGCTGATGTTGTTCATGCTTTCGAGGAGGTTGGCAGTGTTGACATTGTCGAAGTCCACAAGGTGGAAATTGAGGTCTCCAAGAAAGATTTAGTCCTTGGAGTGTATTGCAAGCAGAGTGATAAAGTCAGGAAGGATGTTGCAGAAGCGGTGGCGTGGTCCCGGAGGTCTGTAAGCGTGACTGCCCCTGATGGTGGATTTTCCATCTGTTTGGAGTTTAAAATTGAGGTGTTCCATGATCATGGCGGTTTAATCTGCAGTGGTGGTGCTGTGGATGGTTTCTTTGTGGATGATGGCGATCCCACCTCCGTGTTTGTTGAGAAGGTCCCAGTGTGCTATCTGGTAACAATCGATGATGCTGAGGCGATGTCAGGAGCGGCTGAGGGGTGAGTCATGTCTCGGTGAGGAAGATGACGTTGAGTGTGAGGGTGGTGATGATGTCCCAGATTTCAGTGCCGAGCTTGCAGAGAGATCATGTGTTGAGGAGGAGGAAGTCGAGTTGCTCCAAAGCAGTCGTGGTCAGCGTGGTGGTGGCCGATGTGCATGTATGTGCTACAATGTTGCAGGAGAAGAGAATGTGCAGGCAGGTAAAAGGTACTACCACTGATCATAGAGAAGTGCGGTACCAGTTGTTGTAGTGGAGTCTGGGGTCCATGGCTTGGAGCTCGGCCAGGCTGTATCTGAGAGCAGAACCAGAGTTATTGTCTCTGGGCAGGGTCCAGTTGAGGACGTGCACAGATAGACTTGCCTTTGACATGACTATGTAAGAAATGACAGTACCACATCTTCTGAAGGTCTCAATAATGTTGGTTGCCAAGCAATACCCCTTCAGTTGCATAAGCCACGGTGTCTTGTGCTTCTAAGCCTTGCTTTAAATGCAGTTGCTAAGACATCTTCTCATCTTCTAACATTGCTTTCCGTGGCTGTCATATACTGTGTTCCACAGTGCTTGGCAGATCACACTTCCTCTGTGTGACCACACATGCTCATCAAAACATTGCTGCCGTGCGAAGAAGGCGCTGCATTTCTTCAGTGTCACTTTTTGCATTCCACAGCAGTCAGTGCACTCAACCCTTAGTACCGAGCCCAAACATTGTAGAAACCCCAGAATGAGATGCAGATATGCTGCCTCCATCCTTAAATATGGTGCAGCTCAAAATCTCTTCCTGTTATATTCCACGGTGCCACCTTCACATAACTATGATCATCCTCAGCATAAAGGTCCCCGCCCTGGGCAAATCCAAGGACGAGAAACAGCAACTGGATAGAAAAGTCATCAAGACACCACGAGAACCGAAGATAGTTTTACTATATGTAAGCAAATCAGTCACCAAACAATCCTTAAGGCCAGCTTCAGACTTTACTGGCTCAACCTTGGCTCCTATTCCATTCCATTCCAGAACAGCAACCCTTACAACACAGAACCCTCATATTAAAAACCGAGGTGCCTACACTGAAACAAAGTGGGTCCTCTAACAGGAATGAATACAAAAGTATCTGTTATGGACCCACTGTAAGAAGCAATAATGCACTTCTGCACCATTTTAATGCCCTAAAGTAAGCTAGCCTTCCAGCAAATGCCTTTCAGTTCAGACATCTACACCCCTACGAGTTCCACACTTCCACACTTCCATCCTGCATTCCACATTCTATTCTATCCCCATGTATGTCCTCCATTAGTCTCCTCTATAACATACCACACACACCTTTCTTTGTCTGAAAGGGACTTGGTGCAAGTCCTTTTGAAGTATTGCGCACCTGCACCGGCCAAGCCAAAAGTTGTAAGTTGACATGATTCATGGCAGTGCACTCAAAAGGCTGCTATCTTGGTGGCAGAGCTCCTGGTTTGTCTGGGTGTTTTACCTTCTGACCTCTTCATGGCATATAGGTAGAGAAACTGCAAAAACAATAACTGGAGATATAAAAAATTCCTCTTTCACCTTAGAAAGTTGAGTTCAAATAATTTAACTGGAAGACAGCAACTAGTCTTACAATAGTTGGAATTCAATTGTACTGTTATTGCTGCCCGGTCAATATCAGGGATGTATCATGTCAACCAAGGCATACCCAAAATCACTATGTTCTGAGAGGCATCTATTAGATCAAACTAATCTTTTCATGATAGTTCCCAAAATAAACCAAAGAAATCATGCATATGAAAATATATTGGTCCTGAAGATCGAACCATCAGTGGCCTCAATCTCTTAAAAATGTATTTATTTATCACAAGTGTCTGTAGATATTGAGCAAACTTAATGGCAGATTTAGCAACACTTTGCGCGGAAGCATAGTCATCAAACGTGACTGGAAAATGTCCTCATTGTGACGCAAAATAGCACTTTGCGCTTATTTACATTACTTTGCATAAATGATATGGTCTGTGATGGTACATGGGCATTCTCAAGCTACCACGCATGATTTTTGACACAGAACACTTTTTACTGATTTTAGAAGAGACAACTTTGTGCTAAAAATATCACCAATTTATGACAGGAGTTAATTTGGAGCAATCTGTTTATTTCTCTAAGCCCTTCAAACTTTGCATGTGTGCTGCCGATAACAGCACACATACTAAGTTAAAAAAGTTTTAAAGTATGACTTAGCATAGTATTTTCTACTGGAAGAGTCTCCCTCTTGCACAAAACCTATGCTAGACATCACACCACATAAGTAGGGCCCCTTAAACCACTTACGTGCATGGATTCAGGAGACTCCATAGTATGACGTTATTCTGCATGAAGACAAAAAACTAACACTTTCATCTCTGATTTTATTTATCCGGAAAGCATTCAGCAAGGTTATTATCTAACTGTACCACTACGTCTATAAACTTTGCACATTTAGCGGACGGATTTAGTGCATTTGCCACAATACCTTTTAATTCACTTCATTATCATTGATAGAATAATGATGCTCTTTCTCTTTGAAACAACCAGTTAAGTAATTAAAATGATAATATAGCTCAATACATTTTGATGGTCCTGTTTAAAATGTAACAACTTATTATTCTAAGAGAGAGTTTGTGATTTTCTGTTAAACAACTTTCACATTCGCTTGCAGAAGGCAGGGACGTTCTAAAATTATGTATTGTTTCTAATAAGGGCACTCAAACTGGCAGCAATCCCACTTAAATATGGCAAGAGAAGTGGTAATGACATTGGTTTACATAAACATGCAACTGACACTGATTAAGGAATAGAGCAATTTTTTCGAATCCCTTCTAAACCCCTCAAGGGGAGCTAGAAGTACATATGGTGTTGCTAACAAATGTAAATGTGAGTGAGATTTAATCTGTTGTTACATGGCACAACTCTCTTGTTTGACTACAACTAATTCTGGTTGAAAGTATTATTCTAAGACCTCACTGAACTAACCTTCTGCTGTAACATGGGAGTTATTTAGTTTTTGTGGAAAGGGTACTCCTCTACAAACATGGCGTACTACCCTGTCACCAAACGCCAAACTCACGGTTTGCCTGCTCTTTTTGTAGTCAGGCAAACTGTAATCTTTCTGCAGTTAAAGTACTGTTGGCTCAGTCTGTGGAAACCTTAGACCGATGTCTCCAAACAACTCGGAAGTTGAGTTCAAGGACTGTTGGGAAATGCGAAGTCATACTGTGGTTCTCCACACAACTCCTGACATGCCTTCTCACATAAGATCAGCCATGGAGTGGAGACATCCACATTTTCTCTGAATGTTGTGGTAATAAAGTATCCTAAGGACACTCTTATAAACACTGGCCTAAGCCATACATCTTAGCATTAGAAGTGTGAGTAATTATTCAATACATTGAGTGATGGCAGTCATGGTTGAAAAGAGGTCTCTAGTAAAGGGAGCCATAAGAAGCACCTAAGAATGTTGGTACCTTGTACTCTTTGAATTCTTTCCTAGCACGTCATCCCTGATCAGTGGTGAATGGCTTGGGATGTCAACCAAATATTTATAGATTGACTGCAGGAGTAGAGATTTGGATCAAACACTATAGTATAAATGTAGCCAGAGATTGAGGATTACAAACAAAGTTGGAAATTAATGCATCTTGGAATTCAACTGCATAAAACCACTTGCACACCCGGTTCTTGTAATTCGTGAACCCAGTAAAGAACTCTGGGGACAGTAGCAGCATCACGTTCAGTCTGTGGTAAGGTTACATTTCCAGTGAATGTAGCAACAAAGCTGGGCAACAGTAGGAGCATCTAAATGAGAGAAGAATATCCAAAACACTGGCCAAATATACACCCACTAAGAGAGTTTAACATGAAATTACACCAAACCAGGATTCCTTTCAAAATGTCTGGATTTCAGTAAGTTCCCCTTAGACCTAAGAGGCAAAAATATGATTGCTTTGCAGAGGGGTAAACTCTAGCTTTTGGCTGTTAGTCCAATTGTAGCAACAAAATTTGCACAACCCAACATTTACCTCATTCAGTTCTCCCACAGTTTACTTGATCAGAGATGGTTTTAAACATCAATTTCTTGAGTCAAAGTGTCCCCGGGTTAAAGCACCTCACCAAACATCAAATTAGCAAAGTATAATCATTCCAGTAAGTAACAGGGTCCACTCAATAACTCAGTTCTAGTTCAATGAAAAGATAAAGGTTTACATTACAAAAATTCAAAATAAGCAGTCCAAAGTCGATGACATGAAGGCTCTCAGATGCAAAGTTAAACAGAGTTTGCCAAAATCAGAAAATGTTCTAAGTCCCAATGGGGAGCAACATATTTTGAAAATAGGTCAGCATTCCTAGCAGCATATGAAAGCTCAGGAAAATCTCTGTCTCAGTTCCAAAATCAAGGGGTTATTATCTTCAATTCTTTCATAGGAAATTAGTAATTCTACAAACATTATCATGGTAAACAAAAGTATCATTTCTTTAGCAAATCAGAACACAAGAATAACTCACATCATTGCCTTAACACATAAACAGCATCTCGATTAAAAAAAAAATATTTAACACCCTCTATGCTAATGTCATCCGGTTCAAACAAATATAAAGCATTAAACAATAAGACTCTCTCTGTGAATAACCCCAGTAAAGAATTACATGAGATAAATACTTGTTGCTATCTTACATCTGCACCATAGAAACTTTTATTGTGAGCAAAATATTAGAGCAATAAAAATAAACTAATATTACCATAGTTTGAATGCATGCTGCGGAGGCTGTAGGGAGAGGATGTATAAAGGGGGGAAAGAGGGTGCAGGAGTGAGTGATCGAGATGACATCCATTTTGTCTGAAGTGGCATTTTACAGGGAGATGTGGCATAACTAAAACCTATTAATAAACACACTTATACACATCATGGGAATTTCATTTCAATTGCAATCGTGTTAATTCAGTCTGTATATGTAAAATCATCACTCATTTGGCCAGTAACGTGCCGTATGAGCCAATGGGTGAAGAACACGAGTTAGCTCATTATCAGGGCTCCTTGTTACTCTGCCCCCTGCTGCCAGGAAGTCTACTAAGATCCCACCTCAAGCAAATAAATCTAGTCACATTGCTTTTCATCTCTGGTGAACAATGGATAGTCCAAACCCTATGTACAGCCAGGGCTTGTTAGTGAATGCTGGTCAGGGCAAGTTTTTTCCTTGTGCTTGTCTCTTGAACACATCTAATTGCTGCATTCAATTGGGTGTGAGTCCCATTGGCTGAGAGGGTAATCTCAGCCCAGTGAAAGGCAGGAATGTTGTGTCATGATGTGTGTTTCCAATCAAAGATAGCTTCAGAAAAGAAGCGGTGGCACTAAACAATGCATGCCTGCCTACATGTAAGCCTCTTTCATCAAAAGGTTACAGCTTGCCAGCTTGCATGTATCCTCAACCCAAAATACAGGAGCTTTTACACAAAGGTACCTCAACTTGCTATAAATCTGAAAGGGTCTAACATCACATTACTCCTGTATTCCTAAACACATCCTAAACAAATGAGTCTATAAAGTCGACCTATTGCCCACAAAATGAATTCTCCAGTCTCTAGCACTTCTGAAAATCATCTTCTTATTAGTGTGCAGGATTAACACATTAAAAAATAGCATGAATCTGTTTTTTCTTTTTTAAGACCTGTGAGAATCATGAAAGCTTTCACAGAAACAACATGACCTTGAAATCAAGCCTGTCTTGGTCGACATCAAGACACAGCTCTTGTAATGAAAAAGGGCATATATTGACGTAATATAAGCAGCCTGATTCACAAAGGTAATTTACATGTTTGAGTAAATTTACACTTTGTAGTAATTTTACTACTTTCAGTTTTCACAAACTCCGAGTGTAAACTTACTACAAGAGTGTAAGGTGCATGTCTCCACCCGCAGAGCAATGTAATTACCTTACTCTTGTGGGGGTGGAAAATGTCTCTCCCAAAACTGCTCTCTGGCCCTCTTTAAACCTCTCTTACTCCTCCCTAATTCCTTCCCCTGTGGTAGTAAGTCTGTCCCTTTTCCCCACCCACTCACCTGTTTCCTGCATTTACTACAAAAATCTATAGTTACATGTGTGGAGACTCCTCAGTCTGGCTGCAGAACTCTGCACTTATAAGTAGAGGCAAAACTTACACTTTGTAGTATGGTTTGTAGTACTACAAAGTACAGTTTGAGACTCAGCCCCATACAATCTTGGCCTCTTCCCTCTAAAATGTCACTTGAGTTGACTGCCTTACAGCTATACAGTGGATCTGGGATGAGTCTGGACTTCTTTCGGAGTTAGAGCACCCATACACATAAGCTGCTGGAGGAGCATCTGATTTACCTTGCTCTAAACAAAGTGGTGGTCCATGATTGCTGAAGAAGCATCAGAATAGAAGAGGCCTGAAGGACATGTCACTGGGTTCCCATCAATGAGATATGATCACTGAGACAGTGATCATGTCATGCCACATAGTGAGGCATGTAGTGCAGAAACACAAAGCACATCGGAGGGCTTCAGTATGTGAATCCATCTACCCAAATCAAGTCAGTGTAGGAGCGCTAAAGTGAAAAATATATAACTTTGACAAGCCTCTAACTCACAAGAATAACATATTGACAACATATTTACGGAGCACATATTAATAGAAACCAAAGGTTCAACCGAACTGCATCAACCCCAGCAACCCCCCCCCCCCCCCCCCCGCTATCCCCCCAATCAGGGAGAGAAGATGGATATCGAAGACACATGAGAAGGAATTCTTTGGACAGAGACAAATTTAACCTGAATAAGTGGCACACAGAGCATCTACACCAATATACTCAATACATAAGGTGAAACGAAGGGGAAAAAAACTTTCAAGGTAAATAACAACACAAAATGGAAGAATAGCTCAACCTTAGTCTTGAACAGATGCCTGTCAAGAGAATCACCAAGAAAAACACAAAAGAAGTTTGAACGACCATTACTTCTGGGCCTTTCATGCATTAGTGCTCAGGCTATGAGTACAACCAGTATCTGGTACCCATGAATGCCCGAGCCTCACAACAGATGCACTGAAAGGTGTGGATAGGGTCTTGACAATGCTGCAAACGGCATTATCGTTATTAAATCTAAAGTCCTAGCAAGAATTCCGATTTAGGGAGCAGTAGGAATGTCATGGCAATTGTCATCAAGTTGAGTAGGATTAAGAATAGACAAAGGATCCCAGACCATATGGTCCTCACAATCCAATAGCTCGGGCTTTGGACAGCTTTTCTTGTCTAAGGGTTTATATAAAGTGAGAGGAGACCAAATGTGCAGCTCAAGATAGGCTAGTGTACGATTTGAGTGCTAGGAGCCAATATTCTGGAACGAAAGAGCCAAATGGTCAGGTTATACCTTCCATAAATAAATGAAATATAAATGTAAGCATATGTCTCTATGAAATCTTTACCTTGCACAACAGCCTGATAAGGAGGAGACAAAGAAGGATGATTAAGGCCTCGAATAAGAACTTACTGCAATGGTCAGGTGAAGCCTAGGAATGGCTGCACTGCATATATCCTTACCATGCTCTCCTGAGCTTGCTAATGTGAAAGCTGAGGCTGATATTAAGTTGTATTTTTGTACATGAGATACTGCCCCTGACCATGCCCCGACTGCCTGAAGGACAAAGTTGGAGAATGAAAATATGAAAATTTAATGAAAGCCACGCTAATCTGTTTGAAGAAAGTGCATGCCCTTTCACAGTATGAAATGACAGACAATAATTCATTCCTTTCAAGAAGGAAAGGTTCTGATTGGTCTAGGGCATTAAGATGCCAGATGGTTGCGGTGGAATAAAAGAGCCTTTTGATGGGCTCTGGAGAGCTCTGATAAGGTACTCCAGAGAGGCGGCAACGTGGTCAGTTCGACGTTCCCCTTAGGAGAGCTGGTCTGACTAGTTAGAGACTTGAATCTCATCTGCCATTTCTCCTCCTGCCAAACTTACTGAAGCTGCCCTGCATCATGTGTTTGCAGCCTGCACTACTCCAAAGAGCTGACAAACATTAAGAACAAGACTGTTGTCTGCTGCCTAGGTTATTACAATAGTCATTTGAAAACCTTCTAAATTGTCAGGTCATTAGATCATTTGTAGTTGAAGTGAAATGATGTCAACACGAATTAAACTGTTACCAAGGGGGAGATTTTTGTGACATTCCCAAGATACTTGGGAATGAACCAGTTGGAGCAACATGTCAAAGTAGACACAACTGTCTGGAAAGCAGCAGCAGTACCAGATTGGTAATGCCGGTTCCAGCCTGATAGCCTCACTGGTGTGGTGTTTCTGAGGCCTCAAGGTCCAATGTACTGTTCACAAACCAGCAAGTGGTATCTCCACAATTGTGTGCAAATATGTCTTCATTTTGGATGTGACTGATGTACTAAAAGGGTGCATTTCAAAATGTACATTTGGAGGAGGTTACAAAAACTCCAGCTTTATGAACATTAATGAGTCAGAAGCCATTTTTAGGTCTAGCCTAGTAAAGCGCGTATGCGCTGCTCTAGGAGATGACCTCTTGTAATCGGTCTGCACTTTCTGAGACTTGTGCGTGTGGCTGACATCCACGTTGCGGGAGCGAGCAGCAGCGCGCCTGGGCCATCTGTTTCAAATTAACGCGGCCGCGCTTGTTGTTTGCATGCCCCTGTTCGTTTAATTAAAACCAATGTTGGACGTCTTGTGGAGTGCACTTTTCTTTAACCATCTGGTTCAAATGAGCGCGGCCGCGCTTGTTCTGTACAGCACTAGTATCGGCGCTAGATTGTTCAAATGTGACTGCCGATGCCTATTTTTTTTTACTTGGTTCACAACTTGTCCAAATAGTGCACATTTTTGTACTGTGAATTGTTTTGACAAATCCGGTGTGGGTAGAAGAACTTTTGACCCTGGGGCTGCAGAGTACAGTTGTGGCTTCCTTCTGTTACACCGTACCATTCCTTTAGAGTGCAGCCCTTAATGAGAGCACGGCTGGTTTATGCCAAAAGTGAGGTTTGTGATGTGCGGAGAGTGGATTGTGGTACCGGTAGCCGTGAGTGGTCAGTGTTTTCCAATACTGGACATAGAAACAAGTTTGAAATTACAACACACTCTCCAATTTAACTTAATGAGCAATAACTTCCCCAGAAGCGCTTCTGAGAACCTATTTACTGCTCTTTAATTAAGTTGCACAGAGGTAGGGACTGCCTGGAGGGGTTTCAGGGTTACCCTGAGCCTTGCTTGTGTTTCTCATTCGACAATTTCACTCGACCCAATGCACCTATTGAGCACCCAGCCTAAATAGCCTGGGGCTGAACACTTGCGGTGACCTGCAGGTCGCAGGTTGGAATCATTCCTTTCTGCATTTCATCCTTCGAAGGTCTTTAAAGCCAAGCCCTATCAAACGTTTAACTGTCCGAGCCCGCTGAGCCAGTTCAGGCAATTAGGACTTAGACTTGGCATCCCGCCCTGCTCATATAGATCACAGGACAGGTGCATTTAAAGTTTTTCTTGCCTCAGCTGTACTCATTGGTCCTTCATCCTCCTGGAACTCTGGCCACTATTTCCGAGGCTCATTGTGCCCTTTTTAAAGGCTTCTTTGTGTTAAGTTTTTCTTCTGTTATCAACACTTCCTTTCCCAAATAACTTTTTTTCCTCTTCCTCAGTTAAGCTTTCCGCATTACAGTCGACATGGACTGCCATGATTACATACATTTTGTACTGGTGGAAAAATAAAACACTGCTTGTTGTAATTATATCTTTCTGATCAGGGAATAGTTTGCTCCATTTCTTACATACATTTTTGCACCAGGGCAAAACATGGAACATACTGAATTCGCTCATGTTTGCATGTACGTAGAAATATCTTGGTGTCGGCTTTTACTTAATGAAAGTGCAGGCCAAATTGGGAACTAAATCAGTTTCCCCTTTTATTTTACAAAAGGAAACATTACAAGGTCAGTTTGTTTTTTTGATACATTTTAATCACGCACCATGCGTTTTGTCTGGTAAAAGTGTTGCAAACATAAAATCTTTAATAAGTAAAAAACTATAAGTTTGTACAGTATCTTTGCAGTATTTTTCCTTGGTGAGGGATTATTTAAGAATCATGAGCTGCAGCAGAATATGTGTGCTCTATTTCCTGTTACCCAAGAAGCCCAAATTTGCAACAGAGCATTTGCTGCAGTTTTACTTCAATGTAATTTTTTCTGAGTACACAAACTGTGTGAAGGCAGCATGAGTCTGGTGTCTTACAGCAGAACAGGATCACAGATGCTAACTGGGGACCAGTGTGTCACTGGGAGAAAATAACTTAGTCTACCTAGCATAGTCTATACACTGTTAGAACGTTACAAGGAATGAACCTTCTGGTGGTCAAATATGCACATGGGACAGAAAAGCCATAGAGGGCTGAGGTACTTAATTTCAAATGGCATCACTCTACTCAGCTAACTGAAAAGGACTAAGATGTCTAAGAGATGATGTAGTGTGTTCCCACTGACACTTCACTCCTACTAGCACTTGTAGAAGCAAGAATGACACATTAGAACGCACCAGGGGCTGCAGTCACTGTTTTCTAGATTGCCACATTGTGAATTTTAGCAACTTTAAACCTAGATATCAGAGAGCAAGAAAGTGAAAGCGCAGTCTGGAGTCTCGCTTTCTAGCGCCCCCTGTACAATAAAGAGGGCTTTTCAGTGGACACCCACGCCTCCACCTAATCCTTGCACTACAATTTCTGTTAATTAGAGAAGGAGCGCTCCGGGTGAGGAATGTTGATGGAAGCGCGAGCGGAAGGGTGGGAGGAGCGGAGACTTTTGTGTCCGCGCACAGTTGTAATAAATACCTCACAAATGTATTATTAAAGTTAAAAGGATAATGTTCAGTTTCTTTTTTACCACAGTATAGCAGCATTGATGTGAGAAAAACACATTTACTGCCTCACAGAACACATTTAATCCCTACGCTACGGGGTGTTTTCACCTGCTGTGCAGGGAGAGGGGGGCCGCGCGCGGCACCGCCGTGCTTGTGACGAGCTCTGCTCGTCATGAGGCCCAGTGGAGCTGTGTTCTCCGCTCGTCACAGCCACACCTGTTTTGGAACGTTCAGCACAGTGGGGAAATTATCCTCGCGTGTGAACGTTCCAATGGCCATGACAGACTGAGTTCGTCATGAGCACAGCTCAACCGTGCCCCATGATGAGCTGAGCTCGTCATGAGCATGGAAAGTGTTAACTGTTACTGGCTTACACAGAGAACCCCATCTCTTAATAGGCACCAAAGTATTACATTGGTTAGTCAGGGCGACCGGATGTCACATTGAACCATTGACGCCCAGACACCGGATTAACAAGCATTGGCATAGCAAATAGTTCTTGCTTTTAGGACCTTATATGTATTTAGTTATGCAGCACAATATCGTTGGTGCAACAGTTTTAACTGTTGCATGGCTAAACACTTATAAGGTCCCAAAGGTGAGACCTTTTGGCTATGCCAATGCTTGTTCAACTTCCTCCCACCACCTGGCAAATGCCTGTAGATGCAAGGATGGAGGCCTCTGAGAGACAGCAGACCTACATTCCTACTTTCACATTGCTTCAAAGTGAAAAATGTTTAAGGGACACACACTTTTCTGGTTTTGATAAATTTTCACGTGGAATGGCATTGAGAAAGCAAACAATAGTCCCCTTGATCACTCTCTACTCCCCTCGCTGTGAGTCCCAAAAAGGACACTGAGCCGGAGGACAGCTTCCCCTTTGTGAATCAGTTACAATGCCAAGTTGGGTGTCAGTAACTGATTAATGGATTGTGACCACAATTAAAACCCCTCACATTTCGATTCAAACTCACCTCATTCCCACTCCTGCCCCCTCTCTCTCTTGCCATTCATCCTTTCTCTGTCTTTCTGCTTCTCGCCACCCTTTCTCTTCTTCGCTTTGATTTCCCCCATTCTCTTTCTCCTTCTGCTCTTTTCCCTGTCCTATATATCTCTTTCATCCTTCTCTCTCTCTTTACTTATGACTCTGCTGTGCATTCTACAATACATCCTGGGGAGCTGGCGACCAAAATACCACTGGGTTCACCAAGTCATCAAGATCCTTCCAAAATGGTTGTATCAACTTTGTTGAACTGTTATATCAAATTTAACAAATGCACAATATAGAAGCCAGGAAGACATATGCCTTTGTTGATCAGAATATTTACAGCCAATATATTGTATGATAGTAGGCATACTATTAAGGAAACCTGTTTGCACTCTAAGCAGAAGCCCCTTTTTCTTAACATAGAAGTATTTGGTAATATTTATATAACAATTTTGCTGATTGTATCAAGAAAAGTAATCACGCAGTAATTCCGTAGATTGCAAAATGGACCTGTTTTTTTTTAAAAGTGGGGAAAGAACCCCCCTTTCCATGTCTATGGAATCTCATGTATTGTCCCCAGTCTGCTGCACACAATTGCAACCCTTCAGAGAAAGATTTTAACGATTCCCTTTAAAGACAAAATATCGACCTACCAAATAGTGATACCAAAATAGCATCTATCTTATACTTAAAATTAAATAGTGAAAATTATTGGATTAAAAATATTGTTATACAAAAATCTCAAGTGGAAAAATATGGAATACAATATAGATTACAATAAAACAGACTTTTAAAATTAACCAAAAGTATGTAAAACCAAAATATAACGTACAAATTTAAATAATATCCTTTAAAGTGATCAAAAATATTTAATTACAATTAATTTAAATATTTAAAATTCAAAATATTTCAAAATAAATTCTGTACAATTACTTTTTCCAAAAGTATTGTTTAAATGTTTTGTTATAAATAATACAAAAATGATATTAAAAAATATCAATTAAAATACCTATGAAAAAATATAAATAATTGTTATGACCATCAATGTACCTAAATTAAAAATATAAATACTTAAGTACACAAATATGTTTTAAATGTTATATCTAGATCAAATATGTTTTTGAAACTCTAGAAAAATGTTAAACATTTTAAAATAAATTATACATATTAAGAAAATACCACATACAAAAAAATATAGCCTAAAGTAGTAAAAGTGAAATAAATATTAATTAAAATATTTCACAAATAAACTTACTTAAAACCAAAGAAAAACAAAAATCCCAAAGTGAATATAATACAATATGTAATACATAAACATTCTCCAAAATCATGGAAATAATAACCTTTCCTAGTGGGATTTACATGTAGTTTCCTGACTACAATCCAACAAACGTTAATTTTATTTTTATTTTTATTTTATTTTTAGAGTTTTCCATAGCGCGAACCAGACCCAGGGTAGGGTATCAGAGCACTTTACATATCAAGCAAGGTGACAACAATTAGTGAAAACACATTGTAAAACAAAGAAAAGCATATAAGTAACAGCATATAGTAAAAAGGTTCCGGTGGATAGCAGCATGGAGCTTTATTCTGAGCAATAAAAATAAAAGTTAGAGTTCATATAGGTCTTAGCTTACTTTCATTAACTCGAAAGTAGTGGTAATTAGGAAGTTGTATATCTGGGGTCGTGATTGTGCAGATTTAAGGTAGGAATTTGCTTGTCAAGAATGATTTTGCATCCTTTTTGAAAAGAAGCGTAGAGGAGATTTTTCTGATGTATGGCGGAAGCGAGTTCCATATTCTTGGCGCTGCTCCGGAGAAAGCTCTGTTGGAGGTTTTGGTCTTGTTGAAACATGAGGGTTTCAGAAGTAGATTGTCTGCGCTCCCAGAGTGTCTGTTTCCTCCCGATAAGGTACGTTTTTGGGCTAGGTACTGGGGGGTGTTGTGGTGTAGCACCTTGTGAGTGATACAGGCCACCTTTAGATGGATTCGCGCTTCATAGGTTAGCCAGTTGAGTACCTTCAGGTGTGGTGATATGTGGTCGTATTTCCTGGATCCTGTTATGAGTCTTGCTGCAGCTTTGAGACAGACTTTTAGAGGTGCGGTTGATATTTTGGGAAGTCCTGAGAGGGTGGTACATCCGTATTCTAGCCTTGAGATAAATGAGGACTGACTGCAGTTTTGAGGTCCGGGTTCTTGACGAATGGCTTCATTTTTCTGAGGTAGCTGAGGTGGAAGCGGGCATTTTTTGCCAACAAGTTGATATGACTTTGCATGTTAAGGTTCTTATCCAGTGTGATTCCAAGTGATATGGCGGAGTACACCAGAGTCGGCGTGCAGTTCAGAGCAGTCATCATTTTGATCCACTCATTTGTCACTGTGGAGTCATTAGCTGGAGTGATCAGAAGAAATTCTGTTTTTTGTGAGTTTAGCTTTAGGAAGTTGGTCGTTAGCCATTGGACGGTCTTTTCGAGAGCTAGATTCATTGTCTTTATCTCTTCGATAGAGGAGATCTTGATGTACAGTTGGGTGTCGTCCGCGTACATGTGGAAGGAGATGTTCGCCTGCTGTAGTAGATTGGTAAGTGGTTCTACATAAAGCTTGAATAGCATGGGGTATGGGCAAGATCCTTGTTGAACTCCTAGTAGGTTAGGTGAGGCAGTGGAAAGATTTTTGTTGACCATGTACGATTGTGTTCTGTTTTCCAGGAAGGATTTGAACCATTGCAGGACTTTCCCAGATAAACCCATCCTGTATTCTAGTCTTCTTAGAAATGTGTCGTGATTGACCGTATCGAAGGCTGCTGAGAGGTCGAGTAGGACTAGCAGGCAGGTTTTGTTGCGGTCTAGGGCTTAAAGTGCGTCATCAACTATGCGCTGGATGGCTGTTTCTGTGCGATGACCAGGTCTGAAACCTGATTGGTGGATGTTCAGTAGACTGAAGTTCGAGATGTGTTGGTTCAGTTGTTGTTGAACACATTTTCTAAGACTTTAGCTAGCATGGGAATGTTGGTTATTGGTCGGAAGTTGTTGGGGTCAGAGGTGTTAGCTGTAGGTTTTTTTTAGGATAGGGGTGACTTGTCCTGTCTTCAGGCAATCCGGGATGTGACCTTGTGCTAGTGAGGCATTGATGATTTTGGTCCAGAGAGGTGCGATGGTATGGTAGAGGTGGGGTAGGAAATTTGAGGGGACAGTGTTATTGAAGTGGTTGTTGAGCTTGGTAGTTGCTAGAATATTGGGGATGTCATTAAGATCATATAGTTGGAAAGTAGACCAGTGAGAGTTATTCTTGGGCAGTGGTAGCTCATGTAGTGCAGAGTTATCGTCTTGCATGCTCTTTAGGGTGACTGAGTTACTCGCCGACGCACTAAGCTCGAGTTTGAGGGAGTTTGTTTTAATTGTGAAAAATGAGGAAAATTCTTCACTACACAGCTATGATTTCGATGTAAGGAGCGAAGATTTGGCTAATTTGTTAGATTGTTATTTCAGAATTGCAAAGAGTCTCTTTGGTCTATTTTTAAGCTTGTCTAGTTCTGATCTGAAAAAGTCTTTTTTGATTGTAGAATGTTTTTATTGTAGGAGTTTCTAGATTCCCGGAGAAGTTTAAGATGGTGAGGGGAAGGATGTTGCCTCCATTTCCGGTCCGTTGATCAAAGTTTGCGTCTCTCTTCGTTCAAGGCTCCACTGAACCATGGGTTTTTGTCTTTGTCTGGAATTATTTTTAGTTTTGGTGGAGTGGCTTGGTCGAAGACTTTGGTCATCGAGGAGTTATAGTGAGCCGTGAGGTCATTGACGTCTGACATGTTGTTGGGGGGAGTGAGAACCTTCTCACAGTCGGAGGCTAGGTTGTTCCAATCAATGTTTTTTGTGTCTCTTATCCATTATTTTGGCTTGACTTGTTTCGTGAAAGTTTTCTTGTTATCTAAGGGAATTTGGAAGGTGATAATATGATGGTCTGACCAGTCGCATAGGGTAACTGAGAGCGATTCAATCGTGTTTTGTTTTGAAATTATCCAGTCCAGAGTAGCACCCTTTGTGTGGGTCAGATTTGGGATGGCTTGGATCAGGGAGTGGTCTGCTAGGAATGTTTTGAGGGTGTTAACCTGCTTGTCTAAAGGGTTTTCCCAATGGAGATTGAAATCGCCAAGGAATATGTCATTGGAGTGAAGGGAAGAGTTAGAAGTAATCATTTCCATAAGATGTTCTGTGAACTCCGCCTTCGAACCTGGAGGATGGTAGAGTATATGTAGTTTGTGGGAGTGGATGCAGGATGATTTAAGGAAGGAGCATTCATTTAGAGGGTTAAATTAGATTGACTATAAAAAAAAATAACGATGAGAACTTCAGACTAAGTAACAATGGGGAATTCACATATTTGGGGGCATGGTTGGGCATGTCAGATTTATTATTCCCACCCCAAACATAACCACACTATGGAAAAGGTTGGACTGTGGAGGTATGATTTACTATTCCTACTCCAAACGTAGCCACATTGGGTAAAGTGTTGGACTCAGGGGGTCAGTGTTACAGTTTCCACTGCCACATTGGAGAAAAGTGTTGAAGTCAAGAGGTGCAATGTACTATTTGCACTCCAAACTTAGCCAAGTTGGGGAAATTGTTGGACTATGGGGTGATCACATTCTTTATTCCCACTCCAAAATTGCCAAATGTAATAAGTTGTTGGACACGGGGGAGGGAGGGCTCAGATTTACTATTTGTACTTCAAAATTAGCCTCATTGGGCAAAGTGTTGCACTTTGGGGGATAAAAATTATTATTCCCACTCCAAATGGAGCCACTTTGGGTACAATGTTGGACACCGGGGTGTGCAGATTTACTACTCAAATTCGAGATTTAGATACACGAATACACCTCGGGAAAGCGTTGGATTCTGTGGGGTTCATACTTACCTTTCCCACTAGTTAACTCTGTTAGGGAAAGTGCTGGAATATGAGGGTAAGAGGGGTATATTTATTATTACCACTTGAAATATAATCACATTGGAGAAACTGTTGGACTCTGAGGAGGTCAGATTTGCTATTCCAACTCCGAAGGTAGCCATATTGGGGAAGGTTTAGGTCCCTGGGAGGTGGGGGTGAGGTCATACGTACTATTTCCACTCCAAATCTCTCCATGTTGGGGAAAGTGTTGAGCTCAGGGGGGTCAGATTTACATTTCCCACTCCAACCTTGGCCTTATTCTGTTAAATACTAAACGTTGTGGATAAGGAGGTGATATTATTAACTTTTTTTTTATTGAACATTTGCTTAGTAATTTGGACCGTTCCATATTCGTAGTTATCGACAAAAGTACAGACATAGAAGTATTCCACTTTTACAAGGTTCACTAGTCTCCAGTAAATGAACAAGGCAACTGTCCATTCAAGGTGTATCACTTTACATTGCTGATTAATTAAGGGAAATCTCCATATAAATACAATCGTTATTTCTCTGGCACACCACTTTGAGTCAGTGATGCAGCGATTGCAAGGTAAGTAGTTTTATAATTTTTTTTATTTTACTTTACCTATCCCGTCGTCTGTCAACTTCCCGTCCCATCCCCGCCTCACCACTCTTACCTGTGCCGGATGTGCTTGCATACCACAATAGATAACATATGAACATTCATTAGCTACAGGCATTGCATACAGAAAAACATATATTTTAATGCAGAGAGGCTTGTATGTGTCATCAATGTTCTGTTTCAGACATTAATATGTTTACGCATTTCCATTCCTATTGCCTTACAGTTGCAATCTATTTTTCTTCAGATTGACTACACAGATGTTCTCATAAAGCTTAACAAACCCAAACAATGTCATCACACAACAGAACAGGCTATCTAAAATCGCTTTTCCATATGATGACTCATTGTTGATGAGGCATATTTTAAGCATTTGTACTTATAACCTCAGAAAGTTAAAATTCAGAGCAGACAGGAGATGTTGACTAATGATGAGGCAGAGGGTCTACAGAGGATTCTGTCATCAAGATCCTTTACGATTGAGCATCTGCATGGAAAAGCGAGTGTACCTGCAACACTTATTTGTGATATTGGGACTTGATGTGCTTCATGGCTCAAAACAGAGTAGTGTTTTTGCATGTTAGCTTAAGCTACTTTGCTTCAATAAGGCTATCTTATAGTAAAAAAAGATTGATAATTAGATTGCACACTTTCGATCTTTTATGAGAGTGTACTTGTGTCTGTGTGGGGTTACCTACATAGCACACATCTAGCTGGGAAGTAACAGAGCAATGGATGGAAGGAAGGGCATGAGATCATGGTAGGCAATGAAAAATGTTTTCAGTGGGGTAGCAAGAAGTTGGGTGAGGTGATAATGAGAAGGCACAGTTCTGATGGCACTGAGAGTGATGTTGCAGATCCTGAGTGCATCCAGTAAGAAGGCTTGCTTTCGGGTGTTTTTTGATTCTTGCCTTATATCATTTCCAGTTTGGAGATTCTTGCCTCCTAATTAGGCATCATCCATCCAAGAGGGCTAGTTTTTCAAGAACTGCTGATCTGAAATCCTTTAAGTCTAGGAATGGTTACCTTTTCAAGACAGAGAACTGGTATCATGCTGTCCTGGTTTTTGTAGTAATGTATTCCTTGAATGAGAGGTCTCTATTGAGGGTCAATCGCAGTACCATTAGATTCTGTCAGCTGGTGGTTGAAGCAATCAAACTTCACATTATCTATCCAAGCTTGAATCAAAGTTGTTTTGCGACCATTGAAGCGCATAAGAATGTTTGTCTTTGTCTTGTTTAGTTAGTTTAGTTTTAGGTAGTGTAGGAAATGGGGTTACCCAAATCTCCAAGGGGGGGGTAGCACGGACCAAGCGGGCAGGCCAAACTTCGAGGACATGTGAAGCACTCACGCAGTACCCACACACGACGCACCAGGCACACCACAAAAGAAGCAGGACACCAGGTTGAGTTGGAAAAAGACAAGTAGTTTAGTAGTGTTTCCAACCTGCAAAGCAAAATAAAATGCAAAACATTAGTGTCACAACAGGGCGCCAATTGGAGCCAGAGCCAATTGTATAATGGGGGGGATTATTTACATAGGAAGTAAGGGCTGAGTCTATAAGTCCATGCTGAAAGGAAAAAGGATGGGATCAAAATGACATTAGATCTGGGGCCAATCTGGTGGGGCCAACTCAGACTCTCATCCTTAGGGGAGGGCTGTAATTGCAAAATACCACATTAGCATAGATATATATCATGCACAATAACGCCAACCCAACCCCTGTAAAAGAAAACATCAGGGCATCATAGTAAATCCCAACATACAGGAACACCTGCAATAAATCAGCACAGGGATATCAAACATTAGGCGGAAGCATTAATATGCATTGGCATCAGTAACCTCAGATAACTCCAACACGACCCCTGTAAGGGAAAATATCAGGGCATCATAGCACAAAATAGACAAGAGCACCTGTAATAAAAGGCACAATCACCTGCACGGTGGGCACAAAGGCATGCAATTAACCATTAGATAGGAAAGTGGCCTCACCATAAGCGTATAAACAGTAACCTAGGAGCCAGGCCTAACCTCAGGGACCATCTGGCAACAGGTAAAAATGGCATTTCATTAGGCATATCACCTGGCTAGGTATATCAAACATCAGGCGGAACATGCATCGCCTAGCATTAACATCAGGTAGGGGCCCTCCTCATAGATAAGGAACACCTGTACGGAAACGGGTAGGCTCCCTCTACCATCAACCTAGAGCAACCCTCCTCGGGGCATACATATATAGGTGGGATGTCAGGCCTAAAACACTTCAGGGAAAATTAGGCAACAAGCAAAAAGATGCATTCCAATGGGCCTCTCACTTGGCTATGCATGACAACCCTTTCCCTGGGGACCACGACAACATTCTACCTCCCCCCTGTGACTCTTAGGGTGAGCAGGGGCTTCTGTAAGCAGTTCAGTAGGCCTCCCTGGTATCCTGGGACTCTGAGGCAGCAGTCATCAGCAGCCTTTACTTGGTTTCTGGGCACTTGGGCCCCACTTAGTCAATAGAGGCAGGGGGGGGGAAGGCGGACACCGACCCTGTGTCCCGTTGCCCTCTCCACCCTCCTCACAGTCTAGTGCTGCCCACACTCACCAGCAGTCCAGGGCCTCCATCGGGGTAGGGCAGGCACCGTCAATGTGCCTCGAGGCCCGGGCTTTGCTGTCCCCCACGGGGCTCCCTCGTGGCTACGGTCCTTCTCCCCTCCGGGATTCACCCGGACCTTTAGGGACACTGCAGGCAGGGTAGCAGACACAGAGCTCTCCCTCCTCACGTGGGCGAGCGCGGATCTCCACAGCGGAGGGGCCAGGCACCAACAGAATGCCTCGCGGCCCCCTCCCTTCGGTCTCCTCGGACCGGCACGGCGCTAGGGGCTCTCTTCTGTGGAGGGGGGCAGGCATCGATAGAGTGCCTTGATGCCCCCTCCTCTCTCACGACAACCGGGCCCCTCCTTCCTCACAGGGGGCCCGGGACTCACAGGCAGCCTCCGCGAGGCGCTAGGCACAGACAGGGCCCCGCACCGGTACTTCACCTGGGTCCCCTCCTCCCTCACGGGGACCCAGGGCTTTCAGGACGCTCCTCTTCCCGGGCTGCCGACCGGCAGCCAATCCCTGCGTGGCCTTCAGGGGTCACGGCCGCGCAGGCCAATCCGTGCGCGGCGTTGGCGGGGGCGGGCCGATGACGCGGCCGGGCCCCCGTCACGTGATGCGGGAGTCGGCGGCCTCAGGGCCTAGCGCGGCCCTTCCTTCACTTCAGCGGCCCTCTCCTGGCACCGGGGGCCACCGCGACAATGCCAAACACGGCGGGGGTCTCCTTGGCGGCGCCGGGCCGCGGCGCTGACGACGGCCACAATCAGGGGTAGGCTCCCTTTATTTAATTATTTATTTGGCGGTATTCACAGCGCGCTGAAACGAGGGTTGGCTCCTCAGTAAATGGCGCTATCCTCGGAGCACAGCTCCTCCTTCGGCCCACTCAGCTTCCAGGGCCAACAGTACCCCGGGGGCCACACCAGCCCCAGCGCTTCCACACACAGCGCTATGCAGGCAGGTTTTACTGTACTAGGGGGCCACAACAGTCCCAGGGCCCAGCGCTTCGGGGCCTCACAGCACTTCAGCCAGCAACAGTCATGGGGCACAGTGCTTTAACCGGTCACAGTCCCTCGGGGGCACAATCCTCCCCGGGCAGCTCCTCACGCCTCAGCACTTCCACAGGGGCCACAGCTTCACCCTGGGGGGGCAGACAGTCCCACACCCGCTCCTCAGGGGCACACTCCTCACCTCCTGGGTGCTTTTTCCTCGCAGCACTGGCCTAATTCCCGGTCCCCACAGTGTCAGGGACCTGGGTAGGGGCCCTCCCTTGTCAGGGGCCCAGGGGACAGTAGAGTAGGGGTTTTTAGGGGTGCAGGGCCCAGCTCACAGGCCCATGTGGCGGTAGCTCCTCGTAGCAGGTCCCCTCTCTTTCTTGTCCCAGCGCTGACTGACTCTCTGGTGGCACATCCCCCTTATTTATACCCTCCTCCCTGGCAGTGCCAGAACCTTCTAGAATGTTGGCAAAACTAGCCTAAACTGGCTCAAGGGGAGGGGGTGAGCACCCTGGGTGCCAGGCTTTCCCTCCAAAAGCTAGGGGTAGCTGGGTAATAATAGCTAGACTGCTGACCTAAGGCAGTACAGTGGCAAAACCCATGGCCATGGCATCCATTTTAAACACAGTACATTTAAGTCAGGTGCATTTTTAAAATGGGGAAATTTACAAGTGCTCACACCATTACATGACATTACATTTTTAACAAGGTGTCTCACACCACTCATGGCCTATACAGGTTTAATCCCATGGGGGAGACATTTCAGACAAGGGGGTCAAAAGCGAAAAATTTTGGAGGAAAAGGCCAAGTCCAACAGGTAGGTTCAATTGTGAATTCACTTGAAGCATTGTTTTAAGTTGCAGAGTGTCATCCACGCCGAAGATTTTTAAGCTTTGTCAATCTAATCGTCTATTTAGGCATCAAAATGTTGCTGTCAGTAAGGAATGTACTCATTGATTACAATTAGAGGTTGAAGACAGCGGGGATAGTATTAGTCCATGGGAAAGTGTTTCCCAAACTTTGGGTTGCAGCCCACTGGTGGGTTGAGAGTCAATTTTGGGTGGATCTGGAAATTCTGAGTATTAAATAAAGATGCCTTTAAATTCTATGATTACCTTGTCACCTTTGCAGTGCTTACAGAAGTCAGATGTCAGGATTTGTCTTCTGAAAAGCTTCTGCCTATTTTTTAAATATGGGATAGGTGTTTACTTTTCTTTCTCTGACTACAAAGTCATTATAAAAGAATCTTAGGATGTTGTTTTTTTGCAATACACAATAACATGTAAATACCTGAAAGTTAATTGCTCAAATACATTTCCGCACATTATCATTTGTGTGCAGTATAGTTTTATCAACAAAACTGTAGATCTCTGCCAGGTGGATGGCCATTTCAATTGAAAATATGCTGTAGGGGACAATCACAACCGACACTAAAGAGTATATTACGCAAAACACGTACATCACCAAGATAAACTAGCTCAAGAAGAGAAAATAAAACAGTTCCCACACATCTCAGGAACATGGCCCTATCCAGAGCTACTGTTATTACACAACTTATAGACCTCATAGAAGCGCGGTCTGATAGACCCATCTGAACCCCAACATTCCAAAAGACTGAGACACGGAAGACCGACAACCCAGCACAAAAAAGAGCTGTGCCCCACTATAATGGAACCGAAAGACTCTGAGTGAAACAAGGTCATACGATGAGTACTCATGACCAAAACCACAACTACCTCACAATCACGACAACAAAAGACCTCAGAGTGTGGAGACAAATAACCCCTTCCCTGCTGCCATCAGCCGTTGGCAGTCGCGAGCACTACCTCGCTGGTGCTGCGTACGTCCAACGGCCGACGCGGCCTCGCCCAATCCGCGGAACCACCGCACTGCCGCGAAATAACGGCCGCTGTTAAGGTGTTAACAGACCCCAACCACCGAACCGCACAATGCCTCCGGGCATGCCAAGAGAGGAAAGGTCAAGACTTCCCACAGCACGACGAGATGAAAACCAAATTAAAGACTTAGGTCACTGTACCCAAAGGGGTGCATGAAGCCAAGCGACGGAAAGCCAAGAGGAACTAAAAGTCATGTATATATCCTTTCTGTTACACAGTGGGGAAAACAACCCAAGGGAGCAAGGGGAAGGGACGAATGTATAGGGAACTAAAGGAGCAAGCATTAGCGTAAAAAGTATTAGAACAACCACAACGTTCCAATTTATCCCAGGGGGGAGGGTGGGGCGGGGATCTTGCCGTCGCACGTCTAAAATATGATGGCTTAGCTCATGGCGGGCGGGATGGGAGGGGGAGGAAGGGGGGGTGTTTGTCTTTTTTGTTCCGTCTGTCTTGTCCATGGGTACGTCACTGTCTCTCTACTAGGTCGTGTGTGGGTCTCTTGTAGTTCGTCCTGTTTGTTTTATTAATTTCTACGATCTTCTCTGACACATCCTACTATCGCCAAGCTTCTATAAACCCTGCTCACTAAAGTCATGTATTAAAAACAGGCCCACCGGAAACAGAGAGCCAGGCCCACGCAAGGTAAACAATGACACATAACCACAGCACTGCACTACTATCAAACCTGAAGATAGTCTCCCTCAATGTGAAGGGCCTAAACCACCCGGTCAAGCGGAGGAAGGTATTAGATTACCTGGCCAAAACCAAAGGGGAGGTTATACTCCTACAAGAAAGCAAACTATCCCGGGAACATTCAGCCAGACTAAGGGCAAGATGGATAGGACAGGTAGCCTGCTCACCAGCAATAGGAAAGAAGCGAGGGGTAATCACGCTGATAAACAAGAACTCAAAGATAACCATTGAAGACGAGCAACATGACGAGGCAGGGAGACTCCTTATAACACAATTGAGAAGAGGTAGCGAAACCATACTGGTAGTGAACACATACGCTCCAAACACAGATGACATCGCATACTGGGAAGAAATCTCGAGGAGACTGGAAGCAAACTCCCAAAATGACATGACAGTGCTGGCAGGGGACTTCAACCTAGCACTAGACTTCACCCTAGACAGACAATCGCGGGGGTGCACAGACATAATATCGACTCCACAATATCGAATGGACAAAATATCGAGTAAAAAATATCGAACATAATAAAATATCGAGAACAAAAATATTGTTGTTAAAAATATCGATTACAATAATGATAATAAAATATCGAGTCCAAAAATATCGACTCAAAAATATCGACATGACAAAATATCGATTAATAGTCAAAGTAAAAAATATCGATATTATGTTGAAAAAAGGTAAAAAATATAAATAAATTGTAATAGTAATATAAATTGTAGTTAATGTTTAGGAGCGGGATGTTGGGTTAATAGGGGATAAGGGTGGGGAGTAATTTAAAATAATTAATTAATTTATATATGTTTGTAAATATTTTTATATTTTAATTAATTGGGAAATAATTAATATTAATTAGTTAATTAATTTATATAAATTTCTATAACAATTTTATTAGTAATTAATTGGTAATTAAATAATATTAATTAGTTAATTGGAAAATAAATCATATTAATTAGTTAATTAATTAATATAATTGGTAATAACATTTTATGTAGTAATTAATTGGTAATTAATTATTATTAATTAGTTAATTGTAAATTGAATAATATTATTTATTTAATTAATATAATTGGTAATAAAATTTTATGTAGTAATTAATTGGTAATTAATTATTATTAATTAGTTAATTGGAAAATAAATCATATAAATTAGTTACTTAATTAATATAATTGGTAATAAAATTTTATGTAGTAATTAATTGGTAATTAATTATTATTAATTAGTTAATTGTAAATTGAATAATATTATTTATTTAATTAATATACTTGGTAATAAAATTTTATGTAGTAATTAATTGGTAATTAATTATTAATAATTAGTTAATTGGAAAATAAATAATATAAATTAGTTAATTAATTAATATATTTGGTAATAAAATTGTATGTAGTAATTAATTGGTAATTAATTATTATTAATTAGTTAATTGGAAATAAAATATTTTTATTTATTTAATTAATTAATATAATTGGTAAACAAAAATTATGTAGTAATTAATTGGTAATTAATTAGTATTAATTAGTTAATTGGAAAATAAATAATATAAATTAGTTAATTCATTAATCTAATTTGGTATAAATTTTGTATTAGTAATTAATTGGTAAATAATTAATATTAATTAGTTAATTACATTATTTAGAGTAATTGTTATATATATAATATTTTGTTATAGTTCATTAAATAATTGGGGAAAAATGTATTAATAATTACATGAAAATAATTACAGCTAATGTGCTAAAATATTTTCATCTTTGTTATTGGTATAAATTGTAGTTAATGTTTAGGAGCGGGATGTTGGGTTAATAGGGGATAAGGGTGGGGAGTAATTAAAAAGAAATAATTAATTATGATATGTTTGTGATTAATTTAAATTATGAATTAATTGGTAAAAAATAAATATTAATTTGTTAATTAATTCATATAATTTGGTACATATTTATCATTAGTAAATAAATAGTAATTAATTAATATTAATTAGTTGATTTAATTATTAATAAATAATTTTTCTTCTTCATATTTTGTTATTATTAAATATTTGTTTGGGAATAAATATAAATAATTATATTTAATTAATTACAGCTATTTTGCTACTATATTAACTTATTAATTATAGTTAATTAATCATTAATAGTTAATTAAATAATATTAATTAAATTTGGGTACAGGAGGAGTTTTAGTGTTCAGGGTCAGTTTTCTCTCTTTAGGTAAAGGGGTATTTTAATGTTTCAAGGTCAGTTTTCAGTTTTAGGGTAAAGGGGTATTTTTAGAATTCAGGGTCAGTTTTCAGTTTGTGGGTAAAGGGGTATATTTAAGGTTCAGGGTCAGTTTTCAGTTTTTGGGTAAAGGGGTATATTTAGGGTTCAGGGTCAGTTTTTAGTTTGTGGGTAAAGGGGTATATTTAAGGTTCAGGGTCACTTTTCAGTTTTTGGGGAAAGGGGTATAATTAATGTTCAGGGTCAGTTTTCAGTTTTTGGGTAAAGGGGTATTTTTAGGGTTCAGGGTCAGTTTTCAGTTGTTGGGTAAAGGGGTATTTTTAGGGTTCAGGGTCAGTTTTCAGTTTGTGGGTAAAGGGGTATATTTAAGGTTCGTCAGTTTTCAGTTTTTGGGTAAAGGGGTTTATTTAAGCTTCAGGGGCAGTTTTAAGTTTGTGGGTAAAGGGGTATATTTTTAGGTTCAGGGTCAGTTTTAAGTTTTTGGGTAAAGGGGTATATTTAATGGGTCAGGGTCAGTTTTCAGTTTTTGGGTAAAGGGGTATATTTTTGGGTTCAGGGTCAGTTTTCAGTTCTTGGGTAAAGGGGTATTTTTTGGGTTCAGGGTCAGTTTTTAGTTTTTGGGTAAAGGGGAATTTTTAGGGTTCAGGGTCAGTTTTGGGTTTTTGGATAAAGGGGTATTTTTTAGGGTTCAGGGTCAGTTTTCAATTTTTGGGTAAAGGAGAATTTTTGGGGTTCAGGGTCAGTTTTCAGTTTTTGGGTAAAGGGGTATTTTTTAGGGCTCAGGGTCAGTTTTCAGTTTTTGGGTAAAGGAGAATTTTTTGGGTTCAGGGTCAGTTTTCAGTTTTTGGGTAAAGGGGTATTTTTAGGGCTCAGGGTCAGTTTTCAGTTTTTGGGTAAAGGAGATTTTTTTGGGTTCAGGGTCAGTTTTCAGTTTTTGGGTAAAGGGGTATTTTTAGGGTTCAGGGTCAGTTTCCAGTTCTTGGGTAAAGGAGTATATTTTTGAGTTCATGGACAATTTTCAGTTTTAGGGTAAAGGGGTATTTTTAGAGTTCTGGGTCTGTTTTGTGTATATAAAGTGTGAGATTTTTTTTATAAATATTACAAATAATTGAAAATTATTTGTGAAAAATAGTTGCTCATTTTTATGCTAATAATAATTTTTTGAACTACTCAGCAAAAAATATACTACTAATATATGTTAATAATATTTATAAAATATATATAAATATTTGACAAATTTTACACTATAACATTATACTAAAGTAGATATTCTAATTTATACATGGTCAGTCTTCAGCACCTTTCCAGATATTACTTTCACTTGAGTAGGAATAGTAAATAATAATTGGTAAGTGTCCAGCAACTTCTCTGATAATACTTTGACTGGAGTAGGAATAGCAATTATTAATTGGTCAGTGTCCAGCACATTTGCATATAATTTTACATTAGTGTGTTATTATATTACAAGACAATGCAAAATGGATGTTTTCACAAAACTTTATTACAATTTTCCAATTTTTTCATGTGTAATACAATACAATCACTATCAAATATAACATAAACATTTTTGGAAATGTTGTATTTGCAGAATAACACATTATCATTTATGTACATGTTTTAATTTGTCACACAAAATTTTTTCACAACATTTTTTATGTCAAAACAAAATATTATTATCAATCACTTTCTGTAACAAGTATTTATATTGAAATAAATAAAAATCAAGTTATTTTTCTGTTTCTTCCATTTATATTTAATAATGTTAATATTATATATTAATATTATTAAATATTTAATTTTAATATATAATTTTTTATAAAGTAACATGACAATTATTATATTTGCTCAAGATATGGAAATACTAATTAAGACATTTTTTTAAACATATTTCTGACAATGTTGTTTTTAAATTATACATATAAATATATTATGTTGTTAACTTTATAACTGTAAAGGGGAATAATATGTTTAATAATAATATCTGGTATTGGTAAAAGATTATTTATGCAATTATATACTTTTATAATACTTAGACATTATTATAAAAAAAATGTCATTAATATAAACAATAACAAATATATTTATTATTATTATTATTAATTAATAAACTTAAACATTTATCTTTTCTTTTCAGAAATACATACATTCAGAGAAATAAAAATACATTATTTAAGGGCATTATTTATATAGTAAATGGTTATAATTTTTATATTAATAATAATAAATAAGTTATATTATTTAATATTATTAATTATTTACAAAACAATTAATAATTTTTTGCTATAAACAAACACAAACTTATTCCTATAAATGTACACAAAAATACATTTTTTACATATATTATTTCAAGTGTTACATACTTATTTAATATTATTATTATATATTAATTACTATATATTAATTAATATTAAAGAAATTTAAAAATTTTTAACAGTTTAAATTATAATGAGTCTACTGTATTAATTTGTTACAATAACAATGTGTATGTATTATATTTTTATACTATAACATTGTATTTTCTATGATACCTTTTCAAAATTGGTTTAAGGGGACTACTTTTTTACCGCGTAAGGTTATTGCGCTTCATTCAAGACTGGAGAAGCTCGCGGTTGGGAGTTGCTTCGTGTGGAGAGAGGTAAGGTAAATTTTATATACCATTTATGACTGAGTGGTAATGTTTGAGGGTATATTCGAACTGTGTAGTGTTTTTGTGTGTATGTATGATTTGTTAATGTAGCGTTTAGGTGTAATGTCGTCGTTATAGATGCGTCGTGTATGTTTTAGTTCTAGTGTTATTTGAATTGTTAGGAAATGTCTTCTTACATGGTTAATGTTAATTGTGAGTGTATTTACAAATTTTATGGGCTATTTGTGGGTGGGTTTCGTTATGTATGTTTTTTTACAGGTTCCGGTTCCTCGCATGAAAACTACATGGAAGGAAGCGTGTTTTTTTTCGGAGATACTAATGTATGACTTATTATGGTTATATTTTTACGTGTATCTCCTATTTTTCGTGTTTGCCAGGAGCGGATTTTTATAATTTTAACCTTTTTTCGGGATTTTTGAGGGTTTCGTATTGGATTGATACATTGGTATGCGTCACCGTTTTTTTTAAAGTTGTGTGTATATCACTTTAAATACTAAAGTGTCCACACTACTGTTTTCGGGATTTCCTGGAGCGTTTATTTTATTTTTACATATTTTCCGGGTTTTTGATGGTTTCCCATATTGGATTTTTCTTACTTTGTAATGGATTGTATGGATTGTATTTTGCTTCATTACGTCTCTTTCATCTACAGAAATTGTAAGTATTTTTATATTTCTATTTATTGGGTGGGAAATGTCGATCTTTATGTAATGTGTATGTGTGATGTAATTATAAATATTGCATATTTGTTCAGAAATAATGTGCAAAATTTTGATACGTTTGTAAAACAAATATGTCTTATTTATAATTGTTTAGAAATGTTTATGATTGTTATATGTATCATTATTGTAAGAAGATATTAGTATATTTTGTCGACATTTTTATAGTAGGGTTTTAGATATTATTGACAGATATTCTAATCCTCTAGTTGTAGGGTATAGTGTGACTTGACTTTGCAGTAGTCAGAACATTTGTTTAGTTTGTTTACTTAGTTTTGGACCAATTTGGGTCACAGATTGTTCCATTCTTAGTTCTTGATAGCTTTGTTCTTTTATCAAAGCTTCTAGTAGGTTATGGAATGTGGGTCTTGTTCTGCTTGTGGTAGCTTGGAAAGCATTATGCCACCCTTCTACACTGTTGTTGGTTTTAGACTCTTGGTTTAAAGTACTAAGATAGACATTCCACCAAGGGATTTGGAATTTGGGTTGGCGTCGATGTCCAGATCTGTGCAACCTTCCCACCCAAGTATCTTCGAAATAATCCAGTAATGGGGTTAGTTTATCTTCATTCCTCTTGTAATATGTGCTGTCAATTAATAAATTATAGTGTTCCGCTACATCGGTAACAGGAACGTAGGCCAGTGCTATCAATTTTTTAATTTGATAGGCAAAGGTGCTATCTGTTGAGTACAAAATACTTAAAGTTGATTTTTGGAGATGTCTCCATATGCTCTGATTGAAATGATAGTAGCAACCCTGGATTGCTGTGTGGGGAAATATTTTCAAAATGCTATTAATCATAGCTAATTCGAAATCAATAATTATTTTTTCTGGAAAATAATGATTGATTTAATTTTTGAGAACATTTAATATTTCTGTGTAAGTGTTTTGCTGTTTGTTTGGTAGCAAACAGTAAATGAAAGGGATGTTATAGTTATGGTATAACCCGTGGATGGAATATAGTTGATAAAAAGGTTTTGGGCATGGTTTAAATGTTCCATCCATCATCCATTGGGGACACTGTTGGATTTTTCTTAAATTACTTGCAGTTACAAACATTATGATTCTGTTTGTACTGCTTTCATTGTCAAAAAGGATAAATTTGTCTTTATTGTGTGTGATGGACATTTCTGGTGAAATAATAATTTCCTCAAAAGTAGTAGGGTTGGGTGGGGTAGTGGAAGTGTGTCTTTTAGTGTATGCAATTGTGCGTTTTAGGGAGTCAATAGAGGGTAGTTGACCTGAAGCATGGGCTGGGACTTTTAACAGTTCCTCTTTAAGGATTTGTGTTGTTGGTCTATCACTTTGTGTGCTAGCAGTCTTTATACTTTCTAAAGCATCTCTTATTTCAATTTCTGTGACATTGGGGGGATGATTGTGTTCCCTGGTAAATAGCACATTAGTTTCCTCTGTAGTAGCCCTTCCATAACATTTGTTTGAGTAATATTTTGTACATTTCCCAAAAACTTTTCTACCACTTTGTCTTTCCTGGCTATAAACATAACCCATATAACATAACAGTAATTTATTTTTCTGTGACATAACAAATTCTGCACCTTCTGTCATTTTGTTTTACTTGTTCTAGGAAAGAGTAGAAAGAAACAAAATCAAATAACATATATTTCACTTAGTGGTGCTAACATAATTAATGTTGTATTTATACTTACGTTTACTAAAAGTAGTAATCACAAATGCAGAACTGTATTTTGAAGGACTTTCTTGTATGTATTTCTTTATTTACTGTTGGTATGAAAATATAGAAATGCTAAGTTAATGTTTATACATAACAAACGTTTTTCCTAGGAAAAAGCAGTTTTTTAATTTGCTTAGTACTACATTTGATGTGAACATTACATATACTTACTTGTTTAAATAGTTGAGTTGTAGTATTTGGTGGAGTACATCAAGGTAGTAAAGTTTAGATCTGTAGAGAAGATAGAATAAATACATGTCACATATGATAAAAATTATTTTGAAGCGTTGGGAAATTGGAAATATTTAAAAGTATACTAACTTCTAAATATGTACTTTTCTTTGCTGTAGGTAGAATAGATGTATGATGTATTCACAATATCTGTAGAGGAAATATAAAATACATAACATGGTGTTAAGAACATAGTTCTTGTTTTTATCGAAAGTTTTAGACAAATTGAAGTATACTTAAATTTTTTACAAGGGTAGTCTTGTCTTTTGGTATAGTTGATGTAGGATGTTTTTATTGGATCTGTAGGGAAGATGTAATATGCAAGATATGTTGTTTAGAAAATAGCATTTTAAATATTGGTTGTTTACTAACAAAAACATATATACTTACATGTTTAATTAGTGTAGTTCTATACATTTGTAGTGTTGAAATCGGAAAATCGCTGAATATCTGTGAATAAAATGTTTTAAATTAAGTATGAATCTTGTGAAATAATGTTTAAAAACAGCTGTTGTTGTATAACAGACCATTAATATATACTTACTATCTTATTTTGCAGGGGAAGAAATAGGAGCATGTATTAGGAATTGTTTTGTAGTAGTTTCTATCAGAAAAGTAAGAGGAGATAAAAATTAAATAAGTGGAAGAGTTAGGAGATATAAGTAAAATAATAGACTACTAATTTAGATTTTTAAATAATGGAATGTAACTTACTTGAATGATTAGCTACTGAGCTGGATCTTTAAAGATGTTTGTTCTGGAACAAAATCTTCAGAGTGTTGGCATCTTCTTTCTATGGAGTTAGCAGCAGCAAATGGTAGAATGCATTTATCCCTTTTATAGTATGTGTATTTTGTGTGCTTGGATTTGATTGGTTGTAGGATGAAAGGAAGGACTGTATAGGCTAGTTTGAATTTTTTTATGTTAATTGGTGTGTTTGTTGATGTGAGAATGGTGGTATGTGGTGCTTTCCGCATTAAAGCAGGTTAGTTGTTAAATAAAATACATGTGAAAGTGTAAAAATATTATGAAAATGTTAGTTACATGTAAAGATTCTTTTTCAAATGATAGAACGCATTTAATATAATGTATAGCAAATGATGATAAATAGTAATGTTATAAAAGTAACAGGTATTATATGTAAAATGTTTTTTGTATAGAGCAATGACTTTTATAGACCATTAATATGGTATTTTAGACATGAAAGGGTACAAAAAATAACTCGATATTTGTTTAGAAACGATATTTTTGTACTCTATATTTTAGTAGTCGATATTTTTGTAGTGTTAGGTGTAATTTCATGAACAACGATATATTAGTAGTCGATATTTAATAAGACGATATTTATGTACTCGATATTCTAAATACTCGATATTTTTTAGTCGATATATTTGTATTTTGTGTAATAAGTATACAAAGTCGATATTTTTGTAGTCGATAATTATTCAACGATATTATTGCTAGTCGATAATGTGACCGTCGATAATATTTCAGTGATCCAATCGCGGGCCCACGCCCTCCCCCCAGCCTCACACAACACCCTAAAGAACATTTGTACTAGGTTCAACCTGATGGACCCATGGCGACTACAACACCCCGACACCAGAGACTACACCTTCTACTCCAACCTGCACAACTACTGCAGCACAATAGACTACATTTTAATCTCGGGCTCACACACCCACTTAATAGAACATAAAGACATAGCGGCCAGAACAATTTCCGACCACTCATGCATCAGCCTTCAACTGGTAGGGTGACACAACAAGAGTCACATCCGCAGGAGGAGGTTCAATAATGAAACCACAACAAGACAAGAAGACAAAATCAAAATAGAGCAAGCCATCAAAGACTACATTGGAGACAATGACACGCCAGGCATGGACCCCAAAACTCTGTGGGACGCGCTTAAAGCGACTGTCAGAGGGACACTAATAGATGCCAAAGCCAAACGAAATAGGGAAGCTAAGGCACACCTAAACCAATTAGAAATTGACATCAAGAGCCTAGAAACAACACACATCAACAACACCAGGAACACTAACACCTTAAAAGAACTGACCGAAAAAAATATGAATACAACAAAATCCTGAGTGAATGGGCGGGCCTGTGGATAAACAAATACAAACAGATTAAACTATGCAAAGCAAACATGGCAGGGAAAATCCTAGCTTCATACCTGAAACACAAACAAAGACAACACACTTTCTCATCGATCACGGATGCACGTAACAACACACACCCCAAGACAAAGACATCCTACGCACATTCGTGGAATTCTACCAAGAACTTTACAAAAGAGATGAAACACTAGATCAGGATGGATGCAGTAAATACCTAGACAGCCTGGACCTACCCAAAGTAATGAACGATGATCTCTATCACTAGGATGGGAGATAAGCGCAAATGAAATCGAGATGGCGATAAGGTCTCTTAAAGACAATAAAGCGCCGAGTCCAGATGGCTACACAGCCTCTTTCTATAAAACCTTCCAAGCTCACCTACTCCCAACCATGAAAAAAGCCTTTAACCACTGTGAGAGAGAGGGGGTGGTAACAAACTCCATGATGGAAGCAAACATAATAGTCATACCCAAGGAAGGCAAAGACCCACAGCGGCCCCAAAACTACAGGCCCATCTCACTTATCAACACTGATTGCAAAATATATGCCAAAATTCGAGCCGTAAGGCTTAACAAGGTACAACCCCAGGTGATAAACAACACACAGGTAGGCTTCCTCAAGTCAAGAATGTCTCACGACAACACAAGACTCCTGTTCCATATTCTAGAACAGTCCTCCAAATCTGGCAAACCGGCGGTAGCAATCAAGCTGGGTGCAGAGAAAGCATTTAATAGAGTATCATGGCACTTCCTAGAACAGTGCATGAGGGCCTACAACCTGGGTGATGGGTATATGAGGAAAGTGATGGCACTATATACAACCCCCAAAGTGCAGTTAGCTATCAACGGAGCAATCTCAGACCAATTCAATCTTAGATGGTGGACCAGACAAGGATGTCCACTATCCCAAGCACTGTTCCTACTTGCACTCAAACCTTTAATTAGAGACATTATCGCTAATAGAGAAATGGCAGGAATCACCATCAGCGAAACCACAGCCAAACTTGCAGCTTATGTGGACGACATCCTCATAATCACGGAGAATCCGAAAAGTTCTATTGCGGCCCTTATGAACATCATAGGTAAATACTCTGTCCACTCCGACTACAAACTAAACAGGGACAAATCTGAGTGCATGCCACTCAATTTTCACACAACCAGAGAAGTAATAGATAACTCTGGTCTAGTCTGGCAACCCGGGTTCGTCAAATACCTAGGGATCCAATTCGGGAAAAACCTCAAGACCACACTAGACCAAAACGAGAAACTAACTCTAGGGAAGATAAAAGGGCGACTGGAGTGCTGGTCATCCAAATTCATCACATGGTGGGGAAGGATAGACACAATAAAGATGATGATCACACCAGTGGTCAACTACCTGGCGGGCATGCTTCCCCTCACACTGACAGTCAATTTCATTCGCAAAACAGACCAAATGATAAACAAGTTCCTATGGCAAAACAAAACCAAGAATAAGCCTCAGAAAGCTATAACTAGCGAAGAAACTAGGGGGGCTAAACCTGGCAGATTTCAGGACATTCCAACTGCATTCATAGCAAAACAGGGAATGTATTGGATCCTACCCAACCAGAAATATACAACAACATGGCTCAGCTTTGAGAAAGCCATACTAAACAATGTCGACCCAGTAAAAATCCTAACTGCGAACAAACACACACAAAAAAACAGCCCCATATTTAAAAACACTTGGCACGCACTGCTAAAGGTGGACCAAAAACTGGAACATAGCATTAAGAACTCTAACAGGGAATCTCTGTGGGCAAACTCCAAGATAAAATACAGGGGGAAACCTCTGGACATAGACTCCTGGAAAAGACAAGGGTTCTCATATCCAGCCCAGCTGGAAGAAGGGGGAAATCCCTACACCTTCAACATGCTAAAAACTCAACATAACCTACCAGACATAGAACTTTACAACCTCCTCAAAATCAAAACAGCCCTAACAAAATCAGAAATAACAGGACACAAACCCTCAATTATCCAGTACATGGAAACAAAGTGGGTCGCCAGTTGTCCCACATATACAAGCTACTCCACCCCAGCTCCTCCTAGCTCAACAATGAAGCGACCAAATACTGGGAATCACAAATAGGCACCCCACTTAGCAAGCAAGAAAGACACTACCTATGGTCGTCCCAGTCGACAAACATGATCTCACCGGTGTTAGCTCAGACAAAATTCTGACTTCTGCACAAAACATACTGGACACCAGCACGATTAGCGGCCTGAGACTGAGGGAGAACGACCAATGTTGGAACTGTGACAGTGAGCGGGGAGACGTGGCACACCTCATATTCCACTGTATAAAGGTAAAAGAATTCTGGAAAAAGATCTTTGCCTTTATAAATAAAGCCTTAGGCTGCACAATAAAGGAAGAGTTTGCCTCACTAACCACTGCATTCATAACGGCGGACATTGACACGCAACACGACAGAAACCTCCTAGATTTCCTACTAACAACAGCAGTCAAGATAGTTCTCACCAAGTGAAAAGACACCTCCAAAGCCACCTTCAAAGGATGGACTAACTTGGTGACATACCTGAGGGGTGCCGACATCACAGCTCTATGAAACACACCATGGAGAAACACCAACAGGGGGATGTGGGCAACATTGGACAAATTCCTAGTACCCTATGAGCCCCCATGAAAAGCGCTAGACAGAGACAGCTAAGGGCCTAGTGCAAGACCGCAAGAGCAGGTCTCCCCCCCTCTTAAATCTCTATTCTCCCCCTTCTTTTTTCTTATCTTCACACGTCAGAGAAGACATATAGATAAGGGGACCGACAAGTCATGAAGCAATATCACCCCATCTAGGTTGAGGATTACCCTTAACACAAACGCCAAAGAATATATGTTCTATGTTATATGTTGCACGACATGTTGGCAGGGACGCTCAGGCGTATATGTCCCGTGGGTTAGCTATACAGCCAACAGACAATTCATGTAAGATGGGACACCTGTATGAACAAAAGCGTTGAACAATTCATGTTTTTCGTCATTTGTTGTAAATTCGAAATATGGCAATAAAAATTTATTTTTTTAATTTTAAAAATTACCCCTCATGTCCATTAAAGTTAGGTGGGTCACAAATGTTTCTTGCTGTAAAAAGTGGACCATGGTTCAAAATCGTTTGTGAACTACTGCTCTAGGGTACTCTGCAGGAGAAGGGGAGTTTCTAGGAGCTTCATGTTCTGGTCAGGGTGAGAAGGTGGCAATTGGTGAGGTAAGCTTTGAAAAACCATGTAAGTGGCCCTAATGCCTCCTCCCGATACATTGAGAAATGTTTGACAGTTGGCTGTATTGAAGACAGCTGAAAGGTTAGACCTGATCAGGAGGCAGTGGTAATTTTTGTCTGTGAAGAGGAAAGTGTCTACTACTTGGAGGTTAGATGTCTCTGTGCTGCAGCTTGGTCTGAAACTAGTATGGTAGAAATCTATGAGGTCGTTCATGGTGTTCTATCCCTGTATTATGATGGTAACTGCTTCCTCATTGATTTTGCGGATGAAAAAATATATGCATCCTGCTGCTCTGTTTATGTAACCTGCCCCAAACATGGCTGTGAGATCTCAGCTTTATGGGGTCCCTGGGAGCCAGTTGAGTGAAAGCGTGCACGTCCATCTGCCATGGTATCACTACTCGCTGCAGTGCAGTGGGTATATACCAATGGCAGGGTAAGATGTGTCGTAAGCGCTGCGAAGGCCTGCGACTCTGACCTCATATTAAGGCAGCGGGCATCATGGGCTTGTTCTCCCGTCCCATTAACAATGGCACTGCATAAGCCTGCTGTACAGAAGGGTCCTGAAGACAGCCTGACTGACCTCCATGCTCAGCTGGAGGACTTTGAGCAGCGGAGAACGGTAAGCGCATGAACTGCATGTGTTTCAAAGTATGAAGTAAGTAGTGAGATAGATGTACCATGATGTGTTGTCTGTCACCTTTCACTTTATCTGGGTAATGGATGCAAAACTTATAAGGCCGAGGTATCAGTGGGACTATTGGAATGCTGACTTCTGAAGATATTTGGAACATATAGTGTTGAAAACACAAATGAGTAGATTTCCATTACAATTTAATTTTTGAAGGAAAATGTGATTGCATAATAATAACTAGTGAAGTAAGGGCCTTATAACTGCTGCATGCTACAGTAGATAAATGGCTTGGTTGATTAGTGTCTACTGCTGGTGTGTGAGGTGTTGTGTGTTGTATTTTGTATTGTGAATGTTTTTTATTTTTTTGCATAGCAACTATTATATGTTGTAAAATGAATTAAAAGGCTGACATTGTGTCACTTGTCTCCCTCAAAATGATACATACACATCTAAGGTGTACTAAATCCATACATATTCTCAAAAGTGTCACATATTTTATTTATTTATTTTATTTATAAAGTTTTATATAGCGCAAACAAGATCCCAAGGGATATCAGAGCTCTTCACAATAAAGATGATCAGGGATTTACAGTCGTCAAATACAAATCAACGAGACAGTTACAAAGGGTGGCAAGTTACAGCTGAGCAGGGATGTACAGGCGTCAAATACAAATCAACAAGACAGTTACAAGGGTGCATAAAAGCAACACAGTGGCTAAAAAGTACGGATCTGGGAGGGGAAGAAAAGATTAAATAAAAGAAAAAAATATAATAAATCAGTATAAGACATGAAGGTATACGTCCAGTATCAAATAGCAGAAGACCAAACCAATTAAGGTAAGATCTTGCTCATAAGGAATCTTTTTACTTCTAGTTTGAAAGCAACCGTGAAGGTGAGTTTGTGAACTTCAGGTGGGAGAGAGTTCCAGATCCTCAGGACAGAGCCAGAGAAAGCTCTTTGACAAGTTGTCTTTTTGCGAAATATCTGTGGTTTCAGGGGGAAGGAGTTGGCGCTTCTTGAGGGTCTAAACCTCCAGATAATTCTAGGTTTTGGACAAGATACTTGGGGGTTTGGAAATGGAGAGCTTTGTGGGACAGGCAGGCAATCTTTAGCTGTATTCCTGCTTCAAAATGCAGTCAATTTAGAGATTCAAGACTGGGGAAATGTGCGCATTTCTTTTTGTGCCTGTGGTCAGTCTGGCCACTGCATTCAATGTAGCCCTAAGTGAGGCCAAGGTATATTTAGGGAGGCCACAGAGCGTAGCACTGCCATAGTCTAGCCTCGGCAAAAAAAGCGCTTGGACCACCTGCTTGAAGTCAGCTTGTGGAAGGAGGGTTTGAGATTCCTGCGTAATCTCATGTGGTGAGTCGCTCCCTTGCACACCTTGCTAATTTGATTCTTCATATTTAAATGTTTGTCCAGGGTGATTCTGAGAGATTTGTCAGAGTCAATAATGAGGGGGGAGCAGTTGAAGGCAGTCAGATGATTCATCAAGAGGTCTTTCTTGGGAGTATGCTCAGAGGAGAAATGAGCAGAAATTCGGTTTTGGAGGTGTTGAGTAGGAGGTGGTTCTCAATTAGGCAGTTTTGGGTATTCATGAGGGTAGTGTTGAGCGTTATAAGATTTTCTGGAGAGGAGTTTTTCAGGTAGAGTTGCGTGTTATCTGCATACATTAGTGCATTAGCCAGTGGTTCCAAGAATAAGTTGAATAGTATGGAGAATACGGCGGACCTTTGTGGAACCCCATGGATACTGACGTGGGATGGGATAGGGAGTGGTTCACCTTTATTCTTTGTGATTGGTGGTAGGGGAAGGACGAGAACCATTGCAATACCAGACCGGGGAGGCCCATCCTGTGCTCCAAAATAGATAAGAGGTTGTCATGATTTACAGTGTCAAATGCAGAGGAAAGGTCAAGGAGGATTAGGAGCCAAGATTCATTGTGGTCGAGAATTTTTTTCAATGTCATCAATAAAGTGAATGAGAGCAGATTCGGTGCTGTGTCCACTCCGAAAGCCCGATTAGTGTTGGTCTAGGAGTTGGAAATTCTCAATTTGAGCGCAGAGTTGAGATTGGATGCATTTTTCAAGGAGTTTGGCCAGGGTAGTGATGGAGATAGGGCAGAAGTTGGCAAGGTCGGCACTATCAGCATTAGGTTTTTAGGGCTCGGACTCCTCCCCCTCCTGGGGGAGGAGTTAAGAGATCCTAATGTTATAAGAAAAAAAAGAAGAAGAAGAAGAAGGGCCTTGGTGAGAGGAATTCCACACATTCCTTTGCGTTTTCTGGCATCTGGTCAGTGATTCGTCTTCCCTGTGCTGTGTATGTAGTAGCCTTGAAGTGATAGGCTGTAAGTAATGTACGCGTGCCCGATGTGGCATTTTGTCTGCGAGAGCGAGCATGGCAGAGTGATTAATCTTAATTACGAGCTGTCAGAGTGCCCGTGTAATGCAAGCCAGATGATGCGAACGCGTTCACAGCGGTGAGCGCGTTCAATGTTAAATGACGAGAGGCAGCAGGCGAGGCTCACAGAAGATGACTCATACATGCTCGTCCACGCTGTAGTTCTTGTTTTAAGTTGCTACGGGGTGTCTTTTTTCTGCCTCTGCGTGACAGTCTGTAAGAATAATGAGCGATGGTGTGCTGACTGTTTATTTTTAGGGTCTGGGAAGGGGAGTGTGTCCGTCCGTTGTTTGAATGTGTGTAGGTTTCAGTTCAATGATCCAGAACACGGAGGAGAGAGACGTTGTCTACGTAATCAGATTTTTAAAAACTTCACTGCCCCACAGTTTCTAGAACAGGCTGTTGACTGCAAGACTGATGCACATTCCCAGACTTCCGTAATTTCTAATGAAGTTTAGGCATTTTGAACTTTCTGAACCCTGTCTGATGCAGCCACTTCACTAATACATAACAGAACAGGCACAGTTTCCCTCGCTGCTGTATAACCGCCAAATGGTTCCAAGCCCATACAGTCCATGGCCTCTCTGGAAAGGTTTCCAGGTGGATGCTAGTTCGCTGAGGGCAGGTGAGCAGAGTGCGAGTATGCAGGGTGAGCAGAGTGTGAGTTTGCAGGGTGAGCAGAGTGTGAGTATGCAGGGTGAGCAGTATGTAAGTATGCAGGGTGATCAGTATGTGGGTGTCCAGGGCCAGGAGTGTGTGAGTGTGCAGGGTCAGCAGTGTGTGAGCATGCAGGGTGAGCAGTACGTTGGTGTCCAGGGCCGGCAGTGTGTCAGTGTGCAGGGTCAGCAGTGTGTGAGTATGCAGGGTGAGCAGAGTGCGAGTATGCAGGGTGAGCAGAGTGCGAGTATGCAGGGTGAGCAGAGTGCGAGTATGCAGGGTGAGCAGAGTGCGAGTATGCAGGGTGAGCAGAGTGCGAGTATGCAGGGTGAGCAGAGTGCGAGTATGCAGGGTGAGCAGAGTGTGAGTTTGCAGGGTGAGCAGAGTGTGAGTATGCAGGGTGATCAGTATGTAAGTATGCAGGGTGATCAGTATGTGGGTGTCCAGGGCCAGGAGTGTGTGAGTGTGCAGGGTCAGCAGTGTGTGAGCATGCAGGGTGAGCAGTACGTTGGTGTCCAGGGCCGGCAGTGTGTCAGTGTGCAGGGTCAGCAGTGTGTGAGTATGCAGGGTGAGCAGTGTTTGAGTATGCAGGGTGATCAGTATACGAGTATACAGGGTGATCAGTATACGGGTGTCCAGGGCCAGCAGTGTGTCAGTGTGCAGGGTCAGCAGTGTGTGAGTATGCAGGGTGAGCAGAGTGCGAGTATGCAGGGTGAGCAGAGTGCGAGTATGCAGGGTGAGCAGAGTGCGAGTATGCAGGGTGAGCAGAGTGCGAGTATGCAGGGTGAGCAGAGTGCGAGTATGCAGGGTGAGCAGAGTGCGAGTATGCAGGGTGAGCAGAGTGCGAGTATGCAGGGTGAGCAGAGTGCGAGTATGCAGGGTGAGCAGAGTGCGAGTATGCAGGGTGAGCAGAGTGCGAGTATCCAGGGTGAGCAGAGTGCGAGTATGCAGGGTGAGCAGAGTGCGAGTATGCAGGGTGAGCAGAGTGCGAGTATGCAGGGTGAGCAGAGTGCGAGTATGCAGGGTGAGCAGAGTGTGAGTTTGCAGGGTGAGCAGAGTGTGAGTATGCAGGGTGATCAGTATGTAAGTATGCAGGGTGATCAGTATGTGGGTGTCCAGGGCCAGGAGTGTGTGAGTGTGCAGGGTCAGCAGTGTGTGAGCATGCAGGGTGAGCAGTACGTTGGTGTCCAGGGCCGGCAGTGTGTCAGTGTGCAGGGTCAGCAGTGTGTGAGTATGCAGGGTGAGCAGTGTTTGAGTATGCAGGGTGATCAGTATACGAGTATACAGGGTGATCAGTATACGGGTGTCCAGGGCCAGCAGTGTGTCAGTGTGCAGGGTCAGCAGTGTGTGAGTATGCAGGGTGAGCAGAGTGCGAGTATGCAGGGTGAGCAGAGTGCGAGTATGCAGGGTGAGCAGAGTGCGAGTATGCAGGGTGAGCAGAGTGCGAGTATGCAGGGTGAGCAGAGTGCGAGTATGCAGGGTGAGCAGAGTGCGAGTATGCAGGGTGAGCAGAGTGCGAGTATGCAGGGTGAGCAGAGTGCGAGTATGCAGGGTGAGCAGAGTGCGAGTATGCAGGGTGAGCAGAGTGCGAGTATGCAGGGTGAGCAGAGTGCGAGTATGCAGGGTGAGCAGAGTGCGAGTATGCAGGGTGAGCAGAGTGTGAGTATGCAGGGTGATCAGTATGTAAGTATGCAGGGTGATCAGTATGTGGGTGTCCAGGGCCAGGAGTGTGTGAGTGTGCAGGGTCAGCAGTGTGTGAGCATGCAGGGTGAGCAGTACGTTGGTGTCCAGGGCCGGCAGTGTGTCAGTGTGCAGGGTCAGCAGTGTGTGAGTATGCAGGGTGAGCAGTGTTTGAGTATGCAGGGTGATCAGTATACGAGTATACAGGGTGATCAGTATACGGGTGTCCAGGGCCAGCAGTGTGTCAGTGTGCAGGGTCAGCAGTGTGTGAGTATGCAGGGTGAGCAGAGTGCGAGTATGCAGGGTGAGCAGAGTGCGAGTATGCAGGGTGAGCAGAGTGCGAGTATGCAGGGTGAGCAGAGTGCGAGTATGCAGGGTGAGCAGAGTGCGAGTATGCAGGGTGAGCAGAGTGCGAGTATGCAGGGTGAGCAGAGTGCGAGTATGCAGGGTGAGCAGAGTGCGAGTATGCAGGGTGAGCAGAGTGCGAGTATGCAGGGTGAGCAGAGTGCGAGTATGCAGGGTGAGCAGAGTGCGAGTATGCAGGGTGAGCAGAGTGCGAGTATGCAGGGTGAGCAGAGTGCGAGTATGCAGGGTGAGCAGAGTGCGAGTATGCAGGGTGAGCAGAGTGCGAGTATGCAGGGTGAGCAGAGTGCGAGTATGCAGGGTGAGCAGAGTGTGAGTATGCAGGGTGATCAGTATGTAAGTATGCAGGGTGATCAGTATGTGGGTGTCCAGGGCCAGGAGTGTGTGAGTGTGCAGGGTCAGCAGTGTGTGAGCATGCAGGGTGAGCAGTACGTTGGTGTCCAGGGCCGGCAGTGTGTCAGTGTGCAGGGTCAGCAGTGTGTGAGTATGCAGGGTGAGCAGTGTTTGAGTATGCAGGGTGATCAGTATACGAGTATACAGGGTGATCAGTATACGGGTGTCCAGGGCCAGCAGTGTGTCAGTGTGCAGGGTCAGCAGTGTGTGAGTATGCAGGGTGAGCAGAGTGCGAGTATGCAGGGTGAGCAGAGTGCGAGTATGCAGGGTGAGCAGAGTGCGAGTATGCAGGGTGAGCAGAGTGCGAGTATGCAGGGTGAGCAGAGTGCGAGTATGCAGGGTGAGCAGAGTGCGAGTATGCAGGGTGAGCAGAGTGCGAGTATGCAGGGTGAGCAGAGTGCGAGTATGCAGGGTGAGCAGAGTGCGAGTATGCAGGGTGAGCAGAGTGCGAGTATGCAGGGTGAGCAGAGTGCGAGTATGCAGGGTGAGCAGAGTGCGAGTATGCAGGGTGAGCAGAGTGTGAGTTTGCAGGGTGAGCAGAGTGTGAGTATGCAGGGTGATCAGTATGTAAGTATGCAGGGTGATCAGTATGTGGGTGTCCAGGGCCAGGAGTGTGTGAGTGTGCAGGGTCAGCAGTGTGTGAGCATGCAGGGTGAGCAGTACGTTGGTGTCCAGGGCCGGCAGTGTGTCAGTGTGCAGGGTCAGCAGTGTGTGAGTATGCAGGGTGAGCAGTGTTTGAGTATGCAGGGTGATCAGTATACGAGTATACAGGGTGATCAGTATACGGGTGTCCAGGGCCAGCAGTGTGTCAGTGTGCAGGGTCAGCAGTGTGGGAGTATGCAGGGTGAGCAGAGTGCGAGTATGCAGGGTGAGCAGAGTGCGAGTATGCAGGGTGAGCAGAGTGCGAGTATGCAGGGTGAGCAGAGTGCGAGTATGCAGGGTGAGCAGAGTGCGAGTATGCACGGTGAGCAGAGTGCGAGTATGCAGGGTGAGCAGAGTGCGAGTATGCAGGGTGAGCAGAGTGCGAGTATGCAGGGTGAGCAGAGTGCGAGTATGCAGGGTGAGCAGAGTGCGAGTATGCAGGGAGAGCAGAGTGCGAGTATGCAGGGTGAGCAGAGTGCGAGTATGCAGGGTGAGCAGAGTGCGAGTATGCAGGGTGAGCAGAGTGCGAGTATGCAGGGTGAGCAGAGTGTGAGTTTGCAGGGTGAGCAGAGTGTGAGTATGCAGGGTGATCAGTATGTAAGTATGCAGGGTGATCAGTATGTGGGTGTCCAGGGCCAGGAGTGTGTGAGTGTGCAGGGTCAGCAGTGTGTGAGCATGCAGGGTGAGCAGTACGTTGGTGTCCAGGGCCGGCAGTGTGTCAGTGTGCAGGGTCAGCAGTGTGTGAGTATGCAGGGTGAGCAGTGTTTGAGTATGCAGGGTGATCAGTATACGAGTATGCAGGGTGATCAGTATACGAGTATACAGGGTGATCAGTATACGGGTGTCCAGGGCCAGCAGTGTGTCAGTGTGCAGGGTCAGCAGTGTGTGAGTATGCAGGGTGAGCAGAGTGCGAGTATGCAGGGTGAGCAGAGTGCGAGTATGCAGGGTGAGCAGAGTGCGAGTATGCAGGGTGAGCAGAGTGCGAGTATGCAGGGTGAGCAGAGTGCGAGTATGCAGGGTGAGCAGAGTGCGAGTATGCAGGGTGAGCAGAGTGCGAGTATGCAGGGTGAGCAGAGTGCGAGTATGCAGGGTGAGCAGAGTGCGAGTATGCAGGGTGAGCAGAGTGTGAGTATGCAGGGTGAGCAGAGTGTGAGTATGCAGGGTGAGCAGAGTGTGAGTATGCAGGGTGATCAGTATGTAAGTATGCAGGGTGAGCAGAGTGCGAGTATGCAGGGTGAGCAGAGTGTGAGTATGCAGGGTGAGCAGAGTGTGAGTATGCAGGGTGAGCAGAGTGTGAGTATGCAGGGTGAGCAGAGTGTGAGTATGCAGGGTGAGCAGAGTGTGAGTATGCAGGGTGAGCAGAGTGTGAGTATGCAGGGTGATCAGTATGTAAGTATGCAGGGTGATCAGTATGTGGGTGTCCAGGGCCAGGAGTGTGTGAGTGTGCAGGGTCAGCAGTGTGTGAGCATGCAGGGTGAGCAGTACGTTGGTGTCCATCGCCGGCAGTGTGTCAGTGTGCAGGGTCAGCAGTGTGTGAGTATGCAGGGTGAGCAGTGTTTGAGTATGCAGGGTGATCAGTATACGAGTATACAGGGTGATCAGTATACGGGTGTCCAGGGCCAGCAGTGTGTCAGTGTGCAGGGTCAGCAGTGTGTGAGTATGCAGGGTGAGCAGAGTGCGAGTATGCAGGGTGAGCAGAGTGCGAGTATGCAGGGTGAGCAGAGTGCGAGTATGCAGGGTGAGCAGAGTGCGAGTATGCAGGGTGAGCAGAGTGCGAGTATGCAGGGTGAGCAGAGTGCGAGTATGCAGGGTGAGCAGAGTGCGAGTATGCAGGGTGAGCAGAGTGCGAGTATGCAGGGTGAGCAGAGTGTGAGTATGCAGGGTGAGCAGAGTGTGAGTATGCAGGGTGAGCAGAGTGTGAGTATGCAGGGTGAGCAGAGTGTGAGTATGCAGGGTGAGCAGAGTGTGAGTATGCAGGGTGATCAGTATGTAAGTATGCAGGGTGATCAGTATGTGGGTGTCCAGGGCCAGGAGTGTGTGTGTGTGCAGGGTCAGCAGTGTGTGAGCATGCAGGGTGAGCAGTACGTTGGTGTCCAGGGCCAGCAGTGTGTCAGTGTGCAGGGTCAGCAGTGTGTGAGTATGCAGGGTGAGCAGTACGTTGGTGTCCAGCGCCAGCAGTGTGTGAGTGTGCAGGGTGAGCAGTGTGTGACTTTGCAGGGTGAGCAGTGTGTGAGCGTGCAGGGTGAGCAGTATGCAGGGTTAACAGTGTGTGAGTGTGTAGGGTGAGCAGTGTGTGAGTGTGTAGGGTGAGCAGTGTGTGCGTGTGTAGGTTAAGCAGTGTGTGACTGTGCAGGGTGAGCAGTGTTTGAGTATGCAGGGTAATCACTATGTGAGTATGCAGGGTAATCAGCTTTTCACCAAGCTCACACACACCACCAGCCGTCACTGCAAGCTTTCACCAGGCGCACACACACACCATTAACCATCAGTGCACACTTTCACCAGGCATACACACACCACCAGCCGTCAGTGCACGCTTTCACCAGGCACACAGAGTAGTGAGTGCAGAGTAGTGAGTAGAGTAGTGAGTAGTGAGTAGTGAGTGCAGAGTAGTGAGTAGTGAGTGCAGAGTAGTGAGTAGTGAGTGCAGAGTAGTGAGTAGTGAGTGCAGAGTAGTGAGTAGTGAGTGCAGAGTAGTGAGTAGAGTAGTGAGTAGAGTAGATTAGTGAGTAGTGAGTGCAGAGTAGTGAGTAGTGAGTAGAGTAGTGAGTAGAGTAGTGAGTAGTGAGTGCAGAGTAGTGAGTAGTGAGTGCAGAGTAGTGAGTAGTGAGTGCAGAGTAGTGAGTAGTGAGTAGAGTAGTGAGTAGTGAGTAGAGTAGTGAGTAGAGTAGTGAGGTGAGTAGAGTAGTGAGGTGACTAAAGTAGTGAGTGCAGAGTAGTGAGTAGTGAGTAGAGAAGTGAGTAGTGAGTTGAGTAGTGAGTTGAGTAGTGAGTAGAGTAGTGAGTAGAGTAGTGAGTAGTGAGTGCAGAGTAGTGAGTAGTGAGTAGAGTAGTGAGTAGTGAGTGCAGAGTAGTGAGTAGAGAAGTGAGTAGTGAGTTGAGTAGTGAGTAGAGTAGTGAGTAGAAAGTAGTGAGTTGAGTAGTGAGTAGAGTAGTGAGTAGAGTAGAGTAGAGTAGTGAGTAGAGTAGTGAGTAGAGTAGAGTAGTGAGTAGTGAGTGGAGAGTATAGTAGTGAGTAGAGTAGTGAGTGCAGAGTAGTGAGTGCAGAGTAGTGAGTAGAGTAGTGAGTAGTGAGTGTAGTGAGTAGAGAGTAGAGTAGTGAGTAGTGAGTAGAGTAGTGAGTAGAGTAGTGAGTAGTGAGTGCAGAGTAGTGAGTAGAGTAGTGAGTAGTGAGTAGAGTAGTGAGTAGAGTAGAGTAGTGAGTAGAGTAGAGTAGTGAGTAGAGTAGAGTAGTGAGTAGAGTAGAGTAGTGAGTAGGACATCACAGGCAGCAGCTGTGCAAGCTTCTTACACTCACAAGGAGACCACAGGCAGCAGAGGTGCAAGCTTTTCACACTCACAAGAAGGACATCACAGGCAGTAACGGTGCAATATTTGCACACTCACAAGGAGATCACTGGCAGTACACACCACATGAACACACTCCATAACACATAGCAACAATACATTGGCATTTACAATGCCATTAGCTCAAACTCAAATAAATCCGAGCCCGATTGCATTTCTAATGCTTGTTTAGAATAGGTGAAACCTAAGCAGCTTTTAGGCAATCAGGGATTGTGCCTTGAGGCAGTGAGGCATTTGTCCAAAGAGGGGTGACTACGTCCTTGATTTCTTTGAAGACGGAGGGTGGTAACGGGTCGCTAAAATGATTGGATGGGTTGATACTCTGAAGAATCTTGTTAATGTCTCTTTCGCTGAAAGGAGTGAAGGTGCCCCATGAGGCATTGTTCTTGGTGCTCAGACTAGCTGGTTCAAGCTGTTCAGAGTGGGAAGGTGGGTGCGCAAATGAATGGAATGGCAAAGAAGCTTTCTTAGAATCCAGTTCTATATTGATGAGTCTTGCTTTCTCTGTAAATAAAGCAGCCAGAGCGTCATATGAGGTTGAGCTGAGACCTGGGTCAGAGCGAATGGGTGCATTAACTGATTGTTGTTTAACAATTTCAGAAAGTTTCTTGGGGCGAGTAGCGGCTTGGTTAAGTTGGGATCTGAAGTAGTTGCCTTGGCGCTCTTGATTTGTTTGTAATAGCACTTCCTTAATGATCTAAACACTTTTAGCTGATCCAAGGATGGTTTGGACCTCCAAGATCGTTCAATTGCCCTTAGGTTGTGTCGTTCAGAATGTAGATTGTCATTGAACCATGGTTTGGAGATTTTTGTTGAGGCATTTTTTTTTTGAGTGGTGCCATGGAATCCATGATACATGAGATCGTAGAGGTGTAAAAGTCTGTGAGTACCTGAACCTCAGGCAAGTCAGCTTGGGAGGAAAGGGCAAATTTACATTGGGTTGCTAGTTCAGCTGGATTGATATGTCTAAGGTCCCTTTTCTTTATCTTCACTTCTTCGGTTGAGCCTTCATCAGGGACACCTACCGGTTAATATAAAAGAGGATGATGTGATGGTCGGACCAGTCACAAGGTGAGATGTTGTCCAGAGAGATGGTATTTCTTTTAGAGATGATGAGATCCAGGATTTCTCCTTTATTATGATTTGGCTGGTCACAGTATTGAATAATCTCGTGATCATCAGAAAGATTTAGGGCAAGTGACAGCTTGGTCGTTGGGGTTAGACCAGTGAAGGTTGAAGTCACTGAGGAAGATTTGGGACACTACGGAATTGACATTGCAGGAGATTATTTCCATTAATTGTTCGATGAAGGAACGATTGTCACCTCGGGGGGGTGATAGAATGTATGTAGTTTTCATACCGGGAGGTGGTTACTTGAAATGTTGAGACAGAGGTATTCACTGGAGGAAGGAGTAGAGGACTCAGAATGAGAGACCAACAGTGTATTCAGATGTATACATGCTAGGCCACCGCCCAGCTTCTTTACTCTGTCGAGACTAATTATGTCATGGGAAGGAGGCACTAGGAGTCTAGGAAAGGAGTGGAAGAATGATTCAACCAGGTTTCAGTGAGGATGATGCTATCTATCTCATTGTAATGGATGAGGTCGAAGATATCGGAGGCGTGTTTACTGGCTGATCTGCAGTTGAGCAGTATGCATTTAAGTCATTCGGTGTGTGGGGGGAGATGTCTGTGTGATGTTAACTCGCTTGAGGTTGTCATTATTTATGAGTCGGAGATTGTGTGGGGGTTCCCTGTTCGGGTTAGTGTGAATGACTTGCATATCATTTCAAATATATAGGTAGTTGTACTAAACACATATGATTACCAGTGTATGGCACAAACGGAGCAGTCTTTTCATGCAAAATGTGGCCCTTGCCATAAAGAGTCTAGAGCATGGGTACTCGCAAACATTTGCCCAGGGTCTTTGTTGTGACCGGGGCATCACTAATGCCAGCCGGGTGGCGATAGGGGGCTTGGGTGGGTCAGGGATTGTTAAAAAATGGGCAAGCATTTATTTCCAGGTTAATAAATATTTGCCGGTTTATTTAACATTTTTTCTGAATGTTAGTGCTCAGTAACTAAACATGCTCTTCACCAAGTAACTGCATGTAAAGATCAAGACGGCGCATGCGGCCCCCTGGCTGTACTTTGAGTATTACTGGTCTAGAGTGTCTGAAGTTGCCAAGTAATATACAAAAAAATGGAACCTCACCTAAGCAAAGGCTATAACATTAACATGTATGATGTGTTTCACTATGCTACACAACAGATGACAGTTGATAGTAAGTGTAAGACTGTTGAGTGTGCGCAAATGTGTGCATAACAGGATAAACCTTTATCCACTTTTAGGAGTGAAGATATGCATCTAGAATCTGTCCTATCTCCAATTGTAATTTTATATTGGAAGGTAACTATGTTTAAATGTCAGAAACCTCAAATTGCCCTAATGCTGAAGCTGAGGGTTGCTAAACACTGAAAATTATACTGACCTAAATTGAGAAAGATGTTATTGTTTAAATAATTTCTGGACATTATAGTGATAGCACACCTATGTTTTGTTTTAAGCCACATAATATTGGATAGTGAGATCAAGGAAGTACAATATCAGCACTTGTTTTATGTTTTCAGGACCTTTATTATAAATTGTAAACCAACTACATAATTGTTTTTCTTCCGTTTTCAGTGGACCGGGCTGCCCAAGGAACATATGGACAGGACAAGTAACAGAGCAGGACATACTCAGCTCGTCAGCAGGCATGTACTCTGGCCACCACCAGTGAAGAGGAGGAGGAGGGAGAGCAACCAACTGGCAGGGGTAGTGCGCCCACCCAGACCAACCCATTTCCAGTGTCTTTCCCTCTCTGTTTCCTCTGCTGCCCTTCGTACCTCTCATGTTGTCCACTCCCATGGGTTGTCTGGTCTTGCATTGACCAGCCACAGTGAGTTTACAAGGACAAAGGGTTTTTTGGGCATTGTCATCAAAGAGGTCAGTGAAGATGGCCAGTAAGTTCCCCCCCCCCAAGGCTGGACTCTCATTGGGAAAGCACATGTGGCTTGGCAGGGAGGACATCATTTTACTTTGAGCATGGACTCCTCCGTTAGGACAATGTTTTACATCCACAATAAGGTCATCATTCACATGCAGCCCATGAAGTAGGTGGGATTGCATGGTGGAGAGGATGTCCTTTTCAAGTGGAGTGAGACGGGGCTCAGTTAGTCCACCAGTAAAAACTCTGGTCCCTTCTATACTGGTGAACATCTCGTTCATCCACCTCCTCTCATCCTGCCACTTCTGTTTGATGTTAGTGATGGTCCATACATCCTCCCCATTGCACTGACTCCATTTGCCAACTGTCTTCTGTGTTGCACTGCTGAGGTATGGAGGAGTACCATGTCTGTTTTTGCAGTTCTCCACTACAGATCCAACAATCATCTGAGTCTCCTCCTCTGTGAAGCTTTTCTTCTTACTCACATTTAACATGCTAATGCTTGGCAGATGGTAAGGCAAGGCACCGAGCAGACAGGTGAAACGTATGTGTATGTGTGAAAAAAATTGAGCTTTGGATGTCTGCTGCTTTAATGCGGTTTGCAGTGCATGGGTTGCAGGCGGCATATATTTCCTGCAGGTGTATGAAATTACACTGACCCCACCTCGAGCACGGATGTTCTTCCTCAATTGTGGAGTCTCTGTCCTGAGTGCAGTGATTACTCCCTGAATGCGGAACCTCGACCCCGAGTGTGGAACCTCTGCAGGTGTAAAGATACTACTCGTAAGTCCCTTTGTGAATATTGAAAAAGAAAAATACTTTTAGTTGAATTTTGGTCTAACTTTTCCTTTGGGATTTGGGCCCCAAGTGAGCAAAGGCATTATACAGGAAATAGACACTGAGGCTACCAAGAGAGGGGCTGAATAAAAATGGTTGATTCCAGTTGATCTTTAGTCACTGTCTTTCTTTCTACCAGCAAGATTAGTCAGAAGTGTGAGTAGCTCTTAGTCTGTGTATTGTCTAGTCTGTGAAACTTCCAAGATCACTTATAAACTACTCTTCGCACTCCTCAGAAGCCCTCTTGTTTGCCGGTATTTGGTGCCTTTGATCTTAACTTTGGTACACGTAACAGCATTGCTTAATTTCCTCTAGCAAACTTTGCCAAACTGCACCCTCCCCTCATTTTATTGTATGAGAGTCCTCGATGTGCTGTGCTTGACTTAAGGAAAACATATACATTTCTTCATAGTCTCCCTTTTCATGCAATTTTAACACATATACATTCCTGTCATTTATTCCCTAGAACTGGTTCTTCAACAAAATACACACAGAAATTGAGTTGCCTTTATTCCTCCACCTGCATGTTCATGCTATCCCCCTCAGGCACTACCTGGTAATGTGAGACGGGGGCCTGGCCTGCCCGGAAATGAAGAGTGAAAGACTACAAGACGGTGAATCCCATCAGGTTGCATGAATGCTTTGATGTGTGTATAAAACACACAAGGCTTTGATGAACAATCACTCAGGAAGTCAGAATTCTACAACACATTTTTTCTTCATATATTAATTTGTATTAGCTTTTAAAGTATAGTAAATGATGACCTTGCAGTGCACCAGGATAGGACAATCTTTGTTCAATGATTCGCTCACTAACAGCCTCCAACAATGCCCCTCATCTCTCCATAGCCCCTCTCTCGTATGTATTTTATTTGTTTGTTAAGCGCCTCTTATATCAGTGTAGGGTGTCAGAGCACTTTACATCACACATACATACAGAGACAATAAATAATACACGTCTAAATGAGTGTATTGAAAATGTTACTTAAGACATAAGGGAATAAAAGGTGTTGGATTTACGTCATTCATACTGGTAGGCATTTTAGTGCTTGGTCTGGTGAAGAACAAACTCAGAATTCCAAACGTAACACATTGGTTGTGGTTGAAGTTACGAATAAGGATGTATTTCTAGCCCCCAAAAACATAAGCGTAATGAAAGAGTGGGGGAAAAACATAGCTTCCAACCTGTACCTTTGTTAGTAGTTTGTAGCTCACTGTGCTAGATTACGATTGTAAATCATGAACTGCAAGTAACAGAAAGACTTCTACAATAAAATCAGTAGCCCACTGAGCTAATCACATTAAATACAGATCTGTGATCTGCATGGCAACCCTTCTTTGCAGTAATCCTCTGCTACTTTAGCAAAGTCAAAACTACCACTAAACAAAACCTTGATCTCTCTCCAGCAGGAAGATTAGTTACCAGAGATATCAATCTTGACACTTTTATTGTTGCCTGAAAACTGCTGGATATACAAAGAACTCCGCAGCGAGAGTGAGGAGTATGTGATTATGCTGGCCAGGTCTGCTGATTTTCATACTGGGGGCGATATTGCAACCCTTCCACACTCCCATGGCAATGCCCAGGGACGGCCAGGCAGCCCTTGCATTTATTCACTGTTCTGGTTGCCACCATATCAGCTGAGAGGTTGCCTTTACCGTGAAACTAACGAACAGTTATATTTAGCCAAATTAATGGTACTTTTTTTAGGAATTTAAGTGTTAGGTAAATCAACCCATCCCTTCTCTCGTCCCCTTTCATTCTTGAGCCTCTCTTAGTCTTTAGCTTTAGAATCAATAAATCAACTAAACATCTAGGGCCAGATGTAGGAAGCCTAATACCGGTCGGTAACGGCCGAAATTACCGAATTTTGGCCGTTACCGACTGGTATTAGGCTTTTTAGATGTAGGAGGCCTAAATGAAGGATTTGGTAATTTACCGAATCGGTAATTTAAGGAATCGGTAAATTACTGAATTCTTAAAATACCGATTCGGTAAATTACTGAATCCTTAATGTAGGGAGCACTGAAATGAGTGCTTTTCCCATTTCAGGATTCGTTATTTACCTTACCACCAACTACAAGTTGGTGGTAAATATCGAAAACCCTATAAAAAGCATGCCCTTAGGGCATGTATGTGTGCCACATGTGCACCCATGCACTATGCAGGGGTGCAACAGGGTGTCAAAGTGACACCCTGCCACCCTTGAATGTGTTCCCCCTTTTACCGAATCGGTATTTACCGATTCGGTAATTCCCATTCATTCCTATGGGCCTGGAGGTATTTACCGAATCTTACTGATGAATACCTACATCCCATTTACCGATTCTAAAATACCAAATCGGTAAAATTCGGTATTTTAGTATCAGTAAATCTGGATTAGCTACATCTGGCCCCTAGAGTGTTTTTAAGCTGCAGAAGCTCGCATTAGGTATGGGTAACTACTTCACCCTTGAAGTTGGAAGAAGCTCGTAAACTATGCAATTCACATATTTGCATACGTACTATCTTGCCCAACTTCACTTGCGGAAGTGATTTCCCATATAATAAAAGATTTTGTCAAAGAATTCTTGCACTAAAAAACGTTTTCGCAGGAGAAATCTCCCACTGAAATGATGCTGTTTTTGTGTAGGTTTTTTTGCACCAACCTGCTTTTAGCTGCAGTTTCCTCCTGATAATTTTTAGGTTTGCAACCTTCATGCAGGTCACAAAAATTGCATTTTGTTTTTAAAAACACACTCCATAAAATTGTGGCGCATAACATGGGGAACTCCGTTCATTCCATATAAGAGTACATTAACCCCATAAGTGCTGCCGTCGGCCAACGGTCGTCACGGGCACTACCTCCCCAGTGCTGCGTGCGACCGCTGGACGTCCAGTTCAGCACTGGATAATGGATAGCGCAGCACTGGGGAGGTCTATTTACGAAGCTCCCAAGGTGTTAAAACATTACACGGTAAGCTGCAAAATGTGTTGTATTTCCTTATTGTTCTCTGCATGAACATTTGGAAACATAGGGCCATATTTACGAACACTTTGCACCAGTGCAAAATCACCAAATGTGACACAAACTGTTTATTTGTTATATACTTTACTGCGTAAAACTTGTTTTGCTCTGGAAAGTTGTCTAAAAGCGACTCAAAGTAATGAGTTGCACTGCTTTTCATTACATTACATTAAGGGGGAGTCCCATGGATTAGACATAGGGGTTCCCAATCACCCTCAATGGTTTTTGATGCAAAGCCGCATTTACTAACAATGTTATACAAGGCTTTGTCCCCAAAAATTACACTTCCTCAATGCAGGTGTAAAGTAGAGATAATGTTTTTACTTCTCCAAACTTTTTAAACTTTGGATGCATGATGCACTGTACAGCATACATACAAAGTGGAAAATGTTTTACGGATATTTGAAGCATAGTGTTTTGTACTGGAAGGGTACTAGTTAAAGGGCAAAAGCTTAAGGCACCTTCTAACTGGGCCCATTCTGGCCCACCGAGTGCACTGGCCAGAAGTCTCTACTGCTAAACCAACAGTTCTAATTGTTTACCTCCATCTTAGGGGTACATCATTTAAAAAAATTAAATAAAATAATGCCCAAAAATCACCATATGATGCAGCCTACAAATTAACTCTTAAAACGGCTGTATGACGGAACCATGCATGCGATTATAGCATGGTCTTTACTACGACTGTGTCTTTACCACGCATGCCTATAGAACGAATTTCGTTGTAAAGGCATGACTGGTAAGGGCATATACGTGGTAAAGATACACCCCAGCCCCCTGTCCTGAGCTCTAAAACCCAGCCCTGCAAACAACCCTGCCCTAAAGACTTCTCGACCCCCAGCCATGAGCCCTAAAACCCAGCCCCCAGCCCTAAAAACTACCCAGCCCCCTGTCCTGAGTCCTAAAACCACCCCCTAAAGCCCTAAAAACTGATGAGACCTAAACCTCAGGCCCAGCCCTAAAACTGCCTGACCTCAGCCCTAAAACCACCCCAACCCCCCGCCCTCAGCTCTAAAACCCAGCTCCCAGCCCTACTTACCAAGTCGCGTCCTGATCCTTCCTGTTTCTTCCATTCTCCCAGCCCATCCATTCTGAAACTAGAGTGCTGACTGCCTTTCCCACGTGGTAACGCTTGCACAGTAACTGAATAAGTGGTTCCATCCAGGTTGAAAATACTATTTCCCATTGGTAACAGGATAATACTAGATAAACAATAATACTGCGGATTCGGAACCGTCACAGTAGTATTGCCCACTTACTAACTAATAATAGAGTTGGGCAGACAGGTCACTCCATCACAAACTTGATGGATATCCTTCTCGTCATATTACACGTGTCAATGGATATGTAGCACTTAGAATACGACAGATGGAATATCCGTCATGTTTGAGTAACCTTTTCAGATTTCTTCAACTTCGACAAGGTCATGGAGGAGCGGCGGGTGAGGCACCAATCCAGTGAGCCCCACTGTGGAGTAGGAGGCCAGGGAGGGACCAATGCAGCTCCACTTGGGCATAGCCTGATATAGAGATGCCCGATATCTCTGCAACCTCAAGGGAGTGGAGAAGAGTATGTGTTATAAAGACATAGTCTATTCAAGAATGGGTGAAGTGGATGTGAGAATAAAAGAAACAAGCATTGGAAATGCAATAGGTCTCGTATTTAATTGAGTTTGAGCTAATGGCATTGGAAATGGCAATGTCTTTTTGCCATGTGTTATGGAGTGTACGCATGTGGTGTGTAGTAGAATTATGTAGGTTGGATTTGAATTGTAGCAATGGTGGCATGCTGCGCTTTAGATGAATATGTTTAAAAGTAAAGTGTGCCATACTGTGATTGCTACAATAGTTAATTGCGGATGCGTTAACAATTGATGTGTGCACTGATGGCTGGTGGTGTGTGTGCCTGTAGAAATTGTGCACTGATGGCTAGTGGTGTGTGTGCCTGGTGAAAGCGTTCACTGCCGGCTGGAGGTGTGTGTGCCTGGTGGAAGTGTGCACTGACAACTGGTGGTGTGTGTGCCTGGTGAAAGCATGCACAGACAGCTGGTTGTGTGTGTGCCTGGTGAAAGCGTGCACAGACGGCTGGTGGTGTGTGTGCCTGGTGAAAGCGTGCAATGACAGCTGATGTTGTATGTGCCTGGTGAAAGCGTGCACTGACGGCTGGTGGTGTGTGTGTGTTCCTGGTGAAAACGTGCAGTGACGGCTGGTGTTGGGTGTGCCTGTTGAAAGTGTGCACCGACGGCTGGTGGTGTGTGTGTGTGCCTGGTGAAAGTGTGGTGGTGAGTGTGTGGTGGTGAGTGTGTGGTGGTGAGTGTGTGTGTGGGTGGTGTTGTGTGGGTGGTGGTGGTGTGTGTGTGTGGTGTTGTGTGGTGTTGTGTGTGTGTGTGTGGTGTTGTGTGTGTGGTGTGTGTGGTGTGTGTGTGGTGTTGTATGTGTATGGTGTGTTTTGTGTGGTGTTGTGTGTGGTGTTGTGTGTGGTGTTGTGTGTGTGTGTGGTGTGTGGCGTGTGTGTGTGTGGTGTGTGTGTGTGGTGTGTGTGTGGTCTTATGTATGTAGTGTTATGTGTGTGGTGTGTGTGTGTGTGGTGTGTGTGTGTGTGTGTGTGGTGTGTGTGTGTGTGTGTGGTGTGAGTCTTTTTGGTGTTGTGTGATCCTCTGTGAGACACCGGGGTCTGTCGTCTGGAATGGAAGCTTCGGTCAGATGAAGGAGCATGGAAATGTTGCGCTCCTGTGAAAGAGCTGGCAGGTGATTGGGGTCCCCCTTAGGAGTCAAAGACTCTGAAAGCAGTACCCCTGTCTTTAACATCACCACACCAGTGTGTCTCAAGTAACATGTGCCAGGTCTTCTAGGTGCCTAGAACAACGTCCCAGTGAAAGCACTGGACTTCACTGGCACCAAAGCACGTCATTTGTGCTCACCCTGCACACTCACACACTGCTCACCCTACACACTCACACACTGCTCACCCTACACACTCACACACTGCTGGCCTTGGACACTCACATAATGCTCACCCTGCATACTCACACACTGCTCACCCTGCATGAACATTTATATAACGCATGTCGCGACAATATTGAGCCTAAGATCCCCCTGTAGCCTCACATGAAATGTGTGTCACTGTAGACACAACAAAGAAAACAATTCAGAGAAAAGTCCATGTATTGGCTTTGTTCTGCACAGGTTGTGTCACTGCTGTAAACACTGGAGGGGGTGGGGCAGGAACACAGAAGATGAATTAAATACTATATCGAACATAAAGGGAGGAGCTACACCCCCGAAAATACAAGAATGACAGCAGGAATGTGTCAAACAGCACAAATAAATGTAGTATGAGAGGATATAGGCTCAACTCTCCTTAGTTACGCTCTTCTATTGTTGTTATTTTGTCCAAATAAAGGGAGTAACGGAGAGCTGCCAATAAAGCATGCCTGCTAGGAGAGGGCACTTGCATGAGTTATCAAACCCCACACAAACAGAAATATTGAGGGGGGGAGGTCACTGATACCTTGTGGCTGGAAGGAAATACCGGACTACTGTAGGACGAGTTGGGCGTCTAGGAGGACCCACCTGGCAATTAGAGAAGACAGTGCTGAGGCATACCGCGGCGGAGGAGGACTGGTGACTTCACTTGCTGAAAGGGGCGGATGGCCTGAGAGGCTGCTGAGTGATGTCACCACGGGGAAAGACGGCTGGTAAACAAGTACGGGTGACAGTGGTTAATGACAGGGAAGAAGGACGGAATCTCACGACCACAGCGGCCATGTCTAAGTGGCTATGAGTCTTTGTCTTTTTCGCTGGCTGCCTTTTTGAATAAAGTGTAGAGAAAATATATTTCTCTCTTTTTAGCTCATAGATGTATGTTTTGCTTAGTGCTATATTGTCATGCAATAAAAAAGATTTTTTTTAAAACGTTAGTTTGTGAGAAAAGCATTTTCAAAACAAAGGAATGCGAACTAAAAAACAAAAAAAAAGCCCGCGAGTGGTGCGCGTGCATGCGCCACTGCGAGCATATGTTTTGAATTATCGCGATAATTCAAAACATATGGCCTCTGGTGCGCGTAACAGACACCAATAGGCCATAGGCGGAGCTACACGACTGCCTATGGCCTATTGCGTGTTCTGTTAAAAAACAGCACGCACGCAAAGGCCAATGACAATGGACCTTGGAAATAACACGCACGAGTTGCGTGGAATTTCCAGGTCCATTTTCAAATCCCCGGGAAAAGGACTCTCGCTGCGCGACACTGCATGCGCAGTGTACGGCAGGCCTGAGCCCTAAAAATCTCGGGAGTCTGGATATTTGTAGCGCCACGCATCAGTGAGGCCTAAAGCTGCAATCTCCCTTTTCAACTGTGCTGACATAGCCCCCGTGCCCTGGTATGTATCAGAGCCTCGGTCCATCCCAGGGTCCGAAACTAGGTAAAAGTACCCTGTGACACCTAAAGATGATCCCACAGGGATCGGCGAATATGAGCATCTTGCCAAGTTTACAGGACATATATGTTAAGCATAGTGTATCTGTATTTCCCCAGGAGCAAATGTTGTGTTAAGGAATGACCTTCCCTGTCTCGCAATATTTTAGCAAAGGGGGGGACCAGGGCAGATTTACAAAGTATTCCCACCCCCAGTGTATTAGTGTCAGTACAGGCCATTGGCATAGTGGGTACGTGGGGTGGGACACTCTGTCTGTCAAGCCCTTGGAGATGTGTCACCTGCAGGAACAGCACATCCGGGTCATGTTGTAAGATATATCTCCAAGTTTGCTAGCACTTATTCGAGGAGTGAAGACCACGTATATTGAGGGACAGAAGTTTAATACCACTAATTAACTATGCCATGGTGTGAGTGGATAGGCTTGCGGTAGAGAGTGGGTAGTTAGCTGTCGCAGAGGTAAGTCCCATCTGTAGGAGTGTGTGATTGAGGAGCACATAAGACTGAATGTTCTCGTCCACCATATGACAAATGGAAACACTACACCTCAAAGGAAAAGAAGAAGTACAAAACACAATAACAAATGAGGCGAACAAGGCCCAACATTCGCATCCGTTACCCACATAGATCGACACCATAGTGTCCACATCTCATCGGAAGAGTCACCCTACCTGGAACCAGATTGCTGGGGGAGTCCACCAAAGCAGGAAACAGGTACAGCAGGAGAGTGTCAGAGGTGTCTCTCCAGGTCCCATGCAGCATCGCCATAGTAGAAAGAGTGTTGACCAGGGGCAGGCATGTGTGAAGCAAAGGGCAGAAACCCACTGGCTACTTGACAGCACCACCCTCAAACAAAGTCAGCAATTGAGGGAATTGGTGATGTGGACGCTTCCATGTTCCGTAAGCATTGAATGATGTCTTGCTTAGTTTCCTGAGGCTAAGACTTGGCTGGGCATTTGTCAGAATGCTGATGTGTGTGCTCTAAGCAGGCTTTGGTTGAGATCTGGGAGACGTACCAGGTGGGACAGATAATAATAATAATAATAATCCACATTTGTAAAGCGCACAATCACCCGTAAGGGTCTCTAGGCGCTGGGGGCCGTCTGGAAGATTAAGCGAGCTATTGCCCAGAGTCACATGGTGCTGGGCTAACCTGCCACCGGAGCCAGGGATCGAACCCTGATCCCCAGATTCCAGCGTCAGTCGCCCTGGCCGCGGCGCCACACCTCTCCCCTACAGAGGGCTTGTCTCCGTCGGGCGAGGTGATTTGCAGTAGTTTTTTCACTTCTGTGAGGAACCGTAACATGCGTAGTTTGCCTGCCCACTCAAAAATCAATGCAAATCGGTATCCCCACTGATACTCGATGTCCATACCCCCCGGGTTTTCTGTGATTGGTTTGAAATCCCATCTGAGTCAGAGAGTGATGGGGAGAGATCAGGTAGAGCTGACTCATGAGCCCTTGAAAGACCCGGTCAGGCTTCTTGCGCACCGCCCTGAGTATAGCCTCCCTTTCTGTGAAATAGTGTACTCATGTCAGGTTGTCAGGGGTCATGTTGTGGCATTCCGTTGCAGGGGTTACTCGGTGTGCCTGATCCAGAAGAGGTGGGGGAGCGTCTGCGTCATCCCTGATCGAATGGTGAAGGAACACCATGAAAGCCATAATATCAGGATCTTCCGCTCCCCACGGTAATCCTTGGAGGCGTATGTTGTTACAACGGCTGTGATTTTTGTGGTCCTCCTGTTTGGCATTGATTTTGATGTGCTGTTCCTGCAGAGTTGTCACTTCCCTCCATAGCAACTCCTGATCATCTGACCTGGCGTCGACCATGCACTCTAGATCATTCCCCCTTTCCCAAAATGTTTGTGATACCTCCCTGCTGTCTGTGATACAGCTCTTTAGGACAGTTTTAAGAGATCCAATCTATGAGTGAATTTCTTGGAGAAAATGTGACATATATTCTTGCATTATCAGAACCTGAGTGGATATTGAATCTTGCTTATCTTGTTTTGGATCATTTTTATCCTGTTCCATTCCAGCAGGCTTGTTCCAGAGTGAAGTATGGCGATGTCCTTGACTGCTTTGCTGCATGGCATAATGCACAGGGGGGAATGACCTGAAGGCGTAGAGGTCTGGAATCCAGGAAAGAGGTGGCAGGTAGCACCTCTATACCAGCGGGGACAGTAGTACTTATGGAAGATGTTTCCGCTGAAGAAGTTGGTAGTCTAGGCTACAGGTAGGATGCAGTCAGTGGCATCATATGCACTCACAAGGTCTCATAGCACAGTCCCAAACATCCACCCGCTCCAACTAGGGGAACACCAGGATGGTCATACACAGCCAGACCTCGCAGAGAAGCCACGGCAAGAAATGCCTTAAGAACATCAGTCATGCCCTCCTAAGCAGATGCAATCCAAGAAGAGAGGCCAAGAGACCTACACTGTCAGCTGGGCCAGACAGACAGCAGGAGCGCACTAAGGGAAGGGCAAAAGATCTGGTTGATCTATACCTCCATCACCCCCAAAGGAGACGCTATTCCTGTGTCTGCACTTCTAGCTCTGAACCCCAAAGGTAAGGATTCGAGTTGTACTAAAAATGACTTTAGTTCCATGACCAATACCACTAACCTGGTCTGCAAAAGCTGTAACAGCCAGCTGGACAACCTTCTAACATTTAGCAATGGTCACCCAACCAGCGAAGCAAAACTACATCTCCACTGCAAGTCTAACTTTCTTACCTGTGCTCTTAGTAATGCAAGGTCACTTATGAAGCCCAAAAAGAGTTTGCATGGTTCTTTGACTGCCATAACTTAGATATAATCTACATAACTGAAATATGGGCACACACCCCCTCTGGCCCTGACTTGCTCTCAGCAATACCCCCAGGCACTCCCTCTACAGACTAGATAGGTTTTATAAAAAAGGCGGCGGTCTAGCTTTCATTTATTGAGACCACATGCACGCAATTTTCCAACCAGTTCCCTCAGAGTGCGAAGCACTTTCATTTAATGTCTAATCATCTAGATCCCAGTCAGGCAAGGGTCTGTTAATCTATCACCCACCTGGACTCAGAAATAAGTTTATATAGGTCACTGCCCTCCTAGAACCATATCTACACTCCTCTGACTACACTATTTTAGGGGACTTTAATTTCCACTTGTAGGAGCCCTTGGATAAAGATATGGATGCTCTAACTGAAATCATGTCCTGCTTTGGCCTCTACCAAATAGTTGATGGCCCAAGCCACCTGGCAGACCATACACTAGATGGCATTTATACAAATAACTCCTCTCTGGCTAAAACAGATATATTACTGATGATTTGGTCAGACCACAGCGGGATCCTATATGAAAAAGAAATTGCACCTCTCAAATGCATAGGGCATGGCATAAAATTCATTCTGAACAATTCAACCAACTTCTATCTGAATCTCAGTCAAACAGGACTGGGAATTTAGACCAGTTAACTTCCAGCTACTCTAACTGGCGTATCTCTACTGTCTCTGCCTTGGCACCAATTACATTAGTTAAACACCATAGAGGAAACCATCAGCAAAAAGGTTTTCTGATAAATGTAGTACCCAGAAACAAAGGTGCTTATCTACCTGATCAAACTCATAGTTACTATTAAACAAAGAAAAAATAACACCTATTCATCCTGCCATAGCATTCATAGACCATTGTTGCAACAGTTCATTACACTCATTTTCAGTATCACAAAAGTACATGCAACCCTGCTGTATAATTTTAATACTTCCTGGATCTTGAATGAACACTTGACCACCTAGTTCTTATAAAGGTATCTTTCACAGTTTCCATCTTCTTTCCGTAACTGCTTTGCACAAATCAGAGCAGGCAAAAAATTGATTTCACCCACCCTTACAGGGGAGGAGGGACGTGCTTTTATATACATTGCTTGTCTCTGCAAAAAAATCACCAATGTATATCAACATTAGGTGTGGATATGTTTTGCAGGCTTTCTAAATGGAAACTGATGTGCCTTCTGGACTAAGATGTCAAAATCCCAACCACCAGGGCCCAAGAAAGCCTTTTGCAGCAAGTTCACAATGAACTGGCATGTATCAGATCCTTCTTCCCCTTCTTTGACACCTAATATACTCAGATTATTGCGTCTCTGACAATATGCAAGGTCTTAAACCTTCTATGATAACGCTTGCACATGATAGTATTTGCTAGCACCTGTTCATGCATTTCCACTCCCTCTCCAATCCACCACAATCCACTCCATTCCACTCCAATCCAAACAATCTGCCCCATTCTAATCTGCCCCACTATAATCTGCCTCACACCAATCTTCCCCCACACCATTCCAAAACAATGTGTCCAACTCCAATCCAAAATAATTTGCCCCACTCCAATGCAGAATAATCTGCCCCACTCCAGTTCAAAACAATGTGCCCCACTCCAATCAGCCCCACTCCAATTCAAAACAATCTTCCCCACTCCAATCCAAAACAATTCGCACCACTCCCATCCACCCCACTCCAATCCAATCCATATCACCACAATCCAGTCCACCCCACTCCAATCCACCCCACGCCAATCAAATTCACCCCAACCTAGCCAAATCCAATCTACCCCACTTCAATTTACCACAACCCCATTCCAAACAACCCCACCCCAATGCATTCCACCTCGGTACAATCCACCCCACCCCATGCTATTCCTGTTCACCCCAACACTATCCACCTCATCTCATTCCAATTCAATCAACCCCACTCAATCCAGTCCTCCCTACTCAAGGCAACCCATCCCACTGCAATCCAATCTACTCCACCCCAATCCAACCCGTCCCACTCCAATTCACCTGACTCCATTCAACTCCACCCCATTCCACTTCACTCCATTCCATCCCACAGCAGTCCACCCCACTCCAGTCTACCCCAATTCAATCCATGTCACACAATTTATTTCACCCCACTCCAATCTACCCCACCTCAATACAATCCACTCCACTCCAATCCAATCCACCCCACTGCACCCCAATACAATCCACCCCAACCCACTCCAATCCAACCCACTCCAGTCCACCCCACCCCACCCCACCCAATCCAATCCTCCACCCCAATCCCCCCTTTTCAGTCTACCCCTCTCAAATCTAATCCACCCCATCCAGTCAACCCCGCACAATCCAACCCACCTCATTCCAATCCAATCCAATCAACCCCACTCAATCCAATCCTCTACACTCAAGTCAATCCACCCCAATATAATCCAATCTACTCCACCTCAATCCACCCCACCCCACTCCAATTCACCCCACTCCAATTCACCCCACTCCATTATTCTCCACTCCATTCCACTTCACTCCATTCCATCCCATTGCAGTCCACCCCACTCCAGTCTACCCCAATCCAATCCACCCCACACAATCTATTTCACCCCACTCCAATCCACCGTACCTCAATACAATCCACCCACCCCACTTCAATCCACCCCTCTCTAGTCCAGCCCACCTGAATCCAATCCACCCCACCCATTTCAATCCACCCCTCTCCAATCGAATCCACCCCATCCAGTCCACCCCACTCCAATCCACCACACTTCACCATAATTCAATCCACCCCACTCTACTCCAATCCACCCACCCACTCCAATCCAATCCACTCGAATCCTCCCCTCTCTAAACCACCCAACTCTAATCCAATCTACCCCACCCCAATCCAATCCACTCCACCTAACCTCACCCCAGTCCATGTCTACACCAATCCAGTCCACTCTACCCCAATCCAACCCCCTCCACAGTTCAGCCCACCCCACTCAAACAATCCATCCAGCCCACCACACTCCAATCTACCCACCTCCAATCCACCCCACTCCAATCTACCCCACTTAATTCCAAAGCACTCCAAACCAAGGACCCCACTCCAGGCCAATCCACCCCCTTCAGTCGAATGCACCTCACTCCAATCCACCGCATTCCCATCCAATCCACCCCATTTCATTCCAACCCACCACCCTCCAGTCCAGGCCAATCTACCCCTCTCTAGTCCAGTCCGATCCACCCACTCCACCCCACTCACAATTCACAGCACTCCAAACCATCCTGCTCTAATACAATCCCCCCAGCCAAGCCCAATCCAGCCTATCCCAGTCCATGTCACTCAAATCCAATCCACCCACCCCAAATCAATCTTACCCACCCCTCCAACCCACCCCAATCCAACTCACCCCAATCCAGTCCACCCATTCACTCCACCCACTCTAATCCACCCCACTCAACTCAATGTAACCCAACCTACCCCAACACAATCTCTTCCCAAACTACTCCAATCCAATCCACGCCACTACCTCAATCCACTCCACTCCACCCTATTCCACCCCACTCCACTGGACTCTATGACACTGAACTCTACGTCACTGCACTCTATGACACTGCACTAGGACACACTCTGCCATTGAACTCTATAACCTTCTACTCAACTCTATGACACTCTACTCTCCCTATTTCACTATACTCCACTATACTACAGCAAATCCATTCTACAACACTAAAACTCTCCCCCCTCCACTTTAAGACACTCCATGTCTCTAACTTTTAGCCATGCTGAATGGCAGCTACATTGGTGTACAACATGGCAAATATGCATTTCCAAAGCCAATAGCTCTTGTAAAGGTGAGACCTATTGGCTTTACCAATGCTTGTTTTAAACACTGGGAGATTAAGTTAATGGCCCAGAATCCCAGGATGCTGAGCTGACACCGGGACTCGAATCCAATTCCCTCTTTCCTAATTCCAGGTTCAGACTGACCTAAAGGGCAGTCAGGTAGAGCCCTAGGGGCTGGTCTGACAGGTAAGTTTGTGGGCCTGTTTTATGGTTTTATGGGCCAGTTTTTAAGACTGATTTCCCGGATATTAAAACAAACACTGCCTGCAGCAAGGCCATATCCATTCAGTCTTCCATACCTTGCAAAACACATATCTGCAAACACAGTCGTTACCTGTTCAAAATGGCTCAATTTGAAAACATGAGCCACTTTTTATCTATCTATTTCAATAATGGGGCTGCTTTTATTTTGGTGCCCGGGCCAATTGTTGTTTCCCAGTCCAACCCTGCCACAGTCTGCACCTCTGGCCTATTCTTTAGGCCTCGACTAGACAACACATGCGCAGTCTCGAAGAGACTGTTGCATACAATTCAGTGGGCTTCATCCCACCCATAGGCTTATAATTTGTCCTCTACTTCGTCTCTCATTTATCCTTTATTTCCGTTGGTCCATAGCATGCATGGGTCATACTTCTTCTTGTGTTTAGCCCTTCACAGCGCATGGACCAAGTAATTCTATTGTACTTGTATCCATCCACTGCTCCCACGTTAGGAACCACTTTGTTCTTTGTGTTTGAGTACTTCACACGAGTGCTGGTGCTTTCACTTAATCCGTTTTCAGTTTTTTTTTCAAACTTTCACTTCCTGCACTCCTGTTCCTATTTTTCTTTTCCATCCCAACCACTATTCCATCTCTGTTTCCCAACCCCCTCCCACCATTTAAACTGTTTACCCATTTGAGGGGGTACAGCAAGCGTGTGTGTACAAGGGCGGAGCACAACATAAATCTTCATTTCAACAACACTGAGATAGCCCGTCATTTAATTTGTCTTTTTAGTATCACTATAGTATTTTTGTTGCAACACGGAAACACTTTCAACATTGTGTTAGCTCTGGAATGTTTGAGACTACAAGTTCCATTTCACTAAGTGGAGAAGTATTACAGCATGGGGACATCATTACATCAAGCACTATGCTTATTGAGACTAGATTGTAAAAATACCTAACGTTGATGGAAGATGAATGTTGGTTTATATGTGCTTTCTATACCCTGTAACTACTTTCCTTAACTTGTATTCATCAAACACGAGACGATGGATGGAGCACTGAAACTTTTCACACACTCACCCCTAGTCACAAATCTGGGTTAAATCCATCATCGTTCTTTAGGTCACTTTTCCACCCAAGTTCAGACCTGGCCATTTGCAAATCAGTCTTGACCCTGTTCCTCATGGGAACAGTCCAGCCTGAAATGCCAAGCAAGGTCTTCCTTGGACGTGAAACAAGCATCCTAGGACCTGTTTTGGGGTAACACCCCTCATCAGCCAGGCTGCTTGCATCCAGTGGCAAAGTGAGCAAGGGACACACGTCTGGACATGCCCTGCCAACTTAGGGCGAACAAAGCAAACAGAAGGAGAGGATGGAAGGAGTGCTAAAACTTTTGCGACACGCACCCCCAGTCACAGATCTGGGTTGAATCCATCATCGTTCTTTTGTTCACTCCTCATGGGGACAGTTCAGCCCGAACTGCCAAGCTGTGTCTTCCCTGGACCGGTTTTGGTTGCCGACTATATACGTAAGACACCTGCTCACATATTTTCTCGGTTGTTTTACAGATGTTTTCCTCTTTTAATTGCCACTGCAGATGCTGTAATTTTCCAGAAGCCTTCCATTAGCTAGTGAATAGACATTTCTAATGTATTAGACGACTGATGCTGAGGTTCTCACCGGGAGGAGGAGAAGATGCCAGGAAGTGCAATTCATGAGAAGAGATGTCTGTGCCAGATATACTGCCCTGCATAAGAACTCTAGGATGTAGCCATGTATGAATCATTGTAAAAATATAGGAAATTGGGGAGTTTACTGGCTCCCAGCTTTTGGAGGAGAATGATTGCTTCTCTAGAATGGGAACGAGCAATTTGTATTTTTGTTTAATTATATTAGCGTGCATTCCTTGGACTAGAGAGGACTCCCTTGCTTCTTGTCTCTCACACTTTGTGCATTAGAGAGATGCTGACTGACTTTGAACTGAGATAATCTTTCTCACCTCTGCAAATCTCCAAAATCTGAGTGCAATGGCTTCATGCCTGAGCATTCTTATTCTCACATCAGAAACCTTCATTTGGTTTTCTATAGCTGACACCTTATCTATTTGCTTAACCAAATGTCCTTTTTTTATTTGTTATTCTTAATTTAGATTAGGAATTTTCCTTTATGAAACACCCTATCTGGATATACTGTATTGTAGATATTAATCTGGTTCCTGTTATGTAATGTGTAAAATATTGGACATTTAAAATTTTTAATAATTTATACTTAAGATGTAAAAACATTAATGTCAATTTACTTTTACACTGACTAAAATTGTAAATAAAACCCTTTAAACTCATTTTAATTCTTTATGCCGTTATCCTGTGGAGCCTAATTGTTTCACTGTTTATGGCAATACATATAAATGCTAGCTCCTAGCCACCTCTACATGTCGACGTCCATAGGGATTTGTATGAAAATTATACCTGTAGATTGAGATTCAAGAATCTCCGCTCTGTCACTAAGAATAGGATGTTTGGAGGGCGGAAGGGCTCTTTGTGTCCAGTCTAGGAGGCAGAGAAAGAGTAGGAAAGACAAAGGAAATAGGAAGAGATGAGGCAAATGGTACCAGACAGGAGGGCCAGAGCCTCTCTTCTCCTGTAGTAAGTACTGGAACAATGAAGAGCGAATTGGGTAATAAAGGTTCCCATTAGGCAATCTATGCAATACCATGCACCCATAACTGGGAACATGATTTACTGGGATTGAGAAGCACAGGTAGACGATGACTCGTCCATTGGCGGGCAGCTCTTTGGCGACTAGCAGTGCTGGGAGGTGGTCCAGGCGAAAGGCCTAGGGCATGCACTCTAGGGGCCTGATTTATATAGCTTTTTTGAGGTAGCAAACAGCCTGATTCACAAAATCTGGCCCTTTACCAGCACAAAAAGGATGTTTTGAAACTAGAAAACCCTACTTTGTGATTCAGTAACCTATTACCGAATTGCAAAATGGGTTAGAGATTCTGTATTAGGAAGTGGCGTGTTAAGGGGGCCCACTTCCTAACAGAGACTCACAGTGGTATGTGTGAATGTTTTGCGACCAAAATGCGGTCACAAAACATTAGTATTTTACCGCCTATTTCCAGTAGGTGGTAACCCATTTCCAAATGAGAAGGGGACCTCAAGGGACCCCTTACCCTTCATGAATGGTTGAAAAAACTATTTTTAAGAGCAGGCTGCCTACTCTTACAAAATGTCAACAAAAAAATTTATTTTCTTTTTGAACTCATCCCGTTTTCTTTGAAGAAAAACAGACTGCATTTTTAAAAACAATTATTATTTAAAAGCAATCACAGACATGGTGGTTGGTCTGCCGTCCCCAGCAGGCCACCATCCCTGTGATTTTAGCGATTTCCTATGAGTCGCAAATTGCACCCTACCTCATGAATATAAACGAGGTAGGTCTATTTGCGGCCCACTTTAAATCACAAACGGTTTACAACACACTGTAGTACATCACTGTTTGCAATTACCTAGTAGTGAATCGCAACAATTTGCTGTTAGTCAGATGCGGTTTCTTCACGAGGGAGCGTCGCACCCCAGCCTTCTATGAGCCATGCAGGAATACATAAAATGACAATGAAAAGATCTCATTTCCATTCAATTTTTCCAATGTATGCACTGCAGCAGCCAGCGCACCCCAAGCCCAGAGACATGTGGGACGTGTCCTCTGCTGCAGGAGCAGTGGCGCTCTGGATGCTCCAAAGTGCGCATGTCACTTTGGCCAGCTGTCATGCGCCAGCCAAAGGGACACGCGCACTTCGAAGCTCTCCACAAGCACAGGTCGCAAGGGCCTGAAAGAGCGTCTAGCCATCCTGCTCCATCCAATCCTGGTGTTGCTCTCATGATGATCAACAGCATGAGAGCAGCATCTTGATTTGTTAGGGGAGCTAGACTTCCACAGCAGATTCAGAAGTGGGACACCAAGGAGTACGTGCAGCCGATGGTAAGTACCCTATATTTTACTTATTTAAAATGTTTTTCTAGTTGTGTTTTTTCGACTCTTGGAGGGCGGGTTTGTTTTATTTTGGGCTTTTGGAGGGAGGGAGTATTTTATTCAGGGCTTTTGTAAGGAGGAGTGTTTCACTACGGGGTTTTAGAGGGTGGGGGGTTTTGATTTTGTTTTTTCGGAAGTGGTGGGGTGCTTCACTCACCCCACCAATTTCAATGGGTACCAGCTGCCCCTGCTGTTAGGTAATCGCAAACCCAATGGTATGTACATCTGGACCTGAGTAACTTGTAAGTTGACGTTCTCACTTATATCTCTGTTCATAATAATGTGTGCCCCTGTTAGCAAACGATGAATATGTGGCAATCCGATACAGCCCCGTGGATTATGTTCATGCCCTGACACCATCGGATCCGGAAGTAATCCAAGGACAGAGCAAGGCCAAAACAATCATCAGTGGGATGTAGGGAGCAGGAGCTTGTAATATTTAACTTTTTATTAGAGCTTCCCTTTGAACTCGACAGTAGTGTGTGCCTTGTAATGTACTCTGGAATGTGGCAATGAGAACCTCTTTAAGTCACTCAAGGGCTGCTTCACACTTCGAGGTTGTAGAACGGATCAGTTTGCACTCTTCAGTTCCCAACTTGTATTTTACTGTTGCGGCTGCGGCCTTTGTCTTTTTGGGGAATTGTTCTAACAGCTGCTGTTGGCACACACAGTCTCTTGCATCACAGCACAGAACATACTTTTCTCGATTGCTTTTTCAGACCACACATCCTGCGTCATTTTCTAGGCATTTGTGTTTTCGAACTCACTGCAATAATAATTACAACACTTGGTGCGGAGGTGGTTGTGACTGTAGACTTTACAAATCAATATCAGATGCAGTCGGACGTAATCATTTTCCACATTTCATTGGGAAACAGGACTGGGGCATAAAGAAGAATCGTCACTTTGCCTGTTTGTGCGGGACTTACATAAGAGTTGGCACTCAAGTTATTAGGGTGCTCTAGCACCCCCACTACCACAGTGCGTGAGGACTGTAGATTCTGGTTTACATTTCCACATTAAGGGCCATATGTATGAACGGATTGGTGTCACTACAACGCATGCTTTTACCACGCATGCCTTTACAACGCGGTTTTTACCACGCAGTCCATTACAACGCATAATGCTTTTAGGCGCTGGATAGTGAATTATTTAATTTACTATTCCAACTCCAGTCCCCGTGGATAGCAAGGAAGGTGTTGGATAGTATATTAAATACATTCCCTATCCTAGAGCGCCCCCCAGCGCATTGCGTTGTAATGGTTTGCGTGGTAAAAGTTGCGATGTAATGGTAGTGCGTTGTAAAAAATTCGTTGTAACCGTGCTACACCGTATGAACGTATGTTCCCATAGACACAGAATGGGTAAAACCCTTTGATACATCTGGCCCTAAATTGTCTCATTTTAGCACCCCCCCTTCTGAAGATGGTTCCAGCTCTATCAACAAACATCATGCGATAAGAAAAAGCAGTATCTTAACTAACTTTGGTTGAACGTTTTTCCAAGGTTTTTTAGAGTGATGGTGGTGTTCTTGCATTGTGCTCACTAAAAAGGACATTGCTTTTTGGGGGTTTGGAGAACTCACATCATTTTGCATATTTGTTTAGCGCAAACTCGACCCAAAGGTTTTGGGGCACTTTACAAGAGCACCAGTTAAGTTACACAAGGACACATTCATTTTTAGGTCTCGCCTACGCAGCCCGCATGCGCTGCATAGGAAAAAGATATTTTGGAATAGCTTCAGTTTTCGCCCTAAAAACGTGCACGCGTTGCATTGCTTTCAATGGCAACGCGTGCACGTTTGGCGATTCCCTTGCGGGAGCGAGCTTTAGCGCCATGTGGCGCTGCTCGCTCCCGCAAGGGAAACGCTTTCACTTTTGTTTTGTTTTTAAATTCGCGCGAGGGCTTGTTGTCACTCGAGCGTGCTGTGTCATGCAGCTCTGGTTACCTTACAGTACATTTTGTACCAGATATTTTAAATGCTGTTTTTGTAGGCCCACAATATGCTGCCTCCCATGAGTTGAAATTCCTTGTCATTACACTCTTCTGGGAGAGTTTGTATGTACAGTGCTAATTCTTGGAGTTCATTTAGCAATCTAAAACAGTATTGTAGAGGGCGACAGACAATGGGGTAAAAAAGGAGCTGTTAAAGGCATAATTGCCCCTTGTGCACCGATGCATTTCTGAGCTGAACCGTGTGTTGTCGCATTCTGTGCCCTCAGCTCTCTTCTGTCACATTTATATGTATTAATAGAAACAGGGATGTGGGCATTAATAGCGATGCAAGATTGTGCTTCATGGAAGCAAGATTGTACAAGTCGATGCTGCTGAAGTGTGTTGAGGCGTTCACCAGGTACCTTTAGGGAGCCAATGGCCACGGACTGGACCTGGTAACCCTTCCACCGTTGTCCATTACACCTGGCAGTCTTTTCATTGGTTTTGGGTGGTGCAGCTGCAGGCGTAGGATTTACGAATCCACACAAACCATCAAATGTTGAAAAAGAAGCTGCTATATCACAGGCCTTGCAAACAAAGACGTCACTAGCCTCCCTTAATGACCCATGGTTTGATCTCTTGGTGGAGTGACAGGAGAAGGACAAACACTCAATGTCCTTTCGGTTTCTCGAAGTTCAGAAAAAAAGCATGGACGTTTTTACACCATCACATATTTTTAAGTCTGGCCTAGTGTAGGTTTAGTTGTTCCTCAATTCTCTTGTAATCGAAATCATAAATGACAAATACTTCTATATATGCAGGGGTGGGGGTTTTGAACGGCCTTCGACACCCTTGAGTCTCCTCAGTGCTCATGTGGTCTTTGCCAGGGGTGTGGGAGATGGGGACACTCCTCCATGTGCTCGAGGGCTCCGTGGGGGATGGGCCATTGCTTGATTCCATGTGCACATCCTCCTAAAACACTTCAAGCCCTATCTCAGTCTTAGGCAGGCTGCTTGGGTAATGTTTCATTGGCCAGTACTTTTTCTTTCTACTCTTTATCTTTTTTTTGTTTTTTTTTAGTCATCTTTGTGAATTTAATCTATGTTTAATATTATAGTAATTCAAAGCCAATTGTACTTTTTCTCCAATGGTAATCATATTTTTTTGTGATGTGAATTAAAAATATAATGAGTTTGCGCGCCTGTTCCTGCGCCTGCTAGCCTCTTGCTAGCAATACAAAAGGGGATGATGGACGGAGCATTTGAGCAAATCAAACACTCACCCCCAGTCAACTGATCTGGGTTTAATCCATCACCATTCTTTAGCTCACTCGGCCACCCCAGTTCAGACATGGCTATATGCAAATCAGTCTGACCCTATGCCTCATGGGAACAGTCCAGCCCGAACTGCCAAGCCATGTCTTCCCTGGACCGGAAACAAGCATCCTGGGACCGGTTTCGGATTCATAATCCTCATCAGCCAGGCTATCTTGAATCCAGTGGCCAAGTGAGCATGTGACTCACGTCTGAGCATACCCTGCCACACTTAGGGCGAACAAAGCGATACAAAAGGGGATGATGGACGGAGCGTTTGAGCAAATCAAACACTCAGTTTGCAGTTCGGGCTGCACTGTTCCCATGAGGCACAGGGTCAGACTGATTTGCATATAGCCATGTCTGAACTGGGGTGGCTGAGTGAACTAAAGAATGGTGATGGATTAAACCCAGATCAGTTGACTGGGGGTGAGTGTTTGATTTGTTCAAACGCTCCGTCCATCATCCCCTTTTGTATCGCTTTGTTCGCCCTAAGTGTGGCAGGGTATGCTCAGACGTGAGTCCCTTGTTCACTTGGCCACTGGATTCAAGATAGCCTGGCTGATGAGGATTATGAATCCGAAACCGGTCCCAGGATGCTTGTTTCCGGTCCAGGGAAGACATGGCTTGGCAGTTCGGGCTGCACTGTTCCCATGAGGCACAGGGTCAGACTGATTTGCATATAGCCATGTCTGAACTGGGGTGGCTGAGTGAACTAAAGAATGGTGATGGATTAAACCCAGATCAGTTGACTGGGGGTGAGTGGCCCCCTGCATGAACTTTGCAGTTGGGAAGGGGAGGGTTCAAGTTTCCTTATGCAACAGGATCTGTTCACAAAAGAAGAAGAAAGAGGGGGTGCACGGAGAGCAGGTTACAGGGATATCCATGCACAACCTCTGTCGATATCCCCTAGCCATGTACACAGCCCTTAAAGTGCCATGCCGCACTGAGCAGACTGACCCTAGAACTGCTTGGGCCTCATTTATGTGGCCTTGCGTGAGTTTTGCGCTTCTGATGCGTCACTTTTTGTGACGCATCGGCGGCGTAAAACATGCCTCCTGATGCGCACTATTTACAAAGTGACGCATCTAAGCAGATGCGTCACTTTGTAAACCCCTGCGCTACATTATACCTGCGTCAGGTATAATGTATGCAGAGGGGGCGTTCACCCGCAAAAAGCCTCGTAATAGTGACGCAGTGAAATCTATGAGATTTCACTGCGTCACTTTTAGGACGCTGTTGCGTCAAAATCTTGCGCCTGCCTCACAGCAGGCGTAAGAGTGGCGCAAACCCTTTCACATGGGGCTTTCCCCATGTGAAAGGATGCATTGCTGGAGTTGCGTCACTTTTGTGACACACTCCAGCAATGCGTCACTTTTGCGCCTACAGATACGTCAGAAATACTGACGTATCTGTAACTGCATGCGACATGATGCGTCATATTATAAATATGATGCATCAATCATGTCGCAGGGAGAGCGCAGTGAAAAGTGACGCATCGCTGTTTTCACGCAGCGATGCGTCACTTTTCATAAATGAGGCCCCTAGAACGGGAGCGAGGCACCCCTCTTCGATGGAGGTGTGTACAAACACGGCTAATTTGTGATACTCAGCCTGGCGTTACTATTAGCACTCCGTACCTTTTTTTTTTACACAGACCAGATCTACTGCTGCGTACTCTGCAAAGCCTAGCTCATATTATTGTACTTAGCTCAACCCTATGACTGAAAGCAGCCTAAAACGTCACCACACGGCTCGCCCGGTTCCTCGTTCTCTGGACTGAACTCTGCTAACTTATAGACTTAACCCCATAAAGATGTTCCTGTGTCCTGTGTTTTGCGAGGCATTTCTTATTTTCTGGACAAAATGGACAGTGTCGATCTACTTGGCAACATTTAAACAGCTTGAACAAAAGGGGAACACTTGCCTTTCGTCAATCAAAACGCCATACTTTTTCACACAATACATTCCTCAACGCACTAATAGAGCATTTAGAATTCGCATCACTGTTTCCAGCTGCAGGATACTAAAACAGGGGCGGCTGGTGACATTTGAAAGCAGTAGGGCGTAAAAGTTGGGCATGACTTTTAAGCCGCAAGCAAAGTAAGTACTGGTTGGAATCCAGTAATTCCAGTATGCAATGTGAAGTTACATAAACCCAGCATTGGATTGGTTCAAACGATTGTATTGTTGGGAGGACTGAATTGTTCTCAACAATATATAAAAAACATTGGCAAAAATCAAAAATATATTTTTGGTCTCAAAGGCGTGCAGGGCTATAGCTGGCACTGAAAGTAACTAGGGTGCGTGTGGATGTGTTGCTTGTGAAAGAAGAGTATGCTGTTACTGGCTGCAGTGAAGTTAACCAGTCCCTGAAATGGGCTGACTCCTTGCCCCCTGCAGTAACCTGTAGTGGGCGGAAGAAAAATGTGAATGACACCTCAACAGACCAATAAAGAAAGAAGGCTTGTTGAGGGCCACTACAAGTAAGCATATTTTCTGTGTAATTTTAGTATAATCAAAAGGTCTCAGCTAACTCCAAACCTCTAACATGTCACCTTAGCTCTTCATTAGAACACTCAGAAACACCGTAAGCATTCAGAAATGTTTAAACAAGCATGGACACAACCAAATAGGCCTAGCATTGACCCCAGCTTTTTGGCATTGTCAATGCTTATTTTGTTTTCTCATGGTTTTAGTAAAACGATTTTGTTGAGTAAGCTGGTGAGCCCTCATCAATCTGAAAAAGAATGGCTAAAAGCAAAAATATTAAAAAATTTTAAAAGCACACTTAGCCATAACAGGTCCTGGTATTTAAGGGTAAAGTAAAAGTAAAGTCCACATTTGTAAAGCGCACAATCACCCGTAAGGGTCTCTAGGCGCTGGGGGCCGTCGGGAAGATTAAGCGAGCTATTGCCCAGAGTCACATGGTGCTGGGCTAACCTGCCGCCGGAGCCGGGGATCGAACCGTGGTCCCCAGATTCCAGCGTCAGTCGCCCTGGCCGCGGCGCCACACCTCTGCTACTTTGTGTGTGGGTGTGCGCCCTGTGAATTGGCAAAATATCGTCAATCACAGTAAATGTAGCCATTTGCTGAAGTGGCTGACCCGCTACCCCTTGGAGTATGTTGTACTGGGCAGAGGACAAATGTGAATGACACAATAACAAAACAGTGGATAAAATGGCTGGCTGAACAATGCCGCTTTTGTGTTCTTGATGATTGCGTTATTTGCCTCTGGGGGCCATTAGTGGGTCGGCTCCCCCCATGATATCTTTTTCCAGATCCAACCAGACTGGCGTATATTCTGGTGTGGGGGCTATCCAGTGTAGGCCTTGTTACGCTAGGCAGGCCGTTTGGAAAGCCTTGTGGTTTGTTAGGTTTAGTCCTCCTAGTTCTTTCTTTAGTCTGAGTTTCGCTAGACTTATTCTGGCTTTCTTACCACTCCAGAGAAATGAGTTGATTGCTTTGTCTAGTTTTTTGTGAAAGTCTATGGTCAGCGTTAGTGGTAGCATACTTAGCAGGTAATTCAGCATTGGTGTGATCATCATTTTTATCGTCTCGACTTGACCCCACCAGCTGATGAATTTGGGGCTCCAGGCTTCGGTTTGCCCCTGATCTTCTTCAGTATGGCCTCCTCGTTGTGTTCCAGAGTGGATGTTAGATCTCTTCCAAAGAGGAGACCTAGATATTTCAGGGGCTTTCTTTGCCACGCTAGTCCGGACGTGCCTAGCACTGTTTTTGCTGTGTGGCAGTTCATTGGCTTGCATTCGGATTTGTCGCGGTTTAGTCTGTACCCTGAGACTTGCGCATATTCCTCAATTGTTTGCATCAGAGCCTCAATTGAGGTTACTCGGTCGTTTGTGGTGATTAGGATGTCGTCGGCGTATGCTACCAGTTTAAATGTGTTTCCTCCTACGTGTACTCCTGTGATCAATGGGTTGGTTCTAATCATGTGGAGGAGTGGTTCTAGTGCTAGTAGGAATAGCCCTGGTGATAGCGGACATCCTTGCCTTGTTCCCCTTTCCAGGGTGAAGACTGCCGACGTTCCCGCGTTGAAGCCCTTATAAGTGAGAATATTATACATAGAATTTTAGTAAAATTGAAAGGTTTTGGCTAACGCAAGACCTAAAAACATGTAGGTTATTCGGAATGAAGAGAGCATTGTGCAACCAACAATATGAGGCATATGGTGATCTTAAAACATGTGTCTACAGTGTCTCATAAGCACTACTGATTTACCGAGGTTCATTGCCGAAAAATACTACCTCGCCCATAGTAAGCACTTTTCCCACCTACAGGAAGATCTAGAGCCCTGTTTAGGAGGTTGCCTAGACCTTGGTTGTGAAAAACTCCAAGGTGCAAAAAACATACGCACTGGATTACTGCTTAGTTTTTGAGTATAATTTACACTCTTGTAGAATAAATGTGGTTTGAAGGACACAGCCATTTTTACCACATGTTGTCCTCACTACTTCCTTTTTTATGTATCGACTTTAGCCAGATTTAGCTTCAGTTATCTATTGTTGAAAGATCTTTTGTGTACACTATCAATACTGACTGTGGGCTTTGAGCCAGACCATCCCTTATCAGTGGTTTTCTTTCTCGTCCTTCTCATATGCTTGGTTCTGATTCAGTTGCTTTCCTTCCTCTTCTTGTGTTTGCCCCTCCTCTGGAACATACCTTCCTTACTATCCTTTTCATTAGGTGACTTGTATCTTGAGACTGTATACTTTCAGGAAACAGTTTTTTACTTTTGCTTTTAGCACTCCTTGGGAGTTTTCTTGCTTTCTCCCACTCATCCCTGTGTGCTACTTCCTACTTCACTTCATCACGCCCCTGCACTCTCCTTGTTGCTCCCCTACCACCTTTCCCCACCAGCTTGTCAGTTGCTTCTCCACCCAGTCTGGCTCTGCTTTGTTTTTATTAAAACTCTCCATCACTCTGGCTACTCTGTTGCTCCTCTGACCTTCTCTGTTCAGTACCCCTTGTCCGCAGATCTCACTTGATCTCCCAGCCGTCCATTCCTCTACCTACTCTTCTCCTAGCACTGCTTTATGTTTTAATTTTTTCTAACTATTTTGAAGGACCTCTGCTTTTCTTAAATGCACTTTGAACACTTCTTATATGTTTAATTGATCACTCCAATATGGGTATTTGCTTCTTGGAATGGTAAATTATAATGTAACAAAACGGGTGTACTTCATGATTTGTGCAAACATATGACATCACGCTGGGGTCAAAATGGCCACTGCATCATGATGTGATAACTTCTGCGCATGCATGGGTGTGTGCAAGTGAAATCATGCTAATGCTGGCTTTTTAGGTCTCTACTATTCTATCCCAAAAGGGATTGAATAGGGGAGATTATAGTAAGCAGTCCGAAAAGTCTACCTAGCCTGCGGATCACGTACAGTTCATGTGAGGCAGGCGTGTGAGCCAGGCGCGTGCACATTAAACACCATCGGCCTCAGCATCAGACTTCAAAGGCAGCCGCTCGCACACCACCATTTGCCTGAGCCTCCGCATCAGACTTCAAAGGAATCCACTCCCAAGCCGCTCCCCCGCCCCCCCCATCAGAGTTCAAAGGAATGCTCTCCCGCTCCCCCGCCACAGCAATGCCGAGAGCTTGGTTTTTTTTGCATCCATTTCGCGGGGCAGACGTGTTTTGTTCGGCGTTCTCTGCACCTTACTCGGTTTTTTTTCTGGATGAAAGTGAAAGCCTACCATGCTTGTTTACAGTAGCCTTGCTCCTCAAATGCTGTTGCTGTGTTGCCATCTCTCTAGGGACACTCAGCTTCAAAACACTCGACTTGCTAGCTGCAATGCTACATCCGCTATGCTTTGCCTCTAGACACCTTGATCCCTCGCAGACTGTGCTGACTCTGCCCCTCCTGATTCTGAAACTGACCAACGCAGTCACCACGCAGTCTTTTCTCTCTGTCTTATGATGTCTGCCCTGCTACCATTTACTTCAGACCCTCACCCTCATACCTCCTCACCCTCACACACCCTCACACCCTCACACACCCTCACACACCCTCACTCACCCTCACACTCTCACCCATCCTCACACCCCCTCGTCCTCAACCGCATACACCCTCTCCCTCACACACCGTCACCCTCACACACCCTCACCCTTACTCACCCTCTCACCCTCACACACCAGCTCACCCTCACATACCCTCTCACCCTCACATCCCCTCACCCTCACATCCCCTCACCCTCCCTCACACTCCACCCTCATACCCCCTCACATTCACACCCCCTCACCCTCACACCCGCTCACCCTCACACACACCCCTCACTCACCCTCTTACCCACCCTCACCCACCCTCTCACCCTCACACACCCTTTCACCCTCACACACCCTCTCACCCTCTCACCCTCACATACCCTCTCACACCCCCTCACCCTCACCCTCACACCCCCTCACCCCACACCCCCTCACCCTCACACACCCTCACCCTCACACACACCCTCAATCACCCTCTCACCCACCCTCACCCACCCTCTCACCATCATCCACCCTCTCACCCTCACACACCCTTTCACCCTCACACACCCTCTTATCCTCTCACCATCACACACCCTCTCACCCACCCTCACCCTCACACCCCCTCACCCTCACACACACCCTCACCCTCACACACCCTCACCCCCTCACCATAACACCACCTCACACCCCCGCACATCCTCACACCCCACACCCCTTCACCCTCACACCCTCACCCTCACACACCTCCTCACACCCCCTCACTCTCACACCCCCTCACCCTCACACTCACACCCCTGCACACACCCTCACCCTCACACACCCTCACTCACCCTCTCACCCTCACACACCCTCTCACCCCCTCTCACCCTCACACACCCTCTCACCCTCACACCCCATCACCCTCACACACCCTCACCCTCACACCTTCACCCTCACACCCCCCTCACACCCTCACCCTCACACACCCCCTCACACCCCCTCTCACCCTCACACACCCTCACCCTCACACCCACTCAGCCTCACACCCACTCAGCCTCACACCCCCTCACCCCGTCACCCTCACCCCGTCACCCTAACCCTCACACCCCCTCACCCTCACACACCCTCACCCTCACACACCCTCACCCTCACACACCCTCAATCACCCTCACACACCCTCACACCCCCTCACTCCCCCTCACACCCCCTCACCCTCACTCACCCTCACCCCCTCACCCTCACACACACCCTCACCCTCACACCCTCACACCCCCTCACCCTCACACCACCTCAGCCTCACATCTTCACCCTCACACCCCTCACACATCCTCACTCACACCCCCTCACCCTCACACCCCCTCACACTCACACCCTATCACCCTCACACACCCTCACCCTCAAACCCCCTCACCCTCACACCCCCTCACCCTCACCCTCCCACCCCTCACCCGCACACACCCTCACACCCTCATACCCCCCACACACCCTCACCCTCACACCCCCTCACCCTCAGACACCCTCACCCACCCTCACCCTCACACACCCTCACTCACCCTCACACACCCTCACTCTACCTCACTCACCCTCACACCCACTCACCTTCTCACCCTCACACACCCTCATTCACCCTCACACACCCTCACCCTCACACACCCTCACCCTCACACACCCTCACACACCCTCACCCTCACACCCCCTCACCCCCTCACCCTCACACACCCTCACACCACCTCACCCCTTCACACACCCTCACTCACCCTCACATCCTAACCCTCACACACCCGCACACCCTCAAACCCCCTCACACTCCCTCACACCCCCTCACCCTCACACAGCCTCACTCACACACCCTCACACCCCCTCACCCTCACACCCTCTCACCCTCACACACCCTCACCCTCACACACCCTCACACACCCTCACACCCCGTCACCCTCACACCCCCCTCACCCTCACTCACCCTCACACACACTCACACATCCTCACCAACATAGCATAACAAAACAGAGCATAGCATAACAAAACACAGCATAGCATAACAAAAAAAAGCATAGGATAGCAAAACATAACATAGCATAACAAAACAAAGCATAGGATAGCAAAACAAAGCATAGCATAACATAACATAAAACAAAGCATAGCAGAACAAAACATAGCATAACAAATCATGGCATAACAAAACATAGCATAACAAAACAAAGCATAGCATAACATAACAAAACATAGCATACATAACAAAACAAAGCTTCGGATAGCAAAACAAAACATAGCATAGCATAACAAATCATAGCATAACATAACAAAACATAGCATAACAAAACACAACACATAGCATAACAAAACATAGTAAAACACAACACAACATAGCATAGCTTAACAAAACACAACAAAACATAGCATAGCAAAACAAAACATATAATAGCATAATAAAATACAACAAAACATAGCATAGCATAACAAAACATAGCATAGCAGAACAAAGCATAGCATAGCAAAACATAGCATAGCATAACAAAACATAGCATAACAAAACACAGCATAGCATAACAATTCAAAGCATATGATAGCAAAACATAGCATAGCATAATAAAACAAAACATAGGATAGCAAAACAAAACATAGCATAGCATACAGCATCACTCCCACCACCACAGCATCACTCAGGGGCACCACAACATCACTATGCGCTACCACAGCATCACTGAACGCCACAGCACCACTCGTTCGCCATCAAAACATCACTCAGCGCCACCACAGCATCAATCTGTGCAACCATTCAACAACACCTGGTTCAAATATGTTCTCTCAATGTTTCAAGCTTTATTACAAATGTAATAAAAAGATGTTAATATTTCACTTCTATTCTTGGATTTTCGTCACAATAAAATACACTGAACATAATCTTCACAAAAGTTATTTACAAAACTTTAAGCTATTGCCATTATAAGTTACAATAACTTTTATTTAAGTATTATTATTGAAAAAAAAATTAAAAGCCATTGTTATTTGTAATATCAATACATGTAAGTCACGTAAATACAACACATATTGCATTACAAATGCTATAGGTGTCACATTTGCGAAAGTTATAACTATTGGCATTGTAAATGACAAAGCTATTAATTTTGCTATTTTCAAAAACAAAACATAAATAAAAAAGGATTAATTTACAATACCAATAGCTCAAACTTTCCTAATGCGAGACCTATTGCATTGCAAATGCTTGGTTTGCTCAGGCTGTTCAACATCAGCAATAAGCATTTCTATTCCTTTTTACCGACATGGACAACAGGAGGGAGGAAGGGAGTAAAGGGCACTGAGATGGGTAAAAAAGAGCTAAGAAGCAGCCATTGCAGGCTGCGTCATAGTGTTTTTCCCCCTTATGGCCAGTACAGCAGAGAACAACACAGAGAACGAGAGGGTGGGATGTGGGAAGGAATAGGCAACACGAACAATGGGAGAGTGGGGGACGGTAGATAAGAAGCAAGACTGACAACCTGAGAACGGGGTGGGAAAGAAGAGGCAAACATTACCGAAAGAAGAAAAGAAGAAAATAGTACCATTGCAACAATCACAGCGCGAGCAGTGGAAGGGTGCCAATCAAGATGAAGCAATCAGTACTTGATCCTTGCCTCATACAAAAGAAAAGGAAGTGAAGCCAGTACACGTGTGCCAATTGTGAGGCAGCAAATAAGAGTGCCAATAAAGGCAGCGAATGGTAAGCAGTGGGCGGGCTCCAAGCCCCTTGCAGAAAACAATATCTCTCACAAGTGAGAGGAGGTATCTTTAGCAAGTGTTCATTCCTCGGCCTCCTTTCCATTCTCTCCAGTTCTCTGACTTTTATATCAAGATAAAGGCTTACAATTAGATGAGGCAATTTACTAATGGCTGTGGTCAATGATCACTAATCCACTCTGCTCTGGCCTTTGTGAAATTGAAACCACCAGATTGGTACGAATGGTCACTCTAATTTCTGGACACTGGCTACCATCAAAATGAATTATTTGTTTTATATGTAGCTCCACCACTCCATCTTACACACCTTTCTGACTTCTCAGACACTGTTTTTACTCAAATACAAGAAAGAATATTCTGTGAAAAGGGAGGATCTTGGTACAGTTTTGAAGACTTGTTCCATTTGTAAGTCAGAAGGTACCACGTTTTGCTGAGAAGTAGAAAAAATAACAGCAGAAAAAAACACTGTACTACAGTCAGCCTATTTTTATGCAGGACTGAGACTTGGGGCCAGAAGTACAAAGACATTTTGCCATTGCAAACCCTGCAATCTGTAAAATTAGCATTTATTAAACCCATTTGGCTAGGCGAAAAAGCCTTTCCAACCCGCAAAATGTGTTTTGGGATCTACTCTGAATCACAATCAGAAGTGGCACCCTCTCCTAACTGTGAGTCGGAATGGTAATGCAATTTAAACTATGGCTGCAAACCATGTATTAGTTACCAACACCAGAAAGGAGGTGCTAACAGATCTGCAAAGGGGAACCTATCCTCTTTGGACACCTTTCCCTCTGTGAACCCAGTCAGGTGACCTTGGAAGGATCAGGCAGTGGTGCTTCTGATGCATTCTGTGCTGCGAAACCTTTTTCTTTAAAGCAGCACGTGGGCCTTTAAGGAACGTATGATGTTTTGAAAAAATACGTTTCCTGTTTGTGAATGTAAAACCAGGGATGATGATTCATGCTCTTCATTACTGGTCACCCTATGTTTGCAGAAAATTACAAGGGGTCACACATAGAAACCTGTCTAATTAATGTTCATTATGGAAATCATTCTGGAACCCTCTGCAACTTAAAGTTTTGTGATGTGACTTGATGCAGAGGTGACATCCGAAAATCTGAGACAAGTCAGCCCACAAATTGTGACCACTGTTTGCGATCTGTGTTACAGTACACGAGTCCCTTGATCTGTAGCTTTACTGTGGTTTTTACAATGTGAATTTTATGTTTCTTCTTTCCTTATCTCTCCCTTTCTTTGTTCTGATCACACTTTACCCGTTAGACCAAATTGCTTGTTCCTGTGGAAAACCGCTGCATTACTCTTATCTGCTAAAAAGAGGGATTAATTGAAAACAAGCTATTCAACACATGCCACAGACAACTGTATTAATTTCTCATGTGAGAGGTTGTGAAAGAAAAGTCTGCAGTGTGTGGGCAGCTGACTCCTGCAGGGACTGACGAGAACGAAGGACTCCAGCTGCCTCTGGCACAGCTGGACTGGGATGAGAAAATCCTCCTAGCAGCCCAGAGGTGACGGAAAACCCCTGCGTGATGTCAACAAACCAGAGCACCCATGGGTCCTGTGGTTTGGGAAACATGAGGTTGGTGGTAGTGAGGAAACGCTTTCTCCCAAAGTTTTGTAATTCGATAGTTGGTTCAGAGGGGGATGAGCAATACCTGCTAATGGGAAATAAGGGGGCGAACGAGAGGAAACGGACCGGTCCTTGATGTGAACAGCAGGGAAACAAATCTGGTATTATGTATCTGCTGTCTGAGTCTGTTGTAATGCCAACCCAAAAAGCACAGGGCCAAAAAGGGTGATGTGGAGGGCAGCGGGCACAGAGAGGTTTCCACACAGCTGAAGCCCTACTGCGCCCATGCAAACTGGATGTTGTCATTCGATGCCACATGCGGTACCAGCTTGTGTGTTGAAATGGCCACGGTCAGCCTGGAGTTTGCGCTCGACTGAAGCCCCGATCAAAGCTCCGCGTAGGTGAACTCCTTCCAACCCCGAATCTCGTTCGAATGCCAACCCTAATGCAACAGTAACATCACAACTCTAAGATATTTGCTCTCCTTTGACAGTGCCAAATACCCTATAAGTAGGATGACCAGAATTTTAAAGCAAAAAAAATTGGATATTTCTCAAAAATAGAAGAAGGACTATAATTTTACGTCAAGCGAGCGCACAAAATGACAGCGCTCCTCAGCAGAGAATTATAAAATAGGCAGTAAGAACATACATAAGATGCAACTTATCAAACCAGTAGCTTGCCTGAGTGGGCGTCCACAGGGGAGGGCAAGGGGGTGCGCCCCCTGGAAGGCGAGTGATGAAGTTAAAATGTTGCCCCCCCCCGAAACATTTCTGCGGACGCCCATGCTTGTCTGTGATTTAAATTGATTTCTTGGAACAACTGCTAACTATCCCTGCTTTGTAAAACATAAAAAAAAACTCCCCCCTTTCTTAGTTGACCCTCTCCAAAAACCGGGACATGAGCTAAATTTCCCGAAATCTGCCTGGACAGCTGGTGAAAAACGGGGACCGTCCTGGCAAATCCGGGACGCCTGGTCACCCCACCTTTAAGTCCCCCGGAATGGCGTTGATGCATGCTGGTATTCCTTGTGAGAAGATTGTGCTTTACGTTCTGTGTCTCGTTCTCTACAAATGCAGGTGCCTCCTTATTCATATGTTTGCGTCTTTGTTTTTTGAGAGAAAGGATATTCTAATTATTGTGGATTCTAATTCCTCATAAGTGGGAGAATAGGTGGCAAGTAGTGGTTTCAAACCAATCGGCAAGAAAATACATACTGTCTCATTTGAGAGGTTAACATGAAAAAAATGTCATGGCAGCTGTGAGGTTACACCATGGGTGGAGTGATGATAATAAAGGTTGGATCGATTCGGGATGTTCAAGACATGGCTAGAAAGTATAATTTGTAACAAACCATGTCCTCCTATTCCCTGCAATACTTTAAGTGGGTTGAGATAGGTAATAGGCTCTCTAAAAGGGGTGTAGCATAACCAAAACACTATATACAAGTCCTGACCTTGGTAACCACAGTGGACTTGACTTCCTCTTCCAGTCCTCCTTTTCCTATGCCTGGTGTCCCTGTTCTTACTCGTCAAGGTGCTCCTCTTCCTGCTTGTATCTTGGACAGGGTCCTTCTAGTCCAATTCCTAATGATCTTATGTCTCCCAGTCCTTTTTTCCTGGCCCTGTTTCTCCTGGCTCTGATTCTCCTTGACATGGTTCTCCCTCCTGGCCTCCTGGTTCCAAACCTCTTGGCCCTGGTCCTTTGGCCCTGAGCCCCCTGGTACTAGTCTTCCTGGCCCAGGTCCTCCTGCTATGGTCCTCCAAGTCCATCTTACCTTGTTCCCAATGGTCCTGAGCATTCTGCTTCTGGTCCTTTTCACCCTTGCCTTCCTGGTTCTCCTTGTCCTCCTGGTCTGGATCCTCTTGCACTGGGCCATCTAGTTCTGTTATTACTGGGCCTGGTTTTCCTGGTCACTCTGCCCTGATATGTGGTGGTGGGCAGTTTCATCCACTAAATCCACCACCACATTCTCCTCTCAAGGTTGGTCATAGTTAAGAGTTTTTTTAGAGCCTTTCGTCATGTAGGCCAGCTATGAATTCAGCCACATATTGGCAGTTGTCTTCACAGGTTTGGTTTTTGAGCTGTAATGGGGCCCCTGAATCCATTGTTCTTGAGATTTTGTTGTGGATGGTTGCCATTTGTGAAGGAGGTTGGACCATTTAAGTTATTAGATGTTTTTAGATCTTGTCAGAGAGACCTTCCTTTGATGCCAGCTATCCTTAGTTAGACGTAACTAGTAGGTTTTAGTTGTGTATTATTTATTTATTTATTTAAAGGTTTTATATCGCGCTAGCTGGACCCAAGAGTATCAGAGCGCTTTACAGGGGGCCAATATAAACAGTGTACAGGGGAGCAGTTTGTGGGCAGAAACAGTAAGTTAAATTAAGAACCCCAGTATTTGTTGAGAAGGAGCAGCTTGCTGTATTTTTTAAAGCAGGGGTAGGAGGGGTTGCAACGTAGATCTTTTGGAAGGGTATTCCTGATAGAAGGCGCATTACCAGAGAATGAGTGAGACTGAGTTTATTTCTTTTTAGCAGAGGAGGGACAAGGACAAGATCGTTAGTGCTCCTCATTGTTCTAGTACACCCAGCTTTTTGAAGTTTGTCAGAGAGGTAAGAAGGGGTATTTTGATGAAGGGCTTTGTGCGTGATGCACGCGATCTTGTAGGTGGATCTGCCTTCGATCGGAAGCCATTTAAGTTTTTTGAGAACAGGGGAGATGTGATTGTAACGCTTACAGTCAGTAATAAGCCTGGCAGCGAGGTTAAGAATGGATGTGATAGAGGCTAGGTGGACTTTAGGGGTACCAGCAAGAGTGGCTTTACCGTAATCAATTCTAGACAGGACTAATGATTGTACAACTGATTTAAAGTCATCTGCTGGAATGAAGGGTTTAATTTTTTTAAGGTGATGTAGAGTGAAGAGAGCACCTTTTGGCGTGTTTTTTTTACATGGGTAGTAAGACTGAGGTTCTGATCAACGCTAATGCCAATGGATTAGACCGGGTTGGAGATGGCGAGAGAGCAGTTAAGAGCTTTAATGTCCGTGATCCAGTTTTGAATAGGGAGCGAATAGTTCTTGAGAGAGAATAGGATGACTTCTGTTTTTTGGGGGTTTCATTTGAGTCGGTTTTGATGGAACCACAGTTGACTCTTAGTCATGGTATCGTTAAGATGTACAACGTTGTCATGGGATTTTATCTTGTAGTATAGTTGTGTGTCATCGGCATAGAGGTGATAACTGATTTTCACTTGTTTAAGAATAAGGGTGAGGGGTTCCATGAAGAGGTTGAATAGAGTGGGAGAAAGAATAGAGCCCTGTGGAACGCCCAAGGAGACAGGCTGAAGTTTAGAAAGGCAACCGCTGACTTTAATTTGTTGAGTTCTATTTTGGAAATAAGAGGTGAACCACTTGAGAACATCACAGTCAAAGCCAAAACGGTCTTTGAGAATATTGAGTAAACCAACATGGTTAACAGTATCAAAGGCTGCATAGAGGTCAAGAAGAATGAGGAGGGAGGATTCGCCTTTGTCAAGGGAGCGATGTTTGTCATCAGTAATGTTGAGCATTGCTGTTTCCTTTCTGCGTCCCTTTCTAAAACCTGATTGGAAAACGTCTAAGAGGTTGAATGAGTCGATATGTTTGTCAATCTGTAGCAGGACGCATTTTTCAAGGACTTTGGATAGGAAGGGAAGGTTGGAGAAAGGGCGCAGAATGTTTAAGTCGTTGGGGTCAGCCGCTGTATTTTTGATGATGGGGTAATTTGGCCTAGTTGGAGGGAAGCAGGAACACTGCCAGTGGCAAAGGACAAGTTGATGATATTGGTCCATAGTGGGGCGATGATGTGTTTTAGTTCTTATACCAGATGAGCTGGAAGTGGATCTCTAGTATGTGAGGATGGTTTAAGCTTGGTGATGATGTTGAGGACATCACTTTCTGACACTGGACAAAAATTATTCCAGGAAGCATTATTTTTAGCTGGGGGGCGGTAAGGTAAGATTCATAGTGGGTGATAGAGAGGGGGAGTTGGGAGAAATCAGGGGGGATAGGAGTGGAAGAAGGCTCACGGGGAATGTTAAGGAGGGGGGATGACTATGTGGTGGGGGAGTTAAGGCAAAGGATTGGTCAATCTTGGTGACTTTATCAGAAAAGAAGCTAGCAATTTCTTCACACCTCTCAACCATACCTAGTAATTTAGGTGGGGTTTGGATGTTGAAGTATGATCAAATAGTGATCTGACCAAGACTTGTGTTCAACATTTATACTTTGTTAACACTCTAATAAAAATTATTAGGATGCATATTAAATAGGAGTGGGACTGTTGACCTTCATGAGGTTGAGTCTGTGCAAATCAAATACATTTATGTGAGAAAGAGTATCAAGTAAAGCCTTATAGGTATATTTAAAATTAAGATTATTAAAGAAGGCAAAAAATTTGTTTGTTAATCAATAGAAATCAATGGCTCAATATAAAATTTAAATCAGATAACATGAGAGGATCAACATAAGGTCTTCCTTTAGGTAGAACTAGGGATAGTTAAGCATGATGGCTGACATAGAGTCTGCCTCCAAAGTAAAGCCAGAAAATACTACGTATAAATCAAATGACAGACTGGCATAGCGTGTGCACAGCTAGAAAGCAACAATTTTCATGGCAAATCGAAGAAAGTAAATTAAAACCTACTACATATTCAAAAACATCATCTTTTATAGGGGTTTGGACAGAAAAGCCACACACACATTCAGTGGTCAGATGTGACATAATAGGTTTGAATTAGAAATGGATCATTCTACTTAGCCAATTAGTATTTTAATACATAAGATAAATTCAATAAGATACATCTAGAAACACATATTTCTACTACATACTAATGAATTAAGTGTGCATAGCAAATTAAGTAAATGACATGACGTTTAAGCAATCAAGAAATATAATAGACAGTTCAACTAATGAAAGGTCCTTAAAAAACGGCTCACGCAAAAGTGCTTGAAAGTTACAAAGACAGGAATAACTTGGAAATGGCTTCCACAGGAGCAACACAAATTAATATCATTTATTATTACAGAGGCTATAAATTAGGCTTCCATGCTGCTGCTATTATGTAAACCTTGTTTACATAATATAAAACTGCACACTTCTTTCTGCAAATATGAAGAGATATCATTGCAGGGTACCTGAGGCCTAGTTATGCTAACTAAACCATGTCTAAAATTTGCATCATTTTCAAATTTAAAAAAACACTTGGTGCATGGATGTGACTCATGAAGTCCAGACCAGTTGTATAGGTTGTGGACTGAGTGGGCGCTGAGATCATTTAGGTGACACCTGCTGACCTTAAATTTTCAACCACTTTGATAGCTAGTATATTGATATGTCAAAGCAGACATTGAACATCCCCAAGCTTTACACCTAAGCCCTTTGTTCATACCATAATCAAACATACTAATTAAACATTTTCCTTCTCTATTCAGTACACCTTGCTTCTTAAATAAGTTCACTAAATCGTAGGCTCATTAAAAAATATCCTCTGATGAGAATCCTAATTCTCTCCCTCCTAGAATTACAACCAATGGAAACAACGGTTTAGATATTACTAAACAAATCAATGAGTTTTGATAGCTTCCTAATCAAAATCATTCCCTAATCATTTCCCCCATCACTGAAACATAGTGCAAAAATTGTTATTTTCCATCCAAAACATTAAAAAAACAGATACATTGTAATTGATACTTTGATTTATGACATATATCCCCTTTGCGCTGGTCAGTACTTAGCACTTACTACATGATTCTAGCATAGGAGATGGCATTTTCCTTTGTTCTTTACTTGTTTTCCCATCCTCTATTTTTATTCCCTTCATTCAATGTTTTCAGTTATTCCTTACTGTATCCATTTACATTTACTATTCTTCAAGACATGAAGGCTCTGGATTGATATATCTACTGCATTAATGCAATTGGAAATCTGCAATCCCCTCATTCATTTTCCATCATATTCTATGGGCACATACAAAAACTTAATTGAGTGATGACTTCTTTGAAAATGGGCATGGGGATCTCCAAGTCACAAAGATCCCTCTCAATTTAGGAGTCCCCCAAGTGGATAGAGGCAGAATAGTGTAATGACCTACGTTGTGCATAAACTGCCATTGGAGACCCCGGTTCTTATGACTCTTTCACTTACTACATAGCTCACACCCAGCTTTCCCTTTCATGTACATTTATTGTTTATACCCCCCTGGTTCCTTTTTTTCCCACTGTTTTCCACTGTCTTTAGCCCTTTAGTGTTGTGTCCTTATCTTATGGCTGTAGGTCCTGCCTTCTCCATCTTTCATTCCTACCAGTGCCGCAGCATCTTTCTTTCTCTTTGACGTACAGGCCAGACTCTAGGTATGTAAGGTGACTTGGTACAGTCTACCTTTACACCGCACCAGGTAAGTCTGAAAACGTGCATGCTTGTGATAAACAAGCCATGTATTACTGTTGAACCTTCCCTATTGTAAGAAAGTGGAATATATTTGGGCTGGGCAGTCACCCACTACAAGAAATAATAACAGTAACTTTCTCAGGGTTAATCCTAAACGTAATTAAAATCACCTGAGCTCAACACTCTGGTAGCTATGGCATAGAGCCGACAGGCTTAACTTAGGCAACCCATAAAGTATTTATGCAGTAACAAAACTGTAGTACAGTGAAAACACTAAATAATAAATATCCCACTCCAATTTAGAAAAATACAGTAAGATTTAACAAATAAAATGACACTAAAATGATAAAAACCCAACAAGAAGAACCAGCGATATAGATATGAGATAAACCGGGACCCACACACACTTTGATAGCAACAATGATAGTACTTTGCTTCCAGTGGGACAAGGCAGCGGACAGTATCCAACAAGTGATACATGAAGTTGGATACCTTCTTGCAATTGAAACAAATTTGCTGATGTGGAGAAGTTCGGCCCAGCAAAGTTGCACCTTTCTCAGGATCGACTCTTGGGGTTGGTCCTGGTCTTCCAGCAGCTGGAAGTCAGAATTTTTCTAAGGTCCAAAACTTTGCAGGGGTAAATTTATGTTTTGCTCAGCTCATCACCCAATGTTTCCTGACTTGACGGAAGACTCTTACGACTTATGGGCAAGAGCCAGCAAAGACCTTGAACAGGGTCGATTGCAGGTCCAGTTGTGACTGGCCACCTGGAAATCTAAGAAAAAGAGTGGCTGTCAGCTTTTGGTGTGCCTGTAGCCACACAGGAGTTCAGCCCACTGACATTTTTTTTATCCTGCGTACATGAAGGGGCAGATCCAGTCCTTCAAGGGTCCTCTCAAGTTACACCAAGCTGGGTTCAGTCCTCTTCTGATCATGCGCTGGTCCAGAAAGTGTTCTGAGGAGGGTTCCTTGAGGTGCCAAATTTATGAGATGTACTTTCCAGTGGGTGACTCCCTAACTAATGAGGTACAAGTTGCCATGGTTATCCTACTAACTGTTTCATCAGTTCCTGTTTGTCCTACTGCAAGCAATCCCACAGTGCAACTTACTCTTAAAATCCAAGATGGAGGAACCCCTCCTCTCTTGTACGGAGCCTTTGTGCCCACCCAGAAGCATGGCCAGAGAAATGAGCAGTCCCCTCCCCTGTCCACTTCAAAGTGGTGTTGAGGCAGCTCCACTTCCACTGAGTATGAAGTCAGTGAAGTGACCGCTCAGCCCTCCACAGGGCTTGGTCGCCCCACTCACTGCTGCCGCTCCTTCCTGCCTTTGCCGCCTCCTGCCTGCAGATTCCTTCGCTCGCTGCCCGCTGCTCCTGGGAATTTCCCGCTGCTCCTGGGAATTTCCTGCTGCCCGCTGCTTCTTGGAATTTCCCGCCGCTGCCTCCCTGCGGTCCCGCCCCCCTGTGATTCCATTCGCCGCCCCGCTCCCGCCACCCAGCTGCTCCTCCCTCCCGGCTCCTTACTTAAGGGGACCGTAGGGGACCACAGAGTGTGACCGCTCAGCCCTCCACAGGGCTTGGTCGCCCCACTCACTGCTGCCGCTCCTGCCTGCCTTTGCCGCCTCCTGCCTGCAGATTCCTTCGCTCGCTGCCCGCTGCTCCTGGGAATTTCCCGCTGCTCCTGGGAATTTCCCGCTGCCCGCTGCTTCTTGGATTTTCCCGCCGCTGCTGCCCTGCGGCCCCGCCCCCCTGTGATTCCATTCGCCGCCCCACTCCCGCCACCCAGCTGCTCCTCCCTCCCGGCTCCTTACTTATGACGCCCCCAGAGGGACCGCGCAGCGGACGCGCGCAGCGGGAGCGCCAATTGAGCGCCGAAGGTGCGCCAAAGGTAAGCCCGTCTGCGCCCGTCCGCGCCTGGCCCGCGCCCAGCGCCAGGACCCCTGGCCCTCCCCGCCGAGGCAAGACGACCCGACTGACCTACGACACCGCCACTCTCAACGCACTCAATGCCGGCCGGACCCACGCCTGCTGCCGAGCCACCCCGAGACGCACCCACGGACCCTTTACCTGCTGCACCTGCAAGTTCACCTGCCTACGAACCTGCCCCGCACCCGCCAAGACAAACACCAGCAGCAACCACCTCAAGTGCATCCTGATCAACACCCGCTCCATCCACAGACACGCCGTGGAACTCTGGAACCTCCTCGACGCTACATCACCGGACGTCGCCTTCCTCACGGAAACCTGGATGAATGCCTCCTCTGCACCCGACTTCGCCATCGCCATCCCGGACGGGTACAAGATCATCAGGAGGGACCGCATCAACCAGACCGGAGGTGGCATCGCCATCGTCCACAGGAACACCATCCGCATCACGACTGACGCCAACGACTCCTTCGCCGCAGCCGAACATCTCCACTTCCAGATTCACACCGACCCTAAGACGACCCTCAGAGGCACCCTCGTCTACAGACCCCCGGGACCACGCACACAATTCAGCGAAGACATCACAGACTTCATCAGCCCGCACGCCCTCCCCTCCACTGACTACATCCTCCTCGGGGACCTCAACTTCCACCTGGAGAACAACAAGGACCGCAACACCACCGCCCTGCTGGAAAACCTCTCCAACCTCGGACTCAAGCAACTGGTCAACACCCCCACCCACTACGCCGGCCACATGCTTGATCCCGTCTTCTCTTCCAGCAAGTACATCACCTTCAGCCACGCCACCGGACTCCACTGGACCGACCACAGCTGCGTCCACTTCAGCTTCAAAAGATCCACGACCCACCACCACCCGCAACAGGTACCTCACAGGAATTGGAGCAAGATCACCGCAGACCAGCTCACCACCTCCCTCAGCCAGAGCCCACCCGCCAACACAACGGACCCCAACGAAGCAGCCCGCAACTTCACACAGTGGCTGACCGCCTGGGCCGACGACCTCGCGCCACTAAAGAACCCTCCCAGCAGACCCAGAAGCAAGAAGGCATCCTGGTTCACCGACGACCTCAAGGACTCCAAGAAGACCTGCCGCACCCTCGAGAAAGCCTGGCTCCTCGACCGGACCACCGACAACATGACCGCCCTCAAACACGCTACCCGCAAGCACCACCAGCTCATCCGCACCACCAAGAAGAAATCCCTGAAGGAACGACTGGACAACAACGCCCACGACAGCAAAGAGCTCTTCACTATCGTCAAGGAGTTCTCCAACCCCAGCACCGGCACCAACGACATCACTCCGTCACAAGACCTCTGCGACTCCCTCGCCTCGTTCTTCCACCGCAAGATCGCCGACATCCACAACAGCTTCGGCGCCCCACCCACGCACCCAACCGTCGAATCAACGCCCCCCACCGCCACCCTTCGCACCTGGACCACGGTGACCACCGAAGACACAGCCCGCACGATGAACACCATCCAATCCGGATCACCGACCGACCCCTGCCCACACCACGTCTTCAACAAGGCCGACTCCACCATCGCACCCCAACTCCGGAACATCATCAACGCCTCCTTCAACACCGCCACCTTCCCGGAGAGCTGGAAGCACGCCGAGATCAGCGCCCTCCTGAAGAAACCTACAGCGGACCCCACCGATCTCAAAAACTTCCGCCCCATCTCGCTCCTCCCTTTTCCTGCTAAAGTCATCGAGAAGATCGTCAACAGACAGCTGACCGCCTTCCTCGAGACGAACGGATCCCTCGACCCCTCGCAGTCCGGCTTCAGAGCCAACCACAGCAACGAGACCGCCCTCATCGCAGCCACCGACGACATCCGGACCCTGCTCGACAAGGGGGAAACAGTGGCCCTCATCCTCCTGGACCTCTCCGCTGCGTTCGACACGGTCTGCCACCGCACCCTAGTCCAGCGCCTCAGCAACATCGGTATCCATGAGAAGGCACTGGAGTGGATCATCTCGTTCCTCGCCGGAAGAACACAAAGAGTCCGCCTCCCCCCGTTTCGCTCCGAGGCCACCGAAGTCATCTGGGGCGTCCCGCAAGGATCTTCACTCAGCCCCACCCTCTTCAACATCTACATGAAACCTCTCGCAGCCATCGCACGCCAGCACAACCTCAACATCATCTCTTACGCCAACGACACCCAGCTGATCCTCTCCCTCACCAGAGACCCCGACACCGCCAGAACCTGCCTACACGAAGGGATGAAAGACGTCGCCGAGTGGATGAAGGACAGCCGCCTGAAACTGAACTCGGACAAGACGGAAGTCCTCATCCTGGGATCTTCGCCCTCCGCCTGGGATGACTCCTGGTGGCCCCCAGCCCTGGGCACCGCACCCAAGCCAACCGACCACGCACGCAACCTGGGCTTCATCCTGGACCCCTCCCTCTCGATGACCAGACAAGTCAACGCCATCTCCTCATCGTGCTTCAACACCCTGCGTATGCTTTGCAAGACCTTCCGCTGGATCCCGACCGAGACCAGGAAGACTGTCACCCAGGCACTCGTCACCAGCCGACTGGACTACGGAAACGCCCTCTACGCCGGAACCACAGCCAAGCTACAGAAAAGACTCCAGCGCATCCAGAACGCCTCCGCCCGACTCATCCTGGATGTCCCCCGATGCAGCCACATCTCCAGCCACCTGAGGAACCTGCACTGGCTCCCCGTCGACAAGAGGATCACGTTCCGGCTCCTCACCCACGCACACAAGTCTCTCCACGACCTGGGCCCCAAGTACCTCAACGACCGCCTGACCTTCTACACGCCCACCCGCCAGCTACGGTCCACCAGCCTCGCCCTCGCAGCCGTACCACGCATCCGAAGAGCCACTGCCGGAGGAAGATCCTTCTCTTACCTGGCTGCCAAGACTTGGAACTCCCTCCCCATCCACCTTCGGCTGACCCAGGACCATCTCGCCTTCAGGAAACAACTCAAGACCTGGCTGTTCGAGCAGTAGCATACCCCTTCCCCCAAGCGCCTTGAGACCCTCCCGGGTGAGTAGTGCGCTATACAAATGGCATGATTGATTGATTGATTGAGTCTGGCTGGTGTGGCCCTGAGGAACAAACGCTTGCCAAATGACTGCATATTTTTTTAACATGGGGATTGGAATTTAGAAACCTCTCTCACTTTTCAGCCTGAGAAAGAAAAGTAAAGTGAATTATGTGACAATCTTGCTGGAGTGCAGGGTGTGTGATAGGAAAGGCTGTAGGATGTCATTTTTTTCGTAACACAGAACAAAGTATAAATACCTGTACAGGAACTTTACACATTTAGCAGTTGGGAAATTGCAATTCAGAAGTGTGATGGACACAAAGCTTTTTATAGGCTCAAAACAAAGTAAGACACTTTACTTGGTGATACACAAATGTTAAATATTCACTGAAACCTGATTTCCACACATTATCATTTGTGTGGGGCAGAATCTCTTGCCTGACCCCACAGAGCTCCTTATCCTCGATGAGCTACTACTCTTGGACAAAAATTGGACCTCGAGCAGACCTCGAGCGTATCCCCCATCTGGCTCTTTAGCTTCTACACTGTAGATCAAAATGGCACCAAACACATATTAATTTACTGATCGTCACCTACAACCATCAACATTGGCTGCATAGGGGCAGCAGTCTCCCAGGCTACAGAACCAATGACCCAACTCGCATTTCCCCTTCTACAGTGAGGATCTTTCTCTACCAGCCCGACTGTCCCTAAAATGGCCTCCTCCCTTGTTGGGGAGGGATCCAGCATTTATGCCCTTGAGTCTCAGAGATCCCGCTGAGAGAGTACAACGCGACAAGGGAATCACACATAACGGAGGACTGGGAATGATCCCTTTACCGCTGGGAGCCGTCACCTACAAAGCTGGACGTCAGACACTGTTACTTCCTCGTCTCTACTCTGTGTCTCCTACCCCCTCCCCCACCTCTTCCTTCCATCATTCTTTGTCTACCTCCCCTATTCCTTTCCTCTCTCCCCTGAATTTCTGTCCCACTGCCTGCTTTGTTTATCCTTATGCCTATGCTATGCTTTTGTAACTCATGTAACTACGCTCCAGCAACTTATGTAACTCTGTAACTATGCTCTGAAACAAAGTTCTTCCTCATGTAAAGCGCTCTAATACCTCAGGGTCTAGCCAGCGCTATATAAAACTTTTTAAATAAATAAATAAATGATTAAAATAAGTGTGCAGTATATTTTCATCAGTAAAACTGTATAGATGTGCAAATTTAGTGGTCATTTCAATGGAAAATATGCTATCTTTAAATGGCAGTGCACTACCATCAAATGCTTTAGGTACATAAAAAAATTGCCTGCCTCCTGTCCATTAAAGCTAGGTGGGTCGTGAAAGTTTGCCATTCTAAAAAGTGGGCAGAGGTTCTAAAAAATGTAGGAAGCACTGGACTAAATCTTTCAGTCCAACACCGGCGGAAGAAAGTTTTTCTCACTCTCTCTTCCTTCTTTGTCCCTTTAAGTTTGGGACCTGTTCACTATCCTTAAGTTTAATAGAGAGGGGTGAGCAAACTAGTTGGGGGAGGAGGTGGTGGTGAGAAGAAGGGACTGCCTTTAACGTCTTTAGCCTCCTTATCCTCCTGTTCACAATGATGGTTAACAAAGTGAGCCTTACACGCTTATGTTTGTGGCTCTGGAGTAAAAAGTTTACTAAGGCTTGGCCACATTGCAAAGTGATGTGAAACCCTCACATACGACTCAAAGAGCCACAGTGGTATTTACTTTCATGTGCATAAAGCATTTTACACTGTAAAGAATCCCCTTTCCCAGCACCATAAAATGTACTGTGTGTTGGTTTGTGTAGCTTTGCGTTGTTTTGCATCAGGGGTGCATCATTGGGGCCTTACTTGGATGAATTAGTGCATCAGATTTCATGCAAGCTTGATTCACTGAGATATTCAAATTGGGCTCCAGGAAAAAAACTAATTTCACTTTAAAGAAGGTATTAATTAACTAGGGGAAATGTTTTCTTTTCTCCCAAAAACATTTCATGTGTGTTGAAGTGCAATATGTGGGATCCTTCGGAAATATGTCTTGTTACAGGAATTTGGACTATAAGTGTAGAATTCCAGAACAAAAGCACACTCACCTCTGCACCATGGGGCAGAGCTGTGCAGGTATTTTGACATAATATCAAGTTATTAACATTGAGCTACTCAAATATCAAGTTTTTAATATCGTGACACATTAATATCGTGATGGAAAAATATCATGGGCATAAATATAGATTTTTAGGTAAGTTATATCATTTGCAAGAATATCTGTGTTTTTAATATCATTTGCAATAATATTGTTTATAGTTTTTAATTATTTCATAGCTTTTAGTTCATATTTTAATTGCATATGTAATATAGTGTTTGTATAATTGTTATTATTTTTAAATTTAGTTTTAAATGTAAGTTCATTACAATTTTTCATTTAAATGTTAATAGTAATTGGTGTCAGAGTGGGTTGCTAGGTTTGCAGGGCTATAGGGTGGAAAGTTAATTAAGTATGATAATCAATAATGGCTTTTTTATTAATTATATTCATTTAATTGGTAATTCAGTCAGTCAGAATACTTTATTCGGTTAGTTAAAATCATAAAAGTACACACATTATAAACAAAATGCATTTAAAATCATCATAAATATTAATATAAAAAATCTGTTAAAAAAGACATAGCATACTAAAAATTAAAACATAGGGGGTCATTACTTTGCCGCGAGGACCAACTTCCACGGTTCTTTCGGCGGTGATCGGACCACCGTGGAATTGGCGGAATCGGTCAGTCCGTCCTCTGGATCATGATGCATGCATCATGTATTCCGACCAACAGCTGACGGAGCGCCGACTCCGACAGCCTTTCTCTGACTGCTAACCGGATTTCGATGGGGGTTTCCGATTACCCGACTGTGGCGGTCCGACCAACTTCCTCGAGTCGTCGGAGACGACAGTTTTGGGGTGTATACTCTCCCAATTCTGCTCCTCCCCAGCAGTCTTTGCGGTGCCTCTTCCTGTACAAAATCAATCAGCCCCCAAAGCAGGCACCCTTGCACCATCGTGCAATGGTGCATGCATTGGCGCATGGCCGCCCATTGTGCGCCAGCGCAGGGAAAATGATCAGCAATGCGCCATTTCTCATAGATACAGCTCATTCCTGCCCTTCTCTTTTGACGCAGGCATCACAGCAAGATTCCTTGTGGTGCGGCCCTGTGCCAACACCTCGTAAATAAGGCCCTGATCGTGCCCAACCAGTTTTTTTGTGCAGAGGGAATCAATGGGGATACCTCTTTCAGTCTACAGGGTAGAGAGACCAATGGATGGTCTCCTCTTTCGCTGCAGGCTACACTCAAGGGGGAATATCAATTTGCAATTTTAGGATCCCTCAGGATCAGCCCCACAAACTGTGTAAGTGACACACAAAGTAGTGTAACGCTCACTCCTCGTGTACTACCTGCTCGTAATTGCATTCTGCTGAGTGGTAATTTACCCTAAGGCCTTGACAAGGACTATTTTTATTGAAGGGATTATGTACGGACTCTTATCTCATTCCCGTGATGTGTATGTCACCCTGTGTCTTTTCTGAGTTTAGTGCCTGTTTTTTCCCCATTTTATGGACCTCACCGAACCCTGACAGAAAAAACTGCCAAGTAGACGGACACCTTTGAGTTTTTCATATGAGAAGGAGGTAGCGCAGCTGCTAAATTATATGCTATTTTCTAAGCATGCTGAAGCTAAGCTTTTAAGGAACAGAGGGTTTTGTTGAAGAATATCTCTCTAAAACCGGTGTGTATAGTTCACTAGAAAACAGTTTAGTGTCCATTAAAAGGGTAATGTGTACCATGAGCCAGATCAGGTAGTCTGTGGTGGTCGTGTTAAAAATTGTGTCCCACAAAAAGCCAAGAAACATACAGTGGTAGGATACACTTTGTTTTTTCTTAAAGGCATTGTAATAATGCATTACTATCTTACAGCTGTGTGGGTCAGAGTCCGTTCAGTGGAGTGCTACTGCAAATTTTCTTATGCATGTTTGTTATTCTCATTGCCTCTGTATCGCTCAGTAACTCTTATCAATGTCTTCCAGGCCCAATGTGTGGATGCCCTTGTATTTCCGAGTTCCTGGCAGAGTCTAAAGAGCAAGTGAAAGAAACTGATAAAAAATTGGTTTTTTTTTAAATTTCAACAGATTTTATTAGAAAAGATTTCTTTTTATAAATACCTGGTGAGTACTAAGCCAATGGATAATTGGAGAACTGAAAATAAATGTTCTTTTGAATTTCTATCTTTAAGTAACTGGTGAGCACCAAGCCAATTGATAATTGGAGAAATAGACAATGGAGAGGGTATGGTGGGGTGGTTTTAGTTGTTCCGGAATGGATTGTAGTTTAGCATGATTCCTGTTTCTTCACCCTTTGTGAAATCTACACTCTATTTGCACCCCTTGTTTCTGGTCTACGTCTTTTGCTTCATTTATAGTTCTGGTACCCAGTAAAGTAATCACTTATTTTACTTTCCAGAAAAAATAAACACAGCCTCAATAGATGTATTTAAATGTACATTTCGTTTCTTTTACCACATGTGTTCAATAAAGTTCTATTTCATAATCCAATTACCCCTTCCTTCACCAATGAACTGTGAAATCTGCTAACCATGGAAAGGGAATTTACAGAACAATAAATCTCATAATTAGGGGAGAAAAGTTTGGGTCGCCTGAATATTAGAAGGGAGGATGGAATGAATGAATATCAGGGCCCGATTGCGATAAGGCTCTGAAAGCCTCCAACCACAGGCCGAAGGCTTTCCAAGCCTCACTGTGGTTTCAGTTTTGACCACCGCATTACAATACGTGCAGTCGCAACTGAAACGGCTGGTCACTCCGTCAAATTTCTATTTCTGTCAATGATTTATATCTTGTACTCTGCATGATCTTTCTGGGAATGAGTCGGGAAACATCCTTTACAACGCAACTTTTACCACGCAGTGCTTTTACATCGCAACTTTTACAACGCAAACCATTACAACGCATTGCGCTGGGGGGCGCTCTAGGATAGGGAATAGATTTAATTTACTATCCAACACCTTCCCTACTATCCACGGGGACTGGAGTTGGAATAGTAAATTAAACTATTCACTATCCAGCACCCCAAAGCGCTATGCGTTGTAATGGTATGCGTTGTAAAAACTGCGATGTAAAAGCATGCGATGTAAAAGCATGCGTTGTAATGTCATACATCCGAATGAGTCATCAGAAATCTAAAGAATGCAGATCTGTATCTTAGGGCCTGATTATGAGTTTGGCAGTTTTACTGCCCTGCCGCCAGTCCCAAGAAGACTGCTGCAGTAGCGGTCTCCCGCCTGTCGTGTTACGATGTCGCCGCTGGCCCATATGCAGTGTTTCTGAGGGCGGGGAGTACTGTTTCATATGCTTATATGTATACTTTGACTACAGTGTACACATATGTATGACACGTGAATAAATACATACTACGAGTACTTTACCATTGCTGGAGTCTGGACCATATGTGCCCAGTTCAGTCAATGGATAAATGGTACAAAACGAACTTACTTGGAATTTGGTGCCAACAAGGTAGTTTTCTTTGGGGTCAAGATGCTGCTGGAGGAAGAGATCAACATGGGAGACTGAAGGAAATAAAAAGAAATGGGGGAGCATGCACCCCAAATCCTTCGATGTCGCTGACTCGAAGCAGGCGGTCTCACCGCCACAGTCAGCTCAACGGAAAGCCAGATTGTTATTCAGACAGTGGTAAACTGCTCTGTATGGGCCTATGACAGCTGCTTTTCCTGCCGTAGAGGCGGTCTGCGAATGGCTGACGGTGGCGGTCCAGCAGTCTTTCATTCAGCAAACCGACAACATTGTAATACAGAAGGTGGACCGCATAGTCAGTGGTGGTGAAGCAGACGCCGGTACAACAGCGGTCCCAAGACCACCAAAGTCGTAATCAGGTACTAAGTTCAGATACAGTGACACAAATACATTGACAAGAGGTCAAAATCCCATTCTTTAGTTCAGGGAGTGAATACAAGTGATTTAGGAGGTCATTATGATGGCGGGTGGCAATCCGCCCTCCATCACAACATGATTTACCCCATGCCACATTGGCATAGCTGGGGGCACAGCGGCAGATGGAAAGTCCGTCCGCCACTTTTCCGTCGGTCGGCATTGTTACGATTGCTGGCTGGGCGGACCTGGGGCATAACATGGTGGTGGTGCCTGGAAGGCACCGCCAACCATATTATGTTTACGGGTGGACAAGGCCTTTCCACGGCAGCGATGCCACCATGGAAAGGCTGGCGGGAATTGCTTTAAGGGCCCTTTGCGGGCCCTCTGCGGGGTGTGCTAGGGGGGTGTCTATGGTGCCCCCTTCATTGCCATGCACAAGGTGGCAGGCACGGCACGGTGCCTGGCACGTTGTGCATGGCAATGCACAGAATGCCTCATTGGCATTGGGGTGGGTGCTGCTTACAGCAGCACCCGCCGCAATGTTAATGATGCGGAATGCGACCACCAGGGTGGCGGTCGCATCCTAATTGGCGGTGCGGGACTGCAGCACCGCTGTTGGCCGGTCCTAGCACCTCTAGGGTGGCGGGCAGACTCAAGCCCCTAAGTCATGTTTTTGCTAAACCCAGAGCTACACTACAATCTCCAGTTGTCACAATCTTGTCATGCAACACATGAACCAGGAGGATGGAATGACATCATAGCATCATAGCTGAACCTTCTGTTTGAGGCCATCAAACAGGTGGACAGTAAATTACCCTAGCTCAGCTGCTTTGCCGTTGTCTGGGATTAAAAAGTAACAGAAATATCCGCAAATCTTTTAACAAATGGTCAAAGCAGAGTACCGCACAATGAGATTACTGCAATTTACAAAATAGTGCATTCAGCAGTACTTGCCAAATTGCCGCATGTAATATGTTACTTGTTACTGTCTTTGCTAGATGCAACATGGACAATAGTGAAAGCTTATGTGGTGAGCCATTCAAAAACTTTGGGCTGATTCTCAAAGGTAACTTTACACTTTACACAAGTAATTTTACACTTTTTAGTACGTGTATTGCTATTGCTATTCAGTATTCTCAAACCTAGAGTGGAGGACACTCCTAAAAAAAAATGCACAGAAATAAGCCCAGAACTGTACATGGCCAACCACTAGGACTACAACACCCTCCCATAGAACATAATAGAGGTAACGACTAAATATAAAATGTGCTAGAAAATAACTTTAAATTAAATTAAAATAGTTAAATATTTCTGTAAACATAATTTCATGTTAAAAAAATATTTAAAAAGCACATATTAAGTCATTATAAATTTACATATATCTGTTTTGAATAAAAATGCAGCAATATATTTATGTAAATAATGAAATGAATTGTATCAAATAATATACACAATGTAATCATTATTAATGCACATGAAAGTATTTTGTTTCTTTCGGTGGGAATGTATTTTTTTACTTAAAATTCACTAAAATAATTTTCATGTTTTTCCATGAACTAAATATTTCTTTCCAAAATTTATTTAATAGTGACATAGCATTTTTTCTTTTTTGTTCTACATTAAATGTAAATATATAAAATTAATTTACATTATTATTTAACATAAAAGTATTTTTGACGTGTTTTTTAGGTTAATAAACTTTTTTTTATTTTTCCCCATGCTTTATCACCCGGAGATCTCTGCCCCGACTGCAGGGCACAAAACACTACAAATGGCTAAGCAAAAGTGCTGCAATATCCTCCTATAGAAAATAATAGAGATAGGGGCTTAAAATAAAACCCCATGGGAAATAATGCTTAACTAAATCTAACAACTTTAAATAGTTAAAATATAAATAAATATTTAAAATACATTTAATGTTGAATAGTAATGACAATTCGTTTTATTTGTTTGATTTAAATGTAGAAAAAAATACAAAAGTGCTACAACACCTTTAAATTCAGTTTGAATTACAACTTTAAATAATGTAAATATGTTAAATTAAATTAATTTTTCTGAAGTTTAAATTAAAATGTTTTTTTAAAATTCAAAATATGTTATTAGAGTATTTATAATTAAATAAAGATATATATGCTATTTTTATATATTTTTGCCATTGATTGATATTATTTATATTTAAAATAATGTAATTTAATCTAACATTATATCATTTGGAGTTTTATTTTGAATCCCTGTCATCATTATTTTCTATGGGAGAATTTTGCAGTGCCAGTGCTTGACTGGCCATGTTTATTGTTGCTGGACTTACTGCTGCTTTTATTATTTGTTTATTAGTAACTTGCACTCAGAGTTTGTGAATTCCAAAAGCAGTAAACTTACTCAAAAGAGCAAACATAGTCAATAGTGTAAGTTACCTTTGTGAATCAGGCCCTTTGGTATCAAGTCCCATCCCGTGTGATTCTTCTATGCCAGCATCAATCAATCATCAATGGCAGCAGTCTGGCAATTGGATGTTCTGGAGTCGAGTCTTGCCAAGGCCGTTCAGTGACCAGAGCAGTGGTGAGAGAATTTACTGGCCCACGTCATTGGTCAGTTGAACATTGAGGACTGTTGCCTCTGTCATTGCTTTTCCCTCAAACAACATTATTTAGTTAGACTCAGAAATAATGACAGTAGAGGAGTTTTGTGTTTTTGGTAGGTTGAACAAATTGATTTCACAAATTACTGGAATCAATCTTTCCTTTTTCACCAATGACTACAGAAGGCGGGGAATGGCAGCATGTTGGTCATTTTTCCATTTATAAATCGGTTGTAGATGCATCTTTGGCGAGAATAATATTGATACTGGCTTGTTTTTTTTTTAGCTGCAATCGCATTTAATGCCATGAATTGTGATGCTTTTCCAAGTTTCCAAGTACTGTGCAAACTGCAGCATGACAATAGGCATGAGAGAGCATGGGTGATATATTTTTGGCATGTGTTTATTTGTGTATGATACCTTCAAGCTTTAAACTGGCTTGCTTTCCACTGAAATTATTGCTTCTACTATTGCTTCGACTGCATATGGTGTCATTTATGAAATGTCTTGATTTGTTGTTTTTTATCTGTACCAGATGATATGGCATGAACACCAAGAACATGTCTTTTGCATTACCACTGGCCAGGACGTCGAGTAACTTTTTTGGGCGGAGAACCTCAGCAGACCGCAGCAGCTGAATTCTCCTCACCACAAGTCAGTTAGGCAATGGTGAGGAACAAGGTGTTCCCTTTGTTTCCAACACCACCACTTTAAATGTCAGTGGGAGCAAGCTTATTTACTGCTATTTAAACTCTATATTCTTTCTGCATTTCATGATGCTTTGGGTTCAGCTGTCTGCAGTTCAAATCTGGTTATGATATACTAAACTGTGTTTCACTCCTAAAGGATTCAGAGACCTTGATGCTAACTTCACGGGCAAGTGGTTCCTAATTATTGTTCTTACCGTAGCCATGCTTGGAGATACATTCAAATTCGAATGTAGATGTTGATGGGTATTTTCGTTAATGCTTTCTAAATGTATTTTCTGCACCTTAACAACTGCCTGGCCATAATGATGATAAGATCAACATTCAACAGAACAATAATCAGACACATCAAGGTGTCCAGACCCTTAGCAACCTCCCACTTAGAACTGCAATTTCATAACTCTCCTGTAGAAATTATGACTCCCTTACTACTTAATCCACTCCCACCTCATCCAGGCACTCTTTGGCCTGAAATGAAAAATATAAGAACGCCCCTTGCTTTCCACACCCTCCCAAAAGTGTAGACAAAGGGGAGTTTGGGTCGGACAAGCAGAGGTTCACTACGGAATTGCTATTTATCTATGAAAATAGCAATAACACAAACTCTCCCACTGGAGTCAAGAAGGGCAGCGTCGGACATAAAATTCCAGAAATCCCTGAAAACTGTCCTTTTCAGCTAACGTGTCTGCTCTAGGCCGCACGACCTGGAGAACTGTCTTAGCGCTGGGAGGTCCTTCTGGGTACCCATGCGCTTTATCCACAAGAGGAGAATTGAATAGATACCCTCTCCCTTGCACTCTTTCTTTCTCTCGCTTCTGTCTCTTTTTCTCTGTTTGTCTCATGCTCTCTCTTTCCCACAGCATTTACCTCGATCTACTATTAAGGCCTTCAAATGCATGCAGATCTACTAAGGACGTCCAAATAAAATGGATTACCTCAAGCTGCCACAGACCTCCTCACCCACTTTCATCATGTCACCACCTGCATAAATGACCTCCAACAAAGTTAAACAAAGTCTTTGGAGTACCATTGCAACTGGCCCCATCACCCACCACTTCCGCTTAGTGTCACCAACTACGTAAATGTTGAATTAGCAGAAGTATTTTGTGTTCCTACAAAGAAATAATGTCCTCTGACAAACAACACGATGATGGATGGAATGCTTTGAGTTCATCTCAGCCACTGGCAAACGCTTAGTGTTGCATTCCAGTTCATTGTTTGGTGCCCACCATATCACTCTAGACAGAATCCCACCATACACAAATCAGAATTGATTCTGCTCCTCAAGGAACAGTCCATTCGAATTGTCAGGCAATAGTCCCTCCAGATGAGAACACAAGCAACCCCAGATCGGTTGTGGCCTATTTGGGCCTCATCAATGATGTGCACCTTGAATCCTAAGGTGAGCATGGGATCCATGTCTGGGTATAGCCATCATATTTAGGGTGCCAATTCATGATCATCTGGAGGTCATATTCCAGTCCATTATTTTTCACCCACCATGCAGCTCTAGACGGAGGCCCTCCTCAAGTAAATGAGTACTGACCCTGCTCTTGATAGGAACAGTTCATCCAGAATAATCAGGCAAGATGCCCTCCAGAAGGGAATATAAACTAATCCATCCCGGCTTTGACCTATTTGAGCCACATCAGTAGGGTTCAGTGTGAATCCTATGGTACAGTGAGCACAGGACCCGTGGCTGGGTATATCCATTGCACGTAGGACATCCAATACAACAAACAGCAAACTAAAGGATAGAATTCTTAAATTAATCTCAGCAAATGGTGATCAATTGTATCATATTCCAGTCCATTTCTTACCTAACATGAACATGCCTGCATGCAGTTCTACCACGGCCCCACTTGCTCAAAATGTCCACAAAAAGCAAACAAACAATACTAACATAGTCTCACACTACTGTGCTGCAGGTAAGCTGTTAAAAGTTAATGAATGCTTCTATTTAGACGAACAAATTATAGACTGGGAGAGCAGCAGGTGTTTCTAAGGTTCCTCATTGGGAAGCTTCTAATGTTTGAACACTATCTCAGAATATAAGTACTGGTATTTTTCATTAAAGGCTACGAAGGTCAGATGACCATTGATTGTCGTCATCTTATCCAAGATCTAAATTCCCTATTTTTGCTTTCTTTTCTATCACCCAGTGAATATTTCTGTGGCGCCTTCATTGCTTCACTGAGGCATGCTATTGTGAAATCTTTTCTCTAGCAACCAAGATTGAATCTCAAAAACCACGCACTTTCAGGTATATAAGATTCTTGCACTATAAGATAAAATTCATAATATATGGTACGCTCCCAATTATGTCAGTTCCTAAAGTGCAAAGCAAAACCAAAAGGGATGATGGATGGAGTGTTGAACATTGCAAGCACTCACCCCCAGTCAACTGATCTGGGTTTAATCCATCATCATTCTTTAGCTCACTCCGCCACCCCAGTTCAGACATGGCCATATGCAAATAAAATTGCACACAAAGTTCTGCAGACCTTGCATAAGAAGGCATAAGACAGCAGGCACCAAGAGCATCTGTACAGTGAAACCTATGTATCTGTCTATGGCATTGACCCCATTATCCCCAACCACCATTGAGTTGTGAACCACACCTGTGTAGAAGACGATAGATTGAAGGTGATATGAGTATCATCTTTCCTACAATCTGGATGCCATCACTTACTCATTTCCCTTCAAATCTAAATGTACACTTGTATGTTGGATGCAGGTCGTCCACAGGAAGCAAGTCATATGGAACTGTGCACCTTACATTGTTTCCCCGCAGCCAAAAGACTCTAGTTCAAGTCTCTGTGCCAAAAAAGCACATCTTAACGGCATCCAAATGTATTTCCTGCCATTCTACCTGACCTGGGATCTGCAAACTGCAGGATTCAGTAGGTGTCACCTATTTCAAGTATTTGAGCTGGTTCGGTTATACCACAGTTATTAAATAGGTAAATACACCGCTTTCATTATTGTTATATGTTGACCCGACTATGCCACTTGTCAAGTGTTTTACCACAGAACAAATGCAAACTCTAATGTATTCAGCCCTTTTTTACAGCTGTACACTAGTCCTCTTTACTTCTATAAACGAATCTTCTCTAGTAATATATATCGATTTTCCAACCTCTTTAAACCATGTATGTAGATAATTATTCTGAACAGAAGTATGGACCTAAATCCTATGCTTCTATATTGCTTTTTCCTACTGATGTATACATTTCTTCCATATTGGTGTATCCTGCTCTTCCCTGCAGATAATTACTCTGCTTGCATATAAATCTGCATTTCTCTGCTCTTCTTAACCGTTAAATATTGTTCTTCCCTTCTGCCTTTGTAAAAAACAATTTCATAATAAACAGATGAAACATATGACATCTGACCTTATGTTTTCAAATGAAGCAATCAGGCTTATCGCCTTCATCACTGATTAGTCAAGACAACTTAAGTCTGCTGTAATGAAACATTGCAACAATTTGCACACAGTCATCAAATTCAAAATCTGTACAGAAGTACAGTTGGCAAAACAATATACCCCATTTTAAATGGCCTAAAAGGGATTCTTATGGTGCAAATCTTCTACCCCAAGGGTTTGCCAGAGAGGATAAAGAACACCACAGCCCTTTCCTACAATGGCAATCCATGAGATTCCATGTAACTAAATACCTGTGTATACTTGTTTACCACAGTGTAATAACAATCCACCATTGCAGGCCCATTGAGTTTCACATATGCATTTCACAATAAATGTCAGGCCTAATGTCTTTCTCGTAACTTTTCAAAACATATCAGACAAATGGAGAAGTGTGGCTCACTGCTTAGAGCGGCAGTCCCTGGTGTAGAGGCCTGGCCCGGGACCAGGGTTCAAATCCCGCCTCGGCTGATCTCGGTGATCTCGGCGGTTCTTGGGCTCATAATTCCTCGGACCTTATTTCTCGCCTCGGTGCCTACTCTGAGCACGAGTCCCATGCTGCAACTCTGGGCAATAGCTTGCTTAGTCTCCACAACGGCCCCCTACAGTGCTGGGGATGCCTGGTTGCACCCTGGGGATGCCCAGGAGTGGACATTTCACGGGGAAAAGCCAGGACGGGTTCCCTAGCGGTATGAGTACAGTGCCAGGACACTCCTGAGTATCAGTGCGCTCTATAAATACGCCTACATTTACATTTACAAATAACATATTTATCTTGTTACCAAAATATTCAGACCCATTGTTTTGAACGAAAGCTTTCCAACAAGGCATAAAGTGTACTACAATCACAGTTTTTCAAAAGAAGCAGACAACTTCTGCCCAATCAAATTCTGTAGTTAAGGGAATCAACAAGTAGGAGGAGTTAAAGACCCTCTCCTGTAGTACTTTATAAAGCTCTTTTTCGATTAATTACACAAGGATGAACTGTCATGCCAGAGTAAAACAAAATGACCCATTAGCCCCATCTATGCAATAATCAATACTTTATTTAGAGTTCTCATAAAAGATTCTACCTCCCCATTTGCCTGGAGCCATTTTGGAGTTTTTCCACAGTGGATGATATGAAGAGAAGCCAGGGAGGATGCTGAATTAGTTTCTTTGAATGTCGAATTATTGTTTATTCGGTCTTCCATCAGAATGCGGCGAGAATTTTGGTTTAACATCATCTTCCAATGTGGCCTGCAGTAGGGGTATAATGAAAGGCCTGCATACCTAGCAGCTCAGATCTACTGGGGGCCCAACCATTCACAAAGGGTCCCATTCAGCCAAGGCCAATGAATATGTGGGCAGACTCTGGGGGCCCTCCTCACATTCTGTGGGGGCATCATTTTGAGTTACGCCACCAACTTGCCCAAGCTCAATTTCAGGGCATTTACTGTGATCATTGATTACCACTAACAGGTGACTGCCATGTGGAACTTGGCTGCTTTAAGCCCACTGATATACCTCCAGAGGTAAGCGATTATTTATTATGGGAGACCGACTTTTGGGAAGTGGCAGAATATCATTTCTGTGGTGGATGGGAAGGGGGAAGAACAATTGTGTCAAAAACTGTGGCTCTACAACCTTGCAAGAAGCGCGAATGGCAGCTCATCAGGCAGCATACCCGCAGCTTTAAATTTACTCCGGCACAGACGTCCAATGGGCAGGCCTGGGGGCTCAGGGCTCCCGCCAACCTGCTGGCCGAGCAGCATCATGGCAACTGTGGCATGTGGAGGCCACAGCATACCTTACCTTAAAGTGTTGCCAGCAGGGCTTGGTGTAAGATGAGACTTGCGCACCTTTCCGAAGAGACACTTCTAGGTAGAAAGATATATTTTAGAGTAAGAACTTGGCAACATCAAGAGGAAATATAAAGCTTGCGTACTTATTTAATTTACACGCTGCGACGAGCGGAAAGCAAAACGGCTACAGCCCAAATTGTGGCGCATCGTTTTCACAGGAGCGGGGTGCAGTAGATGGTTCCCACGGCCTCACTCTGAAGCAAGATGAAGAATGCCAGCACCATTCTAAAGAACAAGCAGCAACAATGGCGCGGTCAGGGAGAGGCACAGACTGGCCCCAAAGCTGAACAGGCACCCACAAGAGAATTAGGAAAAGTTATTTTTTTAAAGTCCCACTCAAACAACAGGTAACAAAACTGTACTTGACCGGTGCTCATCTTTAAATAAAATAAAAACAAGCGGTCTTTGCTATCTTCACTTTTTATTTGTTTAAAAATATTTATTCAATAAAACAGTGCATTCACATGTATGCAATATACACACTACTTGATTCTCCTAATAGCCAGAAAATGCTAAATATACGTCTGACAATTTCAAACATATCACTAAAGTTGTAAAATGCTGCAAATCTTTTGCATTCTTTAAAGCTAGGGTACTTTGGAATGTCACCAGACCGTAATTTTCTACTGAGGAAAGGGGCCAGGAAAGGACCAGAGATACGAGAGATGAGGCAAAATGCAAACTGTATACGCGTGGGAGACGGGGCGGAAAATAACTTGCAGTTGTAGTTGAATGGTGCACTCATGGGTTAAAATGTTCTTTTGTTATAGTTTTTTTGGTGTGAAGAGTTGAGCTTATGTACTAGGAAGGACGTTGCATTTATAATTGCTTGCGTCTATTTTTAGAGCGTGATATCAAGTGCACTAAACACGAATTTGCAAGTAGCATTAACAAATTTTACAAAGTGTGTAAGCATGTCTTTTTAACCGGCGGGAATATAAACAAGCAGTCTTCACTTTTCAAGAACTGCACTCGTGCTTGTGGTGGCATCCACCTTGCGGGAGTGAGCAGCGGCCATATGTTTGTAATTAACATGGCCGCACCGCTGCTCACTCCTGCAAGGTGGATGCCGCCACAAGCAAGGGCTTGAAAAGTGAAGACTGATGGCTAAAGGCCCTCCTAGAGCACCGCTTGCGCGCTGCCTAGGCAAGACCTAAAAAACAATAGCTCTTGCCTTTGTGAGAGCTAGTGACTTTGGCAATGTGCTTAAACAATGTTGTACACCAGTGCAGCTGCTGTTCAGCATGGCTTAAGTTAGTGTAGTGGGCTGTAGTGGAGTAGATTGGGCTAAACCGGAGTGGGGTAGATTGGAGTGGGGTGCAGTGGGGTGTACTGTAGTGGAGTGGGTTAAATTGTGGTAGATTGGAGTGGAGTAGAGTGGGGTATATTGGAGTGGAGTGGGGTAGAATGTAATGTAGTGGGCAATGGAGTGGAGTGGGTTAGACTGATGTGGATTGGGGTAGATTGGAGTGGGTTAGACTGGGGTAGATTGAAGTGGGGTAGATTGTGGCAGACTGGAGTCGGGTACATTGGGGTAGATCCTAGTGGAGTGGAGTCAGGCAGATTGGAGTGGAGTGGGGTAGATTGGAGTGAATTGTAGTGGGGTCAACAGAGTGTAGTGGACATTGGAGTGAAATGGAGTATATTGGAGTGGAGTTTTGTAGATTGGAGAAAGGTGGGTAGATTGTAGTAGAGTGTAGTGGGGTGGGGTAGATTGGAGTGGAGTTGAGCTGATAGTAGTGGCCTAGATTGGGGTACATAGAGGTGGACTGGGCCGATCGGATTGGGGCACAGTAGATTGCAGTGGAGTGGTGTATATTGGGGTAGAATGGAGGGGGGTATATTGGGATGGGGAGGATTAGAGTATATTGGAGGAGAGAGGGATAGATTGAAGTGGACTGGAATCAATTGGGGTGAAGTAGAGAGGGAGTGGAGTAGATTGGGGTAGATTAGAGTGGAGTAGATTGGAGTGGAGTGGGGTAGATTGGAGCGGAGTGTATTGGATTGGAGTGGGGTAGATTAGAGTAGAGTGGGGTGTATTGGAGTTGGGTACATTGTGGTAGAGTGGTTGAGTAGATTCAGGTGGATCCTAGTGGATTGAAGTGGGTTAGATTGTAGTGGAATAGAGTGGGGTATATTGGCTTTGAGAGCATATAAATCTCCAGCACACACTGTTTGAAATGTATGGAGTGTATTACACGGTCAGTAATCGCACAGTAACTCAATGACCATATATTTTGGTCTGTGCTCGGTAATCTTTTCTTTTTCTTTATTCCTTTAGACTTCTGGGCTCTTTTTTTGGGTACTGTGGCCAACAAGTTTTTGGTCTTATAGGAAATCACCCAAGACTTCTTCAGAGCTGTATTTCGATATCTGTGTCACAAAAATAATCCCAAGTGTATTGTAGTTTCACTTGGTAGATCACACCTGTGTATTGGCATACCGATATCTGCAACAAAGTAATCAGTATCCCTCTTGTCCTTTTATAAGTGAAGAAAATGTGATGTTCCCTAGATTCCTTCAAAATCTCCTCTCTTGTGACAAATGTCTGTGTGACCTGTCAAGCACGTAGTGTGCTCAGGGAGAAGGAGTATTGTTAACATGATATTGGATTTAGGTGGCCATATTCCTTCAACAGTAAAAAGCAGTATATATAAATATCAGGGCCGGACTGGCATAACGGGCACCGAGCAATCCCCCAGTGCGCTGCACGGGTGGCGGCCGGTTTTGGGTCCCTGGGGGCCGTTTTTGTTACAGGGCTGCAAAACCGGCCCTGTACCAAAATCGTCCGAAAACCGGCCCCGACAGAGCTCGGCGGTACCTCCAACCCCCTCCCCCCCCCCCCCGAGTGGGGAGGGGGGGTGCCGGCCGAGCACTTTGCCAGGGACGGTTGTGGTTCCCTGTCCGGCCCTGATAGATATGTTAAGGTGATCTTGCCGATTAAGAGGGAAGTTCCAATTCGATGTGTCAAGTGCCACAAGTACGCAGAACTATCTGCAGCCACGGCACTTGACAAATGGAATTGGAACTTCCCTCTTGATCAGCAAGATCACCTTAACAAATCTATATATACTGTTGATTTGATTCTAGTAAAATCTTTGTCTCATTCAGAATTACAAAAAATGTGTTTCATGTTTGCTTTTCAAAATGCTAACAGTCCATTTGCAGGTATTTACATTTTGTAAAAAATGACATCCTCTTTCACTCTCCCTGCACTCTGGCAAGATTGTCACATTATTCTTTTTTTTAACTTTATTTACCATTTTCACATTAATACACATCAAAATGTCATGTTAATTACTCATTGCAACAATACAAAAATTACTGTTTTTGAGAAGTGGTCTGGTGTATAACGCACAAGGTAGTCCGAGGTAACATACACATAATTACTGCATGAACAACGATCAGTGAACCTGTAAACGACCCCATATATCAAGGCCCTTTTCCCCCTTTCTTCCACCAAGAGGTGTGTACTTGTTTTGATCTCAACAGCAGAGGTCTAACCCACCCCAGTAGGCACTATCCCTGAGGGCTGTTGCGAATCAGGGGCAGATCCAATGTCCAGTTAGTAGCGCTTGAGGGGACTCCATACGTCCCGTGGCCTGGACAAGATTGTCACATTATTCACTTTTCTTTCTCGGTCTACAAAATGAAAGGAGTTGCAATCTCCATGTAAAAAAAACAAGCAATTTGACAGAAGACATAGCATGACATTTGACCTTAGACTTTGAAGCACAGCAAATGTTACAAGGTAAATACAGACTTTAAAGGCACCTTTATTTATTGCTTGAACTATCATGAACCACCAAAAATCAGCTCACGACCCACCAGTGGGTCACGATCAGATTGGAAAAACACTGCAAAGAGTTCCCACTAAAATGGTGGAGATCACAGGTATGATGTTTGCTGGGACTGTCCTTCAAATCAAGCCTTTAAACCTCGGAAACACAGAGCGTATTGTCCATGGTGCTTGAGCTCCTAACTATGCTTTCCTGTACACACCTCGCTGCTTTTCCGAACACACACATGCACACTGTTCCTACAGCCAAGAAACTCACAAAGACTATCTCAGAACTCCACAGCTTTCCACTTTCAAATCGCCCCTTAGGAGCTGGTCTGAGGCCGCCATAAGGGTCAGAGAGAGGTCCACATCTGTTCGGTCTGGGAAAACCAGGACATATGAACTAATCTCCGAGAACGATGGTGTGCTTCATACGCCAATTGCTCAGTCTCGCTGTAGGAATTCCTTGTTTGCAGTGCTGTAAATACAAAATAAATGTACTCCGGGTTCTCATATGTCGGAGTGTCAGGCAGTGCTTAATTTGTAAAAAAAAGAAGTGCAGGTGCTGAAAATTTTGCCACAGAGCCCACCACTCACTTCTTCCTCCGGTGAACCCCACTTTCAACACTCTCACTGCCTCAGTCTCTATCTTCTAACCTTGATCTGTTGTCTGTCCCCTAAGTCTTTGCTCTAAGAGTCTATCCTCTCACCCCTCTACTTGTTTTCTATCATTTTTGTCACACCCTGTATTTCTAATTTGCCCTCTATTCATTTTAGCCCTGCCCTTTTTTCTCTTCACTCTTATCCATGCTCTGCTCTCTCCTCTCGATCTTGGCTCTTTCCTATCACTCTCTAGCTGTGATTAGCTGTGTCTCCATTTTATTGGTTGTCTGCTTTTTTCCTCTGTCCTGTCCTCCACATCCTTTCATTCTATCTTCTCTCTTATTAATGCTCTCTTCTTCACATCATGGCTGCTTTCTCTTTGTATCTGAATTGCTCTCCTCCTTTTCTTCTACTTTGCTCCATTTTATCTCTCTCCTCTCTTGTTGTTTCTTCTCCTCTTTACTCTTGCTGTCTCATCTCTAACACTGCTGCTACCTGTGATCCCTGTTGTCAACCTGTACATGTACCTGTTATTTTGAACTCTGTGTTTTCCTGTTGTCATTCCTAAAGAAGTGAAAGATGACGTGTTTACTTTCTTACCTACACCGAGTGCAAAAACAAAATGTACACCAAATGAAAATGCTTTTTTGCATACATTAATCAGTGTAGTATGACTGGGTTTATTGCGGAACAGGCAGCTGCTCGAGCACAGCAGGTCATGTCACTGCTAGTGCTGCCTGTAATTAGTAGGTCCAGGGATGGCGACGGCTTCGGCATCGTCATCCACTGCTCAGCTCGCTGTGACCCTGCCTGCTACAGCACAGGCATTGTCCCCAGCAGTAATGCTGCCAATGCCAGTAAGTATGGCTGTGGTGCCTACTGGACTCACTCACGCTCAGCAATTACCATGCTGGGGTGCAGCGCACAGATTCTGCAGGTAAAGCCATGACGCGCAAAAGATGTGTTGGGCCACAGCCGCATCGAGCACATTAAGGATAGCAGCAATGTAGGGCTGTCGGATATGCTACTCTGGGTACGCAACAAGTGGAAAGTCCACACTTACTTTAATTTATTCTTCCTCAAGAGCCTTAACTCCCAAGTTCCAAATGCGCTCTTGCAGCTTCTTGCCTCAACTCCGTCATGAGCCAGCCCCCAGCTTCAATTATACAATGGGAGGTTTAGGCTCAGGCAGTAGCAGGGTGCAGCAGACTAGGAGAATAGAATGCAAGCCATTGTTTGTCGATGACTTCTTGGATTTGTGATCAGCCTGATGACATCATCACTAACGTGGTGATACGCACTCATGCCTGCCTGGACAGGCGTATGCCGGCCTGCCTATGAACATTTACCAGCTAATCACCATGCAATGTATGTTATTCTTTTTATTTTGCATTTGAACAATTAATATTGAGACCACGACCTGCATGATCAGAAATTGTAGCTCCGGCCCTGTGAAAGAAGTGCCGGTGCTGAGCACCTGAAAGCACCTGCTCAAATTTGGCAGAAAGAGGATAGAGTTACGAAGGGTGTAGTCTTCAAAAAGCGGGTCATCTTATACACAGGGGCGGCTCCTCTGCTAAGGTGGAGGAGCAGCACCCCACAACTCTTAGTGCAAAAAATATTTAAAATAAGTTATTATCATTTTTTTCCTTTGCTACAGGGCTGGGTTAGGGTGTGGGGGGCTGGGCTGCGGACGGAGCCTGGAGGAGTGGTGAGTGCACACTCTCACAGTAGGCATGACTGTTTGGCCGGCGGGCTTGCCCCAGCCAAAGCGTCAGGCACACTTAGAATGTTCCCCACCAGGCTGCATTACACAGCTTAGTGGGGAACATGCCCAGGCCCCAGTCCCCATCTGAGTACCGAACCACGGCGCTAAGACCAATCACAACGCTGAATTGCAACGTTATGATAGGATTAGGGGGAAGGAACGACGGAGAGACAGCGGCCGCGGAAAAAGGTAAGTGTTTTTTTTGTTTGTTTTTTCACTGCCCACCCCGCCACCCTGTTCCCTGCCAGCCGTCACTGCTTATACACAGTGGTGCTCGATTACTTTTCAGATTGGGAGTCCTGGCATCAATGTTACACCACTGAAGTCATGGGGATTGTGAAAAATCTAACCATCACGCAAGGAACAAGGTTAGCAAATGAGTCATGCCCATTCAGCAGAAGAGTGATAAGGGTTTGGTATGTAGGCGGTGGTGCATTTCGAGAACACATCTGCAAATAAATTGCTAACACATGGTATGGTAGTGTACTGTCATTTACTGACAGTACATTTTCCATTGAAATGGACACAAAATTTTCAGTGAAATGCAGCTTTGCTGATAGCGCTCAGGTTTTTACCGTTCGCACATCACCAGGGGCTAGATGTAGGTAATTCCCATTTACAGACTCTTAAATACCGAATTTTACCGATTCTGTATTTAAGAGTCTGTAAATGGGAAGGGGGCAGATGTAGGTAATTCCGAATTCAGGAATACCGATTCTGTAAGATTCGGTATTTACCGATTCGGTAAATACCGAATCGGTATTGCCCATTGATTCCTATGGGCCTTGAAGCCCATAGGAATCAATGGGCCATACCGATTCGGTATTTACCAAATCGGTAAATACCGAATCCTGCAAGGGTGCAGGGGGTGTCACTTTGACACCCTCTAGCACCCCAAGTACAGGCTTGTGTGACATGTGGCACACATACATGCCCTAAGGGCATGTCTGTGTGTCACATTGCACAGGTGTGCATGCACAGATGTGCATGCACACCTGAATTCGGTATTTTACCACACAATAGGATTGTGTGGTAAAATACCGACTCTTAAAGGCCTGTGGCACTGTAAACTGTGCCACCTACATTTGGAATTACAGAATCGGTATATTTACCGATTCGGTAATTTACCGAATCGGTAATTTTACCGATTCGGTAAATATACCGATTCTGTAATTTTCAGCCCCCTACATCTGAAAACCCTAATACCGGTCGGAAACGGCCGAAATCGGCCGTTTCCGACCGGTATTAGGGCTCCTACATCTGGCCCCAAGTGTCTTGATTTGTTTTGGTTCAATTAAAATCTTTGTTTCCATCACATTTCAGAATCTAAAAACAAATGTGATTCATTTGTGCTTTCCTAACTCCTGACATACTTCGAAATATTTTAACAGGTATTTAAAAGTCGTGTGTTAGAAAAAAACATAACATCCTACAGACTTTTTTTCCCAGTCTGTACACCAGCATGATTGTGGCATCGCCCCCTTTACAAAATTCAGTTAGAGAAAGAAAAGCAAACACAAATCTCCATGTTAAAAGAATAAGCAGCACTTTGTCATAAGACATTGCCTGTTATTTGACCTCTGTCTTTGGGCACACAGCAAGTACAACAAAGATAAAAATAAAATGTAAAGGCATGGCTATTGTACACCTACATAGCGCGGTTCGCCCCCTCATGATAAGGCGGTGTGACTGATAATCTCAGACCGGGGTGCTCCAGTTTTAAGCGCTTAAGTGCCCAGGGCTGAGTGTTTATCATGACGCTTCGTCACAGTGTGGTGTGGGATCAGCAATTCTCACTGACCCCATCACAGTCTGGGAGCAGGTAGGGACGCTCCTCCCCTGATTGGCTGGCCTACTGCAAGGAAGGCAATGAGAGGAAGTGACAGGATCATCATGTTGCCCAGCCCTTCCTGAAGCATCCAGATCCTTCTGGTGCCTTCTGGTTCCCCGACTACCACCTGCTGAACCTGCCTTCACCCAGTAAGTACTTTTTGTAAAATGTTTGGGTACATGCATGCATGTATGACTGTATGTGTATGTGCGCGCTGTGACTGGGTGTGTGTGTGTTTGTGCTTATGAAAGGTGGGCATTCTTGTATGTACAAGTATGTGCGCATACTTGTGAGTAGATGGGTGTGAGTAAGTATGAACGTAGATGAATGTATGTGTTGCGAGTGTGTGGCCGCATCACCACTACCTCACATTATGGGCCACCATAGTTAATACATTTGTTGGAGAGATGTGTTGTTTAGACGCACTTTTGATTCATCATAAAGTATCATTGCGGGTTAACGTGGCTGATGCAAAGAACTGCTTATTATTGTATAGCATGGATCGGTATTTTATGTAAATAGCTCAGTGCATTACTGTTTTTTTCACATAGGTCCTTTGTTACTTGAAGTTCACAAGTTACAATCTTAATATAGCACAGTGAGCTATGAATTGCCATCAAGGAGCTGTATACAAATTACAAGGCATAGGTTTAGAATCATAGTGCTTTTTTAATGATTTGTTATTCTAGGTTTGCTAAAAAGAGTTCCTTGAATAGTAATAAAGGCTTATTAGTACAGACAACTCCCAACCACTGTATTACATTTTAAATACTAACTTAAGGCCCAATCACAATGTCGGTCGGAAAGTCTATGACCACTAGTCGGAGGTTTTCTTTTTTTTATTTTTTTTTATTTTTTATAAAGACCTTTATTTAGCAGATCACATCAAACATTCCTCGCCTACAACCCATCGGGCCGGCCAACAGTGAAGACCCAATCAGTGTACATTAATTTTAAAACACAGCCCATACCGTCAACCCGGGGGTACGGCGGCGTTGCAGAGTGTACAACTGTGGGATCTCGAAGGATAATGAGGGATGAGGAAGGTCACATTTTCAAGTTTAACACATATAATAAGGTCGATGTGTGGAGGTTCCCCCGAAAAGGGAAACAAACAGAAAACACCCCCCCTTTAACTTGGTCGATTCGTTACATGACTATCAGGTTCAGAGCAGTTCAGGTGCATATACGGTACCTAAACGAGTACGAGTGCTAGGAGTCTGGCTGCAATGGGCTGCCCTACATTTCCAGTGAGCTGGACTGTGTGATCAGCGGGGGCTCACAGATGTTTCCCCTGTATTCGTTCCACCTGGACCATATTTCCACCCATTTGCGAGGACAGCCTCGTGAGACATACACCGTCTTCTCCTGCAGCATGCACCAGTCCATGTCACATTTCCAGTCTCTCAGTTTTGGCGGGTTGGGATCACCCCACAGCCTAGCAATGTTGCGTTTAGCCACCATCAGCCCAAGCGTGACCCAAAGCCTCCCTTTGTGTGACAGGTCCGTTGGTTCCCAAATGTTGAGCAGACATCCTTTGGCCTCTAGCCGTATTTCTACCTCCCACACCTCTTGCATGCAGCGAACCACTCTCCCCCAGTACATTTGCACTTTTTGACACCCCCAAACGATATGAAAGAAAGTACTCTCCGCACCACAACTCCTTCTGCAGAGTCCGTCCCCTTCTCTTCCCATTCTCTGCAACCTCGCACCTGAAATATAAATTCTGTGAAGTATCTTCAGTTGAATTAGGCGCAACCGGGCTGATATTGCCACCTCACGGGGAGATGCCAGAGCATAGGTCCACTCCTCCTCATCAATTTCTAGTCCATCTGCCATCCACTTCTCTTTTAAGGGAAGGAGTAGGTCGGGGGAGTTATTAAGTAATTTTTTGTATGTGAGGGATATAGCATGTTCTGGAATGAGGCCATCTAACAGCCTGTCTTCAAGAGGAGAGGATAGAGGCAGTGTAGTGTCTGGCGGAATGTTTGTCTGAAGTGAGTGTCGCAACTGTAAGTATCTAAAGTATTCGGTGTGCGCCAGTTCATACGTTGCCTGCATGTGATCGAATGTGTGGACACCTTTAGGGCCCCAGACGTCTTTAATTTGGGAGATCCCAATCAAGTCCCAATTCCGGAACCCTTTAGAATGACCCAGGTTGCCTAACGTGCCAGAAGCCCAGAGCGGCGTAGCCATGGTGAGGACCCCGGACCAGCCAAGTTTCTTCTGGGCTATGTACCATATCTGTACCGAATGCTGTGTAGGTCCAGTGAATTGATGTTTACCCATTTTGGAGTAGAGTGCGATTTCATAGTTTCCCCCCGGGAGTTGCAATCTGTCCATCCCATAGGCTGGATCATTGCCATCCCCGTAGGTACCCTGATTAATCGCCGAGAGATGGGCCGCCCAGTAGTACTTACAGATGTCGGGTAGGGCAATGCCTCCGTCGTACCACCCCAGTGTGAGTTTTTGCAAGGCAATACGGGGGGTGCCCGCACAGAGGAGGGTACGCTGAGCGGCTTCAATCGCTGTGAAGTAGGCGTTGGGCACCAGGTCAGGGTAATTTTGGAGGGCATATAGGAACCTAGGCAGCGCCATCATTTTGAATAAGGCAGCCCGGCCTAGCAGCGACAATGGCAGACCTTGCCAGGACTTGGCTTCTCGTTGGAGACGCTGAAGGGGAGGTAGTAGGTTACGCTCATAGGATAGGGCTTTGTCCGTGGAGATGAACACTCCCAGGTACTTGAAGCCTTCCTCAACAACCGTGATGGGACAAGTGTCAGGAAGCTTCGGGGGCCCCCCTCTGAGGACATAAAGATAGGATTTGCTCCAGTTGACTTTGAAGCCGGAATTGCGACCAAAGCTAGCGAAGATGTCGAGTGCAGCAATGATCGATCGTCGCGGCTTGGAGAGGTATAAAAGAATGTCGTCAGCGTATAGGGATATTTTATCTTCCCATCCCTCCGCCCACTCTATTCCGCGAAGGTAAACGTCCTGTCTAATCCAGGCAGCCAACGGTTCGAGGGAGAGGGCGAACAGGAGAGGAGAAAGGGGGCAGCCCTGCCTAGTACCCCGTTCTAAAGTGAAGATCTCCGACACCTTATCATTCACTAGGACCTGTGTCAGCGGTTCCGAATAAAGGAGACGAACCCACGACGTGAATCGGGGTCCGAAGCCCAGCTTACGCAGGACAGCGAACATGTACGGCCATTCTAGGGTGTCAAACGCCATAGTGGCATCCAGGGAGACCACCACCGCGTCCTCTGTCAGTCTATGGCGCTGGCCAAGCACCCCGTGTAGGCGTCGGATACTGAGGGCCGTATTCCGGTGTGGCATAAAACCCGACTGGTCAGGATGTACCAGCGTACTCAGTACTGGTTTGAGTCTATTGGCAAGTGCCTTTGCCAGTATTTTGGGCTCAGCGTTGAGGAGTGAGATCGGCCTATATGAGGCACAGTGTTCAACCGGCTTTCCCTCCTTTGGGATTGCCACTATAGTGGCAATTCGCTGGTCACGCGGCAGTATTCCCTCCTCTCTGCTTGTCTCAAACATGGCTTTAAGGTGCTTACTGACAGTATCCGGTTTAATCTTGTACAATTTTATCGGGAGGCCGTTGGGACCCAATGCTTTCCCAGGCCGGAGTTCCGTTATCGCGCGCCGTATTTCGGCCTCTGTGAGTGGGCTATCAATGGTCTCACGATCATCATCAGATAGACACGGCATTTGGATATCAGCAAGGAGGGCAATAGAATCTTCCTCCGGACGGTCAGATACCCTCGTATAGACCTGTTTATAGTGTCTAGCAAACTCATCAACTATCTCTCGAGGCTCTGTGAGAATCGCTCCGGATTGCGTATGAATTAATGGGACTACCTTCTTGGCTAGCTGTTTTTTATCTAACCAGGCGATGAGCTTTCCAGCTTTGTCGCCCTGATCGTACAACCTACCCATTCTATGTCTAGCCACCGTCTGGGCCTCCAGGGAGACCAGCTCTCTGTATTCTGCCAATTTGACCTGCCACTTATGCCTAACCATCCTGGCCCCTTTTTCGAGTGCCTCAGCCTCCAGTATAGCGAGGTCCGCCTCAACTGTAGTGACCTGACAGCGCCGTTCCCGTCTTTTACCTGCGATGGCTGAAAGCGCCTCCCCTCTTACCACCGTTTTAAATGCCTCCCAGACCGTGACAGGGGAGTCTACCGATCCCAAATTCTCTTCAAAGTAGTGTGAGATGGAGGTGTCAAGTTTCCCCCGCGTGTCCTCGTTTTTTAGGTGCCAGGGGTTTATCGGCGCTACACACCCCTCCCTCCTGGTTCCGAACGTTATGTGTGTGGTAACTGGTGAATGGTCCGAAATGCCCCTGGTCAAGAGTGTGGCCTCCCGTATTGTAGTGTGGTGCTGCAGGACGGTGAGGATGTAGTCAAGTCGTGAGAAGGTATGATGTGGCCCTGAGAAGAAGGTGAATTGGCTATTTGTGGGATGAAGGTGACGCCAAACGTCGGTGAGTCCAAAGGCCTCAAGAAAGTCAGCTAACCATTGTTGCCCTTGGGGAAGATCCCTGGCGGGCTGTCTATCCAGGAGTCCTGACACTATGGAATTGAAATCCCCGCCCAGGACTAACTGACCTTAGGGAAGGGAGAGCCGTAATTTGCCCAAGTCTGCAAAGGCTTGAGCCTGCAGGCCCGGCGGGATGTATGTCGAAAGCAGGTTAAGCGTGAACCCCTCCCATCGTCCTGTACCCACCGTGAAGCGGCCTTGTGGGTCTGCTTTAGTACTATCAATGTGGAAGGGCAGTGAGCGGCGCAAAAGTATCCCCACCCCCCTGGAACCTGAGGTGAAGCCAGAGTGCGAGGCGAGAGTATAGCCCCACCTGTTAAGGGCGTGACATGTGTTACCCAGTAGGTGAGTTTCTTGCAACATTACTATGTCCGGTTGGTGTCGTTTAATGAGTTGAAGGACTATAGTGCGCTTGAGTCTGTCCCCAAGTCCATTCACATTCCAGCTCATGATTCTCAAGCTCTTTTCCCAATGCCTAGCCATAACCATTGCTTTGTAAACCATTTCTACTTTGCACCACTGAACCATGAATGACATCATAGATAATCACTTCGTATGACCATAACAAACCCCCAACTCCCCGTCCCTCCCCGGATCCCCCCCAGTGGTCACCACCATCCCGGAACCCCCCCGACATGCTCTAACAGTGCAGACAGTGATATGCATATCCGACAGTTCCCTTGATCTCCTCCCTGCCTGGACCTCAACCATCCCGCCCACCTCTGCAAAAACAAACCCCCCCCTCCCTGCCCCCTGCTCCGTGGCTTTCAAACTACCCACCACCCCAATTAGCAGAGCGCCTGTCGCCCAACCCTGCCCCGGTGAAAAAACAGAGGAACTTCTAACTCGGGATACACGTGGCCAGCTCCGTCCCGGCCGCCCCCCGGCAGTGTCCCAGGTCCTTCAGTCCCTCAGGCCTTGGGTGTGTAAGTACAAAAAGGGAGCCCGGCCCTAGATCCCCGGGCAGGCCCCATTCCGCCCCTTCGGAGCGCCCAGGCATACAAACAAGCACACTTTATGCATTACTGTCCGGCTTCTTCCAAGTCCTGTGTGCGTCGTTTCATCGCGCTGTGTTTTCTCCGGGTGAGTCCCAACGGGGACTGTTAGATCTCGAGCGCCAGGATCGTTGACTTTGCCCCCCCGCCTCAGCTCCCTCTGTCGCCGATCCCGGAGATGGTTGTCCATCGTCTCTCCACTGTCCGCCATTTTGGAGAGGGCGGGCCACAGCCAACTTCGCGTCGATCCAGTCCTGTACTGTTGCTGGCGAGGTAAAGAAATGGGACCGGCCATCGTGCAGAACTTTTAGTTTTGCGGGAAAGAACATCATGTACCGAACTCCATGGTCTCGGAGCGCCGCCTTGACCCCTTGGAAGGACCGCCGTTCTTGTTGCACTTGCATCGTGAAGTCAGGGAAAAACCGTACCGTGGACCCCTCGTATTGTAGATCACCGTGTTGTCTGGAAGCCTGTAGTATCGCATCTCGGTCACGGTAGTTAAGGATTTTGGCGATAATTGTGCGCGGTGGGGCTCCAGGCTTAGGCTTGGGAATCGGAGCCCGGTGGGCCCTCTCTATAGTGAAAATCTTGGAAAGTCTCTTGGGCTTAAGGTGATGGAGTATCAGGTCTTCGAGGAAAAGCTCCATACTGTCATCCTCCAGGTCTTCCTCCACGCCCACCACGCGTATGTTGCTCCTTCGAGCCCTACCTTCCTGATCATCGAGCCGCAGTGCCATCTGTCGGTGCTGGTGGACCAGCTCGTCGACCCTGCTTGTGAGCTTCTTCTCCGAGTCCTGGAGGGCCTTAATGTCCACCTCATTGGCTTTCGATCGGTCCGCGGTCTTCCCCAAGTCGGTACGGAGCAGATTCACCTCGATGGTGATCTTGTCCATCTTTGTTTCTAGGTTAGTGCCAAGTGTCTGGATCGCGGCCATGATGGACGTCAGAGAGGGCTCCGCCTTCCCCACGACATCCCTCGTCTCTCCCCCAGGCTGTGTCTGGTTCTTAGGCACAGTATATTGGTCCAGTTTATTCGCTTGGGACACCGCACCCCCTTTAGGCTTCATGCTCGATCTGGTGCCTCTGGGGTCCGACGGTACGTCGCCCACCCTCTTCCTGACTGCCGCCAGTTCTGGTCCACTCCCCGCTCCAGCCGATCTCAGGCAGAGACAGAGACTCTGTCTCACAGCAGCCGCCGTCCAGGCGCTATAGTAGTGCGGGGCCCACTTCCAGGGGTGTGTCAGGGATTTCACGTCGCGATCCGATGCCTCCCAAGTCCGTTATTGCCTCCAGTCGGTCCTCCTGCCGTCAATTTCCTCCGGGGCCAGCCTCCTCCACAGCCGTGGGACGTGTCCGGCCCACAGGGGCCACCTGTATGCAGCAGTGAAGGGCAGCTATTCTGTGGAAGGCTGGGAGCAGCACAGGCCGGGCAATCTCACCCCAGCCCCCGCGGTTGACACGCTGTGCACGGCAGTCTCTCTTACCGCTTGGGTAGGCGAGCAGCAGAGGTCCCGGGTCTCCCGTGTTCAAAGGGCCTCGCTGGGCACCCTGCCACACGTCCTTGGCGTTCCGGCGTTTTCGCGCCGATGCTGAGGCCATGCCCCCCGCCTTCGCGCCTCACAGCCGCGGGCCACGGCAGGCCGCAGTCCGGGACCTCGAGTGGCCGACTCGGCCGTATGCGGGCTCCAGGGGTGGGACGTCGGGTCGCCGCTGTCAGTCGCGGTCGGAATCCGGGGCCTCCGAGGGTCCGTTCAGCCCGGAGATCTCACCGAGGAGTCACCGCACCTGAGGGAGCTGGGGGCCGCCTTCAGAGAGCCTCCCAGACAGGATTTAGAGCGGAGTTTTAAGGGGACACTGACGGTCCCGGCGGAGCTGGGGATTCAGGCGGCCATTTCCATCGGCGCCTGGCCACGCCCCCCCAGTCGGAGGTTTTCTGACCGACATTGTAGGATTAAAGTCTGTCAGCCATATTATGATGACAGCGGTCATAGTTTTAATCAGCAGGGGAATCTGACGTGGTTCCGACGGGCTCAAAGAGCCCGTGGGCCAGTCGAAAAGGCCATATAATCTCTTAAGGATGGCGTTTCCGCCATCGTATTATGATGAAAAAAGAACAATTGATGTAAAGAATGTGAACAATGTCAAACATTCACCCCAATACAGACATCTTGGCCTAAATCCATAGTTTTTTTACTAACCATGCCATTCCAGTTTAAACCCAGCCATATGCAAATCAGTCTTGACCCTGTTCCCCACGGCAAAAGTTCAGCCCGAACTGCCAGTCCAGGGGCCAGATGTAGGTAAATCATATTTACCGACTCTTAAATACCGAATTTTACCGATTCGGTATTTAAGAGTCGGTAAATATGAAGGGGGGAGATGTAGGTATTTCCAGATGTGGAAATACCGATTCGTTAAAATTAGGTATTTACCGATTCTGTAATTACAGAATCGGTATTTCCCATTGATTCCTATGGGCTTTGAAGCCCATAGAAATCAATGGGAAATACCGATTCTGTAATTACAGAATGGGTAAATACCGATTTTAGCAAGGGTGCAGGGGGTGTCACTTTGACACCCTCTGGCACCCCAAAAATTGACATGTGCGCCATGTGGCACACAGACATGCCCTAAGGGCATGTCTGTCTGTCACATGGCATAGGTGTGCATGCACACATGTGCATGCACACCTGAATTCGGTATTTTACCACACAATAGCATTGTGTGGTAAAATACCGAATTTGTAGGGCCTTTGGGACTCTGAAGAGTCCCACCTACATCTGAGATTTCCCGAATCGGTAAAAATACCGATTCGGTATTTTACAGAATCAGTAAATTTACCGAATCGGTAAATTTACCGATTCTGTAAAAAAGTGCTCCTACATACCGAAAACCCATTTACCGGTCGGTAAATGGCTCCTACATCTGGCCCCTGGTCCTTCCTGGACTGGAAACAAGCATCCTGGAACCGGTTTCAGGGTTTCAACCCTCATTGGTCAGGATAGCTTGAATCCAGTGGCATGGAGAGCATGGGACCTATGTCTGGGCATACCCTTCCCACTCAGTGTGACAAATGCAAAAAGAGCAATTGATGGACAGAATGTTGAACAATGTCAAACTTTCACCCCAGTACAGACATCTGGCCTAAATTCATCGTTTTTTTGCTCTCCGTCCCATTCCAGTTTAAACCCAGCCATATGCAAATCAGTCTGACCCTGTTCCCCATGGGAAAAGTCCAGCCAGACCTGCCTGTCCAGGTCTTCCCTGGACCGGAAACAAGCATTCTGTGACCATTTTGGGGGTTTCACCCCTCATCAGCCATTCTAGTTTGACTCCAGTGCATGGAGAGCGTGGGACACACGTCTGGGCATATCCGTCCCACTTGGGGTGACAAATGCAAAAATAACAATTGATGGACAGAATGTTGAACAATGTCAAACATTCACCCCAGTACAGAAATATGGGCTTAAATCCACTGGGTATGCTCAGACTTTGGCCCAAGCTCACTGCCACTGGATTCAAGCTAACCTGGCTGATGAGGGGTGAAACCCCAAAAACGGTCCTAGGATGCTTATTTCCGGTTTAGGGAGGACCTGTTTGGCGTTTCATGCTTGAATGTTGCACAAAAATGGAATCCCAAAATTGGTTTCCGATTCCATTTTTGTGCACCAAATGTTTGGAGGGCGACCTAGTCTCCTATTCCTCCTTCTCCCCCGGTCTTATATCCATGCTTGAATGTTCCCATGAGGAACATGGTCAAGACTCATTTGCATATGGTTGAGTCTGAACTGGGGTCGCTTGGTGAGCAAAAGAATGATGGATTTAACCCAGATCTCTTGACTGGAGGTGAATGTTCTGATTTGGTCTGCGTTCGGTCCATCCATTGTGTGTCTTTTGAAGTCAGGATTATGATGTCGGTTTCTGACCGCCAATCCATGTTGGGCTTTCTGACCTGGATTGGCTGTCGGAAACTGACTTTGGGGACCCCTAGCGGAGCCGCTAGCCATCTGAATCTGGCTCTAGGGGGCACCTACGGTGCCACCCGGAACATCCTCACACCTCACTGTGCCTACCACACAGTGCAGGGAGATTTGAAAACATCCATTTTTCTATGGGAGCTTACGCTGTAGGCGTTTTCCGCCCGCTGCACAAGCTCTCATAAGAAAATGGAGGGGTCAGACAGCACTGTGTGCGAATGCATCCAAATGATGCGGTCGGAACCACCGATCTGAGGTCGGTCAGTTCCCATATCGCAATGGTGTCGGGCAGACGTGAGTCCGCCCGATACGTAATCAGAGCCTTTGTGTTCCTACAGATGAAATACTATCATAACATATATTGATTACCAGTATGAATTCTATGTGGCTCAGAAACCCTGCAATCCTCATTGTCTTATTTAACATTTCCTATAGATTGATTTACACACTTTTATGATTTACTGTCTGGTATTATGTGTGTGACGTAAAGCACTCTGACACCCTACATTGGAATAAGTAAAGCTATAAAATAAATTAAATGTACAAAATAAATTAGGAAGTTCTATTTAAATTGTTATTACAGTAGTTACTCACACAGATTCATCTGATATTCTTAAAGTGCATGAATATCGCTTACATCTAGGTGTTAGGTTTCAGATAGCTCCCAGAGAGGATGGAACTCCAACATACAGAGGGATGATGTTCCTTTATGTGAGGTCTTTGTGGTGGGCCCGGATGAGAGTGAAAACAAGAATCCCTCTCACATACCCTACATGTTGCTGCTCTGAATGAAAAACAGACAATGTGGAGGTGCTGCTAATTGTGTCCCATGTCGGCAAATTAGACTGGGGAAATTTCAGCTCATTCCACTGGGTTCGGCATGAATATGGCTCAATAACAACTGCCATAATTTCCTGCATTGCTTGTAGGTGAATTGTGCTGGTATTTCAGCATGTGCACACGCCTATCGTGTGTAAGGTGTCCTTTGACATGCCTCAGTACAGGAATTGCTATATGAGGTACTTAGCAGGCTACATCATATGCATAGGTTATTAGCCAGAGATGTTGGTCTTTGTCCTGTTGCACAGGCTGATGCTTTGATATGGGCACGGTCATAGATAAGGCAGGTGCAGGACTTTTCCTCTCTTTACAGGAGGCTTTGTGTGTGTCTACTAATGGCCATCAGTAACTTGCCAGACCTGGGGGTCCTGTTTTACCATACATTCAATGTGTGCCAGTAACTTGCATTGGCAACACATTTTATCAGTGCCTAGATAGCATGCATTTGTAGCGTGCGCTGTACAATGATTGCTATTCTTACTTTTTATGTCTGCCGTTAACCAAGACCTTTAGATTTTACTAAAATTATATGTATAATAATCTTACTTTAAGGGGGTTTCAGCCAGCTCTCTTCATCCATTGGTTTGTTGTTTTGTCAATCACAATTTCCATCTGCCCACTACAGCATACAGCATGGGGTTATAGGTCAGCCTGCTTAGGCCACTGGCTATCTTCACTTTGAGTGAACGCATTTTGCTTTCTCACAATGAGCACATCCTAACACAAGATAGTTTCCTTCAGTGCCAATGTTTTTGTTTTTACGTTTATTCGGAACTCATTTTAACCAATGGTTCTTTAACAAAACATTATTTGCCCAGGAGAAAAAGCAGACTATATCGTGTTTAATTTGCAGCAGTTGTAAAACTTCCTTAACAATTGGCTTTTTTAGGTCTCTGTTATAAAATATCTTTCTTTCTTTCTTTTTTTCTTTCTTTCTTTTTTCTTTCCTTTCTTTCTTTCTTTCTTTCTCCCCTTCTATCTTTGTTTCATGCGTTTCTTTCTCTTTCCTTGCTTCTTTCTTTCTCGTTTTTTTCTGTCCTTCTTTCTTCAAGGCAAGAGGCTGGTAGCCAATGGCATAACTATATGTGTTTTAGGTCTATGTTAACCAAGACCTTTTGACTTTACCACTCTTCTTTCTTTCTTTCTTTCTTTGTTTCTTTGTTTCTTTCTTGCTCTCTTTGCCCTTTTACTTCCGTTGATACACGTTAAGTCTTTTTTAGTCTGTAAGCACTATTTTCTTTAATGAGTTTCTCCTACTGCAGGCACGACATGCTTTCCTGCAACATTCAGGGGCATATGCTTAAGGAGCTATCGCCGAGTTAACGGCACTTTATCTCAGCCAAAGGCGCGATAAATATATCACCCAATTCACAAGCTGGTGCTAACAGCCCATAGCCCATTGCACCAGTTTACCTGAGATAGCAGCCGTAAAAACATCGCCACAGATGATCCCCGCAACTATCGCTAATGAGATGTAGAGTAGGCGTTCCCATGCCAAAAGCCCCGACGACACCACTCCGCAACATTCTCAACGACCAGCCAGATCGGCGAAAAGACCACAAAACATGCGATAAGGCGCATTAGCAGCAGGAAATTAACACCTGCTCTGACCTGGTGCAAAGTCAAACCACAGCCTGCACCCAGAGTCACACCTGAAGGGCAACAGATGCCATGGAGCCACTGATAATGCAACTGAGAGTCCCAACAGGGCCACAATACCCACCGCCACCATCCCCAGGACCCCCTCCCTGGGACCCTTCCTGGGACCTCTCCCCCCTGGCTAACAATATGCCACATCAACTACACGGAATCATGTACCAAATTATCTGCCTGATGTCGCACAATCACATTTGGTGGCATGCATGTGTCGTCGCAAAAATGAGCAACAAACATTCACCTTCAAATTAACAAATGAAAATGTATTCAAATAAACACAGAACAGAAATAAATACACATAGCGGCTACCCTCAGGACAATCCGTAGGTCACAGCCTGCCAGACAAAAATCATGATGAGAAGGTGTGTTTTGAGCACATCAAAGGACAGAGAGAGAGCGAAGGAGAGAGAGAAAGAGAGGGAGCAAGAGATAGACGGACAGAGAGGGGGAGCGAGAGATAGATGGACAGAGAGGGGGAGCGAGAGAAAGACGGACAGAGAGAGGGAGCAAGAGATAAACAGACAGAGAGGGGGAGAGAGACACAGATGGCAGAGGAGATGGACAGGGAGAGAGTGCCGACAATGCGCACCCAGGCCACACTGCTCACCTGCTGCCACCGGTGTGTCTCCAACCACATGCCGGTATGTAGTGCAGTTTACCAGGTCTCTCATCTGAAACAGATCCGTATTCTGAAATAGAGTCCAGAAATATGAATGTCATGGACCCTCTATGATTGGGTATCGTGGTGCGGATGCCATCATGTCACCCCTGGACCGGCGGAATGTGATGTTGCAGACCCCTGGGCACCCATGCCTACATACACACCACACAGATACACCCCGCAGGAGGTTAGAAATGGCATCGAGCACGTGCTCCCGACCCTTTTTATTGGCAGGGTCACATGTACTGTGCCGCGTGTGCTGGATGGGTGTGGTGTGGGTGTAAGCCAGCCGTGAGGGAGTGGCTGCGGCATGCTGACAACTAGACCTCTAATCAGTAGATTACTACAGGGCAGACCTGGGACATGTAGCGTTGTCCCCCCTGTGAGCGTAAGCAGAGTGGGCTGGCCTGGCGTATGCCAGTCCAGCGTAAGGGTTTGAACAATGAACCCGGGGCTCTGTGTGTGGTTCCATACTGGGCTGGACAAGGAAGTAACTAATGGGTGTGTCCCTGTTGTTGGGTCTGCGCAACCCGGACCGCAATGGGCAATGTGTCACCCTGTGACCCAAGTCTAACGACATGAGCCACATGAACGTAACACGAATTCACCGACCCTACATTCATCCATACTCCCACACTGAAAATAGCATAGACACAACACATCTGTGTGATTAGGAATGTTTAATGCACATTCAGTGGAGTGCTGCATCTGGAGCAATACAGGGCCGTGTAAACCCCACATGATGATGTTGGCCCGTGGAGGGCCAGCCAGAGTCCTTCAGGGAATGACAAGTCCAAAGTTCAGTCCGCAGTCTGATTGCTGTGTCATTGGCGATCAAACAGTATATGGCAGTCCATGTCGAGGTCCAAGGTGAGTTTCTCAGGGTGCATTGGGGACAGTGGAAGGTGATGATGCCGAGGGCAGAACCAAGCAGAAACAGGCCATATGGCGGAGATGAATGCTACTGCGTCCTTCTTACCATGAAGGCGGTTTCATCCGCATCTTCGTCCTATGCTGTTTCATGTGCCTCACGTGTGGGTGGTGGTGCCCTTTCTCCAGCACTTTGTGGCAGTGACACCTCAGGGGCCGGAGGTGGAATGTCTGGCGCACTGTGTGGCACTGCCGCTTCAGGGGGCAGAGATGTGGATGTAGTGGTAGCAGAAGCATGCATCAGCGCCAGGCCTTGTGGCAGCAATGGCATGAGGATGGGTTTGAGGTCAGTGAGGAACCCAGCTACTACTCGCTGTTGTGCGCACATGTCAGCCGCTCTTTCCGCATTTGCCCGCTCAATGGTCGCCATTAACCTCCGCATGTTTCCCAACTCCCGTGTGACATCGCTAGAGCAACTCTGACAGGACAGTTGTTCTATTCTGAGTCAGGGCTCCAGCAATGTCAGCCATTGTCCATTGGAGAGCATGGAGCAGAGTGTGGGTGTCTGTTAGGGACCGTGAGTGGTCCCTGATGGGACTTAGATACCCACGTATGGCATCTAGTATGTCCGCCATGTGGTCAAAGCCCACCGCACCTGTTCAGACAGCTGCTCCTGGCACCCCAACACACGGTGTTGGAAGGCCATGTGTTCTTTGTAGGTGCCCTGGGAGGCAGCCGTGGTGGAGGGTGCTGCCTGCTGTGTGGTCTGTGCAGGGGGTGGGTCTCCTCATTGCAGCTGGGCTGCCCTGCTTCTCGAGGTGGGCTGCAGAGGCTGTCAATGAACTCTTGGAGGGCATAAGAGTCAAAGCCGTGGCGGCATCTTCGTCCTCAGAGAAGAGAGGGTCAGGCTGCTCTGCAGAAGGTGTTGATTCTCCCTCTGCAATGTGAAGAGGAGATGTAGTTTAACAATGTGTTCACATGTATGTTGTCACATTGTACATGTTTACATACAGACTGCATGACTGTGTACATTGTGACTGTTTGGGAGGAGCTGCCTATTTGATGGGGGTTCTGGTTCTCCTCCGTACTTACTCCGGCGACATCCATTGTGCTTCGCTGTTGTTTGGCATTTGTTTGTCTGTTTTTTTTCTGCTTTTATTGTGATTTTCCCGCCTGACGCGTGTGAATTGCAAGCTTTCACTGATTTTTGTATCGCGATTGGCCTCGTCACAGCTTTTTTTGCTTTTGTGTTTTGCATTTTTGCCGTTGATTTTAACGCGGACATTTTACGCGTTATCTGGAGACTATCGCATGGTACCACAGTGTTGTGAATACTTGGTTAACACGGCGCAATTTTCCCGCAATAGACTGCGATGTTGAGAGTTGCTTTAAGTTACTCTTGCGATGATTATCACACGCTCTTGGGAATATGCTCCTCAGTGCGCCACACATGCTTTCACTTTTCAAACAGCTGGGTGCTCCTTTGAATAGGTCTTGCATTTATAAGAGTTTGAGCTATTGGCATTGTAATGACAATGCCTTTTATATATGTGTTAATTAAAAAACAGATACATAAAAGGCATTGTCATTTACAAAGCCAATAGCTTAAACTCTGGCAAATGTGAGATCTATTGCCTTGCAAATGTTTATTTAGGTCTTTTGCATTTTGCGATGCAGTGCGCGCTGCGAAATTCGTTTTATTATTTAAATTGTTTACTTACCTGTAATTATCCATATGCCGGTTTTTAGCCCTCTCCACCCTGCCCCTCCCCCTCCCTGCCTCCCTGCCCCACCGTAACTCCCTCCATGGCCCGCGGCTGAATAGCTTTATTGTCTATCTAAACTAGATGCCCCTAATTTGTTGGCTTTCTCTCAATTCTTGTATTTGTCTTACTACTGCAGAATTTTTTCTTTACCATTGTTTTGAATGGATCAATTGTGTCCTTCCACTGCTAATCTCAGGGGACTATTTTTAGGTCTTGTTTAACGAATGACCGTTTGTTTTTACTAAAATTAAATCCATAACATAATTACTTTTAGGAGCTTTCAGCCAGCCCTCTTCATCCACTGGTCTGTTGTGTCAGTGATATTTTTCTTCTGCCCACTACAGCACAGACCATTGGGAAAGTGATCACCTACTTCAGCCACCAACTAACTTCACTGCGAGTGATGGCATTCTGCTGTTTCCAAAGACACAAGGCAAAAAGCACAGCCGCGGGCCGTGGAGGGAGTTACGGTGGGGCAGGGAGGCGGGGAGGGGGAGGGGCAGGGTGGAGAGGGCTAAAAACCGGCATATGGATAATTACAGGTAAGTAAACAATTCAAATAATAAAACAATTTTCGTAGCGCGCATCTCCACCCTGCCCCTCCCCCTCCCCGCCTCCCTGCCCCACCGTAACTCCCTCCATGGCCCGCAGCTGAAAAAGCAGTTCCCTTCAGTACTGTGGGCTTCTATGGCAAAGTGTCCTTTGAACGACCAAAAATATTTTTGCTTTGAGACACTGTTTATTTTTTCTTTTATATTGGTGAGGGCTTTTCAGCTACTCAAAAATAAAGTTTTACAAAAACAATGATTAACTAAAAGCACTGGCATAGCCAAAAAACTGTCAGCCAATGCCAGACCTAGTGGCTTTGCCAATGCTGGTTTCATTTGTTTTTTAGCTTTCAATGTGAGCACACGGTTTTCCCCTTTTTTTACATTTTTTTTTTTTATTAAAATACATTTGAAACTTGAAACAGCAATTTTGAAATAATATGGCAAAATAGCCACCAGGCCACCAAAATAAGCACACGGTTCAGCAAGCATCAATGGGGATCTTGGAATGGTAGTTTTTTTTTAATCGGAAAAAACATTCCAAGATTAAATCAGCATGTGTGCAGTAGCATCTGGCAGGGGATGGGGTGGCAGGGTGGTGTGGGGAGGTAAGGGGATGGGAATACAAAAGAAAAAAGCATTTACCTCCTCTTGTCTCATTCGCCGGTGAGTCCCGGAAGCAGGAAATGCACAGGCTCCCCTTAGCCAATCCCAACGCTGCAATGCAGCATTGGGATTGGTCTGAGCACTGTGGTTTGGTTCTCAAATGGGGAAAGGGAGTCTGTGCATGTTCCTCACCAGGCGGTGACAACCTGGTGGGGAACATGCAAAGTGTGCATGACTGTTTGGTTGGAACAAAATGGCAGGCCAAAACATCTTACGCACATGGAGTGTGCAAACCACTCCTCCCCCTGTGCCACCAGCCCCACCCCTCCCTAACTGAGCATCAAACCTACCAAGAATAAAATGATAAAAACAATGTCATTATCATTTTATTTTTCCTGCTTTTAGAGCACAAGGCCCAGGCAAAATTTCTATTACACTGGCGTAATCTCCTGTAGTTTTGGTAATGTTGTTGCTCTGAAATTATGCGGTTATGCCACATTATGTAATTATACCCTGTTCATGGCAAAAATGTAGTGGGAAAGCACAGGAGCAACACGAACGACCAGGATTACGAGTAGCTGCTACTGGCGACAAGTGTTTTGAGCAATTTTTTATCACAAAATCCAACCTCAAGTTCACAATGGCTGGAAGGCTGAATTGTACGCTAAAATATTGTGCTTGCGCTAAAACATAGTGCCAAGAGCCACGTTTGCATTTCAAGTATTTACACAAAATGTTGCCGAATTTTGTAGAAATTTTGTGTAATTACACAAATGAAAATTACGTGAATTTTGCACACCCCTGAGGTTCATCACAAACCAGCAGCTATTTTGGAAGTCTTGTTTTTTCATAATGCCAAGAGGTACTGGTATAGCCAAAAGCTAAGCCTTTTAAATGTGAGACCTATTGACTTTGCAAATACGTATTCCTTTAACAAGCTGCATAAAGGGGTTGGGCAAGGGCCCTGGCTAGCCTCTGGAATGTCTTTTAGTTGATCAACAGAGCCCAGGCTTGAGCGTGCCCAGGAATCATCTTGTCTATAGCACTGACGACGTCCAGGGTTTCTCTTTTGGTGCTGCTGAGGCCCTGAACACTCTGGGGTCAAACTTAGTTTTCGAAACACACATTGTTGGTTTGGCTTCCAGTTTTATCTGGTAACTTTGTGCCCCTATCTGAAATTACCGGTTAGTGTTTTAATCAGTGCAGCCTTGTTATTTTAACATCGCCATGGAAACGTTTTTTATTGCATTTCAAAATTTGGCAATGCGGCAACATGGTTATACAGATTATGAAACAGCCAGAGAGTTTCAGGTATAAAATTTACAGCAACAAAAGGGCCTTAGCCTTAGTCCCAGTTGCAGAGGCAGGTGCAGAGCGCAACAAGGGATGTGCCGATCAAATTATTGTTGGCACTACTGAACCTTGTCCATAGTCCATGCAAATACGAGCCGCTAATGAGATCAACTTGAAACAACATACCATGCCTGATTCCTGGAGAGGCCTGGAAACTACAGAATGATCATCCAAAGGGATATTTCAGGAAACATTTTTGCTAAAGATCTAGGGGCTTATTTAAAAGCCCCTTGCGCCGCCGGTGCGTCACTTTTTAATCACATAAAACTTGAGAGTCTGGGGGGCATATTTACTAACAACTAACGCAAAGCAATGCAGCAAGCATCTTGCTGCCCTGCGTTGTGTGACAGGGAGAGGGCTGGGGCCTAATTTATGAGGCTATGCGTCACTTTTACGCCGCTGGTGCGTCACTTTTTGTGACGCACCAGTGGCGTAAAAAATGCGCCTTGATGTGCCATATTTACAAAGTGACGCATCTAAGTAGATGCGTCACTTTGTAAACCCCTGCGCACATTATACCTGCGCCAGGTATAATGTATGCAAGGGGGGCGTATTGACGCAAGAAAGGGTCATAGAAGTGACGCAGTGAAATCTATGTGATTTCACTGTGCCACTTCTAGGACACAAATGCGTCGATTTCTTACTCCTACCTCACAGCAGGCGTAAGACTGACGCAGGCCCTTTCACATGGGGCTTGCCCCATGTGTAAGGATACATTACTTTTATGACACACTCCATTAATGCGCCACTTTTGCGCCATACAGATACGTCAGAAATACTGACGTATCTATAACTCCTTGCGACATGACGCGTCATACTGTAAATATGACGCATCATTGGTGTCGCAAGGAGGGCGCAGTGAAAAGTGACGCATCGCTGTTTTCACGCAGCAATGCGCCACTTTTCATAAATGAGGCCCCAGGAGTGTGCCATATTTATAAAGATATGAGGCATTCTTGCCCTCTCCCTGCTCTGGCGCACTTAGTGCAGCCTAGCGCCAAAGCAGGCACACTTACGCCGTAGTGCAAGAGTGCCTGTGGGACAGCCAGGATGGTTTTTTGCAGGAAGAGGCGCTTTCCTGCACAAAAAACAATACTCTGAGGCTTTTTCCTATTTCTATGTGTGCTGCAGAATGTAGAACATGTAGAAAGATGAACAAACGGGGAGAAATAAACATTTGCTCCTCATTACGCCTCCCCTGGGAATGTATAGCATTTTTATACATTCCTAGGGGACGCTCTGCTGAACCGCTTGCTTTGGACCCACCGGGAGTTCCTTTTCTGCATCTACTTCTTGCGGAACCCGCTCCGCGGGTCCCGCTGCGCCAGGAGTGCCGCCTGCAGTCTGAACCAGCGGAATCTACGTGGGAGGCTGAACCTTCGGGGCTGCGAGCGTGCGTGTGTGCTCCACTGGGACTGCATATCCCAGGAGCGCCCGCCTGCCTGACTCGCCACACCTGGGCCGCTCTCCCCGACCCCTCCCACCACTTGACCGAGCCCTTAACCACAGAGCTCGCAGTACAGGCGAGCGGGACGCTCTGCTGAACCGCTTGCTTTGGACCCACCGGGAGTTCCTTTTCTGCATCTACTTCTTGCGGAACCCGCTCCGCGGGTCCCGCTGCGCCAGGAGTGCCGCCTGCAGTCTGAACCAGCGGAATCTACGTGGGAGGCTGAACCTTCGGGGCTGCGAGCGTGCGTGTGTGCTCCACTGGGACTGCATATCCCAGGAGCGCCCGCCTGCCTGACTCGCCACACCTGGGCCGCTCTCCCCGACCCCTCCCACCACTTGACCGAGCCCTTAACCACAGAGCTCGCAGTACAGGCGAGCGGGACGCTCTGCTGAACCGCTTGCTTTGGACCCACCGGGAGTTCCTTTTCTGCATCTACTTCTTGCGGAACCCGCTCCGCGGGTCCCGCTGCGCCAGGAGTGCCGCCTGCAGTCTGAACCAGCGGAATCTACGTGGGAGGCTGAACCTTCGGGGCTGCGAGCGTGCGTGTGTGCTCCACTGGGACTGCATATCCCAGGAGCGCCCGCCTGCCTGACTCGCCACACCTGGGCCGCTCTCCCCGACCCCTCCCACCACTTGACCGAGCCCTTAACCACAGAGCTCGCAGTACAGGCGAGCGGGACGCTCTGCTGAACCGCTTGCTTTGGACCCACCGGGAGTTCCTTTTCTGCATCTACTTCTTGCGGAACCCGCTCCGCGGGTCCCGCTGCGCCAGGAGTGCCGCCTGCAGTCTGAACCAGCGGAATCTACGTGGGAGGCTGAACCTTCGGGGCTGCGAGCGTGCGTGTGTGCTCCACTGGGACTGCATATCCCAGGAGCGCCCGCCTGCCTGACTCGCCACACCTGGGCCGCTCTCCCCGACCCCTCCCACCACCTGACCTACGTAGTTGAACTCCATTTAAGGCACCTGGCACCCCCGCTGCGCGGGAGCGCGCGGGAGCGACCGGGAGAAGCCCGGGACAAGGGCGGGACCGTCCAAGGCCGTCACAGGCCGGAGCAGGCCGGGCTGGGCCTACCCTCTTGGTGTTCCATATTGTACAGGTACTTACAGGTTATATAATTTTGTTGCACTCGTTTTTGGTGACATTACTGACTGACCCTCCTGGAGTTTAACCATGCCTTCACCAACAAAGGAGAGTACCCCTCAGAAGCCGGGTGGAGTGAAAAATGGGACTCTTGAAAATTACTTTACCCGGGCTGTGGGGGAGGTGGATAAAGAGGGAAATTTGTCAAGGCTAAGGGCGGAACGGAGACGATCAGTGGACAATTTGAAAAACACCCCCATGGGAGATCTATCCATTACTTTAAGGGAGGAGTCAACTCGTATTGAGGATGTTCCACTCTTGTTAAGGGAAGGGACGAACACCTCCCCAATTGAAATCACTAGCAGTGCTCCACCTAATAGTATTAGTCCCGTTAGGGGGGTTACAGTTTTAATGCCACAATCGCCCACAACCCGTAACGACAGACATTCCAAATTGAAAGCAGCCACCACACAAGCAATCCCAGGACCCCCCCCCAAAAAACGTAGGAGAAGGGCTAAGGGAGCACAGGGTGGTAGTAAACCCAAGACTCTACACTCAGACTTCGGGAAATCCTTAAAACATCAGGTACCCACAGTAAAACCATTGGTAGAGTTACATTCTAAACCCAATGCGCAGGAAGTTATAGCTCCCGCCTTGAGTATAGATGTAGGAGCTAGTAGTGATATAGTCCCCCTCTCTGTTGTACCACTGGGAAACTTGGAATTTCTCTTAAGGTCTCTGTTACTCCCGATCAGCGAAAGCGTAAAAAAGATCGAGATTAGATTAACCATACTGGAGGCCACATTGGGAAGCCTGAAAAACCGCAGTGGTCGACAGGATAGTGACTTAACAGCCATCACTAGCCCTGTAGCCTCGCAAGGGTTAAAACACAGGGCGGTTAATCCAACGCCAATTCCACCTCAGGACGCAAACGGGGTAGTCCCCCAAAAACCACTAAACCCAAACCCTGTAACCACCAATGCACTCTATGCCAACACACCTAAACCTCCCCCTGTATTAGTATCTCAGGCACACACGACAGAAAATAACATCCCGGTCAACCAAAAAATGCCCCCGGTAAGACCTCGTCGTCCTAACCTACCACCTGAGACTAACGACTTTACAGTAGTTATGGCAGGGGTCCCTCAACTTGATGAAGGGGAAATAGAGGATTTTTGTACTTTAAAAACTAGGGTCATTAAGTGGTTAAACAGAAACAGACCTCTCCCGAGACATCTTAACAATGAGATTATAATGGTAAGAAGGGTCCCATGGGTGGGGAGAAGGCAGAAATCGATCACGGGGGACTGTATTTTGGTAAGCTTTAGGGACAAGGGCACGGTGTCGCACATTTGTCAAGGGGGAAACATATCAAGGGAATCTACCATCCATACCCTCCGTGTGTCTTTCTTCTTCCCAAGTACCCCAGGCCTACAACATCCACCCCAACGACATGATGGATGGGAGAGAGTGGGAAGTAGAGGGCGCCATCAGGCTTCTCATCCCTGGCCACTTTTGGGTAGAACGGCATCATTCCTCCCAATTTACAACCGGTTTAATTGCTTAAATAGTCTAGAGGGGGTGGATTGACAAATAGATAAGGCCCCTAAGGAGTCCGCAGAAAAGGGCACCCAACCAGAAACATTAGTGGTGCAAAGACACTTGGCCCTGCAAACCCAACTAGGTAGGGCGGAGGATTCTATGTCTGTAATCAACGAAGAACTAATACATACTCAGATACCATCTGTAGCTCCATTAGGGGAGGTGGAACAGACTCCATGTCGGTTTCTTAGCTGGAACGTGGCAGGGACTAGAGCCAAAAGACTAGATCCCACATGGATAGACTTCATAGCCAGTAACCACGTAATTGCCCTACAAGAAACATGGGACACCGCACCAACTTTCTGGCTGGATGGGTTCACAAGTTTTACTATCCCAGCAACTCCAAGTAGCGCAGGAAGAGCTAAGGGTGGACTAGTGCTCCTCTTCTCGCTTAAACTGGCAGGGATGTTTAAACAATTAGAGTCTGGGTCCCCAAATATCTTAATGGTAGAATGGACTATCTCACCAGGGCGGGTCTTAGTGGTTTCAAATTTTTATAATTCCTGGGCTAGACTAACAGATACAGCCCATGTGGATCATCTGGAAAATGTTCTTATTGATTATAGTCACAAATCTTGCACTAATTTCGATTTTTTAATCCTAGGTGATTTTAACATCCAAAAATGTGTTTTAAAATGCAATTTAGGCAACTTAGATGGTCAAACGGAAAATGGCAATTTGCACTTTGCTCACACCAAAGCGGGGGAGGCGCTGGAATTTCTCCTTGCTAGCCTTAATATGTCTGAACCCCTTAGCACTGGTAGTGACGAATCACCTCCCACTTACAAAGGGTCTGAAAGTGGGTCTGTGATAGATTTTATTTTCGTTTCTCAGGGCTTAACCTCTAAGATGGGGATTTACGAGGTAACTGCCTCTCCACATAGTGATCACAACCCAGTCTCTGTACAGGTTCATTGGAGTGACTTATGGAGCAAACACCTGGGTCTTCCCAGGGCTTGCACATCGACGGTGCCCAGTGACCAGGGCAGACGGCTCAAGTGGGGTAAGGTGGTTCAGGAAACCTTTATGGCTTCCCTGTGCCCAAAGATAGAGGAACCCATGCGTATTTGTTTAGACCAAAATGCCTCCAATGAAGAGATTGTTTCAGCTTTTAATTTAATCTGCTCACAAACGGCTGAAGAACTAACAGTTCCCAATTCCAATCTGCCACCCAAGCCATTTAAATGGTTTGACAGAAACTGCTCTAAAGCCCATAAAGAACTGAAAAATGCCCTTAAAATAAAGCCGAGGGATAAAACTTTAATCTCTAAATTAAGGCGAGAGTATAAACTGGTTGTTAAAAATAGAAAAAATATAATTAAAAAGAATGCCTGGAATGATTTGCTTGACGTGGATATACTACGGAATAGTAAAAGATTCTGGGACATCATAAACAACCAATTCTTCTCTGGGGAGATCAACACAATCTCCGACTGTATTATCAGTGATGAGAAATGGGTTGATCACTTTAAAAATATATATGGCGGTAATGACCCTGTGAATGGAAATGAGACAGGACTGACCAGGGGTTTAGTGGCAGTAGAATTTAACGAGGAGGAGGTATATAAAGCTATAATGGACTCCACGAAAAATAAGGCTCCAGGCCCGGATGGAGTCCCGGTAGACTTCTTCATATACGCCCCAACCACCTGGTCTAAAGTCCTTACAAACGTCTTCAGGGCAACAAATGATGGATGTTTTCCAGAAACCTGGAACACATCTGTCATAGTACCAATTTTTAAAAAAGGAGACAGGGAGAACCCGGGATGTTACCGCCCAATTTCTTTGATAGACTCTGCCTTTAAGATCCTGGGCAGAGTACTACTGACGAAGTTGAGAACAAACCTGGAGATTTGTGGGGATCTCGCAGAGATTCAATATGGCTTCAGGGAAAAACGGGGAACCTTAGAGCAATGCTCAAATTTACACCTTCTAATATCGAAGTACACGGTGGCCGGGGAGGGTTCATTATATTTGGCCTTTATGGACCTCTCCTCGGCCTTCGACTTGGTTAATAGGGCCAAGCTCTGGGCTATACTGCGCGAGCTTGGTATTGAGGACCCTTTGGTGGCCCTCATTGCAAGTCTGCACCAAGGACTTACTGCGAAGGTCCGGGTAACCAGGGAGGGGCGATGCTCTGACAGCTTCAGGTCAAATAAGGGTGTCCGTCAAGGCTGTATTTTAGCCCCACTTTTATTCACCATTTACATTAACGATCTAGGGAAGTCCTTGTTAGCAGGCAACGCCGATGTCCCGCGGGTAGGTGGGAAGCAGATTCCGGCTCTTTTATATGCGGACGACGCTGTTCTCATCGCCCGTACGGGCATTGGGCTACAGACCCTTTTGGAACTTTTTGGCTCCTTTATGGCCAAACTGGATCTAAAAATTAATGTGACTAAATCGCACACAATGATTGTGGGTCCACAAAAAAATAAATCACATACTAAAACCTTTTTTTGCAATGGCGAGGTTCTCTCCAGGGTCCCGGTTTTTCCTTACTTAGGGGTCCTGTTTGATGAGAAGGGCTCCTGGGCCCCGCAAATTAAGGCCAAACATATTTCTTTAGCCCGGTCCACAGCAGCTCTGTTGGATTTTACCAAAAGACTAGGGGCTAAACCAATGGATGCTGTGTTAAAAGTTTATAAAAGTAAATGCATTTCGATAGCCTCATACGGTGCAGCATTGTGGGGTTATACTAATCTGGATAGTATGCAGATAGTAGAGAATAAACTTATTAGACGAATTTTGTCGGTCCCAAACTCCACACCTACCTACTCCATACATGAGGAAGCTGGCCTACCCTATATTATAGATGGATTGAAAATGGCACCCTTACTTTTTTGGGCCAATACCTGGATAAATACTGAGTTGTCTTTAAACCACACAATTCTTAAAGACGTGACTGCAAGGGAGGGGGCAATGAAAATAGCCTGGCTAAGATACATAAAGTCATCATTCACTGCCCTCGGGAGACCTGATTTATATACAACTCCGTCAAAAATCAGGAAAGCGGACATTGCATGGATCAAGAAGGAATTCCAGGGGAGGGCACGTTTAGAGAGAGAGGAGTCTGAAGTTAATAAACCGCTAGTAAGAGCACACCTGGTTTTGTCCTCTTCCCCCTCGATGGAACCTTACCTGCAATATGTCTCCAATCCCCTGCATAGATTTTTGTTAACCAGACTCAGAATGAATTTAATCCACTATTCACTAGGCATCTTCCCTGTGTGGGGTAAACCGGAACATGCACCACCCTGTGAGTGTGACCAGTTCTCTGATCAGGACACTCTCCATTTCCTGTTTTTCTGTGCATTTTACAATACTGAGAGGAGAAAATATCTAATTCCCCTCCTGAAAACACTGGGCTTTATACAAGTGAGACCTGCCTTGCTTTATCTCCAAAGATTGCCGGATGCACATGTCACTTTTTGTGTAGCGAGTTTTTTAACAGCCGCATATAGAGGTAGAAACAAAAGGATCCCTAGAACCGTACTGTTTAAAAACTAAAAACCAATATATTAACTGTTACTTTATTGTATGTATTATGGTGACTAATTAAGTGATTCTTTTTTGGACACTATGTAAAAACAAAATGAATTGTGGGTATTTTTAAAATGTCTTTTTTAAATATATGGTATGTTTTGCCTTTTATGATTTTAACAAAAATCGAATAAAGTGTATTTTGACTGACTGACATTCCTAGGTTTTCGATGGTGTACGCCTGGGAACACCCTCGTCCAACCATGGAGAAGCTTCCCGGGGCAGAGTAACTCAAGGCTTGTGTTGCCTTGTGGTACTCCCAATGTACTAAGACATGCAGAGCCACACAAGGTGGCTTTGCTTGGCTTAGCAAATCTCACTGAAGCCATCGCGTTGCCTTGCACCGCCTTGCATTACGCAATTGCAATACAAGGGCTTCATAAATATGGACCTGGGTTTCTAAAGCTAGTATCCTTCCCAAAGTTCCAAATTATTGTAGAAAAAAGATTTGACAACTGATGGATGTCTTACTATTGATGTTGCTGAAGAAATATGTATTACAAAAATAAATTCTTGTAGCCTATATTGGTAGATTACATTTGAACATGGTACAAAGTGTATAAATGGGGGATCCCTGGACCTCTTCTTTCATAATTATAATATTACATAAAGATTTATGGCCAAGAATTAAACTAGGGAAAACGGATCTCTTTCGTAGAAAATAATGACACAGAATGGTCAATTATTTGCAATATATATTGCAGACACCCCTGAATCGCTAAGTCAAGATCGCTGGTTCACCTGCCTAAATACATTTAGAAGCTATGCACTGACTCGTCTATGCAAATGATGCCGTTTTATTTGATCCAACACCAATGGGTCTCCAGCGCACTTTGGATACATTTAGCTCTTACTCCAAAGATAACTTCTTAAACATAGTTCCAAGTTTAACAAGTTTATGTGCATAGTTATTTAAACCAATTGCAATACAGATAGCCCCCAGTATAATAAAAGTAATCAGATACAACAATAAGACATCTATTATCTGTAGTTTCCCCATTTTTAGCTAAAAACATTCACTAATTAAACAGTGTGCAGATCTGCAGATAGGAGATAAATTATTATTAAAAAAATCACAGTAGCCCAAAACTGACCATTCACCTAAAGCCTGAGTGTGACGGCAGAGGTGGGTAAGTGGTGTGTAGCTACTAGCACTATATGGATTAGATCATTGGTTAGTGTAGCGTTGCTCAATATGAGCTAATGGGCCTAGTACCAGGGAGCTAATTAAACATGCAGGCATGCAGTGTACTAGTCTGGGCCGGAAGCCACGAGCGACCTCCGCCTGTTTATTTGACGTCCTCTGGCCACGCCTGGCCAGAAAATTTTCCAATGTGTGCATGCCCTTCCGGGCTAAGGGTCCATGCTAGATGCACACACGGCATCTAGACGGCTACATCCCATCCCAAGTCAGTGTTCAAACAAAACAACAGAATCAACACATAAAGTCAGTGAGCCTTTGACTTGGTCTCGGAATGAGTTTCATGTCGTACCTCTGTTGGCAACCTCCTTGACTCACCCGAGGGCTGTCAGGTGACGAGGTACTGGTGGTCGTAGTCATCCTGGTCTCTGCAGCCACGGCGGAAGGTGGGCTCACCACGGCTTTTTCCTCAACCTGACCTGGTAACAGGCTCTCCGCCGCCGCTTCTCCACCCTTCGCCCGGCCAGGAGGTATCCGGTTTGTCCCAGAGTCTTGTACTCGCTTAAACCAGGATACATTTCGGGTGATAATCTCATCACCTCTTTGAGCCATGATGGCGGTCCCGTTGATCTTCAGCACGGTCCACATCCCGGGCTCATATGCTGCGTGGAACTTCCCTCTGCAGCAGCGGTTCCTTACTAGGACTATGCACCCTGGTCTTGGCTCTTCTTTTCTTGTTGGTCCGCTCGTTGTTTGTTGTTCTTTGTGCCTTGGTGTTAGCGGGGTCATACGGTTCTGGGGCCCAGCCGTCAGTGGAGCAGATCATATCCCGCCAGGGCCCGGCTAGCATCAGGGACTAGGGTGATCTCTGTGTAGTGCAGTGTGGGGTACTTCGATACTCTCGCAGGAACCTGTGCAGCGCCACCTGCGGGTCGGCCTGCACGGAGACTGCTATCTGCAGGACTTTAATGAGGGTCCGCATGAAGCGATCAGCTTTTCCGTTGGCTTGCGGCCATTGGGTGGTGATCTGGTGGTGATGAACTCCCAACAGCGCCAACATGTTGTTAAACTCTGCTCCTTGAAATGGGGTCCAATTTCAGTCTTTAGTTTGTGAGGCAACCCGAAGAGTGAGAATGTCTTCTCCAGGACTGGTTGCAGGTGAGCAATGGATGTGGACGCAATCACCTCGACTATGGGGTATTTTGTGTATCTGTCGACTAACACTGCAGTTACTCAGCAGTCTGGAAAGCTCCCGAAGTCCAGACTTATATGTGACCACAGGGATATCGTCGGGTCTTCTGTTATCACTGGAGTGGGTCATTATTGGCTGCTTGTGAGCTGACATGGTCTGCAGTTTCTCACCAGGGTGTCCACAGCAGCTTTGAGTCCAGGGAACCACACTTTTTCCCTCATGCGAGACTTCATCCGCGGTATAGTCAAAATATCGAGTTAAAAATATAGAATTACATTAATATCGAGTTAAAAAAATAGAATGGACTAAATATCGAATGGACAGAATATAGACAACAAAAATATCGAATGTAATGGACAAAATATCGAATGGACAGAATATAGACGACAAAAATATCGAATTTGAGGTAGGTAAGTTAATATCGATTTACATAAATATAGAAAGTCAAAATATCGAAGTATATAATATAGATGTTAAATATATCGATTTTTTAATAATATAAAAAAATTAAATTGTTTTTTATGTTAGTATATGTGTGAAAAGTGTATATTTATTTTATAATTGATTGTATTTAATTTTTGCGTAATTTAATTCTGAAGCGGGTTGTGGGTTTATAGGGGAATAGGGTGGGAAGTAATATAATTATAATTGATTAAATGTTTTAATTCATTTATTGGTATGTTTCTTGAATTAATTGTTAATTAATGTGTAATTGGTAATTAATGAAATTATAATTGGTAATCAATTTTTATTAATTGATTATTTGATAATTATGTGAATTTTATTAATTTTTTTCTGTAGCGGGTTGTGGATTTATAGGGGAATAGGGTGGGAAGTAATTTAATTATAATTGAATAAATGTTTTAATTTATTTATTGTTATTTATCTTGAATTAATTGTTAATTAATTTTAATTGGTAATTAATTAAATTATAATTGGTAATTATTTTTTATTGATTGATTGATTGATAATTATGTTAATTTTATTAATTTATTTACTGTAGCGGGTTGCGGATTTATAGGGGAATAGGGTGGGAAGTACTTTATTTGTAATTAATTAAATTTCTAAATTTATTTATTGGTATTTATTTTTAATTATTTGTTAATTATTTTTCAATTGCTAATTATTTAATTGTAAATTGGTAATTAATTTTTATTAATAGGTAATGATTTCTAATAAACATTTTTAATTTGTATTTTTAATTGATTAAATATTATATTATATTAAATTGGTTATTATTTTTTAAATATTTTGTAATTGGTATTAATATATATTTTTTTAAATTATTATATGAAGTATTTACTTTCCCTACTGTTGCACTTACTGGAGTGGGGATAGTAATTTTTACCCTACGCTATCCAACGTTTTCCCTACCGTTGCACTCTCTGGAGTGGAAATAGTAATTTTTACCCCTACGCTATCCAACGCTTTCCCTACTGTTCCACTCTCTAGATTAGGAATAGTAATTTTTACCCCTACGCTATCCAACGCTTTCCTTACTGTTGCACACACTGGAGTGGGAATAGTAATTTTTACACTTACGCTATCCAACGCTTTCCCTACTGTTGCACTCTCTGGAGTGGGAATAGTAATTGTTACCCTCCCGCTATCCAACGCTTTCCCTGCTGTTGCACTCTCTGGAGTGGGAATAGTAATTTTTACCCCTATGCTATCCAACGCTTTCCCTACTGTTGCACTCACTGGAGTGGGAATAGTAATTTTTACCCCTACGCTATCCAACGCTTTCCCTACTGTTGCACTCACTGGAGTGGGAATAGTAATTTTCACCCTACCGCTACCCAACGTGTTCCCTACTGTTGCATTCTCTGGAGTGGGAATAGTAATTTTTACCCCTACGCTATCCAACGCTTTCCCAACTGTTGCACTCTCTGGAGTGGGGATAGTAATTTTTACCCCTACGCTATCCAATGCTTTCCCTAATGTTGCACACACTGTAGTGGGAATAGTAATTTTAACCCTACCGCTATCCAGCGCTTTCCCTACTGTTGCACTCTCTGGAGTGGGAATAGTAATTTTTACCCCCACCCTATCCAACGCTTTCCCTACTGTTGCACTCTCTGGAGTGGGAATAGTCATTTTTACCCTCCCACTATCCAATGCTTTCCCTACTGTTGCACTCTCTGGAGTGGGAATAGTAATTTTTACCCCTACGCTAACCAACACTTTCCCTACTATTGCACTCTCTGGAGTGGGAATAGTAATTTTTACCCCTATGCTATCCAACGCTTTCCCTACTGTTGCACTCACTGGAGTGGGAATAGTAATTTTTACCCCTACGCTATCCAACGCTTTCCCTACTGTTGCACTCACTGGAGTGGGAATAGTAATTTTCACCCTACCGCTACCCAACGTGTTCCCTACTGTTGCATTCTCTGGAGTGGGAATAGTAATTTTTACCCCTACGCTATCCAACGCTTTCCCAACTGTTGCACTCTCTGGAGTGGGGATAGTAATTTTTACCCCTACGCTATCCAATGCTTTCCCTAATGTTGCACACACTGTAGTGGGAATAGTAATTTTAACCCTACCGCTATCCAGCGCTTTCCCTACTGTTGCACTCTCTGGAGTGGGAATAGTAATTTTTACCCCCACCCTATCCAACGCTTTCCCTACTGTTGCACTCTCTGGAGTGGGAATAGTCATTTTTACCCTCCCACTATCCAATGCTTTCCCTACTGTTGCACTCTCTGGAGTGGGAATAGTAATTTTTACCCCTACGCTAACCAACACTTTCCCTACTATTGCACTCTCTGGAGTGGGAATAGTAATTTTTACCCCTATGCTATCCAACGCTTTCCCTACTGTTGCACTCTCTGGAGTGGGAATAGTAATTTTTACCCTCCCGCTATCCAACGCTTTCCCTACTGTTGACTCACTTGAGTGGGAATAGTAATTTTTACCCTTCCGCTATCCAACGCTTTCCCTACTGTTCCACTCTCTTGCGTGGGAATAGTAATTTTTACCCTTCCGCTATCCAATGCTTTCCCTACTGTTGCACTCTCTGGAGTGGGAATAGTAATTTTTACCCCTACGCTATCCAACGTTTTCCCTACTGTTGCACTCTCTGGAGTGGGAATAGTAATTTTTACCCTCCTGCTATCCAACGCTTTCCCTACTGTTGCACTCTCTGGAGTGGGAATAGTAATTTTTACCCCTACGCTATCCAACGCTTTCCCTACTGTTGCACTCTCTGGAGTGGGAATAGTAATTTTTACCCCTACGCTATCCAACGCTTTCCCTACTGTTGCATTCTCTGGAGTGGGAATAGTAATTTTTAACCCTACGCTATCCAACACTTTCCCTATTGTTTCACTCACTGGAGTGGGAATAGTAATTTTTACCCTCCCGCTATCCAACGCTTTCCCTACTGTTGCACTCACTGGAGTGGGAATAGTAATTTTTACCCCTACGCTATCCAACGCTTTCCCTACTGTTGCACTCTCTGGAGTGGGAATAGTAATTTTTACCCTCCTGCTATCCAACGCTTTCCCTGCTGTTGCATTCTCTGGAGTGGGAATAGTAATTTTTAACCCTACGCTATCCAACGCTTTCCCTAGTGTTTCACTCTCTGGAGTGGGAATAGTAATTTTTACCCTCCCGCTATCCAACGCTTTCCCTACTGTTGCACTCACTGGAGTGGGAATAGTAATTTTTAACCCTACGCTGTCCAATGATTTCTCTACTGTTGCACTCACTGGAGTGGTAATAGTAAATTTTACCCTTTCTGCTATCCTACGGTAAAAATATTGTAATTTTTTTTATTAATATTAAGTTCATATATATATGTATTAACAAATCAATTTGTATGTTTTTTTTAAACTTACATTAACTATTTATTAATTTTAAGGTTATTTAAGTATTTTAAGTATGTTTAAGGTAATTATATTTATTATTTCATTAATTTTTAATTACTTTAAAGCATTTAAAAAAATTCGATATTTTGACTAACTATATTTTTTACAACTATATTTTTGATTCGATATTTTTGTACTTACCTGTTTGGAGATGGGAATTCGATATTTTCGCATTCTATATTTTTTACTCGATATTCTTGTAGTTCTATATTTTCGTCATCGATATTGTTTCAGTGATCCTTCATCCGCATGGTCCCTTAGTGTCCTTTGTGGGCTAGGGCTGCGGGAATGACTATTCGAGAGAACCTCAGTATCACCCCATCTGCTGCGGCACTTAGCTCATCCCTCACCTTCCAGAACATTCCTAGGAGGTCCTTGCCAGCTTTGTTCCATCCATTCACCCTGGAGTGATTTCAGCACCCTCATGAGTATGGTGTCTGTGCTGGTTTCCGCTCTGATCTCATCCAGGGTGAGGGCTCACAGACAGGTCCACTGAGACACCATGTTGACATACTCCTCTGTCTTGAGCTCCTGACCAACTCCTTCTTCAGCCGCCTCTGGCTGGTGCCGTGACAAAAAGTCTGTGGGTTTTTTCGCCCCAGGTCGTTATACCAGCTCCATGTGATAGTGCCTCAGCTGTATCGCCCAGCTCTCGATCCTTGGTGGAGGATGTGGTGCAGTGCCTCTGAACAGCGGGATTAGTGGCTGGTGGTCGGTCACCACTCGGAAAGGATGCCCGTTGACATACAAATGGAAGTGGTTGCAGGCCCACTTGATAGCTGACGCCTCGATCTGGGAATACCGGGCTTCTGTTGGCGTGAGAGCCTTGCTTGCGAGCGGAGTCCATTTCCCTGGTTCCGTTCCTGGGTCAGGAGGGCTCCTAGCCCAATTGGGCTAGCATATACCAGGATCTCCGTCATCCATGTGGTATTGAAGTATGCCATGGTAGTTTTTCCCAGAAGCGCTGCTTTGATCTTTTGTTTGCGTAGCACTTTTCGCCCTGAGCGGGATGGGTATGCCCAGACGTGGGTCCCTTGCTCACTGTGCCACTGGAATCAAGCTAGCTTGGCTGATAAAGGGTAATACCCAGAAACCGGTCCCAGGATGCTTGTTTCTGGTCCGGTGAGGACTTGGCTTGGGAATTTGGTCTGGACTGTTCCCATAAGGCACAAGGTCAAAATAGAGTTGCATATTGCTGGGTCTAAACTGGGGTTGCATGGTGAGTAAAAGAACAATGGATTTAACCCATACCTCTTGACTGGGGTTGAATGTATGATTTATTGAGCATTCCGTCAATCATTTGTTTGCGCAGCATTGATCTTTTGGAAGGCGTCTTTTTCTTCCTGGTCCCACTTCCAGGCTACGTCCTTCTTTGTCAGGGCGCGCATTGGTTTTGCTAGCATGGCTAGGTTCGTTATGAACCGTCCTCAATAGGTGGCCATCCCAAGGAAGCTTTGGATCTCTGACACGATCGTCGGGCAGGGGCTTGTTTTATGGTCTGCAACTTTCTTGGGTCTACTCTGACTCCGTCCTGGCTGAATACATAGCCGAAGAAGTCAATGGATTTCTGGAAGAACAAGCACTTCTCCCGGTGAAGGGTAACTCTCTGCTCGGCAAGACGTTGGAGCGTGGCCCGGAGAAGGGGATGATGTTCTTCCATAGTTGCTGAGTGTATCAGAATGTCATCCCTGCCATCCCGAAATAAGAATCTTCAGACACTCATTCTGCGCCAACCAGGCATCACCCTGGAAGACACCCTCATCATAGCCAGGTCGGACGATCTGTCTGATGGCATAGCAACAGCAATGGACATTGCCATAACCCAACAAGCCGAGAAACCAGTCACGATCAAAACGGAAAGAGCAGATGCGGTTCATATCCAAAGTGGAGGCGCCCGCTAGCGGCGGCCAGGGAGAAGCACACAAGGATCATGCTGCGGATACTTCAGAAGGGAAGAGCACCAGCAGGAAGAATGCCCTGCACAAGGACAGACATGTTCTGTTCGTGCGACCTGGCTATGATGAGGGTGTCTTCCAGGGTGATGCCTCGTTGGCGCAGAATGAGTGTCTGAAGGTCCTTATTTCGGCATCCTAGATTACTTGGGCCCGCACCTCTTTGTTCTGTTTGTCGTCTGCACATGTGCTTGCTAGCTCCCGCAGCAGCGCATGGACTGCATCCATTGACTACCCTTCCCTCTGGCGTGCTTGGCGCAGTTTTAACCTCTCGCAGTTCGGGTTCAACTGGGTATTGAAATGCGCGTTCAGGGCCCTGACCACTGCGGTGTGATCGTTGGGTGCTCCGGTGTTTGGTAGGTGAGCAAACAGTTTGTATATCTCCTCGTCCGCGAAGTGCAACAGTAGGTACCTCTTTACTGCGCCATCCAATTTCCGCATCGCGATAAAGTAGTTGTCCAGCCTGCTGATCCAGAGTGTCCATCTGGGAGATGCTGTGGCTGGGTCCATGAGCTCACTGAATGGGGGCAACGCATTGATTTGGGAGTGCTGTGACGTCGGTTGCATATCTGGGGGACCAGCTTGTTGCGTAGGTGGTAGGTGTTGTGGCCCAGCTTGTGCCGCCTGGTCCGTCATTTCCACACATGCACCGCACGCCTTGCGCAGTGCCTTTCTGGTGCGGTGCTGTGGTGGTGCCTTGGGGTAGATTGAAGCCTCCCTTACTTATTTTATTTATTTGTATTTATTTATTTGATGAGGTTTATATAGCGCTGGCTAGACCCCCAGGTATCAGAGCGCTTTACATGAGGATCATTAAGTTACAAGTTACATCTGTTACAAGAGCATAGTAAAGCACAGGAACAAAAAACAATCTTACGGTAATACACGGGGGGAGCCACAGCGGGGAGACGAGGAGAACTGTGCCCAAGGTCCAGCTGAGTATGTGATGGCTGATGGGGTGAACCAGGGCCAATCTCCTCTATAGCTGTGTAGCAGCTCCACCAGGCATCAGCCAGGTTGCTCGGGTCTCAGCGGTCAGGAATAACAAGCATAGCAGTTTTGCATAGTTACATTAGCTACAGTAGCATAGTCAAGTATAGAAGAACAAGTCCCCAATAGAGGATAGAGGGAATTGGGAGGGGAGTATAAAAAGGGGGCTGGAAAGCAGATCAAATCTATCAGACTGGAAGTGTAAGAAAACTGTCTCATGGGGCCCCAAAAAGTTAAAGTAGGAGGAACCATATCCTAATTGGGGTCGCATAGTCACTAAGTCCAGCACCAAATTCAAAACACTACTTTGGGTCACTAGGCAATGTGGGGGGACCAACAAGGAGGGGAAGAGATATGTGAGCTTCATTAGTGGCCATTCCTGACTGGGGGGGGGGAGAGAGCGTCCCATTAGGGGCCAACCAGGGGCAATGGACGGGCAGGCGACCAAAGGCGTGGACCGGCGGAAGCAGTGATCCAGGAATTCGTGGAGGCAATCAAGATGTGGAGAGTGGAGAGAGCATCCTGCTGGGACTCTACGGTCATGGAAACATCCAGCCGGATAATGCTGCTGCTAAAAACCACGTGGAAGCGGAGATGAAGATGTTTAGTGCTGACCTGCTCGGTAACGGAGAAGGAACTGGGGTCTGCCATTGTGGCTGCTCGGGAAATGAAGGCAGCGGTGGCCGCCATTTGAAGGTCAGGCACGTCATGTCTGGACCTATGTAGATCTTTGTGTAGGTGTAGGTGCGGTAGTTGGTATCCCCCATGATGAAGCCCTGCTCATGATAGTCTACAGACAGCCCAGACCCCAGGACGCCAGGATGATGGTGAGGCGCGTAGGGTAGAAGCGGCGGGACTTCCTCTTTCTCTGGAAGACGAGGGCGAACTTACTGAGGTGCAACAGGAAAGTGAGCAGTGACTCCCCCATGCCCTCCACCAAGTTGTCTTAGGGGTAGATTGAAGCCTCCCTTCCTCACACCACACTGTGATATCCTTCTTTGCGGGCCGTGGCCTGAACTTCTCCTCAGATGACTGTCCTTTGATTGTGACGCTGCCACCCCATTGTAGGCTGTGTCTGGATATGCCACAGAATTGCTGAATACAGGGGCGGTGAGGGCTCTGATACTCGGGAGAGGCAGTAGGGCCTATGCCATGTGCGTGCTCTCGCTGGAGACCAGGAGGAGGTGACCTGCGCATGCGTGCATCTCGGCGTGAGCAAAGCGGGCTCAGACCGGGCCTACACCGGGAGCACACAGCTTCGCACGGCCTCACAACAGACGTGCGGGCCCAAGTATGGGGCAGGCGAAGCCTTGTATCTTGCGCTGCTGCAGTGATGTGGGACTCGGGCAGGCGAGTTTGGTGCTGCTGGGGTCTTTGGCTTACCCAGATGTGGCCTTGATACTCCACCGATCCTTGAGGTCCAGCGCCACAGCAGGGGCCAGAATATCCCAGCACGTGGCCCTCATGCAATTCCGCAAAGGTGTTGTTCCTCACTCCGCGGGCCATCGGGGAGGGAGCAGGTGCTAAACAGACAGTGGGGGTGTATGTCACCGTGGGTGGATGATGGACGCCCACCCTCCTCGCCAGTGTAGTGTTGCTCAATAAGAGCTATGGGCCTAGTACTGGCGAGCTAATTAAGCACGCAGGCACGCAGTGTACTGGTCTGGGCCGGAAGCCACGAGCAACCTCCGCCCATTTATCTATGTTCTCTGGCCACGCTAAGGGTCCATGCTAGATGCATGCACGGCATCTAGACTGCTACAGTTAGCAGGAAAAACTGCTAGTACTCTCCACCAGTAAAGATTCTTTTAAAGTGCATTAATAACAATATGCAAACTGAGATTTTCATATCTGTAGAGTATGTTTAATCCAACTCTTAACTATGATGTGTCAATTAGTGATCGCACTAAGAAAGTGTTTACGTTTTGTAAAGCTCCTGCATATTCCCCCTTTAGTTATTGCCAGAAGTGCCCCAATAGCTGAGCCACAGCCTACTCACTGGGGCTCTCTGCTCCTTTACGTACTGCGGCCAGTACCCTTTTCTCCACTATCCAAATAAATTTGATCAGTGCACTGTTCAGTCTTGGGTCCATAGGATTGAATCACGCAACAGCAGCCTCTCTGCATAATCTTATCCCTCTCTTCATGAAGTCTTAGCATAGGATTTTCTGACGACCATTCAGAGTGGCTTTGCAGAGACAACAACCCATGACTTATGTCCTCTAGTGCTTGTCCGCAAAGCCTCTAGAGCTCCCTGCTTTTCTTACTTCTTCAAGGTGGATTGTGTTTTAATACAGGCAGTATCCCTAATCTGATTTTTAAAAATCGCTCCTTGGAGTAATTGCTATGCGACATCACTAAATATCCTTGGGGTGATACTTTTGTGTAATTGCTGATTGTTAGCCATCCATGGCTCCTCTTACTAGTGACTGCTTGTCTTCCCAGAACAGACAGCGGTTTGGTATTTAGTTTTATTATTCTTTTCAGCTCGCCGTGGCTCAGGTTTAAGGCCTATATGCATGAGAAGCCTGGGGTGATGAAGAACTTTTGTAAGAAATCTCTCGAAGATGAACAGAGGTGGTGGTCCAAGGTACCTTATTTATTGAGTTTTAGGCTTTTTCAGCAGTTCACAAAAGCCTCCTGCCTGCCCAAACGTTTGTTTTACCAGGCAGAACTCCTACCTAACTTGTGCAGGAGAGGTATCCACCAGCAGGTGGAAAATGGACTTCATGATTTTTGAGCCTGTGTTTTCCAGTATAGTGCTGTCATGGCCCCTCAGAGCCTTCAGTACATAGGCCTACGTAGGGAGAACTTTGGCTTGCGCCACCTGCAGGATCGGACAGCGCGAAGAGCCCTTCATTTTACCTGTGCAGTAAGCACAGACCATCTGCCACTGCTTTGCCTTTCCTTTTTACTTCTTCTATTTGAGCTGCAAACTTTCTATTAGAATTAAATAGTACTCCAAGGCATTTGTAAAGATTAGCTGGTTCCACCTTTTCACTTCCCAGGAGCCAAATGTAGGGGAATATTTACAAAGCCCCTGCTGCACTTTTACACCACCAATTGTCACTTTTGTAACGCTTCGGAGGCGCAGTGTACCGGCCTATATTTACAAGGCCATGTAACGCCAACCTGTGGTGCTTTTTATGGCCTTGTAAATATGACCCCCTTTCACGCATTAGTCTGTGTGAAAGTGGTGTTCAATGGGGTGTTTCCACACAACACTCATGGCATATGACGCATTCCCAGATTTACAAGGTTTTGTAAACCTGGGAATGCATTAGATTCTACACCTCCTCACGGGGAGGTGTTAAAGTGGCGCAGTGAGGAGAAATACCTGTATTTCTACTCGTTTTTTGCTCTTTCTATGTGTGCTTCATTCTGCAGCACACATAGGAGGAAAATGCCATAAATGACCGTTTTTATGCAGGAAGGTGTCCCTTCCTGCGCAGAAACAATAATCCCAGCAATGCAGGCACCCTAAGTGCAAGGGCCCCTGCATTGATGCTAGGCAGCCAATTGTGCGCCAGCACAGAGGAAAGCACAGGGATGCGTTGTATTGCTATGAATACGATGCATCCCTGCACTTTCCCAATGACCCAGCTCAACCCATTGTTATTGGAGTCTTCAACGGTTGCATCCAAAAGACTTTGCAGCTCCAGCCTTTTTCTACTGACCAGATCTAAATCATTTGCACACAGCATATTTGATAGCACCATTCCTCCCATTTTTGGTTCATGACTTTTGATTTTGTTTAATAAGGGAGGAAGAAAGGAGAGGGACAGGGAAAAAAAGTGTCATGGCCAGTACACACTTCTGTTTTAGTTCTTCGCTTGTTGGTATCATCCTAGACGATCAGGAGCCATTCCCCAGTTTAATTCTAATCCACATGTTTGCATGCAGCATTCATAGTGCCTTCAGAAAACCATCGGCGGTACAAAAGGGGGTGGTGATGGACGGAGCATCTGAATCAATCAAACACTCACACCCAGTCAAAAGATCTGGGTTTAATCCATCACCGTTCTTTAGCCCACTCTGCCACCCCAGTTCAGACATGGCTATATGCAAATCAGTCTGACCCTGTGCCTCATGGGAACAGTCCAGCCCGAACTGCCAAGCCATGTCTTCCCTGGATGGGAAACAAGCTTCCTAGGACCGGTTTCTGGCATGGACGGAGCATCTGAATCAATCAAATACTCACACCCAGTCAAAAGATCTGGGTTCAATCCATCACCGTTCTTTAGCCCACTCTGCCACCATTACCACCCCTTTTGTACCGCTTTTGGCCGCCATACGTGTGGCAGGGTATGCTCAGACGTGAGTCCCTTGCTCACTTTGCCACTGGATTCAAGCAAGCCGGGCTGAAGACGGCTGCAATGCCAGAAACCGGTCCTCGGAAGCTTGTTTCCGGTCCAGGGAAGGCATGGCTTGGCAGTTCGGGCTGGACTGTTCCCATGAGGCACAGGGTCAGACTGATTTGCATATAGCCATGTCTGAACTGGGGTGGCAGAGTGGGCTAAAGAACGGTGATGGATTAAACCCAGATCTTTTGACTGGGTGTGAGTGTTTGATTGGTTCAGATGCTCCGTCCATTACCACCCCCTTTTGTACCGCTTTTGGCCGCCATAAGTGTGGCAGGGTATGCTCAGACGTGAGTCCCTTGCTCACTTTGCCACTGGATTCAAGCAAGCCGGGCTGAAGACGGCTACAATGCCAGAAACCGGTCCTCGGAAGCTTGTTTCCGGTCCAGGGAAGGCATGGCTTGGCAGTTCGGGCTGGACTGTTCCCATGAGGCACAGGGTCAGACTGATTTGCATATAGCCATGTCTGAACTGGGGTGGCAGAGTGGGCTAAAGAACGGTGATGGATTAAACCCAGATCTTTTGACTGGGTGTGAGTGTTTGATTGGTTCAGATGCTCCGTCCATTACCACCCCCTTTTGTACCGCTTTTGGCCGCCATAAGTGTGGCAGGGTATGCTCAGACGTGAGTCCCTTGCTCACTTTGCCACTGGATTCAAGCAAGCCGGGCTGAAGACGGCTGCAATGCCAGAAACCGGTCCTCGGAAGCTTGTTTCCAGTCCAGGGAAGGCATGGCTTGGCAGTTCGGGCTGGACTGTTCCCATGAGGCACAGGGTCAGACTGATTTGCATATAGCCATGTCTGAACTGGGGTGGCAGAGTGGGCTAAAGAACGGTGATGGATTAAACCCAGATCTTTTGACTGGGTGTGAGTGTTTGATTGGTTCAGATGCTCCGTCCATTACCACCCACTTTTGTACCGCCATCGGGCACATCCCAAACCGCCTGTTTTGACCATAATTTACTTGGATTACCCTGTCAAATGAGGTTTTATAATCTATAAAACATAGATGGACAGGCTGTTTGTAAGACATTGCAAAGTCACTCAGCAGGTAGAGGGCCTTTAAGTTAGTTATTGACCTTGTTTGCTTGGTGGAACCAGTCAGGTTCATTGGGATTATGTGATTTTCCTCAGCCCATGTCTGTAATTCCTTCAGAATGGTTCCTGTGAAGTATTTTGCAGCTAGGGGGTAATTCTCAGGCTTGCCTTTGTCTCTCTTTTTAGGTCTCACATACGCAGCACGCATGCGCTGCATAAGAGGGCATTTAGCCGTCGCTCTGCTCATTTTCAAGCACACACTTCTGCTTGTGGCGGCATCCACCTTGCGGGAGCGAGCAGCGGCGTGCATGCTAATTGGCTGTTGCTCGCTCCCGCAAGGCGGATGGTGTCACAAGCACGAGTGTGCTTGAAAACAGCTGCTGCTTTTTAGCAAGATCGCTTTCTCTTTCACTGCCGTGGGGCCAATGCTTACTTTGTTTTGCAGTTTTATTTAACGTGAAATCGACTGGAAGGTATTTGCGAACATTTTACATGAGTATCAGTGACGTTACACAAGGACACATTCATTTCAAGGTACGCATGGTGGATTAAGTGATTTTCCCAAAATCACTGATGTTCAGTGGAAGCCGCGGCTCGAACCCCGTTCCCCGGAGCTCCAAAGTCAGCAGCGTTGGCCATAAAGCCACATTTTCTCCCCTTGTTTTTGTTGCTATATTGGGGTAGACCTCACCTTCCCTTAGTCTGTCCATTGCTTACCTTCCCTTAATCTGTCCATCGCAGCACTCACTATGCTTGCTACCTGACCTCTGGTTTCAGCCAGTGCTTTTTACAGCTGCCCAACACCCACCGCCACACCACTTTCATGCTCACAGCCCGGGCCATGGATGAGGGGGAAGGAGGAAGAGGAGGGAACCGTGAACATCCCTTAGGCATGGGTCACAACGTAATTAAACAAAAAGTATGCACTGAAGAGTTTTGTATGCACATCAGGTTCATATTAAATATATTAACATATTTGATTAAAAATACTTGGCTACTTTCAGGGCATTTCGTATGTTAAATATGTTTAAAGCCATTTCCCCCACTGCACGGACGCCACCCTTCATGGTTCACAGGCATTCTGTTAATAAAAGAAGAAATGGGCGGACACTTCCTCCATTGTTTACCCTCCTTCCCCATTCATGCCCTTCGTGTGGCTTTTAGACGGAAGAGTTTGGCATACATATAGGGTTGGATTGGAATCTAAAATTGGCCTGGCGTCCTAAAAAAGTGGCCCTCATTTGGGACTTCGCCTTTTCGTAAAATGCTGCTTCAGTGCTTTAAGTATTATAGAGGAAAAAATGTTGGGTTCTCTTAAATAAACATGTTTTCCTAGCTTTACTGTGATAAATATAATGCAAATATTACCAGGACACTTTGTGTACATGGTGTGCCCGTCTCGAGGCTGTGGTCTTAGGTTAAAGTCGCATGCGTAGAACTGTGCGTGTACTTTGAGGCACGGGAGTCAGGGTGTGAACATGTGGGGTGCTTCAGCTGGGACTGCATGCACCCCAACATACATGGATCTGTACAGCCAAGGGAGTCCGAGATTGTGCTCTGACCGCACAGTTTCCCAGGAGGCAAGCTGCTGTTTCTTCTCCCTTTTTTCAGTGGACTAAGAACACAGATATCCGGAGCTGACACAGGTCACTCACACAAGCCAGCATGGTGACTTCATCCTCAGCGCGTGCACCATTCCTTAGCCTAATGCTCACCTTGCGCTAGTCAATATTATGTTAATATTTAAATACCCTGTTTTTATATGTAAAGCTTTGTACCTACAGATTGTCATTTTATGGCACTGTGAATGACAGACGTTTGTTTTACTCAACCCACTGCTGCTCGTTCAATTGACCTCGGAAGAATAAAAGGCTGAGTCGGTCCTGCTAGGATTTAAACATGTGATGTGCAGGGGCCCGAGTGTCCTTAGGTAATTTCACACATCGGATGCGACGTGGCAAAGTTAAAGCATTTGCAAGGTAGTTTCAGGCTCCTGACACTGGACCAAAATGTCCTTGATGCCACTGTTTTGCATGCTAACATTACGAAAGGGATTGAAACAAACGAGGTTCGCTTCAAGCTAAGTTTTACTCCCGGGCATGAAAGGTAAACCGATTTCACACCATCACTGCTATGTTTACTTAGCAAATGGGCAAAATATAGGGTTAGATATGTAGCTGTTAAACGCCTTATTCCACATTTTGATTTGCCACCATCCTGGTTAAAAGCGATTGTCAGCACCGCTTCCTACCAGCAGCACCAGAGCAGAGTGTGCTTTAGTGGTTGCCTTAATTGCAAGCCCATGTCACACACACACGCATGGACTTCTTTGTTGTCATCAGCTTTCCCGATCTTTCTCCATTTCTCTTTGTACCTGTCTGTAAAAGTCTCATTGTCTCTGCCCTTGTCTCTCATTCCACTTCTTTTTATTCTGTTGTTCGTATCTCAGTCTCTCCTTGCATTTCTACTTCTCTTACCGCTATATGTATCAAGCTATTTAGCATTCGCAAAGGCCGAAATTCTGCGAATTTCGGCCTTTGCGAATGCTAATTAGACAAATGGAATGTATCTAACAAGTTTGATGCAAAATAAGGAATAGCAAAATTTGCTAATCCTTATTTTGCGATTGCACTTAAGGAATTGCAAATTTTGCGATTCCTTAAATGCAATGTATCAAACAAATAATATGCCAAAAATGCCATTAAGGATTAGCAAATTACCACCAACTTCTAGTTGGTGGTAATTTGCGAATTCTTATCAAAAAGCTTTTTTGAAAAAAACCAAAGGTGCCATATGACGCCCATACATGCCCTTAGGGCATGTATGTGCGCCATATGCCCCCAAATGTCTTTTTCAGGGGTGCAGCAGGGTGTTCTTGAGACACCCCTGCACCCTTGGAAAAATCCCTAATTTGCGATCAGCAAATTGCTAATTGCAAATTGCACTTTCATTCCTATGGGCCTCCTGGCCCATGGAAATGAAGGGGTAATTTGCGATTGACAATTTGCTAATCTCAAATTAAGGAATGCTAAGGAATCGCTATTGGAAAGCGATTTTGTACATACATACCGTTTTGCATTTCCTAAATAGCGATTCCTTAAAATTCGCTATTTAGGAAATGCAAAATGGTTTGTTGATACATATAGCGGTTAATCTCAGTGCCAGTTTCTCTTTCTCTCCCCCTTGCTTCCATTCTTTTTTCATCTCTGTTTATCTTTATTCCTCCTGTTTCTCCCTTTCTGTGCCATTGTCCTTTTCTTTCTTTCCCAGTCTTTTTACTGTATCTCTCCTACTCTCTCTGTATGTTTCAGTCTTTGGACATTTTTGCTTTCTGAACTTCTCTTTTTTATCTTTCTATCTTTATTGTACCGTTTCCATTTTCCCCTCTTTTTTCTTTTCACCTCAGATTCATTCCATCTCTGTTTCATTTTCCTCCTTTCTCGAGCATCTTTTCTGTTTCCAGATTATTTCCTCTTACCTACCGACATTGTTATTTACAACGCCAATACCTCTAACTCTCACAAATGTGAGACCAATTTGCATCGCAAAAGCTTGTTTAAATTAACTAATCCACCTTGCATTGGTTAATAACCAAAAAGAAGCCCTACAAACATTTGTACCTTCTATTATTCAAGACATACTGCACAATAGCCGCGATGCTCTACAGCATAGCTAAAAAAAAGTTAGTAAATAAAATGGATCTTATAGGCGAGACCTATTGGCTGTGCCAGTGCTTGTTGAATATTGGCAGGATCTCTGAGCTGTTCCAAGAGGCATGGACTCTTTGCCCCGGAGGATGGTTCTTCTTAAAGTAAATCATGTGCAAAACGATCCCAGTTTGTCAGGGGATCCTGCAATGTATTTGCTGTGTCAAGTATTTTCTTGGCACCATGGATAAGGTATGGCAGAGAGGCAGGCGTAAATGTAATCCTCATGTTCTTAGTTGCATATGTTATCTCCTGCTCAACTGTGGGCTCGTGTTCTCCTAAGGAGATTTATAGATGGTGGTCGCTGTCAATTGTTTCGCTGAGGCTAAAGGAGGTTACGTGTTGCATTAGGGGTAATCAAAGCAAAGTGTAATCTATCAGGGATGCTCCTGCTTTAGAGTGGTGTGACATCCATGGGAGTCTGTCACCGGCGCAGCGACCATTCCGGACTCCAAGCCCGAGATGCTCCAAATTCCCTAACAAAAACTGGCCTTACTTGTCGTTTTGTGTCGTGTCAGGCTTTCTTGGTGCTTTATGCCCCAATTTTGTTCTTGGGCTACTCATTCGGCTGCACAGCTCCCATCAGACACATGTTGAAATAGCCCAACTATGAAAAGGATGTCGCCTCGCTCACTTTTTAGGTTTCGACCTGGCGAAAAGCTGCGCCGCGCAGCTTTTCGGCGCAAGTCGAAATCTTTTGAGTTACACTGTGTGCTTTAGTTCAGCCTCTCTCTTCCATTGGCTAGCTCCATAAATGGAGGCTAGCCATTGGAAGAGAGAACTGTCCGTCATTTCCCGAGGCAATTGGTGGGCGTTCCCGACGATTCTTTCCCTCTCCACCCTTTTCGCATCGTCATCGCGGCCGTGGGCGGGGCTTATTTTTTTTTGGCGTCCAGGTTTGTTTTGGCCATTCGGCGGCCGACCGCCAACGGAGGAAGCCTTCCCGACCCCCCTCCCGCTGTCCGTTCCCGCCCCCCCCTGTCGGTGTGCTTCATGTTTTTCCTGCGGCCTTCCCGACCCCCCTCCCGCTGTCCGTTCCCGCCCCACCCCTGTCCATGTGCATATTCAGTAATACAGCCACATGCCTCTCTTTGTTCTAAATGTGCCTGTCTCATGCTCATTATTGTTCCTTGTAGTCTGGTCACAGCACGTGCTGACAGGACGTGCCTGTGTGTTTCCGGTCCGTGCATTGAGAAGGTAGATTTAGCGCAGGTGATTATGGGGTTACCATAATAAGGGTTTATGCAGCCCTCTCTGAGGTGTAACCTCAGGCTGTATGTCTCGAGAAAGGCCGCGAGACAGGGCTTTGGGACTGAGTCGCTGCCCAGAAATTAGGGCACATGTTTGTTGGCATCGACAAAAAGCTGATGTAGCAAAACAAACAATGAGATAAATAATATAATGTGAAGGGTGCTCGGTTGTATAAAAGAAAGGAAAAGAAAGAAAACACAGGCAAGAGAACACAGCTTGAAAAGAAACAGGAGAAACGACATTCAGTGACGTATGAGGGATATTTTGCAAATGATAGAAGAGTAACAAAACCCAAAGGTCGGAAAAAGACCCAGGGCAGGTGTGAGTAGATCGCCCACTTGTGGCAGTTGCTTTTCATTCTGGCACTCGTTTTTGTCTTTCTCCATAATAGAAGTTTAAGTTTAAGTTTAAATCACTTATAAAGCGCACGTTCACCTTACGGTTTCATGGCGCTATGGTACACTGAGCCTCAATTAGCGGGGGGGGGGGAACGGGAACAGGTGAAGATTATAGGGGAAAGGCCTGTGAAAAAAGAAAAGTTTTTAAAGCTTTTCGAAACTGAGAGTATTCGGTGAGAGACCTAAGGTGAAGCGGGAGTGAATTCCAAAAACTGGGGGCAATGGTGGAGAATTTGGAGCCTCCCCATTTTTTCGGCGAAATTGGGGGACAATCAACAGATGTTGGGAAGAGGATCTCAGTTCCCTCACAGGTATATACGCTTTAATTTCAGAAGATAAGAAGGAGGGAGCGGATCCTGACTGGGCCTGGAAGGTAATACAACCCATTTTGAACAGTGAGCGCTCACGAATAGGGAGCCAGTGAAGGGATTTTAGAAGCGGGGTGACGTGATGTGACTTGGACAATTTATAGACTAGGCGAGCGGCCTGGTTCTGCACCAGAAGTCAAACTACAAGCAGCAGATTGCAAAGAGAAGATATATTCTGGGAAAGTTCAGCACACCTTACGGGGCCTCTTGAAATCGCCGGAGACTATAGGAAGAATAAGATGGCAAAGGGTGGTGGAGGGAGGTAAAAGGGGGGGGGGTGTTAAGGATGTGCTCGTTCAGGAGGCTGAAGGCCTGAGGCTAGAGGTGGACAGGCATAAAGGGTGCATTACCTTCAAGCTGCGTCATGTCTGGAACCTTCAGCCAGTCCTGTCTTTTTACGAACTGCATTTTTCACATTCGGAAATGTAGGCCCATACCAATAAAGGGAAAATGAAAACTACTTACTGTGGAATTCATAGGGTGCCGGCTCGACATTGGTTAAAGGCCTCAGATGGTGTCCACTGAAGCAAAATGAGAAATGCAGCTATTTTTTTGTATGCTCATTTTTTGCCCTTAGTTTGCAACCAGCTTACTACATGATGGTGATAAAACATAGTGCACAACGGACGCAATGAAATGCACAAATATCAATTATACCTCATTCACTTTTAGTGGTACAAAATGCAAATATATTCATGTAGAGCACAGTGTAAAAACTCCTCTGTCAACATGGCCTTAGCACCAGTTGTTTTCTCAATGCTGCTTGCATTCACATTACTGCAAAAAAAATAATGAAATTATGCTTTTAAAATTCGTCCGTGTTGTTTTCTGCCTACCCCCACCCGCTGTCTGTGTTGTTGCCTGCCTATCCCCACCCGCTGTCTGTGTTGTTGCCTGCCTACCCCCACCCGCTGTCTGTGTTGTTGCCTGCCTACCCTCACCCGCTGTCTGTGTTGTTGCCTGCCTACCCCCACCCGCTGTCTGTGTTGTTGCCTGCCTTGAGGGAGCTGTCTCTCAGAACTGAAGGTCCGCTCTCTGCGAGGTGGCAGGGAGTCTGCTGAAGGCACTGGAAGCTTGCTCCAGATAGTGGCAAGGAATGGCTGGACACAGGTCACATTGAGCACGCATCAGTCATATTCCATATCAAAACAAGGTGTGTGGCTTATTGCGAGTCTCCCCTCAAATCCCACGGCTCCCAATCGAAGCTGTACAGATTGTGAAGTCTTATTTTGGGAGTCAATACTGGATGTTTGGCCCACCTGTGCAAATTCAGCAGCACACCTGACAGAGCACTGCGGAGGCCCGTGATTAGTGGGTGGATCTCGTTGCCAGGCAACAGCAAGACACTTTCAACTTATAACCACCATAATAACTGCATTTTTTTCTCGAGGTTTTACCTACACCTTAAAGAAGACAGCTGCATAGTTACCACATCCTTGTGACTGGGGGTGAATGTTTGCATTGTTCAGCATTCCGTCCATCGTTTGTTTTTTTGCTTCCGTTGTCCTAAGTGGTCTGAGATTGTGTGTCACATGTTGCAAACCTGGCTGGTGATGTTAGCCTCTCATCCTTCCAGACTGGGAAAACAATCACCAGCGTGACTGTTCACGAAGCTAACACATCTATGGAGTACTACATGCATGTGTTGCTGCTTCATGGAGTGTGCATATGCTGTATATTGTGTGGTAATCACTTTTCTCATATGTAGTGCTGTGCTGCCGACACATTAAACAAAAATGTATAATTTACAGTGGCCCACTATTTGCCCATCTTAATAGTGAACAGAATGTTAGGGTAAATATGTAGCAGGCTGGAGAAATAAAGCACAATACATTCTACACTGTTTAAACCTTTTCGTGTTTTGGTTACACTGATTATTGGAATGAGTGGTCGATTAATATATATTTGAGCCCTTCTTAGAGATTTTATGTTGTGGTCATGTTCTTTATGGTAATATATGTTCCGAAATCTCGATCACTGGTCTGTAACGTAATTTCGTTTGATTTTGAGGTTTCAAAAACAGCCATTTCCCAAGGGACCGGGTGGCACAGCATCCGGAGTCTATACACCTCTAGGTGATAGCTCTAAAACTGCCAAAGTCAGCAGGGAGTGTTTTTATAAAGGTGCGACCCTGAGGAATGTTCTTGTATGTATGAATGCACGATGGGAGGTGCGTCTGTGCCAATGTACCTGAATGCGTGCGGCGCAAGGGGTGTTGCTCCGAGTGCAGGGATTTCTGTGCGAGTGCGGGTGAGTGGTGTTCTACAGGAGAAGGGGTGGGCCTGTGTGGATGCAGGAGAAGGGGGTGGCCCTGTGTGGATGCAGGAGAAGAGGGTGGGCCTGTGTGGGTGTAGGAGGACGGGTGGGCCTATCTGTGAGTGCAGAGGCAGGGGGGTTGCATGTGTAAGTGCTGATACAGGATGTGTGCCTATGTGAGTGCAACAGGAGAGGCGTTTGTGAAAGCCAGGGGAGGAGAAGTGGTTTCCCTGTGCAAGTGCAGGGGATGAACAGTACTAGTGTGAGTACAGAGTGATGAGTGTGTCTTTGATAGTGCAGCCCATTATTTGTACTGGCCATGCTTGTTTCTTAACTTCCTGACATTTTGACGCAGCGTGAACACATTACTTTTTCTGGTCCAGCCCACGTAGTTTAACTTGTCTGATTGCAAAAGGCCTACTGTGTGCCTACAACCTGTCCATTGCTTACCATTGGTTGTGTTTATTGTCAATCTCATTTATTTGCTTCTTATTCGATGACTTTTTTTTGTCTCGGATTGTACTCCGTGAGAGTGCATAGGTTTATCAGCTCTTTTCTTCTGTCCCCAGTGTGATCCCCACAAAATTTCCACCCCCCTATGTTCAATGTTTCTCTCTCAGAGCTGTTGGCAATGTAAATAACAATGCCATTTATTTATAAGTATAAAAAAAAAAAAAAAATGTCATGAGCAATGCCAATAGCTCTAACTTTTCCAAAGGCGAAACCATTGCATTGTAAATGCTTGTTAAACTTGTAAGCTTTTCCGTCAGGGTAGTTGAGCTTCCATCTTACTGTTTTACTGGGGTGGATGAAAACATTCACTATTACAATGGTGACAGGGAGACCAGGAGATGTTCTTATGGCTAGTTCCACAAATTGCAGTCCATCCTTTTTACTCTCAAGTTATTTGCCCTTCATTTTAGTAGTTGTTCATAAATACGTTGCGAGACCCCCTTCTCGGGGCCCGCATTTTAGCGCATCAGTAGCCGCGGTGAAAAAATGGGTGAATCACTCCAGAAGAACAGTTCCAACACCCAAGTCTCCTGCAATATCACCACACGGAAGGTGCATAAATAATAAATACTGCATAGTCTGTGGATTGTCCTTTTTGCTGGTGAGGCCATTAAGATTCCAAGAACATATTTGTAGTAAGCTGTTATCCTGTAAACTTTTAAATTCTCCTTGTCATTCCAGCTTTCTGGTCATGTTTAGAGCTCTTGCTAGCCAGCCCCATTCTGGTTTAATGCCATTGTCCTAAGGGGGGTTTCAGGGTATTCTCTCTGGCCAAGTTTGCGATCTGTCCCAGAGATTTGCTCAGGGAATTCCTCAGAACCAAGTAAACTCTTCTTGTCTGATTTTTTCTGGGTTCTTCATTGTTAGATCGTTCGAGTGGGTGAGGATACCCGGTAGTCCTGGGAGCAGATATCAAGATGCCCCAATTCGTAGAGATTTCCATCTCCTTTAGTACTCTCTGTGCCAGTTCTTCAGAGCCCTAGGTGACTCTGGCGTAGTCACTGGGATACCTTGGGCCAGCGTTTAAAAACTCAATTGAGCAGATGTCCTTTGAGGAAACATTACCCAGAGAGGGAATCAGGTGAGTGAGTCTCAAAATTGCCTCTGTTTAAATATCGAAGGAGCCTTTCAAGATGTTTTCCGGATAGAAAAGCATGCTTGACCCCTCATTATTAGTCATAGTCTCTGCCTCATGGACTTAAGTAACCTGGGGCCTTGTTGGCTAGTTACTTCCAGATCGATGAATTTGCCATTTTGTTGTTTGGACTGGGCTCTCATTTGCACCCGTAGTAAATATCCGACCCTTTCCGACTCCTTTATGATTTTGCAGGATGCCCTCCAATACCGGCTATTGCCTCTGCTAGATCTTTGTCATGTACATTTAGATGCTGTTCTTGGAAGGATGGTGAGGGATGGCATCTGCTATTCTTTGTGCTGTTTGTGGGGGGCAGAGTGGGAGGATCCTAAGGGTCTTGAGATTTGATTTATTGCTGTTTCTTCGCTTTCGGACTGTTTGCTTCCAGGACGATGGATTTGCAAACTATCTGACGGGTTCCTATTTTCAGTTGTCCTGGAGGGTCGCATGAGCCCACCTTCAAGCTCCTTTGCTGCTTTGCTGGACGCTCTCTCTGTCCCCGAGCTCTTCTTAAACATAATTATAGCCACATTTAAAGTGGAGATTTTTAGAAGAAACACGTTTTAAAAAACTGCTGTATGTAAGCTACATGGCACCCCATTAGAGATTCATTCCGATTATCGTTACCTTGGTGGGACACTTACTTACAATATGACTTTTAAAGCTCGTGTTATTTGGGCTAAGAATTATCTCCCTATTGGAGTTATTAATAGAACATTTACACCCAATAGCACAATATGTTTGTAACCAATATTTAGGACACGATATTTCTGTAATATAGTATTTTTGGTAACAAATGTTTGACATACAACCTGAATAGTGTAATATTGGAAACATCAGATTTTAGAGAAAGTAGAAACCTGATGGTCAATGTTATGTGTCTAGTTAAATATAAAGCTGCAGGAAGAGGGAAAAGGGTCGGCTGAGTTGCCAGAAAAAAGATTAAGGGGCAGCGTGGCAGAACTAATCTGAGATAAAATCCTAAACTTAATACTTTAGGTATTTTCAGAAGACATTTAGTAGTAGTAAAGTTAGGATTCCTAACTTTACTACTACTAAACTGAAACAAAACCCTAACTTTACGACTCGGAATTCACAAACGCGATTTAGTAGTAGTAAAGTTAGACTTTACTACTTTTGTGAATAGTAGTACATTTAGAAATCCTAACTTTACTACTACTAATTGCCTTCTATGAATACCAAAAGTAGTAAGTGTAGGATTTTGTCTCAGATTAGTTCCTGTGAATCGGGTCCTCCCAAAGGAACCAAAGTGGGCATTGCAGAAAAAAAGAATAGCGCTTCAGACTTCTTAGTTTTATGGTTAGGAATAGACCACTGGGGAACACAAAAGCGGCCAGGATGAGGTGCAGACATATTTCCCTTCCACGATACCAAAAAGGTGGGATCAGAGATGTGGGAGTGAAATCAAACTCAAGTAGGCTCAGTGATGCCTAATGAAGAGAGAGAGTTCTGAAATGTAAGATGACCTACTGTGTCAAAAACTGCAGAAAGGTAAAGCAGAATCAGAAGAGAAGAGATTTTGTTACGACGTGCCTGTTGAAGAAAGAAGGGCCAATCAATCAATCAGTGACACTTATAGAGCGCGCTACATACCCGTAGGGTCTCAAGGCGCTGGGGGGGGGGGGGGTGCCGCTACTGCTCGAACAGCCAGGTCTTCAGCTTCTTCCTGAAGGAGAGGTGGTCTTGGGTCAGGCGCAGGTCGGTCGGGAGGGAGTTCCAGGTCTTGGCGGCCAGGTAGGAGAAGGACCTTCCTCCTGTAGTCGCTCTTCGGATGCGGGGGACGGCGGCGAGGGCGTGGTTGGCTGATCGGAGGTGGCGTTTGGGAGCGTAGAAGTTGACTCGGCTGTTGAGGTAGCTCGGACCTTGGTCGTGTAGGGCTTTGTGTGCGTGGGTGAGGAGGCGGAAGGTGATTCTTTTGTTGACGGGGAGCCAGTGAAGGTCTCTCAGATGTCCGGAGATGTGGCTGGTTCGTGGGATGTCGAGGATGAGTCTGGCTGAGGCGTTCTGGATCCGTTGGAGTCTCTTCTGGAGCTTGGCGGTGGTACCGGCGTAGAGGGCGTTGCCGTAGTCCAGTCGGCTGGTGACGAGGGCCTGGGTGACGGTCTTCCTGGTCTCGGTGGGGATCCACCAGAAGATCTTCCGTAGCATGCGTAGGATGTTGAAGCACGCCGAGGAGACGTTGTTGACTTGCCTGGTCATGGAGAGGGAGGAGTCCAGGATGAAGCCCAGGTTGCGTGCATGGTCTGTTGGTTTGGGTGCGGTGCCCAGGGCGGGAGGCCACCAGGAGTCGTCCCAGGCGGAGGGTGAGGAGCCCAGGATGAGGACCTCCGTCTTGTCCGAGTTCAGTTTCAGGCGGCTGGTCGTCATCCACTCGGCAACCTCTTTCATCCCTTCGTGCAGGTTGGCTCTGGCGGCGGCGGGGTCGTTGGTCAGGGAGAGGATCAGCTGGGTGTCGTCGGCGTAGGAGATTATGCTGAGGTTGTGTTTGCGTACGATGGCCGCGAGGGGGCTCATGTAGACGTTGAAGAGGGTGGGGCTCAGAGATGATCCTTGGGGGACGCCGCAGATGACTTCGGAGGCCTCTGACTTGTACGGTGGTAGGCGGACTCTCTGCGTTCTTCCGTCGAGGAAGGAGATGATCCATTCCAGCGCCTTGTCCTGGATTCCGACGTTGCTGAGGCGCCGTACTAGGGTGCGGTGGCAGACCGTGTCGAATGCCGCGGAGAGGTCAAGGAGGATGAGGGCCGCTGTTTCTCCATTGTCCATCAGGGCTCGGATGTCATCGGTGGCGGCGATGAGGGCGGTCTCGGTGCTGTGATTGGCTCGGAATCCGGACTGTGATGGGTCGAGGGATCCGTTCGTCTCGAGGAAGGCGGCCATCTGCTTGTTGACGGTCTTCTCGATGACTTTGGCTGGAAACGGGAGGAGCGAGATGGGGCGGTAATTCTTGAGGTCGGTGGGGTCCGCTGTTGGTTTCTTGAGTAGAGCGCTGAGTTCGGCGTTTTTCCAGCTCTCAGGGAAGATGGTGGTGTCGAAGGATGTGTTGATGATGTCTCGCAGGTGGGGTGCGATGACAACGTCGGCCTTGTTGAAGACGTGGTGAGGGCAGGGGTCGGTCGGTGATCCGGAGTGGATGGAGTTCATCGTGCGGATGGTGTCTTCGGTGCTGATCGGGGTCCAGGCGTGGAGGGTGGTGGTGGGGGGTGGTTGTTCGGTCATGGTGTGCGTTGGTTGGTTGTTGAAGCTGTTGTGTATGTCCGCGATCTTGTTGTGGAAGTATGACGCGAGGGAGTCGCAGAGGTCTTGCGATGGGGTGATGTCGTTGTTTCCTGCGCTGGGGTTGGAAAGCTCTTTCACGATGTTGAAGAGTTCCTTGCAGTTGTGTGCGTTGTTGTCCAACCGGTCCTTGAATGCTGTTTTCTTGGCGGCGCGGATCAGCTGGTGGTGTTTCCGGGTGGCAAGTTTGAAGGAGGTCCTGTTGTCCGGTGTTGGTTCCCTTCTCCAGACTTTCTCGAGGGCTCGGCAGTTCTTCTTGGAGCTCTTGAGTTCGTCGGTGAACCATGGGGCCTTCTTGCTGCCGGGTCTGCTAGGCGGGGTCCTCAGTGGGACGAGTTCGTCCGCGCAGTTGCTGATCCACTTCGTGAGGTTGTCGGCGGCCTGGCTGGGGTTCGCTGAGCCGGCAGGAGGGTGCTGGCTCAGGGCGGTGGCGAGCTGGTCTGCTGTGATCTTGTTCCAGCTTCTGCGGGCGGCCTGTTGCTGGTGTCGGTGGGTCGTTGTTCTCTTGAAGGTGAAGTGGACGCAGCTGTGGTCCGTCCATTGAAGCTCTGTGGCGTGGCTGAAGTCGATGTCTGTGCTGGAAGAGAAGACTGCGTCGAGTGTGTGTCCGGCGAGGTGGGTGGGGGTGGACACCAGTTGCTTGAGTCCCAGGTTGGCGAGGTTGTCGAGCAGGGTGCTGGTGTTGCGGTCGTTGTTGTTCTCCAGATGGAAGTTGAGGTCTCCCAGGAGGATGTAGTCAGCGGAGGGGAGGGCATGCGGGCTGACGAAGTCGGCGATGTCCTCGCTGAATTGCGTGCGTGGTCCAGGGGGTCGGTAGATCAGGGTGCCTCTGAGGGTGGTGTTCGGGTTGGTGTGGATCTGGAAGTGCAGGTGTTCGGCGCTGGTCAGGGTGTTGTCGGTGCTGGTCGTGAGACGGATGGTGTTTCTGTGGATGATGGCGATGCCTCCTCCCATCTGGTTGGCGTTTCGGTCCCGGACGATCTTGTAGCCCTCCGGGATGGCGATGGCGATGTCGGGAGCTGAAGAGGCGTTCATCCAGGTCTCCGTGAGGAAGGCAACGTCAGGGGCTGTGGCGTCGAGGAGGTTCCAGAGTTCGATGGCGTGTCTGTGGACGGAGCGGGTGTTGAGCAGGATGCACTTGAGGTGGGTGCTGCTGGTGTTCGACTTGGCGGGTGCTGGTGCGAGGCTGGTCCGGATGCAGGTGAACTTGCAGGCGTGGCAGCTGAAGGGTCCGTGGGAGTGCTTCGGAGTGGCTCGGTAGCATCCGTGGGTCCCGCCGGGGTTGAGTGCGATGAGTGTTGCGGCGGAGTACGTCAGGCGGGTCGGTCGGGGTCTTCGTGGGCCAGGGGTCCTGGCGCTGGTCGCGATCCGGTCGCGGACGGGCGCAGACGGGCTTACCTTTGGCGCGCCTTCGGCGCACAATCGGCGCGCCCGCTGCGCGTGACCGCTGCGCGTTCGCACGGTCGCCATTTAAGGCCAAGTGCGCGGGTGGGCGGAGCAGCTGGGAGGCGGGAGCGGGGAGGGTACAGAATGGAAAAAGGGGCGGGGAAAAGCGGCGGTGGCGGGAAGGGAGGGCGGAGGGCGGCGAGGTAGGCGGACAACAAGGAAGGAAAAACCAAAACACGGGGAAAATGGAATAAAAGCAAACAGGCACAATTTAACGACAAAACAAGGGCAAAATGAAAATAAAACAAAACAGGCACAATTTAACGACAAAACAAGGGCAAAATGAAAATAAAACAAAACAGGCACAATTTAACGACAAAACAAGGGCAAAAACAACCGCAGCGGAGGCAGCCGGCAACCGGCAAACGAGGCAGCAGCGAGGCAGAGGGCAGGCAAGGGGCACACGCAGCAGCTGGTGGCCGTGCGGCGCGGGGGTGTCCCACAAGTGGACACCCAAGGGGATGGATAACATCAGTTTCAGTAGAATATCCCAGATGAAAATCGGACTGGACACCAGGAAATAAATGAGTATGGAAAAAAGAAGCAAGTTAGGAAAAAACAATGTGTTCAAAGATCGTGGCTCTACGAGAAAGATGCAGGGGAGAACAGGAGTTTTTTCTGAATCTGAGAAGATACCATTTGTAAGAGTGACATTAAATATGAGTGAGATAGGTGAGAAAATATGGAAACAACAAAGAGGATGTTATGGAGTCATTTGGAGGCTGTGGATTGAACACAAACCAATACGGTTGATATATTGTCCTAAGGAACACGTTGGATATTGTTGGAGCAAGGAAATGGGGAAGGAAGAAGTAGAGGAACTGAAAGTGGAGGGCTTTGATATAGAGGTAGAAATGGATAGAAACATTTCAGAGGCAGGCTGAAAAGAAGAGAAAATGTTATTAACTTTAGGAGTGAAGTAAGATGGAAAGTCATAAGCACTGATTAAAGTACAGAGTTAAAGGCCAGATGGGAGCGATGAAAGTAGACAGTATATTGAAGTGAATAGACAACATGGATTGTCAACATGGTCAGAGATAAGGGATCAAATAAAATATTCCTAAGCTGACTTGAGTTTGGAGGCATCTACTCCAGTCAGGGCTAGAACTTGGGAAAGAAAAATAGAAGTATTGTGCCTCTGCTATAAACATTCAGTATGACTCCAGTAAATGATAAAGATAATTCCAATCACGTCTGAGGGGGTTTAAGGTTTTATCAGAGCTCAACAATTAAACGTCTCAGGCAGCATCTCTAACAGGAGCGTGTAAGCATGAGTGCAAGGAGTTGAGAGGTTCAAGCTGGCAACACATCAAGGCCAATAGAGGTCAAGTTAGAGAGGGAAATTTGTGGAAAGTAATGGATTAATGTTGGTTGGGGGAAAGTCACAATAGGTGAAGGAAGACGAAGTGGACATTTTCAAGTGTGCTGTAAACACAGCCCCTACATTGTCCTTGACCCTTAGGCATGCATAGGTTTGGATCAACTTTCCAGCTTGAGCAGCAGAAATCGACAGGCTTCCGAGGTATATCTTCCATCACTTACCTGGAGATAATGTGTATCAGGTAACGCTCAATCCTGTCAGAGACTGTCAGGAATAAATTTTATTTAGATGGAGGCTACTGGAATAACTTTCCCGAAAGATGCATGCACAAGAAATCCACACTGTTATTTAAAAAGGCTTTATTACCGTGTTAAAACCCGGTTGCAGTACAGCGTATGCAACTAAGAGAGTGGGAGAAAGGGGGGTATGAAGAGATAGCTTGAGTGAAAATAGTCACTCATGCACTGGAATGCAAGACCTGGCATCAGCAGTGGAAGAATACATTCATTAAATCAAAACACATGGAGAACAAAATACTCATTTGGAAAGATAAACAATATGGTAGAGAGGAGAAGCACTGAAACCAAGAGCAGAGAACTATTACAGAAAATAACGTTCTCTATTGCTAAAACACAGCTGAAGCACTCTGCAGGTGAGCCCTAAAAAAAGAGTACAGTACAAACCTAGATGTGCTGAATGCTGAAGGAGTCTGGGGGAGATGGTGCTGCAGGTGCATGGAAGAAAGAGACTACAGGAGCCACCGTATATATGCACAACGAATGCCTTGAAGGAAGAAAGAAGCTGCAGGTGTCACTGTCAGTTCTTAATCTGAAAAACTACACATAAGGGCAGGTGTCAAAATGTTTTAGGAGCATGCTTTGAATGCAGAGGTGGAGGAATACCAAAGCTGCTTTTCTTGATTTCACCTCATTCCTCTTTCTTCCACCATACTACACTTCCTGTGTTTTTATCTAATCCTTGTTCGTTATTTTTCCTCCATGTTTTCTCCTTTTGTCTATGTCTTCCTATATCTCTCTTGCTCGTTCTACCTTTTCTGCTTTTCTATCTCTTGCTTTTCATCAAAATCTGATGATGATGAAAAACGGGTCCCAGTCTCCAAAAATGAGTGCTGATGCCCACTATCTGCACTCACTCGCACAAGTTAAGCACCGATTGAAAGATGGAGCAAGTGCTAAGAGAACGAGAGATGAATAGGAAGTGTGAGGGAGTCTGACTCAAGTGTGGATGTGAGATGAATGGGCACGCAAGGGAGTCTGAGTCACGTGTGGACCTGAGATGAATGGGGCACCTCAGGGAGTCTGAGTCACATGTGGACATGAGATGAATAGGGAGTGTGAGGGAGTCTGACTCAAGTGTGGATGTGAGATGAATGGGGCACGTGAGGGAGTCTGTGGACGCAAGACAAATGGGGAACGTGAGGGAGTCTGACTCAAGTGTGGACATGAGATGAATGGGGCACCTCAGGGAGTCTGAGTCACATGTGGACATGAGATGAATAGGGAGTGTGAGGGAGTCTGAGGCAAGTGTGCATGTGAAATGAATGGTGCACGTGAGGGAGTCTGTGGACGCAAGACAAATGGGGAACGTGAGGGAGTCTGACTCAAGTGTGGACATGAGATGAATGGGGAACCTCAGGGAGTCTGAGTCACATGTGGACATGAGATGAATAGGGAGTGTGAGGGAGTCTGAGTCAAGTGTGGACGTGAGATGAATGGGGCACGTGAGGGAGTCTGACTCAAGTGTGGACGTGAGATGAATGGGCACGCAAGGGAGTCTGAGTCACGTGTGGACCTGAGATGAATAGGGAGTGTGAGGGAGTCTGAGTCAAGTGTGGACATAAGACGAACGGGGCAAGCAAGGGAGTCTGAGTCACTTGTGGATGTGAGATGAATAGGGAGTGTGAGGGAGTCTGAGTCAAGTGTGGACGTGAAATGAATGGGACACGTGAGGGAGTCTGACTCAAGTGTGGACGTGAGATGAATGGGCACGCAAGGGAGTCTGAGTCACGTGTGGACCTGAGATGAATAGGGAGTGTGAGCGAGTCTGAGTCAAGTGTGGACGTAAGACGAACGGGGCAAGCAAGGGAGTCTGAGTCACATGTGGACATGAGATGAATAGGGAGTGTGAAGGAGTCTGAGTCAAGTGTGCATGTGAGATGAATGGGGCACGTGAGGGAGTCTGACTCAAGTGTGGACGTGAGATGAATGGAGTACGCAAGGGAGTCTGTGTCACATGTGGACATGAGATGAATAGGGAGTGTGAGCGGGTCTGAGCCAAGCGTGGACGTAAGACGAACGGGGCAAGCAAGGGAGTCTGAGTCAATTGTGGATGTGAGATGAATAGGGAGTGTGAGGGAGTCTGAGTCAAGTGTGGACGTGAGATGAATGGGGCATGTGAGGGAGTCTGACTCAAGTGTGGACGTGAGATGAATGGGCACGCAAGGGAGTCTGAGTCACGTGTGGACCTGAGATGAATAGGGAGTGTGAGGGAGTCTGAGCCAAGTGTGGACGTAAGACGAACGGGGCAAGCAAGGGAGTCTGAGTCACTTGTGGACATGAGATGAATAGCGAGTGTGAGGGAGTCTGAGTCAAGTGTGGACGTGAGATGAATGGGGCACGTGAGGGAGTCTGACTCAAGTGTGGACGTGAGATGAATGGGCACGCAAGGGAGTCTGAGTCACGTGTGGACCTGAGATGAATAGGGAGTGTGAGGGAGTCTGAGGCAAGTGTGCATGTGAAATGAATGGGGCACGTGAGGGAGTCTGTGGACGCAAGACAAATGGGGAACGTGAGGGAGTCTGACTCAAGTGTGGACATGAGATGAATGGGGAACCTCAGGGAGTCTGAGTCACATGTGGACATGAGATGAATAGGGAGTGTGAGGGAGTCTGAGTCAAGTGTGGACGTGAGATGAATGGGGCATGTGAGGGAGTCTGACTCAAGTGTGGACGTGAGATGAATGGGCACGCAAGGGAGTCTGAGTCACGTGTGGACCTGAGATGAATAGGGAGTGTGAGGGAGTCTGAGTCAAGTGTGGACGTAAGACGAACGGGGCAAGCAAGGGAGTCTGAGTCACTTGTGGATGTGAGATGAATAGGGAGTGTGAGGGAGTCTGAGTCAAGTGTGGACGTGAGATGAATGGGGCACGTGAGGGAGTCTGACTCAAGTGTGGACGTGAGATGAATGGGCACGCAAGGGAGTCTGAGTCACGTGTGGACCTGAGATGAATAGGGAGTGTGAGGGAGTCTGAGTCAAGTGTGGACGTAAGACGAACGGGGCAAGCAAGGGAGTCTGAGTCACATGTGGACATGAGATGAATAGGGAGTGTGAGGGAGTCTGAGTCAAGTGTGGACGTGAGATGAATGGGGCACATGAGGGAGTCTGACTCAAGTGTGGACGAGAGATGAATGGGCACGCAAGGGAGTCTGAGTCACGTGTGGACCTGTGATGAATAGGGAGTGTGAGGGAGTCTGAGTCAAGTGTGCATGTGAGATGAATGGGGCACGTGAGGGAGTCTGACTCAAGTGTGGACGTGAGATGAATGGGGTACGCAAGGGAGTCTGAGTCACATGTGGACATGAGATGAATAGGGAGTGTGACCGAGTCTGAGCCAAGTGTGGACGTAAGACGAACGGGGCAAGCAAGGGAGTCTGAGTCACTTGCGGATGTGAGATGAATAGGGAGTGTGAGGGAGTCTGAGTCAAGTGTGGACGTGAGATGAATGGGGCACGTGAGGGAGTCTGACTCAAGTGTGGACGTGAGATGAATGGGCACGCAAGGGAGTCTGAGTCACGTGTGGACCTGAGATGAATAGGGAGTGTGAGGGAGTCTGAGTCAAGTGTGGACGTAAGACGAACGGGGCAAGCAATGGAGTCTGAGTCACTTGTGGATGTGAGATGAATAGGGAGTGTGAGGGAGTCTGAGTCAAGTGTGGACGTGAAATGAATGGGGCACGTGAGGGAGTCTGACTCAAGTGTGGACGTGAGATGAATGGGCACGCAAGGGAGTCTGAGTCACGTGTGGACCTGAGATGAATCGGGAGTGTGAGGGAGTCTGAGTCAAGTGTGGACGTAAGACGAACGGGGCAAGCAAGGGAGTCTGAGTCACATGTGGACATGAGATGAATAGGGAGTGTGAAGGAGTCTGAGTCAAGTGTGCATGTGAGATGAATGGGGCACGTGAGGGAGTCTGACTCAATTGTGGACGTGAGATGAATGGGGTACGCAAGGGAGTCTGAGTCACATGTGGACATGAGATGAATAGGGAGTGTGAGCGAGTCTGAGCCAAGCATGGACGTAAGACGAACGGGGCAAGCAAGGGAGTCTGAGTCACTTGTGGATGTGAGATGAATAGGGAGTGTGAGGGAGTCTGAGTCAAGTGTGGACGTGAGATGAATGGGGCATGTGAGGGAGTCTGACTCAAGTGTGGACGTGAGATGAATGGGCACGCAAGGGAGTCTGAGTCACGTGTGGACCTGAGATGAATAGGGAGTGTGAGGGAGTCTGAGTCAAGTGTGGACGTGAGATGAATGGGGCACGTGAGGGAGTCTGACTCTAGTGTGGACGTGAGATGAATGGGGTACGCAAGGGAGTCTGAGTCACATGTGGACATGAGATGAATAGGGAGTGTGAGCGAGTCTGAGCCAAGTGTGGACGTAAGACGAACGGGGCAAGCAAGGGAGTCTGAGTCACTTGTGGACATGAGATGAATAGGGAGTGTGAGGGAGTCTGAGTCAAGTGTGGACGTGAGATGAATGGGGCACGTGAGGGAGTCTTACTCAAGTGTGGACGTGAGATGAATGGGCACGCAAGGGAGTCTGAGTCACGTGTGGACCTGAGATGAATAGGGAGTGTGAGCGAGTCTGAGCCAAGTGTGGACGTAAGACGAACGGGGCAAGCAAGGGAGTCTGAGTCACTTGTGGACATGAGATGAATAGTGAGTGTGAGGGAGTCTGAGTCAAGTGTGGACGTGAGATGAATGGGGCACGTGAGGGAGTCTGACTCAAGTGTGGATGTGAGATGAATGGGCACGCAAGGGAGTCTGAGTCACGTGTGGACCTGAGATGAATAAGGAGTGTGAGGGAGTCTGAGTCAAGTGTGCATGTGAGATGAATGGGACACGTGAGGGAGTCTGTGGACGCAAGACAAATGGGGAACGTGAGGGAGTCTGACTCAAGTGTGGACATGAGATGAATGGGGCACCTCAGGGAGTCTGAGTCACATGTGGACATGAGATGAATAGGGAGTGTGAGGGAGTCTGAGTCAAGTGTGGACGTTAGATGAATGGGGCACGTGAGGGAGTCTGACTCAAGTGTGGACGTGAGATGAATGGGCACGCAAGGGAGTCTGAGTCACGTGTGGACCTGAGATGAATAGGGAGTGTGAGGGAGTCTGAGTCAAGTGTGGACGTAAAACGAACGGGGCAAGCAAGGGAGTCTGAGTCACATGTGGACATGAGATGAATAGGGAGTGTGAGGGAGTCTGAGTCAAGTGTGGACGTGAGATGAATGGGGCACGTGAGGGAGTCTGACTCAAGTGTGGACGAGAGATGAATGGGCACGCAAGGGAGTCTGAGTCACGTGTGGACCTGAGATGAATAGGGAGTGTGAGGGAGTCTGAGTCAAGTTTGCATGTGAGATGAATGGGGCACGTGAGGAAGTCTGACTCAAGTGTGGACGTGAGATGAATGGGGTACGCAAGGGAGTCTGAGTCACAGGTGGTCATGAGATGAATAGGGAGTGTGACCGAGTCTGAGCCAAGTGTGGACGTAAGACTAACGGGGCAAGCAAGGGAGTCTGAGTCACTTGTGGATGTGAGATGAATAGGGAGTGTGAGGGTGTCTGAGTCAAGTGTGGACGTGAGATGAATGGGGCATGTGAGGGAGTCTGACTCAAGTGTGGACGTGAGATGAATGGGCACGCAAGGGAGTCTGAGTCACGTGTGGACCTAAGATGAATAGGGAGTGTGAGGGAGTCTGAGTCAAGTGTGGATGTGAGATGAATGGGGCACGTGAGGGAGTCTGACTCTAGTGTGGATGTGAGATGAATGGGGTACGCAAGGGAGTCTGAGTCACATGTGGACATGAGATGAATAGGGAGTGTGAGCGAGTCTGAGCCAAGTGTGGACGTAAGACGAATGGGGCAAGCAAGGGAGTCTGAGTCACTTGTGGACATGAGATGAATAGGGAGTGTGAGGGAGTCTGAGTCAAGTGTGGACGTGAGATGAATGGGGCACGTGAGGGAGTCTGACTCAAGTGTGGACGTGAGATGAATGGGCACGCAAGGGAGTCTGAGTCACGTGTGGACCTGAGATGAATAGGGAGTGTGAGGGAGTCTGAGTCAAGTGTGCATGTGAGATGAATGGGGCACGTGAGGGAGTCTGACTCAAGTGTGGACGTGAGATGAATGGGGTACGCAAGGAAGTCTGAGTCACATGTGGACATGAGATGAATAGGGAGTGTGAGCGAGTCTGAGCCAAGCGTGGACGTAAGACGAACGGGGCAAGCAAGGGAGTCTGAGTCACTTGTGGATGTGAGATGAATAGGGAGTGTGAGGGAGTCTGAGTCAAGTGTGGACGTGAGATGAATCGGGCATGTGAGGGAGTCTGACTCAAGTGTGGACGTGAGATGAATGGGCACGCAAGGGAGTCTGAGTCACGTGTGGACCTGAGATGAATAGGAAGTGTGAGGGAGTCTGAGTCAAGTGTGGACGTGAGATGAATGGGGCACGTGAGGGAGTTTGACTCTAGTGTGGACGTGAGATGAATGGGGTACGCAAGGGAGTCTGAGTCACATGTGGACATGAGATGAATAGGGAGTGTGAGCGAGTCTGAGCCAAGTGTGGACGTAAGACAAACGGGGCAAGCAAGGGAGTCTGAGTCACTTGTGGACATGAGATGAATAGGGAGTGTGAGGGAGTCTGAGTCAAGTGTGGACGTGAGATGAATGGGGCACGTGAGGGAGTCTGACTCAAGTGTGGACGTGAGATAATTGGGCACGCAAGGGAGTCTGAGTCACGTGTGGACCTGAGATGAATAGGGAGTATGAGCGAGTCTGAGCCAAGTGTGGACGTAAGACGAACGGGGCAAGCAAGGGAGTCTGAGTCACTTGTGGACATGAGATGAATAGGGAGTGTGAGGGAGTCTGAGTCAAGTGTGGACGTGAGATGAATGGGGCACGTGAGGGAGTCTGACTCAAGTGTGGACGTGAGATGAATGGGCACGCAAGGGAGTCTGAGTCACGTGTGGACCTGAGATGAATAGGGAGTGTGAGGGAGTCTGAGTCAAGTGTGCATGTGAGATGAATGGGGCACGTGAGGGAGTCTGTGGACGCAAGACAAATGGGGAACGTGAGGGAGTCTGACTCAAGTGTGGACATGAGATGAATGGGGCACCTCAGGGAGTCTGAGTCACATGTGGACATGAGATGAATAGGGAGTGTGAGGGAGTCTGAGTCAAGTGTGGACGTTAGATGGATGGGGCACGTGAGGGAGTCTGACTCAAGTGTGGACGTGAGATGAATGGGCACGCAAGGGAGTCTGAGTCACGTGTGGACCTGAGATGAATAGGGAGTGTGAGGGAGTCTGAGTTAAGTGTGGGCGTAAGACGAACGGGGCAAGCAAGGGAGCCTGAGTCACTTGTGGATGTGATATGAATAGGGAGTGTGAGGGAGTCTGAGTCAAGTGTGGACGTGAGATGAATGGGGCACGTGAGGGAGTCTGACTCAAGTGTGGACGTGAGATGAATGGGCTGGCAAGGGAGTCTGAGTCACGTGTGGACCTGAGATGAATAGGGAGTGTGAGGGAGTCTGAGTCAAGTGTGGACGTAAGACGAACGGGGCAAGCAAGGGAGTCTGAGTCACATGTGGACATGAGATGAATAGGGAGTGTGAGGGAGTCTGAGTCAAGTGTGGACGTGAGATGAATGGGGCACGTGAGGGAGTCTGACTCAAGTGTGGACGAGAGATGAATGGGCACGCAAGGGAGTCTGAGTCACGTGTGGACCTGAGATGAATAGGGAGTGTGAGGGAGTCTGAGTCAAGTTTGCATGTGAGATGAATGGGGCACGTGAGGGAGTCTGACTCAAGTGTGGACGTGAGATGAATGGGGTACGCAAGGGAGTCTGAGTCACATGTGGACATGAGATGAATAGGGAGTGTGACCGAGTCTGAGCCAAGTGTGGACGTAAGACGAACGGGGCAAGCAAGGGAGTCTGAGTCACTTGCGGATGTGAGATGAATAGGGAGTGTGAGGGAGTCTGAGTCAAGTGTGGACGTGAGATGAATGGGGCACGTGAGGGAGTCTGACTCAAGTGTGGACGTGAGATGAATGGGCACGCAAGGGAGTCTGAGTCACGTGTGGACCTGAGATGAATAGGGAGTGTGAGGGAGTCTGAGTCAAGTGTGGACGTAAGACGAACGGGGCAAGCAATGGAGTCTGAGTCACTTGTGGATGTGAGATGAATAGGGAGTGTGAGGGAGTCTGAGTCAAGTGTGGACGTGAAATGAATGGGGCACGTGAGGGAGTCTGACTCAAGTGTGGACGTGAGATGAATGGGCACGCAAGGGAGTCTGAGTCACGTGTGGACCTGAGATGAATCGGGAGTGTGAGGGAGTCTGAGTCAAGTGTGGACGTAAGACGAACGGGGCAAGCAAGGGAGTCTGAGTCACATGTGGACATGAGATGAATAGGGAGTGTGAAGGAGTCTGAGTCAAGTGTGCATGTGAGATGAATGGGGCACGTGAGGGAGTCTGACTCAATTGTGGACGTGAGATGAATGGGGTACGCAAGGGAGTCTGAGTCACATGTGGACATGAGATGAATAGGGAGTGTGAGCGAGTCTGAGCCAAGCATGGACGTAAGACGAACGGGGCAAGCAAGGGAGTCTGAGTCACTTGTGGATGTGAGATGAATAGGGAGTGTGAGGGAGTCTGAGTCAAGTGTGGACGTGAGATGAATGGGGCATGTGAGGGAGTCTGACTCAAGTGTGGACGTGAGATGAATGGGCACGCAAGGGAGTCTGAGTCACGTGTGGACCTGAGATGAATAGGGAGTGTGAGGGAGTCTGAGTCAAGTGTGGACGTGAGATGAATGGGGCACGTGAGGGAGTCTGACTCTAGTGTGGACGTGAGATGAATGGGGTACGCAAGGGAGTCTGAGTCACATGTGGACATGAGATGAATAGGGAGTGTGAGCGAGTCTGAGCCAAGTGTGGACGTAAGACGAACGGGGCAAGCAAGGGAGTCTGAGTCACTTGTGGACATGAGATGAATAGGGAGTGTGAGGGAGTCTGAGTCAAGTGTGGACATGAGATGAATGGGGCACGTGAGGGAGTCTTACTCAAGTGTGGACGTGAGATGAATGGGCACGCAAGGGAGTCTGAGTCACGTGTGGACCTGAGATGAATAGGGAGTGTGAGCGAGTCTGAGCCAAGTGTGGACGTAAGACGAACGGGGCAAGCAAGGGAGTCTGAGTCACTTGTGGACATGAGATGAATAGTGAGTGTGAGGGAGTCTGAGTCAAGTGTGGGCGTGAGATGAATGGGGCACGTGAGGGAGTCTGACTCAAGTGTGGATGTGAGATGAATGGGCACGCAAGGGAGTCTGAGTCACGTGTGGACCTGAGATGAATAAGGAGTGTGAGGGAGTCTGAGTCAAGTGTGCATGTGAGATGAATGGGACACGTGAGGGAGTCTGTGGACGCAAGACAAATGGGGAACGTGAGGGAGTCTGACTCAAGTGTGGACATGAGATGAATGGGGCACCTCAGGGAGTCTGAGTCACATGTGGACATGAGATGAATAGGGAGTGTGAGGGAGTCTGAGTCAAGTGTGGACGTTAGATGAATGGGGCACGTGAGGGAGTCTGACTCAAGTGTGGACGTGAGATGAATGGGCACGCAAGGGAGTCTGAGTCACGTGTGGACCTGAGATGAATAGGGAGTGTGAGGGAGTCTGAGTCAAGTGTGGACGTAAAACGAACGGGGCAAGCAAGGGAGTCTGAATCACTTGTGGATGTGATATGAATAGGGAGTGTGAGGGAGTCTGAGTCAAGTGTGGACGTGAGATGAATGGGGCACGTGAGGGAGTCTGACTCAAGTGTGGACGTGAGATGAATGGGCTGGCAAGGGAGTCTGAGTCACGTGTGGACCTGAGATGAATAGGGAGTGTGAGGGAGTCTGAGTCAAGTGTGGACGTAAGACGAACGGGGCAAGCAAGGGAGTCTGAGTCACATGTGGACATGAGATGAATAGGGAGTGTGAGGGAGTCTGAGTCAAGTGTGGACGTGAGATGAATGGGGCACGTGAGGGAGTCTGACTCAAGTGTGGACGAGAGATGAATGGGCACGCAAGGGAGTCTGAGTCACGTGTGGACCTGAGATGAATAGGGAGTGTGAGGGAGTCTGAGTCAAGTTTGCATGTGAGATGAATGGGGCACGTGAGGAAGTCTGACTCAAGTGTGGACGTGAGATGAATGGGGTACGCAAGGGAGTCTGAGTCACAGGTGGTCATGAGATGAATAGGGAGTGTGACCGAGTCTGAGCCAAGTGTGGACGTAAGACGAACGGGGCAAGCAAGGGAGTCTGAGTCACTTGTGGATGTGAGATGAATAGGGAGTGTGAGGGTGTCTGAGTCAAGTGTGGACGTGAGATGAATGGGGCATGTGAGGGAGTCTGACTCAAGTGTGGACGTGAGATGAATGGGCACGCAAGGGAGTCTGAGTCACGTGTGGACCTAAGATGAATAGGGAGTGTGAGGGAGTCTGAGTCAAGTGTGGATGTGAGATGAATGGGGCACGTGAGGGAGTCTGACTCTAGTGTGGATGTGAGATGAATGGGGTACGCAAGGGAGTCTGAGTCACATGTGGACATGAGATGAATAGGGAGTGTGAGCGAGTCTGACCCAAGTGTGGACGTAAGACGAACGGGGCAAGCAAGGGAGTCTGAGTCACTTGTGGACATGAGATGAATAGGGAGTGTGAGGGAGTCTGAGTCAAGTGTGGACGTGAGATGAATGGGGCACGTGAGGGAGTCTGACTCAAGTGTGGACGTGAGATGAATGGGCACGCAAGGGAGTCTGAGTCACGTGTGGACCTGAGATGAATAGGGAGTGTGAGGGAGTCTGAGTCAAGTGTGCATGTGAGATGAATGGGGCACGTGAGGGAGTCTGACTCAAGTGTGGACGTGAGATGAATGGGGTACGCAAGGAAGTCTGAGTCACATGTGGACATGAGATGAATAGGGAGTGTGAGCGAGTCTGAGCCAAGCGTGGACGTAAGACGAACGGGGCAAGCAAGGGAGTCTGAGTCACTTGTGGATGTGAGATGAATAGGGAGTGTGAGGGAGTCTGAGTCAAGTGTGGACGTGAGATGAATCGGACATGTGAGGGAGTCTGACTCAAGTGTGGACGTGAGATGAATGGGCACGCAAGGGAGTCTGAGTCACGTGTGGACCTGAGATGAATAGGAAGTGTGAGGGAGTCTGAGTCAAGTGTGGACGTGAGATGAATGGGGCACGTGAGGGAGTTTGACTCTAGTGTGGACGTGAGATGAATGGGGTACGCAAGGGAGTCTGAGTCACATGTGGACATGAGATGAATAGGGAGTGTGAGCGAGTCTGAGCCAAGTGTGGACGTAAGACAAACGGGGCAAGCAAGGGAGTCTGAGTCACTTGTGGACATGAGATGAATAGGGAGTGTGAGGGAGTCTGAGTCAAGTGTGGACGTGAGATGAATGGGGCACGTGAGGGAGTCTGACTCAAGTGTGGACGTGAGATAATTGGGCACGCAAGGGAGTCTGAGTCACGTGTGGACCTGAGATGAATAGGGAGTATGAGCGAGTCTGAGCCAAGTGTGGACGTAAGACGAACGGGGCAAGCAAGGGAGTCTGAGTCACTTGTGGACATGAGATGAATAGGGAGTGTGAGGGAGTCTGAGTCAAGTGTGGACGTGAGATGAATGGGGCACGTGAGGGAGTCTGACTCAAGTGTGGACGTGAGATGAATGGGCACGCAAGGGAGTCTGAGTCACGTGTGGACCTGAGATGAATAGGGAGTGTGAGGGAGTCTGAGTCAAGTGTGCATGTGAGATGAATGGGGCACGTGAGGGAGTCTGTGGACGCAAGACAAATGGGGAACGTGAGGGAGTCTGACTCAAGTGTGGACATGAGATGAATGGGGCACCTCAGGGAGTCTGAGTCACATGTGGACATGAGATGAATAGGGAGTGTGAGGGAGTCTGAGTCAAGTGTGGACGTTAGATGGATGGGGCACGTGAGGGAGTCTGACTCAAGTGTGGACGTGAGATGAATGGGCACGCAAGGGAGTCTGAGTCACGTGTGGACCTGAGATGAATAGGGAGTGTGAGGGAGTCTGAGTTAAGTGTGGGCGTAAGACGAACGGGGCAAGCAAGGGAGCCTGAGTCACTTGTGGATGTGATATGAATAGGGAGTGTGAGGGAGTCTGAGTCAAGTGTGGACGTGAGATGAATGGGGCACGTGAGGGAGTCTGACTCAAGTGTGGACGTGAGATGAATGGGCTGGCAAGGGAGTCTGAGTCACGTGTGGACCTGAGATGAATAGGGAGTGTGAGGGAGTCTGAGTCAAGTGTGGACGTAAGACGAACGGGGCAAGCAAGGGAGTCTGAGTCACATGTGGACATGAGATGAATAGGGAGTGTGAGGGAGTCTGAGTCAAGTGTGGACGTGAGATGAATGGGGCACGTGAGGGAGTCTGACTCAAGTGTGGACGAGAGATGAATGGGCACGCAAGGGAGTCTGAGTCACGTGTGGACCTGAGATGAATAGGGAGTGTGAGGGAGTCTGAGTCAAGTTTGCATGTGAGATGAATGGGGCACGTGAGGGAGTCTGACTCAAGTGTGGACGTGAGATGAATTGGGTACGCAAGGGAGTCTGAGTCACATGTGGACATGAGATGAATAGGGAGTGTGACCGAGTCTGAGCCAAGTGTGGACGTAAGACGAACGGGGCAAGCAAGGGAGTCTGAGTCACTTGCGGATGTGAGATGAATAGGGAGTGTGAGGGAGTCTGAGTCAAGTGTGGACGTGAGATGAATGGGGCATGTGAGGGAGTCTGACTCAAGTGTGGACGTGAGATGAATGGGCACGCAAGGGAGTCTGAGTCACGTGTGGACCTGAGATGAATAGGGAGTGTGAGGGAGTCTGAGTCAAGTGTGGACGTGAGATGAATGGGGCACGTGAGGGAGTCTGACTCTACTGTGGACGTGAGAAGAATGGGCACGCAAGGGAGTCTGAGTCACGTGTGGACCTGAGATGAATAGGGAGTGTGAGGGAGTCTGAGTCAAGTGTGCATGTGAGATGAATGGGGCACGTGAGGGAGTCTGTGGACGCAAGACAAATGGGGAACGTGAGGGAGTCTGACTCAAGTGTGGACATGAGATGAATGGGGCACCTCAGGGAGTCTGAGTCACATGTGGACATGAGATGAATAGGGAGTGTGAGGGAGTCTGAGTCAAGTGTGGACGTTAGATGGATGGGGCACGTGAGGGAGTCTGACTCAAGTGTGGACGTGAGATGAATGGGCACGCAAGGGAGTCTGAGTCACGTGTGGACCTGAGATGAATAGGGAGTGTGAGGGAGTCTGAGTTAAGTGTGGGCGTAAGACGAACGGGGCAAGCAAGGGAGCCTGAGTCACTTGTGGATGTGATATGAATAGGGAGTGTGAGGGAGTCTGAGTCAAGTGTGGACGTGAGATGAATGGGGCACGTGAGGGAGTCTGACTCAAGTGTGGACGTGAGATGAATGGGCTGGCAAGGGAGTCTGAGTCACGTGTGGACCTGAGATGAATAGGGAGTGTGAGGGAGTCTGAGTCAAGTGTGGACGTAAGACGAACGGGGCAAGCAAGGGAGTCTGAGTCACATGTGGACATGAGATGAATAGGGAGTGTGAGGGAGTCTGAGTCAAGTGTGGACGTGAGATGAATGGGGCACGTGAGGGAGTCTGACTCAAGTGTGGACGAGAGATGAATGGGCACGCAAGGGAGTCTGAGTCACGTGTGGACCTGAGATGAATAGGGAGTGTGAGGGAGTCTGAGTCAAGTTTGCATGTGAGATGAATGGGGCACGTGAGGGAGTCTGACTCAAGTGTGGACGTGAGATGAATTGGGTACGCAAGGGAGTCTGAGTCACATGTGGACATGAGATGAATAGGGAGTGTGACCGAGTCTGAGCCAAGTGTGGACGTAAGACGAACGGGGCAAGCAAGGGAGTCTGAGTCACTTGCGGATGTGAGATGAATAGGGAGTGTGAGGGAGTCTGAGTCAAGTGTGGACGTGAGATGAATGGGGCATGTGAGGGAGTCTGACTCAAGTGTGGACGTGAGATGAATGGGCACGCAAGGGAGTCTGAGTCACGTGTGGACCTGAGATGAATAGGGAGTGTGAGGGAGTCTGAGTCAAGTGTGGACGTGAGATGAATGGGGCACGTGAGGGAGTCTGACTCTAGTGTGGACGTGAGAAGAATGGGCACGCAACGGAGTCTGAGTCACGTGTGGACCTGAGATGAATAGGGAGTGTGAGGGAGTCTGAGTCAAGTGTGCATGTGAGATGAATGGGGCACGTGAGGGAGTCTGACTCAAGTGTGGACGTGAGATGAATGGGGCGCGCAAGGGAGTCTGAGTCACGTGTGGAAATGAGATGAATGGGGCACGTGAGGAAGTCTTAGTCATGTGTGGATGTGAGATGAATTGGGCACGTGAAGGAGTTTGAATCAACTGTGGACGTGAGATGAATAGGGCATGTCAGGGAGTCTGAGTAAATTGTGGTCATGAGATGAATGGGGTGTGTGAGGGAGTCTGAGTCAAGTGTAGACATGAGACGAATGGGGCACACGAGGGAGTCTGAGTCACGTGTGGATGTGAGATGAATAGGGAGTGTGAGGGTGGCTGAGTCAAGTGTGGACATGAGATAAATGGGGCACGTGAGGGAGTCTGACTCAAGTGTGTATGTGAGACAAATGGGGCACGCGAGGTAGTCTGAGTCACGTGTTGATGTGAGATGCATAGGGAGTATGACGGAGTCTGGGTCAAGTGTGGACGTGAGATGAATGGGGCACCTGAGGGAGTCTGTGGATGCAAGACAAATGGGGCACATGAGGGAGTCTGACTCAAGTGTGGACATGAGACGAACGGGGCACGCAAGGGAGTCTGATTTAAGTGTGGACGTGAGATGAATGGGGCACGCAAAGTAGTCTGAGTCATGTGTGGATGTGAGATGAATATGGAGTGTGAGGGAGTCCGAGTCAAGCGTGGACGTAAGACGAATGGGGCACGCAAGGGAGTCTGAGTCACGTGTGGATGTGAGATGAATAAGGTGTGTGAGGGAGAGTGGGTCAAGAGTGGATGTGAGATGAATGGGGCACATGAGGGAGTCTGAGTCAAGTGTGGACGTGCGATGAATAGGGGGTGTGAGGGAGTCTAAGTCAAGTGTGTACATGAGACCAATGGGGCACGCTAGGGAGTTTGAGTCACGTGTGGATGTGAGATGAATAGGGGGTGTGAGTGAGGAAGTCTGAGTCAAGTGTGGACGTTAGATGAATGGGGCATGTGAGGAAGTCTGAGTCAAGTGTAGACGTGAGACAAATGGGACACGCAAGGGAGTCTGAGTCACGTGTGGATGTGAGATGAATAGGGGGTGTGAGTGAGGAAGTCTGAGTCAAGTGTAGACGTTAGATGAATGGGGCATGTGAGGGAGTCTGTGGACGAGAGACCAATGGGGCACGTGAGGGAGTCTGACTCAAGTGTGGACGTGAGATGAATGGGCACGCAAGGGAGTCTGAGTCACGTGTGGACCTGAGATGAATAGGGAGTGTGAGGGAGTCTGAGTCAAGTGTGGACGTGAGATGAATGGGGCACGTGAGGGAGTCTGACTCTAGTGTGGACGTGAGATGAATAGGGAGTGTGAGGGAGTCTGAGCCAAGTGTGGATGTGAGACGAATGGGGCACGTGAGAGAGTCTGAGTAAAGTGTAGACGTGAGACGAATGGGGCACGTGAGGGAGTCTGAGTCAAGTGTGGACATGAGACAAATGGGGCACACGAGGGAGTCTGAGTCACGTGTGGACATGAGATGAATAGGGAGTGTGAGGGAGTCTGAGTCAAGTGTGGACGTGAGATGAATGGGGCACGTGAGGGAGTCTGAGTCATGTGTGGACGTGAGATGAATAGGGAGTGTGCAGGAGTCTGAGCCAAGTGTGGACGTAAGATGAATGGGGCATGCAAGGGAGTCTGAGTCACATGTGGATATGATATGAATAGGGAGTGTGAGGGAGTCTGAGTCAAGTGTGGATGTGAGACGAATGGGGCACGTGAGAGAGTCTGAGTAAAGTGTAGAGGTGAGACGAATGGGGCACGTGAGGGAGTCTGAGTCAAGTGTGGACATGGGACAAATGGGGCACACGAGGGAGTCTGAGTCACGTGTGGACATGAGATGAATAGGGAGTGTGAGGGATTCTGAGTCAAGTGTGGATGTGAGATGAATGGGCCACGTGAGAGAGTCTGACTCATATGTGTATGTGAGACAAATGGGGCACGCGAGGGAGTCTGAGTCACGTGTAGATGTGAGATTAATGGGGCACCTGAGGGAGTCTGGGGACGCAAGACTAATGGGGCATGTGAGGGAGTCTGACTCAAGTGTGGACATGAGACGAATGGGGCACCTCAGGGAGTCTGAGTCACGTGCGAACATGAGATGAATAGGGAGTGTGAGGGAGTCAGAGTCAAGTGTGAACGTGAGATGAATGGGGCACGTGAGGGAGTCTGACTCAAGTGTGGACGTGAGATGAATGGGGCACGCAAGGGAGTCTGAGTCACGTGTGGATGTGAGTTGAATAGGGAGTGTGAGGGAGTCTGAGTCAAGTGTGGACGTAAGACAAATGGGGCACGCGAGGGAGTCTGAGTCACATGTGGACGGGAGATAAATAGGGAGTGTGAGGGAGTCTAAGTCAAGTGTGGACATGAGACGAATGGGGCACATGAGGAAGTCTGAGTCACATGTGGACGTGAGATGAATAGGGAGTGTGAGGGAGGCTGAGTCAAGTGTGGACATGAGATGAATGGGGCACGTGAGGGAGTCTGACTCAAGTGTGTATGTGAGACAAAAGGGGCACGGGAGGGAGTCTGAGTCACGTGTGGATGTGAGATGAATAGGGGGTGTGAGGAAGTCTGAGTCAAGTGTGGACGTAAGATAAATGGGGCTTGTGAGGGAGTCTGAGTCAAGTGTGGACGTGAGACGAATGGGGCTCGTGAGTCTGTAGACAAGAGACGAATGGGGGACATGAGGGAGTCTGACTCAAGGTTGGACGTGAGACGAATCGGACATGTGAGGGAGTCTGAGTCAAGTGTGGACGTGTGATGAATAGGGGGTGTGAGGGAGTCTAAGTCAAGTGTGGACGTGAGATGAATCGGGCATGTGAAGGAGTCTGAGTCAACTGTGGACGTGATATGAATAGGGCACGTCAGGGAGTCTGTGTAAAGTGTGGACGTGAAATGAATGGGCCGTGTGAGGGAGTCTGAATCAAGTGTGGACGTAAGACGAATGGGGCACACGAGGGAGTCTGAGTCAAGTGTGGATTTGAGATGAATAGGGGGCGTGAGGGAGTCTGAGTCAAGTGTGGACGTGATATGAATGGGTCCTGTGAGGGATTTTGACTGAAGTGTGGATGTGAGACGAATGGGGCATCTGAGGGAGTCTTAGTCGTGATTGGACGTGAGATGAATAGGGAGTGTGAGGGATTCTGAGTCAAGTGTGGATGTGAGATGAATGGGGCGCATGAGGGAGTCTGAGTCAATTGTGGACGTTAGAGATGAATGGGGCATGTGAGGGAGTCTGAGTTAAGTGTGGATGTGAGACAAATGGGGCACATGAGGGAGTCTGAGTCAAGTGTGGACGTGAGACGAATAGGGCATGTGAGGGAGTCTGACTCAAGTGCGGACGTGAGATGAATGGGGCACGTGAGGGAGTCTGAGTCAAGTGAGGATGGGCGATGAATAGGGAGTGTGAGGGAGTCTGAGTCAAGTGTGGTGGTGAGATGAATGGGGCACGTGAGGGAGTCTGAGTCAAGTGTGAAAGTGAGAGAAATGCAGCACCTGAGGGAGTCTGACTCAAGCATGGACGTGAGACAAATGGGGTACGTGAGGGTGTCTGAGTCAAGTGTGGACATGAGATGAATAGGGGGTGTGAGGGAGTCTGAGTCAAGTGTGGATGTTAGATTAATCAGGCATGTGAGGGAGTCTGAGTCAACTGTGGACGTAAGATGAATAGGGCACATCAGGGAGCCTGAGTCAAGTGTAGACGTGAGATGAATGGGGCATGTGAAGGAGTCTGAGTCACATGTAGAAGTGCTGCAAGATCCTGTATTTTAAGAGAATAGTGTTGAAGCAGTCTGATGCCTGGTGGAAGGGTCAGGGTGTGAGTGCCGCAGGACGCTGAAGCTAAGCATCGCTGTAGGAGAGTATACGGAGGTGAGGCCACAGGAGGCTGATAGGACCAGAAGGGAGGCAGTGCTGCAGGGGCTTGGAGGGAGTGACTGTTTGAGGGCCTGGGTACAGTAGAGCTGCATCCACATTAAGAAGAGGTATTTTGAGTGATGGGTGCAGCAAAGGCCTGGAGGTTGTGCTGAAAGAGGAGAAAGGTGGCGCTAAGGAGAAAGCATTTGATAATTCATCCTCTGGGTAATTTTAATGCTGAGATATTCCATTCCCTGTTGTTGTTAATCCTCTTTTGGGACATAATACTGCTGGTGAGGGTCAATGCTGGAGTGAATTTCCTTTGATAAAGTGTCACTCATGTTCTTACACATACAACATACAAATATTGCATATAGGCGCACCACTAACATGAAAAAATCACATATATACAGACCTATAATCTGGCAAAGTTTCATACCATCTTTAGGTCGAGCGACCTATCTCAATGCGCATGCGCATTGAGCAGGAGCTCGATATAAAGGGGCTTAAACAGGGGTTTAACTAGCTGGCGATTTGGTGCTGTGCCCGTGCGCTTTCAGGTCAATGCGCAAGCGCGCTCAATATAAAGGGGCTTAAACAGAGGTTTAACTAGCTGGCGATTTGGTGCTGTGCCCGTGCGCTTTCAGGTCAATGCGCAAGCGCATTGACCTAAAATGCGCATGCACAGCATCAAATCGCCAGCCATCTGTTCCCCAGCAGCTCCGCCCCACAAGCTTCCCCCAGTGTGCGCTCTGGCTCAGCCGAGCCGCACTCCTCCCACACCTCTCACACACAAGTGAAGCTTCACTTCAAAGGCCCCCGCATTTCTCCTCCCCCCTACACACAGCAATGCCGGCCGTACTTTCACTTTGACGGCCGCAGGCCGTCTCTCGTGTTTCTCCTCCCCCTCCCAGTGTTTTTTTTTTTAAACTTGTTTCTTTTGCTTTCAGCACTCCCCTTCCTCGCAAACAGCATTTAACCCCCACCAAACTATTGTTACTGGTTTCCCTGGCCTCCTTAGTGCAGGTCCGCCAGCTCCCATGTCTGTCTCTGCCTCTACCTCATCCTGCGCTGCCCCGGAAGATTCTGCTTCACCTTCCGCGTCCGCGACCCGAGCCTGCTCCGCCTCCGTGGTCGCTCTCCCTCCTTATGCTGCTGCCCTCTCAAGCACTGCCCCTTGTGCGCTTTATGCTGCTTCCTCCTTTCCCCATATGACCTCTTTCTTGTCTGCTGCTTCTGCCCTCCAATATTCTCTCAGACACACTCCATGCTGCTCCTTCTTTCCCCGCACCACTATTTCCGTGACCCGAGCCTGCTCCACCTCCGTGGTCGCTCTCTCCCTCCTTATGCTCCTGCCCTCTCAAGCACTGCCTCTTGTGCGCTCTACGCTGCTTCCTCCTTTCCCCACATGATCTCTTTCTTGTCTGCTGCTTCTGCCCTCCAATATTCCCTCACACACACTCCATACTGCTCCTTCTTTCCCCGCACCACTATTTTTTTCTGCCCACACTGGCTTTTTTTTTTTTAGATAATGGTTATTCCCCTGCCTTCAGCCTAAAGCTCACCTGTAACTCCGCCCGGCCCACATCCTATTCCTCCCTGCCTCCAGTTCCCTCAACCTGCTCTTCCACACCCCTCGCAGCTCTTTAAAAACAAAAAATGTCTTCTTCAATATTTTGGAGAGTCTCGCAGATGCTATTTGCTACCGGGTTGGTTCGCTTTAGAAAAGACAGGAATTGGTTCAAATATAAATGTATTTTTCTTATTTACCGCTCCATATAAGGCCAATAAGTCCTGCAGCGATTGCTCTCAGCACTCCTATCCCCTGCAGCACATGTTCTTGTTATTTTTAAAAAGTTTGTTTCTACCCTCAATGACAGTGCATTAGCTCAACTATGACAGGTTGATTGGGTTAGAAAACGAGGTTTGAACCGCAAGCGTTCTTTCATTGGCTAACACCTTTACAGCGACGGCATGACCGCTGGCTCCTTTTCTGAGACGCAAACAGTATCGCTGGGCTAAAAATTTGATGTTTTTGGCAAGCCCAATATGCACTAAAAAAAAAGCGAAAACATTCAGAAGCTTTGTTAAAAAGAAACTCGAAACGGGCAAGGCATGCACAAAGATGACAGTGGGTTAAACAAGCATTGGCATAGCCAATAGGTCTCGCCTTTGGGACCTTATAGGTGCTTTACGAAAGCTATTGCATTTGCCAATGTTTTTAAGCTGTGTTGAAGAGCAGCATGGCTGCTGTGGAGCATGTTCAAAGTTATAATGAAAAAGTGTTATAAGCATTTTTCTTGCTCTACATATACCAAAAAGACATTATGTACAACTGAACGACCCTACTAAACAAGCAATGGCATAGCCAATAGGTCTTGCCTTTAGGACCTTATAAGTATTTAGTTTTGCAGCACAATATCCTTGGTGCAACAACATCAGCTGTTGCATGGCTAAACCTTGTACCTTATAAGTGTTTAGCCATGCAACAGGTGATTTTGTTGCACCAAGGATTTTGTGCTGCATAGCTAAATATATATAAGGTCCCAAAAGCGAGACCTATTGGCTATGCCAATGCTTGTTTTAAGTTTCTCTCTCAGCTCCCTCCACTCACCCTGGGCATTTTCTTTTATGACCCGTATAATGAGATTGTGAAAACTAAATCAACAGTAATATTTTTCTGAAAGGAATACAAAGGTGTTACTCCTCTAGTAGTATATCGCATTCATGTGATTAATTACTACACATGCGAATATTACGTATTCCTTATTTTTTTGGTATCCAGCGGCAAACCCCATGGATTTTGGTAGTTTGCACACTGCCCTGACCTGTACAGCAAAAAGGACATTCATTGCTGCACATAGAGCAAAAGAATTATAGGGAACATTTCACTTGGATGAATTGACTAACTACAGACCATGACCACGTGGGATGCTCTGTTGGCGTGGTTGAACTTTCATCCTCTAAGGAGAGTAAAGTATAGGCCTGTGTGAGCCCTGCATCCCTGAGACAGACATGTCTGTTACGACATGTCCTGCTGATTTACTCACGGGTCAGTCTTTTGTAAAGATTTCCAAGACTTCAGAGGAGTCCTTGGCTTGTCTTGACAACCTTCTGCAAAAAATATTTAAGTCGATCAACTGGTTGCGCGGAATAGAGCAAGCAGAGTCCACAGAGGGCACAGAGTAGAACGTGTTAAAAGTCATTGGTTTGGACGGAAACGGACTATCAAGTATTCTATTTCATTATACACAGACTCTCGAGGAATGGTAGCACAAAGCACTGCCATTTCATGGCCCCATTCACAAAAAGAAAGCGTCCCTCGCGCTCACTTGAGGAGTCACATCTTGCTTCGACAGACCTTGGTGAGAGTAACTGATAACAGCCAGGTTAACTCCCTGAAATGAAATGAAATGAATCAGATTTATAGGAGCACTAATAAATGCCCAAAGGCGTCAAGGTGCTAGAAGGGTTCGTTCAGACCAGAAATACAGTAAGAAAAGCGGAAAACCATCAAGACCAATGAAATCCACTTAAATGCTGAAGCACCATGATTTTAAGGCTTTTTGAAAGGGGCCATGAGCCTGAAGGTAGGTTACAGATAACGGGAGAGAATTTCACTGTCAACAGAATTGGTCATGGTCCCCCCAGCCAGCAACGGATGGAAGGCCGCCGACTGTCCATGACTCACACAACTTACTGTCTGAAGGCAAATAAATGCTTACTAGGATATCACTGACTCGCCATACCTGAGGAGATGGGGTGGGGAGATTAGTGACTAATCGCATACTGAAGTTTCCAAAAGATGAACTGTAAAAAAATGCTGACAAATGCCTTATGCAAGGATTTCACGAGGATGGTGGTTGGGAGAATTAACCTCTTTCTATTGTTCTAACACACATGCAATCCCTGCAGATTTTTCACATGGTTTCCACCACAATCCAGGCAGAAGCAGAATTAGTAAATTCACTTCTAGATTTGACTAATCCATTTAAAAGCTCAGAATAATACCTGAATACATTCCGTGCTCTTATAACCCTCGCACTTGCCCCACGCCTCCCCATCAGTACCTTTCCCTTATTGTATTCCCCATACTGCACAAGAAAACCAACGTACACTTTTTGTCTTGTGGTGGTCATTTGTTGTCCGCAGTTTATTAGGAATACAATGACAACATGCATAAAAGTTGTACTTTTGCTGTCTCGTCTCTTTTGGCCCTTGCGGGTCGTTTTTCTTTGGTAGGTTGGATTTGGGCTCCCTTTGCGTGGGGGGAGGGAGTAGCTTCTATCCCTGGAGTTAGGCCACGACTCGCTACCTTGTCTGATTCTAGTTGTGCCCTGCCATCCGGCGAGGGCTGGGCTGCGAGAGCCGTCTCCGTTTTGCTACCCCCCCTCTTCGGTAGGCCGCCTCACCCAGCCGTGAGGCATATGAAGGTAAGTGGTCTTACCCTCTGCCCTTAGGCCAGCTCTCCCAGCCGTGAGGAATCCCAAGGTTAGTGGTCCAATCCTGGCACACCGCCTTCTGGTGTGCCTCCTTACCAACCATTCTCCATGTAGTTCTCTGCTTGCTTGTAACTGCTCCTCAGCCTGCGACACTGCTGTTCCTTAGGTGTGGGTGGGTGGGAAAAAGATTAGTGTCAAGGTGCTGCTCCCCCGCTCCGGCAGTAAACATGGAGCTTACCTGAGAGAGCAGGCCTTATATCCCCCCCTTTGTTCTCTGCCTAGCTCGCCAGCTTTGCCCCCATTGGGGGGTTCGTAAATTGCATAGCCCCCATTGGCCATGGCGAGCGGCGCCTGTCCGGTGGTCACTGCAGGTGGGGGGGGGCGAGGCCAGGCTGTTTTTCGCGCCTTGTGTTTTTTCGCCCCCTATCCCTGGGCGCGAGCTGTCTTGTTACGGGGGCACGGCGATTGTTATGGTGCCGGCTCTCAAGTCCCCTTCGTGTGCAGCCTCTGCAAAGACCTTTGAAGCCACGGAAGCAACCAGCCCATACTGGTGAAGAGGGCAACTATACCCGCATTCCTAGATTGTTTCCGCCTCGTTTCCTAAAGTGCCCTATTAGTCACAGCAAGAACAACAGGCTGGTTGGCAAGCAGAAAGTTATAGAATTTGTTGCCTAACCCTGAGGATTCCTGAATACCAGAACTGGTAGTGAGGAGAAGAAGTCCAGCCACAGAAGGTTCGACTGGACACATATCGGATCAAACCTGTTCATCCTGAGTGAAAATCTCTGAAAGAAACCGAAAATTCGACAAAAGAAACAACCCGCACACACAGTCTCTTCTTCTAGAAATGTATGAAGCTTTCAGCAAAATAAAACAAGTTTTGTTAACCAGCTATGACCAGTGTCTGCACAGTGCCCTCCTCTGCCAGTGTCAGGAAGGAGAGTCACTAGATAGATGCACACCAGGTCGGAAGGGACATGCTTCACAAGCATTCAACTCTCCATTCACATTATGCTAATATAGTATTGTTAGACCTAGCTTTTCCAGCGGGTTTATCACCAGACTTTTGGCTTTTTGGCCGGATATATGACGGTACCATGCGTACTTTTACAACGCGTACCGTTACAACGCTACTTTTACCACGCAAGTCGTTACAACGACTTGCGTGGAGGGGCGCTGGATAGTAAATTTTTTAATTTACTATTCCAACTCCAGTCCCCGTGGACTCTAGGGAAAGGAGTTGGATAGTAAATTAATCTATTTACTATCCTGGAGAGCCCCCCAGCGCAAGTCGTGGTAACGACTTGCGTGGTAAAAGTAGCGTGGTAACGGTACCGCGTTGTAAAAAATGCGTGGTTACCGTTGTATACCTTTTTGGCCTCCTGTTTTTGACTTTTGTTTGGTGGCTTTATGACTCTGGGCACTTTACTACTGCTGTTCAGTTCTAAAGTGCATATGCTCTCCCTGTAAAGTGTGTCATGGATCAGTGTTTCCATAATTGGCTTATTTGATTTACTGATAAGTCCCTAGTACAGTGCACTGTGTGTACCCAGGTCGTGTAAATCAAATGCTGCTAGTGGGCCAACAGCACTGATTGTGGCACCCACATGAGCAGCCTGCAAAGGTAACTCAGACCTGCCACTGCAGTGTTTCTGTGCAGTCAAGTACTGCCATGCTGACCCGGCAAGTGCACCCACTTGCCAGGCCCTAACCTTTCTTTTTCTTACATGTGAGTCACACCTAAGGTATGCCCAAGGTACCCCTGTGGGAAGGGTGCAGTGTATGGGAAAGGTGGAACATGCCCTAAAGTGTGTGGCATATCCTGATAGTGAAATACTGCCAAACTTATTTTTCCACTATTGAAATGCTATCTGTCCCCTAGGATAAAATGAAAGTTTATTTATAACATCTTATAAATGTAACTTCCCATTGGGACAAGATAGGAAGATAAAGTTTAGTATGCCTGAACTCTGAAATATAAAGATGCAGGCCTCCCTCGAGGCTTTTTAGCATGGATACGACTCCTTTACACTTTCCTTGTTGCCAAAGTTCTGATTAACGGACATATCTCCTCCTCCTTCCCTATTTCCAGTGGTACCCAGAAAGGCTGCCCACTTTCTCCCCTCCTTTTCGCCCTTGCCATAGAACCCCTAGCACCCAAAATCAGGTGGCATCACCAAGAAAAGTCCTTACGCTGCTTTCTTCGTCCAATTCTCATCTCCCTTTACGCGGATAATGTGGCCCTATACGTTCGGGAGCCACTGCAGAATCTTAACCCGCTACTTCAGGAGTGTGTTAGATTCTGTGGTCTTTCTAACATCCAAATTAACTGGGCCAAATCCCAACTTTTTCCACTCACCACTTCTGTGACACCTTTTAACATCGACTTCCCCATTGTATGCTGCACTTCTGAAATAAAATATTTAGGGATACACATCACGGCTGACCGCGAGGAGCTATTGAGGCTTAACTATGGGCGAACGCTCGAACACAACACTGACAACATAACACAATGGAACGCTCTTCCTCTCAAACTGGCTAGGCGCGTCTCCCTCATTAAAATGGTCGTCCTCCCCAAACTTCTATATTTGTTTTTAAAGATTCCTTTCGATCCGGGCAGACATTTCTTCACCTTGCTCTGGTCTGAATTAATAAGACTAATATGGGGCGGTAAACAACCTCGCTTACAGTGGGACACACTTGTATGCCCCTACTCACAAGGGGGATTTGACGCTCCCAATTTTGAACTATATTACCTCTGTGCTCAGGCACATTATGCCCACTATTGGTTCCAACCCCCAGATATACGCCTCACATAGCGACTGAACACTGGTTACCAGATCCTATTCCCTTAGATGAGACCCTACTGTCCACGCCCACGCCCCACACCTCCTGCCCGACTTTGGTGTACTGCACGGTTAGAGCATGGCAATGCATTGCTCAGCACCTACGAATTGCAATGCTACACTCACCTACACTTCCTCTTACTTATCATCCAAAGATGCCAGTACTGCAGGAGGGTGCTTTTAAAAAGACTAAAACTAAATACAACATTATATGCCGGGGGACCTTTATTTAAATGACAAAGTACGCACATCGCAGCAGCTTTTTTTAAAACATCCGCCTTCCTCAATGGATATTTTCGTCTATGTGCGCCTGCGGCAAGGCCTTAAAGAATATACCCCTTCATACCCTCTAGAACCTCAAGAAGTCACCCCCTTGCGCCACATTCTTTGCACGGACAGTGCTTCCCATTTAGTATCTTTGATCCAAATGGAAAAGGTCTTTGCACACCTTGTATATATATTATTCCAGTTGCTGAATAGGTGGTTGGTGCTGATTGGTAAATCCTCCCGAGTGAGAGGATGGGCTCAACATTTGGTTTGCGTGACTCCCTGGGCGAAAGGACGTCTCCAATTGCACTCTTGGAATTTTTCAATAATGTGATCACTCTTAAAAAAACGCTGCTTCACATGTTTTTTATTTGTTGTTCATCATCATATCACTTTTCTTCAATGATATGTTTTGATATTTCATTACTTCATGTTTCAATTGTTCTTGCCCAATGCATTTGAGCCTTGCCCTTCATCAGGGGCTTGATTCCTATAAACACAGAGGACATTTCTAGTCTGATGCAAGCTGTATACATAATTACACAATTGCAAAATTACAAAAAACAACTTGTTGTGTCATTCTACTGCTTGTGAATTATTCAGTTTATACCATGCGTCCTGGTGATATCTCAAAACATGTGTGAATTCCCAATCATGAATAGAAGTGCTGATAAGTAGGTGTGGGTACCTGTGGGTGAATAATTGTCATAATATGCATAAGATTGTGCTGTAATGTTATATGGTGGTAAGACCGGAGTTTAGAGGAGTGCCCGGGTTTAATGGAAAACGGCTGCATTCAAAGTAGGGGGAAGAGAATTCTTTCACACCTGAATGGGCCTTGTCTGCTTTGGACAATGCTGTCTCCACCTCCTGCCTAGAAGCTACACCAGAGAGAACAGAACTGGTTTTAGCTGGGCAGAGAACAAAGGATTCTGTACTATAAATGTTGGGGCCCAGACCCCTGAAGTTTAGATGACTATGGATCACTATTGGACATCAAGAGGAACCTCTGCCAAGGAGAAGAGCTGTAAGAAGTTGGAGGAGGAGCACTGCCCCTTTGGTGCGTGCTGTCTGGGGTTAGCCTGCAGTGTTTTTTTTCTGCCAAGGAGAGGAACTGTGTGTATCCTGCTTGAAAAGAATCTCAATGGGCCTGGAAGTGGAGTTTGCTCCCTGTTCAAGAGGTCTCAGGTATAGCAAAGGCATCACTATCCTTCTGAGCACCGTGTCTGGAACCGGTGGTTTCAGTTGCCGCAGAAAAACAGGGCAACCGACTCTGTTACAGAGTCCGTCGCAGAATTCCGTTCCTGAAGTCCCCGCAGAAGGCCTCTCCACAATTCGCACCGCATCCTTTGTCTCACTGATAACGTCTGGGTGATCGTCACTGAGTCGTTGCTTGCACCGAGTCCTGTTGGCACCGCACTCTGCACCGCCTTGTTTCACCCTGCCTGAACATCACCGACATCGTCGCTGCCCGACCCAAACACTGACCGGGTCCGTCGCCTACACCGCAACCTGCCTGCACCGCATCAAGCACTGCCTCCCCTGCATCGTAAGCCTTGGTCTCACAGCCGCCACCTGGAAACCTGCACTTATATTTTTTCCCTCTGTGACTCCTGGTGTCCTTGGGTTGTCCAATCTTCGTTGATTGTGGTTGATTCTAGGTATTTCTGGATTTGGTAAGGCACCTACTTTGTCAAAAACTAGTAAGTATCACTTCTAAAAGTGTGATTTTGCTCTATATTTTTTGCATTGTTTATATTAATGTTTTCTTTAATCGACTATTGGTCAGATTGTTTGATTAGATCATAAAGTTGCCTTATTGAACATCAATTACACTGCTCCTGTTAACAGATTTAATACTGAGTCTTTGGTTAGATTTAACATATGTAAGAATCTCAAGAATGGAACTTTCAAAGACCTTTTGAATCGAATCTGTCGTAGGACGATGGAATATTTGTCCGAGCATATTTGTGAATAAATGTGTGCTACTTCTACATAAGAAAGTTACAGCTCTAAATGGAAGGAAAAATCAAGTTTCTCCAATGATTTCAAAGCAGTGTATAAGAGGCTGCAACCTCTCTTAAATAGCTGGCAGAAAGGCCATTCAGCTGCTAATTTAGACCCTCCAGAGAACTATAGAAAGATATGCAAACAAACCACCTTGGAAGAAACATAGAAGGTTTTCTCTTTGAATACAGAGAAGGGCAGCAATTCTGAAAATGTTAGTAGGTCATAGCAATAAGAAGATAAAACTTAAACCTTCTCTGAGTTGGTTCTTAAGGAACTTTGGGGCATATTTACAATGAAATGGCAGAGCGTGGCGCTGCGGCAAAGTATGCAGTCCCCCGCTCCACCATTTCTAAAACTCAGGAATGCTTTGTATTTACATCAATACGGCACACCTCTGTGTTTTCCCTAGTGCTGGCACTAAAAATAGCAGCCTAGTGCCAATAAAGACACCATTGTGCCATAGTGCAAGGGTGCCAGCTTTGCAGGGAATGATTGTTCATGTGCAGGAAGGTGTCTCTTCCTGCACATGAACAATCAATGATGGCAATTTGTTACTTCTATGTGTGCTGAATTCTGCAGCACTCATAGAAGTAGCAAATCGTCATTGTTTAATGATTTTTTATGTGCAGGAAGGGACCCGTTCCTGCACATAAACAATCATTAATGTCATTTTGCTCTTTATATGTATGCTGCATTCTGCAATACTCATAGAGCAAGCATTGGTAATGCATTGGTTTCGCCTATGTGATGAATAAAGAACTGTTTTTATCAATCATTGTCTGGGAGCAGGAAGGAGCTCCCAGACAGATAACACAGGAGTGTGGAGAATTTGTGGCGCAGTGGCCAGAGTTGCTGATTCAAGAGCTGGAGATCCCAGTTTGAGTCTCGGCGGCACAACATCCTGTGATTCCATGCAAATCACTTAACCTCTCCTGGTGATATATTGTTATATATATATGCTGCAAGAGTAAAAAGCAAAAAGAGGCAAAACTTTATGAAAAAAATAGTTCCACTAAAGCGGATGTAACAGTATTTTGACTATAGGAAACAGACAAGAGAAACAGATAAGGAACAAGCATTGGTAAATGCAGGAAAATATGCTACAGCCAATAGGAATGGAGGAAAAAGTAAGTGGCATGCACAGGAACCAATGAGAAACCAGGAAAGAGAGGAGGCAGGATGTAAGCCCCTTTTAAGTTTATATTAAAAACAATAATTTTTTCAAGCACAGCACAAATCCTGTGCAGGTGAAACCTAAAAGCAAAAACAAGGAGAAATACATGTATTTCTCCTTGTTGAGTTATTCTAACGCCTGATGCTGAATGGCAATGCCTCAGATTTACAGATGCTTGTAAATCTGGGGCAGCATCAAAATGCAATGGGTGTTTTGCTGTGGAACGCCCACAGCAACACCCATTGCATGCCCATACCTGCGTGAAGGGTACCATATTTACAAAGCAGTGGTAAACCACAAAAAGTGCTTAACGCCACGTTGTAAATATGGTGCAGGGCTTTGCGCCATCAGAACGTCAGTAAAAGTGATGTTCCAGTGGCACAATGCCAAAATGCTTCATTACAGAGAAATACTCTAGAGTAAAGTAGAATGAAATAGTTAATTTAGTGATAAGCAGCTGTCAAAAAACTCTTGATCATAACAGGCTGATATTAAATTCTTCACCTAGAAAGAAGTCAAATGACAAAACTAAATAAACTCATGAGCAATTTAAGGCATCTGGCACCCTTTCCTCACCAAGTTCATTAAGGCTTGTGTTGAAAATTTTGGTCCAACTTTAACTCACAGTAAATCAGTCTACAGCACAGGGACGGTCCCAAAGAGAAACAGCCTAAGATACCCCTATGTTAAAAAAAAGGCCTTAGTTGACACAAATGATTGCAAGAGTAAAGACCTATTAGCAGTGTTTAGTATGCTTTACAAATCTTGGAGAATGCAGAATTTATGCATGTACAACCCTTTATTGATGAATGGTTGTTGGGCATCGGACACAAAAGAGAGGCATAGAGATTGCGTTTATTGATTTTTAATTCTCTACCCTTGAGATTCTGGATGGGGGAAGGCGTATGTGTTTACATTACTGGATCTGTATGCGACTTCTGCACCACAGACCATAGGCTTTTAGTGCAGAGATTGGAGGAGGAGTTCAAGGTGGGTGCTGGAAGACACAAAAAGGAGGTTCACTTTTCTTCTTCAGAGAAGGATTGAACGTGTGACACTGTACATTACTATTGGAATACGTTACTTTTCAGGTGCCTCATGCATCGATTTTGTTATTCATGCTTTTTAATAACTAGCCAAAGCTCCTACAGATGACATGTGGTTAACCAAGGTGAGATTTCATCTGTAAGTCTACTACTTCCAAGTAGTAACGTAAGTCAATTACTCCCAAGTAGAATTTGAGCCCTGTCTTTGAACAGCATTCTGAGAGAAAAGAGCTGTGTGTTGGTTCCACAGCAAGGCATCAGACAAATACTCCTTTATGAAGCATAAACACACAAATCTGTGACACAACAAGGAGCCAGATGCTGCCTGGATTTTTTCCTACCTCAAGAAATATCCAAACAGTATCTGGCTCCTGGTATCTATTATGTGGTTCCCCTCTCATAACCATTGAAGACCTATGCATGTCTGGTATTCAGTAGAGTCAGAGGAATACAAAGGGGTATATTACTACTTGATGAAGTCTGAAAGGAACTACCATGTTTGAGAGAAACATTGCTTAAAATCTAATGCCATGTTTATACCGGCCAGCCAATCACAGAGATGAAAGACAGGCACCTAGTGACAGAACTTTAAGATGTGTATTTATTGAAGACACTCCCTTGAGGAGTGATACCTTGAAGTGGTCAAGGGACTTGCGTACCTCAGCGATGTGGAGAGCTATGTCTGCAGGAGCTTCGTCTCCTGGTAGGGTCGGCCAAGACAGACAGGTCAAAGAAAGGAGACCAGATGAACTGCGATCCACTGCTCCTCCAGGTTAGCGATTGGGCACAAGGATAACAAAATTGTCCCATAACAAAGAATTTGTTATGGAAACAGAAGCAAAAACCACTAAATATTCTGGGCGTAAGGGACTTCCAGAGTCTCTGCATGAGACATGAATGACTGACAGTAGTCAAACCGCAAGGAAACTACTGACAGGATGATGGAAGTTCTGAGTGCCAAGTGCAAAAAGAGAATAGGATTATGCAACTAACAGACTATCTGGAATGCAGGAAAACTGGCTCAAGTAACTTCTGAGTTGTGAAAGAAAGGCAGGTCAAAGAACACCTGGAGGGGAACTGTGGTAGCAGAAATGAAGGTCCTGAACCACAGATGGGCCCCATACAGAAATTTGCACAAGACAAGCAGAAGCAGAGGTCCTTCATTACTGCCCTACATGCCAATGCACAATCCATAAATATATATATTGAACATTTAAGATTGTCTAATGTTTCCCTCCAGTCTAAGGGTGGTACCAACAATCAAATGAGAGGTAACCCAAACTGACATTTTGCTTTCAGTTGCTTTGCGAATTCCCCTATTGCTCTGCAGCCATTGTCTTGCCTGTGTGCACTCTGAAGCAATAGCAAGCCACATTTGTCTGATACCCCCAGTTTGGGAGATCCACAGGAACAACATTAGGGGTCAGGCCTTAGCAGAAACCTGTTGCTATACAAGGGACCCTGAAAGGAATTAGCATGTCTTGGAAAAGAATGCTTAACATCTGACAGACATCATGCTCAGCATGATCCTCAAGTCAGCCACAGAAACTCTAAAAGGTGAACTGTTGAAAATATATGGTTGTGGAATGTTTCCAAATAGCCCATGAGTGATGCCTGCAACCAAAGGACAGGTACCCTGGTCCGGAATATTTCACTTCTAGTTGCTTTCCTGGTTTCCCAAATACTCTGGATTCAGTTTATTGCCTGTGGACAGCACAAATCCATCGAAAACATTTATATTTGTGGCACCACCAATCTCTGGAAACCCAGACGAACACAGATGGGGGTTACATTTTGGCAGGCATATGTTCCTGTACAAGGAATGCCATATTCTGAAAAACAAATGCTAAACATATGGCAAATGTCATGTTCAGTGTCTTCTTCTGGCCATCCAGGTATGTCAAAGGAGGTCTTGCACCAAATCATAGAAAACGTAGTATGTGTAGCTGATGCAAATATATGGTTGTGGTATGTGCAATACAGCCCTGGGGTGATACCCGCAATTAAAAGACAAGCACTCTGAACCAGTATTTCTCTTTCAGGTGCTTCCCAAAATTACCAAATGCACTGCTACCAGTTTATCATCTTTGGGCACCCAAGCCAATTGAAAACCCACATATGCCTCTAGCAGCCGCCACAGAGTTACAAATGACTGAACACCTGATGTTTACTTGATACAGAATTTTGCCATGATGTTCAGAAATGTACTTAGAGTAAGAAAGGACCTCTTTTTATATGATCACATCGCTAGGTTTTTGGACTGATGTACAGGTTTTTTCACTCTGTAGTGCACTGGACCCTGCTGTCTAGGCACCTGTGCATGTGCTCTGACCCCCAAAATAAGCCGGATTAGCTCATTAATCTTAAATATAAGTACTTATTGTAGGATAACAGAGATACCCAAGGCTAGTAAGTTAAATGTCACTTGTGGACTGCAGCACTTAATGGTGCCGCCACTGCAGTGACAAGGTGAACACAAGACTCTAGGCCTGCCATTGAGCCTAGTTGGGCAGTTTTAAAACTGCTAACTAGACACAGCAAAAGAAACCCTTTTGCCTGGTCAAATCCTTCCTTTTTAATATTGATGACAGGGGCGGATCTTCTGTTAAGGCAGAGGAGAGACGCCTCACTAATTAAAATGTCCCCAAATGAAAAATAAAATGGTAATAGACATTATTACCATTTAATTTTCATTGACTCTGCATACACCCATCCCGAGTCTTGTCTCAGGACAGGGGTGGGGTCTCTGCTGACTGGCAGCAGCTGAGAGCAGTGATGGGTAAGGCAATTATAAGTGTGCATGTCTCTTTGGCCAGCTGTCTTGCAACAGCCAGCCAGCCAGACATGCACACTTTAAACCTCCCCACCCAGCTCTCTTGGACAGCTAGGTTGAGACTGAGCAAATCTCTCCAGGGCCTTTTGGAGCGCTGAGAGAGCCTGCTCCATCCAATCCTGGCGCTGTTGGTTAACAGTATGACAGCAGTGCCAGGATTGGTTAGGGGAATTGGCTTGGCTCAAGGAGAGAAAAACACAGGGATACAAATGTATATTATGTGTATTATGCTCTAAATCACCAACATGCATTACATTACTGTATTAAAGTTATACATTTTTACTGTATAACGATAATGTTATGCATGTCGGCATGAATTTAGGGCCTGATGTACGATGTAAAATTGCATGAGCAAACAGGTTTGTGACCCGTTTGCGCCTGCAATTTTAGTCTGGGCCATGTACTTACACTATTTTGCGCCTCGGAAAATAGTGTATTGCAACTCGCTTTTAAGAAGAGGCGTTCCCTTCCTAATAGCGACCGCAGAGCCATGTAAGAATGTTTGCAACCGCAACAGTTGCAAAGTACCGCCCTCTTCAAGATGGCGGTAATGAAGTTGAAAATGGGAAGGGGTCCCAAGGGTACCCCTTCTCCTTTGTGACTGGCTCCAAAAATATGTTTTAAGGGCCGGCAGTGGTCCCAGGGACCACTGCCTGCCCTTAAAAAATGAAACGAAAACGTTTCATTTTTTTTTTTTTAAATGCAGCCCGGTCTCCTTTAAGGAAAACGGGCTACATTTTAAAACAGGCATTGGCATAGCCAATAGGTCTCGCTTTTGGGACCTTATAAGTATTTAGTTATGCAGCACAATATCCTTGGTGCTGCAACATCAACTGTTGCATGGCTAAACACTTATAAATTCCCAAAGGCAAGACCTATTGGCTATGCCAATGCTTGTTTATCAATGCTCCATCGTTTTTTCCTTCCTTTTCACCAGTCATCCCTCCATTCCCTACTATTTTCCTTCCTTCTTCCTTCCATTAACAGAATGCAGAACATTGCAAAGAGTTGCTGCTTTTAAAACATTTGAGCCCACTACAAAGATCCGTCAGTCATCAGAGACTGAGGCTCAAACCCCATTTAAGTCATACTGATCTTGTGCGCCTGTTAAAAAGTAAAATCAGGGCCAGGCATAATATCTATTTTAGTGTGCACATAGAACAAAGGCATGTGTGTTCTTAAAACTACAGTAAGCCAACGGTAGAGTGTGATATTTTACCTAGTCTAGTCAACAACAATTTTGAGAAATCTTCAACTAAAACCGACCCCCAGATGTTTGGAAAGGAAGACTAGATGGAGGGTCCTCTTTCTTCAGCGTCACCATAAAAAGTAGCTTCCATTAGGAACCTTATAGCCCTAAACCGGCCTCTAGGTTTCTTAAAACGTGCCTCTTTGATAACAGATGTACATATGTTGCACACATAGCACTAGCTATAGACAGAAATCTGAAAACACAAGCCTAAAAGTTATGTCATCTAGTCCTGAAGACTACACATTATCACTTTGTTACATGTGCGCTACATTGCCCAAAAGCAAGAGAGTTCAACAGCATCTTTGCTACTTGATAGGTCATTACATGTCAAACGGACAAGAGGTGGTTTCCTGGCTGTTAAAGTGAAACAAATACGCCAATGCGAACAAGACACTTGACAATCTGTAAATGAAAAGCACTGGGCTGCAAACGTGGTATGCTACCCACGAGCATCATCTAGTAATAGCAATACATAAAATCAAGAAACTGTTTGCCCCTGACAGGAGGGCACACATAAAAAGCACCCCATAACATAAAATCTGAGAAAACATGCTTTGGCAAAAGTTAGCAGAGAACTTTTGCCGGATTAACTTTTCCTCTGTCATACATATAAAGAAGCATACATGTAACTAGAGAACATCACACGGAATTGACACAACAGGGTCGCCTCCGCTCGCATGCTCACCTTTGTCCACGCAACTCTTCTCATGGTGCGCGTGCAATGCTTCGATTTTGGTCTGCTGGTCTGAGAGGTATCTCTCGAGCTTGCCCTGCACCCCTTTGGGTAACTTGGCGAGCTCAGCGTGCTCCAGGACCTGCTGCAGCAAAGCATCCATTTTTGCTTGAAACCCGACAGGAACTAAACTGCAGTGAGCGGGAGGAACAGAAATAAGCTAGTATGCTGTGTGTCAGGGAAGTTGGGGTGCAAAGCTGTACCATGGGAATTGTAGTGTGCTCTGCACTTTACTGAAGCCGGCCTGTCACACTCGTGATGGACTTTGAGCTTGACAGTTCACTTTGCGGCGACAGAGTGATAGATGTAAGATGCAAGGCAAGGCATTCCAAACAAATGTATGAAATCGTCATTGGAGCGCATTTATTGTTCTCTCAATTTCAAAATAAAATAAGTTTCCAAATGTCAAAATGTGCTACTATTCTGAAAAGATGACCTAATAGTGCAACACAGAGTTCCCTTGTGTTGGGACTGATTTCTCTGGCCAAACAGGAGTGTATTATCTGCACAAGAGAGTGTCGCAGCGCTCTTAATGACACACCAACACAGGAGTAATTTTCATGCTTCCTTCTTTATTCCCTGCCAGCCTCACACTGGCTTACAGACTACTTGCCTCCGGTTACCTCACTTCCTCTTCCTGTTGCTTGCCTGTCCTGTCTCAGCCTGAGGGTCAGGCGGGACGATGCTACATCTCCCCTGTTTTTCAAAGTCTCACTACTTCTACATTTCTTCAACCAGACGTCGAGGTTTTCTTATCTGACGCTGCGGTCGTTCTCTGTGTCCGGGTGTTGGACTGTGATGAGTCGTGATTTCAACCATCCGCCCAGGACTGTGGTGGCTTCGGTCGCTGTTATCACTCTGACTGGAGGAGTCACTTGAGGGTAAATTTGACGCGGTCTCTTGGTGGCCGCGCCGGTTGCATTTTCTGAAGTGCGAGATGTTCCTCGTTATCTGCTTGTGGTCAGCTTTGGCTGTGACCATGGTCCCTTTCCTCTTGGTGACTTGCATGGGGGTGTCGAGGTATCGACTGTCTGCTTTGGCTCGCCGATCGCTTCGCACTATGACCCAGTCTCCTTCATGTATAGTGGAGTCCTTGGCATGTCTGCGTTGGTCAGCATATATCTTCATTCTGTGTTTCTTGGTGTGGTCAATGTCCACAAGGGTGTTGTGATCAACAGTGACATTTCGTCGTTGAGGATTCTCGTTTAACATGGGTAGTCTTGTTCGAGGTGTTCTTCCTAGCATCACAGTTGCTGGGCACTGTTCAGTGGTGCTGTGCGGCGTATTGCGGTACGCTCTTAGTACTTCGTTTAATGTCTGCTGGATGTCTCGGTGAGTCAGTTCTGCTTGCTGAAGTGCCTTCTTTAGTGTCCCCATAAATCGTTCCACCATGCCATTTGCCTGTGGCCACAATGGAGTGATTTTCTGATGTTTGAAATTGAGATGAGCTGCGAAGTTCGTGAACTCATGGCCATTGAAGGGGGGTCCATTGTCTGTCTTTACTCGTGAGGGGATACCCCAGGCCGCGAATATCTCATCGAGCACTGGGATCACAGTCGTTGCTCGAGTAGATGATATTAGTTGTGCGAAAGGAAAACGGGAGTATTCATCCATGGCAACAATGATGTATTGTCCTGATTGCAAAGGGCCGAAGAAGTCGACTGCAATCTGTTGCCATACTCCATCTGGTAGCTCTGACATTTGTAATGGTGCAGGCGGTTCTTCTCTGCTGACTACTTGACATGTGAAGCAGTCTTTTAGCGTTGTCTCGACCATGTGATCCAGGGAGGGGAACCAGACTCGTTCCCTCAAAGCTTTCTTGGTCGCATTGATGCCTCTGTGCCCTTCATGTGCCAAGTTTATGACCCCTTGACGCAGTTTGAGTGGAATTACGATTCTCCCCCCTCTCAAAAGAAGACCATTGTCGCTGATGGAGAGCTCTTCGCGTACCCGTTGAAAAGCGGCTAAGTCTTGGCGAAGGTGAGCTTGTTCAGAGGAGGATTGTTTCGTGTCTCTCCAGGAGTTGGAGCGAATCCTGGTCATCACTGCTTGAATGAGGGGGTCAAGTGCAGATGCTTCCTGGATGGCCTCAACAGGGACCGTGGGAGGACATGCTGCGTCAACAACAAAGAGGAGGTATTCATCGGCCACAGAGAGAGCAGATCTGGCTCCAGCAAGCGGGTGTCGTGACATGAAGTCAGCGGGGTTTTCCGCTTTCCCGGGTTTATGAATAATGGAGAAAACGTAGTCCTGGAGGCGTAGTCCCCACCGCTCAATTCGAGGTGGCATTTTCGCGTTGGGGTTGCCGAAGATCGTAATGAGCGCCTGATGATCCGTGATGATCGTAAAATGTTTGCCATACACAAAAAGGTGGAAATGTTCGCAAGCCCACACCACAGCCAGGCTTTCTTTTTCCGGCTGGGAGTATGCTTTTTCAGTGTCTGTGAGACTGCGGCTTGCATAGGCAATGATGTGACGTTGCTCCGAATCATCACGGTATTGGGCCAGGATGGCGCCCAAGCCCACGGGACTGGCGTCCACTGTGATCTCGGTTTTCTTCTTCGTGTCAAAATATGCCAGGTTGATGGCCGACCCTACAGCTTGTTTGATCACGGTGAATGCGTGTTGGCACGCCTCTGTCCATTCGAACGGCTGGCCTTGGCGGGTGAGTTCACGTAGCGGGTAGCTGATCGTGGCGTAGTCGCGGATGTAGCGCGCGCAGTAGCTGGCCATGCCAAGGAACGAGCGTAGGTCTGTGACATCTCTGGGTTTCTGGGTGTCGGCCAAGGCCGTTACTTTCTCGGGATCCGGTCTCATGCCCTCTTTCGAGAAGATGTGCCCATAGAATTTTAGAGTGTCTTTGTGAAATTCGCACTTGCTAGCATTGAGGGTTAGGTTCGCAGTCATCAGTGCATGACACACTCTGTCCAGGGCCGTGTCGTGTTCCGTTTGATCCTTCCCAAATACCAGCAGGTCATCACTATAGTTAAAAGCATTTGGGATGCCTTGGATGACTCGCCTGATGGCCTCCTGGAAGATCTCGGCCGCCGAGGATATACCAAAGTTCAGGCGTTTGTACCGGAATAGACCTTGGTGCGTGGTGAAAGTCGTGATGTGTCTCGACTTGTCGTGAAGCTCCAGCTGGTGGTAACCTTTGTTGAGGTCTAGTTTGGAGAACACTGTGGCGCCATTCAGTTTGGTAATCATGTCACTGATATGCGGCCCAGGGTGACGTTCCCGCTCAATAGCGGTGTTGGGCGCGCGCATGTCGACACATAACCTGACTTTATTGTCCTGCCCCTTTTTTGGAACTACCACGACCGGCGACACCCAAGGGGTGGGACCCGTCGTGCGCTCAATGATGTCTGTTCTGAGGAGGTCTTGGAGTTCATCATCGACTGCCTTTTGTAGATGGAACGGCACCTTCCTGTGGTGCTGAGCAATGGGTGTCACGTTTTCGTTGATGTGAAGTTTTACCTTGAAATGGTTGAGCTTCCCAAGGCCTTTGAACAGGTTGGGGAATTTCGCCACGATGTCTGGGGTGTCCTCCGTCATGTAGAGGAGTTCCACGAGTTTGAGTCTTTACGCCGTGGGTAAACTGAGGAGGCAGTCAGCCAGGTCTGGCCCCTCCACTACATGAATGTAGGCGTCAATTGACCGGTCCTTAAACGTGAGAGTGGTGCGGAAACGGCCCAGGCATGGCAGTGGCTTGCGTGACATCCACGTGAAGACGCGGACAGCTGCGGGTTCCAATTTGGGCTTGTGTTTCATGCTCTGATGTTCTAAGGCACAGATATAGTTCAGGGAGGCGCCAGAGTCCAAAACAAATTTCGCTGGGTGATCACCTATCAGGATGTCGAGTTTCGGATATCGTTTCAGTCGATCCGGGTCAGCAACCATGCATATGTACTCATCACGATCCGGGGTAGTTACCATGCAGATGTATTCGTCACTATCTTGTGATGTGAGAGTGCGTGATGGCGATCCACTGGAAGTGTCTTTGCGTGAGCGATAGGAATGTGACGCGTGACGCCTGGTGCTGTGGCTACTTCCGGAGCGTCCTCTTGACTGTGGTGAATAGGCAGACTGAGCGCTGGAGTTAGATGAACTGGAGGACCTTCTTCCTCTCTCTTTCACGGCTCGGGCGTGATGCCGCGACTCATGTCCTTTGGTTGAGGACCTATAGCTTGGTTGTTTGGCTTGGCATGCAACCTCAAAATGATTGTCTCTTCCACATCGGTGGCATCGTTGCCCGATTGCTGGGCATTGACCTGAGTGCGGGTAATCTTGCCCACATCTATAGCAGGTGGACGTGGCTTTTGTGGCCTTCTTGTGTCGTGAGTTTCGACGTGACGGGTAGGACTTGCGAGAGGTGGACGAGGACTTGTTGCTCCGGGATGGTCTGTGAGCGTGAATGCGCAGAGCGTGGTCTTTGTGATCTGATGACTTCTGCGTACCCATTCGCTTCGCGTAGTCCTCGGCCTGGTCATTGATTCTTGTCAGTTCCTCGATTTCGTCTAGTGTGTATGGTTTCTTTAGGAGTCTCCGGCGTAGTATTTCGGATGAACATCCATCAATGATGCGGAGTCTCAGGGCATCTTCTGTTTTGAAGTTGTCGAAGTCGCAGTATCGTGCAAGTCTCCGGATGCGCATAATGAAGTCACTCATGCACTCATCTTTCTCCTGCATGGCAAGGTTGAACGTGTGGCGTTCATAATCCACATTGCGTTTGTGGAGAAAACGTCTATCCAGAGCGGCTTTGGTTTCATCATAAGTGGCAGTTGCTGCATTGGGCAGTTCTTTGATGATTTGTGCAATGTCTGGACCAATCAGATTTCTCAAGGCTACAATCTTTTGCTTGTCATCTTGCACTAGGGAGCCAACCATATAGTCCTCAAAGTCTTCACTCCACGTTTTCCACGACGGACCCATACTGTTGCCTGGGGTCAGTGGTAGTGGCTGCGGTTGACGCATGAATGAGGCCCCAATGGGCTTGGTCGCCATCGTGGGCACGTTGGTTGGAAGAGCTGGCCCTCCTGTACTGGGAGCTGGGCTTTGTGGCCTTGTCGCGCCAGACGTATTGGGAGCTGTACTGGCCAGGTCGGAGGAACTGTCCGGGCCCTGATCGGACATCTGCAGGTGATGAGCTCTTGGTGGCGCTGGCTGGCTTTATTTATTAAGGCTTGTCCAGACTGTACCGGCGTGCTGTTAGTGTCACGCTGTGATTTATGCCTTTTTGTGGCTCTTTGTTTCTTATTAATATATTGAGTCTTTGTGGCTCCACGTAATGTATGCCTTTCCGTGGCTCTTTGTTTCTTATTAATATATTGAGTCTTTGTGGCTCCACGAGCTGCTTACTGGCTCGGCTGCTGCTGATAGTGATGTTTTAGTTCTAGGACCGGTTGGCGCCTGACTTTAAGATGGCCGCCATGGACACTGCTTGGCTCTGTTTATGGGTGAGCGCCTGGCTTCAAAATGGCCGCCGCGCAGGACATTCAGCCTCGTGTCTTGTTGCAGGCAGCGCGCGTGGTGGGAGCGGTAGGGTTTGAACTCACCCTTGCTCCGCGCGCTGTCCCCGGTCCTCTGCTTCAGCGCCTCTTGATCGCGTTAGGAGTCGGGCGCTGTTCTCTGTTGCCGCGCGGACTCAGCTTCAGTCTTCTCGGTCGCGCTGGGGATCGGGCGCTGTTCTCTGTTACCGCGCCGACTCAGCTTCAGTCTTCCGAGATCACTCGGTGAGGGGAGCACGCGGTGAGCGCTCTCTGGCATATGCGCCTACCTTCTCACGTACGGTGATTAAACTTGCTGGTGCACGCGTTCTCACTTCTCAGCGCTTCACTCAGGCAGCTAGGTGGCTTGTGGCTTCGGCGGATGATAGCTTTCCGCTGCAGGGCTCGGTGGTCGGCCACATGGGGTGGCTGAGCGATGGGCTGCGTGTGGGTTTTCGTTTCATGTAATCCCACCCTCGTCGCCAGTGTCGCAGCGCTCTTAATGACACACCAACACAGGAGTAATTTTCATGCTTCCTTCTTTATTCCCTGCCAGCCTCACACTGGCTTACAGACTACTTGCCTCCGGTTACCTCACTTCCTCTTCCTGTTGCTTGCCTGTCCTGTCTCAGCCTGAGGGTCAGGCGGGACGATGCTACAGAGAGGTACATGCCTGGAGTTCAGTTAACAGCCTTGAATGGACTCAGTCTCTGCTGTTTACAAACGCTCGAGACAGCGGCGTCAGAGAAGCCCTGGGAGGGACGCTGAGCCCGCCTATTTCCCTTGCTGGAGCGAGCAGGGGCACCATCTGTTTGAAAGTTAATTACAAACAGATGTCGCCAAAGCTCACTCCCGCAAGGGAATCGGCACAATTGCACGCGTTGCTATTGAAAGCAATGCAATGCGTGCACGTTTTTGACCTAAAAAGTGAATCAATTCCAAGAGGTCTCCTCCTATGCAGCACATGCGCACTGCGTAGGCAAGACCTAAAAACAGCTGCTTTATTTAAAAGCAGTCCAAGACATGGTGGTCTGCTGAGCCCAGCAGGCCACCATCCCTGGGGGGGGCCTGTCATTCCCAATGGGCTCGCAAATTGTGAGAGGCTCATTAATATCCATTAGCCTCGCAATTTGCAACCCCATTGGGAATCGCAGACAGCGTTAAATACTTGCAAAATAGCGATTCGCAAAAGACTCGAATTTGCAAGGCGCTATTTTGCGCGTCATACATCTGGCCCTAAGTTTCTATACATTTGTGCTCATTTACCTGTTCCCCCCCCCCCCATTCATAGCTGGCAGCCGCCACTGATTAATATGCCACCCATTGAGAAGACCTTTGTGGCCCACCGGGCAGGGCGATTTATATTAAAAAGAAGGGCATCTTCCTTTAGTGTTTAACATGCCCTGACAATAAAAACACGTAATGTCCATTATCACTGTAGAAAGGCCTGTGGTCTTATTGGTTAACATGCAGTTCCACTAGTCTCGGCGCTAATTGTTAACTTCCATTTGGGACAAGGAAAGATATTACTCCAAGGTATCAAATTAATCATTACAATAAACCTGACTCATTGCTGAAATTGGATTTTGTTGCTCAAACCTACGGTAGGCTTTCCTGTCTATCTGCAGCAGTTGTCACACAAAACAATATTCTGCCCCCCCCCTTCCCTCCCCCTTGCTAGAGAGACTGAAGCACTCCCAGGAACAGGAAACAGAGAGAATAGCTGGAAGGAGAAGAGGTGACCTCCTCCAGCAGGATGACTGCCAGGTGATGGCCACAGATGGCCCAACTTTAAAGAGGCTACCACCTCAGTGAACAAATGATGATCACACCTTCGCCTGCGCACTCCTATGTAGGAAGACAGCCTGGCATCAAGGGGGGGGGGGAATCTGTTGCAGAACTGGTTTTCCAGGAAGAGTGGCTCATTATGTTGGGTACACTCCCAGGGTGAGACCAGGGCTCCTCACAGGGGAAGAAGGTTTGTACAATCTTGGAGTCAGGGAGAGAGATGCATTCTGGGTTTGTTTGGTTGCCAAACCACCAGGACGTGATGAAAAGTGGGAAGGGTTGCCTCATGTGAACAATTGCCCCATTGGTTAGAGAGACCTCCCCTGTCAAAAAAGAGAAGGTGACATAAAAGCTGCATCCAATACCCACAGTCCTCAGATCACTACTGAACTGAAAAGAAGACAGAAAAGGACTGCCCTCCTGCTTCTAAAACTCAGCAAAGAGAGGCTGCACCAAAGACTGTTCTGCACCTGCTGCACCCAAGGGACCTATAAAGAGGGCTGTGCCTGCTGTGCCCACTCATGGAAAAGGGCCCCACTTGTGCCAGGACCGAAGGAGTGGCTTCAAGGGCTAGTCAGCTAGTCTCATTTTAAGCTTCAGGATCACCAATCGTTAAGGAACCCTGCACTTCTAGAGAGCCCAGCAGCCCAGGAACGCCTAATTGCCCCTGGATGCCAAAGTACTACTGGGTGACCGAGTCCCAACCATCCTGAGTGGTTGTATGTTCTTACAACGAACTCCGTTGTAACGCATGCCTTTACCACGCATGCGTTACTACGGAATGCTATTTTCACGCTTATCCTTCTCCACGTATTTTTCCGTGGGGACGTCATACGTAGGAAAAAAGAAACGGCCGTTTCCTTCCTCTGCGACGCCGATTGCCTTGCACATCTCGTCTAAAGATTATTGGTTTTTTTTGGGGGGGAAGCCCCTCCCAACCCCCCTTTTTTATTTGTACCCTTTACCACACATGCCTTTACTACGTACCTCGTAGTAAACGTATGCGTGGTAAAGGCTGTCGTTGTAACCACGCATGCGTTGTAATGCATGCGTGGTTAAGGTTTTCGTTGAAACGGCCTCGTTGTAGTGGCCGTTTCCCATCCTGAGTAGTCACTCAGCCTGTGGGACTAATAGCCAAAGTCGAAGTAGACCCTGGCTCCCAGAAAAAAAAGACTGGTTAACCAGTGGAAACTGAACTTGCAGCAGACTCCCTACTTGCTTCGCGGGAGACCTAGTCCTGAGGCCAGAGAAAACCCTTGAAGTTTGTAGATGCCAGGGTGGCTGCAGGGAAACTCACCACATCTTTTTTGTGTCTTCAGCCTCTTCAACATCGGCATCCTCAGTATCTTGCATCACCAGCATCAGGACCACTTCTTGGCTGGACCTCGTTAAAGGAAAAAAAGACACTGAGGACCTTAAGACTTTTAAAAGTGAAAGGTACCCGTCTCCCTAAACCTAAGGGTACCCTGTGACGGGGCCCCGACTCATCGTGGCCCATCTAAGTAAAGACAAGTATCCATTTTAGCCTATTGGCTACTAACTGCTAAACGATTTAATGCACCTTTACAAAAATAATGTACTTACACTTCAAAAATGAGATTTCCAGTTTCCCTTGACAGATTTTTGTCTTTTGACTCTTTGGTGTCCATTTTCAGATAAAAATACTTTCTATGTTAATAAATTGGTGTCTGATTTTTACTGTCTCGTGTTTTTTACTTATTAACTGTTTTGGTACCTCTAAATGCTTTACACTTGTTCCTTGGATTAATCCTAACTGCTTTGTGAGACATATTTTAAGGACCTAGCTAAGACTTTTATGAAAGAAACCTAAATGTACTTTATAAAGATTATTCTATATGCAAATGGGGCATAAACAAATGCAGGATTGTGATCACAGGAAATTAGGGAATCCTAGTTTCATGGTAATTTTTTGTTTAAACTTCTCTTTTTGTATTGATTCATATTTATTTTTTGCTGATTTTATCTGCATTTAAATTTGGGAATAACTTGCGCAATTTGCTGTAGAGTAATAACGCAAAATTACAGCAAAATTACATGGGATTACAACATCATCAGATCACAATCTCTAAATGTATTCCTGTGCTCCTACATTAGGCTTTTTTGCTAACTTACTCTAAGCAAACAGGTGTAATCGTGTAATTTTCTGTAATTTTGCTTTTAAATGGGCCTAACAGGGCTTCTCACAATCCACACCAAGGTTTTGTCAGACGGTACCAAGCAGCCTACTCCTTGCATACTACAGTAAACTGTGAGATTCCTTGAAACTTAATTCCTGTGTACAGGTTTTACCATAGTGTATACTTAGCCACCCTAGTAGGCCTAGTGCCTTTACCATGTGCTTTTCACAATAAATAAGCAGGCCTATCACCCATGTCATAAATAACATAGGAGACCTATGGTTTTGATGAATGGCATTGCTGCTGTGCCATTATTACCCATTCATACCTACGGTATTTAACATGCTCTTTCTGACAAAGCAACTATTTTCTTATAGTCATAAAACTTCAAATATGTATAATATTGCTTGCCAAAACAATATACACTGCATTGTAAGAGGGCTTATAAGGGCCTATAAGAGATTCACACATTGCAAATCCTGTACCCTAGGGCTTTGTGAGAGAGGGCAACCAACACCAAAATTCTTACCTATTATGTTGCTATGTGAGATTCCATGTAACAAATGTTATTTGTACAGGCTTTCCCACAGTGTAATAACATTCCACTCTTATGCACCTGTTGACTTCAGCATATGCTTTTGACAATAAATAAATCAAGCCATAATCACTTTCTGCCAGACTGACCTGAACCAGGATACGTTGCTTGATACTTTGGACAGACCGCATTGTACTGTTCCTAGAGTTCCCTGGGCATCCGTGACTTCCCACACCTCTTTCTCAAATGGGGTGCGGAAAATCCACTCTGGGTGTCGATCCTTAAAGACTACTTTGTCGCCGACCGCTATGTTTGGGACTACAGCCTTCTAGTCTATGACAGCCAGACTCCAACTCAGCCCCACCAGGATGATATCCCGATTGCATCTCTTCATCAGCAAGACCATTGGAGCACTCCCTGTGGGGGCTATGTGGCGTCTGCCAGTACGCATGTAAGAACTGGTGCAAGCAGCATTCTGCATCTTCTCCTCACTCCACTCTGGCTCTTAGTGTCCTATTCAGGGAGCAAATGAAATGCTCTACTTCCACATTTACATGGGGGCCACTATGGAGTTACCTTCTGATGTTGTACGTGCAGACTATGGAGATATGACTGAAATTCTTGCCATTGACAAGGGGGTCCATTGTCTGTTTTAATTTCATCAGGAATCCCCAAGAGCACAAAGATCTTCTCGAGTATGGGTTTAAAGTATTCAAATGCGATGGATCACACCAATTTTCCCACAGGGTAATAGGTGTGACTGCCCATTATAACAGCAGTGAGGCAGTAATCAGGAAAACTGCAGAAATCCATGATAACTGAGGACTAGGATGTCAATCAAAACTCTTCCGCGATCACTGGGGCAATTGGGGGGTCCCTGCCTGTGATTATTCATGAGTGAAAGTTTCTAACTCTTTTGTCGACTAGCTAATCCATGCAGAGAAACCAAATTTTGGGGCATATTTATAAGCCCCTATCGGCATCAGAACGTCACTTTTTTGACGTGTTGGTGATACGGGCTTCGCCCTATTTATAAGGCAGCATTAAGCTACTTAATATGGCTTAATGCTGCTTTGTAAATAAGGCCCCCTTTCATGCTACAATTAGCGTGAAAGGGATGAGCAATGGGTGTTGTTGTGGGTGTTCTGCTGCAATACCCCTTGATTTTGACTCTGATCAATATCTACAAGAGTTGCATAAATATGGGACTGCACCAAAAGTAGGGAAAACCTGGTCTGATCAGTGCGCTATGAGGAGAAATGCCCTATTTCTGCTTCTTTTTGTATGTGCTGCATTATGCAGCACACATAAATACAGCAAAAACGCCATGCATGATTGTTTATGTACAGGAAGGTTTATCTTTCTGCACATGAACAATCATTTTAAAAAGGACTAGTTGCAACTTTTATGTGCTCTGCACAGTTACAAATCGCCATTTAAGATTGTTTATGTTTAGGATGGGACACCTTCCTGCACATAAACAATCATTCCCAACAACGCAGGCGGTGCCTGTGCTGGCGCTAGGCAGCTGCAATTAGCGCCAGCACAGGGGGAAACGCAGGGTTGTACCGTATTGTTGTAAGTACGTTGCAGCCCTGAGTTTCAGAAGTGGCGTAGCCGGCGTTAAGCCAAGTAGGCTAACGCCGCACTCAGTCACGACTTTGTAAATATGCTTCTTTGTCTCTTGGCCAGGGTTTGGTCTTCGCAAACCCTTGGTGTCCTTGATTTGCAAAGGTCAACTACACCTGACCACAGCTGTCTAACCATTAAGATCTGTCAGCCCCAAAATAGGAGTCCTTCTTCGCTCATGCTGAGTTCATCCAGCAGGCGCCACAGGAAGTTCATCATTCTCTATTCTTCTGCTGTGAGGGTCTTCGCCTATCCAAGAAGTTTCACCAGTGATGTTCTTGAAGTGCCAACCCCTTCGCCTTGAATATGCTTGTGTCCATTTCAATGGCCTTCTTGATCCCTTTCAATGATAGCGCTTTCAGGCAAGCATCATGGACTATCATTTGTACAAATTCTTCAACGTCTTTGTCTTCTTCCGGCGCACTATTTCATGTTGCGGCAGGATTGTTAACTCCAGCTCAGTATACAACTTCAAACAAGTAAGGCTACAGCTGAACTACCCAGCGCTTGATGTGGGGTGGTCCATTCCTGGCAGTTTCTGTTCGGAGGGGGACCAGAGACTTAAGGTCAGTCACCATCTAAAACATCTGTCCACAGAGATATAGGTAGAAATGCCGGCATGCCCATCGAATTGCAAATGCCTCATGCTCAATTTAGGTGTATCTTGCCTCCGTATCAGTGAGGGCCCAACTAGCATAGGCGATGGGGACCCATGATTCTTCCTGTTATTCCTGCTGCAGGATCGCTCCAAGGCCTACAGAACTCGCATCCACAGTAAAATCTGTCTTCAGACTCGGATTGAAAGATGCTATTGTTGGATCATCTAAGAGTGCCTCTTTCACACTTCTGAGCTCTGGGTCAGCAATGCAGTCCCATTCCCATGGATGGTCGTATTTAGATAGGGTGGCTAGATTGGGAAAGGATTGTCCACAGAACGTGGCCATCCCAAGAAAACTTCTCACCTCCGATGCATTGTGGGGCACAGTCGGTATTTTGATAGCTTCTACTTTCTTCGGGTCGACGTGCAAGCCATCACTCAAGAAGTGGTATCCGAAGGATTTAACGGTATTCATGTAGAAAGAGCATTTCTGCCTGTGGAGGGTCAGCCCACATTCAACCAACATTTTCAGTGTAGCCCTAAACCTTGTGTGATGATCTCCCAGGGTGTCAGAATAGATCAGAATGTCAATGCTCACATTGAGCACGATGAGTAGCCCAGACAAGGTCTCCAAAAAAACTTCTGCAGCAGAGGAGATGCCAAAATTTAGATGTCTGGACCTTCGGAAGCCCACATGAGTGGAGAACTTGGTGATGTATCGACTTGCTTTGTCTAGCTGGTGGTAGCCTGCATTGAGATCTAGTTTTGAAAGCCAGTGGGTTCTGTTTATGTCTACCACTATTTCATCTATGGTAGGAGTGATGTGGCATTCACTATGTATTGCTTTGTCTGGAAGCCTCATGTCCACACACAGTCTTATGGCTGCTGGCTGCTTGGGGGCTATCACGAGGGGCGATACCCATGGAGTAGGTCCTGTTACTTTCTCAATTACTCCTAAGTGCTCCAATTGATCCAATTCCTTTCCTACCAGAGGGTGCACATGGAATGGTACCATCCTGTGTCATAGAGTCATGGTTCTGATAGCATTGTCTGTGTAGAGTTGAATATTCTGGCCTTTTTATGCATCACAGGCCTCGGAACAGTTACAGGAATTCCTCTAGGATGCTGATCGCGTGCAAGGCATTAATTTGCTGTGTGAAGAATACCAAACCTAAGTCCTCTGCCTTATGGCATTCTAGGAGGGTGCCCATGTCTCCTTCAGTCACATGAAACCAGGCATGCGTTAATTTACCTTCACTCTCTATTGTCACTTAAGCCACGCCCCTCAGGGGTAGCAGTTCCATTTACCCATATGTGTAGATTCTGGCCTTAGTAGCCATCACCTTTGGACACGGCCGGGGCTTGTTGTACTGAGTCCATGACGTTCACAGACATGCCCGTATCGATGAGGGTGGGGATTTCTGTTCCCTTCATGAGTACTTTGCAAATTGGTGGAGGTCTTCTCCGCTGACTTTCTTTTCCGGAAAATGAAACTGTGAAGACTTTATCTTCATCGTCATCTTCTGGGTGACCTACGGATCCTGGCCGCTGTGCTGATTGTTCTTCTTCATCCTCATCCAGGGAAAGTTGTTTGAGGGTGGGGTGCCTTAGCCTTTGGTACCCAGAGCTTTTGTTCTGTGCTCCACTGTGGCACACCTTCACAAAGCGATTTCAGTAGCCACATTTGGAGCAAGACTTGCTTTGTGCTGGACACGTGTTGTGTGTCAGTCTGCAGTTTCCACACCCTTTTTCTGGATGATTGGAGATGGCTGGGTTGTGTGCCCAGGACAGACACCTTTGTATTGCGTCTACTTGTTCTTTCTTGACTTTGACCATCCATGCTGCAGACAATGAAGCAGCACCTTTCTTAGCACCACTTCCATGTCCTCCGCTCTGCTGTATGTTAGTTCATGCAACCTCGCTAGTATCAGTAAGTCATCAAGGGAGATGCCTGGCTGTCAAAGTATGAGTTTGCACATAGTCAATGATCGGCAACCTTGGATTAACTGGGCTCTGATTTCATCAGGCTGGTCATTTCTGGTGCATGTGCTCTCCAGTGTGTGGAGATGCGCACTGAAACTATCCACACATTTGTTGTTTGCTTGTCAGGCTTGGTGCAGTTGAAATATTTCTTAATTGGTATTAAGTTGTGAATCGAAGTGTCGGTTGAGGGCTAAGACCACAGCATTGAAGTCATTGTCTCCCTCAGTTTTGGGTGGTGTTCAAACAGGTTGTACAATTCTACGCCACCCAGATGGAGCATTTTGGACCTTTTTACAGCCCCATCCGTCTCTTGCGTGGCACAAAAATAGTGTTTGAGGCACCCTATCCACTGATGCCAGCATTAGGCAGCAGCCACGGGGACTGCTAGCTGGAGGAATGGTGGTAGCACAGCAACAGACGCATGGGCACACCGTTGTGGGGCAGGCAGCACAGTGTCCTGCTGAGGGGCTGATGTCTGTGGGTCATGCAGGCCCTTTTCGCTTTACTTTGACACCCTTTCACCTCAAATGACACTTTTTTTTGCGCTGGCACAGGTCATAGCTCTAGAATACAGGTGGCGGCACAATCCAATGGGTGCATACTCATGTGTTGTCTATGGAGGCTTGTGGCGTCAATAGATGGTGCACCTGGATAACTGTGAGCTGATGTTTTTTGCTTCTGTTTTCCCTTTTTTCCTTCCTAGCTTGTCTCGTTTCCTTCCCTCTTTAACTTTGATGCTGCTCTTTTTTTTCACTCCTGCCTTGAATCCACGTGTCACAATGCTACCCCTTGTTTCTTTCTTATTCTTTAGTGTACTTTTATTGTACATTTCTCATTCTCTTGCTTGACTTGTTTTTTGTTTTTTTCATGTCCTTATTGAATTTTTGGGGGGATGCTCTTGCCTTTTCGTGCAAGGCAGGCTTGCACACAGTCCTTCTCCCATCCAACCCTCAAGTGCTCCTTACCAGCAGGAGATTAACCTCATGGATTCTAGACAGGCATGGGGCCTCTCAAGTTCACAGAGAGTCATGTGCTCTCACAGCAGCTTCCCGGCTAGGATGTGATGTGGTTGTAGGATGCAAGGTTTCTCCAAAACTCATCAACCTCTCTGGGTGGCAGTGAAGCAGTGAGTAGAGGCAGGCAGTGCAGGACCAGTGATGGGGGTCTAAACAGTTCCTTACACGTGTGCGGGCAAGGCACTTCAGCCGCTTGATGAATGACAGCTTCGCCGAATGGCAGCAGTCCATGGGAGCTACACACATCTCATCCAGAGGCAGCAAGGAGACAACGACTATCCCAGCACATGGAGTAAAACCGTCCTTGTCGCCACTGTAAAGTGGGCCTACTAGAACTGGGTATGGCCTACTATAACTATGTTGCGCAGCACGATGCAGGGACGTCACGGACACTGTTGGTATATAAGTTGAGTGCTTGATACTTTGTAATGTAGCGGCTGGGTGGCACTCTACACGGAGGTCTTGTATCAGCTGCATTGTGAATCCAGCCTGACAAATGGAAAACAGTTTGCCTTGAAGATAATTCAGACTCAAATGGATGAATTGCAAAAGCAAATTTGTGATGTATATCATCTTCTGTGCACATAACTGATGTACAGTGTCAGTACTATACGCCAACTCAAAACCTAGATGTTGCTATCTGAATTACTGGACTATCTTCGATGACCTTTTGCTCTAAACCCATACAGAGCCACACTGCTCCTCTGAGTAGGTAGGTGGTATGAAGATGTATACAGTTCTCATTTCTCACAGCTTTGAAACTCAACATTGCCAACTAAATATCTCTTCAGCCAAGCAGCCTTTATCACCACAAACATCACACACTCATGAATACACCACTCTATCAGTCATTCCGTTTTTAAGTACCCCTTGACATTCTTACCTTCCGTTCTGAAAAAGACCTGCGATAGACATTGATGTATTGACTGTTTCTTCATTTGACCACAGTCTAAATTGTTGAGTGTCATATAAATGAAAACAGTCACTGTTTCCTAAATTGGTGATGCCCATTTGTCTTTGTAGCCTCAAAAGGATGCGAAGCTAAGTTGACCCTGCTACGTTTGGGATCTATCTGGGATCTGCGATTGACAGGGTACATACGCACAGATTTCACATGGGCAGTTAGTCCACTGAAAAACCGGAACTAATCTGCATTCCTACTCCCTGTCTTTGGGAACAGCCGGAAGTCCAATAGCATCTGTGAAAATAATATGTAGCTCCTTCCTGTAGCTACATATGACCTTTTCAAAGCAAGCACAGCTGTAAACTGCAGGTGGTGAGTACACTCCTTAGGATACATCTCATTAGCACCATTACAACGCATCTTTTACAATTCATGCCGTTACAACGCAAGTCGTTACAATGACGCCTTGTTACATCACATGCCATTACAACACAAGTTGGTACAACAACTTGCTATAGGGGGCAGAAGGTGTTGGATTTGTTGGATTTTCACTCCAACACCCTCCCTACTGTTGCACACACTGGAGTTGGAATAGTAAATTATACTACTCCAAACTCCTGCGCCCCCCCCTACAGCAAGTCATTGTAACGACTTGCACTGTAATGGCATGCGATGTAACGATGCATCGTTGTAACGACTTGCGTTGTGATGGAATGCGTTGAAAACGCATGCATTGTAACGAGTGCTATTCCTCAAAATGCATTTGTGCTCCCATTTGGGATGTGACACATTTCACTCTAAACAAAATCGCCAAAAATAAAAGTGCTGCAAATAACTGTTGCTCACAATCTGGTTGTTTAGGAAGGTATAAGTTCCTGCACAAAAAACTATTCTAACCAAAACATAGGCACCCTTATGTTGTGGCGCAAAGCTGCATGAGTTGGCTGTCACAAGTGCCATATGTTGGGAAATATGGTGCATTTCAGCTCTCTCCTTTTAACACGATGCAGCACAGTATGTTCCCTTGCTGCAAGAAAATGTTGTAAATCTGGGCAATAGTGTATCCTTTTAGTACTTTAGTACATAACCTATGCTAGACTTACACAAACACCTTATACTATGATGCAAAGGTGTGTGCGTGGCACTAAGCAGACTGATTGTTCACCAGTGCATGGAAAGAGAGCAGCAGTGCCATATGGTTGCAGCTATGGTGCTGTCCTGCTCTCTCGCTTAACTCAGCATGGCGCAGCAACTTCGATTTCTTCACTGCATGAACTAATAGTAAATTTGCCCCTGGTTCTATTGCTGATTCTAATAAATGCTGCATTCTGCCCAGTCAAAGTACTCCTCTTATCCCATGAAAACACTGGCTTAAGGAATATGCATTTCAGGTGCTTGTGGTTCCTGGTGTACTGTGTCATGCATATGTTTTTTTATTCATACATAACTTGATTTGGTGTTATTGAGTGAACTCATGGGCCTTGTAGCGGCCAGCATTGCTGAGTTTTAATTTATTCTGCCTCTCCCACCTTTTCTCTACCACATCCTCTGTTCCTCCTGTGTGCCCTCTTCAAATCAGTCTCCCAAGGGGGATACAGCTTAGTACCCATACTGTCGCTGTACTCCCAATCCATATTCTCCACTGAACCCCAGTGCATGGGCCTACACAATGTAATTGTGAGCATAAGGAATGTGTGTTATGGGCGCTGCAGACTTGTGTACACCACATATTTTTCCCACACACTGCCCCTTTCCTGAATTTTCTGGTCCTTCTTAACCTGCCCTCTCACCAATAAGTAATCTGATGGCCAAAGGAGGGTTTTTAGTGTGCAGGGAAGGATGGATGTAGTTCAGGGGCCTCAAATAGAGGTCAGAAGGAGAGAATCAGGGCTGACGTTCCTCCACCCTTGAATTCAAAACCTATATAATTTTTAGTCAGCAATTCACAAACTTCTATATACTAACACACATACCAGAATTTTAAAGCACTATTAGGCCCTACAAATGGTGCTACTACACTACACAAATGTTAGTAACACAATTAACGGTGCTCCACTTTTCTTCCGGCAATTCCAGCTATGTTTCCACACCTGGCCCCGGATGCCAGTTGCAGTGTATTGTCTGTTCACAATGTGGAACTGCAGCTAATTTGTTTCTGATAAGAAGCTGCCACTAATTATACTGTGGCAGCCAAATAATTATCACGTCTTTAGCTAGAGGCCAATTTAATGTTAACCAGGAATAAAAAGACTAAAGTGACAGACTGCATAACATCACAAATACAATTTCCAGAACTATAACAGAAATGTTGAGTCTGACCAATCCAAGCTGCATAGGTTGTCCTATGGTGTGTGGTCTACATGGGAATTATTTGTACCCTTTTCACATATCAGTATAATATGGCAGAATCACTAATGTCCTTGGTACATTCCAGTAATCTTCATTACTCCTAATCCTAATGGTCCTCGTCAAAATCATCAATTGTGAGGTAAGCCTATCTCCAGAGAGGAAGAGCTCAGGAGCACGTTGAAAAGACAGGCCACCTCCACTCTACCGGGCGCTACAAAAGGGATGGAATTCCAGCACACAACCTGACTTACTCTAGCTAAATCGAAAGCTGACGTCACAGAATGGTGGGCTTTTAGTAATGTCTTTGATGAGGAACAGTAGGCTTAGGAGTGATGAAGACTGCTAGTAAGTAATCAAAACATTACCTCTACATACCTCATCCTCGCCATTACAGATCTAAACCAAAGCCAAAAACCATCCTTCAACCTGTAACATAAGATAACATGCACTTAGTATATTACTTAATAATGGAGAAACCAGTGAATAAGTTATTAGTGACGTACACAATTTAAGGCAGGACAGAACTTTGTATGCCCAGCCCGATAGAGCAACCTTCAGACTATAGATCGTGTATCCTGCACTTTTGTACAAAGGCGTGGGAACATTAATTAAAAACCATGGAGTTTCACCGAGTAGGTAACCACATCCCTTTTGTATCTATTCTGGAGGGGATCAGGGAAAAGGAGTAGCATCCAAGGAGTAGGCTAAAGCAATTGTGGAACACATCTAAGGACTATTGGCTAATGAAGAATCCTTCTTCCCTTTTCCTATAAAAGTTACAAAAGATGATCAGATAAACACTCTTAGGACATTGCAAATAAATCACAATTGACCTCTTTACACCATTTGAATGTAAAGCTTCCCCACCCAGAGAAGAGGGGTGAAGGGAAAAAGACAGACAAAACAATCTCTGTGTCCTTATGAGCTAAGGTTGCTACCTTGGCAAGAACTCCAAGATCTGGACGACGCACAATACCATCCTCAAGGATTTTCAGGAAGGGAGGTCTGCACAATAAAGAAAACCACGATCACCAATTCTGACAAGAATGGAGAGATTAAAATCCAGAAAATCAAACTTCATTGCAGACATTTAAGATCAAATTAAGATAAAGGTTCAAAAGGGGATACTCGAAATGATTGTAAGACCAGATGCAAGACCCAAGGAGAAAAAGGAAGCATAAACATAGAACAAGAGAAGAAAAAACTTTCAGGACATGGGAAACCAGAACCTTCTTGTCACCCAAGCTGACCCAAGGATCTTGAAACGGTCAAATCGTTGCCCATTGTGGTCTTAGGATGGGAATAGCAAGATTCTCCTGAAAACCCACGAAGCAAAACAGTAATACAGAAAGGAGTCTACATTGAGTAGAAGGGGGAGAGTGAGTAGTAGACCAATATTGGAAAGATTTGCAATGCTAAAAATAGGATTTTTAAGGTGAAGGGGCATCTAGATTTCTTATTGTAGTGGACCTGTTAAGATGCTTTGTGAGTGTGGTGTTCTGCAAACTGATTCTTTTAAACTCCACACTCAGAAAGAGAAGCAGACACCCAACTCAAAAACACACCTGGAAGCTGAGGAGAAAGAGAAACAGAGGGAGTTTCCAAACTGAAAAATTGGACATCGACAGAAAAAGGGGAACTGGGACCTGTTTTGCCAGAATGGAAGCATCAGACAACATCCAATGCTTTATCTCGATTTCAAAGAAGTATCTGAGGGATCAATAATAAAGGTGGAAAGGCACAGACTAGAAGCATCCTCCTTCAAATGTAATGGCGAAGGATAGTGGAAGCAAAACATGGGCAGTTAGGCTTTATCAGAGGAGGCACACACATCTACAAAAGTCCCCTAAAACTTCAGCATAATCTCTTGAAGATTGATGGCCATATGCACCAGTTTTGAGAAGTGGAAATATCCTGCTTTATCTGTTCATCTGTCTGACCCCGATGTGAAAAGCCCTTATGGAGAAAAGGTGTAATTCTGCCAAACTTGTCAATGTAGGGCTACTAGACAGAGAGAACTTGATTGAGGTCCTACTTATCAGTTCAAATTAGCACAGTCACTGCATTGCCTTTGCTAGAACATTTTGTCCCTTCATTTGATGATGGAAGTGACAGAGATGGATGTATTGTAGATAGATCCCTTCAATTTGAAGAGTGCCTGTGGCCTATCAGTGACCATCATCCTTGAGCCGACAGTGTCTCTAAGGTGGCACCCCATCCTAAGGATCTGATTTCCTTTGTTGGCACCATCGGAAAATCTGCATGAAGTAGAAACCTCTCATTAAGGATTCTGATACCAGTGCAGAGGACCTACAGAACTTGCCACAGGAGCCAACATGTCATAGTTATCTAGCTCTGAATTCCATTGATGTAGAATTCGAAGTTGAAGTGGGTGAAATGCAAATGTACCCAAGAAACGGCAAATATGCTTGAGACCATATGTGCCTGAACTTTCTGGAACAGTCTGGCTGTAGCTTGAATGAGAGACAGTAAATATGTTAGTGTAGTCCTTAATCTTTCTGCTCCAAATGCAGGCGGATAAAACACATCTAGGTGTGCAGAAATTGGCTCCAATGAAACTTCTGTTTCGAGATGGCTCTGTCAGACATTTTGACAGATTCAAAAAATATCTTTGCAGAATCAGACAAGAGCAATTCCTTTCAAAGTCCCTTCTGGAGAAGAAGCATTTAGAAGCCAGTTATCCAGATAAAGGAACATATTCCAACTCTGAAGATGGGTAAGAGAAACAATAGGAACAACCATCTTGAAAAAGACGCTTAAAAGACAGCAAAGTCCAAATGGCAGCACCCAGTATTTTTGGTGGCATACAGCTATGGATTATGAAGGTAGGCATCCAGGAGATTGATCGCTACCATGAATGTTCCCTTTGTAATATTTCTCTATCTGGCCTTCACTTTGAAGGGAATCTTCTTTACCCATTGATTGACTTCCCTGATTCACATGATCATCTGGAATCCCCTAGTTGACTTCGGAACCAGAAAGTCCATTTAGTAGTGTCGAGTCCCTTGTTCCTCAGTGAGTTAGTGAACTAGTGCTTGCTATTTTAACTTGAAATTGACGATTTGAAGAATGGCAGTCTTTTGGAAGGAGAATGTGCTCATGGAGTACGTATGGGCCAAGAATCTGTAGTAATACTGAAAAACTTGATTTAATGTCTGTTGCTCATTCCCTTAAAGAACTCAAGCGTCTCAAGTAGATTTTTACAACTGTCCATGAAATGCTGCACCTGACATCCAACTGGCCAGTCGGAGCATTCTGGCATTTTCAGGAAAGTCATGTTTTTGCCAGAGAGGAAGGTTTTCTTCCCTGTTTGGAACAACCAGAAAAACCCTTATTGAGTTTATTTGAAGGTGGAGGCAGATGTCTTGATGATGAGTATCACAAGTATGGGAGAACTGCTTAATGTGAGGTACTAACAGCAACTGTTTTGTTTTCATGTAGTATAGTGTAGATTCAGTGCAGAGTAAGTAAAAAGCAGTAACATTGACAACTAATTGGCACTCCCTCAATGTCAGGAGGAAGGAAAGTGTGTTCAAAATCAAACCGGTAATTTTTAGTCACTCCCTCAACCTCATGTGTGTTAACCACTAAGCTTCATATTCGGAGACATGCCCACATATGTGCAGCGTCAAACATAGAAATGCTGAATGTCCTTATGGACAGACTTTAAACATGAGTTCGGTAAACAAACAGGAAGGAGATATAAATTTCCTGCATCTGCCTGTGTTTATAAATATTTCACAGGAACTTTGTCCTGCCCTAAAAAGAATTGTGTGTGAATTTGCAAAATATGTTACCTACTTAAAATAACTTTAAGAAAAAGTGTCTAATATGCTTCATAATAAAAATGGTTAAAGGTGCTTTTTAGCTTTAAATGCACTAAATACCCTTTAAAATATCATTGATATTTATAAGGTGAAAATTCCCCCCAAAATCACATTTGTTGTAATCTTATCAGTTTCGTCCACTGTGTTTACAAAGCACAGTTTATTACTCCATTTTGTCTTAGCCCCGCTCACTTGCTTGATTTCTTAGCAACCCCCTCCTGTCCCCCCACCGAAGTGCAAACGCATCTTAATTATGACATGTGGTATAATGTCATCCTTGAGGGAATTTCGTGTGACAAGGCGAATCAAACTTTGTGGCATTACACACCAGCTTAAACGTGAGTGTAACTAACAGGTTCAATTAACCTGTGACGACATCAGGGATGGGGGGAGGATGTCCACACCCCTGCTGAGCACATGTAATGCATCTGGGCTTACCACCCCGCTCCCTGTCCTTCAGAATGAAAATTCCAGCGCTATTCCTCATACATGATTATGGATCTGTTATGTTATCCTTCCGAGTGCCTTGGAAACAGTCATCCCTCCGCTGTTCTACCAGGGGAGCAGAAGTCAGAAACATCCCTCCGTGACTTCAGCGTGTGGGCGGAGCTTGGAAGTCCAGGCAGATGAGGTCACCCCGACAGTGAACAGTCTATTAATCTTGTCCGCCAGTCTTCGCATGCTGCAATTTACAGTAAATCAGGTTCTGGAGAGTTAATCTGCAGGACCCACGCTACAAGCAGAGATGCCTCGCTCTTGCTATAATGCCTGGGCACTGGTCCAGTCCAATTACAACTACAGGCGTTCCTCTCCAACATCAGTTGTGTTAAATGTAATCACCTGGGACACAATCCAGATATTGGAATGTTGAATACTTCACATAAAATGACATCTGGGAATTATACACAAATTACTCAAGAATTCTTAGCTGTGATGGGAAGGCGAGCCCACACGCTGGACCTCTGAGATGCAAGTCTGCCAGAATCCTGCCTAATGGGCTTCTTTGATGACTGAGAGTCCCAAGTTGCCATATAGACATGGTCATAAATTCTTCACGGAATTCACGGCTGTAGTACAGAGATTTATTCTGTAAGGTTGTGGAACAACAGTGGATGTAACTACAGGGGTGAAGCTTCAGGAGGGTGCTTGGTGTATTACACCACCCCCCAAATAAAGGCATTCTTGACTTTGTTGTTGGGGGTCGGGTCCCAGGGTCGGGATTGCTATGTCTGTGTCCGGTTTTCTGCCAATAATAAAATACAAAGCAGTGACTTTTGATGTAAAAGAGAAGAGGGAGGGAGAGAGCGAGACTGTAAGAGATGGCCAAATTTCAAAATGTGGAATCGGATAACTTGGAATCAATACCGGCTTCCCTACTTGTTCATATTGTGTGAGCCTAGATAAACATTTTATTTCACACAGTCTCTTTTATCTTTGTTATCACATATGAGAGCTCGTGTTCAAACTTGAGTTCAGGATGTGTGTTGTACAATCACCTCTTAGGTTTCATTAAGTAGATTATAATGGTGCTCCACCTATAATATGATTCTAGGCTACATTTAGGGTGTACATGATTACTGACTTGCCTATTGGTTCACTAATTGGATTGTCGGTGGGGGTGAGCTGTTAATGTTTCTAAGTTCATGTTTAAAAACGAACACTTGAAATAAATGTCTGTTTATGCAGTGATATAATCTGACGTACTACAGTCCAACACTTCCATATGTTAAAGAAATACACTTTTTTACATTTGTTACATAATATACTTGCCAAAATGCTTCCTGGCTTGGCTCACTCACAGACTCTTAGAGCCAAGCCAGACACATGACGTGGTTCGCCATGTGGATTTGCCTGCTTGCCCTCCCACTGTGTCCCTCTAGACAAAGGCCTACCTAATGTAAACCAGTACTGACCCTACTCCTCCTAGGAACAGTCCATTCTGAACCTTGTTCATCTTACCCATTCACCCTGCACCTCATTGGTTTTGTTGTTGGGAAATTTGAGATTCACATCCCACCAAATCTGACTAACTAAGCTATTCCCCTGTGTAAGTATGCAAGTTACTGTGAGATTTAATTTTATTGCAAAACCAGAGGCTCCTATTATGTTTTCAATTCTTGCTTTATTTTAAGAGCAGCAGTCAATATAACTAAGAAAAACTTCAAATCCCATTAGACTTGGGGAACACAGCCAAAGGGAAAAAAAAGTAGTACAAATGAATAGCCAATAGGACTATAGCAATGCGTTTAATACCTACACTGACTGCGAACAGCCCTCTTTTCTTGCTGCTCACAGTTAAGATAAGTATTTACATATTGTTTTCTCTACATTATGTTTGTTGTTGGCTTACTTAATTTAAAAAGTATTTCTTTTTATTTCAAATCATTTTTATTGAAGATACAGAAGATACAAAATAAAAATACAAAGGGGTAGACATACACTTAATGATTCACCATAAAAATACAGTCATTAATGCATGGGAGAGTACAGGCGATGTAATTGAGGTAAGTGCTAAATAAACAATTAGATAGCATTCTTGTAATACAAATACAGAAGGGTTGTATGAGTTACTGTCAGAATAGAACATTGACTAAAACGACCATGCATCTAATAATAAGCCCGTGGAGTGAGTGCGACGAAGCAGAGAGAAGGGAAAAGGAGGGGGGAGAACGGGGAGGACGAGGAGAAGGGGGGAAGACGTAGCAGCAGCAACAGGACTTCCATCATGCGTTACCGGAATACTGCCCAGTGTGACAGCCTAGGCCAGGTTAGGGTCATGAAGTGTGTCATTCAGTGTGTCATTCAAGGCGCCTAAGGGGGATCATAACATAGTTCCAATGAGTCAAGTAAACTCCAGAGCTTGGGGTGGGGTTTTCGCCAGGGGGATGTATGTAGGGAGTCGTTGTCTGCTCCCCTCAAGGATGATAGCCATTCCTGCCATTGAGCAAAGGAAACATCAGAAGAACTTTTCCACTTGCTCAGAATAATTTTGCATGCCAGTGTGAGCATAAAGTCTAAGAGGTACCTGTCCTGCTCTCTAGGGACATTTGGATCAACTGCTCCTAATAAAATGTATGCAAAGTCTCTGGACAGACTAAAATGGAAGGTGTGTTGGATGTAAGAGAAGATCTTGTCCCAAAACGATTTAAGTAGCGGGCAGTGGAAGAACATATGTGCCATGTCACCTACGTGCGTTTTACAGTTCCAGCAAAGTGAGCTATCTAGGAGTATGAGCTTGAAGAGTTTCTCGGGTGTCCAGTAAGATCTATTTATCAGCATGAGTTTAGTCTAGGAGAGTAACGGGGATATTTTATTATAGAAGGGAGTGAGGTGGATCTTGTCCCAATTAAAGGTCAGATTGGAGGAGTTTGGTTCGTTTTCCCAATCTCGCTCACATTTCTTGTGTGCTCTCTGAGGTAAGGGTGAGATGAGTTTGTAAATTTTGGATACCATGTGTCCTTGTAACATTAGTTGAATCAGTCTTGCGCATAGAGTAGGAGGATGCGGTACGATGGCTCTGGCGGCGATAAGTGCTTTAAGGCGTCAGAACTTGCAAAAATCAAGTGGTTGGAGATCACAACGCGACTGTACGGCGGAAAATGGAAGGGGAGAGGTACCATCGTAAATGTCTTGTAGTGAATTCAGGCCTTTTTTAGCCCAGTCATCCCAATAAAGGAATCCGCCATCATCCTTCAGGGCCGGGTTAAACCAGAACGATGATAGATTTGACTTGGAGAACTTTATTCTGGCTTTGTAGTGCCTCTCCAGGCTAAGTAGAGCCCGTTTAGTATTGAGGAAAATGTATTTGGATTGAGTGAAGGCAAAGGCGTCCATAGTCATTATGGTGGAAAGTGGCAAATTGTTAATGATGGATTTTTCTACTTGAACCCACACAGGAGTGTACCCCTGATGACCATGGATCCAGTTCGCTCCTTGCTTGCATAAGAAGGCTTTTTGATAGCCTCTGAAGTTGGGTAAACCTACACCCCCTTTGTCTTTTGGCAATGGAAGCTTCTTCAGGGAGATTCTTGGTTTCTTGTCCGGCCAGATAAAACTATTGAAGAGCTTACATATCTTTTTAAGAAAGTCATCTGAGAGCAGCATGGGAAGCATGCTGATTAAATAATTGATAAGTGGAGTGACCATGATTTTCAAAGTTTCCACTCTACCCCACCACAAAAGAAACTTCGATGACCAACCTTCCAGGAGCGTGGATTTTTTCTTGAACAATGAGGTCTCGTTAAATTTTAGAGTACTAATTAGGTCTTTCTCAAAGTCGATCCCTAGATATTTAAAACTCTTCTGTTGCCAACAGAGACCTGTATCACCCAAGACGCTTTTATCACCAATATTACTGAGTAGCTTCACTTCAGTCTTGTCTTTGTTGAGCTTGTATCCGGACACTTCTGAGAACTCAGCAATAGAGGACATTAACGCCGGGATAGCTAGGTCTGCATCTTCGGACACTACCAGGACATCATCAGCGTATGCTGAGATTTTGACTGTAGTGTCTTTAAAGTCTATGCCTTTAATCTTCTCATTGTTCCTTAAATAGTAAAGGAAGGGCTCAATTGCCAAAAGAAAGACTGATGGAGAGAGGGGGCAGCACTGTCTCGTGCCTTGTTGCAAGTGGAAGGAGTCAGAGAGGCATCCACCCGCTCTAACTCGTGCTGAAGGTTTGGAATATAAAGCCATCACCATTCGAATGAAGTTCGCCCCTAGGTTGAATTTATGCAGAGTGGCTTCCAAGTAGGCCCAGTCAACCTTGTCAAAGGCCTTCTCGGCATCTAGGGTCACGGCCACAGTGGGGGAATTGGTTGTCTTTGCCCTTTCTAGGATGTGCGCAAGGGTTCTAGTATTATCACTCGATAACCTATTTTTGAGGAACCCTACCTGTGAAGGATGAATCAGCTGGGGCAAGACCGCTTGAATCCTTTTTGCCAAAACCATGGCATAGATCTTGCAATCAAGATTGATTAGTGATATCGGCCTATAGTTTTTAGGGACGGACGGGTCCTTCCCCTCTTTTGGTAAAACCGCAATAATGGCTTCTGCCAGAGTGCCAAGAACTTGGCCACTTGTGTTGAAGTGTTCATAAAGATCTTTGAGGGGTTCCGTCAGAACGGATGAAAAGCTCTTGTAAAATGTGGCGCTGAACCCGTCAGGACCCGGAGCTTTCCCTGTTTTGAGGGATTTTACGGCTTGTGTAATTTCCACTACAGAGATGGGGCGGTTAAGTGCAGTTTGGTCTTGCTCTGTGAGAGCCTGAAGTTTGCATTTATCAAGGTATGGTCTTAGTTTAGAGCTGTTGATGTCTTTGTTTTTACTATAAAGGTCATTGTAGAACTCCTTAAATAAGTCTGCAATCTTGTTTGGATCCGAATGGGCTGTTCCTAGTTTGTCAACTATGCATTTAATAGTTGATTGTTGGAGTTTAAATTTTAGGTGCGAGGCAAGGCTTTTACCTGCTTTGTTAGTGTTGCACAACCTGAAGTTTTTATGATGTTGAAGCCAGACTCCTGCCCTTTCACTAATGATTTTATTATAGTCGTATTTTTTGTTCATTAAGTCTGTAAGGACCGAGGGGTCCCTAGAGATTACATGGCGTTTTTCAAGGACAGAAATCTCATCTTCTAACCGTGATAGGGTGGAATTTGCATCCTTGTTCATGGCAGCACGTATTTTGATTATTACCCCCCTAAGTGTTGTTTTAAGTGCTTCCCATCTTGTAAGGTCTGTAGTGTCCCCCTTTTTTATTGTGGTAAAGGTAATCAGTGATTGCTGCTTCTATTGCAGCACTGTGCGCCTCCTTTTTCAGTACTGCGTCATTTAACCTCCGCAAGGTCGTTCTTTTGCCCGTATTGTGCAGTGCCAGAGTCATCGTAATGCATGAATGGTCGGAAATCACTCGCGCTTCAATGGAGGCACTTTCAATGTCCCCCTTAGAGTGAGCAGAAGTGAGTAAATAGTCTATGCGTGAATAAGAGCCGTGTGGCGGGGAGTAAAAGGTGTAATCTCTGCCTGTAGGGTTCATCAACCTCCAGGTGTCAACTAGGTTAAAGCGGGTGCAGAGATTAAGAAGTGCTTTATGTGAGTTCGTCGGCCTAAAAGAGCAGCGCGAATCTCTATCTAATAGTGGGTCCATAGGGAGATTCAGGTCGCCGCCCAGGATATGTATTGCGTTGTCTGGTATTGTGTCAACGTGGTCGCTAAGTTCCTTCCAAAATTCTTGGTCATCTTTGTTGGGTGCATATACGTTGGTCACGTAAAACTCCTTCCCATCCTTTGTCAATTTAGTAGAGACCCATCTGCCCTTAGCGTCTGCACTACTGTGTAAAACATCTATGTTGGATCGCTTCGCAATGAGAGTGAAGACCCCATTCTTTTTACCTATGGCGTCACACCCAATCGCCTCACTATATTGTTTGTTTTTCATAGAATTGAACTGTGAGGAGTCTATTTTAGTTTCTTGGAGCAATATAATATCACCCTTTTGCTTATATAAATAGTCTAGGATTTTCCTCTTTTTAATTGGGTGATTGATACCCTTGACGTTGAGTGATATTATTTTTATAGTCTGTTTAGCCGCTGTCATCGAAAAAGAAGATAAGTGATCTTCTAGTCAGTATGTGTAGCGTATTCTGTGATCTGTATAGCAGTATTACTTTTTCGCATGTGTAGCTGCAGGCTCGTTAGCGATGTGAGCGAGCGCACACGTGCGTATAAAGAGTACTCTCAGCCTTATCAGAGTGTAGAGTGTTGCTGCGAGGATGCGGTGACAGGAGATAGAGAAGGGAAAGAAACAAAGGGAGAGACACGAAAGGAATCACATATGAAAATAAAACCCAAAACCCTACCCAAACCTACCCACGACCCCAGCCCACCCACCCCACCCCAACAATACGCCAGGAGCATGGCGACTAAGAAGAAGAAGCAACCGCAATGGCTACTCCCCTACGCGGCAGAAACTGAGTAACCTGCTTATAAACGTAAGTATAACATTGTTTATGGAAGCCATCGTTATGAGCTGCAGAACCTTTCTGTCTACGAAACTGAGCCTCCAATTATCATGTGTCAATAGCGCAACCAACATGTTTGCAATGAAATCAACCTAAGGCAAGAGGCGTAGTTTATCAATCCGTCTGTGGAAACTTAGTACAAAGGACACCGCTGCTGAAACGGAGATTAAGGGCTTCATTAACATGTAAAATTAACAATAACATGTAACTATCGTGTCAAGGCATAATGCATCCTAAGGCATAATGCATCCCAGATACATACATAAGTAGAACGACATTTTATATTTGTACCAACATGACCTGGGCATTTAGCCATTCGTCTGGACCTCCATTCTTCCCAACATAATAGGCAAATAGGCCAATGCCTGAGCATCTATGAACCAACCTCAAACTATGCGTCAAGGGCACACATTTAGTAATAACCATATATGAACGTTGTATGTCTATACTAGGGTAAAGTCACCAAAGTAGTCTTGATTCCCAGTATATGCAACTGGGACATATCATCCTGCCTGACCGCAGGCAAATACCAACCTGAAATAATGAGGACCACGGGGTTGATAATGTCACCTGAGTTATACCTTAGTTTGTAGCTAGTCCTCAGATTTCTAGTCTTCGCGGTGGCAAGCAAGGAACCTATAGTTTACCTGGAGCCCAGGTTAGCAAGAGGGCAGAGCGACAAGTTATTGAAGCAATATGGAGCAATATGAAAAGGATATGTGAGAACAGAACATAGTGTCTGTGTTTAGTTGCCAGAGCCTTGTGTTAGTGACGCTGTGGCAGTGTCCATTTTCGACTCCTCAGAGCCCTCGAGCAACTTCTTCAGATGCAAAGGATCCCTGAATATTTTAGAAACTCCCTGGATTGTTACATGGAAGCGTGCAGGACCACAAAGCCGTATTGATATTCAAGCTGACGAAGTCTTGGACAGAGGGCCAGAATGCTTTTCCTTAAAGTGACAGTTTCTTTGCTGTAATCTTGGGATATGTATATCTTATTGCCTTTCCAAAGGATGTGATTATGCTTGCGCATGAACGTCAGAATATGTTCTACATGCTGATACCTAAGAGGCTTGCACACAATCGGTCTTGGGCCCTTTTGTTGATGTGTGGGTCGGGTAGGGACTCTGTGAGCGTGATCAAATTCCAACGGTGTGCCAAAGGAGAGACTGGTGGCCTGAGGAAACCATGACTCCAAGAATGTTATGCAGTCCCCCTCTCTACCGTCGGCTCCTTCCGGAATACCAAAAATTCCCTCTGTCTTTTTCTGCCTAGTCGGCACGCTGCAGCGTGGTTCTTACAGCACATGTCTCCTCACTCTCACACAGGCTCTCTGACATGTTCTCAAATTGCGGTAGCCATTTTGTGGCAGCCCAAGATACACACTTCAAATTTCTGACATCCTGCCTGGTATTGTGCAGCTAAACACACCAGATTTCTTTCCTCTCCTCACGGGGCTCCATATGGCTAGCATTTCTCCTTACCAAGGGTGTGTCTTTTGTCTCCGCCTCCGTTCTTCCCACAACCTCGACGCTTGGGGCACACCCATTTGAGAGGTTTTGACTCCTCCGTCACACATGCTAGCTTCTTAACCCCTTGTTTCCCAGTTGAAATTTTCTGCACTGTTTCCCTTTCTTTCAATTATGGAGATAGATAGCGCTCCCATTTACAATGATAATAATGAGGAGGAGGATTCCCTTAAAGATAATTTAAATTATTTTATTTATAATTGTGTGGCTCAAGCTGTTGCAATCTCTATGGACAAACTCACCAAAAATAGAGAAAACTCTGTGCTTAATTTAATGACCAAGACGATTCTGGTCCATTCTGCGGGGGAAAGCTGAAAGTGCAAGGAGATGGGTTCCCTCCTGTGGCTACTGTGAACACCAAAGCAGTTAATACTACTGCGCTATTGACCAGTGATGTTTCTTCACTCATGGCAGAGGATGTGGTTCCTTCCAGACTTCCTCTATTGAAGGGGAATAAGAAAAATATGTAAGACAAACTAATCAAGCATAATGCTAATTTACAATCGTCTTCTAAATGTAAATCTAAGTCAAAGCACATGTCTACTTCTATTTCACATATCCCCGATACAGACGACGATACGGGTGACTTACATTCAGACAACAACAAGGTTGGGGATGTGTATTTTTTTGCCTCTCCTCCTCCTAAAAAACAAAAGATGGACTTTTTTATCACATGATCCTTTTAAAGCCAAATTGGTTATGGACTCAGAGGGTGTTCCTAAGTTTGACCCCATACTTATCCATCGCCCTAATTCTACTGAGTGGTATTCCTCTACTCATATAGGGGGTTAATTTACTTCCAGATTGTGCTTATCACTGGACAAACAAATAAGGCTAAGCTCAGGTCTGAGTGTTTCCCAGCCCTTCTCTTCAATCTAAGATTACTGCTACCCCATCTATAGATCCCTCTATGTTGACTCATTTTTCTACGTTTGGTAAGGATCCTCACAAACATATTTGACAAGGCCTGGTTCACCTGCCAGGACAAACTATTAGACATTGTTGGTCCGTTAACACAAATTTTTGATTGAGCGGAATCTGCAAGGTTAGATAATTCTCCTATTAACCCTGACAACCTATCTCTTTGGGTAAAACAAGCTTTTTGTATGCTTGAGAACACAAACTCTGCGATTCTGCATAAACTCAAAAAAGGAATGTTGTAAAAACTCGCCCCAAAACTGGTCAGCTTTGGCTCTATACATTCTGGTATAAAAGCAGAGGGTCTATCATTTGGAGATTCTTTCATTATAGAACTAAGCAAATATGTGTCAACTTTTGCTTCACTGCACAAAGCCCAGGAATCCTTATAAAAAGTTTTCTCACAATGTGTTTTCACCCAGGGCCTGTAGAGGCAGAAACCGCTTTACCGGCCGCAACTACAACAACCAAGTTTCCAGAAGATCCTTTAATTCATACTACCAAGAGTAAAAGCCTCAATTCTATTCACAGAGGGGCCGAGGCCTCCACGGTAGCCGAAACAAAGATGCCAGATACCATATCCAACAAGGTAAGTCTCTCTTCTGGCCTTCCTTCTGTAGGGGGTCGGTTTTGTTTCTTGCTTCCAAAATGGCATATCATAACTGCAGACCCATGGGTGCTAAGCACAGTTCAAGGTTATGTTATAGAGCTCTACTCCTAACCTTTTCAAACTGTACTTTCTTGTCCTCCACATTTTACTTCGGAATGTCTGACCTCATCTCAATAGAGATACAGACATTATTTCAAAAGCAAGCAATAGTTCCTTCTCCTCCTGATCCCTCCATTTTTCAGTTCCCTTTTTCTAGTTCAAAAGAACAAGAAAATGAGACCTGTAATAAACCTTAAACACTTCAATCATTTGTTGTATACCGTCACTTCAAAATGGAGACAATTGTTCATCTCAGAGATTTGTTACACCAGCACAACTGGATGATTCGTTTGGACTTACAGGATGCCTATCTAACAGCTCCGGTTCATCCGGGTTAAAGGAAGTATCTTCAATTTCAATGGTTGGTTCACACCTTTCATTTTTTCTCTCTTCCTTTCAGGCTCTTTTCAGCTCCATGGTGTTTTACCAAACTGATGAAGCCAGTGGTAGTCCTTGACCCTGGGGGAACCCTCGATCTAACCCTAGAATACCAACTCCAACTTGAAGTAAAGTACCTTTGAGGTATCACCTGGTTTACCCCTTTCTTGTCTAAATCGTAATCTGTTGACTTCTTCATCCAGGCCCTCCCTGTCTAATATCACTCTTTCGACCTATTCATAGGTGGCTTCTCCTTGGGGGTTAGCTGTGTGATATGCAGCTTGAGCATCACCTGACAATAAAGGGGCCAAAAAAAGGTGGCACCTTTCTATGAGCCATGTACTTCCCCTTGACGTGCACTCAAAATTAACCAAAAAAGCATCAAGATCATCTCCGAGTAGAGGTTTCTGTAAGGTTATCATGGGTGCGCTAGGTGGGACCGCCCCATGACCACTAACCCAGAGGTCACCTGCAGTTGTTCTTGGGCCAGTTTGGTCAATTGTTCTTTTTGAGTCTTTAGTGCATTTGCTGAAGGCATTTGACGTTCTAGGGCCCATTCCAATTTTAGTTGCCCTTGGACAAAATGTTGGATCAAAGCTGCCGGCATTTTCCACCAAATGTCGCCGGTAGTAAAGGCTTAATATCCAAGGAATACTCACAGGATTTATTGCATTCTCTTTGTTTTAATTTCAAGAGAAAATAAGTAAGGATATACGGTACGAAGAAAGAGATTAATAATGCCTTCTTTCTTTACAGGGCCTTCTGAGTTCCTGTCAACGGTACCCTTGACGGAAGAAGAGACGTAGGTAAGAACCTTTCCTTTTATGATTTTAATTATAATGTAATGGGTTAGTGGGGTGTTCTCTTTTTATTCTCTCTGCGAGGAAAGTGGTTATTAATAGGAAGGGGGGGTGAGAAGAGGGGAATGAAATGGAAAAATGCTTTTCCTTACTTTCTTGGAAGAACCTATACACCCCAAAGGAGAAAGTTTAATTCCTCAAAAGAAAAAGAAAGAAAATTGTAAGAAGGAAAAAGAACCTTTAGAAACTAGTGTCCAATTATGCATTTTCCAGTTTCTAAATACTAATTCTCCAGTTCGTCATCCTTGTTTACTTAAGTTTGTCTTTCTTCTTGCCCCCAGCCCTCCCTCCTACCTACTAGTCGATTCACTTTGGCTCCGAATTCAGAGGTGCGCATGCACCTGTTGAAGCCACGTCCCTCCTGGGACGTGGCGTGGATCCGGAGACACTTGGCAGATAGGAGACTCCGCTTCTCCTTCTGGTATTCCAACAGTCTCTTGGACACTGATGGTTCATTAACCACCTTCCCCGGTCCTCAGCTTTCTTGTGAACCAACTTGCTGGTCACTTCTTCCTCAGGTTCTCCCACAGCCGCTCCTTTGTCCTCTCTGGCTTTTTCCTCTTGCGTTTCAAACCAAAAACAGCATGCTCTCTCTTCCGGCTTTACGGTGTCGTGCGAAGGTCCTTGGCCCCTCCCTTCAGCCTGACTTCCGGGGTGGGCGAGAAACACAGAGACCCAGGACCACCAGGATGGTCAGGTTTGTGACAATTATATATCTGGACAAAATTCTCCTGATGAGTCAAAATCTCCAATCTTTACAGACTCACCTTCATCTTACATGTTCGCTTTTATCAGACCTAGATTTCAACAAGGAAAAGTCTTCACTGACAACCCAAGTAGAATTCTTGGTTTTCCTCATAAATTCCTCCACCGCCACTCTACATCTTCCCTCTGCAAAGGTAAAATCAATCAAATTTGAGATTCTTCAAATTCTTAGGAGTTCAGTTATCTCCCTCAAAACTTAACAAAGGATTGTAGGACTTCTCTCTTCTTCCATGGAGGTGATCTTTCCAGGTACTTTTCATTACCGGGCCCTTTGAAGGTTAAAAATCCACCATTTATAAAGAGTCCTCTGGTACTCTAGCACTATTTTCATAGATCAAGAGTCCCAGTTCGGACTCCAGTGGTGGATAGACCATTTAAGATGTCTGGAATGACATCATGAGGGCTGAGGCGCTCACTGTGGACCAACCTTGACTGGAGGTACATGGTCCCTAGAGGAGTCAAAATTGCCTATAAAGTGTTTAGAGATGCTTGCAGTCTCCTTACCAAGAACAGAGTTCATTGTTCCATTCTTCTCTGGATGGACAAAATCTTCGTCCGGTACATCAATCAACTAGGGGGAACCAAATCCAAACCTCTAGCAGAACTAGCAAAAGCTTTGTGGGATTTTTGGCTATTAAGCAGGATTTCTGAACTTGCAGAATACTTGCCAGGAAATCTCAACTCTGTAGCAGATTGGCATTACTGGTACCTTCAAGATTGCAGTGATTAGAAACGTCATCCTGTAGGCTTCGCTTCTCTGCAGCACAAATGGTGACATTTTCAAATCGTAATGGTCGCTTCTAACCTGGATCATCAGAGTCCTCATTTCTTCAGTTGGCGACTAGATCCTATGACCTTTGCATCAGATGCGCTTCTTCAGAACTGGTCCAATTTGATCAATTACGCCTTCCCATCTTCCCTCATGATAAACAGAGTGCTTTCCCAAGTCAAACACCAATAAGCAGTTCTTGTTCTGATTTCTCCCTTCTGGCAGTCACAGGTGTGGTTTCACCCTCTACTGGAATGAACAACAGACTTTTCAGTTCTGCTTCCCTCATTTCCTGATCTCCTCCTGGACCTCTCAGGTCTTCCTCACCAAATAGTCTTAGATAATTCCCTCATGCTATCCACCTGGAAAATATCAAGAATTGCAAGTCTTTCCTACTCATTTCGTCAGAAGCTTCAGAATACATTAACAAATCCTGGTCCCCAGGAACTACAAAGGCTTACAAATCAGCTTGGGCTCTGTGGACAAGCTGGTGTATGGGAAAAATTATCAATCCCTTTTCGGCGGATGTAACTTATTTAGTTAATTTTTTTGCGGTCGAGGCTAGCAGTGGAAAAATTGACTGGACTATTAATCTTTTCAGATTTGCAAATTCTACTGATCATCCCTATATCAACAGTAAACCAGTAGGAGAACATCCACTCATTCAAATCTTTATTTCGGCATTACGCCATAAAAGAACAAATTAAACATTACAATTCAATTAAAATTAATAACATTAATAACATTCCATTGAAATGTAAAACACATTCTATATAACTGTGCAACATATGTTGAAAAACACTCGGAGCATAACAATAAAATCATATGAGACAGGAGGACACATCAATTATTCTAAAAGCAGTTTCAATTAAAGAATGCTATTGCAAACAGATTCAAGTCCAGAGTTCAGGACCATAGATTAAGGAGACTTGGTTCACAGCTGATAGCCCATTTTTTTCCTACGGTAGCAAATAGAAAGTAAGAATCTACTAACACTGAATACTATCTGTTGCGAAGTGTTTGTAGTTAAAATTCTCAGAGCCTGAGGGCAGGACCTCAAGCCTAATAATAGGCATATAGGTTTAATCCATCTTTTCCTTTCTTGACTGTAGATAGGACAGAAGAAAAGAATATGCTGCTCATTCTCTTTTTGGTTGTTTTCACAAAGTGAGCAAACTTCGTCCAATATCTCGGAAGATGGATCACGGTTCCTTGCCCAACGAGCCAAAGTTGATTTTATTAAAAGATTGCCATATCTAAACTTTAAAAACAATGTTTTGGCAAGTGGGGGCTCTATTTCATCCATAAAGGCCTCATATAAGGGTTCATCCTTAAAATTTAAAAATTTTGAAACTAATGAGCCACTGGTTATGGTATTTACAGTCACATTTGCTACATAGGACCAAAAAGCTTTTTTCAGGACTAATTTGGGATTAGATGGTAACAGCTCAGGGTACTCCCAGAAATGTTTCAGGCCTATATTGTTAAACCAAATGCTAACATGCCTAAGCCATGGGATTTTTTTCTGGCTGTCCAGCGCCATGATCTCTATCAGCCCTTCTCTATATGCCTGAAGTTCGGGAACATGCCACAATCTTACCCAGAGCATAAGCGGCCTAATAAGAACGTGGTGATCTGTTCTTTTAAAGTTAAGGTCCAATTGCAGAGGGACTAATGGAGTTCCTCTCGGAACCCTTACCAAGCTTCGCATGAAATTATTGTCTTGGATACTAAAGGTCTCCTTGGACCCTGGCCCCCACAATTCGGCACCGTAAAGCACTGATGATTGAACTTTAGATCTAAAAAGTTCCATTACTGGAAGCACCGCTTTACTGGTGCTTAAGCTTTGCTCTCTAAGTATTGGTTGGGCATTCTGAGCAAATAGCAATTTGCTTTTTTCCAATTGTGCTTTCCAAGTAAAGTTGGAATCCAGTGTCACCCCTAAATATGAAAAGTGAGGCACTGACTCCAACTTTGATCCTTTTAAGGTTAGGCAACCCTTGTCTGGTTTGGTTGGGTTTAGGGCCATGTATTTCGTTTTCTTTACATTAATCTCAAGCCCCTTTTGACTACAATAATCGTTAAAAGTATTCAATAAATTCTGCAAGCCATTTTTTGTTTGGGATATCAAAATAGTATCGTCAGCAAATAATAGAGATGCTACCCTTTCGCCATTCAATTTAGGTGCATCATTTTTACATCTTTCTAAGTATAAGGGAATATCATTCACAAAAATTGAAAAAAGGGTTGGGGCCAGAACACATCCTTGGCGAACTCCACGTTCAATTGGAATTTTCCGTGATAATTCGCCATTTTGACCCCATCTGATTCTCGCGAAGTTCCCTTCATGTAATTTTATAATCTGAGCTACTATATTGTTTGGCATACCCACTGTGCTCAGCGTTTTCCACAGTAGATCACGTGGCACCAGATCAAATGCTGCCCTTAAATCAACAAAGGCAACATATAAGTGGGCTTTTTTTATCTTTACATACTTCCAATAAAGGCAGCAAAATCTAAAGCACTGATCAATAGTGCTGACTTTTGTTCTAAACCCGGCTTGGAATTTAGTCAAAAATGAATTTTCGTCCAACCAGTTACTCACTCGTACTAAGATATGACGTGAGTAAATTTTCTGAAGGATGTCCATTAAGCTTATTGGCCGATAATTACCGGGATCCTTCCTGTCTCCTTTTTTATATATTAAAACAATTTCAGCTCCCTTCCAGCTTTCGGGGAATTCTAAGCTGTATGATAGTTTATTGCACAGATAATTAATATATGGTACCCATATTTTCAGGTCGTGCTTGTAGAGATCCCCGGGGATTTTGTCCAAACCTGGGGCTTTCCCAGTTTTTACTTGGCTTATAGCCAACTCTGTTTCCCCCAGGGTAAAAACAAGCGGATCTGCTGGAGTTTCATAACTTGCTGCGTTGGATGCTATGTGAGGATCGTCATATTTTCTATACAAATTGGTAAAATGGGTTACCCAAGTTTGCTCATCTAAAAAAGTGTCCTTAACCACCCTTCCTACCTTATTCCCATTTGCTATCAACCTCCAAAAAGCTACAGTGTCATGTGATCTTGCAGCTGACAACAATTCCGCCCATTTCTCTTCCTCCCACACAATTTTTGAAGTCCTTTGGACGGTTTTGTAGTTGCTTCTAGCTTTTTGTACATCCAGTTGCGATATGGATTTAATCGCAATTAACAATTCCCTCTTGGAAACTCTACAGGATCTGTCATACCAAGGCTTGCTATGGGACAAATTCTGTGTTTTCTGCTGGGTTTTTTTAGGCATTTTTGTTACCAGTAATTTTAATTTACAAAAAAATTCCTGGTGTATAATCAAAAAGGGAGTTTTGGCTTCCTCTTCAGGGGTTAAACTTAAGTATGTAGCAAAGGTCTCAGCAAAAAGTGAGTATATTTCGCTGAGAATATCATTACGATCCAAAATAAATGGCCATTTTAGCGATCTCCTGTTGTTACTAATGTGAATCTCATTACTATCACCAACACCTTCCTCAGATGAGAGTGATAAAAAAGGATCACTAAATAGTACAGCGTCTAGTGTCAGATTTAAAGGAAAATGATCACTTTCGGCCCTCTCCATTATTTCGAGATCAATAAGATACGACCAGAGGGGGATAGAAACTATTACAAAATCCAAGTTGCTCTTATAGGTATTCCTAGGAAGCTGGGTTTCTGTTGCAGTAACCTCCCCACTTTTTGCCAGACAACTGATATGGTAAAGACACTAAGGAGCTAGGAAAGGAGCATTGGGAATTAAGTCCTCAAACTGTTGAGGTAGGCCAGCTCCCCAAAGGGACTGACCTGGACAGAAAGATCTAAGGCAGAGTAGGCCCTGCAACTTTCAAACTACTTCCTCTACTCTTTCTCGCCTGTAAAGACTACGAAGACGCTCCCTGTTTTGGCTGAGTCTCCTGGACTTTGGGCTGGGGGTGGGGGGGTGCTTGTGTAGGAAGATGGGTTTCTGTTGCATTAACCCTCCCACTGTTTCCCAGACTACTGATGCCCTTGACTTGAAGTGCCCTGGGTCCCTGCCATCAGGTTCCCAGGGATTGTGTTATTTGCCAAAACTGTACCCTGTACCCCCAATTGGCACCTCTCTGGCCACATGTCAATCCCTTGTAAAAGGTACCATGGGTACCAATGGCACAGTGGGCAGAGAAGGCCTCTAAGACCTGCAGCACTTATTGTGCCATCCTTGGAGGCGCTGTACCTTTACACACACACTGCCATTGCAGGCTGATGCAGAACAAAGTGAAGAGTCAACATGGCACACATCACCGTGTGCCATGCCTACAACCCACTGCCCTGGCATAGGTCAGCCTCCCCTCTAGCTAGGTGCACCATACCAATGGTGAGGGTAAAGGTGCATGAGCCCTGTACCCCTAAAGTGTCTAGGCCAATTCCTAGACAGTGTAGTAATGCCATTAAGAGTATATGGTGCTAGGAGTTTGTCATTACAAACTCCAGAGCCCCATAATGGCTTTACTGAAAACGGGGAAGTTTGATATCAAACGTCTCATCACATTAAACACACACTGATGCCAGTGTGGGATTTAATGAAAAATGCACTCAGACGGCATCTGAAAAACAACCAGCCTCTGATGGGTTCGCTGACCTACATTGCGAGCGTTTACCTGTTAGTTTGCTGTGGAGACACTTTTGTCTTGAGGTTGCATACTTACCAGGGTTGTGCCTCACGCTTCAAATGTGATACATGGTCTACATTGGATCAAAGCAATAATATGAATTCCTTTTATTAATTGGAAACACTGATGACAAAATTCATGGGTGAAGACCGGAGCAGCGTACAGCTCCTCATTTGGAACTTGTGACTCCTTATTGTGTTAGTTGACGTACTACAGTTGTTCTTTTTGTAAGACCATCAGACATAACATATTTATTTTGTGGACATTGGAATACGCTATCAGACGTACTACATGGACTGATCCGCATTAGATTATATTTCGTCAATATTCCCATTCTGCCCTGAAAAAGTCTGAGTACAGACGAAACACGTGTCAGCTAATTGTGTGCTGGGAATCTTTAAGAAACCAATAAAAAGACAAGGAATTATCAACTGATGACTTTTTGGACTATTTGAATGCTTTATATACCATGTGTCCCATTGTATAATCCTCATGTGAGTAGGAAATAGTTTGACTATGGGATTTATTTAATACTTGTCCAATACTGGTTTTGGAATTATTCTATATGGTACGTTTGTGCTGTAATAGCTTCTTTTTTGTGCACAGCCTCTGGTGGGTTCCCTGACTGGTACACATCAGCCTGCCACCACAAGACATGTTTCTGTACACCTGGGGTGGGAGTCTCCACTCCCTGAGCTCAGAAACAAAGCCTTGCCTGGGCAGATGTGGTCCCACCACCCCAGGCCAGGAAGAGCCATCTGTGGCTAGGGAGCTTCAAAGGCTTTGCCGCCTTTGTAACACGACCCCAGCCTCTCCTGCTATCAGGAGCAGGCCCCCTTCCTGTCTCCCCTCCTTTTCAGCAGGAAGACAGGCAGGAAAATGTAGCACAGCCCAGAAGGTGTGCCCACCTATGCCGACCCCTCCCCTCAGGTGGGGGAGGCGAGGTGAAGCCCACTCTTCAGTGCCCACCATCTTGTAGATGGCAGAAACCTGCCAATCAGGATTAGGGATTGTGCCCACTCTGCCACGTGGGGTGAGCACACCAAGGGTGTAGTCACCCTAAGGTCAGTAGCCTACCGGCTACTGAACTTGAGACCACAAAAAGGCCCCTAAATACAGTATTTAGGGGTCAGCCCTCCCGCACCCTATGAAGAATAAAGACAATAGAAGATGTCCAGCAGTGGAAACTGCAGAGAACAACAGACTTGGCCTCAGCCCTACTGGCCCGTCTGCAGTTTCCAGAGACCCTGTGCCAAAAGTCACCTTGCCCTGCAGCCAGCGACCTCCTGAACCCCTGGGAGGACTGACTGCCTTCAACAAAGACCAGATCTCCTGTGAACAGCAGCTCTGTTCAAAAGAAACAGTCAAGAAAGACTCCGAGCCTGCTGAGGACAAAGAGACCCGACGCCTGGAACAACCACTGCACCCGACGCCTACATCCCGAATCCAGGTGGCCCACCGGTCCCAGCGAGGTCCCCCAGTGCTCCTGAGTCCGAGTCCATAGTGGGTTGACCTCTTCAGGACTCCCCAATGTCACCTGCAGCCTCTGCACAGAGACCCCCCCAAACACGAGTGGCCAGCTAAGGTGAAATCCGACCTCAAAAGACACCCCTGCATCCAGCCGCCCTGCGACCTGGAGAAGAGAACCCAAGGTGCACCTACGTCTTCGAGCCATCCAACCTACCTGCCCAGCCGGTTGGTTCCTCCCGGAAGACTTCCTGGCCCGAGCCTGCACCCTAAATCCAAAACTGGCATCTCCCCTTGAAAACAACAGGGTACGAGACTCCAAAAGAGCATCCTGCACCGAGCCGCCCCTGTGCCGTTGCTGGTGTACTTTGGGTGCTAACTCGGATCCCCCCTTTTGCCCTGGACCTAGTACCAGGAGCTTTGCTCCCACAGCTTTGTAGCTTGCTCATGAGCAGCCACCAACCGGAGGCCCACTATACCCAATTGGATAATATAGGGCCTCAGCACACTGCACCCGGCCGCCGTAGTGCTGCTGAGGGTGTTCTGAGAGTGCATCCTTGACCCTGGGGGAACCCTTGTTCTAACCCTAGAATACCAACTCCCACAAATGAGTACTTACCTGCAAACTGTTAACTTCATTTCCTTCCATAGGATTGCATTTACTGCATTTCCTTGAAAATCCTTTTAAGTGTGTAGTTGCTTTGTATGAAACACTGAAAAACTGTAAATGTACTCAAAGTGAATTACTTACTTTTAGTCTAGAAAATGTCTCAGTTTGATATCTAAGCATATCACACAAAAGTCACAAAAGTAACTTAGGGCCATATGTATCAACATTCCCTTTTGCGATTTCTAAATAGCGATTTTTAAGGAATCGCTATTTAGAAATCGCAAAATGGTATGTATGTAGAAATTCACTTTTTTTTGCGATTTCTTAAAATTCCTTAATTGCAATTAGCAAATGGCACTTTGAAAAATGAAAAAATATGCATTTTGAAAGGAAATCGCAACTTACCACCAACTAGAAGTTGGTGGTAATTTGCGATTCCTTATGGCCAATTTGCGATTTTTTTTGGCTTCTTACATTGCATGTAAGAAATCGCAAAATTTGCGATTCCTTAAATTCAATCGCAAGATAAGGAATCGCAAATTTTGCGATTCATTATCTTTCAAGCAGATTTCCTTGATACATACCATTAGTCCAAATTGTATTCGCAAACGCCGAAATTCTGTGAATTTCGGCGTTTGCGAAGTCAATTTGGCTTGATACATATGGCCCCTAAAAAGCAATGTGTACAGTAATCTGTAAAGTAACTATAAAAGTAATTTTGAACTGTTGACTTACCTGTAATTCAACCAACTGTATGTGAACCTGCATTCAACTGTAAATCACTGCATAAGATTTTACAAAGTATTATTTCACTTACCTGCACCAGGCTTGGCTTGGTTTCGAGAAATAAAATAGCTATACAATATTTTTGATAAAAACAAATTGGTCTGAGTTCAGTCTTTGAGTGTATGACATCATTTTTAGCCTGAGTGTGTACAACAAATGCTTAACAGTACCCTCTGGAAGGAGCCAAGATGGCGATCGGGACGGCTGCTTAAACGCTTGGCTCCGTGCACCCTCCCGCCCCGCACGTATATCCTGGCGATTATCCTGAGCAGCATTTGCTTATTTGAGTAGGTGAAGGGAAGCATTCACTTACCGTCTACTTCTGAGGCTCCTCTGTGCAGTGGACCCGAAGAAATGTCGCCGGTTGTTTGGCGGCCTTCGAGGTGTTGAGACCGGGATCTCGGGTGAGGAGAGTGTCCGGCCGGAAGTGATATGCCAACGGCCTCTGGCTACGCTGGGAAGCCGATCGGAGAGAACCTGGGATCCGAGAGCCGAAAGAGATGAGATCCACCCACTCCCCCTAGTGGGTTGCCTTGCGGAAGGTGATCTATAGCCGGGCCGGAGTGAAATTCGTGATGCCCGGCTCCCCTTCGGAGAGACGCCCGATCACGATCACGACCCGCCCCGGGAACCTGTAGAGGGCTCTCGAGGAGCGACGGGGGCTGATATAGCCTTTTGGTGCCTCTCCTTTCTGTCGCCTGCCCCGACTACTGAGATCCCGCTGTGGATCCTGCAGTGTCCGGTTGTTGGGCCCGATCCCATGGTGAGGTGGAGGGTAGAGAAACCGGAACGGCTGTTATGGCGGATGGTGCCTTCCTGCGTGCCCCTCACCCGGGTAGGGAAGCCGATGCACGAGAGACTCCCGGGATTTGGCACCATGAGACACCACCCACTCTCAGTGATGTCCTGGATGCTTTAACATGCCTGCAGACTACCCTGATCCGGGACGCTCGAGAATTGGGGAACAAGATGGCCGCAATTGTTTGCTCCGCCGTTGTGTGACGGCGCGGATCGCTCTCAAGGAGGCGCCGCTGTGTCGGCCTTTGCTACATTGACGTGTTCCCCGGATGAATCTGCACCCCTGGAGCCGAGGATGGCTTTGGTTCACGAACTGGCTGTGGATGACCCTGTTACATGTGTGATTGTCTCCTTGGGGCCTATCCCTGAACTGCGATTTGGGGAACAGCATCGGTCCATGGTCTGGACGACGCCGGCGGGGTTTCAGCGCTTCACGCTTCGTGTGATTCCTTTTTCAAGACTGGCGGGACTGTCTTCGGACTCGAGACTGTTGGTGCTGTAAATTCTGTTTCGATCCGTCTTCTGCCGTGCATCCTTGGCGAGACTCCTGTGGCTAATGTTCAACGGCATGATGGCACTGCTGGATCCTCCCGGTGTATTCGGACCTTTTGTGCTACTTTGTGTCCTGTTTGAGACCTGGTTTAACGTTGGTACTATCGACAGAAGAGGCCAGGGGTGACTTTGTTTGGGACATGGGGGGAATTATAGCTGGTTTATGGTGATTTAGGGGCGCTTCGCTGCACTGTAATTGATTGCGTTACAGATGATTGCTGTTATCTGTATTTTTCTACTGTGGCTGTTTCGCGTTTTTTGCACGCGGAGGTGGGAGGGACTGGACCACTAGACCAAGGGCCCTTCTCCCGTGTTTTTTCTTTTTCTTTTTCTCTTTTTCTTCTCTGTATTTCGGGTTTCTTATTTAGGGCGACAGGCACGCTGCTGGGGGGGTAGGCCGTAGCCTTTTGCAGGGGTGCAGGGTTGGGGGTTGGGGGATGGGTTTGTTGTTTTGTTCCTTTTCTGTCTCTATGGCCCTTTGCCCTTTCCTTTTTCGATGTCGTCGTCTTCATGTCTCCCATAGTGTGTTTTGCCTTGAGGGGTGGGACTAGTTCGCCGTGCTTGCTTAGTGTTTATTGCATTTCTCCTTATCCTGATGCCCCTCCCCCGTCATTCTCCATCTATGTACATCGCTGGCGTACCTTTTGCTTTTCGTTGGCTGTGCTGGGGGACTGTATGACTGTGCGACGTTGATTCTATTTTATTTTCTGTTGTTGCAAAATGAACCGACTCCGATCCTTCTCACTGTGTGATATTTTAATTATATGTCGTATCCTGGATGCTCGTCAGCCCTCGACCTCCGGACCGCTGTATTTTGTACGCTATACTGCTTCTTTTTGTACTTTTTCCTGATTTGCATAGCGGCCGGCCGGCTTGGTTGTAGGCCTATGGGTGTATTTCTATGTTGAAACAAATAAAGGTTCTTTAAAAAAAAAACTAAAAAAAACAAACAGTACCCTCTGATAAAGCCTTACTGCTCACCCAGACTACCACAAATAGAGAGTAAGGAGCTATCTACTTTTACCTATGCCTTCTGTTGGGGTTCCACTGGACTCTGTGCACACTATACCTCATTTTGGTATAATATATTCAGAGCCAGCTTCCTACAGCGTTTATATGATGGAAAAGGGCAAGACATTTCCTCTCGACAATTTACCCCTATACGTTTTTTGTTTTTAGTCAGAAGGCCCACTAAATCAATTTAACCTCTGTGTCCTATACGTATTTTCTTAACCTAAATTATGCGTTGGACAATGCCTTAATGTATATGAACAATGTATGATTGCTCACAGAATTCCTTCAGGCAACCAACGCCTGATTCCCTTTAGAGAATCCATAATCCAGTCTCTTCGCCTACCCTTGTTCGCGAGGTGGAACAGATTATGTCCTAGGTGGGAATTGATACCTCTACTTTTGGTGTCCATTCTTCCAGAGGAGTCATGGCATCCAAAACATTTTGGGCCGGTTCCCTTCTCGAAGACATTCTGAGATCAGATGATTTGTTCAATGACACAATGTGTTTAGAAAATTCTTTTGCAAACCTGTACTTACTGTTTCTTCTGTTGTTGTTACCATGCTTTGAAAAAGCATAATAGGAGTCTCCGGTCTTGCAATAAAATGTAGATTTTCCTTCGAATTTATGAAGGAAAGTCTTCATTTTATTATTATTGACATCTCATTGTAAATTTATTTTCATATGTTTTTTCCCTCTGTGACATTGCACCTCAGTCTGCTGTCTAATGAGGATCTTTTTTTTGTCTTGGTCCTTCTCTACAATCTTTTGTTTCAGACCTTTTGCATGATCCTGGTTCTTCTGCGTCAACGTCTTTTTCCTTGGATATTCGTGGATTCACTTTTGTCAAGAACTTTTTTCCCTGTCCATTGCGTTTCTGTGTTCTCTTTTTCCATTATTCAATACTTATTAACTTCACGCACAAGAAAAGAAGGCTGTTCACAGTCAAGTTAGCTATTATAGGTGTTGCTATTGTCCTAGTGACTATTCAGTTGTACCACATTTTTGGTCCCATTGGCTGCGTTCCCCTAGCCTTATGGGATTTGAGGTTTTCTTAGTTATCTTGACTGCTGCTCTTAAAATAAAGAAAGAATTGAAAGCATAGTACTCGCCTCCATGTCTTTAATAAAATTAAGACTTTCCTTCATAAACTACTAGGAAAATCTACATTCTCGTTTATCATCAAACCGTACATTGCTGCAAGATGGTCTCACTAAAGATGTGAAAAATCCATAGATGATGAAGCACGTTTCCCTCCACAGAGTCCCACTGCCTAGCTGATGTACCTTACATAGATTTCCCAAAGTTTGTCTATCTCTGCATCCGCTCTGTTGCTCTACTTGAGCCACTGGCCTGTCACTAATTCCTCTGTCACAATATACCTTAAAATTCAATACAGGTGCACAGTGAGAGTAAGTGGTGCACAATAGGGTACCCCTTACATGAGGCATAAAGTGCGCACTGCAGCGCACTAAAAGGGTATCGCAAGACTTTAAGTAGCTTTCTGACAATATGGAGGAACAAGGCCAAATGCTGAGTTCCTTTATAAGGTCATGGAACTTCGAGGTGCCTTGCAATATCCTTTTAACGTAGAACTTTTTTTTAACACAAACTTTATTGCATTTTTCTTAGACATACGTATCGCCATCATTTAGTACATAAGTTCAAACCACAATGGTTTTCATATTATCACAGTCGACTATCCATTCTACTGATGAAGTTTGCAGTAAATACTTCAACTTGAGCATTCCATTCCAGTGCTATAGGTCTTTTTCATAAGCCAAAGTATTTCTCACAGAGTAGCGCAAAGCTCTCCACCTCTTCCTGCCTTTGGGAAACTAAGGGGGCAAAATGCGATTTACAATGTTTTGTCAGAAGGCATCTAGCCAACAATAGTGCTAAGTCAACAAAACTTGATGTCACCTTAACGTTTTTGGGTCTATGAAAAAGACCAAGTATACAGCATTCCAGTGTGTCCCAATGGTTCCGTTTTGTGAGGTCTGAAAGAATAGACTTGATTTGTACCCTAAAGGGGGTCAATATATGGCAGGCCCACAACATGTATAATTCAGCATCCAGTGTTCGGCATCACAGGCAGGTCAAGGGGATTGTTGGGAACGTAGTGTGTAATCTGTTTGGGGTGAGATAAGCTTCGTGTAAAATGGAAGCTTTCAGCTTGGGCCTTTAATGCTCGAGTGGGCCTTTTTTGCGGGCGGGCTCTTAGACTATAATATAGAACCCTTCCAAGTATCTTTACCGTGGCGCCAATCAAAGAGATGGGTCTATAGCAGCTAGGTTGTGAGTGATCCCCCTTGTAAAAGATTGGCTCTATAATAGAGGTGGTCCAAGAGCTGGATAGTGAAGAGTGTGTTAGGCTGTTAAAAACATTCACCAATAAAGGTGCCCAGAACACAGGGCTGTGCTTAATAAGATCAATTGGGATGCCACCCATATTCTGACCAACAGCGTCTTCACCTCTCAAGTTTACTTGGAATTCTCCAAGGGTATGCTCCTTGATAGGGATGCTCAGGCCTGAGTCACAGTCTTAATTTTAGTAAAATGTGCTTCTCAGGCATCGCTAGTGGTATGGCAAGTTAGGGGGTGGCTCATGACTTGGGTGCTTCATATGAGTCACTGCCCTCCAAAATGACTTTCCATTTCTTGTTGCTGCTGACTGCACTAGGGAATCCCATTGATGTTGCAGCACTTCCCTCTTCCTTCTAAGGTAATCTCTTTATTTTTTTAATGTTGTGTTGCCACTTCCAAGAGGGACCTAGTGGTGGAAGTGAGCCCTTTGCGTAATTGCCGGTTAGCTGCAGAGCAATTATGAGTATCTGGCTTGGTGACGGGAATACCTGGTGGGCACAATAACCTATTTCTAATTTTCGAACAAAGGAGGGTGAAAGCCTAGACCACTTCCTGTTCTGAGTCATTGTCTGTTAAACAAATCGCAACTAAATTTAGGTTCTCAGTAATAACAGTATGGTAGAGATGGGCAGCTCAAAAGCTCTCCACCATAGTCATAAGCTATCAGTAGTTTCTTGCAGATTGCTAGTTCCGCACTCCACCCTAAATGTAGGCTTGGGGGGAAGGTAATTACCACCTCGATGGGATTATGATCCCTATAAGTAGAAGGAAGTATGTTCCCTTGTAAAAGAAAAAAGTAATCTATTATAGAAGAGCAGTTTCTGCCCCTATAAGTAGGTATTGAAAGGTCAGCTCCACCAGCTACATCCATTCCATTAAATAGGTCCAGGGAGACCAGTTGACTCAACAGCTCCAAACCTCTAGTATCGGTGCCAATCACTTGATTTTATTGGGATGCTTCCTACATCTAAAGTAGGGGTGAGCAAAAAATACCTTTCAGTAGTGAACCAGGCATTAAAATCATCAGCTAAACAAACCCCTGCTGATAGACCTTTAACGGCAACTTCGTTCTGCAGAGATGAAATGTAATCATATAAAACCGGAATTTTGGTATTCAGAGCATTGTTAAAATCATTAATATAAAAATTGGTGAAACACAAAATCATATCTCGCTTGACTCTTATGACCTCGAAATTATCATTGCTGGTTGCAATCTCCTTGACACTACCTCCATCCAAAAGATTCACCCAAATAGCCGGGCCACCCAAATCAATTGATAGTTCCTGTTTTATCCAGGTTTCCTGAAACATAAGACCATCATACTGCCTTATGAAGGTTAACCATTTGGGTATCTTGATTTTAGATTGGAGGCCAGCCACGTTCCAGCTCAAAATTCTCAAAACTGAATCTTCCAAACATACAATATTACCAGAGAGTGTAGCAGTGGCACAATATGACGATTTCCCAGGGAGAGGGAGTTTAGTTACTTTACTGTCTCCAGGTTTATAACCTGGACAATCTAACACCTCAAAGCCACTTAAAGGGTAAAACCTATTGTTGAGTGCAAACTGGGAGCCAAGCGTATTGTGATTTAAGACATTGAGTGGGGCCCCCAATGCATTAGGTTTATAAAAATAGCCCAAACGGAGTGAACAGATGTTTGTGTCAATATTACTAGTTGCCTCCGGAATTCCTAACAAATTTATCACAATTAGTTGGCTGTGAAATTTCACAACAAAGCAGTCCCCTTCAATATCCTTCCTGGAGCGACCCACCCATCCCACTCTACACACCATTATTTTCTTGTTGCGATTCAAACTATTAAAACGTTTATACTTGGTAAGCCAATCCGTGCTCTTATTGCGTAGCTCTATCCATGATTCTGTTTGGGAATCCTTAAGAAAGTGGGAGACTCCTGCCAGTACCAATAAATAGGGACAAGATGCAGGGGGCAAATCTATTTCAGCTTTGTTTGCAATAACACGGGTACTCAATTGAATATGAATAGTGGCGCCATTCTCCAATGTGTCGTGTTTGCGTGTGGCCATAAGACCCTCTTATGTGGGGGTTAGGTAATACACCAGGTGTGCCCGGTCTATTAGTGTCCTTTGGTTTTACCTGGCCTCTTCCAGTTGATGTGGTGCTACTATTTACAGAAGATTGACTTGGGAAGATCATCCTGTTATTCACCGTAGAGTTAGTGGAGGGTATAGACAGAGGTTGGGCATTCTCAAGAGTGGTTAATTTATGGATAATGCCAGTCATGGTACTTTCAATGTCACTTAGTTGGGTCTTAATTGGTTTCAGCTTATCTTCTAGAAGAGCACATAATCTATCACACAGGGTATCATAGTTGAATGAAGCTGTGTTTATGCATAAAAATGTCTGTGTCGACTGAGTATGTGATTGGTTAAGATGCCATGAGGAAAGTTGGCCCTGTCGTGTGGCATTTGGTCTTCTGGACTCGGCAGGTGACTTTGCAACACCTTTTTCTTTTCAACCACAGGCTTGGGCTCTAATAGTATACTGGCGGGACTCTGAGAGACTGGTAACCCTTCCTTTTCATTATTAGCCGAATCCTGTTGGGCGGAAGAGATTCAGAGTTGATCTGAAGTGCCCACAATACCAGGGCTCGTTGCAGCATTGCTCATGGAAGGATTACCCAAGATAACCCTTTGTTTAGGGCCACAGCCTCATGACAGTCTGCGCTCTGTCAGTGTAATCTCTTTTGAAATTATCACCATGGCCCTTTCCAGCATGCAATCAATAGTTGTGGTGAGACAAGGAATACCAGGCGCACCCACTGGTGCCCTGCCAGCCTTGCATTTCCCATGGTGGCAACAAATAGCACTTACCAAAAAGACAAACAATGGTGACTCAAGGGTGAAAGAGAGTGGGTTCAGACCAGCCTTGTCTGGCCATGAATGGCACAGACGGCCTGCTCTGGCCGGGTCTTCGCAGAGTCAGTCATACGTCACGTGGACTTCATGGCAAGCTGACGCCTCTGAAAGGACATTATTGCCACTCTATGGCTATTGCAGTCAGTCATACATCAGGTGGGTTTCATGGCAAGCTGATGCCCCTGAAACAGCATCATGGTTGGTGTAGTCAGTTATACATCAGCTGTATATAGAGGCAGATACTTTTGTATCGGTTGTAGTGCTGAAGAAAAGTCAGTCACTTTAGGTGAATTTCATGACAGGCTGATGAGTGCCCCTCGCATGTGAGGGACACTTTTCAAAATGTGCTATTATTTTTTTATATTAAATGCTGCATTCTTAAGCATGTCTTAGTACAAAATAAAGCCTCGGAGGTATATAATGATGGATGGAAACCTGTAAATAAAAAGACAAATCACGTGCTGTCTCGGGTATACTGGGCTAATGCATTCACTACAGGTATCTGGTTTTGACCTTATGGTCATCCAACCTTTCATCCTCAATGCGTATCATTGAGGTGGGTGATGATAAGCATCTGCCAATAGTACCAATAGGTTTTCTTTTGTCTAGTGCTTGCACACAGAAGGAAATATGCACACAGTTACAGGGTTTCTTAAGCACACAGACCAACACACAAGTGCATAAAAACAATACACGTACAGACCACAATTCACTTTAGGCCTCATCAAGAGTATGGTAAGCCCTATATAGTTATCAATTCAATGTAGTACATTTGCCATCTCTGTGCAAAGGGAAATTGTATACTTGTGGTACTCATGTGGCATCTATTGTGTATGTGTGTTTGGGTCAAGACATCACTGCTGCTGCCTTTCATAAACATGTTGTGAGTGTATAGCACAAGCAACCTAAATTACTGATGTCTAAGTGTGGTGCTTGTATATATGTGTGCGTGTTTGTGCGTGTGTGTGTTTGTGTAAGCTTTATGTGTGTATGTGGGCTCTGTATGCATGCATTGCTGCTCCCTGGCGCAGCACTGTTTAGTTTGCCGATTTGGGGAAATGATTTACAAGTCAACTGCATTTTCCTTTGACCAGATATGGCATTGTCGGCCCCAGGGGGAAGTGAAAGTCACCGACAAGTCTTCCCTCGGAGTGCTTCATGCTGGCCGCAGGACAGGGAGAGGATAGGCTAGATAAGGGAAAGGGGCGGGTTAGTTGAGGGGCAAAATAGGGGTCAGGAAAGGCATATATGGCCTTATCCTGATGCCAAGCACTACCGGGATGGGAGGCATACTTTAGGTTATCATTACAGGCCTACCTGTATTTCCTGGGTCACAGCTGGTGGAGCAGTCATGTCGACGCCGGATAATGAGGCGGTCGTGCAACGCTTTTGACACTGGGGTCTGCTGGTAAGGCCTTTTAGAAAGGGTGATTGTGCTGTTGAAGTACATGGACATTATTTGCAAAACGCAGATGCATTTCGAGGGCTGTGTCTGGCTGAGCAACGACAAAGAATGTAGAGCTAGGGTCAGTCTCGACCCAGATAAGCCATGGGGAGGTTGATTCTGAGCTGTGGATGCAGTTGATGTCGTCCACTCAATCCTCTACCACAAAGCATACGACCAGTGGCCTGCCTGTGACTTATCGGTCCTTTCAGCCTCATTTCGCTCGAGCGGGATATGTGCAGGAGAAACTATGACCCACCGCTGGGGTGTTTTGGAACTTTAACAGGGGATTCCGTTCCCAGCACCCCTGTAAGTTTAGGCATGAATGTTCCAAGTGCGGGTACGCCACGCCAACACGCATTGTTTTACACTCGCCAGCCCGCAGAACATTGGAAGTCCTCTAGAGGATCAAAGGGTCCCTACCCCAATTAAGGTGGAGACCTTTTTACCTTGTCCCTCCATGTACCTTAACAGGGAGGCAGCTCTGCAATTGACATGGGGGTTCACTGAAGGGTTTCTGTGGGGTATCAGGATTCTAGGGTGTGTAGGTGGGCGGGCAAACTTGAGGTCAGCTAGGGAACTCTCTCAGGTGGTAGCAACAAAACTGGACAAAGAGGTGGCTGAGGGTCGAGTAGTCAGTGCATTCTTTGAGTGGCCCCTGTCGGACTTCTCCGCTGGGGTGGTGCCCAAGAAAAGGGTCAGGGAATTCAGGATTTTTCACCATTTCTTCCTGGACGAAGGGTGGGTCTGTCAATGATTTAATTACAGAGGAGGATACCAGGGTGCTGTAAGCCTCTGTAGATGTTGCTACCCGCCAGGTTCAGAAGTGTGGGCAGGAGCGAAAATGGTGAAGTATGATGTCAAGTCCGCCTTTCGATTGCTGCCTATTCATCATGCTGATTTCCCTTTGCTTGGAATGCAATTTGGGGAGGTCATCTATATGGACAAAGTGCGGGCGATGGGTTGTGCCATTTCTTGTGTCTTGTTCGAGCTTTTCAGCACATTTTTGTTGTGGGGTGTCAGTAAAAGGGGTGGCCATCATGGAGTGTCTCACTACCTAGATGATTTTTTGTCTTTTGGAACACAAACCGCAGGGAACTTTGTCCAGTTATTATGTCAATTTGAGTCTTTAGCACAGGATTTCGGGGTGCCTTTGGCTCCCGAGAAGAAAGAAGGACCTAGTGTTTTGTTGACATTCCTGGCAATCGAGCTGTGGGTGACCCATTTGCAGAGAGAAAGTGGTGGAGATACAGGGCTTTCTGTAACATGGGATTGGGGAAAGGAAGTTTGAGTTGAGGGCAGTGCAGAAGCTGCTGGGTTCCTGAACTTTGCATGCCATGTGGTGAGAGCAGGGACGACTTTTTGCAGGTGTCTCAGCCATGTCGGGGACAGTTCTGCCGCACCACAGGGGATTAATTTCTTTGGCTGTATGAGTGGACCTATGTGTTTGGCAGACATTCCTGGATGATTTTAACGGCGTGTCCTTGGGCTATTTGGAGGAGAATACGGTGTGGCAAGCCAGATATTCTCGGATGCAGCCAGGCCCCTGGGTTTTGGTCTTTTCTGGGACGGGAAAGGGTGTGCAAAAGACTGGCCGGGGCACTGGTTGATTCAAGGCTGGAGTATTGCTTTCTTGGAGGTTTTCCCACTGTTGGTGGCTTTGGCAGTTGGTGCCAGTGAGTTGAGGAACAGGATGGTACTTTTTCATGTGGACAACATGACTGTGGTGGATCAGGTGAACAGGCAGCAAGCAACAGATTGAGGGTTTTGCGGTTGTTGTGGAGGTTCATGCTTGTGTGTTTAGTGGCTTAATGTGGTGTTCAGGGCAAAGAATGTGCCAGGGGGCAGCAATGCTATAGCTGATTCCTTGTCTTGTTAGCAGTAGCAACGTTACCGCCGCCTGATGCCAGGAGCTGAGGATCTCAAGACAGAGTAGCCGGTAGGCATCTGGTCCTAGGGGCAGTAAGAGTTGTGGGATTGGTCAATAGGTTGTTGACAGAGTCCACCAGGAGAAGTTACAGACTGAGATGGAGTGAATTTGGGGAGTTTTCGGGCCATTCTTCGAAGCTGATTCGGCTGGAACTACAGGACACTGAGCAGGGATATTTGAGTTTTGTTCTATCTTTGGCAAAGGTTTTCTCTTTCTATAGCAAGCTGTATTTGGGTTTTGACCCAGCCAAAGATGAGATTCTGGGACAAGTTCTGAAGGGGTGGGGCAGGGAGAGAGGTGTGAGAAGGGTGGTGGTGTGGGAAGCTATTACGTTCAAGCTGTTGCAGGAGTTGTCGGCTGTTTTGCCTCTGAGTTGCTATGATCAATTTGAAGTTACGTTTTTTCACCTATGTGTGATCTGGGTGCTTTTCGGGGCGATTTGGGTTTTGGATCTTTTTGGTCATGCTTGTCGAGGGGGAGTGTTGTACCAAGAGGTGCACCTGGAGCAAGGGAGGCTGGGTATTTGGCTGGAGCAGTATATGATGGATCAGGCGGCCAGGCCGAGATGGGTGTGGCTGTGTGAGGGTGGCAGCAGTGAGGTCTGCCCTGTTTGGGAGTGGCACAGTTTCCAATTGTTGCCCAGCAGGTATTTATCAGGCATCTTTTGTCGCGCTGATGAAAGCAGGGTCACCGCCTTTCAGTTGTTGGCAGTGTTGCACATGACTTTGTGCAAGCTTGATAGAGACCTGGCTAGGTTTGAAACACATTCTTCCCGGATTGGGGCAGCGATGGATGCGGCGCACTTGGGGTCGTCTTGGGGAAAGATTAGTCCGATTGGCAGGGAAAGGTCGAGGTGCTGCAAGAGTTATGTACAAAAATAGTGAGGGTTTTTCCCGGTGGGAGGGTGTGGAGGGATTAGTTGTCTGAGCTAATAGCCATTTTTTTCTGCCGTGATGTTCGTGAGTGGTCCAGAGACCAAGACGGTAACCTGGATTGTTGGACATTCCTTTATACACTGGGCAGCGAAGTGTGTGGACCAACAAGTTTATGGACGGGACCAGGGCTTGAGAAACAACCACCATGAGGTGCTTTGGTTGGGCAAAGGGGGAATGCGTTGGAGTGCATTGTTGCTGTGTCTGATGAAGTTGATTCCACAGTGGGGCTGCCACAACATGCTCTTGATTCCTCTGGTGGCAAATTACTTTGTTTGTTTGTCTGGACTGACTTTGCTCCAACATACGCAGAGGAACTTGGAGGCGATCAAGATAATTTTTTCTGAAACATGTGTGGTTTGGATGGAGTTTGTGCCACACAAGGTTTGGAGGGGTGCTTGGAAACATGCTGCAATTGATAAGGCCCGTAGCAAGCTGAAAAGCGCGAGGAGGGTTTTCTGCCGGCTCATGATATCAAGGTGATTGCACATGGTGGTCTTAAGGAAGAGGAGCTGGGGCTTTTCAGAGAGGATGGGGTGCACCTTTCGCATTTGGGAGATGCTTATTATATGATGAAATTGCGAGAAATGGCGAAAGTTCTATTGAATGAGTTGATTTGGGGCCGTAGGTATTAGTGCTGAGAGGTGAAAGGTGCATGTCATTTCTGGTGGGGCGGGTAACCGCCCTACACGGTTTTCTGGTTGGCTGTATTTTGGGGGGGGGTGAGTCAAATGCGGGCATATCCACCAGGAAGGTGAGTACTGGAGCACAGTTGACTGATAGAGGTGTGCGGGATGGGACGAGCAAGGGCAGGATCAAGTGAAGGAGTGATTGAGTATATGGAACGAGGTCAGTGAGTGAAAGGGGGAAGAATGAAGCAAAGCATATGGTCTTACTGGGGAAGTAGAAGCAGGTGAGTTGTGAATGGTGCGGGTAGATTGGAACTATCTGGTTTTATGTCAAGATTCATAATGTTGAAATATTGTTAATGTTAATAAAGTTCAATAGAATGTTAGTAGCCTTGACCTAATAAATAGCCTTTTTACGCTATTACAACAATGTGGAGTGTGGTTATTGTGCAAAATGTGTTGTTAAATTTTAGTATTAGATTTTATTAAAAAAGAGAAACTGTTCAAACCATTTATTGCTACAGATATCAGTTTTGGGTTTAACTGTATTGGAGCTTTTGCAAGGTCATCCTGTGCCCTGGCTGTTGCAGACTGTCAAATGTTAGGTTGGAAGAACTGTATGCATAAGACAGAGTCAAACACGTAGGAAGTGCAACGTGAAAAGCCAATCGGGCTAGGGAATATCAGTTACAGATTAAGGTAACTTCTGTCAGACAAAGAAGGCAGAGGAAATGTCACTCACGGACAGGTTCATTTCTGCTCATGCAATTTAGCGCCATATGTATCAAGCAAATTCGCATTCGCAAAGGCTGAAATTCGCAGAATTTCGGCCTTTGCGAATGCGAATTTGCTAAATGGAATGTATGAATGCAAAATTTATTGGATTCAAGGAATCGCTAAAAATGCGATTCCTTATCTTGCGAAATTTGACAATCTGTGTTTAATCTGCGATTTCATACATTTGCGACTTTTCTCTTTGCGAAATTCGCAAACGGAATATCGCAAATGTAGGAAATCGCAGATTAATCGCAGATTGGCAAATTTCGCAATATAAGGAATCGCAATGCTATGTATGAAAAAATCGCAAATAGCGATTTTCAAAAATTCGCTAATTACAGAATCGCAATTGCCACCAAATAGGATCAGGTGGTAACCAGGTGCAAACTATTTAAGCAGCAACAGATTTCCACAAACTGTTTACCACAATGGCGGGGCTTTACCTCATAGCTAGGAGGATGCGTCTGAGAGCTGCTGCACAGAGGAGGATACGCCAGGAGAGGATATTCCGTTTGCGCGTCAGCATCTCCCAGCGCATTATGGAGGAGCTCTATACCCATTACAGGCTGGAGGACGACAGCATAAATGATTTAATTGCAGAAATCAGACCCTACCTTGAACACCCCACATGCAGAACAAATGCCATCTCCACGGAAATACAGGTCCTGTATTCATTACACCTGTTGGCCTCTGGAAGTTTTCAGGGGGTGATTGCTTCAGCAGGAGGGGTGTCACAAAGTGGCCTTTCGCGATTCTTTCATGCCTTCCTAGATGCCATGGTTCAGAGGATGCCACATCACATTTACTTCCCCAGCACACCACAGGCAATAGCACAGACCAAGCAGGACTTTTATCAAATCTCGCATTTCCCACACGTGATAGGATGCATAGATGGCACACATGTTGCTATATCCCCCCCTCAAGCAATGAATACATCTTTAGGAACAGGACATGCTACCACTCACTGAACATTCAGGTGGTGTGTGATGCAAAACACATCATTACTGACATTGTAGCAAAGTGCCCTGGCAGCACACATGACGCATTCAACTTCCGTCACAGTGGGATATACCGTAGACTCTCAAGAGGGGAGTTTGGAGAGGGATACCTACTCTGTAAATACCTTCAGACCTAGGGATCATTTGTAACAACTACCATGTGCATTTCACAGACTAACCTTTTATTTAAAACCCACAGGTGACAGTGCTTATGCAGTACGGGATTTCATCTTGACTCCCTACCTCAATCCCAACAATGCTAGTGAACGCAGGTACAACAGGGCACACATTGCAACCAGAGGCACCATCGAACGGACATTTGGGATCCTGAAAAGCAGATTTCGGTGCCTCCATAAAAGTGGAGGTGCACTCCAATACAGCCCCAATACGTGTTGCAAAATAGTGGTGGCTTGTGCCATGCTGCATAATATTGCCACAAGAAAAGGGACACCAGTGGAGCTGAGTGACTCTGGATCCTCTGACGTTGAGGGGCCTGGACCAGGACGAATGGTAGCTGGTAGAGTTCTTGCAGCGGCTGGCCGCCAGAGGCGTGATGAGATTACGAGCAACTATTTCTAGGTAAGAAAAAAAGACATAAAGCCAAATCATGTACGTGTGAATGTGGTTTTTTAATCCGTACTAGCAGGATATATATTAACAGAAAACGTTCATTCACAATAGTCATACGACATTTGTGTAGCACATGTTTCAGTCACAGTGCTAAAAATAAAGGAGTAACTTTAGAGTGAGATGATGCACAGCCTGATGCTAATTTGAAGGAGTAGGTCTATTGGTCCTTCCACTACGGCACCTCTCTAAGGTGGGTGGTGGGGTGGTGCTGCTCCGACCTGACTGCATATCCTCTTCACTTGGAGTTAGCACTCCAGGGCCTGTTGTGCGTATTTGGCACAACTCATCCACAGCAGTTGTCTCTTGCAAAAGTCCACTTGCAATGTCCTGTGCAGCATGTGTGAATTGCTGCTGCATCTCAATGCTGTGCCTGGCCTGGATGCTTGTTGAAGCCGCCAAGCGGTTGATGGCCTTGGTATACCTATCTTGGCGTTGCCAAGCTCTGCGCCCAGTTGCGCCCTCTGTGCGCATTTCCTCGCATACCGCCTGTAGGCCATCCCTCAGGTCATTCCTCAGTTCCCTGAAGCCTTCCCTCACCTCCCTTTGTAATAGTTTAATGTTTTTCGCTTGCAGGCGCTGCACCTGCAACATATTGAGTTCCAGGTCCGCAAAAACAGATTCCTCGCCTCGCCTTTCAACATTGTTGGTCGTGTGCCGTCTGCGCCTGGCTGCACTTCGTGGGACATGCTGGTCTGTTGCAGGTCCCTCTTGCTGTGCCTGTGTGTCATCATTGTTAACATTTTCACCACTTGCATCTGCATCATCCTGTATTGGCGCAAGTGGTCTTACAATGTGTCTCCTCTTATGCCTGTGAGTGGTCACGGGGCTGCCCTCCCCATCAGTGTTCACATCTTGGCCGGCATCTCCTGAGTCAAAATTCTCACCAACTGTCCCACTGCCTGCGGGCTGTGTTGATGATGGTGCTGTGGACAGAACAGCACACATTAATTGACTGTACTAACTTGCACTGTATAAATACATTTTAACACCTATTTCATTTACATTGGTGTATTGTTTCCCTGTCATGACCTGCAGAATATATGTTTGACTATTTTAGCACACATTTTCCCACTTTGATTTACATGTGACTATATCTCCCATGATGCATTGCTATGTCTGCCTGTGTGCCTGCTCTGGACTACCTATCTTGTTTCATAATCCCTGGTCACAGCTGAGGGGTGTTGGGGGGTGTTAGGGGTGTGAGGGCATGCTTCTTACCTTTTCCAGATGCTGGCTGGTCAGAGCTGTCAAGATCAGCCACTCCTCCCACACTCTCTGGTTGCAAGGTCCCCTCCACTAGTTCCTCAAGGGATGTGGAGTCAGAAACAGATGAGGTCCCACCACCTGTTATCCTGGACTGCTCCAGTCTGGCCGCTAGTTTTTCTTTGGAGCGCAGGTCATACCAGCGCTTTCTGAGGTCCTCCACACTCCGGGGTGTCACACCCACAGCATTCACCTTATGCTGGATTTCTTCCCAAATTTTCCTTTTGAGGCTCTCTGGCACCTCCCTGGATTTCTTCCCAAATAACAATTCATGGTTTGACACCATTTCATGTATCAATGCCTCTAGTTCTGCTTCAGAACATTTTTGCTTTCTTTTCCTGGCAGTTTCACTCTCCTGCTGCTGGGATTCCTGCCTGGGCGTGTCTCCACTTTCAGCCATGTTTCTCCAGGAACACAGTACACTCTCCCAAACACACCTTCACTCTGCCTCTGAATCAGGAACTCAGGTGCAGCATGGGTAGTCAATCACGTCCTGGTTGTGATGTCATCATGCTGCACCAGAGTCCCTGATTGGCTAGATTGTGAAATTCGCAAAATTGCGATTTTTCGCATATATTTGCGATTTTTGGGTGCAAATTCGCTATTTTGGCGATTCCTTAAGGTTAAGGACTCGTACTAGGGAAAATCGCAAATAATTAGCGATTTCTAAGGAATCGCTAAATATTTGCGATTTCTTTCATACATCCCGATTTGTGAATCTGAATTTGCGATTCGGTAAAAAATTCGCAAATCGGTACTTTCATACATATGGCCCTAAGTCATGTCATGTGCACTATGCATTTATGAAACACCAGTGAGATTGTCAAGATATCACCTAATGTCCTGACAGGTTTGTTTCTAATTGGTTTGTTTTTCCTGGAGCTTATGTGTACATGTGCATGTACACATGTGACGGATCAATACAATTACAGTTACATAACAACTATGCACCACACGAATGAAGGGACCCATGCAGAAAACAAATTCAAGAACACACATATAAAAACTTGTGTCTCATCTGCACTCCACTGCTGATGCCAATGTAGTACCGGTTCTGTGTGCAGGGGGCATGCATCGCTGCTGCTCATGTTTCACTAACATAAAACATAGGTAAAGGTTTTTAAAACAAGCTCATTCCTGCTCCCAAGCTCATCCAGAAAAAAAGCCTGACAACCAGGTTATTTTAAAATGCAATCAAGTCCTAACCAAGACCTCACATAGCTCCTGAAGTCCCTGTACCAGTCCAGACAGAAAAAAAACGTGTACATGCTGACTGAGAAGGAAGGCCTAACGTAACCTTCATTGCGCAGCAGGCAGCGGAAGGCCAGAAAGGCCGCAGCGCAGTGCTGGGGCAGACGCAGTAGAAGAAAAGAGGAAAGAAGGGAAAAAAATAATAATGCCTCTTTAAAAAATAATGTCTACTCCTGTTAGCGTGAATCCTCTCTTTAGCTGTGCCTCACTTACTTCTGTGACAAAACACTGTTGTGGCACAAGATGTTCTCTGTCGGCTTCCTCTTCACCCTGACATGGTGCAGTTGCCTGACAGGGTCCCACACTCGTCGCCAAATAAAGTGTTGTAATCACCACACAACACTTGTATACTCTTCTCAAGTTTTAATGCAGGAGAACAATTGCCTCACAAAATGAGGCACCTTTCCCAAACCCATGGTTTGAACTCGCTAGTGCGTGACATCATTCATAGAACACTGTTACCTCACACAAAGACCTACACAACATTTTAAGGTGTACCTGAACAGCTAGACTGCTTAGGACCACAATATAACAACCTCAAATTCCGAAGGCCAAAAATTGCCCAAAACAAACAATTTGACCACCCCTTTCCAGAAAACATTCAAGGTTACAAAAAGTAATCCACATACACTTCACTTCTTAAAAAAAAGTGAAATATTTGTTTGAACTATTTCCAACTTGTCATACAATATTTAAATTTTTTAACAAAAAATATTATTTTGGTAGGCTGCAGCCTCATAGTGACCTGAGTGTGACCTGATGGAAATATTTTCTCCAAAAAGGTTTGAATCGCTCAGAATATATTTCTCTTTAGCTTGGCCTTTAGCTTTGCAAATGTAGATAAATAATATTTATTTGTATAAAATCAAGTGTACAATTAAAAAACTTAGTACTAAAACGAAACCCTAGAAATTAATTGAAATAACGAAACATTACAGGTATCATACTTTCAAAATAAATTTGAAAAACCATAGAAATTCACTGTAAAAACCAAAGTTTGCAGGGACATTAGAGCTAGGAAATAAAATGTAAAACACCTTAGAAATTCACTGAAAAAAAACAAAGGTTACGGGAATGTTATAGTTAGGCTCAGATTTTACATGCACAAAACCATAGAAGTTCAGCAGTTATAGTTACCTGAGCTAACTATAGCTTACACCCACTGAATTCATGGCTTATGACTCAAATAATACATCAATGTGATGGTATGGACGCGCTATTTTGATGATTTAAACAATAAACCAAAGCGCGCAGCAGCTGACCAGGGTTTCGCACATCAACTTTGCCTGTTTCAAAGGTATTTAGTGGTGCTGCTACTCTCACCATCCGCTGCCAAGGATGTATGTCAAAGCAATAGAAAAAAGAGTAGAGAGGCGCACTCAATGAAGTCAGTAGCACAAAGAGTCCATTAAATATGTAGATCTTCTGTTGTTTTCTTAGATATATTCTTTATTTTCTTTCACATACAACGGCACAGCCAACGCGTTTCATTCCCATTTGTGCCTAGGGAATTTCATCAGGGCATATACTGAACAGTCAGGTTGATACGGTAGTCCTAGAGGAAGTCGCTCTTAGGAAGCTGTTGTGAAGAATGATCGCAGTAGATCACAGCGTATTCCTGGGAAACGCTTGCCGCTCAGGTCCGAGTAGAATGGTAGTTCATGTCCCCCGAGTTAGCCGAAAATACAGCTTTGGAAGGACAGGGTGTCTGTTGATCCTAGACCCCTTAAGGGAACTGCAAGGCGAAGGACGTTCAGCGTGCTCCGGGAGATAACCGGCGTGTGTAGTTCCTTGTCTTCGCGTTATTGCGGAAGGTACCTCTGGTATGGTGCCCGTTCTCCGCCGCTCCTCCTCATGGATTAATGGAAGCCATTAATCGCCTTGCAGTTCCCTTGCACAAATGGGAATGAAACGAGTTGGCTGTGCCGTTGTATGTGAAAGAAAATAAAGAATATATCTAAGAAAACAACAGAAGATCTACATATTTAATGGACTCTTTGTGCTACTGACTTCATTGAGTGCGCCTCTCTACTCTTTTTTCTATTTTGATGATTTATTCTTACTTTGGAATGGCCCCCAAGTGAAAACGCATGCTTTTGCGAACAAACTTCAAAACAATCCTGTTAATTTTAGGTTCACCACCTCTATGAGCAGCAAAGAGATACATTTCCTGGTCATGAGATTATGGGTGGAAAGTGGGAGAGTGCATACCACTGTACACCTCAAGGCAACTGCTGGCAACAGTGTGTTACACCATAGTAGTCACAATCCCCAAAATTTGATTAAACACATCCTGTATGGGGACATGTTATGCCTCAAAGGGGTTTGTATCACAGATACAGAATGTAGAAAACAATAAGCACACATGAAACTAAAATTCCTAAACAGGGGGTATATGGCCAAGGTATTGAGCTTGGCTGAAAAGAAGGCGGCACCACTCACCAGGAATCAATTACTTACTGAAATGAGGACAGAAGTCACAACAATTCATGCATACGCATCGTCCTTATTCCTCAGACAAGGCAAAGTGCCAAAATCCTGCAAACATGCCATAGTCTGTCCTCTGCTAAAAAAGCCACACTTAGACCCAAAAGACCAGGGTAATTTTCGTCCCATTACACTCCTACCCATTTTAGGAAAGATGGCGGAAAAACATGTCAATCACACGCTGTCCCAGTTCTTAGAGGAGAATGAGATACTAAATCAGGCCCAAATGGGCTTCAGACCAGCACATAGCACTGCATCTATCTATCTATCTATCTATCTATCTATCTATCTATCTATCTATCTATCTATCTATCTATCTATCTATCTATCTATCTATCTATCTATCTATCTATCTATCTATCTATCTATCTATCTATCTATATATCTATCTATTTATCTATCTATCTATCTATCAGAAAAACTGAAGGGAGTCCTTGATCAAGGGGGTGCTGCCGCCATCCTGCTACTCGATTTGAGTGTAGCCTTTGACACAGTGGATCACAAAACACTCACTCAAAGGCTAGATCGAGCAGGGATCCAAAACCACGCTTTAGGGTGGATAGTGTCTTTTTTGAAAGACAGATCCTTTCAAACCACAGAATGCAGACATTTCTCTGACAGTCTAGAGGTCATGTGTGGTGTGCCACGCTGTTCAACCTGTACATGCAACCTCTGGCTGAGATTGTCCAGGAATTTGGGTTGTCAATTGTAACATACGCAAAATGTTGTAGTATGTTGGGTAAATAAATCCAGAAGAAATCCACAAGTAGGTGAAGAGTGGGTTTATTGAATCATCCACCTTCTCAAGATCAGCAGTATCACTGAACCCAAACTGATCTTCAGAACATGGAACAAATCACAACATTCAAAGACATACAGATATCTTATGAAGGCATGAGACACAGAACTCATGTGGAATACAAGGGTAGAATTCTCTAAAACATTCTAAAGCTAACAGCACTTTAATCTATTACTACACAAACAACACCCAACTGGTAGTCTCAGTAACAGGGGACCCATTCTCAAAACACAACCTGATGTCCCCCTGTATGGAAAAGGTAGCCAACTGGATGACAAGCAGCAAGCTAAGACTAAACGGGGACAAAACAGAACTTATGTTCCTAGGGAACAAGCTGGCACCTCAAATTACCACAAATTGGCCAAAAGAAGTAGGACATTCACCAGTGCATATGAATTCCATAAATAACCTAGGAGCATGGCTAGACCACAACCTCACTATAATATAATAATCCACATTTGTAAAGCGCACAATCACCCGTAAGGGTCTCTAGGCGCTGGGGGCCGTCTGGAAGATTAAGCGAGCTATTGCCCAGAGTCACATGGTGCTGGGCTAACCTGCCGCCGGAGCCGGGGATCGAACCCTGATCCCCAGATTCCAGCGTCAGTCGCCCTAGCCGTGGCGCCACACCTCTCCCATGCCAGGAAACTGGCAGCCACCTGCATCGGAATCTTGCGAATGCTCTGAAAAGTTCTGGACCTCATTCCAGAGGAGCCAAGAGAACCGTGATACAGGCCTTGGTGGTCTCATGCCTCAACTACAAGAACTCTCTCTTCCTGGGGTGACCTAAATACATGGTGAACAGATTACAGGCGGCGCAAAATTCTGCAGCCAGACTACTCATAAACATACCACGACATGAATCAGCGGAAAAGGCTTTGAAAACACTCCACTGGCTGCCAGTGCAAGCCAGGATCAAGTTTAAAGCACTGTGCATAGCACACAGGGCCCTAAACAAAAAAGGCCAACTCTACTAAGGTCCCTGATCTTACCCTATACATCAGAAACAGACCTAAGGTCTGCCTGAGATCGCCTGGCCAAAACCACTAGGATTAGGTGATCCATATGGGGAGGAAGATCGTTCACGCACTTAGGGGCCGATTATGATCGCGGACGGACTTTCGTCCGTCTGCGATCACTGAGGAGGAGGGAACGTCCGCATGGGCTGCGGCGTTCCCTCCTGTACGATTAGGATGTGACCGCCACCCTGGCGGTCACATCCTCTATTACTTACATTGCGGCGGGTGCAGCTTCAAGCTGCACCCGCAGCACTGTAAAAAATGCAGGTGTTGCATTTGTATGCAGAAAGAGGCAGGCACCGCACGGTGCCTGCCGCTTTCCGCATACAAATGCAGGGGGGTACCATAGGTACCCCCCATGTGCACCCCCCCACCCCCACTTCACCTAGGGGGCCCGCAACGGGCCCCCGCAGTGAAGTTACACATGCTTTTCCACGGCGGAAAAGCCGCCGCGGAAAAGCATGTTTCCCATCCCATCCTAATCTGGCTGACGGTGTCTGAGAGACACCGTCACCATATTAGAGCTTTTCCGCCGCGGTTGTAAGCCAACCGCGGCGGAAAAGCAGCGGACGGAAACCAGGACCCACCAGCCATTCTAATGTGGCGGTGGGTCTTTGGTGGGTCCGCAGCGGATTTTCCGCATCCTCCGGGCCGGCGGTGGCTTCCGCCGGCCCAGAGGATGCGGAAAATGCGCTATCCTAATAAGCCCCTAAGTACCAACACTTTGGAGCTCCATGCGCACAGAGCAAAGACTCCTTACAGACAAGATGACTTTCAGAAAAAAACTGAAAACAAATGGCCATTCCCAGGCTGAATCATTGGATCATGCTCTCTTCTGCTCCGTAGCACAGGGAAGCCACTGGGCAGCTATGCGCTCTATATAACTCATAAACATAAACATAAACGTCACAACTTATAATTCCTCCTCTGCTAGAATCAGGAATTTGCTGAGCAAAGTCTGGCATATCCTAAAAGGGATGCAGTAATAGGTGCAGAATTGTCATCTAAACCCTCCATTACATACAGAAAGGGGAGGGCATTGGGGGATTACCTCACACACAGCAATCTCACCCCAGGGCCCGCAGTACCAAAACATGGCTAACAAGACATAATGGGTTCCATAAATGTGGCCATTGCAAGACCTGTAGACATATTTCAAATATCACTGAGTTCCATGCATCTGAGGACACAAGTAGAAAATCAAACAGTGCCTAAATTGTGCATCTGATTTTTGCATTCATATTCTGCAATGTCCATGTTCACTTCTCTCATCTAGGTGGGGAGTACTATTTTTCCTTGACGGAAGCGCATCCTGGAACACCAATTAGAGATCAAGAACTTAGATTTTGCATACCCAGTGGAAAGACACTTCTCGCAAATGCATGACAAAGATGTTTCCAATTTGGGGTTCATTGCGATTGATAGAGTGGATAAGGGCACATGAGGAGAAGACAGGAAAAAGTGATTACGTTAACTGGAGTCAAAATATATTCTGGACCTACATACACAATTTCCCTATGAAATATGTAGTATGTACAATAAGCAAGGACAGGATGGAGACACATGCCCGGATTACCATGATCCCAAGTTATTAGTTGCTTGCTGCTTAATCCCCGAATGCGAGGGTGTGGAATAAAAATAAAAATAAATATCACTATCACTATCGAATATCAATGTAATTACCAAGTCCACTTGATGTGGAAGCACAGTCCAAATTGATTGTGCTGTCTTTGATATATTTTTCTTTTTGTATTGTGAGATTTGTTTATGTTTATCTATGTTGGATCACTCTATGGGCACGAGTGTCTCTTTATGTCTTTGTGTCTATGCTTCACCTGTTTATTTCTGATATAATGTGCCTTTCCTTTCAATTATGAATTATGACACTGTAATTATATTTGAGTGATTGTCAAGTTATGTAACTGAATTATGGTGAAGCATGGACTTTGGTAACATGGAGTGTAAAGAAATGTGAGAGATTCATGCGGATGTGCAGCAGTATTTCCTCAGCTGTCATTGTCAGTGTTAACATATTTATTTTCTTTGGGGAATTGGGCTTACTCACCTTGACAAAGCATGAAATAACAATGCATTTTTACACGCCCCCTGGCCTGTCCATCTCTTTTGTCGGCATCAGCTGAAATTGGATGAATATATATACTACATATATATATATATATCATCCAAACCAGAGTTGCCCCCAAAGAAAAGTTTAAAGCCACAGTGGGTAAACGTGATAAAAACCGCTGTGCGCTGCTGCTTCGTATCACTCCCCAAACGACCTGCTTGTTCCACTCGTGAGTACCATGTGGCATCATCAAAGGACCGCTTTCATGCGGCGAGGCTTGTCCACGGCCGAGCCAGCCGTAAAAATCATCCAAACCAGAGTTGCCCCCAAAGGACGAGCTGCCATTCAGGTAGGTTTGCTTTCCGTTTTATCAGGGAGCTGCAGCAGGTTTAAAGCAGAATGTCACGTTTTTTTCTTAGAGCCTGACGCGTTTCATGCAGAGATGCACTTCATCAAAGGCAAAATTCAAATGTCAGCGCTTAAGCAATCCGGGCACAGTTTATAACCCCTAGGTATCCGCCCAGTGGCTACTGGCAAAGCCCTCTGGTACCTGTAGTGCCTGTTAGTGTTCCTTAAGTAAGGTGCTCCGTGTTGCATCACTTTTAAAAAGTTTAAAGCCACAGTGGGTAAACGTGATAAAAACCGCTGTGCGCTGCTGCTTCGTATCACTCCCCAAACGACCTCCTTGTTCCACTCGTGAGTACCATGTGGCATCATCAAAGGACCGCTTATATGCGGCGGGGCTTGTCCATGGCCGAGCCAGCCGTAAAAATCACCCAAACCGGAGTTGCCCCCAAAGGACAAGCCGCCATTCAGGTAGTTTTGCTTTCCGTTTTATTAGGGAGCTGCAGCAGGTTTAAAGTAGAATGTCACGTTTTTTTCTTAGAGCTTGATGCGTTTCGTGCAGAGATGCACTTCATCAAAGGCAAAATTCAAATGTGAGCGCTTAAGCAATCCGGGCACAGTTTATAATCCCTAGGTACCCGCCCAGTGGCTACTGGCAAAGCCCTCTGGTACCTGTAGTGCCTGCTAGTCTTCCTTAAGTAAGGTGCTCCGTGCTGCATCACTTTTGAAAAGTTTAAAGCCACAGTGGGTAAACGTGATAAAAACCGCTGTGCGCTGCTGCTTCGTATCACTCCCCAAACGACCTGCTTGTTCCACTCGTGAGTACCATGTGGCATCATCAAAGGACCGCTTTCATGCGGCGAGGCTTGTCCACGGCCGTGCCAGCCGTAAAAATCATCCAAACCAGAGTTGCCCCCAAAGGACGAGCTGCCATTCAGGTAGGTTTGCTTTCCGTTTTATCAGGGAGCTGCAGCAGGTTTAAAGCAGAATGTCACGTTTTTTTCTTAGAGCCTGACGCGTTTCATGCAGAGATGCACTTCATCAAAGGCAAAATTCAAATGTCAGCGCTTAAGCAATCCGGGCACAGTTTATAACCCCTAGGTATCCGCCCAGTGGCTACTGGCAAAGCCCTCTGGTAACTGTAGTGCCTGTTAGTGTTCCTTAAGTAAGGTGCTCCGTGTTGCATCACTTTTAAAAAGTTTAAAGCCACAGTGGGTAAACGTGATAAAAACCGCTGTGCGCTGCTGCTTCGTATCACTCCCCAAACGACCTCCTTGTTCCACTCGTGAGTACCATGTGGCATCATCAAAGGACCGCTTATATGCGGCGGGGCTTGTCCACGGCCGAGCCAGCCGTAAAAATCACCCAAACCGGAGTTGCCCCCAAAGGACAAGCCGCCATTCAGGTAGTTTTGCTTTCCGTTTTATTAGGGAGCTGCAGCAGGTTTAAAGTAGAATGTCACGTTTTTTTCTTAGAGCTTGATGCGTTTCGTGCAGAGATGCACTTCATCAAAGGCAAAATTCAAATGTCAGCGTTTAAGCAATCCGGGCACAGTTTATAATCCCTAGGTACCCGCCCAGTGGCTACTGGCAAAGCCCTCTGGTACCTGTAGTGCCTGCTAGTCTTCCTTAAGTAAGGTGCTCCGTGCTGCATCACTTTTGAAAAGTTTAAAGCCACAGTGGGTAAACGTGATAAAAACCGCTGTGCGCTGCTGCTTCGTATCACTCCCCAAACGACCTGCTTGTTCCACTCGTGAGTACCATGTGGCATCATCAAAGGACCGCTTTCATGCGGCGAGGCTTGTCCACGGCCGAGCCAGCCGTAAAAATCATCCAAACCAGAGTTGCCCCCACAGGACGAGCTGCCATTCAGGTAGGTTTGCTTTCCGTTTTATCAGGGAGCTGCAGCAGGTTTAAAGCAGAATGTCACGTTTTTTTCTTAGAGCCTGACGCGTTTCATGCAGAGATGCACTTCATCAAAGGCAAAATTCAAATGTCAGCGCTTAAGCAATCCGGGCACAGTTTATAACCCCTAGGTATCCGCCCAGTGGCTACTGGCAAAGCCCTCTGGTACCTGTAGTGCCTGTTAGTGTTCCTTAAGTAAGGTGCTCCGTGTTGCATCACTTTTAAAAAGTTTAAAGCCACAGTGGGTAAACGTGATAAAAACCGCTGTGCGCTGCTGCTTCGTATCACTCCCCAAACGACCTCCTTGTTCCACTCGTGAGTACCATGTGGCATCATCAAAGGACCGCTTATATGCGGCGGGGCTTGTCCACGGCCGAGCCAGCCGTAAAAATCACCCAAACCGGAGTTGCCCCCAAAGGACAAGCCGCCATTCAGGTAGTTTTGCTTTCCGTTTTATTAGGGAGCTGCAGCAGGTTTAAAGTAGAATGTCACGTTTTTTTCTTAGAGCTTGATGCGTTTCGTGCAGAGATGCACTTCATCAAAGGCAAAATTCAAATGTCAGCGCTTAAGCAATCCGGGCACAGTTTATAATCCCTAGGTACCCGCCCAGTGGCTACTGGCAAAGCCCTCTGGTACCTGTAGTGCCTGCTAGTCTTCCTTAAGTAAGGTGCTCCGTGCTGCATCACTTTTGAAAAGTTTAAAGCCACAGTGGGTAAACGTGATAAAAACCGCTGTGCGCTGCTGCTTCGTATCACTCCCCAAACGACCTGCTTGTTCCACTCGTGAGTACCATGTGGCATCATCAAAGGACCGCTTTCATGCGGCGAGGCTTGTCCACGGCCGAGCCAGCCGTAAAAATCATCCAAACCAGAGTTGCCCCCACAGGACGAGCTGCCATTCAGGTAGGTTTGCTTTCCGTTTTATCAGGGAGCTGCAGCAGGTTTAAAGCAGAATGTCACGTTTTTTTCTTAGAGCCTGACGCGTTTCATGCAGAGATGCACTTCATCAAAGGCAAAATTCAAATGTCAGCGCTTAAGCAATCCGGGCACAGTTTATAACCCCTAGGTATCCGCCCAGTGGCTACTGGCAAAGCCCTCTGGTACCTGTAGTGCCTGTTAGTGTTCCTTAAGTAAGGTGCTCCGTGTTGCATCACTTTTAAAAAGTTTAAAGCCACAGTGGGTAAACGTGATAAAAACCGCTGTGCGCTGCTGCTTCGTATCACTCCCCAAACGACCTCCTTGTTCCACTCGTGAGTACCATGTGGCATCATCAAAGGACCGCTTATATGCGGCGGGGCTTGTCCACGGCCGAGCCAGCCGTAAAAATCACCCAAACCGGAGTTGCCCCCAAAGGACAAGCCGCCATTCAGGTAGTTTTGCTTTCCGTTTTATTAGGGAGCTGCAGCAGGTTTAAAGTAGAATGTCACGTTTTTTTCTTAGAGCTTGATGCGTTTCGTGCAGAGATGCACTTCATCAAAGGCAAAATTCAAATGTCAGCGCTTAAGCAATCCGGGCACAGTTTATAATCCCTAGGTACCCGCCCAGTGGCTACTGGCAAAGCCCTCTGGTACCTTTAGTGCCTTTTAGTGTTCCTTAAGTAAGGTGCTCCGTGCTGCATCACTTTTGAAAAGTTTTAAGCCACAGTGGGTAAACGTGATAAAAATCGCTGTGCGCTGCTGCTTCGTATCACTCCCCAAACGACCTCCTTGTTCCACTCGTGAGTACCATGTGGCATCATCAAAGGACCGCTTTCATGCGGCGGGGCTTGTCCACGGCCAAGCCAGCCATAAAAATCATCCAAATCAGAGTTGCCCCCAAAGGACGAGCCGCCATTCAGGTAGGTTTGCTTTTCGTTTTATTAGGGCACGCGATAAAGACGTTTTGTACAGTTCACGCTGCCGAACACGCCAAATTTGCATTCTCGCGAGCTATATCTCCCGAGTTGCCTAAAACGTTCCCGAAAATGTAGATGCTGTTCATTTTGCTAAAAGAAACTCTCCAGGTTGTCATTTGCTTGTAGTTTTTGAAGCATGGACCACTTACTGTTTCTGTTCTCTATGTACTTTGTTATTATTTGAGGGTGACCTGACCATGTGGGTGGCTTGGCGGCCATTTTGTCAAGCAGCCAATCATTGTCCTTTTGCCATAGGAATGTATTGTCTGTCTTCTCTTTCTTTTCCTGTTTTTGTGGGTGGCCAGGCCATGTGGGGGCGGCCATTTTGTGTTTGGAGCCACTGTGTTTTTTTTGCCATAGGCCTCCAAGCTTGTGGCCTACTCTGCCAGTAGGCCCAAGGGTACTACTAGAGTCCTCATCATGGGGGTGCATGAAAGTTGTTCAACTGATTTTGGGTGTTTAAGTTGTAAGTGTTACATCATAGGTCATGGATGGCTTTGGATTGATTAGCAAAATGTTTTTTTGGTGTTGAATTGCAGGTTTTGGGTGTGTGTTGGATAATATGCGCACTAGGTAACCCTAGAATTCAGCTCGCGTAGTTTTGGTAACTTTGCACAGTGCTACAACGCGACCATACAGTTTTTGTCTTCTTCGCGCGCTCAAAGTGCGTGCTCGGGCACGCGATAAAGACATTTTGTACAGTTCATGCTGCCGAACACGCCGAATTTGCATTCTCGCGAGCTATATCTCCCGAGTTGCCTAAATCGTTCCCGAAAATGTAGATGCTGTTCATTTTGCTAAAAGAAACTCTCCAGGTTGTCATTTGCTTGTAGTTTTTGGAGCATGGACCACTTACTGTTTCTGTCCTCTATGTACTTTGTTATTATTTGAGGGTGACCTGACCATGTGGGTGGCTTGGCGGCCATTTTGTCAAGCATCCAACCATTGTCCTTTTGCCATAGGAATGTATTGTCTGTCTTCTCTTTCTTTTCATGTTTTTGTGGGTGGCCAGGCCATGTGGGGGCGGCCATTTTGTGTTTGGAGCCACTGTGTTTTTTTTGCCATAGGCCTCCAAGCTTGTGGCCTACTCTGCCAGTAGGCCCAAGGATACTACTAGAGTCCTCATCATGTGGGTGCATGAAAGTTGTTCAACTGATTTTGGGTGTTTAAGTTGTAAGTGTTACATCATAGGTCATGGATGGCTTTGGATTGATTAGCAAAATGTTTTTTTGGTGTTGAATTGCAGGTTTTGGATGTGTGTTGGATAATATACGCACTAGGTAACCCTAGAATTCAGCTCGCGTAGTTTTGGTAACTTTGCACAGTGCTACAAAGCGACCATACAGTTTTTGTCTTCTTCGCGAGCTCAATGTGCGTGCTCGGGCACGCGATAAAGACGTTTTGTACAGTTTGCGCTGCCGAACACGCCGAATTTGCCTTCTTGCAAGCTTTATCTCCCGAGTTGCCTAAAGCGTTCCCGAAAATGTAGATGCTGTTCATTTTGCTAAAAGAAACTCTCCAGGTTGTCATCTGCTTGTAGTTTTTGGAGCATGGACCACTTACTGTTTCTGTCCTCTATGTACTTTGTTAATTTTTGAGGGTGGCCTGACCATGTGGGCGGCTTGGCGGCCATTTTGTCAAGCAGCCAACCATTGTCCTTTTGCCATAGGAAAGTATTGTCTTTCTTCTCTTTCTTTTCATGTTTTTGTGGGTGGCCAGGCCATGTGGGGGCGGCCATTTTGTGTGACCTTCCATCATGGTTTTTATTTTTGCCGCAGGCCTACAAACTTGTGTGATTTTTTTCTGCCAGTAGGCCTAGAGTGCCAGAGATAGTCAGCAGGATGATTGATGTAGCATTGTCCATTTTGTCTGTTGAATTTAACATCATTTAGGGCATGGGTGGCAATGCATTGAATTTTCAAATGTGGTGTTTGGGGTGTTATTTGTTTGGGTGAAAAAAACTCCAAATGCCTTTGTTGTTTGTGTTGTGTAACTTTCAAACCTTGTAGCCATGGGGATTTCTATTTTGCATTAAGCTGTGATGCAGGCATCCTCCTTTTTCTGGCCATATAGGGAGGGATATAGGCCTGCTTGACTTTATTGTTTTCTGGCCTTTGCCCTTTACCCATGTACCTGTGATGAGAGTGCCCATGTGAAGCTGGGGTGGTAGTAGCAGTGTGCTGTATTGTTTTTGACAAATTGGCCTGTGTCTTGCCATTGTTCCAGTTGGCTTACTACTGTTCACATCCCCATTGCTATCTGCTGCAGGTCACTGATGCTGCATCCATCCGAAATGATGCACAAATTAAGGATAAACAAGTTCGACTTCCACAACATTAGCTTTTTAGTTCTTTGCTATTCTTACTCTTACTGGTTGTACTAATACTTCTAGTAGTAATTAAAATTAAAGCTAAAAAAAATCTACATTCGACTGATGTTGTTAACTAACTTCTGCCTTCTTTGCTTGTAGGTGCTGAAGAGGAGGTGTCATCATTCATCACCTGTTCTACTGCCAGACGGACGTCCTTCTGTACTACGTCACGTGTGGTGTGACTAACCTGATCAGACATCATTCTCAGCAACTTGTGCAACTGAGTGCTGCTGCTGACATCTGAAGAAGATGGGCCCAAAGAAAGCAGGTACCAGGTCCTCCAAGACCAAGAAAGTAGCTGAGAAGAAGGAAGAACAGAAGAAGGAAGTGACACTTAAGTCTGGTGTTGACCCGAAAACCTTTTTTGGGCCCAAGCCACCAACCCAGGCCCAAGCAGATGAGTGGGGAAGAGGTAGCCAGCCTAATGGTGGAAAGCAGTGATACTGAGCCTGAGCTGAACTTATCGCTATCTCAAAGTAGTACATATTCCACGCAAGAGGGAACACAGCAGAAAAGTGGTGAACAACAACCAGCGCCCGCAATAGTACATGTTCAACCTGAGCCACCACCCGCAATAGTAGTTGTTCAACAACAACCACCTCCCGCAATAGTAGATGCTCAACGAGAAGAACAACCACAACCACTGCCTGCAATAGTAGGTGTTCCACAACCACCGCCCGCAATAGTAGATGTTCAACGAAAGCAACAACCACAACCACCGCCTGCAATAGTTGTTGTTCAATAACCACCACCGGCAATAGTAGTTGTTGTTCCTCCCGAAGTCGGGCACTTCAGGAAATTGAGCCTGATGCTGAGCAAGAAGACGAGGCAGCACCTCATGCAGGAGATCTATTGTTTTCCAAATCCCCACCAAGGAAAAGGAGGGTTAGTCCACTGAGTTCTTCGCCAAGCATCCCTTCTGATGATCTTGATATCAATTGGGAGCCACAACAATCTCAGCATGAGAGGGAGAGACATCCCAAGAAGACCAGGCTAGGGAAAAGGAAATTTCCAGGAAGCCTACCACTTATGGAGTGCGATGTTGAGCAGCCGGATAATGATGGTGATGATGAGTCATGGAGACCAACATTTTAACCCTATCAAGAATGGCTGCGACTAGGGATGTAGCACGCATACCACCAACACAGGCCACACCAAAACTACCTCCAGCTTCCATTTTTACATTTGCACACAGCCGGCAGCGTCCTACATCCAGCACAAGTTCCACCTCAACAGAAGTAGGTAGTGGTACTACTGCGCAGCCACATAGTGAAATTCACCACACAACAACCTCCAGTTCATGCGGCATTGGAAGTGGCACCTCTAGCAGGAGATAAAAGTTAAGCTCCCCAGTGTGGGACTTCTTTACAGTTAGCTCAAATGAGGAGAACATTGCTATATGCTCCATTTGTCATTCCTCTGTTAGTCGTGGTAAGCTTGGTACAAACTATGGTACCGGAGGCCAAATGACCCATATGAAAAAACACCACGCAATCAAGTGGGAGGACCACCTACGTCTCATAAAAGCAGGAACCATTATTGTTGGTGGGGAAGCAGTAGAAGGTCCACAGGTCGAACCGGAAGAAGAGGGAGACATTCTATCTGGTAGTGGTACACTAAATACCCCTGTCCGACTCCCCAGCACTGCAGTGGTAGATCCCACATCCTCCGCATCAGCAACATCTCTGTGGCACCAGAGTAAGAGTAACCCGGAGACACCAAGGAGTATGGGTGCAAAGTCTGCGACGCGAATGACAGCATCGGGCACAACAGAAAGAAATACCAAGCAGCGTACCATTGTTAGCATGTTTAGGCAGGAGGGAAAGTATGAGCGCAACCACCCAATAGCACGTTTGTACAATGCTAAGCTTGCTAAAATGTTAGCTCTGGACCTTCTCCCTTTTTCTTTTGTTGAAGGGTTGGGTTTCCTGGAATTTGTGTCAACCCTCTGCCCAAAATGGAATGTTCCCAGCCGCTACTATTTTGCTAGAGTTGCTGTTCCAGCACTACACCACCACCTGCTGGAATTGCTTGGAAAAGCCTTGCAGCAGAGTGCTGTGCATAGTATCCACCTGACAACAGACATGTGGACCAGTAGCCAAGCCACTGATTATATGTGCATCACTGTACACTGGATCTCTTTTACAGGTGTTAGAGACAAGATATCTACAGGCATTGACACTACTGAGATTTTTAATGATACTCGCAAACATGCTACTGTAGCCATGTTTGCTATGGAGACATCGCATACTGCTGCAAACATTTTGGATGAGTTCAACAGCAAGGTCTTTGAATGGCTGCGACCAAGAGGCCTCAATATTGCTTTTGTTGCCACCGACAATGGCAGTAATGTAGTTACGGCCATGGTAGACGGTGGCTATTTTAGGGTCCCGTGTTTGGCACACTGCATTAACATTGTGGTTCAAGACTTTCTGAAAAGTGAAAGCAAAGTCAGCAGCTTACTGACCATTTGCAGAAGAATCTGCACGCATTTCAATCATTCTTTTAAAGCCCGGAAGCAGCTACGGGTCATTCAACGTGAGCATAGAATGCCAGTGAAAGCACTCATCCAGGAGGTAACAACACGTTGGAACTCTACTTATTACATGCTTGATCGGCTGTTTGAGCAGTAGATACCACTTAATGCTTATGTCATGACAAGAAGATCAGGGGATCCAACTGGTGTTATTAAAGCCATGACAGTTGAGATGTCGCAATGGGACCTCAATAAATGCCTGACAGAGATGCTACTTCCTTTTAAGGTATTCACATGTGCAGTCAGCAGGGAGGACTGTACTATGAGCCAAGCTATCCCATTGTTGTACATGCTGGAGCAAGAGCTGAAGGAGGTGTCTGAAACATACGAAGGTGTTGAAGGAAAACTTGAAGCATGTAATTTGGCGAAGTCCTTAGCCGGCCGCTTATCTCAGAATACAAGGATTCAAAATAAGATTGTGTCGCATCAACATTACATTGCTGCCACACATTTGGATCCACGGTACAAATTATTTGTGAACAGTAATGCAGTAATTCCTTTTTCAGAAGGGGATGTTGCCAAGTACAAAACTGTAATAGCCGAGGAAGCCACTGATTTAGAAAACGAACGGCTCTCAATTAGAGGCCTGCCAGTGCCAGCCCAGGACAATGCAAGTACTACTGAGCATCCTACAGAGTCAAGTTCTTCTTCACAGCATGCGAGCAGTGTGTTTGCTTCCCAGCAGTCACCAACACAAACAATAACAACAACCGCACCAACAGGATCTGATTCATCAGACACAAGCAAAAAAATAGCTGCTTGGTTTCTACAGAAAGGGATGGGTAAGTCCGTTGCTGTCGCAAAGCAAAAAGAGGACGAGCAAACCCGAGCACCAATGAACATTGAGCGGTTGGTCCAGGCCTATCTGGATGACACAACAGAGGTGTTCATGGAGCAAAGCCCATTGGTGTATTGGTATAGGACAAGAAGCCAATGGCCACTGCTCAGCAGGCTGGCGATAAAGTATCTAGCTTGCCCTGTTGCAATTGTCTCTTCTGAGCGTGTTTTCAGTGCTGCTGGTGCCATTGTGACTGTGAAAAGGACCAGTCTCTCGACCAAAAGCGTGGAGAGGTTAACCATGATAAAAATGAATCAGCACTTGATACCACCAGACTACAAAGTACGTGAATCAGAGCTGGAAGAGGAGAGCGAGTCGGAAGAAATAATTAGTGGGTTACAGGACCTACTTCTGTCGGAAGAACCACCAGGGTTTGAGGACGAGCTCCTCTTCCCAGACCACTAGGCTTTACTTGCAGTGCCAAACTTAATCATCATCAATCGCAGGTAAGAAGAGTAGTTTGCTAGGAGGTATAATGGAGGAGAGACTGGTAGTACAAATAAGACAAATATGACTCAGTGAGGGGTACCGCATCTATCTGTTGGCATGATGTTGTTTCATGTGGTCAATTAATAATTATTTCAATCAAACACTGGCCGCTGCCCTGCATGTAGAGTAAACCTTGTGACGTACAACAGTAACCCCACCACAAACCAACATCATATGTGTACGTTGTAAATAAATAACATTTATTGATGTACATAAAAAAATATCCTCTTGGTCCTCTCCTATCCCACCCCTATCCCCACCCTAACCCCAACCAATGTCCAAGTCCAACGAATGTCCCACAAAAATAAGTTAACCCCAACACCCAATTCCCACCCACCAACAAAAGTATTAAAAAAGGGACAAATTAACAGGGTCCGTCACAATCGGCGGGCTTTAAGGTGTTTGTCCACCAATATCTTCACACGCTCCTCTAATTGATCCTCCAACTTTGACACCCGGAGGAGAATCTTTTGCCGAAATGCACGGCACCTACATTTGCATCCATGTGGGGGGGCGGCAGATGTTGTTACATGCCGGCGGTGAGCGGATGCCTGACCACTGCGCCGTACTCCTGCCGGTGGGGCCTGGCTGGGGCCTGGGGCATTGGTAGAAGCAGCAGCTGCTGCCTCTTCCTCCTCCTCGGCCTCAGCCACCAGCCGGCGGTACTCCTCAACAATGTCCTGCAGTTTCCTTTGCCGAGCCCTGGCTGCCAACTCCTTCCTTGATGGTTTGTGGGAAGGAGTATGAGTATCTATAAAAAAAGGAACAGAATTGTAACTGAAACTCTTCCAAATTAATTCAACACATAGTGGCATAGTAGCACTACCAAGCGCAGTACATACAAATGGTGGCAACTTTTAGTATCTATCTAATCTATCTTCCTGCTTCCCCTGCCTGTAACTTTTGTTGAAGTTTTTTCTGGCATTATACTGGCCCTAGTACTATGGGTGGACTTGAATATCCAGAATAACATCCAGTCTTTTTTGTATCTCCTTTTATATTTTCAAAGTAAGACTCTGCTACCAGGGACAGTCTCCACCTATGATGAATACAATACATTTAGGGGGAAAACAACCAATAAAAATAAATGTCTATCATTCTTTATTATCGCCTTAGCTGGTTTCACTTTCACCAACAACCACCCATGCGTCCACTCCTTCCTTGCCTTGGGTTTCATTGTCACAAACTCCGCTCATGATTCTTGCTATCCACTATATCCATGCACCCATATTGTTTTGCCCAACCAGGCATACATCTTCTCTTTCACCTTCCAGTTCTACCCATCCTTCAACAACCCATGCATCGGATTCATATCAGCCACGTGCATTAACCTTCCAAAGTATCCTTCTATGGTCTTTCGTCCTTCCTCCTTCCTCCCTAGTCCACTTCTTTCCCTTTTTGTTCAACACATCCCTCAAGGTCATCTGATCTGATTGTTAGTCTTCTCCATAACTTTCACAGCTGAGTTGGAGTCTGATAGAAGAGGCCTTGTTTACTCAACTCACGCTGGTAATGCTGCAAAGGGTGTCTTCTTCAACCATTGTATATTGTCCAGTACAATTTCAAATTCATACTTTCTTAATAAGTCTCATAGCACAGTGAGGGAAATGTTCCCCTTCCACCTAGTAATGCAAATAAGTAATGAATATAACTTACCACCGTCCACCGCTGAAGTTTCCTCCCCCACTGTTGCTACTGCAGGTGCCGCAGCCACTGTCCCCTCCTGGGTGGCATTAGTATCGCCGCTGGCCCCGTCGGCAGTGGCACTGGTCGTTGGTAGTGACTGTGCACCTATAAAAGCAAGTACACCTTTTGAGATGCCTGCGCAACTTCCCCTATTTTACTAGTAACCATTTTAGAATGATCCGGGTCTACTGTTTTGCCCATGTTGTTACCTTGCAGCTTGTTGCAGTAAGAAAGACACCTTTGAGGCCACATGAGTGTTGCAATGCATACAACTAAAGAGGTTGATTTACTTACAGTATTGTTAATCCCTTTTGCTTATCCATAATGTAACACTTTTTTGGCATGACTGCTATAAACTGGCATAGTTATTCACTGTCTAACGTGCAACATTTTTCTCCTAGGCAGATGAGAAGATTCCCTTCTATGAACCAGAGATTAGCAGAGCTTTCGAAAGATGCACGTGTAACCAGTATACGTTCAACGGTGAGGGGTCTCCCACAATTCCCACAGTTCTCTATCGTGCACTAGTTGTACAAAAATGTATAGTATTTAATCTTCTTTATTGTGCATGGTGGAGCTGGATGTTTTTCATGGAACAACTTACAAGTTACAACAATACAAAGCTTGTTGTTAAAAAAAATAAAGTTTTTGAACTTGCACATAGACTCTGTGGTATATTTTGAGTGTCTGGGGTGTTGTGGAATTAAACGAGTGAGTGAGCGAAAGGGTGTTCTTCTGTTCTGGGTTGTCTAAGAAAATCATTGGGTATATCTAACTATCTTCTTGTGGGGGTCGGGACGGAGTGGGACAAATGACTATGACTGAGACACTTAGGTAGGTAGACTGTCGTTGAATTGTGGGTTCTTCTGACTGAGTTCTGTGACTAGGGTGTAAGTAAGGTCCAACCTCCCTATCACCAACATCCTATTTTCTTGTGCATAGTTCTGTATGTGCCTGTGCAGAGAATACCCGCAACAGAAGTAGTAGTATAATAGCCTAACAAAAATTAGTAGGCAAACATCTGGTTGCGCATTTTTGGGGTGGTAATTGACAAAGACTAGAGATTACAGATGACAACGCAAAATACAGGAGTAGACCCAGTGGCTACAGCTATTCTATCACAGCTTTATTCCAAAGAAAAGGATACCTTAACTAAAGAATGGCCAACAGGGCAAGGTAGCTAAAGACAGTCTAATAGTAGTAGCACAAAGAGTCATCGGGCAGAGGCAGTTTGAAGGAATTTAAACTAGTCAGGGATGGCATTAGATACCCAAAATTTGGAAAACAAATTGAAGACCAAAGAAGGTTTAGCTAACATTTAATTAGGAAGGAGGCCTAATAGGTTTGAAACAATAAGGTGCGTTAAAAAGTTAGGGAAATATAATTCATAATAATATAAGCAGTGGAGGACTTACTGGGGCCAGCAGCTGGATCCTCGGTAGAGGAGCACTCCTCTGGTGGTTGTCCCGCCGACTCCGACCCCGTCTTCGTGCCCCTGGGTGGTGCTGATCATGTAAGAAATAATAAAGAAAGAGAAACATTGAGTGCTGTGAAACAAATACATCATTCAAAAATCCTCTCAAACATTTTAGGAGACAACAATTGCAATAAAATTTAATTCGAAGTCTAAATGACTACTGGCTTGCAGGATTCACAGACCGTCTACTTATAGAACACTAATCAAATGTTCCATAAACATTGTGATTGCAGAATATACTAACGAAGCCAGTACCTCCTGACCTACACCACCTATTCCAGAATCCAGCCGGGCCATTTGTTCAGTAAGTCGGCATTTCCATTTTATTTTTGCCCGCAAACATGCATAGATGAGATGGAGGAGTAGGACACATGCATAAATTTGTGCATACGCGAAATTGTTTGTTGCTTGCGTCATATGAAGTGCTACTGACTGACGTGACATTGCTATTGCTGCTAAGCCTACCACTCAGTAAACAAACTGCAAACCGGTTCTATGGAGGGGTGGGATAAATAAGAACTAACTAAGCATTCAGTGACAGAGGAGGCGCCGCGTCATGCAGACCGTTAAGAAAATATGAACTAATACTATCCATCCACCACTATTTCACTAAAGGACAATGTAAGGACTAGACTCTAGCAATAGCATTAACTAACTTCAGTTCTCTAAAGTTAACTCTAACATCAATAATCACCAGCACAAGCAAGCGCACAGTTACAAACCAGTAAGAGAAGTAGCGAGCGAGCAGCACCTGTGTCATACGGTAACAGAAGATTTTGAGACGGAATTGATCTGCAATGTAACTAAGCGCACAAGTAATCGTGTTAATTATTCGTCCAAGAATTATACACAATACGTATACTACTATATATACATATATTAATATTACTAGCTACTCACCAAGCCCCACGACCTCGACACCTAGCAGTTCCAACAGGTCCTGCTCCCTGTCCAGAATGTCTGCCCACCAGTGGGCCAGCTGCTGGTGGGTGCGTCGGATATCCATGCGGCGGAAGACTGCCCGGCGCACCTTCGCCCACCGGCGGTGACGCTCCTCTGGGAGGTAACCAGAGCCTGGCCTGCTGCCAAGGTCAAGGGGAGGTGGCGCTGGATAAAAAAAACAAGGGCAGCCACCTCCGCCTCCCCGAAAAGATTCCGGGCCTTCACCCCTGAAGGTCGCATTCTGCCGCAAGGCAGCTGGCTCTTGGGCGCAGGTGCCTTGCCCTTCGAGCCGGTTCTGCTGCTCCCCTTTGCCATGGTTCTGGGGTGGAGGTGGAAAAGAAAGAACAAAAGGAAAAACAGTTAGGGGGAAGAAGTAGGAGTAAAATAAAAAAGTAGAAAAGTTTAAAAAAGGTGAAAAAGTAGAAATAAAATGCAAAATATAAACTTAGGGACAGAGAGAGATAGATGATAAGTAAAAAAAAAGTAAGAAAAACTGTGAAAATAGGTAAAGATTGCACAGATATAAGGTGGATAGAAAACCGGTCCACGCCTTGTGACGAGGAGATACCTACAGAATCGGGAGGAAAAACAACGCGGAAAAAGAGCTACTATCAAAAAATTCAAAATAGACGTGGCTAATACAGAAAGGAGATATCTGAACACAATAGATACAAGAGAAGGTGACGAGGAGATACCTACAGAATCGGGAGGAAAAACAACGCGGAAAAAGAGCTACTATCAATAAATTCAAAATAGACGTGGCTAATACAGAAAGGAGATATCTGAACACAATAGATACAAGAGAAGGCCCTTTTCCTTTGTGGATCTGAGTGCGTTAAGAAGAAAAACTTGGCTCCTGGTAAAAAGAAAAAATTCAAGATAAACCTGAAGTCCACATATGATTGAGAAATAGGCGTTTTCAATGCGTGATATCATACCGTGCAGTGGTTATTTGTGTGTAAAGAATACCTGTCTTTTCTGCCAGAAGGTCCTGAGGAAGGTGGTTTCATACCACCGAAACGCGTCGACCTTGCGTAATAATATCGCGTCTCTATCTGCGATCCCTCAGACGCAGAAAAAAAGAGTGATTGCAGTATGAATGAGAGAGTTTGTGTGTTGTGAAATTTATTTGTTTATCTTTACATGTTTTTCTGCACGGATTGACAAAATGTTTTTATTGTCTTAAATGAATCACTGTGTATCTTATTAAATGAATTATAGAAAATGTACATGTTACAAATGAAAAACTGACGAATGCGACTTTTTGTACTTATAAAAATCAAAAAATAAAAATAAAAAATACAAATGAAAAAAAGTTGATGTTGCCATATACTGTGTGAAATAATAATAGTAAAATCATAGAAGTGGTTTCACTTTTATTACATAGGTCGTGAGGGAATTCTGTTTATTGGATAGAGAACTAGGCCCAGAACCATAGCATAGAGTGTGAAAAACAAGATGGCCGCGCCCATCGCGACCACGTGGGTAAGTTCGCGCGCAATTTCACACGAACACGCACTTTGTCAGCGTGAACAAGTAGTTGTGTTCCCGAACAAGACGTGCACCGCGCGAACACGTTATACGCGACCCGGAAGAGGAAATAGGGGACGCGAGCGGGCGGGACAATTGAAAAAACAAGATGGCCGCGCCCTTAGCCCACCATATGGGTAAAGTCGCACGCTACAATCCCCCGAACACGCAGACAGCGCCCCGAACACGCATAACGCGCTCCCAAGCAAGAAAAACAGCTCGCGAACGGGACCAGCAAGCTACTATGCATGCTCGCGAAGCTACGCAAAGCTCGCATAGTGCGAGAACGTCTTTGCGTAGCTTCGCGTAGCGCGACTACGCGTACTACACCCAGGGTTAATACCGACACGTTTTGAAGGCAGTTCCTTCTTCTTCAAAGGTAAGGCAATGGCAGTTTCGGTCTCTGTTGTTTGAAGAAGAAGGAACTGCCTTCGAAACGCGTCGGTATAAAGAGATGGAGCAGCTGTCACACGACATTGGAAGGCAGGCAGGACGCTTTCCATACCTCGAATACAGGCATGAACCTAAAATCTGTGCAGTGTGCTGTTCAAGCAAGGGCAACTTGTGGAGCTTTGATATTGTGACGGGAGCCTCACTGTCGAACGCGCACCACCCCGAGAAGACAGGGGGCCACCTGGCAGGTATTCAACTAAGCCGCTCACGGTGGAGCACAAAGAAAGGATCTAGGATGGGCCCTGCTTGCCGAGGCTCATCTGAGAGCCTTTCGTATTGGACAGAAAAATATGCCGGTATCACAAGCCGGAAAATTTCGGAAACTTCTGTTCCCAGAATGCCCTATGCTCATAGGAGGAGCCCATCAGGGGGCGGGGAATCTAACATTAATTAATGTGGAACAGAGACTGAAACTGCCATTGCCTTACCTTTGAAGAAGAAGGAACTGCCTTCGAAACGCATCGGTATAAAGGGATGGAGCAGCTGTCACACGACATTGGAAGGCAGGCAGGACGCTTTCCATACCTCGAGTAAAGGCATGGACCTAAAATCTGTGCAGTGCGCTGTTCAAGCAAGGACAACTTGTGGAGCTTTGATTTTGTGACTGGAGCCTCACCGTCGAACGCGCACCACACTGAGAAGACAGGGGGCCACCTGGCAGGTATTCAACTAAGCCGCTCACGGTGGAGCACAGAGAAAGGATCTAGGAGGGGCCCTGCTTGCCGAGGCTCATCTAAGAGCCTTTCGTATTGGACAGAAAAATATGCCGCTATCACAAGCCGGAAAATTTCAGAAACTTCTGTTCCCAGAATGCCCTATGCTCATAGGAGGAGCCCATCAGGGGGCGGGGAATCTAACATTAATTATTGTGGAACAGAGACCGAAACTGCGATTGCCTTACCTTTGAAGAAGAAGAAACTGCCTTCGAAACGCGTCGGTATAAAGGGATGGTGCAGCTGTCACACGACATTGGAAGGCAGGCAGGACGCTTTCCATACCTCGAATAAAGGCATGAACCTAAAATCTGTGCAGTGTGCTGTTCAAGCAAGGGCAACTTGTGGAGCTTTGATATTGTGATGGGAGCCTCACCGTCAAACGAGCACCACCCCGAGAAGACAGGGGGCCACCTGGCAGGTATTCAACTAAGCCGCTCACGGTGGAGCACAGAGAAAGGATCTAGGAGGGGCCCTGCTTGCTGAGGCTCATCTGAGAGCCTTTCGTATTGGACAGAAAAATATGCCGCTATCACAAGCCGGAAAATTTCAGAAACTTCTGTTCCCAGAATGCCCTATGCTCATAGGAGGAGCCCGGGGAATCTAACATTAATTATTGTGGAACAGAGACCGAAACTGCCATTGCCTTACCTTTGAAGAAGAAGGAACTGCCTTCGAAACGCGTCAGTATAAAGGGATGGTGCAGCTGTCACACGACATTGGAAGGCAGGCAGGACGCTTTCCATACCTCGAATAAAGGCATGAACCTAAAATCTGTGCAGTGTGCTGTTCAAGCAAGGGCAACTTGTGGAGCTTTGATATATATATATATATATATATATATATATATATATATATATATATATATATATATATATAAATATATATATATATATATAATTTTCACAGTCAGCTTCGTTTCTCAAGACAGACTGCTCGGACACCTTTCTGGTGCAGTTACAAATAATGATTTATTGGCAACAACAACGCGTTTCGGCGATTAAGCCTTGATCACGCTTAATCGCCGAAAAGCGTTGTTGTTGCCAATGAATCATTATTTGTAACTGCACAAGAAAGGTGTCCGAGCAGTCTGTCTTGAGAAACGAAGCTGACTGTGAAAATTGTGTTTGGGACTTCCGGTGCCCTTGCTCGGACCGCCCGCCAACAGCAAGTCCTGACTTTACCGGTAATCGTGGAGAGAATATATATATATATATATATATATATATATATGTATATGTATTCATCCCAAAAAGCCCCGCGCTTCTAGAGACGCACTCCACGAGGAAGAGTTCAACTGAACCTTTTATTGCATAGAGGCAGCAGTTACAACCTGATTGGTTACAGTCCCTGACGTGTTTCGATGCCGACGGCATCTTAATCATAGGGCGGGTCCTTGGAAATTCAGATACGGACTGCTGCTCATTATCCATAACACGCATTCTCCAGTGAATTGCATGCTAGTTGCAGTAGTCCCAATTCCTCCCCTTCGGTGGGGTCCGTTTTTTCCAATAACTAGTTGAAGGTCTGTGGGGCTGCAGACTGTGGCAGCCTGTTTCCAGCACGAAGAAGCCAGAAAATGTAAGGCAGATTTGCTAACTTGAGACCCACTGGAGGGTATTGAAAACATTTTTGAAATTGGGAGAAAAACATTATTGGAAAAAACGGACCCCACCGAAGGGGAGGAATTGGGACTACTGCAACTAGCATGCAATTCACTGGAGAATGCGTGTTATGGATAATGAGCAGCAGTCCGTATCTGAATTTCCAAGGACCCGCCCTATGATTAAGATGCCGTCGGCATCGAAACGCGTCAGGGACTGTAACTAATCAGGTTGTAACTGCTGCCTCTATGCAATAAAAGGTTCAGTTGAACTCTTCCTCGTGGAGTGCGTCTCTAGAAGCGCGGGGCTTTTTGGGATGAATATGTATATGTATATATATATATGGTGGGCTAACAGAGAATATGTCCCAATTCGTGGACAACTATATCTTCCCTCTGGTTTTGGGTCTAGACTCTTATGTCCAAGATACAAAGGACTTTTTAAAGAGAGTGGACAATATGGATTGGCAAGACGATTATCTTTTCTTAGTGATGGATATTACCAGCCTATACACCATCATTGAGCATGGACATGGACTATCTGCTGTCGAACATTATCTAAACAAACGTCCCATTCGGTTTGCGCAACATAATGTGATGTTAATAGAATTTGTGCAATTTTGTTTGGAGAATAACATCTTTTTGTTCGAAGATAGTCTATACCGACAAACCTCTGGGACAGCGATGGGCACATGCTTTGCTCCCAGCTACGCGAACTTGTTCGTCGGCTGGTGGGAGGAGCATGTGCCCAGGAGCTATGATGAAGAGGGTGAAAGTGGGAAAGTGGTACACTGGTACCGCTACATAGATGACTTGTTCATCGTGTGGCAGGGTACTGAGGAATCGGCCAGAAAATACATTGATATCCTCAATGATAACATCTATAATGTGCACCTGTCTGGTACTATTAGTGGGGTGGCAGCTCACTATCTGGACCTGCGGGTTCACATCGAGGATGGCCGAGTCCAGACGTCTCTTTATCGCAAAGAGACAGCAGGAAATTCTATCCTGTTTGCTAGTAGTGCCCACCCACCTAAGCTCGTCAAGAGTATCCCGTACGGTGAACTCTTGAGGATAAAAAGAAACAGCACCCAAGACAAGGATTTCGAGGCGGCTGCCTCGGAATGTCTTTCTCGCTTCCGAGTCAGGGGCTATGATGAGCCACTCTTGTCCCACACACTGAAAAAAGTGAGAACGATTCCGAGAGCTGATTTACTAGCTGAGAAAGTAAGGACGCCAGATAATAACACTGGGAATGTCTTTAGAATGATCACTCCTTATTCTACAGGTGCCGATAGACTGAGGAGCCTGATGCGCAAAAATTGGCACATCTTGCTCACAGATGAAGTACTCAGAGAAGATCTGCCCCCGCATCCTCTGGTGACCTTTAGCAAGGCGAGGTCCCTGGGAGATGTGTTAGTACACAGCCATCTAGAACCCTTACCCACTCAAAGTAATACCAACACCTTGAAAACTATGAGTGGTTTCTTCCCATGTGGGAAATGTAAAGCGTGCAGTAATAGCCGTAGGGTTCTGCAATATGACATTCCTGATGCTGGTAGGACTAAGAAAATCAATAAGTTCATTACCTGCAGCACCACCTATGCTGTGTACTGTCTGATATGCCCATGCGGTCTCAGATATATTGGTAGTACCATCAACCAACTTAAACTGAGAGTGCTCGAACATCAGAGGGCTATCGAAAAGGTGGACCCCGCGTACCCAGTAGCGAGGCATTTCGCCGAACACCATAAAAAGGATAGAACGAAATGACGCTACTTTGGCTTGGATCATGTCCCATCCAATCCACGGGGTGGAGATAGGCTAAGAAGGCTTAGACGCCTCGAGTCTAGATATATAATCGATCTGTCTACCAAGTTCCCCAAGGGTATGAATAGCGGTGAGGATATGGTAGTGCATCTGGGGAAATGAAGGGCTGAATAGGAGTACATTTCATTAGCACCTGATATTCCATCTTGTCTTTATATCATCTGTACGCTATAACACTATGCATAATTATCTGAAAGTATGGTCAACTTATGAAAATGTATATATGTATATAGTGTATATAGTGTGCTTAGACTATATGGTCAAATTATGCGCCAGAGGTGATCACCAGCTTCTACAAATTAACGTGTGTGTATATATATATATATATTTCCTTATTATCAATGGCAAATTGTATATATATTATACGTCTCGTATCGGAATCTCACTCCTCTTACATTGTCCTAGTATCTGTATGTTTGTGTATATATTCTGACCTTGATCACTCACTACATTAATCAGGTCTTTGATTTGATTGGATGGATCTCATGAATATTCTTCTTTGTATAGTTGTGATAATTTGTATATAGCTTGTGATGAACATATCCCGCCGGACGGACGTCTGGCTGTTTGTTTTGCTGTGTTGCATGATTTATTACTTGTTTCTTTACTATTTATTCACGGTGGAATTTTAGCACCTAGTAACATTCGCCTTGATTGCTGATATGAAGTAGGCCACTTCCTCTTTGCACATATTTATGTAAAATTTCCAGCACTTTTTTGTATGTGGTCATGAATTGTTTTATTTTCTTCACTCAAGGGACCCTTGCCGATCCACGGCTGTATCTCTTTTTTGTACAATCATTGGAATGTATTATTGAAATTTGCCCTCTGCCTATTTGATTTAACCAATCCATGGTTTATATCTGTATGGTTTTGAATCTTAGAAAACCATTCTAAGATGGCGCTTATGGTACTGCTGAGGGTTGAGTCCCTTGTTGATGTTCATGAATTATCACATGATTTTATTTAAGGTGTGTTTTGGACCAAGGGTTGTGACACCGACGAAGCCTTTTTGCCGAAACGTTTGTTTGTGCTAAATAAACTGCACGCTGCCTAGTAATTCCCCGGAGTGCTGCTCTCTTCTTTCCATACCACGGAGAAGTTCTTTGAGCGTCATATATATATATATATATATATATATATATATCCAACTCATCAGGAAGCCCAATGAGGAAAGCCACAGGAAGCTTCAGTAAAAGTTCTTTAGTAGACATCGAACACTTGCAAGCATCCGCTGCACCGAACTACAGGCTTCTGTGCTTCATACTATGCCATGCCAGACGCGTTTCAGGAATATCAAAGTCCTTTCTTCAGTGGCAGTGTAGCAGGAATGTGAACCATCGCAATGTCTTTTTCTCAATTTAAAACACCTGCCCTTGTGGGCGTGGCATTCCCTGAAGAGAAGCAGATGGAGCTTCGAAACGCGTCGGGCAGATCCATTACGGAGCGGCGTCTACAAGCGGATCCCCGTCCTCACCTACACATAAATAAAGCTGCTGCTCGCGTGCTACTCACAAGGTGGACAACCTGGAGCGTGAATCTATATGCGGCAGTCCAGCCGCAGAGTATGCACCACCCCGTTAACGTGGGGGTCACGGCAGTGAAGTAGCAGCCGTACATGGGATCGAGGACGGGCCCACTCGTGGAGTCCATACAGGACTTGATTGTGTGCTTTCCGCACTACACTTCCCAGAAGTCTCATTGGAGCCTCCCATTGGCGGGTGAGTTATATGAAATTGGAGAAGTGTAGCGGGTGCGCACACCGCTTCCGTTAAAGCCCCTGAAGAGAAGCAGATGGAGCTTCGAAACGCGTCGGGCAGATCCATTACGGAGCGGCGTCTACAAGCGGATCCCCGTCCTCACCTACACATAAATAAAGCTGCTGCTCGCGTGTTACTCACAAGGTGGACAACCTGGAGCGTGAATCTATATGCGGCAGTCCAGCCGCAGAGTATGCACCACCCCGTTAACGTGGGGGTCACGGCAGTGAAGTAGCAGCCGTACATGGGATCGAGGACGGGCCCACTCGTGGAGTCCATACAGGACTTGATTGTGTGCTTTCCGCACTACACTTCCCAGAAGTCTCATTGGAGCCTCCCATTGGCGGGTGAGTTATATGAAATTGGAGAAGTGTAGAGGGTGCGCACACCGCTTCCGTTAAAGCCCCTGAAGAGAAGCAGATGGAGCTTCGAAACACGTCGGGCAGATCCATTACGGAGCGGCGTCTACAAGCGGATCCCCGTCCTCACCTACACATAAATAAAGCTGCTGCTCGCGTGCTACTCACAAGGTGGACAACCTGGAGCGTGAATCTATATGCGGCAGTCCAGCCGCAGAGTATGCACCACCCCGTTAACGTGGGGGTCACGGCAGTGAAGTAGCAGCCGTACATGGGATCGAGGACGGGCCCACTCGTGGAGTCCATACAGGACTTGATTGTGTGCTTTCCGCACTACACTTCCCAGAAGTCTCATTGGAGCCTCCCATTGGCGGGTGAGTTATATGAAATTGGAGAAGTGTAGCGGGTGCGCACACCGCTTCCGTTAAAGCCCCTGAAGAGAAGCAGATGGAGCTTCGAAACGCGTCGGGCAGATCCATTACGGAGCGGCGTCTACAAGCGGATCCCCGTCCTCACCTACACATAAATAAAGCTGCTGCTCGCGTGTTACTCACAAGGTGGACAACCTGGAGCGTGAATCTATATGCGGCAGTCCAGCCGCAGAGTATGCACCACCCCGTTAACGTGGGGGTCACGGCAGTGAAGTAGCAGCCGTACATGGGATCGAGGACGGGCCCACTCGTGGAGTCCATACAGGACTTGATTGTGTGCTTTCCGCACTACACTTCCCAGAAGTCTCATTGGAGCCTCCCATTGGCGGGTGAGTTATATGAAATTGGAGAAGTGTAGAGGGTGCGCACACCGCTTCCGTTAAAGCCCCTGAAGAGAAGCAGATGGAGCTTCGAAACACGTCGGGCAGATCCATTACGGAGCGGCGTCTACAAGCGGATCCCCGTCCTCACCTACACATAAATAAAGCTGCTGCTCGCGTGCTACTCACAAGGTGGACAACCTGGAGCGTGAATCTATATGCGGCAGTCCAGCCGCAGAGTATGCACCACCCCGTTAACGTGGGGGTCACGGCAGTGAAGTAGCAGCCGTACATGGGATCGAGGACGGGCCCACTCGTGGAGTCCATACAGGACTTGATTGTGTGCTTTCCGCACTACACTTCCCAGAAGTCTCATTGGAGCCTCCCATTGGCGGGTGAGTTATATGAAATTGGAGAAGTGTAGCGGGTGCGCACACCGCTTCCATTAAAGCCCCTGGAGAGAAGCAGATGGAGCTTCGAAACGCGTCGGGCAGATCCATTACGGAGCGGCGTCTACAAGCGGATCCCCGTCCTCACCTACACATAAATAAAGCTGCTGCTCGCGTGCTACTCACAAGGTGGACAACCTGGAGCGTGAATATATATATATATATATATATATATATATATATATATATATATCCAAGAAAGAAGTGACTCAAACAGATATATTCATCAAAGAACAAAAATATATTTCCACTACAACGTTTCAGCTTCCGCCTTCCTCAGGTAGTTTCAAGATGGTAAGCTCAGTGGCTGCACAAATGACACAGCTGAATTTTCAAAAAGCATCATGAGTGAAGATTCCATTTGGAATGTGGAATCAATGCAGTCCTGAGAGTTCTTGAGATATGCAGTATTCAGGATGTATTGTCAGTAATGTTCAGTCCATCTGGATGCAATGATTTTAAACGGTACATCCAGAAGTTTTCCCTGGAGTCCAGTAGTTCTTCCTTTGAGACATGTTCCACGGGGAAAATCTTCAAATCTGATAGTGAATGATCCACAAGGTTAAAATGATTGGCTACAGGCTGGTCAATTTTCTTATTAATTATTGCTGATTTGTGGTTCCTGAATCGTGTGCGGAGGTCATTCATTGTTTGGCCTACATATTGTTTTTTACAGCTTTGCGATTGGCACTGAATCACATAAATAATGCATGTTGACCGACATGTAAGATGCTGCCTTATTGCATAGGTCCTTCTGGTAACATAACTAGCAACTCATGATGTTTGTAAAAGGTATTCACACGTGATGCACCTTTTAGAGTCACAGCAATGAACCCCTGCATTTGTTCCAGCTTGCTTGAGTTCAGCTCTCACAATAAGAGATCGTAAATTTGGAGCTCTGCGGTAAGCAATGACTGGCGGTTTTGGAAAAATCTTTTGCAATTTTTCACAAGTTGACAGTAAGGGAAATGTTTTTTGCATTATATTTCTGTAGTTGGGAGCTGATGGATGATAGTCAACTACAAATGGAGTTCTGTCACTTTTGTTTCTGGCGTTGGTATTCCAAATAAGTGCTTCTCTGGGTAACTGCAAAGACTTGTCAATTTGTTGCTGTATGATATGCAGAGGATAGCCTCGCCTTCTAAATAATGTAGCAAGCTCCTGTAGATGGTCTTTACAGGTTTCCTCATTGCTGCAGATACGTCTTATTCTCAGTGCTTGACTGTAGATGATGCTCAGTTTAGTGTGATGAGGGTGACATGAAGTCCAGTTTAGATACAAATGAGCATCTGTAGGCTTGTGGTACAGATCAGTTGTAATTTTGTGTTCATGAATGGTGACTAGCACATCCAGAAAAGGAAGATGATGCTTCTGTTTGGAATTGCTGCTGGTAAATTTGATGGTAGGATGGATATGGTTGATATTAGCTGTAAATTGTTCCAATGTTCTACTTCCTGCATTCCATATTATAAATATGTCATCAATGTATCGTAGCCATACCAGTGGTTTGATGCTAGAAGTAGCAAGTATACTGTTCTCTAGTTTGCCCATGAAGATATTTGCATAGGATGGAGCCATCCGAGTACCCATGGAAGTACCTTGTATCTGCAGATAGTGTTTACCATTGAATGTAAAATTGTTGGATTTAAGGATAACTCTAGCAAAGTTGGTAAGCACATTTGTTGATGGTTTTTTCACAGTTCTTTTACTAAGAGCTTCAGATAACGCCTTAAGCCCATCCTCATGTGGTATTTGTAGTATATATTTGTAGTATATATATTCATCCAATTTCAGCTGATGCCGACAAAAGAAATGGACAGGCCAGGGGGCGTGTAAAAATGCATTGTTATTTCATGCTTTGTCAAGGTGAGCAAGCCCAATTCCCCAAAGAATATAAATATGTTAACACTGACAATGACAGCTGAGGAAATACTTCTGCACATCGGCATGAATCTCTCACATTTCTTTACACTCCATGTTACCAAAGTCCATGCTTCACCATAATTCAGTTACATAACTTGACAATCACTCAAATATAATTACAGTGTATATATATATATATATATATATATATATATCCCAACAAAGTTACCCGCAAAAAGAATGGCCCACACAAGATGATCTCGCTTTTAATATTTATTGGAAGCTGCCGCAGAGTCCTGGAAAAAACTGCCTAGACGCGTTTCGTGCTCCTGCACTTCCTCAATGGGATATATATATATCAGTGATGTCATCAGTGATGTCACTGACCATGTCATGAATGATGTAATATGTGACATCATCAGCAGTGGATTGCGGGTGCGCGATATATAGTTAGTGCAACTAACTATATATGGAATTTCAATGGTTTTGTGTGAGTAAAATAAGGTTTTTTAAATGCTAATTCCTAACTATATATGGTCTATAACCTATGGTTTTTTCAGTGAATTTTCAAGGTTTTGTAAATGCTAATTCCTAACTATATATAATCTATAACCTATGGTTTTTTCAGTGAATTTCAATGGTTTTTTAATAGCAAATATCTGTAGCTGTAAAATGTATTCTTCTTTAAATCCCAAAATATATTTTATATGTTTATTAATAACTTTTTTTTTTTTTAATTTTTTTTCTTCGTTCCCGCTTCGCGAATCGGGAAGCTTCCCGTTAGCTGACCTTGATGCCGCGAAATAGACCGCGAGCCGGTAAACGTTTCTTTACCGCAACTGCCGCGTTAGAAAACAACATCGTGACGCCTCCCGTCCGCATGACGTTTCGCGTTGTCGCGTGATACGTCATATGACGTACTACGTTAGCGAACTGGTACGCTTACCGAGTCGCAAAGCACAGGTTTCTGGAAGCAAACCGGGAGGCCCTGCAAAGCGTGTAACGTAAACACAGCAGGTCATGTGACTTGGTAATAACACTTTTCATTGGTTCATTTCACTTTTGGTTTCCTAATGATGTAAGACTACGTCATATAATCTAAAATGAACACTTTTCATTGGTTGAGAACTATTGTTCTTCCCAAATGATGAAAATCCCTCTTTCTTTCCTCACTCTGACTTTCATCATTGTGAGAGAAAGACCCTTTGTTACCAGTGAGCAATGGCTTCTTTAGTAGCTTCAGCTGGTGCTTCCCCACCACCTCCACCACATCCAAGGAAGAGTGGACCGATGTGTGAATGTGTTCACTGTATGCAACAACTTTGACACTTACAGAAGCCTCACCTTCTCCATGCCTCCTACACAGTTCTACATGTACATCATAAATGCAAACAGAACAGAATTAATTATACATGTTAAATGGTTTATTTTTGCTGTTCTCAGAATGTATAAAATTTCACTAAAAACAGTGACTTGAAGGTATTCATCATATAACAGCGGGGAAAAAAAACACAATCAAAATGATTGTGTTTAAAAAACCCATACAACATAACAAATCAGAATTCAGAACTCCTTAAAGTTAACTTACTTTCCATGACGGCCAAGGATGTCCTATGAACAGCTTACACTCTGTTGTGCTGTTATTACTTTCAACCCGCCACTTTCTGAAAGAAAACCTCCATCGTTTTCAAAAACATGTTACATACAATAAATGACTTCTTGCTCTCTACCACAAGTTTCCACAAGGCCAAATCTTGTCAGACCCATTTATAACTCTTGGATTTCTTGTAAGCCAATCCCGTCTTTTCGCATTTCCGCAACTTTCAGAATTAAAATGTTGAAGATCATTTACACAATCCTGGACTAGTAATATCTTCCCCTTCTTGCTCAATCATGTTCTACATTTCCTATCACACTGATACTGCTTACTATGAAGCAGACTTACACTACCTTTATGACTAGTACAATTATTTAATTCTCTACATCACTTTTAATCACAAAGCAATGTAAAACAGTAGACAGCATTGCAGACTTACATTCCCTCTACTCCATGTTTTGATTGGCTGCTTCAATTAGCTTATAAAAAGAAATAGTTTTTCTGAACTCATTCAAAGTGCACGTATTTCTCCATGACGTCCAGTGTTATGGTAAGAACTTATGTCTCTGTACTACACTTATCCTCAAGGCCAAATAGTGTAGGAGCCATGAGAACTTCTTGAAATTCCTCAGAGCACATCCCGAGATTCTTTCCCTAAAATTTTGGTTTTAAAAACACCAGGTAAGAGTTTTTAAGGTCATATGGCAATTTTTTTTTGAAAATTAAAACAGAATCATTGCAGAATGACCAGCCATTTCTACACTTTAAATACGCTGTATAATGTCCTGATGTTATTGAAGGACCATCATGATATATAATTGCTACAGTTACAAAAGTCCTTCCTGATATTGACAACTGTGAAGCCACAAAATTTTTAATTAAAGTTGTCAATTTTGTTCCATCAGGCCTACATCGTTGGAACATTAAAATGACATACTGGCCATATGTTCGTATAAATAATGTGGACATCATTTCAGATTTACATTGGCTACACTCCATGTTGTGATCAGCTGCTTTTACTAGCTTATTAAAAGAGACTGATTTACTGTCTGGCAAAGTTAAATATATAAATCTTTCTGAGTCTACACTAGTAGTACTTGATACCCTACAGTTCTCGCAGTCATGCTGCCATTGATAAGAAAGCCCAAACAGGTGATCTACATCTACACCTTCATCATGCAATACATCAAGCATATACATTAAAAACTCCTGACAATCTTGCTGACTATTTTGAGAGAATTGTGTTTGGCCTGAACATCTGTCTAACAGATTTCGAATTTCAGACACACTTTCTATGTTTGTTCTATCAGTGCTACATTTCTCTAACACAGAATTTAACAAACTGCAAAATCTTTGATCAGAATTGACCACAATCTCTTCTTTTACATTTTCTAGAGAAAACAAAACATTAACCACTACATTAGCATAGCAGTTGACACCAGAACTGTTTTCAAATTGAAAACTAACAACATCTTCAACAGAATCCTTTTTGTTTCTGCTTATAATTTCAGGTTCATCGACTTTTCGTCTTTTTGCTACAACCTCCCCAGTATTGGTCACATTTCTTCGTTTCCGGCCTACCACACGTTTCTCAAACAAAGGATACTGAGGCAAATGTGGCGCATACTCTCTTCTCAACCTATTGTATTCCTTAACACAATCTAGATCCGCACAAATGTTTGTGACATCACACTCAATCAAGTACAATCCCGATAAAGTCCTAACTCGTGAAAATGCCACATATGCCATACCCTCCTTGAACACAGAACTGCCAATATTCACCAATGCACAGTCTACACTTAAACCTTGCGATTTATGGATTGTCACCGCATATGCCAAGCAAACAGGAAACTGCTTACGACGAACATATAAGTCTTTTACAAGCAAAAATCTAGCAGAACAACGAGCAATTAGCTGTACTTCCTCAATGCCATCAAATTTAATTTTTAAAAATTCAATTCCATCTCTATTTCTGTATTTCACAAAATCAACAACATTACCCATTGATCCATTTACCAGACCTCTTTCAACATGTAAATTCCTTCTTAAAATTATACGGCAGCTGAAGCACACATTCAGAGTCTTTTCAAAACCCGCAGTTTTAGATATACTCTTCTCTAATGAATCCAATTTTGTTTTCAGATTCTCAGACAAAATAATTGTTGATCCCATATGCTCTACTCTGTCAATAGCTTCCAGTTTCACAATCTCTTGCTTTTCTAAATGCAACATTTTGTTGTTGAATTTGGCACATTCTGCAAGAGTTGGCATCAAACATATTCCAGATTTTTTCTCAGTAACTTTCTGAAAAATATTCTCAGGCACAACATCTTCGTCTGGATATAAATTTGTCAGTAATCGTGCATGTAAAGCTTCTTTCCCATGCTCGGTCACTTTTCCAATTCTAACATCTTGTAGAATAGTCTTGTAAACTTCATCCTTTGCCTGACGCATATTTTCATGCAGTTCAGCATAATTGAAGTTTAACCATATATTGACGTTGCCAATGCTCCCTAAGCACTTCCTGGTATCTTCATGCGTGAGCATTTTGAACACAGGTTGCCCTTTCACTGGTGTCAGCTGCAGAAGATCTCCGAAAACAATGATGTGTTTGCCACCAAATAACACATCATACTCTGTTTTGAGAGCTTCTTGCATTCTCAAATGCACAAAGGCAAGCATGACATTGGAAACCATGCTTACTTCGTCAATGATAAGAAGTTTCATTTTCCTCAAGACTCTTGAAACTTCAAAACAAGCATCTCCAGATAGCTTGTGATATTCTAATTTGTTGTCATGCTCCACTGGCAGCATCAGTAAACGATGTAAAGTAATCCCTTTAATGTTATGTGCTGCCAGTCCAGTTGGAGCGGTGACAACACAAGACAGCGATGACTCTGTCCTTTCCTGCAAATAACATGAAATTGCTTTAATAAGGAAACTTTTTCCAGTTCCCGCTTCTCCACTCACGTACAGTCGGACAGGCTTCAACGACGTACATGAGCACTCTTTCTTGTCATGACTTAATCCATGATCAATTTGCATGGTAAGTTCGTCATATATTTTCCTCTGCTCAACGTTGAGTTGTCTTTCCAACTCTTCTAAGTTAACCGCATCCTCCTGAGCATGTGCCATGGCTCTTTCCACTTCATTCATAGCAGTGGCAGCTTCATTTTCGATAAGAGGTCCTCCTAGTGGATCCTGACTCAATGAAGCAGAACTCTGACTGTCCTGAGAACTGTCTCTGGCAATCTCGGCGGCAATCGTTGCTTCCTGCTCAATTTCCACATTCAACATTTCTACATATTTGGGAAAAACAGGACATTCTATGGTCTCCTTGGCAGCATTGAATGAGTCTTCGTAACAAAGGAAATCTCCAAGCAGTTCCTCTTCTGCACGCCAAGGCTTAAAAAGTTGCAAAAGTGCTAAATAGAAAAACTGCTTTTTTTCAGGAGATTCGCCACTCAATTTTCGATGGTTTATCAAGTGGCATTTTCTTTGCTTGACCAGACATCCCTCACTTCCTATTACAGCATACACTCCTTTCTCAGTATCTTCTTTGATGTTCCTCTTGAATATGTAATTTTGCAGAACCTCATACAGACAAACATTCTCGAGGTGACTGCTTCGATTTGGATAATATGTATCCAACATGTTGCTCTTCAAAATGTCGGTACTGTTTGGCTCCTTTTCCGCCAAATACTCAATTTCCCGCACAGGTTTCAGAACTCGATTACGCGTTGCAGCAAGACCAACACTCGCCCAAACGATACTCCTGGACTTGGCATAGAGACTTGCTGAAGACAACCGGTCAGAACATTCGTAAGCTCCAAATTCTCGATGCGACAACATCTTCAGACTGAAACTGTACAACTTCTTGCTGAGGCTCTTTTCATGGGAAATGTCCTCCCACATATCCTTCAATTCTGTCTTCTCTTTTTTGGTGATGTAAGATGTCACATACCGAGCCACAGCCATACAGTTATCAGCCACAAACTGTATATCCATGTTAGCATTCCACATGGACAAAATCACCGGGTTGTAGTCGTTGATGTACTTAGACTCTTCGTTCCTCTTCAAATTGTATGTGTTTTTAGGTGATTTCTTCATCACATTATGTCGCAGCGAAGACATCAAACTGTTCACTCTTCCTTTAGAAATCACCGGTCGTGGAAAGCCGAAACGACATTTGGTGTAGAACTTGTCTTTGTTCCGGAATTTATGACGACAGTACTTTCCACATCGATGGCTTTGGAAACGTAGAACTTTTTCTCTTAGGCTTTTTTTCTCCTTTGCGTTTGGAACAGCACACGTAGAATACTGTTCTATGAAACTCATCACTGAGTCTTCTGCATCCGTTCCAAATTTAGGTGCATCCTTGATCCACAGCAACATATGTATATGAGGAGCACCTCTTGCTTGGTACTCCTTCCTCCAGAAGAAATCCAACACCTCTCCAAGAGGTGGATTCTTCTTATTCATGATGAAAGACATCATACCTTCAAATCTATGATTGAAGTACCTACATACATTGACTGGATCCAAAGAGCACAGTTCTCCGGGTGTCTTGAATTCGATGTTTTCTACGTTAGCATTTGCCTCTCGTAGAAATTCAAGTAAGTCTTCCCAGCCATACTCAGCACAGCTCAAAGTGAGGAACCATGTGGGAGTTCCTAAGTTCCTCAGCATACATTTTAAATCACCATGACGACGGTACCAGTACTCATTAGTACCACGCTGACACGCCATGAGATTAATCAGGAAAGAATCCAAAATACTGTCTTGGACATTGACTTTATCCATAAAGTCACTTGCCGAGATGTTTTGCATGTGTTTACCACTTTTCAAGATGTGGTTCACTGCATATGACAGTCCAGACAGATCGCTTTCAAACAGGAGATGAAACAAATAAGGAATGCATTGTCGAAACCTAGGATCTCCTGCATACAATCGCAAAGTCCGGTATTCAGAAGCAGGAATTTGATGAGGTCGCTCATCATATCTTCCTCCCTGACCTGTTGGAAAAAGCTGTGGGAAACACCGAGCTTCCAAACTTTCCTCCCAAACACTAATGGGACTCCCTTTCGCTTGTTTCATTTGAAACAACTCAATAGCATTCCCCATGACTTCCTTGGAATGCAAAGGATGAACACTATAATGTTCATATATTTCTTCACTAGTACAGGGTTCTACTTTCTCAATTTGACCAGCACACAAATCGCTATCCTCTTCCTCACTTACTTCCTCTTCTGCAACATATACATTTTTATAGTATTTATTATATTTTTTCAAATACAATGTTGCCCTTTTGACTTTCCTAACATCTACTAAATCTTGCCATATTTTCTTATTCTTTGTCGGAACCCCATTAACTAAGATAACAAGAGGTTCCTCTTCCACTTTTTCTACTCCAATTGTGTTAATGTTTTTCTTCAAATCTAGAGGCAAATAAACAACTCTTCCCTTTAATCCTCTCTGTAAATCTGATGGAGGCAATTTCCCTGTCTTTGGCTCCATTCTTACAATAGCCTGAAAGGGATGGATACTTTGAATCAAAATAGATTCATAAGTATTTAAATCCTTCAATTCAGAAGGAATCTCAACCAATTCCAGATTATTATGAACTGCTCTAGCAGGCATCTGGTTTTGATTTAATTTGTTACAACAATAAGTACACACACGTTGATCCAATCCCAAATCAAAACAATTTTCTACCATCAAGTATGTTGTAAAATCCTTCCATTCACTATTATTTTCCCTTTCACTTTTTCCATATAAATCCACTAACTTAGTCTGATTCTTATAATAAGTGCGTCGACAACACACACAAGTGAAATTTGGCCTCTCACTTGATTTCACCTCAAACGTCGCAATTTCCCTCTGGAAATTATCTGTACTGGAAACCTGTACACTATCTTCCACATTACTCTCTTCTTCTTGGTCAATTTCAACATTCTCCTCTTTACTTCCAAAGTAACAAAACTCAATTTCTTCACATATATTCTTCACATCTATTTCAGAACCATGCAAAAGAGCAGCGCATAATTGTTTAAGCATAATTGCTGGACTCTTAGCATAATACAACATTCTAACTAATTTCCTCACTTTATTATGATGCACTGCTAGCATCCTGAAATGATGAAAAACACTCTGGCATACTCTCCTGGAAAGACAAGCCAGTGAATGACCATGCAAACCTATCACTTCTCTCACTCTGCAAGGATCTAATTCTTGCAACAACTTCATTTTCTGCTTCAAACTTTTCTTATTAAATGACCGTATAAAATCACAAAGCAAATTGATGGAATCCTGTCGTACACTGCAAATACTACTACACTTCCAGGTGTACACAGGACCCTTAGGACGTCTCCCTAAAACCTCCTTACCTAACACCTCTTCTATCTCTGTTCTCACAAGTTTTTCTTTTTCAACTGGACAACCATCTTTCACTTCATAAGCTCGACCACTGGTGTCAACTGCATGCACCAAATCATTATCCTGGAAATAACTCTCCTCATTAAAAAATGCCTCAGAGCTTGAACTATGCATCCATTCTCCAGAAAAAACTTCACAAAAATTACTACGATTAACTATTCTCTTCCATCTACTATTTCTTTTGAAATCATAAATTGCCTTGTTTAGCTTCCTAATTCTATTGATTGTCAAAATAAATAACTTACGTTTAACCCCTTAAGTGCTGCCGTCGGCCAACGGTCGTCACGGGCACTACCTCCCCAGTGCTGCGTGCGACCGCTGGACGTCCAGTTCAGCACCGGATAATGGACAGCGCAGCACTGGGGAGGTTTGTTTACTAGCTCCCAAGTGGTTAATTTCAAATGCCTGATCAATAACTTTCTCAACTATTTTTTTTCTCTTATAAAAAACCACTTTCTGTTGACCTTTCTTAATATTTTTTAACAAATTCCCAATTATCCTGTTGCGGAACATTTGTTTACGAATGTCCCTAAACTGTTGTTTCCTTCTACTTTCATGCATAGAGTTATCTCTTACTCTAGCAGTAACATTTCTCATTGGCCTTTCCTTACCATTTGAATTGTTTCTCCTTTTCTGGACTGAAACATTTTCTGTAGTAATATTTTTTTTGCTAGACATATTTCTTATGACTGTTTTTGGACTCTTACCCGGTGCTTTCTTGGTGACTTGACAAATCTTTTTGTTAGAGGACTGCTGCATTATTCCATGGTCCTGCTGTCTTTGACGTTTTGCAGCCTTTCTCACTCTTTCTTTGCTTGGCATCCTAAAATCTTGAAATAATCTGCAGTTGAATCTGTGGTAAAATATAATAAAAATTTTTATTAACCACTATTACCCAACAGTAAATTAATAACAGTCATCAAAAACTTAACACACTACTTAAGTATATAATATACTGAAGCCTATCTCCAATTTTTCACTGAACAGGACTCATCTCTTCTTAACCTTGGATAAACCTCACCTACTCTGTGTCCCCTGCACATAATTAAATGTAAAGGGGCAGATTTATATTAACTAGCACATCCCCAGGGATGCACCAGTTAACGTGCACCGCTGCTCTGCCACCCACGGTGTGCCGCATTTACAATCAGATAGGACAAAGCTACATCAAAACCCTGCGCCTGCTTGAAGCAGGCATAGATCTTGACTCAGGTAGGCTGAAAGCTAAAGCAACAACTAAGTGTCGTGTGCAGAAGTTACAAAAAAAGAAAAATGGCGTTTAAACCAGTAATGAGCCCATGCTAACTTAACACAGAGTAAAAATATCCAGGATCTACATCAGTTTGGGGTTCACGAACCTGGCAGGTACAAGGCACTGAGGCTTTCCACCGTGCATGTCTCATCCCAAATCATATGTTGTTTGTGAATGAAACAATTTCCCAGACCAAATGCTTTGGATTGGCTACTTCTAAAAAATTAAACACCCCTACTATCCCGGAGTTAGAGGAATATGATGGTTGGAGTAATTTTACTCGTTGTCCATTAAAGATTTACAGGCCCTACTCCGTAATTCTTCCTTTAACATCTCCAGTATAAATCCAAAAGGTTGACTGCTTTGGCAACGTGCCTTATCCACGGTTTAATAACGCTGCCTTTTGCTTTATATAAGTTTTCAAATTGCATGAAATATATACCAATAGGTCGTTATTAACCTTTAGGTAGTGGTTTTCTTCATGAGGTCTGGTCGCTTCCATACACATACAGATTTTCAAAGATGATCAAGAAGTTTATCTGAATGGAGAGGAATGCACTGAGACGCCAGATCATTCACTAATGTGTAGGCACATACAGTTACACGGTTCATGCAACAAACACCGACCAAATATGGCTTGCGTGTTGCAAGGCACACCAGTTCCTGCTATCATCCCCACGTTCAAGTTCTTGGAAAATGGTAGTTATTTGATGCTCAATAATGAAGATTGTTCTGGGTTAATTAAAAGTATTCCTTTTATCGTAACAGTAAATGAACGGGTTATTTGCTGCAGAAATGTTCTATTTCCTCCCACACATGAACATAGGGAGTTTTCAATCTGGCCACAAATACCAACCTTGGGAGCACATTTCAACGGCATGACAAGAATAAGAGCTCTTTTGTCTCAGAGAGAGGTGGCCTTGACTTCGGCCCGTGAAACTTTCGTGCTTCACATAGCGAACACCCGTACAGAGGTGCAGACCCTTTTAAATACAGATTCGCCTTTCCATTTCAGCAAGATGGTTCGGACTATCTCTAACGCGTCCTCCACAAAGGGCCTGGCGCACTTTTTTAAAGTTGTTACCAGTGGTCTCGTGACTTCATTTGAGAAAATCTTTGGAGTCATCCCTGCTTTCTTTCATTCTATTTTTTCCACTCTGCTTCGTGGATTCCCATTTTTACTTGCATTACCAGCGGACGCTCTTGTGCTTTTTTACATTTTTAAATATGGATGTCCCTCCTGTGCAAGCTCCCGCCCTGCAGCTGCTGACACTGTTCCGCAATCGCATGCTAGAATATTATGGCACAATACCGTTGGCGATATTAAGCACGGCATATGGATTATCTTTTCGATTCTCCTACTTCACCTGTGTCCAGCCTGTATTTCACTGCCTGACCTGTGATTTCGATTGGGCCATTGATTTGTGTCTCTGCGGACCGGTTTCTCCTGACGTCGACTTTAATCAGCTGATGACTCCTATCATTACTCACGAGTTGGTTTGTCCTGGCGAAAGGATTATGGCTGTGGCATTGATGCATGGACTAATTGGTCCCTGGAATTTACTGGCGGCAACACAGTCTTTCTTGGAACAGAGCTTTCTTGAAAACCCACCGAGCTGTCCTCTGATGTTGATAGAGGATCCGGTGCTGGGAGAGCACGTATGTTCTTTTCCGCTTTTAAATTGGATGGCTGAACTCTTTTCGGATGAAGACGGTGACTTCCTATTGGAGGCTGTTGCAGCTTATTTTGCATACACAGTTATGTCATAGACCTTTTTCATGTTTGATATGCTGAGTACTAGCATTTCATTGACAATTCATTGACTTACTTGTCAAGTTTTTATTATTTAGCTTGCCTATTGGCTTAAGACTCGATAAAGTACTTGGCTGTTTTATTTTTCTTTAGCATTAAATTTTCCTAGTTTTTAATGTTTTACCTTACGGACCGTCCACATATAAACTTGCAATCTGCTCTCATGAGATGGCACTTCTATTATCTTATTCAGTTCGTTTCCGGATCATGGGGAGGTGTCATCTAGGTCCTGGATATCTTTACACCGTGTTAAGTTAGCATGGACTCATTACCGGTTTAAACGCCATTTTTTCCTTTTTTGCAACTTCTGCACACAACACTTAGTTGTTGCTTTAGCTTTCAACCTAATAGTTCATCGTGATTTACATGACAATAATATGTTATTGCTCTACTATCTGCTTTACTTGTTAAACTATATCTGTACAGCGAGTGCTGAAGTTTCAAGAACAACACGATACAGAATTGTTATGAGGTCTGATCTCCACGACTTCATACTCATAACATAAGTGCAGCTTCTGCCAATTCTGGGCATGAGGCGGGTTTTATATTGCTTTGCCGAACACACATACACAACACTTGATGCGGTTCACATGAAGAGAGAGCTGGTGTATGCTGATGTGATTCCTTCAAATCTAAGACACTAAAGTATCGGCACGCCCTAAACCAACACAAAGAGACCTTCTTAGCAAATAATATATTATGTGTATTAGGGAGGGTGAGATATAAGCAGCCGCGGGCCGTGGAGGGAGTTACGGTGGGGCAGGGAGGCGGGGAGGGGGAGGGGCAGGGTGGAGCCCTCTCCACCCTGCCCCTCCCCCTCCCCGCCTCCCTGCCCCACCGTAACTCCCTCCACGGCCCGCGGCTGCTTATAAGTGTTGCTAACTCTTATTCATTTACAGCATGTTAACATACTGTCACCATTCGCTTTTTATGTACTACTAACTATGCTGGTAATTTTGCTACTGATAATATGTGTACTTGTATAATCTAAGATACTACGCCTGAGAAGACGGCATTAGTAAATAAACATTTCAAATACACATGTGTTCTTCTTAACTCCATGTTCTGGTTTCTAAGAAATATATAACGACCGACTGTTCATGAGTTCCACGTATCCTGAGGTACTATAAGTTCATATTCTGGATTGTCTAAACATTGAGAGTTTGTTATATCCAATGTGACACTGTACCTAGCTTGCTAAGGGGTTTTGATTACTAAGGTGAGTTTTGGGACACCCTAATTCGCCGAGGTTCCAATCCTCTGTCCACAGTTCTGTGTGAGAACAGAAACCCTGCGACAGGGATACCCCTGAGCCTTGCTGGAGCTTCATCACACTTGCGATACAACTCCAGCAATGCGCCACCTTTACGGCACAGATACGTCACGCATCTGTGCTGTTTTTGCCCCATGATGCGCCGCATTGTAAATGCAGCACACCATAGGTGACGGAACAGCGGCACAGAATGACTAACACATCCCTGGTGATGCGCCAGTCATCATAAATCTATCCCTATGCTTCTTATCTTGTTAGAGATGAACCGCCATATGTATCATCAAAGTTTTTTGCATTTCCTAAATAGCGAACTTTAAGGAATAAATAGCGATTCTTTACCATTCCTAGTTTGCGATGACCTATTTGCTAATTACAAATTACCCATTCATTTCCATGCAGCAGGAGGCCCATAGAAATGAAGGTGCAATTTGCGATTAGCAATTACCTCATCGCAAATTACGAATTTTTCCGAGGGTGCAGGGGTGTCTCAAGAACACCCTGCTGCACCCCTGAAAAAGAAATTTGGGGGCATATGGCGCACATAAATTTTGAAAACATTCCTTTACCTCAAAAACGATTTTCAACTCATAATTTGAAAACACTGCACATGGGGAAATGACTTAAAATGTCCTTAAGACACATAAAAGCGTTTTTTGATTGCCTTTGCAGCATGTTTCAGTCACCTTTAACATGCCTATGTAACGCAAACATTCAAAATCTAAATTTGCCATGCACAGGTGGGAGCATATTTACAAGCAATTTGCTCCACAGACAAACTTCTTACATTGAAATGGGAAAAATAACATCAGAGACTCTCAATTACCTTATAAAGAAGCAGACACCATTATGTCCTTCTCATCAATATTAAAACCATTGCTTTTTCTCAAAAACGATTTACAAGTCATAATTTGAAAACACTCCACGGCTCCTATGCACATAAAAGCCCTGTCAGTACTAATACTTCACATTTTCTCCAATTACAATTTCTCAAAGAAACAAAATCTATTTGTAAAACACTTGAGACAAAGCAACATTTGAAAAACACAACTTTCTTCATAATTTTCTCCTTAAAGCACACTATTTTCTATCTAAATTAAAGAAATCTTTTCTCACCTTAGCAAATACTTTGAGTTTCAAAACAGTCTCAGAAACACACCAATTTGTCTTCAGCAGAGCAAAAGGTATGCACTCCAGAGTCTGCAGCTATCAAAAGCACAGAAATGCTGTAATTCCTCACACATATCTCTCATGTCACCCAATCAAAACTCTTCCCTCACTTTTTTTCAAAGCAAAACCCTTCCCCCCTCTGCCCCCTCTCTGCTTTTTAGGTTTTGCCTGGCGAAAAGATGCGCTCTGCGCATCTTTTTCGCGCAGGCGAAAACCTGATGAGAACTGTAGTGTGGCTTTGGGTCGGCCCTCGTCATTCATTGGCTGGCTCCATAAATGGAGCCTAGCCATTGGACGAGGGGCCTGTCCGTCAATGCCGGACCAGATTCGGGGGCGTTCCCGAGATTCTTTGGCTTTTGCCGACGTCACGCGACGTCAGCCGAAAGCCGGGAACGCCCCCGAATCTGGCTTTACTCTGTGGGCAAACACGAGGAATTGTTCCTTTCAGGTCATTTGCTTTCATTGCCCCCAGGCTATTGGGATTCTGCGGTGGTTTCAGCGTGCCGGAGCTTTTGTCAAAATGTTTCTGCTGAGTTGCTTTGTGCCGCAATTTCTTCATATAATGATCCTGTTGAGTGGAAGAAATGGCTCCGAAATGATAGGTAATCTCGCGCTTAATTTTCTTTTCTACCCGAGTCCTGCAAGTGACTTGGCTTGCAGGGTTGCGGCGCCTCGCCTCTCGAGTTCAGCGGGGGCAATGGATGGCTTCTCCTTCTCGTCGGGGACTTTCTGCGTCTCGGTTTCCCACAATTTCAACTGTATGGCGAAATGCTGACGAGAGAGTAAATTGTAGTGGGCTGCCTGTGTTAATCGTCGGGGTAATTCGAGGCTTGTGTATAAGGAGCCGGGCATATTTGTACACCGCCTCTGGCCGTTTCCGTGCTTATATTATGATATATTTAAATTCTAGAGGACCCCATTACTCTCAGCTGTAAAGCCAAAGTGCCTATAATGCACCAATATTGAAATCTGCAGTAGTAGCGCGTAGCGCGATGTTTGCTTCTACGGCAGGCTATGGGAATGGTTCATCTGCTCCTGTGCTACAATGTAACACCAAGAGGACTGACGTCAGAAGAGGAGTCATTGTGAGTGGCAAATTGTGAGACCCGTTTTAATTGGGTGGGCAGGCAGGCGCGAGAGGGCTGTATATTTTAAATTTAGTAACTGGCTGGGCTGCTCCACTGCTGTGCGCGCGCGGGATTTTGGTAGTGCAGTTGAGCACGCTGCTTCCATCTGTTGCAGCGGTGGCGGCATAACGGATCCCGTGGGCAGCCCGAGCTGCACCCTCTGAGGCTCAGCCGACCCCCAGCGCTGCAGGCGGGTGACTCACTCGCCCCCGTGAGTCTGCTGCTCAACTTTAATAAATGTAATTCTGCGTAAGTCAAATTATTTTATTTTTCTGTTAATTTATAATGAAGAAACTGAATAATCGGAGCTGGAATTGAATCATACATGGCGAGGCCCGTGTTTTACAGATTTGCCGTGCCCCGCCTGGCCTGCCTCTGTCCGAGTTTACTCTGGGTATTATAGAAGAGCCCGGATTGCTCTCTACAGCGCTACAGGCATGAGTGATCCATGAGCGGCGCCTTGCCTGCAATTTTCCTGCGAAGTGTGTGCCATCAAAGGGGCTCCCCTTTGATGGCCAGCAGCGTCACACACCTCGCAGATTGGCCCCAGATAGGCAGAATGACGCCGGGCGGCATCTTTGTTTTTCTTTGCAGCGCTGCCATCAGCAGACTTTCTGTGCCGTCTGACCCGACCCTTTCAGTGTTGTGGGTAGGGTCATGGTAGAGGTTGTTGGTTTGCAGCCTGCTGGGCCCATGCCTTCCTAACCCCCCACAGATTACTTACCTCGGATTGTTGTGAAGAATCGATTTGCAACTCTTGCCCTCCAATCACATATGGTTTCAGGAACTGGCACAGTGTTTGTTCATTTTCCCGATCCCGGGCCTTTTTCGGTCAGCAGAGCGCCCAAGCGTTTGTGTGACCTCCAGCCCAAACTTGTCAAGGTTCCAGTCGAGGCTTGTGACATCCCCCATCCCAAAAATCAGAAGGCCGTCTGTACTGTAGAACCTGGGAGACAACCCAACCCAGCGCGAGGATGAGGTCAGCCAGCAGCAACAATTTGGTAGGGAGCAGGGATAAATGTGCAGTGCGCGCCATGGCAGATGACAGCTAAATTCTTCAGAGAGCGGAAAACTGCTGTCATTAATTTAGGTAATGCGTATCAATTAAAACTGAAATACCAAACTAGTGTAACATTTTGTTTACAACAAAATTAATTTCTACTTACAGATCAAAAGGGTATAAACAGGCCAACCCTGAGATAAGACAGCTGTTATTTGGTATAGATTACCTGCTGAATTTTATTAAATGCTACTAAAACATGTTACAGGAAGGTATGGTATGGCAGAAAAGGGTGCAGGGCAACTTCACAAATCATACCAGGTGTGAGTGGTGTATTTAATCCAGGTACTACACGCACTTAATACAATTTTTTTTATCATTTTGTACCATACATTTTCTTAAACCACTGCGCCTTATAAAGTATCACTGAAGGCATTGCACAGGAGATGTGAAAATCACTTATACTTGACTTGAAAACAGAAATGTTACTTGTGTGTACTGAGTACTTGGCAGCTATGTTTGGGCCGCGCCAGTGATGGTCGGGTGACACTGATAGTTGTGACGGCGATAGTGTCACTCATAGTCATTGAAATGTCACTCATAATTGCACTGAAATTATGAAAATGTCACACGTAGCAATCTGAAACCTTGGCAGCTATGTGCCCGTATGTACGTCAAAGGCTTCTTTCTAAAAGGAGATACAAATCATGGCTTTTAATAGCGCCTAGTGAAGGGTGGCGCACTTACATTGTTGAATATATCTTATAACTAAATCTTCGATACGGAGCGTTAGACATCAGCCCCTTTGTAACTGGCTGATGCGTGTGTATACAGGAGCAAACACATACTTTTAAAGCGCCTTACGAGATTGGTGTGCTTATATTTTACCGAAAATTGACATTACTGAATATTTATATTTATAATTTCACACCAGAGCAGGAGCGTCTCGTCTGAACCCAAAAACATGGCTTTTAATACAGCACCGTATGGAGGTCGGGAGTGTAACATTATAAAAAAATAGGTAAATTATAAAATAATCCACATAAGCCGAGGGTTGGACCACAACACGATGCCTTTGTTTACTAGAGACCAGAAAACATGGCTCCACATAGCGCCTTATGGAGGTTGGTGCATTTATTTGACTGAATATTGAAATTCTAATTTCATAAACTGCGACGTGCGCACTTATTGGGATGTGTTTGTTTAAATATAACCAGTCTTTTCTAAACTCATCTATACGTTGTTGACTTTAGTAACGAAGAAGATTCAGAGTGCAGAGGCAGATTCAGAGTGCAGAGTGCAGATTCAGAGTCAGAGTGCAGATTCAGAGTGCAGATTCAGAGGCAGATTCAGAGTGCAGAGTGCAGATTCAGAGTGCAGAGTGCAGATTCAGAGTGCAGAGTCAGAGTGCAGAGTCAGATTTCAGATTCAGAGTGCAGATTCAGAGTGCAGATTCAGAGTCAGAGTGCAGATTCAGAGTGCAGATTCAGATTCAGAGTGCAGATTCAGAGTGCAGATTCAGAGTGCAGAGTCAGAGTGCAGATTCAGAGTGCAGATTCAGAGTGCAGATTCAGAGTGCAGATTCAGAGTCAGAGTGCAGATTCAGATTCAGCGTGCAGGTGCAGAGTGCAGGTGCAGAGTGCAGATTCAGAGTGCAGAGTCAGAGTGCAGATTCAGAGTGCAGATTCAGAGTCAGAGTGCAGATTCAGAGTGCAGAGTGCAGATTTAGAGTGCAGATTCAGAGTGCAGAGTGCAGATTCAAAATGCAGATTCAGAGTTCAGAGTGCAGATGCAGAGTGCAGATTCAGAGTGCAGATTCAGAGTGCAGATTCAGAGTGCAGAGTGCAGATTCAGAGTGCAGAGTGCAGATTCAGAGTGCAGATTCAGAGTGCAGAGTGCAGATTCAGAGTGCAGATTCAGAGTCAGAGTGCAGATTCAGAGTGCGGAGTCAGAGTGCAGAGTCAGAGTGCAGAGTCAGAGTGCAGAGTCAGAGTGCAGAGTCAGAGTGCAGAGTCAGAGTGCAGAGTCAGAGTGCAGATTCAGAGTGCAGATTCAGAGTGCAGAGTGCAGATTCAGAGTCAGAGTGCAGATTCAGAGTGCAGAGTGCAGATTCAGAGTGCAGATTCAGAGTGCGGATTCAGAGTGCGGATTCAGAGTGCAGAGTCAGAGTGCAGAGTCAGAGTGCAGAGTCAGAGTGCAGAGTCAGAGTGCAGAGTCAGAGTGCAGAGTCAGAGTGCAGAGTCAGAGTGCAGATTCAGAGTGCAGATTCAGAGTGCAGAGTGCAGATTCAGAGTTCGGAGTGCAGATTCAGAGTGCAGATTCAGAGTCAGAGTGCGGATTCAGAGTGCAGATTCAGAGTGCAGAGTCAGAGTGCAGAGTCAGAGTGCAGAGTCAGAGTGCAGAGTCAGAGTGCAGCGTCAGAGTGCAGAGTCAGAGTGCAGAGTGCAGATTCAGAGTGCAGATTCAGAGTGCAGATTCAGAGTGCAGATTCAGAGTGCAGAGTCAGAGTGCAGAGTCAGAGTGCAGAGTCAGAGTGCAGAGTCAGAGTGCAGATTCAGAGTCAGAGTGCAGATTCAGAGTCAGAGTGCAGATTCAGAGTCAGAGTGCAGATTCAGAGTGCAGAGTGCAGATTCAGAGTTCGGAGTGCAGATTCAGAGTGCAGATTCAGATTCAGAGTGCAGATTCAGAGTGCAGAGTCAGAGTGCAGAGTCAGAGTGCAGAGTCAGAGTGCAGAGTCAGAGTGCAGAGTCAGAGTGCAGAGTCAGAGTGCAGAGTGCAGAGTCAGAGTGCAGAGTGCAGATTCAGAGTGCAGAGTGCAGATTCAGAGTGCAGATTCAGAGTGCAGATTCAGAGTGCAGATTCAGAGTGCAGAGTCAGAGTGCAGAGTCAGAGTGCAGATTCAGAGTGCAGAGTCAGAGTGCAGAGTCAGAGTGCAGAGTCAGAGTGCAGAGTCAGAGTGCAGAGTCAGAGTGCAGAGTGCAGAGTCAGAGTGCAGAGTGCAGATTCAGAGTGCAGAGTGCAGATTCAGAGTGCAGATTCAGAGTGCAGAGTCAGAGTGCAGAGTCAGAGTGCAGAGTCAGAGTGCAGAGTCAGAGTGCAGAGTCAGAGTGCAGAGTCAGAGTCAGAGTCAGAGTGCAGAGTCAGAGTCAGAGTGCAGAGTCAGAGTGCAGAGTCAGAGTGCAGAGTCAGAGTGCAGATTCAGAGTGCAGATTCAGAGTGCAGATTCAGAGTCAGAGTGCAGATTCAGAGTCAGAGTGCAGATTCAGAGTGCAGATTCAGAGTGCAGAGTGCAGATTCAGAGTGCAGAGTCAGAGTGCAGAGTCAGAGTGCAGAGTCAGAGTGCAGAGTCAGAGTGCAGAGTCAGAGTGCAGAGTCAGAGTGCAGATTCAGAGTGCAGATTCAGAGTGCAGATTCAGAGTGCAGATTCAGAGTGCAGATTCAGAGTGCAGATTCAGAGTGCAGATTCAGAGTCAGAGTGCAGATTCAGAATGCAGATTCAGAGTCAGAGTGCAGATTCAGAGTGCAGAGTCAGAGTGCAGATTCAGAGTGCAGATTCCATTCCGAGTGCAGATTCCGAGTGCAGAATGCAGATTCAGAGTACAGATTCAGAGTGCAGATTCCATTCCGAGTGCAGATTCTGCATTCCATTCCGAGTGCAGATTCCGAGTGCAGAATGCAGATTCAGAGTGCAGATTCAGAGTGCAGATTCCATTCCGAGTGCAGATTCCGAGTGCAGAATGCAGATTCAGAGTGCAGATTCAGAGTGCAGATTCCATTCCGAGTGCAGATTCCGAGTGCAGAATGCAGATTCAGAGTGCAGATTCAGAGTGCAGAGTGCAGAATGCAGATTCAGAGTGCAGAATGCAGATTCAGAGTGCAGATTCAGAGTGCAGATTCAGAGTGCAGATTCAGAGTGCAGAGTGCAGAATGCAGATTCAGAGTGCAGATTGTGTGGGTGACTCTATGTGTGTGTGGGTGGCTTTGCGTGTGTGGCTCTGTGTGGGTGTAAAATGCAATAGGTCATGCATTTGCGAGCGATTAAGCTATTGGCATTGTAAATGACAAGGCCATTTATTTAACGATTACGCTATGGGCAATGTAAATGACTGCCATTTATTTATGATTTTTTTTTTAAAACACCCCCAAAAAAATGTCATGAGCAATGCCAATAGCTCTACCTTTAATATTGCCGAGACCATTGCATTGTAAATGCTTGTTTACACTGTCACCCTGCCTCGGAGACACACATTTCTCAGTCAGTCCCTTCAACGCTCAGTTGGAAGTTGCCAAAACCCATTTTTGAACTTTAGACACGCAAATATCCGGTTGTATATTATTAGATATGTTGAGTAGCCCATCGAGTCTGTTTGTGTTTTTCCTTTTGCTTTTCATGTTAAAAATGCGAACTCGAGCAGCGGAAAACCCAGAAAAAACGTGAGCAGGCGGACTACTCGCTTGTAAAAAGCTTTCTGAACTTCCTAGTCAACTGCTATTAAACGCGTAAAGTGTATACATGTTGTATATGGTCGTTTTTAGGGTGTGCAGGCAAAAATGGGGGTAAAATTGGGGTCTGCAGTGCTACACGGTGAGCTCTCCTAGATATCAAGTATGTATGTTACTGTTTTAAACACATTTTTGGTCTGGCAATAATTGTCAGTATGGAACTAATTAAGTTCTATCAAGCCCTGTGTGTGTTGAGGAGGGCCCCTCAGTGTTACACATGCTTTTACGGAGGTTTAGGGACCTTGTTGCTTCACTGCTGATTGGGCTCTGAGACGGCCATCCTGCCTAGTTGCCTGTTGTGAATGGGTATAAACAATAAACGTCCGATTATGGTGCCGGTTGGACCTATCCCCCCTCAAGAACACAAAGAACCTACTGACATTTTCTACCTGAAATAGACCATCTAATTTGGAAAGACCACCCTGTGTCCTTCCTGATTTTATTTTCACCCAGTCACTAATCTCAAACTTATACTCCTTTCTCTCCATGCTCACATTTGTCCCCTTGCCTCCTACACCATTTCAACCTTTCAGCCATGCAGGGACCAATTCAGTACCAGGTAAGCATCACACATCTATTGAAATGGGGGTCGCAGTGTGTGGGGGGGCTCGCAGTGTGTAGGGCTTGCAGTGTGTGGGGGGGGTTGCAGTGTGTGGGGGGGCTCTGTGTGGGTGTGTGTGGAGGGCTCTGTGTGGCTGTGTGTGAGGGGCTCTGTGTGGGTGTGTGTGTGGGGGGCTCTGTGTGTGTGTGTGTGTGGGGGGCTCTGTGTGTGTGTTTGTGTGGGGGGGCTCTGTGTGTGTGTGGGGGGGCTCTCTGTGGGTGTTTGCGTGTGTCATTTGCGAGAGATAAAGCTAGTTGCATTGTAAATGACAATGCCATTTATTTATGTTTTTAAAAAAAACATAAATAAAAATAATGTCAAGGGCAATGCCAATAGCTCTAACTTTAACAAAGGCAAAACCATTGCATTGTAAATGCTTGTTCTGCATAGCAACCACCTCTTGCAAGACCTCTGGTGTTTCCAAGTTCACACAACAATGTTGCAATTGAACTCTGAACTCTCAGTGCACCTGCATATCCAGAGCATTCTTTCATTTAATGATTTTTTCTTCGCCACTCAAAATACATCTTTCAACGAACTCATCCATGCACACTAACTTTCTGTTTTCAGCAATCAAAATCCACCAATCACTCTTACTGCTTCATTAACACAGAAACTCCTCAGTTTTTTTCATTTTACACTCTCATTTTTTCAACTGCCATTTCATTGCCACACTTCATCTGACTGCAGGAGAACCTTCTCTCGCCATGTTTTCTGTCTGGATTGTTGGACATAGTTATATCTATTGGGCTCAAAGGTACGCTGAAAACAGGAATTTACCTAACCTCAATTTACAAGATGTGGAAATTAAGTGGTTTGGCCACAGAGGATTAAAATGTCACCAATTGATACCATTGGTGAAAACCTTTATGCATTTGCCAAAACCTGACCTGTTAATTGTGCACTGTGGAGGTAATGATTTGGGCACTTTGACTGGGGTAGGTCTGGAAATGCTTTTAAAGGACACCTTTGAGCAATTGATGGCACTTTTTCCTCATACTGCCTTGGTATATTCAAATATATGCCAAAGACAAAAATGGAGGTGGTCGAACCAATTTTGTCCACAAATTGAGAAATCGAGGAAGCATGTAAACAAATCTGTTTCAGCTTACATGAGAGACCATGGAATGGGCTCCCTGTACAACAATAACTTGCGTTACTACATGCAAGATATCTACAGAGGAGATGGAGTTCACTTCTCAGATGAGGGCAACAGAATTTTCACTCTGAATTTAAGACTGTGCATTGGTACCTACTTATAAGTACCTAAATGTACCATAAACCCAAAAGCTCTTCTCAGAGCTACCCTACATCTGATCACTCACAATTATTATTTTACTCTAACTTTTTTCACTAATTTTCAAGAAAGTACGCTCCCCAGAACGCTTCCCGGTTCGCGAACCGGGCGCACTCCACGCAAAAAAACTAAAAAAACGGTATATTTTTTTTTTGCCCTGCGAGACCCTTTCAAAGCCTCCACATCAAACCTAGGGGGTCAGGGACGATCTACTATGCCCCCTTATGGTCATTTGCCCCTTCGCTTTGGCCTCCTCTTGTCTCTCGATCCTACCGAGAGACAAGATGGCGGCCGCTACGGACTGTTTGGAATGTTTACAGACGCCGAAGAACCAATCAGCTTCGCAAACCTCCGTAACGCGAAAAGTACGCGAAGCGGAGCGCTGTTACAGATATATATCTTTTTTTGAACGTTAATTTCTCAAAATCCACTGGAGCACATATATTGAGACCTAGCAAAGGCACATCGGGCTACCAGTCCCTACAATTTTGCCAAGTTTCGTGCAAATCCATTCAGCCGTTCGATTATTATTATTTTATTTTTTTTTGCCCCGCGGGGCCCTTTTAAAACCTCCACATCAAACCTAGGGGGTCAGCGACAATCTACTATGCCCCCTTATGGTCATTTGCCCCTTCGCTTTGGCCTCCTCTTGTCTCTCGATCCTACCGAGAGACAAGATGGCGGCCGCTACGGACTGTTTGGAATGTTTACAGACGCCGGAGAACCAATCAGCTTCGCTTCACAAAGCTCCGTTGCGCGAAAAGTACGCGAACTGGAGCGCTGCCCGGTCCGCTGTTACAGATATATATCTTTTTTTAAACGTTAATTTCTCAAAATCCACTGGAGCACATATATTGAGACCTACAAAAGGCACATCGGGCTACCAGTCCCTACAATTTTGCCAAGTTTCGTGCAAATCCATTCAGCCGTTCGGGCTAAAAGTGAGGCCAACCGCCCTATGGAAATGAACATGGGAAAAACGCGTTTTGGGACCCCCCTTTTTTCTCGGCCCCCCCTTGACGAACCCCCCCAAAATTTTTAGGGGCTGCTCGGAAACAAAATGTGCCATTTTCCTGAAAATTTCAGCCAATTCCGTCCACAAACGCCAAAGTTATTAGACATAGAATTTTCAAAAATCCCATAGAGAAAAAATCCTAACTATATATACCTACTGGCGACCGCCAGTAGGTAATATATATATATATATATATATATATATAGAAATCACTCTGATAAGCAAATCAACCATGGAGTGTTGCTGTGTATTCTGCTGGACACGTTGTTGGATAATTTAGGGATTCGCTACACTGCAGTGGGCTCACCATTGAAAGAGGCTCGGGACTATGCGATTTGTGTTAATGAATATATATATATACATATATACATAGATATATATATATATAGAGAGAGAGAGAGATATAGATATATATAGATGTAGAGATAGATATATAGATATACATTTATAGATATATTACCTACTGGCGGACCAAGTTCCATAGGAATAGCTTTTTTTGTTTTGCTTGTAACTTTGGCGTCGTTTGATGAATCTTCATGAAATTTTCAAAACTAATTCTTTGTTGATTTCTTGAAAGTTTGGGGGTGATTCATCAAGGGGGAGATACGTTTTGGAATGTCGTTGAAGGAATGAAGTATTCTGATTTGTTCTTTACATGCATTTATGTGTGGAGCGACAGACAAATTGTGCAATTACTGGTTCCATTCTTGATTAAATCGTTGCTTTACATGTACTATGTGACAAAGAAAGAATAGTATGCATGTGTGACATTTGAAATCTGCATACTCACTACAAAAGTGAGTTAGAAATGAACAAGATGTGTTATGTGTTCTGTAGTAGTGATTAAATATTTGAGGTGATGTTTATAAGTTTGAAAATATTTTTTGATTTCAAAATAATATAGTGTTAGTAAAGTGTGGTGTTTGATATTGGTTATAAAATATGCAAAAAGTTTGAAATAAGTACTTTATATATGTTTAGGAATTTTTCACAAAGAAGAAGTGTAGTTTGTCATCTTTAAAGGACTTTATGGTTTTGAAAATGAGGTACTGCGTTAATTTGGGTTTGTAATGTATTCGGGCGAGATAAACAAAACGTCGCACGTTTGCAAATTATACTTTTTGTGAAAATAGTGGGGTGGGGGGTGGTGGTAGGAGTTGTATGTATTATTTGGTTAAAAGCAATAAAACTAAACCCAGAAATGTTATGTGGGCAGGTTGTGGTCTCATTTTTGACACTGAGAGGTAGATTTGAATGTAAGTCGAGGTAGGTTGTTGTACTGTGAGGCCGTCTGCAGTGTTTGGAGATTACATAGAGAGGAGATGGAGATAGTAAAAGTGATATGTTCCTTTTATATGTATGCATAGGTTGAATCATTTGATCATAGGTTGAGATATAATATGAACATGGTTTCTGGTTAGCATTTTGGTATAGTTAATAGTTTTTGTAGTTTCTGACCAGTGAATAATAAAAAGGTAGATATACTAAAATATATGGTAGTAAACATATTAATGATTGTCTGTTCTTGTAGAATAGAAGTGGTTGGGTAGTGCTTCTTTAGAAGAGATGTTTTATAAATGTGTGAGAGATAAAAAAAGAAATGAAAATGTGTGGTATATTTTCTGTATGACTTTGTTGACTTTAGAGAACTACATGTGATAATAAGTGATAGTAAGTGATACTATTTGTTAGGCCATGTACCTGTGCTGGATATACATAGGTGTTGAAGTGGTCTGGGCTTTACCGGTGCTTAGCTTCACTATCCCTTTTGAGACACTCGTCAATTTTTTCGTTCCATTTAATGTCTTTAATATAGATACAGTAAAGGGACGGTATAACAAAAGTTTGGGAATTAGATCTTTGTTTACTCTCACCATCCCCTGCTATACACTCTAAAGAGTGTTTAAACGACTTTAGTAACATATAGATGTCTAGCTAGTAAAGGTGGTGTAGTTCCACTGGGCCCATCCCGTGTTATGGGAAGGTTTATGTTTTAACCGCCAATTTGCATGTTTGAATACTTTTGCTGATAAGTGTTCCGGCAGACACCTGTTAAAATTAACATTGTATATTGGTGTAGTGGCACTACTGTGAATGGTGGGGGTTTCTGTTTGATTTCGTACAGTTAAGCAAATGCGGGGGTGGGGGAGGTAGGTATGTCAACCTACTAAAGGTGATGTAGTACCACTGGGAGCACTTATAAAGCGCCATATGGCATGGTATATGTTTTACCCGCAAATGTGCATGTTTTAATTTATTTTGCTGATGAGCGTTTCGGGAGACATCTGTTGAAATTAGGCCTCTGTATGTCTATAGTGGCACTTCTACATTTGCTGGGGCGCTTTTATTGCGTAGAGTTAAGCAAGGGCAGGGGTGGAGGTAGTGTAGTGGTACTGGGACTATTTATAAACCATCTTATGGTATGGTGTATGTTTTAGTTGCAAAATTGCAGGTTTTAATTGCTTTTGCTGATGAGCGTTCTGGCAGACACCTGTTGACATAAAGTCTATGTATGGCTATAGTAGCGCTAACGGGAGTGCTGGGGCTCGTGTTTGATTTCATAAGGTTAAGCAAGTGCAGGGTGGGGGAGATGGGTATGTTGCTGATTATAACATGGATATTTGTAACGTGGATATGTGTAGCTAGTAAAGGTAATCTAGTGCCACTGGGCCCGTTTATAAACCGTGCTATGGGATGGTTTATGTTTTACCCGCCAATTTGCATGTTTGAATACTTTTTGTTGATAAGTGTTCCGTCACACACCTCTTAAAATTAACCCTGTGTATGGGTATAGTGGCACTACTAGGAATGGTGGGGGTTTCTGTTTGGTTTTTTATATGGTTAAGCAAGGGCGGGGTGGGTGTGGGGAGGTGGGTATGTTGGTCATTAAAACACAGAAATCAGTAACGTGCAAATGTCGAGCTACTAATGGTAATGTAGTACCACTGGGAGCACTTATAAAGCGCCCTATGGCATGGTATATGTTTTACCCGCACATTTGCATGTTTTAATACGCTTTGCTGATGAGCGTTCCGGCAGACAGTTGTTGAGATTAAGTTCCTGTATTGCTATAGTGGCTCACTAGGTTTGCTGGGGCTCTTTCTTAGATTTTGTAAGGTTAAGGAAGGATGGGGAAGAGGTTGTTGCACTGGCAGTGTGCCCATTTATAAATCGCTTTATGGTATGGTATATGTTTTTCTGGCAAATTCCCATGTTTTAATACCTTTTGGTGATGAGTGTTCCAGCAGACAGATACACAAATTTCCCAACATTTCTGTGGATAACAAAGCTTCATGCTGATAGACACTCTTGCACTGTGGTGGAAGGCTGCCAGCGTTGATGGCAAATTATGAAACTTGGTGCCATTGTAGATTTCAATGGATAGCTTAGAATATTTCTTTGTTACTATGGTGTAGTCAGAGTTTTAAGTGGGAAAAAACTGGGGGTGCTCTAAAAGGGGGGCAAACCTCTTAAAGGGGTGTGGGCTATGCAAGTAGGGGCGTGGTCTAAATCGAGATAAGTAGCATTGTGTGCTTTAGAAAAATTATCCAACGTTCGGAAAAAACATTCTTTAAAGGATTTCCCTTCCATCTACAACGTGGCTCACCTAGCATGATGTCTCCAGTTTTCAGTAGTGAACAAAATGAGCATGCGTACATCGATATGAGAGGGCCGAAAATCGAGCCCGATACAGACCCGTTTGGAGGCTCCCTGAAAATAAGTGCCGGTCCTCAGACCCGGCCCAATTAAAGCCCAGCATCCATCCATCCTAAGCACTGCGCCATCCAACCATATTTTAATTGATGCATACATTCCTACTTAGATACATACATACATCTGTTCCTGCACTTATCTTAAGCATCTATGAGCCCACTCACCCATGGTAAGCACTGTGCCATTCATGCAGCCATGCGCCAATATATCCATAGATACATCTGTCCCAGAACAAATCCTAAGCATCTATCAGCCCACATACTTCTGCACAGCCTAACTCTTGTCCATGTTGATAGGGATTTTTAGCTTTGATTTGGATAGCAAAATAAAACAAAACACACCTCGGGACAAGTCAAGGAGCTTCATAATTAGTCCAACTTCATGGCTGCTGGAATCACAATTTTCCCCAATTATCATTGCGAGAAATTGGCTTTTTGGTTAAAGAGGGGTGTAAACCTACTCAAGCAACAGCCACAGTCCTTGCCAGGGTGGTCCACAAAAAAGTCACTAAATTAACCTGTGCTTGCCCTCTGATAGCTTGGCACAAAAGCAGTCAGGGTTAACTTAGAGGCAATGTGTAAAGTATTTACACAGCACATAAACAGCAATAAAGTTAAAACATAACCCAAGACAAATCCCAAATCAATGTGGAACATCAGAGTAAAATGTAATAAATTATTTGACACCAAAATGACAACAAATGCAATTAGTAGAGCAGAGGATAGGCAATTTCAAAGAATTAAGTTAAGTGCAGCGCATAAAACCACATAGCACCGCTTGGTTTTCTGGTAGTGCGAAAGTGGTGAAATTCAAAAGTTCAGGCTAATAATGATGGAGCATGGGTCAGAGAGCTAATTTGGGGTGGTTAGAACCTGCAGTTCTATATTTCCATGTGAAGCACAGTATAGGAATATAAAGGTTATAGCAAAGCGTTTATCTTCATATTAAAGAGGGGTGTGAGAACTAAGTGAGTCAGGCAAAGCATGTGTTTTCGTAGCACTAAAACAAGACAGTGTGTAAGGTCAGAGCAGGGCTGTGCTGGAGTTGTCTGCTTGTGGTCATTTCCAGAGGCGCAACCAGAGCGGAATTTTGGGGGAGCCTAATTCTTTCAGCAATAGGCAGAGTGGGGATGTAGGGGCTGTGAAAAAGGGGTGAAAAAGAACAGAGTCTCATTACAAAAAAATGGTCTTTTGAAGACCTGTGAAGTAATTGGGTGCGGTCCGTGTGTGCTCCCGGGAAGCTGTCTCAGAGAGTCTGGGGCAATGGGCATTGCGAGCCTGGTGGTCTGTCTGCTAATCACCCCACGATGATGTTGCTCCTGCGTTGCAAAAAGAGAAGGGAAATCCTGAGAGAAAATGGCTCTCTTTAAAGGATTTGCCTTCTCCTACAAGGCAAGTCACCTGGCATGATGTCTGCACTTCTCAGTAGTGAGCAATGTGCATGCTCTCACAGTCTCACTGCAGTGCAATAAAAAAACGGATTAGCTTTGCGAGGCCCGAAAATAGAGCCCCATAAAGAACCTTTTTGAGGGTCCAAAAATAAAGTGCTGGTGCTCAGACACCCCCCACTTAAAGCCCTGGGTGCAGTGTTATGTTTTCAAAGTTGTAGATAAAATTGTTAGACCAATAATGGTAATATTTGTGTGTGCTGTTTGGTTGATAATATCATCCTAAGTACATAGATTTGCAATTTAAAAAAATACTATATATAATGTTGCCTGCGGTGGGTTGCAGAGAGAGTGCTGTGGGGTGGTGGGGTACGGCAGAGAGGTGAAAAATACGAGGTAGTGCAGGTACATATAAATTGTAAAGATGTATGTAAATAATTAAATAAATAATTGTTGTATCTTCTATGGCAAAACTTGTCATCCTAGTGCTCCTATGTTGTGCTCCATCACATTGCAGCACTGGGTCTGGAAGTCGTTAGTAGAAGTTCTGTACTTGTATGTTATTAGTTTAACATGGTAAACACGTGAAAAATAATTGAATCTATTTTTTGTTTTTCAGAAAATTATTTTGTTTGGATTAAAATTTGCAAATGCCTAGAAGAAGTGAAAAAGAAAGAAAAGAGAAGAAAAATATGTATTTGACCAAAAGGAAAGATCTTCAATTAGAAAAAAATGCGAGTTGGACAGAAACAGTTTGTTCTACTAAAAGCAGAAGACAATTTCTGAAAAAATATTACGAACATTTAATGAAAAAAACATCACAAAAAGTATAAAGACGAATTTTTCAAGTAAGGTGAAGCAGAGTTCAATTTCAAATACCAGGAAAAGGAAACATGATAAAGAAATAGTATCTGTTACTCGGAGACAAAAGCAATTTCAAGAAATTCGTCCGAGACTTTTTCGATCTAGAGTGATTCAGAATTTAATGAAAACATGCTGCAAATATAAAAGGAAAGTGTTGCAATTCAAAGAGAAGTAGCGTATTGAAAGTATAGTGGTTACTGCTTTCAATTTAAAACAGAAGTTCTTCATTCTGATTTTGAAGAGAATCTAACTATTGGATAAAATATTCAAAGTGTTGAAAGACAAAAGTTGAAAAAAGAGACTTGTGAACAGAACCAACTTTTGCAAAATCTTTAGTTGACAATGGAGACATACTTCTACTAATGAGCCTTTTTTTAATGAGGAAAGTTACTTCCAGGAAAATAGTTTACCATTTGCAGTTGATACTGGAGGTCGTTGCTACGAAGTTCAGGATGGTTGTCCTCTTCCAAAGGAGGAAAAGGTTGCTAAAAGTGCAGAAGAGTTAATAGCTGAAGAACTGCAAGGGAAACGTACCACAAGTTCCTGTGTATAAGTAGGGTTGTAGTAGTATTTGTAGTATTTGTAGTATTCAAATCCATTGATATAATGCAAAATTTCCTACAAGAATATACACAGAAAAGTATTAAACAGAAGATTAAGTTCTTACAAGGACTAGATCCATGTAATGTAAGAAAATATACTGAGAAGTATGGGAATTCTCTGGCTCGTCTTTCAAGAAAAGTTTGTAAAAGTATTTTTCATCACTTGAGGATGTTAGCAGTACACCATTCAGAAATGATGACGTTTGTAAGGAAACTGTACTATGTAGAAAGTACTGCATTATGTTTAAGTGAACTGAACACATGTCTTTTGTATGGTTCTTCATCAGATGTCAAAAAAAGTGTGTTAAAATTGAAATGCGATATTTTGGTACAGAAGAGCAGTCCATAGAAAGTGAAAGTTTGACAATTACAGATGTTGGAGAAGATGGGAAAGTGATTAGCACTGATCAGTTTGAAGAAGAAATTGGAAAGTTTAATGTAGTGTGCTCTGAAATACCAAACTATGCTTGTGTTTGTTGTTGACGTACTCATTATAAAAGTCAAAGTAGGAATATTGATTTGTATTTAAAAATTGAAAAGGAGAACAATGGTAAGTGGGTAGAATTTGCAACTTACTTGTTTGTGGAAGGTCCATTTCAGTTAGGTAGTGAGCAACGTATATGTAAATATTGTTACAACAAATTAGAAGAGAACAAAATACCTGCTAGAACAGTACATAATAACTTAGAATTAGTAGCTATTCCGGAAGAACTGGCCAAATTGAATACATATGAGTCGGTTCTAATTCAATCTGTTCATCCTTTTCAAACTATAATTTGGATGGAGCCTAAAACAAGAAAACTGCCACCAACAGACTTGCAAAGAGGACTGAAAGGAAGAGTGGTGTACTTATCTTTGGATTTTAAGAACAATATTGAAACTATTGCTTGAGAGAAAGAGGAAAATGAGGCAGTAGTTATTTTAGTTAATTGTGTACCAACAAAGAGTCAGAAAATATGGCAAGAATGTGTGGATGTTAATAAAGTTGAAAAGGCTACCTTATATCTTATAAAGAACAATATTTATTACAAAAATATAAATATATTCACAAATTAATATAAATGTGGATGAACAGGTAATAACTTTAGAAGATGAATGCGAAATTTCAAGTGGTCAAATAGAGAAAGCGGACAAGTCAAGGACAGAAGAGACTTATGAACATTATACAATATGTCCTTTGCATTCAAAAGAAGTATTAGGAAGTTGAATTGAGTTATTTCAAATGGAAAAAGCACAGGGAACTCCAATGAGTGTATGGGAGAAAAGCTTGAAATCTCATTGTTTTCCACAGCTGTTTCTTACTGGAGAAGGTGGACGATATGATGACCGACCTGTACGGATTCCAGCTTCAGAATATCGGTCAACAAGATTATATTCTGAAGATCCTAGATTTCGACAGTGCATTCCATACATATTTCACCTTTTTTTTTTTAAGTGATCTGTCTTCTCTATCGTATGCAGTGAACCACATACTTAAAACAGGAGTTCATCAATCACTTCTTTCTGCGAAAGAATTTGTGGAGAAAGTTCAAGAAACAGATGAAAATTTAGAAGTACAGTTAATCAATTTGATGGCATGTCAACGTGGAACAAATGAGTATTGGTATCGTTGTCATGGAGTACTCATGTGTATGTTACGGAACTTAGGTACGCCAACATGGTTTGTCACACTTAGCTGTGCAGAGTATGCATGGGAAGATTTGCTTGAATTGAGTTAAGCGAATTCCAATATAAAAAATTGTGGGAAAAAAACTCCTGGTGAACTGTGTTCATTGGATCCTGTAAATGTGTGCAGATATTTTAATCATAGGTTTCAACCTATGATGTCTTTTATCTGCAATAAAAAGAATCCACCTCTTGGAGAAGTTACCGATTTCTTTTGGAGAAAGGAGTATCAAGCAAGAGGTGCACCTCATATACATATTCTACTATGGATCAAGGATGCACCTAAATTTGGAAATGATTCTGATGAAATAGTATTGTCTTTCATCGAACAGTATGTGACATGTGAGATTCCAAGAGAAGGAGTAGATAGAAGCGTGAGACAGCAAGTTTTACGTTTCCAAAGTCATCGTTGTGGAAAGTATTGCAGAAGAAAATACAAGTATAAAGAAAAATTGTACACCAAATGTCGGTTTGGTTTTCCCTGTCCAGTCATTTCTAAAGGAAGAGTAAATTCTTTTTTTCTTCTGTTATGCACACAATATCTCGGAAATCTCCAAAGAATACCTACAACTTAAAAATAACAGAAGTGTCAAAGTATATCAATGACTACAATCCAGTCATTTTAAAAATGTGGAATGCGAACATGGACATCCAGTATGTTGCAGATAACTCAATTGCTGTTTCACGTTATGTTACATCGTACATAACAAAATCAGAAAAAACACAGATGAAACAAATGTGGGAAGAAGTTGCACAAGAGAAAAGCCTTAGCAAACAATTGTACAACTTTACTTTGAAAATGCTTTCTCACCGAGAAATTGGATCCTATGAATGTTCAGACCGCTTGTGTTCTTCAAGTTTATATTCAAAGTCATGAGGAATCATGTGGGTAAGTTTAGGTCTTGCCTGCAAACGAAATAGAGTGTTGAAATCATCGGAAGAAATGGAACATTTAGCACATACTGTACGAAAATGAGTCGACATCTGGAACAGCTATGTCTGTATGAAGTATTTCAACATTACAGCTTCAAAAGAAATGCTAAACAGAATTTAAAATAAGGAAATTTTGCAGTAGTTGGATGTCATGGTTGTTTAGTAAAACATGCAAAGTGTAATCTTATAAACCACAAGACACTTAGGGGCCCATTAGGATGTTGGGCGGATTGCCCCCGCCAGGCTGGCGGTAGCCACCGCCGGCCATCTGCAAGTGAATTCCCCCCTGCCCTATTAGTAGGGCAGGGGGACCGCGGCGGACAGAAAGACCGTCTGCCGCTTTTTTGCCCCGGTCGCCTTGCGGCCGGGGCGGAACAGGATTAATATGGTGGCGGTGTCTAATAGACACCGCAGCCATATTACGATGGGAAAATTCAGATGCCTTTCTGTGGCGGCGATGCTGCCATGGAAAGGCATGCGGTCTTCACTCTGGGGGCCCCCTGCGGGCCCCCAGGGTGAAGCAGGGGTGGGGGGTGCACACGGGGGGTACCTGTGGTACCCCCCCCCAACATTTGCATACACGAAGCAGCAGGCACCGCGTGGTGCCTGCCGCTTCGTGTATGCAAATGCATGCATGCATTTCTGACATTGTGGCGGGCGGTGCAGTGAGCACCGCCCGCCACAATGTTAGAAATGAGGGATGCGCCCGCCACTGTGGCGGGTGCATCCTAATGCTAACGTCGGGACCCCGCCCTTAAGGCGGGTGGTCCCGTTTTCCACAAGGATGGCGGGCGGGCAAAGTCCGCCCGCTATCCAAATGGGGGCCTTAGTTGTGAAACTCCAGATAAGCGAGAATTTGACTTTTAAGCACTTCTGCAACTGTTAAAACCACGGCGTAGCGAAAGTGAATTGCTACGAAGATTCTTTTAATGCATGTAAAGATAGCATTAGATGTACAATTTTCCCTACATATTTAAAAATGTTGAATGATAAAATTGAACAGGAAAAGACTATTAAAGCTGAAATAGCTCATGAAAGTTCTCAAGATAGTCAAAGTAGTGGTCCATGTAATCAAGATCCTCTTGGACAACCAATGCTGGAAAATGAAGCAGCGATTGATATGCATGAAGTCGAAATTACAATCCAACAAGCACACGAGGAGAATATTACATTGAATTGGAAGAACAAGTAAATGTTGAACAGAAAGAAATATGCGTGCAAGTGAGAATGGATAGAACATGGTTTGTTGCATGAAAAAAGGAATGTGTGTGTTCATGTTTTAAACCTCTTCTGATGTACATCAGTGGTCAAGGTGGACAGGTAAACGTTTTTTTAATTAAAGTTTGGACCAGTTATCTTAAAAAAACTACTGGTTCACATTTATGTTGTGTGGTAACAGCTCCAACTGGATTAGCTGCACCCAATGTTAAAGGAGTTACTTTGAATAGATTATTGATGTTACCAGTTGAGCATGATAATAAATTAGAATATCAGAAGTTGTGTGGACAAGCTTCTTATGAAGTGTCAAGAGTGCTGAAGAAAATGAAACTTTTAATTATCGATAAGGAGAGCATGGTCTCAAACTTAATGCTTGCTTTTGTACACTTAAGAATGCAACAGGTATTAAAAACAGATTACGACGTTCTCTTTGGGGAAAAACATTTAATTGTATTCGGAGATCTGCTACAACTAACCCCTGTAAAATGAGAACCAGTGTTTAAAACTCTTCTACATAAAGACACTAAGAAATATTTGGGAAGTATTGGAAATGTGAATCTGTGGTTACAATTTGAATATAAGGAACTCACTCAGAATATGCGACAAGCAAGAGATGAAGATTATGCAAATATTCTAAAAGATGTAAGAATTGGTGTTCTAAGCAAACATGGTAAACAAGCTTTTCAAAGTCGTCTACTAAAGAACTTATTTACAAATGAAAACACACCAGCAGAAGTAATGTACAAGAAAATAAAAGAAAAAAGGCTATATTTTGCTTAATGCCTACAGTGGAAGAATGTTATACATTTAATAGAGAGCTTATGAAATTGGAAAATCAAGAAATAGTTCACATTTAAGCTATTGATAAAATCGAGCATCAAGGAATAACAATTGTTCTTACAGAAAAACTACAGTCTAAATTAGATTCTTTAGAAAAGTCTGAATCAAAAACTGCTGGCTTAGAGTTTTTTTTAGATGTATGTTTAAACTGTCGGGTAATTTTGAAGCGTAATCTGAATGTAGAAGAAGGTTTAGTGAATGGAGCAAGTGGGAAAGTTGTTGATTTTATGAAATAGCAAAATAGAAATGTAATTGAATCCTTGAAAGGTAAATTTGATCAGATTGCAGAGGTAAGACAGATTGTAAGTTCTGCTGCACGTTTTTTGCTTGTAAAAGACTTGTAGGTTCATAGAAAACAGTTTTGCTTCTGTTTAGCATATGCAACAACTAACATAAATCACAAGGTTAAGGTGTAGACAATGCTTTGGTAAATGTAGGAAGAACTGTGGGGCATATTATCAAGGGGGTTTATCTCCGCTTTTTTGGCTTTAAAAGCCAAGAAAGCGGAGATAAAATTATCTCCCTATTACCTAGCTGTCGCTAACACCAGTTAGCGACAGCTAGTAGGAGATAGCGACCATCTTGGGCCCCGCTTTGCATGTCAGTGATATTTATCACTAATGACATGCAAAATGGGTGTGCCAAGATGTTAGCGACTGGAAACAGTCGCTAACATCGCTATCTCCAAAAGCTAACACCTGCCCCTGAGCAGTTATTAGCCATGTTATCCAATGGTAGGTGGATAACATGGCTAAGAGCATTAGCTCAGTAATGCATGAATATCGCTGACTTTTCAGCGATATTCATGCATTTCGGCCGATTTTTATCGCTTAGGAGATAAACCTTGATAATAGCAAGGTTCCTAAGCGATAAAAATCGCCGCAGCTCGGCGATAAAAATATCGCCGCTAAACCAACATAGCGATAATTATCGCTAGTTGTTGGTAATATGCCCCTGTGTTTAAAGAGGGAATGATATATGTTGCATTATCTCAAGTTAGAACGTTTTCTGGTTTGTATTTAATTGATTTTGATGAGAACAAGGTTAGTGCTGATGTTAATTGTGTAAGAGAATATAATCGTTTGAGAAGGCTTTATGCTCCCTGTTTCGCTGAATATCCTATTTATGAGAAATGTGTTGTGTGTTCAAAACGCAAACATGTTGAAGAATTAACTATGGTTGAAAAGCAGAAAGAAAATCAAGAGAAAAGAAAAGATGTAAAGAAGCAGAAAATACAAACAAGTAATGATGTTGTCGGATACCAATTAGAAAATTCTTCTGGTGTCAACTGCTCTGGTAATGTTATTCTAAACGTTATATTTTATCTTGAAGATGTTATGGTGAAATTATGGAAAGTCAGGAAAAAACATTATGTTCAGCACTTTATACTTTATTTCAAGAATTGAGAACTGATAGAAGCAAGATGCCTTCTGCTTCTGGTATTCGCCAACTGTTGGATACATGCACTGGATCTTTAACGTTCAGTGCTATAGCAAGATGCACAAAAATTTCTGATGGTTATGCTTGGAGTACTAGAAGATGAAGGATTTCAGATTGAGAGTTTATTTGGACACAGTTACAAATGGGAACATAAATGTGAACAGTGTTCATTAACTTGAAGCACTGTGGTTGACAGAGAACGATTTCTATATTTAACAATACCTGACTACAAATCTGTACCATTTTCCAAATTAGTAAAAGAAGCTGATCATGAGATGATGTGTTCTCGTTGTAAATCAAGAAAGCTATCTACATTATGCCTACAAAGATATGGAAATTATTTGATTATAATGCTGCAATGCTGTAGATCAAATGGGAGAAAAGTGGAAACAAAAATTAAAAATGTTGTTACTAATCAAGTATCTATTTCTGGAAGAACTTTTGCAACAGTTGCTATTGTTTTCCATGCTGGAAGTACTACTACAAGTGGACATTATACAGTTTATTTAAAGTGTAATAATGGTTGGAGTCACTGTAACGATACACACTTGACAATGAAACCGAGTTTGCCTTATGAATTACCCAACTCATACTTGATATTTCTGAAACAAATATTTTAGATACATCATTCGGTTTCATGGGAAGGTGTAAAGATATTGTAAGGAATTCATACAGGATGCTTTCGAAGCGAAATTTTTGATACATTATCTGATGTATTGGGAAAATGTACACAGAAACTACGAAGTAAAAGTAAGATTTGAAGATTTGAAGTAGTATTGGATGTGTTATTTTTGTTGATTTTGTATTATATTTGCGGGAATTAGGGATTCGTTTTTTTAACAATCTAGTTGATTGTTTTTTACCTGCTGTTTATGATGAAATTACACTGACATCACTGTGAATAGTGAAGTTAAGTAGTAGCTGGTGACAGCAAAAAAAGGGAGAAAAATTGTTATCTGAATGTTACATTGTTTTGTATTATTTAAAAACTCTTTGTTTTTTTGTCTTTGAGCGGTGACCGCTCAGCCCTCCACAGGGCTTGGTCGCCCCACTCACTGCTGGTGCTCCTGCCTGCCTTTGCCGCCTCCTGCCTGCAGATTCCTTCGCTCGCTGCCCGCTGCTCCTGGGAATTTCCCGCTGCTCCTGGGAATTTCCCGCTGCCCGCTGCTTCTTGGAATTTCCTGCCACTGCCTCCCTGCGGCCCCGCCCCCCTGTGATTCCATTCGCCGCCCCGCTCCCGCCACCCAGCTGCTCCTTCCTCCCGGCTCCTTACTTATGACGCCCCCAGAGAGACCGCGCAGCGGACGCGCGCAGCGGGAGCGCCGATTGAGCGCCAAAGGTAAGCCCGTCTGCGCCCGTCCGCGCCTGGCCCGCACCCAGCGCCAGGACCCCTGGCCCTCCCCGCCGAGGCAAGACGACCCGACTGACCTACGACACCGCCACTCTCAACGCACTCAATGCCGGCCGGACCCACGCCTGCTGCCGAGCCACCCCGAGACGCACCCACGGACCCTCCACCTGCTGCACCTGCAAGTTCACCTGCCTCCGAACCTGCCCCACACCCGCCACGACAAATACCAGCAGCAACCACCTCAAGTGCATCCTGATCAATACCCGCTCCGTCCACAGACACGCCGTGGAACTCTGGAACCTCCTCGACGCTACATCACCGGACGTCGCCTTCCTCACGGAAACCTGGATGAACGCCTCCTCTGCACCCGACATCGCAATCGCCATCCCGGACGGGTACAAGATCATCAGGAGGGACCGCATCAACCAGACCGGAGGTGGCATCGCCATCGTCCACAGGAACACCATCCGCATCACGACCGACGCCAATGACTCCTTCGCCACAGCCGAACATCTCCACTTCCAGATTCACACCGACCCTAAGACGACCCTCAGAGGCACCCTCGTCTACAAACCCCCGGGACCACGCACACAATTCAGCGAAGACATCACAGACTTCATCAGCCCGCACGCCCTCCCCTCCACTGACTACATCCTCCTCGGGGACCTCAACTTCCACCTGGAGAACAACAAGGACCGCAACACCACCGCCCTGCTGGAAAACCTCGCCAACCTCGGACTCAAGCAACTGGTCAACACCCCCACCCACTACGCCGGCCACACGCTTGATCCCGTCTTCTCTTCCAGCAAGTACATCACCTTCAGCCACGCCACCGGACTCCACTGGACCGACCACAGCTGCGTCCACTTCAGCTTCAAAAGATCCACGACCCACCACCACCCGCAACAGGTACCTCACAGGAATTGGAGCAAGATCACCGCAGACCAGCTCACCACCTCCCTCAGCCAGAGCCCACCCGCCAACACAACGGACCCCAATGAAGCAGCCCGCAACTTCACACAGTGGCTGACCACCTGCGCCGACGACCTCGCGCCACTAAAGAACCCTCCCAGCAGACCCAGAAGCAAGAAGGCATCCTGGTTCACCGACGACCTCAAGGACTCCAAGAAGACCTGCCGCACCCTCGAGAAAGCCTGGCTCCTCGACCGGACCACCGACAACATGACCGCCCTCAAACACGCTACCCGCAAGCACCACCAGCTCATCCGCACCACCAAGAAGAAATCCCTGAAGGAACGACTGGACAACAACGCCCATGACAGCAAAGAGCTCTTCACTATCGTCAAGGAGTTCTCCAACCCCAGCACCGGCACCAACGACATCACTCCGTCACAAGACCTCTGCGACTCCCTCGCCTTGTTCTTCCACCGCAAGATCGCCGACATCCACAACAGCTTCGGCGCCCCACCCACGCACCCAACCGTCGAACCAACGCCCCCCACCGCCACCCTTCGCACCTGGACCACGGTGACCACCGAAGACACAGCCCGCACGATGAACACCATCCACTCCGGATCACCGACCGACCCCTGCCCACACCACGTCTTCAACAAGGCCGACTCCACCATCGCACCCCAACTCCGGAACATCATCAACGCCTCCTTCAACACCGCCACCTTTCCGGAGAGCTGGAAGCATGCCGAGATCAGCGCCCTCCTGAAGAAACCTACAGCGGACCCCACAGATCTCAAAAACTTCCGCCCCATCTCGCTCCTCCCTTTTCCTGCTAAAGTCATCGAGAAGATCATCAACAGACAGCTGACCGCCTTCCTCGAGACGAACGGATCCCTCGACCCCTCGCAGTCCGGCTTCAGAGCCAACCACAGCACCGAGACCGCCCTCATCGCAGCCACCGACGACATCCGGACCCTGCTCGGCAAGGGGGAAACAGTGGCCCTCATCCTCCTGGACCTCTCCGCTGCGTTCGAGACGGTCTTCCACCGCACCCTAGTCCAGCGCCTCAGCAACATCGGTATCCAAGAGAAGGTACTGGAGTGGATCATCTCGTTCCTCGCCGGAAGAACACAAAGAGTCCGCCTTCCCCCGTTTCGCTCCAAGGCCACCGAAGTCATCTGCGGCGTCCCGCAAGGATCTTCACTCAGCCCCACCCTCTTCAACATCTACATGAAACCTCTCACAGCCATCGCACGCCAGCACAACTTCAACATCATCTCTTACGCCGACAACACCCAGCTGATCCTCTCCCTCACCAGAGACCCCGACACCGCCAGAACCTGCCTACACGAAGGGATGAAAGACGTCGCCGAGTGGATGAAGAACAGCCGCCTGAAACTGAACTCGGACAAGACGGAAGTCCTCATCCTGGGATCTTCGCCCTCCGCCTGGGACGACTCCTGGTGGCCCCCAGCCCTGGGCACCGCACCCAAGCCAACCGACCACGCACGCAACCTGGGCTTCATCCTGGACCCCTCCCTCTCGATGACCAGACAGGTCAACGCCGTCTCCTCATCGTGCTTCAACACCCTGCGTATGCTTCGCAAGATCTTCCGCTGGATCCCGACCGAGACCAGGAAGACTGTCACCCAGGCATTCGTCACCAGCCGACTGGACTACGGAAACGCCCTCTACGCCGGAACCACAGCCAAGCTACAGAAAAGACTCCAGCGCATCCAGAACGCCTCCGCCCGACTCATCCTGGATGTCCCCCGACGCAGCCACATCTCCAGCCACCTGAGGAACCTGCACTGGCTCCCCGTCGACAAGAGGATCACGTTCCGGCTCCTCACCCACGCACACAAGTCTCTCCACGACCTGGGCCCCAAGTACCTCAACGACCGCCTAACCTTCTACACGCCCACCCGCCAGATACGGTCCACCAGCCTCGCCCTCGCAGCCGTACCACGCATCCGAAGAGCCACCGCCGGAGGAAGATCCTTCTCTTACCTGGCTGCCAAGACTTGGAACTCCCTCCCCATCCACCTTCGGCTGACCCAGGACCATCTCGCCTTCAGGAAACAACTCAAGACCTGGCTGTTCGAGCAGTAGCATACCCCTCCCCCCAAGCGCCTTGAGACCCTCCCGGGTGAGTAGTGCGCTATACAAATGGCATGATTGATTGATTTGTAATTTGTGAAATGTTACATTACATAGCACTTTTGCAGTGTATTTTATGTAGTTAAAAAGTTAGAAAAAACAGTACTAATGACAAATACACAATAGTAGTTCGATATTTAAAAAACCTTAGAAATTCACTGTAAAAACCATAGGTTTCACAGATGTTATAGTTAGGAATTAGCATTTAAAAAACCTTAGAAATTCAATAAAAAACATAGGTTTCAGGGACGGTATAGTTAGTTGGACATTTGACTCATATAAAACTGTCTGTTATAGTTAGTTGAGATAACCATAACTCATGCACCCACAATGCACTGCTGATGATGTCACATATTACATCCCTCATGACATGGTCAGTGACATCACTGATGACATCACTGATGACATCTCAAATGACATCACTCATGACATCACTCATGACATCGTCCAGTGACTGTGTGTTTCTATAAAATGTAAATATGTTTTATATATATTTGCCAAGGTGTATTGAAGAATGAATGCATTTAAAAGTGCCTAAAGAAATAATTTCATAGGTGCGTGACTGACTGTATAAGTGAGTGATTGAACATGTCTTGCTGAATGCATGGGTTAGTGACTTAACTGTGCGAAAGTCAGTATTAGTCTCTCCATTGGTGTGTAAGCAACTGCATGGGTTGCTAAATAGCTACATGAGTGTCTATATAGGTTATTGATTCGTTGTCTGACTATCTATTTGGGTCCCTGAGTGTCTGTGCGTGAGTTACAGTTAGCTCAACCAACTATAACAGGTGAATTTCTCTGGTTTTATATGAGTCAAATGTCCAACTAACTGTAACGTCCCTGAAACCTATGTTTTTTTCAGTGAATATATTGCCTACTGGCGGTTTCCATAGGAAAAGCATTTTTTGACTTGCCTATAACTTTGGCGTCGTATGACCAATCTTCATGACATTTTCCCCAAAAAAGTGTCAAGGTAGGTTTTGGTTGCCATGGTAGGTTTGGGGGTGATTCATGCAGTGGGGGCTGAGAATTTGGGGCGTGTAATAAAGGTGCGTTTGTAATGTTAATGCCCATAGGAACCGTTAGGTATAATTAGAAACAATGTCCTGATTGGTTATAATGTATAGGCAGTTACTTGTGCATGCATACAGCATTACTCAGAAAGGAAAGAAGGAGAATCCACATTCATTTGAAGCAAGATAGTTAATCATCTTTATATCACATAAATAATGGTCGAAAAGTTATACAGTTAAGTACAGCACTGCATAAATAAATTGAAGACAACCACAAAAAACTTGGTGCTTAAAAGTGATAGTGATGAAGGTGGCGACGCAAGTGAAAGGTGAACAGCAAAAACGGCGCACTGTGTTGAAGTGCAAATTATTTACAGTGGGTGGCTCGAGAGTAAGTGACAGCGTGATATCACAGTACATAAGATTTTTCAATTGTTTGTTGAGTCACAGGAAAGGAGTACGCCTATGAATGCGCTGTTAGGTCGACGGCGTTTCGATCCGTGTAAATGTGGATCGTCATCAGGACGGGGTTGTCTAAGTTGGGGCGTGCTCTAAACAATAGGGAGAGAGAGAGAGGTCAGGGAGGGAGCGCGGTAGGAGTGGGAATTAATTTGGTTCAGTTTGGTTATCTAGGTACCTTGTTCTAATTCCGAGCATATAGCGGGCCCATATTTAATTGCAGTGTCCCGTACGTCAGGCGGGGTCACCTAGGAAGTCATCTGGTTCACCAGGGGCTGGTGACTCAGGAACAGCTTGAGTGCACTGTCAGAGAGGGGAGGTAGAAAGGGAAGGGTTAAAAATCCCTGGAAGGGTTAACCAGCTGAGGATAAGGCCGTAAAAAACGGCTCTAGAGAATTGGTCTGGGGAGAACCAGAGTAGAGGTACTCTGACCACATGTTTGAGAAATGGGGGTGTTAGTGGTACAAGTTATGTGTCCAAAACAGATTTTCTTAATCGCACAAAATATTCGTGCTGACGATGCAACCTCCAGCGCGGTCCCCATGTACCATCGCAGGGACGTCGTGACTATCGACATCCTCACGAATATTGGTGGAAAAAGAATCAATTATATAGTTATAATTTTTTTATGTGATGGTGTAAATTAAATTCCCGCTTTTACTTTCTGTTTCACAATGTAACCATGGGTTTCGCAATGACAAACGTCTTGACGATCTCCGACCTCACCGCGAAAATGCAAAATAGGTTTTAGAGATGGTTGTTCTAGAAATACACGAGAAAAGCATGAGTTTGAAACGTACAGTAATAAATCCCTAGTGTGTAAAATACTGTAATATGTGTGCACATATGTGTTTTCAATTAATGGAGAAGGCACGATCGCAAAATCCCAAATAACCGCGAGAACGGAAAATAGGTCTGATAGATGTTTTTTAAGAAACTTAGTACAAAAATATGAGTTTAAACATGCTTTGAAAAAAGTATGTATGTAGTAATATGTGTATTAAAATGTTCAGAATGGATTTTTTGACATATTACTTTTTGAATGTGTTGGTGGTCCTTAAATGTCTGCTTTTGTTTTCCGTTTACGCAACGTATTTGTTATGATTGCGATGTTGTCACATAGATTGTCAAAAACAAAAATGAAAAACCTTTAGAAAAAAATCCACAATATTTCAGGTACTAGGTTGGCTCTTACAAGAACTGCTGTTTTGGTTGTGTGTATATTGCTGCTACACATAAGAGTTTCAGGTTACTTAGAAACACCTGTTGCCTTCATCTATAAAGTGCACTTCATCATGTGAAAACGCCGATTGTTGTTATAGATAGATCCCATACGATGGTCTATTAGGAATGCAGAAACAGTTTTATTAGCATGTTTCCTGGCTTTGCCAATCTGTGACAGAATTGATTTGACCGTACCATTTCTGCCTTTGGCTATAATAGAGTACACCAAGACAGTATGAGGGAAAAGCGACATCAGTTCTGCAATGGTCTCTTTCATTGATGTAATTTGAGATGCCATCAGCCATGAGTGATGTCAGTGACCATGTCTTGAGTGATGTAATATGTGAGCTCATAAGCAGTCCATTGCGGGGCGCTAGTTATAGCTAGCTCAGCTAACTATAACTTATGAATTTCTCTGGTTTTGTATGAGTGAAATGTCAGCCTAGCTATAACAGCCCTGTAACCTTTGGTTTTTCAGTCAATATATTGATATATATATAGCTAGCTATATATGTATGTATATATATATAGAATATATATATATGTGTGTGTGTGTGTGTGTGTGGCTGTTCTTCCAGGTCCAGGGAAACATGCAAGCGGAGTTACTTTGATATGTGATGCTGAGACGGCTTCCTGAGCTTTTTCACGACCCCCCTCTCTTTCAAGCGCCAAGCAGCCGGAAGTCAAGTTCAACGGAGAGTCAAAAGCAGAAGCACTTTCTGGGAGGAAAAGCCACAGCAGCCCCCTGACAGCATCAGTCTCCACAGAGTATGTAGCGGCGAAGCCCGAGTAGGAGAACGCGAGAGGCGCTAGCAAAACCAAGGTAGGAGTGTTGCAAATGTCAGGTTGAGAGGTGTTCTAAGTAGGAGTGGTAATGCAGTGGGACACACTCTTATGCTGTTTAAATTTGATACTCCACAAGCATGTTCGCCGACGGGCTGCAGGATCGAGAGGCGTCAGCAGACAAAATGGATAGCAATTTCCCCTCTGTGGATTTGTTGGCATAAACATCTAACAGTACGTCTAAAGGAGGAACAATAAACATCAGGGACACTTTCAGAAAACTAGAGAAACTTATGAAACATGAGAAAGCCAAATGGTGAGAGCACAAATGAAACTTATGAAACACGAGAAACACGAGAAATCCAAATGGTGGGAGTACAAACCCCTACAAAAGTACTTGGAAATGGGCAGTATCCTGAGGAGGTTAAGAATAATGATTGCTCCAGGTTTTGAAAATCCCAACCCAAATATGTTAATGGGCGGAATGTAACCTTGAATCATCCAGGAAACTAGTGCAAATCTTAGTTAAATATGCTGAGACAGCCCAAATTGAACTCCAAAAACAAACAGATGAGTTGAATAAAGAAATAAACAAAATGGAATCAATGGACATATGAACTAGATATCGAAAAGAGATGAATATTAGATTCCTATGGAAGAGGAGATTATCAAAATTAGAAAAGCGTACAAATTCCAGCGTGGCAAGGCTGATAATGAAAATGGGCAATTGTTTACATTTTCAAAAATGATGATGCTCTTAAATCATTAAAAAAGGTTGCCAAACATGATAATAGACAAGGAGTTAGCGCTAGCTCAGGAGTGCTAGATGCTACATCAGCATCAGATTTATGCTCCGCTTTGGAAAGCGAGTCAGATTCCGAAACAAACAGGTCATTGGTTGGGCATCCTTTGCAGAAACTCTCCTTGGCAGAAGAGCTTGATTTTTTACAACAGGACAGACGTCAAACATTACGTCCAAGAACTCAAAATGCCAGACCAAACAAAGGAGAAATCAAAGGCGGCGGGAAATAAGAAAGCTATGTCGGAAACGAAAAAAAATAACAAACAGACAGCAGGCAGCTGGAGGCGCAAGTAAATCCAGCGCCAAATGATGCTAAACCAATAATCAACTTATCACAAACAACTTTACATCAAGCAGAAGCCCAATTGCTTACATTGAGGTGTCGATTCCAATGTCGGACGGACCTGAGTCCATCCGACATTGGTCAGGAACCGTGACGACCTACTCACTGTCGTCACCCTGCAAGTACGATCGTATCCCACACAATGCCTGCATTGTGCAAAGGAGGGGTGCCGTCCATCCCTGCACCCTGTGGTCGGCACCTCAGGGTGCCTGCCACCGGGTGCAGGGATGTACACAGGGGCACCATAGGTGCACCCAGGCTGCCATTCGGTGGCCTTGCACTTTTGGGGCCATACTGGGGGCCCCCAGATACAGTTTCCGACTGCTTTTTCATGCCGGAAAGACCAACACGAAAAGGCAGTGAGAATCTGCCATTGTACTCCCTCGATCGTAAAGAGGCGGCCGGGGGAGTACTGAAGGATTTCCAAACGACGGACAGGCTCTCCGAGCCTGTTGTCAGCCATCCGGAAATCTGAGTCGGATTCCTTTCCGACCGAGCCCTTCGGAATGGCTCGGTCAGAAAGGAATCCAGCCGGCACATTTCAATGCGGGTGGAAGGGCTCAGAGCCCTTCCGACCTGAATCGGAATCGGCCACTTAGTCTGTCGTTTTGGCCAGAAAGCAACTTTAACTACTCACAGACAAGGCTGGATGTTTACAAATTTGTTCAAAAATTAAAACCTAAAAAGTATCATTGTCTACGTAATGCTAGTGACAACAGCAAAGACCTTCCCCATGATACTCCTTCCCCAAGTCCCTGCAACCTGTTAACTTCAGACGTACCGCAGGAATTACAAAATGAGAATTCTGTGTCATCCAGTGAAGTCTCTACACATTCCATAATAATTCAACAACAGCTGAACACATTTGGGACGGCTTGCACAACTTTCAAACCAAAATCCATCTTCCACCCAATTATGCCATGCGACTCTATTGAAATGTATATAAAAGATATAACAACCAGGACTGCAAATATTGTCAACTGGTGGAAAAATGACAAAGCAAAAATCAAATCAATATTCGAAATTCCGATAAGGGGGCAGCATTGTAATATGGCCCAAATCGGACTATATGGAGGAAGCCCTCAAAAAAATAAATGATCGAGATTGCTACAAGAGAAGCAATACCCAAACAACTCGAGCTACATACAATTAATTTTATTCCAAACTGTTAGCATGGAAAACTGCAGATCTTCTGAGTTCTGATGAATACAAATATCTTAAGAACGATTTTCCAGTCATGCCAGTAATCTACTTATCGTGAAGATTCATAAAAATCCTACCAAACAACCAGGTAGGCCAATTATTTCTGCACGCAAGCGTCTATTGGACAATACATGCCAATATATCAACCACTTTCTACAGGAACACATTCGAAAACTACCATCATATATTCAAGGCACTAGCGACTTTCTCAGACACAGCTATAACTTTCCATGGCAAGAAGACTACCTATTAATGACATTGGACATCACAATGCTCTACACGAGCATCAACCACAAAGATGGCATCAGAGCTCTGAAACATTTTTGGGGCAGTAGACCAATATGGTTATTTCATCAAAGCAAGATGTTGGTCAATATGATGTTATTCTGCTTGAAGAACAATCTCTTTATGTTCCAGAATCAGGTTTTCCAGCAGGTCCGGGGGGTTGCCATGGGGTCCAGTTTTTCTTCCAGGTAAGAGTGTCTTCACTTAGGCTGGTGGGAGGAACTGGTCCTCATGGCAAACTACAGGGAGATGTTGGATACACATGTTATTATATGGCTGAGATATGTAGACGATCTATTTGTCATATGGCCAGGATCAAGAGAGAGTGTGTTCAAGTTTGAGTCTGAAATTAATGTTAATGATATCAATCTTAACTATACAGCGACAGTAAGTGCAGAATCGGTCAATTGTTTTGATGTATATGTTTACATTGCCAACAAGAGGATAGAAACCAAGTTACATCGAAAGGAGACGGTTGGTAACACTGTACTCCATGCTACCAACTTTCATTCAGGTCACTTGATTTATAGCCTTCTCTACGGTGAAATGCTCAGACTTAAGAGAATTTGCAGCAATGATTTAGATGTCAAAACAGCTCAAAGAGCAGCAAAGCAAGGTTTCTGGCATGGGGATACTCAGAACAAGGGATAGATTCAGCAATCCGAAAATCACAAATCACAAGTAGATCTGATCTGTTGTTTGCAATTAGGTGCAGGGCGACATTCCCAAAATAATGCAGAAACAAAACAGAAAGGAGAACAAGAAACTAGGTCTATTTTTTACCTATAATAAGCAAGAACGCCAGCTGAGAAACATTGTCAGAAAGAACTGGCTACTTATTTTGAGTGACCCTGTTATTGGTCCTTTTCTGCCCAAAACACCCTCCATAACTTTTAGGAAAGCCACTTCCATGAGTAATGCTTGAGTCAAAAGCAGTCCAGAAGATTCGGAAGTGAGTACTTGGCTGACACAGAGAAAGGGGTTTTTCAGATGCAATACCTGTCAAGCCTGTACATTTGGGGAAACAAAACAACATATTTAACCCTATTTCAAGATAGTCCCAATAGAATCAAGAAGTTTCTTACCTGTAAAATGGATTTTGTGGTCTATGTTTTGGAGTGTTTGTGTAGACTGCGCTATGTGGGCACCAATCTGTAAGCCCACAAGCGGATACTCCAACACAGATGGGCAATTACAAATTCTGACCCAACATACCCTGTTGCTCATCATTTCAAAGAAATACATGACAACAACTTAGAACATTTCAAATACCATCTGCTGGACACAATTTCAAGTTCAAGGCTAGGAGGCAACAGTGAGGCTACCTTAAGAAAATTGGAAACCAGATACATCATTGAGCTTGACACGAAGGCTCCTCATGGGATTAATTTAGTGAGGATCTTTTCACTTGCCTGTAACATCAAAGTAGGACTCATTGGCTGCATATATAGTTTTCTGAATCTAGTATTGATACTCAAAATGACATTCCTGTAGTAAAACTCTGAGGTATTTTCTCTTCTCTTAATGTCTAATTGAACGTAAATCTTGATTTATTGCACATCCTTAGATTTGTCTAACTACAGCTAGGGGATGTCATTAGGTAATAAGGATATTTACATCCTGAAATCAAATACTTTCTGCTGCTACCTTTTGCACTTTAACACTTTATAAAGATTTATTATTAAAAAAAAAGGTTTAATTCATGTGCACGTTGCACTGTAGCACTTTAAATAGACTGCAACAGTAGTGACACATTAGCACTAGGCCCATACGGGCTTCAGTATATAGAGAGGGCCTTATTAATTGGAAGTAATGATATCATAAGGCAGTCATGAATCATAACATTTGATATGCCTGTTCAAAAATGTAAGTGGTGGTCATTAGACCGATGTTCTTAATGTACATACATTGGTGAAACAGTTCATCAGTTATATGCCTAGAAGCCTATATTCATATTTATGTATTTATACCATGAATATTATTTTTGACTGCTTATTCATAAACAGCACTTTAAATAAATTTTTATTATGTATTTTAACATGATCGAAATGAATCAATAGATTGATATAATTGTTTACTTAGCTGCAAGTCTACACTTTTAAAAGTAAACGGTTAAGCACAATTAATCTCTTTCAAATGTCCATGGCAGAGCAGAAGTCAAGTTTTTAGTGTTCATAGCAAATTTCACACACTTTAAATATTGTGTTTCTTACCACCAGCTGCGTCATGTGATCAAGGACTGTTCACACCAAAATGCGTCATGGAGGATCGTTGCAAATAAACTGACAGCACTAGTGAATTGGAGTCTGTGTCCGTTCTTCCAGGTCTAGGGAAACATGTGACATACATACAAACATATATAATGTTACCTAGAGTAAGTAGTTATAGTTAGGACTTTGGGGAATATTATCAAGCCGGGCGTTAAAATTATCGCCGTTTTAGCGGCAGAAAACTGCGCTAAAGCGGCGATAATGGGCTTGAATATATGCCCTGGAGACTTCCAATAGAAGCCCATGTTCACATCAGAACATGGTTTTCTATTGAAATTCACAAGGCCATATTATCAAGCCCATTATCGCCGCATATTCCCCGGGGCAAAGTAAATTGAAGGAGGGCGAGGGGGGTGGTCAGGTGGCCCTTTTTCTGGCTCTTGCCATATTCAGCACCGGGGACCACCACCTCCACAGGGCAGGCCCTACAAAAACAAAGGAGGGGGATGCGCGACACCCCCCCCCCCTCAGGCCATTAATGACCCTGGGGACCGCTGCCCCCCAGGGCTGGGTTCCTATGTCCCAGGGTGCCCACCCCTGGGACACAGCTGTTTGGTCTCACTTGGTGGGAGCATTGACAGCTCCCACCAAGCGCGAGCAAAGAGTAAGTCCACTCCCAGCAGGCAGGAGCAATAAAAACTGCTACCGTCTGCTGGGAGCAGACTTTTCCTCTGTTTTCCTGACCGATTGCAAGCGGGCAGGAAAACAGATGAAAAAATTGCTCCTGCCTGCAGGGAGCAGCATTTTTGACTGCTCCCTACGTGCAGGTGCAATGTCATTCCCACTGGTGGAGGGGAGCCATCAGAGACAGTGGAGGCATTGAGGCTTACTCTGCAGTCCCCAACATAGCATAGTGGGAGCCCCAGGTGGGCTCTGGGACACCTAGGAGCAAGAGCCTGTTGAATGGGGTCCCTGGGACCAAATCAGCCCATGGAGTGGAGCTGCAGGGCCCCCCTTCCCCATTAATACTTGATGGGCTCCAGGGGGATGCATTCCCCAGGTCCGTAATCTGTTCAGGGAGTGGGAGCCCTCTTCCCCCATTAATTCTTGGCTGGATCCCAGGGCCAAACTTGATTTGGAGAGGGATGCCATGTGACGCCCCTCTCCTTCTATAAAGGACTTCCTGGACTTGGTGAAGGCAAAGCAAGTGTGTTTTCTCAGCAGTTACGCATTGAAAGACGATCTAAAATGCTTTGTGGAAGGTGAATGCATCGTTGATCTATTGGAGCAAAATCTGTAGTGACTGTGATGAGTGGGTTCTTTCTTGTCCTTTAAATTATTATGAGGAAGTGGTGGCTGGAGACATTTGAAAGTGGTGCTGCCTAAAAGTTGTGCCTGAGTGCACTATGGCAAGCGACCGTGCCTGACCAGCATGAAGGGGGTTCGTTGGCGATTCTCCCCCCACGTGAAAACTTTGAAAAAAGAGTTGGAAATAGTGCATTTTCAAGGAAATTTGAGAAATCAAGAGGGTTAATAAAGCAATTATAAAAGTGTAGTTATAACATCAATAAAGAGATTTCATATGATAATAACGTAGGTAGCTGCTTATTCAGTATAACCACAGAACTTCATTGGCAGAAATAAACTCTCTTCTGTTGCCAGGCAAAACAGTACTGGTCCCACACAAGCTTTCTTGGATGCCTTAACCCATTAGTTTTCACCTCAGTGCTAACCCCGGCCAGAACCTAGATGATTTACAGCTCTGTGGAGTTTCAAGTTATTTCCTAGGCACACATATAAAGTCGCAAACACTCCAACCTTCCCCTTGAGGGAGAAACCATGCTGCAAAGTGCTGTCTCCCTCCTCTCAGCATCAGCGGCAACACTAGTCTCATGGCATCGATTTAAAAACAGCATTTCATTCAGTCAACAGATCCCTTTTCTGCACAACACTGACATTGCCATTTTGCATAACACAAATTAAACAAGGCAGATTAAATAAAATAGGTTATATGCATGTCAGATGCCCCGCAATGTGCAGTGGCTGTTGAACTATCTCAGCCCACCTGTTGCGTTATATACTCAGTAAAAGGACAACTTTGAGTACAACTCACAACTCAGACTGGAATACTGCAAAAGCACACAATGGAAATAGTTTGGAGGGGACTCCGCAAAACTTAGATAAGAACTTATCTAAAAAACTCAGCCTGCTTGTTGTGTGTCTCACCCATGGTCCCTTCTTGGACTGCTTGAAAGCTGGTTACAGCGCCCACGCCAACCAGGTGGGTGAACAGTGGTGCAATACATTTAAGCTTAAATAAAGTAAACATCTGACCGATCAAGCATTCTATCACCTCTTAACTTTACTTAATATTGATAGCAAGATTTGCATGAGTGAGCTTTCATTGCTATCCAATTGATTTACAGAGCACCACTGCAAGTTAGGACGTTGTGTGTTGGCATTACATTCAGTAATAAAAGCTCATTACCACAAGATGGAATCTTTATTATTAAACATTTTTAATATCATGGCACACATACAGTAGTGCAACGCCCTATAAAGAAATTGTTGCTGCTACGAGTATTCAAATGTCCAAATCACTTGGAAGCTTGGCCCCTTTTGGCACCGACCATCTTAGTAGTGTGCAAAGATCTTGTCACACTTAGCAAGGATGATAGACATGATCTTAGCAATAATAGGCCCCCACCTGTGCATTGCTTAACAAGAGGCCCTCCACAGTGCATTTGTCTAAATATGTTTGTAAGTAGCTGCACAGCTACTTCAGTGCTTCTGTAAGGGACTACTATGAACATGTGACTGCAAAAACCTTTGAGTCAGCTGCAGGCATTAGTATTTTCTAGTAAGTGACTGAATGTATGTGTGCTTCTGTAGATGTCTGATTAGGTTTCAGAGAGTGTGTATGCTTTTGTGAACATATATATCAGTTGCTTTAGGGGAGCATACTCTATGCAGTGCTATGCATAGGGGCCTACAAGTGTTCAAGTAACTTATTCAACTCAGAAAGACATCTGTTAATCTCTTAAGCACAGAACAGCATCCTTTATGGCATATGTACAGAATTTCTTAGAAGTGTGTTATATGCACTAAAATGTGGGTTTAACACATCAGAAACACCGACAACTTGCCAAGTGAAGTTTGTAGTGACAGTACACAGACAGGGTCTGCACTAATAGTCATCACCCATGTTTGAAGGTCTATTTCTGTATGTGATTGAGAAGGTTGTGTCAGTACTTGCTTACATATCTCAGAGAGTGTAGGAGTACACCTCTATCAGTGCCATCAGATGTTTAAGTAAATGTGCTGGCATGTAACTGCTTGCTATATTACCTCTATGGCTGTCTACATGTGTATACAAGTGACTGCACAAATACTTCAGTGCCTGTGTTAGGCTATAGAGACCTGTGTAGGTGCCAATGCAACTACCTTTGAGTCTGCTGCATGCATAAATCGTTTCTGGTGAGTGCCTGAATGTATTAGGGCTTCTGTAGCTGTTTCTGTAACTGAAAGAACGGCTCTATGCTTTTGTGAACATCTTTGTCAATTGTTTTAGGGATGGCATCCTCTATGTAGAACTTAGCATAGAGGCCTGCAAGTGCAACTTATTCAACTCTAAAGGACATCTCTCAATCTCTTGAGCACAAACCAGGATACTTTATTGCATACCTACAGCATATCTTATAAGTGCATTATGTGCACTAAAATGTGGGTTTGATACTTGAGAAAGACCTATAACATGCCAAGTGAAGCTTGTAGTAAGAATATACAGACAGTGTCTGCTCTAGTAGTCATTACCCATGAATCATGAACTATTTCTCTGCATGGTTCAGAAGGTTGTGTCAGTAAGTAAGTAAATTCTTTATTGTTCAGTTAATTAAAACCATTGCAATATAAAGCATTCTGCGACATATAAAACAAAAACTTTTGGGGCTGTAATAAAGGAATAATAAATAGAAAAAGGGAAAGGGAAAGAGGTATATAAAAGCATAAAAACTATGTAGCAAAGGATCTATCACCAGGTTCAATAAACTCTTCCAGAGCACAAGTTTGTCTTACAAGCAGTATTCTTAAGTCTCAATGAGGGTCGAGTCTATGGCAGCGGGCCTCGTTTTTTCACAAAACTGTCCAGAAATTTTACTGATCTACAGATCAATTCGGGGTTTGCTGAGCATAGGATCTGGACTATCGCGAATCGGCAGGTGCGGACTTCTTCCTCGTTAAGTTTGTCCTTAAGCCAGAGCCGCCGACCCTGATACATGGCTGCACAGATTCAAACTATGTGTATCATGTCTTGTTTACCTGCACCGCAAAGGTCGCATTCCGTTGTGTCTTGTGGTCTCCATTTAGGTTGGTCTAGTCTTGAGGGCAGAATGCCCAGCCTTAAATGGAGGAATTTTCGATTGAGTATCAACGAGAATGCAGTATCTAGGTAGGGTGCTGGGGCAGGCCTTGTATACGATTTGATAGTCATCCAGGCATGGGTTCGGGTACTAAAGGTTATTTTATCGTTAAGGAACGAGTGTTTCTTAGCAATCCTTTTAACCACCTGGTTAAACGAAGGAACTGGCAGTTTTGTTTCCCACAATGTTACCAGCTCAGTTACCGCTAGTGAGAGCTTTAGGTACTTTGAGTACTCGGAGTTCGGGCTCGTCTGGATCGCTTCCCAAAGTGCACCGTTCATTTTATTCTCCTGTTTCCTCCAGACGGGGGTGAGTGTTTGATTTGTTCAAACGCTCCGTCCATCATCCCCTTTTGTATCGCTTTGTTCGCCCTAAGTGTGGCAGGGTATGCTCAGACGTGAGTCCCTTGTTCACTTGGCCACTGGATTCAAGATAGCCTGGCTGATGAGGATTATGAATCCGAAACCGGTCCCAGGATGCTTGTTCCGGTCCAGGGAAGACATGGCTTAGCAGTTCGGGCTGGACTGTTCCCATGAGGCACAGGGTCAGACTGATTTGCATGTAGCCATGTCTGAACTGGGGTGGCTGAGTGAACTAAAGAATGGTGATGGATTAAACCCAGATCAGTTGACTGGGGGTGAGTGTTTGATTTGTTCAAACGCTCCGTCCATCATCCCCTTTTGTATCGCTTTGTTCGCCCTAAGTGTGGCAGGGTATGCTCAGACGTGAGTCCCTTGTTCACTTGGCCACTGGATTCAAGATAGCCTGGCTGATGAGGATTATGAATCCGAAACCGGTCCCAGGATGCTTGTTTCCGGTCCAGGGAAGACATGGCTTGGCAGTTCGGGCTGGACTGTTCCCATGAGGCCCAGGGTCAGACTGATTTGCATATAGCCATATCTGAACTGGGGTGGCTGAGTGAACTAAAGAATGGTGATGGATTAAACCCAGATCAGTTGACTGGGGGTAAGTGTTTGATTTGTTCAAACGCTCCGTCCATCATCCCCTTTTGTATCGCTTTGTTCGCCCTAAGTGTGGCAGGGTATGCTCAGACGTGAGTCCCTTGTTCACTTGGCCACTGGATTCAAGATAGCCTGGCTGATGAGGATTATGAATCCGAAACCGGTCCCAGGATGCTTTTTTCCGGTCCAGGGAAGACATGGCTTGGCAGTTCGGGCTGGACTGTTCCCATGAGGCACAGGGTCAGACTGATTTGCATATAGCCATGTCTGAACTGGGGTGGCTGAGTGAACTAAAGAATGGTGATGGATTAAACCCAGATCAGTTGACTGGGGTTGAGTGTTTGATTTGTTCAAACGCTCCGTCCATCATCCCCTTTTGTATCGCTTTGTTCGCCCTAAGTGTGGCAGGGTATGCTCAGACATGAGTCCCTTGTTCACTTGGCCACTGGATTCAAGATAGCCTGGCTGATGAGGATTATGAATCCGAAACCGGTCCCAGGATGTTTGTTTCCGGTCCAGGGAAGACATGGCTTGGCAGTTCGGGCTGGACTGTTCCCATGAGGCACAGGGTCAGACTGATTTGCATATAGCCATGTCTGAACTGGGGTGGCTGAGTGAACTAAAGAATGGTGATGGATTAAACCCAGATCAGTTGACTGGGGGTGAGTGTTTGATTTGTTCAAACGCTCCGTCCATCATCCCCTTTTGTATCGCTTTGTTCGCCCTAAGTGTGGCAGGGTATGCTCAGACGTGAGTCCCTTGTTCACTTGGCCACTGGATTCAAGATAGCCTGGCTGATGAGGATTATGAATCCGAAACCGGTCCCAGGATGCTTGTTTCCGGTCCAGGGAAGACATGGCTTGGCAGTTCGGGCTGGACTGTTCCCATGAGGCACAGGGTCAGACTGATGTGCATATAGCAATGTCTGAACTGGGGTGGCTGAGTGAACTAAAGAATGGTGATGGATTAAACCCAGATCAGTTGACTGGGGGTGAGTGTTTGATTTGTTCAAACGCTCCGTCCATCATCCCCTTTTGTATCGCTTTGTTCACCCTAAGTGTGGCAGGGTATGCTCAGACGTGAGTCCCTTGTTCACTTGGCCACTGGATTCAAGATAGCCTGGCTGATGAGGATTATGAATCCGAAACCGGTCCCAGGATGCTTGTTTCCGGTCCAGGGAAGACATGGCTTGGCAGTTCGGGCTGGACTGTTCCCATGAGGCACAGGGTCAGACTGATTTGCATATAGCCATGTCTGAACTGGGGTGGCTGAGTGAACTAAAGAATGGTGATGGATTAAACCCTGATCAGTTGACTGGGGGTGAGTGTTTGATTTGTTCAAATGCTCCGTCCATCATCCCCTTTTGTATCGCTTTGTTCGCCCTAAGTGTGGCAGGGTATGCTCAGACGTGAGTCCCTTGTTCACTTGACCACTGGATTCAAGATAGCCTGGATGATGAGGATTATGAATCCGAAACCGGTCCCAGGATGCTTGTTTCCGGTCCAGGGAAGACATGGCTTGGCAGTTCGGGCTGGACTGTTCCCATGAGGCACAGGGTCAGACTGATTTGCAAATAGCCATGTCTGAACTGGGGTGGCTGAGTGAAATAAAGAATGGTGATGGATTAAACCCAGATCAGTTGACTGGGGGTGAGTGTTTGATTTGTTCAAACGCTCCGTCCATCATCCCCTTTTGTATCGCTTTGTTCGCCCTAAGTGTGGCAGGGTATGCTCAGACGTGAGTCCCTTGTTCACTTGGCCACTGGATTCAAGATAGCCTGGCTGATGAGGATTATGAATCCGAAACCGGTCCCAGGATGCTTGTTTCCGGTCCAGGGAAGACATGGCGTGGCAGTTCGGGCTGGACTGTTCCCATGAGGCACAGGGTCAGACTGATTTGCATATAGCCATGTCTGAACTGGGGTGGCCGAGTGAACTAAAGAATGGTGATGGATTAAACCCAGATCAGTTGACTGGGGGTGAATGTTTGATTTGTTTAAACGCTCCGTCCATCATCCCCTTTTGTATCGCTTTGTTCGCCCTAAGTGTGGCAGTGTATGCTCAGACGTGAGTCCCTTGTTCACTTGGCCACTGGATTCAAGATAGCCTGGCTGATGAGGATTATGAATCCGAAACTGGTCCCAGGATGCTTGTTTCCGGTCCAGGGAAGACATGGCTTGGCAGTTCGGGCTGGACTGCTCCCATGAGGCACAGGGTCAGACTGATTTGCATATAGCCATGTCTGAACTGGGGTGGCTGAGTGAACTAAAGAATGGTGATGGATTAAACCCAGATCAGTTGACTGGGGGTGAGTGTTTGATTTGTTCAAACGCTCCGTCCATCATCCCCTTTTGTATCGCTTTGTTCGCCCTAAGTGTGGCAGGGTATGCTCAGACGTGAGTCCCTTGTTCACTTGGCCACTGGATTCAAGATAGCCTGGCTGATGAGGATTATGAATCCGAAACCGGTCCCAGGATGCTTGTTTCCGGTCCAGGGAAGACATGGCTTGGCAGTTCGGGCTGGACTGTTCCCATGAGGCACAGTGTCAGACTGATTTGCATATAGCCATGTCTGAACTGGGGTGGCTGAGTGAACTAAAGAATGGTGATGGATTAAACCCAGATCAGTTGACTGGGGGTGAGTGTTTGATTTGTTCAAACGCTCCGTCCATCATCCCCTTTTGTATCGCTTTGTTCGCCCTAAGTGTGGCAGGGTATGCTCAGACGTGAGTCCCTTGTTCACTTGGCCACTGGATTCAAGATAGCCTGGCTGATGAGGATTATGAATCCGAAACAAACCGGTCCCAGGATGCTTGTTTCCGGTCCAGGGAAGACATGGCTTGGCAGTTCGGGCTGGACTGTTCCCATGAGGCACAGGGTCAGACTGATTTGCATATAGCCATGTCTGAACTGGGGTGGCTGAGTGAACTAAAGAATGGTGATGGATTAAACCCAGATCAGTTGACTGGGGGTGAGTGTTTGATTTGTTCAAACGCTCCGTCCATCATCCCCTTTTGTATCGCTTTGTTCGCCCTAAGTGTGGCAGGGTATGCTCAGACGTGAGTCCCTTGTTCACTTGGCCACTGGATTCAAGATAGCCTGGCTGATGAGGATTATGAATCCGAAACCGGTCCCAGGATGCTTGTTTCCGGTCCAGGGAAGACATGGCTTGGCAGTTCGGGCTGGACTGTTCCCATGAGGCACAGTGTCAGACTGATTTGCATATAGCCATGTCTGAACTGGGGTGGCTGAGTGAACTAAAGAATGGTGATGGATTAAACCCAGATCAGTTGACTGGGGGTGAGTGTTTGATTTGTTCAAACGCTCCGTCCATCATCCCCTTTTGTATCGCTTTGTTCGCCCTAAGTGTGGCAGGGTATGCTCAGACGTGAGTCCCTTGTTCACTTGGCCACTGGATTCAAGATAGCCTGGCTGATGAGGATTATGAATCCGAAACAAACCGGTCCCAGGATGCTTGTTTCCGGTCCAGGGAAGACATGGCTTGGCAGTTCGGGCTGGACTGTTCCCATGAGGCACAGGGTCAGACTGATTTGCATATAGCCATGTCTGAACTGGGGTGGCTGAGTGAACTAAAGAATGGTGATGGATTAAACCCAGATCAGTTGACTGGGGGTGAGTGTTTGATTTGTTCAAACGCTCCGTCCATCATCCCCTTTTGTATCGCTTTGTTCGCCCTAAGTGTGGCAGGGTATGCTCAGACGTGAGTCCCTTGTTCACTTGGAAACTGGATTCAAGATAGCCTGGCTGATGAGGATTATGAATCCGAAACCGGTCCCAGGATGCTTGCTTCCGGTCCAGGGAAGACATGGCTTGGCAGTTCAGGCTGGAGTGTTCCCATGAGGCACAGGGTCAGACTGATTTGCATATAGCCATGTCTGAACTGGGGTGGCTGAGTGAACTAAAGAATGGTGATGGATTAAACCCAGATCAGTTGACTGGGGGTGAGTGTTTGATTTGTTCAAACGCTCCGTCCATCATCCCCTTTTGTATCGCTTTGTTCGCCCTAAGTGTGGCAGGGTATGCTCAGATTTGAGTCCCTTGTTCACTTGGCCACTGGACTCAAGATAGCCTGGCTGATGAGGATTATGAATCCGAAACCGGTCCCAGGATGCTTGTTTCCGGTCCAGGGAAGACATGGCTTGGCAGGTCGGGCTGGACTGTTCCCATGAGGCACAGGGTGAGACTGATTTGCATATAGCCATGTCTGAACTGGGGTGGCTGAGTGAACTAAAGAATGGTGATGGATTAAACCCAGATCAGTTGACTGGGGGTGAGTGTTTGATTTGTTCAAACGCTCCGTCCATCATCCCCTTTTGTATCGCTTTGTTCGCCCTAAGTGTGGCAGGGTATGCTCAGACGTGAGTCCCTTGTTCACTTGACCACTGGATTCAAGATAGCCTGGATGATGAGGATTATGAATCCGAAACCGGTTCCAGGATGCTTGTTTCCGGTCCAGGGAAGACATGGCTTGGCAGTTCGGGCTGGACTGTTCCCATGAGGCACAGGGTCAGACTGATTTGCAAATAGCCATGTCTGAACTGGGGTGGCTGAGTGAACTAAAGAATGGTGATGGATTAAACCCAGATCAGTTGACTGGGGGTGAGTGTTTGATTTGTTCAAACGCTCCGTCCATCATCCCCTTTTGTATCGCTTTGTTCGCCCTAAGTGTGGCAGGGTATGCTCAGATGTGAGTCTCTTGTTCACTTGGCCACTGGATTCAAGATAGCCTGGCTGATGAGGATTATGAATCCGAAACCGGTCCCAGGATGCTTGTTTCCGGTCCAGGGAAGACATGGCTTGGCAGTTCGGGCTGGACTGTTCCCATGAGGCACAGGGTCAGACTGATTTGCATATAGCCATGTCTGAACTGGGGTGGCTGAGTGAACTAAAGAATGGTGATGGATTAAACCCAGATCAGTTGACTGGGGGTGAATGTTTGATTTGTTCAAACGCTCCGTCCATCATCCCCTTTTGTATCGCTTTGTTCGCCCTAAGTGTGGCAGGGTATGCTCAGACGTGAGTCCCTTGTTCACTTGGCCACTGGATTCAAGATAGCCTGGCTGATGAGGATTATGAATCCGAAACCGGTCCCAGGATGCTTGTTTCCGGTCCAGGGAAGACATGGCTTGGCAGTTCGGGCTGGACTGTTCCCATGAGGCACAGGGTCAGACTGATTTGCATATAGCCATGTCTGAACTGGGGTGGCTGAGTGAACTAAAGAATGGTGATGGATTAAACCCAGATCAGTTGACTGGGGGTAAGTGTTTGATTTGTTCAAACGCTCCGTCCATCATCCCCTTTTGTATCGCTTTGTTCGCCCTAAGTGTGGCAGGGTATGCTCAGACGTGAGTCCCTTGTTCACTTGGCCACTGGATTCAAGATAGCCTGGCTGATGAGGATTATGAATCCGAAACCGGTCCCAGGATGCTTGTTTCCGGTCCAGGGAAGACATGGCTTGGCAATTCGGGCTGGACTGTTCCCATGAGGCACAGGGTCAGACTGATTTGCATATAGCCATGTCTGAACTGGGGTGGCTGAGTGAACTAAAGAATGGTGATGGATTAAACCCAGATCAGTTGACTGGGGTTGAGTGTTTGATTTGTTCAAACGCTCCGTCCATCATCCCCTTTTGTATCGCTTTGTTCGCCCTAAGTGTGGCAGGGTATGCTCAGACGTGAGTCCCTTGTTCACTTGGCCACTGGATTCAAGATAGCCTGGCTGATGAGGATTATGAATCCGAAACCGGTCCCAGGATGCTTGTTTCCGGTCCAGGGAAGACATGGCTTGGCAGTTCGGGCTGGACTGTTCCCATGAGGCACAGTGTCAGACTGATTTGCATATAGCCATGTCTGAACTGGGGTGGCTGAGTGAACTAAAGAATGGTGATGGATTAAACCCAGATCAGTTGACTGGGGGTGAGTGTTTGATTTGTTCAAACGCTCCGTCCATCATCCCCTTTTGTATCGCTTTGTTCGCCCTAAGTGTGGCAGGGTATGCTCAGACGTGAGTCCCTTGTTCACTTGGCCACTGGATTCAAGATAGCCTGGCTGATGAGGATTATGAATCCGAAACAAACCGGTCCCAGGATGCTTGTTTCCGGTCCAGGGAAGACATGGCTTGGCAGTTCGGGCTGGACTGTTCCCATGAGGCACTGGGTCAGACTGATTTGCATATAGCCATGTCTGAACTGGGGTGGCTGAGTGAACTAAAGAATGGTGATGGATTAAACCCAGATCAGTTGACTGGGGGTGAGTGTTTGATTTGTTCAAACGCTCCGTCCATCATCCCCTTTTGTATCGCTTTGTTCGCCCTAAGTGTGGCAGGGTATGCTCAGACGTGAGTCCCTTGTTCACTTGGAAACTGGATTCAAGATAGCCTGGCTGATGAGGATTATGAATCCGAAACCGGTCCCAGGATGCTTGCTTCCGGTCCAGGGAAGACATGGCTTGGCAGTTCAGGCTGGACTGTTCCCATGAGGCACAGGGTCAGACTGATTTGCATATAGCCATGTCTGAACTGGGGTGGCTGAGTGAACTAAAGAATGGTGATGGATTAAACCCAGATCAGTTGACTGGGGGTGAGTGTTTGATTTGTTCAAACGCTCCGTCCATCATCCCCTTTTGTATCGCTTTGTTCTCCCTAAGTGTGGCAGGCTATGCTCAGACGTGAGTCCCTTGTTCACTTGGCCACTGGATTCAAGATAGCCTGGCTGATGAGGATTATGAATCCGAAACCGGTCCCAGGATGCTTGTTTCCGGTCCAGGGAAGACATGGCTTGGCAGTTCGGGCTGGACTGTTCCCATGAGGCACAGGGTCAGACTGATTTGCATATAGCCATGTCTGAACTGGGGTGGCTGAGTGAACTAAATAATGGTGATGGATTAAACCCAGATCAGTTGACTGGGGGTGAGTGTTTGATTTGTTCAAACGCTCCGTCCATCATCCCCTTTTGTATCGCTCCTCCAGACGTTGTGCCAGAATTTAATGGCCTCGTATTTTTTCAGTAAAACTTGAGATTGTAATCCAAATTCAAGTCTGACTTGCGCTGGAGAGGAACTATTCGATAACAAGAAAACCCGTTTATATACTTTAGTTTGAATTTTGTCCAGGAGGGTGGCGCTTTTCCCATGGTGCAAAACACTCCCATACGCTATTGTGGGCAATAGTTTTGATTTCATTGCGACTAGCAAAGGGGAGACAAGAGGACCCTTTAGCTCGACTGCCAGACTGGTGAAGGCGTGCAATAAGGTGGCCCCCTTTCTTTCTATGTCTTTGAGGTGCACTAGGAAGTTTAGGGGCTTGTCTAAGTGTACCCCCAAATATTTATAGCTGTTTACGGCTTCCAGCTGATCATTATTTATTCGGAAGGTTGGCGGATTTTTGCGTCGACGTGTTATGAGCATTGTCTTTGTTTTCCTGATGTTTATTGTTAACAGGTTCCTTTTTGTGTAATTGGACAGGTCGTGTAGCAGGCGTTGAAGGCCGATTCTTGTCTGGCTCAACAGTACCACGTCGTCCGCGTACGATAAGTGCGTTAGACGAAGGGTGCCTAGCCTGGGAGGATGTGCGTTAACCTTGTCTAGGCTTTTTGCCAAATCGCTCATAAATAAATTAAATAGATGTGGAGCCAAGACGCAGCCTTTCTTTAATCCATCGGCGGTATGGATCTTCCTAGTCAGGCGGCGCCCATTATCAATTTTTACCTGCATCCAGGTTTCAGTGTGGAGATTAATAATAGGCAAGAGGATTGAGTCCGGTAGGCCGAGGTGTTTTAGTTTTGCCCTCAACATTTGCCTGTTGACGTGATCAAATGCCGCCTTGAAGTCCACAAAACAGGTATAAAGCTCCTGGGAATTCTGTAGGCTTTTCTCAGCAATCAAGCATAGGGCCATAGCGTTCATCATAGTTCCCATACCGCGGCGAAATCCGGTCTGGTTCAGTGGTATTTCACTGTTCGCTTCAGACCATTCAGCCAGATCGTCTAGTATCAGTGACGCATAGTATTTTACTTCGGCGTCAAGGAGGGCGATCAGACGGTAGTTGTTCGGATCCTTGCGGTCCCCCCCTTTATAGATTGGAGTTATGATCGCCCCCTCCAACTCTCGGGAACGCCACCTGTTTTGTTTACCGTTCGAAACAGTAAGCTAAATTTACTAGCCCAGTACTGTGGGTCCTCCTTGTAGATGGCTTGCGGAATGCCGTTTGGACCTGGGGCGCTGTCTTGCCTACTTTTTCCAATTATTTTTCAGATGCTTTGTTCAGCGTCTTGCCTGAGGCATAATGCCATAGTTCCATAAACCTTTGCGCTGTTCCCTTTGGGCACTGGGGCGGTGTCTTCCCGCTCTGGGTTGACTTTTGCTTCGGTGACCAAGGTTGTAGCTGTGCTCAAGTTGTTAATTGAGAATATGTTCATTAAGTGTTGAGACCATTCCGACTCAGTTATACAGGCCATGCTTATTGGTTGGGCTGTCCGATTTACGGAGTTAACTTGTAACCAAAAGGCCCGTGAATCGGCTTTCTTTATGTTGTGCAGTAGTTTAGACCAGAACTCGTTTTGGAGGTTTTGTTTTTCGGTCCATATTAGTTTCTTGTATTGAGTCCTGGCCTTGCGTACTGCTGCCCAGATACTAGCGTTTTGGGTTTGCCCACATGCTCGATGTGATAATTTTTTCAAGTGCCTCTTTAATAGTAGTGCAGATCTATTAAATTTGATGTTAAATTTGAAGAGGTTCTTGATTTGTTGCTTGAATTAGACCTTGGGAGTTGCTTCAAGTAGTTATTCCAGGTGTCTGGGCTCAGGGCGTTCTCTGTCAGGAACTCTTCTAGTAGATTTTTGGCGTCGTTAGCTATCCGTGGAAGGGATTCACTTGTCCACTTGAGCCGCTTCAGGTTGATGGTCATAACATTTCCTGGTAGCGTCGGAGCTGGTGCGTATTTAGGCATGTCCATCGTGATCTCAAAATGCTGTTTAGCATGGTCGCTATCCAGAGAACAGATGATGTGGAAGTCTTGTATTTGGCTAAGCAGGGGTAGTGTGACAAGTGTGTAGTCCAGTATGGAGCAGGAGTTGTGGCCTGTGTAGGTCAAGGAGGGAGGGATGTCTTGATTGATTCATCCGTTTAATGATCTTAGACCGAGATTTTCAAGGTCCCACGTGAGTTGTTTACCCTCCTTATCGTTCTTCCTTGCCTGAGGGACCAGCTGCGGCAAGACATTCCAAATTTCATTTGCAGCGTTGATGTTAGCTTCGTCCTCCGGTTGGTGTAGGAGGTTTGAATTGAAGTCGCCCGTGGGAATTATCTCCCAGTCAGAATGTTCCAAACGCATGTTTGAGACCACAGAGATGATGCGTTGGAAGAGTGTTTTTTTGAGAGATTTTTTTGGGTTTACGTATATGTTTATTAAGATTAAGGTTATGGTTGTGGCCACTGTTGTACTCTCCAATTTTAAGATTTGCATGTCCGCCGTCGATTCGGGCAGTTGTGTTGTTCTGATCTTTAGGGCTGTTGATATGTAGACGGAAAGGCCCCCATGGGCTTGCCCAAAACGCTGTAGGCGAATCGCACTTACATGATAACACAAATGGCCTGGTATGTCAATTGGGTCGGTTAGCCACGTTTCCTGTAAGGCTATTATCGCATACGGGTCCCAAGTGGCGCCTTTGCCGTTTTTGTTCACAATCTCTTTAGCACCCGCAATGTTCCAGGAGAGGATTTTTATAACGTGGCTTACAGTGTTAGTTGACTTACCGGGCGTTCAATTAGGAAGTGACAATTGCGGCTGTGGGTGGTCATAGCCTGCTGCTTCGGCTCCCCTAGCTCCTTGGAGGACCGAGCGCGTTGGTCGATTCCTCAGTACTTGGTTTGTACTCTTGGAGTGCCTTGTTAGGAGCAGGGACGGATACGCTGCCTTGACCATTTCCTTCAAAAGAATTCCCCATTCCTTAAATTTGGCCATTTCAGAGAGAATGTGGGTCACTATTCCTGCCTCCCTCCATATCGTGACTGTACACTCTTTTTTTGGCTCGTCATTCGTTGTTATAAACTCAACTGACAGGAGGTCTGCTGAAGTAAGGTAACCAAGACTGGGGATAGCTGAAGTTAAGCGAAGTATGTTCCTACGGTTTAAGTAGTCTTGCGAGCCTTGCTGCTCGTATTCAGGGATGAAAAGAAGCTTCCCCGCGTTGGGGACTTCCTCCTTTGTCATTAGTGGGTTATCACAAATTTTGGTAGTTTTGCGTTGGTTCATTTGGTTGTGGCTCCCAGAGTCTTTCACGTTGAGGGTGTGACTGTTTCCGAGGGGGAGATGAACACCGTTCAGGGATCGCTTGTGTGGGATGCTTAATGGCTTCTCTTCATGTTCTATACTTGTCACGTGCCTCGTTGCTACTGAGCACTCATTTGCGTCAACTAAGTTCTCCCAGCGACGTCTTCCCCCTGCTTCCCTAATTGTTTCAGAATTAACATCCTTTCTGTCAGTTGGGAAGGTGACTTTGATGAGATCAAGTTTATCCCTGCTCACATTTCTTGCCGGTTGTCTGTCAGGTTCTGTGGCCACACTTGAAATAGTAATTAAAATTGGAGATACTATGTCATTGGTAGCTGTCTTTTTAACAGCCTGACTGTTGGGCCTATCTTTACCAGACTTGTCGTTGTTTGATTCTTTCTCAGTTAGTATGAGCTGCTTGTTAGTGTTCTGCAAACTTGGGGTCTGTTTGGGGGGTGGTTCGGGTGTTCCCGATACGAGCTGGTTAATTGCTAGTGGCTTGTTTGACTGACCGTCGATAGTGTCTTCTTGATCAGTGGGATCAGTGGTGATATTTGATCCCAATATGTCACAGAGCTCTATGCCCGGAGAGTTCACTGTACCCAAGGCTTTTGGGGGATAGCTCTTGCTGTATAAGGTGATTTGTTTGGCGAGTTTTCCTGTAGTCGCTTGTTGGAGGGTTCTGTTCTCGTGGCATGTGCCTCAGTTATTACGAGCATCCTCTGACCCTTGATTGTTATGTCATTAGCTATCGTCGTCTGTGGTAAGTCGTTGGTTGCGGCACTCCTGCTTTTTAGTTTGGCTTGTTCAAAAATGGGGAAGTTTGATGTCGGCTGCTTGCATTCAGGTACGCTCCTAGGGCGTTGGCTTCTACTTTTTCTAGCCCTTTTTTTCTGACGTTTGGTGAGTCTTATCCCGCAGTCAACATCAGGGAGTTGGTCGGTGGTAAGAGGTTTAATGCTACTCTGTAGGTTGATCGAGGCGGTGTCAAGTTTTAAGTTTAACTTTTCTGGTCTATTGACAATGGTAGTACTCGGATTCTTATGTTCATTTCCTTCCGCCAGCTGTTGGTGCGGAGCCACCATATTGGCTGCCTCTATATTCTTAGGCTTATTTGCATTATTCGTTTGAGTCACTTTGTGATCAAAAGAGATCAAGTCATCACTCAGTTGAGTACTGGTAGCGGTTAGGTTAGTCAGCTTACATTCCTGCAAGATGTCCTTCAATATAAATGGCAGGTCCTGGAGTTTTTCCAGTATTGGATGGCAAGTGCAGGAGTGAGTTGGCTTACTTGAGCAGACTTGTTCGGTTAGGATGTTAAATGGACCAGCCATTACGTCAAGTTTGTTGTTTATGCCAGCTATATGTTCGGCTATTGAGCCCATTAAGTATATTTGTACATCAAGTTTATCCGACTGCATATTTAGGGTTTTTATCGATGTTTCCAATATGCGTCCCAATGCCTTGTGTAGCGTGAATATGGACTGTAAATTGCTTTTTACGTCCAGTTCCACTTCTGGTTGTGTGCTATGGTCTTTGTTATAAGTAGTGGCCAGGTCCGGGTCAGTCTGACCGCTTGGCAGTGTTGTATGTTTCAGTTCTTGGGTTAGGTTTTGTTTAATGTTGGAGTTTCTTTCGGTGGGTGCGATATCTAGTGTCAAGGAACTTGAAATTTCTAATATAGGTACTTTCTTTAGGTTGTCCTTGCCACGGTTACTTACATATGTAAGTAGTTCATTTTCTAGTACCGGCTTCGTTCCACTGAGGCTCTTTGCCTGATTTTTGCTCGGTGGGACTATGATTGGTGAGATGGGTAAGATTTCTGACTGTGAGTCATGAATCGTTATTGCTAGATCCTCCAGCGCGGCAAGCAGTAATTTATCGCTTGTGTTGGGTTGCTCTGTGTCACTTCCAGTTGTATTAATGGACGGGCAATCCCTGTGCCTTATGGTCTTATCATTACTAGTTGTTATTGATGTTTCGGGTTTCCAAGCCAGATGTAGGTCTTTTGTTTTCGCTGACCTCAGTTTTAGGTTTTTGTTTGAGCATAAGGCCGGTCTAGTCGTTGAATGATTATTCGGGTGGACCTTGTCTGTTGGATCACTCAGATTATTTTTAAGAAGACTGTCCCTTTTACTGACTGATCGCTGATTGCTAGACGCGACAAAATTCAGTTCACTGTTATTTGATATTACATTGCTTATACGACCTTCAAGCGGGGTGTCCAGGACTGTTTTTGAGTCTCGCGTTGTTGTTGTTTTTTTCTCTGCGTCGGCTCCTGCTGCTGGTTCATGCGTGTTATTGTCCCTATGGACTTGGGCTAGACATTGCATTGAGAGTTTCGTTGGGTCATGAACTTGTTCCGCACAGTTATGATCCGGCTCAATTCCGTTCAATGTTGTGGCTATAGGTGGCTGGACTGATTGGGCTGCCGATGTGTCCTTTTCCTCTGTCGTTGTGCTGCAGATGTTCTGAGTCATTGGCTTCTGTAGACCGTTTAGGGTTGTCGGCATTGAGTAAATTACTGACATCGGGTCTTTCATGAATGTGAACTTCCCAGAGGGTTTCACTGTTCCAAAAATTGAATAAGTGGGGGATATTAGACTGGGGGGTTGGTCGGCATGCAAGGAGTGGGCAGGCGATTTGATCTTGGCCTTAGCCTTCTTCTTGTTGGTTCTTGGTGGGTTTTCTCTCGACCTCCCGGATCTCATCTTTGCCCTCAGTTGGTCCCAGATAGTCTGCTTATTTTTTTGTGGGTTACCTGTTCTATTTTTTTTTGTGGTTTTGTTGCAGCTAGGTCGGGTACTGGCAGGAGTGCTAGCAGGGATGATTGCAAAGTTCTGCGGCAGCCTTGCACCTTAGTCGGCACTGGAACCCTTGGGGGGTTCCTGCCAATCCTACTAGCCTAGTCCCAAACGGGGTGCGGTTCAGGTGCAATGCGAACCTCCTCCTTGCTGCTATTCGCTTTGTCCCTTCTATTTTTGTGGCAATTTAGAACTTGCCTCTACTGTCGTTTGGGCCGTTTGTGAGGTGGAGGTTATAATGACAGAACCGGCATTTAGGGCATGTACAGGAGTGTTGTTATCACAGCGCTATCCCTTTACTCCCAGCGCTCACACTACCTGCTGCCGCTGACAGAACAACGTTAGGTGGCGTATACAGGTATATAAGTCAGAGTGCTACTGGCCAACCAGGCCACTGGACGGGGCGCTGGCCGGACAAAACCGCTGTGTCCCCCCCAGGCTGTGGAACAAGGCCGACGGACCGGGGGGCCAGGGGACCGAACCCGCGCCCACACCCACACCCTCCGGTCCGGACCAACGACCGATAGGCAGCAGGCGGCAAGGGTAACAGGTGAGCGTGGTCCGTTCTGCGTTCTCTGCCTTTTCTCCGCCCTCCCACTAAGCGGTGAAATTGGCGGTCTCCCACCTCCTACCTCCTTGACGGGGCCCCTTGGTGCCTAGGTGCCCTGGTCCTCTCGGTCCGCTTGGCCCCCTTGGCCTTTTCTCGAGAGGAGAGGAAGGTGCGTAAGAGCTCCTCTGGGTGCCGCTGGCGTCCTCCGACCGTTAGCCCGCTCTGCTTACTCGGCTCTCTGCTCGTCTCTCAGCTCCGGAATGAGGACTATTGATCCGGATAACATCCGTTTTTCAGTGCCAAGACACTGACAGGTTGTGTCAGTACTTTCCTACATATGTACGTAAGTGTGGCAGTACACCTGTATGAGTGCCATAAGATGCTTAAGTAAATGTGAAGGTATGTCACTGATTCTGATCTGCTGGGGTGGGACTCTGTACCCCAGCTGACTCTACAATTGACTCCATTCCTGGGAGGAGGGAAGAGCCTCCCCCTGCACCATAAAGGCACCGTCAGTCTCACGCAGTGCAGGACGCAGGCGTGCGCACCGGGGCTGTGCCCGAGCAAAGCGCCAGACAAGGCTGGGCCTGTCTGCGCCCATCAGTGCCAGGAAGAGGTGAACCCCTTTGGCTGTGGACGCTAATCCCTTTTTTTCTGCTCCTCTCGACGGAAAGGTACTGTACTGTTACTGTTATTGAAAACCCGACAGGCCACCTATCCTTTTATCCTTCCCCTCTCATTGCCCTCAGCTGTTACAAACTGCTGAAAACTGACTTGAGTGGAACTTGTGGGGGAGGTCGTGTTTTCCTGTGTTGATTTGTTCCCCCTTGGGCTAGTTTATTTTTTGGCAATCCCTTCATACTTACACGTGCTTTTTGCCCCATTTGTCACAAGTGGACCACCTGGGGGGTCTGCTGAGCCATGGGCAAAAAAAAGGTCAGGATATAGCCCAGGGTGCATCTTGCCCCCCCACAAAAAGGCTACTGGTGCGGTCTGTTATAATGTGATTCCTGCATCCTCTATCAAAAACTCTAGCTTTCCACCACAAGACACCACCCACACCTTGCCACCCAGAACAAGGATCCCCCTCCCTGTTTAACCGTCTCCGCGATCACCTCTGCCTATAAGCTTCCCCCAATAATACCGATCGACCTCAATATTGTTATTGTTATATGTACTTCTAAAGCGCAACACTCATCCAACAAGGCTATCACGGCGCTAAAATTGAGCAGTAAACCATGAGCAATTTCCCGAGACTACTATTTATTCTGTTTTAGGGAATAATGCAGTTTTTAGTTTTTTTCTAAAAGTGAGGTAACAGTCAGTACATCGTAGATCGATAGGCAAGTCATTCCAACACTTGGCGGCAAGGTGCGAAAAGGCACGTCCACCCATCCTGGATAGTTTTATTCGTGTGGTGACTGCTTTGGCTGAGGCTTGTGAGCGTAAGTTCCGAACTGGTGCATAAAGCTTGATTCTGTTCCACAGAATGTAAGGACCGGTATTATGCAAAGTTTTATGAGCAATGCATAACATTTTGAAAGATGCTCTTTGCCTCATAGGCAGCCAGTGTAACGCTCTCAGGCAGTTTGTAGCAGAATCGTACTTTTTCTTATCACAGACAGCTTTGGCTGCCGCATTCTGGACCAGCTGTAGTTTTGAGAATAGATAGTCCGCCATACCAACAAACAGCGAGTTGCCGTAGTCCAGCCTACTAATCAGTAAAGATTGAACTAAAATCTGTCTACATTCCAGCGGAATCCAGGGAAAGATACGTTTCAGCATTTTTAATGTGGCGAATCCTTTGCCACATATTGTGGTAACATGATGCTTCATGGATAAAGTAGTGTCCATATGGATTCCCAAGTTTCTGGCGGTCAGGGTTGGGTTTGGTAGAGTGCCTAAAGTATTTGGCCACCAAGAGTTGTCCCAAAGATGTTTGGATCCACCAAATAGAAGAATTTCCGACTTGTCAGCATTTAATTTCAGGTAGTGACCATGCATCCAGTTAGATAGCTCTGACAAGCAGTTATGTAGCCTATTTTTGGCGTCCTCTTCATCATTTAGGGTTACCATCAGCTGAGTATCATCAGCGTAAGAGCAGATATTGATACCCCATTTTTTGCCTATGGATGCCAATGAAGAAACATAAACATTGAACAATGTTGGGCTCAATGTTGCTCCCTGTGGCACCCCATATTTGATCTTCCGCGGAGTGGAGGTAAAGTTTCCTAAGCAAATGGACTGGGATCTATTCAATAGAAAAGACTCCAGCCAGTTCAGGGCTTTACCTTGTATTCCTTTGGCAGCTAGCATATTTATTAGCAGTTTGTGGGAGACGGTATCAAACGCCGCTGATAAATCAAGTAATATCAGGGCGACCGTTTTGCCTTTATCAATCTGCGTTCGAATATCGTCCATCACAGCCAGGAGCGTTGTCTCAGTACTATTATTCGATCTGAAACCTGTCTGAGAGACGTCCAGCAGGTTATTAATTTCCAGAAAACTTGACAACTGTTTAGTTACCAATCTTTCTAAAACCTTTGATAGGTATGGAAGCTGTGAGATGGGACGGTAATTGGCTGGATCGTTTATATCCGCGCCGGCTTTTTTTTAGTAGTGGGATTACAGCTGCATTTTTCCAGACTTCTGGGAATTCGGCTTGGTCCAAGGAAAGATTAAGAACTTTTGTAACTACTGGACAAATTACGGGTGTAAGTTGGGAAAAGATATAGTGTGGACAAACATCCCATGGTGATCCTGATTTAATTTCTGACATAGCCTTGCTAACTTGTTCTTCAGAAAAAGGGCCGAAAGTAGAACAGCTGGCCTGCAGAGTAGAGTCAACATGATACTCTACATGATCCTGGCTGTTATTTACAAAGGAAGCATAGATTTTGTCAATTTTTTCACAAAAAGAATCACTAATTTTGGAGCAGGTTTCATGTGAAGGAGTCAAGTTTGAGGTAAGACTCGGTGGGTTACAGAGTTCTTTTACTATTTTAAAAAGCTCCTTAGAAGAGTTTTTATTGTCTAGTATTTTTGGGGAAAAATAGTCTTTCTTTGCTTTACGTATAGCTGTGTTGTATACTTTCAGCTGATATTTATAAGTAGCTCTGTCTTCAGGCATTTTACTTAATCTCCATTTATGTTCTAGTGTGGTACATTTTCTTTTTTCAACTTTTAGGTCTAAACCGTACCATTTCTCTGAGGTTTTTCGTTTAGGTCGATCTATTGTACGGGACAATGAACAATGATCCAACGCTTTCTCAATGTTGCCAAGCAGTTGACGAATTTCTTCCTCACTGGAAGTTCCAGGGCTAAAATTATGATCAAAATCTTTTTTAAATTTTTCCACAGAGAATTTTTTCCAGCATTTTGAGGAGTTTGTCGACTTAACGAAAGGTCTTTTATTCTTTATGGGTAGGTTCAAATTAAATTCGATCCTATAGTGATCCGTCCAGGTCAAAGGTGTTATATTTGTAATAGTAATATTTGTTATATTGGTAAAGATAAGATCTAGCATATGCCCTGCTCTGTGTGTGGGGTATGCTATTTTCTGCGTCAATTGCATAATTTCCATATCAGTTGCAAGGCGTTTAGTTAGGGGATTGTCATGGAGATCAAAATGGACATTGAAGTCGCCGAGGACTATAATGTTTTTATGTTTGAGGCAAACAGGAAGAATTTGTTCCAGGAGTTGGGTGCTAAAATCAATCGTGCTACTAGGGGGGTTATAAATGATAGCACCTCCAAAGATCACCTGAGTATCAATGGAAATGGAGAAAATCAGGACTTCATGCTTGCCTAGTTGCGTAACTGTTTCTTGACGACAAGAAAAAGTGTCTTTAAAAATCATAGCCACCCCACCACCCCTCTTAATTGATCGATTTAAATTGACAATTTTATACCCAATGAGTAGTGCTGCCGTGATATCAGGGGTATTGTGCTCACCAAGCCAAGTCTCTGTGATAAAAGCAAAATCAGGTTTAATCTCCTGAAGCATATCCCATATCTCAATAGAATGTTTGGGAAGGGACCTAGCGTTAACATAAATGCAAGAAAGATCTTGAGTGGGAGTTATTTCAGATATAGAGCACTCCGTATAGTTGCTATTCCATCTACAGTTCCAACAGCTAAAGGGACCCACGATGTCTAAGGGTCCTACTGTAGCACAATGGGGATGACATAATGGACTGGGAGTATTAAGATTGAGCAACTCTCCGCGAGAATATACCAGTGCAGGTTTACCTGATATATCGATAATTGAAGAGTCAGGGGTTGTGGCCCCTGGTCCCGGCCTGTCGCGGACGGGCGCAGACGAACTCGCCTTTGGCGAGCCTTCGGCGTGCCTCCGGCGTGTCCGCTGCGCTCGTCCGCTGCGCTTCCTGGGTAAGGGGACCATTTTATGTTATCGAAGGCGGGAGGGGCCGAGCACTAGTCTGCTCACCCCTGATCCTCACCTAAGATGGGGGATGGTGATCCGGGTCCCAAGCAGCGCCGATCAGCTGCGAAGGGGGTTACCGGGTAAGGCAAGGCAAATGCCGGACCGCGGGTCAATGCCCACTGGTACAAACAATTGTTGCGCAAATTATAACAAACTAAATCATAACATCGATTATTTGTTTAAAATGGCGAAGTGAGTGCCACTAAGAATCACACAAGTGCAGTATTAAAGTCACAGTAACACTTGCTAAAGTCACGCACACCAAGTCCCGGCTTTCCGCCTCAGGACCTCACTCATGCACACTGTCAATCGTGTGCTGGCAGCGCCTCTGGGTTTTTATGTTATCGAAGGCGGGAGGGGCCGAGCACTAGTCTGCTCACCCCTGATCCTCACCTAAGATGGCGGATGGTGATCCGGGTCCCAAGCAGCGCCGATCAGCTGCGAAGGGGGTTACAGGGTAAGGCAAGGCAAATGCCGGACCGCGGGTCAATGCCCACTGGTACAAACAATTGTTGCGCAAATTATAACAAACTAAATCATAACATTGATTATTTGTTTAAAATGGCGAAGTGAGTGCCACTAAGAATCACACAAGTGCAGTATTAAAATCACAGTAACACTTGCTAAAGTCACGCACACCAAGTCCCGGCTTTCCGCCTCAGGACCTCACTCATGCACACTGTCAATCGTGTGCTGGCAGCGCCTCTGGGTTTTTATGTTATCGAAGGCGGGAGGGGCCGAGCACTAGTCTGCTCACCCCTGATCCTCACCTAAGATGGCGGATGGTGATCCGGGTCCCAAGCAGCGCCGATCAGCTGCGAAGGGGGTTACCGGGTAAGGCAAGGCAAATGCCGGACCGCGGGTCAATGCCCACTGGTACAAACAATTGTTGCGCAAATTATAACAAACTAAATCATAACATCGATTATTTGTTTAAAATGGCGAAGTGAGTGCCACTAAGAATCACACAAGTGCAGTATTAAAATCACAGTAACACTTGCTAAAGTCACGCACACCAAGTCCCGGCTTTCTGCCTCAGGACCTCACTCATGCACACTGTCAATCCAATATACCATCAAAGACTCCAATCTACCTCCCTATACCCACATGCAAAAGAACAAAGATGCCACAACATGATCCCCCACTCCCTGCACCCACGGCCCAACTCAAAGCCTTTACAGACAGCACAACATCGTCAGGCCATCTTCCCCTCAGAAAGATCCTGCCCAGAACCCACCCACCCACCCCCCACTCTGGAAGAGCATCTCTCCCTGCTTGAACGCCAGTTAGCTACTATAATACAGGGTTTTAACGAAATCCTAACCAAGCTCGCCACATTCCGTAAGCCATCGCAAAATCCCCACTGTACTCCCACCGTCTCCAACCCCACACACCAGGGGCTCCCCAAGGCTCCCTGACCCAATTGGATCTCAATCCCCCTCCTGAGTCAGACACTGAGACCCAAAAGAACTAGAGAGGCTATGTCCTTGAATGAAGCGGCAGAGCTTGCTTCCTCCTATGACATTCCCTCTACTGTCATCCCTCAATTCAAGATTCAGGTAATCACTGGATTCAGAAGAGACCACTCCCCTCCAAAATCCCCTAGACCCCCAGCCTCTCTCACCAACATCCCGAGGGCCCTCCTACAAAAGAAACCAAAAAAAGAGGCACCCGCTACCAACTGCATGCTCATAACCTGCAGATCAGCCACCAAACATGCCTCAGAGGTAGCAGAATCCATCCTCACCCATGACATAGACATAGCCCTCATCACCGAGACTTGGCTAAATGACTGCTCGCCACCAATCATGTATACTCTCGTGCCCCCAGGCTTTGCAATCATCAACAAAAACCGAAAAGACCAAAGAGGCGGGGGTCTAGCAATCTTTTACAACAACATGTCCGTGACCGAAATTGACACCTTTAACTATAACGCCTTTGAATGCCTAACTGTCAACATTAACACAAGCGACAACAAAACACTACAATGCCATCTCCTATACCATCCCCCAGGCAACACCACCACATTAACTGAACACCTGTCCGACCTGGTTGCTCACTGCTCACTCCGAGACACCAGCAACCTAATTCTGGGCGACCTCAACGTACACTGGAATGATAAAAACAACTCACTAATCCAATATCTGAATAAGCCCTTACACAGCAGCAACCTTACTCAACACTACTCAGATGAAACTCATAACAAAGGAGCAATCCTAGATGCCATCATCGCCCAACGCAACACAATCACAATAGACCACATCCTGTCTGTTGACTGGTCTGACCACCACTTAATACTATTCCACATCGCTCAACCGATCACATTTCAACATTCCATCCCAGACCCCCCCCAAATGGACGAGAAATCTAACACAGATCAATATGGTCGACCTCGAAGAAAAGATATGCTCGCTCCTGCTTATCTCCCCAGATGGTCTCTCCACAACGGAACTCACCTCTCACTACAACATAACTATGACGTCCATCCTACACCAACTAGCCCCCCTGAAATTAAAAAAATCACGAACATTCCATCAAGATCCTGGTTCAACACGAACATCAACACTGAAAGTAGACAACTTAGAGCTACAGAACGACTATGGAGGAACAATCCTTCTACAACCTTTCGCAAACAACTAAAAGCAGCCCGAAGGAAATACAAAAAACACATCAACAACGAAAAAATCACCTTTTTCTGCACCGCTCTGGACAACTTGAAAAACAGACCAAAAGAACTCTTTAACATCATCAGGCAACAAACCTCCAAGCCCTCTGCAACCCCAGTCCAGGCCTCCAAAGACCTGTGTGACAACTTCACAAACTTCTTCAATGACAAAATCACCAGAATTGAGCTCTCACTAGACATCAATCTCAATCCCTCCTCAGAGATCGAAACCAGCACACGCAAGCCCCCCACGAAAACCTGGGAATCCTTCAACCCATACCTGAAGCTGAGATTTGTAAACTGATCTCCTTCTCCAAACCCGCATCTCACCTCCTTGATCCTATACCCACTCAATTGACCAAAAAGCTGACACTCTCCCTTGCCCCATTCCAGTGCAAGGTCATAAACAGCTCCTGGCATCATACCAGACTGCCTCAAAGTCGGCCAAGCCGCGCCACTAATGAAAAAGACACCATTGATCTGAACAACTACAGACCCGTTTCCAATCTCTCCCTACGTTCCAAAATACTCAAAAAGTTAGTTCTCCTTCAACTGACTCAACACATGAACAGCATCAACCTGCTAGATCCCAACCAATCTGGCTTCAGAAAAGGCTGTAGCAAAAAGACAGCGATCCTTAACATTGTGGACGACATCCACAAGTCTCTAGATACTGATCAATGCTGCCTACTCCTCTTCCTGGGCCTTTCGGCAGCCTTTGACACGGTTGATCACAATCTACTCATCAAGGCTCTCCAAGGTAGAGTAGGTGCTGATGAGGTGGTCCTACACTGGTTCTCCTCCTTCTTACAAAACCGCTCCCAAAGGATAAAAATCAAATCCTTTACATCGGACCTAAACCCCATCAGCAGAGGTGTCCCCCAAGGCTCATTGCTCTCCCCTCAACTGTTCAACATATACATGGAACAAGCATCCTAGGACCGAAACCGGTCCTAGGATGCTTGTTTCCGGTCCAGGGAAGACATGGCTTGGCAGTTCGGGCTGGACTGTTCCCATGAGGCACAGGGTCAGACTGATTTGCATATGGCCATGTCTGAACTGGGGTGGTTGAGTGAGCTAAAGAATGGTGATGGATTAAACCCAGATCAGTTAACTCGGGGTGAGTGTTTGATTTGCTCAAACGCTACATCTATCATCCCCTTTGGTATCACTTTGTTCGCCCTAAGTTGGCAGGGTTTGCCCAGACGTGGGTCCCTTGCTCACTTGGCCACTGGATTCAAGATAGCCTGGCTGATGAGGATTATGAATCCGAAACCGATCCCAGGATGCTTGTTTCCGGTCCAGGGAAGACTTGGCTTGGCAGTTCGGGCTGGACTGTTCCCATGAGGCACAGGGTCAGACTGATTTGCATATGGCCATGTCTGAACTGGGGTGGTGGAGTGAGCTAAAAAATGGTGATGGATTAAACCTAGATCAGTTGACTAGGGGTGAGTGTTTGATTTGCTCAAACGCTCTGTCCATCATCCTCTTTGGTATCGATTTTGAGACTCAACAACACTCTTAGAGAAGTCCAACACTGGCTATCAATAAACCACCTCAAAACTCAACCAAGACAAATCTGAAATCCTCCTCATCTCCAACAAAGAAGAAAATCCTCAAATCGTAGAATGGCTAAAAGCAATCGATGCTCTCAATGGTAATCTCTCACTAGCTAACTCTGTAAAATCACTTGAAATCACCCTAGACCCAAAACTGAACTTGGCCAAACACATTAAGATCTCCGCAAAGAGTGCCTTCCTCAATCTAAAGCTACTCATCAAAATAAAACCCTTCATCCCACCCAAGAACCTCAAGCCAGCCACCCAATCACTGGTGGTATCTAGACTCGACTATGGGAATTCAGTCCTCACAGGTACAGCAAAATCCCACCTAACCCCCATCAAAACAACTTTTAATGCAGCAGCCAGAATGGTCACCAGAGTTAAGAAATTCAATCACATAGAACTAAAATGGCTCTGAGTCGAATGCGTGTCAGATTTAGAACGGCTCGCAACGCGCACAAAGCCTTGCACACTGGGAAACCTGAATACCTGGTCTCCAAACTCAAGATGCCTTTCAGACAAGAAACCTCAGGAGCTCAAACAACCTACTACTAATCCCTATGAAAACATGCAAACAAAAAAACGTTGCACGATCATTTGCTAGAAACGCACCCAAAATCTGGAACTCCATCCCAGCTTAAATCAGGAATATCCAATAATTTGTAAATTCAAAAAACTCCTAAAAGACCTCTTCTTCAACCGTGCCTTCCCGAACTGAGAACCGCTGCCAAAACGCACAAGCCTATACTCTGCAACCCCCTGACAATGTTTCACCAAAGCCCACCTCTTCCTCTCTTTCCGACTCCTTCCTCATTCCCTCCTCCCCGAATGAGGTTCAGTCCAAGACATTGTGCACTCATCGAGGTTATCTCATGATGTCCCTACCTCAATGTTGTACAGCACGTTGGGCCTTGTGAACCAATATGTAAACCTATGCCTTTTTGTGTTATTCCTGCTTTGAATCTGTTGTAAAGCACTCCAATACCCTCTGGTCTGGCCAGCGCTATATAAAACTCCTTCATAAATAATAAATACATAATGCAATGGATAGGATTGAGACTTTAATTACTAAATATCAAGAAATATTGGATTCGGAGACTCTCTTGCCGCCTTTGCGCCCCTCTCAACCAGTAAACTCCACTAATCCTGACCCAAATCCTGGAGCCTCGCTGGAACTTTCTCCTTCCCCCCACCCCAAAAGCTGAAAAGCAAATTTCCCTGATGTTTAAAAATCTTCGTAAGTGGAGTGGGAAAGGGTCTGGAAGCAGGCTCATGGGCCCTGAGTCTGAACCAGAACCACCCTCATTTTATAGGGAGCTACGGGATCATTCAGAAGAAGTGCATGTGACCCAAGGAGAATGCCACAATAGATTCGAGGTTCTTGCAGAGGAGGAAATTGGAACGGCGAGGGGAGTATCAGCCGGGCCTAGCGACAATAGCAAAAAATATGTTTCCTCGCTATAGGACATTAAAGCCACCATTGATTCTTTGAGAGATGAGGTAGTCACTTTGAGATTGGAGGTTGCAGGGAAGGGTAACGACTGATAAGACCACCCCATTAGAGACCTGTCAAGATACTCTGCCTAATGCTCAAAAGGGCTTGACCACTAGACGCCCAGACCAGCTAGAAGGGATGATCCTGGATTATCTAACCCTAGCTCCCACCCGAACTATTGTGCCCCCCCCCCAGTATTATTCTAATTTCCAAAATCACCTGAGAGGTCCTTTCCGTAATACTGTACATATTGACAAGCCAGTGGCACAGAGGCGTTTTCCAGGGAAGGGGGAGGGTTGGAAGACAGATAGAGGTGAGGTCACACTAGACGAAGGACGCCCCTCTATGCCTAGAACTGGGGGATTTATTGGAAAGGAGGCAGTGAAGGATGGTGTTAATACCCAAATATATGCTCAGGATGAAAAAGCAAACCCAAAGGGGATGATGGATGGAGTGTTGAACATTGCAAGCACTCACCCCCAGTCAACTGATCTGGGTTTAATTTATCACCCTAGTTCAGACATGGCCATATGCAAATCAGTCTCACCCTGTGCCTTATGGGAACAGTCCAGCCTGAACTGCTAAGTCATGTCTTCCCTGGACCGGAAACAAGCATCCTGGGGCCGGTTTCTGGCTAATCAGCCGTCATCAGCCAGGCTAGCTTGAATCCAGTGGCAACGTGAGCAAAGGACCCACGTCTGGGCATACCCTGCCAACTTAGGGCGAACAAAGCAAAACCAAAGGTGGTGAAAAAGCAGCAATATAACTAGTAGAGGTTCCCAAGTATGCAGAAAGACTATCATTCCCAGGGATGCTAAATGATGTAGTCAAAGTTAGCTTCTTTTGCATGGCCCCAGTAGACGGATTAATGTCAATTGACTCTCGTACCATCCCCAAAAAGGAGTGCTCAACAAACTTCAGGTTGTTCAGAATACCGCGGCACGTTTGGTGACCAATGCCCCCCCAGAATGCCATCCCTGCCCCTTCTCAAAGCCCTCCACTGGCTTCCCATCCGGAAACGGGTGGAATTTAAGATCTGCTGTGTGGTGCACAAGAGTCTCCACAACCTAGGGCCGCACTATCTGGCCGAAAAATTTGCCTACCACCGTCCTTCCCGTAATCTGAGGTCCAGCAATCAGCTGTTACTACAGATTCCTAGACATAATAAGACCAGACAGGGAGGTCGTGCCCTCTCCATCATGGGCCCTCGTCTGTGGAATAATCTTCCCCTTTCCCTTAGCGAGTGCCCGAGCCATCTAGCTTTCAGGAAATGCCTAAAGACAACTCTGTTCTAGGTTGAGCGCATGCCCCGATCTGTTCACTTCATAGCACCGCGCGGAGATACACCTTCGGGTGTGATGCCGGCGCGTTACAAACCCATAAATAAATAAATAAAATAAATGCCAACACCTCCATTGCCATTCAATATAGACCCCTGGTGGGAATGGACATAGACACAAATAGGTCTGCCCCGCAAAGGGAGGCCCTAATAAATTTGGGTCCAGCAGGATGACAAGGATGACTACAGGAAGGAGGATTGCTGCCCCAGGATGAAAGTGTGAGGACCACTGGGTCACATGTGACAAAGCACCAGTTGAAAGACCCCTTCTGGTCAGGGCTGGTCATCAATACCAAGGGTAATTGTGAGTCATCTGACGTGGGTGTAAGGGGGCAGCGGGTTGACAATCCCCCAATAATTGAGAGAGGGGAGAAACCATTGAGTATATGCCCGAAAATACTCATATCAAAGGATGTCACCGGCATTTAAGGGTCCTGGTTTGGAATGTGGCAGGGATCACCAAATTGTTAATAGACCCAGTTTGGGGTACCAAATGCGATGCAGCGCGCGCAAAGGAATTCGTTTTATTTATTTATTTGCATATTTACCTCTGTTCGGCCACAATCCAGAGTTTACTACCTCCCACCCTGACCCTCCCCCGCCCTGAGCCACCGCCCGGCAATACTCCCTCCAGGAGCTGCTACTGATAAGATGTATACCATGTTGACATGTACGCCATATTTTTAAGTTCACACATGCATCTGTGATTTTAGCAACTGTGCTAAACATGTGCTTCGATTTAGCAGAACACTCATTATATGCAATGCTTTAGAATGAAACAAGATTAAGTGATATCAGAAGTCATTGTTTGGAAGCCAATGAAGTGTTAGTAAAGTGCACCTCTGTGCTGGAGTTGTCAGAGTAGGTGTGAACCGAGCACAAACACTGGCCCCGTGACCCACGATCAAACTGCAGAAAAAGGTGGTTGACAGTCCACACAGAATGTAAGGGAAGTGGGTAGTGTAATGCTGGGGGCTTTGAAGACCCGACTTGCTGGTGAAAGTGAACCAAGATGGATTTTCTTAGGACCCAACAGCGAAAAATAACATCACTCGAGGAGGCGGACATTGTGTTGGGAGCTATTGGGATTGAGCACGGGACTGCGAGGACCAGCAGCCCTTGACCCTGATGCTGGTGCCTCTTCCCGCCCCCCCCCACGCCGGAGTATTTAAGCAGCGACTCGCGCCCCCCGCTTCGTGGGTGCCACTCGAGGAGGCGGACATTGTGTTAGGAGCTATTGGGAGTGAGCACGGGACTGCGAGGACCAGCAGCCCTTGACCCTGATGCTGGTGCCTCTTCCCGCCCCCTCACGCTGGAGTATTTAAGCAGCAACTCACGGCCCCCGCTTCGCGGGAGCCGCTCGAGGAGGCGGACATTGTGTTGTGAGCTATTGGGAGTGAGTACGGGACTGCGAGGACCAGCAGCCCTTTACCCTGATGCTGGTGCCTCTTCCCGCCCCCCTAACGCTCTATATCACGGGCAACGCCCACCGTGCTGCGGTACGCGTGCGGACGCAAGCCGGGCAAAGCCCGGGCCAAGGGCGGGCCCGTTTTAGCCCGTTCTAGAGTGACCGGACCGGGCCACCCCTCTTACACCTGCGGTAGAACACACAGCTTCTACGAGGGATCGATGCAAGTACCCCACTGATTTGGCAGACGATCAGCGGGAACAGTATGGCTGGTCGGGAGCTGAGGAACAAATCTATGGCCACCAGGGTACAACTCACAGGAACCCTGGATAATTTCATCACAAGAGCTAACTCGGTGATCGATCAGGGGATCATTCTGATGGAGCGTCGGGTGTCGCTAGACCTCGCTTTGGCCAAATGCTCCTCAATGGGACACATTGCTAATGCTCGTACCCCAGATCGTAATAGCCGCGCTAACATAATCTTAGCTCCGGTAACCATACACTCTCCACCCGCTCCTCACGAGCATGAGCACACTTCTCCCCTTGCCTCTTTTCAAACACTAGAGGGTTCGCTAAATGGTGATTCCCTAAGGCCGGCCAACTCTCCTGAGAAATCACCCAGCCGACATACCCGTGAGAGACAGAAGCGGGATAAACCTAAAAGAAAGCATACTGCCGCGACTACTGCAGGCGGGAGAAAATCCAAACGTGCCAAAGGGTTGGGTGACAATGATACAATATCTACAGATAAGGGCTGTCATGTTTTGACTGATTTGACTACCCAGGGGCCATTGGCATTGAGTGCCCAGGATAATGGGCACTATTCATCAGGTACCATCCAGCTCTCCGGTGGTGCAAGGGCAGATGAAGATCCTCTCCTCACTAAACTGGCCGACTTACTAAGATCTTCACTTGCCCCACTAGAAAATAGACTTGTTCGCATTGAACATAAGCTCTCACAACTCGATCCGGAACTGTATATTAGGGGTACTATGGCTAAGAAAAAGCCTCATGGCTCAGGACTGGGTAATGTTTCAATCAACCCTGAGGGTGATGGTGCTTCAACCCATAATACTACCCTGTCTCCCGCTGTGTCAATTATTCCCGTTGCTTCTAAACCTCCTCTGTCCCAAACTTCTGTTGCTCATCCCATTCAACTTGACAATCGGAGTATGTGCATCCTCTAACTACTGAGGAGCCAAAAGTGAGTGGCCAGATCCCATTGCCAGCAGTTACTCAGGCGGAAAGCAGAATTGATTTACCTCCCGAAACAAGCCCATATGTGGCGGTCCTTACAGGCATTCCTGAATTAAGCAACCCGAAACAGGAATCATATATGTCTTTAAAAAATAAAGTGTCTCACTGGCTTAATCAAAACAGACCACAACCCCGTCATATTACAAGTGAAATATTGATGGTACGTAGGCTTTCATGGGTGGGTCACAGTCCCAAAACCATTACAGGTGACTGTGTCCTCGTAAACTTTAGGGATCCCCGCACAGTGGAGTATATTTGTAATTGGAACTATAACAGTATTGGGTCAACCATTCAATCCCACCCCTTGTCATTTTTTTATCCTCCAACAGATTTGTCAGATTGTGCAGGCGATTGGTCCCTAGTATCACATCGACGTGGGCAAAGGGTGGAGAGGGGTAGGTTTGGCCAATCGATTGTTTAGGGCTACCCAATTACACAGAACAGGTTTAGTAGTTTGGAAGTGGTGGATTGATTACACCCCAATAAGATGGACATGGTCCCTATTATTCAATTCAGGCACCCCACCGACTTAAGTGGGAGGGAGGAGCGGGCTGGGCGCATTCCTTCTAGTCCGTTAACAGACACTCCTAGACCTATACAGGGGCTGAACATGGAAGTGGGCTCAGTGGGCCCGGGGCATGCAGTCCTGCCCTATATAGTGCTCTCTCCTCGCGTATCCCACGAGGAGGGAGAACAGGTCGGTAGTGTTGTCACCTCAGATTCGGTTGTACCACCCAAGACGATGTCAATATTATCCTGGAATGTGGCAGGTTTGTCACACAAGCTAAACTGTGCAGAGCGGGGAGCCCTGGTGGACAAAAAGGACATTTGTCTCTTTCAGGAGACTTGGGCCAGGGAAGAACACTCTAGAGAGGGTTTCGCCACATTCCATGCACTTGCCAGGTGGGGTGGGTTGCTACTCACTTGGGCTGCACGGTAGAGGTCAAGGACACACACTCTGAAGATGTTCAGTGTATACTGCTTAAGTGGCCAAACTCAGACAAAGTAGCTATTGTGAATGCATATTCACGCCCAGTGAGTTTGACTTCTGAATCGCCCACTTTAGAACATCTATCCAACTTTTTAAGCACATTGCCTACCGACTGCCATCTTGTGGTGGCAGGAGATGTCAATTGCCACTTTGAGCCCCTGCTAGGTACGAGTGAGGGTGTGCTCATGGGTGAGGATGACTATTGGGGTATTCCACTGTGCCAATCGCCTCGCCCAAAATCAAGGTCTCCCCTAGTGATCCAGATCACGTCCCTTATTTTAAATAATTCGTTAAGGGCCTGTAATGGGCGCATACCGTCTGACATTCCTTCGATGTGCACCTTTAACAAAAAGGGACAAGAATCGCGCCTTGACTACATCATGGTAGAAATGAGGATGTGGTCAAAGGTTATCGATTTCAGAGTGATCCCTAGGGTCGATAGTGACCACAATGCACTATGTCTGGAGATGGTCCTCCCAGGACCAAAATAATTCTTTACTGCAGAAACAGATGACCTGGGTGCAGGATTGTTACTTACAAATAACAGACGTAGGATAAAGTGGGGCAAAATAGCAGATTCCAAACCTCAACTGGAAAAATGTTATGATTTAGTCCTCTCTCGACTTCTCGAGGGACACGACCAAAAGCACTGAGGCACTTTTCTTGTTCAGGACTCCAGCGGCTTCTCCCTTTCCCGCCCACATCTCGCCGCACCCGCTTCGCGGGTGCCGCATCGGCGTGTGAGGCTTAGGGGGCACTTCCTGAAGAACTTGCTGCACGGCGGTACCGGGTGAGAGGAGCTAGCGGGGCTGCGAGCGTGCAGGGACTCCAGGAACCAGGAGTCCCTGCGAGACCGACGTCCAGCTTCCGGTCCGCTTTCCCTGCTGGCCCGCCCCCCGCCCTGCTGTGGTTTAAAAACGTCCCTGGCCACTTCTCTGTGGGACACGACCAAAACGCACTGAGGCACTTTTCTTGTTCAGGACTCCAGCGGCTTCTCCCTTTCCCGCCCACATCTCGCCGCACCCGCTTTGCGGGTGCCGCATCGGCGTGTGAGGCTTAGGGGGCACTTCCTGAAGAACTTGCTGCACGGCGGTACCGGGTGAGAGGAGCTAGCGGGGCTGCGAGCGTGCAGGGACTCCAGGAACCAGGAGTACCTGCGAGACCGACGTCCAGCTTCCGGTCCGCTCTCCCTGCTGGCCCGCCCCCCGCCCTGCTGTGGTTTAAAAACGTCCCTGGCCACTTCTCTGTGGGACACGACCAAAACGCACTGAGGCACTTTTCTTGTTCAGGACTCCAGCGGCTTCTCCCTTTCCCGCCCACATCTCGCCGCACCCGCTTTGCGGGTGCCGCATCGGCGTGTGAGGCTTAGGGGGCACTTCCTGAAGAACTTGCTGCACGGCGGTACCGGGTGAGAGGAGCTAGCGGGGCTGCGAGCGTGCAGGGACTCCAGGAACCAGGAGTCCCTGCGAGACCGACGTCCAGCTTCCGGTCCGCTCTCCCTGCTGGCCCGCCCCCCGCCCTGCTGTGGTTTAAAAACGTCCCTGGCCACTTCTCTGTGGGACACGACCAAAACGCACTGAGGCACTTTTCTTGTTCAGGACTCCAGCGGCTTCTCCCTTTCCCGCCCACATCTCGCCGCACCTCGGCGTGTGAGGCTTAGGGGGCACTTCCTGAAGAACTTGCTGCACGGCGGTACCGGGTGAGAGGAGCTAGCGGGGCTGCGCGGGGCTGCGAGCGTGCAGGGACTCCAGGAACCAGGAGTCCCTGCGAGACCGACGTCCAGCTTCCGGTCCGCTCTCCCTGCTGGCCCGCCCCCCGCCCTGCTGTGGTTTAAAAACGTCCCTGGCCACTTCTCTGTGGGACACGACCAAAACGCACTGAGGCACTTTTCTTGTTCAGGACTCCAGCGGTTTCTCCCTTTCCCGCCCACATCTCGCCGCACCCGCTTCGCGGGTGCCGCATCGGCGTGTGAGGCTTAGGGGGCACTTCCTGAAGAACTTGCTGCACGGCGGTACCGGGTGAGAGGAGCTAGCGGGGCTGCGAGCGTGCAGGGACTCCAGGAACCAGGAGTCCCTGCGAGACCGACGTCCAGCTTCCGGTCCGCTCTCCCTGCTGGCCCGCCCCCCGCCCTGCTGTGGTTTAAAAACGTCCCTGGCCGCTTCTCTGTGGGACACGACCAAAACGCACTGAGGCACTTTTCTTGTTCAGGACTCCAGCGGCTTCTCCCTTTCCCGCCCACATCTCGCCGCACCCGCTTCGCGGGTGCCGCATCGGCGTGTGAGGCTTAGGGGGCACTTCCTGAAGAACTTGCTGCACGGCGGTACCGGGTGAGAGGAGCTAGTGGGGCTGCGAGCGTGCAGGGACTCCAGGAACCAGGAGTCCCTGCGAGACCGACGTCCAGCTTCCGGTCCGCTCTCCCTGCTGGCCCGCCCCCCGCCCTGCTGTGGTTTAAAAACGTCCCTGGACACTTCTCTGTGGGACACGACCAAAACGCACTGAGGCACTTTTCTTGTTCAGGACTCCAGCGGCTTCTCCCTTTCCCGCCCACATCTCGCCGCACCCGCATTGCGGGTGCCGCATCGGCTTGTGAGGCTTAGGGGGCACTTCCTGAAGAACTTGCTGCACGGCGGTACCGGGTGAGAGGAGCTAGCGGGGCTGCGAGCGTGCAGGGACTCCAGGAACCAGGAGTCCCTGCGAGACCGCCGTCCAGCTTCCGGTCCGCTCTCCCTGCTGGCCCGCCCCCCGCCCTCCACGCCCCTATATCTTCCCACAAACCTCCCACAGCGCGGGACGCAGCTCGGGGCGAAGACCGGGCTAAGAGCGGGCCGTTTGAGGCCGTTCGAGACTGTGAGAGACTGGACTGGGCCACCTCACTTACATCAGGTATTGTTATTATAACCACCCTTCAGCCCTAAGTACCACATCCTATTATATCCAAAATCGAGCCCCATTTTCTATTATGAGTCAAATGGACACCAGGAGCAAAGCTAATCAGGCGGCTATTGGCCAAACATCAACAGCCCCAACCCAAGGCACAATGGACAATTATTTCCTGAAAGCAGGCTCCCTCTTGATAGATGACATCCATCTCCTGGAAAGACGAATCTCCCAGGAGATAGAGTGGGTCAAGAGGTCTTCAATGGGTGCTATAGCTCTGGCAAAAACCCCCGAAGATAGGCGGAATATAAATACACTACAGGAGGGTGTTCAGGGTGGGGCCCAGCAATTCGTTGACAATGACCTTTCCGATGCAACAATAAGTGATCTAGAAGATATGAGTCTCCTCCCATTGCCCACAACACAAACTACCCAACTGCCCAATGTAAAAAACCCGGGGGAAGTCACCGCCACACCAACTCTATGCCCTATCTCAATTAGGGAGGATCGGAGTATAATAAGCGACAACCCAGTTTCGCCAGGGACGCTAAATACTACCCGAGGGATAAGGGAAGGAGCTATCCAAAAAAGGACACCGGGAAAAAATATATCTAGGGGAAAAAAGTCTAAAAATGCTATGGGACAAAAAGGGAAGATCTCCACCGTAGCTACACTACACCATAATACCCCGGAAAAAGCTTTACCACTGAGAGCGATTGACCCTTCGCAACAGTTGCATAGTAATAGCCCCACTGAGCATATACTTTCTACCATCGCCCAAAACTCTGACTCACCAGAAGAGGATATAACCTTAGCTGATATAGGCCACCTTCTGAAGTAAATCATAGGTCCCTTAGAAGCACGCCTAATAAAAATGGAGGAGAGAATAATTAAAATCGAGAAAACAGCTCTACAGATTATGGACAGCTGGAAATCTGGGACTTTAGGGCCCACGCCTCCTAATATTAATCCACAACTTAATAGCAACTTGGTTACCCAAAAACTTGCAACATGTAACGAGGCAGGAATAACATCTATGACAGCCAATAATAACTCAAATGCGCCTATTAACCAACCGACAACTTCAAACCCCAAAGCAGTTGCAACATTGAATCCCGGCCCAGCTAAACAACCTCTTGCTGCAAAACAGCGATCAACCCTAGAAAAGGGCAAAGTGCACCCTACCCCACAACCAATAAACTCCCCCATACCTTCCCCGAATATTAACCATGATGTCAACGATCCCAAACATATAAAGGCAAAGGCACCTAGAACGGTTACTGTCAATCTTCCACCCGAGGTTGCCCCATATACTGTTATCCTAGTTGGGGTACCAGAATTAAAATTAGATTCATACGAAACTGAAGAATCTTTGAGAAATAAGGTCATCAACTGGCTATCAATGTACAGACCACTCCCGGGAGGTATGACCAGCGATATTCGCATGGTCAGAAGGGTCTCCTGGGTAGGCAAGAGACCAAAAACAATTAGTGGTGACTGCCTACTAGTGAGCTTCAGAGACCCAAGAACAGTCACATTTGTCTGTAAACCATCATTGGAAGATGAAGGTAGCAACATCCACCCTGTCCCCCTTTCGTTTTTTTATCCACCTAACGAATATGCAACCATGGCTCAGAGTAGAGGACATCACCAGAACTCCAAGGGAATCTGGCAGGGTAACCAAGGAAGGAGGAGGACACCATTCACTCAACCACAAATACCCCCATTCCGCCCAAACATACATAGTGATCCCCACGGGTGGGAAACTGTCCAGAGAAGAAGGAGGGGAGGGGGCGGATTTGATAGAGAGGACCCGTGGGCCCCGAGAATCTACCAGCCACCACCCCTACCATTGTATAACTACTATGATTGCCTCGAAATGGTTGATTGACGGTGGGCCTCTACATCGGGGTTACCAGTGAAACTGGCAGCAAATGAATGTCTGAACTATTCCCCCCCAATCTGTAGCCAGGAGACGGAAACATATGAGACTAGTGAAACACCCCTTGTTCTACATAAAGAAGGTATTAATAGAGATGCCATGCTCTTAGACGAGGGGGAAATGGTAAATCCTTCTCTGCCAGGAAACACAATTCCCACACCCAACCAACCAGACACCCAAAAAGCCCCACAAATTTTAAATATTCTTTCGTGGAACGTGGCTGGCTTGTCAAATAAAATAGACACAGAGGCATGGGTGGAATTAACGCAATCAAATAGTGTCTGTCTCTTTCAAGAGACTTGGTCAAGGGACGAGACCCCCTTTCGGGGCTTTCAAACATTTTCAATCCCTGCTGTTTGGGGTGGGAAAGGCAGACCATCTGGAGGCTTAGCAACTTGGGTGGCCTCGGACACAGGATGCCGAGCCTCAAGATATCCAGTAGACTCTGTAGATATACTGGCTGTTGTCCTTGAATGGCCAGGTCCTTTCAAACTGTTGGTTATAAACATCTATTCAAGGCCAGTTAAAAATGGGTCCACCTCCAAAACTATAGAGCTTCTTTCTTGCCTACTGGAAACTATTCCCGCAGACATGTCTTATTTAATAGGAGGCGACTTCAATTCACATTTTGAGCCTTTACCTGGTCTACTCGATGGACCCTCCCTAGAGGAGGATTCGAGTTGGCAGGTTCCTCGGATAGAAGCACCTCCTCCAAGAGTATGGACAACTCTGGCTGTCCAGATCAACACACTAAATCTCACACACGGGTTGAGAGCCTGTAACGGCCGCACTAGGTCCGACATTCCATCCAAATGTACTTTCAACAAACTAGGAAGGGAATCTAGAACTGACTACTTCCTTGTACAGTTAAAGGCAAGGAAAAGGGTGGTTGATTTTAAAATAACATCAAGACATGACAGTGACCATAACACTCTGGAATTAGAGTACATTATCCCTTGGGAGAAAGCGATTGGCGAGGAGAAACAGACAGGAGGAATCCTCCTGGAGAACAGTAGGAGACGAATAAAATGGGATAGGCTCGTCTCCAGTGTAGAAAGGCTTACCTCTCTCTACGCTGGTATTGTTCCTATTCTTCAGGAGGCTTTCGATTTGTGGGATCCACACCCCACATTAGATAGAAATAAGGACCTGGCCCAAATCCATACCCATTTAATTAAGAAGCTTGATGCAGATCTTTTTGCCAAGGGCCGCCCGAAATCACAGGGACAATTTACTAATTCATGGTATAATCGCACTTGCCGTTTGGCAAAACAAGACCTTATTTCCACTATAAAAGAGGGAGGCAGTATGTCAGAGATCCGTTCCAAAAGGAGTGCCTACAAATCACTTCTAGCAAATGCTAGAATGGAGTGGGATATACAACATTGGGAGAATCTGGCGGAGTCCCTAGTCGATAGGGACTCCCGTAGATTCTGGAGAATAATTAACCATGGGACCGGGGAACTCCCATCTGCAATTGAACCAAACATTGCAGCCAATGTTTGGCAGGATCACTTCCAGGGCCTATACGCCCCCGAGGCTGAGGAGTTAGAGACATCTGCAGCTAGTATCACCACCACAAATATACCAGCCCCCTTTAGCCTGAAAGACATCGAGACGGCCATATCGGGGTTGCCATCTGGAAAAGCCCCTGGATTAGATGGGATCCCAGGTGACCTCTATAGGCAGGAACCTGTGATCTGGGCTCCATACCTGATGGTTTTATTCAATGCAGTGCTGGGGGGAATGGGCATACCAGATACTTGGCTGGGAGCAGAGGTAGTACCGATATATAACAAGCATTAGAAATGCAATCGGGCTCGGATTTATTTGAGTTTGAGCTAATGGCATTATAAATGCCAATGTATTGTTGCTATGTGTTGTGGAGTGTGTTCATGTGGTGTGTACTGCCAGTGATCTCACCACTCTACTCACTACTCTACTCACTACTCTACTCACTACTCACTACTCTGCACTCACTACTCACTACTCTGCACTCACTACTCACTACACTACTCACTACTCCAATCACTACTCTACTCACTACTCTACTCACTACTCTACTCACTACTCTACTCACTACTCTACTCACTACTCTACTCACTACTCTGCACTCACTACTTTACTCACTACTCTACTCACTACTCTACTCACTACTCTACTCACTACTGCAGTGTTGCCTTAGTACTGCATAGTGGTGGGTAGAATGGATATTGGAAAACTGGTATTAAGCCAGTTAGTCATGGAATAATTATGCTGTAAATCACAAAATAATCACTCACAGGGAGGGTTTGATTAATATTGGGGGGGGGGGGGGTGTCTGTGTTGAAACAAGAGATTTTTACCCAAAATATGCATATATTAAGAAAGTTGCTTTAAATTTTCTAATTGAAAAGGCAAGGGCAGAAAAGATCATCATAGAACATAGAAATATGAAACTAACATATTTTCGGCTCCGTTCATGAGACTTCTTGTGCATCTGAATTTCACTTCACAGGCACACCGAATGTGCTATATCGGGCACACATCCACAAAGATGTGCAGAAGTAGCATGTATGGAAATGGACAATTTCTCTAGATGTCTATGCATATTCATGAGGATGTTTCTGAATCCATAAATATGCACTGGATTTTGCATTTTGGAGCGCTTACTAACTGCGATGCGTAGATTCCGTTTTTTTGTGAGTCGGGCTCCTGACTACACCTGTAATACTACTTCCAAATCCATAACTACTTTGATCTATTTTAAATGTATTCCTATTTTGGTGGCTACGCTGCCTGTAAATGGGGTTCCTTGTGGCATGCCTGCCGCTTGATATGTACTTTTGGTCAAATCACGTTTTCTCCCTTTTAGTTAATTACAAATATGTGTAATGTAAAAATGATTTTAAAAAATAGCTTTACCACAATGCAGTCAAGTATTGTCCCAATTAGATGCCGTCCTGAGGAGCCCCTGGGATGGGGCCCATACTCCCCCCCCGCCCCCCGTCACCATTGAGGCCGGAACCGCCGAAGATTGGTCGGCAGGTCGCTAGGGGTTACCTGGAGTTGGGGCGAGCGGTGCACTGGCGGGAAGCTCCTCCGTCTTCTGGAAATGCAATCATGGCTGCAGCTGCACGAAGAGAGGAGCGGGGCAGCCCTTCCGGTGCTCAGCGCAGTCACACCTCCCGGCTGAGGCTGACGTCCAGCTGGGCGGCTTCTTCCCTTGGCGGCCGGGCGGCCCGGTCAATTTCAGAATGATTATACACTCTGGGCTAGCGGCGGTGATAAATTACACCGCGGGATATGTTAAAGGGGCCGGGGTGCCAGGGGGAAAAAAAGCACGCACTTCAAAAAATAAATGTAAATCAGGCGGGGAGACGGGGGTGAACGAGAGAGCGGCAGAGCAGCTCCCCGGGCCGGCAGGAAGGAGCCGCACACGGCGTCTATGCCTGTGTGCACGTGAGGAGGACGCGCGCCCGACAAACACACTGCTAGATGGTGAACGCGCGCGCACCATCTGCAATGCATTACACGGCCACCCTGACAGCTCCTTATTATAATTAATGTACTTCTTTGCGCGAGCACGCACGAAATATGCCCAAAATGGCGGAACAAAACTACATTTACCCTATCACTTCAAGCCTATTAAAACGAAAACACAAGGAAGACGAATCACTGGCCAGATGACAGAAAACGCTAAGGAATGTGTGGAATTCCTCTCACCAAGGCCCTAAGGATACTTCTTCTTTTTTTTCTTATAACATTAGGATCTCGAAACTCCTCCCCCACTTACAGTGGGGAGGAGTCCGAGCCCTAAAAAGGGCTCGCCTCTGCTCCCCGTCAACTATCGCCCGATTAGCCTCATTGATGTTAGCCAAAAGCTGTTTGGAAGGTTGATCTTGGACAGGTTGCAATGTTGGATGGAAGAGACAGAGATCCTGAGCCCCCTCCAAGCGGGCTTCAGGAAGGGTGTCTCAACAGTGGACCAAATACTGAGACTAAATATTTTATTCTGGAAAACTGCATACTTAGAAGAGGGCTCACTGTACGCAGTTTTTGTGGACCTCCGTGCCGCCTTCGACCTGGTCCCTCGGGCCAGGTTGTGGGCGGTACTAGAGGACATGGGCGTTCCGGGAGATATTCTCCAGATTCTCATTAGGCTCCACACAGACAATTATGCCCGGGTAAGATACGAAAAGGGAGGTAGGCTCACAGATAGGTTCCCTGTCCGACGCGGGGTAAGACAGGGATGCGTGCTGGCCCCGTCTTTGTTTTGTCTATTTACGAATGGGGTGATAGAGCACCTGAGTAGAATCCCTAATATTGATGCCCCACAACTAAACAGCAGTAGGGTGCCGGCGATTATGTTTGCGGGCGACACCCTGCTGCTGTCAAAGACACCAATGGGGCTACAAAGGATCCTGGATGGATTCATGGACTTCTGTAATAAAAGGGGATTAGAAATAAACCCAGCGAAGACCAAATTTATGACCTTGAGCCACAAGCATAAAAGCTGCCCAAACCCACGCCTGGGATCAACATCTTTGGAGAGAGTTCAAGTGATTGAGTATCTGGGCATAACACTCAATCAAAATCTAACCTGGGTGCCACACAAAAGAAAAGCAACCACTAAACTAATCCAGAGGGCGGGCGCAATCACAAGAATTGCAAAAAAATCCCCCTTACGCCCATTGGCACCAGCAATACAAATTTACAAGGCCCAAGCACGTGGAGGCATAACTTATGGGGCTGAACTATGGGGACATACATCACTTCACTCTATACAAGTGGCCGAGAACAACTTCATTAGACACTTGACGGCCCTCCCCTCGAGCACTCCACTCCTTCCGCTGAGAATGGATTTGGCATTGTGCCCAGTCAGCGAAGAACTGAGCCTGAAACCACTGACTTATTGGAGGCGCTTGTGGAGTAGTCAAGACTTGGGCCACTATAGAAGTGAACTACAGGAGCTCCTCAGAACGATACAAGTGTCCAAAATTCAATGGCTCAAGTATATTAGAGACATGTGTATGACCCTTGGAGTCCCAGAGCTATGGAACAGTCCTGAAGTAACGTCTGCAAGGCTTCCCCGGAAAGCACTCTCTAAACTTTTCCATGATTTTATGTTGCAAAGTTCCATCAGCTCAATCCGGGAGGGCTCACTAACTGACATATTCATTAAAACAAAAGACTCTTATAGCTTTGAAAATGTCCTTGATGCAATGTCCCCTGTGCACGCCAGAAAAAAATTTCTACAATGGAGATATAGTTCCTTACCTCTGAGGTCGCTCACTAAAAACTGGGATGGTAATCTGGTCTCACCCAACTGCCCTGCGTGCAATTACAAGCTTGAAAGTGACGTACACGTGGTCTTATTTTGTAAAGCCTACAGCAAAATTAGGAGCTATTGGCTCATCCCGTACTTAAGGAACTTGGGCTTTCGAACTTATGCCCCAGCCTACAGAGTCCTTAAAACTGACCTTGCACCTCCAACAGTGTTCGTTATGGCGAAATTTCTGACGGCAATGTGGAGAGTTCGTGCAAAAATTATAAGGGATTCTAACGCGCCACGAACAATTTGTCCCTAAATTAGTTTAAAAATGCACATGTGGAACTATGAAAATGATTTTAATTTAAAAAATGCATTTCTGAAACCTACTAAATGATTTTATGGATCTTAACATTGATGAATTATTTTAACATACGATTTTATTGTTAATGGTCTAATGTTTGTTTACTTGCTCATCTTTTATGACCTTAACGGTTGAAATAAAGATTGTTTGAATTTGAATACTTTGATCACCCAACCAATGTCCCCAGAGTTTAATGGGAAGCTAAGCCACATTCATGCCGACTTAGTCTCCGGTCTAGGAGAGGTCCTCAATCCCCAAGTTCCTCTAAGGAAAAAGAGAACAGCAGCTGCAGCCTGGTATAATTCATCCTGCAGAAAGGCCAAGTCTGAGCTGATCCTGGCGGTTGAGTCTGGGACCAACGAACAAAAAATTCGTGAATCGAATCTGTTCTATAAAGAAGCAATGGCTCATGCTAAAAGTGAGTGGGATTGGGACAGGTTGTGTAATTTAACCACTGCCCTGGAATTAAGAGATGCACGTAGATTTTGGTCATTGCTTAACACAGGCTCAGGGGAACCAAAATCTGCAATAGAACCTAATATCGCTCCTTCAATGTGGGAAGCTCACTTCAAAGCTCTATATTCTGATGAATCTACTGCACATAACTCATCCGCTCCAGTATTAGTAAATGTACAGCATGAGCCCCTGGAGTTCACCCTGGGTGAGGTCATTTGCGTGATAAGGAAACTTGCAATTGGCAAGGCCCCGGGTCTTGACAAACTCCCTGGGGACCTATTCAGGCACGAACCTGGGATCTGGGCCCCTTACTTGCTTATTCTCTTCAATCCAATTTTAGGAGGTATGGAGGTTCCCTGTACTTGGCTGGGAGCGGAGATAGTCCCAATTTTCAAAAAGCGTTCTCCTTTGCTCCCCGCCAACTACAGGCCCATCAGCCTCATTGATGTTCCTCAAAAATGTTTCGGGCGGCTCGTTTTGGACCGTCTCCTGGAATGGATGGAGGTACACGAGGTCCTAAGTCCCCTTCAGGCGGGGTTCAGGAGGAACACATCTACCATGGACCAGATCTTTCGCCTGATTCTTCTGTATTGGAAAACGGTAAAGATCGAGGGTGGCAGCCTCTACATGGTTTTTGTGGACCTCCGGTCCGCATTTGATTTAGTACCACGGGGGAAACTTTGGGGGGTTCTCCAGGAACTGGGCGTCCCTTCCCAAATACTGAACGTGCTCATGAGGCTTCACGAGAGGACTTTTGCCCAGGTCAGTTGCGGAAGGAATGGGGCACTGTCTTCCAGGTTCCCAGTTGACAGAGGGGTGAGACAGGGCTGTGTTTTGGCACCCACCCTGTTTTCCCTTTATGTCAATGGTGTAATCTCACATCTGGACAGTGTCCCCAACAATGATGCCCCTAGGCTGGCAGTCAGGAGGGTCCCGGCAATTATGTTTGCCGACAAAACTCTCCTGCTCTCCAAATCCCCTTTGGGGATACAACGGATATTGAATGGCTTTGGGGATTTCTGCCGATCTCGTGGCCTTGAGATAAACACCGATAAACCAAAATATATGATATTCAATCCCCCGGAGTTCACACGACCAAATACAATTCTGGGTCGTGTAAGTTTGGAAAGGGTCACGACATTTCAATACCTTGGGGTTACATTACATGAACATCTTTCCTGGGGACCTCAACAACTAAAATCTCGACTGAAACTGTCCCAGCTTGTGGGTGGCATCTCTAAGGTATCAAATACATCTACACTTAGGCCAGTGAGCCCAGCTCTGGAGATTTATAAGACTGTCCAGGATTTTTAGGGAGAAAAAATTGAACTCTGCCCTTTGTGCTGGCACTTTAACTGATTCCTTTTTAGCCTTCAAAAATTCTTATATGTTTGAAGATTTTATGGATTGTGTGTTTCCGATTTTAGCAAGAAAACTTTTTATCCAATGGAGATATGGCACTCTGCCACTTAAAGCATTCACTAGCAAATGGTCAGCGGCTGATAACAAATCATGCCCAGGATGTAGCTGTGATGATGAGGATGAACTTCATGTGCTTTTTGTCCTGCATACAGCAACTCCAGGAAGCAGTGGCTGGCTCCACTTTGCAGAAACTTAGGATTCAAAATTTGTTTGTTTGCTTTTAGAATTCTAAAGACTGATACATCAAGTTTCATCGTATTTGCACTTTCCAAGTACCTTATAGCTATGTGGACCAGAAGGCGCAAACTAATTGATATCCACTGCTAAAGTTTTTATTACTGAAAACTATTTTTATATTTAAAATGTATGATATCTGTATAGTGCAATTTATGATGTTTATCTAATGGCTGTAAATATCTCCTTTTTAAAAGTTTTAGGGCTAGATGTAGGTAAATCAGATTTACCGATTCATAAATACCGAATTTTACCGATTCGGTATTCATGAATCGGTAAATCTGATGTAGGTAATTAATCGGTAACAAATACCGAATCGGTAGGATTCGGTATTTACCGATTCGGTAATTACCGAATCGGTATTTGCCTTTAATCCCTTTGGGCCTTGAAGCCCATAGGAATCAATGGCAAATACCGATTCGGTAATTACAGAATCTGTAAAAATACCGAATTGCCAAGGGGGACAGGGTGTCACTTTGGCACCCTGTTGCACCCCTGTTTCTGGCTTGTGTGCCATGTGACACACATATATGCCCTTAGGGCATGTCTGTGTGCCACATGGCACAGGTGTACATGCACAGATTTTATTTCGTGCATTATTTCGTTATTTACCATGCAATAGTATTACATGGTAAATAACGAATTGTTAGGGGCATGTGTCACTGTTTACTGTGCCACCTACTTATTGATTTACAGAATCGGTAAATTTACTGATTCGGTATTTTACCGATTCTGTAAATTTACCGAATCGGTATATTTACTGATTCTATAAATCAATGGCCCCCTACATTACAAAACCCAAATACCGGTCGGTAACTGGGCCTTAATGTTCTAATTTGTACTCTTTTATGACCTGGACGGTCGAAATAAATTTTTTTTTAATTGAATTGTAATGCTGGGGCTTTGAAGACCCGACTTGCTGGTGAAAGTGAACCAAGATGGATTTTCTTAGGAGCCAAAAGCGAAAAATAACATCACTGGCACACATATGCCATGCCTCATACTTTTCATATGCACAGGTTAATTCACATAGAGTAAAACCGAAGTTGCAGCGGGGAACACACAATTTAAGAGCCAACTTCAATTGTGAAGTGCTGCATCACAAGTGTTCAAGTATCACATGTAAGGCCTGGGAGGTGCGTGAAGCACTATGTTTTTGTATTGATAAGATCACTATTGTCATATGTCATCCTACCAGATGGCCAGTGCTTCAGGTGGGATGAAAAAGGTGGGAAGTCATTAAAAAGGGCATTGGCAAAGAAGTGTAATTGGGAATCTTTTTCCACAAACCTGGTCTATTTAATTAAGGGTTGTGGCTTAAAACAGAAAAACTAAAATCCTGTGCTATCAAACCATAGCCAGACCTTTTGGCGTTGCCAATGCTTGTCAGGCTTATCAAATACATGAGTAACAACTATGATTTTGTTGTGAACATTTAGCATTGATAACGTTTCAATTCTGCCATTTTGAAACTGAATTAAACATTGCAAAAATCTGTGAACGGGGAAGTGGTCTTCAGAGAGTCTCAGTCACCTGTGTTGATTGTTCTGTCCTCTGCGGTCCTATACTCTGTTAGACACTTATGCCCTTTTTCCCCACTTCTTTCTGGAATCTTGCATCTGTGTATCTCACACAGCATCATTTTCCTCTTCACACTGTCTTGCCACTCTCTTCTGCACAAACTCCTCTTCATCTCTTCACTTCACCCCCTGAACACACAACCTACCAACTCAGCTTCAAGCACTGCATTTTATATTCTTTTTTTGCACTGCCACTATTTTGACAGCTCTGTACCTCCTTCAAACACTTTGGCAAAAAATCCCAATTACAGTTGGTACATGTGTGCAAATTGCTCTGCAAAGAGGCCAAGCACTGCATGTGAATGAAGTCTGAGCACTTTTATAACATTGACAGAGACTGTGAGAAATTCACACTACCTTCAGACTCATCTCCAGAGCTCTCACTTGTCCCCCCATCATGAACGCTCACCTACAACTGGAACTCACCGACATATCTAGCGGTGACTGGATACACAAAAGAGTGCTATGTTTCATGAAAAAACTACAGAAGCACAACATATAGAAATAACAAATATCCTGGGAGAATGAAAGATGAAGTAAAAATGAAATGTGAACAGTGACTGTATCACTGATATGGTTTACCTCAACAACTTGTAGCCATTTTTGGGAATTTAAACATTGTTTTTGCCTGTAAAGCACATGAATTTAGGACCCAATAGGGACCCATTCTAAAGACAGTTTTTAATTACTGCCTGTTAAGAGGCCCAGCTGGACCTGGCCCACTTAAAGGCCTGCAGGCGAATATAGCACTTTACAACATGTGCATTCACAACGCAGTAGTTTACAATGCTGTGGTTACAATGACCACGTTGTTACCACGCGTGCCATTACATCGCAAGTCGTATCAACGACTCGCAGTAGGGGGCGCGCTGGACCTAGGAATAGTATTAAATTACTATTCCTACTCCACTTTGTGCAACAGCAGGGAAGGTGTTGGATTTAAAATCCAACACATTCCCTGATGTTGCATCCCCCATACAGCAAGTTGTTGATACAACTTTCGATCTGATGGCACTAAACTCTATTCCACTCTACTCTCAATGCCACTCTACTCTGTGCAACTCTGCTCTGTGCTACTCTACTTGTGCCACTCTAGTCTACTCTACACCACTCTACGCCACTCTATGCCAATGCACTCTACGCCACTCTAATTTACTGTAAACCACTGCACTCTAAGGGGCCCATTAGGATGTCGGGCGGATCGCCACCGTCATGCGGGCGGTGGCAATTCACCCGACATCCTGGTCCGCCCGCCACCCATTTCCCCCCCGCCATATTACCATGACGGTAAGACCATCCGCTGCTTTTCCACCCCGGTCGCCTGGCGACGGGGCGGAAAAAGTTTAATATGGAGGCGGTGTCTATCAGACACCGTCAGCCATATTTGGATGGGCTGAAACAGATGCCTTTCCGTGGTGGCGATGCTGCCACGGAATGGCAGGTGGTCTTCACCTCGGGGGCCCCCTGCGGGTCCCCAAAGTGAAGGCGAGGTGGGGGGTGCACATGGAGGGTACCTGTTGTACCCCCCAGGATTTGCATACACAATGCGGCAGGCCCCACGAGGTGCCTGCCGCTTTGTGTATGCAAATGCATACATGCATTTTTAGCATTGTGGCGGGCGGTGCTGAGAGCACCGCCCGCCACAATGTTAAAAATGCAGGATGCGCCCGCCACTGTGGCGGGCGCATCCTAATAACCTCACGGGACCCCCGCCCTTATGGCAGGTGGTCCCAAGTACCCTGAGGATGGCGGGCGGGCAAAGTCTGCCCGCCATCCTAATGAGGGCCTATGACACTTCACGTTATGCCACTCTACTCTTTGCCAGTGCACTCTACCCCACTCTACTATGCACCACTACACTTTTTCGCAACTGCACTCGACCCCACTCCCGTTCAGGTCACTCCACTCTGCACCACTCCACTCTATATCACTCAACTCTACCCTGCACAACTCCACTTTACTCCACTTCACTCTACTCTGGAACAATCTACCCTAGCCACTGCAAGCTATGCCACTGTTTTTTACACCACTATACTCCACTCTAAGCGCTGCAATAAATGCTGCGTCACTCTGCTCTACGCGACTATACTCTACACCACTGTGCTCTATGCCACTACTCTATGCAACTGCACTCTACCCTGCACCACTATGCTCTACCCTGCACCACTCCACTCAATTTCACTCTACTCTGAAACAATCTACTCTATGACACTACACTCTGCGCCACACTACTCAACTCTGTGCCAATCCACTCTACACCATTGCACTCTACGATGTGCCACTCTATGCCACGTCACTATATGCTATGCCACTCTACTTTAAACCATTGTAATCTACTCCAATTCAGTCTACACCACTTTACTCAAAACCAATGCACCCTATGCCCTTGTACCTACGCCAAATACATTGAACTTTACACCACTACACTCTACAACATTCTACTCTATGCCACTGCACTCTACACCACTGCACACTAGATGCCACTGTGCTCTATCCTGCACCGCTCTGCTCTACTCTGAAGCAATCTAATCTGTGCCACTGCACTCTGCGCCACTCCACTCCACTCTTCGCTGCGCCACTCTACACCTCTACAGCAGTAGTGGCCCGTCCCCAGCCAAAGTGGGTGGGCGAGCCGGGCCAGAGGAGGGAGGTTGGGAGGAGGGAGGAGGAAGGTGGGGAGGGTTTTGGTACAAAATAAAGGAAGAAATAAATACAAATAAACTTACCTTAATACTGAGGCCGCCATCCCTAGCGCAACGGATCTTCCTGCTTCTGACTCTGGGGCTTGGCACAGGCTCCCAGCCTGCTCTACAGTCAATACTGAAGCTGCTCTTGCATGAGAGCAGATGCAGGTTTGGCCTGAGCATCGACAACATGCGTTCCCAGGCAGACTGGGAGCCTGTGCCTTCTCTCTCCAGCCCCCGCAACGCAGCAGAGGCTGGTGAGAGCATCACTGTGCATGAGATGTTTGGCGGTCCTGTGACGACCGGCCAAACACCTCGTGCGCAGTGAAAGGACTGCCCACCACTACCCAACCAGCAGTGTCATCCCCTGGACCTGCCCCAAGACTCGTCAGTCCAGGGGATTGAAATAAAATGATAATAAAACGGGTTTTTCAACCCGTTTTATTATCGTTTTATGCACTTTATGGCGGGGTGGGGCTCCTCCGCCCTAATGGAGCAGCCGCTGTTGGTCTACAGTCTATGCTGTACGACTATTCTCTAAACCACTGCCCTCTATGCCAATGCACTCTACACCACTTTAGCCAAAACCAATGCACCCTATGCCACTGCACCTATGCCAACTACTTTGCACCACTGTACTTTAAGCCAGTATACTCTACAACATTCTACTTTATGCCTCTGACCTTAATGCCACTGCATGCTACATTACTCTACACCATTGCACTCTATGTCACTGCACTCTGTCACTGCACTCTACGCCACTCTATCCTACTCTGCACCATTGTACTGTACATCACTGCTTTCTGCACTACTCTATTCTGCACCACTATACGAACCAGCACTCTACGACCCTGCATTCTACAACTCTGTACTCTGACACTCTACTCTGCATGACGGCACTCTATGCCACTGCATTCTATACTACTGCCCTCTATTCTGCACCACACAACTCTACGCCAGTCTACTGCACTCTACACCACTGCACTCTATGCTACTGCACTCTGCGCCACTGCACTCTACGGCAATCTGAGTAGCACCATTGTACTTTACGGCACTTCACTCTAGGCCACTCTACTCCACTCCACTCTACGATACTCCACTCCATGATACCCACTCAATGAGATTTCACTCTATGATGCTCCATTTCATTAAACTGTGCTCCCCTAATTCTCTACTCCACCCTATGCCTCTCTACTCTACAGCATTCTACTCACCTCTATGCCATCCTACGACCCTACTCCATTCTACAAGGCTTTAGACATCTCCCTCAATGCCACTCCATGCCACTTTACTCCACTCCAATCTATAACAGACTACTTCACTCTACTCCACTCCACTCTATAACAATAGACTTCACTCTACTCCACTCCACTCTATAACAATAGACTTCACTCTATGCCACTGTACTCTACAACAACCTACTCCACTCTACATAACACCCTCCATGGCTCTACACCACTCCACAACACTCATTGTCACTCCATTCTATAACACTCTTCTCAACTTGGCTCTGTACTCCGCTCTACCCCACTTAACTCTATCCCATACATGCCAACATTTTAGGATAGGGACGTGGGAGATTTAAAGTAAAAAATCAGGAGAATGAAAATTCCCCATTGACTTCTATTGTAGAAAATGCACTTTCAGGCAGGAGACGGCTGAAATAAAGCCATTTTTGGCTTGAAAAATCGGTAGTCTCCTGCCTGAATCGGGCCTATTGGCATGTATGCTCTACCCCTTCCACTCTACTATACTCTACTCCCTCCATGACACTTCACAACACTGTATTCTACGCATGACTCTCCACTTCCCTCCTCTCCACGCCATGCATCTCCACTGTACACCACTGTTTGTCACTTACAACACTCCACTCTACTCCACATTACGACACTCCACTCCACACCACTTTTCTTTACTCTACTGACCTTTATCCATGCTGAACAGCAGCCACTGTGGTGTACAACACTGCTAAAACATATTGGCATAGCCAATAGCTGTGGCATAGGCGCGACCTATTGGCTTTGCCAATGCTTGTTTTAATGCACCTCTGCCACTGTACCAAATGAAAGGTGAGAAGTGGGGGTAGAGGCCGGCATGAGCCCCAGCACATGTTTCTGACTGTGTAGATGTTTACTCTGTCGAGTGAATGCCCGAGTGATAAATGACCCTCAGGGTCTTTGTCCAGGAACATTTGGAGAAATCCGGAGAGGTTCATACCAGGCGGCGGCGGCGGCGGCCTGACTGCACAGGACGTTCCCGCAGAGCGGAACAAAAAAGGTATTCAAGGAAATGGCGCAGGCTGCAGGGCAAGACCGTCTACGGACTAAGCCGGCGGTACACGTTTCTGAATAAATAACCAGACGAACATTACTCAACTGCAACTTCAAAACATAAATTTTCCTCAAGTCATAACGTCTAGTGCTCATTCTCACTCCTCCCAACACCCCCGCCCCGAGAAGATGTATGTTCTATTCCTGAGGACAAGGGCACGTTTTACATTTTTCTGACTTGCGTCGTCATCATCCTATAATTACACAGCAGGTTTTAGTGGGTCCGGAAGGAAGCTGAAAAATACAACGGAAATGGAAGACAGCAGCAAAGCCAAAGCACGTAATGCAAAGTTGCTCTGACACCCCTCAGGCACGCCAGGTGCCAAGACACACAGGAGCAGCATGTGCATCCACCTGACAGCCAGACATGAGCAATTCAGCACTCCAAAATGTCAGTCCAAGGGCTGGTGCTTTAGGTGGGCAGGTACTGCCCGGTACTGAGTACCTGCACTGCTTTAATTTGAAAGGGGAGAACTTGCACTTCTCAGCTCTGCTGCAATACATTTAATGAGAGAGTACTTGCACTTGTCAGGAGCAAACAGGTACTTTAAAGAGTGAGTACCTGCACTTCTAAATTTCCACCTAAACCACTGCCCCGGACACATGGAGAAACTCATGTTTCCTCCACCGGGGCAGCAGCTGATAAGAGCTCACACATCCTCTAGCATGAAAGGTGCCACTACTGCCTATCACACAGAGCCCATGGCGACAGCAACACTGTGTAAAGCTTTTTATCAATTATAGTTGTCAAAGTTACCTCAGCAAACTTCCAATGAATGATGAAATGGCCTGTAATTGTTTACTAAATCAATGTATTCAATATCAGCGTATCAGAGTGGAGACATTCACAGGTAGAATAAATACAGAAATACTTTTAATCTTGGCAAGTGGTGTGCAAAAGTGCTGGTTGTGCAGTGAAAAGTGGCTCTGTGCAGAGCAGTGACGAAGCAATTAAACATGGCACACTAAGGCCCTGATTATGAGTCTGGAGGTCCAAGGTCTGCCAGACTTGCAGTCCGACCGCCCCATTACGAGTTGGGTGATTGAACTGGAGGTGGCGCAGCAGTAGGATGCCGCAATATGCTGTCCCGCCAATCTTATGAGTCTCCTCTCCGCCGGCGATGATATGGCGGTTTCTATTCAATGTCAACCCTGGTGGAGCTGAAACAAAGCCTCCTCCACTTGTGGATGCACTCAGGAGGGCATAACATGTGTCCATGTGCCCCCCCCCCTATGTGCATGCATAAAAGTTCCTGCACAGAATTGACTTTTGAGTCAATGCTGTTCAGGAACATTGTGAGGCGTTCCATTGCGGTGCCTTTTTTAAAGGCACAGCAGCCTTTCAAAGAGGCACCACCCTGGTACCACCATGCCGCCCGTCCACCAGACTACTTTAAAGTCATAATTAGGTGGGAGGCGATGAGTCTCAGCGGTGTGGAGGTGGCCGACCGCCTGCACCACGGAAACTTGTAATCGAGCCCTAAATGTATAAAAGAGACATAGGCCCTGATTACGAGTCTGGCGGTCGCTTGGGCGCAGCGGTACAGCCACCGCCGCACCTGCAGTCCGACTGCCCCATTAGGAGTTGGGCGGTCGGTACGTCCTGGGACCGCTGCTAGGAAACCGCCGGTCCCTGGAGGTGGTGCAGTGGTCAGATGCCACAATATGCTTGGTAGGACTGCTGCTGTCCCGCAAAGCATATTACGAGTTTCCTCTCCACCGGCAGTGGCATGGATGTTTCTACTCCATGTCAACCCTGGCCGAGAGGAAACAAAGAGGGCCCTCTAGCCTCCTCAGCTTGTGGATGCACACAGAGGGGCATAACATGTGTCCCCCTGTATGCATGTGCAACAGTTCCTGCACTGCACTAACTTTTGAGTCCATGCTGTGCAGGAATCTTGGGAGGCGTTCCCATAAGATGTTCCAAGTAAAAAAGAATCAGTACATTTTTTAAACAGTTTGATGCTTTGATCCTAATATCTGAAACTGGGTAGGGTCAGCATCTGGGCAATTGATAATCTTGGTGTTCACAAACTCTGCCACGATTCTAATCAATTATAGGTGACAGCTCATAAGGCAGGCTATAGGAACAAATAGATTTGTAAATAATCACATTTAATATTAGCTGGACATTTCAGGGACCTCACGTAGTGGGATTAATTCGATGTTTGTGATTCGTAAACATCCTAAATATGCAACTAGCACATTATTTAACTTACATACAAGAAAACTATTGTAGCGACTTCTTAAGTGGAAAAGCAGCAAAGAGAGGCAAACAACCAAAAGTCAAAATTTATGCTGGAAGTTTGCACAGAATGTGAAATATATCTAGACATCTTTTCCATGCCTGACACAATAGTAACTCTAAAGCATTGTGTAAAACATATCTGTAGTAGTGTGGTATGCGGTATTAAAACACCCTTGGTGATTGGAAATAAAACAAATAAAATGCTTACAAAATCGAATACGGAAATGGTACAATGTACTGTCATCACATAAAATCTGCATAAACGCAAGAAACAAAAAACTTCTAGGGTCTGATTAACAAACTGCATTTTGGAGTATGTAAAGTAGTAATCCCGTAGTACTATTTTCCTCTTGTGGCTTTTCTTTATGGAAATCTCCACGATGGTTAAGGTGCTCTCCACACATGGAGGTATAAGCTTTTGTGGTAAATGTGGAAGGGTCTGGGCGTGTAGTCGTGAAATGGGTAAAGATTACTACAAAATGGGTGGTGTTAAGGGAAAGTTAAGGAGGAGTTTAGGGAGGTGCTAATACAGTCTACATAAATGTAAGAGTATTGCAATTCACAAAATAGACTGCTTTTGGCGGATGAAAAGTAGTAATCCAGTATTACTATTTGCTCACTACAAAATGCAGTTCACAAACCTACGAATGGAGATCTCCACCTTATCCTCTTATGTCTTTTCTGTACAGAGAGCTCTACCATAGGGAACGTGATCAACGCAAATACATTTATACAGTTTTGATGTAAATATGGTAGGAACTGATGGTGAGGTGGGAAAATGGATAGTAATTACTACAAAATAGGCGGGGTTAAGAGAATATTAGTGAGGGGCATGCTAATACAACCCACATGAAAGTAAGAACATTGGAATGAACAAAATACACTTCTAAATTAACTACAGTCCTAAAAGACTTAAGTGTACTCTAACTCAGCCTAAGACTTACACTCCCATAGAAATCCATGAGCCAAAGATTAAACTAACTCTCGAAGAATTACATCACTTCTACAATTATAAGTATATGTTTGCTTTTTTAGTGATTAAATATTAGGTATAACAATTAGTTAATTTGTTAAATGGAAAAATACACTTAATTAAAAAATAAAACAAGCTTTCTAGTTATTTTTAATATTTAAAAAGTATTTTCATTACATAAATACACAACCTTTAGCCTTGATTACAGAAGCTAAACAAAAAAAATATATATAGTGAGGGTAGATAATTCTATCTTTAAATTACTTTTTTTTTTAGGGACGGTGCCAAGATGGCGGTAGAGCAACAGCGAACGCAAGGAGCTCTGCTCGCCATGGCCTGAAAACAGCATCCACACCGCTTAGCAGAGATTATGGAAGTGCTGACGGAAATAATAAACACATATAGACAGTTAAAACAGTATGTATTAGAGCAGTGAGAAACTGAGGTCACAGGTACTATTAAGACACATATGCATGTGTAATCAACTGTCATTAATCCACAAACTAAAAATGCAGTAATGTGGTGCAGCACTAATAAAACAAAACCCTGTTTTTGGTGGCTTGAAGGACTTATGAGCTAGAAACAGCATATCTCACTCACAGGATAAGCACCAAAAAATGAATATATGTCTTCCAATGGGAATGGTAAAGAAGCTGGGCAACAGAGTGGCAACTTTCTAAAAGTTGCTTTTCCGTAAAAGTGACATTAAATTTGACTTGGGCATCAAGTCAGGTTTAATGGCACAATTAATTTGATACCTTGAAGAACCCATTTTAGTACTTCTACTTAGAAGTTAGCAGGCCTAATATGTCAGCTTGCAACTCTATACTTGCCACCGGGGCTAGTTTCCTTTCTATTAATCAATCAATCAGAGAGTTTTTTTAAGCACGCTACTCACCCGTGAGTGTCTCAAGGCGCTGGGGGGGGATCAACTGCGGTCAGTCGAAGAGCCAGGTCTTGAGGGTCTTCCTGAAGATGTGCAGGGCAGAGGTGCATCTAATGTTGATCGGCAACTCATTCCAGGCCTTGGCCGCGATGTAGGAGAAGGTTCTTCTACCTGTTCTTGCTCTGTGGATGAGTGGGGGTTCTGCAAGGTCATCAGATCGGAGTTTCCTCTTGGGTACATGGATGGAGAGTCTGTCATTGAGGTATTGGGGTCCAGTGTTGTGGATGCATTTGTAGGCACGGGGTGAGTATCTTGAAGGTTACTTTTTTCTCAATGGGAAGCCAGTGGAGGTTACGCAGGTGTTGGGTGATGTGTTAATGTTGAGGGATGCCGAGGATGAGTCTGGCTGCAGTGTTTTGTATGGTCTGGAGTTTGTGGAGCAGAGACTTCTTGATCTCAGCGTAGAGGGCATTTCCGTAGTCCAGTCTCCTGGTTATAAGTGCTTGGGTGACGGTCTTCCTAGATTCAGGGGGATTCATTTAAAGGTCTTTTAGAGGACATGGAGGGTGTTGAAGCAGGTGGCGGTGACGGCGTTGACCTGCTGGGTCATGGAGTGGGAGGAGTCGAGTACTCTGTCGAGGTTTCAGGAGTGCTCCGTGGGGGGTGGAGGGGCTGACAAGGGCATTGACCCACGAGGAGTTGTCCCATGCAGATGGGGAAGGTCCGAGGATTTGGACCTCAGGCTTCTCTGAGTTGAGCTTCAGGCAGCTGCTGCTCATCCAGGATGTGACGTCTTTCATTCCTTCCTGGAAGTTCAGTCTGGTGGTGATGGGGTCTTTGATGAGGGAGAGGATGAGCTGAGTGTCGTCAGTGTAGGATACTATGCTGAGTCCGTGCTGTCTGACGTTGGTGGCGAGGGGGGGCATGTAGATGTTGAAGAGCATGGGGCTGAGCGACTATCCTTGGGGTACTCCGCATTGGATTTCAGTGGGTTCGCAGAGCAAGGGTGGAGTCTAATTCTCCAGTATTGGGGTATCTTTCCTAGATTCACATGCCTGAATCATTCCCCGTTGTCGGAGTGGGAGTCCCACGGTAGATAAAAAATCTATAATTATGCACATAATAACCATAACATAGGTAACATAGAACCCGGAAGTAAAGTATCCAAAAACTGCAAGGAAAAAAACTTCCACATTTATAACTTGTCCAAGTCATTATACACAGTCCAAACTGCAGCCAATCAGGCGACAGCACCCTCCAGAATGTTCTCCTCAGAGGCTCAGGCTCTCAGATTTTCTACCGCACGTCGTGTGAAGGCAGTCTCCCTGAGCTCTGCTCAGTACTCTTCTAAATTCTTCAGAAATCTCTTCACTTCATGATGTCTTCTTCAAGGAAATCTCTCTTTATACCTTGTGAATCTTGTGGGAAGCTCCGGCTCTTTTCTGAGGATCCCCACAAGAAGTGAATTTATTGCTTATATCCGGTTCACCAGGTGAGAGAGTGCAAGATATGCAGGACCTTCCCTCAGAAAACCCTCAGAGATAAAGAAGGGCGTCTACTTCTGTGGCTAGAGAAAATTAAGGATCAAGACAACCCCTTATCTGAGTTGGGAAGTGTCGCTTCTGGCTCATCTAGGTCCTCTAGGAAGAGGATTGCTGAGGACTAACTGTCTTCTCCTGAGGCTAAGGTGTTGAGAAAACAACAACCCTGTAAGGGTACTGAATTGCCTTCCACCTCAAAAAAAGGCTCTGACACCTTCTAAGAGTAAGCCTACTACGCCCCCGAGAAAACCTGTGAAGTCTCTGGCTTCAAAACTACTTTCTGAGAAGGATTTAGCTCAGAGAAAAGTCCCGTCGTCGACGACATGGTCGACGACTCCTTCGTCGACAAAAATCATCGTCGACGCGACTTCGACGTCGACTGTCACCTTCTCGTCGCCGAGACCACAAATGATTATGTCTCCATCCACGCTGGTTTCTGTCTCCGTGAAGCCTATCTCGTCAACAAAGGAAATTATATCTACCGTCGACGTCCCATCGACGACGACGGTTAGAAAGATCTCGTTGACGATTACCTCATTGACGGCCACCTCGTCGACCAAGACTGCCTCGTCGACGGACGCCTCGTCATCGAAGACTTCCTCGTCGATGAAGATTGCCTCATCGTCGAAAACTGCCTTGTCGACGGTCACTTCATTAACACCAGCTCAATCGAGGACAACTCCGTCGATGGCCCCCTCGTCGACGCTACAATTATCACACAGAGTTGCAGGTCTGGTCAGGGTCTACGGCCACAGCATCCTCTGCACTGTCTACGATGGCTGGGCAGTTGCCACCATTACCAACAACATCTTCTTTATTACACAGGCGTGGTTCGTCATTGGAGACCCTCTTTCCACTGCATATTTTCCCTAAGGTACCTCTACAGTTACTTGAGCAATTACTGGATTCTGAGGAGAATGATGAGGAGTCTGAAGAGGATGACAGATTTCGCATTGCCAGGAGCCCTTCAGAATTGTTCATTAAATATCAGGAGGACGACCAGGATGAAAATCCTTCTCTGGACATTGTAGCTCCACCTCCTGACACGATACCTACAGCAAAGATGCCTTTAGCTCTGCTAAACAATCTTCAATACATGTTAGACAATTATTATCGCTGTTTTCCTCCATCTGAATCGGCGGAGTCCATTCAACAGACACCTGTGCCTCAAGCTTCTGTTTTTACATTGAGGTCTCCTAGAACACCTTCTCCAGTGCCTTCTCCTCATTCCCATGATGCTAACACCTCTGATGATGATAGGGAGGAAGGAGAAGTGAACGATAGATCTCTTCTTACCGAGTGAGACGATTACCAAATTCTAACTCCGTCTCCTTCAACCCCAGCTCCCATTAATTCTCCTCCAGTTGATATCGGAGGCTTTCATCTCCTCATGGAAAGGGCAACACAAAGGTTACTTCAGCCTCTGGAGACAAAGAAGGATGAATGCTTCCTATACGATTTTAAAGATCAGCCAAGGAAGCAGATACGGACTATTCCTATTATTAATTTCATTTGAAAGGAAGGATTGAAGGTCATGACAGCTCCTGCTTCTATTTCTGCCGGTCTGCCTTGGCTCGACAAAAAATATAAGGCACCAGATAACTCACCTGCATGCCTCATAGGTCAACCAAAAGCTGACTCTGTTATTGTCCAAGCGGTACAAAGACGAGCTAGAAACCCCTCCTCTCCGATCACAGCTCCTTCCGGACAGGGATAGTAGATGTTTAGACTCTATTGGAAGGAAGGTTTCCCCCATGGCAGCGACGACCATCCGTGCTACTAATTCACTGGCCATATTAGTTCGGTACGACAGACAGATGTAGTCGGACATCTCTCCCTATATTAACATGTTGCCGGAACCATCAAAGTCTGAAGCTTTAAAGATCCTACAAGAAGGGGAGCGTATCTCTGCTGAGATCATAGATTCGGCCGTGGATGTCGCATCCACAGGATTTAGGCAGTTAGCTGGTGCTGCAGTACTGCGAAGACAAGGCTGGCTGAAGTCGACATCTTTTCGCCAGAAGGTTCAGGCAAAGATTATTGACATGCTGTTTGAAATGGAATTACTATTTGGCCAACATGTAGAAGAGGCCCTTCAGGCCATTAAAAAAGATACTGAGACAGCAAGATCTCTTGGTACACTTCATTTTCGGAAGCCGCCCTTTCGGGGCGCTAAAGGATGTGGATTCTTTTCTAATCGAGGAGGCTACAACCAACAAAGGTCATACCAGTCCTTTCAAAGCAATCAACAATACCAGCCTCAACGACAGCAGTCGTACGGACAGTGAAATACCTCATATTCGCAGAATAAAAGGAAGCCTTCCTACCACGGACGGGATTCATCTAAAAAACTATGAAAACCGCCACCTGCCACCACTTCTGCCGCCTTGCCCCTTTAAAAGTTGGAGGAAGAATCTCTCAATTTTACTCAAACTGGTCCGCTATAACATCAGACAAGTGGGTCCTGGGCATTGTGGCCAGAGGCCATGTTCTAGAGTTCATAAAGATTCCTCTAAACTCTCCTCCCAAAGGACCACCTCCAGCTCATCTCAAGGAGCTTCTTTCGCAAATAAATTTGATGATACGAAAGGGAGCATTCGAAACGGTCCCTCAGTTGCAAAGAGGGACAGGATTTTATTAGAGATTTTTCCTGATAATGAAAAAATCGGAGAATGGCACCCCATTCTTGATCTTCGCTCCCTCAACAAATACCTAAAAAAGTTATCCTTCCGGATGTTAACACTTCAAGAAATCCTTCAACTCCTCTTTGAGGGGGATTACATAGCCACCCTCGACATCCAGGACGCATATTTCCATGTGCCAATTCTACCCAGACACAGAAAATTCTTGTGGTTCAGAGTGGCTGGCAGGGACTTCCAGTTCAAAATCCTTCCTTTCGGACTACGTTCAGCACCCTGTGTGTTTACCAAGGTTCTAGCACTGGTGGCCGCACACCTTCACCTGGAAGGGATCCAAATCTTTCCATACCTAGACAACTGCCTTATCAAGGCAAATTCTTTTTAAGCCGCAAGCGCCCACATTCAGAGATGTTTGTCCCTTTTCCAATCTATGAGTCTCTCCATCAACCTCAACAAGTCTCATCTTGTTCCATCATAAAGAAAGACGTTCTTGGGAGCCACGTTAGACCCACAACTGACTCAAGCATTTGTCTCAAACCAAAGACAACAAAAGATCTTTTTAGGGATGATTTCTTCCTGCATCCCTTTGATACCCAATTGCCGTCTCAGAATGAGGCCTCTGCAAGAGGAACTTAACCACCAATGGTTGCAGGTTTCTGGTTCATTCGACGATCTCATTCGCATCACTCCTCGGATGCGAGAAGCCTTACTCTGGTGGACTCGCAAAAAGAACGTGAAAAAAGGGTGCCCATTCTTAGTAGAAGCGCCAAACTTTACCATCACCACAGATGCATCCCACGAGGGATGGGGAGCACACCTTCAAGAGCTGATGGTCAGCGGCAAGTGGAACATCCAGCAAAGGACATGGCATATCAACCTTCTAGAATTGCGAACCATCTTCTTGGCCCTGAAATCCTTTCAAACCATCATTCTGGGAGCTTCAGTACTTATTCGGACAGACAACACAACAAGTATGCACTACTTGAACAAACAAGGAGGAACAAGGTCTGCCCTATTCTCTCAGCAAGCCCAAGAAATCGAGGACTGGGCGATACGACACAGGATCAGCCTATCAGCGATCTATGTTCCGGGAGTTTCCAATGTCCTAGCGGGTTCCCTCAGCAGATCGACAATATCCAATCACGAGTGGGAGCTGCATCAACCAACATTGGTTCAAATCTTTCAGGAGTGGGGTCCTCCCGATCTAGACTTGTTTGCGACCAATCAGAACCGTGAATGCCCATTCTTTGCAAGTTGGCTTCCCCACAAAGGGTCACGCTGAATTGGTCGCAGATATATGCTTACTCCTTTCCTCCAATACCGTTGGTTCTCAGAGTTCTCCGGAAAATGAAGAGAGAACCTTGTCACCTAATTCTCATTGCTCCCAGATGGCCTTGCTCCTCTCAGAATGCAATCCCATTCAGTTTCAACCAATACCGAACCTCATATCGATCCAGAACGGACAGATCTGCCACCCGGACCCTGCATCTCTGAGTTTACCAGCCTGGCGCCTGAACACCTTGAATTCACTCATTTAAACATTTCTCCGGATTGTAAGGAAGTTTTAGCTAATGCTCGAGTCCCTGCCACTATTAAAACATGCAGGCTTAAATGGAAAAGATTTTGCATGTGGTGTCAATCTGCCAATATTCATCTGTTTCATGCAAAACCGGAGCAGATTCTACCATTCTTTTTACACTTGGCAAGATCAGGCTTATCCCATTCGACTCTGAAGGTATTTTTAGCGGCTATTTCAAGGTTTCGGCAAGACAGTTCTAATTCCCTTTACTCAGCTAGGATCATTCAAGAGTTCTTCAAGGGATTGTTTCTGATGTTTCCTCCTATCCGGCATCCACCTCCATCCTTGCATCTTAACGTGGTGCTTGCACAACTCATGGGGCACCCCTTTGAGCCGATTTATAGAGTGGATTTGAAGTTTCTATCGTGGAAGGTGTCTCTGCTATTGGCTTTAACATCAGCTAGGAGAGTCAGTGACATCCAAGCTTTCACTATTAATCCGCCTTTTCTGCAATTCACCTCGAACTCGGTAATTCTACGCACTAATCCCAGTTTTATGCCTAAAGTACCTTCGGACTTCCATTTCAACGAGCCTATCATTTTAAAGACTTTCTTTTCTAATCCTCAATCACCTGCGGAAAGAACTTTGCATACCCTTGACATCAGGAGATGTCTCAAGTTCTATTTACAACCGACTTCTACGATCCGTATCTCTAATCAGCTATTTGTGGCCTACGGAAGGATACGACAAGGATACTCAGTATCCAAGCAGACCATAGCTCATTGGATTTCTGCAGCAATTTGCTTCTGCCATCAGCAAGCAGGAAGACCATTGCAAACAACTCCTAGAGCACATTCTACAAGAGCAATCTCATCCTCTACTGCTCTCTTTGCTGGTGTGCCTCTTCATCCAATCTGCAGAGCTGCAACTTGGTCCAGCAGACACACTTTTACCAAGCACTACTGTTTGGAAGCTGCCAGTAATGCAGAGACGTCAGTGGGACATGTGGTTTTCCGCAATCTTTTTGAATAAGGTGAGCCTCTGTTCTTCCCTCCTCCTCTGTACTGTTCTCAGACGCTTATAAGCCATGCTTATTATATATAATAGCATTGTCCTGTATATATGAATATACATATATTTATGCATATTATACCATTCTAGGTATATTATTGCATAATGTCTTTTGTACATATGTTCATGTTACAAGTAGCGTCTTACGTGCATTATTTTAGTGTACTACTTTCTACTCTGATTCAGGCATGTGAATCTATGAAAGGTACCCCAATACTGGAGACGAACAATAGTTACTTACCTGTAATCTGTGGTTCTCCAATATTGGTATCTTTCATAGATTCACCTGCAACCCACCCACCTCCCCTCAGAGGCTGGTTTATGCTCTTGTCTCTAGGTTCACTCATATGCGAGAAAATCTGAGAGCCTGAGCCTCTGAGGAGAACATTCTGAAGGGTGCTGTCGCCTGATTGGCTGCAGTTTGGACTGTATATAAATAAAGTCATAAATGTGGACGTTTTTTCCTTGTAGTTTTTGGCTACTTTACTTCCTGGTTCTATGGTACCTATGTTATGGTTATTATGTGCATAATTATTGCTTTTTTATGTACCGTGGGACTCCCACTCTGACAACGGGTAATGATTCAGGCATGTGAATCTATGAAAGATACCAATACTGGAGAACCACAGATTACAGGTAAGTAACTATTGTTCTTCTTTAGGTTCTGCCGCTGAGGAAGGATCGCAGCCAGTCGAGAACGGTTCCCTGTATGCCGGCTTCCTGGAGTCTGGCGGTGAGTGTGCGGTGGGAGATCGTGTTGAAGGCTGCGGAGAGGTCAAGTAGGATCAGGGCTCTGGTGTATCCTTGGTCGAGGAGGGTGCGGATGTCGTCTGTGGCAGCAAGTAGGGTGGTCTCAGTGCTGTGGTAGCTGCAAACTGGGAGGGGCCGAGGATGGAGTTTTCTTTCATGAATTTTGTTAGTTGGATGTTGACGGTCTTCTCTGTGACTTTGGCTGTGAAGGGGAGGAGGGAGATGGGTTGGTAGTTCTTGAGGTCTGTGGGATCTGCTGCAGGCTTCTTGAGTAGGAGTCTGACTTCTGCGTGTTTCCATTCATTGGGAAAGATGCCGGTTTCGAAGGTGGTGTTGACGGGGCACCGTAGTTCAGAAACTATGGCGGCGGCGGCTCAGTGTAGGATGTGCGGGGGTCAGAGGTCCATTGGGGCACCTGAGTAGATGCATTTCATGGTTGATGCGGTGTCTTCGGTGGTGACTAGGGTCCAGGAGGAGACGGTGGGCTGGCTGGCGTTTCTGGAGGATGGGGTAGTTTTGGAGTCAGGTGTCTGGTCATTGAAGTTGTCATAGAGACCCTTGATCTTCAGATGGGGATAGGATCCAAGCTTGTTGCAGAGGTCCTATGAGGGGGTGATGTCTGTGGTTTTACTGGGGGGTTTGGTGAAATCCTAGATGATGCTGAAGAGCTCCTTGGAGTTGCTGGCATTGGCATGGTTCTTGTTCTTGCGCAGGTTCGTTTGGTGGACTTTATGCGTTGGTGGTAGTCTTTCCATAGTAAAAACAATTGTTTTTTGTTTTTTTTACTGTTAGGGCATAAGAAAATATATGCCCCACTTAATAACATACAGCTTTCTGCCTTAGGGTTCGAGAGGCCTTCCTTAGAGGAGACTAATATATATGTTAAAAGGAAGTGTGGGCTTTGCCTTTAATTTAAATGGCACAGTTGAACTGGCAGCTTGAAACTGCTCTTCCAGGCTACAGTGGCATGCTGAGAGCCATGTTGTACTTTGTCACACTCAGGGTGACACAATCAGTGATGCAGTCCTGGGTGGACACTTTGACTTACAGGCACTGGGTACCCTGGGTACCATTTAATAGGGACCTATAAGTAAGTTAACTTATGTCAATTGGGGGTAGCCAATTCAACATACATTTTTTAAAGAGTTAGAAGACTGGTACTGAGGTCTGGTTAGCAGGCCTCAATGCACTCTCAGAGTTGAAAAATCAGCAGCATCAGTACACAACTTTAGGGCTGGCATGCAAAAAGAGGCTTTTTCCTACAGGCAACGACCAACCTGAGGCAGGACAAGATCCTGGTACAAAAAGTCTACTATTATGCATGCAAGCAAGCTTTCCCTCTATTTACAAAAAGATAGAGCCCCTCAACCTGTATGGGCAATATATCATGCAAAATTGACAAGCATGATAATAGAATCAGGGAGGTGGAGCATAGAGTATCAACTGTAAAAGACCTGCAGAACATAGCCAGTGAGGAAATGCTAAACACAGACAAAGTGCTCAGGATCATGAAAGTAAAAAATAAAGACTTAGAAGCGCAGTCAAGATGGAGCAATATTCCCATTCTTTGAGCGGCGGAGTCCAGAGACACTGGGAAAATTGAACTATTTGTTGAAACTAAGTTCACAGAGCTTTTTTGGGGCCGGCACTTTTCTCAGCATCTTCATAGTGGAAAGAACTCACAAATCGTTTACCCCTCCCACCCCCCATCCACCTCCAGGGGCCCCTGCACTCTATCATTGCATGAATCCTGTACTACAAGAATAGGGACAGTCCATTCCATATGGCGTGTGAACAAAGAGACCTACAATACAAAGGCTGTCGAATATTGCAGTACCCTGACTTCACCCTGGTTGTTCAAGAGGCCCAACAGGGATTTACAACAGCAAAATGCAAATTACCAGAACTTGACATCCCATATGCCATGCTATAGCCGGAATAATTGAGAATCACTGCATTCCTTCAACAACAAAAAGACAAGTCTAAGCAAAAACAGCACATGAACAAAGTGGGAAACAAAACTGTATTAGAAGAAGAATCACCCGAATGAGTCATCTCATTAAGGATATGTTGACACAGGCACTGTCTCTAGGCTCCAACAAAGGAAGAAAATAAATTGTTTTCTTTTTTTCCCAGCTCTGAATATTCGTAGCTGACATTTTGGTTATCAATGGCTCGCACCATCTACGGGGACTGAGTCGGGTGACGGCCTTATGAATTACCTTGTGCTGGGAGGCCCCCACTGGTGGTGTTCGACCCAGAGCAAAGCGAGGAGCTGGTCCGGCTGCCCCTCCATTGGTAAAATCCAGAGGAGCAGTCGATTGAATGATTAAGTTATTGAATCTGCTGTTGGTCAATTTGTTGGAGTGTAGTGGTGGATGGGGCATGTAGGTGGGGGAGAGGATTTGCCAGCAATGTTTGGGGGATGGTGTGGGGGGAGGTATAGAGAGAAGGATAAATGCAACTTCACTATGACAATCTCTATACTAAACTGCCTCAGATTCACTTACATGAGCACTGCGAAGACCCAGCTCACACATCTCTCATAAACACTAGGCTTCTATCACACCATGACATAGGCGACAGGTAGTTGTGTCGAAGACAAGGAATTTTCCCTGCTGACATGGAATATAAGGGGCTTGGAAATCCAGGCAGGTAACAGCATACTTGCAGAGTCAGGGGCTGGTGATTGTCTTTTTGAAGGAGAAACATCGGACACCTCATAAAGACAAAAATATACTTAGCAAGTGAGCGGAACTCGCAATCACTGCTTCCTATTCCTTGTATGATCGGGGCATAGTTATTTTAGTTAATTTAGGAGTTCCGGTCTGCCTTTTGAGATCAATGTCTGACACTGAAGGTAGATATGTTTTGGCACAAGGCATACGGTGCTCCAAACATGTCACACTAGTAAATGCATATGGTCCAAATGTTAGGAAATCCAAATTTTATTACACATTATAAGAGAAAATACAGGAGTTGAGTCCAGGAACATTGATATGATGGTGTTACTTTAACACAACCCTATCACTTCTCTTGGATAGATTACACTCCCCAGTCAGAGGCCACCCCATCACCAGTGGCACTCTCCAAAGTATCATTGCAGAAGGGAAGCTTACTATGGAGATTAAGGACCCCTACATACAGCACACACAACATGTGGTCCTCGTTAGATTTTTGGATAATCACTTATGATGACGGCAAATGGACAACTGATATCGTACACAAGGCCCGCACCATTTCCGACCACTCCCCCGAGATCCTAAAGCTCAAGGTCCCTGAAAGGAGTTGCCTAACGGTAAGGATGGAACACTGGCTAAGCTCAATGATTTCCTGGATAACGCCCGTTATTAGGCCCAGGCGGAGGATTCAATTTCACTGGCGGAATCGGAGGAATTTTGGTAATTTCACATTACTCTTGTAATGCAGAATTATTGATTAATAAAAATGCTGCCGCTCTGCCGTCTGGGATTCAGTTATGCAGTGGTTTCTAAAGTGCATACCACTGCATACCACTTAGCACCATAATATACTCTGCATTGATACATTTGAATCACTGCAGAGAATGCAAGGAAGCTGAGTGGACACAATGGTACATTTGGCACTGTGAAAATAGCACTAAATGCCTTCTCTACCTCATCATTGAATACTGGCGGGATTTTAATCTAATCCCATGTGATTTCACAGAATCACAATTTTCGAATTCCTCCCACTCTTACCCATTATCCCCAATTCTATTTGCGATAGCATTGGAGCCACTTGCTGCCACTTTGAGGCACCACTATCATTATCAAACAGGCCTATACTCACATCGCTCGATGCTGATGGCATCACACTCGATGTTAGGAACCCGCAAGATGGTATCTCTGCATTGGTAAGGGAATATATAAAATGTAGTGGAATATTTGGGCAGACAATTGATGGAGCGGGATTTAGAATAATATTTTGTTCTGACTCGCAAAGTTAAACTTCCATAATATAACCGTATTAATGAGTTTGTAATGAAATGTACTAATCAACCTAGTTTAAAATGTACACGGCACAAGGGACTAACTCATGTGCTCTATGTTGCAACTGCAAGTTTGTGAAAAATAATAAATTAATCTTGTCTATTGTCTTTGTCAGTATTAAATGCGGCTGATTTATTAATGGCATGTGCTTATTTGTGTGTGCTTATGTTATGTCTTTTCGTCTTTATGTGGCATTAGCTCGTGGAGGATTCTGCGGCCTAAATGAAGAATGGTAGATATAAAACATGCAGCTCTATGTGCTTCAGCTTCAGCTAGGTAACATTGATTAATGGGTTAATAATTAGCAAAGGGGGTGGATAACAGAACGAGTTTCAATACTTTAATTAATTAATGTCTTGTGTTTGTTTAAATACTAGTTGTCAAGAGAGAGGCCTGAGGCCTGTGAAAGTGGGTGTTTGGAAACCTGTCGTGAAGAGCCAAGCACAGAGAAATGCATCAGAAAAGTAAATGAAATTGACTGTGCAAGACGTGCTCTGAAAGTGACAAATTCAAGGACAGGATGCGGCAAATCAGCCAAGCTAAGGAAGCAACAAACTGTTACTCAATAAAAAGTTGCATTTCTGAGGAAGCTAGAGTGGCATGACTGAGAGGACAATGGTGTTTAGAAAGGCTCAACTTTGGATTGAAAATGGTGATGATCTCACATGGACTGACAATTGTCAGCCAATTGGAACTCTGGATGGCAGGAAAAAAGAATACTTTTAGTGGAGATTAGCTAGTTAGAAAGGTATAAAAACGTAGCCCTATGACAGGAGGGCGCTTCTCGCTTTACGAATCCTGAAGGGCGTGACGTGCTGACGGACATCTGGCGCACGTAAGGATAGTAGGCCTTAATGACTTTTCCTTTTTAGATGGAGCGAGTTTTAGACAGGGAAAATAGAACTTAGGGTTTGAGAAACTGATCATTTTGTTTTAACTCATGTTAATTGATGATTCTTTGAAATGTCAGTCTAATAAGCCTTTCCTCAATAAAATGCTGCTTAAATGCTAATAAAATAAAGGCTAATTTGAAAATGCTCCTTCTTTGATTAATAAAGTAAATTAAAATTAGATTTTGAAACGACAAGCTGGTCTTGTTTATTTATGTCTAGTTACCATCAGCTGATCCATTTACCTTAGTGACTTAATTAAAATGTTATTTGTATAAAACCATGGTAAGAGTTGATAAACTGCAGATGTATATAAATGTGTAAATAGTTTGTGAATAGGTTCTGATTAATTAGGTCACATGATTCAGTTGCCCAAAAATTGTCTCATTGGTTTATGGGCCTTGTGAGTGATATATGTTTAATGGTGAGTATCAAGGTGTTGGGCAGCGTTGTTGAGACAGTTTTTCTATAGGGGCGCTGGATCAATTCCTTGGTAGCAGAGTTACGGTTGCTATTGTAACTGTCATGCTACATGGTAATTACATAGGATCGATGTTTAACATATGTTGAGTTTGTTCAGTTGTTATATGTAGTCGAAAGGTTTTTTCCAGCAGTGTGAAAATTCCTGGTTTTGTGCCGGCATAAGAGTAGTGTAACAGTGAAGTTGCACAGTGCATTTGTTCTGTTTCAAATTAGTGGTATTGCCATATATCACTAGTGTTGTGGTCGTACAGCACAAGTTTAGGGATTCTAGGTGTGCTAGGTAAAATGTATAGCGAAGGTTGTCTATAAAATCATAGCTTTTGAGTATAGGGACATCTGTCCTGTTTTAAAAACTCACTGTGAAAAGAGTAGTAGAATTTATCCAAGCTTGAGTGAAGGGTAAGGTAGCGTCGTCTATTCTTACTAGCGAGTGAGGATTTCTATGGTTGGTTAAAGTCCTACCAAGAATCATGTATGTATGGTTAGGGATATTTTCCGTTTAAATGTGCGTAAATGATTTTGCAATATTCGATCAAGTGAAACTTTTAACTGTCACTTTAAGTGCATTCAGAGAGAAACAATTTCGTTATTATCTGTTAGAAGGGTAGAGTAGTCTTACTTTATCAACGAACGAATATTCTGTGAGAACAGCGTCGTCTATTTCACGCAAAAAGAATACTCGAGTGATTGTAAAAGCTATCACTTTATTTTAGTGAAACAGACAAATGGTTTGTTTTTCTGGAGTTACTAATTGAATTTCATTGAAAAGTTTTGTTAAAATGGCGCTGTGAAAATATTTTGTGAAGGAGGGGTGAGCTCTAAGAGCGAGAGACAAGAAGCTGCAGCGGCAGTGTACGTCACAGGGTCGGCGCTGTGATTGGCTAACATACGTCACTGTAAGTGCGCTGATTGGTTCACGTGACTAAGACGAGCTGACAGCTGATTGGCTTATCCTGAAAGCAGTCTTTCTATTGGTTGAGCAAGGTGGTGATGTAGCTTAACCTGATTGGCTTGTTAGTGAGTTTCGCGCACGGATTGGCTGGTGTATCTTTACTAAAGCAAGGGAAACAGTTTTAAAACATGGATTATTAATATATTAAGCAGAAAAAGAAACTTTCATTGTTTCCGAAATTGAAAAATAAATTGAAATCTGACAAGAAAATTGAAACTTGAGGTGGAAAGTTACTTCATAAGTACAAAACACCTGCAGCTTATATGGAAGGTGAATATGGTTATCATACTTCCCTTTGGTTTGAGAATTGGATGGATTATACCAAGAAATATGGTGTTTTAGCATGGCCGGAAGATGGTTCCTTTAACATTAAGGTTATGAAACATTTAAGAGACAATATGATGACTCTTGAACCAAGGCCTAAACCTACACAATTTGAGGCTTTAGCTGAATGGGAGGATGAGATGTTCCAATTGGAATGGGAGAGCAAAGGTATAACAAGAGGTACCAGATTAGACATTGATCGAGAAACTCATGAGAATAGAATGCGTCGATGGAGATGTAGTGCATGTGATGGTTTGTACCCAGTAAGAGTCATGGTTACTGAAGTACCAGGTCAAAAGAATACCCGAAAGAAAAATAATAATGTTGAAGAAAGTGAATTAGAAGATCCAGTTTTAGAAGAAATTTATATTACTAAACAGAGACAGTCTCCTTATCAACCGTTTTGTTCTTTTTCTTCCCCGAGAGCTCCTCCAGGAGCTACTCCAAGTGCACCTCCTAGAGAAATTATTGATGAAGCATCACCCAGATTATACCCAAATATTGCAAAAACTCCTGAAAGAGTAGAAACTATGACTAATTCCAGTATATCTGGTGAAAACAGAAATTATGTTGAAACTCCAGTTCACAGAAATGAAACCCCAAGAAATGTAAAGAGAACAGAAAGATGCGGGGAAATGCCAAATACTTCAGAATATTTTCGAACAAAAGAAGAATTAATACAGCAGTTAACTAAAAGCATGGAAGCGGTAACGGTACCAGTAACGATTGGTCCTGTTCAACCAGTATTTGATCAAAGAGAAGTTAGACGCTCAGCTTTAACAATTCCTTTAAATGCAGAAATTCAGAAAGTGGCTGAAAAATTTTACTCAGATTTGTCAGAAATTCACCGAGAAAAAACAATGATGCCTGATTTAACTTTTAATCAAAGTCCGTTATGTAGAACACCAACAGGTGCAGAATCTGATGCTGAATCGCCAGAAAAGAGCATAAATAAAATAGATTTAATGCATACCCCAAAGACTCCAGAAACTAAATTACTTGATGTTGCAAAATTGAAAGCAGATTTGGCGGAATTGATTATTGGCACAATTGGACCTGACAATTTAAAGCTGTATCAGGATGAAGAATTATTGTTTATTTGTAAAAGCATACAATGGAAAACCAAAACAAAGTATGAACAGTTAGAAGAATTAGCTACTGAATTAGAAGTTGATTTGAGCAGGCAGAATAATTTGGGAAAACATTACAGAGCAGACATCACTGAAAAAGACATTGAAAATCTGAACACTACACGAAGAATAATTCATATAAAAGAATTAATTGTGTTCCTAAAAAGATTAGGTGAATTAAGTAAATGGAGAGTAAAATGGACAAAGAAAAGAGAGGAAGAAAGGAGAGAGAGAGGTGAAGCAGCAAATCAGTTTCCAATGAGAGAAATAGCTGGAGGTGGGTATGTGCATGTTCCTTGGACAAGGCAGGACATCTTATTGTTCACCAATGATTTACCTCGACTGAGAGAAAAGCCTGTGGAGTGGTATCGACAGGTGGATAGATTTATTAAGGTTTCAAAAGTTCTGTGGATTGATCTTGATGGATTCTTTGACATTGTTGTCCCATCGGATCTTTGGACAGAATGTAAATTTCTGTGAGTTGGCCCAAGGAAGAACCTGAACGAAATAGAATAACATGTGCTCCATCAGCAGATGTTATGGATCTGTATGATTAAGTAATTTATTGGTTGAAAAACAAGATTCCCCCAAAAGAAGTTGATTGGGTTAAAATTGACAGAACAAATCAAGAGCCAAAAGAATCAGTACATTCATTTTATGAAAGGTTACTGTTGGTTTTTAAACAATACAGTGGCTATGAAAAATTAAGTGAGAAGGACATGAGTCACTTCATATACAGGTTTGTTTATGGTTTAAGACCTGAAATTGGTGATATGATTAGAAACGGAATAGTTGGTTGGCAATCACTAACAGTTGATGACATTTTGAGAAAAGCAAAATATTGTAGTGACGAGATAGATGCTAAACAGAAGAAGCTAAAGGAGAAAGCAAAATGTGGGCACAGGTGAAGGTAGCTGAACAGCAAATAGCAACCCTTGAAAACAAAAATGTCAATCAGAATCAAGGAAAATTTAAGGGTAATAAGCCTAGATTGATGGGTAATATTGAAGAATTAAAACAAAAACTCCCATGTTTTAATTGCGGCGAAATTGGACACTGGAAGCGCAAATGTAAAAATCCACCCAGCAATTTTAAAAATGCATCATTAAATCCACAGATGCAGAATGAGATAAATCTGCAGCAACAGCTACAGCAACAGCTACAGCAACAGGTAGTGAATCAGAAGAGTCAGATTCCATAACCGCCACTTCCAAATTGTGTGAATGTGCAGAGATACAATACAGAGACGGGATTCTGTGGAGGAGAGCAGGTAAACAGATCGCAAAGAGTGAATGTGCAAAATGTTTCTCAACAATATTGGATGAAAGAAAATGGAGGGAGTGATTCTGAGGATTACTTATGACGGTGCCTGAGAGAGGAGGAAGAGTGTGTGCTTGCGCCACTCTTGAGGTAGACCAATCAGGTCCATTTGTAAATGGTAAAGTGAATGATGTAGAAATCACTTTTCTTGTGGACACAGGTGCTACCCGTTCTACTGTTAGATCAGTGGAAATAGAAAACCTCTCTTTGGTGACACCATCCAAGTAGTTGGCGTAGCAAATCAACAAATTAAAACAGATTTAACAGAGCCTGTCAAAGTTGAAATTGGTCAATTTAAAGACAAACATAGATTTGTAGTTTGTAACAGCAGTCCTGTAAACGTGTTTGGAAGGGACATTTCGTGCAAGATGAATTGCAAAATATATTGCTCACCGGATGGTATAGAGCTCCAAACTCAAGAGGAAGATGGGCTTTACAGGTTAACAATGGTAATGGTTGAAGCAGAGGAAAGTAAATTATTTCCTGCATTTGATGAAGATAATCTTCCAGATGAATTACAAGAGACAGTCAATCCTAAAATTTGGGATTTGACAGGAGGTGAAATGGGTTTGATGAAAAATGTTGACCCAGTTAAAATTACAGTGAAACAAGGAGTAGATTTTCCAAACATTCCTCAGTATAAAATGAAGGTAGAAACTATTGAAGGTGTCATACCTGTAATTGTAAAATTCATAAAACAAGGTGTTCTAAAAGAAATTGAAAGTAGTCCATGTAATTCACCGATTATGGGGATTAAAAAGCCAAATGGAACTTTTAGGATTGTTCAAGACCTGAGAAAGGTTAATCAGATAGTTGTTCCATATTGCCCAATTGTTCCAAACCCAGCGGTAATTCTTTATCAGATTCTGCATGATACAGAATGGTATACAGTTATAGATCTTTGCAATGCATTCTTTACTGTTCCATTGCATCCAGAAAGCCAGCAAATTTTTGCGTTTAGGTTCCAGGATCGCATCTTAGCATGGTGTCGTATCCCACAAGGGTATACAGAGAGTCCATCTATTTTAAATCAGTTGTTAAAGAAATCCTTGGAAAACTTAGATTTGCCTGGAAAATCAACTTTGGTGCAATACATAGATGACCTCCTTGTGGCTGGAAAAACACGAGACAACTGTGTAACAGATACCATTACTCTTTTGAATCATCTGGCAGATGGACATATAGTGTCTCCTGCAAAATTACAGTTTTGCAAACAAGAAGTAAAATATCTTGGTCACAGGATTGCAAAAGGCATCAGGCAAGTGACAATTGAGAGAATTAAAATGATTCAGGGAATGCAACCTCCAAAAACACAGAGACAGGTCAGAATGTTTTTAGGAATGGTTGGTTATTGTCGCCAATGGATTAGTGGATTTTCAGTAATTGCAAAGCCACTTCAGAGACTGACAAAAGCAGACATAAAAGACCCGATTACTCTAACACAAACTGAGTTAGAAGCTTTTGAACTGTTAAAAAGAAGTCTGTGTGAAGCACCTGCTTGACGTATGCCAGATTACGAGAAAGAATTTGAGCTGTATTGCAGTGAAAGGGAAGGTTGTGCATTATCAGTTCTAATTCAGAGACATGGAAAACTGAGAAAGCCAATTGCCTATTTCTCAGCAGTTCTTGATCCTGTTGCAAAAGCATTACCTGGCTGCTTAAAAGCAGTGGCTGCAACAAGTTTGAGCATTGAACAGAGTGAATGAATTATAATGGGATTTCCTGTAAAAGTTTATGTACCTCATTCTGTTGAGATTCTTCTTACCAGAAGCAAAACACAGCATTTGACAAGCAATAGATTAACCAAATATGAAAAACTAATTTTGGGATCAGATAATGTCTCAATAGCAAGTTGTGTGAATTTAAATCCTTCCACATTATTGCCTGATGGTACAGTAACAGAAATCAGAAGTGAGAATGACATTGATCATGAATGTCTGGATGTTTTAGAATATTGCACCAAACCCAGGCAGGATATTAAAGATGTACCTTTGACAGAATCAGATTTTGTTTATTTTGTTGATGGTTCATGCTTAAGAACAGATGAAGGTGTTCTGAGAGCAGCATATTCTGTTTGCACAGTTGCAGATGTAGTTGAGGCCTCTTGTCTCAAAGGAATTCGTTCAGCTCAAGTAGCAAAATTGATTGATTTGATTCGAGCATGTGAAAGAGCAAAAGAGTTAAGGATTACCATAGTGACTGATAGTCAGTATGGATATGGCGTAGTTCATGACTATGGCCAGCTCTGGTCTCAAAGAGGTTATTTAACTTCTGCAGGAACTCCGATCAGGAATGCAAAATTGATCAAAAGATTGATCGATGGCATTCAGTTACCAGAGAAAATTGCTGTCGTGAAATGTACAGCCCATAAAAAGGGCAATGACTATATAACTAAAGGAAATGCCTATGCAGATGAAATCGCCAGGTATTGTGCAATGAACAATTTTTCAATTAATCGGGAAAAAGACAATGAACATGTTTTGAGTTCACTTATGCTAACATCTGTAGTTGAGACATGGCAAGGAGTAAAAGATTTACAAGATGAGGCAGATGATGAGGAAAAAGACACATGGTTAAAAGCAGGTTGCAGACAGCGAGAAGAAGATGACATTTGGGTTTACAAAGATGACAGACCAGACCAGTTATGCCAAATAGCATGATTGCTGACATGGCTAGAATGTATCATGGTCAAGGACATATTGGAAGGGATTCAATGATTAGGTTGTTTAGGCAGACATGGTTCAACCCAAAATTCAGACTAATTTCAGAATCTTTTTGTCAGAGATGTTTGATCTGCCAGCAGATCAACCCAAACAGAAAAACAGTTGTGAGCATGGGAACCATAAGATGGGAGTTTGGTCCTTTTACCAGGTTGTAAATGGATTTCATTGACATGCCACCCCATAACAGATTGAGGTATGTTTTAGTGATAGTCTGTTTGTTTTCAAGATGGGTGGAAGCGTTCCCAACACGTCACTATGATTCAGTTACTGTTGCAAAATTGCTTTTAAGGGAGATCATACCTAGGTACGGTTTTCCAGTGACTGTTGAAACTGATCGTGGCACACATTTTGAAAACAGATTGTTACAAATGATTTGTGAAGCATTAAATATAAAACAGAAGCTGCATTGCGCCTACAGACCAGAAGCATCAGGTGTTGTTGAGCAAATAAACGGTACAATCAAGAATAGGATAGCTAAAATGTGTCTAGCTACAGGAGTAAAGTGGACTGATGCACTTCCACTTGTTTTGATGTCTTTGAGAAGTACTCCTGATAAAAATACAGGTCTAAGCCCTCATGATATTGTCATGGGTAGAGTCATGAGACAAGCATTTGTACCAGTTGGAAAATTAATGAGTATAAATGATAGCGTCATTTTGGAATACTGTAGGAACCTTTCTGACGTCGTGACTTCTGTGTTCCATCAGGTGGGAACTGATGTAATAACAAGAGAGAAAGAACAAGCTCATGATCTGTTACCAGGAGACTGGGTGAGGACAAAAATACACCGGAGAAGAAATTGCCTAGTACCCAGGTGGCAGAAAGCGAGACAGGTGATACTTGTCACAACAAATGCAGTAAAGTGCAAAGGATTGAAGAGGTGGAATCACCCTAGCCACACCATTCGTGTGCCACCACCTGAAAATCCTGACGAAGGTGACACTACAACTGATTTAGATTCTGAAGAAGAACCTGAAAGAAATCCAGATCCTGAAGATCGACAAGAAGGTCGACATCTGGAAAGTTCAATTGCGAATGAAGCATTGAATGAAGATACTGAAGAAATCGTGATACTAGACTCAGAAGATGAAGAAAATCTGCTAGAAAAAGAAGCAGAAGAAGAGTTTTTCTTAAACTTAGTTGAAGAGAGAAGAGCAATTTATAAAAGAAATGAAATGCTGAAACAAACCAAATCTAAGTTTTGGCAAATTGAGGATGTAAAGCTTAATGGTAGATCATCAGAAAATGTTGCTATTCATATAGATAAACCAGTTAGTGGAAAGCTTTGTATTAGGAGAGACAACACGCTTTTTGACAATTACTTTGTGGGTGCAAGCCAATGCGAGGATACTTATCAGATTTTGGGTGGATGGGGGACCTCAACTTCCACCTGGAGAACAACAGCGACCGCAACACCATCAGCCTGCTCGACAACCTCGCCAACCTCGGACTCAAGCAACTGGTGACCACCCCCACCCACCTCGCCGGACACACACTCGACGCCATCTTCTCATCCAGCAAAGACGTCACCTTCAGCCACGCAACAGGACTCCACTGGACGGACCACAGCTGCGTCCACTTCAGCTTCAAAAGAACGACGATCCACCACCACCAGCAACAGGTTGCCCGAAGAAGCTGGAACAAGATCACAGCCGACCAGCTCACCGCCTCCCTGAGCCAGCACCCCCCCGCCAGCTCATCGAACCCCAGCCAGGCTGCCGACAACCTCACGAAGTGGATCAACAACGGCGCGGACGAACTCGCCCCTCTGAGAACCCCACCCAGCAGACCCTGCAGCAGAAAAACACCATGGTTCACCGACGAACTCAAGAGCTCCAAGAAGAACTGTCGAGCCCTCGAGAAAGTCTGGAGAAGGGAACCAACTACGGACAACATGACCACCCTCAAGCTCGCCACCCGGAAACACCACCAACTGATCCGGGCCACCAAGAAAAATACATACAAGGACCGGCTGGACAACAACGCACACAACTGCAAGGAACTCTTCAACATCGTGAAAGAGCTCTCCAACCCCAACGCCGGAAACAATGACATCACCCCGTCGCAAGACCTCTGCAACTCCCTCGCGTCCTACTTCCACAACAAGATCGCGGACATACACAACAGCTTCAGCAACCAACCAACGCAAGCCACAACCACAACAACGCCACCCACCACCACCCTCCGCACCTGGACTCCGATCAGCACCGAAGACACCATCCGCACAATGAACTCCATCCATTCCGGATCTCCGACTGACCCCTGCCCTCACCACGTCTTCAACAAGGCCGACGCTGTCATCGCACCCCACCTGCGGGACATCATCAACACCTCCTTCGACACCGCCACCTTCCCTGAGAGCTGGAAACACGCCGAACTCAGCGCTCTTCTCAAGAAACCCACAGCAGACCCCACCGACCTCAAGAACTACCGTCCCATCTCGCTCCTCCCGTTCCCGGCCAAAGTCATCGAGAAGACCGTCAACAAACAGCTGGCCGCCTTCCTCGAGACGAATGGATCCCTCGACCCCTCACAGTCGGGCTTCCGAGCGAACCACAGCACCGAGACCGCCCTCATCGCTGCCACCGATGACATACGAACTCTGATGGACAACGGAGAAACAGCGGCCCTCATCCTCCTGGACCTCTCCGCGGCTTTCGACACTGTCTGCCACCGCACCCTAGTACAGCGCCTCGGCAACATCGGAATCCAGGACAAGACACTGGAATGGAGCACCTCCTACCTCGACGGAAGAACACAGAGAGTCCGCCTACCACCGTACAAGTCAGAGGCCACCAAAGTCATCTGCGGCGTCCCTCAAGGATCCTCACTGAGCCCCACCCTCTTCAACGTCTACATGAGCCCCCTCGCGGCCATCGCACGCCAACACAACCTCAACATAATCTCCTACGCCGACGACACCCAGCTGATCCTCTCCCTGACCAACGACCCCGCCACCGCTAGAGCCAACCTGCACGAAGGGATGAGAGATGTAGCCGAATGGATGACGACCAGCCGCCTGAAACTGAACTCGGACAAGACGGAGGTCCTCATCCTGGGCTCCTCGCCCTCCGCCTGGGACGACTCCTGGTGGCCCCCCGCCCTGGGCACCGCACCCAAACCGACGGACCACGCACGCAACCTGGGCTTCATCCTGGACTCCTCCCTCTCCATGACCAGACAAGTAAACGCCGTCTCCTCGTCTTGCTTCAACATCCTGCGCATGCTACGTAAGATCTTCCGGTGGATCCCCACCGAGACGAGGAAGACGGTCACCCAGGCCCTCGTCACCAGCCGACTGGACTACGGCAACGCCCTCTACGCCAGAACCACCGCCAAGCTCCAGAAGAGACTCCAGCGGATCCAGAACGCCTCGGCCAGACTCATCCTCGACATCCCCCGACGCAGCCACATCTCCGGACACCTGAGAGATCTGCATTGGCTCCCGGTCAACAAGAGAATCACCTTCCGTCTCCTCACCCACGCTCACAAAGCCCTACACGACCAAGGCCCGAGCTACCTCAACAACCGGATCAACTTCTACACTCCCAAGCGCCTCCTCAGATCAACCAGCCACGCCCTCGCCGCCGTCCCCCGCATCCGAAGAGCGACAACAGGAGGAAGGTCCTTCTCCTACCTGGCCGCCAAGACCTGGAACTCACTCCCAACCGACCTGCGCCTGACCCAAGACCACCTCTCCTTCAGGAAGAAGCTCAAGACCTGGCTGTTCGAGCAGTAACGGCACCCCCCCCCCCCAACCCAGCGCCTTGAGACCCTACGGGTGAGTAGTGCGCTCTATAAATGACCTGATTGATTGATTGATTGATTGATGGGGATTCAAAGGTGGCAAGGATCCAATTTTTCCTGGAATTTATTTTGTATGTGGGGACAAGGCTTACTACAATCTCCCAGACCACTGGTATGGAACTTGTTACGTTGGTTTAGTTTTCCCAAAGATATTTCATGTAGACAGAAATGAAAAAGGTTCATTTGAGATTAACAATCATCTAAGTAGATACAAAAGAGAAAGTTTTTCAGAAATTTTGGGAGATATTTTTGGTGCACTAATACCTTTTGTGGGTATCACCCTGAATGCAGTTAAAATCAGAAAATTGTCCACAATAGTTGACAGATTGACCACTGATACTGCTGGTGGTTTTCAGCTAGTGGATACTGAAATTATAGCGATGAGATCTATGGTTATGCAGAACCGTCTTGCTTTAGACATTCTACTAGCAAAAGAGGGAGGAGTTTGTGGAATTTTACATGTCCAGCATTGCTGCACATACATTCCAGATAAAAGCCAGAATATTGAAATGTACATTAAAAACATTACAGAATTACATTCAGAAATTGTACCTTTGAAAGATGAAGATTTTTCAGAATGCTTAAGCAAAAGATTTGCAGCAATCAAAACCTGGTTTCAAGAGATTGGTAGTTCAATTTTAGGCAAAAGACTCCTTTATTAGTTATGGTTTTTGTGATACTTTTGTTGAAAATCAGTTGCATGCTACACAAGAGAAGGAAATATCTAAGGGAAAAGAAGAGGATTTATAAGCTCAGAAAGGAACAAGATAAGGAAATAGAACTAGAAGAGTTTCGTAGATCACAGTATCAGAGTTACAACCAGACAGCAGAATCAAAACTTTAGCAACACTAATACAGTGAAAATCAAAACATGTTCAAAGGGTTAACATTTTGCTAAAAATGTTGGGTGCAGTTTGGTGATTTTGAAATCACCAGATGAGGGAGTTGATGGAGCGAGATTTAGAATAATATTTTGTTCTGACTTGCAAAGTTAAACTTCCATAATATAACTGTATTAATGAGTTTGTAATGAAATGTACTAATCAACCTAGTTTAAAATGCATACACGACACAAGGGACTAACTCATGTGCTCTATGTTGCAACTGCAAGTTTGTGAAAAATAATAAATTAATCTTGTCTATTGTCTTTGTCAGTATTAAATGCGGCTGATTTATTAATGGCATGTGCTTATTTGTGTGTGCTTATGTTATGTCTTTTCGTCTTTATGTGGCATTAGCTCGTGGAGGACTCTGCGGCCTAAATGAAGAATGGTAGATATAAAACATGCAGCTTTATGTGCTTCAGCTAGGTAACATTGATTAATAGGTTAATAATTAGCAAAGGGGGTGGGTAACAGAACGAGTTTCAATACTTTAATTAATTAATGTCTTGTGTTTGTTTAAATACTAGTTGTCAAGAGAGAGGCCTAAGGCCTGAGGCCTGTGAAAGTGGGTGTTTGGAAACCTGTCGTGAAGAGCCGAGCACAGAGAAATGCATCAGAAAAGTAAATGAAATTGACTGTGCAAGACGTGCTCTGAAAGTGACAAATTCAAGGACAGGATGCGGCAAATCAGCCAAGCTAAGGAAGCAACAAACTGTTACTCAATAAAATGTTGCATTTCCGAGGAAGCTAAAGTCGCATGACTGAGAGGACAATGGTTATTTTAGAAAGGCTCAACTTTGGATTGAAAAAGGTGATGATCTCACATGGACTGACAATTGTCAGCCAATTGGAACTCCGGATGGCAGGAAAAAGAATACTTTTAGTGGAGATTAGCTAGTTAGAAAGGTATAAAAACTTAGCCCTATGACAGGAGGGCGCTTCTCGCTTTCCGAATCTTGAAGGGCGTGACGTGCTGAAGGACATTTGGCGCACGTAAGGATAGTAGGCCTTAATGACTTTTCCTTTTTAGATGGAGCGAGTTTTAGACAGGGAAAATACAACCTGTGTTGTGTGAATAAGCGCTCTGTGGAGCGCGAAACGCGTCACAAGGTTTATGACTTAATAAACCTCGCTATCTTGGCTTAAAGAGACCCGACTCGTGTGTATTGCTTGAACTTAGTGCTCGAAGGTACGCCGTTTTTCATGGATATATATATATAGATATATATATATATATATATATATACATATATATATATGTAAATATTACCTACTGGCGATAGCCAGTAGGTATATATAGTTAGGATTTTTTTCCTATGGGATTTTTGAAAATTCTATGTCGAATAACTTTGGCGTTTGAGGACAGAATTGGCTGAAATTTTCAGGAAAATGGAACATTTTGTTTCTGAGCAGCCCCTGAAAATTTGGGGGGGTTTCGTCAAGGGGGGGCCGAGAAAAAAGGGGGTCCCAAAACGTGTTTTTCCCATGCAATTTTCCATAGGGCGGTTGGCCTCACTTTTAGCCTGAAAGGCTGAATGGATTTACACCAAACTTGGCAAAATTGTAGGGACTGGTAGCCCGATGTGCCTTTGCTATGTCTCAAGATATAGGCTCCAGTGGTTTTTACGAAAATTAACTTTGAAAAATATATATTGGGCTACATTGGGCTATATATATGTTGGAGCCCAAATGTAGCCCAATGAAGCCCAATGTAGCCCAATGTAGCCCAAAGATGGCCACCAGAGACAAAAAAAACAAATGTAGCCCAAATATCAGCCAGATGTAGCCCAACTATAGCCCAATGACAGAATGTCCCAGAGTGTTCTAAAGAACAACTAGAGTGCTAACAGTCCTACTTATTACAAAGGTATGGCACACCTGAAGCCATCTTGATTGGAATAAAGTGGTAACTCTTAAAACATTTAATTTAAAAATGAACAAAATGAGGGGGTTCATTTTGCCATAGAAAGTATGATTAGCGAATATATGACGAAATCCCGCATACCATCAGTCCGCAAAAAAAATCCCGCATGTACTATTAGGCCGCAAATTAAAATAACGAAAACTTTTAGAACGAATATGCCTTTAGCATACACTAAACAACTAAACTACCCTAAACCCTAAACACTACCCCCAGCATGACCCTACACTACACAAACAGTACAACACTACCCTAAACCCTAAAACACTACCCCCAGCATGACCCTACACTACACAAACACTACAACACTACCCTAAACCCTAAAACACTGCCCCCAGCATGACCCTACACTACGCAAACACTACAACACTACCCGAAACCCTAAAACACTACACCCCAGCATGACCCTACACTACGCAAACACTACAACACTACCCTAAACCCTAAAACACTACCCCCAGCATGACCCTACACTACACAAACACTACAACACAACCCTAAAACACTACCCCCAGCATGACCCTACACTACGCAAACACTACAACACAACCCTAAACCCTAAAACACTACCCCCAGCATGACCCTACACTACACAAACACTACAACACTACCCTAAACCCTAAAACACTACCCCCAGCATGACCCTACACTACGCAAACACTACAACACTACCCAAAACCCTAAAACACTACACCCCAGCATGACCCTACACTACGCAAACACTACAACACTACCCTAAACCCTAAAACACTACCCCCAGCATGACCCTACACTACGCAAACACTACAACACTACCCAAAACCCTAAAACACTACACCCCAGCATGACCCTACACTACGCAAACACTATAACACTACCCTAAACCCTAAAACACTACCCCCAGCATGACCCTACACTACGCAAACACTACAACACTACCCTAAACCCTAAAACACTACCCCCAGCATGACCCTACACTACGCAAACACTACAACACTACCCTAAACCCTAAAACACTACCCCCAGCATGACCCTACACTACGCAAACACTACAACACTACCCTAAACCCTAAAACACTACCCCCAGCATGACCCTACACTACGCAAACACTACAACACTACCCAAAACCCTAAAACACTACCCCCAGCATGACTCTACACTACGCAAACACTACAACACTACCCAAAACCCTAAAACACTACCCCCCAGCATGACCCTACACTACGCAAACACTACAACACTACCCAAAACCCTAAAACACTACCCCCAGCATGACCCTACACTACGCAAACACTACAACACTACCCAAAACCCTAAAACACTACCCCCAGCATGACCATACACTACGCAAACACTACAACACTACCCAAAACCCTAAAACACTACACCCCAGCATGACCCTACACTACGCAAACACTACAACACTACCCAAAACCCTAAAACACTACACCCCAGCATGACCCTACACTACGCAAACACTACAACACTACCCAAAACCCTAAAACACTACCCCCAGCATGACCCTACACTACGCAAACACTACAACACTACCCAAAACCCTAAAACACTACCCCCAGCATGACCCTACACTACGCAAACACTACAACACTACCCTAAACCCTAAAATACTACACCCCAGCATGACCCTACACTACGCAAACACTACAACACTACCCAAAACCCTAAAACACTACCCCCAGCATGACCCTACACTACACAAACACTACAACACTATCCTAAACCCTAAAACACTACGCCCAGCATGACCCTACACTACGCAAACACTACAACACTACCCTAAACCCTAAAACACTAGCCCCAGCATGACCCTACACTACCCAAACACTACAACACAACCCTAAACCCTAAAACACTACCCCCAGCCTGACCCTACACTACGCAAACACTACAACACTACCCTAAACCCTAAAACACTACCCCCAGCATGACCCTACACTACGCAAACACTACAACACAACCCTAAACCCTAAAACACTACCCCCAGCATGACCCTACACTAAACAACCACCACAACTCTACACTACACTAACACAACACTACACTACACAACACTACACTACACTACACAATCACTAACCCACGAAAAGATTAACACAAACCCACTTACCTCTCTCGTCATCGTGGTTTTCACAACGCAAATGCATTTACCATACATGCCTTTAAAACGTAATTCTTTGTAAAGGCATGCGCGATAAATGCACATGCGTTTTGAAAAAATGCGGGATAATGGTATGCGAGGTCAATGACCTTGCGGGATAATGGTATGCGGACTGAAAGTCTGCGGGATAAAAAATGCGGGAAAATGGCTGCAAACCATGATTAGCAGCAGACTTCCCTGGTGAGCACTAGCTTTACTACAGTGATCTAATGAGCAACTAGAGTGCTAACATTCAGAATTTATGGCAAATGTGTGACACATCTGAATGCCTTCTTGATAGAACCAAAGTAAACAAGCATTGAAAATGCAATAGATCTCGCCCTCATTTAAGTTAAAGCCATTCTGTTTGTAATGAGGTGGCTTTTTAGCTTTGCTTTTATTAGTGTTTTTAAAACTTTCATGTAAATAACATGCATATGTATGCATATATGTATATGTATGCATGCATTTATATTTATATAGATATGCAGATTATATATGTTTAAATATGTATATTACCTACTGGCGATAGCCAGTGGGTATATATAGTTAGGATTTTTTCTCTATGGGATTTCTGAAAATTCTATGTCTAATAACTTTGGCGTGTGTGGACGGAATTGGCTGAAATTTTCAGGAAAATGGCACATTTTGTTTCTGAGCAGCCCCTGAAAATTTGGGGGGGTTTCGTCAAGGGGGGGCCGAGAAAAAAGGGGGGTCCCAAAACGCGTTTTTCCCATTCATTTTTCCATAGGGCGGTTGGACTCACTTTTAGCTCGAACGGCTGAATAGATTTACATGAAACTTGGCACAATTGTAGATATGGTTTGCCCGACGTGCCTTTGCTATGTCTCAATATATGTGCTCCAGTGGATTTTGAGAAATTAACGTTTAAAAAAATATATATATCTGTGACAGCGCTTCGGTTAGCGCCCCGGTTCGCGTACCTGACGCGTAACGGAACTTCGCGAAGCGAAGCTGATTGGCTCTCCGGTGTCTGTCAACATTCTAAACAGTCCGGAGCGGCCGCCATCTTGTCTCTCGGTACGATCGAGAGACAAGATGTGGTGAAAAACGAAGGGGGAAATGAAGGAAAGGGGGCAAGGTAGACCACTCCTGACCCCCTAGGATTGATGAGGGGGATATTAAAGTGCCCCGCGGGGCAAAAAAAAAAAAAAAAATTTTTGGGCGATTTTACGCCGTAGAGGCGCGTCCCGGTACGCGAACCGGGCAGCTCACCAGGCAGCTCACCGGGCAGCTAACCGGGCAGCTAACCGGCAGCGTAGCTGTCAACATTGTAAACAGTCCGGAGCGGCCGCCATCTTGTCTCTCGGTAGGTTCGAGAGACAAGATGTGGTGAAAAAAGAAGGGGGAAATGAAGGAAAGGGGGCAAGGTAGACCACTCCTGACCCCCTAGGATTGATGAGGGGGATATTAAAGTCCCCCGCGATTTTTCGCGGTAGAGGCGCTTCCCGGTACGCGAACCGGGCAGCTAACCGGCAGCGTAGCGGGAGTCCGCCATCTTGTGTTTTTGGAGCATCCGGTTCGCGTACCGGGTAGCGTCCCGGTAAGCGTAACAAGGGGAAAACCAAGAGAAACAGTAAATAAAAAATTAAGGGAATAGATTTCCAGCAAACTTGGCAAAATTGCAGGGACTGTTTGTTTGATGTGCCTTTGCAAGGCCTCAAGATATGTGCACGTGTGGATTTTGTCTAATTAAGGTAAAAAAAAATATATATCTGTAAGCGTGCTCCGGCACGCTTACGTTACGGGTTTTGTTTGCGCTGCAGAGCCGATACGTCACGGTTATGCGACGCGTCATGAGGCGTCTCACGTGGCTACGTGATACGTCACGTAATAAAGAATATATTTTACAACTATAGATATTAGCTTTTAAAAAACCAATGAAATTCACTGAAAAAAACCATAGGTTATAGACCATATATAGTTAGGAATTTGCATTTACAAAACCTTGAAAATTCACTGAAAAAACCATAGGTTAGAGACCATATATAGTTAGCTGGACATTTTATTGACATAAAACCAATGAAATTCCATATATAGTTAGTTGCACTAACTATATATCGCGCACCCGCAATCCACTGCTGAGGATGTCACATATTACATCATTCATGACATGGTCAGTGACATCACTGATGACATCACTGATGACATCTCAAATGACATCTCAAATGACATCACTGATGACATCATGACACACCAATACCAGTTACTACATACGCACTCACTGATTCCTACGTCTACACACACATTCACTCATTCACCCATACAATCACTCATACATACAGTCACTCATTATTACAACACTATCATATTCACTCATACACCTATGCAGACACTCACACACTGCCACTCATCCATGGAGTTACTCACACACCTAGTCAGTCCTGTAAAGAATCAATCACACTTCCATTTCCTCATCTATACAGTTAAACACAGAACACCATACTTCAGTGACATCACTGATGACATCACTGATGACATCTCAAATGACATCACTGATGACATCTCAAATGACATCCCTGATGACATCATGACACACCAATACCAGTTACTACATACGCACTCACTGATTCCTACGTCTACACACACATTCACTCATTCACCCATACAATCACTCATACATACAGTCACTCATTATTACAACACTATCATATGCACTCATACACCTAGTCAGTCCTGTGAAGAATCAATCACACTTCGATTTCCTCATCTATACAGTTAAACACAGAACACCATACTTTTCACACATATACTAACACATACTTACTCTCTTATACAATCACTGATACAAGTACACATTGATATGCACAGAGTCACACACCTCCCAGCCAGCCACACACACACTCAGTCTTCCATACATCCACTCATTCTTCAATATGTAAAACATATTTAAACTTTACAAAAACACACAGACACTAGATGATGTCATCAGTGATGTCATTTGAGATGTCATCAGTGATGTCATCAGTGATGTCATTTGAGATGTCATCAGTGATGTCATCAGTGATGTCACTGACCATGTCATGAATGATGTAATATGTGACATCATCAGCAGTGGATTGCGGGTGCGCGATATATAGTTAGTGCAACTAACTATATATGGAATTTCATTGGTTTTATGTCAATAATATGTCCAGCTAACTATATATGGTCTCTAACCTATGGTTTTTTCAGTGAATATATATATATATATGTATACATATGTATATATATATATATATATATATATATATATACATATGTATGTATGTATGTGTATATATATATATATAATATATATATATATATATATATATATATATATATATATATATATATATATTACCTACTGGCGGTCGCCAGTAGGTATATATAGTTAGGATTTTTTCCCTATGGGATTTTTGAAAATTCTATGTCTAATAACTTTGGCGTTTGTGGACGGAATTGGCTGAAATTTTCAGCAAAATGGAACATTTTGTTTCTGAGCAGCCCCTGGAAATTTGGGGGGAGTTGGTCCAGGGGGGGCCGAGAAAAAAGGGGGGTCCCAAAACGTGTTTTTAACATTGAGTTTTCCATAGGGCGGTTAGCCTCACTTTTAGCCCGAACGGCTGAATGGATTTGCACGAAACTTGGCAAAATTGTAGGGACTGGTAGCCCGATGTGCCTTTTCTAGGTCTCAATATATGTGCTCCAGTGGATTTTGAGAAATTAACGTTTAAAAAAAGATATATATCTGTAACAGCGGACCGGGCAGCGCCCCGGTTCGCGGACCTTACGCGTAACGGAACTTCACGAAGCGAAGCTGATTGGCCCTCCGGTGTCTGTCAACATTCTAAACAGTCCGGAGCGGCCGCCATCTTGTCTCTCGGTAGGATTGAGAGACAAGAGGAGGACAAAACAAAGGGGGAAATAACCATAAGGGGGCATACTAGATCCTCCATGACCCCCTAGGTTTAATGTGGAGGTTTTAAAAGGGCCTTACTTACTCTATTTTTTTTTTTTTTTTAAATTCGGGTTAGCTCCCGGTTCGCGTACCGGGAAGCTAACCGGGAAGCGAACCAAAAGAAATAGAGCTTGCCAGAGTGCTAAACATTCTAGCTAATTTTTAATAACGGGGAGGTAGTTCTAAAAAGAACTTTTTTTTTTATATTTTTGTTGTTTTATATTTTTTTTGTATTTTTTGAACATTATTTGTTTTTTTTGTATTTTTTGAACACTTATTTGTTTTTTTTGTTTTTTTTCAAAGGGAAGGAACAGAAAGAGGCATTGAAAAAGGCTCAACAGGAGCAAAAAAAAAATTTAAAACTTGCTGCGTTTGGAGCATCGGTGTTTCTCGAAAGCCAAATTAATTAATTTCAGACTCATGTTTGCGCATGAAATTAAAGTGCCACAATATAAGCATGTCACCTTCATATGGACAAAATTTTTTGGGATATTTGGCGTTGTTTCGTTGGCCTCTCCAAATGTGAGAGACATATCAGGTGATGTTCTTGTCACCGAAGTTAAAAAAGGGGGTCCCAAAACGTGTTTTTAACATTGAGTTTTCCATAGGGCGGTTAGCCTCACTTTTAGCCCGAACGGCTGAATGGATTTGCACGAAACTTGGCAAAATTGTAGGACTGGTAGCCCGATGTGCCTTTTCTAGGTCTCAATATATGTGCTCCAGTGGATTTTGAGAAATTAACGTTTAAAAAAAGATATATATCTGTAACAGCGGACCGGGCAGCGCCCCGGTTCGCGGACCTTACGCGTAACGGAACTTCACGAAGCGAAGCTGATTGGCCCTCCGGTGTCTGTCAACATTCTAAACAGTCCGGAGCGGCCGCCATCTTGTCTCTCGGTAGGATTGAGAGACAAGAGGAGGACAAAACAAAGGGGGAAATAACCATAAGGGGGCATACTAGATCCTCCATGACCCCCTAGGTTTAATGTGGAGGTTTTAAAAGGGCCTTACTTACTCTATTTTTTTTTTTTTTTTAATTTCGGGTTAGCTCCCGGTTCGCGTACCGGGAAGCTACCGGGAAGCGAACCAAAAGAAATAGAGCTTGCCAGAGTGCTAAACATTCTAGCTAATTTTTAATAACGGGGAGGTAGTTCTAAAAAGAACTTATTTTTTTATATTTTTGTTGTTTTATATTTTTTTTTTTCTTTTTTGAACATTATTTGTTTTTTTTGTATTTTTTGAACACATTTGTTTTTTTTGTTTTTTTCAAAGGGAAGGAACAGAAAGAGGCATTGAAAAAGGCTCACAGGAGCAAAAAAAAAAATTTAAAACTTGCTGCGTTTGGAGCATCGGTGTTTCTCGAAAGCCAAATTAATTAATTTCAGACTCATGTTTGCGCATGAAATTAAAGTGCCACAATATAAGCATGTCACCTTCATATGGACAAAATTTTTTGGGATATTTGGCGTGTTTCGTTGGCCTCTCCAAATGTGAGAGACATATCAGGTGATGTTCTTGTCACCGAAGTTGGGGGGTTCTGTTGTAGTTCACGCACCTCTGCACGACTATAGTTGATTGGATGCCACCTCTGCATATGTCGGTGCATCGTGTAATTTCCATAACTGTATTTTTTATTAGTGCCCCGGATAACTTTTCTTGGCAGATAAGGCACGTAGCATAGCGTGCATTGACTTTTTTCTCTCCTGGTGGAATGGAAAAAAATTGCCAGATAAAGCTAACTTTGCGATGAGATACCCGGGGTAACTCTTTGACAAATCGTGGTCCCTCTTCTTCCTCTCCGTCTTGTTCTTCCTCTTCCTCCTCTGTGTCTCCAATAAACTGTGCAGATGGTCCTCTCTTCCTATGAGGGAGATGGTGGTGGTGGTGGTGGGGGTGCAGAAGCTGAAGCTACTATTGAAGCCATTTTTTAATCAGAGCAAATGATCAGGTCTTCCTCTCAAAGTTGAAAGTCAGAGTGAGAAAAAAGGTGGGGGCTTTCATCATTTGGGAAAAAAAATAGTTCTAAACCAATGAAAAGTGTTATTTTTAGGTCACCTGACCTAGCCTTACATCATTATGAAACCAAAAGTGAAATGAACCAATGAAAAGTTTTATTAACAAGTCACATGACCTCTCACGCTCATGTTACGCGCTGCGGAACGCGCCCCGGTTAGCTTCCGGGTCGCTGCGCTTCGCGCCTCGGTCCGCGCCCCGGGGCACTTCCGGGTGCGCTAACGCGGTACGTCACAAGACGCATTACGCGGCAACGCGATACGTCGCGCTTTCGCGACGCGCCGCGGATCGCTTCCGGGGAGCTGCGTTTCGCGCCTCGGTCCGCGCCCCGGGGCACTTCCGGGTGCGCTAACGCGGTACGTCACAAGACGCATTACGCGGCAACGCGATACCGTCACGATGTTGATTTCTTACCGGTTCGCGGACCGGGTCGCGGCATTAATTTGAGCTAACGGGAAGCTTTCCGGTTCGCGGACCGGGAGCGAAACAAAAAAAATATTTAAAAAAAATTATTAATAAACATATAAAATATATTTTTGGATTTAAAGAAGAATACATTTTACAGCTATAGATATTAGCTTTTAAAAAACCAATGAAATTCACTGAAAAAACCATAGGTTATAAACCATATATAGTTAGGAATTAGCATTTACAAAACCATGAAAATTCACTGAAAAAAACCATAGGTTATACACCATATATAGTTAGGAATTAGCATTTAAAAAACCTTATTTTACTCACACAAAACCAATGAAATTCCATATATAGTTAGTTGTACTAACTATATATCGCGCACCCGCAATCCACTGCTGATCATGTCACATATTACATCATTCATGACATGGTCAGTGACATCACTGATGACATCACTGATGACATCTCAAATGACATCACTGATGACATCACTGATGACATCTCAAATGACATCACTGATGACATCACATCACAACTGAATGAGTGGATGTATAAGTGTCTGAATGAAGGTTTTAGTAGGTGCGTGACTGACTGTATGAGTGAATGATTAAATGTGTCTCACTGAATGCATAGGTTAGTGACTAAACTGTCTTAATTTGTGCATCATTATGTCTGGTATTCTGTAAACTGCTGCATGTGTTGATCAGTAGCTATATGAGTAACTATATGAGTTATTGATTGATTGTCCAAGTATTTGTATGGGAGACTGAGTGTGTGTGTGGCTAGCTGGGAGATGTGTGACTCTGTGCAGATCAATGTGTTCTTGTATCAATGATTTATAAGAGAGTAAGTATGTGTTAGAATATGTTTGAAAATGTAAGGTACTCTATGTTTAACTGTATAGATTAGAAAATGGAAGTGTGATTGATTCTTTACAGGACTGACTATTTGTATGGGAGACTGAGTGTGTGTGTGGCTAGCTGGGAGATGTGTGACTCTGTGAAGATCAATGTGTTCTTGTATCAATGATTTATAAGAGAGTAAGTATGTGTTAGAATATGTTTGAAAATGTAAGGTACTCTATGTTTAACTGTATAGATTAGAAAATGGAAGTGTGATTGATTCTTTACAGGACTGACTAGGTGTGTGAGTAACTCCAAGGATGAGTGGCAGAGTGTGAGTGTCTGTATAGGGTGTATGAGTGCATATGATAGTGTTGTAAAGATGAGTGATTGTATGTATGAATGATTGTATGGGTGAATGAGTGAATGTGTGTGTAGACGTAGGAATCAGTGAGTGCGTATGTAGTAACTAGTATTGGTGTGTCAATTGTTTTAAAAAATATATTCTGTATTTAACACTGGGTGTAACAGAGGTTATATTAAAGTGTGAGGAGATGCATTGTATTGTCACATGAATGATATCATCAGTGATGTGACCATTGATGTCAAATGAGATGTCATCAGTGATGTCATTTGAGATGTCATCAGTGATGTCATTTGAGATGTCATCAGTGATGTCATCAGTGATGTCATTTGAGATGTCATCAGTGATGTCATCAGTGATGTCACTGACCATGTCATGAATGATGTAATATGTGACATGATCAGCAGTGGATTGCGGGTGCGCGATATATAGTTAGTACAACTAACTATATATGGAATTTCATTGGTTTTGTGTGAGTAAAATAAGGTTTTTTAAATGCTAATTCCTAACTATATATGGTGTATAACCTATGGTTTTTTTCAGTGAATATATATATATATATATATATATCCAATCAAGCAGGAGTCCCATAAGGAGAGATGCCACACGGAGATATCTTTTCAGCTCACTTTAATTGGAGGACAACCTGCCAGCAGATAACATCAAGGAACAGCATCAGTTCAATAAACGCCAGACGCGTTTCAGGATCAACCTTTCTTCAGTGGCGTGTTGGGCATATAGACTGTAAGCGCTGCGAGGAGTGTGCTTTGTAGATTTCAACACCCGCCCCCAGTGGGTGTGGCCATCTCGTGGCATTGTGGGTGATGTAGTTCACTCCGAGTAATCCCATGTGGGTGCGTTTGCTCACAGTCTTAATCAAGCCCCATACAATTGCTGAAAGTCCAAGAGGGGACCTGCCCCGCTTTGTGGCCGCCTCACTGAGCTCTTGAGCCGGTCTCCCCCCTGTAAGGGCACCAGCCCGTCTCCGTTCGTAAACGCTGCAGCACTCAGTGATGCTGCCGCCGACCTGCGAGAGCAGTGGGCTACTCTCCGCGACCGGGAAGGCCGCTTTAAATCCAATCAAGCAGGAGTCCCATAAGGAGAGATGCCACACGGAGATATCTTTTCAGCTCACTTTAATTGGAGGACAACCTGCCAGCAGATAACATCAAGGAACAGCATCAGTTCAATAAACGCCAGACGCGTTTCAGGATCAACCTTTCTTCAGTGGCGTGTTGGGCATATAGACTGTAAGCGCTGCGAGGAGTGTGCTTTGTAGATTTCAACACCCGCCCCCAGTGGGTGTGGCCATCTCGTGGCATTGTGGGTGATGTAGTTCACTCCGAGTAATCCCATGTGGGTGCGTTTGCTCACAGTCTTAATCAAGCCCCATACAATTGCTGAAAGTCCAAGAGGGGACCTGCCCCGCTTTGTGGCCGCCTCACTGAGCTCTTGAGCCGGTCTCCCCCCTGTAAGGGCACCAGCCCGTCTCCGTTCGTAAACGCTGCAGCACTCAGTGATGCTGCCGCCGACCTGCGAGAGCAGTGGGCTACTCTCCGCGACCGGGAAGGCCGCTTTAAATCCAATCAAGCAGGAGTCCCATAAGGAGAGATGCCACACGGAGATATCTTTTCAGCTCACTTTAATTGGAGGACAACCTGCCAGCAGATAACATCAAGGAACAGCATCAGTTCAATAAACGCCAGACGCGTTTCAGGATCAACCTTTCTTCAGTGGCGTGTTGGGCATATAGACTGTAAGCGCTGCGAGGAGTGTGCTTTGTAGATTTCAACACCCGCCCCCAGTGGGTGTGGCCATCTCGTGGCATTGTGGGTGATGTAGTTCACTCCGAGTAATCCCATGTGGGTGCGTTTGCTCACAGTCTTAATCAAGCCCCATACAATTGCTGAAAGTCCAAGAGGGGACCTGCCCCGCTTTGTGGCCGCCTCACTGAGCTCTTGAGCCGGTCTCCCCCCTGTAAGGGCACCAGCCCGTCTCCGTTCGTAAACGCTGCAGCACTCAGTGATGCTGCCGCCGACCTGCGAGAGAATGGTCACATCACTGATGATATCATTCATGTGACAATACAATGCATCTCCTCACACTTTAATATAACCTCTGTTACACCCAGTGTTAAATACAGAATATATTTTTTAAAACAATTGACACACCAATACTAGTTACTACATACGCACTCACTGATTCCTACGTCTACACACACATTCACTCATTCACCCATACAATCATTCATACATACAATCACTCATCTTTACAACACTATCATATGCACTCATACACCCTATACAGACACTCACACTCTGCCACTCATCCTTGGAGTTACTCACACACCTAGTCAGTCCTGTAAAGAATCAATCACACTTCCATTTTCTAATCTATACAGTTAAACATAGAGTACCTTACATTTTCAAACATATTCTAACACATACTTACTCTCTTATAAATCATTGATACAAGAACACATTGATCTGCACAGAGTCACACATCTCCCAGCTAGCCACACACACACTCAGTCTCCCATACAAATAGTCAGTCCTGTAAAGAATCAATCACACTTCCATTTTCTAATCTATACAGTTAAACATAGAGTACCTTACATTTTCAAACATATTCTAACACATACTTACTCTCTTATAAATCATTGATACAAGAACACATTGATCTGCACAGAGTCACACATCTCCCAGCTAGCCACACACACACTCAGTCTCCCATACAAATACTTGGACAATCAATCAATAACTCATATAGTTACTCATATAGCTACTGATCAACACATGCAGCAGTTTACAGAATACCAGACATAATGATGCACAAATTAAGACAGTTTAGTCACTAACCTATGCATTCAGTGAGACACATTTAATCATTCACTCATACAGTCAGTCACGCACCTACTAAAACCTTCATTCAGACACTTATACATCCACTCATTCAGTTGTGATGTGATGTCATCAGTGATGTCATTTGAGATGTCATCAGTGATGTCATCAGTGATGTCATTTGAGATGTCATCAGTGATGTCATCAGTGATGTCACTGACCATGTCATGAATGATGTAATATGTGACATGATCAGCAGTGGATTGCGGGTGCGCGATATATAGTTAGTACAACTAACTATATATGGAATTTCATTGGTTTTGTGTGAGTAAAATAAGGTTTTTTAAATGCTAATTCCTAACTATATATGGTGTATAACCTATGGTTTTTTTCAGTGAATTTTCATGGTTTTGTAAATGCTAATTCCTAACTATATATGGTTTATAACCTATGGTTTTTTCAGTGAATTTCATTGGTTTTTTAAAAGCTAATATCTATAGCTGTAAAATGTATTCTTCTTTAAATCCAAAAATATATTTTATATGTTTATTAATAATTTTTTTTTAATATTTTTTTTTGTTTCGCTCCCGGTCCGCGAACCGGAAAGCTTCCCGTTAGCTCAAATTAATGCCGCGACCCGGTCCGCGAACCGGTAAGAAATCAACATCGTGACGGTATCGCGTTGCCGCGTAATGCGTCTTGTGACGTACCGCGTTAGCGCACCCGGAAGTGCCCCGGGGCGCGGACCGAGGCGCGAAACGCAGCTCCCCGGAAGCGATCCGCGTCGCGTCGCGAAAGCGCGACGTATCGCGTTGCCGCGTAATGCGTCTTGTGACGTACCGCGTTAGCGCACCCGGAAGTGCCCCGGGGCGCGGACCGAGGCGCAAAGCGCAGCGACCCGGAAGCTAACCGGGGCGCGTTCCGCAGCGCGTAACATGAGCGTGAGAGGTCATGTGACTTGTTAATAAAACTTTTCATTGGTTCATTTCACTTTTGGTTTCATAATGATGTAAGGCTAGGTCAGGTGACCTAAAAATAACACTTTTCATTGGTTTAGAACTATTTTTTTTCCCAAATGATGAAAGCCCCCACCTTTTTTCTCACTCTGACTTTCAACTTTGAGAAAGGAAGACCTGATCATTTGCTCTGATTAAAAAATGGCTTCAATAGTAGCTTCAGCTTCTGCACCCCCACCACCACCACCACCATCTCCTCATAGGAAGAGAGGACCATCTGCACAGTTTATTGGAGACACAGAGGAGGAAGAGGAAGAACAAGACGGAGAGGAAGAAGAGGGACCACGATTTGTCAAAGAGTTACCCCGGGTATCTCATCGCAAAGTTAGCTTTATCTGGCAATTTTTTTCCATTCCACCAGGAGAGAAAAAAGTCAATGCACGCTATGCTACGTGCCTTATCTGCCAAGAAAAGTTATCCCGGGGCACTGATAAAAAATACAGTTATGGAAATTACACGATGCACCGACATATGCAGAGGTGGCATCCAATCAACTATAGTCGTGCAGAGGTGCGTGAACTACAACAGAACCCCCCAACTTCGGTGACAAGAACATCACCTGATATGTCTCTCACATTTGGAGAGGCCAACGAAACAACGCCAAATATCAAAAAAAAATTTGTCCATATGAAGGTGACATGCTTATATTGTGGCACTTTAATTTCATGCGCAAACATGAGTCTGAAATTAATTAATTTGGCTTTCGAGAAACACCGATGCTCCAAACGCAGCAAGTTTTAAATTTTTTTTTTGCTCCTGTTGAGCCTTTTTCAATGCCTCTTTCTGTTCCTTCCCTTTGAAAAAAAACAAAAAAAACAAATAAGTGTTCAAAAAATACAAAAAAAACAAATAATGTTCAAAAAAGAAAAAAAAAATATAAAACAACAAAAATATTACAAAAAAAGTTCTTTTTAGAACTACCTCCCCGTTATTAAAAATTAGCTAGAATGTTTAGCACTCTGGCAAGCTCTATTTCTTTTGGTTCGCTTCCCGGTTAGCTTCCCGGTACGCGAACCGGGAGCTAACCCGAAATTTTAAAAAAAAAAAAATAGAGTAAGTAAGGCCCTTTTAAAACCTCCACATTAAACCTAGGGGGTCATGGAGGATCTAGTATGCCCCCTTATGGTTATTTCCCCCTTTGTTTTGTCCTCCTCTTGTCTCTCAATCCTACCGAGAGACAAGATGGCGGCCGCTCCGGACTGTTTAGAATGTTGACAGACACCGGAGGGCCAATCAGCTTCGCTTCGTGAAGTTCCGTTACGCGTAAGGTCCGCGAACCGGGGCGCTGCCCGGTCCGCTGTTACAGATATATATCTTTTTTTAAACGTTAATTTCTCAAAATCCACTGGAGCACATATATTGAGACCTAGAAAAGGCACATCGGGCTACCAGTCCCTACAATTTTGCCAAGTTTCGTGCAAATCCATTCAGCCGTTCGGGCTAAAAGTGAGGCTAACCGCCCTATGGAAAACTCAATGTTAAAAACACGTTTTGGGACCCCCCTTTTTTAACTTCGGTGACAAGAACATCACCTGATATGTCTCTCACATTTGGAGAGGCCAACGAAACAACGCCAAATATCCAAAAAAAATTTGTCCATATGAAGGTGACATGCTTATATTGTGGCACTTTAATTTCATGCGCAAACATGAGTCTGAAATTAATTAATTTGGCTTTCGAGAAACACCGATGCTCCAAACGCAGCAAGTTTTAAATTTTTTTTTTGCTCCTGTTGAGCCTTTTTCAATGCCTCTTTCTGTTCCTTCCCTTTGAAAAAAAACAAAAAAAACAAATAAGTGTTCAAAAAATACAAAAAAAACAAATAATGTTCAAAAAAGAAAAAAATATATAAAACAACAAAAATATTAAAAAAAAAGTTCTTTTTAGAACTACCTCCCCGTTATTAAAAATAAGCTAGAATGTTTAGCACTCTGGCAAGCTCTATTTCTTTTGGTTCGCTTCCCGGTTAGCTTCCCGGTACGCGAACCGGGAGCTAACCCGAAATTTTTAAAAAAAAAAAAAATAGAGTAAGTAAGGCCCTTTTAAAACCTCCACATTAAACCTAGGGGGTCATGGAGGATCTAGTATGCCCCCTTATGGTTATTTCCCCCTTTGTTTTGTCCTCCTCTTGTCTCTCAATCCTACCGAGAGACAAGATGGCGGCCGCTCCGGACTGTTTAGAATGTTGACAGACACCGGAGGGCCAATCAGCTTCGCTTCGTGAAGTTCCGTTACGCGTAAGGTCCGCGAACCGGGGCGCTGCCCGGTCCGCTGTTACAGATATATATCTTTTTTTAAACGTTAATTTCTCAAAATCCACTGGAGCACATATATTGAGACCTAGAAAAGGCACATCGGGCTACCAGTCCCTACAATTTTGCCAAGTTTCGTGCAAATCCATTCAGCCGTTCGGGCTAAAAGTGAGGCTAACCGCCCTATGGAAAACTCAATGTTAAAAACACGTTTTGGGACCCCCCTTTTTTCTCGGCCCCCCCTGGACCAACTCCCCCCAAATTTCCAGGGGCTGCTCAGAAACAAAATGTTCCATTTTGCTGAAAATTTCAGCCAATTCCGTCCACAAACGCCAAAGTTATTAGACATAGAATTTTCAAAAATCCCATAGGGAAAAAATCCTAACTATATATACCTACTGGCGACCGCCAGTAGGTAATATATATATATATGGGAAAAAAGGGTGCCACTTGCTTGGAACGCACTCAATGACAGGCTGGACATCTGTGTGTTGTAACAGGGTCCTTTATTTCAGCAGGTCAGTGTTTCAGGAGTCCCATTAAAACACTCAACGCTTTTCGAAGCCACATTGCTTCTTGTTCATGGGCTGGCACACAAATGAGGCAGGGATCACGAGCAGGAGCAGTCAGTTCATTTAAATTGCCTTTTCCCACCCCTCTACTGCTGGCCAATTACTGACTAATGGAACGGCAATTGAATTACTCCCATTGGGCTTCTTTTACTACGGGAAGGGCCTGGCACGACCCAACCAGGGAGGCAATTGGCGTATGAGAGATAATTCAAGGGCAAGATTCCTCACTAATTATCCGCCTCCTAGGTTACAATATAATAACTTCAGTAACCAAGGTATGAATGGGTTCGGACTCCCAATCCAAAATAGATTTGAACCTCTATCGGGTGTAGAGGCCTGTGATTGACCTAAGGCCCCCGAAGATCAGGGAGGGAGGAGACCGAATGACCTGGAAGTTAAAGAAGTTAGCCTGAGCAAGAGGAGTTCTAACAATGTCATTTCCTGGGATATTGCAGGCTTAGCTACCAAGATGCAGGATTGTAATTGGATCACCTATATTAGGAAGTTCCTGATAATTTGTCTACAGGAAACTTGGTCCGTTGAATGTAACCATTTTTTAGAGGGGTACAAGACATATTATGTTCCAGCAACTGCCACCAACAGGGGAGGACCCAAGGGGGGGGCTGGGTATATTTATCTCTATAGCGCTAACTTGTAAAGTGCGTAGAGTACCATCTGCCAACCCTGGCATTCTTGGTTTAACATTACAAGGAGAAAACTGCTTAGTTGGTGTGGTAAATTTTTATAACTCAGTTAACTCATGCTCAGACTCTAGTCATCTGGCTGCTTTGAATCTTTTTATTAGCTTGTCAATGAATCATAGCCTGCATAATCTCATGGTCATGGGTGATTTTTATGTACACCCATGTGGTGACCCCCTATTAAATGTATCCTAGATCCAAACTGTTCACGCTCTCATGGTTTACATTTTGAACACTCGATTGAGGGGGAGTTTTTTAATGATATGTTGAATGATCTGGATGTGACACCCACCATGGCATTGATGGACCCTTCCAAAAGATTTGAGACACCTACTTTTAAGGGTCATGGGAAAGGAACATGTATTGATTATGTGTTAATTTCACTATCTATGCAGACTTTTGTAGATTCTTTTTTAATGGAGGATAGTGAATTTAGCGATCACAATCCTCTTACTTTGTGATTGCTAGGACCATGGATAGCTAAGGAAGGGCCGAACCCTAGTCAGGGAAGACTAAGCACAACCGATGGCAGGCAAAGACTGAAATGGTCTAAGATTACCCCAGATCTGGTATACACAGATATTAAAGTAATGTGTGCAGATGAAATTATTACTTGCACCCAAGGTGGCATACAGCACATGAAGGTGCTTGGGGCATTTCAGTCACTCTCAGATAAGGTCAAGAAGTTGTTATCTGTACCAGCCAAAAATCAAGATAATGTGGGCCCTAAGTGGTTTAATCATGACTGCTCTAAAGCAGCCAGCAATTTAAGGGTGGCTTTAGCAGCCAAACCCAGAGAACAGGCTAATGTACAATTGTGTCGGAAGGAATATAAATCAATACTAGCTAAACGCAAGGAATCCCTAAGGGTAGAGGCTTGGAATGAGTTATTGGATCCCAAAACTCTCAAGAATAGCTCTAAATTTTGGGGTGTAATGAAAAAGCCTTTTCTTGTCCAGGAGACCGGCGACGGTCTTGAATGCCATATACCCAAGGCGGATTGGGAAGCTCACTTCGAGCAATTGTACAACTGCCCTTTGGAAGAAACTGCCAGCCCGGCACCTGTCGATAATGGGAAGATAATTAGATTTGACAGGGGTGAAATCCTTGAGGGTATCATGGGATTAACAGCCGGGAAAGCACCCGGACCAGATGGGATCCCCCCGGATTTATTTAAGTCTGAGCCCCCTTTTTGGGCACCCATCTTGGAGTCTGTTTTTAATGCTGCGGTGCAATGTGGATGCCCCGAATCTTGGGGGGTCTCCACAATTGTCCCTGTATTTAAAAAGGGGGACAAAGGTAGCCCACATTGCTATAGACCCATTTCACTTATTGATTCCATGGTGAAAATAATAGGAAGGATACTACTGCAGAGACTTTCATCCTGGGTGGAGGAAAATAACATCATGTCCATTTACCAGTATGGATTCTGCAGTGGTCGCTCAACAACAACCCAATGCCTCAATCTTTTCTTAATCTTAAGCAAATACATCGTGGCACACAGGGGTACCATCCACCTCGCCTTCATGGACCTGTCCTCAGCTTTTGACGGTGTGAACAGGCGGAAGCTGTGGCAGTCCATGAGGGCGAAGGGGATGGACAGTGGTATTGTTGACTTCCTCGTTGACCTTCACAGCAATACTAGAGCTAATGTCAGATTTTCTCAAGATCTGAGCGTGACAAACAATTTTAATATTAGAAAAGGAGTCCGACAAAGATGCATTTTGGCTCCTTTTCTTTTTAATTTTTATATTAATGACCTGGATAGCGTTTTACAGGAGGTGTCGGCTGACTGTCCTAGAGTCGGTCGACGGGGTATTCCAGTCTTATTATATGCAGATAATGCAGTACTCATATCGAGGACTGAAAGGGGCCTCCAAGCTCTTTTAAATGCTTTTAAGTCCTTCATGACAGATAGGGATCTAATAATTAATAATTCCAAATCATTTGTCATGCAAGTAGGTCAACAACCAAGAAGGAACTTCTTATTTAAAGTAGATGAAGCAGTTATCCCCACATCAAAGACGTTCTCCTATCTTGGGGTCCTTTTTCATAGTAAATTAAATTGGGGCCCGCATCTTCTTAAAAAGAAAGGAGAACTGGTCAGGGTGAATGCATCTATTTTTAATTTTGCATCCAAATTGGGGAAATGACCAACCGGCGCCATGCTGCAATTATATAATGCCAAATCAGTGGCCACGGCTGTGTATGGCAGTGAAATATGGGGGTATGTCGCAGGAGAACAGCTCCAGATTGCGGAAAACTCCTTCATGAAGCGTCTCCTGTGTGTCCCCTCGGGCACCTCTAACCTAGCAGTCCATGAAAAGCTAGGGACACAATATTTAAGCGATATTTTCTCCCTACGTCCACTGACCTGTTGGATAAAACTCTGGCTAAATCCTGATATTCCACTGACGCTCTTGATCGTGAAAGATTGTTTGTCTCAGGATAAGCCATTGGCGATATACCTGAAGTCTTGTTTTTTCAAAATGGGGCGTCCTGAACTGTTTGAAAATCCTAGTAGCATTGTTAAGGGGGACTTGGAGGCAACGAAATTGGCCTACCTCATGGATAGGAAGACCCAGAGGGAAGCCATAGAGATCCAGAAGCAGAGTGTCAGAAAATATGTTATGCTGAAAACATCTGCATCTATTGAGCCTTATTTAATGGGCTCTCTGACCTCTCACGAAAAAATGTTATTGACTAGATTCAGGCGGAACCTCTTTCATCATTTGCTTATTAGGCCAAGAACTGCTATTTTTGTACAGTTGCAGCTCCCTGCGGCTGCGACGGAAAGTCTCCGCAGGATATGCTGCATTTCATATTTTTATGTAGCTTTTATGAATACCCCCGCAAACGCTATCTGGTGACACTTTTAAGGAATCTTAATTTTATCCAGATCAGACCAGCCCTAATGTATTTACAATTTTTGCACAAAGACAGTATTCTCCATATCCTTGAATTCCTAAAATCAACTCTTAAATACAGAAAATGTATGGATTTGTAATGATCTTTACTCAATGAAATTTTTTTATGAATTTGTTGGCACAATATGGATAAAATATGTATTTTTTTGGTTTTAATGTAATGATAAATTATATTTCTGCACCTCTGTATCCTGTTATGATATGTATTTTAAAGAATTATGAATTTCTTGTATTATTGAATCTGCACTTTTGTGGTTTTTGAACAAAAACCGAATAAAGTTTTATTGAATTGGATAACTTAATACAGGAGAGTTTCAAATGGACGCAATCTGTTATGCTGTGAAATAACGGTAGTCAGATAAACAGAGAACACCCCAAAAAGGAATTTACATCAGCGTTGGCAGGAAATAAGAAATAATAAAGCCCTCTGCCCTGTACTCACATCAATGTGTCACAGGCAGTCGCTTGGCTGACCAGTTTTGATGAGACTTTCAGTGTATTTAGTAGCAGTCGGGCTGTTTACAGGCTGCCCTTCCACTCCTTGCATGTGAAATTGAGGACAGAGTCAAGATGAAGTGGGAAGCCGTCACCTCTCTCTCCCACCAAGGCCATCAACCGCTTTGAGGGAGCCAGTGACATCATTTTGGAGAAGACTGCAGAGACTAGCAATTGATTGTGGCATTATGCTTGGCATGTAAAGGGGTGGCCCAGACACAGATGGGCTGCACGAGGGGGCATAGCCCAGGGTGCTTTCAGAAGCTCAGAACATCAAGGAGGTGTATGAGATGTTGCTGAGCTTGAACGGTGCATGGTAGAGATATGTGAGAAATGTGGCTTCACACATTACTAGCAGCAAATGGGAATGGGGGGTGGTGGTGAGCAGTACACCCACCAGGAAAGCAACACAGGGACTTAGGGAGACTGCCACAAGTGACAGAGCAACGATCCTAACACCATGATTGCAGTCATGAGGAAAAACCTAAAAAGATACCTGTCATTTTTGGAGACAAGCAGATTCTTTATAGAGATGTCAAAACCCCACAGTACAGGCCCGTCAGCTAACACTGACTAGATACAGTATTCAGCCGTATCTGAGAAACGCTTTAGGTGGTTAAGACACATTTGTGTTAACCCGATTTAGACTAGGCAAGGTGCACAGACTCACCAGCTTCCCCTACATGAACGACTGGTCCAGATTTTGAATAAAAGGCCATGAAAAGATGTGTCCCAATATTCGACACTGCACGTTTTTTTTGTTTTGCTAATCGTATTCTCTTCAGAGAAGAAGGTGGATTTTGCCGATTTTAAGAACACTTGGCTTTAGACAATGTCGGTCTGCATTATTGGTTGTGCAACTACTAGAGAACGAACACTTCACCTCGTCAATAGCCGTGTTTTTAAAAAACATTATAAACTGCAGGACAACTATTTTAATATGAGTTATCCACGCCTATGATGTGTAAAAGACATAGATGAATATTCATGCACTGATTTTTAGATTATATTTTTACAAGGCTTTTTAAAATTTTGAACTGTTACTTAAGGTATATGATTTTATGTGCTTTTATGATTTTCTTTTTAAGAAATCGAATAAAGTTTTATTGTATCGCATTGACAGAGCAACACAAAGGGCGCAGAGGAGCAGAAGCAACACAGGGTGGGGAAAGAAGCACAAGAAAAGAGAGAGCAACATGGAGCATGGTTGGGAGAAAGAGAAGGACATGGCTAAAAGAGAGCAATGCAGAGCTAGGATGGGAGAAGCAGACGGATGAGAGAGAGGAATGTGGAGGTCCATGCTGGTTAGAAGAAGCACACTAGGGAAAAAGCTGGAAAAACATGCACGCTAATAGAGTGCTTAATATAAAAGAAAAAAGTAGTTCCCTAAAAGTGAGAAGTGGAAGGACACAGCTAAAGTAGTTCCCTAAAAGTGAGCAGTGAAAGGACACAGCTGAAGTAGTTCCCTAAAAGTGAGCATTGGAAGGACACAGCTAAAGAGAATATTTGCTCCTGGGAGGGGACAGGCACCAGAAGGACAAGGCAAGCCATCAAAGAAGAGGCATGCAAATGAGGGTGACTGTAATGCCAATTAATGGTAAGCAATGGGTGAGCTGCAGAGACCCATTATACCCTTGGCAAGCCACAATGTCTTTCGCAGCCAGACAGCTTGTGCTGTCTGGTAGGCTCGACCTTAAAGTATCCCCCACACTCCCAGGATGTCAGTCATTTATTTTTTGGTTTTCAAAAAAAATTCCTACTTGGGAGTTTGGTTTTGTAAAAGATAAAAGTTTGATGAGCAGCTGGCGTTCTGTGGTTCCTGTTGAGGCTCCTGTTACGGCTTCAGCTGCCCTGCTCTGGATCCTGATTTCCGATTTTCTGACTTCTACGGCGGAAAACAAAACGGAGGGGAATGCAGCAGTGCAATTTCTGTGATCCCGTTTGTAAATATCCCTGAGGAGTATACTACTGTGCATCGATGCTCATAACGGCGAGGTGAGGTGAGCCTGGGAGCGCAGGATATTGCAGCAGCGGTGCGTTATTCTGAGACTTTTTAGAGGCTGGAAGTGACTGAGTCCTGATTGTGTTTAATTCGTGAAGCGTTTCTTAAGGAAAGGAAAAGTCAGCCTCCTCACCTATATCTGTACCTGTATACGCTAATGCTTAATGCAGTGGAAAGTTGAACAGCGCTACACCTATATCGCCGTAACTCCGCTAATGAGACTCAAATCTTTAAAAATAAGAGAAGTATAAAGGGGAAAGGAGAAAAAACCCCTGAAAAAAAGCTGAAGTATTCGAAATCTGTGAAATATCTTCAATGTTTTGAACCTCTGCACAATCATTTGGACCATTATTAAGTTTATGTGCGTTTATGGTGATATTTAAACTGCGTGCAATGTGGGGAAACTTTTGAATGCTCGCACCAAGGCCATGCAACGTCGACAGCAAGCGAAGGAAGCAGAGGCAGCGGCTAAACTAATAGATGGCAACGCCAACGATATATGAGCAGTTGTTTCACTCATTACTGTTGGTAGGTGGAGATATTGTCATCGGGGGAGATTTTAATATCCTCATGAATCCTAAAACGTGGGTCTTGTGAGGTGATAATAGGGCTCACCTACGCCGGGGACCAACTTTTCCTGCCAGTTCCCTCTCGCCGCCGCAAGCACAACAGCGGCCGGAGCGCGAGGGGTCGGGACTTCAATCCCCAGACGCCCCAGCGGCGATTCTCGCCGGACACGGGATCATCGCGCCAGGAGGCGCCACTAAAGGACAACAGACCCCGCGTCGCGGGATCGCGCGCGGGTTGGCGCCCGGGGCTAAGCCCGGGCAAAGGGTGGGCCCTCTACGGCACGAGGAGGACGGGGACGGGCCACCCCCCTTGTTATTCCCACAAGAGAAGGTATAGTGTTTATTTTCACTTGTAGAAGACTCATGGACTTTCTGTTTCGCCAACATAATTACATCACATAAATCATGACATCTAAGGGGGCCTATCCAATTTTCATTCAAAAACGATGCCCGGCCCAGGAAATGGACACGTATACTCAAAAGCATAGAACCCTCAGCACTAACAGCGAAACAAACACTGATGCTTGGCGTCAACTTCTAGATCCAATTCAAACCCTCCCACAAACCCCTGTCAGACCGGAAAAAATGTCTTACTGGGAGGAACTAAATGCTTTGTGCGGGACTAATTTTCTTCCTGTTATAGCCCCTTCCCCTTCCCCTGTAAAAGGCTCTACTATCGACCATTGCGCAGATATTCTTTGCAAACCACGCCTATCACCCAAGGAGGATAGCAGCCAAGCTAGTGGTCTGTCACATGGCCAAAGCGCGAAAAGGAAGCACGAAGGGGTTAACGAATACGAAACAGAAGTTAAAATACAAAAACTCTGTACTGATCCCTCATCGCCTGCCATAAATTCTATCTTACCTAAAATGCGCGCTGAAGCTCTGGATGACGTAGCAGCATCCCCTCGTCTGCAACTATTGCCCCAGTTTGAACTGATGATAAGATCTGTAATAGCACCCCTGCTTGACCAAATCAACATCTTAGGGGACAGGTTGACAAGCCTAGAGACTATCATAAAAGCCAATTCTTTCCCTCCCGCAAAGATTGATAGATCTAATTGTTTTACTCTCCCTACTGCTCCCAAAGGGCCCCACATTACAAAAACTGTTCCAACTGTAAGTAAACCTCCCAACTGCCCACCTCACATAGTTACCAAAATCGCCCATACATCTGTGAGCAATACCACAAAAAATGTCTTTACCGATAGACAACCTCCCAAGAGACAACCTCCAACTGCCTCCAAAATTGCTCGTAAACCTACGTTATCTAATTACTCTGCTACTAGAGCAGAACCTAACAGAGCAGCTTGTATAGATTTGCCTCCAGAAGCCGCCCCCTTTGTGCTCGTTCTTGCAGGAGTACCTGCACCCATCCATGGGAAACTTGAAAGACACCAGGACCTATTGCACAAGGTCCTGTTTTGGTTATCAAAAAATAGACCCCTGCCACCCAATAAAGACGGTGGTATACTGAGTGTTAGAAGGGTGGGCTGGTTAGGGTCATCTTCTAAAGAAATTCCCGGGGACCTAGTTTTAGTCAAATTTAGGGACAGGCACACAGTCCCCTACTTACGGTCCTCCCTGCCCCATGAAAATGATGGGTCCATCTCCGTCTGGGATCTGTATGATTTTTATCCAAGTACCCCACCTATTACCCCACCAAGATTAACAGCCTTACACAAATATCCCCTAGGTAAGGGTACTATCAATTCTCCTACCCTTTTTAGATCAGCGCTTACTATTAGAAACCCATAGTGAATGTTTTATGAAAATCAGCAAATGTTTATGAAAATTAGAATTATGTAAATATTATCGTGGTTTTATTGTAGCTGGTGTTTTATATTGATGTATACTTTTATGATTTCCTTGTGAAATCGAAATAAAGTTATGAAATGAATGAAATGATTGATGAGCAGCCCTTTGAAATATGACGGCCGCGCACGCGCACTAAACTTTCAGTGCCTTTAGAGGAGCTCTTCTGAAGACACAGATCATGGCAGGGCTGGCGGAGAACTTAAAATATAGGGTGCGTTGATCCAGCCAGGGTGGCGGAGGAAATGACCTCCACCACAGGCCGCCTCCACTTGTCAAAATGAGGCCCGTAATTTTGAAAAGCTTCAATCGTCCAAATAAAATGTAAAAAAAACATTATTTTGTATATATTTCTTGTTTGGTAATTAAACATTTCATAATTTAAGTATTTGTTCAACATATATTTCTTTCTCTAGTTTTGTGTATTACTTTTTTTAAATTTTTTTTTTTTGCGTTCAGCTGTTTATTGGATGTTGCAAACGTTACACTGCTGTTAGCGCCTACAACCCGGAGGCCGGCAGCGTGATATGTCTGAAACAAGGCAGATGGACGATATGGTGACACAGCCTGGGTACCGACAGCCCGGAGGCCCGGAGGCGTTTGGAAATATAAGAGATATCACAGTGCGCATCGAGTGCAATATAAATGTGGTGGATCATGACAGCAGAACGTTTTCTATTTTGAAGCATCAAGAAATAACATGTAAGTAAAGTAAGCATTGTCTTCCAGAAAGAAAATTAGAAAAAGAAAAACCAACAAAACAGAGCAGGTTAATGCAATACGATTTAAGGATTCAAAAGGTGCCATTACAGTCTCAACAAGCAACTGCAACACTAACCAATCACGTTCCAATTATGCAGTCCACAAGGGGAAAGAGGCCAACGCCAGGGAACTATATCGACACTGAGCATGTAGGGTACCTGATGTTTTGTGTATTACTTTGACGTTCGAATCATAGATATCCCACAGGCCTGGACCCCTGCTTCTAGTAGTGATTTAGTGGGAACTACTGACCAATCCAACATGTGTGATATAAGTGAGTCTTTGGGTGATGAGAGGGAGTGGAAAAAGGGGTGCAAGAATGAGTGATATACAGGAAGAGTGTGAGAGTTTAGGAGGGGTGAGGTGAGCGAAAGTGAAGAGCACTGTATTGAGGAGGAACAAGGTGAAAGGGAAAAAGGAAGTGAGGAGAGCTGGCGAGTGAGCAGGGGGTATGGAGGTCTAAAGTAGAGGTGGAGAAGTCAACAAATTAATAGGGAAAGACGAGCCAGAACCGAGCCAAGGGTCTGGCTCGGATCTTAGAGCCCGTGCACGAGCCGAGCCCTAAAACTATTTGCTATGTAAATCGTACAACAAATATCACATAAAATAGGATAAAGTCTCTTCAAAATTCCAAAAAGTGCATTTCTTTAACATGTAGAAGTTTTGTCATTAATTTCTTCAGTTTTCTAATTGTCTTCAGGGTTTGAAATATAGCATGAACTCGAACCGAAAGAATCGGAGCTATTCATTATACAAAATCACATACCTTGTTTTAGGCATGGGGAGATTTAGTGATTTGCTCAGAATCACAAAATGTTGAACTGATGCAGAGACTCGACCTGATTCGTTGAGCTACAGTCTGCAGCTCTGGGCTTTTAACGCCACATCTTAGGCAGAGGAAGGAAGGCAGGCAGGCATAAGCCACATGAAAGCTCGACTCGTTATGGGATAGAGGTTCCAAAAGAACCTCGAGCAGAGGCAAGCTTCAGGCTCGAGCCTGGCTCGAGCTTTCAGAGGCTCACCCACCTCCAGTTAAAAGAAAAGATAAGATGGTGATATTGGGTACGTAGATATAAGAGTAGGCAGAAGGTGAGGAGGTAGCAGGAGGGCATGAGGGCGAAAGAAGGAGAAGAAAGGAGTTTAGGAAGGTGTGAGTGGAGGGCGAGAGAAGGGAGAGGGCAGCATGGTGAGCAGTGTGAGGGAGAGTGGGGGTAGTCAAGTAGAAAGGAGTTGAGAGAGAATGGATAGAGACCTGAGGAGGGAAGCAGAGTAGAACGGAAGAGGAGTAGAACATTTAGGAGGAAGATGTAAAATGGAAGAGTGGTCCTAATTCTGAAACCGAACAGCTGTGTGACTGGAATCAGTCATTGTGAGGATACACTTCTGCTGTCCCCTTTCCTCATCGCTGGCGTAACACCACAACAAGAAGTGCACCATTTCTAATAAAGTGCCTTGCTGAGACCTCAAAGCACATTACACCTAGGGGCAGATTTAGAAGACCCTTGCGCCACATTTGCGTCATTTTTAACAAAGGAAAAGTGACGCAAAAGTGGCGCAAGGGGCTTGTAAATCTGCCCCTTGGGTACAGTGTTACCGTCAGGTTGTGCAATAAAAAGGCACACTTTGCACTCATTTACAAAAAAGATCTATAGAGTTCGACCGGACACTGCCTTCCGCCCAAACCCCCTCTGCCCTGTAAAGTTACTTCTAATAGTATCCTGTTGCTATATTTCACACCAGAAGAAGTTCGGATTTTCTTTTCATTGTGAGGTGGGCTGCAGTCAAAATATCGCGGTTCTGCTCGGATATCAGTCCCACGGGCTAGCGCCTTCTGGGAATTAAAAGAACACATTTACTGATACCTAGGAAGGTGTTTACCCAGTGACGTAATGCATCCGGGGACTGCCCGAGGACATAGACGCATGAGTCAATGGCGATGCACGCAGACCTAGCCTGACTGACCTCAGAGGTCCAAGCCCCACCGCCTGCAGCCACTGTTCAAAGTGCAGTCAGGGACTGTCAACACAGCAGAAAGAATCGGCAAACAACTCCCTGCACCCTTCGCCACCAGCTGAGTCACTGATTTAAGAGTATGTTAGTTATTTGAAACCCATTTTGTAATTAAATGAACATATATCCTAATGTGAAAAATGCATTTGAATAAGACAAGTGAATTTTTTGAACCCTTTGCGACTGTATAGATTCCACACGGTTATTGGTATTTTCTTAGTGCACGGCTGCCAGTTGCAAGAGCTTGTAGAGATTTTCATTACCAATGGATAGTACATCCCAGTGCTTGTATCTGTGTTTGAAATGTGCACATGTGAAATGCGGTCTGCTTGGGAAGTGTGGGGTATTATTGCGTGTGAGGGCCAAAGAAGACTCTGAGACTATGTGTGTTAGTGCAACAGAAATATGCATTGATTAATTAAGTAAGTTATGTACGATTGCAAGTTGCAATGGTGGGTTTGTCCTGTAAGGGACAAGACTGAAGGTCAGACTTTGCTCCAACCATGTCACTGAAAACTTAGGGCTGTGTCTGTTCATGCTGGTGTCCCAGAAAGGTCTATTATAATGTCTTTCATACATATACACCAATTTTGGTGAGATGGTTGAGGTTAAGTAATGGATTTCGAGAGTCCCAAATGAATAAGCCAGTCCGGAACGACAGATTTATGTCAAAGCGAAGGTTTCTTGTCGAGATAATCCAGGGGACATTTGGACAAGTGACAGAGTTATCTTATCCTGTCACCCTTGACAGGATGAGCATTCCTAGCTCGGTGAGCCTTAGTAAGCCCGGCAGGATACCAGAGATGTGATCTACTCCCACATCACGTCCAGGTCACATTGTTTTGAGTTGAATACTTCAGTTGCCATGCAGATCGATATGTAAGAAGGTTTGTTGTTTGTGGACACCACATATGAAGGGTAGGTTGCTAACTGTGAACCAAGAAGACTTGACTTCTAACACTGGTTTCGACCATTGCCCCCAATAACTCATTCCCTGAGACAATTTTTCTCACTCAACCAATGTACTAAAGAACAGATGTGTGGTATTGTTTTGCATTTCATTGCATGGTACTACAGAAGTTAGATATCACTTTAAATCCCTGATGAGCTGGCCACAACGCACTCTGAAGGAACCCCATGTCATTTGTTTTTTTGGAGGTCCTCTGAGAGTGCACGATGAAATTATATGGAAAGGGTTGGGTGTAGTTAATGAGATTTTGAGAGGTGATCCAAACACGGTGCAGTGTAGTTGTAGATGCAATTAAGCATGAGGTGTTATAGAAAAGGAGTAAGTAAAGATGCAGCCATGCACACAAAAAACTATCATCTTCTTTAACAGTGGTATATATCATAGCATTGGTGTTAGAAATGGTGGTCTCTAGTGGGTAGAGGTAGGTACTTTTGTCCAAATAGGGAGCAGGGCCGGCTTTAGCGCTGGTGGGGACCAGTGCGACAATCACTTTTGGCGCCCCATGACCGCCTCCTCGGATTCTCTGATGACTGCTGGGCCATAAAATTGCTAAATACAGCGCCCCCCCCCCCAGAGGTCAGCACCCCGTGCTGCCACACCAGTCGCACTGCCCTAAAGCCGGCCTTGATAGGGACCCTTCTTCCTAGTCAGGATAAGGGAGATACACTCCTAAAATAACCCCTGGTCACTCCCTTGGTAGCTTGGCATGAGCAATCAGGCTTATTTTAGAGGTAGTGTGTAAAGCATTTGCACATAACCAACAGTAATACAGTGTGAGCACTGCAAAATGACACCACACCAGTTTAGAAAAATATCCAATATTTTTATGTATTTAAGACAAGACCAAAAACAATAAAAATCCACAATACCATACTTAAAAATCTTCAATTATCAAAATAATCTTGAAAAACAGTTCCTTGAAGTCAATAGCTCCTTCTAGGGCTCCTTCTAGGGTGAACAAACAAATCCAAACAGCTCTGCCTGACCGCGGCGTCGCAGGGCAGCTACGGTGTCGGAAAGACCTGCAAAACAGTACCTGTAGAAATGCAGCGTGTCGGCGACCTCTTGTTGAGTTTCCGAAAGCACAGCATCCACAGGCGTCATTTCCGGAGGTCAGTGCAGGAGTTGTTCGGCCCTCGAAGTCACACGCGTTGCAGATTGAACTCCTCTCTGTTGAAGTCAGGAGTGCTGGCGCCCGCAGGGGCCGGGTGCTGCAGTACGAAGTGCAGCGGTGCGACATGCGATTCCCTCAGGTCACGGTACGAGCAGCGGCTTTGTAGCGACGTCAGATGGCGTTGCCGGTGAGATCAGTGTCGTGGTGCAAAGTGATGCGGGGCTCGTCGCGGGCAAGTCACAGTGCAACCAGTGGCGTTTTCGTTGCTGAAGCGCTGTCGTCGGCTGGCGAACTGGAGTTGATGGTACCAGTATCGATAGGCCAAGGCTGCGGTGCGGGATGAGGGTGGTGCGTCATGTAACTTTGCGAGTGATGCCCTCGAACCATGGTGCAAGCAGCGGCGTCAATATCAGTTTTGAGCAGCGTCTTGGTGGAGGCCTCGGCGTCGTCGTGAAGCGAGGCGGTGCGGAGTGCGGTACCCCCAGGTCGTGGTGCGAGCAGCGGCTCGGTGGCGGTGTCAGCAGGCGGCGTCGGTAAGACCAAGGTCACGGTGCAGTGGTGCCCACTGCGGTGCATTCAGGACACAGAGTTGGCAGCGCTGTCGCAGACGGCGTCACGTTGCTTGTTCTTCTGTTGCAGCACGAAACACACAGACCCCAGTGCTGAGGGCAGAAGAATTTGAAGTCATTGCTGTTCCTGAGACATCTTAAACACGGGAGCAAGCTCTACCTCAAGCCCATGGAGAAACTCACAAAAGTAGATTGCAGAAAGTACAGTCCAGTCCTTTCACTGCCCGAGACAAAAGCAGCCACTGCAGGTCAACACAGCAAATCACACAGCAGAGTGGTCGTTCCTCCTCACAGCTTCTCAGGCTCTTCTTCTTGGCAGTCTTCTTGATCCAAAAGAGTTCTAAATTTCAGGGGTCTGGGCCCCAATATTTATAGCACAAAACCTATTGATCTCTGACGGCAGAGAGTGTCTGTGCATGGCCAAAACCAGTTCTGTCATCTCTGGTGTGACTTCCTGGCAGGAGGTGGAGATGGCATTGTCAGAGGCAGACTAGGCCCATTTGGTTGCAAGGAAATTTCCTCCCCCTACTCTAAATGCAGCCGAGGTCTATTCAGCCCTTTCCTGACCCACCAAGACTTTCCAGAGCCACTCCTGCTCCCAGCCCTTGTTGTCCAAAACCCAGATAGTCAATCCACAAACCCAGCAGAGGCGCACTGGATGGTTAGGCAAGAAAAATCCTACTTTCTAAAAGTGGTATTTTCAAACACAGAATGTAAAAATCACCTTTACTAAAAGATACATCTTTAGATTCTGATTCCAGGTGCACTAAACTTGGTTTTCCTACCTAGTTCCCAGGGCCAGTTATGTTTATAAGATGATATAAACAAACTTCCCATTCTGTCCTATGGGGAACAGGTAGCCTTGCAATAGTGAAAAACTAAATGGGCTGTAATTCACTATCAGGACATGCCACACCAGCAGGGCATGTCCTACCTTTCACATACTCTGCACCCTGTTCACAGGGGTACCTTGGGCCTACCATAGAGGTGACTGACATGTAAGAAAAGGGAAAGTAAGGGCCTGGCAAGTGGGTGCACTTGCCAAGTCGACATGGAAGTACCAGACTGCACACAGGCTCTGCGATGGCAGGCCTGAGTTATATTTATGGGCTGTTCGTGTGGGCGGCACAATCCAGTGCTTCAGCCCACTAACAGCGTTTGATTCACGGGCCATGGCACACTCAGTGCACTTTACTAGGGGCTGATACATAAATCAAACCGGCCAATCATGGAAACACTAATCCATAACACATTTTACCACAGGAGCACTTGCACTTTACCACTGGTCAGCAGTGAGAAAAGTGCGCAGAAACGCTACGCCAACAAAAACAGAGTAAAAACCGGGAGGTTAGAAAGCAAAAACTCAGGGGAAACACATCAAAAGATGCCAGGTCTAACAATTGGTGACATTACAGGAAGTCCCATTACATGATCATTGGCATTGTAACCTCCCATGAAGAGATGAAACTTGACCATAAATCTAATGACATTGCAATAACTGACACTGCTGAAGTTAAGAGCCACTTAAGAGACCACTTATATAATAACACAACAGTTACTAACGCAGATACATTTCCATTTGATATACCATCTACATTTTAAATTGGATGCTAATATGATAGGAACATTATATATTTTTCTCTTTAATTGCATGAAAAATTATGTTTTTCTTGAAAGAGGAGAATATAGTGCCACAAAAAAAACACAAAAAACACTAGGGGAGCCAAATAATTTATACCACAAACTGACATGATTTAATGTCCTCCCCGACTATACCTTAAACATAAAATTAATGGGTTAATTGTGGAAGTACAAAAAGATTTTAAAAACAATATGGTTTTTTCCACCTGTTTTTCTTCATTTAATTCCTATATTTAATGTCAACTATGTTACTGAAAGAAATTATTTCTTAGCATTAATATGTGTCACCTGTAAGGCATTATCACTCACTAAAGCACATAAGTCAGGTTTTTTTTCAAACACATCATTTCATACGTTCACAATAATTAATATCGGCAACATCTTTATTAAAAATGTGCATTTTATAGTTAGTTTCCTAATTTTATTCAGGTACTGGGGCGGCTCCTTCGCTAAGGCGGAGGAGCATTGCCCCACTGCTCGTAGAGCAGAAAAAACTGAAAAACAGCGTAGTAATTATCATTTTATTTTTCTTTGCTATTCGGCTGAGATAGGGCGGGACGGGCTGGGATCACAGGGGGAGGAGTGGTTTGCACACTTCAAGTGGGCATGTCTGTTTGGCCTGCCCATGTCATGCGTACTTTGCATCTTCCTCATCAGGCTGTAATGCACAGCCTGGTGAGGAACATGCACAGGCTCCCTGTCCCAGTCTGAGCACCGAACTACGGCGCTCAGACCAATCACAACTCTGCATTGCAGCATTGTGATTGGCAATGAGGAGCCTGCGTACTTCCTGGTTCAGACCTCGCCTGGAAGAGAGGTAACGGAATGGTGAGTCAACGGCTGTTTAAGGTGTTTTTTTTTCTTTTCTTTTTTTCAAAATGCCCCTCCCACCCTGCCACCCCTGTTCCCTTCCAGCTGCCACTGTTCAGGGGAGTACACATTGTGATGTTGCATTTATTTGTTTTATAGCGCTAAGAGGCTTAATGGTTCAGGTCACAATTTGAGCTGCAGAAAGTAAACATTGGCCATCACAGCACTATTTACCTATTGTTCTTTGCGTTGCACCACAACTGAGGTCAGGGATCACAAGGCAGTGCCAATGGTTACAACGGACAGGCCAGGGCTGCGACCCCTAGGGACCCCTAAATCCCTAAATGGCATGCATAAGTGCAGATTTCTTGAAGGAAGGATAAATAAGTGTGTGGCAAACCTAGAACACATATTCTACAATTTTGTTGTCCAAGGTATTTTGGTCTTAAGAATTATTAGGACCTGACACAACCTTGCCAGTTTTTTCATCCTCCCTCCATTCTTCTGTAGAGGCCTGGCCATCTAGTTTGACAGTAGGTGCACAGTTAAGGTTGAAGGAAGAGTGGATACAGATTGCTTTAAATGTGATCTGCCTTGCCACCGGTAGCTACTGTAAAGATTGGACGGCTTATGATTCTGGTTCGCAATTTGCAGTTTTAGCTTTTGACTGGCAGCTGCATTGCAGGTTCTTTATAGCATCTGAATCCAGAAGAGATGGGCTCTGAGGTACAATCAATTGGCATAGTTAGAATAATTGTGTAGTAACTTGATACATTTGTAATACAGTGGAAAGTCTATAATGCCTCCCGGGGTTTGCCAGAGTGGAGGAGGTGATATGCACTGTTGGGGCGGTAGGAGATAATCCATTACAGAACTGTATTACTGTGGTGTCAATATATTGTAGAAATGTAGGATGATGGATAGTATTTAAGACAAGAAAAATGTCAAGTAGCAGAAGTGCCATAACTCCATTTGAGTTAACAATAGTTTTTATGTTGCCCTATGTGGAAGATAGTGGTAGAGCTCAAACAGCACAGAAGCTTTCACAGGTGCACGCCTACAGTAAGACTGTGTGAAATTGTGCTAGATGTAGTCCTTGCATCTTTCTTTTTATTTTACAGTCGCCATTAGGAGTAAAATGCTGATCAATTTTCAATTTTTGTATCTCATTAAGCAGTTAGTTCAGTTTAGTTTTCACTCAAGTACTCTCCTGACAGAATGACGTTTCAATTCTACTAAGGCTCTTCAGAGGTATTTAACTGTGACTAATGTGGTGTTATGGGTATATGGGTATACACACACAAAAATGCCTTGGGTCCAGTTAGGCTGATTTGTAAAACCTTTAGCTCAATCCTGGGAAGCTGTGGCTTTGAGCAGCAAGGCTTAAATAACAGAACTAGTGTAAAGCATTTAGAAGCACCAAACAGCAAAATAAGAAAGTCACGCAACACAAAAGAAATCCAACACCAATTTATAAAAAGAGATTATGGGCCATATGTAGGTAAATTATATTTACCGATTCCTAAATACAGAATTTTACCGATTCGGTATTTAGGATTCGGTAAATGAGATGTAGGTAAAATATCGGTAACATTTACCAATTCGGAAAAATTTGAAAAATGTGTACCTAATCGGTATTTACCGAAATGGTATTTACCGAATCGGTAATTACCGAATCGGTAAATACAGAATCGGAGATTAAAAAAACAAGCAATTGAGGAATCAACCATTCCTGTGCATCCACCCCACCCCACAACCAGGAAGTGGTCACACCCATGCAGGTGCAGACAATCAGAACCTTCTGGAGAGCTGGAGTGCAGAGGAGAGCAACTGAGCCACTGGCTGAACATTGCTGCGGAGAACTGCAGGATGGCATACAATGAATCTGAGAGGGAAGGAGCAGAAAGGAAAAGGAAAATGAAGTGAGCTTCAGGTCCTTGTGGAGGAGGTGGTGAAACACCACACACAGCTTTTTGGAAAGCAGTCCCTGCAGGTAGCAGAAGCAGTAAAAAGGAAGATCTGGCTGGCAATCCAGGCAAAGGTGAATGCTATTGAGGTGAGCCCCTGGGACATCGATGACCTCAAGAAAAGGTGGTATGACCTTGGGATCATCACCAAGAGGAAGCTGGCTGCACAGAGGAAACAGGCCAGTCTCACAGGGGGAGGAAGGAGCAGGGCACCTGCCCTCACTGACCTGGAGCACCTTGTTGGGTCAACCCTGAAGCCCGAGCCTGTGTCTGGAATCGGGGATGCAGACAGCTCAGCCAGAGCTGCCACATGACTAGGTAAGAAGCATGCACAGCAATCCTCCCCCCTTCCCTATCCCCATTTCCCAATGTGGCTGTGTGACTCACACTCCAGTACAGGTTTTAGTATACACCAGCAATGCATTATGGGAGATGTAGTCAGTGAAACACCCATTATGACAGTCATCACACTAAACAACAAGGCATGCCACACACATCAGTTAGAAGCAGCAGAGGACATTGAGATAGTGTGACAGGAATGTAATTTAATATTGAAATGCAGGGCTGCAGGACCACTGAGCTAATGTTCATATCTGTCCACAGGAGAGTCATCGTGCAGGACTGCGCAGGAGAAGGAGGGAAGGGCACCCCGGAAGGGAAGAACAGAGGATGCCAGTCACAGCACTCCACCACCACCGGCATCAACACCACAGGCAGCTGCACCAACAGAGCCAGCCGCAACACCAGAGCCAGCATCGCCACTACTGATTGACTCACCACCACAGCAAGCCTCAACACAACTCTCAGCCTCACCAGCAGCAACATCACCTGTAGCGGTAAGGCCCAGGAGGCATGCTGTTGCTACTCTCCATGTCATGGAGTCGTCCTCTGAGGACACAAGGGGGGGGGGGTGACACAGCAAGTGGTCCACTGGAGGAAACAAATGCTGGGCTGCAGTCCACCTCCGAGAGTGCGCACACAGGTGCAAGATGCTGCAGGGTCCGGGAGCACAGCACAACTCAGCAGGGTGATGGGGTCTTCGAGGCCTGGAGGCAAGTATGGTAAAGGTGCAGTGCCTGCAGGGGAAGGCGATTCAGTCAGTACAGAGACAAATGCGGCGCCTAAATGAAAACATGGTTAACATTGACAGGGGCATCAGCTCTATGGCGGAGGGCATCAAGGAGATGGCTCAGGGCATGCGGGACATGTCCCAGTCTGTGTTGGTGCTGTGTGACAAACTGGACGAGGACAGGGCAACAAGGCTCAGGGAGAGGCAGAAAATGGAGCAGCACACCATGGCAGTGAACCGCCTGGCAACTGCCACTTCCCTGCTCTGCAGCTGCTCCGTGGCAATGCAGGAGGGGCTTGTGCACTGCTGCACTGATGTCTCCAGGGGGATGGGGATGGTGACATCTGCACTGGAAGTGCTGCTGACCACCCAGTCAGCCAAGGCTGGTGCTCTAGGTGTGCGGGGAGAGTGATGAGACCACCAGCAGGAGCAGCATTATCCCCCCCTGTACCAGACACCCAGAGGAGCAGCAGGTAGCATGCTGCGGGCCCTGGCTCAGCAGACAGTGAGGATAGCCAGCTGCAGACATCCAGCACTGTTGTGCGTGGGCACAGACGTTAATGATGCTCACACATTTATGAACATATTTAGGGTGAAGTAACCCATGACTACCTATTAAGGTTGTAACCAATTGGACTGGCATGGTGTGCCATTTGTTCATTGTCGGAGTGCCCAATTAATAAACTATGTCATGTACATGTAACGCCTGGCTGTGTCTCCTTACTTACTTAAAAATAGTTGCGGGTGATCTCTGCCCATCTCTGTCTCCCATCTGTTGCTGGCGCCACTACTGCTGTGTTGGGCTCAGGCTGGGCAAATTCATCATCATTATCCTCAATATCTGTTAATTCCACTGCTGTTCCTTTCCTAGTGGCAAGGTTGTGCTGCATTGCGCAAGTTGCAAGGATTTTACAGCAGATGAGGGGTGAGTACTGACGTGCGCCTCCGCTTTTGTGGAGGCAGCGGAACCTGCTTTTTAACAGCCCAAAGGTGCACTCCACGACATTGAGTGTATATTTGTGTGCCACGTTGTAACATCTCCCACTCGGTGTTGATGGGTTCAGGTAGGGAGTGCAGGGCATATGAGCAGCGTATTTCATGAGATACTCACAAGTTGGCCTTTACACCTGCATGGAGCTGAAAATTGCCAACCATCATTCCTGGCAATAAATGCTATTCATTGTATGTGTGAAATAAGGAACCTCAGGCATTTTGTACATCTCGATCTGAAATACAAATTAAGAAAAAACATGCACGCAACAGGCTCCCCTTTTGCTGTAAAGACTTAACAAGGCAAATTGGACTAATGACCTTATTAGGAGTTTGGCAGTCCAACCGTCTGAACACCATGGCTTTTACATATATATTGATGCCTGTGTGAGCATTTCATCTGCATATGTTTCGAAACAAACATATGTATGATACATGTGGAAAAATACTACCTACCCATTGCTGGAGTCCGGCCCATATGTGGGCAGTCCAGGCAATGGGTATATGGTACAAAAATGATTTATCTGACGGTCACTGCAAACAGGGTCAATTGCTCGGGGTGAAAATGCTGCTGTGAAGGGGAGACCTGAAGAAAGGGATCCACGTCGTACTCTGCCTGGAAGAATAGGAAAGGGGTGAGTACACACCCCAAATTCTTTTTTCCCACAGACTTGAATCTGGTGGTCCCACAGCCCCGGGCAGCTCATCGAAAAGCCAACTCGTAATACAGATGGCTGGTAAACCCCTCTGTACTGCCCTATGGCAGCTGCTTTTACCCGATCGCGACCCCGGCGGTCTATGGCGTGCTGGCAGTTCAGCCATGGTCTTTGTAATAGCAATCCACCCAACTCGTAATACTGTAGTTGGACTGTAGAGCTCTCTGCATCGGACCAAGACAGTGGGTACGGCGGTTAACAGACCGCCAAACTCATAATAAGGCCCTAAGTAATTTAAACATTAACCTACGTGTGAATGAATGAATTCTTATGTGTTAGAAAAGAGTGAAGCAAGGTTAATTTTAACTTGAAAATCACGAGAGCTTTTTATCTAATTCAAAAGGTTTGATTCTCTCTAAGGGGTTTTCCTGCAGAAACCAGAATGCGGAATACTTACACACCTGCCTTTCAGAGGAATGGAAGCTGTGGTTGCCCATGCAGGCAGACCGTGGATTTAATGTGCTGCTGAAGAACCGGGTTTTAGAACCCAGCGGTGCCAGGGACACGCCCAAAGTCTTCGGGTTCTCCTGTCTTGGCAAACAGAGACACGGAATACTTCTAGGTGGCGTCAGAGATCAAATTTATTAGCTGCAGCTAGTAACAGTAATCTCAGCAATGCAACACGGTGTACAACTCAAGAAACTCATAGAGCAAGACATCACCTTTTATACACAATATTCTCATTATAAATGTACACCCACTGCGCAAAATTCTGACCAATAGGACACATTTTCTAACTGAGTATCACATTAACAAAAACCCAATTTACAGTAACCCAACCCAAAAGTTAATTATTAGGATTGTCCCAAATTCAATTTCCACAAGCCGGACAAACCCATAATTGAAAGCACTACCCATGTAATGAAAAGTCATAAGGAAAGAAACAATTCAGATGCTGATTAGGATAAGATATGTGCAAGGAAACTAAAGGTTAACGAGGTCCTGAACATTGATTGGCAATCTTAGACAAGGATCAGCCAGAGAAATTCGCTTTGTGAAGGGTCAGTTTCAGGTGAAGAGGTCAGCGTCCTGCAGTTCACTCACAAGTCAGAAAAGGGCCTGTTTAATGCATACATGAACAATGAGGCCCATGCAACTTTGTTCGTTCGGTTACCTCCACGGCCTATGTGAGGGCAACACAAAATGGCGTTATGAACAACGCAAACAAAATGGAGTCCGGTCCCGAAAACCACGGAACCTCACTGCTTCGCTGGGCATGGCAAGTTAGATGGGGTTTTGGGTCCAGTCGAACACAGGGAGGTCTGCCCACTGGAATCATCGGCCTTTGGCCGCACACGGTGGGACCAGCCAAGTTTGGTGAAACAATTTTCTCGGCCAATGGGTTACTGATTGTCTATCAGTCCTTTCAAAGGCACCCCACTCGAGGAGGGGTGGGGACATCCATTAAAGGACAGGGTATCCAGGTCAATGAAGGTCTCTGCACCAGAGAGTGTTGTAAGTTCCAGTATTCAGGAAAAATATCAAAAAATATATATTGTGTAACAGAAATATTGTGTCAAGAATATCGTGACATTGCGCGAGACAATGGCTCCCTCCCCAAAGATCAGCGTCTTGCGACCATTGTGGTGATCCATAAGGAAGGTAAACCACGGGATCGCTGCTCGTCTTATAGACCCATTTCGCTCTTAAACGCGGAGCCCAAGATCCTCACCAAATTGCTTGCTAATCGTCTGATTGCGGTTATTGGCGACCTGATCCATCCGGATCAATCGGGTTTCATCCCGCACCGTAACACGGCATTAAACTTGCGACGTCTGCATGGTATTCTCGCGAGGGCCCCGACGCTGTGTGAACCGGCCATCTTGGCGTCCTTGGACGCCACGATGGCCTTTGATACAATCGAGTGGTCTTATCTCTGGGCGGTACTCGCCAAGTTTGGATTTGGCGCGGGTTTTATTGGTTGGGTCAAACTCCTGTATGAAACACCGCTCGCCCAGGTGGTGGTTAATGGCCGCATCTTCGTGCCTTTTACTCTTGGGAGGGGCACACGACAGGGTTGTCCGTTCTCCCCGCTCCTTTTTGCTTTGGCGTTGGAACCTCTTGCCGCTTGGCTATGGTGGGAACCTTCGATGAAGGGTATACGCTGGACGCCGGAATTTGAGGATCGCATTTCCTTATACGCGGATGATATTTTATTGTACCTTACATCTCCCCAAAAGTCGCTCAATGTGTTGTTCGACGTACTTACCTCCTTTGGGAAGAACTCGGGCCTCATCATTAATTGGTCGAAATCCTACATTCATGTACTTGCGGGTGATGTCCCTCGTTTGCCACGGGGCTGTCCCATCCAGTTGTCGCAGTCTGGCATTAAGTACTTGGGTGTGTTTATCTCGATGGAACCGGCGGTTCGCTATGAAAGTAATCTGCTCCCCCCGCTCCAGCGGTTGCGCTCCGATGTGGCGCGTTGGCGTAAATTACCGTTGTCTCCCCTAGGGCGTGCGGCCCTTTTTAAGATGATGTCCTTACCGCGGTTCCTATATGCCCTCCAGAATAGTTTTAATGTCATCCCGTCGAAATATTTTCAGGAAGTAGAATCGTTGCAGAGGCAACTAATATGGGACGGACGTTCGCGCATAGCTCTTCCGAAATTGACACTCCCCTGGTATGATGGCGGTATAGCGCTCCCGGATATTCGTAGGTATTATTGGGCTTCCCACCTTGCTGCTATCAACCACGGGATGTATGGCCCAGCGCTAAATCCAGCATTCGAAATGGACAAGTGGCTGCTCCCGGGTGGTGACTACTATAGGGCACTTTACTCGGGATCCTCCCGTTCACAACTCACGGGACCTACCGCTATAGCTGTGCGGGTATGGCATAGCGCAACGGCAGCTATGGTCTGGAGTGATAAATTAACGGGTGCGACACCGCTCTATGCTTCTGCGAAGCTGGGTGGCCTATGGAGGACGAAAGGATTTGATAAGTGGGACACGATCGGTATTGGCAAAGTGCGTGATCTCTGGGTTAAGGGTAAGGTTAAGGCCTTCTCGGAACTGCAAATGGAGTATAAGCTGAGTGACAGGGAAAGGTTTCGTTACATCCAGGTGCGTCATGCCCTGAACTCTGTGTTGCCAGTTGGTAGTGCCATTCCGGATTCCTCCCCCCTCGAAGATCGTATACTAGATGGCTATGTGCCAGATAGTACTATATCACTGTTCTACAAGAAAATGATTAATGACCGATCGAGTCTGCTCGATCGCCTCCGTGAGGCCTGGATTGCTGATGGTATTGAACTTTATGACGAGGACTGGCAGTCCGCGATCTCCTCTCCCAAAGAGGTGGCGATTCCGGCCCGCCTCCATCTGGTCCAACTTAAGATCCTCCACAGAATCTATGTCACTGGTCCCCGTTTGATTCAGATGGGTTTCTCTACGGATGGCGTGTGTCGGCGTGGATGTGGTCTCCTTGGCACCTATCTTCATATCATATGGGAATGCCCTGAGGTGGTGCGATTCTGGAAACGTATACCCAAGATTATGGATGTTGTCACAGGTGTTGTGATGATGCCGGAAGCCCGACAATGTTTATTGAATGTATGGGGTCCGAATGACTATGACGTGTCGCAGCTTCGGTGGGTGACTCTGGCCAATTTGGTTGCGAAGAGGGATATCGCTCAGTTGTGGGGATCCCCAACAGCGACTGCCTGGAAAGAGAGTCTGGACTGGTGCATGTTTCGAGAGAAAACAGTGTATGTCGCAAGAGGCAGGCCCAAGAAATGGGGGCAGATTTGGAACTCTTGGAACTCATACCGTGGAGATATTTGTACGCCCCCGCTCACCGCTATCCCGAGTCCTTCCCAGTCGCCCTGACCTCCATCCCTTCCAGCTGTGGTATACTGTGCTGTTCATATGCAATTCTACCTCTGCCTCCCTCCCCTCATCTGTATTCAAAGAATTATTCTCCTGCTATCATGTATCTCCCGTCCTCCTTGAGCACAGACCTGATGGTTGTATTATTACTGTACTGCCTTGCTTGTTTGTTTGATGTTTTGTTCATTTGTGTTTCAAATAATAAAAAGTTACAACAAAAAAAAGAATATCGTGACATAAATATCGTTATATGTAATATCGTTGTCAAAAATATCGATTTTAATTGTATCAAAAATTGATGTGGTTAATATCATTGTAATCAATATTGTTGTATACAATAGCATTTTTTTGTAAAAAATATTGTGTAGTATAATGTAATTTTTTATATACGTGTTTTTATTTATAGTAAATATTTGTAAATGTTCAAGTTATTTTTATAATACTTTTTTTATTTATTTAATCAGTTGAAATTGTATTTATTTAGTTAAATTATATTTTTTAGGAGCGGGATGTCGATTGGGGATGTGGGTGGGGAGTATTTTAAACATTTATTAGTAATGTGTTTTTTTTATGTTAATAAAAAAATATACAAATTTAGAAAAAATGAAAAATTTAGGAGCAGGATGTTGGGCTTTATGGGAAAAAGTGTGGGGTGTATTTAATATTGTGACCCCAGGCCAACCACTGCATTTTGACGCAACCGCAGGGCTGGCTGTCGTTAAGGGGTTGAAACCGCGGTGGCGGCATTCTGTAAAGAGCCGCATCAAATGCCACTGCCGTGCAGCACCTCCTGTACATCCATATACTGTGTGCCATGCACCATGTTGTGCATGGTACACAGTGTACGAAGATGAGTGGGGGCACTACATGTGTGCCCCCAGTGCCACTTTTCAGTGGGCTACAATGGGAGGGGGCCCTATTTGGGCTCATAATATCCCTTTCTGACAACCTATTTATGGCGGTGTTCCTGCCATGAAAAGGCTGCCAGAAAGGGATACTCACCGCCATTCTTGGACGCTGGTATGACCGCCACCCCATCGGGATGAGCTCCTAAAATATTACTATGTATTGTTTTATGTTAATGTAAAATAAATACACAAATAAAAAATAAAAAAAACATTTTAGGGGTTTATAGGGTAAAAGGGTGGGGAGTTTTTTTAAAATATTGAATAATACTGTGTATTTTTTTATGTCAATTATAAAATATATATATTTTTTTAAATGTGCACACATTTTAGATTTGGGTTGTTGAGTATATAGGGGGAAATGTAGAGGTTTATTTGAAATTGTTAATTGTAGATTTTTTTTATGTTAAATTAAATATTAGTTTTTGAAAATTTGTAAAATTTTTGGGAGTGGGTTGTAGAGTTTGTTGGGGACAAGGGTGGGTATTATTTAAAAAAATGCCTACTATTGTTTATTTTTGGATGTATTTATAATACATTTGCTATATTTAATTACAAAAAATATTTAAAGTGGGCTGATCAATTTTTATTGAATGACAGGGTTCTTTTTATAACCTACAATTTATAGTAATTGCATGTTTATTAAACAAAAATTCCCCAAACTTTTCACATTTTTACTTAATTAAAGATATTTGAAAAATATAAAAGAACAAAACAATTGTCACATTTGATGAAAATGTATTAGTATTTTTGTCAAAATTATTTTGCTATTTATAAAAATGTTAAATTTTTTTTAAATTGTAATACTGAAATGGTGCAATCTATTGAAACATGTAACTTCAATTTTGTGGGGGAATACTAAGTGCCAACTTACGAGATTTTGAGTGGTGGAGTGGAGTGGTGCAAACCGGTACTCCAACGGTCTGCCAAAGCTTGCACTGCCCGCCTGCCCGATTACGACTTATTCGCAGTCTGGCAGACGGGCAGCGTGGCGGTTCCCCCTGTGGTGCCCTTTAAAAGGAGGCATTGCCTATTAAAAAGGCACCGCAATGGGAATGCCTCACAAGGTTCCATGCACGTCATGAACTCGTAAGTCCATGCCGCGCAGGAACATTTGTGCATGCACACAGGGGGGGCACATGTTATGCCCTGTGTGTGTATCCACATATGTCTGAGGCACAGGGAGCCTTGTAGGGCCCTCTTTGTTCCCTCTCTGACAGGCTTTTCTTAGCCATGGAACCGGCATGAAAAAATCTGGCAGAGAGGAAACTCGTAATATGCTAGGAGGGACCGTGGCAGTCCCGACAAGCATATTGCGGCCTCTGACCACCGCTCCTATGCCAGGGAATGGCAGTTTTCTGGCGGATAAACTCTCAATTGGAGCTAAGAGGGAGAAATCAGACAGGGTCGCCCTCCACTCAAATATAAACCAACAACATAAAAGACCCTGTCCAATGGACGTCAACATGTGTCAGTTACTAAAGAAAATAGAACAGTCTATATGTACTGATATCCATTCCCAGTTCCTACAGTTTATGAGGGGACAATTCACTGCACTGCGCCCTGATTTATGTTAAAACAAGCCCATTTTTTCCTTGGCGGAACACAGAACAAACAAAACCAAAAGACTGTCTGCCCCAACGGGATCAATACCAGGGGTCCCCCTCAATGGTGTTGGACCAAGAGAGGGGGAGCGGGTGGGATGGGCCAGCTGCTGCACGGTTCTGGGTTCATAATCTGCAGGAAGGTTAAAACGTGTTTTCTTGCTGTTTAAGGGGGGGAGGGGGGGAGTTTAGTTCACGAAAAAAGCAGAGGCTTGGAATGCTCTTTGATTGCTCAGTAATGTGTGGGAGGCATGTCAGTGACACCTTATCAAACTTTGCCGCCCAACCTCCGGGATGTGGGCTGAATGGCCGTGTGTCCACATTACGATGGGGTGAGGCACCACGTGTGTCTCACGTCGGAAATATCTGAGTGTTAGTCACCGATTTAGAGAGTGAATCTGCAATAAAAACAAATTAAAAAAAAAAAAATGGTGTTGGACCAAAGTCTGAATTGTCCCCTCATAAACTGTAGTGACTGGGAATGGATATCAGTACATATAGACTGTTCTATTTTCTTTAGTAACTGACACATGTTGACGTCCATTGGACAGGGTCTTTTTTGTTGTTAGTACTCTGACGGAGCCAGCAGCCATGGTGTGGTCCAACTGAGTCATAATCGGGCGGTCAGACTGCAGGTGTGGGGGTGGCCGGATAGGCCACTGCCTCGCCATCACGAGTCTGGTGGTTCAAGCACCACCAGACTCGTAATCTGGCCCTAGTGTCTTGACCCGTCCTAGAGTTAACTTACAGTGGAGTGGGAATAGTAAATGTTGGATATTTTACTGTCCAGCACCTTCTCTGAGTTAAGTGATATTGTAGTGGGAGTCATAAATGTTGCTTGTTTAATGTCCAGCTACTTCCCTGACTTCCGTTAAAATGGAATGGGAATAGTAAATGTTGCCACTTTTACTGTCCTAAACCTTCTCTATGATACGTTTTGTTGGCTTGGGAATGGTTAATGTTGCTTTATTACTGTCCAGCACCTTCCCTGAGTTAAGTAATAATGTAGTAGGAATAGTAAATGTTGCCCCTTTAGTATCCAGCACCTTCCCTGAGTTAAGTTCTGATGCAGTGGGAATAGTCAATGTTGCCCCATTTACTGTATAAAGACTTTACAGAGATATGTTTTGTTGTGGTGGGAATTGATGAAGTTTGTTTGAAGATGGAATAATCTGTAGAAAAGGAGAAACAGTCAAAAGTGGGTTAGTAATTGTTTATTAGGAATTGTGGTTCAAAGTAAAGTTATTTTATTATTTATTTTAAGTATAAATTATATTTACTTGGATAAGTTAATTTATAGGGGTATATTTTGACAGAGCTTTCTCCTCTTTCAGTGTTTGGCGTTTTTAAGTGAAATTACTATTGCTTTTATATTGTTTAATTTAAGTAGTAATGCTATTTTATTGGTTATACTGTTGTAAATTTTAACAGTATTGGTTGTTTTAGCGTCCTTTTAATTGTTTTGTCTGTTATATCCTTTTTTGGAAAACGTCAATTAATGTTTTTTATGCTGCATTTGGAGATTACTTAATTTATTTAACCTATAGTTATAAAAACGAAAGTATGTCTGTCTGTCTGTCTGTCCTTTATGCATTACTACACCATTCATCCGATCGCCATGAAACTTTGGGAAGTTGTTGAGTACACTCCCACGAAGTTTTCTGCCATAAAATGTTTTAATTATCGGCCCCCCACGGCCCTCATAATCTTTCAAATACTGATTTACGCACCAGACGGAAAAACAACAAATCGTGTATCCACAAGCACTCGAATAAATAAATAGAATTAAAACACCATTCATCCGATCACCATGAAACTTTGGGAAGTTGTTGAGTACACTCCTGCGAAGGTTTCTGGCATAAAAATTTGATGTACGCACAAGACGGAAAAACAAAAAATCATGTATCCATAAACACTAGAATAAATAAATAGAATTAAAACACCATTCATCCGATCGCCAGGAAACTTTGGGAAGTTGTTGACTACACTCCCGCGAAGGATTCTGGCATACATTTATTTTAAATATCGGCCCCCCAGGGCCCTCATAATCTTTTGAATACTGATGTACGCACCAGACGGAAAAACAAAAAATCGTGTATCCACAAGCACTCAAATAAATAAATAGAATTAAAACGACACTTTGAAATGTTTTCCATATTAAAATGAATAAGTTTCAATAAAAATGACACAATGTAAATTGAATGTTATCATGACGAGTTTCCTTGAATTTCCTTCCTTCGGAGATCGCAGCAACGCGCGACGGGTAAGCTAGTATATTAATATATTGTATGCTAATAAATAATATTGTATGTGAATATAAATATATGAAATATTATAGTGGGATGTATATCTGTGTAATTTATTATTTAAAGCAGTTTTATGTTTATATTTGTGTAATGTATTTTGTAATAAGGAAAATATTATATTGTGTTTAAAAAAAGTAGTTATTATTGTGGGCCATATTTTTTATGTTTGTTTATAAAAAAATTAGTTTGGGGTATTTTTTATATCTATGTCTTATTTTATTGAACAATTTTTATGTCATCGATATTGTTGGTTTCGATATTCTTGACATAGTCTATTGTTAGTTATTCCGATATTTTTTCGATATACAGTAAATTACATATTTTTAACGTCAACTTTTTTTTCTCAATATGAGTTACTTTTTTTAATTAAGGGCCCCATTACAATGAGGGTCAGACGATGCTTCGAAAGGCATTGTGTTGGGTACGTGACAGCCTGACAAAAAGTCAGCGGTCCTGCTTTCCAAATTAGGATGCGGTTGCTTTCACTGCGGTTGGAAAGTGTATATTTTCTATTTTGGCTTGTGCTGCGGCTGCAGTACAGGGAGCAGTAGGAAATATGCACTTCTTAAACATCCATGCACCGTGTGGCAGGCACCATATCGTGCCTGCCACACAGTGCATGGATGTTTGGGGTGGCACCACAGTTGTTCCCCTGGACTCATAGCAGAGGTCGGGGGGACGAGGGCCCTGCTAGAGGCCCCCAAAGTGTGCTTTGAAAAGCTTTTCCATGGCGGCCGGACCACTCTACAAAGGCTGTAGGAAATGTGCATCATAATACACACAGCAGTGAATGAGCAGGTACTGCCTCCAATTTGGGGATTTCGTTCTGTCCTCCACCCCGACGGGCTACTTGAGGCTGTTGGAGGCAGAGCGTATCCCACCACAGGCATCGCTCGGACCACCCATATCATAATACGGCAGTCGGACCTATGCCTCAGATGTCGGGCGATGCCAAGGACACGCTGTCAGATGGCCTTCCGCCGTTGTCGTAATGAGGCACCAAGTATGGGATCTCAATATTTCTGTTAACGATATTAATGTGTCATTAGATTTGTAGCCCGATATTATGTAAGTGAACCGTAAGTTCCGTCACAAATGCTCTAAATGTGCCGTCAGACACCCCCTCATACATTGAGCGTGTGGACACACAGGTTCCCCCAGAGGCCAATGGCAGCAACAGGAAGGGTCAGAAGGAAACAGCAGCAGAGTCAGTCAACAGGTTTTTAGGCTGGACGGGGAACATGGACCTGGGCAGAAGGGCTTGTACACCAATTAATCTAGAGAGACTGCAATTTTACGTAACAAACTACGATAAAAAGGATGATGCCGAGCTAATGCTGGGGGATTTACATGGGGGTTCAAACTGAGATATGTAGACCCGAAGAGGTGTTGGTGGGGTCAGAATTTGAAATCAGTACATGCACACAAACAGGTGGTGAGGGACAAGCTGCGGAAGGGGATTCAGGACGGCCATCCCCTTTGATAATTGGTCCATGGAGCACTTGATTGTGTCCACTATCAGGGTGGTTTCCAAACAAGAGACAGGGCAGTTCAGGTTGATTCAGCACTTATTGTGGCTGGAAGGCACTTCAGTTAATGATTTTGTCCCAGAGGAGCAAGTATTGATGTCCTTTTGAGCAGTCCACGTGGCTCTATTCCTGGTGAAAAAGAGTGAGACAGGGGACCCTAATGGCTAACAGCGGCATCAAGTCAGCTTTCCGCATGTTGCCAGTGCACCCTGATGATTTTCAGCTCCTGAACATCCAATTCGAAGGTCAGTGGTATGTGGATAAGTCACCCCAATGGGATATTTGATTTCTTGTGCTGTGTTTGAGTGTTTTAGTAGATAATTGCAATGACTGTTCTCTTAGTTTACAGGACACAAACATGTTACACAGTATCTGGATGATTTATTTTTTTAGGGTAACCCCGGGCACCATGAAAGTCTGATTGCCAGAAGATAGAAAACTAACCATACAATTGCTCTTGGATGCTGTGTTGGCTAAACCCAAAGTAACAGTAAAGGAGGGTGAGGTGCTCCTCAGGCATTTGAGTTTTTCCAGCAGGGTGGTGAGAACAGGGACAACATTTTGTAGGAGACTGGGGATGTCCCTGTCTGGTTTGCTATTGACGTACCACCAGGTGAGGTTATCAGCAGGTGTCAGGGAGCATTTGAGGATGTGGTGATTTATTCTGGACTCATTCAACAGTGTGCCACTGATAGCATTGAAAGAGGTGGAATGGGATACACAAATATTTTCAGGTGCAGCTAGTGGGATTGGCTGTGGACTTACTGGCAGAATAAATGGTGCTTGGAGGAATGGCCACTGTAATGGAAATGGGGTGGGCATAGCATTGCCTTTCTGGAATTCTTTCCTTTTATAGTGGCAATGACTGTATGGAAGGAACAGTTGGCACACAAGAGAGTCTTGTTTCAAATTGACAATATGACAGTGGTGCAGGTGGTCAATAGACAGTCAGTCGGAGATACACAGGTGCTGAAATTGCTGCAAGTTTTTCTACTTGGGTGCTTGAAGTGTGACATTGTGTTTAGAGCTCGCCATGTGCCTGGATGGACAATGATATTGGGGATGCTTTGTCTCGTTCACAGTGGGAGAGATTCCATGAACTGAAAACGGAGATGTACAGATTCAGGACCCGAATACCTCAGGAACTTTGGACAGTAGGCAACAGAGGATACTCCAATTGGTGGAAGATTCTTTAGTGGTTTCCACAAGGGTGGCTCATATATTGAGTCTTGGCCAGAATTTCTAGCTAGCAAGGCACAAATGAGGCAGGAGGAATGGTCCAGGACAGAGGATGTCATTCAATTTATTCTGCTATTAATAGAAAAAGGACAGTCAAGGGTCACAATTTCGGGCAAACTGGCAGCCATTGCTTTCACGGACCAGTTACTTTGGGGTTACATGCCATCGGCCGGTAAATTGGGTAGGCAGATGTTTGAAGGTTGGACCACTGACCTAGGTCGCGAAAGACAGAAGCGAAAGCCATTCACTCTGGGTTTTTTGTGCAAAGTGCTTATGGTTTTGGCTGGGCTTTGTTGAGGGGAGGATGAATTGGTGCTTTTCTCCATATTGATAACTTGGATGTTCTTTGGTGCATTTCAGGTTTCAGAGCTATTAGTAGATAAAGGAGGTTGGGGGTTCTCTGGGAAGATGTACGCTGGTGCATAGCAGGTGTTCAAATTTGGCTGTACAAGTCCAAGACAGATGTAAGGGGGCAGGGCAAGACAGTCTTGCTCCGGGTATATCCAGTAGAGACATTCTGCCCGCTTCATTGGGGGTCTTCCTTACGGGCTCGGACTCAATTAGTAGGAGGGTAGAGTTTTTTCAGGAGATAGACTGGTGATGACATTCCAACTATAAGTCATGTTGAGCAAAGTGCTGTCACAAGTGAAGATGGAGTTGATGCAAGGGGCAATGGGTTGCATTTATTTTACATTGGTGTGGTGAAGGAAGTGGGCAGGAGGGGTTGGAGCAGGGACAGTATTTTGGGTTTGGGTACATGGTCTTCCAATTGTTTCCAGCGCTACATAAGAGGAGGTGGAGGAGAGTGTTGAATCAGTTCTTGGTGCCAATTGTATTGTTTGTGTTTTTCAGGTTTGGTCTCAGGCCCAGAGGCCTCTGGGTTGTCCTCGTGGTTCGTGGGAGAGTCCTTCATTAAGTGGGCAGAGAGGTAGATGAAGCAGAGCAACCACAGGACAAATCTGGGCCTTGATTCCTACATGTATCGCATGCACTGGCTTGGCAAGGGGGCTTATGCGGTAGATGGAGATTTTGCCTTGTCTTAATAAGTTGATGGTGGGGGGCAAATGTCTTGATGGTTTGTTACTGCATTTAGGGGAGGAATACCTGGTCGTATAGAAAAGGTTGGCATTGCTGAAAATTATGAAGAAGGGATTAAAATGGATACAGTGCCAGTGGCCCGAGTGCCATGTGATGTGGACTGAGTTTATTCCCAGCAGGGCATGGCGTGAGGCCCTCAGGCTAGCAGCTATTGGCAGGGCTCGAAGTAAACTCAACAAGAAGTTGTGATCTTTTTGTAGGGGCTGTGTGATTGATAGAATTGAGCATTCTGATTTACGGTATGATAATGTTGAGTTTTTCCTTGGGGATGGTGTCCACTTATCGCAATTTGGTATGGAGTGGTATTTACTACAGTTAAAACTTGTTTTGAATAAGGCATTGAATATTCATCAATGAGCGGTGGGGGGAACGGAGGAAAGGGCAGAAAACATTGTGACACCCTTTCTCTGGATGCAGTTGCCAAGAAGTCGGCATGGTTTAGCAAAGTTTGTTGTTATTGACAGCGGCATTCCAGGCTGAAAGGGAACAGGTAGACAAGCTCACACCGGGACAAGCCAGGCAGTTAAAGGTACATTAGGAAGATAAGTTAGCTAGAGGTTAATAGTTGCAATAAAGCTGGTGGGGAGTTTAAAGGTCTCAGTGGCAGAAGATCAGTACATGAGGAAGTAGAGACTTACAGAGTTAAGTTGTGTGGGGGAGGGACATTTAGGGATGGGGAATACCCAACATAGGTGAGCAATTGTGTATAGTAAAGCGAATGGTCCAGGTTTGTTTATGTGATGTGCACCTGTTTCAATAAAGCTGCATTTTTCACATGAGCATGGTGTCAGTGGTCTGTGCTGCTCCCCCTGTTCCCCAAATAAGGTTGCTTCCTGCCATCTGTAGGTGACTGAATCTGGTCAATCAAACCCTGCTGTGAGGTCGCAGTGGGGCAGGCGCCACTGAAAAACAACAACAGGGAAGGTGCCGCCCCCCAGATCCACATGGTTTACTGTCTGCCTGGTCTGGAATTTTTAATAACACAGGCACGCTCCACTTGGATTGATTTATTCTACCACAGGGAACTAGAATTCCCTTATCAGGCACTGCACTGTGTAAACATTAAAACAATTGCAACAGCATGCTCTGCTAGCACAGCGTATGTCTATGAAAAACAAGTAAGTACCAACCACACACTTTTTTCAATCCTTATATTAAAGGAAGAAAATCAAACAAATGTTACTCTTGGATCTGTTAGGTATTTTTTAACCTTTTAATTTCTTATTTTTTCAATTTTTCAAAAGAAGATTTTATGTGTAAAAAGTAAAACACAACACTTTTTAGACATTTAAACATAAATACAAAACATTCTATACATTTATATACACACTGTACAATATTTACTTGTTTTAATTAATATACACAGATCCTTGTCTAAACTTGACAAAGTTACGCTCAATATCGGTATTAATTCAGTACATATAAATGTGGACAATCAAACATTATTCAAAAATATATAAACCATATCTAAATTCATTGGTCTATAGATCGATTGATGTCATCTTTTATATGCCTATATAGGCATAAAAGGCATATAAAAGATGACATCAATTGATCTATAGACCAATGAATTTAGATATGGTTTATATATTTTTGAATAATGTTTGATTGTCCACATTTATATGTACTGAATTAATACCGATATTGAGCGTAACTTTGTCAAGTTTAGACAAGGATCTGTGTATATTAATTAAAACAAGTAAATATTGTACAGTATGTATATAAATGTATAGAATGTTTTGTATTTATGTTTAAATGTCTAAAAAGTGTTGTGTTTTACTTTTTACACATAAAATCTTCTTTTGAAAAATTGAAAAAATAAGAAATTAAAAGGTTAAAAAATACCTAACAGATCCAAGAGTAACATTGGTTTGTTTTTCTTCCTTTAATATAAGGATTGAAAAAAGTGTGTGGTTGGTACTTACTTGTTTTTCATAGATATATATGGTCCAACCAACCACATGTCCCAGGGCCTAACTCCACTGATTGTATAAAGCACAGCGTATGTCAGCGCAATCTCAATGCTGTGCAGCTAAGCTCCTACAGGGTGGCTCCTGCAGTGTTCGGTAGCGATATAATTATGTGGCTAATTCATTTTATTCCGGTGATGCAGACACCAGCACTAAAATTGGTTACGCTAACCGCTGATGAGTAGTACTTGGCAGGTCTGAATAAAGTAATTAAGGGACACACACATCAAGGAAAAAAACAGTTGCAAACAGACAGATTCGCAGATTTTGCCCCTTTGTGACCTTTATTTTTGCATTTGGGATGCATCATCCCAAATGCAAAATAGTAATTTAAGGAATCACAAAATTTGCGATTACTGAAATTGCGATTGCATTTAAGGAATCGCAAATTGTGATTCCTTAAATGCTATGCATTAACCAGTAAAATTTGTCGATTTTGCAAATAGGAATTGAAAATTACCGTCAATCACAAGTCGATGGTAATTTGCGATTTCTTTGAAAAATGCACTAAAGTTAATTTTTCAAAGTCCCATGTTACACACACATGCCCTTGAGGCATGTGTGTGCACAACATGTGGATAAATTGAAATTTCAGGGGTGCAACAGGGTGTCCTTTTGGCACCCTTATCCCTTGCAATTCCATGCGCAATTAGCAAGTACCTATTGGGTACTCGCAAATTGCGCATGCAATTCCCATGAATGGGAAGAAATTCTTTAATTGCGATTCACAATTTGCGAGACGCAATTGAGGAATGTGTAGGAATCGCAATTTGTTTTGAGATTCCTACATGCATAGGCAATAGCGATTCTTTAATTGCGATTCTTTAAAAATCGCAATGAAAAAATCGCAATTGACTATGTTGATGCATGTGCGCCTAAGTTGGATATCATAAAAGCCAACTTTAGAGAACTTGGGAGCCACGCACAAACATTCAATGGGCATCATCCCTTAAATCAATCTGGTTCTTCACTTGATTGCAATCTGTGCATGTGTAACAGCCACACAATGTGGACAGTTTCCTGAGCATACTTCTGGATGAGGCGTGCTATCCTGCAGAGCGGCCTGACAACAGCCAACAGTCATTCAAACATTAACTTGTGTGATGTTTGCAAACCATTGGTTTGTTCTTGCTACAGCTATCAGCAGGTCAGCATGGGGCACACACAGTGCCTTCTGAATGCCAGGTTAGCAGTCGGGTTAACCTCATTTGATTTAGGTACAGATTTTGTGGACTCAAAAGAAATGCTGGCTGAAGTTGCAGGACGCCCTCAATATTAGGCTTTCGAAATGTGCAGCAACATCTACTAGTGTAAGAAGCCACAAGTGCCAGGTAGGTAGAAATGCTTAAATTGTGCAGGAGCTTGTCAGTGGTCAGCATTGCCACCTATTTGTGGGGCCCATCATCAGAGAGAAAGGGAGAAAAAGAGAAGGAGGGGGAAGCGAAAAAAAGGAAAAGAGTGTTAAAGCGAGAAAGCATTCATAAAAAAAGATTCTGCAAGAGTAAATTAAAGCAACAGGAAGTGTAGGGTGATGGGAGAAAGAGACCTGAGGTGTAATCAAGATTAGTTAGCCTGGATTTTCGGCGACCCTAGCATTTGGCAATGCCGCCAACTGGCTACTGAAAAAAACCTTTAGGCTTGTGTGTATATATATATATATATATATATATATGCATATATATATATATATATGTATATATATATATATATATATATATATATATATATATATATATATATACATATATATATATATATATATATATATATATATATATATATATATATATATATATATATATATTATAAATTAAAGCAATACGTGTTATTGTTATTACAAGTTACTAGGTGATTGCACTCGAAGTGCTAGATTTGATTCTTCTAAAAAAAAAAATCGACTTTTTCTCTGGTAGGTAATGTTTTTTTTGTTTAAATTTGTTTATTAGTTTTTAACATCACACACAGAAGATTGGCATAGTACAGGCATAATAGAGCGATATGTGTTCGTAATATGGACAAAGAAGGAAACATCTACTGATGATCAAGTTTGCAATAACTGTTCATACAGTGTACAAGTGACATGTCTCTGTTGTATAGACTGGGTGCTGACCTATTTGGTAGGTTCAAATATTTTAACAGACATGTGCAATAGCCTGGTTGGGCGCGGTTCCCGGGATTCCGGAGGCATGCCTATCTCCATACTGACGCATGGGCGCTATGTAGTGTAATAGGTAAGGGATACATTCCCTGTTTATGATCACCAGCGATGGAACTGCCGATGGATAGTATTAACTTCAAACTTGAGGGTGTGAACTTGGGAAGCTGTAAGTGGGGGCGGCGGGAATATGTAGTGCTGAAACTCGATATGTGGCTGGTCATAGTGTGACATCACCGTGTGATCATGCATACCTGGGGGGACCATCTTGGGCAGTTACAGGCGGTCTTAGTTCAGTGTATGGGGCCTACTGGGTTGGCTCGGGTAGGGCAACCATCTTAGGTCCTTGGGCTCAGACTATTGTGTACTGCTTTCGGTCCGATTGGTGGTATGTGTGGTGTCTGGGGCGGAGAGGCCTCAGACGCTTCCGCTGGTGTGGTTTTGTGTTTAAATTGGTGTAATATTTGTGCCCACTCCAGGGATATGGGGTGTTTGCGCATTCCCTTCACTTCCTCGTCTCACAACACCTCTTCTTTGGCTGCACCCCATTTGATCAACACCCCCACTCAGGCTGCGTCCAGGGGCCCCTCCAGGGCCCGCCTATACATGCCCAGCCCCCTTTTCGCCAGAAGGATAGCTAGGGATGCGAAGCTACCCTATAACTTTTTGGATCTCCGCCTGAGGAATATCCCACTGGCGCGCGCTTCCCACGTAAAGATGTCTGTGATGCGTGTCGTCTCTCGGAGTGTCTGGTGGATTTTGTTCCAATACTGTTGAATAGTGGGACAATCCCAGAACATGTGTTTAAAGCCAGATTCGGGGGTCTTACATCGGGGACATACAAAGTGGGTGTCCGGGTAAAAGCGATGTAGGTGTTGGGGCGTGAGGTATGCTCCGTGAAGAATGTTAAATTGTATGTTTTTGAATCGCACGTTCCTGGAAACCTTTTTGTGTTTACTCTAGTGACTTCTCCCATTCCTTATCGTTGAATGCCTGTCCCACCTCGTTCTCCCATGTCTGTTGTAACGTGTGAAGTGGTTTAAGAAGTAGTTCCTGATAGCCTTATAGAGCCAGGTAACTAGATGTCGACTTGCCCCCATATGAAGGAGTGTGTGCAGTACCGAAAGTGTCGGGGTTCCCCCTCGCCGAAATTCCAAAATTGACTACTACTGTCTAAGAGATGCCTATATAACAGGAATTGGTCCGGGGGGAGGCCGTGGTCTGCCACTATTTGGTCAAACGTCCGTAACCGTCCATCGTCAAAGAAAGATTCCACTTCTGTAATGCAGGGCCGGACTGGTCGTAGCGGGCACCGGGAAATACCCCGGTGTGCCGCACGGGAGGGGGGGCCAGTTTGCGGCCCCTGGGAGCAGTTTTTGTTACAGGGCCGTTTTTGCAGCATAGCTGCAAAATCGGCCCTATAACAAAATCGGACAAAGAGCTCAGCGGCACCCCCAATCCCCCCAGGGGGGGAGGGGAGGGAGCGGCGAGACCTTAACCAGAGCCGGTTTTGGTTCTTAGTCCGGCCCTGCTGTAATGGAGTGCTCTGTCCATACTTGAAGTGTTCGGGCGGTGTGGTATTCGTCCTTTCTGTGGAGCCCCACTAATGGAAGTAGTGGAGAGTACAGAAATCCGACTGCCTTAATGTATTGTAAGAATAAATAGTGTAGTGATAAATTTCTTTTTATTTAATTATGAAGCTGTCAAAATGAACACAAGTGAGGTGATAATTCTGAATGAATTTACTTATAAAGTTTTTCATATGGAATACATATATTATACAACAAAAGTATACAAAACGCATCTGAAAACACCACAGGCCAGGGCCTTGCATGAGGCAACAACAATCGTAGGGGCTCTACTTGCAGGTCGCGTGTTAAACATGTAAATGTGCACACCAGAAACCAAAGTAGTCTTGATACAGCGAGAGCCGATTTTGTGGCCTAGTAGAGCTTTGTTCGGCAGGTAAATGTAGAAACCGAGGGCCCGATGTAGGTAGCCAAATACCGGTCGGTAACGGGCGAAATTACCGAATTTCCGGTATAAGAGCTTTGAGATGTATATGACTAAAAACTTACAGAATCGGTAAATAACAGTCGGTAAAATCACCGAATCGGTATTACATGATTCGGAATTTACAGAATTCATATTTACGGAATCGGAAATTAAGAAATGGTAAATTTCCGAATCGGAAAATACCGAATTCATATTTACCGAGTCGGTAAATAAGAAATGGTAAAAATGGCCTGTTGAGATGTAGCAAATCCCAAAAATACCGAATACCATGAAATTCGGTATTTAAGAGTCGGTATTTACCATGGATTGGAAGCAGGTGGAAACCAGGAACAGGATATATAAGAAAGCCCCAAAATGCAACAGTGCAACCACAATGGCGGCTTTCTACGTTATTGCAAGGCGGCTACGGATACAGGCAGCAGGAGAGAGGGTCTGGCTAAGGGAGGAGCAGGTGTATAGGCAGAGGATCACCCTCTTCCAACTGACTGAAGCAGAGATCCTGCAAAGGTACCGACTCCACCCCAGAACCATCCTGGACTTGATCAGGGCCCTCCGCCCATATCTGGAACACCCAACCCCAAGAGCACACGCCATCCCACCCCATGTGCAGGTGCTGTGCTGCCTACACCTTCTTGCCTCTGGAAGCTACCAGCACGTGATAGCCACAGAAGGTGGGGTGTCCCAGAGCTGCCTGTCACGGTTTTTCAGAAAATTTCTTGACGCCATGATGCAGAGGATGGAACACTACATTGAGTTCCCTGACACACCTGAAGAACTAGCAAGGACGAAAACCGATTTCTATCAACTTGCACAGTTCCCGCACATCATAGGCTGTATCGATGGGACGCACATCCCACTATGCCCACCTGCAGCAACTGAACACATATACAGAAACCAGAAGTCCACACATTCTATCAATGTGCAGGTGATCTGCAACACTGGCAACATAATTACGGACATTGTAGCCAAATATCCAGGGAGTACCCACGACTCCTACATATTCCAGAACAGTGGGATATACAGACGCCTTGTGGCTGGTGATTTTGGTGATGGATACCTGCTGGGTAAGTATGTGTGAGACATCCTGATAGTCCATGCAGAAGGAGCAATCATGAGTATGTGACTAATCAAAATTTCATTTTCCACCCAGGTGACAGTGCATATGCCCTGCGGTCATTTGTGCTCACCCCCTACCTGAACCCATCCACCAGGAGCGAAAGGCGTTATAACGTGGCACACAGAACAACACGTTGCGTGGTGGAACGCACTTTTGGACTGCTGAAAAGTAGATTTAGGTGCCTCCATAAGAGTGGAGGTGCACGGCAATACACGGCAATTATCTGTTGCAAGATTATTGTGACCTGCGCCATGCGGCACAATCTTGCCACCAAGGAGGGCACAGAGATTGAACTAACATATCATGAGGACATAGATGATGGGACAGTACAAGCTGATCACAATGCAGCAGGAACAGCCCCAGCAACAGATGGTAGACTGCGACGCGCAGAAATTACCAACAGATACTTTTAATAGAGTGATGACACACAGGCATGTTCATGTCTTGAAACACTCACTTTAATATGCACTACTGCACTATTCAAGACCACATAAATCAAATTAAATTCACTTTGCACACTGGGTGGCCAAAGCTCACTTCACTGTGACCTGTCCTGTGTTCATTATGATTTCTTAATGTTTGCGCTTACGCATGATGTTGTGGGAGCCACGGGGCTGGGGGTCAACCTGCGCAGTGGTGCCGGTGTCATCTGCATGGAGTCTGCTGCTCCGACGAATGTCCTGTACAGGCGTGCTGGATCCACTCCTGCTTGTGGACTCCTCTGTGTCCCCAACAAACATTTTACCACCAGTGGCTGTCTGCTGTGTCAGCAGTACCTCCATAGCAGAGGTCACCCTCCCCATCCCCCTGGAGAAGTCACTGCAGCATTGCACAATGTCAGTCTGCATGTTCACTGACCGGCGGCATAGCAGTGTGGTTGAAGTTGCCAGACGGTTAATTGACTGATTCAGCTTCTTGACCTCGCGCCTATACCTGCGCCTTTCTTGGTGGTCACTCTCCAGCCTGTCACAGAGGGAACCCATGCGCACACCCATGTCCCTCACCCCCTCTGCCATGGACTCCATTCCTTTGCCCATGGACTCCATTCCTTTGCCCATGGACTCCATTCCCTTTGCCATGGTACATATCCCCCGATCTATGTCTGACATCCTGCTGTTCAGGATGCGCACCTGTCTGTGCACTGCCATGATCCCTTTGGCCTGCATGCGCTGGACCTTAACCATAGTGGCTTCCAGACCAGCAAAGACCCCCTGCACATTCTGCCCCTCGTCTTGCTCATGTGCCCTACGGCCACGGTCACTTGCACGGCCATATCCCATTGACCCCTGTTGCCCTGCGTCGCCAGCCAGTGGTAGAGTGCTAGGTCTGGGAGCCACCACCTCTTCCTCATCAGAGCTTTCCAGGATCCTTAATGGTGGTACGTCCTGCCTCCTTTGCCTCACATGCACAGAGGACCCTGAGCTTGGTGTTGTGGCATCTGCAGGTGCTGCCGGAGTCTGTGTCTTGAACAGCAGGGGAGACAGGGGCTGTGCAGTGGTGTCTTGCTCCATTGCTGTAGGTGCGTGCGTTGTGGTAGTGTCCTCAGGGACAGTGCTAGGTCCTGCTGTGTCTGTGGGCTTCTCCCTCGCAGCCGTTGTTGGTGCCATTGACTCCCCTCCCTGTGCTGCTCTGCGCGATGACTCTCCTGTGGGCAGACATGGACAATGATCAGCTGTGTGTTTTCATCACACAAATTCCTAACGCACATTTTCATATGCCTCAACTGGTTGTGTATGGGGAGTGTGGTATGGCATGCAGTGTTCAGTGTTGGCTGCTTTGATGTATGTACCTATGACTACGACTACCATGATGCATTGCTGGTGACTACTGTCATGTGTGTTGGAGTGTGAGTGAGTCACCCACATTGGGGAAGGGGCCAGGGAATGGGTGGGGTACATGTCCCTGCATCTTAACTTTCTTTCTTGCAGCTCTGGCTGAGCTATCAGCATCCCCAATCCCGTGTATGCTCTCAGGCTCAATGGTGGATTCCACAAGCTGCTCCAGTTCAGTGAGGCTTGGTGCACGGCTCTTCCCCCCACCTGTGGCTGCAGATTCCTTCCTCTGGGTGGCAAGCTTCTTTTTGGTGGTGATCCTCAGATCATACCACCTTTTCTTGATGTCATCTATTTCGCGATGTGTCACTCCTAAGGCATTGACTTTGGTCTGGATTGCCAGCCAGGTGTTCCTCTTTACAGACTCTGCTACTTGCAGGGACTGTCTCCCAAAAAGCTGACTGTAATGCTGCACAACCTCCTCCACCAGCACCTGTAGCTCAGTTGTGCTGAATTTCAGCTTCCTCTTTCTTTCACCTCCATCCTTTTGTGCCTCCTGGGACTCCATGGTGTTGCTATGCTGGGCTCAGTGCAGCCTGCTCCTCTGTCTCCCCTCCAGCTCTCTCTACAGTTCTGTTGCTCTGCACCTGCATGGGTGTGGCCACCTCCAGGTACTGGGGTGTGGTACTTGCATCTGATTGGTTGATTTATCAGATGCTTTGTTGTGGGGTATGGTGGGTGTCTCTGATTGGTTCACTGGCTCACATGTCATGTATTCGAATTTCCGAGGTCGGATTTTACCGATTCGGTAAATACCGATTCGGTAATCTCCGAGTCGGTGTCTCCCATTCATTCCTATGGGACTGGAGGCCCATAGGGTTGAATGGGTGTTACCGATTCGGAGATTACCGAATCGGTGTTTACCGAATCGATATTTACCGAGTGTGGATACCAAATGATTCCGAATCGGTATTTTTTACCGATTATTTTCCTACATCTGGTTTTCCGGTTCGTAAATACCGATTCGGTATGATTCGGTGTTTACGAACCGGTAAAAATTTTTTTACCTACATCGGGCCCTATGTATTTAGGCTTTTTCTGGACCAAGGAGGCTTGGCTGTTCTTAACAAATGAGATCTGAAATGTATGTTTTTTATCATTGTGCATTCATCATTTGTCTTCTTCCCTGGATCTGAAGTAAGTTCAACAGAGGTCTAATTAAAGCACAATAATTGTCTAGAGCACTCTGTAAAATAAATAAATAATAAACAGTGTTTTTGAGAACGAGATCCATTCTCAGGCTCACAAGAAGAAGCGGCATTTGTAGCTTGTAATTGGGTTTTTGCACCTAAAATGGTTATAGGAAATAGCTGGCTGAGGTGAGGATAATAGGTGAGTAGGTGTGCACTGTTGTAGAGTTACGAGCACTGTTTCTTAAGAAGGCATTTAAGGAGTCTCTTTATTAGGTTGAAAAGGACCTGACAAACAGGGGCAATGGGAAGGGTTTTTGAAATCTTGCAGTACAGTTCTGGATTTTCTGTAGTTTTTATAGAGGTAATCCATTGGAGTCAGGTGCTTTCTAAATCCAATTTTGAATCCAGATTGGATGTCACCTTTGTTATGGGAGTAGATGAAGGGGTAATGTTAGCAGTGGGTTGCCCTGATGGCTGCAGTGTACTGATATGGAATGCTCTATAATCAGAGCATAAAGCTTTCTGACAGGTTGAATTTTGAAAAATGCTTGTTTGAATTGCAGTGTTATAGTTTAGAAAAATAGATAAGGCGTGGGAGAAAGATTAGTTTTATTTTATAAGTATTAGATTTCCATTCACCATGTTATATGGAGGGAATTGCCAAAAAGACAGGAAAAAAGTTAGAAGCTGTAAGAATTTCACCTGTCTTGTTCGGCACACTAAAACAATTTGCTTTTTCTGTACCCTGATATACATATCTCAACCCTTGTGTACTTCTGCAAAAGGAAAATGCCTTTCCTCCTTAAGCAGGCAACACTGACAAAAAAAAAACATGAGCGTGACCTGACAGCACATTGGTCTAATGGTGTATATAGATGGGATATTGAAAAAGTCTGTGTAACTTTCAATACATTTGATACTTTTTGTTATTTTGATAAGAGATTACTTTTAAATTACGTTGCTACCGGAGTTCAGCAGAGCCAATTTTCTGTGCTTGTATTAAATAGAGGTACGCATATGCAACTTAATGTACTTAGTAAGGGTCTGGGGAAGTTCATAAAGGCCCCTTTGTTCCAGTTGGTGAACTTTGAATACCTCTGCGGGTTCTAAACCGACTAACAGCCCTCCCTCTGCTTTCTCTCACCTTTTGAGGTTCACTTGGAAAGCAAGGCTATGGATATACAAAATACAGGTGAGCGTTTCACTACAAGCAGAGTCTTCTGCAAATTCAGATTTATTTTCATGCTCAGAAAAAGCTTGCCACTAATGCACCTTATACTAGAAAACTACACAAATAGAAAGACAACTGTACCTTCTCTAGAGTCTTGACAGAGCCCTTTACGCTGCTCGAGATGTTTGTTCATGAAGACAATCTGTCCCATATCCGTCCCACCTACTGGCATTTCACAACTCCCAGAGTCAGCTTATGAAAGGTGTGTGCAGGGGGCGTGGCCGAACAGCCACGATGGCGGACGGCGCTTGCTAGAGCTCCGGGCCCAGCCGAGAGCTAGATCCTGAAGAAGCGGAGCTGTGGGCGCTGCCCGAAGCACAAACGGACCGACGGCTGCGGACGGAGCTGGGCTGCTGCTTTGGGCTCAGTTCTGAGAGTAGCTGAGCTTCCTTTCGCCCGGGAGTGGACGGGGCCTCCCTGACGGTGTGAGGCACTGGAGCCAGGGAGTGGCGTGGAGGCGGCACTCAGCAGGCCTGCAGTGAGGCTGGGTGAGGTGTTCGAGGACCGGCCGGGAGAGCGCAGGGGAGGGACCGTGGGCCTCCCGTAGAGACAGAAAACATTGTCAGAGCTCCCCCCCCTGCCTGAGACTCGGCCCGCACCCAGGGCACAGCGGACGAGCTGCCGAGGGAGAGACGCGCTGAATGCGGCCGCCCGGGAGGGCGAGTGAGAACCCCTGTTGGCGCCATTTCCACTGTGTGGCGGACAGCCGCAAATTGGACCTGCTGGCTGAGGCGGTGAGTGCTGGGGTCGGCGCCTTCCCTTGGCACAGGTTCCCGATCAGATTGTGGGGGCGAGGAGTGGAAGACCGGCGAAGACACGCCGTGTGGCTTGGGACCGCGCTGGAGGACGCCCGAGAATCCCCATCGGCGCCATTTTGGACGATTGGTGGACGGCCAGGGACTGGGGGTCTGGCGACGCTCTTGGAGGAACAAGGAGCGAGCCCGGGGTGGCGGGGCATCTCTTCCACCCCTGTGTCCCCCCTCCCTCCTACTAATGGCCTTGACAGACGAGTGGAGAAATGAACATTGATCCGTGGTGGGGGCACGGGAACAGTGAGGTGCCTGGCGAATGTGAAGAGGATACCACGGGAGGTGGCTGGTGAGAGGGATTCACTGGTGAAGGAGAGACACTGGGCCCAGGGTGGAGCACAAGCCCCCTTATTTCACCGGACGTGCGGCGGGGCAGTGCCTGAGGGCCGCTGTGGACCTGCGGGCTACCCTCGACGGATCGTGGGACGAGTGGGCCCCGAAGGAGGGGGCCTCGGGACAGGGGAGACACCGGAGAAGGTGCGGGCACTGGGCGCTGTACTCTGGGTTCGGCGTGGTGCGGGCCATACTGCCCCCCCCTGCCCCTGCAATGTCACGTGGCTGAACACTCCGGTGGATAGACACCCACGAATTCTGGAATGTGCCACCCTTCCCACGAGAGCAGATACAGCACTGAGACCGCGCCCTAAATGGGGGCGACCCCGGTACTTGGCAGACATGGTGCGTAGAGGCCAGAAACATACTGAGGGTCAGGGGGATCCTGAAGGGCCCCACCTGCAGACTGGGGCAGGAGAAGGTGGAGGCCGTCCGGGGACTGCGGAGCTTGCACAACCAGGTGCACAACAAATGGACAAGCTTGACCTTATCCTGCAGGAAATCAGAGACTCTAGGCTGGCGATGGAACAACAACTGGGGACCCTCACCACTAACTTTTCTCTTCTGAAGGCAGACCACGCCAAACTAGTGGAGAAGGTCAAGGATCAGGGACTGCAGGTTGCAGACATTACAACTGTGGCAGAACACACTACCTCTATACGGGAGCTGCAGACCCAGGTCACTTCCCTAATGGATAGGGTGGAGGACACAGAAGGGCGAAATCGCCGTAACAATATAAGGGTGATTGGCCTGCCGGAAAAATGCGAGGGGACGAGGGCAGCGGAATTTATGAAAAACTGGTTCCACGACCAGATTACGACTGACGGCCTATCCCCACACTTCTGCGTAGAACGTGCGCACAGGATCCCGACTGGTCAGCCTAGACCGGGATGCCCGCCACCCCCTTGATAGTCCATATCCTGAACTACCGGGATAGAGATATCCTGCTACGGAGAGCCAGAGAGAAGTCCACCATCCACTTCGAGAACCAGAGGGTGTCCCTCTACCCGGACTATACTAACATGGTGCAGAAACGGCGGGCGTCGTACCTGGAGGTTAAAAAGAAACTTAGGAAGGCACAGCTGAAATATGCCCTCCTATTCCCCGCCCGCCTGATAGTAATATACGGGCGAAAAACCCATTTCTTTGAAAGCCCCTCAGACGCTGATGAATGGCTGGAGGTGATGGGCATCGATGGCAGCCAGGACGGTTCTCAAATGGCTGCTACCGGAAATTCAAAGGAGGATTCGGACCGTGACGACTGAGGGTCCCCGGGAGCTGGGAAGGAAAGGAACCGACAGGGCCCGTCACGGGCACAACAGCCGGAGGACGGGCTCGAGGCGCTATCGATGACCGGTAACTTCAGAGAAGACGCGGCGAGAATAACTACGGATTCTGAGGACGGCACACTACAATCAGACTCAGAGAACAGTTTGGTCCTCTTTCCCACGGTCACACCCCGAGCTGCGGATGAGCTGATGGATAATTGACTGGACGGCTGAGACATCCTGGGACTGTCCCCTCGAATGCACTTCACCGTATCCTTTTCCTTATACTGCACAGTGCAGACCTTGTAAGAGCTCTGGGGGACCCTATGATTGCAAGGCGGGAGGTGGGCACGGGCTCTGGTGATCACCAGGTAGTTCCACTAAGAACCCATCTTATGTGTGGAGGACGTATACAGGGGATACTCCTACGAGGTGCGGAGAGGGTCCCATTGAGTACCCCGCGGCAACCGTTTCGACTTATGCTTGCTTTTCTTTGTAAAATAGACTCTCTGGCTGGACTACCGTCGAGCCGACAGCGCCTGATGACGACAACATCATGATCGTGTGTGTGCTTGGCCGCCCCCCCCCCCCCAATGGCGAATGCACAAGACTTCGGACTTTTATGTTACAATGGTTTATGTTGGGCTCAGTTGGGTTGTACAATTGCGCCGAGTTGGTTCTGTTTTTGTTAGACATTTTGGGGTGTGTATTCTCCTGGGCGCTTATCTGTTGGGATCCTTGCAAACGACTATTGTTATTGATAGACCTGTTGACGAAAGATCATGGCTGAGCAGGTTGGTTGGTACAAACTTATTACTTGGAATGTGCGGGGTCTGGGAGCGGTGCAGAAACGTCACAGGGTCCATTCCTTTCTCCTCAGACAGCAGACACAAATAGCTTTTCTACAAGAATCGCATCTCACGACATCGGAAGTGCACAAGCTGAGAAAAAAGTGGAGGGGCACTATTTACTCCACATCATACTCTGCTTTCTCTAGAGGGGCGACTATCTGGGTTCGCCACGGGACACCCTTCGAAGAACTGGAAAGGAGGACGGACGATCAGGGCAGGTATATACTAGTTAAGGGCACCCTCGATGGCACACTGATAATCCTGGGCAGTATATACTCCTCGAATTATGAACAAGACAAATTCCTTCACAAGGTGGGGATGGCACTATCAGACTGGGCTGACATTCCCTGGATACTCGGGGGGACTGGAATGCTGTGTTGGATCTGGACTTAGACAGGTCGCACCCCCCCCCCCTCCAGGCGTCGGTGCCACAAAGCTGACTGACACATTTGTTACATGGGCGGACGGATGGGGACTGACTGATTGCTGGCGTACACTGCACCCCTCCTATAAAGAATACTCCTTTTATTCCCCGGTGCACGATTTACACACCCACATAGACTGCTTCCTATGTTCCCGCACTCTGGTTACGTCAGTTGGCCCCTCGGAGTATCTGGCAAAAACTTTTTCGGAGCATAGGCCCCTAGCGTTCACTCTCCACTGGGGAAGAGTGCCGACCCCGGAACCAACCTGGAGACTTAACCCACAGCTCCTAGAAGACGGACCATTTCGGGCGACACTGTCGGGCGCCCTAACACACTACTTGGAGGACAACTGGCACTCCGCTTCCTCTAATCTGGTGGTATGGGACGCGATGAAAGTGGTGGTGCGGGGGGTAGTGATAAGTCAACTAGTGGGGGCCAGAAAAGAAATTCACAAGAAATTGGGCGAGGTGGAGGGACGACTAAAGGGGCTTGAGCGAGAGGCGAGTGTAGATCCAGAGAGAAAGAAGGACCTACAAGAAGCATACATTGACCACACAGAAACGTTAGAATCCTTGCGCAATGTCGATTTTAAGGCATATCTGCGGAGACAACACACTGAAGCTGACCGTTCTGGGGCCCTCCTGGCGCGTTTGGTGCGGGATAGGCCGGACCCACCAACAATTACACAAATTCGTAACCCGGCGGGCACCCTAGTACAGACTCAATCCGCCATTAACCGGGCATTCCACGACCACCTGAAGGCACTTTACGCTCCTACAGGCCTAGACGACTCTGTGCAGATAGCTGAGTTTATGCGCGTTCTCCCCTTCCCGACCTTAGCAGCAGACATACAGAAAGTGATTGAGGGACCTATCACACAACATGAGATATGCGCCGCGATGAAACACTTAAATAGAAATAAGTCGTCGGGTATGGATGGGCTCCCGGTGGAGTTTTACTCGGCTTATGCTGAGATTCTGGTGCCGGTACTGGAAAAGACTTACAGAACGGCGTTTGAGGAAGGAAATTTGCCAAAGTCAACCATGAAAGCCCTGGTAATCTCCATACCTAAGCCAGAAAGGGATGTCTTAGAATTAACGAACTATAGACCTCTATCCATGTTGTCTAGAGAATATAAAATATTGAGTAAAGCTATTGCCCTGCGGATCCAACCTCACCTGCCCGCTCTTATACACCGAGACCAGTGCGGATTCCTCCCAGGGCGTAACACCTCCCTGAATACGAGACGCCTGCACGCATTGATGGCTGCCTCACCAACGGAACTGAACCGAGCTGGGTGTATCGCACTGGACCTGAAACAGGCTTTTGACTCCCTTTCCTGGCCCTTCATGTTCGAAGCTTTGAAACGCTTTGGTTTCCCTGCTTCTTTATTGCAATGGATTAGGTTGCTATACACTGACCCCACCGCCCGGGCACGAATGGGGCGACATGTCTCGGCGGAATACCCAGTGCATAGGGGTACCCGGCAGGGCTGCCCCCTGTCCCCAATGCTGTTTGTTCTGGTGCTTGAGCCCCTAGCCATTGCCCTCCGCATGCGCACCGAAAAGTTGGGTATTCCAGTGGCAGGGACAACTCACTTACTATCCGTCTATGCGGATTACATGTTGCTTTACCTATGGGATCTGGAAGCGAACCATACACAATTGTATGACACATTCCACAGGTTCGGAAGAATGTCAGGATTGGCCATAAAACCAGATAAATCGGTCGGCTTTTATTTTTGGGCTGCACCTCACCCTCCTTCCATATCCTTCGGGGCCTATCGGATCTCGGTGGCGCAATCCACCTTTAAATACCTGGGGATTCGAATATATAGGACAATGGAGGACCAGATAGATGGTAACATCTCCAGGGCCATTACCGGACTTCGCAGCTGCATTGGGTTCTGGACCTCATTACCTCTGTCTGTCATTGGTTGCGTTGCGATAGCCAAGATGGTCATGCTTCCTCGCCTGCTGTATTTTTTTGTTAACCAGCCAGTATGTCTCCCACAACAGGTCTTTAACACAATAGACACCCTGCTGATCATTCTCATATGGGGGACGGGCAGACGGCGGATAAGTCTCCGTAAACTCCAGCTTGGTACCAGACTGGGAGGCCTGGGAGTCCCAGACTTCCGAGGTTATTATTACGCAAGTCAGCTCCAGGGGTTGTCATTCTGGCTAGCAGGTAGAAACCTCCACGAGATTGGCCTCGCGACGGACCGATTAGATTGGGGAGAATTACATAGTCTACTGTTGCCAAAAAGTAAGGTACCACAGACGTGTCACCCATTACTTCGCACGGCCCTCACTTGCTGGAAGAAGGCGGTAGCGTACACTGCGTCAGCAACACCCTATGCAGGGAACATCCCCTTATTGGGTATCCCAACACCACAGGGAAGACTCACGAGGCAGACACTGCACCATTGGACGGAGAGTGGGGTAGCGAAGATAGGGAGTTTTTTCGAAGATGACACACTTCTGGATCATGACACCTTTGTACAAGTTACGGGGACCTCTGACAGACAGTACTTGTTGCATGCCACTGTGTCCCACTATATTCGGACGACATGGGCGCCACAACGAACTCAACCACCTAGACACAAGCTCGTACACCTGATATACTATATGGGGACGGGAGGTCACTTGGTGCGTTGGTTATATACCGGGATTAGAGCACATGCAGCGATGTCCCTCACCACATTACGGGACACTTGGGCACAGGATACTGGGGAGGAAATACCTGAGAATATGTGGCGAATTGTACTCGAACACGCTAAGAGAGTCTCACGGAATGTAAAATTTAAATCTATTCAGTCTATGGTTCTTCATAGGGCGTACCTAACCCCGGAGAGGATCCATAGGATGTTTCCAGACTCTCCCCACTGCTGCCCTAGGTGTAGAGCAGACGAGGCGGGCTTCCTCCATATGCTTTGGGCATGCCCACCACTGAGGAGATATTGGGGGAAGGTATGTCAGACACTGAGAGAGGTAACACACATGTGGATACAGGAGACAGCCGTGTATTGCCTAATGGGTGCTCGCCACCGCCCTAAAACACTGAAAGTCAAACTGAGATTTATAGATCAAGCACTTCTCTTGGCCATCAGAGTAATCACCATGAGATGGAAATCCCCCAGGGCGCCCTGTGCGGAGACATGGAGGAGAGATGTTGTAAAATGGGGCCAGATAGAGAGCGTCACCCTTAAGAGAGAGGAGGACACTGGGAGACGGAACAATCCCATAGCTATGGAGTGGGAGGTCATGCTACTGGAATTAGATAGACGGGACCTGGCACTATCCCAGGGAGATAGACCACAGGCCACACACTGAGTAGAGAGGTCTGAAGACACTCATACCAAGGCCAGATTTGGAGTTTAGGTTTCTGTAGGAACATAGTAAGGATGTAGTCGGTACTGTAGACCGGAGAATCACACCAATTAGAGACTCTTGCGCCCAGGAGGTTGGGGGCGGGATGGTTGGGGGGGAGGGGTCTTCTTCTTCAGACACATGTAAGGATTTAGAAGTTCTCTGTAAACTTTCCCGAGGATAGGTGTGCAACGTCACACGCCGAGGGGCCATTTTGCAAATATAGAAGTTACGTGGATTTGTACCTATTGAAGGGGATTACTGCTGTATGATCTACTGGTGGGGTGAAAATAGAAAACCGTGAATGTTAGACATGCGATGTTTATAGGTGTGTTTTACCTTGTACGTGCATTCACGAATAAAGAATTTAATAAATAAATAAATGAAAGGTGTGTGCATCCCAGGCCATGAAGTCCTGCTCAACCGAAGCCTACGAAACCTACCCACTTCAGAAAAAAAATCTGTAAAATTCATAAAGATCAAGTGAGGGAATTTGATTGGGGTTCCTCTCACTTTCAGCATAAGACTTCAAGGGACGCATTCTATCACATGGAAGTTTTTCTACTGCGATTTTCACCTTCACTGCTATAAGACAATGTTTTATTAAATACCCGGCATTTATTTTATTTTTATTTATTTTAATTTCTTATATCGCGCAGGAATCAATCCCATGAGGGTATCTCCGCGCTTTGCTAGCCAGGACGTTGTCGTAATCTTCAGGTATATTAATGGGACTGAAATGCTTCCTGAAAGAGGAGTGTTTTCAGGGCCTTTCTAAAGGCCAGATGATTGATGTTCAGCCTCATTTCTGTGGGAAGTTTATTCCATATGGCAGGCCCAACCGACGAAAATGCTCGGTCTCCCTGTCTCGCTCTTTTTGTTGCAGGGGGTTTCAGGAGTGCTTGGTTGTTTGAACGAAGTGAGCGGGTAGGTTGGTATGGTTCAACAGATTGGGAGAGGTATTTAGGGCCATCCCCATATAAGCATTTGTGGACCGTACAGCATATTTTAAAACTGATACGCTGCCGTATCGGGAGCCAATGTAGCTCCATCAACAAAGGCTTAGAAGGAGTCCTAGCTGGCGCACCCATGACCAGCCTAGCCGCCGTGTTCTGGACCACCTGCAAGCGACCTACTGCGTCAGCGTTTGCTAGCGTCAGCAGGCCGTTGCAGTAGTCTAGGCGGCTAGTAACCAGAGCCTGCACGAGTGTCTTCCTGTAAATATCAGGGAGATAAGGAAATACTCGTCTTAGGAGGCCAATGGTATAAAAGCATAGTCCTGCAATATGATTGGTATGCTCCTTGAGCGTTAGTTTTTGGTCAATCTTAACCCCAAGATTTTTAACATGAGGCTTAGGTGTAGGGACTGGGCCCAAGTCCAGCGGCCACCATTCAGGGGACCAGAGAAGACTCGCTCTGCCGAAGAGCATAACTTCAGTCTTTGTGACGTTACATTGGAGGCAATTTGCGGCCATCCAATGTGACACTGCCCTCATACCCTCAGCAAAATTTGCCTTGACCGTAGGATCAAGGGAACTGAAAGGGTAGAGGAGCTGGGTGTCATCAGCGTAAGAAACTGGTGTGAACCCATACTTCCGCACAATTTCAGCAAGGGGGGCCACATATACATTGAACAATGTAGGGCTGAGACATGAGCCTTGTGGCACCCCCTTTGTGAGCGCCTTCGAGGTGGAACAATAGGGGCCCAAGCTGACAGATTGCGATCTCCCGGAAAGGAAACTCTCCAGCCAAGACAGTGCTGAGCCTCCAATTCCCACTCCCTGCAAGCGGCTGAGAAGAATATTATGGGACACGGTATCGAAGGCCGCAGACAGGTCCAACAGCACTAATATCATAGACCCTCCTCTATCCTGTGACATTTTGATCTTATCAGTCACAGATAGGAGGGCTGATTCAGTGCTGTGGTTGGGCCTGAACCCAGATTGTGATTGGTCCAGGCCCCCTGTCGCCTCGATAAATTTGGAAAGGATGGTATTGACGTGTTTCTCAGCCAGCTTGCTAATGAACGGGAGAAGGGAGATAGGGCGAAGGTTAGAGAGTTCTGACCAGGGAAGAGTGGTGTTTTTTCGTATGGGGTTCACTACCGCCTCTTTCCAAGGTTGTGGAAGTTGTCCCTCGGCAAAGGAAAGATTTATAAGTTTCCGAATAGTAGGGCCTAATGATTCCACCAAGGGGGAAATCATTTTTGCAGGGATCAGGTCAGTGGGGGAGCCTGTTTTCATGTTACCAATAAGGGTAGTTAAATCTTTTAAGGTAACTTCTGGAATTACATGGAACGTTCTGTCAGGGGTTGTTGGGGGGAGAATCCTAGGGGCCAGGATTTCAGAGGGACCTGTAACTTTCATAATTTTCTTGTATATCCCCTCGATTTTTTCTTCAAAGAACTGGGAGATATTATTGCAGAGTTCTTGAGTAAAAGCATCTGGACTCTCACATATAGCAGGATTGGTAAAAGTCTGTATGATTTTAAATAACTCTCGAGTGGAGTTGCCTGCCTCAGTTATTTGGGAGGTAAGACTGACTTTCCTTGCTCTTTTAATATTTTTATAGTAGATGTTCATAGCTGTTAGATAACGTACTTTATCTTCCTCCTTATGTGAACGTCTCCATAGTTTCTCCAGCTTCCTGCATCCCTGTTTTTCTATTTTAAGGGCCTCTGTGTACCATGCTTCCCTTTTAGCTATGGTAGGTTGTTTAACTGCTTTCTGGGGAGCCAGAACATTAATGGTTTCCATCAGGGAGGAGTCAAATTTTTTAAGAGCTGTCTCAATGTCATCAGAATCTGTAAAGACTGGCTGTTTCCAGACCTGAATAAACCTATCTGGAGTAACTTTGTGCCATGGCCTGCGTTTGATAGTTTGCATGATGGGGCGGTTGGTGGATTCAGGTAGATGGAGGAAAGAGAAATCTAACATTTTGTGGTCCGACCAATAGATATATTTAGGAGGGTGACAATGGACATTAGGGAGAGTGGTAAAAATTAGGTCCAGAGTATGGCCACCTGTATGAGTGGGGCCATTATTACGAAGATGAAGGCCCAACAAGGCAAGATCAGCCAGAAATGTGATAGTGTCAGGATGGTCTGCAACATCAATATGAAAATTAAAGTCTCCCAGTAGGATAAAATTTTCATTTGTTTTCATGTGTGGGGCCAAAAATTCAGTCAAAGCTAGGGAAAACCCAGCATTAGATCCGGGCGGGCGATACACTAGTGCTCCTTTCCAGTGAACCTTAGGGCTAATTTTTAAATGAAAAATAATTATTTCCATAGTGGGTAACATTGCTTGTTCTAAAATCCTAATGTTCAGACTGTCTTTATAAACAATGGCGATCCCGCCTCCTATTTTCTCCAGTCGATCTTGACGGAGAATTTTATACCCCATGGGTATTCCCAGGGTGATAGTTGGAATAGTGTGGGGTTTGAGCCATGTTTCAGTTATGAAACAGATCTCGGGCTTTATACTATGTATGCAGTCCCAAAGTTGCATGTAATGCTTTGGGAGAGACCTCACATTAAGTAAAAAGCATTTCCAGCCATCTAAAGTGACTTTATCATTGATAGGCTTCCCAATAATGATGTTACAGTGAGTAGCCTGGAAACCACATAGTAAACAGGAAAGCGGCCCTTCAGGGCAGATGGACAATCTGTTGGTACATCTATGTTTGTCCTGGGGTTGTAAGGCAAGGAGAGTGTGCGCTGAATACCTTATAATGGGGGCAGCCGTGTCCATAATGTAGGGGCAGAGTGGCGGGCCCCTGGCCCCGTCCAGTCGCGGACGGGCGCAGACGGGCAGCTCTTTGGCGGGGTCTTCGGCGGGGCTGCGCGCGGTCGCTGCGCGCTCAGGGAGGTGCGAGGGCTAAGTAGCCCTGCGTCCAACCACTAGAGCGCTAACCGCTCCTAGTGGGACCGGAAGTGGTGTTAAAGCCTGCTTCCCCCTTGCCAGAACGGGAGGTGGTAGGCGGAAACTAGCGCTTGGATTGCGCTAAGGAAGGAGCCCTGACACTAGTGCTTGGTGCAGTGAAGGTGTAAGGCAATGCGGAAATTCTATCGGGCAATTTTTAAAACACACAGTAATATTCACAATCACTTTTAAAATCAGTATTAAAACAGAATACTAGTATAGCAGCATCGCTATGTCTACACAGCAGCTTACGAGCAATTTCCAGCCAGCAAGCGGTATGGAGACTCTGCCACCGTCTCCCACCGCAGCGAGCTCCTCCGGTGCTTCGCCTAAGTAGCCCTGCGTCCAACCACTAGAGCGCTAACCGCTCCTAGTGGGACCGGAAGTGGTGTTAAATAATAAATACATTTTACAATTCATTCTGTACTGTATAGTATAAAATATAAAATCCTGCGTATACATAAGACCAGTAGTTTAATTAAACAGTTAATATGATTAATAAAAGATAAAATATGGGGAGAAATCATAGGGGGGCTTCCTTCAATCAGATACAATTACACTAGGCTTTCTCTGACTACCATAATTCACCTTTTACCCTAGAGATTTATCATATCGTATATGGGCAGTAACCTAACCCACTCCCTCACTCTCAATAGTCGGAGGGCGTTGCGCATTATCTCTCCATCTCTTGATGGGGCCCAAATTCTCGTGCCCAACTACCTCATCTTCCTACCTCTCCTTATATAAAGGGAGGATTCCAAGTTATATATCCCTAAGAGGCGTGCAAGCCACATTTGAAAAGTGGGGGGAATTGGGTCCTTCCATCCTGCTGCTAGGAGTATCCTGAGAACTGCTACACATATAAAAACAAGGGATTCATCTTCCTTACTGAGGCTACTATCATACCCCATTAACATTAGGGTAGGGGATAGGTCGATCTTAGATCCTAGCAGCCCCTCCTAGAAGATCACAATCTCTCTCTGAATTACACTTAGTTTTTCACATTGATAGAACATGTGTATTAAATCAGCTGGCCCTTCAACACACCTCGGACATTTGTCATCTTCTCTCTTACCCCAATCATACAATTTAGCTGGAGTAAAATAAAGATTAAATAGGGTTTTATAATGTTGGGCTTTCTAGTTAGTCAAACGGAATAGCTTTTCTGCTAAATGCAGCGCTTTATACATATCTACATCAGTATCATTTAATTTAGTTACCCAGGTAGCTTCACATTTTTCCATGTCATCTTGTGAATTCAGGAGCAAAGTACTGTATATCATCTTTATTTTGCTTCCACGCCCTACTAAATACTCAATAAGATTAATTTTACCCCCCGGAGAAATCCGTGGCCTAAAATCTGATAGATTTTTCTGGATTTGTATAAATTTGAAGCCTTGATTTGCAAGGAGCCCAAATTTCTGCTGTATGCCGCTAAATCCCAACATTTGATTTGATCTCCTTCCTATATATCACCAATTTTTCTTATACCTTGTTGATCCCAGATCCTCCCCATCCTATCATACAATAATTGCGGCAGTACAGTTGTTTTCCAAAGAGGGGTATAATAGTTTATTTTGGGATTGCCAAAGTTTTTTGTACTTCCTTCCAAACCTCCCATGCGTTTACCATTAACTTTTACAGTATTTTCTTGCAATATCCCCTGTCTGTTTTACGGAGTAAAAGCCCTATGGCCTCTCTGCCTAACATTAGCTTGAATATTGTTGGGAGGGTGTGATTACTTGCTGCTATAATCATTTGGTTCCTTTCTGGGTCAAGTAGTATTGCCATCTGACTCAATAGACAGGACCACTGATAAAATCTAACATTCGGGATTGCAGGCCCTCCCCTTACCTACGAGAGAGATAGATATTTTATGGCACGTCTAATTTTCCCGTATTTCTCGTATAGATTCCTTACCGCTCCACCCATCCTCCCCGTGATTACTAGGGTTGAGGTTATCCCCTTTTTAGGGCCCTAGTTTTATGCACCAATGGTCAGTATCTTACATGGCTCTGCGGTTCGGCACGGAAAGTCGTGTACAGAACTGACGTAAGCATGCATGGGTGGCGCCTGGGTGGTCTCTGTGACGTCATTCCGGTGCTTGCGATGCCAGTGACGGACGTGGAGCTGCACGACGCCACCTGCCGACGCGCAGGGGTTCTGCTGGGCGGAGAGGCTTTCCGGATCCAGTCTGGCGCCTGGGGAGTATTCTAGGGTAAGGAATCTATCACTAACTAATGTCTCTTACAGGTATATCGTTACACAAGTAGTAACTTCTGCTTTACTGACTGTTACTGTTCCCAGACACATGAGTTACATAATAAATTCACATAATGTGCATCAAATACTTCAAGCACTAAGGAAATTTAACACAAAACAGCGACTCACACGGAAATCAAACCTCTTCAAGCCTAAAGACAAAATGTGTAAAAACAATGCCATGACTCCAATTGAATACCAGCATGAGAGACAAAAAACAAGCTTCCTGCAAATTTTCTCATTACTTACGAACTGCCAGGAGCAAATCCACGAGGCAACAACGCCGCACATCACCCATCCGCCCAAACAGTATCAAGAGGTAAACAATCTGCTTAAATAGCCCAGGCCTTAATTAGATAGTGAACCTGAGCCAATCCCGGTGAATGTGATAGGGAATTGAAGGATGAGTAGTGCAACAGCTGTTGAAACTGCAGCAAGCAAAAGAATTGCGAAGGTGTAGCAGCAGTCATGAACAGGAGCCAGATGGACCAATCCTTTAAACGGATCACCCATGGACGAGTATTAAGACCTACTACTTTGTACAAAACTAAAGAAAACATTATTCAATTGTTTTTTAACTAAAACCCAGTGTCACTGATTTGAACAAGCAGGCCCAACATAGCAATACACCATAAAGGATGGGGAATACTGAATGAAGCACTGAGTTTGAATAACTGAACAAATTCAAAAGTGGCCCATCCTCATGCCGCGATTAGCAGGAGAAATGTCAAACCAATTGGCTGGCACTACCATTCAACAATAAAACACTCAGAACGCCAAAAAGTCTGTGAAAGCCAAAAATAGAAAACCTATGGCGAGCATCATTAATCCAGTATTGAGCAGCATTCCATGTCTGCTTAACTGAGAATTTATCTAAACCCAAAGAAGACTGAATTAGTCTACGCAAGAGTAAAAGCAAAGCTAAGCCTCTGAATCGCAAAGGAGCCAAAGTTAGAGCCCCTTTTTATTGTTTACCGCACATATGGTACAAACCTCAAAAGGCTACAATAAGAATTATTGAAAAATGGTAAGCATTCAATTTACGCAGAACAGAGTATATCAAACATTGTACATGAGCCCACAGGTACCAAAAACCTTGTTTTACATATAGCGTTGCACGCTAGCAACATACACACACTATTGAATGTAAACCCACTTGTGCCACACGCCCAAAACTAGCACCACTTACAAATATTTATTATGTGTCAATACAGGTGTTAATTTTACACTCATCCCTGACACATAACAAAATTGCATGTGAGAGCAATGTTAAAAAACACGATCTGAAAGCAAATGTTAGCACACGAACGATAGGGAAACAAGTGACATAAAAGCCTACCTTACATTAGGGCGACAACTGCGTTGCTGAGCGTCGTAGTGTAGTAGCTGCAGCACAGGAAGGACCTGAACAAAGGGGTTCAAGACAAAAATGGAAGTGGGAAACTGAAACATTTTATTATTCACCTCTTTTTCTTCCATACCGCCAACTTAACTTTGGCGGTTCCCCCGCCACAGTAGCCTCCACATAAAGGCACATCGTAATCAGGATGGTGTGAATTTTCGTTGGACTCCCTCCGACAGCCGCTTCTGTCTATGATGCTGTTAACGCAGAGCAAGATTCTGGCAGAGGCAGCAGGACTCGGACTGGCATCCCTCATATACCCACATACATCTAAATACAGCAAGTAGACTGCCATCTCGATGGGCGGGAAGATAGTCAAAAAAGTGACGGTGGGACCTGACCCGCCAACATCGAAATCAGACCCGTAGGATAGCAGGATCTGCCATAGACTTTTTTAGTAGATCAAGCAATTCTATGCAATCTGTTCCATTAAAGCTGGGCTTACTTATGAAATTCTATATACTGTTTGCTATTCTGATTCAAGCATAACTTAGAAATATCCAGTGCTGGACAATAACTTGGGTAATATAGAGGAGAGGATGTGGCTAACGGCTAGAGCGGTCGACCTCGGACCTGGGGAACCGGATTTGAGTTTGAGTTTATCTGTAACGAAACTGGTGCTCATGTAAAGCGCTCTGATACCCGATGCCTCGGGTCTAGTTAGCGCTATATAAAACAACATTTTTTTTTTAAAAATTGATTTCATAGTTGACTCATCGATCATGAATGGGATAGATCGGAACAAATACAAGATTTTGGGTAGCATAGTAATTTTTAATACGTTGCCCCTACCCGATTATTGAGAGATGCATACCATCTATCCTTTTTAGATCCGCTGAGATTGATTGCACCAGAGGGTCAAAATTAACCTTTATTATTTTATCAATTGCTGGGCTAATTCTGACTCCTAAATGAAATGCGCATTCTATACATCTGAAATCATTCATTTTGATATTATCCGTACAGACTATCTGGGTCTTGCTTTCATTTAACAGATAACCAGACCTCTGTCCCAATTCCCTGGCTATCTCAGTGATTGCACTGATAGCTCTAGCTGGATCCGAAGTTAGTATAGCCAGGTCATCTGCATATGCCACCAACTTGCGCTCAAAGCCATTGATGACTATAGGCTTGATGTCTTGACACCTCAGTAATCTTGCTATCAGTGGATCAATATATAGGGCGAACAATATTGGTGAGCAGGGACAGCCATGCCTTGTCCCTCTAGAAATAAAGATATTATCAGGGCTGTCCCCCATTAATTGAATTTTGGCCTTTGAATCCGAATACATTGCCCTGATGGCCTTTGATATTCCTGGGCCAAACCCCTTTCGTTCCAATATCACCCACAAATACGTCCACTTTACTTGGTCAAAGGCTTTTTCTGCGTCGAGAAGGATCATGGCCATTTGGTCCTCCGTGGCAGCCTGTACATGAAAGAGTGTAATAGTCCGCTTTATATGATCAGTTGTTCCGCGCCCTGGGACAAACCCATGCTGCCATGGGGAGACCAAACCGCCAATGACCCTTCCCAACCTTTTCGCAAGCACCTCAGAGTATACTTTAGTATCTGCATTGATGAGGGATATTGGACGATACGATGCTGGGTTATCCTTTGGTTTTCCTTTTTTATGGAATACTACTATATTAGTTTCTTTCCAGAATTCTGGGATCTTACCACTATGTAATATACTGTTAAATAAATCTAACATAATAGGGGCGATCACACTCTGGAAACATGTATAAGCTTCCAGGGGAATGCTATCGGGGTCACTGCCTTTCCAGGGGATAGTTCTTGAAGGGCCTCATTTACTTCCTCTATCGAGAATTCTTTTTCTAGTTCTTCTTTTGTCTGACTGTCTAACTGAGGGCCTACACCCACAACCTCCATACTAGGGACTTCTGTAACAGTCTCTTCTTTATACAGCTTTTGGTAATAATCCCTAAATACCCTAAGGATGTCTTTTGACTCTGTATATACCAAATCCTCTTCCCGTATATCTGTAATTATATTTTTGGTGCTTTCCTGTCTAATTCGTAACGCTAAAAGTTTGTCTGCCTGTTTTGTAGCATTTTAGAATCCAAGCCTAATTTACCGTTTCATGCCCTTATATAGGCATAGAAATCATACCCATATTTAGACACAACCCATCTAGTCCAAATACAGGCATGGCTACTTCCACTAGTTCCAAAAAGCCACAATGATTTCTTGGAAAACTCGGCTTCAGCAGTCAGGGACATCCCCTTACTTGAATATTACTTACTTACTGTTTTCAAAGAAATACAATTCCCTTTGTCCGAATTTACGTCAAACTAGGCACCTTCAAGGTATAAATATGCCTACACTTGCCCTAGCAAACACACGGTGGTTCGGAGCAGCTCGACTATTTACTTGCCCGACGCAGCTCGCTACAGCAAGTGCCGAAGGAAGCCGACCCTCCAGCTGACGCACTGACAGAGAAGCTGTCCTTTCTCTCGCTGAGAATCCAGCTTCAGTGTTTCCAAGCTTCCCTCGCGGGGTGTTGGAAAATCGAGTCCGGAGACAGAGATACCAGACCTCCGACATTCTAAAACCAAGGTACGGAGCTGATTAGACCCTAAGAGAAATCTTGGCTAGATTCTTGGCAAAGACAAACTAAACCTATGCTACACCTCACTTACTTCTTCCCTTGTACTAGACTTAGGTTAGGTACATTGGGGTAGGCGTATTTTAGAAGCTCCACTTGAGTACTTTTTAGCCTTTGTTATTTAAGTATGTATTTATCTATGGTCTAGAAACCATACAATGCTTTTACAGTATTATTTTATAATACTCTTCTTACTGTACGCATTATACTTTGCTACCAGTATTACGATTGTAGCAGTACATTTTACTTGCTTGAGAAAGAAGACTGTTTAATAAACCCCTTTTATAGAAAACGCCCATCTCTCTATTTCTCTGCACCTCTGATGAAACGAAGCATGCTCAATTGACTGAGTAAAATATCTATCTATTGTTTCCACGACTTTGAAGATCAGTTTTATTCTTGGGGAAACAAAGTTGTCATGTTTATGCGGTTGCCAGAAACTAATCCCTTCTTGTTTATTCGAGAAAGTTTCTAGTGACCTCTGAGCTAGCTGGCACTCACAATTAAGTCTAATATATTCGATAGAGACCTAGTAGACATAAGTCCTACGTCAAATCTATAGGATATATTATTCCAGAGCCTATTGGGAATATAGGAACTACACTACATGCCTGTTCTCCTGTCTCATAAAACTAGCCCCTATGAGTTTGATAATCATCTGCAGCTTTCTGAGCTAACCATTTTTGCAGCTCGGATTTTATAGTCAAGATCCTGTGCTGTGTCTCTATAACCTCTTTTCCCTGACCTATATCTTCCGTATGTTGTTCCTCTACTAACATTAATTCTCTTAACAATCTTTCATTTTCCATCTGCCCCTCTTTCCTTAATCGAGCTTTAAAACTGATTGTTTCCCCTCTGCGAGCGGCTCTTAATGCGTTCCAGACTATATTTCGGGAGGCACTGTATCGGTTCATATCAAAATAGTCTTGGGCTCACTTCTTCATATGTTCTAAATAGTTCAGATTTACTGATACCTTCCTATTGAAAGTCCATTTTGCATAGCATTTATTAGGGGATTCAGTTTCCAGATGTAAAACCAGTGGGTTATGATCTGATATTGCTTTTGGTAATTTCTCAATCCCCACTTTCTTTATTACTGTCGCCGATATCAAAAAATAATCCAACTTTGTATAATTTTGGTGCGAGCATGAAAAATATGTGAATCCTGCCTTGTTTGGTTCTTTGTCCCCCAAACATCTACCAGACCATGCCTGATGATTAATGAGTTCAAAGCATGGTATACTTTGGGCTTTTGCCCAGCATTCGAATTATTACTAACAAGGTCAACTGCGATATTAAAATCTCCACATAATATCATTGGAGTTGGCCATGTCGTCAGTTCAATTTCGAGATTTCAGGATCGTCTTGATTAGACCCATATATTGTGCACAGGGTGATTCCAATTCCGAGCTCCACCACCACCCTTCTCCCAAGGGTGTCTATTATTTTGTGTTTCACACCACCAAGAGACACCTTACCCAATATTGCTACCCCCCTGATGGTAGAGGTCTGAGAAGAGCAGGCCAATATGTCATATCCTTTTATATTTATCACGTTTCTTTTTGCCCAAGGTACGTGGGTTTCCTGTACACAGACCACATCAAAATAGTTTGATCTTACAAACTCCCCCAGTCGTTGCCTCTTTCTTCAATCATTTAAGCCCCCTGCGTTCACAGTGCATATCTTAAGCTACCCCATTCTTCTTTATAAGGTTGTCCCATCCGTTACTACTTTCATTAATCGACTGTTTTATTTGCAGGCCCTTCGACCATTTTTTTAAATCAAATACCGGGTATTCAGATCCTCCCTGTGACCCTGTCTACCACCCCCACCCCCCTACCCAGACCTTCAGCCCTCCCCCTCCCCACCCTACACCCTCCCTTCTGTCGTAACCCCCCACCACCCCTTTGAATCGCTCAGACTTTAGTCTGTGCATAGGATGTTTGCAGCATTAGTGACATGACTGATCCTATTAGAAAATGCTCTTAAAATTACCCCAACTAATCCTATTAATTTACAGGTCTGGTTAAACACATTTATGGCATTGCCCCTTCTCCCTTCCTTTCCTGTTTTGTTCTCCTTTGTCTTTTCTAAGCGATTTTCCTTTTCCTTTTAAACTCTTTTCCCTTCCTTTTCCCTTTTTTTAACTTTCCTTTTGTCCTTACCCCCTTTCCTTTTTCCCTTCCCTTCTTTTTTCTCCTTCCCCCTTCCCTCTCTTTTTGTTTCTTTACCCCTTCCCTGATCGTTGTTACTAATTCTATAGAGATTCCAGGGAGGAAGTGTCTTACCTTCCGGGGGATAGGCTCTAAATCACGTTAAACAAATAAAAATGTATCGCGAGTTTCACTCCTACACCCAACACCCAATCACACAACCACAAACACAACCACAACCACACACACAACCACACCCAACCACACATCTACACACACCCATAACCACACCCGCACCCACAACCGCACCCACACACAACCACAACCACACACAACCACATACCCACAACCACACAGGCATATCAAGACTTGGCTATTTGATCAATAATTCTCAATAGCCACCTTCCTTCTCCTATCTTTCTACTAGCTGAGTCTAGGCGCTGGGAAACCCTTTTTGGGTAGCTGTTGCGCCCTACAAGTTGAAAAAATAAATAAATAAATAAACACACACACACACAACCACACAGACAACCACAAACACACAACCACACACACACAACCACACAAACAACCACATATGCAAGCTGTCAGAAGGCTCACACCAAGTCCATCGAAGCCGACGATGCTCCCAATGCCCCCCCACCTCAGCCACGGCCAGAAGATCTCTTAGCCGTCTCTGAAATGGAAGGGAAAGGGGAAGTGGATTGAGAAAGAGAGACAGCCCGGTTGAGAATGGTTCTTCTCTGGTCTTCCGCGTCTGCCAACGTCGAAGATACACTGGCACCTGCAGTAAGAGACACACTTAATCTTTTCTATACTATTCAATTCACAGTAAACATTAACCTGTCAGTTGTTACCAATTTTACCTGGAAGACCTGGCTATCTGCTTCTCTCTTTATAAATGGGTGACTGACTTCTACATATTGGTTTGATTATTCTGTGTCTGCAAAACATACATGAACAGATATTATTTTTATATCTCGCTACTATGTTCTATACTTTTACAGATCTTAAATGCTTAATTCTGCTCCTATACTCACCAACCCATACAAGTGTGACTGCCTTAAGTTACCAGTAGATCAATTGGAAACTCCTGGCAATTCGCTTCAACTGTAATTAGAATTATCCTGGGATTGAAAAGCTTCCTGGGGAAAATACGACAATATGCCCAACTGTCCTGGCGTTATATGTCGAAGTTTCTAGTCTTTCCCCCAGTTCTCAGCAAATAAAATGTTCCATAGGAAAAAGAAAGAACTTGAATAACTGAATACGAGTCTTTTTGACTAAACTGTCTTCTAGTAAGTTCCAGGAGATGGCACTATAGACCTGTGCCTTGAAACGGAATTCAAAACTCTTACTTGACATGAAAAACAACAATTGTCTCTGCTGCTCCCACGTAGCGCACGCGAACTTGGTTGAAGAGCTGAGGATATCTGTAGGTATCTTGAAATACTGAAGTCTTGACACACAAACAGGTACTAGGAAGACGGACCTCGCCGAGAACGCACCAGCCTCGGTGCGAATTCAGTTGAAGTGCGTAGTTCCAACGTTCTAATCCGAGCTTCAGCTGTGCTACCAGAGAGCGCTCAAAAGAACTAGACCGCTGCCACTGGACAGCGACCACAGAACTTAAGGCGGCCATGATGAGGGTCGCTAAGTGCCCGCAAACATAGTTTCCACATAAGTTTGGACACAATAAACCCTCTTCGTCCGCGGGGGACTGATGGCACCTTTTTGCGTCTGCTCAACTTTGTTACTGATTTGAACCTGGGGGCCTGAACAGAACCTATAATCCTGACAGTATCTCCCTCCAAAGGGGGCCCTCCCAGTTTTGGCTTCGAAGGATTGGTCTGGTGAAATTGCTTAACGAGCTTAGGAGCATGAACATTACTGGAAGGTTCCCATGACCTTTCCTCTGGCCCAAAACCCTTCCACTCGACAAGATAAAACAATTTACTCCTGGAGATTTTAGAATCTAAGATTCTACTGACCTCAAATTCCTCCTCTGACTCTACTCTGATTGGTGCTGGTTTACTTTTATAACGAACCTTAGGAGGATTTTTCTTTAACAACGATAGGTGAAAAGCTGGATGTACTTTTAAGCTACGGGGAAGTTGCAATTTGACAACTACTGGGTTTATTTTCTTCTGGATTTTAAAAGGGCCAATAAACCTAGGCTGAAACTTCCGGTTGCCTTTTAATCTAAGATGTTTAGTGGATAACCAAACCTGATCTCCTACCTCGAAATTTTCTCCTGCCCTCCTCTTTTTATCTGCCTGTTGCTTATAGGAAATTTTTGCTTTTGTGAGGTTTGACTGAGCCTGTTGATACGATTTTTTCAAGTTTGCTATCCATTCTACCACTGTGGGATTTTCTTCTACTAGTTTCCCCAATGTTATCTTAGGGTGACGGCCATAGTTTAAATAGAATGGGGTGAAACCGGTAGAGGCATGAACGGCATTGTTGTAAGCGAACTCTGCAGACCACAGGAGGTCCGACCAGTTCCCTTCTTGCTCCATTAAATATAATCTCAGGTATTGCTCCAATTCCTGGTTCACTCTCTCAGTTTGCCCGTCAGTCTCGGGATGGAAACTAGTTGAGAAACGAGTGTCTATGCCCAAGCTGTGCATATAGTTCTTCCAGAATCGAGACACAAACTGAGCACCTCTGTCCGAAATTAGAATTTGAGGAATACCATGAGAACGCACCACATGTTGGTTAAATAATTTCACCAACTGTGGAGCAGATGGAACTTTTTCCAAAGGAACAAAATGACTCATTTTTGAATAGGTGTCTACTAACACTAAAATAGCGGTGAACCCTTGACTAAGTGGCAAATCTACAATTAGGTCTAAAGATACTGTATGCCAAGGACCTGGAGCATTAGGTAGAGGTTGTAAGAACCCCTGTGGACTCTGTCTAGAGGGCTTTCCTTTTATGCACAATTCACAGGTTGCGACATACTGTCCCACTTGAGCCGCCATGCCTGGCCACCAAAAATGCCTTTGTAACAACTGCAATGTCTTTTTACTGCCCTTGTGACCCGCCAACTGATCGTCGTGACAACTGGCCAGAGCCTTTTCCTGTAACTCTCTGGTGGGCAAGTACAAAGCTTCTTCGTAGTATGGTAACGAGTGCCTTATTGATTTTTTCTCATCATCTGCTGCCCACTTTTCCAATTCCTGCCGGGAACATCTCTTCAATATTTCCTTGGTGAAGTCTTCTAACTGAATTACTCCCACAATTCTCTCTCGTGGAATGATTGGCTCGTCTCCGGGAACTCTCTTGTCTTCTGCACAATTCATCCGTGATAACGCGTCAGCTTTGCCATTCTTCACTCCTGGTTTGAAGGTTATGACAAAGTCAAATTCAGAAAAATACAACGACCATCTTAATTGACGAGGAGTCAATGTTTTGGCAGATTTTAAAAATTGCAAATTCCGATGGTCCGTGTACACAGTTACCTTGTGTCTGGCCCCGAGCAGATAGTGACGCCAATCCTGAAATGCTTCTTTAACTGCCAGCAATTCCTTGTCTGCTATAGTGTAGTTAAATTCAGCTTCAGTCAGTTTTCTCGACCGATAAGCCACAGGATGGAGTCCAGTAAGCTTATTTCTTTGTGATAAAATTCCACCTGTTGCAAAATCTGACGCATCCGTTTCCACAAAAAATTCCTGTGTGGGGTCTGGATGCATCAAGATGGGTGCCGTGACAAATGACCTCTTAAGGAACTGAAAAGCCTCTTCAGCTTCAAGAGACCAAATGAATTCTTTCCCCTTCTTAAGGAGTTGAGTTATGGGTTGAACTTTGGCAGAAAAATTTGGAATAAACCTTCTGTAGAAATTGGAAAACCCTAAGAAGCTCTGAACTTCCTTGACGCTCTTCGGAGAGGACCAATCCTGAATGACTTGCACTTTGGAAGGATCCATAGCCACCCCATCAGCCGACAAGATGAACCCTAGGAACTCCACTTTCTCCACATGAAAAGAGCATTTCTCCAGTTTGACATACAATTGGTTTTCCAACAATTTCTTTAAAATTGCTCGCACCTGAAGGACATGATTTTCAATGTTGTCCGAAAAAATCAGAATATCGTCAATGTAGACGACAGCTACTCGGTCCAAAAATTCTCGCAAAACATTGTTCACAAAGTGTTGAAACGCTGCCGGAGCGTTACTCAAACCAAACGGCATTACTTGGTATTCATAAAGACCGTACTTGGTGCGAAACGCTGTTTTCCATTCCTCACCCTCAGCGACTCGAACTAGATGGTATGCCCCTCGTAAATCCAATTTAGTATATATTTTTGCTCCCTTCACTTGGTCAAGTAACTGCGAAATGAGTGGCAATGGATAACGGTTTTTTACTGTCGCTAAGTTCAAGGCTCTGTAATCTATACATGTGCGCAAAGTACCATCCTTCTTCGGCCGGAAAAACAGAGGCGAGGAGACTGGTGATTGAGAAGGTCTTATGAATCCAATTTTTAAGTAATCATCCAAGTACTTCTTTAGAAACTCGTTCTCTGCTTCCGTTAGGGCATAGATCCGACTGCATGGTAACCTGGCTCCGGGTTCTAGCTCTATCTTACAATCGTACTCACGATGGGGTGGGAGTTTCTCGGCATTACCTTTGTCAAAAACACTGGCCAGGTCTTGATACTCGGGAGGAATTTCTATGGTTTCCAGTGCACACACTTGATGTGTAATTTGAGCCAAATTCCAAGCTGGCGAACCTTCAGTTTTCTGATGAGAAGCGGAAAAACAATATTGACGACAATGCGCTGAGGTCATTTCCACTGCTCGCTGCTCCCAATCGATTTTTGGATTATGCTCAGTGAGCCAAGGTAATCCTAATATTAATTTGAACTGTGGAGCATCTATCAAATTGAAACGAAGAAATTCCCGATGGCCTTGTAAACCCAACAACTCTAAAGTTTCCGTTTCTTGGGTGATGGGTCCCGAGGTGAGATTGGTGCCATCCACTGCTTTGACTATCTCTGGGTGTTTCTTAGTCACTGCCTGAATGCCCATTGCTTTGGCATAGGTCAAGTCACAAAAATTTCCAGTGGCACCTGAGTCAATCATAACTGATACCCCAGAAATTTCTTTTGTACCAAATTTCACAACAAATGAGACTGTCAAATGTGGAGCTGCCGACTGTAGAGTGTTGATTAATTGCTGCACCTCTGGAGTTGAGTTTTGTTCTTTTCCCACCAGAGCAACTCCTTCTACTGGTGGGATTTGGCTTTTAAACTTCCATTGACTTTTGGTTTTTTCAAACAGTCTCTTACGAAATGACCTGACACACCACAATACAGGCACAAGTTGTTGGCTCGCCTTTTTTCTTTTTCTTCTTTAGACAATGGCCCCCTGATGGAGCCAATCTGCATCGGTTCTTCCCCTTGACTGTTTTCTGATCGACTCGATTCACTCTTTACCCGATCCAGGCGTGGGAAATAAGACCTAAAGTCTTTTTTCTTCTCCGACTTTCTTTCTGAAAGACGATGTTCCAACTGTAGAACCAGGTCTATCAATTCAGATATCTCACGTGGTCTCTTGGGTATCTGCGCTAACGCATCTTTCAGCTCATCTCTCAAGCCTCGGTAAAAAATGGCGGAGCGCTTACTTTCTGGCCACTCCGTTTCGACAATTAGTTTGTTAAATTGAGCAATGTATGCAATTAACTCTCTGTTCCCTTGTTTGAGATCCAAAAGCTCATTATCCGTGGCCTGTTCTGCAGTTCTGCGATCAAAAATTCGTAAAAATTCCCTTTTAAATACATCGAAGTTGTATAGGGCTGGATCATCTCTCGAAATTAACGGCATTGACCATGCTGCCGCATCACCACTCATGTAGGACAGCATGAACGCAACCTTCACCCTATCGTCTTTAAACACTACTGGACGACAAAGAAAATGCAATGAACACTGTGTGAGGAATATCTGGGCTTTATGTGGGTCTCCCCCAAATCTCTCTGGATTAGCCAATGGAACCACTGGAGCTACCGAATGAATCACCTGAGTAGCTGCTTCTGAAGCTGAACTCCTACTCGATCCCGAAGACCCTCCTGCTGCTAGTTCCTCCATTTTTGACCTAATTATATGATTCTCTTGTTGGGACCTTTTAATTTCCTCTCTTAACGCCCTATTATCCTCAACGGACTGCGTCAACTGACTTTGCAGTCCGTCCAGTATACCTGCCAGAGTTTTCAAATCAAATCCCTCTGCCATCGCGGCTTAGATGGAAAGTTGGCACTTCAATCTGTCAGAAGGCTCACACCAAGTCCATCGAAGCCGACGATGCTCCCAATGCCCCCCCACCTCAGCCACGGCCAGAAGATCTCTTAGCCGTCTCTGAAATGGAAGGGAAAGGGGAAGTGGATTGAGAAAGAGAGACAGACCGGTTGAGAATGGTTCTTCTCTGGTCTTCCGCGTCTGCCAACGTCGAAGATACACTGGCACCTGCAGTAAGAGACACACTTAATCTTTTCTATACTATTCAATTCACAGTAAACATTAACCTGTCAGTTGTTACCAATTTTACCTGGAAGACCTGGCTATCTGCTTCTCTCTTTATAAATGGGTGACTGACTTCTACATATTGGTTTGATTATTCTGTGTCTGCAAAACATACATGAACAGATATTATTTTTATATCTCGCTACTATGTTCTATACTTTTACAGATCTTAAATGCTTAATTCTGCTCCTATACTCACCAACCCATACAAGTGTGACTGCCTTAAGTTACCAGTAGATCAATTGGAAACTCCTGGCAATTCGCTTCAACTGTAATTAGAATTATCCTGGGATTGAAAAGCTTCCTGGGGAAAATACGACAATATGCCCAACTGTCCTGGCGTTATATGTCGAAGTTTCTAGTCTTTCCCCCAGTTCTCAGCAAATAAAATGTTCCATAAGAAAAAGAAAGAACTTGAATAACTGAATACGAGTCTTTTTGACTAAACTGTCTTCTAGTAAGTTCCAGGAGATGGCACTATAGACCTGTGCCTTGAAACGGAATTCAAAACTCTTACTTGACATGAAAAACAACAATTGTCTCTGCTGCTCCCACGTAGCGCATGCGAACTTGGTTGAAGAGCTGAGGATATCTGTAGGTATCTTGAAATACTGAAGTCTTGACACACAAACAGGTACTAGGAAGACGGACCTCGCCGAGAACGCACCAGCCTCGGTGCGAATTCAGTTGAAGTGCGTAGTTCCAACGTTCTAATCCGAGCTTCAGCTGTGCTACCAGAGAGCGCTCAAAAGAACTAGACCGCTGCCACTGGACAGCGACCACAGAACTTAAGGCGGCCATGATGAGGGTCGCTAAGTGCCCGCAAACATAGTTTCCACATAAGTTTGGACACAATAAACCCTCTTCGTCCGCGGGGGACTGATGGCACCTTTTTGCGTCTGCTCAACTTTGTTACTGATTTGAACCTGGGGGCCTGAACAGAACCTATAATCCTGACACAAGCACACACACAATCACACCAAGCATTGGCATAGCCAATAGGTCTCGCATTTGGGACCTTATAACTGTTTAGCCACGCAACAGTTGATGTGGTTGCACCAAGGATATTGTGCTGCATAACTAAATACTTAGAAGGTCCCAAAAGCGAGACCTATTGGCTATGCCAATGCTTGCTTTTTTTTTCATCATATATTTATCTATCCATAGTGTCCAGATATTCCTTTGCTTTTATTACTGATGCGAAATAACGTGTCTGCCCATCATGGATCACTTTGAGCTGGGCTGGATTTATCAAGTACACCTGGATATTTTTCTCCTGGAAAGGTTTTATGAGCTGCCTTACCCTCCATCCTCTCCACTGTGAGGTGGCAGAAATCTGGGTGCACAAAGTACGATATCTCCCCGCTTTTTCTCTTCAGGTCTTGCCTTATCTTGCCTTATCTGATATTGCCTGGCGGAGGAGAAATTTACCAAAGTACACAAGGATCGCAAGTGGCTTGGCTCCTTCCCTTTCTTGTATCCTTGGTTTGAAGGGAGTGCGATGTGCTCTCTGGTCTTCTGTTGCCCGATTCCATTCTGACAACTCGGGGAGCGAGGACTTAAATAGCCCAATTATGTATGTCCTGGTGTCTGACCCCTCTGTGATCAGTAACACCCTGAGATTGTTCCTCCACTGTCTGTTTTCAAACTCCTCAAGTTTCCATTGAATACCTTTAATTTCGGAGCCTTTTGCTTCCACTTGGATTGCAGCGACTGAAGCCTCTGCTTCCGTAGAGCCAATTCTTGCTTCTAGATTGATCACCCTTTCCCCTATGTCCACACAAGATTTGGAGAGCTTCCTAACAATGCCTTGCATTTTTCGGAGAGCAGCCTGCGCTTTTCGGCTGTCTTGGCATGTTTCTTCCCTGTGTGATAGGATATCCTGATGTATTACTTCCAGTGTAGGGGGGACCAAACGAGCCTCTGCGGGGATTGTCCCAGACGAGGAACCGGACAGCTGAGTCGCCGATGAGTAGTCCCATTTTAAGTCCTTTCTTTCTCGTCATTGTGTACTAAGTCCCTGGTTATTGGGTTTTTTCACTGTTATAGGTTGTGCCTTGTCACTATCCTCAGGGTCAGTGTCTAGGTTACTTGCCTCTGATGACGTGCTAAACCCGTCCTCCGACCATTCTGCCCCCTCTGAGACTGAAAAGAAACATTTGCTTGGCTTTTTATCTATTTCTCCACTGATTTTATCCCCTGCTGCCAGGTCTGCTGCCAGATTCAATTCACTTCCCCAAACCACTATGTTGGTTTTATGAGCTACATTTTATGTACTTTGTTGTGCCTCTGGACATTCGGTCATTATCTTAGGGCCGACTTCTAACTGTTCTAATGCCATGACCACTGCGCCATGAGACTCCGGGGAAACCAGAGGTGCCTCCTCCGAATCCACGATTTCACCGATATCCTCAATCTCAGCGGTGGAGGCGCGCACCCCGCTTCCCTCCAACCCTCGCAGGGAGGGGGGTGTCCAGATGCCTACCATTAGCCACAGTCCCTTTCAGCAATGGTGAGTCCGGGATCTCCTTACGGCACACCTCCTGATTTTGTTTGCTGTTCTCTCCGATAGCAGCTCCTGACTGTGTCTCCTTCGGGCGTTGTAGGAGCTCCACCACCGAAGGGCCGGCAGGATGGAGTTTCCCTGCTCCCCCGCCTCTTCCGCTCTTCACCACTTGAGGCTCAGCGCTGGGAGTCTGAGGGTGCACACGTCCGAGGTTTGATCCAGAGATTCATGCTCTGCTGGGTTTTGTCCTCATAGCTTTCGACTTCCCAACAATATAGATGCAGTGGCAATCGCGGCTGCTTCCGGACCCATTTTTCCACGGGTCCAGGACAAACGATGTTCCAGGCGGAACGGATGTTTCGTTGTAGCGCGCTTGAGAATCCGTATCCCGCACTCAATCCTGTCGGCCTCGTCTTTGCAGCAGCGGCTCCGGGATCTTTACATGAGGAGCCTCTTAGTCTGTAAGCGTCTTGCCGGGTTCCACTGAGCTAAGTAGCCAAGAATCACTAGTGCTGCTGTCGGCCTCCTAAGCGGCCACCATCTTGCTTCCTCGAGCCTATGAATCAAAGACCTATCCCATTAATGATAGATACGACACCATGAGGTTGAACTGTATGTGCTTGCCATTGAGCTGGACCCCAAGAATAAACCGAGTGATCTGGAGGAATTTGCAAAACTGTCCATAAGTCTTACCCTCGGGGAAGTTTAAGTTGGAGTTAAGTATATCGAAAAGACTCAGAAAACGAAAACTTTAAATCCCTTTACCACATACATACCTCAAGGCAGACTGTGTTTCGAGTGCGGGAAGTGATCATTCCTGAAGAGAAATAGGTTTCTTGGGGATTTGGGGGCAGTAATATGCACAGAAGGAAAATAACCTCCTCCTCTAAATAAAACATCATCACCAACGGAAGAACAGTGCAAACACTTGTACATACTAGGTGCAAACAAAGAGTAGTAACATGACACTTCGTTGAGGCATATCTGATTATTAAAGACCTTGGAGGTGCTTGGATAACCGGCATTCGTTGGGACAGAATAAGCTATCTTACAGCTACAATTTCTGAGAAAACAAGAGAGCACATACTTAAAGCCAGAGTGAACATAATGCCCAAATTACTGGTACACTTAAGTTTGGGTACTGATAATAAACAATTCTGTCAACGTTTGGAGTCCACTTTGAAGAAAGTCAGAAATCTGGTAGCAAAAAGCCAGTTTTTCTAATTTAGAAAAATGTGTAATCCTCTCAGAAATAGAAAGACTACAAGGGAGAAGAGAGAAGCTGGGAAACAAAGATGTCCTGCCTTTGCATATGTTACAATTCCATCTGATAAAGTCAGTGACATAGATACAAGATAGGAAGGACAAACGAATTTTAGAGCAGCTTTACATGAGGATCCTAAACTAGTAGAAGCCATATCTACTGCTAGGGAACCCTCTGCAAAAGAAAAGATAGCATCATATTTTTGCTTTCCAAAACCTGTCTTATATATAGTGATACCAGACAATAGACAAAAACACCTTGATACTAAACCTAAACCTTTTAAGTCTCAAATTCTATTTATGGCCCATTAATATTTTGGGGTGGTCAGCTTGGAAGAGACAAAACTGAGAACAAACGATTTATTGGCCTGGAATCTTTATCAACCTCTTCTTGAGAACATAAATATATACTTGTCTTAGTAGACTATCGTGCAACATAACCATATACATCTACTTATCTTAGATATAAGTTATTATAGTAGCTAACTTTGGGCCAGATGTACAAAGTGTAGGAATAACAATTTCCAAATAGCGATTTTATCCATTTATTCCCTGTGAATGAATCTTTTTGTTTCATACGTAGTGGGTCACAAATCGGACTACTTCATGAATATTAAAAGGGTAGGTCAGAGTTTGTGAGCCATTAGGAATGCCTGCCATCACATGGATGGTGGCCTGCTGAGGTCAGCAGATCACCATGTCTGTGATTGCCTTTGAATAAAGGTTTTTTTTGTTGAAATGCAACTCGCTTTCCTTAAAGGAAACCAGAATGTGTTTCAACAATAATAGTTTTTTTTTTTTAATCAATTTTTTAAGAGCAGGCAGTGGCCAATGGGTCTACTACCAGCTCTTTAATAATGTTTTTCAACATTCACAAAGGTGAAGGAGTTTCATGGGGACCCCTTCCAATTTGCGAATGCTTTATCACCAACTTTGAGTTGGATGTAAATTATTATGCTTTTCTGACCACACTCCCATCACAAAACCTTGATACATAACATTAGAAATTGCTATTTGGAAGGGATGCATTAAACAAGCCCCTACCATATAGCTACAAGGGATTTTATTTGTTCACTAAGTACACTTAATTTTGTTTATGTCAGTCATGCGGTCATCACTTAATTAGACCCTTTTGTATCCATAGGATGACTAGTACATTCAAAATGTAGTTCAAAAAGTACATTTAATGAATCATAAGGCGAGGAGAATGGTCATGAATAGCTTGTCAACTCGAGACGCTGAAGGATTGCATTGTCGATATCGTATTCCGTGTGATATACCACGACTTCAGCCTGTCAACTATAAATTCCTGAAAAGGTTCATTAACTGCCGCAATACTGATTGAACATCATTGCCATTACGGATCCTGTTGACGAACAAATATTCAAAATTGAAGACCAGTCGCATCTGCGCTCAGTCTTTAAAAGGGGCTTTCTTTGTGAAAAATACTAGTCCTGATGATGGTCTCTTAGATGTGAACAAGGAAGACCGAAACGTCGACAAATACATCATCTCCACAGCATTTGTGCATTGAAAGAAACCTTTTAACATTTCTGAATTGGGTCTTCTTTGACCATGATTGGAGTTGATGACATGTTGTGAATTGATGTGTCAATGTATATATACAGCTATTCATGACCTTTTATTGTATGATTAATTCAAGTTTATCCCCATGATTCAGATCTTTTGATTCTTTCAAATATTATTTTTTCATGATATTACTGATTTGCTGTGTGCTCTTTTCCATTCTCCTCGCCTTATGATTCATTAAATGTACTTTTTGAACTACATTTTGAATGTACTAGTCATCCTATGGATACAAAAGGGTCTAATTAAGTGATGACCGCATGACTGACATAAACAAAATTAAGTGTACTTAGTGAACAAATAAAATCCCTTGTAGCTCTCTCTTTACCTTAAACATTTACCTTGCCCAAGCCTACAAGGGTTTATTGGGTTACCCCGAGTCTACTCATATCCTTCTAAATAGCGACATCTCTACACCCAAACTGCGATTTTGGAGACTTGCAGTTTTGGTTTTTATACATCAGGAAAAGCATTTGTGCCATCTCAAACGGGACGATTTTGCAATTCAGGCTGATTGCGATGGCAAAAATGCTTCATACATAAGGCCTTTAGTCCTGGAAATCATAGCAGAATTAATAATAGTCACATATCCACTTGGAATAACACTGACCTTTCAAATTGTTCAGAGATTTGGTGACGCTACTGAGTCCATCAATGTTGACAGTTAGAAGATTCCTGTCAGACTCCATTTGGCAGGGGTATGAGGAAAACAGCGCCAACTAGGCCTTAGCCATAGCGGCTGGGATCATTTGCCTCTAATGCGCCTGGGTCTCGCTTATTAAGGCTCTGCTAAACTGGAACAAGTACAGCACTAGACTATCAATTATAGCAATGGCACCTGTCACAGGCTTCTCAGGAAGTGTGAGGATACTCAGTCTCAGAACTCAACAATTACCCAGCAGAGTCAAACTTTATTTGTCCAATCCCATGTTTTACTTTTGTAAAGAAAAGCCTTAATCTACACACTTAAAACATAATACACATGAAAACAGGAAATAGGTACAAATAACACTCTGGTGCTCGGACTACTGCATCTTGAATAATGCCTCACTTCTCCCCCTCTCCTGGATGCCCCACCTTTGATAATTCTAGGAGGTTCTCCCGCTGGGGACTAGAGTATCTCTTGGGCATGCATCAAGGTTCTGGTGTAGATTACCCTTTTGTTCAGTAAGTCATGCTCAGTTAATAAGAAAAGTCCCTTTTCAGCACAGTCTCACCACAGTTTGGACATCACAGTCTGTTCATAGAGCCAGCGAGGACATAAAGCACACGTCTCCTTTCGCTCCCACGTCTGGGAGAAGACACGCTTACTAGTGTCGGCATAATCCCCTTTGGGTATGATTCTTGACTGAGGAGCCACAATCCACGTCAGGCACAGTTCTTGTCCGCAGAGGCAATGACCGTTGTCCACAATCTTGCCTGGAACCCCTAAAATGCAAAGACTGTACCCATGGTCCTCGAGGCACGCAGATCAGCTTCCATCGTCCTCGTTCTTCAAGCTTACTGACAAACCACTGAGATCAAGCTGCTTCTGGTGCTCCTTGGATAGTCACAAATTCTGCAGAGGTGGGCAGGCTCCCTCCCTTTTTCAGCAGGCAGGTTAACGTCTAGGAACTTCAGATAAAATAAACAGCTTTTTCAAGAAAGCAAGACTTCAGGTGATATCCCTTCTCCTCTGGGAAACTGGCTGTTAGACACATAGTAGCTCTGGTTGCACAGTAGTAATCTGCACACTCTGTGGAGGACTCCCTTCCTTGGTCAAAGAGAACTTGGAATTAGAACAAGTGGGTCAGTGGCTTCCACTTTTATACAGTCAAAGCTGGCAGGCGATGTGGATTCTCTGTCTGCTTTCAGACCCAGTTTGCGGTTGCTTTTCTTTCAAGTGTACTCTCTGGCTGTTTTTGGACATAGCCGTTTTGTGTTGTGATGCTACTCACAGCAAGGTAGTGTTGTATGGCGTTTTAGGATCCGAGCAAAATTTCCTGATTCATGCCCTTATATAGGTACAATGAAAAATTTCCTTACTTTCCTTTACTTAATACTTGAAATGTGCGGGGTCTGGGAGCGGTGCAGAAACGTCACAGGGTCCATTCCTTTCTCCTCAGACAGCAGACACAAATAGCTTTTCTACAAGAATCGCATCTCACGACATCGGAAGTGCACAAGCTGAGAAAAAAGTGGAGGGGCACTATTTACTCCACATCATACTCTGCTTTCTCTAGAGGGGCGACTATCTGGGTTCGCCACGGGACACCCTTCGAAGAACTGGAAAGGAGGACGGACGATCAGGGCAGGTATATACTAGTTAAGGGCACCCTCGATGGCACACTGATAATCCTGGGCAGTATATACTCCTCGAATTATGAACAAGACAAATTCCTTCACAAGGTGGGGATGGCACTATCAGACTGGGCTGACATTCCCTGGATACTCGGGGGGACTGGAATGCTGTGTTGGATCTGGACTTAGACAGGTCGCACCCCCCCCCCCCCAGGCGTCGGTGCCACAAAGCTGACTGACACATTTGTTACATGGGCGGACGGATGGGGACTGACTGATTGCTGGCGTAAACTGCACCCCTCCTATAAAGAATACTCCTTTTATTCCCCGGTGCACGATTTACACACCCACATAGACTGCTTCCTATGTTCCCGCACTCTGGTTACGTCAGTTGGCCCCTCGGAGTATCTGGCAAAAACTTTTTCGGAGCATAGGCCCCTAGCGTTCACTCTCCACTGGGGAAGAGTGCCGACCCCGGAACCAACCTGGAGACTTAACCCACAGCTCCTAGAAGACGGACCATTTCGGGCGACACTGTCGGGCGCCCTAACACACTACTTGGAGGACAACTGGCACTCCGCTTCCTCTAATCTGGTGGTATGGGACGCGATGAAAGTGGTGGTGCGGGGGGTAGTGATAAGTCAACTAGTGGGGGCCAGAAAAGAAATTCACAAGAAATTGGGCGAGGTGGAGGGACGACTAAAGGGGCTTGAGCGAGAGGCGAGTGTAGATCCAGAGAGAAAGAAGGACCTACAAGAAGCATACATTGACCACACAGAAACGTTAGAATCCTTGCGCAATGTCGATTTTAAGGCATATCTGCGGAGACAACACACTGAAGCTGACCGTTCTGGGGCCCTCCTGGCGCGTTTGGTGCGGGATAGGCCGGACCCACCAACAATTACACAAATACGTAACCCGGCGGGCACCCTAGTACAGACTCAATCCGCCATTAACCGGGCATTCCACGACCACCTGAAGGCACTTTACGCTCCTACAGGCCTAGACGACTCTGTGCAGATAGCTGAGTTTATGCGCGTTCTCCCCTTCCCGACCTTAGCAGCAGACATACAGAAAGTGATTGAGGGACCTATCACACAACATGAGATATGAGCCGCGATGAAACACTTAAATAGAAATAAGTCGCCGGGTATGGATGGGCTCCCGGTGGAGTTTTACTCGGCTTATGCTGAGATTCTGGTGCCGGTACTGGAAAAGACTTACAGAACGGCGTTTGAGGAAGGAAATTTGCCGAAGTCAACCATGAAAGCCCTGGTAATCTCCATACCTAAGCCAGAAAGGGATGTCTTAGAATTAACGAACTATAGACCTCTATCCATGTTGTCTAGAGAATATAAAATATTGAGTAAAGCTATTGCCCTGCGGATCCAACCTCACCTGCCCGCTCTTATACACCGAGACCAGTGCGGATTCCTCCCAGGGCGTAACACCTCCCTGAATACGAGACGCCTGCACGCATTGATGGCTGCCTCACCAACGGAACTGAACCGAGCTGGGTGTATCGCACTGGACCTGAAACAGGCTTTTGACTCCCTTTCCTGGCCCTTCATGTTCGAAGCTTTGAAACGCTTTGGTTTCCCTGCTTCTTTATTGCAATGGATTAGGTTGCTATACACTGACCCCACCGCCCGGGCACGAATGGGGCGACATGTCTTGGCGGAATACCCAGTGCATAGGGGTACCCGGCAGGGCTGCCCCCTGTCCCCAATGCTGTTTGTTCTGGCGCTTGAGCCCCTAGCCATTGCCCTCCGCATGCGCACCGAAAAGTTGGGTATTCCAGTGGCAGGGACAATTCACTTACTATCCGTCTATGCGGATGACATGTTGCTTTACCTATGGGATCTGGAAGCGAACCATACACAATTGTATGACACATTCCACAGGTTCGGAAGAATGTCAGGATTGGCCATAAACCCAGATAAATCGGTCGGCTTTTATTTTTGGGCTGCACCTCACCCTCCTTCCATATCCTTCGGGGCCTATCGGATCTCGGTGGCGCAATCCACCTTTAAATACCTGGGGATTCGAATATATAGGACAATGGAGGACCAGATAGATGGTAACATCTCCAGGGCCATTACCGGACTTCGCAGCAGCATTGGGTTCTGGACCTCATTACCTCTGTCTGTCATTGGTTGCGTTGCGATAGCCAAGATGGTCATGCTTCCTCGCCTGCTGTATTTTTTTGTTAACCAGCCAGTATGTCTCCCACAACAGGTCTTTAACACAATAGACACCCTGCTGATCATTCTCATATGGGGGACGGGCAGACGGCGGATAAGTCTCCGTAAACTCCAGCTTGGTACCAGACTGGGAGGCCTGGGAGTCCCAGACTTCCAAGGTTATTATTACGCAAGTCAGCTCCAGGGGTTGTCATTCTGGCTAGCAGGTAGAAACCTCCACGAGATTGGCCTCGCGACGGACCGATTAGATCGGGGAGAATTACATAGTCTACTGTTGCCAAAAAGTAAGGTACCACAGACGTGTCACCCATTACTTCGCACGGCCCTCACTTGCTGGAAGAAGGCGCTAGCGTACACTGCGTCAGCAACACCCTATGCAGGGAACATCCCCTTATTGGGTATCCCAACACCACAGGGAAGACTCACGAGGCAGACACTGCACCATTGGACGGAGAGTGGGGTAGCGAAGATAGGGAGTTTTTTCGAAGATGACACACTTCTGGATCATGACACCTTTGTACAAGTTACGGGGACCTCTGACAGACAGTACTTGTTGCATGCCACTGTGTCCCACTATATTCGGACGACATGGGCGCCACAACGAACTCAACCACCTAGACACAAGCTCGTACACCTGATATACTATATGGGGACGGGAGGTCACTTGGTGCGTTGGTTATATACCGGGATTAGAGCACATGCAGCGATGTCCCTCACCACATTACGGGACACTTGGGCACAGGATACTGGGGAGGAAATACCTGAGAATATGTGGCGAATTGTACTCGAACACGCTAAGAGAGTCTCACGGAATGTAAAATTTAAATCTATTCAGTCTATGGTTCTTCATAGGGCGTACCTAACCCCGGAGAGGATCCATAGGATGTTTCCAGACTCTCCCCACTGCTGCCCTAGGTGTAGAGCAGACGAGGCGGGCTTCCTCCATATGCTTTGGGCATGCCCACCACTGAGGAGATATTGGGGGAAGGTATGTCAGACACTGAGAGAGGTAACACACATGTGGATACAGGAGACAGCCGTGTATTGCCTAATGGGAGCTCGCCACCGCCCTAAAACACTGAAAGTCAAACTGAGATTTATAGATCAAGCACTTCTCTTGGCCATCAGAGTAATCACCATGAGATGGAAATCCCCCAGGGCGCCCTGTGCGGAGACATGGAGGAGAGATGTTGTAAAATGGGGCCAGATAGAGAGCGTCACCCTTAAGAGAGAGGAGGACACTGGGAGACGGAACAATCCCATAGCTATGGAGTGGGAGGTCATGCTACTGGAATTAGATAGACGGGACCTGGCACTATCCCAGGGAGATAGACCACAGGCCACACACTGAGTAGAGAGGTCTGAAGACACTCATACCAAGGCCAGATTTGGAGTTTAGGTTTCTGTAGGAACATAGTAAGGATGTAGTCGGTACTGTAGACCGGAGAATCACACCAATTAGAGACTCTTGCGCCCAGGAGGTTGGGGGCGGGATGGTTGGGGGGGAGGGGTCTTCTTCTTCAGACACATGTAAGGATTTAGAAGTTCTCTGTAAACTTTCCCGAGGATAGGTGTGCAACGTCACACGCCGAGGGGCCATTTTGCAAATATAGAAGTTACGTGGATTTGTACCTATTGAAGGGGATTACTGCTGTATGATCTACTGGTGGGGTGAAAATAGAAAACCGTGAATGTTAGACATGCGATGTTTATAGGTGTGTTTTACCTTGTACGTGCATTCACGAATAAAGAATTTAATAAATAAATAAATGAAAGGTGTGTGCATCCCAGGCCATGAAGTCCTGCTCAACCGAAGCCTACGAAACCTACCCACTTCAGAAAAAAAATCTGTAAAATTCATAAAGATCAAGTGAGGGAATTTGATTGGGGTTCCTCTCACTTTCAGCATAAGACTTCAAGGGACGCATTCTACCACATGGAAGTTTTTCTACTGCGATTTTCACCTTCACTGCTATAAGACAATGTTTTATTAAATACCCGGCATACCAATAATAAATACATTTTACAATTCATTCTGTACTGTATAGTATAAAATATAAAATCCTGCGTATACATAAGACCAGTAGTTTAATTAAACAGTTAATATGATTAATAAAAGATAAAACATGGGGAGAAATCATAGGGGGGCTTCCTTCAATCAGATACAATTACACTAGGCTTTCTCTGACTACCATAATTCACCTTTTACCCTAGAGATTTATCATATCGTATATGGGCAGTAACCTAACCCACTCCCTTACTCTCAATAGTCGGAGGGCGTTGCGCATTATCTCTCCATCTCTTGATGGGGCCCAAATTCTCGTGCCCAACTACCTCATCTTCCTACCTCTCCTTATATAAAGGGAGGATTCCAAGTTATATATCCCTAAGAGGCGTGCAAGCCACATTTGAAAAGTGGGGGGAATTGGGTCCTTCCATCCTGCTGCTAGGAGTATCCTGAGAACTGCTACACATATAAAAACAAGGGATTCATCTTCCTTACTGAGGCTACTATCATACCCCATTAACATTAGGGTAGGGGATAGGTCGATCTTAAATCCTAGCAGCCCCTCCTAGAAGATCACAATCTCTCTCTGAATTACACTTAGTTTTTCACATTGATAGAACATGTGTATTAAATCAGCTGGCCCTTCAACACACCTCGGACATTTGTCATCTTCTCTCTTACCCCAATCATACAATTTAGCTGGAGTAAAATAAAGATTAAATAGGGTTTTATAATGTTGGGCTTTCTAGTTAGTCAAACGGAATAGCTTTTCTGCTAAATGCAGCGCTTTATACATATCTACATCAGTATCATTTAATTTAGTTACCCAGGTAGCTTCACATTTTTCCATGTCATCTTGTGAATTCAGGAGCAAAGTACTGTATATCATCTTTATTTTGCTTCCACGCCCTACTAAATACTCAATAAGATTAATTTTACCCCCCGGAGAAATCCGTGGCCTAAAATCTGATAGATTTTTCTGGATTTGTATAAATTTGAAGCCTTGATTTGCAAGGAGCCCAAATTTCTGCTGTATGCCGCTAAATCCCAACATTTGATTTGATCTCCTTCCTATATATCACCAATTTTTCTTATACCTTGTTGATCCCAGATCCTCCCCATCCTATCATACAATAATTGCGGCAGTACAGTTGTTTTCCAAAGAGGGGTATAATAGTTTATTTTGGGATTGCCAAAGTTTTTTGTACTTCCTTCCAAACCTCCCATGCGTTTACCATTAACTTTTACAGTATTTTCTTGCAATATCCCCTGTCTGTTTTACGGAGTAAAAGCCCTATGGCCTCTCTGCCTAACATTAGCTTGAATATTGTTGGGAGGGTGTGATTACTTGCTGCTATAATCATTTGGTTCCTTTCTGGGTCAAGTAGTATTGCCATCTGACTCAATAGACAGGACCACTGATAAAATCTAACATTCGGGATTGCAGGCCCTCCCCTTACCTACGAGAGAGATAGATATTTTATGGCACGTCTAATTTTCCCGTATTTCTCGTATAGATTCCTTACCGCTCCACCCATCCTCCCCGTGATTACTAGGGTTGAGGTTATCCCCTTTTTAGGGCCCTAGTTTTATGCACCAATGGTCAGTATCTTACATGGCTCTGCGGTTCGGCACGGAAAGTCGTGTACAGAACTGACGTAAGCATGCATGGGTGGCGCCTGGGTGGTCTCTGTGACGTCATTCCGGTGCTTGCGATGCCAGTGACGGACGTGGAGCTGCACGACGCCACCTGCCGACGCGCAGGGGTTCTGCTGGGCGGAGGGGCTTTCCGGATCCAGTCTGGCGCCTGGGGAGTATTCTAGGGTAAGGAATCTATCACTAACTAATGTCTCTTACAGATATATCGTTACACAAGTAGTAACTTCTGCTTTACTGACTGTTACTGTTCCCAGACACATGAGTTACTTAATAAATTCACATAATGTGCATCAAATACTTCAAGCACTAAGGAAATTTAACACAAAATAGCGACTCACACGGAAATCAAACCTCTTCAAGCCTAAAGACAAAATGTGTAAAAACAATGCCATGACTCCAATTGAATACCAGCATGAGAGACAAAAAACAAGCTTCCTGCAAATTTTCTCATTACTTACGAACTGCCAGGAGCAAATCCACGAGGCAACAACGCCGCACATCACCCATCCGCCCAAACAGTATCAAGAGGTAAACAATCTGCTTAAATAGCCCAGGCCTTAATTAGATAGTGAACCTGAGCCAATCCCGGTGAATGTGATAGGGAATTGAAGGATGAGTAGTGCAACAGCTGTTGAAACTGCAGCAAGCAAAAGAATTGCGAAGGTGTAGCAGCAGTCATGAACAGGAGCCAGATGGACCAATCCTTTAAACGGATCACCCATGGACGAGTATTAAGACCTACTACTTTGTACAAAACTAAAGAAAACATTATTCAATTGTTTTTTAACTAAAACCCAGTGTCACTGATTTGAACAAGCAGGCCCAACATAGCAATACACCATAAAGGATGGGGAATACTGAATGAAGCACTGAGTTTGAATAACTGAACAAATTCAAAAGTGGCCCATCCTCATGCCGCGATTAGCAGGAGAAATGTCAAACCAATTGGCTGGCACTACCATTCAACAATAAAACACTCAGAACGCCAAAAAGTCTGTGAAAGCCAAAAATAGAAAACCTATGGCGAGCATCATTAATCCAGTATTGAGCAGCATTCCATGTCTGCTTAACTGAGAATTTATCTAAACCCAAAGAAGACTGAATTAGTCTACGCAAGAGTAAAAGCAAAGCTAAGCCTCTGAATCGCAAAGGAGCCAAAGTTAGAGCCCCTTTTTATTGTTTACCGCACATATGGTACAAACCTCAAAAGGCTACAATAAGAATTATTGAAAAATGGTAAGCATTCAATTTACGCAGAACAGAGTATATCAAACATTGTACATGAGCCCACAGGTACCAAAAACCTTGTTTTTCATATAGCGTTGCACGCTAGCAACATACACACACTATTGAATGTACACCCACTTGTGCCACACGCCCAAAACTAGCACCACTTACAAATATTTATTATGTGTCAATACAGGTGTTAATTTTACACTCATCCCTGACACATAACAAAATTGCATGTGAGAGCAATGTTAAAAAACACGATCTGAAAGCAAATGTTAGCACACGAACGATAGGGAAACAAGTGACATAAAAGCCTACCTTACATTAGGGCGACAACTGCGTTGCTGAGCGTCGTAGTGTAGTAGCTGCAGCACAGGAAGGACCTGAACAAAGGGGTTCAAGACAAAAATGGAAGTGGGAAACTGAAACATTTTATTATTCACCTCTTTTTCTTCCATACCGCCAACTTAACTTTGGCGGTTCCCCCGCCACAGTAGCCTCCACATAAAGGCACATCGTAATCAGGATGGTGTGAATTTTCGTTGGACTCCCTCCGACAGCCGCTTCTGTCTATGATGCTGTTAACGCAGAGCAAGATTCTGGCAGAGGCAGCAGGACTCGGACTGGCATCCCTCATATACCCACATACATCTAAATACAGCAAGTAGACTGCCATCTCGATGGGCGGGAAGATAGTCAAAAAAGTGACGGTGGGACCTGACCCGCCAACATCGAAATCAGACCCGTAGGATAGCAGGATCTGCCATAGACTTTTTTAGTAGATCAAGCAATTCTATGCAATCTGTTCCATTAAAGCTGGGCTTACTTATGAAATTCTATATACTGTTTGCTATTTTGATTCAAGCATAACTTAGAAATATCCAGTGCTGGACAATAACTTGGGTAATATAGAGGAGAGGATGTGGCTAACGGCTAGAGCGGTCGACCTCGGACCTGGGGAACCGGATTTGAGTTTGAGTTTATCTGTAACGAAACTGGTGCTCATGTAAAGCGCTCTGATACCCGATGCCTCGGGTCTAGTTAGCGCTATATAAAACAAATTTTTTTTAAAAAAAATTGATTTCATAGTTGACTCATCGATCATGAATGGGATAGATCGGAACAAATACAAGATTTTGGGTAGCATAGTAATTTTTAATACGTTGCCCCTACCCGATTATTGAGAGATGCATACCATCTATCCTTTTTAGATCCGCTGAGATTGATTGCACCAGAGGGTCAAAATTAACCTTTATTATTTTATCAATTGCTGGGCTAATTCTGACTCCTAAATGAAATGCGCATTCTATACATCTGAAATCATTCATTTTGATATTATCCGTACAGACTATCTGGGTCTTGCTTTCATTTAACAGATAACCAGACCTCTGTCCCAATTCCCTGGCTATCTCAGTGATTGCACTGATAGCTCTAGCTGGATCCGAAGTTAGTATAGCCAGGTCATCTGCATATGCCACCAACTTGCGCTCAAAGCCATTGATGACTATAGGCTTGATGTCTTGACACCTCAGTAATCTTGCTATCAGTGGATCAATATATAGGGCGAACAATATTGGTGAGCAGGGACAGCCATGCCTTGTCCCTCTAGAAATAAAGATATTATCAGGGCTGTCCCCCATTAATTGAATTTTGGCCTTTGAATCCGAATACATTGCCCTGATGGCCTTTGATATTCCTGGGCCAAACCCCTTTCGTTCCAATATCACCCACAAATACGTCCACTTTACTTGGTCAAAGGCTTTTTCTGCGTCGAGAAGGATCATGGCCATTTGGTCCTCCGTGGCAGCCTGTACATCAAAGAGTGTAATAGTCCGCTTTATATGATCAGTTGTTCCGCACCCTGGGACAAACCCATGCTGCCATGGGGAGACCAAACCGCCAATGACCCTTCCCAACCTTTTCGCAAGCACCTTAGAGTATACTTTAGTATCTGCATTGATGAGGGATATTGGACGATACGATGCTGGGTTATCCTTTGGTTTTCCTTTTTTATGGAATACTACTATATTAGTTTCTTTCCAGAATTCTGGGATCTTACCACTATGTAATATACTGTTAAATAAATCTAACATAATAGGGGCGATCACACTCTGGAAACATGTATAAGCTTCCAGGGGAATGCTATCGGGGTCACTGCCTTTCCAGGGGATAGTTCTTGAAGGGCCTCATTTACTTCCTCTATCGAGAATTCTTTTTCTAGTTCTTCTTTTGTCTGACTGTCTAACTGAGGGCCTACACCCACAACCTCCATACTAGGGACTTCTGTAACAGTCTCTTCTTTATACAGCTTTTGGTAATAATCCCTAAATACCCTAAGGATGTCTTTTGACTCTGTATATACCAAATCCTCTTCCCGTATATCTGTAATTATATTTTTGGTGCTTTCCTGTCTAATTCGTAACGCTAAAAGTTTGTCTGCCTGTTTTGTAGCATTTTAGAATCCAAGCGTAATTTACCGTTTCATGCCCTTATATAGGCATAGAAATCATACCCATATTTAGACACAACCCATCTAGTCCAAATACAGGCATGGCTACTTCCACTAGTTCCAAAAAGCCACAATGATTTCTTGGAAAACTCGGCTTCAGCAGTCAGGGACATCCCCTTACTTGAATATTACTTACTTACTGTTTTCAAAGAAATACAATTCCCTTTGTCCGAATTTACGTCAAACTAGGCACCTTCAAGGTATAAATATGCCTACACTTGCCCTAGCAAACACACGGTGGTTCGGAGCAGCTCGACTATTTACTTGCCCGACGCAGCTCGCTACAGCAAGTGCCGAAGGAAGCCGACCCTCCAGCTGACGCACTGACAGAGAAGCTGTCCTTTCTCTCGCTGAGAATCCAGCTTCAGTGTTTCCAAGCTTCCCTCGCGGGGTGTTGGAAAATCGAGTCCGGAGACAGAGATACCAGACCTCCGACATTCTAAAACCAAGGTACGGAGCTGATTAGACCCTAAGAGAAATCTTGGCTAGATTCTTGGCAAAGACAAACTAAACCTATGCTACACCTCACTTACTTCTTCCCTTGTACTAGACTTAGGTTAGGTACATTGGGGTAGGCGTATTTTAGAAGCTCCACTTGAGTACTTTTTAGCCTTTGTTATTTAAGTATGTATTTATCTATGGTCTAGAAACCATACAATGCTTTTACAGTATTATTTTATAATACTCTTCTTACTGTACGCATTATACTTTGCTACCAGTATTACGATTGTAGCAGTACATTTTACTTGCTTGAGAAAGAAGACTGTTCAATAAACCCCTTTTATAGAAAACGCCCATCTCTCTATTTCTCTGCACCTCTGATGAAACGAAGCAGGCTCAATTGACTGAGTAAAATATCTATCTATTGTTTCCACGACTTTGAAGATCAGTTTTATTCTTGGGGAAACAAAGTTGTCATGTTTATGCGGTTGCCAGAAACTAATCCCTTCTTGTTTATTCGAGAAAGTTTCTAGTGACCTCTGAGCTAGCTGGCACTCACAATTAAGTCTAATATATTCGATAGAGACCTAGTAGACATAAGTCCTACGTCAAATCTATAGGATATATTATTCCAGAGCCTATTGGGAATATAGGAACTACACTACATGCCTGTTCTCCTGTCTCATAAAACTAGCCCCTATGAGTTTGATAATCATCTGCAGCTTTCTGAGCTAACCATTTTTGCAGCTCGGATTTTATAGTCAAGATCCTGTGCTGTGTCTCTATAACCTCTTTTCCCTGACCTATATCTTCCGTATGTTGTTCCTCTACTAACATTAATTCTCTTAACAATCTTTCATTTTCCATCTGCCCCTCTTTCCTTAATCGAGCTTTAAAACTGATTGTTTCCCCTCTGCGAGCGGCTCTTAATGTGTTCCAGACTATATTTCGGGAGGCACTGTATCGGTTCATATCAAAATAGTCTTGGGCTCACTTCTTCATATGTTCTAAATAGTTCAGATTTACTGATACCTTCCTATTGAAAGTCCATTTTGCATAGCATTTATTAGGGGATTCAGTTTCCAGATGTAAAACCAGTGGGTTATGATCTGATATTGCTTTTGGTAATTTCTCAATCCCCACTTTCTTTATTACTGTCGCCGATATCAAAAAATAATCCAACTTTGTATAATTTTGGTGCGAGCATGAAAAATATGTGAATCCTGCCTTGTTTGGTTCTTTGTCCCCCAAACATCTACCAGACCATGCCTGATGATTAATGAGTTCAAAGCATGGTATACTTTGGGCTTTTGCCCAGCATTCGAATTATTACTAACAAGGTCAACTGCGATATTAAAATCTCCACATAATATCATTGGAGTTGGCCATGTCGTCAGTTCAATTTCGAGATTTCAGGATCGTCTTGATTAGACCCATATATTGTGCACAGGGTGATTCCAATTCCGAGCTCCACCACCACCCTTCTCCCAAGGGTGTCTATTATTTTGTGTTTCACACCACCAAGAGACACCTTACCCAATATTGCTACCCCCCTGATGGTAGAGGTCTGAGAAGAGCAGGCCAATATGTCATATCCTTTTATATTTATCACGTTTCTTTTTGCCCAAGGTACGTGGGTTTCCTGTACACAGACCACATCAAAATAGTTTGATCTTACAAACTCCCCCAGCCGTTGCCTCTTTCTTCAATCATTTAAGCCCCCTGCGTTCACAGTGCATATCTTAAGCTACCCCATTCTTCTTTATAAGGTTGTCCCATCCGTTACTACTTTCATTAATCGACTGTTTTATTTGCAGGCCCTTCGACCATTTTTTTAAATCAAATACCGGGTATTCAGATCCTCCCTGTGACCCTGTCTACCACCCCCACCCCCCTACCCAGACCTTCAGCCCTCCCCCCCCACCCTACACCCTCCCTTCTGTCGTAACCCCCCACCACCCCTTTGAATCGCTCAGACTTTAGTCTGTGCATAGGATGTTTGCAGCATTAGTGACATGACTGATGCTATTAGAAAATGCTCTTAAAATTACCCCAACTAATCCTATTAATTTACAGGTCTGGTTAAACACATTTATGGCATTGCCCCTTCTCCCTTCCTTTCCTGTTTTGTTCTCCTTTGTCTTTTCTAAGCGATTTTCCTTTTCCTTTTAAACTCTTTTCCCTTCCTTTTCCCTTTTTTTAACTTTCCTTTTGTCCTTACCCCCTTTCCTTTTCCCCTTCCCTTCTTTTTTCTCCTTCCCCCTTCCCTCTCTTTTTGTTTCTTTACCCCTTCCCTGATCGTTGTTACTAATTCTATAGAGATTCCAGGGAGGAAGTGTCTTACCTTCCGGGGGATAGGCTCTAAATCACGTTAAACAAATAAAAATGTATCGCGAGTTTCACTCCTACACCCAACACCCAATCACACAACCACAAACACAACCACAACCACACACACAACCACACCCAACCACACATCTACACACACCCATAACCACACCCGCACCCACAACCGCACCCACACACAACCACAACCACACACAACCACATACCCACAACCACACAGGCATATCAAGACTTGGCTATTTGATCAATAATTCTCAATAGCCACCTTCCTTCTCCTATCTTTCTACTAGCTGAGTCTAGGCGCTGGGAACCCCTTTTTGAGTAGCTGTTGCGCCCTACAAGTTGAAAAAATAAATAAATAAATAAACACACAACCACACAGACAACCACAAACACACAACCACACACACACAACCACACAAACAACCACATATGCAAGCACACACACAATCACACCAAGCATTGGCATAGCCAATAGGTCTCGCATTTGGGACCTTATAACTGTTTAGCCACGCAACAGTTGATGTGGTTGCACCAAGGATATTGTGCTGCATAACTAAATACTTAGAAGGTCCCAAAAGCGAGACCTATTGGCTATGCCAATGCTTGCTTTTTTTTTCATCATATATTTATCTATCCATAGTGTCCAGATATTCCTTTGCTTTTATTACTGATGCGAAATAACGTGTCTGCCCATCATGGATCACTTTGAGCTGGGCTGGATTTATCAAGTACACCTGGATATTTTTCTCCTGGAAAGGTTTTATGAGCTGCCTTAGCCTCCATCCTCTCCACTGTGATGTGGCAGAAATCTGGGTGCACAAAGTACGATATCTCCCCGCTTGTTCTCTTCAGGTCTTGCCTTATCTTGCCTTATCTGATATTGCCTGGCGGAGGAGAAATTTACCAAAGTACACAAGGATCGCAAGTGGCTTGGCTCCTTCCCTTTCTTGTATCCTTGGTTTGAAGGGAGTGCGATGTGCTCTCTGGTCTTCTGTTGCCCGATTCCATTCTGACAACTCGGGGAGCGAGGACTTAAATAGCCCAATTATGTATGTCCTGGTGTCTGACCCCTCTGTGATCAGTAACACCCTGAGATTGTTCCTCCACTGTCTGTTTTCAAACTCCTCAAGTTTCCATTGAATACCTTTAATTTCGGAGCCTTTTGCTTCCACTTGGATTGCAGCGACTGAAGCCTCTGCTTCCGTAGAGCCAATTCTTGCTTCTAGATTGATCACCCTTTCCCCTATGTCCACACAAGATTTGGAGAGCTTCCTAACAATGCCTTGCATTTTTCGGAGAGCAGCCTGCGCTTTTCGGCTGTCTTGGCATGTTTCTTCCCTGTGTGATAGGATATCCTGATGTATTACTTCCAGTGTAGGGGGGACCAAACGAGCCTCTGCGGGGATTGTCCCAGACGAGGAACCGGACAGCTGAGTCGCCGATGAGTAGTCCCATTTTAAGTCCTTTCTTTCTCGTCATTGTGTACTAAGTCCCTGGTTATTGGGTTTTTTCACTGTTATAGGTTGTGCCTTGTCACTATCCTCAGGGTCAGTGTCTAGGTTACTTGCCTCTGATGACGTGCTAAACCCGTCCTCCGACCATTCTGCCCCCTCTGAGACTGAAAAGAAACATTTGCTTGGCTTTTTATCTATTTCTCCACTGATTTTATCCCCTGCTGCCAGGTCTGCTGCCAGATTCAATTCACTTCCCCAAACCACTATGTTGGTTTTATGAGCTACATTTTATGTACTTTGTTGTGCCTCTGGACATTCGGTCATTATCTTAGGGCCGACTTCTAACTGTTCTAATGCCATGACCACTGCGCCATGAGACTCCGGGGAAACCAGAGGTGCCTCCTCCGAATCCACGATTTCACCGATATCCTCAATCTCAGCGGTGGAGGCGCGCACCCCGCTTCCCTCCAACCCTCGCAGGGAGGGGGGTGTCCAGATGCCTACCATTAGCCACAGTCCCTTTCAGCAATGGTGAGTCCGGGATCTCCTTACGGCACACCTCCTGATTTTGTTTGCTGTTCTCTCCGATAGCAGCTCCTGACTGTGTCTCCTTCGGGCGTTGTAGGAGCTCCACCACCGAAGGGCCGGCAGGATGGAGTTTCCCTGCTCCCCCGCCTCTTCCGCTCTTCACCACTTGAGGCTCAGCGCTGGGAGTCTGAGGGTGCACACGTCCGAGGTTTGATCCAGAGATTCATGCTCTGCTGGGTTTTGTCCTCATAGCTTTCGACTTCCCAACAATATAGATGCAGTGGCAATCGCGGCTGCTTCCGGACCCATTTTTCCACGGGTCCAGGACAAACGATGTTCCAGGCGGAACGGATGTTTCGTTGTAGCGCGCTTGAGAATCCGTATCCCGCACTCAATCCTGTCGGCCTCGTCTTTGCAGCAGCGGCTCCGGGATCTTTGCATGAGGAGCCTCTTAGTCTGTAAGCGTCTTGCCGGGTTCCACTGAGCTAAGTAGCCAAGAATCACTAGTGCTGCTGTCGGCCTCCTAAGCGGCCACCATCTTGCTTCCTCGAGCCTATGAATCAAAGACCTATCCCATTAATGATAGATACGACACCATGAGGTAGAACTGTATGTGCTTGCCATTGAGCTGGACCCCAAGAATAAACCGAGTGATCTGGAGGAATTTGCAAAACTGTCCATAAGTCTTACCCTCGGGGAAGTTTAAGTTGGAGTTAAGTATATCGAAAAGACTCAGAAAACGAAAACTTTAAATCCCTTTACCACATACATACCTCAAGGCAGACTGTGTTTCGAGTGCGGGAAGTGATCATTCCTGAAGAGAAATAGGTTTCTTGGGGATTTGGGGGCAGTAATATGCACAGAAGGAAAATAACCTCCTCCTCTAAATAAAACATCATCACCAACGGAAGAACAGTGCAAACACTTGTACATACTAGGTGCAAACAAAGAGTAGTAACATGACACTTCGTTGAGGCATATCTGATTATTAAAGACCTTGGAGGTGCTTGGATAACCGGCATTCGTTGGGACAGAATAAGCTATCTTACAGCTACAATTTCTGAGAAAACAAGAGAGCACATACTTAAAGCCAGAGTGAACATAATGCCCAAATTACTGGTACACTTAAGTTTGGGTACTGATAATAAACAATTCTGTCAACGTTTGGAGTCCACTTTGAAGAAAGTCAGAAATCTGGTAGCAAAAAGCCAGTTTTTCTAATTTAGAAAAATGTGTAATCCTCTCAGAAATAGAAAGACTACAAGGGAGAAGAGAGAAGCTGGGAAACAAAGATGTCCTGCCTTTGCATATGTTACAATTCCATCTGATAAAGTCAGTGACATAGATACAAGATAGGAAGGACAAACGAATTTTAGAGCAGCTTTACATGAGGATCCTAAACTAGTAGAAGCCATATCTACTGCTAGGGAACCCTCTGCAAAAGAAAAGATAGCATCATATTTTTGCTTTCCAAAACCTGTCTTATATATAGTGATACCAGACAATAGACAAAAACACCTTGATACTAAACCTAAACCTTTTAAGTCTCAAATTCTATTTATGGCCCATTAATATTTTGGGGTGGTCAGCTTGGAAGAGACAAAACTGAGAACAAACGATTTATTGGCCTGGAATCTTTATCAACCTCTTCTTGAGAACATAAATATATACTTGTCTTAGTAGACTATCGTGCAACATAACCATATACATCTACTTATCTTAGATATAAGTTATTATAGTAGCTAACTTTGGGCCAGATGTACAAAGTGTAGGAATAACAATTTCCAAATAGCGATTTTATCCATTTATTCCCTGTGAATGAATCTTTTAGTTTCATACGTAGTGGGTCACAAATCGGACTACTTCATGAATATTAAAAGGGTAGGTCAGAGTTTGTGAGCCATTAGGAATGCCTGCCATCACATGGATGGTGGCCTGCTGAGGTCAGCAGATCACCATGTCTGTGATTGCCTTTGAATAAAGGTTTTTTTTGTTGAAATGCAACTCGCTTTCCTTAAAGAAAACCAGAATGTGTTTCAACAATAATAGTTTTTTTTTTTTAATCAATTTTTTAAGAGCAGGCAGTGGCCAATGGGTCTACTACCAGCTCTTTAATAATGTTTTTCAACATTCACAAAGGTGAAGGAGTTTCATGGGGACCCCTTCCAATTTGCGAATGCTTTATCACCAACTTTGAGTTGGATGTAAATTATTATGCTTTTCTGACCACACTCCCATCACAAAACCTTGATACATAACATTAGAAATTGCTATTTGGAAGGGATGCATTAAACAAGCCCCTACCAAATAGCTACAAGGGATTTTATTTGTTCACTAAGTACACTTAATTTTGTTTATGTCAGTCATGCGGTCATCACTTAATTAGACCCTTTTGTATCCATAGGATGACTAGTACATTCAAAATGTAGTTCAAAAAGTACATTTAATGAATCATAAGGCGAGGAGAATGGTCATGAATAGCTTGTCAACTCGAGACGCTGAAGGATTGCATTGTCGATATCGTATTCCGTGTGATATACCACGACTTCAGCCTGTCAACTATAAATTCCTGAAAAGGTTCATTAACTGCCGCAATACTGATTGAACATCATTGCCATTACGGATCCTGTTGACGAACAAATATTCAAAATTGAAGACCAGTCGCATCTGCGCTCAGTCTTTAAAAGGGGCTTTCTTTGTGAAAAATACTAGTCCTGATGATGGTCTCTTAGATGTGAACAAGGAAGACCGAAACGTCGACAAATACATCATCTCCACAGCATTTGTGCATTGAAAGAAACCTTTTAACATTTCTGAATTGGGTCTTCTTTGACCATGATTGGAGTTGATGACATGTTGTGAATTGATGTGTCAATGTATATATACAGCTATTCATGACCTTTTATTGTATGATTAATTCAAGTTTATCCCCATGATTCAGATCTTTTGATTCTTTCAAATATTATTTTTTCATGATATTACTGATTTGCTGTGTGCTCTTTTCCATTCTCCTCGCCTTATGATTCATTAAATGTACTTTTTGAACTACATTTTGAATGTACTAGTCATCCTATGGATACAAAAGGGTCTAATTAAGTGATGACCGCATGACTGACATAAACAAAATTAAGTGTACTTAGTGAACAAATAAAATCCCTTGTAGCTCTCTCTTTACCTTAAACATTTACCTTGCCCAAGCCTACAAGGGTTTATTGGGTTACCCCGAGTCTACTCATATCCTTCTAAATAGCGACATCTCTACACCCAAACTGCGATTTTGGAGACTTGCAGTTTTGGTTTTTATACATCAGGAAAAGCATTTGTGCCATCTCAAACGGGACGATTTTGCAATTCAGGCTGATTGCGATGGCAAAAATGCTTCATACATAAGGCCTTTAGTCCTGGAAATCATAGCAGAATTAATAATAGTCACATATCCACTTGGAATAACACTGACCTTTCAAATTGTTCAGAGATTTGGTGACGCTACTGAGTCCATCAATGTTGACAGTTAGAAGATTCCTGTCAGACTCCATTTGGCAGGGGTATGAGGAAAACAGCGCCAACTAGGCCTTAGCCATAGCGGCTGGGATCATTTGCCTCTAATGCGCCTGGGTCTCGCTTATTAAGGCTCTGCTAAACTGGACCAAGTACAGCACTAGACTATCAGTTATAGCAATGGCACCTGTCACAGGCTTCTCAGGAAGTGTGAGGATACTCAGTCTCAGAACTCAACAATTACCCAGCAGAGTCAAACTTTATTTGTCCAATCCCATGTTTTACTTTTGTAAAGAAAAGCCTTAATCTACACACTTAAAACATAATACACATGAAAACAGGAAATAGGTACAAATAACACTCTGGTGCTCGGACTACTGCATCTTGAATAATGCCTCACTTCTCCCCCTCTCCTGGATGCCCCACCTTTGATAATTCTAGGAGGTTCTCCCGCTGGGGACTAGAGTATCTCTTGGGCATGCATCAAGGTTCTGGTGTAGATTACCCTTTTGTTCAGTAAATCACGCTCAGTTAATAAGAAAAGTCCCTTTTCAGCACAGTCTCACCACAGTTTGGACATCACAGTCTGTTCATAGAGCCAGCGAGGACATAAAGCACACGTCTCCTTTCGCTCCCACGTCTGGGAGAAGACACGCTTACTAGTGTCGGCATAATCCCCTTTGGGTATGATTCTTGACTGAGGAGCCACAATCCACGTCAGGCACAGTTCTTGTCCGCAGAGGCAATGACCGTTGTCCACAATCTTGCCTGGAACCCCTAAAATGCAAAGACTGTACCCATGGTCCTCGAGGCACGCAGATCAGCTTCCATAGTCCTCGTTCTTCAAGCTTACTGACAAACCACTGAGATCAAGCTGCTTCTGGTGCTCCTTGGATAGTCACAAATTCTGCAGAGGTGGGCAGGCTCCCTCCCTTTTTCAGCAGGCAGGTTAACGTCTAGGAACTTCAGATAAAATAAACAGCTTTTTCAAGAAAGCAAGACTTCAGGTGATATCCCTTCTCCTCTGGGAAACTGGCTGTTAGACACATAGTAGCTCTGGTTGCACAGTAGTAATCTGCGCACTCTGTGGAGGACTCCCTTCCTTGGTCAAAGAGAACTTGGAATTAGAACAAGTGGGTCAGTGGCTTCCACTTTTATACAGTCAAAGCTGGCAGGCGATGTGGATTCTCTGTCTGCTTTCAGACCCAGTTTGCGGTTGCTTTTCTTTCAAGTGTACTCTCTGGCTGTTTTTGGACATAGCCGTTTTGTGTTGTGATGCTACTCACAGCAAGGTAGTGTTGTATGGCGTTTTAGGATCCGAGCAAAATTTCCTGATTCATGCCCTTATATAGGTACAATGAAAAATTTCCTTACTTTCCTTTACTTATTACTTGGAATGTGCGGGGTCTGGGAGCGGTGCAGAAACGTCACAGGGTCCATTCCTTTCTCCTCAGACAGCAGACACAAATAGCTTTTCTACAAGAATCGCATCTCACGACATCGGAAGTGCACAAGCTGAGAAAAAAGTGGAGGGGCACTATTTACTCCACATCATACTCTGCTTTCTCTAGAGGGGCGACTATCTGGGTTCGCCACGGGACACCCTTCGAAGAACTGGAAAGGAGGACGGACGATCAGGGCAGGTATATACTAGTTAAGGGCACCCTCGATGGCACACTGATAATCCTGGGCAGTATATACTCCTCGAATTATGAACAAGACAAATTCCTTCACAAGGTGGGGATGGCACTATCAGACTGGGCTGACATTCCCTGGATACTCGGGGGGACTGGAATGCTGTGTTGGATCTGGACTTAGACAGGTCGCACCCCCCCCCCTCCAGGCGTCGGTGCCACAAAGCTGACTGACACATTTGTTACATGGGCGGACGGATGGGGACTGACTGATTGCTGGCGTACACTGCACCCCTCCTATAAAGAATACTCCTTTTATTCCCCGGTGCACGATTTACACACCCACATAGACTGCTTCCTATGTTCCCGCACTCTGGTTACGTCAGTTGGCCCCTCGGAGTATCTGGCAAAAACTTTTTCGGAGCATAGGCCCCTAGCGTTCACTCTCCACTGGGGAAGAGTGCCGACCCCGGAACCAACCTGGAGACTTAACCCACAGCTCCTAGAAGACGGACCATTTCGGGCGACACTGTCGGGCGCCCTAACACACTACTTGGAGGACAACTGGCACTCCGCTTCCTCTAATCTGGTGGTATGGGACGCGATGAAAGTGGTGGTGCGGGGGGTAGTGATAAGTCAACTAGTGGGGGCCAGAAAAGAAATTCACAAGAAATTGGGCGAGGTGGAGGGACGACTAAAGGGGCTTGAGCGAGAGGCGAGTGTAGATCCAGAGAGAAAGAAGGACCTACAAGAAGCATACATTGACCACACAGAAACGTTAGAATCCTTGCGCAATGTCGATTTTAAGGCATATCTGCGGAGACAACACACTGAAGCTGACCGTTCTGGGGCCCTCCTGGCGCGTTTGGTGCGGGATAGGCCGGACCCACCAACAATTACACAAATACGTAACCCGGCGGGCACCCTAGTACAGACTCAATCCGCCATTAACCGGGCATTCCACGACCACCTGAAGGCACTTTACGCTCCTACAGGCCTAGACGACTCTGTGCAGATAGCTGAGTTTATGCGCGTTCTCCCCTTCCCGACCTTAGCAGCAGACATACAGAAAGTGATTGAGGGACCTATCACACAACATGAGATATGAGCCGCGATGAAACACTTAAATAGAAATAAGTCGCCGGGTATGGATGGGCTCCCGGTGGAGTTTTACTCGGCTTATGCTGAGATTCTGGTGCCGGTACTGGAAAAGACTTACAGAACGGCGTTTGAGGAAGGAAATTTGCCGAAGTCAACCATGAAAGCCCTGGTAATCTCCATACCTAAGCCAGAAAGGGATGTCTTAGAATTAACGAACTATAGACCTCTATCCATGTTGTCTAGAGAATATAAAATATTGAGTAAAGCTATTGCCCTGCGGATCCAACCTCACCTGCCCGCTCTTATACACCGAGACCAGTGCGGATTCCTCCCAGGGCGTAACACCTCCCTGAATACGAGACGCCTGCACGCATTGATGGCTGCCTCACCAACGGAACTGAACCGAGCTGGGTGTATCGCACTGGACCTGAAACAGGCTTTTGACTCCCTTTCCTGGCCCTTCATGTTCGAAGCTTTGAAACGCTTTGGTTTCCCTGCTTCTTTATTGCAATGGATTAGGTTGCTATACACTGACCCCACCGCCCGGGCACGAATGGGGCGACATGTCTTGGCGGAATACCCAGTGCATAGGGGTACCCGGCAGGGCTGCCCCCTGTCCCCAATGCTGTTTGTTCTGGCGCTTGAGCCCCTAGCCATTGCCCTCCGCATGCGCACCGAAAAGTTGGGTATTCCAGTGGCAGGGACAACTCACTTACTATCCGTCTATGCGGATGACATGTTGCTTTACCTATGGGATCTGGAAGCGAACCATACACAATTGTATGACACATTCCACAGGTTCGGAAGAATGTCAGGATTGGCCATAAACCCAGATAAATCGGTCGGCTTTTATTTTTGGGCTGCACCTCACCCTCCTTCCATATCCTTCGGGGCCTATCGGATCTCGGTGGCGCAATCCACCTTTAAATACCTGGGGATTCGAATATATAGGACAATGGAGGACCAGATAGATGGTAACATCTCCAGGGCCATTACCGGACTTCGCAGCAGCATTGGGTTCTGGACCTCATTACCTCTGTCTGTCATTGGTTGCGTTGCGATAGCCAAGATGGTCATGCTTCCTCGCCTGCTGTATTTTTTTGTTAACCAGCCAGTATGTCTCCCACAACAGGTCTTTAACACAATAGACACCCTGCTGATCATTCTCATATGGGGGACGGGCAGACGGCGGATAAGTCTCCGTAAACTCCAGCTTGGTACCAGACTGGGAGGCCTGGGAGTCCCAGACTTCCAAGGTTATTATTACGTAAGTCAGCTCCAGGGGTTGTCATTCTGGCTAGCAGGTAGAAACCTCCACGAGATTGGCCTCGCGACGGACCGATTAGATCGGGGAGAATTACATAGTCTACTGTTGCCAAAAAGTAAGGTACCACAGACGTGTCACCCATTACTTCGCACGGCCCTCACTTGCTGGAAGAAGGCGCTAGCGTACACTGCGTCAGCAACACCCTATGCAGGGAACATCCCCTTATTGGGTATCCCAACACCACAGGGAAGACTCACGAGGCAGACACTGCACCATTGGACGGAGAGTGGGGTAGCGAAGATAGGGAGTTTTTTCGAAGATGACACACTTCTGGATCATGACACCTTTGTACAAGTTACGGGGACCTCTGACAGACAGTACTTGTTGCATGCCACTGTGTCCCACTATATTCGGACGACATGGGCGCCACAACGAACTCAACCACCTAGACACAAGCTCGTACACCTGATATACTATATGGGGACGGGAGGTCACTTGGTGCGTTGGTTATATACCGGGATTAGAGCACATGCAGCGATGTCCCTCACCACATTACGGGACACTTGGGCACAGGATACTGGGGAGGAAATACCTGAGAATATGTGGCGAATTGTACTCGAACACGCTAAGAGAGTCTCACGGAATGTAAAATTTAAATCTATTCAGTCTATGGTTCTTCATAGGGCGTACCTAACCCCGGAGAGGATCCATAGGATGTTTCCAGACTCTCCCCACTGCTGCCCTAGGTGTAGAGCAGACGAGGCGGGCTTCCTCCATATGCTTTGGGCATGCCCACCACTGAGGAGATATTGGGGGAAGGTATGTCAGACACTGAGAGAGGTAACACACATGTGGATACAGGAGACAGCCGTGTATTGCCTAATGGGAGCTCGCCACCGCCCTAAAACACTGAAAGTCAAACTGAGATTTATAGATCAAGCACTTCTCTTGGCCATCAGAGTAATCACCATGAGATGGAAATCCCCCAGGGCGCCCTGTGCGGAGACATGGAGGAGAGATGTTGTAAAATGGGGCCAGATAGAGAGCGTCACCCTTAAGAGAGAGGAGGACACTGGGAGACGGAACAATCCCATAGCTATGGAGTGGGAGGTCATGCTACTGGAATTAGATAGACGGGACCTGGCACTATCCCAGGGAGATAGACCACAGGCCACACACTGAGTAGAGAGGTCTGAAGACACTCATACCAAGGCCAGATTTGGAGTTTAGGTTTCTGTAGGAACATAGTAAGGATGTAGTCGGTACTGTAGACCGGAGAATCACACCAATTAGAGACTCTTGCGCCCAGGAGGTTGGGGGCGGGATGGTTGGGGGGGAGGGGTCTTCTTCTTCAGACACATGTAAGGATTTAGAAGTTCTCTGTAAACTTTCCCGAGGATAGGTGTGCAACGTCACACGCCGAGGGGCCATTTTGCAAATATAGAAGTTACGTGGATTTGTACCTATTGAAGGGGATTACTGCTGTATGATCTACTGGTGGGGTGAAAATAGAAAACCGTGAATGTTAGACATGCGATGTTTATAGGTGTGTTTTACCTTGTACGTGCATTCACGAATAAAGAATTTAATAAATAAATAAATGAAAGGTGTGTGCATCCCAGGCCATGAAGTCCTGCTCAACCGAAGCCTACGAAACCTACCCACTTCAGAAAAAAAATCTGTAAAATTCATAAAGATCAAGTGAGGGAATTTGATTGGGGTTCCTCTCACTTTCAGCATAAGACTTCAAGGGACGCATTCTACCACATGGAAGTTTTTCTACTGCGATTTTCACCTTCACTGCTATAAGACAATGTTTTATTAAATACCCGGCATACCAATAATAAATACATTTTACAATTCATTCTGTACTGTATAGTATAAAATATAAAATCCTGCGTATACATAAGACCAGTAGTTTAATTAAACAGTTAATATGATTAATAAAAGATAAAACATGGGGAGAAATCATAGGGGGGCTTCCTTCAATCAGATACAATTACACTAGGCTTTCTCTGACTACCATAATTCACCTTTTACCCTAGAGATTTATCATATCGTATATGGGCAGTAACCTAACCCACTCCCTTACTCTCAATAGTCGGAGGGCGTTGCGCATTATCTCTCCATCTCTTGATGGGGCCCAAATTCTCGTGCCCAACTACCTCATCTTCCTACCTCTCCTTATATAAAGGGAGGATTCCAAGTTATATATCCCTAAGAGGCGTGCAAGCCACATTTGAAAAGTGGGGGGAATTGGGTCCTTCCATCCTGCTGCTAGGAGTATCCTGAGAACTGCTACACATATAAAAACAAGGGATTCATCTTCCTTACTGAGGCTACTATCATACCCCATTAACATTAGGGTAGGGGATAGGTCGATCTTAAATCCTAGCAGCCCCTCCTAGAAGATCACAATCTCTCTCTGAATTACACTTAGTTTTTCACATTGATAGAACATGTGTATTAAATCAGCTGGCCCTTCAACACACCTCGGACATTTGTCATCTTCTCTCTTACCCCAATCATACAATTTAGCTGGAGTAAAATAAAGATTAAATAGGGTTTTATAATGTTGGGCTTTCTAGTTAGTCAAACGGAATAGCTTTTCTGCTAAATGCAGCGCTTTATACATATCTACATCAGTATCATTTAATTTAGTTACCCAGGTAGCTTCACATTTTTCCATGTCATCTTGTGAATTCAGGAGCAAAGTACTGTATATCATCTTTATTTTGCTTCCACGCCCTACTAAATACTCAATAAGATTAATTTTACCCCCCGGAGAAATCCGTGGCCTAAAATCTGATAGATTTTTCTGGATTTGTATAAATTTGAAGCCTTGATTTGCAAGGAGCCCAAATTTCTGCTGTATGCCGCTAAATCCCAACATTTGATTTGATCTCCTTCCTATATATCACCAATTTTTCTTATACCTTGTTGATCCCAGATCCTCCCCATCCTATCATACAATAATTGCGGCAGTACAGTTGTTTTCCAAAGAGGGGTATAATAGTTTATTTTGGGATTGCCAAAGTTTTTTGTACTTCCTTCCAAACCTCCCATGCGTTTACCATTAACTTTTACAGTATTTTCTTGCAATATCCCCTGTCTGTTTTACGGAGTAAAAGCCCTATGGCCTCTCTGCCTAACATTAGCTTGAATATTGGTGGGAGGGTGTGATTACTTGCTGCTATAATCATTTGGTTCCTTTCTGGGTCAAGTAGTATTGCCATCTGACTCAATAGACAGGACCACTGATAAAATCTAACATTCGGGATTGCAGGCCCTCCCCTTACCTACGAGAGAGATAGATATTTTATGGCACGTCTAATTTTCCCGTATTTCTCGTATAGATTCCTTACCGCTCCACCCATCCTCCCCGTGATTACTAGGGTTGAGGTTATCCCCTTTTTAGGGCCCTAGTTTTATGCACCAATGGTCAGTATCTTACATGGCTCTGCGGTTCGGCACGGAAAGTCGTGTACAGAACTGACGTAAGCATGCATGGGTGGCGCCTGGGTGGTCTCTGTGACGTCATTCCGGTGCTTGCGATGCCAGTGACGGACGTGGAGCTGCACGACGCCACCTGCCGACACGCAGGGGTTCTGCTGGGCGGAGGGGCTTTCCGGATCCAGTCTGGCGCCTGGGGAGTATTCTAGGGTAAGGAATCTATCACTAACTAATGTCTCTTACAGATATATCGTTACACAAGTAGTAACTTCTGCTTTACTGACTGTTACTGTTCCCAGACACATGAGTTACTTAATAAATTCACATAATGTGCATCAAATACTTCAAGCACTAAGGAAATTTAACACAAAACAGCGACTCACACGGAAATCAAACCTCTTCAAGCCTAAAGACAAAATGTGTAAAAACAATGCCATGACTCCAATTGAATACCAGCATGAGAGACAAAAAACAAGCTTCCTGCAAATTTTCTCATTACTTACGAACTGCCAGGAGCAAATCCACGAGGCAACAACGCCGCACATCACCCATCCGCCCAAACAGTATCAAGAGGTAAACAATCTGCTTAAATAGCCCAGGCCTTAATTAGATAGTGAACCTGAGCCAATCCCGGTGAATGTGATAGGGAATTGAAGGATGAGTAGTGCAACAGCTGTTGAAACTGCAGCAAGCAAAAGAATTGCGAAGGTGTAGCAGCAGTCATGAACAGGAGCCAGATGGACCAATCCTTTAAACGGATCACCCATGGACGAGTATTAAGACCTACTACTTTGTACAAAACTAAAGAAAACATTATTCAATTGTTTTTTAACTAAAACCCAGTGTCACTGATTTGAACAAGCAGGCCCAACATAGCAATACACCATAAAGGATGGGGAATACTGAATGAAGCACTGAGTTTGAATAACTGAACAAATTCAAAAGTGGCCCATCCTCATGCCGCGATTAGCAGGAGAAATGTCAAACCAATTGGCTGGCACTACCATTCAACAATAAAACACTCAGAACGCCAAAAAGTCTGTGAAAGCCAAAAATAGAAAACCTATGGCGAGCATCATTAATCCAGTATTGAGCAGCATTCCATGTCTGCTTAACTGAGAATTTATCTAAACCCAAAGAAGACTGAATTAGTCTACGCAAGAGTAAAAGCAAAGCTAAGCCTCTGAATCGCAAAGGAGCCAAAGTTAGAGCCCCTTTTTATTGTTTACCGCACATATGGTACAAACCTCAAAAGGCTACAATAAGAATTATTGAAAAATGGTAAGCATTCAATTTACGCAGAACAGAGTATATCAAACATTGTACATGAGCCCAAAGGTACCAAAAACCTTGTTTTTCATATAGCGTTGCACGCTAGCAACATACACACACTATTGAATGTACACCCACTTGTGCCACACGCCCAAAACTAGCACCACTTACAAATATTTATTATGTGTCAATACAGGTGTTAATTTTACACTCATCCCTGACACATAACAAAATTGCATGTGAGAGCAATGTTAAAAAACACGATCTGAAAGCAAATGTTAGCATACGAACGATAGGGAAACAAGTGACATAAAAGCCTACCTTACATTAGGGCGACAACTGCGTTGCTGAGCGTCGTAGTGTAGTAGCTGCAGCACAGGAAGGACCTGAACAAAGGGGTTCAAGACAAAAATGGAAGTGGGAAACTGAAACATTTTATTATTCACCTCTTTTTCTTCCATACCGCCAACTTAACTTTGGCGGTTCCCCCGCCACAGTAGCCTCCACATAAAGGCACATCGTAATCAGGATGGTGTGAATTTTCGTTGGACTCCCTCCGACAGCCGCTTCTGTCTATGATGCTGTTAACGCAGAGCAAGATTCTGGCAGAGGCAGCAGGACTCGGACTGGCATCCCTCATATACCCACATACATCTAAATACAGCAAGTAGACTGCCATCTCGATGGGCGGGAAGATAGTCAAAAAAGTGACGGTGGGACCTGACCCGCCAACATCGAAATCAGACCCGTAGGATAGCAGGATCTGCCATAGACTTTTTTAGTAGATCAAGCAATTCTATGCAATCTGTTCCATTAAAGCTGGGCTTACTTATGAAATTCTATATACTGTTTGCTATTCTGATTCAAGCATAACTTAGAAATATCCAGTGCTGGACAATAACTTGGGTAATATAGAGGAGAGGATGTGGCTAACGGCTAGAGCGGTCGACCTCGGACCTGGGGAACCGGATTTGAGTTTGAGTTTATCTGTAACGAAACTGGTGCTCATGTAAAGCGCTCTGATACCCGATGCCTCGGGTCTAGTTAGCGCTATACAAAACAAATTTTTTTTTAAAAAAATTGATTTCATAGTTGACTCATCGATCATGAATGGGATAGATCGGAACAAATACAAGATTTTGGGTAGCATAGTAATTTTTAATACGTTGCCCCTACCCGATTATTGAGAGATGCATACCATCTATCCTTTTTAGATCCGCTGAGATTGATTGCACCAGAGGGTCAAAATTAACCTTTATTATTTTATCAATTGCTGGGCTAATTCTGACTCCTAAATGAAATGCGCATTCTATACATCTGAAATCATTCATTTTGATATTATCCGTACAGACTATGTGGGTCTTGCTTTCATTTAACAGATAACCAGACCTCTGTCCCAATTCCCTGGCTATCTCAGTGATTGCACTGATAGCTCTAGCTGGATCCGAAGTTAGTATAGCCAGGTCATCTGCATATGCCACCAACTTGCGCTCAAAGCCATTGATGACTATAGGCTTGATGTCTTGACACCTCAGTAATCTTGCTATCAGTGGATCAATATATAGGGCGAACAATATTGGTGAGCAGGGACAGCCATGCCTTGTCCCTCTAGAAATAAAGATATTATCAGGGCTGTCCCCCATTAATTGAATTTTGGCCTTTGAATCCGAATACATTGCCCTGATGGCCTTTGATATTCCTGGGCAAAACCCCTTTCGTTCCAATATCACCCACAAATACGTCCACTTTACTTGGTCAAAGGCTTTTTCTGCGTCGAGAAGGATCATGGCCATTTGGTCCTCCGTGGCAGCCTGTACATCAAAGAGTGTACTAGTCCGCTTTATATGATCAGTTGTTCCGCGCCCTGGGACAAACCCATGCTGCCATGGGGAGACCAAACCGCCAATGACCCTTCCCAACCTTTTCGCAAGCACCTTAGAGTATACTTTAGTATCTGCATTGATGAGGGATATTGGACGATACGATGCTGGGTTATCCTTTGGTTTTCCTTTTTTATGGAATACTACTATATTAGTTTCTTTCCAGAATTCTGGGATCTTACCACTATGTAATATACTGTTAAATAAATCTAACATAATAGGGGCGATCACACTCTGGAAACATGTATAAGCTTCCAGGGGAATGCTATCGGGGTCACTGCCTTTCCAGGGGATAGTTCTTGAAGGGCCTCATTTACTTCCTCTATCGAGAATTCTTTTTCTAGTTCTTCTTTTGTCTGACTGTCTAACTGAGGGCCTACACCCACAACCTCCATACTAGGGACTTCTGTAACAGTCTCTTCTTTATACAGCTTTTGGTAATAATCCCTAAATACCCTAAGGATGTCTTTTGACTCTGTATATACCAAATCCTCTTCCCGTATATCTGTAATTATATTTTTGGTGCTTTCCTGTCTAATTCGTAACGCTAAAAGTTTGTCTGCCTGTTTTGTAGCATTTTAGAATCCAAGCGTAATTTACCGTTTCATGCCCTTATATAGGCATAGAAATCATACCCATATTTAGACACAACCCATCTAGTCCAAATACAGGCATGGCTACTTCCACTAGTTCCAAAAAGCCACAATGATTTCTTGGAAAACTCGGCTTCAGCAGTCAGGGACATCCCCTTACTTGAATATTACTTACTTACTGTTTTCAAAGAAATACAATTCCCTTTGTCCGAATTTACGTCAAACTAGGCACCTTCAAGGTATAAATATGCCTACACTTGCCCTAGCAAACACACGGTGGTTCGGAGCAGCTCGACTATTTACTTGCCCGACGCAGCTCGCTACAGCAAGTGCCGAAGGAAGCCGACCCTCCAGCTGACGCACTGACAGAGAAGCTGTCCTTTCTCTCGCTGAGAATCCAGCTTCAGTGTTTCCAAGCTTCCCTCGCGGGGTGTTGGAAAATCGAGTCCGGAGACAGAGATACCAGACCTCCGACATTCTAAAACCAAGGTACGGAGCTGATTAGACCCTAAGAGAAATCTTGGCTAGATTCTTGGCAAAGACAAACTAAACCTCTGCTACACCTCACTTACTTCTTCCCTTGTACTAGACTTAGGTTAGGTACATTGGGGTAGGCGTATTTTAGAAGCTCCACTTGAGTACTTTTTAGCCTTTGTTATTTAAGTATGTATTTATCTATGGTCTAGAAACCATACAATGCTTTTACAGTATTATTTTATAATACTCTTCTTACTGTACGCATTATACTTTGCTACCAGTATTGCGATTGTAGCAGTACATTTTACTTGCTTGAGAAAGAAGACTGTTCAATAAACCCCTTTTATAGAAAACGCCCATCTCTCTATTTCTCTGCACCTCTGATGAAACGAAGCATGCTCAATTGACTGAGTAAAATATCTATCTATTGTTTCCACGACTTTGAAGATCAGTTTTATTCTTGGGGAAACAAAGTTGTCATGTTTATGCGGTTGCCAGAAACTAATCCCTTCTTGTTTATTCGAAAAAGTTTCTAGTGACCTCTGAGCTAGCTGGCACTCACAATTAAGTCTAATATATTCGATAGAGACCTAGTAGACATAAGTCCTACGTCAAATCTATAGGATATATTATTCCAGAGCCTATTGGGAATATAGGAACTACACTACATGCCTGTTCTCCTGTCTCATAAAACTAGCCCCTATGAGTTTGATAATCATCTGCAGCTTTCTGAGCTAACCATTTTTGCAGCTCGGATTTTATAGTCAAGATCCTGTGCTGTGTCTCTATAACCTCTTTTCCCTGACCTATATCTTCCGTATGTTGTTCCTCTACTAACATTAATTCTCTTAACAATCTTTCATTTTCCATCTGCCCCTCTTTCCTTAATCGAGCTTTAAAACTGATTGTTTCCCCTCTGCGAGCGGCTCTTAATGCGTTCCAGACTATATTTCGGGAGGCACTGTATCGGTTCATATCAAAATAGTCTTGGGCTCACTTCTTCATATGTTCTAAATAGTTCAGATTTACTGATACCTTCCTATTGAAAGTCCATTTTGCATAGCATATATTAGGGGATTCAGTTTCCAGATGTAAAACCAGTGGGTTATGATCTGATATTGCTTTTGGTAATTTCTCAATCCCCACTTTCTTTATTACTGTCGCCGATATCAAAAAATAATCCAACTTTGTATAATTTTGGTGCGAGCATGAACAATATGTGAATCCTGCCTTGTTTGGTTCTTTGTCCCCCAAACATCTACCAGACCATGCCTGATGATTAATGAGTTCAAAGCATGGTATACTTTGGGCTTTTGCCCAGCATTCGAATTATTACTAACAAGGTCAACTGCGATATTAAAATCTCCACATAATATCATTGGAGTTGGCCATGTCGTCAGTTCAATTTCGAGATTTCAGGATCGTCTTGATTAGACCCATATATTGTGCACAGGGTGATTCCAATTCCGAGCTCCACCACCACCCTTCTCCCAAGGGTGTCTATTATTTTGTGTTTCACACCACCAAGAGACACCTTACCCAATATTGCTACCCCCCTGATGGTAGAGGTCTGAGAAGAGCAGGCCAATATGTCATATCCTTTTATATTTATCACGTTTCTTTTTGCCCAAGGTACGTGGGTTTCCTGTACACAGACCACATCAAAATAGTTTGATCTTACAAACTCCCCCAGCCGTTGCCTCTTTCTTCAATCATTTAAGCCCCCTGCGTTCACAGTGCATATCTTAAGCTACCCCATTCTTCTTTATAAGGTTGTCCCATCCGTTACTACTTTCATTAATCGACTGTTTTATTTGCAGGCCCTTCGACCATTTTTTTAAATCAAATACCGGGTATTCAGATCCTCCCTGTGACCCTGTCTACCACCCCCACCCCCCTACCCAGACCTTCAGCCCTCCCCCTCCCCACCCTACACCCTCCCTTCTGTCGTAACCCCCCACCACCCCTTTGAATCGCTCAGACTTTAGTCTGTGCATAGGATGTTTGCAGCATTAGTGACATGACTGATCCTATTAGAAAATGCTCTTAAAATTACCCCAACTAATCCTATTAATTTACAGGTCTGGTTAAACACATTTATGGCATTGCCCCTTCTCCCTTCCTTTCCTGTTTTGTTCTCCTTTGTCTTTTCTAAGCGATTTTCCTTTTCCTTTTAAACTCTTTTCCCTTCCTTTTCCCTTTTTTTAACTTTCCTTTTGTCCTTACCCCCTTTCCTTTTTCCCTTCCCTTCTTTTTTCTCCTTCCCCCTTCCCTCTCTTTTTGTTTCTTTACCCCTTCCCTGATCGTTGTTACTAATTCTATAGAGATTCCAGGGAGGAAGTGTCTTACCTTCCGGGGGATAGGCTCTAAATCACGTTAAACAAATAAAAATGTATCGCGAGTTTCACTCCTACACCCAACACCCAATCACACAACCACAAACACAACCACAACCACACACACAACCACACCCAACCACACATCTACACACACCCATAACCACACCCGCACCCACAACCGCACCCACACACAACCACAACCACACACAACCACATACCCACAACCACACAGGCATATCAAGACTTGGCTATTTGATCAATAATTCTCAATAGCCACCTTCCTTCTCCTATCTTTCTACTAGCTGAGTCTAGGCGCTGGGAAACCCTTTTTGGGTAGCTGTTGCGCCCTAGAAGTTGAAAAAATAAATAAATAAATAAACACACACACACACACAACCACACAGACAACCACAAACACACAACCACACACACACAACCACACAAACAACCACATATGCAAGCACACACACAATCACACCAAGCATTGGCATAGCCAATAGGTCTCGCATTTGGGACCTTATAACTGTTTAGCCACGCAACAGTTGATGTGGTTGCACCAAGGATATTGTGCTGCATAACTAAATACTTAGAAGGTCCCAAAAGCGAGACCTATTGGCTATGCCAATGCTTGCTTTTTTTTTCATCATATATTTATCTATCCATAGTGTCCAGATATTCCTTTGCTTTTATTACTGATGCGAAATAACGTGTCTGCCCATCATGGATCACTTTGAGCTGGGCTGGATTTATCAAGTACACCTGGATATTTTTCTCCTGGAAAGGTTTTATGAGCTGCCTTAGCCTCCATCCTCTCCACTGTGATGTGGCAGAAATCTGGGTGCACAAAGTACGATATCTCCCCGCTTGTTCTCTTCAGGTCTTGCCTTATCTTGCCTTATCTGATATTGCCTGGCGGAGGAGAAATTTACCAAAGTACACAAGGATCGCAAGTGGCTTGGCTCCTTCCCTTTCTTGTATCCTTGGTTTGAAGGGAGTGCGATGTGCTCTCTGGTCTTCTGTTGCCCGATTCCATTCTGACAACTCGGGGAGCGAGGACTTAAATAGCCCAATTATGTATGTCCTGGTGTCTGACCCCTCTGTGATCAGTAACACCCTGAGATTGTTCCTCCACTGTCTGTTTTCAAACTCCTCAAGTTTCCATTGAATACCTTTAATTTCGGAGCCTTTTGCTTCCACTTGGATTGCAGCGACTGAAGCCTCTGCTTCCGTAGAGCCAATTCTTGCTTCTAGATTGATCACCCTTTCCCCTATGTCCACACAAGATTTGGAGAGCTTCCTAACAATGCCTTGCATTTTTCGGAGAGCAGCCTGCGCTTTTCGGCTGTCTTGGCATGTTTCTTCCCTGTGTGATAGGATATCCTGATGTATTACTTCCAGTGTAGGGGGGACCAAACGAGCCTCTGCGGGGATTGTCCCAGACGAGGAACCGGACAGCTGAGTCGCCGATGAGTAGTCCCATTTTAAGTCCTTTCTTTCTCGTCATTGTGTACTAAGTCCCTGGTTATTGGGTTTTTTCACTGTTATAGGTTGTGCCTTGTCACTATCCTCAGGGTCAGTGTCTAGGTTACTTGCCTCTGATGACGTGCTAAACCCGTCCTCCGACCATTCTGCCCCCTCTGAGACTGAAAAGAAACATTTGCTTGGCTTTTTATCTATTTCTCCACTGATTTTATCCCCTGCTGCCAGGTCTGCTGCCAGATTCAATTCACTTCCCCAAACCACTATGTTGGTTTTATGAGCTACATTTTATGTACTTTGTTGTGCCTCTGGACATTCGGTCATTATCTTAGGGCCGACTTCTAACTGTTCTAATGCCATGACCACTGCGCCATGAGACTCCGGGGAAACCAGAGGTGCCTCCTCCGAATCCACGATTTCACCGATATCCTCAATCTCAGCGGTGGAGGCGCGCACCCCGCTTCCCTCCAACCCTCGCAGGGAGGGGGGTGTCCAGATGCCTACCATTAGCCACAGTCCCTTTCAGCAATGGTGAGTCCGGGATCTCCTTACGGCACACCTCCTGATTTTGTTTGCTGTTCTCTCCGATAGCAGCTCCTGACTGTGTCTCCTTCGGGCGTTGTAGGAGCTCCACCACCGCAGGGCCGGCAGGATGGAGTTTCCCTGCTCCCCCGCCTCTTCCGCTCTTCACCACTTGAGGCTCAGCGCTGGGAGTCTGAGGGTGCACACGTCCGAGGTTTGATCCAGAGATTCATGCTCTGCTGGGTTTTGTCCTCATAGCTTTCGACTTCCCAACAATATAGATGCAGTGGCAATCGCGGCTGCTTCCGGACCCATTTTTCCACGGGTCCAGGACAAACGATGTTCCAGGCGGAACGGATGTTTCGTTGTAGCGCGCTTGAGAATCCGTATCCCGCACTCAATCCTGTCGGCCTCGTCTTTGCAGCAGCGGCTCCGGGATCTTTGCATGAGGAGCCTCTTAGTCTGTAAGCGTCTTGCCGGGTTCCACTGAGCTAAGTAGCCAAGAATCACTAGTGCTGCTGTCGGCCTCCTAAGCGGCCACCATCTTGCTTCCTCGAGCCTATGAATCAAAGACCTATCCCATTAATGATAGATACGACACCATGAGGTAGAACTGTATGTGCTTGCCATTGAGCTGGACCCCAAGAATAAACCGAGTGATCTGGAGGAATTTGCAAAACTGTCCATAAGTCTTACCCTCGGGGAAGTTTAAGTTGGAGTTAAGTATATCGAAAAGACTCAGAAAACGAAAACTTTAAATCCCTTTACCACATACATACCTCAAGGCAGACTGTGTTTCGAGTGCGGGAAGTGATCATTCCTGAAGAGAAATAGGTTTCTTGGGGATTTGGGGGCAGTAATATGCACAGAAGGAAAATAACCTCCTCCTCTAAATAAAACATCATCACCAACGGAAGAACAGTGCAAACACTTGTACATACTAGGTGCAAACAAAGAGTAGTAACATGACACTTCGTTGAGGCATATCTGATTATTAAAGACCTTGGAGGTGCTTGGATAACCGGCATTCGTTGGGACAGAATAAGCTATCTTACAGCTACAATTTCTGAGAAAACAAGAGAGCACATACTTAAAGCCAGAGTGAACATAATGCCCAAATTACTGGTACACTTAAGTTTGGGTACTGATAATAAACAATTCTGTCAACGTTTGGAGTCCACTTTGAAGAAAGTCAGAAATCTGGTAGCAAAAAGCCAGTTTTTCTAATTTAGAAAAATGTGTAATCCTCTCAGAAATAGAAAGACTACAAGGGAGAAGAGAGAAGCTGGGAAACAAAGATGTCCTGCCTTTGCATATGTTACAATTCCATCTGATAAAGTCAGTGACATAGATACAAGATAGGAAGGACAAACGAATTTTAGAGCAGCTTTACATGAGGATCCTAAACTAGTAGAAGCCATATCTACTGCTAGGGAACCCTCTGCAAAAGAAAAGATAGCATCATATTTTTGCTTTCCAAAACCTGTCTTATATATAGTGATACCAGACAATAGACAAAAACACCTTGATACTAAACCTAAACCTTTTAAGTCTCAAATTCTATTTATGGCCCATTAATATTTTGGGGTGGTCAGCTTGGAAGAGACAAAACTGAGAACAAACGATTTATTGGCCTGGAATCTTTATCAACCTCTTCTTGAGAACATAAATATATACTTGTCTTAGTAGACTATCGTGCAACATAACCATATACATCTACTTATCTTAGATATAAGTTATTATAGTAGCTAACTTTGGGCCAGATGTACAAAGTGTAGGAATAACAATGTCCAAATAGCGATTTTATCCATTTATTCCCTGTGAATGAATCTTTTTGTTTCATACGTAGTGGGTCACAAATCGGACTACTTCATGAATATTAAAAGGGTAGGTCAGAGTTTGTGAGCCATTAGGAATGCCTGCCATCACATGGATGGTGGCCTGCTGAGGTCAGCAGATCACCATGTCTGTGATTGCCTTTGAATAAAGGTTTTTTTTGTTGAAATGCAACTCGCTTTCCTTAAAGGAAACCAGAATGTGTTTCAACAATAATAGTTTTTTTTTTTAATCAATTTTTTAAGAGCAGGCAGTGGCCAATGGGTCTACTACCAGCTCTTTAATAATGTTTTTCAACATTCACAAAGGTGAAGGAGTTTCATGGGGACCCCTTCCAATTTGCGAATGCTTTATCACCAACTTTGAGTTGGATGTAAATTATTATGCTTTTCTGACCACACTCCCATCACAAAACCTTGATACATAACATTAGAAATTGCTATTTGGAAGGGATGCATTAAACAAGCCCCTACCAAATAGCTACAAGGGATTTTATTTGTTCACTAAGTACACTTAATTTTGTTTATGTCAGTCATGCGGTCATCACTTAATTAGACCCTTTTGTATCCATAGGATGACTAGTACATTCAAAATGTACTTCAAAAAGTACATTTAATGAATCATAAGGCGAGGAGAATGGTCATGAATAGCTTGTCAACTCGAGACGCTGAAGGATTGCATTGTCGATATCGTATTCCGTGTGATATACCACGACTTCAGCCTGTCAACTATAAATTCCTGAAAAGGTTCATTAACTGCCGCAATACTGATTGAACATCATTGCCATTACGGATCCTGTTGACGAACAAATATTCAAAATTGAAGACCAGTCGCATCTGCGCTCAGTCTTTAAAAGGGGCTTTCTTTGTGAAAAATACTAGTCCTGATGATGGTCTCTTAGATGTGAACAAGGAAGACCGAAACGTCGACAAATACATCATCTCCACAGCATTTGTGCATTGAAAGAAACCTTTTAACATTTCTGAATTGGGTCTTCTTTGACCATGATTGGAGTTGATGACATGTTGTGAATTGATGTGTCAATGTATATATACAGCTATTCATGACCTTTTATTGTATGATTAATTCAAGTTTATCCCCATGATTCAGATCTTTTGATTCTTTCAAATATTATTTTTTCATGATATTACTGATTTGCTGTGTGCTCTTTTCCATTCTCCTCGCCTTATGATTCATTAAATGTACTTTTTGAACTACATTTTGAATGTACTAGTCATCCTATGGATACAAAAGGGTCTAATTAAGTGATGACCGCATGACTGACATAAACAAAATTAAGTGTACTTAGTGAACAAATAAAATCCCTTGTAGCTCTCTCTTTACCTTAAACATTTACCTTGCCCAAGCCTACAAGGGTTTATTGGGTTACCCCGAGTCTACTCATATCCTTCTAAATAGCGACATCTCTACACCCAAACTGCGATTTTGGAGACTTGCAGTTTTGGTTTTTATACATCAGGAAAAGCATTTGTGCCATCTCAAACGGGACGATTTTGCAATTCAGGCTGATTGCGATGGCAAAAATGCTTCATACATAAGGCCTTTAGTCCTGGAAATCATAGCAGAATTAATAATAGTCACATATCCACTTGGAATAACACTGACCTTTCAAATTGTTCAGAGATTTGGTGACGCTACTGAGTCCATCAATGTTGACAGTTAGAAGATTCCTGTCAGACTCCATTTGGCAGGGGTATGAGGAAAACAGCGCCAACTAGGCCTTAGCCATAGCGGCTGGGATCATTTGCCTCTAATGCGCCTGGATCTCGCTTATTAAGGCTCTGCTAAACTGGACCAAGTACAGCACTAGACTATCAGTTATAGCAATGGCACCTGTCACAGGCTTCTCAGGAAGTGTGAGGATACTCAGTCTCAGAACTCAACAATTACCCAGCAGAGTCAAACTTTATTTGTCCAATCCCATGTTTTACTTTTGTAAAGAAAAGCCTTAATCTACACACTTAAAACATAATACACATGAAAACAGGAAATAGGTACAAATAACACTCTGGTGCTCGGACTACTGCATCTTGAATAATGCCTCACTTCTCCCCCTCTCCTGGATGCCCCACCTTTGATAATTCTAGGAGGTTCTCCCGCTGGGGACTAGAGTATCTCTTGGGCATGCATCAAGGTTCTGGTGTAGATTACCCTTTTGTTCAGTAAGTCACGCTCAGTTAATAAGAAAAGTCCCTTTTCAGCACCGTCTCACCACAGTTTGGACATCACAGTCTGTTCATAGAGCCAGCGAGGACATAAAGCACACGTCTCCTTTCGCTCCCACGTCTGGGAGAAGACACGCTTACTAGTGTCGGCATAATCCCCTTTGGGTATGATTCTTGACTGAGGAGCCACAATCCACGTCAGGCACAGTTCTTGTCCGCAGAGGCAATGACTGTTGTTCACAATCTTGCCTGGAACCCCTAAAATGCAAAGACTGTACCCATGGTCCTCGAGGCACGCAGATCAGCTTCCATAGTCCTCGTTCTTCAAGCTTACTGACAAACCACTGAGATCAAGCTGCTTCTGGTGCTCCTTGGATAGTCACAAATTCTGCAGAGGTGGGCAGGCTCCCTCCCTTTTTCAGCAGGCAGGTTAACGTCTAGGAACTTCAGATAAAATAAACAGCTTTTTCAAGAAAGCAAGACTTCAGGTGATATCCCTTCTCCTCTGGGAAACTGGCTGTTAGACACATAGTAGCTCTGGTTGCACAGTAGTAATCTGCGCACTCTGTGGAGGACTCCCTTCCTTGGTCAAAGAGAACTTGGAATTAGAACAAGTGGGTCAGTGGCTTCCACTTTTATACAGTCAAAGCTGGCAGGCGATGTGGATTCTCTGTCTGCTTTCAGACCCAGTTTGCGGTTGCTTTTCTTTCAAGTGTACTCTCTGGCTGTTTTTGGACATAGCCGTTTTGTGTTGTGATGCTACTCACAGCAAGGTAGTGTTGTATGGCGTTTTAGGATCCGAGCAAAATTTCCTGATTCATGCCCTTATATAGGTACAATGAAAAATTTCCTTACTTTCCTTTACTTATTACTTGGAATGTGCGGGGTCTGGGAGCGGTGCAGAAACGTCACAGGGTCCATTCCTTTCTCCTCAGACAGCAGACACAAATAGCTTTTCTACAAGAATCGCATCTCACGACATCGGAAGTGCACAAGCTGAGAAAAAAGTGGAGGGGCACTATTTACTCCACATCATACTCTGCTTTCTCTAGAGGGGCGACTATCTGGGTTCGCCACGGGACACCCTTCGAAGAACTGGAAAGGAGGACGGACGATCAGGGCAGGTATATACTAGTTAAGGGCACCCTCGATGGCATACTGATAATCCTGGGCAGTATATACTCCTCGAATTATGAACAAGACAAATTCCTTCACAAGGTGGGGATGGCACTATCAGACTGGGCTGACATTCCCTGGATACTCGGGGGGACTGGAATGCTGTGTTGGATCTGGACTTAGACAGGTCGCACCCCCCCCCCTCCAGGCGTCGGTGCCACAAAGCTGACTGACACATTTGTTACATGGGCGGACGGATGGGGACTGACTGATTGCTGGCGTACACTGCACCCCTCCTATAAAGAATACTCCTTTTATTCCCCGGTGCACGATTTACACACCCACATAGACTGCTTCCTATGTTCCCGCACTCTGGTTACGTCAGTTGGCCCCTCGGAGTATCTGGCAAAAACTTTTTCGGAGCATAGGCCCCTAGCGTTCACTCTCCACTGGGGAAGAGTGCCGACCCCGGAACCAACCTGGAGACTTAACCCACAGCTCCTAGAAGACGGACCATTTCGGGCGACACTGTCGGGCGCCCTAACACACTACTTGGAGGACAACTGGCACTCCGCTTCCTCTAATCTGGTGGTATGGGACGCGATGAAAGTGGTGGTGCGGGGGGTAGTGATAAGTCAACTAGTGGGGGCCAGAAAAGAAATTCACAAGAAATTGGGCGAGGTGTAGGGACGACTAAAGGGGCTTGAGCGAGAGGCGAGTGTAGATCCAGAGAGAAAGAAGGACCTACAAGAAGCATACATTGACCACACAGAAACGTTAGAATCCTTGCGCAATGTCGATTTTAAGGCATATCTGCGGAGACAACACACTGAAGCTGACCGTTCTGGGGCCCTCCTGGCGCGTTTGGTGCGGGATAGGCCGGACCCACCAACAATTACACAAATACGTAACCCGGCGGGCACCCTAGTACAGACTCAATCCGCCATTAACCGGGCATTCCACGACCACCTGAAGGCACTTTACGCTCCTACAGGCCTAGACGACTCTGTGCAGATAGCTGAGTTTATGCGCGTTCTCCCCTTCCCGACCTTAGCAGCAGACATACAGAAAGTGATTGAGGGACCTATCACACAACATGAGATATGAGCCGCGATGAAACACTTAAATAGAAATAAGTCGCCGGGTATGGATGGGCTCCCGGTGGAGTTTTACTCGGCTTATGCTGAGATTCTGGTGCCGGTACTGGAAAAGACTTACAGAACGGCATTTGAGGAAGGAAATTTGCCGAAGTCAACCAATAAAGCCCTGGTAATCTCCATACCTAAGCCAGAAAGGGATGTCTTAGAATTAACGAACTATAGACCTCTATCCATGTTGTCTAGAGAATATAAAATATTGAGTAAAGCTATTGCCCTACGGATCCAACCTCACCTGCCCGCTCTTATACACCGAGACCAGTGCGGATTCCTCCCAGGGCGTAACACCTCCCTGAATACGAGACGCCTGCACGCATTGATGGCTGCCTCACCAACGGAACTGAACCGAGCTGGGTGTATCGCACTGGACCTGAAACAGGCTTTTGACTCCCTTTCCTGGCCCTTCATGTTCGAAGCTTTGAAACGCTTTGGTTTCCCTGCTTCTTTATTGCAATGGATTAGGTTGCTATACACTGACCCCACCGCCCGGGCACGAATGGGGCGACATGTCATCATGGACATCGGACCTGTCCAACTACAGACCAATATCCCTACTCCCTGGCATTAGCAAAGTCACTGAGAAACTGGTAAACATCCAACTATCCCAGTTCCTTGAAATGAATAACCTGCTCCGACTATCCCAAACCGGATTTCGCCCAGGCCATGGAACGGACACTGCACTCCTCGCAGTCATTGAAGAGGCAAGGGGCTTACTGGATTCAGGAGGATCAGTGGCAGTGATCCTCCTGGATCTAAGTGCAGCCTTTGACACGGTCAACCACCGTGTCCTTCTGCATAGACTGGCGAATGCAGGACTTACCGGGACAGCAATCAAATGGATCGAATCCTTTCTTACAGGACGCACTTTTCAAGTGTGGGACGATAACCATCACTCATCCACCCTCCCACTCACCAGCGGCGTCCCCCAGGGCTCTTCCCTGAGCCCGACGCTTTTTAATGTCTATATGGCCCCCCTCGAGGACGTGGTCACACCATTCAACATAAAAATGGTGAGTTACGCTGACGACACCCAACTAGTCGTTTCCTTGTCCCAGTTGATTGACCATCCTGAAAATCTGACTAACTGCCTCATAGGTATCCACAACTGGATGAATGACTCATCACTAAAATTGAATGGGACAAAGACAGAAGTAATGCTACTTGGCAAGCAATGGACAACTATCCCTCCGACACTATGGCCCGATGTGTTCGGAGAAATTCCCCCCCCAAAACGTGAAATCAAGACACTCGGGGTGTGGCTTGAGCCACAGCTCACGATGAAAACCCAAGCAATCAAAACTTCGGGCACATGCTTTGGGCTCATGCGTACGACCCGTAAAATCCTGCCCTTACTCCCACCTATGTCCAGGAAGCTCCTTATCCAGGGACTAGTGCTGTCCCGTCTGGACTACAGCAACCTGGTCTACTTGGGAGCCCCTGAGTCTACTATCACGAAACTCCAGCGGACACAGAACGCGGCAGCACGCATGATTACGAACACTCCCGCCAGAACGTCCGCCAAGCCAGCCCTCAAAGCCCTGCATTGGCTCCCCGTGCGCCAAAGGGTGCACTTTAAAGCAATGTGTACTACACACAAGCTTTACAACGGATCTGGTCCAGCGATCCTCAGTAAAATGATCACACCTTACACAGCAACCAGATCACTACGATCTCAAAATGAGAATTTAGTCAGCACCCCCAGATTCAAAAGAACCCGCACAGGAGGTCGACAATTCTCCGTTCAAGCGGCTAAGGGCTGGAACGCACTCCCTCGCGCCCTCAGACTAGAATCCAACTACTTTGCCTTTCGCAAAAAACTAAAGACCCATCTGTTTCCTAAATAACACCCTTTGGTCGCCTTCCCTCCTCTCTCCCCCTCATTAGGATTTCAAGTTTCATAGCGCGGGGATGCCTTGGGTCACCAGGCGCTTTAGAAATCGCTAAAATAAAATAAATAAATAAATGTCTTGGCGGAATACCCAGTGCATAGGGGTACCCGGCAGGGCTGCCCCCTGTCCCCAATGCTGTTTGTTCTGGCGCTTGAGCCCCTAGCCATTGCCCTCCGCATGCGCACCGAAAAGTTGGGTATTCCAGTGGCAGGGACAACTCACTTACTATCCGTCTATGCGGATGACATGTTGCTTTACCTATGGGATCTGGAAGCGAACCATACACAATTGTATGACACATTCCACAGGTTCGGAAGAATGTCAGGATTGGCCATAAACCCAGATAAATCGGTCGGCTTTTATTTTTGGGCTGCACCTCACCCTCCTTCCATATCCTTCGGGGCCTATCGGATCTCGGTGGCGCAATCCACCTTTAAATACCTGGGGATTCGAATATATAGGACAATGGAGGACCAGATAGATGGTAACATCTCCAGGGCCATTACCGGACTTCGCAGCAGCATTGGGTTCTGGACCTCATTACCTCTGTCTGTCATTGGTTGCGTTGCGATAGCCAAGATGGTCATGCTTCCTCGCCTGCTGTATTTTTTTGTTAACCAGCCAGTATGTCTCCCACAACAGGTCTTTAACACAATAGACACCCTGCTGATCATTCTCATATGGGGGACGGGCAGACGGCGGATAAGTCTCCGTAAACTCCAGCTTGGTACCAGACTGGGAGGCCTGGGAGTCCCAGACTTCCAAGGTTATTATTACGCAAGTCAGCTCCAGGGGTTGTCATTCTGGCTAGCAGGTAGAAACCTCCACGAGATTGGCCTCGCGACGGACCGATTAGATCGGGGAGAATTACATAGTCTACTGTTGCCAAAAAGTAAGGTACCACAGACGTGTCACCCATTACTTCGCACGGCCCTCACTTGCTGGAAGAAGGCGCTAGCGTACACTGCGTCAGCAACACCCTATGCAGGGAACATCCCCTTATTGGGTATCCCAACACCACAGGGAAGACTCACGAGGCAGACACTGCACCATTGGACGGAGAGTGGGGTAGCGAAGATAGGGAGTTTTTTCGAAGATGACACACTTCTGGATCATGACACCTTTGTACAAGTTACGGGGACCTCTGACAGACAGTACTTGTTGCATGCCACTGTGTCCCACTATATTCGGACGACATGGGCGCCACAACGAACTCAACCACCTAGACACAAGCTCGTACACCTGATATACTATATGGGGACGGGAGGTCACTTGGTGCGTTGGTTATATACCGGGATTAGAGCACATGCAGCGAGGTCCCTCACCACATTACGGGACACTTGGGCACAGGATAGTGGGGAGGAAATACCTGAGAATATGTGGCGAATTGTACTCGAACACGCTAAGAGAGTCTCACGGAATGTAAAATTTAAATCTATTCAGTCTATGGTTCTTCATAGGGCGTACCTAACCCCGGAGAGGATCCATAGGATGTTTCCAGACTCTCCCCACTGCTGCCCTAGGTGTAGAGCAGACGAGGCGGGCTTCCTCCATATGCTTTGGGCATGCCCACCACTGAGGAGATATTGGGGGAAGGTATGTCAGACACTGAGAGAGGTAACACACATGTGGATACAGGAGACAGCCGTGTATTGCCTAATGGGAGCTCGCCACCGCCCTAAAACACTGAAAGTCAAACTGAGATTTATAGATCAAGCACTTCTCTTGGCCATCAGAGTAATCACCATGAGATGGAAATCCCCCAGGGCGCCCTGTGCGGAGACATGGAGGAGAGATGTTGTAAAATGGGGCCAGATAGAGAGCGTCACCCTTAAGAGAGAGGAGGACACTGGGAGACGGAACAATCCCATAGCTATGGAGTGGGAGGTCATGCTACTGGAATTAGATAGACGGGACCTGGCACTATCCCAGGGAGATAGACCACAGGCCACACACTGAGTAGAGAGGTCTGAAGACACTCATACCAAGGCCAGATTTGGAGTTTAGGTTTCTGTAGGAACATAGTAAGGATGTAGTCGGTACTGTAGACCGGAGAATCACACCAATTAGAGACTCTTGCGCCCAGGAGGTTGGGGGCGGGATGGTTGGGGGGGAGGGGTCTTCTTCTTCAGACACATGTAAGGATTTAGAAGTTCTCTGTAAACTTTCCCGAGGATAGGTGTGCAACGTCACACGCCGAGGGGCCATTTTGCAAATATAGAAGTTACGTGGATTTGTACCTATTGAAGGGGATTACTGCTGTATGATCTACTGGTGGGGTGAAAATAGAAAACCGTGAATGTTAGACATGCGATGTTTATAGGTGTGTTTTACCTTGTACGTGCATTCACGAATAAAGAATTTAATAAATAAATAAATGAAAGGTGTGTGCATCCCAGGCCATGAAGTCCTGCTCAACCGAAGCCTACGAAACCTACCCACTTCAGAAAAAAAATCTGTAAAATTCATAAAGATCAAGTGAGGGAATTTGATTGGGGTTCCTCTCACTTTCAGCATAAGACTTCAAGGGACGCATTCTACCACATGGAAGTTTTTCTACTGCGATTTTCACCTTCACTGCTATAAGACAATGTTTTATTAAATACCCGGCATACCAATAATAAATACATTTTACAATTCATTCTGTACTGTATAGTATAAAATATAAAATCCTGCGTATACATAAGACCAGTAGTTTAATTAAACAGTTAATATGATTAATAAAAGATAAAACATGGGGAGAAATCATAGGGGGGCTTCCTTCAATCAGATACAATTACACTAGGCTTTCTCTGACTACCATAATTCACCTTTTACCCTAGAGATTTATCATATCGTATATGGGCAGTAACCTAACCCACTCCCTTACTCTCAATAGTCGGAGGGCGTTGCGCATTATCTCTCCATCTCTTAATGGGGCCCAAATTCTCGTGCCCAACTACCTCATCTTCCTACCTCTCCTTATATAAAGGGAGGATTCCAAGTTATATATCCCTAAGAGGCGTGCAAGCCACATTTGAAAAGTGGGGGGAATTGGGTCCTTCCATCCTGCTGCTAGGAGTATCCTGAGAACTGCTACACATATAAAAACAAGGGATTCATCTTCCTTACTGAGGCTACTATCATACCCCATTAACATTAGGGTAGGGGATAGGTCGATCTTAAATCCTAGCAGCCCCTCCTAGAAGATCACAATCTCTCTCTGAATTACACTTAGTTTTTCACATTGATAGAACATGTGTATTAAATCAGCTGGCCCTTCAACACACCTCGGACATTTGTCATCTTCTCTCTTACCCCAATCATACAATTTAGCTGGAGTAAAATAAAGATTAAATAGGGTTTTATAATGTTGGGCTTTCTAGTTAGTCAAACGGAATAGCTTTTCTGCTAAATGCAGCGCTTTATACATATCTACATCAGTATCATTTAATTTAGTTACCCAGGTAGCTTCACATTTTTCCATGTCATCTTGTGAATTCAGGAGCAAAGTACTGTATATCATCTTTATTTTGCTCCCACGCCCTACTAAATACTCAATAAGATTAATTTTACCCCCCGGAGAAATCCGTGGCCTAAAATCTGATAGATTTTTCTGGATTTGTATAAATTTGAAGCCTTGATTTGCAAGGAGCCCAAATTTCTGCTGTATGCCGCTAAATCCCAACATTTGATTTGATCTCCTTCCTATATATCACCAATTTTTCTTATACCTTGTTGATCCCAGATCCTCCCCATCCTATCATACAATAATTGCGGCAGTACAGTTGTTTTCCAAAGAGGGGTATAATAGTTTATTTTGGGATTGCCAAAGTTTTTTGTACTTCCTTCCAAACCTCCCATGCGTTTACCATTAACTTTTACAGTATTTTCTTGCAATATCCCCTGTCTGTTTTACGGAGTAAAAGCCCTATGGCCTCTCTGCCTAACATTAGCGTGAATATTGTTGGGAGGGTGTGATTACTTGCTGCTATAATCATTTGGTTCCTTTCTGGGTCAAGTAGTATTGCCTTCTGACTCAATGGACAGGACCACTGATAAAATCTAACATTCGGGATTGCAGGCCCTCCCCTTACCTACGAGAGAGATAGATATTTTATGGCACGTCTAATTTTCCCGTATTTCTCGTATAGATTCCTTACCGCTCCACCCATCCTCCCCGTGATTACTAGGGTTGAGGTTATCCCCTTTTTAGGGCCCTAGTTTTATGCACCAATGGTCAGTATCTTACATGGCTCTGCGGTTCGGCACGGAAAGTCGTGTACAGAACTGACGTAAGCATGCATGGGTGGCGCCTGGGTGGTCTCTGTGACGTCATTCCGGTGCTTGCGATGCCAGTGACGGACGTGGAGCTGCACGACGCCACCTGCCGACGCGCAGGGGTTCTGCTGGGCGGAGGGGCTTTCCGGATCCAGTCTGGCGCCTGGGGAGTATTCTAGGGTAAGGAATCTATCACTAACTAATGTCTCTTACAGATATATCGTTACACAAGTAGTAACTTCTGCTTTACTGACTGTTACTGTTCCCAGACACATGAGTTACTTAATAAATTCACATAATGTGCATCAAATACTTCAAGCACTAAGGAAATTTAACACAAAACAGCGACTCACACGGAAATCAAACCTCTTCAAGCCTAAAGACAAAATGTGTAAAAACAATGCCATGACTCCAATTGAATACCAGCATGAGAGACAAAAAACAAGCTTCCTGCAAATTTTCTCATTACTTACGAACTGCCAGGAGCAAATCCACGAGGCAACAACGCCGCACATCACCCATCCGCCCAAACAGTATCAAGAGGTAAACAATCTGCTTAAATAGCCCAGGCCTTAATTAGATAGTGAACCTGAGCAAATCCCGGTGAATGTGATAGGGAATTGAAGGATGAGTAGTGCAACAGCTGTTGAAACTGCAGCAAGCAAAAGAATTGCGAAGGTGTAGCAGTAGTCATGAACAGGAGCCAGATGGACCAATCCTTTAAACGGATCACCCATGGACGAGTATTAAGACCTACTACTTTGTACAAAACTAAAGAAAACATTATTCAATTGTTTTTTAACTAAAACCCAGTGTCACTGATTTGAACAAGCAGGCCCAACATAGCAATACACCATAAAGGATGGGGAATACTGAATGAAGCACTGAGTTTGAATAACTGAACAAATTCAAAAGTGGCCCATCCTCATGCCGCGATTAGCAGGAGAAATGTCAAACCAATTGGCTGGCACTACCATTCAACAATAAAACACTCAGAACGCCAAAAAGTCTGTGAAAGCCAAAAATAGAAAACCTATGGCGAGCATCATTAATCCAGTATTGAGCAGCATTCCATGTCTGCTTAACTGAGAATTTATCTAAACCCAAAGAAGACTGAATTAGTCTACGCAAGAGTAAAAGCAAAGCTAAGCCTCTGAATCGCAAAGGAGCCAAAGTTAGAGCCCCTTTTTATTGTTTACCGCACATATGGTACAAACCTCAAAAGGCTACAATAAGAATTATTGAAAAATGGTAAGCATTCAATTTACGCAGAACAGAGTATATCAAACATTGTACATGAGCCCACAGGTACCAAAAACCTTGTTTTACATATAGCGTTGCACGCTAGCAACATACACACACTATTGAATGTACACCCACTTGTGCCACACGCCCAAAACTAGCACCACTTACAAATATTTATTATGTGTCAATACAGGTGTTAATTTTACACTCATCCCTGACACATAACAAAATTGCATGTGAGAGCAATGTTAAAAAACACGATCTGAAAGCAAATGTTAGCACACGAACGATAGGGAAACAAGTGACATAAAAGCCTACCTTACATTAGGGCGACAACTGCGTTGCTGAGCGTCGTAGTGTAGTAGCTGCAGCACAGGAAGGACCTGAACAAAGGGGTTCAAGACAAAAATGGAAGTGGGAAACTGAAACATTTTATTATTCACCTCTTTTTCTTCCATACCGCCAACTTAACTTTGGCGGTTCCCCCGCCACAGTAGCCTCCACATAAAGGCACATCGTAATCAGGATGGTGTGAATTTTCGTTGGACTCCCTCCGACAGCCGCTTCTGTCTATGATGCTGTTAACGCAGAGCAAGATTCTGGCAGAGGCAGCAGGACTCGGACTGGCATCCCTCATATACCCACATACATCTAAATACAGCAAGTAGACTGCCATCTCGATGGGCGGGAAGATAGTCAAAAAAGTGACGGTGGGACCTGACCCGCCAACATCGAAATCAGACCCGTAGGATAGCAGGATCTGCCATAGACTTTTTTAGTAGATCAAGCAATTCTATGCAATCTGTTCCATTAAAGCTGGGCTTACTTATGAAATTCTATATACTGTTTGCTATTCTGATTCAAGCATAACTTAGAAATATCCAGTGCTGGACAATAACTTGGGTAATATAGAGGAGAGGATGTGGCTAACGGCTAGAGCGGTCGACCTCGGACCTGGGGAACCGGATTTGAGTTTGAGTTTATCTGTAACGAAACTGGTGCTCATGTAAAGCGCTCTGATACCCGATGCCTCGGGTCTAGTTAGCGCTATATAAAACAAATTTTTTTTAAAAAAAATTGATTTCATAGTTGACTCATCGATCATGAATGGGATAGATCGGAACAAATACAAGATTTTGGGTAGCATAGTAATTTTTAATACGTTGCCCCTACCCGATTATTGAGAGATGCATACCATCTATCCTTTTTAGATCCGCTGAGATTGATTGCACCAGAGGGTCAAAATTAACCTTTATTATTTTATCAATTGCTGGGCTAATTCTGACTCCTAAATGAAATGCGCATTCTATACATCTGAAATCATTCATTTTGATATTATCCGTACAGACTATCTGGGTCTTGCTTTCATTTAAAAGATAACCAGACCTCTGTCCCAATTCCCTGGCTATCTCAGTGATTGCACTGATAGCTCTAGCTGGATCCGAAGTTAGTATAGCCAGGTCATCTGCATATGCCACCAACTTGCGCTCAAAGCCATTGATGACTATAGGCTTGATGTCTTGACACCTCAGTAATCTTGCTATCAGTGGATCAATATATAGGGCGAACAATATTGGTGAGCAGGGACAGCCATGCCTTGTCCCTCTAGAAATAAAGATATTATCAGGGCTGTCCCCCATTAATTGAATTTTGGCCTTTGAATCCGAATACATTGCCCTGATGGCCTTTGATATTCCTGGGCCAAACCCCTTTCGTTCCAATATCACCCACAAATACGTCCACTTTACTTGGTCAAAGGCTTTTTCTGTGTCGAGAAGGATCATGGCCATTTGGTCCTCCGTGGCAGCCTGTACATCAAAGAGTGTAATAGTCCGCTTTATATGATCAGTTGTTCCGCGCCCTGGGACAAACCCATGCTGCCATGGGGAGACCAAACCGCCAATGACCCTTCCCAACCTTTTCGCAAGCACCTTAGAGTATACTTTAGTATCTGCATTGATGAGGGATATTGGACGATACGATGCTGGGTTAGCCTTTGGTTTTCCTTTTTTATGGAATACTACTATATTAGTTTCTTTCCAGAATTCTGGGATCTTACCACTATGTAATATACTGTTAAATAAATCTAACATAATAGGGGCGATCACACTCTGGAAACATGTATAAGCTTCCAGGGGAATGCTATCGGGTCACTGCCTTTCCAGGGGATAGTTCTTGAAGGGCCTCATTTACTTCCTCTATCGAGAATTCTTTTTCTAGTTCTTCTTTTGTCTGACTGTCTAACTGAGGGCCTACACCCACAACCTCCATACTAGGGACTTCTGTAACAGTCTCTTCTTTATACAGCTTTTGGTAATAATCCCTAAATACCCTAAGGATGTCTTTTGACTCTGTATATACCAAATCCTCTTCCCGTATATCTGTAATTATATTTTTGGTGCTTTCCTGTCTAATTCGTAACGCTAAAAGTTTGTCTGCCTGTTTTGTAGCATTTTAGAATCCAAGCGTAATTTACCGTTTCATGCCCTTATATAGGCATAGAAATCATACCCATATTTAGACACAACCCATCTAGTCCAAATACAGGCATGGCTACTTCCACTAGTTCCAAAAAGCCACAATGATTTCTTGGAAAACTCGGCTTCAGCAGTCAGGGACATCCCCTTACTTGAATATTACTTACTTACTGTTTTCAAAGAAATACAATTCCCTTAGTCCGAATTTACGTCAAACTAGGCACCTTCAAGGTATAAATATGCCTACACTTGCCCTAGCAAACACACGGTGGTTCGGAGCAGCTCGACTATTTACTTGCCCGACGCAGCTCGCTACAGCAAGTGCCGAAGGAAGCCGACCCTCCAGCTGACGCACTGACAGAGAAGCTGTCCTTTCTCTCGCTGAGAATCCAGCTTCAGTGTTTCCAAGCTTCCCTCGCGGGGTGTTGGAAAATCGAGTCCGGAGACAGAGATACCAGACCTCCGACATTCTAAAACCAAGGTACGGAGCTGATTAGACCCTGAGAGAAATCTTGGCTAGATTCTTGGCAAAGACAAACTAAACCTATGCTACACCTCACTTACTTCTTCCCTTGTACTAGACTTAGGTTAGGTACATTGGGGTAGGCGTATTTTAGAAGCTCCACTTGAGTACTTTTTAGCCTTTGTTATTTAAGTATGTATTTATCTATGGTCTAGAAACCATACAATGCTTTTACAGTATTATTTTATAATACTCTTCTTACTGTACGCATTATACTTTGCTACCAGTATTACGATTGTAGCAGTACATTTTACTTGCTTGAGAAAGAAGACTGTTCAATAAACCCCTTTTATAGAAAACGCCCATCTCTCTATTTCTCTGCACCTCTGATGAAACGAAGCATGTTCAATTGACTGAGTAAAATATCTATCTATTGTTTCCACGACTTTGAAGATCAGTTTTATTCTTGGGGAAACAAAGTTGTCATGTTTATGCGGTTGCCAGAAACTAATCCCTTCTTGTTTATTCGAGAAAGTTTCTAGTGACCTCTGAGCTAGCTGGCACTCACAATTAAGTCTAATATATTCGATAGAGACCTAGTAGACATAAGTCCTACGTCAAATCTATAGGATATATTATTCCAGAGCCTATTGGGAATATAGGAACTACACTACATGCCTGTTCTCCTGTCTCATAAAACTAGCCCCTATGAGTTTGATAATCATCTGCAGCTTTCTGAGCTAACCATTTTTGCAGCTCGGATTTTATAGTCAAGATCCTGTGCTGTGTCTCTATAACCTCTTTTCCCTGACCTATATCTTCCGTATGTTGTTCCTCTACTAACATTAATTCTCTTAACAATCTTTCATTTTCCATCTGCCCCTCTTTCCTTAATCGAGCTTTAAAACTGATTGTTTCCCCTCTGCGAGCGGCTCTTAATGCGTTCCAGACTATATTTCGGGAGGCACTGTATCGGTTCATTTCAAAATAGTCTTGGGCTCACTTCTTCATATGTTCTAAATAGTTCAGATTTACTGATACCTTCCTATTGAAAGTCCATTTTGCATAGCATATATTAGGGGATTCAGTTTCCAGATGTAAAACCAGTGGGTTATGATCTGATATTGCTTTTGGTAATTTCTCAATCCCCACTTTCTTTATTACTGTCGCCGATATCAAAAAATAATCCAACTTTGTATAATTTTGGTGCGAGCATGAAAAATATGTGAATCCTGCCTTGTTTGGTTCTTTGTCCCCCAAACATCTACCAGACCATGCCTGATGATTAATGAGTTCAAAGCATGGTATACTTTGGGCTTTTGCCCAGCATTCGAATTATTACTAACAAGGTCAACTGCGATATTAAAATCTCCACATAATATCATTGGAGTTGGCCATGTCGTCAGTTCAATTTCGAGATTTCAGGATCGTCTTGATTAGACCCATATATTGTGCACAGGGTGATTCCAATTCCGAGCTCCACCACCACCCTTCTCCCAAGGGTGTCTATTATTTTGTGTTTCACACCACCAAGAGACACCTTACCCAATATTGCTACCCCCCTGATGGTAGAGGTCTGAGAAGAGCAGGCCAATATGTCATATCCTTTTATATTTATCACGTTTCTTTTTGCCCAAGGTACGTGGGTTTCCTGTACACAGACCACATCAAAATAGTTTGATCTTACAAACTCCCCCAGCCGTTGCCTCTTTCTTCAATCATTTAAGCCCCCTGCGTTCACAGTGCATATCTTAAGCTACCCCATTCTTCTTTATAAGGTTGTCCCATCCGTTACTACTTTCATTAATCGACTGTTTTATTTGCAGGCCCTTCGACCATTTTTTTTAAATCAAATACCGGGTATTCAGATCCTCCCTGTGACCCTGTCTACCACCCCCACCCCCCTACCCAGACCTTCAGCCCTCCCCCTCCCCACCCTACACCCTCCCTTCTGTCGTAACCCCCCACCACCCCTTTGAATCGCTCAGACTTTAGTCTGTGCATAGGATGTTTGCAGCATTAGTGACATGACTGATCCTATTAGAAAATGCTCTTAAAATTACCCCAACTAATCCTATTAATTTACAGGTCTGGTTAAACACATTTATGGCATTGCCCCTTCTCCCTTCCTTTCCTGTTTTGTTCTCCTTTGTCTTTTCTAAGCGATTTTCCTTTTCCTTTTAAACTCTTTTCCCTTCCTTTTCCCTTTTTTTAACTTTCCTTTTGTCCTTACCCCCTTTCCTTTTTCCCTTCCCTTCTTTTTTCTCCTTCCCCCTTCCCTCTCTTTTTGTTTCTTTACCCCTTCCCTGATCGTTGTTACTAATTCTATAGAGATTCCAGGGAGGAAGTGTCTTACCTTCCGGGGGATAGGCTCTAAATCACGTTAAACAAATAAAAATGTATCGCGAGTTTCACTCCTACACCCAACACCCAATCACACAACCACAAACACAACCACAACCACACACACAACCACACCCAACCACACATCTACACACACCCATAACCACACCCGCACCCACAACCGCACCCACACACAACCACAACCACACACAACCACATACCCACAACCACACAGGCATATCAAGACTTGGCTATTTGATCAATAATTCTCAATAGCCACCTTCCTTCTCCTATCTTTCTACTAGCTGAGTCTAGGCGCTGGGAAACCCTTTTTGGGTAGCTGTTGCGCCCTAGAAGTTGAAAAAATAAATAAATAAATAAACACACACACACACACAACCACACAGACAACCACAAACACACAACCACACACACACAACCACACAAACAACCACATATGCAAGCACACACACAATCACACCAAGCATTGGCATAGCCAATAGGTCTCGCATTTGGGACCTTATAACTGTTTAGCCACGCAACAGTTGATGTGGTTGCACCAAGGATATTGTGCTGCATAACTAAATACTTAGAAGGTCCCAAAAGCGAGACCTATTGGCTATGCCAATGCTTGCTTTTTTTTTCATCATATATTTATCTATCCATAGTGTCCAGATATTCCTTTGCTTTTATTACTGATGCGAAATAACGTGTCTGCCCATCATGGATCACTTTGAGCTGGGCTGGATTTATCAAGTACACCTGGATATTTTTCTCCTGGAAAGGTTTTATGAGCTGCCTTAGCCTCCATCCTCTCCACTGTGATGTGGCAGAAATCTGGGTGCACAAAGTACGATATCTCCCCGCTTGTTCTCTTCAGGTCTTGCCTTATCTTGCCTTATCTGATATTGCCTGGCGGAGGAGAAATTTACCAAAGTACACAAGGATCGCAAGTGGCTTGGCTCCTTCCCTTTCTTGTATCCTTGGTTTGAAGGGAGTGCGATGTGCTCTCTGGTCTTCTGTTGCCCGATTCCATTCTGACAACTCGGGGAGCGAGGACTTAAATAGCCCAATTATGTATGTCCTGGTGTCTGACCCCTCTGTGATCAGTAACACCCTGAGATTGTTCCTCCACTGTCTGTTTTCAAACTCCTCAAGTTTCCATTGAATACCTTTAATTTCGGAGCCTTTTGCTTCCACTTGGATTGCAGCGACTGAAGCCTCTGCTTCCGTAGAGCCAATTCTTGCTTCTAGATTGATCACCCTTTCCCCTATGTCCACACAAGATTTGGAGAGCTTCCTAACAATGCCTTGCATTTTTCGGAGAGCAGCCTGCGCTTTTCGGCTGTCTTGGCATGTTTCTTCCCTGTGTGATAGGATATCCTGATGTATTACTTCCAGTGTAGGGGGGACCAAACGAGCCTCTGCGGGGATTGTCCCAGACGAGGAACCGGACAGCTGAGTCGCCGATGAGTAGTCCCATTTTAAGTCCTTTCTTTCTCGTCATTGTGTACTAAGTCCCTGGTTATTGGGTTTTTTCACTGTTATAGGTTGTGCCTTGTCACTATCCTCAGGGTCAGTGTCTAGGTTACTTGCCTCTGATGACGTGCTAAACCCGTCCTCCGACCATTCTGCCCCCTCTGAGACTGAAAAGAAACATTTGCTTGGCTTTTTATCTATTTCTCCACTGATTTTATCCCCTGCTGCCAGGTCTGCTGCCAGATTCAATTCACTTCCCCAAACCACTATGTTGGTTTTATGAGCTACATTTTATGTACTTTGTTGTGCCTCTGGACATTCGGTCATTATCTTAGGGCCGACTTCTAACTGTTCTAATGCCATGACCACTGCGCCATGAGACTCCGGGGAAACCAGAGGTGCCTCCTCCGAATCCACGATTTCACCGATATCCTCAATCTCAGCGGTGGAGGCGCGCACCCCGCTTCCCTCCAACCCTCGCAGGGAGGGGGGTGTCCAGATGCCTACCATTAGCCACAGTCCCTTTCAGCAATGGTGAGTCCGGGATCTCCTTACGGCACACCTCCTGATTTTGTTTGCTGTTCTCTCCGATAGCAGCTCCTGACTGTGTCTCCTTCGGGCGTTGTAGGAGCTCCACCACCGCAGGGCCGGCAGGATGGAGTTTCCCTGCTCCCCCGCCTCTTCCGCTCTTCACCACTTGAGGCTCAGCGCTGGGAGTCTGAGGGTGCACACGTCCGAGGTTTGATCCAGAGATTCATGCTCTGCTGGGTTTTGTCCTCATAGCTTTCGACTTCCCAACAATATAGATGCAGTGGCAATCGCGGCTGCTTCCGGACCCATTTTTCCACGGGTCCAGGACAAACGATGTTCCAGGCGGAACGGATGTTTCGTTGTAGCGCGCTTGAGAATCCGTATCCCGCACTCAATCCTGTCGGCCTCGTCTTTGCAGCAGCGGCTCCGGGATCTTTGCATGAGGAGCCTCTTAGTCTGTAAGCGTCTTGCCGGGTTCCACTGAGCTAAGTAGCCAAGAATCACTAGTGCTGCTGTCGGCCTCCTAAGCGGCCACCATCTTGCTTCCTCGAGCCTATGAATCAAAGACCTATCCCATTAATGATAGATACGACACCATGAGGTAGAACTGTATGTGCTTGCCATTGAGCTGGACCCCAAGAATAAACCGAGTGATCTGGAGGAATTTGCAAAACTGTCCATAAGTCTTACCCTCGGGGAAGTTTAAGTTGGAGTTAAGTATATCGAAAAGACTCAGAAAACGAAAACTTTAAATCCCTTTACCACATACATACCTCAAGGCAGACTGTGTTTCGAGTGCGGGAAGTGATCATTCCTGAAGAGAAATAGGTTTCTTGGGGATTTGGGGGCAGTAATATGCACAGAAGGAAAATAACCTCCTCCTCTAAATAAAACATCATCACCAACGGAAGAACAGTGCAAACACTTGTACATACTAGGTGCAAACAAAGAGTAGTAACATGACACTTCGTTGAGGCATATCTGATTATTAAAGACCTTGGAGGTGCTTGGATAACCGGCATTCGTTGGGACAGAATAAGCTATCTTACAGCTACAATTTCTGAGAAAACAAGAGAGCACATACTTAAAGCCAGAGTGAACATAATGCCCAAATTACTGGTACACTTAAGTTTGGGTACTGATAATAAACAATTCTGTCAACGTTTGGAGTCCACTTTGAAGAAAGTCAGAAATCTGGTAGCAAAAAGCCAGTTTTTCTAATTTAGAAAAATGTGTAATCCTCTCAGAAATAGAAAGACTACAAGGGAGAAGAGAGAAGCTGGGAAACAAAGATGTCCTGCCTTTGCATATGTTACAATTCCATCTGATAAAGTCAGTGACATAGATACAAGATAGGAAGGACAAACGAATTTTAGAGCAGCTTTACATGAGGATCCTAAACTAGTAGAAGCCATATCTACTGCTAGGGAACCCTCTGCAAAAGAAAAGATAGCATCATATTTTTGCTTTCCAAAACCTGTCTTATATATAGTGATACCAGACAATAGACAAAAACACCTTGATACTAAACCTAAACCTTTTAAGTCTCAAATTCTATTTATGGCCCATTAATATTTTGGGGTGGTCAGCTTGGAAGAGACAAAACTGAGAACAAACGATTTATTGGCCTGGAATCTTTATCAACCTCTTCTTGAGAACATAAATATATACTTGTCTTAGTAGACTATCGTGCAACATAACCATATACATCTACTTATCTTAGATATAAGTTATTATAGTAGCTAACTTTGGGCCAGATGTACAAAGTGTAGGAATAACAATTTCCAAATAGCGATTTTATCCATTTATTCCCTGTGAATGAATCTTTTTGTTTCATACGTAGTGGGTCACAAATCGGACTACTTCATGAATATTAAAAGGGTAGGTCAGAGTTTGTGAGCCATTAGGAATGCCTGCCATCACATGGATGGTGGCCTGCTAAGGTCAGCAGATCACCATGTCTGTGATTGCCTTTGAATAAAGGTTTTTTTTGTTGAAATGCAACTCGCTTTCCTTAAAGGAAACCAGAATGTGTTTCAACAATAATAGTTTTTTTTTTTAATCAATTTTTTAAGAGCAGGCAGTGGCCAATGGGTCTACTACCAGCTCTTTAATAATGTTTTTCAACATTCACAAAGGTGAAGGAGTTTCATGGGGACCCCTTCCAATTTGCGAATGCTTTATCACCAACTTTGAGTTGGATGTAAATTATTATGCTTTTCTGACCACACTCCCATCACAAAACCTTGATACATAACATTAGAAATTGCTATTTGGAAGGGATGCATTAAACAAGCCCCTACCAAATAGCTACAAGGGATTTTATTTGTTTACTAAGTACACTTAATTTTGTTTATGTCAGTCATGCGGTCATCACTTAATTAGACCCTTTTGTATCCATAGGATGACTAGTACATTCAAAATGTAGTTCAAAAAGTACATTTAATGAATCATAAGGCGAGGAGAATGGTCATGAATAGCTTGTCAACTCGAGACGCTGAAGGATTGCATTGTCGATATCGTATTCCGTGTGATATACCACGACTTCAGCCTGTCAACTATAAATTCCTGAAAAGGTTCATTAACTGCCGCAATACTGATTGAACATCATTGCCATTACGGATCCTGTTGACGAACAAATATTCAAAATTGAAGACCAGTCGCATCTGCGCTCAGTCTTTAAAAGGGGCTTTCTTTGTGAAAAATACTAGTCCTGATGATGGTCTCTTAGATGTGAACAAGGAAGACCGAAACGTCGACAAATACATCATCTCCACAGCATTTGTGCATTGAAAGAAACCTTTTAACATTTCTGAATTGGGTCTTCTTTGACCATGATTGGAGTTGATGACATGTTGTGAATTGATGTGTCAATGTATATATACAGCTATTCATGACCTTTTATTGTATGATTAATTCAAGTTTATCCCCATGATTCAGATCTTTTGATTCTTTCAAATATTATTTTTTCATGATATTACTGATTTGCTGTGTGCTCTTTTCCATTCTCCTCGCCTTATGATTCATTAAATGTACTTTTTGAACTACATTTTGAATGTACTAGTCATCCTATGGATACAAAAGGGTCTAATTAAGTGATGACCGCATGACTGACATAAACAAAATTAAGTGTACTTAGTGAACAAATAAAATCCCTTGTAGCTCTCTCTTTACCTTAAACATTTACCTTGCCCAAGCCTACAAGGGTTTATTGGGTTACCCCGAGTCTACTCATATCCTTCTAAATAGCGACATCTCTACACCCAAACTGCGATTTTGGAGACTTGCAGTTTTGGTTTTTATACATCAGGAAAAGCATTTGTGCCATCTCAAACGGGACGATTTTGCAATTCAGGCTGATTGCGATGGCAAAAATGCTTCATACATAAGGCCTTTAGTCCTGGAAATCATAGCAGAATTAATAATAGTCACATATCCACTTGGAATAACACTGACCTTTCAAATTGTTCAGAGATTTGGTGACGCTACTGAGTCCATCAATGTTGACAGTTAGAAGATTCCTGTCAGACTCCATTTGGCAGGGGTATGAGGAAAACAGCGCCAACTAGGCCTTAGCCATAGCGGCTGGGATCATTTGCCTCTAATGCGCCTGGGTCTCGCTTATTAAGGCTCTGCTAAACTGGACCAAGTACAGCACTAGACTATCAGTTATAGCAATGGCACCTGTCACAGGCTTCTCAGGAAGTGTGAGGATACTCAGTCTCAGAACTCAACAATTACCCAGCAGAGTCAAACTTTATTTGTCCAATCCCATGTTTTACTTTTGTAAAGAAAAGCCTTAATCTACACACTTAAAACATAATACACATGAAAACAGGAAATAGGTACAAATAACACTCTGGTGCTCGGACTACTGCATCTTGAATAATGCCTCACTTCTCCCCCTCTCCTGGATGCCCCACCTTTGATAATTCTAGGAGGTTCTCCCGCTGGGGACTAGAGTATCTCTTGGGCATGCATCAAGGTTCTGGTGTAGATTACCCTTTTGTTCAGTAAGTCACGCTCAGTTAATAAGAAAAGTCCCTTTTCAGCACAGTCTCACCACAGTTTGGACATCACAGTCTGTTCATAGAGCCAGCGAGGACATAAAGCACACGTCTCCTTTCGCTCCCACGTCTGGGAGAAGACACGCTTACTAGTGTCGGCATAATCCCCTTTGGGTATGATTCTTGACTGAGGAGCCACAATCCACGTCAGGCACAGTTCTTGTCCGCAGAGGCAATGACCGTTGTCCACAATCTTGCCTGGAACCCCTAAAATGCAAAGACTGTACCCATGGTCCTCGAGGCACGCAGATCAGCTTCCATAGTCCTCGTTCTTCAAGCTTACTGACAAACCACTGAGATCAAGCTGCTTCTGGTGCTCCTTGGATAGTCACAAATTCTGCAGAGGTGGGCAGGCTCCCTCCCTTTTTCAGCAGGCAGGTTAACGTCTAGGAACTTCAGATAAAATAAACAGCTTTTTCAAGAAAGCAAGACTTCAGGTGATATCCCTTCTCCTCTGGGAAACTGGCTGTTAGACACATAGTAGCTCTGGTTGCACAGTAGTAATCTGCGCACTCTGTGGAGGACTCCCTTCCTTGGTCAAAGAGAACTTGGAATTAGAACAAGTGGGTCAGTGGCTTCCACTTTTATACAGTCAAAGCTGGCAGGCGATGTGGATTCTCTGTCTGCTTTCAGACCCAGTTTGCGGTTGCTTTTCTTTCAAGTGTACTCTCTGGCTGTTTTTGGACATAGCCGTTTTGTGTTGTGATGCTACTCACAGCAAGGTAGTGTTGTATGGCGTTTTAGGATCCGAGCAAAATTTCCTGATTCATGCCCTTATATAGGTACAATGAAAAATTTCCTTACTTTCCTTTACTTATTACTTGGAATGTGCGGGGTCTGGGAGCGGTGCAGAAACGTCACAGGGTCCATTCCTTTCTCCTCAGACAGCAGACACAAATAGCTTTTCTACAAGAATCGCATCTCACGACATCGGAAGTGCACAAGCTGAGAAAAAAGTGGAGGGGCACTATTTACTCCACATCATACTCTGCTTTCTCTAGAGGGGCGACTATCTGGGTTCGCCACGGGACACCCTTCGAAGAACTGGAAAGGAGGACGGACGATCAGGGCAGGTATATACTAGTTAAGGGCACCCTCGATGGCACACTGATAATCCTGGGCAGTATATACTCCTCGAATTATGAACAAGACAAATTCCTTCACAAGGTGGGGATGGCACTATCAGACTGGGCTGACATTCCCTGGATACTCGGGGGGACTGGAATGCTGTGTTGGATCTGGACTTAGACAGGTCGCACCCCCCCCCCTCCAGGCGTCGGTGCCACAAAGCTGACTGACACATTTGTTACATGGGCGGACGGATGGGGACTGACTGATTGCTGGCGTACACTGCACCCCTCCTATAAAGAATACTCCTTTTATTCCCCGGTGCACGATTTACACACCCACATAGACTGCTTCCTATGTTCCCGCACTCTGGTTACGTCAGTTGGCCCCTCGGAGTATCTGGCAAAAACTTTTTCGGAGCATAGGCCCCTAGCGTTCACTCTCCACTGGGGAAGAGTGCCGACCCCGGAACCAACCTGGAGACTTAACCCACAGCTCCTAGAAGACGGACCATTTCGGGCGACACTGTCGGGCGCCCTAACACACTACTTGGAGGACAACTGGCACTCCGCTTCCTCTAATCTGGTGGTATGGGACGCGATGAAAGTGGTGGTGCGGGGGGTAGTGATAAGTCAACTAGTGGGGGCCAGAAAAGAAATTCACAAGAAATTGGGCGAGGTGTAGGGACGACTAAAGGGGCTTGAGCGAGAGGCGAGTGTAGATCCAGAGAGAAAGAAGGACCTACAAGAAGCATACATTGACCACACAGAAACGTTAGAATCCTTGCGCAATGTCGATTTTAAGGCATATCTGCGGAGACAACACACTGAAGCTGACCGTTCTGGGGCCCTCCTGGCGCGTTTGGTGCGGGATAGGCCGGACCCACCAACAATTACACAAATACGTAACCCGGCGGGCACCCTAGTACAGACTCAATCCGCCATTAACCGGGCATTCCACGACCACCTGAAGGCACTTTACGCTCCTACAGGCCTAGACGACTCTGTGCAGATAGCTGAGTTTATGCGCGTTCTCCCCTTCCCGACCTTAGCAGCAGACATACAGAAAGTGATTGAGGGACCTATCACACAACATGAGATATGAGCCCCGATGAAACACTTAAATAGAAATAAGTCGCCGGGTATGGATGTGCTCCCGGTGGAGTTTTACTCGGCTTATGCTGAGATTCTGGTGCCGGTACTGGAAAAGACTTACAGAACGGCGTTTGAGGAAGGAAATTTGCCGAAGTCAACCATGAAAGCCCTGGTAATCTCCATACCTAAGCCAGAAAGGGATGTCTTAGAATTAACGAACTATAGACCTCTATCCATGTTGTCTAGAGAATATAAAATATTGAGTAAAGCTATTGCCCTACGGATCCAACCTCACCTGCCCGCTCTTATACACCGAGACCAGTGCGGATTCCTCCCAGGGCGTAACACCTCCCTGAATACGAGACGCCTGCACGCATTGATGGCTGCCTCACCAACGGAACTGAACCGAGCTGGGTGTATCGCACTGGACCTGAAACAGGCTTTTGACTCCCTTTCCTGGCCCTTCATGTTCGAAGCTTTGAAACGCTTTGGTTTCCCTGCTTCTTTATTGCAATGGATTAGGTTGCTATACACTGACCCCACCGCCCGGGCACGAATGGGGCGACATGTCATCATGGACATCGGACCTGTCCAACTACAGACCAATATCCCTACTCCCTGGCATTAGCAAAGTCACTGAGAAACTGGTAAACATCCAACTATCCCAGTTCCTTGAAATGAATAACCTGCTCCGACTATCCCAAACCGGATTTCGCCCAGGCCATGGAACGGACACTGCACTCCTCGCAGTCATTGAAGAGGCAAGGGGCTTACTGGATTCAGGAGGATCAGTGGCAGTGATCCTCCTGGATCTAAGTGCAGCCTTTGACACGGTCAACCACCGTGTCCTTCTGCATAGACTGGCGAATGCAGGACTTACCGGGACAGCAATCAAATGGATCGAATCCTTTCTTACAGGACGCACTTTTCAAGTGTGGGACGATAACCATCACTCATCCACCCTCCCACTCACCAGCGGCGTCCCCCAGGGCTCTTCCCTGAGCCCGACGCTTTTTAATGTCTATATGGCCCCCCTCGAGGACGTGGTCACACCATTCAACATAAAAATGGTGAGTTACGCTGACGACACCCAACTAGTCGTTTCCTTGTCCCAGTTGATTGACCATCCTGAAAATCTGACTAACTGCCTCATAGGTATCCACAACTGGATGAATGACTCATCACTAAAATTGAATGGGACAAAGACAGAAGTAATGCTACTTGGCAAGCAATGGACAACTATCCCTCCGACACTATGGCCCGATGTGTTCGGAGAAATTCCCCCCCCAAAACGTGAAATCAAGACACTCGGGGTGTGGCTTGAGCCACAGCTCACGATGAAAACCCAAGCAATCAAAACTTCGGGCACATGCTTTGGGCTCATGCGTACGACCCGTAAAATCCTGCCCTTACTCCCACCTATGTCCAGGAAGCTCCTTATCCAGGGACTAGTGCTGTCCCGTCTGGACTACAGCAACCTGGTCTACTTGGGAGCCCCTGAGTCTACTATCACGAAACTCCAGCGGACACAGAACGCGGCAGCACGCATGATTACGAACACTCCCGCCAGAACGTCCGCCAAGCCAGCCCTCAAAGCCCTGCATTGGCTCCCCGTGCGCCAAAGGGTGCACTTTAAAGCAATGTGTACTACACACAAGCTTTACAACGGATCTGGTCCAGCGATCCTCAGTAAAATGATCACACCTTACACAGCAACCAGATCACTACGATCTCAAAATGAGAATTTAGTCAGCACCCCCAGATTCAAAAGAACCCGCACAGGAGGTCGACAATTCTCCGTTCAAGCGGCTAAGGGCTGGAACGCACTCCCTCGCGCCCTCAGACTAGAATCCAACTACTTTGCCTTTCGCAAAAAACTAAAGACCCATCTGTTTCCTAAATAACACCCTTTGGTCGCCTTCCCTCCTCTCTCCCCCTCATTAGGATTTCAAGTTTCATAGCGCGGGGATGCCTTGGGTCACCAGGCGCTTTAGAAATCGCTAAAATAAAATAAATAAATAAATGTCTTGGCGGAATACCCAGTGCATAGGGGTACCCGGCAGGGCTGCCCCCTGTCCCCAATGCTGTTTGTTCTGGCGCTTGAGCCCCTAGCCATTGCCCTCCGCATGCACACCGAAAAGTTGGGTATTCCAGTGGCAGGGACAACTCACTTACTATCCGTCTATGCGGATGACATGTTGCTTTACCTATGGGATCTGGAAGCGAACCATACACAATTGTATGACACATTCCACAGGTTCGGAAGAATGTCAGGATTGGCCATAAACCCAGATAAATCGGTCGGCTTTTATTTTTGGGCTGCACCTCACCCTCCTTCCATATCCTTCGGGGCCTATCGGATCTCGGTGGCGCAATCCACCTTTAAATACCTGGGGATTCGAATATATAGGACAATGGAGGACCAGATAGATGGTAACATCTCCAGGGCCATTACCGGACTTCGCAGCAGCATTGGGTTCTGGACCTCATTACCTCTGTCTGTCATTGGTTGCGTTGCGATAGCCAAGATGGTCATGCTTCCTCGCCTGCTGTATTTTTTTGTTAACCAGCCAGTATGTCTCCCACAACAGGTCTTTAACACAATAGACACCCTGCTGATCATTCTCATATGGGGGACGGGCAGACGGCGGATAAGTCTCCGTAAACTCCAGCTTGGTACCAGACTGGGAGGCCTGGGAGGCCCAGACTTCCAAGGTTATTATTACGCAAGTCAGCTCCAGGGGTTGTCATTCTGGCTAGCAGGTAGAAACCTCCACGAGATTGGCCTCGCGACGGACCGATTAGATCGGGGAGAATTACATAGTCTACTGTTGCCAAAAAGTAAGGTACCACAGACGTGTCACCCATTACTTCGCACGGCCCTCACTTGCTGGAAGAAGGCGCTAGCGTACACTGCGTCAGCAACACCCTATGCAGGGAACATCCCCTTATTGGGTATCCCAACACCACAGGGAAGACTCACGAGGCAGACACTGCACCATTGGACGGAGAGTGGGGTAGCGAAGATAGGGAGTTTTTTCGAAGATGACACACTTCTGGATCATGACACCTTTGTACAAGTTACGGGGACCTCTGACAGACAGTACTTGTTGCATGCCACTGTGTCCCACTATATTCGGACGACATGGGCGCCACAACGAACTCAACCACCTAGACACAAGCTCGTACACCTGATATACTATATGGGGACGGGAGGTCACTTGGTGCGTTGGTTATATACCGGGATTAGAGCACATGCAGCGATGTCCCTCACCACATTACGGGACACTTGGGCACAGGATAGTGGGGAGGAAATACCTGAGAATATGTGGCGAATTGTACTCGAACACGCTAAGAGAGTCTCACGGAATGTAAAATTTAAATCTATTCAGTCTATGGTTCTTCATAGGGCGTACCTAACCCCGGAGAGGATCCATAGGATGTTTCCAGACTCTCCCCACTGCTGCCCTAGGTGTAGAGCAGACGAGGCGGGCTTCCTCCATATGCTTTGGGCATGCCCACCACTGAGGAGATATTGGGGGAAGGTATGTCAGACACTGAGAGAGGTAACACACATGTGGATACAGGAGACAGCCGTGTATTGCCTAATGGGAGCTCGCCACCGCCCTAAAACACTGAAAGTCAAACTGAGATTTATAGATCAAGCACTTCTCTTGGCCATCAGAGTAATCACCATGAGATGGAAATCCCCCAGGGCGCCCTGTGCGGAGACATGGAGGAGAGATGTTGTAAAATGGGGCCAGATAGAGAGCGTCACCCTTAAGAGAGAGGAGGACACTGGGAGACGGAACAATCCCATAGCTATGGAGTGGGAGGTCATGCTACTGGAATTAGATAGACGGGACCTGGCACTATCCCAGGGAGATAGACCACAGGCCACACACTGAGTAGAGAGGTCTGAAGACACTCATACCAAGGCCAGATTTGGAGTTTAGGTTTCTGTAGGAACATAGTAAGGATGTAGTCGGTACTGTAGACCGGAGAATCACACCAATTAGAGACTCTTGCGCCCAGGAGGTTGGGGGCGGGATGGTTGGGGGGGAGGGGTCTTCTTCTTCAGACACATGTAAGGATTTAGAAGTTCTCTGTAAACTTTCCCGAGGATAGGTGTGCAACGTCACACGCCGAGGGGCCATTTTGCAAATATAGAAGTTACGTGGATTTGTACCTATTGAAGGGGATTACTGCTGTATGATCTACTGGTGGGGTGAAAATAGAAAACCGTGAATGTTAGACATGCGTGTGTTTTACCTTGTACGTGCATTCACGAATAAAGAATTTAATAAATAAATAAATGAAAGGTGTGTGCATCCCAGGCCATGAAGTCCTGCTCAACCGAAGCCTACGAAACCTACCCACTTCAGAAAAAAAATCTGTAAAATTCATAAAGATCAAGTGAGGGAATTTGATTGGGGTTCCTCTCACTTTCAGCATAAGACTTCAAGGGACGCATTCTACCACATGGAAGTTTTTCTACTGCGATTTTCACCTTCACTGCTATAAGACAATGTTTTATTAAATACCCGGCATACCAATAATAAATACATTTTACAATTCATTCTGTACTGTATAGTATAAAATATAAAATCCTGCGTATACATAAGACCAGTAGTTTAATTAAACAGTTAATATGATTAATAAAAGATAAAACATGGGGAGAAATCATAGGGGGGCTTCCTTCAATCAGATACAATTACACTAGGCTTTCTCTGACTACCATAATTCACCTTTTACCCTAGAGATTTATCATATCGTATATGGGCAGTAACCTAACCCACTCCCTTACTCTCAATAGTCGGAGGGCGTTGCGCATTATCTCTCCATCTCTTAATGGGGCCCAAATTCTCGTGCCCAACTACCTCATCTTCCTACCTCTCCTTATATAAAGGGAGGATTCCAAGTTATATATCCCTAAGAGGCGTGCAAGCCACATTTGAAAAGTGGGGGGAATTGGGTCCTTCCATCCTGCTGCTAGGAGTATCCTGAGAACTGCTACACATATAAAAACAAGGGATTCATCTTCCTTACTGAGGCTACTATCATACCCCATTAACATTAGGGTAGGGGATAGGTCGATCTTAAATCCTAGCAGCCCCTCCTAGAAGATCACAATCTCTCTCTGAATTACACTTAGTTTTTCACATTGATAGAACATGTGTATTAAATCAGCTGGCCCTTCAACACACCTCGGACATTTGTCATCTTCTCTCTTACCCCAATCATACAATTTAGCTGGAGTAAAATAAAGATTAAATAGGGTTTTATAATGTTGGGCTTTCTAGTTAGTCAAACGGAATAGCTTTTCTGCTAAATGCAGCGCTTTATACATATCTACATCAGTATCATTTAATTTAGTTACCCAGGTAGCTTCACATTTTTCCATGTCATCTTGTGAATTCAGGAGCAAAGTACTGTATATCATCTTTATTTTGCTTCCACGCCCTACTAAATACTCAATAAGATTAATTTTACCCCCCGGAGAAATCCGTGGCCTAAAATCTGATAGATTTTTCTGGATTTGTATAAATTTGAAGCCTTGATTTGCAAGGAGCCCAAATTTCTGCTGTATGCCGCTAAATCCCAACATTTGATTTGATCTCCTTCCTATATATCACCAATTTTTCTTATACCTTGTTGATCCCAGATCCTCCCCATCCTATCATACAATAATTGCGGCAGTACAGTTGTTTTCCAAAGAGGGGTATAATAGTTTATTTTGGGATTGCCAAAGTTTTTTGTACTTCCTTCCAAACCTCCCATGCGTTTACCATTAACTTTTACAGTATTTTCTTGCAATATCCCCTGTCTGTTTTACGGAGTAAAAGCCCTATGGCCTCTCTGCCTAACATTAGCTTGAATATTGTTGGGAGGGTGTGATTACTTGCTGCTATAATCATTTGGTTCCTTTCTGGGTCAAGTAGTATTGCCTTCTGACTCAATGGACAGGACCACTGATAAAATCTAACATTCGGGATTGCAGGCCCTCCCCTTACCTACGAGAGAGATAGATATTTTATGGCACGTCTAATTTTCCCGTATTTCTCGTATAGATTCCTTACCGCTCCACCCATCCTCCCCGTGATTACTAGGGTTGAGGTTATCCCCTTTTTAGGGCCCTAGTTTTATGCACCAATGGTCAGTATCTTACATGGCTCTGCGGTTCGGCACGGAAAGTCGTGTACAGAACTGACGTAAGCATGCATGGGTGGCGCCTGGGTGGTCTCTGTGACGTCATTCCGGTGCTTGCGATGCCAGTGACGGACGTGGAGCTGCACGACGCCACCTGCCGCCGCGCAGGGGTTCTGCTGGGCGGAGGGGCTTTCCGGATCCAGTCTGGCGCCTGGGGAGTATTCTAGGGTAAGGAATCTATCACTAACTAATGTCTCTTACAGATATATCGTTACACAAGTAGTAACTTCTGCTTTACTGACTGTTACTGTTCCCAGACACATGAGTTACTTAATAAATTCACATAATGTGCATCAAATACTTCAAGCACTAAGGAAATTTAACACAAAACAGCGACTCACACGGAAATCAAACCTCTTCAAGCCTAAAGACAAAATGTGTAAAAACAATGCCATGACTCCAATTGAATACCAGCATGAGAGACAAAAAACAAGCTTCCTGCAAATTTTCTCATTACTTACGAACTGCCAGGAGCAAATCCACGAGGCAACAACGCCGCACATCACCCATCCGCCCAAACAGTATCAAGAGGTAAACAATCTGCTTAAATAGCCCAGGCCTTAATTAGATAGTGAACCTGAGCCAATCCCGGTGAATGTGATAGGGAATTGAAGGATGAGTAGTGCAACAGCTGTTGAAACTGCAGCAAGCAAAAGAATTGCGAAGGTGTAGCAGTAGTCATGAACAGGAGCCAGATGGACCAATCCTTTAAACGGATCACCCATGGACGAGTATTAAGACCTACTACTTTGTACAAAACTAAAGAAAACATTATTCAATTGTTTTTTAACTAAAACCCAGTGTCACTGATTTGAACAAGCAGGCCCAACATAGCAATACACCATAAAGGATGGGGAATACTGAATGAAGCACTGAGTTTGAATAACTGAACAAATTCAAAAGTGGCCCATCCTCATGCCGCGATTAGCAGGAGAAATGTCAAACCAATTGGCTGGCACTACCATTCAACAATAAAACACTCAGAACGCCAAAAAGTCTGTGAAAGCCAAAAATAGAAAACCTATGGCGAGCATCATTAATCCAGTATTGAGCAGCATTCCATGTCTGCTTAACTGAGAATTTATCTAAACCCAAAGAAGACTGAATTAGTCTACGCAAGAGTAAAAGCAAAGCTAAGCCTCTGAATCGCAAAGGAGCCAAAGTTAGAGCCCCTTTTTATTGTTTACCGCACATATGGTACAAACCTCAAAAGGCTACAATAAGAATTATTGAAAAATGGTAAGCATTCAATTTACGCAGAACAGAGTATATCAAACATTGTACATGAGCCCACAGGTACCAAAAACCTTGTTTTACATATAGCGTTGCACGCTAGCAACATACACACACTATTGAATGTACACCCACTTGTGCCACACGCCCAAAACTAGCACCACTTACAAATATTTATTATGTGTCAATACAGGTGTTAATTTTACACTCATCCCTGACACATAACAAAATTGCATGTGAGAGCAATGTTAAAAAACACGATCTGAAAGCAAATGTTAGCACACGAACGATAGGGAAACAAGTGACATAAAAGCCTACCTTACATTAGGGCGACAACTGCGTTGCTGAGCGTCGTAGTGTAGTAGCTGCAGCACAGGAAGGACCTGAACAAAGGGGTTCAAGACAAAAATGGAAGTGGGAAACTGAAACATTTTATTATTCACCTCTTTTTCTTCCATACCGCCAACTTAACTTTGGCGGTTCCCCCGCCACAGTAGCCTCCACATAAAGGCACATCGTAATCAGGATGGTGTGAATTTTCGTTGGACTCCCTCCGACAGCCGCTTCTGTCTATGATGCTGTTAACGCAGAGCAAGATTCTGGCAGAGGCAGCAGGACTCGGACTGGCATCCCTCATATACCCACATACATCTAAATACAGCAAGTAGACTGCCATCTCGATGGGCGGGAAGATAGTCAAAAAAGTGACGGTGGGACCTGACCTGCCAACATCGAAATCAGACCCGTAGGATAGCAGGATCTGCCATAGACTTTTTTAGTAGATCAAGCAATTCTATGCAATCTGTTCCATTAAAGCTGGGCTTACTTATGAAATTCTATATACTGTTTGCTATTCTGATTCAAGCATAACTTAGAAATATCCAGTGCTGGACAATAACTTGGGTAATATAGAGGAGAGGATGTGGCTAACGGCTAGAGCGGTCGACCTCGGACCTGGGGAACCGGATTTGAGTTTGAGTTTATCTGTAACGAAACTGGTGCTCATGTAAAGCGCTCTGATACCCGATGCCTCGGGTCTAGTTAGCGCTATATAAAACACATTTTTTTTTAAAAAAATTGATTTCATAGTTGACTCATCGATCATGAATGGGATAGATCGGAACAAATACAAGATTTTGGGTAGCATAGTAATTTTTAATACGTTGCCCCTACCCGATTATTGAGAGATGCATACCATCTATCCTTTTTAGATCCGCTGAGATTGATTGCACCAGAGGGTCAAAATTAACCTTTATTATTTTATCAATTGCTGGGCTAATTCTGACTCCTAAATGAAATGCGCATTCTATACATCTGAAATCATTCATTTTGATATTATCCGTACAGACTATCTGGGTCTTGCTTTCATTTAACAGATAACCAGACCTCTGTCCCAATTCCCTGGCTATCTCAGTGATTGCACTGATAGCTCTAGCTGGATCCGAAGTTAGTATAGCCAGGTCATCTGCATATGCCACCAACTTGCGCTCAAAGCCATTGATGACTATAGGCTTGATGTCTTGACACCTCAGTAATCTTGCTATCAGTGGATCAATATATAGGGCGAACAATATTGGTGAGCAGGGACAGCCATGCCTTGTCCCTCTAGAAATAAAGATATTATCAGGGCTGTCCCCCATTAATTGAATTTTGGCCTTTGAATCCGAATACATTGCCCTGATGGCCTTTGATATTCCTGGGCCAAACCCCTTTCGTTCCAATATCACCCACAAATACGTCCACTTTACTTGGTCAAAGGCTTTTTCTGTGTCGAGAAGGATCATGGCCATTTGGTCCTCCGTGGCAGCCTGTACATCAAAGAGTGTAATAGTCCGCTTTATATGATCAGTTGTTCCGCACCCTGGGACAAACCCATGCTGCCATGGGGAGACCAAACCGCCAATGACCCTTCCCAACCTTTTCGCAAGCACCTTAGAGTATACTTTAGTATCTGCATTGATGAGGGATATTGGACGATACGATGCTGGGTTAGCCTTTGGTTTTCCTTTTTTATGGAATACTACTATATTAGTTTCTTTCCAGAATTCTGGGATCTTACCACTATGTAATATACTGTTAAATAAATCTAACATAATAGGGGCGATCACACTCTGGAAACATGTATAAGCTTCCAGGGGAATGCTATCGGGGTCACTGCCTTTCCAGGGGATAGTTCTTGAAGGGCCTCATTTACTTCCTCTATCGAGAATTCTTTTTCTAGTTCTTCTTTTGTCTGACTGTCTAACTGAGGGCCTACACCCACAACCTCCATACTAGGGACTTCTGTAACAGTCTCTTCTTTATACAGCTTTTGGTAATAATCCCTAAATACCCTAAGGATGTCTTTTGACTCTGTATATACCAAATCCTCTTCCCGTATATCTGTAATTATATTTTTGGTGCTTTCCTGTCTAATTCGTAACGCTAAAAGTTTGTCTGCCTGTTTTGTAGCATTTTAGAATCCAAGCGTAATTTACCGTTTCATGCCCTTATATAGGCATAGAAATCATACCCATATTTAGACACAACCCATCTAGTCCAAATACAGGCATGGCTACTTCCACTAGTTCCAAAAAGCCACAATGATTTCTTGGAAAACTCGGCTTCAGCAGTCAGGGACATCCCCTTACTTGAATATTACTTACTTACTGTTTTCAAAGAAATACAATTCCCTTAGTCCGAATTTACGTCAAACTAGGCACCTTCAAGGTATAAATATGCCTACACTTGCCCTAGCAAACACACGGTGGTTCGGAGCAGCTCGACTATTTACTTGCCCGACGCAGCTCGCTACAGCAAGTGTCGAAGGAAGCCGACCCTCCAGCTGACGCACTGACAGAGAAGCTGTCCTTTCTCTCGCTGAGAATCCAGCTTCAGTGTTTCCAAGCTTCCCTCGCGGGGTGTTGGAAAATCGAGTCCGGAGACAGAGATACCAGACCTCCGACATTCTAAAACCAAGGTACGGAGCTGATTAGACCCTGAGAGAAATCTTGGCTAGATTCTTGGCAAAGACAAACTAAACCTATGCTACACCTCACTTACTTCTTCCCTTGTACTAGACTTAGGTTAGGTACATTGGGGTAGGCGTATTTTAGAAGCTCCACTTGAGTACTTTTTAGCCTTTGTTATTTAAGTATGTATTTATCTATGGTCTAGAAACCATACAATGCTTTTACAGTATTATTTTATAATACTCTTCTTACTGTACGCATTATACTTTGCTACCAGTATTACGATTGTAGCAGTACATTTTACTTGCTTGAGAAAGAAGACTGTTCAATAAACCCCTTTTATAGAAAACGCCCATCTCTCTATTTCTCTGCACCTCTGATGAAACGAAGCATGTTCAATTGACTGAGTAAAATATCTATCTATTGTTTCCACGACTTTGAAGATCAGTTTTATTCTTGGGGAAACAAAGTTGTCATGTTTATGCGGTTGCCAGAAACTAATCCCTTCTTGTTTATTCGAGAAAGTTTCTAGTGACCTCTGAGCTAGCTGGCACTCACAATTAAGTCTAATATATTCGATAGAGACCTAGTAGACATAAGTCCTACGTCAAATCTATAGGATATATTATTCCAGAGCCTATTGGGAATATAGGAACTACACTACATGCCTGTTCTCCTGTCTCATAAAACTAGCCCCTATGAGTTTGATAATCATCTGCAGCTTTCTGAGCTAACCATTTTTGCAGCTCGGATTTTATAGTCAAGATCCTGTGCTGTGTCTCTATAACCTCTTTTCCCTGACCTATATCTTCCGTATGTTGTTCCTCTACTAACATTAATTCTCTTAACAATCTTTCATTTTCCATCTGCCCCTCTTTCCTTAATCGAGCTTTAAAACTGATTGTTTCCCCTCTGCGAGCGGCTCTTAATGCGTTCCAGACTATATTTCGGGAGGCACTGTATCGGTTCATATCAAAATAGTCTTGGGCTCACTTCTTCATATGTTCTAAATAGTTCAGATTTACTGATACCTTCCTATTGAAAGTCCATTTTGCATAGCATTTATTAGGGGATTCAGTTTTCAGATGTAAAACCAGTGGGTTATGATCTGATATTGCTTTTGGTAATTTCTCAATCCCCACTTTCTTTATTACTGTCGCCGATATCAAAAAAGAATCCAACTTTTTATAATTTTGGTGCGAGCATGAAAAATATGTGAATCCTGCCTTGTTTGGTTCTTTGTCCCCCAAACATCTACCAGACCATGCCTGATGATTAATGAGTTCAAAGCATGGTATACTTTGGGCTTTTGCCCAGCATTCGAATTATTACTAACAAGGTCAACTGCGATATTAAAATCTCCACATAATATCATTGGAGTTGGCCATGTCGTCAGTTCAATTTCGAGATTTCAGGATCGTCTTGATTAGACCCATATATTGTGCACAGGGTGATTCCAATTCCGAGCTCCACCACCACCCTTCTCCCAAGGGTGTCTATTATTTTGTGTTTCACACCACCAAGAGACACCTTACCCAATATTGCTACCCCCCTGATGGTAGAGGTCTGAGAAGAGCAGGCCAATATGTCATATCCTTTTATATTTATCACGTTTCTTTTTGCCCAAGGTACGTGGGTTTCCTGTACACAGACCACATCAAAATAGTTTGATCTTACAAACTCCCCCAGCCGTTGCCTCTTTCTTCAATCATTTAAGCCCCCTGCGTTCACAGTGCATATCTTAAGCTACCCCATTCTTCTTTATAAGGTTGTCCCATCCGTTACTACTTTCATTAATCGACTGTTTTATTTGCAGGCCCTTCGACCATTTTTTTAAATCAAATACCGGGTATTCAGATCCTCCCTGTGACCCTGTCTACCACCCCCACCCCCCTACCCAGACCTTCAGCCCTCCCCCTCCCCACCCTACACCCTCCCTTCTGTCGTAACCCCCCACCACCTCTTTGAATCGCTCAGACTTTAGTCTGTGCATAGGATGTTTGCAGCATTAGTGACATGACTGATCCTATTAGAAAATGCTCTTAAAATTACCCCAACTAATCCTATTAATTTACAGGTCTGGTTAAACACATTTATGGCATTGCCCCTTCTCCCTTCCTTTCCTGTTTTGTTCTCCTTTGTCTTTTCTAAGCGATTTTCCTTTTCCTTTTAAACTCTTTTCCCTTCCTTTTCCCTTTTTTTAACTTTCCTTTTGTCCTTACCCCCTTTCCTTTTTCCCTTCCCTTCTTTTTTCTCCTTCCCCCTTCCCTCTCTTTTTGTTTCTTTACCCCTTCCCTGATCGTTGTTACTAATTCTATAGAGATTCCAGGGAGGAAGTGTCTTACCTTCCGGGGGATAGGCTCTAAATCACGTTAAACAAATAAAAATGTATCGCGAGTTTCACTCCTACACCCAACACCCAATCACACAACCACAAACACAACCACAACCACACACACAACCACACCCAACCACACATCTACACACACCCATAACCACACCCGCACCCACAACCGCACCCACACACAACCACAACCACACACAACCACATACCCACAACCACACAGGCATATCAAGACTTGGCTATTTGATCAATAATTCTCAATAGCCACCTTCCTTCTCCTATCTTTCTACTAGCTGAGTCTAGGCGCTGGGAAACCCTTTTTGGGTAGCTGTTGCGCCCTACAAGTTGAAAAAATAAATAAATAAATAAACACACACACACACAACCACACAGACAACCACAAACACACAACCACACACACACAACCACACAAACAACCACATATGCAAGCACACACACAATCACACCAAGCATTGGCATAGCCAATAGGTCTCGCATTTGGGACCTTATAACTGTTTAGCCACGCAACAGTTGATGTGGTTGCACCAAGGATATTGTGCTGCATAACTAAATACTTAGAAGGTCCCAAAAGCGAGACCTATTGGCTATGCCAATGCTTGCTTTTTTTTTTCATCATATATTTATCTATCCATAGTGTCCAGATATTCCTTTGCTTTTATTACTGATGCGAAATAACGTGTCTGCCCATTATGGATCACTTTGAGCTGGGCTGGATTTATCAAGTACACCTGGATATTTTTCTCCTGGAAAGGTTTTATGAGCTGCCTTAGCCTCCATCCTCTCCACTGTGATGTGGCAGAAATCTGGGTGCACAAAGTACGATATCTCCCCGCTTGTTCTCTTCAGGTCTTGCCTTATCTTGCCTTATCTGATATTGCCTGGCGGAGGAGAAATTTACCAAAGTACACAAGGATCGCAAGTGGCTTGGCTCCTTCCCTTTCTTGTATCCTTGGTTTGAAGGGAGTGCGATGTGCTCTCTGGTCTTCTGTTGCCCGATTCCATTCTGACAACTCGGGGAGCGAGGACTTAAATAGCCCAATTATGTATGTCCTGGTGTCTGACCCCTCTGTGATCAGTAACACCCTGAGATTGTTCCTCCACTGTCTGTTTTCAAACTCCTCAAGTTTCCATTGAATACCTTTAATTTCGGAGCCTTTTGCTTCCACTTGGATTGCAGCGACTGAAGCCTCTGCTTCCGTAGAGCCAATTCTTGCTTCTAGATTGATCACCCTTTCCCCTATGTCCACACAAGATTTGGAGAGCTTCCTAACAATGCCTTGCATTTTTCGGAGAGCAGCCTGCGCTTTTCGGCTGTCTTGGCATGTTTCTTCCCTGTGTGATAGGATATCCTGATGTATTACTTCCAGTGTAGGGGGGACCAAACGAGCCTCTGCAGGGATTGTCCCAGACGAGGAACCGGACAGCTGAGTCGCCGATGAGTAGTCCCATTTTAAGTCCTTTCTTTCTCGTCATTGTGTACTAAGTCCCTGGTTATTGGGTTTTTTCACTGTTATAGGTTGTGCCTTGTCACTATCCTCAGGGTCAGTGTCTAGGTTACTTGCCTCTGATGACGTGCTAAACCCGTCCTCCGACCATTCTGCCCCCTCTGAGACTGAAAAGAAACATTTGCTTGGCTTTTTATCTATTTCTCCACTGATTTTATCCCCTGCTGCCAGGTCTGCTGCCAGATTCAATTCACTTCCCCAAACCACTATGTTGGTTTTATGAGCTACATTTTATGTACTTTGTTGTGCCTCTGGACATTCGGTCATTATCTTAGGGCCGACTTCTAACTGTTCTAATGCCATGACCACTGCGCCATGAGACTCCGGGGAAACCAGAGGTGCCTCCTCCGAATCCACGATTTCACCGATATCCTCAATCTCAGCGGTGGAGGCGCGCACCCCGCTTCCCTCCAACCCTCGCAGGGAGGGGGGTGTCCAGATGCCTACCATTAGCCACAGTCCCTTTCAGCAATGGTGAGTCCGGGATCTCCTTACGGCACACCTCCTGATTTTGTTTGCTGTTCTCTCCGATAGCAGCTCCTGACTGTGTCTCCTTCGGGCGTTGTAGGAGCTCCACCACCGAAGGGCCGGCAGGATGGAGTTTCCCTGCTCCCCCGCCTCTTCCGCTCTTCACCACTTGAGGCTCAGCGCTGGGAGTCTGAGGGTGCACACGTCCGAGGTTTGATCCAGAGATTCATGCTCTGCTGGGTTTTGTCCTCATAGCTTTCGACTTCCCAACAATATAGATGCAGTGGCAATCGCGGCTGCTTCCGGACCCATTTTTCCACGGGTCCAGGACAAACGATGTTCCAGGCGGAACGGATGTTTCGTTGTAGCGCGCTTGAGAATCCGTATCCCGCACTCAATCCTGTCGGCCTCGTCTTTGCAGCAGCGGCTCCGGGATCTTTGCATGAGGAGCCTCTTAGTCTGTAAGCGTCTTGCCGGGTTCCACTGAGCTAAGTAGCCAAGAATCACTAGTGCTGCTGTCGGCCTCCTAAGCGGCCACCATCTTGCTTCCTCGAGCCTATGAATCAAAGACCTATCCCATTAATGATAGATACGACACCATGAGGTAGAACTGTATGTGCTTGCCATTGAGCTGGACCCCAAGAATAAACCGAGTGATCTGGAGAAATTTGCAAAACTGTCCATAAGTCTTACCCTCGGGGAAGTTTAAGTTGGAGTTAAGTATATCGAAAAGACTCAGAAAACGAAAACTTTAAATCCCTTTACCACATACATACCTCAAGGCAGACTGTGTTTCGAGTGCGGGAAGTGATCATTCCTGAAGAGAAATAGGTTTCTTGGGGATTTGGGGGCAGTAATATGCACAGAAGGAAAATAACCTCCTCCTCTAAATAAAACATCATCACCAACGGAAGAACAGTGCAAACACTTGTACATACTAGGTGCAAACAAAGAGTAGTAACATGACACTTCGTTGAGGCATATCTGATTATTAAAGACCTTGGAGGTGCTTGGATAACCGGCATTCGTTGGGACAGAATAAGCTATCTTACAGCTACAATTTCTGAGAAAACAAGAGAGCACATACTTAAAGCCAGAGTGAACATAATGCCCAAATTACTGGTACACTTAAGTTTGGGTACTGATAATAAACAATTCTGTCAACGTTTGGAGTCCACTTTGAAGAAAGTCAGAAATCTGGTAGCAAAAAGCCAGTTTTTCTAATTTAGAAAAATGTGTAATCCTCTCAGAAATAGAAAGACTACAAGGGAGAAGAGAGAAGCTGGGAAACAAAGATGTCCTGCCTTTGCATATGTTACAATTCCATCTGATAAAGTCAGTGACATAGATACAAGATAGGAAGGACAAACGAATTTTAGAGCAGCTTTACATGAGGATCCTAAACTAGTAGAAGCCATATCTACTGCTAGGGAACCCTCTGCAAAAGAAAAGATAGCATCATATTTTTGCTTTCCAAAACCTGTCTTATATATAGTGATACCAGACAATAGACAAAAACACCTTGATACTAAACCTAAACCTTTTAAGTCTCAAATTCTATTTATGGCCCATTAATATTTTGGGGTGGTCAGCTTGGAAGAGACAAAACTGAGAACAAACGATTTATTGGCCTGGAATCTTTATCAACCTCTTCTTGAGAACATAAATATATACTTGTCTTAGTAGACTATCGTGCAACATAACCATATACATCTACTTATCTTAGATATAAGTTATTATAGTAGCTAACTTTGGCCCAGATGTACAAAGTGTAGGAATAACAATTTCCAAATAGCGATTTTATCCATTTATTCCCTGTGAATGAATCTTTTTGTTTCATACGTAGTGGGTCACAAATCGGACTACTTCATGAATATTAAAAGGGTAGGTCAGAGTTTGTGAGCCATTAGGAATGCCTGCCATCACATGGATGGTGGCCTGCTGAGGTCAGCAGATCACCATGTCTGTGATTGCCTTTGAATAAAGGTTTTTTTTGTTGAAATGCAACTCGCTTTCCTTAAAGGAAACCAGAATGTGTTTCAACAATAATAGTTTTTTTTTTTTAATCAATTTTTTAAGAGCAGGCAGTGGCCAATGGGTCTACTACCAGCTCTTTAATAATGTTTTTCAACATTCACAAAGGTGAAGGAGTTTCATGGGGACCCCTTCCAATTTGCGAATGCTTTATCACCAACTTTGAGTTGGATGTAAATTATTATGCTTTTCTGACCACACTCCCATCACAAAACCTTGATACATAACATAAGAAATTGCTATTTGGAAGGGATGCATTAAACAAGCCCCTACCAAATAGCTACAAGGGATTTTATTTGTTCACTAAGTACACTTAATTTTGTTTATGTCAGTCATGCGGTCATCACTTAATTAGACCCTTTTGTATCCATAGGATGACTAGTACATTCAAAATGTAGTTCAAAAAGTACATTTAATGAATCATAAGGCGAGGAGAATGGTCATGAATAGCTTGTCAACTCGAGACGCTGAAGGATTGCATTGTCGATATCGTATTCCGTGTGATATACCACGACTTCAGCCTGTCAACTATAAATTCCTGAAAAGGTTCATTAACTGCCGCAATACTGATTGAACATCATTGCCATTACGGATCCTGTTGACGAACAAATATTCAAAATTGAAGACCAGTTGCATCTGCGCTCAGTCTTTAAAAGGGGCTTTCTTTGTGAAAAATACTAGTCCTGATGATGGTCTCTTAGATGTGAACAAGGAAGACCGAAACGTCGACAAATACATCATCTCCACAGCATTTGTGCATTGAAAGAAACCTTTTAACATTTCTGAATTGGGTCTTCTTTGACCATGATTGGAGTTGATGACATGTTGTGAATTGATGTGTCAATGTATATATACAGCTATTCATGACCTTTTATTGTATGATTAATTCAAGTTTATCCCCATGATTCAGATCTTTTGATTCTTTCAAATATTATTTTTTCATGATATTACTGATTTGCTGTGTGCTCTTTTCCATTCTCCTCGCCTTATGATTCATTAAATGTACTTTTTGAACTACATTTTGAATGTACTAGTCATCCTATGGATACAAAAGGGTCTAATTAAGTGATGACCGCATGACTGACATAAACAAAATTAAGTGTACTTAGTGAACAAATAAAATCCCTTGTAGCTCTCTCTTTACCTTAAACATTTACCTTGCCCAAGCCTACAAGGGTTTATTGGGTTACCCCGAGTCTACTCATATCCTTCTAAATAGCGACATCTCTACACCCAAACTGCGATTTTGGAGACTTGCAGTTTTGGTTTTTATACATCAGGAAAAGCATTTGTGCCATCTCAAACGGGACGATTTTGCAATTCAGGCTGATTGCGATGGCAAAAATGCTTCATACATAAGGCCTTTAGTCCTGGAAATCATAGCAGAATTAATAATAGTCACATATCCACTTGGAATAACACTGACCTTTCAAATTGTTCAGAGATTTGGTGACGCTACTGAGTCCATCAATGTTGACAGTTAGAAGATTCCTGTCAGACTCCATTTGGCAGGGGTATGAGGAAAACAGCGCCAACTAGGCCTTAGCCATAGCGGCTGGGATCATTTGCCTCTAATGCGCCTGGGTCTCGCTTATTAAGGCTCTGCTAAACTGGACCAAGTACAGCACTAGACTATCAGTTATAGCAATGGCACCTGTCACAGGCTTCTCAGGAAGTGTGAGGATACTCAGTCTCAGAACTCAACAATTACCCAGCAGAGTCAAACTTTATTTGTCCAATCCCATGTTTTACTTTTGTAAAGAAAAGCCTTAATCTACACACTTAAAACATAATACACATGAAAACAGGAAATAGGTACAAATAACACTCTGGTGCTCGGACTACTGCATCTTGAATAATGCCTCACTTCTCCCCCTCTCCTGGATGCCCCACCTTTGATAATTCTAGGAGGTTCTCCCGCTGGGGACTAGAGTATCTCTTGGGCATGCATCAAGGTTCTGGTGTAGATTACCCTTTTGTTCAGTAAGTCACGCTCAGTTAATAAGAAAAGTCCCTTTTCAGCACAGTCTCACCACAGTTTGGACATCACAGTCTGTTCATAGAGCCAGCGAGGACATAAAGCACACGTCTCCTTTCGCTCCCACGTCTGGGAGAAGACACGCTTACTAGTGTCGGCATAATCCCCTTTGGGTATGATTCTTGACTGAGGAGCCACAATCCACGTCAGGCACAGTTCTTGTCCGCAGAGGCAATGACCGTTGTCCACAATCTTGCCTGGAACCCCTAAAATGCAAAGACTGTACCCATGGTCCTCGAGGCATGCAGATCAGCTTCCATAGTCCTCGTTCTTCAAGCTTACTGACAAACCACTGAGATCAAGCTGCTTCTGGTGCTCCTTGGATAGTCACAAATTCTGCAGAGGTGGGCAGGCTCCCTCCCTTTTTCAGCAGGCAGGTTAACGTCTAGGAACTTCAAATAAAATAAACAGCTTTTTCAAGAAAGCAAGACTTCAGGTGATATCCCTTCTCCTCTGGGAAACTGGCTGTTAGACACATAGTAGCTCTGGTTGCACAGTAGTAATCTGCGCACTCTGTGGAGGACTCCCTTCCTTGGTCAAAGAGAACTTGGAATTAGAACAAGTGGGTCAGTGGCTTCCACTTTTATACAGTCAAAGCTGGCAGGCGATGTGGATTCTCTGTCTGCTTTCAGACCCAGTTTGCGGTTGCTTTTCTTTCAAGTGTACTCTCTGGCTGTTTTTGGACATAGCCGTTTTGTGTTGTGATGCTACTCACAGCAAGGTAGTGTTGTATGGCGTTTTAGGATCCGAGCAAAATTTCCTGATTCATGCCCTTATATAGGTACAATGAAAAATTTCCTAGTAACCATGAAGGAAAGTTCAATTCTATTAAGGACGCGGAGGCGAGGATTATGCTGTACTTTCTTGTATTCCTACAGCCAGCAGTTTTCAACCTAAACATGTCTTTCTCTTTTTACAAAGAAAAAACTAGCATTCCCAAAATGCCTTAGACAGTCCACAGAGTCCACCAATCAGCTCCCTCCATTAGTCCCGAAGGCGTGTGCTTCCTGTGTTAACCTCCTCTTTCTTGACTGCGGCCAAAACCGGTACTCAAAGCATCACTCATTCTTGGTTCCATCAGACCCTGAAAGAAAACAGAAGCCATGACTCTGTCTCCTTTAACCAGACCAGTTAAACAAGCTCAAACAAGCAGAGGGACTACAAAAGCAAACACATCATTATCCAACATGAATAATAATAAACCTTAAATACTTATACCATACGAGGCCTCGCTCCTATAAGTGAAATTCACCCGGGCGGGAACAGGAGATCGCTAGAGCCTTGGAAGGGGAATAATCCTCGCCTCCGCGTCCTTATTAGAATTGAAACTTTCCGTCATAGTTACTAGGAAATTTTTCATTCTATGTCAGGACCGGAGGCGAGGATTATGCTCTTTCAAAGCTTATCCACCACCAGCGAGGCTATATTCACAACCGGTTTGAAATAAAACCTCTTAAACATGGAATCCGATGACCAGTCGGCTGCATTCAAAATGTCCTCCAGCCTGGCTCCAAAGGAGAAGGCTTTGGACGCCATAGCCCCTCGCACTGAATGGGCACCAAACTGCGAGACATTCATGCCCGCTTCTTGCATTACCCATCGGACCCATCGAGCAATAGTTGGTGGTGAAACCGCTTTGAAGGGCTTACGTAAGGAAATCAATAACTGGCGCTCACCCGGCGGCCGTGTCTCCTCAGTCATAGACTCATATTCCTTAAGACACCTGACCACGCATAACTTAGGACAGTGATCAAACGCCGGATAAGAAATGATTCTGGTATCCGACTTAGTCCTAGGAGATACATGAAAGGTAACGCCTTGAGGAGTGTATATCCTGCTTGAAACATCAAGAGCCCGCACATTGGAAACCCTATGACAGGAAACCAAACACAGAAGCATGGCCAATTTTGCCGAAAGTTCTTTCCTGGACAAGAATGGATTGGACTGACACGATTTCAACAATCGAAGCACCTTGTTGACGTCCCAAAGAGAGGAGTACCTCGGTTCTGGAGGGAGCGTCAGACTAATACCCCTCAGCAACTTCCACACCTGGGCGTGCTCCCTAACGGGGTGGCCCTGAACCGGTACATGACCTGCCAAAATCGCTAAACGATACGAATTAAGCGTCCAATAGGCCAAACCTTGGGAAGCCAAAGAAGCCAAGAAATTGAGAATAGCTACCACCTCGCACTCCATGGGATCTACGTCGTTCCGTACACACCAACCGACCCATCGAGCCCAAAGCCGATCTGTACCGCTTATGAGTGCTGTCCGCCCACGCTGCTCCCAGCAGTCATTGAGCATCTTGCAATAGGCCACCGATTCTCCAGCGATGCCTGAAATCCGCCAGGCCACCAGGGGCAAACGGCCTTGCTGGAGGAGAGGGTGAGGGAGACCTTGAGGATCCCGCAGGAAAAAAAGATCGCGGGGTAGAAGGATTGGAGAATCCCAGGAAGGTTCCAGAAGAACTGGTAACAACACTTGAGATCTCCAATAAGGCGTTATCAGGACCACTCTCGCCCGCTGCCTGCAGACCTGAGCCGTGAGCCTCATGATCATTGCGAAGGGGGGAAAAGTATACCCGCGCTCCACTGACCAGTCCTGCAGAAAGCATCCGTCGATGCCGCCAGAGGATCCGGCTTCCAACTGTAGAACTTTGGGAGCTGGTGGTCCAGCCTGGATGCAAAAAGGTCCACGGAGAACGGTCCCCAGACATCGTTCAGCCGCTGGAAAACCTGCGGCTGAAGCTGCCACAAACTGATGTCCGCCCAAGTCCTGGAATACTTGTCCGCCACCCCATTGACCACCCCCGGGAGGTATTCTGCCGTCACCGGGATGTGGTGGGCAAGACAAAAGGTCCAGAGATCCTTGGCCAACTCTGCCAGAGCCTTTGACTTCGTGCCTCGCAGGTGGTTGATATAACGTACCGCAGACACGTTTTCCAATTTGAGAAGGACATGACACAAGACTTTGTCTTTCGTCCAACACTGAATAGCGAAAGAACCCGCCATCAATTCCAAACAATTGATGTGCAACTGACTTTCCGTGGAATACCACTTTCCTCCTGAGAAGGAGTCCCTGCAGCGAGCACCCCAGCTGAGCTTGCTGGCGTCTGACTCTATGACCAAATCCGGCTCGGAACCGAATGTGGCCCTGCCGTTCCAGGCCTCCATATGGTCGAGCCACCATCGCATCTCCCTGCGCACTTCCTCTGTCAGAGGGACCTGATCCGTGTACTGAAGACCTCTGCGGAGGTGGGCAGCCTTGAGGCGCTGCAATGCCCTGTAATGGAGGGTACCCGGAAATATGGCCTGTATCAACAAAGACAAAAGGCCCACTACTCTCGCTATCTGCCAAAGCGAGGTGGAGGAACGAGCCAGAGTGCGCCGGAGCTCCCTGCGAATTTTGTCAATTTTCCTGGGAGGAAGGCTCAAGGTACGGGTTACCGAATCGATGGTGAACCCCAGAAAGGTGACCTATCTGGAAGGAACCAGGAGAGATTTTTTGTCGTTGATGACAAACCCCAGATGTTGCAGCAATTTCGAAGCTCCGTTGAGACGGTCCGCCAACCGGAAGGGACACTTCTCCAGAAGTAGGATATCGTCTAGGTAGACGATGAGCCGAAGGCCCTTTGCCCGAAGCGTCTCCACAACTGGCTTGAGAACCTTTGTGAAGCACCACGGGGCCGACAAGAGTCCGAACGGCAAAGTCGCGAACTCGTACACCTGCCCCTTCCAAAGAAACTACAGAAAGCGTCTTTGTGGGGGATAAACCAGCACCATCAGGTCCGCCAGCCATTGATTGAACTCTTTCAAATTTATGTCAGGGCGTTGTCTGCTGTCTGCTTTGTCCACCACAAAAATATTGCTGAGAAAACCCCTGGGGTGGAGAGAGGAGGGAACCACAGCTCCTTTCTGCAGGAGATCGGCCAACTCCTTGCCTATGAGAACGGCCGTGTCCTGTGCGAAAACCAGCGGCCGGGGCCAAACCGGTTGAGAGGGAGTCCCGTAAAATTCGATCTGAAAACCTCGAACTGTCTGCAACACCCATGCGTCTGAGGTAACAGTTCTCCAATTGTCTTCGAAAAGAGCCAGCCTTCCCCCCACCCTGGGTAAACGAGAAGGGGAGACACTCACCTGCTGAGGCCATCTGCTGGCCCGACCTCTGCTACCACGACCTCTGCCTCCACGACGGGACTGGAAGAACTCCTGGCGTCCTGAGTCCGTGGACTTATTACCACCTCTCTGAGGGCCTTGCGTAAAGAACTTGCCGGCCGAGCACACTCTGCCAAGACAGGCTGCAACAAAAACACGCGGGTTGAAAACCCTCTTGATAGAGGACTGCGCCTTGTCGAGAGAGGTGAACGTGGAGACGAACATCGTCAACTCCTTCATAAAAGGATCCCCAAACAAACCGCCTTGGGACACCGAGCCCGCCTCCAAAGAGGCCAAATCCCCGAGCTTGGGATCCACTTTCAGCAAGAAGGAACGGTGCCTCTCTCGTAGAGAGAGCGCAATTTGCATTGCCCAAAAAAACTATAGCCCGCTGGGCCCAATTGGAGATCCGCTCCGGGGACAAGGATGAACCTGACGACTTGGCCTCCTCAGCCAGCTCCAAGATCTTAGTTAGAGGACCGATTGCGTCCAAGAGCTTATCTTGGCAATTCTTCCAGGAGCAATCAATGCCTATTTTGGGATCTCTGGCGTACTTTTGCAAAAAGGTCGCCATCTTAGAATCGACCTCCGGTGTCGAGGCCACCTTGCACGGAAGGGCCGGTCTAGGGCACTCCGCCCACAGGCAAGCTCTGACTTCCTTTTCGAGAGGCTTACGCAGCCTACTAGCCACAAAAGCTGATACCTTTGGAGAGGGGGTCCAGGTCGAGGACCTAGGGTGCACCAAATCCTCCGGCACCAGCATATCGGAAGGCACCTCTGGCTGAGAAGTGAGCTCCAAGGGGGGAGCAGGAGGGCACCAGGGAGTAGACGGACACACCTCGTCCGGAGAATCCCCCGCTGAATCATCTTCGTCCTCCTCAGGGGTGAGCTGCAGTTCCTCTGGAGCCTCAGACACTCCGTCCTGCTCTAAGCGCCGAGATTTCGCCAAAAATGCTGATTTTAAGCGCTCGAACGCGTCAGGCGCAGGCGCTGTGGTTGACTTGCGCTTCCCCGCGCTTTCGGTCTTCACGGCCTGTTCGGCCTGAATGGCGTAGGCATACTTCAATATGCGTTTCTCGAAAGGGCACATCGCTGCCTCGACTGCCCGTGAATAGAGTTATCCACCACGTCACAGAATTCATCATCTAGGGGGATGGCCTGGAGGGTTTCCTCCTCCTGATATTCAGCCTCCATTGGAGTGTATGAGCGTTCAACCCGGAGCGGGCAACCACAGGTAGAAAAGCACACAGGCGTAAGGCCGCGAGTGACAATAGCAACAGCGCCAAGCACTAACTTTAGGTCCACCCAGCCGTGGTCAATAAAAAAGGGGGGTGACTCACCCAAAACTCAATGGGTGTCCAAAAAAGGTATGGGCCCGCCCCCACCACAGCAAGCAAGCAATGCAGTGTAGTAAATGCTTGCCGAACCGCCTCACGGCAACCAGGCTGACCCAAACAGGGTGTCACGCTGTGGGCACAGAAATTGTCAACCTGCGAGCAGGTGTGAGGGTTCCCAGACCGCTCCCGGTGGTGGCGCGATCAGAACTCGATGATCCCCGCCTCAGGAGCAGCCCGGGTCATCGAGTCTGTAATGCGCCACCACGCGAGCCGGCGCGCACTGCACCAGGACCTGCGGCCGTGAGCGGAGCTTCCGACTAGCTCCCGCGGCCCCGTAAAGCAACAGACAAGCCGCGAAAGAAAAAACCCGACCTTAGTGACGACGACACACCTCAGACCGGAAAGTGACACGAGCAGCGGCCACGACCGCAGCAGTAAGACACTAACAACGCCTAACAGCACGCGGCAGCAAGAACACTAGCGCAATAGCTGAGTGACATTAAATGAACACCAATAGCAATAAGCATGTCAATATAACGCTCGCCGAAATAGCATATATCAACATAACGTGAGAGACAAGAAAAAGCTACTTAACTCGCTGGCAGCAGGAAAGAAAGAGGGAGGTTAACACAGGAAGCGCCACGCCTTCGGGACTAATGGAGGGAGCTGATTGGTGGACTCTGTGGACTGTCTAAGGCATTTTGGGAATGCTAGTTTTTTCTTTGTAAAAAAAAAAAAGAGAAAGAGATGTTTATGTTGAAAACTGCTGGCTGTAGGAATAAAAGAAAGTACAGCATAATCCTCGCATCCGATCCTGACACAGAATTCATATTGCCCTAATATAGGCATAGAAATCATACCCATATTTAGACATAGCCCATGCAGTCCAAATACAGGCATGGCTACTTCCAACCGTACCAGAAAGCCACAATGATTTCTTGGAAAATCGGCTTAAGCAGTCAGGGACATCCCCTTGCTTGAATATTGATTTGTCCAAGATCTCATGGAGTTTTCAAAGAACTACCATTCCCTTGGGGTTCCTTGATGACATTATTATGCCAGACTTTACGTCAAACTAGGCACCTTCAAGGTATAAATATGCCTTCACCTGCTCTAGCAAACACACAGTGGTTCGGAGTAGTTCGACTATCTACTTGCCCGAAGCAGCTCGACCCTCCAGCTGACGTACTGATCGAGAAGCTGACCTTTCTCTCACTGAGAATCCATCTCCAGTGTTTCCAAGCTCCCCTCGCGGGTTGTTGGGTAATCGAGTCCCGAGACAAGAGATACCAGACCTACTTCATTCTAAACTAAGGTATGGAGCTGATTAGACCCTAAGAGAAATCTTGGATATATTCTTGGCAAAGAAACTAAACTTATGCAACATCACACATACTTCCTCCCTCGTACTAGACTTAGGTTAGGTACATCTGGATAGGCGTATTTTAGAAGCACCAGTTGAGTACTCTTAGCCTTTGTTATTTATGTATGTATTTATCTATGGTCTAGAAACCATACAATGCTTTTACAGTATTATTTTATAATACTCTTCTTACAGTATCATTATACTTTGCTACCAGTATTACGATTGTAGCAGTTAATTTTGCTTGCTTGAGAAAGAAGACTGTTCAGTAAACCCCTTTTATTGAAAACGCGTGTCTCTCTATTTCTCTGCACCTCTGATGAAACGAAGCATGCACGATTGACTGAGTAAAATATCTACCTATTTTTTCCACGACTTTGAAGATCAATTTTATTCTTGGGGAAACAAAGTTGTCATGTTTATGCGGTTGTCAGAAACTAATCCCTTCTTGTTTATTCGAGAAAGTTTCTAGTGACCTCTGAGCTAGCTGGCACTCACAATTAAGTCTAATATATTCGCTAGAGATCTAGTAGACATAAGTCCTACGTCAGACCTATAGGATATATTATTCCAATGCGCAGAGCCTATTGGGAATATAAGAGCTACACTACATGTCGCCCAACGTTTGGTAAGGCACTAATTTAACACTAAATACTAAAGCAACTCAGTCGTGCTTTTCACAGAGACCCCTTTTTCCCTTAAAATACTCCAATAGACATTTGGAGTGGGTAAAAGGATAACATATCGGCCATAACTGAGTAGGATGAAAATCCTATGTATTAGTTTTTGTTTTTTTCAACGTTGAAGGATACAGTGTTCCAAAATATTGTGCACCTTATCTTTGCTTCCTTAAAACTGAAAACTATCAGCCAACAAAATGACTGAAAACGAGACCGGTGGAGCTGCAGGAACTGCAACTCAACCGGGCTTAGACATTACAGGTTTCCAACTAAACGACCCGGATGCTATAATCATCCTAGAAAACTTAAGGAAAACCATCACTATAAATCTAATAACAAATGGCCTATCACGAAGATGTGGTAGGATAATTTTTGTCATAGAGGTGCATGAATATCGGCAGACAGAGGTATTCTATTCATGGAATTTCTTCCCTGAAGCAAATTCAGTATCACATGTGTTTCACTTCTACAAGGTAGAGGAACATCCAACGGAATACACTCTTTTCGAGGATGTTGAAATTCCACTAACTTACCAAGAGCATGCACTCTGGTTTAAAGGCACCCTACAACATCAAAATCCCATTACCAGGCTTGGTCCACTAGGTGGACCAGGAGCAACATGGCCGGTACTAGCCAGCTATACACTACATCCTGACATTGAAGAAATGTCAGACGCGGAACTATTAGTTCAACTAAAACAACTAATTAAAATACATAGACAATTGGTTCAATATGTCATGCGGACTCTAACAATCCAACCTCCTATAAGGATTCCACAACAAACCCCTCACCAGGGGAACACAAATAAAATGACACCACAGACTATACAATCATTCATTGGTAAATTGCCCGCAAAAAGGGAACAAATTCCATTCTGGATAGCTCAAAAAATTACTCAAATCGAGGCAGTATTTCCCGATACTACCCCTCATGAGAAACATAAAATTTTAACAATCTGTTTACCAATGGGGATCGCACCACACCTGGAGAACTGAGACACTTGGGGTACAGTCTTTGCTGCAATCTACACAAAAACACAAGGTGTTCCATCTATGGCGGTTTTATCAGATGTCCTGAAACAGATTCAAAATGAATACGGGGCAGAGCCTGCTTTGAATCTGGGTATGAAATTACTGAGACATTTCAAACAGGTCTCAGCTATAATGTTAGCTAATATTAAAGGTGACGCAGCATCTGTGGCGATCTGCCAAAAATTAAGAGAATTTGATGTAACTGAGCAACCATATGAACTGGCCAGAATAATTGAAAAATCCTATGAAGAACTAGGTAGAGATAGTTTGAGTGGGAAACCAGTTAAACCCCAAGTAACAGTAAGTCCTGAAAAGGTCTTTATTAAAAACACTCTCACTACTCCCAAAAAGAAGTGGGAGAATACTAAACAAACTTCTAAAGCGAAGCGTTCTCAATCCCTAGTTAGGTCTCCTCAAAAGGAGCCCTCTGAAAAGAGGTATAACCTCAGGAACAGGGATAATTTGAAAAAACCTGATCGATATCAAGATACTGATACACGTTTCTATCGTACTTTTCAGACTTCCTCACAGAAATCGGAAAGAAGAGGACGGTCAGAACACAAGGAAGAACGCGTGAAGTCCAAAGACGATCAACACGTTCCAGAAAATAAGAAAGCTCAATTCACCAAAAAGAAGCTAGCAGGTCTAAAAATCAGACATGCCGAGGATCTTGAGGACACAACTCAAGAACGGGAAGTGGGCCCAAACAATGTTGGACAGCGCAGCACAATTCACTATAGCTCGCAAGATCTTGAAGGATCATCTGGAGACAGTGGACTTGAATGAGTACATCCAAGTTGAAACTGCTGATACCAGTGTTAGTGTACCCCATACGTTATTTGAAGTAACGGTCCGGATGGAGGGGTAACATAACTAGGAAAATAAGAGCACTCTTTTGGGAGAAGCTCTCTAAGGGTTATGACATTCTTCTAGCTGAAAAAGACTGGCCACCAACATTTTTCAGGTAGTGCCCACATGGCGAAGACATCAATTATGCCAGCCTTCTCCAATCACATTCCAATTCACTTAAAATACACCTATGCCAGAAAATGGGCTGTAGCCCAGGCTTCAGCATTATATAAAAGTCATGTAGGATGGGATGAGGATTCCCCTCACCATAATCCAGTTAAAAACACACCCAACTGCACAGAGGCAGTATCCAGTAAAGCAAGAAGCTAAAAAACAGGTCAGGGAGATATTAGATCAACTTGAATCTCAAGGGGTGATTGAAACATGCACCTCGTTAATGAACAATCCTTTGTTTCCTGTCTCCAAACCAGACAATACATATCGTCTAGTTTTGGACTACAGACATTTAAACTCTTGTTGCAAAACCTTTGCAGTACAAAATGCACACAGTGCAGCACTAATGAATAACATTGTGCGTAAAAAATATAAAACCACATTAGAAATTTCTAACGGTTTCTTCTGTCAAAACATTGCACCTGAAAGCAGGTATTTGACCGCTTTCTCAAGTATGGGGACACAGCGTCACTTCTGTGGTTTCCCTCAGGGATTCAAGAATAGTCCGGGGTTATTTTCAGCTAGGGTAACAGAGTTACTACAAAAGTATGATGATGAGGCATTATCTTATGTCGATGACATCTATCTAACAGACGATGACTTGGACAGGAACTTGAACAGAGTGAATACCATTATACTTGGATTCACCTCTGAAGGGTTTAAATTCAACTTTGAGAAATCAAGAATTGCCCACCTCAAGGTACTTTTTCTAGGATACGAGTTATGAAGTGAAGGCAAAAGCGTGGCAGCCAACTTTTTAGAAAATTGTGCGCTGCTCCAACCTCCAAAAATGCTGAAAAACTTACAGTCAATTCTAGGTTTCTTAAATTTCGGAAGAACAGACATTCTAAATTATGCAGAAAGGCTTAAACCTCTCTACAAATTAATCAAACCTGATTTCCAAACAACTAATTGGACTCAGAAACATACAGAAATTTTGCGTTCAGTGCAAACAGACATGTTAGCAACAACACATTTACAGATACGGGTAAACGTACGCAATCTTGTAATCAGAATCATCCCAAGAAGATGCGGATTTACGTACTTAACCTTCAATGAAGGTGAAAAAGTACCAATTGCTTTTAAATCACATTTGTACACACAAGCTGAAATGAAATTCACTTCTACAGAAAAAATTCTGACACCGGTTCAAACTGCAGTAGCAAAAGAGAGAGCCCTCGCAGAGGGTAAGCGCATAATGGTTGTTACTCCTGTAGCTGCCTTGGAGGCAGTGACAAAAGCAAGCATTCCGAATGCAAATGCTTTACATCCAAGATGGATACAATGGGTTAATTCTCTTGCTGCAACAGGCGTTGAATACGTTTTTGACCCCTACTTAAAATCTCAAGAATTTCTACAATACGAACAAGAATGTCCTCTGCCCATTGAGATTCTGCCTCTAGAACAATACGAATGTATAATTTATACAGACGGGTCAGCACAGCCCGCAATTGGGGGTAAACAAGCTTATAGTGCTGTGTGCGTTAAAGGTCGCTGGCACGATGGTAAATTCAGACCTATGGTCACAAAAATGCAATCTCTTGGAGATTGTACAGCTCAGCCAGCTGAACTACAGGCATTCAAGATGGCGCTTGAAAATACTGATCGCGAATTCCCCACACTCATAGTGTGTCGATTCGTATTACTGGGTTCAATCTTACAATGAATACTTGCAGAACTGGATTCAAAACGGTTTCAAAGACGCAAAAGGTGGCACAATCAAGCATAAGTTGCTTTGGGAACAAGTAGTTCATTTACAGAAAGAACTACAAAAGACTCACGTGATCCATACACTGAGTCATCAACGTGATGACGTTCACGTTGAAGGGAATTCATTGGCTGATGAAGCCGCAAAGGCAGTTGTGCAAACGGCTTCCGTAGCTGCAATCACTCATTCTAAAACAAAAATAGACAACGAAATAATGCAGGCTGTCACTGCTTCCAACAAAGACAGCTGTAAAACGTTACCAAAAGGCTTTCCACTCAAATACTCATACATAACTGATGCAAATAATGTTCCTTTTGCTCGTAGCCCTGGAGTGGGGGATAGAGTAATTCCAAACATGGAACATAGATTAGGACTAATCTTAGCAGCACATGAAGGGCTCGCCTCTGCACATGCAGGTGTTTCCGCTACAGTTTCATTATTAAAACAGAGATACTGGTGGCCGCGCATGAGGAAACAGACCACAAACTATGTTTTGCAATGTGAAATCTTCCAGAAAATGAAAGTTCCAACAGTGAAACATCCGGCGCAGACGCCCCTTTTAATTTCAGATAAACCATTAGCGTGCGTTTACCTGGACCACTGTGGTCCCTTACAGAGGAATGGTAACTACAAATATATCATGGTCGCAGTGGATTCATGCTCAAGATTCATTTGGATGTGGCCTCAACGCTCGGCTGACGCCCGAACTGTTATAAAAGATTTGTGAGTCTTTATCGGCACATACGCCGTCGGCACGCTACAGTCTGATCAGGGTTCTGCGTTTAGCTTCAAAGCTTACAAGGAGGCCATGGCCAATCTGGGCGTTGCATTGCGGTAATCTAGTCCATTCCATCCTGAGGAAAATGCTGTAGTGGAAAGAAAAAACCGGGACATAAAGCAATCTATAACAGCTAGGGTATTAGGCTCAAGTGACGGGTGGGTTAAACATCTAATAAGTGTCCAACGTAGTCTAAATAATCTGCCAAGAAATTCTCTTGGTGGAATCCCTCCATATGAAATCCTTTTTGGTACTAGAATGATTGCCAGGACCTTGATCGTCACACTTCAGTGGTAGAACAAAAACCTTTTGATATCAAAGACCGTCTGGCTGTTTTGCAGGACTTAAATGAAACAAGGAGAAGTCAGAGCAACACATTACAGAAACCTACGACCGCTGTAGGGGAACCACCCGTCCCAGCATGGCCTGTCTGGATTCCAAAGATTGGGGATCTAGTCAGAGAAAAGATCGTGGATAAGAGGGAATTTGAGCTTTCTTACAGACAACCAGTACCTGTGCTAGCAATTCAAGGATCAAGAACGGTGTTACTGCTGCCACTTGCTGGAAGAAAGGAGAACAGGTTTGTATCCATCGACCTGGTAAAACCACATCATGTGGCTAATCATAAGTAGTAGGCCCAGTGGACTCCAAAGATGTAGCAGACGACCAAATCTTGCTACTATCCAAGAGGTTCAAACTGAAAGACTTATCACCTTTGAGGAATCTGCAGTACGAAAAGAAGGACTAAGCAATAAAGCTATGGAACTTGTGCCTCTTGAGACCCAAACAACAGTTTGTCAAGAAACTCCTGTCTACAATGATGTAGCATCTGACTATACTAATATGACCAGGGACCCGGTAGCTCCAATGATTTCAAGTAATCCTGATGCAATACCTACAATTGACAGATCTGCATCTGGCTATTTCATTAACTTTGATACGTTTTCTGAGGATCCCAGTGAGCCTTAAATGACGCCAGCAAATAAAACTTTAAAAAAACAAGCAACAGAACTTTTTCATCAACTTGGAAAAAGGTATCTGGTTTCACCATGGGTTGAACTTTGGATTGTGCTAGGCATACTTTTTCTCCTACTTTTGGTAATTCTTGTATTAAGTTTGGGAATGCTGATAAATGGAAGATATAGTAAAAATGGACACAGCAAGTTAGAACTTCAACTTACTCCTCAAGTCACACAAATCATCTCATCGTGAACAAAAAGACTGGACATCAGTGAACATCACAGCAGTTCCTATACCTGGTGGTATAGCTTGGGACAGAACTGATTATGACATCTTTGGTCCTGCAGAGCTGTTGAAGATTCTATAACAATTCAAGGTTTCCTTGAGTGACTTTGTTTCACCCAGCACATTTTCTGATGATTGGGACTTTGAGACTGTTAATAATATGAACAAATGTACTGTTATAATCACTATGGTCATCATTATTTGCACAAATCTGCAAACCCTAGAAATGTTTATACTTTCAATCAATGGGAACACTGTCCAACGCCACCAAAAGGCAGCTCAAAAACATTCTATGAAAAATGTCCATACTTCTCAGGTTTTAATGTCTCAAATCCAGAAACATTTTATTTTAACATTTTTAATAAGACAGGAAGGAAAAGTATGTTGACTAATACTAAGCAAATTTATCCTGCGGACTTTTATGTTCAGCTGTCCACATTAGGTTTTGACTTTTGGAAAGACATCATTGAGACAAAAACTGTCTAGGGCACAAAAGACTGGCAGGTGCAGGGAATAGAAGCTTTATTTCGAGCCTGCGTTATCCCTGAACAAATAATGTTTTTGAACGACACTGTGCAACAAACATCCTGTTTTGGTCTAGCCAAGATAAAAGATTTCAACAAACCGTCCATACCTACACCTACACCTGATAGTAAAAACACTACAGAAGGAGGGGTCGACGTAAAAACAATTTTTTTTTAAAACAGAACTGATCCTGATTGGAAAAAATGGTTAATATGGCCCACAGACACAAAAAACTGTCAAGCTAGATTCCTGAATAAAACACAAGGGTTTACACTCACTAGGCCAGATCCAAGATATGTCCAGAGACAACATCCAGGGATAGTAACAACATACAGTGTAGGAAAACTGTGCCTTGGCTGGCTACAAAAATCCACACTATCAGAGGTAAAACAACACTTATCTTTACTTAAAAATGGCGTTGGTTTAAGGGACTTCTTACAAGGTCCTGCGAAACTGCATCATAAACGTTTTATATATGCTGGTATATATGCCATTTACAATGAAGCTTTGAAAGCGACACAAGTAGAGACTGCAGAAAGAATATGAGAAGTTGATCGTAATAATTTAGAGAAAGCTCTCTCTGTAGTTTACAATGGGTTAACGACTCTGTCATCCAGAATGTATTCTTTGGACAGCATAGTATCCTCTGCCATAGACATAATGGAAAAGGACTTGCTCATGCTACAGCATGGACAGTCACAATTGCGTTCTATAATGCATTTAGGCTGGACGTTACAAAATCTTTGTTCTGGATATGTGCCATGGCATCTAATCAACACCACGTCATTGTTTTCTGTATTTAACCTTACCGATAAACAAATCACTCTGGCACTAAGAGGAGCAGTCTATACGGTGCTGAGCATTGAGAAACTGGAAAGATTACCATTAACTGTTTCGGAAAAACCTGCCACAGAATGGCTAATACACGGAACAATCACTCTGCCTGGCACAATTTTCCATTTTCAATATTGTTTGAAACATATACCAGCTAGCGTGTCTGAAAGGTTGGGTAAAGAATACATCAAGTCAACCTGGGAATTACCATATACACATAGATGTTGGAGTGGGGGAAAAGAGGTATTTCTTAGTGGTACAAACTGCAAAAGCGCACTAAGCGGTACACTTTTATGTCAGGGTATTAATTTAGCCTGTGACGGTTCTTCGACCAACTTATCCTGCCACCTGCAAGGTTCTCCAGCTGCAATGATAGATCCAATTTGTAGGCAACTTTCTAACGGAAGCTATGTTATGTTGAATGGTGACAGCTGCTGTGGCATGTTGCCAGGAATAGCCTATCTCGTAACTGTGTCAGCCAGGGTCACTTGTTGTATGCAAGCATTGTTTCCTAAAACTAAGACAGATGGGGAGTCACCGCTATGGCCTTCACTGAACATCTCTTCTATACAAATTGATACTTTAAGCAAAATGAAAGCCATTCTGTTACAAAAAACTGTGCCACTGACCTCGTGCAAAGAGACGTATGAACTACATCGTATCTTAAACATGTCTGACACCAGTGGTATTATACATGTATTTAAGACAGTTTTTCGGGACAGTTAGCACCTTTTGAAGCAGTTCTCGGCATATTTCCAAACTTCGTGCTCTCTGTGTACGGTGTCCTGCCTCTCATTTTTGGGACTCGTAGTAGGAATACTATTTTTGTTCCTTCTGCTTCGATATGGCAAGTCCGGTCACCAGCGACACCCAGAGATCCATAGAAAACACTCTCCTGGCAATGAAGAGTCGCAAGCGCATGATACAGATTCTGGGCTTGGCTTGTTTAAGAGATCTGAATACCACATGGTTTCTATCATTCCGACCAATCTGGCAAGATTGCATCTTACCTGTTCTACGATGCCTGCTATGTGGAGAAGAGTGCGTGCTGGACAGCTGTCTAACACTCCCATCAGTCCTGCCAACGGATGTTGATACTTTGCTTGGTTCGGTAACGGCCCATGCATTGTGTTGTCCCCAGCGGCTGCCAATCCTGATGACGGTATTCATTGAGGTCTCACAGACGCAATCTGCTGACGGTGAGATACGTGGATCGACAGGCACACAGGTACCATCTGCTTCGAACATTGGTAATGCGGCTAACACTGACGGCAATGCTTCACATTTTTGTGTAATCGGTCTACTTAACGAAGTGGTCCAACTTTCACCTACTGTGGTAGGCGAATTCTTTACAAGCTTAGAAGATTTGATGTTTTCTCCAAACAATGAGACTGACTTTTTAAATTAGCATACAGCATTCTATGGGACTCTGTATTCGACCTTCACTTTTCAAAACAAAACTTCTAACTTTAGAACTCTAATTTTCTACAATTTGACTTTTTCCAAAATTGAACCTTTTTTGGCACAAAGTAATCTGCTTAAAGTAGAACTATTCATAGAGGACAAGAATTCTTTGAATACTTCCAAGAGACAATATTTTAACCTTGTCCACAACCAAAACAATTTATATAGTCTGTCATGGAATGGTCTCGACTTTTCTCTTTTCTGTATTTAAGAGCCATTTCATAAATATAATTTCATGATTCATTCGGGTAGCATTTCCAATGTCATACTATATGCTTTGAATGAAACCATTGCTTTTAAAATGCGTACAGCACAAATGCTCTTTTCGTGTACAACCATTTCTGATGCATTTTATGTATTTTGGTTGGGGTTTTTACACATCATGCTTTAGATATGTTTTAAATGCTTAGAATTTAGTAATGTCGAACATAAAAAGTGGAGTGGGTGTTGTATGGCGTTTTAGGATCCGAGCGAAATTTCCAGATTCATGCCCTTATATAGGTACAATTCACATTGCCCTAATATAGGCATAGAAATCATACCCATATTTAGACATAGCCCATGCAGTCCAAATACAGGCATGGCTACTTCCACCCGTACCAGAAAGCCACAACAATTTCTTGGAAAATTGGCTTAAGCAGTCAGGGACATCCCCCTGCTTGAATATTGTTTTGTCCAAGAACTCATGGAGTTTTCAAAGAACTACCATTCCCTTGGGGTTCTTTGATAACGTTATTATGCCTGACTTAACGTCAAACTAGGCACCTTCAAGGTATAAATATGCCTTCACTTGCTCTAGCAAGGACACAGTGGTTCAGAGCAGTTCGACTATCTACTTGCCCGACGCAGCTCGCTACAGCAAGTGCCGAAGGAAGCCGACCCTCCAGCTGACGCACTGATCGAGAAGCTGACCTTTCTCTCGCTGAGAATCCAACTCCAGTGTTTCCAAGCTCCCCTCGCGGGATGTAGGGAAATCGAGTCCCGAGACAAGAGATACCAGACCTCCTGTTTTCTAAACTAAGGTATGGAGCTGATTAGACCCTAAAAGAAATCTTGGATAGATTCTTGGTAAAGAAAATAAACCTATGCTACACCACACTTACTTCCTCCCTCGTACTAGACTTAGGTTAGGTACATCGGGGTAGGCGTATTTTAGAAGAACCAGTTGAGTACTTTGGTATTTATGTATGTATGTATCTATGGTTTAGAAATCATACAATGCTTTTACAGTATTATTTTATAATACTCTTCTCGCTGTATGCATTATACTTTCCAGCCTGTCTTACGATTGTAGCAGTTCACTTTACTTGCATGAGAAAGAAGACTGTTCAATAAATCCTTTTATTGAAAACGCCCGTCTCTCTATTTCTCTGCACCTCTGATGAAACGAAGCATGCACAATTGACTGAGTAAAATATCTATCTATAGTTTCCACGACTCTGAAGATACGTTTATTCTTGGGGAAACAAAGTTGTCATGTTTATGCGGTTGTCAGAAACTAATCCCTTCTTGTTTATTCGAGAAAGTTTCTAGTGACCTCTGTGCTAGCAGGCACTCCCAATAAAGTCAAATATATTCGATAGAGACCTAGAAGACATAAGTCCTACCTCAAATCTATAGGATATATTGCGCAGAGCCTATTGGGAACATAGGAACTATACTACAGTAGTCTCCAGCCTAATGTAGCTATAACAGAGACAGAAAGAGGTGGTAGCTTTCTGCAACTGGCTATCAACAACCTCACTGAACAACACTCCAGGAAAAAACAATATGCTGGCCTCATTTAAAAGGGTTCTTTCGACCCTTAACAACAGAGATGGCTGTCCTACCCTTAACCCTCACCTTGTACCAAATGTCAGTAATACAAGAAGACTAATCAGCAACCCCTCTCAGCTGAAAAGTCAGCAATACACTTCCACTCTCTGGGAAAACACTGTCATTTTGTGCACAGGAATGGGCTAAGGGTTTTTCAAAATAGAAACCACACGCCTCTATTACTTTGGCTCACTCATACACACAATTCATTTACCACGCAGGCTATGTATATCAACATGCATACCATACACTTGGGATGTTAGGGCTAGGATCTGCATTACCGGACAGAATAAACATTTTACACAAGTGGATCACTAGGCCTCCACTCGAGTGACACAGATAAAAGGTCTGGCTCAAACTATTGATTCTCAAAATATGGTACAGTTCCACCACAGCTCAACATGCTAAACCCATTATAGATTAAAGTATACAAAACCCATAACAGAGAAAGGAGTCCACTGTTAGCATAATAAGGGCACACCTCATGCAACCTCCAGGTCACAGGACAGGTACAGGGACTCACTCATGTCAAGGGACAGGTGTAGTTCTCTGCATACTCACTGGAATAGTGTGAAGTGTGTGCCAAAATAAAAAATCAGGATACCACATACTTGAAGTCAGTCACTCAGGGCAGTGGAAGATGACTGTACACCATGTAGCAAGCATTCCCATTCCAACAATTTGTATTCACAATCATGAACAATTGATCCGAGGGACAAACCTACAAGGGAAATAAAAAAAGAAAAACAAATACGAGCTGGGACAGAAAACAGTATAATATATCGGTTTCAAAACTTATCCCTACCCTTTAAGAATATTCCCAATGAGAAACAAGCATTGGCATAGCCAATAGGTCTCGCCTTTGGGACCTAATAAGTGTTTAGCCATGCAACAGTTGTTGTTGTACTAAGGATATTGTGCTGCATAACTAAATACTTATTAGGTCCCAAAAGCGAGACCTATTGGCTATGCCAATGCTTTTTAAACTTGGTAACACTCTCTGGGCATTGTTTGCATTACCTCACTACCAATTAAACACCCAAATATAGTAATATTTGACCAGTCCAGGTCTGCAAAGGTCCTTCCACTGCGCAGCAACACGTGCCGTCGCATTTGTAGTAACCTTTGAACCGTTTGGGTTAAAATCTGCAGTTTATGCAGCAGATGATGGATTATATGGCAAATACGGCAACTCTATAATGATGCAAACATTGCTGCGGACACACAATTGCATAATTCCAGTGGCCCTGGATAAAACATTTTGATGGAGTATGACAAGACATAATGACGCGGAGTAATAGACATGCCCAGAGATAGTCTTATTTCACAGTTACTGGCACAGTGTAATAGTTAGGGGATGATGCAGTGAGACAGCCATGTCTGCAGTGCTCTTTATTTTTTAGACATATCTGGAGGTGCTCTGCCTAGATTGCAGTGGTGCAGTGTGAGAGACACGCCTGGGGATGCTCTTTATTTCTCGGAGTACTGCAGAGTGAAAGACATATTCAGGGATGCTCTATATGTATTGCAATGATGCAGTGAGAAAGACTTATCTGCAGATGCTGTATGTTTGTTGCAGTGTTGTGGTGCTTATATTTATAGCATTTATGCAATGCAATAGAGTCATAGGGGTGCCCTATTTTTATTTGGGTGATGCAGTGTGACATAACTGCAGATGCTGTGTATTTATAGCAGTGATGCAGTATCAGACATATCTGGGTGCTCTATTTGTATTACAGTGATATAGGCATGTCTGCGGATTCTGTATGTTTGTTGCAGTAATTCAGTGTGACAGACATGTCTGGGGGCTCCTAAAAATTCTAGCAGTCACATAGTGCGATAGACATATCAGGGGTGCCCTCTTTTATTGCAGTGAGGCAGTGTAACAGACATGTCTGGGGGCTCTTTATTTCATAGAAGTGACAGGGGTGTTCTTGTTTCCACCTGTGAAGCACTGAATGACACTTGTTCGGGGTGTTCTTTGTTAATGAAGGAAACAGCGAGATCACGATGCTTGTCATTGCATGCAGTGTACAATGACCGTCACATTGTGGGATGGAGTGAGTGCAAGTCATCAGTGCACGCAGCGCCCCCAACCCGCTCCCCACGACACTCAGACGTGGATTACCATCTGACGCGTTTAGTGGACCCGGTTTTAAGACGTTAACAGTGGATTCGGCCGGGCTTCTGCGCCCTACAGACCAGGCCATTACCCATCATTAACAATGTAAGATGTCTGCAGCCACGGGTGATAAATGGCAGATTGAAATGTGTGAATTTAGGGGGAATCCGTTTGTTAAGGCCGGGGGCCTTGAAAATCCCAGAAGACGCGCGAATGGTGAGAGATGAGCAATAGAAAAAAAAAGTCAATGTATGCACAGCGCCTCGAGACTGTGAGAATACTGAATATTCTGTACAAACAGCGTGCAGTATATACACAAAACACAGGACAAGTTCACGCAATACACAGTGCAATCAGCACGAACAGATTGTAAAACAAGTTAAACAAGTTTAAAAGCAAGTTTTAAGAGGAGACGCGGCCGTGAAACTGAAAGTACGGCCGACCGGCCGTGAATAATTAGGGGGTGAGAAATGCGCTGGGAGGGCTGCCTTTGATGTGGTAATGCGAGGCAGGCAGGCAGGCGGCTGGTGGCATTGTGCACACGCTTTTTAGGGCTTGCGCTTGCGCAATGACCTAAAAAGCCCATGCACTGCATAGAATCGCCAGTGGAATCGCCAGTTCGGTAAACTCTCGATAAGCCCCTATATATCTCGCTCCCGCTCAATAGATTCTTGGCAAAGAAAATAAACCTATGCTACACCACACTTACTTCCTCCCTCGTACTAGACTTAGGTTAGGTACATCGGGGTAGGCGTATTTTAGAAGCACCAGTTGAGTACTTTGGTATTTATGTATGTATGTATCTATGGTTTAGAAATCATACAATGCTTTTACAGTATTATTTTATAATACTCTTCTCGCTGTATGCATTATACTTTCCAGCCTGTCTTACGATTATAGCAGTTCACTTTACTTGCATGAGAAAGAAGACTGTTCAATAAATCCTTTTATTGAAAACGCCCGTCTCTCTATTTCTCTGCACCTCTGATGAAACGAAGCATGCACAATTGACTGAGTAAAATATCTATCTATAGTTTCCACGACTCTGAAGATACGTTTATTCTTGGGGAAACAAAGTTGTCATGTTTATGCGGTTGTCAGAAACTAATCCCTTCTTGTTTATTCAAGAAAGTTTCTAGTGACCTCTGTGCTAGCAGGCACTCCCAATAAAGTCAAATATATTCGATAGAGACCTAGAAGACATAAGTCCTACCTCAAATCTATAGGATATATTGCGCAGAGCCTATTGGGAACATAGGAACTACACTACAGTAGTCTCCAGCCTAATGTAGCTATAACAGAGACAGAAAGAGGTGGTAGCTTTCTGCAACTGGCTATCAACAACCTCACTGAACAACACTCCAGGATAAAACAATATGCTGGCCTCATTTAAAAGGGTTCTTTCGACCCTTAACAACAGAGATGGCTGTCCTACCCTTAACCCTCACCTTGTACCAAATGTCAGTAATACAAGAAGACTAATCAGCAACCCCTCTCAGCTGAAAAGTCAGCAATACACTTCCACTCTCTGGGAAAACACTGTCATTTTGTGCACAGGAATGGGCTAAGGGTTTTTCAAAATAGAAACCACACGCCTCTATTACTTTGGCTCACTCATACACACAATTAATTTACCACGCAGACTATGTATATCAACATGCATACCATACACTTGGGATGTTAGGGCTAGGATCTGCATTACCGTACAGAATCAACATTTTACACAAGTGGATCACTAGGCCTCCACTCGAGTGACACAGATAAAAGGTCTGGTTCAAACTATTGATTCTCAAAATATGGTACACTTCCACCACAGCTCAACATGCCAAACCCATTATAGATTAAAGTATACAAAACCCATAACAGAGAAAGGAGTCCACTGTTCGCATAATAGGGCACACCTCATGCAACCTCCAGGTCACAGGACAGGTACAGGGACTCACTCATGTCAAGGGACAGGTGTAGTTCTCTGCATACTCACTGGAATAGTGTGAAGTGCGTGCCAAAATAAAAAATCAGGATACCACATACTTGAAGTCAGTCACTCAGGGCAGTGGAAGATGACTGTACACCATGTAGCAGGCATTCCCATCCCAACAATTTGTATTCACAAACATGAACAATTGATCCGAGGGACAAACCTACAAGGGAAATAAAAAAAGAAAAACAAATACGAGCTGGACAGAAAACAGTATAATATATCGGTTTCAAAACTTATCCCTACCCTTTAAGAATATTCCCAATGAGAAAAAAGACTTCATCCCCACGGCCCTATTACAATCACGTTTTGAAAATGTCTCACTGAAAATTCTCATGGAGGCAATCATTTTTAACCAAACATACTTCTTCCCATAAACGTGCATTAGTTTCCATAAGCGCCCATGATCACAGTGCCTTCTATTGTCAATCATAAGAAGATGAATCCAATTGTGTGGTAGCTAATAAATGTTATTTTTGTGAACTTCTCTTAGACTTTTAAGCTGTTATTCTTTAGACTGTAGAGCTGTTTGAATGGCCCTACAGTTGTGTGAATGCACCCCAACACTTCCCAGAGAAAATCTTGACTTTGGCGAGTCTACCCAACAGATCAAGATACTTATAAGGATTCTTTAGTTTGCTTCTGGAGGGCTCATTTCGTCAGGCTGTTGGTGTAACCTGACTACAGAACACTGTTATCCACACACAAACACACCTCACCTGCCAGCAGGGTTTTTAACAAGTCCCAATAATGTAAGAGTTTTGAGAGACAGTTATGTTTACCAAATGTAGAAGAGACTGAAAGATTCAAGCTGCTATACTGATATTTACTGATGTCTATGTTCTCGTTGAAAAGGATCAGAGACAGAGAACTCACGGACAATGAGCTTTTAAACCTGTGAACACCTCTATATCACCTATTTTTTAACCATTTTTATTGTTTTCATCATGACATACAATGTTGAGAAAATGAGCGATAGAAAGCTTTGATAGTTCGGCATAATACAATTTTGAGATAAGGAGTAGATGGTTTGACATATAGCAATAATACCAGCTACAATCAAACTGCAGTCCACAACAGCGAGATAGTTCCTCTGCGGCAATCAGTGTCCGCACATGTTCAAATTCACAAGCATCGGTGCCTACCCTGGGGTTCCCACTGAATGAAAACAGAAAAATAAAAAAAACAGCCCACATCTGTGTAACTCACTCTCCTCCTCCCACAGGAAAATGAACAGCACAGGGGACGAACATCCAAGGCTCCAGTCATCCACCCGTGGAAGAGGACCATTCTGTAAGAGGATCCAGGTAGAGAGGGGCACAAAAGCCATAACTAGGCTGATAGACCAACAATGTGAAGTGTTCTGAACTATTGCAGCTCATGCTGCATTCCCACATGGAGACCCTGCGCAGTCCCTGGACCTCCTCTCTCCTCTCTCCTCAGTCCTGTAGCCTCAGCCCTACCCCACTTGAGGGTCACGGCACACCAGTGTTGGAGGGTCGGGAGGATGCATGCTTTCCAATTCATTGCCATGGACCTAGGGGCGATGAGTAGGCCTAAATCCAGGAATCGATTTGCTGTCTGCTGTTTTTTTTTTTATACTTAAATGATACCAGCATTCCAAGGTGAGAAATCCATCTCGGACCGTCACTTCTGATTAAGTCCCTGTGACCTCTTGCCTGAGGGTCATTGCTGCTGGGCAATTCCAGAACGTATGGGCCATATTAGCATTCGGCGCATGGCACCTAAGGTATAGTGATGAGGAGCAAAATATTTTATGTAGACTGTCGCGGGTGAGCTAGGCCCTTTGAAGTATATTGTGTTGAATGTATTGAAATTTTGCATTTCTGGATACCTTCCTTGTATTATGTAGGGCTTTCTCCCATTCCCTATAAGTCAACTTGCGCCCCATATCTCTCTGCCACCATCTACGCGTTGCCTGTAGTGGGTCTACTGTGGTGTGTGTCAGTGCAAACCTTGTAATTAGCCTAAGCTCATAGCCCGTAATGTGTTTGGTGTGTACAAGTAGATGGTTCTCAGGTTCTGAGTCAGTAATGTTTAACGCTTTTGCTAGATCTAAAACCAGGCAGGCCGAGTATGGCATCTGGGCAGGGGCCATTTCCATTACTCTGTGCAGGCGCCTGATATCAAGGGTGGTAGAGCGCCCAGGAATAACCCAATTTAGGTCTGAATGCCCTAATCGCCGAATGTGTTTAAATAGATGGACCGCTATAATTTTATAGTCCGCTCCTAACATGGACAGCAGGAGATACAACATTACTTCCATCATATCTTTGTCCGGTTTGGGCAGGGATACTCGCAACGACTCCCTAAGCAAATGTGGGGGGAGTCCCTCTGTGAGAGCCATTTGATACAGCTCCAACAATTTAGGGGCTAAGATTGATTCATAAGCCTAATAAAATTAAAAGGGCAGCCTACCAAGCCCAGGTGTCTATTGCGTAACTGCTACTCTTATGGCCCCATGAATTTCTAGCAACACAAGAGGGGAATTGATATCTTCTCTGTATAGGGGATCCAGAGTGGTCAGTCTTACTTCTCTGAGAAACTCATCAATATATACCTACTGAACTGTGGGGTCATATAATGCTCTATATTGAGCTGTGAAGACCGAGTGCATACCTGCTTGGGTGGAGCATGTATGTGTTGAAGACTCCCTGATTAGGGTGATGGGAGTAGCAGGTGTAGCTCTATGCATAAGTTATGCAAGTAAGCAGCCCGACTTTGGCCTGATAGACAACACCTCTATATCACCTTCTGCCTAAATTTTTTTATAAGGATTGAAATCATGTTTAGGGCCTATTTACAATGTCGGTCAGATAGCCTTCGAACTCCCAATTCTCGATTGGAGCTTGTGCTGCGGACAGTTTCCGCCCACTGCACAAGCTCCCATAGAGAAATGGCAGTTTGCGACCACACCATGTGCGGTCGCATCATAATCAGGTGCTGGGAATGGCCGACCTGAGGTTGGGGGGTTCCCTCACCGAAACAGTGTCATTCAGAGGCAACTCCGACCGACATCGAAATCAGGCCCTTAGTCTCTTTGGTTACTGCCATCAGTCTATTCCACACCTACTTAAACAAATATTCATGTGACAAAAAGGAGACAGCACTTACTTACGGGAAGAGAGGAGGGAAAGACCCAGAAAAGCAGGCATGTATAAGTAGATAGGAAGAACAGCAAGGTGGCTGTGTTGCAAAAGAAAAGACCAACACATACATATCAAAACTGACTACTAGTCTGTCTGAGCCTTGCAGCTGGAAAGTAAACAAACATGTGCAATGCACTAGGTCTTGCATTTGTGAGAGTTAGAGCTATTGGTGCTGAAAATTACAATGTCTTTTACCCATGTGTTTTGGTTTGGAGTGGAGTGTGTGATGTGTAGTATAATTATGTGTGTTGGATTAGAATTATTATTTGTGGAATTGAGTATGGTGTGAAGTGGATTTGTGTAGTTGAATTATATGGCATGGTGTGCAGTGGAATTATGTGGATAGTAATTATGTGGTATTGAATGTACTGATATTATGTGGAGTGGGATTGTGTGTTATAAAGTGTAATTATGTGGAATGGTTGTAGTTGTAAAAGCTTTATTTCGATACGTAAATATCTTAAAAGCGGTACATACAAAAATACATTTTCAAGGCTTATGGAAACATACAGTTATGATTCCTAAAATAGTCGAGTAAAATGCAATAAATAATTAAAAAGAGAATTAAATTGAAATAGAAAGCCTTTTAGCTCGGATCACCCAAGCCCATTTTAAAAACTTTGAAACACCACAAACAATGGAGGGGGATGTATCAGACAATAAAATGCGAAGGGCCACCAGATGCTGTTGTGTACCTATGAGCCTGCACAATGGTTTTAGCCAGCACCTCCTTGGGGCACGATAGTCAGGACATTCGAAGAAAAAATTTGCCACCGTCTCCACCCGTGTCGAGCACGTGGCACAGAAGGCTGAGGACTGGGAAGATGCAGATCTCCACCTGGACGCCAAGTTGGCCAGAGGTAAGGTGCCCACTCTGAGTTTGAAATAGAGAGCCCTGTCAAGGGGAATGGAGATTAGGTCCAAATAAGGCTCATAAGCAACCACGTCTTTGATTCTCAGGAAAGCTGCGGTCGAATTGCAGTGATGAGGATTGCGAATGAGTTTAGTGGCTATCCAGTCCCAATATAGCTTCTTCAGGGTGGCTTTCGGTGGGGCAGAGCGAGTAACCCAGGAATCTTCCAAACCCAGCTCCACCAATAGGCTCTTGATGTCCCTTAGCCATTTGATTCGATGCCAACTCTCCATTGCAATTACCTCAGACAGACCTGCTGCATAGGAGGCTAGCTCCGGGACCCTCCACAGGCGGGCCCACAAAAGCAGAGGCCGTAATCGCGCCTGGTCCGCGATTGATTTGCAGCCCAAGTCAAGAAGCACTGGGACTGTGGGTGTGCTCGATGGGAGTACCAAGAGTTCTTTCAGAAATTTACTTTCTGCCTTGGCTAATACCTCCAGGTTTGTGGAGCCCCACAACTCCGCCCCATACAAAGCCGCAGCAACCCCTCTAGCTTTATAAATATCTATAGCTGGGGAGATACAATGTTTGGGGGATGAACGATGTTCCCTGAGTAGGGCACCAGTCACCCTTTTGTGGTTGAACAACATCTTTTGGATATGTGGGGTCCAACTCATGGAGTTACTGAGGCGAATCCCCAAATAATCAAACTCACTGACCCTCATTAATCAAACTCACTGACCCTCGAAAAATATGGAACGCTTCACGAATTTGCGTGTCATCCTTGCGCAGGGGCCATGCTAATCTTCTCTGTATCGTTCCAATTTTAGTATATGTGCTGCCGAAGCGAATGGTATTTTGTGTTGTGCAGTGGTATGTAGTTGAGTATAATTATGTGGTGTGCTGTTGAATTTTGTGGCATGATGTGGAACTCTGTGGTGTGGATTCGATGCATGTGGTGTGGTGTGTTGTGTAATTGTGTTGTTGAGTTGAATTACGTGGTTTGTTGTTGAATTTTGTGGTGTGGAAGGGAAATGTGTAGAGTTGAAATGCGTGACGTGGAAATGAGTGGCATTAAGTGAAATTATGATGATTGGAACTATGTGGCATGGTGTGGAATGTATTTGTGTTGATTGTGTTACCCAGTTTAAAAATGATGAATCATAATTACAAAGAATGGAGGCCTTTCATTGCGCACAAACTCACAAAATTAAAACGAGTTGCTTCCACAAAAAATGTTGGAAATGCACAAGTGTCTTCAATTTCAGACCAAAGCAAGGAGGTGCTGCAAACAAAACATACACATTCAACACAAGCATAGAAAAAAGAAAATAGTTCCAAGACCAAACACTTCAGCACAATGGTGGAAACTTACCAGTAGTTAGGCGCTGCTCTCTTGGCATTAACAAACAAAAACAAGCACTTTAGGGTATGTGAGAAGCACTTGTGAAAATTGAAAACGAGGGGCAAACACAGTAGCAGCAGACTTCTGCTGTGGCGTTTATTTGGGGCACGCACGGTGTTCACCCTGTGACCGCGTTGCCAAAAGTGTGTGTAGAGAAGGGGGTGTCCGTAGCGCACTGAGGTGTCTCATCGCAGCCACTATGGAGCTCTGCAGACCCACCAGTGCGGCACAGCTTTCGTTATCCTCCAGTAGATGAGTAATGCACAGTCAGTGGTGTGTGATATAAAAGACGTATGCAAAAACAGCAAAAAAAGAAAGGTACTGAACATATTAACATAATTGCAAAATGCAGTTCAACAGTAAAACTGAAAGTGGTAGAATAGAGTTTCTGCTCAATTTGACTTACTATAGTCAGCTTGTTTAATTTATTAAAGTGATCTCATAAATATGTGACAACATAAACCAAATATACCCAAAGTACATTGAAATAAAAAGCAAGTAGCACATCTGTAGCTGCAAGTAAAAGCTGCCACTCTTTACTTGCATGCAGATTTCTTCTGCTGCCTATTAGTCTGTTTTCGAACTAGTGAGCTCATCATGATGGCGGGCGGAACGGGGATGGCCCGACCGCCAGAGGTGTGGCGGTCCCACCTGCCCAATTAGGATGCGCCCGCCATACTGTTATGTTCTTTGTAAGGGACTCTTGCTCTGTTGCTGCTGCTGCCTTGGCACAGTACCTGCTGTGAGTGTGTGAGGGAAGCTTGCACCACTGCTGCTTGTGATGTCGTTCCTGCCAGTGTGAGAAGCTTGCACCTCTGCTGCCTGTGGTCTCCTTGTGAGTGTAAGAAGCTTGCACTGCTGCTGCCTGTGATGTCGTTCTTGTGAGTGTGAGAAGCTTGCACCACTGCTGTTTGTGATGTCCTTCTTGTGAGTGGGAGAAGCTTGCACCTCAGCTGCCTGTGGTCTCCTTGTGAGTGTAAGAAGCTTGCACAGCTGCTGCCTGTGATGTCCTACTCACTACTCTACTCTACTCACTACTCTACTCACTACTCTACTCACTACTCTACTCACTACTCTGCACTCACTACTCACTACTCTACTCACTACTCTACTTACCACTCACTACTCTACTCACTACTCTGCACTCACTACTCACTACTCTACTCACTACTCTACTCACTACTCACTACTCTACTCACTACTCACTACTCTACTCACTACTCACTACTCTACTCACTACTCACTACTCTACTCACTACTCACTACTCTGCACTCACTACTCACTACTCTGCTCACTACTCACTACTCTCTACTCACTACTTTCTACTCACTACTCTACTCACTACTCACTACTCTACTCACTACTCTACTCACTACTCTACTCTACTCACCTCACTACTCTACTCACTACTCTACTCACTACTCACTACTCTACTCACTACTCACTACTCTGCACTCACTACTCACTACTCACCTCACTAATCTACTCACTACTCACTACTCTACTCACTACTCTACTCACTACTCACTACTCTGCACTCACTACTCACTACTCTACTCACTACTCTACTCACTACTCACTACTCTACTCACTACTCTACTCACTACTCACTACTATACTCACTATTCACTACTCTACTCACTACTCTGCACTCACTACTCACTACTCTGCACTCACTACTCACTACTCTACTCACTACTCTACTCACTACTCTACTCACTACTCTACTCACTATTCTACTCACTACTCACTACTCTGCACTCACTACTCACTACTCTACTCACTACTCTACTCACTACTAACTACTCTACTCACTACTCTACTCACTACTCTACTCACTACTCACTACTCTGCACTCACTACTCACTACTCACTACTCACTACTCTACTCACTACTCTACTCACTACTCACTACTCTACTCACTACTCTACTCACTACTCACTACTCTGCACTCACATCTCTGCACTCACTACTTTGCACTCACTACTCTGCACTCACTACTCTGCACTCACTACTCACTACTCTGCACTCACTACTCACTACTCTGCACTCACTACTCTGCACTCACTACTCACTACTCTGCACTCACTACTCTGCACTCACTACTCACTACTCTGCACTCACTACTCTGCACTCACTACTCACTACTCTGCACACTCACTCTGCACTCACTACTCACTACTCTGCACACTCACTCTGCACTCACTACTCACTACTCTGCACTCACTACTCACTACTCTACTCACTACACTACTCACTACTCTGCACTCACTACTCACTACTCTACTCACTACTCTACTCACTACTCTGCACTCACTACTCACTACTCTACTCACTACTCTACTCACTACTCACTACTCTACTCACTACTCACTACTCTACTCACTACTCACTACTCTACTCACTACTCTACTCACTACTCTACTCACTACTCTACTCACTACTCACTACTCTACTCACTACTCTGCACTCACTACTCACTACTCACTACTCTGCACTCACTACTCTACTCACTACTCTACTCACTACTCTGCACTCACTACTCACTACTCACTACTCTGCACTCACTACTCACTACTCTACTCACTACTCTACTCACTACTCACTACTCTACTCACTACTCTACTCACTACTCACTACTCTACTCACTACTCTACTCACTACTCTACTCACTACTCTACTCACTACTCACTACTCTACTCACTACTCTACTCACTACTCTACTCACTACTCTGCACTCACTACTCACTACTCACTACTCTGCACTCACTACTCACTACTCTACTCACTACTCTACTCACTACTCTGCACTCACTACTCACTACTCACTACTCTGCACTCACTACTCACTACTTTACTCACTACTCTACTCACTACTCACTACTCTGCACTCACTACTCACTACTCTACTCACTACTCTACTCACTACTCACTACTCTACTCACTACTCACTACTCTACTCACTACTCACTACTCTGCACTCACTACTCACTACTCTACTCACTACTAACTACTCTACTCACTACTCACTACTCTGCACTCACTACTCACTACTCACTACTCTACTCACTACTCTACTCTCTACTCACTACTCTACTCACTACTCTACTCACTACTCTACTCACTACTCACTACTCTGCACTCACTACTCTACTCACTACTCTACTCACTACTCTACTCACTACTCTACTCACTACTCACTACTCACTACTCACTACTCTGCACTCACTACTCACTACTCTACTCACTACTCTACTCACTACTCACTACTCTACTCACTACTCACTACTCTACTCACTACTCACTACTCTGCACTCACTACTCACTACTCTAATCACTACTCTACTCACTACTCACTACTCTACTCACTATTCACTACTCTACACTCACTACTCTACTCACTACTCACTACTCTGCACTCACTACTCTACTCACTACTCTACTCACTACTCTACCCACTACTCTACTCACTACTCACTACTCTACTCACTACTCACTACTCACTACTCACTACTCTACTCACTACTCACTACTCTGCACTCACTACTCACTACTCTACTCACTACTCTACTCACTACTCACTACTCTACTCACTACTCTACTCACTACTCTGCACTCACCACTCACTACTCACTACTCTACTCACTACTCTACTCACTACTCTACTCACTACTCACTACTCTACTCACTACTCTACTCACTACTCACTACTCTACTCACTACTCACTACTCTACTCACTACTCACTACTCTACTCACTACTCTACACTCACTACTCACTACTCTACTCACTACTCACTACTCTACTCTCTACTCACTACTCTACTCACTACTCTGCACTCACTTCACTACTCACTACTCACTACTCACTACTCTACTCACTATTCTACTCACTATTCACTACTCTACTCACTACTCACTACTCTACTCACTACTCTACTCACTACTCACTACTCTGCACTCACTACTCACTACTCTACTCACTACTCAGTACTCTACTCACTACTCTACTCACTACTCTACTCACTACTCACTACTCACTACTCTACTCACTACTCACTACTCTACTCACTACTCACTACTCTACTCACTACTCTACTCACTACTCACTACTCTACTCACTACTCACTACTCACTACTCTACTCACTACTCACTACTCTACACTCACTACTCACTACTCTACTCACTACTCACTACTCTACTCACTACTCACTACTCTACTCACTACTCACTACTCTGCACTCACTACTCACTACTCTGCACTCACTACTCACTACTCACTACTCTACTCACTACTCTACTCACTACTCTACTCACTACTCTACTCACTACTCACTACTCTACTCACTACTCACTACTCTACTCACTACTCTACTCACTACTCACTACTCTACTCACTACTCTACTCACTACTATACTCACTACTCTACTCACTACTCTACTCACTACTCTACTCACTACTCACTACTCTACTCACTACTCACTACTCTACTCACTACTCACTACTCTACTCACTACTCTACTCACTACTCACTACTCACTACTCTACTCACTATTCTACTCACTACTCACTACTCTACTCACTACTCTACTTACTACTCTACTCACTACTCACTACTCACTACTCTACTCACTACTCTACTCACTACTCACTACTGTACTCTGCACTCACTACTCTGCACTCACTACTCTGCACTCACTACTCACTACTCACTACTCTACTCACTACTCTACTTACTACTCTACTCACTACTCACTACTCACTACTCTACTCACTACTCTACTCACTACTCACTACTCTACTCTGCACTCACTACTCTGCACTCACTACTCTGCACTCACTACTCTGCACTCACTACTCTACTCACTACTCTACTCACTACTCTACTCACTACTCACTACTCACTACTCTACTCACTACTCACTACTCACAACTCTACTCACTACTCACTACTCTGCACTCACTACTCTACTCACTACTCTACTCACTACTCTACTCACTACTCACTACTCACTACTCTACTCACTACTCACTACTCACAACTCTACTCACTACTCACTACTCTGCACTCACTACTCTACTCACTACTCTACTCGCTACTCACTACTCACAGTACTGGTAGTACTGATGGTGGTGGTGGTACTGGTAGTGGTAGTATTGGTGGTGGTGGTGGTACTGGTAGTACTGGTGTTGGTAGTACTGGTGGTGGTGGTACTGGTGGTGGTGGTAGTGGTACTGGTAGTACTGGTAGTGGTAGTACTGGTAGTGGTAGTACTGGTGGTGGTGGTACTGGTAGTACTAGTGGTGGTGGTGGTGGTGGTGGTGGTGGTAGTGGTAGTACTGGTGGCTGTAGTAGTGGTAGTACTGGTGGCTGTAGTAGTGGTAGTACTGGTGGTGGTAGTACTGGTAGTACTGATGGTGGTAGTACTGGTAGTACTGGTGGTGGTACTGGTAGTGGTAGTACTGATGGTGGTGGTAGTGGTAGTACTGGTGGTGGTGGTACTGGTAGTACTGGTGGTGGTGGTACTGGTAGTGGTAGTAGTGGTAGTACTGGAGGTGGTGGTACTGGTAGTGGTAGTACTGGTGGTGGTAGTACTGGTGGTGGTAGCACTGGTGGTGGTGGTACTGGTTGTGGTGGCACTGGTAGTACTGGTGGCTGTAGTACTGGCAATGGTAGTACTGGAGGTGGTAGTACTTGTAGTGGTAGTACTGGTGGTGGAAGTACTGGTGGTGGTAGTACTGGTGGTGGTGGTGGTACTGGTATTGTTAGTACTGGTGGTGCTGGTGGTGATGGTACTGGTAGTGGTAGTATTGGTAGTGGTAGTACTGGTGGTGGTAGTACTGGTGGTGGTGATACTGGTAGTATTGGTGGTGGTGGTGGTGGTAGTACTGGTAGTACTGGTGGTGGTGGTACTGGTAGCAGTAGCATTGGTGGTGGTGGTACTGCTGGCCCTAGTACTGGTAGTGGTAGTACTGGTGGTGGTGGTACTGGTGGTGGTAGTACTGGTGGTGGTAGTGGTACTGGTAGTGGTAGTACTGGTAGTACTGGTGGTGGTATCCAAAGTATGTGTTGCTATTAAAGAGAAATACATATCAGACAGCGCTTCAAAGGAAATAAGCGAACACCATGTCCTTGTAATCGGGAACACTTCCTTGCAAACACACATTTTTCAGAGCAATAATAAATCACATAAAAGTTCAATACAATAGACGTCCACATTTCTCAGCCCCAAAAACGCTGCAGACGAACGCGCGCCCTATACATGCAATGCAGAATGGTGAACGCGCTCCCACCATCTGGATTGCATTACAAGGGCACTCTGACAGCTCCTAATTAAAATTAATGGTCTGCCGTGCGCGAAACCGCACAGAAAACGCTAAAAATGGCCGACCAAATTACATATGCCCTATCGCATCAAGACTACTAAAAAAACAGCACCGCGACGACCAATCAACATTCAGATAATAAAATATCGCACTGAAAATGCACGAGCAAAGAAAAATGTATCCAGCATGAACGAAAAAGCCGCTACAATATGGCTCGCAGCTCCTCCCCACTTCTGACGAAGTGGTGACGTCGCCGAGCCCGTAAAAAGTCCCCCACAGAACAAATAAGCATTTCAAAGCGTAATGATACAATAGATAGTCCCTGCTCTTCGGGAGGAACGAAAGAACAAGCATTTACAATGCAATGGTTTCGCCTTTGGAAAAGTTAGAGCTATTGGCATTGTAAATGACAAAATTTGTATTTATGTGTTGGTTTTGAAAACAGATAAATAAATGGCATTGTCATTTACATTGCCATTAGCTTAATCTCTCGCAAATGTGAGACCTATTGCATTTGCACCCACACATACACACAGAGCCACACACACACACACACACACACAAAGGCACACACACACACACAGAGCCAGCCGCACACACAGAGCTAGCCGCACACACAGAGCCAGCCACACACACACACACACAGAGCCAGCCACACACACACAGAGCCAATCGCGCACACACACAGCCAGCCGCACACACAAACACAGCCAGCCGCACACACACACACACAGCCAGCCGCACACACACACACAGCCAGCCGCACACACACAGCCAGCCGCACACACACACACACAGAGCCAGCCGCACAAACACGCACACACAGAGCCAGCCACACACACACACACACACAGAGCCAGCGGCACACACACACACACACAGAGCCAGCTGCACACACACACACAGAGCCAGCCGCACACACACACACACACACACAGAGCCAGCCAAGGCTGCAAAGAAGATAAAAAGTAACTGGGTAATATAAAGGAGGTACAGGAATATGAGTAGTAGAGATTGAAAAAGTGTGTGGCACATGAAGAGGTCTGGCAACAGGTTATGAGGTAAAAAGGCTGAGTGGGTGTTAAGGAATGGGTGGGATCTGCAGAGTGGGAATGAAAGTTGTCAGGGGTGGCAGAAAGGAGCCCAGGCTGGGGTTCAGGATGAAGGGAAGAATAGCAAGCGACACAGAAGGCAAGGAGCAGCATTAGCACTCCATGTGACCTCACACTGGACAACCGGACAGAAACCGCAAGATTTCCAGCCCACAGATTTACATATTCTGCGCACTAATGCACCCATCACTGGAGAGACTAAATTGCATGCATCCTAGCATCAGAGCGCAGACAGCAATGGGGAGGGGCAAATGGAGCAAAGAGGCGGGAGATATTACCTGTAGCAATGGAGGAGGGGGCACAACTGGGTGGCCTGGGCCATTACCTAGAGCAAAATGCTTGATCTCAAAGAAAGTCCTGTGCACCAATTAAGCATTAAGGCTAGTTTAATCTGATTAAAAAAAATCAGCTTAGTCCGTTCCTCCTACCTCCTGGCTCCAACCTTAGGTCTGCACCCCTTCACCTCTTGCCTCTCTGACCTCTGCAGTCTGCAACCTCTGTGAAAGCTCCAGGCAGTTTCCCGGTAGCTTCACTCCAGGAGGTTTCAATGCGCCGTTTGTACTTCAATTGCCGGTACCTCACCAGCACCTCCAGCTGTTAGGATGCCGGTCCAAAGAAAGAACAGCCAGTGGAGAGATTCGGACACAACGCTGTGTATCAACGCATCAGCCGGACATCAAAGGGCATCAAGGAGGCCACCATTAGGCACTCCGTAAACCAACACGGAGCTCCATGATTTCCGTGACGTGATCACTCAAGCACTGAGCGCCAAAACTCCATTGCAGGGGGCAGGGCTGCGCCACTTGTGCCTACTCGGAGGCATGGTTCTCCGTAGCCATCCCCAGCATGCAACCCGCAAACCGCTATTGCGCTATTCCGCTATTAGCGTAACAGAGATCACAGAACTATCGCACTGCTGAGAAGCAGCACCTTGGACACAATGAACAAGATGACGGGATTTTGACACGGAGAGGTAACCGCCTGAGCCACACGAAGGAGACCTGCCGGCAGGTACACTATAGCGGAGCTGATGTTCAGGCGCTGTCAGACAATAGCCTGCTTTGCTCCCTAATACTAAATTTGTTGGAGGTACCCACTAGGGGTGCCGGATGGCGCAGCTAGGCGATGACAGCGGCAATAGCGGTGAAGGTAGGACTGCAACCAAGTGCTGTGACAACTGCCCACAAGCAGCAGAAACATTCGGTATAGGGCAGGTACACGAGCACTACCGGCGAATTAACTTGAGGGCTGCCGGCAGCCTGAAGCAATACCTTCCAGTGCGGCCGACTGACGGCCATCCGGAGGCCGCTGCAGTGATTAAACACTTACCGGGGAGAGGCTTCAGAGTGCGCTGACCACAAGACCCCCAGCGCTAAGTTGTGTAAGATGACAGGGGCTTGATGAAGGATGGGCCCGCTACCCCAGCGTGGCTGATGAGCTTGGTGAGTACACAGGTAGCGGGCCTGCAACGTGGGAGGAGATGGATGACTGCTAAGCATTCTGCTGCCCAGGCGAGACTTTGAGATCCAATGTAAATGTGAGGCAGCGCTGGGGAAGAGATCTGCTGCATGCGGTTGCGTGGCTGTATGGAGGCCCAGGGCCTATGATAACATCTCTGTGGGGGCCATCTTGAGAATGGTTTGACTGTGGCTGCAAGTACAACAAGCACCTATGGGCACACGGACAGCGGGAGGGGGGGCGGGAAAAGCACGGACAGCGGGAGGGGGGGCGGGAAAGGCACGGACAGCGGGAGGGGGGTGCGGGAACGGGCACACGGACAGCAGGAGGGGGGGCGGCGGGAACGGCCACAATCAAAAGCACTCACCTGGACCTGGACTTCCTCCGGCGGCGGTCGGCCGCGGAATGACCAAAAGAAACATGGTCGATCAAAAAAATAAACCCCGCCCACCGCCGCACTGACGTAGGCAAAAGCCTAAAAGTCTCGGGAACGCCCACGAATCTGCTCCGGCTTTGACGGACAGATCTCTGCTCCAATGGCTAGCCTCCATTTATGGAGCTAGCCAATGGAATAGAGGGGCGGGACTACACTCACATACTCTAAACAAAAGTTTGTTGCGCAGCTTTCGACAGGCGAACCCTAAAAAAGGAGGGACAAAGAGTCAGGACTGACCACTAGCTAGCAAGGATTTTTAAAGGACACTGAAACAAACAAATCAAAAGCAAGGGAATGGCTTTAAGTCCACAAGAGAAGTATACTAAAGTATACAGGAGACCTAAAAACCGAAAAAGCTCTGATAACTGATGCTGACAGGATAAATCCTTTTGCGTAAATCATACAGTTAAGCTTTCAAGTTGTATTCCACTGTATTCCATGTAAATATAAATGTTGCATGACTGTTTTAGAACAGCCGTTGATTGTATATATCTCAGCCAATATCCTGAAGATTAACATTTTCTAAAAGAAAGATTTTAGCTTTCAGGTGCATAAAATATAGCATTTTAGGGGCAATATTGTGATTTTTCTTTGAAACGATTAGAGGATAACCATCAATAATATTAACAAAATTTGGAAAAGAGACAGGCCAGTAATTACTTATACCACAGATATCTTCAATGAATTCTTCTTAATCTGTAATAAATGTCATTCTTGTCATGATCAGGGCAACATAGCAAACGTACTAGAAGAGACTCGCCTATACATGGATGAAACTAATACAGCCAGGTTTAGTCAATGAAAAAAACAAATGTAAAGGTGAAGCTATTGTGCAATGGTTATCTTTGGTTATAACATCCAAACATAGGGCCCGATTACGATTGCGGTGAATCTGCATCCTCCGGGCCGGCGGAAGCCACCGCCGGCCCGGAGGATGCGGATTCACCGCTGCGGTGTTTTGGAAGCCCCCCCACCCGATTAGGTTAGCTGGGGGTCATCGGCGGACGGATAGACCGTCTGCCGCTTTTCCGCCGCGAGACCGCGGCGGAAAAGCTCTAATATGGTGGCGGTGTCTATCAGACACCGCCAGCCATCTTAGGATATGCGCTGGGACATTCCTTTCTGCGGCGGCAAGGCCACCACGAAAGGCATACAGTCTTTTCTTTGGGGGCCCGTTGCGGACCCCCAGGATGAAGGGGGGGTGGGTTGCACATGGGGGGTACCTATGGTACCGCCCTGCATTTGCATGCACGAAACGGCAGGCACCGCGCGGTGCCTGCCGCTTTGTGCATGCAAATGCACTGCTTGCATTTTTAACATTGCGGCAGATGCTGCTTCAAGCAGCACCCGCCGTAATGTTAAACATACAGGATGTGACCGCCAGGGTGGTGGTCACATCCTAATTTGCACGGAGGGACCGCCGCTGCCCCTGCGGACGGTCCCTTCACCTCTGGGGCCCTTAGTTTCAAAATGCCTCAGAAATTCACTGAAAACAAAATTAACATACTCCTTACATTACAGTGTGTCATAGTGTATTTGGTATTGTATAGTGTTAAGCAGGCCTATTGTTTATATTTTTCACCTATGCTGTTTCGGTGTATCCTTCTGCTTCAACTCCAGTGCTTGCATTGAATAGCATGCAGAGCTCATTTACAATAGGTATTTTTAAAAACAATACATTTTATTTTTCCCAAATTAAAGTTTTTTTCCCTGATCTTTGTAGGACTGGAGTTAAAATAGTAAATTTGCACTTCACAAAATTCAATACTTCTCCCAATGGTAGTTGGGATGGTGTTTTAATAGTAATGTGCAGATCCTAAAGTTAAATGGATTTACCAATGGGTGTGGGCTTTGGGTTCAAATATTTAATTTATTTAATGTTACAAGGTATGGCTTTTGGTGTTAGAGTGCCATTACATTATTAATAGCTAGTATGTTTTTAAATATGATATATGTGTAAAAATCGGATGTGTTAAATATAGTTGAGAGAATAGTATTTGTTTTGTATGTTTTAAAAAAAGAGTTTATATAATTAGTTTTGATAAATGAAATATTTTAAAACAATTAGATGTTATAATATGTGCACATAAAACTTTACAAATGAATAAATATTCTTAATATTTAAAAGTACATTTATTTATTATTAGTATTTTATGAATACATAAGTAATATATATATATATATATATATATATATATATATATATATATATATATATATATATATATATATATAAATGCCCCAGCTCCGTTCCCCAGTTCATGGAACAGAGTACAGCACTCCGAGGGTTAGGCAGGACAGTTTTAATTCGCCATTAGCTGTGTGAACAGACGCGTTTCGGACAAAAGTCCTTCGTCAGTGTTTAGATATATATATATATATATACACAAATGTGATACATTTACACAATGTTATTTAAGTTTACATTTGTATTAAATATAATCATATATTTACATATGTACAGAAAATCATTTTCCATTAACATGATTTAATAGGTAAACCAATTTAGTACATCATTTTAACATACTTGTTATGGTAGCTGAATCATGAAATAAGTATATTTGTTAAAATGCAATATTCATATTTTGGTGCTCGCAATTAAGACATAAAAGTAATTCTAATACAAAAAATCTTATTTTTAAGCAATACTTGTGAATGTATTTCCATGTTAATCATCCTACAATTTTTTTCCTTTTTTTAAACAATATTTATGAAGTATAAACATGATTGCTTTATTAAACAATTATTTAAATAACTTTTACCTTTCAATGTAAAGAATTTTTTTTATTTCAATGTAAAACCAGTTTTTACCCCAATTATATATATATATATTTTTTTTTTGGCCTGCAGTGGCACTCAACAAGGATGACCATTCTGCAGAAGTGATTTTGATTTAATACAAGTGTATTTTCTGATGTTTGAGTAATAGTAGTGGGTCTGAGGACTGGTAGCAAGTTAAGTGTATTCTAGCTTGTTTTTAGGTCTCGGCCTGCGTGAGCTGCACCCATGCGCAGTCTCACTGGCGAGACTTAATGACTCAGAGTGAGTTTCAGTATGGAGGTTAAGTCCCGCCCCTCTTTACCATTGGCTGGCATCACCGTTCATGCTAAACGGTGGCCAGCCATTGGAAAAGAGGTCCCTGTGACGTACTACTTTCTCTTTTAGCCTCGTCCTTTTCAGACTGGCTTCCTTGACTTACTGCTGTGGTAAAAGCTTTCTTATCTTCTTTATGGGGCCATCTGTTTCGCCCCATACAGAAGATAAGGAACCTTTTACTCCAGCAGTAAGTCGGGCTCTAAAAGAGAAACCAGCACGTCGCCATTTTTGACACAAAGGAAGCCCTCTAAACGTGTTTCCTCTCTGTCTTTCAGCATCGACTCCAATAGCGGTGCTCCTATTTCGTGGAAGCTAAGCACTCCAGACACGTTGGTGAGGAAGAGTGGCATGGCAGGAGTCCACCCTGAGTTTGCCTTTTTATATAGTGCACGGGTGCCCACCCTGCGACTTTGTCAGCATTTTCGTGCGGGTGCCTACCCCGCTTATTTAATTATTTATCTGCACGGGTGCCCACCCCGCGACTTTGCCCGTATCTCTTTTTAAATTAGAGCGGGTGCCCACCCCTTGTCTCACTGCCGCAGCCCGAGTGACGGAAGCTGTTGCCGTGCCGCTGCCTAACGCGAACCGGAAGTAGAAGAGGTAGGCGGGGCCAATGCCTAAGGCGCGACCGGAGCCTCGCGGGTGCCCACTCGAAGTCCCGCTCCCAGGAGAGAGGGGACTGGGTGAAGCATGGTGCACAGATGAAGCGGGGCTCACGTAGGTGAGGGAGAGCCCCGCAGGATCCAGTAGCGTAGACTGGCGAGGAGAGGAGACCGGCAGAGTGAGAGAGCCCTTAAGTGTGGCTCGCTAGCAAAGGGGCAGTATGTCTGATTTCCGAGTCCCCGAGCGGGACTCCAACACGTTGCCTACTGGTGCCCATTCCATGAGCTGCCCCGCCTGATAGAGGGCCGCTCCATCATGGCCCAATGTAGTTTTCTCACCTTGGGTGGCCCCGTCTTGCAGCGGGACGCCCCCACGTGGCAGTCATTATCTTGCATTAGGAGCCAGTCTGCTCCACTGATCTGGGGGCATACTTTGTTTAAAGCCCCGTGTGGCTTCCATGCTTCTGGCCACCATTTATTTTAGAGTCCTAATGAGGGGCTTGGGCGCATAATCATTTCAGGAGTCAGAGTGCTCCCAGACACATATTTGTCTCTTCACGAATGTGCTTTGTTAGCCTGAATGCAGGCGAACCTCGGGCAAGGTAATCCCCTTTTAGGATATTAATTATTAACATTTTGGTTTTTATAATATCCCAGTATTTTTTTTTTTTTGTAGGCGATCATCTGACACTACAGCTTAACCGCATTTGTGGGTATAATCACTGATTCCACAAGTAAATTCCGTTTCCACTTTCTTTTAGAGATGGCCCACTTGTTGCATCAATTATTTGAACCTTTTCATGTATTTTCTTATCCACAGACTGCATTTGATTCCCCGCATCAGTGATTTACTCGAGACATAGCCATATATTTAACTATTCCTTTCATCCAATACATAAAATTCCTGACTCACCCCACCCCCACAAACTATTGCCTGAGCTCCTTAAATCTCATGACCACTGTATGTAGAATGGACCTTATTTGGAATGATTTTTTAACTCTTTTAGATGGCTTAGAGTCAATCAGTGCAAACAACAACGTAGCAATTACATATATGGCTCATCACCTTTCTCTATTATACACACCTTCATATTTCATCTAATTCGTAGGCACTGTGTGATCAATTCAACACTGAGCACAGTCAAGATGCCTTAAATGTCAAAGCTGTTCTATGCCTGTAGTACTAGTCACTAGTTATCTGTTTTTCAAAACTTTTCCGGTTATATCAGTTGTGTAAGGCTAAATGAGAAGAGTTAATATAACACCCAGGATAATGTGCTGCATGGCTAAATACTTTAAAGTTTCCTAAAGGCGAGACCGTTGCATTGCAAATGCTTGTTATTTAGAGTGGTTTGTTTAGTTGGGTTATGGAAATCATTATTGTAAGATTAGTAAGTGTGTTAGTACATAGTGTTTCGTATAGTGAGTTTTCAATTAATCATTTTCTTGTTAGACTACTGTCAAATCAAGTTTATTTCGGTTAATTAAAGCCAAAGATTTACAGATCACACTGACTACAATAAATTAAAAAGGTTCACAAAAATGAAAGGGATTACCCATTAGTGCTTGGTACCATTTCTAGACGGCAGTAACGCCCTATCTCCTCTTGTTCTACATTGTTGACTGTTGTTTTACACTATCCCTTCATAATACCAGATATAAAGTGCAGATATAACAAGATAAAATTTGCTAAAAATGGAAGACATCAAGTTGAAAAGATTTGCACAACCCCCCTCATACTGTAACATCTGCAATTAACATTTTATCTGACAATGACCTGTCCATAAAACCAGATATGGAGTGCAAACGTGACAGCGCAAATTGTGCCAAAAGTGAAAGTGTCACATAAAAGAGAAACTGGGCAAGGGTTAAACCTCATTCTGGACAGCAGTATCGTCCCATAGTCTCTTGTTCCACGTTATTGCCCATTGTCTGACATACCAAATGTAAAGTGCAGGTGTAACAACATTTGTAAAAACTGGAAGAAAAAGACATCACGCTAGGAGACATTTGCTCAACCCCCCTTATACTGAACTATCTGCAATTAACATTTTATCTGACAGGGAACTAGTTGGTGAAAAGTACACTCCAAAGTGCGAAAGATAATAATAAGAAGCTCCAGATCGTAATATTTCCTCAAAAGTGTCCCCTCATGTTTCCTTGGACCTTGTGCTTCCACATCATGTCCTGAAATGCCACTTCCATTATATCTAGAATAAAATGCTAAAGTAACTATCCAAAGCCACTAAAAGAGTGAAAACATTGAACAGCGTCTACATTCACAATGCAGTCCCGAAACCTTTATCTGACAGCAGCCTATCAGTTTTATGCCAAATTTTGTGAAAGTCGCAACCACTCATGGGCATTCACCTTTAAAAACAAAAGAGTAAGGCATGGCGGCAGGTTCTGATGGTGTTCTGATTAAAACGTTTGTGCAACAAAGCCTTATGTTTAGTCAATTGCTTGTGCAAGTTGATATGATATGACAAAGCCTGCATTTGGCACAGGCCAAAACACGCAGGAAGCAGCTTGCTTTTTTAAAAGAATCTCAATAAACTGTTACGTTTGATTCTCTGTGGTTGTTTCTAACAGTCAATGACCGTTCACACACATTGCTTCTTTTACTAAAGTCTCTTTTGTCTCTATTCCATGAGATCTTTATTTGCTTATTTAGAGATGTTTTAAAGAGTGCATGCCGTAGTGTTGATACCCATAGTTCTTTTGCCTCAAGGGAGGAGTCATTTTGGCCTTTCTTCTAGTAAGACTACTGTACTTATATTGTGTAGGGTGTGTATGTATGTTGTGTTTTTGATTTTTACGATTATTTGTTTTATGAGTGGGAGTGTACGTTTTTTGTTTACAGACGAAGTCGGCTACTGGAAATAATATTTTTGATCAATGATGCATTTTTTTTATTTTACAAAGAAAACGATTTGGATTTTTTTGAGTTTTAGATTCATTTTCTTTGATTATTAATTTTTCCTGAAGCACTTATTATTTCAAATATATTTTGGAGTTTTGAAGGGATATAAAGGATTTATATAGATACTTTCAATGGATTCTTTTTTATGACTGAGTTTTTATTTTAGATTTGTGCTTGTGAAACACGTTTTCTGTTTCAAGGCTCTTCAGCACATGCCACTAATTATTTCATTACATTTGAAACATTGTGTGCAATAGATGTATATGTAGCTCAAATTAGAAACTTAGATTACCCTTTACTAATCCATCACTAATCCACTTCGGGTTCTGGCGTAGCGAAAATCACTTCAACGTCTCATCAGGGGCAGTAAGCACTATATAAATACATTTACTATTGCAATTAAGATATTTATCTAGAATTGATTTTCTCTGTTGCTACAGTATAGTACTTTTAAATATTGCTTTATATCTTGCATGTTGTGTTTTACAGTAATGCTGGTATATTTATATTTTAATTATGGTTCATTAAGTTTGAATGTTCCTAAATAGTATGGTTTTAAGTCTGGATTGCATAGGTTTACAATCTTTTTAAAAGAATATTCGTATTGTATAAAATGTTCATTTCGGATACAAAGATCCATAAAACACAATTCAGCAAGTAACCTGATAAAAACAAATAAATAGACAACAATAAGACCAACAATCTCATACACAACATCCCACAATAAAATAGGAGTGAAAATTAAATTAAAATAAAAAATAATGTGTGGAGACTTCAGAGGAGAAGGAGCACCATCTACAAAATAAATATTGTAAAAAAGTTTACTTTGTAGACATTATTGCTTCAAACACTTGACACTACTAATGCAGGTGATCCACGCAGTGTACAGATATTTTGCCACTCCAACAACAATTACTTCTCTCATGTCCGAACGTAAAGTGCATAGTGCATAAACATAATGACGAAAGCCCAAAAGATTACATAGCGGCCCCAGCCATTGTTTATTTGGTCTATCAAAGGCTGGTTGAAAAAGGCAAAAAGGTGTAGAGTTTCTTCCACTGACTTGCATGAGGGACACACATTAGAAATGCAATACATCACATACACTGGCAATATGGCACAAAGCAAACTCCCGCTTGGGGTGGGCAGGCGTTCTCACTAAAACGACGCCATTCTGGTATGCACAGAAGCAGGGCATGTTGTGCTATCAGCCTGGGTTTGACAAGTAGGACCTAATTGGTATCTCAGTGGTAAAGGACATGGTTAAGGGGGGTGCTATTCTCACATTCGGAGAGCTCAGGACTAAATATCAATTAAATCAAGGGGAAGTATATAGAAATCTGCAAATACGACATGCACTACAAGCGGCTTTTTTCGAACTTCACAGACATACCGGAATCGTCACCACTGGAAGATCGCTTACTGGATGGGCCACTAAACTCAAAAGCCATATCCCTGACATGTAAAAACTCAGTAATAATCTACCAGAAACATTTAGCAAACTTAGGGAGAAGTGGCAGAGAGATCTGGGTTCGATTGACGATGAAGATTGGCAATTCGCTCTTATGTCCCCTAGGGAAGCGGCCCTCACACTTAGATTCAGGCTAATACAACTTAGGATTTTACACCGATCATACATGATGGGGACACTATTGGCAAAAATAGGATCCAGACTTGACGATCTTTGCTTGAGAGGATGCCAACAGCAGGCCACATTCTACCATACTATCTGGAGTTGCCCAGCCATCCGTACCTTTTGGGACGAAGCCACGGACAACATGCTGTCAGCTTTGGGGAAGGAACTCGTCCTGACACCACAACTAGGGTTACTTAATATCTGGGCCGCAACTGAACTAACGGACGTTGAACAACAGTTAGTGACACTAGGATTTACACTGGCTAAGTGGGAACTGGCGAGAGGATGGGGAAGGGCCACTCCGCCCTCTACTATCGCATGGTCCAAAGAATTAGACAGATGCATGGTGGCGGAAACTGAGGTGTTTGTAGCTAGGGGTTGCCCTAAAAAATTGAACAGGAAATAGTCTAAATGGAATGTGTACTGTGGGGATATATGTGTGTCCCCAAAGGTGGAATTAGAAATGCGCAGAAATGTGGGCCGTGATGGGAGTGATTGATGTGTATCTGACAATGTAACATACAGAAAGTGTAATGATGTGAGTAACTTGAGAATCTGATGTTGAATAATAAGTGTATACTTGCCATTAGAATCAATAAAAAAATTACAAAATAAAAATAAAAAAAGAAATGCAATACTGCATACCCATTTTATACAGAAACTATTGAACAACAAAACCCTGTACCTCCGTTTTAAGAAGACTTGCAGCAAAATGGAACGTTGGAGAATGTCAAAAAATTGTTACTAGGCGGGGGAGAGGTTGATGTCTAAACAATAATCAGTGAGACTACCCCTTTTGACACATTTCAGATCTCTCAACCACAGATACTCTTTAGTTGTTCTTTGACCAAGGAGCAAAATACTTATTTTGCCATGACAGGGGTTTTACAGAGCAAAGGCAAGCCTATCTCATAAAGTGCAGCTTTTATATAGATTTAAGTCTAGCTGTGTTCCATGAGAGCATGTACCAGATTGTTTGCTGTAAGCGTGAATTGGGAGATGGCGGAGAATGGTCAGGAGTAAAAAACATGGAGGGCTCAGATTTGCGGTCCTGACCCCGCAATTTTGGAATTCGCTCCCAATGCAAGTGGGGCTGGCACACCCTTATGAACACTTCAGAAAATTGCTAAAGACCTTTTCATTTTCTCAATCACATCAGTAAGCCTACTGTGCTGTAAATGCTGTTTCTTTCCACTGACCTCAGCGCCATGAAACCGCCTGGTGTACGTGCGTTTTATAAGCTTTTTTAACATAACATAACATGGTAAGATTGTGGTGACCGATGTTGGCCTCCTGGGGGAATGTCCATGTGATAAGGCTGCAAACTCATCAACTAGAGTTCCCTTGTGAATGCCCACCAGTGAAAGAGTTCCAGACAAAACAGGCTTCTGGGCAATAGTAAAAGAATATTGAAATGTTAGTTTAGAATGATAAAAAATGTATGTTTTAGTAATTTGTAAAACATTTCTTTTAATATATAATAGTTTGGTATGAATTGCTTTGTAAATTCGCTTAGTATGGTGTTTTGTATGCCTATAGTAGCTCATAGAAGTGCTTGAGCAATTGTTCATAGGTAGTGTAGTCCCAGGTGGTTTGAGAAGAGTAAGAGTTTTGGTAGCTAATATGTCATGCATGTGGCAAGTTTATTTGAATATATTAGTACATAATTGTTATGGTAAGGCATGTCTTTGATGTAATCCTCATTGTTTTTGAGTATTTCTGTGAATTGGTATACTGTACTGTAGCTCATTCCAAAAGTGCTGAGGAAGGAGTTATGCCACCCTACCACTGCATTATCTGGGATAGTGTACCGCTGTACCATTCCACCAATGTATGTGAAACTTGGGTTGGTGCCTGCGTCCTTGAAGTAGTGTTAGATCTTTCTCATTTGCGTGACAGGATGGTGATACTATTGGTAAGCCATATTGGTGCTACCTATGCTAGGACATTTAATTTTTAATTTCAAAGGCAAATTGAGCATTGGTAGAGTAATCTACACTAAAAGTGGATTTTTAGAGATATCTCTTTAATGTTGGGTTAAAATGGCAATAACAGCCTTGTATTGCATGTAATCTTTGAACCACAGCCTGCTCAAAATCCATAACCATTTTTGGTGGGTAGTGGTTACAAGTTTTACGTTTATGGTTGTTAGTAATGCCTGATATGTTGTGTGTAGGAAAGTGGCCCTTTTTGACATGGTCACCCTCACTATTTGCCTGGTATTTGATGTAATTCCGACTGGACCTGCACTGGGTTCCTGCTAACCAGGTCTCATATGGAGGTCTCTTTCCCAAAATTGTGCGATTGTAACCCAATTGGCAATAACCTTGACATTCCCTGTAAGTCCAAAGTAAGTGGTACCACTGGTACCTTGGTCAAGGAGGCTAAAGAGTGTCCTTAAGGGCTGCAGCCCAAATTGTGCAACCCTAAAGGGCCTGCACCAAACACATACACGCTCCTACTGCAGACTGGTTGTCTTGGTGCAGACAAAAGAGAAAACCTGTCATGGCACACATCACTGTGTGCCATGCCCACAGACACTGCATGCAGAATAGGCAAGTCACCGCTAAGGTAGGGTTCACTATATTACCTGTGAGGACCTATCTGCACAAGCTCTGTCCCTGCCAGTGCAAGTAAACAGGAAAGCCCTTTTGAGTACACGTGCTGGACCCTGGTGAAAACGAGTTCACCCACTATCTGATAGCTTCACTGAAAATAGCGATGTTTGGTATCAAACATCTCACAATAATAAACCCACACTGGTGCCAGTGGTGAATGTATTGATACATGTACACAGAGAGCACCTCAGAGGTGCCCTCTGAAAGCCTACCAGCTACTGCTGTGCTAACTGAGTGTTTTTCGTCAGATACAGACTTTGACCCTCAATTTGAACTCGCTACTCTGAATACAGAGGCGTACACCAAGCTATGATGTTACATAGTTGCAGCTCTATTTCATCATACAGTTATAAAGTTTAAGACTTCTCAGTAAACTTGCCTATTTGCATAGTTTGTGTTCATTTCCATTCACCCACACTAACCTTGAGGTTGACATCTAAGAATAAGGTATGAGACGACCAAGATTTAGATGCCCAGGTAACTCTAAAACTCTTTGTTGGAAACTGCTAATGCCAAGAGTGCCCCATTAGTTCCCCCAAATCCTTTCAACCTCTATTCCAACGATTTTGCAACTACAGAGGAGGTACCTAATCTACTTACCTTCCCCCCCTGTCTCCAGAACTCACAGACCATGTGTTAGGGGGAATTACATCCGGGTCCCCGATGGAGTCATGCCCTTTGAAGATCCTGAAAATAGGAAGGGAAGCTATCGTCCCCCACCTTACCTCAGTACTTAATGTTGCTATCTCTGTCTAGCAGTACCCTATCCCAAGGAAGACCGCGGTGGTTAAACCTCTTTTTAAAAAAAACTTTTCTGGACTCTGCGGAATTAAAGAATTATCGCCCAATTTCCCTGTTACCAGTTCCAGCCAAACTTCTGGAGAAATACCTGAATTCTCACCTCAGTTCCTATTTAAGAGAGTACCAGCTGCTTGAGAGCTCACAGCAAGGTTTTAGTACTAATCACAGCACTGAGACAGCGCTAACCTCGGTACTCAATAATATTTGTGTTCAGGTTGACGCAGGACACACCACGCTGTGGGTTCTTCTTGACCTTACTACAGCCTTTGATAACCTATCTCCTCTGAGACTTCTGGGATAGCTGAAGGAGATAGGGATTGGGGGCATTTCTCAGTGATCGGGCACAGATAGTGAAAATGGGTGAATTCCACTCGGCTCCGAATCATCTGTTATGTGGAGTCCTGCAAAGCTCCTCTCTGAGCCCGAACCTTTTGAATATTTATGTCGCCCCACTGGCATGGGTTGTAAGATCCTTTGGATTGGCAGTACTGTCCTATGCTGACAACACACACATTATGGTGTCTATTACTCACAGCATTAGGGAATCTGCCACTAACTTTAAAAACTGCATGCAAGCAGTCTCCTCTTGGATGGTTGAGAACTATCTTAAACTCACCGGAAAAACAGAGGTCCTGATCTTTGGAAACCAACAGAATATCTGGTCAAACGATTGGTGGCCAGATACGCTTGGTTGTTGTCCTTGCCCTGTATCCCATGGTAAAAACTTAGGGGTCATAGTGGACAACTCTCTCTCTTTTTTTTTTTTTTAATATATTTATTGCGAAATCATAGAAGGCACATGTTCTCATAGCCTATTAGGCCAAGCAAAGTCAGGATTATCCACATGCAACGTTCAGGATAAAAACACAGCCATATCAGCCCACATCCCGGAGGCTGGGCGGCGTAGATTCAGCGCATGTGTCAAGTAAACTTAGCCGTACATTAACAAGACGTATACATCATTGTATTCGCTGGTTTTTATAGACTTACCCCCTCTCCCATGTCCTCCATGTAATCCCACTCCTATCCTTCTGGACAGTCACTTGTTTCTTTTTTTTAAATAGAACACTGTATTAACATAAAACAAAAAGAACAAACCCCCCGTGCGTGGCATCATTGATAAGTACTTAAAGAGTCAGGCTATCCATGCGAGGCCCGAGAAGGCACAGTCATTGTAGCTAGGAGAAGACCTTCGGGAATCACAGCAAATCGCAAAAGCGTATCAAGGAACATTAGTGTGCGACTAGTGGGGCACTACCCCGGACCCGGGCCCTCCAACCCGCCTCCCTCCCCTTCACTCTCGGATCCAGACCCTCAACTCTCTCTCTTTAAACCTTCAGATTAACAGAGAGGTGTCCACCTGCTTTGGGATTATTAGGATTCTCATGAAAATCTCCCATTTCCTTTTGTTCGCCTCCCGAAAGCAGGCAGTGATTGCCTTAGTGATGTCCATATTGGACTACTGTAATGCCCTCTATTTGGGCATTAACAAGGGCCTTGTTCGTCGTCTGCAGCTGGTGCAGAATGCAGCAGCCAGGCTGGTGATGGATCTTCCGAAATATCACTCAGTCTCTGCTTCCCTCAGCAAGCTGCATTGGCTTCCTTTAAATCGAAGAATTTTGTTTAAAGCCCTATTTCTTACCCACAAGGCTTCTTATGGCCTAGGCCAGGATACTATTAAAGGGCTATTCCGGTGCTATGCCTCCACTACGTAGCTTAGATCAGCTAGTAATATTCTTCTGACAGTCCTAAGGTTCAAGAAGACTAGATGGGGAGGCAGGGCATTCTCCATTGCTGCTGCCAGGTTATGGAACTCCCTCCCTCGTGATCTCTCTGGACAAGCGTCTCACTCTCTTTTCCGCAAGGCTCATGAAGACTTGGCTCTTCACAGAAACATCAGTTTGAGCTTTATTTTATTTCTGTATGACAGTCCCTCCTGTAGCGCCTTGATGCCTCTGGGCTAAGTTTGCGCTTTAGAAGTGTAATATTTATTCATTCACTCATTAGTCTACAGTTCGGTATGACTTAAGTAGAACTACAGCTCTTTTAAAGTTTGATTATAATACTGCATTGTTTAAAACTACTTACCACACCTTTAAGAATGCTCCCCTCAATGAGGAAATGTACATTATCACAAATCTACTGACTTGTTGTTATGTTTCTCTGTAGGAGCTGTTCTTCTTCCTATCATCATTTCTGCTGGATACCTAGGTTAGATGTGGGGGTGGGAAGGGTCAATAAGGGGAGGGACTTCTGGGTTTTAGCGCTTCACTTGATTATATACATTTTCATCTGCTGTTTTCACTTTATTTTAAATATATTGTTTGTCAACACACATATGAAGTGGTTCTCCTATACTAATATGAGTACTGTATTTAGAAAATCACACATCCCACTCTAGATCCAAATGGGTCTCAGTAATGGACATCAAGGACACTACATTAAGAAACATGTTACCTATGTCACACCACATTCAATTTCCAACCAGACCTCACAAATTGGTCAGACCTACAGAGTCTTTAACGCATTTATAACTTTGGCTGAGTCCAGCATGGGTCCCCATGAACATAAACATTCTGATGGTACTTCCTCCACAAAACATTAAGATAATATCTCTGAATGTAAAAGAAATCAACCACTCGATCAATAAAAGGAAAATCATTGATTGATTCTACACAGATCACGTCATTCAGAAAAAACAATTCTCAGACGTTGCATGCTCCGCGATTGGCAAGAAAAATGGGGTTCTGAAACTGATCACTAGGCAATCAAGAATAGAAATGGTTTAATGTCTCTTGGACATGCAAGAGATATGGATTATTTCCAAACTTTGAAAGAACAACAATGAGTGCTTTGTGATCAATGTGTATGCACACACAAAAGATGACCCCTCCTTCTGGAATGAGCACTCTGCACAACTCCAGATTATCATTGAGTCAGCTACACTCATAGTGACAGGAGACTTCAATTTAGCCTTGGGCCCTGTACTAGATAGAAATTCACAGTGTGCATTCCGCCCTAATAAAACACATAATGCACTTAATAATCTCTGAAATAAATTCAATCTGGTTGATACTTGGAGAGCACACAATCCAGTAGAAAGGGATTATACCTTTTACTCATTTCCCCGTAATTCATACTCACGCATTGATTATCTGCTAATATCCGGCCACTCACTAAGTAAGGTAGATCGAACCACAATCAAACCTTAAGCGATTTCAGATCATTCATGTATAACTATGTCTATCACCGAACCATCACCAAACCCAAAACAAACGCAATGGAGATTTCTAATGATCAGATCCTCTCTCATCAAAATAACAAAGAACTTATTGAGGACTCAATTAAGGGCTTCCTTATAGACAATAAAGAAAATGATTCCTTGGATCTCATAAGATGGGAAGCGCTAAAGGCAACAGTGAAAGGGGTTATTCTTAAAATTAGTTTGAATATGTATAAAGAAACTAACAGCAAACTCCTAAAACTGGAAAATGAAATCATAGAGCTAGAAAATCACCAGCAGAGACATCCTTTTTCTAAACAAGATTGTGATGAAAAAGTATGAATATAATACAAACATAAGCATTCAAGCAGTCATAGGGGCTAATAAACATAAAAGTATTAAGCTATGTCAATTCAACAAGGCAGGCAACTCCTTAGCCTCATATCTGACATTTAAATTACAAAAACATACTATCAAGGTATGGGAGGGATGGGCGGAAACAGAATCTAGGAGGCTTGATGTGCGGCTCAGTCTTGGCGTAGTTTTATTGTAATGACACAAAGCAATAATTAAAAACATAAATGGTATGGGTATTCACTGTGGTTCCAAACAGACACTCTTCTCCTTCTTTTTCCTCTCCAGGTATCTTCTGTCAGGCTGTCAGGACAACGTCCACCGGAGTCTCCAAAAAAGGAAGAAAGCAGTGGTAAGTATGTTGGCCCTGTGCTTGGGCTTCTAGTGAAGGTTCCGTCACCACACCAAAAGTGCAGGGATATAGAAGCAAAAAAAAAAGGCTTATGAACGTGCTGGCCAAAGAAAAAGACTAAGAATATAGTGCTGCTTTATCTTCTCCCTCCCTCCTTGCCAGGTTCTGCCTACCCCTTGGTCCCAGGGAATAGGCTGTGTACCATACGAAAACAAGACTAAAAAGAAATAAGGTATAGGTCAGCATGCGTAGCTTCAGAAGGTGATTATATCCCCTGCAAAGCATGTCTCATCCTCCCTCTCCAGAGGTTATGGGTAATCCTGGCATGAGGAAAAAGACTGAAGTAGTGCACACTCTCAGTGGGGAGTCCCTACATGACCCGTCTCCTCCTCCCCTACTGTTGTTGTTCTAGGCTGGACCCTTAAGGTCCCTCTCCCTTCACCCGAGTCACCTACTACAACTGCCAAAACTCTCCTGAGATGCGGCGGCTTGAAGGCAATCCCCAGGGGACATCTACCAGTCCTCGCACCAGTCTTTGCCGGCGTTCTTGTCCTCTCTCCTCGCGCCAGCTGGACTCTCTTCTTCCACCGGCTTGGCGTGTTCATTCTCCATCACAGCTGAGCTCCTCCAATACTCGACATCTTCCGGGTTTCCTCTCTCGGCTTCCTGGGATTCCCTCCTCTTATGTCCTGAAGGCCCCATCTCTTCTGCACTCGTCGATATCATCCATTTGCCGTCCCGCCAATGTAGAACGCCCTTCTTCCTGTGAGGAGGAGGTGTTGCTTAATGTTAACTCCTTCCTTTCCATTGGGTCCAAGTTGCAGACATCAGAGAGTGGTGGACCGTGGAACAGGCACGGTAAGTTACCGGCCCATGTCCTGTCGTCCCTCTCACATCCCCCTTCCCTAACTTTCTTGCCAGCTAGAAATTTTCCTTGAGAGACTCTCAATGGAGCATGATCAGTAAACATGACAGATTCCCGAACCATCTAAATAGTATCTAAGGGATTCAATGGTCCACTTTATGGCTAATGCTTCCTTCTTGATTACCGCATATCGTTTTTCATGAGGGAACAGTTTCAGACTGATATACTATATGGATATTTCCTGTCCTAGGGGATCTATCAGTGATAGGACAGCACCTAACCCATGTTCCGAGGCATCAGTCTGTAAAATAAAAGGTTTGGTGTAATCGGGACTGAGGAGGAGGTGTTTTGAGGTTAGGGTCTGTTTCAACCGATGGAAGGCTTGTAGAGACAATGGGGAGGGTTGTTTCAGCTCTTTTACTGTTTTTGCTTCCTTTTTAAGGAGGTCTGCCAGGGGGATTGCTTTGTGGGATAAGTCGGGTACAAACCATCTATAGTAGCCCAAGGTGCCCCAAAAAGCTCTCAGGTCTTTTTTCGTCTGGGGAAGGGTATGTTGGTTATTGCCACTACCTTTTCCTCCTGTGGTTTTATGAGACCCTCCCCCAAAAGGTATCCAAGATACTTCACTGATTTAGCTGCTAGTCTACTCTTAGTGTGGTTTATGCTCTTAGGGTTTGGATAACTTTCTTCAAATGGTATATGTGATGCTCTCAGGAAGCACCGTGAATTACTATATCGTCTATATAAGCCCCCGCAAAGGCAGCACAGGGCTTAAGGACAGTCTTCATTAGCCTTTGCAAAGTGGCTGGAGCCCCGTGTAGCCCAAAGGGAAGAACAGTAAAATGATAAAGTCCTCCTTGAGTGGAAAGGGCAATCTATTCCCTCTCTTGTTGTTTCAAGGGTACTTACCAGTAGCCCTTACACAGGTCTAGGGTGCTTATATAGCGGGCTTTTCCAAGCCTCTCAATCATCTTGCCGACCCGTGGTAACGGATAGGAGTCAAATTGGGAAAACGTATTCATTCCCTGAAGTCTATGCAGATCCTGATAGACCCATTGGGTTCTGGTACTAGAACAATGGGGGAATTCCATTCTCCTTCGGAGGGTATTGTAATACCCATCATGAGAATCTCTTGTACTTTGTTCTCGATTGCTTGCCTACGGGATTCAAGGATGGGATATGGACGTAGCTTTATTTTTTTTTCCTGGTGGTGTAGAGATTGCATGTTCCACTAGGGAAGTTTTACCTGGAGCGAGGGAGAACATCTCCTGAAGGGGCTGTGATAGGGAAATACTGGCACCCTCCCAGGAGCATATCATGAATGAAACTCACCAGACATAGCAGGGTTGCTCAGAAACAGAGTGAATTTTATTTAATGGTACCAAAAGCATGCATCATTGCTAATTAGCAAGGAAGAAGTCAGATCTGCCACCTTAGGGGCTCTCAGACCGCTTCTTCCCAGAGTGACAAGTTTCTAGGTGTTATATACTGTATGCAATGCCATGTCAGCGGAATTTAGAATAAGGCACCAAGCCAAATATGGCTGACATGGATGTGCAATGTCTGCACCATGCAAAACAGCCAGATATGGGCCGACCAGAAAGGTAGGCTCTGCACTGTGTAACATTTGCATATCATGTAGTCAAGACAAGCAAGGTGACCTGTAAGGGTGTTCAGAATAGCTTGTTGAAGCTTGTCCAGTCACGGTCAGATAGGAAGCTATTTTGAGCTTCAGGCCTCATGTTAGTGTGATCTTATATAATCATGAACTCTTTGGAAGTACATGCAAATGAATTTATATGGATATTCATATATATATTTTGTAACAGGCTGTAAATGTGTACTCAACTTTTGTTTTTGTGTTTCAGGCAATTCAGGATCTATGCTCTGGTGGTATAAGGGGTCTGGATGTTCTGCCAGTCCTAAGAGAGTGGGTAGAGCCCCTTCCCACTTTTCTAATAGATTAATATGAAATATCTGTGTTTTGGTACTTTTCTCAGGGTCCATCTCAAGATGGTATTTTACTGGGCTTACTTTTTCTACTACTCTGAACGGGCCCTGCCACTGGCCTAACATCTTGTGATCTAATGTGGGCATCATTAACAGTGCAAATCACCTATCTCAAGGGTATGTTCTTTGGTTCTTTTGTCATACTGTATCTTTTGAGAGGCTGGGGCCTGTTCTAGGTGGGTTCTTACAATATTTTGGATCTATTGTAAATGGGGTTTTAAGCTAAGAACATATTCAGGAAGGAGTTTAGCTCTGTCTTGCTCCTGCTCCCATTCTTCCCTTATCATTTCTAGTAGGGTACGGGGTTGCCTGCCATACAACAACTCACACAGTGAATACCCTGTGCTTTTTTGTTGTATACAGCCTATGGCGAAAAGGGCTTGGGGTAGCATGTTTTCCCATTTGCAGGTTTCCCGATCAAGGAGTTTTTTTAAGGTGGTCTTAAGGGTGGCATTGTATTGCTCTACCAATCCGTCAGTTTGAGGACGAAAGGCTGCCATCCAGATTTGTTTGATGTTTAACTGTTGGCATACCTGTTTCATCAGCCTAGAAATAAAGGGAGTACCCTGGTCTATTAGGATTTCCAGAGGAAAACCCACCCGGGAAAAAATGGTTATCATGGCTTTGGCAGTTTGAAGAGCATTGGGTTGCCATAATGCACATACCAACACCCACTGCGGGAGGGAAGGAGGGGTCCAATTATGTCCATCCCTCCTCTTGTGAAGGTTTTCTCGATGATGGGCAAGGGTACATTTAGGGGAAGGGACCTACTGTTTTTCTGACATATGGAACACTCTTTACAGTATCTATGAACCTACTGATATATCCCGGGACAAAAGAATCGCTTTTTCAATTTTCTCACTCCCAAAGTGACTTTACAGCAAGTGACTATGGGCCAGGAATAGTTCTTTCTCCCTATACTGTTGGGGTACTAATAACTGAGGGGCTTGGGTCTTCCCCCCTTTTCTATATACCAACCCCTTCTTGATAAAGAGCTGGGGACCTACTTGTTCTGGGTCCTCAACATCCGTGACTCTGTTCCAAGCCTCCCTTAGGGTTGGGTCCTCTCTTTGGGCCGCTTGAAAGCCCCGATAGTACTGCGGCATGGCATCGTCCTAGGGTTGCATTAAAGCCACTTGTATCCAGACTCTTTTTTCTTTCCTCTTTTGGTTCCTGCTCTTCCTGGGTTTTCCATGGGGAAAGGCAAAATCCTGCTCCTGTACAAAGGGAGCCGTTTTTCTCCATTCTTCTCCATCGTCACAGGCTCCCTGTAGTACCTTGTACATGTAGGGATAATCAGTTCCCAGGAAAAATGGCTCGGGTAACTTAGGGACAAGTCCTACTCGCAGAGGGACATGCCTTAAGCATGGTTTGTGTTCTACCTGTACTTCTGTGGTGGGATATTGTCTGTTATCGCCATGAACGCATTGAATGTTTATAAACCCAGTAGGTTGTGGGATCCCTACTGGGATGGTCTGTGGTCACATAACACTATGCAAACAGCCGGTATCAATCAAGGCTTGTCTATCCTCGCTGTTTACCATCACTGTTCTCTGGTAAGGAGGAACACGTCCTGTGGGGTACAGTAGAAGGAACGAGTAAGCTCTACCTCCATCTGCTCTTAATTCTGAGGACATACACTTGCTATGTGACCGAATGCCCCACAATTGTAGCATTGGGGTGCGGGTTGGGGTGGAGTAGGTACCAGCAAGGGTCCAGGCATTAACGTGACGGTGTCTGGTTTCCTCGGGGTTGGCTGTCTAAGAACTTTTGCTGTGGTCCCCCCATGTTTCTTCCAACGGGTTTCTTCCCTCCCTTTTTGCAATTCCTCGGCCCTGTTGAAGGCGCTGGCTATCTCAACCGCCCTATCCAGAGTTAGCTGTGTGTGTTGGCGAACCGACTTTTGTATGGGGCGGGGTAGAGACAATAAATACTGCTGTAAATAAATCCTTACCATTATCTTCTTTTTGCTGGATACCAATGGTTTTAACCACCTGTCTGCCATGTCCTTGACTCGATAAGACAGAGCTCTTGGAGTTTTTTGGGGTCCCTCCTTAATTTGTCTAAGTCGGATACTGTAGGTCTCTTCATCCACACCCAGTCTCTCCAGAATATTTTTCTTCACTTCTTCATAGGGGGTAATCATGAGTGGGTTGACTGCCTGATAAGTGGACTGTAGATCCCCGGAAAGGAGCAGCCCCAGATACTGTGCCCATTTGTCCAGAGGCCACCCCGCTGCTCTGGCATCCTCGCAAAGTTTGAAAAGAAGAAATCTGGGTCCTCCCCACTCACTGACATACGTCTGTATGACTACTGAGGGGAGGGTGGTATGGCTCCATTTCTAACTAGGTGTGTCTGCCAGTTTACCAATCACTGTCTCATGTGTTTGGCTCTGTTCTGTCAAAGTCTTATGAAGCTTCTCTCTGTCCTCTTCAGCGACTGCCAGGAACTTTTCCATAATGCGCCCCAATTTCGCCTGGTTTTCAGTCATTTTCTGCACTGCTGCCTCCATTTCCTTGGGTCCCACTTCTGACACCAACTGTGGGAGGGACAGGCGGAAACAGAACCTAGGAGGCTTGATGTGCAGCTCAACCTTGGAGTAGTTTTATTGTAATGACACAAAGCAATAATTTAGAACAGAATGGTAGGGGTATTCCCTGTAGTTCCAAACAGACACTCTTCTCCTTATTTTTCCTCTCCAGGTATCTTCTGTCAGGCTGTCAGGACGACATCCCCCGGAGTCTCCAAAAAAGAAGAAAGCAGTGGTAAGTATGTTAGCCTTGTGCTTGGGCTTCTAGTGAAGGTTCCATCACCACACTAAAAGTGCAGGGATATAGACGCGGAAAAAGGCTTATGAGCATGCTGGTCAAAGAAAAAGAATAAGAATATGGTGCCGCTTTGTCTTCTCCCTCCCTCTTTGCCCGGTTCTGCCTATCCTTTAGTCCCAGGGAATAGGCTGTGTACAATATGAAAACAAGAATTTAAAACAATAAGGTGTAGATAAGCATGCGTAGCTTCAGAAGGTGATTATATCCCTCCAAAGCATCTCTCAGCCTCCCTCTCTGGAGATTATGGGTAATCCAGGTGTGAAGAAAAAGATCGAAGTAGTGCACACTCTCAGTGGGGTGTCTCCTCCTCAACTTTTGTGGTTCTTCTAAGCCAGACCCTTATGTTCACTCCCCCTTTGCCTGAGTCACCTACCGCAACTGATGTAATTAAAGGCAATCCCCAGGGGGCGTCCACCATTCCTCGCACCAGTCGTCGGGGTTGTCGTCTTTGCCTGCGTCCTCGTCCTCTCTCCTGGTGTCAGCTTGGCTCTCTTCGACCGTCGGCTTGGAGTCTTCGTTCTCCATCACAGCTGGGCTCCTCCAACACTCTGCATTGTCTGGGTTTCCTCTCTTGGTTTCCTGGGATTTCCTCCTCTTATGTCCTGAAGGCCCCTCTTCTTCTGCCCACGTCGATATCATCCATCCACCGTCCTGCCATGGAGAACGCCCTTCTTCCTGTGAGGAGGAGGTGTTGGTTAATGTTAACTCCTTTCCATTGGGTCCAAGTTGCAGACGTCGGAGAGTGGTGGACCATGGAACAGGCACGGTAAGCTACTGGCCCATGTCCTGTCGTCCCCCTCACACAACGCCATCAAGGACAAGAATGGCTTCATACATGCCAATCCCAATAAGATTGCAGAAGTATTTAGAGACCTCTATCATAAACTTTATAAAAATAATTTCACGCTAGACTATACAAAATGTAAACAATACCTGGAGGAAATTACCTACACTAACAGAACAAGAAAAAAAGTTGATTAATGGTCCAATTGAGAAGAAATAACAGAAGCCATTCAAAAACTTAAGTCTGGCAAAGCACCTGGCCCAGATGGCTATAATGCACAATTCTTCAAGTTCTTCTCTGCATTTATAATCCCACCCCTTTAAGGCTCTATACTCATTTTACCACGTCAAATCAAGTTACAGATACACCAGCAAAGGCTATAATAACAGTAATCCTACAGGAGGTCAAAGATGCCCTGCTCCCCAAAAAATGACATGTCAATCTCTTTAATCATATATGCTATGATCTTATCTAATAGGCTACAAAGCTACGTCTCTAACCTTATTCACCCCTCCCAAGTGGGTTTCGTCAAAAATAGACTTTCTAGTGATAATGCAAGATTGCTGTGCCATGTTCTAGAGAAAGCAAAAACAACAAAGTCGCCCACTGCAGCAATTACATTAGATACACAAAAAACGTTTGATTAAGTTAATAAGCCATATCTAAATTTAACTCTGGAGAAATTTAACATTGGAGAACCTTGATATGCATGATCATGGCCCTCTATCACAAACCTTTTGCTAAAGTTAGAGCGGACAGCACTATCTCCTCTACCCTCCCTTTGAAACAAGAGATTTAACAAAGCTGCCCAATTTCACCCCCTATTTTTCTATTAGCACTAGAACAATTATTACACAATCAGAGAGAGGAGTAAAACCCACCCAGCATCTCACTCAGAAAGATAACAAACAATTGCTGCCTACGCGGACAAGAGTTTAGTTGTCTTCGAGAAGGCCCCATCTGCCATAGCTGCCCTAAAGTCATCAGTCCAAGAATTCTCTGAGATTCCAGCTACACACGTAAGAAGGGCAAATCCAAAGTTAAGCTTCTTAATAACTGTGGAGATAAAGGCATATTGGGGAGCTCAAGACTGGCCTAACAACCTGACTGCATTAAATACCTAGGAATAGAATTCGCCAATGACCTCATCACTACCTTACATGTTAATGAAATCTCCCTATAAAAAAGGATGGTCACATAACTTTCTTTCATGGTGGGGGGGGGGCTGAAACATTAAAACTGATGATTACCCCTCTGGTTAACGACCTAATCAGTAAGCTACCTATGATCCTATTTGAAGACTTCTTAAAGGAGATTGAAAACATCTTCAATACATTACTCTGGCAAGGAAAGAAACCCAGAATCTCACTTAAAAATCTCAGCCGACCAAAGAGAGAGGAGGTTAAGGCTTCCCCAAATTAAGAAGTTACCAAACAGTCTTTCTCTTTAAGCAGGGTACTAACTGGTTTGTTGAGGGTATGGACTATCAGCCAGTTTGGGGAGCAGTAGAAAAGTCACTCCTAAAAGACTTACTACATCCCTGACAATGCATGCCTCACAACTCCCTCACTCCAGATATATCATACTTTACACTAAAGCGCTCTCGTAAGAATAGATTACCACTCAAAGACCAAAATGCGAAACTCCAACATGGCATCTATATTGCACAACCCCAAATTTGAAATAGACAGCCACCCAGTACACTGGCCTGACTGGTCCAAAAAGCAATCAATCTGATCAGTGACATCTCTGGGGGCAAGCTACTGCAGCCCATCTCTACTTCACAAGCATGTTTCAGACTAGATAAAAACATGGACTCTTATGAATTCTTGAGATTGAAAGTACAGATCTCAAAACATACGCTCCTAACTGACTACTCTTCACTACCCACTCTAATTGGGCACTTAGTCAAAGCTGGACACACTGTGTCCAAGGTATATAAACTCCTCAAACCAAAGCCCCATAAATCTCACATTCCTAATGAAATGAAGTGGGAAGCAGAGGCGAACAGTAACAATATAAAACTGGACCGGTAATGCATGCATAGATCCCCTTTTACAAACAAGATCTCACCTTCACTATCCCAAACCTAATACATGATTATTATTAAAGCCTACTGAACAACTGTTAAACTTCACAAACCTAACCTTATACAAAACTCTAAATGCTAGAACTGCAGTTTACAGGACAGCGACTTGGCCAACATGCTTTTTTATTGTTCTAGTCTACAACCTTACTGGGACACTATCTTTAAATATATAAAACACACATTGAACATTGACCCCACCAAAGAATTCTCATATGTAATGCTGGGCTACCTAGACACGCAACTGAAAACCAACAATGACTGATGCTTACAGGATTTAATACTGAACACACTATCTGCGCCAACCTTGGCGAAATACTCGAAAATATCGAAATAAGAGACTGCACTTCCCAGAATGCCAGGGGCGAATCATGCCTGAGAGGTCATCGGTGTGTTCCCACATCCTGTTATGGATTTAATACTGACCCTTGCATGCAAAATAGTTGGTTAATAATTTGAAAAACTTTAATATAGTCTCATTCCAGATGTGGCGAGAGTGGTTCAGCTTCCTCAGAGGAGCAGACATCATATCACTGCAACTCTCAAATGCCACCCACCACACAGACGAATGTGGGACTCACTTGATGCCACCTCCTTTAACTTTAAACTCCCTTAAACTCATAGATACTCTCTATTGCGGAATATGTTAGGCTACATTCACACTATCACGAGACACCTTGCATCTACAACTTATATTATGGGCCCTTCAAAGACTTAAATTATCCCGATACTCACTCAAACATCACCTAGATTTCTATCAAATTATGTGCTGAAAGTTCTTTTCACTGTGCACTCATAAACATGAGAAACTGACATCTGCTATAGCCTTATAATCCCCCGTAGCAGGCTATACCTGCCATTAAAGGCCCGCTCCAGCGTTAACGGCCAAAGGTGAGGGCCTTTAACAAGAGAGCGGGATTTTAATGCCGGTATAGCCCAGCTACGGAGGGCAATAAGGTTATTAAAACATTCCACCACATTAAAGAAAGGCCTCAAGGAGCCGATGGGTTGAAATCCCCTCGGGCTCCACGAGGCCTTTGTTCACTGTAACAACTGTGAAGACAAACATTGGGATGTTGGGCTCCATAGCCTTCAGTGAAACTCCCAACATTCAAATGTTCTAATACACCTTAATGTATGTGAATACTCCATGAATGTCAGTATGATGAAGATATATATATATATATATATATATATGTTTATAAATATGAATTGGATATATAACTATACAAACAGGAATGCAGGTCAGGATCCTGGTATAGACCTATGCACCCTTGTTTCTTCTGTACCCTTATATATAAGTGCCTAAAAACGGTATCCACTCAATACTCTATGCCTCTTGCAATAAACTCTTTTGATCAACTTAGTTTTATCACTGTCTTTATGTTGTTGTTTAATGCAATACAACCAATAAATGCTACTTGAGCAAACAACATAAAGTAATTCACTGCTTGAAATAGACCACTTAACATGAATTACTGCTTTCAAGACGAATTATAGAATGGCACTGCTATAGCCCAAGTACTGCACACAAAGATTTCTTTTTGCTGTAGAATAAAAGATCAGGAGACCCAAATATTGACTTCCTTTTTTTCTGGACCAATTTCTACCTCCTGGCTGGGTATGCATATTCGATTGGATCTAACTACCCAGTGGCAAGGATGTTGTCATGGTTCAATGTTTTCTCTTTGCTGCTCCCCTCTAAGCAAGGATTTAGTTAAACTGGTTTCTTTGGCAATCACTCCCTATGAACATGCAAGGCTTGCCAATGGCAGTGATACTTGGCAAATACAGAAGCAGCCTCTGGAAGTTGCTGATGTGCCTTGCTAGGCTATTAAATATGGGCAGTGGATTTATGAAAAGGAAGACTCTGAGCACTGTTCTCTGTCTGATGTGACTCCAGAGTAAACATAGCTAAATCTTTCCTTTTAGTGTCATGCAATTAGTTCAGACTGTTTTGAGCAGCTCATTGAATCTGTAGTACATGGTCGAGGAGATTAAAAACATCATGCACAAGAAGAAGTCAGGCTGAAGAATTTAGGAGCAAGATAAGGCTCAGAATAAATAACAGGAACTGATGGCAACTATGCCATGTGGATGAAACTAATGGTGCTCAGTTTAATGCCTTCTTCCCATCTTTTTCCCGCTGTGCGCTGAGAATCGCGGAATCCCGCGGTTCATGACGAGCTCAGCTCGTCATGAGCGTACGAGAGGTGTACCTCATGACGAGCTGAGCTCATCATCAGCGTGGAAGGGGTTAACAATCATTGAGCTTCTTTAATTTCTATTACATTCTAACAAATGCAGGAGAGTCATAATGTTGTCCCTTAGTGAGTTCAGATTTCCCATAGAAGGACTTCCACAGAATCTAGAGCTGGTATTAGTGGTGCAAATCATTCTCCCAAGTAGATTCAACATGTTACTCTAAATGGAAGTAGGGTGATGACAAACACAATGATTGCTCCCCTGAGACTTTCTGTGAACATACCAATAATAAGCTCTGCAAGGAGATCTCTTCTAACAAAGACTTAGGGCCCGATTATGATGCGGTTAGGAAAGCATTCCCACCTACGGCCTGATTATGATGCGGTTAGGAAGGCCTTCTAACGGCATATGCTCCTTCCAAAGCGGATCAGGAATGTCTTCCCAAGCAAGGGCCCAATTACGATGCAGTTAGGAACATAGGCTCCCATTGAAGTCAATGGGAGTCCAACCAAATCGTATCTGGAAACCTCCGGATGTATCGTACTCGGTCGGTCGGACTCTCCCGATCCGAGTGGGTCGGAAACCATTTCCAAACTGATTCGGTCAGGAAGATTTCCTATACGCATCGTAATCAGGCCCTTAGTGGGAATTAAGGGGATGCTATTCCTTCTCAGATATCAGTGACCTTAAAGCTGTCTTTTAAAATCCATCCACAATAGCATTACTAAGAGTATAAGATTAAGACTGAGGGGACGAATCACAAACTGCATGTTGTGGTATTTTTAGTAGTACTACAATAGTACTGCAAAATGCTATTCACAAATCTACGGGGGGTAAATCTCCACCTCTAACTCTCCTGTCTTTTCTATGAGGAGAGCCTTACATAAGTAAGTTTACTACTTAGGGGCCAATATCAATGTTGGACGGACATGAGTCTGTTGGACATCATTCTGGAACTGGAACGAACGACCTTTTGTTGGCAGTCTCAAACCAGCAAGTAGGATGCGACCGAACACTGGTCGCAATCCTATTCTTTACAATGGGAGCATGCATTCAGAACAGAATGCATGCTCTCATTGTAAAGAGCAGAGGTGCAGCTCATCCCTGCACCCGTGGCAGGCACCTCAATGTGCCTTCCACCGGGTGCAGGGATCAACAGGGTGCAGGGATCCGGAGGCCCTGCATCCATGGGGGCCCTGCTGGGGGTCCACAAGGTCGGATTCCCACAGCCTTTCTGTGTTGGAAAGGACGGCACAGAAAGGCTGTGGAAATCTGCCATCGTAATCCTTCGGGTGGAAAGAGCAGTCCTTGGGATTACAGGCCCCTTTCCGGATGGCAGCCCGTCGTAAAGCATTCGGAAATCCTGTTTGGATTAATTTCCGACCGACTCCATCAAAATGCGTTGGTCGGAAATTAATCCAAACAGAAGATTTTTATGCCGTAGGAACGGCTACAACAGAGGGTCGGAGCCATTTCCTACAGCATTGTAATCAGCCCCTTAGTAGTAAATGTAGAAGCGACTGGGATACGCTGAAAAGGAAGGCTTTAGGAAATTTAGGGAGGGGGTTTGGAAAGGGCATGCTCCCACCTACAAACGAATGAGTCCATTGCTATACAGAAACTGCAGTTCTAAAGTTACTACAGCCAAAAAGGGACCAAAAACAGTTGTAAATTACTCCAGCACAAAACTAGAGGATGTCCAGTGCCACACATGGCCGACCACTGGTACTGCAACACCCTCCCGTAGAAAACTGTAGAAGTAGGGACTTAAAATAAAACCCCATAGGAAATAAGTAAAAAAAAATGAAATTGTTGAAAATTTCAATAATTATAATGTAATGTTAAAGAACACCTAAATTTAAACATTTATTATTTCATTATAAAATATTTTACCCCCCTTTCTTGAATTTATAAATTAATGTAACATTGCTTTTCAAGAAAATATAATTAAATTATTTTAGATTCATTCTATACATCACTTTTAATAATTATTACTACATTTTAAAATCACTATTTTAAATTTAAGCTTTAGAAACAATTTTTATTTTATTTAATTGTTTATTTAGTTAAAGATTTAATTCAAAATTAAGTTAGTAGTGCTGTATCAGTTAATTTAATTTTGGGTTGCATATAAAATAAATATATAACATTAATTTACATAAATAGTTAACATAAAAATATTTTTACAATTTATTTTAATTAAATGCACTGTTTTACTTCTCCCTATACTTTACCATAGGGAGACTCCACAGAAGGCACGGAGATCTCCCTATGGTACAGTACAGAGACAATTAAAAAGGTTTCTTAAACTTTAATAAATTAGTACAAATATTTTACTAAATATTTGTATTATTTTTTACATCCATATTAAACAAAAAATATGTTTATAGTTTATATTTTTTAGTTAAATACATGTCTTTTTACTTTTCCCTATACTTTACCACGAGTAGACTACACACCCTTGGTGGAGATATCCCAATTTTAAAGTATAGGGATAATGTAAAACATTTATTAAAATGTATAATCAATTAGTACAAATATGGTTATGTTAAATATTAATATAACTAAATATTTGTATACACATATATGGAATGTCACTAGATATCGTGACTGGATCAGACTGTCAATAAAAATTAAATGATTATAATATTCACATAACTGATCAAACCCTGCTGCTATTAGTGTTAGTACTATGAATGCATTCACCTGTCTTAAATAACTTACATAATTGACTTAACTGAATTCTTGTGACCCATTGTTTCCTTTCATATACACCAAAACTCCCACAAAGAAGAAGGGTTAGCCCTGGGGTGTTTGTCTGGCTTCCAAATAGCATCATAAAGTTAGGAGGTCCTCTTTGATAGCAGTGATGTCAGGTTAAAGGGAAGGTGTGTGTTTTCAATTGATTTTGCTATTCCTTTGGAATCTAAACAAAATGTCAGCATTTGCCATTTTATAGTCATCTTTACGGCCTCACCTTTTTATTTCTGCCTAGTAATTGGAATCATATTTTTTCCATATCTGGAATACAGGACTCTATTCTGGAGGCTGTATATGAACATATTAGCCATTTTTGGAGGTCTTATCTCGGCTACACTCGATATATTTCAGTCACAAAATGTACAGAGAAGATCTACCGGATGACATTGGTTGAAAATGTTTAAGAAAATTGAGTTAAGGATATTTATATGATTACTCTGCAAAAGAGACAGTCTTTCTTGAGCAGATGTAAACATAAGTCACATGAATATGTTAGAGTAGGTAAAACACGAAAAGAAAAGCAGTGATGGCTACAATCTACCGCAGCAGTTGGTAGTCCCAAGATTGTCCAATATAGTGCTCACACCCTTGGGATCCCACTGCCAACAGACACCCTAAAGCACAGTATATGTAAGAGAAGGTGAGCATGTTCTATTACATATGTTATTTTAGAATAAAAATTGCTAGATAAAACATTTCTGAGGGGGGTGGGAGTGGGGAATTCTAAATAATAACCCAATAAACATTTTCTTTCACAGAAAGTGTTACAAATACAAGCAACTGCCTTCCTTTTGTAGTGGTGGGGCAATCAGTGACAGTATTCAACTAGTTTTGGGCAAAGCTGATAGACCTTGAGTCAAAAAGGCAGAGCAATTGGCTTTGCCAATGCATGTTGCCAGTGGCATGAATGTGCATACTTCAAGAAACATGGCCAGCAATCTTGAAATGTGTTTTCTATTAAAGAAAACCCTTTCCAAGATAGACACTGAGGTACACGCATCAAGTTATTCTGGCTGATGAGGGCTGAAAGCCCGAAACCGGTCCTAGGATGCTTGTTTGCAGTCTAGGGAGGACCTGGCTTGGCAGTTCGGGCTGGACTGTTCCCATGGGGCACAGGGTTAAGACTGATTTGCATCTGGCTGGGTTCAAATTGGAATGGCATGGTGAGCTAAAACAATGGATTTAGGCCCACATCTCGGTACTGGGGTGAAAGTATGACATTGTTCTGCATTCTGTCCATCAACTGTTGTTTTTGCATTTGCTTTATGACACAGGCATGCATGCTTTGCAACTCAGTATATGACAACAATTGGTTCTGTATGGAAATTCACAATTTCTTGCAAGTTGAAATATTTACATCCTGATTAACTAGGAGATGCCAATAAATGGTGTGACATATAATATTACTAACAAATTAAATAATAAATCACAACTGACACAAACTCTGTACTTTGCACGGTATGTTAACATTTATATATCATGGAGAAAAACTAAAGTCATATATCAAAGACACAGGACTGTTACGCAACATAAATAATAACAAAAATAAGTGCCATATAAAGTGTGTATCACAAATAACATAATACAATGTCCAAGACACCTGAAATGAAACAGAAAACAAAGTAACTCAATTGGGCGTCCGTTTATAACTCTTTAGAATGGTCAAACATATATCCTTGATTCTTGGCGGTAGATATGTGAGACATTGGTATGGTACACCTATTCATATCGTCAACTTTTCAACCCTTACAACACGTGTTCATGCAAAATATCACAGTGGGTCTTCATTAGTATTAAAGAAAATAAAAACAGCCTGGTCAGAAAAGTATCATCATCTTGCTTGATACTACGTTCAGAAAAACCCTTGTGTTATTGTGGAATGCAATGGATCAAATGTATCCAGGAATGACTTGGTTACTTATAGGTAATGTTGCCAGAACCCTGCTGAGAAGGGGAAAAGTAGGAAAGGCATAGAGAAGACCCTGAGGCCAAGGGAAACTCAGGGCATCCACTCCCCACGCCTCCATGCAAGGCAGCAGGGCACAGAACCTCGGCAGAAGAGCATCCTGAGGGGACGCAAAGAGATCCAACCAGGGCCTCCCGAACCTCTGAGTCATAGTCTTCCTCTTCACAGTCACCAAGGAGCACTCGTGTTCCAGGTGCAGCATTCACCCATAAACTTAAAGGTCCTCACCCAATATGGCCACCTGGCAGGTAGTACATGCCACCTGACCTATAAGGGTGGGACCAACACAGGAAACATCCTGAAATACAAAGCAGAAACCAAAGGAAAGAAAACAATTTGTTCATCCCCCCACCCATAATGTCAGGCGGGAGGGAATATGACTGTGACGAGGAAGACTTTGACTCGGAGTAATGAACATTACCGGTAAGTAACCGAGTCATTACCAACCTCCTCCGGCTTCCTCGTCATAGTCACCAAGGAGCGTATACCCAAGCGCTAGACGAACAAAGAATTATACACCAGGATGCCAAAAAAAACCAGTTTATTGCAGACAAGTACACACAATCAGTGGACAGCCACAAGGACAGTGGAACCAAAGCCCAGGAGGAAGACACACTCCAAGTGGAATGCCCCTGAATGACCAGGGGAAGAGAAACACCTGAATGCTGGTAGGCCAGGGAGACAGTGGAACTAACCCAATGGGATAGAGTGGCCATGGTAGGGGGATGACCCTGCCAGGCAACACCAAAGGGAAACAAACAAAAAATCCACCTGGCCAAAGGAGGCAGTACGCACCAGGTAGAAAACCAGAGCCCCGGTCAAATCCAGGGAATGGAGATGAATCTCATCTTCCGAAGAAAGGGAAGGGAAAAAGGCAGGAAGGACAATATCCTTGGACAAATGAAAAGTCGAGGAAATCTTTGGAAGAAAAGCCGGGTCAGGACGAAGGACCACATTGTCAGGGAAAATAAGTAAGAAAGGAGGATGACAAAGCAAGGCCCCAAGTTCTCCCAAACATCGGCCAGAAGTAATGACCACCAGAAAACAAACCTTCAGGGTGAGAAACTCCAGAGAGACTGAAGGCAGAGCTTCAAAGGGGGAATCCTGCAAGGCATGAAAGACCAAGGGAAGATTCCAGGGAGGGACAGGAGAAGCAACCACAGGCCACCGAAGAAAGAAACTGCGCAGAATGCGCAAATCTAAGGACTCAAAGAGAACAAGAGAGAACCCCCGGAGAGCCTTAATGGTGGACCACTGGCTGCGGAGAGTAGAGACCGACAGCCTAAGCAAAAACCCATCCAGAAGGAACACAAGAACAGAACCCCCCTCACAGGAATCAGGGAGAAACCCCTGCTAAGAGCACAAAGTGGAAAAATTCCACCAGTGACGGTCATAGACCTTAAGGGTACTGCCCTTCCGAGAATTTCGGATAGACAATGCCACAGCAGAGGAACACCCCATGAAAACTATCCTACGCCTTTCAATTTCAAAACCCCCAACGCCAACTGGCTGAGAACCTGACGAGACAGGTGAGGAAAGCGGAGAGGACAAGGGGACAGTGGGAACCTCCATGGAGAAGGGGAAAATGAGGAAAGGCTTAGAGAAGACCCTGAGCCCAAGGGAAACTCAGGGCATTCACTCCCCTTGCCTCCATGCAAGGCAGAAGGGTGCAGAACCTCTTCAGAAGATCAACCTGAGGGGACGCAAAGAGATCCAACCAAGGCCTCCCGAACCTCTCTGAAAGTTCCCGAAAGACCAGAGGAGACAGGGACAGAGAGACCGAAGATGGAAAAAAGCGACTCAGCTGATCCGCACGCCCATTCTTCCTCCCCGGCAGATAGATAGCCGACCCAGCAGAATGTCCTCCGCCTAAGACCCAATGTGATCTGTCAGGGGAGCCAAAAGAGGAGAGCGAGTGCCCCCCAAATGGTTCAAATAGGCACAAGCCACCTGATTGTCAGTCCGGACCTGAACCCACATGTCATGCAGGCGAGGAGCAAAGTACACAAGAGCCTTGACACAGCAGCCAGTTCTTTCCAATTTGAGGACATCCAGCTCTCCACGGGGGACCAAGCACCCTGAGCAGAAAGAACCCTGAGGGTGGCCCCCCCAACCCCAAGGACCGGCATCGGTAGTCAGGGTACAGGGAAGGGGAGGGTCCATGGGTACCCCTTTTGCCAGGTCGTTCGGCACCAACCACCATTACAGCAGGAGAGAAATGGCTGGAGTCACAGGAACAGAGGCCTCTTAGTCAAGGGACACTGGATCGCAGTCAGACAGAAGGTGATACACCAGATGGTAGCGGTGTCTGCAAGTCCACTGGACCAGGAAGAGAGAGGCAGACATGTTCCCCTGAACCTGCAACCAGGTCCGTGCGGAGGCAGAAGAGGTAGACAGGAGGGATTCCAGATGAGACCGGAGACGGAGCTGGCGATCTGGAGGCAGAAACACCAACCCCAACCTGGTGTTGAAGAGAGCTCTGATGAACTGAAGTTCTTGAGAAGGGATGAGGTCGGACTTGCTGACATTCATAAGGAACCCATGAGATTCCAGGCACAGCCGCGCCAGTGCCCCATCCTTCAGGGCCTTAAGAAAAGACGAGGAAGATATTAACCAGTCGTCAAGGTAAGGAAACAATAGCACCCTTGAGCATGCAAAAGACCCACCAGGTGTTAGGGTTTGTACAAGGAACATAGCTCAGCCTCACACTGTGTCATAAGAACATCTTATAGTCATGCTATGGTTGTGTACTTTGTGGAATAGTTGTTACAAGTGCCTTTGTTTAATTATTAATATGCAGAATATCAGTAAGGCTCCATTGTTTGTACTAAAAGCTTAGTGGATCATTGTATTTACTTATGCTTGTTTTATGTTGCCCCAGTCACCTGCACTAAAGTCTGGTTAAAAACATTGCACTTGCCTGTGCTTGTTTCTAATATGAGAATTCAGGGTGCATTTGTTTAAAGGGCATGCTGTCAAGCCAAGTACTAATTTTCATAAACTGCACCTGCCTGGTTAAGCAGTTAAAACATGTGAACCACGTTCCTCTTCCCTCTCCAACTGAAGAACCCCAACCTTCAAGAACTCTATAAAAGCCCTTGAAACCCAATCACTCGTGCTTGCACTCGTTAGCCCTCTTCCTCACCTGGATTCCAGTCTTGTCTCCACGTCCTTCCTGCAACAAGAGGATCTCTTCTTCGGTGCTTCCATTCCTGTTTTGGGTCTCCATGGCTACGTCAACGCGGTGATTCCTCTTTCTGGTCCCGATTCTTTTCTGCTCCGACCTGAAACACAAAACAAAAGAGAAGTTCAAGTAAGGTTATCGTGTGCATGATCAGAAGCACTTTCAAAGGGATTGAGGTATTTACGAACTTGATTTTATCATTACTTTAGTTTGGATTCAATGCACTTTGTCAACTAAAAGTGATTCAAGGGTTTTAAAGGCAAGACGCTGTCATCGTTTTAGTGCGCATAATCGAAAAACGATCTTTGAATATAAATATACTTTTACGAATACTCACCTTGGAATTCTGGAACTTTTCCCAACACTTGGTGCAATGAAGGGCAGCAGCTGTGCCTATAAAGAAATAAGACCAAGAGAAGAGGACAACAATTAAAAACATTTCTAGACTCATTCATATGTTTTAAGAGACGCCATATATTGTTATTGAAGATTGTTATTAGTAAGTTAGAGACAAGAACCACATTATACTATGAGCAAAGATTTGGTGCATATAGTGAATATTATTCTTTTATTTCTCTGCAGATCTAGTCAGTTATATAATTTAGGCTGCATTCTTTAACGAACATTGATCGGGTGAAAATAACCACAAGCACTGAAAGGTATTTTCCCTAATGATAATGTTTAATAGATAGACAGTATGTTTCATTTGTGTTTTTAAATAGATGTCAGCTCACAGACGCAAGAGTACCTGAAACTCTGAACAAAAGAAAAGAGTGGCGTCAAGTGAAGTTGAAACCAGTAGAGTGTTTCTTTTTGTTTATTATTTTGTCCCATTTTCCCCCTTCCCCTGGAGATCTATTCTTGTCAGACTGCGTTGTGAATTTAATCGGGCTGGTATAGGTTTTTAGGGGCAGAAGAGAAATAAAGTCTCATCTCTCAAGTTGAACAACCTGGATTTCAGGTGAGTGAAGGTTTAACACCAGGGGAGCCAAGACCTTAGTAAATACCTGAGGGGCAGAAGCCAACCCAAAGGGGAGAACACAAAGTGGAAGTGCTGACCCAGGGCAAAGAACCACAAATATCTCTGGGAGATGGAATACACAGGAATATGGTAATAAGCATCCAAAAGGTCCAAGGATGATAGGAAGACCCAGAGGAAATAAGGGGCAAGATCTGCTGCAAACTCACCATTTTGAACTTCTGGTAAGGCACATAGAGATTCACGGCCTTGAGGTCCAAGATAGGGTGAAAGTTCCCCGAAGGCTTCAGCACCAGGAACATCAGAAAGTAACAACCCTGCTCCATCTCCGGCCCAGTAACAGGCATTATAGTACCCTTCTGGAGAAGAGCCTGGATCCCCCGTTGCAAACCCAGCAGCCTCTCAGGAGTGGGAACAAAAAAATCTGGTGGAGGTGAAGAGAAGACGATAGAATAGCCTTCTACCACCAGGTGAAGAACCCAGGAATCGGTGACATCGTGAGCCCAAGCGGAAGAAAGCAGTCCAATCCGGCTGCCCACCTTGAGATAGTCAGGACTTGGCAGACGCATCAGGGAGGGCCGCACCAGCAGGCTGCTGCCGGGACTTGGCAGAGAAGGGGGTTCTACGGCATCGACCCCTCCTGCATAAGGGCTGGGAGAAACCCCTCACAGCAGACGGGGGATTCCCAAAAGTACACCTGTAGCCAAAGCCCCGACCCCTCAGAGGAGGCCGCAGATGTGTCAGAAGCTTACGATCTTCCACAGACTTCTTAAGGAGATCCTCAAGCCGAGACCCAAACAATTTAGCACAATCAAAGGGCAAGCCAGAAGGAAGGGATTTTTGAGAAGCGTTCACCTTCCAGGAACACATCCAGATGTTATGGCAAGCAGATATAATGGAGCCAGAAATGGAAGCAGCAGCAGACAGAGAGTCAAAAGTGATGTCAGACAACAAACAAACCTGCTGCTCCATAGGGGATTAACGTCCTCCCCCTGCTGGAGGGCCTCAGACAGGACCTGAAAATCATGAAGAAGAGACTGGACGGCATATGAGGCACAAGCCCCAGCCCGGATCGAAAAGTTAGCAGCAGAGTAGGCCCGCTTAGCAGCATCATACACTCTCTTATCCACCGGATCACTAGGAGAGGTGTCCTCAGATATAATCGAACCACTGGATGCCAGACCCACCATGAGAGAATCCATTTTAACGTTAGAAGGAAACTCAGTCAGAAAGTCCTGGAGAGGATATTTCTTGGTGAGGAACCGTGGGAAAACAGTCTTTTCAACATCAGCCCACTCACGAGACAGAAGACCCCCGACGGCCTTGTGAACAGGAAGGGCGTCAGGCTCCCCACGATGGTACTGAGAGAAATAATCCTCATCCTCAGCCAGAGTAGCAACAGTCGGGACTGACAAATTGTCCTTCAAGTGTGTGAGAACCTCCCTTAATTCAGAGCCCTTAACAAAGCACCCACGCTGCTCTACATCCGAGCCGTCAGAGTCAGGGTCAGGCCGAGAAGGACCCCTAGGAACAAGAGGCACCGGGCCATCCCGAGCCACAAAAGCAGAATCCACAGCCCTATTAATCATGGACTGGAAAACATCAAGGTCCATGCCTACAGGCTGCTGGGACACAGGATCCGAATCTGAACCAGAAGACCGGCGAGGACGTTTCCCTGAGTGTTTACCCCCATACTGATATAACACATCAGAGAGAAGGAGGGGAAAGCCTTAAAAAGGGTCGAGAACACCATTGCTAAGCAACTGCCCCCTCATCATAATTGAGGAAACGGCTGAAAATGACCCAGGAACCGACGCAAGGACGATCAGAGCAGGCGTATGACAGCACAACCGCAGGAGGAGCCGGACTGAGGCAGCAGGTAAGCCAATAAGGACTGAGACAGAATTTGAACCTGCGGTACCAACCGTTCCTGAACGCTCAAGCGCAGGAGTGTCGAAAATGCTACAACCGAGCATAGCCGTAACCCAGACGCTCAGCGCTGGGACAGCGGTGCATTCAAACAATCAGGGCACAAGTGAACAGGCAGCTGCACCCATCACTCAGCGCGGGAGCGGCGCCAAGCAAAACTGCCACCCCAGGGGAGCGGTGGATGCACAAATAAACGGGGACGCTAGAACAGACCCCTGTACAAAGATAAAATAAAATATACATACGGAGCCGGTGGATAACAAACTGCCTCGTTCAGTAGATGGGTGTTCCAGCCGGAACATAGAGAAAAAAACAGGATGTTTCCTGTGTTGGTCCCACCCTTATAGGTCAAGTTGCAGGTACTTCCTGCCAGGCGGCCATATTGGGTGAGGACCTTTAAATGTATGGGTGAATGCTGTGCCTGGAACATGAGTGCTCCTTGGTGACTGTGACGAGGAAGACGGAGGAGGACGGTAATAAGGCGGGTCTTCAATGGGGACCTTATTCAAGGAACTCGTTCTCTTGGTGATATTTGACATGATAATATATTCAAAATAATGGTCACCTAACAAGTTGCGCCCCAGGAGGTTTCGCTGTGCAGCAGTACCTCTGAGATCCGCAAAGGATTCTCCTATTAGTTTTTCGAGTGAAACCGACCTCTACCGCGGAATGCAATGTCCAAACTGTAAAGCTTTGTAACTCATGCATCACTGTGTGTGTGTGTGTATGTGTGTGTGTGTGTGTGTGTGTGTGTGTGTGTGTGTGTGTGCACACGTTTGCCATGATGCCTGCTTGCACATGGGTTGTGATGCACGGCTGCCGTGTTTAATTTACCATTCTAACATGGCAGGTGGCCATGTTACAATGGTAAATGAAAATGATAAATGATGGTAAATCAAAATGATAAAAGACAAAAAGAAGTGTGTTCAAATTCATAAAAGATAATGAATAGTCTGGGAAAGTGTTGCAGCTGCCAGGACCTCATAAATAAATAAGTGAAAAATATCATGAATATTTAACACAGGAAAAGGAATGGGAAACAAGCTAGTGGGAGGGGATTCACAAAGAAGCTCATGCAAAACACAAAGTGAGTGACCCAGCAGCACTTTCCAGGTGAGGGACACTCACACAAAAGAAAGTGTCAAATAGAAACACACATATATTACCGGAAAGAGAAGGTGGAGCAGGACCGGGCACAACTGGAAGTGTGGATTAAAACATAACACCGAAAGGAAAAATGGAGCGATATCACGAAAACACATACCCTACAATGGAGTTCATAAGATTAAATAAAAAAGAGTTCTTTCAAAAAAGCAGTGGAAAGACATCACTTAACCAATCAAAGCACTGTGAGATCAAAATGCTCCATGGTGGGACTGACAGAGCGCGCAGGTCACCAGTCTATAATTTTACCAGATACTCACCTGGGCCCATATTCAATTTAATTACTTATTTACCCAGAACAGGTAACCTGAGCACTACTACCAGATATTGTACTTCCTAGGTCCTACACCATTAACTTACCAATCCTTGTCAGTGGTACATATGATCACAGTGGATCAGGGAGTTAGTTGTAAAGAAGGGCAGTCAATAACACAAATAACATTTGCACTCATATAATGACCACAGACTCGGGAAGTTTTGAAAACCTTTATCTAATCTTCTTCATTAGTCATGAACCAAAGGTTTACAGCAAGCAAGCTATCAATAATCAGAATCATGGAAAGTGTATAACTATGCAAAAGATATATTATGCCAACCATTTGGAATTCTAAAGGTAAGGAAAAAACAAGGAACATACTGAAAAAGACCTTATAGAAAATCAGAATTGAAATGATATGTTCTAAAGGACGGGAAAAATAAGGGACATGCTATAAGACACAGTTTAATCACTTCCAAGAGGGTGGGTAAAAGAGGGAACACAAATTATTATGACAAATCTGAATTTTCCATGTAACTAGAGGGAAGGTAAGAAAAATGGAACACGCTATTAATTCAGGATAACCACTTCAGTTGCTTAAGGAAAGGGTAAAGAAAAGGATCATCAATATATTCATAAACGGTATTTAGTTTTCACTCTTGGGAGGGGGAAAAAATAGAACACGCTAATAACGGCAAGATTTACGACTTAGTACTTTGTCATAAAGGAAGGAAAAAGAAAAGGAACATATGCAATTTAAAACTTCAGCAAGTTCAAGAGGAGGGTAAGGAAAATACACACTTATACTGCTTGTTACCCACAGCGATTATATTTACCTAGAACGGTGTGAAGACCAACCCTGGCCAAGGGTCAGTTAAGGACAGAAACCCCGAAAGTTGCAAACGCCAGTAGGCCATCAAGTGCAGGTCAGAGATAGGACAGGAAAGCCAGATTTGGATCAGAACCGGACCACCGAAAGTCGAGACCAGCACCCGCAGTTCAATTGCAACGCCTGACTTTCTCCCTCTCTGCAGCTATCAGTCAAAACCCAGATTGGGTTATCGATTTCCCCAGCAAAGTGCTTCGCCAGCACTTCAGGTCCCAGAACCCCGATTGGGTCAGCGAGTCTTCTGACAGAGTGCTCCGCAGCACCTCTGTTCTCGATCAGCTATTGAGTGCGTTGGGTCAGTGACAGGTCAGCTATTCGGACAAGTCGGACAATTTCTCTAGCTAAACCTATGCTAGTTATACTATTTTCCGGGTCAGTGTACCACCCCCCAATGTTTCAAGTGTAAGGATCCCCAATTTTGATTGGACAAAGGAGGAGGACAGGTCATCACAACCCCTAATATTTTTGAATTTCGCTGTCTCCTATTTAAATTAAGATTCACGCCCCTCAAATATAGGCTCTTATGAAGTCTTCCACTCGCAAAACAATGGATGTTCTATTCAATACAACATTGTATGTGTCCAAAGTTCATTGGGTGAAGTTCCCAGGAGCATCTTCTCAGTCAGTCAGCTCCTTGGCTGGATTTCAAAGGTCACTGCTGTGGAGACTCGCAGATCTCGCGCAGACGCAGTTTCAAGCAAGATGGAGTGCAGCAGGGTATAATAGGCCATATTTCAAAGTGCAACATAAAATGGAAAAGAAACAGTTTTAGAACACAGAATAAATGAACACACTGTATACCATGAATCTCTACACTATTCCCATTACTTTATAATAAATTATAGCATAAAGATTAAGCAGAACGAACAGCTTAGCAAAAGCAGCAGTGCAAGCTTCTCGCATGTGAGTACACAAAACAGCCATCTTAATTCTAATGCGCAGATGCGAACAGTTTCTCTCCAAAGCTGCGAGTACGTCACGTCACATAGGTATGACCGACGCATTCGCAGTCTAAATTCCCGCGTAGCAACGGCCATTTTAGGTTGCAAGCGTATTAGTATTAGTAAACACATAAGCAAGCTTCACTCGGATACCCCGTGTAAAGAGAAAATATGCAGAAATAGAAAGACAAACATGTTGGTTATTTATTAATACTGTTATTCGACTATAGCCCTTCAGGTCCCAGAACCCCGATTGGGTCAGCGAGTCTTCTGACAGAGTGCTCCGCAGCACCTCTGTTCTCGATCAGCTATTGAGTGCGTTGGGTCAATGACAGGTCAGCTATTCGGACAAGTCGGACAATTTCTCTAGCTAAACCTATGCTAGTTATACTGTTTTCCGGGTCAGTGTACCACCCCCCAATGTTGCAAGTGTAAGGATCCCCAATTTCGATTGGACAAAGGAGGAGGACAGGTCATCACAACCCCTAATATTTTTGAATTTCGCCGTCTCCTATTTAAATTAAGATTCACGCCCCTCAAATATAGGCTCCCATGAAGTCTACCACTCGCAAAACAATGGATGTTCTATTCAATACAACATTGTATGTGTCCAAAGTTCATTGGGAGAAGTTCCCAGGAGCATCTTCTCAGTCAGTCAGCTCCTTGGCTGGATTTCAAAGGTCACTGCTGAGGAGACTCGCAGATCTCGCGCAGACACAGTTTCAAGCAAGATGGAGTGCAGCAGGGGATAATAGGCCATATTTCAAAGTGCAATATAAATTTCATGAATACGAGCAAGTCGCCTTAAGTGCGAATCCTTGCTCCATCAATTCCCTCTTTGATGATATTTTATATCATCACAATTAATGGAACCAGATGCCAACTTTTCACATTTCACCCATTTCAATTTCTTCAAACTTTTTATTTATCTTTTTCTCAGCATTTTTATTAGGACGAGAATTTTTCATCCTTTTATAAATCTGATTATTCAATTCTTCTAATTCGAGCTCTTCGACATTTCTTTTCCCTCCTCGCCTATTCACAGATTATTTCTTTTTGTGTTTTCGACATTTGCAGCAAATTATTATTATGAATACTAGTAAACCTATTCCCGCTATTGGCATCAGTATTTTGCTTACAAGACTCTTACCTAAATTAGAAAACCAACTACCTACGGCGGAGAGACCATCAGTAAGTCTCTTCCAGGCACTATCAACCTCCAGTGGTTGAAGCTCTTTTTCCAAATTTGTAATGTTTCTCACATACCCTTTAATCTCCACACTTTTGTCTGGTATGTAAGTGCAACAATGTTGCGCTTTCAACATTCTGCAGACTCCGCCCTCTTTTGCCAATAACGTGTCAAGAGCAAGTCGATTTTGTAAAACCATTTATCTGATCGCAACCAATTCGGTATTGACCATTAGGAAACCTCCAGCAGTGTCAGTTGATAACCGATCCACTACCGTTGACAATTTGCAGATTCTGTGTGTATTCAGAGCCACTCCCACTGTAGGTATCAATGCACTAAAAATATCACCTACTATTTCACCAACACTTTCTCTTTTACTACGTACTAATTCGTTAGTTCTTTCATTGCTTCCATTGATTTTACCCACAAGGTATATCTTTGGGAAGACAATACCAAAGTAACAGATCCCGTACCAATGGTCGGGCAATTTAAAATAGGCCTTGTTCCCACATATATAATAAACACAGGCTCTGACCCATCTTTGAAACCCCCATCCCCAATTACCTTGTAATTGTGTTCGCATTCACTGGAACCAATGAATATATTGTTATAATAACTGGTTCTTTCTCTTTGAAGACAAACTTTCCCTTTCTTTTCGAAATCCAGAAACATAGCAGCATTAGCCCCACCATTTGAGGTGCTCCCTATGCTTTCAGCCCACTTAGGGGTTTTCTGATTCTTGTCCTTTGCTTTCTTTTGGAAACTCTCTCTTCTTTTCTCTACCATGTTCAGAAACATTTTCTCCTTTTTGTGTAATGAACAGGTCAAATTATCTTTGTGTGCGTCATCTATATTTATTTTACCTATAGTTAGAAAATATTCACTCATCTATTTGGCTACATCTCTAGTTGTATGTACAGGGGTTAGGTTCCTTCGCACGGGAAGTTCAGAAAATATCACATCTAGATTAGAGTAGTAATACTGTAATGGTCCTCTTCTATAGAATAAACTAGTCAGAATACTACAGGAAATTCCATAGGTTAGTGGCAAATGGTGGTATGTCACACCCTCAGCTACCGAGGTAGGCAGCTTCATGCAGACATAGCAATCATCTATTTCCATTGCTTCTACATAATGTACTAACAGGTTTGCAAATACATTCAAGTGAGTTCTGTTTTTGATTTTATTATAATGTAATCCTTCCTCATCTGGTGCTTCTAAGTCTACTCCAGTTTGTCTAAGGCTATGTGCTCTCTCCGGTGTATCTGTTCTTTGTGGTGTATTTCTAGTTTGTAACTCTTCAGTATCTTTTGGCAATTGACTAGTAGGGTACAGGTTAGTGTCTTTACTCATCATATAAGGAATAGCTATGGTTAGTCCTATCCAAAGTATAAGTACTATTGCTATACTCCATAAACATACTTTACAGCATGTTTTTAAACAACCTCGTCTTGGTCTCCCACTTACAGAAGAATCTGACATTTTGAATCAAAAGAAGCTTCAACCCCTCTTTGTAACTCTGTACAGGTTGATTTACTCGGGGCAACTTTCAGGTTGGTTCCACTTCTTCGTCGGTCTGGTCAGTAATCAATTCTTCATCACTTTCGTCACTTATTTCCAGGTTTTCAAAGTCTTCCAATACAAGATAAGTCCATTCAGGACTCTGATATTTGTTATTCAGTCTTTTTATTCGGGCACTCCTCCTGGTTTTTATCACAGCCGGATCAGTCTGACTTGAGACTTCATTCACCTGCTCAGGTTCTTCGTTAATTGTCTTCAGTCTCAGTCTCTTGACAAATCTAGGTTACTTGTCTCCTTTTCTGAGTCTTTTAACTGGCACTGTGTCTTGGCCCTCTTCAAACGCTCTTTTATTTTCATTTAGTTGTGGCACATTTGTTTCAAGATCGTCTTCTGCGTTTCTCCAGGTCTTATTTCAGTTTCTTCCGCCTGGTCACTAAACTGGCCTTTTTCAGGTATATGCTGGATTTGGCTTTGCTTTGTTTCGTCTTCTTCTTCCTGAACACAATTGTCTATTCCTATCTGGTCCTTTTCAAGCTCTTCGAACTTTTGATTTTCTTCTGGTTGAACCTCTGCCCTAATTTCTATCTGTCCCTCTTCTGGCTCAGGAGTTTTCGGTGGAGTGTCGATTACTTGCTCTTTCCCTATCTGATCCTCCTCAGTATCAGATTTGATTTGGATTTCGATGATCTGAGTATCTCCCTCTACACCTGTCTCGTCCTCACTGTCCCACTGTCTATCTAAATAGGTTTGTCTTCTTGTTCTCACAGGATCTATAGTCAGGTCGATTACTGGGACCCAATCATCTTGACTGGAGCTCCGTTGTTCCTCCTCAGCTACTTCTGGATCAAGTTCTTGAGACACTTGAGCTGCACAACCTTCAGCTTCAGTTTCTTCAGGTTCAGTCACTTTCTTCGTATGACTGGCATGGATTCACCGTGGTACTCGTGCACATTTCAGAGCTGTGGTGGTAACCAGGATTACTTGTCGTGGCTTTCCCCACCTTGGTGCAAGGCAACTTTTTCGGGTATGTTTCTTTATTACGACCCAATCACCTGGGTTCAGGTCATGTGCTGGAGTTGTTGGTCTGTTGACAGCGTCTTCCCCAACCTGGTGAGAGATAGAACGCACTTGGTCAGCCAGTTCTTTGCAGTATTCTAGTACCAAATCATGAAATGGAATGAAATGAATGAAATGAAAATAGATTTATAAAGCGCATGGCTGCCCGGAGGCGTCCCAGTGCTGAAAGAACCAAGAGCAAACTGAGGGAGGCTCAGATTAATTAGGAGTCCTTGGGGAAAAGAAATGTTTTAAGAAGCTTCCGGAATTTCATGTAGTAGGGAGAGCATTCCATAGCATAGCCGCGTTTACAGAGAATCGACGACCCCCAGAGCGCGCCCTCTTCACTCTGGGCACCTTGGCAAGATTTCCGAAGTTGGAGCGTAGGGCCCGCATGGCCTTATAAGGGTAGATCAGACTCCCAAGAATAGGGGGTCCCTTATCCTGTAGTGCCTTGTGGGTAATGCAAAGAGATTCAAATTGTATCCCCTCACGTATAGGCAGCCAGTGAAGGGATCTAAGTGCGGGTCTGGTTGAAGATCTTGCTGAACAGCCAGTAATCAACCTTGCTGCTGAGTTTTGGAAACGTTGGAGGGTATTAAGGGTTGTTTCGGGTGCCGCCAAGAATACAGCATTACTATAGTCCAGCCTAGATAATATTAGCCCCTGAATTAGCAATTTCCTGGACTGGATTGGCAGGAGGGGGAGAATTTTACGGGCAGAGCGAAGAAGGCCATAACATATGCCTGCTGTTTTTTTCGCTTGGGTCTTAAAGGACAGGTCTCGCTCAAACCAGACCCCCAAGCTTTTAATTTCGTCTTTAGGAGTAGGAAGATAACCCAGACAGGCAGGCCAGATGGAGCTGGGTAGAGATGTTAACTGGTGACCCAGAAGCATAATCTCTGACTTGGCTCCATTCAGTTTGAGCAGAGATCTGGTCATCCAGGAGTGTATTCCCGAGAGACAGGCAAACAGATTTTCCGAGGACTTCTCCTCTTGGGATAGCGAGACAACTAGCTGGGTGTCGTCTGCGTAGGTGACTACTTTAATCCCAAAGGGAGTAATCACATCCTCCAGAGGGGCCATATATACGTTGAACAGAGTAGGGCTCAATGAAGAGCCCTGAGGGACACCACACTGGAGGGGGATTTGTTTGGACAGTGTAGTGCCTTCCCGAACCTGAAAGGTTCTGTTGCTCAAAAAAGATGAGAGCCATTGCAAAGCTGTGCCCGATATTCCCAGCCTGGTAAGGCGCTGAATCAAAATTCCATGGTTTACCATGTCAAAAGCTGCACTTAGATCCAGGAGGATCACAAGCGCGGATCCCCCTGAATCCAAGATGCACCTTGCCTCTTCCGCCACCACTATCAAGGCAGAATCAGTGCCCTGACCATGGCGAAAGCCCGTTTGGAAATTACGCAGCAGTTTATTACTTTCCAGAAAAGAGGAGAGCTGCTGGTTTACCATTTTTTCCGCTATCTTGCTGAGACCAGGTAACAGCGATATAGGGCGGAAATTGGCCAACTCACTTGGATCCAGCACAGGTTTTTTTAGTAGGGCCTTCACTATAGCCCGCTTCCAGCTAGGGGGGACAATACCCTGGGTGAGAGAGGCATTTATTAGATCGGATGCTAGGGGGGCAATGGTGGCTGAGACTAGCTTCAAAATATGTATAGGCACGGGATCAGATGGGGAGCCACTCTTCATGGCAATCAGACCTTTGCAAAAATCTTCCCTTGATATTAAGGTGAATGAATCCAGATGGGGGCCCGAGATAGGGGGGGTATACTCATCAGAAAAGGGAAGTAGCTCACTATGAGGAAGACTTTTGAGTATATTTTGGATTTTAGTATCGAAAAAATCCGCTAAATGGTTGCATCTTGCTTCTGAGACCCCTGCATACTTGGAGGAGAGGGTACCTTAAGGAGCTCCTTCACTATCTGAAAAGTTTCCGTTGACGAATTGGAGGATGATTTAATTTTTTTCTTCAAAAAAGGCCGCCTGGGCTTTTTTCAGGGATTTTTTGTAGAGCCTGATAGCAGATCGGTAGGCAGATTTTTTATTGGGGGCCCAGTCTTTGCGCCATATGCGTTCAAGTTTTTTGCAGGTTTTTCTGAGATCTCTAAGTTCTATCGTGTACCATGGTGACTTAAAAAGGCTACTCTTCTTTTTTTTATTAGTTCTGGGTAGTACCACATCGAGGGAACTATTCAACCAGCTTTGGAAATTTTGGTCCGCCACTAATGGATCTAGATCCGGCGGAGGGGCAGTTTGTTCCAGTGTCAGGGTCCAGTTCTCCAAGGACAGCTTGGACCAAGCTCTCTCTAGAGTGCGTGGTACTGTCACTCGTGGAAGGTCCATACAGGTTTTCCATATAAACGGGACTAAAAAGAGGTCAGACCATGGGAGGGGAAGTCAGATACGCTTATCAGTTTGTATCCTGGCACCCATGCTTGCCGCATTGCTCTTCTCATCAGTATCTCATGGGGACTCGAGCCGGTGTTCTGGTCTGGAATACTTCTGAGTCCCATTAAAACAAGTGGCAAAGTATCTGGCCATTCCATTTGAGTGGATTCACACATCTTTCCCAATCTTGATTTGATAGTACCATTCAGTTGTTCTACCACTCCAGAAGCCTCTGGGCAATATGCACAGTGCCGTTTTTGCGTGATTCAATTGTAACTGGAAATCCGTACCGAGGTATAAGTTCCCTAAGTAACAATTTAGCTACAGTGATGCTATCCTTCCAGCGTGCAGGGTAAGCTTCCACCCATTTTGAGAACAGGCAGATGATGACAAGAATGTATTTCATTCCTCGACAAGGAGGTAACTGAATGAAATCAAGTTGTAGTCGTATAAAAGGGCCCTCTGCCTTTCCAATTTTTCCTGGCAAACCTACCGTTTTCTTTCCTGGGTTAAATTGTTGACAAACCAGACACCTCTGGCAGAGTGCATCTGCTATGTTTCTGAATTTCGAGTTGAACCATGCTTGTCTAAATATGTGTATCATAGCATCTCTTCCCAAATGTGTGTCTCCATGTATCAACCTAGCCATAGGAGCAAGCAGACAGTCTGGCAACACAGGCATACAATCAAGGTAAACAATGACACCATCTTCATCCCTTCTCTGACAACCAAATTTTCTCCAGTTTTCCTTTTCTTTTGGCTCTGCTGAGTCCTGTAAATCTCTCACTTCCTCCCATGTGTTTATTCCTTCTAGCATCATAAGTTGGCAGCTGTTTCCATTTCCCCCAACCTTTTTTCTTAATAGCCATTTTGTACTTTGCACAATGTTGGGCTAACTGGTCAGCATATCGATTGCCTGCTGACACTTTGTCATTGTCAGATTTGTGAGCAGCACACTTGACCACAGCCAATTCTTTTGGTAACTGGATTGCATCCAGTAAGTCTTGTACATAATTTCCATTTCTGATAGGAGTACCTGAAGAAGTCAGAAACTCCCTTTGCATCCATAATTGGCCAAAGTCATGCACATAACCATACTGGCTATCAGTGTATATGGTTATTTTCAAGTTCTTCCCAAATTTACAGGCTTTTGCCAATGCAACCAATTCAGCTACTTGTGCAGACTTGACTCCATGTAAATAGGATGCTTCCACTGGACCTCCCAAAGTACACACCGAGTAAGCAGCGCTTAGGCCTCCTTCCTCATGTCTCATGAATGAGCCATCTACAAACAGCTCATAATCTTCATCAGTTAAGGGCTCTTCCTTTATGTCTGGGCGTGGTTTAGTACTATACTCGGTCAGATCAATGCAGTCATGTTCAACTTCTCCCTTCACTTCTGCTGAGAGTGAATTTGGTAGTAGGGTAGCTGGATTCAGAATATTACATCTGGCAATGGTCATGTTTCCTGCACCTACAAGGATTCTCTCATACTTAGTCAGCCGACTAGCTGTGAGATACTGGGTTTTTGTTCTTGTCAGCAAAATTACAACTGCATGTGGAACATACACAGTTACAGGATGTCCCATGACAATGGATTCACTCTGTTCAAGACTCATGCAGGTTGCGGCTACTGCTTTCAGGCATCCGGGTAATCCTGCTGCCACTGGGTCTAGTGTAGAAAAAAAATATGCTACTGGACGTGTGGTTAAACCATGAATTTGGGTCAAGACTGAAAGTGCACAATTGTCTCGTGTGTCACAAAACAGTGCAAACTCCTTTGAGTAGTCAGGCATTCCCAATGCAGGAGATGTACACAGACATTCTCGTAATTTCACAAAAGCAGTCATGCTTTCGTCATCCCACTCTACTGGGTCCTTAGCTCCTTTCTTTGTCATCTTTATCAATGGCCTTGCTAGGACTGCAAATCCCACAATCGCCTGCCTGCAGTATCCTACAACTCCAAGAAACATTCTGATTCCTTTCTGAGTGTTTGGCAGTTCCATATTTCGAATTATTCTAATTCTTTCTGTGGTAACTTTCCTGACATCTCTCTCTATCTGGTGCCCCAGATATTTCACTGATGTGATACAGAATTGTAGTTTTTCTGGCGATACTTTATGTCCTCCTTCACCTAAATGGTTCAGTAAGGCAATTGTATCAACAACATAGTCTTTCCTGCTTTTAGACGCCACCAAGAGGTCGTCTATGTATTGTACCAGGACTGATTTTCCAGGCAATATCAGAGATTCAAGGCATTTTTTCAGAATTTGATTATAAATTGAAGGACTCTCTGTGTACCCCTGAGTAACACGATTCCAGACGTAGACATGACTGTCGATTTCAAATGAGAAAAGAAATTTGATGTCTGGATGTAATCTAATCGAGAAGAATGCATGACATAGGTCAATGACGGTAAACCATCCAGCTTTCCATGGTATTTGATATAGAATCACTGCAGGATTTGGCACAACAGGACAGCAAGGAACGACAATTTTATTAAGCTTGCGCAGGTCCTGTACGACCCTGTACTTACCACTTAGTTTCTTTATGCCAATTATGGGAGAGTTACAAGGACTGCGCAATACTTCCTGCAAAATGCCTGCTTCCAGCAAACGTTTTATTTCGACAGCAACCCCTGCCTTTACTTCTGCACTCATTTTGTACTGTCGAATGTTTGGGTAGATTGCATCTTCTTTTATTTCTATTTTAATCGGGTTCACATTTGCCATTAAGCCTACGTCTTTCCCAGTAAAATCCCATACTTCTGGTTTTACTGTTTGTTGGAATTCTTCTGGTATGTCTTGTATTGTCAGTCTTTTAATTTCTGTCTCTGGGCTTGCTAACATTAATTTGTAAATTCCGTCTTCATCTGGGGTCTGAATTTCAATGCCATTTGGAGTGCAAAAGATAGTACAGTTCATTTTGCACAACAAGTCTCATCCTAACAAGTTCACAAGACTTGAATCACAGACAACAAATCTATGCATTTCTTTAAAATTACCTATTCTGACTTCCATGGGTTCTGTAACTGGGGTACTAATCTGTTTATTAGAAACACTCACTACTTGGATTGCTTCTCCCGAGAGGGGTAGGTTTGGAACATCCACTGTTCTCACAGTAGAACGGGTAGCACCAGTGTCCAACAGAAAGGTGACATCATTTCCTTCAATCTTTCCCTCAATGTATGGCCCTGACTGGTCCACCGGCAAGGAGGCGCCAAGCACGCACTCCTCATCCTCCCCCCTCAGGCACCGTCAGTAAGGTTCGTCACAGAAGAATGTGTCATTTAACAGAAATTGTGACATTGCTGCATCTCTATCCTCCCTTCCTTCCCAATTTGTGGTGTCTTCACCCTGTTGTGCTTTGCTGCTATAATTTGGCCTAGGTGCACAAGGCAACTGATTCTGCTTTACATGCTGCTGGGTCTTCGGTGGTACCTCGTTCTGCGTCTGCGGATTTAAATCATTAATTTGCACATTACAATTCTGCACAGCCTTACACTCGTCCCTCCAATGTCCCATCTTTCCGCACCCATGGCAGGGAAACTTCTTTCTTGCGTCTTCTCTGCTCATTTTTCCCCTCGGCTTTCCCCAGTTTCCAGTTCCCTGATTCTGGTTACCAGTCATTTTGCTTAACTGCTGTTCCTGGTGCTCTGCTAATTTTACCTGTGCCCATATGACTTTTTCTTTCAATTCTTTTCGTTTGTTTTCCAGCTCATCTTCACAGTACTTAGCATATTTCAGGACCTCATCAATTGGCTTAGCCTGCCAACAGATTTTGTTTTCTTTGATACACTGTGAGATGTCAGGCCTTAACCCTAACACGAATCGATAAATGAAATGGGTCATGTCTTTCATTTCGATATTGTCCAGGCCACTGTATGTTTTGAACACCTGAAACAGATGTTGATAGTATGAATGAACAGTTTTATCTCGGTTCTGAGTGGTTCTATCTATCCTAGTCCAGTCAGTCTCTTTAGCAGGCACCTTTCCTTTCAGGTACAGTATCACCTGATTATATTTCTTCATCACATCCTCGGAAGGAGCCCCTGTCTTTGGGTCTCTGGGGTATTTTTCGGTAGGCCAATCAACAGCAATTTTGCATTCTGTCCACAAATCTACGGGAACTACAATGTCAAAAACTCTGTCTAGATCTTTCAAAAGGCATTTGGAAACCTTTACAAATCTTTCAACCTGCCTGTACCAGTCTACAGGTTTTTCACGCAATTTTGGGAAGTCATTTGTAAAGGATACAATATCCTTTCTGGACCATGGCACATGTACATAACCTCTGCCTGGCACTTCTCGCAGAGGATATCATTTTTCCACTTTTTCTGCTTCTTTTAAAACATATTCAGAAGTCATTTGTTTTGATTTAATCTCTTCTTTTTTCTTTGCCCATCTGGCTTTCTACTTTTCTAATTCTCCCCATTTTTGTAACAGGTTTAGTAATTCTCTTATCTGTACTTTTCTTCCTGACACATTCATGTTTTCTAAATCTTTGTCAGAGAATTCTGCTCTGTAGGGTTTTTGCAACACTTTAGATTTACCAATGTCCATCCCCATGCTAGCTGCGGTGTCCATTAATTTTTCATGGTACACTCTTGTATTCCGGGTAATACTTTTGCAAATGAATAATAATTCATCTTCACTAAGTGTATTTAGTCTGTCCAATCCCACATTCCCAGCCATCAATTCCTTTAATTCAATTCTCAATGTATATATATCTATCTAATGGTTTTGGCTGAGGATTTGGTCTCTCTAGTTCCCGGGTCCATCGTCTATTTCTTCAGGAGTCACTACCGTGGCACTGCTGGTACCAGAAGATGACTCTATTCGAACGTCTCTTGAAGTTAAAGGAGTGTTCTTTCTCATTGAACTGCCTTCGGGTTCCCTTATTGGTAAGTCCATTAAGGATATTACAGACTCACATTCGCTTGCCTGGTCGTCTATTACCAAGGGCTCTTTTCTCGGCTGCACTACGGATGTAGTTATAACTGGAGCTTTTGGACTACCTTGCTTATCCCCGTACAAAGGAACAACTGGGCCAATAGTTACTGGGATAGTCAGAGCTTCAGGACTTGTATTTAATTGAGAGATTTTCTGGATTAGTTCAGTTCTCTGTCTGACTAAAGCCTCTCGTTCTCTGTCTTGTAGTACCTTTTCCATGGACGTTTCATGTACTGTTTGCGGAATCAAGGGTGGGTTCAAACTCGGAGCACTTGGATTTCCCATACTTGGTCCCTTATTATAATTTGGGTTTACAAATGGGTTTCTCAAATTTAGGGATCTGGGTTCCTCATTATAAGGTGGTGGATTCTTCATTAATAAATCCTCCAAATAATCATCGTCTGAATCACCACTAGTCATTAAATGTTTTGATTTCTCAGTCCTCTTACCTCCCGTGGGCTCTCCTAATGTTAGTACAGGGTATAGCCCTTCTACTAACATGTTTTGTCTCCACTGTTTCATTTTTTTTATCTCAGGATTCTCTCTGTACCTTCGGATAAAATTTACTTAACCCTTTGTCAATTCGGGGTCTGTCTCGCTCAAAAGCCTCTATTTCCCATTCCTCTAAAGCCTCATATTGCGTTAATCTAGGTCTGGGATGTAAATCATTCATTCGGGTCCTCAGGTTCAACAAAATTCTTCCATTACATGTACCTTCTAAGGGAAATGCTAAAATTCCATCATCTTTAGTATATTCCACCCAGTTTTCTAACCATACACAAGCGTGGTAGCCTCTATCAAACATCGTAAATGATGCAGGAGTGTTGGGTGGTGGAATGATGACTCCTTCTCTAGTTTTGATGGGCTTGTCTTTCTTAAAGTAATTCTTAACTCTGTCTACAAGTGTCAATTTTCTCTTACTTCCGTACATATTGCGAGGTCTGCCTCTTATCGCCTGATCTCTAGCAAAACTTTGGTATCTTGGATCAGGTTGAATCTCTGGATGGCTTGGATACCACATATATTTTATAAAATTCAAAGATCACTTTAACTTAGTTTACAACTTTTACTTCCAATACTAGCGCCTTTTCTAATTTTCCTGTAACCAACCAACAATGCTGTTTCAAATAATTTCAGCCAATGAGTGCGCGGCTTTTCTCGTGAGACGAGTTGCCATGCTCCTGCACTCACCCCTCCTTTACAATGCTATCTCAGCAACACACCCGCTGTCTCGACCAATACCAGCGCGGCACTGAGTGACGTCAGCGCAGCTCCGCAACTGACTCTCTCCTTCACAAGGTAATGAAAGACTCAAACTTTATTTTAAAGTGCAAGAGCTCTGTTTAATTTACAACGCAAAACATTTGCCACTGTGCTCGAGTGTCTAGAAAGAAAAGATTTATTTCACTACAAGTAAACCCTTTCCGTGTACTTTTCATATACTGCGGATAGATCTCTTCTGCCTACCCTTCACACAAGCATTAGAGAACCTGCTACTCCTTCGGACTCATCTCGGGGATATATACTAATTCCAAAGTTTCACCAGCGAACCCCTTTGCTATCAATCAAGCTCAGACGAACCTGCTACTCCTTCCGTGTGACCCTTACTAGGTTATATCACAATAGAAGTTTTGCCAGCGAACAATTTCCTATCATTTATTCATATACACAGAAAACCCTAATTAGTGCTTCCGGTTCTGCCCAACCCTGCACTAACTTTCCTCGAGCCACTGACCTCCATGCGATATGGCTTCCCTTTACCACCCGCTATTCTGCCCCCGGGGATTCCAGACAAACATATAACAATCACAAACGGGTTTGGTTAATACATAAAATCAATATAGTAGCACATCAGTAAAATTTTAAAACATTTCATAATATTTCAAAACAATTTATATTTGATCGATCAATACTTATTTAGCAGCAAATTACCTACCTACCTATCTTAACTAATCCCTAACCATGCCTCTGCTACCAGAAACTATACTGATAGAGCGCGCGGGGAACATCCTTTACAACGCGGATGTTACCCGCAGTGCAGTTACGAAGCGTCTTTTACAACGCAAGTCGTAACCACGACTTGCGCTGGAGGGCGCTCTAGGATAAGGAATAGTAGATTTACCATTCCAACACCTTCCCTACTGTACGTAGGCTGGTGTTGGAATAGTACATTTAACTATTCCTAAGTCCAGCACCCCTACAGTGCAAGTTGTGGTAACGACTTGCGTTGTAAAAGACGCGTTGTAAAGTACCACGATGTAATACATCGCGGAGTAACAACGTACATCCGAGTGCGCAGGTCACCAGTCTATAATTTTACCAGATACTCACCTGGGCCCATATTCAATGTAATTACTTATTTACCCAGACCAGGTAACCTGAGCACTACTACTAGATATTGTACTTCCTAGGTCCTATACCATTAACTTACCAACCCTTGTCACTGGTACCTATAATCACAATGGATCAGGGAGTTAGTTATAAAGAAAGGCAGTCAATAACACAAATAACATTAGCACTCATATAATGACCACAGACTCGGGAAGTTTTGAAAACCTTTATCTAATCTTCTTCATTAGTCATGAACCAAAGGTTTACAGCAAGCAAGCTATCAATAATCAGAATCATGGAAAGTGTATAACTATGCAAAAGATATATTATGCCAACCATTTAGAATTCTAAAGGTAAGGAAAAAACAAGGAACATACTGAAAATGACCTTATAGAAAATCTGAATTGAAATGATATGTTCTAAAGGACGGGAAAAATAAGGGACATGCTATAAGACACAGTTTAATCGCTTCCAAGAGGGTGGGTAAAAGAGGGAACACAAATTATTATGATGGATCTGAATTTTCCATGTAACTAGAGGGAAGGTAAGAAAAATGGAACACGCTAATAATTCAGGATAACCACTTCAGTTGCTTAAGGAAAGGGTAAAGAAAAGGATCATCTATATATTCATGAACGGTATTTAGTTTTCACTCTTAGGAGGGGGAAAAAATGGAACATGCTAATAACGGCAAGATTTACGACTTAGTACTTTGTCATAAAGGAAGAAAAAGAAAAGGAACATATGCAATTTAAAACCTCAGCAAGTTCAAGGGGAGGGTAAGGAAAAGACACACTTATACTGTTTGTTACCCACTGCGATTATATTTACCTAGAACGGTGTGAAGACCAAACCTGGCCACGGGTCAGTTAAGGACAGAAACCCCGAAAGTTGCAAACGCCAGTAGGCCAGCAAGTGCAGGTCAGACATAGGACAGGAAAGCCAGATTTGGATCGGAACCGGACCACCGAAAGTCGAGACCAGCACCCGCAGTTCAGTTGCAACGCCTGCGCTACTCAATCTCTGCAGCTATCAGTCAAAACCCCGATTGGGTTATCGATTTCCCCAGCAAAGTGCTTTGACAGCGCTTCAGGTCCCAGAACCCCGATTGGGTCAGCGAGTCTTCTGACAGAGCGCTCCGTAGCACCTCTATTCTCGATCAGCTATTGAGTGCGTTGGGTCAGTGACAGGTCAGCTATTCGGACAAGTCGGACAATTCGGACAATTTCTCTAGATAAACCTACGCTAGCTATACTGTTTTCCAGGTCAGTGTACCACCCGCCAATGTTGCAAGTGTAAGGATCCCCAATTTCGATTGGACAAAGGAGGAAGACAGGTCATCACAGCCCCTAATATTTTTGAATTACGCCGTCTCCTATTTAAATTAAGATTCACGCCCCTCAAATTTAGGCTCCCATGAAGTCTTCCACTCGCAAAACAATGGATGTTCTATTCAATACAACATTGTATGTGTCCAAAGTTCATTGGGTGAAGTTGGAATGGAATGGAAGTAAATTTATAAAGTGCATGGTAACCCGGGAGCGTCCCAGCGCTGTAGAGCAGAGATTACTGTGAGTGAAAAACCATGTTTAAGGATCCTTGGGGAAGAGGAAAGTTTTGAGGAGCTTCAGAAACTTCAAATAGCTAGGTTTGATTCGGATCTTGAGAGGAAGTGCATTCCACAGAGTCGCTGCGTTAACGGAGAACCGACGTCCTCCCGTTCGAGCCCTCTTCACTCTTGGAACATTGGCAAGATGCCCAAGGTCAGAGCGGAGTGTCCTGTTGGCCTTGTAAGGGCGCACTAGACTCCTCAAGATAGGGGGTCCTTTGCCCTGTAGGGATTTGTGGACAATGCACAGGGATTTAAACGTAATCCTCTCACGTATTGGCAACCAGTGGAGGGATCTCAGAGCAGGTCTGGCTGAGAGCTTTGCAGATGAACCTGCCAGCAACCTAGCTGCAGAATTTTGGATCAGTTGAAGTTTGTTAATGGTGGCCTCTGGGGTGCCCGAATAAAGGGCGTTACTGTAATTCAACCTTGAGAGGATTAAACCTTGGATGAGGAGCTTTCTTGAGTGAGGAGATAAGAGGGGGAGGACTTTACGGCTGAGCGGAGTAGGCCAAAGCATATGCCGGCCATTTTTTTAGCTTGGATTCTAAAAGAGAGGTCCTGTTCGAGCCAAACCCCAAGACCTTTAATTTCGTTTATTGGGGTGGGAAAAACCCCCATACTGACGGGCCAGATGGAGTCAGCCAAGGGTGTTGACTCGTGTCCTAGGAACATAATCTCCGTTTTAGCTCCGTTTAGTCTGAGCAAGGATTTACTCATCCAGGCATGGATTTCTGATAGACAAGGTTGAAGATTTCCAGAGCACTGGTCTAATTGGGTGAGCGAGACGACTAATTGTGTGTCGTCCGCGTAGGTGACTAGTTTGATCGCAAAAGGGGTGACCACATCTTCCAGTGGGGACATATGCACGTTGAACACTGGAGAGGGATCAGATTAGACCGTGCGTTGCCTTCCAAAACCTGTTAAGTTCTGTTATTTAGAAAAGATGTTAGCCACGACAGGGCTGTGCCTGAGACTCCCAAATTACTGAGGCGCTGGATTAGGATACGGTGGTTAACCATATCAAAGGCTGCACTTAGATCCAGGAGGATCACGACTGCTGACCCTCCCGAATCCAAGATGCGCCTCGCCTCTTCGACAACTGCTATGAGGGCGGTGTCTGTGTCCTGACCTGGGCGGAAACCTGTTTGAGAGCTCCGCAGTAGCTCATTAGTTTCCAGGAAAGATGCCAGTTGCTGGTTCACTATTTTCTCAGCAATCTTACTGAGTCCCGGCAGTAATGAAATGGGCCGAAAGTTGGCCAACTCGGAAGAGTCCAACTGTGGCTTTTTAATAGTGCTTTTACAATGGCTGTCTTCCAGCCAGGAGGGACGATACATCGAGAGAGGGAGGCGTTTATTAAGTCGGTGGCCAAAGGGGTGAAGGTGGATGCAATAAGTTTTAGGATGTGCATGGGAGCGGGATCGCTGGGAGATCCACTTTTCATAGATACCAGGACTTTTTGAAATTCTACCCTGTAGACCAGGGCAAAGGAATCCAGATGAGGGCCAGATGTGGGGTCCCTGGGACTGCTAAATTGGAAGGGACAGTCACTTTGAGGAAGAGTTTACAGGATGTTTTGAATTTTACTGTCAAAGAAGTCCGCAAGCTGATTGCATTTGGCCCCAGAGGTGTCCGGGTCGGGAGGAGGGTTAGGAAATTTCAAGAGTTCCTTCACTATCCGGAAGGTTTCCCTGGAAGAGTTAGAGGAAATTCTAATTTTCTCTTCGAAGAATGCAGCCTGGGCTGTTTTAAGAGACCTTTTATAAGACCTGATAGCTGATCTATATGCGGCCTTGTTGTGACTGGCCCAATCTTTCCTCCATGCACGTTCTAGGTTTTTTACATCCTTTCCACTGGTCTCTAAGTTCGGGCGTTTACCACGGAGATTTAAAAGTTCTACTTTTCTTTCCAACTCTTTTTCTAGGAAGGACAAAGTCAAGTGAGCTGTCAAGCCAGTTCTCTAGATTTTTGTCGGCTACCAAAGGGTCGGGGTTGTGTACCGGGGCAGTCTGCTCCAGTCTGTGTGTCCAATTCTCAAGAGAGAGCTTGGACCAGACTCTTTCTAGCGTGCGTATGACCGGGGCTCGACATGAATCTATACTAGTTTGCCATGAAACCGGGACCAGGAAATGATCCGACCAGGGGAGGGGAAGTAGGGACCTGGATTCTAGGAGCAGAATGTTGGAAAATATGGGGTCCAGAAGGTGTCCTTTGATGTTAGTGGCATCTGAGTTTTTAAGCAACAGGTCATAGGATTTTAGGTCGAGCTGTAGTTCAGCCGCCACTTTATCTTGGGGGTCATTGAAGTGGAGATTTAAGTCTCCCAATAACATAAAATTGGGCGCAGTGATGGCTGAGGAAATAACTGTTTTTAATAGCGAGCTGCCGAAATGCCCTGGACTGCCCGGAGGGCGGTACACCAGGAGACCTGAAATGGACCTGGTGGGGGAGATTTTAACGGTGAAGTGGGAGCTCTCACAGCCGGATATCCCACTATCAGCCATCCTGCAGGTGTAGTGGTTTCTATACACTATGGCTATTCCACCCCCTTTGCCGTTGTGCCTATTCTGGGAATGGATGAGGTATCCCTGAGGGAGCGCGCTGACTATGTCAGAGTCCGAATTCGATGACAACCATGTCTCTGTTAAAAACAGTATATCGAGTTTATGATCCTGGATTAATAAATTAGTCTCTAGGGAATGTTTCGGCAGTGACCTACAATTAAGTAGGGCCATGCGTAAATGAGTCGTGGCTTGTTCGGCGGATTTTTTTTATCAGGTATAGGGTGAATCCAGCGGCTACAGTGGGTATATGGGCTGTCTGATCTGTGCACCCCGTGGCATGCAGACTTTTTCTCCGTTCTTAAATGAAGGAGGTCTTCGCGCGAGTAAGTAATGGGGCCAATAGGAGTGACGGCCAGGGTTTCTGGCCCTGGGCCCGGACTGGCGCTGCGCTGGCGGGAAACCTTGTTCATTTTGTAGTGGTGGACCAAACTCGCCCGCAGCACTAGCCCGCCGACCTTGAACTCCTCCCAAGATGACGCCCGTGGATATGCGCCGGGGTGTCAGAGCACGCGCCCAGAGAGAGCCCAAAATCGGCCCCTGGAAGCGAGGATGAGCCCCTGGGGAGTGCGAGTGAGGTGAGTGGTGAACCGGTGTAAATTTTAAAAAAACAGAAAGTTGCACAAACATTGCGTGAATTAAAAATTTCAGAAGCAGAACAGAGCAATATATTCAATACATTTAAGAGAAAGGATACCCTAACTCCTGGCTTCCGCCTCAGGAGTCTCTGACTCTAAGGATGAACGCTTGCAAGGCTGGGTCCTATATGTAGTGGTGGGCCAAACTCGCCCGCAGCACTAGCCCGCCAACCTTGAACTCCTCCCAAGATGGCGCCCGTGGATATGCGCCGGGGTGTCAGAGCCCGCGCACAGAGAGAGCCCACAATCGGCCCCTGGAAGCGAGGATGAGCCCCTGGGGAGTGCGAGTGAGGTGAGTGGTGAACCGGTGTAAATTTTAAAAAAACAGAAAGTTGCACAACCAGTGCGTGAATTAAAAATTTCAGAAGCAGAACACAGAGCAATATATTCAATACATTTAAGAGAAAGGGTACCCTAACTCCCGGCTTCCGCCTCAGGAGTCTCTGACTCTAAGGATTTCTAAGTTCCCAGGAGCATCTTCTCAGTCAGTCAGCTCTTGGCTGGATTTCAAAGGTCACTGCTGTGGAGACTCGCAGATCTCGCGCAGACGCAGTTTCAAGCAAGATGGAGTGCAGCAGGGGATAATAGGCCATATTTCAAAGTGCAACATAAAATGGAAAAAAAACAGTTTTAGAACACAGAATAAATGAACACACTGTATACCATGAATCTCTACATTATGCCCATTACTTTATAATAAACTATAGCATTAAGATTAAGCAGAACGAACAGCTTAGCAAAAGCAGCAGTGCAAGCTTCTCGCATGTGAGAACACAAAACAGCCATCTTAATTCTAATGCGCAGATGTGAACAGTTTCCCTCCAAAGCTGCGAGTACGTCACGTCACATGGGTATGACCGACGCATGCGCAGTCTAAATTCCCCGTAGCAGCGATCATTTTAGGTTGCAAGCGTATTAGTATTAGTAAACACATAAACAAGATTCACTCGGGTACCCCGTGTAAAGAGAAAATATGCAGAATTAGTAAGACGAACATGTTGGTTATTTATTAATACTGTTATTCAAAGTTCATGAATACGAGCAAGTCGCCTTACGTGCGAATCCTTGCTCCATCAGGACAAACAAAAGAATAGGGAGGAAAGCCATCGACAACTGAGACAGACAGTATAGCCATCCAATCATGAGCAATAGGCTAATCCAAAGCCCACAGTAAGGCTCTCATTATGAGTGGCCTGCATAATTCCGGGATGTGCAGTAACAACTGCTACCACACATTCCCAAATTATGAGCTTGGTGGCTAACAATAGATGCCAGCAGTTTTCCCTGGCTAAATTGCAGCAGGGCAATCCTGCTAAAATTTATCAGTGGAAAAATGCACCAAAAATCTGTGTTTTACCGCATTATTGTGGACAAACCCATAATTGGGTGCAATTTTTTTCATTCAGGGCCAGCTTTAGCACTGATGGCACATGGTGCATTAATCTTTTAGGTGCTCCCCCATGACCCTCTCACTGACTCTCTACAACAGCGACCCTCATCTCTCTCTAGTCCCTCTCTCACATGCATCTCAATTGTTTTATATAGCCCTACTCATACCATTATACAGAGACAATGAATCATATGTGTGTAAATCAGTCTAAAGGAAATGTTACATAAGATAATAAAGATTACAAGGTGTGGGAGTCACATATCATCCACACTAGTAGGAAGCATATTTTAAGAGTTTCTGGTTTGGAGTATCCCAAACTCAGTGTTCAAAATGTTGTCTTTACTAATAAGAATGTTTTTGAACCCAAATGAAACCTTTTTAGCGAAATTTGTATAATCAAAGACTGGTGAAAACATGTAATATTCTAACCTATACCATACAGCTCTTTGATGACAGTTCATAGCTCACTGTGCTATATTAGGATTATAACTGCATGTAATAAAAATGTTCTCAGTGACAAACTCAGTAATTAAATGAGCTATCCACATTAGATGCAGCTCTGTGATCTGCATGGTACATGGTCTTAGAAGCAGGCTTATTAACCCTCTGTGCTACTTTGTGATAACTCAAAACTAGAGGTGGGTGAAATATACCACTCCGCTGGCGGGGTTCGCAGAGTGTTGCCCACTCTGGCAAAACTCTACCAATCACCATGTGGTGGAGTTTTCTCTAGCACGCAGCAAACCAACTTCAAGTTGGCTAGTTCGAGCGAGAATTTGCACCTCCTTGTGCGCTGTTCGAGCACTAGAACACCTCCTGGTGATATTTCTCAATGCAAGCAGTCGCGGCGGGACCCTACTGTTGCCGCTGAGAAAGCTGCAGCTTGAATAGAAAATGTGCTTGAGCTGCAGAAAGAAGCAGCTCCCTCTGGCATGCTGTGTGGTGCCGTTCATGCTGATTTTACAGCATGGAACAAGCTCCCCGCGCTAACAATCAGCACAAGTAGCACAATGTGCCATATTCCCACACTTCGCGGGGAATTCCCACAGAATCTCGCTGAGTTTTTAGGTAACTCCACAGAATTCCACAAAGTGAAACTCCATGAATTCCGCCCACCAAAACTCTGATCGCTCACCAGCAGGAACATTAATCATCAAAGTTATCTTGCCATTTTTATTGGTGCCTGAAAACTAATGGGCAGAAGGAACTCTGAAGCAGGTGCTTTTAAACCCATAAGTTATTTCTAAACACAGCGTCTCTCTTGCCCCTCCCACACCCCCTGTCCCCTAAACTCAGCGCCAGGTGCGGCTGCACCATTCACTCCACCCTAAAGCCGACCCTGATTGCACTGATTACATTCGACCCACCAGTATATGATTTTATCAGGTGGAATAAATATTGGTCCAACCACTGGGTCACTCATAATGAGGGCTTAAGTACATGATATATATCGGAAACAATAGGTCAGCGTTGGAATTTCTACCGGCAAGACCTAAAACGACTTTGGACAGACACAGACTGGTAATTATAGTGAAAGAGCAAAGACAGAGCTGGATCTTAAGTAAAGTCTGTAGCGTTACAGCGTCCAGAGCATGGTCAGGCGAGACAGGCCTGGTAGGTTTCAACAGTTTCTAGGTGTTCCATTCAAAGTCTGGCTTATAAAATATTTTCTGGCACTAGTCACTATAGGTTATATTTTATGACAGCTAACATCTGTTTGCTACAAGCCAGAAAAAAACTCAGAGCCTCAGACTTGTAAACATTACATGATGATGAGCGACGCAATATTACTAAAATGTGCCTTGCGATTCCACACATTACCCTCTGCCGAGAAAGTTTCAGACTGCCAGACTTTGGGTGAACAAGGCTGTTTTATATGCAATGTTTGTAGTACTTTAAATGGGTTTTAATGCGCGCTTTGCTAAAGGCCTCTGTATGACAGGGGCAGGGGAAGGGGCAGGAACGCAGCCGCCAGACCACAAGGTCAACTAAAAGTAGAAGAAAGTGGCTATTTTGTCTCTGTTCCTTCTGATCAGAAGACAAGACTCAATGCAGGTACTCGGAGAGTCACGGTAAGTGAACAAGTCAGGGCAATGTTTTATAACGTGCGTCACGAAGCTGCCAACCAAGGAAAATATCTAGTGAGATTGCCCGGCTTCCCGTGACGTATTTTGATGACTGGGCAAAAGGAAGCATAGCCCCTGTTGATATTTAAGTTAATTAACACGGACAAATCGGCAATAGAGCAAACAAAAATTTAAATTATAAATCAATGTTTTAGTTACGATTAAAAAATATATTATTTTATTCACTGATTAAAAAAAAAATTCTACTGAATAGGATTAGTCTGAGTTTGTAGCCTTGTACACAGAGCATGTGCTACTCGGACTTTTTATTCTTGTGGATGTAGGGACTGAAGTCCTAGCATTGTGCCGAAACATAGACAGTCCTCCCCCAGCCACTTTTTCTGTCTGCGCCTATGTTTTTCACCCACTGGACCGTGTAATATCAATTTCCAGCACAGGAGGTGCTGTACATGCTTTTGGGGGACCCCTGAAGACTGCTGGGGGTGCATCCAAAGATTATCTTCACCTGCCATGGAGTGATTCTGCCATTCACCAGGTTATGGGAGACCTCGTGGCCCTTCTCTATTCTCCTTTTCGAGGCCAAAATCACCGAAAAGTCCATCCTTGACCCCTCAAAATCCGGATTCCGCAGGTACCGCAGCACCGAGCCTGCCCTACTCACCACTACAGACGACATGCATACACTCTTCAACCAAGGACACACCGCGGCCCTAGTCCTGCTTGACCTCTCTGAACCCTTTGACACCGTCTCCCACTGCGCTCTAACCGCCAGACTCCACAACGCCGGCATACAGGGAGCCGCCCTCGACTAGCTCTGCTCCTTCCTCACTGGCAGAACCCAAAGAATCAGACTTCCTCTCTTCCTCGCCGAAACCAAACCACAGCGATCAGCTGCAGAGTACCCCAAGGATCATCGCTCAGCCTCACGCTCTTCAGCATCTACATGGCCCCCCTTGCAGTCATCATCAGACATCATGGGCTAAGCATAGTAACCTACGCCGACGACACCTAGCTCATCCTCTCTCTCACGAAGGAGCCCCTCACCACAAGACTCAGCTTCCAGGAAGGAATGAAGGATGTCGCTTCCTGGATGAGCAGCAGCTTCCTAAAGCTCAACTCGGAGAAGACAGAAGTCCTTGTCCTCGGACCCTCCACATTTGCATGGGACAACACCTGGTGGCCCAACACCCACGGCAGCTCCCCACCCCCACTGACTATGCCCGGAACCTCGGCATCATACTCACCTCCTCCCTCTCCATGACCCGACAGATCAATGCCGTCACCTCCTCCTCCTTCAACACCCTTCGCATTCTTTGCAAGACCTTCAAATGGATCCCCCGAATCAAGAAAGCCCGCACCCAAGCACTCATAACCAGCAGATTGTACTACAGAAACTCCCTCCATGCCGGGATCAACAAATCTCTGCTCCCCAAGCTCCAGACTATACAGAACACAGCAGCCAGACTCGTCCTCTGCATCCCTCGACACAAACACATCACCCAACACCTGCGAGACCTCCTCTGGCTCCCCATCGAGAAGAGAGTAACCTTCAAGATACTCACCCATGCATACAAATGCCTCCACAACACCAGACCCCAATCTCAATGAAAGAATTGCCTTCCACATACCCAAGAAAAACCTCTGATCCGCCACCCTCGCAGAAACCCCGCACATCCACAGAGCCAGAACGGGTGAAGGAGCCTTCTCCTACATCACGGAAAAGACCTGGAACGAGCCTCCGATCAACATCAGGCATGCCCCCACTCTGCACATCTTCAGAAGACCCTTAAGACCTGGCTCTTCGACTGACTGGAGCTTCTCCCCTCCACCCCGCGTCTTGAGACTCTTACGGGTGAGTAGCGCGCTTCACAATTCCCTGATTGGTTGATTGACTGTGACAATAGAAAATAAGCACAATGCTCATGTATGAAAGAATTTTGAGATGGTAACCAGTCGCATACTAGCTACCTACATCTAAATGGTATGTTTGCAATGTCAAAGACTCGCTAAAGTAGTGTTCCTTAAAATAGCACACTACAGTGAATAAAATGCGATTTTTTTATTTTAGCAATAGGAAATACCTAGTCGCTATTTTGATGTATAAAGCAGTCGTTAATAGGAAATGTGTTAAAATACAGTGGTTTGAGCGTTCAAAATACCATTGATTTGAAACAGGTGGTAACTTGGTACAAAGGATAAATGGGGTCCTAAAATGCCATGAAATCTTTCACAATGGCTGCACTGTATGATGTAGTGAGGAGGGTGAAAATTCTTGAAGCTCATCAAAGGACGAAGAGGAGGAGAGAAAGGATATTCGGCAGAAGGTGACTGTTTGATTAAACAGACGAGGATGTTTATGCAAGACACATGTTTACAAAACAAGGACTTTTTAGTTTAATTAATGATTGAGACCCAGTATTAAGAAGGGATACCCAATGCAGTGTAGCAATTCCAACAGATATGTAGGTATCGCGTTGTTATGTCATGCAGATTTGTGTAGTGCACTATCATGGGAGAGGTATCCTAGCACTGAGTAGGTATGTGGTTAGCCAAACTGAGGGCTTAGTGGGACTACTCAAACAGCCAGGTCTTCAGCTTCTTGTGAAAATCAAGAAGTGAGGAGGAGGCTCTTCTATGTAGCAGCAGGCTGTTCCACATGTTAGGATCAATATAGTAAAAGGGTCACCACCCAGATTTGGTTTTCGGTATGCATGGGATGTGTGCATGTAGAAGTCCAGATGACTGGAGGTTCTGGAAGGTTATGAAAGCAAATGCATTGGTAGAGGTATGCTGGGTCAGTGTTATGTAGTACCTTAAAAGTGTGGGTGATGAGTTTGATTTGTACTTGGTTGCATATGGGGAGCCAGTGGCGCTCCTTCAGGGGTGGTGTGGTGTGAATGCAGCTTGGAAGGTTGAGAGTGATTCTCGCCAATGAGTTCTGAATAGTCTGCAGCCTTCGGCTGAGTTTTTTGTTGATACCGGCATGGAGGGTATTCCTGTAGTCTAGACTACTTGTGACAGGGGCATGTAATGATTTTCTGGATGCTGGATCGGAGCTATTAAAAATCTCCCTCAGCAGCTTCAGGGTATAGAGGCATGAGGCGGTGACAGCATTGACGTGGGCTGTCATTTTATGAAGAACAAATGGTCCTAGACCTGCTACGCAAGAGTGCAAAAAGTGAGACAAACCTTTTAGTGGGTGCTGGCCAAATAATCAACAGATGGTAATCAATACAGTATAGAGCATGAATTAATCTGTGGTTAGCACCATGAAAGAGAAAAAGAGAAAACACATCCACATTCTGTTTTATCGAAAAATATTTACTTTTTCATTTTTTCAATGCGACAAATTGGTAAAGACATTACCTCATATAGAGCCAGATGTAGGTAGCCTAATACCGGTCGGTAACGGCCGAAAATCGGTGTTTTCGGCCGTTACCGACCGGTATTCGGAAAATGAGATGTAGGTCGCCGAAAACCGGTAAAAATACCGAATCGGTAGATTACCGGCTCGGTAAAGAAACCGAGTCTGTAAAAGTACTGACTCGGTAAAATTACCGAGTCGGAACAAATACCGAGTCGGTAAAAGTACCGACTCGGTAAAATTACCGAGTCGGAACAAATACCGAGTCGGTAAAAGTTCCGACTCGGTAATATTACCGAGTCGGAAGAAATACCGTGTCGGTAAAAGTTCCGACTCGGTAAAATTACCGAGTCGGAATATACGAAATGGAAAATACCACGCCATCGAGATGTAGGAGAGCCTTAAAATACCAAATTGTTCCAAAATTCGGTAATTAAGAGTCGGTAATTAACATGGATTGCAAGCAGGTGGTAATCAGGTGCAGCCTATAAAAAAGGACCCCACAATGCAACACAGGAAACAGAATGGCGGCATTTTACGTCATAGCAAGACGGCTAAGGCTACAGGCAGCAGGTGAGAGGGAATGGAGAAGGGAGGAACAGGTATATAGGCAAAGGATTACATTCATCCAATTGACAGAGCCAGAGATACTGCAGAGATACAGACTGCACCCTGAAACCATCATGGACCTGATCAGGGACCTGCATCCACTCCTGGACCACCCAAGACCAAGGGCCCATGCCATCCCACCCCATGTCCAGGTGCTCTGCAGCATACACCTCCTAGCATCCGGGAGCTACCAGAGTATAGTTGCAGCAGCAGGTGGGGTGTCCCAGAGCTGCCTGTCGCGTTTTTTCAAAAAGTTCCTGGATGCCATGATGCAAAGAATGGATCAGTACATCCACTTCCCAGACACTGATGCGGACTTGCTCAGGACCAAGACTGACTTTTACCTCATGGCAAACTTCTCACACGTGATTGGCTGCATTGATGGGACCCACATCCCCATATGCCCCCCTGCTGCCACAGAGCACATATACAGGAACAGGAAGTCAACACACACGATTAATGTTCAAGCAATCTGTGATGCCAAGTTCATCATCACAGACATAGTGGCCAGATACCCAGGAAGTACCCACGATTCATTTATCTTCCAGAACAGTGGGATCTATACCCGCCTGACAGCGGGTGAATTCGGGGAAGGATACCTGCTAGGTAAAGAAATGGGTGACACTCCCTTGATAGATGAAGCAGACGTATGTCAATGTGTGCATCTGAGTAATGTATATTTTGTCTTCCACTTTAGGGGATAGTGCATATGCAATCCGTTCCTTCGTCCTGACACCCTACCTCAACCCCTTAACCCCCAGCCAGAGACGTTACAATGTGGCACATAAATCCACCTGCAATATCATTGAGCGCACCTTTGGCCTCTTGAAGAGCCGGTTCCGCTGCCTCCACAAAAGTGGGGAGGCACGCCAGTACTCACCTGTAACGTGCTGTAAGATTATTGCTACGTGTGCGATGTTGCACAACCTCGCTACTAAGAAGGGCACAGAGGTGGAATTGGAGGACTATGAAGACCATGATGATGAGCAGGCACTGCCATCAGCCAACCCAGTAGGAGGACCAACACCCACAGACGGTAGACAGAGACGGGCAGAAATCACACACAACTACTTCTGAGTAAGTATAGAGACAAAGCACGTATTGTATTTCAAAGCACCTAGTTTAATTTAGCACTACGTCAAAATGACATGAGACACACAATACACATACTAGTGTGCCCAGCACTACTGTGTGGACGGGGGTTACGTCACCCTCACATGTCCATGAGCAAAAGTCTGACTCACTGCTTGCGTCCAAGAACACCCAGGCGTGCTGCCTGATGTTCATTAGGTTCAGAGTCTGCTGTGCCTACGCCGGCACTCTGGCGTCTACTGCTCCTCCTTACTTTAGGTGCTGGGGTGCTGCTCCTGCTACTAGGGGTATCTGTGTCCCCAACTGCTTCTAGTCCTGTGGTGGCTGACTGGTTAGTCAGCAGCACTTCAAGTGCTGTAGTGACTCTCCCCATCCCCCGGGATAGATCAGTACAGCAGTGCACCAGGCCCTCCTGCATTGCAACTGAACGGCGACACATGAGTGAAGTCGCAGTTGCTAGTTGGCGCATTCCCCTTGTGTCATGATGTGTGCGATGGCTCTCCCTGCGCCTTTGTGCACGGTCCTCTCGCAGTTCCTCAGACAGTGTCGCCACAGACTGAGACATTTCCCTGACTCCCTCTGCCATTTCCCTCATGCTGTCTGCCATTGATGTGATTCCACTGTTAAAGTCTGTGAATTTGCTGTTCATAATTCGCATCTGCCTGTGTACTGCACTTATCCCTCTTGCCTGCAGGCGCTGGACCTTCACCATTGTGGTCTCGAGGCCTTGGAACACACTCTCATCACGGCCACTGCTGCATGACTCCCGGACCCTGCGACGTCTTGTTCCTTCTGATGGCCTGACAGGAGTGGATGTGTGCCCTGGTGCATTCCCTGCCATAGACTGCATTGCCTCATCATCTTCCCCTTCCTCATCCGAGGATGTTTGTAGGATCCTATGAGGGGGTCCCTCATGCCTCACAGGCCTGAGGATTTCAGACACCTCGGAGTCAGCTGGTGTGTGTGACTGTATTTCCGCAGGTAGTGGGGAGCCTATGAGCACAGGAGATGCTTCCAGTTGCATTGTGTCATCTGCCTCTGGTATGTCTGCTGCTTGTGCGTATGGCGCTGTGGGTCTTGCACTGCTGGGCCCAGCATCCCTGCCTTCTTCCGCAGTGCTATCCATTTGGGGATGTGTCTTCTCCCTCAACTGCTGGGACTTGCGTGGTGTCTCTCCTGTGGACAGACATGGACAGTATCTTAGTGGTGCTTTCACCTTGTTTATCAACATTAAATTACACTTTCACATCACTATTTTCTGCTCCTCCCATGTGTCTGCTTGTATTGTGTGGCATGCCTGACGAAATTTAATGGTGACTGTTCATATGGGTATTCTAATGACTACCACTCCCATAATGCATTGCAGGTGAGTACTAAAGTCAGGACTGGATTTCCTTATTACATTGACACATTGGGGGAGGTACACAGGCAGGGGGTGTGGGATGATGGACATGTCCCTTACCTTTCTTAGCTGCAGCTCGGGCTGAGCTGTCTGCATCACCAATCCCCAGGACGCAATCTGGCTCCAGTGTGGACTCCACTAGCTCTTCAAGGTCTGTGAGTGGAGGTGCCTTGTTCTTCCCACCACCTGTTAAATTGGATTCCTTCCTTCTTTCAGCCAGTTTTCTCTTTGTGACGATCCTTAGATCGTACCATCGTTTTTTTAGGTCGTCCACTTCCCTGTTGGTGACTCCAATGGCGTTGATTTTAGTCTGGATCCCCAGCCAGGTGCTCCTCTTCACAGCCTCTGGTACCTGCAGGGAATGTTTTCCAAATATTCTTGGGTAGTGCTTCACTACCTCCTCCACCAGCACCTGCAGTTCTCCAGTGCTAAACTTCATCTTCCTCTTTCTCTCAGGTCCATCCCTCTGTGAGTCCTGTTGCTCCATTTGGTTAACCTGCAGGGATCTGCTTCACAATTGGCTGTCTCTGTGAGTCTGCTCTCCTGTGTGATCAGTTACACTGCACCTGCATGGGTGTGGCCACTTCCTGGTTGTGGGGTGGGGTCGATGCACAGGATTGGTCTATTGCTCTGTTGGTTGGCTGAGGGGCGGGATGGAGACACCTGAATGGTTGATACTTCAACTGCCTGATATTTGTATCCCTGACTCGGTATTTACCGACTCGGTATTTACCGACTCGGTAAATACCGAGTCAATCAATCAATCAGTGGCACTTATAGAGCGCGCTACATACCCGTAGGGTCTCAAGGCGCTGGGGGGGGGGGGGGGCCGCTACTGCTCGAACAGCCAGGTCTTCAGCTTCTTCCTGAAGGAGAGGTGGTCTTGGGTCAGGCGCAGGTCGGTCGGGAGGGAGTTCCAGGTCTTGGCGGCCAGGTAGGAGAAGGACCTTCCTCCTGTCGTCGCTCTTCGGATGCGGGGGACGGCGGCGAGGGCGTGGTTGGCTGATCGGAGGTGGCGTTTCGGAGCGTAGAAGTTGACTCGGCTGTTGAGGTAGCTCGGGCCTTGGTCGTGTAGGGCTTTGTGTGCGTGGGTGAGGAGGCGGAAGGTGATTCTTTTGTTGACGGGGAGCCAGTGAAGGTCTCTCAGATGTCCGGAGATGTGGCTGGTTCGTGGGATGTCGAGGATGAGTCTGGCTGAGGCGTTCTGGATCCGCTGGAGTCTCTTCTGGAGCTTGGCGGTGGTTCCGGCGTAGAGGGCGTTGCCGTAGTCCAGTCGGCTGGTGACGAGGGCCTGGGTGACGGTCTTCCTGGTCTCGGTGGGGATCCACCAGAAGATCTTCCGTAGCATGCGTAGGATGTTGAAGCACGCCGAGGAGACGTTGTTGACTTGCCTGGTCATGGAGAGGGAGGAGTCCAGGATGAAGCCCAGGTTTCGTGCATGGTCTGTCGGTTTGGGTGCGGTGCCCAGGGCGGGAGGCCACCAGGAGTCGTCCCAGGCGGAGGGTGAGGAGCCCAGGATGAGGACCTCCGTCTTGTCCGAGTTCAGTTTCAGGCGGCTGGTCGTCATCCACTCGGCTACCTCTTTCATCCCTTCGTGCAGGTTGGCTCTGGCGGCGGCGGGGTCGTGGGTCAGGGAGAGGATCAGCTGGGTGTCGTCGGCGTAGGAGATTATGCTGAGGTTGTGTTTGCGTACGATGGCCGCGAGGGGGCTCATGTAGACGTTGAAGAGGGTGGGGCTCAGAGATGATCCTTGGGGGACGCCGCAGATGACGTCGGAGGCCTCTGACTTGTACGGTGGTAGGCGGACTCTCTGTGTTCTTCCGTCGAGGAAGGAGATGATCCATTCCAGCGCCTTGTCCTGGATTCCGATGTTGCTGAGGCGCCGTACTAGGGTGCGGAGTCAGTAGTTTCAATGCATTCCTATGGGCATCCAGGCCCATAGGATTGCATGTGACTTACCGACTCGGTATTTGCCGTATCGGTAAATACCGATTCGGTGAATACCGTGCATGGGTTACCGATTTTTACCGATTCGGTATTTTTTACCGGATTTTGACCTACATCTCGTTTCACTTTTCTTAAATACCGATTCGGTAAAAATCGGTATTCTAGAGTCGGTAAAAATGTGTTACCTACATCTGGCCCATAATTTGAGAGCTTGAGTAGGTTGCTCAAAGGAAAAGGTGTAAGGAGAAGAAAGTGCTTGTGCTTAAAATAGAAAAAAGGGGAAATAAAAGGCTGTAGCTAGTCAACTTAGTATTCATTTGATGTTGATAATGGTTATTTTGTACAACACAAATTAGTATAATGAGACGTGTCCATAATAGAAGTCAACAAATTAATGATCTTTTACAAAGTGCATAAATGCACCATCAGGCGAAAAGTCAGGGTGATATAGTATTGTACAGAACCTTGCTGGGGGGTATGCGTAGACGTTTCGACCCGACTTGTGTGTGGAGGGTAATTTAAAACCGCCGCTCGCGGGACTTCATCAGGATAAAAGGGAAGGTGAGGCAACCTCAGAGGTGAAAATAAAATGAATGGTGCGCATTGTCCACCTAGAGACATATGGTTCAATGTGGTGTGCGTACTAACCTATTCCTGGTGCCGAGGATGGGATGACCAGGTCAATATTTCCGTAGGTGAATAGTCTGTAAAAATATTAAAAAGTGAAAGTCAAACTCTATTTGGAGGAATACTATTCATCCAAAGAAAGGGTGCAACCGAAAACAATTGCCCGCACAGTGCGAGCCTGTGCTTGCTCTCTCCAACATGAAAACACATCTGGGTTGGAGAGAGTTTCAGTGCACGTCAGATTGGCCGGCCTCAAACAGTCGGCCAAACCGACATGCACACTGATAGCAGTGCCCACCAATCCTCGTCGGTGCCTGTCATCCCCCTAGCCTCCCCCCCAAAAGACTGGGCCAGGAAACAAAATAAAACGATAATAAACTGGCTTAATTAATAGTGTTTTTTTCTTTTCACGCTGCTGGCGGTGCGTGAGGGCGATGCTCCTCTGCCATAGCGAAGAAGCTGCTGCTGGTTGAAATGAGACATCCTCTCTCCTATGAATACACCCAGTGGTGTAGTGAAACTTGAGGGGGCCCCCTTGCAAAGTACACAGAGCCCCCACCCCTTCTGGACTCACTGAGTAGCTCTCAGGCCTGGGTACTGTCCTGGGGGGCCACCTTGAGCTCAGGGGCTGAGGGGGCCTCTGTTACGCCGTTGAATTCACCTAAAATGCACGGCCACAAGAATAATAATATCTGCTCTCCATCATGAGTGTTTGAGTTGGGGGCAGAGAGGACGAATTGGTGTGGTGTGGCACCTCTTCATTTATCAGGCGAGAGGTGGTCCTCCCTGCAATGATCATGAACATGCAATTTTCTTGATCTTGAGGACAGCCCTTTCTTTTCTGGGAACCTGTGGTGCATATCTGCTTCCGAACTTCTTAACTTTTTCTCCAAGCAGCTAAAAACATTTTAGGAGCACCACTAGGGTCTGACTGACATTCATATGTTCCCACAGAAAGCTAAGAGGGAAGGAAAATAGAGGCACTGGTGAAAATTTAAAGTTTTGACACAACCAGTTGGTCGTCCTTTTCACGATGAATTGCTTTTATTGAAAATTGGCTTTTTTGGCATAGTTTTTCTCCTAGGAGAAATATTTATTTCCGGTGGAAAACCCCTATCCTGTTAGTAAACCCATTTTTGTGAGTGCTCCAGGCCCATTCCCACCTTGGTAAGAAACCCCTGCCCCTTACGAAAGTATATCTCGAATCGTTTCAGTGGAGGAAATGGGCCAGGAAAATGTTTGTAAATATTCACATACTTGTTAGTTTATAACTTTCCTAAAACTTTTCAGGGCATCTTCAAGGACCTCACCCTGACCCTCTTGTAGGATTTACTCAGGCACAATAAGATGCTATTATGGAGTGATAGTGCGAATAAGTAAAGGAATTTGCCAGTGCAACTTCCCTGTGAATACCTTGCACTTCTATATCAAGACAGAGGCAGCTTTGAGCTGAACATGCATGAGCAAACGGCTTTAAGAATCGGACCATGGAATGCTTACAAACAGGGTAGTATGAAGAGACATACGTAGAAAACTAAACATTTGTAATATTGTTAGCAGTCTAAGAGGGCCCAAGCATTTATATTCCTGCTTAGCTATTAAGCACGCTGATGGCCAATGTGGAAAGCGAAAAGCAATTTTCTGCATGCTTACTGTTGAGTTTTAAATGGAAATTGCCAGTTCTTCCAGGTTGGGCTAGTAAAATTATGGTATGCAGTACCAGTACCTCACAGTTACAGTTTTAATGGGGTAGAATCAGATCCCAGCAAGGACAGTGATGCCTTTCGCAACTGGCGAATTTCTTTCAGGGCTTTGTTGCTTTTAATATCAATTTTAAAAGGACTGTTAATATTTTAAAGATGCAGTACAAGTGCTAGTCATAACTGAGAGGCCAAGAACTGAATGGGTATATTCTAAATGCCCCTCACACCTTTCCCATGAGGTATGAGAAACATGAGTTTGCAGTGTGAAAGGATTGAACACCTGGCTGGGACATCCAGTCCTGTTCTTAATCCATCACCTTTCATTATATTATGCATGCCTGATACATAAATGACTGTCATAGTCCAAATGCTGACAGTCTTTCAGAGGCAATGTCCATCTTTCCAGATTCTCATATAGAATAATCGTTTGTTTGCCAGTAGAGATGAGGCAGAGTCAGGCACAAGTTAGATTAAATGTACATTTGGCTCTCAATATTCCTCCCTGTGATCTTTCCAGGGTCACTATCCTGTCGTGGAATATGGTTTGTTGTGTTGATGTACCTGCTGCAGTAACCTTTATTTAGGTCAGGTTTCACTCATAGCAAGATAGTTTGTTTGGTAAATGGGCCAGCTGGAGAACTCTGCAAACACTCTAAATGTAAGTAGTTTGAGTATGAAATGAAACGACACAACCATGACACAACCATCTTTTTCACAGAAGGGCCTCTTTAGGTGCTAGCTATAAATCTTTCAAAAATGCTTTAATATCTACATAACTCTTGGAGGGTCAACGTTTTATCCCTTTGGACATCCCTTTGGACTGAATTTTTTGTGAGTTAAGGCAATAACTTTATTTGTTCATAAAAATATAGACCATAAAAGTAAAATACAAACATAGGCTATAAGACACAAGTTACAACAGAACATGCTAAAACAACTTGATTTCACATTAACATCCTTAAAAAAAAAAAGAAAGAAATCCGGACTATTATCCCCAATCAATACTTTAAAACATCTTTAAAACAGAGGTTTCAAAGTGCAAAGACTACAAGAACGTTTAACTTGAGAGCTTACCAATACATTTTATCAGCATTCGGATCAGGCCTCGAAAGAATATATACAGACAGCACAGTTTTGACTAGGGTCAAGGATTTCTAAGGATACAGTACCTCAAATAGTTATGCAAAAACATTAATCTTATAGCCTAACCAAGCAATTTCCTTGACTTAATCACCAGCCTTAGGAAAGTATAAACAGTGAACACAATTTCCTCTGAGGCCAGGCAGTGGTGTAGTGGGGGGGAGGAGGGGGCTAAAGGTTGTCTGTCCGCCCCAGGTGGCACAAGTTTTAGGGGCGGCGTCCTTCTCCCCTGCTCTTAACTGCGGCCATCGCAGGGAAGCAAAGGCAAGAATTGCCAGCACCCCCCCCCCCTCGCTCTTACATTCGGGCACCAAAGTTAAAGTTAAGACCAAAACTTAAACTTAAGACCAAACCTTTGTCTCACTCAAACCTAAGTTTTCTTCTTAAATTAAACTTAAGACCAACATTTAGATTAAACTGAGAAATTGAGACAAAATCCCAACTTTACTACTCCTAAATGCACTTTGTGAATATGGAAAGATTTTGTCTCAGATTACTTTTGTGAATTGTGCCCCTTCTGTCCAGTCTTTGCATCAAGGAAAAGTGTGTAGCCTATGGAATAAGCTAATGGAAAACTTAAGTAGAATAAAGTGCTGTTAGTGATGTGCATTATATAAAAAAAATGGATTAAGCTGCAGATATGAAGTAACGAAAGTGGACTCAGTTACTCTTACCCACCTCTTATTTTCCCAATAGGTGCAGCACATGTCACTAAGAATCTTTTTAATCACCATAATTAAGGCTGTAGAAAGGTCTTCAAACAAATCCTGCCTGCCCACGGCCACGACCATATTCCTAATTCACCTCAACCAGGGAATCTCTAATCCTTGGTGATAAAAGTACTCAAATCAAGTAGAAGTTGAAGAGTAGGTTTATTAGTACAACCATCAACAGCAAGAGCACAGCAACTGATTCTCATCAGACTGGAAAGTTATCATTCATCCTGTGATGTAGTGTACTCTATGTTCTATTGAAGTGACAGTAATCATAACACATCCCCTATCCATAATAAAACAAAAGTAAAACTTACAAACAAAGAAGAAAAACATAAAACAAATAAATAAGTAAATCGTATCAGTACATGACATAATCCCTGAATTTCTTAGGCATTTGTCTACGTCTTCCAAGCGTAGTATACAAGTTACAACTTGAAGAAATACCCTTGGAAATATGATTTAATTCAGAACCATTAATAAAATGATCCTTTAATTCTGTACTCTTCGCTAACTTAGACATGTTCCAGGTACAACCATTATCTAATGTAACCACATTTTTCTTGATTGCAACAATAGTGAAAGGACCACAAAAATTGGATGTACCTTTGTACCCATGCTTAGGTTTTTTCACAAGCACACAGTCACCCACATTCCACTTCCTCAGTTTAACAGCCATCCTTTCATCATACCGCTGCTTATACCTTTGTTGATACTTGGTCAGCACATCTCTCCTTCTCAACTCACTTTCTATACTATCATCACAAACCTTTTCCGGAAGCCAGGCTGGATTAAGTTTGGAACTAGCCATTCTTCCCCTTAAAGCTTCAAAAGGCGATTTCTGCATGATAGCATTAGGAACCGTGCGATGTGCCCACCATGTCTCCCTCAACACACTACTAAAAGAAACTTTAGATTCCAAAGCTCTCTGTGCACAACTTTTTACTACCCTGTTCATTCTCTCTGTAAGACCATTGGCTTGAGGAGAATAAAGAGCAGTCTTCTGGTGAACAATTCCAAGACTCTTAAGAAAAACATCCATTTCATTGGAGGTAAATTGTACCCCATTATCAGTGAGCAAGTACTTAGGAACCCCTTCTGACACAAATATGTATTTTAGGAATTCAATAACTGCTTTAGAATTTACCACCCCCATACACTGTGAAACTACCGACTTCAAAGTGTAATCCACCAACAAAACAACAAACCTTTCATATGAAGGCATCAACTCAAAAGGACCAGCAATATCAAGTCCCACCTTAGTCCAAACCGCGGTAGGTACCTCCACAGGAGACAGAGGAGAGTGACAAGTGGTGCGAGATTTATCATTAACAGCGCACAAGTGACAATCCTTCACAACTGCCTCAACCATACGATCCATTCCAGGCCACCAATATCTTTCTCTGAGACGTGCCTTAGTGAGACTTCTCCCCAAATGACCCTCATGAGCCAAGTTGACCACTTTGTCCCTTAATTCACCTGGAGGAACTACTCTGTCACCTCTCAAAAGATTATCTTGACAAAAAGTCAAATCATTCCTCACTGTCCAGTACAACTTTAGGTTATTGTCCAGTTCATCATAACTTGGCCAGCCTTCTTTAATGACACCCTTCAAAGACTGAAACACAACATCCTTCTCAACACAACTCAACCATTCATTTTTAGAAATGCTGGATTCAAGTACCCAATTCACATGTTCAACACCTTCAGAAATACATTCTCTTTCAATGGGCAAACGTGACAAACAATCCGCAGGCTTATTGTTTTGACCTGGAATGTATTGCAAAACAAAATTAAACTCTTGCAAACCCTCATTCCATCTCTTCAACCTGGGTGTCAAATGATCATTCTTATGACAAGAGAAAATTTGTACAAGAGGACGATGATCAGACTTAACAACAAAAGGAATGCCCCACAGATAAAATTTTAAATGATGTATTGACCAAAATACTGCCAACGATTGGGGAGTTGGTGGGGGTTCGGGGGACCTGGGTACGGAGTGGAGAGGGGGTTTGGTGGGAGGTGGGATGGTGGTTTTCGGCACAGTACACTTTCAAAGTTGGTTGTCAGCGCTGGTGTTTGGATGGCCCCGAGGGCTCGGATCTTTGATCTATACACCTATAGATGGCGGGTGGTACACAGGAGTTTAGCCCCGCACAGGCGGGGTTTCGAGTGGTGAGCTGCAACGTCCGTGGGATGCTTGACAAAATTAAGAGGGGTGCAGTACTGCAGCTGGGGAAGAAAGAAAGGGCGGATGTGCTATTCTTACAAGAAACTCACCTCCAGGGCAATAAGACGCTTAGCCTCCAACGATATGGCTACCACCAAGTGTTTCACGCGGGCTTTGTGAGGGGGTCACGGGGGGTGGCGATTCTGATACATCATCGACCGAATTACACTCATGAGACGCAGTGGGTGGATGCGCAGGGACGGTTTGTATTCATTAAAGGGATGGTGGGTGATGAGCCGATGGTCTTTGGCAGTGTGTATGCCCCACCCCCGCTCCAAGAAGCACTCGTTGAGAAACTGTTTGATGTCTGGGCTGATATACCTAGTGTGATGTCTATTGTGGGCGGAGATTGGAATGATGTCATGGATGGGCACAAGGATAGATATAGATCGGATGGGGGGAGCATTGCACATGTTCCCACTAAATTGAGTGGTATGGTTCAAGGGATGGGGTGGATTGATGCATGGCGGTACCACCATCCCCATGGCCGAGAGTTTACCTACATCTCAGCAGTGCATAAATCCTTCTCCAGACTTGATTGCTTGTTTGTCCCTAATGGATGGATGGGAAGGGTTGCTTCTTCATCAATACTCCCGCGTGGCTTGTCGGACCACTCTCCGGTCGCGGTTGATGTCCTTCTTGGTAGGACACGACAGCCATTTCGGTGGCGTTTATCTGCATGGCAGCTACACCAGGACGACTACAGGTCACGCTTGCGCGAAGCCATTTCTCTGTACTGGGACTGCAATGATCAGCCCGACATGGACGCTATAACCCTCTGGGAAGCCATGAAGCCCGTGCTTCGGGGGGTAGACATAGCTTGGTGCGCGGCGGCGCGCAAGGCCCGCAGGGGAGAGATAGAGGAGACTGCGCGGCGGGTTCGAGATCTTGAGGAAGAGAGTACTGCCGAAGGGTCTGTAGATAACGTTGAGCGGTTGCTACTACTGCAGCAGACATACCACTCTCTTCTAATGGACGAGGCCCGCCAGCTGTGGCTGGCTACGCAGAGTAGGATCTATCAGTGGGGGGACAAATCTAGCTCTATGCTATACAGACTCTGTCAGGGGACCTTCCATGCGCAGACTCTACCGGGACTTCGCGACGAGGCAGGAGAGCCTGTGACGGCCCCGGTGGAACTGGCGGCCAGTTTTGCCCGATACTATGAGGCCCAATACGCCCCGCGAGAAACGATCCCGGAGGCGGAGGTGGACAAATTCCTGGCTGACCTCCCGCCAAGGGCCCTCTCAGATGAAGACCGGGACCTGCTGGACCACCCACTGTCCTTAGACGAATTGACCGCGGCACTCGGGGAGCTGAACACTGGTAAGGCTCCCGGGCCTAATGGGTTCCCGTGTGAATTCCTTCAGACATTTCATGTTCAACTGGGTGCGCGCTATAGACAGGCGCTGGAGGAGGCCAGAGACCGTGGTCGCCTGCCGGCAGACTGGCGCCACGCCGAGATTGTTGTCTTCTGTAAACCGGGAAGACCCCCGGAGCAGCACGCGTCGTACAGACCGATCTCGCTCCTGAATGTTGAAGCGAAAATTCTGGCGAAAGCCCTAGCCAATCGCCTTCTCCCGTATATTACGGACCTGGTACACCCGGATCAGGCCGGTTTTATGCCCCATAGGGCGACTAGACACAATATCCGGCGCGCACAGATGGTGATAGAGGCTGCCAAAGCCGCCGGGATCCCGACAGCGCTTCTCCTGGCCGACATTGATAGAGCCTTCGACTCAGTTAGCTGGGTCTATCTTCGTGCGCTTCTGACCCGTCTGAACTTTGGGCCTCGATTCCTCTCGTATCTGCACCTACTATACACGGACCTGACGGCCTCGGTGAGGATAGCGGGAGCAATCTCGGCCCCCTTCCCCATAGGCCGGGGCACCCGACAGGGTTGCCCGTTATCGCCGTACCTGTTTGCCCTGGCCATGGAGCCGCTGGCGGCATGGGTGAGAATTGACGCGCAGATGCGGGGACTCAAATGGGTGCGGGGACCGTCTGATCGTATTGCACTGTATGCGGACGATGTCCTCTTCTTCCTCACGGACATTGATAGATCCGGCCCCAGAGTTCTGGAAATAATGCGAGTATTTGGGGAGGTCTCTGGCCTGTGCTTGAATACACGGAAATCCACGCTGTGGATACTGGGTCGGCGCGGACGGCTTGGGCACTGGGCGTCGACGCTACAGGAGGCGGCAGGTGGCATCAAATACCTCGGTGTCTTTCTCACGGACGTTCCGGGAGTTGCCTGGACCCGTAATGTGGTGCCGGTCTGGGATCGAGTACGGTCCGACATGAAGGTCTGGTCCAGGATGCCCCTAAACATATATGGCCGCTCCGCCATTTTTAAGATGGTGGCTCTCCCGCGCCTTTTGTACCAGCTACAAAATCATCCATGCCCCATTGCACCACATTGGTTTAGGCAAGTAAACTCTGCACTGGGCCAGTTTCTCTGGGCTGGTGGGGCGGTCAGAGTTGCGCTCCGCACCTGTTTCCTTTCCACGTATTGCGGGGGTCTGGCGACTTCAGACATCCTATCTTATTACCAGGCTTCCCATCTTCTCATACTAAATGACTGGTGGTATGGAGACCGGGGAGACCCGGCCTATGCCCTTGAACGATACCTGATGGACCCGGACACGCTCCACACCATCCTTTATTCGGCAGGCAAGCGGAAAAAACTCCCAATTGTTACTCAAGTGGTTTTCCGAGTGTGGCGGGGAGCCCTTCGCCGCATGGGTTGGTGGAATGTCTTGACGCAAGAAACGCCCCTTTGGCACAATGGACGTCTGCCGGCACTCGCGGCTCTCCAGGGGTTCCGGGGCTGGGATGACATAGGCATCTCGACACTGGGCCACGTTATGCAAGGCACGACCCTTAAATCGTTTCAGGCTCTGCGGGATGAGTACGATATGCCACAGACCCAATTTTATAAATACCTACAATTCCGCCACGCTCTGTCCCCTTCGCTGTTAGGACTGGACAAACTGCCCGAATTTAGTCCCGTGGAAGCCAAGGTCTTTATGGGGGAACTGGGGGACAAGAAAATCTCCAATATATATCAGACTCTGGTCACGCACTGCTCTGCCTCACTAGATAAGCTACGCAAGGCATGGGAGGAAGATGTTGGTGCCTTAGACGAGGATGACTGGAGGGAGGCCTTAGAGGCGCCTCGAGGGGCGGCTGTTGCGGTGCGACTGAGATTTATTCAGTTTAAATATTTGCATCGTGCGTATTACACCAGAGAACGGCTGTGGCGAGCTGGCCTGATTGCTTCCCCTGAGTGTCTGAGATGTGGTAGCACGATTGGAACGTTCTTACATACAGTGTGGTCATGTGTGCGGCTGACGCGGTTCTGGTCGGGTGTGTGGGACTGCCTGTCTGAGGTGCTGGGCTGGGACCTCCCCCGCTCCCCTAAACTGGGTCTCCTTCACGTAATGGAACAAGTGGGAGGGAATATCTACAAACGCCATTTGCTACTCCTGGGCCTTACAGTAGCCAAACGGGATGTGGCTCGTGCCTGGAAAGACCCCCGGGCTCCTGTGCTGGAGGTGTGGAAGAGAGGGTTGGACTTTACAATGGGGCTGGAACGTCCGGTCTTTGAGGCCAGGGGGTGCCCCCGAAAGCACTTTAAAATATGGCAGCGCTGGGCTGAATATAGAGGGCTCTGGCTGGAACCGCCAGTGCAGCGGGACTCCGATGTGGACCACTTACCGATTGACTCTGGGTGAAGGGGCCAACACGCTGATTGCGACTCCAAGAACTACTACTTTGATTCATACGAACACTGTGCCGGGGGGGGGGATCCGGGAGGGGAGGGCCAGGGTGGGAGTGGGGAGGGGGGAGTTGGTGGGGTTCCTTTCCTTTGAAAATGTTGATTGCACTGCTGTTGTTTATTGATTACCTGCTTGTTCATTGGACCCCTGATCCATAGGGGACGGTGACCTGATTATATGCTATTTCAACTAAATAAAATCTGTTATGAAAAAAAAATACTGCCAACGCTTCTCTCTCAATACAAGAGTAATTCACTTCCGCTTCTTTCAAAGCCCTTGAAGCAAAAGCCACAACAACCTCTCCCCCATTTACTATTTGGGAGAGTACTGCACCAAGTCTCTAAGACTGGCATCAGTTGTCAAGATGGTTTTCAATTTAGAAACAAAATGACCTAAAGTGGGCATTTTCCCAATCTCCACTTTAATTGTCTCGAAAGCCTTCTCACAATCACTTGACCAATTAAAACGTACACCCTTTTTCAAAAGAATTCTAATAGGTTCAACAATACTCGCAAACCCTCTGACAAACTTGGAGTAAAACTCCGCCATCCCTAAAAATGACTTGACTTGATCTTTATCCACTGGAGCTGGTGCTCTTACAATACTCTCAGCCAGTTCCAACTTTGGTTGTTTCCCATTCCCAGAAATTACATGTCCCAGATAAGTAACCGAACTTAACCCAATGCGGCACTTTTCTTTTTTTACCGTGAGACCCCTTTCACTCAACTTCTCCAATACCGATCTCAACACCACATTATGCTCACATTCATTCACTCCATAAATCAAAATATCGTCTTGAAAAAACATCACATTGCGTAAACTCCCGAGAACCATCTTCATTACTCTTTGGAAACAAGCGGCCGCCGAAGCTAAACCGAAAGGCATTCTTAAAAACTGATAGGCACCTATGGGCGTAACAAAAGATGTTAAATGCCTAGAATCTTGATGCAACACAATTTGGTGGTAAGCCGATGAGAGATCAAGAACACTGAAAATGTTCACTCCTTTCAAAATGCTGATAGATTCTGATATATTCGGAAGAGGCTGTCGATCAACCCAGATCCATTCATTCAGTCCACGTAAATCCGCACACATTCTCACTGACTTCCCACCATCCTTGGGCTCCAAAACCACCGGACGTAACCACTCCGAGGATTCAATCTCTTGTTTCACTCCCAACTTCAACAGCCTCTCAATCTCCATCTTAAAAGGTTCAACCATCATATTGGGTACTTTTCTAACCTCATGCACACACGGTTTAGCAAATTTTTAAAGAATTATTCTGTGTTCAAATCCTTTCAAACACCCCAGTGTATCCGAAAACACCTTGGGATAATCAGAAAAATATTTATTGGAATCACACACACTACCAATTGTTGAGTGCACATAAGTAAGTAATTCTTCCATTAACATCACTTGATCCTGAGGATTCTTAGCACCTGGGTTAAGAACTATACCCAAGTCATGTTGATGTCTCCATCCAAGAAGATTATCACCTCTCACAGCTATGTACACTTTTCCAGTAATCTCCTTGCCTTTGAAAACGATCTTAGCTACTGTGTACCCAAGAATGTCTATTTTTGACCCATTATAACTCAGGGGATTAATGTCTGAAGGTAAGAGTGTTACATTTTCTAATCCAACCACTTCATCCCAAATTTTGTTTCCAATTAAAGTGAACGGAGATCCTGAATCTGCCATGAGTTTGAACACATACTTATCAATTCCTATGTCACCAAATGGCATATAAATCTGTTCAGAATCAATGTTTTCACTTTTACATTTGACACTACCACCATGCGTACGACATCCGACACACCATCACTCACATGTTTCTTTCTACTTGACTCACACACATGAGCATAATGCCCTTTTCCTCCACAATTATTACAAATACTGTCTCTTGCATAACAATTTGGAAAATTCGACGTATGAGAAAAACTCCCACATCTGAAACATCGCATTCTCTGATTAGAAAATGAACGTTGTTGACGAAAATCACGCTCCTTGGTCATGGGAAACTCTTTACCAGAAGGAGGACGAGGTTGATTCTCCAGAGCGTTCTTTTGAGAACAAGAGTTGTTTTGAGTCGATTTATTCTTAGTGCCAACAGACAGTTTAGCAACACCTTCATGTACCTCCTCAATAATATCATCTTACTCTAAAATATGCACAGTATTATGATTTTATTTTTATTGTCACTTATAGTGTGATTCCCTTCATCTCTGTTTTTCCTTATCTCTTTGACCCAAGTAGATGTATTCTCCATGCCTTCTGCAATGTCTACAGCTTCTTTCAAAGTAGGATTTTTTGATAGCAATTTCTCTTGGACTCTCGAGCTATTTGTACATCTTACAAGCTGATCTCTCACCAACGACTCAGACAAATCTTCCAAATCACATGTGCGTGCAGATAGAAATGGAGGTGGTTGAGACATACTTGAAGTAGAAGCCATTGTATCAATAATAAGATGTACTTTGTAATTAATTACAATATCACTTTGTAAAATTTGCTTGTTAATATATGAGTGTTAATATAATAAAATAATAAGAAAAGAATGATGAGGAATTGTCTCATATCTCAATGTATTTATCTCGTTGTAAAATGTCTTTACTCGAATGTATTTCGTTATAAAATGCCTTGACTCACTTCACACTTCAAAAATATAGCGTAGATAGACGCGCTGCCGTGCGCATCGGCGATGTCAATTCAGTCCCAATTACAAAAACAAATCGATGCACTGCCGTCGGAGTTGTGTATGCGTTGCCAAGGATATCCAAGATGGCGGCTGAACGTGATGACGCTTGACGTTGCTTTGACGTCATGCGTTTAACGCCATAAGGTTAAAGTTCTCCTGGCTCCGAATAACAGAGAACTCGATACTGATGCAATGCAATGTCACGCTCGTGTGATAGATCGCGCAAAGCCAGGCACACGCCATCCAATTTAAAAGACAACACTTCAAAGGATAACCGCCAAAAGGTAATTTTGACTTACCAAATGATTAAAGTCCAAAGTCCAAACAAGAACTACCTGTTTTTCTGTGCAGCTTTAGGATTTGCCAATTGATAAACAGAATTCTAAAAATCGGCAGTTGTAACGTTCAAGGACACAGTTAGTCGATAGTAACAAAGTCCAAAGTTACACTCAGATCACCAAACAAGTCGAAATTTCCGAAGTGCCAGAATTCCATAAGTCCATAAGATAGCAACATCAGATAAGTCGTGAAACACGATAGATGAATGCTGGTATAAGTCCAAAGTAGGTTGAATATCCCAATTCAAACCAATTATCCAATCCAATCCAAAATCCAATTATAGGGGAGTTGATGGTTGTTGATGCTTGTCCCCCATCAAGCCTTGGTCCTCGTCGCCAGTGATAAAAGTACTCAAATCAAGTAGAAGTTGAAGAGTAGGTTTATTAGTACAACCATCAACAGCAAGAGCACAGCAACTGATTCTCATCAGACTGGAATGTTATCATTCATCCTGTGATGTAGTGTACTCTATGTTCTATTAAAGTGACAGTAATCATAACACTTGGGTCAAAGACAAACAGTCCTCGGTGATCATTCTGTCCAGTTATAGAGCCTCATTGGTCTAAACCCTGCGCCACAACATTATTGGGCATGTCCTTAGAATGTTCAAGGTATAGTAGCCCTACCTCGGTATGACAAATAAAAGAAGAGGTTAATGGGAGAAGTGCCACTAGGCAGCGGATACATTTATTTTCCGTTACCTGTAAGGACGGGGCCACCTGTATACTCCATAGCCCTGTTCCTTAGGATGCCATATTAGTACATTTAGCCAAACGGATGGTCAACATGAGTGTAATCTGACTTTTACCTAGTTTGGCAGCAAAGGGGAAAAGACCATTAATACTCCATGCTGGCTGATTACTTCTAACTTCCAACTGAGGAAGCCACGAGCCTCTACATTTAAAGGTTACCCCAAGATAATTTAAACTGCCTGTGTGTTTTAACAGGCTAGAGTATAGCTTAAGGGATGATATTGGTCTACTTTTATATCCACAGGACATTACAAAGGACATGGTGGTATTGATCCTCAGATCTAACCCTTCCTTAAAGGAGCAAAAGGCATCCCTTTGTTGCTGCATTGCAACAGAAGTGCAGCCCATGAGGATGGCACTGTCTGTGTATAATAACGCTGGTATGGGATGCTATCCAATGAATGTGGGGCATGTCCCTAGACATTAGCACTAACTCCCTCTCCAGATGGTTAATATATAGAGAGAAGAGAAAAGGCGCATGGACACTCACTTACTCCAAACATCTTGGAACTCTCTCCCCAAATTCAAACCTGACTTCAGCTCTTAAATTGCTGTAAATTTCCCTAATGGTGTTGAGGATTGGCCTGTCAATGTCCAGATCTTCCATTATATCCCACAATTTAGGGTGGGATACATAGTCAAATGTGTTGGACAGATCAATGAAATCCAAAAACAGGGAGCCACACTTAGCAACTGCATATTTCCCCAATACGTCGGAAAGATTGAGGCTTTGATCCTCTTTCCCCATCCCTATCCTGAACCCATACTGGATGTCTGAGAAGGTACTGGTCTCCTCAACCCACGCCGCATGGCAGAGGAGTAAGACATGGCCCGCTGCATCTAAACAAGTGCCAAATAAGGTGTGATTTCCTCTGACCAGCTGGGACAAAAATGTTTTGGCATTAACAAACTCCCAATTAATGCGAATACCTTTTTTCTGAGGTGCAGACATAGTGGTGATTCACTTAGTTGTACAGATCACCACATGCCATATGGGAATTTCTAGAATTAAACTTCGGGAAGGTGGTCACCCATAGTGAGGTTTTATAAGAGATGACCTCTACCTTATTGACTAAGTTGGCAAACAATAAGATAGATTTAATACCTGGACCCTCACGCTTACCCTTATCCGAAACTCATATTGAATTTCACCATTAGGTGATTAATTGTATTGCCAAATGTATCATGAGAAAAATGTAACATGGAATTCCCATCAACATCCCGGTAGACAGTGGGGCAAAGAAGGACATTGAAATCACCTCCCCACAGCAGACCCAGCTCATTGCCACCTTTTGATTTAAGGGAGTCCGTATCAAAGTCCAGCTTTCACTATACACAGCCTCTGTCTGCTTCAGGAATGTTTTTATAAAAATTCACAATGCCCAAACAAAAGCCGTTCACCAACTCAAATCCAAGCATCTGGTAAAATGGTGTATCATCTTTGTCAAATAAGTATTTGGCGTTGACCATGACTGAAATATATAACATCAAGCCACCTTGGGGTGGCCAAAGGGAGATGGAGTAGCTGCCAGATGGAATGTTTTAAAGCCATTGATGTGTAAAAGCAGTACAGCCCATGTCTCCTATAAAGAGAGCACCAGAAAAGAGCACACAAAGTCAGACCATGTCTGGATCCCAATTTTCCCACTTATACCCGCCACATTCCAGACCAAGAGTGAAAATCTAGACATATTGCTGTTGTTTTTATCATAGACAGGCAGAAACTTAAAGCATTCTCATGATTGGTTCGATACATTGTTTTCCTTTACTTGTACGGCCTTGTGTCAAGCTCCTGGTCTTTTTTCAGAGTGCTCCTTTTGAGGAGATCTACCTCTGGATTGAGAACGCTTTTCTTTAGGAAGTGACTGTCTACTATTTTCCCATTTCTTTTTAGTCGTAGTGAGATTGTTTTTGATAAAAACTTTTTCAGGATTTTCTGTTAGTTCGGGCTTTACTGGTTTCTCTCCCAAACTCTCTCTACCTAGTTCTTCATTGGATTTTTCTATTATCCTGGCAAGTTCATACGGTTGCTCAGTTACATCAAGTTGTTTTAGTTTTTGGCGGATTGCCACAGATGCTGCTTAACCTTTAATTTTAGCAAATAATATAGCTCAGACCTGTTTGAAATCTTTCAGTAATTTCATACCAAGATTCAAGGCAGGTTCTGGTCCGTATTCATTTTGAATCTGTTTCAGGACTTCAGGTATTAACGCCATAGATGGAATACCATGTGCTTTTGTGTAGATTGAAGCAAAGACTGTACCCCAGGTGTCACAGTCCTCCACGTGTGGTGCTATCCCCATTGGTAAACAGATGGTTAGAATCCTGTGTTTCTCATGAGGTGTACTATCGGGAAATACTGCGTCTATTTGAGTAATTTTTGGAGCTAATCAGAATGGAATTTGTTCCCTTTTTGCGGGCAATTTACCAATGACTGATTGTATAGTCTGTGGTGTAATTGTGTCTGTGTTCCCCTGATGAGAGGTGTGCTGTGGAATCCTTATAGCAGGTTGGACTTTCAAAGTCCACATGACATATTGTACCAATTGTCTATGTATTTTGATTAATTGTTTTAGTTGAGCTAACAGTTCTGGACCTGTCATCTGTTTTATTGCACGGTGTGGTGTATAGCTAGCTAGTACCGGCCCTGTTGCTCCTGGTCTACCTAATGGCCCGAGCCTGGTAATGTGATTTTGATGTTGTAGGGCGCCTTTCCAGAGCTGATGCTCTTGGTAAGTTAGTGGAATTTCACCGTCCTTGAAAGGAGCGTATTCCGCTGGAGGTTCCTGCATCTTGTAGAAGTGGAACACATGTGTTGTTGGATTTGCTTGTGGAAAGATAATCCATGAATAGAATACCTCTGTCTGCCGATATTCATGTGCCTCTATGACAAATATGACTCTACCACCTCTTGCTGATAGGCCATTTTCTATAAGCTTTATAGCTATGGCTTTCCTTACATTTTCCGGGATGATTACCTGGTCGGGTTGCAGTTCCTGCAGCTCCACCATTCTCGGAGTCGCTATTCGACATTTTGTTGAAAGTCTTGCAGAGCATGTTTCAAGGAAATAAAGATAAGGTGCACAATATTTTGGAACACTGTATCCTTCAACATTGAACAAAACCAAAAACTAATCCATAGGATTTTTCGTCCTACTTAGTTATGGCGGATATTTTATCCTTTTAACCCACTCCAGACGACTATTGGAGTTTTTACGGGGAAAAGGAGTCTCTGTGAAAAGCACGACTGAGTTACTCTAGTATCTAGTGTTAAATTAGTGCCTTTACCAAACGTTGGGCGCCATGTAGTGTAGTTCCTATATTCCCAATAGGCTCTGCGCATTGGAATAATATATCCTATAGATGTGACGTAGGGCTTGTGTCTACTAGGTCTCTATCGAATATACTAGACTTAATTGTGAGTGCCAGCTAGCTCAGAGGTCACTAGAAACTTTCTCAAATAAATAAGAAGGGATTCGTTTCTGACAACCGCATAGACATGACAACTTTGTTTCCCCAAGAATAAACTGATCTTCAGAGTTGTGGAAACAATAGATAGATATTTTACTCAGTCAATCGTGCATGCATCGTTTCACCAGAGGTGCAGAGAAATAGATTGACGGGCGTTTTCAATAAAAAAGATTTATTGAACAGTCTTCTTTCTCAAGTATAAGAAATTAACTGCTACAATCGTAAGACTGGTTGCAAAATATAATGCATACCGTAAAAAGAGTAGAATAAAATAATACTGTAAGAGCATTGTATGGTTCCTAAACCATAGATAAATACATACATAAATACCAAGGGCTAAAAGTACTCAACTGGTGCTTCTAAAATACACCTACCCCGATGTACCTAACCTAAGCTTAGTACGAGGGAAGAAGTAAGTGAGGTGTAGCATAAATGTACTATTCTTTGTCAAGAATCTGTCCAAGATTTCTCTTAGGGTCTAATCAGCTCTGCATCTTGATTTGGAATGAAGAAGGTCAGGCTCAGGACTCGATTTCCCAACAATCCGCAAGGGTAGCTTGGAAACACTGGAGCTGGATTTCTCGGCAGGAGAAAAGACAGCGTCTCTCTCAGTGCGTCTGCTGGAGGGTCGGCTTCCTTCGGCACTTGCAGTAGAAGGGCACGTCGGGCAAGTAGATAGTCGAGTTGCTCCAAACCACTGCGTGTTTGCTTATGGCAAGTGTGGGCATATTTATACCTTGAAGGTACCAAGTTTGATGCAAAGGTGGACATAATAACGTCATTAAAGAGTCTCAGTTCTTTGACAACTCCATGAGTTCTTGGACAAGTCAGTGTTCGAGCAAGGGGAAGTCCCTAGCTGCTGAAGCCGAGTTTTCCAAGAAATTGTTGTAGATTTCCGGTACTAGTGGAAGTAGCCCAGCCGTATTTGGACTGCATGAGCTCTGTCTAAATATGGTTATGATTCTTATGCCTATATAAGGATATGGTGATTTATACCTGTATAAGGGCATGAATCGGGAAAATTACAATAGGCTCCTAAAAGTTATACAACACCAAGCAGTTTCAGATCATTTCTCCTATTTAGAAAATTGTACAAACCTTTGGATGCATAATGCGTAATGATTTTGAGCTTTATAGTTGGAAAAGCAAAGCTAGATGTAGAATCCTGACTTGCCGCATCCACTGCCACAATATTATCTCCCTGGTTTCTTGCTGGTTTTATCGTACTCCTACCTGGGAAAGGATAGGCCCTCAGCTGGTTAGGCCGCTGATGATCAATATGTACACTGGATGGCAAAGAGTCAACAGTAGGTTGGGCTAGTTGATGGTCGATTTCTGGGTTTGCAACTAGAACCGTTGACAGCAACATTGGCAGTTGGATGCAGGAAGGTAATGAAACTTTAATCAATGGGCTGAGCACATTGGGTTTTAAGGGGGCATTATTAGGGCTCTTTGAATGTACATTAGCAGGGTGACTCTCTGGGGTTAAGACATCAATAGCAGATAATAACGGCGAGTCACTAACATTCAGATACTCCTGGAATAACCTGTGAATGTCATTGGTGCATCCATTTGCTCAACCTCTTTTGCCTTTGCCTCTGCACTGGACTTAGCCCAGCCATTTGATACCAAGTCGATGCAGAGGTTGTGGACGGTTCTTGTGTTCCTGTTTTTGTTACCGCTGGCCATCCTGTAGCTGTGTTGGCTCCTGTGAGACAACAGGACTGCCCTCTCTGGTAGTTGATTGCGGCACCCCAGAACTCCAGAATGGGACAGAGTTTCAGCCGTTCTTCCTCCAGGTCTCCGGCTTGCTCAACAGTCCACCTCTTATATTTTGAAACATCTCCTTCAGAAAAAGGAATTAAAGTGAGCAGAATTTGTTTGTACCGTGAATCAAATAGTGGGACACACATGTCTTCTTTGGACAAGATGATGTCATTTTGCAGCCTTGCATTACAAGCCAAGCAAAGGATTAACAGCCTCATGCATCAATATTGCATTTTGCGATTCCTTAATTGCAAAAAATAAGGAATCGCAATTAAGGAATTGCAAAATGCAATGCATCAAAAAGTCGCAAAAAAAATAGCGATTCCCTAAAATTCCTTAATTGCGATTCTCTAATTGAGAATCGCAATTAAGGAATACCACCCCATTCATTCCTATGGGCCTAGAGGCCCATAGGAATGAACGGGAATGACATTCTTAATTTGCAATTCACCATTAGAAATTCGCAAATTAAGAATGCAATTTCAAGGGTGCAGGGGTGTCCAAAGGACACCCTGTTGCACCCCTGAAATATGCCCATAAGTACATTTTGCACACACACATGCCCTAAGGGCATGTGTGTGTGTAAAATGAAACTTTGAAAAATGCACTTTTGTGCTTTTTCAAAGTTTTCGCAAATTACCATGAAGGTCAACTTCATGGTAATTTGCACCCCTTATTTGTGAATTCGCACATTTTTAAAGTTTATTGCATTGCATTTAAGGAATCTCAATTTGAGATTCCTTAAATGCAATCGCAATTTAAGAAATCGCAATTTTGTGATTTCTTAAATTGCGAAAATACCAAAAATGATAATGTATCCCAAAAATGGAAATTGCATTCGCAAACGGCCGAATTTTACGATTCGCACCATTTGCGAATGCAATTTCCGTTGATGCATGTGCCTGAATGCTCTTAACCAAGGCATGTGCTTCTGTGTTTTCAGTCACACCTACGAGTGCAAACTTTTCAGATGCCTTCTTTACTTGGTCCTGTAACAGATGCAACAATGGAATAGCTTGGTCCATCATACTGTCATCTTAGCTAACTTCCCCTGTGAAAACCTCAATACCATCTGTGTCAGGCATTTGACTAGGCCCAATTTGTGTACATCCATGGTCACAGTTTTCTCAATTGCAACCCCTCCTCTTCGAATGACAGTCATTGATAGCTCAGTACTGCTCAAACAGATGTTCCAACATGTAATGTTGGTACGTCCTGTATCAGGGCCTTAACTTGCACTCTATTAGTATGCTGAATAATCCACAGCTGAGTCGGGCTGTAAAAGAATGACTGAAATGAGTGCAGATTTTTCTGCAGGTGTTCAGTATGTTGTTAACTAGGTCTTCTTTTTTTAGAAATTCTTGCACAACCAGGTTGATGCAATGCACCATACACAGGACCTTGAACTAAACACCATCTGCCATGGACTTGACTATGTCACTGCCATTGTCCGTGGCAACAAATCCAATTCTGAGACCTCTGGGTCGCAGCCATTCAGAAACCTTGCTGTTAAATACATCCAAGATGTTTGCAGCTGTAAGTGATTTCTGCATGGCGAACATGGCTACTGTTGCATTCCACCGAATGCTCTTAAAACTTTCTTCAGAACCAAGACCTACAGATATCTTTTGCTTTACCCCCGCAAAAGAGATCCAGTGTGCAGTGATACTCATTGAATCAGTCAACGAACAACTGGTCCACATGTCTGTCGTCAGGTGGTTAGTGTGAACTACACTTTGCTGCAAAGCTTGTCTAACCAATTGCAGCACAACATGATATAGCACTGGAACAGCAACTCTGGCAAAATAGGTCCAACTTGGAACCTTCCATTTCGAACAGATGGCTTCCACAAAGAAAAAGAGGGAGACCTAAGGCTAATATTTTTGCCAGCTTCCCATTGTACGAACGTGCTGTTGGGTGGTTGCGGTCGAAGGGTCCCTCCTGCCCTAACATGCCCTTAATAGTAGCCTGAAAGTTCTTCTTTTCTGGGGCCACTAACATATTTATTTATGCGATTTTATATAGCGCGAACTTTACCCGAAGGTGTCAGAGCGCTTTACATAGGACCCAGTTTCAAACATAAGGACTGACGGTACAAAAATACTTTGCAAATTGTTGACTTACATAAGAACCAGTTGAAACATACGGATTGAGGGTTACATGCGTTATAAAAAGACTTAGGATTACATGCGTTATAAAAAGGTACAGACAGAAAAAATTTCAAATGTACAAGAGATAGTCACACAAGGAGGAGATACAAATGGATAAAATCTAGGCATATACTAGTGATATCTCTATCTACTTAGGGAGGGGATACACATGGATATACTCTAAGAGTCACATAGGAATGGTAGAAAGCACAGCGGACTCCTGCATAACCTAGTGATTAGAGTTATCTCTATATACATAGGGAAGGGGTAAGACTGGATATACTCTAAAAGTCACATAGGAAGGGCAGAGAGCAACGCGGACTACTACATATTCTAGTGATTAGAGCCATCTCTATATACATAGGGAAGGGATACACATGGATATAAACATAGGCAACTAGTCGTTAGAGTTATCTCTATATACATAGGGAGGGGATACACATGGATATACTCTAAGAGTCACCTAGAAATGGAAGAGAGCACAACGGTCTACTGCATATACTAGTGATTAGAGTTATCTCTATATACATAGGGAGGGGATACACATGGATATACTCTAAGAGTCACCTAGAAATGGAAGAGAGCACAACGGTCTACTGCATATACTAGTGATTAGAGTTATCCCTATATACATAGGGAGGGATATGACTGGATATACTCTAAGGCACAAAGGGAGGGTGGGAGGGATGCAAGGGTAAGGAGAGAAGGGAAAGCAGAATCAACCACGGGGATAAGGGGTTAAAGGGCGACGGAAAGGAAGGAGGGCTAGAGTCCAGAAAAAACTGTCTGAAAACAGCAGCAAGGTGTCGGCCAGGACGGAACAAGAAGTCAAGAAGTCCAGGAGAGAAGGTGGGAGTCCAGGTGGAAGATGACGCTGGAGGCCAGCCGCAGGCGCGTCGCCATCTTGGAGAGCTTGCGGTCAGCCGACTCCGTGGGGGTGAGCTTGCGCCAGGTGGTGAGGCCATGTTAACGCTGTTGGTGCGATATGTTAGCGGGAGGCTCCGCTAGGAATCAGCGAGCAGCCAGCGACCCTACCTCCCGAGTTGTTGTCGTCAGGGTGGGCACCTCACAATAAGGCACTGCAAATGTCCGGTAGATCGTGGATGCAGAGGTAGATGCAGGCGAGGGTCACCGCCAAGGATCCTTGAGGAGGGCTCATCCCCTCAGGTATGAGACACAGAGAGAGCTTGTAGGGTCGCCTATGGGAGAGGCAGTAAGCGCTGGGGCCAGATGGTCAAGTAGAGGCGCCGACCGATAGTTGCATGTCACACCCGGCCGCCATTTTAAGGTCAGGCAGGCGTGGGAAGGCAGATTGTGACGGGGGCCGCCCCCGGTGTCTTGCCGCTACAGGGGCCCCCCGAGACTATCCTCAACCAGAGGCAGCCCCTGCGTCCTTCAAACTTCGCCCATCAAGCGTACCTCCCACTGAGGGTTGAAGTCATCGGCGCTCTCATCAGGGCTCCGGCCGCCATTTTGCCCGCGGCCGTCCTCTCCTCGCGTCTCCTCGCAGCTCCAGCCGCTTTAGCGGCACCAGGGGCGATCGGAACGGCCCCGCAGGTGCCCTGCACCTTCCGCTGCCGAGGCGTGCCGAAAACAGCCCCCAGGCAACTGGGGAACCGCCCAACCAAGCTCCCGAGCAGCGCTGGAGCCGGGAGCCGGGACGGATCACGACCGCCCGGCTCCGGCTCCGCCCACCATTTCCATAGCCGACTTTTGAGAAATAGGTGGTGGTAGACTCAATGACAGACTCAACGTGCGTCATGCTGGGGCAGTCACTATATGCTGTGGTGTTTCCATCTGACTATGACTCTTCTTACACCAATGTGAGGATGCTGAGGCAGGTGGTTCTGATGGCGCACTGCTGGGGACAGGGCTGCTTTACCTGAGGATGTCACCCTCTTCTTCCTCATCACCTTCCATCGCGATTGGACTTGAAGCTGATGTTTCCCGACTCTCCGCACCTTCACCACCACAACCATGCTCAGCAATTTTTTAAGGTGGTCCACCAACCGTATAGCGTGATGCTTTTCCATATGGGTCACTTGGCTTCCAGTACCATAATGTGAACCAGGTTTACCTCAACGAACATTCTTGTGGAAAAGGGTGCAGATTGTAATGTTCTCCCCCTCTTGGCTAAGAATAAAACAAGTCCCAAAATGGGGAGGAGTGGGCCACTGCCAAAGCCTGAAGGAGAACTGGAGGTAGGTGAGTGTGTTGTTGATTGCCTCTCTGAAGGGCATACTTCTTCTGAGATAGGTGTTGGTGCAGGTCTCATCTGGGGCTTTCCTAATATGGTAGCTGGCGTAGCTACCTGTGCCACATCCCTCGGAGCAGGTTCAGTAGTAATTTCTGACTCCTCTATGCCAGCTTCGACAATGACTAGTTCACTGTCATCCTCCTCACCACTTCCCTCCATAATTCTAAGTATTTCAGGAACTTTTCTTTTCCCTTGCCTCTCCTGGTGTCACCAGGACTCTGCCAGGATCCACTCCATGTCCCTATCATCATCATCAGATATGGTGCTTGGAGAAGATGGAGTAGTACCCTTCATTTTCCTTGCTTCTAGATCTGGAAGCCAATGATTCGAAAAGAGGAGGGTACTGCTCAGTAGAAAGCGCGACTTCTTCTGCTCCAACTTCAGAAAGATGCTGGCTGCAACTGCTGTCCACTTTGTTTCCAGAAACAATTGGGCACGACTTTGAGAAAGTTTCAAATCAAATTCAGCGTCGCTGCTCGTCGATATTGCCATGATTGTAGTGACTGCCTCTTTGCCAGACATGATCTTTGGTTTAGGTTGGGATGCTGTTGTTGATGTTGGGGTGCTGTTGTTGATGTGGGAGTGCTGCTCCCAGGTTCCTCCCCAGAGGCCAGTCTGGCAGGCACACAGCTCCCAAAAAAGGTGGTGGTCAGCTTACCAGTGGTGGAAAGCTGCTTCTTCTCACTGACCGCTTTCTTGGGAGCAATGACAGCCACCTGCACAAGCGTAAGAGATTGGAGGACTGATGTCACTGTATAGGCCTTGTGTTTAGCAGTACTGTGGGTGATGTATCTTCTTCTCTTTTGCACCCAAAAGCAAATAGGCAAGAAAAACATTTATTGAAACGTGGCATTGTTGCAGTTTGAATTAGTACAGACAAAGACATTATTAGTGTGGTTGGTTACTTAGGTAATAATCAACCACTTTAAAGCCAAACCACACCACCATACCATAACATGTATTTTTCAATCAGGATAACACAACATACAGTTATAGCTCTTTGCTTTATGTCCATCTACTCTAAAAGAGACATATGTGGCACTCAGGGAAGTGCACGGGTAAATGGAGTAATAATCTTTAAAAAAAGATGAAGGTTGTCCGTCCTCGATTTTCTTTATAATCGGGTGGGGCCGCAGACTTTGCCCCCGTTGGCCAGGATGGTTATCCAAGTATGATGGCAGACTGGTAGATGGTCAGGCTGATGGGGTAGATTGACCAGGGAAACTCTGCTCTGGCATGGGCCTGTTCTGAGCCAAGTATCTGCACTACCAGTGTTTCGAGAGTGGGAGCTCATAGGAGGATCAGTGCTAAAGTCCTTCAACCAACTACAAGATGAATATCAGCTCCACCATGCCAAATCTACAAGTATCTGCAACTCTGACATGCCCTGTCCCCCTATCTTCGGGGCCTGGAGGATTTACTGGAGTTCAGTCCACTAGAGGGTTAGTTGCTGTTGGGGAATCTGGGTTCCCACAAGATTCGACAAATATACCAGACACTAGTAACACATAGCCATACAACCCTGTCAGCACTAAGGGCAGCCTGGAGGAGTGACATCGATGACCTAAATGATGATGATTGGGCTGAGGACCAGGCGGCCGCTGCGGAACCGCAATAGTATCTCGCTACTGCCTGATCCAATTAAAATATTTACACATGGCCTACTATACTAGACACTGCCTATGGTGGATGGAAGCCATACCCTCCCCGTGTGCCTCCTGTCGATATGGACAAAGGGACCTTCATACACACGGTCTGGAGTTGTTCCACACTACAGTCATTCTGGCACGGAGTGACCTCTTGCTTGGTTCAGGTGTTGTCGTGGGAGATCACCCTAGAGCCCAAACTGGCCCTTCTTCACAGCACGGAGGGGATTGGAGGGAACCGGTACAAACAGCATCTTTTGTTCTTGAGGCTAACACTAGCTAAGTGAGACATTGTTCAGAACAGGAAGGTGCCATCTCTGCCGTCGGTGGGAGGGTGGAAGTCTGCTAAGGACAGAAGCATGGGGATGGAGATTTCAGTCTTTCAGGCAAGAGGGTGCCCCCAGAAGCATGGTGGAATCGTGAAGCGTTGGGCAAACTACAGAGGGTTTGTGCTGCCATCGTACAGTCTGATGAAGCCCTTATTTAGATATAGGTGCAGTCGTATGATACCGAGGGATAGTGGAGAATTTCTGGTTGCTAGATGTGCATCTTCATGGGTGTCCAGGAGGTGTGGGTTTTAGGAGGATAGTGTTTTCTTTGGGCTCGTTTTATGGGTTTTTGTTACATTAGAACCATTGAGGCCTGGTGTATCATTAGTAAAATATTAATGCAAGGGATTTCTAAGCCCTTGTGTATTTAAAACCTCGGTAAACTTTTTTTATTTTTTAAATGACGGTTGTGTGTGCCTATGGCAGGCAATGTGGTGTAGGGGGGAATGGAATAATCATTAAAAAAATAAATGATGCTAATATGTCTGCAGTGCACCCCGATCAGGGTGTCCAGATGGAAATGGAATTATACCCAAAATATCTGAATGCTGTTGCCCAACAGTGCGCCTCGGGTGGATCAATCAATCAAGCTTTACTTATGTAATGCGGCTCATGTAGGTGGGTCCTAGGTTGAGGAGGGTTTTGTAGGCTGGGTAAGAATCTTGAATTGGCATCTTTTCTGGATGGGGAGCAAGTGGAGGTCTCTCAGGTGCTTGGTGATGTGAGTCTTCTTGGGCAGGTTTAGGATCAGCTTGGCTGCAGCGTTCAGGATTGTCTGGAGTCATCTCATGAGTGCTGTGGTGCATAGTGTGTGTTGCCATAGTCCAGCCAGCTCGTGATGAGGACCTGCATCAGTTTTCCTGCACAGTTTTCCTGGTGCAGATGAGGAGCCACTTGGAGACTTTGTGGAGAGTGTGGAAGCAGGCTAAGGAGGCAGCACCTACTTTTCATGGAGATGAGGAAAAGTGTTCTTCTGATCGGCATCATTTGTACCGGGACTCCATTGCTTTTTCATTGCCATCTCGTGTCAAACACTTCCACACGACCCACCTGGTCGTTTCTGCTAATGCCTGTGGAAATTCTAACTGACACGACAAAAACCATCTTGCAGCCTGCACTTCTGCCCAGGAACTGTCACACACCCAACCCCCCCTGTTCTTTGCAGTTCACCAGAAAACCCCGAGACACTCACACCCTGTGTAAAGGATTTGTTTTCCATCTCCTGCTCCCAGCCTGATAAACATCCTTGACACCGTGATCAGGTTATCTGGACAATGGCCTGACTGCTGGGCCTTGATCAGGGTGCTTAAACAATGACCTGAAAGACCAGGCTTTGATGAAGGTGATTAAACAATGACCTGAAAGTCTGAGCCTTGATCAAGCTGAGTGAACAATGATTTCTGTACCAAGCCTTGACCAGGTCACCATCTACAAACATCGTCTGGATCTGGTTATATACTGCAAACACTGCCCTGATTGAACAATGAACTAACAGCAAAAAGACTGAGATGAAAAAGTATAAAAGGCTTGTAAGCTGCGGAGTAAAGCAGCAGCCTCCTCTGTCTTGTTTCTGACAAGCTTGGAACTCTGTTCCATAGCCCGGGCTATTTGAATAAATCTGGGTTCCTCCAGCAGACGAAGGCTCCTGTGTTTCCTTTTACTACGTATGAAGGGTATGGAAGGCTTGGAGAGTTCCCCCGCCGCCGAGACCCAGTAAGTGGGTTAATCCGGTTCTTCAAATGGCGCCTGAATAGGGACTCCATGAGCACGACGGTCAGGCCTGGTGGATGTGAGGAGGTGCACGGAGAGACTCCGATGGAGGTAACCTACCCAAGGGATTCTTGCAATCCGGTAAGCTGAACGACTCGCCCGCTGTTCCTCCCCACACGGTCTGGGCCACATGACCGCATTCTTGCTGGAATCCCCTAGCAAATAATTTCTGGAGCAGGACACAGCCCTACGTCTGCAGAAGAGAACTACCCCTGTAAGGTAAGGGTGGACTGATCACCCACCAAGTCTGTATAATTCTGTTATAAACTTTCGCAAAAGCCAAGCTGGTATTGACTTTTGCCAAAGCCAAGCAAGCAAGGTGAGTTTTTAAAACCCGCTGTCGTCTGTTCTGTATGATTCTGCTGTTCTTGACTTTTGCAAAAGCCCAGCCAGCGAGGTAAGTTTTTAAACCCGCTGTTGTCTGTTATCTGTTTACAAGTATGACGGTCAGTATTAAGTTTAAGAAATTATGGTGTTGTATGTTTGCGCAGGACTCCCAGCTGAAAGCGGCCTGTCCGCTTCCTCCAGAGGGTACCCCTGGTCACACCATGTATACTAAACATGGTCCTTCTGCTATAATGTTTTCCCCTTTTTGGACCAAATACACTAAGATCCTAGTCAAGTAATGTCCTTCACTGTGCCTCTATTTTTCATTATTGCATATGAGAACTTATTGAAATATGAGAGTCTGGGGTGCGAAGTATAAAAACACCTCTATTTTGTTTGATTTAAAGACTACATTGTTACTTCACGTATATTAAGAATGTAAGCTACATATTGGGTGCAGTCCTCAAATGACTTGCTTCTATGTTCATTAGTGGCATTCCTGTCAATCATCTCTTGGGGTTTCGGAGTTCGTGTTTAAAAACAATCAGTATTAAAAGCATCATCTGTAAGCATGGGCATAAAATCCGTTCCGCTCGCGGAATTTGTGGATTTTCGGCAAATTCGCAATCCGCGAATGCTCGCGAATTTGCCAAAAATTAGCAAATTCGCACGCAGCGGATTTTTTTGCTTGGTCGTGCTTGACAAATACAATATTGCGGCGCGCGGCGTTCACTTACCGTCATTCAGCGTTTGAAGAATTGTTTTTCTCCATGTTTGCGTGTGCTGCGCCATTTTTGATCTTGCTGCGTGATCCCGCGGGAGTTGTCGACCGTGATTACGTCATCGCGGCCCGCCACCTTGCACAGCGAGAGTTTGTCAACGCGAGTACATCATAAAGGCCCGTGATCACGCATCGCGGGAGTAAACAATTGTGAACACGTAGATGCGGCGGGCAGCAACAATCTCGCGCTCACGAAATTGCAAAATTTGCAATTCTACACAAGAAATCCACCAGTAGGCAGCATAAACCTTCTGAAAATGATGATTTTTATCAGAATAACTCCTCAGGTTGACATTTGCCTGCACTTTTTTTCGCAAGGAGTCCATTTTGGGGGGGGGTGGGAGGAAGGAAGTGCCCCACAGTCTCCAACTTCCTGTTCCTGTCCAGCAGGCTCCTCCCAGTGCTTTGTTCATGTCCTGGTCATTTTGATTTGGATCTTGACCTGGAAGGATTACTTTTTGTGGATGCTGCTGGATATTTGGATTTGAGGCCTTTTTGACTTTCTTTGGATCACTTTTGGATTAGAAATTTCACAAGTAAGTTTGTTTGGGGCATCACAGTTGCTGTAACTACAATTTTGGAACTTTTTCAGAACATTAAATAAAATATATTGTGGGTAGCCACAGTATCCAGGAGGACCAGGGTTAGTTATGGGTGCATGATACAACTGTTTTGTTGAATTTCAACATCATTTAGGGCATGGATGGTATTGGATGGTGGCGATTTGTGTGTGTTTTTCGATTTTTTGGCTATTGTTGGGGCCTTTGGCCAGGGGTACTCAGTGGTGCATGGACTGAGTCTTTCTGTGGCGTCTCTTTAATGTTAACATCATGGAGGGCATGGATGGCATTGGATTGTGGTGATTTTTGTGTGTTTTTCAAATTTTGGGCTGTTGTTGGGGCCTTTTGCCCAGGGGTACTCAGTGGTACATGGACTGAGTCTTTCTGTGGGGTCTCTTTAATGTAAACATCATGGAGGGCATGGATGGCATTGGATTGTGGTGATTTTTGTGTATTTTTCGATTTTTTGTCTGTTGTTGGGGCCTTTTGCCCAGGGGTACTCAGTGGTGCATGGACTGAGTCTTTCTGTGGGGTCTCTTTAATGTAAAGATCATGGAGGGCATGGATGGCATTGGATTGTGGTGATTTTTGTGTGTTTTTCGATTTTTTGGCTGTTGTTGGGGCCTTTTGCCCAGGGGTACTCAGTTTTGCATGGACTGGGTCTTTCTGTGGGGTCTCTTTAATATAAAGATCATGGAGGGCATGGATGGCATTGGAGTGTGGTGATTTTTGTGTGTTTTTTGATTTTTTGGGCTGCTGTTGGGGCGTTTTGCCCAGGGGTACTCAGTGGTGCATGGACTGAGTCTTTCTGTGGGGTCTCTTTAATGTAAACATCATGGAGGGCATGGATGGCATTGGGTTGTGGTGATTTTGGGTGTTTTTCGACTTTTTGGGGTGGAGTGGGGGCCTGTCCATGTGGGTGGGGGCCATTTTGAGGTCTGGTCCAGGCAGGGCCTGGCCATGTGGGTGGGGGTCTAGGGGCCATTTTGAAGCCAGGCAGTGTGCTTTTTTGTGCCATAGGCCTGCACCCAGTCTGCCATGCTTTCATCCATTTTGCCCAGGGGTACTCAGTGGTGCATGGACCGAGACTTTCTGTGGGGTGTCTTGAATTTCAACATGATTGAGGGCATGGATGGCATTGGATTGTGGTGATTTTTGTGTGTTTTTCGATGTTTTGGGGTGGGGTGGGGGCCTGTCCATGTGAGTGGGGGCCATTTTGATGCCTGGTCCAGGCAGGGCCTGGCCATGTGGGTTGGGGTCTAGGGGCTATTTTGAAGCCAGACAGTGTGCTTTGTTGTGCCATAGGCCTGCACCCAGTCTGCCATGCTTTAATCCATTATGCCCAGGGGTACTCAGTGGTGCATGGACCGAGTCTTTCTGTGGGGTGTCTTGAATTTCAACATGATTGATGGCATGGATGGCATTGGATTGTGGTGATTTTTGCGTGTTTTTCGATTTTTTGGCTGTTGTAGGGGCCTTTTGCCCAGGGGTACTCAGTGGTGCATGGACTGAGTCTTTCTGTGGGGTCTCTTTAATGTAAAGATCATGGAGGGCATGGATGGCATTGGATTGTGGTGATTTTTGTGTGTTTTTCGATTTTTTGGCTGTTGTTGGGGCCTTTTGCCCAGGGGTACTCAGTTTTGCATGGACTGGGTCTTTCTGTGGGGTCTCTTTAATGTAAAGATCATGGAGGGCATGGATGGCATTGGATTGTGGTGATTTTTGTGTGTTTTTCGATTTTTTGGCTGTTGTTGGGGCCTTTTGCCCAGGGGTACTCAGTGGTGCATGGACTGAGTCTTTCTGTGGGGTCTCTTTAATGTAAAGATCATGGAGGGCATGGATGGCATTGGATTGTGGTGATTTTTGTGTGTTTTTCGATTTTTTGGCTGTTGTTGGGGCCTTTTGCCCAGGGGTACTCAGTTTTGCATGGACTGGGTCTTTCTGTGGGGTCTCTTTAATGTAAAGATCATGGAGGGCATGGATGGCATTGGATTGTGGTGATTTTTGTGTGTTTTTCGATTTTTTGGCTGTTGTTGGGGCCTTTTGCCCAGGGGTACTCAGTTTTGCATGGACTGGGTCTTTCTGTGGGGTCTCTTTAATGTAAAGATCATGGAGGGCATGGATGGCATTGGATTGTGGTGATTTTTGTGTGTTTTTCGATTTTTTGGCTGTTGTTGGGGCCTTTTGCCCAGGGGTACTCAGTGGTGCATGGACTGAGTCTTTCTGTGGGGTCTCTTTAATGTAAACATCATGGAGGGCATGGATGGCATTGGATTGTGGTGATTTTTGTGTGTTTTTCGACTTTTTGGGGTGGAGTGGGGACCTGTCCATGTGGGTGGGGGCCATTTTGAGGCCTGGTCCAGGCAGGGCCTGGCCATGTGGGTGGGGGTCTAGGGGCCATTTTGAAGCCAGGCAGTGTGCTTTGTTGTGCCATAGGCCTGCACCCAGTCTGCCATGCTTTCATCCATTATGCCCAGGGGTACTCAGTGGTGCATGGAACGAGTCTTTCTGTGGGGTGTCTTGAATTTGAACATGATTGAGGGCATGGATGGCATTGGATTGTGGTGATTTTTGTGTGTTTTTCGATTTTTTGGCTGTTGTTGGGGCATTTTGCCCAGGGGTACTCAGTGGTGCATGGACCGAGTCTTTCTGTGGGGTGTCTTGAATTTCAACATGATTGAGGGCATGGATGGCATTGGATTGTGGTGATTTTTGTGTGTTTTTCGATGTTTTGGGGTGGGGTGGGGGCCTGTCCATGTGAGTGGGGGCCATTTTGATGCCTGGTCCAGGCAGGGCCTGGCCATGTGGGTTGGGGTCTAGGGGCTATTTTGAAGCCAGGCAGTGTGCTTTGTTGTGCCATAGGCCTGCACCCAGTCTGCCATGCTTTCATTCATTATGCCCAGGGGTACTCAGTGGTGCATGGAACGAGTCTTTCTGTGGGGTGTCTTGAATTTGAACATGATTGAGGGCATGGATGGCATTGGATTGTGGTGATTTTTTTGTGTTTTTCGATTTTTTGGCTGTTGTTGGGGCATTTTGCCCAGGGGTACTCAGTGGTGCATGGACTGAGTCTTTCTGTGGGGTCTCTTTAATGTAAACATCATGGAGGGCATGGATGGCATTGAATTGTGGTGATTTTTGTGTGTTTTTCCATTTTTTGGCTGTTGTTGGGGCCTTTTGCCCAGGGGTACTCAGTGTGTGGAAAATTAGTACGGTCTGGTAAACATTATCTGCGCCATCTTGCCTTTTTCCCCTGATGCCACACTTTTTGTCGTGCGCACCCGCCATTTTAGGTGCCTCGATCAGAACAACCCTTTTGCATGCCACTGGCCCCCAGCATAGCCCTCCTCCCTCACAAAGCCCGCACTCTGACAACCCCCGCTCGCACATGCCTTGGGTCATAAACCCCTCTTCAGCGCAGCTCTGCCTCAGAACCCCATCCTGTCCCCAGCGCGACACCTCCCTTCCTTCCTTTCATGGTCCCAGGCCCTCTTTGATAGAAATCCCCTTTTCCTGTGTGCCCGTTTGTCTTCCTCGTTCCCAGGCCGACACCTAGCTCTGCCGATACTGTTCCTTGCCCCTCCCCGTACAGTAGAAAGCTTCCCTCATCAAAGGACCCCCGAGTTGATCAAAGCCCTATGAGATCCGACCAAACCCCCACATTCCATGAATCGGCGGAATGTCCAGCTGCGCGGTAGTCATCACCTGTTGTGACCGGGGTGAGGACTTCAACTGTAAATGTGTGTGGGAACGGGCCTGAGGGGGAGATTCGGAGGATATCCTTCCGTACATCAAAGCATTGCCAAGAATGTGTTGTATGTAATAAAGCAATAAAACTGTGTATAAGAGGCCAGGCCTCAGAGAATGCGGTTAGAGCACCTCATGACGATACCTGCTGTCTGAACTGATGTGTTCTCCTCCGGAGAGAATAAACCTTGTTTCCTGCCTTCCCGTCTCCAGCGCCTGCCTCTTCATTGATTAATAATTCGTGGGTTAAAGAGGCGATACCGCCGGGCAAATATCGATTGTCCCTTGACCTTAGATTTAACAATTGGCGTCCCAAGCGTGGGGCCCATCAGCGACTCGTGGATCCAGTGGGAGAGGTCCTGACGACAGAGTGAACGACTGCAACGATCGGGAGAGCTCTTGCCCAATAGACCCTCGTCTGGCAGCCGATCATCCGAACTTCACTGGTTCCGAACAGACCTCTCCCGAGTGATCTACGGTCCTGACTGGGAACCATCAGGAGTGCTGCGAGGAATACAAAGAAAAGAGGACGATCGGGCGCTGGATTCGGAAGACAAGAAACTGTCCATACGGTCCGGGTAAGGTCGTGTAGACACGACGAAACACGAAATAATTGTTTAATTGTTCAGAAAATACTAGTATTACTCTTTGTTGACCTATTTGGAGATTCACTGTCTGCACACGAAGAAACAGTAGGCTCTTTCTCTTTGCAAACAGTGAAGGATAGGTAACGCAGCCGTCGCGCCTATCTTTCTCCCCCACTGAATCGATTATTTATTAACGGCCACTGATTAACTGTTTTTGACCCCGAGCTACTGTTTGCGGATTGTTTTCTGGAGATTCTCTGTCTACAAACAGGAAAGAACAGGTTCCCCTTTGCAGATAGTGAAAGGGTAGAGGACGCAGATCTTTTGCGAATCTACTTATTCTTCCCACTGGTCCTCTTTTTGTTCATTTGATATTGGTTCATGAGGTATTCACTGCCTGCAAACAACGTAGAATAGAAATATTCTGTCTAGTCTTTGCACACAGTGATAAGATAGGCAGTGCTGACTTTTGTCCCTCGTTGTGAGCTGTCATGTCTGTCTTCTCCCCACTGGTCGATAGCTGGTTCAGCCCAGACCGTTTATTAAAGGTGGATCATCTAGCTCCGCTGGAAGGCACCCCTAATAAAGACATGTTCATAAACTATGCATTAGTTACCATAGCCTATAGTAAACTGTGGCACAGGTATACCAAAGAAAGTCAAGAGAAACAGTGGCCACTGATAGGATCCTTCGATCTTGATAAAATAGAAACGTTAGAAATAGCCCTTCGTGATAATAAGACAACGCCTATTATGCTCGACTGCCTCGGTATGTGGCGCAAAGAAGCAATGCAACGAAAGAATAGAGACGAGGACAGAGCAGGTAAAGGAACATATCGACAGGACGACCCCAGGACACAACGTCCCGAAAGTAATCCCCCGACACTACGCACAGGACGGCCAGACTTAGGGCAAAACCAATGTGCTTTTTGTAGATATGCCGGGCACTGGAAAGCCCAATGCCCGACTCTACTGGACGTGAGTAGGAGCAGAGGACCGACAGGAATAACAGGCCGGCAGAAAGGGAAAAGGCGCGAGACAAAGATGAATCAGACTGACTTGGACAGGCCAGATAGAACCACCACGTTCGATTATGCCCGATGGCACAGATTTCGCCAAGCCGATTTCAGCGACATGTTCGAGTCCTCATAGATCAAACAACGATAAGACGGGAAAACCCAGTGTAGCTCTAAATTGACAGACGACAAACCCCGAAGAAACCAGAAAGAATAATGTACACACATGATCAAGCATCCTTACGTTTAGCCAAGTAGGGAAAAGTTTAGGGTATTTCGAGGTGAGGGTTACACAAGTATCCTTCGCCGAGAGGACTAGGGATATTGCCAATGTCTGAAAACCTACTACCTCCTTTCTTCCGCATCCTTATAGGCATATAACTAAAGCCTGCCCCATTGCTCTAACAAAAAGTATGCGCAGCATATAGAAATAAGATAATTATGGCCAATAACTGTTTTATGTTTGTCTTGGGTCTTTTTATATAATATTTGTACTGTCTCCCCGTCTGAGTTTGTGTGTACGTGATGCATGAATCTGCGTCATCCCTCTGCCTGTGTTACCGTGGTATTTAAACTTCTGTTAACAGAAGCTTTAGCGTGGAACAACCTGGAAAGAAAGGAATGGGAAAACGAAATCCGTAGGCCACTGATGAACTTGAACTTTTATTTAACATAACGAACAAGAAACAAATAACAGTACGTAATAATAACACCTATCAATGCCCTAACAACAGAAAACGTTTGAAACAAGAATGGTAAACTAGAAAATGAAAGTCAGCAGAACATTCGCCCCCCCCCATTCTGGAACCTTCCAAAGTAGGGCAGGGTTACGGCTACGCCCAGCCGGCAGCAACCCATATAAGGCGGGTCCTGCTGCCAACAGTCGGCCAGGAAATCGTAACATAGGGTGGAGCCGGAGGAGAGACAAGGGCCAGCGGGACCCAGCCAGGGGATCACCTTGACCACACCGAAGAGTTGTAGGGGGGGGAATGTCTATGTCCTCGACCCCCCTCTCTCTCTCCCCCAGTCCGGCCACGGTGGCACGTGAGAGTTGCAGATAGTCCCGCCACATGTCTTCCCGGTCCGGCCACCAATGGCCGGGGACTGGGGCCAACTGGATCCGGCTGCAGCCGATGAGCCAAGGAACCCGTTCATGGGGCCAGAGCAAGGGGCGTCCGGCCAACATCCACCGGAAGCCCGGCCCAGAGAAGGACGGGACACTTCTTTCTTTTCCCCTCCGTAATGGCCGCAGCAGCACGCCCGGCGCCACTTGAATAATGGCTGCGACAACTCTGGGGGGAGGGATGTCTTGTACATACCTCTGCGAAAATTAGTCCAGGTCGGGCTGGGAGGGAGAGGCGACGCAGACGAGCCTCTCCCACCTCCGCGGATAGGAGGTTTCCCAGCCCCCGGCCCAGCGCCGAACTCCTCCAGCCAGGCGGTGGTGCCAATACCTGCGTAGCACCGAACATACCATGGTGGCGCCCCAGTACTTGCGCAGCACCGAACATGCAACGGTGCCGATACTTGAGCAGCACCGAACATACAACGGTGCCGATACTTGCACAGCACCGAACATGCACCGCAGGTGGCCATACTTCCGCAGCACTGGACATGGGTTCACTCCAAAAGGTCTCCTCCACTCTTGCAGACTCGACGAAGGGCGGCTGCTGCAGGCCTCAAAATGGCGTCTGGGCCCCCTGGAAGGCGGGTCTCGGCCGCTAGAGTAACTTTGAACAACAACGTAACTCGGGCGCTTGCCCACCGGGGCACGAGCCCCCACCTCCGACAGCACCCACACAGCCTTGAAGATTCTACAAAAGTCCCAGGAGCCCTCGGCCCCTGCAGGCTTCCGGTGAGGAACAACTGCCTTGATCGCTAACGAAATAAGCATGACATAGCCACTCCTTCTGTTAGCATGAATTCTCGAACTGCCGAAAAGGACTCTGGTCCAACTGCCGGTTGTAGGAGACATTTTTTCCCTGACGCTACTTCCGGACTAACCCGGCCCCGCCCAAAATGGCGCCGGTATCAATAGGAACTCACGAACACCTCGTGGTGTTTTTTTAGCTAAAAAGACTTGATGTTCTGAAAATATATATGATCCTTTGTACACTTGACGAAAAAGAGGGAGGGTTCACTCGATGAACATGTAGAAGGGGCCCGTGAAAACTGTTTTTTTCAATGTACGATTCATTATGATATTATCATGTAACCTCGCTTATAACACACACCCATGGTATACCTATAGGAATTTGATTACAACTAGTCCAACTGTGTTTCCAATTATGAAATGAATGCCCCTTGGCCCCTCAACTATTCGATAGACGTTTTTAGTTCCCTGCAAATGAATGAATGAACCTTTTTAAACATGTTTTTAATCCTACAAGATAGCCCCCCCCCCCTCTACTGTACGCACTTTAGCCATTGCCATATCCGGCCAACCCCGATCACACTGTCCTATCAACATGCTGAACGATTGTGCAAATAAAGGTTTTCGAAACTATGAACGGGTATTGCATGCTTTATTTAAAACGTGGGATCGGCGGGAGAGTTTTTTTCTGTGCACCCTACTCTGCTCTCTCTTTAAGGTTAATAGAAGTGGTTGCCCAGCCCCGGATGGAGGATCGAATCTAAGACACGACACTCTGCCGTCAAATATGCGACTGACTCAGGGACTCGCGCATGGAGAAAGACCTCGATTTCTGGGGTTGGGTAAGGCGAAACGGTGTAAAAGATGGAATATAAAGGATGGGTAAAGTGAAACGATGTAAATGATAGAATATTATAAAGATACGACACTCAAAGGTACTAGGGAACAGAGTTGACCGAAGAGCTGATAAACCTTAGAACATCACAGCATTGGAAGAGATTTAAGGACCCCGATAGCTAAATACACCTACCAACTAGAAACCTCGCGCTAAGTGCTTCTGATTCTCTAACGTTTTCCTACTCACAGCCTATAAGGACACACTGCCCCCCCCCCCTCCCCCTTGGCTCCAGAAACCACAACCCCAGGGATTCTATCCCGAGGAGATAAGACGAGTATGAGGTAAGTAAAAGACCTTCGTACCCGTGCTTTTGATATGCTCGAATGTTGTCCCCCTCCCCTCCCCTCTTTTTCCCCCCCTGCAGGCCACATCGGAATCACGACCAAGGTATGGTGAAGATCTGAAGCCTCGCCATGTCTGATACACGAAGCGGACTAACACTGCCTGGTGGCACCTAAACACACCCACAAACTGCTCTTGTACCAAAAGAGCCAATAAATTGTATGACATGATGAAAGCGATCACCCTTAATCCGTGTTGCGTGAATGGACACCTGTCACGTATGTCTGAAACTATGAGATGATGTTTGTGTATGACTGACGCGTTGACTTAACTGGTTAAAGGACCGAGAATGCAAGAAATGCGACACAATGGTGCCCTTTTTACTCGATGCATGTCCCCTGTACCCGGCCTAATGCTCGTCCATCCCAAACTGCATGCTTTCAACATTCTAACACAGACCCGTAATGTCTTATGTTGTATAATGCGCTGAATAGCCTATCTTAATGCACGGCCACTCCCCATGTCGCACGTGTACTATTTAGCCTATTGTTGCACATCTCTCTCTCTCTCTCTCTCTCTCTCTCTCTCTCTCTCTCTCTCTCTCTCTCTCTCTCTCTCGCTCTTCCGAACGACTAGCACCTAAATTGGCAAACCGCCACCCCTAGTGCACCACCAATTGGCTCCAAATACCACAAGTATTTGCTCAAAATTTATCCTAAATAAAAATCACCCTGACGCCGTGTCACTACCTCTCCTTTCTGCTAAAAATTGATGAAACCGAGATTTGGCCATTAGGGAAAGGACAGGTAAGACGACTGAGGTTCCCTAATCTGACCCGAAATAAGGGAACTACATGTCAGCGGCTCCTGTGTTATAAAAAGGTGCCTCAGATAACGCGACCTTCCCCGTCCCGAATTGTCGCAATACCCAAACAGTAAAGGTGATCGAAACATCCTCATGTTCCCGGAACGCCCCCTGTTTCGTATCAGCTGCCCCAGACGAGGGTTATAAAACTGTCCCTCACCCCCGGTCGTAAGAGATGGGTCTATTTACGCCCTTACCACAGTTTTCTATGTCCCTAGTTGTTTCCCATAAGACCCCTGTCTTTTCTAATTAAGTAGTCAGGCCGTAAGAGGCTACGTAGGAACCAGAATGATGTTTTAAAAGTTAAAGATTAGACCAAAGCGAAGAAATCATTGCAATGAACCCTGTTGAAAGCGAAAATGTTTAGTTGAAAGGCAGGATGCATTGATAGAATGAAAAATGTTTAGCCTATGTTCGTCCCTCAGCAAGATACCTGTCAGACCATGGTGATAGCACACAGCACCCTTTTTAAATATAAAGCCCTGGAGAACGGTATAGCTTTGTAAGGCTCGTATTAAGAAGGTGGGTCTCCGTCAGAAGAACTGACGTAACTGTAATGCAATAAAAGGTGCCAGATCTCGTCCCACGTCCAACAAACACCAAAGAAATAGCTGTGAAGGAAAGTTATAGTAAATCCAGCAGGCCCATCATCAATCATTTATATGTTAGTTGCGAACCCTAATATAACGGACGTTTCCATTTTTTTGCCTGGAGCTGGGAGAGAAATAGACTTATGTGATTACCTTCCTCTGCCAATTCTCTAAAGACTGTCTTTTCAAACTCATTTAAGGGTACGACTGTCGGAGGAAAGAAGGACCGGATGTGGGAGCACGTGGCCTGACTACAGATCGTGGAACATCTGCGACATTGGCCAAGGCGAGACCGCGACAGAAAGGAGTTGCAGGACGAGGCACTGTTTCCGTCAAAGTGAGAGGAAAGGGCTGACCTGATGCCCCTGCTCAATGTTCAACGTGTGCCGAAAAGTCCCCGCTCTCTGAATTCGGTCATGAGCCCGCCTACCTGAAATTTCCGCCCCCCTGATCTGTTCCCGATTTGGCCCAGCTCCATCCCCCCTTTTTTCTCCGACCTACCCTATGGACTACACACTCTTCTTCCATCTGAACCTTTTTTTGACAATCAACTCAAAGGACACAGGGCGAAAAGGACCTTTTTGACCAGAAACGCGAGGAAAAGGTCGTGCCCCTGCAAAGCGGGACCTAGAATAGAGCTGGACCCGTAGCTCCACCGCCGGTGCTCCACAGCGCCAACAAAAGACGACAAAGAATGCTGAGAACTCATTAACTTCGAACATTGACACCCTCAATTATCGTTTCTACTACGTCTCATTTCTCCCCCAGCCACCATTGTATTAATTATGCTCCAACCAAACATGAACAGAACTCACATATGTAATGACCTATCAATTTACATTCCGAACGACTATAAGTAGCTATGAAATGTACCCAATGCTCTCACTACAGAATCATCTTTGTCTGTTATTGCATTACTATGGCTTTCCTGCAAACAAGTTTTTTTATCGATAGACCCGCCTCCTAAGATGAAAGATTTTAAAATGTAATGTTTATAACTCCTTCACCTGGGTACCTACTTCTTTTCCTATGACCACCACAGTCGACATGAATTGGAAATAGGCCAGCAAGATGTCTTGGATATGTTAAAGGGAGGACTGTGGAAAATTAGTACGGTCTGGTAAACATTATCTGCGCCATCTTGCCTTTTTCCCCTGATGCCACACTTTTTGTCGTGCGCACCCGCCATTTTAGGTGCCTCGATCAGAACAACCCTTTTGCATGCCACTGGCCCCCAGCATAGCCCTCCTCCCTCACAAAGCCCGCACTCTGACAACCCCCGCTCGCACATGCCTTGGGTCATAAACCCCTCTTCAGCGCAGCTCTGCCTCAGAACCCCATCCTGTCCCCAGCGCGACACCTCCCTTCCTTCCTTTCATGGTCCCAGGCCCTCTTTGATACAAATCCCCTTTTCCTGTGTGCCCGTTTGTCTTCCTCGTTCCCAGGCCGACACCTAGCTCTGCCGATACTGTTCCTTGCCCCTCCCCGTACAGTAGAAAGCTTCCCTCATCAAAGGACCCCCGAGTTGATCAAAGCCCTCACCCTATGAGATCCGACCAAACCCCCACATTCCATGAATCGGCGGAATGTCCAGCTGCGCGGTAGTCATCACCTGTTGTGACCGGGGTGAGGACTTCAACTGTAAATGTGTGTGGGAACGGGCCTGAGGGGGAGATTCGGAGGATATCCTTCCGTACATCAAAGCATTGCCAAGAATGTGTTGTATGTAATAAAGCAATAAAACTGTGTATAAGAGGCCAGGCCTCAGAGAATGCGGTTAGAGCACCTCATGACGATACCTGCTGTCTGAACTGATGTGTTCTCCTCCGGGGAGAATAAACCTTGTTTCCTGCCTTCCCGTCTCCAGCGCCTGCCTCTTCATTGATTAATAATTCGTGGGTTAAAGAGGCGATACCGCCGGGCAAATATCGATTGTCCCTTGACCTTAGATTTAACAAGTGGTGCATGGACTGAGTCTTTCTGTGGGGTCTCTTTAATGTAAACATCATGGAGGGCATGGATGGCATTGGATTGTGGTGATTTTTGTGTGTTTTTTGACTTTTCGGGGTGGGGTGGGGGCCTGTCCATGTGGGTGGGGGCCATTTTGAGGCCTGGTCCAGGCAGGGCCTGGCCATGTGGGTGGGGGTCTAGGGGCCATTTTGAAGCCAGGCAGTGTGCTTTGTTGTGCCATAGGCCTGCACCCAGTCTGCCATGCTTTAATCCATTATGCCCAGAGGTACTCAGTGGTGCATGGACCGAGTCTTTCTGTGGGGTGTCTTGAATTTCAACATGATTGAGGGCATGGATGGCATTGGATTGTGGTGATTTTTGTGTGTTTTTCGATTTTTTGGCTGTTGTTGGGGCCTTTTGCCCAGGGGTACTCAGTGGTGCATGGACTGAGTCTTTCTGTGGGGTCTCTTTAATGTAAAGATCATGGAGGGCATGGATGGCATTGGATTGTGGTGATTTTTGTGTGTTTTTCGATTTTTTGGCTGTTGTTGGGGCCTTTTGCCCAGGGGTACTCAGTTTTGCATGGACTGGGTCTTTCTGTGGGGTCTCTTTAATATAAAGATCATGGAGGGCATGGATGGCATTGGAGTGTGGTGATTTTTGTGTGTTTTTCGATTTTTTGGGCTGCTGTTGGGGCGTTTTGCCCCGGGGTACTCAGTGGTGCATGGACTGAGTCTTTCTGTGGGGTCTCTTTAATGTAAACATCATGGAGGGCATGGATGGCATTGGGTTGTGGTGATTTTGGGTGTTTTTCGACTTTTTGGGGTGGAGTGGGGGCCTGTCCATGTGGGTGGGGGCCATTTTGAGGCCTGGTCCAGGCAGGGCATGGCCATGTGGGTGGGGGTCTAGGGGCCATTTTGAAGCCAGGCAGTGTGCTTTTTTGTGCCATAGGCCTGCACCCAGTCTGCCATGCTTTCATCCATTTTGCCCAGGGGTACTCAGTGGTGCATGGACCGAGTCTTTCTGTGGGGTGTCTTGAATTTCAACATGATTGAGGGCATGGATGGCATTGGATTGCGGTGATTTTTGTGTGTTTTTCGATGTTTTGGGGTGGGGTGGGGGCGTGTCCATGTGAGTGGGGGCCATTTTGATGCCTGGTCCAGGCAGGGCCTGGCCATGTGGGTTGGGGTCTAGGGGCTATTTTGAAGCCAGACAGTGTGCTTTGTTGTGCCATAGGCCTGCACCCAGTCTGCCATGCTTTAATCCATTATGCCCAGGGGTACTCAGTGGTGCATGGACCGAGTCTTTCTGTGGGGTGTCTTGAATTTCAACATGATTGAGGGCATGGATGGCATTGGATTGTGCTGATTTTTGTGTGTTTTTCGATTTTTTGGCTGTTGTTGGGGCCTTTTGCCCAGGGGTACTCAGTGGTGCATGGACTGAGTCTTTCTCTGGGGTCTCTTTAATGTAAAGATCATGGAGGGCATGGATGGCATTGAATTGTGGTGATTTTTGTGTGTTTTTTGATTTTTTGGCTGTTGTTGGGGCCTTTTGCCCAGGGGTACTCAGTTTTGCATGGACTGGGTCTTTCTGTGGGGTCTCTTTAATGTAACGATCATGGAGGGCATGGATGGCATTGGATTGTGGTGATTTTTGTGTGTTTTTCGATTTTTTGGCTGTTGTTGGGGCCTTTTGCCCAGGGGTACTCAGTGGTGCATGGACTGAGTCTTTCTGTGGGGTCTCTTTAATGTAAACATCATGGAGGGCATGGATGGCATTGGATTGTGGTGATTTTTGTGTGTTTTTCGACTTTTTGGGGTGGAGTGGGGACCTGTCCATGTGGGTGGGGGCCATTTTGAGGCCTGGTCCAGGCAGGGCTTGGCCATGTGGGTGGGGGTCTAGGGGGCATTTTGAATCCAGGCAGTGTGCTTTGTTGTGCCATAGGCCTGCACCCAGTCTGCCATGCTTTCATCCATTATGCCCAGGGGTACTCAGTGGTGCATGGACCGAGTCTTTCTGTGGGGTGTCTTGAATTTCAACATGATTGAGGGCATGGATGGCATTGGATTGTGGTGATTTTTGTGTGTTTTTCGATGTTTTGGGGTGGGGTGGGGGCCTGTCCATGTGAGTGGGGGCCATTTTGATGCCTGGTCCAGGCAGGGCCTGGCCATGTGGGTTGGGGTCTAGGGGCTATTTTGAAGCCAGGCAGTGTGCTTTGTTGTGCCATAGGCCTGCACCCAGTCTGCCATGCTTTCATTCATTATGCCCAGGGGTACTCAGTGGTGCATGGAACGAGTCTTTCTGTGGGGTGTCTTGAATTTGAACATGATTGAGGGCATGGATGGCATTGGATTGTGGTGATTTGTGTGTGTTTTTCGATGTTTTGGCTGTTGTTGGGGCATTTTGCCCAGGGGTACTCAGTGGTGCATGGACTGAGTCTTTCTGTGGGGTCTCTTTAATGTAAACATCATGGAGGGCATGGATGGCATTGAATTGTGGTGATTTTTGTGTGTTTTTCCATTTTTTGGCTGTTGTTGGGGCCTTTTGCCCAGGGGTACTCAGTGGTGCATGGACTGAGTCTTTCTGTGGGGTCTCTTTAATGTAAACATCATGGAGGGCATGGATGGCATTGGATTGTGGTGATTTTTGTTTGTTTTTCGACTTTTTGAGGTGGGTTGGGGGTCTGTCCATGTGGGTGGGGGCCATTTTGAGGCCTGGTCCAGGCAGGGCCTGGCCATGTGGGTGGGGGTCTAGGGGCCATTTTGAAGCCAGGCAGTGTGCTTTGTTGTTATGGTTAAAGCGGATCACTAGCACTTCTTTTGTTGTTTAACTTTTTTACTCTACGGTTACTTTATTTAACAAATTCTTCTGTCTTTGGCGTGCTCTAGTGTGTCAGAGGGCTGCCTGTCCCTGGGATAATACAATCTGTGAATTGAGGTGCGAGACCTGCTGTCGCGACCTGACCCTGTGCACAGCTCTAATTGTAACTTAATTCCTTCTGTTCACAGTTACAATACAATTCATCATATTTAAACACAATTTATTCATGATTATCTTCTCTGATAGTTTTATTTTTCTGTTTACATTATTCTCAGATTTGATATTTGTCAAAATCCCGAATTATACATTCATTCTGTAAATTATGACTTAACAATTTCTACATAGTATCACTTTAACATAAACTTTTGATACGTTGTATATATTCTGAATCCATCGGAAGGTATGTTGTTGAAATGATGGCCCGATGCATTTCGGGACCTTGAGTCCCTTCTTCGGGGGCCACTGTAATTAAAGACATTGAGTGTTGTAGATTACAATCTATACAAAAACATTTTTTCATTTGTATAAAGTGTTTCGAGTCTGATTCGGTAGACAAAACATAGCATTTATCATTAATCATTGTCATGCATTTCGTTATGACATGTATAGAGTTGAGAGAGGAGTGCAAATGTTGAAGCGATGTACCACAATATAAAGAAACTGAAATCTTTGGTGTTCTAGTGCAACTTATTATTCCCAATGAAAGCTGGTGTCGAACTTGAGTCATGCAACCAAGTGACGGTACTATATCGTAGTGGCTGAAGAATAATACGACAAACGGTTGAATTCTAAATTTAAATCATGCATTAAGTTTGTGCTTGCTGTGTAACCTCATGCATCGTTTAGAATGGCTTTCTAACCTGTTGTACACTCAACACCACAGATAGCGGTATGATGAATAAACGGGTCACTTTTAATCTAAAGAAACAAATGCCACAGCATCAATGATACAATGATGCAAACGTTAGTGTTATGTACGTAAAAACACCACCCAAATAGATCTACCTTCGTTATGAAGTTTGACGTGTTAGACGCTCCTGCAATATGAACGCAAACAATGAGATCCTTACTGGTGAATTTTTACAATTCAATTCTTCGTAACGCTAGTGATTTTACAGGCTTACCTATGCTGTTCTACGAACGACTAGATGAACCGATCAGCCTCTGCTCCGCTGTTACTCGTAATCAACAGTTACCGTCCTAAAATAACCGCGTTAACCCGCGAGTCGCTAGATACTGAAAACAGACTCGAAACAAAAACTAAACGTTAAGGTGCTGTAACCGTGGCGGCCATATTAGTGCGTTAGTTTAGAGTGAAAAGGCATGAAAGTGAAGGAGACTCAGATAGTGTAAAGAATTCTACTGCAAGACATAGGCAATAATGGTACTTCTTATTATATTCGTGCACTTCTACTATACGAAAGGATAACATAGAAACATGGGCTAGATACAACATCTATTTACATGTTACTAAGCTGCATGGTTATATATTCAGTGTTCTGATATTGAATACATTCATATATTTTTTTTCTGAATAGACATCTCAAATAACTCCATAATTATGTTTTAACTCTTACATCAATGGTCCTGTCATAACACCCTAAGGTTATAGAAAGCAACTCAGATCTATTTTATCATTGAGACCCAAGGGTTCCATTGTTTGACATTTTTTGATAAGTAGTACTTCACGCAGTGATAAGTGTTGGCTATGATTTCTCCCCTCTTTGGTTGTGATTTTTTCAATCACCATGTATCGGACTTGAGCTATGTTGTGATTGTGCTTGAGCCAATGTACTACTAGATTAGAATTAGTGTTTTTGTTTCGTATCATGCTTTTATGTTCCCCTATTCTTATTTTTACTTTTCTCTCCGTTTTCCCTATGTAGAGAAGTCCACAAGGACATTTAATGCTGTAGATTACAAAATTTGAGTTACAATCAGCTGTGAATCGTAATGTTGTTTTTTCTCCTGTTCTTGGATGTGTGATGTAATCTTGCTGCATAACATTATTGCAGTGGGCGCAATTGTTGCATATACTCATGCCTTTGTGTTGTGTGTTCTCAACTTTTTTCAGTGCATTGATTATCTCCATTAAATAAAGGCCTCTAGTGTACGCAAATATCGGGCATTCCTTGAAGATTCCTTTAAAGTCACTTTCCTTTTGAAGCAGTTCCCATCGTTTCAAAATTATTTTCTTTATGCTTGTTGATCTTGTGGAGTATTTAGATACAGAAACGTTGCGGCTGCTGGACGATTGTTTGGGTTTGGGTACCAGTAAATCTTTCCTCTCGATAGCTGTTGCTCTTTCTTCTGCTTTGTCAATACATTCTTGCGGGTAGCCTCTATTGAGAAATTTTCTTTTTAGGTGTTTGAGGTCTTGGTGGTACGTTTCTATGGTTGATGAAATTCTTTTCGTACGGAGCATTTGTGCTTTGTTGTGCCATAGGCCTGCACCCAGTCGGCCATGCTTTCATCCATTATGCGCAGGGGTACTCTGTCAGTGGTGCATTTTATTGGTCTTTCCATTTTGGGGGGTGGGTATAATAAAAATGCTTACTTGCAAACTATTACTTGAAGCACTACATATGCAACATTTATTTAACTGATGTTCCTCTGGCTTCGTTTGCTTTTAGGTGCAGAAAGACGAATCATCAGCCTCATCATTCCTCATCAGTGCCAGGAAGAAGTCCTGCTGCGGTGTGTGCAGCACAACGTCATGTGTGGCCACAGACAACTCTGCAACTTGTGCAACTGCGGCCTGCTGTTCTGACATCTGAAGAAGATGGCCTCAAAAAAAGTTGCCCGGATGCTCCTCGAGCAAGAAAATTGCCACTAAGGAGCAGAAGAAGCAAGTGGCGCCACTTACCAAGGAGACTGGAGTGCCGACCGCCACATTTTTTGGGAATAAAAAAAGTACGCCTGCAGCAGCGGCGGGGTCTGCTGGGGACCAAGCTGGGAGGAGCACCTCCGCTCCATTGGGCTCAGTGCCACCACCACCACGCCAACTTAGGTCCAAGCCCTTGAGTGCTGCAGAGGCAGCCAGTATAATTGTTCAATTACCATCGACCAGTGATGTTGGCTCATCGCAAGAAAGCAGCAGCATCCCTCAATCAACACAGGTTGTTGTAACTCATCTGACGAGTGTTCAACAACCACAGCCGCAACAACAACCACATGTGCAAGTACAAGCCCAAGTACATGTGGAAGGAGAGGCGGCGCAAGGAGAGGCGCTAGCAGAGGTGCATGGAGCGGCACAAGTGCCCACAATAGTTGTTCCTCCCGAAGTAGGGGCACATCAGGAAATCGACATTCAAGCCGAGGTATCATCTGAGGAAGCCACTCCTCCTGATGATTCATTGTCTTCCAGATCCCCAGCAAGGCAGTGCTGTCTGAGAGTGAGGCACACCATGATCTGACAAAGGTAGCTAAGCGTAAAAGGAAGGTCCCCGAAAGTCTCATAGTTATGGAGTGTGATAATGACGCTGAACAAGAAGTATTTGCAAGAAAATAGGCCAGCAAGGGGTTTTATTTCAGTGTTATGAATTTAGCCACCATGGGAAATAAATCAATCAGTTACCCACACTAATATCAATAAGTGGCTGAGTTTGAATTATTAAAACAATGTTATTACCACACTAATAACATAAATAAACACAAGAACCAGGGTTATAGTCAAAGAATTATTATTTTCTTTATAATGAATAAAAAGAGGGTACTGAAAAATGCAATTGGGATAAATGAGGAGCGTCCTACATACTCCTACATTAAATCTCCAAACTAAGTCAATACTGCAAAACAATGATAATATAATGATTCCAAATCAACAGAATAAGTGAAAATCAATATAACAAATAAAATCAAGCAGAATTAGACTTTGTAGTCGACGTTTCGGTCTTTAGCAGTAATTTCATAAGACCATCATCAGGACTTCGTTATTTTTGCATTTGGGATGGTGACCCTAAAGAAAAATGTAGAGTACACCGCCTAGCGGTCAGTAAAGCTGATCGGAGTCTATCAATAAAAAACAGTCGGATCCAGGCCTTCCAAATTCAATATGGGTCCTTGGGCAAATATTTGTTAAGCTCCAAGTGTAGACTGGGAATTCAATTCCAAACAGTGTATTTAATTTGACACGATTTGAAGGGTTTTATTTGGAAACACGATGCGGCTTGCGTATACAGCGTCAGGGCAACAGCAGTATCCAAAACAGCTGTTTTGAATACTGCTGTTGCCCTGACGCTGTATTTGCCCAAGGACCTATATTGATTTTGGAAGGCCTGGATCCGACTGTTTTTTATTGATATACTCCGATCAGCTTTACTGACCGCTAGGCGGTGTACTCTACATTTTTCTTTAGGGTCACCATCCCAAATGCAAAAATAACGAAGTCCTGATGATGGTCTTATGAAATTACTGCTAAAGACCGAAACGTCGACTACAAAGTTTAATTCTGCTTGATTTTATTTGTTATATTGATTTTCACTTATTCTGTTGATTTGGAATCATTATATTATCATTGTTTTGCAGTATTGACTTAGTTTGGAGATTTAATGTAGGAGTATGTAGGACGCTCCTCATTTATCCCAATTGCATTTTTCAGTACCCTTTTTTTATTCATTATAAAGAAAATAATAATTCTTTGACTATAACCCTGGTTCTTGTGTTTATTTATGTTATTAGTGTGGTAATAACATTGTTTTAATAATTCAAACTCAGCCACTTATTGATATTAGTGTGGGTAACTGATTGATTTATTTCCCATGGTGGCTAAATTCATAACACTGAAATAAAACCCCTTGCTGGCCTATTTTCTTGCAAATATTATATGCCCAAGCCCGCAAGGGTTTATTGGGTTGCTCACCTGTTCTAATCATATTGCAGAACAAGAAGTGGCGTATACTCCTGCTGATGAAGACTCTCACGATGACGATGCAGTCATCATAGACGTCACTCCAGCCTCAGCGGGCATGCAGCAAACAGACATTTTTACCCTATCCCGAAATGCTGCTGAGCGTGATGTTGGCAACGTGTCAATGGGACCACCACCAATGCAGTTAACTAGTACACCACCGCCTACAGCTTCCATATTTTCTCACCAGAAGGGACCTCCATCCACCTCTACCTCCATTTCCTCAATTAGTGGTGCTGTAAGTGCACAACGTAGTAAATTTCGGCAACACACATCCTCCACTTCATCTGGCATTAGCATTCCCAGTATCGCCTCCTCTGCCCCCCACAGACATTTGAAGACCGCAGTTTGGGACTTCTTTAGTGTTAGCCCAACAAGGGAAAACATAGCCATTTGTAAGGTTCGAGTTAGTCGTGGTAAGCTTGGTACCAACTATGGTACCGGAGGCCAGAGAGGTCATCTTGAAAGACAGCACACTGTCAAATGGCATGCGCACCTAAGGGAGATCAAGGCAGCCCGAATTGCAAGTCAACAAATTGTATCCGTTGATGTTTCATCTGATGATGACGAGGAGGAAGAAGCGTCAAACATTTCTTCAGTTACACCCAGTACCCCTGTCAGCAGCACACCCCCTGCAAGATATATGAGCCACACTAAGAGTGTGGGAGAGAGTGAGACACCAGTGCGAAAAAGTTCATAATCATCACTGAGCGTAACTGGGTCGAAAAAGTCATCATCATCCCGTAAAATGGTCCAGCCCACCATTAGAAGCATGTTGTTTTCAGATGCGCCATTTGAACGCAACCACCCAACGGCGCGTCTGTATAACACTAAGCTGGCTAAAATGCTAGCGCTGGATCGTCTCCCTTTTTCTTTTGTGGAAGGGGTGGGCTTTCTTGAAATGGTGGCAACGCTCTGCCCTAAATGGAAGGTTCCTAGCCAGTTCTATTTTGCCAGAGTTGCGGTTCCAGCACTACATGAAGATGTGCTGGAGGTGATTGGGGAAGCTTTGCAGAAGAGTGCTGTTCACACTATACATCTGACAACAGACATGTGGATCAGTTGCCAAGCCCTTGATTACATGTGCATCACTGCACACTGGGTCTCTTTTTCAGGGGTTAAAGCAAAGCTAAACGCAGGTGTTGACACGGACAAAGTTTATAAAGCTGCTCGGAAACATGCAACAGTAGCCATGTTTACCATGGAGAAAACTCATACAGCAGAAAACATTTTGCATGAGTTTAACACAAAGGTCTTTCAATGGCTGTTCCCAAGAAAACGCATGATTGGTTATGTTTTCACGGATAATGGCGCCAATGTAGTTAAGGCCATGGATAAGGGTAACTATTTCAGAGTGCCGTGTTTGGCGCACTGTATAAACCTGGTTGTTAAAAAATTCTTGCATGAAGAAAGTCCAGTAAGAGTTACTGATCACCTGCCGAAGAATGTGCACACATTTCAACCATTCTTTTAAGGCCCCGAAGCAGCTGAGGTGCTTGCAACATGAATGTAAAGTGCCAGTGAAAGCACTCATCCAGAACGTGGTAACACGTTGGAACTCAACCTTCTTCATGCTTGAGCGTCTGTATGAGCAGTATGCGGTAGTCGATCAGAATTTCTTTAAACTGGGTACACCTATGATAGACCTGAGGATACAGGTGGAGCAATGGGAGCTAGTTAAAAGCCTGACAGACATGCTTCGCACTTTTGAGGTCTTCACGCGTGCAGAAAGCAGGGAGGACTGTAGTTTGGGAAAAGCTCTCCCATTGTTGCGCATGCTAGAGGACAAACTGAAGGCGGTGTCTTCTACGTTTCAAAAAGATGGAAAGCAAGAAGCATTTGAGTTGGCGGAGAAGTTATTACAGCGCCTAATTCGCGATGAACGTCTTGAAAAGATCCACACAGAACAGCATTACATTTCTGCTACTATTGTGGATCCACGGTACAAAAAGGCAGTGGTAGGCAGAGTATTCTTTCTTTTTGATGACACAGATGTTACAAAGTAGAAACATTGTCTAGCTGTGTCAGCCACTCGGTTTGAAAGAGAACGGCAGGAAATTGAAGGAAAAGGCAGTACATCAGCATCAGCAGGCCATCCGGAGTCAAAAAAATCCACTACTGCATCTGTGGCTGTGGCAGAAGTGAGCGATTTTCCCTCTCAGCCGTTAACGACACCAGCAACCGTATCATCTGCACCAGACACAACAGTAATATTGTGTGAAGAAGAGGATTGGCTAACTCAGCTTGGGTTTGCTTCTCAAAAAGTCCCAGAAAAAAGTAAGCAAAGTGGAGGAACCCTGGAGAACCTTGAGTCAATGGTGCAGGCCTATCTGAATGACTCAACAGAGGTCTATGTTCATCATGACCCATTGGCGTATTGGCATGGGAAAAGAGATGTGTGGCAGAGATCACCAACCTGGCTATAAATTACTTGTCTTGCCCACTCGCAAGTGTGTCTTCTGAACGTGTTTTCAGTGCTGTTGGTGGCATTGTAACTTCCAAAAGGACCCACCTCTCGCCCAAAAATGTGGAGAGGTTAACAATGATCAAGATGAATCAGCACTTCATACCACCATATTACAAAATACAAGAATGCACGCAGGAAGAAGACGAGGAGGACACCAACTTCGATGAGGGAAGTTCTTCTCTGTTAACTGACCTACTCCCGTCTGAATTCGCAGAGTTTGAGGACGAGCTCTTCTTCCCTGACACCGAGCCCTGAAAATGAGTCAATGAATCACTAACTTTCTTTTTCGTCCTTATTCACTTTTATTCCTGTGTGTCTGTCTTTCTTTGTTTTGCTAAATCTATGTAAAAAAAACTTTAATCACCTAATCACAAAAACAAGCCCATTAGCAGAACTGTCTTCACTTATTTGCTTATTGATTTGAAGGTGCCGCAGTCTGCATTCCTCAGGTTCACAAGTTCACAAGAACATGCTCCTCTATCCTCCTCCTCCAGACTCCTATTTCCCTAAAAAAAGATGGCTGGATTACGCCCAATGAAGAAAGACTCTGCACTTGTGGGGGTGTTCTACTTCTTTGCGGGTGAGTTGATGGGTCTGGGGCATTGCTGTGAAGGTCTAATACCAGATAAAAGTGGGTTGGAGAAAATCGGAGGTGAAAAAGTAAATTGCGTTTTTGTTCACTTGCCTGTCTTTGGGGTGCTGTTTGGGGGGCTTCCAGGTGTTTGGGGTGGGTTTTGGGGTCTGGGAGCACTGCTGCCACAGTATAATGTTGATTGCATTTGTTTTTCAGAAAATCTGTGGTGGAAAAGGGGAGTTAGGGCCTAGCTGCAGAGCTCATTTGGACTGCATTCCAGGTAGGCCCAAAGTTTCCTAAGTGTGGCTTTTCCCGGTTTTGCTTTTCGGCTTTTTGGGGGGGTGAAACTTGTTTTTGCCCGGGTTCACGGGTCTGGGGGCCTTGCTTGGAAGGTGTAATACCGGCTAAAAGTGGTTTGGAGAAAATTGGAGCAGAAAAAGGTTTTGCGCTTTTGATCACTTGACTGTCTTTGGGGTGCTGTTTGGGGGGCTTTTAGTTTGTTGGGGGTGGGTTTTGGGGTCTGTGAGCACTGCTGGCACATTCTAATGTTGATTGCATTTGTTTTACAGGAAATCCATTGTGGAAAATGGGAGTTGGGGCCTAGCTGCAGAGCTCATTTGGACTGAATTCCAGGTAGGCCCAAAGTTTTCTAAGTGTAGCTTTTCCCGGGTTTTGCCTTTTGGCTTGTTGGGGGTGTTAAACTTGTTTTCGCCCGGGTTGACAGTTCTGGGGCCATTGCTGGGAAGTTCTAATACCCGAAAGAAAGTGTTTTGGAGACAATCCCTGTGGAAAAAGTTTTTGCATTTTCTGAGATTTCGCTCACTCTACCGTTTTCGGGGGGCTGTTTGTGGGGGTTCCTGGTGTTTGTGGGGGGGTTTGCGAGTCTTGGAGCAATGCTGGGTATGGATACTTTTGCTTGCTTGCAACTGGTTTGAATACAATCCATGGTGGGTAAGGGGGGATTTGGGCCTACTTTACTTTCAAAGTACGTTTTCTCACCATTTTCTACTAGGCCTCTGACAGGTAGCAGTATCGCATGTTTTTTTAGATCTGATTGGGGGTCTTCTACATTTTTGCGACTGGGTTTAGTAAGGGTTTGGGAGCACTGCTGGGAAGGTCTAATTTTGTTCTAAAACACAGTTTACAGTACACCTAGCTTGAGGGGAAAGATCCGCTAAATTAATTTGCCCATACTTAAAACTTATTTATCCTTCAAAGGGAGACTCAGACAGAGTACGCACTTTCAAAAATATTGTACTGTCTATTAGGAAACTCAAAGTGTGACTTTTTTGCACTACACAGCGTACATACCTTAAATTTATTTGTCAGTGGTGTTCTAATATGACTTCCTGTTTTTCCATCAATAATTACAGGCCGGGTTTCAACTTATGCGATGGGAAAAAAAGGATGAAGTCAGGCTTCACATTAGCGAGCCGCAATTCGGCATCCGCCAGGCAGGCAGTGGACAGGGTGTCTTCTGGTCACCAACATTGATGGACGGAGCGTCAGATGGAATGGAGGAGGCCCGCTAATAAGAGGAATGGTTGGATGCATGCAACTTCCCAAATTCAACAGGACAACTACAACAACATACAGATACAGTATCCGTTCTTTTCTAATTATCTTTTTAAGTAATGTTATTGCTGTGGACTTCTATGAGTGTGACTCTGCATTTCTTTGATCTCCAATTCTAAATTCATCCCTACAGCCATTGTATAGGTTTTACTTCTGCTATTTTTCAAACCTAATTTAATGTACAAAGTGTTTCTCTGAGTGCAGAGATAGGCAAGTGAAAACGCATAATTACTGCAGCCCTGTACTGTCGCATTCTTTCATTCATGGTTGTCGAAAGTACTACTTACTTTTCAGTAACCATGCATGCAGCAGTGCATGCACTTCCTTTATGTCACTTAAAAGATTTATGGATAGCTTTGTACCCAAAGATTTGTTTATCTTCAATTATTGTTTGTCCATGCTGTGCTATTTTTTTCTTCTCTCAACAAAACTTTCCCAAAAAACCCCATTCCCATCCATTTTCCTAACCCTAACCCTCTTCCCCCGGGCTGTTTGGTTTTGATTGATGTGTGACTAAATGATAGCAATAATTCCACACACTTGCTGGGGAGGATAAGGTCACAGCAACAGGCTGGTAAAGGAATCCAAGGATATATTCTTACTCAGCTTGACACAGACCCATGACTATTGGCAAATGAAAGCAGATTTTCATGTGCGCCATCAACTTGATTGATCATAAAGAACATCCTCCTCCTAGACGTGGCAAATGATTACGCTGCTGTGTCCTTCACCTTCAGTACTATTTCTTATAGTAGTAGCCAATGTCAAAGAAATTCAACGCAAGTAGTAGTTATACTTTCAATACTTTACTATTTGTTAGGCTACATTGTGGCACTGTTCTAGTGTACTGTCACCTGCTATATTCTCTATCGTACCATTCTAATGCTACGGTAAGGACAAACAAGGTTTCATTTTCTTTTTTTTCATATGCTGCAACTGCCACTGTGTAACACCACTAGTACCACCGCAATGATGACATTTCATCCGCCCAGGATTGCCAACCATAATCGCCATTTCCCGTGCAGCCAGCCCTGTGCCTAGCCCTATTTCCAAACACAAATTACAGGTAAGATAAGCGTTTAGGGGGAGGTAATATAATGGAGTATTAGGAGAGACAAGAGACTGACGGTAGTACTAGTAAAGTCCTAGGACTATTGAATTCACTTACTCTGTGAGAGGCACTTAGTTTTGAAAACATTTGGGCAATTACTTACACAACTGGAATCAAGATGCCACTTAAGTTTCAGGTAAACAAACTTACTGTTAAACCCCCACCCACCAGCCTCAAAAGCAGTAAAAAACACGTATGCTAAGATAAAGTTTAAAGTATATTTATATCCCTAACATAAATAATCTCCCGCAAGACCCAACCCACCCCCCCTCAGTAATCCCAACGAATGTCCGTGAAAAGTCCAAAAAACCCAACTGCCCATTCCCACCCCCCAGAAGTCTTTAAAAAAGGGGCAAGGGACAGTCTCCTCCTACTGCTGGCTGCTGTTCACTTTTCGGGCCAGGTCGGCATGCTCCTTGCGGAGGGTCTTGAGCAGGGTTTTGGTGTTCAACAGCTCCTGCTCGAGGTAGGACACCCTGAGTGAAAGGCGGTGCAACCTTTTTTTGGTACTGCTGTGGGGGGCAGCTGATTTTTTTGCTGCTCGGCGGTGGCGGTACCCCGGCTCCGTACCGCTGGAGACCTGCTGCGCTGACTGGCTGACCCAGGGAGCGCGGAGGAGGATGCAGCTGTCCCGGTCGATGTTGTGGTCGACTGCATGTCCCCCTCCTCCTGGGCCACCAGCCGCCGATATTCGGCGACAGTCGCCTCCAGCCTCCGTTGCAGGGCCCTTTTAGCCAGCTCCTTCCGTGTTGGTTTGGAAGGAGCATCTATATGAAGAAAGAAAGACATAGTCTGTAACCAATGCTCTTTAAGATTAACACAAAATGATTCAGCAGAAAGTTGTGTCACAGTAGAACTAGCAACTTGCAAGCGCAGTACATAACTATTGTGGCCAGTATCTATCTAACCTCCCACTTCTTCATCCTTGCTCTAACATTAGTGGGAGTTTAAGGAATCAATTCTACGAGCACTATGGACTCACGCCATTATAGTTGACTATGACAGTACACCAGTCTTATTCTTCTTCTTCTTCTCTCTTGTTTAGCAAAATTGGTACGTTAACTTCTGCAAGCCGGCATAATGCCAGCGCAGTCAACTTGCACCCGAGAAAAACAGACGCCCGCCATGATGAGTGGGACAGACTTGCGTTACTGTACCGGTCCAGTACATGCAGGTGGTGATGCTCTTACTTTTCTATTACGGGTGGCACTGAGAATACTCTGTTACAAAGGGCTACTGCTTAATTAATTTAACTTTCACCCTACAGTGCCAATGAATACTAGAAAAGGAAAATGAAGAAGATAAATAATCTGATTATCTATCACTGCACATGGGTATGTATTTGCTTACATATGGGATGACTTTAGGTGCTTTGCTTTCTATTGAGTGAACAGTGATACATCTACACATGAATGACCGAGTTCTACTAAACTTATTAACAGAGCTAGTGAGTGGCCATCGTAATAGCCGGATATATGCTGTGCTTGCAATACAAACTACTGCTACTATTCATGGTAGTATTCGGACAAAATTAAAACTTCTTTTCCTTGCCTTTCCTACACTGGAACGGACGTGCGGGTGCGGGGTTACATGCTCTTCAAAGTAACACTTAGTTCATCCAGTGACCGTCTACTCTCTCTAGATACACATATGCTATCTAAGAGTCAGATAGTACCATGATCCAGGCACCCATCTATTCAAATTATATGTCAATCATTCTTCTTCATGTCTCATCTGAACACACCTTACGTTTTCTCACGGGAAAACAACCTTTTCATTTTATTTGGGAAACCGCAAGCCATACATCCGTGCTTGACTTGCATTTGAATTTCAACCAAAGGATATATTGCGCACACATACAGTTTCTGTTTCACCCACCCAGGCTGTTCTCCTTCCACCCATCCTTGCTTCATCCTTCACCCAGCCATGCATCATATTCCTTCCCAGCCACCTCGGGCACCAATCAAACACGTATCATTCTTCTTTGTCAGTCATCATTACTTTTAACTTGCTCGTCCTTCCACACTTACTTACACCCTTCTTTTGCTTTTCGTTCATCCCATCCATCAAGTTCATCTCAGATCTGATTTGGATTCTCGAAAAAAAAATTACCGCTGAGTTGAAGTAAATTTAGAGGAGGCTACTACCTGGTTGATAAAAACTTTGTTCTAAATTTGAAATCCTTCTTAACAGTATAGTAACTTAACTGTACAACATATATACTACACCCGTGCAGAGAGCACACTCTGCAGTCTGCAATCTCAATAAGTAAGGAATATAAGAGCTTACCACTGCCCGCCACTACCGTGGCAACCCTCACAGCAGTTTCCACCGGCACTTGCACCGCCTCCTCCCTAGAAGTGCCCTCCTCCACCTCCGCGCTGGCCCCGGCACCAGATGTTCCACCTACAAAGTATATTTAAGAATGTTAGATGTCATAGACATACACCACTCACTAGTATTTTGTCTAGGAATGAAGAAATGTGAATACAGAAACCAATCTAATAATTTGTGACTGTCTACTCTAAAGTAAAAATTTCCCTTTTTCCAGGGAAGGGTGTTGTCTTGCTGCACTTCTTGGCACAACTGATAAATGCTGGCTTTTTAACACGCACCATTTTTCTCATAACAGACAGAAGCTTCACTTCTAAGAACAAGAGCAAGATCAGGTCTTCATCACTAGGACGGAGTGACCAACGATTCAGCACCAAAAAGAAAAATTAAAGTTCAAACCAGGTGAGGGCTCGGCTCGCCCACAATAAATGTGTGAAATAAATCACTAAGCACTTTTCCATTTTTAATCAACCGTTTATGTTTTATGACAAACTTGATTTTAATAAATGTTTTTACTTTCAATAAAGCTTTAAAACTTAAATAGACTGTGGTTTTTGGTCAAGGGTGACTGAGCAAAAGGTTTTGCAATTTGCAAGCATGAGTCCGTGCCTCTGACACTTCTGGACTCTGACTCCGTACTCTTGCCCTGCTTTGGATAATCATCATTGGGGATCAATCATCGATGAATTCGGGAGCTAAATGACTCTGCCACACTATCTAGTCAGTAAGGAGATTGGGGGTTCTTCAAAGTCTGTTATCACTGAGGTATGTGGAAAGTCTACCTGCGCCTATTATAATTGATAAACAATGCACTATTTAGTTTAGGCAAAAGGTCCAGAGCACACAATATGTATCTGTAGACTGGTTTGTTGTTAGAGTACTGTTAGTAGGGATAGATCAAACCAAGCGTAAGTTTTCAAAAGTTTTATTCACCAGCAGCGTTCACCACTTGGGAATCACTGCAAATATCACTCAAGCCGACACGTGTTTCGTCACAACATGTGGCTGTGACTCTTCAGGGCTGGAAGAAAATAATAAAATAAATGCAATGTCAAAATTATACTGAATCGCGTGTTAAAGAGGAACACCCGTGGCGTGGAAACCAACACAGAAGGGATGGGAAAAGGAAAAACTCTTTTTATGGTGACTTCTCATATCCTATCAAAATGTACTTCCCAAAGGGAAGTAATCTCCTGGTGTTAGGGATAGACCATTGTGTCGTGACAATCGGCGCAATTTGGGTTCATAACATGAAATGCGTTATATAAATATACAAGTGCAAGTGTACGGTGAGATAAATAGTACTGTTTTTGATTTTAGATCAAGTTCGTTACTATAACACAATACAAACGTAAGTTGGCCTCTAGTATAGTTAATTCAAGTAATGACAGATAGCATTTTCTATACTGACGGTACAGTGAAACATGATAGAATAGTGAATGAAACTCCCAGTTATTAGATCGGTGTCCAGTTGAATAAAAGCTTACTTTGTAACATGGGGGTTGTATGCCACTAGCTTGTTGCTTGGTGATAAAGGATTTATACAGATTTTTCACTAATCTTAAGTAACTGATACAAATGTGCATTCTTTTTCAAAACTTATAGTAAGTTGTAGGATATTCTACCCCTTAGTAAACATCAATAATCTCCTTTAAATGCCATTCTGGATGTACGTACGTTTAGTCTACCCATTTAATTTGAAGCTCAACTGCCTTTGTTATACGGGAAGTATCACTCGATTTACAGAATTATTAACACCCTAGTACATATACTCATTGTTAATTAACCGCAGAATCAAACAAGGAGAAATACAGTATCATCACCGTATACAGTGATCAAGGCGCGTGGTCTGTAAGCAGGTGGAAAAAAAAGGGGGGGGGTGAGGGGAAAATATTAATAATGGCGTAATACCTCCTTAAGCAGTGTCCCTGAGACAGAGAGCGAAGCAGAAGAAATTGCTAACGGCAATCAAGATCCTAAAGCCATGCCATCGACATCTGGAACCGCCAATACTTTTTCTCGGGAAATCAGGACAATGAGAAGAACAAACCAAACAAAACATACGTAAAACCCGCAGAGGCCAGAGGGGAGGTCAAAGATGATTACAGAGAGAGACTCAGGTCCGGCAACAAGAAGTGATCAATGCAATTGAACAGGATGTACAAGTAATTAATCTCTCATCCATAAACCTGGACAAACATATGATTTCTTTACTGAGCAAAGGACTCAGTTTCAATCCTACTGAACAAGGGGACCCTTGTAGGATGAAGGTTGACCTTTTCAAATACATTAGGGGACTCAAATTAAAAAAACACTTCTGGGGTACATCCACAGAAAGTACTACCAGCACTGACAATCAAATAGATGTACCAACCAACCCTATCAGCATTCAAGAGGTCCTGGCCTCACACCTGCTGCTTTCCATCACGGACTTTGATGATCCTCCAAACTCTTGTAATGATTTACTAACTGACTTAGAAATAAAAACAAACAGCACCATAGACAGTGGCCTAAAAACCAAATCAAAATGGACACCTACACTACCCAGTGGCAACACTATCGATACATTCTATAAATTGGTGCTAGAAGACATAAGTAAATATGAGACTAAAGCTACAAATTACAGACATACAAAACGAGACAATCTAACCAGAGAGGAAAGAATAGCGTTAAAAACTCTAAGTGAAAACCAGGACATAGTTATCCGTGAAGCCGACAAAGGAGGGAATGTAGTGGTCATGAATAGAATGGACTACAATGCAGAAATTCTCTCTCAGCTCTCCGATAACTCCTGTTATGAAGCAATAGCAAGCAATCCCATGGGTCCACTGACAATTTTGATCAATAACCACCTGAGGGACTGGAAGGAAGCGGGCCTTATAAATGATGACGAATATTTGTACTTAAAGGTGACACGCCCATCGTACCCCTGGCTATACACTCTCCCGAAAATCCACAAACCTGCTGTGTTCCCACCAGGAAGACCAATTGTGTCCGGGATTGGGGGTCCCACTGAGAGACTCTCACAATATGTGAACAAATTCCTGAATCCAATGGTAAAGAACATGCCATCATATATACAGGATTCAAAACACATTTTAAGTATCCTAGCAGACATCACCTGGCAACCTGGATTGATAATGGCGACCCTGGATGTGGTATCATTATATACCTCTATTGAGCCGGATCTAGGATTGGCAGTAGTAACCAGAGCATTAAATACCAGACCCATCACACTGTTAGAACACACTAAAATGCTGGTGACAATGATGGACATCATACTAAACCAAAAAAAAATTCTGTTTGATAAAAGATGGTACAAACAGACAAGGGGAGTAGCCATGGGCTCAAGGTTCTCCCCTTCTTTTGCAAACATCTACATGGGTGCTCTAGAGGCAGATATGATCTGGAGCATCAATGGTACAAAATGGATTGACAATATAGTGTACTGGGGTCGCTATATAGACGATTGTCTCTTAATATGGTCAGGATCAGAAGCAACACTTATGGATTTCTGTGCATATCTGAATGATAATGAGATGAACATGCGATTTACCACACACATTAGCACATCCAATGTGACTTTCCTGGACATAGACTTATATATAAAAAATGAGACGCTCCACAGCAAACTATTCCGCAAAACAACAGCCTGCAATGCAATTCTTCATAGCAACAGTTCCCATCCTATCCACCAGACTAACGGTATCCCATATGGGGAATTCATGAGAGCCAGAAGAAACTGCAGTGAAGAACAAGAATTTGAAACCTGCATTATGGATATGCAGTCCAGGTTTATCAAGAGGGGTTACAAACCTCAGATAATTTCAAAAGCGGACAAAAAAATTAAAAACATAAGCAGAGAGTCAACCTTTATTCCTAGAGTTCCTATGTTGGAAAAACAACAACCTGTAAGACTGATCACAGACTTTAACGAACTAAGTCCTGTGGTACGCAAAAGTTTCCACAAACACTGGGGGATCCTAAGTGCTGATAGAACCTTAACCACCATAATAGGAACCCATCCACAAATAACCTTTCGCAGAGGTCGAAATTTAAAGAACAGACTAAGTCCGACTGTGCCCAAAGATATAAGAACATGTGATTGGTTGACACAGAAATCTAAAGGTTTTTTCAAATGTGGAATGTGCTCAATGTGCAGATGGGCTAATCATGGAATTAAGTCATTTTTCGATCACAGATCAAAAATACACAATATCAATACAAATATCAACTGTGACACAAAATTTACAGTGTACATTATTGAATGTGCCTGTAAAAGCAGATATCAATCAATCAATCATACCATTTGATTAGCGCACTACTCACCCGGGAGGGTCTCAAGGCGCTTGGGGAAGGGGTATGCTACTGCTCGAACAGCCAGGTCTTGAGTTGTCTCCTGAAGGCGAGATGGTCCTGGGTCAGCCGAAGGTGGATGTGGAGGAAGTTCCATGTCTTGGCAGCCAGGTAAGAGAAGGATCTTCCTCCGGCGGTGGCTCTCCGGATGCGCGGTACGGCTGCGAGGGCGAGGCTGGTGGACCGTAGCTGGCGGGTGGGCGTGTAGAAGTTCATGCGGTCGTTGAGGTACTTGGGGCCCAGGTCGTGGAGAGACTTGTGTGCGTGGGTGAGGAGCCGGAACGTGATTGTCAGGCCTGATGTCGTTGCTCCTCAGGATTGGATCGATGCAATAAAAGGGGCCCACCTCTAGATCATCCCAAGTCTGGATGAGGTAACACAGACTATTAAGGAGATCAAGCGGGGGAAAAAATAGGGAAGTCCGGAGGGGAACAGCTGGGCGACTGGAGCTGGATACCTGTGAACATATAAAGCATGGAATCAATGGGAGAAGCACCCTAGGCCTAAATGCTCTCTATCAGATATATTATGCTTTACACCCACCTGATTAATCATACAGGTATAACGGAACGAAGAATAACAGAACAGGCTTCTTCTCAACTCCCCGACTCTCCTGCTTAAATATAGAACAAAAGACCATCAATACGCCCCTTCCTGCCCACCTCTGTAGTTAGGGATCAAAAAGTACACTATGTGGAAAATAATAGTAACACCTACCCTACTGGGAATTGAAGGAGACCTGAAAGCCAGTAAGGGGTCACGTTTCTATCATTCAGTCCAGAGCAATGACAAACTACCTCCCCTCCGATGTGGAGATAAATATTGTTCAAGTAAGTGCACTGAGCACCCTATGTCTCTCAACCACCTAATAGGGGAGTCTATAGGGTATCTCTCCACAAGCAGTGAACCAAACAAAAAGAAAGAACAGCCCAGCCGGAATCACAGAGTGTCACGAACTCAATTCCCCCAGCAGATAAGTCTCTGCAAGGAAAAACAGGAAGCTCACTGTGTTATAAGTACATGAAACTCAATTTCCCCAGCAGATACGTCTCTGCAAGGAAAAGCAGGAAGCACACGGTGCTACAAGTACAAGGATACTTAGCCTCAGTATCCAACCGTGACACAGATCCAAGAAAACGTGGAGTTTAACACACACACACTGAAGAAAATGTAGCGCAACACAAGCACCTCCCCAGAATGGGGAAACCTTAAGTTGCTGGTCTCCAAGCTCGAAGGTGGGCGCTTCCTAAGCCCCTCCCAAGTAATCCACATAGGCGGTGTGCCCCGGGTTCAGGAATCAGCACACCGGAATACCAATGCGGGCGCTTCCTAAGCCCCACCGAATATTTCCAACAGGTTCGCAATGTGCTCCGATGAGCTTACAGCAGCCCACCTCAGACAGGACAAAACGAAGAACAAGTTACGAGCAATCTTCCTTGCTCGCCGGGAAAGAATAATCGGCAAGGCGTCTCTCCACTGACGCCGAGATATCCCCTTCCTGGTCGCATATCGTCATTCCTACGCGACGCTCAAGGAATCATGGGAAATGTAGTTTTTCTGCTCAAGACAGTTCCGAGCTGCAGGCAGTGATTTACCAGCGGCCGGGGAGTTCTGACAGAACACCCCCCCTCCCGCAAGATTCACTGACTGCCACCAGGCTTGCCCGGATGGGACAGATGGAACTTCCGAACCAGCCGAGGGGCATGAACATTGCCAACCGGTTCCCAAGAGTCCTCCTCCGGCCCATACCCTCTCCATGCTACCAAATACTGGAGTTTGCCCCGCACCCTGCGAGCATCTAAAATGCTCCTCACTTCATACTCAATATCCTGACGAACCATCACAGGCGCAGGGGCTTTAGAACGGGGACTCATTGCTGGTTTGAGTAGCGACACATGGAACACCGGATGGATCCGAAAATGCACCGGAAGGCGCAGTTTCACAGCCACAGGGTTGATGTGTCGAATCACCTGGTAAGGGCCAATAAACCGAGGGTTGAATACGCTATACCTGCGGAAGCGAATATTTCTGGTAGACAACCATACCCAGTCTCCTTTCTCGTAAAGAGGACAAGACCTGCGGTGTTTATCGGCCTGGGCTTTATAGGATTTTTTCGCTTTCTCAAGGTTCTTTCTGGCCTGTAGTACCGTGTCCCTCAAATGAACCAAACGAGTCTGTAACTGAGGGATCTGGACTTCTGCTGATGGGATACTCAAAGGGGCAAATCTAGGGTGAAACCCGTAAGTGCAGAAAAACGGCGTGTAGGAGGTAGAGGAATGGATAGCATCATTATATGACACTTCTGCAGTCCATAACCAGTCAACCCATGCCTCAGTAGTGGTGTCAACAAAGCATCTCAGGTATTGCTTGAGTGTTTGATTTAGCCTTTCGGTTTGCCCGTCAGTTTGGGGATGGAAACTGGTGGATAAGGAGGAAGCAATGCCTAATTTTTCACACCAAACCCTCCAAAACTTAGCAGTGAACTGGGCTCCCCTGTCCGAAACGATAACCAACGGTAGTCCATGTAACCTGACTATATGAAGCAGTAACAACTGGGCAAGCTGGCTGGCTGTTGGGACCCCTTTGCAGGCTATAAAGTGACCCAGTTTAGTTAAATAGTCCACGACTACCACGATAGCTGTCATACCCCGATCTTTAGGGAGACCAACTACAAAGTCCACAGAAAAGCTCTCCCAAGGACTCACAGGAGTTGGCATACTTTGCAGCAGTCCCTGTGTTGGACGATGATCAGTCTTGGCCTGAGAACAAATGTCACAGCGTTGCACCCAAGCAAAAACATCAGGACGGATAGTAGGCCACCAGTACGTGCGTAACAGTTTCTCCAGGGTTTTCTTTCCTCCTGTGTGTCCAGCACACGGCAGATCGTGACACCATTGGAAGGCCTGTTGTCTTAAAGCTTGCGTAGGAAGGAGCAGCTGCTTGCCTTTTCTTGGCAACCCTTGTCGTATTTTCCATTCGGGATGTAGGCGGATCCATGTTTTCCAACCAAAGGTTTGTATTCCTCTCTTGACCTTTTGAAGAAACTCCTCCGAGTGTATCACTCCTACCACTTTCTTGGGATCAATGATGCTTTTCTCCGGCACCACAGTTACTGCTGGGCTGTTTTCTGGACGGGAGAGAGCGTCTGCCTTCCGGTTGTCACAACCTGGACGAAAAGTAACCATGAAATGAAATTCGGCAAAAAACAGCATCCAGCGTAATTGCCTGGGAGTAAGGTGACGCGCTGCTCGCATGAATTGTAAGTTACGGTGGTCGGTGTACACCGTAATCTGCTGAGAGGCTCCCATCAACCAATGCCTCCATTCAGTGAAGGCATCCTTTATTGCTAGCAGTTCTTTTTCCGCAATGGTGTAGTTGCACTCTGCATTGTTCAATTTGCGAGACATGAAGGCGACAGGATGGAGATGACCTGTACTCTCATTCCTTTGAGAAAGTATTGCTCCGACAGCCAGTTCGGAAGCATCCGCTTCTACTACAAAAGGGAGTTTCGGATCTGCGTGGGTTAACACCGGCGCAGTGGTGAAAGCCGTCTTCAGTCGTTCGAAAGCATTCTGCTCTGCTACGCCCCACACGAAGGGAGTGTTCTTCCTGGTCAGCTTAGTGAGTGGTGTTACCATGTCGGAGAAGTGGGCGATAAACCTTCTATAGAAGTTCGCAAAACCAAGGAGTCTTTGAATGTCTTTAATGTTGTGCGGTTTCGGCCACTCCACTATAGCACGTATCTTTCGTTCCGCCATTACTTGACCTGAAGGAGTGAGCATAACTCCTAAGAATTCAACAGTGGTGGCATGGAACTCACACTTCGTTAATTTGCAGTATAGATGATTCTGCTGCAGAGCGTGAAGGACTTGACATACATGTCTTTGATGTTCTCCTTCCCCGTTGGAATAAATCAAAATGTCATCAATATAGACGACTACGAAGACGTCTAAAAAGTCTCTTAACACCTCATTAAGAAAAAACTGAAAAGAGGCTGGGGCATTACAGAGCCCAAAGGGCATCACCAGGTATTCAAAAAGTCCGTACCTTGTTTTAAATGCGGTCTTCCATTCATCACCACTTTGCATTCTCACTAAATGATAGGCCCCTCGAAGGTCCAATTTGGTGTAGATGGTGGCGGATCGAACTTGCTCCAATAATACAGGTATCAAAGGGAGCGGGTACTGATTTTTTATTGTTATGGCATTTAACGCCCTATAATCGATGCAGCAGCGTAATTCCCCATTCGCTTTAGGGATAAAAAAAAGCGGGGAAGCCGCTGGAGACCTGGAGGGCCGAATGAATCCCAACTTCAGGAGGTCATCCAAGTATTCCCGGAGATGTTCTGTTTCAGGTTGGGATAGAGCGTAGATCCTGCCACAGGGAATCACAGACCCCGGTTTTAAATCTATACGGCAGTCGTATTCACGATGCGGGGGGAGCACCTCAGCCTTGATTTTACTGAACACCTCTTCATATTCGTGGTAGCAATGAGGTAGTACTACATCCTTCTCTGCAGCCGTGGAGATGTGGTGGGTAACCGCTAGAACCCTAGAAGGTCGTGAATTCTCTCGAAGGCAGTGTTCTTGGCAATAATCGGAGCAGAAAGTCAAAGACTGATCCGTCCACCCGATGGTGGGCTCATGTTTTTTCAACCATGGGAGTCCTAATATAACCCCGTAAGTAGGGGCATGAATGAGATTGAACGATATGACTTCCGTATGAAAATCCCCATACCACATCTCGTAATCCGGCGTGTGTTGATTGATAGGGCCAGATTCCAGTTCATGTCCGTCCACAGCAAAGACGACCTCAGGAACAGGCTTGGTGACCGGAGTCACCCCCAAACGTCGTGCCTCCGCGAGATCCATAAAACAGCCAGTGGCTCCTGAGTCTATCATAGCTCTGATGTTCTTGGGGGTGTGATCTATCCACAACTCCATGTCCAGAAAGAAGAGGTGGTTTCCCCCGTAGTTTTCTTCTGTCACTGAAGGGATGTATTGTGTGCTCGAGTTACTCCCTTCTGGTACACTCAAGCGTTGGAGTTTTCCGACCCCTTTTCTACTGTGGACACTGCAGTCTGTCCTGACCGGTACCGACCCCCCTTAGGTTTCACAGGACATTCTCTTAGGAAGTGTCCCTTTTTTCCACAATAAAGGCAGAGCCCGAATTTACGGCGATGTTCCCTTTCGCTTGGGGTTAAGGATGCCCGCACTACCCCAATGTCCATTGGTTCTGCTTTTCCCTCTTGCTTGTCCCCAGTAGCTGGTTTTTCACCCAAAAGAAGTGGTCTGTCTTTTCTTCCTTGTTCTCCTTTTCTTTCCCGCAGTCTGTGGTCCAAACGCAAAGCCAAATCAATAAAGGCAGCACATGTTGTAGGTTGTGGTTCGACCTGGGCGATAACATCTTTCAGGTTTTCTGTGAGTCCTTGGTAGAACAGAACCATTTGCTTTGCCTCGGGCCATTCAGTTTCCGCTATCAACCTCCTAAAATGGTTCAGGTAAGTGACCAAGTCGGAAGAGCCCTGTTTAAGAACAAGCAATTCCTTATCTGCTGAAAATGTTTCAGCCCTCCTATCAAAGGTTTTTTCAAACTCTGCTTTAAACAGATCCCAATCATAGAGAATTGCATCATTATTCTTCACTATGGGTACCGCCCACTGAGCCGCCTCTCCACCCAGATAGGAAATCAGGAAAGAAACTCTGGCTTGGTTGGTCAAGAAACATTTAGGTTTACAAGTGAAGTGTAACATCACCTGGGTCATGAATACTTGTACCTTTTTTCTATCACCCATAAATCGTTCAGGGGGGGCCAAGGGAACAGGGGAAGGCATTTCTACCACTACTGAGGCAGGTTGAGGGGCAGGGGCCCCTGCATCAAAAGGGTTACGCTGAGAGGCATCAAACCGCGCCTGCAGTGCGGCGGTCGCTTGTGTGAGGCGGCTAATTCTGTTTGGACCAAAGCTAGCGCTGCCAGGACATCATCTAAGGTGGCCATACCTTCTATCGATACAACCAGGAGGAGAAGAACTCGTGGGCCGATTATTCTGTCAGGCCTGATGTCGTTGCTCCTCAGGATTGGATCGATGCAATAAAAGGGGCCCACCTCTAGATCATCCCAAGTCTGGATGAGGTAACACAGACTATTAAGGAGATCAAGCGGGGGAAAAAATAGGGAAGTCCGGAGGGGAACAGCTGGGCGACTGGAGCTGGATACCTGTGAACATATAAAGCATGGAATCAATGGGAGAAGCACCCTAGGCCTAAATGCTCTCTATCAGATATATTATGCTTTACACCCACCTGATTAATCATACAGGTATAACGGAACGAAGAATAACAGAACAGGCTTCTTCTCAACTCCCCGACTCTCCTGCTTAAATATAGAACAAAAGACCATCAATACGCCCCTTCCTGCCCACCTCTGTAGTTAGGGATCAAAAAGTACACTATGTGGAAAATAATAGTAACACCTACCCTACTGGGAATTGAAGGAGACCTGAAAGCCAGTAAGGGGTCACGTTTCTATCATTCAGTCCAGAGCAATGACAAACTACCTCCCCTCCGATGTGGAGATAAATATTGTTCAAGTAAGTGCACTGAGCACCCTATGTCTCTCAACCACCTAATAGGGGAGTCTATAGGGTATCTCTCCACAAGCAGTGAACCAAACAAAAAGAAAGAACAGCCCAGCCGGAATCACAGAGTGTCACGAACTCAATTCCCCCAGCAGATAAGTCTCTGCAAGGAAAAACAGGAAGCTCACTGTGTTATAAGTACATGAAACTCAATTTCCCCAGCAGATACGTCTCTGCAAGGAAAAGCAGGAAGCACACGGTGCTACAAGTACAAGGATACTTAGCCGCAGTATCCAACCGTGACACAGATCCAAGAAAACGTGGAGTTTAACACACACACACTGAAGAAAATGTAGCGCAACACAAGCACCTCCCCAGAATGGGGAAACCTTAAGTTGCTGGTCTCCAAGCTCGAAGGTGGGCGCTTCCTAAGCCCCTCCCAAGTAATCCACATAGGCGGTGTGCCCCGGGTTCAGGAATCAGCACACCGGAATACCAATGCGGGCGCTTCCTAAGCCCCACCGAATATTTCCAACAGGTTCGCAATGTGCTCCGATGAGCTTACAGCAGCCCACCTCAGACAGGACAAAACGAAGAACAAGTTACGAGCAATCTTCCTTGCTCGCCGGGAAAGAATAATCGGCAAGGCGTCTCTCCACTGATGCCGAGATATCCCCTTCCTGGTCGCATATCGTCATTCCTACGCGACGCTCAAGGAATCATGGGAAATGTAGTTTTTCTGCTCGAGACAGTTCCGAGCTGCAGGCAGTGATTTACCAGCGGCCGGGGAGTTCTGACAGTGATCCTCTTGTCGACGGGGAGCCAGTGCAGGTTCCTCAGGTGGCTGGAGATGTGGCTGCGTCGGGGGACATCCAGGATGAGTTGGGCGGAGGCGTTCTGGATGCGCTGGAGTCTTTTCTGTAGCTTGGCTGTGGTTCCGGCATAGAGGGCGTTTCCGTAGTCCAGTCGGCTGGTGACGAGTGCCTGGGTGACTGTCTTCCTGGTCTCGGTCGGGATCCAGCGGAAGATCTTGCGAAGCATACGTAGGGTGTTGAAGCACGATGAGGAGACGGCGTTGACTTGTCTGGTCATCGAGAGGGAGGAGTCCAGGATGAAGCCCAGGTTGCGTGCGTGGTCGGTTGGCTTGGGTGCGGTGCCCAGGGCTGGGGGCCACCAGGAGTCGTCCCAGGCGGAGGGCGAGGATCCCAGGATGAGGACTTCCGTCTTGTCCGAGTTCAGTTTGAGGCGGCTGTCCTTCATCCACTCAGCGACGTCTTTCATCCCTTCGTGTAGGCAGGTTCTGGCGGTGTCGGGGTCTCTGGTGAGGGAGAGGATCAGCTGGGTGTCGTCGGCGTAGGAGATGATGTTGAGGTTGTGCTGGCGTGCGATGGCTGCAAGAGGTCTCATGTAGACGTTGAACAGGGTGGGGCTGAGTGAAGATCCTTGTGGAACGCCGCAGATGACTTCGGTGGCCTCGGAGCGAAACGGGGGGAGGCGGACTCTCTGTGTTCTTCCGGCGAGGAACCGATATTGCTGAGGCGCTGGAATAGGGTGCGGTGGCAGACAGTGTCGAAAGCAGCGGAGAGGTCCAGGAGGATGAGGGCCACTGTTTCCCCCTTGTCGAGCAGGGTCCCGATGACGTCGGTGGCTGCGATGAGGGCGGTCTCGGTGCTGTGGTTGGCTCTGAAGCCGGACTGCGAGGGGTCGAGGGATCCGTTCGTCTCGAGGAAGGCGGCCAGCTGTCTGTTGACGATCTTCTCGATGACTTTAGCAGGAAAAGGGAGGAGCGAGATGGGGCGGAGGTTTTTGAGGTCGGTGGGGTCCGCTGTTGGTTTCTTCAGGAGGGCGCTGAGCTCGGCGTGCTTCCAGCTCTCCGGGAAGGTGGCGGTGTTGAAGGAGGTGTTGATGATGTTCCGGAGATGGGGTGCGATGGTGGAGTCGGCCTTGTTGAAGACGTGGTGTGTGCAGGGGTCGGTCGGTGATCCGGAGTGGATGGTGTTCATCGTGCGGGCTGTGTCTTCGGTGGTCACCGTGGTGCAGGTGCGGAGGGTGGTGCTGGGGTGCGTTGGTTCTGTGGTTGGGTGCGTGGATGGTGCGCCGAAGCTGTTGTGGATGTCGGCGATCTTGCGGTGGAAGAATGAGGCGAGAGAGTCACAGAGGTCTTGTGACGGAGTGATGTCGTTGTTGCCGGTGCTGGGGTTGGAGAACTCCTTGACGATGCTGAAGAGTTCCTTGCTATCGTGGGTGTTGTTGTCCAGTCGTTCCTTCAGGGATTTCTTCTTGGTGGTGCGGATAAGCTGGTGGTGCTTGCGGGTGGCGTGTTTGAGGGCGGTCATGTTGTCGGTGGTCCGGTCGAGGAGCCAGGCTTTCTCGAGGGTGCGGCAGGTCTTCTTGGAGTCCTTGAGTTCGTCGGTGAACCAGGATGCCTTCTTGCTTCTGGGTCTGCGGGGAGGGTTCTTCAGTGGTGCGAGGTCGTCAGCGCAGGCGGTCAGCCACTGTGTGAAGTCCCGGGCTGCTTCGTTGGGGTCCGTTGTGCTGGCGGGTGGGTTCTGGCTGAGAGGTGGTGAGCTGCTTGCAGGTGATCTTACTCCAGCTTCTGTGGGGAATCTGAAGTGGGTGGTGTTGGGTCGTGGTTCTTCTGAAGCTGAAGTGGACGCAGCTGTGGTCGGTCCAGTGGAGTCCGGTAGACGTGGGGAGTTCTATCAGACCTCTAAGAGAACGAATAAGGGAACACGCAAGAGCATATGCCACTAAAGATCCAAGATACCCTATGGCAATACATATGGCTTCATGTCCATCACAAGGAAATATCAAACTTTTTACCTTCTATGGCATTGATGTTGTACAAGCAACAGTGGGAGGAGGAAACAGAGAACTACGCCTTAGAAGGGAAGAGGCGCTTTGGATCATGCGTCTAGATACGACCAGGACAGGCCAGAACACTGATGATGAACTGCACTTCTTCTTGGGTCCGGATACCTGAGGGACAACGCCCATCAGACTATCTAACCCAAGTTCACTGAATCACACCTTGAAAAAAGAAAAAAAAATGAGGCTGATACTGAGACAGTTTCTTTTAAAAATGAGCATTTTTCTTACCCTTTGTTTGAGATAATTGCATATCTAGAGGTGGCATCACAACTAGGTTGTAAGAAATACCTGTCGTGGATATGCTAAGATCAACGTTAAGATCAGTGTTAAGGTTATAACTAGACTCGTCTACTTATGCTCCGACCAACAAAACTACATTGTTTATTGAATGTATTGAGAATTCTGTATCCTTTTCCTCCCGTTCACAGGGAGTTGTGTGCTCAATTTCTGCCGATTAGTTCTTTCTGTTTCATTTTATTTTTGTGGTTTCTTTTACTTTAAAGAATACTAAATGGGTCATTCATTGACCACACATTTTCATTTTTTGTCATGACAAGATTTGCGCTTACACTGTACATTATAATTATAATTAATAAGCAGCTGCGAATTATTTTAACTTCACATAACCCGGGTCTCTAAATTATGAGTCCAAACACTGTTTCCGGTTAAGTGACTCTTCTCTTTTGGACACTCCTTAGCCTTTTGAGCGGTCTAGCCTTTTATATTAGTCTCCTTTAAAAGGGGCGGGTACAACAGCACTCGGTGTTCCCGCACTCGGCAACCGACGCACATCGACGTCAGTATACAGGCTTAACACGGGTAAGAATCAGGGTTACATCCACCTCGGGCATAACCCTTTGCCATTTAACAAATCCAAACGGGCTCCCTCACTAAGCATCTTCTTTAATTTTCAGCCTCTGCTCCACGGAATTTGTATATATAACAAATTCTCCACCAATGAATCGACTTCGGCAACCCGACTGGTGCCGCCCTTTCGAAAATTATAAACCACCTGATAAGGACCGGGTTGGAATTATCACCGGTTCCCCGGTGAGTTTGCATACTTAATGTGTAGTGACCGCTCTTAGCACGTGACTTGTAAATATGCCTCTTGCCATGAGAGTTTAACGCCATTATTAATATTTTCCCCTCACCCCCCTTTTTTTTCCACCTGCTTACAGACCACGCGCCTTGATCACTAAGATCAGGTAATTACTTTCCCATTTTCCATTTTTAAATAATCGTGTTTCTCCCCTTTTCACAGCTGCTAATTACTTATGTCAATATCGGGTCTGAAACCACAAAGTTACCGCGATATTGGGTTACGTCATAATTGAAGATTTTTATCATGTGACATGTCATGTTGTTTTAGTGTGCGATCTTTATGCACTGACATTTCTATCAGTTTGGGTTAAAATTAAAGCGATGCCTCGTGTAGTGACATGGTTATATTATTCCATTTCTAGGACCCGTAGTGATTTGGCTCCGTATACGGTGATGATACTGTATTTCTCCTTGTTTGATTCTGCGGTTAATTAACAATGAGTATATGTACTAGGGTGTTAATAATTCTGTAAATCGAGTGATACTTCCCGTATAACAAAGGCAGTTGAGCTTCAAATTAAATGGGTAGACTAAACGTACGTACATCCAGAATGGCATTTAAAGGAGATTATTGATGTTTACTAAGGGGTAGAATATCCTACAACTTACTATAAGTTTTGAAAAAGAATGTACATTTGTATCAGTTACTTAAGATTAGTGAAAAATCTGTATAAATCCTTTATCACCAAGCAACAAGCTAGTGGCATACAACCCCCATGTTACAAAGTAAGCTTTTATTCAACTGGACACCGATCTAATAACTGGGAGTTTCATTCACTATTCTATCATGTTTCACTGTACCGTCAGTATAGAAAATGCTACATCTGTCATTACTTGAATGAACTATACTAGAGGCCAACTTATGTTTTTATTGTGTTATAGTAACGAACTTGATCTAAAATCAAAAACAGTACTATTTATCTCACCGTACACTTGCACTTGTATATTTATATAACGCATTTCATGTTATGAACCCAAATTGCGCCGATTGTCACGACACAATGGTCTATCCCTAACACCAGGAGATTACTTCCCTTTGGGAAGTACATTTTGATAGGATATGAGAAGTCACCATAAAAAGAGTTTTTCCTTTTCCCATCCCTTCTGTGTTGGTTTCCACGCCACGGGTGTTCCTCTTTAACACGCGATTCCGTATAATTTTGACATTGCATTTATTTTATTATTTTATTCCAGCCCTGAAGAGTCACAGCCACATGTTGTGACGAAACACGTGTCGGCTTGAGTGATATTTGCAGTGATTCCCAAGTGGTGAACGCTGCTGGTGAATAAAACTTTTGAAAACTTACGCTTGGTTTGATCTATCCCTACTAACAGTACTCTAACAACAAACCAGTCTACAGATACATATTGTGTGCTCTGGACCTTTTGCCTAAACAGAACAAAAGGGAGGTCTTTGCCCTTCTTTCATTACAGAGGTTAGGGTTTTCCTCTGGCCAAGAAGCACCTACTACGATATTCGGTCAACTAATATTTTACCGTAACAAGTTGAGCGCCTTATTTCTGAACACTAAAAAACCTAATCACAGACTGTTCAATGCACTATTTAGTGTCCATAGTTCTGTTTGTGCAGATTTGTCCCTGCAACAGTAGTAGTATGGATTGTCCTCCTATCCAAACCAAAAGTAAAGTAGTATCTTATTCTTTCTTGGTGGTCATTCACATTTTATTGTTGGGAATTGTCAAAGCATAAACATTTAGAAGACTTGAAAAGACATTATGGACAATCCCAGAGGACTGCACTCAGTGCATAGAGCTATTGCTGACTAGAATGGGAGTTTCGTTTAACACCTTTTGCCAACTGTGCAATCTTAGTTAGCTACACAGACAGACTAATAAGAATAATCTAGTAATACCACAGGGAGACATAGTAGAGGCAGGATGAGAATTTAGATACAGTCTACAAGAAGATCAAAGACGATTTAGAAGAAATCGAATGAGGAACGCTAGGAAAAAATAGGTACTATATTAAAATGAAAACTTACCGGGGCCAGCAAAGGAGCCCTCGCCTGACCGATCCTGGCCTTCTACAGCAGCAGCAGCCGATAACACCTCCTCCTCTGGCCTCTTGCCCCTGGGGGGAGCTGATGTACAACATGAAAGAAAGAAAGACCTGAAAACATGGATGATTGTTGTCAACCATATCAAATATTTCAAAAGAACAATAACAAAATATTTTGGCGAAATAGCAAATAGACAACTATTCCACTGGATATATATTGACCTATCTCATGTGGTCTACTACGATATTAGTATTGCTTGATTTGCGGACCGTCGACTTGGAAAGTTATGTAACTCACTAAACAAACTACTAAAAAGGTTAGCCATAGGACTGGCAGGCAGCAGTCCGCAGCGCGCGAAGTGACAGCCAAACTCCATTGTGATTGCAGATCAGTGACAACACTAAAAAGTTTCCTACTACATTAACCAGTCATTAAAATACTCAAACTATCAATCCACCACCACTATTTCTTCTTATTGCCAGGTGTACAAAGGAAGGACTGGACTTGAGTCTGTAGGGGCAGATTTACAAGCCCCTTGCGGCTCTTTTGCTCTGTTGTTGCGTGACTTTTGTGACTCAGCGGCAGAACAAAAGAGGCGCCATGGTGCGGCGTATATTAACAACGTGACGCATATGGGAGATGCATCACGTTGCGTGTGAAAATAACAACCATGGCACTTGAATAGAGAAAAAATTCTAATTAGATAAATTAAAAAAGAGGAAGTAGAAGGTCTGTACTCAAAATTTATTATAGACTTTGTTAAAAATAGCAGTTACAAAACATACAGTTTAGTCATTAAATGGACAATATTAAAATATTCATAAATTCGACAATACATAATCAAAATGCATTCAAAATTAATCAAATCAGTTTAAAAAGTGGCATAACAGATAGTTCTCTACGCGCGTTTCGGCGACCTGCGCCTTCTTCTGGAGTTGCCACGTATAAACTAAAATAGATAAAGTTAAAATAAAAAATAATATTCAAAACAGTATGCAATCTACACCTATAATAAACATAAATAATAATATTGGCAACAAACAACAATTAAACTACAACCTCTTTTGGTACAACAAAACTGAGTTTTAAATAACTCCACAATGCCCAAGTCGTGGGCCTTCATTTCCTTGTGCATTTCAATTTCAAACTGGAATTCAATGATCAAGGATGGAGAGAAAGGGGGGGGGGTTTGGTTGGGGGCGCGAAAAATGATGTTATGTGAATGGTAAGGATCTCATTTATTGATCTAAGATATTACGCAGTAAATTAATTTCATGTAACTAAAATCTCAGAGTCCAACCGGGGATCAACAAGTTCTTGATGAAAGTGGACAACCGCTGATCTAGTGAACCGATTATTTAGTGCAAACAATTGTATTCAGTACTTACGTATATTTACATGGACTGAGTTGTAAAAGGAAGATCTCAAATATAAACTATAGTATGATAAAGCTGAGGCAAAAATGCCGGATAAGCTGAAACAAAAACAAGATTTAATTATATGTAGTCAATGTTGCCTATGAACGGGTTAATAAATGCGATCATTTCATAAGGTTCCCATGATTAATCTATTCCTAATTAGGGATGACCTACATTGATAATGATAGTAAAGATCATAGGTCAGACATGTGTTACTTTACCAACCGAGCAAAGCAGCACATTTGTAAACATCTGATGGTTAAGGTCGGCATAGTTTCAACGATTAATTCTTATAAGTGTCAATTTGGATTTATGTAACCAAAATCCAAATTCCCAAACATCCAAACTCTAAAAAGAACAGGTAACAATGAGTTAAAAAGAGGCACAGGCCAACGTCGAAAATTGGTTTCAAAAGCGTCATTCCGAAAGATACAAAAAATAATAAATAAGCAGCTACTATTACCTGATTTGGTATCTCCAAAACTGATTCCTGTTTCTATACTGTTAAGAATATCTACTCTCGAAGTTCATTTTCATTCTATAAATGAAACAAACAGTGATAACGTATATTAGAAAGTAGTCAGGGTTTTTTTTTAAGGCATTGGAAAAATGTCAGGAATTATGTGGGTACCTGATTAAAGAATGATAAACATCCTGCCTTGCTTCCCAGTTGTGTAGTTAATAGCGTATTTTTAGGGACTGCAAAAAACGGGAATAGTAGATACAAGAAATATTATTCACATGTTCCCTGGTCTAAGAATTAATTCGTAGTTATAATTTTAGGTTTGGCACGTACCTCGAGTATAATAGAGGCTGCATAAACTTGCACTAGGATAGTCTTCTTGATGTGAAGAGCCTCCTTTGCGCTGAACGGATAGTAACCGATATATATGCAAAAAATAAAAAGAAGGAAAGTATTTATTTAGAAGGCATGGCCTTTAGGAGATGACCGTGCGTGTGAATAATTTTTTCAGTTAGAAACTAAACCCGTCGAAAATGTATCCCGGCATTAAGTCACTCACCTAAATGGATTTGATGTCAATTCGGCAAAGACTGGAAGCGAGGCGTGGGATTCACGGCTACTTGAACAAACAGCGCCGTTTGTCTGAAAGCGCCCGTTATTTAAACGCTGTGTTCCGGAAGTTACTGACACAGAGTGATATCAGGTGTGTATTTTTAAAAACAAGAAAACAACGATGGACTCAGGAGATATTTCATAAACACAGAGGAAGGACTCCATATACTTTCCGATCACTAGTGTAATAAAAAGGAACGAGGGACTCAAAGAGTTCTCCTATCTCGGGGGCACTGAAAAGGGGAATTCAAACGGTCAACTTATATAATATTTTAAACCTAAATTCAATGTGCAATCACATCGTATTATAAAAATGTAAATTTAGTTACGAGAGTAAGGCGACATAGGAAGAATTACAACAAATTGTGGTCTATGTAAAACCGACAAAAACACAGATGGAGGAGGCTCTTATATAAATTTAGACATTCAGTGAATAGACATCTTCCAAAATGAAAATACAACCACGTATTTAATGCCGTTATTAGTTACTAGATGGCACTGTGTCCTTATGTACCCATAATCTAAGACAAAATATAGTCAGGACCAGTCAAGTATTTACTCATTTGGGGCGTGGCTACGCAGGCGATCGTCATGGCCGCCTGATTGTAGAGCTCCGCCGGACGGGCTGGAAGAAGGCAACTTTCCCATGTGATCCGACGCTGCCAGGAGTCTGAAAATGCCCGCCTCTGTCCCCGGGGGCCGTGGAGTGCTGATGGTCGCTGCCTGAGACTGGGGGACGGCGTGGACGTTGAGGATTGCGGAGGGGTGGTGGGGCCTGTCGGGTCCCGCCGAACGTGCACCCTATCGCGCCGGAGCGCCTGGTGAGTCTCCCTCGGGTTCCCGCGCCCCCCCCTTGGCATCCGGGTCGCTGTTGTGCCCCCCCCGGTCCGTTGCTGGTCCCGGGCGGGCTCCTTTGGTGGGGGTTTTTGGCCCCCGGTGCTGCTCCAGCCCTTCGGGCCTGGTCCGGCCTCGGGAGCCGGGGCCTCGATTTCTGGGCCTGCCTGGGCTGGGTGGTGACGGGCGGGGGCGGCGGGCGGCTGGTCCGGGGTGCGTTCGGAGGGTGGCGGGGGGCGAGCGGGGGGGGATCTCTCGGGGGTCTCTCGAGCGGCCCCGCATATCTCCGTGTGGTGGGGGCTCTACATTCTCGCCCCCACCGTTGTCTTTTGCCATCGACACACGCCTGTTCCCAGCGCTGCCCACACCTCTGCTCCTGTTGCTGCTCCCTCATCCTCACGGACGGCTGGAGGCGGGATGGGCCCACCAGCTACAACGCGACGGAAGGAACCCACACAGAAGAAGCTCAGCTTCGATAAACCCCCCATCTGCTCGGCCGATAATCAGGCTGCCAGACCTGCTGCTTCGGCTAGCCCTGTGCCATCGACGGACATGGCGGGGATGGTGGCTGAAATGCTTGGTGAGATGCGAGCGGGGTTCAAGGCCATTGACTCCCGCTTTGACGCCCTTGATCAGAAGATGGCCGAGATGGGCGCGAAAATTCAGTCTCACGACAGGCGTCTGGATGTGGCTGAGTCCCGAGTCTCTGACCTTGAAGATGGCGCTACCTCCTCGCTGAAGCGACTGGAGCGAGTGGAGAAGATCCTCAAGGAGGTGGCCATTAAGAACGAGGATTTGGAGGCGCGCAGTAGGCGCAATAACATTCGAATTCTTGGTGTGGCGGAGACGACGACCACTGGCCGCTTCGACACTTTTGTGGAACAGCTCCTGATCGAATTGTTTGGCAGAGACACCTTTACAGCCGGCTTCGTGGTGGAACGGGCACATAGGTCATTGGGCCCTCGTCCTGCCCCGGGCCTGCCACCTCGCCCCATCATTGCCAGACTCATGAATTTTAGAGATAGGGACGCTGCCCTGAGGGCCGCTCGTGAGGCGGGCGAGGTGAAATGGCAGGGTGGGGTACTTTCTTTCTTTCCAGACTTCACGATGATGGTGCAGGACGCCCGTCGCAAATACACTGGCGTTAAGGCCTCGCTGCGCAAGCTGGGACTGCGCTATGGCATGCTGTACCCTGCCAGACTGAGGGTAGACGTCGATGGCAAGTTTCGCATCTTTGATTCCCCCACCGAGGCACAGGAGTTCTGCCTAGCCTATAAAAACAGAGGGTCGCCGCGGTCCTCGGACAGAGCGCAGCAATCCCCTACGAACATGAACTCGCAGGCTAGCGCTGACCTTTTTGCTGAGAGCGGGCAGGGCTGACTTCTGCCTATTCTTCGCTAGGCCGCTCACTAATGCACTGCACTGCTAACTGCTCGACTCTCCTGGCTGGGCTTTTTACACGCTGATAAGATTTGAATGTCGACCTGATTGTTGCGTCTGCCCGGCGGAGCGTTGCCTCCCCCCATGGCGCGAGCCGTATGGTGCTCTTTTCTGAGAATGTTTTTTCTTTTGCAAGATTTGCATTGGACTCTTGCTTCTTTCTGCTACTGTTGGTATTGTTTTTTGGGTCGGGTGGTGCCTCCGTGGGGTTTACGTGAGGCTGGGTGGTGGGTGGGTAGGGGGGGTGTTTCACGCATTAGTTGGAATGTTTCTGTGCATGCTTTGTTCTTTGTTTCGAGAGATGTCTGTTTTGCGGGAGGGTGGCGGCGGGTACGCACAAGACTGTTCACTGATATCCTGTACGGTTTTGCATGGCTAGGGTAGGTCAGCAACCTGGTCCTTCCAAACTGGTTCTGATGTCGTGGAACGTTCGGGGACTCAGAGACACTAGAAAACGGAAGCAAGTCCTGAACTATGCAGCTCGACATGGGGTGGATGTGTTGTTCCTCCAGGAAACGCACCTGGGGCAGGCTGATTCCGCTATGGTTGCCAGGGGCTGGGGCGCGCACAGGTTCTTCGCCAACTACAGCAGGTATGCGAGAGGGGTAGCCATTTTAGTGCACCGGCGGGTCCCTTACGTGCACTCTGATAGCATTCTTGATAAGGAAGGTAGATATGTGGTGGCCACTGGGACTCTTCTCGGCTTTAAGATTACTTTTGTTGGAGTGTATGGGCCCAACACCGACTCCCCTGCCATGCTCCAGTGTCTTCATGACGATTTGCTACGCATCGACACTGACATGTTGGTGGTGGGTGGAGATTTTAATTTGTTGATGGACCCTGCACGGGATAGCATCTCTACATCACCGGACTGCAAACCTCGCTCTCGTGCTGTTCTCTCAACCATGTGTGCACACTATCCCCTTGTTGATATCGAGGCCCGGCTTCATCCCCACTCACCCGCTTACACACATCATTCTGGGTATCATAATACTAGCACCAGGATCGACTATTGGCTCCTCTCCCCGGGTGTGGTTGGTTGGGTGGATACACACTCTACACTCCCACGTACCTTTTCAGACCACTCTCCTTTACTTTTGACTCTACTGGTTCCTAGACTGGGAGGGTACGAGAGACAGTGGCGCTTCCCTGGCAGGGCATTGGCTGACCCGGTTTTTAAAGAGGACATTCGCAAGGCGATTGAGGACTATTTTGAGCTTAATTCAGGCACTGTTGACACATGGGCCACACTGTGGGAGGGTTTCAAGGCCACCATCCGGGGGGTGTGCATCACGAAATACGTTGGGTCATTGCGCAAGATCCGCGCCACAATGTCTCGTATCGAAGATGACATTGCAGCGTTGGATAGCTCCAGCCTCCCGGACCCTGATGGCGCCTTGGAGACCAAACGTCTGGGATTGCTGCAAGACTTCAGGGACGCCGCAGACAGGGAATTGCACTACTTGCATACACAACATGCAGCTAGACAGCACGGGGAGGGTGACAGACCTGGCGGGCTCCTAGCACGGCTACTACGCCCCCCCCGGCAGGCCTCCTATATTACCGACTTGCTTGGTGACTCTGGCGTTCGCCACCAGACCACCCCTTCCATATGCGCTACTTTCCTGTCCTACTATAAAACGTTATACACCTCCTCCTTGCCTGATGACCGTCGTGATCCTGGCCCATACATTGATGAGATCGCCATGGTGTTTTTGGAGAAGGGCATGCAGGATTTCCTTGCCGATCCCATCACGCCCGAGTACATTATTGAGGCTATCGACGCCTTGAAGGGCTCCTCGGCTCCTGGGCTAGACGGCTTTTCGGCTGACTTCTATAAGGAGTTCAAAGACGAGCTGGTGCCCCACCTTGTGGAGATGTACTCAGAGGCATTGGAAACCGGCGTCTTGCCTCCCACACTTCGAGAGGCGGTGATCGTGCTGCTGCCCAAGCCTGGTCGTGACCCGTCCCTCTGTGGCTCTTACAGGCCCCTATCGCTGCTCAACCTTGACTACAAGATCTTATCCAAGGTTCTCGCAATTCGCTTGTCGCTCCTGATGGAACAGATTATTTCCCCTGCCCAATCCGGGTTCGTCCCCCACCGCTCCACCTCCCTTAACCTTAGAACTCTTTTTTCTGTCCTACACAGAATAGACCCGGACACCCCGGCGGCGGCGGTATTTTTGGACGCCGAGAAGGCCTTTGACTCCCTGGAGTGGCCTTTCTTTCTGTCCGTCATGCGGCGGATGGGCATGCCCGCGATGTTCATTGCCACTGTAGAACTGCTCTACACCGCCCCTCGGGCGAGACTACGCCTTAATGGCACTATCTCTGATAGCTTCCCCCTCTCGAGGGGCACCCGACAGGGCTGCCCTCTCTCCCCGCTGTTGTATATCCTAGCCATGGACCCTTTGGTCCGACACCTTCAGGAGCGGCATTTGCATCGCGGCCTCCAGTTTCGTACTGGTCCACTCCTCGTCTCTTTATATGCGGACGATACCATACTTTATGTCCGGTTTCCTGAGACGAACCTGGAACCCCTTCTCCTCGAGATAACCCGGTTTGGGGAGTACTCTGGCCTCCGTATCAACTGGCGCAAGTCTGATATCTTCCCCCTTACGCCCGCCACAGTTCGTTGGGACAGTCCATTCCCACTCGACTGGAACACGGACTGGGTGAAGTATCTCGGTATCCACATACACGTGGATACAGTCTCCATGGTCCGCCTGAACTACGGTCGGGCCTTGGACTTTCTGGAAGATAGCCTCGCCCACTGGCTTCGCCTTCCTCTTTCCATGGCAGGACGCATAGCTATCATTAAGATGGTGGTGCTTCCCCGTTTCCTATACCTGTTCCACAACTTGCCGATCCCACTGACCAAGGTTTTCTTCACCCAGCTGCGCTCGTTGTTGCTGCGGCTGGTTTGGGGAGACAAGAACCCGAGAGTCTCCTGGCGAACCCTGACTCTGCCCTATGAACGGGGCGGTTTTGGAGTACCGGACTTTCACCTTTACTATCTTATTGCCCAGTGCGCTTACGCACACCCCTGGTTTCACCCGGATGCCCGGATACCCCATTTGCGGCCGGAGGCGGACATGGCGTGGCCTGTTGCCCTCGGGATGCTACTGCCCAAGGGCCTGCCCCGTGACCCTCGGGATATCCAGACTGCCTCCACTACTTCCTGGGCTTGGATACAGCTGCGTCGCCTGCTCCGGAGGGAGGTGTTATACTCACCAGCCCTCCCACTCCCGAACCCCCACTGGCTCCCTATCACTTCTGAAGCGGTGGTCTGTCGTACTCTTTCCAAGTACCAGCTTAATACCGTAGGAGATTTGTTCCCGGAGGGACACGTCTTTTCGGTCTCGGAGGACCACCGTTTTACCGATCGGACGTTCATGGACTCGTTCGTTCTTACCCGGTTGAGGTCCATGCTCAGAACACAGTTTCCTTCTTTCCCGCTCCCTCCCGACGACTTGGAGGCCCTGACCTTCTTGATACAGTCCCCCAGTAGTGCGCATGTTGTGTCAAAACTGTACAAAATATGTGTGGCTGCACTTCCTGCCTCAGACACACGGGTACGTGCAGCGTGGGAGGCGGATCTGGGCGGACCCATTACTGACGACCAATGGTCCGCTTGCTGCCGGGCCACCAAAGACGTCTCCATCAACACCAGACACAAACTGATTCACTTCAAGTTCTTGCGGAGGCTGTACTTCACACCTGCCTTGGCTCACAGACTTGACCCGTCAAGGCCGCATCACTGTCCCAAATGCAATGCCCCACACGCTGACTTTGCCCACCTTGCATGGACGTGTCCCAAACTGCAGGACTACTGGTTGCAGGTACACCACATACTGGGTAACATTTTAGATTGTGTCCTGAGTCCCCTGCCCGAGATTGCATTGATGGGGTATGTTGTTGGATTTCCCAGCACCACGAGGAGACTGGCTGCCATTGGTTTTCTGCTCGCAAAAAGGGAAATTGCTATGCTCTGGGGTTCTAAGCGCATTCCCACCTCGAAGACATGGCTCCGCAGTCTGGCCCAGTGTAACATAAACAATGTGGAATACTCCGCACAGCTCCCAACCGCCTCGCGCCCAGTCGACATCTGGGGCCCCTACAGACAGTACATTAGCAAGCTAACACAGGCCGCACAGTCCCGGGCGGCGAGCTCTCTGGTGCCGGAGGGGGTGGGTTAGTTGTTCTTCCCCCGGCTGGTCTGCATTGTCTACTGTGCTGAAATTGGCTGCTGTTTGCCGTGCCTGTTCTGCTTACACTCACTTCTTGGTTACCCCGACATCCTATGGTCACCCATGCAGCCGTTATTACCACCTTGTCATGATCGATGTGTTGTTGTCCGCTCTCTCTCCCTTGTAGACATCTCTCTAGTTGATGGTTTTTTTTGCATTTTATTTATCTCTTTACATCGCCTGCGTACTTGTACGTATTATTGTCAAACTAGAAAACGGAAAAATTGAGTTTCTAGAATGTGTTGCTCCGCTCATCATATTGTTGGTCACATCTAACCATGTTTCATTTTGCATTCCTGTTAATACTGTCGCTGATTTTCTCTGCACGCTAAGTGACTGTTCGCTCCTATGTACCAACCTGATGCGAATAAAGAGATTTAAAAAAAAAAAAGTATTTACTCATTTAATTTGATCCAACTATCTACTGAATAGCAATACACTGTTATGCCCACATTGTACCGAAATATATATGTGGGTCAGGTTAGATTAAAGCATTTTCCCAGGGTATTTCGCTATTTAAACCGCGCCGAAAGGTATCAAGGACAAAAATCCAATAAACCTCTCTTTCTTCTTATCGCAGCTCCACCTTTAGAGTCCCGTATAAGGATTTTTTCCAATATGCGCCATTGGAAATCGTCGGGGCCATGGTTCAGATCAACAAAGTGCTTTACCATGGGTGCACATATTTTCTTAGTTCTGATAGCAGAACGATGTTCCGTGAGGCGAGTATATACCATTCTAGAGGTCTCCCCTATATACCCCAGATGGCACGGACAGCGTATGAAATAGACAACATTAGTGGTTTTGCAATTCCACATTTCTCTCGCTTTAGTGGTATGTCCATTGTGGCTGAATTCTTCACCTGTAATGATATTTCTACAGGATATACAAGATGAACATGGGATTGTGCCTCTGATGGGGTTATTAGTTAAGATTGACCTCTGTACAAACTTCTGGTTCTCAGCTGGGTTTGGAAGACGAGAATGTACAATAAAATCCTTGATGTTTTTATTTCGTCTGTGAGCAAATAGCGGCTTGTCTAATTTTGTTTCCACTGTGCAATTACTGTTGAGAATGTGCCAATTTGAACTTATAATTTGTTTTACCTCCGCATTAACAGTGGAATGCTTGGTAATGCAGACCACTTGTTTGTTTTCTTTGGAGGGTTTATTTCTCAATAGACAATCTCGATCATAATATCGAGCTCTTTTATATGAATTCCTCACCAGCCGGTGAGGATAACCTCTATCTATGAACTTAGAACGCATAATCATAGCTTGTTTGTCGAAGTCGGCAAGATCCGAACAATTCCTTCTAACCCTCAAAAACTGCGAAAAAGGGATACTATCTTTTTGCGTTCTGGGGTGGAAGCTTTTGTAATGAAGGAGTGTGTTCCTTGCGGTAGGTTTTACATGTAGATCGACTTTGAGTTCACCTTGATCTGACATTATTACAATGTCTAAGAATTCAACTCTTTCAGAGCTCACATGAGTAGTGAAACGTAAATTAGGATCTGCTTCATTAATCCAGGCAGTAAATTCCCCTAGAGTTTCTCTCCCATCGGTCCAGATAAAGAAAATATCATCGATATATCTGGACCAATGGGAGATAGACTCAAAGAAGGGGGCGACTTCGTTTTCGATGTATTTCCTTTCAAAAGCCGCCATATAGATGTTAGCAATCGACGGGCCACTGACGCCCCCATACTCACTCCTTTGATTTGGCGATAGATATGGGGCCCAAATCCAAAAATGTTTTCAGTCAGTACGATCCTCAGACAAGCAAGTAGAAAATCAGATGGACATTGAATTCCATGTTCATTAATGAATGTACCTATAGTGGAAACTATAGGACGGTAGGGGGGATTGCTCTGATTTTTATGTATCTTAACATCTCTAAAGAAATACGATCCCTTACAAACCAAGCTTTGGAAAATGGAGACATCTCTAATAAGGAATATGACTTTCTAAATTATAATCAAGGGAAAATGGCATGTGTGTATGGACTGCCTAAAATACATAAAAATCAGAGCAATCCCCCCTACCGTCCTATAGTTTCCACTATAGGTACAATAACTGAACCCTTGTCTAAATATGTGGACAATTATTTACGTCCACATATTCCCAAGATTAAGTCATATATACGCGACACTGGACACATGATCTCTAGAGTTGAAGGCCTGAAGTTTAACCAGGCACATGACCTATTGGTGACAATGGACGTAGAATCCCTATACAGCAATATACCTATTGCTGAAGCCATGGAGACTACTACATGGTTCATTAATGAACATGGAATTCAATGTCCATCTGATTTTCTACTTGCTTGTCTGAGGATCGTACTGACTGAAAACATTTTTGGATTTGGGCCCCATATCTATCGCCAAATCAAAGGAGTGAGTATGGGGGCGTCCGTGGCCCCGTCGATTGCTAACATCTATATGGCGGCTTTTGAAAGGAAATACATCGAAAACAAAGTCGCCCCCTTCTTTGAGTCTATCTCCCATTGGTCCAGATATATCGATGATATTTTCTTTATCTGGACCGATGGGAGAGAAACTCTAGGGGAATTTACTGCCTGGATTAATGAAGCAGATCCTAATTTACGTTTCACTACTCATGTGAGCTCTGAAAGAGTTGAATTCTTAGACATTGTAATAATGTCAGATCAAGGTGAACTCAAAGTCGATCTACATGTAAAACCTACCGCAAGGAACACACTCCTTCATTACAAAAGCTTCCACCCCAGAACGCAAAAAGATAGTATCCCTTTTTCGCAGTTTTTGAGGGTTAGAAGGAATTGTTCGGATCTTGCCGACTTCGACAAACAAGCTATGATTATGCATTCTAAGTTCATAGATAGAGGTTATCCTCACCGGCTGGTGAGGAATTCATATGAAAGAGCTCGATATTATGATCGAGATTGTCTATTGAGAAATAAACCCTCCAAAGAAAACAAACAAGTGGTCTGCATTACCAAGCATTCCACTGTTAATGCGGAGGTAAAACAAATTATAAGTTCAAATTGGCACATTATCAACAGTAATTGCACAGTGGAAACAAAATTAGACAAGCCGCTATTTGCTCACAGACGAAATAAAAACATCAAGGATTTTATTGTACATTCTCGTCTTCCAAACCAAGCTGAGAACCAGAAGTTTGTACAGAGGTCAATCTTAACTAATAACCCCATCAGAGGCACAATCCCATGTTCATCTTGTATATCCTGTAGAAATATCATTACAGGTGAAGAATTCAGCCACAATGGACATACCACTAAAGCGAGAGAAATGTGGAATTGCAAAACCACTAATGTTGTCTATTTCATACGCTGTCCGTGCCATCTGGGGTATATAGGGGAGACCTCTAGAATGGTACATACTCGCCTCACGGAACATCGTTCTGCTATCAGAACTAAGAAAATATGTGCACCCATGGTAAAGCACTTTGTTGATCTGAACCATGGCCCCGACGATTTCCAATGGCGCATATTGGAAAAAATCCTTATACCGGACTCTAAAGGTGGAGCTGCGATAAGAAGAAAGAGAGAGGTTTATTGGATTTTTGTCCTTGATACCTTTCGGCGCGGTTTAAATAGCGAAATACCCTGGGAAAATGCTTTAATCTAACCTGACCCACATATATATTTCGGTACAATGTGGGCATAATAGTGTATTGCTATTCAGTAGATAGTTGGATCAAATTAAATGAGTAAATACTTCACTGGTCCTGACTATATTTTGTCTTAGATTATGGGTACATAAGGACACAGTGCCATCTAGTAACTAATAACGGCATTAAATACGTGGTTGTATTTTCATTTTGGAAGATGTCTATTCACTGAATGTCTAAATTTATATAAGAGCCTCCTCCATCTGTGTTTTTGTCGGTTTTACATAGACCACAATTTGTTGTAATTCTTCCTATGTCGCCTTACTCTCGTAACTAAATTTACATTTTTATAATACGATGTGATTGCACATTGAATTTAGGTTTAAAATATTATATTAGTTGACCGTTTGAATTCCCCTTTTCAGTGCCCCCGAGATAGGAGAACTCTTTGAGTCCCTCGTTCCTTTTTATTACACTAGTGATCGGAAAGTATATGGAGTCCTTCCTCTGTGTTTATGAAATATCTCCTGAGTCCATCGTTGTTTTCTTGTTTTTAAAAATACACACCTGATATCACTCTGTGTCAGTAACTTCCGGAACACAGCGTTTAAATAACGGGCGCTTTCAGACAAACGGCGCTGTTTGTTCAAGTAGCCGTGAATCCCACGCCTCGCTTCCAGTCTTTGCCGAATTGACATCAAATCCATTTAGGTGAGTGACTTAATGCCGGGATACATTTTCGACGGGTTTAGTTTCTAACTGAAAAAATTATTCACACGCACGGTCATCTCCTAAAGGCCATGCCTTCTAAATAAATACTTTCCTTCTTTTTATTTTTTGCATATATATCGGTTACTATCCGTTCAGCGCAAAGGAGGCTCTTCACATCAAGAAGACTATCCTAGTGCAAGTTTATGCAGCCTCTATTATACTCGAGGTAAGTGCCAAACCTAAAATTATAACTACGAATTAATTCTTAGACCAGGGAACATGTGAATAATATTTCTTGTATCTACTATTCCCGTTTTTTGCAGTCCCTAAAAATACGCTATTAACTACATAACTGGGAAGCAAGGCAGGATGTTTATCATTCTTTAATCAGGTACCCACATAATTCCTGACATTTTTCCAATGCCTTAAAAAAAAAACCTGACTACTTTCTAATATACGTTATCACTGTTTGTTTCATTTATAGAATGAAAATGAACTTCGAGAGTAGATATTCTTAACAGTATAGAAACAGGAATCAGTTTTGGAGATACCAAATCAGGTAATAGTAGCTGCTTATTTATTATTTTTTGTATCTTTCGGAATGACGCTTTTGAAACCAATTTTCGACGTTGGCCTGTGCCTCTTTTTAACTCATTGTTACCTGTTCTTTTTTGAGTTTGGATGTTTGGGAATTTGGATTTTGGTTACATAAATCCAAATTGACACTTATAAGAATTAATCGTTGAAACTATGCCGACCTTAACCATCAGATGTTTACAAATGTGCTGCTTTGCTCGGTTGGTAAAGTAACACATGTCTGACCTATGATCTTTACTATCATTATCAATGTAGGTCATCCCTAATTAGGAATAGATTAATCATGGGAACCTTATGAAATGATCGCATTTATTAACCCGTTCATAGGCAACATTGACTACATATAATTAAATCTTGTTTTTGTTTCAGCTTATCCGGCATTTTTGCCTCAGCTTTATCATACTATAGTTCATATTTGAGATCTTCCTTTTACAACTCAGTCCATGTAAATATACGTAAGTACTGAATACAATTGTTTGCACTAAATAATCGGTTCACTAGATCAGCGGTTGTCCACTTTCATCAAGAACTTGTTGATCCCCGGTTGGACTCTGAGATTTTAGTTACATGAAATTAATTTACTGCGTAATATCTTAGATCAATAAATGAGATCCTTACCATTCACATAACATCATTTTTCGCGCCCCCAACCAAACCCCCCCCCCTTTCTCTCCATCCTTGATCATTGAATTCCAGTTTGAAATTGAAATGCACAAGGAAATGAAGGCCCACGACTTGGGCATTGTGGAGTTATTTAAAACTCAGTTTTGTTGTACCAAAAGAGGTTGTAGTTTAATTGTTGTTTGTTGCCAATATTATTATTTATGTTTATTATAGGTGTAGATTGCATACTGTTTTGAATATTATTTTTTATTTTAACTTTATCTATTTTAGTTTATACGTGGCAACTCCAGAAGAAGGCGCAGGTCGCCGAAACGCGCGTAGAGGACTATCTGTTATGCCACTTTTTAAACTGATTTGATTAATTTTGAATGTATTTTGATTATGTATTGTCGAATTTATGAATATTTTAATATTGTCCATTTAATGACTAAACTGTATGTTTTGTATCTGCTATTTTTAACAAAGTCTATAATAAATTTTGGGTACAGACCTTCTACTTCCTCTTTTTTAATTTATCTAATTAGAATTTTTTCTCTATTAAAGTGCCATGGTTGTTATTTTCACACGCTATTAATCCCTGACCCTGGACTTGTAGTATCCACTTTTTTCAGGGGGTCCTTGTTTTCTTCACATAAAGATGCATCACGTTGTAAAGCCCTGCGCCATCAGGGGGCGTTCCGGCGCAAGAGAGGGCGTTCCTGCGCAGGAACGCATCCTAAAAGTGGCTGAGGGAAATCTACAAGTTTTCAATCAGTCACTTTTAGGACAATGATGCGTCACTCAAACCCTGCGCCTGTTGAAGCAGACGTACGGCTTGACGCAGCATTGGGGAGATAGGGCACCCCAGAGCATTGCTGGAGCTGCGCCATCGTTGCGACGCAACTCCAGCAATGCGCCGCCTTTACGGCACAGATGCGTAGCGCTTCGGTGATGTTTTGGGCCCATGGTGCACCGCATTGTAAATACGGCGCACCATGGGTGGTGGTGGCGTGGCGCACAATTACTGGTGCATCCCTGCTACTTTGCAGGGATGCGCCGGTAATTGCAAATCTGCCCCTTAGTGTCTAGCATTACACAGTTCTGTAAACTACACTCATACATAATTTCTCAGGCCAATGAAATAAACACAAAATCGAAAACAGATAAGCATAGTAGCAACGCTACTGAGAAGGAGAGCAGTGCACCTGAAATGCACAGAAGATTTTGAAATATAATTTACCTACAATGTAATCAGCAGCATTATTGCTCTTGGTAAAAAACAAAAATTTGCAATATAATAGCACACAGAGCAGGAGAAAACAGAGTAGTGATGAAATAGCTACTACTACTCACCAAGCCCGGGGATCTCGATGCCGAGCAGGTCGCGCTCCCGGTCCAGGATATCCGTCCAACGGTGGGTGGCCTGGTTGTAGGTGCGCCGGACCCGAGAGTGTTCATACATGGCCCGGCACACCTTCTCCCACCGCTTCCGGCGCTCCCGGATCCCGTAGCCGCTTGCGATCCTGCCGCCTGCCGCGATGGTCCTGGGGAGGCGGCGCTGTACACAGTACACTAGTGCGGCCACCTCCTCCACGCTAAAGATCTCCTGTGGCCTCACTAGCTCCCCCCTCAAACGCCTGCACGGGAGCCGGGCACGGGGTGCGGGACCCTTCCCCTACTCGGGCTGCTTCACGGCTCCCTTTACCATGGTCTGGGCAGAAAGGAAGGTAAATAAGAAATAAGAAATAGAATAGGGAAGAAGAAAGAAAAGAGTTTAAAAAAGTAGTTTAAAATTAACCAAAAGTAGCAGAAAACACAAAAATATAGAGCTAGAAAAATAGAGGGATAGATAATAAGTAAAATAGATTAAAAAAAACTTCAAACAAGCAAAGGATGGCAGAGATTGAGAGAGGATACAGAAAGGATGCCCAGAACCATAGCAATGAATGAAAAACAAGATGGCCGCGCCTGTTTATGACCGCGTGGGTAAGTTCGCGCGAGATTTCCCCCGCGATCACACGCGAACTTGTACTAGTGAGCCGCACACTTCGCGAGATTACACATAGCGCCCGGAAACGGAAATACGTCACGCAAACAAGATGGCCGTGCTCATGTACGACCGCTAGGGTAACTTCGCGTCGTTGCGCTACAAGCGGCTCGCGAAAACGCAAAAAACCACGCGAACTAACACGCCGCAAAAAACGAATCGCATATTCGCACAAATTTGCGGCCTCCGAATTCGATCTCGCGCAAATTCGCGCCCCGAGAATCACGCGAAATTGCAGAAAAAAGATTTTTGCAAAACTGAAATCACTCAGCAGGTGCAAAAGTTCAAGCTCATCATTAGTAACCATTCCCTGTAGTGCTTCCTGAGGGGCCCCTCCAGAGTTCAGTTGCCTACTTGCAACTATTCTATGACCCTGCTCTGACCCTCACAGCAGGCTCAGAGAATAGCTACAAGTATGCCACAAAGGTCCTGTTAAAAAAAAATACACTGCAACAGAAAGAAATTACAGATAAGGAAGCAGGTGCCAGACTGGAAGTTCAAATTCAGTGACACATTAATCAGCCCCTAATTCATTCATGTCAGTTGAGGCAAGGCAGGTGTGCTAACGAATTTTGCAAAACTGAAAGCACTTAGCAGGTGCAAAAGTTCAAGCTCATCATTAATCAGGAAGCACTTACAGCTAAGGAAGCAGGTACCAGCTCAAATTCAGTGACACATTAATCAGCCCCAAATTAATTCATGTCAGTTGAGGCAGGGCAGGTGTGCTTTTCCCCCCATAATCTACAGTGATGAACCAGAGGGTGGCAGTGATGAACCAGATGGTGGCATGGGTGAACCAGAGGGTGGCAGTGATGAACCAGAGGGTGGCATGGGTGAACCAGAGGGTGGCAGTGGTGAAACAGAGGGTGCTGTGATGAACCAGACGTAGAAACAACATGGTCGCGACCGTTGCGACCCGACAAGTAAGTTCGCGTTTGCGAACTCGTAAAAAACCCTCGCGAACTGGCAGAAACCCTTGCGAACACAAAAAAAAAATTAGCAAATTCGCGAAAAATCGCGAATTTTGCGGATTGCAAATTCGTAAATACGCAAATTCACAAATCGCGAATTCGCAAAATTCGCCCATGCTTAATCATCTGTATTCTGATATACTAGGGTCAAATAGTTGTGCTTGTTAAAGAGTTTTATTGAATTTTGAAGAGCAATTAGTGTATTTTTACTTAATGATGGTTGCATGATTTACATGCTAGACCCGTTCATGGCTCTGCTCGTGCACTGGCTCTTAGAACCAAACCAGGCCCGTGGCTCGACTCTCACTGTTAATTTGTCGGCTGCCCCTCCTCTGTGAAGGATTACTAAATGTGTGAACCTGTTCAGCCTCCTTAGAGCACAGCAGAAAGTCAGCGCTGCCCCGCCCTTTGAACATAGGGCATGCATCCACCGATTTCAAAATAGTAGACCCAGGGGAGGTGCCTTGAGGGCACTGATGCATATCTAAAATACAAAATAAAAATTCCCGAAAATATACGTCTCTCCAGCCCTGCAATTACCCCTGTCTGCGTCCTTTAAGAAGAGTGTCTGCTTGTTAGACGACATTTTGCATAAATCAAGAGAGCGAGTCATGAAAGTTAGAATAATGGGTAACTAAATAGAAAGCTGTTTTTTCAATATGGAAAATGCTTGTCATTCAGTTTAAATAAAGGCTGTTATGTAGGCCGCAGGACATATCTTTTCATGCCTCGCATTAGCAGGCGTTATTTATGAGAAAATAGATACAGTCATATGTTGGCTCTAAAATATGAGCATCGTGAACAGATCCTGGCTTTAAGAAACATGCCTGTGTATATTTAAAATAAAAATTTAAAAAATAATGTGAGCGGGTGCAAGCTTGTGCGACGCTGAAGCATGCACGCTTCAATGCCTGGTCAGGAGCAGTGAGTGCTATATACATACAGTTAAGATCACAATTGAGCACTTAATTCGAGATGCATGCCACGAACGAGGATCTGATTTAGGCAGTACAATTAAATGCTTTGAAAACTCTAACAGAAATGGACCGTCGCCCCCTCATTGTGAGCGATAATAATCTCAATATTGCCCATTTTTATTAACATATACCACAAATGCAGTTGAATCTTTACGGATAGTATTTTAAATAAGACACATAACACCTACACTGCGTGTGTGTGTGTATGTATATATGGGTATATATATGCAAAGAACTCCTCCACGCCGCTTTCAATCCAGCCGGACCAACGAGGCGTTACACAGGAGACGGACCACAGGATCGGTTACAGGTATTCTTTATTTGGCAAATACAGCTGGAAAAAAGTGCTCTACGCGTTTCGGGCTACGCAAGCCCTTGCTCACATGCAACAATTGTTTGTAACTTTTTTATTTTTATAATGCTTGGTGACTGCGCAAACCCAGCCCTCTGATCCAGTCATGTGACCATAGACATAAACAACATCTCAAGTGTTGTAGTTCATTACTGTGCAAAATACGCAAAAGAAGAAATTAAAATCACCATTTCTATATAAGATAATTCTTTGGCATCTTCAATTAATACAGGATAAATCCTAGAAGATGTATAGAAAGCACTATATATCAAGAATTCTTATAGATTTTACATTGCGCACATCACCTATTAACAAGGAGGACTTGTACGGGAAAGTGCATATTATAGTGAATAATGTGGTGCAAAACAATGCATGTCTAAAGTGCAGAACTAAATTGGCTAACATGTGTCAACATTTAAGAATAAAGTGCTACAGTCATAGATAAAACCACCTGTATAAATATATAGATTTGATGCAATTAATACTATTTTTGAATATGAACATATTTAATTATGTATTAAAGCATAAATTAAAACATTTCATATTAAATACAGAGTTTATTATATATATATATACCCATATATACCTATTTGGGTGATGGTATTTTAGTTTAAGTGCTGCACATTTTGCGGTGACGCCTTGCTCTCCCACGAGCCCTCCCGTCAGAAATAACACAAGACCCGTGAATCTCACCGTGAATATGACATTCTTGTCTCAGCCATATGGACACATGAGAAATGTGAGATTCTGAGAATTCTGGTGCCCAGGGATCTTTGAAAGAGGTGGTGTAAAACGTGCACTGACTAATTGAAGCAGGTGAGTCTGCTTTTTGAAAACAAGCATTGGGAAAGCCAATAGGTCTTGCCTATGTGAGACCTGTTGTCTTTGACAAATGTGTTTTAGCCATTTTGTACATCAGCGTGGCTGCTGTTCGGCATGGCTAAAAGGTAGTAGCCTGAAGAATTCATAAGAAGAGGAGAAGTTGCGGGCTGCTTTCAGTGGCTTAGCTGGCTGCCTCTAGTGAGTAGCACATTGCTTTTATTGAAGCCCTTTATTTTACACGTGATACAATAAATGTGCAGCAAACATCCGCTATTTTGGCCTTTTTATGCATCATTTGTTATTTCAGGATTTAAGGTTTCATTAGAGAGATTTTACAATGGTCCCTTTTGACGCCACGCACTTTTCTGTCATAGACCTGAAGAATGCCCTTTTCAGCATTCCTATACATCCTGACAGCAGAAATTTTTTTGGTTTCTCCCTTGGTGGGCAGAGCTTTAGATTTTGCCGTGCCCCTCAAGGCTTCCCCGAGAGCCCCAGTATCTATAGTCAAGCTCTCAAAAGTCTATTAAATTCCTTGGAACTCCCTGATAATTCCACACTGCTGCAGTATGTTGATGACCTACTCATTACTACAAATTCCGCCCCGGCATGTAAAGAGGCTACTCTCTGTTTGTTACGCCACCTTGCTCTCCATAACCACAAGGTCTTTTTTTAAAAAGATTCAGTTTTGTCGAGAGAAGGTGACCTATTTAGGTCATCTCCTCTCGAAGGAGGGAAGGCAGCTCACCACCGATCGTGTAGCCGTCATCAATGCTATGGCGGCCCCACAGACACAAAAGCAGGTGCGCGCCTTCATAGGTCTAACCTCATACTGCAGACAGTGGATTTCCAATTTTCCGGCCATGGTCAAACCTCTTCTTGCCCTCACCACTAAAGATATATCATATAGTTCCTTTCCATTGACTAGAGAGCATACGCAGGCCTTCCAGGATTTAAAAAGAGCTCTGTGTACTGCTCCAGTCCTCGGTACTCCTGATTATAACAAACAATTTGTTTCTTTTTGTACATGAGACAGACAGCTGTGCATGCGCTGTCTTGACCCAGATGTTCAGAGGTCACCATCAGCCAGGTGGCTATTTTTCAGCTACTCAGGATGCACACTTAGACCCACATGACTGCATATTAAGGACAGAGGAAGAGACGAAGGGATGGGTTGACTTATAGGATACCCCAATAGCAGAACCAGAAGGTACACTGTATGTGGACGGATCATGTCTCAGAGGGTCAGATGGTAACACCTCAGCCGCCTACGCCCTCACGACATTAGGGCGAGTGGTAGAAACAGCTCAGATTCTGCAGTGCTCTGCTCAAGCAGCAGAATTAGTGGCCCTCACTAGAGGTTGTGAGTTAAGCAAAGGGATGGAGGTAAATATTGATACTGATTGTTAGACTCCCTGACACTCCCCAGAAAGGTGTCCATTATAAAATGTAAGGCCCATAAGAAAGTGACAGATGATGTTGGGAAAGGCAATGCCCTGGCTGACCAGATGGCCAGACAAACAGCTCTTAGAAAAAGGGAAGGAATGTATGTAGGAGGTCCCGCTAGGTGAGTGGCAGACGAGGGCATGGGTGTGATTGATGTTCAGTCCCATACTATTCCTGAGGAACTAAGGGTGTGGAAGCAATTAGCAATTAGCAAAGGAGGGAATTTATGGTTGCTGGGTTCGTACGACTATGGAAAGACAATGGATGTTACCTGACAGTCACATGCTACCAGTAGTTAGGATGACCCATGGTCCTGCTCACATCAGTGCAAAAGGGATATGTAAACCGTTGGACCCTACATGGTACAACTCTAACAATTGTTGCCCGACCATACTGTCCCTACTTCCGACCGATACAACTTGCGTCCCCGAGGGCAGGCTTGCCCTTGACTTCGCCAAGTACCTATAGGCTGTAAGGCTGTGATCTTCCCCGGCTGAGAGTAGTGCTGGTGTGTCAGACTAAGGTAAGCCGTAAGGGCCCTTGGCACCTGCGCCCAGTGAAGCAACCACCAATCACAGACAGCCACTAGAGGTCCCTGGCTTAGCACAATGGCCGCCGTCCAAAACACCCGAATCCAGAAACAAGATGTCAGCCTCCGACATAGTAAATGCTTCATGGTCACCGTGGTGACACTGTTTGTCTCCCTCATCCTGTATATCCTTGGTTGGCTGTTACTAATCTACCCTCCTGTTACCTCACCAACTCCTACCCTGACTCCAGCAGAACACCAGTATTGCACGTTAGCAGCCCACGAGTTACCCCGCCGTGCAGAATTCTTCAACAACACCTTCATCCAAATGTTGCATCATCACCAGCTGATCATGAACACTTCCAACTGCTGGGTGTGAGGACTGATGCCGCATTCGATGATACACCCTGTCCCATTCTTTCCCTACCCCTTTTTCATCTCTGGGTCTTGTCTTGCATGGTGGATGTTGATGCAGGAGGCCTACACTGTCAATGGTACTGCCAATTCTTCCAATGGAACATTTCGGGATGACTTCTGGTGGAACAGATCCGGCCATGCCAATGCTCCTTTTTGCCCGACCAGCTCATCCAGAGCGCTACTATCACCATATGAACTCGGTGAGATGGTAGTATTCAACACAACTAACCGACAAACATTTTCCAGATGCCGCCAAGAAGGATACTGCCTGATGAACGAGACACTGTGAATGTCATAAATGTGCAAGGCCGTGTCTGCATTCATGGCCTAGGGACTAAGAAAGTTGGTACCAGTACATGTGATATCACAAAAACTTTAAACTCTACATCTCCTCCGAAGCTGGTGGCATCCCCCAATACCTATTTCATCTGTGGCACTGCCGCCAACACTTGGCTCCCCTGTAACTGGTCTGGTACCTGCTATCTGGACTTCCTCCTTCCACCAACGTATTCCACCCATGGAGGTTACCACCTGTCAATGAAAGGCGCTCTGCGCTGCTCATGTTGGGGCGTCATATCAGTCGAGGATACAGCAGGCCAGGAAACTGGGGACTTCTTTAAAGGTTTCCTTCCTTTCTGGGGCCCCATGGCCAACAGTCGGGCTGTACGAGGACTGACCAGGGTCCTTGAAGCCACCATCACAGTAACAGCTGGTGCCCTCTCCAACATCACTGCAGAGCTGCAGGCGGACCGCCTCATAATGCTTCAGAACAGAATGGTCTTAGAAATCATCCTTGCCGATCGTGGTGGTGTGTGTAAATTGATCGGCTCCAGCTGCTGTGTGTACATCCCAGACAACGCACCTACAGTGTACAATGCCATCCAACGTCTGCATCACCTTTCTTCCAAAATTCATCTGGATGAAGGCATCTGGTCCCTCACAGGCTGGATCTGGGGCCTTCTTTCCCAGCGGGTTGGAAGATCCTCATCTTCCTTGCCTTGGGAGTAACTGTCCTGGTCTCCTTCTGTTTGTGCTTTCAGTGTCTGCCAGTGCTCTGTACAATGTGTGTCCAGACCATCAAGCCTCCACCCTCTAACATTCACAACACCAATATGATGATGATGCTCCAACAAGAAACCAATGGCCTTATGAACATTGACATTTCTTAAAGTATTTGCCACTCAATGGCAAAAGGAGGGGCTGAGGAAAAGTGTTCTTCTGATCGGCATCATTTGTACCGGGTCTCCATTGCTTTTTCATTGCCATCTCGTGTCAAACACTTCCACACGACACACCTGGTCGTGTCTGTTGATGCCTGAGGAAAAACTAACTAACACGACAACAGCCATCTTGCAGCCTGCATTTCTGCCCAGGAACTGACGCACATCCAACCCCCCTGTTCTTTGCATTTCAACTGAAAGCCACGAGACACTCACACCCTGAGTAAATGATTTGTTTTCCATCTCCTGCTCCCAGCCTGGTAAACATCCTTGACACCGTGATCAGGTTATCTGGACAATGGTCTGACTGCTGGGCCTTGATCAGGGTGATTAAACAATGACTTGGAAGACTGGGCTTTGATCAAGGTGATTGAACAATGACCTGAAAGACTGAGCCTTGATCAAGCCAAGTGAACAATGATTTGTGTACCAAGCCTTGACCAGGTCACCATCTACAAACGTTGTCTGGATCTGGTTATCAACTGCAAACACTGCCCTGATTGAACAATGAACTAACAGCCAAAAGACTGGAATGAAAAAGTATAAAAGGCTTGTAAGCTGCGGAGTAAAGCAGCAGCCTCCTCTGTCTTGTCTCTGACTAGCTTGGGACTCTGTTCCATAGCCTGGGCCATTGAATAAATCTGGGTTCCTCCTGCAGACGAAGGCTCCTGTGTCTCCTTTTACTAAGTATGGAAGGTATGGAAGACTTGGGCGGTTCCCCCGCCGCCGAGACCCAGTAAGTGGGTTTAACCGGTTCTTCAAACTCTAAGATATCAGCATATGCTGAAAAGCTGGTTAAAACATGCATGATTTGCCTAATGTATAACCCAGGAAAAGGCACAGTTACTCCTAAGGGAGGATTCTCTCCTCCTACCTTCCCTTTTGAAGTTCTCCAAATGGATTACATCCAGATGGACAGATGTAACAATTTGAAATATGTCCTGGTAGTGGTCTGTACCTTCAGCCGATGGGTGGAGGCCTACTCCGTCAAAGACTGCACCGCTATCACTACTGCCAAAGTACTATTAAAAGAGTACCTCCCAAGATTCGTTTGCCCCGCTTGGTCTGGAGTGACAACGGGACCCACTTTACGGCTCAAATTATGGAATATGTCTGTACAGCATTGGGCATAAAACAAAAATGTCATGCAGCTAACCACCCCCAGTCAGCAGGTCTAGTGGAGGTGCACAATGGCATCCTAAAAACTAAAATGGCCAAAATAGGAGCTGAAACAGGTGTCACTTGGGTTGATGCTCTGCCCTTAGCCCTACTGTCCACAAGAACAACGGCCCACACCAGGATAGGGCTATCTCCCCATGAGATTGTGTGCGGGAGGCCTGCCAATGTATGGGGTGTCCCACGGCCTAAGAAACTGTCTGACGTTGAATAGCCTGTATTAACTGATTATCTGTACAGTCTGACTAATACCTTTCGTACTCTTTATCACCAGGTGCATAAGGCCATACCTGACAAAAGCGAGGGCCCAGGACACGTCATCCAACCTGGGGATTGGGTCTTGGTGAAACATTTTCAACGGACTAAGAGCCTCGAGCCCTGCTGGACACAGCCCCGTCAGGTGTTGCTGGCCAGCCGCACCGCAGTGAAAGTAGAAGGTCGGAAGAATTGAGTGCATTTGTCACACTGCAGGCATGTGCCTCTGCCCCTCCTCTATGATCAGTGGGTGAGGGAAGGACAAGGAGACTCAAAAACAGAAACAGTCCTGACGGTTGTCCCATTCAGCGATGCCAGACTGCATTCCACATCTACGGAAGCAGAGAGTGACAGCGAAGGGTGCAACCCTCCCTTAACTCTGCTCAACACCAAGAACAATTGTTTCCCGACCATACTGTCCCTACTTCTGACCGATACTACTTGCATCCCCCGAGGGAAGGCTTGCCCTTGACTTCGCCAAGTGCCTATAGGCTGTAGGGCTGTGATCTTCCCGGCTGAGAGTAGTGCTGGTGTGTCAGACTAAGGTACGCCATAGGACTCCTTGGCACCTGCGCCCAGTGAAGTAACCACCAATCACAGACAGCCACTAGAGGTCCCTGGCTTAGCACAATGGCTGCCGTCCAAAACACCTGAATCCAGAAACAATATGTTAGTCTACATTTCTTAAAGTATTTGCCACTCAATGGCAAAAAGAGGGTCTGAGGAAAAGTGTTCTTCTGGTCGGCATCATTTGTACCGGGACTCCATTGCTTTTTCATTGCCATCTCATGTCAAACACTTCCGCACAACCCACCTGGTTGTTTCTGCTGATGCCTGAGGAAATTCTAACTGACACAACAAAAAACATCTTGCAGCCTGCACTTCTGCCCAGGAACTGTCACACATCCAACCCCCCCTATTCTTTGCAGTTTACCAGAAAGCGACGAGACACACACACCCTGTGTAAATGATTTGTTTTCCATCTCCTGCTCCCAGCCTGGTAAACATCCTTGACACCGTGATCAGGTTATCTGGACAATGGTCTGACTGCTGGGCCTTGATCAGGGTGATTAAACAATGACCTGAAAGACCGGGCTTGGATCAAGATGATTAAACAATGACCTGAAAGACTGAGCCTTGATCAAGCCGAGTGAACAATGATTTGTGTACCAAGCCTTGACCAGGTCACCATCTACAAACGTCGTCTGGATCTGGTTATCAATTGCAAACACCGCCTTGATTGAACAATGAACTAACAGCCAAAAGACTGAGATGAAAAAGTATAAAATGCTTGTAAGCTGCGGAGTAAAGCAGCAGCCTCCTCTGTCTTGTTTCTGACGAGCTGTGCACTATTTTCCATAGCCCGGGCTATTTGAATAAATCTGGGTTCTTCCTGCAGACGAAGGCTCCTGTGTCTTCTTTTACTACGTATGAAGGGTATGGAAGGTTGGGCGGTTCCCCTGCCGCCAAGACCCAATAAGTGGGTTAATCCGGTTCTTCAGAGAGTTTGCTGTCCAGGATGATTCCTAGGTGGCAGGTTTGGTCTTTTGTGGTGGGGGTAGGTCTGAGTTCTAATGGCCACCAGGAGTCATTCCAGAGGGAGGAGTATTTGCCGGAGATCAGTACTTCAGTTTTGTTGGGGTTGAGTTTCAGGTAGTTGTTCTTCATCCAGGTTTTTTTATTGTTTTTCATTTTGATTTTATTACTGTTTTGGTACTGCCTAAATACTTTACACATCTCCCATAGTTAAGCCTGTCTGCTCAGTGCCATAACCATCAGGGGGTTGAGATCAGATTCACTCTGTGACTTTTAGGACTCACCCTGTCAAGGTTTGTGATTATTTCTTAAGATATGTAGTCACACATCCCAAATAATAGCCCAATTTATTTGGACCAGCAATGGGAACAATTTCCAACAACAGCCAATGGCTGCTAACATTGTTCCTTTAAAAAGAAAGTACTTTGGACTTCAGAAATTTTAAAAATACAAAAGATCAAAAGCCAGCCAATTTTGCATCTTTCCCTGACATACTTCAAATCCTATCTTGTTGCGGATGAAGTTACTAGCTAAAAGTCTCACTGGCACAATATCCAAACCAAAATTATCGTGATATAGAAATATTGTATCAAAAATATCGATCACAAAAATATCGTTTACCAACTCAAAATATGCAGAAATAAAAGAATGTATGACGTTACAATGCATACATTTACTACGCCTGCCTTTACAATGCAGTTTTTACATCGCAACATTCTTTACAATGCACACTTTTACATTGCATACCACTACAACAAATGTTTTTAAAGTACATTTACGGGGGCGTGGCCAAGATGGCGGGCTGAGTGGTCGCACTCTAAGTGAGCTCCGCCATCCCGAGACCCTGATCCTGCTGTAAATGCGCTGATTCTCCCCCCGGGACGCTGGATTACATAAAGCGGGGGCCCATAGCACCGGAGGAGCATCTGTGAGATCGCCGGACCCCCCTCGGGGAGCTGGGCTGACGCCAGACGGGACACCGCTGCGGAGGGCGAGCGGAGCCTAGCACACGGCCTAGTGCAGAGACGGACCCTGCCGGCCATAGACGTAAGCCCGGGTGATTGCTGCGGATTCGCCGACCCTGCCCGCCTGCCCCGGATTTCTGAGCCTCTCATTGCCGCGGGGGCCGGGGGTCTGGGCTGCCGGACCCGGAACCATAGAGACTCCGACGCCGGGCCGGCGTCGGACTTCACGCAAGGCTGGGGCTCGGGCCTGGGTCCTAGGCCTCGACTACTTTGACGGCCTCTGAGCGGGTCAGCGAGCACTGTGGGCCCTGCCTGCCGGACCCGGACGGACCTGCCTGGTCCTGTGTCACCCCGTCGGAGCGTGGACCGGCTGGAGCGGAGGTGAGGAAGGAGAGGTCCCGGACTCGGGGCACCCTGCTACGCGAGGCCGCGGCTTCGGCCTGTGCCCCGGGCCTCAGAGACGCTGCACGGCGGTGGCCCCCCGGCCCTCCGGTAGACATTGTGGAGCACGGAGCGGCGCTCCTGGGCAGACGCAGAACCCTGTGGTGAGTCACACAGCTGGGGGACAACAGTGAGGACTGTGGCGGCCGTCACCCCTTGGGGCCACGGGAGACCGGGAGTTGGGCTCCGGTGGTTCTGTCCGCCCTTACACTTGGCCACCGGTATAGAACCGGGACGGACCCTTCCTCAAGAGGACCTCTGGCGGCATTCTGGGCCTGACCGTGGGAGAAGGAGGGGGATGCCCGGACATTACTGCAACCCCCACGTGGCCCCTGAGGGTCTGCTGTGGCCTAGCTTGATGGGCGATCCCTCAGTGGCGTAGGTGACTCCGAGCCCGAGGCCACGGGGCTTGTGCACCGAGAGAAGAGAGCAGCGACGGGCGGATTGGCGCTGAGGGCCCGGGAGGGTGGCCTGTGAAGTTGCACCTGGGATTGGGCGGTTGGATCTTCAGGAGAGCACCTCGTGAGCCAACATGTCGAACAACAAGGGAAACCGGAAGGGGGACCGCACACTGCCAGAGATGCTGAACCGGAGCACTGCAAGACAGGACCGAGGTCACCCATCCCCACCCCACTCGAGCGGTGCCCAGGGAGCGAGTGGAGGGGAACCCCCAGTTACGAGGTCCTTCCTAGAGTCCCTCTTCAGCTCCTTGAGGGACGATTTTCAGACGCTTAAGCAGGAGGTCGCAGGTGAAGTCCGTGAGATACGGAGGGAGGTGGACGGTCTCGGTGACAGAGTGTCCACGGTGGAAGAAGCGGGCCGCGCTAGGGACGATGAAATTACACAGTTGCAACAGGAGGTCATCCGACTCCGGGAACAGCACCTTGACCTGCAGTCGCACACGGAGGACCTTGAGAATCGCTCCAGGCGAAACAACATCCGCGTCCGGGGCGTGCCGTCCCGGGAAGAGGGGGAAGATGTGGCGACCTACCTCGGGGAGCTGTTCAGAGAGGTGCTGGGGGAACCGGCTGACTTTGCCATTCGGATTGACAGGGCGCACAGGGTAGGTCTGCAACGCCGAAATTCGGCGCCTCCTCCTGACATCTTGGCTTTTCTGCCAGACTATCCCTTGAAGGAGCGGATACTGAGGGAAGCCCGGAGGAGACCCTCCCTGGAATTCAGAGGCCACCGGATAGCTCTCTATCAGGACCTGGCCGCATCTACTCTGCAAAAACGCAAAGCTTTTAAAATTGCGACTGACTTTCTCAGGGAACATGGCACTCAATATTCCTGGGGACATCCCTTCCGGCTCATTTTCAGGTGGAACGGAACCTTGCACCAGTTGCGTTCTCTTCAGGACACGTGTGGAGTGCTGGGGATCACGGCCACTGAGGACGGAGCTCACACACCGCACCGGAGCCGTATTACTAGAGACGGTTGGCAGACAGTCCCCGGCCGGCGATCATCTGCTTCCTTGTCGCGGCCGGACTCTCCTATGGCCCGAGCGGAGTCGGATGCAGCAGTGCAGGATGGAACTGGAGCTGATATTGCAACTGGGGTGGCGCTGACAGCATAAGTGAACTCCGGGGGGAGATCGACATCGATGTGATGGAGCTGCAGGTTTGAGGGTTTGGGGGGGTGGGGGGAATGGGGGGTGCGAGGTGGCTGGACGTCCACTTTTTCTGACTTTCCGCTGGCTTGTCCGATAAGGACCGGACTGGGACAATGGGTCTACAAGTTTTTGGGGGGGTAGGGAGGGGGGTGTTTCAAGTTGTTGATCCGGTCCCAGTTGCGGGAGGGGACTGGAAGCGAGGGGGTGGGTGGGGAGGACGGGGAACAGTTGGGGGGGCAAGGGGAGTTGGGGAGCAGAGTGGGGGATTGGGTCTGGGGGTTTGGGATGGGGAGGGAAGGTCGTCCAGTGCACACGGGGGTTCCTGGTCATTTTGACTTTGTCTGTACTTTTTGATCTGCTTCTGATTGGCTATGGCTTCGACGGGGCGATCTGCCTCTCTGCCTGGCATGGATGTTGGGGAGAGGAGGGAGGGGTTACCGAAAGTTTCTTGAGGGCGGGGAGCTGCTGGTTAGGTGGCCTGCTTTATGGTTTGCCTGGAACTGTTTGCTTTTTGTGTCAATATTCTATGCATGGTACTCTGCTGCACCACGGGCTGAATGACGCTCTTGTCCACCTGTTTTTGCGGTGGGTCCTTGTTGCTTTCTACTACAACACCACTCATGCCTCCAACCACTTGTAAAGTAGTGACCCTGAATGTCCGGGGTCTGAATAATCCCGTGAAGAGGCGGGCCGTCCTTTCACTTTTAGAGAACACACAGGCAGATATCTGTCTCCTCCAGGAGACGCACCTACTGTCACAGGACACTCATATACTCCGCTCACACAAGTTCCCCTCACAGTTCTTTTCCTCATGCACCACTAAAACAGCTGGGGTGGCGATTCTGGTGACGCGGCGTTTCCAGGGGGAGGTTCTCCACAAATTTGCTGAACAAAAGGGTAGGTTACTGGCTTATCGATTTTGAATTGGGGGTCTCTTCTTCACGATAGGGTCCCTCTATAGTCCTAATGACCGTCAGGACCGCTTTCTTCAGGCGGCGATCGAGGAGGTCACGTCTTCCCAGGATAGACATGTCATACTCGGGGGAGACTTCAATATTGTCTTCGACTCTGCGCTGGATAGGTCGGCGCAACGCTCCCCTCAGGTTGGAGAACTCTCGGCGGACCGTAAGGCTCAGCTGGACGAGGTGGACCTACTTGATATATGGCGACATTTGCATCCGACGGATAGGGACTACTCGTACTATTCTCATGCCCACAAAACGTACGCACGGTTAGATCACCTGTTGGTTACCTCCCCAGTGAAAGCGTTAGCATCTGGATCCGAAATGGGTGTGATCTCCCTCTCGGACCATGCCCCGGTCGAGGTCCTGTTAACTATGCCCCCGACGGCGCTCCGCCCACGGACGTGGCGCCTTCGGGATACGCTGCTGCATAGGGCAGAAGTGGTGGCCCGCATTGAAAAGTCGATTCAGGAATTTCAATCCCATAACGATAATGCAGACACTAGTCGGGCCACGCAATGGGCGGCTTTGAAGGCAGTCATCAGAGGGGAATTTATAGCGATTTCCTCGGCGGACAATAGGGAGCGGCAGGCCAAGAGAGATGAACTCACAGATCGTGTTAGGGAACTGGAACAGATCCATCGCAGAACCGGGGCCCCCCGAATTTGGCGGCAGCTCAAGGAAGCCAGGAAGCTCCTGGCGGCCCTAGACCTCGACCGGGCGGAGTACGCCGCTTTGCGGTTGCGACACGCCTTTTATACTGGAGGGGACCGCTGTGGCAAGCTGTTGGCAAATAGGCTCCGTGTGGCGCGGCAGAGCCAGCTGGTCAAGGAGATCTCTGGCCCGATGGGCATGCCGGAAACTGAAGACGAGCGGATAGCTGCAGTCTTTCGGGGCTTTTACAAAGACCTCTATACCGGGGATCCTCCGGATGAGGAGGCGATGGACACTTATCTGGCCTCGATCACACTTCCCTCTCTGGACCCTGTGCAGGCGGACTCTCTGGACAGGGACATTAGGATCGAAGAAGTAGTTTCTGCCATTGCCCGACTCAAGCACGGGAAGGCACCGGGCCCAGACGGCTACATTGCGCTGTATTATAAAACATTTTGCATGACGCTGGCGCCCATCCTGACGCGCCTCTTCAACTCCTTTGCGGAGGCCGGGGCCATTCCGCCTGATCTGCTCAGGGCCTCGATCTCGGTTATCCCTAAGCCAGGTAAGGACCCGAGGCAATGTGGATCCTACCGGCCGATCTCCCTTCTGAATATTGATTTAAAACTGTATACGGGGATACTTGCTGCTAGACTAGCTCTCCATCTGCCCGGCCTTATCGATCCTGACCAGGCAGGTTTCGTCCCGGGGCGGCAGACAGTGGACAATACGAAACGAATTGTTCATTTGCTGGAAAAGGCCTCTCGGGTTCCGGGGGAGCGAATGATGTTGGCGGTGGACGCTGAGAAAGCGTTTGACCGAGTCCACTGGCCTTACCTGGAGCGGGTGCTCATGAAAGCGGGTATAGGTGAGAAATTCCGCACCATGATCCTTAACTGCTACGTTCGTCCATCGGCGGTGGTCCGCGTTAATGGGCACGCTTCTGCCTCCTTCGGCATTGAACGGGGCACCAGGCAGGGTTGCCCGCTTTCACCTTTGCTTTTCGCGCTCTACATGGAGCCTTTTGCCCAGCGAGTGCGAGATAATCCGCGAGTGACCGGCATCCGGATGGGGGCCTTCACACACGCTGTTAGCCTTTACGCTGATGATGTTATATTGTCTATTGACAAGCCCGCCGTGGCTCTCCCGGCATGCATGGAGGAACTATCCTCTTTTGGCGCGGTGTCTGGATTTCGGATGAACATGGGTAAATCGGTAGCGCTGGATATCTCCCTTAACCCGGTCACTAGGGCCTGTTTGCAGCAGCGGTTTCCCATGTTATGGTCCTCGGAAGCAGTGCCCTATTTGGGCATCCAGATTGCACCTACCGTGGCGGCGATGGTGTCGACAAACTATCGAGCCCTGGGAGCCAAGATCAAGGAGGAACTGGGCCGATGGAATCGAGGCGCTTTTTCCTGGCTTGGCAGGATAGCTGCTGTTAAAATGACAATTCTCCCTCAGGTGTTATACCTCTTTCGGGCCTTGCCGCTCCAACCGCCCGGAGGATGGATCTCGCAATTACAGGCCGACGTTTCTCGGTTTGTCTGGCAGGGGAAGAAGCCTAGATTGCGTAGGGCCCTCTCGCTGCTGGCCCCGGAAGCGGGTGGACTGGGTATCCCAGACTTCCGCAAATACTTCCAGGCAGCACAGCTGCGTTTTCTGGTGGAATGGAGTAGGCGGGAGTCTGATAAGCATTGGCTCTTCCAGGATCAGGCGGTGGCTGGGAGACCGCTGCAGGAAATCCCCTTCCTGCGTCGCCCACATCGGCCCAAAAATCTCTATGCCTCTTTTGTTACGAGGGTGCCACTGCGGGTGTGGGATGCTACGAGCGTTCTACGTGACCTCACCACGTTCCCGTCACCGCTTACCCCGCTGGTGGACAATCCAGACTTTACCCCGGGGATGGAAAGAGGAGCGTTTGCGAGGTGGCGACAGGCGGGGTGCAGAGCCTTGTGTCATCTTTATGGCCCAGACGGGGTGGTTCCTTTTCCCCAACTTCGCCAGGAGTTCTCACTTCCAGAAACGGAGCGACTTCGTTACATGCAGGCCCGCCACTGGGCCCTCCACCCGCAAGTACGAGAGACGGCCGATCGGCCTTTTTTCCCTTATGAGCACTGGCTCATGACACGGACTTCGGACTCCAAACTGATTACTGACTTGTACAAGCTGCTGCAGCCCCCGGCACCACACTTTTATCACCCTGGGAGAGAGCGTTGGGAGAGGGAGCTAGGGAGGACGCTGAGCCCTAAGGAATGGGAACACATAGCCTATAGAGCGCGGCACTCAGCCTACCACATGGGACTCACTGATACCTTGACTAAAATCTCTACCTATTGGTATTACACACCGGAACGAGTGCATGAGTTTGACCGTAGTAAAGCGGATGCGTGTTGGCGGGGTGTGGGCATAAGGGTACTCTTACGCATGTACTGTGGGAATGCCCGCTCCTAGAACTTTACTGGAAGGAAGTGTTGGATGAAATTGATTCTGCTTTGAAATTGAACTGCCACGTTTCCCTGCCTATACCCTGTTGGGTCTTCCGAATGATCTGATGTATCCCCTTCGTTCCCGCAGAGGAAGACAAATAGCTATAGCTCTGGGCTCCGCGGTTCAGAACATTCTGATTCATTGGCACACTGCTACAGTTCCGTCTATCACTGGCTGGCTCCACAGGTTGTGGCATGTGTTGGGTATGGAGAAGCTGTCCCTCACGGTGGCGGGTGATGTGGACCAGTTTAGGGAGCTCTGGCAGCCGTTTCACTCCCTATTGCTTACTGAATTTAAGGAACTTACCTGTCCCAAATATCTCCGCCTTTTGAGGCTCCCAGCCCGGGTGGAGTCTGCCCCTTAATCTTCCTGTGAGTTTCTCTCCTTCGTATTGTAGCGCTGATGTATGTTGAGCTCGGGGACTGTGCACTGGACGGGGGTGGGATTGGGAGGGGGGGATGGGAGTTCGGGTGTTGGGGGGGCATGTTGGGTGGGGGGGTTTCATGAGTAATGTCATAACATGTTGAGGCGACTAGAGCCTTCTCTCATAGCGCAGGCGGAGTTAACGGATGGCTATTCCTTAACGGTATTTTTTGGACACTTGCTTTTCCGCCCTGCTACATTCTCTTGAAATGTTTGTTTGTCCTTACATGTGGTCATGAATAAAATACTTTAAACCTAAAGTACATTTACAACGCATTCCATTACATCGCATTATACCTTTACAACACATACCATTACAACGCATACCATTACATTGCATTTAAGGTAAGTGTTGGATAGTGTAGGGGTAAAAATTACTAATCTAACTCCAGGGAGTGCAACAGTAGGGTAAGTTTTGGATACTGATGGGGTAAAAATTACTATTCTAACTCCAGGGGGTGCAACAGTGGGGTAAGTGTTGGATAATGTAGGTGGTACTATGCGTTGTAATGGTATGCGTTGTAATGACATGCGATGTAATGCCTGCGTTGTATTGACATGCGTTGTAGTGTCATACGTAATAGTGACATGCAATGTAATGGATGTGTTGTAGTGACATGCGTTGTAAAGGATGTTGCGATGTAATTACTGCATTGTAAATGTAGTGCGATGTAATGACTGCATTGTAAAGGTCGTTTCCCATCTAGTAGTCGCCCACTGACCCATTTCCAGCTTCACACCCTAGAAACCAAGCCTGGATCACAAACGTTTCTTAAGACAAGAGACCCCCACAAACACTCAGTGGTAACAGGAGCCGTAATGAGTTGGGAATTTCTTACATGACCACACACGGGTAGGGCATAATCTCCCAGAAATTCAATGGAGATATTTTTCATATCATTGGCCTGATAACGAGTGAGTTGGTTAACACCAACCCATGTGTATACCCCTGTTTAGGCACAGGTCAGAATTACGAGTTTGGTTGTATTTAACACATTAGATATTTATCAAATGCGTACAGTACCTTAACCTTCATTACATTCCCTCAGGTTAAACCTGCTGAAATTTAAAGGGGTAGAAGCATATAGTATTTACAGTACGTATCATGCAGATTTTGTACCATTAAACACCATGTTATTCCACTCAAACTCATAAAAAGTGCTATTCGTCGCATCTGATAAATATTGTACCCTTGGTATCATTACTTATCAGGTGTGTTTAACAGCACCTATACCTGTAATCAGCCCTACGTGTTTTGCACTATAAAAGAGTTATATTAAGAGGTTTTTGTCTTTTCTGTTAAGAACCGGGTGATGGACTGTGAAGCGCTATCACCACACCAAGATAAGGACCTATTGAACTACTACTGTGAGATTGTATTAACTGAGATAGGTGTTTGACTGATCCTTTGTGCGCAGGAGTAGATTGCGACAGTCAGGGAGGGATCCCACTAGTTGTAAATACACTTTGTATGCTTCATAGTGCCAGGAGGGTACTTTTCCCCATATTCCCAGAGTGATTGATAGCTTTGGTTTTTCTTTAGCAGAACAGACAAGAGTGATTGTTTATTTTTAATATTTTGCTTATGTACAGCTAATCAGCGTAGAGTGAGAGCTACTGTGAGGTGCTGCAAGTTACATCATTCTGTGTTGCACTGTGATTGTTGGTTAGCGTGTGTGCCGCGCTGCGATTGTTTGTTACGTCACTGTCTGACGCCCTTAGAGTAGTCGGTTCAATGGTGTCATGCTCGAATTGGATGCTTGTGCTGAGTATTGCAATGTGATCTTTTGGGAACTGTTGATTATTTCAATTCAGAGTTTACAAATTCTGTGTTGCATGGTGTAAGAAAAGAAAATTAAAGGCTTTAGGCAGGGCTTTAAGTGGGGGAAAAAACCTGGGGGTGCTCTAAAAGGGGCGTGGCAAATCTCCTAAAGGTGTGTGGCCTATCCGAGTAGGGGCGTGGTCTAAATCAAGATAACTACCATTGTGTGCTTAAGAAAATCATGAAGTCGCATCCAGCAAAGGATAATAAAATAGGTGAAAAAGTATAGTTATTAATTATAAGCCTTAAAATACCAAACACTTTAAAAAAACATGTAAAAATGATTTACATTACTTAGAAATCTATTGCAGGATTTCCCAAAACCCTTTAAGATATTCACTGTGTCTATTTTGCTGGGGTTTCTCACAACAATTTTCTTCAGCAGTCCTTCTACCTTTTGCCAGCCAACTCTTTACATACAGCTTTGCGTCAAATGTTTCAAATGGAGGACCATTGAGTTTTACCCATAAGCATGAGCATGAAGAAATGGTCTCTACAAGAGAGGCCCTTGTTGGACTAGCAATTAAGTTCATTGCGCTGAAACCTCTCTCGCACTCCGCATTACTTGCTGGCAGGGTTTCCATGCAAACTGCTGGCTGTAAGTTCTTTCTCAGAATCCGGGGCACATTATTTATTGATATTTACAGACAGACTTTGGTAAAACTGATTTGGATTAAGGGCAACAGAGTTACTTCTACCATGGAAAAGAGGAACATTCTTGTATTTTCCCTCGTCAACTGCTCTCTGAGCCGCAGAAGCAAACTCTCATGGTGAGTCCTTCATTGCTCTAAATATACGTACTTAACTAACCAAAAGTCTGTGGGCATTAACAATTGTAATGTCCCTCCTCTGTAAGGAGAGTGATAAGTCTTTGAGCTCTTGAAGTGCATCACACATTACCCCCAAATCTCTGATAAAAGAATAGGATGTAAGCTTCTTCAAGAGACCTTCATACTTATTCTGGTCTCTTATGGGTCTGGATGGGTCTTTAGAAGCATTCTCAAAATATTTGTACAAGGCAGGGAAGCAGTTCCAAACAGCTTTCACAGATCTGTAACTGGATGCTACCCATCTAGTATCAAGCATTTTCCCTATCTTCTGAAGCTGTACACATAGCTCGCTGGCGGACAGATTTATCTCTCTCTGGTTTTTGGGTGACATGCTGTATGTGACATACAATGAGTCCATGAAAATCTTGAAGTGATGGACCCCGGCAACCTCAATGAGCAACCGCAAGGGCCAACCAGAAGTGAACTGAATTATAAAATGGAAAGTGAGGGCAACTATTGGGCTAAAGTCCAGAAGAAGTCTTGAGTATGGATCTCCCCCCAGTGGTGTAACAAAGCCCCCCCCCCCAAGATGCGGGGCTCGCCAAGCTCCTGAGTGTGGTCAGAGGGTGCCTCCTCCAGGTACTTTGCAGGGGACCCCTCAAGTTTCGTTACACCAGTGACAACTAAGTAGCAACAGGGCGACCTGTAAAGAGAAGGCAGGCCCGCCGGTAGCGCGTGTGGTTATAATGTCCCCCCCCCCGTGCAAACTCCAGTTACCGATTACCTTAGGATGTGAAGGGGGCTCTGCGGTCCGCGCTGATCTCCGGTGAAGCCGCTTTCGCCGGTGGGACGCGCCTCAGCCTCAGGTTCAGGCAGTTCCTTTCCTCGATGACGAGCATGAGGGAACCCGGTTGCTAGGGGACACCTCGCGCCTCTCCAGACGCAGCGTAGCTCCGCCTGGCGAACCTCCACGTTGCTAGGGGAAATCCTCGTTGTTGTGACCAATCCGAGCGTGGCTCGGAAATGACGATCCCGGGCCGGTGGTGGTGTATACTGGCAGGGTGTTAAGAAGGCTCCTTCTCAGAGGGAAGATATGCAGGTAAACATGTCACACAGCATTCCCCATGTTATCCTATGGGTAAGATAGCCTTTCAATAGTGAAAAACTAAATTGGCAGTCTTTCAATATCAAGACATGTTACCCACACTAGTAACACCAAACAAAAACCGGGATGTCTGCTCACCCTACTGTTGACCTTTGAGGCCCAAAAATAGAGCCCCCTAGAGCCCCCTTTCGAGGCTCCCGAAAAAACACTGGGGGGGCTCAGCCGCCCCCCTAACCCCCCCACTTAAAGCCCTGTCTTTAGGAATATAAGAGCCATGTTGAGAAATGATGTGAAAATACCTGTCCGTGATGTTGGCCGTGTTGAGAAATGATGTGAAAATACCTGTCCGTGATGTTGAGAAGACCACTCGAGAGGGCACACCTGCACATCACATTCCTAACAAGGTTGGAGAACACACCTGCATTTGCATCAAACAATCAAATAAGATCACAACGAATGAAGGGTGTTTGCATTTTCGCCCACATGGCCCGCAACCACACACAGTTGAAACAACCTCTCCCCCCATTATTGTCATCTAAGGAGAAAGACCAAAAAGAGTTGCAAGAATCTCGAAGGGAGGTGCTACGAAGGACATGATTCACTGAAAAATACTAATGTGGCAATCAGGTCCAACCAAAAGACTGCCATGCCAGTACGGTGTCTACTAGACTCACAGCCGCAACGAGACTGCGTAATAGCCTAACCCCAGATAAAGGCCATGCCGAACTTTGGACAGCAAATGCTCCCAGAGACACATGGACGTGGAATGTACACTTCAAAGACCTCTGCCAGAAGGTCGAAGGATTAGGAAAACAGTCTAGGCAGGAGAAAGCAGAAGTAGAGTGGACAGTCTTTGTCAGGTCCTGCTTCTGTCACAGCTCAGAGGATCAAGAGCAACCCCATATTTTCCAGTAAGTTATTTAAGAGAGAGAGTAGGGGTCCCTGCATTCCACGAAACCTTAGAAAATAAGTCATGAACAATTTATTTTAAAAGGTCTTTTTCAAAATACGTAGCCCCACAAGTCACAAATCATAAAAATATTTGGATCGAGTGAAAAATGCTATTGTGCATTTTACACAATACCCGCCTAGAGCAATATTCCTCCGTAGCAGCAAATACACGTATCCCTTAGAAAATCTGTGCTTGGTACAAAAATGTATGCACTATAGAAAAGTACATGCAGGAGGAGAAATAGTACCTTTTTAAAACAGCAGATCTTTGCTTGCTTCCTCGCAGTGAAGATGGTGAAAGCAAGTCATCGGCTAAGAACCCACACTAAAGAGATGGGGCAACAGTGGAGTGTTACAGGGTGGCCAAGAGGTACTGGGGTTACAATTGTGACCGCAACAGCAAGCCCCAATAAGATGTCTCTCAGGCTGAGACTTGCCAGCTGGTACGAATTGATTGCAGATGCTTTGAATTTGATTGGAGCCCATTTTCAAGGGTCCTGCTCAATCAATTTATACTCAGATGGGGGGGGGGGGGTGCTTTCGCGGCTGTCTTAGAAGCGTGTTTTGAGGCACATTTTACTTTGGTTATGTCATTTTGCAGCTTTTACACATATTTCATTGAAAAGGTGAGGCATGTGATAATGGAAGTTCTTTAGTTCTTTGGGCCTGCGCCAGACGGCAATCTGTGGCAAGTCGGGCTGTTACTGAATAATCACTTTGAGGAACTGTTCATCCCTGTCTCTGGATATTAGCTCTGCCTGCAGATACGTCTGGGAGAACAGCTGTTGACCTGTGTCTTTTAAGTCGTCAGTAACCATTCCACCCTATAATCCCCGTGGCCTGCCCTTACACTGATCACAAGACAATGTGTTATCAGCCCTCCCTAACAGACCAAGGACCCCTCCTAAGAATGACCACAAGGCACTATGACGTCATTTGGTTAGCGGTTCCTCCTTCTGCTAGGAATAGAGGGGGAAGTACATACCAGATTTACAGCCACTCCACAAAACACGTTAAGAATGTGTGTGACCTACTGGCCTTCCGAAAAAACAAACAGATTACTTTTGGTTCACATTACGACCTTTATAACCCCATTTATCTTTCACGATTTACTTCCAAGCGCTTTAGATGCGTTGTTTATGTGGTTACCGATCCGTTTGAGTATTTTTTTCTGTTTTATTGTCGTTTTGCATTCAATCCACATATTGCAAAAATAGTTTTGCGCCATTGATTTAGTGTCCCCTTGCCCATTCTGCAATTGAATATGACTGACCCACGGATGGTAACCAGCTGCTTATAACTTCGAAACATCGGCAACATACAGTGCAGCAAATGTTAGCAGAAACTCTCTTGCTCCCATAACATATGGAGAAACCTGCATAATTATGCCTGGCTGCTTGTCTAGTATTCATTTACTCTGGGTCCTCTCTTGCACAGGACATGACTGGGCCTGAGGGAATATTGGAACAAGAATGTATCATGTACTACCAGCACATCCTTAAGAGCACACAGAGATCCCAGAGTCTCGATGGGGCCGCTTTAGAGTTCTGTGTTATCTCTTTTTATCTGAATAGCAAACAGACACAGGGGAGCTGGGCTGAACTTTGCGTAAAGAACCCGGAAGCAGGTAAGATGATAACGAGCATTGATAAGTGCCCACGCCAAGAGTGATCCACTTGATTGGCGTTACCTGTCTGATAGCTGCCACTGCGACCCTTCACCTGCTTCACACCCTAGAACCCGATGCTTGACCACAAACCTTTCATAAGACAGGAGACCCCACCAAGAGCCTGGGGTGACAGGGATAGCAATGAGTTTGTGCTGCCTTCTTCTATGTCTCCACGGGGGCAAGGCATAATCTTTATAACATTCCACTACTCACAACACCCACCGTAAAGTGTGATAATGCCACTTTTCACTGTGTTACTGGATGGGGAATGATGCTAACTGTAAATAGGGAGACAGGCATGTATGCACTGGGGTTAGATTGGGGCACTGTGGCCTATTTTATTGTTTACTCTTTGTTTTTAGGTCTCGCTTAAGGCAGTGAATGTGCCGGTCATTGCGAGACATTTTGTTAGCTTACACTGGGCTTGGAGCCAGTGCTTTAAATGGGCCGGTACTGTCCGGTACGGAGTACCGGCACCTTTTTATTTTTAGTGGAGGAGTACCGGCACTTCTCAAGAGAAATGCTACACTTTTAATTGGAGAGTCCCGGCACTTCTCAAAATCAGGCAGGTACTCTGCTACAGAGTACCTGCACTTCTATTTTTCCATTTCAAGCACTGCTTTGAGCACACCCATTGTTTGCCATTGGTTGGTCTCATTGTCTCTCTTATTTGTTAGCTTTTAATGGATGACTTGTGTCGGCATTATGTCATGAATTTGTGGATGTGTTACTGTGTCCTTACACTGCTCGGATTTTTTTTGGTGCTGCTTTATTAGGTTTCGCCTCGTCGAAAGCTGCGCACCGCGCACCTTTTCAGCGCAGGCGAAATCTAATGTTTACAGTATGTGGCTTGGGAATCCGCCCTCTGTTCCATTGGCTAGCTCCATAAATGGAGGCTAGCCATTGGAACAGAGATCTGTCCGTCAATTGCGGAGCAGATTCAGGGGCGTTCCGGCCATTTTTACTCATCCTGCCCCTTTGACAACGTCATTGTGGTGGTGGGCGGTTCCTATTTTTTGGGGGGGGAAGGTTTGTTTTGGTCATTGCAGGCCGACCGCCGCCGGAAGAAGTCCAGGTGAGTGCTTTTTCTTGCTGTTCCCACCCCCCTCCCGCTGTCCGTGCCTTTCCCGCCCCCCTCCCGCTGTCCGTGCCTTTCCCGCCCCCCCTCCCGCAGTCCGTGCCTTTCCTTGTTTTCTTTGAAAGTGGGCACCCTAGAATTGCCTTCACTGGCTGTGAGAGTCGAGTGTCCGAGACTTAATCACAAATCTCCCTGTGGACTCCGCAGGACTGGTCAAAACAACTCGAATTTCATCCTTGATTTAACAGGTCCCATAAAACCGTAGAATTGATTCTGCCCGGCCTAGCGCCTGTCGCTACTTGCTCACACTCTAGCTCTATGGAAGTAAGCAGCATTTTAGTTTGTATTTTAGTCTGCAACGCAAAGGTTCGTCTGGCGGGCACACTCAGCTACCCGGAAATGTGTTTTCTCGGAAGGATGACTAGCGATCAATTCTTTTTCCCCGGATACAGTAACCCTCTAACTCCTCCCCCTGTTGGCGCAAAAGACTTTCGCCGTCTGCAGTTTAGTGTCTTTACCTCTGCTGCCACCCGAAGGTTTTATACTGTAAACGTGTTAGGAGCATTTCTTTGATGTAATTCAGCGATGGAGCAACGCGCATGCACAAAATGTTTAACTGATTTTCAGATTTGGGGATATACTCCTGCAGGAGAGGTCCTCCCCTCTCGCCCACTACATGTGTAGATGAAGGGATGAGGACGTACTAGAATTCTTCCACAGCACAGAGCTGCCTCATACATTATTTTACAGTTTGCTTTTTTGCTTTCCCTGTGTGGACCCAGAATAAACATTTGCCTTTTCTATAGGGCGCGAGGTTTCCTGATTGTGAGTCACCTCCGCCTTAAACCTTAAAATAGTATCTATACTTTTAAAACTGATAAAGGGCATTACATTATCTTTTAGGTAACCACCCTTATTTCGCCTCTTAATTATAAAATAAACGAGAAGATTATGTAGTTTTGAGAGACTTGACTTATTCCTCATAAATAATTTTTCTCACAAGCACCACACACAACTCGAACTCTAAACACCACATATTTTTGGAGTATTTTTCGACTATCGAATGTTACAATCCTAAGTGTGTCTTTTTTCCAAAAGTAAAGGCAATCTGTTAATTTATCCAGTCTATAATCGTATTGGCAAAGTCAATAGGCTTTTGCCTAAGCCAGATCTATTGGCTTTGTCAATGTTTGCGCTACATCGGGTGTACTTGTGCTGTCATTATACGGTGCATAGCTGCTATCACGGTGAGAGGTGCACGGTACATTATACATTGGGTCAGATGTATATGCTCTCACTAAAAGCTGCATGCGTGTCACTACTGTGAGATCTCCACATACATGTGCCCTTTGTCAGATGAATGTGTGCTATCACGAAAAGGTGTCCATGAGCCAGCAGTGTGAGAGGTTCATGTACCCGGACACTTTACTTTGGATACTTTGTCAGACGCACGTGCTCTCACTGTACACCCGCCTTCATTGGGGCATGTGCATGTACTCACTATGAGGTGAGTGTGTGCGTTTACTGTGAGGTGTGTGTGTGTGTGTATATATAAATATATATCCTCAGTATAAGCATCTTTCTTTCACAGTCAGCACTCTGATAGATGTATGTTCGCACTGCAAGATGACCGTTCTCTCCCTGCACAGTGTAACTGTGTCTTCAGCATAAGATACTTATCCCACTCTATGCATGACACGTGCCTCCGTTGTGAGATGTGCCAACACACACGGCCTCTTCATAGCGAGGACTGCTTGTCATCTGTGTATGACACGCTCTCTGTGCAACGTTTGTCCTATAAGATGTTTGTGTGTATGTGTACTCACTATAAATTCCTGTCTGGTTGCCCCCCCCTCTTGTGGAAGGACGGGAAATCTGCAAGCTTTGAGGGGCATGTGTTTCCCGCCTACCATTGGTGCTAGTAATTTGGCCTGAGCTCTCATTGTTATCTGCAATATCATTAGCTCAAACTCGCGTAAATACGCGACCTATTGCATTGCAAATGCTATAGGTCTCGCATTTGCGAGAGATTAAGCTATTGCCATTGTAAATGACAATGCCATTTATTTATTTATTTTCAAAACCAACACATAAATAGAAATTGTCATTTACAATGCCAATAGCTCAAACTTTTCAAAAGGCGAAACCATTGCATTGTAAATGCTTGTTCTTTTTAGTTAAGAAGTCTACAAGAATGTGTATGTTTTCCACCTGATATCCTCATGTGCTTCACTGCTCCTCTTCTCCATGTTGCTGCATCTTGCTGTGAGTTCCCTTTTCCCATCTTTATGTTACGCTGTCTCACCCTGTGCTTCTCTGCACCCGTCTCTGTCTTGAGTGTGTGCTTGTGTACTCCCCAATCTGTGGGCCAGAGTCTCAAAGCTAAACTTACACTTTTGTGTAAGTTTATGATTGTTTGCTTTTCTCCAAGGGATTTAAGAATGTTATCTTTGAGAGTGCGGAGTCTCTGCCCATAAAAATAACTATGTTTTTATGCGCAGAGACTCCCCACTCGTAAATATACTACTCGTAAATCCGTTTGAGCATAGCAAACAATAGTAAACTTGCACAAAAGTGAAAGTTTACCTTTGTGAATCAGGCCCTGCTTGTTGATCTGTCTTGCCATGTGATTCGTTGCCCCCCAACCCAGGCCTCCCTGTTGCTCTGTCTCATGTACACTTCTGTGCCCCCCAACCCCTGGATCTCTGTGTTGCTCCGTCTTGCTGTGTTCATCTGGACACTCCTGTGTTGAGTGCGTCCGTCCCCAATGCTGCTTGCAGCCCATCTTCATGTTGCTCTGTCACGCCGTGTGATACTATCCTCCTCTGTCTCGTTGCTCTGTCTCGCTGTGTTCTTCTGTGCTCTTCTGTCTCCTTGTTGCTCTGTCTCGCCTTCTGCATCTGTGCCCATCTGTCTCCTGGTTGCTCTGTCTTGCTGTGTGCTTCTGTGCTCCTCCACTCCTTGTTGCTCTCTCACTGTATGCTTCTGTGCTTCTCTCTCCTTGTTGCTCTGTCTCGCCTTGTGATTCTGTGCTTCTTTCTCCTTGTTGCTCTGTCTCGCTGTGTGCTTCTGTGCTCCTCTGTCTCCTTGTTCCTTTGTCTTGCTCTGTGCTTCTGTGCTCCTCATTCTGCTTGTTGCTCTGTGCCACTGTGTCACCGGCGGCAGATCCTTCTCCTACCTCGCCGCCAAGACCTGGAACACCCTCCCTACCCACCTACAGCAGACCCAAGACCTACTCGCCTTCAGAAGACTCCTCAAGACCTGGTTCTTCGAGCAGTAGCGGCACCCCCTTCCCTCTGCGCCTTGAGACCCTCACGGGTAAGTAGCGCGCTTTACAAGTACTCTGATTGATTGATTGATTGATTGACTGTATGCTTCTGTGTTTCTCTCTCCTTGTTGCTCTGTCTCGCCGTGTACTTCTGTGCTCCTCTGTGTCCTTGTTGCTCTGTCTTGCTCTGAACTTCTGTGCTCCTCTGTCTGCTTGTTGCTCTGTCTTGCTGTGGGCTTCTGTGCTCCCCTGTCTCCTTGTTTCTCTCTCACTGTATGCTACTGTGCTCCCCTTTTCTTGTTGCTCCATCTCACTGTGTGCCTCTGTAATTCTCTGTCTGCTTGTTGCAACTTGCTCTGTCTTGCTGTGTGCTTCTGTGCTCCTCGGCCTCGTTGTTGCTCTGTCTCGCCGAGTGCTGCTGTGCGCCTCTGCCTCCTTTGATGCTGTATCGCCGTGTGCTGGTGGGCACCTCCATCTCCTTGTTGCTGTGTCTCGCAGTGTGCTGCTGTGCTCCTCTGCCTCGCTTTTGCTCTGTCTCGCTCTGCGCTGCTGTGCTCCTTTGTTTCCTTGTTTCTCTGTCTCACCATGCGCGTCTGTGCTCCTTTGTTTCCTTGTTTCTCTGTCTCGCCATGCGCGTCTGTGCTCCTAGTTGTTGCTCTGTCCTATGCCATTTTGTAGGTGCACATGCATGGTGTGCACAACTTTAAAATGACGCTGCCGTCCGTGTCAAAGGTTTTTAATTCTTCTTTAATTCAATTATGCTGTGCAACGTGACTAAAACCCACTGGCAAAGCCAACAGACCCCATAGGCGAGACCTATTGGCATTGCCAACTATTTTTTCCACCGTATTTATTTATATTTGTTTTATTTTAACGTTTTTGCAATGTAGAGAATAGGGAGAGGAATGTCAGGACTGATAAGTCGAAAGCACTTAAGTAGCCGGTGAGAAGTAGCCATGCGTGTGATTGAGGAATCGCAGTGGGCATCTTAGGGTCCAGGGAAGACATTGTTCATAAGAAGTAGAGTAGATGTTTAGTGTGAAAGTTTTCAAGATGTGTAAAGAGATGTTAGAATTTGTAGATAGTAACAAAACTCTTCAGTCCTGTGCCTATTACTAGCCAGCAGAGCCTCAAGTCTTTTTTATGCTATCAAACGAGTGGACTCAGATACGATCTTATTTCTGTCCTATAACGTTAAGTGCTTGTTGACTATAATCTTTTCTGTTTTTTTATGGTCAGATATCACAATGAAGGTATTGGTAACTTTAGAAGAGACTTAGCCTACGTTGTTTTTTATTTTTAGTGCAACAATGAGTGGAAATATCATGTCGCTGTATTGACGCATGTGATGATGTTTGCTAAGCGTCTGCTTTTTGAAATCCGTCAGTCCAGACTGCTTGTCATTGTTTAGCACAACTAAAATCAATAAAACAAAGTTTAAAAAAAGGTTTGACGCCGTACACAGGAACTGGAAATGAAACCATAAGTACGTTTTGTTATAAAAGGCAAACTACAACCTAAGACATGAATGGAAATAACTCCGTAAATAAACTAGAACAGTAATATAACCGAGGGAATATGTGAGCTTAGGCACAAAGTAAATACTGTCTGTTAACCGTTTCTTCAGTGACCGGCTCTAGGCATGAGACGAGGTAAGTGTATTCTATGGACTGCCTATTTGCGGTTCTTGTCCCATCAGGGGACGAGGCCCTGTAGAGCAGTGTATTGTAGGCGCAGGACAGGCACTCAGACGGAAAGAAATCTGGGCAATGTAATGTGAGCTCCTCAAAACTAGATTAGGGCAGTGCTAAAATACATGAACTTGCAAAACAGGAATTTATGTGCGTTTTCTTAAACTCAGACCCATGGCCACATGAGCAACTGAAAATCTGCAGTGTTTCGCGAACAACATAAAAATGTGTAGTGATATTAGTGCCAATATCGGCAACACTCCCAGTCCCTCCCACAGCAATACTTCAGAGAAATAATCAGACACAACACATTTTTAGTGGAGAAAATTGCTGCAGGTTTATTTGCATAACAAATATGCCAACATGGTGGGTTATCTTACGGGCGATCCCAGGGCAGGCAGCCCCTCGCCGCCTGCCCACCTGATGAGCCAACCTACCCAGTGGCCCTCGCCAACCGGTGTTTGTCGATTTGGTGGAGGGGATAGCCCCTCCCACCGGCGGACCGCCAGTTCACCCCTTACTCACGCCCCTCCCAGCTCAGGGGGGCGGAGCCTTGCAGGCAACCCCCGGTTTCTCAGGTCCACAACCGCCCGAAGGACTAACGGGGAGCTGTCGCTCCTCCAGGGTCCAACGTGAGGACCTCCCTGTAACTCTGCCACAGCACTGGGTGTGGCCACCATCACCCCAGGGCCCCCCACCACGATAGACTTAGTTACCTACCCCCTGCTGATTCCAAGGCCTCCCCCAGATCAAGCAAGGATAGGTCCATTCCCCCCTTTGGACAGGTGTATCCCATCTACATCTAAACACCCTGTGGACTTGGCGTGCAGAAACCCATGCAAGATCAAGCCAAACCCCTGTTCTCGTGAATATATGCATGACACTGTTCACCCTCCTGCACAAGGTCTCCATGGCTTCCCCTGAACGCGCCCACTGTCACAGCTGCCGGGGGGTTATTTCAGACCACCATATTTCACCGGTCCCCAGTTTGATGCTCAACACACACCTCTGTGTATAGCGCTTGTTGGATCATGTCCAACGAAATAAGCCAGTCACCACTCTAGGTGACGCCTTGCCCTCCCCAACTTCTGCTAGTATTCTTGGGAAATGCTTTTTTAATACTTTGTAGCGCATTTGAGCTTTAACCCAGAGTTTCCCCAATCTTTGGACCGTAGCACACTTGTTGGATGACAACTTCCACAACCTGCATTGGCTGCCAGCTAAGGCTAAGTGGGGCCGCCCTCTTAGGAGGGCCCCCTTCGTGGGCCCGGGGCAGCCCTGCAATTTGCTATGAAGTCATCAGATACATTCGTGCTAAAAACGCCTTTTTTGCACATTGCAAAACACATTGTGACTAACTGATTTCTTGTGTCACTCTGGTCCGCGAGGCACACCCTCAAGTACAAATCTTTCTGTGCACAAACCACCCAGCATAATCGCGTAATATGTGTAATTTTTCAGAAATACGTGATGTGCGTGGCACAAGTCCTAAAAAAAAGAAGTGGGGGGACGCTGTCACCTTTCGTGACGTCACAACAGGAAGTGACGTCACGAAAGGTGGTTTGCACCAGCTGGCTCATTGCCTCCCCTCACTCACCCCTTAGATGCGATTGTTCCACGCTCGGTGGCTCATGCTGCCTCTCAGCCCCAGGGTCACAGGGTCAGATTCCACTGCCTGTTCTCTGTTGCGTTAGGTTACTCTGAAATCACTTTTAAAGCGCTTGGCCTCTCTGGGACGAGATCCAACCATGTCCCAGAGAGGCCAAGAGTGAAGTCCAGCTGTTTGGCAGAGGGGACGGCGTCCACCCAGTAAAATAAGTGGGGGGATGCTGTCCACCCGCGTGGTACCCCGACTCGAGCCCTGGTTATGTGGCAAGATATCACGTGATACACATTTTGCCCAGTCTTTCGATGGTATTCATTCGTTTGAAGCTAGTTTCCACACAAAACTAGGGTGCTCTACTTTGTGTGATTCCAGTCGATCAAGCTCTATATGGAATTGTAGGGGTGTTTGCCCTTTCATGTCATTTGCATGGGTTGTCAGGATCCTACGACACAAAATGTTGATTTAGCACTGTGGTGATCAGGTGATGTCAACTTTAGAGGCAAAAATCCTTTTGTTTCCAAAAGTAGACTAAAACGGTTGTGTAGTAAGGTGACTTTTCCTGTTCTGTCCTTGCTCTCTCTTTCCCCTTGCTCTTCAGCCTGAGTATGTGTGGAATGTTTATGAGGTCATGGAATGTTGGGTTCCTGATGTGAGTCAGTTGGTTTCAGCAGGCTGAGCAGCTTGGAGGCTGCTCCTGGTGGGGCGTATATACAGGCCTACTTACCATCTTGGCTACAACATAAAGCTTCTGCAACTTGTACTTGAATAAAGTTACATCTTGAGACCACAACCTGGCCTCCTGTGGACTTTCATATTACGACATTTTGACTACGCTCTGGTCTTCAAACCCTGCGTGAATTCAAATTCATTGGACTTACATGACAAGTAACCTTCCTACAGCAACTAAGAAACCTTCAAACGCTACATCTACTTCAAGAAATCCAAGCTTGAACCATCTTTGCGTTACCTGGCAGCCCCAGCCCCACCAGTGGCCTAACTACACTGGTCAGCCTTACCTGGGTGTGCCATTCTCCACTCAAGCTTGGTGAGTCTTATCCTGATTTTACTTTCCTGCTGTGGCTTTTGATCGCTAACCACCGAACTCCCTGTGTGTGATTAGTTCACCTACCCAGCCCGGAGTGCGGCATACTATCATCAGCCTCCTCAGTTACAATTCAAATAGAGATGAAGTTGGCTTGATCACCCTGCTGTGTTTCTCTGTATTGTTTGGACCCTGACAACAGCCTTTACTTCACATTCTGTGATAACAGCAGCAGTATTCACCAAAGGCAAATGTGTATTCCGGATGGTGCTTAAATGGAGACAGTGACAACTTTCAACTGCTCTAAAGAATCTTCCCTGTGGAACTGACCGAGTGTTTAGATGCAGGAGAAGTAGCACTGTGGGTGAGCATATGCGCATGTTTGCGAGGGCAAAGACTGTATTCTTTTCTGTGAGTGACCAAGTTTTTTACTTTGCTGTTTTATTCCACTGAGGTGGACCCTCATCTTGACGAACAGCAGCGCTTTCTTCAATTTCAAATTGCATGCTCACGCACCTCACCTGTTTTCTAGTGTCAAGTGAGGCTGGGTGCCTTGGTCATCCTCTCCTTGTCTCTCTATGACTTCCGTCTCTCCTTGTCATGTTCAGCTGCAAATTGACGCCAGCATGCTTCAGCGCACTCTGAGTCACTCAGCGTGGCGTCATGAAACGTACCGCCATCTTGCGGTTGGCGTCTACTCTGTTGTATTTAGTCTCCCGCCATTCGCGCTTATTACCATCAACGCGTTCTCTCATTGCGCTCTGTTTTCAATAAAGTTTTGTGTTCTTCGATGTTTAACACTAATGTTGTGTCAAGAAGAGAAGATGTTGAGAGCAGAAGAATGTCAAGTTTTAGTGTGTCCAGACAAGCTGCCCGAAGTTCTTTATGTCCTCGTTTTGCAGCAATTAAGGATTATTTGTTCTTCCTTTGTTTCATACATCCGTTGGACTTTGAAGTGCACGCAGTATTGACTCCTTCACTCCACTCAAAAGACTACGATGACTACATTATTTATTTTACATTTTTTATATATATATATTTACAGCTTGTAGCCCATTGTGCATTGCATTTGTTTTTGTTTTTTGTTTTTTATCTTTTTTTTAATTTTTATTTGAGCAGGTTCAAAACGGTACAGCTTAAAAAGGCTATATAAAGTACAATATGAAGAGTATACACAACATAATACTACAAAAAAAAGAAAATTCATTGCCTCATTCATTCCAAGCGATCATGTTAAATAAACAGTACAGTAAGACATAATTCATTTTAAGGTCTCTTCATGGGAATACTCAAGTATGCTCCAGAAAGGGGGGGGAGTGAGGGTACATGACTTGTGGGGGGTATCCACCTATAGTACATTAATAAACAATTTCTTTTGCAGAAACTATGTGTTTCTTTGGTTATCGAACCAGGTGGCAACTGGAGCCCATATCTGCTCCCCGGATGATCTCGATTTTTTCCCTCTAGTTCTATAGATTGCAGACTCCTGCTTATAAATACCGAATAGTCTACTCAGCCACCCCTGAAAAGTAGGAGCATCTGAGTCTTTCCACCGTGCTGCCAAGATGATTCTATAAACAGCCGTACCTACAAAAATAGCCATTGCTTCTTTATTGCTGTGCCCTAAGGAGTCATCATAACCTAAAACAAAAAGTGTTGCTGATGTTCTTAATTCGTGTCCAAAGATTTCAGCCAAATACTTGGTCATATCTTTTTTAATCGGGTCTAATTTTGGGCACTCAACTAGCATGTGAATAAGGTTAGCTGGACCAAAAGAACATCTTGGGCATTGATCATTTATTGTTTTGCCCCAGGTGAATAGTTTTGCGGGGGTAAAATAGAGATCGTATATTGTTTTATAAATTTGAGCCTTTAAGTTTGAGGCTAAGAGTACTTTACATGATAACATCAAAGACATATCTATATCGATGTTTGAATTATTCAGCTTAATGGCCCAATTTCTTTCCGTTTGTTCAAGGTCATCAGGATGATTCTTTATGAATAATTCATAGATGTTGCCTATCCGGGCTGTCTGTTTGCCTATTAGGTTTAATATCGGAATTGTTTTTAGGTCTATGGTCGTACCGACTGTCTAAGGGAGGTGTAGATTTGTATACATTTCAAATAGTCAGTGCGAGGAATTTGATATTTTGCACATAACTCTTTGAAAGATGGTGTATGTTCTCTACCCAGGAAATCTCCCACAGTCACTACCCCAAGGCTCTCCCACCTCCTAGAGGTACTGTCATTAAGTTGGGTCGGAATTATTGAGCTCTGCCACAGGGGTGTATATTTAGTATATCTTGGTATTGTCAGATATTTAGTGGTACGTTTCCAGATTTTCAAAGCGTCCGTAATAATCTTAAATTTAATCTTTTTAAAGTAGGATGGTTCGACTTGTTTCAATAGCAATCCTCTAGCCTTATCTCCTAATGGTAATTCGTATATTGAGGGTATAGCCTGTTCCGGATTAATGCTTACTGGAGCTCTAGTATCAAAGAGGGTGGTCATTTGTTGCAGGAGGGTCGCCCATAAATAGAATGTTAAATTTGGTATTGCTAATCCTCTTAGATATGATAGAGTTAGGTTAGGTAAGGCTCTCCTAACTTTACCGTAATTCCAAATAAATCTCGACATAGCAGAATCTAGATTTTTGATTATATCGTTGTCGACCAGAAAAGGGATTGCCCGAAATAGATATAGTATTTTTGGAAACACACTCATTTTAAGGTAATTCACCCTGCCAATTATAGATAGATGGAGATTATTAACTCTGAGAAGATCTTTCTTAACTTTCTTAATAAGCGGGTCATAATTTAGTTGGTTAATTTAATTTATTTTAGGCGAAATATTTACACCCAGATAAACCGCGTCGTTGACTCTATACCAGCTAACAAAAGATGTATTCTCGGTGCAAATAACCATCGTCCTATCCCTATTCAGGGAGTATCCTGAATATAAACCAAAAGACCGTGTAATTTCTTCTATCTCCTCAATTGCCTCTGTGGGGTTTGGTGTTAATACCGCCACGTCATCGGCATGGGCGAGTACTTTGGTATTATACATGTCCACTTTAACTGGTTCGATTACTGGTGAGGTAAGAAGTTTAAGGATAAGTGGGTTAATATAGAGAGCGAATAGAATCGGGGAGCACGGGCAACCTTGCAGCGTGCCCCTCTGGATGTTAATCAGCTCTGATTCGCTACCCCCACCATAATTTTTGCCTTAGGGTCGACATAGAGGGCCTTAATGGATTTTATAAAGACCGGGCCAATATTGTTAGTCGCTAACACCTCCCATAGGAACTGCCATGAGACCCGGTCAAAGGCCTTCTCAGCATCCAATAGGATCGTCGACATCTGGCCTCCCTCTACTCCCGTGATGTCAAATAGGGAGATGGCTCTGCTAGTATGGTCTGTCGTACTCTTACCAGGAATAAAGCCATGCTGCCAGGGGGAGACCAGATGTTCGACAATCCTACAGAGACGGTTGGCAAAGACCTTGGCATAAATCTTTGAATCTGAGTTAATAAGTGAGATTGGGCGGTATGAAGAGGTTTGTTCCGGTGGTTTACCTTTTTTTGGGAAGATGGCAATATTTGTGTGTTTCCAAGACTGGGGGGGTTTCAATGCCATTGCACACCAAGAAATAAGTCATAAAGGAATGGCAGAATAAGATTACCAAGCAGCTTATAAAGATCTAAGGGTATTCAGTCTGGTCCGGCTGCTTTTCCGGTAGCAAGTTCTGATAAAGCTAATTCTACCTCGGTGCTTGAGACCTCTTTTTCAAGGTCTTCCCTTATTATTTCATCGATGGTTTTACCAATATCTGTTTCAATGAGCCAGTTATTCAAAAACTCTTTAGTTTTAGATGTTAACTGTTGATCTTCATTTTGGTATAACTTCCGGTAATAATCTTGAAATGACGCTACTATGCCTTCCGAGGAGGTATGTTGCTGTCCTCCGTATTCAATGGATTGAATGGAATTGTGCGATTGCTTCTGGCGAGTTCTAAGGGCCAGATGTTTCCCCACATTTTCTCCGGTTTCGTAAATATTATTCCGGTTTACCTGAATAATTTCTGCTGCTTTTTGAGATGGATCACTATTAATCTCAGCTTTTAAGACTAAAATCTTACAGAGAGTATCTTCAGTTTGTTCCCCAAGATGGATCTGGGTAGCGTGTAAGTGCTCTAGGTTTATTAGTTCTGTGTTTAGCTGTCCATTCAGCCTATCACGATTTTTTTTACGCCTGGCTACAAAAGAGACAGTTTCTCCCCTTAGGGCTGCTTTGTAACAATCCCAGACAACCACCCTGGATGCGCTGTATTGGTTATGCTCAAAGAACTCCTTAGTCCATAGCCTTATGTGTGTTATATATCCATGATTAACAAGAAGCTTACGATCAAATGACCATTGAGAATATGATCTCTTGTAACTAGCAACATCAAATACAGCAGAGAGAGCGTTATGATCTGATATCGTCTTAGGGGCTTTAGTTATGAAAGCATTTAGGGCAATGTCAGTAGTTGACATTATATAATCGATACGTACGTATTTATTGTGGGGATAGGAAAAATATGTGTATCCCGGGTCCCCTTTATTCTTCAGAGTCCAGATGTCTCTTAAATTGTGGCTGGCCATCAATTGCTGCACTGCCCTAAATACTTTGGGCTTACGTCCTACGTATATATGCTGTGCTTGTCTATTCTGTAAGTGGCCCATCGTTATATTAAAGTCACCACATATTATGAGCGAGCCGGTCCAAGATGCCAGCTCAAGTTCTAAATCATTAAATAAAGCAGGCTCATCCAGATTTGACCCGTAGATCGAGCAGATGGTAATGCCTATATCAAGCTGTACAATAGCCCACCTGCCGTGGGGATCCACCATTTTTCGCGTTGGTTTACCCAAGAAGGCCCTCGCTAATATGGCCACACCCCGAGTCCTAGACGTCTGTGTAGTTGAATCAAGAATGTTAAATCCAGGGATTTTTAACAGATCTATTTCGCCTATTGGGATGTGGGTCTCCTGTAAACATATAATAGCCCATGAACCTTGGTGTATTGCTTGACATAGTTGTGCCCTCTTCCCCCTGTCGTTAAGACCCGCTACATTCCAGCAACCGAGTTTTAACTTCCCCATAGTTTCTTTCCAATAATCAGACCATACCTACTGTTATAGTAGATCGCTTGTTTTCTTGCTTGTATATAAAAGCTAGTTCTTAAGTAACACCTTGTACCTCATTTACTGCCTCAACTATTGTGTTCATTACTGAATTAATTGTACCCTTTGACCTGCTCATTTTATATTCTTTTTTTCCCCCCCGCGTCCCCACCCCCACCCACCTCCCCGACAGAACCCTCCCCCCTTACACCCAGAAAAAAGGCAATTAGACTCTATAAGAGTCTGTGACGATGGACTAGCGCTGCCTGACCAGTACACGATAACCACGGAGCCATGAGAATAAGAAAAAGAAAAATAAGAAAGAAAAGAAAAGGAACGGAAAAGAGAATAGATACGAAAAAGTACAAAATGAATACCATATTGCAGTAATACGGAGTATATGTAAAGAAGTCCATAATATCATAATGAAGCCATCAATTGAACATTATTTATACATTGATATCATCCCTGCTCGTGACCTTAGTGTTGAGATCAATCTAAACTAGACTATCCAACAGTGCTGTCATAGATATCTACCCACATTCCAGATCTAGGTTCATAGAGATGTAATTATGTCTATTTTAGGCTCTCTAGGTACTCCTTTGCCTTAATCTCCGAAGTAAAATACTTTGTTTGCCCCCCAAATATAACTTTCAGTTTGGCTGGATTGTTAGGATACACCATCGCTTTTTATCTAGAAAGGGCTTGATTAACTGTCTAAGGTGCCATCTCCTTTCCACTGTAAAGTGGCAGAAGTCTGGGCGCACAAAATACGAGATCGAATCTCTGCTGCGGCGTTTATCAGGTGTGACTTTATCCGAGATGGCTTGCCGAAGTGAAAAGTTCCCGAAATAGACTAGGACTGCTCGTGGATATCCCCCTGTTGTTGTTGAGGCTTTTAGTGTTAATGGAACTATGTGGGCCCGTTGTACCTCGTAACTCCAGTCCCAGCTAGAGAGTTCAGGGAGGGTGTCGCGAAAAAGCTGTATAATGTACAAGCGGCAATCCTCCCCTTCGCTCTTTTCGGGGATACCAAGGACGCGTAAGTTGTTTCGGAGTAGCCGATTTTCGCAATCCTCAAGTTTCCATCTCACGTCCTGGAGTTCAGTTTCGTGAGCATCCACTCGTTCATGAGTCGTAGCTGCCTCAGTTTCATTTAAGACTATGCGGTCTTCCATCTCATTCATACGGTCGTTAAATGTACCTACAGTTTTAGTGAGCTTGCGGACAACACCTTGGACTTTTTGTAGTGCAGCCCGTGCCTTACGCCCATCATTTAGATGTTTCTTCGCGGTGAGATGCGATAGCCTGTAGTACTGTATCCATAACTTGGGTTGGTGTGGCCCCCGGCTGTTCTGGTTGATCCACTGAAACTGCTTGGAAAGGGGGAGAGATTTGTGGTGGTTGGGGAGGGTGCAGATGACTTTGGTTCAGTCCATGAATCGTTGGTGTATAATCCCATACCAAGTAATTTGCCCCGTGATGACCTCCCTTTTTCTTCTTCAATACTGTCTTCCGCCTATCCCGTGACCCCTTAGCATGTAGGTCTAAATCACTTTCCGTGCTAATGACTGATTCCACATCATCGTCATCCAGTTCTTCAAGCTCCCCCTCTGTATCCACAGACCAACTAATGTCCTCTGAAAATGAGTAAAAGTCCGTGGGGTCTGCGAGGTCCCTATCTGTTTCAGTCATTTCAGTCATTTCAGTTTCTGTGGCTTTAATTGTGTTACCTGCAGATTATCCATTTTATTCACTATGTCAATTGTATTCTCTTCGGTGGACACCTGGCGGACTATATCCCCGGGGTGCTTACAGGCGGACTGTGAAGTTGCATTACAACTCTCTCCACCGGCGTTTTCTATCAATAGAGTAGGTATAGGTACATCCATGTCCAGCCTAGTGGCCCTGACCCCTGTATCACTGGTAAGAGGAATATTCGACCCCCGTATATTATTTAGAAGAGGCAAAGTAGGTGTTGCAGGTATCTCTGGTGTGTGTGGAGTTAAGTTTAGAGTCGCACTAAGCTCTGCGCAGCCACTGGCACCAGGGGACGTACCTTTTCCTGCTTGTGCCTCCGGGAAATCCCCTGCTGCTGCGATAAGGTTCGGAGCCTCCAGCCCAGTGATCGCCGAGGCTTCTTGACTCCTTAACTGCTCCGGGGACTTCAATGATCCAGATGAACCCGGAATTCAGCCGCAGACACAGGAGAAGTATCTGATGCATCTCTCTTCACATACTCCGCCGCAAGCACTGGTGTTTCGGCCTGAGAATCCGAACTCAGCAGCAATTACGGAGGGCGTAGGGGTAGTAGATTTCACCGCAGCCTTCCGGGTAGGAGTTAGCTCTTCTGACCCCACCACCGAGTTGCTTCCCGTGTTCCCGAGGCCAGCCGCTCTGTGTTTATTCATGATCTCCTGGTCACGGAGGGCTTGTTTTGCGGCTCTGGTTTTTGTCGCGGCTGCAATAACAGCTGCATTCTTTGGGGCCATTACAGTAACGAGAGTGCCGTCCTGAACGCTTCCCTCCTGCTGCCGACAGGGCTGAATACCTACAGGTGGGCGGATACCGTTCAGTAGCCGTAGCACCGCAATGCCGATCAGGGAAGTGAAGAGTCAGAGCTGCACTCTCAAAGCCGGGTTTTCTCCTGTGTTACCCGCGTCCTCTGCCCGTTTCTCTGTCCACGCAGCCGCTGACATATTTTCCTTTTAATTCTCCTCCAGCGTTTGCCTAGCGCCGACCGGAGGATCGAGGAGCGCAGAGAAGGTATTTAAACTGTGAAGAAGTCGTGTTCGAGCAGTTATAGCACTATCGTACAATCATAGGATTTCTCTTATCCGTCCATCAGCGTGGTCATCGGGGCTGGTCAGGGAGCTGCTAACAGCGATCTAGCAAGTCGCCGCCATCTTGCCCCCGGAACCTAGCTTCTTAGTGTGCATTGCAAAAAAAAAAAAAGTGCATTGCATTTGTTTGTGAAATATTCGATGTTTATCTTTAGGTCACACCTTGTATTTTTTCTTACTACTCAATTCTTAGGCAGTTGTTTTTAGGATACTGTTATTTTAGCTTGCACTTTGTGGAGATTTCACAGCTTCTTGTAAGTTTTTCTGTACCAAATTTATTTCTGCGTAATGTTATTATTCAACCTACTTTTCAAAGTTAGAGCTACTTGTACTTCATGAAGTATTTTTTTAAGGTACTGTTCATATTCTGTTTATGTGCATGAACATATATGTACTTTGCACTTAGTAGGGTGTGCAACCTTTTACAGTTATATGCCAGTGTAATGTGAACCATTCTTGATTTGCCTGAGACTTTGATTGTCCGGTCAGGTGTACAGCATATTTTTGTGCTATTGTTTTCGATTCTCGTTATATTGTGTTTGTTTACCTTTGCACTTACTGCTTACATATTTGTATATGCACATCTCTATTTATTCATTAAGTCATGTTTGCATTCAGTTCACGTGCATGATTACGTGTGCACCCTATAGTGTCTGGGGTGCTTTACCTTTTACAGTTTTTAAGGCCTAGTTTTTCATATACTTACTTCAGTCTTTACAGACTTACTGCGCAGTTTTTTACATTTTACTTCTTACCCTTTATTTCTGGGTGTTTGTAGGCGTACAATTTAGCTTTTACGTTGTTCTTGAGGGTTGCCTACTTTCACGCACGTACATTTTCTTTACCTCGTTTTGTGTTCTGGTCCGCCTCTGTTTGCAGTGCAGTGCAGGTTCAATGTTTTCTCCTTTTCACAGAATGTAGGGGTGCCTTTACCTCAGGCGTACTGGTTTAGTGGCTATTTTTCTTATTTCTGTTACTTGTTTGCATTGAGATCCTGTGTGTTTGCTGTTTCTTGTGATTTGCAGGATTTGCGTTGCTCTTTCTGTGGCATACGCTTTATTTTTTTTGCCCTCTCCTTGTGAGAATAGGGGATGGGTATGGTTCTCTTCATTTTATGGTTATGTTTGGCTCTTATTTAGTACCTGCTTCCTCCATCTCATTTTACCATTGAGTGTGTATGTATATTTTTATCATTGTTCTTTCCTTTTACTTGTTTTTATGATATTCTTCTTTTGTTATATTGCATTTTGTACTACTTTTCAATCTTTCTCTTACTGCACTTATTTACTCTAATGTTGTATTACTTCTCTGCATTTCTTCTTGTTTTTGTTTTGTTTTTCAATGTAAAGAAAGAGGATATGTAGTAAGGTGACTTTTCCTGTTCTGTCCTTGCTCTCTCTTTCCCCTTTCTGTTCAGCCTGAGTATGTGTGGAATGTTTATGAGGTCATGGAATGTTGGGTTCCTGATGTGAGTCGGTTGGTTTCAGCAGGCTGAGCAGCTAGGAGGCTGCTCCTGGTGGGGCGTACATACAGGCCTACTTACCATCTTGGTTACAACATAAAGCTTCTGTAACTTGTACTTAAATAACGTTTAATCTTGGAACCACAACCTGGCCTCCTGTGTACTTTCATATTACAACATGTTGTTTGTTCCTCTGTACGTTACAGCAGCACCGACTTGCATTGCTCGACAGCCCGCACTAAATTGTAGTAAATCTGGGCCCCAGTTTGTGAAAAATCCTCTAGAGCCAGAAGACCAAAAATCTGTCAATTCCTCAATGTCACTCCATTTTCCTCAGTACCCAAAGAAACAAGTACCAGGCTCCTTTCTCCGTCCATTCACGGGAAACAAATGACTTTCACCTCGGTCAGGTTTAGCTCTGGGGGCTCCGCATGTGAGACTCTTTCTTGGCACCTGCAATAACGTTCTTCTACATGGATTAATCACTATCCCCCTCCAACAGTGATCTTCATCTCTCCACAGCCCCTGTCTTTCACGTATTTCATTTGTTTTATAGCGCTATCCACACCAGTGTAGGCAGGGGTCTCCAACCTTTTCTGTAATAAGAGCTACTTATATTCAGTGAGAATCATCCAGAGCTACTAACATTATAAGTGTTGTAATAGTGACCACAACAGACAAGATTACATTAGTGGCCGCCATATGCAATATTACTAGACGTAATAATCTCACTAGATCAGGCATGGTTACCAGCAGTAACGCAAAACAAAAGGCATTATTAGTAATAGGTCTCTCCACACTGCATGTTTTTTCAATCCAATAATCAGCTATAAACTCAGCCATTTTTCTCCAAAAATCAGCTCATGATTTCTGAAAATATACACATTTTCTTCTCAAATACACACTTTTCAAAGTTGGTTTACATATATTAATTCAACCAAACAAAAGCTTCTAAACTAGTAGGCTGAGCTGCACCCTGGAGAGCCACTTACAGGTAGCTGGCGAGCTACTAGTTGGAGAAGCCTAGTGTAGGGAGTCAGAGCAATTTACATCACACACACATTGTAGAGAGACAACTAATTATGCGTGTGTAAAGCAGAGTATTGGAAATATTACATAAGACAAAGCGGATACAAGGTGCATACTGGTAGGCAGCATATTTTAAGAGTGCTTGGTCTGGAGAAACACAAACTCAGGATTTAAAACGTAACACAGGGGTTGGGATTAGCTTTACAAATAAGAATGTATTTCTACCCAAGTGAACCCTTTTTCTGGAACATTAGCGTAATGAAAATATGGGGGGACTCGTTCCATTCTTAACTATACCTTGCAGTTTGCTTGCAGCTCTTTGATGACAAGTCATAGCTCACTGTGCTATATTGGGATTGCAAGCTTTGAATTGCAAGCACCAAAAGCATTTCTATCAATCAATCAATCAATCAGGAAATTTGTAGAAAGCACTACTTGCCAGCGAGGGTCTCACGGCGCTGGGGGGAAGGGGTGATGCTACTGCTCGAATAGCCAGGTCTTGAGTAGCCTCCTGAAGGTTAGTAGGTCTTGGGTCTGCTGTATGAGGATGGGGAGGGTGTTCCAGGTTTTGGCGGTGAGGTAGGAGAAAGATCTGCAGCGGAGGTCGCTCTTCAGATGCAGGGGACGGTAGTGAGGGCGCGGTCGGTGAAGCGGAGCTGGCGGTTTGGGGTGTAGAAGGTGAGTCGTCTGTTGAGGTATGCTGGTCCGGTGTGGTGAAGTCCCTTGTGTGCGTGGGTGAGGAGTTTGAAGGTCATCCTCTTGTTGACGGGCAGCCAGTGCCGGTATCTCAGGTGGGGTGTGATGTGGCTGTGTCGCAGGATGTTGAGGATCAGGCGGTTCTGTATGCGTTGCATTCGTTTCAGCAGTTTGGCTGGGGCTCCTGCGTAGAGGGTGTTTCCGTAGTCCAGCCTACTGCTGACGAGGGCCTAGGTGACCGTTCTTCTTATGTCTGTGGGGATCCACCTGTATATCTTGTGGAGCATGTGCAGGGTGTTGAAGCAGGAGGATGAGACGGCGTTGACTTGCTTGGTCATGGAGAGCGTTGAGTCGAGGGTGAACCCCAGGTTACGTGTGTGGTCGGTGGGCATCGGTGCTGCTCCCAGGGTGGTCAGGCACCCGGAGTCGTCCCAGGCTGAGGGGGTGGAGCAGACGATTAGTTTCAGACAGCTGTTCTTCATCCATTCGGTGACGGCTTTCATTCCTTCATGGAGGTTGGTTTTGGTGGTGAGGGGGTCCTTGGTGAGGGAGAGAATTAGCTGTGTGTCGTCAGCGTAGGAGATGATGTTGAGGTTGTGCAGTATGGCAATGTGGGTGAGCGGGGCCATGTAGATGTTGAACAAAGTGAGGCTGAGGGATGATCCTTGGGGTACGCCGCAGATGATCTTGGAGGCTTCGGAGTGGAAAGGGGGGTGGCAGACACTCTGGGTTCTGCCAGAGAGGAAGGAGGCGGTCGATTCCAGAGCCTTGTCTTGGATCCCTGCGTTTTGAAGGCGTGTGCGTAGGGTGCGGTGGCAGACCGCGTCGAAGCCGGCTGACAGGTCCAGGAGAATGAAAGCAGCGGTTTCGCCATTGTCTAGCAGGGCCCTGATGTCGTCTGTGGCGGCGATGAGGGCAGTTTCGGTGCTGTGGTTGCTGCAGAACCCGGACTGGGACAGGTCCAGGATGTTGTTCTTCTCGAGGTAGCGGGTCAGCTGTTTGTTGACGGTTTTCTCGATGACCTTCGCCGGGAACGGGAGCAGGGAGATGGGCCGGAAGTTCTTGAGGTCCCTCGGATCTGCCTCGGGTTTCTTGAGCAAGGCGTTGATTTCGGCGTGGTTCCAGATCTCCGGGAAGGTCGCGGTCTCAAAGGAGATATTGATGGCCTTACGGAGATGGGGTGCGATGGTGGCGCTGACTTTGTTAAAAATGTGGTGTGGGCATGGGTCTGACGGGTAGCCGGAGTGGATGGTGTTCATGATCTTTATGGTGTTGTCGTCGTAAATGCTAGTTCAGGTGAGCAAGGGGTCGCTGTGGGTGGTGGCCGTGGGGTATAAGGTGTCGTTGGCTGTCTGGTTGTCGAGGCTGTTGTGGATGTCTGCGATCATGTGATAGAAGAAGGTGGCGAGGGAGTTGCACAGGTCTTGGCATGGAGGGAGGTCATTGTTGTTGGAGCTGGGGTTGGAGAGCTCCTTCATGATGTTGAAGAGTTTGTGGGATGGAATACTCAGTCAAAACGTTACGTATACACTTTGGTCTAATGGTAAGATTACTATTGGTCAGACAATGCTTCGATGGACAAGGTGGTTGAGGTTGGGGATTCTGATGATCAATGACCTATGTGCTGAAGATACATTTCGAACTTTCGAGTTGTCAGATTTTGGTTTGCACCAATCGCAGCTGTGGAAATATTGGTAATTACAGCATTGTCTTCGAGGAATGCTGGCTAAGGACCCCATCTCTCTCCCAGGCTTTCCTAATCAAAGCTATAACTCTCAAGGGGTGCAGTCTCTAATTTATAAGAAATCCTTATAGGCAGTATATATTTCCATAGTACATGGTAGGCACTCCAGATTTCCTGGCAGACTGGGTTGAACTCCTGACTGCACACGACTGCCCCTATGGAAATGGCATGTAAAATTCTCCCACTTTAAAATTCTAACATGACTGGTACTGGTTCCTCTACAAAGTTACATACAGCCAAACTGCTCCTGGGTATCCAACACAGTCCTCTCGCTACTGTGCAGGAAGTTCAGATGGAACTTTAATAATGACTGAAGACTTCACTTTGCAAAGACAAGCTGCAAACAATGAAATCACAATTCTCCCTGTTGAACCAACTACAACTGTACAATCAATAAGTACAGAAATTTCAATTCGAAAAATTGACAACGTCTACGTAAACATGCCACACATGGACGGCGTCTAGCTACTTCGTGCACTATGATGATTTCTCATTGGATCCAAGTGAACCTGAACTGCCAACACCGCCTCTCCCATTCAAGCTACAAGTGTATGCTTTCTATCTTTGGTTGAAAAAGACCTACTTAGTTGCTCCCTGGATACATGTCTGGATTACAATTGGATTACTTGTCCAGGTACTTTGGATTGGTATAGTGACTGTCTATTTCCAGCTTCTGAAAGGACAATTTTTCCCAGAAATTGCCGCAGTACAACTCGTGAACTTGGTTCTTAAACCACATGCATCATCACACAGTGAATATGGGGACCTGTCACTGGTGATCATTAGAGCAGTTTCAGCTCCTGATTGAATTGTATGGTACAGGGTATCATATGATGTATATGGTCCTACTGAATTATTAAAAATTCTCTTTTTGTTAAAAATGTCCTTAAATGACATCATCACCTCTAGTACTTTGATGATTGGGACATTGAAACTGTACATAATTTGCTTGCAGATCTAGAGCAATCAACTACATTTTCTAATGATGAATTATACGATGGTACAAGTAATTTTGGAGCCATGATCTGTTATCGGCATAATGGTCACCATTTTTTACATAAAGGTAGTATCCTGCATGTTGTTTATAATAACGCACAATGGGAACACTGCCCAACACCGCCGAAAGGTAGTTCAAAGACTTTTGCACAAAAGGTTGCCTATTTTTCAGGTTTTGCAACATAAGACCCAGCCTCGTACTAATATAGGCTTGCACCTATACCTGCAAAGAAAAATATGCTTACAAACAACAAGCTGATATACTCTGCTTCCTTAATTTCCCAACTGTCGAAACAGGATTACGACTTTTGGAAAGAAGCCATAGACACAAAATGTGTCAATCAATCAATCAGGAAATCATAAGCATGCTACTCACCCGTGAGGGTCTCAAGGGGCTGAGCAGGGGTCCGCAGATCTGTTTAGCCGAAGAGCCTGGTCTTGAGGGTCTTCCTGAAGGTGTTCAGGGAGGGGGCGCATCTGATGTCTGCTGGTAGCTCGTTCCAGGTCTTGGCTGCAATGTGAGAGAAGGATCTTCTGCCTCCTCTGCTCTGTGGATGCACAGGTTTCGGCCAGTGCGAGGTTGGAAGATCAGAGGTTTCTTTTGGGTATGTGGATGTTGATTCTGTCGTTGAGGTATATGGATCCATTGTTGTGTAGGCATTTGAAGGCGTGAGTGAGGATTTTGAAAATGACTCTTTTCTCTATGGGGAGCCAGTGGAGACTTTGTAGGTGTTGGCTGATGTGTTTGTATCAGAGGATGCTAAGGATGAGTCTGGCGGCGGTGTTCTGTATTGCCTGGAGTTTGCGGAATAGGGACTTGTTGATGCCGGCGTAGAGTGCGTTTCCTATAGTCCAGTCTGTTGGTGATGAGTGCGTAGGTGACTGTCTTCCTTGACTCAGGGGGGATCCACTTGAAGGTCTTGCAGAGGATGCGGAGGGTGTTGAAGCAGCTGGAGGTGATGGTGTTGACCTGCCGGTTCATGGTGAGTGATGAGTCAAGTACGATGCCAAGGTACTTGGCGTGGTCTGAGGGGGTGGGTGGGCTCCCGAGGGCAGTTGGCCACCAGGTGCTGTCCCATGCAGAAGGGGTGGTACCAAGGACAAGGACTTCTGTCTTCTCAGCGTTGAGCTTCAGGCAGCTGTTGATCATCCAGACTGCAACATCTTGCATTCTTTTCAGGAAGTTGAATTTGGCAGTGGTGGGGTCTTTGGTGAGGGAGAGAATGAGCTGGTTGTTGTCGGCATAGGATACAATTTCGAGGCCAAGTTTTCAGACGATGGCTGCGAGGGGGGCCATGTAGATGTTGAAGAGGGTAGGGCTCCGTGATGGACCCTGTGGGACTCCGCAGGTGATTTTTGTGAGGTCGGAAAGGAAGGGTGGGAGTCTGAACCTTTGACCTGTGGAGTGGCCTTGGTCCAGGAGGGTGCGGATGTCATCTGTGGCGGCGAGTAGGGCGCTCTCTGTACTCTGGTTGCTTCGGAATCCGGATTGGGATGGGTCGAGGACGGCATTCTCAATGAATCGTGTCAGTTTCCTGTTGACTGTTTTCTCTGTAACTTTGGCTGCAAAGGGGAGGAGCGAGATGGGCCGATAGTTTTTGACATCGTTGGGGTCAGCTGTGGGCTTCTTGAGCAGGGGTCTAACTTCTGCGCGCTTTCAGCCGTCTGGGAAGGTGCCTGTTTTGAAGGTGGTGTTGATGGTGTGTTGTATTTTGGGTGCGATGGTGGCTGTGGCTCTGTTGTAGATGTGAGGAGAGCAGGGGTCAGTGGGGGCCTTCGAGTGGATGCTTTTCATGGGCAAGGCAGTGTCTTCCACCGTGATCGGTGCCCAGTTGGAGATGGGGGTCTGGCTCGTGTTTCTGGCGCGCAGGGGGCCGTCTGTGGCACCTGGTGGATGGTCGATGAAGTTGTCATAGAGGTTTTTGATCTTGAGGTGGAAATAGGTTCCAAGATTTTCGCAGAGGTCTTGGGATGGGGTGATGTCTGTGGCTTCACTGCGTGGGTTGGTGAATTCTTGAATGACACTGAAAAGTTCCTTGGAGTTGGTGGAGTTGGCCAGGATTTTGTTGTGAATGAAGTTCCTCTAGTTGGCTCTGATCTGGTTGTGGTAGTCCATCATGACATCCTTGTAGGTGGTGTGGTTTTTGGTTGTCTTGGTGTTTCTCTAGTTCTTCTCCAGGCGTCTGCAGGTGCGTCTGGTTTCTTGGAGAGCAGTGGTGAACCAGGCGTCTTTCCTAAGGCATTGTCTGCCGGGGTTGCGTGGTGGGCAAGCTCGTCTGCGCAGTTGGAGATCCAGGTGTGGAGTTCTCTGGCTGCGTCATTTGCATCGGGTGCCCAGGTGTGGTTGTCTTGGGTGAGGGTGGAGTTAAGTTGCTCGTCAGTAACCTTGCTCCAGTTCCTTTGTGGTGGTGTGGGTGTGGGTTTGGGTTCCCAGGGTTTGTTGATGGCGAAGTGTACTCTTTAGTGGTCGGTCCATGGCGGCTGCGTTGTGTGGCTGAATTGGATGCTGTTAGATGGGGTCGAGGGTGTGCCCTGCTCTGTGGGTCGGTGTGTTGATGAGTTATTTAAGTCCGATGCTGGCAAGGTTGTCACAAAGGATAGTGGAGTTGGGGTTACTGGGGTTGTCGAGGGGGAAGTTTAGGTCTCCAATGAGTATGTAGTTTGTTGAGGCGAAGGCGTGGGGTGCAATGAAGTCGGTGATGGTGGTGGCAAAGGATGTTCGGGGTCTGTAGACAAGGGTTCCTCGGAGTGTGGTCTGCATATGGAAGTGCAGGTGTTCGGCAGAGGGGAAGGTTTCGCTGGAGGTGGTGAGGCGGAGGGTGCTCTTGTGGGCGATGGTGAGGCTCCCTACTGGGTGGTTGGGGCGGTATTTCCTCTGGATCTTTTATCCGTCTGGGATGGTGGTGCTGATGTCGGGGGCAGAGGATGCGTTGGTCCAAATCTGCTTCAGTGGTGTTGGAGGCCGGGTGGTGGTGAGGGTCTGGCGGCAGTGGAGGCAGGAGAACTGGCCGTGGGTCCTGTTCGGTGAGGCATGTTGACATTCTCTAAGTCTTCCAGGGTTGAGCATGAGGAGGGTGGTGGTGTCGTAGCGATGGGTAGTGGGAGGTCCAGGGGTCCTGGTGCTGGCCGTGGTCGGGTCACGGATGGGTGCAGACGGGCTTGCCTTTGGCGCACCTGCTACCCTACCATTAAGTAGGGGAGTTGGGAGGGAAGAGAGGCTGGGAGGCAGGAGCGGGGGACTTCCTGGGGGGCGCAGGGGCAGCAGTGGCGAAAGGAACAGGCAGGCACGAGAAAAGAAAAACAGTGGTGGAATTAGAGTAAGACACAGATGGGCAAAATAACAGTGTCACAACAGGGAAAAATTAAGAAAAAATACATCTGAGAAAGGTTACAGTGGTTGCAGATAGTCTGGTCCCAGTTGGAGTGGGCAGCAGGTACAGGAGCGGGCAGCAGCCTCAAACCTCCCAAGGAGGAGGTCGGATCTGGAGGCAAGAGATGGCACAGCAGAGCTGCGGGGAGAGAGTGGACCTAGACCGAGGGTCGGAGGTTTTACTCCTGTCTGGGGGCAAAAAGTTGGCAGGATTCAGGGAACAGAGGATTTATTTAGAGCATGCCTCATACCACATCAAATGTTTTTCCTGAACAAAACAGTGCAACAAACGTCATGTCTTGGTATAGCAAAAAATCAAGGATTTGAAAACACCCTTTATTCGTGCATTCTCAGCCTTTGAGAATTGGCAGCGCTAAACACACTTCAGTAAAGATACACTATACACCATGATATGTAAAGGTTTTTTTCAATTCATCAGACCCCAATTGGAAGGGACGGTTGGTTTGGCCAGTAGACAGAAACAGGTGTCAATCTAGATTCCAGGGTAATAGTGAAAGATTTAGGATCAATAGGCCTTATCAACGATATGTACAAACAGAACACTTGGGTTGGTGCCGTCATATAGTGTTGGGAAGTTGTGCCTTGAGTGGCTAAAAACTTCAACACTTTCCCAGGAGAAGCAACACTAGTTCCTTCTTTCTGATGACATGGATCTCAGTGATTTTTTATTAGGTCCCTGGAACCCACGTCAAAAGCACATTTTGTAACATAACATTTGATTCTCTGAGCAAGTTGAAAGCCATGTTTTTTTAAAAGAATGTGGCCTTAACTTCAGCCAGAGAGATGTTTGATCTCCAGGTTGCAAGGTCCTCGTCTGAGATACAAACACTACTCCACATTAACTGCCCGCTGAATTTTGGGGGGCCGGTCCATCGTACCTTTAACATGTAAGATATTAAAGGAATAGTGCACTTTTTAAAATGTATCGGCTCTTGTTTGGTTAGCACCTTTCATGCTATTTACAGAGTCATCTTTCTTACACTCTGTATTGGGAAGCGCTTTTTGAGGATTCCCGCTTGTCCTGCTACTTGTGGTGGGGATCCTGATTTTATTTTATCTGCTCTGCAATGGACATCCCAGTTCATCTCAAAATGGAGACATCACTGCTAGTGCTGCACTGCCGTGAGCGCATGGTACACTGCTTTGGCACACCTCGGCTTCAAGAACTAAATGAGCATTCGTCTTATCCTTCAGGTCTGTTTGGCAACCTGTCTTTCTCTGCCTGCTTTGCAGCCATGGTACATTCTGGATATATATCTCTCGGATCAGAATTGGATGCGCCAGTGGACATTAAAGTACTGATGGACCCCTTAAGGCCCATGTATTGCTGTACCCAGTGCATTCCAGTGATGATGAATGCATTCTTAGAGCCACCCTGAGATGCTTCAGCTTCTAGTGATGTGAACAACGGCTCTGCGGAAAACTTATGGGATAGGACGCCTCCCTCAATGGCTGCTGTGAGAATTGAATGGAATCACCTTTGCTCCATAAACATGGTACGAGGTACGCCTCTGGGAACGTCTGGGAATGAGGGCAACAGTAATGTTGCATCTACCACTCAGAACACATAAACAATTGGCCCTGTCCGTGTGGGAACAATTTGTCCTCTTTTTTAAACAAAACAAACCAAAACAGCTTTTTCTTTTTCTAGGCACCATAGCTTTCTGAGTGCCTGGGATCTCAAATGATATTAATGACTTTTAAACAAATATTTTAAAGGGAAGCCCACTTTTTAGATGCTTTTAGAAGTCATTTTTTAACATTTTTAAAAAAATTATCTGCTGGCTTTTTAGATAGCTTTTAGATATCGACCCTTAGTATGAGGAGTGGGTGTCATATTCCCCAAGTAAGGCCCATGTGGCGAAGCAGCATATTTCTTACATTTTCAGCTGTGACCGTTTGCACATGTTTGCATGCTCAACAATGTCGGAATAGTTTCCCTGAAACTAATACTGTTTTCACGTCTAGCTTCACACAACATTATCACAACGCCCCAAACATCATGTACAAAGTCTTGCTTCGTACTATGTACAAATGTCATCTCTATCTTCATTCAAAGGGCAACAGGGCTATCTACATATCCATAACATCGCTAATCTATACGCACATCACAAGGATGCTTTCTATTAAAAGATGAGCATCCTGATAGATTGGCAGAGGAGGCACTTCCACTGACACCGAGGATCCCTACTGACTGAAACTTCACTACGCAAAGGTCTGACATCTCGTGAGGGGTGTCCAGTTTGTGACCAAGACTGGGTCCTTCATTCTATCCCATCAGGAAATGGGGTTGGATCATCCCTTCGGGGTTTCTTGACTCTATACCTACACACACTCTAGGTACACTTACTGTAGGGGTCGCATTGTGGGAGTATGCTTGATTATTGCCTTGATTTGTAAGCCTGCATATATACGTTGTCTTAGCACCTTGGTAGAACTATATCTACTATTTACACTTTTGGTGCTCATTATCACGTTTATCTGCTTCTGTCTAATAATCATTGGAGCACACATATTTTATGCAAGAATAACGTTGGTTCAATAAATATTATTGAAAACATCCCACTATGTATTCTCTGTATACTTTCCTGAGAATAAGTGAGCATGAGTGACTGAGCGAAAGAATCTATACTGTTAACATGATCCCTGATGGGACACGGTTGTCATGTTCAGTGGTTGCCAGAAACCATTCGCTCCCTGGAAGGTTAGGGGGGCTTACAGTGGCACTGTAAGCTAGCTGGTCTATAGGCTAACATATCCTGCTTGTGTGTCTTGACACCAAGCCCCTAGTTCATGTTGTCCAAACAATGTGCAGAGCCTACGGATTAGTAGGAACTACACAACAGTAATTGCAAGAAATCTAGACTAAATTCACAAACACATCTAAGTATCAACATATGTACCGGTATAGAAATATATTATTATCTACTTTTTCTAAATTCACACACACAACTATTGTAATAATAAATCTAAGCATTAAACGTTTAAATATTTCTTATACTATGATTCAACTTCAAACATTGCACTATAACAAAATGTAAGTGTTGAACAAACAAATACTCTTAAAACATTTTTAAAGTGTCCATTAAAGTAGTCAAGCAAAGACATTTGTAATCCAAGATCAGCTAAGGCAAGATCATTACATTGAGACCAAATACATCGACATCCTACAATGAAACTTTGAATTTTTACAGTGGAACAGTTTGTGAGATTTTGTATTTCTTGTGATAAATCCTGGTAGTAGTTTAGTTTACTTTACTTTCAAATGTTTGTTCCCGGGAATTGTATGAATTTTCATATTGGATTGAGGCATCAATCATCACAGCAGTACCTTCTTTGGTGAATACCACATCAGGTTTTCTTAATTCAGCCTGACAGTTTTTAATATGATGTCCCCTATATGTCACCAAACCACATCTTTTCGCATTATCAATGAGAAGGTCTAGCAAAGTATTGTGTCTTTTTATTCTTATCTCCTTTGTTTTAGGACATGTACCTAATATTGTATCTGCTTTTAGCTACTGAACATTTTCCCTCTGGAGATGTTTCCTCCTGTGTATACGATATACGCTCTCAGCTTCATGCGCTTACTAATAAAGAAATTTGAAGTTGGATTATTTTTTAGATATTTAATACCAATTCCAATACAGTAAGATTTTTCAATTTCTCAAATTGTTCTTTTCCTTTGAAATATGATGCTAGCAATTGCAAATCATAGCTTCTGGATCTACTGTGCAATATGTTTAGTTAGTGAGTTTTGATCATATTATCAATTTTGTCATTTATTATATCCCTTGTGTACATGTATGAGTGAGCAATGAGCAAATATGTTAAAGTCCGTGGTGGGCAGGTTTATGGTGCTTTTATTGATTTCTCCACCGCATTCGATAAAGTGGATAGAATATTGCTGTGGAGAAAGCTATTTGATTTAGGTATGCCCCCCTTTCTTATTAAATTAATTCGTGCACTCTATTCAGATACCTGGTGCAGAGTTCTACTGGGAGGTGAACGTGACCTATCTAAAATAATTTTTACCTCTAATGGGTTAAAGCAAGGTTGCCTTTTGGCTCCTTTGCTGTTTTCCCTTTATACAGTTGATTTACCTGTTGCCCTTTCAGCTTGCGCTGGTATTGCACCGTCCTTGGGTGGAGTTCCAATTGCATGCCTTATGTATGCAGATGACATCCTGATTTTGGATCTTACCCCGAAGGGCTTAAATAATCGCTTGCAAGCGCTGTCTGAATACGCTGAAAACCATTACCTATTGATAAATACGGCAAAAAGCAAAGTGATGTGTTTCTCCGGCAGGAAGAAACCTAAATTCCTTAACTTTCCTTGGGTTGTGGGGGAGCAAAAACTGGAAACTGTGAAATCATACACCTTCCTTGGTAAAATTGTCACAAACAACCTAAGTGACAAAGCTCATATAGACAATAACTCCCGAAAGGCTATTTCCCAGGGAAAGAGTTTAGTAGCCTTGTATAAAGCTACAGGTAGAAGGCATTTTTCTATTCTTTTAGAAGTATTTAGAGCGAAAGTCCCTGCCTCCCTGTTATACGGTTTAGAGTTAATAAATCTAAATAAATGGAGTTTTTTAAACTCCGTGGAAGGGAAAATTTTGCGTAGCTTATTATCTGTCAGTACAGCAAATTCAACTGCTTCCCTGAGACAGGAACTTGGTATACGCAGTAGCTGGGCTCAAGGCTTGGCCGGCTCCATACGTTGGGTAGTAGGCATAGCAAAAAGTGAGTCTAATACCTTGAGATATCATATAAAAAATGAATTGCTGGGAAATCCCAATGAACATTCCTTGATTGTAAAAAACTTCAGATTTGCTGTGGCACAATTGAAATTGGATGAAGAAACCTTATTTTCTTTATCCTCTTACCAATTAAAAAATATTTTGAAATCTTCCACATGGGAACTGGGGTTTTGTCAGGATAGAGATTCCCGGCTGTTAAAAAAAGGTTGTACTCCTGTTATTGAGTCATGTATCTTGCGGAAAGCTCAGCCTTATATGTACTGGAACATCTCTCATGGCGCTCGTCGCTTAGTGTACTTAATAAGACAAAATCTGCTTCCGCTGAAAGTTCTTTATGCCAGATGGTATGGTCATTCACCACTCTGTGATCTTTGTCAGATGCATGACCAGGACTTAAATCATGTTATTTTTGTTTGTCCAGCCCTGATGCCTTCCAGGCGTAGATGGTTACGTCCAATTTGCCTACAACTTAATATTCTTTCAGCCTTGTCATTTCAGGCGGCCTTGATTAACCCTCCTAATGAAATGTTCTGTTTCAAATTATATGGCTTCTTTAAATGCTTTTTGGACTTGTATTAATACGTCAATTTTTATTTTATTCTTTGTGTTAAAAGGATATTTTATGCATTTTGCTTTGTATGTATACTTTGGGTTTTATGTGGACCTCGTAAAGAGTTCCTTTATCATAATAAATAAAAACTTGAAAAAACTTGAGTGAGCAATGAGCAATGTACAAATCTGAAGTTTCTCTAAGATATAATAGATTGTTGATTTTGTTGATTCCTTTTGTTGTTCACAGCTATGGTATATTTAGGTCCCCATTTGATCTTTTTAAATAGAGGAGACCATTGCAGGTGTATGCAGGTAGGTGAAGGAAGTGTTTGACATATTTCTTTAGTGTGTGGAATAACTCAACGAGAGTCTTTCCTTCTGGGACTGCCATTTTTAGTTTAAATGACAACTTAGGAACCATGTATTGAGTTGACAAAATATGTCAACCTTTTGCGTGGTTTGAGTGGTAAACTGTTGAGTATTTCATCTCATCTTGTTAGTACGTCATTTATTTTGCTGCTTCATGTATGACCTTTGTGAGGATCAAAGTTCAATCCAAGCTCACTGTCACTTGGCTGTATGTTTTCAATGTTTTGTTTTTTTGAATTGCCATGGTTTACAATTATTCACCAGCTGTTTGTCGTAATGATGAAATCTGTGTGCCTTTTTCACTTTAAATTTTGAATTTCTAAATTTTGCAATGGTCTGCAAATTAGTACTCATTCCTTCCCATGTGCTATGTTGTCTGAAAAGGCTAGAGTGGTGATTAGCTCAGTGGGTCCATCAGAACCAAATGTAAAGCCCCTGCCTTTTTTTAGAAAATCATATATTCAAGGATTTACGGCAATATTAAACAACAGTGGGAATGGTGAGTCACGTTGTTTTACTCCAGGTCGCATTGCTATTTCTGGTGTAGATTCACTGCTTTACCCTCGCAGAAAGTTGATGAATCTGTGTATGTCTTTTGTTAGATCTAAAATGTATGACAAAACTCTTTGCCTCTTGAGACTCCTTGTAATGTGACAGTAACTGACAAAGTCAAATGCTTTTGCGATGTCTACATCTGATTCGGTGGTTTGAGAGGAATTGCACTCAAGCCTCAGCTAACCTCATGAAAGCATTAAAAAAGCAACCTAGAGATAAAGACCTTATTAGAAATCGTATGACCACGTATGAAACAACTAGGGAACTTAGGAGAAGGCAGCTTCGAGCGGAGGCCTGGGAGAAGCTAAGACAAGTCTTATGGAAAGTGGTAAACTCTCCCTTCTTGCAAGAGGAGCGTGGCGCACCTTTGGACCTTCATATAGATGAAGACACATGGTTAACACACTTTCAGAATATATTTAAAAATCAGGGAAATACTAGCTCGGTGGTTCTGGAAGCGTCTCGTAATGACACCCCTGCTTTAGTGTTTAATGTTGATGAAATAGAGTGCGCTTTGGCGCAATCATCTATTCTGAAAGCCAGAGGCCCAGATGGAGTCCCAGTGGATATTTTTCTTGCCAATAAGCCATTGTGGGTCCCCTTCCTGAGTATATTTTTTGATGCAACAGCCAAAGTTGATCCTTTGTCATCCTTGAAGCAATCTCTAATAATCCCTATTTCTAAGAAGGGGGATGGTTCAAATCCTGAAAATTACCGTCCAATTGCTCTAATAGACAGCACAGCAAAATGAATGGGCAGACTATTACTTAACAGGATGGAGGAATGGGCGATGTAAAATAACATTCTCGCAGAGGCAAAATATTGCTTCAGAAAGGGGTGGGGCACACTGGATCAGAGTTTTAATCTAGCCCTAATAACGTTTGATTGCTCCTTCAGATCCCCAAACGGCAATCCGCCAAGCCAGCTCTGAAGGCGCTCCATTGGCTGCCTGTACTGGAAAGGATCACCAGTACAGGCAGCACTGGGGGGAAAGAACCGACAATTATTTAAACTATTGTCTCCCCTTACTGTCCTAATAGAAGTCTTCGCACGACAAACCTCCTTCTTGCATCAGTCCCAAAAATTAAAAAAGCAAGAAGTGGCGGGCGCTCATTTTCTTATAACGCCACCAAGCTTTGGAACACCCTCCCTTTCCACCTACGTCGGGAGCCCAATCTCCTGACCTTCCTGAAACTCCTTAAAACTTGGTTGTTCCAAAATCCTGCATAATCATTCTGTCTTCTCCGTAGGGTAGCTACGCGCTTTATAAGTGTTTTTTCATTCCTTCATTCAAATATGTTGTCGTTAAGAAAGGCCAATTTTACATGGCCTTCATGGAGCTGTCAGAGGCCTTTGATTGAGTGTCCCACAGTAAACTGTGGTCCATTATGGAGACAATGGGTGTGGATTCAGCGATAATTATATTAATTAGAGAGCTTTACTCAGCGGCAGGGCGGGGATCTGCTATGGGAAAGAAGGGGAATGTTCCAAACCATTCAAAATAGAAAAGGGTGTGAGGCAGGGCTGTGTCCTTGCCCCCTTTTTCTTCATTATATACCAATAAGCACAATGAGGTCTTAAGGAAAATATGTAAAGATGTTCCATTTGCTGCTTCAATACCTCTGGCTATTATGCTTTATGTAGACGATGCAGTTTAATTGGCCAGAACTCCACTGGCCCTTCAATCTTCCATAGGGACTTATTCAGCTTATATTGTGAATCTAGGCCTATATGTTAATAAATCAAAGTCTTTTTTTATGGCTGTGGGTAGCGATAAGAAAAATCACTGAGGTTCCAAAAAGATGGAGAAAAGCTGAAAAGAGCAGATAATTTTAAGTATCTCTGCATTGCTTTTTGACACTAAGTTAAACTGGAAGGAGATGGTAAGAAATACAGCTAAGCAAACACAAGGAGATGACGAACGGAGCGCTGAAACTTTTCAGACACTCACCCCCAGTCACAGATCTGGGCCAAATCTATCATCGGTCTTTAGCGCACTTCACCACCCCAGTTCAGACCCAGCTATATGCAAATCAGTCTTGACCCTGTGCTCCAATGAAACAGTCCAGCCCGAAATGCCAAGCCAGGTCTTCCCTGGACCGAAAACAAGCATCCTGGGACAGGTTTGGGATAACACCCCTCATCAGTCAGGCTAGCTTGAATCCAGTGGCAAAGTGAGCAAGGGACCCACGTCTGGGCATACCCTGCCAGCTTAGGGCGAACAAAGCAAACACAAGGAGATGATGGACGGAGCACTGAAACTTTTCAGACACTCACCCCCAGTAACAGATCTGGGTTGAATCCACCATCGTTCTTTATCTTACTTCACCACCCCATTTCAGGCCCAGCTATATGCAAATCAGTCTTGATCCTGTGGGGGGCGTGGCTACGCGCGCAATGGCGGAGGACGCGCTAGGGTAGAGCTCTGTGCCGAGCTCCCCTTCCCTGGGCCAATTCTCCGCCAAATTTGCCCGCAGCCGCCAGTAACTTTGAGCGGACCCTCACGGAGCGATAGTCGGCACCTGGGCCAACTTTGTCTGTGAAGACCCGGCGCGGCTGGCACCGGTCTTTCCTGCGGCCCGCTTGCGGGGCCGGCAACTCCCAGACCGGCGGGGCGACCACGAGAGGCCGCGGCTCGGGCCTACCGAGTAGGCCCCGAAAATCGGACGCCGGCCGGGACAGGGGTGGGCCCCCCGGAGACCGCAACTGAGAAGCGGAGGAACCCTAGCTGCCGGAGGCCGTACCCGACGCGCTGCTGCCCACCTGCCAGGGGCCTGATCAGAAGGCGGAACGGACACCATACCGCACCCGTCCCAGCGCTGCGCTGCTGAGTCGCCATTGCTTGGCTGGGAGGAGACGCACGTGGTGGAGCTGCGACCCTGAGCTGGCGACCGGAGACCCAGCGCAGCCTGCGGCGATCCCTCCAGTGGCCCCCAGAGAGGACTGTGCCTTCCACAACTGGCGGAGGGGACGCGGAGGCGTGGAAACCGGGATTGACTAGTAGGCCCCAGCCTGCGACATCCGCCCTGCAGCGAGCGGCCTCACCGGAGGCCGCCACCGCCCTAGGGGAACATTTGGGCGGATGGGGCCCGGATTGCGAGTGAGCCTGCCTGGCCCCCTCACACCTGTGAAAAGGGTGACGGAAACCCTAGGAAGACCTGACGGAACGACTGGGACGGACCCCCGGGCCTCCACAGAGAAGCTGCAGGGTGGCAGCCGGTGCCGCTTGCGCCCTGCGGGCCCCCCCTCAGACTTTGTGACCGCAGTCCAGCCGAGCAAATTGACCGTTGAGCGGCTGCAGCTGGCAGGCCAACTGGTCCCCTGCGCAGGGGGCCCACAACACCACGAGTGGCATAACTTTCCATGTCCCAGACCCACATCGAGAGCGGGACGGCGGGGGCAGACCTGGGGCAGTGAGAGGCAGGGTCCAGGCTGGCGACCCTCGGCGAGAGCACCACCGGAGGAAGCTGCTGATCCGAACCCAGAGACGACCTGGTGAGGGAAGCGAGTGGGGAGCCGGCGGACTGCTTAAGAGACGCTGCCTGGCACACGGGCCTGCCGCGGGAACACCCCTTTCCCGCGCCATCTGGAACACAGGCATGGCGGCTCCGCACATGTCCGGTGGAGTGAGGACGCGTACTGGGACAGGGGGAGCCCCGCCGAAAGGAAGAACTGGCAAGTCGCAGAGCAAGATGGCCGCCGATCAGGTAACTGCGCGGCTGGATAGCGTGCTCGCGGCTATGGAGCGCATGGAACAGTCGCTGCAGCAGACCAGATCATCCCTGGAGTCAAAAATAGACAGCGTCGCGATTGACCTCACCCACCTGCGAGACGACCACAGGAAACTAACCGACCGGACCAAGACACTGGAAGGAGTGGTGAAAGAACTTGAACCCAAAGTCACTCAGACGGACAAGCTAGTGCAGGACCTTCTCAATAGAGTGGACTTCTTGGAAGACAGGGCTGAGGATGCAGAAGGAAGGGCGAGATGCAATAACATAAGACTCGTGGGGGTCCCGGAAAATTGGGAAGGGAACCGACCAGCACAACGAGTGGAGGACTGGCTCAGGGACCTGCTACCCACGGACACACTTTCGCCGCACTTTGTAGTGGAGAGGGCGCACAGAGTTCCGACGAGGCCCCGCACCACAGGCATGAATCCCCGGCCACTCCTTTTCAGGATCCTCAATTATAGGGACAGGGACACGGTGCTGCGGGAAACCCGACGACTTGGGGAGGTCCGCATAGACAATGCCAACATAATGTTTTTCCCGGACTACACTGTCCAAGTGCAACGTCAACGGCACGATTTCCTAGAGGCCAAGCGGAGACTCAGAGACGCGGGCTTAAAGTATTCCCTCCTCTTTCCTGCCAAGCTCAGAGTGGTGGCGCGGGACAAAACCTACTTCTTTAACACTCCTGAAGAGGTCTGTGAATGGCTGGACAGCGGCATAGAAACGACGCCACGGCAGGCACCAGGAAACGGGACGAGGCCGAGAGCACGAGGACCGCGCCGCCGCCGTGGGAACAGAGGTCAGCAGAATAGGCGCCCGGAGGAAACATTGCGCCACTCCCCGCCAGCGGATCAAATGCTCGAGGAACAACGGGATGCGCTCCGCAGAATCTCCCAATTGAGCAATTCGCCAGGATCGGAGGTCGCTCTAGACCCTGGCCAGCAGATAATCCCTAGCGATGATGAGGCCATTTATGGGATACCGGACTCCCAGGTATCTGTGGAACTCCCAGAGGTCACGCCGCAGACGGCGGACATGCTCCACTGATGGCGCTTACACACAGATCGGATGCCCTGTTGCACCGGCGGGGATGGAGCAGTGATTGAAGGGACAGCCGGACGCACTGCACACTGGTCTTCTACCGGACTGGCTCCCAGGATCGGGGCGGTAGTTGGCTTGTTCTTCACACAGTGAGTACTTCCACCAGACTCGTGGCCCCCGAGGGGGCAGGAGGGTGGTGGAAAAGTATTGCCGTGATTGCCCCTCCTCCCCCCCCTGGCCTGTGTCACCACCTTCCCCAGCTTCGCTAACTGGTCGGGGGATGCAGTAACCCTCCAACACCGCATGACTTTTCCACACTGAATTAACGGTTGGTCGGCGGGCATATACTCGCCCTCTACATAGACTGGCCGAAAGGGTGGGCCCCCTCATGGGACTGTCGACGCCAGGACCTGGTGCACTGATTATGGCTACATATACACTAACACATAAGGCCCAGGGAAGGGCTCTGATCTTCCTTATCATATACTTAATTGAACCGTCCGGACCGTGATTAGCACACGATCCCCCCAGACTTGAAAAGTTGTCCCTCTCCTTTTGAGGATATGGACGGTGGCCCGTTTCGCTACTGCCCTTTTGGTATTTTAGGGGAGTTTCCCCATTGTTGGTTTTTGCTGCTAATTGTTTTTTTCCCCTTTATTGATGTCTTCCCGAAATTTATGTGTGTGGTGGGGGGGGGGGGTCCATGGGAGAATTGAAGGTAGGAGCACGGTGGAGGGGCGCTAGGCGGATGTTTGTGGGGGCGGAGGAGGGGAGCATACTATGGCATGATGACGACGAATAACATATGCACCTGGAATATTAGAGGTATGCACACTCCACAACGCCGTTATCAGATATACTCATACTTGAAAATGCACCAGGTGCAGATTGCACTCCTGCAGGAAACACACTTGAACAAGGCAGAGGTGGTCGCACTGCGGTGTAGGTGGAGGGGGCAATTGTATGCTACTGAGTACTCCTCGTTCGCCCGGGGAGCGCTGATATGGGTGAAGCCAGGTACCCCCTTTGCAATGACTGATGTCCAAACTGACCCGGGGGGCAGATATGTGTTGGTGAGGGGCCGCATTGATGGGCAACCTATAGTACTAGCATCCATATACTCTCCGAACACGGAACAGGGGGGCTTCTTGGCACGCGTCTCAGAGAAGCTGGCGCCTTGGCACGGAGTCCCCTGGGTTCTGGGGGGGGACTACAACACGGTGCTGGATCCCACACTGGATCGCTCGGCCCCGCCTAGACCAGATGCCACATCCCTGGGAGCCACAAGGGCGCTCACCCAATGGGCGGCACGATGGGACCTAAGGGATGCCTGGCGCGCACATAACCCTAACGCTAAAATATACTCCTACTTCTCAGGGGCACACTTGTTACATGTCCGCCTAGACAGATATATGGTGTCCTCGGAACTGTTGCCACACATAACGGATTCGCAGTACCTGGGCAGGATGCATTCTGACCACAACCCGCACACGCTGCACATAGCTTGGGAGCGCCCACACCGGCCCATCCCCACGTGGCGATTACAGCCGGCTTTACTGCTAGACGCCCCCTTCCGAGATTCCCTGCAGGCCTGCGTGGCGGGTTACTTTGCTGACGACTCGGGCACGGCGTCCTCCCCGCAGATCGAGTGGGCCGCCTTCAAGGTTGTGGTGCGGGGCCACTGCCTGGGCACACAGGGCGGCATACAGACGCAGATAGAGAAAGACCTGCGCCGAGTAGAGACTGACTTGCTCCGCTGGGAACAGGAGGCGATAGAGGGAACAGACGACAGGCTGGGTGAGGTCCGTGCGGAACATATGGAGCTACTAGAACAATTGCGTAACGTTAACTATGCAGCCCACTCGGCGCGAACGCACCAATTCAGCGACAAACCCGGGAGACTGCTGGCCTGGCTGGTCAGACAGGAGGGTCGTACTGAGCCGGTGTCCGCCATCCGGACAGCAGTGGGAGAGGTAGTGTACACTCAAAGTGCAATACATGGGGCCTTTGTGCAGCATTACCAGGACCTGTACAGGTCCCAGCTGAGAGCTTCGTCGGTAACCATAGCGGCCTACCTGGAGAACATCCCACTGCCGTCCCTTACGGACGCGCAGCGGGGAGAACTGGGGGCGCCTTTCACACAGGAAGAGATGCGTGAGGCTATCTTCGCCCTCTCCAATGGCAAGTCACCGGGTCCAGATGGCCTACCTGCCGAATTTTTTAAAACCTGTTCAGATGCACTGATCCCAGAACTGCTTAAAATGTATAATGCCACGATAGAAGACTCTGCGCTTCCAGCCACGCTAAATGAGGCCAACCTGGTTTCGCTTTTGAAGCCGGGCAGGGACGGAACGAACATGGGCTCCTACAGGCCTTTGGCTATGTTGAACACTGATTACAAAATCTTCACCTCTTTGCTGGCCCGACGGCTAGCTATGGAGGTCCCGGCCCTGGTACATGCTGAACAAAATGGCTTCGTGCCGGCGAGAAGCACTTCGCGCAATATCCGCCGTCTCTTCCGCATACAAGACGCCGCCGTGACACACTGGCCGAGATCGGGTTGTTTGGTTCTCGACCTCGAGAAAGCCTTCGATTCGGTGGAGTGGCCCTATCTGGGAGCAGTACTGGACAGATTTGGCCTGGGAGACGCATTCGAGGAAATGGTTGACCTAATCTATAAGCGGCCCAGTGTCAGAGTGCGAACGGGCAGGCTGCTCTCGGAGGTAGTGCGGGTGCGCAGAGGCACCCGGCAGGGTTGCCCACTGTTGCCCCTACTCTTCTCGCTGGCTATCGAACCCCTGGCTGCGCTGCTGCGTGCACCGGGGGCGGCTTGGGGGATCCCACTGGCTGATGGTACACACATAGTTTCGCTATACGCGGACGACTTGCTTCTATACGTACGAGACCTCACAGCAGTGCCGGACGCACTGTCGGATATCTTCCGGACGTTTGAAACAGTATCGGGGCTTAAAGTCAATTGGGCGAAGTCCGGAGTGTATTCATTTAGCCGAGACACGCGGGAGTACGACGTGCACCTGGGTGGAGTCAGGCTAACCTGGTATCCTACCACCTTTAAATACCTTGGAGTGCACATATATAGAGACGTGGAGAACATACTGGAGGGGAACCTGGGACGAGCCATGTCCTCTTTACGAGCCCAGATGGCTTTCTGGAAAACGCTGCCACTAAATGTACCGAGCAGGATTGCTTTAACTAAAATGATAGCATTGCCTAGACTGCTCTATCACTTTGCTAACACCCCGCTGTACCTCCCCGCAAAGTTTTTCCGGGACCTTGAATCGATGATCCGTAACCTGATCTGGAACACGGGACGCCCCCGAGTGGCCCTGACGAAACTGTACTCCCCAGTAACGGAGGGAGGGCTGGCGGTTCCTAATATGGAACTGTATTATTTGGCGGCACAGCTGCAATGGGTGACACACTGGCTGAGCGATGCGCATTTAGACGACACTGCCAACTCCACATACATATGGACACACACACAGATATGCACGCTGTTCCATCCCTTGACAAAGGGACCGCGCCCACTGCCCCTACATGTAGCTGTGGCCCGCAAGTGTTTCCTCCGCAGTTTGAAATTGACCCGAGAAACCAAGCCATATGCGCCTGCGGTTCCTCTGTTGGGCACACCCAGAAGGGGCGGAGCAGTGACGACGCGCACGCTAGAGAGCTGGAAGGAGGCTGGAGTGGAAACGATAGGTGACCTTTACGCGGACGGGGCTTTGCTCCCGTTTGAGGAACTGACAGAGAGCACGGGTCTACCGGCGGGAGAATTCCTGACGCATGCGTCTATCCTGAGGACGTATACAGATTCCTGGGGAGATGTTCGGGAGGAGCCGCTGTTGCACCATGCAATGCAGTATCTGCATGTGATGGGCAACGGTACCCACATCATTCACTGGCTGGCACAGACCCTCCTCATACACACACAACGATCCACGCAGCCGATAAGAGACAAATGGGCCACCCACCGAGGAAGGGACTGGACGGATAAGGAATGGACCATGATCCTAGCTTGCCCTATGAACATCCCGCGCAGCGCCCGCTTCCGAACCATCCAATTTTATATAATGCACCAGGCGTACTTGTCCCCAGACAGGATCAACAAATACTTCATGATCGACACCGCTGCCTGTCCCAGATGCGACCTGATAGGTGCGGACATTTTGCACATGCTCTGGAATTGCCCCTCTCTGGCCACATATTGGGGGGAGGTGACATCTCTATTAACGCACAGCGCTGGCCCGGGGCTACCACACGCTTGGGAGGCCTGCATACTAGGTCTGTATAGAAGAAATAAGCCAAACAAGACTCACGCCAGGTTCTGGGACCTAGGCCTCATCACAGCCAAGAGGTTACTCACCAAACACTGGAAAAAACGGGAGCCACCAATCCCTAAATACTGGTGTGCTTCCTTCACCAATTGGGCTAGAGCAGAAAGTGTGGCTTTACATCGGGAGGAGGTTGCGGGCTTGAGGCAGGTTCCAATTGCGCAGCTCTGGGATGGTTTTGTGGGTTCCCTCCAAAAAGAAGACGTGACCAGGGGATTCATATAGGGATCGACACGAGCGATATCACACAGAAGGTATGGCGGAGGATACGCTGGGCGCGCGGACGGAGCTTTCCCACTCCCAATAGTAAAAGCATGTTCGGAGCGCTGGCTGTGTAGCATATCTAGATTGACGGAGGTTGCCGCCTCCCCGAATGCCCGGAGGGCTGACACCTGCGCCCATAACACGCTCGACACACTACCCTGTGGGCAGGATAGCTGTCTACCTGCAAACGCGATGGTACCACAAAGGCCCGCTAAAATGTCTTCCTAGCCACCATTCACAGCGACACTCTCTTACACACACTCTACCTCCCCACCCTCCCCTCCCCCCCACCCCACCCCACTCCCGTATAAACACCCCCCGTTTAACTGTACTGGATACTTGCCTTACTGCAATGAGAAATATTAATAAACGTTTTACAAAAAAAAATATATATATAAATCAGTCTTGATCCTGTGCCTCTTGGGAACAGTCCAGCCCAAACTGCCAGCTAAATTTGAGGTTTCTGGGTAAGAAAACGTTAGGGGATCCATGCAAGGCACACCTCCCTAGAATCCTCCGGGTATCTAGTTTTCAGAATTGTGAGAGTTTGGTAGGTTTTCCTAGCTGGCCCCCGAGCACCTGGCCAAAAACCCTGGTGACCCCCTGGCAAAACCAGGTCATTTCGTCATAGGCAATTTTGATGTCACCTCAATACGGTTTGGGCCCTTGCCTGTCGCGGGTACTCGGGCCTCCCACACGAGTGAGGCATCATTTTTATCGGGAGACCTGGGGAAATGCTGGATGGTAGGACTTTGTGTCTGCCTGGTGATGCCACAACTTTCCCACACAAAAATGCGTTGAAAAAGTGTTTTTTTTAGCTAAATTTGAGGTTTGCAGGGTATTCGGGGTAAGAAAACGTTGGGAGATCCACGCAAGCCATACCTCCTTAGAATCCCCTGGGTATCTAGTTTTCAGAAATGTGTGGGTTAGGCAGGCTTCCCTAGCTGGCCCCCGAGCACGGGGTCAAAAACCCAGGTGACACCCTTGCAAAACAAGGTTGTTTTGTGATAGGCAATTTTGATGTTGCCTCAATACATTTTTGGGCCCTCGCCTGTCACAGGTACTTGGGCCTCCCACACAAGTGAGGCACCATTCTTATCGGGAGACCTAAGGGAACGCTAGGTGGGAGGAAATTTGTGTCAGCCCGGTGATGCCACAACTTTCCCACACAAAAATGTATGGAAAAAGTGACTTTTTCAGCTAAATGTGAGGTTTGCAGGGGATTCTCTATTTGAAAACATCGGAGAATCCATGCAAACCATACCTCCCTGGTATCCCCTGGGTGTCTAGTTTTCAGAAATGTGTGGGTTTGGTAGGTTTCCCTTGCTGGCTGCCGAGCACAGGGCCAAAAACCCTGGTGACCCCCCTTGCAAAACCAGGTTGTTTTGTGATAGGCAATTTTGATGTCGCCTCATTAGGTTTTGGGCCCTTGCCTGTCACGGGTACATGGGCCACCAACCAAGTGAGGTACAATTTTTCTCGGAAGACTTTGGAGAATGCGGGATGAGTGGAATTTTGTGGATCTACACAGATTTCAAAACTTTCCACCACAGAAATGTGAGGAAAATGTGTTTTTTGTTATACACATTTTGAGGTTTTCTGGGTAACAGAACCTGGTGAGAGCCAGACAAGTCACTCCATCCTAGATTCCCCTGGGTGTCTAGGTTTCAAAAATGTATAGGTTTGCTGGGTTTCCCTTGGTGCCAGTAGAGCTTGGGTTCAAAATCTACAGCTAGGCACTCTGCAAAAAAGAGTCAGTTTTCCCTGAGAAAATGTGGAGTCCACGTTGCGTTTTGGGCCGTTTCCTGTCACGAGCACTAGTCCTACCCACACAAGTGAGGTACCATTTTTCTCGGAAGACTTTGGGGAACACGGAGTGGGTAGAATTTCGTTAATCCAGGTAGATTCCATCACAAATATGTGAGGAAAATGTGGGTTTTTAGACAACGTTGAGGTTTGCAAGGGATTCTGAGTAACAGAACCTTGGAAGAGGCAAACAAGTTACCCCATCCTGTATTCCCATTGGTGACTATTTTTCAAATATATACAGTTTTGCTAGGTTTCCCTATGTGTCGGCTGTGCTAGAGCCCAAAATCCACTGGTAGGCACATCCTGAAGAAAATTCAGTGCCTAGTGGGCTTTCTGCAGCCCTAGGGAGGAGGGAAATCGAGAGTTATTGCCCTAATATGCCCCCAAGGGGGGCAGAAAGACTGTGACTATTCTTTTGGGGGGTGGGGGCATTGGGATGCCCATACTGGGAAGCCTCCATCCCTACTAATAGAAAAACCAGCATAATCACTGGCGCCTAGTGGACTTTCTGCCCCCCCGGGGGCAGAACAGAGGCTACTGCGCCATCTGCCTCCTGGGGGGGGGGGCAGAAAGGCTGTAGCATCTAGCATCTTTTTTGGGGGGTGAGGGCATTGGCATACCCATTCTGGGCAAACCCACCCCTAACTTTGGGGGGAAAACATCCCTGGTGGATAGTGGGCTTTCTGTTCCACCCTGGGGGGGCAGAAAGACTATCATTTTTTGGGGGGGTGGGGCCATGACATGCCCATTCGGGGCATCCCCCACCCCTACCTATATTGAAAGAAATCCCTGGTGCTTAGTGGGCTTTCTGCCCCCCCAGGGGCAGATCAGGGGCTATTGCCCCCATCTTCTTCCTGGAGGGGCAGCAAGTCTTTCGTTTTTTTTTGGGGGGGAGGTAGGTTGTGGGCATTTGCATGCCCATCTGGGCAGCCCCCACCCAGGCCTATAAACAAAAGAATCCCTGGTGTCTAGGGTGCTTTCTGTCCCAACGGGGGGCAGAAAGACTGACATTTTGTGGGGGGGAAGTGTGGGGACATTGGCATGCCAATCTTTGGCAGCCTCCACACCAAAATTAATTATTGAAAAAATAAAACTGGTGTCTAGTGGGCTTTCTGCCCCCCCCCCAGGGGGGCATATTGGGGCTAACGCCCCCATCTGCACCAAGGGGGGCAGAAAGACTGTTATTGTGCAGGTGGGTTGGGGGCTTTAGCATGCCCATAATGGGCAGCCCCCACCCCTAATTTACAGAATAAAATAAATCTCTGGTTTCTAGTGGACTTTCTGCCCCCGGGGGGCATAAAGACTGGAATCTTGTGTGGGGAGGGGTGGGGGCATTGGCATGCCCATATTGTGCAGCTCCCACTCTAATAACATATGGCAACTAAAAAATCCCTGGCGTCAAGTGGGTTTTCTGCCATCCCGGGGGGAGCAGAAAGGCTGTAAAGATGGCGGGGGTTGGGGGCATTGGCATGCACGTTTTGGACAGCCCTCGCCCTAATTATATATGCAAAAAAAAATCCCAGGTGTCATGTGGGATTTCTGCCCCCCGGAGGGGCAGATTGGAGGCTACTGCACCCATCTGCCCCCCAGGGGAGCCAGAAAGAATGAATATGCCCAATTTTTGGGGGGGAGCAAAGGCCCTTGCCTAATGGGCCGCTCGCCCCTCCCTGGTGTCTAGTGGTTTGATCCCTGATTGGGGATCGCCCTCCTGGGGCAATCTCCAAGCAGGGATCCACTAGGTATGGGTACAATTTGAAAGGGGTGATTCTTCCCTTTCCAACGATACCTCTCCTGACTTTCTACGTGCTCAGGTGGCTGAGATAGCCCCCTGAGCACGTAGAAAGTGAAACTAAAATGAGCCTCTTGGCTCATTTCAGATTAATTTTGATTGCAATGACGTCAGTGTGCCATGCACACGATCGGCATTGCAAAGAAAATGTAAATTGGCCTCTGGAGGTTGGGGAAGCCTCCCGAGGTCAATAAAAAAAAGGGAAATCCCTCTACTGTTTACAGCAGACTGATTTCCTGCTCCTGTCCTTATGACAGAATGGTTCCGTCAAGAGCACAGGAGCACCGGTGCTCATGACGGATCCATTCCATCAGGAGCACCGAAAGGACATTTGAAATCTCATTCTTCCTGTATTCTGTCAATAGGGAGGAATTTTGGATCTTTTTATTATGTTCTTTTTTCAATAATGTCTTTGTAATAATCAAAGACATCATCAGCACAGATTTGGCAAGTGGCATCTTCTGCACTATCAGTGATTATTCTGGCAGGGTGCGCTAGAGAGCCGTCAAACAAGATGGCCACACTCCCATGAGGCTCTTTTAGCCCGGGAACAAAATCCGTCAGAATCCTCCTTCCGAAAGTGGTGAAAAATGCCCTTAACCACATTATGCACAATGCAACTAGGGAGCCTATGGGAGGAGTGCGGGCTTGCTGACCACCGTCTTAGTGATTCCAGGCAGTGCATCCCTGTTTTGCATCCTACGACAGTTCAAGATGGCAGCGATGGGTGCTGGCTAGCCAGGTCTGCGTCGCCTGGCCTTGTTATCCGGAACTGCCACGGAAAGACCCCCGGCCGCTGCCAGGAACCATGAGCAGCCCAACATGGAGCTACACTCTGGGGAGAAGGTCGCCTGCTGAGTGAGATCGGGACCGGTTGAGGGTGGCTGGCGCTGGGGCTGGGCTGGGCTGGGCATAGCCCGTGTGGCTTCCCCATAATGACCTTGGGCGTCGGCTGGGTGACAGGCTACCACGGTGCGGGTTACGAGATTGCTGATGCAGCTGGCTCTTCGATCCCTGTTCCAACACTCACCCGGGGACTGAGAGGGTCGAGAGGAGAGCCCTTCTGAGAGGCGCTGCTAGAAGGGCGCTGATAGACCCGTGTGACCTGTGCGGCAACAGGAGGCGACGCGTGGAGCGGTGAGGCCTTTATCCGGGAGCTTAGAGCAGCCTTGCTGCCTTGTAATGCTCTGGAAGACGGCCTGGAGTGGACATTACTTGCAAAATCCCAAGCAAGACACGCTGCTTCTCGTGGGCTCTGGCCCTCTTAAGTAACACAAAAAACAGGGCAGAGGGTGAAGAGCTGGGCTGCGGCAGAGCCAAAACTTGCCTATACCACCGCACAAGGGTACAAACTGACCTATATACCCGCACAAGGGCACAAACTGGCGCCTGCAACCTGAGTGGGATCTGCGCATCCGAAGGGACAAGCAGAGCTAGCTGCTGCATCCTGATCTTTCTAAGAGACATATCACGCCCCCCCATAGCACACAAAGGGGAGAATTATGGGTCACACGGATGGCAAACAGGCCAAACTCCAATTCCCAGCCCGGAAAACCACTACCAATAGCGCGGAAGACACAGGCTCATGCCAGGAAGAGGAAAACACTGCATCAACTACCCCACAAGATACAGATATAAAAGAACTCCTAATTGCGATGTGCCAAATCCTCAGTTGCATCAAGTAAAAAATGGACACCATGAATATGTGCATGGACTACATTACAGAAACGTTGGAGAAACATGATGGGCGAATTACCGAAACGGAGCAGCGCATATCCACCCTCAAAGACTCATCCGCTGAGAGCCGTGAAGGACTCCAAGAGAAGGATAAACTGTTAAAAATTATTTCTGCAAAGAATGAAGACTTGGAAGCACGTTCACGCATGAACAACATGCATATAGTGGGGATCCCAGAGTCTACCGCAACTGGCCAATGGAGAACTATGTGGAGCGACTGCTGCTTGGGATCTTTGGCGCAGAGGCACTTTCCAGAGTTCTAGTGGTGGAGAGAGCCCATCGCTCACTTGCAGCCAGACCGCCACTGGGCGTGCATCCCCGGCCCATACTGACAACGGAAAAGAAAGAACTGGTCTACGAAGGAAACAAACTCTTAATCTACCCAGACTTCACCATAGCAGTACAAGAAGCGCACTAGGAGTTCCTTTCGGTCAAGCGGAAACTCCAGCAAACCAACATACAGTATGCAATGCTCTACCCTGCCAGACTGTGAATCCCCTACTGTGGGAAGTCACACATCTTTAACACCCAACAACAAGCTCAACATTTCCTTGAAACTGTTGAGAGGCGGTCACCCATAACTCGGGATGGTGATCCTGGTTCCCGACGGACGTCACCTGCTCCTGAAGAAGACTAAGGCAAAGTCATGGTATGGAATTGGTCACTAGTAAGACTATGCATTCACTATTTCATTGCTAACTAGTTGAAAAATATACGTAGGCCACGGCGAGAATGGCCAAACATGGACCCTAATGGAGCCAGCATGGGCAGTACTGCCAGGACTTATGAAATCGCCAAGCAATAATGACTTCCCGGCCACCCTCACTCCTGCGAGATGCACTGATTGCCTCTCTGGCGCATTTCCCCAGTGGAAATTCCCTAAATGATGTACTATGTTGAAGTTATGTTACTAATTGAATCATACATTAGTATACTGCTTTTACCAGTCTTAGGGCCAGATGTAGGTAAATACCATTTACCGATTCTAAAATACCGAATTTTACCGATTCGGTATTTTAGAATGGGTAAATGTTATGTAGGTATTAATTCGGTAATTTTTACAGAATCTATAACATTCGGTAAATACCGATTCGGTATTTACCGAATCGGTATTCCCCATTCATTCCTATGGGCCTCCAGGCCCCTAGGAATGAATGGGGAATACCGATACGGTAAATACCGAATTGGTAAGGGGGCAAGACCTACAAGGGTGGTGTCACATTGACACCCTGTTGCACCCCTGAATAGTGCATGGGTGCAACATGTGGCACACATACATGCCCCAAGGGCATGTATGTCTGCCACATGGCACTGTTAAAAAAGCACGAAATTGCTTTTTTAACGGTTTTCGTTATTTACCACCAACTTGTAGTTGGTGGTAAATAAGGAGTAGTTTCTGTCCTGTAACTCCAGTTCTGTAGTAGGGGTATCTCTGTTATAGTCATAATCTAGTGAATAGTCCCGCCCATGTGCGTGGACCCCGGAGCAATCAAAAATAATCTCTTACAGTGTCAAAAAATGCAGAAATGCATAGACACTTAAGAGAACATTTTACAGACAGATAATGCAGCCTAAAAAGGCTACACTGTCCAGTACTTCAACTAGAAATTCCACCATAAAATCCACAAAACAGCAAAAGCCTGTACAGATTTCCATTGCTTTAAAAGCAAAACTCCCTCAGGAATGATAGAGAGAAGAACCTGGACAGACAAGCCCAATAGGCTGCCATTATGTGGCTCAAAACAGGATACTGTGCCTTTAAGAGAATCTTCCAGAACCTTCTCCCAGTATCCCAGAATGCATAGCAGGTCCAACTTACTTTCAGTTCTTTTTGAAGGCGTCACACGCCAGAGCTGTAGCATTCCTTAAAGGAATATGTCTCTCTCCACCGGGGAGGAGGGCGGGCGCTTATGACTATAACAGAGATACCCCTACTACAGAACTGGAGTTACAGGACAGAAACTACTCCTTCTGTAGTAGGGGATCTCTGTGTATAGTCATAATCTAGTGAATAGAATGGCAAGCCCATCCCCACACCAAAGCGGCGGTGGAGAAAAGAGAATTAACACCACTATTGTGCGAACAGATTTCGCAGCGAAGCCTGTCCAATCTGAGCATCTGCCCTAGCATCAGTGTCCAGGCAGTAATGCTTAGCAAAGGTATGAACCGACTTCCAAGTGGCCGCCTTGCAGATTTCTGCAATCGGAACATTACGGAGCAATGCTGTCGTGGCAGCCTTGCCCCTGGTGGAATGAGCCTTAGGCTTACCTCCTAAGGTCTTATTAGCTTTTTGGTAACACAGCTGTATGCAGGACACAATCCACCTAGAGATGGACTGCTTAGAGGTCGCAAGACCCGTCCTGACTGATCCATAATTGATGAACAATTGGTCTGACCTACGAATATCACTGGTTTTATCCAGATAAAATTTCAGCACCCTCCTAACATCCAGGGAATGCAAAGACCTTTCCGCTGGAGATGAAGGATTCTGAAAGAACGTAGGTAAAGTTATAGTCTTGTTGATATGAAAATCAGAGACAACCTTGGGAAGAAACTTAGGGTGAGTACGCATAACAACCTTAGCAGCATGAAATACAGTATAAGGTTCTTGGCAACACAACGCCTGAATTTCACTCACCCTACGGGCCGATGTAATGGCCACGAGGAACGCCGCCTTCCAGGACAGGTGCTGCAACGAAGCCTTATGAATAGGCTCAAAAGGCTCCTTCATCAATCTGGACAGCACCACATTCAAGTCCCACGAAGGCGAAGGAAGCCTGACAGGAGGGAACACTTTCTTCAAGCCTTCCAAAAAATCCTTGATCACAGGGATCTGAAAGAAGGAAGTCTGTGAAGGGCATTTCCTGTAGGCAGTCAAAGCAGCCAGATGAACCTTAATGGAATGAACATTAAGGCCAGACTGCGCCAGATGCAGTAGATATGGAAGGATGACATCCTCCTTGCATGTCGTAGGGTCATAGTTCTTGGACTTGCACCAGATGCAAAACCTCTTCCACTTGTAAGCATAAGAAGTCCTAGTGGAAGGTCGTTTTGCCTCCTTCAGTATGTCCATACAATCCTCTGGGAGATTCAGATGGCCATATTGCACTATTTCAGGAGCCATGCCGCCAAACTCAAAGACGAGAGGTTGGGGTGCACCATCCTTCGTGAGAAGGTCCGGCCTGCACGGCAGCTTCATGCGAGGAAGGAGAGACCGGTGAAGCAGGTCCGAGAACCACCACTGTCTGGGCCATTCCGGGGCAATCAGTATCATCCGCGCCCTGGACTGGGACAGCTTGATGAGAACCGTCGGAATCAGGGGAATGGGTGGAAAAGCGTACAGAAAGCTGTTCGACCAGTCGATCCATAACGCGTTCCCCAGCGTCCCTGGCTGGTAGTACCTGGAGGCGAAGTCTCGGCATTTGCTGTTTTCGGAGGTGGCGAACAGATCTACGTCTGGAGTTCCCCACCTTGCGAAGACTTCTCCTAGTACTTCGTCGTTTATGACCCATTCGTGGTTTTCCTGAATCAGTCTGCTCAGCTCGTCTGCCTGAACATTCTGCACACCTGGCAGATGAGTGGCCGTAATCGAGAGTCCCCGAGCCAGAAGCCAATGCCAGATCGCCTGCGCCTCCAGAGACAGAGTGCGTGATCTCGAGCCCCCCTGCTTGTTGAGGTAATACATCGTGGTCGTATTGTCCGTCTGTACAAGCAGAGAGTTGGTCCGGAAGGACGGTTGAAAGGCCTTCAGCGCCAAGTGAACAGCCCTGAGTTCCAGGAAATTGATGTGGTACGTGGACTCCGACGGGGACCACGTCCCTTGAATCTGCAGGTCTCCGGAGTGCGCTCCCCATCCCAGGAGAGAAGCATCCGTCACGATAGTCTGAGTGGGAATGTCCTTGTGGAAGGGAACCCCTCTGAGGAGATTCTCCGCTGAACACCACCACTTCAGAGACTGAAGAGCATGTAGAGACAGTCGTATCTTGTCGTCCCAAGATCCTCTCCTCTGGTCCCACTGATCTTCCAAGCATTCCTGCAGCGGTCGCATGTGCAGCCGCGCATGCGGCGTCAGGAAGATGCAAGAGGCCATCGATCCCAGCAGAGAAGACACCGTCCTCACTGTCGTGGATGGAGTGGACATGAGAGCCTGAGCCTTCCGAAGGAGTGATAAACGTCGCTCTTCCGAAGGAGACACGCTTGCCGACAGCGTATCGATGGAGGCTCCCAAGTACTGGATGCACTGGACCGGAGTCGGGACAGACTTGGACATGTTGATGTGCAACCCCAGCTTGTTCAAGAGAACGCACGTCTTCTGGAAGTGTGTTTGAGCTTCCGAGAAGGAGGAGGCCTTGATCAACCAATCGTCCAGGTACGGGTAGACAAACACCTTGTTCTTCCTCAGGTGTGCCGCTACCACTGCCATGCACTTCGAGAACGTCCGGGGCGCAGACTTCAGCCCAAACGGAAGTACCGTGTACTGATAGTGATTGGTGCCGACTTGAAATCGCAGGAACTTCCTGTGTTTGTGTGCAATGGGCACATGGAAGTACGCATCCCATAGGTCAATGGCACAAAGCCAGTCTCCCCGCTGCAGCTGAGGATAAATCTGATGCAACGACAGCATGCGAAACTTTTCTCTGCGAATCCATTTGTTTGCCTATCGCAAGTCCAGAATGGGCCTGAACTCGTTCTTGTCCTTCTTGCGGACCAGAAAGAACCAGGAGTACAGACCTCTTCCTCTTTGAGACAGAGGTACATCTTCTATCGCCCTTTTCCTTAGAAGGATGTCTGCCTCCGCCTGGAGCTCGCGCAGGAGGAATCGATGAAGGGGGGCTGATGAACCGAAGACTGTATCCATTGCAAACAATATTCAGCACCCACTTGTCCTGAGTAATTTTGCTCCACTCTGCCAGAAAAAATTGAACGCTTCCCCCCACCGGAGCGGGTAACGGACGAAGGGGAAGTAACCGCTCAGGGTCGAGACCCAGCCGGGCCCTTGTTCGCGGTAGAGGACTGCTGTCCACCTCTACCCCTCTGACGTTTCTGGAAGGGTCTTCTGTACTGCTGCTGTTGTTGCTGCTGCTGATGTTGCCCAGAAGACTGTCCCCTTCCTCGACCCTGCGACCCGAACCGTCGTTGGAACTGGCGGTAGGGTTTCTTTTCTTTGGGCTTCTCCAAGCCCACAGCCGTCAGGGTTTCAGCCTCGGCCTTCATCCTGGCCATTTCGTCATCTGCGTGTTTCCCGAAGAGGGTGTCGCCGGAAAACGGCAGATTTGCCACTCGTTGTTGCGCTTCAGGCTTGAGCGACGTCAGCCGGAGCCAAGCATGGCGTCTCTGATTGAAACCGTGGCAGTATCCATGCGCGGCCAGCAGGGAGATATCCGCCGCGGCGCTGATGTCCTGGTTCAAAACCAGCATCCCTTCCTGGACGATCTCCATGAAGTCCTCTTTCCTGTCGCGCGGAACAAGGTCCGCAAACTGTTCCATGGAATCCCACAGTGCACGGTCGTATCGTCCCAACAACGCCGAGTCACTGGAGGCCTTCATCGTTGTGGAGGACGTCCCACACGCCTTCCGTCCAGCAGAGTCAATCCAGCGGCTCTCCTTATCCGGAGGCACAGTGGAGGACGGGGAGGTAGCATGTAGTTTCCGAGCCGCCGTCACAATCACCGAATCCGGCACCGGGTCCTTCCGCAAGAAGGCCGGGTCCGACTCTGGAGCCCTGTACTTCTTGACAAGCCTGGAGGGGGCAGCTTTCACCACCGCCGGCGTAAGGAAGAGCTGTTCAGCAGGCTCAACCAGTCCTGGCACCAAAGGCAGTAGGGGGCGAGACAGGTGCTTTGTATGCAACGTCTCGAAGATCACAGAAGTTGAGGGCGTAGGGGCCGTAACCTTGATCCCCAACTTCGCCGCCCCTCGCAGGAGAACCTCCTGGAACGTGCCAATGTCATCTATCGGAGACACCCTCGTCTCCGGCGAATCCGACAATGTAGGTGAATAGGAACGGGTCCCAGAGGCCGAACAGGACCGGGACCTATGCCTCCTATGGCGATGTCTGGATCTCGAGGAGGATCCGTGTCCACTCCTAGATCTGTCCCTTCTCCCTGAGCGTGACCTCGATCTCCTGGGTCTGGGACGCTCCGCCGGCCTCCCCGGGTCGGACGTCTTGGGCTTAGGAGGAACCTTCGACTTAGGAGTCTTCTTCGGAGGTGTCGGAAGTCTGGGCATCGACACCGACCTCGGTGGAACCGGAGGAGGAGCACCCGGCACCGGGGCCTGCGGTCCTGACGGAAGAGCAGGTAGAGGAGGCAATGGAGGAGTCGAAGCCTTCGGAGGAGGACCCCTAGGCAAAGGAGGAAGAGGAGGCGGTGCAACAGTCTTCTTCGGGGTATACACCTCCGAGTACACCGTCCCCGGCGAGCCACCATCCTGTCCTGACTGAGGGGAGCCCCCCACAGTCCTAGGCCTGTCCTTACGACCCCCTGACGTCGAAGACCGGTGCTCAGACGTAGACCGTGGTTCCTTCGACGTCGAGCGGCCCTTCGGCGTCGACCGTTTCACACTCCTCGGCGTCGACCGGCTTCTATGCCTCGACGTCGACCCCGACCAGATGGACGAACCTCTAAACCTCGACGACGGGCGCTGACGCCTCGACGGCGACCTCGACCGCCTCGACGACGACCTCTTCGATCGCCTCGACGCCGACCTCTTCGATCGCCTCGACGTCGACCTCTTCGACCGCCTCGACGTCGACTTCTTCAGCGCCGGAGACCTCTTCCGTCTCGACGGCGACCTCGACGACGAGGATCCCCTCGAGGACGACGATGTCTTCGCCCTCGACGGCGAACGGCGGTGTCGCCTCGACGGCGAGCGCCGACGCCGGGCCCTCCGATGCCATCCACTCGACGCCGACGGCAACGACGAGGAAATCGACACCGGGTTCGACGGCGGCCTGAATACGTCCCTCGACGTCGACGGGCGACGTTTTCTCAACCCAGAGCCCTGGGGAGACCGGGAACTGGCCGTGGACCGTCCTCTCGACGTCGTGGTCATAGCAACAGACCCAGACGGAGACCTTGGACGTTTGCTGGACTTCCTGCCCCTGGGGAGCCCCCCAGAGGCCTCAGCATGGGCAGCAGAAGCCCCTCCAGACCCACCTTGAGCCTTCAGTCTTCTTTCTTCAAGTCCCTGAAGTCTGATCTTCCTCCTGTCCTTCAGGGTCCTGCCAGAGAAGCCTCTACAGATCACACACTCCTCTGGGATGTGGGAAGAGGGAAGGCAGAGGATACACACCTCATGGGGGTCTGACTTGGCCTTCTTCCTGGAGCACTCTGGGCATTTGTCAAATAATGCAGGCATTATGGACAACAAAAGAGTGCAGAAAACCAAGAAGAAAGTCACCAAAGTACTTTAAAAGTACACAAAATCGAATTTAGTGAAAAAACACCAACAAAACCCTTGAAAAGGGAGAGCTCAATGCTCCAGGGTCCTGCTTGCAGGAGCCGGAAAAAAGAACTGAAAGTAAGTTGGACCTGCTATGCATTCTGGGATACTGGGAGAAGGTTCTGGAGATTCTCTTAAAGGCACAGTATCCTGTTTTGAGCCACATAATGGCAGCCTATGGGGCTTGTCTGTCCAGGTTCTTCTCTCTATCATTCCTGAGGGAGTTTTGCTTTTAAAGCAATGGAAATCTGTACAGGCTTTTGCTGTTTTGTGGATTTTATGGTGGAATTTCTAGTTGAAGTACTGGACAGTGTAGCCTTTTTAGGCTGCATTATCTGTCTGTAAAATTTTCTCTTAAGTGTCTATGCATTTCTGCATTTTTTGACACTGTAAGAGATTATTTTTGATTGCTCCGGGGTCCACGCACATGGGCGGGACTATTCACTAGATTATGACTATACACAGAGATCCCCTACTACAGAACGAATCCTTACAGGTGAAAAGCACTCACTTGACTGCTTCCTACATTTCAGATTCGGTAATTTACCGAATCCGAATCGGTATTTAAGAATTCGGTAATTTACCAAATTCTTTAATACCGATTCGGTAAATTACCGAATTTGAAATGTAGCCACCTATATTCCAAATGCCTAATACCGGTCGGTAACGGCCGACATTTGAACATTTTGTCTGTTACTGACCGGTATTAGGGTTCCTACATCTGGCCTTTAGTATTGCATGAGACATACCTCTTGCTTGTTACTCAATTGTCGTTAATGACTCTACCCTCCTAGAGGTGCCAACATCCATCCTTTCACAACACGACAGGCTAGACAAATAAGGTGGGGTTTGGGAGGAATACTAATCACCTACAGGTTTGGGTCACAGGTGTGAGTGCGGGTGGGGGTGGGCTAGGCTTACTTATGCTACACACGGTGACGTTGCACGGATTAATACTGAGCACATACAACTACGAAAGCATAAAGAATGATCCACACAGACTCACAATGACGGAACACACTCCCAAAGAGGACAAGACTGATATAGCGGAGCCAAGAGCAGGCAAGACCCACAGTTACACCTTTCTGACATGGATCATGCCAGGACTCCGAGACCCTCGCAAACGCAGGCAGATCCTAGGATACTTAGACAGACAGTAAGTGCAGGTGGCTATGTTGCAAGAAACACACCTGGACCCTAAAGCAGCACATACCTTTGGAAAGAAATGGGCATCACTCAGGTGCTTCTCCTCCTACTCGACATATGCCAGAGGCACAGCAATCCTCATCAAAGCTAGTTTGAGATACTGCCCGCTAGGGGCACTACAAGATACCCAGGGCAGATTCAGCAAGATGTGGGGCAGATTAGCAGGGCACACAGTAACCCTGGTTAGTTGCTACACCCCCAACATTGATGATGCCAGCTACTTTGATAAGCTAGAGGGGTCACATACCAGCAATAGGCTCCACTTTTATTATATGGGGTGGTGATTTCAACTTGGTGCTGGACCCTCTTGCCAATCGCTCACATGGCACCTCATTCTCACATCTGCAGGCAACCAAACAGCTCACGATCATCATGCCAGATCACCAGCTCTTTGACGCCTGGAGGTCCCTCCATCCATCACAAAGGGAGAGCAACTTCTATTCTAGCGTGCATTGCAACTGGTTCCGATTAGACCTATGGTTGCTGTCTAAGGGACTATCCACTTGGCTACAGGCTGTGACGCATTTGTCGCAAACCTTTTCAGACCTTTCTCCGGTGCTCATGAGACTATTGCCGCCAGGCAATGAATCTCCATATTGCTCCTGGTGACTCCAGCCCACAACCTTGCTAGATAGATAGAGCCTTCTGTGAATAAATACATCAGGAAATTATTGAATTCTTCCCTCGCAATAAAAACAGTGTCTCAACACTTGCATGTGTATGGGAAAGGTACTCAGGAGCTATGTATAGCCAAAAGTGGAGGGACCCTACGTTCCATCAGGGAGACACTAAACAGATTAGAAAGAGACATCAAAGAAACAGAGGAGCTCCTAACCTCCGCCCCTAGCCCAAAGAGAAGGGTTCAGCTTAAAAAACTACTAATTGAATATTCCAATGACGCGGGACAGGAATCTAAACTCCGATCTGAATATCATGTGGTCAGATCATACGACGAAGGTGAGCGTCCCGGTACAACTTTTTCCGAGGCAACCAGACCCCCCCCCCTCAGATTCGCTAATCAGATTTTGGAAATAATAGACGAGGAAGGAATTAGGCATATCGAATCGCAGGAGATCCTTAATAGTCCCTTCTGACATAGTGTCCTACTTAGATGACACTGCTCTTGGGTGGATCAAAGACTCTCGTAGAGAGTTTCGTCCACCGATAAAGAGGAGAATGAAATCTGGGCTGCAATAATGGGCCTGCATTCCAGCAATGCCCTGGGACCTGAAGGGCTTCCGATGGACTTTTATAAATGTTATCTAGATGAGCTAGCCCCTTCCTTAAGCAGGTATTCAAGGAGGCCAGAGAGAATGGGACTCTTCCCATGACCACGTGGCAAGCCATGATCATGTCCCTGCTCAAACCGAACAAAGAGGCCAGCAGCTGTGAGGCATACTGACCCCTGTCGCTCATCAACTGTGACAAAAAGATCCTAGCTAAAGTTGCAGCAAATAGGCTGATATTGCTGATGGAGGGCCTAGTCCTCCCAGACCAGGCAGGTTTCATACCTGGCAGGGCCACCTTCCATAATCTGCACACAACATTCGCATTACTACATGACTTTGACTCGGAGATCAGCGCGGCAGGCATCTTCTAAGATGCCACTAAAGCCTTTGATTCCCTGGAATGGGATTACATGTTCACAATATTGGGTAGAATGGGACTTCCCCAGCCATTCCTGGCATGGATAAAGCTGCTATATGCCCAGCCTGAGGCCATTTTACAGATTAACGGTCTATACTCCAATCTGACCCCCATTATGCGAGGCACACGCCAGGGCAGCCTTCTGTCCCTGTTGCTTTTTGCTCTCACCATCGAACCCCTCGCGGCTAAGATTCGGCAACATCATAGAGAGCAAGCTATACCATACCCTTCACGTCAGATACTAATATCATTATATGTCGACGATGTCACCCTTTATTTGTGAGATCCACAGATTAGCCTCAACCCGATCCTACGAGAGTTCAACAGATTTGGTCCCTCTTCAGGATAGGGATCAACTGGAGTAAATCGCAGGTGTTCCTGCTCATGCCCAGCACTGTTCAGTTCACTCCTGAATACCGATTGAAATGGTGCAAAACGGAAATAAAATATCTAGGCGTGTTAATAACAAGAAACAAAGAAGAACATTTTCAAGCAAACTATGGCACTGCTATTGAAACCATCACTAACTGGGTTACTTGATGGATCGCGATGCCATTCTTCTTGGCTGTCAGAGTGGGCTTGATGAAAATGGTCCTCTTACCTAAATTGTTGGATCTATTCATTAATATACCCTATACCCGGGACGCCCCTTCTTCGAAACCCTCCGATCCTTTCTCATCAGACTAGCATGGGGTGAAAAACAACCCCGAGTGGTATAGCGGACTATGACACAACCATTCTTCAGTGTGGGTTTTGAGGCCCCGGATTTGGAACTATATTTTCTGGCTGCTCAAGCCCACTACGCAATATATTGGCTCCATCCGCCACCCTTTATGCCACACCTGGCCATCGAGCAGGGATATATGGCTCCTACGCCCGCAACCTCCTTTCTGGGAACGTGCATCCCTGGAGAGGGAGTAGCCCATCACATGGTAACCTGCACTAACCAAGCCTGGGAGCGCCTAGCAAAAATAGTTGTCAAACTGACACTGTACTCCCAACTGTACTCCCAACTTGTGCCTCTTACGTACCTCTTGTGAGCGCCAGTCACTCATGAGGCTGTATGCTGGGAGATGCTCCGTAGGAGAGACCTAAATTGCTTGGATGACCTTTACTGGGAGGGTGCATTCGGGGAGAGGCAGGAACTATTAACAGGGGATAATGTCACTCCATTTCAGATATTTCTATATATAAGACTGAAACATGAACATAGGGCCAAAGTCCCCGAATTCCCTCAGGAACCCCCCACTCTAGATACGCTACACACCTATTCTGGACCGGCGCATGTGGTATCGAGCATATACCGGGCCACGCTGCTTGAGAGGACACAGCTGAAACATGGGACCAGACGGGAGTGGGATTGTGTCCTGGCGCTGCCCTTGACGGACAGGCAGTGGACATATTGCTGCCCACAGACGGAAGCTATTACAGAAAGCAGTCGCTTACGAATCATACACTTCAAATACTTGCATCGCACTTACTATACACCTACTTGGCTCTACAAATACAAATTGAGAAGTGACAACCTCTGTGAAAGATGTCGGCAAGCGGGAGCGGGCTTCTTACATCTTCCATGGCAGTGTTGCAGAGTTCATGGGTATTGGCATGAGGTGATAGCTGCTCTGTTCCAAATGATAGATACCCCTCTTCCCATGTCTCCCCTACTGACGCTTCTGGGCTACACAATTCAATTAATTTTATTATGTTTGGCTCTAGTTAAGGGCCACATAAAATTCAGAACAGATACAAACAGAAAAAATAAGATTCATCACACATACAAAACTGATTTCATCCATAGAATCAATGACATGAGGGAGCAATGTCAGACCTCTCCAAATCTCCTTAATAAATAGCTAAAAAACCTTTAAAAAAATTAAAAATATAGAAGCAAAACATTTCATTTGGAGGACAGTATAGAAATCGTAGAAACGTATTAACATCAGAAATACCCAATTGGAGACAAATTGAGAAGTGACAACCTCTGTGAAAGATGTCGGCAAGCGGGAGCGGGCTTCTTACATCTTCCATGGCAGTGTTGCAGAGTTCATGGGTATTGGCATGAGGTGATAGCTGCTCTGTTCCAAATGATAGACACCCCTCTTCCCATGTCTCCCCTACTGACGCTTCTGGGCTACACGGTTGAAATACAAACATCATACAAAAAATTTGTAGCAATGGGACTATTGCTGGCTAAACGGAGGGTGGCGTGTAGATGGGGCAGCAGGGGGACCCGCAAATTTAAGGAATGGCTAACGGACCTTATTTATTGTAAAGATCAGTTAACAAACTATGCGGAACATCCTGGCAGCCTCGTCTCACCCAAGAGACATCTGGGAGCCCCCGATGGATTATCTGAGGGAACACTTGATCTGAACCTGTATGTTTGGGGTTTGGGTGCACGAACTGGACATCCGGCTAGGGGCCTGCGGGCGGGGAGGAACTTGCGATAAGTGTATTGCATCTGTCTACCTATGTCTCCTTATGAACAAACTGGAAGTGCGAAATCGTATCACAATGTTGTGCCCATATGCTATTGTGATCTGCTGTAGACAATGCATTGTAGAATTACATCTAGCAGTATGTATGCTTATTGGCTGTGCTTTATACGCCGCATTGATGTATGTTATGTTTCTATGTAAGTTGAAAAACACAATAAACACAATTAAAAAAAAGTTATTATGCTGGCAATTGTTTTTTTGTCCTCTTGAACATTGCCTGATATTTCTTATAGATGCCCTTTGCTTTTGCATATCTTTTCATGTGCATTTTATTGAGCCTTTCATTTTTCATATCTTTTTTTGGTATGTTACTTTGGACTGAGAAATTCTGATACTCATCTTGAACAGTACTCATCGGCACCCTATCAATTTTTTATTTGGTTGTTTATTGCGATTGATTGGCATTGGATGTATATAAGTGGTATTTTCTGAGATATAAACCTCAATCTCTTCCATCAGGTCTATAGCAGCTTCATGACATTCCGGATTTTTGGGGAATTTTTGAGCTTCTGGTATTCTGTCATTTAGATCATGAAAGTTAGTGATTTTAGGTGCTAGCTTCCTATTCATAAAGTCTTAATGCCTTTCTTTTGTTATTTCCACTTATATTTCAGGTTCATCATTGAGGTCACTTTCAATATTGGTGGATATTTGCTTTACATCCTTTACAAGTACTTTTTTCTCTTCTATCCCCTCTTTTCTCTGCAATTTGTTTTCTGTTTTTATTGTCAATATGCAGAACCAAGAGGGCATGTATATATCTTTTGTTTTCAAACTCTGCTAGCAGCAATATTTCTTCTTTTGACCATTGTTTTGATCGTTTGCTGCTTGCTAGAGATGTGAGTCTAGCATATTTTGTGCTTTTGGGTGTGCATGTCATGCATGTTATGAAATTACAATTTTTGTTATGAATCTGAGATCACAGAAGCTACAAAGGAATTGTAGTGCTCCTTTCTTTATTCTACCTTTGCATTTTGCACATTGGCATGCAATGTAGTGAAATTCGGCTTCCTTGTCACATTTGGAGATATATTTTTTAGGTAGAATCCTTTGTGTTTATTGGAGACATGTTTTCTAAGTTTTTTTAAGGTTCCCATTATGTCTCCTCACAAATTGCAGTTGTGTTATTCATTAGGATATTAACAGTGTATTACTGTTTGGGTGAAATCGCTTCTCTTGTCATTGAGTTTATCAACTCCATAGACATCTGCCATTTTCTCAAATCTTAATGCAGTTGTGTCACTCCTGACTGATGAAGCCACAAATTCAATGTTTTCACTGATTGTCTATTATACGAAGGGTGAACAGGGCAATATGGCGTGATTTAATTCCTTGTTATTCATTGTGTTTTTAGATCTAGGTTCAGAGTTGACAAAATATTTAAGGAGGTAATGATTTGTGGAAAAGATAGAACCTCCTTTTGCCACCATCTGAGCTGAGATGTTTAATATCTAGGAACTACCTGATCTGGAAGTGAGATCATTAGATTTGCCATTTCTCGCTATTAGGCTGATGGCCAGAACCTTGTTTGGCCTATCCCTATATACTTTTCCTCAAAGAGTATAGTGGAATAGAAATAGTTATCAGCGGGTCCCCTTGAATGTAATGGCTACTGCCACGAGTAGAGGTTAAGAGGCTCATAGTTACTCCCGACGTTTAGCCATGCTTCATTGAATGTCTTCACTTTGACATTCAGAGCACTGAAAAGAAATCATATTGCGTCAACACCCACTGCAGGACTTTGCGATGATTTGTTTTATTTGATGAAACAGTCTAAGTCAGCTGCTATCCTCCGGCAGAAGCAGAAAGCCTGCCGCATGCCCCAGGGAGAAGGACAGGGAGAGGCGACCACAACAGCGGGGGCGATCTACACAAAGGGCCAAACTCGCATCCAGAATAGCCCCCAGCCCAAAGGCAACGCCTCATTCAGCTGCAGCGCATGGCCAGCCCTGTTTCATACCCCAGCTCAATCTACCCAGCCCTTAGAGCGATTACTTATCCTAAAGTTACGGCTCTGACTTGCCGACTTCCCGTACCACCATTGTTCCAACATGGCAAATGCTGTTCACCTTGGAGACCTGCTGAGGATATGGGTGTGGCTCAACAAGATATTGACACCATCTCCCCTGGATTTTCAAGGACTAGCAAGAGCTCATCAGATGCCACCAGTATAGCAACATTTTTCAAGGTACGGGCCCCTCTCCTTGGGTGAACTCATTCCAGGGCATTCTGCCCTTCACAAAGAAAAGAGAGATCTTCCCCGGCTCCCGCAGCTTCTCCAGGATCGTTTGTGTTGCAGTACTGGTCATCGCGAAAAGCACCCATTTCCCCGTTCTGTGTTCAGGGATCTTAACCTGACTACCCTTCAGTCGGCCAAGGGCAGCAGAAACCGTCACCCATACCTTCTCAACAGCCCTCGCCCATCTCTTAGGACCGACTGACTCATGTTCAACTACTGTTCACATAGAACCTTTATCTGCTTCAGCCTTCAACATTTTCATTTGTCGACGGTGGACAAAGGAACGGGGCCTAGGGTCAGCCTCTTCTACCCCAGGGTACTCTGGGGTTCTAACCCAGGGCTTGGTCAGAGATTCTGAATGCAGACAAGCAGGGGCAACCTTCCGGGACCCCATCCCATGCACTCTGTGACACAGCAGGATGGCGAAGGGAGCCAGGGCAGCACACCTCAACTTAAGAGCCCGCCAGAGCTCTGTCCCCGGGCCTAGTCAGAGTTTCTAATATCAGGAAAGGAGCGGAGGCCTCCTTGGACACATTGACACGCTGCAGGCCCGGGAACGATGTCCAGGGCTGAGGTTTTCTGCCCTGGGGCCTGGCCAGAGCTTCTACACATGGATAAGAAGAGGAGACCTGCCCTAGCCTCTGGGTCCCCATCAGTAAAACTTTAAGACATGGCAGGCTAGTGAATGGAGCCCACGTCTTGGGTCTTCCACCCCAAGGCCCTCCGAGGCTCTGACCCAGGTCCTGGTCAGAGCTTCTGAATCCGGACAAGCAGGGCCAACCTCCACGGTCCCCTGGGACCTCACCCTGTGCACATTGTGACATAGCAGGCTGGAGAAGGGAGCCGAGAGAAAGGGACCCGGTCAGAGCTTTTGGCCCAAGACAACCAGGGGAGGCCTCCTCGAGCCTGTGGGACTACATACCGGGCATTTGGCAACACATGGGCCAGACCAGGGAGTCCATTGTCTCCCATGCTAGGGTCTGCTGGGGCTCTGACCCAGAGCCCATATGGAGCTTTTGAACCCAGACAAGCAGAGGAGACCTGCCCTGAACTGTGGCATCCTGTTGCAGACACTGTATGATATATTGGGCTGGATAAGGAAGCCCAGGGCCGCAGGCTTTCAACTCTGGGTCTGCAGGGGCCTTGTACTGGGGCCTGATCAGAGCTTCTGAACCCAGACAAGAAGGGGAGACTTCCCCAGGCCTTCAAGACCCCTTCCGGGGCACTTTGTGCAAGCGGGCCAAAAAAGGGAGCCCAGGGCCTGGGGCTTGTGCTCCTGGGTCTGCTGTGGCTCTGTCCTGGGGCTTCATTAGAGCTTCTGAACCTGGACAAGCAGGGGTAGCCTCTCCAGACCTGTGGGTATTCATCCTGGGCACTTTGGGACATGGTACACAGAAGTCATGTCGCAAGGGTCCTCACCCTTGGCCTGCCTAAGCACTACCCATTCTTGTAACCTATGCACACCGAGCGATAGAGGGAGACTTTCAGAGAATGTATCCCATCTCCTGGAGCCCTGACTTGTATTCAAGCTTCAGAAAATCCCCTATTTGGACTTCCAGGGCAGCTTGGGAATTTGAACACTGGGTCACATGAAGGGAGCATCGTTTTTCTTTTTTTTTAATCACAATACATCACCAGTGACATTGGCATGGCAAATTTTGCATAACCTATATAGACGTTGTAAAGGATCCCTAATTTGAATTACAACCAGGTCTAATGCTGAGTATGTCTTTGCTTGCCCTATATCTAGTAAAGCAATAAGGAAGCGGTCAGGCCAGTCTCCAGTAATGGGGCTTTTAGCCACAACTAAGGGCATTTGAAAGCTGAGGTCAAGAAGGCAATGGCCAAGTCATACCAGGTGGTGTGATGATTGACACCTGAAATATTCTAATACTAATTTATCATAGTCCTCCTTCTCCAGAAGCCTTTGACCATTGTCTAAGGTAGATCTAGGGAAGCAAGATGTTAAATCTGTCTCAAAAAGATCGGCAGACCCAAATATCATCAGCAAAATATTGTGGTAACATAAATATTATGGTACAGAATAGTGCAAGTAACAATATATTTGTTTTCAGTGTCTGATATAGGATTTTTTAATATAGCAAATAATATTGATTTGGTAATATTTTATAATGTTCTAGGATCTTCTGTATTTTAAATTATTAGTATGTTAATTTTAGTTGTTTGTAAAAATGTTTATATTATTATTGTTTTGGTAATATTTTCAAAATGTTCTTTTTGAGTGTATTTTGATTTTTAAAAATGTTTAACTTGTTGGTGGGCTCGTAGGGCAGTTGGGTGGAAAGACACTTAAATTTATATTTGCATTTTGTATATATTTTTTTAAATGTTCATATTTTAACTGGTTACGTAGATCAATAAATATGTGCCTTACTTAATGGTTACATTATTTTATTGTAATCATTAAAAATAATTATGTTTTTCAAAAGATTTATTATGTTATTGGTTATGGATTTTAAAAATGAATTATTTGATGTTTTTAATTATTATTTCTTTTATTTTATTGGATAAGAGTATTATTAATAATGTACTTTGTTTAGCTGATTACAATATATATATTTTTTAATATGCTGCATTTTTTAAAGATTTACTATTGTTTTGTTGTGATTTATTTACAGTTCTTAGTATCATTTGACATTCTTTATGGGTTGTTTGGATTGTAGGAGAGAAGGGTGGGAAGGGTTTTTATGGTACAGTTTTAGTGTTTTTAGTTGATAAAAAATATTTAATTTGGTCATTTGTTTTAAAAGCATTTTTTGTGAAAAGATTAAGTAATGTAGTAATTATTTTAGATTTGTTAGTTATTTATGAAAATATTTTCAAATTAAAATGTAACTTTTATATGTTTTTACTTTTTATATTCATTTTTCATGTTGGGATTTTGTAATATTGCATAAGAAATAATATTTATTTATTTTATTTATTTTTGACATTTGTAGAGCGCAGCGAATACCCGCAGGCGTCTCGGCGCTAACAATTCATCTGTTACATATTCATACTCGAAGTCTCATTGATTAAACAGCCATGTCTTTAAAAGTTTGCGGAACTGGGAAAGTGAGGAACTCGTCCTGATGTTTTGAGGGAGAGTATTCCATAGTTTGGGTGCAGCCACTAGGAAGCGGCGGTCACCCCAGGACACTGTTTTAGATCGTGGAATCACTAGTTGGTGTAAGGTGGAGGAGCGAAGCTGTCTGCAGGGTATGTAAGGTTTCAGTTGGTCCTTAAGAGAATGCGGTCCTTGATTGTTAAGTGCCTTGTAGGCTATGCATAAGGACTTAAACTTTATGTATTATTCAGCACTTTCCCCCTTGTTGTTTGGTTGGAATGAGAACAGAAAGTCTTTGATTGGAGTGGGATTAGTAAATCATACCTCTCCAAAGTCCAACATTTTCCCTACTGTTGTTTAAGGTTGGACGGGGGAAAGTAAATTTAACCCCTACGAAGTCCAATGATTTCCCTACTTTAGTTCAAGTTGGACTTTGGAATAGCAAATCTAAGCACTCCAAAGCCCAGCGCGTTCACTGTTATCGCTTAAGGTGAAGTGGGAATAATAAGTCTGACCCTACCAATGCCAAATACTTTACCTACTGTTGCTTAGGGTAAAGAGGGAGTATCAAATTTCACTCTTCAAAAGTCAAATTATTTTGCTACTTTTGCCTCGGTTGGAGTGTAAATAGTGAACCTCACCTCTCCAAATTTCAGTTGCTTTCCATGATGTTTATTAGGCTGGAATGGGAATAGAAAATTTGACCCTGCAAAGTTCAATGCTTTCCCAGCTGTTGGTTAGTTTGGAGTGGGAATATTAAATCTGACCCAATCACATTACCAGAACTTCCCTTATGTAGCTTAGCCTGCTGTGAGAAAAGTAACCTTTATCCTTCCGAAGTTCAATCGTGTTTCTACTGTCTTTTAGGCTAAAATGTTGGTGGTAAACTTTATTTTTCAAAATGTAACATTGGTTAACATTTTGTGGTGAATTTGAAATATTCATTTTGTTTTATTTATATTCTGGTTTAATTTACAGGAGTTTGTTTGATATTTCTTTTTATGTTCTTCACTTTCGATGTACCATTTGAAATATGTTCCCCTTTTTGTTGGAAATGTATCGATTTTTATATTGGTATTTTTTAATTTTGTTTACCTTTCTATTTTAATTGCTTCCCTTTTATTTTGTTTTTAATATGTTTTTGTGATTTTATTTTACAGCATATTTTTATTCTAAATAAATTTTGTTTAGTAACGTTTTTATAACTAACAATGTTTTTTTAAAATGTAATTATATCATATATTTATGTTTAAGTGTTATATCTTTCTTAGATGTATCTTTCTTTCTTAGATGTATTACCTTTATTATTACTATACATATATATATATATTCTCCACTCCTGAATTTTCCCGTATAAAACAGGCACTGACACCGTGGGCTCTCGTTTCAGGAACAAATTTTATTAAGCCAAATGAAAAAGTTGACGCGTTTCGACGGCTATACCGTCTTGTTCATATACTAGTCTAAAGTCTTGTATATATATACTAGACTTTAGTGATTGTATACATCACAGGGATTTAGGGCTCTAAATCCTCTCAAAATTTACATAACCATTTTTGACAAATGCGACTAATTCGCTTTGGTACCGCTGGGTCGCTAATTTGCATTATGCACTTTAATTTAAGAAAATATCATTAGCAGTACATTTTCACTTTCTACTTTATTTAACTACACACACAATCACTAGCACTTTGGATGGCCATAGAGAAGTATACAAATGATTCAGAACACACAAATGCATTGTTACTGTTTAGTTTGTGCTTAGTTGCTGCAATAAATTAATGGTGACAAGCCCCCGAGAGTGCGTGTGTTTCCTGGTGGAAACCTTGTCGGAGAGAAAGTGGAGCTGTATAATTCGATGCGGGAGCACCTCCGCATGAATTCGCACCTGCCTGGGAGTGCACTATATTGTTAATGGTGCCTTGGAGCGTATTTATATATATATTCACTGAAAAAACCATAGGTTATAGACCATATATAGTTAGGAATTAGCATTTACAAAACCTTGAAAATTCACTGAAAAAACCATAGGTTATAGACCATATATAGTTAGGAATTAGCATTTACAAAACCCTATTTTACTCACACAAAACCATTGAAATTCGCATATATAGTTAGTTGCACTAACTATATATCGCGCACCCGCAATCCACTGCTGATCATGTCACATATTACATCATTCATGACATGGTCAGTGACATCACTGATGACATCACTGATGACATCTCAAATGACATCACTGATGGCATCACTGATGACATCTCAAATGACATCACTGATGACATCACTGATGACATCTCAAATGACATCACTGATGACATCACTGATGACATCACTGATGACATCTCAAATGACATCACTGATGACATCACGGATGACATCTCATTTGACATTACTGATCACATCACTGATGACATCATTCATGTGATAATACGATGAACCTCTTCAGACTCTAATATAACCTTAGATACACTCAGTGTAAACAGACACTCACAGACTGTCACTCATCCATGGAGTTACTCACACACCTAGTCAGTCATGCAAAGAATCAATCACACCTCCATTTCCTCAACTATACAGTTATACACACCTTACTTATTCAAACATATACTAACACATATTTACTCTCTTATACAATCCCTGATACAAGTTCACAATGATCCATACAGCCACTCACACATTCACTGGCTCTTATGCACAGTTATTTATATATGTCAACTCTCACATGTACTGTGTTTTACATATGTACTTACTTTGACATGTAGCACTGAGATATCCATTCACTCACCAATACACTCATGCACACAGTCAACCGCCCATACAGCTGTTTCCACATGCACTTTTGAACCCATACATCTAGTGAATCAACTGCTCACACATCTATGCACAGAGTCATACACCTCCCAGCCACCCACACACACACTCAGTCTCCCATACAAATACTTGGGCAACCAATCAATAACCCATATAGTTACTCATATAGCTACTGATCAACACATGCAGCAGTTTACAGAACAACAGACATAATGATGCACAAATTAAGACAGTTTAGTCACTAACCCATGCACTCAGTGAGACACATTTAATCACTCACTCATACAGTCCGTCATGCACCTACTAAATCCTTCATCCAGACACTTATACATCCACTCATTCTTCAATATGTAAGACATATTTTAACTTTACAGAAACATACAGTCACTGGATGTTGTCATCAGTGATGTCATCAGTGATGTCATTTGAGATCCCCTACTACAGAACGAATCCTTACAGGTGAAAAGCACTCACTTGACTGCTTCCTACATTTCAGATTCGGTAATTTACCGAATCCGAATCGGTATTTAAGAATTCGGTAATTTACCAAATTCTTTAATACCGATTCGGTAAATTACCGAATCTGAAATGTAGCCACCTATATTCCAAATGCCTAATACCGGTCGGTAACGGCCGACATTTGAAAATTGTGTCTGTTCCTGACCGGTATTAGGGTTCCTACATCTGGCCTTTAGTATTGCATGAGACATACCTCTTGCTTGTTACTCAATTGTCGTTAATGACTCTACCCTCCTAGAGGTGCCAACATCCATCCTTTCACAACACGACAGGCTAGACCAATAAGGTGGGGTTTGGGAGGAATACTAATCACCTACAGGTTTGGGTCACAGGTGTGAGTGCGGGTGGGGGTGGGCTAGGCTTACTTATGCTACACACGGTGACGTTGCACGGATTAATACTGAGCACATACAACTACGAAAGCATAAAGAATGATCCACACAGACTCACAATGACGGAACACACTCCCAAAGAGGACAAGACTGATATAGCGGAGCCAAGAGCAGGCAAGACCCACAGTTACACCTTTCTGACATGGATCATGCCAGGACTCCGAGACCCTCGCAAACGCAGGCAGATCCTAGGATACTTAGACAGACAGTAAGTGCAGGTGGCTATGTTGCAAGAAACACACCTGGACCCTAAAGCAGCACATACCTTTGGAAAGAAATGGCCATCACTCAGGTGCTTCTCCTCCTACTCGACATATGCCAGAGGCACAGCAATCCTCATCAAAGCTAGTTTGAGATACTGCCCGCTAGGGGCACTACAAGATACCCAGGGCAGATTCAGCAAGATGTGGGGCAGATTAGCAGGGCACACAGTAACCCTGGTTAGTTGCTACACCCCCAACATTGATGATGCCAGCTACTTTGATAAGCTAGAGGGGTCACATACCAGCAATAGGCTCCACTTTTATTATATGGGGTGGTGATTTCAACTTGGTGCTGGACCCTCTTGCCAATCGCTCACATGGCACCTCATTCTCACATCTGCAGGCAACCAAACAGCTCACGATCATCATGCCAGATCACAAGCTCTTTGACGCCTGGAGGTCCCTCCATCCATCACAAAGGGAGAGCAACTTCTATTCTAGCGTGCATTGCAACTGGTTCCGATTAGACCTATGGTTGCTGTCTAAGGGACTATCCACTTGGCTACAGGCTGTGACGCATTTGTCGCAAACCTTTTCAGACCTTTCTCCGGTGCTCATGAGACTATTGCCGCCAGGCAATGAATCTCCATATTGCTCCTGGTGACTCCAGCCCACAACCTTGCTAGATAGATAGAGCCTTCTGTGAATAAATACATCAGGAAATTATTGAATTCTTCCCTCGCAATAAAAACAGTGTCTCAACACTTGCATGTGTATGGGAAAGGTACTCAGGAGCTATGTATAGCCAAAAGTGGAGGGACCCTACGTTCCATCAGGGAGACACTAAACAGATTAGAAAGAGACATCAAAGAAACAGAGGAGCTCCTAACCTCCGCCCCTAGCCCAAAGAGAAGGGTTCAGCTTAAAAAACTACCAATTGAATATTCCAATGACGCGGGACAGGAATCTAAACTCCGATCTGAATATCATGTGGTCAGATCATACGACGAAGGTGAGCGTCCCGGTACAACTTTTTCCGAGGCAACCAGACCCCCCCCCTCAGATTCGCTAATCAGATTTTGGAAATAATAGACGAGGAAGGAATTAGGCATATCGAATCTCAGGAGATCCTTAATAGTCCCTTCTGACATAGTGTCCTACTTAGATGACACTGCTCTTGGGTGGATCAAAGACTCTCGTAGAGAGTTTCGTCCACCGATAAAGAGGAGAATGAAATCTGGGCTGCAATAATGGGCCTGCATTCCAGCAATGCCCTGGGACCTGAAGGGCTTCCGATGGACTTTTATAAATGTTATCTAGATCAGCTAGCCCCTTCCTTAAGCAGGTATTCAAGGAGGCCAGAGAGAATGGGACTCTTCCCATGACCACGTGGCAAGCCATGATCATGTCCCTGCTCAAACCGAACAAAGAGGCCAGCAGCTGTGAGGCATACTGACCCCTGTCACTCATCAACTGTGACAAAAAGATCCTAGCTAAAGTTGCAGCAAATAGGCTGATATTGCTGATGGAGGGCCTAGTCCTCCCAGACCAGGCAGGTTTCATACCTGGCAGGGCCACCTTCCATAATCTGCACACAACATTCGCATTACTACATGACTTTGACTCGGAGATCAGCGCGGCAGGCATCTTCTAAGATGCCACTAAAGCCTTTGATTCCCTGGAATGGGATTACATGTTCACAATATTGGGTAGAATGGGACTTCCCCAGCCATTCCTGGCATGGATAAAGCTGCTATATGCCCAGCCTGAGGCCATTTTACAGATTAACGGTCTATACTCCAATCTGACCCCCATTATGCGAGGCACACGCCAGGGCAGCCTTCTGTCCCTGTTGCTTTTTGCTCTCACCATCGAACCCCTCGCGGCTAAGATTCGGCAACATCATAGAGAGCAAGCTATACCATACCCTTCACGTCAGATACTAATATCATTCTATGTCGACGATGTCACCCTTTATTTGTGAGATCCACAGATTAGCCTCAACCCGATCCTACGAGAGTTCAACAGATTTGGATCCCTCTCCAGGATAGGGATCAACTGGAGTAAATCGCAGGTGTTCCTGCTCATGCCCAGCACTGTTCAGTTCACTCCTGAATACCGATTGAAATGGTGCAAAACGGAAATAAAATATCTAGGCGTGTTAATAACAAGAAACAAAGAAGAACATTTTCAAGCAAACTATGGCACTGCTATTGAAACCATCACTAACTGGGTTACTTGATGGATCGCGATGCCATTCTTCTTGGCTGTCAGAGTGGGCTTGATGAAAATGGTCCTCTTACCTAAATTATTGGATCTATTCATTAATATACCCTATACCCGGGACGCCCCTTCTTCGAAACCCTCCGATCCTTTCTCATCAGACTAGCATGGGGTGAAAAACAACCCCGAGTGGTATAGCGGACTATGACACAACCATTCTTCAGTGTGGGTTTTGAGGCCCCGGATTTGGAACTATATTTTCTGGCTGCTCAAGCCCACTACGCAATATATTGGCTCCATCCGCCACCCTTTATGCCACACCTGGCCATCGAGCAGGGATATATGGCTCCTAAGCCCGCAACCTCCTTTCTGGGAACGTGCATCCCTGGAGAGGGAGTAGCCCATCACACGGTAACCTGCACTAACCAAGCCTGGGAGCGCCTAGCTAAAATAGTTGTCAAACTGACACTGTACTCCCAACTTGTGCCTCTTACGTACCTCTTGTGAGCGCCAGTCACTCATGAGGCTGTATGCTGGGAGATGCTCCGTAGGAGAGACCTAAATTGCTTGGATGACCTTTACTGGGAGGGTGCATTCGGGGAGAGGCAGGAACTATTAACAGGGGATAATGTCACTCCATTTCAGATATTTCTATATATAAGACTGAAACATGAACATAGGGCCAAAGTCCCCGAATTCCCTCAGGAACCCCCCACTCTAGATACGCTACACACCTATTCTGGACCGGCGCATGTGGTATCGAGCATATACCGGGCCACGCTGCTTGAGAGGACACAGCCGAAACATGGGACCAGACGGGAGTGGGATTGTGTCCTGGCGCTGCCCTTGACGGACAGGCAGTGGACATATTGCTGCCCACAGACGGAAGCTATTACAGAAAGCAGTCGCTTACGAATCATACACTTCAAATACTTGCATCGCACTTACTATACACCTACGTGGCTCTACAAATACAAATTGAGAAGTGACAACCTCTGTGAAAGATGTCGGCAAGCGGGAGCGGGCTTCTTACATCTTCCATGGCAGTGTTGCAGAGTTCATGGGTATTGGCATGAGGTGATAGCTGCTCTGTTCCAAATGATAGACACCCCTCTTCCCATGTCTCCCCTACTGACGCTTCTGGGCTACATGGTTGAAATACAAACATCATACAAAAAATTTGTAGCAATGGGACTATTGCTGGCTAAACAGAGGGTGGCGTGTAGATGGGGCAGCAGGGGGACCCGCAAATTTAAGGAATGGCTAACGGACCTTATTTATTGTAAAGATCAGTTAACAAACTATGCGGAACATCCTGACAGCCTCGTCTCACCCAAGAGACATCTGGGAGCCCCCGATGGATTATCTGAGGGAACACTTGATCTGAACCTGTATGTGTGGGGTTTGGGTGCACGAACTGGACATCCAGCTAGGGGCCTGCGGGCGGGGAGGAACTTGCGATAAGTGTATTGCATCTGTCTACCTATGTCTCCTTATGAACAAACTGGAAGTGCGAAATCGTATCACAATGTTGTGCCCATATGCTATTGTGATCTGCTGTAGACAATGCATTGTAGAATTACATCTAGCAGTATGTATGCTTATTGGCTGTGCTTTATACGCCGCATTGATGTATGTTATGTTTCTATGTAAGTTGAAAAACACAATAAACACAATTAAAAACAAGCATTTGCAATGCAATAGGTCTCGCATTAGGAAAGTTTGAGCTATTGGTCTTGTAAATTACATTTTTTTTATTTATGTGTTGGGTTTGAAAATAGCGAAATTAATAGCTTTGTCAGTTACAATGCCAATGGTTTTAACTTTCGCAAATGTGACACCTATAGCATTTGTAATGCAATGTGTGTTGTATTTACGTGACATGGATGTATTGATATTACAAATAAAAATGGCTTTTAATTTTTTTAATAATTAATACTTAAATAAAAGTTATTGTAATTTATAATGGCAATAGCTTAAACGTTTGTAAATAACTTTTGTGAAGATTATGTTCAGTGTATTTTATTGTGACGGAAATCCAACAACATTGCATTTGCACCTACACACACACACACACAGAGAGACACACACACACAGAGACACACACACACACACACACACACACACACACAGAGACACACACACACACACACATATAGATGTGTTGGATGTGGTGGTGGTGGATCTGGTGGATATGGTGGTGGTGGATGTGGTGGTGGTGGTGGTGGATGTGGTGGTGGTGGTGGATGTGGTGGTGAATGTGGTGGTGGATGTGGTGGTGGATGTGGTTGTGGATGTGGTGGACATTGTGGATGTGGTGGTGGGAGGTGTGGTGGATGATGTGGTGGTGGATGTGGTGGTGGGAGGTGTGGTGGTGGATGTGGTGGTGATGGTAGAGCGCTTCGCGCTGCTTATGCCAGCTTGACCTAAAAAGGCAGGTAGATTTAAAGACAACACCCTTTGCAGACCGGCCCACAAAACAAATTACCATTATTATTTATTGGGATTTTTTGAGACTTTGGGTATTTTGCGAAATTATTTAGATCCTTCAAAATTGCCCTTTTCGTACCCAAAAGTACTATGGCGCATAATGCAACATAACTTAACATAGAAAATAACATAGAACAAGCATTGCCAAAGCCAATCGGTCTGGCATTGCCAACTGTCTTGTTTGTCATAGGTTTTGCAAGTCATTTTGTTGGGCGAGCTGCCAGCACTCATCAATAGTTTTGAAAAACCTTGGCTAAACACACACATTATATATATATACATATATACACACACACACACACATGGTCTGAAAAACAACACTTTGCTGTGGCTGTACTTGTCACTCAAGGAAGCTACTTTGTTTATGGATGTGCTCCTTGTCAAAGAGCAGAATACTGTCACTCTTAGTGAAGTTAGCTAATGGCTGAAGAGGGCTGACCCATTGTCCAATGGTGTATGCTGTAGTGGGCGGATGAAAAATGTAAATGACAACAAACCAGTGAATTATGACAGCTGTCAAAGCTTCTAAATGTAAAAATAGTAAGTAATTATATTAATATCCGCAGGTTCTACTCATGCAAAACAGCAAATGCAGGCCTTAGTTTACGCACAGTTATGTATCTAGTCCAATCACAAGAAAGTGCAAGGTTAAAGAGAAGTACAAAAGCACAATAAGGTATGTGGGTCGCGAGCAAAGAAAAAAGGTGAATACAAACAGGAGCAGTAACAATTGTGAAACCCTGCAGTCGTCATTTCAATATACACCATTTAACAAAAAGATTTAAAAGGAGGAACTTAATAAATCAACCAGTCTGATTTATTTTAATTACACTTCGAGAAGGAGTTTTCGGCACCACCTGTTGTAGTAATGAGGATTGTGAACATCAATCCGAAAAGGGCTTTCCCCAAAGAGGTCCAACGTAGCCATTCCAGTTGATAAACCTTCTGGAGCTATTTTGATATCGCACTGTAAAGTTTCATTCTGCAAAAGTGGAAAAGGCTGTTCTGTGATGAACAGAACACAATTCAGGGCCAAATAAGGATTTCAAATCGGTGTGACATAATTTAAGCATTTGCATGACCTCCCGCTATGATGGACCTGTGTTCACATTATAGACCCAGATTTACAAAGGTTTTGCCTCTGACGTTCATAATAGTTGTAATGCAAAGCAGACCAAAATATCCTACTAGATATTCTTAAAGCAACCTAAAGCAATACAAATGACTACTTGCGTAGCTTTGTTGAAGAAAAAAAAAAGCACATTGTGCTGCCTTGCTTTACTCTGTGCCTGATAGGCAGTCTATGGCGGGTGCATATGTGTTCACCTGCATTCATCAATGGATTCTGACAAATCCATAGGCGTGTAAACACGGATTTGCACCAAAATAGTGTGCCTGTCTCGCCATTTCCTTACTGCAAGTGCACTGCACTCTGTAGAACACACATGAAGAGGAAATAACCTATTATCGAGGTTTTAATCCAGGAAGACACCCCTCCCTACACAAAAGCAATCTGGACCACAATGTAGACACACCTGCACCATTGCACAAGGCGGACTGTGTTGGGGTTAGGCAGCCACAAGTGCGCCAGCACATAGAGAGCGCATAACTCATTTCAGTGAAGAAAATGCACGGTTCTGCTATCTCCTGCTGACGCTAAGCAGAACTTTCACTTTCTTCGCTCTTTGAAAACATGTTTCTCAATTCATACAGATCCATGAAATAAAGGGCTAGTGCGGTCGACACCGTAGCTTGAAAATGTGTGCAAGGAGTGTGACAATGATGGGCAGATATATTTCCATTGTCACCGGAGCACCAAAGACTTTCAGGCGACTCGTACTCTCTGAAGACCTATGTACAAATGTAAGAGTGAGCGTAGGTCGGCCAGAGGCAAGTAACAAATATCGCGCGTTACCAGGACACACACCTGTTGCTTTCAGAGCCCTGCCTGTTCTTATGTGTGTAGTAGGGCTTCTTGTCATTTCCACCACAGGTTTTCTGGGGCATATTTTTATATAGCGCGAATTCGACCCGAAGGTATTGGAGCGCTTTACACGAGCACCGTATTTACATTACACATCCAGGCACGGGGAGATTAAGTGATTTGCCCAGAATCACAGGATGTGGACGCGACCTTAAGGCTCGAACCCTGGTTTCCAGCACCAGAGTCGGGCGTTTATGCCAACGGCATCTTCCACTTTCCTGTTATAAAATGATGGCATGTATGTGATTGCAACCAAATAAACAAAAAAAAAGTACACTTCTGCAGAGGTGGAGCTAAAAATTGCAAATGAGATATCCCATAGTTTGCAAGTTCTTAGTGGTAGCGAGGCCAGGGGGGTGTGGTATATAAATAAATAATACCGGATCTAGGTTTTACTGGACATAGAAATAACAGATAGCTCAATAAATAAGAGTCAAGATTCGAGGTAGTAGGAGTTTGCAGGTTTAATACAGCATAAAGGACAGGAACAGGACAACCTGCACGGGAACAGGATGGCAGCGCTGCCGGGGGCAGGATCAGAATCGGCACAACATTTAATAACAGTGCACAAATATATATACTAAAACAGTTACATTACAATGAATTACAGTAGGCGGAGCAGTGGGTGTGGTCAATAGCAGTCGCGAAAGATAAGGGTGAAAATGGGTGTAACAGGGGCGTATACATAGACATGTGATGTAAACGTAACAGAATATGTCATAAATGGGGCGGAAACATGGAGGGGGCTACCTAAGGAGCCGGGACCTCTAACCTAATGGTGCGCGTAAACTGACAATGACGTGTTACTAGGAGAAGCTGGGGGCTATGAACTCTGTGCTAGGAGCAGAGACTGAAGTCTGGAGAGTCAGGGCGACATGTACCTAAACAGTATCTAGTATCTGATGTTTAGAGAACATGTTGATATAAACTAAGAGTCAGGAGGGGAGAGGCTAACGGACTCTAAGACTGGAGCATGCATTATTCTACATGTAGTGCGTGATGAAGAATATTAAATGACCATTAAATGCAGTATTTCTCTTACATGGAGACGTAAAGGCTAGACAATGACGGAAACTATTGATGCGATTCAGTAGCTTAGGAATGCAGAGAAGGGGGGCTGGACTGATAACTAGAATCATAACATACTCTTGGCAGACTCGTAGGCAGAGCCAGGCTGAGCCGGGCACTGTGAGGCAGGAAGTAAGTGAAGGGTCGAGGATACAGGTGGGGGCTGTATCGCTCCTCAGCGAGGCTCAGGAGACAGGAGCTGAATCTGGTGTCCGGGCCCTTTTGAGGCCTAGAAACGGGGACTTTACAATGAAATAACGTGCACACTGAGAAACGTGGCAACGTAACTTTACATAGGCCTGATACTCGTAGCTTTCACGAGAACTGGAAACTGGCATACTAGTGATGGACACAACTGTAATTGCGTCTTTAATCAAACATGGGGGATACATATGCATATTTAATCATGCACACATAACATAAGATGGAGGACACGTAGGGACACAGAACATGGCAAAATTTACTTTTCCACATTCCCTCCTTGTCACTACGTTTCCATCAGGAAACATCAATATTCATGATACCATCTATCATTTCATACAGTATCATTTGCTCGTCTCGAGTTTTCTTGGAACTGGATTTAGGACGGGACTTGGGACTAGGAACACATGATGTAGCACAAATGCCGCAAATCGCAGGGCCACATTGTAAACAGAGGCAGCAACTGAATATGATCGCTACTGCAATACCCAGAAATGACAATACTTTCCATCCCCAGGCGGAAATTATATTCCAGAACCAACCGGACCATGTCCAGGTGCCTGGATCTTGGTGTAACATATGGGCAATTTTATGGAGTCTGGTAATAGCTGAATAAACAGACGGCGCGTTATTAGGAATGAAAATGCAGCAACTAGATCCGATGACTCTACAGGCCCCGCCCCTATCGGCCAGTATGACGTCAAGGACGAGACGATTCTGTAGCACGACAATTCTCATAAAGGATTGTTCTTCGGTTAAGTTACCTAGAGCAGAAGTAGTCTCAATCACTACTGCTTCAAGTGTTCTGGTTAATCTACGTATCAGTTTACTATTCACGACAGTACCTAAGTAGGGGAAGACACCTTTATTGATATCTATGTATTGTTCTAGAGCAGTTTCAGTATAATCGACAATCGGGAGATTTCTCTTGTGTCTAGTATGTACTAGGTGGGAATTCCTATGATAGTCAGGTGGGGCTAGGAAAACTGGTGGCAGTAGGAAGGCAATGTAACATGTACCCTCCCAATCGAGGGGCAGACGAACATATGCGGTCTGACCACAAACAAAATAAGAATGACGTGAAGCTTTGAAAATAGATTTCCTACTGTCACTATACTTGACATTAGTAGTACAATCACTATGTCCTACATGTGCGGAACCATTATTTCGGACACATAATTCACCTTTGACTGGTAGTACTGAAATAGCAGGTAAGTCTGGAGTAGAATCAGACTGAACATTCAGGACCATGAAATTCGAAGAATAATTACCTAGATTATAAACTTCATTCTCTAGATCTAACCCTGTTCTGTGGGGAAGACCTTGCTTGTCTGGGAAACATGTACTGTTAAGTAAAGACATATCTGTTGAGGATGACGTTAACGTGGACCATGCTCCACACGAACCATTATGTGAAAATGGATAAGGAAAGAGTGGCAGAACTCCCTTCGGTGTCTGGAAAGGGGGGAGTCGACCACACACCCAACAATTTGTGGCATTGTTGGTCTGGTGTGAATAATGTAACATGCGGATAAAAGAGTTATTACGCATAGCAAGACGATAAGAAAGTTCATGAGGAGGCAGATCACTAAACGTGTGCTCTACTGTAACATTAGCAGACTTATTTACATGAGAAACTGAAAAATACAAATAAAATGCATAACTGGTGCAGGAAATCATAATGCTGAAATATAGCAGAAAACATAAAATAATAGTGCAATTTCTAGAGTTCTCACTAACTCTCTCTCTGTGGGGGTCTATTATATACATGTCAGAAACCGGTCTAACCGTTTCACCTAGGGGAGGACTTAGACAATCAAACTGGCTGACTTATTTTACTAGACCTTAGTTTAAGCTTATACTCCTGTTGCGGAGTTTTCTCTAACAGGGAAGGGTTCGTAGCAATGTCTTTTGCGGGACAGTCCTTAAGAATAGTACTTTGGCAGTCTTTAAGATCCTCGGAAATGTTCTTTGAAACAGGTTTCAATCCAAAAAATCTTTTCACATGTGACAAATGGACCCAGCCCTTCCTGCCTTCCAGCTTGACGGCAGTACGGGTGGCCAGGAGGACCTGTCGGGGTTCCTTCCAGCGAGGCTCCAGCGGACTTGAACGATCAAAGTTCCTGACCAAAACCATGCATCCGGGAACGATTTCATGCGGTGCCACCTCGGTATTGTCTGGAAATGCGGCAGCAACCTGTGAACGACAAGAGTTGAGGGCAGACATCAAGGAAGCTAGGTAATCTGTCAGCATATTACTTGAAACATCGGTAATACTTCGAGGTCTAGGTGTACCCCACATATTAGGGGGGCGGCCGAATACGACCTCATAAGGGGACAGGCCTGATCTAGAATGTGCGACCATGCGCATATAAAATAAGGCAACTGGCAGAGCTACTAGCCAGTCCACACCTTTCTCTTTACATACTTTTGCGATTCGGATTTTCAGGGTCTGATTATGTCTCTCTACGAGACCGGCTGCTTCTGGATGGCGTACACAATGGAACTTCCACTGGTACCCTAACAACAGGGAAACATGTTTCATCAACTCAGATGAGAATGGCTGGCCGTTGTCAGAATATACGACTCTAGGGAGTCCGTAGCGGGGGAAGAATTCACGAACCAACTGCTTGGCAGTGGTCGCGGCTGTGTAATCTGGGACTGGATATGCCTCTGTCCACCTGGACAAACCGCATACCACTACAAGGACATACTTGAAACCTCGACATCGCTCCATCTGAATATAATCCATCTGGAGGACTTCAAAAGGGTGGTCAGGGGGCTGGAATCCACCTTGTTCCACCGGGACACTTTTACCTGGATTAAACTGGCAACATATCATACAAGTACGGACCTTCTGCTTGGCTGCAGCTCGTAAATGCTTGTTGAACCAAATGTTCTGGATACTGTCTAACATAGCTTTTTCTCCTAAATGTGCTGGACTATGTGCGGTATTGATAATGACTTGAACCATGGAGTCGGGGAGAAACCATGTGGCTTTACCCTTCGTTACCCATCCCTGATCTGTCTGGACCCCTCCTTGTTCGGACCATTTCTTGATTTCATCGGGAGTAGCATGTAACTGGATATCTATGACATCTTGAGTGGGGTCCTTAACTGTCATACAGGTAGTCAGATCTGGAGTGTATGTCGGTGTCTTATTAACTGGAATGTCTGGTGTCTGTGCTGTAAGCTTGGCTGTGCGATCTGCTAGATCATTACCTTGAGAAATAGTGTCAGTAACTTTCGTATGTGCTTTGCATTTCATGATAGCAATGGATGTCGGTAAGTGTATGGCATCTAACAGAGCTTGAATAAGGAGACCATGCTGAATCTTGGTTCCATGAGAAGTCATGAAACCTCTCTCCTGCCAGAGCACTCCGAAGTCGTGTACGACTCCAAATGCGTAACGTGAATCTGTGTAAACATTAACTTTCAGGTTCTTGGCGTGTATGCAGGCTTGTGTCAGAGCAACTAGCTCTGCTGCTTGAGCAGACAGGGTGTCAATACGGTGTGTTTCTATAACTTCAGTGTCAGTAGTCACTGCATACGCGGCTACTAGTTCTCCTGTACTTGTTCTCATACATGAACCATCCACATAAAGTGTCAGGTCTGGATCTGGTAATGGAATATCTGTCAGATCTTGTCTTGGCTTAGTCATAATATTAACTACTTCCACACAGTCGTGTGTGGCAGGATTTGAATTTACTGACGGTAACAGTGTGGCAGGATTTAGAACGTTGCAGCGTCTGATTTCTATGTGTGGCTGGAACAGTGTCAATTCATAACCTGTTAAACGTGCAATTGTCAAGTGCTGAGTCTGTGTTCGGTTTAAAAGAACTTCCACGGAGTGTGGGACTTGTACTGTCAAGGAATGTCCTAATACTATGGAATCACTTTGTCTGATAGCTAGTGCTGTGGCTGCAACTGACTTGAGGCACGCAGGCAGAGCCTGGGCTACAGGATCTAATGTGCTCGAAAAATAAGCACAGGGCTTGTATTGTCCTGCTTGATCTTGTGTGAGAACAGATAATGCTGTACCTTCGCGTTCAGTGACAAAAAGTGTAAAAGGCTTACTGTAGTTCGGTGTTGCTAGAACTGGAGCTTGGCATAGAGCCTTCTTTAACTCATTAAAACTAAGTGTATGTTCAGATGTCCAAGGGAGGACAGTCGATACGGCTGCCTCCTGTGTCGTTAACTGTATCAGTGGTTTAGCTAGAAATGCATACTGAGGAATCCATTGTCTGCAGTAAGAAGTGAGGCCAATAAAAGCACGTACCTCCTTCTGGGTCTTGGGCTGAGGAAGACTCGCTATTAACTGGATACGGTCGGGTGTCAACTGCCTACCCCTCTTGGACAGTAAGTGGCCTAAATAGATCACTTGCTGGACACAGAATTGAAGCTTAGAAGGGGACACCTTGTGCCCCATCTCGGCAAGGAAATACAAGACTGTAAGGGATGCTCGCTCGCAAGCACGTTCAGAACGGGCTGTGATCAGTAGATCATCGACATACTGGAGCAGGGCAGTGTCAGTTGGCATGTGAATATTGTCTAGTTGTCTCTTAAGTGCTTGACTGTAAATACTTGGACTTTCTGTGAAACCTTGAGGAGCGCGTGTGAACATATAGCTCCTTCCATTTAAACAAAATCCGAAAAGGAACTGGCTGTCTGGATGAATGGGGACACTGAAAAACGCGTTCTTGAGGTCTATGACTGTAAAAAATGAGGCTTCAGAATCAATGGCTGTCAATAGGGAAGAGATATCTGGGACAACTGGGTACTGGGGAATAATACATTTGTTAAGTTCCCGGAGGTCAATCACTAATCGATATACAGGGGGTGCATTTGGATCAGTACGTTTCATGACTGGAATGATCGGAGAATTACATACATTGGAGTCAGTTTCTACAACTACTCCATGAGCCATGAGCTCGTCAATAATTTTGGATAAGGCTGCTACAGCCTCAGGTGGCAATCTGTACTGTCTGATTCGTGGCAACACTACACCTGGCTTGAGAGTCACACGATGGGGTGTGATTTGCATATAACCAACATCAGTTGGACCTTGTGCCCATAGATGCTGCGGAACATTAGACAATCTCGGATCAAAATCTCGTAATACATAGTGACCCTTGAAGTCACGTAGGAACAATCGTATTCCCTCGGGGGAGCAGCATATGACTGCACCTAATTCTTTCAGTGTCTTAATGCCTAACAGATTTTCTGGACATGACTTCGTAAGTAACAGATCAGTAGTGCGGGACAATGGACCTACTTCTAGAGTAACTGGCTGAGATATCTCATTTACAATAGGCTTTCCTGAAAATCCAAGGGAAACATTTCTTGAGCCTGAGAGCGGAGCCCCTGGAACTTCGGCGTGACTGATGGTGGTCCTACTTGCCCCTGTATCAATCAAAAACTTTCTGTCTTTCCCTAATACTTGACTATGAACATAGGGACCCTCTTGATCTACAGGTATCTCGATGAGAGGCAAGCCTACCTCCCTCTCTAGGCTGTTTCATGAATATGGCTGATACTCTGGATACTCAGACTGCGCATACTGGTACATCTGCTGTGTAACATGCTGTGTTGCAGCAATAGGCTGCGGTACTGGAACTGTCTGTTGTGCATTCTGTGGCTGAGAAGTCTGTGAAACTTGTTCTTGTCTAGGCGGACGTGGTCTTTCTTTAGTTTTACCGGTAGCTATATTGTGTTTCAGAACTGCACACTCGTTTATGAAATGACCTGGCTGTTTACAATAATTGCATGTCCCTTTAACGGGAGCTGTAGGATGACTGGCTTGATTCGGACCCCTCTTCTGACTGTCTTGAGGAATAGATTGTGCAACTAGTACTTTCATTTTCGTGTCTTTCATACGTTTTCTTTCATGATCTTGCTCTTCTCTGATTCTATTCTGGTGGTATTGGAGCATCTGTAACATCTGGGACGGGGTATTAGCTTGCCAGGTACTTTCGACTTTCAAAACTCGATTCTTAACTTGTGGACTTGAATTCTCGACTAATTTAGTAACAAAAAGATGAGGGTATGACTCGCTACTTGTCTTGAGGCCACTGTTTATACTAAAACATTTCTCGAATCTAGAATAAAAATCACTAGTGTCTTCGTCTTGTTTCTGTTTACAGGCTGAGATTGCATCCCAGTCTTCCTTTTTAGTGGCTAATAATCTTGGCAAAACTTGTATTAACAGTTCTGGTAATTCTTTACATTTCTCTCCTAGACCGGTACCTGGTACTTGTGCCTTATCTTCAGCTTCGAGAACTGCCCAATCGATCTTTTTCTCTCCCACCTCCCAATCTTTTTCCTTGAGTTTTTCGTATACCCCTGCGGGCAACAGGACCTTTAACATTTTAATAATATCTGGATACGTGTATTCTCCCATACGGAGCATGTCTTTTAATTCTCGGTGGAACCCTGCTGGATCTTTATCATGACAGGGAATTAACTTTTTCATCTCTAAGAGTTCCATCTTTGTAATCGGAGTGTAAACAAACACTCGTTGCATTTCACCATCTGTTGTCCTAACTGGGTGTACTTCTCGTAACGGATTCTGTCTGTCTATGTAAAACGGTTTACTTTCTGGAGGTGAGACATGAACAAAATGCGGGTTCAAAAACATACTATATTTGTGGCGCTGTTCTAGAATGACACTAATTAAATCGGTACCTAAACCTTTCCATCTATACTGGAGTAACTCGTTCAGGACATCGTGTAACGGACCTGGATCAGAATGTTGACCCTCATACAATGTAATGAGGTGCTGGATCATATACATACCCACCAGTCGCTGCTCGGCTGGGGGCAATTTCAGGAACATTTGTGCCACTATTTCGTCTGGAAAAGTGGTAGAATCAGTAATCCATCGGACTGCCGATCGGGCTAGTTCTTGTTCATGCATAGTACTTAATTCACTGTAACCGATTCGTGATTTCAGAATGTGATCGGTAGCTTGAAATACTTGTTCCAGAGAACCTTGTTCTGGTGCTGGATGATGTAAAACTGACTTGTGTTCTAGGCGCAAATGGCGATCTGGAAATCTAGATTTTCCTACATACGCTATTCTAGTGGGATTCTCGTCCTCTACCTCTTCAGTAGAGTCATTTTCTTTCTCGCTTACTTGTGCTGCTTTACGTTGTTCGTGTAACTTTAGTATTTCCTTACGAATTTTCTTGTACATACTCTCTATACTACTGATAGTCTTGTGTTTACCCTCGGCTATATTATCACTCCACCTTGTCAGGATTTTCATTTCGGCCTGATCTTTAGTCGGGGAATCTTGTTCTCTTATTAGACAATTAATCAGAAACTTTAATAACATGAGCTGGATCTCAGCTTTCCTTTGAGACATGGCTTCGCCAATACTTTCTGGATCATCCCCTGTACGGATGAAATGATATATTCTGTCTAGATCTCCTTTCATATCTGGTAGGGTGTCTAAATACCCGGTCACCCGTCTTACACGGATGGAATATATTACTGTACTATCATCACCTGCAACTGGATCATAGCGGCATTCAGTGAGAGCTCGTCGGATTTCTGCAACGGACTTAAATTTGGGCGTACGCTGTAACGCACATTCATGTAACTCGGCCAACGTTCTACGTTGGTGCGGTGGCGGGGTACCAGGAGGACCTCCTCCTGCGGCCCCTAAACTGGAATCGTCGACTGATACTCTTCGTACCAGCGCGGCGGGAAATTGTAATGTAGGCTGGACCGGGGGTACCGTAGCAGGTACTGCAAGAGGTGCCCCGGTGTCTGGGGGAGCAGGAATTGCCTGATTTACAGGGACTGGCGGAACAGGATTCGCATATTCTGGGACTGTGTCGTCCAAATAGGACGAGATGAAAATATCAGCTGCGGTCGGTTTGTGACGTAGCTTAGTCGGAACTAGTGGTGGCGGAAAATTACTGGATGCCTCCGGGGTTGCTTTTGGCAAGCCCTCGGCAAGAAGAGGATACATACCCTTAATAAGGGCATTCCTCTGTCTGTCTGACTGTTCTGTTTTAACTCGTTCACCTATCTCGATTAGTTCCCTTTCTTGGGCTCGTTCTAAGGATTCTCTACTTAGTTCTGACTTTCTGATTTCTTTTTCGGTTCTTTTATGAGATTCTTTGCGCCATAACTCGATGGCATCTTTCTGTGACTGTCTGGCTTTCTTTTTCCATAATGCTTCTTCTACTCTCATGATGCACTCGGCATCCCACGTACCTGATACGGGCCATCTATACTTTTCCTCTAACTCTTTGGTATACTCTACCCATAAATCTAGATATAATATGGCACTTATGCCATGCTTCTGATACATAAAATGACCTGGACTGTCCCTAGGCGGGACAGGAACTGCTGCTTCTAGCAGACCTTTTCTAGTTTTTAACTGACGTAATTTCGAGAATAAGGGCATGACTGAACTGTAATCTAGACACAATACAATACACAATGAACACGATAATTACTTCACATTCATACCACGACATTAAAATACATGAAGAATATTAAAAATAACAGTTCGAACAGAATACTACCTGGAATACTGAAAAATTTTCTCGAGAACAGAACTGACTAGAACAGAAACTAGATGCACTGCTGAAACAGTACGAAACTTACCGGTCTCATAAAGAGACACGTCAGGACCCGCATCCACCGAAGTGGACACTTCGTTTTGGGTCTGTGTACCACCAACCCACGGACCAGAGTCAATTAGATTGACCCTGTCTAGATACTACCCCAGCAATGGTACTCACCGGGCAGCAAGAACGGAAGGCCTCGGACTGGACTGGACTGCTTCGACGCCGGACGGACGAACTTCGAACTTCTGTTACGGGTGGGCCTCCGGATACCTCGGACCTTGGACTCTCGGCTTGGGCTCTGGTCGGGACTCGCCGCGTTCCTCCACCGCCTCGTCTGGATGCTGGACCGCCACCTCCGTCTCCTCCGTGGGCCTGAGGGATACTTGAAGCAGAAATATCTGCACGTGCACGGTATGGTTCCGTCACGGCTGCAGAGGGTCAGGGGGCCGGCGTGGCTTCACCGGCGCGTGGGGAAAGGGCAAGTCCCTGTTCGGGCGCCATTATGTGGTATATAAATAAATAATACCGGATCTAGGTTTTACTGGACATAGAAATAACAGATAGCTCAATAAATAAGAGTCAAGATTCGAGGTAGTAGGAGTTTGCAGGTTTAATACAGCATAAAGGACAGGAACAGGACAACCTGCACGGGAACAGGATGGCAGCGCTGCCGGGGGCAGGATCAGAATCGGCACAACATTTAATAACAGTGCACAAATATATATACTAAAACAGTTACATTACAATGAATTACAGTAGGCGGAGCAGTGGGTGTGGTCAATAGCAGTCGCGAAAGATAAGGGTGAAAATGGGTGTAACAGGGGCGTATACATAGACATGTGATGTAAACGTAACAGAATATGTCATAAATGGGGCGGAAACATGGAGGGGGCTACCTAAGGAGCCGGGACCTCTAACCTAATGGTGCGCGTAAACTGACAATGACGTGTTACTAGGAGAAGCTGGGGGCTATGAACTCTGTGCTAGGAGCAGAGACTGAAGTCTGGAGAGTCAGGGCGACATGTACCTAAACAGTATCTAGTATCTGATGTTTAGAGAACATGTTGATATAAACTAAGAGTCAGGAGGGGAGAGGCTAACGGACTCTAAGACTGGAGCATGCATTATTCTACATGTAGTGCGTGATGAAGAATATTAAATGACCATTAAATGCAGTATTTCTCTTACATGGAGACGTAAAGGCTAGACAATGACGGAAACTATTGATGCGATTCAGTAGCTTAGGAATGCAGAGAAGGGGGGCTGGACTGATAACTAGAATCATAACATACTCTTGGCAGACTCGTAGGCAGAGCCAGGCTGAGCCGGGCACTGTGAGGCAGGAAGTAAGTGAAGGGTCGAGGATACAGGTGGGGGCTGTATCGCTCCTCAGCGAGGCTCAGGAGACAGGAGCTGAATCTGGTGTCCGGGCCCTTTTGAGGCCTAGAAACGGGGACTTTACAATGAAATAACGTGCACACTGAGAAACGTGGCAACGTAACTTTACATAGGCCTGATACTCGTAGCTTTCACGAGAACTGGAAACTGGCATACTAGTGATGGACACAACTGTAATTGCGTCTTTAATCAAACATGGGGGATACATATGCATATTTAATCATGCACACATAACATAAGATGGAGGACACGTAGGGACACAGAACATGGCAAAATTTACTTTTCCACAGGGGGAAGTACCGGTCTTCCGGGTATGGCTACAGTTTGAGAAAAACACGGGACACACGTTGACATGAGCAGAGCAAGTGATAAACTGAACTGCATTGACAATCCATACTTTTCGTCAGCTACAATACACAGGAACCATCCTTAAGGCTCCGTTAGAGAGAAGTAGTAAACAAACTATCTCGGAGACTTCCGAAGGGCGGGGCAGAAACCCTCCCCTTGCTCCCAAGTTACCGAGGCGTAGAAAATGGTGTCTCTCACCTTCACACGATTTAGGCTGGCCTCCAATCGCAGCTGATGCACCAACTTTTTCATGGTCGTAACGTTTGAAGCCCCCGACATTTTTGCGCTGGCGGAACGGGAATCTTCTGCAGCTAACGGTGGTGAAACTGCAGCAAACTTTTCCTTCAAGTTTCCGGTCCCCTCTTATCAAAGCACCAGTGCGCAGGCGCGATAGATACGCCCAGTCCACTGACGCCTGAACTGATAGACACTGAAGTAGGACTAGAACCAGTGTGCTTGGATCCTTTGCGCAAGGAAATGAGGCAGGAGAGGGGCACGGCGCCGTGCGCGCTCACGAGCTCAAAACTGAGCAGCTCTGCGCTCGTGCACCCTCTCCTGTCCACATTCCCGAAAACGGGCGACATAAGGTCTTTCGCTGACGCGAGACCTAAAAAGTTATTATGCTGGCAATTGTTTTTTTGTCCTCTTGAACATTGCCTGATATTTCTTATAGATGCCCTTTGCTTTTGCATATCTTTTCATGTGCATTTTATTGAGCCTTTCATTTTTCATATCTTTTTTTGGTATGTTACTTTGGACTGAGAAATTCTGATACTCATCTTGAACAGTACTCATCGGCACCCTATCAATTTTTTATTTGGTTGTTTATTGCGATTGATTGGCATTGGATGTATATAAGTGGTATTTTCTGAGATATAAACCTCAATCTCTTCCATCAGGTCTATAGCAGCTTCATGACATTCCGGATTTTTGGGGAATTTTTGAGCTTCTGGTATTCTGTCATTTAGATCATGAAAGTTAGTGATTTTAGGTGCTAGCTTCCTATTCATAAAGTCTTAATGCCTTTCTTTTGTTATTTCCACTTATATTTCAGGTTCATCATTGAGGTCACTTTCAATATTGGTGGATATTTGCTTTACATCCTTTACAAGTACTTTTTTCTCTTCTATCCCCTCTTTTCTCTGCAATTTGTTTTCTGTTTTTATTGTCAATATGCAGAACCAAGAGGGCATGTATATATCTTTTGTTTTCAAACTCTGCTAGCAGCAATATTTCTTCTTTTGACCATTGTTTTGATCGTTTGCTGCTTGCTAGAGCTGTGAGTCTAGCATATTTTGTGCTTTTGGGTGTGCATGTCATGCATGTTATGAAATTACAATTTTGTTATGAATCTGAGATCACAGAAGCTACAAAGGAATTGTAGTGCTCCTTTCTTTATTCTACCTTTGCATTTTGCACTTTGGCATGCAATGTAGTGAAATTCGGCTTCCTTGTCACATTTGGAGATATATTTTTTAGGTAGAATCCTTTGTGTTTATTGGAGACATGTTTTCTAAGTTTTTTGAAGGTTCCCATTATGTCTCCTCACAAATTGCAGTTGTGTTATTCATTAGGATATTAACAGTGTATTACTGTTTGGGTGAAATCACTTCTCTTGTCATTGAGTTTATCAACTCCATAGACATCTGCCATTTTCTCAAATCTTAATGCAGTTGTGTCACTCCTGACTGATGAAGCCACAAATTCAATGTTTTCACTGATTGTCTATTATACAAAGGGTGACAGGGCAATATGGCGTGATTTAATTCCTTGTTATTCATTGTGTTTTTAGATCTAGGTTCAGAGTTGACAAAATAGGTAAGGAGGTAATGATTTGTGGAAAAGATAGAACCTCCTTTTGCCACCATCTGAGCTGAGATGTTTAATATCTAGGAACTACCTGATCTGGAAGTGAGATCATTAGATTTGCCATTTCTCGCTATTAGGCTGATGGCCAGAACCTTGTTTGGCCTATCCCTATATACTTTTCCTCAAAGAGTATAGTGGAATAGAAATAGTTATCAGCGGGTCCCCTTGAATGTAATGGCTACTGCCACGAGTAGAGGTTAAGAGGCTCATAGTTACTCCCGACGTTTAGCCATGCTTCATTGAATGTCTTCACTTTGACATTCAGAGCACTGAAAAGAAATCATATCCCGTCAACACCCACTGCAGGACTTTGCGATGATTTGTTTTATTTGATGAAACAGTCTAAGTCAGCTGCTATCCTCCGGCAGAAGCAGAAAGCCTGCCGCATGCCCCAGGGAGAAGGACAGGGAGAGGCGACCACAACAGCGGGGGCGATCTACACAAAGGGCCAAACTCGCATCCAGAATAGCCCCCAGCCCAAAGGCAACGCCTCATTCAGCTGCAGCGCATGGCCAGCCCTGTTTCATACCCCAGCTCAATCTACCCAGCCCTTAGAGCGATTACTTATCCTAAAGTTACGGCTCTGACTTGCCGACTTCCCGTACCACCATTGTTCCAACATGGCAAATGCTGTTCACCTTGGAGACCTGCTGAGGATATGGGTGTGGCTCAACAAGATATTGACACCATCTCCCCTGGATTTTCAAGGACTAGCAAGAGCTCATCAGATGCCACCAGTATAGCAACATTTTTCAAGGTACGGGCCCCTCTCCTTGGGTGAACTCATTCCAGGGCATTCTGCCCTTCACAAAGAAAAGAGAGATCTTCCCCGGCTCCCGCAGCTTCTCCAGGATCGTTTGTGTTGCAGTACTGGTCATCGCGAAAAGCACCCATTTCCCCGTTCTGTGTTCAGGGATCTTAACCTGGCTACCCTTCAGTCTGCCAAGGGCAGCAGAAACCGTCACCCATACCGTCTCAACGGCCCTCGCCCATCTCTTAGGACCGACTGACTCATGTTCAACTACTGTTCACATAGAACCTTTATCTGCTTCAGCCTTCAACATTTTCATTTGTCGACGGTGGACAAAGGAACGGGGCCTAGGGTCAGCCTCTTCTACCCCAGGGTACTCTGGGGTTCTAACCCAGGGCTTGGTCAGAGATTCTGAATGCAGACAAGCAGGGGCAACCTTCTGGGACCCCATCCCATGCACTCTGTGACACAGCAGGATGGCGAAGGGAGCCAGGGCAGCACACCTCAACTTAAGAGCCCGCCAGAGCTCTGTCCCCGGGCCTAGTCAGAGTTTCTAATATCAGGAAAGGAGCGGAGGCCTCCTGGGACACATTGACACGCTGCAGGCCCGGGAACGATGTCCAGGGCTGAGGTTTTCTGCCCTGGGGCCTGGCCAGAGCTTCTAAACATGGATAAGAAGAGGAGACCTGCCCTAGCCTCTGGGTCCCCATCAGTAAAACTTTAAGACATGGCAGGCTAGTGAATGGAGCCCACATCTTGGGTCTTCCACCCCAAGGCCCTCCGAGGCTCTGACCCAGGTCCTGGTCAGAGCTTCTGAATCCGGACAAGCAGGGCCAACCTCCACGGTCCCCTGGGACCTCACCCTGTGCACATTGTGACATAGCAGGCTGGAGAAGGGAGCCGAGAGAAAGGGACCCAGTCAGAGCTTTTGGCCCAAGACAACCAGGGGAGGCCTCCTCGAGCCTGTGGGACTACATACCGGGCATTTGGCAACACATGGGCCAGACCAGGGAGTCCATTGTCTCCCATGCTAGGGTCTGCTGGGGCTCTGACCCAGAGCCCATATGGAGCTTTTGAACCCAGACAAGCAGAGGAGACCTCCCCTGAACTGTGGCATCCTGTTGCAGACACTGTATGATATATTGGGCTGGATAAGGAAGCCCAGGGCCGCAGGCTTTCAACTCTGGGTCTGCAGGGGCCTTGTACTGGGGCCTGGTCAGAGCTTCTGAACCCAGACAAGAAGGGGAGACTTCCCCAGGCCTTCAAGACCCCTTCCGGGGCACTTTGTGCAAGCGGGCCAAAAAAGGGAGCCCAGGGCCTGGGGCTTGTGCTCCTGGGTCTGCTGTGGCTCTGTCCTGGGGCTTCATTAGAGCTTCTGAACCTGGACAAGCAGGGGTAGCCTCTCCAGACCTGTGGGTATTCATCCTGGGCACTTTGGGACATGGTACACAGAAGTCATGTCGCAAGGGTCCTCACCCTTGGCCTGCCTAAGCACTACCCATTCTTGTAACCTATGCACACCGAGCGATAGAGGGAGACTTTCAGAGAATGTATCCCATCTCCTGGAGCCCTGACTTGTATTCAAGCTTCAGAAAATCCCCTATTTGGACTTCCAGGGCAGCTTGGGAATTTGAACACTGGGTCACATGAAGGGAGCATCGTTTTTCTTTTTTTTTAATCACAATACATCACCAGTGACATTGGCATGGCAAATTTTGCATAACCCATGTAGACGTTGTAAAGGATCCCTAATTTGAATTACAACCAGGTCTAATGCTGAGTATGTCTTTGCTTGCCCTATATCTAGTAAAGCAATAAGGAAGCGGTCAGGCCAGTCTCCGGTAATGGGGCTTTTAGCCACAACTAAGGGCATTTGAAAGCTGAGGTCAAGAAGGCAATGGCCAAGTCATACCAGGTGGTGTGATGATTGACACCTGAAATATTCTAATACTAATTTATCATAGTCCTCCTTCTCCAGAAGCCTTTGACCATTGTCTAAGGTAGATCTAGGGAAGCATGATGTTAAATCTGTCTCAAAAAGATCGGCAGACCCAAATATCATCAGCAAAATATTGTGGTAACATAAATATTATGGTACAGAATAGTGCAAGTAACAATATATTTGTTTTCAGTGTCTGATATAGGATTTTTTAATATAGCAAATAATATTGATTTGGTAATATTTTAAAATGTTCTATGATCTTCTGTATTTTAAATTATTAGTATGTTAATTTTAGTTGTTTGTAAAAATGTTTATATTATTATTGTTTTGGTAATATTTTCAAAATGTTCTTTTTGAGTGTATTTTGATTTTTAAAAATGTTTAACTTGTTGGTGGGCTCGTAGGGCAGTTGGGTGGAAAGACACTTAAATTTATATTTGCATTTTGTATACATTTTTTAAAATTTTCATATTTTAACTGGTTACGTAGATCAATAAATATGTGCCTTACTTAATGGTTACATTATTTTATTGTAATCATTAAAAATAATTATGTTTTTCAAAAGATTTATTATGTTATTGGTTATGGATTTTAAAAATGAATTATTTGATGTTTTTAATTATTATTTCTTTTATTTTATTGGATAAGAGTATTATTAATAATGTACTTTGTTTAGCTGATTACAATATATATATATTTTAATATGCTGCATTTTTTAAAGATTTACTATTGTTTTGTTGTGATTTATTTACAGTTCTTAGTATCATTTGACATTCTTTATGGGTTGTTTGGATTGTAGGAGAGAAGGGTGGGAAGGGTTTTTATGGTACAGTTTTAGTGTTTTTAGTTGATAAAAAATATTTAATTTGGTCATTTGTTTTAAAAGCATTTTTTGTGAAAAGATTAAGTAATGTAGTAATTATTTTAGATTTGTTAGTTATTTATGAAAATATTTTTAAATTAAAATGTAACTTTTATATGTTTTTACTTTTTATATTCATTTTTCATGTTGTGATTTTGTAATATTGCAAAAGAAATAATATTTATTTATTTTATTTATTTTTTACATTTGTAGAGCGCAGCGAATACCCGCAGGTGTCTCGGCGCTAACAATTAATCTGTTACATATTCATACTCGAAGTCTCATTGATTAAACAGCCATGCCTTTAAAAGTTTGCGGAACTGGTAAAGTGAGGAACTCGTCCTGATGTTTTGAGGGAGAGTATTCCATAGTTTGGGTGCAGCCACTAGGAAGCGGCGGTCACCCCAGGACACTGTTTTAGATCGTGGAATCACTAGTTGGTGTAAGGTGGAGGAGCGAAGCTGTCTGCAGGGTATGTAAGGTTTCAGTTGGTCCTTAAGAGAATGAGGTCCTTGATTGTTAAGTGCCTTGTAGGCTATGCATAAGGACTTAAACTTTATGTATTATTCAGCACTTTCCCCCTTGTTGTTTGGTTGGAATGAGAACAGAAAGCCTTTGATCGGAGTGGGATTAGTAAATCATACCTCTCCAAAGTCCAACATTTTCCCTACTGTTGTTTAAGGTTGGACGGGGGAAAGTAAATTTAACCCCTACGAAGTCCAATGATTTCCCTACTTTAGTTCAAGTTGGACTTTGGAATAGCAAATCTAAGCACTCCAAAGCCCAGCGCGTTCACTGTTATCGCTTAAGGTGAAGTGGGAATAATAAGTCTGACCCTACCAATGCCAAATACTTTACCTACTGTTGCTTAGGGTAAAGAGGGAGTATCACATTTCACTCTTCAAAAGTCAAATTATTTTGCTACTTTTGCCTCAGTTGGAGTGTAAATAGTGAACCTCACCTCTCCAAATTTCAGTTGCTTTCCTAATGTTTATTAGGCTGGAATGGGAATAGAAAATGTGACCCTGCAAAGTTTAATGCTTTCCCAGCTGTTGGTTAGTTTGGAGTGGGAATATTAAATCTGACCCAATCACATTACCAGAACTTCCCTTATGTAGCTTAGCCTGCTGTGAGAAAAGTAACCTTTATCCTTCCGAAGTTCAATCGTGTTTCTACTGTCTTTTAGGCTAAAATGTTGGTGGTAAACTTTATTTTTCAAAATGTAACATTGGTTAACATTTTGTGGTGAATTTGAAATATTCATTTTGTTTTATTTATATTCTGGTTTAATTTACAGGAGTTTGTTTGATATTTCTTTTTATGTTCTTTACTTTCGATGTACCATTTGAAATATGTTCCCCTTTTTGTTGGAAATGTATCGATTTTTATATTGGTATTTTTTAATTTTGTTTACCATTCTATTTTAATTGCTTCCCTTTTATTTTGTTTTTAATATGTTTTTGTGATTTTATTTTACAGCATATTTTTATTCTAAATAAATTTTGTTTAGTAACGTTTTTATAACTAACAATGTGTTTTAAAAATGTAATTATATCATATATTTATTTTTAAGTGTTATATCTTTCTTAGATGTATCTTTCTTTCTTAGATGTATTACCTTTATTATTACTATACATATATATATATATATATATTCTCCACTCCTGAATTTTCCCGTATAAAACAGGCACTGACACCGTGGGCTCTCGTTTCAGGAACAAGTTTTATTAAGCCAAATGAAAAAGTTGACGCGTTTCGACGGCTATACCGTCTTGTTCATATACTAGTCTAAAGTCTTGTATATATATACTAGACTTTAGTGATTGTATACATCACAGGGATTTAGGGCTCTAAATCCTCTCAAAATTTACATAACCATTTTTGACAAATGCGACTAATTCGCTTTGGTACCGCTGGGTCGCTAATTTGCATTATGCACTTTAATTTAAGAAAATATCATTAGCAGTACATTTGCACTTTCTACTTTATTTAACTACACACACAATCACTAGCACTTTGGATGGCCATAGAGAAGTATACAAATGATTCAGAACACACAAATTCATTGTTACTGTTTAGTTTGTGCTTAGTTGCTGCAATAAATTAATGGTGACAAGCCCCCGAGAGTGCGTGTGTTTCCTGGTGGAAACCTTGTCGGAGAAAAAGTGGAGCTGTATAATTCGATGTGGGAGCACATCCGCATGAATTCGCACCTGCCTGGGAGTGCACTATATTGTTAATGGTGCCTTGGAGCGTATATATATATATATATTCACTGAAAAAACCATAGGTTATAGACCATATATAGTTAGGAATTAGCATTTACAAAACCTTGAAAATTCACTGAAAAAACCATAGGTTATAGACCATATATAGTTAGGAATTAGCATTTACAAAACCCTATTTTACTCACACAAAACCATTGAAATTCGCATATATAGTTAGTTGCACTAACTATATATCGCGCACCCGCAATCCACTGCTGATCATGTCACATATTACATCATTCATGACATGGTCAGTGACATCATTGATGACATCACTGATGACATCTTAAATATATATATATATATATATATATATATATATATATATATATATATATACATATAGATATATATATATATTTATATATATAGATATACATATATAACATTTCTATGGCAAAATGAAACCCCTCATTTTGTTCCTTTTCAAATTAAATGTATTAAGTGTTACCACTTTATTCCAATCAAGATGACTTCAGGTGTGCCATACTTTTGTCATAAGTAAGACTGTTAGCGTTCTAGTTGTTCTTTAGAACACTCTGGGACACTCTGTCATTGGGCTATAGTTGGGCTACATCTGGCTGATATTTGGGCTACATTTGGGCTCTTTTGTCTCTGGTGGCCATCTTAGGAGACTGCATGTCAGATTTTTTTTTAATGAAATATAAGAGGATTTGAGAAGTCACTCAAAATGTGCCCTAATTTTTCTTTCTTCAGCACTAATCATAATTTCTATGGCAAAATGAACCCCCTCATTTTGTTCCTTTGCAAATTAAATGTTTTAAGTGTTAACACTTTATTCCAATCAAGATGACTTCAGGTGTGCCATACTTTTGTCATAAGTAAGACTGTTAGCGCTCTAGTTGTTCTTTAGAACACTCTGGGACATTCTGTCACTGGGCTATAGTTGGGCTACATCTGGCTGATATTTGGGCTACATTTGTTTTTTTTTTGTCTCTGGTGGCCATCTTTGGGCTACATTGGGCTACATTGGGCTACATTGGGCTACATTTGGGCTCTAACATATATATAGCCCAATGTAGCCCAATATATATTTTTCAAAGTTAATTTTCGTAAAAACCACTGGAGCATATATCTTGAGACATAGCAAAGGCACATCGGGTTACCAGTCCCTACAATTTTGCCAAGTTTTGTGGAAATCCATTCAGCCGTTCGAGCTAAAAGTGAGTCCAACCGCCCTATGGAAAACTCAATGTTAAAAACACGTTTTGGGACCCCCCTTTTTTCTCGGCCCCCGCTTGATGAAACTCCCCCAAACTTTCAGGGGACGCTCAGAAACATAATGTGCCATTTTCCTGAAAATCTCAGCCAATTCCGTCCATCTACGCCAAAGTTATTCAACATAGAATTTTCAGAAATCCCTATTCAAAAAAATCCTAACTATATATACCTACTGGCGACCGCCAGTAGGTAATATATATATATATATATATATATATATATATATATATATATATATATATATAGATAGATATATATATATAACATTTCTATGGCAAAATGAAACCCCTCATTTTGTTCCTTTTCAAATTAAATGTATTAAGTGTTACCACTTTATTCCAATCAAGATGACTTCAGGTGTGCCATACTTTTGTAATAAGTAAGACTGTTAGCGTTCTAGTTGTTCTTTAGAACACTCTGGGACATTCTGTCATTGGGCTATAGTTGGGCTACATCTGGCTGATATTTGGGCTACATTTGGGCTCTTTTGTCTCTGGTGGCCATCTTAGGAGACTGCATATCAGATTTTTTTTTATGAAATATAAGAGGATTTGAGAAGTCACTCAAAATGTGCTCTAATTTTTCTTTCTTCAGCACTAATCATAATTTCTATGGCAAAATGAACCCCCTCATTTTGTTCCTTTGCAAATTAAATGTTTTAAGTGTTAACACTTTATTCCAATCAAGATGACTTCAGGTGTGCCATACTTTTGTCATAAGTAAGACTGTTAGCGCTCTAGTTGTTCTTTAGAACACTCTGGGACATTCTGTCACTGGGCTATAGTTGGGCTACATCTGGCTGATATTTGGGCTACATTTGTTTTTTTTTGTCTCTGGTGGCCATCTTTGGGCTACATTGGGCTATATTGGGCTACATTGGGCTACATTTGGGCTCTAACATATATATAGCCCAATGTAGCCCAATATATATTTTTCAAAGTTAATTTTCGTAAAAACCACTGGAGCATATATCTTGAGACATAGCAAAGGCACATCGGGCTACCAGTCCCTACAATTTTGCCACGTTTTGTGGAAATCCAGTCAGCCGTTCGAGCTAAAAGTGAGTACAACCGCCCTATGGAAAACTCAATGTTAAAAACACGTTTTGGGACCCCCCTTTTTTCTCGGCCCCCGCTTGACGAAACTCCCCCAAACTTTCGGGGGACGCTCAGAAACATAATGTGCCATTTTCCTGGAAATTTCAGCCAATTCCGTCCATCAACGCCAAAGTTATTCAACATAGAATTTTCAGAAATCCCTATTCAAAAAAATCCTAACTATATATACCTACTGGCGACCGCCAGTAGGTAATATATATATATATATATATATATATATATATAAATATATATATATATATATATATATATATATATATATATATATATATATATATATATATATATATATATATAACATTTCTATGGCAAAATGAAACCCCTCATTTTGTTCCTTTTCAAATTAAATGTATTAAGTGTTACCACTTTATTCCAATCAAGATGACTTCAGGTGTGCCATACTTTTGTCATAAGTAAGACTGTTAGCGTTCTAGTTGTTCTTTAGAACACTCTGGGACATTCTGTCATTGGGCTATAGTTGGGCTACATCTGGCTGATATTTGGGCTACATTTGGGATCTTTTGTCTCTGGTGGCCATCTTGGGAGACTGCATATCAGAATTTTTTTAATGAAATATAAGAGGATTTGAGAAGTCACTCAAAATGTGCCCTAATTTTTCTTTCTTCAGCACTAATCATAATTTCTATGGCAAAATGAACCCCCTCATTTTGTTCCTTTGCAAATTAAATGTTTTAAGTTTTAACACTTTATTCCAATCAAGATGACTTCAGGTGTGCCATACTTTTGTCATAAGTAAGACTGTTAGTGCTCTAGTTGTTCTTTAGAACACTCTGGGACATTCTGTCACTGGGCTATAGTTGGGCTACATCTGGCTGATATTTGGGCTACATTTGTTTTTTTTGTCTCTGGTGGCCATCTTTGGGCTACATTGGGCTACATTGAGCTACATTGGGCTACATTTGGGCTCTAACATATATATAGCCCAATGTAGCCCAATATATATTTTTCAAAGTTAATTTTCGTAAAAACCACTGGAGCATATATCTTGAGACATAGCAAAGGCACATCGGGCTACCAGTCCCTACAATTTTGCCAAGTTTTGTGGAAATCCATTCAGCCGTTCGAGCTAAAAGTGAGTCCAACCGTCCTATGGAAAACTCAATGTTAAAAACACGTTTTGGGACCCCCCTTTTTTCTCGGCCCCCGCTTGACAAAACCCCCCCAAACTTTCAGGGGACGCTCAGAAACAAAATGTGCCATTTTCCTGAAAATTTCAGCCAATTCCGTCCATCAACGCCAAAGTTATTCAACATAGAATTTTCAGAAATCCCTATTCAAAAAAATCCTAACTATATATACCTACTGGCGACCGCATATATTTCCGTGAGGAAAAGATGAGTCGCCCGCTTTCCGTGTCTCTAAAGCATTTATTTGCTGTTATGCAGAGATGGCATTGCCTGATGCATTTCGGTCACAAACATTGACCTTTCTCAAAGGCCGAGCACGCCACGGTTTAGCAGGTGAAACAACCGCGCCCAGCACATTAAATAGTTTTGAGAGAGCTTGTCCATTGGTGGTCGCCTAACAAGGCTGGCTAACTCCCAAGGTGTGCTGGGCTTTGTAGTTCGCAGTTGCCTGCACGTTGTAACTGCTGCCGTCGGTTCTCTATCTGCAGTGTTTGTTGCACGGAATCCCGCATACCGCTTCTCAGGTTGCTGGGACCTTTCCAAGGTCCGGTCCTTGGATGCTGCTCGGCTGCCCTGGGTTTGCTTGCGCAGATGAAGGGTTTTTAGTCCAGGGTAGGGCAGTGTGCCGGCGCTCTTCGTGAAGGAGCGTGACTCGAGGCAGGACCACGCCTCTGTATATGCACAGTGTTTCTCCGTGAGGAAAAGATGAGTCGCTCGCTTTCCGTGTCTTTAAAGCATTTATTTGCTGTTATGCAGAGATGGCATTGCCTGATGCATTTCGGTCACAAACATTGACCTTTCTCAAAGACCGAGCACGCCACGGTCTAGCAGGTGAAACAACTGCGCCCAGTACATTAAATAGTTTTAAACAACGCGGAGGATATGCACACTTATATATAAATACGGCATAAATTATGACATCAATATCAAAAGATATACCACTGTGAGAAAACAATGACAATACAATAGATGAGGTTTTATCTGTCATTGCCTATTTTGAGTATAAATATGTCAGATAAACTACTATCTCTGCCAGCTTCAAGCACTTTCTCTATGGATTTTAACAAACACTGATGGTTTTATAAGCAATTCTATATACCTTTTATATATATATCTTTTAATAGTGTTTTTTTATCCGGCTGGGTTTAAAATTTTACACTGTTGAGATTGTATGAAATTAATTTTGCTTTTTCTAAAGATATAAACCCATTTATAAATGTTTGTTACTGTAAATATGTATGAAAATGCACTTTATATTTAATATTGGCTTAATGTTGCACATATCTTGTAGCACTTTAGTAAGGAAAAATTGCACTAGATATATGGGAGAAAATTAGCACAAGAGCACTCTTAACGTATTTTCACGAGTTAATCATTGTTGGGATCAGCAAATTGATCAATAGAATGTGGTGAGGTTTTCAAAATTAGGATTTTAAGAATATTCAAATCCACAGTGAAATAATTATTGTATTTATTACATTATGGATTTATCCAGCTACAAACAAAAAATTATTTTTTTGTTACATTGTTTTAAATATCTTTATTTAAAATGTATAATAATACAGCAGTATACCAACTGCAAATTGTATTGATATGAATATGATAATACTATGAATTTGGAGTGTCATATCGTGTAAAAATCTGCATGCATTTAGGCAGTAATGTTGAACCTACACAGCAGATACTGATAACAGTCTGTTGTTACTATCTATGATCACATGATTCAAACAACCACTTGGGAAGGGGTGTGCACCTTGTTAAGCACTGAATAAAAAGCAAAAAGTGGCATACAGATAGCTGAATGTGATCAACGGCTCTTGAAGCCCGAAACGCGTCTTGCTGGCTGTGAAGGAACAACAATAAAACTTTACCTTGCCCTGTGGTCGGTCTGAGTTCCTGCTTCACCGTCCAAACGGAAGTGGTTGGAATTGCTGGTGCATATATATATATATATATATATATATATATATATATATATATATATCCAGAATGCCGCGTCTCCACCCAGCGCATAGAACTTCGCAGAGGAAGGAATAGCACGGACACGGACCAAGTAAGTGCTGATGGTTTATTAGTGCAAATTCAGCCGCATGACGTTTCGGCTCCGAGGAGCCTTGCCCACATGACATATATATATATTATCGCTCCTACTCCCTTTCTTTTCATAAAGAGTTAAAGCACTCCCGGGGAGAGTTTTCGGATGTTGTTTTTATTCTTCACAACAAGTAGACAAACGTGTTTCGGTATTCCTTCTTCAGTGTCTACTCTCAACACTGTTTAAGGCCATTTTAAAGCGTGTGACATCACTTTTCATAAACATAGAGACAGGTCACAGTGACATTCCGCCATCTTTAGATAGTCAAATACTTTCAAAAAACGTTATTTCATTATCGATTTCCATTAATTCGCTTGTATTAGATACATTCTGAGTATGCTTGGGATGTTTCGCAACAATTCAAACAATTTCCACATTTGTATTACTTTTTCCAACATTCGCTGTTACTTCCGTTTTGGACGAACAGTGTCATAATACTGCATTTAAATATAACACAAGACCTCGTAGGAGCATGTCATCCCTGTAAACATATCTGAATACAACATTAGTGTTTCTCGTGGAGTCTCGCGAAACATGCCTCAAGCAAATTACATCATTAAGCGGTGGATCGGCACCTTTTACTGTATAGATCATGTTTCAGCCAAACCAAGGGGGGGCGAATTCTGTCCCTCCGACGCCTTGACTCACGCTACATTATAGATTTGCAGACAAAAACACCCCTGGGTATGAATAGTAGAGAGGAATTGGCAGTACAACTGAGAGACTAAATAATGAAATGACTGTAGGTGGACATCTTAGAATTTGTGACTTTTCTGATTTTTTGGATTTTCTCCTTATCTCTTTTTCTGATTTTCCCATTTTATGTAAAACATATTGATTCCCTTTTTTCTCTCGTATACCTATATTATCTCCCTTCTCACTTCCCCCTCGTGCCTTTTCTTGAATAGAAATTGAGAGTAAGATTAGGCCACAATGTAATGACATAGATATAGCATGTTCACGAATCCGTCTGTAGTTTGCCACTAGCTATTGTAACAAAATGAATGTAGAATGGAATTCCAATTAGATTAATAACTTTAAATTAGCCCATTCAGGGTGTTATGAATTAAGAATAGATTTTAAATGGATTAGTTGTGATATTTGACACATTCATTTATACTATTCTATGGCCTATTCTGCCCATACAGGGCGAGATAGTGCATGTAACAGAATGACAACAAAGGATTGGCTTAAGTCAAGCAATATAGTAGAATGTATAAAAACATTTCCCTGAAAATATGAGGATGTGACCTTATCCTGTATTATTGCGGCAATTTAAGGCAGTGTAGTGACAGAATGCTATCTATGAAATGTGATAGACCTTTAGAGAATGGTCGCGATAGAGAAATGCATTAGACAGTGTAAAAATCGCGGAACAATTCACATTTGCGTCTTGGTTCCTTCGCCCCCTTTTTAATGTTTTTAACGGAAGAAGTATTGCATATAAATAATGGTGGCTTTGACGCTCTTAACAAAAATCGACAAAGGCGTCAGCCAAAACACGTCTGTTTGGCCAGAGACCGGCTAAATAAAATTGTGGAACTCAGCCCCGAGAGTGCTTTTTTTCGTTTTGGGTACGATTACCCTTTTGGATTTGGAAGCTGAGATATGCATGCAGGAGCACCCCCACAATGAAATCACCCGCCCGCTAGTGCATCGAACTGGTGACTCTGGAAGCTGGAACATATATATATATATATATATATATATATATATATTACCTACTGGCGATAGCCAGTAGGTATATATAGTTAGGATTGTTTTCCATAGGGAAATCACAACATTCTATTGGGAATAACTTTAGCGCCGGTTGAGGAATCAGCCTGAATTTTTTAGCAACTTTGCCTCGCGGCGCTCCGGTCCTTCCCTGAAAGTTTGGGGGGGAATCCGTCAAGCGGGGGCCGAGATAAAAGGGGGGTCCCAAAACGTGTTTCCCCATGTTAATTTCCATAGGGCGGTCTGTCGCACTTTTAGCTCGAACGGCTGAATGGATTTTCACCAAACTTGGCAAAATTGTAGGGACTGGTAGCCCGATGTGTAATTTAGGTTCAAAAAAAATTATATATCTATAGCAGCTTACCCGTGAGCTTACCGGTACGCTTACGGTACACGTACGTGCGCGTACGGTACGCGTACCTCTAGAGCGCGAGCTGCATTCTGATTGGCTGCCAATGTCTGTCAACACTCCAAAACAGAAACTGTTGGCAGCCATCTTGTGCCTCGGTAGACTGAGGCACAGGAAAGCAGAAAAACAAACGTGTAGAACTCAAAAAAGGGGCAGGGTAGAAGCACCCCGACCCCCTAGACCTGCTCAGGGGGTCCCACAAGGACCCCCAAGGCAAAAAAGAAAAAAAAGTTTTTTTAAAAATCGCGGGGTACGCGTACCGTACGCGCACGGTACGCGTACCCCGACATTTACAAAAAATCGCGGGGTACGCGTACCGTACGCGTACCGTACGCGCACGGTACGCGTACCCCGACATTTACAAATTTTTTTATTTTTATTTTTTGCCTTTGGGGTCTTTGTGGGACCCCCTGAGCAGGCCTAGGGGGTCAGGGTGATTCTACTCTGGCCCCTTTGCGAGTTTCACACCTTTGTTTCACTGCTTTCTTGTGCCTTGGTTCTAACAAGGCACAAGATGGCTGCCAACACTTCCTGGTTTTGAGCGTTGACAGACAGTGGCAGCCAATCAGCATGCCTTCCCGAGAAAGCTGCATGGTCATTGGCTGTCAACACTTCTAACCAGGAGGTGTTGGCATCTATCTTGTGCTAGTGTTGACAGACAGTGACAGCCAATCAGCATGCCTTCCCGAGAAAGCTGCATGCTCATTGGCTGTCAACACTTCTAACCAGGAAGTGTTGGCATCCATCTTGGGTCTTAATAGACTGAGGCAAAAAAACAGAAAAACAAACGTGTAGAACACAAAAAGGGGGCAGGGTAGAAACACCCTGACCCCTTAGGGTGCTCAGGTGGTCCCACTAGGATATTAATATATTTAAACGTTATCCGCTAATAGAATTAGCATTTAAAAAACCTTTGAAATTCACTGAAAAAACCATAGGTTTCAGGCCATATATAGTTAGGAATTAGCATTTAAAAAACCTTTGAAATTCACTGAAAAAAACATAGGTTTCAGGCCTTAAATAGTTAGGAATTAGCATTTAAAAAACCTTGCAAATTCACTGAAAAAACCATAGGTTTCAGGCCTTATATAGTTAGGAATTAGCATTTAAAAACCTTGCAAATTCACTGAAAAAAACATAGGTTTCAGGCCATATATAGTTAGGAATTAGGCACAGGAAAGCAGAAAAACAAACGTGTAGAACACAAAAAGTGGGCAGAGTAGAAACACCCTGACCCCAAAGGGCTGCTCAGGTGGTCCCACTAGGATATTAATATATTTAAACGTTATCCGCTAATAGAATTAGCATTTAAAAAACCTTTGAAATTCACTGAAAAAAACATAGGTTTCAGGCCATATATAGTTAGGAATTAGAATTTAAAAAACCCTGCAAATTCACTGAAAAAACCATAGGTTTCAGGTCATATATAGTTAGGTATTAGCATTTAAAAAACGTTGGAAATTCACTGAAAAAACCATAGGTTTCAGGTCATATATAGTTAGGTATTAGCATTTAAAAAACCATTGAAATTCACTCAAAAAACTATAAGTTTTAGTGGTGTTATAGTTAGCTGGACATTTTACTCATACAAAACCATTGAAATTGCTCATATATAGTTAGTTGGACTAACTATATTTCGCGCACCCGCAATCCACTGCTGATGATGTCACATATTACATCATTCATGACATGGTCAGTGACATCACTGATGATATCACTGATGACATCTCAAATGACATCACTGATGACATCATCCAGTGACTGTGTGTTTCTGTAAAGTTTAAATATGTTTTACATATTGAAGAATGAGTAGATGTATAAGTGTCTGGATGAAGCATATACATGAATCGAGGGATCGATAAACTCCGGTGACCGCCTGGATTCACACAGCACCCGTGGGGAGATATTGGTATTTTACCGAATTGGGAATCCAGTCCGCATTGACTGCCCCTGCCCATTGGACTTCCTGTGTGACATTGCGGGCTGTAGCAGTTATGAGGGGATGAAGGAAAACGGCCGTGGTTTGTCCGGCTCTTTGGCTGCGCGCCTGCCACCACCCACCTGTATCCAGCGCTGACCTACTGTCTACTCACTCCCCTATGCCATCCACCCGGGGGGAGCCGCCACAGTGCTTCCTGGGACTTGTGGTTTGGATGTGACGACTTCATTAAGGGGAGGAGACCCAGGCGCTGGGATGTACTTTACACAGGTGGGATTGATATTTGTGGGAAGACAAGCCACAGTGATTGGGCGCTGAGGAAGGCCAACCAGGCCGAAATGCATTCGCCGCCTCTGTGAATCGGCACGCCGCCTATGTAAACCGGCCAATAAACGAGCTGTTTTACCAGAACTCCCCTTGGCCTCTGAGTTCTTCTTTTGGTGGGGAACTGTTCAGTCATGTAATCTCTTCTTTTGGTGGGGAACTGTTCAGTCATGTAATCTGCGCCAGCCTGCGACGCAGTACGGATGGCCCTGCTACCTAAAGAGTCCCGGAGTAAGACTGGCACCATGCTGCTTGCAGCATATACATGAATCGAGGGATCGATAAACTCCGGTGACCGCCTGGATTCACACAGCACCCGTGGGGAGATATTGGTATTTTACCGAATTGGGAATCCAGTCCGCATTGACTGCCCCTGCCCATTGGACTTCCTGTGTGACATTGCGGGCTGTAGCAGTTATGAGGGGATGAAGGAAAACGGCAGTGGTTTGTCCGGCTCTTTGGCTGCGCGCCTGCCACCACCCACCTGTATCCAGCGCTGACCTACTGTCTACTCACTCCCCTATGCCATCCACCCGGGGGGAGCCGCCACAGTGCTTCCTGGGACTTGTGGTTTGGATGTGACGACTTCATTAAGGGGAGGAGACCCAGGCGCTGGGATGTACTTTACACAGGTGGGATTGATATTTGTGGGAAGACAAGCCACAGTGATTGGGCGCTGAGGAAGGCCAACCAGGCCGAAATGCATTCGCCGCCTCTGTGAATCGGCACGCCGCCTATGTAAACCGGCCAATAAACGAGCTGTTTTACCAGAACTCCCCTTGGCCTCTGAGTTCTTCTTTTGGTGGGGAACTGTTCAGTCATGTAATCTGCGCCAGCCTGCGACGCAGTACGGATGGCCCTGCTACCTAAAGAGTCCCGGAGTAAGACTGGCACCATGCTGCTTGCAGCATATACATGAATCGAGGGATCGATAAACTCCGGTGACCGCCTGGATTCACACAGCACCCGTGGGGAGATATTGGTATTTTACCGAATTGGGAATCCAGTCCGCATTGACTGCCCCTGCCCATTGGACTTCCTGTGTGACATTGCGGGCTGTAGCAGTTATGAGGGGATGAAGGAAAATGGCCGTGGTTTGTCCGGCTCTTTGGCTGCGCGCCTGCCACCACCCACCTGTATCCAGCGCTGACCTACTGTCTACTCACTCCCCTATGCCATCCACCCGGGGGGAGCCGCCACAGTGCTTCCTGGGACTTGTGGTTTGGATGTGACGACTTCATTAAGGGGAGGAGACCCAGGCGCTGGGATGTACTTTACACAGGTGGGATTGATATTTGTGGGAAGACAAGCCACAGTGATTGGGCGCTGAGGAAGGCCAACCAGGCCGAAATGCATTCGCCGCCTCTGTGAATCGGCACGCCGCCTATGTAAACCGGCCAATAAACGAGCTGTTTTACCAGAACTCCCCTTGGCCTCTGAGTTCTTCTTTTGGTGGGGAACTGTTCAGTCATGTAATCTGCGCCAGCCTGCGACGCAGTACGGATGGCCCTGCTACCTAAAGAGTCCCGGAGTAAGACTGGCACCATGCTGCTTGCAGCATATACATGAATCGAGGGATCGATAAACTTCGGTGACCGCCTGGATTCACACAGCACCCGTGGGGAGATATTGGTATTTTACCGAATTGGGAATCCAGTCCGCATTGACTGCCCCTGCCCATTGGACTTCCTGTGTGACATTGCGGGCTGTAGCAGTTATGAGGGGATGAAGGAAAACGGCCGTGGTTTGTCCGGCTCTTTGGCTGCGCGCCTGCCACCACCCACCTGTATCCAGCGCTGACCTACTGTCTACTCACTCCCCTATGCCATCCACCCGGGGGGAGCCGCCACAGTGCTTCCTGGGACTTGTGGTTTGGATGTGACGACTTCATTAAGGGGAGGAGACCCAGGCGCTGGGATGTACTTTACACAGGTGGGATTGATATTTGTGGGAAGACAAGCCACAGTGATTGGGCGCTGAGGAAGGCCAACCAGGCCGAAATGCATTCGCCGCCTCTGTGAATCGGCACGCCGCCTATGTAAACCGGCCAATAAACAAGCTGTTTTACCAGAACTCCCCTTGGCCTCTGAGTTCTTCTTTTGGTGGGGAACTGTTCAGTCATATATATATATATATATATATATATATATATATATATATATATATATATATATATATATATATATATATATATATTTTACCTACTGGCGGTCGCCAGTAGGTAGTTATAGTTAGGATTGGCTACCATAGGAAATCCGCAACATTCTATTGGGAATAACTCTGGCGCCGCTTGAGGAATTTGTGTGTAATGTTCCAAAATTTTGGCCAGCTCCGCTGCGCTCCTTCCCAGAAAGTTTCGGGGGGATTAGTGAAGTGGGGGCTGAGAAAAAAGGGGGGTCCCAAAACGTGTTTCCCCATGTTAATTTCCATAGGACGGTCTGACAAGTCTACAGCCCGAACCGCTGAACGGAATTACGCCAAACTTGGCAAAATTGTAGGGACTGGTACGCAGATGTGCCTTTGCTATATTTGGTGAAAATTGCTCCAGTGCTTTTTTTGAAAATTAACTTCAAAAACACATATATATCTATAGGCGCGCTCCGAGCGCTCACTGGTGCGCGTACCGGGGAGCGCACCCGGCGTGCTACGGGAGTGCGCGAGCGGAAAGCTGATTGGCTCTCGGATGTCTGTCAACATTCTCAACAGTCCGGAGAGTCCGCCATCTTGTGTCTCGGTAGAATCGAGACACAAGAGGTGAAAAAGTAAGGGGGAAATAATTAAAAGGGAGCAGAGTAGACACCCCCTGACCCCCTAGGTTTTCTGAGGGGGGCCTAGAAGGACCCTGAAGGGCAAAAAAACTATTTTTTTTCTACAATTGTCGCGGGGTAAGCACTGGGTGCGCTCCCCGGTGCGCGCTCCGGTACGCGCACCCTGAGCGCACCACAGGGAAAAACAGTGTAAAAAATTATATTAAAAAAATAATTTAGAGTGCTTAGAGGTAGGGTAGCTCTGAAAAGAGCTGTTGTGGTATGTGGGTGTTTTTTGTACCTACAAGTAGGTACCAATGCAGAGTCTTATATTCAAGAGGAAAACTCTATTCCCCTCATCTGTAAAATGCACACCATCTCTCCTATAGATGTCTTGCATGTTGTAACACAAGTTGTTGTGGTAAATGGAACCCATACCATAGTCTCTGAGGAAAGCAGAAACAGATTTATTCACATGTTTCCTTGCTTTCTCAATCTGTGGACAAAATTGGTTGGACCAGTTCCATTTTTGCCTTTGGCATATATTAGAAAATACCAAGGCAGTTTTTGGAAAAAGTGACATCAATTGCCCAAAGATGTCCTTTAAAAGCATTTCCAGACCTACCCCAGTCAAAGTGCCCAGGTCATTGCCACCACAGTGCACAATTATAAGGTCAGGGTGTGGTAAATGCATAAAGGATTTTACCAATGGTATCAATTGGTGACTCCTCAATCCTCTCTGTCCAATCCATACAATGTCCACATTTGGTAAATCAAGGTTGTAAATACCTCTGTTAGCTGCGTATTTTTCACTCCAGTGGACAAAGTCATGACCCACAAACCAGACTTTTGGCATCTTGAAGGTAGATGTGCTTGTATTCAGATGAGTTGTGGAAATGAAATGGCAGTTTGAAAGTAGGTGTTATGTAAAAATGTGGTTGAGATTCAGTGCACTTGAAAAACAAAAAATGATTGGTGCTTTCTTAACATTCTGCACTGAAAACTAGGGTGCATGCTTTTGTTTTTTGAAAGAAGTCATTTCAGTGGTTGAGGAAAAGTCATTTCAAGAAACATTGCACATGATTAGCTGGTACATTGAGTGGTCAAACACCCTTGCTGCTTTTTTTTGCAACATAGTATGATGAACTTCTGAACTGTGTGCTGGGTGAGGAGGGAGTTACCATGGTAACAGGGGAATGAGCACTGGGGGATGGGTGAATGTTATGTGACTTTCAAAGTGTTCAAAAGTACAACCAATTAAAATGTGCAGTTTCTTACTCCACTTCATTAACTCCTTCTCTTACTCCTTCTGTCCTCTTACTTCTACACTCCCCTTCCCTCATTCTGTCTCTGTTAGCCTCATTCTCTCTGTCCCCTTAGTCTCACACTCCTTTTCTATCACGCTCACTCCCTATAACTCAGCCATACTCCTACACTCACCTTCTTTCAGACCTTTTCCTTTACTTTTCTTCCTCTGTCTTCTCATCCTTCGCTCCTTCACTGTTTTCTGTTCCCTTACTCCCCTTACTCCTTTTCAGTAACTCCTTCTCTCAATCCCTCTGTCCTCTAACTTACTCACTCCCCTTCTCTCACTCTCTCTCTGTTACCCCCATTATCTCCGTCCTCTTAGTCTCTCACTCCTCTTCTATCACACTCACTCCCTATAACTGAGCCATACTCCCGCACTCACCTTCTTTCAGACCTTCTGCTTTATTTTCTTTCCTCTCTCTTCCCTTCCTTCACTCCTTCACTTTTTTCCCTTCCCTTACTCTCCTTACTCCACTTCACTAATTCCTTCTCTTACTCCGTCTGTTTGTCTTACTTCTACACTCCCCTTCCCTCATTCTCTCTTTGTTAGCCTTATTCTCTCCGTCCCTTTAGTCTCTCACTCCTCTTCTGTCACGCTCACTCCCTATAACTGAGCCATACTCCCACACTCACCTTCTTTCAGACCTTAACCTTTACTTTCCTTCCTGTCTCTTTCCTTCTTTTGCTCCTTCACTCTTTTCTCTTCCCTTAATCTCCTTACTCCACTTCACTAACTCCTTCTCTTACTCCCTCTGTCTTCTTTGTTCTACACTCTCCTTCCCTCTTTCTCTCTGTGTTAGCCTCATTCTCTCTGACCCCTTAGTCTGTCTCTCCTCTTCTATCACGCTCACTCCCTATAACACAGCCAGACTCCCTCACTTATGTTTCTTTCTTCCCTCACTCAGGGCCACATTTATGAGAAACGACGCATCGCTGCGTGACAGCAGCGATGCGTCACTTCTCAGTGCGCTCTCTTTAAGACATTACTGATGCGTCATTTTTAATTTATGACGCATCATGTCGCAAGGAGTTACAGATATGTCAGTATTTCTGACGTACCTGTAAGCGCAAAAGTGACGCATTACTGGAGTGTGTCACAAAAGTGACGCAACTCCAGCAATGTATCCTTTCACATGGCGCAAGCCCCATGTGAAAGGGCCTGCATCAGTCTTACGCCTGCTGTGAGGCAGGCGCAAGATTTTGTCGTAACGGCGTCCTAAAAGAGACGCAGTGAAATCTCATAGATTTCACTGCGTCACTTCTACGACCCTTCCTTGCGTCAATATTCCCCCTTTGCATACATTATACCTGGCGCAGGTATAATATGGCGCAGGGGTTTACAAAGTGACACATCTACCTAGATGCGTCACTTTGTAAATATGACTCAACAAGGCCCTTTTTTTACACCACTGGTGCGTCACAAAAAGTGACGCACCGGCGGCCTAAAAGTGACGCATGGCCTCATAAATGAGGCCCTCAGTCTTCTACTCTCACTTTTTCTTTCACTTTCTCTGTCTCTTTACTCCCTTACTCACCTTGTCTCACACTCACTTGCCTTTATCCACCCTCTATCACCCCTCTTTCCTCAACCTCACTGCTCTTTTCTTACCCTTCCACATCCCTGTTCCTTTACTACATTTTCTTCACTTATCCTCATTCCCCATGTTCACTCTCCTTCTCCTCATTTACCTCCCACACTCACATTCTTTCAGTCCCCCTACTTCACTTCCCTTCCCCTCTCGTCCCTTTCTTTGCTTTCTCACTCATTTTCCTCTCCTCTTTCACTGCACTCCACTTCAGTTACTCTTTTTGATTTTTTTAAGAATACAGCTCTTTTTTGAGAATTGGAGGTAGTTCTAAAAAGAACTTTTTTTCTTCTTTTTTCTTTTTTTCAACAAAAACAAAAACAGGGAATGGCAAACTGCTCAACAGGAGCATAAAAAAAAAAATTAGGGCTGCGGACGGCAGCAGTGGTTCTCTAGTGCTCGAGCAATGATCAAAATACTTTGTTCCCCGTAACAAATTAGGGCATCACAATGTTTGCATTTGATGGATGCCTCATTAAAAATAGGTTGAATATTGGGGATCAGCTGCTCTGGTCACCCCCTCACCGATGTAGTTGCTCCTCCAGTTGAAGTAGAGGCACCATCCCTTGGAGCCTCTCGTGCCAGAGCCCTGACACTCTCCCGGGCATAGTTCTGTGGGTGCCTCCTCTGGACGTGCTGAATCATGGAGGACAGTGTGACAAATTCGGCACTCCACCTTTGGAGCATTTACTTTTTTTTATCATCTGGAATGGAAAAAACTTCCATATGAAGTGTTCTTTAACCCTGGGCTGAGGTGCCTCTTCTTCTATGAACCCATCTGAGTCCTCACTGCTACTGGAGGGTCTAGCAGCAGCCATGATAATCCAAAAAAGATTAAGCAGGATAAAGACAGGTCTTGCAGTCACAAAAGTGAAAGAAGAAGTGAAGGAAATGGGTGGGCATTTCATTCTTTGGAAAAAAAATGTTAGGAACCAATGAAAAGTGTTATTTTAAGGTCACATGACTTGACACGCTTACGCTGCGCGCACCCGAGCGCTTCCGGGGGCACTTACGCGGCGCGAACGTAGGTGCTACCGGGGACGTTTTGGTAGCTTTACGGAAATGCAAAATTATTTTCATTCGGAAAATCAAAAATACTGCTTTAATAAGTATGGTACTGAATGTCTTGCATTAATATTTAGTTTTCATACACATTTTTTTTTTTACGAACGCAGAATTAGCGCTCTCGCTACACTCTCGGGAGAGCTTACCGGTGCGCGCACCCTGAGAGCTCCAAAACAAAATGATACGGGTAAGCTTACCGGTGCGCGCACCCTGAGCGCACCAGGAAAACATTTAAAAAAATATATATATACATTGAACAAATAATTTTTAAAAAAAATAAATAATTAATTGTTATAAAAACAGCTAATTAAAAAAAAAACGTAGGTTACAAAGTCGATATACAAAGGAATTAGCTTTTAAAAAAACTATGAAATTCACTGAAAAAACCATAGGTTTCACAAACGTTATGGTTAGGAATTAGCATTTAAAAAACCTTTGAAATTCACTGAAAAATCCATAGGTTTCACACCAGTTATAGTTAGCTGGACATTTTACTCATACAAAACCATTGAAATTCCCACGTTATAGTTAGTTGGACTCACTATAACTCGCGAGCCCGCAATCCACTGCTGATGATGTCACATATTACATCATTCATGACATAGTCAGTGACATCACTGATGACATCACTGATGACATCTCAAATGACATCACTGATGACATCACTGATGACATCTCAAATGACATCACTGATGACATCATCCATGTGATAATACGATGCACCTCCTTACACTCTAATCTAACCATTGATACACCCAGTGTTAAATACAAACTACCATTCCTGAAATTATTGACACACCAATACCAGTAACTACATACGCACTCACTGATTTCTAGGTCTACACACACATCCACTCATTCACCCATACAATCCCTCATACATACAGTCACTCATCAATAGAACACTATCATATCCACTGATACATCTATACCGACACTCACACGCTGACACTCATCCACAGAGTTACTCACACACCTAGTCAGTTATGCAAAGAATCAATCACACTCATATTTTCTTAACTACACAGTTTTACTCACTAAACCTTACTTAATCAAACATATACTAACACATACTTACTCTCTTTTACAATCACTGATACAAGTACACATTGATCCATACAGTCACTTACGCAATCACAGGCTCTCATGTATAGTCAATTATATATGCCAACTCTCACATGCAATGTGTTTTACATATGCACTTACTTGAACATGGAGCACTGAGATAGCCATTCACTCACCAACACACCCATGCACACAGTGAACCACCCATACAGCTCTTTCCACATGCACTCTTGAACCCATATACCAAGTGAATCAACTGCTCACACATATATGCACAGAGTCACACACCTCCCAGCCACCCACACACACACTCACCCTCACATACAAATATTAGGGCAACCATCAATAACCCATATAACCACTCATATAGCTACTGATCAACACATGCAGCAGCTTACACAACAACAGACATACTGATGCGACATTCAGACAGTTTAGTTACTAACCAATGCATTCAGTAAGACACATTTAATCACTCACTCATACAGTCAGTCACGCACCTACTACATCCTTCATCCAGACACTCATACATACACTCATTCTTCAATATATAAAACATATTTTAACTTTTCAGAAACACACATTCACTGGATGATGTCATCAGTGATGTCATCAGTGATTTCATTTGAGATGTCATCAGTGATGTCACTGACCATGTCATGAATGATGTAATATGTGACATCATCAGCAGTGCATTGCGGGAGCGCGAGTTATAGTGAGTCCAACTAACTATAACGTGGGAATTTCAATGGTTTTGTATGAGTAAAATGTCCAGCTAACTATAACTGGTGTGAAACCTATGGTTTTTTCAGTGAATTTCAAAGGTTTTTTAAAAGTTAATTCCTAACTATAACAAGTGTTAAACCTATGGTTTTTTCAGTGAATTTCAAAGGCTTTTTAAATGCTAATTCCTAACTATAACGTTTGTGAACCTATGGTTTTTTCAGTGAATATATATATATATATATACATATATATATATATATATATATATGTATATATATATATATATATATATATATATATATATATATATATATATATATATATATATATATATACATATACATATATATATATATATATATATTACCTACTGGCGGACGCCAGTAGGCAGTTATAGTTAGGACCGAGTTTCCATAGGAAATCTGCAACATTCTATATGGAATAACTTTGGCGCTGGTGGACGAATCTTTGCAAAATTCTCCAAGAAGATGGCCTGCTGCGCTCCGCTCCTACCCTGGGAGTTTGGGGTTGATTTGTCAAACGGGGGCCGAGAAAAAAGGGGGGTCCCAAAACATGTTTTCCCAATGCAATTTTTCATAGGACCTTTAGCCAGGGCTACAGCCCGAACGGCTGAACGGAATTAAACTAAATTTTGCAAAAAGGTAGAGTTCGGTTCGCAGATTACCCTTTTTGTTAAATGGTGTAAATCTGTTCAGTAGTTCATGAGAAAATCAAAAGTAAAATCATAGATATATCTAGAGGTGCTTACCGTACGCGTACGGTAAGAATACGGTCAAGCACACCATTACGAGCACGAGCTGCATGCTCATTGGCTGTCAACTGTCTGTCAGCACTCCAAAACAGGAAGTGTTGGCAGAACCGAGGCACAAGAAAGCAGTGAAACAAGTGCACAAAACACGCAAAGGGGGCAGGGTAGAAACACCCGTTGCAGAGAGGTGTAAAAAGGGGCATGGCCTCATTACACCTCTCTGCAAAGCAGCCCCCTAGCGCATACTGGAGGTTCCTGGTGGGCTAGTTGGCCCCCAGGGACCCCCAGTATGCAAGAGGAATTAGTTCCCCCTCTGCAAAAGCGCCAGGGGGCTGCGTTGCAGAGAGGTGTAATGAGGCCACGCCCCTTTTTACACCTCTCTGCAGTGTAGCCCCCTGGCGCATACTGGAGGTTCCTGGTGGGCTAGTTGGCCCCCAGGGACCCCCAGTATGCAAGGGGACTTAATCCCCCAACTTAGAACACGCTACAGGGCGCGTTTGCACAGTGGTGAAGGTAGGGGGTGGGGTTTGAGGTGATGTGAGTGCAAACATGCCCTGTGGCGCGTTTTAAGTTGGGGAGTGAATTCCCCAACCTAAAACGCGCCACAGGGCGTGTTTGCACACATGTTACTTCAGGCCCGCCCCCTTCCTTCACAATTGTGCAAAATATTCCTGTAAAATCAGCCGAACTACGAATTCCGATTTACTCACCTGTTATCAGGAGAGACCTCAGTGCTGCATCTTTCAGCTCTCTACTATTCCTGAAAAGTAAATTTAACTGTACTTACCAGTAACTTGAATTTCCTTCAATAGGATATCATTGCCTGCTATATAAAATAAAGTCAGTTATACAATCAATTTTACAAAAAAAACATCCATTTAGACACTTATTTACCCATTTACTCTTCCATCGACCTTTAGATATACATATATAAAAAATATTTATTTTTCAGAAAGACACACATTCACTCGATGATGTCATCAGAGATGTCATTTGAGATGTCATGAGTGATGTCACTGACCGTGTCATGAGTGATGTAATATGTGACGTCATCAGCAGTGCATTGCGGGCGTGCGAGTTATAGTTAGCCGAACTAACTATAACGGGGGAATTTCAATGGTTTTGTATGAATGAAATGTCCAGCTAACTATAACATGTGTGAAACCTATGGTTTTTTTCTGTGAATTTCTAAGGATTTTTAAATGCTAATTCCTAACTATAACATGGCTGAAACCTATGGTTTTTTCAGTGAATATATATACATATATATATATATATATATATATATATATATATATATATATATATTCACTGAAAAAACCATAGGTTATAGACCATATATAGTTAGGAATTAGCATTTACAAAACCTTGAAAATTCACTGAAAAAACCATAGGTTATAGACCATATATAGTTAGGAATTAGCATTTAGAAAACCTTATTTTACTCACACAAAACCATTGAAATTCCATATATAGTTAGTTGCACTAACTATATATCGCGCACCCGCAATCCACTGCTGATGATGTCACATATTACATCATTCATGACATGGTCAGTGACATCACTGATGACATCACTGATGACATCATCTAGTGTCTGTGTGTTTTTGTAAAGTTTAAATACGTTTTACATATTGAAGAATGACTGGATGGATGGAAGACTGAGTGTGTGTGTGGCTGGCTGGGAGGTGTGTGACGCTGTGCATATCAATGTGTACTTGTATCAGTGATTGTATAAGAGAGTAAGTATGTGTTAGTATATGTGTGAAAAGTATGGTGTTCTGTGTTTAACTATAGATGAGGAAATCGAAGTGTGATTGATTCTTCACAGGACTGACTAGGTGTATGAGTGCATATGATAGTGTTCTAATAATAACTGACTGTATGTATGAGTAATTGTATGGGTGAATGAGTGAATGTGTGTGTAGACGTACGAATCAGTGAGTGCGTATGTAGTAACTGGTATTGGTGTGTCATGATGTCATCAGTGATGTCATTTGAGATGTCATCAGTGATGTCATTTCAGATGTCATTAGTGATGTCATCAGTGATGTCACTGAAGTATGGTGTTCTGTGTTTAACTGTATAGATGAAGAAATGGAAGTGTGATTGATTCTTTACAGGACTGACTTGGTGTGTGAGTAACTCCATGGATGAGTGGCAGTGTGTGACTGTCTGCATAGGTGTATGAGTGCATATGATAGTGTTGTAATAATGAGTGACTGTATGTATGAGTGATTGTATGAGTGAATGAGTGAATGTGTGTGTAGACGTAGGAATCAGTGAGTGCGTATGTAGTAACTGGTATTGGTGTGTCATGATGTCATCAGTGATGTCATTTGAGATGTCATCAGTGATGTCATCAGTGATGTCATTTGAGATGTCATCAGTGATGTCATCAGTGATGTCACTGACCATGTCATGAATGATGTAATATGTGACATCATCAGCAGTGGATTGCGGGTGCGCGATATATAGTTAGTGCAACTAACTATATATGGAATTTCAATGGTTTTGTGTGAGTAAAATAAGGTTTTCTAAATGCTAATTCCTAACTATATATGGTCTATAACCTATGGTTTTTTCAGTGAATTTTCAAGGTTTTGTAAATGCTAATTCCTAACTATATATGGTCTATAACCTATGGTTTTTTCAGTGAATTTCATTGGTTTTTTAACAGCTAATATCTGTAGCTGTAAAATGTATTCTTCTTTAAATCCAAAAATATATTTTATATGTTTATTAATAATTTTTTTTTAAAATATTTTTTTTCTTCGTTCCCGCTTCGCGAATCGGGAAGCTTCCCGTTAGCTGACCTTGATGCCGCGAAATAGACCGCGAGCCGGTAAACGTTTCTTTACCGCAACTGCCGCGTTAGAAAACAACATCGTGACGCCTCCCGTCCGCATGACGTTTCGCGTTGTCGCGTGATACGTCATATGACGTGCTACGTTAGCGAACTGGTACGCTTACCGAGTCGCAAAGCACAGGTTTCTGGAAGCAAACCGGGAGGCCCTGCAAAGCGCTTAACGTAAACACAGCAGGTCATGTGACTTGGTAATAACACTTTTCATTGGTTCATTTCACTTTTGGTTTCCTAATAATGTAAGACTAGGTCATATAATCTAAAATGAACACTTTTCATTGGTTGAGAACTATTGTTTTTCCCAAATGATGAAAATCCCTCCTTCTTTCCTCACTCTGACTTTCATCATTGTGAGAGAAAGACCCTTTGTTACCAGTGAGCAATGGCTTCTTTAGTAGCTTCAGCTGGTGCTTCCCCACCACCTCCACCACATCCAAGGAAGAGTGGACCACCTGCTCAAGTTATAATTCAGGAAGAAGAGGAACAGGACGACGAGCACGAAGAGAGGCACTTTTTGCCTGAGGAGCCCAGGACGTCTCACCGGAAAGAAAACTTCATTTGGCAATTTTTTTAAATTCCCAAAGGTCAGAAAAAAGTAAATGCAAGATACGTAACTTGCCTTATATGTCAAGATAGACTGTCCAGAGGGACCGACAAAAAATACAGTTTCGGAAACTACACAATGCATCGCCATATGACTAGGTGGCATCCTAACAACTACAGTGCTGCACAGTTTCGTAACGACCTAGATAATCTCTCTATTATGGCCAGAAGATCTGTTGTACCGGAAGTAACGGGACCAGAGGGCAGGGAGATGGTGCCAAATATTCAAACGAGATTTCATGAAGTAAAACACGTCTGCGTACATTGCAATGGATTCATTTGCTACGGAGAAAGAAGCATCACTCTGATCAACAGAGCTATTGACTATCATATGCAAGTTTGTACGAAACGCCCCAAATAATAAATACTTTTTTTTTGTTTTGTTGCTCCTGTTGAGCCCTTTACAATGAATCGTTTTCATTGCCCCCTGCAAGAAAAACCCCAAAAAATATAAAACTGTTCAGAAAAATTCAAAAAAAGTAAAAAAATGTTCAGAAAAATAATGAAAAAAATATAAAACAACAAAAACAATAAAAAAAAAAGTTCTTTTCAGAACTACCTCCCCGTTATTAAAAAATTGGTACAATATTTGGAACTGTGCCAACCTCTATTTCTCGTAGTTCGCTTCCCAGTTCGCTCGCCGGTACGCGAACCGGAAGTGAACCCAAAAAATTTTTTAAAAAAAAGAACAGTAAGTATAAGGGAAGGAAACAGACACTTATGTTAAAAGAAAGACAGCTATAGGGGAGTAAACTAGAGATACTATTACCCGTAATCCACTGCTGATGATGTCACATATTACATCATTCATGACATGCTCAGTGACATCATCAGCAGAGGATTGCGGGTTTTTTGGCAACGTGCCTTATCCACGGTTTAATAACGCTGCCTTTTGCTTTATATAAGTTTTCAAATTGTATGAAATATATACCAATAGGTCGTTATGAACCTTTAGGTAGTGCTTTTCTTCATGAGGTCTGGTCGCTTCCATACACATACAGATGTTTCAAAGATGATCAAGAAGTTTATCTGAATGGAGAGGAATGCACTGAGACGCCAGATCATTCACTAATGTGTAGGCACATACAGTTACACGGTTCATGCAACAAACACCGACCAAATATGGCTTGCGTGTTGCAAGGCACGCCAGTTCCTGCTATCATCCCCACGTTCAAGTTGTTGGAAAATGGTAGTTATTTGATGCTCAATAATGAAGATTGTTCTGGGTTAATTAAAAGTATTCCTTTTATCGTAACAGTAAGTGAACGGGTTATTTGCTGCAGAAATGTTCTATTTCCTCCCACACATGAACATAGGGAGTTTTCAATCTGGCCACAAATACCAACCTTGGGAGCAGATTTCAACGGCATGGCAAGAATAAGAGCTCTTTTGTCTCAGAGAGAGGTGGCCTTGAGTTCGGCCCGTGAAACTTTCGTGCTTCACATAGCGAACACCCGTACAGAGGTGCAGACCCTTTTCAATACAGATTCGCCTTTCCATTTCAGCAAGATGGTTCGGACTATCTTTAATGCGTCCTCCACAAAGGGCCTGGCGCACTTTTTTAAAGTTGTTACCAGTGGTCTCGTGACTTCATTTGAGAAAATCTTTGGAGTCATCCCTGCTTTCTTTCATTTTATTTTTTTCCACTGTGCTTCGTGGATTCCCATTTTTACTTGCATTACCAGCGGACGCTCTTGTGCTTTTTTACATTTTTAAATATGCAGCTGCTGACACTGTTCCGCAATCGCATGCTAGAATATTATGGCACAATGCCGTTGGCGATATTAAGCACGGCATATGGATTATCTTTTCGATTCTCCTACTTCACCTGTGTCCAGCCTGTATTTCACTGCCTGACCTGTGATTTCGATTGGGCCATTGATTTGTGTCTCTGCGGACCGGTTTCTCCTGACGTCGACTTTAATCAGCTGATGACTCCTATCATTACTCACGAGTTGGTTTGTCCTGGCGAAAGGATTATGGCTGTGGTATTGATGCATGGACTAATTGGTCCCTGGAATTTACTGGCGGCAACACAGTCTTTCTTGGAACAGAGCTTTCTTGAAAACCCACCGAGCTGTCCTCTGATGGTGATAGAGGATCCGGTGCTGGGAGAGCACGTATGTTCTTTTCCGCTTTTAAATTGGATGGCTGAACTCTTTTCGGATGAAGACGGTGACTTCCTATTGGAGGCTGTTGCAGCTTATTTTGCATACACAGTTATGTCATAGACCTTTTTCATGTTTGATATGCTGAGTACTAGCATTTCATTGACAATTCATTGACTTATTTGTCAAGTTTTTATTATTTAGCTTGCCTATTGGCTTAAGACTCGATAAAGTACTTGGCTGTTTTATTTTTCTTTAGCATTAAATTTTCCTAGTTTTTAATGTTTTACCTTGCGGACCGTCCACATATAAAGTTGCAATCTGCTCTCATGAGATGGCACTTCTATTATCTTATTCAGTTCGTTTCCGGATCATGGGGAGGTGTCATCTAGGTCCTGGATATCTTTACACCGTGTTAAGTTAGCATGGGCTCATTACCGGTTTAAACGCCATTTTTCCTTTTTTGCAACTTCTGCACACGACACTTAGTTGTTGCTTTAGCTTTCAACCTAGTAGTTCATCGTGGTTTACATGAGAATAATATGTTATTCCTCTACTATCTGCTTTGCTTGTTAAACTATATCTGTACAGCGAGTGCTGAAGTTTCAAGAACAACACGATACAGAATTGTTATGAGGTCTGATCTCCACGACTTCATACTCATAACATAAGTGCAGCTTCTGCCAATTCTGGGCATGAGGCGGGTTTTATATTGCTTTGCCGAACACACATACACAACAGTTGATGCGGTTCACATGAAGAGAGAGCTGGTGTATGCTGATGTGATTCCTTCAAATCTAAGACACTAAAGTATGGGCACGCCCTAAACCAACACAAACAGACCTTCTTAGCAAATAATATAATATGTGTATTAGGGAGGGTGAGATATAAGCAGCCGCGGGCCGTGGAGGGAGTTACGGTGGGGCAGGGAGGCGGGGAGGGGGAGGGGCCTCTCCACCCTGCCCCTCCCCCTCCCCGCCTCCCTGCCCCACCGTAACTCCCTCCACGGCCCGTGGCTGCTTATAAGTGTTGCTAACTCTTATTCATTTACAGCATGTTAACATACAGTCACCATTCGCTTTTTATGTACTAGTAACTATGCTGGTAATTTTGCTACTGATAATATGTGTACTTGTATTATCTAAGATACTACGCCTGAGAAGACGGCATTAGTAAATAAACATTTCAAATACACATGTGTTCTTCTTAACTCCATGTTCTGGTTTCTAAGAAATATATAACGACCGACTGTTCATGAGTTCCACGTATCCTGAGGTACTATAAGTTCATATTCTGGATTGTCTAAACATTGAGAGTTTGTTATATCCAATGTGACACTGTACCTAGCTTGCTAAGGGGTTTTTGATTACTAAGGTGAGTTTTGGGGCACCCTAATTCGCCGAGGTTCCAATCCTCTGTCCACAGTTCTGTGTGAGAACAGAAACCCTGCGACAGGGGCACCCCTGACCCTTGCTGGAGCTTCATCACACTTGCGATACAACTCCAGCAATGCGCCACCTTTACGGCACAGATACATCACGCATCTGTGCTGTTTTTGCCCCATGATGCGCCGCATTGTAAATGCAGCACACCATAGGTGACGGAACAGCGGCACAGAATGACTAACACATCCCTGGTGATGCGCCAGTCATCATAAATCTATCCCTATGCTTCTTATCTTGTTAGAGATGAACCGCCATATGTATCATCAAAGTTTTTTGCATTTCCTAAATAGCGAACTTTAAGGAATAAATAGCGATTCTTTACCATTCCTAGTTTGCGATGAGCTATTTGCTAATTACAAATTACCCATTCATTTCCTTCATTTCCATAGGGCGGTTGGACTCACTTTTAGCTCGAACGGCTGAATGGATTTCCACGAAACTTGGCAAAATTGTAGGGACTGGTAGCCCGATGTGCCTTTGCTATGTCTCAAGATATATGCTCCAGTGGTTTTTACGAAAATTAACTTTGAAAAATATATATAGGGCTACATTGGCCTATATATATGTTGGAGCCCAAATGTAGCCCAATGTAGCCCAATGAAGCCCAATGAAGCCCAATGTAGCCCAATGTAGCCCAAAGATGGCCGCCAGAGACAAAAAAAACAAATGTAGCCCAAATATCAGCCAGATGTAGCCCAATTATAGCCCAGTGACAGAATGACCAATCAGCTTCGCAAACCTCCGTTACGCGAAGCGGAGCGCTGTTACAGATATATATCTTTTTTTGAACGTTAATTTCTCAAAATCCACTGGAGCACATATATTGAGACCTAGCAAAGGCGCATCGGGCTACCAGTCCCTAATATTTTACCAAGTTTCGTGCAAATCCATTCAGCCGTTCGATTATTATTATTTATTTTTTTTTGCCCCGCGGGGCCCTTTTAAAACCTCCACATCAAACCTAGGGGGTCAGCGAGGATCTACTATGCCCCCTTATGGTCATTTGCCCCTTCGCTTTGGCCTCCTCTTGTCTCTCGATCCTACCGAGAGACAAGATGGCGGCCGCTACGGACTGTTTGGAATGTTGACAGACGCCGGAGAACCAATCAGCTTCGCTTCACAAAGCTCCGTTGCGCGAAAAGTCCGCGAACCGGAGCGCTGCCCGGTCCGCTGTTACAGATATATATCTTTTTTTAAACGTTAATTTCTCAAAATCCACTGTAGCACATATATTGAGACCTACAAAAGGCACATCGGGCTACCAGTCCCTACAATTTTGCCAAGTTTCGTGCAAATCCATTCAGCCGTTCGGGCTAAAAGTGAGGCCAACCGCCCTATGGAAAACTCAATGTTAAAAACATGTTTTGGGACCCCCCTTTTTTCTCGATCCCCCCTGGACGAACCCCCCCCCAATTTTCAGGGGCTGCTCAGAAACAAAATGTGCAATTTTCCTGAAAATTTCAGCCAATTCCGTCCACAAACGCCAAAGTTATTTGACATAGAATTTTCAAAAATCCCATAGAGAAAAAATCCTAACTATATATACCTACTGGCGACCACCAGTAGGTAATATATATATATATATATATACCTATATACACTCAATATGCATCTATGCGCTGTTCACTCACTGTCATGTGTTTCTTTCGCCCAGGGCTCACCCTGCCTATGAAGCAGCAAACCTTGATCAATGTGAAGCGAGGAGTCAAAAGAATCTAGAAAAGGCTTATATGTTAGGTGGTGTCGAGCTCACTCTAATTAATTTCACTCAGTCACAACAGAAAAAGACTACACTTCGTCATTCTTTGGACCTATTCAGAGAAGGCCAATTAGCAATACATTCAACTGCACATATATGCTTGAGAACTGATGACAAAAACATATGCATGATGACTGTAAGAAGCTTTAGTAATTGATATATGGTGTGAACCTGAGCGGGCATGCTTGCATAACTCTATTTTCTCTCCTGAGGCATTAGTAAACAGCTTTTAACAGTCTCCCCATATCAGCACTTCCTATCACTAATGCTTCTCCGATGTTGGGAAGGAGGCCTTGTCTTTGTGGCATGATCACTTGGTGACTCAATAAAAGTGCTATGTGTAGGAGATGGAGAATTGGGGCTGTGCTGGGTTAGGGAAGCGAGGGAGTGATAGCTGATGATTGGTCATGCCTGCTCCGCTAGGCCCAACTCCATCTTAAACAATTCCACTTTTCCACATATTTGGCCCAGGCATCTGTGACAGTACGGTTAGAGCTGATGCCATGCAGGAATCTCATACATGCTGGTGGAAGAGAGATGCAGTAATGAGATTCAGAGGTCCTTGCACACGTCTGTTAAGTCGCCTCCAGGATAGAGCTTTCATGAAAAAATGACTGCACCTTAATACATCCTTACCAAGTCATTGCTGACATACAGCAAAAAAACACAAAAGCCACCGTGCAGCACATCACCCGCCATTGTAGACAGGTAAGTGTGAAGTTTCTGAGCATCTAACGTAGGTGGGAATGGGAGAATTGGAGGGCTGTGTTTGCTTGCATGTGTGGAATAAAGTGAATACGTATGAGATTCAATGCGTGTAACAATCTGTGTGACAGTACATAGGAAAGAATTGCGATTCTCCTATTAACATGCCTAGAGATTCTAGATTTCATTAAAGACACGGAGGCTCACATTATGCAATGACTTTTAATTGCAGATCCAAGCCAGTCGCATCACAATACAAAGGTTCCAATAAGAACACTGAGATAAAGTAAGACACAAGACATAGCAACCATCTGCCTCTTTTAAATCAGGCGAAAAAAGATCCAGTAGATTCCAGAAGATTCGAAGTGAAAGACAAACGAGATTGAAGAAGACAACCAGTCGGCTTCCCGGTGATGAAACATCCAAAGTAGCTTAAGTAGAAGGATTACCTGAAAGAAAGGAGACAATGAAAATTGTATCCTAAATAAAAAGGTAGTCACAAATCCTGAAAAATGAATTGAACAACCATAAATAACATTTCAATGTAAATATAAAATACATTATATTCAAGTGACACCCAGAATATTAATATTAATATTATTATTATTGTATGATAAATATTCAATTGACATCCAGAACCAAACAGGGAAGGGGATGGGCGGGATAATGTGAGCCTCCGTGTCTTTAATGAAATCTAGATTCTCTAAGCATGTTAATAGGAGAATCGCAATTTCATTAGAAGAACGGAGGCTACATTATGCATGTTGGTATCTCTGTAAAACTACATTAGACATGTGTTCAGTAGGTTTACAATAATGTCTTGCAAAGGTACTAGCGTTAGACCAGTCAGCATCTTTAAGGATATCATCCAACTTACCTCCGGACCAAAGAGACTTACTTGCCATAGCACCTCTAAGAGAATGAGCTTGAAATTTGGATATATCAATACCACCTAAGGACATAGCAGACTTAACCCATCTGGCAATCGAGGTGGAGGAAATAGCCTTATGAGGTTTAACAAAGGAAATGAGAAGCTGATTCTCATTAAGCGGTCGAAGGTTAGACATTTTCACATCATAAGGTTTCATACATTCAACTACACAAAGTTTCGGACAAGGGTCGAAACGAGGATAGAAGATTGAATCAGACATGGTCTTGGTTCTTCTATAGAGCTCAAATTTAATACCAAATAAATTATATGACCTATTAGAGATCTCTAGAGCTTTAACATCAGAAACTCTACGACAGGAGATAAGGCAAAGAAGAGTTGCGAGTTTAATAGATAGAAATGTTCTGTTCAGAAACAAATTATCCGGCCAGGAAGTGAAGAGATCTAGTAACAAATTCACATCCCATAGTGTATCATATTTCGGCTTCGGGGGTCTTTTTAGACGAATGCTCTTCATAACTCTACAAACAATCACATTTTTACCGATCAATTTGCCGTTAACAAGAATATGACCCGCAGAGATCGCCGATCTATAAAAATTGATTGATCTATAAGTCAAACCTTTGTCAAAAAGTTCAGCCAGAAAATTCACTACATCAACGATAGGTGCCTGTATGGAATCCAAATCCCTCTCCATGCACCAACGAAACCAAGATTTCCTGATATTATTGTATCTGTAGTGAGTTACCGGCGCCCATGACTCTCTGAGGAGAGTAGAAGCTGATGACGAAAGTCCTGAGACTTCGTTGGATCTCCTGATACTCTCCAAGCAAGAAGGGTCATTAGGTGAGGATCTCCGTTTACGTCCATTAGGAGATCTTTCAGGGAAGGTATCAGAAAGGGAATTTCGAAAGCTAGTTCCAGAACAGTGGGGAACCATGCTTGTGACGGCCAGAAAGGAGTTATCAGAACTAGAGAGCATCGGTCCTGCCTGACTTTCTGCAAGACTCTCTGGATCATTGCGAATGGGGGAAAGGCATAAGCATTGATCCCTGACCAGGGTTGGAGAAATGCGTTCACTGCCTCTGCGCCGTGATCCGGCATCCAGCTGAAGTAACGCTCTAATTGAGATGTGAGACAGCTCGCAAATAGGTCTATTTCGAATGGACCCCAACAGGAATTTAATGAGTCGAAGACAGCAATGTTGAGTTTCCAATCGCTGTAGTCCGAAAGGAATCTGGAATTCCAATCGGCAGAAACGGTCGATTTCCCTGGGTAGTATTCCGCTCTGAGGACAATTTTGTGTTCTAAGCAGAACATCCAGAGTTTCCTTGCTAGGTTGGAAAGGTCGGCAGATTTCGTACCTCCCAACCGGTTGATGTAGGCCACAGCTGAGACATTGTCCATTTTCAGAACAACCGATCTCCCTTGTATTGAGTGCTTGAAACTCATAAGGGCGTATAGGCCAGCAGTAAATTCGAGGAAATTTATATGGTGAGATGACTCCTCCTGAGACCAAACGCCACCCGTATACCGGTCTAGGAAACATGCAGCCCAACCATGAAGGGAAGCGTCCAATTCCAACACAAAATCCGGTTCCGAACTGAAAATTGCTTTCCCATTCGAAGCCTCCAGGTTTTCCAACCACCAGTTCAGTTCTGCATTGGGCTCCAAATCTAGGGAGATTCGATCTTCGTACCAAAGACCGGACCTCAACGCCCTTCCATTTATCCTTTGCAAGCCCGGTAATTCAGAGGGCCTGGAAAGATCGCCTGGATGGAAGAAGATAAGAGACCTAGAAGTCTTGCCAGTTCCCTTAAAGGGAATCTTCTTGTCTCAATAGATGTCGAATCTCTTTTTTGATTTTCGAAATTTTTGGAGGAGGCAAGAGAAGAAGACACCTGGAAGTGTCCAGAGTGAAACCCGGAAACTCTAGGGATTTGGAGGGGGTTAGAATGGACTTCTCTTTGTTGACAATGAAACCTAGGCTTTCTAGTAAATTCATGACTGTTTCCAGGTCTTGGAGAATTTGATGGAGGTCCTGACACATTATCAAGATGTCGTTGAGGTAAATAATAAGACGGACGCCTCGTTCCCTCAGGAAGGAGGCTACTGCTCTCATTACCTTGGTAAAACACCAAGGGGCGGAGGAAAGCCGAAAGGGAAGAGCTTGGAACTGATAAAGATGTTTTTTCCATTGAAATTGTAGGAATGGTTGGTGCATGACCGCCATGGGAATAGTGAAATAGGCGTCCTTCAAATCTAGTTTGACTAACCAATCTTCTTTTTGTAGAAGATCTCTCAGGAGATGTATACCTTCCATTTTGAAATGCCTGTAAACAAGAAATTTGTTTAGGCCTTTCAGATTTATGACCGGTCTCCAGCCTTTTCCTTTTTTCTCTACGAGGAATAACGTGCTTACGAAAGTTGGGAATCTAAAGGAACTTCTATTATCGCACCTTTCTGGAGCATAGAGGAGATCTCTTCCTCCACTATTTTCTCTTTTTCTAATGAAACAGGAATCTCCCTTGGTAAGGAGGTTTGAAACGGAGTTTGAACGAAATCTATCATAAAGCCACTTACTGTGGACAGAACCCAAGGATCTTGCGTTATTTTTTCCCATTCCTTCGAAAAAAGCCTGAGTCTGCCTCCCACCTTTGGAGGGATAGAAGGAGAAAGTAAAAGAGCAGGACTTACTTGGAGGATTTGACGAGAATGAAGCTCTTGATCTTGCCCCTCTTGGTCGATTTCCTCTTCCACGATTGAAGGAGTTGTTATAATTATATTGCTGAAAGCCTCTTCCGAAGGGGCGTGATCTCTGATAGGGCCTCTGGTTAAACCGGCCGGAAGAGAGGCCCCGCCTTCCGGCCCTTCCAAAAACATTATTGCTGAATACACTCTTGATATTCTTCTGGGCTTTATCAAGGACTGTAAAAGTTGAGACGTACTTTCACAACGATTTTATAAGCTCTTCACCAAAGAGCAGGCCTTTCGGATTTGAAGATGGCTCCTTCTCAGCCATATCGGAGAGTTTTGGGTCAAGTTTATAAAGGATAAGCCTGCGCCTTTCTGTGTTCATGCTGGTATTAGCATTGCCTAGGAGAATGAGGGCTCTTTGGCTCCATCCCCTTATTAAATCTATATTAGGATGGGTACCTTTAAGGTAACACTCTTCAGCGGAGTCAAGAATTCTGCTAAGTGGTCCAACCACATCCAGTAGGCGATCTTGGCACCCTTTAAAAGCTTTTTCTATGCCTTTTCCAGGATCGTGTCCAAGTCTAAAAAGATAATTAATTTCGGGTCCATATTAGGAGCATAAAATGCTTTTTCATCGATTGAGGGTCTTGAACACTCAGCCCTTAAAATATTCCTTGTCTCTCTTTCAAGAGGGAGGCCAAGCCATTTTTTAATAAATTTTGAGACATGCTCCTGTGGAGACCATTGTGAGAAACGGGGATGTTTTAGATTCAGAGGGGAGAACATCTCCTCTCCCAGGGGGTTTAGAATATTGTCCTTCGATGTAGAAGGGGGTTCATCTTCCTCATCAAAAATTCCTACATCTCCATCATCTAAATCCAGGACGTATTCGTCTGCATCCATATCATCATCATCATCATCCGAGCCCTCTGGAAAGTCTTGAGCACTTTGAGATAGTGAGCCGCTAAGGGCATCCAAGGTATTTGGGCCGCGAAGGGCACCCGATTGTTGTGTGTCACAAGAGACATCTCTATTAGTTGAGGTGCGAAGACCTTCCAAATATTTTGTGGTGCTAAGACCACCAATATTAACAGAGGTGCTAGGACCTCCCGTGCTCGCATGGGTCTCGGTAACAGTGTGGTTAGTCTTCTTTGTACGTTTAACCCCCACTTTCTCATGAGTAATCACATCAGACACATCTTCCTGAGAGGGAAGTGGTCTTTTATAGGGTACAAACTGAGCAAAGGTCTCTCGCATACAGGTTTTCATTTCTTTTTGGATCATAATGCGAAAATTTTCCTTATTAAAATTACGAAGTGTTGCATTGTTCATATTTGGCTCTGAGTCATATAAATTTTCCATCTTGCCCCTTCTTTTTTAATATAAATAGAATTAAGGTCTCCCAAAAAATAGGCCAATGTATAAAATATACGGTTTATGAACTTCCAGGAGCCCCTTTGCTATTTACCAAAACCAGATGAAGAATTAAATTGTAAATTAAATTGGGAATTCTTATGAATAATGTGTGCAGTACTCGCTCGCTAAATTATAATGTATGCAGTATTCGCTCGATAAATTCTCGCAAACGCAAACAAACAGCTGATCTTCAACTGTCGAAGAATGAGGAAAGCTGCTAGGCGAGACGTGCACGAAGCGTGGCTCTCGCCAAGGAACTTTCCTCTAATGTGCGTTGTCTCATTTCCTTGAGGCGGAGATTGCGGGCGAAATGAGGGGGGGAAAGGTTAAATTAAGACGGAGCAACGCTTGTCTGACCTTCTTTTCAAGAGATGGAAGGTGAGCGTGGGATTACTCGGTGAGAGCGCTTGTCCTAAACACGCATAAGCGTTATGAAACCGATAGGGTAAGAGCGGAGTTTCAGGTTGAAAGAGCGTGAGTAGACCAACGCTTGTTTAATGCATATAAGCGCCAGTTCGTTGTGAAAGCTGACGGTGTGAGGGGTACAGCGTTTTATATCTTATACATAAGCAAAACAAACTTTTTCGGTAAACAAAAGGTGAAGAACAGTGGTGATGTAGAATTAAATAAAGGAAGCAAAGTAAACTCCCTGAGCTAAGGTAGACTGGACGATATCACTGTGAGGAAATGCACATTATTAATCAGCAACCTGGTAAAAAGAGGTTATCCAGAGAGAGGGAGGGGATGATCTCCATAAATTGCAGATCATGAAGGGGGGGAGGTAAGGAGGGGATAAGCTTCCCTTCACATAAACCCCAATATAAATCCAAATTGTTACCAAACGAACAATATTAGAGAAAGTAGATTAGAGAAGACAATGAGCTACTTATCTGCTTGGAGCCGCATTTAAAAGAGGCTGATGGTTGCTATGTCTTGAGTCTTACTTTATCTCAGTGTTCTTATTGGAACCTTTGTATTGTGATGCGACTGGCTTGGATCTGCAATTAAAAGTCATTGCATAATGTAGCCTCTGTTCTGGTAATGAACGGAGGCTACATTATCTTATGAGAGAAAGAATTTCTGGCATTGGGTGTCAATCCCATGTCAATGGCAGGTATCCCTGGCAAATGATGCACTTTCCTAGCATTTGATGACCATTCCTCGAAAATTGTGGGCATACACAGAACTTTATGGTCATCTCTACCATATGGTGTCAATACCTGACAAATGACAGCCAGCACTGCAAGTTCAATTGGGCACCACCTTTCACCATTTGTTGGGTACTACAAGAAGAAGACAGGGACTCCTGGTATACGGTGAAAGCCCCTGGATTACAATGGCCACCCGGTGTTACATGAGGCTCAGGTGGGCACCCGGGATCTTCCAAGCCTATCATAGGCACCTTAAGTCTTGACTGGGCACCTTGGACATCTTGGGTCATCTCTGGTATTCATATAAAGTGGATACCTATGGCATGTAGTGACCATCCTGGTATCTGGTGAGCTCCCCAGGAAACTACCAAGTAATCCAGGATTGTGATGGTGACATGTTTAAGACTGCATGTAATAAAAAGCTACACAATGAAAATGCTAAAATAAAAATCTAGTAAATCAAGACAAACAGATGTATTTTTAGAAATGACAAGCTAAGGTTTGAAGGAAATGGGATGATTTATGGAAAATGTAATTAATTGAAGGATTTGCTTTTGCACTGGAATTTGAAATAAGGGTTGGCAGAAATCACAGAGTTTTACTGTGTGGAATTTGGCGGGTAACATAACAACTCAGTGAGATTCTGCAGAGTCCCGCCCACCCCTAGAATAGTAAAAACAAATCTGTTCGAGAGCATTAATGATTGATGTCAAGGCTGGGGGGCTATTATTTAAAGATTTCCTTTAAATCCCTGCCACATTTCCTAAGCTCCACCAGGATAACAAAGAGGTGGGGAGCTTGCAGGGGGCTCAAGTCTATGAGGAGTGAAGATTGACCTCACCTTTCAGTGTGGACCGTCACACGGCTGCACTACCTACACTATGCACGTCACAGCTTTGAGCCTAGTAGGTGGTGCCACTTGGGAACCTTTGCGTTCACGACCGGTTCACGACTCCTGCTGCTACTACTGCCTCCAGCATAGTTCCCATGCCTGATCCTGCCACCAAGCAGTGTTCTATTCCTTCTGAGAGTACGGCCTTGGCAATCGGGCATTGGCCCACCTCTCACGGATGTTTATAGGCTATGGGTTTTAAGTCTTGAGATCTGATTTGCTACTATGTGCATCAGTCTCCCCTCAGCCCCTGCCCACCAGTAGCTGTAGTTCATGCACTCTGCTCCGTTAGAGAGCCTAAGAAAGAACCAAGCAGTTTTATTAAGTTAATGTCAAGCGCGTAGTGTACTCTGGCATTGGAGGGGATCCTTGTACGCTCTTTTAAAAACAAAATAAATAAAGTTCAAATTCAAGGCACTGTTATTCCAGAGGGGGGGCCTTTCCAGACAGCACTGGTGGAAACAAAACCACCTGTGCCCGGGCAGCTCTTGAGTGACTTTTAATCAATGACTTCACTCAGTGAGGTGGCCGGTGGTCCCCGCTGATTCTGGTATGTGTGAGTGCACTCACAGAATTCTGTGCTGCTGAGAAAACCACCCAAGGAGAAACTATCTTTGGAAACGCTGGTCACCCTGCCACCTCTTAAAGCAGCAATGGGGTAGCACATGGGTGAGACCTCTGCAGAAGACTGGCTGGATGTTCCCAAGGACTGAGGGGCGATATGCAGCTTACCTTCTCAGGAATCCGGGAGCAAAAGAATGTGTAGGTGGGGTGACCAGGGTACTTGCCACAGCAGGAGGACACGGCTGCCTGCAGGTCTTGTTTCACAATGAATTTCACTTCTAGATGCAAGGGTTGGGGGCAGAGCACGGGCCGTGTACAGTGTGGGCATTAATTCTCTCGCTCACTCTGAATCTTCCAGCCATGTCCTGCTCCGAGTCATCACCTGCATGCCGCTGTCAGCTAGCTCCCATGTGGTTCAGGAGAGGTAGGTAGGAGCACCGCCCTATACCTAGAATATATGTTTCAGTGATAATTCATGCAGAGCTGAGGGCATGTTGCTGATGTTTACTCTGTGACATTTGAAGCTAGGATGCCACTTCACTACTCATGAAGGAAATACAACTTTATCAGTAACTAGTCTTTCAGGCCATGGCACAATAAATTATGGAGGGAATACTTGCAAATAGGTAGTCTGGGTAGTATTCAAACACTTTATTTTGTGCCACTTGTGCCACTCTAAACAGAGACCCGCCTTATGTAAATCAATTTAGACTGTGCGCCTCATGACAGCAGTTCATTCCGAACAGGCAGGGCACCCTCTAGAAGGCAACACAAGCAACCCCAGACCAGTTTCAACCTTGGTAGAACACATCAGTGAGGTAGGGCTTGGATCATGTGGCACATGGAACAAGGATTCATTGTCTGGGCATGCAGTCTGGTCCAAAAAGCAAAGGTCATTTCAATAACAGCAGTATCCACTGATCTATGGTAGATGAGTATCAAGACAAACCACAGAAAATGTGAATTGTAGGTGATATGCTTCACAAATGAAGGTCACAACAGGACATTGTGGGTCTCATTACGACTTCCGCGGTCTGTAGACCACCGATGCCGCAGTTGGGTGAACACCACAATGCTTGTTGTGTTGAGAGCGCCGCAATACGAGTAGACTGCCAGGCTGGACGTCCAAGGTCGGCGGTCCCACCTTGGTGGCATGGAGGGCCAGAGCAGATGCTGCAAAGTGCAGCGCCTTCTGCACGTCCGTGCAATGGCCCTCAGTGTATGCATGAAGGTGTATGGAGAGGGGGCAAAACGTGTGCCCCCCATGCAATACCCCCCCCGGGCTAAATTGCCCGGGGTCCCTGTTTGGGGCCCCTTCCTTCCCTTTCTGCTGTCCTTTTCATGTCAGTGTTCCTGCCATGAAAGGGTGCTCAAAAGGGATGTTGTAATCCTGATGGCGGTGCTTGCCTTGGAACCGCCGCCATTCAGCACTGCGTTCATCTCCGAGGCACCTGTGGGATCCTAGATCTTGGCGGTGTTGTGTCAGGCTGATAGCAGCCCCACTTCCAGACTTGTAATCAGGTGATCCGGCCGCCTAGGTTGCGGCGGTTGGACCACCACCACAGGTATGGCGGTCCCAAGACCACCATATTCGTAATAAGTAACCATTATTTCGATAAATTCTTCAAGTCAAAAGAGGAAGGCTCTCATTATGAGTGGCCCGTTAATTCCAATGAACCCATAAGAATTATAAGTTCATTGGAAATTCCACTAGTAAGTGGTATTCCATTTAAGAGATTTCAACCTGCTTCATGCAGGCAGCAACGGCAGAATCTTCCAATGGAACATGGTAGGGCGGCAGAGAGGGGGGGAATACAAAAATAAAACACAAAGGAAAACATAAATTATAACTTACCTGATATGATGCTGCATCTGCTGCCTTGCTCTTCTCCCGATCCTCGACTGGCGTACACTGCGCAGGCTCCTATATGTCAATCTCAATGCTGCTCCATGCTGGGAATGCTATTACTCAGCATGAGAGAAGTGCTGGGATTGGTCTGAGCGACCTGGTTTGCTGCTCAGACAGGGCCTGGGAGCCTGTGTGTTCTCCAGCCGGCTGTGCAACACTGCTAGGGTTGGAGAAATGCTAAGTGTGTATGTCGGTTTGGCCATCCTAAGACGGCTGGCCAAACCGGCATGCGCACTTAACAGTGCCCATCACTCCTCCTCCTCCCTGAAGCCCAAGATGGCCCAGCCCTGCCCCACTCTGTGACTCGGCTGGCTCAATGAGAAATAAAATAAAATATTTTATTTTTCACTGTTGCCTCTGCTAGGTATCAGCAGTGGGGCATAGCTCCTCTATCCTAGCAGAGGAGCCACCCCTGCCAGGCAGAGTCTCTGGGTGGAATACCGGGGAAAAACATGCAGAAATAGTCAGCTTTAAGTCTGATTTCAGGGGGGGCGTGGCTACGGCGCCAAGGAAGATGGCCGCAGGTCTGGGGCGCTCCGTTACGACGTAAGGTGACGGGGATTCTTTCAGGCGTTTCCTTCCTTTTTGGACTGCCGGAACAGTGCTTCACGTGTGGCGGACGGCGGACGGCGCCCGGCACGTCTACATGTGCTTTTCAACCCAATTGAAGCTGCCCTTACCGGTATTTTATCTTCTATAGATCCCGGCGGCTCGCGTCTGATCGCGACCGCCATTTTGCTTTGTCTTCTTGCCGTTTGTGCCGCTCTCGCTCTGCTGAACTCAAATTTCAATATGCTGGAGACTTTTTTCTGGTGACTTCGGCAGTTTGATAGATGTTTGCTGTGCTCTCCTGTTTTGAGAACCTGCTATGCTGATTGACTAGCAACTTCTACTTCTCCTCAGGATGTGGCCGCCATTTTGACTTTCTTCTCACTTCGACTTCAGGATGATGATTTTCGACCTACCGTCTTTCCAATGACTTTTTCTTGCCTCTAACTATAATCCGTTTTCCTGTCCATTAATTTTCCTTTGAGGCAAACGTTGTTGTTCATTCATTCCTGATATTTTCCGCCATTTTCTCCTTATACTGACAGTATCTTTCTTATTTCACGCAGTGCGTTTTTCAGTTGTCTTTTTTACATCATGGCAACGTCACGCACCAACCGTACTGCTGCCCTTCAGCAACGCTCTGTTTCTCATGCACCTTTGGAAGATACTAACCCGTTCAGTGTTCTGCAAGATTCATTCGATGATTCACAATCGGATAACCCTGCTGTCAGGGGTTCTATTACTCCTGTTTCACGTTCCACCAAGCCTCTTTCTAAATCTTCCTCGTCATCTCCAACTGCTAACACAGGGAAACGATCTAAAACTAATCCTCCCTCCCCTACAAGCATGTCGAATACTATTTCTATGGAACTTCTATTGGAAGAAATTCGTGCTCTCAAACCATATATGTCAGAGACTAATTCTCGTCTCCAGAGTCTTGAGGATAACTGGTCTCACACACAACAAAGAGTGGTGGATCTTGAAGATTCCTTGGCTGCTGCTCAAACAGTTATCGACCAGGTTCCTCCTATGCAGAAAGAGATTGCTTCTCTCAAACAACAAATCGAAAATTTGGAAAACCGAAACAGACGTAATAACCTACGTATTTATGGCCTTGTTGAAAATCTGGAAGGGTCCAATCCAATTTCATTTTTTCAATCTTTTCTTCCCACTCTTCTCAATCTTCCACCATCACCTCCTTTGAATATTCAACGTGCTCATCGTTTGGGTCCAGCTTCTCGTCCATCAACTTCCACCTCATCTGTGAAACCTTGAGGTGTTATCCTATATTTTTTGGAATATACTGACCTTCTTCGAGTCCTTCATGCAGTTAAACAAAAAGGGAAGATTTCACACAATGGCTCTAATTTATTCTTTGCTCAGGACTATGCCATGGCTACGGCGGACCGTCGTAAAAGATTCCTGGACATGAGGCCTGCTTTACGAGCTTTGAATGCCCGTTATGGGTTATTTCACCCCTGCATTTTTAGAGTCACCTATAATAATAAGACAACATCTTATGAAGATCCTGTTCGCTTGCAGCAGTTCCTGGATTCCTGTCATGCTGATTCGATGGACATTCCGCAACCCTAGTCTTTTGTTCAATTTATTGTCTCTTATTGCCATGTCTTCTCCAGCTGTTTGACTTGTTCCTCATGTACACTGTCTTTGTATAGATAATGTGTCTTACCCTATGTTTTGTTTCACGTTATTTTTCTCTCTTCGTATTCCTTTAGTTGCTGCTCTTGTGGTCCCTGAGATTGTTTCTCATTTGTTCCTTTTCAACTGCCTGATGGTTTCTCCCCTTGCCGCGTCTTCGTGGAGTCTTCGACCAGTTGTGCTTCCTTCCTTCATGGTTCCTCCATCCCCAGTACTCTTGTATTTTTACGGTATGGAATTTGTTATTACTGTGAACTCATGTGTTTGTTGCTTTTCTGTACCCCCTTTCCTCTTCTTTAATTTTCCTTTCCTCAGCTCTCTTCTTCTCTTTCATCTATTTTCTTATCTTTTCAATTATCTCCTCTCATTTTCTCCATCACTCTTCTTTTTCCAATATTCTGTTTTTCCGCTTATTTCATCATATCTTTACCTTCATGCTTTCTATATATTACATCTTCTTTTTTCTTTTCTCCGTTTTCTGATATTACTTGCACTTTTTCCTCCTACTCTCACTTGTTGTGCCGTTATCTTTCTACTTAATTATTCATGTGTTTCAATTATTTTTTAGACTTCTAAATGTCAATTAATGTAGTTTCTTGGAATGTTAAAGGTTTGGGGTCTCCTATCAAGAGACAACGTGTTCTTTCTCACTTAGCCCATCTGAAAGCAGATATAGTGTTGTTACAAGAAATTCATAGTAAAGATGTTGAAGTTTCTAAATTACGACGTAATTGGGTGGGTCAAGTTTTTGCTTCTCCGGGGACGGGAAAACGTAACGGGGTTGCTATTCTGACTCATAAACGTTTAAATGTTCAGCTTGTTAAACAAGATAATGATACAGAGGGCAGATGGGTTGTTGTATCATTGTTAGTCAACAAAATCCCTTTGACTATTTTTAATGTATATGCTCCTACTATTCCTGATAAGTTGTTCTGGCCCCAAGTTCTCTCCTCCACGATTCGTTATACTGATGCTTATTTTATTTTGGGCGGAGATTGTAACACGATTATGGATCCTTTTCTTGACCGTAGATCCAATTCCTGATTCTCTCCGTCTCCATCACATGCTCAATTCACTTCGATTATTTCCCAACGGTCCCTAGTTGATTCATGGAGGCTTTGTAACCCTACTTTACAAGAATATACATATTATTCCCCAGTCCACTCTTCCCAATCCCGCATAGATTATCTTTTCAATTCCAAAGCTCTCACACAACTCATCACTCACTCTGATATAGGTTCCATTTTAATTTCAGACAATGCCCCAGTCTCACTTCAACTTGATTTGCTCCCTCCTAGTTAAGGTGCTAAGCGATGGAGATTCAACAATTCCCTACTCCTAGATACTTCGTTTTCTGCTTCTTTTATTAATTTTGCTTCCCTTTTCTTTAAGGACAATGAATCCCCTCAAACATCCCCTCAATTGGTATGGGACACATTTAAAGCTGCCTCTAGGGATTTCATCATTTCATATGTTGCCAAAAAGAGACGTCTAACCACACAATCTATTTCCAAACTTACCTCTCGTATTAAGCACTTGGAACAGGTATATTATTCATCCAAATCCCAATTTGATCTTAATAACCTTATTACTGCCAAACTGTCCTTCAATAAGATATCCACCGAATCTGCGAATTTCATTTTGCTTAAATCCAGTGCTAAATATTATTCTTCACAAAATAAAGCTGGTAATATGTTGGCAAATTATCTGAAAGTTAAAAAAGAGCGCACCAAGATTGAATCGATTGTCTCCTCCACTAATACCAATCTTCATAAAGACGAGGATATTTTGGGTGAATTTTCTACTTTTTATCAGACTCTTTATACTCCTGAGTCTCCCCCTCTGTCGTCAGCCATTGATCACTACTTATCTTCCATTCCTTCTCCCTCAGTTTCTGATGTGGATTTCTCCTCCTTAGACACGGATATTACATCTATAGATATTTTAGAAGCTATTCGCGTTCTTAAGAGAGGGAAAGCTCCGGGCCCGGATGGCTTCTCCATTGAGTTTTACTCTCATTTTTCTGCTTTTCTTGTTCCTAAATTACTTCAATTATTGTCTTTCTTTATCTCTTCCCAAAAGTCTGAAGGCTCTTTTCAGGAGGCATTGATTTGCCTTCTTCCCAAGGACAATAAGGATCACACTTTATGTAAAAACTAGAGGCCTATTTATTTGATTAACCTTGATTACAAAATTTTTGCAAAGATTTTAGCTTTACGTTTAGACAAAATTTTACCTCAACTCATTGGTAGGGAACAATGTGGTTTCACCAAGGGTCGTCATCTTTCCGATAACACACGATTATTCTTCAATGTCCTTAGTAAATCACAGACTTCTCCTCATTATTTAGCTGCTATAGCTTTAGATGCAGATAAGGCTTTTGACAGAATTAATTGGCCCTTTCTTTTGTCCTCTCTTAAATGGTTTGGTTTTGGGTCTAAATTTCTTTCTTATGTTTCTTTACTGTATTCTTTTCCTAGATCCTTTATTTTTGCTAATGGCCTTGTTTCTTCTTCTTTTCCTCTGTTTCGTGGCGTTCGTCAGGGCTGTCCCCTTTCACCCCTTCTTTTTATTCTTGCTTTGGAACCTTTCCTAACAAAAATTCAGCTTAATGCAAATATTTCTGGGTTCTCTTATGGTGATAAACACGTAAAGTTATCTGCTTATGCTGATGACATCCTCCTTTTTATTTCTAATCCTCAAACTTCTGTTCCTGCTTTCCTCTCTGAGGTTTCTGATTTTGCAGCCGTCTCAGGCTATAAATTGAATGTCGATAAATGTGAAATTCTTCCCCTTAATAAATTTTGTTTTCATGCGGACTTTATGATCTCCTCATTTCATTGGAATCCTTCCAAAATCAAATATTTGGGTCTCTGGTTTGCTCCTTCCATTAAAGAAACTGTCGCTCTTAATATTAAACACTTACATACTACTCTCACGGACTCCACGGCACGATGGCATCCGCTATTTTTATCTTGGTGGGGAAGATTGGATTAAATTAAAATGATGCTAGTTCCTATTATTTTATTTTTCCTTTCCAATCTTCCTATCAACATCCCAAAGTCATGTTATAAAACTATTTATTCTATTTTGTCCTGTTTCTTATGGCAAAATAAGAGAGCTAGAATGTCTTTTTCCAAACTTAGCCGCCCCAAACACTTGGGAGGCGTTAACTTTCCTAATTTTTCCTCCTATCATACCTCCTTTTTTCTTTCTCACTCGGTTTCTTTTCTATCTGATACACTGCTGGATGATACCTCTTTTCCCCTGTGGGTTGACATTGAATCTTCCTTTTTTCATCCTTTTTCTTTTAAGGAGTTTGTTTTATTGCCTCGTGTTCCTAAACAAATGTCTTTGCCTATTCTTAAGAATTCCAGGAAGCTTTTTTTTCCATTATTTCAGAATGGTCTTGATAACCGTACACGATTTTTACAGTCTCCTCTTTGGTATAATTCCCTTATTAAAATCAAAAATAGGACCCTTTTCTGGAAGGCTTGGTATAATCAAGGACTCTTTTGGGTTCATCAACTTTTTCAGCATGGTACTTGTATCCCTTTCCCTACCCTTCAAAATAGTTTCTCTTTTCCTTTCTCCTTCCTCTCCAAGTACAATTTATTGGTTGCTGCTGTTCAGACCGGTTATGACTCTCTTCCCTCCTCTGTCTCTTGTGCGTCCTCTTCCTCTCCTCTTACCCTATCTTTCCTCTTATCCTCTTCCTCTGCCTCACAGATTTATAAAAAATTGCATGAATCTTCTCCTAATAGAGATAAATCAACCGTTGAACTGGCGTGGGAATTGGATTTAGGTGGGTCGTTCCCTCTCTCTTTGTGGCAAGATATATGGAATAAGATACGGAAGTCCTCTAGAGCAGCTAACACTACTCAAACTTTATTTTTTCTCTATAACCGTCTTATGCACACTCCTGCTAGGTTGAATACAGCGGATTCCTCTCTCCCTTCCAAATGTTGGTCTTGCTCAGAACCACGAGCGGATCTCAAACACATGATATTCCTATGTCCTCTTGTTCGTACATTTTGGTCCAGAGTTTGGCAACAACTTAATAATATTTTTTCCACTGATTTCCCTTTTTCTTTTACACACATTTTCCTGGGTAGCCTCTCCGATATATGGTCCTCATCTCAATTTAACACTTCCATTATTGATCTCCTCCTAGCAATGGCCTTTCAACAAATTACCAAAGCATGGAAAGATACATCCTCCATCTCCTATCAGGCTTGGTGGTATGGTGTCTGTTTTAATCATAGATTTGATAGAGCTTATGTTTATCCTGTTACAGTTGCTATCAAACGTGATTTACTGTGGTTACCTATCACTACCTTCTTACATTCCTCAGCCAAATATTCTGTACTCCACTCCCCTCTTACTGAGGAAGTACCCAAACCTCCTTGATATGTTTTTGTTCACTTTTTTACTATATTTTCACCTTGTGCATTCTTTCTTTATGATTATACACCTTTCTTCTAGAATATTGCAAGTTTACTTTAACATGATGTGATTTATATATTGATATTGTATTTTCTGTGCTGAGTCTCTTTCTCTCTTCCTTTCTCTCTCTCCCCCTTCTTTCTTTCTCTGCCCTTCCCTCTCTCTTTCTCGTTTTTCCTCTTCTTATACATTATAATGTTTGCTTGCACTGTTTTCATATCAATTTTGTATCTATTTTCCTTGCTGCATTCTTATACCCAATAAAATTTTCTTTAAAACTGAAAGTCTGATTTCAGTATGCTAGTCCCCAACAACTTGCAATCCCCATTTCCCCACCCACCTTAATTCTTTAGAAAGGGGAATAATAGGGAGTTTTATGTGTCACTTGTAATGAGAGTGGAAAAATAAGAACTGAGCCACATTATAACATGTCATATGGCTTCCATAGGCTATGTTGAGCCATGTTTTGATTAATGTGTATTTTTGTGCTTTGAGATATTTTTAGGTAAATATATATTTTATAGAATAATATTATTGATTTATTTAAATTTTATTGTAATGTATTTTATTAATATGTTTCTAAGGTTTTTGAAATTTAAAAGTCATTCAAAATTAAAAAAAATATATAGTTTTTAAACTCTTTGTTTTGGTTTTTGATACTTTGGGTATTTTCAATGTTAATTTAAAAAGTCTGTATTAGTCTTATCTATATTTGAGGTTTTGATATTTTTTAAACTTTAGATATTTTAGTCAACGATATTTGGATTTGATGTCTTAGTAATTTCAATTATAACTATGGGGTCAATGATATTTGGGGTTTCGGTATTTGTTCTCTGATATTAATGAACATCAATACCTTTATTGTTGGTATTCAGTAATAAAATCCATTTAATCAGGAGGAAAATTACAAAATATATTGAACAAAGGAACATACACTTTAGACTGGTACCACACCTCAAAATCCCAACTTACATGAAAAAGACACAATGGGTGGCATATGTTTTTCTGGCAAATAGCTAAATTAAGCGACAGATTTTTTCTACATTATCACAATGCCCACAACACAACAATCTACAATAATAATGTGAGAAAGACAGTAACAGTTAAATATGTCTGTGTATACAAACATTGCAATCTGTATGTAGATGTCTGTATGTATATGGGTCCAGACTTTGTACAGGGATGCACTGTTATGTGTATGTATATGTGAATGCATATATATATATATGTGTGTATGTATATGTTATGTTAATATATGTGCGAATGTAAATGGTATGGTATTTTATGTTAAGTTATGTTACACAGATTTGTAGCACTCTCTATAATCTGGGATGGTATCCTGGTGCTGAGCAGCGTTGAGTCTAGCCAAACCTAGGGCATAGTAGGACTACTCGAAAAGCCAGGTCTACAGCTTCTTGCAGTATTCAAGAAGTGAGGAGTATGAGGTGCTTCTGTGTAGCGACAAGTTGTTCTTCACTTTAGGAGTGATGTAGTAGGCTTGTCCACTGGATCTGGTTTTCTGTGTGTGTGGGATTTGTGCTATTAAGAGTCTGGATAAATGGAGGTATCTAGAAGATTTGTGAAGGCAGATGGAATTGTTGAGGTATGCTGGGCCAGTGTTATGTAGTGCTTTGAAAGTGTGGGTGGAATTCACATTGTGCTTGTGAGTGCGGTGTGGGAGATTGAGAGTTATTCTGGCCACTGAGTCTGAATGGTCTGCAGCCTTCTTGTGAGTGTTTTGTTGATCCTAGCATGGAGAATGCTCCCATAAGGTTGTATGATGTTACAACGCGATCAAAATAATCGCGGAACATCACAACGCATCTTTTACAACGCAAGTCGTTACCACGACTTGCGCTGTAGGGTGCTGGACTTAGGAATACTAAGATTTACTATTCCAACTCCAGCCTGCGTACAGTAGGGAAGGTGTTGGAATAGTAAATCTACTATTCCTTAGTCTGGAGCGCCCTCCAGCGCAAGTCGTGGTAACGACTTACGTTGTAAAAGATGCGTCGTAATAGCACCGCGGTGTTTTGACTGCGTTGTGATGGATGTTTACCCTCCCATAGTCCAGCTACTTTGTGACCAGGGTGTACGTGATGGTTTTCTCGTGCTGACTGGGAGTCATTTGAAAATCTTCCTCAGCATCTTCAGGGCATGGAAGCATGAGGCGGTGACGACATTGACTTGGGCAGTCATATTGAGTTTGCTGTTGAATATGATCCAGAAGTTCTTGGCAAGTATGGAGCCTTACATTGATGCACTCTTCCCGAAGATCAGGATTTCAGTGTTAACAGTGTTCAGCTTTAGACAGTTGGTCTTTATCCTGTGGGTGATTTGAGTCATTCAAGCTTTGAACTTGATTTGGGTTCTGGACATCGTTCTGTGAGCGACAGAATGAGTTGCACACCATCGGTGAAGGAAAATACGTTGATGTTGTGCGAGTGGATGATGCTGGCTAGATGGATCATGTATACATTGAAAAGGGTCGAGCTTAGGAAGGATCCTTGTGGAAATCAGCAGATGAGGTTGCAGGCGTTTGAGGTCTATGGTGCTAAGCTGACTGACTGGATCCTTCCAGTCATGAAGGAACAGATTCATCGAAGTTCATTTCCTTGTATCTGATGGCATGTAGTAGTTGGATGGGGTGTGTCAAATACTCTGGAGAGATCCAGGAGAATGAGTGCCACTTTGTCTCCTCTGTCCATAGTCTTGAGGATATAATCTGTGGCAGTGATAAAGGCAGTTTCTGTGCTGTGGTTAGATTTGGATCCATACTAAGAGGAGTTGGTGATCATTGAGATACTTGGTGAGGATAACAATTTTTTCTAAGACCAGGGCTGCAATAGTAACAGGGAGATTGGTATGTAGTTGGAGAGCATTGAAGGGTCCCCAGAGGGTTTCTTCAGCAGTGGGAGGCAAGTTTGTGTTTGAAAGCATAGGAGAAGATTTCAGAAGAGGTGGAGGCATTTAGAATGGGTGTGAGCATGGCACTGATGTGTTGCAGCCCTCTGCAATAGGCGTGGAGGTAGGGGCCCGATGGTACCCCTGAGTGGATTGACTTCATAGTGACTGCAGTTTATTATGTGGTTAGCATTGGTTTGGATCAGATCAAGAGGTGTTTGGTGAGGTCTGTCGGGTCCGGTTGCAGACCGAAGTTGTTGTACATGAAGATTATTGCAGAGGTCCTGCGAGGGGGCATGGCGTTTGAGATGGCTTATGGTAAGGTGAAATCATTCACAATGGTGAGGATTTCTTTGCTTCTGTTGGTGCTGACTTCGATAACGTCCACAGAGTGGCACGTATGGTTATCCCGATCATTTGGTGGTAGCGTCTTAGAATGGATTTGAATATGTTCCTGTCTGCATTGTCCTGGCTCATTCTCCATTGTGCTCCAGTTGTTTGCAGTGGTGTTTCATCAGTCTTAGGTCATCCTTGTACAAACTGGCCTGGGGTCTGTATCTTTTTGTACTCCTGTGTTTGAGGGGGGCAAAGGAGTCGGCGCAAGACGTGATCCAATTGTTGAAATTCTTGATGACTTTAGACTGTTTACGTGTTTGAGGCTGTGGTTCTTGAAAGCAGCCTTAGGGTGCTGGGGCATTGCCCTGCTGATATTTTGGACCTCCTGCCCCAATTGCATGTGAATAAGAACAAAAAACGAACTTCCAAAATGTACATTTTATTTTTGCTCATGGGGCAGTCAGGTTTCAGCCACAGGCGGTTTCTGTTCGGCTCTGAAGGGGATGGGGCTTGATAGACTAACACATAATGATTCTACACTGGTGGCAGGCAGTGCAGCACCTAGTGCGCATGTCGGGTTGGACAGCTGCCTTTCTCCTGCCAACCCGACATGCGCAGTAGAGGCTTTATGCTCCACATTAGGAGAGCGGAAGTTGATCAAATCTGCAACACCCGATCCCCTAATGAGCAGTGAATTTGCCTGCTCATGGCAATCCTGGCACTGCTCTCATGCTGTGTAACAGCAAGGGGGCAGCACTTGGACTGGCAGAGATGCAGTTGTTGGGCCTGGTGACCCAGTGGCTGGACCTGGTGTAGTTTGTGTACATGGCGCTGCGGGGCTGGGAGGCTCTGCTCAGCCAGCATGTTGAGTTTGTTCTCCTGACTCCAAGCCATCATCACAACGAAGATCCCCTTTGGAATGGAGTCAAGCGGCCCACACTACTTACTAACAGCCAGCCACTTTTACCCTGAAAAACAAAAGTAGGTGGCAGAAGTTTCAGGGTATATATATGATTTAAATTTGTCTTCCACGCTGATGCTTGTTCTTATATCACTGACTAGTTTTGGTGTACTTTATTTTCACAGTACCTTGCTGCTCTTGCCATCTTGTTTTTATTCCCTTAACAGAGTTCTATCCTTAGACTCATTGTTTTTGCCCAGTTATATTAGCTTTAATTTTTGTCACTAGCTGCCTTGTATAGTCTATGGGCCTGATTACGAGTTTGGTTGTCCACTGGACTGCGCAACCCGTGGTGGAAGTGCGTTGGCAGTTGGGGACCGCCACACCAATTGTCTGACCTCCATATTACAAGTACAGCGGTCGGTTTGTTTTGGGACCACCGCAACCACCAAGGAACTGCATTCCCAGTCGGTGGGGCAGCGGTCTGGGGCAGTAGTATGCTTGGCAGTGCCACTGTGGCCGAGCCAAGCATATTCTGAGTTTCCCCACCACCAACCTACTTATGGCGATGGGCCTGCCAAGAAAAGGCACGCAGTGGGGAAACAAAGGTACACTGGTATGCAGGGGGACACATGGTGTGCCCTCCTGTGTGCATGCACGCCCAGCTCCTCACTTCATGGACTAAACAGTTTAGTCCATGCCGTGTAGATATTTGCTCAGGCATTCCCTTTGCGATGCGTTTTTCAAAGGCACCACCATGGGAATGCCAAAGGACTGCCCTCCAGACCAGGAGAAAACTCCTAATCTGGCGGGCGGTCGGTTGATTACTTTGGCGGTGCGGCAGAGGGGAGGTGGCGTGGCAAGCCGTTCTGCTCCCGCACTGTCAAAGTCATAATCAGCTGATAAGTCTCCCCAAACCATTGCGGTCTTACTGTAGGCTAGGTGAGCTCGATTGTAAAAACAAGACCTCACATGACATTACATGAAATAAATCTGGCCATGCGTGAACAGTGAGTAGGAGTTGATTCCGTTGTGTGTGGAGCTTCCAATTTTTTCATGATAGCACAATAAAAATAACTCTGCGTTCACGTTTTCAAAAGAATGCATCATGGATTGTGTTCTGGAGTATTAATGTTCTTAAAATATCAACTGACATCAGAAACATAAATGCTCAAATAATAATCCAACATTCAGGGGAGGGATGTGGTCCCGCACTTACTCCATCAGTGTACTCTTTTCTCCACTTTGGCCTCCAGCATCCTGGCTTTTTGCTTAACATTTTAGAGCCACCACTCCTGGAATGCACTGGAGCTGCTAAAGGAACACTTACGCTGAAGCCTGATGTCCCACTTGACATGTAACCATCTGGTAACCAAGCATATTTTTCCCCCTACAGGCATGCATACAGAGGCTAGGGAACATAATTCTTTTGTGAACATTTTGCTTCCACCTACCACGCCAATTCTAACCGCTGTAAATAACTGTTAATTAACAATAGTGACGTTATCTTGCTAAGAAGGATTAAAGATCCTGACATAATTGAAACTAGTGCCCTGCGGGTCACAGGAAGATGTCAACAGCTAAAACTAAATGCCAAACACTTTCCTGTGCTGTTTACACAGAAAGGCTCTGCAGCGACCTCAGGAAGAGTGGATGCCGTTGTCATATATGTAAAATAACACTTTGTGGTATCTTGACTTGCTGCCATGCACCCTCTCCTTGGTTACCAGTCCCCTGCTGCTCGGAGTGTGAGTGTGATGTCATTGAATGTTTATGTATGCTCTGAGAGTGTAGTTGGTGAGAGTGGGTTGAGCAGCAAGGATGCTGCTCCTGTGGAGCGGTACCTTAAACCTGTGACAGAGTGGTATCTCCTTAAATAAACCTCCTGTAGTAGTATACATTCTTTAGTCAGAACACAGATTGTTCGAAATCGGTGTTCCACTAAGTGTTTTAATACAAGTTAGGATGCATGTGAGTTAGCTAGCCTAACTGTATGTTGTATGCATTCAATATTATTGGTCGTGTTGTGTTGTTCTTCAATGTACATTCTGTGTTCCATGGAGGGTTCCCTTGTCAGTTGCACTGCTACGCTCTTTGTACATGGGTGCTCCAATAAAGTGCTTACTATTATTTAGTGGCGACTATTGGAATTCGTAACCCAAGGGTGCATCCATGTATATTTAAAATCATAAGCTGTTCCACGTACCGACTCCAGTAGCAGCGAAGGGATACGGAGTTTGCAAAGGCTAGTGTTGTGGGCATCCACGTGAAGTATTATTGCCATCATTCAAGTTGCAGGAGTTGTTGTGAGAAAGTTATGAGTGCTTGAATTCGGACGAGCAGATGTGGCATGCATTGGTGCAAAGTGGGCACTGATTGATGATTTCAGGTCAAAGTGAATGAACGCTGCTACAAGGAGATCAGGTAAGAGGAAATATCGTGGATACCAGAGAGGTGAAATTAGCAGTTTTGGGCTGCGTTGGAGTAAGTGTCAGCATGTGAAGGAGTGTGACACGAGTGATGTCGTGAGGAAAAAAGCAACAGCGGGCACTCCCACATGCAGTGCATCATCAACTCGATTTTAACAGCTACGGGTTTGGATTGGCTGTGTGTGACGTCCAGTAATGTGCACACTTTGATCTGCGTGCATAGACGGAAACCTTCAGGGTGATCTTCAGGAATGCGCACACTTAGGGGCTCATTATGATGGTGGAAGGACTGCAACCGCCAGGGCGGCGGTCCTTCCGCCATCACACAGGAAATTCCCACTGCGAAATTAGGATGGCGGTGGGAATCCCAATGTGTCCACGGTGGACGGAAAGTTCGTCCGTCACTGTTCCACAAGGTGGTCCTTTTCCACCCGCCTTTTGGAACAAGGACACAGGCAGCACTGCGGCAGTGCCTTGCAGGCACCGCCAAAGGGATTATGGAATCCCTTTCTGCCTGTCTTTTTGCGACAGTCATCCCACCACAAAATGACAGGCGGAGGCTGAATTCGGGGGCCCATTGCAGGCCCCCTCTGTGTGGGGGTGCACTGGGGGGTAACCCATGGTACCACCCTGCATTTCCATGCAACAAGTGACAGGCACAGGGTGGTGCCTGCCACGTGGTGCAGGGAAATGCTGTGCAAGCACTTTTGACATTCCGTATGGTGCTGCAGCCAGCAGCAACGTCCGCAATGTCAAAGCCCAGAATGCGCTCGCCAGTATGGTGGGCGCATCCTAATATGTGTGGTGGGACCACCGCATGACTGGTGGGCAGTCCCAACACCGCAACGATGGCGGGAGGACTTATGTCTGCCCGCCATTGTGATGAGCCCCTTTGTTTGGTGTGGCTCTCAGTGACACCCACACTGTGAAGAAGTCGGCTGAGTAAGGTGACTTGAAGCACTATTTAATTCATATTATTATGCATAATTTTGTGAATTTTAGTAAATGTTTACTGTGTTTATGAAATTGAAGACATTTATTTTCGAGTTACCGAAGCTCTGGTAAAAGAAACAAAAATATATGCATGTGTTTGTTTTACCCCCTCATGGGTGCTCCCCGTCCAAGTCCTTACAACGTGAGGCAGTCCTGCCTCCACCCAGCCAATCACAACGCCAGTATTTCAAAAGCTTACATAAGCCCCTCCCACCTACTGCCATGCCTGTTTTTTTTCTGCTTTGACGGCGGTCGGAACGCTGGTGCTCCCGGTTACTGTTTCGGATTTTCTTCAGGACGGAGCCGTGAGTGTTTCATTTGCAGTTTTATGCTTCTGCATTGTTTTCTGTGTGTTTTTCTCTCTGCGCAGCCGCTCCGGTCCCCCGGTCGGCCGCGCTCCTGTTCTGTGGTCAGAGACTCTCCCCGTTCATGTGCTGTGCTGGGGTGGGGAGTTTTCGTGGTGTACTGGCCCCAGGTCGTTCCGGCGCTGTGGTTCTAGTGCAGCGTCCGGCCCCCACGGCCATGGTCTTTTGACCTGGGGCTATGGGTGGAGACTGCAGGGCTGCCCTTATATTTTTTCTGTTATTTCACCGGTCTCAGGGCCTGCGGGCGTGATTTGGTGATTGGGGGCAGTGTTACTTGGAGGTTGCTGGGCACTTCCTTTGTTGTTCGGTGAGTTCCTGTTTGGTTCAATTGCTTGGGTTCGCTCACCATGTGTGAAGCGGCGTCTTCACCTGTGCCTGCTTGGGCTATTTCCATGTGGCATAGTTTCCTGGTTCTGCAGGTGGATGACGTTTTTGCAGATTCTGGGGCTGCGCTGGATACTGTGTAGGGGTTCGGGACCTGCCCATGCTGTCGTATTACCTGAGTTGGTAAAGTTTCAATCAGTGATTTTACACAGTTGTTCATTTTGGCTGTCCAGTCTGTGCTGCCAGGGTCTGTGGTGCGTTGTTCTGAGGATAGGTCTTTGTTTGGGTGATGCTGGGTTGTGGCCCTAGATCCCTGGCTGTTGTGGGGTTTTTCCGCACAGTGTGTTTCCTCTGTGGTGGTTAACCTTCCCTTCCATGATGTCCTGTTGGATATCCTGACTGATGCATGGCTTACGGCAGATACGCAGGTTTTCCGCATTATTTGGGATGGTGGTTTCGCTTGGCAGACTTTGTCTCTCACCTTCCTGCATTTCCATATGTTGCTTCTTCTTTTGGGGTGCATGCTGGCTCTTGTTCGGCTTGTGCTTCACTGGGCCTTCTCATGGGTTGTGTGGAGTTGTTTGGTTGTTTACGGGCCCGCCTTCCTGTCTTGGCTTGGTAGGTTGAGTCTTCTCCTCGGCTGACGTGGCACTGGCGCCATGGTCCACTGTCTGTTTCTGTGGCTCCTTGGCTTTTTGACTCCCTCTACTGACAGTCTGTGTGGTGGTGCTCTGTCTTTCTCTCGGTCCTTTCGTGGGGGGCTGTGTTCCGTTTGGTTCCTGTCCTCTGTTACGCCTGCCCCTGGGTGTTGGTCGTCTGGGGCTTTGGGTATTGATGTGCCCTGGGGGGGGAGTGGGCGTGACCTGTTGGTTGCGTCTCTTCTTCTTTGGGTCTGTGTCCCACGGTATACACCCGTTACAACGGATCTTTTACTCCGCACTACCATTACAACGCGACTTTTACTCCGCATACCATTACAACGCATTGCGCTGGGGGGCGCTCTAGGATAGGGAATACGTATAATTTACTATCCAACACCTTCCCTAGGGTCCACGGGGACTGGAGTTAGAATAGTAAATTATACTTACCACTATCCAGCGCCCCAAGGCGCTATGCGTTGTAACGGTATGCGGAGTAAAAGTCGCGTTGTAATGGTCTGCGGAGTAATAGTATGCGTTATAACGTCATACATCCGTGTCCCACTCCTGGTGTTCCTATGGTAGTGGGTTCCCTGTCTCCGTTGCTGTTGTTGTTGCGGTTTTGAGGGCTCGGTCCCACTCCTGGTGTTCATCTGGTACTGGATTCCCTGACTCCGTTGCTTTTGTTGTTGCGATTTTGGTGGCTCGGTTCCGTTGTTCCTGGCTTGTTGGTCCGGTCTGCTTTCCGACTGGTGGGTCCTGTCGATCTTCGCTCTTGGATGCCGGTTTCCTTTCCGGGCTGTCCCCCTTTTTGGGCTGTTTTCACGGTTGCTCCGTTGTCCTTTGACCCGTGTGGCGTTCTTTCTTCTTCTTTGGGCGTGGGCCTGTTTTTATCTCTGGGCACTGTTGTGCTGGTTCCGGCGGCAGAGCTGGTCAGGGTTCCTCTTTCTCTTTGTTCCTGGTCCTGGCGCCCGTTGGTTCCTTTCTGCACGGTTCTGTGTCTCGGGGCTTTATACCGCTTGGTGCTGCTAGGCGGTTGTTTCCCTTGCGGTCTGTCGTTCCCCTCTTCCTGGTGGGTGTTTTTTTTTGGCTTCCCTGGATTTGCGAGTTGACTGTTTTTCACGTTCCATCCGTCCAGCTCGTCCGCGGTTCCTGCGGTTTGCTGTGGATGGGTTCCTTTCTCGGTTTCGTGTGTTGCCTTTCGGCTTCTCTCCTGCTCCCCAGGTTTTTCCGTGGTGCTGGCTCCTGCTGTGCAGTTTTTTTGCTGATTGGCAATTCCGCCCTGCTTGCACCTGTTCTTCTAAATTGTGCAGTGTCATGCCTGGTCAATACCTGGATGGGTGACCACCTGGGATGGCCAGGTGCTGTAGGCTTTTCCCTATGTGGCTTTTGTCCGGTTTCTGCTTCCACCCTCCTTGTGGCTATTCTAGCGATGGTGGCATTGATGGCCTTGTTCCAGTTTCTGGGGTTCGTATTGGTTCTGGCCATTTTTTAATCTGGTTCCTGTTATGGGCCTTCGGTTTCTCGGGGCCTGTTTGTTACTTTGCAGGGAGCTGTTTTCTCCTTCCGGCTCGCTTTTCTTCCCTGTTGACTCTTAGCTAGTCCTGCTGGGTCGCCCTTCTGCCCTTCGGGGTTGGTTGCGGATTCAGGGGGTGGTGGCTGCCTCCACAGCTGTGTTCCTTGGGCTTGCCTGCTCCTCCTGTCCTTGGTGTTTCTTCTGATTGACTCCTTGGGTCCTTTTCCATGCAGGTTACGTGGCTCTGGTTCCTCTCTCCCCTGTTCTGGTCCCTACTTTGGCATGGTGGCTTTGCCCGCCCAACCTGGTGTTTGGGGTGCGTTTCAGCTCCCTTGTCTCCTCTTGTTCTCCTTGGGGGCCACATTGGGGGCCTTGGTGGCCGACAAGTTTTTTGATTCGTGCTGGCCTTCCTGTGGCTCATTGTTGCTTGGACCTTCTTGGGGGGACCGGTTGCATGTCTCTGTTCCTGGTGGCTTCCATGTATTGTTCCGGCGACGCTATGACTCCTTGTTATGTCTTGTGCCTCTGGTGGCACAGGCTACCACGGCTCTCTCTGGGCAGTGTCTCCTCTGTTGACTTTGAGTTTCTGTTCGGGAACGTCTGCGTTTTCGTTCATAGTCGCAGCTTGGGCCTTTTCCTACTGTCCTCTGTTTTGTGCCATCTGGTGCTCGCTTCGGCGGCGCATTTTCTTTATTTAGTTCGATTTGGTGTGACCCCTGCACATTTCCTTGGCCTTCGGGTTTTTTGTGTGCCTTCCCTCCTATTTATTCCTCCTGAATAGTCGGGGGATGTAAGTGAGGGTGTGTAAGTGTCTGTATCGTTGGCCTCACTGTCTTTGGTTTCCGCTCCTGCTGCTGCTGGCGGGGGTCAGGTTTGGCCGGACTCCATTGACTCTGGCTCCACTTTTAGGTCCGCAGCTGGTGTTTGCCCTGTCTTGGTCGCTTGCTTCTGACGGCCTGTCTCTTGTGCTGCTGTCGTTGGCGTCTTCGGGCTGTTCCTCTGTGGTGGCTCGTGGCATCCCGTTGTCGCCTCGGCCTTCGACCCTTGGGTGCTGTGGTCCTCATTGGGATTCTTCCGATTGGGTGGTTCCTGTGCTGGGGGATCTTACTTCTGTGTTGAATTTTCTCAGGAATGTTTTTTTTTTTACAGGGCCTTCCCCCTTCCGCTTTGTCTTCTCAGTGGGTGGCAGTTCGTGCTTGTCGGGGTCCTGGGGCCTCCTTGGTGGGTTTTTCCCCCTTGGTGAGTTGGTTTCTTCGGAGCTTTCAGCTTCGTCAGCCGGTCTCTCCTGTGCTCATGCCTTCTTGGGTTTTGCCTGCTGTTTTGGGGGTGTCTCATGTTGCCCCCTTTTGAGCCCTTGCTGGTAGCGGACTTGTTCTGGTTGTCTGCTGCGGGGGCTTTTTTGCTGGCCATCACCTCCGCTCGTCGGTTGGGTGTGTTGGGAGCTTTGCTTGTTTCCTTTCCCTATTGGAAGGTCATGCCAGATCGGGTTGTTTTCTGGCTTGTTCTGGCCTTTTTGCCTGTGGTTTCTTCCCGTTTCCTTTGGCAGCTGGAGGTGATTCTTCCTGGTTTGCCTGCTGGGGAGTCCCTTATTTCCCCTTCCTTGGTTGTTCGCTGGACTCTCTGGTTTTTCTCTCCGTTGTTCCCTGGAGTTTTCGGTTTTCTCCTGCCCTGTTTGTCTCCTGTGGGGGTGTGGCTTGGGGGTTGTGGTTTCCAATTCTATGGTTGGTCGGTGTGTGCATTTGGCGGTCTGCCTGCCTTTTCAGTCCTTTGGATCTCCCTCCTCCGTCTCTGGTGCTGGGTCGTTCCAAGTGTCCTGTGTCTGATTCCTGGGCTGGGGCTGCAAGGTTTTCTATCGAGGGATTTGTAGAAGGCGGCCGCCTGGCTGTCCTGTCACGTGTTTGTACTGCCTTATTCGCTTGATGTTTTACATGCCTCTGCTGGCTGTTTTTCTGTTGGCGTCTTGAACGTTGCTGTTCGTTGATATTTACAGATGGATGGATCCCTGCGTCCTGCATTTTTTGTTGGTTCTCTGTTTGTGAGTTCCTCACATTGTAAGGACTGGGATGAGGAGGACCCATGAGGGGGTAATGTCTTGTTAATTACCGGTAATATTCATTACCCCGATTAGGGTCCTCCCCCTCCCAGTCCTCTACCCTCCCACCCTCCCGCTGTGTTTGTGTCGGAGTCTTGTTGATAACAGGCATGGCGGTAGGTGGGAGAGGCTTATGTTAGATTTTGAAATACTGGCGTTGTGATTGGCTGGGTGGAGGCAGGACTGCCTCACGTTGTAAGGACTGGGATGGGGAGGACCCTAATCGGGGTAATGAAGATTACCGGTAAGTAACAAGACATTTAGCAGCAGCTCAAATTTGTTCAAAACGTATTTGATTTTAGTTCTGTTGTGTTAGTATTTATATATGTTGTAGTTTCACCATGAGTGATATATGTGGAAACCCACCGCGGCCATTTATTAAGAGGCCAAACCAACCAAGCATGAAGTGGGAGAAATGGCTAAGGCGTTTCAGAAACTAATTGTTAGCCATTAATGGGGATGCTTTTAGTCCTCAGAGGAAAAAAGTGTTATTATTAAATTGTATGGGCACAGAAACTGAAGATATTTTTGAACATGTATCCCCTTTCCCAACTCCACATGGAATGGAAGCCGGGGGCTATGGTTGCTTTACAGAGGCACTAATTAGGCTCAAAAAGAGATTTATTGAACAACCACACATAAGCAACATCAATTGATTGATGAATCAGTGGATTTGAATGGGGCTAATTTAAGAAATCGTGCTGCTGATTGTGATTTTGGTAAATAAGTGGATACCCATAGCAGGGATCAATTGATAATACGTTGTTCCAATAAGAAAACTCAGGAGCAATTGTTGAGACCGTGTAATCCAACATTGCAGACTGCTATAGAAATTACAAAGAATGTAGAACATTTTATTCCTCATTTAACACAATTAATGTTCAGAATGTGTCAGTTGGAGTGGCTGTATTGGCAGTGAAAATATTACAAATGTCATCTATGCATAAAGTGAAAGTGTTTAAACCTAATTCACCGAATGCTTCGTTTGGTAGAGAACTATGTACTCTTTGTGGTTCAAGGTCACATTATTTTCAATGTAAAAATTGTTGAGCTAAAGGCAAAGAATGTTTTAAAGGTTGAAAAATTGGGTATTTTGGAGGCATGTGTCAGAGTACAACCAAGAGAGTATCTAGTGTGTTGGTAAATTCTATGGAAGAGGTTGTGGCGGATTAAGTAGCTTTGGAGAATGCTATACTTTGTGTGAGAGAAGAAAGCATAGATGCAAATGTAGATGGCCATGTAATGGGTACCTCTAAAGAAGCAGGTGAGGTTGATAATGAACCTTATGTACCCCCATTGTGTGTAATCAATATTGATGGGAAAGACTTAGAGGTTATGGTGGATTCTAGAACCCCCTATACCATTATTTCTGATTCTTTCTTTGACAACAATTGAGAGAACAGAATGCCAGAACCTAATGATATACGTGAGTATGGTTTTAGAGGGAAGGAAATTAAGATGTTAGGATATTTTATATCTGATATATCTTGCAAACACAAAGCCATTATTGGTAACGTGTATGTTGCTTTGGATGGGTTACAGGTACTTGGTTGGAGACATCGAGGAAAATGGAATATCATGTTACATTCCAATGCTAAAGTACAAGTGTGCATGGCGGAAGAGTTATTGATGGTAAAGCGTGTCAATGAAGCCTACTCTAAAGATGTGGAGAGTATTCTTAATAAACACAAGGAGATGTTCAGAAAGGAATTAAAGAAAGTGAAAGGCTTTCCCATAAATTTTAGTTGAAGACGAATGCTACACCTACTAAGCATATGTTGAGGAATATGCCATTTACTTTGAGACATGAATTGTCAGAGATGATCAATAAGTTATGTGATGAAGGTGTAATTGTACCTGTGGATGCATCAGAATGGGTTTCTCCCATAGTTTTGGTTAAACAAAAATGGGGAGCTCAGGATGTGCTTTGACTTGAGATCAGTCAATAAACAAATTGTGGTTGAACTGCACCTTCTACCGAAAGTTCAGGAATTGTTAGCAAAATTAGATGGGGCTAAATACTTCACTACTGTTGATTTAAAAGCAGTGTACCGTTAAATAAAACTGACAGAAGATTCCAGGCATATTACCAGGTTTATAACTCCTGAAAGCAGGTTCAGGTATGTTACAATGCCGTTTGCACTGTCATCTGACGCATCGATGTTTCAGAAGATTTTGAACTGTCTCTTTGGGAACATGGGGTATTTGCTTTCCAGGATGCCATTTTGATATATTCTGATATGGCGCACAAACATTGTGAGTCTGTGAGTAAAGTCTTTTCGATATTGGAAGAGAAGGGGATGACAATTCAATTGAACAAATGTAAATTATTTGCAACAGAGGTAGAATATTTGGGTCATCAAGTTAAATGAGCAGATATATCTCCAAAGAAAGATCTTCTTGACTCCATAATGAATATGAGTGAACCTCAAAACAAAGATCAGTTCAAGCTGTTTTTGGGTCTCTGTGAATATTATTCTAGGTTTGTATGCAATGTTTTAGACATAGTGCTCCCATTAAGATTGTAGTTGAAGAAATTAGTCAAATTTGAATGGACTGATGAACATACCCAGTCAGTGAAATTAATCAAAAATGCCATTGTGGAGGGCAAACCCTGTTCTCCTTTTTCACAATTTGCTGCCAAAATAGTTACTATTGATGGTAGCACCACAGGACTAGGTGTGGTTTTGAGTCAGGTTAAGGGAGAAATTGGGAACATCATTGCTTTTGCTTCTAGGTCACTTTCTTTCATGGAAACAATATATTCCACAGTAGAATAGACCCCACGACCTCAGAACCTACGGACTTAACATTGTGTCATACGCAGACGGCACCCAAAGCATCCTCTCCTTAAACCCAATACCGCCAGACACAATTTTCGAGAAGGTATGGAAGCCGTCGCCAAATTGATGAAAAACAGCTGCATACAACTATACACCAATAAAAAGAAGTACTCATCATAGGCTTAAACTCCGATGCATGGAACGACACCTGGTGGCCCCCCGCCCTTGGAAGCCCATCCACCCCCACGGACCACGCATGCAACCTGTGAATCATCCTGGACTCTGCGCTCAAAATAGACCGCCAGATCAACTCCGTCTCGTCCTCCTGCTTCCACACCCTCCGCCTCCTACGTAAGACCTACAAATCGATCCCCCTCAAACACAGAAAGACCGTCACTCATGCCCTGGTCACCAGCAGACTTGACAACGGCAACGCACTCTACGCCGGACTAAACAAAAACCTAACCCTTAAGCTACAGAACTTCCAAAACGCCACCGCAAGACTGGTCCTCTACCTGCCAAGACACTGCCACATCTCCCAGAACCTGCGCACACGTCACTGGCTCCCTATTGAAGCTAGAGTCAACGTCAAGATGCTCACCCACCCCCACAAGACACTCCACGACACCGGACCAGCATACCTGAACAGCCGACTCATATTCCACGCACCCCAGAGGACCCTACGATCTGCCCAGCTCTCCTACACTGTGGCCCCCAAGCATTAGGATGTGCATGGGCGGCAAACATTTCAAAACACATTTGTGGGGTAAACCTTTTAAATTGAATACGGATATTAAACCTTTGATATTTGTGTTGTCAAAGAATGGAGTAAGAAAGGCATCGTCAAGGCTAGTGAGATGGCTTGCAAAGTTGTATGAGTATAACTTTACTTTTGCATTCAGACCTGGAGTAAAAAATGTGAAAGCTGACTATTTGTCTAGACTATCAAGTGATCTGCTAACCACGAGAAGTGTATTTCGTCATGAAGAATGTGTTGTAGCAATGATGGAATATGTGGTTCTTTCAGTGGCACATGTGGTGTCTAAGGAAGAGTGGTTAAAGTCTAGTTTGTGGGATGAAACAATGGATGTGTTGAGAGAGTATACTGTCAAAGGGTGGCCATTGGAGCAACATTTGTCTAAAGAACTTAGGACCTGATTACGATTGTGGTCGGACGTTTGTCCAAAAGCCTTCGTTTCGGACAGGTGACCTTCTGACAATGTGTCGGTGGTTCCACCTACCAGATTACAATAGGACTGCCATACAGGCAGTCCTAAAATGCCTTTTTCAACAGCAGCTTGTGCTGCTGGACACAAAAGGGTCGCCGCATAAGCCGCTGTTGAAAAAGGCTCTTTGTGCACATCCATACACCATGTGCCAGGCACCATATGGCATGTGCATGGATGTGCGTGGGGGGTACAACAGGTACTCCCTGGGCCACTGTACAGTGGCCCAATGGGTTCAGGGGCCCTGCTAGGGGACCCCAAATAACTTTTCCGACAGCCTGTACACGGGGTCGGACCACCATAAATAGGCTGTCAGAAAGGGATATTCTAATCCCTATGGCAGTGCCACCCTCTATGTAGGGATTAGAGTCCGATCGCCGCCCTTATGGGATCCTTGATCCTGTCGGGTGTGGCGGTCTTTACCCTCGACAGCCAAGCTTTGATTGCGGGCATGGATTAGTAGAAATGTTCAACAGAACCTTAGTTGAAGGTATTCAATTGGCTCTAAAGGCACTTACAGATGTAAAGAAACACATAGCAGATTTGATATGGTTCTATCATTGTACACCACATTGCACGACCAAGTTTTCACCTTATGAGTTACTTAAGGGAAGGAAACCAAGACAAGAGTTGAATCTGAGTTGGTTGTGTTCTGATGATAAAACTATTGATGTTAAAAAAAATTATGAGTTAGCAAATAATAATAATAATGTGAACAAAGGATAAAGTGTACCAAATTTGAATTCTGTTAAAAAAAAGTATCATTTAAAGTGGGCAACAATGTAAAAATCAAATTACCTGTACTTGTAAAACAAAAAAGGGCAATCTAAGTTTTCTGGTGCGTTTAGAGTAATGAAAGTTGGGAAAACATCTGTGTTGTGACGCAGCGTGGCTCCAGAAATTCTCTGTAAAACCATCACCTTATCCCAAAGAGCTATTCATACATTACTCATCAGAGGGGCCCATAACACTGCGAGTCACTCATACACACATTTACCTAGCTCCGAGGATTCGGTGAAGACCAAAGGAGAGCTGCTGGATTACAGCGGAGTGTCCAAATGAATACTAAACTTTGTACATTATATATATACATCTGCTGTTTATCGATATTCCCATGGTTTAATTTTAAGAAACATTTAAACACACCACCATTATTTGTCAAAGGATCTGCTAGTAAAAGTTAACTGAAGGACAACAAGACCAGCTTAGTTCTCTCTTTATTTAATTTTTATTTTAGAGACTAAATCTCCTAGCATAACCTCTCTTTTATTAACTCTAATTTAATAGTCATTTAAACATCAATAGCCTAGGAAAGAAAAGAGGTTAAATTCAAACATTTATATTTATTAGCACAATAGTTCAGAAAATAAGCATACGTTTATATTACCAAGATTTCAGGACACGGACAGCAGCATAAGGACAGAATAGTTCCCAAAGACCACCTCTCTAATCTCTCTCGAGGTTCATCTCCCATAAGGACTCCGCACCCATTCAAAAGTTAAAATTCAGAAAAATGTCAAAGTCCTTGCACCATAGAGAAGGATTAGCAGTCCAGCAGCATGTCGGGGTGCAAAGATAAAATCGAAAAGCAAGCTTTTTTCATCCCTCCAAACGTCCTCTTTGATACCCTTTTTCACTAACTATATGTCTAAAAGTTGTAACTTTTGGGGTCTTAAACGGTCCTGATTGATAAAGTCGAGGGGTGGATGAGCATAACCTCATCACCTTATTGTTCATCTTTCCGCAAAGTCTTCGTTATAATTTGAAAAATAAAGTTGCTATTGTCCTTAGCAGTTTTCTGTTGCTTGTGTCCTTTAAGTGGATAGTTGAGATGATTTTTCCATGCTCACGATGCTGACATCCAAATTTGGTGGCACCCATTCCGGTAGCCAGGCCACACTGTCCTTGACCCGTTCTTCACAGGCACAGGCCGCTCACGATCTTCTCGAGTTCAGTCACGCATGCGTACTTCATCGCAAACTCGGAGTCGCAGACAGTGTCCATTTTAAGGTAGGCCGCATAGGCCACAATAGGAACTATCATAGAACAAAACACAAATAAACGTTAATTTTCTAAATATAGCCCTTCTGTTTACCTCCCCCAATTGTAAGGTAACCCAATTAGTTAATACCTAGCGAATAAGCAACACATAAACATGGTTTACTCACCATTCTCCATCATTTATGCCACAATTAGACAAAAAGCATATTCATGCAAATTTCGATTAGATTATGACAAATGCTTACAGAATACACATGACAACTTAACTTAATTAGTAGATTATGGTTCGCAACACATGCAAATTAGTATCCCATGTGTGTTTGTGTGTGTGCATTCTATTTTATGTTGATTAATTTCATAACCACACAATTAATTCATGTTACTGTTATGGAGAAGTCAACTCTCTCCTTTGGTGATTTATCACCAAATAACACCCAAAATTTTGCAAATTTTATCTCAACATGTTTCAAATTCTTTCAATTAGTAGGAGTTATACTCTAGCTTCTTCTAATTTCTTTCTATCTTGATAAAGTTTCTCTTTGAACTCTTCCATCTCAATATCACCGTTTTCACGTTCTCTTTCTTGTTTTTCTTCAACCACTTTCTTTAAAGACCTTTTGACATTCCTTCTTTTTCTAAGTTTACAACCTAATCTTAAAATTAAAATCACTACTATTATCATTGTTACTGGAATTAGTACCTTCCCTATAATAAATCTACCTATTTCATAAAACCAATTTTTAACTGCTGAAAAACGTCTACCAAGTTTTTCAAGAACACCATCATCCTCCAGTGGTTCAACTTCCTTATGCAACTCTGTAAGATTTGTAATATATCTTTCAATGTTTTGACTTTTGTCTGGTAGGTACAGCTATGTTGTACCTTTAAAATTCCACAAACTCCTCCTTCTTTTGCCAAAATTATGTCAAGAGCAAGTCGAATTTGTATCACCATAGCTCTCATAGCACCCATTTCAGTGTTTACCATTAAAAATCCTCCAGCTGTGTCTGTTGACAAACAATCTACTATCGTTGTCAATTTTCGAATTCTGTTTGCATTAAAGGATATACCCACTGCTGGTATCAGTGCTCCAAAAACATCACCTATTATTTCTATCACACTTTCTCTTCTTCTACGACTTAAAGGTTTACCTATTTCATTAATTCCATTATTACCTCTATCTACATGGAATATTTTAGGAAAGACCAGGCGTACGTAACAGGACCCGTACCAGTGATCAGGCATTTTTTAATAAGCTTTGTTCCCACACAAAAAGTAAATCCCAGGGAAGACTGGGTCATTACCACCTTTGAATCCCCAACCCCCTTTTATGATATATGTATCTTCACATTTACTCGCTTCCAAAAAATAATTATCATACACAGTGTTATCTCTCCGAATACATAATTTCCCTAATTATGGTGTATCTATATTTATAGCCAGATTCACATTATGTCCTTCAATATTATCATCCTCAAACATCCACATTGTAGATTTAGTTTGTTTTACTTTTTCCCTCCTTTTGTGCTGTATTCTTCTCTCTTCAACTATATTTAGAAAAGCCTTTTCTTCATTTCTTATTTTACAAGTCAAATTATGTTTAAAGCATAATCATGAGTCAATTCTTGTGTTTCCAAAAAATATTCTCCAAAAACTTTTGCAGGCTTAATTTGATTCAACTCAGCTACAATTTTCAATGTTGCAAAAACATCATCAGAATTTGAATAATAATACTCTAAATTTATCTGTTCTATAAAATAAACTTGTTAATACACTACATGTAACTCCATATGTTAATGGAAGATGGTGGTAGGTCACACCCTCCGATACTGATGCAGGTAATTTCACACAGACGTAGCAGTCACTGGCATCCAAAATCATTATTCTTTTCTTTCATACTCTCATTTACTTTCATTTTTTCAAAGTCCGGTCTAAAAGGAATGATAATAGCTAAAATCAACCATATTAACATCAATAATCCAGTACATAATAACCACATTCTCTACCATTTTCTGAAAATAGAACACTTAGATTTAGTTACTTCATTAGTAGCTATTTTATTTTTACACAGCAATTTTCACTATCTTTTTCACCCAAATATTGTCTCTCTTTAAACCTTTACTTTACACTTATAGTGTTTTTTCCACCAAGATTTTAAATCTTGTTTTCTTTTATGCTTTTCTCTTCCACAGTTTCCCAAAATTCCAAAGTATTTTTTTTCTTTCTTTGAGTAACAATTTTATTTACTCACTTTCTTTTTCTTCACCTTGGCAACTCAAATTTTCTTGTCTGCCATTGATTTCACTTATTGGAGGCAAGACCATGTAAGTCCACTCAGGTGACTTGTATTTCTGATTTGGTCTTCTCACTCTTTTTGGCCTTTGCACAATCTCTATTTTCTTACTCAACAACTCTTTTTGACTGGTTATTTAATTTACTTGATCTTGTGGTACTTTTGCTTTATTAACCAGTTTAAATTTCAGTCCATCAGCTCCTTTAGGCCAATTATCTCCTCTACGAGCTCTTTTTGTTTCAGGTTCGACAGTGTTACGTTCCATTCTCCAAGCTCTTTTCCTAGAACTTCTTAATTAAGTTTCATCATCACTGTCATCAGTTTCAGTTTCAGATCTTTCTACAGTTTAATTTATGGTGAACTTTATGATATTTGATTCTTTCTCTGAACTCGTTTTCTCTTTGGTCTGTACTTTCACTCTGTTAGGAACTTCTCTATAGCTGGTACTTGGAAGCTCATCATCATCGTGAGTTATTTCCTTTTCACCAGTTTCAAGATTTTGGTTCCTTCTTTCAGAGCTTTCAGACTGTCCTTCAGTATTTTCTTGACTACCAGTTGCATTTTCACTTTGCTCAGTGTCCTTACTGGTATCCAATTCTACCAAATCTCGATTTACAGGTCGATCTTCAAAATTTGGTACTTCAACAGTTTCACTTTCTCCTTCAGACGCAGAACTCGCATCTCAAATCTCCAGATGTTGACAAACAGGTCGAGCTTCAGTATCTGGATCTTTTTCTGGTTCACCTTCAGAATCTGAATCAGTTGTGCTTTCATTCTCGTCCTGTGGATTTTCAGGCTCAGGCACACGGAGGGTGTGGCTGGCATATACCCACCTCTTTACACCAGCACATTTAACTGCAGCCGTGCTAACCAGATTTACTTGTCTGGGCTTCTGGCAGCGGGGCACTAAACAGTTTCTTCTCCTGTGAACTTTTATCTGAACCCAATCTCCAGGGACTAGATCATGAGCTGTATGTTTTTCTTTCGAGTTTGCCTCAGTTCCCACCTGATGGAACACAGAAGTTATCACTTCAGACAGATTTTTGCAGTAATCCAGTATGATATCATCATTAATAGTCAACAGTTTATCAACTGGCACAAATGCTTGTCTCATCACTCTTCACATCAGAATCTCATGTGGACTTAGTCCTGTCTTTTTATCAGGTATGCTCCTTAAGGTCATCAGAACAAGTGGCAAAGCATCAGGCCATTTCAGTCCAGTGGCCAAACACATTTTTGGAATTCTGTTTTTTATAGTTCCATTCACTTGCTCATCTACTCCAGAAGCCTCTGGTCTGTAAGTACTATGCAATTTCTGACGAATGTCCAGTGCTTCACAAATCATCTGCATTAACTTGTTGTGAAAATGTGTTCCTCGATCTGTCTCAATAGTTACTGGGAAACCGTAGTGTGGTATTATTTCACGCAACAACAGTTTTACAACAGTCACCCCATTGTTTCTCCTTGTAGGAAAAGCCTCCACCCACCAAGAAAACAAGCAAATAATCACAAGTACATATCGAAGTCTGTTACAAGGTGGTAGCTCAATAAAGTCCAACTGCATTCGGGTGAATGGACCTCCCTCCTGTCCTATGGTTCTGAAACTCACGACTGTTTTTCTTCTTGGATTCAATTGATGAAAAACAAGACATCTCTGGCACAGGCTTTCAGCAATCATCCTAAACTTCGGATTATACCATGTCTGTCTGAACATCCTGATCATGGCGTCCCTTCCAATATGAGCTTGACCATGGAACATTCGGACCATGTTTGAAATCATGTTATCAGGCATTACTGGTCTTTCATCTTTATAAACCCAAATTTCATCCTCTTCTCTCTGTCTACATCCTGCTTTTAACCAGATGTCTTTCTCTTCCTCACTAGCTTCTTCCTGCATTTGTCTCACTTCCTGCCAAGTCTCAACTACTGTGGTTAGCATCAAAGGACTTGAAACATGTTCAGCTTGTCTGTCCTGATTTATAGATGTAAGATTTTTAGCACAGTATTTTGCAATTAAATCAACATACAAGTTGCCTCAGGTGACATAATCATCTCCTTTCTTGTGAGCTGCACATTTCACAACAGCAGTGTTATCAGGTAATTGAATTACATCAATCAACATTCCCACAAATTCAGCATTTCTAATGGGGGATTCTGCAGAAGTCATATAACCTCTTTGGGACCACAGTTGGCCATAATCATGGACAACCCCAAATCCATACTGACTATCAGTCACTATGGTGACCCTTATCTCTTTTCCCAGTTCACATGCTCGAATCAAAGCAATTAATTCTGCTATTTGAGCAGAACAAATTCCTTTCAGACAAGATGCTTCCAGGACATCTGCTACTGTACATACAGCATATGCCGCACTCAGAGCACCTTCAACTGTTCTCAGGCATGAACCATCAACAAACACTACATAATCAGATTCAGGCAAAGGTTCATCTTTGATGTCAGGCATTTGTGTGGTACAGTATTCAAGAACATCCAAACATTTGTGATCCACTTAATTTCTCACTTCAGCATCCATAACATCAGGTAGCAGTGTAGATGGACTCACATTCACACATCAGGAAATTGTCACATTATCTGCACCTAGGATTGTCTTTTCATATTTTGTCATTCTGTTATTGGTACTGTGTCTTTGTCCTAGTGAGGAGAATCTCCACTGAATGAGGTGCATATACTCTTAAAGGAAATCCCATCACTATACCTTCACTTTGTTCCAGACTCACACTTGTGGCAGCTACTGCTTTTAAACATCCTGTCAATGCTCCTGCAACTGGATCCAAAACAGCTGAGAAATACGCAATTGGCTTTCTCAGTTTTCCATGTCTTTGAATTAGAACTGACAATGCACATCCTTCTCGTTTACTGCAATACAGTTCAAACTCTTTTTCATAATCAGGCATTCCCAATGCGGGTGCTTCACATAAGCTTGTTTTCAGTTGCTCAAAAGCTTCCAGTTCAGCTTTATTCAACACTATGGGATCTTTTACATTTGCTTTTGTCAATCTCTGTAATGGTTTAGCTATTAGTGAGATTCCATTAATCCATTATCGACAATAACCTACCATTCCTAGAAACATTCTCACTTGTCTCTGTGTTTTTGGAGGTTGCATTCCTTGTATCATTTTAATTCTCTCTATAATGACTTGTCTAATTCCTTTAGCAATCTTGTGACCTAAATATTGCACCTATTTCTGACAAAACTGTGGTTTTGATGGGGACACCTTATGTCCTTCTTCTGCCAAATGATTCAGCAATGCAACAGTGTCTGAAACACATGCATCTTGTGTTTTTGATGCCACCAACAGGTCATCAATGTATTGAGGCAAATACACAAAGACCTAGACTATGGAAGCACATGTGAAAATTCACCCTTATTTAGAATATTTCGTTCGTTGCTATTCTTTTAGCAAACATTACTCCCCTTGTTACATCTTAATTGGGGTAGCCAAAATATCTGGGGTTAGTGCTTAATTCCAAAAAATTGCCTGATTCTCATACAACAGTAAAATACAGTTGCGAGACCAATCATACCACACTTAATCTCGTGACAAAACCAAATATAGTGATAAACCGAAAAAAAGTGGGTGAAAGCGAGATGGCACCTCACGGGCGCACCACCAAGCGGGGACCTGACTGGTACTCGTCAGGACTGCCCTGTTGTCATCATCGGTACCATCAAGCTTAGAACAGAAAATAGTGTCCAAATACACAAAAGATTTGTGCAGAAAAAAGTGCAGTGAGCATAAAGAAGAATAACCAGTACAGTGTCAAACAACACATTAAAACACTCATAACACAACACAGACACAATACTTTTATTCAATTTCTTCCCAAGTAGAGGTGGTTATCACCTATTTAACCACTCATACTTTTACTTGCCGACATGTTTCATTGCCTGGTAACTTGTAGGCAATTTCATCAGGGCGTCATGTATATTAAAGCCACTGCAGGTGGACCCACATGTCTTCGCAACCTCAACAGGCCATAGGTGCTCCTACCAGCCAGACGGGACGCGGTTGTACTTTAAAAGACAAGAAAAATCGCAACAAGTCGATAGTTCACTTCTCCCTTTCAGAATGCGGACAGTAGAGAAGCGGCTGCTGTATCTCAGCCATGCCGTGTTGTTTGTATTGAACCAGAACTGATTCTCCAGGCATACTTAAACTCTCTAATGATTTCTTTAGCAATTGATTAAAGATAGATGGACTCTCAGTATACCCCTGAGGAATTCGGTACCATGCCAAAATACGGTCTCCAAACCGGAATGCAAATATTGGCTGGCTTTCAGGATGTAATGGAACATTAAAAAACGCATTGCATAGATCAATGACTGTATACCATTCTGCATCATGTGGAATTTTGTATAGAATTACTGCTGGGTTTGGCACAATTAGACAACATGGGGCAACAATTTTATTGACCTTTCTCAAATCCTGCACTATTCTGAACATTCCATTAGGCTTTTTCAGTCCCATTATAGGTGAATTCCAAGGACTACTTTATATTTCTCTCAAAATTCCTTGTTCAATCATTTTATTTATCACTGGGGTTATTCCTTCAACTATTTCAGCTGTCATTTTGTACTGAGGGATGTTTGGGTAACTCACTCCTTCCTTTACAGAAACGTTCACAGGATCTACATTTTTCATTAATCCAATCTCTTCTCCAGTGAAATCCCACACTCGTTCTTTGACTACCTCTTTTAATTCATCAGGTATTTTTTCGCGATCAAAGACAGGAAACATACCATTCTTTTCTGATTCTATCTGTGACATGGTCATTTTATACAGGCTATCTTCATCTGGGGTTTGAAGCTTAATGCCATCTGGTGAACAGTAAATGGCACAGTTAATTTTGCACAGAATGTCACTACCAAGAAGGTTAACAGGACTACTGTCACACACCAGAAATTGGTGCATGTCTTTGAAATTTCCAATTTCTAATTCAACTGGTTTCGTTAGGGATGTTTTGATCGCTCTATTACCTAGAACTTGGATGTGTTCTCCAGAGAGAGGAAGATTTTGGACTTCTACTGATCTGACAGTAGAACGGGTATTCAAATTTGTTGGCACCCATTCGGGTAGCCAAGCCACAATGTCCTTGACCCATTCTTAACAGGCACAGGCTGCTCGCACTCTTCTCGAGTTCAGTCACGCATGCGTACTTCATCGCAAACTCGGAGTCGCAGACAGCATCAATTTAAGGTAGGACGCATAGGCCACAATAGGAACTATCATAGAAACAAACACAAATAAATGTAAATTTTCTAAATATAGCCCTTCTGTTTACCTCCCCCCATTCTAAGGTAACCCAATTAGTTATTACCTAGCGAATAATCAACACATAACCATGGTTTACTCACCATTCTCCATCATTTATGCCACAATTATACAGACAAAAAGCATATTCATGCAAATTTCGATTAGATTATGACAAATGCATACAGAATACACATGACAACTTCACTTAATTAGTAGATTATGGTTCGCAAAACATGCAAATTACTATCCCATGTGTGTTTGTGTGTGTACATTCTATTCTATGTTGATTAATTTCAAAACCACACGATTAATTCATGTTACTGTTATGGAGAAATCACTTCACGAGGGGTATACAAAATGTTTTGTTACCAACCTCGCTCCATCAGTTGTTAAGGAATGGGTCTTGGTGGTGTTTGACCAGGTTGGCAAAAGTAAGCGCAACAGTTCACAAAGAGTGATACAGTAGCAATTAACTGAATTTTGTGAGTGACACTGTAATGATAAAGAATATGGAAGTGCTGGAACATGCTTCAAACATGTCAAGTGATATTCTCAATATGATAGAAAGAAGGAGGAACAGGGTTTTACCTAAAAGGTTTGAGAAGTTTTAAAGTATTAACAGGGTTTTTGGGTTTCGCCCAATTATTATTATCATTATTATTATTATTATTATTATTATTATTATTATTATTATTATTATTATTATTATCATTATCATTAATGTTTTTGTTTTTATAAGGATGTAGTAGTATGCATTATTTAGCAGAACAGATTGTTCTAAACAGGTGTTCCACTTAAGTGTTCTAGTACAAATTAGGATGCATGTCAGTCAATATTATTGATCTTGTTGTGCTGTTCTTCAATGTACACTCTACCTTCCATGGAGGGTTTCAGTGTCAGTTGCAATGCTACGCTCTTGGTGCACGAGTGCTCCAATAAGGTGCTTACTAACATTTCACTTGGTGGAGTTTTCACTACTATACCTACATCATATAACCGACAAAGAATCTATCTTTATTTATTACACTGGCGACTATTTGGAGAAAGAACCTATGTGTAGAGGGAAATTGAAGTGAATCTGAACCAGCTGAAGAAATTGAAGTAAAGACATTTGAAGCCTGAAGGAAGAGAAATGCCCTGGAAGCCCCACCAGTGTCCCTTAACATCTAACAGCCTGCAGTCTGGGGCGTTTGACCTTCTTATCATCAATGTATGCTACTTGATGAACTGAGGCCAACAACACAGCTTTATCCAGCACACGAAAAACAGCGCCTACTGACAAGTAATGCAATAAACAGACAGCCCACGTTTAGCCATAAAAAGCCCTGTTTTACTTTACTGTTTAGGATACTGGCAGTATTGAAGTTAAGTGAACTAACAACATTGATTTTGGACTGGCTCTGCAGCGTTTATTGGTAACAGCAAGCAGCATTTATTTGGAAGAGCACATCAGCGTTCATGTGAAAGCAACCAGCAGCGTGTTCTGCTGACCCCTGTTTCTAAGGACACATGGCCAGTGCTACACCGCATTGATGGAGGTGCATCGGACGTTCCTGGAAGTTCTGATCGGAGGTTTGGAACGGTGCACTCCTGCTGTGATTGACATAACATCAGTAGTTTCTGGAATTTGTAGTGGGGTGTACCGGAGGATTCCTGGAGGCTGTGTTAGAAGGCTGTAAGGACTTGGACATCATCTTACGTGCCTGAGTGGCAATTTTCCAAAAACGTGCTAGTACGGAAGACCAACTCTTCATCGGCCAGAGTGAGTAACCACGAATAAGCATTATCCAAGCTAATAGGCCTCTGCTTTTAAAAAAACATCATTAAAAGCCACTTAGTATATTTTAAATAGTATTTACAAAGAAACAAAAAATGTAAAATAGATTGTCCGCTCACACCATCACATAGGCAGGGTACATAGTCAAGATTGGAGTGGTAGCCAAGAGGAAAACATAACGCAAATTTAACAGTACCTGCTCTTAGGCGGAATAAAAGGCTCCTTTCCCAGTGGCTCATAGGTAAAGTGAGATAGATAGGTAGGCGGTGCCTTTGCTGTTCTATAGTCATAGATCTTAAGGCAAGAGATTTTATAGATTCCATACCAATCCTTTCTGTGTTGTATAATAAATAAAGTGCACTTTTAAGCTAATTTTTAGGCTATGTTTCGGCTGTACTGGGATTTTAAAAAATACAACCTTTATTAACACTACAAAGACTTTGGTACACTCCAGAAACCCAAGGAATATCTATTCCTTTCTCACATTTAAGGTAAGGACTATATATATATGGTGATCAATACCGTATCTCTCTTGTGGGAATGTGGTGAACTCAGACTAATGTTTTGTTGTCCCTGATTGCATTGTTATTATCTCTGACATGTTTTGTTTGCTTATTCTTGTTGCATTTGCACAGAAAGTGCCATGCTATTATATGCCTGAGTGTTATTATTCAGCTGCACTTGCTGCATTAATGTATGTTTATTTACAATATGCAGAAATTGCTGCTCAAATGTGTTTTTTGCCATGCTTAATTTACTGCCTAAGAGTATTTTCTATGCTAGTCTGGATTTGCTGCATGAGTTTATTTTAGACATCAGTATGTTTCTGTGAGTTTGTGATAGCATTGCTATCTAAAAGTATTTTTTATGCTATGCAGAATCAGATGCCTGTGGTTATTGTAATACATGCAATGTTGAATTTGCTGTGTATACCGTGTCAAATTTTCTGTTGTGTGAAGCATTTCTTATACTATTCTGGGTTGTACTTTGTTGGGGCATGTGAGTTGTACATACATAGCTAAAGTTGCTCATAATAGGCCACGTTAGGTGTGCCAAAACTTTTACTTAAAATTGCTTGTGCTGGGCCATGAGAGTTGAGTCTAAACAGGTACTTACAGATGGGTTGCACTGTGAAATGGAATATGAGATGTACCTATACAGTTACTTAAAGTTGCTTGCATTAGGCCATATGAGTTGTGCTTAAACATTTACTTAAAATTGCTTGGGCTGGGCTATTTGAGTCGAGCATAATCAGTCACTAAAGGTTGCTTGTAATAGGCTGTATGAGTTGTGTCTAAATTGTTAGTTAATATTTGCTGGTGATGGGGCCTTATAGTTGTGCCTAATCATTTGCTTAATGTTGCTTGTAATGGGGTATGTTTTTTGCACATGTATGGATCGTTCTGTGTGCAGAAAGGGGTGTGTGTGGTTTAGCACCCCGGTTATTAGTTCTCCAAGTCATTAGTGTTTTCTTGCTTTGATTACACATTTGTCTCCTGTTGTCGGACTGTTTTTTTTTATTTTATTTTTTTTTTATAAATTTTATTGAAATTAAAACATAACAAGCAACACAATACACTTCACAAGGCAAAAAGTCATTTTCGGGAAACACGTAGGGACGGGGAGCAAGTCTAGTACTTATGCATACAGGATTTCAGTTATCAATTCCAAGGTGAGGTGGGGGGCAGCAAGGAAACCATGCAATACATACATTTAAAGTGCGAGAACCAGGAATGACATTTAGGGAGACAATGGGATATTAAGGGCGAAATCCTGAGGGGGAGTACATATATTCCCACGATAGGCATTCCATTGAGACCAGATTCTGCTCCACTTCTTAGGTCTGCCCCGGGACAAGTACACCGTCTTTTCTCTGAACATACACCAGTCCATATTTTCCTTCCATGCAGATATAGTTGGCAGTCTGTGGGAACCCCATAGTTGCGCAATGTTCCTTTTCGCAATCATGTTACAGAGGGTTGCCCAACAGATCTGTGCAGTATTATAATCATTCAGTTCCCATACATTAAGGAGACAGCGTCTGGCCTCAGGCAGGAGTGTAACCCCCGTAACCCTTTCCATGGTGGTATGTACTCGGGACCAAAACCTAGCCACCTCAGGGCATTCCCACAGTATATGAAGGAAGGTGCCACTCATCCCACATCCACGTTTACACAGACCATCCACCGAGTGCCCCATACGAACCAGACTCGGACCAGTGACATACACTCGATGTAGGATCTTGAGCTGGACGAACCGAAGGCGAGCAGGGATGGCCACCTCCTTAGGGGAGGAAACGGCCATTTGCCAGTCCTCATCGTCCAGCTCCAACCCATCAGCAGTCCACAAGGCCCTAAGGCGCACAAGCAAGTCGACTCTGTTGTTAATGAGCTTTTTATAAATCAGCGAAATTGTGCTGTCAGGTACGTAGCCATCAAGGATACGGTCCTCCAGAGGCGAGGACTCAGGGATCTCCGTCCCCTTGGGGAAGGCAGACAACAAGGCATGCCGTACCTGGACATACCGAAAGAATTCCTTATTGTCAAGCTCATATTCAAGCTTTAGTGCCTCAAAAGTCTTAACATTCCCTTTGGACCAAAGATCATCAATCTTACTTATACCTATCATGTCCCATTTAACAAAACCTTTCGACTGCCACAAATTGCCCAAACCATCCAAGTCATACAACGGAGTTGCACGGGACAACCTATCCCTCCAACCCAGAGCAGCATTTGCATCACGCCACACTCGCACAGCAATTTTAGTGGGCCCGGCCAAAGTCTTATAGGGTTCTTTAGAGTACAGCGCCCTGTTGAAATTTCCACCAGGTAAAAGACACTTATCCATTGCAAAGGTTGGCGTCAAACCGGGGGCATAGGTGGCATGGTTAATAGCACTCAGTTGAGAGGCCCAGTAATAACGTCTGATGTCCGGGAGGGCAATACCGCCATCGTACCATGGAAGAGTGAGTTTGGAGAGGGCAATGCGCGCACGCCCATCCCAAATCAGCCGCCTCTGAAGGCCCTCCACTTCTCGAAAATAGCCAGGGGGAATAGGATCGTAAGAGTTCTGGAGGGCATATAAAAATCTGGGTAGCGACATCATCTTGAAGAGAGCCGCACGTCCCAAGGGTGACAGAGGGATCCGGCGCCATCGAACAACATCAACAAGGGGTGGTGAGGGACAGAGTCTCTGAATTAAGCAGAATACTCTCACCCAGTCAAGAGATCAGGGCTAGATCCAACACCGTTTTTTAGCTCAATGCACCATCCCAGTTTCAGAACCTGGCTGTATGCAAATTAGTCTGTTCCTGTCCTAGTGCATGATGGGAACAGGGCAAACCAAACTACAAAAGCCAATTCTTTCACTGGGAAGGAAACAAGCTTCCGGGGACCGGTTTCTGGCATTACAGCCGTCTTCGGCCCGGCTTGCTTGAATCCTGATGGTGCAATGAGCAAGGGACTCATGTCTGAGTATACCCTTCCACGCTTAGGGTGGACAAAAATATTTACAACAAGGGGTGGTGAGGGACAGAGTCTCTGAATTAAGCAGAATACTCTCACCCAGTCAAGAGATCAGGGCTAGATCCAACACCGTTTTTTAGCTCAATGCACCATCCCAGTTTCAGAACCTGGCTGTATGCAAATTAGTCTGTTCCTGTCCTAGTGCATGATGGGAACAGGGCAAACCAAACTACAAAAGCCAATTCTTTCACTGGGAAGGAAACAAGCTTCCGGGGACCGGTTTCTGGCATTACAGCCGTCTTCGGCCCGGCTTGCTTGAATCCTGATGGTGCAATGAGCAAGGGACTCATGTCTGAGTATACCCTTCCACGCTTAGGGTGGACAAAAATATTTACAACAAGGGGTGGTGAGGGACAGAGTCTCTGAATTAAGCAGAATACTCTCACCCAGTCAAGAGATCAGGGCTAGATCCAACACCGTTTTTTAGCTCAATGCACCATCCCAGTTTCAGAACCTGGCTGTATGCAAATTAGTCTGTTCCTGTCCTAGTGCATGATGGGAACAGGGCAAACCAAACTACAAAAGCCAATTCTTTCACTGGGATGGAAACAAGCTTCCGGGGACCGGTTTCTGGCATTACAGCCGTCTTCGGCCCGGCTTGCTTGAATCCTGATGGTGCAATGAGCAAGGGACTCATGTCTGAGTATACCCTTCCACGCTTAGGGTGGACAAAAATATTTACAACAAGGGGTGGTGAGGGACAGAGTCTCTGAATTAAGCAGAATACTCTCACCCAGTCAAGAGATCAGGGCTAGATCCAACACCGTTTTTTAGCTCAATGCACCATCCCAGTTTCAGAACCTGGCTGTATGCAAATTAGTCTGTTCCTGTCCTAGTGCATGATGGGAACAGGGCAAACCAAACTACAAAAGCCAATTCTTTCACTGGGAAGGAAACAAGCTTCCGGGGACCGGTTTCTGGCATTACAGCCGTCTTCGGCCCGGCTTGCTTGAATCCTGATGGTGCAATGAGCAAGGGACTCATGTCTGAGTATACCCTTCCACGCTTAGGGTGGACAAAAATATTTACAACAAGGGGTGGTGAGGGACAGAGTCTCTGAATTAAGCAGAATACTCTCACCCAGTCAAGAGATCAGGGCTAGATCCAACACCGTTTTTTAACTCAATGCACCATCCCAGTTTCAGAACCTGGCTGTATGCAAATTAGTCTGTTCCTGTCCTAGTGCATGATGGGAACAGGGCAAACCAAACTACAAAAGCCAATTCTTTCACTGGGAAGGAAACAAGCTTCCGGGGACCGGTTTCTGGCATTACAGCCGTCTTCGGCCCGGCTTGCTTGAATCCTGATGGTGCAATGAGCAAGGGACTCATGTCTGAGTATACCCTTCCACGCTTAGGGTGGGCAAAAATATTTACAACAAGGGGTGGTGAGGGACAGAGTCTCTGAATTAAGCAGAATACTCTCACCCAGTCAAGAGATCAGGGCTAGATCCAACACCGTTTTTTAGCTCAATGCACCATCCCAGTTTCAGAACCTGGCTGTATGCAAATTAGTCTGTTCCTGTCCTAGTGCATGATGGGAACAGGGCAAACCAAACTACAAAAGCCAATTCTTTCACTGGGAAGGAAACAAGCTTCCGGGGACCGGTTTCTGGCATTACAGCCGTCTTCGGCCCGGCTTGCTTGAATCCTGATGGTGCAATGAGCAAGGGACTCATGTCTGAGTATACCCTTCCACGCTTAGGGTGGGCAAAAATATTTACAACAAGGGGTGGTGAGGGACAGAGTCTCTGAATTAAGCAGAATACTCTCACCCAGTCAAGAGATCAGGGCTAGATCCAACACCGTTTTTTAGCTCAATGCACCATCCCAGTTTCAGAACCTGGCTGTATGCAAATTAGTCTGTTCCTGTCCTAGGGGGGCTCGAAGGTTACGGTCGTACCGAACGGCGGGATCCAAGGAAATGTAAATACCCAAATACTTGAAGCCGGACGTAGCTAACTGGATCGGGACTCTACTGGGCAACGGAGGAAGCTCTCCGGCCAAAACATAAACACAGGACTTGTTCCAATTGATGACAAGGCCCGAGTTCTTCCCGAAGGAGGTAAGGACATCAAAAAGCACATTAAGGGACTTCCGAGGGGACGTGAGGTAAAGGAGGATATCATCCGCATAGAGCGAAATGCGGTCCTCAAAGTCAGGAGTCCACCGAAAGCCCCTCAGCGAGGGCTCCCAGCGAAGCCACTCAGCTAACGGTTCCAAAGCAAGGGCAAAAAGCAATGGGGACAATGGACAGCCCTGCCTGGTACCTCGGCCAAGCACAAAAGTGCCAGAGACCCTCCCGTTAACAACCACCTGGGCCAGCGGCCTCTCGTACAGTAGCTTGACCCAGGCGATGAATGTCGGACCGAACCCAAACTTAGCCAGAGTAGCCCAAAGATACGGCCATTCGATGGTGTCAAAAGCCATAGTGGCATCAAGGGAAGCCAAAATGGCCGGCTCAGTCAGAGTCCCAGCTCTGGTGAGAACTCCATGGAGCCTCCGGACGTTAAGGGCGGTGTTCCGGTGCGGAATAAAACCGGATTGGTCCGGATGAATCAAATCACCAATCACCCTAATCAAACGAGTGGCCAACAATTTAGCAAGTATTTTGGGTTCGGCATTAAGCAACGAAATAGGCCTATACGAAGCACAACGATCACGTGGTTTACCCTCCTTGTGAATCACAACTATAGTGGCCAGACGCTGATCGACGGGGAGGAACCCAGAATCAAGGGCCTCAAGGAACATGCTCCTTAAGGGAGGCGCCATTTTGTCTGGCCGCAGCTTATAGAGCTCAATGGGCAGGCCGTTGGGGCCCATGGCCTTACCCGACCGGAGGGCACGGATGGAGATTGCGACCTCGTCCACCGTGATAGGAGCATCCATTAAGGCCCTATCCTCATCAGAGAGGCAGGGCAAGGCAATATCGCGCAGCAAGAGCCGAGAGTCACGTTCATCCCTGTCACTGGCCGAGGCATACACCGTCTGGAAGTGGTCCACAAAACACCCAACAATACCCACCGGGTCAGAAACGCGCTCACCAGTCAACTTCTCAATCACAGGCCCGACTCGATTCATTCTCTCTTTCTTATCCAACCATGCAATCAATTTACCCGCTTTGTCACCCACATCATACATTCTACCTTGTTGCTCTCTATTCATGACTTTCGCATCGTCAGTCACAAGGGCTCTATAGTCTGCCTGCTTCAAACTAAGGGAGTGCAATTTGGCAGGGGAGACATCACCATCGAGATCGCTCTCAAGCACAGTAATTTCAGATTCGACGCGTGCAAGTTCTTCACATTTAGCCTTTTTAACAGCAGCAATCAATGACAATGAATGCCCACGAACCACAGTTTTGAAAGCCTCCCACAATGAGATAGAAGAAGAAACAGACCCCACATTTTCAGTAAAGTAACAGTCAATAGCCTTCACCAAGGCGGAGCGGGTCGCAGGATTCCGAAGATACCACGGATTAATAGGAGCAACTATACCTGCAGTACCCACCCCAGCCTCAACACTACACCAAAGGGGGGAATGATCAGAGATGCCCAGGGAAGATGGCGGATCTCCCTAATGGAGGACGATTGCGATGCAGGCATAAGGAAATAATCAAGTCTGGAAAGGCTACCATGAGCCCCGGAATGGAACGTATATTGTAACTGTGTAGGATGCATGAGTCTCCAACCATCCGTTAACCCAAAGGTCTCAAGCAATTCACTGAGCCACATTTGGGACCTAGGCAAGTCCCGGGGGGGGGGGGTAACGATCAGTAGTGCCGGAAACCACAGAGTTAAAGTCCCCGCCGAGAATCAGAAAACCGTCAGGCAGCCCCAGGAGAAGCCGCCCCAGGTCTGCAAAAGTAGTGGCCTGTAGGCCTGGAGGGACATATACGGTGACTATAGAGAGCGTCTTACCCTCCCATCTCCCAGAAAGCGCAGCATAGCGACCTCTATCATCAAGCATGATTTTTTTTTTTTGTTCCAAGACCTTTATTAGCGGTATGCACATAGTTTACACAGCCTTGCGCCTACAACCTTAAAAATAAAAATAAAAAGATAAAAAGGCCGGCGGCGTGTTGTTGCAACAAACAAACATGAGCAAACTGTATGTATAACATTTGTTAAAGTACACAGCAAGTCGCCTACAACCACTGTGGGCCGGCCGCGATTACAAAATCAGTTGGTCTCAGTTTTACATTTTTATACAAATAACATATGTCTAACATAACCCCGATCAGTCCACTACCGCATTCCAACTCCAGCTCCACATATCAATGACTCGATATATGCGAAACTACTAACCAGTAATCACTATGTTAATTATCAGCTATGGGCTATGGCTAATGGTTTTGTTTGTCCCTTAGTTCTCCGCTTGTGCGTTCCATTATGTGGTGAAGTACGTCCAGTAATCTCTGGGCCTAGATCTCGAGGAAAGGGACTCTTCGTATGTCCTAAGAGTGTCCTGGCAATACGTCATGTCCGTCATCCAATGTTTGATTTGGGGTGTGTGTGGGCTGTCCCAGCACATTGAAATTCTGCATTTGGCTAACAGCAGTGCTATGACGCAAAATTTACGTTGTGTCGCCTTTACGTTATGTAGTAGGCCTAGTAGGCAGCATGTAACCGTGCATGCTATCGATACTCCTACCATTTCTGTCAGTTTTTCAGCTACTTCCGCCCAGTAAGCCTGTATCTTCACACAGTTCCAGGCCAGGTGTATAAAATCTGCTTGGTCATGTCCACATCTTTTACATCGTGCTTCCTCACGTAGTCCGTATCTATATAATTGGGCTGGAGTGTAATATACCTGATGTAAGTATTTGAAGTGGATTATACGTAGGTTGCCGTTTGGCGTTAGTATTTTCGTGAGTGTGCATGTAGTTTACCATTCTTTGTCTGTTAGAGGTGTGTCCAGAAGTGTATTCCGTTTGTCCAGTGCCCTGGTTGCCCTATGGTCTAGTTCTGTCTGCGCTTGAGTATAAAGTCGTGAGACCAAATGTGATGTGTTCGTGGAGGTGGAGGTGATCAATTGTTGTAGGGTGTCCATAGTTTGAGGTTCGTTCGGGAAGGTCGGGAAGTGTTGTTTCAGCGCTTTTTTAAGTCTGTACAATGTAAAACGAAAGAGCTTTGTCGGGTTTTGAATAAAGGCCAAGTCCTGATCTGTAATGAAAACACCGTCTTTATAGACGTCGCCCATTGTACATAGACCTACTTGTTGTAGCAGGTTCATGCCCACTTCTTCACCAGTGACAGACAGATTTGGGTGATGATGTAGTGGCAGTGCTGGAGCATAGAGTGGGAGTTTACGCATCATGTGGCCTAAGGCTCTCCAGGCAGAGTTGGTAGTGTCGATTGTATTTATGTCCTTGCTATGGAGCGGAGGTCTTATATGCCTTATTATAGCGTCTAATGGGATCGGGGCTGCATCGCCTTCCTCCACCGCCACGTGAGTTAGATATGGTGTCGTGTGGTACCAGTGTGTGGCAAATTGGGCCTGTGCACATAGGTAGTACAACCAAAAATCCGGTACACCCCAACCTCCCTTATGAATCGGTAGTGTTAATGTGTCCAGTTTTATGCGTGCTTTTTTACCTGCCCATATCAGCTTCAGTATCATTGACGTGATGCATTTGAACACCTCTTTTGGGGGTTGTATCGGAATGTTATTGAAAAGATAAAGTAGTTTGGGGAGTACTACCATCTTCACAATTGCCATCCTGTCGGCCAGCGACAGTGGGAGTTGAATCCATATCGTGATCCTTTCTTCAAGTGTGTCAATTGCCCTTCCATAGTTGGTTCTAATAACCACCTCGGGGTCTCGGTGAAACCAAATGCCTAGATATCGTATAGGGTCCGTCTGCCATTCTAGTGGGTATTCTGTCGTATGGCGTTGTGTGGAGTCAGTCAGTGGAAAGACGGAGGACTTGTCCCAATTGATTTGCAGACCGGAGTATCCTCCGAATCGGATGTACACTCTTAGAAGGGGGTCCAGGTTAACAGCCGGGTCTCTGACGTACAATAACATGTCATCTGCGTACAATGATATATGCAGTGGTCTGTTTGGGAATTGAAGCGCAAGGTGGTGATGTTTATGTCGGACTATGCAGGCTAGAGGTTCTAGAGCCAGTGCAAACAGCAGCGGGGACAGGGGGCAACCCTGTCTTGTCTCCCTGGCTATGTCAATGGGCTCTGAAATATAGCCATTGATTTTAATCCTAGCCACTGGTTTGGTGTAAAGTAGTTGTACCCATTGAATGAAAATCCGAGGAAAGCCCATTCTATGCAATATCGCTATTAGATATGACCATTCGATGGAATTGAATGCTTTAGCAGCGTCCAGCATGATCGCTGTGCCTTGGTGGTCGGTGTAAGGTAATGTGCAGTGGCAAATAGCGTTCTGGTGTTGTGCGTGGTGTTCCTAGAGGGGATGAATCCCGATTGATCTGGGAGAACTAGTGCAGCCATAAGTGGTTGTAATCGGGTGGCGAGGGCTTTAGCCAATATTTTGGAGTCTACATTTAACAGAGATAGAGGGTGATAAGAATTGCAAGTTTCGGGATCTTTACCTGGCTTTAGCAATGCAATAATCATTGCCTCTCGCAGTGTGTCTGGAAGAATATGCGCTTCTAGTGCCTCCCCAAACATGTCAACTAGATAAGGAGTTAGTAAGTCACTGAATGTTTTATAGAATTCACAAGTGAATCCATCGGGCCCTGGTGCTTTCCCGTTTAGTAATGATGCTATAACGTCAGCTATTTCCTCCTTCGTTAGTGGCTGGGCTAAATATTGCCTCTGACGGTCTGACAGCCAACCAATAGCAATATCGTCAAGGTATTGTAGTGTTTCACGTTGTGTGGCAGTGGGCCGTGATGTATAGAGGTCCTGGTAGGTGCGTACAAAGCTCTGTAGAATGCCCGTCTGTTCAGTGTGAGTTAGCCCATCATCCCCCACAGTCTTTGTAATTATGTGTTGTTTGTGCCCAGTACATATTTTAGTAGCTAGAGCTCTACCCGGTCTGCCGCCTTCCCCATACGATCTAGCCACATGTCTTTTGCTTAGATATTTAATTTCGTCGGTGGCGAAGTTTTGGTGTTCAGTAAGTGTATTTCTAATGTCACTTAGTAAGTTTTGAGTCGGGGTCAATTCATATTGTCGCTCCAAAGCACGAAGTGTGGATTCACATCGTGAAATCTGTGCTCTGATGTCTTTTAGTATACCAGCGGTCGTGCCTATACAGACCCCACGTATCGTTGCCTTAAATGCTTCCCATAGAAGTCCCGAGTCTTCCGTGGTGTCTGCATTAAGACTGAAGTATTCTTTTATAGCCTTTCCGATGGTATCAGCATATAGCGGGTCTGTGAGTGCGTTAGAATTGAAACGCCAACTGTACGGTGGGGGTGTGTAGTTCGGGATGTTTAATGCCAGTTTGACAGGGTTGTGATCCGATAGTGTTTTGGGCATGTGTGCTATATCACGTGTCCATAACAAAATGTCGGCAGTTCCCAACCGGTAATCTATTCTCGACCAGCTAGCGTGGGGCACAGAGGTATGTGTCGCTTCTTGAATCCCGGGATGTCGCTCCCTCCAAACGTCTTGTAGGGATAAGTCTAGTATAATGTCCAGCAGTTCGGTTTTAGCACGTGTGTGATGTTCAGTCGTGTACCCTGATCTGTCGAGTGCATCATCCAGAGCAATATTGAAATCGCCTCCCCACAGCAATGTTTGATCAGGATCAGTGCTTAGGTATTGCCAAATTTCTCGGAAGAATTCCGGTGTATCCGTGTTCGGACCATACGTGTTCACCAGTGTCATTTGCCTACCTCGAATGTTGCCCTGTACTATGACATATCTTCCATTGGCGTCTAGTTTTGTTGTGTTCACCCTGAAGTTCGTGCCTTTTTTTACCAATATAGAAACCCCCCTTGCATAGGACGAGTATTTTGAACAGTGCATCGATTCAGCCCATCTTCACCCCACCTGGGCATGTGAGTGCGGAGATTCGTGCGTTTCCTGAAACATAACAATGTCGATGTTCCATCTGTCTAAACAGGCGAATATACGACGAATTTTCTTGGGGTTAGTATACCCTCTAATGTTCCATGATAGGACATTCAATACTCTAGGTTGAGACATAGGATTAGCCATAGTTAGAGTCGTGAACATGTATAACTGCCTCCCTTCCCTCGTCTAAGGGGGGCCACAGTAAATCGGAAGTATAGTGCAAATGGTTTCCATGTAAAGTAAAGTAAAGTAAAGTCCACATTTGTAAAGCGCACAATCACCCGTAAGGGTCTCTAGGCGCTGGGGGGCCGTCGGGAAGATTAAGCGAGCTATTGCCCAGAGTCACATGGTGCTGGGCTAACCTGCCGCCGGAGCCGGGGATCGAACCGTGGTCCCCAGATTCCAGCGTCAGTCGCCCTGGCCGCGGTGCCACACCTCTTCCATGTATATAGTGATGGAAGTGGTACAGCTGGTTGCAGGCAATGCATCTCAAGTGGTCCGATCTATAAATAACAAGAACAACCCCCCCCCCTCCCTCCGCCCCACAACAGCAGCCCAATCCTGCTGAGGCCATACCCGTAATGAACATCCCATTGGTATGTAAACTGTATTGGGGGTCACCCATGTGGGGGCCCGCCTGGACTGCACATCACCATCCGAACTAACGGATGTGGACGGTTACGTAATCTTATAAAGTCACAGGATTCCTGCCATGTATATCACATTGATGTCTATGGATTGCCCAGCATCAGGGTGTTGATGATATTTCAGTAACATTCTTCTATAATCTCTCCCAATTGCGAGCAAGTGCAGTAGCATAGCCCAAACACATCAAGCATGCATCTTTGTAGATATCTGACGTATCAATAATAATTTTCGGTGTGTGTGTTACCACTTCGTGCTGACGCCATGTGACCTGTTAAGTCAGCACAATTATAATAACAGAGGGAGCATTTCCATGCAGAATACAGGAAGTTGTAATGTCTATCCCATCATATCTGGGCTATGTATCAGAACGATGACACAGTACTGAGTCATGAATTGTCTCTCAGACGTATTGCTTGAAAACAGTTAGTGTTTGGTACAGTTGTGCATCGCCATCGGCCAGTGTTTGATTACAACGTCTTTATCTATGGTAAGTGAGCTGTTAGGTCCCAGCATCGTACTGTGATGCAGGTGAGCACCATTATACTAATAAGCGTTTGTGTGCAACACCTAGCGAGTCAGTTCTAATTGGTGCATATGGACAGTATATCACAACTTTAACAGAGAGTTGGCAGTACAACTGTTTCTTACCCTGCTTTCCGACCTTATCTCGTCATATGTATAAAACAGTTCACACTTTCCATCGTACATGGTGGGGGGAATAGTCCACACAGTAATAGTCATATTATGTGACACAAGTAATCCTTACCCGCCGATAATGTGACTGTGCTTTTCCTTTGGCAGTGGAAAAGAGCCGTCCCCACTACCAACACATGGTTATGTAACCCTAGTAAACTTGATAGACAGAACGGAACACACCCTCCAGTTTCAGTCCTCATCTTGCTCCTGTTGTCGTCGCTGATCGTTTTTACGGTGGCTCGAGATTTTCTTTATGAAGTTGTTTGCCGCTTTAGGAGTGGTGAGAAGTGTGGATTTACCTTCCCAGGTTACTTTCAGTCTCGCTGGGTAGAGCATGGCGTATTCCACCTGAAGGTCACGCAGTTTAGACTTCGCTCCGTTGAATTCCCTTCGAGCTTGCTGCACCGCTTGTGTGAAGTCGGGGTAGAATGCAAGTTTGTTGGATTGATATTGAAGGTCTTTTTGCTCACGCACCATGCGTAGAATTGCATCTCTATCGCGGTAGTTTAATATGCGGGCCACTATCGGTCTCGGTGGTGTACCCGGAGGTGGGCGCGGTGCCAGTGTTCTGTGCGCTCTTTCCACAATAAAAACGTGGGATAGGTTATCCTTGCCAAACATGGAAAGGCATATTTCTCCATGTTACCTATGTTTGTCGATTCCGGTACACCCGCTACGCGTATGTTGTTTCGGCGTGACCTCGCTTCCAAATTCTCGGATTTAGACTTAATAACTTCTAGAATCTTCTCGAATCCCGCACATTTAGAGGTGCTTTCACGTGATTCATCTTCCACTGCAGATAATCTGGTCTCTGCCTTGTCCAGCCGTTCTCCATGTCGATCTACTTTAGCAGCCATTGTGTCCATTCGTGTCGTTAGATGGTCCATTTTACCATGCATATCCTGCAGGCTGTCTTGTATGGCTTTCAGCATTGCCTCCATACCTGTGGGTGGTGTGCGCTCTGATTCAGCCTCTGTATCCGAATGGGGATGGGATCCTCTAACAGTGCGACGTTGCTCAAAGTTAAATTTCGGTTGTTGTCTGTCTGGTTTCCCCCTTTTTGCGAGGTGTCCTCTTCTGACAGTGCTTCAATGGCGGTGTACTCTACCACTCCTGGTCTGTAGATCCGGCGTGGTTGGCTATGGCGCTGCGTTGGTATGCAGGGCTGCGGTGAATGTTACAAACCCAGTGCCGTTTTTGGTGCCTGTAATTTCGTTTGGACCGTGTAGTCTAGAGTCAGAGGGTATTTGGGTAATGCGTGCGTTAGTAGCGCCACAGGTAACTGCCACTTGTGGCGTCGGCAAGTTAGTACTTGAGACACTGGTTGACATTGGCACGCATTGCGTTAAATTTAAACAGTGGCGATTTCGACATGTGCTCCCCCATATACGATCTGCAGTCGCTGCAGTGATCACCACCACGTGTCATTCGTGTAACGGACGAGACACCACAGTGTTATGCGGCACGACAGGATCATCCAACAGCATTGAGTAGTTTGTTGTGTCACACTGCAACAGTTTTATGGATACAGCACACGCATCACACGTCGTCAGGCGTTTCTTGTGCTTTCGGCGTTAAGCTGTGGGCATCTCTGATTCATACCACATGTACAAGTCATTCGCTACATCTAGGTGCCGGGCAATCGTGATGGTGAGAGCTGTGGGGACAGTATTTTCTCCGGACCTTCAGTACTGAAATTTACTGCGTGATAAGGCTTGTGTGTAGTCTGACCGGAGCACACCTTCCATGTCGCATTCAGCTGCTATATATGCATGGGCAGTTCGTCATCAGAGTTAAACATTGTCCACAGTGCTTGTTGTAATACACTCATAGCGCAGGTGGGCTTCTATAGATCGCTTGTGCGTGTGTGTTCGCCGCATCCACAATCCGATGCCACAAGTAACGGTAAGGCGCCAGTAACGTATCATCTCAGACTGGGCGCCGCCATCTTGGTGCTCTCTCTTCGCGCCTTTATGTATATACTGCTCTGCTGCATCAGGGCACTGTGCGTCTGCCTGATCGACAAACCAACAATTTGCGGCAATTATTGCAGTGCTTAACGTTGTTGCGCTTTGCTATAATGACCCAAGAGCCAGTACGCTCGTGTAGAAATGACACATGCGCCCATACGCCGGCAGAGAGTCAGTGTCGAACCCCCGTTATTAAACGAGCAGTGATCTTGCCGCATTGGGATCAGCTTCGCTTGACGTGGCTGCCGTCAGCACATTGTTTCACCCTTGCTACTCACAGTTCCGAGTCTGGGCATCGGCGCGGTCCCGTAGCGCGCGATGCAGGTGTCTGTGCCGCCTATTGCTCCGATCGTCCGCGGGCAGTCGCCATCTTGCGTACACCGGTCGCGGACACCGGCAGTCTGTACAAGTCGGATTTCTTCCGCTGAGTAGCTCGCAGAGCGATGAAAAGTACTTCAATGCGTGCCGGTCATCTTCCGCTGTCCGATTGTACCGTTTGACATCAGGATCCGTGACCTTATTCACGTTGTTTTTGCAAGAGAACGGACCCGACCGGCGGAGCTGTCTAGCTAGCCAGCCATTCCGCAGTGCGCCCTCTAGCGCCCCCATCATCAAGCATGATATCGTCAAATTCAAGGGGAAGAGAGGACCTAATCAGAACTCCCACCCCTCTGGAGCCAGAGGTGAATCCGGCATGTGCGACTAACCGATACCCACGTCTATTCAACGCTTGGCAAGCATTCCCAATTAAGTGCGTTTCTTGCAGTAGGACAATATCAGGGGAGTGGCGTTGAAGGAACTGCAGCACCACCCCTCGTTTTATTCTGTCTCCCAAACCATTGACATTCCAGGATAGCAGTCTCAACTCACTACCCCCCATCCCAAGAAAGAACCAGCGCCCCACCCCCCCGAAGCCCCGCAGGAGAAGGAGCTAAGCAAACAACACGGTGCCTTGTGAAGGAAACAAAGGAACAAACATACCCAACCCCCACCCCCCAACAAAAACCCGTTACAACACCCCCCACCCTGCACCCCTGCATACGAACTAGAAACCACCCCAACTTGCAGTGTGCCTGTCGCCCAATCATTAAACTAATCTACACAAAGAACCCCAGGAGGAGGAAAAGTCCCCTACATCCACGCCACCCCTGGACCCATCAAAAACAATAATAAAAGAACAAATAGCAAAACTCAGGTGAAAAACGATAAGGAACAGACGTCGGTAATCGCAATGTCACTCTTGATCCGAGGCGCCCCCCTCGGCTCCACCGGGGTTCTCAGATCGATCATCCCTTTTTGGCAAAGAATCAAGCCAGTCACTGACACTGTCCGGACGGTCAAAGAAGAAGGTTCGTTCCCCATGTTCGATCCAAAGTCGAGCCGGAAACAGCATAGCATACTTGAGGCCCAGGTCTCGTAGCCGTTTCTTCACCCCCTGAAACCCCAGTCTCTGTCGCTGGACCTGAGGAGTAAAGTCCGGATAAAAGTTTACAGTGTTATTGTCGAACTTCAAGGGGCCATGCTTCCGAGATGCTTGAAGAATAGCGTCTCTATCTCGAAAATGGAAAAGCCTAGCAACAATTGGTCTCGGGGGGGCACCAGGCTGCATCTTCCCGCCCGGGAAACGGTATGCACGCTCAACCGCAAAGAACTTGCTGAGTCCGGCGGGAGCTAGATGATTCAGGACCAGGTCCTCCACAAGGAGATCGACAGCAGAATTATCGGGATTTTCCGGCACGCCAATGATGCGCACGTCATTGCGCCTGGCCCTGTTGTCATGTTCCTCGAGTCGACGGGCCATCGAGTCGTGTGACGATCTCAGGTTGCCGATCTCAGTCTGTACGTCCGTGACATCAGCGATCAGGCTGGAGGTCTTTAAATCCAACTCCTTCAACCTCTCATTAGTTTTAGCCATGGCCGCTTGAATCAGCGTGACATCCACCGCCACAGTGTCGATTTTAGAAGCAAGAGCCTCATATTGCTGTCCCATAGAGGCCTGCATGCTTGAAATGGCAGTCTTGACTTCACGAAGAGAGACATCTGCGGGCGCGGTCGGGTCAGCCCTGGGGTCATCAAGAATACGACCGGTACCACCGGGGGTTCCCATCGGTTGGGTGTATCAATCCATAACGTTAGTCTGGGTATGTCCCCCGCGGACCGGCGTCTTTGTCTTGCGCTTCTCCAGCTCTGGTTTGGTGGCCATATTGGAAGCTGTGCCCCGAAGGGGCCTCCTAGACCTGGTGAAAATGGCCGAACCTGGTGGGGCAAGTAAAGACAAGAAATGAGCAAAAAAATTATTAAACGGCAGCAGAGCAGGGGGGCCAAAACCCCTCAGGAGAGGCAGAGGCCGACAGCAATGCAAAGCCACACCAAGTCCGGAATAGATCGGAGAACGTCGTGAAAAACGAAACCGAAAGTGGGGATGGGGCCGACCGGGGAGGCTCCCTCCAGCCGGTGTTGTTCAACTACTCCCCGGCCAGTAAAACAACAGAGCACCCCGGCCACGTCCGGGGCAGGCCGGAAAAATGGAAGTCGATGTAAAAACAGCTCCCGACGTCCAAATTCAATTTTTAAAAGGATGTTGAGGTCCACAAGGTTTCGTCTTCAAAGGCCCATGTTCAAAATAAGGATATGTTAAGGATAGTTGCAGAAGGACGGCACGGGTCTCTGGAGCCCTCTGCTCACGTGACCATCTTGGATGCCCGCGTAGCTCCTCCTCCGTTGTCGGACTGTTTGAGCATTAATTATTTACTTCCTTGGTCCTTTTAGTTGATTCATTGTTAGATTGAAAGTTTACTGGCACTCCTGTTATGGATGTTGTGTATTCCGTTTGTTCCTATTTTATTTTTCCAATTATTTCCTTTAGGAGAGGAGATGTGTGGTATCTTGACTTGTTGCCATGCACCCTTTCCTTGGTTACCAGTTTCCTGCTGCTCAGAGTGTGAGTGTGATGCCACAGAATGTTTATGTAGGTTTTGCAAGTGCAGTTGGAGGGAGCGGGCTTAGCAGCAGGAGGCTGCCCCTGGTGAGGCTTAACTACTTGTAACATGAACTTATCTTTTATAATAAACCTTCATCCTATTTTCTACATTACCGGCTTCTTGACTACTTGCTTACTAGTTCCTATCATCCTTTATTACACACCTGCAATTTAAAAGCCTTTGAGTGTCAACTGTTACGAGCGAAGCCTTGTGTGTAAAAGGATTTCAAGGCTCTCTTTGCTCGGGAACCATTTCTTTCAGAACACAAAGGAAAGGCTCTCGGTACAAGAATGTCGCTTTACTGTGTGTGACTTCTAGACATTCTGCTGATGATCCTTAAGCCTGAATCACCCGAGGCTGCCAACCTTTTGGTGCATGTGCCAAGCAGTGGCGGCTGGCAAGTATTCCGAGTGGTGAGGCAGGTGGTAGTAAAATAAAAAAGAAATAAAAAAATGGCACTTACCTCCTTGGTTTGCCTCACCACATCCTCCTCGTAGCTCCGGGATCCAGGAACCTGCACTACCCAATCCTGGAAGTGATTTCATGCTGTTAAACAGCTTGAGAGAAGCGTCAGGATTGGAGGGAGTGACCTCTCTCACTGCTCTTAATAGCACTAAAGACCTGTGCTTTCTCTAACCCAGCTGTCTAGGTCAGCTGGGTTAGAGATGTTTAAAATCCACATGTCTGGCAGGCCATCGCAAGATGGCCGGCAAAAGAGACATGCGCACTTTAAACATAAGTGCACAGCTTCCTGCTGCCACTCAGCAGCAATTGCCCCGTTCTGAAACTCGGTCCAGGACGGGTTTAAAAAAATAAAATGGTAATAAATAAATGTTATTACCATTTTATTTGTTTTTTAGGTCTCGTCTGTCAATGCGCTTGCGCATTGAGCTTGCGAGAATATAGGGGCTTAACCAGAGCTTAACCATCGGGGCAATTTGATGCTGTGCCCGTGAAAAAAGCGCGTGCACAATGCACATCAAAGCCACCAGCCTCCCTCCCACAAGCTTCCCCCAGCGTGCGCTCTGCCTCAGGCATTTCTCCTCCTCTGATTATTCACGGCCGGCCGAGCGTACTTTCACTTTCTCGCATTTATCCTCCCCTCTTCCCCCCTCCCCACAGCAATGCCAAGAGCTTTTTTATTTCACCCTCGTTTAACTTGTTTAAGTTGTATCTCTTTGTAGCCGGAACTGAATTGTGCACCTTGTGCCACATGTGGTTGTATTCCTTATGTTCATTTACTCTACTCCATACTCCTACCGGAGCCTCGTCCGACTCCAGTTTCCACATTTCCCTCTCGCACCTTGCTCTTACAGGTCCCTCGAGCACAGACGCACCCGTCTGTTGCCATTTCTCCACCCTGACCTGACCGTACCTACGGCCTATAATTTTACCCGTGAACCGGGTTGGAACTATCACCTGGTTACAGGTGAGTTCAATCCCGGACATGTTGCGATCTCCTTGGAAGTTATTTTGTCTTTGCTCAGCTTCAACCTGACTCGATATGCCCCATTTTTGACCTGACATCGCCATCCGCCCCCTTCTTTGTCTTTCTCCCCCCCAGATCCTCATCACGCTCTTGCAGGTATTTCTCTCGACTTTCTCTTTCTTCATCAGCTATAATTGCACATTCATCGTGAAAATTTCGCACCACGAATGCGCACGCACCTTGAGATAATAGGATTGTGTCTGTCTCTGGATCTATCTTTCCACAGTCCGCCTCTGCCTTGCTCTGTGTATCAGCCTCCCTGTCTCTGTGATTTCCACTGTGTCTGTCTCTGCCGGTCTATTGTTTCCCCTGTGTTTCTCTTCCTCTCTGATCCGCTCTCTGCTTCTGCTGCTTCTCTTTCTCTGTCAATGTGTCTGTCTCTGCCCTTCTTTCTCTCTTCCCCTGCCTGTCCCAGCCTCTCTCTCTGACTGCCCGTCTCTTTCTGTCCCGCTGTCTCTCTCTTTTCTACTTTGCCTCTCTCACTTTTCCACGTTCTATCTCTGCCCCGCTCTCTATTTTTGACTTGTTTTATTAGCCCAGGTATTATCGCGTGCACTCCATTTACAAAGCTATACAGAATTCTTGGAGCGTGCAGGGTTGTTTTGCATCTTCGAGGGTCCTTCACGTGTTCAAACTAACAAACTGCTGGTGCGTGACATGCTTTGCTGAACAGATGTTCCTGCCACGCAGACACATGCCCTCTAACCCTTTGTTTGTCTTGGAGGGGAGTCTTATCGTCTAATCTACTCTACTATCGTCTGTTCCTGCTACATTCAATTCTACCACACAAGTGTAGAGCTTGGTGGACAACATGCTGCGGGCTAAAGAAAAAAAACATTTCACACAGGCTTGTTTGTTGGGTTTTGTGGCATGCACTACGTTGGTTTCTTCCTTACAGAAACCAAACACAACATAGCATACCACACAACCCTTTTACACAATAAGCGACCATCAGCGCTGCATAGTTTTTTCACAGAACATTTCTTTCACCTCCATTATTAAGCAACCTTTGATTATAGCAGGACAAGAAATGCATTTCCTGGCAAACATTTCATTTACGGGAGATTTGAGTTTAGGCACACAGCATACCTAAGCGTGTCCTCCTTTATTACGACCAAATAAACACCGAATTGGCACAGGCACGTACTGCAAACGGAATCTGCCTAACGCTTTATTGCAAGCGCCCTTTGCTTACTCCTATATATGATCTTGCGATACTCTCTTTATAATTAGCTCCCAATTTTGATTCGCACGCACTTACAAAACATCCAAAACATGCACGCACATTTTCGATTTTTGGGATTGCGGTGCATTGTCCTGCTTTATCTGCACGCTCACTGCGCGCATATAAAGCAACATATCCCTTTAGTGTTTTTTTTTTTTTTAGGCAAGGTAACGCACCAATCCAAAGACATTTTCACTGTGCCTTCTTTTGGTAATCGGACATACCCGATGTTATTCTTTAAACACTGCTCGATCTGCACGCTGCGTGTGCGCTCATACAATTTCTTTTACTATATCAGGCCCTTTCATTCAAAGTTACCACTACCCATTATACTGCGCCAGGAAAACACTCTATTGTTTTGCTTTCCCCTTACCCTGTTGGCTCCTCTTTTACTACTAATCAAATTACATTTGTTTACAGAAACATGCCTTCTATACTACATATACCACTTACGTTTTACCATGCCATTATCACCACATCATTTCCAAAACTCAACTTTCAGAAACACTCGCACTTCCACTTCCCTATTCTTACCACATATTTCGCCTTACAAAAATCTACTAGCACCGCGTGCCCAGCATTCATTTACCTACTCGCCAAATGACTATTACTGCGGTCCTTCGCATTCCCTGCCAACTACTTTGCCCACAGCGTACCTTCATTATTACTCCATGCTTTCGCATTGCAAAAACTAGAAACACATTTTTCCCATATACACACATTTTGCTGCACATGCCATTTGCCTTACTGTTTATTATGCTACAATATTTTTTTTATTTGTTAATGTTGTTTAGCACAGTTAACAGAGAACATGCAAAACCATCATGGGCCACAGCCTTGTGTAGTTATTCATGGTCTAAGCTTATTTTAACAATTACTGTGTCCTAATTTTAGTCTGTGGTGTTGTCGTCAATCGGCAAGGCATTTGTCCTTTTGTGTGAATCCGTGCCATGTCTGCTCAGCTATTTTCCAATTTTGATTTTATTCGACTTAGTCATTAATCCCAATAGGCAAAGTTCTGGCCTGCAGATCTTGGGTTTACCCGCGATTTCCAGGACCAAGTTAACCACAGTATTCCAGAATTTAGCTAATTCTGGTGCAGGTCGTGAACATAGGAGGTCTGCATCCCCTCCGCTGAATCACAGATACTTGCCTGTCACTGCAGCATGCATTCTATGCAGACACGGAGGCATTAAGTATATTTTGAACCTTTGTTTTTCTGAATACATTTGTAGGGAATTTTGCGTCTGTCAGTATATTTAAATACCTTCAGCTGCTACCTATTTTACATATCAATTAGCCCATCAAAGTTGTCACATTTGCGAAAGTTATAACCATTGGCATTGTAAATGACAAAGCTATTAATTTCGCTGTTTTCAAAACCAACACATAAATAACAAATTTGTCATTTACAATATCAATAGCTCAAACTTTCCTAATGCGAGACCTATTGCATTGCAAATGCTTGTTTAGCAGAGCGACGATTCTCCACTCTCATAGAAGAGCCGCCCACTCCTGGTGCCAAGGACACACTGGCAGTACCGATGGCGTCCTCTCACTCTTGCTAGAATTAGGGTGACCCGACGTTCCGGTTTTTCAAGGACTGTCCCAGCATCTTGACAGTTTTTACTGCAACAAAGACATGCCCTGGTTTTTTACTATGACATTTTTAGGTCTACCTTCAAAAAATACAGGCAGAGCATGGCAGTTTTCAGAATTTATGGTGATTTGTCTGTGTATTGGTGCATGTGTCTGCCTGTGCATTGGTTTGTATATGCATGTGATGGTGTTAGTGTGTCTCATTGTCATTTGGTTGTTAGTCGACAAAGAATGCTAATGCGTGGCATGTGATAGATGTACATGTTCTGCGGTTATATGATGCATTTCAAATCACATGATGGCATGCAATGTGAAGGAATTACACTGTCAGATTTTAACATCTAAAATGTACATTTTGATAGCCTGTTAACTGATGCAGTTTGCATTTTGTCCTTGTTGCACTCGATTTAAAGGGTCTCATAATAATTGATTAAAATGTCACTTTATTTTCTTGTACACATTTTCTATGTCCTTTTAAACAAGTTTCCTTGTGTTGGTATATTATAAACCTTCTTATTTACAACATTATAAATGCTAGCATTTTAATACCATCTGCAATGTGACAGAAGACGAACGAGTCAATATTATTGCAAAAAATATGTGCTGTTTTTTTTTTCGTTTGCAGAGCTATTACAAAGGAGATTCCCGGCTTCAACATTTCCTGTGTTTATGATTAATTAAAGGAACCCCTACTTTTCACTCCAAAGTAAGGATGTACAAAATAATAATTAACATATCGAAGTGATGTATTTTAAAAATGGAGCAGGTACTCCGCTAAGGTTAACAATTCACTTTTCAGTTGCATATCACTGTATTTGGGTACTAGTACTAATAAGATGAAACCTTTGTCCAGACAATGTTAACGTGTAGAAATGACAAAATAATGAACTCATGCTATCACAAAATGTGCCGCGTTATGCAGTATCATTTGTTTTTTCTTGCTGCATAAGTTAGGTAACCCTGCCACATAATTTACGTGCCTCATTATCATATGAAATGTCTTCATTGATGTCATAACTCCACCTTCTTGTTTTCTCAAATTTGGCTGAAAATGCACCATTTGCCAACTCTATTTCAAATTTTTCTCGGGAGGAGAGCCCCCGTACCCTCTCCCCCCACAGGCCCTTTATGACAGTCGGCCTTGCCCGCTATGCTTGCTCGCCAAAGGTCACTCATACCAAACATTCGCGGAACACCACTTTCAAATGTCACCAGCCACCACTGGTTGACAGCAGCGTTCCGGTGTTTGTAAGTGATGCTGATCTAGTTTTGGTGAGTTGGTCTAGCAGTGGTGTGTGTACATTGCACCAAGTCGGGGATGCTAATCTTGACAAGGGTGTGGTCTGTCCTGTGGACTGGTGTGGACTCATTGAATCAGATGTTGTCGAAGTTGGTGAAGATAGGGTCCATGAGGTGTCAGGCAACATAAGTAAGTCCATTCACTCATTAGGTGAGGCTCAGGCTTCGAAGATCTTCAATGAGTGCTCTTGAGTTTGGGTCGGCGTGGTCTTCCAGATGGAAGTTCAGGTCTTCAAGTAGTAATTGTCAGCATTGAGTGCGAGTCATGCAACAAAGTCTGTGATGATGTCGGTTAAGTTGGTGCATGGTCCCAGTGATCTGTAGATGAAAGTTCCGCTTAGGGAGAAGTTGGCTGTGATGTGGAGCTTGAAGAACAGGTGTTCCATGTTGGAGGATGACATGTCTGTCAATGTGGTGCAGCTGATGGTGTTCTTGTGAATGATGCCGATTCTGCCTCGGGTCTTGTGCAGGCTGTCTTGCCTGGAAATCTTGTACCAGGGTGGGGGGGGGGTGACTATGGCTATGTCAAGTGCCAATGCAGGGAACAGCCAGGTTTCTTGTGGAAAAGTAGGTCAGAGGCATTGTTGTGCAGCAAGCTCCAGATCTCTGTGGTGTGTTTGGTGAGTGAGTGGGTTTTGAGGAGCATGCATGCAAGTATGGAGTGTTGTGTAGGTGGTTACAGGAATGTGTAAGTGTGAGAGAGTGGGGTGTTGAGTGCATAAAACTTGCAGAAAGAGCAGGAGAATACTCCTTTACTGTTGTGTGGCGAGGCAACAGCGTGAGTAGTAGCAGGGGTTGAGTGCGCAGATGGTTGTAGCATGGTAGTGGTGGGAGGACCAGGGTTCCTGGTGTTGGGCGCTGTCCATGAGCAGACGGGTGCATAAGGGCATACCTTTTGCACACCATCAACGTGCAAGTGGCAGGCCCACTGGGCATATCCGCTGTGCATTCACCCTGTGGCAGCCATCTATGTGTAGATTTAAAAACAATCTATTATGTATATTGCAATGTACATATATATTAAGATTACATGCCCATACCTCTCCGGATATGCAACAGTTGTTTTGTGCATGTGTGCATTGATATGTGTTTAGGCCCTGTATAGAGATGTGTATGGGTTTATGTATGTGTATGTATATGTGTTTTATATGACTATGTATATATGAATACATTATTTACATAAAAATCTGTTATCTATATGATAATAAATCCATATATATATATATATATCCAGTCAACGATGCCCTGATGCGAGAACAAGACAAAGGCGGGGTGGCTGTGACACCAGGAATTTATTAAAACCAGCGTGATAGTCCAAAGTTCGGTTAATCACACCCAACGCATTTCAAAGCCAGGGCGGCTTCTTCGTCAGGGGTAAAGTCGCAGTGAAATGGATCTGCTTGTTCACCATGAACTTAACCGCATGCATCAATTAATCACAGGTGTGTCAGTCGCTTAGCATGCTGGTACACGTAGTTCAATATCCAAGCATTAGTATTACCACAGTGGGTTTCCATTCCGTTGCGGCCAGTAAAATACACATTCAACCCAAGTGGGCCTCCGGACGAACAGCGCTGGTCTTTAACTTGATTTCACTCCCCGTCCTGCCTGACATACGACGTGAGATTTCTCCATCGCAAGGCCCCACCGCACAGTGGTGTCAAGTTCCCTGCAGCCAGGCTGCCGCATGTAAATCCAGTCAACGATGCCCTGATGCGAGAACAAGACAAAGGCGGAGTAGCTGTGACACCAGGAATTTATTAAAACCAGCGTGATGAAGAAGCCGCCCTGGCTTTGAAACGCGTTGGGTGTGATTAACTGAACTTTGGACTATCACGCTGGTTTTAATAAATTCCTGGAACCACAGCAGGGTTTGTGATAATGAAATTGGTCTTTATTTACGAATTGTTTGTAAATACTTCCATGTCTCTGTTTTTCCCTGGAGTGGTCAAGATTAGAACAGGCGTTATATATTGAAAACAATGAATTTCTTGTATAAAATACATGTCTGTTTATGAAATCATTTTTCATTTTTTAATTATGGTTCAAATCATTATGTTTTGCACTTGCACTTTAATAATGAATTTAATATGTTTTTTGTATTACATTTACCCACCATAAGATGGCCGCCTTATCATTTACATCATTGAGGTTGGTGGGAAGTCCATCTTCTGTTTTCATGGCTATGACGACAGATGGAGGGTTTAAAATGGTTGTTTGTCACGATTGTAATCGACATTGAAAAAGCCGCGAGGCGAAACGCGTCTGTCGATAGGGGGGAGAAGGCTAAGCACCGAATAAAGCATCTTGAAGCTTTAAATCAATACTCCGAGTGTGCCTTTCATTTTGTAAGCTGAAGGAGTGCTTGCTGTTTGAAGTATACTGAGCGGGTCACCTCCGCTAAAGTGTGCACCCGGGAACACGGAGCGGCGGCGGTGAAGGTTATGTGTCGTAAATCAATATGGCCGCCAGCCCGGAGGCTTTTAATCCAATAGTAACGCCGATGGAGAAGCGGGCGTGAAGAAAGAGCAATTCCGTGGAGGAAAACCTGCTGATCTGCAGATCGACAGGCTGCGGCGCTGCACTGACGAGCCAACGGGAAAGTGACACGACTTCCGCGAGGGAGCTGCGGCGCCGACCTTTGGTGAGTCTATGCTCCAACGCGCCCTTTAAAGACTGCTGATTAGTAAGCTCTAAGCCTTTATTCCGAGGAGTGAAAACGGTGCTTTGTTAGCCTTCTCCCTCCCCTGTTTTCAACAACCAGTGCAAGTGCAACTGAGGGCGCGATTAAATTAACGCCGAACAACGCCGAATTATAAGGCGATATGTCCAGTGTAAAGGAACGAGAGGAAATTGCCACTGGGATGTTCAAACCGAGCTCCGGAGGGCGGCCAAAACAAACTACAAGCAATCAGGCCACAGTGAATCCGGTTAATAACCTGACAATACTCTTTCAAGCATTAGAAAAAGCCCATGAGAGGGAACTAAGGAAGTGGTGAGAGGCCACCTCCCTACAGCGTTATGTGGACTGTGATAGAATTCCAAGAGGTCTTAGAATCTATACAGTACCGGCCTATGAGAACCCGGACCCCCAACTGCTTAAAGACTGGGCTGCATACACTGCTGATTCAGCGAAGGGCATGGTGAAAATGTTAATCCATTATGCTTGGAGTGACAGGAAGAAAGCCCTCGCTGAAATCGAAAGATTGGAAGAACTAATTGGGAAAGAGCAGGATACTGAAAGTATAGCTGAATTGAAAAACGCTATGTTAAAAAGATTGAAAGACTATGAACAAACGATCAGACGAAGAAAACAAAACAAATTTGATCATGATGAGCAGGATTATGCAACAGGGCGTGTACTGACCTTCGCAAGAAAATATGACAGCGCCCGAAAAAAACTAAATAAAGGTGGCGCAACAGTTAGCGAGGGTCAGGAAACATCTGAATCAGAAGCAGAATTATCTGAAGAAGAACGATCAAACAGAGAAGCTGGTTCTAGCGGACAAAATGTGGAGACCGAAACGGACCCTCCGTTTTTTCGCGAATACAAACTTATCAGAGAAAGCCGTCAAAGAACAACACAACAGACACACACTCCGGTACAACAAAAATCGAAAAATCAAAAAGGCGGAAAACAAGGAGGGGTAAGAAAGGTGGCAGAAGAAGTGCCAACACAGAGAGAAACCAGGAGTCAACGGAACAAGAACAAAAACAAATATTAAACAAACAGCCGATACAAACTATAGTCAATCTCTCAAATAGAACTTTGACTCAAGAAGAACAAAAAGTCTTAGAACTGGGCCCCACTTTTTGTCCCACTACAGGATATGACTACGCTAATGTTCGCATAGACCTGTTCAAGTTCATACGAAAATTAAAATTTCAAAAGATTTTCTTGATTAATCCCAGAGAAGAGATGCAAATATCTAATTCCGCTACTAATGAGGAAGAGCTAACTGAGACACAAAGTACAGTAAATACCTTCCGAGCACTGTCAACGATGCAAGCACTGGAACGTTTGGGCGCCGGTGAAACAACAGTGCCCAACACTCAGGAATTTTTGGAACAAGCTGGCATCAAACAAGTAAGCGGAAATAGCAACTTCAAGAGGAAATCAAGGAAAATACCACATACATCCTTTGATGCCATAGACGTTTTTAATGAGGCTGTCATTGCAGACTTAAAAAATCTGGCCAGACAAACCAACAAAGGAATCGAACACTACAACATCCCGCGCAAGTATTGGTAAGCATTGAAAACGCTAAAAAATGACAAAACCATTGAGATCAAACCATCAGATAAAGGTGGCAACATGGTGATTTTTAATAAAGAACATTATCAAAGGGAGGCGATGCGGCAACTGGAAGATGCTGAATGTTACACTCCAATCCACCGTAATAAATACGTGGAATGTATAACAAAATTCCATCAGTTATTGGGTCAAGGGAAGGAAGAGGGTATGTTAAACAACGATGAATACCTCTTCTTGTACTGTGACGAACCAACTTTACCAACCTTCTACCACTTGCCTAAAATTTATAAACACTACAAAAATCCTCCAGGAAGACCTATTGTGGCTTCAATTAACAGCCTCCTGGAGAATACAGCGATTTATGTAGACTCCTTTCTATCTCCTTTGGTGAGAAACCTGGCATCATATATACAGGACACACAGGATTTTCTCAGACATATAGAAGGGATAAGATGGGAGCAAGATCTATTGCTTATAAACCTGGATATCACCAGCCTATATACCTGTATTTGTCATTCCGATGGTTTAAAAGCGATAAGATGGTTCCTGGGTCAAAAACATCCAAAATGTACCCAACACAATGAAATGCTGTTAGATATGGTCTCGTATTGTCTCCATAACAACATCTTCATATTTGGAGGGCAACTGTACCAACAAAATCGGGGTACAGCGATGGGTACGTGCTTCGCCCCCAGCTATGCGAATCTTTTCGTCAGCTGGTGGGAGAAGCACGTAGCCTGGGGGGAAGCCAACAACCAATGGCTGGACAGGATCGTACTTTGGTCGCGATATATCGACGATCTTTTCATTATATGGAGAGGCGATCGACCCTCGGCTGAGGAGTATATCGCGTCTCTAAATAATAATGATTTTAATCTGATATTTACAGGGAATATCAGTAACAGTGCGGTCAACTATCTGGACCTACAGGTCTATATTGAAAATAGCACCTTACTAACCCGTCTTTATAGAAAGCCGACTGCGGGAAACGCAATCCTGCATGCAGGCAGTCACCATCCTACCAGCCTGATAAAAAGTATACCCTACGGGGAATTGCTGCGCTTGAAGCGCAACTGTACCACCAAAGGGAGCTATACAATTGCTAAAAATGAGGCAGTGGGTCGCTTCAAAGACAGAGGGTATAGGAAAGGCTATTTAAAAACTGCTGAAAAGAAGGTGCAGGGCATTGAGAGGAAAACATTACTGTCCTCCAAAAATAAAACAGCAAAAACTGATGAAAACATTGTACGAATGATTACTATGTACAATGATAAATCTGCCCAAATAATTCAAATTTTCAAAAAGAATTGGCATATCCTCCAAACTGATAACATACTGAAAAATCATATCCCAGATCGTCCTCCTATTACATATAAAAGATGTCCTTCGATCGGAGACCATCTAATACATAGTCATTTTACTAAACCCAATATGACACAGAACAAATTTGGGGTAAACGGCTTCTTTCCATGTCGGAAATGCAAAGCTTGTAAATTTAGTAAAAAAGTCACCACTTTTAAAGGTAGGCCAGGGGACCCTAGGCCAATAAGAACAATCAAACAATTTTTCAACTGTAATTCAGAATATACGATATACTGTCTTATCTGTCCATGCAAAAAAAGATATATTGGCAGTACTAAAAACCCCACTAAAAAACGAATATTAGAGCACATGCGGGCCATTTCAAACAAAGACCCAACCTACCCCGTCGCAAGACATTTTGAATTATATCATCAAAGTAACAGGGATCTGTTACAGTGTTATTGTATCGACGGGGTAGACAGACATGAAAGGGGTGGAGACAGGTTGAAAAAACTTAGAGCTAAAGAGTCCCGTTATATCATAGAGTTGCAAAGTATGAGTCCGGCTGGACTCAATAATGATGAGGAACTTTGGACTCACCTTGAGTAAAAAGTGGTGTAACTATGATGAGAGAAAGAATAACAGCTTCTTTGTAAATATTTTTTCCTTCTTTAGTTCCTTTCTGATAAAACTTCTGCTCAATATGAAGTAAATGAGAAACAAAGATCTTTCCCTAAGCAGATAGTTTTCTCTGGACACAAATTAAATAAAAGCCCATACAGGGCTCAATTCTGGAACCACAGCAGGGTTTGTGATAATGAAATTGGTCTTTATTTACGAATTGTTTGTAAATACTTTCCATGTCTCTGTTTTTCCCCGGAGTGGTCAAGATTAGAACAGGCGTTATATATTGAAAACAATGAATTTCTTGTATAAAATACATGTCTGTTTATGAAATCATTTTTCATTTTTTAATTATGGTTTAAATCATTATATGTTTTGCACTTGCACTTTAATAATGAATTTAATATGTTTTTTGTATTACATTTACCCACCATAAGATGGCCGCCTTATAATTTACATCATTGAGGTTGGTTGGAAGTCCATCTTCTGTTTTCATGGCTATAACGACAGATGGAGGGTTTAAAATGGTTGTTTGTCACGATTGTAATCGACATTGAAAAAGCTGCGAGGCGAAACGCGTCTGTCGATAGGGGGGAGAAGGCTAAGCACCGAATAAAGCATCTTGAAGCTTTAAATCAATACTCCGAGTGTGCCTTTCATTTTGTAAGCTGAAGGAGTGCTTGCTGTTTGAAGTATATATATATATATATATATATATATATATATATATATATATATATATATATATATATATATATATATATCACTCTATGCACCTGTATGTATGTATTTAGGTTTATGCTTCTTTATACAAGAATACATCTTCATAAAGGTCAAGGTATGCAAATATGATTATCGGTAGGTACCTGTACCTATGTATATTGTTTTGTGCTTTCTATAGGAACATACCGATGTATTTAGATATTAATAAAAATAATAATAATGATTCTGCATATAGGTTCAAACCTGACAAAAATATGTATGTCTGGGTATGTAGTTTATGCTGTGTATAGACATGTGTATGCATATAGGTTTATGCTTCCTTGTAAAATGATATACATACATATAGATATTCAAAACAACAATAATGTCTATAACAGTGTATGTATTTTAATAGATTACATATATGTGCATGTCTCACCTTGATCATAGTGACGGCTCCTCCGCTACAGCAGAGGAGCGTTGCCCCACTGCTTTTAAGCAGTGCGAAGTAGAAACATAAAATGAAAATAACTGATGTATTATAGGTTCTGGGGTGACTAAGTGTGACCATGAACACAACACTAAGCCAAAGTGATAGGGGCTCACAACCCTCAGCTGAGTGTCGGTCTAGGTGAGGTGCAGTAAGTGTGCTCTGGGATGAAGTTCAATCCTAGCAGAAAGGAGGCACAGAGCACACACGCACAATTCCAAGTTCACACAAGGACACCATACAGATAAGCACACACAAACGGTGAAGTGTGTAGGCACTCACACACTTGCTAACCAGATTGTGTTTGCCTACTTCCCACCCTTGAGTAGAAGTTACTACTGTCTGTTTATCCGAAGGCGTGCCAGAGAAATATGCCTCAGTAAACCCATTTACACCTGCAGGATTGCCTCTGTGGATTTCTGGCAGGGGTGAATGGAGGCGTTAATTTGAATTGCTACTTACGTGTTTACATTGTCAGAGAATGCATATGATCAGTAAAGAGCAGTTCCAAAGATGTTAGCACTGTTCCTTGTAGTATCTGCAGCTACACACACTGGAGAATTCCCCAAAGTATCTTATCTGATGTGAGCTGAGCTAGTGTGGGCAGTGACGTTCGAGGCCCCCCTTGCCCTTCAGTGATGAATGCAGTCTTTCTTGCACATGATGTCTGCTCTGCCTGACAGACCTCACCCTCAGGCTTCATCTTCACAGAGACCCTCCGCCCGGCTGTCCCAAGGAAAGCAGCGCCCTAAAATTAAAGGCCTTCACTGAAGTCATAGGAGGTGCTGGGGGCATGCCTGGGCACATCACTTTTTCTTGCGTCCCTGGGAGGGTCTCCAGCTCACCTTTGATGCGTCACTCTTACTGTGATCAAGAAAGGCTCGGGTGCAATTGCGTAATCATTTGGTGCCTCTGAAATTCTCAATCGGACAACACAGTAAAGGTTTTCCCAGGGCACCTGGTATTACGCTCCCCCCCCCCCCTCCGCCCCCCCTTTCTCTATCCAACCAGCGTTTATCATTCTGTGCTCCAGGACTTTGCTTTGGGTTTTAGCCAGCAGTCTCGTGAGCGGTAAATTATTTGAACGAAGTAGATTCCCTGACAGGATAGCGCGGGGGCCTAATTTATGTGGGCCTGGCGATGTCCTGTGCTTAAGGCTCGTTATCATGCTCTTTGTGCATGTTTTGGAACAGCACATCAAAAGCCTGTGATTTTTGGCAGGATAATGGCGTGGCCCCGGGCCATGGGACACGTGTAATGAGAACATCTGAATTACAGTGTACAGCCAGCGGGATGGGGCCTAAAATGCAGTGTCTGGGAAAGGAATGAAAGCACGGGGCTTGGGAAGGGTGAAAAAAAGAAGCACAGGCTGGGGGAAACAGATTTCAAGCTTTTGTTTTGTATGTATTGTAGTTATGTGTAGCTTTCTACCTTTGGCAAGAGACTGAAGGCGAAAAGAACGCGTGAAAGAAGAGGAACACAGCAGGCGACCAAGAGAAACAGAAGAGAATGTTAATAACAAGCATTTTCAATGCAATAGGTCTTCAATTGAGAGATTTTAAGCTATTGGCATAGTAAATAATTATGCCTTTACAAGTATGTGTTTTTAAAAGCAACACATATATAAAAGACATTGTAATTTCTAATGCTAATAGCTAAAACTCTCACAAATCCGAGACCACTTTAATGGTGGCCCGGTCTCCTTCTTTAGTAGCTGCTCGCCGTATTCAGGTTACAGTGAGCAGCGTCCATAGAAAGGGGTGTGGCCTGTAGTTTTATGCCAACTTGGGGCCCCAGGCCACAATGAGATAGCGCAGGGGTGGGGACGCGCTGCTTACAGCAATCAGGCTCACACTGTGGTCACCGTCGGAAGTGACGTGCCCGAGCGCACGCCTTCCCTTTATTGCCTCCCCGCAGGCCACGCCTGGCCTGCGGATGTAGGGGTGCATGTGTGGGCAGACTAGAGTGCTAACCGCACTACATCCCTATCCAACTTTACAAACTTTTATATCTGCATCAAACATTCTCGAAGTAAGATAACCAAGTCTCTCATAACTCCAAGCAAAACAAAATGCTGTACTTGCGTGTCCTTTGCTGATGGATTCAGGGGCTTAGCTGACAGGCATAGTCTCTTAGCTTCTGACTTGGGGGTGGATTGGGCCGTAGGTTGTATCGCAGGTTCTGACTTCGCTCAGGTTCCCGATGGTGTAGGGTGTTTCTGGTGGGGGTTTGCGACGTTTGAAATCCGTCTTCTGATTCTGGCGGACCTCCTTGTGTCCCTATCGGTGAGTTGCTTCCATCCTCTTGGGTCAGAGCCTCAGGCACCATCTCCGCGCTTTCCAGCACTTCCGAACTGTTGGTTATCCCCGGGGTTACAGCTTTAAACCACGAGGTGTTCCTCGACACTTCTTCTCCCTCCTTGCGTGCGGTCACCATGGTTCCCTTTGTGGCCGTCACAATCCACGGCCCCGGTTCATAGGCCGTCTGGAACTTGCCTCCAGGACGCCGGTTCCGTATGACCACGTGATCTCCCTGGCGCAGCCGTCGCGTGGTCGCCCTCCGGCGCTGGCTTGTTCTCTGATTATTCTGCCGTCTCCGCTCCTGGGTCCCCTCCGTGTCACTCGGGAGTGGTGTTGCCCCCGGGGCAGTGGGGAGGAGATCTCTGCGGTGTCCGTGGAACATGAGTGCCCAGGGGCTTCTCTGTGTAGTGCAGTGAGGAGTCCCTCTATATTCTCGTAGGAACTCATGTAGTCTCTGTTCAGGGTCTGCCTGTTCTACCATTGCTATGCGGAATGTCTTGTTTAGGGTTCGCATGAACCTTTCGGCCTCCCCATTTGCTTGCGGCCATTGTGGTGTAATGCGTCGGTGCTTGATGCCTCTGGCCTTTAAGAAAGTGGCGAATTCCACTCCCTGGAACGGTGGTCCGTTGTCGCTTTTCAGTTCCTGGGGGTAGCCAAACATGGAGAACATTTTCTCTAAGGCGGGTCCTACGTGTGAGAAAGCTGTGGAGTCGATCTTTTCAACCAACGGGTACTTTGAGTACGAGTCAATAGCCACCAGCGTGTGTCCCTCTCCTGGGAAACTTCCAAAATCCACACTTATTTTGGTCCATGGCGTTGTGCAGGCCTCCTCCGTGATGATTGGGGCCGGCCTCTCTGGAGCACTGGTCAACTGGCAAGATAGACAGTTTTTCACGTAGTCCTCGACCATGGTCTCCAGCTCGGGAAACCACACCTTCTCCCGCATGCGTGCTTTCATCTTTGTGGTGCCTTGGTGGCCGCCGTGGGCCAGCTGGGTGGCTCGATTCCGAAGACGTTGCGGTATCACCAGTCGTGTTCCCCTCATCAGCACGCCATCATCTGTGGCACTGAGTTCATGACGGACGTGCCAGAATTTCGTGAGGGTCTCCTTGTCCATTGCCGTCCAGGTGTCGGGAGGATGTAGGTAGTTGGTCCATGTGCCTTCCTGAATGGCCTGTATTGATCGCATGTACGGGTTGTCATCAGCGGCCGCTTCTTTGATCTCGTCGATGGTCATACACAGAGGGCATGATGTGAGTGCTACCCACCGGGCATACTCCTCACAGTCATCATCGGAGGAGGGCAGTTCCTGGGGAGATGGATGGCGTGACAGATAATCCGCCGGGTTCTTGGCTCCTGGTCGGTAGACCACCTCCATCCCGTACGACTGTAGTTGGATCACCCACCTTTCGATGCGTGGTGGTGGGTGTGGCGCGGTGCCCCTGAAAAGATGTACCAGGGGTTGGTGGTCCGTAACCATGGTAAACGGGTGGCCTTGGAGATAAAGGTGAAAATGGCTGCAGGCCCATTTGATCGCCAGGGCTTCTCGCTCTATTTGGGCGTACCTGGTCTCGGTGGGGGTCAGGGCCTTGCTGGCAAACGCTAGGGCTGTCCATTGTCCGGGCTCGTGCTCTTGGGTCAGGACTGCTCCCAGGCCTACCGGGCTGGCGTCGACGATGACCTCGGTGCGCTTCCCGGGATCGAAGTAGGACAATGTCGCGTTTTCCAACAAGGCATCCTTGATGCTCCGGAATGCTTCCTCTTCTTTGGTGCCCCACTGCCATACGGCGTCTGATTTTGTGAGAGTTCGTAATGGCTCGCTCTTGGTGGCTAGGCCCGGTATGAACCGGCCGCAGTACGTGGCCATCCCAAGGAAACTCCTCACCTCCGTTGGCGATCTGGGTGCTGGTGCGTCCTTGATGGACTTGGATTTTCTCGGGTCGACCTGAATCCCCTCCTGATTGAATATGTAGCCAAAGAATTCAATCGATGATTGGAAGAATTTACATTTGTCCTTGTGGAGTGTCGCTCCATGTTCACTCAGTCTTTTCAGGACGTTCCGCAGGTGTTTATAATGATCAGATGCAGTGGATGAGTGTATTAGGATGTCATCGCTGACGTTGATAACTCCTGGCAGTCCTGATAGGAGCTCTCTAATGGTGTTTTGGAACACCTCGGCTGCCGATGATATGCCGAAGTTGAGGCGTTTGTATCGTCGTAGGCCGAGGTGGGTACTGAATGTGGTAATGAATCGGCTCTCCTCCGCAAGGGGTAGCTGGTGATATCCTGCGTTGAGGTCAATTTTAGAGAACCATTTGGATCCATTCACGTCGGCCACTATGTCGTCCATGGTAGGCGTCAGGTGCCTCTCCCTTCGGATAGCTGTGTTGGGTAGCCGCATATCGATGCATAGTCGAATTTCGCCCGGCTGCTTGGGTTTTTCGACTATCACCATGGGCGACACCCAGGGGGTGGGTCCCGTCACTTTCTCAATTACCCCAAGATTCTCCAACTTCTCCAGTTCTTTCTCCACTAGGGGTCGGAGGTGGAATGGTATCCGGCGGTGACGCAAAGCCGTGGGGGGGACTGATTTATCGATGTGGAGTTTAATGGGGTCGCATTTGATGCATCCTAGTCCCCTGAACAGCTCAGGGAACCGCTCCAACAACTCGTCCACTTGGTGGGCTCGGATCCGGTTGGCGAAAGCTATCAGTTTTAGATCCTCTGCCGTGTGACTACTCAGGAGAGTATCAGCCTCCCGGTTGATGATGTGAATGGTTGCTGTTATCTCCTCCTCATCTGCCCGAACCGGTATCACGATCTTCCCCTTGAGGGGTAGAGGCGTCTCTGCGCCATATGCGAAGATCCTCGTTTTGGACGGTAGGACCTCTGGGCGGGGACGTAACTTGTTGAATTGCTGGAGTCCCATCACATTCACGGTGGCCCCCGTGTCGATGATCGCCTTCACCTCGTTCTGTCCCATTTGCACCACACATGTGGGCTGCGGCCGCCGTCGCTGCTTGAGTTCCCGGGCAAACGAGACGACATACGCCTCCTCGTCTTCCGAATCCGAGTCGTCGCAGACCGTGGGCAGGTGTTTTCCTGACCTCTCTGGGCCCGGGTCAGCTGTGTCTAGTGACAGTTGGCGGACCGCTTTGGTGGGAGTCCACGACTTCTTGGGGTTCCTGGACTGGTTCTTCCTGCGGCAGACAGCTGCAAAGTGGTTCGGGATCCCACAGTTCCCACACGTCTGTCCCTGGGCCGGGCAGTCCTTGGCTGCGTGTGGTTCATGGCCGCAGTATCCGCAACGGGCTTGAGGTGATTTCTTCCTAAATCCCTTCGGCGCCTGACCACGTGTTCGAGGCCGCACCACATCCGCACGTTCTGTCTTGATATTTTCCACTTTGATCGGGGTCTTGTGTAGGGCCTGTTCCATGGCCGCCGCTCTGGCATCTGAAAGCTCGTGGGATCTGGCCAAGATGAGGATATTCTCCAGGGTTATTCCAGGTTTTCGGAGAATCTGGCCCCTCAGTGTCTTATCCCTGCATCCCTGAATCAGTTGCCTCCTAATGGCTCTGGGTTGATCCTCGTCGGTGGAACTGGCCAGTTCCCTGACTCGCGTGTGGAATTGGTCCATGGTTTCTCCGTCTCGTTGACGTGCCTGTCCCAGCTTGAAGACCTCGAAATCCACATTAAGTTGGGGATCAAAGTGTCCGTTGAGGGCGGCGACTGCGTCCGCGTAGCTAGCCGCCGCACCCGAGTTGGGGAGATGTTTGAAGAGCTTGAAGATCTCGTCCCCTGCGTAGTGGAGTAGTAAGGACCTTTTGACTGCATCATCCGTCTCACGCGTGACTATAAAGTAATTCTCAAGTCTTTCCAGCCAGATTTTCCATCGAGGCGATGCCGTGGACGGGTCACTCGCCTCACTGAATGGCGGGAGAACCCCGGTCGCGGCGTGCTGGAAAGGGATGGTAATAACGGGCGCTGCCGCGGCTTCATCCCCCATGACGTCGATTCCCGGCTAGGGTGGGGCGTTACTGGGTTTGGACAGTTTCTTCGGTGTTGCGTCGCACCTACAGGTACCTGAGCGATGATCCGCGCCGTCCGCTCACCATGCGTCTCAGCGTCTCCCTGCGTCACGTGTGCCGCTTCTGGCGGGACGTTGGAGGGTCAGGGACCAGTCAGGGCGAACCTCCTCGGCCTTCGGGTGATGGCAGCAGGCCTTCCAGGCGACGTCACACTCCCCCCGGGGCACAGCACACCCAAAACGCGTTGCACGCGAGATGCGTGAGGTTCAGCAAGGTGTTTCCCGCTCTCACGCGAGATGCGTGAGGTTTGGTAGGGCGCCGGCACCGCGGACCACGCGAGATGCGTGAGGTCCGGCAAGGCGTCGCAAACCTCGGAGCGGGACGCCGCGGGAGGCAGCCGGAGGCTCGCGCCCACACCGGGGCAGCCAGGGGGGTCGATGGTGTGCCCCAATGGGCAAAGCAAATGCAGCAGCAGGGCGCACCGGAGGAGGTGGGCTCACAGGGCTCGAGCCAGTCAGCGGACACGCGGTCACCACCGCGGGGGGTGGGGAGCGGATCGCTCCACGCAGGAAGCAGGTGCACGGGCGAGGGTTGGGCCCCCTCCGCTCGTCGCCAGTGTAGTTTTATGCCAACTTGGGGCCCCAGGCCACAATGAGATAGCGCAGGGGTGGGGACGCGCTGCTTACAGCAATCAGGCTCACACTGTGGTCACCGTCGGAAGTGACGTGCCCGAGCGCACGCCTTCCCTTTATTGCCTCCCCGCAGGCCACGCCTGGCCTGCGGATGTAGGGGTGCATGTGTGGGCAGACTAGAGTGCTAACCGCACTACATGGCCAACATGAAAGTGAAAACGCGTATGGGGCACTTTTTTCACAAAGAGTAAAAATAAATAAAGAAAGAAAGGTTTTGTAGTGCGACCACTAAAGTGAAAGCTGTAGCGCTGGCTCTAAAGTGAAAGTAAATATTAAATAAGCACAGCCACTATTGTTAAAGCGGACCACGGTAAAAATTAAAAAATACATGACTAATTACAATATAAAAGGTGGTGGCGTGCTGCGACGTCATGGGTGGAATAGGGACGATCATTAAAGAAAATAGTGCTCACCAACTAGATAAAGCAGACCATGTAACAACACAAGTAACAAGTCCAATTGTTATTGGAGGTTACAAATGCAGACAAGGTGGTACCAAGGAGGCACTACTAAGCCTATTCATGAATGAAAAGCAGCGATTTTGAAATCACAGTAACAGGAGCCAATTGAAAAGATGGGCGTGAAATGGGAGGAGCTTCAATGCCAAACTTCGATACATCATTCCTCGCGGAGCTTCGCACTAAAAATATAAGCATTGCCAAAACAAATATGTCTCGCCTTGGGGACCTACTGGCTTTTCCAATCCATGTTGATGATGTCATTCAACATCAGCTAGATGCTATATAGCATAGCCGAAAGTAAAAAAACAAACAAACAAAAACCCAAGCATTGGCAAAACCAATAGGTCTAGCCTACACAATGTCTTCTACCCATTTTGTACAACATCATGGCTGTGTAGCTTGGCAAGAAGTTAGAAACAAAGCACTGGCCACATTGTAGCATTTTTTTTTTCTGATGGAGGGTGTATGGGCAACACGGACAACAGGGGGAGGGTGGGAGGGCGGAAGCAACATAGACAATGGGAGGGGAGGGTCGGAAGGGAAGAAGCAATACAGAGGGTGGGAGGGGATGCTGATTATTCTGGCTTTTATCACTTGCAATTATTTTTACCTCCTAACCCCTGAAGGTAGCATAAACTTACTTTATGAAACCACAGAATAAAAAAAAAAGTGAGGTACATAAATAAGCCTAGTAATTACTAACAATACTTGCCACAGGCTTATGTAAAGATGTACAATTTCCACCCTATATACTTGAACTGCACAAGGCTTAATATCACGTTGCCCTCTAAGCACATCCAGTGTTGCCTGACCCTGCTTACTTAGGAAAAACTGCTGAAGATGCTCTGTAGTTTTCAAAGTTCGATGGCTTGGTTGGTGTTAAGGAAAACTCCAAAATACATGCCTGTTGATAGAGGCTGATAGTGTGGGAAAGTAGAAGGAGGAAAAACGTTCAAATAAGATGGGGTGAGGTACAAGGAGACACAGTGAAAAACAAAGCAAGCTCCCTGTGTAACAGGGTGGGGTTGCCTTCAAAAGCTGGTGCCCTCAGCACTGGGTAACACCATTGTTTTTTAATTTTTTTTATTTAACATAACAATTCATACAAGAAGTAGGCAGATCATTACATTGCATGATAATACTTGATGAGCAGATACACAGATGATGACAATCCTTACAAGAGCAATAGGGGGACATAAGTAGACATAAATCAGGAAGCGCGCAATGCAACAAGAGCTCCCTGCAGCATACTATTACACTGCTGAAACCCGTTATCCCAAGCAAAGAGCACAGCACCTAACAGCAAGGAGTACCAGGCTCACATCAGGGGAAACACTGAAGCAATTCATCCATTAATCAGGGTTTAATACTAACAGATAGGAGCGCAATGGGTCCCAAAAGTCCCTCGGCCTAGCAGCCAGTGGCAGAGTTAAGACGTAAGTCACCAAACAATCCTCACAGAGAGACATAGCCTTACGCCAGTCTAGAAAAATTAGGGGTTTCAGCCCCCCCCACACACATCAAGGCAACTTTGTATTTACCCGAAAGTAGTGCCACAGCAGTACATTTTCTATAACCTTTCTGTACCTTCTCAACATAACCCATAAGTATCATATCAGGAGTGAGTTGAAAAGTACAGTCTGTTTTGTTAAGTATTGCCTCCATAACCAAATCCCAGAATGCGGCAGCTGCTGGGCAAGACCATGTTAGATAGAGAAAAGCCTGTCCTCAAACACCACAGCGCCTACATCTAGTATCATCCGTGTGATAGTATCCATCTCGGTCCACCAGGTTCAAGTACATCCTATGCACGAATTTTTAATGAATTAAATGATATCTGACATTTGGAGAATCCTCCTTGATCTGTTGGCAATATTATCACCACTGTTCATTACAAACGGCCAACCCCAAGTCTTCCTCCCATAACAGACGCACCTTGAGAGCCACCATCACTAAGCAGTCCATGATAGCAGTATACAGTCTGGTAATGAGCTTGTAAGGTTGAGGATTAGACAATAATATTGCCAACACTGTCTATTCCAGGGGATCCTCAGGGAAGTTTGAGGGGAGAAACTTGCCCCTGCTCGAGGAAAATATGGGGGCCTTTCTGCTACTGTGAATCCAGTGATGGATAAACTGCACTTGTGCCACCAGGTAAAATACCTTTAAATGAGGGGCCACAATACCTCCCCCGTGATATGGGTGTTGCAGTGTATGCCAACCTACCCTAGGCTGCTTTGCTGCCCACGCCAACCTGATCATGAGTTAGCGCAGTTGAGTACCTTATTTAAGGGAAGCAGGATTTTTTGGAACAGGGTAACACCATTGTTAACCATGAGGAATAAAGAATCACAGAGGCAGGCATGACGCATTTTAGCCATTGCCTGAGACATTTAAATCGTGACTCGGGGTCATCCAGGATCCAGGAAGAGGCAAACACCAGGGAGAAGGGGGAACAGGAGGAGCTCAAACAGCCACTGACGAGCAGAATGACCCTGCAGGACAAAGGTGAGATTCAAACAAACAATGGAGCTGAGAAATGCAGTATGTATCACAGATCCCTACGAGGAAGGGTGTGATTTAACAAATAACATGGACATCAGGTGGATGGGAGGTGGTAGGGAAGAAGCAACATGGACAACAGGAGGATGGGAGGTGGTAGGGAAGAAGCAACATGGACAACAGGAGGATGGGAGGTGGGAGAAAAAAAGCCACACTGGTGGAAGCAACACAAGGGGAAGAAGAAAGAAAACAGTACCTCAATCACAACACAAGCAGAAGGACACTAATCAAAATGATTCAATCAGTACTTGGTCCATGCCCCAAATGAAGGAAGAGTAAGTGAAATCGGCATGCACTGTCAAAATGGGAGGTGCAAATATAAGTGACAATGAATGTTCAGAAATGGGCAGGTTCTAAGCACCTTTTAGTAAACGAAATGTCTCTCACAAGTGAGTGTGCATGCGCTGTCTCATGCGAGACCTATAAAAGGCTTACATAAAGAAGTGATGGCATGGCCACAGTGGGTGCATCATTTTATAGGCACACACATGCACACCTACAAAATGATATAGTCAACATGTATTTTTTACTGATCTGAGTTGGATCAGTAAGTAAAAAAGAATTACAAATAATTAGCATAAACGTTTTTATGGGGAAGGTCCTATTCCTCCCCCTCTAAAAAATAAACATATTTAATAAAAATAAAAAAACAGTGGGTGAGGGGCAGCAATAGAGGAGCGAGATGGGCAGTAATGAGGAGTGGGCAGATAGAGCAATGGAACATGGGCCATGGAGAACCACACGAGGAGGAGCAACACATGCAATGGGGCAGAAGCACATGGGGGAAAAAGCAACATGGTGGGCGGAGAAGATAGAGAACTTTTTAGGGGAAAGCACATGAGGAAAAGAGCAGAAAAACACATGCACTCTCATGGAGTGCTTAAGCAGAAAGAGAAAAGAAGTTCCCTGAAGTGAGCAGTGAAAGGAAAGAAGATTTAACCCATCACAGAGATGGTAAAGATACCATGCTCCAGGGAAGGCACATGATAGACAAGCTGGCATAAAGAAAGGCGACAAATAAGAAGAAAGCCAAAGAGAGTGACAATAAAGAAACCAATGATAAGCAATCTGCTGGCTGTAAGCCCCAGTAAGTTCTTGGTAAGCCCTTAATAGGACTTTTTCCAATAACTGCAGGCCAATGGGTGGGCTGTATTTTCATGTCCTCAGCTGCCTTTTTAGGTCTCTGCCTGCGAAAGACTGCGCACATACGCAGTCTTGCTGCGGAGACTTAATGTCTTGGAGTAGCGAGGTCAAGCCCCGCCCCTCTTCTCCATTGGCTGGCCTCCTAAACGCTGGCCAGCCATTGGAGAATAGGTCCCAGTGACGACGTTCTTTCGATGTAAGCCCCGTCTTTTTCGGATTGAGGGGCGTGTTTTTTTACTTTTTTTATCCTTCTTCTCCATTGGCTGGAATGCAAAAACAACAGTCAAAAACACGCCTGTTGTTTACATTCCAGCCAATGGAGAAGAGGGGAGAAAGAAACTAAAAAACACGCCCCCCCAATCGCAAAAGGACGGGGCTTAGTGACAAATGGCAAGCACTTGTCCTCTGGTCCGCCTTATTGCCACTACCCAGTTACCGCAGTGCCCTTTGCATTATTTGGGTTGAAAACCGATTGAGCGACATTGCTTTACATTGCTTTACACAAAGAAAATGTGCTTTATACACAAAGAAAATGTAGAAAAAAATCTTCAACTCGTGATGTTTAAATCCCTTCGCTCACCTTGTGACGGGGGTAGAGGCGAGGAGTTTCTTTGGAATTCCAAGTGAAATGTGTTCGAGGTGAGAAGTCACCGTGTTCCCCTGTAGCCCAGAGTAACCTCTCAGCCTGCCATCTCCATAATTCAGGAGGAACGTGCCATCTGCTGCCTGTGCTTTGTTGGTGTGGATGTGCGCCGCGTTTCTTTTTTCAGGCTGGCTTGGCATTGCCTATGTGATTTGCAAGTCGGGAGCTGCGGTGGGTGCGTCCCCACCCTCTCTTCCCCCTTAGGCAAGGCTGCAAAGCTTGGCCATTGCCCCGACTGTAGTCCCCCTTGGGGAGGGCTCCCGGGATGCGTGGGGCAGTGCCCCCTCCCCTGGTCGTGTTTAGATCACTGCAGACTGGGGAGGGAGCTCAGTGGGCATTTTTGCTCAATGCTCCACGCAGTGCGTATATTTGTGCAGGCAGCAGCAATACAAGCTGGGTTCGTGTCTAGTGTACATCACAGCATGTATTATACACATGTACACAACAGCATCGAACGGTGCGTGAAACGGAGCCCCTTTCTCCCGAGCACCTGACAGGAGTTCGAAGAGAAGGCCATGGGTGTGAACAGCACAAGCCACGAGTCACGTGGTGCCCTCGAGTGTGCACACATCGGGGAAACAAGTCTTTCCTTGAAAGGGCTAACCAGCACGTCCTCTGCACAGGCCCTGCCCACCACCAGGTAAACAATCACCTTGCATTGGGATGTTTATGTACCCAGCTGGTGGTTGACAACCTAGCTAGGGGTTACATGACACGAAACACAGCCGTGAGTGTGAGGGAGGAAAGACGAGGCCCCATCTGAGGCACCACAGACCCACCACTCCGTGCTGCCCGCCACAGCCGCTTCCAGGGCAGGCTGGCAGCCTAGGGGCCTAGCGATTATACTAGCCGCAAAGTATGCACGTTTTTGTTTTCTGTACAAAATTTACCAGCACTTTGCAGCTATGTTGAAAATCTAGCAGTGGACTGGAGATTTTCACCAGGAAATGACGTAGACTGCCAGTGGACTGAAGATTATCCCCAGGAAATGATCTAGAAAAGATCTAGCTTTCTCGTTTACACACATACATGTCTGTAGAGCAGGAAACAGTGGCACACGATTTTAGGCATTTCGTCCAAGATCACACACTTTGGCCGAGTGCCGCACTGCTACAGACGGAACCTATTAGAGGAAAAGTAATAAACGGGTTAGGGTTGCAGTGTTTAGGTGTGTTTTTTGTGTGTACTACATCCTGAAGTTCCAGGGGCATTGGTGCACGGACACGCCTGCCTTGGCCCATTAACTCGTTCGAATTAACTCTCTCGATCTCGACTCGCATGGGTTCCCAAATATCAGACCTCGGGTCACGCCACACTCATGAGTGACGGGCCCCCCTCTATGGCGCAGCTTCACCAACCCCCTTCCAGCATTAACAGACCGGCAGTCCACCACCACCACATCCACAACCACATCCACCACATCCACCACCACCACATCCACCTCATCCACCACCACCATATCTACCACCACCACATCCACCACCACCACATCCACCACCACATCCACCACTACCACCACATCCACCACCACATCCACCACTACCACCACATCCACCACCACATCCACCACTACCACCACATCCACCACCACATCCACCACCACCAAATCCACCACCACCACATCCACCACCACATCCACCACCATCACATTCACCCCCACATCCACCACATCATCCACCTCCACATCCACCACATCATCCACCTCCACATCCACCACATCATCCACCTCCACATCCACCACATCATCCACCTCCTCATCCACCACCACCACCACATCCACCACCACCACATCCACCACCACATCCACCACATCCACCACCACATCCACCACCACATCCACCTCCACATCCACCACCACATCCACCTCCACATCCACCACATCCACCTCCACATCCACCACATCCAGCTCCACATCCACCAACCCCACCACTTCCACCACCACCATGTGTGTGTGTGTGGCTCTGTGTGTGTGGCTCTGTGTGTGTGATCTCGACTCGCATGGGTTCCTAAATACCAGACCTCGGGTCACGCCACAGTCATGAGTGACGGGCATCCCTCTATGGTGCAGCTTTACCATCCCCCTTCCAGCATTAACAGGCCGGCAGTCATCCACCACCACCACATCCACCACCACATCCACAACCACATCCACCACATCCACCTCATCCTCCACCATCACATCCACCACCACCACATCCACCACCACCACATCCACCTCAACCACCACCACCACCACATCCACCACCACCACATCCACCACCACATCCACCACCAACACATCCATCACTACCACCACATCCACCACCACCACATCCACCACCACATCCACCACATCATCCACATCCACCTCCACATCCACCTCCACATCCACCTCCACATCCACCACCACCACATCCACCAACACCACATCCACCACCACCACATCCACCACCACCACCACATCCACCACCACCACATCCACCACCACATCCACCTCCACATCCACCACATCCACCTCCACATCCACCACATCCACCTCCACATCCACCACCACCACATCCACCACCACTGTGTGTGTGTGTGTGGCTCTATGTGTGTGGCTGTGTGTGTGGCTGTGTGTGTGTGTGGCTGTGTGTGTGTGTGGCTGTGTGTGTGTGTGGCTCTGTGTGTGTGTGGCTGTGTGTGTGTGTGGCTCTGTGTGTGTGTGTGGCTCTGTGTGTGTGGCTCTGTGTGTGTGTGTGGCTCTGTGTGTGTGGCTCTGTGTGTGTGGCTCTGTGTGTGTGTGCAAATGCAATAGGTCTCGCATTTGCAAGAGATTAAGCTATTGGCATTGTAAATGACAATGCCATTTATTGATCTGTTTTCAAAACCAACACATAAATAAAAAAATTGTCATTTACAATGCCAATAGCTCTAACTTTTGCAAAGGCGAGACAGTTGCATTGTAAATGCTTGTTACCTTCTTGTGCCGTATTTGAAGCTTAACAGCATTTCCGTACCGAAACTCACCTTCTTGCCAGGTCCTCACTAATTTGGGACTGCTGCTTTGCGTACAGACCAGGTTTCTGGGCCCTCCACGAGGTTAACGATGCTCCCCTGCAGGGCAGTCCTTCACTAAAATAACAACAGATACAAACAAGCAGTGGCAAAGCCAATTGGTTTGGCTTTTAATGTGCTAAAGCATGAAGTGCAAGTTCATTATAGTCCGGCAAGAAAAGGAAGTTGGACTGCATTAAAGACCTGCTTGCCTTCAATATAGTCTGTTCTTGTTTCTAGTTTAAATAAAGTTCGCTATAGTTGTAAAGCAGTTCCCCATGCAATTTAATGCTAGCACTCATACATTGATGTGAGAGATGAATTCTCCACTTGACAAAGTCTCAAGCAATAGCTGAAACATCCTGGTTAAAGAAAGACAGTGGTTGAAAGGGGTGGATCCAATGCCCACTCCATATATTGTACGTAATACGTTCATTTGACAGCTATGTTTATTGTAAGCAATATGTTATTTGACAGCTGTGCTTTAAAAACCCAAAAAAACTGCCTGGGTGTTGCAACTCCCTTCCTTAGGAACCCATTCTTATTTTGGTGATACTCCCTATTTACAAATAAGGGGTTTGTAAATATTTTGACATCAGAAGTTGGAAGGGTTTGCCTGCCGCTCTAGTACCCTCTCGAGTGTTTTGTGTAAATGATGTAGATGTTGGTTTTTGATCGTCATCTCTTTCCTTTAATTGCTCTCTTGCCACACAGTTAAACCGTTCAGCCTGTCTAATCTGATGTCACTTGGGTAAATAGACACTGGCACTAGCCAAAGTTTTGCAATGCACTGACATGGTGCCAATGTCACTTTGCAGCACCGATAGGGAGAGCATAGCACTTGGTGGTAAAAGAGCAATGGGCTGCATAGAGCATAGATCAGAGAAAGCGATCTATGCTACAAGGAAGTCATGGTGAAGAAGCTAATACAAGGTGGTAAGTCAAGGACAATACGACCAGTCACAAAAGTAGGTGCAAAATTAGGTGCAGGGATGGTGACACTATAATCTAAATTCGGATTGTAGCTAATTTGGAAAAGCTTCTTAGGTCGGGCATTAGCCAATGCTTTTTGATTTTACTAAAATTATATATATAATATATTGTTAAGGGCTTTCAGTCAGCTCTGTTCATTTTCTAGTCTGTTATTATATCAGTCACATTTTTCTTCTGCCCTCTACAGCAAACATCATGGGGAATAGGTCAGCTCACTTCAGACATTGGCTAACTTTGTTGTGAGTGACAGTATTCGTCCCTTTCATAAGGAGCGTATCCTCAAAGTAGTGCCCCTCAGTGGCAAGGAAATTGTGACAATGTGTGCATTTTGAAAACAAAAAAAGATTTAGCCAATGTTTTTTAGGACTGACAAGGGCCCAGCAAATCCCCAACAACAGTATTTTGGAAAAACCATGCCAAACAAAACAAGCTTTGGCAAAACCTAAAGACTGACAGCCAACCCAAGACCTACTGGCCTTGTCAATGTCTGTTTAAGGGTGAAGTGCTGCAGGCACCCACTTGTGATGAGCTAAGGAAGGTCTGGTACCATGTTATTCCAGTCTAAAAATTCAAGAACCATAGGTTTTTGATCTTGTGTTGGCTAAACCTGAAATAGTAATGCAGAATTGTACAGTACACACTCCCATAAAGTTCATAAGACGTCAATTAAGTAAAAGTAAATAAACACGTTAAAGGAATCATAACATGTGGTATTTAAGTATAATGCTATCACAAACACTACCTTACACAGGTTGCTGTGCTCTTCCACTTTGGCATTTAAAAACCGTGTAAGTGCATAAAGCTGTTCTGCAGACCTTCCTAGCTGTCACTGTAAACAATACCCAATGTGTGTGAGACAAGGACCTTCTAGCCCACTCTGCTAAGCTTTGTGGCTGCCACATTGGGTGGATGGACCCAGAGCCTACCTGGTTTTCTCATAGTCAAACTGACTAACTCTTCTTCATTTCGCTCCAGGCAAAAGTGCAGCCTGCAGTGACAAGAATAGTGCAATCCACTACTCATCATACCTGATACCAAAACATTTCCTGAGTTGACCACAGTCCTCACAAACACCTTTCCAACTAGACACAACAATAATCTAAAGCTTAGATGATCCTTCCGCACTTCTCATCACTCCATTGCATGTTTAAACGCAGTCTCAGATAAAGGTTAAAGAGCACCAGATTGGTCATCAGACATGAGACCCAAACACCTCCTGCAGCATTGAAACTCAACCCTCCTCCAGCCAAGTACATTCAACCAAGTCGCATTTTCCCAGTGAGATAATACGCTTTGGTGCCTTATCTGGGATGTAAAGATGAATAGAAATGCAACGACAATAAAATAGAATTCAAATCAAATCAAAGTAAGCTTTATTCGATTTTGAATTAAAATCATAAAAGCATTCATATGACATTTATACATACAATAATAAAAATGACATGTACATAGTCAATGCAAGTGAGAAAAGCTTACTAGACCCTTAAAAACATTATTCATAAAAAATTCATAAGAACAATAATTAAAAAACAAGCATTTCATTTAAGGGCCTGAGTGGACTGCAGCAAGAGGGACAGTTAATACATTGAGTTTCTAAATGTTATAACGGATTTTAGAAAGCAAGAGACAGCATAAACAACATGATTTTCTTCTAGCTGTAACATTTTCGTGTATGCTGATCTACATTTTCTAACCCCCCAACGTTTGAGGAAGGGCAGCAGGAATTGTTTCCTGGGACACGTATATAGCTTGCAGAAAAACATAATGTGAATATTGGACTGTGACGAAGTACTGTCACAGGGACATATTAGTTTCGGGGAAGACCAATCGTTAAGGTTAGGCAAAGTAACCAGGCGGAAGAAGGTGCCAAGACGTAACCGGGTCAACAGCATTCGAGGATAGGGATTTTGTACCAGGACGAGGTAAGATTGTAATCCCTCAGTTGGTGTTATTGTCTGGTAGCTTAGCACTGTGTTTTTAGCTTTTTCAATATTCCATCTAACAGTTTCTAAGTGGATGGTTATCATTTTTTTCAGTGCTATCCTAGTTATCCCTTCTAGAGTTGATGGATTATCAAAAAATTCTAGATGTCCTAGTTCGGAAAACATAGATCTCACATGAGATAACCACTTAATATTGGTTACACCGTCTAAAGCCAAACAGTCTTTAATGAGATCTCTATTAAAAACACATTCCTGTGTAGACCAAACCTTGTGCCAAAGCAGGATGGGGGACATCCTGATGGTATCGCTAAGATAATTAACTCCTACCTCAATGTGTGACATAAATGTGGAGGAGTTTTTTGCCACGCCCAGTAGGTAACAGATAAATTGATTTTCACAACTTTGTAGGGAGTGAACTTTCTCGATGCCCCAGATGCCTGCACCATAGGTGGCCGTAGCTACGCACTTTGCTCGGTAGATCTGGATTAATTCTTTCATCGGTTTACCACCAATTTTACCGGCAAAGGCGCGCAGCGAACCTATGGTTCGACTGTAGGCCAGCTTCCTGGCAGCTATAGCCGCCTTCCACCGGCCCCATCTATCAAACAGGATTCCAAGATAACAGATTTTATCTGTTATAGCTATTTTGTGATAATCTAGGAATATGGTACAGGGGGTTCTAATAGTCTTCTGGGTACAGGACATCGTGAAAGTTTTAGAGATGTTTACTCTTAAGTTTCTTTCCCTCATGTAACTTGTGAACCTGTTAACTGCGCGCTGTAGACCAATTTTAGTCCTAGACATAATAGCCGCATCGTCGGCATATAATAAGATGGGCACCGGAGAGCCTTTAACAGTGGGATAGTCATAAGGCAGGGTTGAGAGAGTCTGGCCAATAGAATTAATATAAAAAGTAAAAAGCAACGGTGCTAAAATACAGGCTTGTCTCACCCCTCTTCTAATGTCAAATTTCTCCGAGCATTCCCCTTGTTTACCATATCTAACTCTGGCCCCTGCATCTTTATAAAGCTCCCTGATAAACATAATAATACAATCATCGATCCCTATTTCGCCTAGCGTTGACCACAGAAAAGCGTGGTCAACACAATCAAACGCAGAGCTAAGATCGATGAAGGTTACAAAAAGGCCTCCGCGTTTGGCATGTGAGTACTTAGAAATAAGTAGGGACAGGTTTAAGCATTATTCTATGGTCCCTAAACTCTTTCTAAACTCGTACTGAAATTTGGAAATTACATTATGCTCTTCCTCCCAGAGTTGGATTCTTTTTAAAATTATTCTTCCTGCCACCTTCATAAGACCATCCAAAAGAGATATTGGCCTATAGCAGGTGGGGTCATCTCGGTTACCTTTTTTAAAAATAGGAACCACAATGGCATCCGACCAGGTGGAATAAACCCGCATTGATTTCCCATGTTAAGTACCTTTGTGAGTAGGGGGGCCCAGAAGTCTGGCTCTGCTTTATAGACGTCCACCGGAGTGCAGTCCGGTCCAGGAGCTTTACCTGGAGCACTTTCCCTGATCGCGTCGTGGACTTCCTGGACGGTGAAGGGCAGGTCAATAGGATATAGGTTGACAGACGCATGCTCTAAAGGTCTATCTGTAGATCTAATTTGGGCTGAATTTTCTGTCGGTAGGCCCACCCCGTCTGATGGTACGGTTTCCCCAGGGGTAAAATGATTGTACAGTTTACTAAAATAACTTGCCCACAGTTCGCCAGTAATGGCTACATCCAAGGTGTTATCGTGATCCCCTGACTGGTACAAAGGTCTTACCACCCTCCAGAAAGCAGAACTATTCCTTTGGCTTGAAGCCTCCAACAGCGACTCCCAAGCCTCCCTTTTCAAAATCTGTTTCCTTTCTTAGATATTAAGTTTATATAGTCTCCTAGTCTGGCGTATTAATTCTAAGTTTTTTGGGCTTGAGCGTAAAGCTCTTTTTAGTTCTTTGAGCGCAGTGGTACATTAGTTATCGAACCACCCATGTAGTTTTTTAATGTTCCCTTTAGGTATTCTAACCAGCGCATTTTTAATGGAATGCTGTATATTTGAAAAGGCAGCCATTATGGTAATAGGATCATTATTTTCATCTAGGCATGCCGAGATATCGGCGGTGCACGAAGAAAAAAGATTTTTTTTAAAGATTGCTGGTATAATCTTTTCCCATTTAACAACATATCCATTGGCTTTGGTTAAATTAACCTCGTGAGGATAGGTGCATATGCCTGCCCTCCTTGGCCTATGCCCTATCAAATTTACACCGAAAATCAATGGGTAGTGGTCACTCAGTGGCTCCTTCCCTATTTCCCAATGGGTTATAAACCCAGGTGTAGTTGGTGTGATTAGGGCAAAATCTATCGTCGAGTTGCAACCCCTGCCATTAAAAGTCGGTGCAAAGGGAACTGGTGGTGAGCATACAAGATTAACAAATGAAAAATCAAAATGAAATACAATGTCGTTGAAAAGAGACCCCATCTTGGTGTGGGCGAAATGTATGGGACCCTCCTCCCCGTAATCTGACAGGCCGCACAAACCTAGTTCATTTGACGGGCAAACAGTGCAATTGAAGTCCCCCACCCATACGATCAAATTTTCCCCTGTAGCTTCTTCTCCCAGTGAATTAATACAGCTCAAAATTTCTGCCATGGTAGGTTCCATTTCGTTGGTTAGCATATTATTATAGAAGTTCACCAAAACAATACTGTGTGAAGTGCCCCAAAAGAAAGTATTTGGAAAAAACTGACTGGAATGAAAATTGCGGACTTTCACATCCCCGTAGTCGAGACATAGATACAGAGACCCCCCCTGCTGCGGCCCTGAGTTGAAGGAAAGGCAGGTGAATGAAAGGTCTGATAGCCTAGTATATGAATTTCCTCCAAGAGCCAGGTCTCTTGAAAGCATAGTATGGCATGATTTTGTATAGTCTCTAGCCAGGGTTTATAGGTGATTTTATTTCCTAAGCCAGCTACATTCCATGAAAGTAAGGTATGAGGGCTGTTACTAGGTCCCTGACGGTTAAATCCAGGGTTCCCAGTTAGGTGTAGGATATGCGGGGAGTCAGTATGCAATATGTCCATGATCACGGGTGAAAGTTGATTATGTGCTTTTAGGGATAATTGTTGGTGACTCCTTTCAGGGTGTTTTGACGCTAGGAGTTCTTCTGTTTGTGGAGATGGCAAAAACCCTCCCCAGGTGTTTAAGGCTATTTCAGATGCCCTTGAGCTCACTATGTCATTGGATGTTGGCTCTTCTTCTGGCCGGTTGTGGATGGATATTGATGTTTTATTTAGAAAGAAATTCTCATCATGCTCAGGGAGCGTTGCTTGTCAGTCCAGATCTTCAAGACCTGACAAAGCATCATATCTATTAGCCAGCGGAATATGCCAATGGGGCACATATGCAGGCCGCGAGACAAAGTTACCGTGCCCCCCAAGGCACTAGGATTTCTTCTGTGTGTTCTTGGCCTCGGGATGTGCCAATGGGGTCTCCTCGGTTCGATGTTTATATCTAGTAAGGACGGAACAAAGGGGGGCCGAGAGGAGTTGTCAAAAGAGTATCCATCGTGCTGGGGTGCTACTAAGTGCTGGGGGTAGAAATAACTCAGGTCCCTTGTGGAGATACCATTAGCTCCACGCATGTCAAACCAATCGGTGATGTGAGTTACCACCCTAAAATCTTTAAAGTTGATGGCAATCACATCGTCTGGGATGTCCTTTGGCCTTTGTCCTACCCACCACAAGCGCCTCACGTTCACTATCACCCCATCCAGGTGGGGGGGTAATGGTCTGTTATTTCTAAGCCAGTGCATGACCTTATTTTTTAAATCATAATATCCTTCCCGTGTGCCATCTGTGAGCTCAGGTACACCTGTAAGTAGAATTACGAAAGGGGCAGAATCGGGAGGTAAGTCTATATGATTGCGGGTGTTGATGTTTCTCTGGGGGGGGGTCGTTCTCTAATTGGTTCTCTAGTTGTTTTAGCTCTATAAGATGGTGTAATCTTATGAACAGAGTTAGGTGGGCCCTCAACCTGATTTCCGGAAGGTTTAAGACCCATAGCCCCTGGATGATAAATTTTCCTTCGCCTTATGGTGTAATGCGGGATTTACCCTAGTTACGTTAATTGCAGGAGTCGTTTTGTCAGGTCGCTCGCCTTCTTTAAGTAGGGGATCCTTTAAGCTATCAGCTTTCATTTTGAGTGTTAGTTCTTTCAAAAGAGTAGTATTTTCACTCAAAAGTTTGGTGTTTTTACTCAGTAGCTTGGTGTTTTCAGTAGATACCACAGATAGATTAGCCAGGTCAGAACACAATCTTTTAACCCTTTTTACCAGTGGGAGAACTAATGTTTTCATTAAATGCTCTATATTTTCCAAAGTGCACGGAAATGTCCCATCCAGCTGTACCGGTGCATGTTGAGCATTTATGTTCTCGAGATGCTGTTGAACTTTAAGTTTCCCTGTGATAGATTTTTTCGAAATTCTAGGGACTTTCGCTATTCTCCCCTTCAGGGACGGGCCCCTTTTTCTTTTCAAATTTTCCTTTACAGGTTGTTTAGCAAGTTGTTGCTTTTCAGGTGACCTCTTGGGGGCTGGTGCAGGTAGTAATAGTAGTGAAGGTTCAATTGAGGAAAGGTCTGAGGACAATTCCAAAGGTGCTTCACTAAAGTGAGGGCTGGTGATTGAAATGTATGGAGGCGGGTGCTCCTGAAAAATGAGCGGGACATCTAGTTCTGGTGATTTACCTATCTGTGTGTGTGAAGGTGAAAACCTTGTACTATCCTCTGGAAGAGAAGGGGTGATTGGCTGTGGGCCAAAGGACAAACGTCTCTCTACCAGGGCAATCTCCTGATCTATAGCAGCCTCCCTCTTCGTTATATAGGCGTCTAATGGTCCTTTGACAGTTGCCCTCCCCTGCGGAGTTAAGAAATTGGGAGAAGCCTTAGCCGACATGACAAAGGACAATAGACGTTTATGCCGTACTTAGTCTTTGAGTGTTCTCTTTCTGCAACAGGGATTGGATAGTTCAAACGAATCAGGTGTTGACCCCTGGCCGGAAATAAATCTCACAAAGCCACGATATTTAACGGTGTAGTTAAAGTACAACGTGAGTTACAGACTTAAAGTTCAGGATCCTTACTATTTTCGAAGCAGTTGTTAGAGGGGTGGGCCGGTCCGGTCCTGGGTGGTCTTGGACGGGCTTAGACGGGCCAGCCCTTGGTCCGGGCTTCGCCCGGGCGTCCCGCTCGCGTCCCGCGTTGCGGGCGAGCCCCGCCTTTGTAGCGCCTCCGGGCACAAGATGGTGACGCGCTTTCAGGAGCGCCGGTGCAAAGGCCCCTGGGATACCGAGTCCCTCCCAACTGCGGCCGCAGATGGTAGCGATGCGGCGGCGGGAGGACTCAGCAAGGGGGAGCAAACAGGCAGCTGGGCTCAACGTAGATGAAGGTGAGTCTTTCCAGAAACGTTGAAGGTTCGCTCAGCCCTCGGTCAGGATTTTGTGAAAAGTGATGCACTCCTGGTCGGGCGAGCCCCGCCTTTGTAGCGCCTCCGGGCGCAAGATGGTGACGCGCTTTCAGGAGCGCCGGTGCAAAGGCCCCTGGGATACCGAGTCCCTCCCAACTGCGGCCGCAGATGGTAGCGATGCGGCGGCGGGAGGACTCAGCAAGGGGGAGCAAACAGGCAGCTGGGCTTAACGTAGATGAAGGTGAGTCTTTCCAGAAACGTTGAAGGTTCGCTCAGCCCTCGGTCAGGATTTTGTGAAAAGTGATGCCTGAATTCAATAGAAATAGAATTCAATGCACCCTGGAATCCGACAAACTGTTTAAAAAAATCAAAATTATTTTGCCTGTCCAAAACACCAGACGCTCTTACATCCCACACTATTTCCACTCCAAATAAGGACGCAAGGGGGTAGCCAGAAAAATAAAATCTTACCCACTTGGAACCATATTCCAAACGGCACTGAGTGAACGTGTGCGAGCCCAGCATTCACTGGGTTCCTTTGTAATTCTGAAAACAATGTGACCAAACACGTCAGTTCTCAATTAATTGGACCATCCGTCGTTTTCTTTCTTCCTCCATCTTACCTTTTACCAGCCAGCCATCCTTTCTCCCTTGTTCCAATCAATCCATCCTTCTCTATAACCTCGCCACCCCTGCCTTTTTCCTCATCTTCTTTTTCTCTCATGCTGTTTTTTTGTATTTTACCCACATCATGCTATTGTCTGGAGTCTCTGCTCTAAGTGAAACGAGCCATAAACAAACATTGTAAAGGTTTTATTTTGCACACACTGCCATCCACTGGATGGACATCATTATGGGGTTACCAGGGGTCCCAACTGCGACCCCTGGCTTGCCATTTGCTAACCCTAGCCCTGCCTTTGCGACCCCTGCCCTCAGAGGTGGAAAACTTAGTGCCAGGAACACAATGCAGCTTGGGCTCCACTCTTTTTATTTTCTGTCAATTGTTTTTCTTTTACCATGACAGTGAATAAATAAAATATATTATTCACTAAAAGTGTAATAAAAATGGAGTGCAATAAGCTGAAATATGCCCTTCTATGGCTGCTTAGGTAAGTATAAAATGCTTGTAAATGTATGTTGTGTTCATGCCTGCAGGTGAAAGTGTGTTTATGTGTGAGAGAGTGTTTATGTGAGAATTTGTGTGAATGTGTAAGTATGTGTGTGTGTGAGTGAAAGAGGAGGCTAAAAGTCGTGTAATGTCACTTCCACTACACCTGTCATTTCGGTGAATTGGCGTCCATGGTCCACTCCTTATTCAAACTGCAAAAGTGGGTGGTTCATGACACCTCGGTGAGGAAGCCTGGTAGGAATTCTTCTTCTCCATATGAATCCGCACAGAACAAGCTTCTACAAAGACCAGATTGACTTGCTCTGAAGCCAGTCACTTCATATCTTACCTTTCCAGGAGGCCCACATCCTGCAAGCTGGATGCTTCACCTTCATGTCTCCAGCAAAGATCAAATCTGCATGCCTCACATGAACAAGTATTCCCATTGGCATAGTCCGATGTTTCTTCCCCAGCACTTCTCCCACCACACACCTTCCCTGCATACTTACTGGGTTCCTGGTGCTATTCCACCCACATTCCAGTTGTTTCTGAAACACACAGGTTCTCTTAGCTTACTAATTCCACAAGCCTATCATTCCATCTGCCCAAAGGCCCACTTTAATGTCTGGCATAGGCTAAAACTCTGTCCTTAGAGCCCAAAATTATTAATTGTGAATATAAAGTTATTGTAGCATTTCCCCTCTCTTGTTGGGTGGTTGTTTACTTGCCTCGAGAAATGATTTTCATATGCAAAATCCTGAATACAGCCCACAGTATCAATGAGCCATACAAAACATTAAATTATAGATGGGTAACAGTTTTCATCAAGGGGTTATAAGTGACATCAAAAACACAACAAGAGCGAAGCGCGAGTTGTCTATGAAGTCACTCAGAGCCCCGAGGTGAAAACCATCCCTGTAATTCACTTTTTACTCATCTTTAATTGTATGCTTTGCATAGCTCCCCAAATCCCCTGCCCCTCTGCTTTCAACTGCTACACAGGTGCAGGGGAGAATTGGGTGACTGTTACATAACATGAGCTCTGTTAATTATCCCTGTCCCAAAGGTTAAAATAAAACCTTACCTGCAATCACTAACCAAACCTGACCATCTTCCCTGCCTTCCTTCCCCCTCTTGAAGCTGTGCGTTCTGCTTTAATTCAAAGCAGACAGCAGAGGTGCACTCTCAGGGAGCTCTGGCAGCCTGGCCTGGAAGGACCTTATAACATCACAAAAGTAGGAAACCAGTTTTGTTATCAAGGGTTGCTATCTCATAGGAGTGAGTTATGACATTCAAAAACTGAAATAATCGATAGAGGTGCTCTATGAGAGTCTTAAGAAATGTTACACATGAGAATAGTAACGTAACCTGTGGTACTCCCACAGAGAGTTTGATTTGTCATGCAGTGCCTAGTTGTGGTGAAAAATAATACTGAAAAAACTGGACATCATACACAAGGTTGCCATCTGCACCCTGTCGGTATCCTCTATCGTTTGCTCACCATTGGACAAATGGCCATGCATGGCCCACCTCTTTGTCAACATAAAGCTACCCAACAAGGTCACTAGGCAGATCTCTTCATATTGATGACATAATTTCAGACCACCACAGTTGATGTCTGTTTTCAAAGTTTTATTTCATGGGAGGAACATTTCATCCCAGAACCTCATCTAGTATACTTCTGTTTTCTAAAGAGCATTCTCCCATTCCCTAGCATGCAAGAAACACTGGAAACTCCAGTTGCAACATAATTTGTGGCAGGTACTGGAGTACTGAGTATTCACCGCACATACTACTTTTCACTAGAGCCTTTCTCTTGGTTCCAACCTTGGGACAACCTCAAAGTTGCAGCACTGAATAATGCGGCAGTTTTGCCGGCCATCACTTACTACCCCAAGCCATCATTCTGGCACAACAAATTAAGACTTAAATCTGTAACTTATACTCCCAAATCATTCTTAATGTTTGTACCATGTCCAGGAATGCTTGGAGCCATGATAACATCACTGAGCTTTCAACACCAAGGAAGTGAAGAACAGGCTCCTGTGTTGTCAGCTGAAAGGCTGGGAAATACAAACAAAAACACAGTGGCTCAAGACTTAAAGAAAAGCGAAGAACTAGAACAAAACATAAAAAAATACACAATACATTTATAAGACTATTTCACTCACTTGACTTGGGACTGGTAGATGCAAGATTTGGGTAATAGGAGGGCAAAAGTTAGTTTAGACCCACATCAAACGAGCCCATGGGTACCAAACGATAATTCCAAAAGTTTCATCCGAAGTTCAGGTGAAAACAGGAGAAAAATATTTCTAGAACAGTCAATAATTAAAAAACAAAACTGGTACAAATTAAGAAAATCATATCTAGAAGAGCAGTCAAAATGGTAGTCTGGCTCAAGAACTACAAAGGGAAAAAAGGGAAAAATTACATAGTCAGAATCTAACATCACGACTAAAGGGCAGAAAAGAAATGAAACACTATCCAAACAGAGATTCATTACAGTAGCCAGAGGTCTTTAATGCAGGAAGACAAGCAGGAGCGGAAGCACACAGGCAGTAGTCTCTACCCAGTAAATAGCCTTACACAGCAAAATGTTAGGCTGGATAGCTTGCCATGGTGACTCATGGCATAAACTAATTGCCCTATTCCCTATCCACAGGCACAGACACTGCCACATTGTTATGATTTTGAGTTGTATTCCGGGGCTTGGGGTTATTGTGATTAGAGAGTCCATTTGATGCCTGGGAATGGTATTACTGTTTCATCTGGCATTTGGGTTGTCACCAGTTGTCACACAGTCATTGACTCACAAATCCCAGGGTCGTGGAAGTGACATTTATGCACCCTTTTACCATGATACCATCACATGATTAATTCTTTGATCCATATTTAGCCCTTCATTAGCCTCTGATTAGATACCGAGGGATTAAGGGAAGCAAAAGATGTAGAAACTCCACACACTGAATATGGCTCACAAAGGCTCTTTAATTTACGCTTGTCCTGCTTCCTTCATGGCCATAATCTGAGGGGAATACAGAGAGAACCCTTGCGGAGAAGCTATTTCACCTGACTATCCCTAATAGACGCCCATGGCTACTATCAATTGTATGATTTGAGTTCTTGTATCTGTGACTGGACCCTTTTCCCCACATACCTGTTCTACTTGTCAATACTTACTGAGCAAACCGAGAAAAAAAAAGGCATGGAAAGAAATGCTTGGTCAATTGCTTCTGAACCATTGGGACTTCCGCAGGGCAGCATTCCATTGAATATAATCGTAGTTTATGTGTGCCTTTATGAAAGGAATCAATCCTTCTGAAAATCAGTGTTGACACTACCCCCAAAAGAATCATCCAGTGTGGGCCTGTTACAATATGGAAGTGACCTTGGCCAGAAACTCTTCCGTTACCTCACCAGGCCAACCAGCGAAGCAGCCAATCATCCATCACTAAAGGCAATAACTGCTAATTGACTCTAGGGATTAGAATGCATGGGTACACACCCTGATGCACAACCACAAGTCGAGGATTGCTAAAACTGTGCTCCAGGGATAATACACACTGTATTCCCTACCTCCTACCTCTAACCACTAGATGGAGGGCAGTCCAAACTCTTTATGACAATCCGACAGTCCACATACCAGTTCACTATTGGATCACTCATCTTTACTAATACAGGCATATAATTTATGAAAGCCTGTGGAACCTTGCTGGAAACTGGAGGGCACAGACATAAGCTATACCAGCCAACTTAACTAATCATTCAGTACTAACCAGAGAGGTCTGTAAAGACTGCAGAGATTTCCACCCATTGCTGGTCACCCGAGAATTGTAAAACAGTCCACCCTGCAAGTTACGAATAGTCACATAACCTGACCACCAACATCCTAATATGAAAAAAAGGGTTTTATAACACAAAGCATCTTGGCAAATCTCCTTAGCTGCTGTTCATTATAGCAAACATATAAAGGAGGGCTGTAACACAATTATAAAGGCAGATGTCTGATTACCGCTCACTCCTGCTCCAGTTCACACCTCTCACCTCTCTGAGATTTATAAAATCTAACAGTGGATGACCTCACGTCACATCCATCATAGGAAATAGCATTAAGACAATAAAAGAAAAAATACCAACACAATAAGGAGACCTGCAGTGCTAATCAGTGCTGCCAAGTTCCCACAAATCACAAAAAAAGTGTGTCTATCTCTCACTTTTCCACATCTATCACGCCGCCATGTACCGCGTCTCCTAACATTACTGCACCCTGGTGGTCATCACAAACAATATGGAAACACTTCCCACATCACCTGTAAGCAATGACAACACACTTCCAACCACACACCATATGAGGGACCATGCTATTCATGCGATAAGAGCATCACCAACTCACTTAGGGGAAATAAGTAAAGCACAAATGCTACAAAATAATACAGATAACCATTGTGTAGCAACTGGAAACGCAGACTACAATGTAGGTATACAATAGAAAAATCTACAAAACAATGTTCATCAATGGATGACTCTAACTTACTCTGACACTACAGGTCCCACTAGTTATATACTCTGACGTCACTTATCTCCCTGCAACAGTGATCACAAAATTTACGCCGATATCACAGTTCAGCAGGGCAGATCTTTAACACACCCATCCCTCCCTGTCAAGACACAAAACATTGTAGCATGGTTTACTTTCCTGCAGCAACCAATACAGAAACAGGGCTGGAATCGCTTTTATATGAACTATAAATACTGCAAAGGGACCTGTGGAGCTAACAAATGGTGCTCAAAATGTAAGCGGTACGTCAATCCCTCACACTCCTTTCGTTCACCACACAGTTAAGCACTGTCTCTTAACAATATAACCACATCTTAGTGAACATACAAAACGTATGCTGTTCCTAATATCGAAACATGGGAAAACTGGTTTTATGTGGTCATGAAGTGTAGGAGGATGAGGATTCCTTCTCTTGGAATATAGGGCGTTCACACACCCGGCAAGGTGTCATGCTTCATCATATGGGATGCTCCTCATCAGGTCGGCGCTGCAATACCTGACCGGCTCTCTATGAGGGACTCTTTGGCAGAGATCTTTTATTCCAAATGCCATTTGGTGCCATCGGGGTGAGGGGTCTAATTAGTGTAGATGAAAGTGTGGAGGGGTATAACCTGAAAGAAATTTTAAAACAGGTAAGGGAATACCAGCGAAGACTATTTTAATCAATGGGTCTCCCACCCTGATTAAAAGAAACAAAGGGGCATGTCTGAGGTTATGTCTCATGTAGGACGCTCTATTGTGCGGCAACATGTTTCTCAACTGGTAGTTAAACAATCTGGTGGTGATTTGTCAGGACCTAATATAATCAAATCTATCTACATGTGGGTGGTTGTATGGTGTGATCTACCCTTTTAAATCAACCTAACGCATGCTATTTGTAGTACCTGATAGCATATGATGCTCCCCCATCTGCCTTATGGAGGTGAGATCCCCCAGGGGCTCCTCCCAGCTCTGAAAGTGGTCCTTACCACCTGGAGGAGCACTGAAGCGGCCACAGGATTGAATGTACGGATCACGCGAGAGACCCCTCTTTGGGCTGCAATAGCCCTGTGCCAGGTGGTTGATCTACAGGGTTTTCGAGGCAGGGACCTTATTGGTATCTCCCAACTGAGGAATGTTCTCAAGGTGAACTCCTTGAAAACCTTTGCCAATCTACAGGAAGAGTTTCAGCTTCATAAGAGTCGATTTTGCAGTTAACTTCAGCTCCGCCTTGCTTTTACGCTGGACTTGGCCTGCCAGGAGGAGATTCTAGGGTTTCCTCCTATGAAGGGTAAAATACTATTGACACACATTCCAGACCACAAGATCTCTGCTATTTATCAATTCCTATTTAATAATGCCCAGGACACCCTTGGGTCCCTTCAAGAGACATGAGCCTGTGACTTGGGCCCCTTTGAGGACGAGGGCTGAAGGGAGCCTCTGTCCTCCCCTATGGAGGTAGCCATTTCTTCCTAATACCACCTCTTACAACCACAGTACCTGCTGAGAGTGTACTATAAATGGGAGAGGCTCTGGAGGAGAGGGCTGATTGCACCCGCTGCATGTTTGTGTTGTGGGGTGGACCAAAGGGACTTTTTTACACACAGTCTGGAGTTGACCATTCTTAACGCCCCTTTAGGAGGGAGTTTTTGACTCTCTAGAGGGGGTGTTGGTGCTGATGCTGCCACAGACCCCGCAATGCGCATTGCTCCATATTTCCAATTATATCGATGGGAACCAGTTTCTGCTGGTCCTCCTGCTATGACTAGGTCTAGTAATAGGCAAGCGGGATATCGCACAGGCTTGGAGGGATGCTGTAGCCCCTCGGCTTGAGTGGTGGAAGGGGTGATTAGACCAGTGCCTAGGACTAGAATGCATTATTTCTATAGTGAGAGGTTGCCCTCAGAAGCATTATATAATATGGGTGAGGTGGGGAGCTTAACATGGGATCCCTTAGGAACTATGCCCCGAGCCTACTTGACCGCTCCCAGCACGGATTTCGGAGGGCTCATAGCACCGAGTCCGCCCTGACAGTTGTCACTAACAACATCCTTGCTAAGGTCGACAGTGGCCAGACTACCCTTCTGGTCCTGCTCGACCTTACAGCCGCATTTGACACTCTGTCCCCCTCCATCCTAGTTAAACGTCTTAGGTAGATAGGAGTGGACGGACCGGCACTTAGCCTTTTGAAATCTTTCCTGGAGGGCCGTGCACAGAGGGTTAAGCTGGGTGATTTTCTTTCCCCAGCTAAACCTGTGCAGTGCGGGGTGCCTCAGGGCTCGTCCCTGAGCCCCACGCTCTTTAACATTTATGTCACACCTCTTGCCAAACTTGTAAGATCTTTTGGGCTGGAAGTTCTCTCCTACGCTGATGACACCCACATCATGGTCTCCCTTTCACAAACTGTTGACATCACAGCCCGAAATTTTAAGAACTGCATGGAAGCGGTTGCAAATTGGATGGTAAGGAATTTCCTCAAATTAAATGGGGGAAAAATGGATGTGCTGATTTTCGGAGGCAAGCAGGAGATTTGGTCAATGGACTGGTGGCCTTCCGCCCTTGGAGCCTGTCCTACGCCCTCTCAGTCCGCTCGGAACCTGGGTGTTATTTTTGATACCAAGCTCTCCTTCGAAAAACAAGTCAGTAGGACGACCTCCACCTGCTGTGGCGTCCTTAGACCCTTGAGGAAATTGGTTCACTACCTTTCCATCGATGCCCGTAAACTGGTTACCGTGGCCCTAATTTCCTCAAGGTTAGACTACTGTAACGCGTTGTACCTTGGAATTAACAAACTATAGATATAACGCTCACAAACAGTACAAAACGCAGCAGCTCGGTTTGTTGTTGATGCCCCAAGACTTTCATCAGCCACTTCAATCAGGAAGGATCTGCACTGACTCCCCATCCAGGCCAGAATAGAGTTTAAGGTCCTGTGCCTTACCCACCGTGCCTAGCACGGGCTTGGTTCGGAAGATATCAGACCCTTGGTGACATCGTATGTCCCCGGCAGGGCACTCCGCTCAGCCAACAAATATCTTCTGTCTGTACCTAAAAGCAACAAAGTCAGAGGGGGCGATAGAGCTTTTTGCTCCCGCGCTCCTAGAATCTGGAACACTCTTCCAGCTGAGATTAAGGGACTTACCTCCCACTCTCTCTTCCAAAAGGCTTTGAAGACTTGGCTCTTCAGGGAGTCCTACTATTAACCTGCTCACCTCGTTCACCACTCACACAGCTTTTCCATCCCTAGCGCCTTGACGCCTACGGGCAAAGTAGCGCTTTACAAATTTTATCTCAACTCAACTCAACTCTCATGGATGCTACTCGAGGAAGAGATCAGGACGTACACTGGGTGGCTGCATTTTTATTCAGGAGTGAAGCATGGACATTGATTCATCAAAATGCCTGGGGTAGTGGAAGTGACATCAAATGCCATGTGATCCTCACCTGATGTCGAAGGAAAAGACATCACACAAACTTTGACCTAGTGACACCACAGAAAACGACATCACCTGCCCTTTGACCCACCTCTATGATGTCACAGGAAGTGACATCCAAAGGCATTTGCCCTGATGGTACCACAGGAAGTGACATCTCGTGACCTTTAGACCCCATGAAATTAAAGGAAGCCACATTGCATGACCTTTGGCTTGGTGCTATCACAGGAAGTGCTGCATCTAACTTTTGGTTACTCACTTCACACACAGAAGGAAGGACGTGGCTTGGCAGTTCAGGCTGGACTGTTCCCACAAGGAACAGGGTCAAGACTGATTTGCATATGCTGGGTCCAAACTAAGGTGGGGTGGTGAGCAAAAGAATGATGGATTAAACCCAGATCCTTGTGACTGGGTGTGAATGTTTGCATTGTCCAGCATTCTGTCCATTGTTTGTCTCTTTTGCATATGTCGCCCTAAGTTGGAAGGGCATGCCCAGACGTGGGTCCCGTGCTCACTACACCACTAGATTCAAGCTAGCCTGGCTGATGAAGGGTGATGAGATGCCTTGAAACCGGTCCCAGGATGCTTGTTTGCGGTCCTGGGAGGTCCTGACTTGGCAGTTAGGGCTGGACTGTTCACATAAGGAACATGGTCAAGACTGATTTGCATATGGCTGGGTCCAAGGAGGGATGGTGAGCAAAAGAATGATTGTGAGAGGGACGGGCGGAAAAAGAAGCTAGTGGGTCTTATGCGTGGATCTATTTTGGTGTACTTATTTAAGATTCAGTGCAAAACACAAAAGGCAAACATAAGTGAGGCTTCGTGGATGTGGATTCCAGGTGTTGCTTGAGAGCTCTAGCGGTGTTGTCCTCTCCAGGTGGGCAGTGGTAAGTAAGGCTGTCACAAAATCTGATAGTTGGCAAAGAGCACCATCACCAAGTTGAAAAAAAAACACTGGGTGTACTTTGACGGAGAAACTACAGGAAGTGAAGGATGGGGTTAGGAAGTGCTCAAATTAAGGGGAAAAACAGAAAGAAGTCAAACTCGTCCCTTACTTCAGGACACGAGTTTATGTATTGCTGTGAACTCTCTACCCCAAGGTCACTATAGTGAAGAAGAGCAACGGTATGTCAAGGCCAGTAGGGTTCTGGGGTGTGCCCGCTTCCCTCCCCCAAAGCACATAAAATAGACCAGAGGAATCCCCGTGTCCCCAGCAGTTATTTCTCCTCCCCCAACCCCCCTGCCCGATCCATGTACCGCAGAAGCCGTAACTCTCCGGAGTTACGGCGGCATACAGGCATCCTCCGTGGGTGTCCACCAGTCTTCTGACCAAGCCTCAACCTCCGCAGGGCGTTGTCCTTGTCCTCTTCTTGCTTGGCGCTGTTTTCGTTTCTGTCCTCCTCGGGCCAGCAGTCGTCCTAGGCAGAGTCTCCGGGCTCCTTCCATCCGATCACCATGCTCTGTCCTCCGTATTGCTGGAGTCTTCCAGATACGCCCCCTCATCCGCCAGCTTCATCTTTCTACTGTCCTGGGCGTTCTTCCATTGGTTGTGGCACTTCTCGGTGCGTTCCGGCGGGGAAGAGCAGGTCGGGTTAATTAACCCTTGCCTATCGGATGTATTTGTTGTGGCAGCCGGTAACATGTCCCACAAGCCTCGGTGAGGATCGGTTACGGGGGTGAAAGCGGGCTCCTCCTCACAATGATGGATTAAACCCATATCCTTGTGACTGGGGGTGAATGTTTGCATTGTCCAGCATTCCGTCCATCAATAGTTTCTTTTGCATACTTCACACACAGAGGCTGTAAAATCTCTACAGATACAAAAGAATTACCTTATAAAGAGACAATCTTATTAAAAATGTAACTACATACATTGTTTCAGCTATTATCTTCAGATGAATAAATAAGTTAATATAGCATTGATTAAGAACCTCTCAAATAGTGTACATAATGGAAAGTACGGTAGTCAAGTGGAAATCAGCCATTATCAACATCAAATAACATAAACTGGAAAGGTTGATGGGCCTATAATGTTCAAAACAAGTTCACTTTATCATATGTTTTTGAAACAACTGAGAGTGCAATGTAATTAAATATCAGTCTTGGAACGTAGGTCAAGCTCTACCAGCAACCTTCCTTTCCATGACATGTTATACATACTTCTAAATCTGTGGAGCCATTTAACTTTTCCAGGTTTACGATCATTAATTTTATGTACTGAAAACATGCGCTTCACTAGTACAGTACTTGTGTTGATCAATATTATGCTTGTCCTGCATTACCCTACCTTACCAGCAACAAACATCTTATCTAACAGCTAGAATGCCTAAAGCATAAATGCTTGCTTTACAAATGCTGATGTTACAGTCCGCATTTAAAAATGACTCTATTAATCACTGCTCCTAAAGAAAAACTTTCCACATTTTCGAAATCCATCACACACACATGGAGACAATTAATCAAACATGTGAACAGCAGTGTATAACAAATGTTGCATAAGGCAAAGGAGACTACAAAGTGTATGATTAACTTGCCATTCATACTGGTAGGCACATTTTAAGAGTGCTTGGTCTGGAGAAGCACAAACTCAGAATTCAGAACATACCTCCATGGTTAGTGTTAACTTTAAACACAAAAACTAGGGCTTTTGCAGCACACCACTTGTCCTTATTTTAGTCTTGATTAAATGTATCACACCTCTGGGTATAAATGACCCTCTACTACAAATGGAGACAATTCAACAATATTAATCAAAACAGAAATCCAGATTCAGCAGTCTTTATTCATATTCTAAAAGTGTTAAAACTCCCAGCACACGATTTGCCGACACGTGTTTCATCTTTTGCTAAGACTTTTTCAAGGCATGAACGTTGAAATTAAAAGCCAGAATTGTAAATGGACCGCAACTAGTCCTGCGTAATAGTATGAGTACCGGAATCCCCAGTCTAGCAATTTGTGCTCACTAGTCAGTTCAAAGTGTCCCAAGTTGAACCACGAGCACAATCCTGATGTCCGTCCCTTAAATCAGGATAATCCAATATATTTCAAAGCTGGGTGCGAGCAATCATTTGGTCACTAGACTCATTCACCTCCTGTATAAATCATATCCATAAGATCAGGTACTGTAAAATTTGAACAGATCTCCGTAAGAGCACTTATTGCCCGTTATTTGCAACTGCAAACAGACCCATTTTAACGTCCCTGCGCCAATGCGAGTTGTGACCTTATAATCAGCCAAACCGTCCTCCTTTAATTATATACGGACACTCTACTGACGTTCCCATCCACAGCTTAAAGTGGTACTCTTGTGGAAATAACCACACACATGTCACCCGTTACCACCTCGTACGGGTCAACCATGGTACGTTGAGACCATGCTCTATTCGAAATCTTCAACCGATCCGCACGTCCCTACAGTCCCAAAGTGTTAACTTTAATAATAAGAATTTATTTGTACCCAAGCAAAGATTTCTTAGCAACATCAGGATGGAAAGACTGGGAAAAAAACATAACTTTCTAACATGCAGCTTGTACGTGGCTCTTACATGGCATGTTAATAGCTCACTGTGCTATATTGCGAACGTAACGAACAAGTAACTTACCTTCGGTAACGCTTTTTTCTGGTGGATACAGTACCTCCCTGTGGATTCCTCACCTTTTGAATTATCCCATGCGTCAGCATTCCACAGAAATTATTTTCTTAGCTCTCCCACGTCGACGAGGATGGTACAAAAGCACGACTCCACTCACGACTCCGTATCACGTCATCGGAGAACTTAGAAGACCTGCTGACGTCAGTTTTATCCTTTTTTTCCGTACCCTCGAGGCGAACGTGTGGACTAATAACGTAATACAAGTATACATAGTATACAAAATATAAACACAAATACATACAGTATATACATAAAAAGGAAAAGCCAAAAACCAAAGCATTTCCTAGCAATAAACTCTATGGTATATAAATGACATATGAAAAGTAACAATGTCAAACAGTCAGAATTTTTTTGGTATAAGCAGGTGGACAACAGGTAGGTGGGTGGGTCAGTGAGGAATTCACAGGCAGATACGGTATCCACGAGAAAAAGCGTTTCCGAAGGTAAGTAACTTGTTCTTCTGATGAATATGTCTGCCTGTGGATTCCTCACCTTTTGAATTGAATCCCCAAGCTGTTCCTCTCTCCGAGGAGGGTGCCCACCCACCTATACAAAAAAATCTTGCAGCACAGAGCGTGAAAAATGGCCATCCCTCCCTACCTCTGAATCCAAGCAGTAATGCTTCGCAAAGGTGTGGAGGGAGGCACAAGTGGTGTCCTTGCAGATGTCTACAATAGGAACCCCTCTACCCAAAGCAGAAGAAGATAATTTAGCTCTTGTGGAATGAGCTCGAATACCTTCAGACGGATCCTTCTTGGCCAAGGCGTAGCATATCTTGGTGCACAAGATGATCCACCAGGAAAGTGTTCATTTGTGGACAGCTTTGCCCTTCATCCTTCCAACATAGCCCACAAACAGCTAGTCATCCAGTCTTAGGTCCCTGGTTCTGTCCAGGTAGAAAATGACAGCCTTCCTAGGGTCCAGGCAGTGAAGTATCGCCTCCTCCTTGGAAGGGTGGGGATAGAAGGTAGGTAAGGTAATAGACTGTCCTAGATGGAAAGGAGTGACCACCTTAGGCAGGAAAGGAACCCTGGTCCTAAGAACCATTTTTTCTGCATAAATGGTTAAAAACTGAGGTTTAGAACTAAGAGCCTGAAGCTCACTTATCCTCCTGGCTGAGGTAGTAGCAATCAGAAAAACCGTCTTGAAAGTAAGAAGCCTGAACAGGCAACTATGAAGAGGCTCAAAAGGAGAACCCATCATTAAAGTAAGTATTAAATCCAAATACCACTGAGGCATAACGAAGGGAGTGGGAGGAAACCTATTGGTGAGGCCCTTATGAACCTCATAACAATGGGGTACTTAAAAAGACGGCTGGTCCGGCAAACAGAGGCAAGACAAAAAGGCCGACAAGTAACCCTTTACAGTATTCACAGCACAACCTTGCTGAGCCAAGGAAAGTGAAAAGCCACGTACATCAGATAAATGGGCCTCCAAAGGATAAATGGACCTCTCTTCACACCATTTCACAAACGTGGACCACCTAGAGGAAAAAATAGATTTGATGGAGTGTCTCCTGGATGATAAAATACTATCCACCACATCTGGTGGGAGAGAGAGAGTACTCAGATTGCCCCGTTCAATCTCCAGGCATGAAGGTGCAGGTGTAGAACCTGCCCCTCCGACTGCAGGATGAGGCCTGCCCTGAGAGGGAGACAGAGCGGAGGGTGCCAATCCGGAGTGAGCAATATGACTTGGGCCCGGTCTTGGCGAATCTTCCTCAGAACTCGAGGAATCAAGGGTACGGGAGGAATCGAGTAAAGGAGTTGAGAGCACCAATCCAATTGAAACGCTTCCCCATATGCTCCCTCATCGAACACTGAAGACTGCAGAACAACGGGAAGTGTGCGCTCTCATGAGTGGCAAACAGGTCCAACCTAGGAAACCCCCACATCCGGACCACCTCTGGATGAAGCCGCCACTCGTGATCAGCCGAGTATTGCCAACTGAGACTGCACGTACATTTAGCACTCCAGCCAGATGATTTGCAAACACACAAATCTGATGGCCCTGAGCCCAGGACCAGTGTTGCAGAGCCTATCTGCAGAGACGATACGACCCTACCCCTCCCTGTTGTTTATATACCACATCACAGTAGTGTTGTCCGTCAGGACTTGAATCGACTGACCACGAAGGGAGGCAAGAAAGGCCTTGAGAGCCAAACCTATTGCCTGCAATTCCAGAAGGTTGATGTGAAGCAACCTTTCCTCTGGAGACCAAGGGCCCTTGATCTCCAGATCCCCCAGATGAGCACCTCACCCTACAGTGGAGGCATCCGTGATTACTATGGCCACCAGTGGAGGAGGTTGAAAATGCTTTCCTTGAGACATGTTGCCTGGCACACTCCAACAAGACAGCTCGGCTGCAGTGTCCCTGGAGATTCTGACCTTCTCCCCGAGATCTCCATTGTGCTGATACCACTGCCTGTGGAGGCACCACTGGAGTGCCCTCATGTGCCAGCGTGCATTGTTGATCAACAGTATGCAGTAGGCGAACAGACCGAGCAGGCATAGGACCTTCAGGACTGGAATAACTTCTCCATCGTGAAACAAAGGAAACATCTCCTGAATGACGAAAATCCTCTGCGGCGGTGGTAAAGCTCGACACACAGTAGTGTCCAGTACTGCCCCTATGAACAGGCTGCGCTGAGAGGGCACCAGGTGAGATTTGGGTACATTTATCGAGAAACCCAAGTTGAAGACAGTTGCGTTGTTACTTGCAAGTGACGCAGCACAATCTCTTAAAAATTTGCTTTGAGCAGCCAGTAGTCCAGATAGGGAAAAAACGTATCCCTCACCTACAGAGATGTGCTGCCACCACCGCCATCAACTTTGTGAAGACTCGTGGTGTGGAAGTGAGACCGAATGGAAGGACCACAAACTGGTAGTGTTGAGACACTACTGTAAACCGGAGATACTTCTGATGCGACTTCAGAATAGGGATGTGGAAATAACAGCCTGCAAGTCGATCAACACCATCCAGTCTTTCTGCTGCAGCACCAAAAGAACCTGAGCTAGGGTCAAAATCTTGAAACTTTCCTGCCCGAGGTAAAAATATAAAACCCGGAGGTCCAGGATCAGTCTGAACCGGCCCTCCTTCTTGGGGATCAGGAGATAACGGGAGTAGCATCCCTGACCCCTTTCCTGCTCCGGAACAACCTTTATTGTACCTGCCTGCATAGACCCTCCTGCTGCAAAAGCAGCACATGGTCCTCTGAACACCAACCCTGGCGAGGAGGGTAAGGAGATGGAAACTCTTGAAAAGGTAGGGCGTACCCATTTTCCACAAGATTCAAAACCCATAGGTCCGAAGTAACCGATTTCCAATCTTGTAGAAAATGGGACATCTGGCGCCCTACAGGATCAGCATGCTCCAAGATGGCAGATCTAGAGCTTCTTTCCCGTGGTACCAGTGGTGGGGACAGGGGAGGAGGAGGAGGAGGAAAACTGTTGGCGAGAGGCTCCCCTCAGACAGCCTCTACCTTTTCCTCTCTACGACCTGTACAGAGGGTCCTGTTGCTGCTGACAGCCTCAAAAGGAAGCCACCTTCCCAAAGCCCTGATACCTTTTGTATCCATAGCTCCTGGGCAGGGACTGCAGGCCCAAGGATCTTGCAGTGGCCCTACTGTCCTTGAAGCGCTGCAGCGCATAATCTGCCATAGTTTCAAACAATCTAGATCCATTGAAAGTTAGATCGAGCAAAGTAGTCTGTACATCCAGTGAGAAACCTGAAGACCAAAGCCAGACATGCCTCATGGTAGCCACCGAGGAGCCATCATCCTGGCAACTGAGTCCGTCATGTCCAGACCCGACTGAATGACCTGACGGGCTGCCGCTTGTGAGTCTGACAGCACTTCCAAAAATTAACACATTCATCTTCAGGCAACTTAACATGACAGAACCCATTAGTGCATGAATGTACCTTCCTAGCAAACATGTGGTATTTGTCGACTTCAGAGCCATACTTGCTGAGAAGAACGTCTTTTTGGCAGACTGTTGTAGTGTTTTCAAGTCTCTATCTCCTGGGGTAGTGGGGAAGGATCCAGTTGACTGCTTCAGACAAAAAGCCTGAACCACCAAGCTTTCTGTTGAAGGATGGGTAGAAAGAAAAGCTGGGTCACCAGGAGAGGCTTACACTGTCTTGCAACTGACCTAGAAACGGTGGGGTCAGACACTGGCTTCTGCCAAACCTCCATAATCAGCTCAGTCAATGCCTCGTTGAAAGGCAGCAGAGGCTGCCTGCGCACAAGGAGTAAGCAATGAGAAGATGGCATCCTTGTCACAACGTGGTTGTACGGGTAAGCCAACCTCGATGCCCTGCCCTTCAAAGATTGAGGTCGAGACCCATGTCTGCACTATTTCTTATGCTTTTTCGAACTTCGAAGTATGCAAGTTTGACGACTTCGATCTCTTGCAACTCATCTTCTCTTGTTTTTGCCTGCGCCATGAAGAGATTCGCCTCACGTTCCTTCAGCACCTTCGGGTTCATCTTCAGACAGCACGAACACCCTTTGACATCATGGTCCATAAAAAGACCCCAGAAACAGTGGTCATGGGGTCCGTGATGGACATATGGCCCCCACACTCCCTGCAGGGCTTGAAACCCGACTTCTTCGAAGTAGCCATTCTCACTGCAACACATAGTAGAAGATAGAAACGATGTTATCAAATGTAAAATGGAGAGTCCCAGAAAAAACCATTATGCGTCGACGGTGTGGATAAAAGGAACTGACGTCAGCACACCAACAAGGTCTTCTTATGGTTCCAATGATGTCATACGGAGTCGGGAGCAGAGCCGTGCTATTGTGACATCCTCGTCGACATGGGAGAGCTAAGAAAATAATTACAGTAGAATGCTGGTGCCGGGGTAATTCAAAAGGTGAGGAATCCACAGGCAGATGCATTCATCAGAATTCATGTTCACGCTATATAGAACTTTAAATAAAAAATAAGTAAATAAAATAAACTTATGAACAGCACAGTAACAACAGACTCTCTGTGACAAAAGCAGTTATCCACATAAAAAAGTGTTCTTTGATTTGCATGGTACATGTTTTTTGTAGCAGGCATAATAACCCTCTGTGCTACCTTAGATAAGTGAAAACAGCCACTAGAAAAAACTCATCTCTCTCCAACAGGTACAGGTATTCACCTGAGTTAACTTGACATTTTTATTCGTGCCTGAAAACCACTGAATATACAATACACAATAGGCAGCAGGCATATTAACCCTCTGCGCTATGTTAAATGAGTGAAAATTGTCATCAGACAAAACTCCCATCCTCTCCAGCAGGTACATTAATAAATCACCAGAGTTAACTTGACACTTTTATTGGTGGCCGAAAACAACTGAATATACAAAGAACTTTACAGTGCTTTTAAAACTGCTGCAGAGCTACAAAACTGGCCCCACTAACAAAACCTGCACGCCCTCCCTTCCAGCCCCTTGGGGAAGCGCCCGCCCATCGTCCAATGCCCGTTACAGCCATTCCAGCCTTGGTGGTGTTCAAAACAGACAATGTCTTGTTGGACAGTCCACCAGCAATGACCCGTGTGCGCATGCTGTGGCTACACGGGTGAAGGATTCGACATTAAACAATGGAAGTTAATATCTTATTCACATTACCTAAATGATGGCGAGACCTCTAGAAGGGTTGAACCTGAAATGTGTGCTCTTCAATAATCATTTCTCAAGTTTTGCAGCAGGGCATTTGAAAATCTTGTGTCGACTTCAAAAATAGATAACCTTATCTCACTTTACTTGTTGCGTCTGTTAGAGGTTTGGCCAGGTCCCACAGCCCACAGCTCACAGGAGCCACAAAGACCGGAGTGACCACGTTGGTCGATGGTACCGTGATTTAGACGCTACGATGAGGGATTTCTAAATACAGGATTTATTATCATTCCGGCAGAAAGTCTTCGTCAATTTCTGTATTCTACTCCCAAGGATTTACCCATTAGAAGTTTACCCTCTGATCTTGGCCCCTAAACCATGACGGAAATGTTTGGATCTTCTTATATGTTTTCTTGGGCAATATTCACGTAGGAAATAGATCTTCTGGTCTCCCTCTTCATTTTCGGACCCATATAGGAGAGCTACCCAGAGTAGGATACTCATTTGTGGGACCACCATTGGTCTAAGGAATCTCAATATTTTTGACCCCGTCAGCCCTGATGTTCACATTGGTTCATATTTCAAAACTATGATGACTGAATCCTGGGTCGCTAATGGTCTATGAAACACAAATTGTGCGCCCTGATGAAGGAATTTTTCATATAATTGTCCTTGGCACTATCCGAAACGCGCGTCGGCGCTTTTCTTCTGTATGTTTTTTTTATAGTTGTGTATTAATTGTTTCTTGTATTGTCTTATGTCCTTGAATGTATTTGTGGACCTTGTGTCCGTTTTCTATGTGCGCATGCTGTGGCTACACGGGTGAAGGATTCGACATTAAACAATGGAAGTTAATATCTTATTCACATTACCTAAATGATGGCGAGACCTCTAGAAGGGTTGAACCTGAAATGTGTGCTCTTCAATAATCATTTCTCAAGTTTTGCAGCAGGGCATTTGAAAATCTTGTGTCGACTTCAAAAATAGATAACCTTATCTCACTTTACTTGTTGCATCTGTTAGAGGTTTGGCCAGGTCCCACAGCCCACAGCTCACAGGAGCCACAAAGACCGGAGTGACCACGTTGGTCGATGGTACCGTGATTTAGACGCTACGATGAGGGATTTCTAAATACAGGATTTATTATCATTCCGGCAGAAAGTCTTCGTCAATTTCTGTATTCTACTCCCAAGGATTTACCCATTAGAAGTTTACCCTCTGATCTTGGCCCCTAAACCATGACGGAAATGTTTGGATCTTCCTATATGTTTTCTTGGGCAATATTCACGTAGGAAATAGATCTTCTGGTCTCCCTCTTCATTTTCGGACCCATATAGGAGAGCTACCCAGAGTAGGATACTCATTTGTGGGACCACCATTGGTCTAAGGAATCTCAATATTTTTGACCCCGTCAGCCCTGATGTTCACATTGGTTCATATTTCAAAACTATGATGACTGAATCCTGGGTCGCTAATGGTCTATGAAACACAAATTGTGCACCCTGATGAAGGAATTTTTCATATAATTGTCCTTGGCACTATCCGAAACGCGCGTCGGCGCTTTTCTTCTGTATGTTTTTTTTATAGTTGTGTATTAATTGTTTCTTGTATTGTCTTATGTCCTTGAATGTATTTGTGGACCTTGTGTCCGTTTTCTATGTGATTACTTTTTGGTTGCTGAACCTCATTAGTGTGAACTTTTACCTATATATTTTTGAATATTTTCATTTATGGGTTCCTTTTTCTCCTTATTTGTCTTATGAAATATTATGGGGTATCTAAATGAGATTAGGTCACTGTGATGTTTTATGCAATTGTATTTATGTAAGTGATCTGTTCTACATCCATCCCACTTTGTTTTTATTAAAAAAAGAGAATAATATAATGAAAAATAAAATGAAAAATAAATAATGAGACTCAATTGAGTTGTTCTGTGGGTGCAATTTTCTATAGTTTGGAACTTTTGTCCTACGCTTATATATATTGGGGACACCCTATTCATGTTGGTCAGTACCACAAAGACCGGCACCAGTAGAAGGGGAGTACTAGAGTGGAGCCTCTGGTCGAGTCGGTGGGACGACTTAGTCAGTCTCACTCACACAACCTCACCTGCACAGCGGCCCGCCGGAGGTCCAACCGTCCGACTCAAATGTAAATGTCCAGTATTTGTAAAGGAAAAACAATTACCCAAAGGTGTCAAGGTAATGGGGGCCGTCGGAAAGAGTAAGCGAGCTATTGCCCAGAGTCACGTGGTGCTGGGCCGATCTGCCGCCAGAACCGGGGATCGAATTAGGAGCCCCCCGGTTTCCGGAGTCGGTCACGCTGGCTGCTGCGCCACACATCTTCCACTCTAGAGTCTTGACACCCAGCAATCAACAAGTAGGCGCAAGTCTGTCTCGACTCCGTCTCCGAGGTCGCACCAGTGCAACTTTTATTGCCGCATGGGACTGGCCAATAATTTTTGCCAGGGCTATTATCATTGGTAGTTCTTTTACGTTAGCAGATTGTCGGCCCTGGAACCAGGTCAGTGGTCCCAAGCTCAGTGGTATGTACACATATTGCCCCAGGCACCACATTCTCACCTAGGGTAGGATACAGCAAGCTCGCACTTGTACTTACACACACGAGCTGTTAGGTGAAGCACATGTAGTTAACCAGTGTTCATTTATGCCCAGCCATGCTGCGCATTCTTCATAATCATTTGCTCAGCTTCTTGGCCCAAGCCCGCAGCAGATAAATACAATGTATCAAATCAACTACTGTACTGGCCGGCCTGGGTTGACCATAGCAACAAGTGAGACAAGTTCTTTCCCCCATCCCCGTCCCAACTTACAGGCCATCATGATGTCTCTACAGGCACACTGTGGCTGATTTTATGCCACCAGAGCACTTGTCAAGGCTAACAAACAACCAGCCTGGCGACCCCTCATTGAAATCCATGGGGTGGAACCGGGTGGGCGGGACAGGAGGTGTGGGTGGTTGCAAACACTTTTTCGAGTGTTTCACTTCTGATGTGTTCCTGTAGTATATTTGGTTCGTTTGTCCAATGTTTTTGATGTGAATTAGGGCTCGAGTCGGGGTAGCACGCGGGTGGACGGCGTCCCCCACTTATTTTACCGGGGGGACACCGTCCACCCTACCAAACAGCTGGACTTCACTCTTTGGCCTCTCTGGGACGAGGAGCTCGGCACCTTTTGTGACGTCACTTCCTGTTGTGACATCACTTCCGGTGACAGCATCCCCCCACTTCTTTTTTCATGACTTGTGCCCTGATGTGAATGTTGTAATCATTAGTCACAGGGTATTGACTTTCGAATTCCATTGTCCACAAGTGTCTTTACTTATTTGTCACTTCTTCTGTCGTTGACGGACGGATGTTGTTGTATGGTTATGTCTGTTTCAAACATCTACTAAAAAGTCTTTGAAAAAAAAAGACTCAGACAACACTGTCCCATCACACAACCTACACGGTGTGGCATGCTTTCCCTGTGTGCAAGAACTTTATCACCCCACCCCAATGGCTTACCAATAGCCCCTGCAGTCCCTGCCGTACAGCTACCACTCCCCCCTACCCCCCGTCCCCCCCCCCGGAGCTCCAGGGGGCTGCCTCCGGCACTGTGCAAGGGCAGGCCTGAGAGCTCCTGACTGGATCCGGAGTAAGGCGCGTCCCCTTCATGCACTTTGCAGGTAGGCCCTCCGCAAGATTTGTTACGCCACGGACCACACCTACGGGTACTATGCCCCATGTAACTAGGGTGACCAACCGTCCGTAAATTTCACGGACAGTCCGTAAATTTCACGGACAGTCCGTAATTTCGGCCGTCTGTCCGTTGTCCGTGAAGGATTCTTTAACGGATGCCATTTGTCCGTCATTTTAACAGGGCACCAGTTGCCCCACCCTAAAGCCGGCACAGCTTGCACCCACCTCCCTTCTTGACTCCGATGCTGCACCAAAGCTCCTCAGATACTCAGCAGCATTGGAGAGGCACAGCGGGATGGCACCCCTCACACCTCCAGCCCTTGATGAGCTGTTAAGAGGTGCTTGAAGGTGACTGAGAGGGAGGGGCTGCAGCTTCAGGTGCAGCAACATCTATTCACATGCAAACAGGCCTGAATGCGTCATGTCTCTGCTATTTAGAGGGGGCTCACACATTCCATTTCTACCCAGGGCCCCAAACATCCTAGACTCGGCCAGATTACACCGAAGCAGCACGTGGTTCTCTTTACAGAGCTTAATTACTGTCACTAAATTGTAAGCAAACCTCGGTTCTTCAAACATGCAGTCTATAATGTAATACAATAAAGAAATGGCACAATCGCACCCACACTGATTAACAAAGTATGGAGGACAATCAGTTCAATCAGTTCTCTTAGAGTATCTCCTGTAACTACTGTACATCACAGTGGGGGGTGGCATTTTGGACAGAGAGCCTGTCTTCTCGTTGTCTTGTACAGGAGGGGGCGAGGAGCCCAAGATGATACTAGAATACTGCATGCCCACCCCTGTGCCCACCCTGGTGGATCCTGTTCCCTCTCCTGTGATGGCTCCTGCCCTCCCCTCAGTGATGGCTCCTGTCCCCCGCCTGTGATGGCTCTTGTCCCCCCATGTTGTGGCTCCAGTCCACCCCCGCCTGTGATGGCTCTTGTCCCCCCATGTTGTGGCTCCAGTCCACCCCCGCCAGTGATGGCTCTTGTCCCCCCATGTTGTGGCTCCAGTCCACCCCCGCCTGTGATGGCTCTTGTCCCCCCCTGTGGTGGATCCTGTGTCCGCCCTGGGTGGCTTCTGTCCGAGTCCTGGAATGGCTCCTGCAGCGAGGGTGAAGTTCTTGATGGGCCTCTTCTCAAAAAGCCTCAGCTCAAAATTAATATGGAAAGGTGGGCGAGTAAGTAAGTGAAGGGATGGGTGAATGGCTGGATGAATTAGTGAAAGGGTGAATGGATGAATGAACGATTGAATAAATGGATAATGAGAGAGGATGGATGTATTGATGAGTGAGGGGAAGGATGGAGAGACAATGTAAATAACTGGATGTATGGGTGGAAGGGTAGCTGGATGATGGATGAGGGGAAAGATGGATGAGGGGAAGGATGATGGATGCGGAGAAGGATGGATGGATGGATGGATGGAGGGGAAGGATGGATGGATGAGAGGAAGGATAAATGGATGGGATGGATGGATGGGTGAGGGATGAAAGGAAGGATGGATGAGGGGAAGGATGGATGGGTGAGTGAGGGGAAGGATGGATGATGGATGAAAGGAAGGATGGATGAGGGGAAGGATGGATGGATGAGGGGAAGGATGGATGGATGAGGGAATGGATGGATGAGAGGAAGGATAAATGGATGGATGGATGGGTGAGGGGAAGGATGGATGATGGATGAAAGGAAGGATGGATGAGGGGAAGGATGGATGGATGAGGGGAAGGATGGATGGATGAGAGGAAGGATAAATGGATGGGATGGATGGATGGATGATGGATGAAAGGAAGGATGGATGAGGGGAAGGATGGATGGGTGAGTGAGGGGAAGGATGGATGATGGATGAAAGGAAGGATGGATGAGGGGAAGGATGGATGGATGAGGGGAAGGATGGATGGATGAGGGGATGGATGGATGAGAGGAAGGATAAATGGATGGATGGATGGATGGATGGATGGATGGAGGGGAAGGATGGATGGATGAGAGGAAGGATAAATGGATGGGATGGATGGATGGATGATGGATGAAAGGAAGGATGGATGAGGGGAAGGATGGATGGGTGAGTGAGGGGAAGGATGGATGATGGATGAAAGGAAGGATGGATGAGGGGAAGGATGGATGGATGAGGGGAAGGATGGATGGATGAGGGGATGGATGGATGAGAGGAAGGATAAATGGATGGATGGATGGGTGAGGGGAAGGATGGATGATGGATGAAAGGAAGGATGGATGAGGGGAAGGATGGATGGATGAGGGGAAGGATGGATGGATGAGGGGAAGGATGAGGGGAAGGATGGATGGATGAGGGGATGGATGGATGGATGGATGGATGAGAGGAAGGATAAATGGATGGGATGGATGGATGGGTGAGGGGAAGGATGGATGATGGATGAAAGGATAGATGGATGAGGGGAAGGATGGATGGATGAGGGGAAGGATGGATGGATGAGGGGATGGATGGATGGATGAGGGGATGGATGGATGAGATGAAGGAAGGATGGATGGATGAGGGAAAGGATGGATGGATGAGGGGAAGGATGGATGGATGAGGAGATGGATGGATGGATGAGGGGAAGGATGGATGGATGAGGGGATGGATGGAGGGGATGGAGGGGATGGATGGGTGGGTGAAAGGATGGATGGATGGATGATGAGGGGAAGGAAGGATGGATGGATGATGAGGGGAAGGATGGATGGATGATGAGGGGGTGGGGGTGGGTGAAAGGATGGATGATGAGGGGAAGGGTGGATGGATGATGAGGGGGTGGGTGAAAGGATGGATGGAGGATGAGGGGAAGGATGGATGGATGATGAGGGGGTGGGTGAAAGGATGGATGGATGATGAGTGGGTGGGTGAAAGGATGGATGGATGGATGGATGAGTGGGTGGGTGGATGGTGGGTGGGTGAAAGGATGGATCAGTGGATTGGATGGCGGGTGGGTGAAAGGATGGATGAGTGGGTGGGTGGATGGTGGGTGGGTGGGTGGATGGTTGGGTGGATGATGGGTGGTTAGGTGGATGAGTGAAATGATGGATGGATTGATGGATTGATAAGTGCATGGGTGAATGAATGGCCATAAGAGTGAAAGGGTGGATGTATGGATGGATGAGTGAGTGAAAGGCAGGGTAGATGGACAAAAGGATGAATAGATGTGTGAAGGAGTGAAATGATAGATGGATGAATGATAGGGTCAATGGATGGATTCATGAGTGGATGAGTAGATGGATGGATGGGTGGGTGGATGGATGGATGGAAGGAAGGATGGCTAAGTGAAAGGGTCAATAGAGAGAGAAAGGGAGGATGGATGGATGACTAAAAGAGTGGATGGGTGGAAGGATTAGTAAGTGAAAGGATGGCTGTATTGGTGAAAGGGTAAATGGCTGAATGGATGAGTGAATGGATGGATGGGATGAAGAGTGGATGGATAAGTGTACAGATGGATAGGGTGAAAGGGTGGATGGATGGATGGATAATGGAGGATGAGTGAAAGGATGGATGAGGGGATGGATGAAGGGATGGATGAGTGAAATGATAGATGGAAGGATACATGATGGATAGGCTTGCAAATGGTTGAATATGTTTGGAAATGGCTGGGCTTACTTATATACTATTGCGCGACCTCTGATGTGTCTGTAAAACGTACCTATTGTCCTGAAGTTTTGTCCTGAATTTTGACCTCCTGTCCTGAATTTGTGTCCTGAATTTTGACCCTTTGTCCTGAATTTTTACACTCACCGTCTTGAATTTGCACCAATGCCAGTTGGTCACCCTACATGTAACTAATTCAATAGAGTCTGAATTGACAGGTTGCAATGCATTAAAGAAGTGTAATTTGAGTTCCTATGAACAGTGAACCTGGGCAGGCCCAGATGTGGGTATTCTTCGCTTACTTGGGAGACTCTGAGAAAACACGTGGGGTGAATGGAAATGCTGGAGAAACTAGACGTACACCAGGAGCCCACCTATTCCAGAAATCACACCGAACTGTTTGTTCATGCTGGTGGAACGATTCTCACACAACCTACTTGCAGTAACTCGTGTTTTCTTTTGAATTTTTAAAACTCACCCACGAAACCCATTTAGGCTCTCTGTGCAGACCAACATCACGCTTTGAAGCAGCAAGCAACACATTTCGTCTGTTCTTAAATTGAGCTGCCAAAGCCCTATATATTGCTAAGCAAACCAACTGTAATTAAAAGCCAGTGTGGTGCTGTCCTACCGTTCAGGTTAATTATAGAGTTACCAGCGGCCACACCAAAGAGGCATCTGTACTCTCTTGTGCTTTTACTATTTTCTTTTCCGCCAATATTTTTACGATTCTTTCAAAAAGTTATTTTATCTTTGTAACTCTTTGATCCATACCTCTACTTCCCTCTTCGTCGTTCCTTCCCCACCTCCCTTTGTAGTAAAAGGGAGACATGTCATTTTGGTTCCTTTGGCCACTTGGCATGGAGCTGTCCCAAGTCTTATGTAATAATGATCTAGCTCACATGTCGATGCAACTGTATGAGTTAGCCATGCATTTCCCTCCCAATTCGCATAGCTGTCTTTACTTAAATTGGCTTTCCATCAATAATTATTTCAACATTAGCATAATCGGGCATTCACAGACATAGGGCCAAATGTATCAACCAATTTTGAATATGCAAACCGGTAAATTCGTCCATTTGCAAATGCAAAATAGACTTTCAAGGTGTATTACAGGCTTTTGCATTTTAGATAATCGCAATTTTTTGCGACTACAAATATGGAATCACAATTTGCAATTCTCTAAGCACCTGTACCAAGCATTTTGTAAATGCTAACTTTGCATTTAGGAAATGCACCATCGACCTTACGTCGATAGTAACAATTTGCAATTTTTGAAGAAGCACAAAAAATGCATTTTGGGGGGCGGAGGGGGGCTGCTTCAGGGAGTCCCTAGGGCCCCGGGCCCCCTTGGTTTTGCATTACCTAATTTGTGATTACCAATTAGGTACTCACAAGTTAGCTAATGCAAAACCATTTGCAGCCCATAGGAACGATTGAGTAGTATTTCCCAATAGCGATTACCTATTTACCAAATCGCTATTTGGTCTTTTTAACAAAGCGCTAAATATTTTGTTATTCATGTCATACATCGCATTTTGTGATTACGAAATAGTGGCCACAGTGGTGTACAGCAACCGCAGACGACTCCACTGCCCCTTCTCCAATCTGTTTTTCACTCCAGCAAACCAACATCGTTCTATGTCGGATGTTTACTTAGCATTTGACAACCTTCTCCATTTTTTGGGTCTCCTATTACATTGTGGACTATGTAGTAGCGTATTTCACTGTTCACCTGTCCAAACTCATTATGGTGACTGTAGTTATTTATATTATAAATGTTCTCTTCACAGGCTGCTTTAATGGAAGCCTTATTACAAATTGTAGGCACTCTGGAGCTCATCAGAGGAGTGTAACAGTGAAGATGTTTTGGAAGCATAGAGTTTCTAAATCTAAAATGTCTCATTTTGCACACAAAACCAACTGGGCATCACTCGTCCTTGTTTATGTGCTAATGTAGCAAAGCATCAGCACTTTCAATCTACATAATGTATATAGTCATGTCTGGTCATAACTCTCATGCACGTCGGTATCTTCTCAGGATCTGCCAAAAATCACTAAGCAAGTGGTGTCCATCCCTTAATGATGATCAGGCATTTGCTCCTTAAACCAATTTAGCCACAAAGTACCTTTCTATCCTATATGTCTCATGTTTGGGATCATTGTTGATTTATGCAGTACTCATGGGTTTCTTCTAGTCCTATAATAGTATCTATTATCGATTTCGGACAAAGCTCTTCACGGTCTATTGCGATTACAGAACCATGCTCCAGACCTCCGTGACCGTCCTGATCTCATCAGAAGCGGTCGCTCCCCACGCTGCTCCCTGCTCTGCCTGCCGCTGGATATCGTAGCGCTATACTGCAAGTGTGCTCTCTGAACCATTATTGCCTGATTGCTCTGTTGAATTATATCGTAGCGCTATACTGCAAGTGTACTCTCTCTTCTACTGTTGCCTGTTTGCTCACTCTGTTTGTATCGTAGCGCTGTATTGCCAAGGTGCGCTTTCGCGATCGTTTCAGTTGTGCTGTGCTGCCTGTGTGACTCATTTGCGCCTGATTGTGCCGGAGCCTCTGCCATTTTCTTCGCATTTATTTACTTGGTGCCCCAATCCTGTTTCGCTTTTGGCTTACAGCCATTTTGTTGTTGTTGTTGTGCCTCCCTGCCCGGCTCTCCACCCCGCTCCCGCCTCCCAGCTGCTCCTCCCTCCCACTGATAGTTAGGCTCCGCTCTCCCCGTGGTAGCGCTGTGACCGTCCTGATCTCATCAGAAGCGGTCGCTCCCCACGCTGCTCCCTGCTCTGCCTGCCGCTGGATATCGTAGCACTATACTGCAAGTGTGCTCTCTGAACCATTATTGCCTCATTGCTCTGTTGAATTATATCGTAGCGCTATACTGCAAGTGTACTCTCTCATCTACTGTTGCCTGTTTGCTCACTCTGTTTGTATCGTAGCGCTGTATTGCCAAGGTGCGCTTTCTCGATCGTTTCAGTTGTGCTGTGCTGCCTGTGTGACTCATTTGCGCCTGATTGTGCCGGAGCCTCTGCCATTTTCTTCGCATTTATTTACTTGGTGCCCCAATCCTGTTTCGCTTTTGGCTTACAGCCATTTTATTGTTGTTGTTGTGCCTCCCTGCCCGGCTCTCCACCCCGCTCCCGCCTCCCAGCTGCTCCTCCCTCACGCCTCCCCCCTCCACTATCCTCATATGACAGATGCCTTCACGCGCAGTGTTCACGCGCAGCGGTTGCGCCCCATGCGCGCCGAAGGTGCGCCAAAGGGAAGCCCGTCTACGCCCGTCCGCGCCTGGCCCGCGCCCAGCGCCAGACCCCCTGATCCTCGCAAACCCCACTCCACCCGCATAACGTACGATGCCGCATCCCTCTCAGCACTCAACCCCGGCCGTCTCCCAGACTGCTACCATGCCGCACCAGGACACACCCATGGACCCTTCACCTGCCACTCCTGCAAGTTCGACTGCATCAGGACCCACACCAAATCTACAAACTCCAAACAGAGCTCCGACACTAACCACCTGAAGTGCATCCTACTCAACACCCGCTCGGTCCACAGACACGGCATTGAACTTTGGAACCTACTAGACACCACTTCGCCGGACGTCGCCTTCCTTACAGAAACCTGGATGAACGTCTCATCAGCTCCCGACATCGCCATAGCAATACCGGACGGCTACAAGATCATCCGAAAAGACCGCACCATCCAAACAGGAGGAGGCATCGCCATCGTACACAAGAACTCCATCCGCATCACGACCAGCTCAGACGATAACCTCGCAGCCGCCGAACACCTTCACTTCCAGATCCACACCGACCCCAAAACCACACTCAGAGGCACCCTCATCTACAGACCACCAGGACCCCGCACTCGATTCAGCGAAGACATCACTGACTTCATCAGCCCAGACGCCCTCCCCTCTGAGGACTACATCCTACTGGGAGACCTCAACTTCCACCTGGAAAAGAAAAACGACAGCAACACCACCACCCTCCTGGACAACTTAGCCAACCTCGGACTAAAACAACTTGTTGATACCCCCACCCACTACGCCGGGCACACGCTCGACCCAATCTTCACCTCCAGCAAGCACATCTCCTTCAACCACACCACAGCTCTCCACTGGACGGACCACAGCTGCATCCACTTCAACTACAAAAAGACCACGACCCACAACCTCCCTCAACCAATCCCTCGAAGAAACTGGAACAAAATTACCACCGACCAGCTCTTTACCTCGCTTCACAAAAACCCTCCTGCCAAAACATCGGACCCAAACCAAGCTGCCACTAACCTCACACAATGGATCACCCACAGCGCAGACGAACTAGCACCCTTGAAAAACCATCTAATCAAGCAAAGTAGCAAAAGAGCCCCCTGGTTCAACGATGACCTTAAGACGTCCAAGAAGTTCTGCCGTACCCTCGAGAAAGCCTGGAGAAAAAACCCAACCACTGACAACCTGGCCACCTTCAAGAATGCCACCCGCAAACACCACCAACTAATCCGATCCACCAAGAAATCTGCATTCAAGGATCGACTTGACAACAACGCCCACAACAGCAAGGAACTATTCAACATGGTCAAAGAATTTACCAACCCCACCGCCGGCACCAACGACATCACCCCATCCCAAGACCTCTGCGACTCCCTAGCCTCTTTCTTCCACAACAAAATCGCCGACATACATAACAGCTTTGAAAACAAGTCCGGTGACCAGTCCACCCCACCCACCCCCGAACCAAATCCCCCCCTCTAACAACCTTTACGCCTGGAACCCAATCACCACTGAAGACACCATCCACCTGATGAACTCCATCCACTCAGGATCGCCAACCGACCCATGTCCCCACCACATCTTCAACAAAGCAGACTCCATCATCGCACCCCATCTCCGAGACGTCATCAACTGCTCCCTCAACTCCGCCACCTTCCCGGAAAGCTGGAAACATGCCGAACTTCTGAAGAAACCCACAGCAGACCCCACTGAACTTAAGAACTACCGCCCCATCTCGCTCCTCCCATTCCCTGCCAAAGTCATTGAGAAAGCCGTCAACAGTCAGCTTGCCACCTTCCTCGAATCCAAAAAATCCCTCGACCCTTCACAGTCCGGCTTCCGAGCCAAACACAGCACCGAGACCGCCCTCATCGCAGCAACTGACGACATCCGAACACTACTGGACAACGGAGAAACAGTCGCCCTCATCCTACTTGACCTCTCCGCAGCCTTTGACACGGTCTGTCATAGCACCCTCATACAACGCCTCATCAACGTCGGAATACAAGGAAAAGCATTGGACTGGATCATCTCGTTCCTCGCCGGAAGAACCCAGAGAGTCCGCCTCCCCCCTTTCAGATCAGTGCCCACCGAAGTCATCTGCGGCGTACCACAAGGATCATCACTCAGTCCCACCCTCTTCAACGTATACATGAGTCCCCTCGCATCCATCGCGCGCCAACACAACCTCAACATCATCTCCTACGCAGACGACACCCAGCTGATCCTCTCCCTCACCAAAGACCCAAACTCCGCCAAAACCAACCTACATGACGGGATGAAAGAAGTGGCCGAGTGGATGAAGAACAGCCGTTTAAAACTGAACTCGGACAAAACGGAAGTCCTCATCTTAGGATCATCCCCCTCTGCATGGGACGACTCATGGTGGCCACCTGCCCTGGGAAACGCACCCAAACCAATGGACCACGCCCGCAACCTGGGCTTCATCCTGGACTCCTCCCTCTCGATGACCAGACAAGTCAACGCCGTTTCCTCATCATGCTTCAACATCCGACGCATGCTCAAAAAAATATTCCGTTGGATCCCCACCGAAACAAGAAAAACGGTCACCCATGCACTGGTCACAAGCCGACTGGATTACGGAAACACCCTTTATGCAGGAACCACAGCCAAACTACAGAAAAAACTCCAACGCATCCAAAACACCTCAGCCAGACTCATACTTGACATCCCCCGCCAAGCTCACATCTCCGGTCACCTGAAAGACCTCCACTGGCTCCCTGTCAACAAGAGGATAACGTTCCGACTCCTCACCCATGCACACAAAGCCCTTTACGACCTAGGACCCGAATGCCTTAACATGCGCCTGTCCTTTTACAACCCCACCCGCCAACTCCGTTCATCCAATCAGGCCCTAGCCGCTATTCCGCTCATCAACAAATCCACCATGGGGGGAAGATCCTTCTCCTACTTAGCGGCCAAAACCTGGAATTCTCTCCCCACCCACCTCCGCCTTACACAGAACCACCTCTCCTTCAGAAAGCAACTTAAAACTTGGATATTCGATAAGTAAAGTACTCCCTGTAATAATCACCTCGAGAAATCCAAGTGATAGGCAGAAGAGTTTATTCACAGAGACAGCTTAGACAACCACCTTCAGCATAACATCAGTAACGTCTGATTAGGTGACCACATAGAGAATGTTGCATTGTGAATGTACAATAACAATTCTGACATGGAATGTTATACTAACAAGGAATACTACACACCTTCCCCCCTAAAAAAAAATTAAAAACAAATTATAAAAGTCGGCAATCAAAATCAAAATAGAGAAAGAAAAAAAAAAACTGCAGCATAAGTAATCATGTAGCTTCATAGGAATTTGCTTGATGCGAGAACTTTTCCTTTGTGATATACAAGGAATTTCATTTTGTTGGTGAGTGGAACATTGGAAATCAGGATTAGTTTCTTGAACATTGGAATTATTGGCAACTTGTTCATTAACAACTTGGGAAGTTTGATGGGATAAATTACATACTGGAATATTAACGCTAGGAACTGGACTTTCCTGTAAAAAGGTATCAACCATTGCAGAGTATGAAGTGGTATTTTCTACAACAGGATCTTTAGGTACTAAAGAGGGGATAGGTGGACATGAATTATCATCATTCAAAACCTGGTTCTTGCATAAAGACACTCTTCTGAAATTCCATACCTTACCCCCTTCAACACGAATGGCTTTAGAGAAAATTTCAATTACCTTGCAAGGATCTGACCATTTGTTCCATTTGTTCCCTACTGATCTTCCAAACTTGACTCGTACAAAGTCACCAACTTTGATTTTGTTACTCTGATTATTCAAAGACAAAAAATTGTTTTTCATCTTCTCCTGGTATTTCAAAACTCTATCCTTAACCTCATCACAATTAAAAGAAGATTCAAACGGGAGTTTAGTTTTTAACCACCAAGGAAGAAGTTTAGAACCAGGTTTTCTACCTCTAAGCATCTCAAAAGGAGACAAACCAGTGACCGAATTAGGTGAAGTTCGATAAGATAACAGTGTAGCACGTAGAGATTTTCTCCAATCAAGGTTACTCTTAATGGCCAGTTGAATGGATTCCTTGATAACCCTATTGAAGCGTTCTGTTTGACCATTGGCCTGAGGGTTATAATTGGATACTCTTTTATGTACGATTCCACATCTATCAAGAAATGATTTAAATTCTTTACTGATAAATTGGGGACCATTGTCAGATACTATTTCAGCTGGTATTCCTTCTTTACAAAAAACCTCATCTAGAAACTGAATAACTTGTGTGGAATTAACCTTATCCACAACTTTAATTTCAGGCCATTTAGAAAAGTAGTCAATCAAGACTAACGCATATACTTCCTTATTAGAAGACAAAGATAAAGGTCCTATAATATCAATACCGAGTTTTTTCCAGGGAGAAGTTACAAATTCGATTGGGGAAGTATTTGTGGATAAAGGCTTTACGGTCTTGTCACTTTTGGCACACGGAGAGCAAGAACTTAACCATTTATCTACCATTCTATCAATTCCTGGCCACCAGTAAAATTCACGGATGCGTCTTTTGGTACTGGACATTCCCATATGGCCTTCATGTGCTATGGAAACAATTCTTTCTCTCAAAGTGGAGGGAGGAATGATCTTGTCACCTCTGAGTATGAAACCTTGGTCAAACATGAGTTCATCTTTGATTTTAAAGAATGAGAGAACATCACCTGAAAGATACCTTTCTTGGGGCCAACCATGTTGTAAATAATCTACTACACCAGATAAACATGTGTCATTAGACATTGCTTCTCTCCAAACTGTTTCAGATATACCTTGAGATGAACCAGAGGTGTCACATTCATTAACATCGTCAATATTGAATACAATATCAGAATCACTTTGTCCTGGACTTACAGAATTGATTATTGGTAACCTTGACATACAATCAGCGTGTACATTGAGACGACCAGGGATGTACTCAACAACGCATTGAAACTCTTGTAGTTTTGCTGCTAGTCGGGCTAAACGTGCAGTTAAAGTTCTACCACCTCCAGCTGCCAACATATTTATTAAGGGTTTATGGTCAGTTCTTAGGCGGAACCTAGTGCCCCAAATAAATTGTCTATAATGCTCACAGGCCCAGGTGCATGCTAAGAGTTCTTTCTCTATAGTGGAATAGTCATATTCAGCTCCACGCAGTGTTCTTGAAGCATATGAGACTACATATTCATCTCCTTTGTTATTCTGGATTAAAACTGCACCCAAGCCGACATTGCTTGCATCCACACATACTATGCATTCTTTACCCAGGTCAAAAGGTTTAAGGAACAGAGCATTAGCTACTTCTTGTTTCATCAAATCAAAAGCAAGTTGTTGTTCATTGCACCAAACAAACTTTGTGTCTTTCTTCAACAGAGATCTCAACGGATGTACTTTCGAAGCATAATTTTGAACAAATTTGCTATAAAATTCCGTTAAGCCTAGGAATGACACTAGTTGTTCCTTGTTTAATGGTGCTGGTGCTTTTAAAATGCTCTGTATATGGTTAAATTTAGGTTTTATACCTTCTAAAGATATTTCGTGACCAAGGTATTCGACTTTGCTTTGTCTGAATTTGCATTTTGACAATTTTAACGTCAAACCTTTTTCTTGAACACATTTTAACACTTTTTCTAAATTGGCATCATGCTCTTCATAACTCTTTCCATAAATGAGAATACCGTCTTGAAAGGCGATAGCACCCAAACAACCTTCTAGTACATGCTTCATTAGTCTTTGGAAGACGGAAGCTGCACTGGCTAAGCCGAACGGCATACGGCAATACTGAAACATGCCTTCCGGGGTAATAAATGTTGTTAAAAACTTTGATTCTTCATGGAGCAATACTTGATGGTACGCACTAGTAAGATCAAGTGTAGAAAACACTGAAGCACCTGACAAAGTAGAAATGAGTTCGTGGATATGGGGCAAAGGATGTCTATCGATCCAAATTTCATTATTTAAACTTCGAAGGTCAACACACAAGCGGAGTTCGCCATTACCTTTGAGTGACAAAACTACTGGCGAAAGCCATGGAGACGATTCTACTGGTTCTATGATTTTCTTGTCAACTAGATCTGCTAAAATTCCCTTTAATTTTTCACGGTAGGCTAAAGGAACATTTCTTACTCTATGCCGGATGGGAATAGCTGAATCTTTGAGAATAATACGGTGTTTGAAGTTTGTGAAGGTCCCCAAATTGTCAGAAAAGATGGATGAGAATTTTCGCTTCAATTGGATAATGAAGTCATTGTCAGGAGGGACAACATAAACAGGGGGAGAAGCGTTTGGATCCAGCTTGATGCCAAGATCATGTTGATGAGGCCAACATAGTAGGGATGCACCCTTAGAAGAAACATAAACTTTCCCTTTAATAGTCCTGTCTTTGAACTTGATGTCAGCCCACATGTAACCTTCAATATCAATTTTCTTACCTGTGTATCCACCGGGATGCACATCGGGTGGTAGTAATTTGGTAGAATGCCAATAACGATCAAAAACATTTTTGCCAATTAGAGTGTACCAGGCACAGGAATCTATTAACATAGGAATCTCTATACCATTAATAGTAATAATGTCAGAGGGAAACCCTTCGCATTTTGAATCACCTACACATAACAAGGTGTTAATTTCGGAAGGTTGTTCAGCATCCTCATATTCTTCATAAGATAAAAAATTTACTTTCTGAGGAGACTTACACATTTTGCTAAAATGGCCAGATTTTTTACACTTGACACAGATTTTGTTCCATGCGGGACATCCTCTATAGTTGCCTACGTGGTCATTAGCACCACATCTATAACAAATAATTTGAGTCTTTCTGATAGGAAATCTATTCTCTTTCCCTGAAAATTCCTTTTTAAAAGGGGTGGGTGTTTTTTTAAAATTACTGAAACTTTTTACTAGTGAGACTTCAGGAATAATTACCTTATTTTTGACATCTTGGTTTCTGATTTCATTTACAAACAGTTCTGACTGTTCAATGCCCTTAGCAATATTTAAAACAGCACTGAGGGAAGAATCAGTACCCATCCACAAACGTTCCTGAATTTTCTTACTTTTTGTGCGCATCATTATTTGGTCTCTAAGTACCTGTTCAAAATTTATAGTTTCAAACGCACAGGACTCAGCTAAGGTGCGTAAAGCAGCTACGTAGTTTTCTATTGATTCATCATCTTTTTGTATTCTGGAGTAAAATTTGAATCTTTCCATTACGACGTTGATCTTTCTTCCAAATCTAGTGCTTAGTTGTTTTATGACTATTTCAAATATATTTAAGTCACCTGAACCAACATTTTCAATAGGAGGTAAGCTTTTTAACTCTTTGAGTCCTGCACCACCTAAACAGTTTTTTAATAAAGCTAACTTTCTTTTAGGAGAACATCCATCTTCTTCAATGACATCGACGTAAGCTAAAAATGTGGGGTACCAAAGATCCCATTCTACTTTTGGATCTCCTGCAGTAGGTAAGAAATGTGCTGGGGAAGCAATATTGTTAGACATTATGGATCTTAAATTATTCACTTACACTAAACTGATTAAATTTTGAAGGAGATATGTATACAAAATAATAAAAGTAGTCACCGTTGTCAGTAGTGAAGATGATACTTGAAATGTTCACAGCCAAGTCTTTCAATGTTCTGCTTTCCTTTGTTTTCTTTCTTTTTTTTTTTTTTTTTTTTTAAACGTTAAATAAATGTATAAGTTGTAATTGTTGTAGTGAATGGAGTATTTTGCAGTGAAAACGAGGAGAATTAATGGTTGATTTTAGTTAAAATTGGTTGTAAGTGCGATCGTTGTTTCGTTGCTATGGAAACGATGATATTTCAATAGTTAAAATGGCTGCTGAGACGCATGCGTGGAGACGCGATGCGTGGTGACGTCACATGGAAGAGTTGTGTTTCTATATTGCAGGTCGGCGTCAGCTGAATACGGGAAGCAGCGCGCAGGTCGCAGCTCGTGTTCGGTGAGTTCTTTGTTATCTTTTAAATATTGTCGCTGTGGTGCAATTCAACGGTGCGTGTTTGGTAATTTCTAGATTTGAACTACGCTACATTGCACAAGGTAGAATAAAGCGGGGAATATGGTCTATTGATGTCGGAGATGTAAATTTACAATACGCGAGTAGCGCTGACAGTTTGAGGTTGATTAAAAACGGTTTCCCAGTCAGAGAGGGCCTTCCTCAAAGTATAAATAAGGTATAACTCCCGCTGGTGCAATCAAAGCACTTAATATTACAAACAGCCGCTGGTGCAATCTTCTTACACACGAACAAAAAGTTTTAAATACCTGGTTGAATTTGAGTTGTGCAGGTGAACGCTGTCTGTTTTCTGAAATTTCTTCAAAGTGAATTTTCATTAATGTAAGAGTCTTCTCTGGATAACTGGGTTGAAGATCCCGATCGTCGCCAAATTTATGTAATAATCACCTCGAGAAATCCAAGTGATAGGCAGAAGAGTTTATTCACAGAGACAGCTTAGACAACCACCTTCAGCATAACATCAGTAACGTCTGATTAGGTGACCACATAGAGAATGTTGCATTGTGAATGTACAATAACAATTCTGACATGGAATGTTATACTAACAAGGAATACTACACTCCCCCCTCCTCCCTCAAGCGCCTTGAGACCCTCTGGGTGAGTAGTGCGCTATACAAATTCTGAACTTGAACTTGAACTTGACCTTGTCTTTGACAAGCTCATTTATTCATTACACCTCCCGTTTGCCAACAAAACACAGTTCAGATTTCAATACTCTTTGTTTTCGAGCATTTACTTACTAACTCTCCTGTGACAGCTTTATACAATTCATAGCTTCTTCTTTCCTTTAAAATCTGGTTCTTTTTCACCAACACTTTATTTTCCTTTACCTCGGTCTGTTTTTCTCTACTCTGCTCTTTCCTCGGTATCCTATTTGATTTTTCCATTTCTCTCTTCCTCTTCCGCTTGCTTAGGAAGATATTTAGAAATGTATTTCACTTTTTCTCAATATGACGCAATTTCTACTTTAGTGCAAGATCTCTCTTTTTTAATGACTACGTCTGCTTCCTTTCATGTTCACTCACCCTTAAATTCATGTTTTTTCTGTAATCTTATCACATCCACTTCAACCTCCATTTTTAGGTACCATCTATAGGCAGTTTTTGCTTGTCATTGGTTGGCTTTCTTGTCAGTCTCATTTACTTACGTCTCATTGCCATCCTTTTAACTGGATGACTTGTATCCTTCTACTGCTCAAATTCATTGATCTATTCTTTTTGTGGATTCTAGCACTCCATGAGAGGGCAATTTTGTTTTTGCTCTCTCCCATGTGTGCATCTTTCTTCCTAACTTCACTGCCGCCAAGCACTCTCTGTGTCACTCCTTTACAGCTACAATATTGTGGTCAATCATCTTGAAATGGGAAACTGTATGGTGATGGAATGTATGTGGATACATTATCAAGCTGTGGTCAGATCATAAAGTAAAATAATTATGTGTCACAGTGTCATGGTGCATAAGTGCACAAGCATGATGATGCATGTGCATGTATGTGTCACTGTGCTGGCCAGCTATGTGTTTAGTATTTGGTAAAAGCAGCAATTTTGTTCTGTTGCTGAATGGTCACCTAAGAAAGGCGATACCTATTGGCTTTGCCAATGTTTATTAAGTTTTCTCTTTCTTTTAGATTTCCCACAAGTACTAAGAAGAGATACCCCTTTGTTGGGTAGTGTCACTGCCCTTCTTCTGACTCAGCTGGGCTTAAGATTAATTTAGTGCATCCTTGTTGTCCATACAAGCACCCGTATAACATAATACATGCAGTATGCTGCCTCTGTACGAAATAACCATCGTTTTGTGTGATGCCTCATCTGTTTTGCTGGATTTAGAACTCTGATTGACATATTTAATTGTCTATACGTTTCTATCACATGGACCTGAAAGTTAAATGGTACCTGTGGAATAAGCACCTGTTGTGCCATCCACAGGGTGGGCCTGAAAAACAAGGCTTCAGGCCAATCATGTGTAGACTGACTGCAGCAGTTTGAAATCCTGCTGTCAAATGGACCCTTTTTGACAAGCTGAAATCCCTGCTTTTAAATATTAATAAGTTATACTTAAGTCCACCTTGCATACAAGGTGGAATATGTGCAAAACCTATTTTCATTGGCAGGGCTGTAGCTGAGTCCTAACAAATGACAACGTTCAGATTGTAAACTGCAATTTGTAACTTTTGACAGGTAATCAAAGTAGTCATTCAAAGACAATTTTTTTCATATTTATTCAAAAGTTAAATTCATTGGTGCAGTTTGATTTTTCATAAATACCTAGGAAAAGTAACTTTTAGAATGTTACTTTCCTCTGCCTGAAGTCACTGGAAGCTAATTTGCATTAGCTCTCCAAAAGCTGCCCAGCCAGTGCTTGGCCTTAATGAGGTATGACAACTGCTTTCAGAGTAGGAACAACGGCCTGGTTGTGGGGAGGAATTTTACTTTCAATTGCAGGAAGATTAATAGGGTGGACACAGGAACAATATTAATTCGTAAAGAGGCCTTTACCTTTAGCAAGTAAATTTAAGGTACGACGTGCCCACGGTGTCTTAGGCAGAGCGGACTCGATCTTTGAACCGGCTGTCCTCGTGTCTCTTGATGCCACTATGGAATTCGACACTATTGAATGGCCTTATCTAATTGCGGTCCTCTGAAAGTTAGGGTTCGGTCAGGAATTCATACGAAGGTTCGTCTTTTATTTTCGGAACCAATGGCACAATTCGTGGGGAATAACAAAAAAGTCGGGCTCCTTTGTCCTGAGCCGGGGCACCCGCCAAGGATGTCCCCTTTCACCCCTTATCTTTGCATTGGCGCTGGAACCACTAGCTGCATGGATCCGCCAAGACCCAGTTGTTCGTGGTATGCAGTGGGCACCTGACTGGGAGGACCGCAAATCCACCCATGGCACAACTTTGCTTGGCTGAAGAAACAGATTTCTCCTGCCTGGAGCTTCTCCGCAGCAGCAAATCTATTTCAGTGGACCATCGGTGAGAAGATACCCGGCCTCATGGAAATTGTCAGATACAGCCTCCACCCTTGTCCTGCTGGAAGATTCTGAGCTCCAAAAAAGAGAATGTAGCAATTTTAATCAGACAAAGAAGCAAAAATGATCGTGCTGACACGAGGACACCCCTGGGAACTAAATTAGAATTTTTCCTCTCTGAGATTTTTCTGCTTAAGCAAACGACTTCAACAGGGTCTAATGGAAATCCGACTTTGAGAGAATTTAGACAGATACAGCCTACAACATTGCCTGGATGAAGGATTCTGACTTCCATTTGACAGACAAAGTTAGAAGGTAAAATATTTGACTGGGATGAACCTGCTCGGTATATCCAACCCATGCCCCATCCAGTGGCTGCTGGCATCTACAGGGACAGGGGGCAGACACATGAAAACAATAAATACATTAAAAAAACCTTACCTGAAGACAAACACGATATCCTCCACACCGGACGTCTTCATTCTTCGACTGCAGCCCGGCCACCAGGAAACTCCCTTGACCAATACTGACACTGTTCTCATTCAGAATGAGAGCAGTGCCCTGATTGGAGAGAGAGGCCTCACTTGCGCTCCACAGTGTAACGATCATAAGAGCTCCTCAGAAATACGGACAATGCACAAAGAGGTCCACCTCTTGACATCCTCAACTCTAAAGATTAAACACAGAGTTTTGAGGCAATCAAGCCAGGGAAAGAGAATTAGGGTAGGAACAGCAGGGAACAGGATACCTGTAGAGAGAAAACACACTGTTAATACCAGTCCATATACAATGACTATTCTCAAAAAGAGTCTCACTAGATTGCTTAGTACCTTGAGCCAGGTCAACCCAAACTCGATGTTCCTTTTAAAACCAGAAGAGATACTTCTCTCTCACTGGATAAACAACTCCTACAACAACAAAACACAACCACATTATACCACCATCCATATCCAAAGGCTATTTGTGCATACACCAAACATTAATACTACCTACCATCTTCTCTCATGCTCAAAAAGACACAAGATGGAAAAGTCGGAAAGAGCAAAGCAAAATAATCCAAATGGATACTGGTTATAATCCTGAGATTCAACACTACTCCTGGCTAGAACAGTTCTCCCTTCCCAAAGTAAGAATATAATCCACAGTGTCATAATGATTTTCCAGTGCATAAGAGAAAAGTAGTACAACGCATATGATGCCCAGACGAAGTGAAATTTCCACTAGAAAGTCTGGTCAAAGTTAAAGTGAAATAACCTCCAAAGTTACATTAAGTTCAAATGAGCATACTAAAGTCATTAGTATTTCCAAGGGCACCAGAACCAAAGTAAATGAAGCGTAAACGAGTTAATGCATTCCTCGCCCCACAATAAATGTTATCAAACCTGATCGTCACATGAAACACCACTCGGTCCAGAGTAGCATGTTGAAAGAAGAGGCTGACTTCTGCTCTCCTCATCTAACAACCAACGCCCCTCCAAAGTGCCAGAATCCATACTGTGCATGCACACAGACAGCAGTGTGCCGCGAGAGAAACCATGCAGCGATACGGAGCCAAGCCAGCGAACAAGAAGCCCGGCAACCAACAAAGACCCCTTGCAGCAGGAACTAGCATCGCAGCAGGAACTCCACGAAAGACGAAACTCGTGCAGCCGCACATGTTTAAAGTCACATGTGTGCGACAGCCAGCCAAAAAAGACATGCACACTTTAAACAGTGCATTGACAGCCCTTCCTGTTGCTGTCACTCAGCAGCGGCACCGTCCTGACGCTCTGTTCAGGACGTGAGATGAAAATTAAAATGGTAATTAATTAATATTTTATTTTGCATCCCTGGGGCTTTGAGGGGAAAGTAAGTGAGGCAATGCTCCTTCGCTCCAACTGAGAAGTCGCCTCTGGCTCCACTATGGTCAGACTGAAATTGCACCTAGGTCCCTGTCTATTTCTTTTATAGACTATCATTGGCACTTAGCACTTTTTAGTGCTCTTTTCATACAAAATGTTAAAAAAAACTTCTATCTCCGGCTTCCCTTATTTCATTTTTTTGGATTTGGCGTAATTTGTCTTATTAAAAAAGTATTTATTTTTCTAATTCAGTTTAGGATTTTCAGTGTTTGGTGTTTTTTACGTTATTACCGTTTTATTACTGCATAATTGCTTTACACATTGCCCTAAGTTAAGCCTGTCTGCTCTGTACCATTGCTACCAGATGGTTGAGCTCAAATTAATTATGATAATGACATTATTCCTTGATGTGTGCGACCGCCCACCCTAAATGATAACACACGTTCTTACAGTCTCAACATCACATTTTGAAAGAGGGTGAGAGCACACTGCCTCCCATACCCAGCACTCAGTTTGCCCCAATGCATCATGGTAAATGCATTGCATGATACCATTTATTTCAACAGTAGTCTTTACTTTTTCACCCTTGTTGGTGCAGCCTGTGTTGTTTAACTCTAGACATGTTTCTGGATTCATTCTTTAATCAGTAGAAAACAACAAGTCATTTTGGGGGTGCCACGTGTTAAGAACGACTGTAATATGTAGTTCTTTGATGTGCCTACTTTTTAAGTTCATCACTTACAATCTAAACTTCATTCTCTAAATCCTTTTCATAACACTCCTCTTCAAAGGTACACTTTAACTTTTAACTCTATTAATATGATCTAGTCAAGAAACTCGCTTTATTCCCAGCTTCCATACTGTTAATGCTCAAGATGTTGCTACATTATGGGAATTCTTTTCTAACACAGCAGGGGGGCAACCACTCAAAGACGCCCATCTGCTATCACCACCTATTACGAAAACTTCCTAACAAAAAGCAAGGCTGATTGGCTTTGCCAATGCTTGTTGCTTGTTTCCATTTATGTTATTAACCTGAACTCATGGGTCTTGCCCTTGCGAGTCTCCTCTCTCTGAAATACAGTGTGGTGATATGACTTATCATATGTTTTATGCACCTTATACTTAAGTTTATTTCTGCCAGGGAAACCTATGCACCTGGCTTGGCGGACTGCGGAAAAACTGGAGTGACGAAAACCTACTGACTGAACTGCGGTCATTAAAGGCCAACAAGAATAAGATCCTGTGGTGAAAAAAACAGGTCTCTACTGACAAAACATGGGCGAAATTGCTTTACGACGCAAGAAGCAACAACAGCGCGCGATTCTGGAACTCCGTTAACAAAATTGAGAATCCTAAAGCCCCTGGAATAAACTCTCATATCACGGAGGAGACCTGGGTAAAACATCTAACCAACCATTTCAACAATGAAACCGACTAAATAATACAAAACCCAGACATCTGGGAGGAGAAAACGAAGGCCAAAAGCCACCAGCCGAGGAGACCAACTTCCCAGGCTCAACAACACAGATTAAGGGGAGAATCGCGAAAGGCCGGAAATAGGGAGCCCCGGGGCCAAACGGAATTCCCCCCGCCCTCTACAAGAAAGATCCAAATTACTGGGCCGAGCAAATGCTCCCAATCTCCACGAAAATCTGGGTGGCCGAACAAATCCCGAGTTCTTGGATGGGATCAATTATTGCCCCGATCTATAAAAAAGGCAACAGGAGCGAAGCCAAAAACTGTAGGCTCATTGCCCTTATTGACATAGATGCCAAATATTTTTCGGGGCTCTTACTAGAAGAACTAACTGCTTGGGCTTCAAAGAAAAACTTAATCCCCATTAACCATACCGGCTTCCAAAAAAACACAGGGACAACAACAAATATGTTGGCCCTCTACCTGCTAATAGATTCTACAATTCAAAACAAAAAACAGCTATACGTCTGCTTCATTGACTACTCAGCCGCATTTGACAGCATAGACAGAAGAAAACTTTGGGCTAAGCTCTTAAGTTGGGACCCCCGACCCCAAACTGTTGAACCTTCTGATCTTATTGCATTCAGAAACCTGGATCCAAATAAAACTGGGGGCCGGTAATTGTCTATCAAGAAAAATAACTACCACAAAAGGTTTGAAGCAGGGGTGCGTTCTCGCACCGACCCTGTTCAACCTTTTTATGTCCGATCTTTCCAACGACCTTGATAAATGCAATCATCACGCCCCAAAGATAGGGGGCCTCACTTTGTCGAACCTGTTGTACGCGGACGATTTAATACTAATAAGTCAAACCCCCGTTGGCCTTCAACATCTCATTAACACAACGAGCGATTTCTCCGAAAAGTACGGATTAAGCATAAACTTGGGGAAATCAAAGGCGATGATATTAAATCAAAAATCTAAAAAGCAGCCCTCACAATGGTTCCTGCGAGATCAGAAGATTGAAACAGTCAAAGAATATAAATATTTGGGTATAATCTTCGACTCAAAAGGCTTGTTCAAACAACAAAAAATGGCAATTAAGACCAGAGGGATATCCCTGGAAATTACTCTAAAGAGCATTAAGAACAAAATAGCGGGACGAAACCTAATCCCTCTGCTAAACATTCTACAAGCAAGACTACTGCCATCGATATCCTATGGTAGCAAATGTATGAGAGGGAGAGATGAGTCCACAGTAGACAAAGTAGTAGCAAAATCAATGCGAATACTCTTCAGTCTCCCTCCGTACACCTCGCCAGCTCAACTAAGGCTTGAGTTTGGCCTACAGAAACAACAAATAGCACGTAAGGGTGCTTACGCAAAATGCTGGCACAAGGTAAAGAGCTCTGAGACGGGCACCCTGAACACTTACCTATGGAGAGAGCTGGAAAGAAACATGAACAGCCCTGCAATGGTCTATCTTCAAGCAGCAATAAGCACCCTTGCGCTAAAAGATCTTTGGGACACAAGCTGCACACACAAATGCTTCAAACGGCTTGTTAACAAAACTGTGAAGTATCAATCCCTGGAAGAAGATAAAGCAGCACTAACTAGTAGGACTCACGGGTGGTTCGTGATTCAGAGCTCCACCAGGCCCCAACCACAGGCCTATCTAGGCACTGGTTTCTCAAGGGCGGTGAAGGAATCCTTCTTGCAGTTGAGAATGGGGGCAATACCATCAAAAGAACATCTTCCCCCATGGAAACGCTTAGAATCCAATACAAAGTGCAGACTCTGCGAAGATCCAAAAGAGAACGTTTTGCACTTGTTATGCAGGTGCAAAGCCCTAGACAGTGTACGAAGGAGACAACTAACACAGCTGTGGAACCAAAGACGTTTGCGAACCTGTCGGCAGGTATTGTTGGCATGCTTTAACAGGGAGGACATTCAATTAGCCTGCAGACTGGTTTGCTTCATGAAATTAGCAAATACCGCACTAAACCCAGCCGTTAGTCCATGATCTGGAATAACTATGACCTGCAAAAAACCCTTACATGAAAAGAACTTTCACTGCGAATGTTTGACAGTGTCCTTTTATTTCTGCTATAGTAAGCAAAGAAATCACACACTGATAGTGCCTCACAGGAATCTTGGGTTTTTAATTCCTCTCCATTTAAAGATAGCACAAGACTCTTTTTGCACATATTTATTTACACATTTATTAACATTGCCAAATCTTTAAATATTTTTACACGAATGTGATTGTAATGAAATGTACTCCTTTTATCCTTTCCTATTTTACGTATCTTGCAAAAGTGCTCAAGACAAGCACCTTTTATACCAATTGCAAAGATTTTTATTAATCATGCAATAAAGAATGACTTACTTACTTACTATGCACCTGGCTTGCACAATTTACAGAAAGGAAATAATGTTATAAAAATAACAAGCATTGGAAATGCAATAGGGCTCGCATTAGGAAAGTTTGAGCTATTGGTCTTATAAATGATTTTTTTTTTATTTATGTGTTATTTTTTAAAATAGTTAAATTAATAGCTTTGTCATTTACAATGCCAATAGTTATAACTTTCGCAAATGTGACACCTATAGCATTTGTAATGCAACGTGTTTTGTATTTACGTGACTTAGATGTATTGATATTACAAATAACAATGGCTTTTAATTTTTTAAAATAATTAATACCTAAATAATTTATTTAATTTGTAATGGCAATAGCTTAAACTTTTGTAAATAACTTTTGTGAAGATTATGTTCAGTGTTTTTTATTGTGACGAAAATCCAAGAACAGAAGTGAAATATTAACATCTTTTTGTGATTTGTAATAAAGCGTGAAAGCTTGAAAACAGCTTGAAACATTGAAAGAACATATTTGAACCAGTGATGCTGTGGTTGCGCTGAGTGATGCTGTGGTTGCGCTGAGTGATGCTGTGTTGGTGCTGAGTGATGCTGTGGTTGCGCTGAGTGATGCTGTGGTTGCGCTGAGTGGTGTGTGCATCGGTGGAGCTTAGTGGGTGCATTGGAGGAGCTGTGTGGTGGGTGCATTGGTGGAGCTTAGTTGGAGTATCGGTGGAGCTGTGTGGTGGGTGCATCGGTGGAGCTGTGTGGTGGGTGCCTCGGCGGAGCTGTGTGGTGGGTGCATCGGCGGAGCTGTGTGGTGGGTGCATCGGTGGAGCTGTGTGGTGGGTGCTTCGGTGGAGCTGTGTGGTGGGTGCATCTGTGGAGCTGTGTGGTGGGTGCCTTGGTGGAGCTGTGTGGTGGGTGCATCGGTGGAGCTGTGTGGTGGGTGCCTTGGTGGAGCTGTATGGTGGCTGCCTCGGTGGAGCTGTGTGGTGGGTGCTTCGGTGGAGCTGTGTGGTGGGTGCATCAGTGGAGCTGTGTCGGTGGAGCTGTGTGGTGGGTGCATCGGTGGAGCTGGGTGGGGGGTGCATCGGGGGAGCTGTGTCGGTGGAGCTGTGTGGTAGCTGCATCGGTGGAGCTGGGTGGTGGGTGCATCGGTGGAGCTGTGTGGTGGGTGCATCGGTGGAGCTGTGTGGTGGGTGCCTCGGTGGAGCTGTGTGGTGGGTGCATCAGTGGAGCTGTGTGGTGGGTGCATTGGTGGAGCTGTGTAGGTGGAGCTGTGTGGTGGGTGCATTGGTGGAGCTGTGTGGTGGGTGCATTGGTGGAGCTGTGTGGTGGGTGCCTCGGTGGAGCTCTGTGGTGGGTGCATCGGTGAAGCTGTGTGGTGTGTGTATCAGTGGAGCTTAGTGGGTGCATTGGTGGAGCTGTGTGGTGGGTGCATTGGTGGAGCTGTGTGGTGGGTGCATCAGTGGAGCTGTGTGGTGGGTGCATCAGTGGAGCTGTGTCGGTGGAGCTGTGTGGTGGGTGCATCGGTGGAGCTGGGTGGTGGGTGCATCGGTGGAGCTGTGTAGGTGGAGCTGTGTGGTGGGTGCATCGGTGGAGCTGGGTGGTGGGTGCATCAGTGGAGCTGTGTGGGTGGAGCTGTGTGGTGGGTGCATCGGTGGAGCTGGGTGGTGGGTGCATCAGTGGAGCTGTGTGGGTGGAGCTGTGTGGTGGGTGCATCGGTGGAGCTGGGTGGTGGGTGCATCAGTGGAGCTGTGTGGGTGGAGCTGTGTGGTGGGTGCCTCAGCGGAGCTGTGTGGTGGGTGCATCAGTGGAGCTGTGTGGTGGGTGCATCGGTGGAGCTGTGTCGGTGGAGCTGTGTGGTGGGTGCATCGGTGGAGCTGGGGGGTGGGTGCATCAGTGGAGCTGTGTGGGTGGAGCTGTGTGGTGGGTGCATCGGTGGAGCTGGGTGGAGCTGGGTGGTGGGTGCATCAGTGGAGCTGTGTGGGTGGAGCTGTGTGGTGGGTGCCTCAGCGGAGCTGTGTGGTGGGTGCATCGGTGGAGCTGTGTGGTGGGTGCTTCGGTGGAGCTGTGTGGTGGGTGCATCTGTGGAGCTGTGTAATGGGTGCATCTGTGGAGCTGTGTGGTGGGTGCATCTGTGGAGCTGTGTGGTGGGTGCCTCGGTGGAGCTGTGTGGTGGGTGCCTTGGTGGAGCTGTATGGTGTGTGCCTCGGTGGAGCTGTGTGGTGGGTGCATCAGTGGAGCTGTGTGGTGGGTGCATCGGTGGAGCTGTGTCGGTGGAGCTGTGTGGTGGGTGCATCAGTGGAGCTTTGTGGTGGGTGCATCGGTGGAGCTGTGTGGTGGCTGCATCAGTGGAGCTGTGTGGTGGGTGCATCGGTGGAGCTGTGTGCATTGGTGGAGCTGTGTGGTGGGTGCCTCCGTGGAGCTGTGTGGTGGGTGCATCAGTGGAGCTGTGTGGTGGGTGCATTGGTGGAGCTGTGTAGGTGGAGCTGTGTGGTGGGTGCATCGGTGGAGCTGTGTGGTGGGTGCATCGGTGGAGCTTTGTGGTGGATGCATCGGTGGAGCTGTGTGGTGGGTGCCTCGGTGGAGCTCTGTGGTGGGTGCATCGGTGAAGCTGTGTGGTGGGTGCATCGGTGGAGCTTAGTGGGTGCATTGGAGGAGCTGTGTGGTGGGTGCATTGGTGGAGCTTAGTCGGAGCATCGGTGGAGCTGTGTGGTGGGTGCATCGGTGGAGCTGTGTGGTGGGTGCCTCGGCGGAGCTGTGTGGTGGGTGCATCGGCGGAGCTGTGTGGTGGGTGCATCGGTGGAGCTGTGTGGTGGGTGCTTCGGTGGAGCTGTGTGGTTGGTGCATCTGTGGAGCTGTGTGGTGGGTGCCTCGGTGGAGCTGTGTGGTGGGTGCATCGGTGGAGCTGTGTGGTGGGTGCCTTGGTGGAGCTGTATGGTGGGTGCCTCGGTGGAGCTGTGTGGTGGGTGCTTCGGTGGAGCTGTGTGGTGGGTGCATCGGTGGAGCTGTGTCGGTGGAGCTGTGTGATGGGTGCATCGGTGGAGCTGGGTGGGGGGTGCATCGGTGGAGCTGTATCGGTGGAGCTGTGTGGTAGCTGCATCGGTGGAGCTGGGTGGTGGGTGCATCGGTGGAGCTGTGTGGTGGGTGCATCGGTGGAGCTGTGTGGTGGGTGCCTCGGTGGAGCTGTGTGGTGGGTGCATCAGTGGAGCTGTGTGGTGGGTGCATTGGTGGAGCTGTGTAGGTGGAGCTGTGTGGTGGGTGCATTGGTGGAGCTGTGTGGTGGGTGCATTGGTGGAGCTGTGTGGTGGGTGCCTCGGTGGAGCTCTGTGGTGGGTGCATCGGTGAAGCTGTGTGGTGTGTGTATCAGTGGAGCTTAGTGGGTACATTGGTGGAGCTGTGTGGTGGGTGCATTGGTGGAGCTGTGTGGTGGGTGCATCAGTGGAGCTGTGTGGTGGGTGCATCGGTGGAGCTGTGTCGGTGGAGCTGTGTGGTGGGTGCATCGGTGGAGCTGGGTGGTGGGTGCATCGGTGGAGCTGTGTAGGTGGAGCTGTGTGGTGGGTGCATCGGTGGAGCTGGGTGGTGGGTGCATCAGTGGAGCTGTGTGGGTGGAGCTGTGTGGTGGGTGCATCGGTGGAGCTGGGTGGTGGGTGCATCAGTGGAGCTGTGTGGGTGGAGCTGTGTGGTGGGTGCATCGGTGGAGCTGGGTGGTGGGTGCATCAGTGGAGCTGTGTGGGTGGAGCTGTGTGGTGGGTGCATCAGTGGAGCTGTGTGGTGGGTGCATCGGTGGAGCTGTGTCGGTGGAGCTGTGTGGTGGGTGCATCGGTGGAGCTGGGTGGTGGGTGCATCAGTGGAGCTGTGTGGGTGGAGCTGTGTGGTGGGTGCATCAGTGGAGCTGGGTGGAGCTGGGTGGTGGGTGCATCAGTGGAGCTGTGTGGGTGGAGCTGTGTGGTGGGTGCCTCAGCGGAGCTGTGTGGTGGGTGCATCGGTGGAGCTGTGTGGTGGGTGCTTTGGTGGAGCTGTGTGGTGGGTGCATCTGTGGAGCTGTGTAATGGGTGCATCTGTGGAGCTGTGTGGTGGGTGCATCTGTGGAGCTGTGTGGTGGGTGCCTCGGTGGAGCTGTGTGGTGGGTGCATCGGCGGAGCTGTGTGGTGGGTGCATCGGTGGAGCTGTGTGGTGGGTGCTTCGGTGGAGCTGTGTGGTGGGTGCATCTGTGGAGCTGTGTAATGGGTGCATCTGTGGAGCTGTGTGGTGGGTGCATCTGTGGAGCTGTGTGGTGGGTGCCTCGGTGGAGCTGTGTGGTGGGTGCATCGGTGGAGCTGTGTGGTGGCTGCATCAGTAGAGCTGTGTGGTGGGTGCATCGGTGGAGCTGTGTGCATTGGTGGAGCTGTGTGGTGGGTGCCTCGGTGGAGCTGTGTGGTGGGTGCATCAGTGGAGCTGTGTGGTGGGTGCATTGGTGGAGCTGTGTAGGTGGAGCTGTGTGGTGGGTGCATCGGTGGAGCTGTGTGGTGGGTGCATCGGTGGAGCTGTGTGGTGGGTGCATCGGTGGAGCTGTGTGGTGGGTGCCTCGGTGGAGCTCTGTGGTGGGTGCATCGGTGAAGCTGTGTGGTGGGTGCATCGGTGGAGCTTAGTGGGTGCATTGGTGGAGCTGTGTGGTGGGTGCATTGGTGGAGCTTAGTTGGAGCATCGGTGGAGCTGTGTGGTGGGTGCATCGGTGGAGCTGTGTGGTGGGTGCATCAGTGGAGCTGTGTGGTGGGTGCATCGGTGGAGCTGTGTCGGTGGAGCTGTGTGGTGGGTGCATCGGTGGAGCTGGGTGGTGGGTGCATCAGTGGAGCTGTGTAGGTGGAGCTGTGTGGTGGGTGCATTGGTGGAGCTGGGTGGTGGGTGCATCGGTGGAGCTGTGTCGGTGGAGCTGTGTGGTGGGTGCATCGGTGGAGCTGGGTGGTGGGTGCATCAGTGGAGCTGTGTGGTGGGTGCATCGGTGGAGCTGGGTGGAGCTGGGTGGTGGGTGCATCAGTGGAGCTGTGTGGGTGGAGCTGTGTGGTGGGTGCCTTAGCGGAGCTGTGTGGTGGGTGCATCGGTGGAGCTGTGTGGTGGGTGCTTCGGTGGAGCTGTGTAATGGGTGCATCTGTGGAGCTGTGTGGTGGGTGCATCTGTGGAGCTGTGTGGTGGGTGCCTCGGTGGAGCTGTGTGGTGGGTGCATCGGTGGAGCTGTGTGGTGGGTGCCTTGGTGGAGCTGTATGGTGTGTGCCTCGGTGGAGCTGTGTGGTGGGTGCATCAGTGGAGCTGTGTGGTGGGTGCATCGGTGGAGCTGTGTCGGTGGAGCTGTGTGGTGGGTGCATCGGTGGAGCTGTGTGGTGGGTGCATCGGTGGAGCTGTGTGGTGGCTGCATCAGTAGAGCTGTGTGGTGGGTGCATCGGTGGAGCTGTGTGCATTGGTGGAGCTGTGTGGTGGGTGCCTCGGTGGAGCTGTGTGGTGGGTGCATCAGTGGAGCTGTGTGGTGGGTGCATCGGTGGAGCTGTGTAGGTGGAGCTGTGTGGTGGGTGCATCGGTGGAGCTGTGTGGTGGGTGCATCGGTGGAGCTGTGTGGTGGGTGCATCGGTGGAGCTGTGTGGTGGGTGCCTCGGTGGAGCTCTGTGGTGGGTGCATCGGTGAAACTGTGTGGTGGGTGCATCGGTGGAGCTTAGTGGGTGCATTGGTGGAGCTGTGTGGTGGGTGCATTGGTGGAGCTTAGTTGGAGCATCGGTGGAGCTGTGTGGTGGGTGCATCGGTGGAGCTGTGTGGTGGGTGCATCAGTGGAGCTGTGTGGTGGGTGCATCGGTGGAGCTGTGACGGTGGAGCTGTGTGGTGGGTGCATCGGTGGAGCTGTGTGGTGGGTGCATCGGTGGAGCTGGGTGGTGGGTGCATCAGTGGAGCTGTGTAGGTGGAGCTGTGTGGTGGGTGCATTGGTGGAGCTGGGTGGTGGGTGCATCAGTGGAGCTGTGTGGGTGGAGCTGTGTGGTGGGTGCATCGGTGGAGCTGGGTGGTGGGTGCATCAGTGGAGCTGTGTGGTGGGTGCATCGGGGGAGCTTAGTGGGTGCATTGGTGGAGCTGTGTGGTGGGTGCATCGGTGGAGCTTAGTTGGTGCATCGGTGGAGCTGTGTGGTGGGTGCATCGGTAGAGCTGTGTGGTGGGTGCATCGGTTGAGCTGTGTGGTGGGTGCCTCGGCGGAGCTGTGTGGTGGGTGCATCGGTGGAGCTGTGTGGATAACATGCATTGGTTGAAACTTCTTTTTTTTAAATGAAGAGCACAGTAAATACAAAGGCAGTTTACTGTTTTGTGATGCGGGGAAGTGCGGTAGATTAATATAAGCCTGCAAGCTTTATTTTCAGATACAATGAACTTAAATGTTTTGCTATTTGGTTTCAAACACAATTCAAACAAATAACATTTGTGTAACAATCTCGCACTTTTTATAAATCATTAGTAAAAGAGATCAATGAAATTCAACTAAAACCCATATATAGCAGAAGAGGAGAAAGCTCTAGTAACGGGATTCATTATGAATATATTCCTTTGAAGCAAATCGCCAGCATGTGAAAGGTGTAAAATAGCAATCAGCATAAAACGAAAATGCCAGCAAAAGACTTTATAAAATTCTGTGATACCCTGATAAAATAATTAGAGCGTTTAATTATATCATGACCAACAACGGTTATTGTTTCAAGAGCAGCGTGCGAGATGGTTAGGCTGCAATATAAAATATAAAATTCTGTGTGGCCCTAATAAAATAATTAGAGCGTTTAATTATATCATGACCAACAACGGTTATTATTTCAAGAGCAGCGTGCGAGATGGTTAGGCTGCAATATAAAAAAAACAAGCATCAGAGAGCATAAAAGGAGACACGGCCTGGCGGCCATGAAACTGAAAGTACAGCCGGCTGGCCGTGAATAACTAGGAGATGAGAAATGCGCTGGGAGGAGAAATGCAGAGCGCACGCTGAGAAGCTTGTGGGAGGGAGGCTGGGCTGCCTTTGATGTGGTAATGTGAGGCAGGCAGGCAGGCGGCTGGTGGCATTGTGCACGTGCTTTTTAGGGCTTGCGCTTGCGCAATGACCTAAAAAGCGCACATGCACTGCATGGAATCGCCAGTGGTTAAACTCTGGATAAGCCACTATAGAGCTTTGCCAGCTATGCGCAAGCGCATCAGCAGGCAAGCCCTAAAAAAGCGGAGCCAGCACGGATCAAAGGTTGGAGGCGGGGGCAGTAGGGGGGGAGGAGGACACGGGGGATGCAGGTATTAAACAAATGAAAGTAAAAAACGTCCCTTCTCGCCACTTTCTTCACTGCGTCTCTACTTTCCTCGCTGGCCTGAACAGGAAACAACTCCAGGCCGTGTTTCGGTGCTCAGACGTTGACTGGGAGACTGGGCATGTACTCCGTGCAGGCTGTAAGGCATCCTGAATAGAGAACATGCGAAGGGTGCAAGAATGTTTGGCCGGCAAGCAGTCATTGCGCATTTAGGAGGGTGCTATAACTCCTCCCCTGCCACGCCCCCTCACGCAAAGCTGCGAAGCAGGAGGAAATAAAATGATAATAACATTAGTTATTATCAATTTATTTTCTCTTTATTTCACTTCTAAAAAGCAATGAGGCGATGCTCCTCTGCCTTAACGGAGGAGCCGCCACTGAAATCAAACTATTGTGTTCATTAATTACAAAATGTAAAAAACAACTATTACCAAGAATACAATATAGTTACTTCTGGCTTCTGCACTTCTGTCACTTTGCACAATATTGTAAAACGTAAAAGTACTTCTTTTACACAAGGGCTCGTTCAAATATTTTGCAATTCCTTAGTATGTTTTTTCGAAATCGGCCTTCGAATATATGACTGATTCATATTAATTTCTAATACCAAGTACTAATTTATTTCTATAAATACGAGAATGCTCGAAAAGTGAATAAAGACAGGAGGAGATAAGGTTCAGAATCTAAACTACAGACTGTAGCTCTGTATATCTTGTATTTCCCTTAACTGACAAGCGTAAGAGCACTGCGAAAAATAAGAACACTGAATACTTTTATAGAGCCAAGCACACCATCAACGGACTAGCCTCTGTGTTAACAATCTCTTGTTGATGTATTTATTCAGTTCAGACTGAAAGGCTTTTTGTTACGGTTTTCGACACTATAAAAAAGTTCATACTACAGATGTATCATATTTCTTTACACACTGGGGAAAATGGGGATGATTGCACGCTCAGAAACAATGGCACATGGATAAAAACATCAACTCGCCTACAACACCCAAAATACCTAAAGACAGTCAAGGTCTTTCGTGCAGAGGCTGGAAAGTCAATGAGCCTTCGCCTGTCAGAGAGCCGTTGATAAAAGCTTTCACCAGCCAGAAAACGGAGAATCCAAAGCCAGGGAGATTCATGTGCTCTGTCCTGCACTCTTGGGAAATCGAGACCGTAAGGGTTGTCTAGACAGCAGCAGTTGAGGCCGCCGGTCCCTCCCCGTTCAACCTACCGTCCAAGTTTCTAAAGGAAGTTTTCGGACGGATTTGCTTGGCACATGCGTTGTATTACTCACTTAGCAAAATTACTGTATTCATCAGGCCACCTATTTACTTCTGCGCTGGGTTAGGAGTATAATAAGTGTTTGCATTATTTATTGTATTGTAACATTTAATATCAATTTCCTTCCCTCATGAAGGGGCCTCAAATATTGAGCTCTTGAGCGCTGTCGCTTGAAACGGAAGAACTCCAGATACGAACCTGTCTCTTATGCGAAATGCCCAAGTGACACCTGCTCAGCACGAGGGGAGACAGCAGACATCCTTACAGCATCGCCATCCTCGACATCCCACGAACCAGCCACATCTCCGGACATCTGAGAGACCTACATTGGCTCCCCGTCAACAAAAGAATCACCTTCCGCCTCCTCACCCACGCACACAAAGCCCTACACGACCAAGGCCCGACCTACCTCAACAACCGTATCAACTTCTACGCTCCCAAACGCCACCTCCGATCAGCCAACCACGCCCTCGCCGCCGTCCCCCGCATCCGAAGAGCGACTACAGGAGGAAGGTCCTTCTCCTACCTGGCCGCCAAGACCTGGAACTCCCTCCCGACCGACCTGCGCCTGACCCAAGACCACCTCTCCTTCAGGAAGAAGCTGAAGACCTGGCTGTTCGAGCAGTAGCGGCAACCCCCTCCCCCCAGCGCCTTGAGACCCTACGGGTAAGTAGTGCGCTCTATAAATGTCTGTGATTGATTGATTGATTGATTGATTGCAGGATGAGCATTAAATAAAAGTCAGACGTGACTGCCCTGCACTTTGTAACCACACTGCTTCAGGTCAGCAGGACAACGTGGTTCCAGCCCTAGACAACCATTGTAAACTGTCGGGCTCAATCTTTCTGGTCCAACAGTGGTTTACACAGATGTGCTTTCGTGGATGTCCTTCATCATGAGGTACCAGACACGTTTGCTTTGATTTGCATTTGTAAAATAAGGGTCTAAGAAACAGGATATGGAGGTTTTTTGGGCCAATTGAAAGTAGAAAAAGGCAGGCAAACAGTTCACTTCTGAGACTGGATCATAGGTTCAGTAAATACCGCGTAAGAACATTAGAAGTGGCCAGCACAGTTTTGGCAGGGAATAGGAGAGGTGTAAGCAGGCATGGGATGGTGAGGAGGATGTAAGAGGGATGAGAAGCCAGGGTGAAGTCTGTCAGGATGTTTTGGGCTAGGTGTCTGACCTGCATATGTACGAGTGTAAAAATTACACCAACCGTTCCCGACACACGTGGCAAATGCAACTTTCACGCGCTGAAGAACACACCCCGGGCCTTTGCATGTTCCACATGTGTTGCACAGTCTGCATCCTGATCTGTGAATCTGCTGTAGAGTTAACAGCATGACCACTGGACTGTGCTGCAGAACCAGCCTGTGATGTGTCCAATATGACTAAACTAAAGCTCTATGCTTCACACGTTCTGTTACTTTTTAGTCTGTGGCACAACTGCAGAGTTTGCCAATTAACTGGCTTAATGGATCCATTTGCTGTTTAGTATGCATAATTCTGTCTGATTCTGCTTGAGGCTTATTCAGATGAAGGGTTTCCTTAGAGAGGCTGATTCTTGCACCCTTGCACCAAACCGAAGTGGGTGGGATCAGTAGGTCTTGGGTTAAGGTAAGCAAGTCAGTGCCTTTCAGTATCAGTGCGTGAAGCAACTCTTCTCTTTTGCATCATTTTTGCCTCAGTGTCAGTGCAGTGCAGGGCCGGACTGGGAACAGCAACCAGCCATGGCAGATTACTGTTCGACCTGCCCTGGGAGGGGAGAGGGAGGGTGGTAGCAAGAAACACTGCTTCCGCTTTTGTTACAGGGGGCTGATTTTGCAAAATCGCCCCCCTCACAGGCACAAAACTGGCCCCCACCCCTCCAGCCCACCAGGAAAATGCCCGGTGCCCACTATGGCCAGTCCGGCCCTGGTGTAGTGTTTGGGGCATGGGTCTTATCAGCATAGTCCCTGACAGTGCCGGGGCTGTCCCAATGTGTAATGCATGTGTCTTATTTCTTTCATTGTTCTAGGAGGTGCAACGTGCCTTCTTTGTTCATGAAGGTCCTGTCAGTGTTGGTGTATGAAGCACGAGCCTTCTTCACCTCAATGTAGTGTGTGTGACTCATCTTCTCTCTGAACCGTGTGCTGGTTGTGATTCCCCACTTGCTTGCCCTGGTCGCAGGGCTTTAAGCGGGATGAAAAAACAAGGGGTGGGGGTTTCTCAAACGGGCGTGGTCTATGTAATTAAGGGCATGGCTTAAAAAACCTATGCTAAAAACCTGTTGATACCATAGAGTGACGCCCGACCATTGGCTTTGTCAATGATTGTTAGTTGAATAAGATAAATAAGCAACTACGGCTCCTTTGTATATAATACTGAAAATGCTTCAATTCTGAAATGATGAGTCTATGAAAGGCCTACCAGTCTCTTCGAAGTTACATCAAAGGCAGTGAAGAGCGGTACTGCTCCAGAGTTAAGACTTTGTTTTTCACCCTGAGGGTGAGGGCAAAAAGGGAGAGCCAAATAGGTGCCCGTCTCAGCATGTGCTTTTCAGAACTGCCAGTGCTGGGCACTGGGGGACCAGGCCCACTAAAAACCCTGCCTGGTCGCATTTAGCAATCGAACCACCTGGTTCTGTTTGAATACACCTCTTTTGCAATGAAGTTACTTCCAACGATAATGTTCAACATTTTTCCTGTTGTTTATTCACAACAATTTTGAGTAGGCTGAATACAATCTAAACCTTGTTTGTGAATCTCAATATTCATGCTTGTTAATTCATCAAGCATATCCAATGAATCCAAAATGAATAAATGCCTAATGCCCAATGCATTTCCGGTCAGATGACCCTTCTTCAGAGGTTTGCAAACAATGCAAATATGAAAATCTGTCAGCACCAGAAACAGTTTGCTTGAATAGAAAGATGTTATGAAACTCACCATGTGATCTTTTGCTTAAGCATCTCTACAAACGATCCAAAAACGTGCAACTGGTGCTTAAGCTAGAATTGCTGAATTTGATACATCTATCACGTTAACATGTGCCTCGTGTGTATATCCCTATGTGTGGGCTCAAGAGTCTAGACAATATGCAATCAATACAAAAGGTACTGCATTAACTACTGCGCTTTGAAAAACAGTCTGTGTTATACTAGGCGTGCTGGTATTCACAAAGCAAGTTATCACATTGCACACCGAAATACTACGTGCTCAGTGGTATAGGAGACGAAATTGACCAAGATCTTCCTAGGTTTAGTTCTTTGCAGATTGCGTCGGAACGGCTCTCTATGTGCCCTCTGAATTTCATGCTCGAGATTTATCTCTTCCTTATCTTTCAGAATCGTTTTCCTTAAGAGTGAGATAATGAAGGCCTTCGTGTCTGACCCTTCCTCGGTTTCGGGAATATACAGAAACCTTAGATTGTTTCTACGAGAGTGGTTCTCCACTCTCTCCAGGTCTTCTCTTAGGGCTTGATTTTGCCTTCCAAGTCTGGAAATCTCAGATACGTTCTTCTCAAAGTCCTGTTTCACTGCACCTACTTGTTCCTCCAACTTCTTAGTTCACTGGGTTACTTCACCCAGCTTCAGCGTTAACTCAGAACATGAAGCTTGAATGCCTAGTTGGTTTGCCTCTGAAACCTCGAAGCGCTTTTTTATATCACTCTTCAAATCCAATAATATACTTGCCAGCGAAATTTCTGCATCTTTACTTGCTTCTGGAGCAGAACTTCATGTTCTTCAGGTAATGCCAGCACAGCAAACTTATTGCTCAAAGGGACTGTTATACTGTCTCCCTGGGATAACCCAGGCTCCTCCCTTAACGTGCTCAATTCACCAAGCCATCGGTGCTATTTGCGCTCTTGTCCATGTTGATAGTAGTATCTGAAGTATTAGCCCTACTCCCTGCCCTACTCCCTGCCCTACTCCCAGGCGTTCCTGAGATGCAATTTACGGTATGCTCTTCTGAGCTGCGGCTTGAACTCCCTGCGCCATTTTCCTGCATACTTGGGAGCACACGGAAAAAGGATTTAAGTGAGGGAGTAAATTTAACTCTATGGGGTACAGTGCCGGAATTTTGTGCCTTTCCCCTCTTTAGATTTTCTGACTGGAGACTTTCCTAGCCCCCTGCCTTGAGAGGTCTCCCCTTGTCGCCGCCACTTTGTCTTAATGATAATTTTAACTCCTTGTAACAATTCTGGCAATGAGTCCGGTGATATAGGAAGTAAATTTGCCTTACCTCCAATGTTCCTGGTCTTTAACGTGTACCTAGAGGCAGCCTCACCTTCCTTGTTATTTCCTGTCTCCTTATGCAGATGCAGCCCCCACTCCTACACAGCTCTCCACCCTTCAGCTGCTTCCGCTGTTTTGCCACTCTGCTCAGGCTCCCCTCCTCACCTTCCACCTCCACGACATACTGCAGGCAAGCTTGACTTGTTCTGACTCTGCCTCCAGCTCAAATTCCCACCTGCGAGGCTCGCTGGAGATCTCCTGCTGCCTCGCTCCAGCGTGTCCCTGGAGATCCCCACAGCCACCTCTGGTCTCCTCCTCCTCCTAGCGGAAAAATGCCACGTTCCGGGATCATCCCAGGCGCTCGGTGAGTAAAAGCTCCTTTTCCACCTGCTTTTACTCAGGTTTCGACACAAATTTCGGCTGTCGTACGGCCACTCTCCCACCCGCAATTCCCCCTTAATGGCGCCTGCGGCCGCTAGCATCTAGCTAGTTACTGCCATGTTCCCCAGCCTCAGATTGGTAAGAATTGAACCAAGGAAGAGATACTTAGTAGAGCACTGAAAAATGGTCCCTATTCTGTAAATGGATATTCTCTGCTCGTTAGATCGGATGTCTGCAAGGCTACAGAACAGAGGCAGTGGGAGTTAGGCAGCAAGATGGAGGAGCTCCGGAAGATGGGAGCAAAAGTTCCGCTAAAATTTCCTGCAATGCCTTCGCATCATGTGGAATAATCAAATGCATAACTTTCGGACAGTTGAGGATGTGGAATAATTTATCGTCAGGATCAGGAAGGGAGATGGAGCTAAATGATAGATAGGGTTACAGGATAGGTCGCTCTCCAGAGTTTGAATGTATTTCGGAATTCTCCCAATGGTACGCCCATAGGCATTGTTATGCCTAAAAAGATAGGGAGGGTTCCCCGGGGTTGGTGTAGGAGGGTGGGGTGGGAAGGTGGTGGGGGAGCACGGGTGGGGAGCAGTGGGAGAAAAAAACAAAAAAAGTCCTCAGTACCTCTTATGCAGGAGAATTGCAATAACGTATTAAAGAAGAAAGTAATAGAACAACTTGGGAAGAGTTATGGCTAACATTCCGAGTATCAAGTTTCTTACATGGAATGTGAATAGTCTTAGGACTAAACCCAGACAGAGGAAAGAGATGGAATATTAAAAAAATTAGACAAGCGCAAATTATGATTTTACAGGAGATGCACTTAGTAGCAAACGAAAGTAAGGAACTGTTTGGTAGGTGTGGATAGGTTCAAAACTTTATTGCTTCAGATCAACCACAATGCTGTAAGGGTGTAGCAATCCTAGTTAAGAGTGGATTCGGGATAGAATTTAAGGAGGCAAGTACGGACAGCATGGGCAGATGGGCTTTAGCTCGTTTAAAGTGGGCGGATAGAGATTTCCTATGTGTGGGGTTTTATAGGTCCAATTGGGATAATCCACAACATATTGTAGATTTAGAACTGAGGCTGGCGGGAATCCCAGCTCCTGCAATTGTGGGCGTGGATTTTAATGTACTGATGGATCCTGTATTGGACCGTTCAACAAGCAGGGAGAGTGCATATGTCCTTAGAATGAGTAACGCTTTGAAAGGATGGTAGGGGAGCTGGATCTATTGGATGTGTGGAGATATCTGAAAGGGAGGATGAGGGGGTACACATACCACAGTAAAAAGCACCATCACTTTTCTAGATTAGATTATTTTTTAATTGATAGATGTTTTGCGATGAATATTAAAAAGATTGAACACCTTCCAGCGCACATTTCAGATCATTCAACCGTTATAGTACCATTACAAGCATTTGGTCCGCAGCCACCTAAGAGATGGATGCTAAAGCGTGCCCTGCTTTTAGAAGAGGGGTGGAGGCAGCTCTGAAGAAAGCATCAACAGAGTATTTTGTCTACAACAAAGATACTGCCTCCCCTGGAATCGTATGGGATGCCTTTAAGGCATATATGCAGGGATCTTAAAAAGCCTCACCTGTGCAAAAAAAAATCGAGAAGACCAGGCAGAACTAGCGAATTTGGAAAAGGAGGTTGGGATGTTAGAGGAAGTTCTCCATACTATAAGCACAGGAGAGGAAAGGGAGAAGACCGAAAGGAGGCTAGAAGAGGTTCAACTAGAATTTAAAATCAGGCTGGAAAGAAAGTGTAAGGCATATAAGCTGCGAATATAATGGCATTTAAGTATGGTGAGAAAGCAGGAGCCTTGCTAGCCTGGAAAACCCGGGTTGAAAGATCTAGGAATGATATAAAGGAGTTAAGAACTGTTGCAGGGGTAAAGCTGGACAGCTGGGAAACTATGCAGGAACATTAAGTAGCTCTGTTTTCGCAACTTTATAAGGAAAGTATCATTCAAGATTCCCCAAAGATAAGAAGCTGTCTTAGCTCGCTTGGCCTTCGGTATTAAAGGAGGAGGGGAAGGAAATGACGGAAGCCCTAATTACACAAGAAGAGATCAGGAGAGCGAGTAAAAGATCTAAAAATGGAAAGGCGGCTGGGCTCGATGCTCTCCCATCAGAAGTATACAAAATGGTAACAGAAGTAATATTACCTGTTTGGGAAAACCTGTTTAATACAGGGGGAGACGCAGGTCCCAGAATCCTGGAGGGAGGCCTCTATAGTTCTGATTTTAAAACCAGCTAAGGACCTGGTAAAAGCGGAATTGTATTGGCTGATATCCCTGCTAAATGCAGATTATAAGATCTTTGTCAGCATTTTAGCAGGGAGATTGTCTAGAGTTATATCTCAGCTGATACATGAAGACCAAAAGGGGTTTATACCCGGGAGACAAATGCACAAATGAACCCAGCAATTAATGGGTGCATTGATATATCTACAGCGAGGTCGGGGCCTGGTCACATTGTACGCAGCCAAGGTGTTTGACCGAGTTTGCTGGGAGTACCTATGGGCAGTGCTGGAGACTATGGGGTTCTGGCCCTCTTTTTTAACTATACTAAAAGCCCTATATCATCATTCTACTGCTGGGATCTTCCTCAATGGAGCTCTCACTAAGAGTTTTATGATATTTAGTGGGACGAGACAGGGCTGCCCCATCTCTCCCTTGTTGTTCAATATATATATTAAACCCTTCGCCCAGGCGCTCAGCCAAGATGACCAGATTAAGGCTTTCTGTGTGGGAGCATTTGGCAAGAAAACCGCTCTGTATGCGGACAACCTAATTGTTTATACAGCAGACCCTATTACCACAATCCCTAGAGTAGAAAGACTAGCAGAAGAATATGGGACCTTTTCAGGATATATGGTTAATAAGGAAAAAAACAGGATTATGTGTTGGAATATCCCAGATTGGAGGGGGAGTGTCCAGAGAGAGCTGAGGTATTAGGGAATAAGTATTATCAACACACTGCAGGATATACTGCAACATAATCTACAGCGGGTTGCTGGGGATATTGACAACGCTCTGACTAGGTGGAAGAATCTCCCATTAACGGTATATGAAAGGGTTAATCTTGTTAAAATGGTGCTATTGCCGAAGCTTACATTTCTTTTTAACTGCATACCTCTTACCTTCCCGAGAGGCCTGATACATAAAATACAGGGGAAATTGGTCAGCTTTGTTTGGGCAGATAGGGGAGCACGTATGTCCTGGAAGAAACAGCGGTGTAAATTGGCTGATGGAGGGCTAGCATTGCCAGACCTAAGGTTATACTGCATGGCTTTCCATTTTAAGAACTTTAGAGTGCTATTATGTACCCCGGGGCACAGGCTGTGCGGTGGATTGCTAGAGGAGACGGTTAAAGAGTGGGGCGCAAAAGGGTTTTTGTATAAATTCGGGGCAAATCTTTTTTTTTTTAAAGTAAAATTGAACACGTTAAAGGAAGTACTGAATCTGTGGGTCAGAATTAGGAACACACTAGGAATAGGATCATTTTCAGGGGCGCCAATATGGGACTCACCAGGCATGTCGGAATGTTTGCAAGACCAATTAAGTATTCCACTTAGGAGGGCTGGAATTAAGCTCTGGGGGGATCTTATGATGATGATGATGATGATGAAAGAGGTGGTACCATGAGAAATATTGTAGGCAAAGACAGGGGGATCCCTCTCAAGGTTTAAGTATCTTCAGCTGTTGTCTTGGGCGGAGGCCAATAGGAAAGATACAGAAGGTTCTTGGGAGTTTGAAAAAAAATACAGAATGAAACCCCAATGAAGAAGAAAGTACGTGACTGGTATCAAACATTGCTATCTTTTGAGGAGAAAAAAATCAGAGCACCCTATGGGATCTGGGTTGGAGCGATGCAGATGTCGGACCCACAGAAGCTGCGACAATTTTACTTTAAGTTGCTCTACAAAGTAGTTAAAGCATTGATCTTAAAAAGGAATCATTTTTTTGCAGTCAACAGGCTCTATTGGCCCCCATATAAACTAGCAAAGTTTGTAACAGCTGGTCCCCCAAGATGCCATAGATGTGGTGCGCTGATGACAGACATATGTTTTTTGAGAGCCCTCTGTTAGAGGATTAGTGGTCCACAGTGGAAAAGGCTATAAATGAAATTCTATGTGCCAGCATTAAAATAAGCTTACCATTAATAATGTTGGGAGTAGAAGATATGCCGAGTTCGCAGCTTACTTGGAATAAGCAGGCCCTGCTCTTTTATATTATTCTCCTTGCAAGGCGTGAAATTTGTAAAAAATGGATAGACTGGTTCCAGGCGGTAAAAAGCACCTGTAAAAAGGATACTGGTCTAGAGTTTAATACAGATTCTAAGATCTGGGAGGCTTTTCAGAATTGGAATGACATGTGTGGAGAAGCGTGGCTCAGTGGTTAGAGGCGGCAGACCTGGAAGCTGAGATCGGCCGTGGACCAGGGTTTGATTCCCCGCCTCGGCGGGTCTCGTGCTCAAAAATTCCACTGACTCGACAATTCTCGCTCTGGTGTCTACTCGACTCACGGGGTCACACTCTGCGACTCTGGGCAATAGCTTGCTTAATCTCCACTACGGCCCCTCGCGGTGGGATGCCTGGCTTTCACCTTGTGGATACCCTGCCGTGGTATCTCACAGGGGAATACCAGGACGGGTTCCCTAAGCAAGCGCCTTGATGCCTTCGGGTGATACGTGCGCTATATAAGTCGCAATACATTTACATTTACATACATAATAAGAACTTAAAAACTGAGCTCTATCAGCCTATGACTACACTTTCATGGACGTGCAACCAGGGAACTGGATGGTCTCGTGTGCAGGAATATTGAGATATTGCAAAAAGCCTGGGGGTGTGCAGAACGGCTGGTAGTCTGTAATTTGCATATAATGATGGTATGAGGGAAAAAAAACAAAGAAAAACAGTGTCCCGTGTTTTTTTCACTTGACGTACTTTAAAGTCGTTATATTGTTAAAAGTAGTCTGTGATATACCAGCCTGTTGGGGTTCACAAAACAAGTTACTGGGTAGGCTAAAAAGATGCTACGTACTCAAAGGTATCCCAACCTTTACTGGCGTGCTTTACCGACTTGCAGGTATTCGTGAATTTAAAAAGCTGCATGCTACAGAAACCCGGCGTGCTTTGCCGCCATTCTTAGCCGGCATGCTGGGGTTTGTGAGTCAAAAGCTCCATGCTGTAGAGATCAAGTGCCCAGTATTAACAAAATGTAGCATGCACCTCACTTACCGATACTACGAACGATGTGCGTGTGCTCACGCAGCTTACTCCATTCTGCCCATACAAGCAGCTGAACTGATAATCGTTATGTGGCAAAAAATGAGCCCTGCAGTAAGACTCCGCTACACTGCTACTTCAATCTGAAAAGTTTAACGATCCCTGACACTTTATAAAAATGTGGGTTCATATAAAAATATAACCACAGAAAACATGTGAGACTAATGCTGAAAGAAAAACTGAATGGGAATAAGAAACTGTCACCTGTTGTGACCACCCTGCCTAGTAGGTCTAATACATCCATCGTTTATACACAAATGAAAATGTAATTCAAAGGTAAAATGAAAACTCTCAGTGAGTATTATTGATTTTGTCACATGAATCAATGAACTGCGGTAATTTAAACAGTATATCAGAACAAAATATATATATATAACCATAGAAAACAAGCATATTCTAATTTGTCATTCATCCCAGCACGATAGATAGTGTCCAATTTCTTTATCCAATATAATTCCATTTGTGATTATTTCTTTTGAGTATCCATGTCTGGCCTAGTTGTAATAACTACTAAAACTTGAAATCGTAGTTGAGCCACGTTGTGACTTGCTTCTAGCCAATACATAGCCATACTTAAAGTTTTTGTTGCATTCTGGATGTTGCTTTTATGCTGTGTGATGCAGACTTTGATTATTCGTTCTGTCTTCCCTACTTACAGTTTTTCGCAGGGACATTTGACTTGATCGTACCAACTCAATACTGAGAGTCCTTTTTGAATAACATAAAGCTTGCCAGTACTCTCTCGATTTTTGAATCTGAAAATCAGTGTGCCATAACCCAGCATCTCAATTATTTTCCCTGAATACCCTTCAGGACTGTTGTCAGACTCTTCTAGTATACCACCCAATCAGTCTGCAAATTTGTAATTTGATACATTGTCATTAAAAATGGTATACTGTGAACCTGAATCTGCATATTTGTATCCCAATCCCTCCAATTGTCATATTGCATAAGCGTTTTTCTTTATCATTACTTTATCAATTTTCAATATCTTGCTTTCACCCTCCTTTATATTTAATGCCAATGTGTTTCCTTTCTGTATGTCATATAATGATGTTTCCTCTTCACTTACATCACCCTCATCTACAAATGTAACCCTTTGTTTTCTTTTCTTTTTACAAACTTTCAAAAAGTGTCCAATAACCCCAAAACTGGAACACTCTGGTTTGAGGGACAGACAGGTTTTGCTACACGCAAGAAGTTAATTACTGTCGCAGAGAAAGCACCTTAAGTACTCTACGTTTCTTTCAGTTTGCTTCTCCCTACTTCCTTCAGATTGTTCACTATGCATTTTTTTAAATCTTTTTTTTGTTCAGATTTGTTAGCAATCTTACTCACACTCTCAACACGTTTTGCATTCACATTTGCTTGAATCACTTTAGCACTTCTGCTTCACAACTCTATCTCTAGCTCAAATATGTTGTAAAACTGCATAACCGTTTACCCACCATCTTCCTTGTATAAATGGATCTTTAACATGCATTACCACGTGATCACTTATTAAATCTTCTTGTAGAGCCCCAAATTTGCAATCTAATGACAAAGTCCTGAGGGCCGCTATATAATTGTCTATAGGTTTGTCTGATTCTTGCTTTGTTTGCCTCAAACATATACCTCATGATGCTTATACATACCTTAGCGGAGAAGTAGCAGTCACAATCTGCTATAGCACAGTCATAAACATTTCTATCACCATCCCCCCAGCCTTCTTAGTCATTTGATCAAATGCTTTTAAGCCTTCTGGACCAATAAAATGTAGAACAATTGTTTGTTGTTGTTCTGGCGGTATTTTCTCTTGTTCATTAATGGTGTCTATACAATTTTTAAAAAATGCTTTCCATTTAGCCCACTTCATGCAAGGTGTGACCCAGCAGGCCAAAAGGATTATGGAGGAGTCAAATAGAAATTCGTGGACACATGCTTAGAATAATAATTGGGTTAAAAATTGACTAATTCACTGTGAAACACCAAAAGTGTCCGTTCTTCACTCCAATGCAATTCACTATTAATGTGTCACAAGAGATTAGTTCAATCTAAGCTAGTAACCAGTGTCCAGTCTTCACCCCTTGCAATAATGTGAGAAGATGGGCCACAAAATGTATAGTTTTACCTTGAATAGGCAACCAATGAATCCAGGAAAGTAGCGCCACTGGATAAACGCAGAAAAATACAGAGCAAATAAAATGCGTCACAAAATGTGTGCGCAAATCGCTCAAACTGGAAATACGTTGCATAGTGACGATCTAGGTCGTAAAGGACTGCTAATGCTGTAGTGCTTAATAGGATATGTTACATCCAATATGGCGGCACGTCACATATTGCGTCCCACAACGGCAGTAAATAGACTAAACCAAACTATACATCCAATATGGCAGCACATCACGCACTGCATCATGCTGAGTTGTTGAGTAGACTGTAAACCAAATTATACATCCAAAATGGCAGATATGCATCCGCATGTTGCACTCCACGTTTCTGATGTATGCAAAGATCCGACTGGCACCTGACTGGCAATCCGCGTGAGCTTTGTACTTGTATGCGCACCTCAACTATTTAAACCATGCCGTCAACTGCCATGTACTGAGTAATGTAAGTCCCAAAATCTTTAAACTTATATTTTCTTACTGGCCATAATCGTAGTGTAAACATCTTAAATGATAAATGCCACTGATTTCAGGTAGTACGAAATCTCTCACTTTTAAAGCATAAAACTCCGATCCATAATATACCAGTAGTGGAAATAGTCTGCGCTTGAATCGCGTGAAGGTGCAAAAATGGGTTGCTCTTGGGGGGCGTGGCTTGGCGGGCGACGATGGCGGTTGCAGCCTTGTAGAGCTCCCGCTGGCCCGGACTTACTTTGTTCATTTATCCTGGCCCCCGAGCCCGCAGTGAATGCCTGGCAGGTGACATCGATCCAGGGGTGTGTCCTGCCGTCTCCGGTGTCTTGATCCCGCGCCTTCATCCTCTCTGGGACCCTGTGGCGCCGGCGGCGGTGTGCGGCCTGGCAACTGGCCGTGAGCCGGGGACCTCGATTTTCGGGACGCCGAGTGGCGGCTGCAGGCGCGCTGCCGACGGTGGCTTCTGCGGCGCAGACCTTGGCCCGGCCCTGCAGCGTCCTGACCCCCGAGCCCGCAGATGAGACCTGGCAAGTGACAGCGGTCCAGGAAGGGGTCCTGGCTTCTCCGGTGCTTTGATCCCGCGATCCCATCCCCTCTAAGACCTTGGAACGCCGGCGGCGGGGTGCGGCCTGGTGACTGGCCGTGAGCCGGGGACATTGATTTTGGAGACGCCGAGTGGTGGCTGCGGAGGGTGGCGTAGGCGGCGCGCACCTCGGCCCAGCATTGCAGAGTCAGTAGCCTGAGGATTGCGGGGGTGCCCTGCCTCCGCTGGTTTCCTGAAGACGCTTGTGGGCAGCACGGTGTGGTGGAGGCCTGTCCTGCCCCTGTGAGGCCGGGGCCTTGAGTTTCGCGACGCCGGATTGCATTGGCCTGTCGCGTCTCCCTTCGAGGGCACCGGAGCCGACATCTTGACCCGGGGCCAGTGGCCTCCGGCGCCTATCATAGTGGACTTGCCCCCGAAGCGCCTCCCCGTCCCTGCACCTTGGGAGGACATTTGTGGTGATTAACGCCGGGACGGCCTGTCCCGCCTGGGTGGGACCGGTCCCCGGACTTCGTGGCCTCGGGCCTGGGCTGGCCTCTTGGGACTCTCCCACTACGGTTCTTTTCAGGGGCCTGGGCCCCCAACGCTAGTGGCAGTACCTGGGGGGTCCTGTGCCTTGTTGGAAGGAGTGCCGGCCTTGCCCGGCGAGCGGTCCCGGCGAGCCCGTGCTGGGCCATGACCAGAACCGGAGGTGGCGGCCCGCCTAAGCATGGCCCTATCGATAAATTCACGGGGCCTAGTGGTGGCTCCGGGGCGGCCGGTGGCAGCGGTGGCCCTGGGCCGGACAATGCGGCGATCCTGGCGGCCATTACCCAATCCCGGGATGCGCTTGATGCCAAAATCGGAGCGGTGGGTGAAGATGTCTCGCTGTTGCGCCAGGACCTCCGGAATGCGGTGGGTCGGATCACCGAGGCCGAGTCCCGAATAACGGTGACCGAAACGGACATCGGCGCCCTGAAGAAGCGGTTGGCGGAAGTGGAGGGAGTCCAGAAGACGTTGGCGGCCCGCGTGGAGGATGCCGAGGGGCGCGCACGGAGGAACAACCTCCGCTTTATTGGCTTTCCGGAGAGGTGCGAGAAGGACGACATGGAGGGGTTCTTGACCCGGTGGCTGGAGAGTTGGCTCCCCGAAGGGGTGCTGTCCACGTGCTTCGTTATCGAGAGGGCGCACAGGGCCCTAGCTCAGCGGCCACCGGAGGGTGAGCGTCCCAGGTCAGTCATAGCCCGGCTGTTGAATTATCACGACCGCGATGTCATCCTGCGGGAGGCCAGGACCAAAGGCTCGCTTACCTTTGAAAATCGTACCATTATGATCTTTCCCGACTACACGAGGTTGGTGCAGAAGCAGAGACAATCCTTTGTGGCCGCCAAGGCCAAGTTGAGGGGCTTGCAGCTCCAGTACTCTCTCCTATACCCGGCCCGTCTGCGAGTGGTACACCAGTCCAGAACGCACTTCTTTGATTCACCTGAGGAGGTTTTCCGTTGGACCGACGAGACGGTGCAGCTCCGGCCGCATCCCCAGCCAGGCCTGAATCCGGGCGGGTCCCAGAGGTCATCGCCGGAGCGGACGAACCACCGGAACCGGAGGGGTCGACACCGGAGGTCCCGGTCTCGGAGGCGGGCGGCCTCTGCTAGTGCATCGCAGACGAGTGGTGCGAGGGACTCGGAACACTCTGATGCCGACAGTTGAACACTGGTGGGACTGGACCTTGTTGCTGAGTCCTGAGTTGCCCTTCATAGGCTGGTGAGACTGTTCTCTTTTGACTTCCCTATGCCAGCCTGTTCCTGGTTCCTGACTCCTATTGTTTTAGCGGGAGCACTGTAGGGCTCGGGAGGCACCTTTTGTGGGCCTCTGACCCTCACGGTTGTGAGTGTAGTGGGGGGGGTGGTGTGTGTGTGTTGATTGGGGTGTTGGGATCCATTGGTATGGCGGGCCCTGGGTTCTCTGTTCTGGACCCGGGACTTTCCATGCCGCGACAGATGCTTCACTGTTCTCTGAAGTATTGGGGCGGGGGGAGTGGGGCGTGGGGGGATGTTCTTTGGTTGCTAATGGTTGGGGGGGCCTGGGTCTGGGGGGGGTTGCTGAGTTTTGGGATGGGTAGGGGGGGACCACACGTGCCTATGATCGTTGATTTTGTTGTTTTGTGGGGTGCGCCGGGGTGGTGTGGAGGGCCGGGTGCTGGTCCCTGTATTGACTATGGCTGATGCCGTGACTATGTCTCCTCTTAAGGCCCTGCGTGTTGTGACATGGAATGTGAGAGGAATGTTGGATAAAATCAAGCGTGGGGCTGTGCTACGATGGGGGAAGAGGGAGATGATAGATGTGCTGCTGCTTCAGGAGACCCACATGCTGGGCTCCAAGGCCCTTAGCCTCCAGAGGTATGGGTTTCAACAAGTATACCATGCCGGTTTTACAAGGGGCTCGCGGGGGGTGGCTATCCTGGTGCACCGCAGAGTGGCTTATGTGCATGAGAGGCAATGGATAGACCCTCAGGGCCGCTTTGTTTTCATCAAGGGCCAGCTGGGTTCTGAACAGGTGGTGTTTGGTAGCGTGTACGCCCCCCCCCCTCTCCAATGGGCCCTGTCTGAACGGCTGTTCGCGCTGTGGGATGAGATTCCGGAGGTGCTGACCATGGTGGGAGGTGACTGGAATGAGGTTATGGATGTGGGCCTGGATCGTCGGAGGCGGGCGCCGGCTGTGGTGGATCCCCCCCCCCGCTGCTGCTCCCACCAGATTGAGCGCGACTGCGAGTGGTCTGGGATGGGTTGATGTGTGGCGCCACTTTCATCCTGCTGTGCGTGAATTCACATTTGTGTCAGCGGTGCATGGGTCCTTTTCAAGGCTGGACTATCTGTTTGTGCCGGGTGCCTGTCTGAGTCGCGTCAGGGATGCGGTGATACTCCCCAGGGGCCTGTCTGATCACTCCCCGGTCCTGGCGACCATGACCCTCTCTTCCCGACGACAGCCGTTTAGATGGCGGATGTCGTCCTGGCAGCTGCAACGGCCCGAATACGTGCATCACCTGCGCGTGGCGATTGATCATTATTGGCGTGAGAATCTGGTGGGTGATGTGGATGCAATGGTGGTGTGGGAGGCGCTGAAACCCACGGTACGGGGTATTGATATTGCATGGTGTGTGGCTGCTAGGCGGAAGCATCAGGAAGCCATTGTGACCGCTGCCGCCCGTGTGGAGGAGTTGGAACGGCGTGGTAGTCTTGAGAGCGACGAAGACTTGGTGCGGCGGCTCCTACAGGCCCAACAATCGTATGCCTCCGTCTTACACGATGAAGCCCGGCAGGCGTGGCTCGCCACGCGCAGCAGGGTATACCAGTGGGGCGACAAATCCTGCACTATGCTACACAGGTTGTGCCAGGCGACTTTCCAGCCTCTTGTGCTGCCGGGCCTTACGGCTGAGGACGGCTCAGTTCTGACTGACCCGGCCCTATTGGCGGCCAGCTTTGCCCGCTATTATGAGACGCAGTACGCCCCTTGTGACCAATTGGAGGAGGGTGGGATCTCCGCTTATCTTGACGACCTGCTTCCACGGGCCGTTCCCGATGAGACCAGGACCGCCCTGGACGCCCCGCTCACGGCTGAGGAACTCGGGGAGGCCCTTGGTCAACTGAATGCCGGGAAGGCGCCCGGCCCGAGTGGCTACCCGTGCGAATTCTATAAACAGTTTCACGTCCAGCTGGGGCCCCACTATCGGCGTGCCCTGGAGGCGGCGCGGGTACAGGGGGAGATGCCGCCGGACTGGCGCCATGCCGAGATCGTGGTCTTCTTAAAACCGGGCAGGGAGCCGGACAGGCACGACTCCTACCGGCCTATTTCCTTGTTAAACATCGAGGCTAAGATCCTGGCTAAGGCCTTAGCGAACCGCCTGCTACCCCACATCACTGACCTGGTCCACCCGGACCAGGCCGGATTCATGCCTGGGAGGGCCACCCGACACAACATCCGACGGGCGCAGGCGGCAGTGGATGCTATGGGAGCTAGCGATGAGCAGGCGGCGCTCTTCTTGGCAGATATGGACAGGGCCTTTGATTCTGTGAGCTGGGTTTATCTGTTTGCCCTCCTGGCCCGCCTCAACCTGGGGCCGGTTTTCTTATCGTATGTCCGTCTCCTCTACACTAACGTGACGGCCTCGGTCCGTGTGGCCGGTGCTACTTCTGGGCGTTTCCATATAAGACGTGGCACTCGGCAGGGCTGCCCCCTGTCCCCGTATCTGTTTGCCCTTGCCATGGAGCCCCTGGCGTCGCGGGTACGAGCGGATGCCCGATTGTGTGGCTTTGTCTGGAATGGGGACCTGGCAGACAGAATTGCGCTGTATGCGGATGATGTCCTCTTCTTTCTCACCGACCTGCAACGCTCGGGCCCCCGGGTCCTGGAGATTATGCGGGCGTTCGGCGAGGCATCGGGCCTCCATCTCAACCTCAACAAATCGACCCTGTGGGTGCTGGGTGGCGGAGTGGTTACTGACCCCTGGGCTGCGGAGTTGCGAGTGGCGACGGGAGGCCTAAAGTACTTGGGCGTTTTTCTATCGGAGTCACGGGTTGTGGCCTGGGCGCGTGGAGTCCTGCCGGTGTGGGAACGGGTACAGGCTGATGTTAAAACTTGGTCCAGGATGCCGCTCACTATCTTTGGTAGATCGGCCATCTTCAAGATGGTGGCGCTTCCGCGTCTACTGTACCAGCTCCAGAATTTCCCATACCCTATCGGCCTGGAGTGGTTCCGTCAGGTTAATTCTGTTTTGGGTCGTTTCCTGTGGGATGGGGGTGCGGCCAGAGTAGCACTGAAGACGTGTTTTCTGTCCACATACTGTGGCGGCCTGGCCACCCCGGACCTCCTCTCCTACTACCAGGCTTCCCAGCTACTTGTACTTAATGAGTGGTGGTATGGAGATAGAAGCGATCCTGCCTACGCCCTGGAACGGTCACTCATGGGTGACCATACGCTCCACACCATTCTGTATTCGGCTCGCCTGCGTCGCAGGTTACCCTCGGTCACAAGGGTGGTCTTTGCCGTGTGGCGACAATCCTTGCGCCGCATGGGATGGTGGGGCAAGTTGACGGCTGAGACGCCGCTTTGGCATAATGGTCTGCTCCCAGAGCTAGCGGCTCTGGCCGGCTTTGAGGGTTGGGAGGCCATAGGGGTTACACAGCTGGGACAGGTCGTGTCTGGCACCACTCTTAAATCCTTCGAGGAGCTCCGCACGGAATTCCAGATGCCTCAGTCCCAATTCTTCCGTTACCTTCAGCTGCGCCATGCCCTCGCCCCGAGCGTCGCCGGTCTCGACTCCCTGCCAGAGTTTAGCCCGATCGAGGCCAAGGTGTTTATGGGAGACTTGGGAGACAGGAAGGTCTCCAAGATATACCAGACACTTGTTGTCCACTGCTCCTCCACCCGGCACTCCCTTCGGGAGGCGTGGGAGGTGGACGTGGGTCCCCTTGATGACGACGACTGGAGGGAGGCGCTGGAGTCCCCACGTGGCACTGCCATTGCTATCCGGCTCCGGCTCATTCAGTTCCGGTACCTGCATCGGGCATACTATACACGTGAACGTTTGTGGAAAGCTGGTTTGATTGCATCCCCGGAATGCTTGCGCTGTGGTGCGGTGCCTGGGTCCTTACTGCATACTGTGTGGACGTGTGGCCGGCTGACTGGGTTCTGGAGGGGTGTGTGGAGTTGCCTGGCTGAGGTGCTGGGCTGGGACCTCCCTCGTACCCACCGGTTGGGCCTACTGCACATCATGGAAGGGATTGGGGGTAACATGTATAAGCGCCATTTACTGCTCTTGGGGCTGGTTGTGGCCAAGCGAGACCTGGCCCGGGCATGGAAAGCGGTGAGGGCCCCCCCCCTTTCTGCTTGGAAGGCGGGGCTGGATTACTTCATGGGTCTGGAGAGACCGGTCTTTGAAGCACGGGGCTGTCCCCACAAGCACTTCAAAATTTGGAAGCGTTGGGCTGACTATCGTGGTTTATTCCTGGACCCCCCAGCGGAGCGTGAGGAGGACATTTGTTCACAGTGACATTGTTGGCCCGAAGTAACATTGCCCTGGTGGCGCTGCACCTACTTGCTTTTCTTTATTGCTTTCTATGCACGTGTGGTGGGGGGGTGGGGGGTGTCCGGGGCGGGGGGTGGTGTTGTGGGCTAGGGTGGGTCACTGGGGTGCTTCTATACTGAGCATATTTTATGAGTCTACTCTCGCATTTGCTGCCTATGTAATTGCTGTTTTGATGCGGTTGTGGTGTTCTTCGGTTGTGGAGATGCCACATTCTCAATGCTCATTTGCTCAATAAAATTGGTTTTGAAAAAAAAAAATGGGTTGCTCTTCCTCGTCGCCACTTTGTTAAGTAATCACAGTATCACAGCAGGCAAGTGATGCTTTAATACATTATTTACTCCAATAAAGAGCACCACCTAGACATACATCTTCCTCGTCTGGCTTTTCCCTCCAACTGTCCTGGTGCCCACTCCATCATTCCAAACTGGAATTCAGAGCATGCACCCTCACAGCTGTTCAATATTTATTACAAACGTAAACACAACACTACCCCACTCTATCCCCATTGCATTCCAATCTATCCTACTATGATTCACCTCACCTACCACATTCCAATCTACCGCACTCCAATCTATTCCAATCCAGTCCAGTCTATCCTACTCCACTCGAATCTATTCCAATCCAGCCCACTCCACTCTTCCCCAATCCACCCCACTCCTTTATACCCCAATATATCTCACTCCACTCTATCCCAATCTACCTCGATCAAGCCTACTGGAATCTACCCCACTCTAATCTACCCCATTCTACTCTACTCAGGTCTAACCCACTCCACCCCAATCTACTCCACTTCACCCCAATCTACCCCACTCCAATCTACCATGCTAATCTACCCATAGCCCACTCCAATCTACCCTACTCCATTCAACCCCACTCCAATCTACCCCACTCAACTCTACCCCAATCTACCCCACTCCAAACTACCCCACCACACCACACCCAACATCAAGCCACACCACAGCACTAACTTGTAGCCATATTGAGCAGCAGCCACACTGGCGTACAACATGGCTAAAACATCTTGCCAAACCCAATAGCTCTCACGTAAATGAGACCAATTGGCTATGACAATGCTTGTTACATTTGGAATTAATTATGCACTATATACAAATATCCTTACAGAAATGGATTTGCATACACGTAAGCAGGATTTCATAAAACCATTTGAAAGTTTCTTTTGGTAATCGTTAGGAATTCTAAAAGTTTGTAACTCTACATCAAAACCCAGGAATACACCGAATAGGGCAGATTTACACATTTTAAAGAAAGGTGCCAAAGACATGCTGCTGCAATGTTATCATCATGTTTCAACTAAAAAATAAAAAATATAACATTTCAGCTATAGCTGAAATGAAAAGGTTAATTTAAGGATGAATCATTTTAAACTGCACCTGAAAAGACTACCTGTGAATAATGGAAAAATGTAGCCCACTCAGCCTCTGCCAGGCAGCCTAGACCCAGTGAGGAATGCATGACCACTTAAAATGAGACGACCAGACCTCGGGTTTACAGAGTTACTCAGTAAACCACTCACAGAAAAACTGCAGACGGATGAGATTGCTAAATATAGACAGTCTGTAATTTTCACCTACATCTTAGGAGGTAGGGAAGCCTCTGCCAGGAACGGCATTTATGTGTTTGTGGTAAACCTTCCTCTCCGCACCTCCAGGCTGATGTGTAACTTTGATGAGGCATGTCCCTGTCTGTGGAAGCTGTATTGGGATCACAGCTCGTCCGGCTCACTTATTATAAGAGTTGCAAACTTCCTCTTGCATCAAAGGTGGGAGAGAAGCTTAATCATTTCACAGTCACTCCTGTGTCGAGGGCTTTCAGTTCACAAAGGGTACTAATATCTGAGCCCTCTGGTGGGAAAAGATAGAAATATCATGTTATTGGTGTTACCCGTAATTCTAAAGTGAGTTGCCCCTTCCGAGGAAAAATGTCTTTATCCGAATTATGCTACATAAGGCATGAAGTTTTGGCAAAAGAGATGCACATGACTGAAATGATACAGGAAAAGTAAACACCATGTACACACAGCTACTTAGAGACTGGATTGAGTGCACATGTGAAATCGATTACATAGAGCCATTGTGATCCTGTGATTGAAGAAAAAAACAGATATCTGTACAAACTCACCAACCTATCACTCTTATTCAGGTTTCACCTGAAAAGAGGTGGATTCAGGGTTAGCAATTCCTCCTAGCGGTCAACAGGGGCGGCTCCGCCGCTAAGGTGGGGGAGCGTCACCCCACTGCTCTTTGAGCAGGAAAAATAAAATGCTAATAACATTGTTATTATCATTTTATTTTTTGCAGGTTTGGGGCTGGCTTAGGGCGGGGTGGGAGGCTGCACAGGGAGAGGAGTGGTTTGCTCACTACAAGTGCGCATGACTGCTTGGCTGGCCGCCTTGGCCCGGCCAAACAGTCATGTCCACTTTGCATGTTCCTCACCAGGCTGCATTACACAGCCTGGTAGGGAATATGCCCAGGGACCCCAGTACCCATCTCAGACCTATCACTAACATTCATTGACACGTTGTGATTGGCTTAGGGGAGCGATCAGCTATGAAGAACCTAGGTGCTTCCTGGTTCCAGGACTCGCCGGAGAAGCGAAGGAGAGATGCAGCCAGTAGAAAAGGTGCATAGTATTTTTTTTTCCTCCCCAATACTCCTCTCGTCCCCCACCCCTTCACCCTCATCCCCCGCCAGACTATATTGGTGGTCATCCTAGGGAATAAAGAACCAGGTATAAGTGAACAGCTTATTGTCACCAATTGGATCCACTGGCCAGTTTGTATTGACTCAAAGATACCCACAAAGACCTCAAGGTTGTACGATCTAGAATCCGTCCTGCACATTCTTTCCCCAAGCAAAGTTGTGAATTTGGAAGTATGTTCGAGTATTTTGATTCTGTTACCACAAACACAACCTCACATCTCAATTAACGCTTTAGTCCCTCTTTTGATTTTCCCAGCCCATAACAAGTACCCATAGAAGAGATGTTTCTAACACTAATGTGCTTAGACCTCTCCAACTTAAAAGTTCCTCAAATCCAATACTCTGAGTGTCTCTCTTGGGTGTTCCCAAATGTTGGCATGTATGCTATCTATCTGCTTTTTCCTTGTCTGTTGCAGAAACACCCGATCCATTCTGGACCTGATCAAGACAATGGCCTGCATTACATGAGTTATGCCACCTGGCACAGAAAGCAAGCCATGGACCGTAATTTATGCAAAGAAAATGGACCCCTTTACTCTTTTTTGGGTAGTAAAAGAACAGCCATATTGTGGGTGTTATTGTCCCCTCATGGCCAACCCAGGCCACTCCGTTAACAGATGATAATAGTAATAATCATGTGGTTCCTCCCAGGAAGAAATTACAATAGAGCGCAGGTAAACCTTCTCCCTCATGTCCTAAACTGAGGAGTGCTCCCCACTGAGCAAGTGGGTAATGTGCTGTATCTTTACCCACTCACATCTCTTCCAGCACATTTATCCATTCCACCTGCTTCATAAAACACTTCAAGGAACAAAGGCTGAAATACAGGAAATGAGTCTGGGGTAAAGGAAACAGAAACAGGACACCTTCTGGGCAAAGCCTCTTCATACAAGCAAAAATGTAAACTCAAAAAAGTCTGGTTGATAATTAACGCCATAGGCCAGTGCCCCCACAGAATAAATAACTTTAACATTCTAGAGGATCAGTAGCTAAACTTCCTAGGGCAACACTTTGGTACACACGAGCTGAAGCAGGACCCCTGCAACAAGATGAGAGCAGGGCCGCAAGTGTGCACAGGAAAAAGAAGTCCACAAACATATATGCATTACGATCTGGATCAGGAGTATAATGAGGCTGCAAGACTAAACTTTTCCTCAGAGAGCAGGCTCTTAAAAATCATCAAGGGAGGATGCTGAGATGCTGCACCAGGTCCCGCTGGCATTCCACAAGCAATTTACAAAACAAATCCAGAGTTTTGGGCAACACAACTGACCAAGATTTATAATTATGTCCTTCAAAATGAAATGATATCAGATTCATGTCAAGGGTCAGTGATCAAACCAATATACAAAGGAGGTTACACAAACGTATCTCCTTGCTTGACAACAAAGTCAAATATTCCGCTTCATTATTGTTGCAAAATCTGTCAACCTGGGCAAAAGATGAAGAGTTAATTCCCTTAAACTAAACAGGTTTCAGCCAAGATGTAGGCACCTCGGACCATCAGATGAGGAAACACACCTAGCCAGTTGGAGAATACCATCATTGCTATTAAAACAGCTACAACAGCTGTACACCAACACTTGGGTTAGTATTAAAATCGGAAACTGTACATGGCTCTCAAGGTAAATCAACACACACACAAGATTAAAACAGGGATGTGTGTTGGCATCAAAAGTACTCAGCCGACTTGATGTCCCAATTTAATATGGTCAATTTCCACGCACCAAAATTGGGCGCATATCAGCTTTCTAGTATACTTTACGTTGGCAACTTGATCCTAATAAGTCAAAGTCAAAGTCGTCCTTTAAAGATTGACCAAAGTCTCAGAATTAAACACCTATGAAAAGGGAATGGAAATAAACCTGGCTATGGCCAAGACGATGGCAGTGCGCAAAAGACGAAAAAGTAATGAAAGTGGAATTTGGGAGGCCCTCTCATTAAAACAGTGAAGGAGTATAAGTACCTAGAAGATCTGTTTGACAACAAAGGACTGTTTACACTCCACACCACTTGCACTAACTCAGAACCAAAGAGTTGGCCCTAACGGAAGCATTAACAAAATAATAAAGATCCCTGAAGGCAGAGGACTTCAAACTGGGGTGTGTGCCCCCCTAGAGGGGGAGATTGTTAGGTTCACAGGAAGGCACAAATGTCTCTGCAAGTGCATGTGAATAGAAATTGCCTGTAAGGGTGGTGATGTTTATTTGACACATTTCCAGGCTGTCTTCATTTACTCAGAGCCCTTGAAGTGAGAACTGTGACCGGAATGAGGGCAGGGGTCAGGGAGTGTGCTGGTAGGGTCAAAAAGGTTGCTGTTGAAAAAACAAAGTCCAAGTGTTTTGTGTTTTCACAGTCGTGTAAATGCATAAAAAAGAATGCACTAACACTTTCATTGAAAAAAAATGCAAGTTTAACTAACCAGTGATAAATGTACTCTTTTAGGTTTTGAAACCCCAGTTAGCAACTACCATCACTGCAGATGTCTGTGTGTGTTAAAGCTCAGTGACAAATAATTGAACCCTAGGCGGTGCACAGGAATAGTGACCAATTTATTTATAGTCGGAGCCAAGGGCGGGCCACTTCCCCAAAGCAAGGGAGTAGCTTTACTGCAAGTGTGACTAAAGGCATCCCTTCCCCCGTTTAGACTCATGAAGCCTCATGTTGGCTTCCAACATATTTTTCAGTCATATTACCAAATCGATACTGTATGTATATGTATTTCTTTTATTTTATTTTTTTCCCAGAGTAGAGTACACTCAAAATGTAGTACTTTGACAGGAGTGGTATCAGGGAGACTTCCTTGGTCCTGAAGAAAAGCCTTGGGGTAGGGCTTGAACCATGTAGACCGTAGAAATTCAGGAACATAATCCCATGAGTTTCAAACTTTTTTCCCCCGAGTTCTTAATCATCCCAGATGGAGGCATGAATAAAATTGGTTTACCACTAGCCAACTATTTTTAGTTGTCCACGTATAACAAGCCCACCACACTTACTTTTATCTTCATCCTTTATAGTATACATGAAAAAGTGCTCCCACGTAACCCGTAGGTCGTAGCATGCCCCGTTCTGAGGCAGAACGGAAAGAACCCAATGATGAAGCATGCCGCCAAGGGGAAACCCTGGTGGGTGAGGGTTATTTAAAGAAAACTATCTGTTTTCTATCTAAAACAAGGAGTGGAAATGTAGTTCTATAAGACTATAATTGTCTCAATAATTCCATAACTCAGCTGATAACACCCCTACATTACACCTCAAAAAGAATAAATCTTTGCCACCATGAAGCTTTAAGCAGACAGACATATGCAAACAATATACAGTATAATCAAAAAACAATCACAATGGCAAAGGGTTTTCAATTCAGTAAGGTGTCCGCATTACAACAGGAACAGAACACAATTAATACTTTATCCAAATTTGCCAGCGGTGCGCCAACAGCATTTCGAGCCTTGCAACTTATAGGTCATAATCAGGACAAAGAAATACTTTAAGAGCAACCACAAGACATGAAATCTGAAAACATAGATATAAAATATATAAGTGACCACCATAAGGACTCAAAAATACCCAACTCATCGTTATAGTGAATCAAAGGCAGGCACTCACATGAATTACCACTGGATAAAAACCATATAGAGTCTCCAAAATTCAGGACGTCAGTTAATAGGGAGCAGTCATCATTCATGTGCCCATGCAGCTTAACCTGGCTAATTAATTAGGAAAGGATAGAACCACAATCAACAGCGTGAAAAAACATAGCCTACAGCTGAGATCAAATTAACCCAGTCAGCCGTGCCGAGTATACAATAATTCAATCAACGCCACACTATTTGCACAAGAAAAAGAAGTGCATCCCAAATTTAGAATTTCACAAGTGATAAGAATTATATAACAAAACGCCACCAACTTGTAGCATTAAAGTCTCCAAACTCAAGGGGATCAAAGGTTTAGTTGGCCGAAGGCTCATTTAATCCACATATACAATCGAGCGAGCAATTTCAAGGGCATATCAAATGAAATTTCCTAAAAATAGAATTAAGGAAATACACGCAGAGGTCATTAAAGGACACCCATGCAAAGGGGTGGAAACGTATATACATCTTAATGCTCCACACATCAAACTTACCAGGGAACAAAGTTCCCACAATATCATATTTATTGGGCCACGTAAAATAGAGGGTTTAAGTAGCTTAGAGCTTGTGTACCTTTGAGGAGACAATCCAGGGCAATCACATGCGTTAATTTCCCTGAAAAATAAGTGGGGAATTTAATTAAGGTCACCTACGCAAGAGAGTAGAGGTCCTCCAATTATCCTTTTGTCTCACCTATCAAACACCTACAGGGGAACAAAGTTCTCCTTGGTTTCCCAAAGCACCACACATAAGAGAACTGCCAAACCAAAATCTGCATTTAAAGCTGCTCTGATCGCAATGGAGAGAGAAGCTTATGTTCACGAATGGATCACTCACTGAAGGTGGTCAGCTGTTAGGAGGTAGTGTCCATGCCCCGCGCATGCGCACTACATTGCGTTGCATATATTGAAAATTTCAATTAGTTCAATTCCTTTCTGGTTCTTGTTTAATTTAATGCCAGAGTGTGGATTACTTTTTAATTTGTATTTGTACATTTGAATCCCTGTGCTGACTACATAAGTGGGTAGTCTTTCTTCTCTCCCCTTATGATCAGTGCATCTTTAAACACTGACAGTGTTTCGGCAGAATAATGAATTAGCCTAGATAGGCTGCATGGACGCATTAATGATGACTGGCCCCTATGAACTGACATCCTGAATTTCGGAGACACTATGTGGTTTTTGTCCAGTGGTAATTCATGCGAGTGCCTGGCCTTTGATTCGCTATTACAATGAGTTGAGTGTTTTTGAGTTCCTATGGTGCCCATGTATATATTTATATATGTATTTATATTTTCAGATTTCTTGTCTTGTGGTTGCTCTTAAAGTATTTCTTTGTCCTGATGATGACCTAAGTTTCATGGGTTGAAACGCCATCAACGCACCTCTGGCAAATTGGGATAAAGCATTGATTGTGTTCTCTTGCTGTTGTAATGTAAATAGACTGAGTTGGAAACCCTTTGCCATTGCGACTGCTCTTTTGTTGCACTGTATATTGTTTGTATATGTCCATCTAGTGTATCATGGTGAGCACAAATTGTTTGTATATTTTATTGTGCTGTTATTATTGCAAAAGATTTAATAATAACTTTTACTATTTTGAATAATTTTCTTGTGGGTATCCTCCCATTGTCTTTTTGTTACACATGTCGTTTGTGAAAACAATTCTTCTTCTCGAACCATTGTGGCTTTCGCATTGTTTATCACATTAAAGCCTGCCCTGTTGGTTTTGCCAGTGTTAGGAAAAAGTTGCAAAAATTATTGCTTTCTGTACAGAGTGCATGTAAGTGATACCGAATTGAGTGTGGCAAAAAGCTCTATAATGGCGTATACTTTTCAGATATAAAATAGTCATTTATGCGTTTCAGTCAAAGCACTTCCTGGGAAGCTGAATAATACACCAAATAGCCAATAGCTGATGTCAGTGAGTGTGTGAAACCCACTCTATGCATATTTTTTTTTTAAAAACGGTAACAATGTTTCATGCAGCTGTGCTACCAAGCCATACAGACCTAAAAAAAAAAAAGAATTGGCGAATGAGTCAAATTTACACCTGCAAAAAGCTTTGTGCTAGTGAGTCTATAAAGGGCTATTAAATGTGTTGAATGCAGCAGACAGACCTGGTTGTGTCTTGCAAGCGGCACACAGCATCTCAAAAGCATCAGTAAATAAAGTAACAGTAAAACAATGTGTCACTTTACTTTCTTTACATACTTTAAGGCATTACTGTCACTAGTATCTCTAAACGCGCACCTTATGTTTACATATTCCAAACAGTGAGTGCAGACTAGCGATTACGCGTCAAACACCACAATTGGCCTTGGACCACCAACACATTTCACTCGAGGTTCCACACTCTGAGCAGTGCTGATGGATACTAGGCGCTCAGTTTGATAGGGCTGCTTCTGCCCCTGGGGGTTTGAGCTGCAGCAATGAAACTGCATCCGGAGCGGCCCAGCTCTCGTGAGTGCGAAGAAATCAGTAGGAGCCGAGCAGCTGTTTCTCTGCATGAAGTGCTAGCGCCGAGGTGATAATGTGGCTACTTTAATGCCAGGAAGGGACTCTGGCTTCAACACCGGACGCGATGCACAAGATGTTCGCACCTGGGGTGATACCGCTCCTGAGACTCCACTGACTCCCACCAGCCTTAGCATCTTTGAGATAAGGGAGGCTGCACCATCGCACCCCTTGCGTAACAGAAGAGCTGCTCGGAGGAAGGGGCTTTCGGTTTTCAGGAAGTAGTGGTTTTATGTAAACTTTTTGTGTTATTTCGGTAGGATTCAAATGAAAAGGAAAGATTTCATTAAGGGTTGAACATTGAGCATGATTTTGGGTTTAAATGTTCTAATCGATGAAAACACAACAAACCAAATAGGAACCCACGCACACCGAAATACCAGTACACTTGCCTCAGATCATACGTCACGACCCCCTCCACAACATACACAATCTCAAACAAAATGTGATTGTGAGAGAGGTGGCTCCTCCATAGCAGTGGAGGAGCGTCGCTGCCTCCAATCCCCCCTCCCCGCCGCCCCCCCCCCACAGACACTGCTGCAGAAAGATTGAAAAATAAAATGGTAAGAAATTATGTTATTACCAATTTTTATTTTTTAACTCTCTGCTGAACCAAGTGTGGGGGTGGAGCCGGTGAGTCATTGCTGCTGATTGGCAGCAATGAGAAGTGGCCCTTTCGGTTTGAAGTGTGCATGCATGTTTGGCCAGCTATCTTACAACATCCAGCCTGATGTGCATTTCAAACCTCTCCAACCCCGCTGTCTTAGGGTTGGAGAACAGGCACAGTTGGCACTAGCCTATTTGTCAGTTCCTGAGCTGATTTTTACTCGCCAATGTCTGTGGCCTCAACTCTGGAAATAACAGATCTCCAAAATAGCACTTTCTGCAGTACTGCCACTCTCAAAACCACCCTACATCCACAGCCACTTATGGATCAAGTAGGAAATTGGGGTTTTGATTGAGAGGAGTGAAAACTTCTTATATAAAACCACAATTCGTGTCAGGGTGAACCACAAAAGTCACTACTGTGCTGAATCCTCTGGTAGCATGGCATAAAAGCACTCAGGCTTAAATTAGAGGCACTGTGTTAAATATTTATGGAGCACACACACAGTAATAAAGTGAAATCACAACTCAAGAAAATCCCAAACCAATTTGGAAAATTAGAGTAAAATGTAATAAATAAAATGACAAAAATGTAATCAGTTCAACCAGAGATATGCAATTTTAAAGGTTTAAGTAAAAATATCTCCAAGAAGCAGGAACCACTAATTGTGGTTGCGCTAGACCGAGACAAAGTTACAAGTTTTGGCAGACTGCGATGGACTGTGGGTCTGATACAGGGACAAGGTTAATCTTTCTGAAATGCAGAGTTAAAACTTCAGGATTCCACAGGAGAAGCTCAACTGATGCCAGCCAAGACTCCGGGGCCTGGGCAGGCAAGTCTTTGGGACCAGGAACTCACCCCAGCAGAGGCCAACATGGTTCAGGCTAGTCCAGTTGCAGCAGGCCAGCCTGGCAGTTCCAGGAAAGTCTCTGGAGCTTGTTGTGCCCTGTAGCCTAGAACAGGATGCCAGCCACCTGACCATTAAAGTCACTCTTGTAGTCCTGGGTTCAAGGAGAGGGCCCTCTCTCCTTATAGCAGCAGGTCAGCCCTCTAAAGTACAAGGCAGGCCTCAAACAGCAGGGCAGCCCTCTAAAGTACAAGGCCGTCCTTCTGTAGTCTTCTGCAGGTCCGGAACTATACTCAAGCGTGGGTCTGATTGTCCATTATTCATAATTCATAAGTTTTAAATTCAGATCCTTAGACTTTGGTATATGTCATTCCCACCATCAGGTTTCCATGCCTACAGAAGTTACAAATGGCGGAGGAGAACAGAAGCAGATTATTTTGGTTGCAAAAGAATGCCTGAGACGTTATATACTAATATTATGGTCACAAAAAGCAGTTACAGTTTGCGCACAGATATTTGGCAAACACTAAATTATTTTGTAGACTGACCTATGTACAAATAGATCAGTTTACAAAATAAAGAATTAAAGTGAGTTGCAATCCAACCTACCTCATTACATTTAATGAGTTAGATTGCAATTTGCGACTTACTCCAAAAGGAGGCTGTCACAAGGATGGTTGCCTACTGGGTCCCGCTGGGGACAGCAGATCACCTTGTCTTTGATTTTATATTAAAAAAGCAAACTTTTTTTTTAAATGCAGCCCATTTCCAGTCAAGGATAGGAGGTATTACTATGCTAGTTACATTTTTTGAAAGGCTTCATCTATAATCCTAAGGCATCCAATTTACAGACACCTATGCCAAGACGCTGATCGCCTTCTTACATGAAACAATTGAAACACATGATGGTAAACTTGCACAGAAAGACAAATAATATAATTAACTCCTCAAATATACGAGTCCCCATAATCTGTGGAGTAATCTCCCAGGTGGAAAGTTCTTGAGGCTGAGGTTTTAGCTGGAAATTGTAAAATGGCTGCTTCAAAACCACCTGGCAAACTAATTAATCGTTTCTTGATAAAGGTTATCAAAATAGACGCCTCAGGTGATCTCACAAACGGACACTATAATGTCCCCCGGCCCTCACCGAGATGTCATGGGTACATCATTTTCTGTGCATAGCTCAGAGCAGAGGGGCCTACTTGCCCAAACCCTCTGCCCAGCCCACATGTTGACATAACTTACTAATTTTGGCCCTGTGCTTTCCCATTATTCTCTCATTAACACCTAAAATCACAAAGCCACAAAGGACAATGTTGCCTTTTGGAAGGCCGTAAATGCACCATTCTATCAAGAGCGTTTGGGCCCCCTTATAGAAAATGCAATCTCAGCTCAGGAATGGGTGAAACATTTCCAGGCTCTTTATAGTATCCCCGCTTCCCTAGAAGATCCCCCCTTTTAAGATCTATTACAGAAAATTCAGGCATTTCCTTCCCAATAGATATTTATTTTGAAATGGAAGAGGTTCAAAAAGCTTTAAGGGAAAGCCCAGCGCCTAAAGCTCCCGGTCCCGATTGTGTTCCAATTGATGTTTTTAAAAACCTTCCTGATCTATGGGTCCCACTACTCACAAAAGTACTAAACTCTTCCAATCAAATTGGTTTTATGAAGACATGGCAAGAGGCAGTCCTGGTTCCCATATATAAAAAGGGGGATAGGAATGATCCTGTCTGCTATCGGCCTATTTCGCTTTTAGACGGTCTAATGAAAATGACAGGCAGGATCATTCTTGCTCGAATACAGGATTGGCTCGAGGACAAGGATGTTCTATCCCCATTACAATATGGATTTAGGAGAGGGAGGGGGACGATAGAACAAGGTCTAAATCTTGCCCTTATTACCTCAAAATATATACATGCCAAAAAGAATAATCTATATGTAACATACGTAGACCTCACTTCTGCGTTCAATTGCGTAAGGCATGATATTGTGTGGCAAACCTTAATGGATATTGGGCTAGACATCAGGATACTTACTTTTATTAAAGAACTCTATTCTGGGGCCGGCGCCCGCGTGAGATATGGCAAAAAAGGGGAGTGCTCTGATTTTTTTCCTGTTCATAGAGGAGTAAGAATGCACCCCTGCTTTTTAATCTTTACATAAACAATGTGGGTTCTTTTCTCATACAACACTATCATGATTACCCAGTAATTAAGGGAAAACCCATACCTATACTCCTCTATGCCGATGACGCGGCGATTTTATCACAGACACAGAGGGGATTACAAAAGGCGGTAGAAACATTCTCCCATTATATGAGTGAAAGGGGGCTTCATATAAATGTTTCTAAGACCTTTACCATGTCATGTGGTCCAAGGAAACTTAGAGCACCCTGTAACATTATTTTAGAAGATAGACGTGTTGAGCTAGCGGACACATTTTGTTATTTAGGTGTGCACTTTGATAGACGAGGCACCTGGAAACCCGCAGTCAATGCGAGAGCACTGGCTTTTACCAAAGCAACTGGAGCACTATTAAACTTTGCAAAAAAAATAGGGTCAAGGCCACCTAGGGAGCTCCTCCAAATTATTAAAGCAAAATGTATTTCGATAGGAATTTATGGAGCAGGTTTATGGGGACTACAACCTGTGGAAGTAATTCAACGCACAGAGAATACATTTTTACGGTACCTCTTGGCAGTTCCAACTAGCACATCTACATACGTGCTCCACGCTGAGCTAGCCATACAACATATCTCGGATACCATAAAGGTGGCACCAATCTTACTCTGGCATAACATCTGGACTAATCCTGCCACAGCATTAAACAGAACTATAATAGAGGACTGCTTGATGTGTGAAGGGGTAAAAAACATTACATGGTTCACCTATATAAAGAATATTGTCTCCGAAATTGGTCACCCGCAATATTTCTCAAATCCAACCACAATGGACTCTGTCTCACGATCTGTGCTAAAAAAAACTCTGTTGGAACATCTCGAAATGAAAAGATGGATCAAAGAGAGATCCAAGATATCAGTTATTAATCATGACGATGTTACCTTGCACAGAAACATTCAGCTCTACCTTGTAGTAGATCAACCTTTCTTCTACCGTAGGCTTCTAACATGCTTTCGATTGGAAACCTTTTATAGATTAATAACTCTCCCAAGGTGTAACGACTGGTCTAAACAAAAAATAATCTGTCCATGTGATGAGGTGTCAATTCAATCAAATATTCATTGTACCCTCTACTGTACTTTTTATTCACACCTGAGGAGTCACATTTTAAGACCTCTTCTGTTATCATGGGGAGTTAGAAAGTCAAGAGAGGCATATAATAAACTGAGGACTCTGGAAGATTACTACACTATTAATACTATAACCATGTTTCTGAGAGCAATACTGAGATTGAGAAGGTCCATCATAATTGAATAACTGTTGCTCCCTTGTTGAATTAATTCTTAAGTCCTTTCTAACGTAAATGCTCCCACTGAAATCTTTCGTTTATCTTCTAGGAACCAGTTAGAATGTATTTTAATGTTGGTTTTCTGTTTTTAATTACAATTGTACATATTATGAATTTTAATGATCATGATTGTATTGCATATGCTTTTATGAATTGTTTTTACACTTCGAATAAAGCTTTTGAATTTGATTTTTTTGCACAAAGCCACACAACCGACTATGCACTTTCGTCAGCTGTGCATAGTGGAAACATGGTGTGGTGTTGCCTTTAGCCACACCATGCACCTATTCTCCATGCCTCCCAAACTTTATTTAATATCAATTCCATATGTGATCTCATCAGTAATGTCAGTAATGATGACAGCTGAGATGTTATTATTGATGTTATGCATAAGGTCATGAGCAGGGCATGGCAATTATTCTTTGAGTTCCTAGTTGTGTCTTTTGGATTCTGAGGAATAGACAGCTCCATATATTTCCATGCAGTGGGACATCAATCTGGTAATCTAGAAAAACTCAATGAATAATTCTACCATTTGTGTCCATACTTAGTTGTCAGCTTAAATGGCAGGCTATGAAGCTGGTGCTTCTGGTGGCCACAGTTTTAAATTATGTGTCTTTCAAAGATAAAAAATCAGCAAATGACAGACTATCCATATGAAGACAAAGTTACATGACTTTGTTAATGTTGTTTCTAGTGAAAGGTTTTTCCTCTGCAAATTCTCTATTGGCTAAGTTTGCTGTGAGTGATTGAATTCCTCCCTTTTACTTGAAACGGTAAACATCCTTCACAACGCGGTCAAAACACCGCGGTGCCATTACGACGCGTCTTTTACGAGGGCGCTCTATACTAAGGAATAGTAGATTTACTATTTCAACACCTTCCCTACTGTACGTAGGCTGGAGTTGGAATAGTAAATCTTACTATTCCTAAGTCCAGCAGTGGTAACGACTTGCGTTGTAAAAGATGCGTTGCGATGTATCGCGATCATTTTGATCGCGTTGTAACATCATACATCCACTTGAAACATCCTCACAAAATAGTTCGCTTTAAATGCCAGGGACTACTATGGCTTTTAGTGACCAAAAAATCAGATTGTTCTTAATATTGGTGAGGGCCTAGCAACCAGGAGTAGCCCATGCAGGTAAGAGCAGTGGGGCTTTGGACTCAACAGACGACGAAGAGGGAATCGATTTTCCCTTGTCGTAGTCTGTCAAGTCCCTCCCCCACCCTGCCCCACCACCCTACTGCTCTTACCTTCTAGCAACTCCCACAACAACATTTAGCTAAAATGTTGGCCAAAAAGAGCAAGCATTGACAAAGGCATAAGTCTGGCTGCCAACATCAGGCAAATTGGCTTTGCCAATGCTTATTCATTTATGGAATATTCCTCTATTGCTAGAAATATCTTGGTTCTTTGGAGACATTTGTCATAGGGGTGTTTGAAGTACCTAGCTGCTAAGGTATTAAAAACAAGTTAAACGGAGGAGGAGCTTGGCGGGCATCCGTGATGGCCGCGTGAGCACGGCGCTCTCCGGACCCCCGCCACTCCAGGCATGATATCCTGAACATATCCTGATTTCTCACAAGGATTAATGGAGAGGAACCTGGGCGGATCTTAATATTGTTTTCGGATTTTGAATTGGACAAGGGGCACCGAAGCTACATCGACTCAAACTTTCGGGGCCCGCCTTGGTGGCGCGCCCGGGTCTTGGTGGGGCTCTGTTGCCGTGTCGGAGTTGAACAACAGCGGCAGGGGGACTCGACTGATGGGTCCCCCTCTTAACTTTCGGTTTCGATTCTGACTCCGGCTGTGTCTTCCAACGGAGGTGTCTTGCCGGTACTGAGTCCAGCGGCGCGTGATTGCAGTTGAGCCTTTTGTCTGCTTCGTGTCCCTCCGGGCCGGTTCGCACCTCGTCTTGCCCTCGCTGCTGACTTCTGGCTCCGGCGCCCTGTCTTCCTGTGGCCATTTTCACCAGGTCGCGTGGGGACGCGGTCTCCGATATGACTGGCAGGGGGGACCAGGAGCGGCGGAAGACCAAGACGCCCCTTCGCGAGGGCCCAGTCCAGTCTAATATCATGGACCGGTACACACAGTCGAAGGTGTCCCCCGGTGCCGCCTTGTCTGGCCAGAGTGCAGTGAGGCACCCTTCGGAGGCTTCGGCGGAGCCGTCCCTGCAGGACATCATTGGCGCCATCTCGGGTATGAGAGAAACCATCGGCCAACAGTATGAAGCTCTGGCCCACAAAATTGATACTGTGGCTATTGATGTGAACCTGATTCGGGCCGACTTATCTAAAACCAATGAGAAGGTGAAGTCATTGGACCTCAAGTCATCTAGCCTCACGGCCGGCATCTCGGAGATACAGACGGAGATCGGAAACCTCAGAAAGGTGAACGATTTCATGACTCAGCGCTTGGAGGATTTTGAAAACAGGGCACGGCGTTGTAATGTACGTGTTATTGGTGTCCCGGAAAATCCTGATCCGCATTCTGTTGATCTCCTGGTTGAGGACTTGATACAAAACTACCTTTCTCCATCCGGATTGAGCAAATTCTTTGCGGTGGAACGTGCCCATCGTGTTCCCGGTGGCCAGGGCAAGCCGGGCGCCCCGCCGAGGCCCATTGTCGCAAAACTTTTTTACTATAGGGACCGAGACGCTATCCTGCAGGCCTCGAGAGCTAAGGGCCCGGTGGCCTTCGAAAATGCCACGGTGAACTTCTATCCGGACTTCTCACAGCTGGTGCAGAGGCAGCGAATGGGCTTCCGTGGAGTCAAGAAGCGTCTTCGGGACCTGGGTCTGCGATACGCCATGCTTTTTCCTACCAGGCTGCGAGTGGAGTACAATGAACGGACCCTTTTCTTTGATCGACCTGATTCGGTAAATGACTGGCTGGACTCTCTGCCGGACCGGCCTAATTTCGCTGATCCCACCGAGCACCCGGGTGGTGCCGAGGGTGGCGTGGAGAGTTGAACTTGTTATCTGGGCCCCGGTTTCCGTATTATGTAATTTCTTCCTGGGTTCTGTACTTGAGTGATCTGTTTTCTGTGTACTCTCTTCTCCCCTTATTTCTGTCGGGGTGGCGGGTGGGACAGGGCCTTTTCCTCCTCCGGGGTCTTTTTGTAGAATGGGGGTTTTTGGGCGACAGGCACACTGCATGTTGGGGTGGCTTTTTTGTCTACTGCAGGGGTGCAGGGTGGGGGGTGTTTCCTGGGGTGTTGGGGGGGGGTTGTTGGGGCGTTTGTAGTTTGTGTATTGTTTTTTCAAGGCGATTCTTTTTTGCTATTTGTACTTTCAGTGTCATGCTCATTGGGGGTGGTTTCTGCATTACTTCGTGGGATGGGGGGTAGCGGGTTGAGGTTTATTTCATGGAATGTCAATGGTCTAGGGGATCGTATAAAGCGAGGGGTGGTGTTGCGATGCCTGCGACGTTTGTCTCCCGATATTGTCTTTCTGCAGGAGACACACCTAGTGGGCAATACTTGTCGTGCGATGAATAGGTGGGGCTATCGTCTTGTTGCGCACTCAAGGTTTACAACGGGTTCTAGGGGGGTGGGCATCCTTGTCCGGGCTTCTCTTCCCCTTGCGATAGATGATGTGATCCTCGATGATCGGGGGCGCTATGCCGTCCTCGTGGGACGATATGAGGGCAAGACCCTTTCCCTGTTCACCGTCTATGTGCCCCCTGGCCTGCAGACCTCTACCTTCTCTAATTTGGGCCGAGTTTTGTTGGGACTCCCTGATGGTGCTCTTTTCATGGCTGGTGACTTTAATTCTGTTCTCTCTGGTCTGAGTGATCGTTACCCCCCTAGGGATATTCCTTCGACCCATTTATGGCTGGGTGGCTTTTTGGATACCTTTGGTTTGGTGGACTGCTGGAGACTTATGCACCCCACTCAACTTCAGTATACTTTCCACTCTGGGGCCCATGGGAGTTTGTCTAGATTAGATTACTTCCTCATGCCAGCTGAACAGTCGTCGGCTGTCCGGGAGATTAGGCACCTCCCCTGGGGCATCTCGGACCATTCTCCGCTCTGGCTCTGGTTTGATGTGGGGGTGGAGGCGGCGGGCCGGGTGGCTCCTATCAACCCTTGGTACCTGGCCTCCCCTAAGACCCGTGGTCAATTGATTACATCCCTGGACAATTACTTTCTGGATAACGAGGGGTCTGTCTCTTCTGCTGTGTCCCTATGGGAGGCTTTTAAGACAGTAATTCGTGGGCAGGCCCTGTCCCTTATTGCTGAAACCAGAAAGGCAAGGAATCGGGAGGTGGTGGATCTTGAGATGGAAATACTTGAGATGGAAGCTGACCTGGAATCGGGTGTCACTCGTGCCAAACTCCATGCCCTGGGTCTGAAGCAATTTGCCTATAAGTCTCTGGTCACAGATGCGGCCAAAATGATGTTTAAGGAGAAACAGGGTCGTCTGTATGATGTTGGGGACAAAGCGGGTAAGTTACTTGCCTGGTTGGACAAGAAAGAGAGGGCGAATCGAGTGGTGCCTGTGATTCAGACTTTGAATGGTGTGCGGGTGACGGACCTGGTTGGAATAGTGGAATGTTTTGCGGACTACTTTCGTGCGGTTTACTCCCCAGTGTCGGTAAGGGATGAAGACGACTCTCGCCTCTTGCTGCGCGACATAGCTTTGCCCTGCCTCTCCGACTTGGAGCGGTCCTCCATGGAGGCCCCGTTCTCTACGGACGAAATCGCGACTGCTATTCGCTCTCTCCGTTCGGGCAAGGCTTTGGGCCCGAACGGTTTGCCAATCGAGTTATACAAACTGCGCCCTGATCGGATTGCGCCCTATCTTCGAACAATGTTTTCGGAGTCCCGTGAGCGGGGTGCTCTCCCTTATGACCAGCGTCCGGCCACGATTGTGGTAATTTCTAAAGATGGTAAGCCCCGGGATCTTTGTTCGTCATATAGACCCATCTCCCTGTTGAATGTCGAGCCTAAGGTTCTTGCCAAGGTCCTGGCTACTCGCCTCCTAACGGTCATTAGTGACTTGATTCATCCGGACCAATCCGGATTTATCCCGCACCGTAACACAGCTCTTAATCTGCGTCGCCTTCATGGAGCCATCGCGAGGGCGGGGCTTCTGACGGAGCCGGCCATTTTGGCTTCTTTGGATGCCTCGATGGCCTTCGACACGATAGAGTGGCCCTACCTTTGGGCGGCTCTTGAGAAGTTTGGTTTTGGCCCGGGGTTAATCGGGTGGGTGAAGCTGCTGTATACCGACCCCCTGGCACAGGTCGTGGTTAACGGTCGAGTGTCGGCTCCCTTTCCCCTTGGTAGGGGGACCAGACAGGGGTGCCCCTTGTCTCCACTACTTTTTGCTCTCGCGTTAGAGCCGCTAGCTGCGTGGATTCGCTGGGAACCTTCTCTCAAGGGTATATGTTGGTCCCCAGATTTTGAGGACCGTGTTTCGCTTTATGCGGACGACATTCTTCTTTATCTTACTTCCCCGCGTAAATCTTTGAATGTCCTGTCTGACGTTCTCGCCTCGTTTGGTAAGAATTCTGGTTTGATTATAAACTGGGCTAAATCCTGCGTCTATGCTATTTCGGGTGATCTGCCCCCGTTGCCGAATAGATTTCCCATCCAGGTTGTTCAGTCCGGTTTCAAATACTTGGGGGTTTTTATTACATTGGATTTGTCGCTCAGATTTGAACGTAATCTCCTTCCCCCGCTTCATAGATTGAGGCTGGACGTGGCTCTCTGGCGTAAATTACCCTTGTCGCCGCTGGGCAGGGCCGCCCTTTTCAAGATGATGTCCTTGCCGCGATTCCTCTACGCGCTCCAGAATTGCTATGACGATATCCCCGCTACTTATTTCCGAGAGGTCGAGAGTCTACAAAGGCAACTGATTTGGGACGGGCGCCCACGTATTGCACTTGCGAAGCTCACCATCCCTTGGTATGACGGGGGCATAGCACTTCCTGATATCAGGAGATATTATTGGGCTACGCAACTGTCTACCATTAACCATTCGATGTATTCCCCGGGTCCGGATCCGGCCTTTGAAATGGACAGACTCCAGCTACCGGGTGGTGACTTTAATAGAGCGCTTTACTCTAGGTCGTCTGGGCTCCACCTTACGGGACCGACTAGGATCGCGGTTCGTGTGTGGCGCGCTGCGAATGTGAGCTTAGGGTGGGATGAACGATTGACGCTGGCGACTCCGCTTTTCGCGTCTGAGCTTTTGGGATGTCTGTGGACAACGAAGGGGTTTGACCGCTGGGACATGATTGGGATCTGTAGAGTGGGTGACGTGTGTGCGAATGGAACGGTGAAGTCCTTTGAGGCCCTTCGGAATGATTATGACCTGAGTGATAGGGAATTTTTTAGATATTTACAGGTCCGTCATGCCCTCACTTCTGTTCTGCCTTCCGGTACCGCTGTCCCCGAGTCCTCCCTCCTCGAAGATCGTATCCTGGACGGTCATATCCCTGATAGCACTATCTCCTTGATTTATAAGAAGCTTATTCACAATCGCACGGACTTGCTCGTTCGACTTCGGGAGGCATGGGTCGGCGACGGGCTGGAATTGGATGACGAGGATTGGCAATTGGCGCTATCTTCCCCGAAAGAGGTCGCCATTCCGGCCCGTCTCCGTCTTGTTCAGCTCAAGATCCTCCACCGGGTGTATGTTACTGGTCCTCGTTTGGTTGTGATGGGTTTTTCCCCGGATGGCCTCTGCAAGCGTGGGTGTGGGATGAGTGCCACGTTTCTTCACATTCTTTGGAAGTGTCCGAGGGTGGCTGCCTATTGGACGGGGGTACTTGCGGTGATGGCTGCTGTGACTGGAATTGCCCTGGTGCCGGAGGCAAGGAGATGTTTGTTGAATGTTTGGGAACCTACCGATTGTTCGGTGGCCCAAACCAGGTGGGCGACCCTGGGGTATATGGTGGCGAAACGGGACATAGCGCAACTTTGGGGCTCGCACAGGCCCCCCACTGTCTCCGTGTGGGAAGAAAACATGGACTGGTCTATGTTCCGCGAAAAGACTGTCTACACAGCCAGGGGCAGACCTAGGGCATGGACGAAGATCTGGTGTCAGTGGAATGCCTATCGCGGGGATATTTGTGCTCCTCCCCTGGTGGAGGCCCCTGATGTTCCCTTGTCACCCTAGGTTGGCGTTCCTGAACTTTTGTATACTGTCCCTTGGTTTGATGTATTTGTGCTCCTCCCCTGGTGGAGGCCCCTGATATTCCCTTGTCACCCTAGATTGGCGTTCCTGAACTTTTGTATACTGTCCTTTGGTTTGATTGACCTCCCCGCTGTCTCCCCGCCTTGACTTAGCCTACTGATTGTGACTTTGTATTCCTGCTTAGTGACGTTTCCCCCCCCCTCCAGGGCTGACTCTCTGTGTATTACTCCTTCGCCTTGTTTTTGTTGTTTGTTGTTTTTGGTGTGCTTTAAAATAAGAAAAATGTCTTATCCTGTTCCATATTGTGGGCGACATTTTGTATCCGGATTGTGCCTGACCGCCAGAGTGGCGACCACTGTTTTATACCGTGTTATGCTCCGATCTTAGCGGCCAGCCCGTGTGGTTGTAGGCCCATCTCTGTACACATGATTTTGTTGCTCAATAAAAGTTTTTAACCAAAAAAAAAAAAAAACAAGTTAAACAAGTCAACAGGTCTAGCCTATGAGAGAGCTATTTGCTTTGTCATGTTCTACAGCAATGCGGCTGTAAAAGCACTATGATGCAACCAATGCTGGCCGTGTGATGGCAGTTTTTTAAAGCTGTCTGTAGCACAGGAAGGGTGGCATCATGGAGGGAGAATGGGTGAGCAACATGGGGGGTATGGAGAAAAGCTCTGTGACACGGCCAGCGGTGTCCACATCATAGCTCCTATTTTGGTTATGGCTGGTGTGTGTGGACAAGCAATGACAAAGGAGGTTGAGGAGCAGGTGCATGACTGAATGTTTTGTTTCTTAAAGCGTATGACGTGGCAAGCACGGGCCGCATTACATTGCTTTTTTGTTACAGTGGGTGGGGGCAAGCAACACCACGGAGGGTGTGAGGGTTTGGGAGTGGACAAGGAACAACACAGAGGGCAAGAGGGGGTATGGAACACCACGGAAGGTGGGAGTGGGTGGGCAAACAACAATAAAGAGTGCAGGAGTGGGTGGGAGAAGGTGTGAGGGGTAAATAACAGGAGGGGACAATCAACCACAGGAGGGTGGGAAGGGACAAGAAACATGTGGAAAGCAACAACAAGAAACAGGAAGGATGAAGATGTGAAGGAAACAAATAAGAATAATTTGTCATTGTATGTCTGTAATAAAAATGTATTGTCACATTTGGATATTCAAGAGTAATCCTTTTACTTCTTTTTAGATTGCAGTTGTCAAGGGGTTTGTTCTGATTTCAGGAATAAAAAAGCATGTTGCTTAGACACATGCACTGACAGGGAGTGTGTCAACAAAAATAAATAAAATAGCTCCCACAAGGCAGCCAGGGGAAAGTCACAGGTAAATGAGAGTGATGATGATGATGATGCCATCAATCGTAAGCAATGGGCGGGCTCTAAGCCCACTGTAAGCTAGCAAAATGTCCCATAAATACCATGAGCTTTCTCGAGCGAGAACTGAAAAGGGGAGAAGAAATGAGCCCTGCACGGCAGCAGGAAAGTTGCACTTGTTGTTCAGGGTTATGATTGTGCTGGGCCCTAACCATCTTCTGCAGCCCAGAGTCATGTTGATACAGTTCCCTCCACTCCCAGAAGTCTGTGATGACTCAGTTGCTGAAGAAAAGCTATTGTGTGTCCCTGCTATCATTCATGTCGAAGAGCAGTCCTGATTGAAAGCACTCAAAACAACTCCTTACAGTTGGAAGTGCCAACTATGGTAAGTTGGTCATCATGCTCCAAGAAATGGGTTTAGAGTCAGTATAGCTAAATGTTTTTCGCATTTGCAATAGGTATGGTTTCCTGACTGCGCCAGAGTTCACAGATACAAGTTTTATTTTACCCACCAATAATTTTTGTTCTAGGGATGTTGTTATGCCTGTTTAGTAGCGTGCGGCATAACTCAGCCCCCATGCAGGATTGCCTCAAACAACTAACAGCCCTCAATTACATCCCACAGGTTGCAAACTCTACTAAATACCTAGGCATAACCTTGGACGAATGCCTAAATATGCAAGGCCACATCAGTGCTACAACAAGAGGAGCAACTCACCATCTCAACACATTAAGGAAATTCAAACCATTCCTACCACCTGAGGACATGAAACTAGCTGTACAATCACTGGTCATCTCCCGTTTAGACTACGGAATTGTTACCCTGGCTGGGCTACCCAAAGCTAAACCGGCAACTTAAGGGCTACTTTGAACTCTGCTGCCAGACTTGTCACAGGATTATGAAAAAATTATCACATCACACCAGATCTAATCCAACTCAGCTGGCTCTCTCTCGATGCAAAGATCATGTACAAGATAGCCTGCTTAATACACAATGAACTACATCACAACACTCCCTCCTCATTGAGAAACATACTTGAACTTTCAGGCATGAATCGAGCCCATAGAAGTTCCAATACTCTACAGGTGAAACCAGAAAAGTTCAAAAAGAAGAAAACATAAAACTGCGCCTTCCCTGGTCTTGCTTAAAAGTATATGGAATTATCTCTTCCTGAAATCAGAACAACTGCAATCTAAAAAGAAGTAAAAGGATTACTCTTGAATAGCCAAATGTGGCAATAAAGCCAAAGCCTCCCAAAGTAACTCTTACTCCTTGTGTACAAATCTGGCCTACCGCACTACTTAGCATTTGTTGCATGTGTAACCTATTATTTGGTGTAGCATTTTCTTTTGCACCTGCTTAATGTCTATGATTCGATATACAGTGCTCGGATACCCTAGCGGGTCTTGTTATTGCTATATAAAACTCTTCAAATAAATAAATGTGATAACAAGCACTATTTGATACCATTACTGACCTGACACTTACCCACTCTAGAACGATTCTATTAGGGGATTTTAATTGTTGGGATAATGAGAATTTAGGTAACCATTTGAGAGATTTAAGGCAAATATGCGAAAATCTTAACTTACATCAATTGGTACAACAACCAACCCATCAAGGAGGGCATGTCCTAGATCTCCTGTTTGCTAATCAAACCGAGACTGAGCCGGCAGATATACTGCCTCAAAGTCGGACTGACCACTCTCTAATTCACTTTAGTATCACAATACCTAGGTCAGAGGATAATTATAACCAGCCTGTGACATACTGAAAGGGAAGAGAGTGGGCCAAGTTAGTAAAACAAAGGACCTGCCCGACTTTCTCGAACCAGAATCTTTTTACCCCTTCTGCCTCCGTAGAGGAAAATTATCAAACATACTGTAATTACATAGTTGGTACTCTGGGCCTATTAGCTTCAGTAAAAAGACTCAAGAATAGGAATAAAGCCCCAGTCCCATGGCATATTGAGGAGCTGAAATTACTGTGAATAACATGCAAGAAGGCTGAGAGAAAATGGAAAATGACTTACTCAGAGCTGGATAAGAAAGAACTGAAATTAGCACAGGCCAGATACAAGGAGCACATCTCTAGGTCAAAAGCAGACTTCTATGCTAAATCTATTTTGCAAGCACCAAATAGCACAAAAGCACTTTTTAATACATTTAGGGCCCTCTCCAGCCCAGCCTGTATGAGCAACAAGGTGGTTGCATCGCCAAAACTCTGCGATGACATTGCTTCCCACTTTGAAGAAAAAATTACTAAAATTGTTGGAGATCTTCACCCCAACAACACCAGTGAGCAGGATGACTCACCCTGGAAGTTAGGTGAAGAATCCCGGGCTGATACTTCCCTGGAACACTTTCAAGCTCTTATGGAGGATTTCTTTAACAACCTTGCCCAAAGTGTTTCCTCGGGCTCTTCTCTTGGAAAGTATTTGGACAAGGAACCCTCCCTTGGCTACGGCAGATTTGTTGTCAATCCTTGGAAAAAAGAGTGGTACCAGAGGTATGGAAGCAGGCAGTAGTGACCCCCCTGCTCAAGAAATCCTCTCTGGACCCTATGATTCCAGCTAATTTTAGACCTATCTCCCTCCTGCCATATCCAATTAAAATCTTAGAAAAAGCTGTTAGTAAAACCTTGTCATGCAATCTAGAGGATAATCATTTGCTGGATAGGGACCAATTTGGCTTTCGTCCAAGCCACGGCACTGAGACAGCATTGGCAACCGTATTTTTTTTTTGTAAAAACAATTTTTATTGGCATACCAGTTCAAATCAGTGCAACACAATGAGTAATATATGCAGAAACATCCGATGACACAGGAGAACTGCACTTTTCTTGATCAGATGCCATTAACAATAACAATCCCGTTACCGCCCCCTCCCCGGATCCCACCCCCCTGGTCAGTGCGCCAGCTTCGACTCTCTTAATAGCTGATAAACAACAGACAGTCACTTCCCCAACCCAGTCGAGGGGAGGAGGTAGGTAGTGCACCTCAACGGGGGACCCGAACCCCCAAGATCTCCGTCGTTACATATTACAGTGGTGTATTGCACCGGGAACGGGGAACCTCACAGCAGAGCCGCCCTATGGAGTCGCTATCTCGCCATCCTCACTCTGGTCATTCTCTGGCAATTGGAGTGCAGTCACTAGGGCCTCCCATGCTCTCGCCGACTCTAACGCCCTGTCGTCATCTAGCCGCCTGGCCTGTCGCAGCCGCAATGCGCTCTCTGCCTTCGCCCACCGCTCCAGAGCGGACCACCATCGCGAGTAACTGGGGCCCCGGCTAGATTTCCAATGCATGGTGATCTCTCGTTTGGCTAATATCAGGCCCAAATCATAGAATTTGCTGGTAATGCGAGTGCGGGGTGTATGAGGGAACCACAACAGTAAGCAGACGCCCATGTCCGCTTCAATGTGCCGATCCGTGACAGCATTCAGGCAGGCCACCACTGCTTCCCAGTACTCAGTGAGCTTTACACAAGACCATAACATGTGAGCAAAATCCGCGTCCTCTACACCACATCTGGGGCAGAGTGAGGATGTGCCCTCAAAATATCGCGAGATCTTAGCTGGCGTCAAGTATGCACGGTGAAGGGAGAAAAACTGGACCAGCTGGAACCTGGCATTCCTAGTGCCCTTCCACGCTCGCCGCAAAAGCTGCGGCCACGCCGTCTCAGGGATCGGTCGCCCGATATCCCCCTCCCATTTGGCTCTCAACCCATCCAGGGGCTGCAACGGCGCAGTCGACAGTCTCCGGTAGAGGCAGGTGATGGCCTTGTGAGTGCCAGCCGCCATGACCACATACTGACAGCCCGCAGATGTCGGCGGTTCAGAAAGGCCCTTCTTCCAATGACTCCGGATACTGGCCACCAGCGAGGCATGCAACAGATAGTCCCCCCTCGGGAGGCCGTAAGCGTCGTGCAGCTCCTGAAACGAGAGCAGCGATCCCTCTTTGTACAAATCACCGATCATTTGCAGGCCAAGTTCCTCCCAGGTCGCCAGCGCAGACCAATCCCCCCCATGCGGGAAGGCTGTGCACATCCCTAGTGGGATCTCAGGAGCATAAGGGCGAGCAATGCCGGACCGCCTATGGGACCGCAGCCAGCAGTTTCTAATCGTCCGCTCCTCCCCTGTGAGCTGGGAAAGGTCCAGCTTCTGGCCTAGAATTATAAAGGAAATAACGTGTCTCGGGAAGATGGCGCCTGCGGCCCCCTCTGGGCCTCGGAATTCCAAAGCCACTGCCTGGGTAAGCCACTGAAGCTGTGCCGCCAGATAGTACCATTCAAAGTCGGGGGCTGCTAATCCCCCGTCTGATCTGGGGCGCATCAACGTGGTCAGCGCTACACGCCTCCTGCCCGCTCCCCAAATGAACTCAGTAATTAAAGAGCGAAGTCTGGTGAAAACCGATGTCGGGATCCAAATCGGCAACGTGCGGAACAAGTATAAGAGACGGGGTAGTGCCACCATCTTTAATAACGCCACTCGCCCCGCGACCGATAACGGAAGTGACCGCCAGAATCCCATGCAGCCACGTAGGCTCCGGATCGCTCTTTCAATGTTGCCTTCCAGGAGGTCCAACGGTGATCGGTATATGTGCGTGCCTAGATAAGGGAGGCAATGGAATTCCCATCGCAGCTCACCCTCCGGTTGGGAGTCGTCCACCCCCGGCACCAACGGAAAGAGGCAGGATTTCCCCCAATTGACCCTCAGCCCCGACAATCGGCCAAAATCCGCCAGCAGACGCCTAGCTCCACCCAAGGCAACATCCGTGTCAGCCAAAAACAGTAGGCAGTCGTCGGCATAGAGGGATATGTAGTGTGTGTCGCCTCTCAGCTGAAGGCCCTCATACGCTTGGCCCATACGGGCATGAGCAGCTAGGGGCTCTATGGCGAGCGCAAACAGGAGGGGGGACAGGGAACATCCCTGCCGGGTCCCCCGTCCCACTCCGTAGGGAGCGGAGATGGTAGCCCCTGTCCTGACCCGAGCCGTGGCCGCAGCATAAAGCAGGGCGGTCCACTTCACAAACCGCTCGCCCAACCCTAAGGCCCCCAGCACTCGAAGTAGATACGGCCACTCGACGCTGTCGAACGCCTTCTCAATGTCGGTCGACAAGACAGCGGCACCCGGCAAACCAGCAGCATTGCCCCCCATAACCCGAAGCAGCCGGCGCACACAGGTGGCGGTAGTGCGTTGGGGGATAAAGCCTGCTTGGTCTGAATGCACCAAAGCACGCATGTGAGCCAGTAGCCGCGTCGCAAGAACCTTACTCAGGATCTTATAGTCCGTCGTAAGCATGGACAGTGGGCGATAGGCCCAGCGTGAGCTAGCTGCGCCGCCCCGCTTCAGTAAGGGGATTATCAAGGCCTCACGAGCAGTCGCAGGTAGGACCCCGATTTCCCAGGCCTCCCAATAAACCGTCAGTAAGCGCGGTATCAATATATCCGCGTAGGCTGCATAAAACTCGATCGGCAGCCCATCCGTGCCAGGGGTTTTACGACGAGCCATGTGTTTAATGGCGACTCGAATTTCTCCCTCAGAGATGTCACCGCCCAAGCGATCCGCATGCGCGGGGTCGAGCCGGGGGAGCCGCGCTGCCTGGAGAAACCCATCCAACTCCTCTGGCACGCACGGCATCTCGCTCCTATAAAGGTGCGCATAGTATGTCAAAAATTGGTCATTGATCTCCGACTGGGTGTATACCTCGTTCCCTGCCGGAGTGGTCAGAGCCACAATCGGGGTACCGCGGGTCCCCGGCTCGGCCAGCCAGGCCAGGAGGGATCCCACCTTGTCGCGCTCGGCATGAGCCCGGGTCAGGAATTCCTTATAATCGAAGCAGCGCAGCTTCTCCGTCGCCGTCGCCACTTCCTCCCGCGCAGCTGAAACCGGCGTACGAGCGTCAGGGGCCATGTGGTGACGCCGCTCCTCCTCGCGCAAACGAGCCTCACTCCGCATAACATCCTGCAGAAGAGTCCTACGGACTCCCGCGGTAGCCGAAATACAGACTCCCCGAACCACCGCCTTAAAGGCGTCCCACTCCAATGCTCTACTGGAGGCAGTGTCCGCGTTAGCAGCAAAATAGCCTTCCACCCCATTGCCCACCTCGGCCTTAAATACCGCATCCGCCAACGCCAGCGGGTTCAACCGCCAGGTCGGTATAGCCTGGCGTTGCTGCAGCCACTGGACCACTACGAGACAAGGGTTATGGTCAGAAATTGTTTTAGCCAAGTATTCACTGTGGCGAACCAAACTTTGAACATCCGGCGAGCACAGAATGCTGTCAAGGCGAACATGAAGCGCGTGTGGGGGGGAATAGAACGAAAAATCCTTCTCTGTCGGGTGTTGGGTCCGCCATGCATCAACCAGGCCCCAGCCACTCTGCCACTCTCCCCTACTCTTCGCCAGTCTGTGTGCTGCCGCCTGCGCCAAAGGAGGGTGAGACCTGTCTAACTCCACATCCAGTACAGAATTAAAGTCCCCCCCCATCAAGACCGCGTTGGCCAGTACTGTCGCCAGTTTCCCTGATAGTCGTGCAAAAAAGGCAGGTTGTTCCACATTTGGGGCGTAGACGCTGCAAAGAGTCACGTCTCTCCCATCCAGGCAGCCCTGTACAGCTACAAACCTCCCCTCAGGATCAAGCAATGTCTGCAAAGGTTGGAAAGGGACCCCGGCCCGCACCCAGATTAGAACCCCCCTCGCAAAAGCTGAATAGACCGTATAGAACAGCTGTCCCCTCCACCTGCGCTGTAAAGCCCGCCCCTCCGTTTGATCAATATGCGTTTCCTGCAGAAAGGCTATCTGAATCCCCCTCCGAACAAGATAAGCATGCACCCTGTGGCGTTTCAGCATAGAGTTCAGTCCCCACACATTCCAGGTCACACACTTCAATTCAGGTAGGGTCCCCATTCAGAGCAACAAATACATTCTGGACGAAAGATAAAAGTCTAGGCACACTGACAACCTCCCAAAACCAGCCCTGGAAAACCGCCCAACAATCCCATATCCCACCCACCCCCAGAACAGGCCCCAAACAGTAGAGTCCCATCCAAAAGTCAATATCCCAAGTATAACAGTCTCCGGTAACTACCAGAGTCCCACAATAGGTGTGAGATAGGGAGGGTGGCCTGTCGCTATGTCCAACAGACCGTGAGCTGCCCGTGTCACCTGGCCGGCCCTCCCCAATGCACCCCAAATGCCCCACATCCCCACCCCTGCAGAGGTAGGAATCACCAACGGCGGAAGGCAGTCCCTCCGCAACAACACAGCTCTCCGCTCACCCAAGCCGCATGCCTCCACCCCAAGCCCAGACAAAGGCCCGGCTGCAAATACAATACCAGCACGGCGGGTCCAGGGGATTATTCGTCCAACAAACCATCAGCTGTCCCAGGCGTGACATGAGGCGGCCCGGAACCACCGGCACCCGATTCCTCCGATACCACCTCCTCTGAGCCCTCTCGAGAGCCCGTCTCCACTGCAGATGTCGAAGCCACCGCCTGGGAAATACTAGAGACCGCCCGAAGGGACTCCTCGCACTCCAGCGCAGTCTGCGAGACAGATGGCGTCCCAGCCTTCGGCGGTCGCCTCCTAGGCCTCCTGGTCCGTTTGGGTCGCTGCGCCATCCTCCGCTGCTCCCCAGAATCGGGACGACCATCCGCACCAGCCTTGTAGAGCTCCAACCAGTCCCAAACTTCATCCGGGGAATTGTAGAAGAAGGATTTACCATCCAACATAATCCGCAGGCGGGCAGGAAACAAAAAGGAGTAACGGATCCCCTCCTCTCGCAGAGCTTTCTTGACTGCCAGAAAGGTGGAGCGCAGCCTCTGGACCTCAAACGAGTAATCCGGGTAGATGGAGACCTGAGCGTTGTCCACCCGGTAGGGGCCTAGCGCCCTCGCCTTTCGCAGAATAAGATCACGGTCTTTGTAATGCAGCAAGCGCGCCACCACCGGTCGTGGCGGCCGGCCCTCAGCAGGAGGTCGAGCAGGTACTCGGTGAGCGCGTTCCAAATTGTAGAACGGGGTCAGGCCCTCCGGAGCCACCACGTCGCGCAGCCAGGGCTCCAGGTAGCCCAGCATGTCCGCCCCTTCAATTTTCTCGGGCAGGCCAACCACGCGTATATTGTTGCGGCGGTTGCGCCCCTCCGCATCCTCCGCCCTCTGCTCCAGGAGGTACACCCTGTGTCGCAGCTCCCCCAGCGCAGTATCAGTCGCCTTGGTCGCCGGTTCCAGTGCGTCCACTCGGATCTCCGCTTGCTTGACCCGGTCCGCCAGCTTACCGTTTGTCCGCCCTTAGAAGCCCCAGGCTCGTGGACACCTGTCCGATGTCTTGGCGCAATGCCTCCCTGGTATCGGCAATGGCTTGCAAAATCTTTTCCAATTGGCCCTGTGGCAGGCCCGGGGTCGAGCATATGTCCACTGTAGAGCCTTGGCTGCATGCTGCTCCCTCCTCCACCTCCGTCGGGGGCTTCTGGCGTCTCCCCATGGCGATCGCCGGCCGCAGGCGTAGGGTGCCCTCCAAAATTATGTCGTCGAGGGCGCAAGGCGCGTTGGCGGGTCCTCAGCTGCAGGGTCGCTCCCTGAGGCGCGCCCGCCACAATGCAGGGGGCACCGGGCCCAACACCCCACAGTAGGAAGTCCGCCGCTGGCAGCACGTGAGTCCACCGAAAGTCGTGGGTCCCAGTATCGGCCTGGGGGGGGTCAGCACTACAGTGCGCCAGATCAGCACCAGTCCCAGGGCTACAGTGCCCAACCAGCAGCCTCCTCGGGGCAGCAGCGCCCACGTCGACAGCTCCCTGCAGGCTCCCCCAGGCCCCAGGCACTGCGGAGGCCCCCCACGCTGCCCCCTTGGGGCACTCACCGCCAAAGTCCGCGGCGGCCAATCAGGAAAGCAGCTGGGCAGCAAGGCGCCTTCCGCCTGTCGTCGACTCCTAGAGTCTAGTCGGGTGCCCCAGGTTCAGGTCAAAGAAGCCCCCGCTGTCGCCTGTGCTGGCCTGGCCCCTCAGCTCACGGGCTCCACTAGCCTTCCGTGTCCCAGCGCACCCGCTGGGCCGCCCGTTCTCCGCTGCCGGAGCTCCGGTCGTGACGTCACCGACCCTCACAGTGGTCGGCGGCCGGGCAGCTCACTCCGCAGGTCGGCCTCTCGTACAGCCGAGGTCGGGGATGCAGCCGAGCACCCAGGCCGCTGCAAAATGGCCGACGCCGCGCCGGAGAGCTCGGGTCCAGCGCGTCCCCGCGCTGCCGCCGGGACAGCGTCTCTGCTCCAGGGAGAGCCCGATAAGTCGCGGGCAGGGATTTGGTCAAGCCCCGGCCAGCCAGGCCAGCGAGGGGGCTAAAACACAGGATAAACGGGAAGGCCGTGGCGGAGCTCGGAGCTCACACGTCCATTCCTAGAAGCGGCCAAGCCACGCCCCCCGCCTTGGCAACCGTAATGAATAACTTACGAATGCGTGCTGACAATGGGAATCCTACTGTCCTAGTGTTACTGGACATGTCGGCCGCATTCGATACGGTGAGCCACACAGTACTGGTGGAAAGACTTGAAAAGATAGGGGTGAAAGGACGGGCTTTACAGTGGCTACATTCCTATTTGTCAGGAAGACAACAGGTTGTGACCTTGATGCCGTTCACTTCCAGCAAGTCTCCAGTACACCACGGGGTGCCGCAGGGCTATGCGATTAGCCCTATTCTTTTTAATATCTATCTGCGGCCCCTGTTCCCTATTATTAAATCTTTCGGAATTGACCTGGTTAACTATGCTGACGACACCCAATGGGTGTTTTCCCTGGAAGGGAAACAAGCGGTGTCCATGGATACGTTCAAGGAATGTATGCGTCAGACTACTAGATGGCTTAGGAAAAATTCCTTACAATTCAATGGGGGAAAAACAGAAGTGGTATACTGTTCCACTACCAGATTGTCTCAGCATTTACCGTTGGAGTTCAAGCTTACCCCAGAGGATGAACCCCTGGCTCCAGTCAAAATGGTGCGCAATTTGGGGGTCTTGGTGGATGATAATCTCCAAATGGAGTCACAGGCTAACAAAACTGCTAGAGTGTGCTTCTCCCTTTTGCACATGCTACGGAAGATTCTTCCGCTACTGCCTAAGGATACTCGATCCTTTGTAGTAAGGAGTATAATTCTGAGTAGACTGGACTACTGCAACTCCCTGTATTTGGGAGCGCCACAATAAATCCTTCAGGGGTTGAAGAGGGTCCAGTCCATGGCAGCAAAGCTGGTGTTAAAAAGGGCAGCGCAGATCTTCTACAACCTTGGCCTTGAGAGACCTTCACTGGCTGGCTGCCTATTAAGGAAAGGGTCTGTTTTAAATCTCTCTGCATTGTGTACAGAGGAGTGCATGACCTGGGCCCAGTCCCACTGCAGGAGAAGTTTACCTGGTATAATCCCAATGAGGCTGCTTTGCTCCTATAGTGCAAATCTGATAATGACTACCAGATTTAAGCGATCCAGGATTGGGGCAGAGCTTTCAGTGTGGCTGCCGCCCACCTATGGAACGAGCCGCCCCAGAACATTAGACATGCCAATTCCCGGACCTGTTTCAGGAAAAGTCTGAAAACCTGGCTGTTCGCAAGGGTTGAACATTAGCCCTCCCCTTTGATAACCTGATCTGCTCTTGTGGTGGTTATCTTTAGGTCTAAGCGCCAGGATACCCGTAGGGCGTCAGTTCGCGCTATATAAGAACATAATACAATACAATACAATGGTATGTTAGTGGCGCTCCCAAGTGCTGTGACAGTATGCCACCCTATATTGCCTACATACTTATTGCCACCCACCCATTTCTCGGTCAAAATATTCCTTTTTCGCCTATCGTTGACTCATCCCAATCCTCTTCAGACTTCCAGGGGCTTTCATAACTACTTTTCAAGCTTCTCCCAATCTGCCTACTCATCCAAATAACGCGGATGCTATGTGCCTATTCCCAATAATGACTTGCCTCTAATTTCTATGTTATGCTATGTTTATGTTATGCTATGTTTATGTTATGTTATGTTATGTTATGTTATGTTATGTTATGTTATGTTAAAATGATTTGCAAAGCACACATATACACAGAGGCTTTTTTGGTGCTACTTCAAACATTGCTGAGATCTGGATATGTGGTTAAAAGGTGGGTTCTTAACAGTTAAAAAGCCATGTTTTCAGAGCTTTCGGGAAAGGCCGAAGGTCTGGGACCGATTTAAAATGGGCCGGGAGAGTGTTCCAAGGCCTAGCAGCATTCCGAATAAAGCTCCTTTCATCCCAGAAAGCAAGTCTGAAGCTTGGAACTATGACATTATTTGCGTTGATTGAGCACATATTTCTGGTTGGACGATACCAGATGAAACTATGCTGCAGATGTTTTTCGTGCCTGTACCATGAACAGCCTTATGGGTGATACATAAGGCCTTGAAAAATATTCTCTGGCTAACCAGTAGTCAGTGCAGCTTATGTAAAGCTTGTTTGGCAGATTGAAATTTAGGGATACCCATGAGCAGACATCCTGCTGTGTCCTGAAGGACTGGAAGTTTGGTGAGGAATTGTTAGCTATTTAAGAATAGGCCATTACAGTAATTGAGTCTTGACATGAATAATGCAGTCATGACTGTTTTCTGTAATGTCACAGGAAGATAAAGTTGAATTTCCTTTGCTGTTTTGATAAAAGGCAGACGAGATGACGGCTTTAACTTGGGCACCATACGTCCATTTATTATCCACCTGAAATCTCAAGATGTGTACTTTCTTTGCAAGTTTGGGGAGAGCACCCAGTTCTCAAGGCCATCAACTGGAGGACCAAAAAAAAGTGTCTTTACCAAACAGAATGACTTCCGTTTTCCCTGAGTTTAGTTTAAGACATTTAGAACTCATCCATTTACTGATAGCCAGCATACAGTTGCTAAACTGATGTTGGTATTCTCGCTATTACTAGCAAATGAAACAACAATCTGGGTGTCACAAGTATACAATGTGAGAGAGAAGCCAAATGATTTGATCAGAGCAGCCAGGGGTGTCGCATACACGTTGAATTCAAGGGAGGAAAAGGGACCGGATTCAAATTCTTTGGCTGAAACTGATTGTTCTCTCTCACTAAGAAAAGATTTTCAGAAGTGCTAACCCTTTTCCTTTGACTCCGATCTCAGAAAGACGGTCAATCAAAACATTGGGATTGACATTGTCAAATGCCATCGAGAGATCCACCAGAATCAGTGCTGCTTTCCCCTCTTTGTTGAGGGTGGACCTGATCTCTTTAGTGGCCACGATCAGAGCAGTCTCTGTACTGTGTTTATATCTGATTCTGAAGTTCGTCGGGTCAGGGAGTTGATTGAGGTGTATAAATGTGGAGAGTTATGGGTTCATTAGTAGGACTGTAACAATTAGAATCCTATGGGTTCAGGTTGGGTATTTTTGTTTGTGGGAGTATAGATAAATGTTTCCATTGTTTAGGGAAAAGACCCATATTAAACATATTGTTGAAGATTGTTGTCAATTGTTTTTTTCAATTGAATCAGTAGCCTTTTTTACAACAGAGGACAGGGTTCTGTTGGCATACCTGATTTTACTGCATTCATTAATTTGGCTACTTGTTTTAAGAGGGGAGAATTTAGTAAATGATAAAGCAACAGAAGGGATGTGATCCACTCCAGAGTTGTGCGACTCGGGCTTATTGTGGGCAGAAAAATTGTTGAAGATCACACCTGCTTTAAAAAAAAGTAAAAAATGTGCAAGTGTATTTGAAAAAATCTTGGTTGTTTACATAAGAATAGTACTGGGCGGGGTGCAAAGTTTGTTCTCCGTCAGGAATAGCTCTTTGGAGGAGTTTTTGGCTACTTCTATTCATTTATTCTATTGCAAAATTGGAATAAATGCATGAGATCTCCAAACACAAGCATAACTCAAATCTTCCAAAAAAACTGCATACTAACAAAACTTCCTTTAACTTTGGGTTTCAGAGTAACATGCTACTCACCGCAAGTGCTTCAGTGCCTTGTCAGGGACGGTAAGCACTATATAAATGCAATTAGAATTACCTGTGAATTATACAGAAATAGGAGTCAAATACAAAGTACATTTTCTATTAGAAACAATGTTACCGAATACAACACCCGACGTACTCTTCTTAGGCATTCTCAAAAATTACACATTTTCACAGTACCTAAAACAGCTCATCTCTTGAAATTGTATGCCTATTTTTGCTGACCCTTTACAGCTCCATCCACCCTTTCCTCCAGACTCTGAATTCTGGTCTGTTGGAGTAGAGTTAAAGAAAAAGAAGATATAAAGCTAAGGAAAGATAAAAAATAAAAGGTAAGCAGAGAATAGGGGAAAGGAGAAAAGAAAAAAGTTTACTTAATTCAAACTTTAAATAAAAACCTAATTTTCTTGAGACACCAGACAGCATTTTTAGGCAGTGGGGGCAGAACAAGCAGATAAAATAGTCCACCAGTTAATCATCATGTTTCCTAAAAATGATGCTTCACGAAGAAAGCATGAAAGCGTTTCAAAAGATACTTTACAGATGGCTCATCAGCTTCTCACGTACTTGCTGCTCAAACAGAGAGAGCAAATGTGTGTTTTTCCATCCGGTTTACGACTGGAATTTTCTGGCCCTATTTCTGTGTGATAAGTGTTTACCTTTTACTAAAATAAGCCTCTGGCCCCACAAAGAGTCACTATACCTGAGCCTCACCCACAGGCGAGGCATTGGTGCCTGCTACAAAGAAGTCAGTGGATTTACTTCTTACTTTCCTATCATTTGATGTGTGCATGTGTTATATAAGGTTATTACCAGCCAGTGGTGTCACCGCATGCACTAGCATGAAAGGTATCAATACAAGAGACTGTACTTTTCATGTAATGTAATGTAAGATATATTATAGAGTGCACTGTTACCAAATTGGTATACTGGCACTAAGTTTGATAAAATCATGATAAGAATCAGCTAGGGAAAAGTAGAAAAAAGTGTGTGGGGGGGAGGGCAGCTGCCATCCCGATCAGAGTTGTTTTGGTAAATGGCAGGTCTTAAGGACTTTCCTAAACTTAAACAGATCGATCTGAGATCTTAGTTGAGGTGGTAACTTATTGCATCCCTGCACAGCTTTAATAAAAAAAGATCGCCCCCCGCCTTGACGCACCCTACTGAATCTGTGTTCTTGAACAAGATTAGCTGTAGCTGAATGTAGCAACCTTCCTGGAGCGCATTTCCTCAGTCTGGTCTGCAATGGCTTTGGGCCCTTTTTCTGGAGGGCTTTGAATATAATGCAATGCGATTTAAAGAGGATCCTCTGTTCAATGGGTAACCAGTGAAGATCCCCAAGAGCACTGGAAGCGGACAAATTCCGTGATCTGTTTAACGTCAATTTGGCTGTAGCAACCTGAACTCTATTCAATTTCTTACTCATATATTTGGGAGCTCCGAAAAGAAGGGCATTACAATAGTCCAGCCTACTAAGCACTACAACCTGGCAATTAGAGATGTTGCTCTTGCAGGTAACATTGGAAAAAGCTTTGTAAGGCTCTGCAGAAGAGCAAAACAGACCCCTACTACTACACTGACGTGCTTTTCGAGTGAACATTTTTTGTCAGAAGTTACTCCAAGGTTCCGAACCTTCTCCAAAGCACCAAGAGGAGTCTATGTCGAATGAGGCCTGAAAGTAGAGTGCAAAGGTTCCGGAACCTTGCCAGAGGTTTACCTTCAGTGAGTTTACACTCATCCAATTTGAGATGTCCATTGTACAGGCCTGAAAATTGCTGATCAAGTCAAACTGATTTTTGTTAAGTGGTAATATAAGTTGGGTATTGTCTAAATAGTTGATAACCGTGATCTTATAGGTTTTAATAAGCGAGATCAGTGGCTTAATATAGACATTAAACAAAATTGGACTGAGTGTAGAGCCCTGTGGCACTCCATGTAGAATAGTTCTGAAACTAGAACAGAAGGGGGACAGAGCCACAGCCTGGCAGCGGTCTTGGAAGTATGATTTTAGCCAATTTGAGACAAGACCACCAACACCTACTGGGGCTAATCTAGAGAGTATAGTATGGTGGTTCACTGTGTCAAAGGCTGCTGACAGGTCGAGAAAGACGAGTATCACTGACTGACCACTATCAATCAACCTACAAATTTTGCCAGGGGTACAAAGTAAGGCCGTCTCAGTGCCAGGGTCTGGTCTAAAGCCAATTTGCTCATCCTCTAACAACGATTGGTCCTCCAGATGGTGGAACAGGATTTTACTTACATGTCATTCCAAAATCTTTATTGGAATTGGAAGGAGAGAGATTGGTCTGTATTTGGCCAAGACTGTAGGGTCAGTTGCAGCTTATTTTTTTAACAGTGGCTTAACTGTAGTCTTTTTCCAACATGCAGGCACCACACCAGATTCCAGGGACTGGTTGCAAAGTTGTAACAGTGAGAGTGATAATTCGTCTTCCTATTTTTTTCATTGGTCCGGAGGAAGAGGACCAAAAGGAGATCTGGACCTAATAGATCTAAACAAGATTTTGAGGCTTCCGTAGACATTGGGTCAAGGTTATCCAACTTCGCTTTTGAGAAGTCAAGAAACTGTGGCATGTCGTTCTGAAAATTAAGAAGCTCAGTAATGCCACTGTAAAAGGGGATAGTACACAAGGTGGAAATGTTTTTATTAGAAGGTGAGATCTCTGACTCCTGTGAGCGCTCAATATCTTTTAAAATCATCCTGATTTTTTTTTTAAGGTGATAAATCATCACTTAGTTTCTGTGACAGTGTCATATCTTGCTTAAGGCAGGACTGATTTGCGAGGTCACGAAGTATGTAAAATATCTTTTTAACTTTATTAGGCAACTGAAACTAGACTGCAGCAATAGTCAGCTTATGCTCACCTGACAATATTTTTATAATCATTTAAAGCAGTCTTCAGGCAGATTTTATCTTCATCCAAGTAGTGTCTCTGCCATTTCCTTTCAAGTTGCATACAGACTAATCTAGTCTCCTTTAAGACCGCATTATACCAATGGGCAGAATAGCCCAAACAAGATTTTTGAGCCATGAGGGGAATCTGCTTTTCAAGTACACTTATAATTTTGCTCTAAAAAAATTGACAATTCGCTTCTATAGAGTTTAAAGAGTTGAAAGAGTTGAGAGCCTTTTAGAAGTTAAAGATAGGCCCTGAATGAGACCCAAGAAGTTTATGCCAAGCTCTATATTTAATTCTAGTCGTAACAGTACGCTTATGATGATCCTCCCTACATATGTCTAGGTGAAAAGTGATAAGTGAATGATCTCTCCAGCAGAGAGGAGTATTCTCCTCCAGTCCTTCTGGAGAGAATAGAAGGTAGAGAATTTGTCAGCCCAATTAGGTTAAGCCTAGCACCAACTTCCAAAGACCAATGTTTTCACAGAAACTCCTTAAATTCTTAGAAGCTGGGGATAGATCTCCCTCAGCCCAAAAATTGATGTCTTCTAAAACGAAAATTTGGAATGAGTCAGAGTCATGTTAGTTATGGTATCCAAAAAAAAGGAAGAGATGAACTTGCGGTATCCGGAGCCCTGTAACAGACATTACCTTTTGATCCCTTCAGCTGAAAACCTAGCAATTCAATTCTTATGACCTTGTCTATAGGGAAGATGAAAAAGTTCAATTTATTAATATATAGGACACCGATACCTCCCCCTCTCCTAAAGGGTCGAGGTTTATGGAAAACTTTGAATCCATATGGGCAAGCTTTGTCAATGTCAATTGCTGATTCAGGGGTGGTTACAGTCTCAGTAATGAAAAGAACATCATACAAGCCGGAGTCAAGCATTACATTAATTTACATGATTTGTGAAAGGTCTAGCATTTAACAGCCCACATTTCAAGAAACCAAAGGGGCAACACCAATTGAATTACATACTGGAAAAACCATGACAGCGTGGGTAGTGGGGAGGGCAGTTTACCAATTTGCAGGAGTTCATTTCGAGCATAGCTAATCCTAGCATGATGTGTGGGGTTTCCGCCGGCCGCATGGCTGGCACTGATCTCTGTCAGAGTGAGGACGGTCGTGGACGGGCGCGGACAGGCTTGCCCCTGGTGCACCAGCATGCTGCTTTTATAGTCAGAAGAGAGTAGAACGTAAATGGCAAAAGATGGCGGGACTGCTTGAACTGACGGGAGCAGTCGATGTGCAAAGTTAAGCAGCACGAGTGTGAAACGTGCCAAAAAATGCAGGTACGATAAATTCACACAGAAAGGATTTTCTTAAAAATTAAAATAGGGCAATTCACATTCATAAAATACCCCCAAAACTAATACGTATCATGCACAGTTGCGCATATAGCAGACATCACCAGCTGAACTGCTTCTAAGCAGGGTTGTGAAAGTGACGAGTTCAGATCCTTCCTTTCGTTTCCAAACTACACTACATGTCCATTTGCTTACTGTCAAGTAACCCCATGTCATATGTGACACCTACACCCAAACAAGGTTTTTTAGCCACAGCACTTTGCATGCTGGTATTTTGCATCCCATTCTCACAAAGCTTAAAGGTAAGCCTGAAATTCTCATATATGCATAATGCTGCTGGCTTAAAAATCAAAGTTTGTATGAATCTGTCACGCATGACATGGGGCCACTAGGATGCTATGCATGTGACAAAACCAAGCAATTCATTGTCTCCAAGCATGCTCTTTTCAGCTACTTTACAAAAGAGATTTACACAATCCAAAGTTGTAATAATGCTGATTATCCCTATCATTGTAATAAACTTTATTAGCCACTAACTTTTGCGTTACGGAGTAGCATGCTAATCATCGTAAAGCGCTCCAATGCCTCATCAGGGGTAGTAAGTGCTATATAAATCCAATTACAATATTCAGATTCATGGAACTAGGGGTTAGATGTATAAAGAGATTGTGCAGCCACAAATGCTCTGATTCACAAAATCGGAGCTTTAGTCACTGCAAAATGACATTTTTGAATGCGCAAAACTCAAATTATATTTCTGTAACATGTCATGGTTGTGAGACCATACCGAATCACTATTTGGTAGGATCGTGTTTAGTTCATTCTTTCCACATAGTGTTTTGCAATAGGATGTATAAATGTTTTGCAACCGATATCCTGTTGCAAAACATTTAAAGGTAGTGGTAGCCCATTCACAAGCGAGAGTGGTCCTCAAGGAATCTCCTCCCTTTTTGTCAATGTTGAGAAACATTTTTTTAGGGGAAGGCAGTGGTCCCAAAGGCCACTGCCTAGTCTAAAGTAAAGTTGGTATTAGGAAATCGCAATTTAGGAAAGGCAAACAATTTCCTATTTCGCCCATAGGCAGGAATGCAATGGCATTTCCCATTGGCGGTTCCCTAAAACCTATTACTAATCTGTAGGAATCTCTATTAGGGAATCGCAAATTTTATACATATCCTTTTGCATTTCTTAAATAGCAATTCCTATTGAGTCACTATTCAAGAAATGCAAATGGGAACCTAGGTACATCTGCCACTAAAAGCTTTGGGACTTCCCCACTGCTTGTTTAGGCCAACTTTACTGTGTTAAATGCCTCGATGTTAGAACCTCTTAATGTATAAGTATCTTGCTAAAGCTGTGTTTTCCTTCCTTCCTATTGACCGGGTAAACATCATTAACCCTTCAGAAACACTTCAGCACAGCTCATCTTCAAAATAGTCAGGGCAGGGAAATGGACATCCTTACTAGGCTTCTGGTACCAAGTACAGACCACCCATGGTTTCGTGCACCACCTCGAACAGGCTTCTATGGGAAGTGGCAAGTAAAGAACATTATACTGGATAAAAGACAGGAATTAATCTTAGCGGTGGGGGCAGCTAGTAGAAAAGGGTAAGGATTTATATACAGCAGCTAGGCTGGTAGTTAGGAAAGTTTGATTCACCAGTAGTATTTTAATAGTTGTGTCCTTTATTAAGTCCAAAGCTTGGTTAAGCTGTCCTGTTATGAAGAAGAATGCTGGTGGTTAAGCTTAGTTGAATTAACAGTGTTCTAGATTTTGGGGCCATGTACTTGTAGGGGCTCAACACTGTGTTAAGCTGCATAAATTCCAGTTGGTGGAATGACGATGTGCAGCTTTATCTGCAGCACCTGGTTGGTGTATAGCATATGGTCAAAGTGTACAAATGAGGTAGGCCATTGTTTAAAGTTTGAAGGATAATGAATTGTATCCTGTACTCCCTCTGCGAAAGAGCTGCCCGTTTTAGGATGGCTCTGTTTCGTCTTGGTCTGTAGTCTGCGTGGGCTTGGTCTTATTTTGCTTATTAGACTACAGCTTCTGTGTAGGCTTGCTCACACTGCAGGTGTTTCCAAATGCACCTTTGTTTGGGGGAAAGTAGTGGCTGTGAGACTAAGTGGCTGAAGAGAAAGCCCAAGCCTTAGGGTGAGGAGCAACTGAAACATGTTGTGACAAGTTTGCGACTCCACTGCCCAAGGTAAAATTCTCTTGGTCTCTTTGTATTGGTGTCTCCCCCACTGTCAATGGGTTCATCATTGGACATTATGGATCTTAATGTGATCATGAGGGTGATGGAATGAAAAATGTTGCTATTCGGTCTGTGCACTGTTTCATGTAAAGTTAGCATTTGTGGCACCATTTTGTGTTTAATCGCCATTTTGAATCATACCACTGACTGGTATACACTAACAGAGGTGCATAAAGAGGTCTTGTTGCAAAGTCATCCTGTGCCCTGGGCACCCCCTAACTTTTTGCTGACTGGTATTGGTGGTAACTAACTCCGACTGCCCTGGGGTCTGCCTAACCAGGCCCGGAGCCAGTGTTATGCTGAAAGGCACTTAGAATGCAGTGAAAACACCTACATACACTAGGGTACACTATGGGTTGGGGTACCCCTGTGATTGGCATGACCTCCCCTGTAAGGCTCTAGTACATAATAGGGCAGGGGGATTAAAACTGCCGCTAAGTCCCAAGCATATAATACGGCATGGCAGGTTAGAGGCCAGGTGCCCTTTTCTGCACTTGAATGTGTGCACTGTTGAACATGAGGTCAGTTTAAAAGTGGCTCTGTGTGTGCATAGAAAGTGGCAAGAGAGGTGCAGAAAGAGGCAAGAGAAGTACAGAAAGAAACAACAGAGGTACAGAAAGAGGCAAGAGAAGTTCAGAAAGAGACAGCAGAGGTGCAGAAACAGGCAGAAGATGTGCAGAAAGAGGGAACAAGGGTGCAGAAAGAAGCAAGAGAAGTGCATAAAGAGGCATGTGAGGTGCAGAAGGAGGCAAGAGAACTGCAGAAAGAGGTAATAGAGGTGCAGAAACAGGCAAGAGAGGTGCATAAACAGGCAGGGAAGGTGTAGAAAAGGGTACGGGTGCAGAAAGAGGAAAGAGAGGTGCAGAAATAGGAAAGAGGTATTCAGAAAGAGGCAAGAGGGGTACAGAAAGAAGCAAGTGAGGTACAGAAAGAGGCAATAGAGGTGCAGAAAGAGGCAAGAGAGGTGCCGAAAATTACAACAAAACTGCAGAAAGATGCAAGCGAGATGCAAAAGAGGAAGGAGGGTGCAGAAACAAGCAAGAGAGGTGCAGAAAGAGGAGAGAGGGGTGCAGAAAGAGGCAAGAGAGGTACAGAAAGAAGCAAGTGAGGTACAGAAAGAGGCAAAAGAGGTGCAGAAAGATGCAAGAGAGGTACAGAAACAAGCAGGAAAAGTACAGAGATAGGCAAGAGAATTGCTGAAAGAAGCAACAGAGGTGTAGAAAGAAGCAGGAGAAGTGCAGAAAGAGGCAAGTGAGGTACAGAAAGAGGCAAGAGAGGTGCAGAAAATGACAACAAAACTGCAGAAAGAGGCAAGCGGGATGCAAAAGAGGAAGGAGGGTGCAGAAACAAGCAAGAGAGGGGCAGAAAGGGGAGAGAGGGGTGCAGAAAGAGGCAAGAGGGGTACAGAAAGAAGCAAGTGAGGTAAAGAAAGAGGCAACAGAGGTACAGAAAAATGCAAGAGAGGTGCAGAAACAAGCAGGAAAAGTACAGAGATAGGCAAGAGAATTGCTGAAAGAAGCAACAGAGGTGTAGAAAGAAGCAGGAGAAGTGCAGAAAGAGGTAAGTGCGGTGTGGAAAGAGGCAAGAGAGGTGCAGAAAATGACAAGAGAACTGCAGAAAGGCAAGAGGGATGCAAAAAAGGGAAGAAGGGTACAGAAAGAAACAAAAAAGTGCAAAACAGAAGAAACAGAGGTGAAGAAGAGACAACAGGGGTGCAGAAAGAGGGAAGAGTGGGTGGAGAAAGAGGCAAGTGGGTATAGAAAGAAGCAAGGGAGCTGTAGAAAGAAACAAAATAAGTGTAGAAGGAAGGAACTGAGGTACAGAGAGAGGCAAGAAAGGTGCAGAAAGAGGGAAAAGGGGTGCAGAAAGAGGCAGGGGGTGCAGAAATAAGGAAGAGTCATGCATAAAGAAGCAACGGAGGTACAGAAAGAGGAAAGAGGGGTATAGAAAGAGGCAAGAAAAGTGCAGTAAAGCAAAAGCTGTGCAGAAAGAGGCAAGAGAGGTACGGAAAGAGAGAAGAGGGGTATAGAAAGAGGCAAGAGGGGTGCAGAAAGAGGTAGGAGAGGTGCAGAAAGAGGCAACAGGGATACAGAAAGAGGCAGGAGGGGTGTAGAAATAAGGAAGAGTCATGCAGAAAGAAGCAACAGAGGTGTAGAAAAAGGCACAAAGGGTGCAGAAAGAGGTAAGAAAATTGAAGAAAGAAGCAACAGGGGTACAGAAAGAGGCAATAGAAGTGCAGAAACAGGCAAGAGAGGTGCAGATACAGGCAGGGCAGGTGTAGAAACAGGGTACGGGATGCAGAAAGAAGAAAGAGAGGTGCAGAAATATAAAAGAGGTATGCAGAAAGAGGCAAGAGGGGTACAGAAAGAAGCAAGTGAGGTGCAGCAAGAGGGAATAGAGGTGAACAAAGAGGCAAGAGAGGTGCAGAAACAAGCAAGAAAAGTGCAGAAAGAGGCAAGAGATTTGCTGAGAGAATTAACAGCGATGTAGAAAGAAGCAAGAGAACTGCAGAAAGAGGCAAGTGAGGTACATAAAGAGGCAAGAGGGGTGCAGAAAATGACAAGAAAACTGCAGAAAGAGGCAAACGGGATGCAAAAGAGGAAGGAGGGTGCAGAAACAAGCAAGAGAGGTGCAGAAAGAGGAAAGAGGGGTGCAGAAAGAGGGAAGAGGGGTGGAGAAAGAGGCAAGTGGATATAGAAAGAAGCAAAGGAGCTATAGAAAGAAACAAAATAAGTGTAAAAGGAAGGAACTGAGGCAGAGAGAGAGGCAAGAAAGGTACAGAAAGAGGGAAAAGGGGTGCAGAAAGAGGCAAGAAAAGTGCAGTAAAGCAAAAGATGTGCAGAAAGAGGCAAGAGAGGTACGGAAAGAGGGGTGTAGAAAGAGGCAAGAGGGGTGCAGAAAGAGGTAGGAGAGGTGCAGAAAGAGGAAACAGGGATACAGAAAGAGGCAAGAGGGGTACAGAAAGGGGCAAGAAAAGTGCAGTAAAGCAAAAGATGTGCAGAAAGAGGCAAGAGAGGTACGGAAAGAGAGAACAGGTATGTAGAAAGAGGCAAGAGGGGTGCAGAAAGAGGTAGGAGAGGTACAGAAAGTGGCAACAGGGATACAGAAAGAGGCAAGAGGGGTACAGAAATAAGGAAGAGTCATGCAGAAAGAAGCAACAGAGGTGCAGAAAAAGGCACAAAGGGTGCAGAAAGAGTTAAGAGAAGTGCAGGAAGAAGCAACAGGGGTACAGAAAGAGGCAATAGAGGTGCAGACACAGGCAAAAGAGGTGCAGAAAAAGGCAGGGAAGGTGTAGAAAAAGGGTACCGGTGCAGAAAGAGGAAAGAGAGGTGCAGAAATAGGAAAGAGGTGTGCAGAAAGAGGCAAGAGGGGTTCAGAAAGAAGCAAGTAAGGTGCAGAAAGAGGTAATAGAGGTACGGAAAGAGGTAAGAGAGATGCAGAACGAAGCAGGAAAAGTGCAGAAAGAGGCAAGAGATTTTCTGAGAGAATCAACAGCGATGTAGAAAGAAGCGAGAGAAGTGCAGAAAGAGGCAAGTGAGATACAGAAAGAGGCAAGAGAGGTGCAGAAAATAACAAGAAAACTGCAGAAAGAGGCAAGCAGGATGGAAAGAGGAAGAAGGTTGCAGACACAAGCAAGAGAGGTGCAGAAAGAGGAAAGAGGGATACAGAAAGAGGCAAGAGGGGTACAGAAAGAAGCAAGTGAGGTACAGAAAGAGGCAACCGAGGTGCAGAAAGATGCAAGAGAGGTGCAGAAACAAGCAAGAAAAGTACAGAGATAGGCAAGAGAATTGCTGAAAGAAGCAACAGAGGTGTAGAAAGAAGCAGGAGAAGTGCAGAAAGAGGTAAGTGCGGTGCAGAAAGAGACAAGAGAGGTGCAGAAAATGACAAGAGAACTGCAGAAAGAGGCAAGAGGGATGAAAAAAGGGAAGAAGGGTACAGAAAGCAACAAAAAAAGTGCAAAAAGAAAAAACAGATGAAGAAGAGGCAACAGGGGTGCAGAAAGAGGGAAGAGGGGTGGAGAAAGAGGCAAGTGGCTATAGAAAGAAGCAAGGGAGCTGTAGAAAGAAACAAAATAAATGTAGAAGGAAGGAACTGAGGTACAGAGAAAGTCAAGAAAGGTACAGAAAGAGGGAAAAGGGGTTAGGAAAGAAGCAGGGGGTGCAGAAATAAGGAAGAGTCATGCAGAAAGAAGCAACAGAGGTGCAGAAAAAGGCACAAAGGGTACAGAAAGAGGTAAGAGAAGTGCAGAAAGAAACAACAGGGGTATAGAAAGAGGCAATAGAGGTACAGAAACAGGCAAGAGAGGTGCAGAAACAGGCAGGAAAGGTGTAGAAAAATGGTACGGGGTGCAGAAAGAGGCAAGAGAGGTGCAGAAAGAGGAAAGAGGTGTGCAGAAAGAGGCAAGAGAGGTTCAGAAACAAGCAATAAAAGTCCAGAAAGAGGCAAGAGATTTACTGAGAGAATCAACAGCAATGTAGAAAGAAGCAAGAGAAGTGAAGAAAGAGGCAAGTGAGATACAGAAAGAGGCAAGAGAGGTACAGAAAATACCAAGAAAACTGCAGAAAGAGGCAAGCGGGATGCAAAAGAGGATGAAGGGTGCAGAAACAAGCAAGAGAGGTGCGGAAAGAGGGGTACAGAAAGAGGCAAGAGGAGTACAGAAAGAAGCAAGTGAGGTACAGAAAGAGGCAACAGGGGTGCAGAAAGATGCAAGAGAGGTGCAGAAACAAGTAAGAAAAGTACAGAGCTAGGCAAGAGAATTGCTGAAAGAAGCAACAGAGGTGTAGAAAGAAGCAGGAGAAGTGCAGAAAGAGGTAGGTGCGGTGCAGAAAGAGGCAAGAGAGGTGCAGAAAATGACAAGAGAACTGCAGAAAGAGGCAAGAGGGATGAAAAAAGGGAAGAAGGGTACAGAAAGCAACAAAAAAGTGCAAAAAGAAAAAACAGATGAAGAAGAGGCAACAGGGGTGCAGAAAGAGGGAAGAGGGGTGGAGAAAGAGGCAAGTGGGTATAGAAAGAAGCAAGGGAGCTGTAGAAAGAAGCAAAATAGGTGTAGAAGGAAGGAACTGAGGTACAGAGAGAATCAAGAAAGGTGCAGAAAGAGGGAAAAGGGGTGCAAAGAGAGGCATGAGGGGTGTAGAAAAAAACAAGAGAAGTATAGAAAGAAGCAACAGAGGTGCAGAAAGTGGGAAGAGGGGTGCAGAAAGGGGCAAGAGAAATGCAGAAAGAAGTAACAGAGATGCAGAAAGAGGGAAGAGGGGTGGAGAAAGAGGCAAGTGTGAAGCAGAGAGAAGCATGGAAGGTACAGAAAGAAACAAAAGAAGTGCAGAAACAAGGAACAGAAGTGCAGAATGAGGCAAGAGGAGTGTAGAAAGAGAGAAGAGGGGTAAATAAAAGGCACAAGGGGTGCAGAAAGAGGCACGGGGGTGCAGAAAGAAGTAAGAAAAGTACAGAAAGAAGCAACAGAGGTGGAGGATGAGGGAAGAGGGGTGGAGAAAGAGGTAACAGAAGTACATAAAGAAGCAACAGAGATGCAGAAAGGGGGAAGAGGGTGGACAAAGAGGCAAGAGGTGTGCAGAAAGAAGCAAAAGAGGTACAGAAAGAAACAAGAGAAGTGAAGAAAGAAGGAACAGGAGTGCAGAAAGAGAGAAGAGGGGTGCGGAAAGAGGCACATGGGGTGCAGAAAGAGGCAACAGAGGTGCAGAAAGACACATGGTGGTGCAAAAACAAGCAAGAAAAGTACAGAGAGAGGCAAACGAATTGCTGAAAGAAGCAACAGAGGTATAGAAAGAAGCAAGGGAGGTGCAGAAAGAGGCAAGAGAGATGTAGAAAATGACAAGAGAACTGCAGAATGAGGCAAGTGGGATGCAAAAAATGGAAGAAGGGTGCAGAAACAAGCAAGAGAGGTGCAGAAAGAGGAAAGGGGTGCAGAAAGAGGCAAAAAGGTGCAGAAAGAAGCAAGTGAGGTGCAGAGAGGCAACAGAGGTGCAGAAAGATGCAGGAGAGGTGCAGAAACAAGCAAGAAAAGTACAACGAGAAGCAAGAGAATTGGTGAAAAAAGCAAGAGAAGGGTAGAAAGAAGCTAGATAAGTACAGAAAGAGGCAAATGAGATGCAGAAAGAGACAATAGAGGTGCAGAAAATGACAAGAGAACTGTAGAAAGACAAGAGAGGGATGCAAAAAAGGGAAGAATGGTGCAGAAAGAAACAAAATAAGTGCCGAAAGAAGGAACAGAGGTGCAGAAGAACCAAAAGAAGTGCCGAAAGAAGCAAGAGAGGTGCGGCAAGAGGGGTGTAGAAAGGGGCAAGAGAAGTGCAGAAAGAAGTAACATGCAGAAAGAGGGAAGAGGGGTGGAGAAAGAGGCAAGAGGGAATCAAAGAGAAGCAAGAGAGGAACAGAAAGAAACAAATGAAGTGCAGAAACAAGGAACAGATGTGCAAAAAGAGGCAAGAGGAATGCAGAAAGAAGTAAAAAAAAGTGCAGAAAGAAGCAACAGAGGCGCAAAACGAGGGAAGAGGGGTGGAGAAAGAGGCAAAAGAGGTGTAGAAAGAAGCAACAGAGATACAGAAAGGGGGAAGAGGGTACAGAAAGAGGCAAGAGGGGTGCAAAAAGAAGCAAGAGAGGTACAGAAAGAAATAAAAGAATTGAAGAATGGAACAGAGGTGTAAAAAGAGGCAAGAGAGGTGCAGAAAGAGGGAAGAGTGGTGCAGAAAGCTGCACAAGGGTTGCAGAAAGAAGGGACGGAGGTGGAGAAAGAAGCAACAGAGGTGCAGAAAGAGGGATGAGGGAGGGAGAAAGAGGCTAGAGAAATACAGAAAGAAGCAACAGAGATGCAAAAAAGGGGGAACAGGGGTGGAGAAAGTGGCAAGAGGGGTGCGGAAATAAATAAAAGAAGAGCAGAAAGGAGGAACAGGGGTGCAGAAAGGCAAGAGAGGTGCAGAAAGAGGCAAGAGAGGTGCAGAAAGAGGGAAGAGGGGTACAGAAAGAGGCAAGAGAAGTGCAGAATGAGGCAAGAGGGGTGCACAAAGAAGCAAGTGAGGTGGAGAAAGAGCTACAAGAGGTGCGGTAAGTAGACGAGATTTGCAGAAAGAGGCAAGAGAAGTGCAGAAAAAGAAAGAAAGGTGCAGAAAGAAGCAACATAAATACAGAAAGAGGCAAGAGAGGCACAGAAAGAAGCAAGAGTGGCTTGCATACCATTAGTACCAATTTAACACCCACATTTAGTAATAAGAAACAGGTGACCATTCTAGGTTTGCAAAGGACCTTCCACCACGCTGTAACACTTATTGCTACATATATGGTAACGTTTGAGCCGTTTGAGATCGAACCAAGGCTTTTTTTGTTAAAATCTACACATTAGGCAGCAGATGATGATTTATGTGGCTAATGCGGAAAATATACAATTGTATGAAAGTCGGTGCAGCCAAACAGTTGCATAATTCCAGTGGCCCTGTTCATACCTCTGACTAGGTCCAGAAGAGCTCCTCAGTGATTCCTTCTTTTTTTGTCTCATTGAGTTCATAGCTTAGCTTCTATGGAAACGCAGAAGGCTAAATCTGAGGTTACCACTCCACAACACAGACTACCATACCACATAATTACTCTCCATAACACATAATCCCACTCTACATAATTCCTATACACTAAATACCACATACTTCCTATCCACATAATTTCACTGCACAACATACCACATAATTCCAATACACACAACATACATCCACTCCACGCCAAAAAACATTAGTAAAAAACTTTTACATTTACAACGCCAATAGCTCTAACTCTTGCAAATGCTAGACATATTACATTACAAATGCTTCTTTAACTGGTAGTCACGTTTGCAGAAGTGGTCGAGAAAGGGGGCTGGGCCTCCAACCAGTGCTCAGGAATTCTGTTGCGTAGGACTTACAGGAAGTACCAGGAGGGCTTCTTGACCCCCAAAGTTCATCAGGAGTAAAGCGGACTTCATCCCTCAACCCGTAGTGTGCCAGAGGCACGTTTGCGGAGTGGTGGAAAAAGGGCAAATCCTCCTCGGCCCTCAGATATTGATATGTTTATTTTTTTAATTTCTCAGGAACCACTGAATGGATTTACACCATTTTAAAAAAGCACGCTTTCTGGACCAAGGCCTACCTTTTCGCCAAATTTGGTGTAATTCCATTCTGCAGTTTGGGCTGTAGCTTTGTCTAAAGTTCCTATGGAAATTAACACGGAGTGAACACGTTTTGAGACCCCCTTTTTTCTCAGCCCCCGCTTGAGGAATCACCCTGAAACTTTCAAGACTGGAGCTGACCTGAGTGAACCATTAGTTTTGAAAATTGGCTCCCACCACTTCAACTAGGGTGTAGTGGCAGCCATCTTGCGACTCGGGAGCCAGCCAGTTTCCCCCAAAAAATATTTTTTAAAACTGACGGGGCAGGGTAAGAATACCCGGACTCCTTAGGTCTGGTAGTGGGGTACCACAGGAGGAGCTACAAATCTGCGGTAAAATAAAAAATAAAAAATAAAAACACCAGGTAGTTGGTCCCAGAGGGATAATCAGCAGAATGATTGAGGGAGGGGGTGCGCATGGCCCCCCTCCTTAGGCCAAATTCAGCCAATGGGTCCCACCCCCGTGGCCCGGCCTTCTTTTTGACCCCAGGTACCACATCCTCTGGTGACAGGCCAAACACAGCCCCCCTCCCTGGGCCTATTTCAGCCCTCGGGACCCCATACCCCAAAGCCCAGCCACATTTTCAAAAGAGAGAGGGGAAGCGTGCCCTCCCTCCCAGAGACATTATTGGCCCTGGCGACCCAATCCTCTAGGGCCAGCTAATGATGTGTCCCAGGGTGCCCATCCCTGAGAGATAGAGGTTTCTCTGCCTGCACTGGTGCAGGAAGGGAAACCTGTGCTTGCTCTCCCTTGGCAGGAGCAATTTCAAAGCTCTGCCAAGTGAGAGCAAACAAGAAGTCTGCTCCAAGTCAGCAGGACATTTAAAAATGCTTCTGCCAGCTGGGAGCAGACTTCAGATCGGTTTCCCTGCCAGCAGTGATACGAACTGGTAAACAGATCTGAATATTGCTCCGCTACTAGGAAGCAGCATTGTTGCTGCTCCCTGCAGGCAGGAGCAATGCCGTCTTATGCTGGAAGAGGGGAGCTGCTAGGGCAACGGGGCCTGCATGCTGGGGTAGGCTGCATACAAGGGGTTTGCTGCAAGGCGTGGCCACAAGCCAGAACCTGCGGCCAACCCACCGCAGGACGTGGCCAAAGGCTGTGCATGGTGGCGGTTGGATAAATTTATGGCAATTAAATATTACTTTACATTTTTTTAAAAACTAGAAATTCACAGAATACAATCAAAGGTTACAAGGATGGTATAGATAGGAAATAGCATTAAGCAATCGAAGAAATTCACACAAAAAAACAAAGGTTTCAGGAACGTTATAGTTAGGAAATAGAATTCAAAAAACCTTTGTGCCCTAAGGTTACTATAATCTGTGTCCTCGCGATGCACTGCTAATTGCTCCACATATTACAACACTCATAACATTTTCTATGTCATCATTGAAAATAAAACTGCAACATTTACTGTAAAATTATTGATGAGAAACCTGTGCATGACGGTAAGGGAATGAGTTATAGTTACTTGAGATAACTCTAACTATGACTGCTGAATTGCTTTGGTTTTGTGGGTGTAAAATCTGAACTTAACTATAATGTCCCTGTCATCTTTGTTTTTTTCGTGAGAAAGAAATATATAAATATATATATATATATATATATATATATATATATATATATATATATATATATATATATATATATATATATATATTATATATATATATATATATATATATATATATATATATTAGGTAAAGGAATACGATACTCGTAGGATTTTAAGAGTTCTTTATTCCGCCGCCGCCAAACGCGTTTCGACTGCCAAGCAGTCTTGCTCACTGGACAAGAGGAAAAAGCTTTTTCCTCTTGTCCAGTGAGCAAGACTGCTTGGCAGTCGAAACGCGTTTGGCGGCGGCGGAATAAAGAACTCTTAAAATCCTACGAGTATCGTATTCCTTTACCTAATTAATAGGACTTAGCCCAAGAAGTCCTTCTACAACGATACAACTTTCGGTTTGGAGTGGGCAGGAGATGCTTGAGCAACACCTTTGATATATATATATATATATACATATATATATATATTTTTTATACCAAAGGACCAACGCTTCGGAGAGCACACGGTTCCGAGCACTTTAGCTGCACATTGGTCTGCCTTAGTTCCGGCGAAAATCACTTCTGCCTAACGCGTTTCAGAGCCCTTGCGCTCCTTCACAGGCTTTGACGGACCACAGAAATAAAGGAGGCACTTACTGACGTATCCTTTTATTGCGTCAACAGTTCATTAGCATATTGTTGCATGCTGGTATTTTGAGTCTTTATCAATTTCCTTTAGTAGGCTTCGGTGCCCCCTTCACCAATTATTCACCTTAGTAGGTTCCGTGCATGTTCCGTTTAATTTTTAAATATTGTACATCGTCCTCCAGTGGGCTGCCAGAACGTCGGTACACCAGCAAGGGTGCTGCTCGCAACTCCCAATTGGAAACTCGGCATAGTTCCATTGTCTCCATGGCCCCTGATTCATGGTGGTGCCTCTCCGCGACATGGACTGCCGCCAAACATTTTTTATACCAAAGGACCAACGCTTCGGAGAGCACACGGTTCCGAGCACTTTAGCTGCACATTGGTCTGCCTTAGTTCCGGCGAAAATCGCTTCTGCCTAACGCGTTTCAGAGCCCTTGCGCTCCTTGTTCACAGGCTTTGACGGACATCACAGAAATAAAGGAGGCACTTACTGACGTATCCTTTTATTGCGTCAACAGTTCATTAGCATATTGTTGCATGCTGGTATTTTGAGTCTTTATCAATTTCCTTTAGTAGGCTTCGGTGCCCCCTTCACCAATTATTCACCTTAGTAGGTATATATATATATTCACGAAGCTTGCTACTCAAAAGGCAAAGACATGCCAAATCCAAAGCAACAAAGAGTCGACCCAAAAAGTGCTGGTGCAAGGTGGTTTAATGAAATAAAGCCAGCGCTGCCGCCATGACGCGTTTCGCCTTCGAGAAGGCTTGATCACATGACAAACTGCTTGACAGTGAGCAGAACATTTAAAGTGACAGTGCATGTAATTGAGTCATGAAAATGGTAAAAATACTATACAATGGAAACGCTGTAATTGTGCAATCAATAAAGAATGTCGTGATAAAACAAACTGGATATACTCAACAGTGTTTTCACAGTTAATAAAACCAAATGTACAGTTGATAAAGACAAGAGCATATTTACAAAACACAAAACTGGTAGAAAAATGCATACATGACAAATAATTTCATCTATGTACAAGAGCATCGGCCCATATGCTTGTATATAATCTAAATATCCAGTTTGTGCTGAAAACCAAATAATATGCTCTTATTCAATACAGCGTTAATCCAAAATCATGAGACAATATTTACAAGAAACTTGAATAAAGCCCAAGTGGGCATGTCACAATGTCTGCTGAGAACATGGAAAGTGCAAATAGTGATGGTGCAAAAATAGCAATAAAGTGCAAATGTTATAACAGATGATTCCCAGATGTTATCATATAAAATTCCTTAAGAGTTCTTAGTTTCATAGTTAAAAAATATTTCATTTTATGTACAAAAAGAGTAGCCACATGGGGAACAAAATTATTTTCTATATAACCGGACAGGTCTTATGGGCATACTGAATAATCCTAAATACAAGTGTAAAGATCTTCCCTATCATTTAGACCATTAGGATTCTTCGTGTTAAGCTCCAAAATGTATCTTGTCTCCAGAAGACGGAGTTTGGCCTCACGGTCACCTCCTCTTCTCGAGACCTCGACACAATCAATCAAAAAAAATTGGAGCTTATCAGGTATGCCTAGATGTTTATCTTGAAAGTGCCTGGCAACCGGATAATTCTGATCGTGCCCTGATATTGCACGTATGTGTTAGAGTATCCGTTTGTGGGGGGGGCAGCTTGGTACTGCCCACATACTGCAGTCCACACGGACACTCCAACAAATAAATGGCATAATCAGTCTTGCAGGTGAGCCACTTGGAAATAGCAATAGGATGTTCATGGAATGGGCTATTAAAGTGAGTCCTGTTGCTGCCAAATCGACAGGCTTTACATTGTGGACACGCCTTAAAACCCTTCTATAGTGCTAACCAAGTGCTGGAGGCATTGGGCTCCAAGGTGTTGCTAACTAAAGCCTTTGACATAGAGGGGGATCTCCGGAATGTAAGTTCTGGTTTTGTGTTGACTAAATGGCCAATCACTGGATCACTTTGAACCAGATTCCAGTTCTTATGTATGATTTTTTGAAGGGCCCTATGTTGACGATTATATGTCAAAATAATGCGTGGGGAACTGGTCTTAGTATCCCCTATCAAAGGAACCTCCGAGTGGATGTTTCTTGCTTTAGGAATCAGAGCCTCCTGTCTGCTGACTGAATTAGAACGCTTGATTGCTTTACTGAGATTCTCATTAGAGTAGCCCCTGGCCAGGAAACGTAACCTACATGCCTCTTGTGCAGCCGCACATTCGGCATCGGTACTACAGATTCTTTTTATTCGCAGCATTTCCCCGAAAGGAATACTCCGAATCAAATGTGCCGGATGTTGGCTGTTAGAGTGTAAAATGGTGTTTCCTGCGCTGGGCTTTCTGTAAAGCCTTGTACTCAGACTATTGCCCTCAACAAATACCTCAACATCCAAAAAACAGATAGATTTAGAACTCATATTTGAAGTAAAATTCAAATTAACGGTGTTTATGTTAATCAAATCAATAAAAGCCTTAGCACTGTCAATACTGCCCCTCCAAATAAGAAAAACATCATCAATGTAACGCAAATACAAAACAATGTTGTTAGAAATAAGGTTGTGGTGTTGGCCAACTAGGACCTGCTCCTCCCATAGCCCAACGTGTAAACACGCGTAGCTAGGCGAGAAGCAGGCCCCCATCGCCACACCTCTAACCTGGTGGTAATAAAGAAATTTTGGTCGAGGCACATTTTGGTCATGTCCAACAGCATTTTATTATGTGCCATCGAATGGGGGGAGCCTTTGTTCAAATAGTAGCTCAAAGCCTTGAGTCCGTCGCAATGTTTTATCGAGGTATAAAGGGATGAGACATCCAAAGTCATTAAAAGCATATCTTCTTCCCAAACAAAATGTTCAATCTTGCCCAGGAAGTCAAAGGAATCCTTGACATAGGAATTAAGAGTCTTAACATGGCTTTGCAAAAAGAAGTCTATATATTTGGAGACATGTTCCAAAGAGCTGTCAATAGCCGAAATGATGGGGCGGCCTGGTGGTACATCAATGTCCTTGTGAATTTTTGGGATCAGATAAAATGAGGGAATAACCGGATGATCCTTTCTTAAGTACCTGAACTCCTCATGTGTGAGCAGTCCAGCACTTCTCCATGCTTGTAATTTTTGGTGTTGTTCAACCCACGTATTTTTGACAACCTGGATGTTACTTCTACCGTAACAGGAGATATCATTGAGTTGTGATTCAGCCTGTTGAAGGTACATGTTTTTGGGCCAAAGGACAATATTCCCGCCCTTGTCGGCCTGTTTCACGATAATATTATGATCTTTCTGAAGTTTTCCAATTAGCTGTTTATAACATCGATTTTGTTTTGATATATGAAACTTCTTTTTGTTTATCGTGGTGTATAGTTGTTTCAGGTTTCGAACCACACTCTCCTGGAATGTATCCAAGTTGTCATGGACCATAATTGGTTGAAAGGTGGATTTGGCTTTGAAGGGAGTAATCTGTTGCCCTATTGGATCTAATGGCGATTCCCCCATGTTATCAGTGGTTGACTCATTTTGTAGATCCCAAATCATGTTAAAGGTGGCCTGGCTCTGACTGCTGATCATAGTGGAACTTGATGCCGTCTCAGGCGGATTGTTCTTTTTTGGATGTTGTTCAAAGAACTTCTTGAGTTTTAATTTCCGTGTAAATCTATATATGTCCATGCGGGTGTCAGCATAGTTCATATTGCACGGCGGACAATATGATAATCCTAGATTGAGCACGGCAGTTTCCGCAGGAGTAAGTTTCAAATTAGAGAGGTTGACTACTGATTTTGCTGTGTTTTCTTTGCTTTCCTTTGATGACGTTTCCAATTACCTTGTTTGTTCAAATTGCTGGCGCTTGAGGTTCCGGGCGCGGCATTTCCTGCGTTGCCAGCATTTGTAATTTGCCCGCTGTTTTTTGGTGCGCGAGTTTTGTGTGATCTCAAGGTCTCGCGTCGGTCCTGGCATAAGCAGTCTACTTCCTGTGCCAGGGAAAGTTTGGTAAACCCCAAGTTGGCCTCACGACTTGACTCTAATTCTGCATCACTTTCTACAGCAGAACTTAGGCTGGAGAAGGAAGTAGCTGGTAATAACGCATCTTCTCTTGTCTGTTGGGTCATCATATTTGAACGTGCTTTCGCCTTTACAGCTTCATACCTTTTGGCGAAAGTAAAAACTTGTCCATTTAAATAGTCAATTCTATCCCTCTCAAATTTGTAAGCTTTTCTTTTTTTTATAATTTCTTATTCCTTGGTTAGACGAGTCATCATGTCGGCTCTCATTTTGGTAATTGAATCGGTGACTTCTGTTTTGGATATTTCATCCTCCAAGGCATCGATCTCAGCTTGTAATTTAATGCGATCACTATCAGCGTACTTCACCAATATACGCAAATATAAACTAGAGCAATTGAGGTTCGCTTCCACCATTCCGCTAGCATAGCCGGATCCGGGTTTTCGTAACTCGGAGCGATAGTACTTCTCAACCCCCTGGGCACACGTCCCTCCTCCAAGTAACGGGATAAAGATCGATGTTCCCACCACTTTGACTGTTCAGCGCGCATTGCGCGTTCTAATTTCTTGAATAAGTCTTTGATGGTCGTTATTCCCGCTTCCTGTATGGAGGGTGTGGTACTCAAGGATCCCCCAGCCGGGGAATCCAAAAACATGGAATCTGCTGCCTGGGCTCGATTGCGCAGTCTGTCAGCGGCCATAGTAAGCGCTAAAAAGTTGTGGCTGGTATTTAAAATGCACTGAAAACGACAAACTGGTAAATTGGAATGAATGTCCTACCAGTTGTCGTGCACACTCCCCTCTGCCGTTTCCAAAGCGCTCTCCGGGGTTCAAACTCAGAGACCGGCTACGTGATGCCGAAGACAAAGGGCTCTGGTCGCCGTCCCACTGGAACACATTCACGGTAAAGCAGGGGCGTTGCGGCTTTCTCCTCGCCGGAGATAGTAAACAATCCCGGACAGATCCTGAACAACAACTTCCTGCCGCGTTGCCCAAAACGGGAAGGGGTCCTACTCGTACCTGGAAAGCGTAGGTACCGGGTATTCACGAAGCTTGCTACTCAAAAGGCAAAGACCTGCCAAATCCAAAGCAACAAAGAGTCGACCCAAAAAGTGCTGGTGCAAGGTGGTTTAATGAAATAAAGCCAGCGCTGCTGCCATGACGCGTTTCGCCTTCGAGAAGGCTTGATCACATGACAAACTGCTTGACAGTGAGCAGAACATTTAAAGTGACAGTGCATGTAATTGAGTCATGAAAATGGTAAAAATACTATACAATGGAAACGCTGTAATTGTGCAATCAATAAAGAATGCCGTGATAAAACAAACTGGATATACTCAACAGTGTTTTCACAGTTAATAAAACCAAATGTACAGTTGATAAAGACAAGAGCATATTTACAAAACACAAAACTGGTAGAAAAATGCATACATGACAAATAATTTCATCTATGTACAAGAGCATCGGCCCATATGCTTGTATATAATCTAAATATCCAGTTTGTGCTGAAAACCAAATAATATGCTCTTATTCAATACAGCGTTAATCCAAAATCATGAGACAATATTTACAAGAAACTTGAATATATATATATGAACAAACAATCCTGCTCCCAAAGAAGAAGGCACGTACTCGAGAGCTGCAGGAACATGGCACCTTTACTATTCTGTATCCCCTTCTGTGTGCATATAAACATTCATTAATAAACAGCATTCATGTCACCTGCAAAGGTGGTTATATTGAAAGTATGTTAATTGGGCCGCCAATCACTCAAACATAAGTGCCAGAATATAACACTAACATCATAAAGTAAAATACATGCTGCAAATTACCACCGCATTTTTGTAGCAAAGTTCTCCCTAGATAGTGGCCCATAGCTGAGTCAAAGTTCTTAGTCCATCTCCTCAGGGCCCAAATCAGAATAAAAACAAACACAAAACTCATGTATTAAAAAAAGCCATTGAAGGGAGAGTTTCAAACTCGTGCTCGGTGATCAGCATTAAATGTCAATTACATCAAGCACAAGCCCAGGACCGAAGGAGACCAATAAACAAAAACTGAATATGCCACACAGCTCTCACCGCTTCTGCATTTGCGTCCACGGTGCCCAATCACTAGAGGGCACCAGTCTATCAGGTAAGGCATTTCTAGCTGGGGAAACGCACACCCCGTGCTGGCAGTCGCAGAAACCGCCCCGCTACGGGATCCTGGTCTCCCCACTGCTGTCATCCTAAGTCCTCTTCCTGGCATCCACTCTGGGGGCTCCACCTTTAGCATTACCATACTCCTCCAAACAGACGCGGTCAGAAGGAAGAGCCACAACCGACTGGTGTTACGCGAACAGCGCTTGAACCACCAGCGCTGAATTCAATGAACAAACAATCCTGCTCCCAAAGAAGAAGGCACGTACTCGAGAGCTGCAGGAACATGGCACCTTTATTATTCTGGGTCTCCCTTGACCCCGGGCTTACGGAGACGCGTTTCGGCTTCGCAGAAGCCTTTGTCAATCAAATTGGCAACCAAACATTGTGGAAATTTATAGCCCACCTCCTGCAGGTATGCAATAGACATAAACAAAATCCTGACGTTTATATATATATATATATATATAAAATGTCAATTCCATGAATGCGCGTCCAAGCGCACAAAAAGACACAGACCTCAATGGATGCTTGATAATTTTATTGCTGTTGCTTGGTCACCGTAACATGTTTCAGCCGCAGCTTTGATCACACAACCGTAAAGAGTGGCGCCTTTTTAGGAGGCTATATACACGTGGTGAGAATAAAACTAAAGAAAATACTTTTTCTTCCTTTTTTTTTGTACAAAATATTCTTGGTGTGTATATCGTTCATTATTTATCCCCTTTGTTGTTTGTACCCTTGATATGAAATATCAATATATATATATATAACTTACTGGCGGTCGCCAGTAGGTAGTTATAGTTAGGACGAAGTTTCCATAGGAAAAGCATTTTTTGATTTGTTTATAACTTTGAAATCGTTTGACAAAACTTTACGAAATTTTCCAAATAAAATTCTTTTGTCAGATCAGCTCCTATCTTGGAAGTTTGGGGGTGATTTATCAAGGGGGCTGAGAAAAAAGGGAGGGTCCCAAAACGTGTTTTTACAGGAAACTTTAGACGAGGCTACAGGTTAAACTGCTGAATGGAATTATACCAAATTTGGCAGAGAGAAAGGTCTTGGTCCAGAAAGCACGCTTTTCTTTAAATGGTGTAAATCTGTTCAGTAGTTTTTGAGAAATATAAAAATTTACAGATATCTATATTTGAGAATTCTGACATCTGATTGACTGAGGCATTACGAGCATCAGCTTGTGGCTCATTGGCTGTGAACGGTTGAAACTAGGAATTGTTGGCAGCCATTTTGTGACTCAGTTGAAAGGAGTAGGGGAAAAAAGAGGAAAATGGTATAAGAGGGCATGGTAGGAACACTGTGGACTCAGTTTAAGCAGTCTGTACAGTGCAGAGGCAGGGAGTTTGAATGTTGCAAAGGGCGTGGAAATACCGTCCGCAGAACAACGGTGAGCGGTATTGCTGCAAGGTTGCGTTGTCTCTGGAAATCCCATCAGAAAAACAATGCGCTGTATTGTGGAAAGCAGTGTGTGGGGTGCACACACAGGTAGTGTGAATGTTGCATAGGCTGTGGAAATCACGTCCGCAAAACAACGATGCTTGTTATTGCGGCACTGTTCAGTAGGCTAGTGGAAATCATATCGGGAAAATAACAATGCGCCGTATTGCGGACTTCCTTTAATATAATGCGAAGTAATGTTTACTTATATTCCAGTGTTCACTTTTATCACAGATAGTGTCACTTAGTTAGAGGAAATGTAATATTATGTGGGAGGGCGTGTTCTGTCCTTGTGCACGGAACAAAATTAACGTTTAATTGGCTGAGGTGTTCCAACAACGAGCTTAATGTTCATTGGCTGTGAATCATTGAAAGTGGAAGTGTTGCTAGCCATTCCCTCCCCCTCTGCAGAGAAGGAAGGGCATCTGATTGGCTCACATGTTCCAAGCAGGACCTTCCAGAGCTTAATGTTAATTGACTCCGACCCATTGAAAGTAGAAGTGTTGCCAGCCATTCCCTTACCCTCTGTGGAGTAGCAAGGACATCTGATTGGCTGATGTGTTCCAAGCAGGACCTTCCCAAGCTTAATGTTCATTGCATTGTAAACCATTGCAAGTAGAAGTGTTGTCAGCTATTCCCTCCCCCACACGGAGTATCAGGGACATCTGATTGGGTAACGTGTTCCAAGCAGGACCTTCCCAAGCTTAATGTTCATTGGCTGTGAAGCATTAAAAGTAGAAGTGTTGGCAGCCATTCCCTCCCCTCTGCGGAACACCATAGACATTTTTATTTGCTAAAGGGTTCCGGGTACAAGTTTGCTCCTTATTGGCTGGGAACGGTACACTGTTGTCAGCCATTTTGTGACACACTTCAAAGGAGTACGGGGAAAAATATTAGTAGAGGGGAGGGGAGGAAAACTATTAATTCTGTACAGTGGTCACAAGGTGGTGGACAGGGACTGTGAAGGTAAACAATGTTTTTATATATGTTAAGGGCCATTCATATAATTTGCTTGGGGCCTACAAATCACGGCGGGAAAATAACAAAGTGCGTTGCAGGAGCACTATTTTCTTAAAATGCGGTGTTTACTTTTCTGACGGGGAGGTGTGGTTGCACTGCAAAAATTTCAGTCTAGGTTTGAAACTGTTTTTATTAAGCAAGCACAAATATACTTTCTTAGGAAAGTGAAGCTGTATATATAAGAGGGGTGACAAATAAAAATGCAATTCATAAAATATCCCTTAAGTGTGGCTACACCCGGCCTTTCTTTTGCCGCCTATAGTTTGAAAAAGTGTTGCCCCATATTCTTGTTAATATAAAAGGACCTCAGTTACTTTTGGATAAAGTAGAAAAGAAGTGCTACAAGAAACACTCCCACACTACATCGTCTCAGGTCACAACAACAATAAGAAGTAAAAAACAGTTAAACACAAATGACGTCATATTACATAGGAATGTACGCTTCATCAAAATATAAAATGAAGCACTATGTAAAAAAAATTTTTTAGCAACTACTATTTTATAAAACATTAGCAGGATTACAAACTGTGAGGTAGTAACTTAGTGATATCAAAGGGCAGGTCGGTCTGGACTGTTCCCATGAGGCACAGGGTCAAGACTGATTTGCATATGGCCATGTTTGAATTGGGGTGGCTTGGTGAGCAAAATAACGATGGATTAAACCCAGATCTGTGACTGGGGGTGAATGTTTTGCCATTGTGCAACATTCTGTCCATCATCTTGTGTGTATTGCTGTTCACCCTATGTGGGAAGGGTATGCCCAGACGTGGGTCCCATGCTCACTAAGCCACTGGAGTCAAGCTATCCTGGCTGAAGACGGCTGATAGCCAGAAACCGGTCCTAGGATGCTTGATTTCGGTCCAGGGAAGACATTGCTTGGCAGTTCGGGCTGGACTGTTCCCATGAGGCACAGGGTCAAGACTGATTTTCATATGGCCATGTCTGAACTGGGGTGGCTTGGTGAGCAAAATTACGATGGATTAAACCCAGATCTGTGACTGTGGTGAATGTTTTGCATTGTGCAACATTCCGTCCATCATCTTGTGTGTTTTGCTGTTTACCCTATGTGGGAAGGGTATGCCCAGACGTGGGCCCCGTGCTCACTAAGCCACTGGAGTCAAGCTATCCTGGCTGAAGACGGCTGATAGCCAGAAACCGGTCCTAGGATGCTTGATTCTGGTCCAGGGAAGACATGGCTTGGCAGTTCGGGCTGGACTGTTCCCATGAGGCACAGGGTCAAGACTGATTTGCATATGGACATGTCTGAACTGGGGTGGCTTGGTGAGGAAAATAACGATGGATTAAACCCAGATCTGTGACTGGGGTGAATGTTCTGCCATTGTGCAACATTCCGTCCATCATCTTGTGTGTTTTGCAGGTAGTAAGATATCAATGGAAATAAGTGTAATATATGTTGTTAATTTCTTGCACAGATAGGTCTCTAACCACTTTGAACTACTAGAGTTACAGTATTAAAATATACAGGGTGAGTTTATAGTATTCCACAGGAGAACAAATAAAATGTTACAATTTCTATTCTGCAGAGCTTGGGAAAGTTATTTCGTAGTGCTTAGAGGTCGCTCACTGCTCCTCTAGGAGAACACATACTCCTTTAAGAACATATAGGATAGTAGTATAATATACACTACTATTGATATATATTCTATAGGGAGAAGGAGAATAGGAACCACAACAGAGAAAAAGAGAAATACCAAAATATCATTCAGAAATGTAGGGTTTATCAAAGGCATTCAGTATGAAAGTGTCTTTGCAAACAATCTTTTTTAAAGTGCAATGCCGAAAAATATTCTCACTGTAAAAATATCTGATCAAGTAAGTTATAAAGGTCAGTAAGCTGTATTTCAGATGGTTTACTCCTGGCACCATCTAAACTCCAACTCTTGTTGTCTGAAAAAAATAACGCTGTACTACAATACACAGAGTGTTACTGATGCCAGACAATAGGAAAATGAAAATAAAGATATGTACTCAAAACAAGATGAATAACGAAATATTTTCTAGCGCTGAATATGTTCAAAGCTTCTTTTCTCTGGGACTTCGAAATCTTTAGTCTTCAGGTCGACAGGTCATGAACTCCACTGAGGTCAGTATGAATGTGAATTTATAATATGCATACTCACACTATATGATCCCAGGGGGAAACAGAGTAAGAATCAGAAGCTGCTGACGTTACATATAAATCTTTCGTCTTCGCGCCCACTGGTCACCAACACCTCTGAGGTCAAGTATAGTGTCAATATTATAATATACAAAATCACACTATATGAGCTCAAAGGAGCGAGAAAAGGAACAGTGTTTTCTCTATTCTGTCTGTTTCTGAATACAAGCTGCTGACGTTACATATAAATGCCAAAAACAATCAATAACACTTTTTTCTAAATACAAATCTTTAAATAATCTCAAATAACTACGTATTATAAATATCTGCTATGCCATAATCAAACAACTTACAACTCCGTAATATGTTTTGTTGTCGCAAAAGAAGAATCCGACGCTCGAAAATGGAACCTGCACCACGGAATGGACACGCGTAAATAACTCGCAAAAACAAAACTAACTGATCAACGGGTGTGGTTTATATACTTTTTGGTTATTGAGTAATCTATGGAAGGAACGTGCGGCTTCACTTGAAAAGAGGGAGACTAAATATGCAGTGCAGTTCAGTGGTAATGGAATGCAATTGATGAGGAACCGGGGTCGCAAATGTTAGGACTTCAGATAAGACATGCCTGAAAGCAGGGACATTGGCTGAAAGCAGGGACACTGGCAAACAAGTATGAACTAGCCCTTAAAGTTCTGGCTGTGATGTAGGAAGTCAAGCAGTGCAAGAGGGAATAAAAAGGGCTCTGTATGTAGGGCATTGAAATTCAAAATGGACCTCCCATTGGCTACGAATCAGTGCAGGGAGCGTCAAACACATAGGGCAAGATTTTGAGGTATGTGAATGGTATACTCGGTCACAAATGTGACGGATATCCTGGCTGCCAAATTACAAGTTCAATAGAATATAATGGAATTGTAATTTGGCAGATGGGACATCCATCACATTTGTAATGGATATCCCATCTGCCAAACTCGTTATCAGGCCCATAGTTGTGTTCGTACATATTGCAAACCAGCCTTACTGCCATGATTTGAAGATGTAGTTTGGTAGGGCTGGACAGACTGCATTAAAGTATTCGAGGTGGGAGAGAACACGTGACCCAAATACCAATGCGTGTTTGAATGAAGGGTTGGAAGGTAGGATTAAATTCAACAGCTTAAACTGCAGAAGATAGCACCTAGATTTGTGGACCAAGAAATAGGTAAACGTCAAAGAGAACCCCGACCTATTGTTGGGCGGAGACCAAGTTGTGCAGGCCACAAATTAGATGTCTAGTGAGAGGTGTTTCCCCGATCAGAAGCAGCTCAACCTTTCCGATGCATGACGTAATCACGCATGCTTTTACAACGCATGCCTTTAGAACGCAGGAGCTACAACAAACACGTTGTTACCACGCGTTCCATTACAACGCAAGTAGTTACAACGACTTGCCTTACGGAAGTCTGGACTTTGGAATAGTATATTTTACTATTCCAACTCCAGTCTGTGCAACAGTAGGGAAGGTGTTGGATTTAAAATTCAACAGCGGGTTCCCTAAAGTAGGTGGTTGTAATGACATGCGCTGTAATGGAATGCGTGGTACCGACGCGTTCGTTGTAGTGCCCGCGTTGTAATTTCACCACGCAGCTCTGTCTGCATAGTAAAGGCTGTTTCCTCAACATTTCCAATGTGCCATGCCGCCTCCATCTATATGGCTTTGAGGGCAAACAAGATGCCGGAGAACTTTAAAAATGACATACAGGAAACACACTATATATCATATCAGTTTAAGTAGAATAGAGGAATTCAAATACATTTGCATCAGTGAAATATTTTATAGTGCACTTTCTTTTGAATGAGGAATATGCCACTATTTTATGGCTCTTAGGGTTCTGCATAAGTTCCACCTACTTCTGTTCTTAAATGATGTCACTTGTTGGAATTTACAACCCTTCCTTTCACAAACAGGTGTAACATACAGCTGCATTATGGAACAGTCATGGACATAATTCTCTAAAAAAGAGAACTACCATTATTGTCATAGCCCTAGATATGCACATTTAATGATTATGTATAAAATACGTTTAGAGGTATCACCTACCAGACAGTGCAAGTTGCCTGATTCACGAAAAGACCTATTTTTAGCGTACAGTGGTATTAGAGCCTGCCCACTGCTTTCCATTGTTTGGCTTTATAGTCACTGTGATTTGCTTGATTTATATTTTTTAGCTTGTTTGGGCTTTCCTTCTATTTCTTGCTTTTATCACTGCACTGCAGCATAGCTTTATTACTTGTGTCCTTCTACTGCTTAATTTTCAGACACACCTTTTTGGATTTTTTGATAACCACTACGTGAGAGTGCATGTATTTTCAAGCTGTCTCCATTATGTTCTTTTCTCTCCTGATCCATCTCACTCAGTGTTGCTCTCGCTTGCCTTTGTGCTTCTCCCATGCCCCCTCTGTGTTACGCTTGCCCTTATGTGCTTCTCACCCATTTCTTTCTTGCTCATATACCTCTGCCTCGAGTGCTCTCCCCCTCACACCAGCCCACTTTCCGTTAATGCCCGTTGGAACCAGCCCGAGACATGTTTTTTTTAGATCTCTGTTTATTTATTTTTTATGTAGAGCATCAGACACCAAATTATTGCTCACCCATCCGCCTTAAAAGAGTTTTTGTGGTCCTCTTTATTCATTTATTTACAGATCTACCTAGTGAATAACAATAAAGGCACCCACACTATTTTTGTAACCGTGCAAGAATAACAGAGCTTGCTCTTGCGTAAAAATTGACACAGACTCAAGGATGAGTCATTGCACTTTTTAGCTTTTTGCCATGCTGTACATGTATGTGATGCTGTACACCATGGCTAAAAGACATTGGCAAAACCAATAGGTTCTAAAGGCGAGACCTATTGAGTTACCATTGCATGTGTATTTTAAGAAATTTTACACATTTTGAAATTAGCTATTTAAATCCTTTCATTTAAAAATATTCTCCCTAATGTCATTCCTTCCTTAAAGCCGCTAGAAGACTGAGCAAACTGGTACCCCTTCTCACTTTTTCTCCTGCCAGTTATTCCTGGACCTTCCTCGAGTAAGTTAAAAGTGGAGATAAGTGTGTAAAATAACATTTACAATTTCTAAATATCCAAAAGTTACACCTCATTGAGTATTCACCTCATTTGTATGAGATTTAAGAAACTACTCGCTTGACAGTCCTCTCAGGATGCCCACAAGTAACACATTTGAGAAAACGTAAGAGTGAATAACGTATGTACACATAAGTTAAGAGTGAATAACGTATGTACACATAAATTGTCAGACAAAATGTTCAGTTTTCTGTCTGACACCCGTCTTTGCACTTGTGTAAATACAGAATGACTTACACAGTCATCAGTTACAGCTCTTTAAAGGTATAAGTCAGTCATAAGTGGGATAATTTTCTTTATAATGTATGCCCCTAGTGCTGTAGTTGAATTTGATTACAAAAGGCAATAATACAACACGGCCCTTCTCTGAGGGAACACAATCCTTGGTTGATTTAAACACAACATATAGTGCTTCACTTCATCATCTCATGAAAATATAACTGTGTAGACCAGAGCTACAAATAAACATGTAATAACCTTACAAGATAGTATGGAGATCACCAATAAGAAAAACAAAAGTGGACTGATGGTTTATTGGGTAATGCAGTTCATTTTAAGAAATGGGGCTATTGTAAAAGGAAGAGAATATTCTAACTCGTAACATGACACAAAGCTTTGACATTCTCTTCTTTGTAAAGCCTTTTATATAGCAAAACCAAAGGGGATGATGGACGGAGTGTTGAACATGGAAAGCACTCACCCCCAGTCAACTGATCTGGGTTTAATCCATCATCATTCTTTAGCTCACTCCGCCACCCCAGTTCAGACATGGCCATATGCAAATCAGTCTGACCTCGTGCCTCATGGGAACAGTCCAGCCTGAACTGCCAAGCCATGTCTTCCCTGTACCGGGAATAACAATGGATTTAGTCCCAGATCTCTCTACTGGGGTGAATGTATGATATTGTTCTTCCTTTTGTCCATCAACCGTTGTTTTTGCATTTGTCAACCCGAGTGGCACGGGTATGCCCAGACGTGGTCCCGTGCTCTCCATGCCACTGGAATCAAGCTATCCTGGCTGAAGAGGGGTGAAACCCCGAAACCGGTCCTAGGATGCTTGTTTCCAGTCCAGGGAGGACCTGGCTTGGCAGTTCAGGCTGGATTGTTCCCATGAGGCACAGGGTCAAGACTGATTTGCATAGGGCTAGGTTCAAACTGGAATGGCATAGTGAACAAAAAAACGATGGATTTAGGCCCAGATCTCTGTACGGGGGTGAATGTATGACATTGGTCTGCATTCTGTCCATCAACTGTTGTTTTTTGCAATTGTCACCCCAAGGGGTACGAGTATGCCCAGACATGGGTCCCGTGCTCTCTATGCCACTGGAATCAAGCTATCCTGGCTGAAGAGGGGTGAAACCCCGAAACCGGTCTTAGGATGCCTGTTTCCAGTCCAGGGAGGACCTGGCTTGGCAGTTCAGGCTGGACTGTTCCCATGAGGCACAGGGTCAAGACTGATTTGCATAGGGCTAGGTTCAAACTGGAATGGCATGGTGAGCAAAAAACAATGGATTTAGGCCCAGATCTCTGTACTGGGGTGAATGTATGACATTGTTCTGCATTCTGTCCATCAACCGTTGTTTTTGCGTTCGTCACCCCGAGTGGTACGGGTATGCCCAGACGTAGGACTCGTACTCTCCATGCCAGTGTAAACAAGCTATCCTGGCTGAAGAGGGGTGAAACCCACAAACCAGTCCTAGGATGCTTGTTTCCAGTCCAGGGAGGACCTGGCTTGGCAGTTCGGGCTGGACTGTTCCCATGAGGTACAGGGTCAAGACTGATTTGCATATGGCTGGGTTCAAACTGGAATGGCATGGTGAGCAAAAAAACTATGGATTTAGGCCCAGATCTCTGTACTGGTGTGAATTTATGACATTGTTCTGAATTCTGTCCATCAGCTGTTATTTTTGCATTCATCACCCCAAGTAATACGGGTATGCCCAGATGTGGGTCCTGTGCTCTCCATGCCACTGGAATCAAGCTATCCTGGCTGAAGAGGGGTGAAACCCCGAAATCCATCCTAGGATACTTGTTTCCAGTCCAGGGAGGACCTGGCTTGGCAGTTCGGGCTGTTCCCATGAGGCACAGGGTCAAGACTGATTTGCATATGGCTGGGTCCGAACTGAAATAGCATAGTGAGCAAAAAAATGATGGATTTAGGCCCAGATCTCTACTGGGGTGAATGTATGACATTGTTCTGCATTTTGTCCATCAACTGTTGTTTTTGCATTTGACACCCCAACCCCGAAACCGGTCCTAGGATGCTTGTTTCCAGTCCAGGGAGGACCTGGCTTGGCAGTTCGGGCTGAAGCGTTCCCATGTGGAACAGGGTCAAGACAGATTTGCATATGGCTGGGTTCAAACTGGAATGCCATGGTCAGCAAAAAAAACAATGGATTTAGGCCCAGATCTCTGTACTGGGGTGAATGTATGACATTGGTCTGCTTTCTGTCCATCAACTGTTGTTTTTGCAAGCCTTTTATATAGTCTGATATCTTGATATCCTCCAACTAGAGGATGTTGGAAAACTGTGATTAAAAAATCCTTGAAAGCATTTTTCAATGCTAACATATCACATTCTCTAACTATATTCACAATCATACCCACTACCACCACGTCAGAGTTCCTCTTTACCCCCCTTCTCAGCTGTGGGCAGGATCTCATAGGCCACCCTGGTAGTACAGGGGGTCAAAAGGTGCCACTTGTGGACCCAGCTCAGAATACAAACCAAGGACTGGCCTTGTTCTGAGTGGTACAAATAGTGCTGCCACCGGACCTGTAATAGGAAAAGGAGTTAAGAGTGCCGGGAGATGCAAGGCGTGGGACTTATTTCCATGTGACACGCCTCCCGTCAAATACTGACTGTGACGGTGGTGTGTGTGTCAGCTTGCAGTCTACAAAGTTGTAAAGTACCACTTGGTGGAAAAACGGTTTCTGTCAAGATGTGTGCCTGCAACTCAAAATCATGTTTGCCATTGCTTCCTATGTGCCATGTGAAAATAAGAAGTTATTAACTATTCTAATGATGTTTCATATTTATGGCTGTGCTTTAGGAAAATGTTACATCAAAATAAATTCATGCTGGAAATGTGATTTCAAACAAACTTGCAGTCTTTTCATAGGGATGAGCGCTGGCTGAAACAATGATCTCCCACAGTGGCAATGAGTGGGTTGTTGAGTGAGTCAACTGGAGGGGATGTTTGTGTCTTTACTTTAACATTCATGTTTTGTGGTGTGGCGAGGGAGGGATCCCCTTCCCGGACAGACATATTTGCACAGCAGTATTTGCTTTTGAAGAATAAATGTTATGTGAATCACTTTCAGTTCACTTTCTCATTCTATTTCCAGATGTGGATGAGCGCGGTGCAATTAGGTTCCAATCAGAATCTGGTAAGCCTAACCCTTAAAATATCTGCCCTGGCAGTTTGTGTACATGGGTTCATACACGCATTGCCCTTCAAAACATCCAATGAACCAGGTTATTTATGTGCAATGTAGCCAGAAGCAATCAGTGGTCAAGTATTGTATGCATTATGTCGCATGACAATCGTACTCGTTGAGAGACTACTTTCTTGATCCAGTGATCAGTTTTGGATCACTCTGGATAAGAGTGTCTAAATTGTGTAATGTTTGAAAAGATGCAACCCTTTGAACGGATCTCACTGAAGTGTCACGCTTTGTTAGGCACACATTCTGGTCTGCAAACAGCAAAGCATCAGTTCATTTTAGCCTCCCTGTGGCTTTTGCACATTTTGCATCAGAGGCTTTTTTATGACTGGGTTTTTTTCCGACTCGCTGCTGTTATGGCCACATCAACAGGGTTTGGCACCTCTGTTTCAATCATTTCGTACCAACATCACACCACTCTTAGTGGTGGGCACTGTCATTTATTAGACTCTAGATTCCAATGGGCAAAAAGCACAGAAGTGGCTTCAAGCACTGTATCCTTCCTCCCTTGCTTCATGACGTCTTGTTAAACCTATCTTCTCACTGAAAAATAGTCCTGCGGTTGCTGTTCTATACATAGCTAATATTGTATTTCGCGAATTGAGCCTCCTGCTAACTCGTTACTCTCCAAAATTCTCTATTGTAATGTGTAGCGCTGCACGTTGGCTCAGACATATGTTTTATGCAAATACACATGAATGTTTTAATAGGATACACTGCTGTGGGTGGTTCGCTCTTATTTTCCTTGGTGAGCAGGGCCACCCTCTCATCGATTCTGAATTGGACCTTAAGTAAAGGAGTGATCAACTTTAGCGAGCTTTGATTTGGTTGGAGGAATTTTCATAATGTTTACTGCAGTCGGTCGAGTAAGTACTTTGTTCATTAGCTATGAGGCTGCAATGAATTCATGTGCCCCTAACACAGTATTTAGCTGTTACCCCCACCTCACCACCTGTTAGTGAGTAGCCTCAAGTGATGTTATTGCACAGAGGCGGACTACTTACCGGCTGATTGTTTCTACCTGTCTATTGCATCGAGTAGTCACGCTGGCCTGAAGCAGCCAGAAGAGCCTGGTGACTTTGTGAATGAGACATGTGCTGGTAGGTAGACTCTTCTCAAGGGCAAGCACAGTTGCACTCAGCTTCAGTGGCACAATACTCTGCTAAGGATCCCCAAGTTTATACCAAAGCCATGAACATGTCACTTCCAGCTACTCCATCTGTCCCTCACTAAATCTACCACCAAGAACCATGGCTTCCTGGTCCCATGCCCTACCGTGTGCTGCTGCTGGCCCAGGGCCCAGGAAGACCTCTGGTGCGCATGTCTGGAATTTTTATTTCCTACTCTTACATTTTGGGCCTGCATCGCTGATCAGGCCACACTACAACAGTGGCAACTCTCGCCTTCCAAGAAGAGCTGCACAGTGTGATGTGACTGATTTGGGTAAGTTAGAGAATCTTGCACTGCTTCAGCACAGGTGTGTTCCTGCGTGTGTGTATGTATGATATATTTGTTCTGTGAGTATGCAAGAAACTTGTTTGGCTGGTGCCAAGTACCTCTTGTTATGTTTCGTAGGGTACCACTATATAGGCTTGAGTAGTCTCCTAAACCTTCACCTACATTTAATATACCATCACACTACATATCCGGTTTGGTATTGACCTTTTACCTAGTTAAGCGCTGCATAAAATGTTGTGAGGTTTTCCCCCAAAACTAGCCTAATTAATTATGCATGAAGGTTCTCAGAATCACAGCAGGTTTACCATCTTCTGCATAATAACTATGTATAAGGGTCATCCCTTCACTTATCCTCGGTCAACATGACACAGCAAGGTAGAATCCCCTGAGGGTACCTTTAGAGTATATATACACCATATCTTTGCCAAGGCAGGCAGAGGAGAAGGACTTCCATGCTGACACACTGACGTGAGATGTGGAGGTTCCTGCACGTAGACACTCCAGCTCGCAGTGGTCTGACATCCCTTGCCGGTTGTCCATCTTGAGACCAAGACGGAGTCCCAGTCTCTCACTTTAGGTAATGGGGTTGGCTTCAGCCTAGGGAGATCCTTGGCACTACACCTACATGCATGCTAGATAAACTTAGATACATAACGGGCATTGGCATTGACCTTTTACTTAGTTAAGTGCTGCATAAAAAGTTGTGTGTTTTTTCCTGAAAACTTGCCTAATTAATTATGCATGAAGATTCTCAGAATCAGAGCAGGTTTACCATCTTCTGCTTAATAACTATCTATAAGGGTCAACCCTTTCTTCATCCTCAGCCGACATGACACAGCAAGGTAGAATCCTCTGAGGGTACCTTTTGTGTATATATACACCATATATTTGCCAAGGCAGGCAGAGAAGAAAGACTTCCATGTTGACACACTGACATGAGAAGCTGAGGTTCCTGCATGTAGACACTCTAGCTCGCAGTGGTCTTACATCTCTTGCGGGGTGTCCATCTTGAGACCAAGACGGGGTCCCTCAGTCTCTCACTTCAGGTGATGTGGTTGGCTTCAGCCTAGGGGGATTCTTGGCTCTACACCTACATACATGCTAGATACACTTAGATGCATCTAGTTAGTGTTGCATCGTAGGAGAACGCATTATTATTTTCATGTATTTATATGCTTGCATATATCCATTGTTTTAGCACTATGGTAGAAATCTACCATCCATTTACTCTGTTGGTGCTTAATATCGTTTATATCTGTTTCTGTCTTATGGTTGTTTCAGTACACCTATTTTACACTAGAATGATGCTGGTTCAATAAATACTTATTGAAAATGTTTATTCTGTGTAGTGAGCACGAGTGACTGAGTGAAAAGTACTGTACTATTTCCACGAATCCTGATGGGACAGACTTGTCATGTTTGATAGTTGCTAAGAACTGTACTCTCCTTGGTAAGAGGAATTTACAGTGGCACTGTGAGCTAGATAGGTATACAGACAAACACACCCAGTGAGATTATCTGGACACCAATCCCACAGTTTATGTTGTCTAAATGCGCTGATCCTATATAGGTTGATAGGAACTACACAACACTATTCTCTGTGTCTTATTGTAGCCTGAGAAAACAATTTCACTTAAAAAAACTAAAAGGCAACATGAATATTACTGTCAATGTTGGTTGAGGGAGTTGGTTTCCTCACCAAGGTGTGCTAAACATCACCAGCCTAATCTAATCTACGACACACGAATGAATAGTATTAAAAAACATTTTAATAGCCAGTCCACTCTCCTTATGAAACCTAGCCTCTCCGCAAACACGACATCTTTAGGCTTGACTCAAATTGCTTTAGCAACACAACACAAGCACAAGCTCCATGAATGGAAATGCAGACTCCGAGGCACAGTGACTCATTGTGGTGAAATAGCAAGTCAAGTGCTCATGAAGGAATATTTCTAGCAGGGAACTTTGAGGTTCCGGGCAAAGCTGAAGGGCAGATTGCGCAGAATATGTTTCACACAATGAGTCACTTCTTTTTCACCTGGCTGCAGCATATGCAGGCACACACAAACACATATGCATATTCATATGAATATAGATATGTAAGCTTAGCTGCACTCATATAGAGGCATTCTCACATCAATGGGAGGCCAAGCCAAGGCAGGTTCCAGTCTTGTTGGGTCCAACAGCGGTGCCGTCACAAGCTTTGGTGTGGCCAAGGGCAAACATTTTGGTCGGGCTCCCTATCCCAGGAATGTTATTGGCTTTGCAAGAATGAAAAGCTGAGTGCATATAATTCAGAATTCAAATCTGAGATTTACAGGTTGTGCGCTTTTAAACAGCAGGCGCATTAACCCATATCAATTGCAAGCACAAAAAAGTGTACTCAGATATACTAAGTGTTTCAGTGGTGGTAAACCGTGCAATTCAGTAAATAAAGGCATGGAGATAAATAAAGGCTTGGAGATAATTAAATCGCTTATTCATATGTACAAAAACCATTTTGCGAGTCAGAAAACATTTTGTGACTCAGACAGTGGATTCTGCAATTGATGCTGAACAGCAATTTGGAAGAGGGGTGTGATTCACGTTCCTTGCAAACATCGAGCAGTTATGTATGCATCACCGGTTTGCACCCATAATCCCCGTTACAAATCATTGATCTGTTACCCACTCCCAAGATGGGGTGATAACTGATTTGTAAAGATGAGAGGGGGCTCTTTTGGACACTTTCCCCCTGTGGGAATCGGGGTGGTAGCTTCAGGGGGAGTAGACGATGGTCCAGGGGACCACTGCCTGCTCTCACCAAAGTTTTCCAAGCCAGCATTTTTTTTAAAGCAGCACAGTTCCTTTCAATAGCTTGGGCTGCCTCAAAAGAAACTTTAAAACGTTTCCTGTTCTGGGATGCAATCACAGACATGGCAGTCTGCTGGTCCTTACAGTGATTGTACCCAATTCAATGTGGTTGCAAGTTGTGCGACGTTCCTAATGAATATTAGTTAGGCGGGCCGGTTTGCAACCGCCTGTGAGATAGTTCTTTAAACAGCCAACATCAATTTCAGATTAGATGTACAAATAGACCTGCATGTTGCTCACAAAGTGATTCATCTTGACAATTTTGCCTGCCATGAGACTTCCCTTGGGTGCCATGTAGGGATTGAAGATCCTTGGAAACAGACTATATTCTCGGCAATAACCTCAGATGTACTTGCCAATTGCAAAGCAAGAGGTGGGAGAGAAATGGGTATCAATCATCATAACATTCAGAGGGTGTGGTCCCACAGGCATATCTAGTTACAAGGAAGGATTCAAGAGACAAGTTTTTTTTTTTCACAACCGTGACAAGAGACTAGTTTTAGCCAGGCCATCACCTTTTTATCTGTCAATAAGGGCAGTGCAGTATGGGGAGAAATGTGTGCTAATCAGGTTATGGTACATTTATGCTAGTCCTGGGGATTGTGATTAACGTGATATAACAAATCCATTAATATTGCATTACATGCGTTGCGGGCAGATGTGAAACATTGGAGGACCCTGCCTTTGACGCTGGTGGGGAGGGCGGCACTTTTCAAGATGCTGGCCCTTCCGTGCTTTTTATATGTCCTACATAACTGTCCTCACGGGGTCCCAACTCGTATTTTAAAACTGTTGAGGGCGAGATAACCACGCTGCTATTGGATGGCAGGGCCCCCAGAATTGCGAGGCAAAAGTTGACAAAAGGCTGGTATGATGGGGGCGTAGCCTTCCCGGACCTGCAGAGGAATTTTTGGGCGGCACAGCTAGTGACTGTCAATCACTGGATGTATCACCCCCCCAGATGACCCAGCGTACGCCCTTGACAGATACCAAACTGACCGCTCCGGCTACCTAGGGGCTTTGTATACTACCGACAGGAAAAATAAGGGGAAGTTCTTCGAACCGACCAAACATACACTAGAAATTTGGCGTCTGGTTACTTCTCGACTGGGATGGGCGAGCGTTCTGTCGTTGGCCACGCCACTATGGTTTGCTCAGCGGCTGGGAAGGCTAGGCTATCAGCCCGGATTCGACAAATGGGACCTTATTGGATTATCGACAGTGGGGGATTTGGTTAAAAAGGGGGCAATACTTACTTTCAGTGAACTTCAGACTAAATACCTGTTGGCGCAGGGAGAACTGTACAGATACCTACAAATCAGGCACGCGTTGAAGGCGGCTTTTTCATCTTTCAAAGAAATACCAGAATCGTCGCCCCTAGAAGATCGCTTGCTTGACGGGCCTCTCACCTCAAAAGCAATATCCCTAACTTACAAGAAGCTGAGTAACAACCTCCCAGACACCTTCCTGAAGCTCAGGGAGCGGTGGCAGAATGACATAGGCCCTATAGAGGATGACGACTGGCAGTCGGCCCTTATGTCCCCTTTTGAAGCAGCTATCACCCAGAGATTTCGCCTTATCCAACTTAGAATACTCCATAGATCATATATGACAGGGACAATCCTGGCTAGGATAGGATCCAAACCTGATTACAGATGTGTGAGGAGATGTGGGCAGCAGGCCGCCTTTTACCATACACTATGGTCCTGCCACAAGATAGGCCCCCTGTGGGAGGGAGCCACGACTCATATGCACACAGCCCTGGGAAAACCTATAACACTTACACCAAAGCTCGGGCTATTGAATATCTGGGAGGCTACTGACCTAACAGAAGTGGAGAGGCAATTTACAACACTGGGTTACACCCTGGTCAAAGGAGACGTGGCTAGGGGCTGGAGAGCCGTTCACCCGCCTCGTGTCAACCTGTGGGCCAAAGAAATGGATAAATGTATGCTGGCGGAGACCGAGGTCTATAAGGCTTGGAGATGCCCCAAGAAATAGGACAAGAAGTGGTCACGGTGGAACGAACACAGGGGAGATATATGTGTGTCTATAGAACTATACTATCTTGATGAAGTATGCAACGTGTCGTTCAACCATGTAATGTGCTACGGTGATTTTACTCAATAAACAAAGTTTATAAAAAAAAATATTGTATTACTGCATGGATAATCCATGCTGGTTACCATTCGTAACAGTTAACTGTAACTCCATGTATGAGTGGGAGACATAAATCAAGTGGTTATACGGCACCTCACGATTGGGGAAACACAACACGCCATATAAAGATGTGAGTGTCAAATAGACACCCTGACACCGGGATAAGATAGTGGCTTGCTGGCTTTTAATATGATGATACAGAAAAGGGTCAAAGTGATTAGTTATGGACATTTTTGACATCTCAACATTTCACACCTCATACCCGGGGAGGGCAAGTCATAAGACTTTGGGCCTTATTTAAACTTTACCAGAGGGGGCGACAGCCACAAAAAGCAACAGATACGCTGTCCACCCTATTTAGAAAGTACTGGCGTTCATGCACTCGAAGTTGAGTAGACAGGACTTCCCCAGCTTTTTAGCAGATGTTCCTCATCTGCCAAATTGTAAATAAGGCCCTTTGTCGTTTGCGAAGGAGAAGATTCCTCACTTCGCCTGAGTACAGGTTTACTCTGCCTGCAGTGACTATTTCTTGCCACGGGATTCTCTGCTTACAAAAGACAGGAAATCCTGCAGGAAGAAACTGGGATACAGCACACTATGCCAAGTAGAAGGCGCCCAGCAGCGTTGCTATGAGGAGGGCGTGGAATAGAACCCATGCACGCTGTGGCAGGTGGTGCTTTACACATGACTTTGTGAGGGGAAGGCCAGTGGCTTTGAGATGGAGGATCAGCTCAGGCAAGGCATAATGGAGGCTTTGATGAGGTGATTAGGGATTGCTGTCAAGTGGCAACTGCGATCCCACTACCTTGAGCCTCCCTTGGTGACAGAGTAAGCACTTTTTTGCTATCACAAAGGGTCCATAAACTGTTTGTGAATTTGGTTTTAAACTTTCCAGTGTGAAGCTTGCAAAGTTGTCCTTAAAAAAACACAAAGCTGCCAGTCGGCCGACTTTGCAAACTTGAAAACTCTTAAACATAATCACAATAGTGAAGAACAAACTTTAGACGCCTCCCTTTGGGTACAAATCCCTGCCATCACAGAGGAGGGAGAGAAACTCTTCACAGAGTCAATGAAAATCACTTAGACAAAACCATTCCACCAAACTAAACTCAGTGGATCAGCCCCTTCCTCGGAAAATGCCGAGCAGGAAGCTCACTTTTCGCAGACAGGGCTAACCATTGTGGTGTCTCTCTGTCTTGCCGCTGTGCCATTGCACTCTCTTTCTTCCCTCTGGACATCTCTTGCTCTCTGTTTTCTTCTATCTTAAAAAACAAAAACAGTAAAGGGTAATCGGGATAAAACACCCTATGGAATGCTAGTTGCATAGCAAGCCCGTGTGTCAGTATTATTTCTCAATATGTGGATTTTAGGATCATAAGTCAAGAAGCCCAGGATAATGGATGTTGACCTTCCCCCTTGCGCTGACATGATAGGTTTAGTAATCACCAGCCATGGAAAGTATGAGCCCATGAATTTCACAATATGTCACGCGGCCTCTCCACGGTGGGTGAGAGAATAATGAAAGACAGAAGCATCTGGATTATGTATCAGCATGGTCAGCGCTCTGTGTCTGCTTCAACCATCAATCCTGAGAGAACTTTTCCACGCTACCTCGGCTGATGATGGACAGAGCCTGCTTTCTACAATGTGGACGTACCATTGTGTCCTAGAGCAGGAAGCACTGGGTAGACCATAACTTACTTACGCAGTTTTTTTAAAAGTATTTCAATAAGGGATTATCAATATGTTTATCAGATAGATTTTCTGGACTCCATTGTAGGTGATAAAGTTAGATAATCATTTCCAAATAAAGCCAGCAATCAACCTTAAGCGAAGCAAGTCCATGCCACCATCCTGTATGTAGATTACACCGCACAAATATAATTGCAGGAACTTCTGGACTGCGATCTAAAAACATCACAGTGGCATGGAAGGAGATCCAGGGAACCAGTAGCACCACCCGACTGTAAGAATGGCAGACTGTGCACTATTCAAACACCAGTATCATAGTATGCCATGTATGACTACTGTACACAATGTATTCATGGTAGCAGCAGCATCTGTAAACGTCAATCCCTAAGGCCCTCCTTAGAAGTCGTCTGGAGCCATGGGAGATACTGTTCCAGCAAATTCTGAGTAGGCCGGGGTTCCTACACCCGAAATTACCAAGTGTGGGAAGACCTGATCCAGTTTTATTGGGTGTGTATCCTTGCATTCAGTAAAACAATGACATGCCATCTGCAAAAAGCAAGTGGAAAATGTCAATCTGTAAAGTTCCTGGAATCAGGAATGCTCATGCTATAAATACCTTTAATTGGGGGTTTCACGTGTCATTCCCCATTACAGAGTCTTTCACTCTTAATGCCCAAATTCTGTGGTTGAGACACCAGCTGCAATAATTAAATCCGAAGTGTCTTCCCCCTAAAATTCCGATCAACTCATAACAGAGCTCTAAGACTACCTACTTGGGAACTCCAGGATGTTGTCTCTTAGCATTAATCAAAGAACATGATTTTCTAGATTTAAATTGACTTTCTAAAATGTTGCTTTTTATGCCCGTAAGATAGCTCAGTGATGTAACCTCAGCTGCATATATTTCTTTTGGGCTAGTGATCTCGAGTCCGAATCCTGGCATTACCAATTCACCTTTCCATCCTTCCGAGGGCGGGAAATTGAGTTTCATAAAAAAGGAGAATGGCAATGAGAAACACCTGTTATTTGCAGTGCTTCTAAATGGCAGAACTTCGCTATTTGGAGATATATAAAACAAGGATTCATTAGCATTAAGTATCTGCGTTTTAAGAGAATAAAATGTGCTCTACTTTTAGTCTTAACACAGTCCCACAATTTATACATTTCTTTTTTGACGACATTGATAACAAACTTTGCAAGCTTCGGATCAATTGAAAGATATTATTTCTAAATTAAAATCCCAGCTGGCTATGTGTACTCTAAGCATGGGGCCACAAAACAGGTGCTTGATTGGCAGACTGCTAGTCAGTATATGCTGCTGCATATTTTGTCTTACTAAAGTCGCAGGACTGATGGAGACGATAAAGTTGAACCGTGGATAACTAGACACTGGAGGTGGGCTAGCATGGAAAAACATCCTTCACCACTCTCTCATCCATACTGATTAGAGGACTCTTCAAATGGTGTATGCCCCTGAAAGTTGAAACTTACATTAGAAACTGCCGGTAAAAGGATGCTGCTGACAACTATGTTTTTTCATTCCTCGCAGATGTGCGCGAGGATCGACAGCAGCTGCTCGATGATGTCACAGATCAGGTAGCCATGCGTGCGCAGGAGAGATATATTCTTTGCTGGTAAAGACATCAGGTAGATATTGTGAATCCTGATGTGTGTCCCTGGCCTGAGCCTGTTGGTAAAACATGGTGGTTGGCCATATTTAATGTTTTTTTCCTCCCCATGATCACAAACAATTGAGTCAAAATTGTTTTGAAGAGTGGGGATAAGTGGTGGGTGATTTTTCAACTTTCCAGGCAGCTGGTAGAGAGAGTACTGCAATGAAAATGCATATCTACTGGAAAAGATGCGATGAAGGATTGCAGCTGAGGGAAAACCATGAGTGTGAAAGCAATAAAAAACACACACCAGGGAAGAAAATGATGACAATGAGGTGTTTAAAAAGAAACGGTCTTGCTCATTAGAATGTTAAAAAGTATATTAAAGAGGAAGCTGAAAAAGCAGCTACTAAGCAATTGATGAAAAAATAGAGCAACAAAAGGAAATGTCGAAATTGGCATGTAAACATGACAACCTCTGGTGCAAGGTAATGAGAAGCGACAGAAAGCATAGGTGAGAAGGAAAGCATTGAGGTGGAAGGTTGCAGGCCACTGCTGCAACACATGGCACTCACTACATTTGCTGAAGTTAGGCGATGTGCAGGGACCAGAAGCCAAGTATGTCTGAATAACAAGAAATAAATGAGCCCAAGCTGAAGACAACGGTTTGCGCAGCCATCTCTGAAGCTGCTCATGGGTGTCGTTCATTGGCAGTTTATATTTCTATAGCATCTCAAAAGGAAAGAGCTACATTTTAGAACTCTCCTGAAATTCATGAGTTGTAGGATCTTTCGCAATTCTCCCTGTGGGATAATCCTGAAATGTGGATACACGATGGAGTAAGTCCTATCACACACAGGTCAGAAGACGGGATGATGATGGTTAACCTCTTGGATGCTATGGGAATTCCCCTGCTGTGCTGGGATTTCGCGATCCTCGCACATTCATGACGAGCTGGGCTCGTCATGAGCGTAGCAGGAGGCTACTGCATGACGAGCCCAGCTCGTCATGAGCGTCGAAGGGGTTAAAGGATGCTACTTGATGCTACTTGATGCTACTCTCAGATAGAAGCACTTGGGTTTTGGAAGAACACAATTTATCAGATATGTTGAAGGCTGTAAAGCAACCAGAATGAACCCTGTGCAAAAGGATCAAGCAGGGCCAAAAGGGAGGTTTATTGGGAAGGATGCAGGACAGTTTCACCCAAGGGCTCAGCAACAGCCCTGACTGAGTGGCTTTTTATGCCCCAGCATCGCAAGTGCCAACAATTATCAAGTTCTGCAAGGATAGATTTCCAGGCTCAGTTAGGTTACCTAAGAGGACTAAGGCAGCTCTCTGTGCCCCTGGGCTCAGGAATTGTTTGTCTGCTAGGATGTCGGCAGTAATAGGCAACTGAGAACTGGGAGATGAACACATAATATTGTGTGACACTGAACCCCGACAGTCGGTCAATAAATCTAGATGTACTATTCTTTCTGTATTGACTGGATATTGAGGAAGACGGCCTCAATAGACAACCAAGAACAACATTCACATTGGCATACTACCCATCTACCAATAGGGCTTTGGCAACTTGCCAGGCATATGAAGCTATATACAAATGAAACTACAATACATTTTACTTACCAGTCTGACAGACTTGAGGGAAAAATCTGTAGTTTTGGCTCATATATAAAGATGTCAGACAACTCTTCTACTTTCGTTTCTTCGTGTCTGGTGATCACTACACCCCATTGTTTAGCGGGACACCCTGCTTCAGATGAATAAAAATGTGATATGACACACTTGGATGTCAACTAGGTTTAGGCAGGGTTAGATCTACTTCCTCTGGTTTGCCCTTAGGTACCCCTGCACCACCCAATGGTCTCATGGGTCATAAAGGCAGTAGGAGGAACCGAAACAAACAAAAGTCTTAAAACCCTGGATTACTGTGGTTTCACTTCGTGCTCTTTACCTAGTCCAACTAAAGTAAGCAAGATGCAATTGAGGCACGAAGACTGTGACAAGGGGTCAAGCTTGTGACATCATCTGCATAAGTATGTGCAATGTCACCTCCTCTGCCCAAGGCGTTTTCTTCACATGATGTCTATGGTGATATCAGATGATAAACTGATGATTAGCTCTCTAGTTCTACCCCAACCTACAGTCACTCACAAATTATATAAGCATTGTTAAAGCCAATAAGTCTGGTGTTGGACTCTGGCCTTTTGGCTTTCTCAGTGCTGGTTATTTTGTAATGGCTTTTGCCATTATTGTCGGGTACACTGCCTGGCCCTCTATAATTTACAAAAAAAGTGATGAAAGGTATAAAATATTTTTGGGCTCAATAAGCACAAATTGCCGAATTATTAACTGCCAATTATTGAACCACTTTGTGTGTGCATTTGCTCCTTCTGAAAAGGTACAATGTTGTAACAGAGAAGTTAGCCAAAGGTTTAAGTAAGCTGAATATAAATGTGAAGTATATAACAAAAGACCAATGAACGAAGACAGCTGGGTGAATACCCGTATAAGTAAGTATATTATACATATCATTTTAGTAAAATTAAATAGTCTTCACTAACACCAGACCAAAAAATAAATCAATAAAAAGCTACAGCGAAGTTGAGATTTGCGATTAATGTACTCTGTCTCTTTAAACCAGACATTATCCAACCAATGTCTGACACTTCATTCACAGAGGTAGAGGTGGGCGAATCACTGGAAGCTCGAGCCAGATGCTTGGCTCTCACTCAGCTCGAGGTCCTCCTGAAACCTCAAACCCAAAACGAGTTGAGCTCTAATGTGGCACCTGCCTTCCTCCCTCACTAGATCGTCCTATACAAAGAATTAACATTTGAGGTAAAAAAAATACAGACACTTGTGCCCTTTTACTTACTGATTTGTACTAAGTGAATCAGAAACTATTAGATTACTCCTGGCTTCCCCGTTTAACCAAATTGTGCGATATTTTTCTTTATTACCGCATATGAAATCACCTTCAAGTACCAGAGTTCAGATTACCAGCTGCACAGATGCCTATAGTGTTTAATTTAATAGACCATAATGTTGTATTTCCAAGAATCCTGGTCAGTACAGGGTCCCCATGACAACAACTGACTTGGCACAATAGTTCATTAACGGCATTGTTGCCAGGGTTGGGGCAGAAACGGCATGTTTAAAAACTCTCGCCTCTAAGTACCTCTCATTACAGTGATCTAGTGTAACGTATTGATGTTAAAGATTCCACGTGTTAATGTAATACACTTTTTAGAATTTTGAAGAGAATTTACCGTAGTTTACATAAGGCTTCTTGAACGATTTATATGGAAACATTTCCAGGGCTCGGGCTCGTACATGGGCTCTTAGAGCTCGGCTCGGCTCTGACTCAGATCGCCCAGTTAATTTGTCGGCTCGCCCACCTCTAGTCACAAGTCATCGATTGGTGCTGCTCACACGCACTAAGACAAAGACATTCCACAGGGTCTACTGTTAAGTGACGTGCAGCCCAAGTAAACACGAATGCAAGCAAGAAATCCATCTCGGGCTGCCAAAGAGAGACTCTAAATGGGGGTCTAATTATTCCTGCCGAGGGATGGATTAGAGCCTGGCACATTGTTCTTTCATTTCCGAGGCTCTGCTCTGCCTCTAAACCAAACATGTCGGACGGCCCGAGTTCAGGGCCTGCGCGCGGTCCCCAGTGTACAGTAGTCTACGTTGTGTAAACGCCGAGGCACGAGCTGGCTTGGCTAAAGGCAGTTGGCGCGAGTCCAAGGAGTGAGCTAGTGTGGAGATCAGGTTTCCTCTTCCCTCCAGAGAAGGTGGTGGTCTCGTCGGTTTGGGAGTAGGGAGGGAGCGAGTCATTGGCTGGATCCTGTAAAGCTCCCCGCTCAGCCTGCACTTTTGTTGGCAGATGGTATAACTAACTCTTGAACAGACTTGAACTCGTGTACGGTGAAGACTGGCTTCCATCTGTGTAATGGGGCTTTGTTTTTTTACAGCATTAATGCAAAAGCCCTACAGACACAATTGTAAGGGTGCCCTGTGCCAGCGGGGAAGCCGGATAATGCAAAACAGTCGCATTAAAACGGAACATGCTCTGCCTCTAAGTGGTGGATGCCAGAAAGTTCAAATGTGGGACAGTATGCAGAATGCACCAAACCCTCATTCAACTGCAGTGCCAAACATTCTAGGCTGTAGTAGCTCCCCATTAAAATGAACATATCCAAATGGAAGTCTGGGGAAACATAATGCACAATATGGTGGTGCGTTGATTTATTTATTTTATTTACTTAGTTCAACAACATTTTGATCAGTCCCCTAGCAGGATGTAATGCTCGAGGCGATGGCCATCTGAGCGATGTGGTCCAGGATGGCGCTGCAGAAGCTGGGGGTTGGTACGGGTGGTCTGTAGGCGATGGTGCTTTGATGATGCTCTTTCCTTCTGTGTGTAGTTGAAAGTTGAGATGTTCCATAATCAGCGGTTGGGTCGTCTGGGGAGGCCATGCATCATATGGTGTCCTTGTAGATTATAGCAAATCAACCTCTGTGTTTGTTGATCCTGTCTCAATGTGTTATTTTGTATTCTTCCGGGGTGGCAATGGTGCTGTCAAGAGCTGAGGCGGGGTTCAGCCAGATCTCTGTGAGGAAGATAACATCCAGGGTGAAGGATGAGAATGTGTCCCAAATCTCCTTGGCATTTTTTTCTGAGAGATCATGGTGGTTTCCGTAGACGTGGTGGATGTGGTCGTGTTTGCGGTATCTCTGGTGTTGTTGACTGCTTTGGTGCTGCAGCTGAAGCGGCCTGAAGCGGCGGTGTTGGCAGAATTGTCCTTTGGTGGAGCGTGGGGATGTGCGGCAGAAATTGTTGTTGAGGTGTCTAGGGCTCGGAGCTCAGCGGTGGTGTAGGTGTGCTTGGTGGAAAAGCCAAAGTTCCTGGCAATGGGTGCAGCCCAGGCGAGGCTTACCTTTGGCACAGCTACACAGGAACCTCTATAAGTAATCCTGGGAGGTGGGATGTGTTGGCTGTGAGGTGGGAGGGCAGGGGGTAGGGAAGCAACACAGGCAAAAACAGAGAAGAAACAGGCAGAAATGAAAATGGGGCTAAACACAGTAGAAATAGATGTTTTATAAATGAGGGCACAGGAACAACAGTTACAAGGCAGGAAAATACAAACTCACAGATGAGGGCACAAAAACTTAAAATGTGTGCACAATATAGGAGCGCAACAACAGAATCTGACTCACAATGTGGACACAAATACCATGCGGAACGCAACAAATTCAATCACAGGGGAGACCTGCAGCCGAACCGTGGTTTACTTGGAGCTCAAAGTTGTGGTGGTGCCCCTGAGCTACAAGGAGCAGCAGTGGATGAACGGCGATCTGGACCTCAGAGAAGGTCGAGAGCTGCTGTTGAATTGAGTTCAAAGGCAGCCGTAACCTCATGATCATAGTAAAGTGAAAGAATATACTGGGTAATAATGCAAACATGGAAAAGGAGATTCTATAAATGCTGGGGTGGATGTTTTCGGAGGGTCACACTTAATGTTTGGTACTGCTGGCAATGTTGCCCTTTCTTCAGGGTCACCACAAATATTTACATTTTTGCTGTACCCCATCTTTGCTTGCTTTAGAGCTCTGTGCACTTTACTCCTGTTACCCAGTGGTAAAGTGCTTGTGCTCCTCCTTTCAACATGGTACAATTAGTATACTCCTGGCATATTTAACTAACCTATAAGTCCCTATTACATGATACCCACAATGTATCCAAGGCAAGTAAGTTAAATATCACCCATGGGCTACAGCACTCAGTGGGCCACCCACTGCACAGACAATGCAAACATGTCAGCAGGCGTGCCATCAGTAGCCTGGCTGTGCAGGTTTAAAACTGCAAATTCAACCTGTTAAAATAACCTCTTTTGACAGACTTTAACCCCTCCTTTTAAATATTTAAAAGTAACACCTAACTAAGTTTTACTGTCTATTAAGGCAGAGTGCTTGGTACTTAATAGTAAGAAATGTACAGGTTTAATGTTAAACACGTCCTTCCAGTGAAAAGGCCCTAAAATCCACTCTCACTCAGGAAGGTTAGGAAGGCATTGGGATACAATATTTAGTTTAATAAATGTGTTTGCCACCTAGGAAACAGTTAGAGAAATACTTCAAGGACTCTTTATAATAGATTTAAAAAAATGCAATTTAATGGTAAAGTCGAATTGTGTCTATTACAGAAAAGGGACTTTAGAACATCTACCCTGTGCCTGCCTAAAGCCACTGGAGGTCTTTCTGTAAGTATTCAACTGTCGCCTGGCAGTGAGGTGTGAACTGCTCCCAGGATAGGGACAATGAGGTTGGTTGTGGGACGGAATGGTCCTCTCCTTGACATGATGGCCTGAAGGCTGTGCCCATGCCACTGGTGTTGTCATTTCACAGGGGCCTCCCCTGTCACAGGCACATGTAGTTCATACCTGGGCCTGCCTCCCCTTTTTAGGTCTCGCCTAGCTATTGCTGTTCAGCAATCGCTATGGCGAGAGATATAAAAGTGCACCAGGAAAGCTTACCAAGAGGGCTTTGGCAGGCGGATTACGCACAGTGCATGTGATCCGTGCGCGCGCTTGCCTCCCGCTCCCCCGCCCCCCGCCACACCAGCCACGTCACAAACCACCATTTGTCTGTGCCTCGCATCATCGCATCAGACCCGCCACAGCAACGCCGAGAGCTTCAGACTTCAAAGGAATGCTCTGCCCCGCCCCCCTTTGCACAATGCCAGAGCTTGTACTCCGAGAGGTATGACAATAAAACAACTTACTAAACAGGTAATAACGTCATTAATGTTTATTGACCAGCATTGTAAATGAGGCATTTGAAACCACCAAGATTTGTGGATCTAACATTGTTATATCAGATACTTTGTTTTTCTTTGATGTGAAGAGGACACGCACCACAACTGTTGTAGTGGACGAGCAAGTTATGAGCAGGCCTTTAATACTTCGTTAGTAGTCTTTCTTTTTAGCGTGCCACATTAACGCATGTTGTCTTACATGGAGAGGCACACACACAGAGAGTTACATAAGCTTAATTGCACACATACACATATGCACAGCATCACTCAGGGCCAAGAATGCATCACTCAGCACCACCACAGCTTCACTCACCAACACCACATCATCGCTCAGGGCCAAGAATGCATCACTCAGCACCACCACAGCGTCACTCAGCGCCACCACAGCATCACTCAGCGCCACCACAGCGTCACTCAGCGCCACCACAGCGCCACTCAGCATCACTCAGCGTCACCACAGCATTACTCAGCGCCACCACAGCATCACTCAGCACCACCACAGCATCACTCAGCACACAACAATATCGCTCAGGGCCACCACAGCATCACTCAGCAACACCACATCTTCACTCAGGGCCAAGAATGCATCACTCAACACCACCACAGGATAACTCAGCACCACCACAGCATCACTCAGCACCACCACAGCATCACTCAGCACCACTACAGCATCACTCTGCACCCCCACAGGATCACTCTGCACCACCACAGGATCACTCTGCACCACCACAGCATCACTCTGCACCACCACAGCATCACTCTGCACCACCACAGCATCACTCTGCACCACCACAGCGTCACTCTGCACCACCACAGCGTCACTCTGCACCACCACAGCATCACTCTGCACCACCACAGCATCACTCAGCACCACCACCGCATCACTCTGCACCACCACAGCATCACTCAGCAACACCACAGCATCAGTCACTCAGCAACACCACAGCATCAGTCAGGGCCAAGAATGCATCACTCAGAACCACCACAGCATCACTCAGCATCACCACAGCATCACTCTGCACCACCACAGCATCACTCTGCACCACCACAGCATCACTCTGCACCACCACAGCATCACTCAGCAGCACCACAGCATCACTCAGCAGCACAACAGCATCACTCAGCACCACCACAGTATCACTTAGCACCACCACAGTATCACTCAGCAACACCACATAATCACTCAGGGCCAAGATTGCATCACTCAACACCACCACAGGATAACTCAGCACCACCACAGCATCACTCAGCACCACCACAGCATCACTCAGCACCACTACAGCATCACTCTGCACCACCACAGGATCACTCAGCACCACCACAGGATCACTCAGCACCACCACAGGATCACTCTGCATCACCACAGCATCACTCTGCACCACGACAGCATCACTCTGCACCACCACAGCATCCCTCTGCACCACCACAGCATCACTCTGCACCACCACAGCATCACTTAGCACCACCACAGCATCACTCTGCACCACCACAGCATCACTCAGCAACACCACAGCATCACTCAGCAACACCACAGCATCAGTCAGGGCCAAGAATGCACCATTCAGCACCACCATAGCATCACTCAGCATCACCACAGCATCATTCTGCACCACCACAGCATCCCTCTGCACCACCACAACAGCCTCACTCTGCACCACCACATCATCACTCTGCACCACCACAGCATCACTCTGCACCACCACAGCATCACTCAGCAGCAACACAGCATCACTCAGCAGCACAACAGCATCACTCAGCACCACCACAGTATCACTTAGCACCACCACAGTATCACTCAGCAATACCACATCATCACTCAGGGCCAAGAATGCATCACTCAACACTACCACAGGATAACTCAGCACCACCACAGGATCACGCAGCACCACCACAGCATCACCACAGCATCACTCAGCACCACCATATCACCACCACAGCATCACTCAGCACCACCACAGCATCACTCAGCGCCACCACAGCATCACTCAGCGCCACCAAAGCATCACTCAGTGCCACCACAGCATCACTCAGCGCCACCACAGCATTACTCAGCACACAACAATGTCGCTCAGGGCCACCACTGCATCACTCAGGGCCACCACAGCATCATTCAGCACCACCACAGCATCACTCAGCACCACCACAGCATCACTCAGCACCACCACAGCATCACTCAGGACCACCACAGCAACACTCAGCACCCCCACAGCAATACTCACCACTACCACAGCATCACTCAGCACCACCACAGTATCACTTAGCACCACCACAGTATCACTCAGCAACACCACATCATCACTAAGGGCCAAGAATGCCTCACTCAGCACCACCACAGCATCACTCAGCAGCACCACAGCATCACTCAGCAGCACCACAGCATCACTCAGCAGCACCACAGCATCACTCAGCAGCACCACAGCATCACTCAGTAGCACAACAGCATCACTTAGCACCACCACAGTATCACTCAGCAACACTACATCAACACTCAGGGCCAAGAATACATCCCTCAGCACCACCACAGCGCCACTCAGCAACACCACAGCGTCACTGAGCGCAACCACAGGATCACTCAGCGCAACCACAGCATCACTCAGCGCAACCACAGCATCACTCAGCGCAACCACAGCATCACTCAGCGCAACCACAGCATCACTCAGCGCAACCACAGCATCCCTCAGCACCACCACAGCATCATTGGTTCAAATATGTTCTCTCAATGTTTCAAGCTTTATTACAAATGTCACAAAAAGATGTTAATATTTCACTTCTGTTCTTGGATTTTCGTCACAATAAAATACACTGAACATAATCTTCACAAAAGTTATTTACAAACGTTTATTGCCATTATAAATTACAATAACTTTTATTTAAGTATTAATTAGTAAAAAAAAATAAAAGCCATTGTTATTTGGAATAGCAATACATGTAAGTCAAGTAAATACAACACATTGCATTACAAATGCTATAGGTGTCACATTTGCGAAAGTTATAACTATTGGCATTGTAAATGACAAAGCTATTAATTTCGCTATTTTCAAAACCAACACATAAATAAAAAATGTGTCATTTACAATACCAATAGCTCAAACTTTCCTAATGCGAGACCTATTGCATTGCAAATGCTTGTTTCCTTTATTGTCAGCCAGGCACCAACCCCAGTGGGAGGAAGAGCTGTCCCAGAACAGTTTTAGAATGACCACCAGGATGGGGCCGTGGGTATCATTTTTGACATTAGAATGTCAAATTATGCTTGAATGTCACATCCTGCTTGAGAGGTCTGCTGGGATTTCACACAACATTTGGGGCACACTACAGAAGATGGAACAAGAAAACAAAAACGCTTTGTGCTGTCTTGTTGCTGAAAGCTCAGGTTTGATTTGATCAGACTTCTGTCTCTGAGTCTGTTAGGGTTAGAGGAGCTGCCGAAAACTGGATCTTAGTGTTAGAAATGGGAGAACACCAGGCCTCCGCCCCCCACACGCACACAACCCTCAGAGACCAAGTTTAGTGTTGCCGAAGCCATACTGAAAATGTTCAAAGTGGGTAGGGTTAGCCCCAGGAATCAATACCCCATTGATTATGGCAACTCCAGGGGTCATTCGCACCATGTAGCTTATTCCACGCATAGCTATAACTTGTAAAGAAATAGAACCAAGCTTAGTTCGCAATGCCCTGCTCAGAACTTTTCCTGCTGTCCAAGATACTGGAAGTCAAGAGTGGTCTGAGGGGGGGAAAGGGGATGGGTATTAAGAAGAGACTGCCTGGTCTGTCTTCGGTTTCTCACATTCATGCTCTCTCTTTTCTGTTTATTTCTTCCTTCTTATATATATATTGTAATATACTACTGTTGAAAGTGTTAAGAAACTACAAGAAAACACATAACATCTTGTTACTTCCAATTCAATCAAGTATTAACAGCACACATTTTTACATTGGTGATATTTAATGACAATACCTAACATGCCCTTTCAGACTAAGGCTTTGCTTCTCTTCTATGGTATAGTTCTTAAGATTTTCTTATTTGGCTTTTGAACATAGGTATCAGTGTCATTTTTTGCTCATAATATTGTCTTTACTGCTTGTCCTGCTTAACAATTGCTTTCAAACTCATTAAAAAAAAATTAACAATTATAACTCTTTCCTCTTTCTTTTCTCTCTTAGAATACTTGCGTGCCCCTTGAGGAATAATAGAGAGACTCTGCCGGTGCGCGCTGCTCTAAATCAGGAAAGTAGGCTTTTATTCTGGTGCCCTTTTCCTTCCGAGAATCTCTTTCCTGAGCGTAAAATTTCTAAAGAATACCTTCCTGTAGTTAGGTGCTGTTTTTCTCTTAATTCAGTGACACACTACTCACTCAAGTGGCAAAAATGCTCCCAGTGGTTACACACCCCTTCTTGCTCTCTCGAGGGGCTGAATACCTCATGTAACTTTGCTTTCATTCAGAAGTGACACTACTCTCCCTTCATGCCGACTCTAAGGAGAGACACGGTCACGATCTCTATGAGGAACTCCTTCCTGGACTCATTTGACAGGCAATATTATTGATGCGATAGAACACTAAATGCCATATTTTATGATGCTGAAGCCACTACCCTAACTAGAACTAGTACGACTAAGCTTTTGTGAAACAAGAGTGCTCTGGGGATTCTCCTCAGTGAAGTGCGCCGACTTGAGGGAGCGCGCACTTCACATTCCAAGCTGAAATGGATGTGAACAACTGGTGTGGGGACTCAAAAGGAATGCCTCAGCAGCCATCTTTAGATTTCTTAGCTGAAGATTAATCCTCCAACTTGAAGATTTGTCTTTGCTTCTTAACCCCCTCCATGTTTTATCATTAACTACATACACACTGCATGGGGTTTTTTCCTGGCATTTTTTTTGTATGGCTCTGACACACTCCTAGTCTGTGGAAAGACCAGCAGAGGAACGAACCTGCTCACTGAGACCTGAGAAGAACCTAGGAGCCTGGACCTGCTTTCCCTCTTATACCCAGGACAAACATGCGGCCTTCACAGGTCATAAGGCTTACCTCCTGCTAAAGCTACAGGGTCATAGCAAGCTACAGGAGGCCTTTTCCGGCAGCTGCCCATCTGACCGATGGCAGCTGGATCTGGACTGGAATCTGCTGTTTAGCCTCTGCCATACATCCTGTGAATCTCTAAATACTTTCCATGAGGGGATTTAGAAGTGCACACCTGTGGCAGATTAGGACTTAAAGCACTAAAGTCAGAAGGTAAAATCTTTGGCCAGGACGAACATGGATAGTGTATCTGGCTCGAGCTCCCAGAGGATATCTAAGTATAATAGAACACCCCATAACTCTCACCTCCAGTCCTCAGAGCCCAAGTTTTGGAGTGGCCGAAGACTTCGACGATCTTGAACAGGTTTCAACATCAAATTGAGCCTAGGTCCAATTCTACCACGACCAGTGACTATCATTGGCACTTTTGTGCTTTTTGGCCACTATTTCTACTTAAAATGTTAAAAATGTATGTCTCTGGTTCACCTTATTGCACTTTTGTCTTTTTGGTGTAATTTTGTTTATTAAATGTGAATCTATTTTTTTAATTTGTTTTGGGATTGTTATTGTTTTGTATTTTTACTTTATTACTGTTTTAGTACTGCATAAATACTTTACACATTGCCTCTAAATTAGGCCTGTCTTTTCTATGCAGTAGCCACTAGGTGTCAAGCTCGATTTAATTTGGTGACCATAGAGGTTCACCCTGAAAAGGACCTTGATTATTACTTGAGGTGGGTACTTACCCGACTAATAATCCAATTTCTCACATGCACTTTAAGTGAGTTGTAGTACTTGTGGAGAAACAAACGCAAATTATTCTGGTCAGCATGAAAACAACTTGTTGGAGTCTCTTCTCTCCAAAACACACTATGAATTTATTTACAATAATTCAAATAAGTCAAACATAAAATAATCTTGTCTTCAGAGTCCAAAAAACGTTACATTTGTCAACTTCCACACATCACAGAAAGGATATTCTTTCGGAGAGTGTACCTGTATCATCTTTTCTTGATGATGTAGGATTCAGATAGCTTCCTTAAGGGGGCAGCTTGAGCACTGATTGTGAACTGATATACTCTCTCACTCAAATGATTCTTCCTCTTTCCACCATAAAGAAATGTGTGCCACAAATGTATCTTCATTCCTTCCTTCAAACAAATGCAATATTTTTCATAAGTCTACAGCATTAAACATCCTTCACATGGACTATATTTTTTTTAATGGTGGCAATTAATATTTAGAAAATAGATTGGCACATTAGGTTAAAATCGTTCAAAACGAGACTATAATCAAATCAAAAGAGCTGTATGTTCAGGATTGTGTTTGTGCATTCTATCATGGGTAAGTGATTGGTGTATCATGGAGACAAGTATTATGCTCAAAATGCTTGTTGTACCTTGGAATATTATGTGAGGGGTGTTTGGAATGGGGTTATATGCTGTTGTAAGCAACTGATGTACGAAGCTGGCTCTGTGTATATACTATACCAAAGTGAGGTATAGTGTGCACAGAGTCCAGCAAAACCCCATAGGTAGGCAGAGGTAAAAGTAGATAGCACCTTACTCTCCATGGTAGTGTGGTCGGGCAGTAAGGCTTTATCAGAGGGTAGTGTTAAGCATTTGTTGTACACACTCAATCAGCAAATGATATCACACACTCAAAGACTGAACGTCAGACCAATTGGTTTTGTATAAAAATATTCTATTAGTTATTTTATTTCCTAGAACCAAGCAAGTCTGGCACAGGTATGTGATAAGTACTTTGCAGTAACAATACAGTTTGTAAACAGTTTGGATTGCAGTTGTATGTATATGTTGGCTTGATTACAGTAGAACTACTTGTAATGCAACGTTTTGAAATATTGTACATATACTTTGTATTAGCTTTTTAGTAGAATGTCAAGTAGATTACATTACAGATAACTTTTTTACACAGTGCAGTATACCTGGATACTGCACTGGGACATTTCCTGTAAACAGGTAAGTAAAAGTGTTTTGGTTATTTTGTTACACTTTTACAGATTTTCCAACTCCACACTTAAAAACGTTTCACAGAAAAACAGTCAATGTTATCCCAAGGAGGTAAATAGGGCTATTGGTTCAAAGGGAAGTATTCGGTTGTGGGAGTTGGTATTCTGGGGGTAGACTCAGTGATCCCCCAGGGTCAAGGATGCACTCTTGTTACACCCTCAGCGGCACTCGGGCGGCCGGGTGCAGAGTGCTGAGGTCCAATGTTATCTAATGGGGATGGGGGCCTGCGGTTGGTAGCTGCTTACGAGCAGGCCACAATGTTGTGGGAGCAAAGCTCCTGGACCAAAGCTCAAGGCAAATGGGGGTTCATGCCAGCACAAAAGGTGCACCATCAGCGGCACTGGGGCGGCTGTGTGCAGAGCGCTGTTTTGGCGTTTGGTTGCCCTGTAGCTTTCAATGGGAATTCTCCAGTTTGCAAACGCACTGCAGGCTTGGGGACGAAGGTCTTCTGGGTGCATACATCACTTGGAGAGGTAAGTTGGGATGCTGGGGGTTGGTTAGATACCATCGGTTGGGCCACCCAAGGCCGTGGGGCGCTCGGTGCAAGGGTGTCTTTTAGGGTCAGATCTTCTTACCAGCTCCTGGTCGCGTTTGGGGGGCCTTCCGGATTCAGGCTGCAGGCGTCGGCTTGAGGCAGGTCAGGGATCACCGGATCTCAGGTCAGGATCACCGGAGAGACCTCCTCGTGGTGTTGGGCCACTCGGGCCGTGGGCGTCGGGTGCAGAGTGTTGCAGACTCGCGGATTTTGCCAGGGCCGGAGTCTGTTGGTGAACAAATCTGGTGTTCAGAGGAGACAGAGTCTTTTCTTATGAAGGCAGGGCAGGTCCTTAGGGTTCTTGAGGCTGCTGGCTGCAGGACACACCAGAGTTTTGCTTCTGTAGGTTCGAGGTGGGGACAGGCCGATAGCGCTGGTGCCAAGTCAGTGGGTGTCCTCCTCTTCTTAGCTTCGGCACAGCTGTTCGGGCCTTCTTATTCTTTTCTTCATGTAGTTTCTTCTATGAGGAAGCAAGGTTAATGTGCACCCATAAATACTAGATTTAGGGACGTTACAAGTAGGTAAAAAGTTGGGACCAATGGGTTCCTTCCCTGGGGTGGGTACACCACCTATTATGCTACCCTCCAGTGGGAGTGGGGCATATGCCTAACTCTGGATGGCTGGGTCCCCCTATCTCCAAGATGGAGGGGACTGAGAGTTGTGCTTCACCTCGCCTCCCCATCCTGCGGGGTGGGGTTGGCCAAGGTGGGAACACCCCCCTTCCTCATTTGGGTTTCCTGACGGTTCTCCAGCCCAAAGTGGGGGTCACAACCGGTGGAGACCAGTTGCTGGGAGCAGCAAAAGGCCTGGGAAAGCTCACAAAGGCAGCAAGCCTTTCAAGCTTCCCCTTCGCAGAAACTTGGCACCTCGTCCCAGGATGTGCATTGTTTCAGGCCCCCAAGAGCAGCAGGCTCTTGACCCAGGAGTCCAAAACCATGTCTGGTGATGGCAGCTGAAAGCAGCCACTAAGCCTGGACACTAGTGTTAAGTCATTTTGTAGGGGGTATCTCTAAGATGGCCTCTGTGTGCATTTTACATTAAATCCCACACTGGCATCAGTGTGGGTTTAATGTGCTGAGAAGTTTGATACCAAACTTCTCAGTTTTCAGTGCAGCAATTATGGTACTGTAGAGTTCGTAATGAAAAACTCCCAGCACCAAAAACTCTTAATTGCAGCACTGCACGTACAATGTCTAGGAATTGACTTGGACACTGTAGGGGTACAGGGCTCATGCACCGGTACCCTCACCACTGGTATAGTGCACCCAGCTAGAGGGGTGACTGATCTATGCCAGGGCAGTGGGTTGTAGGCATGGCACACAGGGATGTGTGCCATGTCGACTGTCCACTTTGTTCTGCACCAAAACACGGAGCCTGCAAAGGCAGTGTGTGCGTGTAAAGGTACTAGGCCTCGAAGGGTGGCACAATAAGTGCTACAGCCCCTAGAGGCCTTCCCTGGTGATAGTACCCTGGGTACCTGTGGTACCATTTACCAGGGACTGACCTGTGGCCAGAGAGTGCCAACTGGTTTTGGTCTTCAATGCAGTTTTGGATAAAGAACATAGGCCGTGGGCACCTGATTGGTACTCAGTCAAAGTACATCAGCAGCTCAGTAAAAAGTGGGGGCAACCATGCAGAAAGAGGGCACTTTCTCACAACTGATGCCCATCTAAGACTCACATTATAAGTATAGGGCTACATTCTGCTTCATGTGTAAATCAGAGTTTGTACAGGGATTAGTTTAATGAGTATGGTACTAATTACTGCACCACCCACAATTTTCCCTATTGTAAAGTTTACCAGGGCTAACGTTCCAAAACGTACAAGGCGGAAAACATGGGTGAAATACCAAAGCTTGGAATTGTAGTTATTTACAGCACCCAATAACAATCACAATAGAAGGGTATTGGTATTTACTGGGTTCAATAAACCTTCCCCCATTCCAGACCACTCATAATTGGAGTCCAAATGGCATATCTGTGCTGTGCCGGATGTATGTACAATGTTATAGCGAATGTTGGGCTACATGTTTGCAGACATTTTCATACGAGTGAACTGGTGTTCCACTCTAAAGAGTTTAAGGAATTTATTTACCTATTTACTTAAGTGCTTTGATTGAGTGACATGTTGCTTTATGGTAACTTTAAAGCACTGGATGTAACCTGCTAATAATTCAACGTTTATGACTCTAAATTCAGACGTCTGCCAGGCTGCCCTGGAGAGGAGGGTCTCGATTAATTGAGTTAAATCTCATATTGGACCATCTAAGAATAAAGAAAAGCGTAGGTCTTCTGTATGCTCACAAGAGTGGAATGTGATCTAGATTTCAAAATACCTGGGGAAGAGGAGTATCCTTTTGGAAAAGTGCAAGCAAGAGAAAGCAACTCAAAGAGAAACGGGGCTAGCTTTAGCCCCTCTTCCAGGTTGATCTGAAACGACTTGAATCATTTGTGTTGGTCTGGTGGCAACAATGCTCAACTGCAGCCTCACAGTGAGTAAGTGGTGGTAGCCTTAGTGAAAATGGAGGAGTTGACCAGGTAAACAAGCATCATCAGAGTTGGTGTCAGTCTAGGTAAAAGTGTCCCAAACTGTCAAAGGGACACATTCTGTGATGTGTCTGGGGCCGAATCCAGTTTGACAGGAATCTACGGTAATGTGGCTTTCCAGGTTTTGTGGAAGGCATTACAATGATTTTTTTCCCAGGGCATTTTTACAGAGACTTGGAGCTGCACCAGGCTATTGAATATCTGGATCACCCATACAGAAGTTTAAACCACTCAAAATCGGTCAACTGTTTGGCCACAGGTTATTAAGATGGCAATGATAGAACTGTGATGTGCTGAATGTACCCTGGGTGAGCAGAGGCAGTAGTGAATTTTAGGGTTACATTTGGGCATAGGCTGATAATGACAGCCATTGTATTTATATCGAGGAAGGGCTGAAACGTATGCTCCGGCAGTAACCATGATAAATTCCTAATAGGTAAGACAAAATCTCATCTTTGGAGGCCAGTCTGCTGACTAATGTAGTTGCTCTGGGCTTTTAATTCAGGTATCCACAAAGGCTCTCATTATGAGTGATTCAGAAAAGGGGGTGGTGATGAACAGAGTGTCTGTCTGAATTAAGCAGACCACTCTTACCCAGTCCAAAGATCAGGGCTTGATCCATCACCGTTATTTAGCTCACTGCCCCATCCCAGCTCAGAACCTGGCTATATGCAAATTAGTCTGTCCCTGGCCCAGTGCATCATGGGAACAGGGCAGACCAAACTACCAAGCCAATTCTTCACCAGAAAGGAGACAAGCTTCCGGGGACCGGTTTCTGGCATATCAGCCGTCGTCGGCCCAGCTTGCTTGAATCCTGATGGAACAGTGAGCAAGGGACTCATGTCTGAGTATATCCTGCCACACCTATAGTGGCCAAAAACGATTCAGAAAAGGGGGTGGTGATGAACAGAGTGTCTGAATTAAGCAGACCACTCTTACCCAGTCCAAAGATGAGGGCTTGATCCATCACGGTTGAAATGCCAGAAACCGGTCCCCGGAAGCTTGTTTCCTTCCCAGTGTAAGAATTGGCTTGGTAGTTTGGTTTGCCCTGTTCCCATCATGCACTGGGACAGGAACAGACTAATTTGCATATAGCCAGGTTCTGAACTGGGATGGTGCAGTGAGCTAAAAAACGGTGTTGGATCTAGCCCTGATCTCTTGACTGGGTGAGAGTATTCTGCTTAATTCAGAAACTCTGTCCATCACCACCCCTTGTTGTTAAATATTTTGTCCACCCTACGCGTGGAAGGGTATACTCAGATGTGAGTCCCTTGCTCATTGCACCATCAGGATTCAAGCAAGCCGGGCCGACGACGGCTGAAATGCCAGAAACCGGTCCCCGGAAGCTTGTTTCCTTCCCAGTGTAAGAATTGGCTTGGTAGTTTGGTTTGCCCTGTTCCCATCATGCACTGGGACAGGAACAGACTAATTTGCATATAGCCAGGTTCTGAACTGGGATGGTGCAGTGAGCTAAAAAACGGTGTTGGATCTAGCCCTGATCTCTTGACTGGGTGAGAGTATTCTGCTTAATTCAGAAACTCTGTCCATCACCACCCCTTGTTGTCAAATATTTTGTCCACCCTAAGCGTGGAAGGGTATACTCAGATGTGAGTCCCTTGCTCATTGCACCATCAGGATTCAAGCAAGCCGGGCCGACGACGGCTGAAATGCCAGAAACCGGTCCCCGGAAGCTTGTTTCCTTCCCAGTGTAAGAATTGGCTTGGTAGTTTGGTTTGCCCTGTTCCCATCATGCACTGGGACAGGAACAGACTAATTTGCATATAGCCAGGTTCTGAACTGGGATGGTGCAGTGAGCTAAAAAACGGTGTTGGATCTAGCCCTGATCTCTTGACTGGGTGAGAGTATTCTGCTTAATTCAGAAACTCTGTCTATCACCACCCCTTGTTGTTAAATATTTTGTCCACCCTAAGCGTGGAAGGGTATACTCAGATGTGAGTCCCTTGCTCATTGCACCATCAGGATTCAAGCAAGCCGGGCCGACGACGGCTGAAATGCCAGAAACCGGTCCCCGGAAGCTTGTTTCCTTCCCAGTGTAAGAATTGGCTTGGTAGTTTGGTTTGCCCTGTTCCCATCATGCACTGGGACAGGAACAGACTAATTTGCATATAGCCAGGTTCTGAACTGGGATGGTGCAGTGAGCTAAAAAACGGTGTTGGATCTAGCCCTGATCTCTTGACTCGGTGAGAGTATTCTGCTTAATTCAGAAACTCTGTCCATCACCACCCCTTGTTGTTAAATATTTTGTCCACCCTAAGCGTGGAAGGGTATACTCAGATGTGAGTCCCTTGCTCATTGCACCATCAGGATTCAAGCAAGCCGGGGCGACGACGGCTGAAATGCCAGAAACCGGTCCCCGGAAGCTTGTTTCCTTCCCAGTGTAAGAATTGGCTTGGTAGTTTGGTTTGCCCTGTTCCCATCATGCACTGGGACAGGAACAGACTAATTTGCATATAGCCAGGTTCTGAACTGGGATGGTGCAGTGAGCTAAAAAACGGTGTTGGATCTAGCCCTGATCTCTTGACTGGGTGAGAGTATTCTGCTTAATTCAGAAACTCTGTCCATCACCACCCCTTGTTGTTAAATACTCATTATGAGTGGACACCTAATTCTGAGGAGGCCGGTAACATTAGATACTGGACCCACTGGAATTATGAGATAAACATAAACACCACTGATTTGCTAAGGCGCCCTCTGGAATTTTGGCTGCTGAAAGCAGCCCACATTAGCAGATGGGAGTCCGGGCTAAAATTAAGAATTATCAAAGGGGGGAGGAGCTTGGCGGGCATCCGAGATGGCCGCTTGAGCACAGCGCTCTCCGGACCCTCGCCGCTCCCGGCATTTTATCCTGGCTGAATCCTGATTTCTTGCAAGAATTCGTGTAGGGGACGTTTGGCTGATTACCCTGGCACTTTTCAGAACTCGATTTGGATCTCGTATTCCTGAGATATGGTGCTCTGAACTTTTGGGCTCCGCCCTTGAGGTGCGCCCGGGACGGGGTGCGGTACTGTGGCCGTCCTGCAATTGAACAACAACGGCAGGAGATCTGGCCTTGTGGGTCCCCCCTTCCTAAGTTTCGGTTTCGATTCTGTTCCGACTTGGGCCACGGATGTGGATGTCGTGTTGCGACTGAGACTTGGAGGCAGATCGGCTGTTGGGCTTTCATGTGATCTATTTGCTGGCTTGGCGACCTCTACCCGAGTTGTGCCCCCTTTTTATGTACTTTTGATCCTGTACTTTGGGTGTCGGGCCCGTCGAACCTGGTGGCTTGTCCTGTGACGCATCTTCAAAATGGCGGGCAGAGGGGACAGAGAGACGCGCAAGACGAAAACACCTCTGCGCGGAGCTCCAGTTCAATCAAATGTCATGGACCGTTATACCCATTCTAAGGGGTCCCCCGGAGCTGCCCTGCCTGGTTCTAGTATAGCGTCCGAACGAATTTTGGAAGAGTCGGCGGAGCCCTCCCTACAGGATATCATGGGCGCCATCTCGGGTGTGAGGGAATCCATCGGCCTACAGTACGAGGCCTTGGCCCACAAACTTGACACCGTGGCTATTGAGGTGAATCTGATTCGTGCTGATCTCGGCAAGACGAATGAGAGGGTACAATCACTGGATATTAAATCCTCTAGCCTTACGAATGACGTCTCGGAGCTCCAAACAGAGATTGGAAATCTCCGTCGGGGGAACGAATTCATGACCCGTCGCCTGGAGGACTTTGACAATAGTGCGCGTCGCTGCAATGTTCGCCTGGTTGGTGTACCGGAAAACCCTGAACCCCACTCGGTGGATCTCCTGGTTGAAGATCTGGTCTTGAACCATCTGGCCCCTTCTGGTCTCACAAAATTTTTCACGGTGGAACGCGCACATCGTGTTCCAGGGGGCAAAGTCAAGCCGGGAGCCCCGCCGAGACCCATTGTAGCGAAGCTTTTTCATTATAGAGACCGGGACGCTATCCTGCAGGCCTCGCGGGCGAAGGGCCCGGTGGCCTTTGAGAATGCTACGGTGAACTTTTACCCGGACTTTTCCCAACAGGTTCAGAGACAACGTATGGAGTTTCGTGGTGCCAAGAAACGTCTCCGGGATCGGGGCCTACGTTACGCCATGCTCTTTCCCACCAGACTCCGGGTCGAATACAATGAGCGTACCCTTTTCTTTGATCGACCAGATGCTGTTAATGACTGGCTGGACTCATTGCCTGACCGTCCTCCTGAGACGGACTCCGCCGCTCACCCTGGTGGTGCCGAAGGTGGTGTGGAGATCTAACTGTTCGGCTCTTATGTCTTATTTTGAATACATTCTCAGGAGTGTTGGCCGGCGTCCCTCTACATTGTGATCATTCTGTCTTTCGTTTGTTATTTTTGTTCTTGCTGAGGTCGGGGGGTGGATGGAACGGAGACCTTTCCTCCTCCGGGGTCTTTGTGTAGAATAGGGGTTCTTGGGCGACAGGCACACTGCAGGTTGGGGTGGCTCTTTAGCTTTTTGCAGGGGTGCAGGGTGGGGGGTGTTTCTCTTCAGTTTGGGGGAGGGGGGTTGGGAAGTTTTTTCTTTTCTGTGTGTTGTTTTCAAGGCGAGTTGCTCCTGTGTTTGCTGCTGTTTCTGATGTCTAGCTCATGGACGAGGGGTCTTGGCTCGGGCGGTTGGGATGGGGGGTAGAGGGTTGAAATTTCTTTCCTGGAACGTAAATGGCCTGGGAGATCGTATTAAGCGCAGTGTGGTCTTAAAATGTATACGACGTTTGTCACCGGACATTGTTTTCATGCAAGAAACCCATTTGATTGGTAATGTTTGTTATGCAATGAATAGATGGGGTTACCGCCTTGGTGCGCACTCGGGGTTTACTTCCGGATCTAGGGGTGTGGGTATTCTTGTTCGAACCTCCCTCCCCCTGGCGATCGATGAGGTGATTCATGATGACCGTGGGAGATATACTGTCCTGGTGGGTAGGTATGAAGGCCGCATTCTATCTCTCTTCAATGTTTATGTTCCCCCAGGTTTGCAGGCCTCTACTTTTACTGACTTGGGCCGTGTTTTGTTAGATCTCCCTGATAGCACTCTCTTTCTGGCCGGTGATTTTAATTCGGTGCTTTCCGGCCTTCACGATCGCCATCCCCCTAGAGATACCCCGCAGGCTCAGCAGTGGTTGGGTGGGTTTTTAGATACCTTTGGCCTTGTGGACTGCTGGCGACTGTTGCATCCTACTCAGCTCCAATACACCTTCCATTCTGGGGCCCATGGCAGTCTGTCTCGGCTGGATTATTTCCTGATGCCCGCAGCCCAATCATCGGCGGTTCGCGAGATTTTACATTTGCCGAGGGGTATTTCTGATCACTCGCCGCTCTGGCTTCGTTTCGAGGTGGGGGTAGAGGCGGCGGGCCGAGTGGCTCCCATTAACCCTTGGTATCTTTCCTCCCCTGAGACTCGTACCCTCTTGCTCAAGTCCATGGATGCATATTTCCTGGAAAACGAGGGGTCGGTCTCTTCGGCTGTGTCCCTGTGGGAAGCCTTTAAAACTGTGATTCGTGGACAGGCCCTTTCCTTGATTGTTGAAGCTAAGAGGGCAAGGAGGAAGGAGGTGGTGGACCTTGAGGGGGAGATCTCTGCTTTGGAGGACGAGTTGGAATCTGGTGTCACGCCTGAGAAACTCCATGCCCTGGGTCTAAAACAGTTTGCATATAAATCTCTGGTCACTGACGCTGCAAAGGTGATGTTTCGTGAGCAGCAGGGCAGATTGTACGATGTGGGTGACAAGGCGGGCAAACTCCTAGCGTGGTTAGACAAGAAAGAAAGAGTTAATCGTGTGGTGCCCGTGATTCAGTCTGCGAGTGGTGAGAATGTGATTGATCCGACCGCCATTGTTGATCGTTTTGCGGAATATTTCCGTGTGGTATATGCTCCCGTGTCTGTGAGGGATGTTGCCGACTCCCGCCTTCTTCTGCGTGATATCACTTTGCCCTGTGTCACCGACTTGGACCGTATTGCTTTGGACTCCCCTTTTACGAATGATGAGATAGCCAATGCAGTTCGATCGCTCCGTTCGGGCAAAGCACTGGGCCCGAACGGTTTGCCTATTGAGTTGTACAAGTTACGCCCCGATAAGGTGGCGCCGTATCTCCGCGCCATGTTTCTAGAATCTCGTGAGCGGAACATACTTCCTTATGATCAGCGTCTGGCGACAATCGTCGTCATTCCCAAAGAGGGTAAACCGCGTGACCTCTGTTCCTCGTATAGGCCCATATCCCTATTAAATGTTGAACCTAAGGTGTTGGCTAAACTTTTGGCGACCCGTCTCCTTTCGGTTCTTGGGGAGTTGGTCCACCCGGATCAATCTGGCTTTATCCCGCATCGCAACACTGCTCTGAATTTACGTCGCCTCCACGGCGCGCTGGCGAGGGCGGGGCTTTTGACTGAACCGGCCATTTTGGCGTCCCTGGATGCCTCCATGGCCTTTGATACTGTGGAGTGGCCCTATTTATGGGCGACACTTGAGAAATTTGGATTCGGGTGCGAGTTTATTAGCTGGGTTAGGCTGTTGTACGCGGAACCTCTGGCGCAAGTTGTAGTGAACGGTAGAGTGTCGGCCCCCTTCTCCTTGGGCAGGGGTACCCGTCAGGGTTGCCCCTTGTCCCCTCTGTTGTTCGCGCTCGCTCTTGAACCGTTGGCGGCCTGGCTCCGTTGGGAACCGTCCCTTAAAGGTATTCGTTGGGCCCCGGATTTCGAAGACCGCGTCTCGCTTTATGCGGACGACATCCTCTTGTATCTTACTTCTCCTCGCAAGTCTTTATCTGTTTTATTTGACGTTCTTGCGTCCTTTGGCGCTAACTCAGGCCTCGTCATCAACTGGTCTAAATCCTGTGTATACGTTTTATCTGGTATTTTGCCTCCGTTGCCGAGTAGACTTCCTCTTCAGGTGGTCCGGGATGGTTTCAAATACTTGGGGGTTTTTGTTACCTTGGACCCGTCCCTTCGTTATGATCGTAATCTCCTTCCCCCGTTGCTTAGGCTCCGTTTGGACGTTGCCCGCTGGCGCAAACTTCCCCTGTCTCCACTGGGTCGGGCGGCCCTGTTTAAGATGATGTCACTACCGCGGTTTCTCTACGCTCTCCAGAATTATTATGATCCTATCCCCAAGACCTATTTTCGGGAGATTGAGAGCCTTCAGAGGCAACTTATTTGGGATGGGCGACCGCGCATTGCTCTCGCGAAACTTTCCATTCCGTGGTACGATGGGGGCATGGCGCTCCCCGATATTAAGAGATACTACTGGGCTTCCCATCTGTCCGCTATTAATCACGCTATATTCTCTCCGGGTCGTAATCCGGCGTTTGAGATGGATAAACTTCAGCTTCCGGGAGGTGACTTTAATAGAGTGCTCTATTCTCGCTCAGCTGGGCGCCATCTTGTGGGACCTACTTTGACTGCTTTGACGGTGTGGCGTGCTGCGAATGTGAGCCTGGGCTGGGAGGATCGCTTGACGTTGGCAACGCCGCTTTATGCTTCGGAACGTCTGGGCGGTCTTTGGTCTTCCAAGGGTTTTGACCGTTGGGACTTGATTGGGATCTCTAAAGTGGGGGATGTATATTCTAAGGGTTCTGTGCGCCCGTTTCAGGCTCTCCAGGCTGACTACGGCCTGAGTAGTCGGGAATTCTTTCGTTATTTACAGATCAGGCACGCTTTGGTTTCGGTGTTTGCTCCTGGTGAGATTCCGCCTGACTCTTCCCCACTTGAAGACCGTATCCTTGACGAACATCTTCCTGATAGCACTATCTCCCTGATCTATAAAAAGTTGATTAACAATCGGGCTGACTTATTGGCCCGACTTCGGGAACAGTGGATGGGAGATGGGTTGGAACTTGATGATGAGGATTGGCAATCGGCCCTCTCCTCTCCGAAGGAGGTGGCTATACCGGCTCGACTCCGTCTGGTCCAATTGAAGATCCTTCATCGGGTGTACGTGACGGGACCGCGACTGATGGTGATGGGCTTTTCCTCCGATGGACTGTGTAAGCGTGGATGTGGTTTGCGTGCTACTTTCCTGCATATTCTTTGGGAGTGTCCGATGGTGGCTGCTTATTGGGTGGCTGTGCTTGATTTGATGACAGTGGTGACAGGGATATCCTTGCGTCCGGAACCTCGTCGCTGTCTTTTGAATGTTTGGGAGCCCACGGACTATTCGGTGGCACAGACTAGATGGGCCACCCTGGGCTATATGATTGCGAAGCGAGACGTTGCGCAACTCTGGGGGGCCTCCAGGCCCCCTGCCCTCTCGCAATGGGAGGATAACATGGATTGGTCCATGTTCCGTGAGAAAACTGTCTATGTGGCCAGGGGCAGACCCAGGGCATGGGTGAAGGTGTGGGGTCAATGGAACGAATACCGTGGCGACATTTGTACTCCTCCCCTTGTGGACACTATCGAGATTACCCTATCTCCTTAGGCTAGCGTTCCCGGAATCTTCATATAGGGACTGAGCTGGTGTCTCCGGCTCTCCCCCCTTCTTCTTCCTGATCTCTGCCCCCCTCCCCCCCCCCCCACTCCGCACTCCTTAGTGCTTAGGATATTGCTACTGCACTTCCGCTGCTGTCCCCCCCTTGCGTCCCTTGGGCTGACCTTCAGTGATACACTCTCGCCTTTTTGTATGTTTGTTCTTTCATATATAAAACCTGTTTTTGTCCTGTATATAATGTGGAGTATTGCATTGTTGATTGACGGTTACCTCTGCGGGCATATCTGATATGTGTCTACTCCTCTTTAGCGGCTGGCCCGTGTGGTTGTAGGCCCATCCTTGTACCTTTTTGCTTGCTCAAATAAAGGTTTTTAAAAAAAAAAAAAAAAAAAAAAAAAAAAGAATTATCAAAGGACTCAGAAATACTGATTCCCCAATAATTTCTTAGTGGACATTCTGGAGCCAATCCGACTTTCTCTGCTCCCGGAGTTACCTGTATCCCTGAAATCGGTACGTTAAGGGTTGAGGAAACACCACCTCATTTCCTAGGGCACTCTTAATTAAAGCCTACAAAGAAGCACTTAAGATGATAGTTAGAGATGAGGTCATGGATGAAAAAATGAATCTTTTGGGTGCCGTGGAGGTGGGGTTGTGTGTGAGGAACTGGTAATTAATGGCAGAAAACACTGTTGAGTCTAGTTGATGATAGGGGATCAGAGAGTGTAAAAAGCAAGCAACCTGGGAGGTGGAACATAAAGTTCCACTGGAACAGGTGCAAGATCCTGGGTAGTTAACATGGAGACGAGCGATGACATTGGACCGTCAGCAGCAGCCATGGGGGTGTTGGGGTTCACTGGCATTGCATTGCAGATGGGTGTCATATCTCTGCAGGCAGTGGGAAAGTGTCTCAGGTGCCATCATTAGTATCATCCTGCCCCTCTAATGTGAAAATATGAAGAAAGGTTATTCCTTTTTGTTAGGATGATTGAAGGAGACTTGCTGTGGCGGCAGTTATAGATTTGAATTAAATGACGCTAATGCAGTCAATCTTGGCCTCCAAGATAATCTTTTAAGACACATTTGGGCCATGCAAAAACACCCACCCAGGCTTGTTACAGAAGCAAATTGTTTGTTCCATACCCGTCCTCTTCTGATTGGCCTTCACTGGCTTCCATTGAAAGAGTGTATAACTTTTGAAAGGGCGAGATTTTGATCGATACCTCATCACTATTGATCCAAACCTCGATCTGGTCGACTGAACCTTTGTTGCCTGTCTTAGAGGAAGAAAGTGCCCTTGTTACCAAACCAGTTCACCCAATAAAGGACTCTGCTCCCAAAGATCACAAACAACTTCTAGCTTTCAAAAGTTTATTGTAAAGATATGATAAGTTGCAAATACAGGCATCTCAGAATGAGATTCACGAGATACACAGGTCCAATTACATACATGTGCTCTCGGAAAGCCCTCAGACGAGCAACGGAAATCACTAACACAAGTTCTAAGAATAATAAAGCTATCAGCATTGACGCATATCTCTCCTTCATTTAGGTTGGAGGAAAACGCACAGGTTAGGCTGTCCCTACCCTGCTCTAGATGGTATCCCTACTTAACCAAGTCCCAACCTAACAAAGGTGTCAGCAGTGAATGACCCCCAAGGGAAGTCACTCACTCTAAGTCTCTTGGTGAAAACCTATAGTTCTCCAGTCATGACCCCTCTCTGCCTACCCATCCGCTCTCTAAAGGGTCCTCAGGTATCTGCTCTAACTCCACCCAGGGGTGCTGTCCCTAATACAAAACAGTCAACAACATTTGAGACGCCCCTTGCGAGACGCCCCTCACGTGGTGTAGCTTCTGGCTTTTTCCATGATGCTTTGTATTGGGCCTCATACGTTAGAGTTGACCTTGCTTCTCAGACTCTTCTCCGGCCCGCTGATACCCCTTAAACATTCCAGAACCCTCCTCCATGTCTGGGCCTTCTACTGAACAGACCTCTATTCATTCATTTATAATTGGATCCCCCCCTTCCTTGCAGACAGACATCTGCAGCCAAGAACCCAACTCTCATAGACTTCCAAAAAGGCTTGCAACATTTCTTGGCCCAGACATGTACGTGTAAATCAATGTTAAAACATTTCAGGCCTACAATATTTCTCATCATGATTATAGCATTCAACTTCTTCATTAATTAAAGCATGTTAATACTCTTATTCTATTATTCAGTAAACATCTCTAAAAATCATGGCCCATTTAATGCAATGACCAAAACATTAATACAATCCATGTCGTGAAAAGAAACACCTTCCCTTCTAGCTCTGGCCCTGAGGCCTACCACATTCTGCGTTTAACCACATACCATCTTACATTTTAACAGCTACACGACATGGATTCAGAAATAATCACATCTACTAAAATCATATAGTGTCACACATTTCTGTATTAGTTCCACTTCTACTTAAATCTCTATATTAACTATACATTCAGAATATAATTACAGATACTATTAGCACTCATGGCATTTCTCCTCATGATTTGTGCTTACTACAGGTAAGTGTGATGTACTCATACATTTAGGTCAGTTTGCGCTCTCTCAGTTCCCCCCTTTGATGACCTCTCGGGGTCATCACTAACATTTAAACTGCAGTTATTGGTAGCATAACTTGTCTCTGCGCTTCCAGAGCCCTCAGACTCCTGTACTGATTATCTTGTATGGCAGCCAATCTCTGCAGCTGCTCTCTTTGGGCCCTTTCTGACCTTCTTGCTCTGTACCATTTGAATACCCTCACCAATCCCCACAATATGATCCCACAGATCAATATTATGATGACAGGTTTTAGTATATACCACACAAAGCTTTTGCCTAAGGTGGAAATCCACCCTCCAACTGCACTCATTCCGTGGCCCACCTTTTCCCAGACATTTTCTCTACTCAAATCTTCGATCTCCTTGTGAATATCAGTTATGTTCCTAATAACCTTCTCAAGGGGTTTTGAATTGTCTGGAATGTAAGTGCAGCATTCCTGGACCTTCAAAGCCTTACAGACTCCGCCCTCTTTTGCTAGTAGGACATCTAACGCAAGACGGTTCTGAAGAACCATAGCCCTTATCGATTGCATCTCTCCTTCTACCAGCATTAAGGACTGAGCAGTGCTGGCAGACAACCTGTCGACGACTGTTGCCAGCCGTCTAATTTTAACATCATTAAGGATTAGACCCAAAAGAGGGAACATAGCTCCAAAGACATCTCCAACCATTTCTGCATCGCCTACATCCCTCCTTCCCCTCGAAGATGTCTTGCCCTCAATGATCACTAAGTCTTGTGCATGATATATTTTGGGGAAGACAATTGCTAAGTAACATGATCCATACCAGTTGTCAGGTAGTCTCACGTAGGCATTTCTTCCACATACAAAATACACATTTGGAATCACTTGCATTCCCTTCAGGAAATCCTTAGTATAGTACTCTATATTGAAAGCATGTTCACAGTCGACTTCTCCCACGTATACATTTTCATAATACGTTTTGGCTCGGTGAAGACATAGCTTTCCTCTCTGCGTCTTATCTAAAGCTATTGGACCACTACTACCCTTTCTCTTGTGTGCCTTCTCTTCCTCGGTCCAATCTGTTTTCCATTGTCCTGATTTTTTCAAAATCTTTTGTCTCCTGTAACGATCATCCACCTGCCCTATGAACTTCTTCTCGACTTCTGACACCTTGCATGTCAGGTTATTTCTACGGGCATGTGAAGTATCTAAGGTAATCCAAGGAATGAAGAACTTGGCCAATCTGTCTTCACTCTTCCAGTAATCCCATTTGTTCATCTGCTTATAATTTGGGACTTCTGGCAACACTGAATCATAATTGGAGAAATAGTATTCAAAACTATCTCTCTCATAAAATATACTAAGCAATAAGCTACATGTAATGCCATATGTCAGCGGGAGGTGATGGTATCTAATGCCTTCATCTACAGACGCCGGCAACTGCATGCAGACGTAACAATCCTTAACCTCCATGGCATCCACGTATTCATATAAGAGTTTAGCATAAGCATTTGACCTAAAGTCTCCTTGGGACTCATCTACGTGTAACCTGCGGGCTTCTGCAGCTAGTAACGCTTTCTCTTGAGTGTTTTCCCTTTTCTCACCAGCAACAGTAGGTGTAAGCGTTTCTACAGAATTCACATCAGTTACCTTTGCCTCTTCCTCATGTCCCTGTACATAAGAAATTGTTACCACTAAAGCTATTAATATTATCACTCCTACTATTAGTGTACCTATTATACATTTAGCTCTGCGGTTCTGGGTGCCGGCCTCCATTTCGTCAGACAATATGGCTCTCTCTTATCTTAGCAAAAAGTTCTTTTCCTCTCGTTCCTTTACAGTCTCCTTTTAATCCTTTTGTCTTTAGAATCCACACAACTGGAAGCTGACAACCTTCTTCGCAAAAGTCCTTTAACAGTTCAATAAAGACAACCCTAGCCCTTCTCCATCAACTCAAGGGAAGTTCCCTAAAATTCTCTGCTTCCTGGGCGCTAGGTAATCTTCTTTTTCTGTTCACTTTATTTACAAAGTCCTTTAACAGTCTACTATCAAGCCTGTGCCTGCAGCTTCGATAGCAAAGTTCAGTATTTCCAAACGAAGATTGTGCTCTTCATGTGCTGTTATCGTTGTACCAAAGTCGGGGAATTGCAATTCTGAGAGAAACATGTGTTTTAACTTGCTGAGGCGGGGAGGTCTGGGGAGCATGAATGTTAGTGACCCTTCTTGTTCGACTCCGGGTACCAACAGTCGTATTTCCACGGTGACAATGGGCTCAGAACTGGACACCACCACCGCTCGGATCCTCCCTGTCTCCGGTTTCACAGACATTTGTCGCCAGATATGTCCACTCAGGTGTGGAGTATCTTCTGTTAGGCACACGCACTCTTCTTGACCTTCTTCGGTCCGGTGCTTCAGCGCCCTGAGCACCTTCTTCCGGGTCTGAGTCTTCTGATATCGGAGGAAGGGTTACCTCTGGAGTTGACCTCAGGCTAGAGCTCCTTCTTTGCGGCCAATCAGCTTCTCCATGTGCCCTTCTACTCCTTCTCCTTCTTGTCTGTTCTCGCTCTCTGTCAGACCTGTCAGTGTCTGACTCGTACTCCCAGCTACTTTCTCCTTCTGTAGCGTCTTCCGTTTCGCTGTTGTACTGACCGTCCTCAGCTTGGTCAGACTCGTTCCCTGCTTCCGCTGGCACCTCTACAGCTTGGCTAGCCCCCTCTATGGCTTCTCGGTCCTCTTCTGGACGTCTATCCGAGAGAGGAGCTGTTTCTTCCCGAGGTGCTGGAACCCTTCGCGTATGTGACGCGTGGATCCAATTGGGCAGGCCTCCCACCTTCACAGCTGTGTTCGTGATCAGGATGATCTGGAAGGGCCCACGCCAACGAATATCCAAGCAGCTTCTTCTCACATGTTTTTTCACCAGGACCCAGTCCCCAGGGTACAGGTCATGGCACGGGCCCTGGCACGATGGAACCTCGGCAGCCTGCACCTGAAGGGACACAGAACGAATGGCGTCAGACAGCCCCTTACAATAGTCCAGGATCATATCATCTGTGATATTTAACAGTGCAGTAGTTGGGACAGATGGCAGCCTCATTGCTCTCCCCATTAACACCTCATGTGGTGATAACCCCGTTCTTCTGTCTGGGGTACTACGAAGGCTCATGAGAACCAATGGCAGGGCGTCAGGCCAACTCAGGGTCGTTGAGGAACAAACTTTGGCTATTCTGGCCTTGATCGTGCCATTGATCTGCTCCACAATTCCTGAGGCTTCTGGTCGGTAACTGCAATGCAACTTCTGATCGATATTCAGAGCTGCACAAATCATTTTCACAAGCTCGCTGTTAAAATGTGTTCCCCTATCTGATTCCAAAAAGGCCGGCACCCCGAAGCGCGGAATGAGTTCCCTAAGCAGTAACTTGGCCACTGTGAGGGTGTCGCACCTACGTGTAGGGTATGCCTCAACCCATCTGGAGAACACACAAACAACCACCAGGACATAGCGGAGGCGGTTGCACCTTGGCATTTCAATGAAATCTATCTGCATTCGATTGAATGGACCTCCAGACCTTCCTATGTGACTTAGTGCAACTGGTGTTCTTTTTCCTACGTTCAGCTGCTGGCAGGTCACACAACGCTGGCACACTGCTTCTGCTGCTATTCTAAACTTAGGATTGTACCAAGTTTGTCTAAACACTCTCAGCATAGCATCTCTCCCTAAGTGTACGGGACCATGTATGAGTCTAGCCATTGGACTCACCATCTCATTGGGCAACACTGCTCTGCCGTCTGCTGAGACCCAAAAATGGGACTCACCCATTACACATCCTGCCTTTTCCCATGTTTCTTTTTCAGAATCAGGAGCATTTTCTTGCATGTTTGACAGTTCATCCCAAGTATCAACAGTTTCCAGTATCATGGCTAATTCAGTCCTTACATTTATTCCACCCACTTCCACCTCTGTGAAAGAGTACCCTTGTTCCGCGCAATACCGCGCAACTTCATCAGCATACCTATTGCCTTTCGAAACGAAGTCCTCATTTCTGGTATGTGCGGTGCACTTTACAACTGCGATACCTGCTGGGCATTGCAACGCCTCTAACAACAGGCGCACAAACTCTCCATTGCGAATGGGAGAGCCTGAAGAGGTCATGAACCCTCTTTGAGACCATAACTGCCCGTAATCATGAACTACCCCATAACCATATTGGCTGTCGGTGTATATGGTGACTCGAATTTGATTGCTTGCCAAGCAAGCACGTGTCAAGGCAACAATCTCGGCTACCTGAGCGGAGTGTACTCCTTCCAGGCACCCAGCTTCCACAACTCCAGTAATTGTACAAACAGCATAAGCTGCTCTCAACTGCCCAACTTCGTCTCTTACACATGAGCCATCGACAAAGAAAATTTCGTCTGGGTCGGTCAGTGGCTCATCTACGATGTCGGGTCTGGGTTTGGTGCATAGTTCAGTCACATCAAGGCAGTCATGGTCTGTACATTCATCATCATCCTCGATATCATTTGGGAGTGGCATCAAGGTGGCAGGGTTCAAAACAGAGCATCTCTTGAGGGTCACATTCTCTGCAGCAAGAATAACTTGCTCATAGCGCGTGAGCCTGCTGTTGGTCAGATGCTGTGTTTTGGTCCTGGTCATCAACAGTTCAACAGAATGGGGCACGCACACCTCTAACGGGTGCCCCATGACGATATTTTCACATCTCTCAATGCTGACACCCGTTGCAGCAACGGATTTGAGACATCCGGGCAACGCTGCGGCTACTGGGTCTAAAGTAGCCGAGAAATAAGCAACTGGTCTACGGGCATTCCCATGGATTTGGACTAACACAGACAACGCGCAACCTTCTCTCTCACAACAGTAAAGAAAAAATGGTTTATTGTAATCAGGCATTCCCAATGCCGGAGCACGACACAGGTCCTCTCGCAGCTGTAGGAACGCCATCAAACAGTCTTTGTCCCATGGTACCGGGTCGCTCACCTCCTTGTGCGTCAGTTTTTGCAAGGGCTTTGCTTTCAGTGAAAAGTTCACGATCCACTGTCGGCAATAACCCACCATCCCTAGGAACATCCTGACCTCTCTCTGTGTCTTAGGCGCATTCATTTTCATGATCGCCTCTATCCTGTCTGGTGACACCTTTCGTTTGCCTTTCTCTATTCTGTGTCCCAAGTACTGCACTTCTGTCAGGCAGTACTGCAATTTTCCCGGGGACACCTTGTGCCCATTGGCAGCTAGGTGATTTAACAAAGCAATGGAGTCCTCCCTGCAAGCTTCTTCTGTTTCTGACGCCACAAGGAGGTCGTCTATGTACTGGACCAGAACTGACTTCTGGGGCAGCACTAGACTTTCAAGATTTTTCTTCAAAAGCTGGTTAAAGATCGATGGGCTCTCTGTATACCCCTGAGGGATACGACACCATGTTAGGACGCGATTTTCCAGCTTAAATGCGAAAAGAAAATGGCTTTCTTCGTCCAGAGGGATCGAAAAGAAAGCCTGACAAAGATCGATCACAGTGAACCACTCAGCTTGGAATGGAATCTGAAACAGTATCACTGATGGATTCGGTACCACTGGACAACACGAAACGACTATGTTATTAATCTTTCGAAGGTCCTGCACTATCCGAAATTTCCCATTTGGTTTCTGCAGGCCCATAATCGGGGAGTTGCATGGACTACCCACGATTTCTTTCAGTATTCCCTGTTTAATCATGGACTCGATCACGGGTTTTATGCCTGCAATCGTTTCTGGAGTCAATTTATATTGGGGTGTTCTTGGGAACTCAGCATGCGGTTTCACTACAATTTTCACTGGGTCCACCCCTTTGACCAATCCAATCTCTTCCCCAGTGAAATCCCATACTTCTGGTGCCACTGTCTCTCTCAAGTCCCAGGGGAGCTCATCTACTGTCAAAGTAGGGTACAGCTCCACGCATATTCTTGAGTTTGCAACTTTGAAATCTGCGTCATCATCATTGGTCAATACCTCCACTCCCTGAGGTGTACAGTATATAGTACAATTCAATTTACACAACAGGTCTCTCCCTAGCAGACACACAGGACTTGAATCGCAAACCACAAACTGGTGCTCATCGCTGTACTTCCCTATTTTCACCTGTACCGGTTCTGTCAATTGGCTGGTTATTCTCCTGTTTGCGACCCCTACCACTTGTATGGTCTCTCCAGACATGGGCAGGTCTGGAACTGCAGCTGATCTGATCGTGGATCTAGTGGCTCCTGTGTCCACCAGAAATGTCGTAGGGCACCCTGCTACTTCTGCTTCCACATAGGGTCCCCTCTGGTCCACCTCCAAGGCTGCCCCGAGGGTGCAGTCTTCTCTTTCCACTCTCTGTCCGGTTAATGGGTCCACATAATAGCACTCTTCCCCTTCTACAAACAGGGGCATTTGTCTATAGGTCTTACCCATAGTCCCTACTCGAGGAGGTTGCGGGAACTGGGCTCGGGGAGGAGCCCCCCCTTTGAGCACCTTTCCTTGGTATGGCGTCACCCCTCTTGTAGGCGCGCTCTGGACCTCTTCCTCCTCTATCTCTTGTTCTCCTATCTCTACATTGTAGGGACACTCGCGTTTCCAATGCCCCACCTCGTTACACTGGTGGCACCTAGTCGTTTTCTTCAAGGCAGCTATATCTATTCTGGGTCTAAAGGTGGAACTCTCCTCATTGCCCTTGTTCTGACTGTACTGCTTCTTTCCTCCTGTACCTGTTCCTTGCTGCTGTTGCTGTTGTCCCCCCTTCCCTGCTGCCTGCATCTGTACCACCATCAACTTTTCTTTTAGTTTCTTAGCCTTGGAGTCTATCTCATCACAGCAGTACCTGGCATATCTCAGTATTTCGTCTAGGGGTTTACTTTGCCAACAAATCGAGTGTTGCTGAATCATTAAACTAATATCCGGTCTCAGTCCCAGGACGAACTTGGACACAAATTGCCCTATGTCTTTTGGATCCATTACATCCAAGCCGCTATATTGTTTAAACGCCTTCAGCAATCTCTCGTAATATTCGTGGACTGTCTCTTTGGGTTCCTGTCTTGTTCGGTCTATTCTGACCCAATCTATGTCTTGCATTGGCACTTTCTCTTTCAGCCAAGTCATCACTCTCTCGAATTTTGCCATCACAATCTCGGACGGCCCATTAGTCTTAGCATCTCTCTCTGGCTCCGTTGTGGGCCACTCAGCGCTAACCTTGCATGCTGTCCACAGATCGCCTGGTACTACAATGTCAAACAGCGTGTTCAGATCTATCCATAGGACCTTTGAGATTTTTACAAATCTCTCCACTTGCTTGTACCACTCCACTGGGTTTTCCCGCAATTTGGGGAAGGAGGTGGTAAAAGCAGCTAAATCTCCCCTACTCCAAGGGACATGTACATAGTTCCCATTTGCAACTTCACGCAAAGGGTAAGCTTCTATTCCCTGCTGTCCTCCTGGTGTCATACCAAGCGTGCTTCTCCTGCCGGTCCCTTTCTTGGACCACCTCTCTTCCCACTTATCTAGTGCCCTCCATGTCCTTATTCCAGCGATCAGTTCCCTTATGTGCGTTTTCAGCCCAATCGTTCTCCTCTCATCTAGGTCTCGATCTGTATAATGTAGCCTGTGGTTACCCTGTAATGCTTTGGTTCTTGACAAGTCCACCATATATTTGCCTGCTAGTTCGACTAACTTCTCATGGACTGCTCTCGCTTTTCGAGTAATGTCCTTTGCCATATACAGTATTTCATCCTGTTCATACATTTCCATTCTTTCTAAAGGCAGGGTACCATCTACCATGTCATCCAGGTCTGACCTTAAACTGGCGACATCGAGTCTCTTGGCTTTTATCTCAGCTCGCAATATGTCTTTCGAAGGGGGCTCACTGGTCTCCCTACCATCCCAACTTCGAGCTCTACGTTTGGGCTCGGGAGAGTTAATGGGTGCCCTCCCTTGCTCCCATCTCTCCAGGTCCCATGCTCGGCCATCCGATCTTGGAAGGTGATGGAACACGGGCCTGTTACCCCCACTCTTTCTCTGCCCACTCTCTTCTTCTTCTCTCCTTTCACCGTGCGCCTCTCTGTTATTTTCCCTCTGGTCGCTACTCTCCCTTTGCCTAGTATCGCTCAGTATCCGATACGCTCCTTCCTGGTTCCCCATATTCCCTGGGGTGCGCTCATTTCCGTCATCACAGGGACTATGGTGCGACCTCTCACAACTCCCATTCTGTTCTCTGGTGCCGGGCACACAGTGTGGACACTTAAAGCTGTTTCTGTACTCTTGCGCTCTCCTCTCCCCTTCACTGAGTATTGGGCGCGCCACCCCTCCACTCCCGGGGCCCCCGTTTTCCAGGTCTGTTCTATCTCCTCTCCGGGCCCAATGGGTGACTCCCCTACTATCTCTCTCTCTACAGTCCCACTCCGGGCTACTCTCCCCAGCCCCGCAGTGAGTCCGAGCTCGGCTGTCCTGGCTTTCCCTTTCAGCTTCCGCAGCTATGATGCTCTTTTGAGCCTCCACTGCCTCATCCCACTGCTTCATGTACTCATTTAGCTCTTGAAAGGATTTTCGTCCAGATCCCCTCAGATCCACTGGCCATCTAGGGCCCCCGGGATCCCCTCCTGGGTCCCCTGCTGTGTGCATCGGGGTGCTCCACTCTCTGGGTATCGGCATCTGACTTGGGGAATTAATCGTATCGTTCCTCCTTGCCGTCCCTGCTCTTTCTCTGTCTTTCCGTACCCGTTCTTCCCCTCTTGCTCTCTCTTGGTCATATATCGATATTATAGGACCTATGGTAACAGGTACCTGTAGTGCATCTGGTAATGCGTAGGATGTGGCGCTCTCCGTTTCCGGCGCTCTTTGTACCACAAACCTCCCGACTACCTGTTGCACCTGACTAGGCTGGGACAGCTCTTTCTTTGCCTCAGGATCCCACTCTGAACTGGGAAGCGGTCCATGCTCTCCTGCATTGCCCCCCTTTTCTCTTTCACTATGCTCGACCTCTCCCCCTGCCCTATTATACGGGGGTGGCCTGTCTGTCAATAATCTGTTTATCAGGCTATCCTCTGTTTCGCTCTCATCATCTTCTTCCAGGGGACTTTTATTTACGGGCACCTCTAACACTGGGTACAGTTTATTTACTTCCATGTTATGCACTCTCCATCTTTTAGCATCCGCATCCCACCTGGCATCCTGCACTGCCCTTACCGATCGTTTCACTCTTTCTTGTCGTCTGTTCATATTCTTTTCATGCGCTGCCCTAATCCATGCATCAAGAGCTTCAAACTGGGTCGGTCTAGGCAAGGGTCTCATTGAGGTCATGACTGATTTTAATCGATGTAACACCTCTAATCTGAACGTCCCGTACTTCGGGAACGTCAGTTCCTCATTTCCTTCCGTAATCTTACTCCACTCTGAAATCCAAAGGATCGTATGCAACCCAACATTCACTGCCATGTAACGAGCTGGCGTACCCTCCGGCGGGGCTTCTTCCCCTTCATACGATCCCCGCTTCTCTTTTTTAAACACCGCTCTCAGCCATTTAAAACACTTCATAATTATGCGCACAATATCCAGCCTCGCTACTCTGTTTACTTCCTGATGACAATCCACCAATCCTGTCGCGGCTTTGCTAACTTGGCCTATCGCAGCGCGGTCTTTCTCCGGTCGGCCAATCACGTCGCGACACTTTCTGACGTCTTTGCTAGCTGGCCTATCACAGCGCGGTCTTTCTCCGGTCGGCCAATCACGTCGCGACACTTTCTGACGTCACTTTTCTCCGCTTCGCAGCAGCACCCCTCCTTTCTCAACTCGTCTCCCGGTTATGCATGCGTCCCATTCATACACCGAAAAATGACTACTTCCGACCAAGCGGTCACTTCTCTCGACTGTACGTCCACAGTCTATATGTAATTGTCAACACAACTGACGAAATATCGTCTCTCTGATAGGTTGCTTACACACACAGTAACTTCCGACCAGCGTCCGTTACTCACGCACTCACTCTTACGGTCCCCCTATCTCGGTCTTTCGGGTGATCAATGGTACCTCATGACCCCCTTCACACTAGTTGACAATTACTCTGGGTGTCCGATACACCCGAACCACTTAAGCTCTCCTTGAACTTAAGATTTCCACCGGTTGCGCGCGCTCACAACCTGTTCCACAGTCACTCTACAGACATTCAACTCCGCCAGACATTACAACATAGATACAATACAAAACACCGCAATCTAACACGCATAACCCTTTATACTCACTCTCGACCGATACTGCTGCTTTTTCTGTCTCACGTCATCCGGATCTTCTTCAGCGGGCGGTTCTTCCGATCCTCGATCTCTAGGGGCCTTGGGGTAAGCTAACCTGGCCTAGGTCACCGTCCTCAAGAAGGCAACCATCCTCTATAGCTACCAACTGAAAGGGCGAGATTTTGATCGATACCTCATCACTATTGATCCAAACCTCGATCTGGTCGACTGAACCTTTGTTGCCTGTCTTAGAGGAAGAAAGTGCCCTTGTTACCAAACCAGTTCACCCAATAAAGGACTCTGCTCCCAAAGATCACAAACAACTTCTAGCTTTCAAAAGTTTATTGTAAAGATATGATAAGTTGCAAATACAGGCATCTCAGAATGAGATTCACGAGATACACAGGTCCAATTACATACATGTGCTCTCGGAAAGCCCTCAGACGAGCAACGGAAATCACTAACACAAGTTCTAAGAATAATAAAGCTATCAGCATTGACGCATATCTCTCCTTCATTTAGGTTGGAGGAAAACGCACAGGTTAGGCTGTCCCTACCCTGCTCTAGATGGTATCCCTACTTAACCAAGTCCCAACCTAACAAAGGTGTCAGCAGTGAATGACCCCCAAGGGAAGTCACTCACTCTAAGTCTCTTGGTGAAAACCTATAGTTCTCCAGTCATGACCCCTCTCTGCCTACCCATCCGCTCTCTAAAGGGTCCTCAGGTATCTGCTCTAACTCCACCCAGGGGTGCTGTCCCTAATACAAAACAGTCAACAACATTTGAGACGCCCCTTGCGAGACGCCCCTCACGTGGTGTAGCTTCTGGCTTTTTCCATGATGCTTTGTATTGGGCCTCATACGTTAGAGTTGACCTTGCTTCTCAGACTCTTCTCCGGCCCGCTGATACCCCTTAAACATTCCAGAACCCTCCTCCATGTCTGGGCCTTCTACTGAACAGACCTCTATTCATTCATTTATAATTGGATCCCCCCCTTCCTTGCAGACAGACATCTGCAGCCAAGAACCCAACTCTCATAGACTTCCAAAAAGGCTTGCAACATTTCTTGGCCCAGACATGTACGTGTAAATCAATGTTAAAACATTTCAGGCCTACAATATTTCTCATCATGATTATAGCATTCAACTTCTTCATTAATTAAAGCATGTTAATACTCTTATTCTATTATTCAGTAAACATCTCTAAAAATCATGGCCCATTTAATGCAATGACCAAAACATTAATACAATCCATGTCGTGAAAAGAAACACCTTCCCTTCTAGCTCTGGCCCTGAGGCCTACCACATTCTGCGTTTAACCACATACCATCTTACATTTTAACAGCTACACGACATGGATTCAGAAATAATCACATCTACTAAAATCATATAGTGTCACACATTTCTGTATTAGTTCCACTTCTACTTAAATCTCTATATTAGCTATACATTCAGAATATAATTACAGATACTATTAGCACTCATGGCATTTCTCCTCATGATTTGTGCTTACTACAGGTAAGTGTGATGTACTCATACATTTAGGTCAGTTTGCGCTCTCTCACTTTCAAGGTATTATGTTATAGTATATACATCGAAGTATATGCAGCCTTTCTCCTTCCTACATTAGAAGTCACTGTGTTCTATAACTTGTAGTGAAGTATCTTCGTTCATCCTCATTGGTTCAACTCACAATTCATAAATTCAAGCATGTCCATGTGGAGGACGCAATTATTCAGTTCCAGCATGCAGTCTATAGAACAAGATTGCAGTTCACTATTTTGTCCAATTACTTCATTTAAATCATTTAGAAAAGCATTAAAAACATGGTTTTTCGCTAACACTGAAAAAACTGTCTGGGTTTGATTCTCCGCCTAGTCCCCTGAAGCCTGAAACACTGCCAATGTAGGTGCTACATCATCTGATCAGGTGTAATAATTACTATAAAATTCAATTACAATACAAATACAATATATACCCCAAACTGATAGTAATATCATAACACTCAGTGGTTGGGCAGTTGATTGTAGTTCATATAGGTTGCATAATAATTCTATTTTACAACTTAACACACTTACATACGGCACAACTTCTAAGGGTCGTGTCATCAACCAGTACTGTACCAGTCTACAGCAAATAAACCTCCCATCACCAACTGATCAGGCACGGAGTACCTGCAGAGCTCTGTCACATGGTGCTGGCCAATAAAGTATTTCTAATTTAGCCCGCCACTGCAGGTCCAAAAGAGCTACATCTTTTGACAGCTTCTTGACACCATACAATGACAGTCACACATGGAATGATTGTAACATAGTCCATCCCAGCAGATCTCTCTGCCATACTCCCTTTAACATACACCTGCCCACGGCCATACACTTTAAAAAAAGATCGCAGAATGGACAGCCACGTAACCAGCTAAGTGGACCATGAAAATAGGAAATACCATATATGGACCTGCAGAGCTGCTCAACTTGCTGAAAACCATATACTGTACGCCTTTCTCACACACTTGTCCATCATCACAGCGTTACGTCCCATAACACGAACAGCACCCTGGTGGTACACATATAACATGGAAACACTTCCCACACAGGATCGAAGCAAAGACACCATGCAACCAAAGACACACCCTACAAGGTGTGGTGAGCAACCTATGTAGGCATGCGATTCAGCACCCCTCATAGGGCCAGTAAATGTTATATTTATATTGCAATACAATACAATCTGGCTTGTATATGATGTATCTATACTCTTTAAGATAAATATTTTAATGCGTAATATTTTATATTGGTTTTGGGATGTAAAATAGTCCCGGACACATTGCTCTATAAGAAGTGGAATGGCATACCTAAAAGCAATAGCATGAGGTGAGAGAGGAATACTCCTTTGCCAATGCGCTGTCAAGCCAGACCCAAAAATGTGCATAACACAATTAAGTCAGTCAGTTAAGCATTCAGTAAGGCAACATTAAACGTAGATGCGAAAGCCAAAAGGTACATTTAAAAGGCGGTGTCGTGAAACACAATGATGTGACTTATTTGCATATGGAGCATCTTAGATGGGGGCGGGGGAGTGAAGGCCTAGAGTACTGTCTGGGGAGTAGCTTCCCTTTTACATTGAGAGAGGGTCATAGATGGGTCTTAGATGAAGCCCCCATGAACTAATGCATACATATGGCAAATAATGGGGCCCCTGCAGAATGTGGTGACGGCCCCGAAACACCCCTGTCTCTCACAAATGTATAGGCCATGGGATGGATGGGGCACCCCTGACGGGTGGTGGTAGGTGCCCCCGACGCTCTGCAGGAGCCTCTGACGTCGCCCCACGCTCATCTTCCAGGAAATATTTCGGGTTTTTTGCTTTATAAATTAGTGGGCTGGATTTGGTAGCCCCATAATAAATGAAATACATGAGTTTGCACTCCCTGTGACTGTAACTTTCATCCTACTTTTCGCCAATGGAAAATCTGCATCAGTGGTGGGCGACACACATTTTTTTAATTATTTTAACATAGCGCAAGTTGATGATTTATTTATAACAATTAACACAACAGAGTTTTGGAGGCACAGTAATGTTAAGGTGTCTAGAAAGTATACAGTAAAGTTGAAGTACGTGCTGGTGTACATTTCTTTGCACAGTTTCAAGGCATGTCGTGCTACGGTGGTTACAAATTGATACACTGGGAGAAGACGTGGCCTAGTACTTTAGATTGTGGTGGGACAATGAAGCATGCCTCAGTTGTAATCCAGTTTCTTCTTTTTAATATTGGGTGATCCTGACCGAATTGCGTTATCTCCTTGTGCCTCAATGCCATGATCTGCCCAAATTGGGGCTACCTCTGGTGCAAGATATTTCGAATTCCCAGGTTAACGGATATTTTGCTATTTGGGTGCTCCCTTTACCGTGTCAGGAAGGCCATCGTTTTGGATGTTTGTTGCTATACGTTGATTTCTTGTAGCCGTTTGTGGTGGCACGGTAAGGCAGCTGCATAAGGTGTAAGGAATGTAGCACTGGGTTTGGCTGGTAGTGCCTAAACTTTTTTAACACCACATATATACATTTTGTAAATGTAAATCTGAAAGTTTATATCCCAACTCAACCGCAAGGCCTGTGATTCTCTCATGGCAATGTGATATGAACAAGGCTATGAACAAGGCTTATGGGCCGCTGAATCCGCATCTACCCGAACTGATAGCAATACGCTCCTTTCCCACAGCCCTCGTGGGACAGCTGAAACCCCCTGCTGTGCACATCAGCCGACACTAGCCTGTATCACAACCCGTCACCCACGCCCCTTCAGCACCAGCCCAATAACTTTCTCCTCCACCCAATCCTTCTGTCCTCGCCATCTCCACGTCTCCCCTTCCTCGCCCTGCAAGCCGCTGACAATACAGTACCTCCCGGAGAGTTCACTCAGCCGAGTTCAAGGCTGCCTGCAAGAAGGAAAGCAGCAATCGTGCCAAATTGGAAACACATGTTAGAGCCCATGTCAGACATACTGTTTACTCCAAAGCAGCTCTCCTCCCCTCCACAGCCAGATCCTCGGAGGCGATATGGGTCGTTCCTTGCTCGGGGTTTCTCTTTGTCTGGGAAAGAACAATGTTAAAACATAAAACAGACCTGTTTTCATATGAAGTATCCCATAGGCAACGATTAAGATTTAAAAAAATACAAGTTTTGAATAGCATTCTATGAAGAAAAGAAAATATGTATAAATAGTTCTGTCATAATCACAAAGAGCGCTGTAATAATAGTCAACTTGTTAAGAGTTATTTCCTGTTACCAACTGCAGAAACATATAGTCAGTCAGTCAAAATACTTTATTGCGATAACTTAATATCATATAAAGACAATGGCAAAATACAGATTATTTAAAATACATATACAAACAGTACATAATTTAAAAACAGTTAAAATACAATAAAAAATAAAGATCATGCAGCATATTACAATTCATATCAATATAAGGTAAAAAGTACAAAATGCTAAAATACTAAAAGGATGCTAAAAAAACCCAGAATGACAGACATAACTGGGACCAGATAAGTCCGTATTACAAGTACTGTTATAATTACAATGTGCCTTTTAAAATACACAGTCTATACTACTTGAAGGAGTAGCCGCTTTATTTTAATCTAATGTTCCTGCTCCTAATAGCACTCACCAGAAAACTAGCCACATAAAACATAATCTTGGGAGTCTGTAAAAGCTGTAAATAAATAAGAGCAGGTTTAACTTGAATAAATCCAGCCTCCTTAAGAATAGGCACAAGGAACTTTCTCCTAGCATCAATGTAATGACTACAAAACATCACTAGGTGCATAGTATTTTTTTCGGAGAAATGATCGCAAGAGCATGGTAACGCCTTTTCTGGGGTACTCCATACGGGATAAAAACCAAGATTAAGATGTATCAAATTAAAACGGAAACGAGTTAAAATAAACCTGTGGTAAGGGTAAGTCACCTTATTCAAGTAATTTTCTGGGCCGTCAGGTATAGATAATATTAGACTGGCCCTAACACTAGGTTTTTTCAGCTCACACTCTTCTCTCTCCAAAGATAAAAGCTCTCTCATTGCACACTTTGTGAGTGCAATGTCTTTGGGTGTTATAGATTCTATTACAGAATATAGCTCTGGCCTCCCCAACCTGGAAACATTTTCCTTGATGTATGTCAACCACTTAATGTTGTTAACTTTGTCCAAACACAGACAACCTCTCAGGATGATATGGTTTAAAGGGATTTCTTTGTTAAGCCACAACCTCAGCCATGCTACTAAAGGTGCTGTTTTTATCAAATCTGTGATGTAGCCTTCCCCTAATTCCATATGAACAGTGTAGGACGGGGTCGATTGTGGGACACCAAGGACAGATCTAAAAAAATTATTTTCCATGATCTGTAGGGGATCCAGTCCCCTATATCCCCAAATTGAACTACCATAGGATGCTACTGAGATGCATTTAGCCTTATAGATTTTCATTAGGGCTGCAATTGGCCTGGCCCCAAGTTTCCTAGAGAACCCCTGAAGAGCTGCAGATGTTCTTGCTAATGAAGTTACTCTATTCTTTACCTGGGGTCCCCAGTTTCCCTTTTCATCAAATGTAATCCCTAAATAGGGGAAGGAGGTTACTCGAGCAAGCTTCTCCTGTCCGCAGAGAAAAGTTTTGTGACAATTTTTTCTTGCCACGCTGCCCATAAGCATAATTTGGGATTTCTTCGCATTTATTTTCAGATCTAATGAACCCATAAAGGTTTGAAAGGCGTCCAGAAGGCGTTGGAGACCCATCCCGGTACGCGCAAGAAGAACCGCATCATCCGCGTAAAGGAGAACAGGGATCCCCTGTTCCCCTGCACGCGGAATATCGGGAGTCACGTCCCTAAGAGCAGGTTCCAAGGCATTCACATATAGTGTGAACAATAGGGGTGCCAAAATGCACCCCTGTCTGACCCCTTTTTCTGAGGCGAAGACATCAGTACACCTTCCACTCGAGGTAACTCTAATTTTTGCTGTAAGGCCCGAGTGCAGGTCAGCCAATAAATTGACTATTGTCCTATCCAAACCCATTTCCAGCAATTTCGACCATAGCTTTGATCTGTTGACCAGATCAAAGGCAGAAGAGAGGTCCATGAAACCAAGGTACATGGACCCCTCTTTAGCCCTGGTGTATTTCTCTATCAACAGGTGGAGATTAAGACATTGGTCCTGGGTACTTCTATTCGGTCTAAATCCATATTGCACGTTTGTCAGAATTCTGTTCTCAGTAGCCCACTAATTTAATTTTACTAATATAACTCTTCCTAAGATCTTAACTGATGAGTCAATCAATGAGATTGGTCTGTAACATGCAGGATCCTGCCTATTTCCCTTTTTAAACACAGGGATAATTATAGAGGTTTTCCATGACTCTGGAATATTATCATGGCTTAATGCATTAAAGACCCTGCAGAGTAATCTAGACCAAAAATTAGGGAAGCATTTAAAGGCGTCAGCAGGAACACCATCGGGTCCTGGCGCCTTTTTCTTCAGAGTACAAACTATGGCATGTAAAACTTCCGTTGCCTCAAAGTGCAATTGCTTCCCAATGGCTATACTGTCATCCTGAGCCCCAGGATCTCCGCTGGTATGATCAGAATAAATATCACTAAAGTGTTTTATCCAACCTTCATCAGGTATATTAGTTTCAAGGGGGGAATTCTCCTCCCCTGTAAATAAAGGTTGGTTGACAATCTTCCAGAATTCTCCACTATTTTTCAATATTGCTGGATCTAGGAGCTGGGTCCAGGCTTCATCTTTAATCTCTTTTTTCCTATCTGCTATGGCTTTTTTATATTGGGCTCTACAGGTGGTGATAAGTTCATGGTCTTTCGGAACAGCCTTTAAAGCATTTAGCAGTGCAGAATGTGCTTTTGAACATCTGTGGTCAAACCATCTTTTGATGGGCAGTGTCTTAGGTTTAGAGCCAGCAACCAGTCTGCGATTAATCTTACTGCAGATGCTACCAAAGGCAAGTATCACTTCCCTATTTTCAGCCTCGCTAGATAGGCACACACCAACCTCGTCCTCAGCATCAGAGAGTACCTCTTGTACAAAGGATTCAGGGGTTATACTATCCCATTTCAATCTGCGTCCCTGGTCTTTAACTTTGAGTGCTTGCTTATTAATACAAGGACCATCTTTTCGCCCTATGAGATCAGTAGTTACTAAATCCAAGGAGACAGGATTATGATCGCTGAAAACAGAAACCACAGTTTTGTACATTAAAACCTTACCTAAAAAACACAATGAAATAAATATATAGTCAATAATAGAGCCATTGTCTGTTCCCTTAAATGTAGGGGCCCTAACCCCCCCCCTCCCCGCACCCAGACTCATATAAGTTCCATCTTGCCAAAAAAAATTCTAAACATTCCCCCTGTTTATTATGTTCAAGATGGATAGGTGAACAATTGGGAGGGGATTCTACTTCATCGCAAACACACCTTAATAAACACGGGTGTATATTAAAGTCACCCAAGAAAATGATTTCAAAAGAATTTACATTTTCACTATAGACTGACAAGAACTGATCCAATCTATCTAGACTATATAGGGTACAGTCAGATGCATTGGTATTATAAAAATTTATAAATAAAATATTGGGAAATTCTACTGAAGAAAGTTCAACAATTAAACATTGCTCGGAGCCCGAATCACATTTCTTTAGGAGACCTTTAATATCTACTTTAAAAAGGCTTAACAGGCCTCCCTTGGCTCTTCCTGCAACGCTAGACACTGCTGGAATACAAAAATGACTATAGCCATCTAATGAAAAACTATTTTTTGTGTCCCATGTTTCTTGTAATGCAATAATGTCGAACTTAGTCAAAAAATCTGTCCATGCCACATTTCCTACTTTTGCCTTGATTCCTGCAATATTCCAAGTAAGCATACTAAATACAGGTACATATTTCTCTTCATGACTTTTTTGTTCAGACAAAAGTCAATCATTTTGGTCCAAAAAAGATAGAGGAGCATAACGGTTAGACAACGAAAGGGGTTGTGCAAAAGGATTTTGGTGAACTAAATGAGCTGGATGGTTTACAATATTAAGGTTTTGATCTTGGCCCCATCTGTTATTCATATCCCGATTGTTGTCCCACCCGAATGCAGGGGTCCTAGGGTAGGTGACATTCTGTTGTTCTCCATAGAAGAATTTTAAGGTTAATGGGACAACAGTACCCTGTCTACGTTGGGGCGGGAGTACCCTGTCTACGTTGGGGCGGGAGACTTTCCCAAGCCCTGATTTTCTTTTTATCGGTAAAATATATATTGGATATTTATTCCTTAGCAAGGTCTCTAAATGGATAACCTTCAATATTAGAACTAAGGCAAAGAAAAGCGGGGACACAAAGGCATATCATAATCTCATAAAATATATTTGAATATATACATACAGCATTGTCCATATCTCTTGTGAGGCCTAATGCTCTTTTCTATGTAGTCCTGTTGTATTATTTTGGTACCGCTTCATATCAGTAGCAAGGTTTTGAAGCGCTCCGATTGAATATAGTTAAATCACTAGAGTATCATAAGGTAGTTAAAACAGAAGTGACTTTGAAGCAACCCACTGGAAGCCATGTTAAACCACCTGAGATTATTATATTCTAATGCACTACAGCATTTTGTAGGGCTTTAAGCCCCTGGAGTAATAAAACACTTCGAACTGTACCTGGTTGCTGGTCGCCCTTTCAGAGTACATGGTTAAAAAGGGTGTAAGCTGTACATTGGTCAATAATGATGTGTGAGATGTATGACGTTAAGGGGCATGCCCTAAATACAGTGCAGCATTTCAGAGTGTGAGACTAGACACAGTTGATACAGACACAAACTGTCTTTGTGTGGTCTGTAAACAGGAGTGGAAGCCAGGGCCGGACTGGCTATAGCGGGCACCGGGCGTTTCCCCGGTAGGCCGCTAGGGTGGGGTCCGGTTTTGGGCCTTGGGGGTCTTTTTTGTTACCGGGGGTCGGCAATATCGGCCCCCTGTAACAAAATTGTCCGAAACCGGCCGTCGCAAACTGCTCGGCTGCACTTCTCCTCACCCCAAGGAGGGGCCAGCTGAGCAGTTTACCAGGGCTGGTTTCTGTTCCAGTCTGGCCCTGGTGAAAGCCCCCAAATGATGTCGATAATAAAATTCACATGCAATATGCTATGTAGATGTAGCCCAGAGCTACAAAGCCAGACCCATGGTGGCAGTATTAGGTGACTGGTGAGTATTACATAAAGTCCACACAGGAGCAATAGACGGCAAACTCCTGAAGCACAGAAAGTAAACCGAGTAGTATATAGAGTCAATCCAAAAATGATAAGCTCCCAACTGTTGTCTACTCGTGCCTAGAAACTAGACTTGTCTGGTATAGGTTTGTGCATGATAGTAGAAAGTAAGGATGCCTTTGCTCGTCATGCGTGTCCCCAAAAGTGACAGGTGCCACGCCCCCCTCGAAGTGTCCTTAAAAGTGACAGGTCCCAAACACTTATGAGGGATGTAGGTGCCCATTTGACCCAAGGGGCGGTCTCTCAAAGGGCAAAGCTGTTTTTGGAGACATCAGCGAACCAGAGTCCTATGACAACTGTATGCCCTTGTTGTTGTATAGATGTGTACACCCCCCTTTTAGAGGCTGTTCAGGATACATATTAGGCACCCTTAAGAGCCTTGTACAGCAAGCAGACGCCGGAACACGAAAAAGTGCCCACAGCAAAATGAAGAGATACAGACCGCTCTTGAAAAGACCAGTGTTGGGTGGCTCCAAGGCCACTATCAATAGATATTACCGCAGTTTAACTAACACCCCTGGTAATGGACGAGAATGCTTAGCAAGAACACCTAAGGATATGGGCTGCGACGTTACTGGTTTTGGCAATGGCCTTTGTCTGCCTAAAGCAGAACTCAGTCTCAAGGATTGCGTATGCCGGATGTCTCCGATTAAGGGCGACAGCAGCGAAAGTGAGGGTTTGTGTAGTGGCAGTGTGTTTGCTGGCCTAAGTTTCGTGAACATGGAGGAAGATGAAGAATCGATAGTTCCACCTAACACACCCGTCGATGAAGACATGGGCTTTCAGGAGGATACAGCGCCTGAGAAGGTTGTTGTGTAATAGTCGGATCCAGGCGTCGAAGATGATGTGGCATTGCAGGACATTAGCGACTCAAGATTTCAGAGCTGCGGCAGAGGGCTGTGAAAATGCAGAGGTTAGTAAAAATGTATTGAGCAGGCAGTTACATAATGATGTATTTTATTTCTTCAACTAACGAACGGTCAATCTTTCTTCTTTTTCACCCCTAGAGAGCATCCCCAACTCAATGCACCTACTTCATAATGCGCTATGGTAAAGAAGCTGTAACACCTCTTAACACATCTGTCTATGAAGACATGGTCCTTCAGGAAGATACGGCTCCTGAGAAGGTCGCTGTGCAACAGCCGGGTACAAGCATCGAAGATGATGGGGCATAGCAGGACATTAGCGACTCAAGATTTCAGAGTCGCCGCAGAGGGCGGTGAAAATGCAGAGGTTAGTAAAAATGTTATGTGAAGGTAATTACATAATGATGTATTTTATTTCTTCAACTAACGAACGGTCAATCTTTTTTCTTTTTGACCCCTGGAGAGCAACCGCCAGCTGAATGCACCTACTTCATAATGCGCTATGGTAAAGAAGCTGTGACACCTCCTAACACACCCATCTATGAAGACATGGTCCTTCAGGAGGAAACGGCAACTGAGAAGATCGTTGTGCAACAGCCGGGTACAAGCGTCGAAGATGATGGGGCATTGCAGTACATTAGCGACTCTCAAGATTTCAGAGCAGCTGCTGAGGGTGGTGAAATTGCGGAGGTTAGTAAGAAAATGTTATGCACAGTCAGCAACATAATGATGTATTTTATTTCTTCAACTAACAGATTGTCAATCTTTCTTCTTTTGAACCCTAGAGAGCAGCCCCAAAAAGGCCTGCGGCAGAGTGGCGGTCTGCAAAAGCGAGCAATGTAATTTTCAACTGTCAGTGGTGTTCAAAACATGCTGAAAGTTCCACATGCCAAAACAGTGATGGCTGCGACAAGTGTCTATGCGGCTCTAAGAATGGCGCGTGTGAAAAGGAAGATCGAGGATTGTCCTATTATGACAGGCAGCATGTTAAGGGTTTCGCCGCGGCGGTTGTACTAAACTGTGTCAAGCGTGACTATTACAGCCTTTGTCACAGACATCAAATGAAAGACACCCTCAGCAGGCGGCGCACAAATGTTTGTGCGAATCATACAGAACAAGAACAATACGATATATTTGTAGTTTGTTAGACCCGTACAAGGTGCATAAACTGATAAGTGTGGTGTACGGACTGTACACTGAAAAGAAATATATCCACCCTGATATGTTGAGGATCTTGTCAGCGGCACTCAATGAGATCCGGTACGCCCATGACCCGAGCTTAAAACTACCAGGTATGCAGGGGATGTGCACAGCTTTTGATAGAAAGATGATAGAAAGACTCATAGAAAGGAATATGTGTAATCTATATAACAAAATAGAAAAATAGGGTTTTTGGCCCCCTGAAGACTATTTTAAATAAGGTCTTATTTAACGTTATATGATAGCGTGTATTTAGAACAAAGTATTAGAATGTTACACAGCAAGGTGGCTATGTGTTAATCCGTCCTTACAACGCTTACTGTGAAAATGTAAAGTACCTTCTGTTTATGTTTTGTTAAAAAACTTTTTTACTTTTAATAAAATGTCCTTATGCAAAACACTTGTCATTCATTGCATGCGGTGTAGCGGATGATAAAATGCCGAAAGGCCAGTTTAAGAAAACTTTATTATGATACAAGGGGAGTTGGCAACTTGGGAAGCGCCTAAGCTCTGTATAGAAGGGCTGTAGATGAAAACAAACCTGTAAGCAGAGACCTGGTGAAGACCTGGTTATCAGGAGAGGAGGCGTATTCACTACATAAACCAGCCAGAAGACGCTTTAAGAGACACCCAACAATCTTTAAAGCTCAAATTGATTCTCAATGGCAGGCGGATATCATCAGCCTTCAAGATATAGCAAAACATAACAACGGGGCTCGTTATATTTTAAATCATAGACGTCTTGTCCAAGTACGCCTACTCAGAAGCGCTACGTGATAAAAGTGGGGTTAGCGTAAAGGCCGCTTTAAAAGCAATCTTCGAGAAGGGCAGAATTCTTCAAAAACTACAAGCAGACACCGGTAAAGAATTCTTAAACAAGACATTTCAGAAATTATTAAAGCACTAAGGGGTTCAACATTTTGTAACACACACAGAGGTTAAAGCAGAAGTTGTAGAACAGTTTAACAGAACTTTAAAGTCTAAGATGTGGAGGTATTTTACGGCCCACAACACCTACAGATAAGTTGATGTTCTACAGGCTTTTTTAGCTGTATATAATGACAGTTATCACAGGACCATCAAAACAGCGCCCATAGAGGTAACTCATAGTAATTCTTTATCTGATTGGGGAACTGTCTATGGGTGTAACGTCTCTATAAAGGTGAAGAAGCCTATTTTTAAAAAAGGTGATCACGTAAGGATTTCAAAATTGAAAGGCGTCTTTACGAACAGACTTTTAGCGACTAAATATTTATAGTGGAAAGTGTGGAGCTTAACCCCTTGGGCGCGGCCGCGATTCTTTGCCTGTGCGGCAGAATCACGAGTGGGCGGGATTATGACGGCCCCCAGCCATCATCAGCACACGGGCACCGTGATGCATGGCGGCTGGGGGCCGTCATCAGCATCGAAGGGGTTAAAGAAGGGATTTATATTTACAGGTTAAAGGACTATGATGGGGAAGCGGTGTCGGGGATCTTTTACAAGGAAGAGTTACAAATGATACCAGACGATCCGCACAGGGTCTATAGGGTAGAAAAGATTCTGAAAAGGAAAGGTAGAGGTGCTAACATCCAAGCATACGTCAAATGGTGGGGTTGGCCGGAGAAATTAACAGTTGGGTGTTGGCCAGCTCCCTGAAGGGTGTGTGAGCTGAGGACTGTCTAAAAGCTGCTGTTAAGATGAAGACAACGCCCTTTTATATCACCCTGCCGTCCAACGCTTTAAAGGCATGTTCCTCGACAACCAGATTTCTGATTACACCGTGAAATTGGCTAAGCCTGTGGACCTGAAAGGGGACTGGGAGGTAGCCCTAACAGAGATACAATACCCTAGAACCTGAAATACATTTAAACCGAACGATGCCAAGTTTAACATAAAGCGTGAGCAGGACCCTTTGAGCATACACGCTGGCTTCCCATACGGCTACTACCCAAACATTTCAAGTGGTGTCGACGCCATCAACAAATCCATAGCCAACATCGAAACATTTTCGAATATTCATGTCGCTAGAGGCCATCACAATGAATGTGTTTCTTAAAGCCCCTTGTGGCACCACAATGTTTAACTGCTCTGGTAAATTAAGAAGAGTTTTAGGCACAGTACAGCATGCGAGAAGTCCGGGCAATCTGGATCAAACGTGCCCCGATATTAACAGGGGGTTCTACACGCTCTATGTGTATAGTGATATTGTAGAGGCCCAGAGGATCAGAGATAGTTATGAAGAACCGTTTATACCCACTTACTGGATCTCGTTGGCGGGGGAACTGCCCAAGTCTTCCACACCCTCCTTATTTAGTAAAAGGAGACACAGGAGCCTTCGTCTGCAGGAGGAACCAAGTTTTATTCGAATAGCCCGGGCTATGGAACTGAGTCCCAAGCTCGTTAGAAACAAAACAGAGGAGGCTGCTGCTTCACTCTGCAGCTTAAAGGCCTTGTATACACATTTCCCTAATTAAGAAACCAGTTTGGGTGGGGGTTTGGAGCACCCGTGTCAAAAAATGCAGTTACTCCATTCTTTGTTCAGGCAGGACGGGGGCTGCAACATATGGTACAAAGAATATGGACAGGTCTTGCAAAACAGGATATGTACGCGAGGAAACAGAGAGATCTTGAACAACAGGATATGTGAAAGAAACAAGTTCTGGGACAGTGGCGTGACCAAGTCTTACGAAACAGGATGGATGTGTGCAGGAGTTTAGTTCGAGGGTGGTGAGGCTAATTCTTGGTTGCCCTTTTTCAAAATTGGCTCAACCACAAGGAGCAGGAAGGACAGGGTGGTCGTGACAGCTAGAATTTCAACAGACATCAGCAGAAATGACCAGGAGGGTCGTGCAGAGGTGTTTGACACGAAATGGCAATGCAAAAACAATGGAGTCATGACACAAAATGGATGCCGACAAGAAGTACACTTTTCCTCAGACCCTCCTTTTGCCATTAAGCGGCAAATACTGTAGGAGACGTCGATATTCATAATATCATCTGTTTCTTGTTGGAGCATCATCTTCATATTAGTGTTGTGAATGTTAGAAGGTTGAGGCTTGAGAGCCTGAACACACGTTGCACAGAGCATTGGCAGACATTGAATGCACAAACAGTAGGAGACTAGGACAGCCACTCCCAAAGCAAGGAAGATGAGGACCCTCCATCCCCATTGGGAAAGGAGGCCCAGACCCAGCCTGTGAGGGACCAGTTGCCTTCATCCTGATGAATTTCAGAGGAAAGGTGATGCAGACGTTGGATGGCATCATATACTGTGGGTGCGTGTTCAGGAATATACACAAAGCAGCTGGAGCCAATCAATTTACACACACCACCACGATCAGCGAGGATGATGTCAAGGACCATACGATTTTGAAGTGTTACAAGGCGATTTGCCTGTAGCTCTGCAGTGATGTTGGAGAGGGCACCAGCTGTTTCTGTGAAGGTGGCCTCAAGGACCCTGGTCAGTACTCGTATAGCTCGACTGTTTGCCATTGGGCCCCAGAATGGGAGGAAACCCTTAAAGTCCCCGGCTTCCTGGCCTACTATATCCTCAGCCAATATGACACCCCTACATGAGTGGCGCAAAGTGCTCTTCATCAACTGGTGGTAATCTCCATGGGTAGAATACGTCAGTGGAAGGAGGAAGGCCAGATAGCAGGTACCAGACCAGTTACGGGGGAGCCAAGTGTAGGCTGCTGTGGGGACGCCACCAACTTTGGAGGAGGTGTAGAGTTCAAAGTTTTAGTGATGTCACAGATACTAGTACCAACTTTCTTAGTTCCTAAGCCATGTATGCAGACACGGCCCTGCACATTTATAACATTCAGAGTGTTTCGTACATCAGGTAGTAGCCTTCTGGTGCAAAATTTGGTAAATGTTTGTCGAGAAGTTGAGTTAAATACCACCATCTCACCGAGTTTATCCGGTGGTATAGCAATGTGGATGAACTGGTTGGGCAAAAAGGGATATTGGTATTGCCAGACCTGTTTCGCCAGAAGTCATCTCGAAATGTTCCAAGGGCAGAATTGGCAGTACCATTGACAGTATAGGCCTCCTGCATCAACATCCACCATGCAAGACAGGACCCAGAGATGGAAAAAGGATAAGGAGAGAATGGAACAGGTTGTGTCATAGCTTGCAGCATCAGTCCACATACCCAACAGTTGGAGGTATTTATGATCAGCTGATGATGCTGTAACATCTGGACAAAGGTGTTATTGAATAATTTTGCACGGCGGGGCAATTTGTGGGCGTGTAACGGGAAATACTGATGCTCTACAGGAGTCGGGGTAGGAGTTGGTAGGGTAACAGGATAGTAGATCCATAACATCCAACCGATGATAGACAAGGTGATTGAGACAAACAGCATCACCACGGGGGCCACAAAACACTTGCTATGTAGGAGACTGACATATTGTTTCTGGACTTGGGTGTATCGGACTGCTGCCATTGTACTAAGCCAGGGACCACTAGCGGCTGTCTGTGATTGGTGGTTGCTTCACTGGATGCAGGTGCCAAGAGCCCTATGGCGTACCTCAGTCTGACATACCAGCACTGTTCTTAGCCGGGAGATCACAGCCCTACAGCCTGTAGGTACCTGAGCGAAGTCATGGGCGAGCCTTCCTTCTGCAACGCAAGTTATATCGGGTAGAAGTAGGAACAGTATGGTCGGGGAATAATTGTTCCTCATGCTGAGCAGAGTGAGGGGAGTGTTTTCTCTTTTCCTTCAGTATACTGTCACTCTCTGCTTCCGTAGATGTGGAATGTAATCTTGCGTCGCTGAAGGGAACAAACGTCGGGACTATTTCTGTCTCTGAGTCTCTTTGTCCTTCTCTCACCCACTGTTCATAGGGGAGAGGCAGAGGCACTTGTCTACAGTGCGTGGCTTGGATCCAGTTCTTCCGTCCCTAAACTTTCACGGTGGTGCGGGTGGCCAGTAACACCTGACGGGGCTGTGTCCAGCGGGGCTCGAGGCTCTTAGTACGTTGAAAGTTTCGAATCAGGACCCAGTCGCCAGGTTGGATAACGTGTCCTGGGCCCTCACTTTTATCAGGTATGGCCTCCTGCACCTGGTGGTAAAGAGTACGAAAGGTGTAAGTCAAACTGTTCAGATAATCAGTCAGCACAGGGTATTCAACATCAGACAGTTTCTGGGGCCGTGGAACACCCCACACATTGGCAGACCTCCCGAACACAATCTCTTGGGGAGATAGGCCTATCCTGGTATGGGCCGTTGTCCTGACAGGCAGCAGGGCCAGGGGCAGAGCATCAACCCAAGTGACACCTGTCTCCGCTACAATCTTGGCCATTTTAGTCTTTAGGATGCCATTGTACACCTCCACTAGACCTGCTGATTGGGGGTGGTTAGCTGCATAAAATTTTTGTTTCATGCCCAGTGCTGAACAGACATACTTCATTATTTGAGCCGTAAAGTGTGTCCCATTGTCACTCCAGACCAAACGGGGCAAACGGAATTGTGGGAAGTATTCTTTCAATAGTATTTTGGCGGTAGTGATAGCGGTACAGTCTTTGACAGGGTAGGCCTTCACCCATCGGCTGAAGGTACAGACCACCACTAGAACGTATTTTAAACTGTAACATCTGTCCATCTGGATATAATCCATCTGGAGGGCTTCGAAAGGAAAGGTAGGAGGAGAGAATCCTCCTCCAGGGGTTACTGTGCCTTTTCCCGGGTTGTACAGAAGGCAAATCATGCATGTTTTGACCATCCTTTCAGCATATGCTGGTATCTTTGAGTTATACCAGGTGGGTTCCAGCAACTTGCATATCCCTTTCGCACTAATGTGAGCAGGGCCATGGGCCATCGTTACTACCGGTAGCACATGACTGTCGGGCAAGATCCATTGTCTCTCCATAGTGATACGGGCCCAACAACCATCTATTTCCTTTACCGCTAAATGCTCCGTCTACATCCTCAGCTCCTATGGGGTAGCATGGGACTGAATATCGATCACACTCTGTACAATACCTTCAACCATGCCCCCCTAAGTCACCCACCTGGCGGGACCTCCCACATACATTCCTTCCATTTTTTTAAGAGCTGTCTGTCTGGCTGTCTGGTCAGCCAGGGCATTGCCTTTTCCAACATCATCCGTCACTTTCTTATGCGCTTTACATTTTATAATAGCTACCTTTCTGGGAAATGTCAGGGAGTCTAATAATCGGTGAATTAGGGGGCCATGTTGAATTTTTGTCCCATGTGAAGTAAGGAAATACCTTTCTTTCCAGAGTCTCCCAAAGTTGTGAGCCACCCCAAAGGCGTACTGGCTGTCAGTGTAGATATTAACCGTTATTCCTTTTCTTAACTCACAGGCTCTAGTGAGGGCCACTAATTCTGCAGCCTGAGCAGAGCACTGCGGAATCTGAGCTGTTTCTACTACTTGCTCTAATGTCGTGAGGGCGTAGGCGGATGATGTGTTACCATCTGGCCCTCTGAGACATTATCCGTCCACATACAGTGTACCTTCTGGGTCTCGTATTGGGGTATCCTGTAAGTCAACCCCTCCCTTTGTCTCCTCTTCTGTCCTCAATATACAGTCATGTGGATCTAAACAGGCATCCTGAGTGAGTATCCAGTGGGAGTAATGTGGTGGAATTCAGTACAGTGCATCTCTTAATGTTAATGTGGCTGGAAAAGAGTGTCAATTCATATCCTGTGAGTCGTGCGCTAGTGAGGTACTGTGTCTTGGTGTTATTAAGGAGGGTATCCACAGAATGGGGAACCATCAGAGTCAAGGAGGAGTTCATGACGATCCCTGCACTCTGACGGACCATGAGTGAGGCTGCAGCTGTCGCCTGTAGGCATCCTGGGAGAGCCCTCTCAACAGGATCTACGGTGGCTGAAAAATAGGCACATGGCCGATGGTGACCTCGAATATCTGGGTGAAGACAGCGCATGCACAGCCGTCTGTCTCATGTACAAAAAGAAAAAAATGTTTGTTATAATCAGGAGTATCGAGGACTGGAGCAGTAGACAGAGCTCTTTTTAAATCCTGGAAGGCCTGCGTATGCTCTCTAGTCCATGGAAAGGAACTGTCTGATACGTCTTTAGTGGTGAGGGCAAGAAGAGGATTGACCATGGCCGAAAAATTGGAAATCCACAGTCTGCAGTATGAGGTTAGACCTATGAAGGCTCGCACCTGCTTTTGTGTCCGTGGGGCCACCATAGCATTGATAATGGCTACCCGATCAGCGGTGAGCTGCCTTCCCTCCTTCGAGAGGAGATGACCTAAATAGGTCTCCTTCTCTTGACAAAACGGAAACTTTTTTAAAGAGACCTTGTGGTTATGGAGGGCAAGGTGGCGTAACAAACAGAGAGTAGCCTCTTTATATGTCGGGCGGAATTTGCAGTAATGAGGAGGTCATCAACATACTGCAGCAGTGTGGAATTATCAGGGAGTTCCAAGGAATCTAGTTGACTTTTGAGAGCTTGACTATAGATACTGGGGCTCTCGGTGAAGCCTTGAGGCCCGCAGTAAAATCTAAAGCTCCGCCCACCAAGAGAGAAACCAAAAAAATGTCTGCTGTCAGGATGTATAGGAATGCTGAAAAAGGCATTCTTCAGGTATATGACAGAAAAGGGTGTGGCGTCAGAAGGGACCATCGTCAAGAGGGCTGTAATGTCGGGGACAACAGGGTATAGGGAGATCGTTATTTTGTTAAGGGCTATCAGGTCAATCACGAATCTGTATATTTTAGGGGAGAGAGCATCTCCATTGGTCGTTTTAAGAACCGGAATAATGGGACTGTTACAGATATTACCACGTGTCTCCTCTACTACGCCCTTGTCCATCAATTCAGATATTATTGTTAAAAGGGCCGCTTCTCCTTCAGCGGGTAGTCGGTACTGTCGAAGGCGGGGAGAAGTGCACATGGCTGAATGTGTACCACATGAGGGGGTATGTTGAGACACCCCACATCAGTGTCTGATGATGCCCAGAGGGAGGAAGGTAAAGACTGCTACTCTGGTGGAAGAGGACCGGACAGATACATATAGGAGGCTGTGGTAGGGGAAATTGTTAGGGATACACCCTGGGGACTACATGATACAGTCGCATACAGAGCTTTCAGTAAATCCATGCCTAATAAGTTTTCACTGCAACCTGTAGAAGGTCCAAGGGAGCGTCAACATGTGCTGGGCCAATATCAAGAGGGAGCGGTTCAGAGACAGGGCTGGTCACGGGTGTTCCTGCAAAACCCACGGAGACATTCATTTTGCCAGAAAGGGGTGCCTCCGGGACTGACAGATATGCAATAGAAGACCTGGTGGCCCCAGTATCCAAAAGAAAATTCTGATCGTTCCCCACAACTGACATTTGAACATTCGGGCCCCTTTGATCCACTGGAATTTGCACTCTAGTAATACCCCTTTCCCGGCTGCCCTATGCTTGATAGAACCCTGTCTCATCAACTTCGTCATAATCATCACTGTAATAAGTGCGTGTTGCTTCGTATCCATCAAACCTATTGGCGGGCGTTGATGGACAGGAGCTTCATCCCTGGACCTACGTTCTTTGTCCTGCGGATGGGGCGGGCCATGGTCCCTAGTCGGCCTCCCCTCCCTAGGAGCGCGAGGCTGAGTCTTTCCTGTGTTCGGATGTTTTCAGCTAATACGGGACACTCATCTATCCAATGGCCGTGCCCCTTACAATAAGCACACTGATCTGTTTGGAGGGCTCCCGTGCGTTGAGGACCTGGGGGGTAGACTGGAGCCCTCAGAGGGGGTTGGGGCTGTGGTCAGAAATTCTCGCTGGCATCGAGACCTCGGGGAGGGTAAGCCTGCTGTAGAAGTACCTTAGTCTTAAGATCCCTAGCCTTCTTACTTTCCATCCCTCTATCTTCATTCTCCCTATTCTCGTGATACTGGGCCATAGCCAAGATACCAGTCATAGTCTGGGCAGACCATGTACTCTCAACTTTCTTGAGCATGGCGGAAATCTCAGGAAGCAAGTTGCTGACAAACGTATCGACAAATACTGGGCTAGAGCCTGGGATCCGGGGGTCCAAGCCTCTATGTCCCTTGTATTCTGTTTCAAAACGGGTAAAGAAGTCAGCCACACTTTCATCTTTTCGCTGCCTACAGGCATTTATCTTATCCCAATTAATGACTGTTTCTGGCAAAAATGTTTTTATAAGCGTTATTATTTTACCGGGCAAAGTCAGGATGGCAGCTTCTGGTTTAGTCCCTCCTGCCCTTGCGTCTTCCATAGCTTCCAGATTAGCCCATTTACCTCCCAGCTCTACTTCATGGTCAGTATGTCGAATTTTATCTCAAATTTCAGTAGGAACGACCGTACCAAAGAGCAAGCCGAAGTCTTCAAGAATAAGTGTACCAGCAGATATTATCTGGCCTAATTCTTTGTAAAAGGCAGCCGGATTTTTTCGAGGATCTGGTAACTGCCCTTGTAACTGCATTACCTCTGACCTTTTCCAAGGGACATGAGCCAGTGTGCTTCAACAGCCCCTTGGCCATTATTTTGGGCATCGGTGAGTGCCGCCTCTCTCATTGGCATAGCTGTCTGTAGAGGAGGTTTGGGGAAGGTGGTCATATCACGGTAAGCTATCAAAGCAGACAGAGCACCAAACATCCCCTCTCCCTGCACATCGCCTCTTTTTATTTGTGACCTGAGGTCCACTTATCCGGCGGGTATCTGCATAAATGAATTCTCGAATCTCTGCATAACCAAGGTACACATGCATTCAGCCCAGGTGGCCTGTTCCCTAATCGTCCACTGAGAAAAGGTGGACTATATTTCTTTAAATGGATAAATATTCCCGCTATTTATCCAACATTCACACTGTTGCTTTTGCAGGTCATCTTCTCGAAGGGACGAAAAGCTGACTGCAGAGCGCAAGGAAGCCAGTCGGGGGGAATTCAATAATCTATATAAATCCTGCCTAACCGTAGACCACGGGGAAGAAGGGAAGTGGCGGGCCGGGGTAAAGCTGCAGGAATTGAGCAGATGGGGACTCGTTGTCATTCCCGTGGTGAGGACAGGGTTGGTGTGGGCAGTCGGTGTCGTAGGCATCAAAATAGGGGGGTCAGTGTGACAGGGGGAACAGTAGGAGGGGCAGTGGGAGCAGGAGTGTGCAGCACGGCTGGTGCAGCTGCATGCGGGGCAGGAGGTGTCAGCGCAGGGTGCATGGGGGCATAAGCAGGAGGACTTTCCAAAATGGTATCGAGCAGGGAATCGCCCTCTTCTCCCCCTTCCATAAAGCCTTTTCCTTTCTCTTCCCGGGCCGGGTAGCACTTCTGCACCCGCGCCCTTTGTTCCCTATCGGCTATCTCTACAGATTTTTCCATTCGGTCCTGTAAGTGCTCCCTAGCATGGTCAGCCATTGACATCCGCTCCTGCTTCCTTTCTAGTGCATTTTCCCTCTTTGCTCTCTGCTCAATTCCCTTCCTCCACAACCTGACAGACTCAAATATCGAGGGACGAATCTTCCGTTTAATAGCTGTTCCTCTAGATTTGCCAGAACTTGTGGGTCAAAAGACCCATAAGGCGGCCATTGTAATTCTGAGTTACTTTGTTTAGTGTATTTGGTCCAAAAAGGGGAAAACATTATAGCATAAGGACCATGTTTATTATACATGGTGTGACCAGGGCAAGTCGTTCGGCTACCGGACTGCACGAATCCCTCGGGTAGGGTACCTTCCGTTGGAGTCTCTCCGTGCACTGCCTCACATCCACCCGCCCTGACCTTCGTGCTCGTGGAGGCCCTATTCGGGCGCCATTTGAAGAACCGTTTATACCCACTTACTGGTTCTCGGTGGCGGGGGAACTGCCCAAGTCTTCTATACCCTCCTTATTTAGTAAAAGGAGACACAGGAGCCTTCATCTGCAGGAGGAACCAAGTTTTATTCGAATAGCCCGGGCTATGGAACAGAGTCACAAGCTCGTTAGAAACAAAACAGAGGAGGCTGCTGCTTCACTCTGCAGCTTACAGGCCTTATATACACATTTCTCTACAAAGATTACGGACAGGTCTTGCAAAACAGGATATGTACGTGAGGGAACAGAGAGATCTTGAACAACAGGATATGTGAAAGAAACAAGTTCTGGGACGGTGGCGTGACCAAGTCTTGTGAAACAGGACGGATGTGTGCAGGAGTTCAGTCCAAGGGTGGTGAGGCTAATTCTTGGTTCCCCTTTTTCGAAATTGGCTCAACCACAAGGAGCAGGAAGGACAGGGTGGTCGTGACAGCTATAATTTCAACAGACATCAGCAGAAATGACCAGGAGGGTCGTGCAGAAATGGCAATGCAAAAATAATGGAGTCATGACACAAAATGGATGCCGACAAGAAGGACACTTTCCTCAGTTACATGCCGCTGTTAAGATGGGTCCATGTACAGGGCAAAAATAATACGATGGTCAATATTCAATTCAACAAACCCAACTACGTTGCAGTTTCTAAACACCATTTTGACACTATTTCAATTATGATCTTTGAGGACCAGTCCGTCCTGGTGTCCTTTAAATACGGGAAAGTTAACGTTAAGCTTCATTTAAGGCCGAGACGCGACAGAGGCTATTAAGCAGGCATCATGTTGGTTGTGAAAACATACGGGGACCCGTCTATGTACAGGGACTATTACCGAAACCAGGCCGGATATGGAGGTCCTTCGTACTTTCAAGGGTCACCGGTTATGTACGGTGCTGTCTAGGAGGTTTCTTCCACAGTCTGTTTAGAAGAGCTATGCCCTTCTTGAGAAAAGGCTATGAAATTGTAAAACGGCATGTTAAAGCGGCGGCTACGAACATTGCCCATGATGTGGTTGGCTCTGTCACTTCGGCAGTTGCCGAACGCATGAACAAACAGCCAAAGTAGGCACTGGCTTGGTGTACAGACCACGCACGAGTGTTAAAAGGAAGCGTCGAGCTTCGAGACGCAGAGGACCGTCTGCACCCTATAAAAAAAATAGGAGTTCTTCAAAGCGCGCTCAGAAAAGAAAAACCCCAAGATGGAAGAGAGCGCTGAAAAAGAAGAAGGGTTATTAGAAAACAATGGTCCAAGACCTCTATAATTTATACACTGAATTCATCAGTAGGTGATCATTAATTCAACTAAGTAAGGAGCATGTATACATTAATCGGCTCTATACAAAAATGCATGTATTTATGAAACAGAAGTCTGGGCATGGAATAGACAACAGTATCAAAAGAAAAGCAATATTTTAATTTATTGCTCCACAGTTACACTAGTTAACAATAATTCCTTACTGCAAAACATTACAGTTCATAACGGTTGCCCCAACGGAGCGTGCAACAAAGCAAAAGAGTGCAGAAAGAGGGGGTGTGGTTTTAGAGAAAGAAAAGAAATCAAATAAGTAGTGACACAAAATTGATGTCCTATTGATTTGGCAGGGCAGTAAGGACCGTTTGTCACAATTCTATGAGTGGTTAAATCAGTGCATGGTTGATATTCAATTCACGATGCAGTCGGATAATGCGACAATAAATTTCCTGGACATTCAAATTAAGGCAGATTAGGGCTGCTTGTTCACAAGTCTATACAGAAAAAGAAGTGAGCGTAATACGCTTCTAAGATATTCAAGTCATCATCCCCGCAACCTCAGAGATAACTTACCTTTTGGTCAATTTCTGAGGTTGCGGAGGAACTGCACCAAAAAAGAAGACTTCTTTCATGAAGCGGCATTACTCATTGCTAGGTTGAGTGAACGTGGATACTCAATGCGCCTGCTGAAAAAGGCACGGAAACGTGCATGGCACAACCATCGGGATAATCTGTTAACGGTCCAGGAAAAAGCACCCGAGGATGAGAGATTAGTATGTGTTACCACCTTTAATACTAAAAGCAATATGATCAAAAAGGTGATTAATCGCCATTGGCATTTGGTAAAGGAAGCAGTTGGCAGTCTGGACCCTCCGTTACATGCATTCCAAAAAGGGAGGAATATTAGAGATCACTTAATAAAATCCCTGCTATCCACCCCGGTAAAAGTTACCCAAACTACATTATGGGGCCTCCCGCCGGTAGTGGGCCATAAGAAATGTGGCACATGTAAAGCGTGTGCTCTTACTAATGAATGTACTACATTTACCTACAATAATCGAACGTACAACTTGAAGGAACACAGTAATTGTAACACCACAGGGGTGATCTATGCCATCGTATGCCCCTGTGGTTTCCTGTATGTTGGACAGACGATTCAAAAGGTGAAGTGCCGTATCCTCCAACATACCAGCCGGTTACGGTGTAAAACTGTGGGAGCCCCTTTGGTGGAGCATTTCACCTCTTTTGAACATGAACCAAATAGCATAAAATGGTGGGTTATTGAAAAAGTGGTGAATTCAATCAGACTCTCCGCCTTAGAGAATGTAAATGGATACAGCTCCTTTTATACGGTCAATAGGGGTCTGAATGAATTGGAAGAAACGAACAGACAGGTGGTACACTTGTGAATCTGTGTGATGTGAACCCAAGCAATTGTCCTGCATTTATTTAAGATCTAATTTTCTTTTGAAATTTTTTGGAGCAATTACCAATATTTGTGGTATATCGGTTCACTAGGATTTGTTGGTAAATATAAGTGAGTACTGAATATGTTGTAAATACGCTGTGTCTCATTACCAATGTGTATTGTATATTGTTAATATGTATATAATTCCCCCCTCTTTTTAAATCTGAGAATTGGTTCTTATCCCTTTACTTTTCCGAAGATACGACCACCTTCTATTATTCATTATTTCATTCTAAATAATCCCAGGGTGTCCGTCTCCTGACTGATTACCCAAACAAAAATGGCCGACATGGGTTGTTGTGACTAGTTGAAATTACCACAGCACTGTGATATTTCAGTATGATCCCTTGTGGACCATGTGGATATCAATTATTTCTGCTAAGAACTGTGTCCAGTCTTCTAATACCCCTTGGCCGGTTTGTTCAGCGTCTTTCGTGATCCAAACCAAGGTTGGTTATGACGCTTTAATGTGACCACTGAGTAATATTGCGAAGTACTCGGCTTAATTCCGTTTATAATGGAGTATGGATAGTTTTGAAATTGATGGACACGAACTATGTTTAGTCCCCTTTCTATATCATTGCCTTGAAGGGCCGCACTCACACGTACAGCGCGTTAGTCCCTTTTCTATATCCATGGATTGAATCACGACTCGTTTTTCCATGGATGACCGGTAACATTGGGCTGCCTCCGTGGACGCCCTGGTAAAAACGTTGACGGAGAGTGCTCGTTTTGGGACTCGACTTAGAGTAGCTCCGTTTGACTTCGGAGGGTAGCCTAACCCGGTGTTTTTATTTTCATTATAGTCATTTGGTTACGACGTGGGAGAAGTTGTCTCTCTTTAATCCAGTACGGTCTCAAAATTATAATCGGCCAAGGAGGATAAATAAGTTACAGAATTGAATTCACAGGCAACCCCCCCTTTTTGATGTTGGAATAGATAGGGACATATAGACTGTTGTTTGACACTAATATGCCCCCTGTATGAATTCTTTTAGGAGTACTGAATTACTACTATCCTTCCGATCTTCAGATCCAACTTGAAGGTAAAAAGGTAATTGAACTGGTCGCTTTCTCTCCCTTCAAAGTGGATCATCACTCCAATTGACCTTGATAAACACCTGGTCTATTTATTCATCCCCCTGTAGGCTATAGAGTCACCAGCTTGTTGCGGAGGATTCTTGAAACACTTACACCAGTCAGGGTAAGTGGATTGAACTAATGGGCAATTTCCTGAGAAATAGTTAGGACTAGACTACAGTGTAAAATATGTATTTACTTTCTTTTGTAGGGACATCGATAATCCCTTCTTTGCCCCCATTGTCCTGATGAAGACTCGCACGGCCCAGGCATAATACACCGAATGGCCTTAAGACGAGTCGAAACTTTGACTTTTTAGATACATAACCTGGATCCGACCAATATTCTCTACATTGTTGTGCAAAATTTATGATTTATTTATGTACAATGTATGAGATGTTCTTCTTTAAATAATTTAGTGGTCAGGTTTTGCAGGATGGGTGATTGATGATCCGTTACTGTGCTAGTAATTAATTTGAATTATTTTGTGTCACTACTTATTTGATTTCTTTTCTTTCTCTAAAACCACACCCCCTCTTTCTGCACTCTTTTGCTTTGTTGCACGCTCCGTTGGGGCAACCGTTATGAACTGTAATGTTTTGCAGTAATGAATTATTGTTAACTAGTGTAACTGTGGAGCAATAAATTAAAATATTGCTTTTCTTTTGATACTGTTGTCTATTCCATGCCCAGACTTCTGTTTCATAAATACATGCATTTTTGTATAGAGCTGATTAATGTATACATGCTCCTTACTTAGTTGAAATAATGATCACCTACTAATGAATTCAGTGTATAAATTATAGAGGAATTGGACCATTGTTTTCTAATAACGTGCTATACCCAGGTCCTGTACCTTTTTGGGTTACCCCATTACTATAATGGAAAAAGAAGAAGGGAACGCATCTAAAGTAAATATTTTTAAAGCGGCGCAAACTAAAGTATGGCCTTCGTACATTGTGCATCGGGCGAGTGCGCCAAATCAAAGTTAGACTTGTTTACTCTAAAGCCCAAGCAGACAAGCATTGAAAACAGCTTCTTCATGGAGGTATCGCCTCTAGCCGCTTTGACGCCTCTGGCCCCTATAGAGTTTTATGTATCAGTTTGCACGAATATGTATTTGATCTCAACAACACGCTACTCCATCTTATGTGTATAATCTCAAAGGCTGATGGTTCAGACATAGCAGAAGACGCTAAAGTGACGACGATTGCTTACCCTCTAGCAACCTAGTTTAATCAGGTGGGCATCACCCCTGTGTGATTGTCTAATCACACAGAGCGATAACCTGTACGCCTACAGTGCTTACCTTGGGAGCATTCTAAATTACAGTAGCGACGCCATCAACACGCAGATTTCAGCGGGGCTCTTCTACAAGGACAAATGCTGACACTTTGAAGCCAAGGAGCTGGATGGTGACAATCAGGGTTTTGCAAAAAGAGCAAGTTTTGCGCCGGCAGTCGTCAGTTTGACCTCCTGGGCCGCATACATTCAGACCTCTTCTTCCAAGATAAACTGCTCATCAACTGAATTGATCCTAAGATAAAGCTCACGCGCAACAAGGACTCATTCTGCCTCATCAGCGTGGATGCTGATCAGTACAAGCAGGACATACTGTCAGCGAGTCTGTTTGTAAAGAGGGTGAAAGTGTCCCCGAGTATCAGACTAGCTCACGCCTACGCTTTGCAAATATCAAACACCAAGTACGCGGTGGAAAGAGTAGCTTTGAAGGTATTCAGCATCCCGGCCGGTACCCGGTCAACCTAGCAACAGAATTTATTTCTGGGACAACTACCCAAGCTTATCATCTGATTTGTGGACAATACAACTTTTAGCGGCGTGTACACCTCAAACCCCTTCAATTTTAAGCACTACAACATCAACTACGCTGCACTGGTCCATGAGGGCGCTGTGATTCCTGCAAAACCCTACACACCCAGTTTTATAACCTCCAACTACATCAGGGAATATCAGGGGCTGGTCTCAATAACCGAGAAGCATCTAGGGGACTGCGGGGTAGCCATGTCAAGAGAAGGCTATGGGGCTGGATACACGGTGTTTGCATTCGACCTGACCCCCGAAATGGAAGATGGCGATCACTACAACCTGGTCAAAACTGCAACCTAAAAGCTGAAATACGATTTGATAATCTGCTACCTGTAAATGTGAACATGGTCGTATTCTCGGTATTTGACAGCATCATTAAGATTAACCACGCCAGACACATCTTTTTTGAATATCTTTAAAACGTTTGTGAAATGGACACGGTGCAGATACGTGACTTCTTAAGCAGGCATAAATACGCTAGGAAATACTTTTTAGGTGTTTTCCCTAGTGATGGGCTACCAGATGAAATAGGGCAAGAAAGACCACGCACCCTAGTCTTTAACACAGATTCTCATTAGAAAGGTGGAACACACTAGGCTGCCGTGTTTATAGATAGTGACAATGTTATAGTGTTTGACAGTACAGCGGAGTTCCCCGAACACATTATCTATACACAGCCCATATTCAAGTTTGTGAAAAAAGCTGCAGCGAGGGTTGAGTATAACAAGTTATGGGTCCAGGATTTGTTAGCCATCACATGCGGGGAACACTGTATTTATTTTATCAGTAAAATGGGTGTGGCGTTTAGAAATTTCTTAAATCTATATTCGAGTGACCTGGTTAACAATGACAGTCTAGTTATGAAATATGTAAAAGAAAACACAAGGGCAACGGTCAGAACTGTGAAAACAGAATATAGCTTTTGTAAAAATTGTAAGGGCATGTAACACGTGTATGTTTAATGATGAAGTTTAAAATAAAGACATTTTTAAAACACGAAATCTGACTCTGTATTTCTATGCTGCCACATACACCATAATTCAAATGTTTTAAAAGATGAGTAAGATTGGTTGAAAAGTTATAAAAGTGTTTATTACAAACAGAAATGTAGGTTACGCATTACAATGACATCCATTACTTAAGAAATATATGAAGAAAAATCAAACACACTTATACACGTATTAGGCACAGTTATTCAAAAAGTCTGTAGAAACATTAAGGATGAATCCACGTACCAGCTTTGGACAGTTGCCTTTTTCGCTGTACAGCTGGCACAAGTGAGGTGCTCCAAGAGGGGAATAATCGTGGGATGTCAGAGGCGGCAGGCGGTGGAGGTAGGTGTACCTTTAAACTTTCAAGCATAAAGCGGTGATCTTTATTACCCAGGAGTGTGGAAGGGATGTGGAGTTCAGCAGCTGCTTGTAGAAACTGATCCCAACCTCTAGGAGCATTTTGATGCGTTAGGGTCTTGGGGTGAGTGAGACCTTTGACTAGATCATACATGTGTGAACCAACAAAAGTCTGTCCCTTGTAGAGAAATTTGCCTTGCTCATTCCACGCTGTTAGGTCTTTAGAAGCAGCAAGTTTACTCATCAACATTTTCGAGGCCCTCCTGTGCCTCTGACTTATATTTTTTTAGGAGGTCGTCAACAAAGATATCCGAGGGCGGGGGCTGGGCTGGCTGCAGCTGTTGGGGGTGCATAGCAGGCGCCGGCGTTGCTGGCTGTTCAGAGTCCGGGGCATATAAAGTTAGCTTATTTCTTTTGGTATCCCACTGCGTGTAGTAGCTTAGAAATTTTTTAAGGGTGCTGGTGTAAAGGGTAGCTTTGTCATACAGGTTTAGATACGTCCGGTTCAAAATGTCTTTAATTTCAGCATCCAGTCATAAAGTCTCATTTCACCGTACATCCCAGCCATTGTCCGCAGAAGAGCCCAGTTTCTCCAACTGTTGTGTAGGAACCAAATACATCTTTGCGGCATGCTCAATCACCGTCCTCAGAGGAGGCTTGTAACTATGGGTATAGCTGTGCCCAGCAATGAGACTATAAAACCCAGAGACTGTTTCACCAGTTTCTTCTTGGTAATGAGTGAAGCCCTTTTATTACTGAGCTTCTTGATAAGATGTCACTTCTTCTTCAACACCTGTAACTGGTTCTTTGATATAGGGACGTTGCCTTTTAGGGTGTTTAGGGCTATTTCTGAAATGGCCGCCACTAAATCGTCAGAAGCAGCGCAGAGGAGGGCCTTTCTGTGCTGGGGAGTGGCTGTAACCAACGGCGTAGGCGGTCAGACATGGTCAACACCTGGGTTATAAGGGCCGGGCTACAAATGTCTCTAAAGGGCTTCAACGCGGCTTTTTATAGGCTTGAGATATGGTCTTTGGGGTGTAAGCAACTGGGAGATCGGGGGGAACAATATCAGCCCTCAGTTGGTAGTCTTCTAGAGTGTTCTTTTTTAAGTCAACCAGGAGGTAGCAGTCGGGTTTTGATGTAGCGTTGTTAAAGGCCTCCATGAAGAAGTGTGTGTTTCCCGGGTACATCTGTTTAGCTATAATGGATATTTGCTGTTTGTCACTGGGATTTTCAAATAGGAGGCGTTGAGAGTTATAGAACGACTGTTCTGACCCATGTAAAACAAGTTCTGTACAATGTAGCATATGCTTAGATTACGGTGGTGTGAATATTGAGTAAAAGCTCTCTCTAACTCAGAATGGTCAGCACCTTCACGCATAAGGTCATCGACAATTACCATGTTGACAAGGGTCGGGGCAGCAGCTCATAGTCGCTGAGATTATCAGGGTTACCTTCTATAAATCTGATATGAGGGAAGCTGTGGGACAGGGGGGTATAAAGATCTTGCCAGCACGAATAAAGCCACACAATGTTATTAGGTGCTTGGAATAAAGCACCAGCAGCATTTTCTAAGAGCTTTTTTATAAAGTAGCTTTTACCACAGTTTGAGGGTCCTGCTAACACGCAGGAGATAAGATTCTGTAATTTGGTGTCCATGGTATGGTGGTGACTTCTCTAATGCGCCTAATAACCGTACGGCAGTGTTTTATTGTCTGTAGTCAGGACCCTTTTATCAAAAACAACGCAAAAGGTTTTATGTAGGGGCTGGGTTGTAATTTCCCACTTCTTTTTCGATCTGACTATGCATGGTTGGTTAACAACTATAGTTTTATCATTTTCACGATCGTCCGATGCAGAGTATTCGTGCACCAGATCCTTCAGACTGTCAAAATTGATTTTTAGGGCGTTGCTGACGTTTAATGTTATACCTTTGATCTTCATGCACACTTTGTTGGTGTTTGTTTTGTAGGAGTAGGTCTTAGGTCCGGATGGGGTAAATTCGATTATATGTTCATCCATATCGAGTTTGCTAGTCAAATTACCTAGATAATCCCCAAAATCTCAGAGTTGGTATCATGATACAGGCAGCGGTCCTGGAGGTTATCCATAACCCTGTAAAGTTCTAGATGGGCGTGGGCTGTCGTGAAGCAGGCTATGAAGATGTTTATGTTGTACACGTTGTGGGGTACTCTTTTGTGTATTTCCAACACACAGCAGCGGTCTAGTCATCAATAAACTTGCAGCTGGACACCTCGTAACAAGGGGCAAAAAGGTACTTGAACAGTTCGTCAGGATCTGCTATTAAGGTTGTATTTGACATGTTTGTACGCTGTGCGAATTTTCCCCATAAGGAGTTGAGGCACAGGTTGGCTAACTGTCGGCGGGCGGTGTTGACCTCTATCAAATGGGGTCATAAAAGTATACCCTCATGAGCACTGTAGTCATCGATGTATTTCTGCTTGGCATCTTGACTAGTACACTATTCGGGATATCCTGAGGCCTCCTGTTTGTCTCTGAGAAACAAATTATTATAGCGTGAAAAGAGACGTGTCGCGGTCCTCTTAAAATGCCACACCTCGTGTACTCTCCCGAGTCTGTAGCCTTTCTCTAAGGCAGCTTGTACCTCGATGCGACACAATGTCCCTGTGAGCATCCTTTGTTCTTCGGTGTGACTACAACCACCAACCTCTTTAAACACTGCGCATGTTCGACAGAGTGGGAACATCAGCTTACCATCGACTCTGTATGGTAACACTCGAAAGTAAAGCTGCATTGGAGGATAGATTTCAAATTTGATTAGCCCAAAGTATTTGTAAAGGGGCTTAAAGTCTCTATATATGATGGTGGGGTACCCTAAGGGGTAGACCTTCATTTTGTTCACAAATGGGTACAGACTGGTGAAATCATAGAAGTGTATTTTCTCACCCTCACCAGCGGCCCTGTACAGTTGTATGGCGTTGTACGACCCCCGAATAAAGCATCGCGGGGCTCCAGAGTTTGTGGTAAATCATGACTCTGAAGAAAAGAGCTGAGCTTTGTGTCGGTTGTTAGCATATCTAACCACCCATGCTCCCATAGGACCCGCATAGCAAAGCCGCAGTTTTCAACATACTGGGCCCTCAACAGAGTACGTCTGTGTAAGTCTACAAATTTGGCACCCATCAATCTGTTAAACTTGAGGAGTTTGTAACACGGTGGGCTACCGTGGTAAAAACAGGCGTTGTATTCAAAGGCCGTCGGCACTCCCTTAATTACAGTATACCCGTCCAGGTAATAGGGACCCAGGTGGTATTCGCCACCCTGTAAGGCATGTTGAATATGTATTTCTTCCTTCTCAGAAACGTACATGAGCCATTGGATAGATGGGATTGAATAACATTTTTGTTTACCATTATAGAGGTCTGGCGGCACTAGAGGGATACTTTTTGGCCTTAAAAACATGTGTTTGTAGATGACATACACATGGAGGCCAAAGTGATGCTTTGAAAAGGGTCTATGTATTCGACCGTCTTTGTCCTTTGAGATGTCTTGGGTTTGAAGATCCTGACTTTCTTAGTCATTTGAGGCGTCTTGGGTTTCAAGACCCTGACTTTCTTAGTCATAGACACAACATCTCTGAAGAGGTTGCATGCTTGTCGCAGGATCATTACATCGGCCTGACAATAGGCTTTCAACTTGGTTTGAAAATGAAACTCCTTTTTACGGTTTTCAGAGTACCATTGTAGAAAGCTCTCTTTCTCAGAAGGCATCATACATTCAACCGCGTAGCTGTCCGGAGGCAGCATGGGCCCCACATAATTCTGGTTCGCTCAGGTGTTAAAAAAGTGTGGAAAATAACCTTTACACCGGTGGAAACCAAATGCTTTTGGTAGCTTGCTCAATTTCATGGGTCGGAAATTTAGGGTTTCCATGAACCTTATTTGTAACTGGCCCGCCATTAACAACATCAGCTTGGAACCTTGAGTGATGAGTTCGACTTGTACCTTTTCACAAATCACATTTGTAAAATAAAGAATGAGTCTTATGCTTTTGAGTTATGGGCCAGCATGGTATACCCTTTGAATTTGGATTGACTGAATGTATTAAGGAAATCACCAACCCACGTTCGCCCTTCAAACTCCCAGCTGTCATCGGAAGTTAGATGGTGTGCGTGAATATAGCTAGGTTGGTGTACCTCGGTCTCTTGTGTGCACTCTATATCAAACACTATAAAGTCTTCGGTTTTGGTATGGGGTCTGCCTTTAACCATGTAACATCGGTGTACAATTCCGACCCTAAATGGAGTCTGACACCTTGGGCATTTCATGCCTTTGCATTTGTGATCTGTTGCCACATGCCTGCAACACTCTCGGCAATCCATTTTAGGGCTGCATTTAACAGCTTTGCGGTGTATGCTCAAGCAGACTTGCGAGCGACAAAACATCTTACAGTTGCGGCACCTCACCTTCAGGGCGGTGTCTACGATGCACCCGTCCCTCTGACACATCTTACAATGCATCTCACACTGATGATGTGCCTTAGTGTTGTATATATGGTCGGAGTGTGTGCACACGTACTTGACTCCCAGAAAACTTTTAAGGTTCAAGATACCGTAAAAGTGATTTTCGTGGTGAGGAACATATACGGTCTTGTTTTTCACACTTTCCCCATTTGTAAAGTACTTCCAAGTACTGTTGTGATAAAGAACTTTCACCATAACTGCAAAATAGTTCTCAAAAAGACCTATGTCGCCAAAGCCGACCCTGCGGTCTGGAGGTATTTCAAGAACCTTATGGGCTTCAGCAGCTCTAGACAGGATGACAGCATCTGTGGTATTGCCCCCCATCAGCAACCCCACGCTGCTGGTCGCCAGACAGGTGTTGGCTGCTCCGTTGCTAAAGTTGAGCGGCCAATGTGGTTTCTTACCAATTATCTTGCTGTATAGGATGCTCTTAAAGGCCTGAAAATACCCCCCCCACAACCCAGTACAATGAGGGCTATGACTCTAAAAGTTCCATAGGTGACTAGTTCAGCCTTACTCTGTAAAAGCCTCGAGAGGTTTTCTAAAAATTCCATGGCGTCAAACACATCGAGGGACCTTCGATTGGTGAACAATGGACAGTAAAAACCCTGCCCCTGGAAGCGTAGCTGGAAAAAATCATTAGGCCCCACATCACGTAACAATCTTTCTATGAGTGTTTGCACAGCCTGATGTATGGCTAAAACCCCATGAGTGGAGGACTTGATCTGGTGAAGGTTAATAAACCTAAACTCCTCGTAGTGTTCTGTAGCGTTAAATCTATCTACAGTACGACTGTAGCTTCTAACGCTCTCTAAAAACACGGTCTCTGAATCCTCATCTTGAGGAATTTGCCTTGATGGGGAGCTTGCTGCTGTATCATGTTGGGGATCCTGGTTTAGCAAGGTCTCTGGGGGGGGGGGGGGTCTTTTAAGCTGCGTGTAGCTTATATTCTGGCTTTCCTTAGTTTACTTATTAAAAGCCTGCGCTGCTTAGCACTATTAGCCCACTTTTGTTTTTTACGGGACCATGCTTTTCTAGGTAGCCTACCCCTGCCTATCTGAATAGTATGGTTTGTGCCTGTGGCCGACATGATCATAGAGTCCTCTGCTACAGACCCGTCCCGCTGACCTTCTGGGAGTTTGTGGTGTTGGCGCTCTACCCCTTGAACCCTTCAATTGCACGCCCCACTGGATGTTCTCTCCTGAACTTGTGTAAAGCCTGGTGCATGGTACTGGTGTATGTGATTCAGGCGCTGTTTGTGAAACTGCATGACATTGTTTGAGGGGATCCAAGTACTTTTTATGCTTGAGTAAGCGTAAGAAGTGCAGGGACTTTGACAGTACACTGTGTACCTTACTGCTATATTTTGATTTGTGCTTACTTTTATTAATACCAGGAGCATGTCTGTTCTTTAGGAGACGGCGTACGTATAGACACGTAGGGATACTCCATATGTCTGACACAGTTGCTTGACACGTTTGGAGGATCACCCTTTTACACTGGTCAACCATTTGCAGTATCTTCCGCTGCGTCTCCAGACCGTCCCGGTCGTCGCTACCACACATCTCCAATTTTAAGGTGGCTGTGTTCGCCTGGCGTTTTAGCTTTCTGACAGCCATCTGTATGTCTTTAACATGGGCACCTAGTATATCTTTTGGGTTTACAGAATCATATTGCAGCGGATTAGGGATGAATACAATACCTGGTTGTACAACAACCTACAACACCCCTGGGCCTTCTCAACCCCGTCCGCCACAACACCATTCTGTAACGGAGGGCCTGGGGGGATCATAGAAACAGGGACCCAGTGCGAACACCCCGGGACAGCCGTGTAAGCATTCCCCCTAAATAAGTCCTCCAAGCACTGTTTCGACCAGTCGCCCCAACCCTTACTGTTATCATCGTATATTGCTGGGGGTGATGTGGGGTTTACACTGGACACGGGGTGGTTGGGTCGTATGCTCCCGGAGGGGCGATAGGGGACATAAGGCATGTAGAGTGTAAACGGCTGTCGAAATAATCACGGGCCCTATCGGCTAAGGAATTGTCGGGGTTGTGGTCGGGTGAATGTCTAACAGCCGTATGCAGATCCCCCTTGTCCGTGTTAGAAGGTCCCGTGTGAGCTACTTTTGCTGGTCTATCAAGCTTGTCTACCAAACCTGTCAACGTCTTGAGAAAACCGCTGCTGCCGATATAAGGTGCTCCTGAGGGTTGAACATTTTCAAACATTGCGTTCCTAAGCCCATCAGGCCTGATTATAGCAGGTTTTGGGGTTGGTCTAGGGGGATTCCCCTCTACCGGTGCCTCTAGTTTATTTGAAACTATAGAGGGCTTTAGGGTATTGGAAGGGTCCTACGGTTTAATGGGTTAGATTAAGGGAGCTGCTACTGCTTCTAATTGTAGTGCTGGGACCCCTTACTTCTTCTGAAGATATTTTCTTGAGAGGCGATTTACTTTAGGGGTTTGGGGCTGTATCGTATCTTCTACAGCCGCTGTTCCCTTAGAGATCAGGGATGTAGAGGGTTCATTCACAGGCGTAACAACATTTTTTAATGAGAGATCTAGAGGTGTAGTTTGGGGCTCAAGGACCACAAGTTTCTTCTTGAGGTCTAAGGGGCCTGCTTGGGGCTCTGGGACCACCAGCATCTTCTTAAGGCTTAAAGGACAGGGTTGGGGTTCCGGATCCCTAGGTTTCTTGTTAAGGGGGGCTTTGTTTGAGAGGGGCTTCCCTTTTGAGGCATGGAGAGGGTTCAGATACGCAGTGTTGCTTTTACACCGAACAGGCATTACGATGTCTGGGATTGTAAGTACGTCTCCGTTGCTGTCCCCTCCATGTGCAGAATAAACATTCCTCTAGGACTGTTCAACATGATGGAGGAGTTCTTGATTTCACATTTCACGACTGTACCAGTTCTCTGTTGTATGTGTGTGTAGTATGTGCAGAGTTTATCCTGGCGCACACGCCTACTCACACATTTTGCTCTGCATTCTGGACTGTCTTTGTTATGTCCCTTAATGGTTTCGCCAACCTGTTAACCGTATATTTATTTTCAATGGTGTTCTTCTGAACGACTCCTAGAATGTAACATAAAAAAATATATATATATATATATTTTAGACAGAATAAGGAACCTGTATAAGCTGTTTACACTACCCACAGACACCCAACCACAATACTTTCTACACATACACCTTTATACATCCAGTACTACATGGCGGTGGCCCCTTCTACTTGCGAGAATAAAACCCAGAGAGCTCTTTTTTCGCACCCTTTTGTAAAAACACACGTTAGAGGTCTTTTCCCAGCTCCTTTATTTGGCACATGGCCCTCTTTAGATGTTGAAGATTTCCTTTTCAAAGGCCTTTCTTTTGTTCGCTGTGCAGCCTCTTGCACAGCCGCGCCTGCGGGCCCTGCAAAGAAAAAAATAATCACATTTGCGGTATAAACACAGCCTTAGCAGTCTCTTCTGAGGAGTCTTCCTACAGTTCGCCCCTGTGGGTTTCGGTCTAACAAGGCCTAAGTCTTTGACATTTTAGAGAACCATGGCATTTTTGATGTACCTGAAAGAACTGCGTTATCCTGCACACTCAGCGACGCGCTTTGAGACTCCAGGTACTGCTCTAGATGGTCAAGATCTAGTTGTAGATCGGCAGCATAATCTATAAAATCATACATACATGAGAATACCATTCGAAAAACAGAGCTTCTGAGACAGCGTTGTACGAACACTAATCAGGATTATACAACTCTAAAAACATATACCTGACTGCAGGCTGAGCATTTCGGCATCTCTGACGGTTATTTCCGGGAGTCCCTGTGTTTGGGGTTAGATCCAAAAACGGCTGTTTGAAAACTACACCTCATAAACAAGACATTACTATATATTACTTAAAAAGCACAAATACATATCACATAGAGACAAACATCCTTACATAGAGCCGGCATACAACAACATGCCAAGGAGGTGCTCGGTCTCTAAAACTCTTCACTCGCTCCACTGGCTTCCTATACCCCAGAGAATTCAGTTCAAGGTTCTGTGCCTTGCGTTCAAAATCCTCAGAGGTATGTCTCCCAAAATTTTGGAGAATTTGCTAACGCCGTATGTCCCTTCGCGTACCCTTAGATCTTTGGGGCAGAATCTGGTGACGGTCCTGCGTTTTAAACTGCTTAGAGCTGGTGGCCGCTCTTTTCGTGTGTTAGCGGCGAAGTGGTGGAATTCTCTTCCTCCGCATATCCGGGCGATGGATAACCTTCTCCAGTTTAGACGGGCCGTCAAAACTCTTCTGTTTGCTTAAATTTCCTTTGCTGTCTTTTTTGTCTTTTGTGGTGTTGTGTTTACCTTGTCAAAACGCCAGGACGCCCCTTCGCTGGGGCAGCTGTGCGCGGTACAAATAATAATAACATAACATAACATAAAATAACATAACATAACATCTAGGTACATGTTTTTATCTGGTAAATGTGTACAAACTGTAGGCACTGTCATATAGATATGCTTTGCCTATACGCTGTGTTAAGTTAGCATGGGATTATTAAGAGTTTTAACGCCATTTTACCTTTCTGCTGCTTCTGTACACGACACATAACTGTTACTTTAGCTTTGAGCCTAGTAGACTGTTTTGATTCACACAATAATAATATGTTGTTACTCTGATATCAGCTTCGCTTGGTGAGCTGTGTCTGTACAGTGAGTGCTGAAGCCTTCAAGGATATCTCGACACAGTGGTTGTTGTGAGGTCTGATCTTCGCACGTTCCTAGACATAACATACATGCAGCTGCGGCCAAATTCTGGCTTTAGGCGCGTTTTATATTGCTTTGCACAGAGCATACACACACACTTGATCGTGCTTCGCATGCAGAGAGCTGGTGGAAGATGATGTGATCCCTTACCACTAGGATCTAAGGTATGGGGCCGCCCTGCTAAATCCCAAAGAGACCTTCTTAGATATAATATAATATACTAGCAAGGGAGGGTGAGAATTAGGTGTCTTTTAGCCTTCTTTCGTCTAGCATTTTAACATGCTTTCACCCTTTGTATTCTATGGACTAGTAACTATGCTGATTACTTTGTTTCTTATAATATGTTTGCTCGTATTAGCTAAGATACTGCGTTTGAGAACACTGCATTAGAAAATAAACATTTCAAATGTGCACGCGTCCTCATTTACTCCTTGTTCTGGATTGAAATGATTGTATAACGAAAGAGTGTTCATGTGTTCCACGTTACCTGAGGTGTTCTATGTCCATGTTCTGGTTTGTCTAAACTTTAGCTAGTCTGGTAGGGGATTTTTGGTACTAAGGAGAGTTTTTGGTACACCCTAATTCACTGAGGTTCCAAGTCTCTATGCACAGTTCTGTATGAGAACGAAATCCCTGCGACATGGCGCCCAATCGTTGGTGGTCTTAATACATGACACTTGAGTAGTACAATGTTCAGTCCTTAACCCCTTCACTGTTGTTTCCGGTTAACGGTGGTGTCGGACAAACCTACCTATATTTGCATAGGTCTTTTCAGGCTTGAATCTTTCTAAACGGTTTCCTTGAATTACTACCCATTTGTGCTACAGAGTTTACTTTGTAACTCTTTTCTTTCTGTGTCACTATGGCCGCGGTGAACATTCCGCAACATAGTCGCATTGCGGTGCGCAATCATTTGCAGACTTATAATGTTCCCGTGGATGGCATGGCCGTGATAATGGTGGTGAGTGCAGAGGTGGCTTACCCATACGAAATCTTTTACTTGTGGGTGACCTTCCCAGAAGTGAACGCAAATTCTACTGTGTTCGAGACATACACTGCCACAGCTGTGCCACAGGAATGTACTCCATATAGGGCACAGGAAGTTCCTATTGATGCTTGGCAGCACCGCGTATGGTTTGATGGCGCCGTACCCCTCTCTTTGACAGCTCCGAGGTTAGGTCCTTTGTCCATTCCAGGCGCGACTTGGCCTGTTTTGGATGGATTTACTCATCCTCAACACGGGCGTGTACCGCTGTTGAGTTAAGACGACTACATGTAGTCGCAATTAGCGTGATTAGGTCATTAGTGCAATACATAAGCCGTAATCTCCCGGGCGGGGCCCCAGGTGGTGCGGCGCTTCCTGCCGGACAGGGCGGTATGAAGCTTAGTCCTGTAATGGTCAACGCTGTGATGGGCAAGCGCCCCCAGGATAAGGATGATTTTCCTTTCTGGCTTGCCGAATAGTTTGACCAGCTGGAAGGGGGACTTCATTTACGCATTTTTGACGGCCAGCCCTGTCAGGGGCATTGACTTACTGCGGGTGCGGCAATCTCTTCAGGCAGGCAGCCCCGTGTTAAAAAGAAAACGCCCGGTCTCTCCCTGCCGCCGCAGCTCCTTATCATCTGAGCGCGGCTGCTGGGGGGGTGGGGCGCGGCGTGGAGGACCACAAGCTCCAGCTGCCTCATCGGCCGGAAGCCGCCATCAGGGAAGACACGCCAGGAGGCGCATAAATTACAGCGCTATCCCCGGTGGAGCGGGGACTTCATTTACGCATTTTTGGCGGCCAGCCCTGTCAGGGGCATTGACTTACTGCGGGTGCGGCAATCTCTTCAGGCAGGCAGCCCCGTGTTAAAAAGAAAACGCCCGGTCTCTCCCTGCCGCCGCAGCTCCTTATCATCTGAGCGCGGGCACTGTGGGGGGCCGCGGCGTGGAGGACCACAAGCTCCAGCTGCCTCAGCGGCCGGAAGCCGCCATCAGGGAAGACGCGCCAGGAGGCGCATAAATTACAGCGCTATCCCCCGCGTCGCAGGAGCGTCCCAGGAGAAGCCCGGGACAAGGGCGGGACCGTCTCAGGCCGTCCGGGGCTGGAAGAGGCCGGGCTGGGCCACCTCTCTTGGACTCTGTATACAGGTTCACACTAAATCTGAAGTTGTTTGGCACTAAATAGTTAATAGGGTATCTTAGCTTAAAAAGCAATCACTCTTATTGGGGTTTAATTGTGTTTTATTCTACTTAGAGCTCGTTTAATATGCTCTTTCTTATTTGTCCCATAAATGTATTAATTTTATTGGCGTAACGGTCTAATTGATATCTTGTTTAGGATATCCATCCATTCATTGACTTATTTTTCATATCCAGTGCTTAAAAATGGGGAAGAATATTCCTATACAACTTGCCCCAATAGTTAAACAAAGGGTAGTTAATAATCCACCCTTCCCAGTCTGACAGCTATTGACAGAATGCTGCAGAAGATTATTGGGGTAGTTGCTTCTGCCATCGAAAGCACAGAAAGGCGCCTATCACTTCCCCTGGTTCCCTCCCTCCCTTACCTGTTACAAACGTTTCAATGCTCACTACTAATTCTCAGGATTCGTTGTTAGCTCCATCTTTTGTCGGCTTACCTGGGGTTCATCCCACTATATTAACTAATGCTACATCGCCTGGGGTGCCCCCTGTTACCATTGAACCCTTGCCCTCCTTAACAAGGGTATCTGTGACCCCCACATTTTTCACTAGTGATCTAATTCCTGATCCTCCTTCTTCCAATGAGGATCCTACAGAAAAGGTGGGTTGTGGCACACCCTTAAGCCCAATTTCTGTCTCTATTATATCAGATAATAGTGACAGTCCGTGTGTTAGAACTAGAGGGCAGAAGGCCAGACGTAAATCAAAGCACACCATTAAGGAAGGCCAAGTCGTAAAGAATGATAAAGGGAATACTAGTAGTAAACAAAGGAAGGTTGTTGAAAAGCCTATTGGAAAAAAGGAAGTAAGGCGAATAACCAGCCAGAAATTGTATTACCATCAACCAGTGCTAGGGTACCAATAGCAGAGGACCCATTCTGGGAAAGAATGGAGACCCTCCTAACAACGCTCTTGGAACCTATTTGCCTAAAAGTTAGGAATATTGAAATAAGGTTGACCAATATTGAGGGAAAGCTTGATACCAATCAGCAGCTATCCCAAGATAAATCAACTTCTATACTACCCCAATCTACTGCCACTTGTTCGAATGTAAATCCCAAACCTATTTTACTCGTACCAGTAACCCAAAGCCAAGCTCAAACTAATAACTCCAAGATCATTGGTCGATTAGAGCATCCAAGAATGAGGGGGGATACAGGAAATAATACTCCGGGGTTACCTGTCCCAACTCCAGCAGTTCAACCTAGAAGGGCTGAGGATAAAATTGAGACAAGCACAATCTCAAGTTTACCTATCCTGAATTTGCCCCCAGAAGCGACGCCATATACTGTGGTGTTAGTTAATGTTCCTTCATTATCCCCCAATGCTTTTGAACACTGGTCGACCCTAAGGAATAAATCTATTCACTTTCTATCTACCAAGTTTGGGTTTAAGCACCATTTGTTTTCAGAATTTAAAATGGCCAGAAGAGTGAGTTGGTTGGGCACCTCAGATAAAACACTGAGGGGTGACACTGTAATTCTTTCATTTCGGTCACCACAATTGGTGCGTACTATAATTGAGAGAGGTTATATCGGGACATTGGATCCTGATTTTGTTAACATTCTTCCTCTCGGTTATTTTTATTGTCCACCTCGACCAATCAGGTGCTTAGTTCCCCCTTGTCCTCCGCTAAATTTTGATGGACCATTGGGTAGCAGATATGGTGTACCAATATTTAATCCATTTGACACTCTTAGTGGCCTAGAAAACAATGACTGACTGCAGGTAGATAATAATACCCTCACTCTTCTAGATGCAGTGGTTGACCCCATCCCCTATTCTGGTAATGGGGAAACCACAATTATAGATGGGGGGGGGAAGTGTTTAGTACAGTCTCGACTATCCTTGGGTCGTTGGGAAATACAGGGGGCTCCCTGACTATAGATGGGGGATCAGAGGTGGGCAGTGACCATAGGGTCCTTTCTATACCAACTGGTTCTGCCTCTGTCGTCTCGGCTATCCCCCTGATAGCCCCATTGGTGTGTAAAATTTCCTCTTGGAATATTGCTGGTATCAGAACTAAAATCGCCAATCCAATCTGGTGGGATTTCATACAGACACAAGATATGCTCTGTCTTCAAGAAACCTGGAGTCTTGATCCGGTCCATATAAATGGTTTCAGGACCTTCCATACTCCAGCTGTGGCTGTCTTACATGGAAGAGCAAAGGGTGGTTTGAGTATTTACTTGTCTAATAAACTGGACCTTGAAAGAGTAACTGAGCCTATTACGGACACTTATTTTCAATTTTTAGTACTTACCTCGGCTTTTGATACTCAGATTGCTCTTGTTAATCTGTATAACAATATTCCCCCTGGTGATGTACCCATTGTTTTGAGTAAACTGACCAAAGCACTGTTTTCGCAGGAAAAGGCTTATAGACATAAATTGATGATACTCCTGTTTGGCGATTTTAATTGTACTCTGTGTAGTATGGTGAAAGATAATAGGTGTGGAATAACCCAGGATGATGGCTTGGGCCATTTACACTTTAATCACTCCCTCCTAGGGGAACAATTTAATAATATGTTAGCTAAATTTGATTTAGGATTTGTAAATGAATTTTGTACTTCACCATCTGTCCCTTCTTCAACATTCCATGGAAGGGGCTGTACCACAACTATTGATTATGCTATTGTTTCTAACAAATGTGGTGGTAGAATCTATTCATTTAATGTCTCTGACATCGCATTAAGTGACCACTTTCCGCTCTGTGTGGCCATCCAGCTTCCATCAACGTCCACTGTGATAAACCATAAAGAAAGTGACAGCGTGGACGCAAATTTAGCTATTGGTAGCGTTAATGGATATACGTTAAAATGGGCCATGGTGAATCAGGCAGAAATAATTAAATTAGTGGTTGGCAAATATCTACACAAAATAATGACTTGTTTAAGGGTAGATTCTCCCCCTGAAATGCGTCTTGCTTCCTTCTCGACCATTTTGCATGAAATTAAGTCCTCCCTTGTGAGACAATTTAAAAACCATAAGCAGAAGGGAGGTTGGTTCGATCCTAAGTGTACCAACGCTTATGCTCTCCTACAGAAGGAATTGCACAAGAAACCCAGGTGTATCGCAGAGGTTGGTAGACTTAGGAAGGAATATAAAATAGCAATAAAGGATAGGAAGAATATCCTGAGAGCTGAAGCTTGGGAAGCTCTGCATCTAGTTTCCACTAGGAACGATAGTGTGGTTTTTGGAAACTTATCAGAACCCCTTTCTTAGGGATGAAGATGGTCCGAAGTTGGAAATTGCAATTCCTGAATCTGATTGGATTAGGCACTTTTCTAGAGTGTATGAGGGCAAAGGCCAAGTGGGATCTGTGATACCTCACTCCGAATATTCTACCTCTAGTAATTTGTGTTTTACCCTGGAGGAAGTTGAAAAAGCCCTGTGTGCAAGCCAGGGTCGTAAGGCACCTGGCCCAGACGGTGTCCCTTTAGACATTTTTAAGACCACCCCTTCTTTGTGGGGCCCTCTTCTGGTCCAGGTGCTTAATTTCCTGCCCACCTGGGTGGAATCTGTAATAGTTCCTATTTACAAAAAGGGGGACAGGCAAGATCCGGGTTGTTACAGGCCCATTTCCCTCTTAGATTCCTTTACCAAAATAGAGGGTCGAATAATTTTGAACCGGCTCAGCCCTCCACAGGGCTTGGTCGCCCCACTCACTGCTGCCGCTCCTGCCTGCCTTTGCCGCCTCCTGCCTGCAGATTCCTTCGCTCGCTGCCCGCTGCTCCTGGGAATTTCCCGCTGCTCCTGGGAATTTCCCGCTGCCCGCTGCTTCTTGGAATTTCCCGCCGCTGCCTCCCTGCGGCCCCGCCCCCCTGTGATTTCATTCGCCACCCAGCTGCTCCTCCCTCCCGGCTTCTTACTTATGACGCCCCCAGAGCGACCGCGCAGCGGACGCGCGCAGCGGGAGCGCGTCCGCGTCTAGCCCGCGCCCAGTGCCAGGACCCCTGGCCCTCCCCGCCGAGGCAAGACGACCCGACTGACCTACGACGCCGCCACTCTCAACGCACTCAATGCCGGCCAGACCCACGCCTGCTGCCGACCCACCCCGAGACGCACCCACGGACCCTGCACCTGCAAGTTCACCTGCCTCCGAACCTGCCCCGCACCCGCCAAGACAAACATCAGCAGCAACCACCTCAAGTGCATCCTGATCAACACCCGCTCCGTCCACAGACACGCCGTGGCACTCTGGAACCTCCTCGACGCTACATCACCGGACGTCGCCTTCCTCACGGAAACCTGGATGAACGCCTCCTCTGCACCCGACATCGCCATCGCCATCCCGGACGGGTACAAGATCATCAGGAGGTACCGCATCAACCAGACCGGAGGTGGCATCGCCATCGTCCACAGGAACACCATCCGCATCACGACCGACGCCAACGACTCCTTCGCCCCAGCCGAACATCTCCACTTCCAGATTCACACCGACCCTAAGACGACCCTCAGAGGCACCCTCGTCTACTGACCCCCGGGACCACGCACACAATTCAGCGAAGACATCACAGACTTCATCAGCCCGCACGCCCTCCCCTCCACTGACTACATCCTCCTCGGGGACCTCAACTTCCACCTGGAGAACAACAAGGACCGCAACACCACCGCTCTGCTGGAAAACCTCGCCAACCTCGGACTCAAGCAACTGGTCAACACCCCCACCCACTACGCCGGTGTGACGTTTCCCCGCGGTCCGCGAGCCCCCTACTTACCCCAGCACGAACATCACCCCTCCTCTGCTCTCCCTTCCAGGTTGCGGTGAGGAAGTGCCGCCCTCCGCCCGACCAACAAACCGAAACAACCGTCACCGCGTCCCTGACAACGGAACACCCGCCTCCCTCTCCGGGTCAGGACCCAATCAGAGAAGAACACGGACTGGAAGGGCCTTTCCCCGACCCCGGAAGTCCCACCTCCCAGCTGCCGACCGGACACAGAAAAGACGGAAGACGAGACACAACCGGCGTCGGAGTATCGTGGCAGGAGATTTCAGCTGGCGTGGAGGCGGAAGGAGAAGACGGGAGTGGAGAAGCTGAGGAGTGGTCGGAAGACTGGTGGAGTCCCACGGAGGTGGCTGAAGAGCGGCCGTAACTCGGAGGAGAGTTACGGCGGAGCGCGTGAGTACCAGCTTTCTTCCTTTAGCACGTTAGGTGCACTGTGTATATAGCAAGTCCTCCCCCCTGTAAATATTCCCTCTCCCATAGACACGTCCACTTTGAGAGAAAACCCACCTTGTATATAGCGCACAAACACTGAGCACTGTACAGAGAACTTATACCCTCCCCCTTCACAAAACCCTTCCGAGCACCCTTCCTCTTTACCGCTTCCTACGCCCCCCCCCTTCCTCACGATCCTTTCTACCTTTACACTCCGGGTTACGGTATGCGGTATCAGGCCTCTAGTCCGGTGTACTAACGGCTCCTTTCTATTCTCTTACTGCCCTCCGAGGAGCCTTCCCAGTGAACGACGGAAGTCTACACCCAAGACACAGGACACCGCTGGAACCCCTTTCCTTCAAGAGGTGACCGGAGAAGACTTCACAGCCCACAGTGTTCCATCTCGTGTATTAAGACTGTTAAGAGTACAATAAAAGACCACTATTGCCCACTATATCCGGCCTCCTCGCCTGCTTTTCCAGTCCGCCGACAGCCCACGATTACAGCCGGCCACAACACTTGATCCCGTCTTCTCTTCCAGCAAGTACATCACCTTCAGCCACGCCACCGGACTCCACTGGACCGACCACAGCTGCGTCCACTTCAGCTTCAAAAGATCCACGACCCACCACCACCCGCAACAGGTACCTCACAGGAATTGGAGCAAGATCACCGCAGACCAGCTCACCACCTCCCTCAGCCAGAGCCCACCCGCCAACACAACGGACCCCAACGAAGCAGCCCACAACTTCACACAGTGGCTGACCGCCTGCGCCGACGACCTCGCGCCACTAACGAACCCTCCCAGCAGACCCAGAAGCAAGAAGGCATCCTGGTTCACCGACGACCTCAAGGACTCCAAGAAGACCTGCCGCACCCTCGAGAAAGCCTGGCTCCTCGACCGGACCACCGACAACATGACCGCCCTCAAACACGCTACCCGCAAGCACCACCAGCTCATCCGCACCACCAAGAAGAAACCCCGGAAGGAACGACTGGACAACAATGCCCACGACAGCAAAGAGCTCTTCACTATCGTCAAGAAGTTTCTCCAACCCCAGCACCGGCACCAACGACATCACTCCGTCACAAGACCTCTGTGACTCCCTCGCCTCGTTCTTCCACCACAAGATCGCCGACATCCACAACAGCTTCGTCGAACCAACGCCCCCCACCGCCACCCTTCGCACCTGGACCACGGTGACCACCGAAGACACAGCCCGCACGATGAACACCATCCACTCCGGATCACCGGCCGACCCCTGCCCACACCACGTCTTCAACAAGGCCGACTCCACCATCGCACCCCAACTCCGGAACATCATCAACGCCTCCTTCAACACCGCCACCTTCCCGGAGAGCTGGAAGCATGCCGAGATCAGCGCCCTCCTGAAGAAACCTACAGCGGACCCCACCGATCTCAAAAACTTCCGCCCCATCTCGCTCCTCCCTTTTCCTGCTAAAGTCATCGAGAAGATCGTCAACAGACAGCTGACCGCCTTCCTCGAGACGAACGGATCCCTCGACCCCTCGCAGTCCGGCTTCAGAGTCAACCACAGCACCGAGACCACCCTCATCGCCGCCACCGACGACATCCGGACCCTGCTCGACAAGGGGGAAACAGTGGCCCTCATCCTCCTGGACCTCTCCGCTGCGTTCGACACGGTCTGCCACCGCACCATAGTCCAGCGCCTCAGCAACATCGGTATCCAAGAGAAGGCACTGGAGTGGATCATCTCGTTCCTCGCCGGAAGAACACAAAGAGTCCGCCTCCCCCCGTTTCGCTCCGAGGCCACCGAAGTCATCTGCGGCGTCCCGCAAGGATCTTCACTCAGCCCCACCCTCTTCAACATCTACATGAAACCTCTCGCAGCCATCGCACGCCAGCACAACCTCAACATCATCTCTTACGCCGACGACACCCAGCTGATCCTCTCCCTCACCAGAGACCCCGACACCGCCAGAACCTGCCTACACGAAGGGATGAAAGACGTCGCCGAGTGGATGAAGGACAGCCGCCTGAAACTGAACTCGGACAAGACGGAAGTCCTCATCCTGGGATCTTCGCCCTCCGCCTGGGACGACTCCTGGTGGCCCCCTGCCCTGGGCACCGCACCCAAGCCAACCGACCACGCACGCAACCTGGGCTTCATCCTGGACCCCTCCCTCTCGATGACCAGACAAGTCAACGCCGTCTCCTCATCGTGCTTCAACACCCTGCGTATGCTTCGCAAGATCTTCCGCTGGATCCCGACCGAGACCAGGAAGACTGTCACCCAGGCACTCGTCACCAGCCGACTGGACTACCGAAACGCCCTCTACGCCGGAACCACAGCCAAGCTACAGAAAAGACTCCAGCGCATCCAGAACGCCTCCACCCGACTCATCCTGGATGTCCCCCGACGCAGCCACATCTCCAGCCACCTGAGGAACCTGCACTGGCTCCCCGTCGACAAGAGGATCACGTTCCGGCTCCTCACCCACGCACACAAGTCTCTCCACGACCTGGGCCCCAAGTACCTCAACGACCGCCTGACCTTCTACACGCCCACCCGCCAGCTACGGTCCACCAGCCTCGCCCTCGCAGCCGTACCACGCATCCGAAGAGCCACCGCCGGAGGAAGATCCTTCTCTTACCTGGCTGCCAAGACTTGGAACTCCCTCCCCATCCACCTTCGGCTGACCCAGGACCATCTCGCCTTCAGGAAACAACTCAAGACCTGGCTGTTCGAGCAGTAGCATACCCCTCCCCCCAAGCGCCTTGAGACCCTCCCGGGTGAGTAGTGCGCTATACAAATGGCATGATTGATTGATTGATTGATTGATATGGGCAGAAGAAAAATCGATTTTATCTGATCTCCAGTATGGCTTCCGCTCAGGTTTAGGGACAGTGAATCAGGGTTTAAACCTATTAATGCTGGTCGGTAAATATACGAGGGCCAAGAAGGGCAACCTCTTCTTGGCCTTCGTTGACCTCTCGGCCGCATTTGACTGTGTGATCCACTCCAAACTGTGGATCTTCCTGGGACAACTTGGGGTTGAAGATAATATTATTTATTATCTTAAACGTTTTTATAGCGACGCTTCAGCCCGCGTTCGCTTTGGCCCAAAGGGGGAACGCACGGATAAAATTCCAATCAGGAGTGGGGTCAGACAGGGCTGTGTCTGGCCCCTCTCCTTTTTAACTTGTATATTAATGGATTGGAAGAAGCTCTGTGCAAGAATAGTTTGGATCCCCCATACGTAGCAGGCCGCCCCATCCCAGCGCTTCTGTACGCTGACTATGCTGTTCTTATGTCACGTACCCAAGTGGGATTACAGCGTGTGGTAGATAGCTTCTTCCACTTTATGAATGAACTGGGTATGAAAGTTAATACGACCAAAACTTTTACTATGTATTGTGGCTGGCACTGCAAACCTAAGAGGGCCATATTTATAGCAGGACAGAAGCTTGAATCTACCAAGCAGTTTTCATATCTTGGGATACTCTTCACTCAGAGTGAGTCGTGGTCGCAGGCTGTGTCAGCTAAAAAACTTGCGATGATTCACTCGACGGCCGCTCTTAAGACTTTCTCAAGGAAATTAGGCACCAGACCACCTGTGGAGCTAATTAAAATCTATAAGGCTAAATGTGTGGCTGGTGCTACCTATGGTAGTGGGGTATGGGGTTCTGCCGACCCCTCGCCTATCCAGGTAGTGGAAAATTCCTTCTTAAAGTTTATCCTTGCGGTTCCCAAGAGCACCCCTAAATATAACTGTCATGCAGAGCTGGGTCTTGCCTTCATATCTGACCTAATTAAGTTGAAGCCTGTGCTGCTATGGCACAGGCTGTGGACCCAAGAAGCTACACAGCTTAACAGAGACATCCTGACAGATATTTTAAAACTAGATGGAGCCATGAGTATACCGTGGCTGAGAAATGTTTGTAACTTTTTAACACACATGGGAAAAGTATACTATTTTTTTTAAATCCTACTAATATCTCAGCTATTTCGCGTAAAGACCCAAGAGGGAGGGTTTAGCCTTCTTGGATTCTCTAAGAGCTGCAACTGAGATCCTTAAACCTTCTGTTCTGCAACATCAAATGATATTAACAACTTTTAATATTCAGCCCTATTTAATCTATGTGCTAGACAATTATGAAAGATTCTTATTGTCTCGCTTTAGATTTGGTATTTTCCATAGACTGGTTAGCTTCCCTATGGAAAATAACTGGATGCACGATTTACCTCATTGTCCCTGTGATGGTATTTCACCTCAGAGTACTATTCATGTTTTTCTATTTTGCAAATTTTATGATGTGATAAGACACAATGTTCTATTACCATTTTTGAAAGAAACGGGCCATCGTCAATGTCGTGTGGCCATGTTTAACATTCAATGTCTTGATAATCATCTGTGTGTCGCAACAACTACATTATTTTTTTTTAATGTGATGCGCAGTAGGAAAAGTATGATCACTTAAATGCACTTTAAAAGCCAAGACATTATGGATTGTGAATCCCCTGCAATTAATACATTTTCTTGTACGCCAAAGAAACTGTAAAATGTTTTTTCTTAAAGATTTTAATGAACTGTTTTTATGTGTACTTTTATGATTGCCTTTTTAACAATCGAATAAAGTTATATTTGACTTTGCCTTGACAGTATTTCCTAACACGACTCCTGGTGAAAAACACAGTATTCTGACAATTAGCATGCCTAAAGACTTGACCCCAGAAATTGGTGACTGTGAGACATGGGGAAAAACATTTGCGGCAGTCTATGCGAGGTGTTACGGCACTCCATCTATGATTGTCCTGCCAACGGTCCTTAAGCGTGTTCAGGATGAGCACGGAACTGAGGCTGCTGTTGAATTGGGTATGCACCTATGTGGCTCCTTTGATGTAGTTTCCGATCTCATACTTGCGAATGTCAAGGGGGAAGCGGTTAACTTTCAGGTGTCCAATGCATTACAGGCGATTCCCGATGTCGAGAAACCCAGACAGTTAGCAAGAATTATTGTGGCGGCTTATAAAACCGCGGGCCGCAATAGTGTGGGTCTCAAGTCATTTTCTACTAAAGAGAAAAAACAACCCCAAGGGCAGAAGTCAGAAACTGACGAGCAGCCCAAGTCCAAAAAACAAAATTGGCCGAAAAAACGAAAACAGGGAAAACAACAGCAACATAGACAGGAGTCTCGTCCTGCGTCGCCAGTGCCTGCGCCCCCAGAATGTATTTATGACTTGCGCGATGATAAAATCACCTGATCGTTTTCAGGTTTCTGATCAACGCTCTCCTCGTTCTTTTCAGGACTCATCGGCCTCATCGACCGGTGGTGGAGGAGGCGGCAGGGGTCGGGGTGGCCAGCAAGGACGCGACCAGCCCCGCCCGAAAGACGGTAAAGGCAAGCAGGACGATTCTACACCAAAGAGACAACAGTTTCAGAAAAAGAAAGTCGCCGCTTTAACAGCGAGATAAACCACAGATAGTGAGAACGCAGCTTCGGAATCAGACATGGGCTCTGACCTTGCTGGACAGCACGGCGGAGATTACCATAGTGCGAGAGGCCCTGCGTCCACTACTGAAGGTGACAGTGACTGACCGTTATGTTGTAGTGGAGACAGCTGACACTAAAGTAGCTACCCCTGATAGACTTTATGAAATAGTCCTGTTCATTGAAGGTGACATACAGCGTACCATTAAAGGGGTATTTTGGGAAAATCTTACAACTATCTATGACATTTTGTTAGCGGAGGCTGACTGGCCCCCACCTTTTGTTCTCACAGCTCCAAGAGGGGAGGAGGTAATCTTCCCTAGTTTTGCGCACACTGTCTCAAAGGAGCATGCGCTGAATTTTGCAGAAGAGTGGGCTAAAGCCCTTGCGCCAGCTTTGTACCGTACACACTGTGGTTGGAATAAATGTTCCCCACACCACAAGATTCCTTTACGGTCTATGCCACAGCCTCAACCTCAATATCCCATTAGACGCGAAGCTAAGGCTTCCGTTGCGGAAATCCTTGAACAATTGGAATATCAAGGAGTGATTGAAACAAGTGTGTCACCGATGAATAACCCTCTTTTTACTGTGACCAAGCCTGACGGTTCATATCATTTGGTATTGGATTACCGGCATTTAAACTCGCATTGCCGTACCTGTGCTGTACAGAATACTCACGGCTCTGCCTTAGTGGATAGTCTTGTGCGTACACGGTTTAAAATAACGCTTTGTAGAGGCCTAGCGTCAGCTAGGTCTAAGAGCCGGGAGCTCACCTATTGTCCCTAGGGTTTCAGGTAAATTTAACACTTTAATAACATGTAATCATAAATTCAACTTAGCTGTTTAAGTCAATTCAATTTAAGCCATTTTATTGACTGATTCTGTAACCATTGAATCGGTTATATTCATAACATATCAAGAAAACAAATTAATTTATATGCTAAACATGATGACAATTTGGTATTCAAATTATTCACATTCACAATGTACATAATAAACGAAATTTTCACATTTCCCAATGCATTTCGGGTCAATTCGACCCTTCTTCGGGGGAATTACTCTTGTACGGATGAATTCCAAAAAACTTTCATGCACATCGTTCCGAAAGGTAGGCACTACAAAGTTAATAAAAGTGATTGGTTTGCGATATAAAATAACGCTTGACATTTCCAACTGTTTTTATGCTCACCATTTGGATGGTCTAAGTTCCCAATGGACCAGCTTTATATGCGGCGGCGTACAAAAACAATTTCGATGTTTACCAATGTGCTATAAGAATAGTACTGGAGTATTTGCTGCCCGCATAGTCTCTCTCTTGGAGAGAATCGACCCAGATGCATGTTCGTATGTGGATGACATTTATCTCATGACGACGAACTTTGGGAGCATCTGTGTCGAGTTGACCGCATAATTTGTAGCTTTGCTGACTTCGGTTACAAATTCAACTTTGCAAAATCGCACATTGCAGAGTATACAGTGTTGATCCTGGGCTACGGGCTCAACAATGAAGGCCGAGGATTGGCTCCTCACTTCTTGGAGAAATGCGCACAACTGCGCGCTCCAACAACTCTGAAAAAGTTACAGTCTTTGCTGGGATTTTTGAATTTCGGGAGGACATACATTCCTGAATATGCCCAGCGTATCAAGCCTTTGTATGCTTTGATACAACCTACTTTTACCAAATCGTGCTGGCTGCCAGAACACTTAGCTATTCTGCAATCTTTGCAGGCTGATCTGCTAGAATCTAAATTCTTATTACTGACTCGTGATAACCACACACACCTGGTGATAAGAATCATCCCTGGGGCGGTGGGTTTCACTTACCTTACTTTTAACGAAGGAGAAACAGTACCTATTGCCTACAAGCCACACTTGTACACTTCGGCTGAAATTTTCCTCTGTGGAGAAAGTTTTGACGGCGGTGCAGATGGCGATTCTTAAGGAACGTGCTCTGTCACAGGAAAAACGCATGTTGGTTGTTACCCCGTTTCCTGCTTTGGAAGCAGTTACGAAGGCCAGTGTACCTAATTCTAAAGCTTTGCACCCTCGGTGGATACAATGGGCTGCTTCATTGACATCTCCGGATGTCACATTTATTTTTGATGCCTCTTTACAGTCGCAGGAGTTTTTGCAGTATGAATTCGCTCATCCTGCGCCTTTGGCTATGCGGCCTTTGGAGGATTTCCATTGCATCATATACACTGATGGTTCGGCGCAGGTTGCGCATGGGTCTAAACATGCATACGTTTCCGCTTGTGCCTTTGTGGTAGGTGCCATGGTGAATGAGGAGTTCAAGTCCAGAGTCGTGCACACGCAGACTCTAGGGAACTGCACCGCACAATTGGTAGAGCTTCGTGCTCTGATGCTTGCATTGGAGTACGCTGATCCTAGTGTTACGACTCTTATTGTAAGTGATTCTTACTACTGTGTCCAGTCTTACAATGAAAACTTGTTCTTTTGGATTCAGAATGATTTTCGTGATTCCAAGGGTAGCACAATAAAACATAAAATTATCTGGGTCCGAGTGGCTGAGCTTAGGGAGCAATTGTCACTCATGTTTGTAATTCATGCTCTTGGTCATCAGCGCTTTGGAGTCCAGGCTGTTGACAATTCGCTTGCCGATGAGGCAGCAAAATCAGCAGTATCGACATATTTAGTTGCATCAGTTACACGGTCCAAAAGTATGATTGATGATGACATCTTGGTAGCTGTTGCTGCCACTGAGAAGGGAAGTAAATATCATAAGGGGTTCCCTTCGAAGTATCCATACCACTTAAGTCCCGATAAGGTTCCTATGTGAAAATACCTGATGTTGGGGAGAGATTGATTCCCAACTCGGATCGCAGAAATACATTGATCACAGCGGCCCATGAAGGAGTTGCGCCTGCGCATGCAGGCGTTTCAGCCACTGTGGCTCAATTGCAACAGCGTTTCTGGTTGCGGGGACTGTACAGCCGCATGATTATGTCCTTCAATGTGACATTTGCCAGCAGATTAAGCCTTCAACTGCTGCGCGTCCGCCCCAAACACAGTTGCTCATTTCTAATAAACCACTGGGTTGTGTTTATTTAGATTACTGCGGTCCTTTTTCTTCTGATACTGCATATAAGTACATCTTAGTCGCAGTTGATTCATGCACACGCTTTGTATGGGTCTGGCCTCACCGCAGCGCTGATTCACGGACTGTCATAAGGGATTTGCGTGTCTTTGTAGGGATTTTTGCCTGTGGTACCTTCCTTTCGGATCAGGGTCCTGCTTTCGCCTCTAAGGCGTATAAGGATGCCATGGCTTCGTTGGGGGTCCAAGTCAAGTTTTAGTCTCCATACAGACCTGAGGGTAATAGTGTTGTGGAACGAATGAACCATGACTTAAAGCAATCATTGACAGCTCGGGTTATAGGCACTGGCAGCCCCACCTCAATGGCATGCAGCGTGCTCTTAATATTCTCACCTAGAAGGTCTCTCGGTAGGCGGACCCCATACGAAATGCTCTTTGGTATCAAGATGTATGTACGGGGCCTTGACGGTCTAGACTCGGTGGCTGTTGCTGCCTCCTTTGACGTAGATGAACATTGCAATGTTTTACAGAATCTACAAGAGACAAGAGACAGTCTTGCAAAGGAACATTTGCCCTCCACTTCGGTTGATGCGTTGCAAATCCCGGTAGTTGGCTGGCTACCCCAAGTTGGAGAATTGGTCCAGGAGAAGATCGAAAACAAGGAAGAATTTGGTCCCTCTTATCGAGCTCCAGTTCCAGTGCTTGGTGTGAAGGGCACAAGAACAGTCATTTTACCACCACTTCCAGGTCGTAAAGAAAACACGTATATCTCCATTGACAATATCAAGATACACAGAGTGGCCGATTCTTCTTAGTATGACACCGGCAGTCTCATGTCCTTCGATTGTGAGAAATTCTGTATTGGCCACTGCTTGGAATCTTGAGCCTGAGGTGGCCCTCGAGATGTCTGCAATTTCTAGTCCTTTATTGAGTACATCGTCTGGTACTCAACTTGATGAAACTGACTACACTTACCCAACTGACTTCTCGATGCCTGATTTACAAACTCGTTTGGCCACAGAATCCAGATTTTCATTTGACACTGTTTCACACACATCAGGAAAACCTTCACGGATTAAAGTCTATGCAAGATTATTTAAAAAACTTTTTTTGATTCCCCCTTGAACATATATTTGTCTGGTGCTTTTTTAGATTTACCTTTTTATGTCAATTGGTTTTGTGTTTTATTTTTTCCGAATCGTCAATGGACACTATGGTCGAAGAGAGAACATGCATTCGACATCTCAATGGAACATTGGCACCCCATTCCTCCTCACATACTGCACACAGATTGAAGAGAGACTTGGCTTTTGTTAACATCACTGCTTGGCCTGTCCTGGATGGGATTGCATGGGATGCTGTTAAATTTCAAATCCATGGCCCCACTGAGGTTATCAATGTCCCTAATGTGCTTAGAGTTAACATGAGGGATGTAGTTAAACAAAACATACGTTCTGATGATTGGGATGTTCAGGACGTAGAAGCGTTGTTTTCAGATTTGAAATATTATGCTGCCTTTGATGCTGAAGATTTGTATTTAGAATCTGCGAATTATGGTGATTTATTCTGTTACCAACATTTTGGTAACCACTACCTACATAAAACTAATGCCAGGAGGAGCATTGTAAATTATACACAATGGGAACATTGTCCAGCTCCTATGCAAGGCAGTTCGAATACCTTTTTGAAAAAGTACACTTATTTTACTGATTTTAATCAGTCCAATCCCACATAATTTTATTTTAAGATGACAAAAAAGTCCATGTCCAAGGTTAGACTTACCGATACTAAATTATTGTACTCGAATTCCTTTCTAGACAAGCTAGCGATTCTGAGCAAGAGTTCATCGTGGGTTAACCCCTGCCAGATTCCACGTCAACGCCAGCAGTCTCGGCACAAAGACCCCCCAACAACCTGCACCGGTAAGCCGTTCCCGACTTAAAAGGACACCCCTGCACAGGGAGATCGACTAATGGTGTACCGACGCTCCAGAACATCTTAACCTACCTGTGCAGCTGTAGGTTTTCTTTGACCAGTCTCCTGGCCTGAGCCTGCAGCCTTTTTCCAAAACCAAGGTTTCTCATAGGTTTGCATTGGGTGCCTGAAGCTGTGTTGGCACTCTGCACCCGGCCGCCCCTGTGCTGCTGAGGGATGTGAGTTTGGTGCCATCTTGTGGCCCTCTTGTGCGTATCTTAACCCATGGAGACTGGGTTACGAAACCGTGTTAATTATCTGTAGGTAGCATCTCTTCAATTACCCCCCCCCCTTCCTCAATTGAATAACATTGGTGCCAGATTCCAAATTTGAACCCTGCACCTGCAAAATATGCACCTCTAACCCAGTGACGGTAGAGGTACAGATTTTGTTGCTTACTTGACCCTTGACTGGTGTTGATTCTTTATCCTACAAACCAAGATTGTAAGTCATTTACTTGCAATTTGTTCGACTATGCTTCCTCCCATAAGATTATATTGTATTTCTGAATTTTGCACTTTTTGTCCTAAAGAGTAAAATTCTATTGCAAATCGTATTTACATGCAACAAAGTGTCTTTAGTTCTATAATATCATAAAAGTATCATTTTTACTAACAATGGTCTTGCATTTAGTCATTGACTGTGTGTATCATTTATTGCCTGTGTGTGTACAACAAATGCTCAGCACTGCCCTCTGATAAACCCAATTGCTCGCCCACATTACCACAGAAGCAAGCATTAGTATTATCTACTTGAGCCTCTTTAAAGTCACTGGGGAGCCACCACGTTATACCTCATTTGAGTATAGTATATACAGAGCCAGCTTCCTACCTACAGCACTAAAGCCATCCATGACAAGTCAACCATCATAGATGTCTCTAACACAAAGCACAGTCCTCTTGCAATAGGACAGGAAAATAATACATCCTATGCTCCCAGACAAGGATAATGCTATTTTAGATACCTGGCTCAAAAACTATGGAATTCCCTCTGCAACCATCTCCGCCTCTATTCCACAGAGAAGGAATTCCATAAAAAATTGAAGACTGGCCTGTTCTGGCATTAATGTTGTGGGTGTCTGATTTGATTTCAGCATTAGTGCTGGGAAATCCTTTTTGGGTAGCGATGCACTCTGCAGTTCGGTCTACCTTTTTTGTGCATAAAATAGATCAGGCCAGGAATGGTCCATGCAACTTTTTAATATTGCTACATCTTTTCGGCTAGTGAATTCCTGTAATCTGAAAATGTTTCCTTCACTTAACTTTGTGTAAATTTACCTGTCTTCTTTAAGGAGACAATTTTAAAAACTCAGGTGGATTTGAGTGCTAGTAAGCTCAATGCTTCAAGCAGGGAAGTGCCAGGTTTACATTCTATTCCTGTTAATTGCTTCGGGCCCGATTCACAGAACTAACTTAAGACAAAATCCTAAACGTACTACTTTCGGTATTCACAGAAGGCATTTAGTAGTAGTAAAGTTAGGATTTTGTCTTAAGTCTGTCCCAAGTCTGTCCCAAGTCTGTCCCAAGTCTGTCCCAAGTCGGTCCCAAGTCGGTCCCAAGTCGGTCCTATGTGTGTCCTATGTGTGTCCTAAGTCTGTCTTAAGTCTGTCTTAAGTCTGTCTTAAGTCTGTCTTAAGTCTGTCTTAAGTCTGTCTTAAGTCTGTCTTAAGTCTGTCTTAAGTCTGTCTTAAGTCTGTCCTACTACTTTTGGTATTCACAGAAGGCATTTAGTAGTAGTAAAGTTAGGATTGTGTCTTAAGTTTGACTTAAGACAGACTTAAGACAGACTTAGGACAGGCTTAAGACAAAATCCTAACTTTACTACTACTAAATGCCTTCTGTGAATACCAAAAGTAGTAAGTTTAGGATTTTGTCTTAAGTTAGTTCTGTGAATCGGGCCCTAAGTGTCTTCTGTGAAAACCAAAATGGTAGTAAGTTTCGGATTTTGTCTTAAGTTAGTTCTGTTTCCGGCCCTTCCTCTTCAAGTTTGTAGCTATTACCTAGACATTTGACCAGTTGAAGAAGGCCTTTCTAAATCATAATTTGCTTTCCCTTGTGATCCCTTCATGAGCTCAGTCCTTGTAATGACTATAGAAGTAATTAATATTGTTTTCAACAAGTTATTCATTGCCTCCCTGGATACATCTACGGTCCCCCACACTTGGAAACAGGCTAAGGTGGTTCCCCCACTCAAAAACCCTTGGTGGACCCTGCTACCCTGTCCAACTTTAGACTGATCTCAGTTCTGCCTGCAGCAGCCAAAATGTTAGAGAGACTAATTAACTGTCAACTTTCAAGCTATCTGGAACAGCAGAGTCTGCTACATCCGATCCTGTCGGATTTTGGACCCCGACACGCACTAAGACTGCTCTGGTGGAAGTGACAGTCTCTCTTAAAATTGCAGAGTATTAAGGAAGGAAACCTACCCTAATCCTATTGGATTTATTGATGGTGCTTAATACGGTCTTGCATACCATCCTCTTGCGATGGCTTATAGACCTAGGTCCTATGGCCCTGTATTGGGCTGGAGCCAGTCCTTTCCAGAAAACAGAGATCAGGCAGTGTCGATCACTCTCTAGTCTTGAGGAAGTAAACCTTTAAAGTATGTGGTCCTCATGGTAGCTCCTTATAGAGATCTACTTTATTTAACATCTATATGGCTTTCCTGGAGTAGTTCTTTGGTTTTAAGTTCATCTCTTATGCAGATGACACGCACCTTATTCTTTTGATTGATAAAGGGCCAGCGGCTATTCAGGACATCTTCAAAACCTTTTTGTCAAGGGTTTTGGATTGGATGAGACAAAGTATTCTCGAATGCAACTCAGACAAGACCAAAATTCTACTTTTAGGGTCTCTTTAAGACAATTGGTTGGCCAACGCCTGATGTTCTTCCCCCATAACCAGAACCATATTTCTTGAAATACATTTGATAATGAGCTCTCTTTCTAGCATCAAATCCATTTGGTTGTGGGTACCTGCTTTGCCTTACTTCGGTCTCTCAAAAAAATTATTTTATCTTCTCCCATTAGAGACTTGCAAAACCGTGGTACATGCCTTGATCAAGGCTAGGCTAGATTACGCCAACATTCTGTATCCTGGCATTCCTGGTTAAACTTCTTCAGACAGCCCGCTGTGCTTCAGAGTCACAGCATCTTAAATCTTAAACAGTGGTTGCCTGTGCGGAAGAGAATTCTTTTTAAAACTCCCTTATTGGCCTACAGAGTCTTCTTTTCCTCTGGGTCCAAGTACTTGTCTGACAGTTTTATACATTACTAGCAGCCCGTCCCGACCTTGTCCGGGAGCAATCAGGCTTCCCCGACCCCCGCCTGCCCAGACATTGTCCGTGGGTCCCCCGGAGCCTTACCTTAGCCGCCGCTCCTCCCCCGCGCTCCTCGGTTCACCGCTCTGCCGCTCCTCACCGCTCCTCACCGCTCCTCCCGCCTGTCCGCCGGTCCTCACCGCCTGTCCGCCGCTCGTCACCGCTCCTCCCTCGCGCCATGTCCACTGCTCTTGGATGCTGCTCCTCTCCGCGCTCCTGACGTCAGAACGCAGGTCACGGTCGGCGCTACTTCGAAGGGACTACTTTTTTTTTAAGGTACATTTTTTAAATAACGCATATTTGTATAGTTTATATAGCCTATGTCCATCTGCACACCCTGACGATTACAATGATGTATCGGGTGTGTGGATTGGCGCTGCGGTTCCCGAGTTTACCCGCCTCAAAGGTTCAAAGTTCTTGCTTTATAATAGTAGTATAGATATAGATTCCTCAACCAGAACCTTGTGACCTTCATAAGTCCTACTGGTCTATACCCCGAGGTTTAGACATTATAGAAGAGGAGGTTGCTCCATTTCCTGTTTAGCTATCAAGGCCTGGAATATGTTGTCAGGTGTTGTGGTACAAGTAATGAGCTGCATTTCTGAAAGCTTCTCAAAACCTGTCTGTTCCGCTTGCGCTAACTGGATAGCAGTGTGGTTTCTTTTGGTCTTTGTAGCACTGTGATGCTCTTAGGAGTATCTGTTGCACTCTACAAAACCTATTAATTCCTCAATTCAGTCATTTAAACACATAAGACGCAAACAGTATGAGAATTAGCACACCAGAAAGCTTACCCAAAATCACAGTCACAAGGCAGTATGAAGCAGGTCAGGTCCCTCTTGCAGCTGAGACAACATATCGACAAATTCTGCAGTTAAAGGAAGAAATTGAAGTGCTGGAAGGCGCAGCTTAAAAACAGCTTAACGGGACCCTAGGTAATCAACAAGATTAGGTGACACAATCAACAAGCATTGGCAAAGCCAATCTGTCCGTTTTACATTTAATTTGAGTCTTGACCAAAATATTTTTAAACAAAGTTTACTTCAAATTTAAAATAAATGAATAAATTAAGGTTGTTTCGTCTATATAATGCATCTATAAGATAAAGAATGTAATGGTTAATTATTCAGGGTACTTTTGAGATGAAATAGTCCTTCGTGCACTGCAGTACAAACGCTCCATATGTGGCTGAATGATATACCAAACGGTCAAAAGCATGAAGTGAGACAGAGCAAAAGCCCAATATGTGTATATGTCAAAGAATTAACCTCAATAGTTCTTCCAGACAGTTGCTCTGTAACCAGACCTGAAAACGGAATGTAAAGCAGCTCATGAGAACTGGAATGTTAACCTTGAAGGACTCTGGAAGACAAACGATACGCTAAAAGACAAGTTTTAAGAAAGTGACAACAGAAAATGCATTGGCTGCAGCAGTTCATAGAACCAAACAACACAGCAGTAGGAATCAAATTGGGCCTAGGCTGCCAAAGCCCTTGTTTGGCTCCAGGCGGAAAAACAGACCTTAAGAAGATCATGAAAAAAGAAAAAGCATGTTATAAAGATGTGGTATCGGGTAGAAACACAGGAGTCAGGAACCGGTGTTCGTTGCCTCAAACAAGTATTTATTTCAGAAAGATTAAGTCCAGAACAAGGACCCACAGAAAAAGCCAGTTGCTCAGGAGAGAGCCCAGAGGTTCTGATCTTTCTCCTAGCAACTAGAGATGGAATGTGAAACGAATAAACAATCTACAATAACAAGAAAAGAAATACTAAGGCATTACAGTAAAACATTATAGTAAAACAACTAACACAATAATAAATAAAGAGTAAGCATGATACTACACCACCTTCCCTCTTATAAAAAACAAATTAAGACAAATCATAATCATATAAACGAGAAGGTAACTTAGAAACTCTTTTGGAAATGGAAGGTTCTGACACCACAGAATTGGTCAAGCACAGTCTGAGATGTAGAGAACAGAGAAGCAGGGATAACGTTCTACAGGTAAAAAATGTGAAGCATTGGCATCCAGAGATGACAGCATATTGACATCAACTAAAACATGCGAACCAGGAGACATCTCTTTGGAACATGAATTAGTAAGCTTGGATTCAAACAAAATAGAGTCATCCACAAATGGAGTGCCATCAATAAGGGAAGCATGTGATCTGAAATACATATCCTTCTGAATGTTGGAATTCTGAACTAACGTGTTTTTATTCCACCAACCTATCCCTTGTAACAGGATAGACCCTTTGCTGACACGCTCAATTTTGCAGGGAGAAGAAAAAAATAGATTCCCCCATAGAGACTATGACAGGTTTCTTGATAAGGACCCATGAACCAACCAAAAATGTATTTTCAAAAACATGTATGTTTGAATCAAAATGTGCTTTTTGTTTCAATAAAACATTTTTCCTTAACAAAAGGGCATCAGAGCAATTGGGCTCAGTTTGACTATCAAGCTATGCGGGTAATATTTTAGATCTGCACTTTCTGCCCCTCAACAACTCAAACGGAGAAAAACCAGTTGTAGAGTGAGGAGTAGAATGATATGTATTGATCTCGCCTCTGAGAAAAATATTAACATCAACTCCTGAAGCAGGGGCGGATTGAATGCCATCTTTTATAAAACGGTTAGCTCACAATAAGTCCATATGAAGATGGACTGTAAAGAGCAACCTGAAGATGTTTAATATCAGACCCCAAAACAAAAGTTAGGGGATGTAGTAAAGTGTGTGCCGTTGTCAGTGACTAATTCTTTAGCGGTACCATCAAGAGGAAAAACATGTTGTAAAAAATGTAAAACAGACGGTGTGAAAGCAGATTCAACAAATGAGAAATAAATCCATTTGGAAAAATGGTCATTGAGGACAATAAGAAACCTATTACAAGATGGAAGAAGGTTAAATGGACCAGCAAAATCCAGTGCTACTTTAATCCAAGGACCATCAGGTAAGGAAACATTATGTAAGGGCTCATTAGAGGTCTTCCAGTGCTTATCAGAAATGGCACATTGAGGACATAAACCAATTATTTATTTATTTATTTATTTGAAAGTTTTATATAGCGCGAACAAGATCTTTGCAAATATCAGAGCGCTTTACATAGAAAGGGGGAGCATGAGGGAACATAGTCAAACAGGTAAGTCAGTAATGCTAATAGTACAAATGCGTGGGAGCATAGAAAATCACGTAAGTCATTAATACAGTTAAAACAAATAAGCAAAGGGGTCGAACAAGTAGTACAGATCGGTGCAGAGTCTTACAAGAGTTCAAAATAGTACTTCAAGTGTATTTAGCCATGAGGATAGCTTTTACTTCTTTCTTAAACAGTGTAGTGGAGGAGATAAGCCTCGTTTCAGGGGGGAGTGAGTTCCAGATCCTGGGTGCCATTCCTGAGAAGGAGCGTTTATAAGTTTTTTCCTTCCGGAATCTTCGAGGCTTCAGCAGAAGATTGTTTGTGCCTCTGGTGTTTCTAGAGCCGCCAGAAATTGTCAACTTCTGAGTGAGATAGCTTGGTGCGCTCATGTGGACAGCCTTGTGCGTCATGCAGGCGGTTTTCAGATGTATTCTGGCTTCGAAAGGCAGCCAGTTCAGGTATTTCAAGTCAGGGGAGATATGAGAGTGTTTTTTTGACCCCGTGATGAGTCTCGCTGCAGCGTTTAGAGAAGCTCTTAGGGGTGCGGTAGTAGTTAGGGGGAGTCCGCAGAGGGCGATGCTGCCATATTCTATTAGAGGGATGACTAGTGCTTGTACTGCAGTTTGGAAGTCATTGGCAGGAAGGAAGGGTTTAAGTTTCCTCAGGGTATTGATTTGGTAGTTCGCTCCCTTAGTTGCCTTGCTGATATGTTGCTGCATGTTGAGATTGGTGTCAAGTGTAATGTCTAAGGATTTTGCTGAGTCTACGATGGTGGGTTGGACATTGAGTGCAGTTAGGTGTTTAAGCCAGATTTGTGTGGTAGAGATCTTAGCGGGAGGTGAGATAAGAAGGAACTCTGTTTTCAGAGCATTGAGTTTGAGATGATTATCGGCAAGCCAGGATTGGGTGCTTTTTGAGTTCAGGAGCAAAATGTCTTTGGGGGATTGTAATTGGAGATATAGTTGGGTATCATCGGCGTACATGTGAAAGTGTACATTGGACGCTTGTAACAAGGTGGTGAGAGGTTCCATAACTAGGTTGAACAAAGTTGGGGATAGGCAGGATCCTTGGGGGACACCTAACGATACAGGTATTGGCGAAGACATCAGGTTGTTGCTCTTGAATTTCTGCGACCTGTTGTGTAGAAAGGAAGTGAACCACTTGAGGACAGTCCCAGAAAGACCCATTCTTGTGTTTAATAGTTCGAGTAAATTCTCATGTTTAACTGTGTCGAATGCTGAAGAGAGATCAAGAAGGATGAGGAGGCAGGTATCGTTTTGATCTAGGATTTGAAGGGCGTCGTCAATTATGTGGGTCATAGCAGTTTCTGTACTGTGTCCTGCTCGGAAGCCTGATTGATGAGGATTGAGGAGACCAAACTGATCAATGTGTTTAGTCAGTTGTAGTTGTGCGCATTTTTCCAACAATTTGGCGAGAGTGGGGATATTGGTAATGGGACGGTAGTTGTTTAAATCAGAGGGGTCGGCTGTAGGTTTCTTTAGTAAAGGTGTGACTTGTCCAACTTTGAGGGAGTCAGGGATGGTTCCTTGTTGAAGTGAGCTGTTGATAATTTTAGTCCAGAGTGGGAGGAGCAAAGGGATAAAGTCTTTTACAGCGTTAGCAGGAAGGGGGTCCGTGAGGTGATTGGATGGTTTCACGGTGCTGAGCAGTTTGCCAATTTCTTCTTCAGAGTAGGTGGCAAAGGATGACCATGTGGCATTGTTTTTTGGTTCAGTGGGTGCTATGCAATGAGGTTTGGAGTAGAGGCTTGCGTCAATGATGAGATCGCTCTTTATGTTGCCAGTTTTTTGGATAAAGAAAGCGGAGAAGTCTTCACAGGAGGGAGCCTCGCGCAAATTGCTGAGTGGCTGGGGTTGTTCCTTGGATTGTGTTCTGATTAGCTCAAACAGTTTTCTCGGCCGGTTTTTTGCTTGGTCGAGCTGGAGGCTGAAGTAATCTAGGCGTTTCTCTTTTTCTTCAGTGTTTTTAGGTGCAGTGCAGAGGGAGCTGATCTCCAGGTGCGCTCTGCCATTCGCATGGCTCGTCTGTCCTCATTCAGACTCCCGTCGTACCATGGATTGGAGATTTTAGTAGACTCTTTTTAGTTGCATAGGTGCAGCCTCATTAATTATTGAGGTCATTGCGTTGAGATAGTGGTCATTCAAGGATTGAACGTCCGTAGTGCCGGTAGGGGGAAGTAGGAGATTGCAGCTGTTAGGGGGTAAAGAGTTTGGTTTGAGTTTTTTCAGGTCTCTTTTCCAAATTTTGGGCTTGGTGGATTGAGCCGGGTTAAATTAGACTTTTTCATTGATGAAGAATGTGACAATATGATGATCTGACCAGTTGCAGGGTTGGATCGATTCGAGTTGGATAGAGTCTTCTTTGGAGATAAGGTCGAGGATAGAGCCTTTCTCGTGGGTCGGGCTGTTGCATATTTGGGTGAGGTCAAGGGCATTGAGGAAATTTTTAAGACTATTTACCACCGCGTCATTGTGATCGATTATGAAAGAAACCTGGGCATTCATGGTAGGCCACCAGTAGTGCTCTCTCAAGACCTTGCACAAAGCAGTTATGCCTAAATGTCCCTGATGTGCCAATTTAATTATGCAAGACAGAAGATGCAGGGTGGAATTTATTTGTCATTTTTAGCACAAACTTGATTCTCAATAGAAAGTTCAGGTGAAATTTGAGCAAAAGCTTTCAAGTCATTATGAAAGTTGCGTAAAGGAGGCCAACCACACTTGATGTATTCCAAGACTTTCTTGAGAACTTCGTCCTGTGAAAGAGGATCTAGCCAGTCTTTTTCAGAAATGAGTTATTTACAAGGAGAAACAGCATCCAAAACAGCAACAACACATTCACAATCATCGTTGAATTCAGAGTAAGAAAATAAACGCATACGAGACAGACAATCTGCACGAAAATCTTTCCCACCTTGTTTGTAATTGATAGTAAAATGGTATTCCTGTTATTTGAAGAGCAAACGCACTAATCTAGAGGAAGCTTTGCCAAGACCATGCCCGTGAAGTAAAAAGACAAGGGGTTTGTGATCGGTTCAAATTTCAAAAGAACAGCCCCATAGATAAGTTTTAAATTTCTGGACAGCCCAGACACAAGCTAGAGCCTCCCTTTCAATGGTAACAGGATTCGGACTGTGAAAGAGCTCTAGAGGCAAAGGCTATAGTGACTTCTTTGCCTTTAACTTTCTGTCCAAAAACTGCACCAATACCCTTCATGCTGGCATCAACGCAAATGACACAGTCATAACCTGGAACAAAAGGACCCCCTTTTTAAGAAGCTGCTTCAAAGGTTGAACAGCAGAAGCATAAGAGGGAACAAAACAAGCATAAAATTCACAGAGACCAAGAAAAGCTCTCAATGAATCTCTATCTGTGGGGACAGGTGCTTTAAGAATACCTTCAATGTTGCAAAATGTTGGCTTAATACCACCGCATGTGATGGAATGACCAAAATAATCTAAGTTTTGTACTAAAAACTTGCACTTCTCAGATTGAATAGGTATCCCCCTAGTGGTGAGAATATTTCAGACTGTCACAAACCAACAAATGCTGTTCTTTGGTTTCCGTGAAAACAAGAATGTCATCTTGGAAAGCCTGGACATTTTTTAGATCTTTATACAAATTGTCCATGGCTTTCTGAAAATCGCTCACTGCGGAAGTGAGACTAAAGGGAAGTCTTAAAGATTTGGAAGCACCAAACGGTGTTATAAATGTGGTTAGATCAACGGTGCTATAAATGTGGTGAGATCTTGTGAATCAGGGGTGAGGAGATCGATGGTGGAAAAATACTTGGCCTCACCAATATTAGACAACATTTCTTGAATGTGTGGCAGGGAGGCAGTCAACTAAAATGTTACGATTAAGGGACCTCAAGTCCACACACAGACAAAGAGATCCATTCTTTTTCTTGGCTAAAACAATGGGAGAATCCCATTCTGAGGAGTCAGTGGGTGTAATGATGCCTTCCTCAGTGAGTTTATCCAACAAGGCTTTCAATTCGGATGGAACAGTAATGGGGACTGATATAACTTTGTGTGTTATGGGTGTAGCATTTTCTTTAAAGTTGATTTCATATTCAAACCCTTGAAAAGTACCAATGCCATCCTTAAACACCTTAGGAAATTTGCGCGTGAAATCAGGAACATCAGAAAGAGACAAAATGGGAATCTCTCCTAAAACGATGGGATTTTTGTGACCGGGTTTGACATACACACCTAATTTGGAAAAATCCATCCAGCGAACTAGATTTTTGCCATTGACAGCAACATAAATCTTGGTGTGTGCAGATCTACCTAAAAATTTTAAATCATCAAAGAAAAATCCAAAGAGATCAATCTCTTTATCACCAAAAGCTTTAGGCGATGTGTCAGGAGGAACAAGTTGCATAGAAGACCACAAATCATGATAGGTTTTATCGGCAAAAACTGTAATGAGAGCACCTGAATCTGCCATGATTGGAGACGTTTATAACCAATATCAGCTTGACAATAAGGACCTTCTATTTTGTTTAAGTTTTGATCATCCTAAAGTGGAAGTAAGACATTTGATAGATTGTAAGCGCAATCTGAGACGTTGCTATTAGAATTATGTAAAGGACGTTCAGGTTGTAAATCTAAAGCATGAATAGTAGATCTGCTAACATGACTCTGCGATCTACAAGCAGTGTGAAAATGTCCATATTTCTTACAACTAATGCACTTCTTTCCAATGGCAGGACATTTAGGATTATTGCAATGTGAGTTTTAGAGTCACATCGATAACAGAAAGTTTGTTGTTTCCGGTCATTGATATCTTTAGTAAATGTGACTGCTGCAATAGTGGAGTCATCAGTAACAGTAGAAACAGAAGGTTGAATTTGTCGAGAAGCAAGAGCTTGAGTGGATAAAATAGAACGTTCAATGCTCTTGGCAATGTCTATAACTTCAGACAGTGAGGTATTACACCAGGTAAGCAAACATTCTTGCAATTTTTTTTACAAACAATTGAAAACAAATTGATCCCTGATGTAGGTATCAACAGAATTTTCAAATTCACAAGTAGAAGCTAATTCACGCAAATCAGCAATATATTCCTCAACAGTTTCATCACTGGCTTGTTTATGCATGACAAAGCGGTGTCTTTCTAATAAGACACTTGGTTCTTCAGGAAAAAAAAAGTGTAAGCCTCTCCTTAGCCTCAATATAGACATTCCAAACAGAATCCCCAGAAGGCCAAGGAAGAACGGGAAGATTATCAAAAATACTTTGACCTGCAAAACCTACGCTATTAAAAAGTAAACCAAGTTTCCTAGCAGGAGTGTACTCAAGCCCATCAATCGCTACTAAATAACCTTCAAAACCACAAAGCCGTTGTTTCTACTTGATTTCAGGTTTGCCAGGTTTCTGTAAGAAAGGAGGATGTAAAATATTATTAGAAGAAGCCATAATAAGAGGGAAGAGAGAAGAGAAGAAATAAGAAGAAGATATAAAAGAATACGTGAGAAAAATGCAGAAACAGAATAAAACAGTTGAAGTTGTTTAAAATAAAATATAATAACAATAAAAATGATGAAAAGTCAAGTATTCTTTAAACAGACGAAACAAACTTGAAGAAAAATTCTAGGAGAGCACGTGCGTGGTTGGAGCAAGACTGCCAAAAAAGCAGCCCGAAGCTCCCACAACCAAATGTTTTATTTTGGAAAAAATAGAAATTAATGTTGTCTAACCCTGGCCGGAGCAAGACGGACGAGAGAACAGCACTAAGCTCCCACAGCCAGTAAAGTTTCAACAAAGCAGTCTAAAACAAGTGACCTCTCTTTGGTCCCGAGGTGTTTGGAGCCAGAGCCAATCAAAACAAGGCAGGAAGCAGAAGGCAGGGCATGCGAGTTGAAACACGGTACAACTGCGCAGCAGGAACCGCAAACAGCATGATCGGTCTCATGTAGATTGAATTCCCTGTAGAGCAGTATGGCCTGCGTAGCAGTGCAGGTAAGACGAGCAAAGCGCCTGCAAAGCTCGTTAGGCAGGCGGCTGCAGAAGAGTGCGCTTGAGAGCCTCAGAGAACAATGGAGGTGCACGAGCAGCTGGAAAAGCTTGCGAAACTCTCACGAGGCAGTAGGCTCAGGCGCAGAACAATGAAAGCGCTCGAGCAGGTAGAGAGTTTCACGGAGCATTGGCGGTTTGAAAATTAAGCGGCCGAAAAGCAAAAGGCCTGGAGAAAGTTACTTTATAAGATAAAGTCACGCACCTTAAACAGACACAGAACCAAATTGCGGGAAGGAATTAAAAGATGTCAGGCTGGTGGGTCCTAAGGCAGCAGTATGAAGGCAGTGCTGGAGGACAAGCCGTATAGTAGGAGGCAAGAAGTTTCTACCCCACTCCTGGTACCAGATGTGGTATCGAGGTATAAACACAGAAGTCGGGAAACGGTGTACGTTGCCTCAAACAAGTATTTATTTCAGAAAGAGAAGGGACCAGAACAAGGACCCACAGCCAACAACAGTTGCACAGGAGAAAGCCCAGAGGTTCTGATCTTTCTCCTAGCAACTAGAGATGGAATGAGGAATGAATAAACAATCTACAATAACAAGGAAAGAAATACTAAGGCATTACAGTAAAACATTATAACAAAGCAACTAACACAATAATAAATAAAGAGTAAGCACGATACTAAAAAAGTTTGATCCAATACTTGATGAAGAGGTTCAAAACAACTTTATTCAAGATGGTTCATTCACCTCAGCCTGCTTGTCCCAGCTCCAGACCACTTCACAACAGTTTCTCCTTTTTAAAAGGAATACATTCTTAACACAGAGCTAAGACACACAGGATTCCAACATCACAGAATGGTAGTACCACCGGAGTTCTTTTAAGAACATTTACAAGGGCTTAAAGAAAGATGCTCAGGATACCACACACCCCCTCCCAATACAAAACACATAAGCACATATTCAAAAACGCAAAAAGAAAGAGGAATAGACCTTAATAACCACAAGAAAATTAAGAAATAAAAAATAAGTCAAATAACCTATTTTAAAACATAGTCATTTAAATACTTTGGTTTGACTCGTTGCCTAACTTAGCTTTCACCACACAAGGGCTTCTCCTTAGTACAGACCTCACCATCATGTATGCCACCAGCTTCTTTGAAGTCCTTGGGTAAATAACCAGAAAGTTTTGTAGCTCTGCTCAAGTTCCAAATGTCATGATATTCCGTTCTGACAGCATTCTTAAAAACTTTGACTACTTTCATGGGTAACAAAATCTTAGAACCTTGTGGTGCATTACCTTTGCAGGGATTTCTGATCTTGACCACATCCCCAACCTTCACCACCGTTTCTTTCACTGCCTTCCTTAAATAAAGCCTCCTTTTGTTTTCACACATTTTGTTAATTTCTTTCTCAATCCTTTCTTTGTAATTTTTTACATACCCCATCCCTTGTGATCGCTCCAGGATCCACGAGGGACACAACACTATAGACGCTTTTTTTTGTAGAACAATTCAAAAGGACACCTCCCAGTCATGGAATGAGGACTGATCTATAACTCTTAACTGTGTTCAAGGTTTCAGCATCCCAACATTACTGGTTTGACAGAGCCCTTTGGATGGTCTCCTTAAGCACCCAGTTGAACCTTTCCACCACACTATTAGTTTCTGGATGATAGAGAGTGGACCTCTTGCGACGTATACTTCTTTCATCCAAAAACTTAGCCATCTCCCTGGAGGTAAACTGAACCCCATTATTGGATAACAAGCTTGAAGGAAACCTTTCTTTCACAAAGACTGTATCTAAAAAAAAATGATGATATCTTTAGTCTCCACAGAGTTGGTACCTTTTATCCCCGGCCGTCTAGAATACACATCCAATAGCACCATCACGTATTTGTCCACACTGCCATACTTGATGGGGCCTAGAATATCTATTGCTACTTCTTCCCATGCTTCTTTGGGAAGCTTCCTTAACGTCATGGTTTTCACTGTAGGCTTTAAAATCTTATCACACTTACTACACTCAACACAATCTCTCACATTTCTCTCCACACAGATGTCCATCCCAAGCCACCAATAAATTTGCCTAAGAATATCTTTGATCTTGTAAATACCTGGATGATTTTCATGTGCAAAGTCAATTAATCGCATTCTCAAACTGGCGGGAAAAATCAACCAAGTACTCCTTACTAACAAACCATTTTGAGACCCTGCCTCTTCTCTCCCACGAAAGAACCCACTCAGCGATTCATATACTTTGGAGTGTTTGTTCCAATCCTTTCTAATGCCTCTCATTACTTCTTGTAGATTTTCGTCTTTCTCAAGCTGTTTAACCGCATGCGTGCGGCCGCGATTTTCGCGCTGTGCGGCTTTTTTTTTTAAAACGCGTTACATGACGAGCTGAGCTCATCATGAGCATGCGAGCGGTGCAACTCATGACGAGCTCAGCTCGTCATGAGCATGGAAGGGGTTAATCCATTCATTTACCTTAATCACACCCTCATTAACAAAGCATCACACAAATCTTCTCCATCAGTTTCTTCAATTGCATGTTCTTTGTTGATCAGACATGAACAACAATCAGCCAATTTTTTTTCACTCCAGGAATATATGTTACTCGAAAGTCAAACTCTTGTAGAGCTACCACCTATTTTCTTACTCTAGAGGAAATGTTTACTAACACCTTTTTCTCAAAAATCTCTCTCAACGACTTGTGATCTGTTTTAATTTCAAAATTTGAGTCCCACAAAAACTCGCGAAGTTTCCTCACAGCCCAGAATATCCCTAATGCTTCCTTCTCCACTACAGAATATCAGAATTCCACTCCTCTTGGACTCCTAGATAAGAACAAAATAGTTATTTCCGCACTATTATGTTTTTGCATCATCACAGCAACCAAGCCCGTGGAACTCGCATCTGCCATGACAATAAAAATTTTTGATGCGGCTAAAGGCTTCTTAGCAAGGTCGCTTTTAATAACAACCCCTTCACCAAAACCAACTTTTTCCCACACTCAGAATTCCATGAAAAACCCACACCTTTTTTATTTTACAATAGTCTCATGTTGTGTGTTTTATCAGCAAAGCTGCGTATGAATTTGGCATAATAGTCTGACATAACTAAAAATGTGACTACCGCTTCTTTACTAATGCAACTGGCCATGTTATTAATAGTGTCCACTAATTATTTCTTGGGTTCCATACCTGAACCCGTAGTCTTGTGGCCCAAATAATCAATCTTCGTGAGATTGAACTTGCATATTTTTGCTTAGAGGGTAAACCAGTTCTCTCTTAACTTATTCAACACCAGCCTGACTCAGTTGTCATGTTCTTCTAAGTTGTTTTCGAACACAAGTATGTCAGCCTGATAGATTTTTATCCCTTTGATATTTTTGAAAATATGTTCCATCATCCTTTGGAAGACTGCAGCAGCAGAAATTAGACCAAAAAGCATCCTCAGTAACTTGAAAGTTCCAAATGGTGTTATGAACGCTGTTAAGTCTTGATAATCTGAATGCAATCTCACCTGGTGATATGCCAATGCTAAATCCATTGAAGAGAAGAATTTCACCCCTTCCGACAAAGATAACATTTCTGAGATATTAGGTAACGGATAGTGATCCATAACACACTGATTCAGTTCTCTTAGATCTATGCAGAGCCTGTACTCCCCAATGGCCTCATGAGCCATGACTACTGAAGCCAACCATTCCGTGGCTTCAACTTCTGTAATGATGCCACATTTTAGGAGTTTGTCTAATTCCACTTTCATTTTTTCCTTTATTTTGATGGAGACACCTCTAACTTTGCTAATCACGGGTACAGCATCCTCCTTTAGCTTAATCTTGTGGGCATACCCTTTTAAACAACCCAACTGCTCTTTAAACACTTCGGGGAACTCGGTTTCAAAACATGGCCAGTCTAATTGTACTTGACTTACTCTTTTACAACACATTTATATTCTTTCAACCTACAGCAGGAGTTTCATTGAGGTCTAAGATCACTATGAGATCCTTGTGGTGTATCCAACTTACAAGTGAATCTCCCCTTTCAGAGACATACATTTTCCCTGTGAAGACTATCTTTGAGGCTAATACTACCATTAAAGTAACCCGATAGCTTAATGGGTTCACCTCCATACCCTTTAGCATTGATATAAGGCTTGTGAAGCACTACTTTACTTTCCAAATGTCCATCATACACTTCCCTGGGAATTAAAGTTCTTTTTGCACCAGAATAACATTCGCACTGGTACTTTCTCAATGAGCAAAATCTTTAAAAGTCCACTCTTTTCACATTGACTAATCCTTAATACAATTTCTTCTACATCAAATTCCTCTTCACACACTACTTCTTGTATTTTGTTTCATGTTACTACTGCAACAACACTTTGGCACGTCCCTTGTTTTTACATGTCTTACATATGGCTTTTCAACCAATACACTCTTTATAACTAGCTACATGACCATACTCTCCACACCTGTAGCATGTTCCTTGAAATTTCTTCACAGAAAAATCAGTTTTACCATTAACACCACCTTTGCCTTGTTGAACATTCATCATAGTGTTTTTGTCCTTAATATTGTTGACTAGTTGTACTCTTCTTTACACACAACATCATCCTTTTATTTTAGTTCTTTGACACATGCTCTGGTATGTTCACATGACTTATCTATGGTTATGACTTCAGACAGAGAAGGATTATCCTTCTCCCAACAAGCTTCTTTCGCTTCGTCTAAACTGCACCTCAACATAAATTGATCCCTTAGTCTCTCTTCATAGTTGGCACCAAAATTACAAGTCGAGGCTAGTTTTTTTAGGACAGTAACCTAATCTTCAATAGTCTCCAACAACCTTTGCATGTGTCTACCAAAATGATGTCTCTCTAATATAGAAGAAACTTTGGGTAAGAGATGCATGTCAAGTTTCTTCAGACAAATTTCATAGTCATTTAATATATCTGCTTCTTCCGAATGTAATTGTGGAAGATGTTCGACGATTTCTTGACCCTAAGTACCCAAGCAATGTAATAAGAGTGACGTTTTTCTCTCTGCAGTGTGGGAAACACCACAAGCCCTTGCATAGTGAGAAAATACATTTTTCCATTTCTTCTAAAGGAAGGGGAGGGTCACCTGGGCTTACCAAGAAGAATGGCGAGGTGGTATGTTTTGCATGATAGAGATAACCTGCAAAACCTAAGACCAGAACATGTACACAGGAAATATTATAAGTTAACCCCGGTATCCGATTGAAACCAGAGTTTCCACCTGTTAAAAAAAGAAATATCACAGATGTCCGATTAACACCCGAGTTTCCACCTGCAACGAAAATTTTACTTATAGCCAGCCTTCTAATTAAGTATTTGGTGAAATAAAGATAATAGGTCTATAACTTTAAAAGAAGTAAGGATAAATATGCCTGTCTGATGTCCTGATGTCTGATATTCATTTGTGAAGAAAACTTTGCTGGAATAATAAACAAGTTTTAAACTTCTGATCTAGATTCTTTCCCATGAAGAAATAAAGTGAAGATCTTTGCTGCGAGGAATGTTCCAGTGGAGAATGAGAAATGAAGGTCTAGCATGTTTCCCACGAAGAAACAAAGGATAAAGTCCTTTGTTGAGTAGTGTGTTCCAATAGCAATCAAAAAAAAAAAAAAAAAAGGTTAGCGCTCTAGTCTTTGAGAGCACAGTGACATGACTGTGTGTGGCAAACTCCTGAAGCTCCGCGCTGAAGTCAGAGCGTATAAGTGATGACAAAGTTTAACACCGAAGTTGGAACAGGTGAGAAGTTATTTTCTTGAGCAAGCGGAAACGCTCTGTAGACAGAGACAATTTTAAAAAACAACTTTGATGCAAGATAGTGAGGCGGTTGATTGACTTCCCGAAAACACACTCTAGCCAAATGAACTGTGAGCTTTCCAGAATGGATCGTGTTCGTACTGGCAGAGCGAACACAAATCAAATATGTATATCCACCTGAACTGGATGTGTTACTTTTCTCTCCACAAATTAGTTAAGAAAGCAACAGTCAAACGACATTTCTTTCTTTTTCCACTAGAAAAATGACACAAAAGGTTGCAATATAGGCACCTCACAGTTACATGCAATGGGAATAATTAACGCAAAAACTAAATTCCTTGCAAACTATGCAAAGTGCAGGTAGAATGCGCATTAGGTATTAATAAAAACTCGGGCAGCTTGTCTCTCTTGCTTCTTTTAAATGTTATTTAAACTCTGCTTGAAACCAGTCATGCTTATTATAAATGTAGGGTGAACTTACACAGCAGGTTTCAATTGCCACTCATAAGTTGTAAGCATACTTGATGAAGAGGTTCAAAACAACTTTATTCAAGTTGGTTCATTCACCTCAACCTGCTCGTCCCAGCTCCAGACCACTTCAAAACAGTTTCTCCTTTTCCAAAGGAATACACCCTTAACATGGAGCTAAGACACACACACGGGATTCCAACATCACAGAATGGAAGTACCACCGGAGTTATTTTAAGAACATTTACAATGGCTTGAAGATACATGCACAGGATACCACACATGTCTTATGAAAAAATATACCCCAGTCCATGGTTACAGCAGCACCTTGTAAGAAGTGGGACAAATGGCTCCAACACTTATACAACTAACAAACTCACAGAAAAACCGAGCAGTGCCTGCACCTGTGTTCTAAGGAGAACTTTTCTACACTAAACAACAGAGAAGAAAGCAGTTGAAAAGAGTGAACAACAGCTAATGCTCACACAAGAATAAACACAGGAGACACAAAAACAGGACAAATCCGAACTGGAACGTGAGCGCATTGCATTCAAAACAATGTGTATGACTCACCGTATCGCCCAAGGAAAAGGACCAAAATACCTTAAAAAATTACTGACCAAGTATCAACCCAGACGACTCTTAAGATCTCAGGGATGTATGCTATTCCAAGTGCCCAGAATCTATCAGGCACGCATGGGGGGTAGATCCTTCAAATACCTGGCCAGCAAACAATGGAATTCACTTCCCTCTGAGCTCAGAATGGAACCTTCAGAAAAAATCTTTCGTCAAAAATTAAAAACCCACCTTTTCCCGAAAGTATGAGCCTCTTTTCAGATTCCCTTCATAAATCTCTCCCCCAGTTTCCGACTATCAACAGAGTCCTTGTTCAAAAAGCGCGGGGACACACTGTTTCCCTAGTGTAACCAGGCGCTATATAAAAGGCTTTTATTATTATTATTATTATAATAACTGCAAATGTGTGCCTCAAAATGGACATGACCAATGGTCAACTTAAGGAAAACCAGCTAGTCCCTTGGCATAGCGCTGAGGAAATACACTTGACTGTTGAATCAGAAAGATAGGTGAAGGACAATCCCACTTTTACCAACCTTTGTGATCTGTTGATTGACACAGGCCAACGATCAGCTCCAGCTATGTCAAAGTGTGAAATTAATGCAAGACCTGGTGAAAAACACTAGAAGCAGGATTCTATACAGAATAGAATTTTTCATCCTACTTCAAGGTCAGGGCCAAAGGACTCACTATATACACAGCATCAACAAAAGACTGTGCTGGAATACCAGAACTGAGTTCATGGTTCCTGCCAATAAAAACATAAGTGGGAATACACTTGGGGGGATTGGTGTTATACATGGAAAAAAATATCAGAATTTCGTTCACTAATAGAGGTTTTGCCCTCACATGGATTAAAATATCTAAATAGTTAATGCAAACGCAATCATACGTCTTCCAGTGTGTAATCTACGTGAGTCCAAGCTACAATGACAGAGGAAAATCAACGTGTAGGAGGATATATAAGTATGCACAGGTTTTTATCAAGACTTCATTTAAACCCTGAGACAATATTATATTCACAGGGATTAACTCCTACCAGGACACCTCACTACCACAAAGGAACAGGTATGAGATCATCACCAATTCAAATAGCAATAAGTTACAGGTAAAAACAAGCATTGGCATTGCCAATAGGTCTCGCTTGTGGGACCTTATAAGTATTTAGTTTTGCAGCACAATATGATGAGTGGCGTTGCGTGTGTGAGTGGCGTTTGATCCAGCGCTCTCACCAAAATATTGCACAAATGACACTATCTACTACCACAAAACTTACACTACAACACTAGGCCCATAACAACAATAGAGCGACTGAATCTTGAGGTGATAAGATCTAAATATGTTGTTTAAACTATTCACAATAATCAAGACCAGCTTGTCATTTTAGAAAGTTTATTTTAAACACATCTAGGAAAACTTAGGTTTTGGTATTTTATTAAACAAGCATTAGAAAATGTCATAAAGAAAGATTTATTCAGTATTAATAAAAAGAGCATAAATCAAGAATTATTATTCATTAGCAGGAATAAGTAAAATTAAGCATTTCCCAAAATCCTAACTATATCTCTGTCTCTACCCTCATCGCCTAGTAATAAAGTAATTAATAAAAACTCCTGTCCTCATGTGTAAAGTCCATCAGCATAACATCGTCCTCCAGAATTCTCGAGCGTAAGCCAACTATGTGTTCTCTGAACCTATTCTTATACCCTAAATTAAGCTGAGCTAACTATTTTTCACATTCCAGCAGACGAATTCTAGTTCTCCATTGGCTGAGCCACCTCGTACCACAGTAAACTGTGACACCTCCTTCTTACATGCCCGGGCAAATTCACTAGTCCATTGTTCATTTAGAAGTCTTGGCAGTTCTTCCTTAGGCTGCTACATTTTGTAGCGAAAGCTTCCTTTTAACCTTGAGCCAGTCAGCTCTGAACTCCCGTGGCACGTTAGCAAACGTTAGCAAATTTCTCCAAAGAGTCATCTTTTTAGCAGTTTATTCCAAAACCTTTCAAAATAAAAGCTCAGAGGCCTTTTCCATCCTTCTCAGAATTATTTTCACTTGAGCCATTTTCATCATTAGGCCTCTTTTCAAAGAGCGTCAATTTTCTGCGCCACCTTCCCTGCGCCACTTTTAAAAGGGTACTATTTTCCTGCAGCCATCTCTAAGCTTCATTTGTAAAACTATTATATAAACAAAAACAAAGAATAATTAATGAAAGAAATACAGTTTGTTCTGTTGCCTCCCATCATTGCTAATAATTAACCCATTAGTCTAAATTACCTAGCAGCAAAGCACAAATAAAGCAGCATTTTATATCTACCAGTCTTCATGAATCCATAAAACCTTATGTGCACCTAGAATAGTAGAAATGACATCACATATACAAGGGAAGCAAAATAAGCACATGCCATTATATAAAAAAAACAGCTGCTATTAGTTATGACATGACAATAGACAAGATTAATTTATTATTTTCCACATACATAAGAATGCAACATAATGCACATTTATGAGCACACATGTTAGTTTCCCGCGTGTTCTGTGAAAATGCAACTTTAAACTAGGTTGAATTATTATACACACAGCACAAGTTGTTAGCATTATTAATTTATTTATGGAAGTGTGACTTCACGGGTTTAAACAGATTTCTGTTTTCTATCCCGCTCCATCAACTCCCTCATCTGGTGATTAACAAATCACCACACCACCACCCAATATTTAGCAAAAATTTTATCTAAGATGAACATGATTCAATTTCACCTGTGTTAGTATTTCTACAGACTTATCCCATCAGTTTATCTACAATTCTCATACTGAGTTTTAAGAAACCCCTCTAGTTTTATTTCTTTCTCTTGTGTAACATACAACTAAGCTTCAATAAAAGTGTTGCAAAAACTATAACTAATAAAATGTCAGTATCTTGCTTGTCATATTGACCTTAAACTTCTCCTTATTAATTTCTCAAAGAACAATAACCTAAATTAACCAAAGCAGAATTATATTTTCATTAAGCTTGCAAAGAAAAATAAAACAAAAATTTTAAAAATGTTACCTAAATTTTCAAAAAATTTCTAACACCCCCCTTTTTCAAATTTTTTTTTTTTTTTTTTTTTTTTTTTTTACTTAAACCTTCTAACAGTTTTTCTTCGACCTAATGTCACATTAATTTTTCAACTGACAGAATTTCTTCGACCTTGTGTCACCTAACAAGATTTCTTCAGCCTTATGCCAAAAACAGAAAACCTAAAAATTTAACAGGCATGTACTTCAATCATTGTCACTATTGTTTTCAATCTCTTTCTGACTTTCATCATTTACCTCCATTACAGGTATCACTTCTATTTTCTTTCCTACCTCACTTTTCTTTACAGAATCTTTTTGACTTGATTTTTCATCAATTTGTTTCTTTGATCTGTATCTCAATCTGAATTTTAGGTCTTCGTTTTCTTCTGGCCAGTTATCACTTTTTCTTGGTAATTTCTTCTTTTGCTTGGTCACTTTACATTCTGTTCTTCAAGCTCCTTTTCTAAATTTTCTTAATTGAAAATCTTCATCATTCTCATCAGTTTTAGTGTCAGAAATTTTCATTCTGGACTCAGGTACTTCTTTACTCAGCAGCTTCACTCCGTTAGGAACGTCATCTTTATAGCTGGTACTTGGCAATTCATTTTCTTCTTCCATTACCTTCAACTTCCCAGTTTCAGAATTGTGGTTCCTGCTTTCAGAGCTACTTTTCTGCTTTTCAATACTCTCCTGGTCTTGAATCACAATCTGATCACATTCTTCTTCTGCTTCTTTTTCTGGCAGATTTCCATCATTTTCTGAGTCTTGCATTTTCCAATCTCTCCCCTTCGTGCTCTTCAGCGCGGCTTTTGTTAATGACGTATTCTGTTATTGCAGACACTCTCCTCCTAAGGACATCCCTTCGTTAGGAAGTGCAAATTTAATACAGTGTGTAATCGCTTTTATCTTATTTTATTTATACAAAATTTAATGTTGTGTTCACTCGCTCAACCACATCAGTTATTATACTCTTCTCCTTTTAAGACATTATAACGTCGAAGAAAAGGGGACTAAAACGGTGTTTTAACTCTATATTTGATTACCAGACACTTATACACAGTCACAGAGCTTTGCCCAATCAGGGCGCAGCTCACGGAGCCTCGCCCAATCAGAGCGCGGCTCTGTCTATGACGCGTTGGCGTTTCCACCAATGAGAGCGCGGCGGCTGACGTAGCCAGCCGCTGCAGCAGGCAGCTCTCCCCTTGCGTTTCAAACAGCAGCAGCCCCTCCTTTACGATAAGTGTTTTTAATACAGCGTGCTCGCCACACGCATCGGCCTTGACACGCTCCTTCCTTTTAAAATAACAGCGCAATTGTAGCGAGACCAAAACGGGGACTTAGTTTTAATTTGAGTGTGTTCCCGCTATGAACTGGAAGTTAATTTACATAGACAGTCATCTTATCACAATATGCTCTTCAATATGGGACAAACTTCTATTTAGCTCATCTGAACTACTTATCTTTATTTCTAAAACCAAGTTATTATACGGGGATGCTTACAAATAAAAAAATAACTTAGTATGTATTGAAGACGCGCACTAGCCAATCACACGCGACTATTCCAAAACACTTTACCGAATCATAGCGCTGCTTTGCTATGATGCTCCAGACACCTGAGCCAATCAGAGCGCGGCAAGCTCTGACGTAGGCAGCTGCTGCAGCTTCTGGCTCTCCTCACACGGTTTCACTCGCAAAACCAGCCCCTCCCTTACAATTTTCGATCGGGGCACATTTTAATGGTTTTAAACTATGGAGAACAATTTATTACTATATTTAAAGCGAGGAATGTTTATAAAATTAATTCTGATCACTTTTTACTTACTTAAAATTGTTTAACAACGTGGAATACCTTAATTATAACCTAATTAACACAGAACATTCTAAAATGCTCCTGAATGTTTTAAAATAGCACTGTTCACCTTTTTATACTTTCAACTATGCTGAACACTTTTGAATTGAATTTTATTAGCGTGCAGAGCTTTTAAATGTATTTAAACACTGCACAACATCATAAAAAGTCTTAGAATGGTACAGACTTTATCCTGAACTTTCCTAAGTACCTTAAAATTACTTTTGGTACATTTTAGTGAATACATAAAACGAAACTCATCTGTCTGCTTCTCTAATTAGGATAGTTTACATACATTCAAGTATCCACACTTCGGAATAGTCGGCGCTATTCACACTAAGGATAATTTTCATTTGCCAGTAGAGCAACTCTTACCCTACCCTTCTAACACGTAAAATATGAACTCATTTTCCTCTGAACGCACCGCGAAGTGACAGTTCTAAGAGTTCCACTTGAACATACCTTACAAAACAATCACGCACTTTCACACTGAAAATTCCCTAACTTCAGACACACATGAAATCCGTACAGGACTCTCACCTGTTTATAGAAATCATGCACCGTTAGCAAAATAACACCGTTATCCGTACAGGACTCTCACCTGTTTATAGATATAAAACATGTACCCGTACAGGACTCTCACCTGTTTATAGATAATCATGCACCGACATTACCCTGCCCTTCACTCAAGCTTGAATATAACTAATACTCTTATCACAGTGAGTTTTATGGAAGGCGCTTTGTCCCTATTCTCATGCTGCTCTAATTTCTTAGAAAACCCTCACTATACAAGATTCACACCTAGCCCTAAAACTGTGTTGCACGGCGACAACACTGTATTGCACGGCGACAATACTTCTGGTACACGGCGATACCAACAGTGATACTCGGCGATATCACAGAAACAGATCAGATATTCTGCATGACTACCTTCTCATCACACAGTTTTTGTACCGGTACACACATAGAACAAAATAAACAAACTCAACATGTGTTAAAACTTAATCCTATGATTTTACCAACATACAAGTATCATGCATGTAACATGTATGTCAAAAACAACATATATAAACCGTCCGATGGCTACCAGACGTTGCGTGTGTGAGTGGCGTTGCGTCGATGAGTGGCGTTGCGTCGATGAGTGGCGTTGCGTCGATGAGTGGCGTTGCGTCGATGAGTGGCGTTGCGTCGATGAGTGGCGTTGCGTCGATGAGTGGCGTTGCGTCGATGAGTGGCGTGGGGTCGATGAGTGGCGTGGGGTCGATGAGTGGCGTGGGGTCGATGAGTGGCGTGGGGTCGATGAGTGGCGTGGGGTCGATGAGTGGCGTGGGGTCGATGAGTGGCGTGGCGTCGATGAGTGGCGTGGCGTCGATGAGTGGCGTGGCGTCGATGAGTGGCGTGGCGTCGATGAGTGGCGTGGCGTCGATGAGTGGCGTGGGGTCGATGAGTGGCGTGGCGTCGATGAGTGGCGTGGCGTCGATGAGTGGCGTGGCGTCGATGAGTGGCGTGGCGTCGATGAGTGGCGTGGCGTCGATGAGTGGCGTTGCGTCGATGAGTGGCGTTGCGTCGATGAGTGGCGTTGCGTCGATGAGTGGCGTTGCGTCGATGAGTGGCGTTGCGTCGATGAGTGGCGTTGCGTCGATGAGTGGCGTTGCGTCGATGAGTGGCGTTGCGTCGATGAGTGGCGTTGCGTCGATGAGTGGCGTTGCGTCGATGAGTGGCGTTGCGTCGATGAGTGGCGTTGCGTCGATGAGTGGCGTTGCGTCGATGAGTGGCGTTGCGTCGATGAGTGGCGTTGCGTCGATGAGTGGCGTTGCGTCGATGAGTGGCGTTGCGTCGATGAGTGGCGTTGCGTCGATGAGTGGCGTTGCGTCGATGAGTGGCGTTGCGTCGATGAGTGGCGTTGCGTCGATGAGTGGCGTTGCGTCGATGAGTGGCGTTGCGTCGATGAGTGGCGTTGCGTCGATGAGTGGCGTTGCGTCGATGAGTGGCGTTGCGTCGATGAGTGGCGTTGCGTCGATGAGTGGCGTTGCGTCGGTGAGTGGCGTTGCGTCGGTGAGTGGCGTTGCGTCGGTGAGTGGCGTTGCGTCGGTGAGTGGCGTTGCGTGGGTGAGTGGCGTTGCGTGGGTGAGTGGCGTTGCGTGTGTGAGTGGCGTTGCGTGTGTGAGTGGCGTTGCGTGTGTGAGTGGCGTTGCGTGTGTGAGTGGCGTTGCGTGTGTGAGTGGCGTTGCGTGTGTGAGTGGCGTTGCGTGTGTGAGTGGCGTTGCGTGGGTGAGTGGCGTTGCGTGGGTGAGTGGCGTTGCGTGGGTGAGTGGCGTTGCGTGGGTGAGTGGCGTTGCGTGGGTGAGTGGCGTTGCGTGGGTGAGTGGCGTTGCGTGGGTGAGTGGCGTTGCGTGGGTGAGTGGCGTTGCGTGGGTGAGTGGCGTTGCGTGGGTGAGTGGCGTTGCGTGGGTGAGTGGCGTTGCGTGGGTGAGTGGCGTTGCGTGGGTGAGTGGCGTTGCGTGGGTGAGTGGCGTTGCGTCGGTGAGTGGCGTTGCGTGGGTGAGTGGCGTTGCGTCGATGAGTGGCGTTGCGTCGATGAGTGGCGTTGCGTCGATGAGTGGCGTTGCGTCGATGAGTGGCGTTGCGTCGATGAGTGGCGTTGCGTCGATGAGTGGCGTTGCGTCGATGAGTGGCGTTGCGTCGATGAGTGGCGTTGCGTCGATGAGTGGCGTTGCGTCGATGAGTGGCGTTGCGTCGATGAGTGGCGTTGCGTCGATGAGTGGCGTTGCGTCGATGAGTGGCGTTGCGTCGATGAGTGGCGTTGCGTCGATGAGTGGCGTTGCGTCGATGAGTGGCGTTGCGTCGGTGAGTGGCGTTGCGTCGGTGAGTGGCGTTGCGTCGGTGAGTGGCGTTGCGTCGGTGAGTGGCGTTGCGTCGGTGAGTGGCGTTGCGTCGGTGAGTGGCGTTGCGTCTGTGAGTGGCGTTGCGTCTGTGAGTGGCGTTGCGTCTGTGAGTGGCGTTGCGTGTGTGAGTGGCGTTGCGTGTGTGAGTGGCGTTGCGTGTGTGAGTGGCGTTGCGTGTGTGAGTGGCGTTGCGTGTGTGAGTGGCGTTGCGTGTGTGAGTGGCGTTGCGTGTGTGAGTGGCGTTGCGTGTGTGAGTGGCGTTGCGTGTGTGAGTGGCGTTGCGTGTGTGAGTGGCGTTGCGTGTGTGAGTGGCGTTGCGTGGGTGAGTGGCGTTGCGTGGGTGAGTGGCGTTGCGTGGGTGAGTGGCGTTGCGTGGGTGAGTGGCGTTGCGTGGGTGAGTGGCGTTGCGTGGGTGAGTGGCGTTGCGTGGGTGAGTGGCGTTGCGTGGGTGAGTGGCGTTGCGTGGGTGAGTGGCGTTGCGTGGGTGAGTGGCGTTGCGTGGGTGAGTGGCGTTGCGTGGGTGAGTGGCGTTGCGTGGGTGAGTGGCGTTGCGTGGGTGAGTGGGGTTGCGTGGGTGAGTGGGGTTGCGTGGGTGAGTGGGGTTGCGTGGGTGAGTGGGGTTGCGTGGGTGAGTGGGGTTGCGTGGGTGAGTGGGGTTGCGTGGGTGAGTGGGGTTGCGTGGGTGAGTGGGGTTGCGTGGGTGAGTGGGGTTGCGTGGGTGAGTGGGGTTGCGTGGGTGAGTGGGGTTGCGTGGGTGAGTGGGGTTGCGTGGGTGAGTGGGGTTGCGTGGGTGAGTGGGGTTGCGTGGGTGAGTGGGGTTGCGTGGGTGAGTGGCGTTGCGTGTGTGAGTGGCGTTGCGTGTGTGAGTGGCGTTGCGTGTGTGAGTGGCGTTGCGTGTGTGAGTGGCGTTGCGTGTGTGAGTGGCGTTGCGTGTGTGAGTGGCGTTGCGTGTGTGAGTGGCGTTGCATGTGTGAGTGGCGTTGCGTGGGTGAGTGTGGTGTTGCGTGGATGATAGTGGGCTTGCGTGGGTGTGAGTGGCGTTGCGTGTCTGTAAGTGTTGCTGTGTGGGTCTATTCGCAAGATCCTTCCACTCCTCCCTCCCCTGTCCAGAAAACTACTGGTTCAGGGTCTCATCCTAGCCCGGCTTGATTACAGCAACGCCGTCTACCTCGGCGCACCTGAGTTCACTTTGGCAAAACTCCAACGTACTCAAAATGTGGCGGCGAGGCTCATTATGAATCTCTCCCCCAGAGCCTCGGCCAAGCCTGCCCTTAGGGCCCTGCACTGGCTTCCTGTTCGCCAGAGAATAGAATTTAAGGCCTTGTGCATTTCCCACAAACTCATCAACGGTGTTGGTCCAGCCGCCCTGAAAGACATGGCCAACCCCTACAAAGCTCCCAGACTCCTTCGCTCTGACAACGAACACTTGGCCATTGTCCCCAAATTCAGGAAGGCCCGCACCGGTGGGCGACGCTTTGCGGTCAAAGCCTCCTCAGGATGGAACTCACTTCCCCGCAGCTTGCGTCTGGAATCCTGTCACGCCCTTTTTCGTAAAAAATTGAAAACGTTCCTTTTCCCCAAATAGTTCCATCCCCCCTCCCCCTTTTTGGTCTCCACTGATTTATAGCGCGGGGATGCCTCCGGGTCACCAGGCGCTCTACAAATCGCCAAATAAATAAAGTGGCACAGAGCCTTTGATGAGGCCTGGCGCAGGAGAAATGCTGCTGCTGCTAATTAAATACAAGAGTGGCCGGGAAGCGGCCGGGAAACACAAGTACGGCCGGCCACATAATTAGGGGAGGAGAAGCCGCACAGCACACGCTGGGAGAAGCCCTTTGATGTGCTGTGCGGCCGCGATGCGCGCTCTGTGCTGGGGGAGGGCCATTAGCCTGAACTCGCGGCAAGATCAAACGAAGGGTGGGAGGGACATTGAGGAACAGATGGCCATGAAAGTGTATGGGCCAAAAGCGCGTGCCTGTGGCCACGTGCACTCGAAGAAAACGCCACGAAAAAAAGCGGTGGTTTCACAATCAGTTCGAGCACTTGAATTCTCGCCATTTCCCATTCCTTCGGAATGGTAAAGGCGAGACCTAAAAAGTCTGAGTATTCTTTAATGGGAGGTTGAAAATATTTGTCTTCAGACAATTTTCATTTAACTCAACACAGAGCAGTAGAGTAATTGACTACCTCACCAATGATCTAGTCACCTCTGACATTGATAATTTAAATGTCAAATAGAAATCACCTCTCTCAGACCACTACCAAAAGTTCACTATGTCAAAACATCCCAAACAGTCAAACATAAACAACCACCCCTACGAATATGTACAACATTTTCCATACAATTGCCGTGGAAGGGGAGGGCACTTTTTTGTCGGCCCTTCACACTAATGAACAAAAAACATGGTCAATGTCATGGGTAATAAATCCTACAAATAGAGAGCAACCCATACAAACCATGCTATGAAAGATATGAGTAATATCCTCCTCATCACAGCAACATAATCACTTAATAACTGTTAAACCCACACAATAACTATGTAGATGGTTTAAAAGGAAATAAAAAATAATGCAAAAAGTAAAAACATCTAAATAAAATGCAATGATCCATTAAACACTGAGCTATTCTAAGAATATATCAGCAGATTTCGCAACAATAAATCAACAACAAGGAATAAAAGGCAGAACACGTGAGAAGCAAACACTCCAAGATAGATATACTCATCAGCTCTCTTTTCATTGATGTATGGGATAAACTTAAAACAAGTATGAAACCAAATATAGCTATCCATCATGACCAGGTACATAAAGATCACTTTAGGAACCTCTACAAAGTTATTCCAAAGGGACACAGATGAAGAAAAACATCCTGACTAAACTGAATCCCCTGGGTAACATCATTCATGACCAGCAGAAACTGACAGACAAAATAGTTCCAAGGCCTTCAAAACTAAAAACAACAAATCCTGTGGTCCAAATACAAACACAGCTCACACCAATATCAGAAAGCACTAGTAAAACTTTTCAACATCAGATACAATCTGGACACTTCCTAGTCCTGGTCTGAAGGGCTCATAGCTCATATATACAAAGACCGGATGAACTACAACCCTATACTGTATAGAGACTAACATAAACAAACTGTTCTATAGTCTTGTGAGCTAAAGAACCAGATGTTTGTAACTGAATAACATGAGAGACATATGTTACCTACCCAGACTCTGAACAACAGACCACATACTGACATTATGGATGCTTATCAGCAATCTTGCAAAGAAAACGGAGAAAAGGGTTGCTAGCAATACTGAATTTTGAAAAGCTTTTGAATTAATCTGGCACACGATTAAATATCAAATTACTTATGCCTGGAGTAGGATAGAAAGTAATTTGCAATATCAAACACTACGAACGGTGCAACGAGCTGTAACTAAAGATAATTAGCATGTAAAGCAGGGCCTTGAAGTAGGAACATATCGGACATGCGACCAAGCTCAACCAAAACGTGTCAAAACTTTACATTTATGACTTTTCAAATCTGTTATAGGAATACCAGGCCCGATGCCTCATGGTGAATGGCTCAAAAATAAAACAGCTGCTGGTGACTAACTAGCTTAACATCTGTTAAAGAAGGACTCCAGTATAAGCTCAGTCTTTTTCAAATGTAATTCAGAATATAGGCCCTTGAAGGAAACCTAGACAGACCAACATGATGTTTCCAACAAAATCAAAGAATTACAAAAACAAATGTAACTTATTTCACAACCTATATTTACCTAAGACCTAAAATAGGTGCATTAGTTGTAAATGAGATTAAACTCACTGTAAGAAAAAGCTGTCAAACTTTTTATTGCATCAGTTAACAACTAGCATACTTCAAGTCAGCTGTATGATTAATGTTAAAGAGTTTATCACCTCGCCAGTCTTACTTTATGCAAGCGATGTGTTGGGCTTAACAGCAACAAGTGATTACAAGTAACAAGTGAGTATACAGAATGGGACAAACCTGCAACAGAAACTATGCACCTTCAGTTCTGTAAGCAACATCTGTGTTCACGGAAACTACCCAAATCATGGGTAGGATAACAGAACTGGGGAGATTCCCCCTTTTACTCAATATCAAAAAGGTAATCTTTAAATGTTGTTATCACATCAAGGAAAACCACCCAAACGCCTTAATTTTCCAGGCACTAAAATACCAAGTAGCCGAACTATGCCAAGAATACCTAGAATGCTATCTCAAATCAAATCAAACGTTATTTGGCAAAAGCCATGAAAGTCAAAAGTAAAATAATGCTAGCTCACTCCAACTCTGGACGTGGGGAATCCCCGCTTTAGCAGCTTAAGTGGGGTGTCACATGGCCCCGTGGGATTGAGAACTCACTCCCTCTAAAATATGTATTATTTCGGGGCCTCGTGTGTCTATATGTTTGCTGGGAAAAGCTCATAAATAACACCATTGGGGAAATGGTATGTCAAAGGGATGTGACCTTGGGCTGACAGGCAAAGTGAAGAAAGCAAAAATTGAAATTATGAAATATGGAACCACAGAGAGAAAAAAATGGAAAAGTGTAAGTGAGAGAGATTAAAACGAATATAAAGTAAAGAAGAGGAGGAGAAAGAGGAGTTGATGCAAATGGGAAATAAAGAAAGGGAAGAAGGCTGAACGAATGTAATAAAATATGAAAGGGAAGAACGAAGGAAAGGCAAAAAGTAGGATGAATGGGTGAAAGGAAGCAAGAGTGAATGAATTGATGCAGGGTGAAACGATGTACAAAATGCAAGGGTAAAACGATAAATGGGAGGGTGAAAAGATGAATATAGGAGGGGTGAAAGCATGAGTAGAGTGAAAGGGTCGAAAAGTGAGAGTCTGATGGAATGGAAGAAAGGAAGAATGAACAGGTATGTTAAATGATGAGAAAGGAAGAGACAAAGGATTGATGGGTGTAAAGATGGATAGATACAGCGATATATTGATAGGTACAAGAATGAATGCATATATAAAACAGTGAAAGGATAGAGGGATTGACGGAAGTTTAGTTGGATGTGTGGGTGGATGGAAAGATGAAAGAAAGAACAGGCTGATGAATGGATAGATGGAAGGGTTAGAGGATAGATAGATAGATAGATAGATAGATAGATAGATAGAATAATTGAAAGGAGGAAGAAATTGTGAATGGAACTTTTTTTAAGGCAGGTCAGGTTCGCTGACTTTGCAGGCTCACCGACTCCAGCTGACTGCCATGACCCGAACCCGCATTATGCCCATGACTAAGAATCCTTAGGACTTTTTATCAAAGACGACCTTAATTGATATTCCGAGCATTTCACCCACCCTGAGGAAGCCCCAGGCCGGATGGCCATGTAAAGGGGTGAAACACGTGTTGGCTGTACTTTCACTCACTCTTATGGATAGAGTGTTAATACTATTATAAACACCTTACAAAAAAACAGTGCGTGATTGGAATTTCTTCCAGAAAAAACAGATGGAACTAATCTTGCCTAGACAAACCTGGTGAACCTCACTGTGACTAGAGGTATGGCTCAAAGTGGGGGTTATTTTAATTTTCTGGCTACTCCTTTGCCTTGGGAGCAGTCCATTCAGGCTGTTTATGTTTTTTAATGGTTTTGGCAAGTGCCATGTGTTACCATTCAGTTACTTCAGAGCACTAAACATGATTCTAAAATAGGATACAAGTTTGCAAGTTGAGGAAGAAACTTCTCAACGACCTAGAATAGGACCTCAGAAAAACTACACAAAGTTTTGAGAGACACACCAGCTATAAGTTAGAAGGCTGCAGATCCCTGTGCAGCTTTGGCAAATTCGCCAATCGGCTGAGAGTCCTAGCTGTTCCTGAATTTGTCTGGAGTTATTGACCACCCAAAAACCTCACAAGAGATTGGAGGAGAAAACTGGTAAGGAAGAGAGAAAACACATGGCTGTTTGTAGTTACGGGTGAGTGAGCTTTGGCAAATCCCAGATAGAACAGCAACTGATTTAGGATTAGTGCACTGACTCGTTCTCAGTCGGCGTGAGGAATGAGTGGTAAAAGAGTACCAGAAAGAGGGAAAGGTCAATATACAGGTACTACTCAAATATGTTTGGTGTAAATAGACATTAGTGAAAAGAGAGTCAGTGTTTTTACTAGAATCCATGGTTGATAGTATGGTCATGACAACAAACCTGGAGCAGTATATTGAAACAGATCCCCGGGACACCCAGAAGACAGAGTCCAATGAATAACAGCAGACTGATGTGCAACAACAACAGACTACACAGAAAATTAGAGGCAGGGCAAAAATAGTTTCCAGGTAAAAGGTAATGCGGGGGAACCAAGAAGGGTAAAAAAAATATATATATGTAATGCAGGGTCATATGGGCGAGCTAATTGGAAATAAAGAGTCACTAAATACGACTACTAATTCTTGCTAGGCAAGGACACTGTAGTAAAGATGAGGCCAACACGACAAAAAATAAGTTTGTATGTTTAATTGAAGTAAGAAGATTCCACAGATTAGCGCAGTGCTTGCATGCACAATCCGCGCTGAGGGTGGCCAACTGCAAAATAACTGTCACCGAACCAGTGACGAACTGTCAGCCAGCACGGGGCTCGCGCTCCATGGTGCGCGCGACGAAACAGCACACAGTGTCCACGCGCCAAGGGTGTGAGTGGATAGATCACTACAGACACCTATGTGTATCGCAGTTAAATATGATCTTCTACTAATAACCTGGAAATTAGTTTACTGATCTGGAAGTTCCTATCCATGCAACGGTTAGCTGTCTGGCTTTCCCACATGTCTTTGTCCAATCTTCCAGAATTTCCATCCTGTTTCCTGTCTGCACCAGGTGATTCACCAATTAATGAGAGGGGCAACTGGCCTATCATGTGAAGGCTTCCCTCTGCGCTCTTGGACTAAAATCGTGACAGTCCAGAACAGAAACTGTAAACCTGTGGAATACCTCACTGTGTCCAAAAAGCCCACTGCTCAAACACACACCAAATACAGACTCAGTGACTTGACCACATACTAGAAATAGGACCAGTCGACACAGAACGAACCACAAATCCAGAGATGATGGAATTTGCTAATGACGCAACTTGGAAAAAGTAGAGACAGAGATACTTTCTTATTAACTGCCTCACCCAGAAAGCAATTCGCGAGACATACTTGCTCTCATTTTGCAAGGAACATTAAGTATTTGTTAGTAAAACTGAAAAAGAAACTGTGTAAATCATAGGAGACCTACTAAAAACAGGAACAAAATCCTATCATGCACATCACCAGAAGATAGTGCATAAAACATGCACTTCAAAACAGTGTGGAAACTGTAACTATGACTATTTCACATACTATTATATTAAATGTATTTTTCGTTATTACTTTGTTGAGGTGGGTGAGAAAACAAATAAACAGGGAGAGCCCAACCACACCGTCTGGCTTTATCAGCACATGCCCGATTCAAGCCCTGAAAATAGTTGGCATTTAAACCGAGCAAAATGACAGTCTCTTCAAAATAAAAAAAAGTATTTCTTTAACATGCCGAAGTGCTTCCCCTTGATAAATCGGATTGTTTTTGTACAGAGAACACTCCCAACTCACCTATTGGAAAGTGTTATAAAATAAAACGAGCCTATAATCATACAATTTGCGAGCAGATAAGCCAGGATTAATGCCAGATGCTCTTATTTCACAGTATACAGTTCAGTCACTAGATGGGTGTTTTTATCGCTCTCTCTCCTATTTTACATAAAAGGTCACCTCTTTGTTAATTCTAAGCGTATGAAGTTAGAGCTTGATGGCAGAGAGGAGACACATTAAAGCCCGGCTCTCTTTGGGCTCGAGGGCCCAATGGACCTCGACGAGCCCAATGGACCTCGAGCTCCCTGACTCGAGCTTTAAGCGGCTCGGCACACCTCTTCTACTTTGGCAACACTTATTAGCCACAGCGCCACTATCGACTCACTACCTGGACCAACCACGCCACTCTTCTGCTCCCATAGAGAGAGCTTCCGTCGACCACTTCCATTTCAGCATCCCGCTCCTCCCCTCAAATCACAGCTCCGCCTTCTTCTTCCACTGGCCTGCCCCAGCCTCCGTACGCAGCCCGTTACTGTCCTCGAGCCGCGCCCACGGTTCAGCTTGCCTCCTCGCACGTTCTTCGCTTGGCCACGCCCCTTGCTTCCAGCCTCGCCCCTGCCGTCCCCCTAGTTATGCCGGCTGAGGTGGGCGCGCGCCCCGTATATAAGGTGTCTCGCGCTGAGGTTCTGCCGCTCTTTGCCTGACTCTCTTTTGTGTCTGGGCACTTTAAGTTTTATTCTCCTGCAGCCCGCCTCGGTTTCCTGAGGATGGCCGGAGCTGGGACTCGGCTGCTGCTTCTCTGCCTCTGCACGGGGGCTGTTTTTGGAGGGGGCGACAACAAAAAGAACCGGAGGCAGGTGCAGCCTCAGCAAGCCGTGCAACTTGGAGACCCCCAAAACAACCGTGAGTACTTCGTCTCTTTCTCTGCGCAAATGCATCCTCTCAACAAACCTGTTCAAAGTGAAGCACGCACTTGAAGATGGATGCTACTGTCCCAGATAGCAGTCATTCAAGTACTTGTATAATGGTTCTGTTACCAGCCTCAGCCAGCAAACCGGCCTCTCGAATCAGGCCATTGAGAACAGCCAGGCTGGTGGCAGCACCTTTGGATACGTCACACCATGTAATTGGAAATACTGGGAACAACACTCCAAATTACTTCCATGGGGAGACAAGGGGCTGCATTCCTGGACTGCACTCAATCGATTCTGGCGAATGTTAGCGCCCAAATGTTATGGACCCCAGTCTATTTAAACGTTTTAAAATGGAATTTCTAGATGGTGTCCATCTTTCGAAGTTGCATGTGGGCATAAAGGAAACCAGTCCTTTCCCACTAAAACTTTTTTTTTGTAAAGTCTCTTTTTTCACTTCTCTCGATAGCTTCCTGTTGTCTCGTATACTAATGGTTTTATTGGAGGCATTGTTTTAGTAATCTGCTAGTGCCAGTGGGCTTTGTGTGGAACACTTGATGATCAGTAACTCATGGAATGTTCTCCAGGTTGGCACTTAACTCCTGGTACTGCTGTAAGGAGCTTGGATGAAACATTTCAGCTCTACATCACTGTTTCGTTGGTTGTTTTCTACTACAATAGCTCATGACTGTTTTGTTACGGGCGTTTTCCTTCCGATGGCCGCTTTTCGAGTTCTGCTTAGTTGTTCAGCTTTATTTCGCGAACCCAAGGACTTAATCACACTTTTATCTGTTGACACTTCACTTTTTTAGTGTCCAGGCCGACTTACCTCGTCAGCGTCTGCCCGAGCATGTGGATGGGACCCGCTGTGCGCCCCAGCGGTCTTCAGTGGAATGAGTAATTCTGCTTTCAGTAATTGAGCTCGCGTCTTTTGTGTATTTGCTGTTATGCTCGACGCCCTTCTGACGTAGCGCTTAATAAGGACAATACACAATTAAATTCTGTAACACGATGGGGTATCTTGGCGCTAATTAACATGTATTGTTAATCAACTGAGCGGTCCTCATGTTACCGACCTCAGAGGGATGAAACCTGGGAGTGGATGTGGCGTAGAGCTGGGGAGTCGGTATTCAAATCTCGGCGTTGGCTCAACATCCTGTGAATCTGGGCAAGTCCCTTAAGCTCCTGGTGCCTAAAAAAACTCAACACGTGGATGTGTCCTTTTGTAATGTAAGCGTGCATATGTAGAGCTCTCCAATACCTCCGGGTCGAGTTCGAACAATATAAAACCTATTGTAAAAAAAAATCAGGGAGGGGCGTGAATCACCCATTGACCCTGCCTTTGAGTATTTTCTGTGCACTCCAGGGTGCAGTGCCGGGAAAACAACTGTGCAACTTCCCTCCTACCAGCGGGAGAGGGGAGTTCTTGACAGAAACCCCCACCCTCAGGCCTTCCTGATTGTGGCCTTTGTTTCGGAAATCCTGCCCAGGACGAGTTTGAGGGGCAGTCCTCCAACATATGTATGTCTAACTTTTCCCCAGTACCCTTTACCCCTACCTTGCTACGAAGTTTACACGTATCGTCGGTATAGGAGGCATTGGCCGTTTATTTATTTCCTATCAGTTTAAGATATGCGAAGTTTTACTGCTTGTGAAGCAGTACCATTTCAGTGACTACCCTCCGAGCGCGGAAGCTTGTCGGTGCCTTATGTCATAGTTAAAAGGCACTGTCCGCCACGGTGACAAAATGTAGGCGTTCAGCACGATGAACGCTTTATCGCTATATAACCGGCCAGGCCAGCCCCTGCGTCACCCCTCCAGTTTTGCAGCAAGTAATCGGAGGGAACTCCCGCTGTCTAGCACACAGTAGACCCTTCATAACGCAATGGGATTCTTCAGGGTGGGAGTGGTCCAGTGCTCCATGACCGCTTGGTAGAAACGTTTGTACTTTATTAAATTAAGTTTAGATGTTCACACTTTGCAGCGCAGCTGTCTTTTGCACGATTACGCGTCCTAAACTGCAAAGAGAATCTATCTGAAGGCAGTCTTTGCAACATCCGCTCTGTGAACATCGGGATAATGCTATGTAGACTTCAAGAACTCGCCGCATATGGACTTAAAAGCTTGGTGGCTGCTCTTTGAGATGACCTCTGGGGCTGTCGCCACAACACGGTGATTCTCGTAAGCTTCAACTGCCCCGGGCCCCAAATAACCATGCACAAAAATCCGTCCTGTTAGGGGTTGTTTCTGTAGGACGATAATTTATAGAAGCAACAAGTCTTAACTGCTAGGGATTGCTCCAAAAGCCTCCCAATCAAGCAGCGTTTCTTAGATCTGGCTGTAGATGGCTTAGTAGGTTATGTCATGCTATCAACTACAATAAATGGTGGTAGTGTGCTTCAAGTGTAAAAATGTGCACACTTAAGTATTTCTAAAGATACCACAACAATTCCTTTGTCAGAGTATCTGCTGTGGAACATATCCTTGCGTTGGATTTAAGGACATAATTTACTAGATTCTGCATCTTCTGACACCTTTTTATAACGCTTTGAGGGTAGAGCTTAACTCTGCAAAGACAGCCTGTTTAGCAAAGGGATCCTGCTCCCACCTTCCATATTGTTGAAGCCAGAGAGGTTTCTTGTGGGTATTTTCTAGGACAGCTGGGGGCAGCTGATCGCAAGCCTTATTGCTAACAAAAAGCCATGAAGTCTAACCGTTTTTGTTTGATCATTATAGAGCTTTCTATGTGACCACCAGGGGCGTAGCTTGGTCAGGTGGGAGGGGGGGCGGGGGTGCAGGAGGGCTGGACTTTGGGGCAGGGACATAATCACATTTCTCAACAAAAGCAATGGGCTGCAGGGTGGAGGGGTAAGATGAAAGTGTTGTCTTTGGCTCCCCCCCCCCAGGAGGAGTAGGGCCAGTACAGGTTTGCATTAGATAGGCCTTTGTCTAGAGGGTCTCAGTGGGAGGGCCCACAGGCAAATTAATATGGCAAACAGTTGTGTCTTGCTTGGCTCTAAAAAAAAAAAATCCATGCGCGAGCCAAGCTGGGAATACTTTTGGAAAGTATATTGTGTAACAAAGGTAAAAATTTGATACTTTGAATTTTGAAGATACTGTATTTCTGCAAAAAGAGGAAGTGTTTCATTTTAGTGCATTAGATTATCCCTGCATGGATGAACTTTTATTGAAAGTGATAGTTTTGAAACAGGAGTTTAGAAACATTAACAGCTTCCCCTACCAACAGTCATCAGTGAACAAAGGGATAAGTCGGTAGTCATGTAAACCCTAGATGTAGCCTGGAATCTTTTAATAGGTGAAGCAACATTATAGTCTACTAAATGAATCATAAGAGGTGCTTATACAGTGCACACCCTGAGCTCCAATTTTAAAGAGCTCCCTTATAAGTAATAATAAGGAAGGAGACTGTGTGAAATAAAATATATGATCGCACAACATAGAAAAAGAGGGGCAGCTGGTATTGATGCAAAAAGAACAATTGATGGACAGAATGCAGAACAATGTCCTACATTTCCCCCCCAGTACAGACATCTGGGCCTAAATCCATAGTCTTCTTTTGCTCACCATTCCAGTTTGGACCTAGCCATATGCAAATCAGTCTTGACCCTGCGCCAAATGGGAACAGTTTAGCCCGAACTACCTGTACAGATCTTCCCTGGACTGGAAACGAGCATCCTAGGACCGGTTTCGGACTTTCAGCCCTCATCAGTCAGGATAGCTTGACTAGGTGAATGTTTGCGTTGTCCAGCATTCCGTCCATAAACTGTTTCTTTAGCATATATCGCCCTAAATGGGAAGGGTATGCCCAGATGTGGGTCCCATGCTCACTACTCCACTGGATTCAAGCTAGCCTGGCTGATGAAGGGTGATGCCCTGAAACCAGTCCCAGGATGCTTGTTTCCGGTCCAGGGAGGACCTGGTTTGGCAGTTCGGGCTGGACTACTCCTACAAGGAACAGGGTCAAGCCTGATTTACATATGGCTGGGTCCATACTGGGGTGGTGTGGTGAGCAAAAGAATGATGGATTTAACCGATTCTTGTGACTGGGGGTGAATGTTTGCATAGTCCAGCATTCTGTCCATCAATTGTTTCTGTAGCCAGCATTGATTCCAAGGTGTCTGATTCCACACTTTGAAATTTGGCCACTAGGTGTCAATCTTCTCTTTTACATCACCCGTTACTGTATTTAGGTCAACCCTGGGCAGCTCATGCGCTGCTCTGCAAGGCATGTTGTATGGAGGTTAGGCACAGAAGCTCTGCCCATGTTTTCAATTGGCTCCTGTTAATGTCCTTGCGAAATCATTGTCATTTCATTTTTGAATAGGCATAATAGTCCCTCCTTGGTACTGCCATGTCTGCATTTGTAACCTCGCATAACGACTGGAGTTTTCTTACTTATATGGTCTACGTTATGTAGTCGAGCACTATTTTCTTTAATGATATTCTACCCACAACATCATAGCACTCCGCATGCTTTTATATTAGTAATTTATTTATTTAAAGTGCAGCTCAGTTCGCTTTAACCATAGCGGCCATGCTTATTTAATTATTTGATTTACTGCATGGTCTGCTTTCACTTTAGCGGGTGCGCTACAGATGCTTTCGTATACTTTGTTTTTTTGTTTGTTGTTTGTTTTTTTTACCTTGAGTGAAAGCGCTCCATACATGCTTTCACTTTAATGTTTGCTGAGCCCCTTTCTTTAGACACTGCTCATTGTAACCTTAATACGGCGAGTAGCGTCTAAAGAAAGGGGTGCGGACACCATTAAAGTGGTCTCGCGTTTGCAATAGCTGGGACTATTGGCACTTGAAATAACAATGCCTTTCATATGTGTTGCTTTTTAAAAACACATAAATAAAAGACATTGTCATTTATAATGCCAATAGCTTAAAAGCTAGCAAATGCAAGACCTATTGCATCGAAAATTGCTTGCTGTCTTTTTATTACAGGCAGAAAACCAGATATAGCAGACTGATACTGGGATACCCAACCACAAAGTCACAAATTCATTGATTTGTGGGGGTGGCCATACATTCCCCCACCCAAAGCTATGACCCTAGTGAACACATAGAACCCTAGATATTTGTGTCCTTTTTGGGACTGTGGACACTCTACACGTCTTAGTTAGGTTGCCTGCCTTATATCTATACATGAAGCTGGACTAATCCGCTTGGGGTGATGCCCAAACTGATTTGCATGTTAGTCTCTTCCTGTAATGGTACAGACCAGCTAAAACAATAACATGGATTACCATAATGACAGCGTTTCCATGTCACTCCTGACTCATAAAATCTGAACTCATTGCCTACAGTTTTAAACAGGACTTACTTGCAATTCCCATGGTTTGAGTACAAGATACCTACTTGTGTAGTACCAACCGCAGCCAGTCTGTGCACCACAAGTGATTCGAAATAGGTCGTTAATTGGAAGCAAAATATAAAACACTGATACTTTTTATCTCGCATGCTGGAAAAATAAACCATATATAAATCTGCTACCTGTTTTGAGTTGCATTGGTGGTTAAGGAGGCTCTTCCGTGACAGTGTCTGAGCTTGATTTGTAATTCTGGAAGTCTTCTCTTTTTTTTATTTATTTATTTTTTGGCTCTACTTGTGTAGATAAGTTTGTCCTTATTGAATAAAACAGTCCTAGGATCTCCTTTGACCAATCTAGATAGCAGGCCATCGTTATTTGTAGAGCATCCATTTAACATAATGGAGGCCTCTTGGTGCTATTGACAGGTAACATGTTTCTTGCTCATCTTCTGAAACTTGAAATGAGAGGCTGAGCAGAGAGCCTAGGCGTCGAACCAGTGACCATGGAGTCCAATGCAGGTGCCTGGGCTGGATGAGTTGTCCCCGAAGGCAGCATATCTGCCTAATGAAATCAAGAACTCATGTAAAGCAAGAACACTAGTTTGTGGTATGCGTTGTAGGCATTCTCAGTAGTCGTGCCCTGCTACATGCTATGTTGTCACTAGGTACACTGTACTACATTTCTGCCACTCCTTTTCTTTCACCATCTTTTCCATCCTTGTGGTGTTTGTTTTTTGTGAATCAGTTTCACATTTCGTTCAGTGCCGACGTTCACTTTTTTTGTTAGTCTAGTGGGATGTGCTGACGGAGGCGAACTGTAGCAGTTATTGTCTAAGATTACCATTTGTGGGAATGCTTGACGGTAAAATATAGGTTAGAGTTGCATCCCAGACCATAGATTAGTCCTGATATAGTGCTTATTAAATTTGAAATTGACAGCGGAAACCACTATCTGTACACCACTCCACTGCAAAAGACCTACGTTATGTGGAAAGGCTAGATTTTGTGGCCGGGACAATGGCCGTTTTAAGGTTTAAAACGGTAGCTTGTAGCTTAAAAAAAACAGGCATGTTCATAACCCCATAGTAAATCATTGCCCGGAATTCCATTAAGAATTTTGGTTGCAAGCGTCACTGTTATTTCGTCTCCCATGCCTGCCCATAGTCCTCCACTTCTGTGAACTGTCTGTGTAGATTTAGTATCTGTATTGCAACATCTATATAGTACCTCTTACCCCTATGGGATGCTGAAATACTTGCTAACAGAGGTAGCACGCTACTACAAGTAGGGTGTATGTAAGTGTTTTCTTTGTTTTAATCCTATGTGGGAAGTTTTTCCATGTCATGCATAATGACCACCAAGGTGCTATTGTGTTTATAGGACAATGCTAATCCGTGAAGGATGAAGTGCAAAAGACACGCAGTTTATGATTTTCAGTAAGCTAGCAACTTTGAGCAGTTATGCGATGTAGTGTCATGAGATTGTGCGCTAGGATCCTTGTGGTTCTAGGTCGACTCAGAGGAAGTACGTAACTGGCTGGTGGGTGTTAAGGTGTGGTTATTAATGGTTCTGACATAATCCGAGAACAGTGTGTGATTGTATGCAGAGAAATAAAGATGTACGATCCAGCGCTCCTTGTGTGGCATATTCATTTGCATGCTTCCAGACTAGGCAGATGCTACAACTGGTGACAAGTATGGGATCTGTGCCCCTGAAGAAACAAGACTGCTCTCCCTGGAAGTTTGCTACATTACAGGAAACTCCTTGTGAATGCCTTGTGTGCCCAATTCGATGAGAAGGAGTTCTAGGGTGGCCAGTGTAGAATCTTAAGGCACGCTCCAGCACATATGCGGACATCAAAGAAGTTTAAGGCTTACCAGAGGAGCCCATTCAAAAAGCCAGACAAACTCCCTGGAAAGGACAAAATAAGAAATGTTGCGCAATAGCATAACACAGCTATCATTGATACAAAAGTGAAACTCTAAAGGCAGCCACAACCAGGTACAATGCCAAATCATGATAACAAGTATAAGAGATGATCCCGTGCCCTTCAGGAAAGAAGATGGTTCCTTGTGACATCCAATGAATCATGACAGCACAAGACCAGTGCTTATGGAAGGTGCTGACCCAGAACAGGTGCTGTCACCTGAACGGCATATACACTCAACGGCAGTAGAAAAGAGCACAAAGTATGATGCTACTGTGTTTCTGAACACCACCACCACCATTCGACATGGCAAAGAAGCAAAATATTGGCACCAGGTGGACTATATCTATCAAAATGTTTGACTTAATAGATGCCCTAGAAGTTGATGAGAAAATCATTAAATACTTGAAGAATCATGCCAGTGATGGAGTAAAAAAATGCTGAAGAAAATATCACAAGCTCATGCAGTTTCATACTGTCCAATCACGAGTGTTGGAAGTCCAATTCAATCCGGTGCTGAATGTCGACTATGAAAGGTACGTTGTCAATCAAGCACGGCCGCAAGCTGGCAAAATGATGGATACGTTTGTTGAAAGCCTTGATGTGCTTCTCAAACACTTCAAGTTTAGTGAATTCAATTAATGGTTGTCTCAGATTTAGAAGACTGGTGTTGGGAGAAGGTCAGCTTAAAGAAAGTACTAATGGCTGCAACAGCAGAAGAAAGCCGATCGACAAGCCGCGAACATGGACGCTGGAACATCGAAAAATGAATCTGCGTTGATCATGAAAAGCAAGCACAAGGTAGATTCAGGCAAGTCGGAAACTCCAAAGACAAGTGTTTCTGATGTGGGTTTTCATTTCCACATGAAGGCAAATGCCCAGCCACAGGACAAACATGTAAGGTTGCAGTAAAAGAGAAACACTTCATAATGGTTTGCGAGACCAAAAAGAAACCACACCAGTGAGAAGAGCAAATGGATGCCGGAAGGCGCCAGATGCATTATCGCTCTGCCCACAAAGCCAGAAGGCAGCATCCATTACGACAAAAAGAAACCAGACACTCTATTGTCATTTATCCTGCAATGGCTTGTCAGCGTTGTTAAGCACTAGTTCAAAAGATGGATGTGTGCTGATTGCATCGACCCTGGAATGACTGACACATGTGGGTTGGGCTGCTTGCACAGAAGACCAAATTACAAAAGCAAGCCACCAAAGGAAACTATGGAATTCATTTGGACATTGCCCTAAGATCGCAATAAAGGTCAACGCTTGCCCCATAAAATTTGTTGTAGACAGTGGTGCTTCGATTAACATGATGCCAGTCAAAGTTCTACAAGCCTGTCTTCTGTGCCATGCCTCAGCCTGTCAAACATGAGCGTATACTCATGGGCTGCTTCTAAACCACTGCAGAGTCATGGATCGTTTACTGCAACATTGAGGCAAAGCGGTACCTGTGCAAGAGACCATTCATGCTCTTTAAGGAACTTTGTCCAGTGCTTGCCTACTCAGTTTTACCACTGCTGCTGACATGGGACTGATGTCACTCAATTATAAACTCCACAGTCCGTCTGAATTTGAGTCTGTGCCTGTTATTTCACAGCCTACACAGGCTCAAGACTATGAAAGTGGGACTTTATATCAATGGGGATATTCAGCCTGTTGCCCGGCAGGACCAGAGTTGCTTTCCAATTGCAAGAAGCTGTGAGGAAAAAAACTAGATGTGATATTGAAACATGACATAATTGAATGCTCCACTGGCCCTGTGCCATGGGTGTCTCCCATAGTGGTGGTGCCAAAAAGACAGTGAGGGTGCAGTTCACATCTGTGCTGATATGCGCCAGGCTAGCAGAGCGGGAGACATCCTGGTCCCCCACATAGCAGACATTATCATGCAGGTGAATGGCTCCCATTTCGTCTCCTGTCTTGACCTGAACAAAGGATCCCATCAAATTGAGTTGGAAGAGAATTGCAGGTACTCACTACCTTTTCGACTCATGTTGTTTTGTTCACATACAAAAGGTTGTATTTTGGATTGTCAGCTGCTGAAATATTTCAGGGTGTAATACATCGAATAATACACCTGGTCATTGTTGCTTAACTACAGTGATGATATGCTGGTATTTGGAGCACAGAAAAGGAGCATGACAAGCCTCCTACACAGGTGTGCCAGTTACTTGCTGATGCAGGGCACAAGTCCAAACTTAAATTCTTTGGACACATTTTCTGATGAGAGAATGACTCCTGACCCTGAAAGTAAAAGCACCAACAGCTACTTGACCGCAAGATGTCACTATGCTGCGATCCTTCCTGGGCATGACCAGTTACTGTTCCAGATACATTTGTGAGTTTGCAACGGTGCGCTCCATTGAGAGAACTGACCAAACAAAATTTCCTGTTCAAATGGTCTGTGATCAAAGCATGCAATTGAGAATGCAACAGAGATGGCCTACTTTAACCCCAGACTAAAGACTGAGACCACAGTAGATGCAAGTTCAGTAGGGTTAGGGGGCAAACCTTGCTCAAAAATAATGGTCATCTGAATGTCTAGAGACTCACTGTGGCCTATGTGTCAACTTGTCTGACACAACATGCCTATTCTCTTCTGTAGAAGGAGAACATGGCTGTAATGTGGGTCTGCGAACATTTTTCATGTTACTATATGGAAACTCTTCACTATCCTAACAGACAATCGCACGCTGCTTACTGTTGAAAGCCAAGATGTCCCTTGCAATCGAGAGGTAGAGTTTGAGACTGCAAGAGTAGAACTAGTCCAGTGTACACAAATAGGGTAAAGACTAGAAACCTGCTGATTAATTTTCCCAAGTTGTGCAATATACCCTCCCAACTAACCCGGGTGAGTCAGTTCTGTGACACTGATCAAGTTGCATCCCAGCCAGATGGCCCAACTCCACTACAATGGGAAACATCCTGAGCAACGACTCCGGAACAACGAGTTCCGGAGTCACGAAAGCGGAACAACGACTTGCCCGAACAACGACTCTGTCTTAACCACGCATGTGCGTGGTTAAGACAGTCAGTCTAGTGTTCGAACAGGGCGGAGTTAGGAGGAGCGTCGCAGTCACGGAGAAAAATGTAAGAGGGGTTACATTTTATTGGGAAGGGTTTAGGGGTTAGTTTAAAGGGGTTTGGGATTAGTATTTATTTATGGTAGTGGGGGTTTTCGTAAATATTTACAGGAAGAGGAGAGTTTGTTTTATAGAGGTTAAGATCGAATTAAGGAGGTGGGGGTTCCGTGAATATTAAAAGGGAGAGGGGAATTAGAATTAAGGGAGTGGAGAACGTATTTTAGGTACGGGGGATTCGTTTTTAAGGAGTGGAAGATCGGGGTTCTAGTAGAAAAGCATTTTTTTTACAACGCATTACATTACCACGAAAAATCGTGGTAAAAAAACGTGGTTTAGTCAAGGTCGTGGTTGCGACCTCGTTGATAGGGAAGTCGTGGTTCGGGAAATCGTTGTTGAAACATACAACCCACTACAAAAGCACTCACTCTCCCATAATTATTATTATTTTTTTTTTAAATATGGAAATAACATTTTTGGTGCTTGGGCAACATACACACTAGGGCAAATCACTAGAGAATAAGTGGATCCCCACTTTGTGCAGATGCACAAGTGTTTAACCACAGGGCAATGGGTTAAATTATACCATAAAATAAAGTAAATGAATGGGCCTGGAGTATGAGCCCAGTTGTCTTCCTCCTCAAATGACTATAAGATGGAATTGAGGCGGTGCTTTTTTATACTAGTTGTGCTGTATTGTGGTAATGTTCCATCTAACCTTTGTGTTGCAAAAGTTGAGCGTGTGTGCGCTTTTTTATTTTTATGAACTTTTTTTTGCATGTGTATACTGGCTCCAAGTAACCTGTTTTATTTGCACACATTTTAGTTTCATTAACATGAGTGTGAATAGACCAATGTGAATTCATATTTATTACTGTTGTGGGAGGGTCTATGTCTGTCTCTCAGTAGATCACGGGTCAAATGTTACCCTCCTCCAGCCCCCCCCCCCACCGAACACCCCTTGCTTCCACATTGGTAATAAATAATGTGATACTCCAGGTGTAGTTTGATAAATGTAACAGAACCAGGATACACGTTTACATTCATGCATTGCTATAAAATCACAATAACCAACACCTATTAACTATTAGTTGTTTCCTCAATTAAGCATGCTCAGAAAATCCCGCTGCTGCAGACGGTAGAGGGATTTCCCGGTTATTTTTTTTTGGGGGGGGAGAGCTTCCCATGCTTGTGTTGCGATTTCCTTGCAACGACTGCGCTCAGGGCGCGCGATTGTTATTGCAACGAAACTGAAACTTAGTGTCTGTTTCTCGTTTCGGTGTTTGTGGGCCTATCTTGGCCCCCGAGCACCAAAACCGATTGGAGAGGTATCGTTGGAAAAGGTTGGTACCCTTCCCTAGTAAATCCCTGCTTGGGAATTCCTGGCGTTTCCTATCGCGGGCACTAGGCCTAACCTCACAAATGAGGTACTTTTTTTATCGGGAGACTTAGGGTAACACAATTGTAGTGCAACTGTTATTACCTATTGACTGTCGCTGCATTTCTGCCTTCCAAATGAAAGACGATGTGTAAAAAGAAGTCACTTTAAAAAATTTCCTATAATTCTCATGCTAGTATGGGTATTCACAATTTCGAAATGTGCAAAAGTCTACTGTTTATAAACTCTATTTTGTTCCAATTTCAGAAATACATAGGTGTCTTTCATACAGATTTTTCTATGTATATATTTTCCCAAATTAATTGCTATAGACCTGTTACATCATTGAAGAAAAACATTGCAAGACACTGCTCAGTTATTGGCTCTGGGTTCGTCGGGTTCTTAGTGAACCTACAAGTCCTATATATCCCCACAACCGGAAAGGGCCAGAGGATGTAACAGTAAATTGCTTTCAAACAGTTGTCCTAATTAGGAGAAGTTACAGGTTAAAATGTTGGCACAAATGGCTTTTTTCAACCTATATCAACAGTTCGTTTCTATAAAGAAACCTTGAAGGATCTACACAAATGACCCCTTGCTGAATTCAGAGTTGTCTGCTTTTCTAAAATGTATAACTTGCCAGGATTCATTATTGCTTTCATAGCCTAAACCTTCTTCCAGTTAATGATAGAAATGGGCAATGTCCCAGTAAAATGCCAAAACTGTATAAAATAAAATGTTGGTTTTCTGACAAGTCTCAGTCCCTAAAAGCTGGGAACATGGCGATTTCAGCCCCATACACCCTTAGATACCATTTGCAAGGAAAAAAACAGACTTTAATTTGCAGCGCTTTTTTTTCCTCATAGTTAAAAAAAAAAAAATGTAGCTGTATTTTGGCTAATTTCCAAAATAAAAGGCTTAGCAGAGGGGGGAGGCCTAGCAGCGAAGGGGTTAAATGGTGTAATATGCACTTTGTCAGACAGTATAACCTTGCTGTCTTTTGAGCTGTATCGTGGTGATCACATGGCAGTTGCAAAGTAGTAGTATGTCGATGTGCATTTAAATGTCACTGGTTTAGCATAAGTATATTAACAGGTTACTAATAATTTCAAATAATGCTGCTAAGGAATTCTGGTGACCGTTTTGCAAGCCTGAGGGGTTGTAAATGTCACCAGAGCATTACTTATTGGACCCCAATATACAGGTTACATATTACTAGTTTGTTTAGTACAATTGGCATGAAAGTGTTCAAACCAGAGTATATGAGTATATAGATAGATTTTTTTTTTTTTCCTTCTTCCTTTTGCAGTCTTAAATTACTTATTGGTTTACACAATAGTAGGAAAATGGTTGTTATACAGAAGGTTTGGTGTTTAAAAGTAGGGACAAAAGTAGAGGGCCCCAGTTCCTCTTGGAGTCGACTTGTCATAACCTATTGTATCTCTGCCATGGATCTCAAAAGAGACTGCAATGCCCCCCTGTTGTATTCTTTATTTTCATATGGAGAAACTAAATTTTACACACATTAGCATGGCTTGGAGCAGGCACTTTGATGGAAGAGACCATCTAAATAGCAGTCTCTTGGGGAGCTTGATTCTTTTTTATAAGTTATCCTCTGGTCTTTGTGACCAAAGTTGGATAAGCAAGGTTTGTCATTAATAAGGGGATCTGTGTATTTAATAACATGATAGAGCAGAAAGCTCCACCAGAGAACGGGAAATGTGTGTTTTCCCTTGAAATATAGCAGGCTTATCAGCACTTTAAAGGGCCATGGTTTTTATAGCTGTTAAAAATAATTCCGTAAGACTATCTCAGGAAATATTTTATCATTCTCAAACCTCCTGTGTCATTCGTTAATGAAGTCTAGTGATCTCAGTAATACCTGGCCGTGTTTGGAGGCATCATCTGCTCAAAATTCAGAAGGGGGCCGCATTGGATGGGAATGTCCATCACTGCTAAGGAAGGTGACTATCTTGCATTAAGAAGAAAGGTCATGATGGTCTCCTTTACACCTTAATTTACCTCCATGGTTGCCGCCCCGCTACCGTTGTGCACTTCCTGAGGATTTGTTGTCTTTTCCACTTGCCACTGAGACTATGGTGCCAACCCCCTTCCAGTACCTTGAAATATGCATTTTTCCAACTCTTTCCATACCACCCACAGACAGACCTTTGAAGGTTCTGCAAATGCTTACCTGAACAGAGTGGCCTGCAAATGCATAAACACTTGCAGTCTATACGATCACTGTGAGTGGAATCCCTTTAGGACTACCCCCTCTGGTATTGGGCTACTCCACTGAATTTCCAAAACCTCCATATTAAATCAAAATTGAAGTTTGGTGGCAATATGCTGCCAGTTTACCATACACCACTATGATGAGTGTTCTTTCTGTGAATGTTGAAATTTGCACATTGTCTACAAAGTGTACGATAAACTAACGGTCACAGAACCTTACCTGTTTGAAGAGCATGGTCAAATTAATGTTTAAACTAACTGCAAAAGTTTCATCTGATCTTCAGCCTCCTCCGTGAGAGTTAGCAGTATTTGTGCTCCAAGGTTGTCTGAGCAAACATTTAAACCTCACTGCCTTGCTTTGAATACCTTTCTAGGCCACACTATAGATGGACAACCTTTGCTGGTCCCTGGAGACTTGTGGTCTATTTGAATAGCATGTATTTCTATTTTCTTAATTGCTTTCTGCAGTACCTTGTTCCAATAGCTGGATGGTTCTTCGCTCCGGATCAGTTACTACCGTCCCTCACCACTCTTGTGAATGGAGCAACCGACTGAGATGATTCTCTTGCATTGGTTAATGCACATGGCAGTGATTCTGTATGAACGTGGGGTGCTCAAGTTGGATTCCTAGTTGGGACTGGCTTACTCTTTACTCTTCTGTAATAACTAGCATCGTTTGAAGTTGCATGATTGACCAGAAGACAAAACTATGCTCCCTGCAATTATGGGAGTCTGTGATTGCTGTTTCCTTCATGAAAGATTTGCTATGGAATTCTTCTTTGGCAAAATTTGCAGATTTTAACAATTTAGTTTTTTGCTCTTTTAAATCTCATTACTAAATGCTGCCATGTGCACTTTCATCATAGTGGCATGCCCATTGCAATATCTTATCACCTTTAAGTTGCTGGTTCCTGTATTAGTGTTAAACTGACCCTAATGAGGCACAATGTTTGCAGAGGCTGGTTTCTTGTGTAACAAACACTGACCAAGCCAAAAATCCATGGAATTTCTTTTTTTTTTTTTTTTTTTTTTAAATAACTGTACCAGTGGGAAAAATACTTTCAACCTTTGCTTACTCTGAGCTAAATAATGTAATGTATAATCCAGTTTTCTCTTGGATTGTAAATGGCATGCCCTGCCATACAGGCACTCCATAGTTGGTGGAATGGCACCAATATGCCTTTGGATGGAACTAAAAGCCACTCCATGGATATTTAAACCAGCATTTGCAATGCAATAGGTCTCGCAGTTGTGAGTTTGAGCTATTGGCATTGTACATGGCAATGCCTTTTATTTACGTGTTTGTTTTAAAAACATAAATTAAAGGCCTTGTCATTTACAATGCCAATAGCTTAAACTCTCGCAAATGCGAGACCTATTGCATTGCAAAAGCTTGTCTTCATCATACTTTGACCCAGAATAAGAGCAAAAAAGAAGGCAGGAAAAGAAGGTGATGGAAAAAGTACAGTGAGCTTAAAAGCCAGGGAGTTTGTTGATGGGTTAACGATGCATGAGAGGTAATCAAGATCACACAGCCTTTGTATCGGGCACCACAAAGTTCAGCACCTTCTGAGTAAAAATTATGTGGTCCTAATTATAGTCATGTTTCTTATTTTGCTACATTCTATATTTTTCATGTGCAGTTTTATGCACATTGCCTTTGATAGAGAACTGCCGGAGGGTGGCGTCCCTATGACTTTGGTAAAGTTCTTTTTTTTCTTGGTTGCATGTGCATGAAATCAGGTTTCCTACTGAAGGAAACGGTAGGAGTAGAAACATCCTGGATGGCAGAGTACAGGGCAGCACTGAGAAGGAAGGAAGGAAGGTCCAGGAGCAGGCACGCACAAATCTGGAAAAAGTCTGGAGAAAGCGGTGATAAAGATGGGACAGACAGCAGACACACAAACCGGGGCTGAGAGCAGAGAACCAGCAGTTAGGAGGGACAGGCAGGTATCCAGTCTAAGAGCCTGGGAAAAGCGGTGAGGGATGGGCAGGCATGCATAAAGCGGGGTTGCGAGTGCATGAAAGGCAATAAGTAGGGACAGGCAGGTAAGTACTACAGGGCTGAGAGCCCGGTGAAGCAGTGAGAAGGAGGTCCAAGCAGACACGCTCAAACTGGTGCTGAGAGCACGGTGAAAGCGTTGAGAAGGAGGGACAGGCAGGCAGTAGGCACGTGACGTACATAACGTGGCTGAGAGCCCGGAGAAAGTGGCGAGAAGGAGGGGCTGACAGGAAGCAGGCATGCACACAACTGGGCTGAGAGCCCAGAGGAGCGGCCGTGATCAGAGACACCTTGCTCGGTGTGTGGCCAGGGAGCCGGCAGTGGCGTGGCGTGGGGAGTGGGCAGGCAGCAGCATACAACAGCGTTGAGGGAGTAGCATTTCCCACGGATTGCTCAGTGGGAGGGCAGCGGCGTGAATGAGGCTGCGGTCGGGGAGCCGGATTAGAGCACAGGACACTGCAGCAGCGGAGGGCGAGCTCGCTGTCTAGTGAAGTGGTGAGCAGCCAGCGGAATCCAACCTGTGACCCACCCAGCACTTACCGGATCACACGCAGGGCCCTGGCTGAATACAACAAGACTGAGCGTGCCACGCTTGGAGCGCGGGTGCGCATTAGAAAAAGAAAGTGAAAATAACCATGAAGCTTGTGATGACGGAAGGGAGATGTGCACTTCACACGTGTTCACGGGCGCGTCCACAGACTTCAATCGCCCTGCGCGTGCCCCGCTCTGTCCCACTTCCGAGGCAAGTCGCTGACAATAGGTCTCGCTCGCGACAGTGCTTTCGCACGGTGTCGCCAGGCGAGACCTAAAAAGTAGAATCAAAGGTCTTGAGCGCTGCTGTACTGTCAAGGCTGGCCTAAAAATGGCAGAAAAGTGAAAACATCCTGTTCCTCCCCCATCATTTCATTGACTTCAATGTGGGTTATTTGCTCTTAAGACCACATTCATGTCTAACAGTCACTTGGTTCGTTGGTGTTCTGCCTTGGTATTGATCATATTTTTTTTTTTTTACTCTAAATTCATGGCTGTTCTCTGCTGTAGGTCTAAACTACTTTTTTATCTTTTGCTTCACAACAGGAGCTGTGACCTCCACACCTCCATGTTCAGTGGTTAAACCACAGTGTACTCTGGAGTAATTAGGACAACCAAATTTAGGGCATGGCTTATTTTGAAGAACCGCAAAGAGAAGCTTCAACTCTCAATTACTTAACTAGATATGCGAAGATAGGGAGAAAAAAAGCTTTAGTCATTAAATATGCAACTCTGTGCCTTTTGTAACACTGAGGAGGCTGGGCATGGGGCCTGAAGTAGAAAAAGCCTATATCTTGTGGTACTTTGATCATGGACAAGCTAGACTGAGATGTGAAGTCTGAGCTGCATAAACATTATACACTCATTGAAAATAAATGGCTTTTAATACCAAAAATAGATCTTAAGCCTCCAGCTCTAATGGTTAAAAAATGCAAGGAAATATGTGCAGCTTTAGAGCCAGTTCAAAACACAAGGGGACCTACTGCGTTTAAATGCGAAGACTGGAGAGCTCCCTAAATCTCAATCCTCATAACATTGGACCACTTGTTGGTCACCACCTAAGAACCAGCTTTGGGCCCCATTGGAATCTGCCTCAGTGAAGTGGGTTGGAAAGCTGCCTAATCCAGACAATAGTTTTTTGTTTTGTTTTTTACCCAGGCAGATCTCTGATTTGAGTCAATAGGCTCTGGTCCTAAGAATGTAGTAGTTGGTAGCGAGGAGTATGTTTGTTGTTCATAGTCTGTGTCCTGGAACAGCTCATCTGCTGACTGTGATTTCCTCCCTCTCCACTGGAGTCCTTCAGTACAACAGCCTTTCATAGTTATCCATGGACTGAAAGGTTAAGACAGTAGGACCTTGTGCAGAAGTTTAATCTTGTGCCTGGGCGGAGTTCTGCTATGCGGAACGACGCAAAGTGAGAAAAAAAACTACACCGCACTACGCAGAGCTCTGCAAGCGGCGGAGTGTGTTGGATAAATGCTGTTCGCAGTGATATTCAGTCTCAGATGCTTGTCTGCACTGTGCAATCATCACAAATGACACCATGCACAGCGCACGCGGGCGCTGCTTCCTTTCTGCTGCAAGAGTAGATTTTTACTAGAGTGCCAGCTTTCTCAACGCGAACGGATAGTTTCTCAAACTAAGCGGTCACGAGCATACGCGACCACTCGCAATGGGAAATCGGACCGTTTGCGTTGAGAAATCTTGCCGGGAGGTTTATTTTTCGTGCTCGCAAACTCTGACGATCGAGGAAAAATCTCGCAGAGAGGTGGAATTCTCGTGCTCGCCAACTTGATGCTGACTAACGTGAGGGGGGGAAAAAATGCGAGCCCCGCGTAATGCGGATATCTCCGCAAGCGGGGTTCACCGCCCAGACTTAAATCTTGTTCGCAACCCTGGTGAGGCGATGGGTGGCGTACAGCTTCAAATGGCCAGTGATACACACCACCTTTGGTTTCTCTGTACAATCACAGCCCAACTATGGGTGACTGAGTGAATGTGTTGAGATTGATGCCCATTGTGGGGGTGGGGGTTGCCTTCCACTTGCCCTCAAACAGATTTCTAGTACACGTCTTGTCTGCTGATTTCCTAAACACATGGTAGCTTGTTCCATTCATACTTTGTTACTTATTCTCCTATGTCATTTCACGCTCTAGCTTAGCAAAAACAAGGTTAGCTTTTCTGCTTCCCAAACAATGTATGTTTCCTGCCACCTATAAAACAGTTCTATTTATACCCTTCATTGTTGGTTCTCGCCTAAGCAGTGCTTGTCTGTGCAAGGCCTGCTGTATTCAGGATATTGGCTTTAAAAGCTCCGCCCATTTTCAAGGACTGCCCCTGTTGCATGTATTTCCTGGAGCCTGTGAGCACTACTTTTATATTTTTGTTTGGAGACCAGTGCTTGTGGTTTACATAGCTCTGTTGTAAACGGGGCTATAAATCTTGCTCTTAACTTGACAAATTTGCTGTGCATTCTAGACCGAGGACTGTTTTGGCTGCAGCTGCCTCCTCCCTCCTGCTTTTGAAAGGCACACCTTGGCATCACGGTCCATGCCATCCTATGGCTTAACCAGCATTTACAATGCAATATTGCATTTGTGAGACTTTGCTATTCGCATTGTGAGAATGCCTTTTGTGTTTTTGTTTAACCTGCAAGTGGTGCATAAACACGCACTTTGTACTTTTGTAGTGCTTGCTTACAAGAAGCACGGCTGACCGGAACTGCTCCTCTTACTGCCAGCCTTGCTTCTGGTAAGCAAGGACTGGAAGTACAAAGTGCGTGTTTATGTACTGCTTGCAGCTTTTCAAAACACATAAATAAAAGGCATTGTAATTTAATTTAAAACGCCAATCGCTTAAACACTCTCAAATGCGAGACCTATTGCAAGGCAAATGATTGCTTTTTGTCATCTTTTGGCGTGACAATAGTTTATTCGTTCTGGCATTTCTTGTAACTTAAACAGTTTTTTTTTTTTCTTCTAGAACATCCAGCAAGTATTGCTTTTACATGCCACAAAACACTAATTTCCAGATTGACCCTCTTAGTTCAACTTTCCCTCTGCCCATCAACTCCAATGAAACATATTGCTGGTTGCTTCTGAATCCAGCGGCGGTGCGTCCATTGGGGCGTTCGGGCGTTGCCCTCCCAATGCGCACTGCCGCCATCCGGGACCGCTAGTGTGCCTAAAATAAAACATTATTCAGACTAGTTTCTGGCCGGCCGGTCACCGGGCCGGACCAGAAACCATCAGGTAAAGGGGGGGGGGGCTGTGCAGACGCGCTAGTGCGCGTGTCCGCTTCGGACAGGTCATTTTTCTGCCCGGCGGGAACATGCGCACTAGCCCTCCCCCCTTTGGAAACCGGGGGTTGCCTCATGCCACAGCCCCCAGCCTCCTAATGGGGCGGGGAGTTTGGCTGCTCTCTAACCAATCCTGACCTGCTTGATGACGTCTGGTCACTCTCACCCCGCACCCGCAGCCACTTCCACACACTGTGCTGCCCGCTTCAGTTGATTCATCCTTGCTGCCTAGGGGCCCCCAAAAGATTTAATCCGAATGCGCCAGGTGGCATCGCTCTGTGCGCTAAGGCCGAGGGGGAGCCATTTGAATGACAGGCTGAGGAGAGATAAGAACAGCCTGCGAATATGTTTTTATTTACTGCTTTTTTCAGGGAATAATAACAGCACGCGTACTCTGGTGATTGATGCACTTTAATGGAGAGAGCTGTGATCAGTCTAGTGATAATTTTGACTCCTGCTAAAGCAGCTTAGAGTGTTAATGTTCCTGATGCGAAGCACAAAGTGTAGCATGCCTATCACAGATTTTTTTTGTAGATAGCTCAGTGGGTTGCTGCTTTTGCCACAGAGATCATTCTGTTTCTTGAACTTCATAGGTTACCATCCTTCGAACATAGCTCAGTGAATCATGACTGGCATCAAAGTGCTGCATGTAAACTGAAAGGCATTGTTTCAGAACATCTTTGGGTTTTTTTCTCGATCTTTCGTTATTCTATGTTTGCAAAAAATGATTCCTTTGGGTTGTAATACATTTTTATTTAAATAGACAATCCCAAACACTAATGTTTGATATCTTGAGTTTGTGGATAAGATTCCTGGACAGGCCAGTGGGCATTTTGTTGTATTAATAATGTGGCCACGGCAGGGAGGGGGGCGCGCGCGTTGGGGTTAAATGATTATGCTCCAGTTCCTAGGGATGCCCCGCCTGCTGTGATCACCATGGCAACAGAGATGAAACACCCTCTTGTTACTGCGAGTAGGACGCGCTTGCGAGCTACAGTGCGGAAATCATTTTCCGCCCCACCAGGTTCAAATGTCACCAGCCACCACTGTTTGAATCCTGTATAAACGCAATGTAGTTCCCCTTCACTGTCAGTGCTTTTTTTTCACTTCATGATTTACTTTGGTGATCGTGTTTAAAGCATCAAGTGATAGTAGGGTTCTTTTGACGTCATCACAAGACACATTCCAGCCTTATCAGTTCTGTCTTCTGCCAGAGCTGTTCTAAATTCCTTTTAGAGTGGTCATTGTTTATCTGTCTAATAATATTTCACTCGTCTGCTCGCCATAACTTTCAGAGCCTTTTGAAAGACCATTCCTTCTAACTTTAAGCTCCTAGTGCTATTTCCTTCTAGGTGTTAGCCAAGTCCTTTTGATTTTTACTAAAATTATTTGTATAGCAAGCCTGGCTTCAAAACCCCCACAAGTAACTATTCATCTGTTTGGTCATTTACCTTTTGCTTCCACACACTCCAGCATTCAACAAGGGGCAGTGCGTTAGCCTACTTCAGCCATTGGCTCACCTCACTACGAGTTGCGTCATGCTGCCCTTTCACAAGGAGCACATCTACACACGGGAGTACAATAATGTATGCTTTTGACACCCGAAAACATTTTTGATCATAGCAATGTTTTTTTTAATTTTTTTATTGAAGGCCCAGCAGCTTTCTGAACAATAAGGTTTTGCAAAAATCATGACCAAAGAATAAATACCAAAAGGCTGACGTACAATTCCAAATGTATTGGCTTTGCCAGTGTTTGTTTAAATTTAGTATTCACACTGTATTTGAACATTTCACCTTTAAATGTACTTTCACATGTGGAACCCTTTCGTTTTTCAGCCCTATTCTCTGAATACATTGTATTGGGACAACCGTGCTCATTTGGAAACGGCTTTAAACCACAAACGTGCTCACTTGGAGCTGTGTAAATAAATTGCCCATTTTAAGAAAAAACTCTTCTCCAATGCTGTCAATCTGCACTGATCATGTTCTTGCAGTAATGAGTGAACATCAGTCAAAAGCGGACCTTACAGCCAAGTTTTTTATTTTATTTATGGCGGTGGGTGGGGGTGGCGGAGAATGTCTGCTTTCTTAAATATGCCAACTTGAGTCTAGTATTTACAACAAGGGGTGGTGATGGACAGAGTCTCTGAATTAAGCAGAATACTCTCACCCAGTCAAGAGATCAGGGCTAGATCCAACACCGTTTTTTAGCTCATTGCACCATCCCAGTTTCAGAACCTGGCTGTATGCAAATTAGTCTGTCCCTGGCCCAGTGCATCATGGGAACAGGGCAGACCAGACTACAAAAACCAATTCTTACACTGGGAAGGAAACAAGCTTCCGGGGACCGGTTTCTGGCATTTCAGCCGTCTTCGGCCCGGCTTGCTTGAATCCTGATGGTGCAATGAGCAAGGGACTCACATCTGAGTATACCCTTCCACGCTTAGGGTATACTCAGACATGAGTCCCTTGCTCATTGCACCATGCTTTTGTAGTTTGGTTTGCCCTGTTCCCATCATGCACTGGGACAGGAACAGACTAATTTGCATACAGCCAGGTTCTGAAACTGGGATGGTGCAATGAGCTAAAAAACGGTGTTGGATCTAGCCCTGATCTCTTGACTGGGTGAGAGTATTCTGCTTAATTCAGAGACTCTGTCCCTCACCACCCCTTGTTGTAAATAACTTGAGTCTAGTGGCAGATTTTATTACATGTTCCTGCTTTACTTTAAGACCTGCTAACGATGTCCAGTTTATCGGAGGTTGCACCACTAAAGTGAGGTGCTCGGTGCAAGAATGTTTCATTTGTTTTCCATGTTTCTAAAATGGTGCCTTTATTTATCACAGGAGGGCAGGTTTAGAGGGAGATGTGTGTGTGTCTGTCACCACAATAAGGTTCAATTTATGAAGGTTGGCTACCGAACCCATCAATGCAGCATACACCTGACTTTGCAGCATCAGTAGGTGATAGCTGCTAAGAACTAAAGCTGGTTTCGGCCAGTTTTAATTTGTTAAACTTTGACTCCCACAAACAATTTGAAGCGTTTTCAGACCATCTTTGCCTGTATTGTTTAAAAAAACAAAAAAAATTCTCATTCAGTGTCACTTTTTCACTTTTCTTTCTAGTTTAAAGATTCAGCAATAATGTAGATTTCACTTTTCTGCACTGTGGTTGTTGGCAGGGTAGTTCACATCAAAAGGGATGTGGAAGGTGTTCGAAGTATGAGCAGGACGTTGATGGTTTGTATTTTGACAAACATGGACAGACTTCTATTCAAAACCTCATGTTGTATAGAACTCTGAAGTTAATTTGGTCAAGGACAGCGCCGTCCCTTCTAACAATTTAATTCGACACTGTCGTGTCAGATAGCTGACCAGGGATTTTTGATGTAATAGCGACATAAGAAAGAAAATTATCTGTTAGTTGCAGAAACAGAGAAGGCAGATATACAATGGCTTTTACATTTTCGAGCCAACACAGCACCTCCCGATTAACTGCTGGCAGTGGGTAATCCAGCATATCTTTTCAGTTGTATGTGTTGGTAGAGTACTGGACTAGCTTTTGAAACCGACAAATCTGGCCTCTGTGCTTGGTGGGCAGAGATGGGCAAGCTTGGTTGGAAATGGAGTTTAGTCTACAAAATCTACTCACCCGCCCCCCCCCCCCCCTCGCCCCCATATTATGAAGTATCAGTAGAAAAACAAACGGAGGGGAGGTATCCCTGATATACCGAACTAACTCCCCTGACACATGGTCACGTAAAAGATGGTGGAATTTGCAACCGTTAGGGTGATATGTAGTGGGAGGAGGCACATCTCTACCTTTGGGATGTTGCTGTTGATCAGGCTTCTATTCAGCTAAAGATTACAAACTGACACTACTGTAAATGTGTACATGACCGATGACCTCTGCCTCAGAGGGAACAAGTTGGCACATTCCTTCCCAATACAAGAATGCACTGAGATCCAAGACTTATGGAATAACATTAGTGCTGTGTTCAAAGCGCCAGTGGATTTCATAGCTAAGTAATGTTGGCTTTGGAAAGGGCCAACCTTTATGAAATAATGTAAACTGTTTAAAGTAAGGTTTGGTGCATGCTGTGATGCATCCGTCAATTCTGCAGCTGTCCAACGGCTTCAAGAATTAGTCTGGTCTTCAAATACTGGCTGATGTACAGCTTCTGACAGTAATATGTATTTCAGCAACCCCCCCCCAAAAAACAAATTTTAGTTTGTGCCCATTGGAAAGATCGTTATGATCTAAAGCCGGGTCTCCAACCAGTCGCTCATGAGCTACTGATGGCTCGCCAACACAATGTCAGTAACTTCCACTTTAGTACCCTATCATAGTCGTTTTTGTCTTTAGTCCTTTTCAGTCCTCGTTTGTGCATCCATACGAACCAGCTGCTCACATTAGCTATTTAAGCCTATCTGGGGTGATAGCCTGCCCACTGAGAGCCCAATGCTGGGCAGCAGAATGCAGGCATCGAGGTTATGATCCTGCACAACTTGGTGGACGGTGAGGCAACCTTGAAGGCTACATACCACAGTGCAGGAGAAACATCGCTTGCCACCTTGGGCACAACCAGACTAACATCCGGTTTGTGGCCAAAAGGAACTTTTTATTTTTTTAAGATGCCTGTACATGGCTTGATTCGAGGCATTTAAAATGCCAACAGTATTTGGTTTCAAATTGAATTAAAAAAACATTTTTTTTTAATGAAAGCAGCATTTTGCATGCAACTTATTTTTAAATGTACCTTGCACATTTATTGTTCCTGGCCTCAAAATAGAACCAGGAACATAATTTTACATGTATAATCAGCATGTGTAGAGCATGGCACTGTCACCCCGGGGGGGTATATGGGCACTGGGTTGCAATGTCGCAGTCAAGAAGCCAGGTCTTGAGGAAACGAGGGGAAGAGCAGAGCAGAAAAATGCAAAACGAAGGGCAGAAAAATGAGCGAGCAGAAAGGGGAAAACAGAGGGCGGCTAAAAGGCTGAACAGGGCAAGAAAGGAGCAGAGGAGGCACAAACAGACTGCAGCAGGTAGACCGGCAACAGAGAGAAGCGTACTTTGTGCAAGCTGGAAAAGAACTGTCGTAAGGGGAGCTGGCACGAGGACCTTTTCATTATATTGGAATGAAATGATGGGAGAAATGTAAAATTACGTTTTGCAGCGTGAATCTTTCTGGATTCACTATGCTGTGCATTATTCCGCGGTCTTGTGGTTGGGTCCGGATTCGTAGTCTTTTCTTTGTTTTTTGTTTTTTTTGTAGCCCAGGTGGGCGTCGGCGTCACACCCCCTTGGGTGTATTTCCGGTGACGTCGGCATGCTTCCTGCGGAAGCTCCCACTCTTGGGCGCCATCTTCAGATTCTTTTTTTCCGCGGTCGGGTCTGGATCGTTCCCGTTTGGGCTCCAGACATTTTTGGAGAAAGAAGAAAGAAAATACAGAAAAGACGAGGAGAAGTCATCTGTAGACTGCAGGGGACTTCATCGACGAAAAGCCGGCAAGGAGAAGGCGTTTTTTCATCGAAATCATTGACGACCGTCAACTAACACGTGACCAGAGAGGCCCTGGACGCTCGATGATGGACAACCTGCCGTAACTGCCACCACAAGTACGCGCAGAAGGACCAGCACCCGGTATGCAACCTTTGCCTACCGGTGGACCACGAAAGCGGAGACTGCAACGCCTGTTCCGCCTTCGCCCCGAAGACCCTTCGTGTGAGAGGCAGAGGGTAGCGCACGCCACCCTGCAGGGGAAGGCCCCGACTCCGTCTCTCTACGAGCTGGGGATGTCCTCCGAGGAAGAAGACAACGCTGCCGCCGAGACGACGGCTACACGGTCGTAGAGACCGATTACACGAAGACTTCTGACAAGGTAGGAGACTCTTCGGCCCCCAAGAACCCGAGAGACTCGGAGTCTAGAAAAATCGAGGGCAAGACCCCGAAAACGCCGACGCCAAAAAAGGCAGCGTCCGCGACTACTCCCAGGCCCAGCGGATCCTCCGAGAAGGAGTCCCCGGCGCCGAGGGCTGCTGATCAGCAGAAAACGTCGAAAATCGTCCCCGAAAAGGATCGATCGACGCCGAGGGAGAAAGACCCAAAACTGACGACGACCAGAGACCCAAGACCTGGTCCGACGTCGACGTCAAACTTCGACGCCGAAAGGTACGGCGACGAACCATCCGCCAAAAAGAACGGCCGACCCATCCGACACGGAACACGCGGCAGAGATGGAGAAGAGAAGGCGCCTCGAGGCCGAAATGGAGAACATCATGCAGCGGAAGAAAGATTTCGATGCAAAGATGAAGGCCTTCACGATCCCTCACAAGACCAAGCCACCGGTGATGGAGGCAGTCGAGGAGGAGGAAGAGATCGCCGAAGTCGTCGTAGGAACAAGACCAGGACGTCGAGGTGATCGACGACTAGGAGGAGTACGAGAATCCCTACGATAGTTACAACTATGGGGAGGAAGAGGAAAGCAGGACGGACGCAGACTCGACACCCTCTGACCTACAGGAGGTAGATTACATAGATGTCGACACCGACAGCCCGGAGGAGGTGGTCGACACTTACCCCTCGAGGCCTTCGCCGCCGGACGACATCGGGGCCTACAACTCGGTGATACAAGCTGCCGCAGCAGCTTTCAAGCTCAAGCTCGACGAAGAGAAGCAGAAAGCAGACTTCCTTCTAGAAACATTGCTCCCAACACAAATGAGGAGCCAGTTCCTTCCAATGCTCGAGAGCGTCTTGGCTCAGGGGAAGGAAGCTTTCAGGGAGCCCGCAACATGCAAGGCAGTAACTCCCAGAACTGAGAAGAAGTACAAGCATGCCACAAAGGACCCGGCCTACATTCAGGGCACGGTCTCCGCAGACTCCATTATCACGGCCACAGCAAGGAGGAGGGCTAACGTACCCACTACCTCGGGCCCACCACCGGATAAGGAGAGCAAAAGGATGGATCTGGTGGGCAGAAGGATCGAACGGAATGCCGCGACCCACTGGCGCATGGCTAATTCCAACGCCCTGATAAACAGGCACATGTACCAAATCATGGAGGGACTAGGGCAGTTGGTGAAGGACTTGCCCCAGGATGCCAGGCAGAAAGCCGAAAAGCTGGTTGAAGAGGGAAAGACCGCGGCAAATTCTTGCCTTAAGATGGCCCTGGATGGGGCAGACACCGCCAGCAGGCTCATGATGATGGGCGTCACGGAAAGGAGGCACGCCTGGCTCAGGATATCCGGTTTCAAACCGGAGGTGCAACACAGCATCCTGAACACACCGTTCAACGGCAGCACGCTTTTCGGAACAACAGTTGATGAAACGCTCAGCCAACTGAAGAAAGATAACGAAACGGCAAGGTCCATGGGAGCATTGCAGTTCAGAGGGAACAAGAGGGGCATCCCGTCACGGAGGCCCGGCGGGAGAGGCGGAAACCAGCCAGGTACATCACACCAGGCTTTCCAGCAAACGCACCAGGCAGACTCGCAGACTCAGCATGGTCATCAGAAGCAGTCCTGGCAGTACCAACAAAGAGGCCAGTCCTTTCGAGGGAGAAATGGACGGGGACAAAATAGAAGAGGGGGGCAGCAGCCCACCTCTAAGTGACTTCAAAAAACTCTGTGTGCCCGCCCACAAAAAAGATCCCAGGGGGAAGCACGTACAGATGGGTCAAGACAAACTAGACACCTACGACCACATGACACCAGTGGGAGGAAGATTAAGATTCCACCTCCGAGAGTGGAGAGAAATCACATCAGACAAATGGATCCATCCAGTTCGGATACTGCATAGAGTTGGAGGGGAGGCCAACAAGCAGAAAACCAAAAAGAAAGCCACTAGCAGGCAAGCAGCTGCAGTGTCTGCAGGAGGAGGCAAAGGAACTCCTGCAGAAGCAGGCCATAGAATGGGTACCCTTCAAGGAAAAACACAGGAGTATACTCAACGTACTTCCTGGTACCAAAAGTAGACGAAACAATGAGACCCATTCTCGACTTACGGTTCATGAACAAATTCATAAGAACGCAAAAATTCAAAATGACCTCCCTGCAAGAGGTGCTCCCACAATTGCAGATCGGGGATTTCATGGTCACAATAGACCTCAAAGACGCATACCTGCACATTCCAATAAACAGAAAGCACAAACACATGCTCAGGTTCACCGTCGGAGAAAGCCACTACCAGTTCACGACACTGGCCTTCGGTCTAAAATCAGCACCAAGAGTTTTCACAAAGTGCCTCGCAGCAGTCTCAGCGCACCTAAGAAGGCAAGGAATACACGTATACCCTTACCTGGACGACTGGCTGGTGAAAGCAAACTCATACCAGAAATGCAAGCTGCACGCACATACAGTGACAAGCACGCTCATAAACCTGGGGTTCTCCATCCATTGGAAGAAATCATCAATGGAGCCAGAACAAGTGAAGATCTTCCTGGGAGCACAGATCAACACCTTACAGGGCAAGGTGTTCCCCAGTGAGAAGAGGGCGAGGGCGCTGGTGAAGGAAACTTGCCTCTACCGGAAGGGACAAGCTCGGACAGTGAGGACTGCGAGCAAGATCATGGGGATGATGGCATCATGCATCCACCTGGTACCGAATGTACGACTCCACATGAGACCCATTCAAGAATGGCTACAGGAGCAATGGTCACAAGCTACAGGCAGTTGGGAGGATCTAGTGGTTGTAACGCACGCAGTGCAGAAGGAGATGACATGGTGGACCATGGAGAACATAGCAAGGGGAAAGCCTCTAACGCCCCCAACGCCAACAGTGACCATCACCAGACGCATCCCTGAAGGGATGGGGCGCTCACATGGAGGAGCTCAAGGTGAGGGGACTGTGGACACCGACAGATGCGACAAAGCACATCAATTACTTACAATTGAAGACAATCTTCCTTGCACTGAAAGCCTTCCAAGACTGTACAAACACAAGGTGTTGATACAAACAGACAATACCACTGCGATGTTCTACATCAACAAGCAGGGGGGCGCGCAGGAGATATGGAGATGGGCCATCCCTCTCAAGATAGACCTGCTGGCCATACACCTGCCAGGGAAGGACAACATACAAGCAGATTGGCTCAGCAGGCAGACATCGGCATCCCACGAGTGGGAGCTCAATGCTCAGGAGACAAGGCGCCTATTCGACAGATGGGGAACTCCATCGGTGGACCTGTTTGCCACACGCCAGAATGCAAAATGCCAAAACTTCGCATCCAGGCAGCCCGAGGAAGGGTCACTAGGGAATGCCCTATGGATACATTGGTCAAGGACATTTGCCTACGCCTTTCCCCCGATACCACTGATGCACAGAGTACTGAGCAAGTGCAGAGCGAGCAACATGACACTGATACTGGTCGCACCACAGTGGGCGAGGCAGACATGGTACTCGCAGATCATGGAGATGACACAGTGTGCACCCCACAGATTCAGCAGGAGGTAAGACTTACTCTCCATGCAGAACGGAGAGGTGCTACACCCAGAGCCAGAGAGCGTGAGCCTAGTAGCGTGGCTCCTGAGGACATAGAGTTCGCACATTTAAGATTGCCAGAAAGTACCCTGAAGGTCCTGCGGGAGGCAAGAAGGCCTAGCACTCGGAAGTGCTATGTTGCGAAGTGGAAAAGGTTCACAATATGGTGCAGACAAAGACTTCACAATAAAATGAAGGACTCCACAGTGCTAAAGTACCTGACGCACTTGCTAGAGAAGAACCTTAGCTCATCCTCCTTGAGAGTTCACTTGGCAGCGATAGTCGCCTACACAAGGGGAGAAACTTGCAGGAGTTTCTTCACATCACAGGTGGTGAAGAGATTCCTAGAAGGTGCGAAAAGGATCGCACCACCCAAGCGGGTGCCGCCACCTGCATGGAACTTGAACATAGTCCTAACGGAACTCATGAAAGAGCCCTTTGAACCGCTCCACAAGGCGTCCTTAAAGATGCTAACTATGAAAACAGCTTTCCTGGTTGCAATTACGTCCTTACGCAGAGTAAGCGAGCTTCAGGCTCTGACGCTACAAGAACCCTACATACAAATACACAATGATAGGGTTGTGATGAGGACTGACCCAAACTTCATGCCGAAGGTGGTATCTAAATTTCACATGAACCAGTCTATACAGATACCGAGTTTTTTCCAAAAACCAACAACTGCCGCAGAGCGAGCTCTGCACACCCTGGACGCCAGAAGGGCAGTCATGCACTACATCGAAAGGACGAAGGGACACAGGAAAACAAAACAGTTCTTTGTGTCATTCGCCAACAGTTACATGGGAAAAGCAGTAACCAAAAAGACCATTGCACGATGGATCGCACAGACAATCCAACTCTGCCACAAGCGTGCAGGACAAGAGCTAGCAGAGGGGACACGTGCCCACTCCACTAGGAAAAAGGGCGCTACAATAGCCTTCCTGGCTAACACACCCATACAAGACATATGCCTGGCGGCAACATGGGCTTCGGTGCACACGTTCACGAAGCACTACTGTGTGGACATACAGATGAACAAGGAAGCTCAAGTTGGACAGAAGGTGCTACAGCACATATTCAATACCCAACGCTCATCTTCCACCCAACCGCCACAGAGATGAGAAACCGCTACAAAATCTATGCACAGCATAGTGAATCCAGAAAGATTCACGCTGCAAAACGAATAGTTTTCTTACCTGTCGGTGTAGTTTTGCAGCTTGAAGATCTTTCTGGATTCACTAGCGAACCCACCCACCTCCGCCAGAAAGATGAGGCTGGAGAGAGAAGAGGTGGAAATAGAACAAGTGGAAAATACTTTGAAGGTACAAAGCGGTAAAATATCACCTGAATAGAACATTGCCATTACTTCGGAAACGAAAGAAACACGGAAAAAAAGAACCCGAAGATGGCGCCCAAGAGTGGGAGCTTCCGCAGGAAGCATGCCGACGTCACCGGAAATACACCCAAGGGGGTGTGACGCCGATGCCCACCTGGGCTACAAAAAGAAACAAAGAAAAGACTACGAATCCGGACCCAACCACAAGACCGCGGAATAATGCACAGCATAGTGAATCCAGAAAGATCTTCAAGCTGCAAAACTAGACCGACAGGTAAGAAAACTATTTGTTCCTGGCTCCGGTTTGTGCCCAGGGAGAACTTCAAGAGGTGCTTTATTTGAAAAGAAAAAACATACATGTAAATATGATTTTAATTTAATGATCTCATGGGAGACCCTTAAAATGAAGTGATAATTTTATGGCACCATATAAATTCTAACACTTCACCTTTACATGAATTCCATTTAAAATAAAGTACCTGACCCTTGCAGTGGCCCTCTTTTTCTGTTGTAAAAAAGGCCAATAAATCAACCGGGAGAGCGGAGCATGGGCCAAGTTTGGGTCTGTGGCCCCTTACTTGCACAAGCAAAGATTAGCAAATAGTGTCAGAAGTCAAAAAAGTGATGCAATGTCTTATAAAAATGTAACCTGTTTATTTGTCCTACATACAGAAGCATTTCATATGAACAAATGATATCACTATGTCGAGCAGCATTTTTAGAAGTAATGGCATTTGAGCATGAAACCCACATGGACTCACACCATCCCTGATGACCATGTCTTATTAATGACTAAGTGGCAAGTCAGGTGCACCATTCATGTGGAATAGGTTATTACATGAAACAAATCTATAGTCTGTCAGAGCATTTTGTACAGTGCACACCCTGAACTCTGGCATTTCAAGGTCTCGTTGTGTGATAATGTAGAAAAAGGAGGCATGTTTTAATAATTGTATTTCAGCATTTATATAGTGTTTATAGTCCTCATGTGTTGCGCTAAAGCACTTGCCTACTTTGGTCAAAGTTAATCTTTGTATGGTGTGGTTGGAAAGGTGTTGTCTTAATTATGTGAGCCTACGTGGGAAGTCTTGCCATATTGTGCGTGATGACCATCAAGGTGCAATTACTGAGTTACGGAACGTAGAGTGGTGGAAAGAAAGGTGTGAGCTGCAGTTTATGGTTCATCACGCTGGCAACTTTGAACAGCACCGCAGCTCAATATGATTGTAGTCGTCTTAGCTGCTTACTCTAGAGGTCAGGAGCACGCAATTTTTGGAAGAGGAAAACCGGGAGTAATACCAGGCTCTCTGGTTTCATATTGTGCATTGCAGGCAACAATTGGGGATCTTTATCACTGGTCCATTAAGCTGGGGGACTTGGGGAATAATGCACGAGTTGCTCACCCTTCATTAACTCACGATAATGATATGCACGGATCGGATGTAGCTCTCACTACAGAATAGGTTGGAGACCCCTGATCTTAAGTGATATCAACTTCTATTTGGTGGATTAAAGTGAAATACTTTTTGGTTGTTCAGTCAGCTGATCTCGTATGGTTCTCCGTGAAGTACCGTAAACATTTATGTAACTGGAGCTTGGTGCTGTAGTTTGGTCCAGGTTGCTGGTGAATGAGTGTACCATGACTTATCTTGGGTCTCCCAATGTGCTTCTCCTTTGCTGTTTGAAGATTTTTCTTTAAAAATCGTTTCATCCTAGCGGGCTGCTTTTTCCCTGTGCATATGCTCGGGGATCATGAGTGGGACAGGTCTGCGGATAGTGACTAGGAGTTCTTTCTTTTCCTCAGAAGCCTGCTTTGACAATGGGAAGTACTACCAGATAAACCAGCAGTGGGAACGCACGTACCTGGGGAACACGCTGGTGTGCACCTGCTACGGAGGAGGCCGGGGATTTAACTGTGAAAGCAAACCTGAACGTAAGTAGCAGCAGTCTTTATTTTTATTTTTTTCCCCTTTTCTCTTACCAAATGACAATAGCTACCTCTACGTAGCTTTGTCAAAACAATATACGAAGGTACAGATCAGCACAAATCTTGAGCATCCAAGCCATATGTAATCTCTGTATTTAGTCTGGCTTTAATATAGACATATTTCATCTCCACTGGGACTCTGTATTGCTTTTTCACTGTTATGTAGGTGGTAAGTGCAGTATCCAATACAGAATGACAAATATCAGTCTTGCAATGTTTTGAATTTTGAATAATTGAAAATTATACTTTGCTGCATTTAGTCTTAAATTTAGGTATAATTGTGTGGATGACAAATACTTTGAGTACTACCCATATGAACATGATTGTATTATCATTTTTCTTTTCCTCTTCTCAGAGCACAAAATGTAGTTACGAAAGACCTTTTGCGGTGGGCTTACCAAGAACCGATGGTGGGCTTAGAGCCCGCCCCCTGACTGGCTTTGTCACGCTTGATGTCTTACTTCATAATCCGTTGCTTTCCTGTGCCACTGTTCCATTTCGAGCATAGCTTCTTCACCATCCTCTTGACTGGCTGACGTTCGTGTGTCCTTCCAATGCTCTTTTATGGCTTTTTTTCTTTCTAGTTAAGCACTCAGTGTGCATGTGTTCCACCTATTCCCCCTTGTGAGCTTCGTTTCATCCCCCCCCCCCCCACCCCGAACTCCATGTCTTTCTTGCCTGTGTGATTCTCTTTGCACCACTTCGTGGTCCTGATTCACTGCTCCTTTTTTTGCTTCTCTCCATGTCCTTAACATTTTTTCATTAAAATGTTAAAAAATTACTCACATTTCATTGGTGTATGGACCTGCATGATTGCACTTGCCTACAAATTCCTGTATTTGCCAGTGTTCACAGTTTTTGGCCATCCTGCATAGTCTTGGTAAATGTGGTTTGCCGATGCTGAACAGCATTGGGAAAGGGGAAACCTGTTGACTTTGCCCAAGCTTGTTTATGTGTGGCCCTGATTAATTGACTCTGACAAAACCTATTTTGGCAGTTTGATTGGCATTGAAGTAACAGGTCTTTTGATCAGCTAAATGGCTGGTTGCTTGCTTTTCAATTAACTTTTAAGAACTTTGTCAGTCAGTTGTATTAAAGGTAACCTAAAAGATTAGATAACGTTTATTTTTCTATAGGAGAGCAGTTGGTGCTTCCATTGAACCTCAGATTTGAAGACCCTAACTTGTTGGGAGAGGTGTTAGCATGGAGGGCACTTTAAGCAATGAACCAATTATCTGTTGTAAAAGTACTCTTTTTAATCATTCTTTTTTCCATTACGTGCTAGAGTAGATGACTGCTCTTATAGAGAAGAAAGAACTTGACACAGGGTTGGTGGGAAGGGAGAATGGTTCAGGTGATGTAGCCATCCCTTGATTTGCAGGAAGTGTTCTGCCACAGATCGGGGCAGATGCTGTGTTTGTCGGGTTGAGTTTAAGGCAAATTGCAGCAGCTATGTTTGGGTAGTTACTGTTCACGAATCTCATGTACCAATGATATCTTGAGGTACAGTGGAGAAGGCTGAGGGGGTGAGGAGCAATGTCTCGAAGGTCCCTGAGGTGTAAGGTGCTCTGTATTATGCTGGACATTACTGGGAGAGGGTCACATAGTGGTCTGTTAAATGAGGTGAACAGTTTCTGGGCAGTTTCAGCAGTGGTGATGAGTCTTAGAGAACTGAATAATCGTATTACCTGGCTGGCCGATCAGTATTAAGATGGAGGGGTTTTGTCAGTCAAAATTGAATAACCAGAATAAGCAGTTTTCTAGGAGTAGTGGGTGGCAAATGGTTCATGAGTCAAGGTTTGGTTTGTTGTGGCGAGATGGGGTGTGCCCTTCTGTGGAACAGGAAGGGTTCAGAAGTTTGTAGCAGTAAATTCCTGACCAAAATTAAAAGTTAGGTTTTTTTTTTTCTTTAAAAATAAAATAAAATCTTGTGCCCAATGTGGAAGCTGCTTAATGTTCTAAGTAAAATATCCTTGCTAATTGACCTGAAAAGACTGCCTTATGGATTTGCATTTGTTGCAAATGTGCGTAGCTACTGCATTGAAAGTTCTCAGCATTTGAGCTTTCAGGCAGGTTTTACACCAATCTCTCTCTGCCATTGAGGGAAGGCTAATTTGGCAATTAACTGCGGAATGGTTTTGCCAGTGGAATTTCCAAGGTTGACTCTGGGCACACACTTTTCAATCTTAACTTAGCCTCATGAGGGGTGACCAATTTTCCCTAGACTAGGAGATTTTCACTCCTTTGTGGGTGAGTGAACTAGAGTATGGTCTGAAGCAGGTGTCCACCAAAAGAACTGGACAAAGGGGCCGCAACCATCACCTCGCAGGTCCTGGAGACCGGTGCGAGCCGGTATAGACTGGTTAATGGTGTGGGTTGGCTGCGCCAGGGGACCAAGGTATGGCCCGGTTGCCCAGGCCCATTTTCCTGCGCCAATTACTGTAACCACACTGTATAAGTTAGGTCACAAGTCTAACTTATTCTTTCAATTCAAGGCCAGTGTTGGTGTAAATGTTTTATGGGCACGGTTTGTTCCTTATTTGGTCTGTTAAGCTATATATTCATCATTTTTTATATTTCTTCTGTTGCATAGTTTGTAGGCCACACCCTTTTGCTTTTGTTTGAAAATCCCCATGGTTATTGAAGTCTGATTAAATTGTACTAGATGTATGACGATAAAATGTGCTAGACACACTACGGGTAGGGTGGGAGGCATAAGCAAAACATAACCTCTGTAATTATATCTCCTGTTCACGCGTGGGCATCTTGGCACATAATATCAGATATTTGTTACGCAACTGTACACATCTTATCAACCTTAGGAGGATGAAATGCTGAGAACCAGCCAGGATTTTAACCTGTGACCATTAAGTCGAACACCGGCCCCTACAGTGGACTCATTAGTCCGCTAAACCACCAGACCCTGCTCAGCCCCGATCGGGGTAAATTTAAGTTTTTATGATACTGATTAATTGAAATAAAGTATGGTTTGTTTCTCCTTCCAGCTGAAGAGACTTGCTTTGACAAATACACTGGACTGAATTACCGGGTAGGAGATACTTATGAACGCCCCAAGGACAGCATGATCTGGGACTGTACCTGCATTGGGGCAGGGCGAGGTCGGATCAGCTGCACAATTGCAAGTATGTACCCCTGGTTCCTCCCTCTGTTACCCTGTTTGTATCGCTTAGCACTGCCAGAGTATCATCTGAGTTCTTCCAGGACTTGCTCGCACCTCCAGCAAATTGGACCCAACGTTTGTAACTAGGCTGTCATTGTAGCATTTTGTGAGGAACGACTATGTTGTAAGAGTGTGAAGAGTAGATGTATTGATTGGTCGAAGTGCTGCGAATTTCAAAAGGAGGAAGCACTTAATCTGTTCCATTACTTACTGTTAGCATGAAGCAATGCAGACATTTGCAGTCTCTTCCTGTCTTTCTGTGATACGATTACTTATTAAGCTGTATTGCTGACTGGTTTCAAAGTGAAAGCCTCTAAAACAAGTGTGTAGGGCCTAAAAAGGGTGAAGAATGCATTCTCCTTAGTAGAGACAATCCCACCACCTAAATATTCAGGTGGTGTTCTCGAGGCATCACCTCGAGCCAGAAACTTAGCTTAGTAGGGCCAATCATGGAATATTTTTGGGTACATTTAGTATATGTTGCCATAGATGGTAACCATTCATTAAGATTGACTTGATTCCGAGCTTCTGCTTGCAAACGCAGCAGCTAAGTCTCATTTCTGAGGTAGTATATCCATATCCTCAGCCTCTGCATGTCTGGTTTAAAACTACCAAAGGTCTAGAAATGGAGGCTGTGCTTTGTGTGAATCGTTTCTACTGAACATTGGGTTAAAAAACTTGCTCTTGTCTACTCCACACACTACACCTCGCTCTTGCCATTTTTCACACCAGGATGAAAGCACCCACAATGGCCTGCAAATTAGTGTTCAGTTCTCCATAAATGTCAACTTTTATTTATGTAGTTTTAGTGAACCCGGCCAGGTGACAGTACTCTAAATTACAACCATCAAGTTAAATATGAAAACTACTACCGAGAAGAAATTGGAAAACAAAAGAGTAAAGTAGATTATGTCGGAGTATAAACGTTAATAAAACAGACCAAACAATGAACTGAAAGATGTTCACCAAATAAAGAGATGGTTAAGCTACATGAAGTTTCAGGCCGAAGGACTCTAAAGATAGCATCCCTTAAACTGTACTCCTCTCGGCCAGGCGCAAACCTTGCTCCGAAAGCACAATGGCTAGAGTTTGACGTTCATTTAGACTGAATTTGGTCTGTTTGAGACTCTCAAAAGCAGGAATGTGTGAATTGTCCTACTGTGAAACCTTCACTATTGTTTTTGAAACGGTGAACCAGATTGTCTGTCTACCTCTTCACCTCCCTAGATCGCTGCCATGAAGGGGGCCAGTCTTATAAAATTGGCGATACCTGGAGAAGGCCTCATGAGACTGGGGGCTACATGCTGGAGTGTGTGTGCCTAGGCAATGGCAAAGGAGAATGGACCTGTAAACCTGTAGGTAAGTGAATTGTGCCATGGTAAGAAAATGGAAAATGTGTGCACATCTAGTCTTAAAATGGCAGACCAGTGTAGTTGACCTCGAACCTCCACATCTGCTAGGCACTGCTCAAACTTTCCCCAGCCGTACTTGATGCGTGCATTCTACATAACCACTTTAATAATCACAGGGCTCCTCATTAAAGGGGCAAAATAACTGTTATTATTCACCCAGTCTTTACATGTGTGTGAGCATGTCCAGAATCTTTGTACTACTTTGAATGTAAAGCCACGATTTTTTTAGGATGATCAATTGTGGTACTAATCTTTTGAGGTGATGACCTACGGTTTTCACACTTGTTTCGACTAAAGTCGAAAGAACTCCTAATCTCTGTCTAAATTACTATTTGAAATATGTTTCCAACTGTATGTAGTTTGCAAAGTCTGGCGTACTCCAAAGCATTTACAGCATTTGTTATTGGTGATATTTCATATTACGTATTTGTTTACTTTCTGCTCTCGTCCGACGCTTTACACTTTTTAAATTTATTTTGGGTTGGGGGAATAGTCTTAAGCTTTAGAAATGCTCAGATACTCTGCAGGGAATTGGCATGGGAGCAGTTTGTTTTAGACCATGAAGTGCAAAAGTGATTTTACTGAATCTTATGGTACTAAGAAATCTAATTTCCTGTTTTCTAATACCTTCTAGCTGAGAGGTGCTACGACAACACAGCTGGTTCATCCTATGTGGTAGGCGAGACGTGGGAGAAGCCTTACCAGGGCTGGATGATGGTAGACTGCACCTGTCTGGGCGAGGGAAGTGGACGCATCACCTGCACATCTCGAAGTATGTGGATAGCACGTTCAGAGGCTGTATTTTCAGCAAGTGGAGGTTCCCTTGCCTATGTGCTCTCCAAGAATAACATTCTTAGATCAACCTATACTCTATATTTTTGGCATGGAGTACTGTAAAAACAAATCCACCTCAATAAAACCTCCTTTTCGAATATACATGTCACAATCTATTTTTTATTTAGTTAAAAAGGCAAAGTTGAAAACTTGCAATTGTCCTGGGTCCAAAGACCTAATTGTGTTTTGCTTCACTGCTATGGACATATGGAGTCTGCCTGATATTACCTAAGTTAGCAATTGAAATATTGATTGCTCTTTCTGAATGTTTGAGGAAGGATTTGGGTGTGGTACTGGGCTTCTTGTTGTTGTAGTTGGCCTCTCCAAGTGAAGCAGCATCTTAGCAACACAGTAGCATCCTACCTTTTAAAAATCTGACTTTCTTTCTAAGGTGATCAGTGCTGACTATTGGGGGGGGGGGGGGCTCGGTAGTGGTTCCTCAAATTGTGGTGATTGCCCATAATGTGTGTGCTCATTGTCTGTCTTATCAAGAAGGCTGTAAAGTCTAGAGGTTGAAGGCTGTGCACACAACTGTAAAAGGGGTGGTATTTATGTACAATAGGCTTTTAAAATGGACCTGTTCATCCCACAAACTTGAAAAATCCCTTGGATGTAAGTACATCAGAGGCCTGAGGTCCAGACTGCCCGTAGCCCACATGTTGTGTAAACTTATCTTAGAACTGGAAGCTTTGATTCTGGTTGAGTGGCCATTGGACTTCAATAGCTATAAATAGTTGCCTGTAATAAGGTGGCACAAATGAGATACTAACCAAACAAGCTTCTGACGACGGAGTACAAAACCTGGTTTTGTAATAATTCAAGATGACCATGGTTAATCTCTTCTTCCCCCCCCCCCCCCTCCACCCCCCAAGCCTGGTTAGCACTGAACACTGCTATTTATGATCCTACTCTGGAGTGTGTAGTGTTTATCTTGAGATAAAGCAGTCACTGAGAAATTCCTACCACTCTTTTTTTAGCTTATTGTTTGCACATCACACTTGATGAGATGTCTTGTTGCCATATTTTATTTTAAAGGGTTTGTTGACTTTTATTTGTTTCGACTGGATACTTTGAACAGCCTCTTGATCCTGTATTTGTGTTTTATGCGTAGTATCTTCTACTTTACAGACCGGTGTAATGACCAGGATACAAGGACTTCATACAGGATTGGTGACACCTGGAGCAAAACCGATGCCCGAGGGAATCTGCTCCAGTGTATCTGTACAGGGAATGGCCGAGGAGAGTGGAAGTGTGAAAGGCATGCCTCCCTCCAGGCTTCTGGCACTGGTAAGGGCTGTCTCCCACAGGAGTGGGGAGTTGCAGGGGAGCAGGCAGTGAGACAGGGGAAGGTGATCTGAGCCAAATCTCTTTGTAGGGACTTTTCCATATTTGCTGTGGCCATTAAATCCGTATATTACAAATGTATAGTTTCCCTTTCAACTTTCTTTGAAATTATGTGGCTTTTTTTGGGGGGGCGGGCAGGTTGGGGTTGTTTTTAGTCAATGAGACCGCAGTTAAAATCCCGCAAGAGGCATCTATTTAGTTATTGATAACTACCTTTTCTGTGACTTTATTCATTTTGATATGTATGTTCTGCTTTACTTGACCTGTTATGGTCTTCTGATTCCATGATTAAATGCTACGAGTAAGATGTTTACTTGCTGTTCTTTCTTACTAGATGGAATTTGCTGTTTTCTACAAAGCGACCTGTTGGTGCCTTTATTTTATTCTGAAAATGCTCTTGTTTTTGTTAAGCAGATATAAAAATGTATGGTGCGTTTAATTACCTGTGTTCACCTTCCCACCAGGCTCAGTCTCAAATACGTTCACTGAAGTACGGACTGCAATCTACCAGCCAGACACCCAGTTGGAGCCCTATGGTCACTGTGCCACTGACAACGGCATGCTGTACTCTATCGGTATGCAGTGGATAAAGACCCAAGGCAGCAAACAGATGCTGTGCACTTGCCTGGGGAATGGTGTCAGCTGCAAAGAAATCAGTAAGTTTTAGCATCTCTTTAGGGAAGTGGTGCATGTCTACACTCTGTGGTATCCGTTCTATCTTGTACTCTTCCTTAAATGCTCCTGCTCAAATTATGTATTGTAATTGCATTTATATAGCACTTACTAGCCCTGACGAGGCGTCTAAGCGTTTTCTGGAGAGTAGCACACTACTCTGGAATCCAAAAAAGATTAGTGGTGAATTAGTATAGATAAATATTAAATGCATTTGAAGGGTGGACATGCGAGTCGTATTTGGATTGAAAAGGATAGTGGGGAAATGGAAGAGGGAATGGTCTAGAAAGTTCCCGCCCCTCCACCCCTTGTTTTGGAGTTCATAGCAGTAGAAGGTTTGGGAGGAGTAAAGGAGAGATGGAAGGGGGGTGGGTCTCAAAGTGGATTAGGGGGAAAGATGAGGTTTTGAGGGATACATGAGGCGAGAGTTTTAGATGGGCTTATTTAGGTGATCTGAATAGTAAGATGTTTGAGCATATGCATGGAGGGGTATAGGAGGGAAGATTCTAGAAGTGTTTTTTTGGGGGGGGAATCGTAGTATTAGGATGAGTCCGAGTGGAAGTAGAGGGTCTATTGAAAGTTATTTGAGAAATAGGGTAGTGCAGTGTTTCCCAAACTGTGGTCCGCGGACCCCCAGGGGTCCGTGACACATTCCCAGGGGGTCCGCAGGCAACAGTTTTGAAAGCACAGAAAAGTTTCTTGTATAATTAGCAGCTTTCCAGCAGCAATAAAAGTGTCAAGATAAAGCCAGTGATTAATGTACCTGCTGGAGCGAGAGGAGAGTTTTGTTCAGTGGCAGCTTTGACTTAACTAATGTAGCACAGAGGGTAAATGTGCCTACTGAAAAGAACGTGTAACATGCATTTTAAAAAGCAGCATTTTATGTGCATAGGTTTGTGGTTACTGCTTTTGTCACAGATCCTTTTGTGACTGTGCACTTCATAGTGACAATCGCAATGTAGCAGAGGGACCTATAAACTGTCATCTAAGAGCTGCTTGCAAACTGCATGGTACCAGTTAGTAACTTTTGTTTTTCCCAGTTATTCATTATCCTGATGCTGCTAAAAAGATTTATTTGGGTGGAAATACATTTTTAATGTTAAAGTCAGTGCTGGCCACTGTGTTATGTTCTGAATCCTGAGTTTGTGCTTTTCCAGACCAAGCACTCTTTAAACATTTTATATAGACACTGATTTACATGTACGATTCAATGTCTCTATATGTGTGTGATGTAAAGTGCTCTGACATCCTACAATGGTATGAGAGATGCTATAAAACAAATTAAATGAATGTGACAGAGGGGCTATTACTTCAATATAAAATACTAAGGGCCAGACGTATGATCCGTTTTTATATGAACAGGTTTGTGAACCCGCTTTCACATGCAAAAACGTATTGGGCCATGTAGATTGCCTATTTCGCGAGTCGCAATTTGTTTGCGACTCGCTAAATAGGTTTTGCAACTTGCTATTTGGAAGGGGCATTCCCTTCCAAATAGCGAGTCTTAAAACCATGTACAAATGTTTTGCGGTCGCAAAACACTCGCAATTACCACTTACTTCAAGTAGATGGTAATGCATTTGCAAATGGGAAGGGGTCCCCTGGGGACCCCTTCCCCTTTGCAAATGCATGCAAAATTATTTGTTAAGGGCAGGCAGTGGTCCCAGGGACTTCTGCCTGCCCTTAGAAAATGAAACGAAAACGTTTCATTTTCTTTTTTTTAAAAATGCATGGTAAATGGGCTGCATTTTTTTTAAACTGCTTTATTTAAAAGCAGTCCCAGACATGGTGGCCTGCAGAGCCCAGCAGGCTGCATACCTAGGAGGGCTGCCATTCCCAATATGCTCGCAAATTGCTAGAGGCTCATTAATATTAATGAACTTCCCAATTTGCGACCCCATTGGGAATCCGAAACAGTGTTAAACACACTGTTGTACATTTCATTTAGCGACTCGCAATTTGCCACTCGCAATGTGTCGCCAATTGCGAGGCGCTAAATGAAATGGTCGTACATCTGGCCCGAAATCCTTAGGGGCAGATTTGCAAGCCCCTTGCGACTCTTTTACGCCACCGTTGCGTCACTTTCGTGATGCAGCGGTGACGCAAAAGATGCGCCAGGGTGCAGGGTATTTACAACGTGACGCATCTGGGAGATGCGCCACGTTGTAAAGCCCTGCGCCAGAAGGAGGCGTTCCGGCACAGGAACGCCTCCTAAAAGTGGCTGAGTGAAATCTACAAGATTTCACTCAGTCACTTTGGGGCCATGCTGTGTCAAAACATGCGCCTGCTTGAAGCAGGCGTAAGGATTGACGCAGCATTAACAAGATTCGGCCCCCCAGAGCATTGCTGGAGCTGTGTCGCGCTTGCGACGCAACTCCAGCAATGCGCCACCTTTACGGCACAGATGCGTCATGCATCTGTGCTTTTTTGCCCCATGAGGCGCAGCATTGTAAATGCGTCGTATCAATGGTGGCAGAGGCATGGCGCACAATAAGTGGCGCATCCCTGCTGATATGCATGGATGCGCCACTTATTGTAAATCTGCCCCTAAGTACTTTGAGTATTTGTTTTGTGTGCACACGTGTGTATTTTTTTCGAATTACTGTTTTAATATTTGAAATTTAACTCATACAAATTGCTTGGGGGTCCCCGGCTTCCAGTGGTGACTCAATGGGGGTCCTCAGGAGTCAAAAGTTTGGGAACCACTGGGGTAGTGCATTGGAGATGCTAAATTGAGTGTAAAGTAGTCTACAGACAATCAAACGTGTGCACAATACCACACTGTTGCTGAAAATTGAGAAATAATTACTGGGGAACAATAATTGGGACCACTGTTTCAATTTCTGAAAAATTGACCACCCGTGCAACTACATATACATACTGATGTCCCTTTAGGCAATGCTTTCAAACTGTTTCAATGTGGCCAAAACTGCACAACTTCAGCCAAGCAGCCATTCAGAACACCCTCACTTTTCCAGGCACTACTAGTAGGCCACGAAGTGATTCTTGCTCCTACAGTCCAGATGTAGGGCCTCTGCCACAGGTTGCATTTCTCTTTGCATCCTATAATGTTCATAAGGCTGCATCTATCACTTGCCATTTGTGATGAGCCAATCACCACTTTGCTTGTGTAATAAAAAAAAACATTTATGGAGGTGAAGCTTGCAGTTGTACTTGCGAAGTCTGACCGCATGAATCCTTCAACTTAGATTTATTTTCCTCTCAGCTCCAACTCAAACCTATGGTGGTAATTCCAATGGAGAACCATGTGCCCTACCGTTTACATATGGAGGCAAGACTTACTATTCCTGCACCAATGAAGGTCGCCAGGATGGAAAGCTCTGGTGTGGCACAACTTCAAACTTTGAAGAGGACAAGAAGTATTCATACTGCACAGAGCATAATGGTAAGGTAATGCTGAAATCTGGGTGTGAGGTGAAGTTTGTTCCACTGATATCTGGCTTTTGGTATAGAAGTTTAGGTCCTGTAATAAAGAATTTAACAATTGCTGTGTGCCTCGCCCCCCCACTAACTAGTGGTTGGTCAAAACCGTAGAAGGTTGATGAAAGGAAATGCTGCTCGATTGCAGGTTAGAGTAAGTAAGCGTGTATGGGCTTAACTGAGACTTGCACTTTTATTCTATGAAAAATTGCCATTGGGTTAATGACCAAACTTGTTTACCGCTGTAGCGGTCAGGTACTGAATAACCCTGTGCTCCCCTCAGCAACTTTATATTTAAATATATAGCTTAAAGCCTTTCGTATTTGTACTAGTGAAATGTGTCCAAAACATCTTGTTATTCATGGAGAATATATATATTCCTCGCTACATACTCCAAAAGGCTTTGGTGCATCCGCCTTCAGTTTCCTTCTTTGGGTCAAAAACACCGAGTTATTAGCTTAAAACACTTCTCAATTATTTCTCGAGTTGGTACACATGAGAATCTTAGCTGTGTGGGTGTATCCTTCCACTTCCAACTGAATTCTAGAGGCATTATCTTGTATCAAACGAATATTTGTCATACATTTAATTTTTTCTTAGTCGCGCACTATTTTCAAAGCATTTTCTCAAATTGTTCACTGCAGCAGACATTTCTTATTAGCGCTAAAGTGAGTACGTCTAATCTACTGTTTTTTGTGAATGTTTCTAGTCTGCATCGCCAACCCCATACTCTTCATTCTTTTATGTGGTATTCTTTACAGTTCTGGTCCAGACCCGTGGCGGCAATTCTAACGGGGCCCTCTGCCACTTCCCATTCCTTTATAACAACCGCAACTACACTGACTGCACATCGGAAGGGAGAAGGGACAGTATGAAGTGGTGCGGTACCACTCTGAACTATGATGCGGATCAGAAGTTTGGCTTCTGCCCTATGGCAGGTGAGTCCTAAAAGGGGGCATGCTTTGAGTTGGACCTTAAAGGGCTGTGGGCCCTTGGAGTATAATGTTTCTGTACTCTGTTGCAAAGACTGGTAGCTAAAATAATAATTTCCCCCTTTATAGCCCATGAAGAGATTTGCACCACCAACGAAGGGGTGATGTATCGTGTTGGCGATCAGTGGGACAAGCAACATGACCAGGGGCACATGATGAGATGCACCTGTGTGGGGAACGGCCGAGGGGAATGGAACTGCATCGCTTACTCGCAGCTCCGTGGTAATCCACTGTGGCCCTTCTCTGGCTCTTATCCGCTTTATTTTAACTAACATTTCCTAAACTCAATGTGGTCTCTTTGTGGTAGGTTGACTCTACTTTGGCGTCTGCTTGCTTTTACTTTGCCTACCCTGGGAATATAGCTCCAGGTTGTATGAGTTTCAATGTAGGGACGGGGCTACCCTTTCCACGCTGGGTAGAGACTGCATATCCTCAACCTCTCATGCAGTGTGACCCTGATACTTATGGTTGGGTGTCGCCTACAAAAAATAAAGAAGCCTTTGCCTTTTCGGGGTGGGGACAGCGTATGAAACTGTTCACTTTTGCTAAGCATGTCAGCTTGCACCCATCACACGAGGACACAGAGTTGCAGGAGTTCTGTCCTTGGAGTGCACCCCTTCACTTCCGTTCTGCACCCGCCCCCATCCAGCAAGAACTAAACAGTGGAGTGATGTTCCAGAGAGGTATGGTGTGCAATGTTTGTTCACGTCCTTAGCTGACTGTCTTATCTGTGTCCACAGATCAGTGTATCGTAGACGGGACCACCTATGACGTCAACCACACCTTCACAAAGCGTCACGAGGAGGGCCACATGATGAACTGCACGTGCTACGGACAGGGTCGGGGCAGATGGAAGTGCGATGCAATTGGTAAGTGTAAACTCATTTCTATACTTTTTTTTCTTTGTTGATCGGTATAATTCAACAGGCTAATAAAGTGAAAGCACTAATTTTATCCGTGCCTGAATGTCTTTGTGTAACGAAACCGGTGTTCATGTAAAGCGCTCCAATACATTCGGTCGAGGTCGCGCTATATAAATCTGCACCAAAAAAAACCTAGTTAAGGTTCTGAGAATAACACTCGTGCCCGAGCACACAAGTGGCCTGTTTTGAAGCCAGTGTTTACAGTAATTCCATGCTCTAATGAACCCTGAAGCTGACCAGCCTCTGCCCTTTAACCTTCCTGTACCCATTTGCGCCTCTGACTTGCTTCTGCTCATTGATGTGCCTTCCACACCTCCATGTTTGCTGACCTTTATCAGATGCCTCGACCACCCCCTTCCCCTGGTTTCTCGGTGTTCCATTGATCTGAAACTAGGTGAGCGCTATTCAAATTGTACATATTAGACTTTTAAAAATGCAGTGGTCAGCGACTTTAAAAATGCGGTGTTTGGTGCCGCTCAACCATCCGTGAATAGAAAAAAAAAACTAAAACCACCCTACAAAGGCACGAGTGCAAAAATGAATCGCAGGTAGCGGTTTTCTAATGTAACTTTAGAAAAATCGTGTTGCAAAAACACCAATCGCTGAACATGAACTTTAACAAGCATGATGATCTCTGTTTACTATGTGTCTCTTTGAATGTATAACTACAGAAGGCGGATTAGATGGGATCTGTTTGTCCTGCTCTATTTGCGCAGTTTTTTCGATACACGAAAACCTGGCAGCGTTGTTTGCTGCCGGACCCCCGCCCCCTCCCAACCAGGCTGACCAACTGATGGTAATCATTCAAGAGACCGTAATCTGCTTTGTTCATCTCCCGAAGTTGGTTACATTCGGAGATCCATGTTATAAAAACATGTAGTCCTGTTCCCTTGGCCTTTTTGACATCTAATGCTGTGTTTTTGTTTTTTAGGGGGGGGGGGGCGCATTTCGGGGGGGGGGGGGGGTGTAAATCGCATGAATTTGTTTCCTCCAGGTAGGATGACTACCACTTTACAAATGTTCTGACCTGAAGGCTTGCATCCTAGAGTGTATGGAACGCTTTTATAACTTTAACATAATTTCCTTGTGCATTACATAAGAGGGAAACTAGGGCAAGGCTAAATTCGAGATCTTTCCATCTTGGTGAAACAATAATGCCATGTACCAAAGCCACATTGGTTGGTTTGGGGCCTGCTCTGAGCAGAGGTAGTCTCCATAGATCCATAGATCTGTGCTAGAGTACACTCCTCAACTAATTATCAGCCACACCTGTTCCTAATTCGCATCTACTCCTTGAATGTGAATAACGATAACGTTTGTTAATTCATGCACCTTCTTTTAGACCAGTGCCAAGATTCTGAAACTCGCCAGTTCTACCAAATTGGCGACTCTTGGGAGAAGAATGTCCAAGGAGTGCGCTACCAGTGCTACTGCTATGGCCGGGGAATTGGGGAGTGGCATTGCCAGCCTCTGCAGACCTACCCAGGTGAGACATGAGGGGTGGTTGGTGGGGTGGGAGCGGAGGTAGGGAGGGCACCCTTTTGTGGGAGCCATGCTTCAAATCCTTTGTGTTCATAATATTTGCTGAAGCGGCCCATCTGGTTAATGCTCCTGCTGAATACATATTTAATTTTAAGGTCTTTCGTTCGAATCGTGTTGAGATAAAATATACCTTTCGTGTATCAGATTTTAACAATTTAATATATCAAGAAGTGGGCCAGGGAGAGAATTATGACTTTTTAAATTTTATTTCAAAGGTCTCTTCTTCGGGCAGCATGTCTCTTGTTAACAGTACTATTGTATACAGTACTCGTACTGAATTTTGGATCAGCCTGTTTCTCGGGATTGCCTTTCTTCCCTCATTTGCTTGCTTCCTACTCTTTTTGAGATTGCCAATCCTTAGGAGCCTAGCTGTTTTACTGTGTATGCTTCAAATTGTTGCATCCTTCAATTGTATACATTCAGAACTGCTTTTCATGTCTCCTATGAACCGCTTTTAGCAGCCAATTAATAACGGAGAGCTAAGCTAGAGCCAACCCTGGAAAAATTTCCATGTAAGCAATTAGAAAAAAATCTCTTCAAAATGAGGGGGGGGGGGAAACACATTTCTTTCACATGCTGCAGGTTTGACTTGAAGTCATGGTAAATGTTCGGGCCGTAATGAAAAAAGGGAATTGGTGAAACAAAATGGGCCTAAAATCAGTTTTGGTTAAGTGGGGAAGCTGGGATTAACCTCCGGTTTTCTGGTTTCACTTTTTACTATAAGGCTCTCAATGGGTATATTCTCTCCTTTTTACCTCCAATGTTCATGCTTTGCTTTTATCTTTATGCACAAGGTTGGCAGGAAGGAACCACAAACTCAGCTGGTGGTTCCAAGAGCACTTCGAGCCAGAGCCAGGCATTTGACGCAAGCCTGGCCCTACCTTGAAGTGGCTCCCACAACTCTTTTTGATATTGATTTGGTTCATCCTGCTGCTTAGTATTGGCCATAATTTGTTACCAACTTATTCTCTTTTGAATGGATGACTTTTAGCCTTCAATGGCTTCACATGACGGTGTGGAGGTGTTTTTATTTTTTGGGTGTAGTCTAGACTCCAGTGCAAACTTGACTCGTGTGCCCTTGCATGCTTTCCCAAACTAAAACCGCGTAACTTTATAATTGGTGCCCATTCGTGTAAGATGGCTGCCGTTTTCTTTGTTCCACAAAAGAAGCAATTGCCCCGTTTGCTGTAGCTGTGCATGCAGTGCTTCTGAAGCTGTTGTCTTCTGAAAGGCCATTGTACGAGTTTGCTCAGATAGTGAGCTGTTTGTGAGGTGGACTGTGCAATGCAGAGCTCTCCCTCAATACATTTAATCTACGTTTTGGCAATAACGAAAGAAATGCTTCTCTTAAACTACAAATACTGTATGCAAATTATACACACAGTTGTGGAGCAGTGCTATTTAAAGTACCACAAATATACAGCCACAGACCTGCATACCCACACCACGTGTTCATCACTGTTGCACACAGACTTGTCACCCAGTTAATACCTCTAACACCCGCTGTCCCACCTATAAGCACCCTTTCACAACTTGCACATGTACAAACCACACACTGCCACTGTTTCGTCCTTTCTCCTCCACATACATGCACTTCCATCCCCTTTCTTGACCCTGTACATTGAACTTGCTATCCTTCGCTCCCAAACCTACAACGAGCTCCACTGTATGCTGGAAGATATGAAGCCGTAACTAACGCATAAAAAGCATTGACAAAGCCAACTCTAGGTGGTGTGTTTAATTTTTTTTTTTCCCCTCACTATTTTTTAGATATTTTATTTTTTGTAATTATGGATGGTCTCATTGTTTGTATAGTGTTTTAGATGGCACACTTTGTTTCTCTACAACAGAAACCAATTCCAGTGATGTCAGTCTGCCTCTCTAGCACTGTCGGTGGGCCAGCGTCAAAGGACCGCGAGCTGCGGCAATCCACTGTTGGGGCATTGTGGAGCTCTACCTAGCCCAATGAAGGACGGATTCTTCAATCGCGCGCGGCTCCTCCTGATGGTGCCAGAGCACTTCCGGGTGTCTAGGACGTTTGCTGTGCATAACTGAAGAGAGTGGGCTCACCGAAGTCTATGCACGGAACGTTTACCATTTGTGGAGGTGGTTCGGTGATGCTGGTTTGCTCGTAGCAGCACTCAGGCCTGAAGGAGTATGCCTGAACGCAACTACAATTTCACACGACTCAAGACAGCCTCCCACTTTCACTTTATTCTAAACGTCTTGGAACTTTGATTTTTTTCTTTCTTCATATTCCTGTCCCTTGGCAAGAAATTGCAAGGGAGGAGAGTGCATTGCGACACTCGACACTTGGCTGTAAGTGCTGTGTCCATTAAAATCCACATAGCGCCTCGCGCGCTTCTAGGCCTTAACTTTCTATGCACATGATGAATTGAGCTTAGATAATGGACCAGAATTACAGAGTTATTTGATTCGAGGAAAAGAAACCGGTATTGGAAAGCTGCTTGTTCGTGCACCGTGCTGAATATCCGTGCAAGATTTGATTTGCCCAGGCGTGTAACGTCCCAGTGGGAGTAATGGGTTTGTAACTGCTACACAAACTATTTCCAGAGGCGCCCCCCATCCGCCATCTAAAGTAATCCAATACTTGAGTGCGATGTCTTCGAAAGGGCTCTTTCATTGCCTTCCATTAGTACCTTCAGAGGGGGGTCCTTTTGATCCCCGTCAAGCTCCTCCTCCTGTCACATAAACACACTGACCTCGGCAGGTGGTAAATGACGGGCCCAAATTCTCCTTCCTGTCAGGGAACCTTTATTTCCCGTCCCCGTTGTTTTAGTGGTGCCTCAAATTCGAAGGCAGTGCTGTTTATTGGATCGTCTCATCACCCCCAGCCCCCCGACCAGGCTTCCTGTGTTAAACAGCGCCTGAAGTGCTAATCTGTCTCCCTGCAGTGTGGCTGTTGACCCACGGGGGTTAATCCGGCTGCCACAGGAGAACTTTAATCAACCCTGGACAGCTGAAGGGATGCAGTTTACTCCCCCCCCCCGCCCCCCCCCCCCGTCTTGATTGACAGTTGCGCTGTCTGCAAAACACGTTAACTATCTTTATATATAATGTAGGGGGTTGACTATACACAGGATATTATCAATTCCACTTCCTGCGCTTTATCGGCTATTAGTTTTATTTGTATTCCACCATCCAGGAAATGCTTATCTTGGGCAAGGGACTGTTATTACGTTTTACAGTATAACCAATTGCTACTTTTGTTTGCCAAATTACTTTGTCTCCGACATGCATTCTATGCTCAGCACTTTTCCCGAGAACGAAATTCCGTGGCTTTCCCTTTTGGATTTTATTACTTATGTGATTTACTCCAGTAAATACCTGGATAAGCACCATACGTTCTCCTCAGACGTGAATACTTGTCAGTTTTTGGGGGCCATTTCGTAGGTGGCCATTTCGTACAAGTCCCACAAATGGTTGGGGTTTTGTAGATGAAGACCTCTGGTGTTGGTTGTGTTGTAAAGGGCAGGGTGAGTTTAGTCCCAAGGGTCGTGTCATGTCATGTCCGATATTCTTGTAGAGCGCACTTATCACCGGAAGGTCTCATGGCGCTTGCAGCAAAAAACAGCAAGAGACCGCAAACCTAAAACCTGACCGAATGATTACTTAAGAAAAAGCCAGGTTTTAATCTTTTTACGAAAGCATTTGTGGTCCACTATGGATAAGGGGTGTGATGGCAATTTATTCCATAGCATGGGGGCAAGGTAGGAAAAAGAACGGCCACCAGTACGGGACAGACTAACGCAAGGCTGAACAAGATATGATTTAGTACTGGACCTTAGCGATCTTCTTGGTATGTACCGTTATGGAAATTGTTTTGCTAGGTAATTAGGGCCAGTGTCGTACATTATCTTGTGTGTGAGGCTTAAGATTTTAAAATGACTTCTTTGTCGCACTGTAAGCCAGTGATGAGTTTTGAGATTTGGAACTGAAGGGGATCTAGGAGGAAGATTAAGAACCAGTCTGGCCGCAGTATTCTGAAGCTTGGAAAGCAGATCTTCATTTATTTATTTATTCAAAGTTTTATATAGCACGAACAGGATCCTTACAGATATCAGAGCGCTTCACAAAGACAGGGAAGGGGCAGTAGGAGTCAACAGAGATAATGGGAACAGTATAATAGTCAATAACATGGTAATAACATGGATAATAAAAACATACATAAAACCAATCCATATACAATCAGGTAAGGAAGTAAGATAGGACAGCACAAGTCATTGATCCCACTACAGAGGTGTACAGGTGGATCAGTAAACCAACGTGTATCATATCTTGGTCGGTAGTAAGAGAGTAGCGTAGTAGTGCCCCCAACAAGTAGAGTATAGTGCCATTAAGTGCTGTGAACAGGGCATTGCCGTAATCAAGACGGCTGATGGCTAGACCCTGCACTAAAGGTTTCCTTGTTTCAATAGGTAGCCATTTAAAGATTTTGCGGACGTTGTGCACAATCCCATAGCAGACACCTAAAACCTGGTTAACATGAGTTTTCATCGACCGAGAACTGTTGATGGCAATTCCAAGGTTGCATACTGCAGACTTAGGAGAGGGACATGAGCCTAATTCCGAAGGCCACCAATCTTGCCTCCTGAATTCCTCTGCTTTACCAACTAAAATAATCTCAGTTTTGCTGCCATTAAGTTGGAACGTATTTCTGCTCATCCAGTTGTTAATATGGATCATAAAACTCTTGAAACAAGAGTGTGCCGACTTAATCGGAACCACAAGAGACGAGCAGTTGGGTATCATGGGCATAAGACATTTTCAAAACCGTACCATCTGATGATACTGGCTAGAGGTGTTGGATACAAATTAAACCGCATGGGGCTGAGAATTGAGCCCTGTGGGACCCCAAGAGTCACTGGACGACTGCATGAGACTAATGAGTCTACAAGAACGGTGGTAAAGCGGTCCGCCAGAACTCTCAAACCAGTCCAAGGCCTTCCCTCTTAACACCCTCCTCCCACAGTCGATGTTTCATAATACTGTGGGAGATGGTATCGAAAGCTGTAGACAAGCGAAGGAAAACCAGAATTGCTGGTTTCCCCCTGTCTAATGTGAGCCTGATGTCAATCTCAATGACTGCAGTCTCCGTACCATGGGCGGCCCGGAAGCCAGATTGTGAGGAGTCCAGGAGACCGTGGTTCTCTCGGTAGGCAGTGAGCCGTTTGACGGTGAAGGGTGGGTAAAGCAAGTACAAATACAGAATGGAAGTATGTGAATTCTTGATTGGCTAGAGTTCGTAGAGCTTCAGTTACGGTTGTGTGGGGACTCTTACTGGAATAAACTAGGTCCTGCCTTGCTCCATTCTCTGGTATCAAACCACCTCATTGTTGCAAAACATTCTTTCAGTCATCTCAACACTATCCAAAGTTTTCTTCCTGGCAGACCAGTCTTTAACATGCCAGACATCTTAATCACCCAGTCATTTGCTGCTAGTTCTGAAGGGCCTTGGCCATTTGTGCTAGCATGGCCTTTGAGTGATCTTAATTACCCACTGGTTGGTGTATTCGGCTCTAAAACAAAAGCAGAAATTAATTTGTACTGCGGTTTAACAGGCTTTCACAAAAAAAGCGTGACTTCCAAGTTGAATGAATGATTAAAAAAAAAATGTAATTGGAGAAGAATTTAAAGCAATACTGAAGTGTGAGCAGAGAAGGGTAAAGAGGCAACGTCTATTATAATAATCATGTATTTGAGGACATCAGAATTTACCTTGTAGTGTGTGACCAGGCCGGGTTGTGAGCTTGGGGTTGCACGTTGAGTTGAAGGCACAACATACCTAGTTAAATTGCAAATTAACAGTTGAGTGTCCATGGAAAGGGTGGATCACTTGTAAGTTCTTCAGCAATCTGGCATTGGGAACCGATTTGAAGAGATACTGGCATCTGTTTGTTAATGAACAAATCCACATCTGACATCAGTTCAGTTGGCTGGCTCATAACTGCTTGATTTGTTTCGTGGAACACACTAGGTGCTCTTATGTGAACATTGCAGCATGCAGGTTCACTAAACTCTCGTTCTACAAACTAAAGTCCATTGACGCTTGAAGGTCACACAATCTCTCTTGTGCCAAGTCCCAAAGGTCTCCAACACTGCATGAAGTGTTTGCTCCTTTTGCCGAGATCAGTTACTTTGTGAATAAAGACATGAGTCATTTATTTGATGCATAGTTAATTGAAATCATTGCATACAAGTGCACAATTGTTAAAAGAAATGCACTGTTACCTGGTGTGCAAGTTAATGTGACCTTGGCCTTTTAAATGTCGTTAAATGTAGCCTTCAATTTTTTTTTTACCAGGTATACACAATAACTTAACAAAACATGCATTATAGCTACTGTTGATCACATTAAGGGATGCTATCACAGCTTGTCTGCAAAAACGTATGCCCATTGAATTAAATGATTGACTTAGTAGGGCTCTTCTCTCACTGACTAGAGCCGTACAAAAGCAAGCAATGTGGACTATTTTCTGTTTGGTCCAGTTCTCTACAGGTGTTGCTCAACCTTGGTTTGGACCATGTTGGAATGAAGTTCTAATGGCGAGCTCACCTCAAATGATCTAGGATAAACTAGTTTATCGTCTGTACCATGAGAGGTTGACAGTGTAGAATAATTGTTGCTCATTCATGTGTGTGATAACTTTGCCAACTCTTTATTTATCTTTGTATTTATTTTTTGTCTTGGATGAACAAGAGAGCCCGCAATTTTTTAAAATGTATTGAAGGAAACCGGAGTGGACTTCAGCTTCTTTTTTGTAAGCTATTGAGTTTCTTTGGGGAATGTGCGAAAGTGTTTTATCGTTCAAATTTGTGATTCCTAGCCAGATTAAATGATCAGGGTGTTTTGCTTGAAATTATAAACACCTTCTTGTAAATTACTCCTGAGTTTCTATCGTTTGATTTATATCCGTGTCTAAACTAAAATGGACATGACCTCATAGTACAAACTTGCGTTTTTAGGACAACTTTGAACAATAATTTGATTGGAGCTGGACTGAATCTAACTTGAATAAATGTTGGGGGACCAACAAAATAGCATTTAAAAAAAAAAAAAAAGTTTTTCCTGTGACATTCCTTAAACTTTGTGAGAGTACACTGAAGATCGACATGTGGTCTTCTGGTAAGTCGGATATGTTCGAGCAGCTGTCTCTTGGTGAGACACTTCTGTATGAATCCGGTTCTCTTGAGTATTTCACCAGGGGATTTTTTTTTGTGTGTGTGAAGTACACTGGTTAAGTTATGCAAAACGTTCACTGCTGTAGTTAAGATTTCGTCCAGGACTACTTTCAATGCTTCAGTTTATGACGTTTTTGAACAATGTCGTATTCTACTATTTGCGTATATTTTTTTTATTTATTTCTAACAATGTAGTGTGACTTCTTGGTGCGTTTCCTGCAATAACTTTGGGGCAGTGCTGCATTTACATTTTTTATTTAAATATGCTTATGTCAAAACACTAAGTTGTCGTGATAACTTTGTAGTATCATTGGTGAGAAAGGGGTGTTTCCATGAAATGTGATACAACCTGTGTGTGAGGCTTACAATTGCTCCATTGCTGCTCCTTAAAAGAAGAATCTTCTGAATCTAGTATACATAAAATGTACTTCACTTTGCTCGTGCATTTTTTTTCGGATCTGGCTGTATATTAAGTTATCGGTAAACAAGGGAATTCTAAGTGTTTTAATCGATTGTTGTGCAGTACTTGTTAAACTCCATGATAAGTGGCTGAGTCTTTTAAGTGGGTTCATGCTGAAGATCACAGATGAGCACTGCATCTGAATGCCCAGCTTCCTCATCTTCTCTTTAGCACTGGCGGCTAGCCACGTTTTCTGTGGCAGTAGCCATGTGAAGATTCAATATTTGAAGAGCTTGTTCGAGTAATTTTGCAACTTTCTTCCATTGGTTTTCCCTTTTAATTAAGTTCTCCCCTGATCTATTACTTTTCTTTAGGTGGAGCAGGGCCTGTCCAGGTGATTATCACAGAGAATGCTAATCACCCGAACTCGCATCCTATCCAGTGGATCCCACCTCAGCCGTCCCACATTAAGGAGTATGTCCTTCGCTGGAAACCAGTAAGTATGCCTTTTGGGCCTGGGTACTCTTAAACAAACATACTGTCTGGTCCTTCTGGAAAGGTGCATGTTCATTGAGCATGATCAGCCGTTGTTTGCCCAGAGCCCTTCTGCGATTGAGTTTTGCGCATCTCTACTGAAACTAAGGAACCGGCTTTGACATTTGCTATGCAATGTGCTGTGGCTGGCACTTTGATGGGCCACGCATGTTCTCCTATACTACATGGGTTTAGAAGCCCTTGAGAGCCATTCCGGACATTTTTATTAAACTTTGTGTTGTCATTATTAAAAATGACAACATGCTTTCTCATTCACCAGTTCTTGAACGGTTCATGCGAATTTGCATGGCAGTTTTTGTCCCCTAATACTGTGCAGTGGGTAAAGATCATAACTTGCAGAGGCCAAGTTTCAAATGTGCCATGATCATGATGCCCCGTGCCAACTTTTAAGAACGCTAATAGTTTTATTTCTCATGGCAGATTTGATTTGTGCCATGCTGTGTTTGTGCTTTTTTGTGTACCTGGTGTGCGGAAACGTATATACTAAAGCTAAGACAATGGGTTAAATTCAGGCAGAGCAAGATTTCATTAAATGAGGCTTGAGCCCAGTTTTCGCCACTAAAATTATTTTAACGAGCAAAGCTGTGAATAAGCTGTGATAAGTCAAGGTTGATCAAGCACATTGTAATTGCGTTGGAATTTGACATTTGTAATGTAGTAATAAATATTTGAATTCACTTATTCTGGCGCTTGCTCCAAATGTGATTTTAATTGACTTTCTTTCACTGACATGGCATATGTAACTATATTTGTGCCGTGGCAGTGAAAATAATTGTGGCCTAATAACACGTGCGATTTGGAACTACTGCATGAATACACTTATTACTACAGTGTATAGGTCAAAGATGAGTTTATCGCGACAGTACAGCAAAGTTCGCACCAGGAAACTTTTTACTGCCTTATAAATTACATACATGCAATATTTACTTTACACCTGGAAACACCTCTCCTAATAAGAGGTCTCTTTGTGTCTGGTTTTCTGTGTGTGGTTTTTTTTTTTGGGGGAGGGGGGAGGGAGGAGGAGGGTTTTGGGTAATTCCTTGCCGCACAAATTTAAAGCTTTGCATCTTGGTTTTTTGAGTATTAGCTTTTGTTAACACAAATAAAAGAAAATGCCATGACAAACAATATATGCAGAAGTGCGGAGTATAATATGCTCCTTATTACTATTGAGGAGGGCATCATTCCTTAGTCAAGGCTTCACCTCTCACGAGCCATTACCCCTTATTTCCTTCAGCAGCAGTACTAAATAGCAGATCACATGGTCGGTATTCATACCTGCTAGATACACCCCCCCCCCCCACCTGACGTTTTCCTGTCTAGAAGCCTACAACTATGTTGCTGCAACCAATCACCCTCTCCCATGGAGGAATGATCTGCCGATGTTTGAGTAATCGCTACTGAAAAGCGATTGCATCATTCTAAAATGAGCCTAGGTATTCCTTCACCACAAATAAATAATAAAACAAAAATGGTGCATGTGTGGGTTGTAAAATATATATGGGGCATTTTATAAGGTGCAATCTTGATGCCCTAGGGCAGCATGGAGCAACGTTCATAACAGGCTATGTAGCCAACCAGCATCTGATGGAGAGACTTTCAGGTACTTTTCCATTGGTAACTAAGTGCAATAAACTTACAAATAAAATTGGAAATGGTATGGCAGGCAAGGTTCTGCCATGTGGAATGTGCTGTAAAGCATCCACAAGTTTTATGTGGATAAGCCGCATGGTCTGGGAGGATGTTGACAAAGCCCTGAAATGCAGAAAATGGTTCTGTTCTTCCTACATTTGTCCAACCGCTTCCCAAAACGACTTTGACCAGAAACTGGAGTGTACATGGCTGGTGCCCCAGTTCATTTTCCAGACTGAAGGAAACACGGTTATAGTAGCACCTGCTGCCAATGCTAATTCTATTTTAACGGACCTCCTAAGGTCTGCTGATCCAATTATCACAATCCTGGACACTGACCTATAGTGAATGGAAGTCTTGAAGGATGGATTTTGTAAGATTAACTCACACGCTGCAGCTCAGGACTAGATGGAGGCTACCAAGGCTGTTTCTTGTAGAAATGTGCATCCTGCTTTGTTATAAATAAATTGCTCTGAATTGGGACGTCACCAAGATATAATCCTTTTTTGTGCCATCCTAACCTCGGTCATTAGACTTGGGTACATATGTCTGATATAATAGTGCAGCACCCTAGTAAATGCGGTTACTTTTTCAAACAAACTCAATTGCTAGGTTTGTGTATTATACAAGTAATGTTATGGTGTGTATTCTTTTTAACCCTGGAGAACCTGAGGTCTTGCCTCAATAGTTACTTGCAAATGACGAATTACATGTGATAATCAGTGTGCACTAGTATCACAACTGAGCATCCGTTCTGTCATTTTTATGGGCATTAGTCCTAACTTCTAGTTCGGTTTTGTTCCTGATGAACGTTTTTGGGTTGCTTCTTGGGACTGAGATCTGGTAAGTTCAGATGTAGGCAGCTGGCTCTTCATGTGATATATCAAAAATCTGATATACCGTGTAAGGAGTCCATGGGTTCCCTATCCAATCCCAATGTGCTCTATTAGGGGGTAGAGCGGAGTGCAAGACATTTGTAAGTACACACAGTGATTAGTAAATGACATGCACAACTCGGGGGAGATCGACACCAATTTATAAAAATAGCAAGAAACTTCATACATGGCTACGCATCGGAGAAAAATCGTTCAGGTAAGTACGTATTTAAATGTAAATTCTGGTCACTAGTGGGCACAGTGCAATTTGAGTTCTGCAATGTTACCCTATGGAATGAAAAACAAGTTCTGAAACTGGTATAGTACAGCGACTTACTAGACCAATTTACAGGAGTTTATGGTGAATGGCGGGCAAGGTCCAAGGCAGCACCAACTGCATGGGGCGGCCAGTTGCAGAGTACAAAAACAGCATTGGGCGCCCAGTCACTGCGAAAATAAGCTGCAGTCTCTAGCTAAAAGGTCAGTAGGGTTGAACCAACAGGTGAGTTAGTCTTGTAATGCTCTGGGACACCTTGGATCCTCTTACACGGCCATGGGGCAATGGATGGATGCAGAGGTGACTTTAGCCGTCTGGTTTTCTTACCAGTAGCAGTTGGGTCTGCATGCAGAGACTGCAGACTACGTCTGAGTCTAGGAGGGGCTAAAACCATGACGGACTGTAGCTCTGGAGGGCTGGGCGGAACCTTGTTGACACTGGTGGCCCACTTAAACTCGGGCCGGTGGTCTACGGGTGCAATGGTTAATTCGGGTACCTGGTGGCAGCTTTTGGCAGTTCTGGAGGTCCCAGTTGTTTTGGAGTTTCTGCTGGATGCAGAAAACAGGTCCACTTTTCTTCGGGAGATCTTGGTTTTTATTGAAGGCAAGCAGTCCTCTGTTTTGGAGGCACACCACTGCAGAACGAGCCCTCTTTATTGATAGAACAGCAGACAAGACAGCAGGGCTGGGGCCAAGTCTGCTGCTCTCTTCAGTATTTGCGGCTCTTTGTGTCCTACTTCTATGCAGGTAGTCAGGATCTGCTTCTCTGGTGCCAGGGGCTACCCTATACTGAACTTGGGGGTGTTCGGGACGTATTGGGTAGTAGCCAATGGGCTGACCCTTGGGACACTTTGCCCCCTATATGACCACTTCGTATGGGAAGTGGGCATAACCCTCTCTCAGAATGCTTACGTATGCCATCTCCAAGATGGCTACTTCAGGAAAATCCTGACCCTCCCTGTAGCACACTTTAGGGGTGGTACTAGCCTTGAGGTGGCATGCCTATCTGACTTGCTAATTTTCCTGCCTGTCCAGGTGCCAAGGGGGCTCTGGATGGGTGTGGTGGGTGGGGGTGTCAGGGGAGCCCGATTCGCATTCCAAAGGTGGCGGCTTCTTTGAAGCTTGACTGCCCTAGGAGGCTAATCCCAGTAAGTCATCCTGTGGGCGGGGGTGTTACACACTCTTCAATGACAGGTTTTTGTTCTGATTCTCCTGAGAGTAAAGGCTCTCACTCTAGGAGGTCAGAACAGTGTCAGGGGGCAGGCTGGCAGAAACCAGTCTGTAAGTATACCAGAGGCGGGTAGATTTTCAGAGGACTCCTCTAAGGTGCCCTCTGGATGCATGTGGTCTTACATTCAACACTGGCCTCAGTGTGAGTTTACCAGTATGAAATGTTTGATACCAACATCCTTCATTTTCAGTGAAGCCATCATGTAGCTATGGAACTTGTCTTAAGATGGCTTCCCTGGACACTTGTACTGATCGTAATGGAACTGACCAGCACTGGGACATAGCTGCTCATGTAGATATGCCCTCAAACATAATATTCAGCAACCTGCAGGTCTGCTGTAGGTGGTGACTTAGATTCTCAAAAACCACAATATACACCTACAGTCTTTCACATGTGTATACAGTGTTGAAAAATAGCCCTTATTTCTCTCTCATCTATCAAATGTGTTATAACACAGGGGAAGGCATCCCGTAAGGATAAGACCCCTCACTCACCCGAGGGTGACATGCTTCATCATATGGGTCCTCCTTACCAGTGGGGAAAACCTAGTCACCACTGGGAGCTACTACTTCAAGACTTAAGGAAGGAGCTGAGAGATGTTTTGAGTTTTCTATGGAGTAGGATGGTAATCCCATATGTGTGCTATTGGGTTATAGTGCGGTGTATTGCAGCGCTGTGTGAAGGAAGGGTGTGATTTAAAACTGCCTAGATAGATCACCAATTAACTTTATTATGGTGTTCTACCTGACAGGATTAAAATGTAACAGCACAGTGGTATGGATATAAACCACTGTTAGTGATAGGTCAACATGTTTCAGCCTGTTGATCAATTTCTGTATCAGCGGCTTTCTTCAGGACCAGATATTTATAAAATGCTGCTGCAGTTAGTGTAAGAAATAATAAAAGTACATTTTAAATTTTAATACACCACCAGTATTCCTGCTCAGTTCTATTGCTTGTGTCAGGCCATACTCTGGATATCTGTGGAAGAAAACATCCGATGCAGAGGTGGTTTTCAGAAGTGAAGGAGAGAAAAGGAATAAAAGAAAGGGCAATTCAAACCAATTTTATCACGTTAAACTGTGCATTGTGCTCTGTCACTATGTCACAATTAAATATTGCCTTATATCTTTTTATAAGCATTATGGACTTGCCCACAATTGTTGGATAACCCAGCCTCACCTCTACCTGTCAGGTTGCTCAGGAGGGAGGCCCCGCTCTGCGGGAAGAAAAAAGGCACTGTAGTGATTCCTAACCACACTGTCTTTATATCTAAGAATCTAAATTCTCTATTGTGTAGATGGTCATTGACACGATAAGGCTATGAAAAAAGCGACACCCACACAACACCTCTGGGTGGGCACAAGGACATTGGAAAAAGCAGCAACCGGACTGTCCACGACAAGCAGTACCTCGAACACACACCAGCAGGGGGCAGAATAAGAGAATTCATCGAGGAGTAGAGTAATGTCTACAGACCAATGGATACTAAACATCGTGCAATATGGATAATGTATAGAGCTTAAAAAACAACCTCCAAACAGAAAACCAAGAAGCAAGGCACACTCTGTGAAGGAACTCTCGCTCTTGCGACTAGAGGCGCAAGAACTAACCAGCAAGGCGGCGATTGAGCGTGCCGTGTGGAAAAGTCAGCCCATAACGCACCTGATGCCCAGGCTGCTGGCGCAGGACGCCTCTTAGTTCCCATCTTGAACAATTACCAAATAAAGAGACGGGCGCTGGAAGCAGGAAAACAAGAATAGAGTTTTATTTCTCATGAGGAGAGCCTGTCATTTCGGACACTCGCATAGTGTCTTCAGGAGGTGCTCTGCCAAGTTTCTCTGAGGCTTCGTCTTTTATACACATGTTTATGATGCACAAGCATTCCTTATTGCAATAAAGACGCTTTGAAAATAGGAGAAAGTATGCTTGGAATCCAAGCCTCAGGCCTATTCCCATACCAGTCGCTCAGATGTCATCCTCCCCTCCTGAATGTAACAAGGGATTGTGATCTCTCAGCCAGACATTCCTACCGGACACGAGGGCAGGAGGGGATGATCAGATCAAAGGTTGGGCAGGCGATAAGATCGTGCACTTTGGCTGGTGTATCACGGTTTTGTTGTGCTGGGAGGGAAAAGGGGGATGTACACCCACGAGGCTTGGTCTTAGGACTTGGGACCGGGTCGAAAGGTCAAGTGTAGCCGGGGGGGGGGGGGGGTTGTTCCTGGGGGGGGGGGGGGGGGGTCAAGCAGGAGTGCTACTTCTAGAGCAGGGTCACGCAGAGGGAGAGGGTCTTGTGGCTGATGCATGAGCAGTGCGCGCGGGGAGGGATGCCGGGGGTTTAACAAACGGGCAGAGAGGCCATGGTGCCTAAAATGGCTGTCTTGTACGTGTGCGCATGGGTCTATGCTGGCGGGATAACAGTCAGCATTTAGCGATATCCGTTCTGCTTACAACAAGGGGTACTATGAACACAAATGAACGCCGCTTATGTACATGTACATTGTCATTTTCAACAGTCGCCGCTTTTTTACATAAGCTAGTTCAGTTCTATATAGTCGATACGATAGGCAGAATGAGGTACATGTGAATTTACATTTGTTGGGTTCTTCATACAAGTCTAGAGATCGATATAATACTTAGTAGGTGTAAATCAAGAAAAAGGTTCAGACATATTATAGAATCAGGTTCTGACTTTCTCTCCGGTGACATCAACATACAGTAGAAAGTGCTCTGATACCTTCGGGTCTTGTCAGTGCTATAAGGGACTTTTGGAAAACTAAATACATGAGTGATCGATGAAACATTTTAGAAAGCAATACAAAATGGTTGAGGGAGGGATTCAATTCGATACAAGCAATTAGTCAAGGGGGTGAGTAGAAAGTTCAGGAAAAGGGGGGGGGGGTCGTTGTCACAATGTCTTTTTAACAGAGTCCGTCTTCTTTTGTTGGTGCTGTTGAGCACCGGCGGTGGAGCTATAGGTCCAGCTCGGATTCATCCTTACACGTTGCAGGGTGCGATCAGTCCTCTGCTGTTAGATCACAGTCCTGTTTCCTAACTGATTTTCTTAGGGGTGCCTCATGCAGGGTGCGATCAGTCCTCTGCTGTTAGATCACAGTCCTGTTTCCTAACTGATTTTCTTAGGGGTGCCTCATGCTGGGCACCTGCGTGTCTTTCCTTTTTTTTTTTTCGTGGCAAAACCTCATTCTATAGTCAAAAGTTTATGCGAAAAGGGTGATGTTGTTGAATAATCAAGGGAAGAGAGGGAGGAGTGGGATCAGATCTCTGAGCACACCAAAGGGACCAAAGGAGCAAAGGTCGACGAGCAGGCAGGCCCATCAGTTGGGCTCAAAAAGGGACGGGGACTTCAGGCACGAGTGGGTCAGCAAACCGAGGGCTTCAAGGCAGCCCTTCATTCCTTAATCTGCCGAGTTTGAGAGTGGTGCCTCGTCCCGCGTCTCGTTGCTCTGTGACTCCACCTTTGGTCGCTGTCACACGTGCTTCATGATCTGTGGCCAGGCTGTGCGTCACGTCCAGCTCCTCTCCTCCGGTGCTTGTATCTTTGAATGGGTATAAAACAAGTTTTAGAAAAACTGGCAGGAGAAGACATTTATATATTTCAATTCCGTCCCCACTCCTAAGTAGGTGGGGGATAAGTTCATCGGTCACAGTCGGATGTCATCACTTATGGAGTATGTAGGAGGGCATTATCATTGAATTCATAAACCTGTTTGGCGCTCATTCGTGATGTATGTGGAGAGAAATTGGACTTTTATACACAGTGTATTATATCAAACTCAAGATCGAGTCCTTATGTAGAGACTCGCCCTTTTTTCTCTCTTTTTTTTTTTCCCCCCCAAGTACCGACAATCTTACATTTCCCTTTGGGGTCGGCTAACTCTTGCAAGCAGGGGCGTTATCGTCATGAAGAAGGGAGAGGGGGGGGCAGATGTAAAACATGCTTTTCTTGGGGAGTGACCGTTAATCAAGGTCATCAATTACGCTTCGAGGGTAGCTGACATGAAGCTGGGGTTAATCGGGGGAAGCGGGGACGCTTTGGACATCCGCACTTAAGTGCAGAGGGGTGAGGTAATCTGGGCATTGTGAATTGTATTTCTAACGAGCTGGAAAACAGAAGACCATTGACGTTATAGTCCCCCTATAAAAAGGCCAGATTAGGGGACATCAGTCGTCTTACCTGTCCTTTCCTTCATTACCAACTCGGGTTCTATCGTTTTGCAGAAAGGAGAGGTAGTAATATGGCAAGTCACAATCATTTTAGTTCCTGTCAATTTTTGCCGAACACCTTTGTGTTCGAGGAGGCCCAATTACGTTTGTGCCGGGGGGGCACAACGTTACCATACAAGGAAAGAGGGAACAGGGGGACTTTAGAGAGAGAGAGAGCGCACTCTAAATGGTCCATTCTGTACACGTATGACACGGAGAGAGAAAGAGAGACGTGTACAATAATGGGCCATTCAGTGCACACACAACACAGAACAACAGGGGTTAAGTAATATGGAAACACAGGCAGAGGGATGACGTAGATCCATACATTACGTACACACATACTCAGGTGAGGGAGACAGTACACGTATTATATACAAAAATACAAGACATATAACCGTTATTGGCCATAATGATCTCTTCCTGTATGCTGCGCATCCTTAGCATCTAATCTCTTTTTACCCTTTTTCTTTTCTTGTCGGCTGCCTTTACTGGTCTTTGTGGTTGTACACGCTTACGCCTTTGGCAACCGGTCAAGAACTAACCTGGTCGGGCTAATGTGTTTTCAGGCTGAGGCAACAGTGGGTGTCAGTTGGGGGAACAATAGGGCAGCTTTGAGTTTCCGGTCCATGAGGGTGCGGAAAGGATGTAGTAATTTCCAAACATTCCTAGTCCTCCAAGCGGAGGGTACTAGAGTAAACCTCACCTCAGAATATTCTTTTAAACTTTCCCTATTTAGTTAAGTGTAGAATGCTTAATCATAAGTGCACGTCATTTTTGGTTGTATTATTCGGGGTGCCAAGCGAAGTCACATTTTGTATTTTTCGCTTCAGGCTGTCCTCCCAAGCACTAAGTTCAGGGCATTGTTCGCTCATCGTGTGTAGGCACCATAATCGAACCCCTTTTTCCCATCTCTTCGTCCGCTAGATCACCATTTTCTTCTTCGTATGTTAATCGACGTTCCAATGTGACCTGCAGAAAGAGGGAAAAAGAAGGGGGGCGGGGGCAGCATTTAGAAACATATTAGCGCGCATAAACCCGAAAAGGCTTTTACTTACTACATACTCGGCCTATCTCCACAGAACGCAGTCCTTGCCAGTTTGGCGTTTGAGCCCAGGTGGACCTTTTAGTGTGGGAGAGATGATTATCGGAAGCCGGTGGATAGCATAGGTCACCCAAGTGTGGTATTATGGATCGTATGCAGGGAGGCCAGGTGGCACTCCTTCGGGGCGACTTAGGGGCATTTTTAGCACAATCTTCCTGATACAGGTGGCATATAAAGTATAGGCTAAATACCAGGATCTTTTAGCGGTTGCTTTAGGTTGTACAAGAATATGCAAAGTACATACAACAAAAACCTGTACCATTCATATTTGCAATATTTCTGCGTACTATACTTTTTAACCCTTAACTAATCGAGCTGCGCCATTTCACCTGTAATTCAGTTATATCGGAAACAGTGGTCATTTATTCGAAACTTACCAATTTACACATGACAACTACGTACGTTTTCTCCAAAAATCTTTAATAAAAAATGTCGGTGCATAAATACGGGCCTACAACCCCGTGGGCCGGCCAGAACTGTACATGTGGGGATACTTATTAGTGGAAAACCTAATGGAGTCGGTGGTCGTTGATTTCATAATGAAAGTGCGACCAGTGCAATAAAATCATATCGAAACTTGAGTGTAAGCAAGTATCATAAGTGTTGAAATTCGAACTTTCAATAATCATGATGCGCCAAACTTAACAACAATTCATTGTCCGAATGTTCAATCAGCACCTATCTCACTTCAATTCATTGTCCGAACACATAATCAGTACCCATCCCATATCAATTCATTTTTTTTTTTTTTTAAACTGTATACATATTTCATGACACCAAGGTTGAGCAATCTGGGTACAACAAGGAGTTGAAAGTTTCATTTGTACCAGCGCCATTTTGGGTGCAGCCAGGCAGATCCAGGCATAGTCAAAATCTCCACCAACTCGTGGTTGGCCCAGAGCCTCTTTCGGCAGTCCAAAAAGTTCCGTTAAAGGGCAACAGAAAGGATCGGCAGTATGAACCATCAGTCAAAAAAGAGGGGGAGGGAGGCAACCTTTTTCCCTACCGGGTCATACTGGGTTTTTCACCGGAACTGATCCAAACTGTAGTCTGCAGGATTTTAGTCATTCAAATTGAGGCTGGCGTCAGCATGGGAGCGCCGACGTCCCGCGGCTACATTTTCATCGTTCCGCGGGCAATCATGGCAGTCATTCCCCATCGGGGGTATCTGCGGGGGTCGGGGACCCCCGCGGCTCCTATAGAATCTTCAAGGTCGAGGAGAACTTTTATGATGGTGGGACTCGTTTCTTAATCAACAAGCAACCGGGCCATCTCTTCACCCCGGGCCCGCTCCAGCAGGATCGTCCGCCATTTTACGAGTGGGCGAACCCATGTCGGGTGAGTGGAGCGTTGGGGGTGCCGCTGGGGGCCTCCACCTGGGGAGGTGGGAGAGGCTCGTTCGCGCCGCCTCTCCCTCCCAGCGCACCCCACGCCGTTTTCCTCGGCGCTAATATACATGATGGCCGGACCAGGCGATGAGAGAGGGGGGGGTCGGAGGCATAGGCAAGACATCCCCCCCCCCATTGGCCTGCAAGGCGCCGCTTCAGGGCCGACCGGGGAGCTTCTACCAAGCCGTGGCTGGACCAGCAGATGCGAGGGGGGGGTCGGTGGCACGAGCAAGACATCCCCCCCCCAGCGTTGTCGCAGCCATTATTGAAGAAGCGGGGACGGCCGGACCCCGTCGGCCTCGGCTCTTCTTCCCACCTTACTCGATGACCTCCGGCCGACGGCTGGCAGCAGGACCCGCCCTACACGTGCCGAAGATCTCGTCTTCCGGATGGGCGTAGCCGTGAACCTGCTGCATTTCGGGAGTTTCCAGAATGGGGGTAGGTATCTGTTGACTTGTATCTATCTCATGTTACCGTTATTGGGGCGTGGCAGGCGGTGGGGCAGACATGTTTGGAGCAGTGAGGGGTGACGAAGCCTTGTTGCCTCGTGGCTGCCGTGATGTCAAGCTTGGCTTCTCTCACCATTGTCATGTTTCTTATTACGGGCTTATTTCTAACGTTTCTTATTTCTGGCGAAATCATGTGTTTTATCGTGAGATTTTTTCTAACGTTTTCCTATTTGCAGTGGAATCAAAAAAACTCATCAGTGGCCTACTGATTTTGCTTTCTTTCTTTCTTCCCTTTTTATTCCTATCGTGTTTCATGCTAAAGTTTCTGTTAACAGGATACGGTGATTACTTCATTATTATTGCATATGTCCTTTTTATTAGGGGTGCCCTCTGATCAAGCCAGATGACCTACCTCTAATAAATGGTCCGGGTGGAACTAGTTCACCAATTAGTGGGGAGTAGATAGGCCCGAGAGATTACAACGGAGGACAAAGGTCCGCATTACCTACCCTTCACCACTTGCAAAGATTTAGACAAAATATTTCCTTTCTATGTTATTTGCGAACAGACAATACCTCAAAAGAACTATTCCTTGAACAATAAATGTCCAGACAATCAATCAATGGGGAGAAAAACAGGCATGACGGATTACAACGGGGACAAAAGTCTGCATTACCTATCCTTCACTATCTGCAAAAAAAGGGGGGCAGAATATTTCTATTCTTCCCTGTTTGCAGACAGAGAATATCTCAAAGAGCAATAATCGATAAAAATCGATAACCAACAATCAATGGGGAGAAAAAATAGGCATGACGGATTACAATGGGGGACAAACGTCTGCATTACCTATCCTTAACTATTTGCAAAGAGAGAGGAACGTTCCTATTCATCGCTGTTTGCAAATAGAAAATGTCTCAAAGAACCAATACTTCAAATACAATCAATCAGATGGATAAAGCCATCCTACCAATCGGACGTAAAGACGTCCTACTTAATCTTACCCGGACCGGACCGTGTGGGCAATTCTTCGCCTTCCTTTTTCCAGCGCCCAATCGTTCTTTCTCCATGTTTTTACCGCAGCATTCCTGTGGGATTCCAGTCAGGACAGTAGGTCACTTGAGAGAGGTCCGTTCAGAATCGGTGAAGTTCATTCAATCGGCAGCCGGACGAGGGCCCTCTCAAGGCAGGTATACTCCAATCATTTAGATGTTCACCCCATCGTCTGGACCTCTCTTACCGGACCTCATGTCGCTGATGGACCCCGCGTTGGGACGCCAATTGTGGAAAAGTCAGCCCATAACGCACCTGATGCCCAGGCTGCTGGCGCAGGACGCTTCTTAGTTCCCATCTTGAACAATTACCAAATAAAGAGACTGGCGCTGGAAGCAGGAAAACAAGAATAGAGTTTTATTTCTCATGAGGAGAGCCTGTCATTTCGGACACTCGCATAGTGTCTTCAGGAGGTGCTCTGCCAAGTTTCTCTGAGGCTTCGTCTTTTATACACATGTTTATGATGCACAAACATTCCTTATTGCAATAAAGACGCTTTGAAAATAGGACAAAGTATGCTTGGAATCCAAGCCTCAGGCCTATTCCCATACCAGTCGCTCAGATGTCATCCTCCCCTCCTGAATGTAATAAGGGATTGTGATCTCTCAGCCGGACATTCCTACCGGACACGAGGGGATGATCAGATCAAAGGTTGGGCAGGCGATAAGATCGTGCACTTTGGCTGGTGTATCACGGTTTTGTTGTGCTGGGCTGGGAAAAGGGGGATGTACACCCACGAGGCTTGGTCTTAGGACTTGGGACCGGGTCGAAAGGTCAAGTGTAGCCGGGGGAGGAGGGGGGGGTTTGTCAGCTGAGGGGAAGGTTGTTCCTGGGAGGAAATGGGGGGGGGGGGGTGTGGGTCAAGCAGGAGTGCTACTTCTAGAGCAGGGTCACACAGAGGGAGAGGGTCTTGTGGCTGATGCATGAGCAGTGCGCGCGGGGAGGGGTGCCGTGGGTTTAACAAACGGGCAGAGAGGCCATGGTGCCTAAAATGGCTGTCTTGTACGTGTGCGCATGGGTCTATGCTGGCGGGATAACAGTCAGCATTTAGCGATATCCGTTCTGCTTACAACAAGGGGTACTGTGAACACAAATGAACGCCGCTTATATACATATACATTGTCATTTTCAACAGCCGCACAACCGGAGGAACAAAGGGGTTGATCAACTTACTTCCTCGTGCCAAAGGTGGACAAAACACTAAGACCTATCCTAGATCTAAGGTTCTTGAACACATTCATAAAGACTTGAAGTTCAAAATTACTTCCCTACAAGAGGTAATACCACAAATGGGGTTACATGGCAACTAGAGATTTAAAGGACGCATACTTGCACATCCCCGTCAACCACAAACGTCTACTGAGGTTTGTGATCAACCAAAGTCTCTTCCAGTTCACAGTACTGGCATTCGAACTCCAATCTGCCCCAAGGGGCCTAGCAGCTGTCACAGCACAACTAGGAAGGCAAGGAATACACGTATACCCCGATCTCGACTGTCTCGTTAAGGCAAGTTCTTACAGCCAATGCAAACCCAACCAGCAGGTCATACTGACACAACTGGGTTTCTCAATACATTGGAAAAAATCGTCAATAGAACCGGAGCAAATCAAGATATTCTTAGGGGCAGAGATTGACACCATACTGGCCAAAGTGTTCCCCAGCAGGAAGAGAACACTGGCGATACTGAAGGAAACACCTCATTACTGACTGTGAGCAAGCTGATGGGAATGATGGTGTCATGCATTCACCTAGTCCAAAATATTAGACTGCTGCTGTATCTCTTCCTGGAATGCTCTCATGTGTAATGGTCACAGGCAACAGGGAGTTGGGAAGAACTAGTGGTTGTCGCACGCGCAGTGCACCAGGAAATAGCGTGGTGGAACAAGGAAAACATATCACAGGGGAAACCATTCACACAACCAACTCCAACAGTGACCATCACAACGGACGCCTCCCAGCTGCGGTGGGGCGTGCACATGAACAAACTGAAGGTGAGGGGGCTATGGTCTCAGCAGGATGCAGTCAAGAAAATCAGCTACCTGGAACTGGAGACCGTGTTCCTAGCCTTAAAAGCCTTTCAGAAGGAGCTGTATGGGAACAGGGTGTTCATCCAAACAGACAACATCACAACCATGTTCTACATCAACTAACAAGGGGGAACACAATCAGTAGCACTATCAGGGCGAGCCCAGGAAATATGGACATGGGCCATCCTACTAAAGATATACCTGCTAGCAATACATCTCCCGGGGAAGGACAATGTGGAAGCAGACAGACTTCAGCATCCCACGAAAGGGAGTTAAACCAACAGGAAATAGAGTATTCCAGAAGTGGGGTACACCGCAAATAGACCTATTTGCAACACACCAAAATGCCAACACTTTGCATCCAACCAGACCATCGGTCACAAGGGAATGCGCTATGGATAAGTTGGTCAAAGACACTTGCATACACTTTTCCACTGACACCACCGATACACAGGATACTCAGCAAATGCAGGATCAGCAACATGTTGCTGATACGAATAGCACCTCAGTGGGCCAGACAGTCATGGTTCTCACAAATAATAGAGATGGCGCATGCACCAGCACACAGATTCCCCAAACGGAGGGACCTGTTAACCATGCAGAACAGAAGGGTGCTACACCCAGAGAGCCCCAGCCTAGTGGCATGGCTCCTGAGGACCTAGAGTCTGTGCACATCAAACTACCAGCGAGCACAATGGCAGTGCTCAGGGAGACAAGAATACCTACCACAAGGAAATGCAAAGGAAAATTACAAAGGAGTCTACATAGTAAAGTACTTAACGCAGCTACTGTAAAGTAAACTAAGCTACACATCCCTAAGGGTACACTTGGCGTCGATAATGGCTTACACAAGAGGAGAAACAAGTTTCTTCACCTCCCAAGTAGTTAAAAGATTTCTGGAAGGAGCAAAGAGAATCGCACCTTCAAACAGAATGCCAGCACCAGCATGGAACCTCAACGTAGTGCTAACTCAATTAATAAAGGCACCATTTGAGCCGATCCACAAGGCTACACTGCACATGCTCATGCTAAAGACTGCCTTCTTAGTGGCTTTCACATCACTACGAAGAGTAAGTGAGTTGCAGGTGTTAACACTTAAAGAGCCCTACCTGTAGATACACAGTGATAGGATTGTAATGAGAACAGACCTACACTTCATGCCGAAGGTGGTGTTACGGTTCCACATCAAACAATCCAAATACCTAGTTTTTCCAGAAACCAAGCACAAAGGGTGCTGCACACTGGACGCCAGGAGGGCGGTGATGCACTATATAGAAAGGACAAAGGAGTGCTGAAAGGCAAAGCAACTGTCTCCTTCGCCAACAGTTTTTGGGGACGACCAGTTACCAAAAATACCACTGCACAGTGGATTGCCCAAGCCATACAACTATGCCACAAACAAACTGGGTAACTATTACACGGAGCAGCTCATGCTCACTCAACAAGGAAGAAAGGAGCAACAATTGCGTTTCTAGCTAACACATCAATTCAAGACATTTGCCAAGCTGCATATGGTCTTCAGTGCGCACGTTCACTAAGCACTACTGTGTAGATATCCAAATGAACAAAGCGCAAGTGGGACAGAAGGTCTTACAACACCTATTCAGTAACCAGTGCTCATCTTCCACTAGCCACCACAATAAGGACAAACCGCTACAAAGTCTATGCACCGAAAAGTGAATCCAGAAATATTCACGCTCCAAAACATAGTTTCTTACCTGTCAGTGTAGTTTTGCAGCTTGAAGACTTTCTGGATTCACTAGTGAACCCACCCTCCTCCGCTAGAAAGATGAGACCGGAGGAAAGGGATTAAAAAGATGAAGAAGACTTTAGAATATAAGAGGAAAACCAGAATAACACACAACAGAAAAAATAATCCAAAGATGGCTATCAAAGGTGGGAGCTTCCGGAGAAAGAACGTCTGTCACAAAGGACACCAAATGGTGGTGGGTCGATGCCCACCTGGGCCACGAGAAAAGAGGCAAAGACTACAATTCCAGGCCCAACCACTAGATGGCGGAAAAATGCACAGCATAGTGAATCCAAAAGTCTTCAAGCTACAAAACGACACCGACAGGTAAACTATACGTTACAGTTTAAGCTGGAGCAGCCGTAAGAATGGAGCAGTGAGCCTCCCCATTCCTCTCCCCAAAGTGATTGTACTTTGGGGTATAGTCTGCAATTTTCTAGGCAATTGACCTACAACTGTCTGTGTCCTTACTTTCTCAGCTTTGTTTATTGAACTGAGTCTAGTCTGGGTGTGCATTTTTATGGAGGTAGCTTGACCAGATAAAATTAGGTACCTGATACATGCAAGTACATGAAACCTAATTTCAGTCCCTTAAGAGAACATTTGTGCTGTTTGGTCAAAGAGCATCCTGTTTTTGCCATGACACCAACCAGAAGTCTGGTTGCTGGTGATGAATGTTTATCTATAGCAAAAGATTCATACTGTACCCTGTGAACGCTTTCAGGTTAATCGGATGGGAGTAACTTATCTTCAAATGATTCCCCTGCAGTGTTTTAGACCTTGAGGAAATTTATGGTATTGGTTCACTGAGTTTTTTCTCATTCAAGTACAGTCAATAAATGCCTTGTTAGGTCTCGCCTAGGCTGCACTTGCTCTGTCTCTGAGACATGTTGTTTTCAGGTATGGACTTTATTTAGGCTCTGCTAATTTCTGACCCATCTATTCAAATGGCTCCGGTTACTGTCTTTGTAAATGGTGGCTTTTGATTAGTTAATAGGTTTAGTATTTCCTCCTCAGTTCTGCCTTTTCTCATGTAACTTCCCATTAGGACTGCCCTGGTTACATGTTACTCAGTATGTTGTATTTACAGTTTCTGAGCACTAATTTATTAATGACAAGCTCCTAGCTGCTGATGCAGGCAGGAAACTCCTGCTTCTGCAAGCAGCCCTGCAGCTTCACTGCACGGTGACACTACATATGACCCATCATCTTTAATAACCATGGCGGCTGCGTCTTTCTTTTCTTCTGTGCAGCTCGCAAAACTATGTTCACGGTATAGTCTTTAAGCTCCGCTCATGTTTCAGTTGTCTTTTGTAGAAAAAAAGAAAAGAAAATGTTATTGTCAGTTTGCTTAGTCCCTCCTGTTCTGCCCTTGTAAGAGGGACAGTCCTTTTGGGATGTAACATGTGCTCTTACTCGGTTTCATTTACAATTGCAGAGCAGTACTTGCTTAATAAGCACAAAGTTACCCCTTGCCGACAGCGGCCGACTCAACCCCTCCCCCACATACACTAATGGTATTTTTTTATGTATTTTATTTATTTTGGTGCAGCACTACATACCGCGATTTATCTTTAAGTATGGCAGCCGGACCTTTCTTTTGTTCTGCACCGCTCTCCCACCTAATTTCTTAAATAAATAACTTAAAAATACTTCTATCAGCGTGGCACCTGATTGACAAGCGCTGCGCTTTATCTTTTACTTGCAACTTTGGTGCTCCATCGTGCCATGCTGTTTCCCTCCACAAAACAAAACCCTGCCTAGTCTACACTCCTCTTGCCCTGCTCCCTGCTTATGGAGACCAGGCCTTTAACTTCAAGCAACCGCTCAAGCACCATGGATACATTTTTAAACCTTTTTTTATTGAATAGCTTTTGTTGCAGCATGCTGGTATTTTAGAAATGCTGTTTGTCGCTGAGCATGATCCCTCACAGGGTGCAGTACCTTATGTGGTGGAAAGAGGTCAGAAGGGACACCTAGTGATAATCTGTGATACGGCACCCTTTCACTGATTTGTGCACAATAAAAAAGTAAATGTTGCTGTACCCACCATGATATGCTGCATTGCTAAATACTTCTAAGGTCCCAAAGGTGAGATCAATTGCATTGCAAATGCTAGTTTTATTTTTGTCTGAGTTGATTTGGCTTCTAGGATTTCTGTAGCAGGCACTTTACTCTTGCTGTATCTTCCTGTAAACTCTTCTGCATGTGTGGCATACTTTAACCATCCGGGTTCTCATGGGCATTTTAGTTCAGTGGATTTTAGTGCAGCGTTTTTTTCTAGACTAAGTTTAGTATTTCAGTGTCCTAATAGAGCTGAAGATTCTGGAGCAAGTGGAAAAATCTAGTTAATCTTCCTCTTGACATTAATGCATTTTGCAGTTTTTCTTAGCTTACTTGTAGTGATCTTTTGTTCACTGTTTAATTTTTTGAAATCTCCTGTTTTCACTCCCTTCAGAAAAATAAACTTGGTCCTTGGAGACAGGCCTCTATTCCAGGACACCTGAACTCTTACACCATCTCTGGCCTGAGACCAGGTATTGTGTATGAGGGACAGCTTATCAGCGTGTTGCAGTTTGGACAGAAGGAGGTCACCCGCTTCGACTTTACCACCACAGCCACCACCCTCATATCTAGTAAGTTTGTATGCTCCGTGCACATTTGGATAACTGTGATAAGGTGGGATCGTAGTGGAGATAAGGCCCCGCAAGGATGAGGTGAAAATGTGTGGTACCCGGTGGTTTGGGGTGGGGGGGTGCAAGGGGAAGATTTTGTGATTCTTTGTCTGAAGGTTCAGAAGGTTTTTCTTTGGCGATGTTGAAGAGAATGTGGGTTGGAAAGGGTAGTGCTTAACAGGGTGGTGATATAGAGTGAGCAGAAAAAAAGGGCTTTAGCCATTGAGTTTGGTGCAGGGGGAGGAGATGTGTCAGGTAGTGGAAATGAGGGGGTTTGGTAAAATGGTACTTGAGTGCAGAGAAAGCGTAGGCCAGCATCCTTTTTATACCAGCAATGTCATTTTACTTGTGCCATTTTCCTGCAAATTCAAAATCCCTTAACCTCCCACCCCTGTCTTCATTGATACTTTATACCTTGTAAATATTATTACTTTGCTCTAAATAAGGGACCCTGAAATCCTTTGGAGATCTGCTTTTGTGTAGATGCTGCAGGAAATGGATGTAGGGTGCATAGCTGACCTAGGTTCATAGAGATCCTAGAAAGATATGCACACAGTTTATTTGGGTGTGCATAAATTCTGAATTATTATCTCGATCAACAATGAGAAACATTTCTGTTTGTGGTTGCATTTCTCTCCGATTAGCCGATCACTGCCCTAGGTGGAAGCTTTTTGTGTAGTAGTGTCTGTTTTATTCTAGATGATGTAGCTCTTTGCTGGGATCCTTCTTATGCCTCTTTGTCTCCTGCAGGTCACACTGAGAGTGGGGAGACTACGCCCCAGCCCCCTTTGGTCTCCACCTCGGAATCTGTGACCGAAATCACTTCCAGCAGCTTTGTGGTTTCCTGGGTTTCAGCTTCTGATACAGTTTCTGGATTCCGTGTTGAGTATGAGCTGAGTGAGGGTGGCGAAACGAAACAGTACCTTGGTATGAGAACACTTCCATACATACCGCAAGCACCATAGTAGAAAATACCAACCAGTTGTGCAAGTAACTAAACTTCTTTCTATTATGCAGACCTTCCTAACTCAGTCACTTCTGTGAGCATCCCAGACCTGCTTCCTGGCCGCAAGTACAATGTGAATGTCTACCAGTTATCTGAAGAGGGAGGACAAAGTTTGATCCTATCCACCACTCAGACTACAGGTTTGTGTATAAATGCCAGCGTCCATGTTGTCTTTTGACATTTTGCCCTGCCGGTTACCTGTAAATGTAACATGCAGAGTTGTGAAAAATATTCTAAATTGCATTTATTTTTCCCATGCTTGCAACCGGTTTGCTTAATTGATGCGGTGATCTCTCCAGCACAGACATGCTGGCAGATGCTTGACGGGTATAGAAACATTTCTTTAAAAAATCCTACAAAAAAAACAAAATTCTCCCATAACCATTAAAAGTGAACTTCACTTTCTCAAAGTTATAAAGTGTTAGAATTCAGTGCCTTTCCTGGTAAACGAGAAGCCCCATCCTTGACCTGTAAACAAATATATGCAAAGTATTTTTTTCTATTACCCTAATGCTAGGAATATTCAGGAAGGACCGTATTCACCCAAACATAACTATTTGTGTGCACACTGCAGTCACTAGTTTGCTGATACAATTGTGTAATGGTGTGGGTATTGTATTAAAAAGCAGAGTAAACGTTAAATTCTTATTGTAGTTAGTGGGTATTGAATGAGCCTTAGACACCTAAAGTTTTCTTGTCTTGCTTGAAAAGAGGTGCCTTGTTTTTGAGTTTTGGGAATGTTTTCACTGATTTTTAAAGCAGATCATTTAGCCTTCTACTATGTAGGTGCTTAGCTGTGAGTGTTCATGTTGGAGTCTCTGGCCAAGGCTAGAAGTGTTAAACTTGCCACCATTGCCAAAAGATGGTCACCGCTGCTTCTAAAGTAACTGCAGCTTTACAGGATATTAAGTATTGGCAAAGTAGCTCATGGAAAAATTGGAAAATTAGAAGCATTATAATGCACAGGACTGCAGTACGGATGTTTGAAAGAATTTAGGAAAAGAGTGCAGCGGTTTTTGATGTACTATCTTTGTACACACTGGTTGTGTAGAGTGCAGTAGGTTCTATATATTGTCGATAGCTGGATGTTATGTTTGAGTCTTAGAATTTCACAGGTGTTTAAAAAACATATTTCAATGGTGTCCTTACTAAAAAGGGGAAGCCAAAAACCATTCCCCACATTCAGCAGTTCCAATCTGATCCAGTTGGTGAATTTGCAATTCAACCAATGGCAGGAAACCAATGGTGGCATAAGTCATAAGGGGACAGTTTGTTCCATTGATCCTGTAGCAATAATACCAATCTCTTTGCAAACACTTGGTAGAGCTGATAATGCTGGACAAATACTCATTTAAAGCAATGTGTACTTCCTGGACGTTCTTTTATACCCCTACCTTTTTTTAAATTTTTCACTGCACTTCATGCTTCCTCCTCTCCTTTAAATGTATTCACAGCTCCTGACAAACCATCTCAGCATGCTGTGGACACTGTAGATGACACCTCTATTGTTGTCAGCTGGGCACGACCACAAGCTCCAATCACAGGTATGCATTCACAAATAAATAAACCTGGGTTTTTCGCCCGCTGGACTTTTTTTTAAAAATGTTTAATTTTTTTTATGTATCATGATTGCTTCGAGCACTGGCTTGTCTATAATGGTTCACTTTCTTATCGGGGGGGTGGGGAGGGGTATGTAGGTACAGATGACAGAATGCCAAACGCTTCAGAGCTTTGACTTCTATACGATGAAATGGGTAGGCCTAGATTTTGTAGCACCTGTACTTGGCAGCTTTGAAATGAGGCAGATTCACTACAAAAGTTCAAGTGCAAATTGCAGCACGTCTACTTCATGCCTATAAATGACCATAGTTTAATCGTTTCGGTATTTGTATAATAAACTATGAATGTGTGACTAAAATACTCCTATTGCATTCCCAAAAATGTTAAATCGAACCAGTTCCTACAGGTAAATTTGGGAAGGGCTTGGCGTGGGAGATGGTATTGTAGAATTCTTTTTTTAATCATATTTTTATTTAAATATTTTTTTGTAATTACTTTTGTTCAGTAAATATTTTGCTTAAAAGGGAATAGTTCTATATGGTCATAGTCATTGGTAATTGTATGGGGTTTGCGCGCTTCTTTGAATCCTGTCCATCACACAATTGGACTGGTGTTATTGTCAGAATTTGTCATTACATGGTTTATTTGTACTTTTATTATGAATGTTACCACACAAGCTGATCTGTGTTGTATTTGAAATTCTAATATTTTAATCCATTTTTATATTTTACATAAACAGACTTTACTACCTCCACTGTAATGCTACATCATAGTTTTGTGTTCAAATGTCCTGCTCTTGTTAAGGCCCTAAAAGGAACTCAATGTTTTGATTATTTAATTAGTTAACACCACCCTATGTATTTAGTTGCTATCTCCGGCCGATTATAAGAACAAAACTGCATTTGACGGGGAATACCCAAATTTGCCTCCAAGCCTTGTATGCCTGTTGCTAAGCATTCTGTCCTTCATCTCTTTTTGTGGTGTTCAAATGTGTAGAACCAGCCATAACATTGTAACATCAAGCCCGCCCTATTATCAGAACACTTCCTCTGAATTTGGAGTGGTATGAAATAAGCAAACATGTTTGATTATATATATTTTTTCTAATGCATTTTCATGCTATTTGGAGAAAGCGTCTTTGCAGGCAATTAATGACCCTTGACCAGCCCCTTTCTCAGGTTCTACTTCCAATGATGTGTTGAAGGAGGAATGATTGTACCTGCTCTGAAAAGTCTTAAGTATACATTTTGATAAAGGCCTCCCTAAGAGCTCCATAAACCACACAATATATACAGTGCAAAATCACTACAATGAGGAAAAATTCAATGGCGTTCTCGGTATTAGTAATTTAACAGACTAATAATAATTCACGTTTGTGAAGTAGATCAACTTCAGTGCCTTCTTGTCTGCTATAATCACCATTGCTATAATCACCATTCCTACAGTGTAATTCACCCAAATATTTCCTCTTTGTAGGCTACCGAATAGTGTACACACCTACGGTAGAGGGCAGCAGCACAGAACTCAATTTACCTGATACAGCCACATCCGTCACCCTCAGCGAGCTGCTACCAGGAGTTCAGTATAACATCACGATCTATGCTGTTGAAGAGAACCAAGAGAGCGCACCCATATTCATTCAGCAAGAAACCACCGGTGTTGCACAGACTGGTAATGTATTTTATTATTGTTTGAAATTGGAATATGAGATTCTCTCAGTTCTCTCCATCTCCCTTGCTTTTCTCCTACTGGGCCTGGCTGTCCAATCTGAGGACACAAATGAGTTGTTTGAAAACATTTTCAAGGACTGCTGTCTCAAAGGCCAGTAGAAGGTTGGCATACATCAAGGTCCGTCGAGCACACGTAATCTTGCCATCGTTACAGAAGGGAAATATCCCACAGATCAGTCAGCCATTTTACCTAAAATCTTTACATTTCCATGCTAGCTTCTCAACGCTTTGCTTTTGCTACTGATCTTGGATATGCAAATTGGACTTCATGAGGATTCCCATTTAATAAAGACCATCTCTATACGTGTGGTATGTATTGTACACTGCCCCAGAACTCATTAAGAGTGTAAACCTATAACCGTTGTCTACAAAGACCAAAGGATCTTTTTGGCAATAACTTCAAATATATATTTTTGTAATTCTCAAAGGCGTACCAGGGTGTGGTTACTAGTCCTGTTATGGATCTCTGAAAAAGTCAGCCAAATGGGTTGGTGAAGAGTCCTTCACATATGAGGCTCTGGCCTTAAAGGCCAGAAGGGTTGTCTCGTCTTGCTTGTTGTTCCACCTTTTTTCCTGTTCCTACGTGCTTGTCCATGTACTTGTTCTAAAACTTGTTGTTCCCCTCTTTTCAGTGCAAGTTCCTTCACCTACTGATCTGCAGTTTGTTGAAGTGACTGATGTGAAGATAACCATCATGTGGACTCCATCCCAGGGCGAAGTGACTGGCTACCGCGTGGTTGTGAATCCACTTGATCTCCCAGGTCACGATGGCCAACAGCTCCCGGTCAGCAGGAATACCTTTGCTGAGGTGACTGAGCTTCTACCTGGTACCACATACACATTTAAGATCTACGCAGTGAACCGTGGAAAGGAGAGTCCACCCCTCATCGGGGAACGCACAACCAGTAAGTGGGAGCTAAGAAGCAGTAATACAAAAACAATAGATATTTAATAAGTGTGTGTGTGTGTGTGTGTGCGCGCGTTTCTTTTCTGTGTTCATTCAGTATAAAACGTGTGTCCCAGAAATTCCATTGACCTGGACCACAAATCTTTATCCATCCTGGTTTAAATGTCATGATCCGATCCTATTAGCTTCCATCAAGGGGTAACTGGGAAGGCCTTGGTAGCAAGAACATCCAATGTACATTAGCGGCCACTCGCCACACATACTGCTTGTAATCCGATCCATGGGAATCAGTAATATTTCAATCGTTTTGCATGTGAGGTTAACCTCACTGCAAAACACAATCTTGTTAATGCAACAAATGCAGTATCCTAGCCTGCTCCATGGAAGCAGGACTTAATTGTCCACTGAGTTCCCTCCAACCTTCTCTTTATGTTGGATTATCTATTTTTAAATGGAGGGAAAGGTTGCTAATAGGATACTCCTGATGAGAGAACAGCACTGTTTATGGGGTGTTCAGCTGTGTAGGAACCTTTACGTAGCTGCCTTCTCAGGTGAACCTTTTTGTATGGCAACACATGATTTCTTAATGCTGATGTATTTGAACCTCCCCATATGCATGCTTGAAGAAAGTAACAAGTAGTTTTTATTGGATCTAGTACAGGAATGGAATTTTTTTTTTTTTTTTGTTTTGTTTATATATTAGAAGCTTGGTCTGTCGTACACTCGCGGATCGGGTTCAAAAGCTGATTATTTAGTGATTGTGGGAATATTCACAATTTTTGCCAATTGTTACCTGCTTTGACTCAACAGAGCTTGATGAGCCCACTGGCCTTCGTTTTCTCAACATAACTGAATCCACTGTCAAGGTGGCATGGATTGCTCCTCGTGCACCGATCACTGGGTACCTACTCGTTTTGACTGAGACCAGAGGAGGCCAGCCACAGCAGTTCACTATACCACCATCTACTCGCTACTATCCCCTGAGGAGCCTGCTTCCTGGGACTGAGTACACCGCTGCATTGGTAGCCCTACAGGGCACTCAGCAGAGCCCCAGAGTGACCGGAGTCTTCAGCACCTGTAGGTATTGCATGTGGTGATCCTCATGTTTGACTAGATAGCACTTGCCAGGAACCAAAGGCTTAAATAATTGCATTGTTGCCCTCTACAGCAGACTTTAATGGGATTTGATCCCCTCTAATGTCCCTTGCCAGAAAAAGTAATCCATAATTTGAAAGGTACTGGGGGAATGTTTGGTCCTATCCGTATAGGGTAGTAATATGACCCCCACCTCCTTGGTTCATACTTTTGCAAACTCTGAAGCCTGTTACCCAAGGAGTAGTTCAGATATGTACAGTGATGCTTGTGTGACTGCCACACTAGGAAATGAACATCAATTATTAGTAGTTATTCTACTACTTTGTTTTGCTGAATGGGCAGTTACATACTCTTCACATGGAGGTGACTGGAGTAGGGTGCTGCAACTTGTTTGAGGTTTTTCTATTTTTTGGGAGGGAAAACATGTTTTATTAACATACACTTTACATTTGTAAGTATAACCTCCCATCCCTCCTTTATTTTGCCACGGACTGGACGTCTGTGTCCATGCCCAATGTTGCCATGTCTGTCTCAATCTGTATTTACAACTATCACTAGGAAGCCTACAGTGTTAACATCTTAAGATTCAACAACAAACCAGAGAAATTACCAGCCCTGCTAAAGATGGATGTGTTGTCTTGTGGGATTGTGGGGGAGAGGTTTGAGCAGGGATCTCATGGGTTTGTTGTCCTTGTTGTGGTGATTGATAAATGAAGGTCCTCGTCCAAATGTGCCCCAATCCATATATGGTGGATGACCCCACCTTTGGTGCTCTCTCTCCTCATTCGCCTGACTTGGTACAATCAAGGCAAGATGGGCGCCGGATAGGAGCTCTTGTTAAGAGCTCCGAGTGCGTGGGATTCCATTCTTGGATTTTATCCCTGTTAGCACCCGATGCAACTCAACTCTCAAGTAACTGGATCTTAACAAGTAACTGGATCTTAACAAGTAACTGGATTTGAATGCTATAATCCTTACCTGTATCTCGGAGGACGAGGCACTCTGGGGATCCCCGACCTGCGCAGAGGCTGTGAGCATCGCTGGAGAAGACCGATTCACCCCCTCCTTTCTTCCTCGGACCCTGGGCTGTCCCCGGCCACATGCGGAGAATGGCACGGAGGCCTGTTGCCTGGAGCCCGCTGTGGACGACGGGTGCCCGTTGTGGCTGCCTGCGAGGCGAGCGGTAGCGGACCACCGGAGGGTCCGACCCGCCTGAAATCACCGCCGCTTACGCCGGACTGACTGGATGGAAGTGGACCCGGACCTGGTTTCCTGCGGCCGCCACCCGAGGGACCGACATCAAGAGACGCCGGACGGACATCGGGAACCCACTGCGGTGTTGCCCGGCCCGCCTGCGGTCATCGCGGTGTTCGTCCCGGTGTCCCACTCACGATGGGAGTGATCTCCCTGCCCGGTGAGCTGTGTGCCTGTCCACTCGCCCTCAACGCCTGCAGTCACCGTCAGGAACACCTCGGACTAAGTGGAACGCATCCCGGTGACACCAGAGGAAGTTGGTGCCCTGCTGCCAGGGTGAGCACGGGGAGCCGCTGATCGGCTGTCAAGCAGACAAGTTAGCGCGGCCCGACCCAGCGCAGGCGAGCGAGGGCGCCACCACCCCCAGGGAGACTCTCGTGGAAAGGAGGATCATTTGTTCACGTTTTGCCGCAGCCGGATGCCCCTCCGCCTCCCCACCCCCCACCCTCAATTAAAAATCCACAAGTATAGAGTCTGCCCCCATAGGCCCGCTCCTACATATGTGAGCTTGGCAATCAGGGCGTCACTGCCACCGGGACCCTGGGAACAGACCTGCAAACGCTGGCAAAGATCGTCTCTGCCCCCTCGAGGCTGGGACTACAGCGCATCTACTGAGCAGAAATCTGAAAAAGGGTATTTACTTCGCCCCATTCGTTTCTTTTGTTCTCACTCTCTAAAACCTCCTTTGTTCAAAATGGCTGGGGTCATAAACTGAAGCAATAAATCCCCTCCTGTTCCTCCAGAGCCCACGAGGCTCCTCAACAGCTCCACCTAAGATAACCAAAATAGAGATGACTCCCCACAGCAAGATACTGGGCTAGCTCGAATAGGAACTGAAACTGCCCATCCCTGCTCTCAAAGCAACAACTAACAGAGGACTAATGACGCTATCCCCCCTATTTGGCGGCCATTTTAGACTATTCTCTCACTTTGGCGGCCATCATGGACTAGCCACTCTGACTATTTTGACTATCTGTTCATACCCTACGAACTAGCCATTTCAGTCTAATCTCAACTACCGCGTGCTCTACATAGCTCTGTAACCACTCCTTCCTGTGATTGACTGTCTGCCTTTAGTGCAGTATTGTATCTCTACTGATATTTTGTACACTTGTGTAACCTGCCCCACGGCACTTTTTTCTCTTGTAAAGCACCGACTGCTACCTCATATACTTCGGTAAAGCACAGATTGCTACCTCATATACTCTGGTGGCTCACTAGTCTCACTTTTTGATCCTTGTAACTTACTGTTTGCACTTGTATTCTGTTCTTGTACAACATCAGTATTATACTCCTACTTTCATTTTGCTCATTTCTGTTACCTGCACCCATTTCACTTTTTTCCCCGGTACTGTTTGCATTTGTATTTTGCTCCCGTATATCATCAGTATTATACCTCTACTTACATTTTGTACATTCGTGTAACCTCATTCACTTTTTTCCCCGGTACTGTTTGCATATGTATTTTGTTCCCGTTTATTATTAGTATTATACCTCTACTTATATTTTCTACATTTTTGTAACCTGCACCCATCTCACTTTCTCTCCTGTAATGCACCGATTGCTACCTCATATATTTAGGGTGCTCACTAGTGTCACTATTGACCCTTGTAACTTGTTTGCACTTGTATTGTATTCCTATATATCATTACATTTCACCGTCCCGCACCTACCTATACCGCCATGGATCCCGTTGGCAAGCACACATATAAAATCAACTACCCACCCGTACTTACCAAGAAAGCCGCTAAACGCTTCAAACACAACTGCCTTAGGTCCCACCCGGAAACACCCTTTGCCGACTCCTACTTCTCACCGGTCAACGGATCCCTGAACACCGATATCATCTTCCACACCACACGCAGAGCTCAATGGAGAAAAGCGTTCCTCACCTTACTCACCTCCAGGAAATCAGCGTATGGCCTAACACTATCCATCACACCTGGCCTAACACTATCCATCACACCATCCCAACTCTTCCCAGGCAGAGCCACCATTACTATCTACAACAACGGGATTGTCCTAATGCAATCCAGAGACAGGAACCTGGAACTACTAGACAACCTGTTCCCCACCTTCAAAGAGCACCTCTCCAATCCTCGGACCGCCACTCTTATCACCTCCAGTCCTACCACCCCTGACCTCACAGCCCCCACACACAACCCTTCTAACATAGTTCAGCACCAGAACGACAAGCACCTCACATCTACCCCCAGCACCCTAGTCAATAACCCACCAGTTGTAGCTACCACACACTCCGCAATCGCAGACACAGATCTCTACCCCCCATACACCATCTGCACCCCCACCCCCCTACCTCCCCTCGGACCTCCACTCATACCACACCCACTCCTTTCACCCCTGACATCACAGCTCCCACCCACAACCCGTCTAACCTAGTCCAGCAACAGCCCGACGCGCACAACGACGAATCCCACCCTTTATCCCCCCCCATTCTCAGTCCCCAATACCACCCTCTAATCACGCAGAACACGCCACCTTCTTAAATTTAACACCTCCTCCCCACAACAGGACCATCTCGAACCCCATTTCCACCCCATTCTCACCCCCCATTATCCTACCTGCAACCCACCACCGCTAATATACACATCCCCCCACCCTGATCTCTCCGCCTACCACCAAGGTCCTCACCTAGACCACCAACCTCCTCCCTACTCCAACCACACCCATCCCTACTTCAACCACACCCCTCCCTCCCAAACAATGTCTCCTCGGGGCCCACTCCACGGGGCCTTGCACGAACACCAGCCCTCCCCCCGACCCGCATGCCAATTCCCTGGTCAGTCACTCACCCCTGACTCACCCACTCCCCACCACCAACACCTATCCCACGCTGGACATGATTATGGCCACCCTCAACCAGATCAAAGAAAACATTCACATCAAAGAACTACTCTTCACAGACCCCAAACACCCCTCACCCACTACCACCCCCCCTCCCAACAGGTCCCCCACCCTTCCGGATGATTCCCACATTCAACACACCACACACCGTACTTCAATCCCTAGTCGCAATCGCAACAACCACCCCAACATGTCCCCCACCCCTCCGGATGATGCCTTCACTCAACACTACCCACACTGGAATTCAATCCCTGTTCGCAATCACAACAAACACCCCTCACCCACCACCACCACCACCTCCCCTCCCAACAGGTCCCCCACCGTCCCGGTTGACTCCCACATTCAACTCCCCACAAACCGGACTTCAATCCCTGCTCGCAATTGCTACAACCGCCCCAACATGTCCCCCACCCTTTCGGATGACTCTCTCACTCAACACTCCCCTCACTGGACTTCAATCCCTGTTCGCAATCGCAACAACCGCCCCTGTCGCCCACGCAACCCGCTTTCGGACCTCGACACCCACACCCTCCTCCGCTCCTACGACCCAGCTCCCCTATACCACACACCTCGCCATTCCCGCGATACACTCAAATTTCCTTAGACCCCCCACACTAAACAGAAGCTCCATACCTAATAACCTTAGAAAAGTTCCCCTCTCTCTAGAACCCTCTACCACCCTCGACACACCCCGTCTCAAATGCACTCTCCAACTGCAGATCGGCCTCTAGACACTCCTCCGCCATTGCTGATCTCATCTTAACACTGGACCTTGACCTAATCATCATGACTGAAACCTGGCTAACCGAATCTTCTACACCGATAATGGACATCCTGGTTCCTCCAAACTACCACATCATTAGACTTGACAGGTCGGCAAAATTGGTGGTGGAATCGCATGCATTTACCGGAACAACCTTTGTTCTGAAAGTCACCTCCTCCCTACCCTCCCCAACTTCCTGTGAATACATCTGCCTCGATATTTTCCGTGAGGGCAAACCGATATGCTCTCTTCACGGCATTTACCACCCACCCGGGGACAACCCCATCTTCTCCCAACAAATCATGGATATGATCTCAACCAATTCCGGACGGCAGCTCACCCAAATATACCTCGGTCTTCAACCTCCACTGGAACGATCACAATGACGCGGTGGTAAATAGTCTTAAAAATTTCCTCAATGCCCTTGACCTCACCCAAATATGCAACAGCCTGACCCACGAGAAAGGCTCTATCCTCGACCTTATCTCCAAAGAAGACTCTATCCAACTCGAATCGATGCAAACCCTGCGACTGGTCAGATCATCATATTGTCACATTCTTCATCAATGAAAAAGTCAAATTTAAACCGGCTCAATCCGCCAAGCCCAAAATTTGGAAAAGAGACCTGAAAAAACTCAAACCAAACTCTTTACCCCCTAACAGCTGCAATCTCCTACTTCCCCCCTACCGGCACTACGGACGTTCAATCCTTGACTGACCACGATCTCAACGCAATGACCTCAATAATTAATGAGGCTGCACCTATTTAACTAAAAAGAGTCTACTAAAATCTCCAATCCATGGTACGACGGGAGTCTGAATGAGGACAGACGAGCCATGCGAATGGCAGAGCGCACCTGGAGATCAGCTCCCTCTGCACTGCACCTAAAAACACTGAAGAAAAAGAGAAACGCCTAGATTACTTCAGCCTCCAGCTCGACCAAGCAAAAAACCGGCCGAGAAAATTGTTTGAGCTAATCAGAACACAATCCAAGGAACAACCCCAGCCACTCAGCAATTTGCGCGAGGCTCCCTCCTGTGAAGACTTCTCCGCTTTCTTTATCCAAAAAACAGGCAACATAAAGAGCGATCTCATCATTGACGCAAGCCTCTACTCCAAACCTCATTGCATAGCACCCACTGAACCAAAAAACCATGCCACATGGTCTTCCTTTGTCACCTACTCTGAAGAAGAAATTGGCAAACTGCTCAGCACCGTGAAACCATCCAATCACCTCACGGACCCCCTTCCTGCTAACGCTGTAAAAGACTTTATCCCGTTGCTCCTCCCACTCTGGACTAAAATTATCAACAGCTCACTTCAACAAGGAAACATCCCTGACTCCCTCAAAGTTGGACAAGTCACACCTTTACTAAAGAAACCTACAGCCGACCCCTCTGATTTAAACAACTACCGCCCCATTACCAATATCCCCACACTCGCCAAATTGTTTGAAAAATGCGCACAACTACAACTGACTAAACACATTGATCAGTTTGGTCTCCTCAATCCTCATCAATCAGGCTTCCGAGCAGGACACAGTACAGAAACTGCTATGACCCACATAATTGACGACGCTCTTCAAATCCTAGATCAAAACGATACATGCCTCCTCATCCTTCTTGATCTCTCTTCAGCATTCGACACAGTTAAACATGAGAATTTACTCGAACTATTAAACACAAGAATGGGTCTTTCTGGGACTGTCCTCAAGTGGTTCACTTCCTTTCTACACAACAGGTCGCAGAAATTCAAGAGCAACAACCTGATGTCTTCGCCAATACCTGTATCGTTAGGTGTCCCCTAAGGATCCTGCCTATCCCCAACTTTGTTCAACCTAGTTATGGAACCTCTCACTACCTTGTTACAAGCGTCCAATGTACACTTTCACATGTACGCCGATGATACCCAACTATATCTCCAATTACAATCCCCCAAAGACATTTTGCTCCTGAACTCAAGAAGCACCCAATCCTGACTTGCCGATAATAATCTCAAACTCAATGCTCTGAAAACAGAGTTCCTTCTTATCTCACCTCCCGCTAAGATCTCTACCACACAAATCTGGCTTAAACACCTAACTGCACTCAATGTCCAACCCACCATCGTAGACTCAGCAAAATCCTTAGACATTACACTTGACACCAATCTCAACATGCAGGAACATATCAGCAAGGCAACTAAGGGAGCGAACTACCAAATCAATACCCGGAGGAAACTTGAACCCTTCCTTCCTGCCAATGACTTCCAAACTGCAGTACAAGCACTAGTCATCCCTCTAATAGAATATGGCAGCATCGCCCTCTGCGGACTCCCCCTAACTACTACCGCACCCCTAAGAGCTTCTCTAAACGCTGCAGCGAGACTCATCACGGGGTCAAAAAAACACTCGCATATCTCCCCTGACTTGAAATACCTGAACTGGCTGCCTTTCGAAGCCAGAATACATCTGAAAATCGCCTGCATGACGCACAAGGCTGTCCACATGAGCGCACCAAGCTATCTCACTCAGAAGTTGACAATTTCTGGCGGCTCTAGAAACACCAGAGGCACAAACAATCTTCTGCTGAAGCCTCGAAGATTCTGGAAGGAAAACTTATAAACGCTCCTTCTCAGGAATGGCACCCAGGATCTGGAACTCACTCCCCCCTGAAACGAGGCTTATCTCCTCCACTACACTGTTTAAGAAAGAAGTAAAAGCTATCCTCATGGCTAAATATACTTGAAGTACTATTTTGAACTCTTTTAAGACTCTGCACCGATCTGTACTACTTGTTCGACCCCTTTGCTTATTTGTTTTAACTGTATTAATGACTTACGTGATTTTCTATGCTCCCACGCATTTGTACTATTAGCATTACTGACTTACCTGTTTGACTATGTTCCCTCATGCGCCCCCTTTCTATGTAAAGCGCTCTGATATCTGCAAAGATCTTGTTCGCGCTATATAAAACTTTCAAATACATAAATAAATTAATTGGGTATGTCATTCAATATGCGATCCCAGGCCTCGTTCATCTCTGGGGTTGAACTTCTTCGTTTGCCTCTCGTCTCTGGGTAGTTAACATTTGCCCATCTGAGTTCCGCCAGCCATGATTGCAAAGTGGGCCGCAAGCTTCCTTTGAGGCAAGCAATATCTGGCGTTTGACATGTAGAAGCGTCAAATCTGAACTTATTTTTAACTGCTTCGCTTTGTAGGATGAACCATAGAAATAAGCAAGCCCCCTGGGTAATGCCTTCCCTTCGTTTGAATGTGGCAACTTGTTGTTGTTCATTATTTTTATATAGCGCACAACTGACACTGCTGTGGCTGTAGTACTGTCGCATTGTCCAGAAGATGTTGCAGGATTGATTGTGTGAAGAATATCCAGTGGGGTAACATTTGGATGAAGTATGTGAAACGAGCAATGTGATCCAATGTTATCTGTTTGTCACTGAAAGTGTGAATGGGTTCATTCATAATGGCCATGTCCTCAGCATTGCAACTATATTGATGCCGCAAAGCCAGTCAGTGGTGCAAAACATTTTAAAGGCAATAGAGCACTCTTTCCATGCATACCCTGGTGCGATGTTGGCTACTGCTTTCAAGAGCTCTCATACGTATGCAGTACAGAGTGAAGCGCTTGGTAGAGTTAACAGCTGTTTTCTGATCTTTGGAATCTGCAGTTTACAGTATCACCTCTTCCTCAGTTGCTAAAGATAGTGATGGTCCAAGAAGGTGATGTTGCAGAGTCAAAGCTATTGCGTGAAAGAAACCAATGGCTTACTTTAGGGATGGCTCACTCTAACAATATTAACGATTTTAAGCAATTTGAGTGGAGTCCTCTGCAAATACTAGCTCTGTGACAGTTGGCCAAATACAGGCGAGCGTTAAGCAGGAATCCTGTCAGTTTGCCTGTGTTGGATGGATAGCAGAATGGTGCTATCGCAACAAAACATTAGTAGCTTTGTCTATTGCAACACGTGACCAACACTGACTGGTGTTAGGTTTTTTTAGTCAACGATGGTGACAGTGATTTTGTGACTTGCAGCAGATTATTTTTTTGCTAGAGCTGCCTCAAATGTGATAGTAGATTTTTCAGTGTGGGTGAAGCAAAGCCACTAGGCTTATGGATGGGAGGCATTGCTCTTAACCAACTACTTTTCGAACAAATGTGGCTAGTCTAACCATTGCTACTGCACAGAATGACTGCCCCCCTCCCCTCCTTATGGTTACCCATCCAATTTAGCCTTTTAACTAAGGTCACTTACCGCTTAGGGACATGTGTATAGACTTCAACCTGTGAAAGGTTTAAAAGAAAGGCTCTTAAAATTGGTGTTCCTCCAAAAGGTGAGTCTGCCATGAGTCCAATATTAGAGCCACACATGCGACTGGCTGCTACACATGTCTTTTAGTATCTTCTGTGACATTTCACAAGTTCTCTACTAGCTAGTACATGTCAAAATGTGAATAAAAATCCTTGCCCTCACAACAGAAGTGTGCTAAGAGCACAGTTATTACCTTTTCAATTTGGAATGCCTCTCAAAGGCACCACAGCGCTGCCTTTGAACTAATGCTAAGTCTAGGGTGTGTATAAAGGGTTGTGCTTGTAACTTCTGTGTAGTATTTGTGCTTCCGTAGAATGAAATATTTTTGAGAATGGCGCCACTCTGCCTGCCTGCGATGGAGAATGTGACACTTATGTGTGAGAAACGTTGCACTTTTTGCATCAGGCTTTTTTTTGTTGGCAGTCAAGTAGTCTTGTCGAACAGTGATTTCAAATAAATAAACTCCAATTCCTTTTAACGTTTTTGGTTTACGTGGGCATTGTATTTCTAGTTAAAATAACAGATTCATTAATCGCTTTTAGCAGCATTGGAACTCAAAGGGTAGCTGATCGATGCCCTTCCATTTGACTATTGGCAAGGGTGTAGAGTTTCTTTTACAATACAAAGGTTTTCATGTGTGTTTCCTGAAAGTGATTGTTTTCTTTAATACAAAAGTAAAAATCAAGTTTGAGCTTCACGGAAACCACATAACGTTATAAATGGATTAAGGCCCTATAACTTGTTTCCCCCATTCAAACCTACCAGTACATGCCCCATTACCTGTTTCCCCATTCAAACCTACCAGTATATGTACACCATTTGTACAAATATAGAGATTTTGGACTTACCAGTCACCCTTTAACCATTCCCTATGCTATACTGAGTTACTAGATCCCTTAGCTGAGCTCAAACCAAATAATTTAGACACCTCTTGGTGCCTTTCTGTAAAGAATATTACATAGCTTTTATATATTTTTTCAAATTCTTATACTATTTCTGTTTCCCGTCGCTCCTATTCTGTGATTCTTTTTAACTGTATTGTTGTTCTAGTGAGTTAGCAGTTTGAATGGATTTGTAGTGTGCCTGATGGTTTAGATGGTGTGTGTGTGTGGATGAAAGTTATTTTATGGTTCTTATGGTGTCCTTTGGCCAAAGGGGGAAGATTTGTTCACTTATTGTAAATATATATGTATGTACACTTTTTGATCATTGTGCCAGGTCCAATTTAGTATTAATGTTTGTAAATATTGTATATTTGCACGTTATATCCCAAAAAATAGAACTTTTTCCTTTTTGAAATTGGACATATGGGCCAGATGTAGGAGGCCAAATACCGGTCGGTAACGGCCGAATTCGGCTGTTACCGACCGGTATTTGGTGATTGAGATGTAGGGGCATCATTTTACAGATTCGGTAAAATACCGAATCGGTATTTTTACCGTTCGGTAATTTCCAGATGTAGGTGGGACTCTTCTGAGTCCCAAAGGCCTTTCAGAATCTGTATTTTACCACCCAATCCAATTGGGTGGTAAAATACCGAATCCAGGTGTGCGTGCATGTCTGTGTGCCACATGCCTGTATTTGGGGTGCTAGAGGGTGTCAAAGTGACACCCCCTGCACCCTTGCTAAAATCGGTATTTACCGATTCTGTAAATACCGATTCGGTAATGCCCATTGATTCCTATGGGCTTCAATGCCCATAGGATTCAATGGGCATTACCGAATCGGTATTTACAGAATCGGTAAATACCAAATCTTAACGAGTCTGTATTACCTACATCCCCCCCCCCCCCCCTCTATTTTACCACTTCTTAAATACCGAATCGGTATGATTCCGTATTTAAGAAGTGGTCAAATAGAATTACCTACATCTGGCCCATAATGTGGCAAAAGGGCTCCATTTTACTGGGGGCCCCCGACCCTGCAGGGCCGGCTCTCAGTAACCGGAACGGAGAATCCTGTAGTTTTCAACAACCGCAAACGACAGAGCCCAACTCCGACTTGCATGCAAGAGGACTTTAATGTGTCACGTGCTCAGCAACATTAAAACACTCTTTTAAACCCAACTGGTTTCGGCACCCTCGCCTTGCTCACAGGTGAGTGTGACCTGTAGCTTCCCAGTGGTCATGTGGCCCCAGAATGCACCAAAATGTAAAAATAATGTCTTGGTGGCAAATGTTAATTCAAGAGCAAACGCAGAACTGCATGCAAGTCTGAGTTGGGCTCTGTCTTAGATATATATATATATATATATATATATATATCATCTCAAAGACTAATGAAGTATTATATATTATATGTTCACCGGTTGTTTCCCTTCAGTCTGTATGCACCTATATGTATGTTTTGATCCGATTGTTTATCATTTCATGCTGTCTTTCCCCAGCCGAGAGACCCATCTCTGATTAGAGACGCTGAGCGCTCCCCGCCACCGTAGGCAGATGACACTGAGCTCCTTCCTTTTGGAAGGTTGTTGCTGTTTACGTGGGCATTGTATTTCTAGTTAAAATAACAGATTTATTAATCGCTTTGGGCAGCATTGGAACTCAAAGGGCAGCTGATCGATACCCTTCCGTGTGACTTGTGGCAAGATGTGACCAATTCTTCTTTCACAATACAAAGGTTTTGATGTTTGTTTCCTGAAACTGATGGTTTTCTTTCATACAGATATAGAAATTAGGTTTGAGTATATAGTTTCAACACTTTAAACACAACTACATTTTGAATTGCTAATTAAGTATATCAAATGCGTGCTACAGAGTTTAGACTTCTAGAACCGCACAAGTCCATTCACGCCCCCTTCTAACCATATCCTACATGGACTTCAACTTGCTGTTCAAGTTGCCCTACTTGCTGCCCTATTTTCATGGCTCGTTTTGTTTTAAACCTTTGACATGCTCCTGTTTAGGTGGGCTACATAAGCTCTCCAGTATCTGTTCTCACTTTGTGTGTTTTCCTACTTGCAGTGCTTCCTGTAGGATCAATTCCGCAATATAACACCGAAGTGACTGAGACCACCATTGTTGTTACATGGACCCCAGTTCCCAGGATTGGTTTCAAGGTGAGTTTAAGAGAATTCTCTCGTTTACACCGTCCGATTGAACGCTAGGCGTTTGCAATTTGACTAGGAATGTTCTTTCGAATGTTGTGCGGACCAGTTGGCCCAAATGTATATTAGTAATTATTATAAACTTCAGGTATATTGAAATAAGTTTTTTAAGTAGTGCAGATGTTGGTGCCATTGGTAATGGGCCAAAAAACTGTAGGTTTGCTTGCTTTGTGGAATGTTTTACAGGATATTCACTAGCATTTTGAAGTGACAATTTGGTCTGCAGGGTAAATCGTTGTAAAGCAAAGGCATCCTTAATTGTAATGCTAAATACAGTAAAATGCAACAGAATGTTTGCATATTTAAATTGCATGCTGTGAGCGTCACTTTGTTTGTGCCCACCTCTGCTGGCCTGGCCATACTGGCTAGTGATTTGCCTATTGAGACCTTATTATGCATGGGTCTGTGGATCATTTCGTGGTGTTTCTTTTACAGTTAGATGTCCGGCCCAGCCAAGGAGGCGAAGCGCCACGGGAGGTAATCTCTGAATCTGGCAGCATCGTGATATCTGGCCTGACTCCTGGTGTGGAGTACACCTACAGTGTTTCTATTCTGACCGATGGCAGCGAGAGTGAGGCTCCCATCACCAGGACTGTAGTGACACGTACGTCAAACCTTTTTAGAATATGAAGAGCTGGTATCTGATCTTGTCAGGTTTCATGACAATCTAATTTTTTTTTTTTTTTTTTTTTTTTTTTTTTTTTTTATTCCAACTTTTGACCATTATGTAGTATAATTGTTTTGGGGGTTTTTGCAATGCAAATTGTACATCTGTAGAACATTGGTGATTTGATGGGTGAAGCTATTCTTCAACAGATCAGAGCTAAAATATTAAGCTGAATTTAGCATGCCCTGTAAACGGCAAAACGATACAAGCCTTGCATCTGTTTTGGGGGTGGAAATCTGCTATTCTTGCTGTCACTGTTTACAGCCATAAAATATGTAAACAATGTTTCACAAGTAATCTTTTAGCGTAACTGCACGGGATTACTTAAAGAACCGTGTGTATCGACTGGTCTGAAATACTTACATTTCTTTTTATCATGCCCCTTGAATAGACTTGGTAATCTTGCTTACGTGACCACGTCTATTTTCACACCTTTCTAACACATGTATGTGCAGCAGCATGCTTGAGGTAATGAGTCATGTTGTCTGCCAGACATGTACAACTTGAAAAACTTTTCTTACATAGACCACAATGCCCTTGCACACTTTACCCAACCAGCACTTTACCCAACCATACACAGAGTTTAATGCTTAATCATTCTGGGGCCTAATTATCATAGTGTTGTCGCCCTTGCACTACGCAAGGGCGGCGCTACACTAAAGTCTGATTTATCAAGCCACGCAAGGTGTTACTCTGCTCTGGGTAGGTGTGGGAGTCACGACTGATTTGCATATGACTGGATCCAAACTGAGGTCCCGTGGTGGGCTAAAATTAGGGATTGGGATGCAGCCCGAGCGATTGCCAGTGGCAGAGATAATTCAAGTATTTCATCACCTTGTTTTTTGCATCTGGTTAAAGTATGCATACTTGCTGATATTTGGGATATATTGCCTCGTTGTATAGGTATATTTCTCAGATTTTGAGTAGTGGCAAGTAAGCTTTGTGCAGGATATTGAATTTCAGAATTTTAAATTGAGCACTATAGGAATAATGTGGCTACTGCAGCAGTCACTATCCTTTGTCATTGGACACTCTGCATAAGTCCTGCTCCCATTTATCTTCTTAAGAGCTGTAGTAAATTGGCTGCATGTTCTACAATGGCTTTATAGAACAAACTAATTGGTCTCTTCCCTCACCTCGCTCTCCCCCCCCCCCCCCACTAACTGGGGTGTACAGGGCACTTTATATCTTAATGTATCTTGACCGTTTTGACTAGCCTGGTATGTAACAAAATGGGCCACATGAAGGCCTCATTCACTTGTAATGATTGACCGCAAGCTAGAACATCCTCATGAAACTGGTCTCCTATCACAGTTTTCCCAACCTCTTCCTATAGTGCCATATGGTGCGTTCTGATGGTACTTGTATGGATTTGCTGGACCCCCATCTCCCACATTGCTGATCTTATTTTAGACGTTCCACCAATTGTTCATTTTTTGCCCCAGCCAACCTCCCTTTTCAGCTCCTCCACCCACCCCCTTTAGGATTCTAAGTGCCACTGGTATGTCCACACATGGGTTCTGTGCTGCAGAACCTAGGCTGGCCAGACAAGGTCCAAATAGATCAAAACCAGTCTGGGGTTGCTTGTGTTTCTGTTGAGAGAAGTGGCCTGGTATATTAGGCCAGGTTGGTCCTATTGGAGTGGGGGTAATTCAAGGGCTAAAATGAATATGGCGGATTACTGTCAGAGGTTTTACAGTGCAGTACTTGACATAGGATTGTCACCATATTACTCCTGTCCCTGCCATCTCGAATTCCTGTCTGAGAACCTCAAACTGTATGAAGGGATGATCTCTCCACACATCTCCCCGATGTTCTGTACCTATTGTCGCCCACTTGGTGAAGCCCTCTAGGGTATTAACTTCTCGGAGTAAGTCACTGTACCACATTGGAGTCAAGGCTGTGAGTTTATGGTTCCAACCCAAGTATTGTCCGGCTTCCCTCCACACCTGCATTACCGTCCCAGTGTGTGGTGGCAGCATCCCCCCCTCCTCTTACAGTAGAGGATCTCCTCATAATCCCTGCGATCCATCGCACCTGTCTATGCAGTAGGCCGATTCCCGCCTATCCGAGAAGACCCAATCGTTAATCACGAATAGCTGTGATGCCCAATAGTATTTCCTAATATCTGGGATTGCTAGCCCTTTATCGTACACTCCCCTGTGCAATTTACCCAGGGCTATATGTGGGGTCCTTCTGCTCCAGTGGAGCAAACCTAGTTCCTTACCTACTTTGTACCTACTTTTTTTAAGTAATCCCGAGGGATTTGGAACTGTGTGGTGTGGAGCACATATGAGGCGCAGGATGGTCATTTTATAAACACCAGCTCTGCCCATTCAAGATAATGGTAGGGTCCACCAGTGTATTACATTGTCAAAGTCTAATTAGGGTAAAATGTTTCTAGGCAGAAACTCATGCCGGTTGCTGGTGACTTAGATACACAAGTTTTGGACCTCTTCCTTCGTTTCCCCCCCCTCCCTCCCCCACCCCTGTCACAAACTAGTGTCCGCGCAGGTTCCAGGTTCCAATAAGGGAAAATTTATGGACTTGACCCTATTTGTTTCTGTAGCTGCAGTAGCTACTGAACAGATCAAAGATTGTCAGGATTCTGGCTATTGAAGTAGGGTTTTGTGACCTATAAGAGGATGCTTTCGGCGTAAAGGGAGACTTGTTCCATCCATCCTAATTCTACATAGGAGCAGATCCTGATGGATCCAGGTTGCGAGCGGTTCAAGTAACAAGGGAAACAAATTATGGACGAGGGGACATCCCTGCTGGTTTCATTTCTGTAGAGCGAAGGTCAGGGCCAGTCTTAACCCACACCCTAGCCTGTGGGGTCTGATATAGAAGTCTAATCCACCCGCAGAATTTCGGCCCAAAACTTAGTCTGGTCGGGGTGGTGAAGAGAGCCATTCTAGTCTGTTGAATGACATTTTTTGCATCCAGGGCCATTAGCACAACTTGGTCTGCCCAAGAACATTCCTGTCATGTGGAGCACGCCATAGAGGCGCAAGACCAGTTTGAGGTGAGTGCTTCTATGTGGCATAAAGCCAGACTTGTCTGGATGTACTATAGTAGTGATGACTTTACTTACCCATGCTGTGAGGATTATTGCCAACACCTTTGCTTCCACATTGAGTAAAGATCACGGCAGTACGAGCCGCAATCGTATGTTTTTCCTTTCTTGTGGATGACCACAATCTAAGCTATTCGCTGGTCTGTGGGTAGGCAGCCTATTTTGCGTGCCTCCTCAAACCTCTCGAGCAAAGGCTTGCCTACCTTCTCTGCCTGGCCTTAAATAACTTTATGGTTAGGCAGTTGGGTCCCACAGCCTTTCTAGGTTGGCGGTCTTAGGCAGTTGCTGCTAGCTCCTCTGTCACGTCTGCTCTTAGGGCTTCCCTGGCATCACCCAAGAGTGTCGGCAGTGCAAGGTCTTTTAGGGGCTCCTCACTGTCTGCACCCATTCGGGCTCCCATATGAGTGTAGAGTCTCTTGTAGTAGGCTGCAAGGGTGTCTGCTATGGCCATATTTGTTTGTAAGGTACAATCTTCATCTATAAATCCCTTCACCCAAGAACTCTTTGTCCCTCTTTTCAAGCCAGGTCAGTAGTTTGCTGGTCTAGTCTGTTGTGACACCAATGCATAACTGTGTGCCTTGTTCTCTGCCTAGGCCCATAGCTCCTATTGGCAGAGGTTTAGTTGGCACTGGCGGGACACACCCTCTGTCCTCTGTGGCTGCTAGGTCTTTCTCTATGGCCACTCAATCGATTTTTTTTTTTTTTTTTTGATTTTTTTTTTAAAGTTTTTCTTCGTTTGCTTTATTTGAGCGTCGTACCAGGTGTACAATAAAGGGAGTCAATGACTTCCTAACCAGTATACCTGTCCCTGGAGTTTGTGGAGTAGCCAGTGTGGGCCAGTAACTTATAACCGAAGCGGTCCAGGTCTTTGTAATGGTTACCCTGGAAATGTTTCCTGCAGTCTGAGGAATGTTGCTACCGGTACTGGAGTACTAGCGTTCATTTAATTTTGTTCCCCAAGCCATTACCATTCCATGAGCAAACCTTCACTTCTCTCAGCACGGTCCCTGGCCTAGATATATTGGTGTCATGTGAGTTCGCATCTGCCACAGGGAAGGCCATTGCGGCCAGACAGTGACCAAAACCTGTGCTGTACTCTCCAGCTCCCTAACCCCTCAGTGAAAATAAATTGGTGTAGACGAGCCTGTAAATTAATGCTATAACCAAGTGTTGCAAATCCCATAACTCTCACCCTCCCTGGGTCTCTGCATCAGGAGTCTAAAACAACCCCAACTTAGAGTGCCTGTCGCCCCAGAAGTTGCCAATAACAGCGCACTACTCCACTCTAGTTTTTTTTTTTTTCTTCACGGTTTTCTCGTCATAAGCGCACCACTCCCAGCCTAGTACTATCCGAAGTACATTCTTTCACATATTATGGAGCTGTTCCTTCACTGCAGTATTCGAGGAGGATGTTCAGGGGGCTGGAGAAGGTGATTTGATTTCCTTTGAAATTGAAGGTAGCTATGGAGCTCTTAATCCGGGCAGTCTGCACTTGCACAGAAACTGGGTTTTAGCGCTAAAGAAAATGGTGTACAAATGTAGGGTCTGTCAGGTAAATGTGACGATATAAGAGAAGCATGGTTGAAACATCTGATTTTGATTAACAAACAGTGATTGGCGGGGTGCCTGCATAAATATTTAGCCAACTATCCTAATGAGTCTGTCTCACTGATGTTCTAGCAATATGCAGTTGTATAAAACCCAAATCCCATTACATCCTAGTTGACCGATTGTGTTGCCCTTATGTCCTGATCAAAGTCAACAGTGGCTGTCTAATGGAACCTTAGTGCAGGCATGTGTTTGCTTCCATTGTGTATTGCGCATGTACAAAACACAATGTTTTCAAATTAATACGCAAATAGGTCTTAAGACAAGCATTCACCATTCCAGGTAAAGTGCTCCATAGGGTAGCTTGCTACCTGACCAGGTGTGCTTGAGCACCACGCCTGTGCAATACAAATACAATACAATAGACTAACTTCTATCCAAATTGGCTAAGGGCAGGAGGCATACATGAAACGTTCAAAACTACCAAATCATTCAATTAAATCTGAACATTAAAAAATAATGACCAACCTATTTTAAAAAAAATCGAACTTTTAAGTAGACCAGTAACCCCTTAAACTCTACTTTTGCAGGTTTTCTTTCAATATTTGGGTGGGGGGGCGGGGTGGGGGGGGGGGGTGAGGGTTGGCTTACTAGGTAAATTTCTGGAAAAAGTGAAGAAAGCATTTAAGTATTAGCCAGCATTCCACCATGTTTTAGGCGACTCCTCTGTGGAACTGGTTTACCCAGAATTGGCTTGATTATGGGAACAGTCTTCTTTGTGATCCAGTTATGTTTACTCCAAGGCCATGCTGCCTGGCACCAGCAAGGACAAGGGTTCTCCTTCAACTCCCTAGCACCCACAGTATAGGGCTTTTGAACTAGTTCTAGGAAGTAGGTGTTTGTGCGGCACTGCCAAGCTGTCCTCCAGGTAGAGGCAATCGTTTGCAGGCAGTAGTTCTAGCTCTGTGGCATGAAAAGACACTGCCTCTGTTCTGTGGAGATTTTGCTAAGCTTCAAATGGAAGATGGTTTGAGTGTTTTGAAATGCTTATTATGTTTAGCATACGCTTCCAATGTGATTGCACACAGTGTCAGGTGTATGTTGTATTTATTTTTCTGTTATAGCTATATCGCCACCAACCAATCTGCACTTGGAACCTAGCCCTGATTTTGCAACCTTGACCGTTTCCTGGAACCGAAGCCCCTCCCCAGGTAAAGATGTTTGCTGGCATTTCTTCCCGCCTTCAAAAAGTCATGGCCGGTTTGTTCTAAGGAGCCTGTTCTCTTCACCGCAGGGCTTTCTGCAGAGCCCATCTCCTTTCTTCATTGTCTATTTGGGTGTCATGCAGTGAACCACAAAAATACCTCCATAGTTGACTGTAACCTAGGAATATTTCCAATGGTTGTAGTTTGCCATTTTAGAGCCCATTTGAAAACTTACAGTATGTACTTGAACCTCCATTTAATTTTTTTAACTGATTTCTTACACTTGCTCATTAAGCTTGTAGGCATTTCAAGTGTTTGTTTTGGAGGTTGTTGAATGGCTTACTTTGGTTTATTTATTTTCCCTCACATTTGCTGTGTGCGCTTTTTGTTCTTTTGTTACTCATGGTGGATGTGCATCATTTGGCTCATTCTAAACATTTCTTGAAGCCTGACTATATAATTAAATGTGTGGCTTGCATATTTGTTTAATTGCGGACTTTGCCTTTGTCTGTTTTAATATGAATCGTGTGTGTGTGTGTGTGTGTGTGTGTGTGTATGTATGTGTGTATGTATGTGTGTATATATTTATGCTGAGGTGTGCCGTCTCCCCGACGAAATAAAATACACTGCTCACCTGCACTTGGGTCTCCTCTCTTCTTCTGCGCTGCGGTATCCAGGATTGGGCTCCAGGCGAGAGCAAGCAGGGACTGTTTCATATATATATATATATATATATATATATATATATATATATATATATATATATATATAATATACTTTTTCTCAAGTTTTATTTGGGTACATGAAATTTGCATAGGATTTGTCACCATTCAACAGTGAGTGTAGATTTAATTCTGAACTTGAGGGGGGGGGGTGTAACCATCGCTTCAAACACCCTTTGGGCTTCTATTACCACTTAACTAGTTTAGTTCACATCATTTTGTACAGCAGCCATGATATCCCAAATCTATTTCGGGTTGAAGACGTTGGGCATGTCTGGGTATAGATTAAAAAACTGTACTTTATATGAAGGATTATAAATATAAAAGCTTCAAGATATGAACACTACCCCAATTTACATGGCCTCTAGGGTAATGCAGTAGAGGAGATTTAATTGCTTGCCATGTGACTGACCTGTGCTCTGTATTATAGGCATAACTGGATATCGCATCACCACTGCCCCTACTGTGGGGCATCCAGGCTACACTCTGGAAGAAGAAGTCGATGAGAGCCAGAGCTCATGCATCTTTGAGAGCCTGAGTCCTGGAGTTCAATACAATGTCAGTGTTGTTTCTGTAAAAGATGATCAGGAGAGTGAGCCCATCTGGAAGACAATCACACAAGGTAAATGATGAGTCCCTTCAGGGTATGATCAACCATCCCATTCCTCTTCCAAGCACTGTCCCCTGCACAACAGTGGAAACAGCAGCCTTAATACATTTGTAAGCAGCATTTCTACAAGATGAGAACTGCATATGTGGAATTGTGAATTTATATTTTGTGTTCATTCACATGGAGCGGTGGCTGAAACAAGAAGTTGGAATACTGCCCCGACCGATTGCCAATGCTTCCATTTGCAAGCATTCCTCCCATGTTGTGTGTGGTGTTGGTTTTCTCAATGGCTCCTGGAGCATCAGTAACACCTGTTCTTTCCCTCTGCTCCATACTCCTCTTCTGAGTGAAACATGACAGAAGTTGCACCAACAGAACACATAACTGTAGCACTACAGCCATTGGTTCCAGACTACATGCTTCAGTCACAGAAGTTGCTTGCTATTCTGTCTGTTTTCCTAAGGAGTTTTTCCCCCTTGTTTGTAACCTCTGAAGCTTCATGTCCACCAAACAAAGAGATAGGTGCCAAGGAGAGCCTTGTATAAAAAAATGTGTAAGGGGGAGGGAGGCATAAGGAGTTTCAAATTATGCCGATGAATCCACTTCCACAAAACAAGAAGTCAAGTGGAAACTGCAAAATCACTATCTTTCTGCTCCTAACCGATTTTGGAGGGGGCTGAATACTGTGGGTTTCAGTATAATTGGGTGTGCTATTAAGAAAGATCATTAGCTGAGTGTTCACTTCCTTTGAGTGTTAATGTGCTCTATTAATGTTTTGGGGTCTTTTTACTATGATGCCACCAATTTTGTTAAATACCTGTCCTCTTAGAGGGTTCAGGAGCCCAAAGAGGTTTGGAATGTCATTCATTTTCCTTCTTTAATTGATGCGTTTATGCTCCACAGGTTGGTTTCATTGTTTAGTATCCTTCCAATTTAATATATTTAAAACTAGTGGATTTAATAGAATCTTTTCTGTAATGTGCTGCTGCATTCCAAACTGAATAGTTAGTCTGGGTTGCAACCGTTAACTCCTCCCCAACACCCTAGGAAGTGAACCTTGCTTATGATCTTTCTGCGATACCTTAATTTGGTAGCTTGTAAATGCAGTGCTGTGCTCCAGCTGCTCCATTATGAAACCATATGCTGAAGCAGCAATACTAGTATGCTTATTAAATTTAGCTCTCCTAAGGAGGCCAAGGAGTGCTATTGGATGAGAGATGAGGCTGGGGAGGGGGAAAGATTGCGAATCAGTTTTCCATGAGTAAAGGCCCTTTGCGATTGCTTCTGGTGACTGACCCTAGTTTGTGTACCTCTTTAGGTAGATGGGGAAGCTTAATGAAGATAGCCTTATTGGGAGAAGAGGGAGCAGTGCTGGTTGGGGATAGGGCTTGGATGGATACGTTTTGCAGAGACTAAGTATCTTTTTCTGCCTTGAAGAATTTTCCTGGCAAGTTAAGGTTTAAGCAGATTTGTTGGTTCAAGGAAAGATTTACCACAGATGAAATGTGCTGTGTATACATTTAGAGAAACTATCTTGTTGGACTATGGTGTTCTGGTGAAAGCTCAATGTAGCATATTTTTGGGGACTTACTTAAAAGTACCATGGCAAACTAGTGTTGATACTGTAGATGGGAGACTAGAGATACAGATGGGCGGGTTAAACTTGGGAGGAAATGGACTGACATACCAATAAATTGCTACGGAAATCGCACCTCTTCAGAGATGGGCTTTGATCCATAGTACATGTGTTCAGGGACTTACAATATTTTATTTCGATCAGGACTTTTTTCTGGGCTTTTATTTGTTCCCCCTAAATAGTCCTTTGAGCTATGTCAGTGGCTGTAATAACCGCATCAGTTGGTCTTGGTGGCTCTTGTATGGAGCACAATTTGCCATTAGCATGGCCTTGTAGTGCTGCTGGCTTGTTTTGCTCAGTTTCAATTATTCATGCCCATTGAGACCTAGTGATTGTCAGCACCTAAATTCTTATTAGATACTTCAACTCAAAATGGGCATCCACTTGAACCTTTAGCTTTTTGTTATTTGGTAACATGGTACAGCTTGAGCATCTAACATTAATTTTGAGTCACGCATATTAAACGTTGCTTTTATTAACCTGCCATCAATTTGCAATCCATGTAATCTGATGATCGCGGCTTCTGTTCATTTACATTTCTCCCACCTCCTTGCTTTTCTGTTTTTGCTTCTAAACCAATAGAGGTGCCATCGCTCACTGATCTAAACTTTGTTGATGTAACCGACACGAGCATCGATCTGCGGTGGACGCCACTGAAGGGCGCTACCATTATCGGTTACCGCGTCACAGTAGTAGCAGCTGGGGAGTCTGTACCAATCTATGAAGATTTTGTTGGCCCCACGGAAGGATACTACAAGGTCTCCGGGTTGGAGCCGGGCATTGACTATGACATCAGCGTGATCACTCTTGTTAGCGGCGGAGAGAGTGCCCCTACCACGCTGACACAACAAACTGGTGAATTTAGAAAGCATCTGGGTTCACAACTGGTCGTGATGCCTGCTTGTCACTAGCCAAATATACCATGGTTAATTCTCTTGGTGTTTAAGACTATTCACTCTTAAGTTAACAAATTATGGCCTAACCTTCATTAGTAAAGAGTGCTATACCTTAAGAATGCGTCTTCTTGTAATTATGTTGGGAAATAGCCCCCATTTTCATAGAACTCTGTTTGGCTTCTGATGGTCCCATGTGCCTTTCTACTACAAATGAAGAGCACTGGCTAGTGGCATGCATGTTTCACAGGGGAAGGCTATCTGCATTGCATGATCAGAGGCCTTTGGGGTGTGAGGGCAGTGTGGACTGGACCTATATTCCATAAACTTTGCATGCAGTCTTCCTTCAACCATTCTCAAAAGTGAAGTGGTTATTAAAAGATCTTATAAAAACCTGAGAAATGTTGGGTGATTCAACCTTTATGAAACAAGTAGGGTTAAGCTTGTCATCTGAAATGGTGGCCCAGCTTTTGAGATGTGGGTGTTCAGGTAAAGTCGTCACATTCCTACCATTTGCAGGTTTCTGCATGAATTCCAGTTATCTGTTGTGCATGGTTCGTTTCATGACTGCTCTCCTGGCCCCTTTCTTCCTAGCCTGGAATTGTCTTGTGTCCATTCATCTCACTTGTTTCACTGTCTTAACTCCAGCTGTCCCACCTGCCACGGATCTTCGCTTTACCAACGTGGGCCCAGACTCTATGCGTGTGACCTGGTCTGCTCCACCCAGCATGGTGCTTTCTAGCTTCCTGGTGCGCTTCGCCCCATCCAAGAATGAGGAAGATGCCACTGAGCTGACTATTTCACCATCCGACAACATGGTGGTGTTGACAAGTAAGGAGAAGCGGCATACAAGAAAAGAGATTGGTCTAGAGAGATGACAGTTTCAATCTATATTTATGAATGTGAGCTTTAGGTGTTGGTATGGGGAAACGCCACTGGGGACCTTCCAGGAATGTACCATTTTATAGGACTGGACACCTGCTATGCTCACTGGCTTCAGTGTCAATTCAACTTCACGGTTCTTGCTCGGAAGTTGTTACCCCATCCACTGCTACCTATCCCTTCACGCAATAGGCCAATCTGACTCTACAAAAAGATAATGTTTATCTATGGATGTAACAGTCTTACAGTAGTGAGAAGAGTTTGGAAATAGGCAGCCATCTCACCTCCACAGTTCCAAAGTCTAGTAAAAGGTGAGATTGGGCTCTAAAACACACTTGACGTACAGCCAGACTGTTCCACAAAAGCAGTATTGGTGACCTTTAGGTATATGAAATGCTTGATGGCACTGATTGAGTAGTTAAGAATTTCTGTAGAGTTGCCTGTATAAGGAGACCTATTCATATACCAGTTACTGAGATGGACTTTTGTGAATCTTAATTTTCACATTTTTTTTTTCCAGACCTCCTGCCTGGCACTGAATATGTAGTAAGTGTGTTTGCTGTGTATGAGGAACGGGAAAGCACACCTCTCGCCGGAGTGCAAAGGACAGGTAAGTGTTGAGGTGATCGGAACATAATACCAAATCAGAGTTTGGGTAAAGATTTTGGAGGGGTGGGGGGTATAGAAAGCTATTCACTGACAGTTATCCATTTCTATTCAATAATGTAATCAAATTGTTCATGCATAGTAAGACTTTATGGACTTTAATTTGAAGGTACCTCTCCTGCAGACATGCTATTTATTCTTTACACATCTGTCAGAACATGTGAATCAGATGGATAGTTCTGTCGTGGTTATGCATCTTTTGATGGGGTAGCACAGCGTGAAACCTGTATGTTTAAAAGTGTGCATTAGCTTCAATGGTGGCATGTTGGTAAGGCTACTCACTTCCACCTCTGAAATGGTGGAAGTACTCAGAATTTCAACCTCAAGGATGATTTAACCTATGAAGCCTGGTCCATCTGCCTACAGGAGGTTTCCAGGTCCAGACCTAGACTAGGCTGGTAAAACATTTTGTAATGAAGATAAATTACCATTGGTTATTAGTTTACTTAGTCAGAAAGAAAAGTGATGCAGAGGTAGCTAGCTGTCATTTAAATCTAGTTGTTTCACGCATCCGAGTTTGGGGTGGTGTTACTAGGGAGAGTGCAGTGCAATGGTTTAATTGAAGATGGTTCCTATTTAGATGTAGAAAGTCCATGCCACGTTATGCAAGTTTAACACTACTTTTCTGGTAATCCTCATTTTAAAAACTTAAATTAATAAATTCCTAAAATGTCAGTGGATTATTACTGGATTTAACAGTCTAAAGTTATGCAGAGGCACCCTTTCCAGAACTTTTAATACATTTTAAATGTAAAATATTATGGTACCTTCTGAATTCTTCCAGAATAATTGATAAAATGCCCTCTTTTAAACAGGTCTCGACTCACCAACTGGTCTAGACTTCTCGGATATCACATCCAGCTCTTTCACTGTTTACTGGATGGCTCCGCGAGCAACTGTAACAGGCTACAAAATCCAGTATTATCCTGAGATTGGTGGAGGCCGGCCAAAGGAGGAGCGGGTGCCACCCTCTCGCAACTCGCTTACACTCACCAACCTGGCCCCGGGCACAGAGTATGTGGTCAGCATTTTTGCTGTAAACGGCAGACAGGAGAGCGTGCCTCTTGTGGGACAACAGGCAACAGGTATGTTGACCTGCGTGGTCAGCAGGTCCTTGATTGAATGTTTGTATTGAAGGGAGCCATTGGTAAGGGCACTTGCCTTTTGAGCCTAGATCCAGAAGTTGTGAATGATTGCAGCCAAATATAGTTCTGTTTTGGATAGAATAATTACCTTCTAAATGATTAACCCCCTCAATTTTTCTTTCATTTCTGCCAGTTTCTGATACACCGACTAACCTGGAAGTCACTTCCTCCACACCCACCTCGTTGAGCATCAGCTGGGATGCCCCTCCTGTCGGTGTCCGATACTATCGCATAACCTATACCGAAACAGGTAATACTATGCAGCTAGAACTAACCTTTAAAAACTGAATGACCAAACGATCATGTGTGGCTTACCAGTTGGAGTGGGCATGATTGAACAATATCTTTAGTTAAGGCCTGTGAGTCTAGTCTGTTAACACTAAATGTAGAGGAAGGAAAATGAGCTGGTTTCAGGTCCATATATCAGCACTTTTGGCTACATATTTCATTAAAGTTTGTTGCCCTTTTTCACTGGTTTATAAAAGGTGAGTTTAGAGACTTCTAGGAGTGGCAAATAAAACCCACAATAACCATCCTTTGGATATCCTTTTTCTAATAAAGGGATAATTAACCTGTAGTTCCCACTTTTCTACATCACTTTTTTCTTCTTTTCCTGTATTCTGCGGAGCTATTAGTGGTAAACTGAATTCTGATACTGAGTAAGCAGGCTGCAAAGCTGAAATCAGTTTTCCCTCATTTATGTATTGGTAGCAGAAGTTGAATTTGCTTTAACTCTTTAGCAGAAGATACTAAAATTCTCCCTGGGGGAAAAATACTGTTTTAATTGAATGCACAGAATTATCATGGAAGAACATGGTAGATCTCTGGAATTATTAATGATAAGAGTACATTTTCTGAAATGTATACTACGTTGAGCGATAACATTTAAATTAACATTGCTGCCCTATGTATTAATCAAGCTTTTTAGAATTATGCTTTAAAGTTTTACTAGGCTAGCAAGACTTTAAATCTGTCCCTGAAAGGGTTCTTTTTCTAAGCTGAAACTGCGAATGAGGAGCGTTATTCTAAATCAAATTTTTTTTTTTTTTTTTTTTTTTTCCTAGGAGGTGAGACGCCAGTTCAGGAATTCACTGTACCTGGTGACAGGTCTGATGCCCCCATCCGTGGCCTGAAGCCTGGAGCGGAATACATAATCACTGTGTATGCTGTAACAGGACGAGGAGATAGCCCTGCTTCCAGCAAGCCAGTCACTGTAACGCACAAAACAGGTGCGGACTACAGAGCATGCCGGGTAATATGCACGAAACCTATAACTCTTCTGTTGTGTTCTTACAATTGTAACTTTCTTTTTGCAGTGGTGGATAAACCAACTCAGTTGCAAGTGACCGATGTTCAAGACCACAGCATTCAAGTCCGCTGGATGCCTTCCTCTACTCCAGTGACAGGTTACAGAGTCACCAGTGCCCCCAAAAGTGGTGTTGGCCCTACTGTGTCCCATATTGTACCCCCAGGTAAGAGCTTCCAAATTTGCAGTGAATTCCAAACTTCCAGCAGATACATTATGTGGGATTTTTAATTTGAGAAAAAGCCATGTATGTACACACTTTGTTTTAGCATTATAATAATGGATCATTAGGTTACCCTACTGGTTGCATGGGACAAGCTCTATAAGTGAGGGTTTGAGGATTCTCATACACATTTCCCTATGAGAGCTTGTGCTGCAGCTGTAAACCGGCCATAGCAAAGCTCCTCATAGTCAAATGGGAGTCTGTGTGAATCCCTGCATCTCATGGTGCCTTCCACACGGTGCAGGGATTCACGAGGGGACACGATATGTGCCCCCTCTGCCCCAAACCGTAGGCAGAAGGGGGCCCTGCTTACGGGCCCCGAAAGTCACTTTCTGACAGGCTTTCCATGTCGGAAAGCCTGTCTGAAACCGGTAACGCAATTCCTACGGCAGGAATGCATTTAGTTGGGATTATGTGCCGGTCTCCGACTGACCAGCTGGCTCCTTGAGCCCCTCAGAATCCAGCTGGAATGACCGGCCCATTTCAGTTTCAACTGCCTGTATTGTAATGCAGCGGCCGAAACTGAACCCCTCTGACCAGAGGTCAGAGGCTTTCTGAGCCTCATCACGGTTTGTCTCCTCTTAATTTGGCCCAAAATAGATACAAGAACTAATCTGTATGCAAGACCTTAACCATTGTGGTTGGGTTGGTGAGTTGACTCACGATTGAGGGACCATATACATCATAGCTGAAACAGTGTTTTAATTGCCCTCTCAAATAAAAGTGTTTATTTTATTTTTTTTGTTCGGGAAAGCCTGAAGGCAATCGCTTTCATGTTGCGGTTGACTGAACTGGGAGAGTTAATTTTCCCTGGAGTGTCTTGGTAAAACAGAGAATGTATATTATTGGTATATAATAGTCGTGGGTTAAAACCACCTCTTCCCATCCCTATTAAAATTGTTTGAACCCCTCCCTGCCTCTCGTTTTAACCCACTGCAACCATCCACCCCCTTCTGCCAGTTAATGGCATCTCTCTCTCTCGCTCTTTCTACGGACCATTTTTCCTGTGGAAGACAGCCCATCAGGGTATATAGATCACCTCGGTGACTTGTTGGTTGAAAGTCCATTTTGTAATATTTGCGAAATATGGCTTCGACCTAGCCCTTAAAATGCATCTGAAGCGCTTGCTCTGCCTCACAACTTGCTGCAGCACTGATCTTGGATTTATGCTCTGCATTATTTTTAACTGCTATACACATGTGCTTGTTCCAATGTGGCTTGCCAGGTGTAATTGTTGAATGTAACTAATATTCTGTGCTCGTGCCAATAAATATTTAAAATTGTGGCATGTTTTGTATTTTATCCAGATCAAACTGAAATGACCATTGAAGGGTTGGAGCCGACAGTGGAATATGTGGTGAGCGTCTATGCTCAAGGCAAAAACGGTGAAAGCCAGCCTCTGGTTGAAACTGCAGTCACCAGTACGTATGTTTCATTTTTATTTCAGAATTGGTTGGAGGTTCCAGTGATTATAGTTGGTGGAGACTAGTATCTCGCTTGTGTATAAATGTGAAATGATAAACAATAAGTTTGCCAACCGCTAAAAAATTAGGGTGTAAATCAACTTGTCAGATTTTTCTTATAATGTACATGGTATTTATTTGACACAGAAGCAAATGTGTAGCTACAGTAGAGGATGTTCTTGTGTACTGAATCTTACTAGTCTATAAGGCAATTGGGTAGTGTCCGAAGGGCTGGCCTTACAGTTCATTGTGTGGAGCAGTTTTTTGGCTGTTTGTCAACCTTTGGCTGCTGGGTTGGTGTTCAGTTTATTTCCATAATATTAAAACAAACCTTTCCCGCAGCAATATCAAACCCATGCAGTCTGCTATGCCCTGAAAAACCCATACAACATGTCTTTACAAGTTCAAAACTGCTCCGATTTGCAAACCTCGACCATTGTATTTAGCTATCTGAAAGCGACACGTTGGTGATAGATTCCTTACCTTAAAACATCCCCAGGCATCAGACTGGATCCGGAAAAGTTTGCTTAGCAGTACCCTTGCGCATCAGTAGGTGGCGTCCGGCGGCTCTGCGTCCATCACTGGCGTAGTCAGCGCTGAGATGACGTTACGGAGATTACTTAGGCGCCACCGATGTCAGTTCTTTCTTTTTCCACGCCAGTAAGGGCAGATCCGGATTGAGCACGTACCTTGGTCTATTTTTGACCACTATTTTGAGACTGCTGGAGGTCCAGCTTTCATTGTGTCGCCGCTCCCGGTCTAGGAGCCGCTCACGGGACCGGAGACGTCACTCCTCGGACTCCAAGTCTCTTCGCCCTTTGATTCCGGGAAGCGCCACCATGAAAAGTTGTCGAAGAAGCGTGTTCGCTCTCAGACGTCCCCCTGTCGCTCCTCGGAGGGGGACAAGGGCCTCGCCCCTGCAGCTCCTCTGGAGCCGGAGAGTTCCGCAGCCTACCCACCATACCCGGCTCTGTCGGCAACTCCCGAACAGCTGCCAGAATTCCTTGCTTCTGTGGGCCGCCTTTACAGGCCTCGGGCACCTTTGGGCCCCGCGGGTCTGTGTCCAGATTCTGCTGGCCCGGCGGCTCCGCCATCGGCCCCCGGCCCCACAGGATCCTGCGCCGCTGGCTCCGGCGCCATGAGGTGCGGCGTTGCTGGCTCCGGCCCTTGCGCCACCATCCGCTCCACCCTCTGTGCCACCCTCTGCTCCGCCCCCGGCGCCGCACTGAGTGCCGTTTATCCCACCCCTGCCCCGGTTCCCAGACATTTTGTTCCACTTTGGGATCCGTATTGGGAACCATGCTGGTCCGGCGCCGTTCCCGACCCAGTTAGTCCCGTTCCCGACCCAGTTAGTCCCCTCTCTGGCCCCGGCTCTGCCTCCATGTCTAACTCCCTACAGGCCAGAGGCGGATGATGACTGGGAGGGGTCCGAGGACCTGCTTGCTCGGCAATGTGACTCCGAGCTCGATTGGGTGGATAATTTGGAGTATGCAGGCGACCTCTTCTGACCCAGGATTCGCCTCTCCCCGCCCACAATGGAGGAGGGTGTCTCCTATATGGTGGTCCTCCGTCTGGCTGATACCCTCAATCTGGCTGCGGAGACCCTCAATCTTCACCTCCCCACAGTGGCCCTCAAGACCAACCTCCTCACGAGGTGCTCCAGCCAGCGTCTAACCCTGCAGAGCCGCTGCTTCCCTTTAATGATGCTCTTACAGAGGTCCTCTTGGGCACCTGATCAAGGCCGTCCACGAGGGCCCTGGTGGATAAAAACACCGCTAGACGCCAGGTGACCCTGCTCCTTGACCACTCACTCTACGCCTGAGAGCCTGGTCATTCAGGCCTCCATGTCGCAGAGTGCCTTTCCCACAGCCCCGCCGGATAATGACTAAGGCTGGACCAGTTTGGGAAGCACTTGTTCTCCTCAGCCAGCCTTGGGCTGCGGTTGGTGAACACCGCCTGCTTGTTGGGCCGCTACTCCCACGTGGTGCGGGACGCCGTTGCTCAGGTGTTGCTTCAATGTCCTGAGGAGGTGCAGGCTACCCTTTCTCAGGGGATTGCTGAGGGCAAAGATGCGGCTAAGTTTGCCATCCGGTGTGGGTTAGACACCACCGACTCCCTGGGCTGTGCGATCTCCACAACCGTGGCGTTGCAGAGCCACGCCTGGTTGCGTTTGACTGGGTTCTCGCCCGATGTCCAGAGTTCGCTCATGGACATGCCCTTTGATGGCACCCGTCTGTTTGGCGACCAGGCTGACGGTGCCCTGGAGCGCTTTAAAGACTCACAGGCTACAGCCAAGTCCCTGGGTCTTTCTACTAAGGCCCCGGCCACTCCTGGTTTTCGTTCCTTTCATAACCAGGGTCGAGGCGCGCCCTCCCACCAGGCCTGTGCAAAACCAGCCACAGTGAGGCCGGGGTCGCTGATTCCGCAGCAGTGGGTTGGAGAACCAGCGTGAGGGTCCATCCACCTCCACCCCGCTGCTTCTGCCTCTAAACCCTCCTAGAGTGTTATGTATAAAGGGGTTAGACCCAAATATACTACCTGACCAGGGTCCGTTACAAAAAAAGTGGTCTTGGCAGTAGAGCAATAAATCTAAACAAAAATCATAGTAGCACAAAGAAAAAAGGACAACATATGTTGAGGTGTGGTTAATACCCACCATTCAAATTCGTATTCTCAAACACTATCTGGAACACAACAATTAATAGTATTCCACTGATATGCATCTGTATCTGCATAATTAGACAAAGGTGCAGTAATATTCAGTGCTCTTGGTGATCAGGAAAGGAAGGAATGGAAAAACGAGTTTTCAAGTGTGGGAAAGGGGGGACATGGAAAGGCAAGGGTGACATAGGTACATCAATATAAATTTCTATGTACATTCCCATGAAAAATATAAAAATGTTCCCAATAAAATACATAACTCAAATGGAACCAAAAATTGATTATACACTGTGTCCCTAGAGTTTGTATATTGGAGTGTAGTCGACGTTTCGACTAATAGTTTCAGGATAGTTGTGGTCTTTGCGGTGGAGTCTTCTTCAGGACTGTGTGAGCACATTTAAAGGGAAAATGGAGGACCAATCCGCCATATTCACTGGGAAAGTAGGGCTTCGATTGAGCTCTACTAAGATGGAGTGGTTGATCAATGTCCACCCGCAGACTCGAGACAATCAGTCACATTCAAGGAGGAAAAAAAAAAAACTGACGAGTTCAGCTCAGTGGGAGCAAATCAAAAAAATCTCGACTTCCTGGTGTAATTTTGTACACAGACCCACCACTAGGATTGGTATTGCTGAGGTATCTATTCTAAGGTAAGGAATCTATCACTAACGTGTCTTTCATATGCACAAGTTACTACTTGTGTAACGATATATCTGTAAGACATTAGTTAGTGAGATTCCTTACCGCCTCGCCCATCCTCCCCGTTCTGCGAACTGATTACTAGGGTTAAGGTCATCCCTTTCAGGGCCTTCGTTTTCTGCACCAATGGTCAGTATCTTGCATGGCTCTGTGTTCCTGGTGCGGAAAGTTGTGTACAGAACTGACGTCCGCGCTTGTGGGTGGCGCCTAAGCACTCCATGACGTCATCTCTGCGCTGACCACGTCAGTGACTGACGCGGAGCCACAGGATGCCACCTACTGACAGGCAAGGTTACTGCTAAGCAAAATTTTCCGGATCCAGTCTCACGCCTGGGGATACTCTAAGGTAAGGATTCTATCACTAACTAATGTCTCTTACAGATATATCGTTACACAAGTAGTAACTTGTACATCTAATTTCCTGGTGAGGGCCACGTTTGTTTTGGTGCACACACTCATTGCTGTGCTTGGAGTGTTAATTGAGAGCAGTGAAATAGGGACTGTGCGCAAAATTATCTACTTTAATCTATGATCAACGGGGACGTGTTAATGTTTGTGGCAGGACCAGTAAGGGCAGTAACTTTATTTGAAGAGTGTTCCTTTAAAACTGTGAACCAGAAGCGACTTGATGGACTAATGAACCTATCCAAGATTTCATTTCAACCTAAATAAAAAAAATTAAGGTCCACACAAATTATCTGCTCTGAAGAAGCTGAAAGCTACCTCCCTAAACACGTGTTAGCTTTTGTAGTGTCCCTTTTTAAAAGCTGTATTCAGTGAATTAAATGTTTCATGTTTGTATGCATCAACATTAAAGATTGTAATTTGAATACGGAATGTAATCTGTATACACATTTAAAAAAAATCTTGTTCAAAATAATGTTTTAAAATTTGATTTAACCTTATTAATGGGCATCATTAGACTTCCATATTAACGTGGTATTGTGTGAAGTTTAAATGTTATGGCTGATAGGAGTACTGACCTTGTGGGAAGTAGTTTGGCACAGCCACTGGGTAGATTTCACAAGCTCTGGAGTATTTCTTAGAAAAATAATTCTGTAGTAGGGGATCTCTGTGTATAGTAATCTAGTGAATAGTCCCGCCCATGTGCATGGACCCCGGAGCAATCAAAAATAATCTCTTAAGGTGTCAAAATGCAGAACTGCACAGACACTTAAGCGAGAATTAAAGACAGATAATGCAGCCTATATCCACAGGCTACACGGTCCAGTACTTCAACTAGAAATTCCACCAACCGCAAAGCCTGTCCAGATTTCCCTTGCTTTTAAAGCAAAAACCCTCTGGAATGATAGAGAGGAAGACATGGACAGACAAGCCCCATAGGCTGCCATTATGTGGCTCCGAACAGGATACTGTGCCTTTAAGAGCACTTTCCAGAACTTCACAGTATCCCACAATACACTGCAGGTCCCTTTTACTTTCAGTTCTTTTTTCCGGCTCCTACAAGTAGGACCCTGGAGCATTGAGCTCTCCCTTTTCAAGGGTTTATTGGTGATTTCTTTTTTCACTTTTTCAAAGTTATTTAAGTGCTTTTCTTGAAGTACTTTGCTGTTTCTTCCTGTTTGTCTATGGGTGCACTCTTAATTGTCAAATATGCCTGCATTATTCGACAAATGCCCTGAGTGCTCCAGGAAGAAGGCCAAGTGACCCACACGAGGTGTGTATAATCTGCCTTCCTTCATCCCATGTCCCAGAGGAGTGTGACATCTGCCAGGGTTTCTCTAGCAGGACCCTGAGTGATAGGATGAAGATCAGGTTTCAGGGCCTTGAAGACAGAAGACTGAAGGCACAAGGTGGGTCTGGAGGGGCTTCATCTGCCCATGCTGAGGCCTCTGGGGGGCTCCCCAGGGGCAGGAAGACCAGCAAACGTCCCCATTCTCCGTCGGCGTCGATTGCACCGACCACGACGTCGAGAGGGATGACTGCAGTCTTTTCCCCGTCTCCCCAGGGCTCTGGGTCGAGGCGACGTCTACGTTCGGCGTCGAGGGACCTGAATAGGCCGCCGTCTAAGTCTCAAGTGACTATTTCGTCGTCTTCTAGTATTCGACGTCGAGAGGCCCGGCGTCCGCGCTCGCTGTTGAGGCGACACCGCCGTTCGCCGAAGAGGAGAAGGTCGGCGAAGAGGAGAAGGTCGTCTAGGCGTAGAAGGTCGACGTCGAGGCGAAGGCATTCGCCGTCGAAGAGGCGAAGCTTGCCGTCGAGGGGCCGACGCTCGCCGTCTGGTCGCTGTTGTTCGACGCCGGGAAGGCGCGGAAGGAGTTCTGGCGCCAGGAGTCAGTCTGGCAGGCGTCAAGTGCCTATGGAAGACTCTCCAAAGTCCCAGCCTAGTAAGGATGGCGGTTCACCGGGCTTGGTGTACTCTGTTGTGTATACCCCTGCTAGGCCGAAGACAGTTACTCCTCCAGTTACCGAGAGGACTTCCTCTGTGGGCTCCCACCCCGCCTCCACTTCCGCCTCCTCCTCCACTTCCGCCTCCACTTCCGCCTCCTCCACAGCCTCAACCGCAACCCCAGTTTCCGGCTGACAAGCCTCTTCCGTTTCCTCCGAGGACCGGTTCATTGCCACGATTTCCGACTCCTCCTAAGGGGACCCCTCTGCCGAGGGCTCCATCCAAGCCAAAGTCTCCCGTCCCGGTGGAACCGGCAGGGCGACCGAAGTCAAGGAAGTCGCGATCCCGCTCCGGACGGAGAGGGAGATCGCGCAGTCACAGATCCTCTACGAGGTCAAGACGGCGCCACAGGAGGTGCGGATCACGGTCCCACACGGACACTTCCAGAACCAGGTCCTTCTCCCTGACAGTGTCAGACTCCTCGGCGACGAGGGTGTCTCCCGTGGATGACATCAGCACGTTGCAGGATGTTCTCTTGAGGGGTGCAGTGAAATTGGGAATCACGGTGACGGCTCCAACACCTACGACGTCCGTGATTTTTGAGACACTTCACAAGAAGCATTTGTCTCGCCCTCTACTACCGCTCGTGCCAGGATTGGTAGAGCCAGCGGAGGAGCTGTTCCTTACGCCTGCAACGACGAAAGCCGCTCCGTCCCGTCTTCTTAAGAAGTACAGGCTCCGGATTCCGACCCGGCTTTTCTGAGGATTGACCCTGTTCCGGACTCCGTTATAGTGACGGCGACCAGAAAACAACACTCTACCTCTCCGTCTTCTACCGTGCCTCCGGATAAGGAGAGCCGATGGATCGACTCAAATGGCAGGAAGACTTGTGGGACGGCCTCTACGTCCATGAAGGCTGCTAGCGATACGGCTCTGCTAGGGCGTTATGATCGTGCCCTGTGGGAATCCCTCCAGCAGTTCGCGGAACTCCTGCCACAATAGAGGAGGGAGGGTTTTTTGTTTTTTTTTGTTTTCTGGCAGAGTGAAGAAAAATTACTCCGGACAAGTGGGTGCTGAATATTGTTTGCAATGGATACAGTATTCGGTTCACCAGCCTGCCTCCATCAATTCCTCCGGTCAGCTCGCAGTTTCAGCTGCGTGAGCTCCAGGCGGAGGCAGATATCCTGTTAAGGAAAAGGGCGATAGAAGACGTACCTCTGTCTCAAAGAGGAAGAGGTCTGTACTCCCGGTTCTTCCTGGTCCGCAAAAAGGACTAGAACGAGTTCAGGCCCATTCTGGATTTGCGACAAGAGAACAAGGGGATTCGCAGAGAAGTTTCGCATGCGGTCATTGCATCCGATTTATCCTCCACTGCAACGGGGAGACTGGCTGTGTGCCACAGACCTACAGGATGCATACTTCCATGTGCCCATTGCACACAAACACAGGAAGTTCCTGCGATTCCAAGTCGGCGCCAATCATTATCAGTACACAGTACTGCCATTCGGACTGCTGAAGTCTGCGCCCAGGATATTCTCAAAGTGCATGGCAGTAGTGGCCGCACACCTAAGGAAGAACAAGGTGTTTGTTTACCCTTACCTGGATGATTGGTTGATCAAGGCCTCCTCCTCGGAAGCTCAAGCGTACTTCCAGAAGACGTGCATTCTCTTGAACAAGCTGGGGTTGCACATCAACATGTCCAAGTCTGTCCCGACTCCGGTCCAGTGCATCCAGTACTTGGGAGCCTCCATCAATACGCTGTCAGCAAGCGTGTCTCCTTCGGAGGAGCGACGATTATCACTCCTTCGAAAGGCTCAGGCTCTTATGACCACTCCATCTACAACAGTGAGGACGGGTTCTTCTCTACTTGGATCGATGGCCTCTTGTATCTTCCTCAAGCCACACGCACGGCTGCACATGAGACCATTGCAGGAGTGCTTGGAGGATCAGTGGGATCAGAGGAAAGGGTCTTGGGATGACCGGATACGACTGTCTCTGCATGCTCTTCAGTCTCTGAAGTGGTGGTGTTTGGCGGAGAATCTCCTGAGAGGGGTTCCCTTCCACAAGGACATTCCCACACAGACTATCGTGACGGATGCGTCTCTCCACGGCTGGGGGGGTGCACTCCGGAGACTTACAGATTCAAGGGACGTGGTCCCTGACGGAGTCCACGTACCACATCAATTTCCTGGAACTCAGAGCTGTTCACTTGGTGCTGAAGGCCTTTCTTCCGTCCTTCCAGACCACCTCTCTGCTTGTGCAAACGGACAATACGACCACAATGTATTACCTCAACAAGCAGGGGGGCTCGAGATCGCGCACCCTGGCACTGGCTTCTGGCCAGAGGACTGACTAAAACTGCTACCCATGTACCAGGTGTGCAGAATGTTCAGGCAGACGCACTGAGTAGACTGATTCAGGAAAATCACGAATGGGTCATAAACGACTAAGTACTAGGAGAAGTCTTCGCAAAGTGGGGGACTCCAGACATAGATCTGTTCGCCACTGCCGAAACAGCAAATCTGAGACTTCGCCTCCAGGTACTAACAGCCGGGGACGCTGGGGAATGCGTTATGGATCAACTGGTCGAACAGCTTTCCTTGCGCTTTTCCACCCATTCCCCTGATTCCGACGGTTCTCATCAAGCTGTCCCAGTCCAGGGCACGGATGATACTGATTGCCCCGGAATGGGCCAGACAGTGGTGGTTCATGGACCTGCTTCACTGGTCTCTCCTTCCTCACATGAAGCTGCCGTGCCGGCCGGACCTTCTCACGAAGTTCGGGGGCAGATGTTGCACTCCAACCTCTCGTCTTTGAGTTTGGCGGCATGGCTCCTGAGAGTGCAATATGGCCATTTGAATCTCCCTGAAGATTGCATGGACATACTGAAGGAGGCCAAGCGACCTTCCACTAGGACTTCTTATGCTTACAAGTGGAAGAGGTTTTGCATCTGGTGCAAGTCCAAGGATTATGACCCGACGACATGTAAGGAAAATGTCATCCTTCCATATCTTCATCTGGCGCAGTCTGGCCTTAATGCCCATTCCATTAAGGTTCATCTGGCTGCATTGACTGCCTACAGGAAATGCCCTTCAGACTTCCTTCTTTCAGATCCCTGTGATCAAGGATTTTTTGAAAGGCTTGAAGAAAGTGTTCCCTCCTGTCCGGCTTCCTTCGCCTTCATGGGAATTGAATGTGGTGCTGTCCAGATTGATGAAGGAGCCTTTTGAACCTATTCATAAGGCTTCGTTGCAGCACCTGTCCTGGAAGGCGGCGTTCCTCGTGGCCATTACATCGGCCCGCAGGGTGAGTGAAATTCAGGCGTTGTGTTGCCAAGAACCTTGTACTGTATTTCATGCTGCTAAGGTTGTTATGCGTACTCACCCTAAATTTCTTCCTAAAGTTATATCTGACTCATGTTAACCAGACCGTAACTTTACCTACGTTTTTTCAGAATCCTTCCTCTCCAGCGGAAAGGTCCCTGCATTCCCTGGATGTCAGGAGGGTGTTGACATTTTATCTGGATAAAACCAAGGATATTCGTAGGTCAGACCAATTGTTTATCAATTCTGGATCAGTCAGGTCAGGTCTTGCTACATCTAAATAGTCCATTTCTAGGTGGATTGTGTCCTGTATATCTGGTAAGACCTTGGGGGGTAAACCTAAGGCACATTCCACCAGGCGCAAAGCTGCCACGACTGCTTTTCTCTGTAATGTTCCAATTGCAGAAATCTGCAAGGCGGCCACTTGGAAGTCGGTCCATACCTTTACTAAGCATTACTGCCTGGACACTGAAGCCAGGGCAGACGCTCAGGTTGGGCAGGCTTCGCTGCGAAATCTGTTCGCACAGTAGTGGTATTTCTCTTTTCTCCACAGCCGCTTTGGTGTGGGGATGGGCTTGCCATTCTATTCACTAGATTATGACTATACACAGAGATCCCCCTACTACAGAAGTAGTTTCTGTCCTGTAACTCCAATTCTGTAGTAGGGGTATCTCTGTTATAGTCATAAGCTCCCGCCCTCCTCCCCGGTGGAGAGAGATATCAATGTAAGGAATGCTACAGGTCTGGCGTGTTACGCCTTCAAAAAGAACTGAAAGTAAAAGGGACCTGCAGTGCATTCTGGGATACTGTGAAGTTCTGGAAAGTTCTCTTAAATGCACAGTATCCTGTTCTGAGCCACATAATGGCAGCCTATGGGGCTTGTCTGTCCATGTCTTCCTCTCTATCATTCCAGATGGTTTTTGCTTTTAAAGCAAGGGAAATCTGGACAGGCTTTGCTGTTTGTGGATTTTTGGTGGAATTTCTAATTGAAGTACTGGACAGTGTAGCCTGTGGATATAGGCTGCATTATCTGTCTTTAATTCTCTCGTAAGTGTCTGTGCAGTTCTGCATTTTTTGACACCTTGAGATTATTTTTGATTGCTCCGGGGTCCACGCACATGGGCGGGACTATTCACTAGATTATGACTAGAACAGAGATACTGGAGTTACAGGACAGAAACTACTCCTTAGATGTTATTCAAGACCCTTTATCAGGAAATATAGCTGGTATCACGGCATGAGCTGGTCCAGTTTGGACACAAGCTGTTTAAAAACACTCAGGCTTCAGCTGCTGGGGCGCTTCTGCTTTATCAATTTTCCTTCTCTTAAAATACCCCTGTGCAAAAATATTTTAATTTCTTTTCCTTGCCCTTTTTGGTGACTAGATGTGCACTGTTGATTTACTAATTGTTTTGCATTTATAGAGCTTTAGATCAATTTCAACATCCCTCGTCTAGTACAAAATGTGTCCACCTCATACGGCTAACACAATAATGCAAATGACTTCAGAAATGTGAACTCTTCCATGCTAAACAGATTTTTAAGTTTTTGAATTACAAAAAAAAATCCAAATTTCGAAGTAAACTTTCTTTTGAATTGTTGCACTTTTTTGTGTATATAAAAGGACCTGTGATAATGGGATCAACTGCTGCTATAATGGCAATAAAACTAGATGGGCAGTAAAATAGGATCGATTCTACTCCGTTTTGGTTCTTCTGCCACACTTTTTTGGTGCTCTTGTGATGGCCATTTTACAGTCTTAATCCACCTTTTGAAGTCCTTTGCAATATTGGATTAGATTTTATCTTGCCAATCAAAATGAATTTTTTACAGAAAATTGCTTTGCATGTAATACTGCTTTTATCTACCTCTTAATTTGTCTGCCCCTACTCTCTACCTTCATTTTCCTCTGGTCTCTGCCTGCCTTTTGCTTACTCTGCTAATTTATCAACGTTAATTTGCCTAACAGACATTGACCGCCCTAAAGGACTGGCATTCACCGAGGTGGATGTCGATTCCATCAAACTAGCTTGGGAAAGCCCTAAAGGGCAGGTCACCAGGTACAAGGTGACCTACTCAAGCCCAGAAGATGGGATTCACGAGATAGTCCCTGCACCAAATGGGGATGAAGATACTGCACAGCTGCACGGCCTTCGACCTGGTGCAGAGTATACCGTTAGTGTTGTGGCGTTGCACGATGACATGGAAAGTCAGCCGCTGATAGGAACTCAGGTCACAGGTATACCTTTATTGCTGCCATGCTTGTTCGGATGAGAGGGCTGGACTAGGGTCTCTTTTCTAAGGGAACTCATTTGTATGCCAGAATCTAAACACTAGTATCCGTAATTGTGAGCATTCTAATAAAGATAATTCCCTGTCTGGCTCTTCTATCAAATTATGATGTCTGTGATATTATGGGGCAGCCTTTGCAACAAACATTATAAATGATGCCAGTTGTCCTCAAACTGCTTTTGGACCAGACACAACTGATTTTAAAATGAATTAAGCAGCTTGATTTAGGAGTACCAGGTTTTATTTTGAAGCACTCGAAATTATTGCAAAAGAGATACTGGTGCTGTTGCATTCCAAACGTAATGTAATATGCACTGTAAACAGTTTTCTAATGCAAAATTATGCAACACCCCCATCTATGCTGTCCTTTCTTGTAGACCATGAATTATGCACTAGAAGTTTCAATTGTTTATACCTACACCGTACTCCACTCTGAATGCTTTACCCGATGTATTCACTTAATTAATAATTGTAGTGTACGAGCCTTTAAGGACTTCAGTGCAGTGAGGAATGAAACCTAAAGGTGAAACGCGTGTAGTCTTCTGGTGACATGTTCGACATCCACAACCAAACTACTCGTACAATGATAGTGAAATTCTTCATATACCATCCTCTCCAGAATTGTGATCCTGTGCAAGAGTTATAAACCTGCAAGTATCCCTGTAAGTCTGTATTGTACGGCCACATGGTGGCAGTAGAGGATAATGGCAACCTTCTACTCTGTGTACAAGCCAAATTACTTAATAGTGCAGAAGAAACACTTTAATTTGCCTGTGAGATGGCTGGAATGTCCCCTCCCAACATTTGTACTAAATAGTGGAAATCTATTTCAGATTTGTGAATATTTATGAAATGAAGGTGTAAAATTACAGTACGCCACTCCTCCTTGGCATAGCATTTTGAAATAGTTGGTTCAACGATAGTCCCTGTTAGAAATGGGGATGCTGCTTTTACTTGATAACCGCTTTTACTGCATTGTAAATTACCCCAAAAAGCTGTCAGACTTTTAATAGCACTTGTCCCACGTGAAAAGTGATATTTTACTAGTTCCCCATGACACAGCTGGTTCTTTTTCATTTTGACGTCTTGAAGGCTTAACATGAATTAAATGTTTTGCTAACCGCCATGCTTTTCTTTACAGCAATTCCTCCTCCAACAACCCTGCTTTTTACGCAGATTAACCCAACTGGTGTGACGGTGAGCTGGCGCCCTCCCAACGTGCAGCTCACTGGTTACCGCCTCCGAGTCCACCCCAAGGAGAAGACTGGGCCAATGAAGGAGATCAATCTTTCTCCAGATAGCACCTCTGCAATTGTAACTGGGTTGATGGTAAATCATTTGTTTTGGCTTGATAGAACCTTTTTTGTAACAGATGCTTAATTGTGAGTCTGATATCAGGTTGAAGATTTTTAGCGCAAAGAAACCCTACACTTCTATTATCTGTTTAAGTGATGAGTCTTCTGGAACTGGGCATATATATATATTGGCAGGTTAGTGCTGCTTGGCAGACTCTAATTTTGAAAGTCCTAAACAAAAGTTCAAGCTTTGTCCAGAAAGCATGGTGTATTACTACTGTTTGCATTCAGTGATTATGTTCCTGAAGGTGGATGTGAAGGCCTATGCAACTCTTGTTCCTTAAGGAGTCTGAGTAAGGAAAGAGTTGGGACGTTGTGTTCTAGATTTTGGAGAAAGAAATCGGTGTTCAGGAAGGTGTCTTTGGTAGTGGAGTGCCATCTCTGTATGACATTTAATGCCGGTCTGTTACTCTTGCAACTCGAACTTCATCAACAGCCCCAGTACAAAGATTAGATGCAAAACAATAAAAATGTAAATAGTCCACTAATATGAATAGAATCGGTCAAGAGTCATACATGCATCATTCTGGTAGACTGTTCAGAATGGGTGAAATACTTCCCATAGCCTGCGTAACTGACAGGGGAGAGGTGCAGGAGGACTAACACCAACACAGAAATTAGACTGAAGTAATATAGCCAACCATAAACGCAAACTTTTTTACAAAAAATATGAACAGTTTCTGATTATCCTACCTGGTCTTAAGTTTCCAGTTTGTTCTAAATGGGAGACTATTTGTTTACTGGGACAGCAGAAACCTAATTGTGTCCAACCATATCTCCTAGTCATCTGAGCTTGTTGGCTAGAGTTAGTCCTAAACGCCTTTGGTGTAAGTTTAAGTCTCTGCTTCGTCCAAAAAACTTGATTCTAGCTAGGTCGTGACACTCCTCTGGGTATGTATTGCGGGTCCTATACAAGCCTTTTCTTTAACAACGTTAAATCTGTTCTTTTTTTTATTTTGTGTGATAAAGCAATGTGTTTTTAGTTTTGTTTAATGGTTTTTAAAAGTATACTTTATATTTCATTCCAGGTAGCGACCAAGTATGAAGTCAATGTCTATGCTCTGAAGGACACCCTGACCAGCCGGCCCGCTCAAGGAATAGTGTCTACTCAGGAAAGTAGGTAGTCCATACATTGTGTCTCCACCAAAATCAGTTTAGGATCCCTTTTAGTGGTATCGGATTCTGGTGGCCTTCCATGGTCTTGGATAATTCTGAAATGGACTATGTAGAAACGTGTATTAAAGTAGAAGTATCAACCTTGAGTATGTGGCTTCTATGTTAGCTAGGAAATTCCTATGGATCCAGGAGCTATCTGTGTTTACTGGCTCGTATACATTGCTTGCCTGGTTTTTCACAGATGGTTCTGCACTTCACTTGTCTAAAGAGTCACTACTTTATCCATTTGGCTCTCTAGGGGTTACTAGTTCTATAGTCTGGGATTCATTCAGGATCAAATGGGCTTGAAACACTGATGCAGTACACCATGGCCCATATTTTCGTAGCCAGAGGGAGTGTTATGTGCCAGAGGGGTTAATGTGGTAATTGAAGGCATAAAGAGTAAGCAATATGTTTACTGCCAGATTTGTGAAATGGTGTGTAAATTACAGGGGTCCGTGTCCTGTACAAACTTCAGTCCTGCTGCGATTTTTTTTTTTTTTTTTTTTTTTTTTCTTCTTTCATTTCTATAATCTGATCATTACTTAGGGGCAGGTTAACCACATATCGAATTTACCTGCTTTTTTTTTTTTTTTTTTACACAGATGTCAGTCCACCGCGTAGGCCCCGCATCACAGATGTCACAGAGACGACCATAACATTAACATGGCGTACCAAGACTGAAACAATCACTGGCTTCCACATTGATGCAATACCTGCTGGAGGTCAGAACCCAATCCAGCGGACTATCAGCCCTGACCTTCGAACCTATGTCATCACTGGCAAGTATTTTATTGTTGCAAACTATTGTAAAATATGTAATACTTATGTCAGTCTCCTCTGTTGCTCACTGAAGAGATAAGCAACCATAAGCAAAAACAGTTAATGCAGAAATGATTTTTGCAATAGAGTAGCAGGGCCTGGAGAACAGGAGTCCCTATAAAGGTGTATTTTGTCCCTCAATATATTATAGATTCATGTACCGTGCATATCTTGGTAGCCCTGCATATCAAAAAATGCGTCTTGGCAACCATACATACATGTCCTGGCTTGCATCGAATGTGACACTGCAACCTGGTATGAATGCTCCAGTTGAAGCAATAAGTTTAGAGATCTATCAGAGCCTCACACACAGCACCAATATTTCTGAAATAAGCAACACTACAACGTTGTGCTCTACAAACAAGGCATATAACCTTTGGCTAGCAACTAGCTCACAATGCCTACAGTGGCAAACCAGGAAACACCAATGTCATCCGTTTAAGTTTGACTCATTTAGGCTTTGGGTTAAGGGGTTGAGTCGGAGTAAGTTTGGGTGCTCCGATATAGGTCCAGATGGCCCAGCCTCGCTAATTCTTTTACATTTTTCAAATCACATACAATGAGATTAAAGGTAAATAATTCCTATAATCTAAGTTTATCCTAGACCTCCAGAATGGGCCCGTATCTACTTTACCTAAATTGGGGAAACATGATCTAACTGTTAACCCTATAATCCCTTCACTTCGTCTTTTGTGCTTTCAGTCTACAAGACCAATTCTCAATACTCTAGTAATTTCAGTAATCATGAGTAGACAACTGTGATTGCAGAGTGGGCTAATGAAGTGGAAGGTTAGATTTTTGAGCTGTGACCTTAAAGAGAATGAATGTGTGTAACAGACTTGTTCCTAAACTACAGGCCTGCAGCCAGGTACGGACTACAAGATCCATATCTACACCCTGAATGAGAACGCTCGCAGCTCTCCAGTGACTATCGATGCAACAACAGGTGAGTGATCTTTGGAAATTCCTAATCGAAGAAGGCTATCACTGACACCTCGCTTGCAATCTGAACTGAAGGTTTCAGTGTGGAATACTTCTGCTTTTGGGGATATATATTTGATTTTTTTTTTTTCCTCCACATTTATGCTCCTATTAACCCCTTCCATGCTGGTGACGAACCCCAGCCGTCACGCTCTGCGGCGCTAGTGTGCTGATGACGGCTGGGGTTCGTCACGGCCCCGCCCTGTACTTTTGTTTACCGCACAGCGGCGGAAACGGGCCAGCATGGAAGGGGTTAAAGGATTCATTGACCTTTGTAAGGAAGGGTACCCACTTTACCATTTCATAATCCTGTTTCTGGCCACTGCCTTGTGAACATCTAAATAAAAGGGTAGTTTGAGGAGGTTTAGTGTAGGGCAGAGCTCCTAAATGAATGTGTATATTTGCTGTACATCCATTACTTGTACATTTTTGACATAATTGCAGTTCTCCCTGCTGACTTTGCCACTTGACTGCTGGTTGCATTGACTTGTTAAATACTTTCTTTTCCATGTTTCACTAAAAGTAACAAATTATGTTGTAGCAGGTAGTTTTTTTGTTCTGCAATTGTCTACCATGTGTGCATTTGGAATTCAAAGGTTTGTAACCCTTTCTTCCCCTCTTAACCGACCCCCGCATTACCCCCAAAGCTGTTGATTCTCCTTCAAACCTGAGATTCTTGACTACCACCAGCAACTCCCTACTATTCTCTTGGCAACCTCCTCGCTCCAAACTGACTGGATACATCATCAAGTATGAGAAACCAGGAGGACCCGTTAGAGAAGTATTCCCACGACCTCAGCCTACTGCCACAGAAGCCACAATCACAAGTAAGTACGGTGTGCCTGCGTATAAAATCTTTCTACTCTAATCATGTGAACAATGCAGAATTTGCAAGTGCTCAAGTAGTTTTTTTTTTTTTTTGAGGGCACCCAAATGATTCAAGTGATATCAATGTCTAAATATTAATTGAACAATTAGATCAGTTGCGTGCTTAATGTAGCTTATTTAGGTTTTACTAGAAATTGAGACGTATTGCCCCACAATAAATCACTCCTATGATCCCAAAGTCGAGAAGACGCCAGGCTTTGATAAGATTAGGCCCAGATAAATTGTTCTGCTGTATAATGTGATTTTGTTCTGGTTTAATAAATATGATTGAATTCTAAGTGGCACTTTATTAATATCATGTAAATTGGTTTACTGACCTATCTTGATTTTCCAATGATGTCTGGCATAAACGCTAGCTCAATGTTCATTCTTTTTTGTTTCTTTTGAAATGAGTCTTTATTGAGGCTTTTTGTTCACTTTCAGCAGGGTTGCGGGCGGGGAGAGACTGATGTGCTAAAGAGATCTATTGGGTTTAGGTGGGGGGGGGCAAAAAGGAATATCAATCTGGGGTATGTGGGAAGGGCGGTTGTGCACCAGTAGTCTTAATCTGGCCAGTCTACAGTTTTTAATTGCATTTTCACTATTTCAACAGATCTGGAACCAGGAACAGAGTATACGATTTATATTATTGCCGTTCGGAGCAACTTCAAGAGCGAACCACTGGTCGGCAGAAAAAGGACTGGTAAATATCTTCTCGCAAATTGGGGCCTTAGCAAGCACCATGTTTAAATGTGATCATGGAAATGCTACGATAGAGGTAGAAAGCATGCATACGCGATAGCTTAAGCCAAATTGTTTCTCGACCTGCATTAATCCTTTCCCCAAAATACGCCTTGTAAAGGCGGAACAAACGGTCTGTATTTTTTATTTATTTTACTATATAAGAGGTACTGTTTGCCTGGAAGTTACCCTTTTTCACAGTAAGGGTTTGCTAATCACTGGGCAGACATTGGGTGCACAAATATTTCATTCTTTTTTTATTTCATGATTAGAACCAAGTCAGCAAATTGAGTTACTCTGGCTTAAAGACCTGCATTTTGTAAAGCCTATTTTTTTCAGATTTTCAGTTGGCTTCCCTGGTTTGAATGTTTCTTCCAGTCTTGAATGACATAGCATGTTCCACCTAGTCTGTTTACGGTCATGGGGTTCATGTTGACCCCTATTTAGGCATATCCATCTACCAATCGTTCTTTAAATCAATATATTTTCCAAGGATATTGCCAAATTGTGCTTGCTTAGAAAATTGCTAAATTTGAGGGGCTGGTATGGGGGCTTATTCCACATTCCTCGGCTTTGATTGCTATTTTGGGAGACTAACCGATCCAACCCCTTCATAGCTTTTTATTCTCAGTTGCCTTCAATCTGGACTGTTACCTGACCCACTTGTCTGGAGATTGTATGCTGGTCAGACCGTGTTCCCACTGCAGAAACAACTTGGGGAACCTGTAAAAATAAACTGTTACCAGTCTCTTCTCTAGCTGCACATTCATTCCAGTCAGCTATGCTCCCTGTAGTCCCTAATGGAATTACCTTGACTCCGTCAAGAGTGACCTTCAAGTCTACCATGATAATAGTCCCCTTGCTTCCCACCATTTTCTTAGTCAGCTGGCTAGATGATACAAGGTGCTCACTTCACTATAAATGTGTGAAATGGCCAGTTTGCTCTATTTTGTTAAAGCACAAAGAAAGTAGTTTTTGGTGCCTGCCTCTAACTCGTAAGCTCTTCACTACTCGCTGAAGTAGTCTGTCGTTAATAAGCAGTCACTCTCACATTTTATTTAAGAATGTGAGCCCATGAAGAGTGCGATATTGCTGCAGGGTAAACCTGCAATATGGTGCAGGATTACATTGGTTATTTAAACTATTTGGCAGCTGACTCTTGGACCACTCTGTGTGTGTTCATGCACTTTGGTACCAGTGTAGCTCTTCTGAACTGCCAACCATGCCATTTCCGGGGCCTCTTCCCCCCCCCCCCCCTTCCCCCCCCCCCCGAAGGGACCTTAAAAGGATTGCCACAAGACCGTAGTTGTTTAAATCCTTGCCTGGGTATGAAGAAACTTTTCACTTATATTTTTGCATACACATCTGCTGATAACTATATTCCAGTTGAATACACTGTACTGTCAGGTGTTTGATTAAAGCTAGAGCCAGTCTTTCCCTTTAACAATGCATTTCAGAAATGTTTGTTTAGCAAACATTGTTAATGTAGTACAATAAAACCTCTGGGCTGATTTTTGCAGATGCTTTAACTGGGGTTTAATTGGAATTGCGGTGGCTTTTTGCAGGGCTTAAGTCAAAGCTTGGCCTGTTTGTGTCAATGTTGGTTTGACTAATGCAGCTTCTTGCCGCTGCCAATGAGCTTTGCTTTTTATTGCTTCTAACCCTTTCTTTGGCTAGATGAGCTTCCGCGGCTGGTTACCCTCGCTCAACCTGGCCAGCAAGGCCAGGAGATCTTAGATGTGCCTTCTCTTGTGGAGAATACACCTTTCATCTCCCAGACCAGCTTTGACAATGGAAATGGTATCCAACTTCCAGGCACCAGTGGTCAGCAGAATATTGGCCATCAGGGGCAGCAAGTCTTTTTGGAAGAACATGGTTTTAGACGGCCTGCGCTACCCACAACTGCCACCCCAGTGAAGCCTGGATTCCAAACACCTGAGCAGCATACGTTGGACAAGTATACCCCAGGGCAGCACATTCCAACCATCCGAGAGGATATTGAACTTGCCAGATTCCCTCCACGTAAGATTGATATGGACAGGCCTACATCTCACGACTCTGGTCCTCAACGAGTTGACAGAACGGGCCAGGAAGCTCAAACAACCATCTCATGGAGGCCCCTACTGGAGAGCACAGAGTACCTTATCACCTGTCACCCCATTGGTACAGAGGAAACACCTCAGCAGGTAATTCAAATTTTCCTCTAGTTAAATTTGTTTTTTGCATTGCAACAGGCTAGGGTTTGCCATTGAGTTTTTGTTTTATGAAGTCGATAAAGTTATTTCTTGATAAACTCCGATTCTCTCCTGTGAAGGCTGCAGGACCCATATTCGATAGTAAATGAGAAACTGTTTAAATGTAGCAACTTCAACTATGGCTCCAAATCTGTAGCCCTTTCTGGGAGTATTAATGTTGCACCTTAAAATATGTTTAGATTAGTTAGGCGTTTTACCTCTTCCTTAAGGTCACCCCTTACCTCTCTTCGTACAACAGGGAGAGCGGTGTATAACAGGTGTGGAATTAAATGTTTGTGTTTAAGCAAATCCTCAGACTACTCTGGATATAGTCCCCTAAATGGAGTACAGAATTGGGTTGGTTAGTTTCTGGGGAAATTTTAAAGTAGGGCTCTATAATTAAGCATAAATTAGCTTTTACTTGCAGTATAAACCCGTGGGCTGTTAACATCCCCCAACCTTTTGGTGTTTTGTCGTACATTCACTTCAGTGATTTGGATGAAGAAATGTTTGATAATTTGGGAAGCAATCACTAAGGTCATTTCCATGTCCAATCCTGAAACTAAATTATGGTGACTATTGAAGTGTTTCTCTTAAAACCAAAACAAGCAGACCTTCCGTTTGACCCTCCAAGTGTATAATGGGTACAAACCGCAGTCTTGAGCAGCCAATAAAGTGGTCATAGTTCTTTATAAAACAATAGTTTTAGATGGGAGAAAACAAATGGGAGTTAAGTTTGGACAAAAGAAGTTTCCGTTATCTAGCATCTGATGTCTTGTTTAAGCCAGAGTTCAACATAGGGTTAGCAAGTGTCTTCTAGTTTGAGCCCAACACTCCATGGTGCAGTCTGCAGAGCATTGTGAACCTGAAATGTATTTCTCAAGTTATGTTTTGGGTTATGGCAATAGCTGTTAATGGAATGCATCCACATATTGAGTCAGTCTGAGACCCACAGTACATGAAAGCCCAACCCTCATACATGACCTATTTTTGTCAGACATCGGTTTCTAGTGTAAAGCTTAAAAGTATTTTGTTTCCCAAAACTAGAACTTATTTGAAGATTATTGTTCCCCTTTTATGGGTACATGGAGCTGAAAACCTTGTGAAGCTATTGTCTGCCACAACTTGTTCGGGACCGCATAACAGATTGATCCCACGTGATTTACAGTCACCCCTTATCAAAAAATGCCCATTATACATTTTGGTTTGGTGACCAAATTAATGTTTCTGAGCATGTAGGAGTTAGAAGACCCGCTCCACAGTTTATATTGTAGTAGAAATTCTATTTCTACGCAACCGGTGGTTGACCTAGGTGGAGAGACAAACCTCCAACTAAAGAGTAGCCTTAGGCAGAATATGCTTTATATGAATTAGTTCTCAAGCCAGAAACCACCAGCAAATACTACATTCATCAGGACTCGCTCCCCACCGAAGCATGCACCAGGTTTAGAGTCTGCACTGGTGCCAACATTGGCAAAGTGAGTTTTTAAGGAGGCAAAATCTCCTGATTGGTCTACTAATCTCAACGCCGAAGCTTCAGGTTGATTAATTCTAATTAACTGCCAGCCTCAAAGACAGATTACCAATGTTCTATGTTTAGCCGCACAATGTCTGGGTCTGTGCTTACACAATTTTCAACTTGCAGATTATCTGCTACCATCAATAGTGACCCTGACTCAAGTTGTGTATGATGGTGCCCAAATGGTAGTTGCATTACTGAAGGTCCTTCTGAAAATGGGGCGGAAAGTATATATTTTTTTAAACCTCAAATTTGGCAAGATGCAGAAAGCATGGTTTCTGCATTTAGGTCCCTGTTGATCTGGAGTCCATGGTGGCGATTGCAAGGACTCCTAATAGAGTTTTAGAGTGTCTGTTTTAGAGTGTCTGCTGTTGTAATAAGGTTTATGTTTGGAGACCACTCAAAGTAGGTTGTCAGTAGGATTGGTGATGAATTGATTCAGGGGAACTTCACAATCCTCATGGAGTCTAAATGTTTGCAAGCAGTCGTGGTTGAGCCGATCAATCACTTCAAAAGGCCTTTTGTAGTAAATAAAAAAAATACAATAACTTGTGCAGGATTGCAAAGCAATCTCATGTGTCGTTATAAAGCCTTGAGTTCAACCCTCCTATTTTCCTCTAGATAAAACAAGACCTGTAATGGGAGCACTGTGAGGTCTCACCTACTGCTGTCAAACAAACCTATGTAATCCAACTTAGATTTGGATGAGCTTTGTGCTCCTGATTCAGTGACTCTCCCTTCCCCTTATACTGCCGAAGGACTGTCTCGCTGTTTTGATTGGATGAGTTGTATCCTTCCACTGATAGTCTGGACCATGCGTTATAATGCTCCGGGTGCAATTTTTTTTTAAATAAACCTAGTCCTTTCTTTTTATTGGGGGAAAAAAACGTTCATAGTGCTCTTTACTAGAGGTCTACACTTTTTAAATGGGTTTCCCAAAAGTGGCTAATAGTTTCTAGTTACTCTTGATGATTGTGCTAGTACATTTGGGCACCAAGAGATCACTTTTATGTTTAAGAATGGAAATCCCACCCCCTCAGTCACTGCTAAAATATGAAGAAGTTATGGCTGAGGCATCCAGGTATGTCTTGCTTTTGCAGTTTCCTTCTACAAAAGATCAGATGTCATATTTAATACAAGCGGTGGCAAAGCGAAGAGTTCCCACCTTTTGAATGTAGTTATTCTGTTGGCTTTGCCAGTACTTTTTGCGAATGCTGAATAATATCAGAAAAAATGAATAATGCAGAAATGAATGGCCCTATGAGTGCATAAAAGGTGTTTTTGTTTCCCTATTTGAGGGAGGAGCTGACTAGTGCTGGAAGAAATTGGAGAAAAAAAACAAGCAAATTGAAAGGGCTGGGGGAGTAATTTGACACAGCTGTGCGTCCGTGAGTTTCAAGGTTTGGGGGAGCAACCAGAGCAAGGAGGGGTTGAAAAAATAAGTGGAGAGGGAGAAGTGAAAAGCAACAGGGCACAAAGTGGATGTGAAAGGAGGAAGCAATATAAAAGGATGAGCAAGTCTGGAGTGTTTAAGGAAAATAGGTCAGTGGATGTAAGCAGTAGATGGAAACAACCATGCCATTGAGGATTAGGAAAAAGGATTTACTTCAGAGAAGGGGCGAATGCAGGAAGATTGTGAAAAGTGATAGAAAAGCAGGCAAATTATATTGACAGTCAAACCATGATAAGCAGTGGGCAGACCCAAATACCACTCCAATACTTGATATCATACGCAATAGGTCTATAGACCACAGATGTGTCAGACCTTAGAATCACATCCTCTGTGCCCCATCTGCCATGGCAGCCCATTATTGCTCTCCTGATGTGCAGGTGAGAGAAACCCACTCTTGTAAAGAACAATGACGTGTGAATGAGCCCCCACTTTGGCTGTCCATGATAAAATTGCATAACTGCACCCCAGCCGTGATTGAAAGACCTAGCAAACACTAGTCTTGTTCCCTTTATTTTTTTATTTAAAAAAAAATATGGAAACATTTGGGAAGAATTTATGACTGATCATCTCTTCGTATGCTTTCAAGTAAATGTATTCTGAATCTCCCTCATACAAGCAAGTAGAGGGTCTACCATCCCCTAAGATGGCTTGGCAAACTTCTCCTGCTGCTCATTCTTTTGGGGTGCTTAACATTATTTTTACAGTGTCCAATGTTTGTATTTCTCAGTTAACCAGTGCAATCTGCCAACTATTTTGGCAGCGTTGGTTTAGGTTGCTCATAATTATGTAAACGGCATTGCCTCCAACTTAATAACTGGATGGTGCTATTTTCCTTCTGCAGAGTTCTTTGGGGCAGCCCTACAAGTCGTAAATTTGATTCTTGGTAGAATTTGCACATATTCTATAATCCTTCAGCAGTCACTGTGAATACAGTTGTAATGATAAAAACAAACATCTTACAAACTGTATTCAATTTGTGATGTGTACAGGCTTGAGGCCCAGCCCGATGATTACAGCTTGCAATAAATCCCATGGACACCACTGACCATGTGGCCAAAGACCACGTGCGGTCTGAGACCTGTTTATTTATAACCTCTTGCCACGCCAGGGCAGGGAATGTAGTATTATCCAGGGCAGTGCGCTGCCCCTAAAGTGGCCGGATGGCTTACTACATCCCTTCCCGACTTAGCTCGTACCTCACTCCCAAACGTTGTGTCAAAAGTCCTTGACCCTTGGGTTTGGCCTGCGATGTGACCACAGATTGGAACGCTGATGTGAGCGGTCTGGGCCATCTTCCAGCTGTCCTCTAACTAAAACAGACATCCTCCCTCTTCTCCTGTGGCCTGTTCTTTGGATCCCATACCATGCTGCCACTGATCCTTTGATTCCTCCACCATTGGTACATTCACCACATCTTGGGTCTTACCTTCCTCCTGACTCCCTTGTCCGGATCTGTCCAATTTCTTAAACCAATAAGTATTTCAACAAACTGTCTTTTCACTTTTTTGCCGAATTAATTGAGCCATCCATATTTACTCTTTCCCCATACTCCTGCCTCAAACTATATCCTGTACTACCATCCGGGTCTGCGGTCGTTCAGGAGCACATAGTCTCCCGTCTCCAGCTGTCTCAAGGCAGCTCTCTGATCGATACTTGTCCTTATGGTGTTCCGGGCTCTCCTGGTCTGTGCGCCATCTGGATCATACTCTTGAGTCCAACCAGGATGTACAGGGATCATGCCCAGTCAGTGCCCTTTCAGCATTAAAGCCCATGAAGGGCACGGTGGTGCAATGTGGTGTCCTCTGTATTCCCTCATGAAGTGATGCAGGCTAACTCTGGGTTAGTCCCTTCATGCGTGGCAATGCATAGTTTTGTTTAGCATCTGCCTGAATCTCTCAACCTCCTGTTTCACCTGGGGACCCTTAGGGATGATGGGTTTTGCCTGATACCAAGGTGCTTGAGCAGGTCACGGAACTCTGAGCCCTGGATTAGAGGCCCATTGTCCTTTTGAATTTGTCTGGGAAGGCCAAATAAAGCAAATACCTTTTCTATGGCTGACACCACATTTGCAAATGCTGTTGATTCCACAAGCTCTCCAAATATTTGGAGTAACTGTACACCAAAGCTCATGGTGAGTCTTCCATCAGGGAAACTTCCAAATCCATGCTTACCCTGGACCATGTAGTACCACAAGGCTCTTCCATGATGATTGGGGCAGGCAGTTTGGGCTTGCTCTTTATGTGACGAAGGAAACTGGCTCTGTATATGATACACCTATTACTGCTTATACCATGCACAAGGCAGGCGCTGGATGGGATCACTGACCGAATATCAATGTCATAAATATCGATGTAGCAAAATATCGATTAAAAAAAAATATATATATATATAGAATACCAAAATATCGACTTCCTATCTCCAAACAGGTAAGTACAAAAATATCGAATCCAAAATATCGATGTAAAAAATAGTTAGTCAATATATCGAATTTTTAAAATATATTAAAAGTAATGTAAAAGTAATGAAATAATAAATATAATTAAACTTACTTAAAATACTTAACCTTAAAATTAATAAATAATTAATTTAAGTTAAAAATAAACATACAATTAATATATATCATTAATAAAAAATATACTATATTTTTATCATTGGATAGCAGGAGAGTAACATTTACTATTACCACTCCAGTAAATACAACAGAGAAAGCGTTGGATAGCGTAGGGGTAAAAATTTCTTTTCCCACTCCAGAGAGTGCAACAGTAGAGAAAGCGTTGGATAGCGGGAGAATTAAAATTACTATTCACACTCCAGAGAGTGCAACAGTAGGGAAAGTAAATACTTCATATATGAATAAAAATAAATTCAATATTAATACTAAATACATATTAATTAAAAGTAATTAACAATTTTATATAATTTATTTAATTAAAAATACAAACAAAATAATTATTACAAACAATTACTTATTAATACAAATTATTTGCCAATTAACTATTGATCAACAATTAAAAAATTATAAAAAAAATCCAACAATAACAATATTTAATTATTTACAATTAAATTACTTCCCACCCTATTCCCCTATAAGCCCACAACCCGCTACAGAAAATACATTAATAAAATTAACAATTATAAATTAATCAATTAATTTAAATAATTACCAATTATATTTTAAATAATTACCAATTCAAAATAAATACCAATAAATTACCATATTTAATTATATTACTTCCCACCCTATTCCCCTATAAACACACAACCAGCTACAGAATTATATTAAGCAAAAATTAAATACCATAAAATTAATTAAAATAAATTATAAAATAAATATACACATACTAACATAAAAAATACTTAAAAAAATTAATAACTTACTTACCTCAAATTCGATATTTTTATAGTCTATATTCTGTCCATTTAATATTTTTAACTCTATATTAATGTAACTCGATATTAAAAACTCGATATTTTGAGTGTATACTGCTGGATGGGAGTGAGTCATTATACTCCTAGACACCCATCCAATCCATTGTTTTAATCTTATCTAGTGTCCCAGTCATTAAAGGTAATCCCCAGGGCACACTAAGGTACTTTTTTTAAGTTTTTCATCTGGGTCCAGTAAGATTTATGCAAGAACTCCCTCCCACCTAGTAAGGCTTTGAGGAGGTTGAGTCCGCTCTGGTGGCATTCAGGTCCACACCAGGCAAGGTTCAGATTGGCACCAAAACTGCATCACCAGCGGTACAGGGACGGCAGGATGCAGAGGTGAGATTCTGGGTCGGTGCAACATTTTTAACCAATGGAAACCTCCGGTTCTCGAAGAAGCGATGCTCGCAGGTGAGTGAAGCAGTATCAGGGGGTTGATCTCCTGGAGTTAAGTACAAAGGGGGGGATGTGGGGGAGAAGGCAGCACCAAACTCCACCCTTAGCAGAACAGGGGCAGCAGAGTGCCAACACAGAGTAGGGCACCTAATGCAATTCAATGGTGGAGATCGGAGTTGAGTGAAGGCTCATTCCAGGAGGCCAGGCTAAGAAAACCCACAGCTGCCCAGGTAAGTAGAGATGCTAGTGGGGGGACATAAGGACAGTCTGTCGGGATCCCCATGGGCCTCTGGTGCAGAAATCTCCTTAGGTGTCAGTAAACAGCTTACCGGGTTGGTCGCGGTCAGGGGGAGTCTTTCAATTTGAGGTTGCAGGCGTCGAGGTGGTGTTGAGGCAGGGGTCAGTTCACAGTGGACTTGTGCTCCGAAGCGCTGGGGAACCTTCATAGAATCGGTGGGTCACTTGAACTCTGGCTGTCTGGTGCAGAGGTGAGTTTGTGGTTCCTCAGGGCAGAGGGGGGGGGGGAGACAATAGCCCGATCCCTATCACTGATTGGATAAGTCAAACCGCTTTCAAGATGATGGGCACTGAAAATTGTGCTTTACTTCGCCAACTCCACCTCACTGGTGCTGAAGGCGAATGGGGGCACACCTATTACGTTTTCCGGCCAATTCTCCTACCAAAAGTGGGTGTTTGTAGTGAGACTCCATCCTCTGCTGTTAGCAGCAGATGGCAGTCCCCGGTTCAAAGGTGGCAGCCCTTTGAAGCTCCCCTCTTGAGCACTGTGCCCATCCTAGGGGAGGAAGTGTGACTCCTCTGCTGAGGATGTGCTTTGTTTCTGGCCACGGAGCAAAGGCTTTCGCCCTAGGGTGGGCAGAGGGGACCAGCGGGTGTACAAACATGCCTAAAGCCAGTCCGATACATACCACCAGGGTTGGTAGGTTTTCAGGGGGGCTCCTCTGAGGTCCATCTGAATACATGTTTTAATAAATCCAACACTGGCATCAGTGGGTTGGGTTTATTAAGAGGACTTATTTGGTACCAAACCCTCCTGGGTTCAGTTAGGCCATCATGGTGCTTGGGAACTAGAGTTGTTGAGTTTCCAGCCCATGTACTCTATGGCTTCCCTGGCACTTAGAATATTAAGGAATAGCCTTAACTATTGTAGGGGGCATATCTTCTGATGCAGATGTGCCAGCACCGGAGATAGTGCCCCCTTACTTAGGGCTTGTATGGCTTGCTGGAGGGGTAACTTAACTATACCTTGGGCAGTGCTGCATGTTCATGGCACACAGGCAGTGTGCCATGTCGACTGTCGTTTGTGCCTGCACCACGGCATGCAGGCTGCAGTGGTAGAGGCATGGCCTTGGTGAGAGATCCCTAGGGGACCCTCTTCAGTTCCCATGCCTAGGTACCATGGGTACCATTTACTAGGGACTTGCAAGGGTCTGAAGTTGCCAATTGTGGTACAGTTTTAGGGAAGAAGCACTGACCCAGGAAACCTGGTTGTCAGGGACCCTGTGCGCTACAATTTGAAACCACATTATCCAGGCAAAATGTGGGGTGCTACCAATGTTAAGAGGCATTTTCTCACATGTGACATGCTGGACACTGCCACACCAGATCATCCACTATCGCCTCCAGCCCTAGAAACCGCGCTTTCTCTTACATGTGGACCTTCATTTTTGCTGTTCCCTGGTGTCCTCCATGTGCCAGCTTTGCCACTCTTCTACCTAGACTTTCAGGAATCGCCAGTTAGTGACCATGTAGAATTAACCTGCTCCGAAGTAATGCTGAGCTATTGCCGTACTCTCCACAACTGAGTTGTTCCTTGTCCAGATCTCTCTAATTATTTTGCAGGTGGTAGGAAGGCCTGCCAGGAACCCTGTAGCAATGTCTCTGAATGTATTCCAACACTGCAGCAGCGATTGGTTCGTCCAATTCCTTCAGAGTCTGTGCTCTCGGGCAAACTCTTTGATATGACCAGCTGATGTACTCCTCAATCCGATAAACCTCCTCCACCATTTATTTGGTGAGGATTGCGAGAAAGGAAATCAGCACGGTATTTGTACCCTAGTCTGTAGACCACTTCAAATAGATAGTGCTGAAGCTGAGCCTCCACCCTTTCAATGTGAGGTGGGGGTTAGGGAGCAGTGCCCTTGAACAGAGGCACCAGCAGCTGATGATCCATGACTACCCCATCTGGACTGGCATCGACTAGTAGCTCCATAGTCGTCTTGGGATCAAGATAGGCCATTGTCTCTTTAGTCCACAATGCTGACTATCTTCTGTGATAAAAAGGGGTTCTGTTGCAGTACTCCACACTTTTTGCATGGCTTTTGATGCAACTTTTACTGTAAAGTACTGGGACCCTGCTATCAGGTTCCCAGTAGCGGTGTTTTCCCTAAAACGGATCCACAATTGGCCTTTCCGGACCCTTGTCAGTCTCTAGTAAAAGGTACATGGGTACCTAGGGCATTGGGACTGAAGAGGATCCCCTAGGGACTTTTCACCTAGGCTATGCAGACTGCCTGCACCAGGCAATGCATGCTGCAGTGGCAATGAGTCGACATGGCACACTGCCTGTGTGCCATGCCAACTAGCACGGCTTCATATATAGATATTTCACCCTTCAAGCAGGCATTACCAGCCCTGAGGCAGGGGGCACTAAATCCCCGTCGTGGGCATATCTGCATGAGCCGATATGCCCCTTCAATATTAGGGTCTATCCCTTAATATTGTAAGTGCCAGGGAAGCCATAGCGAGATCATGGGCTGGAAACTCTGCAACTTGAGTTCCACAGCAGAGTGTTTGGTACAAAACTGCTCCCCTCTAAACCCTCACGTTCGTGTTAGATTCCTTACATAATTAAGCGGCTTCTGATTACAGGGAAATGTGGTACTCCAGCTGTAGATGTGAGCTCAGGCTACAGAATTGAACTGTAACCCTTCTGTAAGTGGACCAGCGCACTATGCAACAGTAGTTGGACAGACCACACTAACGATAAAGTGTGGCCCAGAACTAAGCGTTATTCTTAGGGAAACTAGATGGCTGCATGGAATGAGGGATAATCTGATCCAATTGTTGGCATTCATGTTACAGCACAAATTCTGGAGTTCAAATTTTCTCTTTGATCTCTAACCTGGGGGATGCCCAGTGTTGTGGTGTAGAATGGGTGGGGAAGCTATACTCGTCCTAGGTCTATTGCTTTTATCTGACATTAAACCATAATTCAGTTTAAAACATGAGTGGCTGCATGACTTAATGCGTGGATGGAAGTAGAATTGAGTTAATACATTTCCGTACTCCAAATTTCAGTTCACGGTTCCTGGAACCTCGTCTAGCGCTACCCTGAACGGTCTGACTCGAGGAGCCACATACAACATCATTGTAGAGGCTTTGAAGGGCAAGATCAAGCACAAGGTTCTGGAAGAGCTGGTGACGGTTACTAGTGCCGGTAAGGAAAACTGCAAAGGATGGGCCATCATTTACGCATCAAACCATCTGCTACCCTTTTCAAATTTGAAAGTGAGATTGACTTGTGTAAATTACCATCCTACATATGTCATAGCTCTTCACTGACCTGGGCCACTCTGGTATGGCTTGGAATGCAATCTGTAAAGTTTGATGAAACGTGACTGATTTTCAATTGAAGAGTGGCAGCAGCATGTATGTGAATCTGTAGATCTTTATCACTTATGTAAATCCTTACAAATGGATCCTACGGTGAAACATGGTAGCCAATAATTTAGGCTTCTAAACTGAACACCATTTTCTTTCCCCAATTTTTATGAAAATATGCATATTGAGGGAATTGTGACCAGATTAAACTACTGCCATGAGGTATCACTCTGTACAAAGAATGTTCTGTTGGGAAATTGAAAGTGTCTAAGTTGCAACATTCAAGTAAACTGTGCAGTGCAGCCCTTTGATTTTGCTGGTGGTCCCGACTACATCCCCATACTGGTCACCACAAATCGTAATCTCGATCTGGCCTCCTCTTTTGCGCCTTCATTGTTTGCTAAATGCCTTGTCCAGTCCATTGAAATTCCTGACTGGAGGCTCAGACTTGCATTTCTTTAGTGAACTAAGTTTGAACTTCATTGAGCATATCGTCATCCTTCCAAGGATGTATACTATACCTGAACACAACACCCTGGTGTGCTTTATGCAGTATTGCAAGCCACATTTAATGCAGTTTCCCCAGATACTTGCATGCACCTTAAACTCTGTTAAAGCTGCCCAAAACAATAGGAACTTAATATTTGATCTATGTGGTGGGCTAGTTACATAGTGGGGAGAGCTGGCGCACATCATTGGTGTGAAACTTTGTGTAGCGCTGCATGAACTGGTTAGAGTGCTTTATCGTTCTTTGGTATGGTTTGCTCATGATACACTTTGTCCATTTTGACTTTTTCAGCTCATGAAAGTGGTGTGCTGCATGTGTTGGAAGATACCTGCCACGATATCACCACTGGCTCATCGTATGCTATTGGACAGGAGTGGGAACGGATGTCCGAATCTGGTTTCAAGCTCTGGTGTAGATGCTTGGGCTTGGGCAGTGGACACTTCAAGTGTGACTCGTCGAGTAAGTAGCCTGGATTTCTTCTGGCATCTATCATTCCTCCAGGCCACTGCCTAACGCCGACACATTTTATTGTGCGGTCTATCCATGTAGTGCCACATTCTGACCAGTCTTTGTATATTCTTTACTACTAGTATGGACTTGTTGGCTTATTAAGGGTTTGATTGACCTCCGCCGTGAATCCAGGTAAATACTTCTGTGGTAGATCAAATGTACCTTGTAAGAGGGGACATTCTGCTGCTCAGAATTACGAGGGGGGGGGCGCACAGAGTAGACCATTGTCATTGCATTAGACGGGGCATAATTTGAGTAAGAGCAGGAGAATATTACTGAGCAGGAGATGGTAGCTCAAGACCATAAAAGTAAATCTTTTTTTTTTTTTTTTCCTCCCCCTTTCCTAGAGTGGTGTCATGACAGTGGACTGAACTACCGAATTGGTGAGAAATGGGACCGGCGTGGTGAAAATGGACAGATGATGAGCTGCACCTGCCTTGGAAATGGAAAGGGAGAGTTCAAGTGTGAACCACGTATGTGTTAAAATTTCACCTGGTTTCCTGACCCGCTGTGTCGTGACTCTTAATCGTTACAAGGTTCTTTTAACGACAACTGAAAACCCATTACAATGTCTCTGAATCTGACTTGGAATAGAACACTTGCCACGAGTAGCCAGCACATGCAGAACTGCCTTAAACAAGCTGTTCTAATTTTTAGGTTGAGCCTAGAGCACCATGTGCTGCTCTGCAAGACTTGTTGTAGTGAAGTAGGGCATAGAAGCCCCGCCCACTCTAAGCTCCTATTTTCCATTGGCTTGTCATTGTCCTAAATGCTGGCTTCTGATTAGTAAATAGGCTTGTTAGTCTCTCCTTAGTACCGCCTCCTCGTCATTGGTCACCTCCAGTGGCGACTGGCCCTTTTACTTTGGTTGTTACACAGTACCTGTTAGTCTTTAAGCACAATTTTCTTTATCCAGTTTCTCTTACTGCAGGCACGACATGATTTGGTGCCTTCTTTACAACCCAGCCCTCCCGTTGTCTGTGCCTTCTTTTCCACCCCGCTCTCCCTCCCGTTGTCCATGCCTCCTTTACCCCCGCCTTCCCTCCCGTTGTCTGTGCCTTCTTTATCCTCCCGCACTCCCTCCCTTTTGTTATCCGTGCCTTCTCCATCCCATACCCCCCCCACCTGCCCTCCCGCCTCTTGTCCGTGATGCCTACCATTTACAATGCGATAGATCTTGCATTTACTGGAGTTTGAGCTATTGGCATTGTAATTGATAATGCCTTTTATTTATGTTCTGGTTTGTATAACCTAAAAAATGTGCCTCGTCATTTACAATGCCAATAGCTTAAACTTGCGTAAATGCATATATTCGCTATTTTTAGGTCTTGCATACCAGGCCGTTCTAGCTGTCTGACTACTAAAAGACCTATTGCCAGCTTGTAGTATACCAATTGGTTGGCTTTTTTTGTCCCTCTCTTGCTTTATTTAGCTTGTGTGGGCTTATTCCTGTATCTGTCCCTCCCTCAGAGCATAGTCTCATTAGTTGTCCTTCCACTGTTGCTTTTCAGGAGAGATATATTTATATATTTTTTTTTTTTGTTGAGCACCCTGGGGCCATGCAGTTTTCAGCTGTCCCTCTCCTATTCTTCTTACCTCCCACCCCATGTTCTATGTTGCGCTCTTACCTGTTTACTTCCCCCGCACCCCTCTGTTGTGCTTGCCCTTGTGTGCTTCTCAATGTAGCGCTCGCCTTAGAATGCTTCCTGTCTGCAGCCCCTAATTGCTTTCTCGTTCACCTTCTCCAAGGAGTGCTGCTGCTCCATTCCACCTTCCTGCTTCCCGTTGGTGCTCCTTCCAGCCACGTGTGTCCCTCATTCCCCCTCCCCTCCCCACCCCCCACCATTGTCTTTATTTATTTTGCAGAGGACCAGTCCTCAATTAATGATGGATCATCTAGCACCTTTGCGCTACTTCATTTCTGTTTTTAAGTGTATTTATTTACAGGTCTAGCTTGGATAGGTAATAAAAAAAAAAAGCTGTCATTTTGCAGGCGCTCATGCATAATGGAGCATGTGCTGGCCTACAAAATACCACCTCTGTGGCTCCCATTTCCCCACCACCATGTTGCACAGCATCTTGCAGGTGCTGTACAGCATGCCAAAAAGGCCTTGATCTAGCCAGTAGCTCGCAAAGGTGAGACATGGCTTTGACAGTGCTGCTTTTTGGTGTAGAAGTCTGGAAGTTCAACCTAAGACTAGCGAACAATGCAGTAACTGGCTTGTAGAAAATGTTGCAACATGGAATAGCAATATGGTTGGTCAACCATCCTACTTCTCTCACTAACTGCTATGCTTTGACTTGATTTGACTGCAAGCATAAAGTCACAGCTTTGAACTCGATTTGTGTTTTTGCATTTGATTATGCCTGCCTTTGCACCTACGTTAACGTCTGCAGCAGATGTGTTTAAGTGCATTGAAACAGCGTATATTGAGCCAGAATGCACATTGTTCCACAACACCTTCCAAGTAATGCTAAGAGTTGATCATGACGAAGCCTATTTATAGGTATGACATTTTTGCAGGAACCAAAAATTGAGGTTAGCAAGCTGATTGCCATCTGTTAGTGTTTCACAATGAGATTGTTTCAGGGATTCAGCGGAGTCACAGAACTATGCTTGGGATCATAGAACCTTAGTAGGCAGGTAGTCATTCTACCACTGGAGTACCCATGAGACCGGGACCGACTAGCTCTAGTTTCTCATTTGCAATCCTACTCATTCACAGAGACACAAGTGATTAGACTTCCCTTAACCCAACATTCCCGACCCTCTCAGAAATCTCAATTGCAGGACACACCCTTTCGCTCTCGCACTCTTACTAGTCCACAATAAGTTCCAACAGACATGAAGTTTAAAATATTTATTTTAACTATTGTGTTCTAATATGCAGTATACGTGCCACAATAAGTAAAAAAAATGCCTAACACAAATACGGTCAGCATAGTAAGTGGTCCATAAATCATAAAAGGAGCTGTCATTGTATAAGACAGGATAGCCTAGCTTCCCTTTCTACAGAAGCAAAATTATTATGCATCAGAAGATCTCTGGGTGTTGGCAGCAGACCATGTACCTTAGCATGCACAGATGAAAGTTTTACAACTCTAGTGCTGTCACAATGTTTTCCCTGGAAAGATCCCTCTCCAAGGGTTACCTATCCGTGCATACGTATATATCAAAAGTATGAGTTCCCAAACAGCTGCATTTGTGTTTTTGTCTAGGTGCTGGGGTCTGACCAGAATAACAAGGGACTTAGTCTGAACGCTGTAGACCAGATCAAACGTGAAAACAGCAGGCACTGTGAAAGTACACTCTGGCACAAAGTGAAATGTTTGCATAGTGACATCCGCAAAGCAGAGGGCAGTCTACAACCTGCTCATGCTAACCTAGGGAAAACAATGGCCTGCACGGGACATATGACCACATTAGATTGTGGTTGTCTGAACTACCTTTGGAAAGGTTCATGATTGGAATTGAGATGGGCTTGAATGCCTCCACTTTTTTGTTTCTGTAGATGAAGCAACGTGCTATGACGATGGCCAGATGTACCGTGTAGGAGAGCAATGGCAGAAGGAGTATTTGGGAGCCATCTGTTCCTGCACCTGTTATGGAGGGCAGCAGGTAAGCCGGCTTGTGCACTTCCAGGGTTTGTAACCCAATATCCAGCAGGACTACAATGTTAACATGCAGACCTTGTTGAAATGAAGTGGAGTATTGTGAGCCACAAAATCCATTCCACATAATACCGATACTTAAGTAGCTTTGTAAATGAGTCTTTTTCAGCAACTGCATTAATTGTGGATCTTGTAATCTGCTTGGTAAGACCCAAGTGACTGATGGTTCACTCTACCTTTAAAGGATTGGTGTTGAGAAACTCCGGATTTATAGGTGTGGACAGTGAAAGTTTAGGGTGAAGGCTAGCTGAATAGAGTTTCTGTAAACTTCCATAGTTACATTGCTGGAAATGCACAACAGATTTGTTAGAGAAACATACGCATGCAGAGTAAAGGTAGTCCCGTTCTGCCAACTTTTGAAGACCATGATATGTTAGAAACAATGTGAAATTGCCCTGTTACACTTGCATTTACACAGCTTCTGCTCATTTTACTTCTGTTTCCATGTTAGCTTTTTTCAGTTGTCTTAATTTCATCTTTTGTTTGCTCACAGGGCTGGCGCTGTGATAACTGCCGAAGACCTGGTGCTGGTGTGACTCCCAATGCTGATGGTGTGGTTGGGCAAACTATCTCTCACTTTTCACAGAGATATCAGCAAAACGCAAACTTTGTAAGTTTACACACCTTGTATTTTAATGAGTGGTATTGTAATTTTGAATTTGAGCTGGCCTTGCTCACTTTGCACTCTGGGTAAGCTTTGTTCCTGGGCTACAAAATGTGGTCTGAAGGTTAAACTGATGAAAGATCATTGAATGCCAAAGTAGTGACAAGGGAAGGGGTGCTAACACAAACCAAATAGTTTAGTGTTATAGCTCTGTTAACCCTTCAGCGCTTACAGAAGAAATGCAAGGAGTTTAAAGACATCGATAGTAGGAATTAAGAGCATAGCCAGTTAGCTGTAGTCCTGATTTAACATGGCTGTTTTGTTGCCAAACACTGGCTTATTGAGAGAAGCCTGCTGGGTGGGGAAAAGGGGCGGGTGGTAGGGGAAGACCATGAGGTTGTCACATATGCAAACGTGGCAAGTTTATTTATTTAAAGAGTTTTATATATCGCTGGCTAGACCCTTAGGTATCAGAGCGCTTTACATAAGGTCAGCAAAGTTACAACAATAACAATTTACGTTGCATCAAAATATGAGACCCATTAACAGGAGAGAAGGAGAGGTCAGACAGGAGAGGGGGAGCAAGGAATAAGACGGAGGTAAAGTCAGCCCAAAGAAGAATGAGTAGGTGACGGCCAGTGAGATCGTCCGAGGCCAGTCTCCCCTTTTAGCTCTCAAGGAAGCACCAACATGGATCTGTCAGACCAGTGAATAGAAAGAAGAACAAGGCAAAAGCAGAACTGCATGAATACAATGAAGGGAAGGGTGGGTGAACGGGGAGAAACTGTCCCCCAAGGTCCGGCTGGGCAGGTGACGGTCAAGGGGTGAACCAAGTCCGATTTCCTCATTAGCTGAAAGAGGTCATGTGTCCTCAGGGAATGTCCGAGGGGGGCGGCGGGGGAGGGAGGCCATGGTCAAAAAGAGATCTAGAAGTCCTCTTGAGGTCCGGCATAGTCCAGGAAGGGATGAGTAGGTAAAAGTTCAGCAAGGGGGAAGGAGTCACCAGTGTCGGCCATGTTGGGGTCAGGCATCCTGGGACCCTTTTCCAAACCGAAAGTGAACCAAGTAAGCCAGAGCTTTGTGAGGAGGGAATGTTTGGACCCCCCCTCCCCTCACCCCCCCCCTCTGGTGTCCGTAGGCTCTCGAGGTGTGCGCAGACCCTGAAAGGGCGCAGAGGCACATTAGCCATTACGGTGGGCAGCGCTGTGGGAGCCACCACTTTACCTCGCGCATGGGGGGAGGGGGGGCATTCACTTCGATCTTCAGCAAACCGGTTCAGGCTCAGGGAAAACAAACTGGCATGTCCGCTGCGGCCAAGTGATGTTTTCCACGCACAGCGGACAGGCCACACAGCTCTGGTATTTCAAAAGCAGGTCCGTTCCATCCTGGACACCATCTTGAGGCAATATCATCGGGCAGGTCATTTGCCTAAATCCCGGTGTTGCAGCATCTGTTTTGTACGGCAGCCACAGTGGCAGACTGTCTCGACCTTCAGACATCATGAGGTGGGTCAATTATCTGTTAAAATGTCAGCCATATTTGGGGAACGCCAGCCTGGCATTCCTGCCTTCGGAGGAGCTGTTGTCATGGCATGTCCTCTGAAGGCATTGTATGGTTGCGCATCTGCCATATTTTTATGCAACGCCTTTAGGAGTTTGTTTTTGAAAAACAAAATGCGAATCACCCTGACACACTGGGCGTTTTCTTCCAGGATGTGGGGTCATTTGTAGTTTTCTTTTCGGGGGCCTTCCACTTTTTTTCTGTATGGTACTGCCAGGAAAAGTCTGATCACAACAGTCTGAGGTACTTGCACCAACAGCCCCATGTCTCGTCTGTAAGGTTTCTTTCGGTGGAGCCAGCAAGAGCAATGTCGGCAAAAGTAACACTATCCACCTGACTCTAAACAGAGCAGGCAGACTGTCAATATGGGGGGCAGAGTATTCCACCAAGCTTATGGTGGTTTACCCTGTCCACCGCTCTCGGTGACCAAGACTTAAGTCCCCATAGGTGTCTGCAAAGGATAAGTTCTATAGTTCGTAGAAGGCTCACCAATACACTTTAAATCTAGAAGAGAATCCTTCCAGCCGATTCAGTAAGTTATGATTAAGGCTCCCAGTTCCGTTTTTACTTATTTTTACATATGGATACATACAGAAAACAATGTGCTTCTAGTCTATTTAATTTAAAACAGAAAATTACTGAAATTGTGCTTCTTGTTAGTGACTCGCCATGCTGTCATGAATTCCAGGCAAAAGCTGAGCAGACCAATAGTGGGGACTTAAAATTCAGGATCCGATTTCGTGAAATACAGGCATATTTTAACATGTAATTGTAGTAGAACACTAATATCCACCTGTGGGTGTAGTGTTTTGTTATATGTGGCTGCTTAATATGCTAAAATGTGACGGGCATCCGTGTATGTGTGCACGTGTAAGAGTTAAATAGACAAATATACAATTTTATGACTCAATTTGTTCACAAAATAAATATGGATAAATACCAATAAGATAGCCCAAAATAAATATGAATAAATACAGGCAAATGTAAATAATAAAAAAATACTATAAAACTGGGAGCCCTAGTTATGATACATAACCAAGGCTAGAAGAACCTCTGGTTATAAAATGCATCATAGGTCATGTAACAGCAATGCTGCTCTTGAGCCCTGATCTTTAAATGTTAAACGCAAATCATTGCCTCCATTTGGAGAGGTCGTGGGAATATCAGCCTTTACTCTTAAATAATCTTTAACACCAAACATAGGTACAATGTTTTTGCACTTTAGAGGTTTATGAAATTGTTTGAAATCGGTCCAACTATCTAAAGAAAACAGTCTATTCCTTCCAAGTCCCATTAGCTCATTTTAACATGTAGAATGGCAACCAAACTAAGTGCTATTAGTATTTAAATGCTGCCATGTATAGTATGGCTACGCTGTCCAAGGACTGCGTCCAATGGTGTAGACCTCTGAATCTGTTAATTGTTCTATAGATGACTCTGACAATTGTGTTAACCAGCTCGCTGCTGTTCATTTTTAAGATATTAGTGGAGTTTGATTGGAAGGTGTTTTCTCAGGCCACAATCTGCCTTCAGAAGTAGCTAATCTGTTTTTCTAGTGTCATAGTGATGGGCTGTCTAACACAAGTCCATGTCCGATTTTCAGGTTATCCACAGACTAGACTTGTACATGTCAGTGAAAGTTTGTGTAGAAAGCTGGCTCTTTATACAGTGGACCAAAAATACACTGAAAATAGTCCAGGCAAACCCAAAAGGAATAAGGGGCACACATTCCACCACAAATGTTATTTTGTGGTAATGTGGATGAGCAGCTAGGCAGATCAGTGGGTACTGCTAAGCATTTATTGCACACACAAATGCAGTAAGAAAGACACTCACTCAAGGAAATCTAACACCAATTTACAAAAATAACTCCTACTTTTGTATGAATTTCGATACCAAGATCATTGGAATCGGGTAAGTACTCTTCGTGTTATGAATTTCAATTATTTTCAAAAGTTGACCATGCAGTTTTGGGAGTGGTAATGTTATCCTATGGGGGGCAAAACATATACTGTATTCTGACACTTCGCAGTGGCTTGCGGGACCAATCTCCTAGACTAAAGGCGATTATGGGGCAAGGTCCAAAGCCAAACCAACAAGTCACCTCAAGGCCCTGGGCCATCTGGGTGCAGAGGGGTTATGGCATTTGGTGTCCCATTCACTTTAATGGGAAACTGTTTGGATGCAAAGGCTGAGACTGGGAGACGAGTCGAGCTGAAAAGCAAGGGGGCTTGGGGGGGGTCTCGCGATGCTCTGGGGTGTGGGGAAACCTTTGGTCCTCTTCTCAGGCCAGGGCGTCTGGGTGCAGAGGTGTTCTGGGGAGTCTGGTTTTCGTCACTGGAGACATTTGTGGTAGAGGCTGCAGGTGGCATCGGTGAGTCCACTCTGGGCAAACCCAAGGTGTTTTTTGTTTCTGGAGGGTTGGAGGACCATACTGGGACTGTTGGCCCTATTCAACTCTGTCTATAGGGCACCAGTGCAGTGGTGCTTTCCGGTGTCCGCTTTGTGACAGTCCGGATTCCTCAGTTCTTTTTGAGTGCCTGTAAGATGCAGGTAAGCAGCTCTGCTACTCCATGTAAGTTCCTTGTTCTTGTTAAATGCAGGCAGTCCTCCCAGGCTTTTGGATGCATAGCAGCTGCAGGACGCGATGACTTTATTGCAGTCTGGTGGGAACCGCAGACAAGCTGGCAGGGTGGCACCAAGTCAGTTCATTCTCCAGTCTTTGCTTCTTGCAGCTCATCGGTGCCCTTAGGTTGTCGGGAATCTGATTTCCTGGTGCCAGGGGCTCCCCTAAATACTACATTTAAGGGTGTTAGGGTAGTTTCCAATGAGCTACTTACCCCTCCCTGGGGTCACTACACCCCCTAAATGACCACTCCCTTTGAGCAAATGGGCATAACTCTGTCCCAGAGTTCCTCATTCCACTGTCACTAAGATGACAGACTTTACCAGCCTTCCTGTGGGTGGTGTGAAACTCCTCTCCAGAGCAGGCATTGTTTCTGACCTCCAGAGAGCGTTGACTCTCACCCCCTGTGGGTCAGAAACTAGTCTGTGGTGGCAGACTGGACCAGTCAGCCAGCACACTAGAGGGCTGGTAGGTTTCAGGGGGAACCTCTAAGGTACCCTCTGGGTTCATGTATAAATACATCCATCACTGGGATCAGTGTAGGTTTATTAATGAGGCGTTTGATAGCAAACCCCATATGTTTCAGTGAAGCCATTATGTAGCTGGGGAGCTTGTTTTGACCAGTGCCCAGTACATACCTTAATTTAGCTTCCCTGATCGCTTACAGTATCCAGTATTGGAACTGGATATAACAGGGGCATATGTGCTTAGCCAATTGTAGCAAAATTCAACAAAACCTTATTTTGGGGGTGGAGAACTGGTATCGAGGTCTGGTTAGCAGGCCTCCTTGCACTGTCAATCACAACTCAGTAGCTAAAAAGGGGGCAAAAACTGGGTGCGGGGGTGGGAGATAACTGCAACAGCCCCGTATCCAATAGTTTAAGCCTACACTAAACACCTATTTAATGTGAGAATGTCTGGTAGAAGCTTATTTTCCATTTGTTTTAGGGTGCACATTCTTGGATATTTTAATCAGTATATTTTAAGTACTCGTATTCATAGTAAAAGTCTGAAGAAAATTCTTTCAGATGTAGACATAGTTTCCTGAACCAACATTTGAAATGGTCCTTTACTAGGACGTTATGCTCTTGGGGAGAGCAATGAAATTGGAAAGGTCGATGTGACATAAAAGGAAGTGGATTGACATTGAGAGTCCAAATGACTTGTGCTACGCTTATCATTGGGGTTTGGAGGGACAAGAAATAATCCAGTCTTGTGACTAATCTGTGTGTGCAGGTGAGGGAAATGATTGAAAGACTATCATGTGAGTAGCTTCTGAGAATCCCAGTAACCATTAACTAAGGAAAGCTTTTGTAGTAGTAATGAGCTGTAGAGCAAGGCTTATTCACGTTTACATGAGCCCATAGCATCAGTTAAAGAACAGGAGTTGCGTTGAACAAACTGTATATATTGTATGCAGTGCAAGGTTGCAGATCTCATTAGTGCAGGATGTTCACTGACACTAAGACCCAGGTAGGAATGTGGCACTCTACCCCTTCAATGTTGGCTAACTTTAGTACCCGTAAGTAGGACAGAGGGTCCTTTTCTTCAGTTGTGTTGGGGTCCATGGCAAACGTCCATGTCACTGGTGTAGTGGGCAGTATTCAAGGGGTTGTATTAACAAAAAATGGTGTTAGTGAGTTCATGCCTACATTTATATCTTTACTGCTTTCTCCGATTCCATCAGTTCTCGTGCATGCATTCAGTGTATCACCAGTTGGAGTATTACTGACTTTTTTTTTTTTCTCTTAACAGAATTTGAAATGCCCCATCGAATGCTATCTGCCCTTGCAGGCCGATTCAGAACCTACAAAAAGAAATTAAAAGCCAAGAATATGCAGAAAAATACCTTCTGTCCCAACTCGCCTTGAAAGTATGACTACAGAAGAGGAGTGATATCGGACCAAGCCTTCTGCTGTTTGGACAACTAATCACCCACCTTCAGCTCTGCTTGCAGCTTCTCCCAAGTATCACTGATTGAACATTTATTTTTAAAGACTTCTCACCCCTGAAGTGTTGGATACCGTTCAGTATTTTGTCATTTTAAAGGTGCTTTTTAATCTATTGTTTCTGCAGCGGGGACTAAGGGATTCAAGGACACTTCCAGTATTTTTACTGGAAGCACAGGAAGAAGATTCAAAGAAAGTAATCCCCATTTCCCTTCAGGAACAACCGTTGTGTTGGAACTTTTAATTCTTTTGGTGCCAGTCCAAGGTGGAAACTACATCAGATGACCCTCCCACACCAGCCATCCCAGTCCAAAACAGTGATCATTGGTACCCAGTCTTAATTTTTGTGATTCCCAGTAATTATTTTTATCTAAATCTTTTCTCCTATGTGTTATTTATCAGTTTATCCCTCCCATGCGTCTTATTTTTTGTTTGTTTTTAATTTTTCTTTGGAAAAATTTGTACTGAAAACGTTTTTGTTTGCAAATTTTACATGCGGAATTTGGTGTAATTGTGGTTTTTATACTGTACATGGCAAAGCTTTACTACTGTGGAAAAATAACACTTTTAATAAAAAAATGATCTTTGGATTAGTGTTTAAAGTTTTTTTGACATTTTCTTGCCTCTCAATATTTATGCCCTCCACAGGTTATGTGTATGTGTTTCCCAGATGGGTGGACCTAGTGAGATCTCTATCTTCCAGCAGTTTGAGCATATATATACACACACACACACCACCACAAGATTGCCCCATCCAGTAACCTCAAAGGAAATACTCACTGAGGTTCTTGAAGCTGGGCACTCTTACATTTGTCTTAGTTAGGTTAAAAGTCACTTCCGGTCAGAGCGGAGAGCGCCGAGCACCGAGCAACGAGGAGCATTGAGCTCTGAGCAGAGGAGCACGGAGCGGGGCAGCGCCGTAGACCGCAGCCCGGTCTCGTAATCTGACCGTAAGGGTCAGAAGGACGAAAGGAAGGAAGGACGCCAAGTGAAGCAGCATGAGCGAGCACTGGTGAGTCCGGGACCTGTTTAGGAGTGGGAAGCGAGGAGTACGCTCAAGCTGCCGGTGGCCGGTTGTTGACTGCCAGTCCACGCGGCTTTCGTGGCTTCCCTAACCTCCCCCAATTGCTCCCCTACTGCTCCTGCTGAAGGACTGGAATTTTTAAGATCCAGCGGTGCCAGGGAACAACACCTGAAACCTTCGTAGGATACCTGTTCGGCGCACATGTGACAGAGACACGGGACACTTCCTTCGGCGTCAAAGATCAGCGTTTATTACTGCAGGGATGCAAAAGTCATAGGAAGTACAACAGAGTGTAGGTTCCAAGAGCCTGCTTCAAATTGTAAATGTGGATCGCTCCTTTTATACAAGTTTTCAGCATTCAATAACGTAACGAACAAAAGGTTACAACTCAGTTCCCACAATAAACTTAAAAGGGCTTCATTCATGGTGTCGAAAACCCGGAACATAATCACAGTAACATTTGTCGGTTCCCAACTGTAAAAGCACATTATCCTGCTGTTATGCACATTCCACTCTAGTTGTAAAAGGACGAGAGCAAGAGACAGGAACAGGTGCAAGGAAGTCAGACAACAGAAGGAGAAGGAGTGTGGAGGTAATATCGGAAGCGCAATCCCAGGATCAAAGGATTCGAGCCGAGCGCATGCAAGGCTGAAACAATAGGCCAACGTGGGAAGATTACCCAGCTGCGGAGCCATCTGTCTCTGCCGTGTCATCCCCCAGTCTTGGGAATCACAGGGTCATGAGGCGGACATTTGCCTGTTCGCTGACTACGTGAGGGCAAGAAACAAAATGGATGCCGTATCTAAAATGGAACCCGAGGGTAAAAATGAAGAAACCTGTAAATAAGACGAACCCTTCTAAGTAGCGTATCGAAAATGCGTGCACCTATTAATCTCGTCATTTACGGTTCATAGATACCACCCTCGCTAGCATCGTAACGGAGCTCATTGCTCCTCCGACGCTCCTTTTGCCCTCATGTAGGCAAGCACTAGTCGGAATCATAATCAATTTCGATATTCATCAGATCATTCAAGTGTTGCTGGAACATCTTATTCATCAATGTCTCGCCGGTAACAGATGGCCTTCTTATACACTTTGTAGCACAAAGGCCACATAAGGCAGGACCACACTGCACACAGAGAACACGTGAACAGAAACGTCACAACAACCCCTATAATCATCAGAATTTTCCAACCCCAAGTTGACATCAGACCCCAAAACCATCCTAGAAGCGTCCAATCTCCCTCGTCCACGTGTATGGACTCCGAGATTTTATGCAACTTCGAGATGGCTTGGTAAACCGTTGGAGCGTTATCAGGTATGAAAATGCAGCAGCTCGAATGGATGACCTTACACACACCACCTCTGTCTGCTAGTACTACATCTAGAACCATACGGTTCTGTAGCGTCATAAGCCTATCCGCTTGAAGCTCTGCTGTCAGATTACCAAGGGCGCTTGCAGTTATGTTAGCGGTTGCTTCCACTACACGAGTTAACTGTCTCAGATTCCTGCTATTGACCATAGGGCCCCAAAACGGTAGGAAACCCTTAAAGAAATCTCCTGCTTCTTGACCGGCAGTATCTTCTTTACTAATGACACCTCTCACAACTCTGGTTTTGTGATAATCTGAGGCAACAGTGAAAGTTGGAGGCAAAAGATTCGCGATATAGCAGGTACCCGAGAAGTCATGAGGTAACCGCGTATATGCGCGATCATAACATACAAAATAGGTACCCTTGGCAGTCAGAAAGACAGGGGACGAGAGCATTGGTAAAACGTAAGTATCAACACAAGCACTCTTCCCAAGCTGAGCTCTCGGATTTCGACCAAGACCTTGCAGACAGAAATGACCGAGAATCTTTTGCCAAGGACTTGTGGTACGGGCCAGGACCAAGGTTTGCAGAGCGAGGCTCTCGATGGGGGTAGGAGTCTAGTGCACTACGGAACATGGTCTGGAATGCTCGAGCTGACCCTTGGGGGCTATAAGGAAGAACAAAATACGGGATACCCTTATCCATGGTATGTGGCATTAACCCACATACCCAACAATTGGTAGTGTTCATCACCAACTGATGCTGATGTAGAAGTTGAACAAAAGAATTGTTCATAAATTCCGCACGTCTGACCTGTTCATGTTGGGGCAGAAGATGAAAGGAATGTGGAGACATAGTGGAAACAGAATTTAAATCAAGAGAAGGAGGAGTAGGTAAAGTAGAAGGCAGCAATGATTGAAAACCAAAATATACTCCACCCACCAGCAGCATAGAAACAGTTAGGAACAACATAAAAACCTGTAACAAAAAAAAAATTTTCCGAAATGTCTTGTGCAGTTTGGATCTTTGCGCCACCATTTTCTCAATTTCCAACAGCTTAGAAGACTCCATCTTCTAAAAACCGTCCGTGACGTTCTTGACGCACTTCGTTCTGAGTAGCGATTATCAATCCCCAGGAGTTCCCAGAAATCGACAAAAGTAATCGACCTAGTGTCAGATACCTGCTAAACAGGAGGAAGTACCCGCACGGCCCTACGGTTAACCCAGATGAAAAGGTTTTTAATCAAGAGTTCATTGAGTTCAATATACGCCTCCTAGCTGTAAGGAAAAAGGTACACAATATATATATATACGTCCACAATTTTTATGGCAACAATAGAGGTGATGTAAATTCGAGAAAAAAATAAAAAATAATTTATTAGTCTGTTAGCGCGGTCGAAGAAAGTATCGACTTCTTCCGGGGCGGGTCTGCTCTTCAAACAGTGGATCAGACGGCAAAGGAGTGTTCGATTGTCCACGCAATTGTTCAGAACTTGAATTCTCCAATGTTGCTGAAAGAGGGTTAACTTCGGATGGTTCAACAGTGGTGTCGGGTCTTACTGTGTTATCTCCTACAAGCTGTGCGTCACTAAACGGCACGTAATTTAGAGGGACGTAAGTTTCAGACGAGCCGAATCCTTTTCTGATCCAACTATCTGCTGGCAATGGGAGCGGAATTTTCTTGGTGTGGGTGGCATGCACCCAGTGTTTTCTCCCTTCCAGCCGAACCGCAGTCCTCGTTGCCAGCAACACCTGGTAAGGTCCCACGAACCTTGGCTCAAGATTTCGTTTTCGTCCAAAGTTGCAGGTAAGAACCCAATCACCTGGTTGGAGCCGATGACCAGGACCCTCTGTTTGTGTCGGTAGAGCCTCAAAGACCTGTTGATGGATCAAACTCAATTTAGCAGTCAGATCATAGAGATAGTCAATTAACATTGGATATTCAAGTCTGTCAAATTCTTTAGGCCTCGGAACTCCCCAAATGTTCGCAGGACGGCCGAACACAATCTCATATGGGCTGAGCCCTACTCGAGAGTGCACAGTCGCTCGGGTCGATAAGAGAGCTAAAGGCAAAGCGTCGGGCCCTGATAGACCAGTCGTTGCCTGGATTTTGGCAAGTTTCAGTTTCAGAGTGCCATTATCTTTCCACTAAACCCGCAGACTGAGGATGATTAGCACTATGAAATTTCTGATTTATGCCAAGACCACGACATACACTCTTCATTACACTTCCCACAAACTCACTTCCGTTATCTGACCATACAATCCGTGGCATTCCATACCTGGGGAAATACTCTTTGAGTAGGACCTTTGCTGTGGACAGGGCAGTATTATCCTTTAGGGGGTAAGCCTCAATCCATCTGGAGAACGCACAAACTACAACCAAGACGAACTTTAAATTATTGCATCTCTCCATGTGGATAAAGTCTAACTGAATAATTTCAAAGGGACATGTGGGAGGAGCAAAATGACCACGTGGAGTGGGGGTGCCCTTGCCAGGATTATACATCAAACATATCATGCAATTCTTAACCACTCTCTCCGCACATTTAATAATTCCATCATTCTTCCATACGGGCGACAGCAATTTACATATGCCTTTCGTATTAATGTGTGATGTACCATGAGCCATAGTAACAACAGCAAGCACGTATGCATCTGGTAACATCCATCTCTGTTTTTCCGACAAATCAACCCAACATCCATTCTCGTCTAACTTTCCCGTACTTTCTTTCCACTGAGTCTTTTCCATCTCAGTTGCTTCATCCTGTATCTTCTTCACACTCTCAACTGTGTCCTCCCACATACTAGTCTCCGCTGGCCATCTTACTGAATTCGCAACGTACATTCGATTTGTCAGATCTCTGGCCGTCTCCTTCGCAATCTCATCCGCAAACGCATTACCGCGACCAACATCATCCGTCACCTTCCGATGCGCACTACATTTGATTATTGCCACCTCTTTAGGCAATGTAAGTGTGTCCAAAAGGTCATTCACAAGCTGTCCGTGCTGAATCTTCGTACCATGCGACGTCAAAAATCCTCTTTCTCTCCACAATCGACCAAAACTATGCGCCACACCAAAAGCATACTGGCTGTCTGTAAACACATTCACCCGCTTCCCTCTGGATAACACACACGCTCTCGTCAAGGCGATCAACTCAGCCGCTTGGGCCGAATTCTGACTCAATCTCGCAGATTCCACAATCGTACTCAATGTTACTACAGCATACACAGTCGTCACATTACCATTTGGTAACTTAAAACATGAACCATCCACATACAAAGTACCATCGGGATCTACCAATGGAGTGTTTTTCAGGTCAATACGACCCTTCGTCTCCTCTTCAGTTCTCAAATAGCAATCATGTGGTGTTACATCACTTAATTCCATTTCGATCGGCAACAACGTTGCTGGATTCAACACATTACACCGTTTTATCCGTATGTGACTTGCCAATAACGTCAACTCATATCCAGACAACCTTGCGCTCGTCAAATGTTGAGTTTTCGTTCGGTTCAAGAGAGTGTCGACTGCATGCGGGACCATCACCGTGAGCATATTATCCATGACCAGACCTGCGGACTGTCGAATGGACGCCGCAGCTGCCGCGGTTGCTCTCAAACAACTCGGCAAGGCTCTAGCTACTGGGTCTAAGGTCGAAGAAAAATATGCGCATGGACGCTGTTTGTCGCCAAATTGTTGTCAGAACACTCAACGCACAACCGTCCCTCTCATGAACATAGAGTGTGAACGGCTTATTGTAATCAGGAGTACCCAACACAGGAACCGAACACAACGCATCACGCAATTCAGAAAAACTTTTCTGACACTCTTCAGTCCATGGCAAAGGAGATGAAACATCCTTGCACGTAAGGGCTATCAATGGTTTCGCCGACAATGAAAAATTTGGAATCCATTGTCTGCAGTATGATGTAATACCTAGAAAGGCACGTACATCTCTCTGAGTCTTTGGCACAGTCATTTGAGCAATCGCTGCAATTCTTTCTGGGGTCAACCTTCTCCCATCCTTTGACAGTAAGTGACCTAAGTAGGTTACTTCTTGACAACAATATTGTAGCTTAGAAGGTGACACCTTGTGATGTAAGTCACATAGGTGCTGTAACAATGATACTGTAGCGGTTCTGCAAATAGCCTCTGTATCAGCTGCCACTAATAGGTCGTCAACGTATTGAACTAAGGCTGCGCCTGTCGGCAACACAAATGCATCAAGCTGACTTAAGTGCTTGGCTATAGATCGACGGACTTTCACAGTAGCCCTGAGGTGCGCGTTTAAATCTAAAACTGCGACCACCCAGTGAAAATCCGAATAGGTCTCTGCTTTCCTCAGCGATCGGAATACTAAAGAAAGCATTCTTTAGATCGATTACCGTGAACCAGGAGGCAGAAGCCGGAATCAGGGTCAACAAAGCCGTGATGTCAGGCACCACAGGAAACTGGGGAATCACGATTTTATTTACTTCTCGTAAATCAATTACAAAGCGGTACACAGGAGGTTTAGTTGGATCTGTGCGTTTCAAAATCGGTAACACAGGACTTTTACACACATTGCCTCGAGTTTCTTCAATGACATCCTTTTCGATCAGGTCATAAATGATCGCTAATAGTGCTCGCTCACCATCAAAAGAGATACGATACTGTGGTATACGTGGGAAACGCACGTTCGATTTCAACTGGACCACATAAGGTGGGATGTCCAATAAGCCTACATCATTGGGACCCGTAGCCCATAACTACGCAGGAAGGGAACTCAATTCCGGTGGGAACTTATCAATTGATAAGTACATAGGAGAGATCGCTCTCTGACCTAATGTAAGCTCCACTCCCGCAGGAGAGCAGTACAAAGTCGCATATAACCGTTTTAACAAATCCAAGCCCAAAAGATTCTCACCACAACCAGTAGATAAAATCAATGGGGCCTCTAACTCATGAGGACCAATCGAAGGGACAAAGGGCTAGAGACAGGATTGCTAACAGGGGCGCCAGAGAATCCAATGGAAACATTTGTTAAGCCGGACAAAGGTGCGCCAGGGAGTTTCGAGTGCATGATGGAACTTTTCGTCGCACCAGTGTCTAACAGAAAAGGCTCAACTACGCCAGATGTAGCAACTGCGACGTAAGGCCCACTCTGATCAACCGGAACTGATACTACTCCCTCTCTCTGTCGGTGGCTGTCCTAGTAGCGGTTACCTGCATCAACCTCATGTTCGACGTAATAATCGTCCACATGATACTGTGCTGATTTATCGGACCTCACATTTCGTTGGTCAAAATAATTATTCGCGTCTGATGGGGTATGAGGGTGCTCATGATTTTGATTTTGAGGGGCACCGCGGCCTCTACCTCGGGGTGCTTGTTGAGGACCACCACGACCCCCTCGTGCTGACACACCGTTAAGCCGGTCACGCAAAGCTGGGCAATCATATTTTATATGGCCCTCTCTTCTACAATATGCACACTGATTATACCCAAGCGTAGATCTAAAGTCGGAGAAGTCAGATCGTGACTGCATCCTGGAAGATTGTAATTGTGGTCGATATTGCTGTTGAGAATCATTTTGATTTGATCGCGGAGGATACGCTCGTTTTAAGCTCCTTCGTTTTCTTGTCTGAACGATCACTTTCTTCCTTTTCCCTATTCTCATAGTATTGAGCTGTCGCTAATATTTGAGCAGTAGTTGAAACCGCCCAAGCACTCTCTGAATTTTTCAATTTGTTGCATAGTTCGGGCAACAAATTCAATACAAATTTATCAACAAATAACCGTTGGCCTCCTTCGGTGCCCATATCCTGACCACTATGATCGACAAATGCCTCTTCGAATCTGGTAAAGAAATCTGAGACACTCTCGTCCTTCTTTTGCTTACAAGCGGCTAATTTATCCCAATTTACCTTCATCGCTGACATGAGCGTTTTCATGAGTGTAATAATTTTCTGAGGCAGATCCGTAATTAACTGCTCAGGCTTAGCCCCACCAACTTGTCGTCCATCTGCCGCTATTAGTGTAGCACAGTCACCACCTAACTCAACTAAATGATTCTCTTGGCGAATTTTTGCCCAAATCGGTTGTGGTACGACATTGCCAAACAGCATGTGGATGTCCGCAAGATTCATAATAGTAGCGTCTACCAGTTGAGACAACTCCTTATAATAACCTGCCGGATTCTTGCGTGGATCAGGTAAAGATTGTTTTACCTGCAAAACTTCTGATCGCTTCCATGGGAGGTGTATCCAAACTCTCTGAAAGTATGGCAGAATCACAGGATTAGCTTGCGGGTCACCTGGCATGTATACTGGCGGAACCTCTCTCATAGGATACTGACCAGAGTTCGTTCTCTGAGTATCGGAATCGTCATCAAACGACACTCGAGAAAACACTGTGCACCGTAAGGCTAATAATCGCTCTAATGCACGTCGTACATCTCCACCTACAATCATGCCGTTCGAAAATTGACTCTGAAGTTCAGTCATATCGGGCGGTACATTTATCTAAATCATCATTGTACCATTCTTCTCTCAAAAAGTTACACATTTCTTCAAACACAAATCTCTGAGTGGGCTCAAACTGAGAAAACGTATCAAAGACCACGCGCGGCGGGTAGTTAACGGGGTGTCTTATCCATCTACGCGCCATAGTTACCAACGTGGCACTCTCCCTTCCACCAGGGATTTGACTGCGCCTCTGAGGAGTTTCAGAGACATCGGGTCGAAATAACGATCCAGAAAGTGGGGAGTAAAGAGTAGCGACAGTATTAGGGATACGATTACGAACAGAAGGAGAAAAAAGAACAGGAGCGACTACATTAGAAGTGAACGTAGGGACAGCAGAGGTAGCCGGGGACGGCTGAGGTAGCAGGAACAATTGACTGAGGAGGTACAGGCAAAGGAGCATTAGGAATAGGACCAGGTGGTAGGACAAACGCAGGACCAACAACAGGCTGACCAGCAGCCGCTGGAACTACAGGAGGAACTACAGGAGGAACTACAAGAGGAACTACCGGAGGAACTACCGGGGCTGTAGCACCCTGTGCATAAGGAGGTGGTGATTTCATTAAATACGCTAACAGAGGATCCTCCTTCGAGTCCTCTTCTGTCTTATCAAGACTAGTTGGTAATACCGGATAACATTTGTCTATTCTCATGTGATGTAGTCTAGCAGAAACTTCTATTTCTTTTTCTTCTTAATCTCGCTGACATTGTTGTACAACTTGCATTATCGGGACGATACCTTCTTTACGATTCTTTTTAAGCTGTTTGATTTCTTTCTGTTTGGCCTCTTTACGCCACAACCGAAGGGAATCAAACATAGCTGGCCTAGCTTTTTTCTTAAATAATTTAGTTTCTAGATTATCTAAAATCTCCATTTCAAAACTTCCGTGTGGTGGCCAACTAAGGACACCATCCTTTCTCGTATAACGGACCCAATAGTCACTATATATAATGGGGCCCACACCATGTCGACTATAGAGCTCATATATCGGAGTTCCAACTGGAGGTATCGGACACGAGTCCTCCAACCGGGAGTCCTTGTTGCAACATTTGAAGAAACCACTACGGCTAGGCATCATGCACACTAACCAAGTATCAAACTTCAAGGGTTACCAAAGTACTAAATCTTCGTGAAAGACAAAACCCTCGGTTTTTGGCAATTGCAACTGTCAAATAACAACTAAAGACCAACAACTAAGCACCACAAATGCAATGGAACCATGCAAACAACTAAGCACCAACAACTAAGGACTGGGAGCAACCCACAAATACTTAACTGAGAGCTCGATGGCGTCACCAGGAAGGCCCGTCTATCGTCTCGCCATACAAAGGACTACGCCAGGCACCAAAACAGGTCGACAGTCAGAGCATCGATCCGTTGCAGCCGTCAGGAGGCGGGAATCTTCGCGGGAAAAATCTTCGGACCACTTATTTCGACAACAGGGTCGATGAAGCGGGGTGCACCTTTTCCTCGGAGATTTCACACGAAGTTCCTCGCAATCGTCAGGATTTGGACCGGTACCGCTGATGTCGCCCCACGTTGGGCGCCAAACTGAAGGACTGGAATTTTTAAGATCCAGCGGTGCCAGGGAACAACACCTGAAACCTTCGTAGGATACCTGTTCGGCGCACAAGTGACAGACACGGGACACTTCCTTCGGCGTCAAAGATCAGCGTTTATTACTGCAGGGATGCAAAAGTCATAGGAAGTACAACAGAGTGTAGGTTCCAAGAGCCTGCTTCAAATTGTAAATGTGGATCGCTCCTTTTATGCACGTTTTCAGCATTCAATAACGTAACGAACAAAAGGTTACAACTCAGTTCCCACAATAAACTTAAAAGGGCTTCATTCATGGTGTCGAAAACCCGGAACATAATCACAGTAACATTTGTCGGTTCCCAACTGTAAAAGCACATTATCCTGCTGTTATGCACATTCCACTCTAGTTGTAAAAGGACGAGAGCAAGAGACAGGAACAGGTGCAAGGAAGTCAGACAACAGAAGGAGTGTGGAGGTAATATCGGAAGCGCAATCCCAGGATCAAAGGATTCGAGCCGAGCGCATGCAAGGCTGAAACAATAGGCCAACGTGGGAAGATTACCCAGCTGCGGAGCCATCTGTCTCTGCCGTGTCATCCCCCAGTCTTGGGAATCACAGGGTCATGAGGCGGACATTTGCCTGTTCGCTGACTACGTGAGGGCAAGAAACAAAATGGATGCCGTATCTAAAATGGAACCCGAGGGTAAAAATGAAGAAACCTGTAAATAAGACGAACCCTTTCTAAGTAGCGTATCGAAAATGCGTACACCTATTAATCTCGTCATTTACGGTTCATAGATACCACCCTCGCTAGCATCGTAACGGAGCTCATTGCTCCTCACTGCATCCTACGCTGCTAGGATATCGGCGTGGGCTCAGTTTTCATGAACGCCACTACCGCCACTATTGATACCAGACCTTCACCCCTTGCGCCCGACTCACGCCCGATTTGGCGCCTCATCCTGCCGTGATGCAGGGAGCTGGAGCCGATTGAAGTCTCCCCTGGCTTTGTGGTGCTTGGAGAGCCCGGAGGCAAGGAAGGGGTAGGGGGCAGGGGGCAAGATAAGGCGGGGACTGACTTGAACACAAGGACTTACAGCAGTGTGCAGTGGATTACGGTGATTTGCACACTTGTGTAATTGTGTCTACTAACTATTTAACTGTTAACTTGCGGAATTACTGAATGGAGAGCTGAGTGGAGCTGGGAGGAGCAAGGTGACCCAGAGTTACTGAAGTAATCGAGCCTGTGGCGCTAGGAGGTGCCGGGTTTTTGTGGTTAGCCGGTAGCTGCCGGGGTCGACTAGGAGCCCTGAGACCATAGCCCAGAGCATCTGAAATACGAGAGAGGGCCGCGTGATTTTTGATCCACGTGGGGAAGCCTTTACAAACTCCTGAGCAGATCTATACCCCTCCACTCACTAGGTTGACTCCTGGATTCCAGTATCACTCCCCGACGGCTGGTGTGCTGTAGTACCCATACGGCTAGGCTGGGACAATGGTAAACCACGCTGCAATTGACTATATTGAACCATATTACACTGAGCGGCTGGTGGTGAGTAGTGCTCGGTGGTTGCAGAAGGGGCAACATCACTATCGTCACTATTGTCCCACAGGTGGGGTACCAGCAGTACAGCCTAAAGGAGGGAAGGAAGCGCACACAGGCTGGGGAACTGGAATTGTAAACAACTGAAGACTGGGGGAGTCTCCTCAAGAATTTTGTGACCACTGACTACACTTAAAAAGTAAAAGTGGCAGAGTGCCACCCCTGAAATTACACTCCGACATAAAGAAAATATAAACCGGGAAATATGCGATCAGGAAAGGAAAGAACTGCAGCCGCAACAACAAAACGCACAAAAAGAATGCAACAGTCAATGGTGTCAAAAAAGGTAAAAACCAACACACCAGGATTGACCCAGTCTCTTATCTCTCCAATAGCACGGATGTTTGAGAAATCCGGTAAAATACCGGATAAATTTCAATTTATGAAGGACCCATCCGGAGCTCTGTTGTCAATGAAATCGGAATTAGATAAGGACAAACTACAGACCCCCATGAAACCTACCAGCAGCGAAATACATAACATTACACAACACAGTAAGCAAATTGTACAAATAGAACAAAATTTTGAGGAATACCAAATTACAGACTTGGATATAATGACTGGAGAGCAACTGCAAAGGACAATGCAGCATGAAACTCCAACAGAATTGCAAAATTGCTATATAACTTCTGAGACAGAACCAAAGGCTAAGGAAGTTCACTCTCCCACAAATAAACCTCACCCAAAATCTCTGGAAACTAACCAACAACACCATGGAGAATGGAAGGAACAAGCGCTATCAAGGTTCCCTATTGAAGTCCATGTTGAAATTAATAAAAGGTCGTGTTTAGCCCCTGAGGAACCTGAAAAACGAAACCATCATAGGGCAGAACACAGGAGTGTCAACAATAAAGATATGGTCAATGGAACAATAAATGAAATCAAGCCTGTTGGGGAAGACGAGGTAGGAAATCAAGAAAGTAATGACTTAGCCACACATTACCGATAAACATATGGTGGAGTACAAAAACACCCGGGATATCAAACATGCTAAGTGTGAGGTGGCTCAAAACACAGAATTCGGAATAAAACCGTAAGAAGCAGGGATATCCTGGGATGGAGTAGTTTCTGTCCTGTAACTCCAGTTCTGTAGTAGGGGTATCTCTGTTATAGTCATAATCTAGTGAATAGTCCCGCCCATGTGCGTGGACCCCGGAGCAATCAAAAATAATCTCTTACAGTGTCAAAAAATGCAGAAAATGCATAGACACTTAAGAGAGAATTTAAAGACAGATAATGCAGCCAAAAAGGCTACACTGTCCAGTACTTCAACTAGAAATTCCACCATAAAATCCACAAAACAGCAAAGCCTGTACAGATTTCCCTTGCTTAACAGCAAAATCCCTCAGGAATGATAGAGAGAAGAACCTGGACAGACAAGCCCCATAGGCTGCCATTATGTGGCTTAATTAGGATACTGTGCCTTTAAGGAACCTTCCAGAACCTTCTCTCAGTATCCCAGAATGCATAGCAGGTCCAACTTAGCCTCAGTTCTTTTTGAAGGCGCAGAAAACGCCAGACCTGTAGCATTATGATCATGAACAACACTCCACCGGGGAGGCGGGAGGGCGCTTATGACTATAACAGAGATACCCCTACTACAGAACTGGAGTTACAGGACAGAAACTACTCCTTCTGTAGTAGGGGATCTCTGTGTATAGTCATAATCTAGTGAATAGAATGGCAAGCCCATCCCCACACCAAGCGGCGGTGGAGAATAAAATAACGCCACTACTGTGCGAACAGATTCCGCAGCGAAGCCTGCCCAACCTGAGCGTCTGCCCTGGCATCAGTGTCCAGGCAGTAATGCTTAGCAAAGGTATGGACCGACTTCCAAGTGGCCGCCTTGCAGATCTCTGCAATGGGAACATTACGGAGCATAGCCGTCGTAGCAGCCTTGCCCCTGGTGGAATGAGCCTTAGGTTTGCCCCCTAAGGTCTTATTAGCTTTGCAGTAACACAACTGAATGCAGGACACAATCCACCTAGAGATGGACTGCTTAGAGGTAGCAAGACCCGTCCTGACTGAGCCATAATTGATGAACAATTGGTCTGACCTACGAATATCTTTAGTCTTATCAAGATAAAACTTCAGCACCCTCCGCACATCCAGGGAATGTAAAGACCTTTCCGCCGGAGATGAAGGATTCTGAAAGAACGTAGGCAAAGTGATAGTCTGATTGATATGAAAATCAGAAACAACCTTGGGAAGAAACTTAGGGTGAGTACGCATAACAACTTTAGCATTATGAAATACAGTATAAGGTTCTCGGCAACACAATGCCTGAATCTCACTCACCCTGCGGGCCGATGTAATGGCCACGAGGAACGCCGCCTTCCAGGACAGGTGCTGCAACGAAGCCTTATGAATGGGTTCAAAAGGCTCCTTCATCAATCTGGACAGCACCACATTCAAGTCCCATGAAGGCGAAGGAAGCCTGACAGGAGGGAACACTTTCTTCAAGCCTTCCAAAAAATCTTTGATCACAGGGATCTGGAAAAAGGAAGTCTGTGAAGGGCCTTTCCTGTAGGCAGTCAAAGCAGCCAGATGAACCTTAATGGAATGGACATTAAGGCCCGACTGCGCCAGATGAAGCAGATATGGAAGGATGACATCTTCCTTGCATGACGTAGGGTCATAGTTCTTAGACTTGCACCAGATGCAAAACCTCTTCCACTTGTAAGCATAGGAAGCCCTAGTGGAAGGTCGCTTAGCCTCCTTCAGTATGCCCATACAATCCTCTGGGAGATTCAGATGGCCATATTGCACTATTTCAGGAGCCATGCCGCCAAACTCAAAGACGAGAGGTTGGGGTGCACCATCCGCCCCCCGAACTTCGTGAGAAGGTCCGGCCTGCACGGCAGCTTCATGTGAGGAAGGAGAGATCGGTGAAGTAGGTCCGTGAACCACCACTGTCTGGGCCATTCCGGGGCAATCAGAATCATCCTCGCCCTGGATTGAGACAGCTTGATGAGAACCGCCGGAATCAGGGGAATTGGTGGAAAAGCGTACAGAAAGCTGTTCGACCAGTTGATCCATAACGCGTTCCCCAGCGTCCCCGGCTGGTAGTACCTGGAGGCGAAGCCTCGGCATTTGCTGTTTTCGGCGGTGGCAAACAGATCTACGCCTGGAGTTCCCCACCTTGCGAAGACTTCTCCTAGTACTTCGTCGTTTATGACCCATTCGTGGTTTTCCTGCACGATTCTGCTCAGTTCGTCTGCCTGAACATTCTGCACACCTGGCAGATGGGTGGCCGTTATCGACAGTCCTCGAGCCAGAAGCCAGTGCCAGATCGCCTGCGCCTCCTGCGACAGAGTGCGCGATCTCGAGCCCCCCTGCTTGTTGAGGTAATACATCGTTGTCGTGTTGTCCGTCTGAACAAGCAGAGAGTTGGTCTGAAAGGACGGATGAAAGGCCTTCAGTGCCAAGTGAACAGCTCTCAGTTCCAGGAAATTGATGTGGTACGTGGACTCCGTCGGGGACCACGTCCCTTGAATTTGCAGGTCTCCGGAATGCGCCCCCCAACCTTGGAGAGACGCATCCGTCACGATGGTCTGTGTGGGAATGTCCTTGTGGAAGGGAACGCCTCTGAGGAGATTCTCCTTCGAGCACCACCACTTCAGAGACTGAAGAGCATGTAGAGACAGTCGTATCCTGTCGTCCCAAGAACCTCTCCTCTGGTCCCACTGATCCTCCAAGCACTCCTGCAGAGGTCTCATCTGTAGCCGTGCGTGTGGAGTGAGAAAGATGCAAGAGGCCATCGATCCCAGTAGAGAAGACACCGTCCTCACAGTCGTAGACGGAGTTTTCATGAGAGCCTGAGCCTTCCGAACGAGTGATAAACGTCGCTCTTCCGAAGGAGACACGCTTGCTGACAGCGTATCGATGGAGGCCCCCAAGTACTGGATGCACTGTACCGGAATAGGGACCGACTTGGACATGTTGATGTGCAACCCCAGCTTGTTCAAGAGAACGCACGTCTTCTGGAAGTGTGCTTGAGCTTCCGAGAAGGAGGAGGCTTTGATCAACCAATCGTCCAGGTACGGGTAGACAAACACCTTGTTCTTCCTCAGGTGCGCCGCTACCACTGCCATACATTTTGAGAATGTCCTGGGTGCAGACTTCAGTCCGAAGGGTAGCACCGTGTATTGATAATGATTGGTGCCGACTTGAAAGCGCAGAAATTTCCTGTGTTTGCATGCAATGGGCACGTGGAAGTATGCGTCCTGTAGATCTATGGCACACATCCAATCTCCTCGTTGCAGCTGAGGGTAGATCTGATGCAACGACAGCATGCGAAACTTTTCTCTGCGAATCCACTTGTTTGCCTGTCGCAAATCCAGAATGGGCCTGAACTCGTTTTTGTCCTTCTTGCGGACAAGAAAGAACCGAGAGTAAAGACCTCTTCCTCTTTGAGACAGAGGTACGTCTTCGATCGCCCTTTTCCTTAGCAGAATGTCCGCCTCCGCCTGAAGCTCGCGCAGTTGATACTGCGAGCTGACGGGAGGAATCGATGGAGGAGGGCTGGTGAAACGTAGACTGTATCCATTGCAAACAATATTCAGCACCCACTTGTCCTGAGTAATTTTTCTCCACTCTGCCAGAAAAAATTGAACGCTTCCCCCCACCGGAGCGGGTAACGGACGAGGGGGAAGTAACAGCTCAGGGACGGGACCCGGCCGGGCCCTTGGTCGCGGTAGAGGACTGTTGACGACCTCTACCACCCTGTCGCTTCTGGAAGGGCCGCCTGTACTGCTGCTGCTGCTGCTGCTGTTGATGTTGACCAGCAGACTGCCCCCTTCCACGACCCTGCGACCCAAACCGACGTTGGTACTGTCGGAAGGGTTTCTTTTCCTTGGGCTTCTCCAAGCCCACTGCCGTCAGGGTCTCCGCTTCGGCCTTCATCCTGGCCATCTCATCATCCGCGTGTTTCCCGAAGAGGGTATCTCCGGAAAACGGGAGATTCGCCACGCGTTGCTGTGCTTCCGGTTTCAAGGACGTCAACCTGAGCCAAGCGTGGCGTCTCTGGTGAATCCCGTGGCAATATCCGTGCGCGGACAGCAATGATATGTCCGCTGCGGCGCCGATGGCCTGATTAGAGACCAGCATCCCCTCCTTGACGATCTCCACAAAGTCCTCCTTGCGGTCTCGAGGGACAAGGTCTGCGAACTGCTCCATCGAGTCCCACAGGGACCGGTCGTAACGTCCCAGCAAAGCCGAGTCACTGGCAGCCTTCATGGACGAGGCGGATGTCCCACACGCCTTGCGACCAGCAGAATCGATCCAACGGCTCTCCTTGTCCGGAGGCACCGTGGACGCAGGGGAGGTGGCATGAAGCTTCCGTGCAGCAGTCACGATGACCGAATCCGGTACCGGGTCCTTCCTCAAGAAGGCTGGGTCTGAGTCCGGAGCCCTGTACTTTTTTAGGATCCTGGAAGGTACAGACTTCACCGTTGCCGGCGTCAGGAATAGCTGTTCGGCGGGCTCAAGGAGCCCCGGCACCAGAGGTAACAGGGGGCGAGACAAGTGCCTTTTGTGTAATGTCTCAAATATCACCGAGGTAGAAGCCGTAGGTGCTTCAACCTCAATGCCCAACTTCGCCGCTCCACGCAGGAGAACCTCCTGAAATGTGCTTATATCGTCTATCGGAGACACCCTAGTCTCCGGCGAATCGGACAGCGTGGGCGAGTAGGAACGGGTCCCAGACGGAGAACGTGACCTGGACCGACGTCTCTTGTGATGACGCCTGGATCGTGAGGAAGATCCACGGCCACTCCTTGATCTGTCCCGTCTCCCCGAGCGAGACCTCGACCTCTTGGGCCTCGGACGCTCCTTCGGCCTCCCAGGGTCAGGAGTCCTAGGCTTCTTAGGAGTCTTCTTCGGAGGCGTCGGAAACTTAGGCATCGACACCGCCCTCGGTTGGACCGGGGGTGGAGGAGCAACCGGACGCGGGTTCTGCGGAGCCGGCTTCGGAGGTGGGGTAGGGGCCTTCGGAGGCGGGCCCTTCGGCACAGCAGGCCGCGAAGGAGGCGTAGAAGGCTTCATCGGAGTATCCACCCCGGAATGCGCCGTTCCCGGCGAGCCACCATCTCCTCCGGAGCGTGGGGAGCCCCCCACAGTCCTGGGCGTGTCCTTAGGACCTCCAGACGTTGAAGACCGGTGTCCAGACGACGACCGATGTCCCCTCGACGTCGAACGGTCCTTCGGCGTCGACCGAATCACACTTCTCGACGTCGAACCGTGTCTCCGTCTCGACGTCGACCCCGACCAGATCGACGAGCCACGGAACCTCGACGACGGGCGATGGTGCCTCGACGGCGACCTCGACCTCTTCGCCGGCCTCGACGTCGACTTCTTGGATCGCTTCGACGTCGACCCTTTGGACCTTCTCGACGTCGACCTCTCTGACCTTCTCGACGTCGATCTCCTTGACCGTCTCGACGTCGGTCTTTTGGAATGCTTCGACGTCGACCTCTTCGGCGCCGGAGACGCCTTCCGTCTCGACGGCGACCTCGACGACGAGGATCCCCTCGACGACGATGTCCTCGACGGCGAACGGCGGTGTCGCCTCGACGGCGAGCGCCGACGCCGGGCCCTCCGATGTCGACCACTCGACAGCGACGACGAGGATATCGACACCGGCTTCGACGGCGGCCGGAACACGTTCCTCGACGTCGACGGGCGATGTTTTCTCGACCCAGAGCCCTGGGGAGACCTGGAACTGGCCGTTGACCGTCCCCTCGACGTCGTGGTCAGCGCAACTGACCCAGACGGAGACCTTGGGCGAGGGCTGGTCTTCCTGCCCCTGGGGAGCCCCCCAGAGGCCTCAGCATGGGTAGAAGGAGCCCCTCCTGACCCACCTCGTGCCTTCAACTTTCTCTCCTCAAGTCCCTGAAGCCTGATCTTCTTCCTCTCCTTCAGGGTCCTTCCAGAGAAGCTTCTGCAGATCACACACTCCTCAGGAATGTGGGAAGAGGGAAGGCAGAGAATACAGACCTCATGGGAGTCTGACCTGGCCTTCTTTCTTGAGCACTCAGGGCATTTGTCGAATAATGCAGGCATTATGGACAAAAAAGAGTGCAGAAACACAGAAAGAAAGTCACCAAAGTACTTTAAAAGTACCAAAAATCGAAATCAGTGTAAAACACTAACAAAAACCCTTGAAAAGGGAGAGCTCAATGCTCCAGGGTCCTGCTTGCAGGAGCCGGAAAAAAGAACTGAGGCTAAGTTGGACCTGCTATGCATTCTGGGATACTGAGAGAAGGTTCTGGAAGGTTCCTTAACCACTTGGCTGCTAAGGCACCTGATGAGCTTCCATTGACTTTCCATTGAAATCAATGGAAAGTCCATGACGAGTTACCCTTGTCATTAGCGCTGAAGTGGTTAAAGGCACAGTATCCTAATTAAGCCACATAATGGCAGCCTATGGGGCTTGTCTGTCCAGGTTCTTCTCTCTATCATTCCTGAGGGATTTTGCTGTTAAGCAAGGGAAATCTGTACAGGCTTTGCTGTTTTGTGGATTTTATGGTGGAATTTCTAGTTGAAGTACTGGACAGTGTAGCCTTTTTGGCTGCATTATCTGTCTTTAAATTCTCTCTTAAGTGTCTATGCATTTTCTGCATTTTTTGACACTGTAAGAGATTATTTTTGATTGCTCCGGGGTCCACGCACATGGGCGGGACTATTCACTAGATTATGACTATACACAGAGATCCCCTACTACAGAAATGTATTACCAAACTTCGACCCTCACGCTAGAAGCCCTTCAATACCAATCAAATAAAATGGACATCCAAATCGACCTCTTAATGATGGCAAATACTGTAGTGGGAATTGATAACAAACTTGCCCAACTTAATGAACTGATAAATAGAGCACAGACAGAAAATGAAAAAACTACGGAATGTATTTACGTACCTATTATGGATAAATTAGCAGTACTACCGGCAGTTCTAAAAAGCATAATAGAAGATATTAAAAGAGACATCCAAAACATTAAGGGGAAAGCTAATGCGGATAACACTATTAGTAAGGAAAAGAATAAAAACGAAACTAGGAATGGGTCCGAAAGCTCTAAAGACATAGAAACAAAAAGCTAACGAAAAACTTGGTGAATTAGTAAATCTCCCAGTCTTGCAAGTATCGGACCAACCTGGAAACAAAATTATAGGTAAAGAAATCCAAGAGGATCAGATCCACAATGATAACGACTCAGATGGTTTTACTACGATGTCAAAACGTCAAAGGAAAAAACTCCGCAAAGCAAGAAAAAATGAAAAATCGAAACTAGGTGTCACAATAAAGACAGATTATGACCGGATACCAACAACCACAGAAGCTACGCAGAAGGGCAGAAACCCCTACTTTCCTATTAGATAAAAACCAACAAAGTGCCCCATAGTAAAAAACACAATTTTTAATAAGGAACAATAATACAGTAGTAGAAAGTCAAGTGGCCAATAGGACCCCAGATAACCCGCTACAGGTAGCCAAAGATGATGTAAAACAAGAGTAAGAAGAAACAGTGCCAAGTTTTTTTAACTCTAACATAATGAATGAAAGTAGCCCTACCAAATCAATCCAAATAACTATTCCTCACCACAAACACAGTACTAATGAAATAATTAAAAAAGACTGGAAGCTGAAAGCGAGGAAGGTGGGGAATGGGCCTACAAAAACGCCAGATTGGGACCATTTGCTGATTAAAAGTAGGGAAGGGGTAAAAACAATCAGCTACAAACCTGAGAAAAGTGAGGTCCCCAATTACCAAATTCCTAAGATCACTGAAACTTATATTAACACCGGAATTTCAGTCTAGAGGCAGGCACGATATATTAAACCGTGGGAACTTACTCAGATTATTCAAATCAATACCAGCACTAACTAATATTGTAAGTAAGGACATTGTCTCTATTGAGTTTATGGAGGGGACAGTCAGACTCCATCGCTAATAACATTAATATCACCAACAGTAGCTGAACAGATCATGAACGAGCAAACGACGTTCAAAACCTGGGGCATAGTAATAACCAAACAAATCCCAGAGGTATACCCTACTCCTTTTATTGGGGATGAAACAAAATTAAAACATGAAAAAGTAGATAAACAGATCGTTTCAGTACTAGAAAATGCACTTGGTAGATCCCCCTATGAAAAACGTATGTACCCCGCCGCAAAGCCCTGTAGACAGAAACGTAGAAATAAATGAAAAATTGATAAATAATGCACTACATAATAACCTTAAACCATGAGATGATAGTCCAAAGCAAGCAGTTGTTAAAAGCAATGACTCGGAAATAATAATAATAATGTGTTCATGGAACATTAATGGATTGAGAGGTAAGATCTATAACGCACAGATAGATTCTATAGTGGGACCATGCCAGATTATACTATTACAAGAAACATTGGTAACCAATCCATTTCTGTTACACGGATACGCAGGCTACTATGTAAATGCAAAGAAAGCAAAAGTTCGGCCGAGCAAGTGGGGGCCAGGCAATATTAATTTCATCCATACAGGCACACCATGAGCAAGTGGAAATAGATAGTACGAACATCCTAATAGTTAAACTGAACTATAAAATAAATAACCAAAAACCAAAAACCTAAATCTTTATATTTGATTGTGTATATATATATACCCATTTGAGTAGGGAGGCAACTTGTGGAACCTTGAACAATGTCCTAATTAATAAAATGTTGGAGGATCCTATAGCAGACTTTTTGATTACTTGGGGATTTTAATCTTAATCTAATGTCCGCCCACACAAGAAATGATCTAACGCAATCGCAAAACCATATTCATATAAACAACAGGAATCCTACTGGGGTAAGGAAAGAGTGTTCGTCACAGTGATGTGGGAGCACTCGGTGTTTGATAAAATACCCCTCACACACCAAAAGGCCCCTTGGTGTCATGCTTCATCATTGGGGTCTGCGCACCCTTCTAACGGGATGCGGCGTACTACGACTACGCGGGAGCACTTATAGTAATGACTATATGTGGTGCATGTGAGTGGGTTTATTATATGTGAGTGGTGGGTTGAGGTGAAAAAATTAAAAAGCACCTGGCTCGTGGGTTGACTAGAAACGTTTATTCAGGACCCCGGGCTGGTACTATTAAAAGAGGTGGAGTGCGAGGTGAACCTGTCGTGATTATTGACAGTACCTCAGGTTATTATTATTTCTGAGTCATTGCTTTTAACAACTGATTGCTTTGGACTATCATCTCATTGTTTATGGTTATGTAGTGCCATATTTATCAATTTTTCATTTATTTCTACGTTTCGGTCTACTTCTGCGACGCACACCTGAGGTACTGTCCATAATCACGACGGGTTCACCTCGCACTGCACCTCTTTTAATAGTACCAGCCCGGGGTCCTGAATAAACTTTTTTCTAGTCATCCCACGAGCCAGGGGCTTTTTAATTTTTTCACCTCAACCCACCACTCGCATATAATATACCCAGTCACGTGCACCACATATAGTCATTACTATAAGTGCTCCCGCGTAGTCGTAGGTCGTAGCACGCCGCATCCCGTTAGAAGGGTGCGAAGACCCCAACGATGAAGCATGACACCAAGGGGCCTTTTGGTGTGTGAGGGGTATTTTTATCAAACATGGAGTGCTCCCACATCACTGTGACGAACACTCTTTCCTTAACCCAGTAGGATTCCTGTTGTTTATATGTATGTTTGTGGAGTAAGAATCCTTCTGTGTTACTCTGAGGTTCTGTGAATTCTGAACCTGTTTTATAAATGGCATGGTTTCGTTACGAATTTGATAATAGCAAACCGTAACTAGTGAGTTCGGCAGTACAAGTGATCTCGTCACGCAAGACTTACAGATTCACTACGTTTGTGGAGATTTCGTTCTGAACCGTGGGGTCCATTTTATGTATGGCAGCCATTTTGTGGTTGCCCTCACATAGGCTGATGACTGTGGTTGAACTAGTCTTTTAAGGACATGTACACCTTAGCTCAAGTTCATGCTGACTCCTGTTTGACCTGAGTGAACTGACCCTGTTGCCTGAAGCTGACCTTGTTAAACCAGTTCCTGCCCTTTAGCTGATCAAGATTAAGGATCAGAGCACAGGACATCATAAAGTTTTACTGCACACAAATATGCCTTAAACTACTCTCACCTGTTTCTGCTCCTTTCTTTATGGTCTATTTATGATTGGGTTGTGGCCTTTTTTATTATGGGTTCGTTCGACCTGTCTAAAGAAGAATGTTGGGTTTGACCGATGAATGATCATGGGCTGGGCAACTGAAAAGTGGGTTTTACTGTCATGCGATACCTCTGATGTGAATACATGTGATTGGACAGTTTGTAAATGTTAGGTATTTGTCTGGAATGTGATTTTTGGCATAAAAAGGGATGACTTGCTTTGTAAAATTGAGCAGTCTCTTGAGAACTCATACCGTGATGATTTCTAGGACTTCTGTTACTGGCTGCAGCCAATAAATTTGATCTTTGACGTCACCACGAAGAGTCCCGTGTCTCTGTAATCTGACAGGTGAACCCAAAGACTTTGGGCGTGCCCCTGGCGCTGCTGGGTCTTACCCCGGTTCTTTAGTTGGCGCCAAACGTGGGGCGACTTCAGCGGTACCGGTCCAAGCCTGAAGATCGTGAGGAGCTTCGTGAGGAAATTCTGGAGGACGGCCACCACTTCATCGACCCCGGCATGTCGAACGTGGACTGAAGGTCTTTTCTGCGAGGCTTCCCGCTTTCCTGACGGCTACGAAGGACTGCTGCCCTGACTGTCGCCCTGTCTTGGACCCATTTGTGATGCTTTGTATGGCGAGACGATAGACGGGTCTTCTGGTGGCGTGACTGATACCTCAGTTAAGTATAAGTGGGTCGCTCCCAGTCCTTAGTTTTTGGTCCTTTGGTTCTTAGTTTGTTTGGTCCTTAGTTTTGACTTGAAAATTGCAATTTCCAAAGCCGAGGGTCTCGTATATTTACGAGTGTATTGGTAGAGATAATCCCTTGAAGTTTGAAGCTCGATTTAGTGAGCGAAGATGCCTAATCGTAGCAAATTTGGTACTTGGTTTGGTTGTGGTTGCAACAGGGATTCCCGATTGGAGGATTCGTGTCCGATACCTCCGGTTGGAACTCCGACTTATGAGCTCTATTCTAAACACGGCGTGGGCCCCATTACGTTCAATGAAGTATGGGTCCGGTCCACTACACTAGAAAAGATGGCGTCTTACAATGGCCCCAACATGGTAGCTTTAATACAGAGATTTTAGACAATATAGAAACTAAATTATTTAGGAAGAAAGCCCGGCCGGCAATGTTTGACTCCTTTCGCCTTTGGCGTAAAGACGCCAGACAACGAGAAATTAAACCAGCTAAAAGAGATAAAAGAGAAAAGGATGTATCAATAATGCAAGCTGCTAGGCAGTTTAAAGAAAACGAAGAAGATAAAGCAATTGAGGTGTCGGATAGGCAACGTTGCATGGCCATAGATCAATGTTATCCGGCCTTGCTGTCTCCTCCGAAAGCGATTGAAGATCTTGAAAGATTCTTTGATCTCTCATTTACTGAGATTGCCACCTCCTTATGTGCAGGGTGCTACTGCGCCTCCATTACCACCGGTTGTTCCACCCTTTGTTGTTCAACCTCCTGCTGTTGTTCAGCCACCCGGTGCTCCACAGATGGTTTTACCTTCTGTGCAACCCGCTCTAGGGTCGCCATCTTTGCTACCAGATTTGCCTGAAACTCCTTTGCCTTCTAATTCTGCTTCTTCGACTCCGACTGTTCTTATGCCTACACCTTCTTTGCCTCAGAATACTTATTCTCCTGTTCTTATGTCTGCTTCTTCTCCTTATGCTCGAAAACGAATGACCGAGACTGTTGTTAATCTGTTGTCTCCATTGTTTGGATCATTGAATATGACCCCTGTTTTGGGATGTAAGCAGAGTCGTAGTCCGCTTCCTAGTTCCAAGGAACGGACAGTGTTGGATTTGTTGGCTCGTAGATGGATTTTGAATGCTTCAAGGTATAATTTGCCAGCGGTTATGGATGTTTTCCTTCAGTGGGAACCGCCTAAGCAAAGGTATGTTTTCGATGTGATGTGTACTTTCCTGCGTCAGGAATGGGAATATAATGAGTTGGGTCAGATTCCGCAGGATGTGCTTGATGTTCAGTCAGATTTTGCTAAAGGGATGATAGTGGACACTGATGTTACAGATGCTGTAGAGACGATATTGGCTTTTAGATCTAGACTTCCGACTCAGACGTTGTATGAACCTGATCCCTCTGTTAGGAGGAAAGTGAGACAGTATCCAATGAGAGAGGTTCCTCCACTTTGGAAAGAAGGAGACGCAACTGCTAATCCGCCTGTTTTGCCTCATTTTCAGCGAATATGGGTACATGTCCCTTGGAAGAGAGCAGAGGTCTTGGCTCTTAAGCAGACCTTACCTGATCCTCGTAAGAATCCTGCTGGTTACTACAAAGAGTTGTCTCAGACAGTAGATGCGTGTATAATTAATTTAGCCGACGTTGACATGTTGATGGGTAATGTAGTTCCGCAACCTTTGTGGGCACAGATTCGTCATGAGAATCATGCAGAAGAGTTAGGTGATACTTGGGCGAATATTGTTGCTGCAGATGGTAGACAAGTAGGAGGTGCTAAACCTGAACCCTTAGTTGCAGAATTACCTGGTAGAATTATTAGTTTGATGAAGACGATGATGCCTGCTTTACGAGTGAATTGGGATAAGTTAGCAGCATGCAAGCAGAAGAAAGATGAGTGTGTCTGACCTCTTCACTAGGTTTGAAGAGACTTTTATCGATCACAGTGGTCAGGATATGAGTACGGAAGGTGGTCAAAGGTTGTTCGTGGATAAATTTGTCTTTAATTTGCTTCCCGAACTTTCTAATAAGTTGAAGGACTCTGAGAGTTCATGGGCCGTTTCTTCATCGTCCCAGATATTGGCTACTGCTCAATATTACGAGAATAGGGATAAAGATGAGAAGGATAAAGTAGAGAAGAAAACGAAGGATTTAAAGACGAAAGTTCTTTTGCAGCAAGCTTATCCGCCTCGTCAATCGGCCTCAGTTTCAGCAACCTCCACAATTTCAGAGATTGTTACAGAAGCCTGAGCCTTATGTTCAGCGATTCTTTCCTGGCCCGAATCAGTGTGCTTACTGTATAGAGGAAGGTCATTTCAAGAATAATTGTCCGACTTTGTTACAGCGTGCGAATGGTACACCTGGTCAGAGAGGTCGTGGCGGTTTTCAGCAAGCGCCTAGAGGAAGAGGTCGTGGTGTGATCCCCCAGAATGAGCGTTCCTCTTCCCTACAGAATTCTGCGAATTATTTTGATAGACAGTGTTCCGAGTGGTCAGTCTCCTCAGTACTATGTTGAGGATTACTATGTTGAAGGTGAGAGTGTTGGTTATAATGATAACTAGGACAGCCATGGACAAAGTAAGGGAGTAGTGTCAGTTCCAGTAGATCAGAGTGGACCGTATGTTGAAGTGATTACATCAGGTGTAGTAGAACCTTTTCTTTTGGATACTGGTGCGACAAAGAGTTCTATTATGCATTCTAAACTCCGTGGCGCACCTTTGTCTGGCTTGACCAATGTTTCCGTAGGATTTTCAGGCGCCCCAGTTCGTAATCCGGTTTCTATTCCTTTGTCACTTTCAATTGGCCCTTGTGAATTGGAAGCTACACTTATTCTAACGACTGGTTGTGGTGAGAATTTGTTAGGATTGGACTTGCTGAAAAAATTGTATGCAACATTGCATTGTTCTCCTTCGGGAGTACAACTTACTCTTGCTAAGAAAGTGATTTCTCCAATGTATTTGTCTAAAGATTGTTTGCCACTAGAATTACGTTCGCTTCCTGAAACGCTTTGGGCTACAGGTCCAAATGATGTTGGTATTTTGCAGATTCCACCGTATGTTGTTACGCTAAAGTCGAATGTTGAGTTGCCTCGTATACCACAATACAAGATCTCGAGTGATGGTGAGAGAGCTCTTTTAGCGATTGTCTATGATCTGGTTGAGAAGGGTGTGGTTGAGGAAACGAGAGGTAACGTGTGCAATAGCCCGGTTTTGCCTGTTCTTAAGCGTACAGATGCTTCTCAGCCATCTGTGTACCGGTTTGTGATCGACCTTCGAGAGGTCAACAAGATTGCCGTGCCACAGTTTCCCGTGGTACCTGATATTACTGCATTATTGACTCTGATTCCTGCTTCGGCAGTTTGGTTTTCTGTCATCGACTTGAAGAATGCTTTCTTCAGTATTCCTATTGCTGAGGAGAGTAGGGATATTTTTGGCTTCTCATTAGGAGGACGAAGCTTCCGATTTAAGAGAGCTCCCCAAGGTTATTGTGAAAGTCCCTCAATTTATAGTCAAGCGTTGAAAACTCAGCTTGACGGGTTTGTGTTACCAGTTGGTTCTACTCTTATTCAGTATGTCGATGATTTGTTGATCACTGCTGATGACGAAGAGATTTGTAAAGAGGCTACTCTTTCGTTGTTGCGATATTTGTCTGACCTTCATCATAAAGTGTCACCTTCAAAGTTGCAGTATTGTCGCCAAGAAGTGACCTACTTAGGTCATCTCTTGTCGAAGGAGGGAAGGAAATTGACCCCAGAAAGAATTCAAGCGATTGCGCAAATGAGTGTGCCATCGACACAGAGAGAAATTGGTGCCTTTTCGGGTATTACGTCATATTGTAGACAGTGGATCCCCAATTTTTCACTGTTGGCGAAACCTCTGTTAGCATTGACTCTGAAAGATACTCCGTATCCTCTTCCTTGGTCTGATGAATGCCTGAAAAGTTTTTCTGAATTACGTAATGCATTGTGTTCGGCTCCTGTATTGGGTACTCCAGACTATAGCAAGCCTTTTACGTTGTATGTGCACGAGAGAGAAGGATGTGCGTTGTCAGTGTTGACACAATCTTTTGGGGACAAGCAGCGTCCATGTGCGTATTTCTCAGCAACGTTAGACCCACTTGCTAAAGCATTGCCGAGTGGTTTGAGAGCTACAGCCGCAGCTGCCGTTTCTATTCGACAGTCTGCTGGTTTGGTATTGGATAATACGCTGATTGTGATGGTTCCGCATGCAGTGGATACTTTATTAAATAGGACTAAGACACAGCACCTTACTAGTGCACGTCTTTCCGGTTACGAATTGACACTGTTGGCTAGCCATGTTCACATTAAAAGATGTAATGTGTTGAATCCAGCTACGTTGTTGCCGATCTCTACAGAGACGGATGCTCAAGAACAGCATGATTGCTTTCTTCGTACAGAGGAAGAAACAAAAGCTGGAGTGGATCTTAAGGACACTCCTTTTGAGAATGTTGATGGTACGCTGTGGGTTGATGGTTCGTGTTTTAAGCTTCCGAATGGTGAAACGACTGCAGCATATGCTATCACAACTTTAAATACAGTTATTGAGACAGCACGCATACCACAGAATTCTGCGCAAGCAGCAGAGTTGATTGCACTGACTAGAGCGTGTGTGTTGTCGGAAGGAAAGCGAGTGAATGTTTATACCGATAGTCAGTATGCGTTTGGTGTTGCGCACAGTTTTGGACGTTTGTGGAGAGAGCGTGGGTTCCTTACTTCTCATGGAACTAAAATTCAGCATGGGCAGTTAGTGAATGAACTTTTGGAATCTCTCACTCTCCCAAAGCAGATTGCAATTGTGAAATGTAGTGCGCATAAGAAAGTTGTGGATGATGTTGGTCGAGGGAATGCGTTTGCGGATGAAGTTGCGAAGGAAACAGCGAAAGACATGATGAGCCGTATGTATGTTGCAGGACCAGCAAGATGGGTTATGGCTGGTGGAATGTGTGAAGACACGATAGAAAGTGTGAAGATGATTCAGGCTGAAGCTATGGAGAAAGAATTGAGTGTGTGGAGAGAGAGTAAGAGAAAATTGGATTCGACTGGTTGTTGGACTGAGTTGTCAGAACATCAGCGATGGTTGTTACCTGATGCGTATGTGCTTGCAGTGGTTACGATGGCGCATGGAATGGCTCACATTAGTGCGAAAGGGATTTGTAAGTTGTTGGCTCCAGTATGGCAGAATGCTGGAATTCCTAAGTGTGCGGGAAAATCTGGTCAAGAACTGCATGGTTTGTCTGATGTATAATCCTGGCAAGGGAACTCCAACTCCAGCTGGTCATTTTGCTCCTCCAACGTATCCGTTTGAGGTGATACAGTTAGACTATATTCACATGGAGAGATGCAACAATCTGAAATATGTTCTTGTGGTTGTTTGCGCCTTTTCTAGATGGATATAGGCTTACCCCCTAAAAGATAATACTGCCTTGTCTACAGCCAAGGTTTTGTTGAGAGAGTATTTCCCTAGGTATGGATTGCCGAGAATTGTATGGTCAGACAATGGGAGTGAATTTGTGGGTAAAATCATGAAGAAAGTATGCTCTGGATTGGGAATCAATCAGAAGTGCCACACAGCGAATCACCCCCAGTCTGCTGGACTTGTTGAATGTTACAATGGTACGCTTAAGCTGAAATTAGCTAAGGTACAAGCGAGCACTGGTCTTACATGGCCAGATGCCTTGCCGTTGGTTCTTTTGTCAACAAGGACGACTATGAATTCTCGAGTGGGACTTAGTCCGTATGAGATTGTGTTTGGTCGTCCAGCGAATGTTTGAGGAGTGCCTCGTCCGAAAGAATACAGCAGTATTGAATACCCTATGTTGGTGGATTACTTACATGACTTGACTGCTAAATTACGTGTTCTCCACCAACAGGTCTATGACAGTTTGCCGACAGCTACTACAGATCCAGGCCACGTACTTGAACCTGGACAGTACGTTCTTGTGAAGAATTTTCAGCGTACCAAGAACTTGCAACCTAGATGGACCGGCCCCTATTTGATTTTGTTGGTTACTAGAACCGCTGTTAGAGTAGCAGGCAAAAAGAACTGGGTGCATGCCACCCACTGTAAAAAAGTTCCTTTGCCATATGATCAGTAGGTAAGGGATGGTATCGCCGATTCTGATTGTGAGAAGGTCCCTAGATTTGTTCCATTTAGTGATGCTCATTTGACATGGACACGGTCTGAACGTGAGGATGATGATGTTCTACAAGCTGCTGTGCCTCCTCATCTGAAGATTGACACCACCAATCCGGATCTTCTATTCAAAGATCAGACTGTGCCTGACAAAGAACGCTACGATTTGAGACCAAGAATGATTGTACATATGGAGAAATAAATATTTTCTTTTCATGTAGTGAATTTACACTTTGGCAGATCAAGAAACTTTTTTTGTCTTTTTCTTTTTCGAACCACCATCCGGATTCAGCTGTAGGGTCGCGGTATAAAGACTTGGGATTGCAAGCCGTGTAGACACAAGGTCGACGGTTCTGGTTGGTCCAAGGGCGTTCCCTAGACTGACAGGTGCATTCCTTAGCGGAAGAGAACCAACTGCCGCGAACAGCACGGTTAGAGGATGGAGTTTTTTTACGCTGCCCAGAATGTTAGGAAAATGGACTCTAAAATCCGAATATGTATATTGGTTCATAGCAAATGTTTTTTAATAATGTGATTTTTAATGCTTTTGAATATTGCATTAGCTTGTGTGGGTTTGGTTTTCTATGCCGCACAACAGCCGTTTGCACCTACTTCCCAACCTATGTCTTTTCCTACTACTGTTTCTTTACATTCTTTTCATATTGTACCTGAACACGAGCAAATTAGAAGGTCGGAATTTGTGAATAATTCCTTTGTGCAACTTCTCCATCAACACCAGTTAGTAGTGAACACCACAATTGTTGGGTGTGTGGTCTTATGCCACAAACTATGGATACAGGTATTCCTTATCTGGTTCTGCCATTCAGTTACAATGTGTCCGTATGGGCATATCAGACGATGTTTATTTATGCCATCGAAGTCTATCCCCTGCGTTCCATGAGAAATAACTCGAGTAATAAAGCCTTGGTGAAGGGAATTAGAGATATCGAAACTTATAAGACTATTCCCAAGGATGAGTTACTAGCATATGTTGGTTGGAATGCAACCGGATATAGTATTAGTCTGGGTGAGAAGCAGAGACGAAAAAGGTCACCTCCAATTTGGATTGTACCCCATCGTGGTCATTTTTGTCTGCAAGGGAAAGGCAAGAATCCGAGAGCTCAGTTAGGGAAGAGTGTTTGTACTCAGACGTATGTCTTTGCGTCCCAAACTTCCCCACCGTTTTTAGCAGCTAAGGGCACGTATTTTGTCTGCTATGATAGAGCATATACATGGTTGCCCCCTCATTTTTCGGGAACATGTTATGTTGCATATTTGTTGCCTCCTACGTATACTGCTGCTGTAGATTACCACAGAACGAGAGTTGTTAGGGGTGTCTTCAGTGAGGAAGATACTACGGGACAAGAAGTGGGAGACTTTTTCAAGGGTTTCCTACCGTTTTGGGGACCTATGGCAAACAGTAGAAACATACGGCAAATAACGAGAGTGGTTGAATCCACCATAAATGAAACTGCCGGTGCCCTTAGTAATCTGACCGCTGAGCTTCAAGCGGATCGCCTTATGACATTACAGAATCGAATGGTTTTGGACGTCATACTTGCGGACCGAGGTGGGGTATGTAAAGTGATCCAATCGAGTTGCTGTGTTTTCATACCAGACAATGCTCCTACAGTATACCAGGCCATTTCTAAGTTACATAGGATCTCTGAATCTATAAATGTGGATAAAGGAGATTGGTCGTTGATTGGATGGTTTTGGGAACTGTTATCGACCTGGGGATGGAAGATTCTGATGATCATTGGGATGGTTTTAGCGATTCTCTTCTCATGTTGTCTCTGTGTACAGTGTGGCCCTGCCATATGTGGCCTTTGTACTACTACGTGTGTGAGAAGACCTGTCTCGAGAAAAGTCCTGAGTAATAGGATGATGCTCCAGCAGCATCTTGATGATCTGATGAATATTGACATCGACTCAGACTGAGTGATTGCCTATGTAAGGGCAAAAGGAGGGTCTGAGGTTCTGTGAATTCTGAAGCCGTTTTATAAATGGCATGGTTTCGTTACGAATTTGATAATAGCAAACCGTAACTAGTGAGTTCGGCAAGTACGAGTGATCTCGTCACGCTAGACTTACAGATTCACTACGTTTGTGGAGATTTCGTTCTGAACCGTGGGGTCCATTTTATGTATGGCAGCCATTTTGTGGTTGCCCTCAAATAGGCCAATGACTGTGGTTGAACTAGTCTTTTAAGGACATGTACACCTTAGCTCGAGTTCATGCTGACTCCTGTTTGACCTGAGTGATCTGACCCTGTTGCCTGAAGCTGACCTTGTTAAACCAGTTCCTGCCCTTTAGCTGATCAAGATTAAGGATCAGAGCACAGGACATCGTAAAGTTTTACTGCACACAAATATGCCTTATCCTACTCTCACCTGTTTCTGCTCCTTTCTTTATGGTCTATTTATGATTGGGTTGTGGCCTTTTTTATTATGGGTTCGTTCGACCTGTCTAAAGAAGAATGTTAGGTTTGACCGATGATTGATCATGGGCTGGGCAACTGAAAAGTGGGTTTTACTGTCATGCGATACCTCTGGTGTGAATACATGTGATTGGACAGTTTGTAAATGTTAGGTATTTGTCTGGAATGTGATTTTTGGCATAAAAAGGGATGACTTGCTTTGTGAAATTGAGCAGTCTCCTGAGAACTCATACCGTGATGATTTCTAGGACTTCTGTTACTGGCTGCAGCCAATAAATGTGATCTTTGACGTCACCACAAAGAGTCCCGTGTCTCTGTACTCTAAGACAGGTGAATCCAAAGACTTTGGGCGTGCCCCTGGCGCCGCTGGGTCTTAAATAACCCGGTTCTTCAACTCTACCGCCCTCTTTTGTTAATTTAGCAATCGCAAAACCACCAATGGCTAATCCCCCAGCAGGACTTAGGGAAAGAGACTAATTCCACTTCGAACAGAATTGGTAAAAAATTCGTTAAGGACATGGAATCGATGGGACTTCGAATTCTTAACGGTAGAATAAAAACGGATGTGCCTCCAGCATATAGTTATTTTGGGTAAAACTCACAGTCCAGGATTGATAATACCATGACCTCATTATATATGTTTCATAGCATTAGCCGTACGAAATTTAAGGCACTGTGTATTGCTTACAAGGCTATTAACAATGCTGGCCCGGAGTTTCTTAAACATGCTTTTCGTCCTCTTGTAACTTCCAGGACACTTCGCTCATCTGCTTAATGTCCAACGCACAAGGAAAGCGAACTGGGCGACAGATGTTTTGTGATTTCCACGGCTAGATTATGGAACTCTCCCCTCACCATTAAAACCTCCCCCACCCTCCTCAGCTTCAGGAAGCAAGTAAAAACTTGGCTGTTTCCACATTAAAGATCTTGTAATTGTCGTCATCTGATCAATTAAGCGCCGAGACACCCCCGGGTGTTTGCGCGCTATAAAAATTGCCTAAACATAAACATTACCTCGTATCAATTAAAGAAAGTAACAAAGTGATCACGCCCAGCAGATAATTATAATTAACATTGGAACAAATACAAACAAAGTTTACCAGACTGTCAAGGGGTGCATTGGAACAACTAACTATAAACAACTGTTTTGGAATGTTGGAAATAAAGAAGAAACGAATGAACAGGTGGAAAGTCTTGTGGAAGCATGCTTAAATGACACAATATCAGAAACAGTGATAGAGAAATGTTAAAACTTCACTGGGATGCTGATTAAAACGCAAAATCAAATACAAACAAAAAAGAACCCAAAGTGGAAAGAAGTGAACGGGGACAAGGAAAACTATATAAACCTACCATACACAATAATGAAGTTGAAAAAAGACCGAACTAGGATTATTAGGTTAACGAAGAAACCTGGGGTAAAAGCAGAAAACCTGGGAAAATTTAAGCTACTAAATCAAAATCTGAAGAAACTGAGCGAGAAAAATCAAGCAAAACAGGCAACTTGGGCAAAAGTATTCCACGCTAGCACGCAAAAGAATCCAAGAGAATTCTGGAAAATCGTCAACGGACTTGCTAGACCAAATAAGCATGTGGTCTCATCACCATTAACCGAGCAGGAATGGGAGACTTTTCTGAGGAAACACCTAAACCAGGATAATACACAGTCATGGTTAGCGGAAAAGCAACACAGGTGCAAAAGCGACACTGACACGGAAACTTCTCTTCATGTCAACTATACGGATACACTAATACAAATAGAAAAAGAAGCGATAATCAAATTAATAAAAAGAACGGTGCTCCGGACCAAATGGGATACCGTTTGCACTATATAAAGAAAATCCAAAACTGTGGGCGACACACTTAGAGAAACTATATAGAGAAGTTATTCTAAAAGGAGCCGTACTCAAGTCATGGCAAGGGTCCTTAATAACCCCAATCTTCAAAAAAGGAAACTGGGCGCTTGCAGAAAATTACAGGCTGATTACTCTGCAAGACACGGACGCCAAGTTGTTTGCCAGAATTTTGTTGACTAATTTAGCCGAATGGGTCAGGGAAAACAAGATACTGCCTTTAAACCAAACAGGCTTTATACAAGGTTTGGGGACAACAACAAACATACTGGTTCTAGCTATGCTTATGGATAAGTCAAACAGAGTGAAGCAACCCCTGTACCTATGTTTTATAGACTTTAAATCTGCATTTGACTGTCAAAAGAAATGTACTATGGAAAAAACTAGAGAAAATAAATTCCAGCTGCCCTACTAAAGCTGATTCGTCTCTTATATATGAAGACATGGGTGAGTGTGAGGATGGGGGATGGACAAACGCTATCTAAGGAGATTCCAGCAAATGAAGGCCTAAAATAAGGCTGTGTTTTAACCCCCCTCCTCTTTAATCTGTTTCTTGCAGACCTAACTGTAATACTGGACGATGAAAATGCTCACCCCCCGAAATTAGCTGATAAGCGTCTCACTAACTTGCTGTATGCGGACGATGTCATACTATTTAGCCACACGAAAGTGGGACTACAGTGCCTAATTAGTCAGACCCACATGTACGCAAAGGACAATGGGATGGTGATAAACGAGACAAAAACTAAGATAATGGTAGTTACCAAAAATAACAAGATAAGATACAAAAGTAAATGGTTCATGGACAACACCCAACTAGAACAAGTAGAGGTATATAAATATTTGGGTGTGTTATTTGATGAGAAGGGTAACTACCAGCTGCAAAAAAAGGACATTCAAAGGAAGACTAATGCATTAATTGCAGCTTTCAGAACTGTACAGAAGTCACTTCCCAGCCTAACCTATGGCCCTCTCTTGAGTATTATAGGAGCAAGACTCCTACCTACTATAACATATGGTAGCGAAGCGGCAATGAGTAAGGATACTGAAACTCTGAACAAAGCCATAATCAGAGCATATCGGGCCCTATTTCATCTCCCAGCGAATGCGTCTCCTGCACAAATAAGGTTGGAGTTCGGACTAACCAATCAACACTACGCAAGGCAAGGACACTTCATAAAGTTATGGAATCGAATAAAAAATGACCATGAAAATGAGATCGCAGCTAATATGGAGAGAAATAAATAACAACACAAACTTTACTGCATGGCACTATCTTATGGAAACAATAAGGGAGTTTGCAGTCACGTCTATTTGGGAAAATAATATAACCAAGGCATTGTTTAAGAAAATAATTAATAAAACTGCAAACCAACTATCCATTGTAAATGATAAAGCTATCCTTACAAAGAGAAAACATGCCTGGACAATAATAAATGGCTATAAAAAAAAGGAAATTCAACAATATCTGGAAACACCCTGGACGGAAAAAAAAAACAGGTGCTCCTTAAAGCAAGATTTGGAACAATGCCAGGCCTGTGTCATCTTCCACCATGGAAGAGAGTGGAAACCCAAACGCTATGCAGACTGTGTAATAATGGTGAGGAGAACATTCTCCATCTATTGTGTATTTGCTCCGAACTCTTGCTGGAGAGAAGAACATTGCTTAAGCTTCCGTTTAACGTACGAGGCATAAGGACATGCAGGCAGGCCCTGATTAGGTGCCTGCACTTGAATGATATAATCTTGAATGCAACCTTTGTAAAGTTTTTAATGACAGTTAAAAGGAAATTAGGAGTATAATTATTTTAATATGTAACTGACTATGAAACTGATGTATTGGTATTTTAAGTGTTTTATACTTGAATATAGTTTTTACTGTTTTCTTTTTTCTAGATGCGTAATATTGTAAGATTTTAAATAATCAACACAATAAACTACTTTTACTTGCTCACTGAGGTAAACTGGGTTTCTGCATGTTTCTGGATTCACATGCTGTGCATTAGTCGGCCATCTAGGGGTTAGGTCCGGAATAGTCACTTTTCTTTTCTTGGGTGTCATCAACTATTTGGTTACTATGTCCCTCCTTAACTGATGTCAGGCATATGCTTAGAGAATGACTGCATCAGAGCAACAGCAGAAAAAAAGAATCTGAAGATGGCAGAGAGGGAGCTAACAAAGGCTGCTTCCCACACATACAAATGTAGCTGTATGCTCCTCACCCTGTCTGCGGCATTCGCAGCCTGTAAGAGGCAGTAACATGCCTACATGTATTGATACTTAAGTCCGTTTTCCTGGCTTTCAAAGCCTTTCAGCCACAGATCAAGAGGAAGGTAGTGCAGGTTCAGACTTGTGGTAGTGTCAGTCTGAACCTGCATGGCATTGTCAGGAGGGAGGGTTAATGTTTTAAAGTTCAGGTTTAGAAACTTTCACTTGACATTAATGTCAATTCAATGTAGTGATCTAATGTATTCAATTGAAACACCTTCATGTTATACACTTTCTACATTTTTAAGTCTTTATCCTGTTCTTACATTTAAAAAAAAATAATAATAATTTTATTTTTTACATACAAAATATTTGAAATGTACTTGGGGGATGAGCCAAACCACTTGTTTAGGCTTGGCTCAACTGCAGAGCCATTTTAAGACTAGGACAGAGTGAGCAATTGCCCAGGCTCAACTTCAACTCCAAGGGGCCTGGCTCTGCACGCCCTACTCATGCACACAAATGGACAATTGCGCTGGCTGTTTGCCAGGGTGGGTGGGAGCTGCTGGTCAACCACTTGAAATGGTCTAGTTTGTTTCTGGCATCTCTGACGATATTACACTCGGATGCTATAATTTCCAATACTCCTTGCAGGCCCATCTTGTCTGACTTTAGGAATTGTCCCATCTTGTCCTTCTCTCCCATATTCGTCCAGTTGTTAGCAACGACCCGTTGAATCAGTTGCTGCGGATCTGCATTCTGATCGCAACTTCATCTTTCTTTTTCATTCTTTGTCTTGTCAAGGTTCCCCATTCTGAGATAAATGTAGTCTCGTACGCACACTCCAATGCAGCAGTTGGGCCTTATGCTCACATTCTGACATTGGATGTGAGACTGCTGTGCCTCGTAATTAGTTTATTTTAGGTTTGACCTCTAATGGAGGGTGAGGTGAGACAGATGTATTTGTTTAACTTGTCTAAATTAGCAGAAGGTGAAAGTCACTTGCCTTAATATTTCCGAGATGTTTTCCATGGCTTTTAAAATGTTAAGAAACCTAATAAAAAAATTAGCCGTTTCTTTCTTCCCAAAAAAGATTGAGCAGATTTGCTTTGAGGGCTTCAATTTACTGTTTAATTCCCATGGCAAGGCAACCAGACACGTTTCACTACCTGGGAGTTGGGGTGTATCATTGACCAGTCAGTTTGTTTGACCGTAATCTGGTATGGGCTATTATGCTCATCAGGTCATATTTCCTTCTGGTGCATGTTTCCACTGTCTGTCATGGGCCACCATGCCCTTTTCGTGATGGTGGTCCCCTTATAGCTCCTGCCTCCCTTCTCTCACGAGTCTCAAGAGAACGGAAGAAGTCAATGGAGGACTCTCGTTGCAGGGTGGCATTTTCAAAGCTGTTGCCAAAAGACCAGGGTGGTCTTACAGTCCCAAATATGGAGCAATACTACCTTGCCTCCCAGCTCCAATGGGTGGCCAGGTGGTTGGGGGGCTCATATCCTTCGGACACAGTCACGCTGTCACTGGCTTGGACTCTCCTAGCGGTCCTTTGGTTCTTTCACCCTTGCACCAGTGAGAAACCACCGGAATTTCTGCTTCTTAATGTTTCATTACGTTGCTACAGTCTGTACCTTACCCAATCAGTGATTACCCTCTACGTGCCGGCGATACCCCTGCTCGGCACACCTAGAGGTTGCACCACCACCACCACCATAGAGCTTCATGCCTGGCTAGAGGCTGGCTTTCACACCCTGGGCGGGATCTATACTGAGATGGTGCTCTACTACCTTAAGACACTAGTAGATGAGGGGGTGCACCCAGGTCAATTTCTTCATTACAACTCAATTGCTACTTTAGGTGCCAAATGGGGCAAAATGCTACCGGAACATTCCATGCACCTTATTGTACAATAATTGCATGTTATGAGAACTGGCAGGAAACTCGCATACTTGCTCGCAAGCTAGATGCCAACACATGGCAGCACCACCCTTACGGTGCCACTGGGAGGAGGATCTGGCGCGTACTTGTACAGATAGACCGGGCCATCATATTGGAGAGGTCAGTCCGAGTCCCTTACCATGCATGCTTCTGCCTCGTTCAATACTATATTGTCCAGCCACCGTGCCTAACCCCTGCCAAAATTTAAATTGTTACTTTCAGGCAATTTGTCTCAGATGTCACCTTTCCGATGCATACTTTCATCCTTTTGTGGACCGGTCTACTCCCAACCAGCTACTGGCAAGGCGTCACAATCCAACTGACCGCCTGCACAGTGACGCACACATGGGAGGTATGATTTTTGTTCCTATTTAGGAGGGGTAAAATGCAGTCCCATCCCGATTTCTCAAGATGCTGGAAGTCTGGCGAACCTCTGCCCTTGGTGGCATAGAGGCGGTTGCTCCTGGTGTTGGGCTCAGACGGAGTGAACGGTGTTGCATAGGGAAGATAATTTGGGAGTGAGTAAAATCCCTATTGCGATCAATTGAGATGCATGATTTTCAGGCTGAGTCGCACAGGACACGGGGACCTGATTTCATGATCTACAACAAGAACGTGAAAGCCTGATGGGTACTTCAAGGCACACCCTGCATCTTGCCTGCAGATTTGCTGGGTCGATTGTTAGTAACACAAGGACTACTGTATATTATGGGTGCATGGTTGGGATAGGTGGGGGCAGGGAGACTCAGTTTGGCAGATATACCTAGTTTATTGTTCCCCATTTTGTTATTGATTTTGTAAGGCACTCACACCTTTACTGCTTTTATTCAACTTTGACTTTCCAAGTAGCCCCATGTAGGCAGCATGCAGTGGCCCGCCTGTGCTGAGATGCATGTACACCCTGCTAGCCATGTATTATTACCAGGTGCTTACTTTGCTACTGTGAGAAAGTGCCATCTTTCTTGCATGGGTATGGCCCCACTTTTTGCTGATGTGCTTTGAGTGCCCTGGGCTCCTGCCAACCAGGTGCCCAGGGCCTGTGTTCCTTCCCTAAAACTGTGTTGAAACCAAAACCCAATTGGCATCTCTGCCCACCTGTCAGTCCCATGTAAATGGTACCAATGGCATGATGACCAGAGAAGACCCCTAAGGGCTGCAGCACTTATTGTGCCACCCTTAGGAGCCCTGTACTCTGACACCCACACACTGCCTTTGCAGGCTGAGTGTCTAAGTGCAGAACTAAACAGAGTCGACATGGCACACATCCCTGTGTGCCATGCCCACAAAACCCACTGCCCAGGCATACCTCAGTCACCCCCGTAGCTGGGTGCCTTATGCCAGTGGTGTGGGCACAGGTGCATGAGACCGGTGCCCCTACAGTACCAGGGCCATTCCTGGGCACTTTAAGTGTAGTGATGCCATTAAGAGTATATGGTACTAGGAGGTCGTCATTACAAACTCCACAGCACCATAATGGCTACACTGAAGACTGACAAGTTTGGTATCAAACTTCTCAGCACATTAAATCCACACTGATGCCAGTGTGAGATTTAATGTCAAATGCACCAGAGAGCATCTTGGAGATGCCCCCTGAAAACCTAACCTACAATCCACGTCTGGGCTGAGATGCTGCCTAGGCTGCCATCCAGCAGACATGTTGCTAAACCCCTGGGTGGAGAGGGGGGTGTGCCAGCCTGTGCCAACCCCACCCCTCAGGTGGGAGGGGTGAGGTGAAGCATGCCCCCGGGCTCTGGCCTTCTTGAAGATGGGGAGCCCTGCCCAATCCCAGCTAGGCTCCTGCCCCCTCACACAGGAGAGGAGCAGGCTAGGGGCACCCTGAACCTTCCTTCCTCAGATCCCGATAAGAAAACCAGAAAGAAGATCACGAAGACCCGCCGTGCAGCTAACAGGACGACACCCACTGACTTGGCCCTAGCCCTATCGGACTGCCGACCATGGAACCTGCCCCTGCTAAATCCCGGCGACTCATGCGGACAGCAACCTTGGAAACCCAGAGTACCTGCCTGCCTTGACCCTCTCAAAGATTGGGACTCCCCTGAGCAGAGTTTTTGCTCCAACAACCATACCCCTGGTGCCAGCCAGGAACCGCGATTCCAGCCCACTCGGCACCCGCTGAGCCCGGCCCGTGCTCGAGTAATCCAAGACCTCGAGGATATCCCCCTGGCAACTGGGACCTCAAGTTCAGTGCCCAAAGACCCTCCTCGACGACCCATACGAAGCCTGCAGCCTCAGAACCAGGGACCCCCCCCAACCGCGACCAGCCGAGGGTAAGATTTCCCGACACCCCTGCACCCGGCGCCCCATGGCCCCTAGTGCCCTCCTTTGGGGTACTCACCTCTTCTCCAAGAACCCAACTTACCCCTCAAAGTGGTGGTTGCACCTGAAGAATCTGCGTCCCCGAGCCTGCAGCCTTTGTTCACTTTGTAACATTCCCATTGGATAACATTGAGCGCCCGACGGCTCAAAAGCACCCTGCACCCAGCTGCCCGAGTTCCGCTGAAGTGCAACTACTACCCTACTTCCCCACTTGCCCTGAGTAATTGACCAGGAGCTCAGCTCCCACAGCCACGTGGCCTGCCTGCTTGCAGCCACCAACCAAAGGCCCCCTACCCTCCTTTGGATTGCATTGGGCCTGCTCTCTCTGCACCTGGTTGCCCCAGTGCCACTGAGGGAGTAACAACTGTACCTTTCCGACCCTGGGAGACCCGTGAGTCCATGCCCAGAACCTTAACCTCACCAGTCGGGTACTCGCCTGAAAGCCGATAACTCACTTTCCTTCCATAGGCTACCATTGACTGGTTTTCACTGAAATTTCTTCTTAGTGTTGATTTTTGCAACTTTAAAATATTCCTCGTGGGGTTGCCCTCACCAGCATCTACGGACTCACGGCCTCTATCCGGGGGGAGAGGGAGCCTCACGCTGGGGCTTTCAAAAGGGGCATGTGGAGTATTGTGAAATGCTACTGTCCTAATAATGCAATGTTTTACCTTGATGCCTACAAAATAAAAACAAATTTGATAAAAAAAATATATATATATATTCCTCGTAAAATCAGCCGAATTACGATTTCCGAAATACTCACCTGGGATCAGAAGAGAAGCCAGTGCTGTACTTTCTAGTTCAGTGCTGAACCGCAAAAGTAATCTTAACTGTACTTACCAGTTACCTGCATTTTCTTCCATAGGAAACCTTTGACTGTTTTTCTCTGAAACATCAAGTGTCGATTTTTGCAAATTACAAATATTCCTTAATCGTACCAACTGCTGAAACGTAAATACTTACCTGTTTTAGGTAGAGGTCTCAGTGCTGAAACTAGGAGTCCAGTACTGGATTACAAAAGTAACGAGAACCTACTTTACCTGTGACTTAAATTTCCTTCCATAAGATAACCTTGCTAGTTTTTCTCTGAAAAGTTTCAAAGTGTCAACTTTGAAAATCTATTTAGATCGTTTGAAAAGTACAACTGTAACAAATGCTTTTACTTAACTGTTTACAGCTTAGGTCCCGGGACTGAATCCAGGATCCTGTCCTGTGGTTAGCAAAGTAATCCTGAAAGTAATCTATTGCATTTTTATAGACCAACCCATTGAGCTCCATGTTAAATTGTGTTTAGAATTGTGTTGCCAATTGCAACTACTGTAGTTATTGTACTTGCAAAGTCTATTGCCTTTCTGCAAAGTAATTATCTAAAGTTACTCATATTGAGAAAAGTATATTTTGATACCTGTTGGTTCTAAAATAAAACAACTGTATCTTTTGATATAAAAACAATTGGCCTAGAGTTCAGTTCTTGAGTGTGTGAAACCTTTTGCTGACTGAGTGCATACAACAAATGCTTTACACTGTCCTCTGATACTGCCTTATTGCTCGACCAAGCTACCACTATAGAGAGCAAGGTCAGATCTGACTTTGACCTCTGTTATACCTCTGGGGACTGGGGACTCTATACACACTGTACCTTTCTTTGGTCCAGTATATATAGAGCCACTTTCTTACCTTGGTGGATCAGTGGTGGGATACAAACTTGCATTTGTTGGACTACTTGGTTACCATCTGATCACACGACAGAACTCATAAATTGCCTTTAGAATTCTGAAATTGGTTTTTCCAAAATACTAAGTCTTGAAGGGCCTTGCTTAAGCCCCATTAGGATTTTAGAAAATAAAAGTCACTATAGTAATGTTAGAGGGTTAGAACTATCAGGGTAGAATGTCTCAACAGCCCCCAACTATTAGTGAAGAAAATATTGCACAGGACCTGGTGGAGGAGCTCGACCTCACACCTTACTTACACTTAAATTTCAGAGAAGTAAGGTCCTTATGCAAACTGAAAAATATACCAATGGGCCTGCATCCAACCAAAGTAGGGCTCCAGGAGCTCCTGGCTGAGTATGCTAAAGGCCACCCCTCTGAACAGGGTGATGACCAGTCAGAGGAAGAAGAGGTGTTAGAAGAGGAGGATAATTCCCCTCCAATCATATCTAGGGAGAGGAGGGACCCTGTACCCATAACGCCAAGAATCACACTCTGGGACCCTAGGCCCTACACAGGTGGGCCAGGGCCCAGGGAAAACATTGGGGCTAGTCCCAGTGAAGAGGACAGCTTGTTAGCCAAGCTGGCCAAGAGATTAGATCTAGAGTCCAGACTCCTGGCTCCTGGCTCTGGAAAAAGAAAGGAAAGAGATGGGTTGAGCCCCCATCTTTGGTGGCAGCAATACCAATAATTAGGATAAAGAGCAATCTTATCATCCTAAAATCCCCAAAGGGATTGTCCCTAAATGTGAGGAAGGTGATGATATCACCAAGTGGTTCACAGCCTTTGAGAGGGCCTGTGATATGAAAAGATTAAAGAAACCTCTCTGGGGGGCACTCATGTGGGAACTGTTCTCTGGTAACTGCAGAGACAGGCTTCTGACCCTCTCTGGGCCAGATGCAGGGTCCTATGACCTCATGAAGAAGACTGATTGAGGGATTTGGGCTCACTACTGAGGAGTACAGAATTAGGTTCGGGGGGCTCACAAAACCCAGACCCAATCCTGGATAGATGTTGTAGACTACTCAGTAAAGAAACTGGATGGTTGGTTAACTGGACACAATGTGCATGATTTTTCTGGACCGTACAATTTGTTTGTGAAGGAACACATTTTGAGTATTTGCACGAATGAAAAGTTACATCAGCATTTGGTAGACCTAGGTCTAATTTCTCCCCAAGAATTGGGGAAGAAGGCAGACCATTGGGTCAAGACTAGGGTGACTAGGACAACCACTGGGGGTGACCAAAAAGTGGTTACAAAACCTCCCCAGTGGAAAGGTGGTGAGAATCCCCAAGATGAAAAATCTGAGTCTTCCAAAGGGCCCCAAGAACCTGTACAGGTGGGTGGGTCCCAAACTACTCCCTATGTGCCTCAGACCTATAGGGGGAAGAACTTTGATCCCACAAGGCCTATTGTAACAACTGTAAGAAGTTGGGACACTTAACTGTAGACAAAAACTGCCCCTACAACAAAGCCCCTAAGGCACCCAGTACAGCTACTCCAGGGACAGCAAGTCTACAGATGGGATCAGACGAGTGCCCAGAGAAAATCTGGGAATACACTCAAGCTAGTCTAGTCTCCTTGGTGGAAATGGAGGTTGCCAATGTAGCTGGGTTACCACCCAACTTGAAAAAGTATTTGCAATATCCCTCTATTAATGGAACTAGAGTTTAAGCCCTGAGGGATACAGGTGCCAGTGTCACTATGGTGAAAGGTATACTGGTTTCCCCAGAGCAATACTTGGTTGGGAAAACTTACCCAGTCACCAATGCGGACAGCATTACCACCCAACGCCCTATGGCTACGGTGACACTAGGTTGGAGGAGAGGTTACTGGCCTGAAACAGGTGGTCTCTCCACAGTTAACAGCCGACTGTCTGCTTGGAAATGACCTGGAACACTGGGCTGAAGTTCAGCAAATAACCCATGCAGCCATGCTGGGTATCCCTAGACTGGTGTGTGTGCAAACCAGAGCACAGAGCAAAAAAGGGTGCACAAGTAGGTTTGGAGCCTGAAAGTATGGCCCAACCAACCAGGAGAAAGAACCAGAAGACTGGGGGACCAGCTTCTACACAGCAAAACCCTTAGGCCGCTTCTCCACAAGGAGAGGACTTGGAAACCCTAGAAGGAACTGAGCCCATGGAGCTTGAGCCTTACCAGGTTGAGCGCTTGGGCCCAGGGGTACCCACTAGGGAAGAGCTGTGCCAGGGTCAGCAGGACTGTCCCACTCTTGAAAGCCTGAGGCAGCAAGCTGTTTCAGAAGCACAGGGAGATGTCGGTGGTACCCACAGAGTTTATTGGAAAGAGGGATTACTGTATGCAGATGCAAGAAACCCCACTTCTGGAGCCACCAGGAGAGTGGTAGTGCCACAAAAGTACAGGGAGTTCCTCCTAACCTTGGCTCATGACATCCCCCTAGCTGGACATCTGGGGCAAAACAAAAATTGGGAAAGGTTAGTTAGTCACTTCTACTGGCCCCAGATACATCAAAAGGTGAAGGAGTTTGTGAGCTCCTGTGTTACCTGTCAGGCCAGTGGCAAGACAGGTGGCCACCCAAAGCCCCCATGGGGGGGTCCCCTTTGAAAGGGTTGGGGTGGACATTGTGGGTCCACTGGAACCTCCCACAGCCTCAGGGAACAAGTTAATTCTAGTAGTAGTAGATCATGCTACTAGGTACCCTGAAGCAATTTCCCGTAGGGTTACTACAACTCCTGTAGTAGCCAAGGCCCTCCTGGGTGTTTTCACCAGGGTAGGGTTTCCTAAGGAGGTGGTTTCAGACAGAGGTTCCACCTTCATTTCTGCTTACCTAAAGCACATGTGGAAGGAGTGTGGGGTACAGTACAGGTTTACTAACCCCTATAAAGCTCGCGCAGTATCCGCATCACTCTATGGAGCTGAGTTATGGGGCCTAGGCAACATGGAGTCTCTGTCTAAGGCAGAAAACAAATTTCTCAAGGACCTTTTGGCTATCCCGATAAGCACCCCGACAGTTCCGGTGTTCCTGGACGCAGGCTGTAAGTCAATTAAGGACCAGGCCCGCCTTCGACCACTCCTGCTCTGGGCTCGCTTGTGGAGGGTCCCTGAACTAAAATCTTACGCAGATGGGCTGACAGAGGTGATGCACTCAGATGGCTGGCAAAAGATTAAATGGCTTAGGGACATTAAACATCTGCTCGGGGACCTGGGACTGGGCTCTTGTTGGTCTACACACTCATCACCCCCAAAAGAGACCCTGAAAAAACTTTATTGGGAATGGGTTTCAGCCAAGCTTATTAGCAACCAGCGACACTGCAACTCTACCGCAGCGTTTTTGAAAATTAAAGACGTTGTTGCCCTTGAGCCATACTTAGACTTTATTACCATCCCCATGGATCGGGCTCTCTACATTACATTTAGACTAGGGATTTTACCCCTAGCCGATCTCCTCTCCAGATGGAACACACCAAAACAGGCATCACGCCACTGCGCCTTATGTACCGATAGACCCGAAACTGTGTCACACTTTCTCTTCGAATGCCCGGATTACGTGCGTCCTAGATCCCACTGGCTCAAACCACTTTGTAGAGAATTGGGCACTCGACAGTGTTTGGTGGCTCTACGGATTCTATTAACAAACACCACCCCTCCTATTGTTTGTGCAGTATCTAAATTTTTAAAATGGGCTTGGTTGATCCGCTTAAAAAGACTGTCTATTTCAATTTAATCTCTTTTTAACTAAATTATTCTGATCAATTGCTATTTCTATATGTTGTTCTTAATGCTCAGTCTTTTTCGCTATCGACGTGCTGTTTTAAATTTGTTATGTAAGTGCTTTTATGATATATGCATATCGAAATAAAGCTATCAACCAACCAACCAACTAACCCCTACCACCCACAAACCAATGGCCTTGTTGAGAGATTCAACAAGGTGTTGAAGGGTATGATCAGAGGACTCCCTGGAAAACTCAAAAGGAGGTGGGATGTCCTGTTGCCATGCCTGCTTTTCGTGTATAGGGAAGTGCCACAGAAGGGAGTAGGGTTTTCCCCTTTTGAACTTCTGTTTGACCACCCTGTAAGGGGACCACTTGGACTTGTGAAAGAGGGTTGGGAGAGGCCTCTGCAAGAACCCAAGCAAGACATTGTGGACTATGTGCTTGGCCTAAGGTCCAGAATGGCTGAGTATATGGAAAAGGCATCCAAGAATTTTGAGGCCAGCCAGGAGCTCCAGAAGCACTGGTATGACCAAAAAGCTGCACTGGTTGAATTTCAACTTGGGCAACAGGTGTGGGTTTTGGAGCCAGTGGCACCAAGGGCTCGCCAGGACAGATGGAGCGGCCCTTACCCTATCGTGGAGAAATAAAGTGAGGTCCCTTACCTAGTGGACCTGGGCACAAGCAGGACACCCAAAAGGGTTATCAATGTGAACTGCCTTAAGCTCTACCATGACAGGGCTGACATCACCATGCTGATGGTGACTGATGAGAAACAGGAAGCAGAGAGTGAGCCTCTCCCTGATCTCCTCTCTTGCAGCCCAAATGATGGGTCAGTGGATGGAGTAGTCTTTTCAGACACCCTCTCTGCCCAACAGCAGACTGACTGCAAGCTAGTTTTGCAAAAGTATGCTAGTCTCTTTTCCCTGACCCCTGGTCTGACCAACTGGTATACCCATGATGTGGACACTGGTGACAGTAACCCTGTCAAAAACAAAATCTAGAGACAATCAGACCAAGTCAAGGAAAGCATCAGACCTGAAGTCAGCAAGATGCTGGAGTTAGGGGTTACTGAACCCTCTGAGAGCCCCTGGGCTAGCCCAGTGGTTCTGGTCCCCAAACCTCATCCACAGGTTGGAAAGAGAGAGATGAGGTTCTGTGTGGACTATAGGGTGCTCAACTCTGTCACCAAGACAGATGCTCACCCATTCTAAGAGTAGATAAATTGTGGGCAGCCACATTTATCAGTACCTTTGACTTGACTGCAGGGTACTGGCAGATTGGCATGGCCCCAGGAGCAAAAGAGAAAACAGCATTCTCCACACCTGATGGGCACTATCAGTTTACTGTAATGCCGTTTGGGTTAAAGAAGGCCCCTGCCACCTTCCAGAGGTTGGTGAATCAAGTCCTGACTGGGTTGGAGTCCTTTAGTGCAGCTTATCTTGATGATATTGCTGTATTTAGCTCCACCTGGCAGGATCACCTGATCCACCTTGGGAAGGTCTTACAAGCCCTGCAATCTGCAGGGCTAACTATCAACGCATCCAAATGCCAGATAGGGCAGGGCACTGTGGTGTATTTGGGTCACCTTGTGGGTGGAAGCCAGGTACAACCCTTACAGCCCAAGATCCAGAGCATCATGGACTGGGCAGCTCCAACAACCCAGACCCAAGTCAGGGCATTCATTGGCTTGACTGGGTACTACAGGTAGTTTGTGAAGGGATATGGGTCCATTGTGACTCCCCTCACAGAACTCACCTCCAATAAAATGCCCAAAAAAGTGAACTGGACTGTTGGCTGCCAAAAGGCTTTTGACACCCTGAAAGAAGCAATGTGCTCAGCACCAATTCTAAAAGTACCAGACTACTCCGAGCAGTTCATAGCGCAGACTGATACCTCTGAGCTGGGGATAGGAGCAGTCCTCTCCCAGATTAATGAGGAAGGCCAAGACCAACCTGTTGCTTTTATAAGCAGAAGGCTACTCTCCAGAGAGCAGCGTTGGAGTGCCATTGAGAGGGAGGCCTTTGCTGTGGTTTGGTCCCTGAAGAAGTTGAGACCCTACTTGTTTGGAACTCACTTCCTGGTTCAAACTGACCACATACCTCTCAGGTGGCTAATGCAAATGAAAGGGGAAAATCCAAAACTACTAAGATGGTCCATCTCCCTACTGGGAATGGACTTTGAAGTGGAACACCGACCAGGGACTGCTCATGCCAATGCAGATGGACTTTACAGGTTCTTCCACTTAGACAATGATGACTCCCTAGGGCAAGGTTAGTCACATCACCTTTAATTTTCTTTTTTTTTTCGGGGGGGGGGGGAGAATTGTGCGAGAAAATGCCATCTTTCTTTTGTGGGTATGCCCCACTTTTTGCTGAACTGCTGATGTGCTTTGACTGTGTGCCCTGGGCTCCTGCCAACCGGGTGCCTAGGGCCTGTGTTCCTTCCCTAAAACTGTGTTGAAACCAAAACCCAGTTGACATCTCTGGCCAACTGTCAGTCCCTAGTAAATGGTACCCAGGGCATGGTGACCAGAGAAGACCCCTAAGGGCTGCAGCACTTATTGTGCCACCCTTAGGGGCCCTGCAACCTGACACCCACACACTGCCTTTGCAGGCTGAGTGTCTAAGTGTGTAACTAAACAGAGTCAACATGGCACACATCCCTGTGTGCCATGCCCACAAAACCCACTGCCCTGGCATGCCTCAGTCACCCCTCTAGCTAGATGCCCTATGCCAGGTGGATGAGCCCTGTGCCCCTACAGTACCCAGGGACATTCCTGGGCACTGTAAGTGCAGTGATGCCATTAAGAGTATCTGGTACTGGGAGGTCATAACGAACTCCACAGCACCATAATGGCTACACTGAAGATTGACAAGTTTGGTATCAAACTTCTCAGCACATTATACCCGCACCGATGCCAGTGTGAGATTTAATGTCAAATGCACCAGAGGGCATCTTAAAGATGCCCCCTGAAAACATAACCTACAATCCACGTCTGGGCTGAGAGGCTGCCTAGGCTGGCACACAGCAGACATGTTGCTGGACCCCTGGGTGGAGAGCCCCCCCGCTCTTCTGGGCCTGCAACAATGCACATTCTGGGCAAGGTGCTAGGTCTCCTTCCCCAGGATGGGCAGGGGGAAGCTTCTACGGCCTGCCGCCCTTGTGAGCTTCTCCAGGCCACTTGCTGTACTCGGCAACTGGCCCCCACCAGTTCTGACCCCTACTCTGGCGGAAAGACTGGCGGGAAACCCTACGTCAGGAAGGGGGGTGTGCCAACCCCACCCCTCAGGTGGGAGAGGCGAGGTGAAGCACGACCCTGGGCTCCGGCCATCTTGAAGATGGGGAGCCTTGCCCAATCACAGCTAGGCTCCTGCCCCCCTCCCACAGGAGAGGAGGAGGCTAGGGGGTGTACCCACCCCAGGACAGGGACCGATTGGTCCCTGCCCTTGCCCTACCTGTAACGCCCCTGAATTCAGTATTTATGGGCGACCCTGAACCTTCCTTCCTCAGATCCCGATAAGAAAACCAGAAAGAAGATCACGAAGAAGACCCGCCGTGCAGCTGCTAACAACAAGATGACACCCACTGACTTGGCCCCAGCCCTACCAGCCTGTCGACTCTGGAACCTGCCCCTGCTAAATCCCGGTGACTCCTGCGGGCAGCAACCTTAGAAACCCGGAGCACCTGCCTGCACCCTCTCAAAGATTGGGACTCCCCTGAGCAGAGGCTTTGCTCCAACAACCATACCCCTGGTGCCAGCCAGGAACCGCAAATCCAGCCCACTCTGCACCTGCTGAGCCCGGCCCGTGCCCGAGTGATCCAAGACCACGAGGACGTCCCCCTGGTGACTGGGACCCGAAGTCCAGTGCCGAAAGAGCCTCCTCGACGGCCCAGACGACACCTGCAGCCTCCGAACCAGGGAACCCCCCAACCGCGACCAGCCGAGGGTAAGATTTCCCGACACCCAAAGACACCCCTGCACCCGGCGCCCCACGGCCCTTGTGCCCTCCTTTGGGATACTCGCCTCTTCTCCAAGAACACAACTTACCCCTCAAAGTGGTGGTCGCACCTGAATGTAAATGTAAATGTTTTTGAGCTTGTAAAGCGCACTGCTACCCGTCCATAAGTCTCCTGGCGCTGTATAACTCTGGGGAACCCGTCCTGGCTTTCCCTGTGGGATGGTCCCTTGCTGGGAGTCCCCAAGGTGGAGCCAGGCATCCCCGGAATTGGTGGAGCCGTTGTGGAGATTAGGCAAGCTAATGCCCAGAGTTGCCGAGTGGAATCCCTGATTAGAGTAAGCACCGAGGCGAGAATTATCGAGTCCGCTGACCAAGGTCCACGACCCTGCCGTGTCGGGAATTGAACCCTGGTCCGACTTCTGCTCTCAGGCCTGCCGCCTCTAACCAGTGAGCCACACTACTCCACATCTCCGAATCTCCGTCCCGAGCCTGCTGCCTTTGTTCACTTTGTAACTTTCCCATTGGATAACATTGAGAGCCCGACGGCTCAAAAGCACTCTGCACCCAGCTGCCCGAGTTCCGCTGGAAGTGAAACTACTACCCTACTCTACTTCCCCACTTGCCCTGAGTAAGTGACCAGGAGCTCAGCTCCCACAGCCGCGTGACCTGCCTGCTTGCAGCCACCAACCAAAGGCCCCCTACCCGCCATTGGATTGCATTGGGCCTGCTCTCTCTGCACTCGGTTCCCATGCGCCGCTGAGGGTGTAACAACTGTTCCTTCCTGACCCTGGGAGACCCCTGAGTCTATGCCCAGAACCTTAACCTCACCAGTCGAGTACTCACCTGAAAGCCGGTAACTCACTTTCCTTCCATAGGCTACCATTGACTGGTTTTCACTGAAATTTCTTCTAAGTGTCGATTTTTGTAACTTTAAAATATTCCTCGAAAATCAGCCGAATTACGATTTCCGAAATGCTCACCTGGGATCAGGAGAGAAGTCAGTGCTGTACTTTCTAGTTCATTGCTGAACCTCAAAAGTAATCTTATTTGAACTTACCAGTTACCTGCATTTTCTTCCATAGGAAACCATTGACTGTTTTTCTCAGAAATTTCTTCTAAGTGTCGAATTTTGCAAATTACAAATATTCCTTAAAAATCAAACCAACTGCTAAAACGTAAATAATTACATGTCTAAGGTAGAGGTCCCAGTGCTGGAACTAGGAGTCCAGTACTGGATTACAAAAGTAACGAGAACCTACTTTACCTGTGACTTGAATTTCCTTCCATAGAAACTTTTCAGAGAAAAACTAGCAATGTTATCTTAAGTGTCAACTTTGAAAATACATGTATATCCTTTAAAAAGTACAACTGTAACCAAAACGCTTTTACTTAACTGTTTACAGCTTGGGTCCCGGGACTGAATCCAGGATCCAGTCCTGTGGTTAGCAAAGTAATCCTGAAAGTAATCTATTGCATTTTTATAGACAAACCCATTGAGCTCCATGTTAAATTGTGTTTAGAATTGTGTTGCCAATTGCAACCACTGTAGCTATTGTTCTTGCTAAGTCTATTGCCTTTCTGCAAAGTAATTACCTAAAGTTACTCGTATTGAGAAAAGTATATTTTGATACCTTTTGGTTCTAAAATAAAACAACTATGTCTTTTGATATAAAAACAATTGGCCTAGAGTTCAGTTCTTGAGTGTGTGAAACCTTTTGCTGACTGATTGCATAAAACAAATGATTTACACTGTCCTCTGATACTGCCTTACTCCTTGACCAAGCTACCATTATAGAGAGTAAGGTCAGATCTGACTTTGACCTCTGTTATACCTCTGGGGACTGGGGACTCTATACACACTGTACCTTACTTTGGTCCAGTATATATAGAGCCACTTTCTTACAGCTACCCAATGGCAATGTAATGTCATGCGTTCCAGAAACTGCTGGTGCAGGTTTCCGTTTAATGCACTGACCCTTTAATGCACTGTCCCTTTATGCAAAGGGCACGGTCTAATTCCCTTTGTTAACCGGTTACCTTTGTTTAGAAATTCAATAAAAGATTTAAGAAAAAAATCAATTTACTGTTGAACAAGGACACAATGTGCCATATGAATGTAGCATACCTAGAGGCCTCCCATACAGAGAGCACAGTGACTAAACAGTGCAATATAAACAATAGGTGAGAAATGCACTGATAAAGTAGAGGGATATGGCCAGTCAGGTATCTGTAATATTGACCTTAGTCTTGAATTTTTAAAGTCTTGTCCAGAATTTGCGTCCATGCCGAGTGGTCTTCCTAATCTTTACACATACCTTAAAATCTATAGACCGGATGGTAATGAGAACTAACCTTAACTTCCTACCCAAGGAAGTCTTGCACTTCCACATCGATAAAACATTGCAAATTTTTTTTATTTTTTTTTTATTTTTACAACAACCAGAGTCAAAGGGCAGAACGTACACTTCGCATAGACTTAAGGACGGTGATATAATATATACTACATCCGGGAAACCAAACCAATCAAGTAGACTAGTCAGTTTGTTTCCTTTGCCCAAAGTAACCAGGGGCACCTGATTGTATCATTTGAACTATTCATGTTATGACAGTCGATTTTCCAAAGATGTCACAACAGCAGTAGTGAGGCTAGGCTAGAGACCATCAGCACACTTCAGAAGAAAGGAGCACCACTTGCTTTCATAGCGAACATTTGGATCCGCGACATCTGCACAGCAGCAACATGGTCTTCCATACATACCTTCACCAAGCCCTATTCTTCGGATGTTAAAGCTAGCAAGGAAGCATAGATGGGACTGAAAATACTTAAGCATCTGTTAGCAAATGTAAACTTTTTCCAACCAACTTCTTGGAGGACAAGGGACCACTGTTAAACAATATATGCACAGTATATAAATCCAGAAAGCTTTACCCTGCAAAATGAAATGGTTACTTACCTGTAGGAGTAGTTAAGCAGGTTGAAGACTTTATGAATTCACCTGTGACTCCACCACACCTCTGCCAGAAAACAAGTGAAAGGTTTGCAACAGGAGAAGTGGAAGATGTGCTTAATATGAAGCCTTGACGAAAGATAAGCAGTGGTTAAAAGAATCTGATGATGACAACCATGCTGGGAGGCTTCGATACATAAGTCTGATGTCCATAAAGGAAAGCCATAGCACTAAATGGTCACCCACCTGCTTAAAATTCATAAAAAGAAGAGGCCCAAACAAACCGTTCAGGAACCAGTCACAAGATGGCAGAATTATGTATAGCATGTGAATCCAGTATGTCTTAAAGCTGCAAAACTACTCTTTCTGGTAAGTAACCATTTTGTTAGGTCGGAGCCTACCAGACAGCACAGCTGTATGGTTTCCTAAAGACATCTTGTGGACATTCTGAAAGCGTCCCAGGGAATGCATTCCGCTCATTGCTTCCTATTGGCTTTGTAACTAACATCTTCTGGCTTTCATTTGCTGACTTTGTTTTTAGGTTGTCCAGATACAGTTCGTCCCTCCCAAGCAGTAACCACATCATGCATACTACACTCTATGCCATTGCACCTCTCTTCTCTATACCAATACTCCCCTTGACCCTGTTTACAGGTAGGTCGCTCCCCACGCCGCACAGCACCACCTGGGTGCCCGTGTCCCTGCTCCCTGAGCTCGCTGCCGTGAGTTCGAGACCCTCCTCCCGCAGGCTACCACCTGCGCCTCATCCCTGGTGGCCAGTGGTAGGCTGGTAGGTCTTGCGTTATCTGTTGGTTCCGTTTTTGTATTCAATTGTACTGTGCTTGTTGTTTGCCTTCTGTATTCTGTGCATTGTTGACTTTTCAGCGTCTTTCCTTGCCCATGTGCCCTCTTTGCCTTCTGTTACCCGTTCTCCCCACTGCCACGCACCACCACACCCAACAGATGCCTCGCCGCTGCTGGAGCAGTCACCGAAGACCAGCTAACAACCACCCTTGCCCAGAGCCCACCCGCGGACCCCACCAACCCTGACACCGCCGCCCGCAACCTCAGACAGTGGATCAACGACTGCATCAACACTCTCGCCCCACTCAAGAACCCCTCCAACAGCCAAACTAGCAAGAAAGCCAGCTGGTTCACTGAAGACCTCCAGGCTTCCAAGCAAACTTGCTGAAAGCTGGAGAAGAAATGGCTCCGTGAACGAACCCCGGACAGCTACACAGCCCACAAGAACGCCACCCGCAGACACCATCACCTCATCAGATCCACCAAAAGGGCCTCCTTCAAAGAGCGCCTGGACAACGCACACAACAGCAAAGAGCTCTTCAACATCATGAAGGAACTCTCCAAACCCTGCTCCAACACCGACAACCCACCTTTGCAAGACCTGTGCGACTCGCTGGCCATCTTCTTCCATCGCAAGATCGCAGACATCCACGACAGCTTTAACGCCACGACCACCCAGACCACCACTGAGACCTCAGCCCCCACGACCACCACCCGCACCGACTGCCTGCTCTCCTGGACCAACATTAACAATGACAACACCATAAAGATCGTGAACACCATCCACTCCAGATCCCAGTCATACCCATGCCCACACCACATCCTCAACAAAGCCAGCACCAACATCGCACCCCATCTCAGGAAAGCCATCAACATCTTCTTCGAGACAGGAACCTTCCCGGTGAGATTGAAGCACGCCGAGATCAACGCCTTACTCAAGAAACCCAAGGCAGACCCCAAGGACCTCAAAAACCTCTGGCCCATCCCTCTGCTCCCGTTCCTGGCGAAGGTCATCAAGAAGACCGTCAACAAACAACTTACCCGCTACCTCGAGGAGAACAGCATCCTGGACCCATCCCAGTCCAGGTTCCGCAGCAACCACAGCACCAAAACAGCCCTCATTGCCGCCACCGATGACATCAGAACCTTGCTAGACAACGGAGAAAACTAGACCTGTCAGCCTTCTTGACACAGTCTGCCACCACACACTATGCACACGACGCCGGGATCCAAGAGAAGGCCCTGGACTGGACAACCTCCTTCCTCTCCGGCAGAACACAGAGAGTTCGCCTCCCCCCCCCCCTTCTGCTGCGAAACCACCAAGATCATCTGCGGCATACCCCAGGGCTCATCCCTCAGCCTAACGTTGTTTAACATCTACATGGCACTGCTTGCCCACGTCGCCCGATTGCACGACCTTAACATCATCTCTTACGCCGATGACACCCTGCTGATTATCTCCCTCACCAAGGACCCCCACACTGCCAAAGCCAACCTCCATGAAGGAATGAAGGCCGTCGCGGAATTGATGAGGAACAGCTGACTGAAGCTGAACTCTGACAAGACGGAGGTCCTCATCCTCGGATCCTCCCCTTCGGCCTGGGACGGCTCCTGTTGGCCAACTGCACTGGGAACAGCTCCAACACCGACAGACCACACATGCAAACTAGGGGTCATCCCCTACTCCACCCTTTCCATGACTAAGCAGGTCAACACGTCTCTTCCTCCTACTTCAACAACCTCTGCATGCTCCGCACGATCTACTAGTGAAACACGATCTACTAGTGAAACAAGAAGAGCGGTCACCCATGCCCTAGTCAGCAGCAAGTTGGACTACGGAAACGCTCTCTACGCAGGAGCCTCGGCCAAACTCCTGAAACTACTTCAACGCATCCAGAACGCCTCTGCACGCCTGATCTTCAACATCCCTTGCCACAGCAACATCACACCCCACCTGAGAGACCTGCACTGGCTCCCCACCAAGAAGAGGATAACCTTCAAGCTCCTCACCCACGCACACAATTCACTCCACAACACCGGACCAGCGTACCTCAACAGACGTCTCAACCTCTACACCCCCACCCGCCAGCTCCGCTCCGCCGATCTCGCCCTCGCCACAGTCCCCCGAGTCCGAAGAGCGAATGCCGGCAGCAGATCGTTCTCCCACCTCGCCGCCAAGACCTATAACACCCTCCCCACCCACCTACGGTAGGCCAAAGACCTGCTGACCTTCAGAAGACTACTCAAGACCTGGCGTTTCGAGCAGTAGCAGCATTCCCCACCCCCCAGCGTCTTGAGACCCTCACAGGTAGGTAGCGCGCTTTACAAATGATTGATTGAATACTCTGCCAGTGCACTCTGCGCCACTGCACTCTACACCCCTCTACGTCACGCCACTGTACTTCATGCCGAAACACTCTATGCCAATGCACTTTACTATTCCAATCTACGCCCTCCACTTTATTTCTCACACTGCAGGGGCAAGATCACTTGACTTGCACTAAGGAAATTTGTACCTTGCCTTGGGGATCAACCCAATGCTAGCATCATCTGTGTCCCACCCAGAAGTAACACTTCACAAAATGAATCCCATGTCAAAGCCCTATAATGTTTATGCACAGTATTTGCTTCGTTTGACAATGCACCTATCTGCATAAGGTATTATCAATTATTTAAAATAAATATATATTGGGCTTGACTACACCCAGAGGAGTTTAACTCTCACCTCGTGCTACTGGCTATTTGGTGGATCATTCTGCCTTCAAATGGAAATGCTCCCATTAGAATACATGAGGGACTATTTTTCTGAAAAGTATGGTTGATAATCAGACAAATTGTCACATTCAATTATTTGTCTCATATATACATTCTATACAGAAAGCAATCATATTTTGCTACTTTTCTCGGTATTGCTAAAGACTATAGGACAGCATTTGTACATGCAATGCACTTAAACACCTTTTGTGGAAGCCTGGTACTTTAAAACCAGACCGATTGTCTTTGCCGATGCTAATTATTGACTGCTGTAAATTTCACTGGGTTTTGAGCTTCTACCCAACACCACCTCCCTCAGTAACCCTTACTGTGGTATGTGTATGTTTCATAGCCATGTCTCAATAAAGTTTCCTTGTTCTGTTGCCATGGTATACTCAGAATGTATTATGTCATTTTGGAATACTGTTATGTCAGATTTAGATTGTAAAGCAGAAGCGGTTGAAGTTGGTGGTTACAGGAGGTCTTACTGCTGTGCACCAGTGGGTCTTTACTGGTTTATGTAACAAACCTAATTTTACTTGAATTACCGACTCTAGCGCCTCTTTACAATGGCGACGGGTTGTTTTTGGATTTAGGGACCCACTGTGCACATACTTGTTTTCTTTTAATTTTATTCAACGTTCCTGTGTTTCTGGATTGAGGAATTCCCCTTGAAGATTTTGCGGTATCTTCATTTCTGCATCTACTACTTTCCTAAAAGGATTCTGGAATTTAAGGTACTGTTATTGAGCGTACTTGCTGTTGCTGTCTAGAGACGTTGCTCGCGCATCGTTTGAATTGCACTCGAGCGGATCTCTCGTGCGAGGACACATCCTCTGGCTGGAGCTTCCCTGTGATGTCTGCAGCTCCCTCGCTTTGACGTCTTCTCTTCAACTAGAAAGCGGCGTCTTTACGCACACAAATCACGTCTCGGCGGCCATCTTGGATTTCTCAACAAGACTTTACCGGAGCTTATAAAGCATTTCCTGGCAGTGTTTTACACGCAATGAGCTTCATAATTTATTCGAGTGCATTTCAGTGACTTGCACACTGGTTAAAGATTTATACAAATGTTTTGTGCATTTCAGTGATGTGCACACTTTCATTTTGAGTTCAATTCTTAATTTTATTTGCCATTTTTTTATTAAGAGCTTACTCTAAAACTTGTTTATGTGCATTGAGCTTTTCAGGGACGTGCACACTTATTATTACAAAGTTAATTTATTATGGCTGCTTCACAATTCTGTAATCCACCTGCAATTTTTGTACAAACTCCTGGTAAACCTAAATTGATATGGGAAAAATGGTTTGATACATTTGAGAATTATCTTTTAGGTATTGATGGTGTTAAATTCTCATAAAATACACAAGAAGTATCTAGGAGTCAAAGAAAAAAGCTCTAAACACAGAAAACCTTTTAGACATAACAGAAACCAAGTATTGTGGACCAAATTGTTCAGTAACACCACGTGATTCAATAAAACACAGTGCACGTGATTACTCTACTGGGAGACACATACCCAAGGGTAGGTAAAAATGTTCCCATCAGTTGTCGATCTGTTCCATCATTTTCACATCATATGGGTTCTCCTTACCCAGGAGTTAGTGCGATCACAGTCACAAGAGTGTAAAAGGACTATGAGCGTAAGAAGACCCTTTCTTATTGTCTAGTGGGTGGTGTCAGTGTAATATGACAACTGAAAAAAGCAGTGCAGATAAGTGATTAGTGATAGAATAAAATTGGGTGAGGCTGAGTAGGAGTGAAAATTTTAATGAATTCTCTCAGCTCCCCAAACGTAAAAACAATAGTGAATAAACGGATTTAACAAAATATCCGTTCAGCAAATAATGGTCAACATATTTCTGCATAGATGGAAAGTACCAATGCATTCATCAGGACCTAGATGTTGCTACTGCAGTTGGGTTTAGTGAAAGTAAAAAAGATCATATCACCTGTTTTTCAGGTTCAAAGGACTCCGCCACAATCTAGAATATAGTCACGTCAAAAGGTAAAAAATGAAAAGAGACAGACATTTATATGACAAATACATTCATCAGTAATTGTATTTTGTTTTCAGATAATAATTAATCAACTTATAATCATGTCGGTATATTTTTCAACATGTTATCACTCACCCAATTCGTGTGGGGATCGCACCTCACCTGGCTGCAGCTCAGGTAGTGAGGAGCACCGCTCTGTTATGAAAATACATATATATACGTGAGCATTCAACTGTTTTCCCACATGAAAGTAAAATCAACCCTACTGATCAAATTCCAAAAGACACTGACGATCGTATACAGTGTCTTATTATACTTCATGAGATCAAATCAGAATAAAGCCGGCAAAAGTAGAGGTGCAGAAGATGGTTAAACCGGTATTTCAAACAAGTATTGCTGCAACACAAATCCATGTAATGTCATTGCAGAGCACCGCAACCACATGTCTATGTAAAACATGGAGATTAGTATCAAGCCAGGTAGTTATTTGTTATATGAGTCACTACTCGGACGAGTGAATTGTTTGTTATTTTTCAAAAACACTCGTCTTGTTTGTATCGCTCAAGTCTAACACTCAGTTTCCTGCTTTGCAAAGCGTATAAACGGCAATTGTACCAAAAGAAAAAGGCAAAACCGTTGGTCTTGCTCACCTATCCGTCGGTGTCTCCTAGCGTTCCTCTGCGCTCGACCGAGGAGGCACCGAACGGATGGGGAGCGGACTATTTGTTTGCTCACGTGATCGCACAAGGAATACTGGACTATGTAGTTTAAAGGGATATAACATCAGCTCTCGAGAAATACTGTTGTTTCAATACTGAATTTACAGTTTAGACGAATGTATTTATAGAGGGATTAAATGGAATTGATTCACAATGCTAAGTATTGTCCGCAATGTCGAATTTCGACCAATGCGAGCATTTTCGATTATTTTTAATGGGACCCAAAACAATCTTTATCCCAGTTCCCACATGATCGCGTTGGGGATATGTAGTCCCAATGATATAAAAAAAGGACTCTTGAGAGAAATTGTTATAACGTTTCAAGTTTGAATATCAACTTGGAAAGATATGGTTGCACTTACAGTTTGACTGTCAATCGAATACATTTCTTGCTGTGATTAGCCCACTATTCCAAATAATACCAGATGCTTGCACTTGAGATATTTATAAGGCACCCATTAAGCACAGTTGCAGTATTATTATTCGATGTTGTTAGAGATGTTTAAAAGGTACCCATTGTGCACAATTTCAGTACTATCATCCGATGGTATTTTCAATAGATGGTTAATTACAGATTTCTGGTATTATGCCAGCATGCAAGGGCTACCCATTCTGAAACACATGACTGTATACAACTATGGATTAAAGTAACCTTATGTATGTTGATGTTATTATTGCAGTCAGTATTTAATTAAAGCTACATCCAGGGTATTGGTTCATTTAAGCCCTCTTTGTCGCTATTGAGCTAGTAAACCCATTTTTGTTCCTTTTTGAACAAATATTTACTCACGTCGGGGCAATGTTCTGGAATGGTGGGCTGTTCCAACACAGTCCATTTGAAATCATTAGGACCATGTCCCACCTCCAGAAAGTGCGCCGTTAGGCGCGTAGCTTGCTTCCGACACCGAACTGTACTTTTATGTTCACATATGCGAGTTCTTATTTTTCTTGTCGTCATGCCCACATACCTTTTTGGGCATGGACAAGTAATGAGATGGATGGTATTCTCACTATTGCAATTTGTGAATTTGCGCTGCTGCCACGGTTGGCCTGTCCCAATATCAACCACGGTGGACTTGGTTGTTTGTGGACAGACAGAACAATTTCCACATGGATGATGTCCTTGTACAGGTAGGAGATCCCATAAGGTAGCCACCTGTCTACTGGTTCTGTTTTTAGGTCTGGTATGTACCAGCTGGTCTTTTATATTCTGGCCCCTTTTAAATGCAAAGAGTGGCCAAGGTAATTTGTCACCACTAACATTCAAAATAGACCAGTGTTTTTTTACGATTTTTTGGACCGGATTAGACTTTGTGTGGAAGGTATTCGCAAAAGTTATCCTGTCTGACTTTTCTTTGGGGACCGTTATCTCTAGAAGGGCTTCCCGGTTGTTATTGGATGCCCTTTTCTTGGATCGATGTATGATTTTGTTTGGGTAGTTTTTCTCCCGTAGTTGTTCCGACAGTTTGGTCGAATGAGCCTCAAATGCCTCTTTAGTAGAGCAGTTCCTTTTGAGCCTAAGGAACTGACCAAAGGGCAATTTGTTTCTAAGTGCTCTAGGGTGACAGCTCTCATAGCTTAAGAGTGCATTCCTTGACATGGGCTTCCTGTATAGTTCAGAGGTTAGGCCTTCTGCACTGGCCTTAATGGCCTAGGAAAGGTAAATGGGTTTTACTGAATTCAACCGTGAATTTCAGATAGGTATTGCATGAATTCAACCACTGGTGAAAATCCATGAGATCAGATTGTGAACCCCGCCAAACCACAAAGATGTCCTCTATGTATCGCTTCCAAACTAGGAGCGATACATAGTAAGGGTTGGTTTGGTTGAGAACCATGGTCTGTTCAAATACATGAACATAGAGATTAGCTAAACTAGGAGCGAAGACACTACCCATACTGGTACCAGATGTTTGGAGGTAGGTAGTGTCTTCGAATTTAAAATAGTTCTCCTTCATTGCTAGTTTAGCTAAGTTCATGATAAAAGGAACTGGTGTTACAGATTGCAAGTCTCTATCTTGTAAGAGAGTGTTGATGACCTCAAGGTGTTCTGCAATGACATTACATGGATTTGTGTTGCAGCAATACTTGTTTGAAATACCGGTTTAACCATCTTCTGCACCTCTACTTTTGCCGGCTTTATTCTGATTTGATCGTTAAAGCGGAAGCGGCAGGGTTTAGTTTGTTGGGCAGATAGTGGTGAGATTTTAACCATCTATGAGAAATGCCGATACTCATGAAGTATAATAAGACACTGTATACGATCGTCAGTGTCTTTTGGAATTTGATCAGTAGGGTTGATTTTACTTTCATGTGGGGAAAACAGTTGAATGCTCATGTATATATATGTCTTTTCATAACAGAGCGGTGCTCCTCACTACCTGAGCTGCAGCCAGGTGAGGTGAGGCGCGATCCCCACACGAATTGGGTGAGTGATAACATGTTGAAAAATATACCGACATGATTATAAGTTGATTAATTATTATCTGAAAACAAAATACAATTACTGATGAATGTATTTGACATATATAAATGTCTGTCTCTTTTCATTTTTTACCTTTTGACGTGACTATATTCTAGATTGTGGCGGAGTCCTTTGAACCTGAAAAACAGGTCATATCATCTTTTTTACTTTCACTAAACCCAACAGCAGTAGCAACATCTAGGTCCTGATGAATGCATTGGTACTTTCCATCAATGCAGAAACATGTTGACCATTATTTGCTGAATGGATATTTTGTTAAATCCGTTTATTCACTATTGTTTTTACGTTTGGGGAGCTGAGAGAATTCATTAAAATTTTCACTCCTACTCAGCCTCACCCAATTTTATTCTATCACTAATCACTTATCTGCACTGGTTTTTTCAGTTGTCATATTACACTGACACCACCCACTAGACAATAAGAAAGGGTCTTCTTACGCTCATAGTCCTTTTACACTCTTGTGACTGTGATCGCACTAACTCCTGGGCAAGGAGAACCCATATGATGTGAAAATGGTGGAACAGATCGACAACTGATGGGAAAGATTTTACCTACCCTTGGGTATGTGTCTCCCAGTAGAGTAATCACGTGCACTGTGTTTTATTGAATCACGTGGTGTTACTGAACAATTTGGTCCACAATACTTGGTTTCTGTTATGTCTAAAAGGTTTTCTGTGTTTAGAGCTTTTTTCTTTGACTCCTAGATACTACTTGTGTATTTTATGTCTTTTATTAGGGGCGTGTATCTAATAGTGAGTCTTTAAACTAGCCCTTGGACCCTCTTCTATGTAGTGTGTTTGATGGTGTTAAATTCTCGCCTGAAAGAAAAAAAAGCAATAACACTGCTTCACTTTGTTCCCTTGAGGGTTAATTGCTAAAGGGTCGTACTTGCTGCTCGGTTTTGGGCTCAATAGTAAAGTATACCTCAGGACACCAGTAGTAAAGGGTTCGGATTGTTACAGTCCAATCCCAGTAACCTCTGTCTGCCCTGTAGTGCTAAAAAAGCACTACATTTACCTACTATGTGCTGTGTCTATACAACTGTTCTAAAATTCCTATTCTCTTTGGTTTTCAAGACCCTCTTTCCATTGGGTCCGGCAGCTCTGGATTTATTTGTGTTAAATGGGACCGTGGACTACCACCCACAAGATTACCATACAGTTTTTTTAGAAACTCGCTTCTTTTGTTTAACTAGATGTCTTTATAATTGAAACTTCATGGCCCATCGTAGCACCTCTGCAATACAGAACTTTAGATTTAGAACAAAGTACACAGGTAGTAATCTAGTTAGAAGGGCTCCCCTGCTAAAACTGGTTATAATAACCAATGCAGTGTTAATCTTTTATGCACTAAATTCTTTTAGATGGTAATTGTCATAAGGAAATATATTGTAATCATTTCTGGTGCTCACAGACTTCCCAATGACACATCTCAACTTTCTCTAATATTATAGATGAGTAGATTTTTAGAAGCAATTTGAGACCTGACCAAGAATGAGGAAAGTTGGGAGTTTGATGGCCCTCTGAAATGTTCTGCCATTCTAAGCAGAATTACGATTTAAGGTTTTGTGACCACTTCTTAGTTGTGCCATTACCCAAAAGTACTTATCACAATCAAAGATAATGGCTTCATTTTTAATAGATTTGTTTTGTGACTTGGTGTTTGGGAGATGCAGCTATCTAAATGTGGACATCCAAGGAAGGAATTGTCGGTTTCTTTTTGGTTCTAAAGAAGCCGGACTTCGATATTTAATTCTGGGCCTGGTAGATTTTATCTTATACAGAAGGATACTATCCTCCACAAACCCTATGTAAGAGTCCACTTCTATATACAATGGAGGGTTTTCAGGTTACTGCCTTTAAACTGGCAGCTTATCAGAAACGGAAAGTTGAGCCAAATGTTTCAAATGTCTGTATTAAGTGCTCAACCTCCTGGTGAAAGAAGATGCCTCTGCTTGAGGAAAGGAATCCGATAATTATAAATACCAAGCATTTCCTAAAAAAACTTGCTCTTTTTGTGATCTGGATGGTTTTTCTTATTCCACATTTCTATATCTCAGAGATGCCATTCGACTGGGTACAGGCCATTCGAAGGAGCTCTTGGAACATTACTTCTATCCAGAATGTATTCTATGGTTCAACTTCATCAGAGGCTGTTTACTATGGTTGAACACATGAAATTAAAGGAACTGGGCCAATTTAAGGTACCTGTAACTAACTTTGCCACCTAAATGACCGCGGTAGCCACTTTCATGAAATCCAACTGCCTCAAATTCAACTCGTACAAACTGAAGTGGAGATCTTCGGAAGAAAAGCCTCGGACTGGGACTTCACCTGGTGGCCAACGCACCATGGCCCCACTCCCACCACCAACGCTGGAAATCTTGTAATCCTTTGGACAACAAGCTCGACATGACATCCCACGTAAATGTGACTTCTACCTGCTTCCACATCCTGAAGATGCTGCGAAAGATCATCAAATGGCTACCAGTAAACACCAGGAAGACAGTTACACAGGCCTTGATTACAAGCATAATTGACTACGGCAATGCACTCTGTTCAGGAACTTCTTAGGAATTCCTGTGTAATCTCTAAAAACGCCAACACAAGGCTCATCCTCTGCCTACTTTGCCGTACCTATATCACCCCACATCTCCTAAGTTTATAGGCTCCCCATACACAAACGTACCCAGTTGGAACTCCTCACATAAAAGTCTCTACAAAACACAGGCCATACCTACCTCAGCAGATGCATGCACTTTCACCTCCCTCTTAGGCACCTCCACTCAGCATGACATTTACTAGCACATATGCCTTGCATTCACAAAGCAATAGCCAGAGGCTGAGATTTTGCTTACATCACTCCCAAGTCATGGGACGACCTCCCACATCAGGACCGCCTCTTCACTTATTGAGTTCCACAAGAAGCTGAAGACCTGGCTTTTGAAATAACAATTCTAAGTATGCAGCTGCTATTTTCACGTGCAAAATGTCTGTGTACCCTCATGGGTGATTAGTGCGCTATGCATATACACATAACATGACCTGTGTTAAACTGCTTGTTCAAGCACCAGCCATTCATTTTAGGGCGGCATTGTGTGTCCTGCGTTTTCTAGAAAACCCTAAAAATTAACAATTTGTGATCATAATCTATTGAAGTTGAAACATAGACTAAGTTCTGGATAGAATGGATTTGTCAGTTGCTCCAAGCAAGAAACTACGATGGTTGGTTATGAAGGCGCTTTCTGGAAGAAATTGTTTGATTTACTTTAGTAGAAAGTGCTGGTTCCAAGCCATTTCATTTTTTTACAGTATTCCTTGAGAATGAGTTTGTTGTCCAGGCAGAATGCAAGTGAAGTGGCATTCAGTGAAAGTTGGTTTTTGAAGCCATGAGCCAGGTATGTACTGTTTGTTGTTCTTGGCAAATACCAAGAATTCGGTCTTGGTTGGGTTAACCAGGTTAGCACTGGGCATGTAGGCATGTAGGTCTGGATGATGTGCAAGCAGTGTTTGAGGCATTGGATTGGATATCTGAAGCAAAGGAGACTTTCAAGGAAAGTTGACATATTGGTAAAACTTCATTAGGTTATTTGTGAGTAAAGAACCAAGCATCAGCAACAGAGAAGTAACACACTGAAGGCACTGTTAACCAAAAAGAACTACTATACAGAGTGTACACAGGATCAAGAGTAGAGCAGCAAAACATCTATGGGAGGCACTGTTAAACAGCCACAGTGCATTATTTAGTGTTTACTCACAAGCAGAAATCCACTGAAGGCACTGTTCAAGTATCAAAGAATATTATATTGAGTCTCTTCATGAGCTACAAAGGAGCAACCCATTGGAGGCCCTGTTACGTGACCAATGAGTATTATATGGAGTCTACTAGTAGCAACAATGAGCCAACCCATTGGAGGCACTGTTAAACCAACAAGGTGTATTATATGTAGTAAACTCAATAGCATCAGAGGAGTCAAACCATTCTCGGCATTGTCACACCACCTAGGAGTATTATATGGATGCTTCCCAGCAGCAATGCACACGCCATTTATAGAAAGCATTGTAATCTGCAAAGGACTATTACATGGAGTCTACCCAGAAGTGGGGAGAAGCAACACATTGAAGACTCTGTTAAGGTGAAAAAGGAGTTATGTACAGTGTTCAACCCAGGGTTGAGTAGGGGTGGGGGCAGACTGGGTAGGATCCAAGGCCCAGCAGGCTCCAATAGGTCGAAACTGTGGAGGTGCAACTGTAAGCTGTCCTTAACTGTCTATCCCCACCTAACCCCTCTGACTGAGAGGAGCAAATTGGTGAAGGAAGGGGAGGAGTGGAATGGATAGGGAATGACCAGAATGGGATTGCATTGTATTGTATTTCCCATTTGTAGAGCGCATTATCACCGTCAGGTCTCTAAGCGCTGTCAAGAGAGAGAGGCACGTACTGGCCTAGGGAAGTGAAGAGTTAGCATTGGGGAGAGCCCCAGGCTTCTGAGAAGAGAACCGTTTTTAGCTTCTTCCTGAAGGGGAGAAGGGCACGCTCTTTGCACAATTTCTCTGGCAGTTTGTTCCAGAGTGGGGGAATGGAGGTGGAAAAGGATCTTCCCCCTTTAAGAGGTAAGACTGAAGCGAGGACATGCCAATAGGCAGGCCTCTGAGGATCGAAGCACACTGTTCGGGGTGTAGAGGTTTAGGCGATCTTTGATGTACTTGAGGATTTAGCCGTAAATGGCCTTGTGCACGATGCAGAGGCCCTTGAACTTAGTTCTCTGCTCGACTGGGAGCCAGTGCAGCTGTTGAAGGAGAGGCTTGGCATGGGCATCTCTGGGCAGTCTGAATATTAGCCTGGCAGCGTCGTTCATGGTGACCTGAAGTCTGGCAAGTAGTTTTCCCGGGAGGCCAATGTACAGGGCGTTTCCGTAGTCAATACGTGAAACTATCATGGCCGACACAATCAGTCTGAGAGTGGAAAAGGTCAGAAGGGGGGCAAGCTTCCGAAGCTGTCTCATCAGGCCGGGGCATGTTCCCGCAACTGCAGACACCTGCTGAGTCATGGACAGTTTAGCATCAACTTTGATGCCTAGGCTCTTAACAGCAACGGCCAGGCCTGGGTAGGTGCCCAGTTCCTGAGGCCAGAAAAGGTTGCTCCAGGGATTAGAGTCAGTGGTGATGGCCAAGACCTCGGTCTTGTCCAGGTTGATTTCAAGGGAATTGGCCGTCATCCAGTTGGCGATAAATTTGAGGGTGTTTTGTGTTCTTGTGTGGGAGGCTGGGGAGTTGTCGATCTGGATGATTAGTTGAGTGTCATCAGCGTAGTTGTAGATCTGACACGCCATGGTATTTAGGGCGGCTATCAAGGGAAGGAAAGGGAATAGCCAGAATGGAATGGATAGGGAATGGCCAGAATGGAGATGAGAAGTCCTGGACTACATTGGAGAAAGATTCCGTGTAGTTTGGTTGTTGGACAAGTTGAGAGAGGAAAATAGAGAAAACAAGGCTGAAGAAGAAATGAGAATGGAGGGGAGAAGAAAGCAGCATAGTGAACAGAGGAAACAGGAGGTGAAATGGAGAAAAAAGAAGGACCAAATGAAAGTAGAGTGAGGGGAAGAGAGAGAATCTTCTTAGGGAGGTTGTTGTACATTAAGAACTCGTGGATTGCCTCATGTACGTCTTCATAACTTTGGCTCTTAGCTTTCCTTCAGGGAGAGCGGGGGCTTGTCAATTGAAGAACAGTGGTTCTTGCCCAAGGCCTAATAGGGCCAACAGCGGAATTACCACACGGATTCACCCTTTACTTCGAACTCTAGGCACAACAAGGAGAGGCACTTCAAAACAGCCCAGGAAAAGTACACCACAAAGCCCTTAATGAAAATAAGGAGCATCTTAACGTATAAAGTTGAAGACGAACCTCGTGCAATAATTTTACACAGAAATCGAGTTGAGTGGGAAAAGAAAATATTTGCCTAGTGGTTCTCCGAATAAAATAACAGACACATGCAAGGAAATGTAGAAGCAGAAATGCACAATTTATGAAGCACAATTTTTAACACTTCCACAAAAAGATGATTTTTTAAAAATAATTATTTTTGTTAAACAAAGAGAAAACGGCATTTCTTGAAAAAGATGAATTTAAACTAATTTAAATTTCCTAAAACAACATCCAACACTTTTTTAAAATAGAAAATCAGGTTCAGTAGGAAAAGGAAAAGTTGGCCTGCTCTTTTTAAGAATAAAATAATTAAATAGCAATGAAACGGTGCATAATTTGAGCCAGTGGTTGCCAGTGAAGGCCACTTGCACTCGTTGTTTGGGAGCAGCACATATTTTTCCTATCAGACACTGACCGCAAGACAGGGAAAAACAAACAGAAAACAAGGAAGAAGAGAAAGAGAGAAAACCTGCCACCAAGGGAGAAAGCAGAAACCTTCAAAAGTGAGATAACGGAGCCCGAAGTGTATGGCCTGTCTCTTCGGTGAATTCAGGACTACCCAGTATTGGTATTTGTAATGCTGACATTTAATAGCACAAACCAGTTTCTGAGCAGTGCTTTGGGCATGTCACTAATTATTTTACAAATTAAGCACGGCCCATACATATGCATTTAACCAGAGAGGGGTGGGCTAGCGGGATCAAGCAAGTGAGCAGAAAGAGACCTCATCAAAGGCTTCTCAGCAATGGAGCAGCATTTGAAGCAGCATTTGCTGCAGGGTGATTAGGATGTAGGGACTGCAGCACAGAGGGGGCCATGCTCAATGCAAATCTTTACACTCTTGCCCTGAGTTCATATCCAGTGTGTGGGGGGTTCCAGTCCAGTTTTACCATCCCCATGGATATACTTTATAAAGTAGCAGTACAAATGGGGAGCATATGGTTGTGTGCCAACTACCAAGCCAGCACAACCAGGTGTGGCCTACAAATCCACAGCAAAACGACCTTTTCAATTGTCGTGGTTAACTTGTTGGTCAATGGTTCTGTGCCCTCCTCGCCTAACCAAGTCTGGCTATTTGAATTCTCTGTCAACGTTGGTATAGGATTTGCATGCTCCCTGCAATTCAAGCTTAAGCTACTGTTCCATATAGGCCTTCTATGTGAGTTAAACATATTCTTTGCAGCTTGCAATGCTGTATAGTACATGGGAATTGGGGTGAAGTTATCTGGGGCAGGAAAGGGTATGGAACACCTTTTCTGGCTAACGTTGGGTGGTCCATTTGTGTGTGAGCGAGTAAGAAAGGAAGGTTTGCATTTCTGCTTTCTATATTGGCTTTGTCAATGCTTAATTCAATTCAACAGATTACATGACAATGTGAGTGAACACAAAAAGAAACCTTTAGCAACACTCCCCCTTGACTGAATTAAAGACGCCATTTTCTTCTAAGTGTAATAACATTTCAGAGAGTCACAATCCCCCAACAACAATTTTTACCCTGCTTAAAACCATGAAGAGTCAGAATGCGAAGCCGGACTCCACTGCGATCTGAAATGATCAGTGTGATAAACTGGCCAGGTATTTTATGGATAAGGTAGACCAGATTTACAATACTCTCCCTCTGGTAGCTGCAGAAGTCAACTGTGACCTGGAAGCAGGACAGAGGGACAGTGTTTTCAATGGGGAAAGCATATTGTCCTCGTTCCCCTTACTATCTGGCATTGAATATGAGTCGCTCTGTCAGAAAGTTAAATCAGGCTCTCCAGCTGATCCGCTGAATGCTGATCAATTTTGCCAGTTCCATACTCTTACGGCACCATTAGGCAGGGAATTAATCAATCTATCCCTGTCCTCAGCTTCCTTACCCGCTGCTTGGAAACATGCGAAAGTAACACCTCTTTTGAAAAAGCCATCCTTAAAGCCATTGGAGCCGGGCAACTACCGCCCCATCTCGCGGCTACCTTTTCTGGCTAAAGTAGTGGATTCATATGCTAACTCTTTGTTTTCAGAGTTTATTGAATGTAACAAAATTCTAGATCCTCTCAAAATGGCTTCAGAGCCCATCACAGCACCAAGCCTGATTTGTTGGTAGTAACAGAGGAACTTCACATGAGTCTTGATGATGGAAACTCAACTGCCTTAATTCTCCTTGATTTAAGTGCCGCTTTCGACACTGTCTCCCACGAGATACTGCTGAACCGGCTGCAGCAGATTGGGATTAGGGGGCTGGCGTTGGGATGGTTTAGAGTCTTCCTGTCAGATAGATCATTCCAGTCCTGGTACCACCCTATCATTCCAGAGAATATGCTCTGACTGCAGCACCGGGTGCCACAAGGCTCAATTTTGAGCCCTATGCTGTTTAATGTTTATGTACAACCTTTAGTGATTGTAGCTAAAAGCAGAGGGTTGTCATTGGTGTCGTATGCGGACGACACTCAAGTAGTGATTGCCTTCTGTAAGAATTGTAAAAGTAATCTTATTAAATTCAAGGAGGACTTGTTGGTGATTGCGGATTGGATGGCCTGGAATTGCTTGCAGCTAAACACTAGTAAGTCAGAGATTCTAGTGTTAGGAAAGGACAGTGATCTGTGGTCAGAGCAGTTTTGGCCAGACAGGCTCAAACCGGCCCGCTACCTAAGGAGGCAGTAAAGATACCTGGGAGTGTGGATTGATAGTCGATTATGGTTTGACACCCATTCTAAATCAGTCACAGGGACCTGCTTTGGACTCCTGGGAGGACTAAAACCTCTTTTGGGCTTCTTTGATCCTAAAATTCGCCAAACCATTATTCAGGCCACAATCCTGTCCAGGCTGGATTATGGAAACAGCTTATTCCTGGGAGCCAGCAAATCCAGTGTGCAACAGCTTCAAAGAGTACAAAATGCAGCCGCCCGCACTCTGCTGGCGTTGCCAAGATTCTGTCCAGTGTCTAAGTCTCTACTTAAGTTACACTGGTTGCCAGTAGAGGAAAAGAAAACGCTGTGTTTGGCTCATAAAATAATCACCCAACAAGCACCTCCGGTTCTGCCTGGCCTGCTAACGGCGTATACACCAAGGCGCCTTCTGTGCTCAATGGATTAAAAGCTTGTTTGTGCCCCCCGCTTTCTAAGATCTAGAGCGGGTGGGCACTCGTTTAAAGTCTTGGCAGCTAGGTTATGTAATTCGCTCCCAGTTTCCATCAGAGGAATTCAGAATCATCTAATGTTTCGCAAAGCGATTAAGACCTGGCTTTTTCTCCTTTAATCATGGCATCTAATAATCAGTACTTGTATGCGCTGGGATGCCCCGTTGCTGGGGCAGCCATGCGCAATATAAATCCTGAAATAATAATAAATCCTGAAATAATCATAACAATCTGAACAAATATTTGAGGGAATCTAGCATACCAAAACTATCTTCTGATCGATAGACTTGAATTCTATTGCACCTTATTAATGCATATGATGTATCTGCCAGTAGCTCTGCTGTCAACATCTAGAATCTGGAACGTGGAGTGGATTCAAAGAAAACATTCTTGTGGATGGAAGTTGCACTGGTGGAAGTTTTATCCTCAAGTATAAAATACCTTCAACCTATCTTGCTGCCTGTAGTGGTAGAAGTAGCAACAGAGATGGGATTTTAACCCATAGGAGCGCAGCAAAATGGATTAGCAGTCCATTGTAACTTTCGCTCGAGTGAAAGTGGTGTAAATGTGGGTGTTGGGAAAAATTATATGATAATCAATGTGAAAAAGTAAAAAGAAAGGGTAATAGGAAGACTCTAACCTCTAGTAAGATGAAACCCTTTAAGTGTGAACATTTGAAACATATTGCAACATCTAGTAATTGTCCAGCAATGAAGGCTGGTTGTGTAAATTGTAGGAAAATAGGACATTTTCGTCTGATAAACAAACATGACAAACCAAAAACATTACCACAGTTCGAAGGAAATCTATGATTGCAGTGCAGTGAGGATGAAGTTTTGGTGATGTGTGAGAAGAAATGTAGGGAAGTAAGCAGTGCAATAATAGATTATAGTCCTCCGAATTATACCATCATGGTACGTAAAGGACAAAGTACGCTTATGGGATGATTCCTTTTCACACTAATACCTCACAGAGGAGGAGACTTTTAAAAGTTTCATCGGCTTCCCAAAATATTTAGAGGTACAGAATGTTCTTATATTTTAATTGAGAAAGAAGGACGCATTATCATGCTGGTAGCGAGTAAAATATTAGGTACAGATTTTGAAAATGGACCACAAATCTTTTGTATGTGTGTTCTCTATAAAGGGTGCTGGTAAGACCACACCACAATTAGTAAAGTGGGTTTACTACTTGAAAGAGTTTATATTTAAAGTGAAGTTATGTGCTGGGTTATGACAATATCAATGCTGAATGTTTATCAAGGTTATCATTGATTGAATCTAATATGGCAGTTTACAGTCAGAGTGAGTGAGTGGGTGGAAGCCGGTGTAGGTACATGCCGTAGGGGCTGCCATGTTTGGGAAAGAGTGCAAAGAAGAGCTTGAACAACAAGAAGAACTGAAAGAAGTTGTGGAACATCTTGGGGGAGGTGGACTTAGCTGAATGAAATAGAAGGGTTAGGGTGCAGGAATGTTATGTTATGCAGACTTTTAGAGGACACCATCACCTGAGAAGGTACAATGGCACTGCGCAGGTGTGAGTCTAGCCACAACCAGTGTCTAGTGAGACTACTCAAAAAGCCAGTCTTCAGCTTCGTGAGGAGGAGGCTCTTAGTGTAGCGGTAGAGGTTTTAGGATCAATGTAGGAGAACGCTGGATCTGGTTTTCTGTATGTGTGGGATTTGTGCTAGTGGGAGTCCAGGCTAGCGGAGGTGTGTGGAAGGTTTGGAAAAGCAGATGCGATTGTTGAGGTATGCTGTGCCAGTGTTATGTAGTGCCTTGAATGTCTGGATGAGGTGTTTGAATTGTGCTCGTTTGTGAATGGGGAGTGTGTGGAACTCCTCTAGGTGTGGTGTGATGTGAGTGGTGTGGCAGGTTGAGAGTGAACCTGAACTACGAGTTTTGAATGGTCTGTTGAGATTTTTAGTGATCCGGCATAGAGGGTGTTCTCATAGTCTAGTTTGCTTGTGACCAGAACGTGCAGATGGTTTTCTGGGTGCTCATTGGCAGCCATTTGAAAATCATCTTCAGGGTGTGGAAGCATGAGGCAGTGATGACATAGACCTGAGCAGTCATGTCTAGTTTATTGTCAATGATGATCTCAAGGTTCTCAGCGTTGCAGGTCATGGCTCTGCTGGCCACCATGTGGAGTCCCACTGTGATGTGCTCTTCAGCAAGACCAAAGTTCTGACCTTTGGGGAGTTCCGCTTTAGATGGTTGGTCTTTACCCAGTGGACAATTTCAGTCATGCAGGTATTGAATGACAAAGTAAATGTACCGGTGGGGTTAAGAAATTGATTGTTGAATATGTTGCATATGTTGCATATAGGCCATACAGGAATGATGGGTATGAAGGGAAAATGTACAAGTGTTTTTGGTGGCGGGGACAAATAGGCAAATTGAGTTTTACGTAAGGGTTTGTGTTTCTTGAGCTGTGGTTTGTTGCCTCGTTCTAGGAGACACCAACAGTGCTCAGTGAATACCAGAAGAAAGATTGGCAAAAGTTAGACTTCACCTATTCAGTCAATTTTCAGATAAGCATTTTGCGTAAATTTGCATAAGTAATGATTGATTATTATTCTTAGTGGCCTGAGATTAAGTCCGTTAAAGAGGGTATAAATAGCAGCAGTAAGAGAGTTCTTGATTGATGTTTTTGCAAGGGAGGGTTGTCCTGAAGAGATTGTAGCTGATAATGGTCCACCATTTTTCTCAGCTGTGGTAAACTCTAGGACTTTGAATGAACTGCCACTATGGCGGCTCATACAAAGCTATTGAAGTGTCTAATGACAGACACTTACACCAAACCATTTAAACTAATGGCCCCTCCACCATTGGAATTTTCTCCCATGGTGTGAGGGTTATTGTTTTATTTTTATTGACCCTTACCGCCAAAATATCCCAGATTGTCCACTCTAAGGGGCCTATTATGAGTCTGGCATTCCAAAGACCGTTAGACTTGTGGTGGTGCGGCAGTGGTGGTCTTGCGACTGCCCCATTACAACCCTAGTGGTCATGCTGCCCTGAGACTGCAGACTCCGCCAGGGAACTGCTGTTCACTGTACTGTCCAGTGGCACCTATATGCTTGGCAGTCCCGCAAAGCATATTACCATTTTCATCACCGCCACTGTTTTCATGGAGGTCTTTTCTCCATGAAAATAGTGGAAGTAAAGAGAGGAAGGGGGCCCAGCAGGGTCCCCTTGTGCATCACGTCTTGTGGATACACACAGGGGAGCAAAACATGTGCCCTCGAGTGTGCATGCACAGACGTTCCAGCACGGCATGGACTATTCAGTCCATGCCGTGCTGGATCTTCCTGCCTATTTTATAGTCACTGCCGGGGGAACGCCAGAGGAAAAGCCCGGCAATAACTTAAAAAGTCATTATAGGGGGGCAATCAACACACCATTAATATAATGTTAAATTAATCTCACTAATATTTATTACCAATGTAAATTTATACTTATATAAACACATACATGTATATGTCTATATATATATATATATATATATATATATATATAGACATATATAATGTAACACAATTATAAAAAATATAATAATATAATGCGTGTGAGTGTATATATATATATGTGTCTATATATATATATATGTGTGTGTATATATATATATATATATATATATATATATATATACATACACACACACACATATATAAATTCCAATATTGAATCCTTGCGTTTGCAATCAGGCACTGACATCGTGGGATCAATATATCAAAGAAGAAGTTTATTCCATGCGAAAGACTTGACCCGTTTCGGCAGCAAAACCGCCTTGTTCACAACATATATATACATGAAACAGAAAAAATATTAATAATTAAATTTCAAAACATAAAAAATGACCAAACAAATAAAATAAAGAAATTCACAAAAATATTATAAAAATGTAAAAACAAAGAAAAATATAAACAATTGCTATGAAAATTAAAATAATAAACATTATTAGAAAATATGTTTAACCAATATTAGAAAATGTATTGGAGACTGGGAATAATAGATATAAGGAGCGTTTGGACATCTCACCTGGGCTTCTATTGGAATTCTATAATGCATATTATCAAGCCCATTATCGCCGTTTTAGCAGCAGTTTCCTGCCGCTAAAACAACGATAATTTTAAGGAGGTTCTTGCTCATATGCCCCTTAGTCCCTTTTGTATGACTGTCTGGGAGGAATACACCAATATCAATCACAGTCATGTGATCCAAGACACTGGCAGAGGGCACAAATGGTTAGGGCAAGAAAATGCGAACTTTTTAAAAGTGGTATATTCAGGATTGTGACTTAAAATGAACCTTTAACTTTAAAGAGCATTTTAAATGACAATTCTTTTGAATCTTAAAATCCACCTTTACCTGTACAGAGAATTTTAAATTACAATACTTTTGAGTCTAAACAGCATATCTCTATCTGCTCCCAATCCAAATTTAGCCCTTATTTAATGTAATCAGGTAACCCAGTGTTAACCAACGGGAGAGAACGGCTTAAAGTAGTGAAAAACAACTTTAGTATTTTTTTCAATACCAGGACATGTAAAACATAAACCCACATGTCCTCCTTTTTAAATACCAACTCCCAACAAGCACTTTAGCACTAGTTGTCCAAAAGCCAACAAAAACAAATAAAGCACAACAGGAGTGGTGAACGTAAAAAGTTGAGGGGAATACTCAACTATGGATGTCAAATCTAACAGTGTCCATTCATTATTTTGTCATCCACTTCTTTCCCGTGATAAAAGCTGCCAAATGAAACCTTTGCAGGTCATACTGACATGCTTGGAGAAGCAAATTAGTAAGAGACTACAGAGGTAAATCACTATTTCAAGAACTTGTAAAGGCGAATTTGCATAGGTACGGGCATTGATCTATGTGTTAGTCATATCACATATGTGAGAAGTTTTCCTTCAAGAGTAAATAGAACTACTCACATGAAGGGGCAAGTAATACATGTAAATGTGGGAGTGGGAAGTAAAAGACGATTATCCACAACAAAGGGGCATTAGGAAAAAGAAACCTAAAGAGGGGCAGAGAAGGGACATGCAAATATAAAAACACACAGAAAAAGGTAAGTCAGTTGCAATTCACTGCAATTATTCAAAATTCAACATTCCAAACAGCCTCAACATCTCCTCAAATCAAACCTCGGAATAGGCTACTTACTAATACTGCAAGGGAATCGCAAAACAATGAACACAGGCAGCGAATCATACACTCAGCACAGAACCAATACCTAAAAACGTTAAAATACATTCAAGTAAAACGTGCTCAAATGTAACAAATAAAAAAATAAAATTAATTTAAAAATGGTCGGATAACTTTAGCTTATAAAGACAGACATAAATCACACTAGAAATGTTAAAACCACAGCATCGCACATTGCATATCCGAGACAAACCCACAGGTACACATTGATACACCACATAAACATAGCTTATGTCTGGCTCCACAAAGCGTTGCAGCAAAAGGGGAAGTGGGAAGAACCAAGGGTGTGGGTTTTATTCATCTGCGCGAAGTCGTAATATTTGTTATGTGTGTATTCTTTTCTCTGTTTTTGCCTAATTCCCCATTCTTTTCAGTATGTAGTTCCTCATTGCCCAAGCAGAGATCTGCTGGGTGATTCAGTAGGTTCCAGCTAGTTAAAAGCTGGTCAAAAGGTAGAAAATCAATTTCTCCTTATAATTAATACCTTGATAATTAACCAGTAATCTTCATTATGATGAGTTCTCACTTCATCTTTCCAGCACTTGCAAATTTGTTCTGTCTCACTTCCCTTCCACCACCATTCTTGTTCCATTGCAAAGCAATTTCTTCTCCATTTCACACCATACAATTTGAAGTGTGTTTCGGGGGGAAACTGTTTCACCGTATCAGCAGTTCGGACTTTTTTCCACTTTTCCTACCACAGCACAGTTTTTTGGTTGACACTCTAGTGGTCGGACTCCTGGCCAAATGTAACCACGGAAGGGCAGTGGGCGCAAAACAGACGCGTTCCGCAGGCACGCCACTGGTGCGCCAAGAGCAAGCACATCTGCTCCTGTTGGCACCCAAACAGGGTCAGGGTGTAGGAACCCTGTCCTTTTAACCCACCACAGGGATTCCTTACTCAATGTGATAAGGGAACCTAGCACCAATTGCAGCCATTTCATGGATGTTTCTAATGCTGACAGTATGTGTAAGTACTGCTCCTATAGTTTCCAGCTGGACCCTGCACTGAGGAAACTCACTTTTCATAACATTGGAGGGAATATGTTTCTCCTTAATTGCAGGTCCCTCCCAGGGCATAAATTAGATATTTGTACCCTTCTGGAGGATAAAATCTGGAAGTGGTTTTCCTAACGGAAACCTGGATTCACGGGGAGTCAGGGCCTGACATTGTTCAGTCCCTTCCTCCAGATTACCATATTATCCCGAAGGATAGAGTGGGGAAAAGGGGGGAAGCCTTGCCATCATTCTAAAAAACGTATTTAACTGCAGAATTGATTCCTTCACTCTCCCACATTGTGAAAATTTAGAATTCCTTATTTCTTTATCACATACCTCCGCATTCTCAGGAGTTCTAGTTTATCGGCCTCCTGGACCAGCCACACAATTTATCCAGGATAATACCTAAGTTGTGGCGAGTCTAGCTGCAGAATTCACCCATTTTACCTTAATTTTTGTTTCATAACGACTCGCAAGCCTCCTGCTTAATGTATGATGTATCTGCTCCTCAACTGGAGCAAAGGGTTCAGGGCCTCACTCATTCAGGGGATACTTTGTTAGACTCTATTTTTACCAACAATCCTTTCCTGAAAGTCTTGGAGATAGTCCCTCGCCATTGGACAGACCACTTTTTGATTCCCATTATCTCCAGGATACCTAAAGCACCTGTGCCATTTAAGAGCAGGAATAGGGTTGATCGTCATTGGTCTCAGCTAAATCAGGAAAGCTGGAGAAGTGAGTTGAGTCAATCCTTACCCTATTTAGGCCCCAATCATGAAGTAGCTTACAACAAAGTCTTGGAGTGGCTACCTCAGTCCTTCGACCAAAACATTCCTATGCAGACTATAACAGAAACATCCACAAAATAATCTGTCCTGTGGTTGTCCCTCCCTCTCAGGACTTTGAAAAAAGAAATTGCAAGGTGGCAGAAAGAGACTGGAGTAAGGATAAAAGAGAGCTTAATAAAACTGTATATTGGGAGAAAGGCAGGGCCTATCAATCAGAAATCCTTCATGCTCAGGCAGCTTATTATGAAAATAAGATGAATGAAGGCTGTAATCTCCCCAGAGAAATGTTTAACTAAATTGTTGCTGGACTCCCCTTCCAGCGTCTCTTTATGCGAACCCTCTGTTGATAGATGTGATGTGTTGGCTTCCAGATGTTGATCAAACTTTTGATAACGTTAGGGAAAGTTTTCACTCCACCCCCTTAATGACACTAAAGATAGCACTTCCACTGTCCTGGCCCAAGTCCCCCCTCTCTCATTGGAAGAGTTTACTGCCGTTTCGGTAAAAATTAAATCAGGATCCCCCTCTTGACCCTGCACCCCTCCAGAATTTTTGCTCTTGAGCAGGAAGTACTCTTTCCTATCCCGCTTAAAATGACCAATTTATCTCTGGAGTTAGGGGGCGATGTCTTGGCCGTGGAAGCATGCTATGTTTGAAACCGTTTTGAACAAACCTAATCTTCATCCCGCCTGTTTGGGAAATGTCTGCCCCATTTCACGTCTGCCACTCATAAGTACAGTTGCTGAATAACATGTAAACAGGTGCCTCTATGAATTTTGGGAGGCCATCTCTTTTTTTGCGCCATCCTCAAAAAGGGATCCGAACTAGGCATAGCACTGAGACAGCCCTTTTGGTGGTGGTGGAAGAGGCAAAAAAGAGACTGAATCTAGGAGCGATGGTGGTTATCGTGCGGCCTTTGACACAGTTGACTATTCAATACTTCTGCAGAGGATTTTCAAGGCGGGTGTCCCAGGAAGACCCGGGGATTAGATTGCCTCCTTTTTAAAGGGATAAACTTTCCAGGTTTATGATGAGGACCGTGTATCTAATACCTTACCTGTTGCATGTGAGGTCCCACAAGGGTCCTCACTCAGCCCCACTTTATTTAAAATTTACCTGCAACCCCTGGTGGACATTGCAGTGCCTTTTGGGATATCTATAGTCTACTATGCAGATAGCACACAGTTGGTGTTCTCACTTATGCCTGATGTTGGTATGTCCTCTGGTAACCCTGGACGCTGTTGGGAACAGATAGCCAGCTGGATGAATCTATCTCGGCTTAGGCTTAATGGGGCTAAAACGGAATTGACGATTCTGGGAAATTCCCCCCCCCCACCTTCAATACGACCTGGATTGGCCTCCTTGCATGAGATCCGCCACGTGCAAGACAATTATAAAAAGTCTGGGGATGTGGATTGAGGAATCCTTGACAATGGTAACTCAGATCACTAGATTATCCACAAGTTGTTTTGGCTTGTTGCGAATGCTGCGCAAGATTCTGCCATTCACTCCTCAGGCCTCAAGGAGAGTGGTAGTCCAGGCATTGATTCTCTCTCGCCTGTACTATAGTAACTCTCTATTCCTAGGCGCCGCTAAGGCTACCATCCAGAAACCTCAGGTGGTACAAAATGTGGCTGTAGTACGCATGCTTTTGGGCATTCTCAGATCTCATTCAGCCCGGCAAGGGCTGAGGAAGCTACATTGGCTGCCCATTGCTAAGAGGATTGAGTTTAAATCTTTGCGCATTGCTCATAGAGTCCTCCATGGGAATGGCCCTCCTATACTGCACCAACGCCTCACCCATTCTGTGCCTAATAGGGAACTTTGCGCTGCACCTGGTCTCTGTCCTCTCAGTCAGACGAGCCAGAAGAGGAGGACGGTCTTTTAGCAGTAACGTTGCAATACTTTAGAATTCTCCTCCTCTGGCTATTAGGTGACAGGACTCCAAATTGCGTGTTCGCAAAGCCATCAAAATCTGTCTGTTTTAGCTTGACCTTCAGGTGTTCTGATCACTGTTTTTACTGTGCTGTCCTCTACTTCTAGCTGTGGGATGCCTTCGGGTCGCCATGCGCTTCATAAATCCTATAGCATAGCATAGCTGTTCTGTAACAACAGCTGACAGAGAATCTGGGTTTTAGATGGATTTCCTTGCTCCTCTCCCTCTATATAGAACAGATATGAAAAATTAAGCATTGTTTTTTATAAACTTTATCTGACACCAATCTGATATTGTAGCATATTTTACAATAACTGTAGCGATTATGAATGAGCAAAAAGTAAACATAATGAACAGACACACCATAAACCATTAAAATTAATTCACTCTGTACTACATCATTGTTAAAAAATAATTAGCCCCCTTGAAAGGCTTACCATTGTGATGAGTGCACAGGATTAGTTGTGTACATGAACGCAAAGGACATGCAAAGGGAGAAGCCAGGCTGTAGCATTTGTAAAATGACAAGTTCCACAGAAGTCAATGTCTCACTCTCTCCTCGAAACCACTAAGACCACCACTACATTTATGCTGATTTACAAAATAATTGGGAGAAAAATATAATTCTCACTTGTGATGTGATGTAATGTAAGAAGAAATCATGAGGATTATTTTTCCATTTTAAACATAGTCTCTCTCGACTCATAATACAACACTAGGCAAAATATGAGTATATGAATATGAGAGTAAAAAGCACGCTATCACAATGTGTATTGAATATAAAGAATATTGCCAAACAATAATATTAATATTATAGATAAATAATTAAGAGTTCGAGTGAGGTCGGCTAGCAACCAAGATGGCCGCGTAAGCTCCCGGCTCCGCCGACCTCCGCCAGCAGCTCGAATATCCTGCCTTTAATCCTGGACTCACACCGGATTTCCGTGTTCATGAAGCTTTACTGCTTCTAAAGGTGCAATCCCGAGTTTTCTACCTGAACCGCAGACGAAGATACGCCGTGTTTCTATTCTCGGCCTAACAACGTGTGGAAGCCGGGGCCTCGATTTCTAGCCTATCCAGATCGGAATTGATCAACATCGGCCGTGAGACCTGGACTGAGCCCGGTCTCCCAAAGTGTGCCATGAATTGTTGATTTTTGGTGACGATCCTGTGAACAGTCTACACCGAGGACACACCAGCGTGCCACACCGGCTGCCGTGGTGGGGGTCTGATGCCCGGAGACCTTGCTACCCTCTCTAGGTCGACGGGCTGGGGCCCTCGCTAGCGGCGACGGTGTGTTCTGCCAGACGAGGAGCGCCCACTGTTTTACATCGGATTTGCGCGGCCTGTTACCCCGGAGTAGCCGGCCTCCGGGGTTCAAGTCCTACTCTATCGCCTATTGAGGGGGGATGGAGCGGACGGAAGGCACGCTATCACTGCAGGCCGTCATGGCCGCCATCGGGGCGCTCCATTCGCACACCATTGCTGTGTTCCGGACACTGACTGTAAAAGTGGACGGTATCCTGGGACCGGAGGACGATTCTCCGTTAACTTTCCAGCTAGCCGTGGTACCAGCGTTGCACTGCACATCTGAGATCGAGGTCCCCGTGCAGATCCCGGATTTAATGAGCCCTGGCGGTCCCCAATTAACAACAAGCCAGCCCGTGCTTATCGCCAGCGTCTCCTGCGCGAATCTGCTGCCACCTAATACATCTATGGACGGTTTTCTGTGTGGTAACAAGTTCCTCAGTGACTATTGGAGATATTCGTTGTTCCTGGACACCTTTCCTCGTTTGATTGGTGGACTTTGTGAACTTTTATCCTGTTTTCGATCCTTCTGCACTGACATGAACTTTTATGAACGCTCTGCCTTTTCCATCAAGATGGCGGCTCGAGTGAAAAAGACTCTAATGAAAGACCGTACTGGCCAGGGCTGAGCTTGATCGCTTGGATCTGATACGATAACTTTATACAATGCCGGGGTTGTACCTATACTGTGCCGGGAGTCGGGTGGTTATTGACTATACTCCCCCGACTGGTTTGTATATTTTGTTGGATATTGATTTTACTTCGTCTCGGGGTGGTCGCTACTGGCGGGGGGTGTGGGAGACCGGTAGTGTGTTTGCTTTTTCCTCCTCCACTTTCTTTCTCTCTTTTTCCCTTCTTTTAGGGTAGTTCTTGGGCGACAGGCACGCGGTTAGTGGGGTTAGGCCGTAGCCATTGCAGGGGTGCAGGGTGGGGGGTTCGGGGAGGGTTTTTTTATTTTGCCTTTGTTTTGTTCTATGGCCTCTTTTGTCTTTCCTTTTTCCTTTCACGAGAGGTGGGCTGTTTCTTTTCCACGGATCCTTTATTGTCCGGGTGTCAACACTGGCTCTAATTATCCTGTATTATTGAGGACGGGGTCGCGCGGGTGGGATTGTTTTTGATCGCCTAATAGACTGTTTATTTCGCTTTCTCTTATATGCGTAATCGCGATAGGCCATGTGTTTCTTACGATGGTTATTTGTATGTATAGTTCCCCCGCCTGTCCCTGTTCTGCATCTTACTGTTCGACACCTGATATCTGTAATGCCTACTCTTGTCTTACTGTTAAAATAAAAAATATAATAAAAAAAAAGAGTTAATAAAGTTAGAAGCCTTTGAGGTCTTTATTTTATTCCATTTTAATTTTAATTTATAATTTTAATTGAATGTTATTTTTTCTATTTGTTTGCACTGCATGTATACTTACATCACGCTTCATACTCTATACAAGCACATGGTCACGATACAAGAAGATGTCCAAGTTGCAAATGTGTGGTATATGATATATATTGTATATATGTTGTGTGATATATATGTTATATGACAGTGGGACAAGAACACGAGTACGCAGTATGACTACCACAATAAAACCCTGTATGGTTTTTATATACACCAAATCTGAATAATATGTAAACTTGCATACAACTGTCCTCCACCTTATCTTCTGTAACCCTTTTATATGAGCGTGTTTGTATTATCACAACCTTGTTTTGCTTTTTTTTTTTTTAAACTCAATAAAAACTAATTGAAATCAAAAGAAACCTTTGAGGCCATGAATCTCCAAAAGAATGATAGGAAGGTGCACAGTATAATGGGCACCTGTATAAACAACACAAAACAAATGATAGTACTAAGCCAGACAAGAGAATGTGGTTGACCAAAAGAAAGGTCAGTATTGGAAAGATGAAATGATAACTCAGACTATTACAGATAAGTAATCCAGGCATCACCTCATCTTTACCCTCTTTCTTGTACTATTCATTACAATTATGAGGATAAGACCAAGCGTAGAACAACAATTCCAATGGTGCAGCCACAAAGGATTTTCCAAACACTCTAAAGTATATCATTCAAGGGATACCCTTTTCCTGAAGTACGGCAGCACTTAACACACAACCCCAATCTATAAAGGGAGCTAAATGTTAAAGGATCAGTCCAGGTAGTGGGCCTTTAAATATCCACAATGCAAACTCTACGCCTCAGACCAAGAGGTAGCCATCTCTTTCATGGTACTTCGCTCAACAGAGCTGCAGAGAAGAATCTGAAATAGTTCAGTTACAAAGAGAGTGTAGCACTGATCTAACAATTGAACTTGGAGTTAGAAGCCTCCTGGCCTAAATTTCTGTGAAAAAGGTTTTCAGGCCCAAAGCACAGCTGCAAATTCTCACTAATTGGATGAATGATGTAGCTCTGATTTCAACAACACCTCTGTGCAGAATAGGACCCAAGAACAACCCCACAGCTCCAGCAGTGAGTGATGTCTCGAAATCGTGAAGTGCAGATCCCAGGAAAGCAGGACTGTGGCGTAGGTGTGGCAAAAATACCACACATGTACAGGAGGGATGTCAAACAACAAAAAAAACAGATATAGAAATAAGAGACGCTCCACTCAAGATTAAAGAAAAAATCCTCTGTAATGTGCCCTCTTTGAATAGATTGGTCTATACACGCTGATTGAGATCCATTATTGTATAATCATGTAGTAATTTCCTGAAACCTCTTGAACTAGGAACACAGTAGAATACAATCTAAACCCTTCTCCTGTTGTAAAATGGGTATTATTGCCTTCTTCACAGGCGCTACAGAGCCCAGAATCTAGATGAATATCTTCAAATTCTCACATCTAACACCCTCACATTTTTTCTGTTAGATATGACTGCCTTGTCTGGCCCTAAACGTTTTCCCGTCACCTCTTCTGTTTTCTGAAATTTGTTTTTACTGGCTTTAGGATTCTATGCCATTTACCACTGCTAACCAGTGCTTGTGCTCTCTCCCTATAACTTGGTAAAATTTGCTTGCACCTGACTGGCACATTTAAATTACTTATAAATCCCTCGTATATGGTACTACATCTGCCCAGGGCCTGTAAATGAAATGCTACTGGTGGGCCTGCAGCACTCATTATGCCACTCACTGAAGTAGCCTTTGAAAACATCTCTCAGGTCTGCCACTGTAGCCTGTACTGCTATTTTAAACTGCCAATTCGACCTGGCAAAATAAATCTTTTACCAGGTCTAAACCTTCCTTTCTAATAGATATAATTGACCCCTAGGGTAGACCCTAAATAGCTTATAGGGGATGGCACAGTATATTGAAAATTAGGACATGCATTTTTAAGTTTTACTTCTCCTAGTAGTAAAAAACTCCTACATTTGTTTTTCACTACTGTAAGGCCTACCTCTTCCATTGGATAACATTGGGTTACGTTATTACATTTAATAAGTGCCAACTTTTGATTAGGAACACGTAGAAATGTCATGTCTGGACTCAAAAGAATTGTTTTTAAAACCCTCTTTAATGGTAAGGTCGTATTTTAACTTACAATTCCGAAAATGCCACTTTTACTAAGTTGGCATTTTCTTGTCCTAACCATTTGGTGCCTGCTGCCAGGTGTCCTGGGAAACATGACCCTGCTGTTAGGTTTTTGTGTATTCCTCCCAGACAGTGACACAAAAAAGGTCTTAGGTGTGGGCATGATGGGTGGGGGCGGAGCTGTTCCATGCCCACTTGCACTTCAATAGGAGCTGCCTCCAGCACACACACAAAGAAACCTAAGACTAGTCTTTTGTGACTCTATATGTTTTGGAGCCTTGGCAGTCGAAGAAAGGAACTTTCTAGATCCAAATGTGGAGTGAGTACTGACACCCCCAAGTCGTGTTCCTACAGTCATGGCACCTTGGAAGTGGTGTTCAAGGTGCTGCCACTGCCTAACCCCAAATGTTGGGACTTAACAAGTTTTCACGAAAATGTGGGCTGAGAACCGAGAGAGGACCGGGGCTCACCAGCCCGATGATCCACCCTATGTGCGTCACCAGTCAGCCTGACTCACAGTAGCGCCAGCTGCGTTCTTCTCCACAGCAGCGAATGTTTTTCAGGACCTCTCAGTGAAGGTATCTGGCCTCGTGGAGCCCTCATCAGCTACAGCCTGCAGCTTTGTCCCAGATGATATTTTCGAAAACTTCCAAAAAGTGACAAAGTCCAAAGGTAAAAACATTTCACCACAACTCTATCAAGTGGCTCCATGATGACGACACCTCCTCATTGGACACCACCAGCTGCCTACCCCTTCTGAACCTTCTATGGAACGTTTCTTCCCAAAATTCTTTTAAGTCTGAAGGTAAGCAGAGACACAGCCTACTGCCGTGCCTCGCTGAAGGCTTTACTTTCTCCAAGATTGGATTTAATTTGTTTTAGTGTCATTTTATTTATTAAAATGTATCTTGTTTTTCTAAATCATTTGAGATTTTTCTTGAGTTGTGTTTTCACTTTACTACTGTTTGTTTGCTGCATAAATACTTAACACAGTGCTTCTAACTTAAGTCTAACTGCTTTTGTGCCAGTTACCAGAGGGCTAACCACAGGTTAATTTAGCGACTTTTGTGGTTCCCCCTGACAAGGATTGTGGTTGCTGCTTGAGTACCTCAACCAATGACATAATTTCTAACAATTTCCAATGCCCAAATCACTAAAGCACGGACCTCCTAAGCAGCGGTGCTGGAACAGTTTTCAGAGTGGGGGCACTGCACATCAATGTTACTTCCCTGAAGACTTAGAAATTGGGAGAAATTCAAGCATCACACTAAGAATAAGTGTAGCAAATGAGCCATGCCCATTGAACAGGAAATTGGTAAGAGTGTGTATATAGTTGTTGGTGCGCTTTGGAGCACATATATCTCGAAAGCATGGTGTGGTGGGGGAGTAATTTACAGACAACATATTTTCTATTGAAACAGCTACAAAATGTGCACAGACATACAGATTTACTGATTAAACTGGATCGCTGACTAAATATCGACGGACACAATATCGACTACCCAAAATATCGAGGCCAAAATATCGATGGACAAAATATCGAATTCCTATCTACAAACAGGTAACTACCAAAATATCGAGTCCAAAATATCGTTTATATATATATACATTGTAAAAATATCGAATTTGTTAAAAATGATGTAAAATAATAAAATTATTAAAAATAAATAGCTAAAATAGGCTTAAAAATACTTAAATTACCTTAAAATTAATAAATAATCAATTTAACTTATAAAAAATATATATAATCATATCTGTTAACACACACATATATATATATATATATAAACATCATATTAATATAAAATACACAATATTATTACCGTAGGATAGCGTAGGGGTAAAAATTACTATTCCCACTCCTGGAAGTGCAACAGTAGGGAAAGCGTTGGATAGCGTAGGGCCAAAAATTACTATTCCAACTCCACAGAGTGCAACAGTAGGGAAAACGTTGGATAGCGTAGGGGTAGAAATTACTATTCCCACTCCAGTGAGTGCAACAGTAGGGAAAGCGTTGGATAGCGTAGGGGTAAAAATTACTATTCCCACTCCAGAGAGTGCAATAGTAGGGAAGGCGTTGGATAGTGTAGGGGTAAAAATTACTATTCCCACTCCAGAGAGTGCAACAGTAGGGAAAGCGTTGGATAGAGTAGGGGTAAAAATTACTATTCCCACTCCAGCGACTGCAACAGTAGGGAAAGCGTTGGATAGCGTAGGGGTAAAAATTACTATTCCAACTCCAGTGAGTGCAACAGTAGGGAAAGCGTTGGATAGCGTAGGGGTAAAAATTACTATTCCCACTCCAGCAAGTGCAACAGTAGGGAAAGCGTTGGATAGCGTAGGGGTAAAGATTACTATTCCCACTCCAGAGAGTGCAACAGTAGGGAAAGTGTTGGATGGCGTAGGGGTAAAAAATACTATTCCAACTCCAGTGAGTGCAACAGTAGGGAAAGCGTTGAATAGCGTAGGGGTAAAAATTACTATTCCCACTCCAGTGAGTGCAACAGTAGGGAAAGCGTTGGATAGCATAGGGGTAAAAATTACTATTACCACTCCAGAAAGTGCAACAGTAGGGAAGGCGTTGGATAGCATAGGGGTAAAAATTACTATTCCTACTCCAGTAAGTGCAACAGTAGGTAAAGTGTTGGATAGCGTAGGGGTAAAAATTACTATTCCCACTCCAGAGAGTGCAACAGTAGGGAAAGCGTTGGATAGCGTAGGGGTAAAAATTACTATTCCCACTCCAGAGAGTGCAACGGTAGGGAAGGCGTTGGATAGCGTAGGGGTAAAAATTACTATTCCCACTCCAGTGAGTGCAACAGTAGGGAAAGCGTTGGATAGCGTAAGGGTAAAAATTACTATTCCCACTCCAGAGAGTGCAACAGTAGGGAAGGCGTTGGATAGCGTAGGGGTAAAAATTACTATTCCTACTCCAGTAAGTGCAACAGTAGGGAAAGCGTTGGATAGCGTAGGGGTATAAATTACTATTCCCACTCCAGAGAGTGCAACAGTAGGGAAAGCGTTGGATAGCATAGGGGTAAAAATTACTATTCCCACTCCAGAGAGTGCAACAGTAGGGAAGGTGTTGGATAGCGTAGGGGTAAAAATGACTATTCCCACTTCAGAGAGTGCAACAGTTAGGAAGGCGTTGGATAGCGTAGGGGTAAACATTACTATTCCCACTCCAGAGAGTGCAACAGTAGGGAAAGCGTTGGATAGCGTAGGGGTAAAAATTACTATTTCCACTCCAGCGAGTGCAACAGTAGGAAAAGCGTTGGATAGCGTAAGGGTAAAAATTACAATTCCCACTCCAGTGAGTGCAACAGTAGGGAAAGCGTTGGATAGCGTAGGGGTAAAAATTACTATTCCCACTCCAGAGAGTGCAATAGTAGGGAAGGCGTTGGATAGCGTAGGGGTAAAGATTACAATTCCCACTCCAGAGAGTGCAACAGTAGGGAAAGTGTTGGATGGCGTAGGGGTAAAAATTACTATTCCAACTCCAGTGAGTGCAACAGTAGGGAAAGCGTTGGATAGCGTAGGGGCAAAAATTACTATTCCCACTCCAGTGAGTGCAACAGTAGGGAAAGCGTTGGATAGCATAGGGGTAAAAATTACTATTCTCACTCCAGAAAGTGCAAAAGTAGGGAAGGCGTTGGATAGCATAGGGGTAAAAATTACTATTCCTACTCCAGTAAGTGCAACAGTAGGGAAAGTGTTGGATAGCGTAGGGGTAAAAATTACTATTCCCACTCCAGAGAGTGCAACAGTAGGGAAAGCGTTGGATAGCGTAGGGGTACAAATTACTATTCCCACTCCAGAGAGTGCAACGGTAGGGAAGGCGTTGGATAGCGTAGGGGTAAAAATTACTATTCCCACTCCAGTGATTGCAACAGTAGGGAAAGCGTTGGATAGCGTAAGGGTAAAAATTACTATTCCTACTCCAGTAAGTGCAACAGTAGGGAAAGTGTTGGATAGCGTAGGGGTAAAAATTACTACTCCCACTCCAGAGAGTGCAACAGTAGGGAAAGTGTTGGATAGCGTAGGGGTAAAAATTACTATTCCCACTCCAGATAGTGCAACGGTAGGGAAGGCGTTGGATAGCGTAGGGGTATAAATTACTATTCCCACTCCAGAGAGTGCAACAGTAGGGAAAGCGTTGGATAGCATAGGGGTAAAAATTACTATTCCCACTCCAGAGAGTGCAACAGTAGGGAAGGCATTGGATAGCGTAGGGGTAAAAATGACTATTCCCACTCCAGTGAGTGCAACAGTAGGGAAAGCGTTGGATAGCGTAAGGGTAAAAATTACTATTCCCACTCCAGAGAGTGCAACAGTAGGGAAAGCGTTGGATAGCGTAGGGGTAAAAATGACTATTCCCACTCCAGCGAGTGCAACAGTAGGAAAAGCGTTGGATAGCGTAAGGGTAAAAATTACAATTCCCACTCCAGTGAGTGCAACAGTAGGGAAAGCGTTGGATAGCGTAGGGGTAAAAATTACTATTCCCACTCCAGAGAGTGCAACAGTAGGGAAAGCGTTGGATAGCATAGGGGTAAATTTTAATATCCCCACTCTCGTGAAAATAAATTAATATAAATCACATATTTTTTAATTCTTCAATTAATACATTTTAATTACCAATTAAAAATTAATTAATTACAAATTAAAAATTAATTAACAATGTATTCAAAATAAATAACTATTTATTAATTAACATGTTTAATTAATTATATTAAATTACTTCCCACCCTATTCCCCAATAAACCCACAACCTGCTACTAAAAAAAAAATATATTATTCACATAATTATCAATTAAAAAATTAATAAAAATTAATTATCCATTAACAATTAATTAATTAACAATTACAAATTAATTGACAATTTATTCAAAATATATCAATTAATTAATTAACATGTTTAATTAATTATAATTAAATTACTTCCCACCCTATTCCCCTATAAACCCACAACCCTCTACTAAAAAATAAAATATTATTCACATAATTATCGATTAATCAATTAATAAAAATTAATTATCAATTACCAATTAATTAATTACCAATTAAACATGAATTGACAATTTATTCTAAATAAATACCAATTAATTAATTAACATGTTTAATTAATTATAATGAAATTACTTCCCACCCTACTCCCCTATAAACCCACAACCTGCTACTAAAAATAAAATGGTATTATTCACATAATTATCAATTAATCAATTAATAAAATTAATTATCAATTATCAATTAACAATTACTTAATTACCAATTAAAAATGAATTGACTATATTCAAAATAAATACCAATGAATTAATTAACATATTTAATTAATTATAATTAAATTACTTCCCACCCTATTCCCCTATAAACCCACAACCCGCTACAGAATTAAATTACGCAAAAATTAAATAACATTAAATTAATTACTTACAATAAATTACAAATAAATATACACTTTTCACACATAAACTAACATATAAAACACTTTTAAAAATTCGATATTATTAAAAAGTCGATAATTTTAATCACCTATGTTATGTACTTCGATATTTTGACTGTCTATATTTTTAAATTCGATATTACAGTACTTACCTTCAAAACGAAATTTTGATGTCTATATTCTGTCCAGTCGATATTTTGTCCATTCTATATTTTGGACTCGATATTTAGGTTACTCGATATTTTGGAATCAATATTTTGCCCATTTACTGATTAAACTATATAGCACACAAACGATAGTGTGTGGAAATTGGGTTTCATGAATATTTTCCATTTGCGTATCACCAAGTAAGTTGCTTTGATTTGTTTGATCGTATTAAAATCTATGATTCCATCATACCTCAGAATTACAAAAAAGTGCTTCATTTGTCTTTTCCTTACTACTGACATATTTTAAATATCTGATGCATTTCAAATACAGGTTTTTAAATGTTGCTATCTATTAGAAAATTTGACATACTACAGCCTTTCCTTTCACACTTTATGCAGCCCAGCAAGATTGGACATAGTTCACTTTACAAAATGCTCAATCTTTGTAGTCTGAGAAAGAAAAGTAAACCCCAAACTCCTTGTCAAAACAATAAGCAGCAATTTGACAGAAGACATAACCTGAAATGTGACCTATGTCTATGAACGAGCAGCATATGAAACAAGATGAAAACAAAATCTAAAGTCGTCTTTATTTGTCATTCACCTCCTGAGCTCCAGCATGGTTATTTTAGGGGTGCTGCAGCACCTCTTGCACCTCTGTTCCTAAGTGAAAAGGACATTTAAAAAAAACATATTACCCACGAGTCAGGTTGTTGATGAGAGACGGATATAATTTGAAATGCATTTGTTGCCAACTTCCTTGGGTAGAGGACAGAGGAACAACTCCAGCCTCACATTCCAGGATTCACAAATGTCCCCAGTTAACTGGGTTAGACGAATGGAGATATAGGTGGGTCAAGTTCACCTCACACACCTCCCAAAATGTACCTCTATCCTGAGTTAAAATGTGTTTTTCTGAGCAGATCTGCAAGAAACTAACAGGCACGGCCCGGGCAGGTGCGGTGTCCAAGGCGGAGGGCTGGTTCGATTCTGAGTGCAGTAAAGCGCACTCGTTTCTAAAGAAAACGCTTAAAATAGTACCGAAAAATATTCAAGACATAAGAAGCGCTAGAGCATATTATTATTCTGTACTAAAAAAAAGGAAAACAGTCCTGAAGGAAGAAGCGTGGGAGGCGCTCCATAAGGCCTGCGCCTTGAGAGAAAATATTGCCTTTTGGAAGGCCGTGAATGCCCCTTTTTTTGTCGAAAGGAAAACAGACTCGATTGAGATTGCCATAGAGGAAGTCACATGGGTAACTCATTTTACTGAGCTGTACAAGAAGGATGACCTAGTGATTTCAGGGCACTCCGACTACTTGGGCATTTTGGAGGCTGACTCTCCGGGGCTGTTTCCCCTAGACATTGGTTTCTCCCTATCTGAAGTGGAAATAGCTATCGCAAAAAGTTCTACTGGTAAAGCGGCAGGACCAGATGGTGTCCCGATAGATACCTACAAGTCTAATACTAAATTATGGACACCTCTCCTGACCAACGTACTTAATAGTTGTAATAAAAAGGGATTCCCACCGACCTGGCAGGAAGCAATTGTAGTACCAATTTTTAAAAAGGGAGATCGAGATGATCCGAAGTGCTACAGGCCCATTTCACTATTAGATTCGTTAATGAAAATAGCTGGCAGAATAATATTAAAAAGATTACAGTTATGGGCAGAGGACTCAGGTGCTCTTTCCAAATTCCAATATGGTTTTAAGGCAGGCCTGGGCACGGTAGAACAAGGATTAAATCTTGCCCTGATTACGGGCACGTATGTGGTGGCGAAAAAAGTTAACTTATTCATGACATTCGTCGATTTAAGCTCGGCGTTTGACTGTTTAAGCCACGATATTTTGTGGGACACCTTATTACTCCTTGGAATTGATTGTAATATTCTTAATTTTATTAAAGAACTGTATAGAGGCGCTAGGGCAAAGGTGCGATTCGGGAGGAGAGGGAATGCACATCTAAATTCCCCATAATGAAAGGTGTACGACAGGGTTGCATTCTCGCACCCTTTTTATTTAATTTATATATTAATAGCGTGGCTGACCATCTAGCGCACAATAACTTGGATTTTCCCCGAATTGAAGGAGCCTCAGCACCTATTCTACTATACGCAGATGATGCGGTCATAATGGCAAGGACCCAAGTGGGTCTCCAGAAAGCACTAATTATTTTATCAGATTACATGGGATCTCGGGCCTAAAGATAAACATTGGGAAAAACGATACCATGTGCTGCTCATCCAAATCTAAAGTTCAATGGAACACCTTTTTAGAACAGTCAAAGATAGAACTAACTAGTACCTTTTCCTATCTAGGGATAGTTTTTAATAAAAAGGGTACCTGGTCAACAGCCGTCACAACAAGAAAGTTGGCCCTTTCTCATGCGATTGGGGCAGTAAGACAATTTGCTAACAAACTGGGGGGTACGCATCCTGCTGGATATCTACAAAGCAAAATGCGTGTCGACTGCCATAGATGGAGCAGGTATCTGGGGGTCGCAGACTGTCAAGAAATCCAATCAAGTGAAAACGCGTTTCTGCGATACTTATTAGTCGTCCCCAAGTCAACATCCACCTACTTATGCCATAAGGAGCTTGCCGTGGTCTACATTTCTGACTTAATCAAGGTAAGCCCTGTTTTGCTATGGCATAAGGTGTGGACCTCTATAGCAATCGAGTTCAAGAGGGTAATAATCCAGGACTGTCTTAAACATCAAGGAGCACATAATATTGTCTGGCTCTCTCCTATGTAAAGGGATTTTTAACAGACTTAGGGTGTCCTGAATTTTTCGATACTCCCTCCTCCCTGACCTCCATTACAAGAAAGGCCTTGAAAGATCTATGCCTCACGTTCTTAGAGGAAAAAAGATGACGGATTGAGGGGAGGAAGGTGTCAGTTATTCAGAACCAATTAATCCTGCAGGATCCCGGCATGCAGGGTTATTTAACGTCTGTTCAGAGCTGTTACAGCAGGATGTTGCTATCACGTTTAAGGACAGGTAGCTTTTTCAGGCTGATTACTTTTCCAGACACAAACAATTGGTCTAGAAATCTAAGTGTGATGACACTTCCGATCAATCCAAGCTACACTGTATTTTATTCTGCAAGTTTTATTCATATTGCAGGAAAAGATATCTGTTACCATTATTGAAGGATTGGGGTTTAAGACAGTGTAGACTAGCCCTTTTGAAAATCCAATTGTTACAAGATGAAATGACAATGTATCTGGTTTCAATGTTTTTAAAGAGTATTGTTAGATGTAGAGCTACCATGCACTGAGTTCTTTTAATTGAACCGTACCTGTTATTGTAACAATGGTCTTAACTCTAACTTTTAGTATGTATTTTACTGTGCTTTTATGATTCACTTTTTGAAATCGAATAAAGCTAAAAAATTTTTTTTAAAAGAGTTAAAATGTGTTTTACCACTGAGTTGTGTAATATTAACACCGTCTATTAACCTAAGGAACTTCAATTCGAATGTACTCTGGAATGTTTTTCTACTTCAAATGTGTTTCAAATGTGAATGTAAAGCACTGCACAGATTGGGACAGGAAGAGCCTTCTGAATGCCTCTATGAAAATAGTCCAAAAACCACTGTTTATGCAGTTAAACACGATCTGTGCGCACTCTATACATACCCGTTTCCATTTTAAACATTCTATTTAAGAGGCACATCGTTCTATTTGCTCCCTGCAGCTCAAAGGTTCATATCTTAATAAGACATCTCATTCGGTTGATGCACCTTCTGCAGATGGCTGAGTGAAACCTGCAGATCTCACATTCCAGTCCTGCCTACCTAGCACAGAAGGATACAGTGCTTCACTTTGCAATATGAGTGTAGCCAGCACGTTGCTGATTGAAATCCCACAACATTTCTCAGCTATAATTCCCTTGCTGCAGAGTTGTGTGCATTTAGCACGTCACACAATCCAAACTCAGTAAGATAACAAAGGGTGCGAATGAGTCTTCTGCTGAGACTGTGTGCACTCCTCTCTGTATTCACACTAGATAATGTACCTATTATTGCCGAGATATGTCCATGGCATGTATTCCAGCAGGGCCCACACACATTACATCTTGATCTGTGTCACTAACCAAGTGATTTGATTTTGGAAATATTCCCAGGTATGGCAACCAGGCCTGAATGCCCCCTGGTTTCAGAACATAGGTCTCCTATCTTCTTCAGTTTGAGAGCAGAGACTGTGGGTATTTACCTTGCTCCCAGTTTCAGAACCCTACTCTAGCATCTCTCTAAACAGAAGAAAGCTGAAAAGAGTAACAATGGAGGCGATTCAGGGGAACATGCTACAATTCTCCCCTGAAATGGATTGGGAAGAGTGGATGTTCAAGTTGGACAAATAAGTAAAGAATATTCAATTAGCAGGTACATAAATCAGGTCTGTACCTCCTAAAGAAAGACAGCTTAGAAGAGGGGACACATATATAAACACCAGGCGCAGTCCAATTAAAAATATAAAGAGGGCAAAACACATTGTAGACAGAAGAACCCCTCGCCTGCTCCACCTGCAACAGGCCCAGCGTGGCATAGCAATAACAGGCGGCAGTTTACCCCTAATTGCACAGTCACGCAACCAGTGGCGGCTCCTCCGCTATGGCAGAGGAGCGTCGCCTCACTGCGTTCAAGCAGTGCGAGAGGGGGAAACATAACATGATAATAACTAACAGTTATTATCATGTTATGTTTCCTTTGCAGGTGGGCGGCGCTGCTTTGCTCACGGAGCAGGGCAAGGGCCGTGTGGTTTGCCCACTCAAGTGCGCAATGACTGTTTGGTCGGCCCTATAGGGGCGCACAAACCAGTCATGCGCACTTTCTACTTCTCCATGCAGGCTGCATTACAGCCTAGGCTCACATTCCCTGGTTGAGCCTGCTTTTCCTGGGCTGTACTCTCCCACCCTGAACTGGGCTTTCATACCACTCACGAGGCAGCACAGAAAAGTCTCTACACATGTCTCTTACCTTCAGTTGACATACAGTAAAAGGGAAACTAAGCCTTCCAAAGAGTACTTCTGATGCTACTTATAATTATAACAAATTTTACATAGTTGGCATTCAACTAAAATAAATTCCAATGTGATGATTCATTTTTGCTAGTCATCTAAAGCAAGCCACTAAGCAGGTGACAAAAAGGAATTATCGTGGGGAGCCGCAGCACCAGGATTCGAGCAAGGACGCTGTGAGCAAACGGGACTGCAAGTCCCAGGGGGCCATTGTTACTGCCCGCACCTGAGCCGGCTACTGCTGCCACCGGAGCCTTTATTACTTCTTGCCGCTCCCGCTTCGTGGGAGCCGCTGCGCCAGGATTCAAGCAAGACACTGTGAGCAAACGGGCCATTGTTACTGCCCGCACCTGAGCCTGTTTCTGCTGCCACTGGAGCCTTTATTACTTCTTCGCTGCACCAGGATTCGAGCAAGGACGCTGAGAGCAAACGGGACTGCAACAAGTCCCAGGGGGCCATTGTTACTGCCCACACCTGAGCCTGCTTCTGCTGCTACTTAATACATCACCACCTCCGCGGAACGCGCGCGGACGCGTGCCGGGTGAAGCCCGGGCGAAGGGCGGGCCCATTTGAGCCCGTTCGGTACCGGACGAGGCTGGGCTTGCTGGGCCCCCCTCTTAGCTGTCCAGTTCTTTAAGGTTAGTTTTCATCACGTCTAGTGACAATCGGGCTGTTTCCATATGAGTCATTAGTTACCAAGCTTTGTCCATGATGAATCCGCGGGAGGGGAGAGGAGGGGGCGGAGTGCCATCATGGGTGGAAGTGTTGTTGGGACTCTAGACCAATTTATTGTAAGAGCTACCTCAGTACTAGCTCATGAAATTGCCATGACTAAACTGCGGTTATCTCTTGAGCCTCAGCAAAATAAACGGTCATATTTGGGTGGACTAATGCTTGCACGCTCACGAGAGGGTTGGCTGACTATAGGGTCAGACTCACTGAATTCTGTAGGGGGTTGCAGCCAAACTCCATCATTACCGCTGGACAATCCAACAACAGTGGAGCCATCGATTAGCGTCAACCCGGATGATTTGGTACAGTTGAGTTCATCAATACCCACACTGCAACAAGTGACTACTAGGTCTGTGCCCCAACCAAAACCTCAAGCACCGGAAATCTTAACAGAGCCAGCCTCAAAGAGGAAGCAGGGAGGGGACCCCATTATTATCACCAATTTCATTTGAGCCACAGCCTATCATTTCGACTGCAAGCACACAGAACATGGTTACGAAATTTGTTGGTTGAAAACAAAGAAAGACTATGGGCTAGAATGGGGGCCCTTATATCGGCATCTTTCTTTCGAATCCTAGAAAGATTGACTGCAATAGAGGAGAAAGTAAGCAATCTTGAACTTTTAGCTGTGTCCAATCATGCTTCTGCCATGATTCTATTGGGAGATAAAATCGGTCAACTGAAACAGTGTCTAATGTGATAAGTAACCCCATAATTCCAAAATCGCTACCTGACATCCCACAAACATCTAATCCACTATCTACTGCACTAATTAGAAATAGGGGGGTGGCAATCGCTTCTGATGATGGCACAGTGGCCCAGGTAGGTGAAGAGAGCGAGGAAGGGAATACGTCTGGTGAATTTGCCCAGCTCATTCCGAGCTTGCCTAGGGTGGAGGGAGATGGCCCCAATGTTAGGATCACTAGCAGCACAGTAGGGAACAAATGCATGCTTGGATTAGATAATCAACAAATCTCTGCCCCTGGGGTTATTAGACATGCTTTCCCCGCAATACATCTTGGGCAGGGAAACAGTTCATCTAGACATGATCCCAGGGTGGTAACTCTCCCCCCTGCTGCAGCACCATTGGTTATAGTCCTGAGGAATGTACCTATTTTACAGGAAGGCCAGGCAGAATCTACCAAACAGTTAATGGCAAATACAAGGCACTGGCTGAACGTAGAATTGAAAGAAGCGGGGGTATGGGCTGGGACATTTGTAACCAACTTACAATGGCTAGACGTGCTTCTTGGGTTGGTTATTCCATGAAAGATGTAGGGGGAGACTGTGTGGTGGCTAACTTCAATAATGCGTGTGTAGCTAAGCTCATACTTGAACGTTTAGGAAATAGGAATGAAGGGCTCTGTCTAGCTAAAATATCTGTGCTTCTCTTAGGGTTTTTCTATGGCCCTTACTATAACTCCCTATCAGGAGGGAGGGCCAATAGTGACTACTGCAGTAACCATCATGTGGTTATGGTGCACCCATTTGAATTGAACTTAGCAAATACATTTTCCCCATTGTCTGGCCTAGATGGCTGTGACTGACTATCACTTGCTGATACACCTGATATGGAGGAGATCCCCACTGATCCTGACACCTTCCACCTGTCGGACTCAAATCCTCAATTAATCAATGCGAATGGGATTCAGGGTACTGAGAATATGGCTATGCCTGGACAAAAGGTAGGCTTAGCCGAGAGGTCATCTAATATATTATCCTGGAATATTTCTGGGTTGCTCACGAAGACCAAATCTGAGGACTGGTCAAACTTCATTGAGTCGTGTGATATGGTTACGTTCCAAGAAACCTGGGCTCTGAGTACGATCTTTCGGCCAGGTTATTTGGCATTCGGCAAGCCTGCCACTTCTAGTAGTAAAGGGCGTCCATTACTAATATGGGTGAGACAACAGACCGAATCCAGGTCGAAGAGACAGCGATCGATAACCCAGATATTCAGGTCATTAGAATAACCTCCACACATGAACCTGAGTGCATACTCCATAAACGTTTATGCCAGAAGGCAGGTAGGTGGAAAGGTTTCACCGACCATTTCGAGTTTGGACTCTTTTCTGAAAACCCTAAAAGAGCCCTGTAACAAGATCATTGTGGGGATTTTAATTGCACGTTTGAGCCTCTTGGTTTAGAGGGAGGGAACCTAACCAGAGATGAAGTTGTGGTTTGGGGCGTCCCGTCATTACTGCTCACCCCAATTAAGAAATGGACTGAAGCTGCGCTACAGCTTAAAAGTCTAACTATGGAGAGTGGGTTCCATGCAGTTAATGGAAGATCTAAATCAGATATTCAAGGCAACTTTACTTTTAGTAGTGGGTCAAGTAAAAGCAGGATTTATTATTTTCTCATTAATTTAGAACTCTGGCAAAGGGTGAGGGATATGGAGGTCGTGAATAGACCTGAGAGCGACCATGAACCTCTTTTTTTGAAACTGGATGTGATTAGCACTCAGAATCGGAGTGGCAGCCTGGACACCGTAACATCAGATGTGATTGTGTCCTATGACTCCCGCAGGTTAAAATGGGCACAGGTTGCCGCGGATGAGATCACTGTAACTCAAATTAAGCTGACACTTGTAGATTCTCTTGCTGCCCTTTCGCAATTAGATCCTAATGAGGACACCTTATTAGCCCTTACAGCACATCATGAGGCCCTGTTCACCAAACTTAGATCTTATTTTGTAAAACCTAAAGCGCAAAGTAACAGGTGCCTAGGGCATAAGGCAGCAAAATTGTATGATGAGACATGTAGGAATGCATACAGGGCTTTGTCCAGTGCAATAAGGGCAGGTTCTGTCCGGGAGGTAAGGAGTAGGCTATCTGAATGCAAGGTCATCCAACAATGGGCAAAAAAGGCCCATGATGAAAACAGATGGAAGGACCTGCTGGCCGCTTGTAACGGAAAAAACTGGTACAGATTTTGGCACCTAATTAAGTGGGGAGGTGCCTATGCTGGTCCGGAACCTGCTAACAATGTTTCCCCAGAAGCTTGGGTTACATATTTTCAGACCCAATTTTCTTCTAAAACATATGACTCAGGACAGTATCAATGTGCAGTTCCAGAGGTATTACTAACATTTACCCCACTAGAAATAGAAAGTGCTTTTGATGGGGTGGTCCCAGGCAGAGCCCCGTGGCCGGATGGCATCCCGGCAGATATTTTTAAATCTGACCCGGAGAATTGGCTAAAATATATTTTTATTCTTGCCAATGGTTTAACTAGAGGCGCCTCATCCCAGAATCTTGGCACGGGGCGGAAATCATCCCCATATATAAAAAGGGTGATTGAGCCTGCCCATCTAACTATCTGGCCATCAGTCTCATTGGCACTATGCAAAAGTTGGTGGCTAGACTAGTGCTAAGTAGGGTAAATAGGAGGATTGACGATAATGATATACTATCCACCTATCAAGCAGGATTTCGCTCTCACGTTAGCACTACTGATCAAGTCTTTAGATCTATGATGTTATATTGAAACACTGTGGTCTTAGCTGGGAGCACCCTTTATGCAGCATTCATAGATCTTAAGTCTGCATTTGATTTAGTGCCCCGTAATAAACTTTGGGACACTCTTAACAAAGCTGGGATGCCCGCAGAGATCCTTTCATTCATCATTAAACTATATGACTCTACCTATGCCCAAGTCAGATGGGGACAACAGGGCGAGATAACCGAACGTTTTTTGGTAAACAAGGGAGTGCAGCAGGCGTGTGTTTTAGCCCCTGCCCTTTCCTCCCTGTTTATCAATAATGTTGTCTCATATTACTCTGATTATCCCACGGATGCTCCGACTCTCGCTGGTTCGAGGGTTCCTTTATTAATGTTTGCAGACGATACCTTAATTTTATCTAAAACACAAGCTGGTCTGCAAAGAGCCCTCAACCAATTTAGTCTCTTTTGTAATGACCATGATCTTGTAGCCAATGTTGATAAGACCACGTTCATGGTCTTGCACAAAAGCAAAACAGTGAAAGCCAGAGTAGAAATGAATATTGAGCCCATTGAACAAACTGATTATTTTACTTATCTGGGGGTCGCCATGGGCAAAAGACTGAATTGGAAGCCACAGATGGGTTTATTGGTTGTAAATCATAATCAACTAGCGGAAACCCTCCTAAAAGAACATTGTCTATCCTTAACCAAACCAGTGGCTCCAGTTATGGCTATTTATCAAGGAAAGGTTAAAGCCTCAATAATTTATGGAGCTGAGCTCTGGGGATTCGAAAAGCTATCTTCTTTAGTCCAAGCACAGAATACGTTTTTAAGGGCATTAACTGGTCTCCCGCTGTCTACACCACTTAGACTGTTATTGATGGATCTTGGGTGTATTTCCTTTGAGGAGGCAGCGGGTTTTAGACCTCTTGCCCATTGGCGACAGCTTTGGACCACCCCGGAGCTAGCTCCTCATGTGCAAGCACTTAAGCACATCAGAGAAGCTGATAAATGCAATAAAATTTCATGGTTACATAGGATTGAGGTTACCTTATTGGATATGGGCCTCAACCATTTATGGCTGGACCCAGAAGGGAATTCTTTCCCCTCAGAAATGGAATTCAAAACCTTATATAGGGAGATGGTCTGGCAAAAGTCCTTTCCTCAGGTGAATGGTGACTCCTTAACAGGCCTTTTTCTGGGTCATAAAATCGAGTACAGAATGGAGGCCTACTGGGATACCATTGCCAGTTTTGGAGATAGAAAGCTCTACCACCAATTTAGAGTGGGGAGCCTCCCCATAAAATCGTTCACCAAAAATTGGGGGACTGATCTAGATTTATACTGCCACTCTTGTCCATGTGTGGAAGAGACCTTGACGCACATCCTCTTTGTTTGCCCTGCATATAAGGCCCCTCACCAAAAATGCCTTAAGCCAGTTTGTGCCAATATGGGAACAAGATCCAGCCAAACAGCTCTGCGTATTTTAAAATCTGACACCATTGAAGTCATAGTTATTCCTATGGCCAAATTTTGGAGCTGGAAGTGGGCCATTAGAAGGATCAGGATGCAGGGCATTATGTAATCATGTAATTATCTTAATACCTGACTTCACATCTTGTAATAGAGGTATTGAGTTCTGGTGTTTTAACACTTTCTAACTTAAATACGCTTATATACGCTTGAATTGTTGCGAATCTCTTGCTGCATCTAACTATGGTTCTACCCTTTCGTCATGATTTTTTTTATTTTTAAAGATAAAATACCCACTATATGTATTTGAAATTAGATACGTAAATGGATCTTATTGAGTTTTATTTTCTGATATTTTATGTGTTTTATTAAGCCAATTCTGTTTTTTATTGTTCTTTTTGTACATGTGTTTTTTATGATTCTTTATAATCGAATAAAAACTAACTGAACTGAATTATCGTTTGTGTTTTTGGGTCAAATTAGTAAACAATTCAAAATTTGCAACCCGGTTTCTCAGACATTCCTCTGGGTCATACACTAACCTGCCTGTAAGGGTGTATTTACATTCCACACAGTTTTTAAGAATTTTCGTGGCACATGGTGCTTTTAAAATGCACCATTACACATGTAGTTTTGTCAATCACTGATTGGTGAACATACCCGTAAACAATAGAAATATATCTAAAACCCATTCTGCTTATACTGGGTGGGTATGATCTGCATGCACGGCATCGTTAGATTTGATACCTCCTTTCAGAGGAAAAGCATGTTTTCATAATGTTCAGCTTTAACCCCTTATGTCATGTACAATTGCCACTCCTAATATCAAATGTGGCAAACATTCTTGATTAATACAGTTTCAGCCATGAAAGCAGGACTATTTATTTTGCTTTAGCATTCCCATATTTTCTTCATCTCAGACTGCAATTGCAGATATTTCATCTGCTCAGTGGCGGCTTCTCCGCTAAGGTGGAGGAGCCTTGTCCCACTGCGCAAAAATGTAAAATAAAATGACAATTACGTACCATTATTGTAATTTTATTTTTCTTATTGCATGCAGCCTGTGTGCAGTGTGGGGGGGACTGGCCAGAGCAGGGGAGGAGTGGTTTGCACTCCCAAAGTGCGCGTGAACTGTTTGACCGGCTCTCTTGGACTGACCAAACAGTTCATGCGCACTTTGCATGTTCCTACCAGCCTACATTACACCTGGCTTGGCAGTTCGGGCAGGACAGTTCCCATGTGGCACAGGGTCAAGACTGATTTTCATATAGCTGGGTCTGAACTGAGGTGGCGAAGTGAGCTAAAGAATGATGATGGATTCAACCCAGATCTGTGACTGGGGGTGAGTGTCTGAAAAGTTTCAGCGCTCCATCCATCATCTCCTTGTGTTTGCATTACACAGCCTGGTAGGAACAAGCAAAGGCTCCCTGTTCAAGTCTGATCACTGATCCACCATTCTCAGACCAATCACAATGCTGCATTGTAGCATTGTGATTGGCTCAGGGGAGCCTGTGTGCCGGGTGCTTCCTGCTGCCAGCCATACTGGAGGAAGGAAGAGGACCCAGGGGAGGTGGCGGCTGGCCGTCAATTCATAGGTAGGTTTTTTTAAGAGGTTAATTATTCCCCCGCCGGAAACTCACCCTCCCCACCACCCCTGCCGATAGCAGCTGCTACTGCATCCGCTGCGGTCTTTCAGTATCTAGGACTGAGCCCCTATGGTCTGAGCCCTCTACAGTCATAACCATACTTTTGAGTTCCAGTGGCGGCTCCTCTGTTATGGAGGAGGAGGGCCGCCTCTCTGCTGAAAGCCAGCAGAGGCAAGGACAAATAAAATGATAATTAAACGTTTTTATTATAATTTTATTTTGCGTCCTGCCAGCCGAGACAAGGGAGGGGCGGGGACAGCCACAGTGAAGCTGCAGCACCACGGAGGAGGGGGGTGGGCACTGCTAAATGCGCATGATGGTTTGGCCGACCCCAGAGGGCCGACCAAACCGTCATGCACACTTAGCCTTTCTCCACCTAGCTGTGTTGTACAGCTGGGTGGAGAAACCCCCACAGGCACCTAGTGCAAGTCTGAGCGCTGAACGGTGGTGCTCAGCCCAATTCTATTCCCCTCATGTGAGCAGCGCTGGGATAGGGAGCTGGGAGTCAGGTTCCTGACATGGACGCGAGGATCGGGAGGAAGGGGGCAGCCACCGGAGCAGGTAAGTGCAATTTTATTTGTTTATTAATTGTCTTTTTTTGTGTTACACCCCTCCCCACCACTTTACAGCACCAGCGGCCGCTCCTATTGGGTTCCTCTTCTACAACTACACATGGGGCACATTTAAAGAGATTTGGCGAAGGACAGTGCAGCAAATCACCTTGGTGTGCTGCCCTACATCAAAGTGAAAGGGTACCAATGCTCTTTATTTATCTAATATGGTGCATGCCTGTCCTTTTTCCCTGTGCTGGCACCGTTTCAGCAGTCTTGCACTACGGGTCATGGGTGCTTGTGTTGTTAGCAGTGTTGTTTTTTGTGCAGGAAGGGCCACTTGTTTTTGTACCAGTTTTATTGTGTTTAGTTCTGGGTTTGGTTCTGGCTGGGTGATTGATAAAATACGATAATTGTATTATAATATCCAGCTACTTTGCTGTGTCTGCATGCATAAACTCTTCTGTGGTAATCACTGGAGATTTAGAATTTAAGAATGGAACTGTCTGCAACCCCTCATGGCAAATCCTGCATTTATTATATTTCCCTCTTTTTTCTGTACATTCTTGTTACATAGAGACTTCAGGAGAAGGAATCTTGCGGAGCTGCGCTTCATCAAAACAAAAGGGCAGGAATGCTCCTTATCTATGTGATATGGCGCATTCCTGTCCTTTTCCCTTGCGCTGGCGCACAATGGGCTGACATGCGGCAATCCAGGCACCCTTGTACCATGTTGCAAGGGTATCAAGGAAAAAACAAGGAGAAATGAAAACATTTCTCCTCATTGCGCCTCACTAACGCCACCCATGGAGTGGATTTAGATTCTGACGCATTCCCAGGTTTACGACTTCTAGCAAATCTGGGACTGCTTCAGATTCCAGGGGTGTTGCCTTGGAAAACCCACAGCGACACCCATGGAATGCCCATGTCATGAAGGTTTCTGTACCAAAGGGGCACATATTTACAAAGCCATGAAAAGTCACATATGTGGCCTTGTAAATAGAAGAGAAGTGTGGCTCAGGGGTTAGAGGCAGCAGACCCGGAAGCTGAGATCGGTCCTGGACCAGGGTTCAATTCCCCGCCTCGGCGGGTCTTGGGCTAAAAATTCCACGGACTCGATAATTCTCGCCCCGGTGCCTCCTCGACTCACGGGTTCACACTCTGCGACTCTGGGCAATAGCTTGCTTAATCTCCACAACGGCCCTTCGTGGCGGGATGCCTGACTTTCACCTTGTGGATACCCTGCTATCTCACAGGGGAATACCAGGAAGAGTTCCCTAAGCAAGCGCCGGGAAACCCACTGCGGGTAGCTGTGCGCTATATAAGCTCAACTACATTTACATTTACATTTAAATACGCTGTGGCACATTGCGCCACAAGAACATCAAAAAAGTGACCGTTCAGTGGCACAAAAGTGCTGCGAAGTGCCTCATATATTTGTGAAGTTCAAGGTAATAAATATGGACCCCACACGCAGCCTGTCTCATGCATCAGACGCCTAATGAAAACTGAGCAACCAATGCGGGACAGCAGCGTGGGCCATAAAGCAGTAACTTAAAAGAAAACATAGCAACTAGAATGCATTTACTTTTGACAAGTGAGCTTACTCCACAAAGCAGGAGTTAGCTCGCTCCTATCAAGTTCTTAAAGGAACTACTCACTCCATACATAACTGCAATGTGTTATGGTACAACACGTTGCCCTTTTTGAAAAAACAAAGCAAAAAAAATCATATGGGAAAAAAAGAAACTAAAAATAGCTAAAATTAGCATGACAACACAATATTTACATCTATTATTTTTTTTGTATGACATTGTAATCCTTCAATTTAGGACGCATAGTGGTATTGAGTACAGCTCTGGTGTTATAGGACATATTGCAATCATTAGATTGTTCAGGAGCAACATCTGTACCTTGTCGCCTTTGTGTAAGTAACAAATCATTTGCATTATCATTCTGAGATGACCCTTGACTGTCAGCTGAATGCTCTTGAGATGTTTGCCACCAAGTGCTTTCAAGAGAGTTGTTGCCATCATAGCCTCACACAGCTTGAATCTTGACCAGATCTCTCTTACTCCACCAGCCTCTGTCCTTTATAACTACTGAACTTTTAGACACTCATTCAACACAAACTAGTTTTGATAAACCTCTTTCGACCTCAGTGTGAGTTCTGATCAAAATCTGAATCCTTACTTTCAATGTTAATTGTTTGACATGGTGTGTTTTGTCAAAACGTTTTTTAACCTCACTTTGCATTGCTTCAACTTTGTATGCAATAGTCTGAAAGTCATGTGTGCTCTTTCGCTTACTTTTCTCACCCAGTCAGGACATACTGAAGCCCTTGGAAATCTTTTGCGTAACATCACAAATGGAGACATACTTGTTGTACAGTGTGGAGTTACTCGATATGACTAAACTTTCTCCCTGAGAAAAGTTTCAACCTCAAGATCCATATTCAAGGCTTTTTGCACACCCTCTTTTAAGAACATATTCATGCGTTCAACCAAACCATTGTCAGGAGGTGGGGCTCGTGGGCCCTCAGCACATATGGTCAAGGCGACGGTGCACTGTAGGCTTCAAATTCTCAAATTTCTTGATAAATCGTTGTTAAATGTTACATAGAGACTTCAAGAGTCAAGTGAAGTTAAGTACAACATTTATTTTGTGAAGTACAAGATAATAAATAAGGAGCCCACACACAGCCTTTCCTTATGCAACAAGCACCCAATGAAGTCTGAGCAACCGATGCGAGACAGCAGCACGGTCCATAAAGCAGTACATTAAAAGGAAACATAGCAACCGGAATGCATTTACTTTTGTACTTTTTAAGAATATATTCATGCGTTCAACCAAACCATTGTCAGAAGGGGAATAAATCACAACTCTGAGATGAGTAATGCGAAAATCCTCTATGAAGTCCTTCATGTGAGATAATGCGAAGTCAGTGCTGTTGTCTATAAAAAATTCTTTGGGTGCTCCTTCTACAATACATCAAAAATTATTTTTAATAATTGTATTATAGCGTCAGTGTTAACACCAAAATAAACCCATTTTGAAAAATAATCAATCAAAACCATCATGCATCTTTTGTTAATAAGCAATAACTCAAATGAATCCACAAAATCAAGTGGCACTTTTTGCCACGCTTCCACCAGTAGAGGGACCATATAAATAGGTGGCTCATGTACCTTTCAGTGTTTATCAAATAACAAGCAGGTTGTGCAATTATCAATAAACTTAGAAACTTGGGATTCCAATGCAAACCACCAGTAAAATTGTTTTATATGTTTGCATGTGCTACTGACCACTAAATGGCCCTTGTGTTCCTCCTTAATAATATTATCTCGGATAGTAACAGCAGACACACACACATCATTATGCATTAACATCCCTTCAACAATAGATAGGTTTTCTGAAATCTGTATAGAAGGTCTTAAAGAGCCATCAACATGTCTTTTCTTGGGCCAACCTCCTTTCATGAATTTGAAAACAGACAGTATTGTGGCATTCTGTTTAGAAGCTTCTAACTACAGTTTGTGTGATCACCCCTTTGTTCCTCGGTATATCCTCCACAAAAGCAATCACATTCTCTTTACTTTGAAGTGTGTTAGATTCTTCACCTCTGATGGGTAACTTGGAGAGACAGTCCACTCTTCTGTTTTTCCCACCAGGTATGTATTTCTCTCTAAAATTAAATGTTTGTAGCTTTGATAACAGTCTGACCAATCGCGAAGATGCTTTTCCTGAATCATTACCACTCAACAGGTGGAGCAATGGTTTGTGGTCTGAGAATAAATCAACATTGGAGCCCCAAATGAAAGCCTTGAACTGGAAGCCTGGAAGAATGTCCCTTGCTCAATTGTGCTGTAAATGGCTTCCACACTACTAAGAGAGCGAGAGGCAAAGGCAATGGTGTTTTCTTTGTCCTGATATAAGTGTGAAAACACAGGTTCCATTCTAACCTGACTTGCACCAACAGTTATGATACACTTTCTGCCTGCTACAAATGGAGTTAAAGCTGGTGCTGAAATAATGAGATCCTTCACTTTCTGAAAAGTTTCTTGCACATCATCAGACCAGATATACTTCACTCCTTTCTTGAGCAAATTCCTCAAGGGCTGCTCAACAAAAGCATACTCTTGCATAAATCTTGAATAGTATTCCCTTCGCCCAAGAAAAGAGCAAATTGTATCTTTATCACTGGGTGGATGTGCATCTTCAATAGCTTTAATCATTAAACTTTCAGAGAAATACCATTGGGAGTGATAGTATCCTAAGTAGTCAAAGTTTTCTTCTACAAATTTGCATTTATCTGTGTGAAGAGTGATACCAAGCTCTTTAAACTTAGTGAAAACTGTTTTAAAGAGTGTGATTATGTACAGGTAATGATTTTACAATAATCAGCACATCATCTTGAAACACTCGTACCCCACTCACACCCTCCAATATGTTATCCCTGGGGCCCCTTAAAAACTCTAGCGGCCGAAGCCAAACCAAAAGGGAGTCTGCAAATCTTCAATTCCCCAAAAGGAGTTACAATGTGGTTAACTCTTGGGACCTTTCATCTAATGGGATCTAGTGGTAAGCTGATTTGAGATCCAGAAGTGTGGAAAAATTAGAGCCTCCAATGTTGGCAAGTAAGTCTTGAACCTTGGGCAGAGTATGGTACTCAACCACAATGTTCTTGTTGAGACTTTGCAGATCAGCATACAAGCAAATCTTACCATCCTTTTTGCGCACAATTACAATGGGACTTACCCATTCAGAGGAGCCAGTGGGTTTTATAATGCCATCTCGAATAGCTTTAGCAATTCAGCTCTAACACTTAAGGGGACATGTCTGACTTTGTGTGCAACAGGTATAACATACCTGTTCAAACTAATTGTGTGCACATATTTCTGAATGAGCCCAATCTTACCAGAAAAAATGTTTAGAAATCTTTTAACAATATTTTCAGATGGATTAAAATCCTCAGTAGGAAGTAAACATTTACTGCCTTAACTGGTGGATCAGCACCACAGACAAGTATAAGATCAAGTTTTGCAAGGTTCTGTCAGAGAACGTTGTTTCTACCCTTGACTACAACATAGATTTTAGTTAACCTTGACCTGCCAAGACAAAACACAGCATCTATGAAGAACCCAACCATATTGATATCAATATGTTCAAAATACCTCACAGCATCAACAATTGGAGAAGATGTATGAGTGGATTCCTGAGCCAAAATTGTAACTGGAGATTATTGAACATTCAATGTTTTTGGCCAGATCCACAACCTCTGACAATGGAGGGTCTCTGCAATACACAAACTGATCTTGAATGTATACTTCAATGGACGCTCCAAAATTGCATGTAGCAGCTACTGCCCTTAATGCACCTATGAATTTGTCAACAGTTTCATGAGTTGTTTGTTTCTTGGTAAAAGAATTAAATCTCTGCAATGTTAGGTTGTTCTGAGAATTCGACTCTAAGTCTTGTAATCCTTTCTGAGTATTCATTAGAATCTCCATATTTTCCAGATGTGGCAGCAGCTGGAGGCAAATTATCAAAAACGTGCTACCTTTCATTTTCCAATTGATTAAACAAAATAGAAACCTTTCTTTTAGTTTCAAAGCCATCTGCTCCAGCTGTGATTTACTAGTTCTCAAAAGATCTTAACCAAGCATTCCACATAACCAAAGACTTTCCAGGAAGTTGAAGAAATGGTGAGATCTGAGCTAAAATGTTAGAAAATATTTAAAACAATTGTTAACTGCCACAATCCAATGAAGAGTTGATACAGGTAATGACACAGTTCTGAGAGGTCAATAAGTGTTTCCAAGTTCACTTGAGCCAATTCAAACAAAAAGCTTTCAAGTCTTATAGAAACTTGGCTGTAAACTTGAACAATCCAAAACAATCTAGCACTGGCATTGAAATATGAGCGTACTGGCACTGCGATGATAATTAAAGCAGAAACAGATCAGAAATGTAAAGTTAGTGCCAGGAGGTCATATGCGCGTAGGACAGCTAAGTGTTTTCTACAAGAACAGGCATGTAAACTGCAGAAATGATATCAAACGCATACACAAGCGTGGTGGCTCACTTGTGTTTAAGAAGAAGCAGAGCACATAGAGCCAAAATGTGGAAGTGGGTGAAGCGGTGTTCGAAATAGCCCAAAAGTAGCCTTGGGCTATGTGGGCTCTAGGAAGGACTGAAGAAGCACTCACCGGGTACCAGCTTTGACGAGTGAAAATATACCGATGATAGCGTGGGTTATCCAGAGTATGCTGTAGCTGTGGTGGCTGTTAAGTTTAACAGGAAGAGCGTTAGAGGGGGAAAACACATGCACCTCACTCACACCCATTCACAACACTCCCTAACAAATACACATACATTCATACATTCATGCACGTACGCACCAAACAAAAAAAACATATAAACCTTACCTCAAGAACAATTCTCCAACAGGGAAGCCTCGGAGGTCCCAGGAGGATTGTGACTGCTGCCTTTCTTCATTTGACAGCCAATGAGGGAATGCAGCAGGGTCCAATATTGCCACAGAGTGGGATGGGGTCAGTGAGGCAGCTGACCCCTCTCCACTCTGTGATGAGGTGTCGCTGGTTGACACTCAGCCCTGGGACTTCAGTGCTTAAAACTGAAGCGCTCCGGTCGAGGCAATCAGTGATGCTCCCCTTTATCATCAGGAGGAGAGCCTCATGGCACTTTTGCCTGAAGGAGGCGGTCACACTCACAGGGCTGTGAAGTCCTCAACCTGGCAAAGTTTAGCTTCGGAAGCCAGGAGCCTGCACATTTAGCGCATGTCTATCTCCTGGCTGCCTGACCTGAAGCAGAAGAGTTTCTGTCAGGCTGATCTTTGTCCAGCCTGACAGACATTCTTCTTGCCTGGAAAAAGGTGGTGCTCGTGGGCCCTCAGCACATATGGTCAAGGCGACGGTGCACTGTAGGCTTCAAATTCTCTAATTTCTTGATAAATCATTGTTAAATGTTACATAGAGACTTCGAGAGCCAAGTGAAGTTAAGTACAGCATTTATTTTGTGAAGTACAAGATAATAAATAAGGAGCCCACACACAGCCTTTCCTTATGCAACAAGCACCCAATGAAGTCTGAGCAACCGATGCGAGACAGCAGTGCCGTCCATAAAGCAGTAGATTAAAAGGAAACATAGCAACCGGAATGCATTTACTTTTGTACTTTTTAAGAACATATTCATGCGTTCAACCAAACCATTGTCAGAAGGTGAATAAATCACAACTCTGAGATGAGTAATGCGAAAACCCTCTATGAAGTCCTTCATGTGCGATAATTTGAAGTCAGTGCTGTTGTCTAAAAAATTCTTTGGGTGCTCCTTCTACAATACATCAAAAATTATTTTTAACAATTGTATTATAGCATCAGTGTTAACACCAAAATAAACCCATTTTGAAAAATAATCAATCAAAACCATCATACATCTTTTGTTAATAAGCAATAACTCAAATGAACCCACAAAATCAAGTGGCACTTTTTGCCACGCTTCCTCCAGTAGAGGGACCATATAAATAGGTGGCTCATGTACCTTGCAGTGTTTATCAGATAACAAGCAGGTCGTGCAATTATCAATAAACTTAGAAACTTGGACTTCCAATGCAGGCCACCAGTAAAATTGTTTTATATGTTTGCATGTGCTACTGACCACTAAATGGCTCTTGTGTTCCTCCTTAATAATATTATCTCGGATAGTCACAGGAGAGACACACACATCATTATGCACTAGCATCCCTTCAACAATTGATAGGTTTTCTGAAATCTATATAAAAGGTCTTAAAGAGCGGAGGAACATGGCGGCGGGCTGACGCCGGCTGCGGGAGCTCCGTCCCAACTTGGTGATGCGGATCAAACCGTCTGTGCCTCTATGAACCTGGGCTACAGTTAATAAGCGGTGAGAATGCAGAGTCTATGCCTCTAGTTTAAAAAAAAAACGCACAATATTATCTATCGGTATCTTTTTCCTTTTGACTCACACTCGGCATTCTTTGAGCGCTAGGACCCTGTTGAGCAGCGGATGTACACGGAGGCACTAGCGCAGACGGAGGTCGGCAAGGAGAGATCGGCCTTTGTTGCAGAAATCGTGCGAGATTGTGGCGAAGAATACGGTCTGCGACTGCGAGGGCTTACCCCCGACCGACAACGTGTGCAGTGATCCGGTATTGTCCCGTAATTACGGATGTCACGGATGTGTGGTCAGTAAAGCGAGGACAGCAAGGTCAGGGGGAGGGAGACCGATGCTGTTTAACCAGAGTCTTCAACGGTGATATTGGTGTCCAGTCCTTCGAGGGTACTAAGGGCAGAGGAGGGTTTCATTCGATCTGTCCAAAAGTGTCTTTGGTGCAAACTAACCAGGTAGAGGATATAGGGTGCAAAGGGATGGACATTGTGCCAGAGCAGTCCCCCTCCACTATATCGGAAGAGTGTCCTAGTGGGCAAAAAGTACAGAAGGGGGGAAAACAATTGAAGTTGGTAAGCAGGGAGAAGGCGGGGAAGCCAAGAGGCAGTGTGGATAGGTGCAGTCTGTCCCCCCGGCAGTGAGAAGTAGGTACCTTCTCCGCTCCCAGCCTGAAAAAGAACAGTTTTTCTCGGCTAGCCGAGCAGGAAGTTTGGTCCCACTGACCCCACGCCAGAAAAAGAGGACGAGGACTAAAACAGGTGAGGGTAAAAAACTTAAGAGCTGTCTGAGTTTACCAAAACCTCCCCCATCGCTGAAATCTTATTTTAAAATAATGGAGAAAGTGACGGCTCTCAAGACTCCCTCCCCTATCAGCACCCTTACAATTGCCAGTTCAGATAAAGCTATTGAACAGGCAGAAACGCAGATAGAAACACAGGCGTTCTCTACAGTCCTCCCTGAAGCACCAGTTACACTTGAAAATATGTATGCCCTGCTGTTATCTGAGCCAGAGACAGACCTAGGGCTAGGGGACTCCACATCAGTATTGGAGATGATGGGGAGGGCAGAGGGGAGCCCCGTCTTTTTGTCTCTACCAGAGCTCAGTTCTCAGCCCTTAGCCAGATCAATAGGGGACAAGACGGTAGTCTCCCTGGAGACGCAATCAAAGGGCAATGAAAGTAATCAGATAGAGTGCCTTCTGCGGTCCCTACGTGAAGACCTACTGGCTAAACTTCTCCCCAAGTACGAAATCTCAAAGGGAAACCAAAAAGAGATTGCTGAAAAGTGCATCAGCCTGGAAAGTAAATTAGATGACGTCTGTTCTAGGACGGAGGCGCTGGGAGGAGAAGTTGCTACTCTCTCCAGGGTCTCTCAGGCTCACTCAAGAACAATAACTGAGTTGAAAGCTCAGAATAGGACACTGCAACTCGATATGGAGCGATTGGAGATCCACGCCAGAAGGAACAATTTAAAATTCCTGGAGATTCCCGAAGGAGCTGAAAATGGAGACGTGAAATCCCTGATATGCAAATTACTGAGAGAGGGTGTGCTAAAGGACAGACCAGATATTGATCTCAAAAGTGAGATCCAGCGGGCACATAGAGATCCATTCAGGCAGCATCCAGACCGGAATGACCCGAGGAAGATTCTGGTCAACTTTCATACGTATACAGTAAAGGAGCTGATTCTAGACAGGGCCCTTGTTGATCCATCTCTCCAGATCCCGTATGTCAGATCTGAGAAGTCAAGGAGCACAGGTGATGATGAAATTCCCTGCAGCATTGAGGGTGGTGTGAAGAAATAAAACGTATAACTTCACCTCCACTCAGGAGGTCGACACTTTTCTAACCAACATGACAGATGCTCAGCGTTAGGCTCTCCATGCCTCTAATAGGTTTAGAAATGATAGGACTCCATGCCATGTCTGCACGCACGCACCTTCCTTTTGGAACTTAACAATATATATATAGGAGGGTTTTTCGCAGAGGATTAGGTTAAGTTCAGGATATTAGAGAATAATAGAAGAATAGAATAGAATAGAGTAGACACTGACAGTGGTAGGGAACATACAGGGCGGCTTCACATGTAGAAATATTAGTATTGGTACACATTGGAGTAAATAAAAATAAAAAAGGGGATAGAAATAGAACTGGAGGCTCCCCGTGTTTATATGTTGATAGGTAGTAGGAGGCATAGGAATTATATAGTTCTGTACGATATATAGTGGCAGAATCCAAGTCCGGGGTAGGGCTCTCAATGGCGATAAGATCGCCAAGGTTCACAAGGGGGGTTCCTTATGGGGGTGGTGGGGGGTGGAGGGGGGTGAGGGTGATAAAAGAAACAATTATTCCTCATATAGCCATGAAGGTCAATAAGAACATGAAGCAATTTTTAAGCAAGGAGAATTGGGTTAGCCCTGAGTTTCCCATTGGATATCCATCCTCATGACAGATACATTTAATAAAAATAAAAATAGTAAATTGGAACGTCAATGGGCTGAGGGAGAGAAGGAAGCTCAATAGAATTTGTGAATTCCTGAGTAAAACTTAGGCCAATACCTGTCTATTGGAAGAAACTCATCTTGAGATGCAAGAATGTAAGTTAGCTTTTAGAAATCAAAGATGGATTCAAGATCTTCTCTGCTCCGATCAAAAGGGAAATACTAGAGGAGTGGCGATGATAATCTGAGCCAATAGTAGGATTACAGTAGAGAAGTATGAGACTGATTGTTCAGGTAGATGGTTGACCGCATCCCTAGTCGTAGATAGATCACGGATGGCCTGTGCAGTATATTACGGGCCCAATCGAGATTCTCCATTATCCCTGTTGAGCCTGAAATCTAGTCTCTCTGGTTTGAACATGCTTATTATTCTGGGGGGTGATTTTAATTTGTTTTCTGATGCTACTTTAGATCGCACTTCCAGGGCCACGTTCACTCCTCCACATAAATCATAAACGGAGCTCAAAAATATCATGAAAGACTATAATCTATTGGATGTGTGGAGGATTAAAAATGGCAAAAGAAGGGACTATTATTTTTATAGTCATAGATACAGGCACCACTCACGAATAGACTTCTTTCTGGTAGATCAAATTTTATTTTCAGCGGTCGATTCCGTATTATACATCCCAGCCCTGTTATCGGACCATTCTATGGAAGAAATAACTATTAAGCTAACACAGGGGGAGCAAGGAAGAAGGTGGACCCTTGACAGATCAATACTCCAAAAAGATGAGGTAAAAGATGATCTAGTGAAGCAGATAGTCGAATACTTTAGCTTTAATAGCGGTACTGCACCCGATCAAATTGTTTGGGAGGCCTTTAAGTCCTACCTGAGGGGGCTCTTAACCACCTTTATGATAAAGAGAAATAAGGCCGGCAGAAAAGCGGATGAAGACTCTCTCCTTATAATAAAACAAAAAGAACAGCAGCTACAGACAGCCTCATTAAATCAGCAGACTAACTTGGCTGCTATACAGAGGGAGCTGGATTGCTTAAAGGCCGAGTATCAGGCGAATTTAGATAAAATAATTAAAGACAGGTGGGATGCTAGTAAATTACAAAACTTCTCTTACGGAGAAAAATGTGGACGCCTTCTTGCTTGGAAGGCCAGGTCGGATAGGGTTAGAAATCAAATAAGAGGATTAAATATGCACGCTACAGGGGCCCTATCGTATGACAACGATCAGATCTCGGAGGAAGCTAAACTATTTATGCAAGATCTCTATACAGAGAATAATGATTCCTCAACTCAAAGAGCAGTAGACTGGCTTAAGCAGCTGGAGGTTCCTCAGCTATCGGAGGCAGATAGTGCCTTTTTGAGTTCAGCCATTAAAGAGGGAGAGGTATATAACCAGATAAAAAAGATGGCAAAGGGAAAGGCAGCCGGCCCTGATGGGCTCCCGGTAGAAATATATCAAATAGGCGCTGACATAGTGGTTCCTATTCTCACGACTTTATTTAATAAGGTACACCTGACAGGTGAGATTACTCCACATACCTGGTCAGAAGCTACAGTCACCTTGATTTTGAAGCCTAATAAATACCCTCTGATCATTGAGTCCCATAGGCCAATTTCGCTGCTAAATACTGACTATAAAATCTTTGCGGGGGTTTTGGCAGCGAGATTGGCTAAAGTTATTAAAACTGACTTTCCAGGCTATTGCTGCTATAGATGTTGCCACTGATAAGAAACTCCCCTTGACTATTGTAGCCATCGATGCCGCTAAGGCCTTTGACCAAGTTAATTGGTCTTATCTATGGGAGGCACTATCCGGATTTGGTATCCCGATAAACTTCATAGCGTCAATTAGAGCACTCTACTCTAATCCTAAGGCTAAATTTCTTGTTAATGGTCTCCTTATTCAGCTAAGATCAGATCGTTTGATTAAACCCTTCAATATCGCAGAATTGGCCTTAAAATTTGCTTAATATGCAGATGATCTTTTAATGTTTACTTCCAACCCAGAAGTGGCAATTCCCCGACTTTTTGTCCAGGCAGAAGCTTTTGGGGCAATTTCGGACTATAAAATAAATAAAGAAAAAACAGAGATCATGCAGTGGAATCAGGAGGTGGTGCTTCCAGAGGGAAAATCACGGATGAGACATCTCGGTATACATCTGCCTCAGGATATCACAGAGTTTTCTAAAATAAACCTAGATAGAGTTTATAAGGAGGTGTGTGGCCTTTTACAATGTTGGTCAGGTCTCCAGTTGAATATCTTTGGGAGAGTAAACCTAATTAAGATGGTCATCTTGCCTAATATCTAAGCCCGGGCGTAGTGGGCGTAGTGGGCATAGTGGGCATAGTGGGGCTCCGCGGAGCTACGCGGAGTGGGCGAGAAGCTACGCCCACTCCCGCACTCCGCGTAGCCCCACTACGCACCTCCCTCCCGCTCTCCTCTACATACATTATTTAAGCAAAATACCCTTAATAAAGCAATTTTAAAGCATTTACCGTGTCCGGTGCTCGTCCGGGGCTCCCTCTTGGAATCGCGTCGTCATGGATACCAATGCGCATGCGTGGGCGGCCGCGCATGCGCATTTCTCCCAAGAAATGCGCATGCGCGGCCGCCCGCGCATGCGCATTGGTATCTATGAAGGGACGCTATTCCAAGAGGGAGCCCCGGACGAGCCCCGGACACGGTAAATGCTTTAAAATTGCTTTATTAAGGGTATTTTGCTTAAATAATGTATGTAGGGGAGGGCGGGAGGGAGGCGGGTGGCGGCCGACTCGGCTACGCACACGGAGTGGGCGTAGTGTTGCCGGCTACGCTGTCTACGCAAAATGCGTAGGAGGCAACACTACGCCTACTCCGTGGGCGTAGCCGATTCGGACGCCCAGGGTTACTAATATCACCTTTCTGTTTAACTCGATTCCACTAATGCTTAGCCCGAAAGACATAGCAAAAATACAGGGGGGAATTAGTTCCTTCATCTGGAACACGAAATCATCAAGAATCTCCTGGAAAAAATTGAGAAGAAAATTAAAATCAGGAGGGTTAGCCTTGCCAGATATACTTATCTATTGCCATTCTTTTCACTTTAAAAACTTTAGATTATTGGCAGATAGGGCTGATACATCATCCTTAGGTCGACTGTTTCAGGCATTATTGCATGGCATACCTCAGGGGCATGAGCACTTTCTGTTTAAATTTGGTGACCCCAGGTTTTACAAGAAAGTGAGGTTAAAGATTCTGGGTAAGGCACTGAAAAACTGGATATTCCTTAGAAGAAAGTTGGGATTTCCCTACTATGCGCCCCAGGCTCCGATATGGGATTCTCAGGGGACACCCGAGTGCCACAAAGATCAGTTATCACGTCCTCTCAGATTAGCAGGTATAATATATTGGCGGGATCTACAAAACAACTCACAGCTTATGGACTGGGAATCCCTTTCTAGACTAACAGGGGGAATGCTTACTAGGTTCAAATATTATCAGCTATCAGGCTGGTGGGCCACTATACCATGGGCTTTTAATACTTCAAATCCAAAGTTCGGCCAGTAAATAGAAAGGGGGGATGGAAAACAGAGCTATCTTACTGGTACTGGGCTATGTTGGAGGCAGAGGGAGTGACAGAGTTAGAAATTCAAAGGTTATGGTGTGGTGCTGCGGGTTTCGATCATGACAACTTGAAAGACCTGTGGGTAGACTCCTTTGTGATGTTAAACTCTGTGGTTAAGTCCGCCCCCCTTAAAAGGAATCATCTTTTCACTTTGTACAGAGTGTACCTATCACCTAAAAAACTAGTAAAAATTACGAGCCTAGAATATGGTTGCCCAAGATGCAAATTTCCTGCCGCTGATGATCTTCATATGTTTGTAGAATGCCCAATGCTCATAGACTATTGGTCCAAAATAGAAGAGTTCTTGGCTGAGGTACTGGGCGTACGAATTGTGGTTACCTCGAGGACAATTCTGTTCGGGCTAGCCACAGAATACCATCCGAATGACATGGCGGCTAAATTTATTTTTTATGTGATGATCTTAGCAAGGCGGGAAATATGTAGAGCCCGGAAGGATGTAAATGCCCCAATCTTTCCAGACTGCCTGAAATATGTTATCAACATCAGCGAGTCGGATATGGCCTGCGAAAGCACCAGCTAAGATAAGATCTGGGCGGCCCTTGTGGCATGACGGAACAGATGAGGGTATTCCAATGATTTCACCTGGGTACTGTTGGGTCTTTTTCTTCAATCCAATAAAGGGCTCCCCAGTTAAAGAGGATTGGAGTGGATTAAGAAAACAGTATTGGCTAGAGGGGTTTCCCTTTCTCTCTCTCCTCAGGGCTAAACATCGGAGTCGTAACATCTTAAATGTAGGAGAGGGGGGGATTACCTACCTAGAACGCCCATTTTTGGTATATGAGGAATACAAAAAAAAAGAAGGTCTTAAAGAGCCACCAACATGTCTTTTCTTGGGCCAACCTCCTTTCATGAATTTGAAAACCGAAAGTGTTGTGGCATTCTGTTTGGAAGCTTCTAACTACTGTTTGTGTGATCACCCCTTTGTTCCTCAGTATATCCTCCACAAAAGCAATCACATTCTCTTTACCTTGAAGTGTGTTGGATTCTTCACCTTTGATGGGTAACTTTGAGAGACAGTCAACTCTTCTGTTTTTCCCACCAGGTATGTATTTATCCCTTAAATCACGAAGATGCTTTTCCTGAACCATTACCACTCAACAGGTGGAGTAATGGTTTGTGGTCTGAGAATAAATCAACATTGGAGCCTCAAATAAAAGCCTTGAACTGGAAGCCTGGAAAAATGCCCCTTGCTCAATTGTGCTCTAATTGGCTTCCGCACTACTAAGAGAGCGAGAGGCAAAGGCAATGGTGTTTTCTTTGTCCTGACATAATTGTGAAAACACAGGTCCCATTCCAACCTGACTTGCATCAACAGTTATGATACACTTTCTGCCTGCTACAAATGGAGTTAAAGCTGGTGCTGAAATAATGAGATTATTGACTTTCTGAAAAGTTTCTTGCACATCATCAGACCAGACAGATATACTTCACTCCTTTCTTGAGCAAATTCCTCAAGGGCTGCTCAACAAAAGCATACTCTTGCATAAATCTTGAATAGTATTCCCTTCGCCCAAGAAAAGAGCAAATTGTATCTTTATCACTGGGTGGATGTGCATCTTCAATAGCTTTAATCATTTAACTTTCAGAGAAATACCATTGGGAGTGATAGTATCCTAAGTAGTCAAAGTTTTCTTCTACACATTTGCATTTATCTGTATGAAGAGTGATACCAAGCTCTTAAAACTTAGTGAACACTGTTTTAAAGAGTGTGATTATGTACAGGTAATGATTTTACAATAATCAGCACATCATCTTGAAACACTCGTACCCCTCTCACACACTCCAATATGTTATCCTTGGGGCACTGAAAAACACTAGCTGCCGAAGCCAAACCAAAAGGGAGTCTGCAAATCTTCAATTCCACAAAAGAAGTTACAATGTGGTTAACTCTTGGGACCTTTCATCTAATGGAATCTAGTGGTAAGCTGATTTGAGATCCAGAAGTCTGAAAACTTTAGAGCCTCCAACGTTGGCAAGTAAGTCTTGAACCTTGGGCAGAGTATGGTACTCAACCACAATGTTCCTGTTGAGACTTTGCAGATCAGCATACAAGCAAATCTTACCATCCTTTTTGCGCACAATTACAACATAACATACCATGTTCAAACTAATTGTGCGCACATATTTCTGAATGAGCCCAATCTTACCAGAAACAATGTTTAGAAATCTTTTAACAATATTTTCAGATGGATTAAAATCCTCACTAGGAAGTAAATATTTACTGCCTTAACTGGTGGATCAGCACCACAGACAAGTATAAGATCAAGTTTTGCAAGGTTCTGTCAGACAACGTTGTTTCTACCCTTGACTACAACATAGATTTTAGTTAACCTTGACCTGCCAAGACAAAACACAGCATCTATGAAGAACCCAACCATATTGATATCAATATGTTCAGAATACCTCACAGTATCAACAATTGGAGAAGATGTATGAGTGGATTCCTGAGCCAAAATTGTGACTGGAGATTATTGAACATTCAATGTTTTTGGCCAGATCAACAACCTCTGACAATGGAGGGTCTCTGCAATACACAAACTGATCTTGAATGTATACGTCAGTGGATGCTCCAAAATTGCATGTAGCAGCTACTGCCCTTAATGCACCTATGAATTTGTCAACAGTTTCATCAGTTGTTTGTTTCTTGTTAAAAAAATTAAACCTCTGCAATAGAACGTTAGATTGTTCTGAGTATTCGACTCTAAGTCTTGTAATCCTTTCTGAGTATTCATTAGAATCTCCATATTTTCCAGATGTGGCAGCAGCTGGAGGCAAGTTATCAAAAACGTGCTACCCTTCATTTTCCAAATTATTAAACAAAATAGAAACCTTTCTTTTAGTTTCAAAGCCATCTGCTCCAGCTGTGATTTACTAGTTCACAAAAGATCTTAACCAAGCATTCCACATAACCAAAGACTTTCCAGGAAGTTGAAGAAATGGTGAGATCTGAGCTAAAATGTTAGAAAACATTTAAAACAATTGTTTAAACTGCCACAATTCAATGAAGAGTTGATACAGGTAATGACGCAGTTCTGAGAGGTCAATAAGTGTTTCCAAGTTCACTTGAGCCAATTCAAACAAAAAGCTTTCAAGTCTTATAGAAACTTTGCTGTAAACTTGAACAATCCAAAACAATCTAGCACTGGCATTGAAATATAAGCCTACTGGCACTGCGATGATAATTAAAGCAGAAACAGATCAGAAATGTAAAGTTAGTGCCAGGAGATCATATGCGCGTAGGACAGCTAATTGTTTTCTAGAAGAACAGGCATGTAAACTGCAGAAATGATATCAAACGCATACACAAGCGTGGTGGCTCACTTGTGTTTAAGAAGAAGCAGAGCACATAGAGCCAAAATGTGGAAGTGGGTGAAGCGGTGTTCGAAAAAGCCCAAAAGTAGCCTTGGGCTATGTGGGCTCTAGGAAGGACTGAAGAAGCACTCACCGGGTACCAGCTTTGACGAGTGAAATGATACCGATGATAGTGTAGGTTATCCAGAGTATGCTGTAGCTGTGGTGGCTGTTAAGTTTAACAGGAAGAGGGTTAGAGGGGGAAAACACATGCACCTCACTCACACCCATTCACAACACTCTCTAACAAATACACATACATTCATACATACATGCACTTACGCACCAAACAAAAAAAACATATAAACCTTACCTCAAGAACAACTGTCCAACAGGGAAGCCTCGGAGGTCCCAGGAGGATTGTGACTGCTGCCTTTCTTCTTTTGACAACCAATGAGGGAATGCAGGAGGGTCCAATATTGCCACAGAGTAGGATGGGGTCAGTGAGACAGCTGACCCCTCTCCACTCTGTGATGAGGTGTCGCTGATTGACTCGGCCCTGGGACTTCAGTGCTTAGTTTTAGCCTTCTATGTTGTTATGTTTTTCAGTCTCTTTTCTGGGTCTGGAGCACAAAGCGCCGGGACACTCCTTTGGAGTAGCCGTTGCGCTATACAAGACCCATAAATAACATATAACATATAACATAACTGAAGCGCTCAGGTCGAGGCTCCCCTTTACCATCAGGAGGAGAGCCTCATGGCACTTTCGCCTGAAGGAGGCGGTCACACTCACAGGGCTGTGAAGTCCTCAACCTGGCAAAGTTTAACTTAGGTAGCCAGGAGCCTGCGCATTTCGCGCATATCTAGCTCCTGGCTGCCTGACCTGAAGCAGAAGAGTGTCTGTCAGGCTGATATTTGTTCAGCCTGACAGACACTCTTCTTGCCTGGAAAAAGGTTGGGCTTGTGGCCCCTCAGCACATATGGTCAAGGTGACGGTGCACTGTAGGCTTCAAATTCTCAAATTTCTTGATAAATCGTTGTTAAATGTTACATAGAGACTTCGAGAGCCAAGTGAAGTTAAGTACAGCATTTATTTTGTGAAGTACAAGATAATAAATACAGAGCCCACACACAGCCTTTCCTTATGCAACAAGCACCCAATGAAGTCTGAGCAACCGATGCGAGACAGCAGCACGCTCCATAAAGCAGTAAATTAAAAGGAAACATAGCAACCGGAATGCATTTACTTTTGACAAGGGACCTTGCCCGGCAAAGCAGGAGCTCACTTGCTCATAACAAGTTCTTAAAGATACCACACACTCTATACATTACTTCAATGTCTTGTGGTACAACAATGTTGGGACCAATTGTATGCACAACCCACTCTATTAACCAACCATTATTAGTCTCTTATCTGAAGGTTGAAGTGCTCCATTGCACGGGCACTGGTTTGTCGATTCTTCATCAATATTCCTAGCTCAATGTGCTTTAAACCCATTTATTTTCCATTAAATTATTTGAGCAAAGAGATCTCAAAACCTCCCCTCTAATGTTGTCATTTAGCTTGCATTCACGTTTTACCTAAATTGCTGGTTAGGGGTGCTTTAAAATGCTAATTTGCCCTGCTTAAGTCCCTATGGCCCAAAACCTATATAAATATTAGTTCATTTATTTGGCACAAACCTCACCAGAGTCAACCATGTCCTTTAGATTGCAACATGAGCTAGGATAAATTAGAATGAAATAGGTGTCTGGTTTCACCACAACCTGAACTTTGAGACCCAAAATTCAAAAGGTTTGATCCTCATGCTTCCTGCTCTTATACTATCTAAAGAAACACTCAACCTTTCATTTGACAGGAACAACATGCCCTGGGAGCTTAGCATTATCCCGTCTGGGCTGTGGAAACTGTTTACGCCTTGGCATCCGTTAGGCATTCTGAGGACACCTCTGTGGCTGTAGAACATTGCTATTCTATTTATCTGTTGGTTCTGTAAATTTGACAGAGACAAGATGAACGTTGCATTAACTCATCTTCGGACTCCAAATTTAGATACTCTATCTTGTACAACGGACAGCACACCAGAATGGTCCAGGGTTTCTCGCAGACATCATCACTATGTGTTCAAATACAAACTTTTAGACCTGACTCAAAGAACCTGCTAGTGCTTCACCACTTTATGAAAGGTCAGTCTGTAACAGCTGTTTGAGTGGTAGTCCCAAACAGTGGAAAGATCTCCATGACCATCATAGGTAAATGATTGGTTTTGCCCTGTTCAACAAACACCTTAAGCCCAATATCCTACCAAGTTTCTGGTTCTGTGTCTCTCTTCTCTATTCCCAGCTGCAGGATGCCCGGGTGCCAAGATGCCTCTGGTGAATGTAATGCTGTAATATATAAATACTGCCATTCTTAAGTTCCTTCACCCATGCAGCTCATGTAGCATTCCAATGAATGCATCTAACGTACTGCAAGGGTGTCCTAAAATGCCTGAAGTTTTGAACATTCACTTTTAGTCTGTGAAGCTGTCCTTCTTGTATAATCAGGCTCGCAGGAATGATGCAATTCCAGAATCCTGGCAAGGTGCAATTGTGCATCCATTTATTAGGAAGATGATAAGTCATCTCTAGCTAAGTATCATCTAATCACTTTTAAAGACAAGGATGCCAACATGTTTGCATCACTCCTGCTGAAAGACTTGGATGATTGGGCTAAAAGGGGGAAAATCATGCCCATGAACCAAACCAGCTTCAATAAAGTTACTGGAACCACCACCAACTCATTTGTTCCGTCTTTAATTCTTGGCAATATCCAAATTCTGTACCGCAATACTTCGATCCAAGTAAAGATCTGTCACTGCCAGAGGGTTCTGTGCTGTATTCCAACTTCCTTTTGGATTGATGCCGGGGTGAGTGAACGCGCCACTGCTGTTCAATTTTCCTCTGTTCTTTCAAGTGAGCTGGAGTTTATAAGCTCACCCCCCTGCACCCCCCCTCAAGTTGGGTGTAAAACCTCTTTCCAACATGAGGTACAAGGACAAAGTTGTTCTTATTAGCATGACTCAAATTAGTCTGCAGTGGTTAATCGTCATATTGTATAAGTATTGGGTACCAAATAAACTGGAGATACATGTAAGTAAATAATAAACAATGATAATTAGCAAAAGAAAAATCAGTCACCGGGGGTCTTGTTTTTCAAATAACGTATTGAATGTACCAGAGAATATAAATACTTAGGCGTAATGATCGACTGTAAAGGATTATTTCTCGTTCAAAAGCAGTACATCCAAGCGAAGGCACAAGCATTATTATCAGCATTTGTAATGCTTTCTAAAACTTTGAACAGACCATTATTAGACCCAATAATGAATGTAGTTAAGGCAAAACTTTTACCAACAATAAGCTATGGAAGTAAAGCCCTGCGTGGTATAGATGCCCCCCATTTAAACAAGACAGTTACAAAGAGTTATACATTGCTGTTTCGTTTTTCAAGGCCAGACTCCCCTATGCGGGTTTGACTCGAGTTTGGTGTACTGAATCAAGTAACAGCAAGGTAAGGGGTTTCCTATATTTGTGTTATAAGCGCAAATCAACAAGGGTTGATACCTTAAATTCACTGCCCTGGGATAAATTGGTACACAGTAATTCTAATGTTCCAGCTTGACTATATTTGGAAAGAGTCTTGACAAGCCTGGGAGCACGAGACCTCTGGAATGCTCCAGTCACCTTACACATCTTCAAGCAATATATCAATGGAGATATGAGAACACTGTCACACCTCCAGGACCAACAAACTCGAACTAAGTGGCCTCACACATGGATGGTGATAAAAAACTAAACTGCCCTGCGAAGACAACAATATTTCCTTGCTGGATAGTTAGAGACACATAAAACATAAATGTACGCAATACCGGTTACTTGCCAATGTCCTACTCCTCAACATGGTCCAAGAAAACGGAAAATAAGTGATGTCGATTATGCAAAAAGCTGACATTTCATTAGTCCATTTAATTTGTAACTACATTGGCCTCTTGAGAGACAAACAGCGTCTTCTACAACATCTGTTCAATCAGTTGATCATGTCGAAAAGTAGTTATATGTGCATTTTATCCGAATGATCCCGAAATAGATGTGGTGAAATTTCTAATGCATTCTGAAAATAAATTAATGTTATAATTATATGCATAAACTGTTGGTGGCTCTGTAAGCCCTAGCTACTGGAAGAAAAAAACACCTGAAGAGCTATTATAATTTATGGAAACTACTGAAGAGGTGTGTTTTTATTGCATTTTTAAAAAATGTAATTAAGTACTGTCACTTTATACCTTCTTATATTGCTTGTATCTAAAATATGATGTATTTTAAGTTACTAAGGAAGAATACAAAATATTTGAAATGGAACATTAACAACAGTTTATGATTTCTTAGACTTTATAAGTGCAATAACTGTGACTGTAGAGCGGTTGTGGCTATGAACATGCACACACGTAGCTTTCTTTTTGACTCTTCATGTGTTATAAATAAAAGATAAGTACACGTCTTCTTCATTTATCACAATGTGAAATGCTCAGTTTGGTAATCTGGGTGTCAAGGCCGGAGAGCTCTGAAAAGCAGAATATAATGGCCTCCAGTTCCATCCTGGTAACACAACTCTGGTTCGTTCTAGGTAAGAGGTCAAGCCCTCCATTAGAGTTTCTGCTTTGGGAATGATATAAGAGTTATTAGGTTTGGTTTGTCCTCTGGATCTTAGTGCCATGTTCAGCTTCCTCTTGATCAGACTTTGTGAAGATGTCCTCTTTGCCTAGGTTAGCCTAGTTTAGTCAGAAATGCGACAGACGTTCTATATTATCCGCTTTTGCATTATGCAGTATGTTCCTTACTGCCTGAAGTCTCCCGTGGAGACATTCATCTTTCCTTTGCAGGTTGAACTACACACCGCTTGTCTCATTCTCCGTGACCTTCCTTCATGTTGGTACTTTCTCTTGGTTCTTTACCTTCTGGGTAGTGGATGTTTATGTTAGAGATTCAACCTCAACCCGTAGAAAGTACCTTCTCTCTGGACAGTATTCTGCCAAAATATCAAAGACAAAATATGGAGATACGAGAATAGTGTGTCAAAAATATCATCAACTCAAAAATATCGTGGGACAGAATATAAAGGGTAAGATTGTTTGTTTAGGTATATATTGTTTTTTGGAATACTGTATAAAGTATTGTTTTCTTTAATATAGTTGTATATAATATTTGTTTAATTCACTTGATACAAATTAGTATTATTATAAGTTATTAGTATTAAGTTAACATTTGCTATTTATTTTTTTAATATAGTTTGTCATTTTCAATCTGATTTCTTTTACACTAAATTAGTCATTTTTAATTTGGTGGACTGTTGGAATTAGGATGGGCAGTTATTTAAAATATAAATGATTGCTTTAACTTTTAAGTAACTGCTTTGATATTTAAAATATTCAGCGATAATTATGTAAATTATTTAATTGATTAATTGCTTTTTGAATTATTTTTTGTTTTTGATTAATTGTTAAACTGATCAACAAGTTATTTTATTATAAGAGTTTGAAAATTAGTTTTAAGTTTATCATTGGTTTTAAATGTGTTTATGTAATAATTAATTTAATATTAATAATGTTTCATTAAAAGATTATTTTATTTGATTACTGGTGTTCTATTTCGGGCTAGTAGGAAGCATGGTGCATTCATTGAAATGTATTTCATTTTTTATATTTTTTTATTTATTTTGTAATATAATGTTTTTTCTATTTTTAATTTAACTTTAAGGACGATATTATATTTGAAATATGTTTAAACATTTTTTAAAAGGTTTATAGGTTGGAATAGTAATTCTTCTAAAATCCAACACTTTCCGTACTGTTGCTAAAATTGGAGTGGGACTAATAAATCTAACCACTCCAAAGTCCACTACTTTCCCTGTTTTGCTCAGATTGGAGCAAGAATAGTATATTTAACCACTCCAAAGTCAACAATTTGCTTGCATTGGAACTTTCCTGCTTCCTGCTTGCAGTGCTGGTCGTGGAAACAATCTGCAGACTAAAGGACAAATTTATGAGGAATTGGCGTAGGACAGCACCGCAAGATTTATTTCTGTGTGGCCTACACCAATGTGAAAGGGCAGGAATGCACTGTATCTATGAAATAGGGTGCATTCCTGTCCTTTCCCCCTGCACTAGTGTGCAATTTGCTGCCTAGCCCCAACGTAGGCAATCTTGGTGCAAGGGTGCCTCCGTTGCAGGCAGGATTGTTTTTGTGCAGGAAGTGACACCTTCCTGCACAAAAACAATCCGGAGAGGCGTTTTCCTCTTTTTATGTGTGCTGCATAATGTAGCACACATGGACATAGGAAAATACGAGGAGAAATAAATATATTCCTCCTTGTTATGCCTGCTCTGGGAGGCGTAATGTTTGGGCGCTGCCCCAGGTTTGCATGATTAAGTAAATCTGGGACAGCATCAAAATCCATTGGTGCTGCATGGGAAAACCCGCTACAATGCCCATGGAACACCTCCTTGATGCAGAGTAAAGCAAGGCAGAGACTTGCGCTGCTTAGTCTTACTCCATATCTATGAGGCCATGCAAAGCCACGCAGAGTGACTTTGCGTCACCGCATAGATATGATTGCGAGCCTTATATCGCCGGAACGTCAAAAAAGTGATGCTCCGGCGGCGCACGCCTCTCATAAATAAGCCACTAAGTGCATTAATGTGCAGCATACACACCCGTCAGAAAATTGCATCTTTTAAAAAATAGACCTATTTTTAAATAAATATTGTGTACAGACTTTAACCAAGCCAGCTCATACACCCCAGAGCTGAAAAACCCCAACCGCACCTGCTACAGACTCGAGTAGAGATGACATGCCACCAAGAACCTCTCCAACACAGCAGCCCTCAAAGCAGGCCTCAGCAACTACCATCTGCACCTCAAGGAAGCCAAAAGAGCAGCCATCACTACCCACATCGATACCGCAGCCAACCACATGAAGGAGCTCTTCAAAATAGTCAAGGAATTGTCCAACCCGACAGCCACAGAGAACACCATCCACCCCTCCCAAGAACTCTGTGACATCCTCTCAGACTACTTCCACAGCAAAATTGCCACCATCTACAACCTCAACCCCTAACCCACCTCTCTCAGCCTCAACAACCTCAATCCAACAGCGAACACCAGCCGAGCGCTCACCATCTGGTCTCCACTCACCTTCAGACCACCCCAGCCATCATGTCATCCACTCTGGGGCGCACACCGACCCCTGACCCACCATCTCTTCAACCTTGGAGCCAACTAAATCAGTGCAGATCTCACTATCATCCTCAACACCTCCATCACCACAACAACCATCCTGGATAGATGGAAACACACTGAAGTCAGACCCCCTCATAAAGAAATCCTCCGCCGACCACAGCGACCTCAAAAACTATCAACTGATCGCCCTGCTCCTCTACCCAGCCAAAGTACTGGAAAAAGCCATCCACAAACAGCTCACTGAATACTTTGAACACAACCACCTCCTCGACGCATCACAATCGGGATTCTGTGCCAACCACTGGACCGTGCTGATTGCTGCTGCGTTCGACACCATCTCCCACCACACCCTCATCGACAGACTACACAACATCAGCATACAGCAAAACCCCCTCAAGTGGATCACCTCCTTCCTTACAGGACACACACATTCGCACCCAAGGTCATAATATGCGGTGTACCACAAGGATCATCACTCAGCCCCACCCTGTTCAACATCTACATGACGCCCCACACAGATGTCATCAGATCTCATGGACTAAACATAAGCTCCTACGCAGACAACACTCAACTGATCCTCTCTCTCACTGAGGACCCCACCAACACCAAAATCAAATTCCACAGTGCCATGAGTAATATAGCCAAATGCATGAGAAATAACCGCCTCAAATTCAACTCTGACAAAACAGAGGTACTAATCTTTGGGAAGAACGTCTTCGCATGGGAGAACAGCTGGTGGCCTACAGAACTCGGACCCACATCCACACTGGCCGATCAGGCTCGCAACCTCTGCAGCATCCTCGACAGCCAACTGACCATGAAACGACAAGTCCGCGAAGTTGCCTCCTCCTTATTCTACACCCTTTGCATGCTCTGTAGTTTTTTCAGATTGATCACAATCAACACCAGAAAGACCGTCTATCAGGCTCTCGTCTCCAGCCACCTTGAACACGGAAATGCTCTCTATGCCAGAATCCCAACCCAGCTCCTCAACAGACTCCAGACCATACTGAAACGCTGCGCTCAGACCTATTCTGAATCTCCCCCAGATGGACTCACATCACTCCACACCTCAGAAACCTCCACTGGCTCCCCATCCAGAACAGATGCTAGTTCAGGATCCTCAGACACACCTACAAAGCCCTTCATGACCAAGGACCATCCTCCATCAATCAATTCTAAATGCCCTCAAGACACCTGGGCTCTGCCTCACTCGCCCTTGCACACACCTCCCACATCTGATGCATCCGCAGCAGAGGCTGCTCCTTCTCCTACATCACTTCAAAGACATGGAACGACCTGCCCCTCCACCTCCGAACAGCACCCGTCTTGGCGGACTTCCGAAAGAAGCTCAAGGCCTGGCTTATTGACAGAGACATGGCACCGTCAGCGCCCAGATAGCCTTAGGGGTGACAGTGCTGCACTTTACAAATGCTGCTTGATTGATTGATACATGTAGAATAATAAAGTTGCATAAGGGACCAATGTACAAAGGGCAAGCGAATCGGTGGGAGGTATAAATGTGGGTGTCTTTCTGAGAACCAGAGTCTTTCTCCGAACCTCTCTCAGGAGTCTAAGAGTGCTGGTATCTTAGATGTCGTAAGCACTGTGTTGTATAAAACAAAGCCATCTGTTTTGCAGCCTTGCAAAATTGAAAATATTTTGTAACACAATTAGGTTTTCTAATAATGTCATTAAACCTCAGAAGCATACCTTACTACCAACAACTGTGACTATTTGACTTTGTATATATTTTTATATTACTTGCACATCACTGTTTTAATGACGATCAATAGGGACAATATCTCTAGTCATCAAAGGCATACAAGAGAGGTTTCTCGGTCCTGGCGAAACCCCTAGACCCTGATGAGATGTCCTCAAGGGGTTGAAACATGTTGCCTTGGTTCATAGACTTGATTAATGTTACGCTCTATATTGTTTTCAATCTTACCATAGGGTGGGCTTAATAACGTATATGGCCCACTTCTAAATCATTTTTAATTATTGTTTGATTTGTTTTGTTTCCTCATGGCCTCCACATTTACTGGGCACGTTTAGTGATAGTGTCTTCACATACACTACTGGAAGTACTCCCTCACTCATGAGGTTGAGCCCACCCGAAGCCACTAGCACGCGTGATGAGTCAGCCTCATGAAGCAGCATGCAGGGCTTCTTGTTTTCTACCTCTAGCTGTGTGGGACACTTAAGTAAATTCAGATACCATCCCTTCCTGTTTGTACAGCATTTCCTATGTCAGAGGAAAAGGGAATGGGGTTCCTGTGGTGCTGAGGCATATATATGATTCCTGCAGACCTCCACTGTGGAGCAGAGATAATTTACCTCTTGTTTCCTTGCTATCTACTCTGCGCAACACCACATGAATTGCAAGTGTTTTTTTTTTTTTTTTAAACCTTTATTGTGCACAAAAAGGAACAAATACGGGCCTACAACCATCAGGCCGGCCACAAAACTTTAAGCACAGGTGCGAGCAACGTTATTCCACAACGGCATCAGGTATGATAGCAACAATTAGTAGCCGTAACACAAAATGGAGTCATGTCGCCAAGGAAAAGGAGAATTGAAGGTTAAATTTTAAAATTATAAAGAAATATAACAATGAAGAATGAAATCAAGGAGAACTGAGTCCAGACAGTAAGTACACAAACATGAGCAGGCAGCATTAATTAGAACAACAATATGAAGAACACCACGTCGAGATGGCAGTAACACACCCAACAATAGGAGTTGCAGTCCACAGTTACGCACTACCCTCAGCGCCACCCACTACCTACTAACCTTCAGGGCAGACCCAGAACTGAAACCAGAACAAGAAAGCGCAGAAATTAGAAAAATAAGGCCCATAGAAACTAAAAGAGAAATTAAATCTACCCCCCCACCCTACAACAATCCGGAGGCTACGGCCTACCCCCCCCCCCGGCAAAGTGCCTGTCGCCCAGTAAAGAAACCCGAAATACAGAGGAAGAATAGAAAAGAAAGAAGAAAAGATAAGAAAAGAAAACCATCACACTTGAAGCATCGGGAGGAAGAGAAGAACAAGCCAGTCTATCACTCCCGAAAAGGAAAGGAAACGAGGGAGGAGGAGCCCTAATATTAACAAACTCCCGGTCCCCCAGCCATGTATAGCCCCCTGCCCCAATTGAAGCAATAAAATCGAAAAATACACCAGCAAATGAAATATTGAAACAGATGTGCCCCGGACCCCGAGTCAGTACTGAAATGATCACCCCGTCCATATGGGCGGTAACAGGATAAACCCAGTTCCACCCCACGTGCGAATTCACCAGGATGAACAACAGTAGCAGAACAGATATGGGGAGCTACGACCCCTACATTCACCAGAGAGGTGGCACAGTCAGAAACAGAACAGCCAGGACAACCAGAGTGAAGCCCCGAAGACCACGTTCTCTAATCCGGGCGCGAGCGACCACTATACTATGAGGCCCAGCAAACGCCCTCCCCAGTCAGGACAAAGGGACAAAATGGCCGCCGTAATGAGAGTGCAGACAGAGGAGAGCAAGATGGACGCTACCCTGTACAAATAACCCCCACGTCACCATAAGTTTCCAGGACCAGCAAACAGGAAACAAAGAAAAACGTGGCGGAGGCGATAGCGAGCAATTAATCAGGGTAGCCAGTGTATAATGCAGCTTGTGTCAATGACAAAGGTCGCAGCACCCAAAGGATGCCTTAATTGGAGAGCAAAACAACCACTAGCTATAATAGAGACAGACGGGGGGGAACAATCTACATCGTAAATACAAATCATGTAGCCAATACGTATCACAATCTAGCCCCGATCCCCACCCGGTAAGACGGTGACACAACCAGGAACCCGCCCCTCCCGCATCAAATGTACACGCTCGAACACCCCCGGCTCATTAAGCATCCCACACCCCAGCATCAATTACCAGAGAACTGCACCCGAGACATCCTCATTGGGGAGAGATAGTAAGTAATACCCCGTGTACCACACACATATCAAGTCTGTCCTGGCCTCCACCAGCCCGTACAGGAATGCAATCAGAGGATCGGCTAGCCTTGGCCCGATCTAGGAGGCACTTTGTCACCCAACCATCTCGGCAGTCCGCTGCAATCCGTCTTGACGAGGAAACATGGCCGCCTCGAGGATAAGGAAAGCGCACCATCGCCGAAAGAACTCCGGTCGTCCCCCGCAGATAGTAGTCCAACAACAAAATGTACTCCCAGAGCGCATAAATGGCAAAAGTCGCTGAACGACGAGATGGAACTAGTCAAGGAGGGAGCAGGGGCAAGGGCAGGAGAACAAGCTAGCGATGCACTGCACAGCCAGGCTGGTTCACGAGGCAGACAGCCAATCGAAGAACAAAGGGGAAACACTGTAGCAACAGCAGCGTGAATGAGCGGCAACAAGTCTGCAGAAGCTCCAGTAGCGGTTATATCGGGTGATACAGTAGCAACAGGAGGTAGCGAGGGGCTGGCAAGTTGTAACCAAGTCAGACCTGAGTCCTGTTGAGAGTGAACCCCTCGCGTTCGGCTCACAGCAGGGAGACACGCATCAAGTTTCTCAAACAGCACCGCCGAGGCACGCAGTATCTCCGACCGCACCTCATCCAGGATATTCAACACCTCCCTGTAGGTGCAGTCCGGCCGTGATACTCGAGGCTCTCCAATCTCAGTGGAGGGCTCAAACACGGTCCCCCGCACCAATGAACACATGCCACCCCAGGAAGAGGTCCCAGCGCCATTTCCACCCCGTTGGTGATCAGGCATCGCCATCTTAGCAGCAGTCCACGGAGTGCTGGGAGGGGGGGAAAACGGGGTTCACAGTCTCCGACAGGGAAGTGGATGTTTGCCCCACAACACTTTACGTCCCCTCCTGTGCGCTGCATAAGCGAGGGGCATCCGATGGTGCGGCGGGCAGTCAGGGCAGCTCGATCTTACCGGCCATCAGCGCAGCTAGGAAGAAAGCCGACCGGCATCATGGCGGCCACAAACAAAGGAACCCATGCAAGCCCTCACATATCCGTGCCGGAGCTGCTCCGTGTGAGCTCGGCAGGTCAATGAGCACAGGGCATAGGCAAGACTGTAGACGGGCGGAAGCACTCCCCCAGCACAGGCAGCCACAGCAACAGAGCCTCCCCTTGAGATTTGCGAGGTCCGGCAGGCTGCAGGGAGCGGGCGGAGGTCCGGGGCAGAAACGATCTCCCCAGAGCTCGCGACTCCGGGAGGGCTGAGAGGCCAGAGGGACACCGTCAGGATCGACTTCGTGTCCCGCGCATGTCGGGCGAAAGAAACCCCAGGATTACAGGCAGGATATGAGCGCGGGTCTTCAGGGCCGGCGGAGCCGAGCGACCACACGTCCGTTCAGGTCGCCATCTTGGCTCCTCCCCCGAATTGCAAGTGTTTGATTGGATCTACGTACGCAAAAGAAAACACAGGACTGTTCAAATCTACCTGGCTCATGTTGCAGAGAAAGGGCAGTGAGATTGGTCCAGAAGAGAGAGGTGGTGGGTAGTAGCCCAACTTCGTCCAGCACGTCACGAAGTTAAAGACAAGACCAAATCCATTGATGGATGGACCGAGAAGGGTGGGGTGGTCCCAAGACATGGTCATCAGATACCAAGACATTCTGGATAGGGGCATCGGTTCATGATCCGGGTATAGGTAGGAGAGATGGCCACAGCGAGTGCTAAGTCTAGGTGGTATGCGGGTTGGATTGCCTGCTGGCCAACATCCTGCTGCTGTGGCTGTTGGATTGCAGCTGCCCGATGCCTGGGCAGAGGGTGGCAGTAGTGGAGTGCCTCAAGGAGCCTGAGTCTCAGCTCAAAGGATTGAATGGTGTTGGGTAGTTCTTCTATTTCTCTAACAGCTTAGAGGCTTAGAGGGTTGTAGGCGTCGAAGTTGTGCTCCGCAGTGGTGATTCAGGTGCTGCCCTCCCACTGGTAACCGTATCTTGTCCTTGGCTCTGCTGGGTTGACTCGAGGAATGGCTGTTCTTCACAGAAATCCAAAAGAGCTGTGCGGAACCAGGGAGGTAGGTAGCTGACATTTTTCTGGCAGTTTCCTGTCTGTATATTATAGTTTTCTTTTTATAAAAAGAACAGTGGTTCACAAGTACCTCATTTATTAGATTTCAATCTTTTTCTATAGCAAAGATGATTGCAATCAACAAATGTACAATCAGGTAGTACAGGGTCTAACCATGTAACATGATTTGTTACAGCATAATTCAAAACATTTGTGCAAAACAGTGACAATGAAGCCAATCAATGGTAGACAATGTTTATGCTCTAAGTCCCTTATAAGCTAACAAAATGTCTTGCAACAGACAGAGCATGCGCTGACTTAGGCGAGACCAAAAAAAGACAACGGGGAATTTGAGGGGTTGAGGTGAGAGCCAGTGATGAGGAAGCAATGGGGAATGAGTGGGTGGATAGGAAAAAAACAAAGTCATTTGGGAGAGGAGGAAAACGCAGCACACGTTGGAGATAGCAACACAAGGGGTGGGGGTAAAAGCACATGAGCGGCAGCACAGCACTGAGTGTGAGCCAAATGAGCTTAACATGGGGAGAAGCACACAAGAGAGACAGAGAGTAGAACAAAAGTGAAAGAACAATACTACACAAACTGCCAAAGTATAGATAGAGTAAACCCACAGCATTTCTGCAAAAACAAAATTTACGGGCATAGGACAATAGGCCAGCTGCATCTTTAGGATTAACAATACACAGACAGAAATGGTACATAAAGAATTGGACAAATAAACATCTAAGAAAAACTAAGAAATGTAGCATATTTCCCTGGGGCCTGCCTGGACCCTGCATCCGGTTCAATATTTGCTGCCAGATCCAAGATCCGGAATCCGGCTGGATCCCCATCATTTTCCACACTTCATACAGATGTATATTTTCAATTGTGTCCTCTCTGTTTGGTAAATGAGTGCTACTTGGATGTTACTTGGATTAAGCCAGTTTTGTTGATCATCGCTGGGTTTCACCTTCACAGGTTTGCCAGTGTCTCATCAGACTGTCTTCTTTCAGTTGGCCTGTGGTTCAGTGATTTTTCCCCCCACCACTGGAATCTCTACTTGAGCTGCATTTTTAGACACTGGACTCACTGGTAGCTGTCCTTTTCCCCCAGAAACAATTGCTACTGGTCAGAGTCCCTTTTAAGTATTCTGTGCCCTTGGAGTCTGATTCATGCCTGCGCTACGCTGCAGTGGAAGGTCTCCATGGGCAGAGTATGTGCGAGGGTGCATGTGTTGTATACGTTAGTGGTGAGATTGCCTTTGGTCATGTCTGGCTTGTTGCACTGCCCCCCATTACCCTACTAAAAAAGCTGCTGGAGCTTGCATGTGCTTTCTCCACACACATACAGATTGTACTCACTCCTGTGAATTGGATGTTAAGTTCAGTCTCTCATTTCAGGAGTCCTCCCACAAACCTATGTTTCCAATGTTTGGAGACTTCTCAAACATGCCAGAGGCCTTTAAACATCTCATAATTTTAGTTGGCCCAGTGAGGAGGCTGGTGGACCCTGAGTATGGCAGGCTCTTGGCCTCTAGCTCTAGTTCTAAGTTCAGTTGCTCACAAGTGTTGTGCTTGTTGAGGATAAGACTGCTTAGGCCTGTGCTGAGGTGGGTCGGAATCTTATATGTACAGCAAAGAGGGTGGGTGGGTGTTTGGCAAGGAGAAGAAACACATGTCAGCGAGAGGTGCAAAGCATATATATATTCTCAGGGAGCGCATAACCAAAAATAAAATAGTAGCTCCCTAAAAGTGAGCAGTGCAAGGATACAAGCCAGCCAATCAAAATGATGGTAAAGAGGTTATAATGTAAGAAGCTAGCAAATGAAAGTGCAATAAAGCCAACTAACAGTAACCAATAGGCAGGCAGTAGGCCTAAGGTCCGTTTTTTATGATGGCCATAAAAGGTCTTTCGTAACCAGACATCTTCCTCTGTCTGGTAGATGAGGCCTAAAAACCAGCAGGGGCACATATAGCACCAAGGGCCTTCCCCATATTTTCATGACTCACAGCTAGGTTTGTTTCACTAATTGCAAAAGGGATGCTCACTTTCAAGCCTGTGCAACTCCTTTAAGTCATCTTTTCTCCGCTATGGTGACTTGCCCCACCAAAAGGACAGCAGGGGTAATTCGAGACTGAGCTACATTCCATTCTACCTTCACTTTGAAAGTCCCTAACATTAGTTTGATACAGCCATCATGGACGTACAAATGTTTGATTTCTTAAAGCATGGAGCTAACAGGCCTCATTAGCAGGATGGTTTTTATTATTTGCAGATGTAGCTATGAATGACCTGCTCGGATGACAAAAATCAGTCTTCAAAGTCAGAGGATCCTCAAACCTGTCACTGGTTCACTGGTTCAGTTCTGAGGAGAGCCTTAGGCAAGCGCCACCCACATATCGTACTACCCGCACCTCAAAAGAAGCCAAAACAAATCACATGAAGCCCATCTAAGCAAAACATTTAAATAGCACTGGGTTAAAACCAGCAGCATTCCGACAGTAAAATGACCAATACTTATTACCATGTCTTCCTCAAAGTGTTCAGCGAGAGCACGCTTTCAGGACAAAACATATTTCAAGAGCTTTAGCCATTTCCCCACAGTCCACAGGTAGACAGGAATGTCTGAAAAGTTTGAAAGCATTTCACTCGTCATTGTCTAGGTATGCAAAGTATTTCCTCCGGTATTGGACCGGATGCTGCAGTCTTACTGAACATATGAACATAATGCAAATATAACTGACTGCAAACTTGGCGGGAGACAACAGTAAAGTTTGAGATAACAGATGGTCTATATTACTAAGGGCCGACAGGGAAGCCAAGACACTCCACTGATCTACCATAACCTGTTACCTGTTCTCAGAACATGCAAAAAGAGCACAAACACTTCCTTTATTTACTGCAGGAAACTGCTTGAATCTACCAATCCCCTGACCTATCTCAGGGCGAGGGCAACAGACTGTAGATCCAATTAGACAAAATTACATGGCCACAGAGGGTGTACAAAATGAACATAGACAAGCATTTACAAAGCAATAGGTCTCCCAGCATTAAAGTTTGAGTTATTGGCATTGTGTATGACAATGCGTTGCATCAAATTTTTAGCACACTTTGAATTGGTGAGCAGTGTGAGTGTGTGCAAGAGTATGGTGTTCTTGAAAGCAGTGTGGTAGAGAGTGCAGGAATTTGGGTGACCTGAGCAATGTGGATGATGCACCTCACACACGGGGCTGACACAGTTATTATTCACACAGCTCTGATGCACCTCAGGTACGGGCTCACAGATGTTATTATTCACACAGCTCTGATGATGCACCTCACGCACGGGGCTGACAGTTATTATTCACACAGCTCTGATGATGCACCTCAGGCACGGGCTCACAGCTGTTATTATTCACACAGCTCTGATGATGCACCTCTGGCACGGGCTTACAGCTAATATTATGCACACAGCTCTGATGATGCACCTCACGCACGGGCTCATAGCTGTTATTATTCACACAGCTCTGATGATGCACCTCACGCACGGGGCTGACGCAGTTATTATTCACACAGCTCTGATGATGCACCTTAGGCACAGGCTCACAGCTGTTATTATTCACACAGCTCTGATGATGCACCTCTGGCACGGGCTTACAGCTATTATTCACACAGCTCTGATGATGCACCTCAGCACGGGGCTCACAGCTGTTATTATTCACACAGCTCTGATGATGCACCTCATGCACGGCCTCACAGCGGTTATTATTCACACACAGTGATGACCCCGGGGGCAGCCTGCACCTTCCTACGCTACTGTCTCTGCATATCACAATAAGTCTGGTAATGGGCAAACTGTCTTGGTTGGCATGACATGAGGAAGTCTGGTAATGGGCACAATAAGTCTGGTAATGGGCAAACTGTCTTGGTTGGCATGACATGAGGAAGTCTGGTAATGGGCAAACTGTCCTGATTGGCATGACATGAGTAGGGAAATTTGAAGGAAAAAAAGGCAAAATTCATTTTCAAAACCTCTTCTTTGAACTTTGCCAAGCAAACTATTTTAAAAAGACCCATGAAGACACCCGCCTGATTTTTCCACTCTGTGCTAGCAACATATGGGGGAAAGGCTTAAATGAAGGGCCACAGCTAAAGTGCACTCATTGGATTCAAAACAGAGTTGGTAGGATCCTGGCATCTGGAACATTTACACTTCTTAAAACGGCACCAGGGACACAAACATCCAACAATATCCAGTTTGCTGTGAGAATAAGCCATCATTTTCCCTTCAAATATTAAGCAATTTAAATGTTACTGCATGCAAAATGATGGGGGAAAATACATGTACTGTATGCAGCCTATGCAGTAAAATCAGAAACATTGACCGTAGTAATTCCCACTAATTCCCCCACAGCGAGTTATCAGATGCTTTCATTACAAATCCAGATTGCACTTTAACTTCATTTTAAAACACATCAGCACTGCAATATGGTGGCTCGTGAACAGGTAGGTGTACAGTAGGCTTCCAGGAGTTGTGCTTTAAGGGGTAACGTTGGCGCCTCCTGGATCCAGCGGTCACTGGATGGTGATGCGGGCCCTACAGTCATGTCAGAGGGACTGCAGGAGCAGGTGGTTATTACATGAGGTCCGGGTAGCTGAGGTGACGAGCATGCCGCCTCTTGCACCACCGCGGCCTGCCTCGTCCTCTAAGAGGTCACCCGGGAAGCGGCCGAGCAGTCAAGAAAGACATCAGGTAAAGCAGAAGAAAATAAAGCGGTACACAAAAATATGGCAAATGGAATCTGAACCTCGGCTACATTCAGTACCCCCTAGTATTGCAGTCATTATGATATTTTCTCTACTCGAGGTGAGCAAGTGGCAGGCACACTGCGCAGGTTTTTTAACTGACCCTACTACAATAACTGACTTTGCTGACATTTGCAGAAACGTTCTTTTGTTTGCAGTGGTGCAGTGTGGACTTTCAATGAGAGGGGTGCACATCGGAGTCCTCGTTTCTTATTAACAGTACGATCAGTTTAGGAGGGCAGTAGGGCTTCAGGTTGCAGATATGTATGACTTCCCAGACTTTATTGCTTGATTTTGCTTCCGAAAAAGTATCACTCATAACCGCTGAAATGCCACTCATAATTACACATAAATTATGAAAACGTCACACATAGCAATCTGAAACCTTGGCAGCTATGAAGGTCTACGTGCTCTTTCGAGACAGTTAACCCCTTTCAACAACACCCCATCCCTCCCAGCCTCACCCCAAGCGGGCCCCCTGTGCATGTTAAAGGTGCAGGCCTTACCTTGCTGTAGAGCTCAGAGGCGGACATCGCGGCGCCTCGTGCCCCTCCTTGCAGGGTGCACCGGATGAACGGAACTGGAAGCGTCTAGGCCGTGACTCCTCGCAGGTGGGCCTGTCCTGAACCCAAATAAGGCCTCCCCCGAGCCCGGCTCCCCGTACTTAAGCCCACCCTCCCCCGGCACCCCGCCTGGCCTCGCTTTGGCGCTGCAGGGTGTTTGAGCTGTTGCCAGGACTCGAACCCCGTAGCCCGGCTTCATAACCATCTGCTTCAACCTTGAAGGTAGTTATTACAGAACCTAGAGCCTTTACGTCAAAGTGTGTTTTGCATGCTTGTAAAATGGCCTGCCCATCCCCACTTCGCACTTATTTACACACACGCGCGTGCACTGAACCCTACGCACTGCTCCAGTCTGTACAAATTTCGGTGGAAACGTTTGGTTTGTTCCCTGTCTCAGTATCTCCATATCTCGGTGCAGGTTCGCGCGGCGTCCTCGCGCCGCCTTTAAAATGCTGTAGGGAGCCGTAGCACAGGCACCTGGGGGTCCTGTCGGCAGTGGGCCCCCTCTCGTTGCTGTACGTGGCTGCCTTGGGGTCACATGGTATTACTGACGCATGCAACCGTCAGGGAGGACACCCACGTGTGAGGAGGAGCGGCCGGGGATCGAACCGCCCACGGAGAGAAGCCGCGCCCACGGAGAGAAGCCCATGCCCTAGAGAGAGCCCCGCGGTGGCAGCTGAAGACCGGAGTAGCAGTAAGTGGCGGCGGGGGGGGGCGGGGCGGGGGCGCTTGATGCACGTGTGTGTGTGTGTGTGTGTGTGTGTGTGTGTGTATGCGTGTATGCGACAGCAGGGGTGAGTTCTCTTTATGTGGGGGTGCATGCGTGCATGGGCGCTCGTGTGTGTGTGTGTGTGTGTGTGTCTCTGCGTATGCGCATGCGCATGCATGTAGGGTGTTGGAGCTTCCCAGGAGACGGCAGCTGAGCGTGTTCGCGCGCGCGTGGCCTACGCCGATCGCCTTTGCGCGCGGCCGGTGCTGTCTCCTGGGAAGCATAGTCCGCAACAAAAGATCTCCTGGCGGACACAGCGCTGACGCGCTGTTAAACGCCAGGAGACCTAAAAAAACAAGCAGAAGGCACTTGTGTTATTTAGTGCATTGATACTGGAAACCCTATTCCTCAAGATTGTCTGTACAATAGTTCAGATAACAGTTTTAGCAAGTATCAAATTGGTTCAACTTTGAAACTGTGGCTTGGAGAGGGCTGTCCTTTAGCCCTAAAGGCTCTTGCTAAGGCTCTTCCTGAGGGGAAACTGTATATTTGTCACTCAAGCAATCTATGTATGTTCCTTGTTGAAGTGGGGCATGATTGCGGATCGAGGGTGGTGAGGGCATAACCACTGTTACAAATTATGCCTTCTTTGCTTTACACATAAGATTCTGATCCACCACGGCACAGGCCTAAGCCTCTGCAAGCACAGCAGTTGAGAGTAACTAAACTTAGAACTAGAGCTAGGGGCCCAGGGCCTGCTATAGGAAGACCTGTACTAAGAACCCACTAGCCTCTTGACTGGGCCAACCAAATGTATCAGATGTTTAAAGGTTTGTGGCATGCTTGGGACGTGGTATATTCCTCTAAATTGAAACATATAGTTCCCAATGGGGTTTCTGCAAGAATTTGTGAGATTATAACAAGTGTGCCAGGATTTCAGTGTGCTGAATCATAAGACTTTGGATTATGGATTTTCAGTTTTTTTAATTATCAAACCTGTAGGTTTGTTACCAAGGAACAGGCTTAAAAAGTAATTCACATAAGACTTGCTTCCATAAATCTAGTCCAATTTATAATGTTGATTGCCATACAATAGCCCCGAAAGCCCAGGAGTACTAGTCCCCCTTTTTCCATAAGCAAACTTGGTGCTTATTTTAGGTTGTTTTCTTCTATTAAAAAAGCGCTGGCATGCATGGCAAAGTGGAAAATATAAAATGACGTAAAGGTAGTATGTTCATTTTTAGGTTTTGCCTGGGGCACAGAGCTTTAGCTTCGCCCCCAGAGAAATCTTTAGTTTTCAGTAAGGGACACTTGAATCCGCCCTCTGTTCCATTGGCTAGCTCCATAAATGGAGGCTAGCCATTGGAACAGAGATCTGTCCGTCAAGGCCCGACCAGATTCGGGGGCGTTCCCGCGATTTTTTCCCTGGGCGTGGTTTCACTCTCCGTGGCGTGGTTTCACTCTCCGTTGAGCACTTGAGAGTGCTTTCTCCTCGCTGCTAGCGCTTGGTGTACCTTCACCCTGTGTGGTGACCAAGCGGCGCGGGTGCCACCCCGCTCATTTGCCACCTTTATTTGCCCGTGGTTGCGTGTGCCGACTCCGTTTGGATATTTTATTTAATTTAATCGAGGGAGCCCACCCCTCTTCAGTCCCGCATCACCGCCTCAGCCCCAGGTCAGAGGAGACGCCGAAGGAGCAACCGCTGACGTCACCCGGGAGCCGCGCTGCCATTGGTTTAGGCAGCGGGAGGCTCGCCGGGCGACCTGCGCGGTGATTGGCTGCTGGGAGGACCGAAGAAGCAGGAAGCAGCCTGCCATGCCCTGCCGAGGCTCCCGAGCGAAGGGAGAGCCCCGGGAGAAGGAGCAGAGCCGCCGCGAGACACCCGGTGAGTGGGGCAGAAGGAGAGGGAGGGGCGCCGGGACACATTGTCGGTGTCGCCCCCCCCCCCGTAGCGCGAGCTCGCGCTCATTGCCATTGTGAAGTCACGAGGGCTTCAAGGGGGCACTACAGGCATCTCGAGTCCCCCAGAGGGGGGGACTCCAAACAAAGGCGCCCACGTGTTCGCGGGTCCCCCGTGAGGGGCCCCACTGCCCCAGAAAGCCGCACATTTGTCGATTGAGAGCCCGAGAGGCTCTGGGGGCATTTTCTTCATTTAAGGCCCGAGAGGCTCCGCAGTGCCGGTTCCTTGTCCTTCAGAGCCCCGAGAGGCTCCAGCCCATATTCCTTTTGCGAGCCCAGAGAGGCTCGAGTGACAAATTTGAGCAAGTTCAGACTTGCTCCTACTCCTAGGACTGACGCTATTTCTCTGTGATCACTGTGACATGATAAGTCAGGTGACGCGCAATCTGCTAGCCTCATTGCGCCCCACGACTCCTCCCTCTAACTCCCACACTTTCACAATAAGCGGTCCCACTTTAAGATGACACCCTCTTTCGTAGTCTTTTCCCTCTGTCTACACAGCTACTCTTCCTGGTTATCCATTAGAAGTCCACGCCCCATTGTCTATTAACCACTCCACTCCACCACGACCCCGCCTTCCTAGGCGTCAGGTCGTGTGCTGCCCGCCGACCTGGATGTTCAACTCCTTGGGAGGAGAGGAAGTGACAGGAGGAGGTAGAGACCGGAGGAGAGAACGAGCCGCAATCATGGTGAGGGGGTGGGGGTATTAACGGAGGGGGTGACTGAATACTGCGGAGAGCCTCCTCGTCGTCATGGGAGGTGGAGGGTCCATGGTGTAAATGAATGAGGTGTAGCCAGTTACGGTGGTAGGAGAGGTATTGAGTGAATGAGGCAACAGGGACAGTCACACGTCTAGTGGGGTTATGGGTGCAACGGCTGCAGTTATGAATGACGTCTAACAGCCCACAAATAAAGTGATCGAGGGAAGCTAGACCCTTCGTGGAGTATTGTGCAGAACATTGAAGGTGGAGGCTGCCGGTGGTGTAAGGGGCAGACGGAGTATCACTGTAGTGATGACGGCAGCAAGGAGTGGAGGATACCGGATACCTCTGAGGGAGTTGAGGGAGCCCCACTGGCAATGCACTGCCATTTCTGTAACTGTTTCAGAAGGGGCGGATGGGCGTGGAAAGTGTTGTTGCTATTAGTGGCCTCTTATTTACTGCCACCGGTTGGGGTTATTTCCCATTCAATCAGAGTATCTATTGTACGTATTAACATGACGGGATGGCAGCTACCTTTTTTGTGTTTGTCAGGTACCTTATTGATATCTCGAGTTGGTCCAATTATAAGGGCATGTTATTTTACTTGAGACATGTCACTCTTTTAAAAGTGAAACAAGTCTTATAGAAGGGCAGACATTTGCTTTATTTGTGCAAAGTGTGGTTCCTGATTTTAGGGGTCGTTATAAACGCTGTAGCGGTTGACTGATTCACCAGGTACTTGTTAGCACAGATCAGGTAACGCTAGTGAAGGTATTTTTTCACGTGAGAGTGACTGTTGCTAGGTACATTCATTTTCACAAGCAAAAATATGATGCTGTGGGACCAATTCAATGCAAAAATGCCCAAACAGGTTTATAAGTTAACTATCAGACCCTATTTCTTATTCTAGAATAAATCTCTACAATTCTAATATGTCAGTTACCAGCCATTACCTCAATAAATCAATTATATTCACCGTATATGTCTTCCTTTTTTGAAATTATATTTTATTTTCAAATATTTTGTATATTCATTTTTAACTTCACAATATATATATATATATATATATATATATATATATATATATATATATATATATATATATATATATATATATATATATAATAAACATATATATATATAGATATTACACTATTTACAAACAAATACAGTCAACATGCACAAATATCTACAAAGCATTGGAAATAATAGGTTCAACATTCACTCATTATTTCTTATAGCCCCTACTGTTTAGATGGATGCCCTATCCCCTATTATCAAAAGGTACATTCATTTTCAGCAACATTGTGCCTCTTTTCAGCGACTACTCATTTTGACCAAGTGCTCGTTATGGTACTTTGTATTGTTGCATGCATTCAGTTTGAAGGCTGCTGAGATTTAAGATCAAAGTTTTGAGGTCCGTTAGGTTTTCAAAATAGTTTCAGAAGCTGTCTTTCGAGTTGATTTCTGCATGCACTACGTCATTTATCGTGCCATGTGAAAAGCAGATTTATTTGCACCAGAAGGGGTAGAATGCACCTGGAATACTAATTGCTTATCTGCTAATAGACACCACCCACAGAGACTGAACTGATTAAATGAATCAGGCGCAAATTTATGTCTGGCTGACCCACAGAAAAGCTAACGAACAACCCAACTTTTATATAAATACAATTTTTTGTTGTTGCATTACCAGAGGCATTTATGACTGCCACCGTTGTTGTTGTTAGCCCGCTTAGCTCAGAATTCATTTAACTTCCTTGTTATTCCTCTGTTTAAAAACTTTAGCTCTGGAACAGACTTCTCAGATTAATGACACACTTTCCTGCTGTTGTTCCAAAACACCATTTAAATTTTATTATTTGCCGGTCTTGCCGCCTTTCTCCTGTGCTGCGTTGCCCCAGAGATCAATAAATGAATTCGTGTTTTGTAATTGCAAAATGATTGAACCCCCCCACCACTTCCGTTATAAGGCAACACGTTTCCGACAAATGATTATTTCTCAGAATTCAAGGTAGTTGGTTTAATTGCTAATGGCCCTAGGTAGTGCTATCTTTATCCATGGCTCGAGGACTGTGAAACTTCTGACTCCTGATGAGAGAATCGTTGAGTGTAAATAGTAAAGGAAGTATGTATCCAGGGATGTAGTGCAGTATATTGGGCCTACCCAGAGTGACGTTAGTCCTCGACGTAGAGGCTAGAATATGACTGCCTTTACCAGGGATCCAGTATAGTCATATTAGTGTTAGATAGATGAACCGGTCGACAAGTCGAGCTGCATCTATCCATCCACCCATCCATGCATCTATCCATACACCCATCCATACACCCATCCATGCATGCACCCATCCATGCATCCACCAACTCATCCATGCAAGCATTACAACAGCCCACAGCTCTCCTTCGTCTCTCCTCGCCCCCCTTCCCTGAGCCCGCAGCTCTCCTTCGTCTCTCCTCGCCCCCCCTTCCCTGAGCCCGCAGCTCTCCTTAGTCTCTCCTCGCCCCCCTTCCCTGTGCCCTGCTTTTGTAAATGACAATGCCATTGCCATTTATTTATGTTAAAAAAACAAATAAAAATAATGTCAAGAGCAATGCCAATAGCTCTAACTTTAACAAAGGCAAAACCATTGCATTGTAAATGCTTGTTGTAGGTGATACTCATTCCATAAGTGTGATAGGAAGTAAATTAAATCTTTCTAATAGGGCTTTTATTTTATTTACATGAAGGGGGTATATTTCAGTTAATGAAGATCCTGGTAGTTTTTCGAGCTCCGGATACCCAAATATCTATTAGTGCTTTTTTTACAATAACTTTGTAATGGGTTAGGTAGGTCTTGCTTTCTACCATGAAACAGTGGGCTTGGAAAATCTACCCCATTTTCTCAAACTCATTAGTGGTTACCCCTTGTTATAGTCATATATCTACAAATTGGTATTTTTGGAAGTAACTACTTTCAAGTGCTGTGGCAGAACCTTTTCCGCTGCCTCACCTTTCTTCCCTCACTCATATAGCTCTTGACCCATTGTTGTTGAATTAACCATCTCTTTTAAATTAAATACTCAATAAGTTCCCTTTTGATTCTCTCCACTAAAGAAACTGCGTTCTGAAGGTGTGTAAACTCAGAGAGTATGCTATCTCTTTTAATTTGCTATGTAAGGTCAGATGTTTCTGTCTGCTCAGTTTCTGAATTGAAATGTGATGAGTTCACCTGTAATTGTAGCTTTGAAAGCTTCCCAAATGAATTCTTGAGCTTCTGTAACTTCATTTGGAATGTTGATAGAGTGAACTACATTCATTCAATTTCTCTAAAAGTGGCAATGGGGTGGAAAAAAACGAAACTGTTAGAATAATAACATGAAAATGGATCTCCTTGCAAAGTGCTAAATGACAGTACAATATGGAGTCCGTGCTTTAAAAGGACACAACTGTTTTTTGATGAATAACGACTACAAGTGGAGTCTCTGCTTTAGCATTTACTTCTTGACACCCTGTGTGTCCTGTCTTTTCAGGGGTCAGAAGCAAAGCCCACAAGAAATGATGGGCTGGGAATCAGCCCAGACCAATCATCACTGGGTATGATTAATTCAAGCATTCCTTCCAGCAGCATGTTGTTTGCAGATGTAATAATGTGGAGCAGTGTAAAGAGAGCATCTGCAAGCATTCACTGGAATCCTACATACATAGTATTCCCAAGACAGGATTTCATGTGTGATTTCATTGTGAATGGCTGCAAATGCAGATATAGAGGCCTGCAAGTGACAGCAGACCTTCATCTCTGCAATTGGAAATTATTGGTGTTCCTGCCGCTGTCCATGGATGGGACCAAAAAAGCATCAAAAACACCCCAAAAAGATGGCACAAGGTTAAACGATAAACATGGTGCGAGGGGTATTGGAGGGAAAGGGAAAGCAACAGTTCACAGGACCGCTTTTTGCTCCATCCAATGCCCATAGCTGCCACTTGTACATTGGAAGTTGTCTCTGAGCGACAGGTGCCAATGTGCAGATGATTACTGACTACTGTTGGGTAACCACTAACCTTAAAAGCCCTGTATTTTTAGGCTTATCTCTTCAGATGGTGTTCACGCCCACATAGTAAAGTTCAAGCTAGCATTAATGGATTTCAGCATCATATTCCTATTGATGTGATCCACAGGGCAGACACATGGAATTTTCAAATCGCTGAGCGCACGTTTGACCATTTTTTCCCTTAAAGTAGAACTCTGGAACTTAATTTTGATGCACCTCTATTAGAGTCAGTGGCTAAGTCTGTGGAAGGTGGGGCTGGGCATGAGTAGTGATTTTTGTAACATTAGTTCTATGGCCTCCTGCGTTCAAACTCCTCACCTGCCATCCCTCCTCTCTTTATGGCATAGATGGGGTGAAAAGGAAGTTAACTAGAGGTAGCCACTGGGTGCTGGGACCGGTGCTCCTGCACTGTTGAACCATGGGTGCCGGGATCGGTGCTCCAGCACTGTTGAACCACGGGTGCCAGGATCGGTGCTCCTGCACTGTTGAACCATGGGTGCCGGGATCGGTGCTCCAGCACTGTTGAACCATGGGTGCCGGGATCGATGCTCCAGCACTGGTGAACCATGGGTGCTGGGATCGGTGTTCCAGCACTGGAGAACGATGGGTGCTGGGATCGGTGCTCCAGCACTGTTGAACCATGGGTGCCAGGATCGGTGCTCCAGCGCTGGAGAACCATGGGTGCCGGGATCGGTGCTCCAGCATTGTTGAACCATGGGTCCCGGGATAGGTGCTCCAGCACTGTTGAACCATGGGTGCTGGGATCGCTGCTCCAGCCCAGGATGAGCCATGGGTGCCGGGATCGGTGCTCCAGCACTGTTGAACCATTGTTGCTGGGATCGGTGCTCCAGCACTTGAGAACCATGGGTGCCGGGATTGGTGCTCTAGCACTGTTGAACCATAGGTGCCGGGATCGGTGCTCCAGCACTGGAGAACCATTGCTGCTGGGATCTGTGCTCCAGCCCTGAAGAACCATGGGTGCCGGGATCGGTGCTCCAGCACTGCTGAACCTTGGGTGCTGGGATCGGTGCTCCAGCACTGGAGAACCATTGCTGCCGGGATTGGTGCTCCAGCACTGGAGAACCATGGGTGCTGGGATCGGTGCTCCAGCACGGTTGAACCATGGGTGCCGGGATCAGTGCTCCAGCACTGGAGAACCATGGTTGCTGGGATCGGTGCTCCAGCCCTGTTGAACCATGGGTGCTGGGATCGGTGCTCCAGCACTGGAGAACCATGGGTGCCGGGTTTGCTGCTCCAGCCCTGTTGAACCATGGGTGCCGGGATTGGTGCTCCAGCACTGTTGAACCATGGGTGCTGGGATCGGTGCTCCAGCACTGGAGAACCATGGGTGCCGGGATCAGTGCTTCAGCACTGTTGAACCATGGGTGCTGGGATCGGTGCTCCAGCACTGGAGAACCGTAGGTGCTGGGATCGGTGCTCCAGCTCTGTTGAACAATGTGTGCCGGGATTGGTGCTCCAGCAGTGGAGAATCATGGGTGCCGGTATTGGTGCTCCAGCCCTGTTGAACTATGGGTGCTGGGATTGGTGCTCCAGCACTGGAGAACCATGGGTGCTGGGATCGCTGCTCCAGCACTGGAGAACCATTGCTGCCGGTATCGCTGCTCCAGCACTGGAGAACCATGGGTGCTAGGATCGGTGCTGCAGCACAGTTGAACCATTGGTGCCGGGATCCGTACTCCAGCACTGTTGAACCATGGCTGTTGGGATCGGTGCTCCAACACTAGAGAACCATGTGTTCCGGTATCGGTGCTCCAGCAGTGGAGAACCATGGGTGCCGGGATTGGTGCTCCAGCACTGGAGAACCATGGGTGCTGGGATCGGTGCTCCAGCACGGTTGAACCATGGGTGCCGGGATCAGTGCTCCAGCACTGGAGAACCATGGTTGCTGGGATCGGTGCTCCAGCCCTGTTGAACCATGGGTGCTGGGATCGGTGCTCCAGCACTGGAGAACCATGGGTGCCGGGTTTGCTGCTCCAGCCCTGTTGAACCATGGGTGCCGGGATTGGTGCTCCAGCACTGTTGAACCATGGGTGCCGGGATCAGTGCTCCAGCACTGTTGAACCATGGGTGCTGGGATCGGTGCTCCAGCACTGGAGAACCATGGCTGCTGGGATCGGTGCTCCAGCACTGGAGAATCATGGGTGCCGGGATCGGTGCTCCAGCACTGGAGAACCATGGGTGTTGGGATCGGTGCTCCAGCACTGGAGAACCATGGGTGGCGGGATCGGTGCTCCAGCACTGGAGAACCATGGGTGCCGGGATCCGTATTCCAGCACTGGAGAACCATGGGTGCCGGGATCCGTATTCCAGCACTGGAGAACCATGGGTGCCGGGATCCGTATTCCAGCACTGTACCATGGGTGCCGGGATGGGTGCTCCAGCCCTGGAGAACCACTGAGCACCCACACTCCCAAACCCATAACGACGTGAAGGGCAAAAAATGTCTCCGCTTCCTCTCTATACTGGCAGGGACATCCCATGGACATGAACTACAACGTCAATACATGGTCTCTGGTACTCAGCCGTATGAGACATTCATGGCATATGAATGATAACCACAAGAACATACAAGGAACTCAAGCAGCTGAGGCGAGACTTAGCTTGAAGTCGCTGAAATTAAGTATTTTTGGGGCTATCAGACAGGAAGCCCATGAAGAAAACCTTTGCACTACAAATCTGCTGCAAGAATGAGTTACGGTTCCCTGCAGCCTTTGATGCCGCTACAGTTGTATCCATGGCATATAAAGACAGACAATGGCGTCGGACTGGAAACAGCGAGTGATGTGGTGAAAGACAATCAATCACCAGAGAAACATAGTCCTGAGCCCAACAACTGTCTGGATTCCTGCATTTGGGCACCAGATGTTAAAACCATAACTAAACAAGAGCTGCATAAAACTAACAATGACTCATGTTAAGTCCATTCATCAGGCTCAGTGACATCACTGCTCACCACCACCATAACACGCCACTTTCCTCTTGAGCTAAGGCAGGACAGCCCCTGCTGGGCTGACATTTCTGGGGAAGCCAACTCAAACATCCCTCCTCCACCTCCCACAAATGATGCAGGCATTAATCTCTGGCCTTCTTTCCTTGGCATAGGGCGCTAAATTAAATAAGATGTATTTAGAAGCCTGGCATTGGGTGGCGGTGCAGCTGCCCCTGTTCTGCACTGCAGCCTGGTCCTTACAGAAGGGCATCTGCACGTGGACATTTTGATAGAGAGTGCCACTGGGGGATTTCCCATTGGGCCTCATGCCTCAAAGAGCAAAGATGACAAGTCGCTAAGCAGTTTGTAAGCATACACGAGAGTTTTTATTTACCATGCAAAATGACCTGCAAACTGGGCGACAAGCAACCTAGCCACAAACAGCCTGTTAATACTGTAACCTGTTGCAGATGCTCAGAATATGCAACAAATGCTTTTAGCAACAATGTTATGTTCAATGTTGCAACATCGAACAACTGTTTTCCTGTTATAAATAGGAGGACACTGTTCTTACGATGCTAAAACCTGAAACCTGACAACAGTTCTGCCCACACAGCCATCTTGATTCACTTTGGCTGATCAGACCCTCTTGAGTGCTGCCACCCCTAGTGGGGTAAGTTAGCTGCATCAGAGAGCTCGATGAATGAAAATCCCAATTGTTATCTCACAACGAAAAAATGTAAGGGCGCGGGGAGGCCCCTTTATCTCTACGAGCTCAGTAGTGCCAAATAATCATCTTATTGCTCTATGGATTAGGTTAATTGGTAATGTTTTTCAACATATTTACATAGAAATGTTCATTTCTGGAAGGATTATATAATGTAAACACCCAATCGTGCAATACAATAAATTACACGTGGAAAGATGCTACAAGGCAAAAGATTCGACTTTAGATGAAATTGCCATGCGGTGTTTCTTTTGGGCCTCTCACCAACAGTTGCATTCTTTTGCATCCTATTGGGAGTGGAGATTCAAGGGCATGGGGCACCTATCTCGCAGACATCGCTCCCCATGTGTCGTCAGTGTTGGCCTTGGGGTCGGCAAGTCTTTACCACACATGGCAGTGATTGTTGCCTTTTCCCGGTTGCCGCTTGTTGATTTGGCATGTAGTTGTGTTATTTGGCTCTGACACACATTGATACAAAATACACATCTCTCTCATGCTTTGAATAGGACAGGGTGCATCAGGTGACAGATCACACAGGTTCAGCCTTCATGGAACAATACCGCCCTTTAGGGTGCACATATTTCACAGGCTCAAGCAGCTATGCTTCACATTACAGAGTTCTTATAGATCTAACCACCAGAGCTGTCCTCAGATACAGAAATTGTACAGGCTCAGACTTCAAACAGCAGAGCTATATTGTGTCACAAACAAGCACACACACACACATACGCACAAGCAAACACACACACATCTCAAACTTCAAGCAGCAAACGCATCCTCTAGGTTACACAAATTAGACAGATTAATAACTATCTATCAGATTACATGTATAGCAGCCCCAGATTTCATGAATAAAAGCTATTCTTTAAAATACACTCATCTTGCAGACCATGGTAACAGTCCCTAATGTTAGATGTATGCATTAGACTCAGAACCGGTCCTCAGGTCACATAGTTTATATAAACCAATAAGATTTTGGCAGCAAACGGTTCCTCTTATTAGAGATCTTCAGACTAGGGCCCAATGCATAAAAAACATTAATTAAGTTGTAAGGTGTCACCTGGTCAAGCTCCCAGTAGTTTAGCTGCCCCTTAGTTTACTCACACTTTTTACCCAGCTCAGGCGCCTGAAAGCAGATCTACGTCTCAGGGCCAAAAGCTCCTATAGGTACAAGCATGTAACAGCAATGCTACCCATAAGTGCCATAGGAAGTGAAGGTCAGGCATGTGAACAGGAGAGGTACCCTTCGGGTCACAGAACTTGCATGGGTTCAGGCATCTGAGAGAAAAGCTATTGTGCGGGTTATACAGACCTCACAGGTTCAGACCTCTACATCAGAGCTGACCTCAGATTACAGAATCATCTTATATGTGCAGAGTGGAAAGCTCATTCTCAGGTCACAGACATCTTCCAGAGTCAAGCCTTTGTCATCAAGCTGCCCCTCAGGTTAGATAGATCTTACAGGCTCGAACTTTAGGCAGCAAAACAAATCCCTCAGTGCTCACAGATTTTACATGCTAGAGTCACGGAGAGAATAACTATCCGCCATGTTACAAACACCTTCAGGTTGCAAAACTATCCCTTACATGTCAATGCTCCGGAGAGCAAACATACCCTTTGGGCTACACATAATTTGCAGGCTAACGGTCGCAGAGCTATCCTTCTATTCACTAATCTGAGAAAATACACACCCTCCTGAGAGAGAAGACCAGTTTGTGGAGCAGCAGCATTCTGAGTGGAAAACCTTTAAAACAGCAAAATGTCTTACAGTGCAAAAAAATTTATTTACTCATGCTCAATAGACATCAAGTTGCTTATGTGAGAAATATATGCATCCGGTTTTGAGAATGTTCTGCATGATGGGCACATTCTGAGGAAAGGCCGCTTAATTTAGTGCAGAGTTATACCATAACTTGACACAAAGGTTATGGCACTGCAGTGCAAGCTTCCTTCATGCACACAGCTCAAGTGCTCTCTAAGCTGTCATACACAGAGCTCTATACTGAACAGGCAGGGTACAGGCACACAAGGGTCCATGAAAGGCTAGGGCCCTGAGCTAGAGACCTTTGCATGTTCGACTTAAGATGCACCTGCAGGCCATCACATCATTGGATTCGTGGATGGAGTAGTGTACACACACACGTATGTATATCCATCATGGCAATCATGACCATGCCTCAGAGCATATTAAAGATTGCTATTAATCTCTTACACTAAATATGTGCCGAATAACAAGAATGCAAGTTTACGCCCTATTGCACATCTCACTTTGACTTGGTGTTATGGCGGGTCTCTGACTTTAGGTCACTCAGGTTGCAAGTGGCTTCAGACAGCAATCGAGACTGATGTGGATGAAGGAAACGTTGACCAGGCGGAGTACACAAAGAGGAAGCTGGTTGTCAGACCTAGACTAATGGTGGAACTACAATAATGTGTCAGGTGTAAAGACTGAATTGTGGGTCAAATTAATAGGATAGGACAGAGGTGGATAGTAACTCATTGAGTAATTGTAAGATGCTGGTCATCCAAATGGACAATCATGTTGTGCTGGATCAGGTGAGGTCTTTAAATCATCGCCGGCATGTAAATATGCCAAAGGATAGTACACTTGAATGAATGAATTCCAGTAATGCATCAATCACTCAGTAACCTTGGCGGCCATCCCAGTGCTGAAGGTGTTTCTGCTAGTGGTAGTACTGAAGGATCTTCTAGCCTCAAGCAGGTAAGAGCAAAGTCTTAAGACCTTTGTGAAAAGATGGACGATTAATGCTGCTGCGCAAAGAGGGAGGGAGAGAATTCCACATCTTTGCTGTAACATAATAGAAAGATCTGCCACCCATCCATACCCTCCTGATCCGTGGTACAGTTGAAATGGAGGAAGTTCTTGGTGAGCGAACAGGAACACGAGCAGAAGAGAGCGAAAACAAGGCCCAGACCATGGACTGCTCAGTGGCAGATAGATGAACACTTAAAAATAATTCTCTGGGACACAGGCAGCCACTGATGCTTGAGAAAGTGATGAAATGCAGGTTCCTTCCAAGGTAGCCCAAAAACCAGTGCATGTCCTGAATAAGGTGCCGCGTATGCAGGAGGTATATGATAGGCACAAATAAAAGGTAATGCCATAATAAATGCGGGCAGACATGATTGCCTGAGTAACCGGTATGCGAGTCCCACTGAGCCAAGCTCTAATCAACAGAAAGCAGGAAGAGGTCACCTCAACTAGTTGAGATAGTTATAAATCAAAAATCATCCCTACGCTTCTGGCATTTTCAATATGTGCAGAGGGATTGCCAATGGACTGGGGCCTCCAGTCAGACAAAAGAGATGGAAAGCCACAAAAAGCAGTAAGAGGCGTGTTATATATAGGTTCCTACTGGGAGGGTAGGTCGTGCTCTTTGAAGATATAGGTCTTCAATGTCTTTCTTTCTTCTGCTCTATTGATTAGAGGGCCCAGGTTAGTCTGTTTTGCCACTCATCATCACCTTCTGACATCTTGGATCTTGGCAGTTATATTGACTAGTGGTCCAAAATCTCCGGCATTGTATCTGCACTTGTTTTGATACGCATGCTCTTTGCCTTTCTATAGGCAGTGTTGTAGGCCTCAAGGGTGACATCACTTCCTGCCACTCAAACAATTCCGAGCTCGTGAGGCACTGTTGTGTGTACTTCACTTTTAAACCCAGCAACGAGATGCTCACTATGCAAACAACACGTGTTGGCCATGACTTTACTTTAGTGGTATTAACCCCGTGATAATGAAATGCACATTGTGTGTAGGCGTCTTCTAGTACTTTGAAGCAATTTTACACTTGGCCTGGCCTGCAGTTCACAAAACAAAACATCTGTCTGCAGTGATAATGTAAAATGGCACGTGCCACAAATGTTTGACAAGCTGTCTGATCTGTCAAGCTCAGCTGCTACCCAGGGACATCACAGCGGGGAGCTCCAGGGCTGGTTGTCTGTTTTCAGCACTCAGCGATGCCACTGCTAAATGTATTAATAGATTTTAGAATAGAAGCAGGCATCCCATGTTTTTTGGGATCTATTGGTGATAAAGCGGGTAAATTCAGCGCCACTAAGTGCAGAAGTTGCTTTCAAATGTGTGCCGGGACATTGACTTAGTATTGGACGGTATGCCCCTGGAACCAGGAATCCGGAGAGGGGCCTGGCATGATGTTTGCTCTCAAAGGCGTCTAAGATGCTCGCTGCCACCCTTTCCCACAGATGAGGGTAGGACAAGGTACCCTGGTAAAGAGGTGTCTGCCGTTCCACCGCTCGGAAACATAATCCCAAGAGTCACCGAGGAACGCTTGGGTGCAGAGCTCGTCCTCACCCGACACTCTCTGAAAACAGGGACGTTTATTTCATGATGGGAAGACTGCCGAGACAGACGTCCACAAGCCGGGAGAGTCTCGGCGAATCTGGGACATCCCGCCCATTCTTGGCATACCAGACCCAGGTGAACGGAGTGTACTGTACAGCAAAGCTGGCTTCCGCAGATTCACAGACAGCAGAGCTCAGGGCCTGAAGTAAACAGGATGTTTAGTGTCTCAATATTAGAAAAAAGATCTATTAAGAGGTCTTGTGATTGAAGCAGAATGATGTGTAACCAGTTTGCAGAGTTACATAGCACAGTAGATCACTGGTCAAGCAGGCAGCGCGCACAATAAAAGAATACATCGGTTTATGATTTTTGTGAAAATGGTTACATGACTGTGTACAGAAGCCGTAAAAACACACTCCCTGGTAATAGTTTTGGGTAAGGTGTTTCACACCTCCGGTCAGTGTTTAATTTGTGGGGGACCAATCTTTTTCGGAGCCTGCAGCCTCACTGCAAAAGGGCACGTTTGCCAAATATCGATGCAGCCTAATCTTTCTTCCATCTGAAGCCTCTTTATTCCACCCCTACATTTTCCTGCCTCTTTATCTCAATCTTGATGACTCTTTTTCCTCTCTTTGCCACTGTTATACCATCTTTTTCTTTCTCATTTCCCCCCCTTCACTGCCTATCATGGCTTGCTCTGGGTCAGAGTCTAATGTTGAAACAAGTAAGATCTGGTCCTCAAAAGTGAGTGTCAGTGCCCACTATCTACAGCCACTGGCACAAACGTGTATGTATTCTTGAACTTCCTAATTTTTTTTATTTATTTTTTTGCAGATATGTGTCAATGCCCTGGTAGTGAAAGAAGCAGAGCTGCTTGCTCGTGTGAAGCATTAAAAAATATATATTCTTGTGACTCTCGCGAATGAGCTTCGGGTAGGCTAGTGGCTCACTTTAGGGGGGCGGAGCAGGACCGTCTCCCCTCATTTATACCTGGGCATGATACATTATTTAATCAGTGAGCCCTGTCAGCCCCGAGATGAGCTGCAAGGGCAACATGATGCTCTGTTGATAGATACACTGTTCGAAAAAAATAATAAATAAAAAAAATGTGCAAGTTCGTACTAATGCAAGTGCTTTGCTTCTATTTTTAGCTGCGGTGCTAACTGAAAACCCACAACGTGCCACAAAGTGACACTAGTGCGGGTGTCGGGCCCTCCACCTCTCTGCATCTATCTTCGGACTGCAGAAATCACTTCACTGCTCCCCCTTTTACATCCAGTCGTTTTAGCAGAATTGCAAACTAGAACTTCTCTTTCCTCTTCATACGTGTATTGTTGTGTCCGGCAGAACTCTACAATACGTTCGTCGGCAACGTAACAAAATGCTAGGCGTTGTTTGGGCCCGACAGATATTTACACTCAAGTGTAAGTCACTGCAGTATGTCAAAGATCGGTAGGCTTTATTTTCAACACAAGTTCTTTTCTGAAGATTCGCTTCTAGCTGTGTTGGTGTTTGCTGCCATCATGTGGCAACTACTCGAACGGCAAGCTTTCTGTAAAAGTTTAGTTTAACTAGGACTGCGGAATCATCTTTGGACCTAGAGTATTTGGAATGTATCCAGTGGGAGAAGTGAGGGGAAAATGTAGAGGAACTGTTGGGCATATTAGCAAGAACCTCGTTAAAATTATCGCCACTAAAACGGCGATAATGGGATTGCTAATATGCGTTATAGAATTCCAATAGAAGCCCAGGTTAGATGTGCAGGACATCTAACCTGGGCTTCTATTGGAATTCTATAATGCATATTAGCAAGCCCATTATTGCCGTTTTAGCTGCAGTTTCCTGTCGCTAAAACAGCAATACTTTTAACGAGGTTCTTGCTAATATGCCCCTGTTTGCGGAGAATCAGAGGGTGGGAATAGCCCGTGGATTGGGTCAGTGGGCGGAGTCAGAGGTGTGGAAGAAAGAGCAAAATATCCCAATTTGTAGTATTTGTTTCCCATTCACTAACTGGTTACAGCTTATTACGTTATTTAATTTAACCAATGGATAACCATATTTATTTAAGGTTTAATATGAGTTATTGACATTAAAATACATTCACAAAGTGGGATATGTTTCCAATCACAGAATGTCCCAAATATCCTTAAAAGTGGAATCTCAAGCCATTTGTCTCCCAGCCATGGAGTTTCTGACATCAGCACTACTCCTCCCTTTTTTCACAACAGCAGTTCAAACATGAATGGCAAAATATTCTACTTTGCAAACGTTTTCCACATAATTATGGCTCTTCCATATTTGCCACATAATATATCATCTGCTGCATAATCTGATGATTTTAGCAAGTAAATTGTTTATAGCTCAAATGGATTAAAAGTTCTTGAAGTGCCCTTTGCAAAGGTTGACCGGTCACCTTTCTCACTGCTGCAGTTGTATGTTCCACTGGTACTAATAAGGGAAACATCTTGGCAGAGACTGTTATCATGTGTAAAAATAATAAAGTAGCAGAAAATTTACAGCATCACTAATACCAGTGTACGATATCAGAGCACTTTACGTCACACATATTACACAGAGACAATCAATCATACGTGTGTAAATCACTGTATATAAAATGCTACATAAGACAAAGGACCACAAGGTGTAGGAGTCATATGACAACCATACTAGTAGGCAGCATAGTTTAATAGTGATTGGTCTGGAGAAACACAAACTCAGAATTTAAAACTTAATACCATGGTTGGTGGTTCTTATCATTAATCAGAATTGATTTCTACCCAAATGAACCTTTTTTCTGCAACATTAGTATAATCAAAGACTGGAGAAAAAACATAACACTCTAATGTATACCTTGTATGCAGCTCTTACATGACAGTTAAGAGCTCACTGTTCTATGTTAGGATTTTCCCCAGAAGGGACCCGCTTCAATGCCCATTGCTTATATCCTTACAAAATGTAAGCAGGATGGTTTAAAAAGACCACATTTGTGAATACAGAGCAGCAGTATGCATTTTGTTTTCTAATTCACCCATCAAGCAGGTATTTCAGTACCTCCAGGAATCATGCACGTTCCCACCCAGGGAAAACAATGTTGTTCAAAAAGCGATGAGAAAACAAAAGTAGCACTTCACTGGCAAACACTGTAAAGTCGCACTAATGTGTTTAGGTGTGAATACATCAATCTAGCTACCTTGCAACCACTCTGTTTTGCTTTAGTTAGTTAGTTATTTTTCATATTTTTAATGTTTTATTTCTCTCCACCCAAGGCTGCACTTAGAAATTGAAAAATATCAGAAAAAGATGATGTTTCCAGCACAAGTGTTTTTCTTTTTTGGATCCATTTCACAGGGGAGCAATTAAACGAAAGGAAGAAAGAGAAGGTAATACCTGTTTCTTGAAGTCTCGGTTTTCACTAAATGAGGAGGAGCAAGACAGAAAGAACGGGAAGAGGGGGAACAAAGAGGGAGGCACACGCCAGTGGCAGGAGAACTGGACACTGTCCTTGTCTTCTCTGGGCATGAAGGAAAAGACAGAGTCATTTTCCTTCTCTGCCTGTTCTGCCTATACCCAAAAGCCTAGCCTTAACTATCGACTTTGCTGATTTCTGCCATCCGGGAGGGATGTTTAAAATAAGAAAGTAGGGAACAGACTCTATGAAATGCCATGCCCTGCTGATCCCGCCCATTTCGACTACTGAATCTATTCAGTCATAACAGGCCATTATTATCAGTGGCACTTCTGGGGCCACTAGGCCACTAAGGCAACTGATGGGTCCACGTACATAGGGCAAACGTAAACACTGTGTGTCTGGCAGTTGTCACTGGGTCGTTCTAGTTAGGTCTGCATTTCCATTGGAAATGCTTTTTTGGTTTGCAAATAACTTTGGCATGGTTTGACAAATCTTCCAACAAGTGTTATTTTTTTCCAAATTCCTTCATGGGAAGTTTTAAGGTGATCAGTCAAGCGGAGACGAAGAAACAGGGGATTGGGAGGGGGGCAAAATGCAATATCCCAATGAATTTTCGATTGACTTTTTTTACCACAAAAATTGCCCAATGGAATTACAGCAAATTTGACCAGAAGCTGGACCAGGGTCCAGAAAGTCTGTTTTTTGTGACTTGATGTAAATCTGTTTAGTAGTTTTTGGAGACATTTAGGATCAGAAATATTTGCATATCTGCATGGCTGGGTTCGAGAGAATCGCGCAATAGTGAGTCCCTTGAACCCAACAACAAAAAAATGTTTTTTTTATGATGGCATCCTGCAGCAATTCAGCAGGATTGCAGCATAGAAAACAAGCATTTGCAATGCAATTTGTCTTGCATTTGTGAAAGTTAGAGCTCTAGGTGTTGAAAATGAAATGTTTTTTACTTTCGTTTATTTATTTGCACTGGAGTGATCACATTTGCATACAGCTTTTGTCATTCATTTGACCTCCCAGTGCTGGTGAACCCGAAAATGGGAAATAGGTTATGAGGGCGGGGAGACCAGAGTGAGATGCTGCCTTAAAAAAAGAAAGTAACAATATCCTGGAAAAAGCAAACAGTCATAGGCATGCATGAAAAATGTAAGCAGAAACAACAAGGCTACCTTAACGCTTTTACACATATTATTCAGAAATCAATGAGTGTTTTTTTCTGAAAAGTTAAGGGCATGACTACAAGGCCCAAGAGGGGACATTTGCAATATCCACTGCTTATATTATTACCAGGGGTCGCTTTTCCGTTATGGAGCGCCGTCCCCTCCCCGCTGAAAGCTAGCAGAGGCAAAGGACAAAAATAAAAAGGAGAAAGGCGGCGGCTTTCAGAGCATGTAAGTGCATTTTTCTTTCTTTCTTTATAATTCTTTTTTTTTGGTTTGTGTTTCCCTATCCCAGCCCTACCACTTCACAATACGAGTGGCCGCTCCTGATCCTTTCAAAATTTAAGCAGTATGGTTTAAAAAGACCACATCCCTGAACACAGAGGCATGGTACATATTTTGTATACTAACATAAGGAAAACAGCGGGTAAGGTTTACATTAAACAGTTTCCATTCTACACATCAACCAGGTATTGCAGTTCCTCCTGGGGAAAACAATGGTGTTCAAAGAAAGAGGAGAAAACAAAAGTAGCGCTTCACTGGCAAACTCTGTAAAGTGGTGCTAATGTGTGTGGGTGTGAATAAAACCAATCTGGCAACTTTGCGACCACTCTGTCTTGCTTTAGTTTTTCATGTATTTTCGTATTTTGAACCTTTGTTTCACTCCGTCTGGAGGCTGCACTTGCAATAGAAAAATGTCAGAAAAAGAAGCCATTTGCAGAAAATGTGTTTCTTTGTTTTCTGGGTCCGTTTCAGAAGGGAGCAAATAAAGTAAAGGAGAGGAAAGAGTGGCTAAGAGCCGTTTAATGAAGTCACGGTTTTCAGCAAGTGAGGAGCAGCGAGACAGAGAGAAAGAGAGGGAATAAGGGGAAGAGGAAGGAGGGGGGCAGCTGCCAGTGGCAGAGAAGAAGTAGTGAACACTGTAGGAAGGTGGGTGGTGTGAGATGAGTATGGTGAGGGGAAGGGAGGTGTGGTGCATCATAATCAACAGGAGACCTCTGCACCGTGGTGAGGCAGATAAATCCATGCAATCAATTTGATTTATTATGAGTGGACCAAAGTAGTGCATGTACAAATAAATAAAACATTATTGTTTGTGGATTCAAGAGTTTCTGTGATTTTTTTTCTGTTAACAAGTCACATGTACATTTTGAGGGGAAAAACTGCAGTTATAGCACCTATTTAATTTGTTACCACAATACTGCCTTAAAAAAAATCAAACGATATAGGTGAGGCGAGGTTGAGGAGGCAGAGGACATGTCCCTATTTCTGCAGTGCTTTTGAAGCAGTGCCTTAAACTCATCTTTGTATTTCAAAGAGAGGGAGTTACTGTCTGTATGCAGCATGAGGGTGTTCAGGGCTTCACGCATGTGCAGAACAGAAGGGAACATTAAGCAAGTAGGATGTTGTAAAATGTTTAAACTCACGGCAAAGGAAAACAGCTGATAAGAATCACTTTCAACTTTTTCCACTCTATGCATCAACCAGGTGTTGTAGTTCCTCCAGGAATGGTGCACTTTCCCACTCAGGGAAAACAATGTTGTTCAAAGAAAGACGAGAAAACAAAAGCAGCACTACACTGGCAAATTCCGTGAAGTGTGAGTCAAATAAAAGTGAGGCAGATAAATACATGCAATCATTGAATTTATTGCAAGTGGGCCAAAGATGTGCATTGTGACCAACCATATACAAATAAATAAAACATTTGCACTTGTCCAAAACATGAAGTGTGGCATCCCTGATGTAGGAGAGTAGGATCTGCTTACAATGGTTACCCCCACTTTTGGGTGTCGTTTCACAGTTTTTTTTACTTTAGTCTTGCTGGGGCCCTGCTATCCAGGACCCCAGCCTAACTGCTTCCTCTCTAAATTGATTGCATGTACTTTAGGTATACTCCAGTTTGGTTACTGGGGTACCCTTGTGAGTCCCTAGTATATGGTACACTAGGTACTAAGGGCATACGTACCCCAGAGGCCTACCGGGGGCTGAAGCATGTATTATGCCACCCCTGGGAAGCCTTCTAAAATGCCACCACAGGACTGCTACTGCAGCCTAGGTAAGGTGGTGCATGTACCCCTTACCAAGATATAGATTACCTATATCTACCTTTAATCACTGACACATATAAGCCTATCAGTCACTCCTATGGCAGGCGTTATCAATCCTGAAGGCAGAGTGCTTGGTTTTGCATGAGAGGGTGCCCATGCATGAACTGGGCTCCTCTGCAGCTTTCGGGGCCTATTTTCTGAGGCTGTTCTGTGATGCAGCCAGACCATATACTCTTAAGTGCATTATGACCTTGCAGTAAATGCTAACTAGGGACTGGCTGCATGGAAACAAGTCATGTGTGTTGTCAAACACTTTGGAATCCTACCCCCCCCACCAATCCTGGCGGCGGGGTTAGAATTCCACCCTTCTAGAGGGAGAGGCATGTACAAACTGGTCTAAGCGGTAATAGTTTAAAAGAGCCCTGGCATCACAAAATGGATGCTGCAGCCACAGACACGAGTCTGGCCTCCTGCTGCTGACCGAAACTCTGGCAGGGGAGTCCTGGACAATAGGTTTCCTGTCAGAGGGAGGTGTAACCACCTCCCAAACAGGCTTTTGTGTATTGGGCTGGGTGGGCACTCTATGAGTGCTTTGAAAGTCTGCACTGGGGCACATTTGGTGTCCCTGTGCATAGTCCAGTTTAAACCGGTTGCAGGGGCATGAAACTGAACAAAGGAAATGATTGTAACCACCTCTCTTTCCAGACTCTCCCATTGGTGGGTCCCCAGAGTATGTCCAACCAATTTCTTTAGTATAAGTAAGGGACCCCTGGCAACAGGACTTTAGATTACACCTGGACGAAACTCTGAAACTGAATCCTGGAACTTCAACGCTCTACTAAAGACTAGAGGATGGAAGAATCTCCCTTAGGGTCAAGGAGTGACTCCCCTGCTCAAGCAGGCACCAACGAAGCATCTTGCCGTTCTGCATTTCCAAAGCTGCCGCCGGACTCCGAAGTATTTGCAACACAAGAAGAGAATTTCCAGACTTCTCAGAGGCCCACACGAGTCCCCAGCAAAGCTGAGACCCACAGCCCTCACAAGTTGCGTGGAACTGAAACCCTTGGACACCGTGCACATTTGCTAGTGCATTAACTTCTCGACATTACTTGAAGTTTATCTTTGGGTTATTTGTAGCCCAAGTCCCGAGCACCATCTGCAGAAAAGATAGTGGGTCTACACTCCATGAGTGTTCCGGGAGCCCGCTTCTTGCATTTCAGCTTGAGGCTCTTTTGCGATCCCTGGTCCATCGACTGGTGGGCCCCCACGAAGGCAACTCTGATTTTCCTTCGGCATCCCTGGTTGTTCCAGACATGCCCTGACTCTCCACTGTGTGGTGAGTCCCTAGGACCTCGCTGGTCCGCACTGAATCATTTCTTTGATTACTACGTGGGTTGCTGTTGCCAAGACTTGTTGGGTCCAATCCGGGCACCGATACCGCAGCACTCGACATCCTTTGTGGGACAGCTCGGTTCCAGATCCTGGTTGTCGTTAACTCCTCCTGGTCCCCATGGCTGAAGAGTCAAGCTTCACCTTCTTCACCTGAAATCACCCAACATCGGTGGGCATTCGACTATCGTGCCCCTGGTCACTGGCAAGTGACCCAGACTCTGTCCCCTCTGCTTTCAGGTTCTTCTCCTCCTCAAACCAGGCTTGGTTCATCCTGGACACTTTCCACTTGGACGGCAGAAGCACTTTGCAGCAGATCGCCATTGAAAACGACAACGAAACCTGACACCAAAAGACACCTATGCACCCGGCTTCCCTGGGTAAGGTAACTCGAGTACTTCGGTGCTCCCCTGGGTGTTGGCTCTAGAACCCCTTCAGTCCAAGGGGGTTTGCTCCAAGTCTTCTCCTAAGTGTCCTTTATCTTTAAAATTCCAACCCCGACTTTCCCCATAGAAGTTAATGGTGATTCGCGGCTGTGTTCACACACTGCACGCGTCCCCCGTGGGTCCCCTGTGTCACTACCTTGGGTGGTTCCTGGTGGCCCCAGTGGTTCTACATGCTCTAAGCCTTGTGTCTATGCAAATCATGGTTCTTATACCACTTTCTTACTATATGATTTGGTACGCCCCTAGGGCGCAACGTATATTGTGCTAATTTACTGTGTGTTATTAAGTTTACTGAATGTACTTTTGCCTCTAGCCTCATAAAGGGACTAGAGGGATGTGTTTAGAATAAATACATATATTTTATATATATATACCTGGTGTGGTTCTCCTTTCATTTGGTCATTCACGAGATTATAGACTGGTAAAACAAGCTGCTTTACATTCCTCAAAGACTTAGCCTGAAGGCTGCTCTCCACATCTACCACTAGGATAGCTTTCTATAAAGGTTGTCTTTAACCTACCATCAATAAGGGTCGTTTGGACTGGTGCCAGGTGCCCACTAGAATAGTGGACAGCATAAGCCAGGCCAACTTCTCACACCTGAAGTGGACACCCTGCTGACATGAACCGATGGTAAGCAAAAAATAAAGCAATTGCACATGAAGCAACTAAAGGGGGTCAACACGCTGATTAAGGGATACACACTTGCACGAAAGAAATGCACATTGAGTCAAGGATTAGAAAAGCAAGTCTCGACGTTCGCTCGATATCCTGTGATTCAGTGCAAAATACCTTAATAAACGAGCTATGAACAGCGACGGGTGCTGAGGCTGAACAAATGCCACCTGATAAGCGTGGTGCGTGGTGTAGTTGTAAAGCACAAAACAACCAACAGGAGGAAGAAGGAGGCAGCTGCAGCTCGAGAAGAGGGAGCTAGTGTTTGCATTTGTGAAGAGCACTGCAGCTGTTCAGAACAACATGTAAAGAGTGCACAAACACTACAGAAAAATCCTTCAGAGAAAGGGTACCATAATCGACCAATTCTCTGAGGGAGGAGTAGGACACGAGAAGGTGGGACATATACCCACAAGAAACCATAGAGAAGAAGGCTTTTCAGAATGACACACACTTTAACCAATTAGCAGTGTGGGTGTGGCCAAAGCCTATAGGAGTGATTACAGCATGCCTCGCAGAGCAGTGCATGTGCTCTGCTGGGCTTGACCTAGAAAGAAAAATGCTGCCTGGTGTCCTTTTTTAAAAAAAATTCTTTTTTATTAACTTTTAAATAAACGATACAGGTCATATTAGCATTTGAATGAATAACACAGTTGTGCACAATATACCAGGGATATTTCACCGAGGGGGCCTCTCTGAGGAATGTCTGATCATAGGTGTCAATTTTCTCATTTTTCTTTCAGTGCCAGTTCAGTAGCTGGGGAGATATATATAGCTCACCTCGGTAAGTGTTCCATTTTCCCCATTTCTTATCCCATTTTTTAGGACACCTTCTATTTTTAAACACTTCTTTCTCTGCAATCATGCATTTGTCCATTTCTTTAGCCCATTCCCTCGAGGTCGGCACCTCAGCAGCTCCTCAGCGCATTGCTATGTTACGTTTGACCAGTGTGTTCCCCAAGGTGGCCCATTATTTTTGTTGTTGTGGTGAGATCAGTTGCATCCCATATGTTGAGAAGTCCCAATTTTGATGTTAATTGAATATCTTTGCCTGCCGCCATGTGCATGTGTCGTGTAGTTTCCTCCCAGAGTGGGGCTATGTAGGGCAATACCAGAGTTTATGATAGAATGTGGCCTCTTCCGCACAGCGGCGGAGGCAAAGTGCATCTGCTCTATGCCCAATCTTGTTGAGGGTGATCCCAGTTAAATAAGTTCTGTGTAAAATCTTGAGTTGGATAAGATGAAAATGTAGTGGGATAGCAGCTTCGCGTGGGAACATTAGTGTATTTTGCCATCGGCTTGCCATTTTTCTCAGAGACAGTGGAGTGGGTCAGGCAAATTGTTGCTCACTTTCCTATATATCAACGATATGGCTTTTTTCCCTAAGGGTTCTGATAATAATCCATCTTCCAAAGGGGACACCTCCTGTATCTCCCCTGGAGTGGGAATTGCTGCTGTCAGGGCCGGCCAGATTTGCAGGTATCGAAACACTTCCCCCCCCCCCCCCGTTTTCTTTTTTCAATTCAGAAAAGTTTAACATTTCCCCCTTCTTCCATAGGTCACCTCCGCTAGAAATACCAATGGTGTCCCATCTATCAAATCCTGGTTGGTTACAGTGAAAACTGACCTCTAATTCTGCCCATCTAAATTACATGAGTAGAATTATTGGTCTGCCTCCAAAGGCCCTCCCGAGTCTCTGGGAGTACCATAATGGCGTGGCTAGGGTCAAGGTATCCTGCCATCCAAGTTTTTTATTGGCCTGATGCCAGATGTCTATGGTTAGGGCAGTGGGACCAACATAACGGCCTTTCTTGGCTTTTGAATACAACGCCCCCTTGTATCCCTCCCTGCCCATCTGGTATCTGTCTAATTGATAAGCAGGTTCTCTCTGGGGATGGTATACCCTGTGATTAACAATCACTAGCTGTGATGCCCAATAGTAACGGCGCATATTGGGGACTGCAATTCCGCCATCGTACCAGCTTCCGGTTAATTTATGCATGGCTATATGAGGAGTCTTGCCATTCCAGAGGATTGCCCTAATTTCACTGTTTATATTTTGGAAATAAGTCTTGGGGACTTTAAAGGGGTTATTTTGGAGAATATATAAGAAACTAGGGAGTGCCAACATTTTGAAAAGGGCCGCTCGGCCCAACAGAGAAAGAGGCAGTGTCCTCCAGTGTCTCACGCGGTTTTGCAGTCTACTCAAGGGAGCCTCAAGATTTTTAATATAAAAGAGATTTGGATCCAGGGTTGGTGTCCTTTTTTAATTTAAATTATTAGCCCCTCAATGCACATTAAAGTGGATAGGGGCATTTGGCCCCCTTTCCCATGCCTTTAGTGAGCTCCGGGGACCCCTTCCCCAGGGGCAAATCCTAAAGGGCATTTGACCTCCGTCCCTGAACTAGTTAAGGCCCTGGGGACCCGATCCATGGGTTCCTACTCTCAAAAAGTGTCCTGTGGAGGGGAGGCAGCAGGCATAGTCCACATGATCTGCTGCTAGGCACACCCATGGACCCTCCCCCAGCTCACGTCACTTCTGTTTCCGGAGTCCAATGCAGAAATTTGTTTAATGCACATAAACAATCTTCCCCTGCACGCAGACACCCTTGCACTTGGGTGTAGCACCAGTGCATGGGGAAACGCAAGGCTGCACCATATTATTGTAAATATGGTGCAGCCTTACGTTTCTGCTCAGAAACCATACGAATTAGAGGCAATGGGGCGTGGCACTGATTTTTATTGCATTAAATGCAAGCCAGCATAATTCCAATTCTCTTTTTATTGCTACTCTCACCAGCATTGAATAATATAGAACACAATAAACATTAACGTTGTAATGTGCGGACCTTAGAAAGTCATAAGATGCGTTGGCCACGTTGCAGCTCTTTCAAACAGCAAAGTATACTCTTGTTTTTCTCTCTCTTTTTCAAAACATCCCTATTTCACCCATTAGGGAGGACAATAATCTATATTTGTGCTCTTTTCACTTGCTACCTCATGTCCACCTTTAGTTTTGTGTCTCCGGCACAACGGTGATGGATAGCCCATCTGCCAAAATAAAATCAGCCCATAGGATTTCATGGGATTTATAATTCGGCAGCAGGGATATAAGTCACAGTAACAAAGTAACATGTCCGCCGAGATCTAAATCAGGCCCTCTTTTTTTGTGCTCATCTCAAAATTAGACAAACATCGCCCCTATGTGGTGGACTGTCATAAGTGCCAGTGTTGAGAATTAAAGGCATAATTTAACTCCTGGCTGAGATCCCGTTTCTCTACCAGGGTGATGAATAAATTACTCCTCGCCATGACACAGATGCCACCTGCCAGATTTAGAAATGACGAACAAGCAGGTGGTCATTTTTAAAGCATTGCAAGGAACCACTGTCATAGCAGCTCCTGTCAATGCTCTTCACAGCTTGGTGCCAGGCACCAAACTGATTGCTTTTTTCTTTTCAAAAAGAAAATGCACCCCGCACCATGGACACCCTCTCCCATAAGGAGGGGAGCATTTTGCAGATTTCATTGTCCTTTACCAGCAGGGTTTTCTTGGCGGTGACGGGCAGTGAAAACTGACCTCTAATTCTGTCCATCTAAATTACATGAGTAGAATTACTGGTCTGCCTCCAAAGGCCCTTACTCCACTGGGCTGTCAGACGGGTTTAATCATGGCAGAGTAGTCTCGGCTGTGATTAAACCAAAGTGTGCCTGCATCTAAAATTGGCCAAGAATTAGATGAGTCCATAAGTGCCGGGGCCACCACCAGCAACTACCAGCTCAAGTTTAGTACTGCTGCATGTGTACTGTGTATGTTCTGTATTCAGGGATGTTTCAATGTGTCTACTGCTCTCCCTCTACTTAACATCTATGTCTCACCCCTTGGCCGCAATTGATTTTCCACATTAATGCAGAGCGCGGCTTATCGGAGCCATTTGCTTCTTCGGTTCCATTCTCACACCTCACTATCCGTGAGAAACACATGAGATGCAGGTCTCATCTCCAGGTCAACTTTATCATCCTTCCTTTCTAGTGCACATATTCATGTAGGTTGAAGTTTGACTCTGGTGCTCCCTTCTACACTGTGTTACCCCACATTGTGTGCGGGCAGGCCTTTTCCACAGGATAAATCTTGATTTCTCCAGGGGATTGAGGGATCGGGCTCTCGCATAGGATCAAGAGAACCAACATAACCTCATGTTTTTTGGTAGAGCTCTATCTCCTGCATTACGCTTTACACCGAACTACTATATGTCAGGCCATGAGTTTCTCTTGCATGACAGCAGCCATTTCCATATCACTAGCTGCCATTTACCTGTGACAGGACAGTGGGAGACAACCTTCCCACTCTTCTATTTGTTTTAAGCAATTGAAATGCTAAATGTAAAAATCTTTATTCAAATAATTTAATTTAGAGAAATGTATGCCTATTGTTGGGAAATCCACCTCTTCCCCGATGGTCTTTTACGTGTCTTCATTTCCATTAACTTCTGTCTCTTTAAGGTTCTTGATTGCAGAATCTGTTAAGGAAGTGGAAAGGTAACAAATAAGGCAGATTAGGTAAGCGTTTCCACTCTAAATTAAGGGGAGTTTTACAGAATAGACAGCATTCCTCCTCTGAGTACCAGGTGCTTTCACCTGAGGGGAAAAGGAAAGCTCTCCTCCTAAGACAAGCATCTTAAGCCAGATCCCTAACTGGGGCCTTTGCATCACTATTAGTAAACACTAAAAAATACATTGTCATCACTTCATTCTCCCAAATCTAAAGAACTAGATACATAACAATACCTACTTAAAAACTGCACATAAAGGACTCTACACTCCAAGGGCAACTAAGGTGTACTAAAAACCGTGTCACAAAAAGGGAGTAAAAAGTGCATGCCCACATATGGCGTCCACTACATTATTTTGCAAACCGGCCTATGTACTAATAGGTTGGTTTGCAAACTAAGGAATTGTAGTGCATCGCAGACCAACCTGCCTAATTATTTATTTTAATTAGGCAGTTGGCAATTTGCGACCAAATACCAATGGCTACTATCATAGGGATGGTCGCCTGCAAGGACCAGTAGAACATCATCCTGTTGACTGCTTTTCAATATTGAAAACTTTTTGTTTTTTACAGCAGGGCAATTTTCTTACAGGAATGTAGTAGTCATGCAACTTTAGAGACTCCAAAAATGGGTTTAGCGCATAGCAAATAAGTTATTAGCAGTCGCGAAAAGTCTGATTTTACAAATTGCACAGTTTGCGACCGCCACAAATTTAGTACATCTGGCCATGATGTCTTTTAGTGTAGCCTGCACACATTGTAATGTAGAGCTATGCAGTGCATCAACATATAAGGAAATTGTTCTGAAAGCAGGGAGAACCAAAGAAGATAATATGCAGCAACTGCTAGACTTTCACTGACCCGCAGGCCAATTAGAAACCAGTCTTCTATACAAAAAGCTGTTCAATACAATGAATACAGTGCTTGGAACACTAATACTTGGTTCATCACAGACTCAACTAACCTAGATCCCATTTCTCCCTCCCTCCCAGTCCCAGCCACTGCCCCCACCCGCTCACTGCCAACATGTTCCTACTGTCGAGAAAGGTGCATTTATCAATCCAAATTTTGTTGGTCAAATCTCTTGGGTTTGGAAGCCGCCTATCATTTGACATGTGGGTCACGACAAGGACAATTGTATTTGTTCAATAACATTTGCCTTTAGACATTTGAGAAACGTATTATCAATTTCACTTTGCAAAGACAAAAATGACTGCTCGCAGCCTTCAAACTTTAAGTCAAAACTCTCAAGTCTTCCAATGTACGCAACGAAAACATTTGGAACTCATTCTTCACTCATTCACCTCAATAATTTCTCGTAAAAATCTAAAACTCAGTGCCAGATTTAGATGTTAACAGTTGAGCCTTTCTTTACCCTGGTGGAGTTCCTGACAGCCAGATGTATAAATGGCTGCCAAGGTGGAGGGCACTTATAAAGCATTGGTACTAACCACTATCACGGCCGTTCTTGTCAATGCATTTCACTGTTTGTTGTAGGGCTCTGTTAACTTGAAAGGCCTTGTACTAAACAGTTTTTCTTTCTTTAGTTTCAAAAAGATAATGTCCCACCCCCGCCATGGAAGTTATCTCTGATGGGAATGGGGGCATTTTTTGTCTTTTACTGTCCCTCACCCCCAGGGTTTGCCTGGCAGTGGCGGATGGTAAAAGAACAGCAATATGTTTGTCAATCCTAATTAGGCGGGTGACCAATTATTTCACGGCTCTAATTCTGTTCGGCCATCAGAGCAGTTTGTTTATGGTAGTGATATAGTAGTCACCGCCAAACTTAAGGTCTGCCTGCATCGAAATCAGGAGAGCGAACCACTGTGTTGAAGGAGAGGGAACTCCATAACCGTTGCGATGGAATTCCTTCTCAACATATAAAGCAGGACTACTAATAAGAATAATATGTATCTTCCTCTGTTGCCCCACCCAAGAATAGGGCTGAATGAGCTTTGCAATATAGTCTATTACTGCTACTATGTTCCTACTGCTACTTCTGTAACTAACTATACCATAGTTAGTTCTTGTTTTCCTTGTTACCTGCGAAACAGTCCATTGTCGAAGTGGCTAGGTCTGTACCAATATGATTATACACTGAAAAGCACAATCTGGTTTTATAAACAAACTGCATATCACTGTCGCCTTTGTTCACATGGAGCTATTTCAACGCGGGCGGCGAGGAGGAGAGCGCCTTAGGGGTTCTCTGCCTCGCACTACGCTACCTGTATTGATGACTGTTGTACGCTGCTTTTAATTGTTTTATACCTGTGATTGGCATACCCGCACTTAAAATGTTTTACCTGCCAATATGCACATTTATCTTCGCCTGTGGGCCACTACTGATTCTCTTGTTGCCGCCACCTACTTCCTGGTTTCCCGATGTGCCATGAGGAGTCGCCATCTTGAGGAGTTGGCGTTCTAGCTCCTCGGGCACACGGGGCTATTTCAATGCGGGCTGCGTGGACGATCCGCTGGCGCACCGAAGGTGCGCCTAAGGCAAGCCCATATGCACTCGTCAGCGTCCCGGAAGCGGCCAGCGCCCTTTGCTATTAGACGGTGCTTCACGGCGGCTGAATTGAGGGCCCTTGATCATACTCCTCCCTTCCAGTTGGGAAATTGGGAGATGGCTGGGGATCTAAATAAGGCATGCGACTCCTGTGGCTTCAAGCTGTCCCAGGACCCAATTCTCCCTGTCTTTACTGGTGCCCTTGCAGGGCCCCTTCCCATTTGGGCCGGCCTCATTAACGCCCGGTCTCTTAGGAAACATCATGCTGAGGTCTTTGAGCTTCTTGATGACAGCTCCCTGGATCTGTTGTTTTTAACTGAATCCTGGTTGGACACTACTTTAGATCCAATGGTTACCCTGGCTACACCTATGGGCTATAAGATCGCCAGAGCTGATCTCCCGACAGGGAGAGGGGACGGAGTCGTTATTTTCTATAAAAATAAGTGGAATCTCCTCAAGGGGGATGTCTCTCAGTGGGGTGGATGCGAAGCTCTGGACTTTAGTATCCACTTTTCGGCCCACTTCACACTAGGGGGTTCTTTGATCTATAGGCCCCCTGGCCCAGCGGGGCCTTTTCTCCAGGCCTGGGGAGACATGGTTATTACTAGGGTGGTCAAATTCACTCACTATATGGTCTTGGGAGACCTTAACGTTCACTTGGATCAAGCAGAGAGAAAAGACACACTTGATCTGTTGGATATGTTACATCTAGCACATCTTGACCAACGTGTTAGCCTTACTACTCACCAAGCGGGACATATTCTCGACCCCATCTGCAACAACTTTCCTATCCTATTAGAGGACCCCTGCCCTGTTACATGGTCAGGTCATTTTTTATCTCACATTTCATGGGGGGTATTGAATCTCTAACCAATAAGGCGCTCAGGCCATACATCAGCATATCACAAAATTGACCCAGGTGAACTTTATACAGTTCTGGCAGTGACCAAACCAAGTTTGGGGGAGGAGCTTGAGGAATGTCTAGCGGGGTTCTCTAGCTGGGTATCTACTGCGGTAGCCAAAGTGGCCCCCTGTCGTCCAGCCAGGCTGGCACGGGAGTCACCATCCAAGCCATGGTTTAACCCTACTCTTAAAGCTATGAAGCATGACTGCAAGGTTCTAGAGCGGGCATGGCGGAGGAATGGCTACCGTTTGGGTGACAAGCAGAAGCTCAGAACTAAGCAGAAATTATATTATGAATCTGTTACGCTCGCTAAAGGGCAATTCCTCTCGGCCCGCATTAAATCAGCCAACAACAGCCCCAAGGACATTTTTGCTGTTGTTCAGAGCTTCATGTCCCCGATGGCTCAAGCAAGGGCGCCGCTATCCTCACCTTCTTGGTGTAACACCCTTTCCCGCTGGTTTAGAAATAAGATTCGGGCAATCCAAGCAGCATTTATTCCTTGCAATAGCACTATGGAAAGACCTTTGGAATGTCACTCTGATGGTTCAGTCGCCACCTGGGCCGTATTTAGTACAGTGGACCCATTGGAGTGTCATAAAATCCTGAAGGGGCTGAAGTCAGGTTCTCCTTCGGACCCCTGTCCAGCGTGGACACTGGTAGCAGTTGCTGAGGTTATCACCTCGGCGGTTAATACCATTATCAATCTGTCTCTCCAGAAAGGGGTGGTCCCGCAGCCATGGAAGGAGGCCAAGATCCTTCCTCTTCTAAAAAAGCCGTCGCTGGACACCCTCTGCCCAGGGAACTATCGACCTATCTCCCTCCTTCCTGCTGTGGCGAAGATGTGTGAGAAGGTGGTCAATAAGCAGCAGACGGAGTTTGTGGAGAGGGAAAAGCTTCTGCACCCTGCTCCATCGGAGATCAGGGCATCCCACAGCACAGAAACCGTGCTGGTGGAGGTGGCTGAAGCCATCCAGGAGTGCCTGGATGCCGGCGGGAGAGCAGCATTAATTTTGCTTGACCTCTCGGCGGCGTTCGACATGGTCCCACACGTACTTCTTCTCTCACGTCTGGCTAAGATCAGTCTGTCAGGAGTCGTGTGGGACTGGTTTTGGTCATTTCTGGACGGGCGTGCAGAGCAGGTCTGGATCCCACCAGCCTCCTCCTCCCCTCAATCCGTTACTACCGGGGTTCCACAGGGTTCCTCCCTTAGCCCCCTTCTGTTTAACATCTATGTGAGCCCGCTTATCTTTCTGGCGGAGGAGTTGGGGGCTAAGGTGAGGGCATATGCAGATGATACCCAGCTGCTTTTTACCTGGGATAAAGAGGCGGACACGGTATTACCGGTTCAACACTGCCTGTTTTCTATTTTCAAATGGCTGGCTGAGGCGCAGCTCAAATGCAATGAAGAAAAATCTGAGGTTTTGCTCTTTGGCAAATTCCCCCTTAATTTTAGAGAGCAGCTCTGGCCCCCTGAGTTTCCCTCACCCACCTCATCAGGGAATGCAGCAAAAAACTTGGGGGTTTGGTTTGACGAACGTCTTTCCTTTTCGACACACATCAATAAGTTGTCTGGATGTTGTTTTGGCTTGCTTAAAACCCTCATAAGATTGTTTCCCCTCCTCCCTCTTGCGCTGATCTTGTCTAGGTTGGACTATGCAAAAGCCCTCTATGCTAGTGTGCCTGGATACCTGCTGAAAAAACTGCAAGTGGTGCAGAATACAGCAGCTAGACTTTTGCTGGGCATCCCGGCTAGAATCAGTGGCCGGCAACAGCTACGCTTCCTTCATTGGCTCCCCATGTTGGAGCGAGTTAAATTGAAATCCTTGACTTTGGCCCGCCGCGCCCTGCATGGTTGTGGTCCTCTCTATTTACAGAGGCGTTTTTCCTTTTATGTTCCTGCACGTCCTTTGCTGTCCTCGTCCCTTTGCTATGCGCTGAACCCTCGCTTTAAGCTTCAGAGAACAGGGGGCAGTTCTTTAGCGGTGAAGGCGGCGGCTGCTTGGAACACCCTTCCTCTTGCTTTACGCACTATCCAGGACCCTGTTGTGTTCAGCAGGAAACTGAAAACTCATCTATTCTCCTGCTAGGATGCTATTTTCTTCACCCGATAGGCTCCGCGCTGGGATACTCATGAGTAGCTGTGCGCGCTACAAATTTATGTAAAATAACATATATATGAAGGCTTTTACAGTTTGCTACATCAGTTGCAATGTCACAAATGCATGTGCTCTGCAAACAAAGGGCCTGATTCACAAAGGTAAGCTTACACACTCCTATCTTTTTATGTGAAGAGTTCTCTGCCCCGACTGTGGAGTCTACACAGTCCTAAACTTACTATGAACTTGTAGGTTGTGAATACCAACAAAAAAGTTTACGTTTAACTTTGTGAATCAGGCCCTAACAGCAAATGCTACCATTTTCATTTCTACGCCAATCATAAGCGTGCTATCATTTTAGATTTACAAACGACTTTGATGAGGACATATAATGCAAACCTCGTCACCACTAACATGTACCCACTTCACCTCAACTAATATAATGCCTCTTCTGCACGTGTGCAAAATGCCAGATGTAGTCACAAAGTTAACACAGCTGTTTTACCACGGGTGATATTATGCGGCTGACTAAATGCATTAGCCCTTGTTATTTTTACTTCAAGGAATGACATTTTATTCACCCACCTTCTCCATTTTCACCACCGTGACAGATCAATTAGAATGTTCTGTTTTCCTGTACATGGTGATCATTTCCTGAAGGGATGTGTAGGATATTCATCTTTTTGTCGTGTTTGTACTGATTTTATATTCATGTTTTGGCTCTGGACATCTGACATTTAAACCTCTGGGCAACTATCCCTGAATAATTAGCTCACAGCTGCACAGGCACTTTTCTGAAAAATTAAAACAGTTTTGGTAATAAATAGGCAAACAACACGCGTGAGTGCACTAGGGTGGGACCCGTGTGTGAACAAAAAGGAACTCTGTGTTTTGCAACGGAAAGGTCAGATTTAATAGTTTAATAAGGGAGCTTTAGAGGTGCTGAAAGTTTTGCAAAGCTAAAGAATTTAAATCTGAAATTTAGGACGGTTCCTCAAAGCATTTGAAAAGGTAACATGTTATATTAAAACTATGTATTTATTAAACGTACACAATAGCCTCTTGGAGCTTTAGAGCTTACCACAGCCCACTAACAAATCTTAAAATAAAAATAGTATAATTTATCATTTAAAAAGCCAAGTTTTTAGTTGTTACTCAAAAATGAGTAGAGCAGCTTCATATCATATCATTAAGGATAGAGGCAATTCATTTGACATCTTGGCCACAGGAATAGAAAAAACCGTGTCACCATGGGAGGCAGATTTGGATCGAAGGGAAGGGAGAAAGAAGAAACTGTCAGAATGCAAGTTGGCCGAATGCAAGTTTCTTATGTGATGAAAGCAGGAAAATCTGTGGCTAAAAAGTAGACTGAAAGCACATGTTTTTTTGTGCTGCAGCAAGCTGGATTTTAAAGTGCATATTTTCTTCTTAAAATCATGTGTTAAACATTGGTTAGTAAAAAGTACGGCAACATCAACTGCTGTGATCATTTTTCATAACATTTCTTTATTATTTAAAAAATGGACATGTCCTTCAGAACATAAATTCCGCTGTCGTAGCCATACAGTAATTTTTCAGAATGGTATTTGACCATACCATGTTACCGAATGCACCTTTCACCAGACCCTGTTAGAAAATGAAAAACAGACAGAACATACAAAATAGGGAAGAAGAGAAAAGGAAGAAATCTAGTGTAAAAACCAATAAGAGATGTGTTCTTCACCCAACTCTTACTTTAACCCTGGACACTACCTCAGTACCTCATCTGAAAGATCAAATTGCATCTAAATGAGTGTCATCCAATGCTGTTCACCTCCATATATCTTATGCTTTCTAGAAATGAAACCATCCCAAGGATCTTCTAATTTTCTTCCTATTTGATCATTCAATGGGAAGACGATTTTTTTAATATGTCATATTCAACATGTCTTAAACAGGTTTACAAAATCACTGTCAGAGTGATTGTGCTTCTAACATACTGCCAGGGTCACAACCCTGCCACTTTCTAACTTATGGATGACCTGGGCTATCTGTGTATGATTTGGAAGTAGCCAAATTTCAGCCGAACTTTTAGAATGTATTTATTAAGTGTCTAAAGCAACTCCTTCCATTAAACATTTGGGAAGTCTTTTTGTAGTCTCCGCAACCACCAATGTTTTAGATCGTGAGCTACAGGAAGCCAGAGATTCTCACCCATTATGATTGTATGCAGTCCAGTCCTGACTTGTGTGTTCTCAAAATTCATAAATATTTACGAGATGCAGTGACAGATAGCCCTATCGTGGCCCTAGTACTTTTGTACGGCTATGAGTTAATTGATGAATTAACAAAATTTCCATAATTTGTGGGTGGGGAGGAGGAGGTTAGATAAGCCAAATTCCTATTGCTTTTTTTTCTATCTACACCCATTTTTTGAATGATTTAATCTACGGTAAGAATATTCAAGGGATTTAATAATGGGGTTTCTCTTTTCCAGTGTTTTGTGTCTTCTGTGTATATGGATCTCATTCCTCCTCCTCTACCCAACACAGCCCTTTCAATTCGGACCCAGCTCAGAGTTTTAATGTTAGCATGCATTATGTATTTTATCTGGGAGAGTTTGTATGCGAGCCAGTATGTTTCCATGTGAACTCATCCCAGTCCTCTGGATTCGAAGAGAAGGTAGTTTGGCGGCTTTTAATCGTGATCACGCCCATCCAGAAATAAAGGATTTTATTTTCCTATTCAGTGTGCTAAGTACACCTGCTGGAATTCATAAGAGGATCGTTGTAAATACATAGTGGAAACATGGGCTATGTTCATTTTATTGACTTGGATTTTACAGCCCATGAACAGTTGCAGCTTGGACTGGTTGACAAAGTTAGCCATCACTCTATCTAAGCGAGTGGAGTCATCCTCATATGCCCTACTCCCGTATTCACTAAAATTTCCAAATATTTCAGACATTAGCTCTTTTATCTCCATGGACTATTGTCTAAAGATACTATATTCATTGTTCTGGTCATGGGAAGAGCCTTGCATTTACCCCAATTGGTTCGATAGCCACAGAACTTTGAGAAAGTTGAACCGAGCACTGGTATGGAGGCGGCTGGGTCAGATAACGCTACCATCATATCATCTGCATAAAGTAATGCTTTATGTTCTCCTGCTGGTGTGTTAATCCCTCTTGTGTGTTTATTTTGCCGTATTGCCGCTGTGAATGGTTACTAGTATAAGTAACAGGGAGGACGTCTGATGGTGTCTGGTCCCTCTTTGGAGAGCACACGGGGCTTGAGTATATCCATTACAGGCCACTACGTCTGTTGAGTTTTTGAAAAAGCTCCTTCCCTTTCATCATAAATCCTGTACCTAATCCCATTCTTTCCACAACCCTCAATAGGTATTACCACTCCACTCTATCAAATGCTTTGTTTCAAGTGAGACCACCACTGTTTCATCAGTGTCATTGCAGCCCTGCCACAATATATATATATATATATTTTTTTATAAACTTTATTTTTGAATTTACAAATTACAAATACAAAGAAAGAAGCGTTTGGCATCAAATCAGTATATGTAGGCATATCATTGACATTATCATTGGCTTATAGGGCAAAAGGTGGCATCCCGGGAGGGAAATGTACAGTGGGGAAAAGAGAAAATCATTTACAATCATATCACAGTGAGGAAAGAATCCGGGCACATTATTAAAGTCCACTGCATACATTACTATGTTCAACTCTCCCGCCCCCATCGTGATTGGACTCCCAGCAATATCCAGCCTACTCCCCTTCTCGCTGTCGGTTGCCTCTTGCGAAGAGGCTCCCCCCTCTGCTAACCCAGAGTGACATGTGTCACGCCAAAGTAGTAGATCTTCTTGCAACTTCTCATCTCTTCTGGTAAGTTTCATGTGGACCTCTTCAGCTATGGACCATTCACGAAAGTCTTTGAGTCAGATGGGCACCTCTGGGGCCCTTTGCCCCATCCAAGTTATAGCTACCCTGCGCCTGCCGAGCACCAGCCTTAATTGTAAAAGCTTATATGGGAATTTCTTTTTCTTAGGCTTCGGGACCAGCGCCAACAAATAATACAAGGGTTCAGGCGTCATCCGAATGCCAGTGGCTGCTACAATCCTTCCCACCACCTCTATCCAGAACTGCCGGACCATTGGACAATCCCATGCCAAGTGTAAGAAACCCGCCTTCTCCGCGGCACATCTAGGCCAGCTATCTCCCCTGTCACTAGAGATATGTTTTAGGGACACCGGGGTTAAATAAGTTCGGTGTAGGAAGTTGAAATGCGTTAACCTAAACCTGGCGTTTCATGACACTGAGCGTGTGAGGGAACCTATGCATGCCCATTGTGTAGCATCTAGTTGGATTGCAAGGTCCCTTTCCCAGGCCGCCTGAGACGGAGGTACTGGGGGGGGGTTGAGTCCTGTTTCATCGCTTTTTACAAGAGTGAAATCAACTTGAGGCCGGCACCGCAGGAGAGTATGATATCTAATGTGTGTCAGTGGTGGGATGTCCGGGTACTGCGGCCAGGTGACCTTCCCCGCATCCTGAATTCCTCTGAAATGTAGGAATTGGCCCTGTCCAAGGCCAAAATTCTGATCTGCCTGCTCATAAGTGATGAAGGTCTCGTTGGGAAAGAGATCGGCAAGAACCTCACATCTACCCTCCCTCCAAGGTTGAAAAGACATGTATTTCCCCATATCTATGAAGGGGACCAGAATCCAGATCGGGAGCTCCCTGTGAAAGGGTGACCTTCTCAATAAACCGCTGCCATATAGCGGCTGTGTGCCTTACAATATAAGGAAGAGGCGTGTTCGACCCCCTGCCCTGCATCAGAGCTTATTGCAGCATCGGAGTGTCTACCCTCCCGGAGAGGAGGCATTTCTCCCAATTATCCACGTCGGAAAACCAGCGTGCCGCAGGTTGTAGCTGCGTCGCGTAATAGTACAGGTCGAAGCGTGGAGCTTTCAGACCGCCCTCCTCATTGCTACAAACAATAGTGTTGAGAGATACCCTACTGTGTCGGCCCGCCCAAAGCAGCGATGTAAGTAAGGTATTGAGAGTTTTGAGAACTCGTGGCGACAACGGAAATAGTGAGTTCTGAAGTATGTACAGCGTCGTAGGAAGCATCACCATCTTCGAGATAGCAAACCTGCCCATCAATGAAAGTGGGAGGGTATTCCAAAATGACACCGACCGCAGCAACGAAGCAATTGTACGGTCTACATTCTGGGTTATCGACTGTGCATCCGCCGGGGCCACCTGTATCCCAAGTAGCGAAACCCTTGCCGCTCCCTTTGCAGCCCGAGGTCTGAGAGGTCCTCCAGGAGCACTGAAGCCAGCCCCGCCAGCGGGAAGATCAGGGACTTACTGTGGTTAAGTCATAATCCAGAGACCTCCCCAAACCGATCTAGCTTGTGCAGCAGTGCCGGCAGGGCATCCTGAGGAAAGGCCAAATAAAATAAGGCGCCCTCAGCATAGAGGGAGATAATATGCCTCGTGTTCCCTACTCTAATTCCCCAGTCTTCCATAGTGGTCCGGACCCGGATCACGAAGGGCTCTATGGCCAGGGCGAACAATAAGGGTGAGAGAGGACACCCCTGGCGTGTACCCCTTCCCAATTGCCACTCTTCTGACCTCGCGCCCCTTAGTTTTACTTTATCGCGGGGAGCCGTATAGAGGATGCAAATCCATTGACAAAAGTTAGGGCCCAACCCCACAGCACGTAGGACCTCAAGAAGGTATCCCCAGTCCACCGTGTCGAACGCCTTGGCGAGGTCAATAGATACTAATACCAAGTGTTCATCTCGGTCCCGCACCACATGTAGAATGTGGTTCAGCCGTCGCAAATTCATAGCTGTGTTACGTCCTGGTATGAAGCCACATAGGTCCTCATGGACCAAGTGAGTTATGTACGGCGCTAATCGAGAGGCCAAGAGTTTGCAAAGGATTTTAACATCTGTGTTTATCATCGTGAGCGGACGATACGATGAGGGCTCATGGGCGTCCCCACCCGGTTTTAGAATCATACATATTTCCCCCTGTGTCATGCTAGGAGGGAGATCTCTGCGCTCAAATGCCTCAAGATAAACCTGCAACAAGAGTCGACGAAATGTACCCATGAACGACTGATAAAATTCAGGGGGGAACCCATCACTCCCCGGAGATTTAGCTTGTGGTAGGTGTTGCAAGGCAGATTGTACCTCACCCAGCGTTAGGGGCTTGTCAAGTTCCTTCTGAGCCTGCTCAGGTATGGATCGTAAGGTCAAGTCACGGAGGTAAGGGAGATAGAAGGCCTCGCTAATTGCGGGGTCTCCGGTATAAACCAACTTGAGGACCCGTAGTAGTCCCACCTCGAGTGCACCAAGTTTCCCATGGGCTCCTGAAGAGCCACGATCGCGGCAGGTGCGCATGCCCGGCGGAGAATCCAGGCGAAAAGGCAGCCCAATTTATCTCCTTCCCTATGAAGGCTTTGTCTATACTGTGTAAGGGTGTATTTGTCGAGCCTGTCCCAAATGTCATGAATGCATTCCTGAATGCCATGTTTCCCCTCCTTCTCCGTTGTGTTAGATGCCTCTGATGTCTGTACCTCCAAGAGGTGGCGTTCCTCCTCAAAAACAGCTCTCGCTGGAGCTACTTTCGAACCCCACAGGTGAGGCTTTTGCATGCTCCTCTCGCCAACGCTTTCAGGGCTCCCCACTTCGTGGCCTGTGACAAATCCGACCCGCCCCAGTTTAAGTCTACATAGTCAGTTATGACTGTATCAAGGTGATGTTTTCCTACATGGTCCTTAAGGATCTCCGCCGGCAACCTCCAAGTTCACGGGCGATGCAACAGCCCCCCCCAGCTAACTACACATGCTACAGGGGAGTGATCAGATAGAAATCACGCCTGGTTGGTCACCTCAAGGGACATGTCTGCATCCGGATTTGCAAGTAAGACCCTATCTAAGCGACTACGTATTATGAGTGGATGAGAACCAGGTGTACACTTTCTGGGTTGGATGTGTTTGGCACCATACATCGTGGGCTCCTACATTCCCCATGACCTCTCAGAGCTTCATTATCATCCTCGGCTTCGTGCCAGTACGAGGTGGGAACCTATCCAGGACGGGGTCTAGGACACAATTAAAATACCCCAACCAGAGTAGTGGCACCTCCAGTTCTGATACCAGAACCTCCTGCAGAGAAATTAAAGAAGTCCGGGTCATCGGTGTTTGGAGCATAAGTGTTCATTATGACCACATCCCTTCCATCTAGTTTAGCTTTAAGGAGCAGATATCTTCCATGGATGTCGGCCTCCACATATTGTGTGGCAAATGGAACCCCAGGGGCCACCCACACAAGGAACCCTCTGCAATAAAAGAAGATAACGAAGAATGGAAAACCTGTCCCGACATTCCTTCACCAATTTCGGTGCCCCTTCATACGTGAGGTGAGTTTCTTGGAGGCCTGCTATCAAAACCTGATGCCTTCGGAGAAAGAAGAGGACCCTGTAGCTCTTGGTGCATGTTCCCAGCCCCCTCACATTCCAGCTTAAAACTTTAAACCCCATGTACGGTGTGGTATCCAATCCCTGTGCTTAACTAAGCCCTGTGCCCTAAATGCGATACATACAAGGCCTGAACAAAACCAACAACCCCCCCCTGAAACACCCTCCTGCAAGCAATTCACTGTCAACAAAACATGCAGAATTCCCTTCCCATGCTGGTGCTAAGACGTGCACGTCCTATTAGCCCAAATGGGCCAGAACTGTCCTACAAAATAAGAAGAAAACCACCCACCCCCAGGTCAGCTCCCGACTCAACCAGCCGCCCAATGGCATAATGCAAAATCCCAAACCGCCCACGTATGGATCCGTGGCCTGTCATGGTCGAATGATATATAAACCCCTCCAAAGGATTGCATCAACATTCTATTACAACAAGCAGTTCTCCCAAGTGCCGGTGCTGTGACAGTCACTAGTCCACTCAAGTCTTCCACCCCAACAATAGGAGAAAAGACAAAGAGAGAAAAGAACAAAAAAGGATATCATCTTCAGGACAGTGCTATTTTGAGTGTCAGTGGGTCCAAGACCATCTTCAGTACCACATGAGTGGTCGACAGAAGCGTTTCAGGTACCAGGTTCTCTTCAGGAGTCTCTGTCACAGTCGGTGGGGAAGGGTTGTCGGAGTCCGATGATTCAACACGCAGGGCACCGTCGTCTCCCACCGTGATCCGCTGTCTCTCCGCTTGAGTTACGCCCGCTAGTTGACTCCTACGTCTGACCCTGCGGCTCCCAGGAGGTCTGATCCCCTGTGCTAGCGTTGGAGGAGGACCTCTCCAATAATCTCAAGACATTCCCATACCTCCTCCGGAAAGTCAAAGAAATGGGCCTTCCCATTCATTATTACCTTGAGTTTCGTAGGGTACAGTAACATGTACTGTAGGTGGAGTTCGCACAGCTTCTGCTTGATGCCGAGAAAGGATTTCCTTTGTTCCTGCACCTTGCGGGTATAGTCCGGATAAATGGACACCTTGGCATTGTTGAAAGTAAGGTAATCCACATTTTGTAAAGCACGAACCATCACCCGTTAGGGCCTCTAGGCACTGGGGGCCGTCGGGAAGATTAACCAAGCTTCTGCCCAGAGTTACATGGTGCTGGGCTAATCTGCCGCAGGCCCCGGGGATCGAACCGTGATCCTCAGATTCCGGAGTCAGTCACCCTGGCCGCGGCGCCACACCTCTTCTCTTGCTGCTTTCAGTATACAATCTCTGTCCCGATAGTTCAGTATTTTGGCAATGATGAACCTGAGGGGAGCCCCCGGCGGTGGCAGAGGGACCAGCGCCCTGTGGGCTCTTTCTACCACAAAGACCTCTGACAGTCCTGAAGGGCATAATCTAGTACGTATCCAGTTCTCCAGAAATCGCTCTGCATTAACTTGTTCCGAGCGCTCCGGGATGCCCTGGACCCTGATGTTACTTCAACGGGTCTGCCCTTCTGCCTCCTCAGCTCATCACTCAAGTGCTTCGGTGGTGCTGGTGAGCTGAGATACCTGTTGCTTCAGAGAGGTGACCTTCCCTTGTAGCTGGACGATGTACCCGTCCACCGTGGAGACCTTATCCGCCACCTTCCGCAAATCTGCTCGCAGGAGATTTACATCGATGGAGACTGTCTCAATTTGTATTTCATGGGCATATGGGACCCCTGTATTGCCTCCAGGAGCTCGGCTCATGATGGCTCAGCTGAGACATCTCCCACCCCATCCTGTCCCATCTGACGAGTGATTCGCTGTGGGGCCAGACGTTGCGTAGTATATTGTGTGATGGTGTTGGAGTTGGAGGCACGAGGCAGCCTGTCCTTGCCCATGATGTAGCTAGACAAGCGCAAGGGGGCTGTACCCCCACCCAGCAACTCCAGGGAGCACAGGACCGCCGCGTCCAGAGAGAGGGTTTGGCAGGCAGTCTAGCAATGATCTTAGCGCAGCTCACCTCAAGGTTGTCACCCGTGCGCTGTGGTCCAGGCAGGTATGTGCAGGCCGGAGCCCCCGCCGCGCACCTGGACAACAATATCCTCTTCACAGCTGTGCCCGGCCAGGCCGTCCGTATGTATGTTGCATGGGGGAGCTCGGCACCCACTCGACCCCCGGAGAGGGCAGGCAGAAAAGGGATGGATCCAGACGGGTGTTTCCCCACGTGTGGCAAAGGCAGGGCTTTAAGTGGGCCGGGTCTGTCCGGGTCTGAGCACCGGCAGTTATTTTTAGAGAGCCTCGAAACGGGTCTCTATCGGGCTCTATTTTCGGGCCAGAATTCGTTTTTTAAAATATATTTTAGGACTGTAAATATAACAGTTATGGCATGTTTAGGGATAAATCAATTTAATACTAATGAAAATCGAATAGCGCCTAGAAACGTGCAGGGAATGTTAGTGCAGCAGTCAGTGCTCTAGAGGGGCAATCAGGAGAATGTGTCTGCTATGCACAGTGTCTCCGACTCCAACAGCACAGCAAACCCTGTCCCATCCTTCACCTCTGGCTCTACTAAGGCCCTGTATTTCGCACCTCATTTAGCAGCGCCGCCCACCCCCCATATAATCAATCACGGCTGTGCATCACCCAGGCGGGCAACTAGAGCCACATTTCGGGGTGGGGGGAGGGCTGGAAAATATTTCGGGGGGGGGCTAATTCTTCCAACCACGGACAGAGTGGCTGTAAGAAGGGGTGAACACACAACAGACCCTAATTTACATGTAAATGGTCTTTTAAAGACCTGTTAAGTACTCGAGTGCGGCCGCAATTAGACGGTTGCCAGCCCAGGAAGCTGTCTCCGCTGGGCTGACACACACGACAGGGGGTGGGGGCGCTGAAGCCCCGTGGGCCCAATGGGTGTTGCGCGCCTGGCCTCACCTCGACGACGGGGCTTTTATCCCTGCTGATGACACAAGCACCGCCGCACGCAGAGCGTGGCTCCGGGACCTTTTATGCTCAAATAGAATTTATGTTAAGATTCATTAATGTACATGAAAATGTTTTTGCGCGACCTCCAGGCAGGAATCGTTAGTGCTACAAAAAGGGAGATTCACAGCCTTTAATTTCCTTCCAGGCTTCTATCCCCTTAAGTGTCTCACAAAGGGTTTGTGGGCTCAGTTTCCCACACTGTGTCCTTCTGCCTGGCTGGAAAGAGTGCCCTACACTGTGCTCCAGATGGAGGGCAGCGAAAACATGGGTCAGAGTGAACACGTCATGCTAGGTGAGCTGCCTTGTAGGAGGAAGTGAAATCCTTTGAAGAAAAAGTTATCCAAAGGTAGGATAATTGGAGGGGTTTTCATAGGCACACAATGCTAGTTATCTTGATTTAGACCACGCCCCGGCAGGGATAGGCCCCACCCCTTTAAGAGGTTTGCCCCGCCCCTTTTAGAGCACCCCCAGGTTTTTTTTCACACTTAAAGCCCTGGGCAAAGGGTAAATCTTCTGCGTCCAGGCAGCCTCTGCACTATAGAACCTCCTCCACTCCCAGCAGCGTACCCCCCCAGTATCTCCCAAAGCTAGAAGCCCCCTAGGCACCAACAGGGAAGTCCAGGATGTCTCCACACAGAGGGTGGGGCGGGCAATGTGACGTGCCCCAAGACTTCAATGCCATAGGACCAGCCGGTCCGAGGGCAGACCCCCCAGGCAGCCACCGCGAGCTCAACTCCTTTAAGACCCCTGTCCAGGATCGTTCCACAGCCCAGCCCCCGAGCCACTGCACACTCCAGGGCCAGTGGGAGAGGCTGCCTGCCCACAGAGCAGTGAGAGGGCTCCAACAGTGGCATGCAGCCCGGTTACAGTCTCCAGCGCCCCCGGATCAGGCGATGGAAGGCTTGATCCCCAGGCTCATCCCAGGGAGATCCTAGGTGCTCCGCAATGCCCCCAGTGAGGCCGCCCAGCTCCCCAAGGCTCAGCAGTAATGGCCGGCGCCGCAGAGTCCAGGAGGCCCCTGATGGCAGAGGGCGCCTCCCCGGCAGTCTCTGATTTTTATTTTGTAAACATATTTTATTCAGTTACATCAATTCAGGTAGCATCAATACAGTGGGATTGAAGAGTGGTCATCTCATTGCTGATAACATTAGTCTACAATCATAGTTATTGGTCATATATTGCCATTCACAGCTTCTCACCATGTATGTCCCGCTTCTCATAGGGGACCTATAGCCTTCAATCCCATCCGAGTTTCCAGGTGAGCTATGCTCTATGTCCTTGCGCCGGGAATTCGGCATCCCACTTGTCCGTTCCAGTCCTCATACATAACAAACTCAGTGAACACTAAACTAACAAAACTTGCCATCTCCTCTCCCCCCTCGTCCCTTAGCCATCCCCCCCTCCCTCAGGTATGTCGCTCCATCATCTGGTTCTCATTAGAAAGTAGCATCTAGTCATGCTGGATATCGGACTCCATAAATCAAGTAGGAAAGTATCCAAAGAGGGGACGCTAACATGTGGTCTCCTGGTCTATCTGCTTAGGTAGGGCAAGTGTTTCAAACCCCACGGATAGTTCTCCTCAGTTAAGGGGTGGTTCTTCGTCATCAGTCTAGTGCTTGAGTAAGTCCACTAGTGCTATCCATGCCCTTGCCGTGTCTAGCATGTTTTCATTGCTTGTTCTCTGGGCCATTTGTAATCTAAAAATCCCTTCACAGTTAGCCCCCTTTGTGAATTCTTGTCGCCACCTTGAGATGTTAGGTGCACTTGTCGCCTTCCAGTGGCTGGTAATTTCTCTCTTAGCCAGGACAAGTCCAAGGTCTATGAATTTGCTGGTAAGTTTATTGCGGGCAGTGTGAAGGAACCAGTGTAGTAAGCAATACCTTGGAATCAGTGTGCTGTCCCGATCCAATATCTCTCCCAGTGTAGTCGATACTGCTCACCAGAACCCCTGCAGCAATGGGCATTCCCAAAACATATGCAGAAATTCAGCGTTTTCTAATTTACACATTGGGCAGGCTGTTCGGGCCCCAAAGTATTCATTAATTTTGTGCGGGGTGAGATATGCTCTATGGAGGACAGAGAATTGGATTCATTGGAATCGCGCATTTCTGGAGCATTTTCCATGCTCCTTCTACCAGTGCTTCCCATGGCTTCTCCGCTATGGGTGTCCCAAGGTCTGTTTCCCATTTGACATGCAGCCTATCGAGGGGATGCCTGATCTCCTGGTTGAGGCGTCTGTATAGGCAGGTGACCGCCTTGACCGTCCCGGCCGCTGACACATCATATTGGCATGATAAAGAAGTTGGTGGTACCACCATCCCCTTCTTCCAATGCTTACGAATGGCTGCCGTCAGCGCGGCATGTAAGAGGAAGTCCTGCCTAGGGAGCTCGAATCTCTCTAATAAGTCATTAAAGGGTAGAAGGGTATTGTCCTCATAAAGGTCCCCAATAGTAGAGACCCCTGCCTCTTGCCAGCCCCGCAGACCCTGCCAGTCCCCCCATGTGGTAATGCTTCGCAAACTAGTAACGGAATCTCATGCGCATATGGGGGACCCTGTTTAGTTCTTTTACTAGCCTGGTTCCAAACTTGTCGCACCACCCACAGATCCCTCTGGGTCTCTCTTTCTCCTAAGGGGAGCCATAGCAGCACTCGCGAGAGCTTTCGGAGGTCCGGGTCCATGCCCTCATGGTCTCCCCGGCAGTCTCGGATGTTGCTGGGCAGGGAAGAGGGACTCGACTCCCCCAGGGCCCGCGCACAACCCCAGCCAGCAAAGCACAATCGAGCCGGCAGAACGGGATCCACCACCCTGCGGATCCCAAGCCGGCGCAGGTCTCGTCAGCGAGCTCACCCGCTGTGGGCGCCGGCGTCCCGCTTGGCCTCTCCAGGATCGCCCAACTCCTTACTTCCAGTAGCGAAGCCGAGATCAGGAATGTCTAGGACGCCCCCGGTGGCAGGGGGGGCCTATCCGGCAGTCACGAACGTCGCCGGGCACAAACAAAAGATCCGTTGTCCCCAAGGCCGACGCAGTGCAGGCCCCGTCCCCGGCCTCGCGTAGCTGCAGGCAACCGGGTTAGCAGGCACAAAGCCGCTGCGGCCGCTCCCAGGCACCACCATCATCTCGCTCTCCCCCAATGTGCCTCCGCAGCATTTAATAATCCAGCAGCACAAAGGGGACCACCGTGGGCGGCTTTGGGCAGGATGATGCAGGATTTGATGGCTGGCCGGTCGGGAGTCGAAGGAGCTCACGTCCTGTCGGCCATGCTGCTTGGCCACGCCCCCACCACAATATATTTGATGGTGTTCTTAAATATTTTGTGCAAGAGTGATGCTGTGCGATTCCCCTCCTGAATGGGTGGATCAGGTATGGTATTACCAATTTAAGTTCACTAACCCAAATTTTGGAGAGTATCTTTATGTCCACATGAGTAATGAGGTTGAGTTGTAACTCGCACAATTAAGTGGGTCCTTATCAGGTTTGAGGATTAAGGAACCCTGGCCATGTTATTTCTCTAGTGGTTCTATGCCTTCTGCTTTCTCTTCTAATGTTTTGCCCTAAAAGGGCACCAGCGTTAGCTTGTTCACTTAAAACACTTCAAATGGAAAGTCATGTACCTTCGGCCTTGCTTGAGGGTAAATCAAATATTAACATATGAATCTCTGCTGCTGTGATTTCTCCCTTTAATATTGTGCTTGGTTCTGCAATAACTTTGGTAGTCTTAGAGATGACACACATTCTTGGTGCTCCCTCAAAGTAACATTATGTTCTGATAAATACAGGTTTTTGTAAAGCAATGTAAGCCATCCACGATCTCTGTGGGGGGAAATAATCAAGTTTCCATTGTGGTACAGCAAAGCTGGGATTGCATTCTTGGCTTCCATCTGTTTGCACTGTTAAGCCAGCAATCAGCAAACATTCTTTCATCTCCCATAGTGTGGTTACTTGATGCAGAAGAGAGGTGCTCTGCTTTATATGTTTACAGTGTGTTAAAGTCAAATTTTGCTTTGATTAGTCACCATAATAATTCTTGCTGGGATGTCTTTATCCAGGTTATGTTGCATGTACTGTGTTTTCTCCCTGTTGGACCTAGCCCTTTCTGCAGCGTCATCCCCAAACCTTGTGCCTTCCTCCTCTCCTTTTTCTGACCTCTTTTTGTTGGCTTTAGGATTCTGGGCACTTTACCACTGTTAACCATTACTAAAGTGAATATGCTATCTCTCCAAAATGTGGTAACATTGGCTTATCGACAATTAGCATATTTCATTTACTTTTAAGCCCCTAGTAAAGTGCTCAGGGCCTGTAAAATAAATACTACTAGTAGGCCTGCAGCACTGATTGATCAACCCAATTAAGTAGCCCTTTAAACATGTCTCAGGCCTGCCATTGCAGAGCCTGTCCATGCAGTTTTAAACTGCAATTTTGACATGGCAGATTAGCCTACTTGCCAGGCCCAAATCTTTCATTTTATAACATATAAGTCACCCCTAAGGTAGGCCCTGGGCAGCCTTATGGGCAGGGTGCAGTGCATTTCAAAGGTAGGAATGTACTTTTGAGATTTCCATGTCCTGTAAGTGAAAACTTGCCAGATTCGTTTTTCACTACTGCAAGGTCTATTTCTCCCATAGGTTAATATTGGTATTGCAGTAAACCATCTTTTAAGTGTAATTTCCAATTGGGAAAAGATAGAGATTTGGTGTTTGGTGTCTCTGGATTCACAATTTAAAATCACAACTTATGGTGAAGTCAGAAAATGCCACTTTTACAAAGTTACTACTTAAAAATTGGGCAGCCCAATATACCCTTGAAGGCTTGGGTAGAACTTATTGTCAGGTAAAAGTGCCTACAAGGGATTTATTTTATACATAGTTCTGTTAGAAATTAAACAGAACTATGTATGAAAGAAATCCCTTGTAGGCACCTTTAACTGACAAAAAAACTTTTACAAAGTTGGCATTTTCTTACTTCAACAATTCTATGCCTCTGGTTGTCTCTGAATGCACGTCTGGGTTGGGTGACAATTGGGCTTTGTGCATTTCCTCCAGACAGTCACAAAGAAAGGGAGCTGGTGTGTGACATTTGCATCTTGATGGTCCACCCCCAGGCTGATGAGCCTTCCTGAAGTAGCTTGGGAGGGAGGAGCTGACACTTGCACCTGAATAGGGCTGTGCCTGTCCCAACAAAAAGAGCTGCATACACCAATCGAGTGAGCCTGATGCCAGTTCAGGAAAGGCAGGGACCTTTGTATCTTCAAAGACGTCTTTGAAGTCTCCCCCACTTCAAAGGTACAACTGGGTATAAGCACCAGGTCCCTGACACCACTACATCTTTGCTGGAACTAAGGACATTCTGCCTCGAAGAAGAGCTGTTGTGCTGCAGGAGGGACTGCCACTTTACTACTTGCTTGGCTGTGTTGACCTGCTACCTACTGCTTCTTGCCTGGCAGTAAGAACAACTGCACCTGTTCTCTACATCCTTGAACCCAAGTTTCTTCAAGGGCTTGCTGGAATGCCCCTTTTTCTTGAAATCTCACGGCCATCAAAGACTTCCTTCTACTCTGCTTCAGCTGCTGGACTCTGCCATCTGTGAGACTACTCTTGCCTGAGGTGCCCCTCTAATCCTGGGCCTCAAAAGGGGGTTCTGCAGCTGTTTTGCTCCAAAACTCCACTGTGCCGATCAGAACCGACGCACTACCCTTCGACGACGATGCAGGGCTGATTGGAAGACATCCCTGCATGGCTCAGCAACGATGTGGGACCCAACTGCAGATTTCAATGATGATGCAGCACCAATCCAAGGTCCAGACTGCGAGACTCGACTTAGACGCATCGACCCGGCTGCGTGAATAAGAACTGACGCATCGTACTTTCAACACCAACTCTTTGCTCCATTCCAGGTACTTTGTAAGCAGGACCTGTTTGAGTCCTGTAGCTGGCCCGCTCTCTGTTGCGGTCAGCCTGAAATTTGGATTTAACCTGGTTGAGTGCAACCTTATGTAACCTTTTAGCGCTATTGACTTCTAAGCACTGTTTTGGAATTTAATCTTTAAAATTCATATCTCAAGTTTTGCTTATTGGATTTTTGTTGTTTTGGTCTTGTTTTACTCAGATAAATATTTTCTATTTTCCTAAAGTTCTGTGGGGTCTTTTTGTGGTGTTTTCACTGTGTTATTATAATTTAAGTGCTGCATGGATACTTTGCACATTGCCTCTTAAGCTAAGCCTGACTGTTGTTTGCCAAGCTACCAGAGGGTGAGCACAGGTTCCTTTAGGGTGTCTATCTGACTTACCCTGACTAGGATTGTGATCCCTACTTGGACAGGGTGCCAACCTCTGCCAGCAAGAGACCCAATTTCTAATACCCCATAGGTATGCCATTTAAACCACATACAGTACATATGCTGAAGATATTTTATTCTTGTTCTCTTCCAAGTATGTGATGAGAAAATAACAGAGACATTTCAGAAACTCGTTCCAGCAATTGTGCTTTGTGGAGGAAGTAATCGATGGGTGTACACATCCCATGTGTGCAGGATATCAGTGTATAGTCTCTTCCTGTTGTGTGCATCAACCTCCAAGGAACAATTAAGGAGTGGTTGCCCATTAAGGGCTATAGGTACGAAACTTTGAAATAGCGAGTTCCTAATTGCGATTTCCTGCAAATCGCAATAGGGAAATCGCTATTTAAAACCTATGAAACTCATCTGAGTTTCATTTGCAATTCCCAGTGGATCGCAAATTGGCATGAATATTAATGAAGTAGGTCTTGGTCTCACATTACTGAATCGCAATTTGTGTTCTTGAATCTGCATTTGGAAAGGGCGTCTTTAGGGCGTCCCTTCCAAATATTGAATCTGAATGAGATGTATGAATGTTTTGCGACTGAATTATGGTCACAAAACATTCATATTTTACAGACTCCTTGAAGGAGGTGGTAACCCATTCCCAAATTGGAAGGGGTCCCAAAGGACCCCTTCCCTTTTGAGTATGGAAAACAAATATGTGTTTTAGAGCAGGCATGCCTACTCATAAAAATTAAACTTCAAAGTAATTTTTGTTTTGTTTAAATGCAGCCTGTTTTCCTTTAAGGAAAACGGGTTGCATTTAAAAAATAGATTGCTTTATTAAAAAGCATCCACTGACATAAGTCGCAAACTGTGACCTACCTTATTAATATTCATGAGGTAGGTCCAGTTGCGACCCATTAGGAATGCTTGCCTTGTTCCAGGAACTGCTGCACTCACACTGTGCCGGATCACAGCTCCCATTCCCAATGCTATTCCTAGCATGTGAGCAGTGCTGGGATTGGTCTGAGTGCCTCTGTTCGGCGCTCAGACATTTACTGGGAGCCTGTGTTGGTTTCTCCACCCAGCTGTACAACACAGCTAGGTGGAGAAATGGTAAGTGCGCATGACGGTTTGGCTGGCCCTCTGGGGCCGGGCAAACCATCAGGCGCATTTAACAGTGCCCACCACTCCCCCCTCTTCTCTGGTGCTGCAGCGTCACTGTGGCTGTCCCTCCCCCCCCCCCTTCGGCTTGGCTGGCAGGCAGCCTGCAGGATGCAAAATAAAATTATAATAAAAATGTTTTGTTATCATTTTATTTATGTGCTTGCCTCTGCTGGCTTTTAGCAGGGAGAACGATGCTCCTCCGCCATAATTGAGGAGCAGCCACTGCACAGCAGTCCTGCCACCACTGCAGAATTTGGCCATGATAAGTAGACCTCGACGGAGCTTTACTGAAACGTTGTCGCACTCCTCAGCTCAGCCTCTGCTACATTGGATTTTGCTTGTCTACAATCTCTATATCTGATAAATTAGCTGTTTTATAAACTGTATGCATTCAAGCTAGTGTGAGGAAAAAAAGGACTCAATATTTTTGGTTAGCAGAACTCCCTTTGACTCACAGATAATTTCTTTACTCCAAACCATATTACTCACCATTATCTCTGAAGTCATGATTTCAGTTTAGTTTTAAAGTGATATCTTACAGTTAATTCCAAGAAAACGCTGTCCCCTCCCATGAATAATCTCTCTGAGAACACTAGTTTTGTCTCTTGCTCCCCTTGAAGGTACCTCCAAATTGAACATACTTTAGATCCCCACCTCATCACTTGTATCCTGGAAGCTTTCTTTGATATTCTGGAGCCAGGAATGGTGTATTCTTGTGTGGAGTTTGGGGAAAGTTGGAGAGATGTTTTGGATGCCAAGTATGGCTATTTGTTGGCAATAGCCTAAATCACTATGGGATAGTTGTTGCAGTAAGGCATTTTCTGAGGCAGGGAGAAAGAGGGTCATTAAGTGGTGAAACATATTGTACCATAGTGCATTTTTTGGATTTCTAGCCCAATTTCCTTCCGCTTTGAGAGGGCCCAAAGCACTTTCTGGTTGGTTTAGTAAGTAGCTAGACAGTCTGTTGCACATGGTCCTTAAAGAGTTTTGGTTGAGGCATCAAAAATGAGCAGTGTGTTTTGGTATCATGTGTGAGGACCATAGATGTGCTCCAGATTTCTTGTGGCAGCATGTAAGAGTATCTGGTGCACAGAGATGCAAAGAAAGGGAGAGAGTGAGATAGCTTTGCAGGTTGCATATACAAACCAGTATAACTTACAGTTAGACAGTCAACTGAGTTCTTATTTTGGGAAGAGTCAGGTTACTAATGCTTTCCTGAACTCTAGATGGCAAATGATGATCCTTATTCTCTTTGGGAGTGTATTCCACAGCTTGCATTTCTGTAAACAGCAAACAATTTTTAAAGAGGGGGAATGATCCATTCTGGATCTGAGATTTCTTCTTAGTCTGTACAGTTTATGTTTTGATTTTACAAAGGTTGGTCCAGTCCCATAGATTGTCTGATGCGCAATGCATAGAGCTTTGAAGGAGATTCTTTTTGGGAGTAGTAATTGAAGGTAAGGGTTTTTTGGTTGCGTTTGCTCACGTTAAGGACTTGTCTAGCTGCAGCGTTCTGAACTTGTTGCAGCTTGCAAGTAGGTGTCTAGGGACTCCGATGTAGTGTTCGTTGGCATAATCAAGTTGTGACAACACCACAGAAATTGGTACCTAAATCTTGTAAGAAAGTACTATGTTAGGGAGGATACATCATAGCATTCTCATTGTACTTAAAACATCTCTGATCTCTTTGTTCACTTGGGTTGGGAGTGAGAAGTTGGGGTTCATGAAAAGAGCACAATTCTTCACTGCCTTTTTTTTGTACCTAGCTGAGGTTCAATTTCTAGAGGACAAGTTGATGTAGGGTCATGATGTTGACCTGATTCAGAGGTGAGTATTTGCGTTGTAGATGGGTTAACTTTAATATGGTTCTATAGTATCCACTAGACAACTCCAAAAATGCACAGACCGAGGCAGGAGCTTTTAATGCCCAAAGGTTTTTCAAGTTTTAAGATGATCTAGTTGTCAGCATAGCTGTAGTGGTCAAATGAGTTGATAAGATCAGGGAGCGAGGGGTAAGCATACATTGAACAAGGGAAGGGGTTATTTCTGAGCATTGGGACAGAGCACCTATCACAGATGTAAATGACAAATGCAGAATGGAGTATATTTGACCATTTGGGCTCTGTCAGTGAAGAATGATATCATCCAGTTTAGGGTCGTGTACAAGATTCCTGGATCATTAATCCTTCTGAAGCAATAGTTAGTGGTCCATGTTATCAAATGATGATAATAAGTCAATTCAGTGATTAAACATTTGTGTAAACTGTGATTTTAAGAAGGAAGTTCAGTCAGTCAATCAACTTTATTCAGTGACATACCATATATGTTTACACTAAAACCATCAGTGCAATTCAACTAGACAATTATTTAAAAAGTAATAATTCATTGAAATACAAGTTCATATCTTCTTCTCACTGTTAGCGCTGTACTGACGAAATTTAATGCTTCAGAACTAATTTCTTGCATGTCAAGACGCTGTAAGTATCACATACCCAGCCTGTGAGATTTAATACCAGAGGGCCGCAGGATTAGCCCCCAGAAAATGTGCTGCATGCATTGCCACTGGTAAACATTTACGCTTATATAATTGTAACATCTCATTCAATTGCCTGTGGCCAAGCTTGCTGGCAAAGCGAAAGATAGCTTCTGTCACTCTCAAGAACTGCTGAGACCTTGTGGTTATCAGGTGGGCCTAGGACAGTGAAGCGTCAAACATAATACCCAAATAATTAAAATGTGTACCTTTAGCAACCTCTTCACTATAAATAAAATATAATTTAGGGTTCACATTTCTTGGTCCACTTATCATTATGAACCATTTGCTAAAATTTACATTTAAATCAAATTACTAATAAAACCAATGAAAGCATCTAAAAGGATGCGGAGTGCATGTACAGTGCTTTCTAATAAGACGGCATCGCCGACGTTCTGCAAAGTTGGTATAGGGCGTTAACCGACCTGGGGGACATCCGCTTTATGTTGCAAGAGAAAGGACTCCAGTCTATTAACATAGAGCAGAAATAAAAAGGGAGCTTAGATGCAACCTGGCGGTTCACTGCTCCAGGTACTCACTGGAGCGGTATCTTCATCGTTTTGGCCATATCTTATTCTAACTGAAGTGTCTGTGTGAAGGTTTTTAAGCAGAGAAAATCAAAGGCTTTTCAGCCTACATGACTTGTAGGATTAATTAACATTGATATAGTGGCATATGTATCCAGAAAAAAAAAAAAATAGTGGCATATGTATCAAGAAACCGTTTTGTGAGTCCTTAATAGAGAATTTTAGCGATTCTGTGTGATCATCCACAAAGATCATAAGTTTACTACTTTACCTTCCCTCGACCTACCGGATACAGAAAACCTCTTAATTAAAACTGATACAGACATGGGAACTTTGGTGCTGGCATTGATCTATCGCCCCCTAAGGTCATGCCCACCTTCCCGGTCTCCTTGAGCGAGCAAATGGCTGGCTTAGTTGTCAACTATGCAGTGAACTAGAAGTATTCCCCTGAATGAGAATGTTTAGAAGAAGCCAAAAAGGGGTCAAGGAAAAACAATACCACAATACAAGTATATATGAAGAATTCTTACAATTTATTGATACATACAAATGTTAAAAGGAGAGTGGTCCCAAAGATTGGAGTCCACTCAGCAAAAATAAAACAATAAAAAGGAGTTTCAATTTCGGCCAGCAAGATTGAATCACAAAGACAGAAAAAACAGTAAGACATAAAATTTGTGCAATACTTATTGTATATTCAGACTCTATTGTATACACCTAAGCTATATGTACTATGATACAATATATCAGCGAAGATGTCGAGATCCTGAATTATACTGTGTGTAGCGTCGACGCGTTTCGGTGGTTTTCCAAATTACTGTCCACCTTTATCAAGACACCTTTTGGTTTCTGTCATGGTGTAGGGGTCTATATGATTGCCCTAAAGGAGTGAACATACAATAAGGTTTGGTGAGTGCATAATCATAAACATTTATCATGCATAATACGATTAAATGCTTGGCTTTTAACAACTGTTGCAAAACTATACATATAGATAATAGACTGTTATAGTAGCTTCTATGTAACCAGGTTTGTTGCTCTCGGTGGAACATTCTGAGCTGAAACATTTAAAGCTGAGAGAACAGGGTGCATACAATTTGAAGAGCTTTTGCAAATGCTCTTGCCGTGTTTTGATCCGTAGATCTACCATCCTAATACATGCATGCATACGTTTGCAAAGATCAACTTGGTTCACAATTCCTTACAGGGTGGCTATTCACACTTTTTGACCATCTGCTTTATTCTCAGAACCCTCTAGGGGAAGGCCTGGTGTTTGATTGTTTGTAGTTACTTTAGCCAGTTGTCTATAAGGGGGGGCTGTTTTACCTGGCCACTGAGCTAGAGAAATCTCTACCTCGATCTAGTTTGTTAGAGAGGTGGGAAGGAAGGTTTGTCACGATTTTTTATTTTTTTTAAATTATTTTATTGTTGCACAGTGAAAAACTCGGTCACATTTATACACATTCTTAAGTGTGGCTTCAACATTCAGCCACGTTTCTTCGACATTGCAACTTTTATTTTAATACATTAACGAGTAACTGAAAATTTAAATGATTGGATATATGGCAATGACCATCATAAGCATCCTCCCTATAATTACTGGCTACTCTTCATCATAAATGCAACACATTGCGGCCTACTCAATCTGCGGCCCCTTCAATAGATCACCTCCAGAGTATATCAGGCCCACACCAAGCTTCAACTCCCTTTTCTCCCCCCCCCTCATTCTAGGTCCTCGTCCTCCCCCTCGCTATCTAGGTCTTCATCTTCCGGCAAAGGCTCACATATATCTCCCCTATAAGTGTTCCATGAGAGCCAGATTTTATTCCATTTACGTGGGTTACACCTTTGTTGATACACCGCCCTCTCCGTTAACATCGCCATATCCATATTCCTACACCATTGCGTTAGGGTAGGGGTTTCCCGTGCCCCCCATTTCTGCGCTATATCTCTCTTCGCCAGCATCATGCCGACTATTACCCATTGCCTCCCATATGTCGTCAGGTCGGTTGGGCCCCACACATTTAACAGGCAGATTCTGGGGTCAGGTGTGATGGGGACATGTAATACCTGAGCCATTGTGCGTGTTATTCTCCGCCAGTAAACCACGATGTCAGGGCATTCCCACAAAGTGTGAAATAGTGTACCCTGTGCTCCGCATTGTCTCAGACAGTGTGGGTGATCAGCTCTATGAATCTTATGTAGCAGAACACGTGTGTAATAGACTCGGTGCAGTATTTTAAACTGCACCAACCGAAACCTTGTCGATATGCCCGCCTCCCTGGGTGACGCCAATGCGGCATTCCACTCCTCCTCATTCAGTTCACCCAGCTCCTCCTCCCAGGTTACTTTTAGTTTTTGCAACGGGTCTGGCATGTTATTTATTAATTTACGATAAGTGAGGGAGGTGGCCTTACTTTCCATGTATTCTGTCAGAAGCCGGTCCTCTAACGGAGCCGACTCCGGGACCGTCCTCCCAGGCTCCAGCGCCGTCAGCAATGCGTGTCGGATCTGTATGTAACGGTACGTCTCCGTAACTCTCAACTCGTATTGTTCCCTGAGGGTCTCAAATGGCACCACTCCCTCCCTTGTCCACAAGTCCCCAACCGTGGAAATTCCTATGACGTCCCACTGGTCAAAGCCCTTACTACTCCTTAGATTACCCAAGATTTTGGAGTCCCACAAAGGCATCATACGCGTAATCACCCCTCCCCATTTCATTCGCATTTGGGCTCTATGCCAGATTGCTACGGTATGCTTAGTGGGGCCTCTCAGTTTCCTAATCATCCCCTTATTATAAAGTGGAGCCAAAAGGGTGGCAGCACCTAATTGCTGCCTATCCGCCATGAATGCCGGGTCATCATTCGGCCCATGTATCCACTGGTTGATCACCTTAAGGTGTGCCGCCCAGTAGTACAGTTCCAGGTTGGGGAGAGCTATCCCCCCGCTATACCAATCCCTGACCAATTTTAGATGTGCTACTCTCGCTGGTTTGTCTCCCCATATGAGGCCCGACAGCAGTGCCGAGACCCGTCTGAAAAACGGTGGCGGGACCGCCGCTGGGGTGTTTTCCAGGACGTAAAGGAAGCGGGGCAGCGCCATCATTTTAAACAACGCTGCCCTGCCCAGCAAAGTCAGGGGGAGAGTCTTCCAGTGTCCCACGTCTGTTCTCAGTCTCCTGAGCAGTGGCTGTAAGTTCAATTCTAGAAAGGTATCGTGGCTTCGCGTAATATTGATCCCCAGATATTTGAAAGAAACGTCGCTCACCAACAATGGACAGTCAGTGGGCAGAGCCGGTGGCGCTCCGTGTATCATATATAGCACTGATTTCGCCCAGTTTATTTTGTAACCCGAGGCCAGCCCGTGTCTCTCACACACTGCCAGCAACGCTGGTATCCCCGTTGGTAGGTCCATCAGGTAAATTAACATGTCGTCAGCGTATAATGAGACTCTGTCTTCCCAATCCTCCCCCCACCGCACACCCCTCAACAGCCGAGTAGTCCTAATGACAGTGGCTAAAGGCTCCAGGACCAAAGCGAACAGCAGCGGCGAGAGCGGGCAGCCCTGCCTCGTACCCCTCCCCAACAATATCTCTCTGGAGATACGACCATTTGCCGTCACTCGCGCCGTCGGGTTTTGGTACAACAGTTTAATCCAAGCTATGAATTTCGGGCCGAAACCCATGTGTTCCAAAACTGCGAAAAGGTATTGCCACTCCACTAGATCAAATGCCATTTTGGCGTCCAGTGAGAGGATCGCCGCCTGCTTCGTCAACAGTGGAGCCCGCGCCATCACCCCATGCAGCCGCCTGAGGTTCATTGCCGTGCTCCTATGTGGCATAAAGCCTGACTGGTCCGGGTGTATTAGATGCACCAAATGCGGCTGTAGCCTATTCGCCAGTAGTTTAGCTAAGATTTTGTTCTCAGCGTTGAGGAGGGAGATTGGGCGGTACGAGCCGCACTCCTCCGGTGGCTTGCCGGGTTTTGGGATTGTCACTATAGTCGCCGCACGCTGGTCGGGCGGCAGTTGACCCCGCTCCAGGCTATCCCGAAACATGTTGCATAAGGGTGTGGAGAGCTTTTCCGACATTACCTTGTACCATTCTATCGGAATACCGTTAGGTCCTGCAGCCTTCCCTGAGTGTAATGCTGTTATAGCTATTTGAATCTCATCAGCGGTTACGTCCCCTTCTAGGTCGTCGATGCTGGCCTGTGACAAGACGTGAGTGGGTACGTCTACGAGGGATGTCTCTGCCATCTCACGAGTCACCTCAGTATCGGGGGTGTATACCGCCTGAAAATGGTCCGCTAGTAGCTCAACTATCTGTGAAGGGTGGGACTGCAACACACCCGTACGGTCTTTCAGATGTAGAATGGCCCTTTGTCCCTCCCGCTTCCTATCTAACCAGGCTAGGAGTCTACCTGCCTTATCGCCCACATCATACAGTCTTTGTTGCGTGGACGTTATAGCTTTCACCACCCCGCTGCGCACATGACTATAGTGACTCCGCTGGCATAGTTGGAGTGCATGTCGTGTGTTCGACGTCGGATCGGTCTCATGATCTCTAGTGGCCATTTCCAATTTGTTTTCGAGGTCTAAAAGTTCCTGTTGTTGTGTGTGTTTGTGTCGTGTAATCGCTGAAATAGCTAGTCCTCGAAGAACCGGTTTGTATGCCTCCCATAGAATTGAAGGAGACTCAACCGTCCCCTCATTTTCGCTAAAATATGACCTAGTCCCTTCCTTCAGTGTTTTGGATATCTGTGGTATTTGAAGGTATCCCGGGTGGATCGGGAAGATACGTTTCCTCGTTCTTTCAGGGTTGGAGAGAGTTAGTGTCAGTGGAGAGTGGTCCGAAATACCCCTGGGTCTAATCTGTACGTCCTCAATAGTGAGGAGGCCGTGTCCTAGAGTCAAAAAGTAATCAATCCGTGACAGACTGTCATGGACCGCCGAGTGGTAGGTATACTGCCTATCCTCTGGGTGTAAATGTCTCCATAGGTCCACCAAACCCTGTGCCTCCAGGAAGCCATGTAGGCGTGAGGGCCCAGGTGATTGAGTACGTATCGGGAATCTATCTTGTGCGCTGTGTGCCACAGTGTTAAAGTCCCCCCCCAGAACAAGATCTCCCTCCGGTAAATCCAACAGAAACCTCCCCAGGTCAGGGAGAGCCATTGCATGCAGAGCCGGTGGAACATAGACCGAGACCACGTTCAGCGGCCTCCCTTCCCACTGACCATGTGCAGCTGCAAAACGTCCTTGTGTGTCTGTTTTTGTGGATTGGACAATGAACCCTGAGGAACGGTGCATGAGGATACCTGTGCCACGGGACCCCTTCGTGAATTCAGAATGGGCGATCATACAGTATCCCTTCCTATCCAAGGCCCGTGTAGTTGTGCCCGTTAAGTGTGTCTCTTGCAATAGGACCAAGGCCACATTAAACCTCCTTATACTTTGTAAAACCAGTCCCCGTTTGATCCTGTCCCCTAAGCCCCGTACATTCCAGGTCATAACGCCCAATGGCGCTACCCGCTTCATCTCCCGACCCTCCCTCTCCACCTCAGACCACGTTGTGTGTGCCATAGGTGCTGTGCGTGGATGTAGTATTGTGTAGCCATGACTGGGCTCGATCGTTGTACCTAAGTCCTGCTATGTGGTGCAAACTAGCCATATACATCCTAACCATACCAACATTACAATACTCAAAACGCAAAACTCCCCCTCTCCCAACTCCCCCCCTCCCTGCCCCCGGCTTAACGGACTCCAAACTGCCCGCCCCCCCAACTCAGCAGAGTGCCTGAACCCATCCCAAAACATAGTACTTGCGCGCTGGGGTGAAGGACCCTCCGGAGTCAGCGGCCTCCCTCCTCATTCACGGAGGTCCTCCGCCCAGTGTCCATGGCGGCACGCCCGGGCAGCGTTACAAGTGATCCCTAATGGCATTTGGAAGAGATCATAGTTCTGCCGCTTCTTGAATTCCGTGCAAAGGTGAGCGTTGACTTGTTTCTTCTCCTGACGTTTGGGAGCTTTGGTGTGCCTCTCCGTTTCTGTGTCCGGTCGGCCTATTGGGACGGCGCGGCCGCGCTGCTGTTCTCCACCCCTCTAACCAATCCTGTGCCGATTCCGGATTTTCGAAAAACCACGTTTTATTGTCGGCCACCACCCTGAGCTTGGCTGGAAAGAGCATTGAGTAAGGCAGTTCTCTGGCCCTGAGTTCCTTTTTCACCTCAAAAAAGGTCCTTCTCCTCCGTGCCACCTCCGCCGTATAGTCCGGAAAAAATGCCAGTGTGGAGTTGTGGATTCGAACTGGTGGTGATTTCCACGCCGCCTGCAAAATCGCATCCCTGTCTCTAAAATTGAAGAGGCGCGCTATGACCGGCCGGGGGTTCGCTCCTTGTTTCGGGCGGCCTCCTGGTACCCGGTGTGCCCTCTCTACAGAGAAAAAGGCCGAGAGGCCTTTCGGTCGCAAGTGTTGTGTAATCAGCTCCTCGACGTAGAGGTCCATGGCTCCCGTGCCCTCCGACTCCGGAACCCCAATAATACGGATGTTATTCCGCCTGGAGCGTCCCTCTTGATCGTCCAGCTTATCACGTAAGTCCTTGTTCTCTTTCGCGATCCGCTCCATGTTGGTCTGCAGCTCTGAGACATCCTCCACCAAAGATTTAGTTACAACTTCCATCGATTGCACTTTCTCAGATATTTTATGGAGATCCGCCCGCAGGAGTGTGATATCGGTCGATATCGTTCCCACCGTCATCTGCACCTGAGCCAGGGCCTTCATGACGTCGTCTATTGTCGCCTTCTTGCCCCCCGTAGACTCCACTGTCTTGCCTGGAATCGATTTCGCATCAGGCGAAGAGGAGGGGACTCTATCGTAGGCATACTTTTCCAACCGGGCCTGTGCGGCTCCACCTTTTGACCCCTTCCCGGCCATCTTGGTGGTGACCTCCGACCTGGCGTTCAGGGAACGATCTTGGTGGACAAAATCACTGCAGACACGCAGGCGAAAGGGAGACCACCCCCACGTAAACCACTTTGGAAGTGTGTGTGTCGCACCAGCACAGTTACAGCTCCGTCGAGCCAATGGTGGGTGAGGCCCCTACGAGAGCAGGGCGACAAGAAACGGTGAACCCCTCGAGGTATGTAGGTCAGTTCGCCCCCACCACTCCTAACCCGCAATGTCGGGGGTAGACTCCGTAGGTCTATGTGTGTCTCAGCATGTATCGTCGCGACGCCACCACAATCCACTTAAGCGATGCTGGGAGGTACACCACACCTCATGAATTGCCAAGCGCGGTGTTTGCCCCTGCAATCAGTTTAAAGGCACAGATGCGCTCCCTCGGACCCAATGAGTTACGGGGCTCCAGAATACCAGGTCTGGGTCCAGAGGGCAGTGTGCTGCTTCCAGGAGTCAGAAATTGTCAGACGGCAGCGCAAGTCTCCTCTCCCTCGCGCCCCCACCCGGCAAGCCGTCTCACATCGGCCCCTCCTCTCACCGGTGGTTCTACGTTCCGCTGGGCAGCCCTCGTGGGTCAGAGCAGTGTCCGGTCCCCAACGCGGCTCACGCCGCCTTCAAGCCATCCGGGTCCCCGGGTCTCACCACCAACCTCCGGCAAGATGGCGCCCACGACCCTCGCGGCGACCAGGATACCTCCGCTGTCTCGTTCCAGCCGGGTGGGTCAGGCGAGCTCCACAAGTGATCACCTCTCGTCCGGCTGTGTCTCCGGCGGTGGCCCCGTCTGGGAATACCTTGACTTTACGGGTCCTCGGACCCGAGCGGATACTTCCGGCGCAGCCTCTCCCGGATCGCCGCACTTCCTGTCCGCCCTCCGCCGCAGTCAACACCCCGGCTCCCGACCACCTCAGCGGCCTTGCCGGTCGTTACATCAACTGCACCTCTCGCCTTCGGATCTGGAATCCGCTGATCCCCGATTGTGCCGCCCGGTCCCGGGCTTCAGACCCTATCCGCCTGTGACAGATATGTGACGGATTAGTAGCCGGATTTTCGAAGAGGCCGCTTCAACTACGGAGCTTGCCCTCTAAGCTGCCGCCATCGTCGGCTGCTGGCCACGCCCCCCTTGTCACGATTTTTGACAGATGAAGGTATATACCAGATTGACGAGTCTGAAACACTCAAATCTATTATCTCAGTTATATATAACCAAAAAGGGGCAATTACCTTGAAGTCTGTGTGTTTAAGTTGTATTTCTATATTATTCAATTTTTGAAAGCCAATTCTGTTGAGTTGTTTCTCTGGATAATATATCAAATATCATACTCGTGTAAATCACAAATATGTGACAAGCTTTACACTGATATAAGTAGTGGTTTTCAATCTCATTTTTATAAAAGGTTATATAGGTATTGTAGACAGAGGCTGGACGTACCTGTAAGTAAGGTACCTAGGCATATGATGAGTTCAGAGTTGTTATGCCTAAAATCTGTATTGTTGGTCGTCTTTACATAGTTAAAATCCAGAGGCGCCTAAGTCTTGTCCTTTGCAGGATTAGATTCCGTTTCTCTAAACAGAGTGTATAAAGATCAAATATGGGTCAATTGAAGAAACAGGGTTCTTTCTAACCGTCAGACCCATTTTCTCTCCCTCTCTGATTCTTAGAACCCCATAACACGAGGACATGATGTTAATGCCTCTGGTTCTACAATTTTAATATTGAATATACCCAGAGAAGTGAGCAGTCCTTAGCGGAAGATTAGGTAAGCGCATGCAATTCGATGACCACTCAGACCAGCAATTCCCTAATAACATTGTCTTCAACTGACCCATTTTGATCTTTATACACTCTGTTTAGAGAAACGGAATCTAATCCTGCAAAGGACAAGACTTAGGCGCCTCTGGATTTTAACTATGTAAAGACGACCAACAATACAGAATTTAGGCATAACAACTCTGAACTCATCATATGCCTAGGTACCTTACTTACAGGTACGTCCAGCCTCTGTCTACAATACCAATATAACCTTTTATAAAAATGAGATTGAAAACCACTACTTATATCAGTGTAAAGCTTGTCACATATTTGTGATTTACAGGAGTATGATATTGGATATATTATCCAGAGAAACAACTCAACAGAATTGGCTTTCAAAAATTGAATAATATAGAAATACAACTTAAACACACAGACTTCAAGGTAATTGCCCCTTTTTGGTTATATATAATTGAGATAATAGATTTGAGTGTTTCAGACTCGTCAATCTGGTATATACCTTCATCTGTCAAAAATCGTGACAAACCTTCCTTCCCACCTCTCTAACAAACTAGATCGAGGTAGAGATTTCTCTAGCTCACTGGCCAGGTAAAACAGCCCCCCCTTATAGACAACTGGCTAAAGTAACTACAAACAATCAAACACCAGGCCATCCCCTAGAGGGTTCTGAGAATAAAGCAGATGGTCAAAAAGTGTGAATAGCCACCCTGTAAGGAATTGTGAACCAAGTTGATCTTTGCAAACGTATGCATGCATGTATTAGGATGGTAGATCTACGGATCAAAACACGGCAAGAGCATTTGCAAAAGCTCTTCAAATTGTATGCACCCTGTTCTCTCAGCTTAAAATGTTTCAGCTCAGAATGTTCCACCAAGAGCAACAAACCTGGTTACATAGAAGCCTTCCCACGACATCAATTGTATGGAAAAAAATATCTCTGACTGGCTCTTGGAAGCTTGTAAAGAGCATGTACCGCTCTCTAAATTCTCCCTTGCCCGCCGCATGGATGCCCATAGGTGGTTCACGGCAGATTTGAAGAAACAAAAATTAGAACTTCGTCAATATGAGAGGAAATGGAGACATGGGTACTCAGAGGAGGACAGAGCGTCATACACGGCTGCCCGCAGGAACTACAAGAACTCCATTTTAACTACTAAGGCAGCATTTTTCTCTGAGAAAATCTTGAACGTGAAAAACAAATCAAGAGAAATTTCTAGGGTTGGGAACGATCTCTGTAACGATGTTAGAACCTCCACCCCCCCCCCACCCCCCAAGCCCCTACGCAAGAGCTCTGCAATCAGCTCAACAACTTCTTCATGGATAAGATAGCCACCATAAAAGAAAGCATCCCGGAAAGGCTTAGTGAGGTAGCAATTGAGGACAGATGTCGAAACCCATCTGAACTTGAGGTTTTCACCCCGATCGATCAGCCTCGGTTAGTGGAACTGATGAATCGAGTGAAGTCGGGTTCACCTAATGACTGCTGCCCCCCCTACGTCCTAAGGGATGTTTTCTCAGCACTCCCACTCTTGAATGATTCACTTGCACAGGGAATGGTCCCTAACTTGCTTAAAAATGCAACGTTGGTCCCGTTAATTAAAAAACCGGGCGCCGAACCGGCTAATCTTTCTAATTACCGGCCCATATCCCTTCTCCCTTTTGGAGCAAATATCCCGGAAGCCCACGTGGCTGGCTGTATATCCAATTTCATCGAAACATCGGATTATCTGGAGCCCAACCAAGCCGGCTTCCGCCAGGCGCACTCAACCGAAACCGTGATCCTCGCAGTCATGGACACTATGAGGGCCAACGCCGACAGGGGTATACATCAGGCCTTGGTGCTTCTGGACCTGTCGGCAGCGTTCGACACGGTGGATCATACCATCTTATTACACCGTGTCGAACAGGCTGGTCTGCGAGGCTCGGCTCTCGGCTGGGTTAAATCATTCCTGAGCAACCGGACCCAGGCAGTCAAATTTGGGAATTTTACCGCGCCCAAATTATCCACCGCCTGTGGTGTCCCGCAAGGCTCGTCATTGTCCCCCCTCCTGTTCAATCTATATCTCAAACCCCTTTTACATTCCTTAAAGAACAGGAGGGTAACGATCTACAATTATGCTGACGACCTGCAGCTAATTTTCCCACTGGACTCAACTGACTCCGCCATGGAATTCCAGGCAACCATGCTGCACATTCAACGGTGGATGAAGCTGAACCACCTAAAACTCAATCCAGGGAAGACCGAGCTGGTACTCCCGGGCAAAAGATCGGTCAGCTGGGGTCCCCATTACTGGCCGTCGACTATGGGATCTCCTCCCTCCCCCTCTCTCTCGGTGAAAAGCCTCGGGATCACCATAAATTCTGACCTTTCCCTAAAAGGCCAAGTGGAAGCTGTGATTTCTACCAGCTTCCATCAACTCCGTAAAATTAGAAAAATTGCTCATCTACTAACTCATTCCGTGCTCATTCAAGTGGTACTCGCCCTGGTCCTGTCCCGACTGGACTTTTCTAATTCTATTTATCTAGGCCTCCCCCTGTTCTTGTCTAAACGCTTGCAAATTGTGCAAAACCAAGCGGCCAGATTGATCTTCAAGAACCGCGGTGGGAGCTCGGCGAAACCATTGCTGGCTACTCTCCATTGGTTACCCATAGCCCAACGGGTAATATTTAAAGTTGGATGCCTGGCCTTTAAGGCTCTTCACGGGAAAAGTCCCATGTTTATCAACAACCTAATCGTCAAGCATGAGCCTACTCGCAATCTTCGTTCTGCCCATCTGTCACTTCTTACCCTACCCTCTTTTAAACGGAAGCGTCAAGGTGGATGTCGCTTTGCTTTTCTTGCCCCAAAGGTGTGGAACTCTTTCCCCCTGTCGCTCAGAAAATGTACCAACCTCATGGAGTTTCGGGGTGCCTTGAAGACCTGGCTATTCAAGCAAGCTTCGGGATAAGTTAACTGCTACCAATCTTTCCTCACCGCTAGCGCCATGAAACCCTTGGGTGCCCGTGCGCTTAAAAATGCAGATTAACATAACATAACATAACATAACAAGGACTCGCAAAAGGCAATGTATGTAGGTTTTGCAATATTAATTGCGATACCTAGATATTCCTTAATGGCAAATCGCAAATTACGATTCGCAATTAAGGAATACCTTCCAATTCATTCCTATGGGCCCTAGAGGCCCATAGGAATGAACGGGAAGGCATTCGCAATTTGCGAGAACCCATTAGGTACTAGCAAATTGCGAATGCAATTTCAAGGGTGCTATTGTGTCAAAAGGACACCCTGTTACACCCCTGAAATATGCATGTGTGCACATACATGCTCTAAGGGCATGTATGTGTGCCACAAGGCAATTTGAAAAATGCAAAAAAGTGCATTTTTCTAGAAAATCGCAAATTACCACCAACTAGTAGTTGGTGGTAATTTGCGATTTCTTAAGGCAAATTCACACAACTTGGGTGCTTCCAGAATTGCATTTAAGGAATCATAATTTGCGATTCCTTAAATGCATTCACAAAATAGGGAATCGGAAATCTTGCCATTCCCTATTTTGCGATGGCCTTTAGGGATGATACATCCCAAAAGACTTTTTCACGTTGGCAAATGGTCAGATTCTGAGAATCGGCCCATTTGTGAACGGGAAAAGGGCTTGATACATATGCCCCTAAAGGCTGTTCTTCAGTCCCAGAGCCATATTGGACATCGGAAAAGACTGAATTTTTATCAACCCAATCCTCTAATCTTGTTAAGAGGACTCTTCCCAATATTTAAGTTGAGTCTAGAAGAAAAATTGGACAGTAGCACTTTGGAGTGTTCCTATTCCCTTTCTTGTAAATAGGAAAAATAACTGCCTCCCTCCGTGTCCCTATGGGATCAGCTTGAATCACAGCCTTTAATACATTAATGATAATCGAAGCCGTAAAGCGGAATTGAATTTAACAATGTCCACAGGTACCTCGCCTGGCCCTCGGGCTTTTCATGAGGAAAAAGTCATAATTGCAGGGCAATTTCAGTGACTTCAACAGAACTACCATAATTCTAGAGAATCTGAGAGTTATTATTCACAGCACCATCAGCTAGTAGGTCCACCTTACAGTCTAAGTTAAAGACCCCTGCAAACTGAGCCATCCATGAATCATCATGGATGTCATTCACAATTTTTAGAGGTGGTATTATCAATAAAATGTGGGTGGTGTTTTATTTCCCAGAATCTTCTGGGGTCCCGGGCAATACTCGCTGCTTTAAGATCGCCCCATGCTGATTTAATAACCTGATGATCACGAGATTATATAAGGCCGTTTTATTTGATAAGCAACGTTTCCTAATAAGGGCGATATTGCGTAGCGCCTGTTTAAATGTCTCTAATAGTTGTTAATCTGAAGATGAGCATGCTGAGTTAAACCATCTATGCCCACATATAGTTTTAATATGTTTTGGGGCTGTGAGGGTGCCTGATAGCTCTAAGCTATTACCGGCTTCAGGTGACACCGAGGTGATAGTATATTCATGTTTCTTGCAGACAATCTCTTTCGTAATAGAGGTGGCATATATTTTGTCCCTTTTTATCCTTGTGCCCTTGTTCTCCCTGCAATCCAGCTCGCCCGATTGTAAACCTACACACTCACACTTAACCTGTAAATCCAGACACGGGTAGAGGGGGATTATGATCGTTCAGGTGATTAACAACAATCTTAAAGTCTTTAAATAAAGCTCGCAGATCGGAAGACATTACAATAAAATCGATAGTACTGCCTTGGCAGGAACCTGTAAAGGGTGGGATCTCTGCCTCGTCTTTCCCTGCTAAATCACTAGTTAGCATTGGCTTAGCCAATAGGTCTCGCCTTTGGGACCTTATATGTGTTTAGCCAGAGCGATTGGCTTTGCCTATGTTTTTAAGCTATACTGTAGAGCATTGTGGTTGCTGTGCAGCATGTTCAAAAGTTATAATAAAAGTGTTATAAGTATTTTTGTTACCTTATATATAACTAAGAAGACATCAAGAGAGTAAAGTTTGGGAAATAGTACCTGATTTACAACACAATCCGTGGAAGGACACTAGGGGAGAATCAACAGATGCTAGTTTCAGAGGGCAGACTGAGGTGGTGCTGAGTGATGGTGAGGTGGTGATGTGCTGATGCGGAGGTGATGCTGAGGTAGTTGTGCTACACTGATGCTCAGGTGGTGCTAAGTGATCCCGAGTTGGTGCAGTGCTGAGGTCATGCTGCACTGATGCCAAGGGGTTGCTGTGCTGTTGCCGAGGTGGGGCTGTGCAGTTGCCGAGGTGGGGCTGTGCAGTTGCCGAGGTGGCGCTGTGCAGTTGCCGAGGTGGGGCTGTGCAGTTGCCGAGGTGGGGCTGTGCTGTTGCCGAGGTGGGGCTGTGCTGTTGCCGAGGTGGGGCTGTGCTGTTGCCGAGGTTGGGCTGTGCAGTTGCCGAGGTGGGGCTGTGCAGTTGCCGAGGTGGGGCTGTGCAGTTGCCGAGGTGGGGCTGTGCAGTTGCCGAGGTGGGGCTGTGCAGTTGCCGAGGTGGGGCTGTGCAGTTGCCGAGGTAGGGCTGCACTGTTGCTGAGGTGGAGCTGCACTGGCACTGAGGTGGTCCACTAATGAGGAGGTGGTGGTGTGCTGATGCTGAGGCACAAGGAAGGAGAGTGAGAAAAGCAGCAGGAGGTAGAAGGAAGGAGAGTGAGGAGAAAAAAAGCGTAAGGCACAAGGACGATGAGTGAGGAGGAGAAGAGCAGCGAGAGGCACAAGGAAGAACAGTGAGAAGAGCAGTGTGAAGCACAAGGAAGGATAGTGAGAAAAGCGGAGTGAAGCACAAGGAAGTAGAGTAAGAAGAGCAGCATGATGCACATGGAAGGAGAGTGAGAAGAGCAGCATGAAGTACAAGGAAGGAGAGTAAGAAGAGCAGTGTGAAGCTTAAGGACGGAGAGTTAGGATGAGAAGAGTAGCGTGAGGCACAAGGAAGGAGAGGTAGGAGGAAAAGAACAGCGTAAGGCATAAGGAGAGTGAGGAGGAAAAGAGCAGCGTGAGGCACAACAAAGGAGAGAGGAGAAGAGAAGCGTGAGGCACAAGAAAGAAGAGTAAGGAAGAAGAGCAGTGTGAGGCACAGGGGAGGTAGGACGAAAAGAGCAGCATGAGGCATAAGGAGAGTTAGGAGGAAAAGAGCAGCGTGAGGCAAAAGGAAGGAGAGTGAGGAAGAAGAGCAGTATGAGGCACAAGAAAGAAGAGTGAGGCGAAGAGCAGCGTGAGGCACAAGGAAGGAAAGGGAGGAGAAGAGCAGCGTAAGGCACAAGTACGGAGAGTGAGGAGAAGAGCAGCGTGAGGCACATGGATGGAGAGTTAGGAGAAGAGCAGCGTGAGGCACAAGGACGGAGACTGAGGAGAAGAGCAGCGTGAGGCACAAGGAAGGAGAGTGAGGAGAAGAGCAGCATGAGGCAGAAGAAAGGAGAGTGAGGAGAAGAGCAGCATGAGGCAGAAGGAACGTGAGTTGGATGATCTCAGTGGCCGCCGGCGCCTGGCCCCCTGCGGACCCACATGCGAGAATGGTGGACTGGACCTGGGCTGGTCCTAGAGCCGCACCGCAGGGCCGCGGGGGCCCTCCAGTGCCCAGGCCTAGGTTAAGCAAGGAAGGGAGCAGTCTCCCTTGAGAAGCGCTCTGATACCCAATACCGAGTCAAGTTCGCGTTATATAAAACTCCGTAAAAAAACTAGAGCCAACAGACATCAATGAGCATTAAAAGCAGCCCCAATGTCCACATTGAATCAACATATAAGTCTAAGAAAAACTCCCTTTGGGATTTCCTTTTAGCATACCATTCTTGTACACAACATCCAAACTTCAATCACACCCTATTGCATGCAGTGCACAGTGGGTCAATCTAATCAGTTGCCAGAAAGATTCTAATGTTGTAATTTACATAAGAAAATATATTTTCTTATGTAAATTACAACATTGGAAATTGCATGATTACGATCCAGGCAACGCGGCAGAGAGTGTAATTTAAAAAATGGTCCTCTGCCATTCAATTATATGCCTATTGTAGCGCAAAACTTTGGCGATATTGAGTGACATTTTATATTGGTATTCACCTACAGTGATGGAGGAGCGTCACCCCACTGCTCTCAGAGTAGGAAAAATAAAATGATAATCTTAGTTATCATTTTACTTTTCACAGGTTCGGGGCTCGGTTTGAGCGGGGGCGGGGCTAGTGGCACAAGGGAAATAGTGGTTTGCACACTTCAAGTGCGCCTAACTGCTTGGCAAGCCGTCTTGGACCGGCCAAACAGTCATGCACACTTTGCATGTTCCCCACCAGGCTGCATTACAAGCCTGGTGGGGAACATGCCAAGGCCCCCAGTTCCTGCCTGAGCGATGATCCACGGCGCTCAGACCAATCACAACGTTGCACTGAAACATTGTGATTGGCTTAGGGGACCCTGGTTGCTTCCTGGTTCCGGGATTGTGGAGAAGCGTAGGAGAGACACAACCGGCAGAAGAGGTAAGTCATATTTTATTCATTCTTGTATTTTGGCCCTCCCCCTCCAATCCCCTATGCCCCTTCACTCTCTACTGGGCAGTGGTGCGCACATTCATCAGTAACAAGCACACTTACCCAATATTGTCTTATATCAGTGAGGGGCATTAAACAAGCGTGTCAAGATCCAGTGAAATGCACACTCATGTATCATTCTCAGTGGAGTACACTTGTACACCTATCAACAGGCAAGGATATGCATACTTGTTATGATAAGCACACTTATCCACTTTGATCTCCAATCAGTGAGGGGCATGTAATGCAATTTCAAGAGTCAGCGATACGCACGCTATTGCAATATTCTCATTAGAATACACTTTATACCGGTATGTTTACAGCCAGTAATATATACTAAGTGTGTCAAGAGTCAGTGATACGCACACTTTTGTAACATTCTCATTAGACTTCACCTGTATACTAGGGTGTTTACAGCCAGTGATATGCACACTTCCTATCTTAACCAGTTTTTCTGTCCTTCTATGATAGGCATATCATCTATCGTTTCACCACAGTTTCAGAACATCAAATCCAGTCTGCAGGGATTATGCAATCTGTTAATCCTCTTCCTCCATTTTTTAGAATCCCCTGGCAAACCTCTTATTTGTTGTAGGAATTGGTTGGATGCATTCCAAACTTACCTGCGGGCAATTGGAGCATCTAGATGCTGCCCTGAAAGGAAAAGATACCTAATCTTACACTCTACTGGTTTTGGGGGCCGCTCAATTTATAAAGTCTTAAATAATGTGGCCATTGTGAAAAGGGAGGTCATTGACGAATATACGGAGACTATAAAGAAGTAGGAGATAAGGTCTGATCTGCAACCAAGCCTTGTGGTACTAAGACAAAAATTTTTTGAAGAAACAACTTACTGGTGAAAGTGTAGATACCTATGTATCAGCACTTAACAGATTGGTGCTTCAATGTAGTTTTGAGAATTTTACAGTTTATTTGTCATTGTTAAAAAAATCCAACAAAAATTGTTGTCCCTAGGTAATCCGACGTTAGATGAGACGTTGTGCATTTCTAAGTGCATAAAAACGTCACAGATTTCAGTCATGGAACTTTAAGAGAAAAGTGACGGGGTGGGTGTACTAAAATGTAAAGAAAGCAATGTTGCTAAAGAGATCAGAGTCCAAGGACGTAGGGAACCATGGAGATCGAGTAGAAGTAATTTTTCAAACAACATCTTTCTGTTACAGATGTGGTAATTTGGCACATGTTAAAGGGGGGACAGCTTGTAAAGCGAAATTTGTAACATGCAGACATTGCAACACATTAGGGCATTTTGCCAAGGTGTGTCAAGGGCAAAAGAAGACTCATGGCAAAGCAACAAATGTAGTCATTGAAGGTTCTGAGAAAGGGCCTGAATACAGTGTAGATAAATTACAGAATGATTTGAAGAATATGGTATTAGTGATCTCTGAGGAAGATATCACCAAAGGTGATCCATCCAAGTGTTGATCCCTACATTAATGTAGGAGTTGGGGACCAGATTATTACATTGTTGGTCGATTCAGGAGCCAGGATAACTATGATCACTGAAGAGTTTTTTCAGGAATGATTGCCAGGGAAAATTGTTGGAGCCGCCGGCCTGAGCCCGGTTTCCTATACGGGTAGGAGAATTGAGTTGGCGGGACTTTGAGGAAACTTTGGTCTTCAAAGGAAGGAAAATGTTTGGGAAAATATACGTGGCAATCAAGGGTTTGAGCATATTAGGATGGTTCCACCAAGGGCTTTTTAGAATGGTTTTGACCCAAGGACCAAGTCTCAGTGGTGTGTGAAGACCAAATGGAACAGATAAGAACCAAGTTTCCTTTAGTGTTTTCTGGTAAGGTAGGCACTATCAAAGGATTCTGGCGCAAGATAAAAGTTAAGGAAGGGTACATTTCCAATAAAACACAAGCTGTGTAGTGTTCAATTTTCCATCACAGATGATCTCTAAAGGGAGTTGAAAGAATTGTGTGACCAAGGGATGATAATAGAGCCCACATGCAAACAGAATGGGTATTTGAGGGTTTGCATTGATTTCCATATCCTTAACAGGGCTATATGGTGGATTCTCCTCCTCTCCCAAAAATTGCGAACATGTTGGCACTTATCCCTGAGGCAAAGTGGTTTATGAGGTTTGACTTAGCACAGCATACCACCAGGGGGTTTTAGAACCTGAGTCCAGATATTAGATGACATTTTTTTCTCACCATGTGGCACTTTCCAGTACTGCAGGATGCTGTTTGATTTGGCTTCAGCAGCCTCAATATTTCAGAGAATCATGTACCAACTGTTTAAGGGAATGAAGAGGGTGGCAGCATTTCAGGATGATGTACTGATCCTTGCAGTGTCCATAGATGAACATGACTGTATTCTTAATTAGATGCTATCCATATTTCAGGACAAAGGGGTGTTTCTTAAAATGGAGAAATGTGAGTTGTTAAAAGGCAAAGTAGAGTACTTAGGTCATGTTGTGTCCGGTGATGGCATTGAACCAACTCCGGGTGTGGCTGATGCCATTATCAATGCTGTAAAAAAACTCAGGGTACAAATGCAAAAAAGAAATTGATGGACAGAATGCAGAACAATGTCATACATTCACCCTAGTACAGAGATCTGGACCTAAATCCATTGTTTGTTTTGCTGCCCATGCCATTCAAGTTTGGGAACAGTCCAGCCCGAACTGCCAGGCCAGGGACCCCAGTCTGGGCATACCTGTCCCATTCGGGGTGACAAATGCAAAAACAACACCCAAAAAGAATTGATGGGCAGGATACAGAACACTGTCTTACATTCACTCCAGTACCTAAGTGCACCGGGTATGCTCAGACGTGGGTCCCGGGCTCACTGTGCCACTGGATTCAAGCTAGCCTGGCTAATGAGGGGTGATGCCCCGAAACCAATCATAGTATGCTTGTTTCCAGACCAGGTAGGACCTGGCTTGGCAATTCGGGCTGGACTGTTCCCATGAGGCACAGGGTCAAGACTGATTTGCATATGACTGTGCCTAAACTGGGGTGGCTTGGTGAGCAAAAGAACTATGGATTTAACCCAGATCTCTTGACTGGGGATGAATGTTTGATTTGCTCTGCATTCCGCCCATCATCTGTGTGTCTTTTTTTTGTATCAATGGTGCTGCACCTGTCAAGTAATTTATGGGATTGTGTGAGTTCTATGCCTGATTTATTCCTGATTATGCTTCTCACATAAAACCTTTGACTTGGCTGTTGAAAACAAATGTGCCTTTTGTGTGGGAAGTTGGGTGTTAAGAAGCCTTTGAATGATGTAAAAGGCAACTGGCAAGCTCCAGGGTTCTCTAACCAATTCATCTGAAATTGTCTTGCTCTATAACTGTTGATGCCAGCAGCCACAGTTTGGAGACAGTTCTTACCCAGTGTGATACTGGAAGTGAAAACACTATTGAGTATGCATCTAGGACGCTTACGGAGCCAGAAACACACTTCTCTACTATAGTAAGGACTGATCGCAAGCCTTTGGAAACCATATTGAGTGTAGATAAGACCAAAGATCAAAATTCTCACATAGCAAGATTGTCAAAGAAGTTCTTATAATTTCATTTAAATATGGTACACATTCAAGGTATAAAAATGCAAGAGCTGACTTCTTATCTAGATCCTCCTTGGGAAAAAGTGATGATGAGGATGATGTAGAGTGCAAGCAGAGCATTGCAGCGGTCAATTTGGAAGTGATGAGTGCTTCATCTGAAACTGAAAGACGAGCAGAAATTATTGCAGATGAAATCCTTAAATGTACTATCAAATATGTTATGGAAAGATGTCCCAATGAGAAATCTGTTGAACGTGTGTGTCAACCTTTATGGAAGGTGGCAAAAGAGTGATCAGTGGAGGATGATTTGTTGCTTAAAGCACAGAAATTGGTACCACCTGCAGGGGTGAGGTACAAGCTCATTAAGATGGCCCACGAGGGTAATTTAGAACAACCTTTAAGCAAACACCAGCCATGGCAAACTTTTTGGTGGCCCTTGATAGAGAAGTAGATGAATTTGTTAGCAAATGTGCCCTTTGTGCTACCTCAGAGAAAAGTTTTGTAGTGAGGAAGCCTCCTTTACAACCTATTGAATGCCTGTCTTGTTCATAGGAAAAGGTCACCTTGTTGGCCCATTTTATGTTCTTCCTAGCCAGTGGCACTATGTGTTGGTTTTGGTTGATTTGTATTCAAAGTGACCTGAGGTCACATTTGTGTAAGGACCTAATGCCAAAACAGTGACTGAATTTTTAGGAAATATTTTCATGTGGGAAGGCTTTGCAAATTTTTTACTTTCTGATAATAGAGTCCAATTTGTGAATGAAGAAGTGAGGATTTCTTTTAGGATTGGTGATGTTTAGCACTTGAAAATGTCACTGTACCATCCCCAAACCAATGGTCAAGTAGAGCGCATGAATTGGGTGGTGGTACAGTGTGTGCGATCGGCAATCTCAAACAGGTGTGTTTTTATTAATGCTGTGAATTCGATGGTATGGTTCTATTACATCCCCCCACAGAGTTCCACTTTGGTATCTCCTTTTTTTTATTTGAAGAGAAGGAAACCCATTACCAGGATATGCCAGAGATGGATGGGAAAATAGGTCAAATTTGGAGAGTCACTGGAAAAATGTGACTGAGATTCCGAAAGAACACTGCTGTGGCAAACACCAGACAAAAAGTTGTCGATGAAAGTCGGGCCAGAGTGAGTGAGGTTAATTTTAAGGTAGGTGATGTTGTTCGTATCAAGAAAGGAAAGCACGTCAAAAAAGGAGGTGAGAAGTTCAGTAGTCCAGTTGTGCTGGACAAAGTTAGCAGAAGTGTAGTCAGAGTCAATGGGTTAATTGGTGGAATGTGGTTAGATTGGTGAAGTGTGGGAGTGATCAGACTCAGGTTATTCACCAGGGTACTGATCTCTGTGAGAAGTTCTTCCAGTAAGATTAGTTCCTCTATTTCACTTGTAGACAATGGTGGGGTTCGCAAAAGCAATTGTGTCAGAAGGCTACCTAGCAGGTATAGATAATCATGCTATGAAAAGACATGAAGGCTACCTAGCTGGTGTATGATAATCTGGTTAGGAAAAGACAGTATGTGGTCATAAGGTTATCAATACATTTTAATTAATTCATTCTGATGTGTCCTGCGTCATAATGTTATCCCTCCATTTTGGAGAAAACAAGGGTGTGCAGTTCCTAGGGAAAGCAGGGAAGGGGGTACCAAAGGGGATAAGATGGGCTAGTGTCCCAAATGCCAGAAGGTTTTGAGGACCACAGGGGGGATCGCTCCTTTTAGGAGTAAGGGCCCTCAAACACTCCGAATGGTGTCATGCTTCATCATCTGGCAGCTTCTAGTTGGGCCGGCGCTGCAATGCCCAATGGGCACCGTGAGGGGGCTCTTTGCCGGAGGTCTTTTCTTTTGGTCCATGTGAAGTTTGAGGGTTGAAGGGACATATGTGCAAAGAGTAATCTAAGTAGAAGTGGGAAGGTGTAAGTGAGAGCTAAAAATAGCTATAGGGATCCCACGGTTTTCCTTTATTGGCTGGGTTCCTATGCTATGGTAAAAACACGGACTGTAAAGTCTTAGCTAGAGAGGGGGAATTACAGCCTTTCAAGCTCAAATTAGTGTACGTGCAGTGAGGGGGGGGTTAACATTTTGCAGGCCTATTACAGTCCAAGTGATCATGGCATTTCGTCAAGACCAAGGGATCCTCGTCTCCTCAAGTAGGGACGGTATGGGTGTGCGTTTGTGAAGTGCTGTACCCTAAAGTTTAGACTTGTGATGTAGTCTAACATAAACAGATATACAAGGCACCATCTGGATACACATGTAGAGAGAACAAACATTAATGCGATTAAATAACCAAGGCAGCTTGGGATATGAAGGCCACAGGGTACAGTGTTTGGTAGGAGAAAGTAGCAAGACAGTTTAGAAGGGAGAGCCCCCCTCGTGACATCCGGGACGCTCACACAGTGGTGAGATAAGGAGCTGCAATTAGTGCTCCTCATGGTACAGGACCTACCCTGTGTCCGGTCGTCACCTTCCTGTGGTGATCTCATGTTTACTACATTCCAGTATTACATCACTGGAATGTAGAATGTCCTATGTGGGTTTGCAGTGGAGAGATTCTTTGTTAGACAGTTACTTTGGGACTGCTGGAGCTGTGGCTAATAAACACAGAACAAGAAGTATTCCTGCCTACCGACTTTCATTACATGATACTTCACTACAATTTGGCAACGATTTAGCCACAGCCGTGGATCCATGCAGAAAGAAACTTTGCTTTTAAAAATAAATAAGCTGAAGACAGATTTGGGAAGATAACTCAACATCGTGATTAGGAGGAAAAACAGGCCTGTATATTTTTGTTTATAAACTGTGATATAGCGCTGGATGATCAGTACTGTAAACTATATCTTTATCGATGGTGTTACTATCTTTTAAAGGATAAGAAATCATCGCGCTGCGTTGCATTGAATAGAAAATGAAAAAAACGGTACCTTTTGAGAGGAACGCTTGTATGTAGTTGAATATTGTCCGCTATTCAAATCATGGGCCAAATGGTCGGCCTTGTCCTGCGAGAAATGTAAAATGTAAGTTATGTAATAAGATAGGGCATTTTGCTAAAAGTTTGTCAGTCACCTAGAGACAAAATCAATTCCGTTCCAGATGGAGATCTGTGTGACAGTTCAGATGAAGAACAAACTTGTGTGAGAGGAATAAGAGATATGATTGTTGTTGTACAAGATGATGAATCTGACTGTGTAGAAGATCCTTACAAATACATTGAAGTAGATGGGAAAAATGTAAGACTCCTTATTGATTCTGGGGCTAGATTGACAATGGTGACCGATGAACTATTTGCTGAAATCTGGGGGAAACAAGTTATTTCCTCCCGACAGGAATCCTGTAACGTATGATGGAAGGAAAATTGAATTGTCTGGGTATTTTGAGTGTCAACTCAAGTTTAAAAATCGTACCATTTTTGGAAAAGCATATGTCGCTAAGAAGGGACTAAATATTCTTGGATGGTATCACCAAGACCTTTTTGGGATGACTCTCAGACCTGGCAGAGATGTTCAAGTTTCTTTAGTAACGGATTGTGAGAAAAACAAAGGGTCATCTGAAATGGTTGAAAATAGTACCAAGTGGGTTGACAAGTTTCCTATGGGATTTGGTGACAAATTTGGAAAAATCAGAGGGTTCAAGCACAACATTAAAGTACAAGATGATGTCACACCTGTGAAACATAAGTTGAGGAATGTGCCTTTCAGCGTACGTGAAGACTTAGCAAAGATTCTCAAAACAATGTGTGATGAAGGTGTGCTAGAAACTATTGAGTCATCCTTATGGTAAAGTCCATTAGTTAAAGCAAGGAAGAAGAATGGGCAACTGAGAGTGTGTGTGGGCTTAAGAAGTCTTAACAAGGTTATTTGGATCGACTCCCACCCTCTACCTAGGATAGATGACATCAAAAGTACATTTTCAGGTGCTAAGTTTTTCTTTAAGATTGACTTAGCATCAGCTTATCATCAGATAGTACTTGAGGAGTCGTCACCACATCTTACGGCTTTTGTTTCACCAATGGATTCCTATCAATTCAAAAGGATGCCTTTCGGCTTGCGTCGGCGGCAGCCGTTTTCCAATGTGTTTTAGAAATTGTATTAGAAGGAATTGAACGGGTGGTAACGTTCCAAGATGAATCTTAATAGCAGGAGAAAATCTGTCCATTCATGACAAACACGTGTGCAGTTTTGGAAAGGTTACAAAAGTTTGTACTTGTAGCAAATCGTGGGAAGTGTGAATTTGCAAAAAATGCAATCGAGTATCTGGGTGATGTAATCTCTGAGGAAGGAGTTGAAACTAGACCTGGACTAGTTGATGCAATAGCCAAGGCTCCTACTCCCAGGAGAAAGGAGAATGTGGCTTCATTTTTAGAACCTTGTGAATTTTATTCTAAATGTATTCAATATTTCTCAGCTAAAACTGTTATGCTAAGAGAATTGTTGAAGAAAGAGAAAACAATTCTATGGGAAAGAAACTGTCAAGAAGAATTTGAAAGTTTGATAAAAGAAATTATTTCAGCAGGTGTTCTTGCACCTTTTGATCCTACACAGGAATGTATCATTACGGTTGACGCCAGTAATGATGGTTTGGGTGCTACCATTGCACAGATGAAGGTGCAAATTGAAGTGACCATTGGTTTTGCTTCTAGGTCTTTGAGGTCTAATGAAAAAATCTTCTCTGTCATCGAAAAAGAACTTTTGGGCTGTTGTTGGGCAGTCGAAAGATTTAAATGTTTTATTTGGAGAGGAAAATTTGTCCTCAAGACTGATCACAAACCGCTAGTCAGTATTTTAAGTGGTTCTACCATTAAAGATCACACACCAAGAATAGCAAAATTAAGTTCTAAACTGTTACAATACAATTTCATTGTTGAATACATCCCAGGTGGTAAGAACATACGGGCGGATTACTTATCTCATTCATCTTTAAGTTTTACTGAATATCCAGAAAACAATGATGAAAATGATGAAGAGTGTTTAATTGCTAGTGTTTGCCACAACACTACTTTTACTGAACAAGAGTGGATTTCGGAATCTTTAAAGGATGTTGAGTTGGAAAATGTAAGGAAGTATGTTATGAATGGTTGGCCTAAAGAAAAAGCTTGACCTCAGGCCTTAAAACCTTATTTAAAAGTATCTGATGAATTGTCAATTGAAGAAAAAGGGATGTTGGTACGGGAAAACAAATGTATTCCACCTGTCTCTTTGAGGGACAGGATCATTATGTATGGTGATGAGGGACACTTAGGCCAGACCATAACCAAAAGAAAAATCAGAGACAGTTATTGGTGGCCTGGGATGGATTCTGCTATTATCGCTAGTGTTCGGGCATGTGTTGTTTGTGCCACTAGTGATTAAGGACTTAAAACTGAAGCGGTTCCTCTTCAGCCTGTCAAATTACCTGAATTTGCTTGGTGCAAGCTTACCAAAGATTTCATTGGTCCTTTTTGGTTCTTCCACAAAAGTTTAAATTTGCTCTTGTAGTTGTTGACTGTTATAGTAAATGGTGGGAAGTAAAATTTGTAGAAGAGCCAAACACAGCTGGTGATATCAAGTTTAAAAAACATGTGTTTTTGAGAGAAGGTTTTCCCAAAGAAATTATCTCAGACAATGGTGTCCAATTTATTTCTAGAGAAATGAAAAGTTTTCTCGACACCAACGCTATTAAACACAAATGTGTTGCTTTATATCATCCTCAAGCAAACGGTCTAGTAGAAAAAATGAACTGCACACTGGTAGAGTGTTTACAGTGGGCTATTCAGAACAAGATTGACGTTTGCAAAGTTGTTGAAGAAATGCTGTGGTCAGATAGGTCTTGTCCTAATGCTGTTTCTGGTCTCTCGCCATTTGAAATTCTGCGTGGACGTCCTCCTGCTTCCAGGTTGTGTCCTGCATGGTTACGAGAGTGTCAGAACAAAAGTGACCACATGTTAAATGTAGACAAAGTTGTGAGACCTAATGTGTAAAAATGTCAGGTTAAAATGAAAAGTCACTATGACACTTTGCATAGAGTAAAATCTATAGAAAGAGACCTGTGTGTGGGAGATTGGGTTTGTGTCAAAGATCCAAATCATGTCCCTAAAGGAATGTCGAAATTCAAACCTCTTGTCAGAATTGAGGTCGTGGCCAGGAATGCAGTGAGAACAAGCAGGAATGAATGGTGAATAAAGGAAGAGAGGTGAAGGTGCATCCCCATGATCAGGGCCGGACTGGGAACCTCAACCGGCCCTGGCAGAGTGCTCGGCCGCCCCCCCCCTCCTCCCCTCCCCACTCGGGGTGTTGGAGGTGCCCGAGCTCTTTACCAGGGCCACTTTTTGCCCGATTTTGGTACAGGGCCGAAAAACGGCCCGGTAACAAAAATGGCCCCCAGGGGCCCAAAACTGGCCCCCATCCGTGCAGCGCACCGGGGGATTGCCCGGTGCCCGCTATGGCCAGTCCTGCCCTGCCCATAATGCTCCTCCTCGTGATCTTTCTGTTCCATTTAATTCGTCTTTGCATCCTATTGTTGTTCCTTCTTCATCTTCCTCTTTTGACATTGATGTTTCTGAATCCAGGCGTTCCTTTCACCCTGTGTCCGAACTAAGGAGTAGTAGAGGGAACATTGTTAAACCATTGAGGTTTCGAGATTAAAATTCTGTTATGTTTACATATGTGCATTGTTGTGTATTTATTTACATGTTAATAAAACTTTGTTGCTTGTATTTCACTTCTTAGCGCCCCTGCATCTCCAGGCTGACAATCACTGGAATCCCCCCGGCCCCCACAGAGCAGAGTCTCTCAGAGATGGGCTGCTGCAACCTGCAGTGTTTGCTAACACGATTTAATTTTTTTTTTTTTAAAACACAGGTAGGATGTCTGCAAGGTCCGCGGGCCGCCAAGGAAGGCTTGCCGGGCCGCTGGCGGCCCGCGGGCCGTACTATGAGTACCCGTGGTTTAAGGGAACGAGTAATGTAGTACTCTCAGACTATGGGGAGATATATTGTCTGCAGTGTTGTGGGAACATTCCATAGAATGCTGCGTGACTTAAGGTGTAATATTAATGTTCAACTGGGTTGACAGTTGAGCTGACTCTTTGTTGCTATAAGACATTGTTGGCTGCAGCTCTGCTCTTAATAAAACAAACTTGTTCACAACTACCGGAGTCGCTGTGAGTTTCCTAAATGAGGGTGCCCACAATAATATCAGCACCTAAGCATGAAATGTTACTTGAAATAAAAAATCGCTAGTCCCTCTTTGTGTCTGCCCACTTAAGAAGGACTAGCTACTTAGCATAATGTACAAAAACCATTTACCAAAAAGTAATCTAAAGCACATGCCCCCTGACAACAGATGATGTCATATTTTTTTTTTATAAAGTCCAGACATTCTAAGTCAGGCAATTTAGAACGAATGCCAGCTATATTCCAGGAAAGAAAGTTTAGGCCTTTATTTATGCAATGGGTGATACCACTCCTTTGAGTTGTTCTATCATCTGTATCCGGGGTAGGGGCGTGATTTATACTATGAATGTCAGATTGTGAGGGATTTAAAGTTATAGAGGCGAACTGGCTTCCCAGGCACTCAACATCATGTACAGAGTCCAGAGGAGCTAATCTGTTTGTCAACTTTAAATTGATGCCCTAAGGTGAGAAAGCAATACCAAAGGGGATGATGAACAGAGCGTTTCAGCAAATCAAACACTCACCCCCAGTCAACTGATCTGGGTTTAATCAATCACCATTCTTTAGCTCACTCCACAACCCCAGTTCAGACATGGCCATATGCAAATCAGTCTGGCAAATCAGTCTGACCCTGTGCCTCATGGGAACAGTCCAGCCCGAACTGCCAAGCCATGTCTTCCCTGGACCGGAAACAAGCATCCTGGGACCGGTTTCGGGTACATAACCCTCATCAGCCAGGCTAATTTGAATCCAGTGGCAAAGTGAGCAAGGGACCCACGTCTGGGCATACCCTGCCAACGTAGGGCGAACAAAGCGATACCAAAGGGGATGATGGACGGAGCGTTTGAGACATTGTTCTGCATTCTGTCCATTAATTGTTCTTTTTGCATTTGCCACCCCGTGTGGGACGGATATGCTCAGACCTGAGTCCCGTGCTCTCCATGCCACTGGAATCAAGCTACCCTGGCTGATGAGGGCTGAAAGCCCGAAACTGGTCCTAGGATGCTTGTTTCCAGTCCAGGGAGGAACTGGCCTGGCAGTTCGGGCTGTACTGTTCCCATTGGGTGCAGGGTCAAGACTGATTTGCATTTGGCTGGGCCCAAACTGGAATGGCATGGTGAGCAAAACAACAATGGATTTAGGCCCAGATTTCTGTACTGGGGTGAACGTATGACATTATTTTGTATTCTGTCCATCAATTGTTCTTTTTGCTAAAGTGAGAAAGGCCTTTACAACTGGCTCCTGTTTTCATCACTTTCATGGATATGGAGTTGAGATGGTGGTCTGTAAAGGAAATCAAGTGGGTGAGCGCGAAATCTTCCAGGTGGTTTGGCCAGATAATTCAATCGTAACAATGTTTTAACCAATATTGGCCTTCTGAAACTAAAGACTGCCTAATCCCCCAATGACTGCTTGGGTTCCTGACCCTCCCAACACACTCGCTATGCCAACCTGCATTTTTTCCTAGCCAATGAGCGCTCTTATGGATTAACTCTAGACCTTCTGTCTGCACAGTTTTTAAAGGAGGAACTGATTCAAGAACAATTACATAAGAATTGGATTCTGGGGGGAGTGGATGAAGGCCTCCTTTGCCTTGGGTCGCATGTTTCAATTCATTGTCAGGAAGGGTCTCTGCAAGATTTTCCATTCGCTTCCCTGGTAAGGTAGCAGATGCGTGTGCAGGCCCCACAATAATCCACCTGTCTCATGTGTCCGTTATATTATCTAGCACAATAGCTGAAGCATGCGTGTCCATACTTTGGGCACTCACAGCTAGGGATCTTTGCTCTTTGCTGGCGCATCATGCAAATGGTGTTGATTTTATCCTCCAAAGATTGTTTTAAAAGCCCCAGATTTCCTTGAACAGGTCTGGGAATTTGCTTTCTAGTAATGAGAAAATATTTTTGCTATAATTTGCCAATTTGATATCCAACATGTTTAATACTGCCAAAGCACCCCCTACATTTGAGTTGTAACAGAACCGCTGGTAGGGATTACCTTGCTGGTTTTAAAGTCCGGTCATCTTTCCGTTAGCTTTTAAGAGGTGGTGTATTCACTACCGTACAGAAGTATTTCTCAGGGGACCACGTATTGCATTATCTCTGGGTCGGGCTGAATTGTAATTGTCAGTTGAACTACATCCCCGCGAATATTATCACATGGGTCCCTGCGTTTGTCAAGTATCATGGTATAATTATCCGTGGGTGTTATCATGCTTCAATGGGCAAAGTCATGGCAGAAGCCTCAGTATGCTCATATACAGTAGTAGTACTCGTTCAAAAAAAAAACAATCGCTGAACAGACCCTATTCTCTCTTCTATAAGGCCGTTTCAGAAGTAATTGCCCCCAATTAAGTTGTCAAATACTTTGTTTTAAAGGTCGATTAAGGTACTGTAAATTCTTTTGCCCCTTTAGGCGGATTGACCTTTCTTTTGACGATCTAAGAAATGCAAAGTCTAGGTGCCTCTTGGCTTAAGGTCCCCCTGGAGTCACATCGAATTTCCTAGGCACATGCAAGTGCACATTTGCCATTTTAATAATTTTTTAAGTCAATGGTAATTGCATTTCCTAAATGCCCAATTTGCATTTCAGAAAATGCTCTGTACATGTGCTTTGGGAATTGCAAATAGGTAATCCTTGTTTGCGATTCCCTAAATCGCAGTTGCAATTTGCAATTTCCACAGGGTAGAAATCGCAAATTGTGATAGCGATTTGGCCATTGTACGTAGGAAAAGGCCATTTTGCATTTCTTAACGGGCCGATATAGCGACTCGGCCCGTTAAAAAATGTGAAATGGCTTTGTGCATCTGGCTCTAAATATGTTCAGTGGTTGAATAGGTGCAATGTCCTTTTTTTAGCTATGTTCCTAAACCATCACAGTTAGGAAGGTCCTTCTTATATAATTTTTTCTCTTCCAAAAAAGTGCATCAAATCTAGACCTAGCATTTCCATGAATTATGCCGGGGCAGGAATGTCTCCTGCCTTGCACTGGAGAGCATGCACCCTTTCTTTGTGTTACGCTGCTAATAATCCATAGCATGGCTCTGCGAGTTGTTGCCTTGCTGATCTTGGCAATGATGCATGTTCTTAGATAGCCTCCCATATAAAGATATAAACCAGAGCTGAAGTCAGTTTCAAAAAGTACAAGCGATTTTGAGAGTTATTACCGTCCTCTCGCCGTGCTGAGAGGGAACGGCAGTGGTGTATTATAGGAGGATGAATAGGCCTGTTGCCTATCACATTCACAAGAGAGCTATCTACTGACCTTTCCAGGTGAAAAGCCTGGGTAGGCCCCTCATCTGGAGCCTTAACTCCATCCATCTGCACATTGATGGTGAGGGCATGTTTACTCTGCTTGTAGGTAGCAGGGTGTGCATGCAGCATGTGTGTTATTCTTCACTGTATGAGAACAGGAATTCATCTTGGAACGGGGTGAATCAGAAGATGGAGATTGGATGCAGGCCTGTGATTACATTATTTGTTGAGGGAAGCCTTGGGACATTCCATCCTATCCTTTGAAGTGAGTCAGAAACCAATAATGAGAGGGCGTGGGGTGATCTATCTTTGTAGTGCCAAGGAGGCTCCAACCACCATCCAGCTTCCCCTCGACTGAGCAGTCACCACAAATGCGCTTGTGAAATAGACAGGGGGGATGCCTTTTCCACCTTTGATTTCCACTGGTGTGTGTGAACACCGATCTTAATCTACTCTGCTTGCTGACTATACAAGACAAAAACTGTGGCATGTGCAGCCTGTGTGAAACCTATCAACACCCGAAAACCCAGACATGACAAAAAAACTGAGAGGAACTCTGCAATTCACAATGCATTTGCCAACCAAGGATGAATACTGGGCCCAAACCCCAGGTCAGTGTTGTCCAGAGTTCTCACTGACATGGGCCCAAACTTCACACAAGGAGATTTATGCTTCATGACTGACGTTTTTAACTGGCAGCTCCCCAGCCATGGCACAGCAAGGAGAAGTGAAGACTGCCATGAGAAGCAGGAAATGTCTGCTGCACAGAGATATTTGCAGGAGTGCATCCCCCAAAGGAAGGCCTGTCCAGTGGAGTCATCGGTCTGTCTAGGAGCTGTGCATCAGATCTGGGTCCTGTCCATGCTACCTCTGTCTTGAAGTGAGAGGCCACCTATCAAATAGAGGGAGGTGGGAGTGTGTCCCTATAGGATGACGTTTTCTAGAAGAGGAGATCTCAGATTGCAGGCAGGATAAAGGTCTGCAATCACTTTGAGGTCCAGGAGAAAGATCAGTCCTACAAAGACTTATGGTGAGCCCTCTCTAGCCCAGAAACTCTCATTTAACCCCACAGTTACATCCAACAAGTCCTTGAGCTTTATTGGTCTTTCTTCCTGGGCTGGGACTGTTCATGGAATTACCAGTAAGCTTGTAAAATGTCATACCCCCAACTGCTTCCTAAACTACCCCGAAGTTATAGAAGTATTTGCATTTAAAGCTCTGCTTCATGGGAGCCTTTGTTTGCCAGCTCGTGTAAACATTTTTTTTAAAAGATATTAACTCTTAACTTGCCTAGTGTGCCACAAAAACCCTGTTGTCAAATCCCTTAGAAAAGGGGAAATTGATTGTGAAGAACCCTTCAATAAAGTCATTCACCAGTGGCGTATTACTTCTGAAAAATTCTATGTAAAAGTTTGTAGGCAAAGGGTGATTTACTGTGAAAACGTGTTGAGAAACCAATCGGCAGCGGCTGATAATGAAAATCTTTTGTCAAAGCCTATAGGCATTTGTTTTATTGATAGTGACAACATAATATTAACAATCATTGGAAATGCAATAGGTCTCGCCTTTGTTTAAGTTAAAGCTATTTGCTTTGCTAATGGTATTGTATTTTAGCTATGTCTTATTGAGTGTTTGTATGTCACACCTATGTCATGTTTTCGATGTTTTCGATCTCCGAATGATAAATTGGCACCGCCCCTAACTTCATTAGGACATGTTGCCTACGGTTTACTCACAGACCTCTGCAGTATTTGCCTTAACCGGCCAAGCCATCTTTCCGGATGTGGCGCAAGCAGTACTTACTGCTGAGTTCAGTCAGATTGTCTGATTTCCGTTCTGCTAAGGCACCGCAGGAATTCACCAGCGCGAAAAGGTTTAACAAGAAACCCAGCTCCTGGAATAAAAAAATACACGTATATTAATTCCACTTGGTTTCACAATGATTACAAATCCTGCACCATGTTTGGAAATTTGTGTTTAGGCTGGTTAAAAAATTAGAACTGCGTAGCAAGGAATACAATTAGCTTAATTTCAATATAGAAACGACATGGTCGGGGATAATCAGGCTCCACTCACACAGCAGGACACACACTCGAACTCGTCTTCGCAGGAGGAAACAGAGTCTCCTTTAGCCACACCACTGAACTACTCTGTACTGACTACCACTTTTCAAGACCCTACTTGTGAGGAGCTACGTCGAGGAGGAGAACCTGCCAGTACACTCACGGACCTCGCCGCACCCGCTCCGCGGGTGCCGCATCGCCTGGAGGCGTGGGAGGGGCTGCTTGTCTTGCCGAGAGGGGGCTGCGGTCTGTTGGAGGCGAGCTGCGGTAGTGAACGGGGCTGCGAGCGTTGCAGGGACTCCATTTCCCAGGAGTCCTTGCTTGACCGATTACCAGCTTCCGGTCCGCTCTCCCTGTTGCTCCGCCCGCTGCCCACCTGTTGCCATTTAAACCCCCAGTGCCCTTTTCCTTGCGGGACCACTTTTCAAGACCCTACTTGTGAGGAGCTACGTCGAGGAGGAGAACCTGCCATTACACTCACGGACCTCGCCGCACCCGCTCCGCGGGTGCCGCATCGCCTGGAGGCGTGGGAGGGGCTGCTTGTCTTGCCGAGAGGGGGCTGCGGTCTGTTGGAGGCGAGCTGCGGTAGTGAACGGGGCTGCGAGCGTTGCAGGGACTCCATTTCCCAGGAGTCCCTGCTTGACCGATTACCAGCTTCCGGTCCGCTCTCCCTGTTGCTCCGCCCGCTGCCCACCTGTTGCCATTTAAACCCCCAGTGCCCTTTTCCTTGCGGGACCACTTTTCAAGACCCTACTTGTGAGGAGCTACGTCGAGGAGGAGAACCTGCCATTACACTCACGGACCTCGCCGCACCCGCTCCGCGGGTGCCGCATCGCCTGGAGGCAAGGGAGGGGCTGCTTGTCTTGCCGAGAGGGGGCTGCGGTCTGTTGGAGGCGAGCTGCGGTAGTGAACGGGGCTGCGAGCATTGCAGGGACTCCATTTCCCAGGAGTCCCTGCTTGACCGATTACCAGCTTCCGGTACGCTCTCCCTGTTGCTCCGCCCACAGCCCGTCACCTCCACTATAAACTAGATCTTGTTTCCCGCAGCGCGGGACGCAGCTCGGGGCGAAGACCGGGCAAAGAGCGGGCCGTTTGAGGCCGTTCGAGGACTGAAAGGACTGGACTGGGCTGCCCCCCTTGTTTAAATCCTTTTAATGAATAAGTTAAGCTTTGTTTCAGGATTAGTCATGTGTTCACGGGGTACACGCAGTAAAACTGCAAAGGGAGGGAAAATGCTTAATGGGACCCTAGACGATTTCATCACTAAGACCAATATGGCTATTGATATCGAAATCACTAAATTGCAGAATGGAGTGTCCTTAGAGCTAGATGCTGCACGAAGACTATCCCAGGATCTAGCCTTATCAAAAAAATCATCTTTAGGTAACATTGCCTCCGCTAAAACCCCTGAGCGCCTGGATGGTCCCCGGTCATTAATAACTGAGGCAGTTATTCACCACTCTGCAATAACCCCACCTTTGGAGCAACCTTTTATTCCATTGCCACCTTCTGCTGGACCTAAACAGACCCTGTTGCCAAATATTCCTGTTTTGGATTTAGGCGTCTCTAAATGTGTTGAGGCGAACAAGCCAATTATAAGTGTTAATAAATGGGATGCAATTCAAAAAAGGAAACGCCTAGCAAGATCAGCATATGCCAGGAAAAAGGCTAAAGTTGCTAGGGCTCAATTCTTCAACAATCGAAGACTCCCAGCTTTAAACAGGGCGGGTGTTGATGTTCCACAAGCAAATGGTTGTCTAAGGAGCGAGGAGACTGGTGCTAGTACAGACAGTGTGGAATTAGATTTAATAGTGGATGCAACTCGTCCACATTTTGTTGAGGGGGTTATTGAGGGACCGTTAGGCGAGACACAGGAGGGTGATGAAGATTTCCTTAAAATTGTATGGGAGACACTGAAAAAGCTCTTAGCCCCCCTTGAACTCCGACTCTCACGCATTGAAAATAACCTGTTAGAGATGGACAAGACAATTGTTACATTAGCTAGTCTTAGCCTAAAACAAATGGAATTTCAAAATTCACAGGGAGACGAGAGTACTACACAGGCTCCAGCCGTACCATCACCCGTTCAGCCCCTGCCCATATCTAAACCTATACCAAAACCCCGCACAAAGGTTTGTAACCCCGTAGTTACCACCCCACAAATTAAGGCCCCATCCCTTGGCCCTGCCCAAGGTATACCTCCGACAAAATCTGGGCCTCGGGGTATTGACCATAAATCTAATGGGACCGTGACCCAAAGCTTATATCCGCAAGGACTTAGAAATACACACAACTTCCGCGGGGGTTTTATAGATCTACCCCCTGATGCTAGGCCATATGTTGTAGTACTAGCTGGTGTGCCCGCTTTGGAGTCACAATCCCAAGAGAATTTTTGGTCACTAAAAACAAGGTTATTTATTGGCTGAACACAAACAGACAGTTACCAAATCATTTAAGAAGCAACATTCTAATGGTACGTAGAGTACCTTGGGTAGGCCCAACATCTAAGTCTATCCCGGGTGACTGTATTGTTGTTTCTTTTGCCGATCCATGTACAGCACAACATCTATGCTCATGGGTTACACAAGGCGATAATTCATCAATTGTTGTCAGGCCTCTTACTTTCTTTTACCCTCCACGACAAAATTCAAATCTAGAGGGGAAATGGTTATTAGTCCAAAATACTGGGCGGGGCAGGCGAGGGGATGGATGGCAAGGCCACAACCGTAGGTGGGAAGGGGTACCAACTTCCAATCAGTACGGTTGTTTGGAAGACATTGATTGACTACGGAAGGTAAATGATCCTATATATGACCCCGAACCCACTCCCATCTCTGTGATTTCTACTCCTACCCTACCAGAACCATGTTTAGATAGTGCTACCCCCACAGAAGGATCTCAAATGGACCCAAGTCCTGTAATTAAGTTTATTGAGACCAGGGTGGAAGACGTAAGCCTACCAGAGGTTAACTCTGTTTGTAGCCAAGCAGGGTTACTTAAACTGGCTTCTTGGAACATAGCTGGGTTAAGGAGTCGCTTGGACAATGATGATTGGGCAGAATTCATCGACACCCATGACATTGTCGTATTCCAGGAAACCTGGGCAACAGTCCCCTTATTTAGAGCGGGGTATTTGAATCACTATAAGCCTGCCATACAGGGCCCAAAGGGAAGAGCCTCGGGAGGATTGGTGGTGTGGATTCGAGACTCCTTGGGGTATCAATCTAAGGAAATTTTGGTAGATAACCCCGACCTCCTATGTATTAATCTTAGCAAGGGTAATAATGTGAACATTGTCTTAATAAATATCTATGCCCGTGGCTGCCAAGGTGGCCGCAAGCAACCGGTTTTGAATACCCTTGACTTGTTTCTGAGGAAATTAGGCTGTGATTGTTTTATAGTGGTGGCAGGGGATTTGAACTGCTCATTCGAACCCATCCTTAGCATAGTTGAGGACGTGGGAGTCGATGAGGACATTGTTTGGAATATTTCGCCATTGACCATAGGTAAGGGTGTTAGGGGAACTGAGGCGGCCCTGCATTGGCTGGGATTTTGTATGGAATGGGGGTTGCGGGCAGTGAATGGGCGCACAACCTCTGATAAGCTCGGCCAACCAACCTTCAATAATGGGACCAGCATGAGTCGAATCGACTACATACTGGTTAAAGTCGATTTTTGGTCACTAATGGTAGACATGGTGGTAGAGGTACGACCAGAGAGTGATCATGACCCTCTTTTACTGAGCCTAAGGGTAGGGGGGACCCTCTGTAACAGCATGCCCGACGTTGGAGACCATCGTGTGTAACAATAGAAAGCGGGTAAAATGGCCTAGGGTCATAGCAGAGCCTCTACTTATTGAAGAAATCGAGGAGGTGGTAATGAGAACAATGGGTAATATGTTGGATCTACCACCTACCCTTGGGGTTGATTCTCCAATTATCAACCTTCACGAGAAGTGCTTTACGGAATTAAAAAACTTGCTTACAAAGCCATCGAGGTTTAAGAAAGTTAATGCTCCCAAAAGGTGGTACAATAAGAAGTGTAGGGACGCACATAGCAAATTAATTGCAGCTGTTAAAATCAGGGCCACTAATGAAATCAAGAATGCTAGGCTAATTTATAAACAGGTTTTATGGACAGCCAAGAGGGAATGGGATGACCATTACTGGTCAGAACTCCTCTTGGCGTGTAATTCGTCAAATCAAATGAAGTTTTGGGAGACTGTTAAATGGGGTAGGGATCCGGACTCCCAAAAACCTGTTAATTATGTCTTTGCATTAGATTGGGTGGGCTTTTATTCCGCTCAATTTGAAGATATTAGTGAAGTGCCTGCTGCACAGAACGAGCCCGTAAGGGGGTTGCTTCTTAGTGTTGGGACAGCACTCACCTTTTCACTCTTAGACACAGAACGTGCCCTGGGCACTGTCCAGCCAGGGAAAGCTCCGGGTTTGGATGCAATCCCTGCAGATCTTTTTAAATCAAACCTCGACGTATGGGTCCCGTACATAACAATGTTGGCCAATGCCATTGCAGCTAGGGCCAGGATTCCTGAATCTTGGAGAGGGGCTGAGATCTTACCCATATTTAAAAAAGGCGATCGCACGCTACCAAAAAATTATCGCCCGATAAGCCTGATAGACTCAGTTCAAAAAGTAATTGCTAGGATGGTCCTTGTAAGAATACAGGGATGGATAGAGCAGGAAAACATACTATCCCCTATGCAAGCTGGGTTTAGATCGGGCACCAGTACCATAGATCAGGTGTTCAGACTTACTATGCTTTATTGGAAGGTGGTTTTTTTGGGTGGAGGGGTTATTTATGCGGCAGTTGTTGACCTTAAGTCGGCTTTTGATTTGGTCCAAAGAGCAAAACTTTGGGATTCACTGAGACGTATGGGCTTACCTGTCGAACTCTTGGAAATAGTTATGAGACGACATGAGGATAACTTTGCCCGTGTGAGGTGGGGTAAACAGGGTCAGACGACTGACAGCTTTTCGGGAAATCGTGGGGTGCGCCAGGGATGTGTGCTGGCCCCCACCCTGTTTCTCCTCTTCATCAACCAGGTTGTCAAATTCTTCACCAACACTCAGACAGATGCACCTTCTTTGGGGGGGGTCTAAGTACCCAATGTTAATTTTTGCTGACGACACCCTGCTTCTCTCTAAAACCCGTAGCGGGTTGCAGACAGCTCTGAATAGGTTTGCAGAGTTTTGCAGGGCAAATGATCTACAGATTAACGTAGATAAAACAAAATGTATGGTTTTCAGTAATAAAAACCCGATTTCATGCTCTGTTAGTCTGAATGGTGTGTTGATCGAACAGGTGAAGGTAATGACCTATCTGGGTGTGACCCTGGATTACCAACTAAGTTGGAAACCCCAGATTGAGACATTATATCTCAAATTTGTTCGTCTCACAGGTTGTTTACTACAGGAACAGAAGAAATCTCTGACCAAACGTATAGCCCCAGCATTAAAGATTTATGAAGCTAAAACAAAGGCAGCTACCTTGTATGGTGCAGATATCTGGGCCTATAAGGATTTGTCTACTTTGGCTATAGCCCAGAATAAGTTCTTACGAAATCTGGTTGGGTTCCCCCAGTCCACACCTACTAAACCACTGCTGCTAGATTTAGGCTGTAGACCCTTAAATGAGATGGCCCGGTTTCGCCTGGTGGCATTATGGCGTCGGCTCTGGATAACCCCAGAGCTCAGCATCTTCGCCACTGAACTGGCGGAGGTAAAATCATTGCTGGGTGCCTCTAGAATTCCCTGGCTTAGGGAAGTCAAACACACTTTGCTACAAATGGGCTTATATCACCTGTGGACCAATCCAGGGAGTTCCATTTTTCCATCCAAACATGACTTTAAAGACCTGTTTTGGGCATCTGTTAATCCAACTGCAGTCACCCAATCACTTGATACCAACTTAACAGGGCAGTTCTTGACTCATAAATTGACACCTTTTTTTTAGCCTTATTGGGATGTGATATGTAAAACCCTCGATAGGAAATTGTACCACCAATTCCGTGTTGGGACACTCCCTATTAATGCATTTACTGTGAAGTGGTTAGGGAATGTAAATAACAAATGTCCCTGGTGCCCGGATCATGTGGAAAGTATTGGCCATCTGTTTTTTGCTTGTCCAGCCTATCAAGCGTTGCGTACAAAATGGCTCCAACCCCTATGTAGTAGATTGAATAGTGGGAGACACCTCGAAGCCCTGTGGAAGCTTCGTACTATTAGATCTGAGCTCGTTGTGGTTGGTGTGGCCAAGTTCTTAGGCGGGGCCTGGCTGATCCGTATTAGGAATTTGAACACCCCATAAATTATAAATGATAATGTAAGAAGGTCTTTTATTGCAAAGTCTTTTTCACTGTTTAATAATTTTTTTAATGAGATATGAACGCTGTATTTTAATATATCATGTATTGTATGCTGTCTTTTATGAATTTTATTTCGAAATAAAGACGTAATGACCTGACCTGACTACCACTGCATCCACTTCTCCTTTAGAAAACCCACAACATACAAGCAGACGCACCGCCTCCCACGTAGAAGCTGGAACAAAGTCACCGAAGAACACCTCACATCGCATTTACCAACACTCCACACCCATCCAAGCCAGACACCAACACGGCGGCAAGCAACCTCCACCGATGGATCACCAATTGCGCAAACATTCTCACCCCGCTCCAGAAGGCTACAAGGCAACACAACAATAAAGCAATCTGGTTCATCATGGCACTCCAAGAATGCAAGCGCTCCTCTCAATAACTTTGCAATGAGATGCCTCTTTCTTGGACATCTTTAACAAATCCTAACAGGCACACAATGAGGTCAGGTCTAAGTAAGGTTCCAGTAATGGCGATTGCTGTGTCACATATCTCCGCCCAGAAGGTCGCCACCTTGGGACATGTCCATGCTAAGTGCAAAAAAGTGGCTTCTGGGTGATGGCATCTTAAGCAGCAAGAGTCCGCTGCTTGAACTATTCTATGAAGTTGTGCTGGCGTACGATATGTTCTGTGTATGTAGTTGAAATGTATCATTCGTAACCTGTAATTAGGGGACAGTTTTTCAGTTTATCCGAAACAGTATTGCCATTGTTCGTCAGAGATGCCAAATTGTAGATCGCTGGCCCAAGCCATGCGGGCCCTCGCAGTGTCTGTAGATGCCGCTGCCTGCATGAGTGCATAGAGTCCAGTGAATAGTTTACGTGATGACGTATTTGTGTGCACATATTGTAGCAGGGTTTCTGTTCTCCCACAGAACTGTGCACAGAGGATTGGAACCTCAGCGAATTAGGGTGACCCAAAACTCACCTTAGTACCCAACAAACCCCCTTACCGAGCTAGCTACAGTGTCTCATTGGTCATAACAAACTCCCAATGTTTAGACAAACCAGAACATGAACTCACCAACCTCAGGTTACGTGAAACACATGAGCACTCTTTCGTTATACAATCATTACAAACCAGAACATGGAGTAAAGAAGAACACGTGAGCATTTGAAATGTTTATTTACTAATGCCGTCTTCTCAGGCGCAGTATCTTAGATAATACAAGTAAACATATTATCAACAACAAAGCTACAAGCATAGTTACTAGTCCATAGAAAGCGAACGGTGACAGCATGTTACCATGCTGTAAATTAATAAGGGTTAACAACACTTATTTCTCACCCTCCCTAACTCGCATATTATATTAATAGCTAAGAAGGTCTCTTTGGGTTGAATTAGGGCGGGCCCATACCTCAGTGTCCTAGAATGAAGGGATCACATCAGCATACACCAGCTCTCTCTGCATGCGAACAGCATCAAGTGTGTATTTGTGTGTGCAGCAAAGCAATATAAAACCCGCCTAAAAGCCAAAATTGGTAGAAGCTGCACTTATGTTATGTCTATGAAGGCGCGAAGATCAGACCTCATAACAATTCAGTATCTTGTTGTTCCTGAAGCTTCAGCACTCTCTGTACAGACATAGTTTATTAAGCAAAGCTGATATCAGAGTAATAACATATTATTCTCATTTAAACCACAACGAACTACTAGGTTGAAAGCTAAATCAACAATTAAGTGTCGTGTGCAGAAGCAGCAAAAGGAAAAATGGCGTTTAAACATGTAATGTGCCTATGTTAACTTAACGCATTATAAAGATATATAGTAGCTATATGACACCCCCCCATGATCCGAGGACCGATAAGATAAGATAAGATAAGGGCAACTTCATGAAAGCAGAGTTCAAGAACTGTGAGCCATGAATGAGCTATAAAAAAATGTAATATTTTGCTCAAGTCAATAGGTCTGGGAAATTGATCAATGTACGAAAAATCGCAAAATATGCAAGCTGAAAGTCAAATGTCCGGAAAGAAATCATGGAAAAGTTTTTAGGACAAGACCGTATAAGCAAAATATGCAGCAACAGCCTCCAGCATGAAATCGCCGTCTTCATCAGAAAACAGTTCAGCCATCCAATTCAAAAGTGGAAAAGAACATACGTGTTCCCCAAGGATCGGAGCCTCTATTACCATCAGAGGACAACTCGGTGGGTTCTCCAGAAAGCTCAGTTCCAAGAAATCCTGCGCTGCCGTGAATATATCCCAGGTACCCATTAGTCCATGCACCGCTGCTATTGCCATAATCCTCTCGTCAGAACAAACCAACTCGTGAGTAGTGATAGGACTCATCAGCTGATTAAAATCGACGCCAGGAGAAACCGGCCCGCAGAGACACAAATCAATGGCCCAATCAAAATCACAGCTCAGGCAGTGAAACACAGGCTGGACACAGGTGAAGTAGGAAAATCGAAACGATAATCCATATGCCGTGCTTAAAATCGCAAGCGGCAGCGTGCCAAAATATTCAAGCATTCGGTTGCGAAACAGCGGCAGCAGAGGCTGGGCCGCTTCTTCCACATGTGGGGCATCCATATTTAAGGAAGCAGAGAACAACTAGGACGCCTGCCGCTAGTGCCAGTAAAACCAGGAATCCACCAAACAGACTCGAGAAAATGGAATGAAAGAAACTAGGGATTACTCCAAATATTTTTTCAAATGAAGTCACAAGGCCGCTGCTAACTGCTTTAAAAAAATGCGCTAGCCCAGATGTCGAGGACGCGTTAAAGATAGAATGTATCATTTCGCCAAAATGCAACGGTAAATCAGTATTTAAAAGGGCCTGAACCTCGGTCCGGGTGTTAGCTATGTGAAGCACGAAAGTTTCCCGAGCCGAACTCAAGGCCACTTCTTTCTGGGACAATAGAGCCCTCAGTCTAGTCATGCCGTTGAACTCTGCCTTCAAGGTTGGTATGCGTGGCCAAATGGAAACCTCCCTATTTTCATGTGTGGGTGGGTATAAGACATTTCTGCAGCAAACGACACGTTCACTTACTGTTACCACATAAGCTACACCTTTAATTAACCCGCAACAATCTTCATTATTCAAAAGTAAATAACTTCCGTTCCCCAACAAGGTAAAAGTCGGGGTAATTGCCGGAACAGGAGTGCCTTTTAAAACACAGGCCAAGTTTGGTCGGTCCTGATTGCAAGAACCGTGTAATTGTATGTGTCTACACATTAACGAATGATCTGGAGTTTCTGTACATTCTCCCCATTTAGATAAACTTCTTGGCCGTCCCTCAAACATCTATAAGTGAAAGGAAGGGACCATACTTCATGGAGCAAACCACTACCCAAAGGCTCATAGCGACCTATGGCAACATATTTCATACAGTTAGTAAATTTATACAAGGCAAAAGGTAATGTTAAGAGACCGTGGATAAGCCACGTTGCAGCTGAGGCTTCTGCCACAGAAAAAGGCAAGGATTCCAATTTCTCAATATGTTACATAGAAAAAGAAGCATCACGCATAGAAAGCAAGCGTTGTTTGTCAGTCAAATTAAAGGGTGCAAAGAGAGAGGACACGTTCATGTATCCCCATGGCACCTTGCCAGATTTAAGTGTTTGCAGGGTCCATGCAAATTGCATGATAGAACGTAATTGATTCTGACCATGGTACAAAACAGATACCTCATCATGCACAATATCCACTACAGAAGACACAATGTTATCTAAAGTGTAAATGCGTGAAGAAAGCATGTTAATACTATTGTCTACCACTGCAAGGACTTTCTCTAGATTTGCCTGATCTATAGCCCTAAGTTGTGTTGCAGCCTCAATCTGCGATGTTTTCCAAATTTCATTGTACACAGCATATATCCATCTTTTAGACCTACCACTAGCCGGGCCTTTTATGAAATCATTTAAATCTACATCATCATTTAGTTTTGCAAGATGTAATTTAACTGCAGATAATTTAGAATGTTTCAGCCAGGTTTGACATAATTTACCCACAGAGTAAGTTGTGACAGAATGCTCATTTTCAAAACGCGAATCTGGTTTAACCTGAGCAAAGCCGTCAGACAAACCCAGAAAACGGCGCTGGCAAGAATCAGCACTCCTGTGCCACACCAGCCAACCTTTTGGGTCTATACTGGAGATGTTAAAGGAAGAATTCAGCAACAGGGCCTGTAATTCTCTAATCGAAAATTGAGTATGATTACTCCAGCCTGAATATTCCTCTAACTCAGGGATAGAAGGAAAATTTAATTTTTTTGCAGTAGCCAATCCAAAGCATGTCGTTTGTGAAATAGTAGAATTCAAAAACAAAATCTGATTAGGGATGAGACATGCACGGTGCAAAGCCTCAGCGCCTTGTACCTGCCAGTCCTTAGAACCCCAAACTGATTTTAGGTCAATTAATTCCTTCCAGACTTCATAACCGCCAATAGCCAGCTGATCTAGAAAGGACTTCGAATACAATAGTTTGGTATCGGTAAGTCTAACCTTGGACATAGGCTTCTGTGTCATTTTAAAATAAAAGGACTCGGGATTAGACTGATTGAAGTCAGTAAAATAAGTGTATTTTTTCAAAAAAGTACTAGAACTGCCTTGTATAGGAGCTGGACAATGCTCCAATTGTGTATAATTCACAGTATTCCTTCTGGATGTCGTTTTATGTAAGAAGTGATTGCCAAAATGTTGAAAGCAAAATAAATCACCATAATTAGCAGATTCTAAATATAAATCTTCAGCATCAAAGGCAGCATAGTATTTCAAATCAGAAAATAAAGACTCTACGGCCTGAACATCCCAATCATCAGAACGTATGTTTTGTTTCACCACATCCCCCATATTAACTCTAAGCACTTTAGGGACATTAACAACTTCCGTAGGGCCATGAATTTGAAAGCGAACGGCATCCCACACGATCCCATCAAGGACAGGCCAAGCAGTGATGTTAACAAATGTTAAGTCTCTTCTCAGTCTATGTGCAGAATGTGATGAGGAAAGGGGAGCCAAAGTTCCATTGAGATGGCAAATGCATGTTCTTTCCTCGACATAGTGTCCATTTACCAACCGGAAAAAATAAAACACAAAACCAATTGACAAAAAGATATATCGAAAAAAGCACCAGCCAGATATATGTCCAAGGGGGAATCAAAAAATGTTTTTTGAATAAGGTAGCATAAACTGCAAAACGAGAGGGTTTCTTCGAGGCAAGGGAAACAGAGTCAAATGAAAATCTGGATTCCGTGGCTAAACGTGCTTGCAGGTCAGGCATGGATAAATCAATGGGATATGTATAGTCTATTTCATTTTGATCCGCACCTGGCAAAGTACTCAATAAAGGACTGGAAATCGCAGGTAATTCAATGGCCACTTCTGATTCATGATTAAAAGCAGTGGGCACAACCGAATGTCTCACAATGGAAGAACAGGAAACTGCTGGTGTCATACTAAGAAGAATCGGCCACTCTGTGTATCTTGACATTGTCAATTGAAATAAACCTGTTTTCCTTACGACCAGGAAGCGGTGGTAAAATGACTGTTCTCGTGCCCTTCACTCCAAGGACTGGAACCGGAGCTCGATAGGACGGACCAAATTCTTTTTTGTTATCGATCTTCTCACGAACTAGTTCTCCAACTTGGGGTAGCCAGCCGACTACCGCGATCTGCAACGCAACATCCGACGTGGAGGGCAAATGTTCCTTTGCAAGACCGTCTCTGGTCTTTTGTAGATTCTGTAAAACATTGCAATGTTCATCTGCGTCAAAGGAAGTGGCGCGAACCACACAGTCTAGACCGTCAAGGTCAGGGACGTACATCTTGATGCCAAAGAGCATTTCGTATGGGGTCCGCCCACCCAGAGACCTTCTAGGGAGATTATTAAGAGCACGCTGCACGCCATAGAGGTGGGCTAGCCAGTTTCTGCCAGTGCCTATAACTCGAGCTGTCAAAGATTGCTTTAAATCACGGTTCATTCGCTCCACTACACTGTTACCCTCAGGTCTGTAGGGAGACGAAAACTTGACTTGGACCCCCATCGAATGCATGGCATCCTTATACGCCTTAGAGGCGAAAGCCGGACCCTGATCCGAATGGAAGGTACCACAGGCAAAAATCCCTACAAAGATGCGCAAATCTCTAATGACAGTCCGTGAATCAGCGCTGCGATGGGGCCAGACCCACACAAAGCATGTGCATGAATCAACTGCAACTAAGATGTACTTATACGCAGTATCAGAGGAAAAAGGACCGCAGTGATCTAAATAAACACAACCCAGTGGCTTATTAGAAATGTACAACTGAGTCTGTGGCGGACGCGCAGCAGTCGAAGGTTTAATCTGCTGACATATGTCACAAAGAAGGACATAATCACGCGTCTGTTTGTACAGTCCCCGCCACCAGAAACTTTGTTGTAATTGAGTTACAGTGGCTGAGACGCCCGCATGCGCAGACGCCACACCTTCATGAGCGGCTGTAATCAAGTCAGCTCTGCGATCCGAGTTGGGAATTAAACGTTCACCAACATCAGGTATTTTCACAAAAGGAACCTTTTCGGGACTTAAGTGGTATGTGTACCTCGAAGGGAATCCCGAAGGATGTTTACCTCCCTTCTCAGTGGCAGCAACAGCTGCCAAGATGTCACTATCAATCTTACTTTTGGACCGTGTAACTGCTGCAACTAAGTATGTAGACACTGCTGATTTCGCTGCTTCATCAGCAAGCGAGTTACCGACAGCGTGGACTCCCACACGCTGATGGCCAAGAGTATGAATTACAAAAACGAGCGGCAACGAAGCCTTAAGCTCTGCCACTCGAACCCAGATCAATTTATGTTTTATTGTGCTACCCTTGGAATCACGAAAGTCATTCTGAATCCAAAAGAACAAGTTTTCATTGTAAGACTGGACACAGTAGAAAGAATCACTTACAATAAGAGTAGTAACACTAGGATCTGCGTACTCCAACGCTAGTAAAAGAGCACAAAGCTCTGCCAATTGTGCGGTGCAATCTCCAAGCGGCAACGTGTGCACTTCCCTGGATATGAACTCATCGTTCAACATAGCACCGACCACAATGGCGCATGCGGAAACGTAGGCATGTTTAGAGCCATGCGCAACCTGCGCCGAACCATCAGTGTAAATGATGCAATGGAAGTCCTCCAAAGGTCGCATAGCTAGAGGAGCAGGGTGAACAAACTCATACTGCAAGTACTCCTGCGACCGCAACGAGGCGTCAAAAATAAACGTGACATCCGTGGACGTCAAGGACGCAGCCCACTGAATCCACCGAGGGTGCAAAGCTTTTGAATTTGGTACACTGGCTTTCGTGACTGCCTCCAAATGAGGACAGGGTGTTACAACCAACAAGCGTTTCCCTTGTGACAGAGCCCGTTCTTTAAGAAAAGCCATCTGTACAGCTGTTAAAACCTTTTCCACAGTGGGAAACCGCATCTCAGCCGAAGTGTACAAGTGTGACTTGTAATCAATAGGTACTGTGTCTCCTTCATTAAAAGTGAGGTACGTGAAACCCACTGTCCCTGGTATTATTCTTATCACCAGGTTGGTATGGTTGTCACGAGTCAGTAAGAACTTAGAAGCGAGCAAATCAGCCTGCAAGGATTGCAAAATGGCTGAATGCTCAGGCAGCCAGCATGATTTCGAAAAATTTGGTTGTATCAAAGCATACAAAGGCTTGATACGCTGGGCATATTCCGGAATGTATGTCCTCCCGAAATTTTAAAAACCCAGCAAAGACTAATTTTTTCAGTGTAGTAGGAGCGCGCAACTGTGCGCACTTCTCCAAGAAGTGAGGAGCCAAACCTCTACCTTCATTGTTGAGCTCATAGCCCAAAAACAACACTGTGTGCTCAGCAATGTGCGATTTTGCAAAGTTAAATTTGTAACCCATGTCTGCAAAGTTACAAATAACAGAATTTACACGACACAGATGCTCCCAAATATCGGCGTCTGTGAGATATATGTCATCCACATACGAACAAGCATCTGGGTCGAGTGCCTCCAGAATAGAGACAATGCGAGCGGTAAATATACCAGGACTATTCTTATAGCCCATTGGGAGACGCCGGAATTGTTTTTGGACCCCAGCGCACGTAAAACTGGTCCATTGGGAGCTAAAGCTGTCCAATCTGTGGGCATAGAAACCGTTGGATATGTCAAGCGTTGTCTTAAAACGCTTACGCACGAGACTATCCACAAGGGCAGAGCCGTGAGTATTCTGTACTGCGCGGTTACGGCAATGCGAGTCTGCTGTTGTTGCTTCCCCTGTGTCTGTTTCTGAGGCCAATTCTGTTTTTTGGACTTTGGTTGTACATCTGCCGCAGCAGATTGCACTCGTGGTTGTTTCTTCTCCTTAACCGCGAAGTACTTCAAACCCTTACTTGTGCGACTGATAGTTTTATAAGCGGCCACCACAATCTTTGCCAACTGGCGGGGCTTTTCGGCATCGGGTAACGCCGCCAATGCATTAAAAACCTGGAAGTTCACAGCATCTCCCTTGATGTTGGAGAGTATGAGATCACTTACAATCTCAAAAGAACCACACAGGCGCATACCCAATTCAACCGCTGACTCTGGACCGTGATCATCCTGAACACGTTTTATGATCGTAGGCAGTACAGCCATAGATGGGGTGCCGAAACACCTCGCATAAACAGCCGCAAAAGTTTTACCCCAACTTTCACAGTCAACGAGTTCGGGAGTGATATCCTTAGGTAAAGTAATCGTCAACATTCTATGTTTATCAGCAGGAGTAGAATCTGGAAACACGGCTTCCAGTTGGGCAAATTTCTCGGCCAGCCAAAAAGGAAAATCATCTTTATAATCAGGGCGTTGACCAAAAACCGAATTTACCATAACTGGATTGAGCCGTAAACCACCACGTTCCGATTGAACGGCCGGACCCCCCGGGTGACCACCCGGGAGATGACGACCTATGTATTGCACTAATGCACGAATCACAGCAATCGAGACAACGTGTAGTCTGCGAATATCAGCAAGGGGACAAGCGCCGTGATTCAGGTGCGGGGTGAAGCCACCCAAAGCAGGCCAATTCGTACCTGGAATGGAAAGTGGACCTAACCTCGCAGCTGACAAAGAGTGGGGGAGGGCGCCATCAAACCAAACGCGATGCTGCCAATGATCAATAGGTATTTCCAGTGCCCTGTACGGTGTATATTCAGCCGGTACAGGGGAGGGTGTGTAGTGGAGGAACACTTGAGAATTCGCGTCCACCTCCGGAAATGTGACCCATGAGTAAAAGAGCTCGAAAGGGTACGCCGGATACGCACACACCACCAAAATCACAGCCATGCCCTCCAAAGGGACTTGGTAAGTTTATAAATGGTTGCGCACCGCAATGCGACTATGCTGCGCAATGGCTACAGCCATGATTCCACCAGAACTACTGAAAAACAAAGGGAACTTTGTAGCACAACTGGGTAGTAATTCAAGGAAACCGTTTAGAAAGAATCAAGCTTGAATAAAGACCTATTTCAAAAAACAGGTAGGTTTCACCGACACCACCGTGTTCCGGAAACGACAGTGAAGGGGTTAAGGTTTGAATGATACACTACTCGAGTGCCATGATATAAGACCACCAACGTATGGGCGCCATGTAGCAGGGTTTCTGTTCTCCCACAGAACTGTGCACAGAGGATTGGAACCTCAGCGAATTAGGGTGACCCAAAACTCACCTTAGTACCCAACAAACCCCTTACCGAGCTAGATACAGTGTCTCATTGGTCATAACAAACTCCCAATGTTTAGACAAACCAGAACATGAACTCACCAACCTCAGGTTACGTGGAACACATGAGCACTCTTTCGTTATACAATCATTACAAACCAGAATATGGAGTAAAGAAGAACACGTGAGCATTTGAAATGTTTATTTACTAATGCCGTCTTCTCAGGCGCAGTATCTTAGATAATACAAGTAAACATATTATCAACAACAAAGCTACAAGCATAGTTACTAGTCCATAGAAAGCGAACGGTGACAGCATGTTACCATGCTGTAAATTAATAAGGGTTAACAACACTTATTTCTCACCCTCCCTAACTCGCATATTATATTAATAGCTAAGAAGGTCTCTTTGGGTTGAATTAGGGCGGGCCCATACCTCAGTGTCCTAGAAGGAAGGGATCACATCAGCATACACCAGCTCTCTCTGCATGCGAACAGCATCAAGTGTGTATTTGTGTGTGCAGCAAAGCAATATAAAACCCGCCTAAAAGCCAAAATTGGCAGAAGCTGCACTTATGTTATGTCTATGAAGGCGCGAAGATCAGACCTCATAACAATTCAGTATCTTGTTGTTCCTGAAGCTTCAGCACTCTCTGTACAGACATAGTTTATTAAGCAAAGCTGATATCAGAGTAATAACATATTATTCTCATGTAAACCACAACGAACTACTAGGTTGAAAGCTAAATCAACAATTAAGTGTCGTGTGCAGAAGCAGCAAAAGGAAAAATGGCGTTTAAACATGTAATGTGCCTATGCTAACTTAACGCATTATAAAGATATATAGTAGCTATATGACAATATTCCATGGCAGCAAAGGTGGGGGGAAGCAGGTAATGTATTGTGTATTGTAAGGCAGGTGGTCTTTATTTGATAGTCGAGCAGTGTATCCGATAGTGACAATGGTGCTGTTTCTGTGGCAGTGAAGTAGGGGAGAAATTCTCCACCCGGGTACAGATCTGCACATTTTTCAATACTGCGCATCGCAGCGTGCTTGATTGCACCCTTGTCCTGCAGTGGGGGAAAAATGGGGTTGTTTGATAATAAGATGGATGCCGTATACATCGCCGGCAAACCAGCCCTCTGACGGAGCCCGTCCCATGCCAAGTGCAGCCACTCCACTGTGCTAAATTCGCCTCTTGGAGCCCTATATTTTTGGAACTGCGCAGTTTTAAGTGGCCACAGCAGTACTTGATCGTGCTCTATCGCTAGGTGGGGTTAAAATGGGGTGGGGTACAGCCAACAATTCGCCAATCACGCCTGAGCGCATAACGCGTATAATGCCATGACCGGTGCCCCCAGCCCACCGCACGCTGGTGGTATTGTTGGTTGTTCATAGGACACTCTCAGCTGTCGGCCAGCCAACACTAGTGTTATCATATAGGATAGCAACCGCTTAAGGAACTGAGCCGTGAGCATGAGTGGGATGTTTACAAAAAGGTATAAGAATTTCGGAAGAATCACCATCTTGGTGATGGCTATACGGCCAGCGAAGGACAGCTGCAGCTTATTCCACACCTGGATTTGCATTTCTAGCCAGTCCAAAGCTCTGCCATAGTTGGCTTTCTATAGTTCTTCTTCTCTATTAAGCCTTATTTCCAAGTATTTTACAGGTTCAGTTGTCCACTTCAGGGGGTATTCAGTTTCACACAGGGCAGTGGCCTCCGTTAGCGGGAACAGAATCGATTTGAACCAATTTACCTGAATTCATGAGTAGCCACCCTAGCAGATCACTTTGTGTATCAATGGTTCTAAGATTGTTCTTGTATCACATACATATAGTGCCACATCGTCAGCATACATGGAGCCAACCAGGCTGCACGTGGTGAAACCGATGCCCCTTTCAGCATGGTGCTGCTTCAGTCTGGCATCCAGTGGCTCCATTGAGATGGCAAAAAGTAGTGGGGACAGGGGCATCCCTGCCGAGTTGCACGTGTGATATTTATTGGTTCCAATATATGGCCACTTAACCTGACACATGCCATGGGGAGTGTATAGGAGTTGGATTTTGGATACAAAGTTGTGGCTAAGCCCCAACCGGTCAAGCAGTGGAAATAGATAGGACCATTCTAATGTATCAAAAGCTTACTTGACATCTAGTATGGCAGCCACCGCTGATAAGTCCGGGTGGATGTGCTGCATAATCGTAAAAATGGTGCGAAGATTGTGCAAAGTGGCATGCCCAGGGATGAAGGCCGACTGGTACGGGCGGACGAGGAGCTGCAATAAGGGAGGCAGTAGGTTTGCTAATATTTTTGGATAGATTTGGTTATCAATGCTTATCAAGGACAAGGGGCGATATGCGGTTGTACGCTTTCCTCCAGACTTTTAGAAAAAATTCAGGGTCATCGATGTTAGGGCCGTATATTGCCATTGGTGTCAGGTGTTGTTTATGTAGTGTCCCTACCACTATTACATATCTGCTTTCCAGAACAATATGTGTGTGCGTGATGCGCCATGGTAGCTCTTCACTGATCAGTATTGCTATCCCGCGGCTATATCCCGAGTATGTTGAAGAGTGTATCTCGCCCCATCTTTTTTCTCATAGCCTATTAATGGTACTGGTGGTTAGGTGTGTTTCTTATAAGTAACATATATCTATCTTATGACGAGCAAGATATATATGCATCAGTCAGGATTTGCGATGGTCGTTGAGACCCAGCACGTTCCAAGTTAAGCACTGCACGTTTGCCATTGCGGCGAGATCTGCATGGGCTGTATGGTGCTCATGCGGTCTGGGGCCGCAGAGGCCTCTGAGGCCGTAGCTCGCCGGGGCCGGTGGGTGTGGTATGGGAGTGCATGTTTTGGGAATCAGTGTCTAGGTCAATGTGTCGTCTAGGATGGTTGTTTGCGGAGAACACCTCCCTCCCTCTTCCCCATCTATTAAAACGTGGCAGGAATTCCCACAGCGCAGCTTGCACTGTTAGTGTGAAGTTCTGGTAGAATGATAGGGCATTGCCCTGGTGGCATATCTACCCACGTTCTCTGGTGCTCCAAGGGATAACATTCCATACTCATTCGTTTAAAAGTCAAGCTATTATGGGCCGGGCTAGGGCCCCACGCTGCGATCTAGGCCAGAGTGACCTGTGTGCTCACTCCACAATGAAAACAGTGGACAGTTCAGTACTGAATAGTTCTCGCATCAGGTCTTCAATATAGCTCTCCATCTTAGAAATGGCTGTGGATTCATGGATTCCTGTAAAGCAAAGATTATTTCTAGGGGAGCGTGATTCTTCGTCTTTATTTTTCACTTCTATTACTTCAAGCACTTTGTCCATTTAAAACAGTTTTTGTTGGTTGGCTGCCAGCGTTGGTGTTTCTGGTGGTTCTTTCTTTACTGCGCCGTCAGTGCACGCACAAGTGCTCTGTGGTCCGGAGGGGGCGTCGGCCGGAGGGCTGCAGTGCAGGGCCTCCTTCCTAATGTAAGTTCCCCTGCCCAGTCCCAAAACCCCATCCAGTTATCTCCCCTAGCTTGCGCCACACGTTGCTGTTGTTGATCAGTTCACTGTGTCAGCACTCCATCTACCTAACTGGGCCTCTGGCCTTCCTGCGGCTCGCCTCTCTGCAAGCTACCAGGAGTCTGCCTGCTGGGTGCAGCGCAGGCAACTCTTGGAGCGTACAGACACAGGGGCAGGACCCACGGCACACGCTGGTGACGGGCGCACAGCACCAGTCACCGGGCCACATGCAGGAACAGCAAATCCAACAGGTCCGACAGCTGTGCCCTGCAGCCACACTCAGGTACAGGCAGAGTTTCTTCATTCTCAGCGGTGGCTGCGCCGGGGTCTCAAGCTCAACCACGGGGAGGGGGGCAGCAGGCCACGAGACGAGTCTTCTTGTGGCTTTCATGCCCCGCCGCCACCAGGGCCGTAAAACACAGCACCCCTGCAGTCAATGGTTTCACCTTACTTTACTGCAGTTCAGGGCGGCGTGTGTCGCCTCAGCCAGTATGCGATAGCCCCTGCTGACTCCGCACAGGGAGGCCAGCCGCCGTCCCGTCACTGTGCCAGGTCACCACCGGGCTGGGTGCACCCCGTCAATCGTCTTTGGTAGAAAATTTCCACAGCAGTGCAACATCTGCCGCCAGCAGGTGGTCCACCCTCGGGAAGAGCCGGCTCCAGGGATCGGCGACAGCAGGGCTCCTGCAGCGCCACACGTTCACCCCAGCAGTCTACTCCCTGCTCGTGTCTATCACAAGCCAGCCTCCGAGTGGGAAGTGGACGTAACCCTAGCATATCAAAGGCTACTGAGAGTAGCAGGTAGTGGACAATGGACTACATACCTTTAGGGGGACTACACCCTCTATATGAATACTTCCTCTGAGAAGTAGGCATAACCCTGACCCAGAGGACCTAATTCCATCAAAAACCAAGATGGTGAATTTTTCCTAGTCGTGGTCACTTCAGGTAGTCCACCTTAGGTGTGGTATGAGCCTGAGGGTGAACATGCCTCCTCACTAGCTAATTTTCCAGCATGTCGTGGTGCAAAATGAGCTCTGTACAATGGGTGGCATTTCCCCTGTCTGGGGGAAGCCATGGTCATATATGAAAAGTGGTGGAGGCCATTGAAGTCTCCTGCCTTGGTATGCTAATTACTTGTCATCCTACTTGGAGGAGGTTATAACACATCCTGCCAGAGCAGGCATTGTTTCCGACCTCAGAGAGCGTTGGCTCTCACCTCCAGGGGGTCAGAAAAGCATCTGTTGTGGTAGGCTGGATATAACCAATCAGCCAATACACTAGATGTTGGTCGTTTTTCAGAGGGTACCTGTAAGGTACCATCTGGGTGCATGTATTAAATCCATGACTGGAATTAGTGGGGGTTTATTAATACAAGGTGTTTGATACCAAACACCATAGATTTTAGTTAAGCCATTATGTAGCAGAGAAACTCGTTTTGACCAGTGCCCACTACGTAACTTAAGATGGCTTCCCTGTTCACTTGTACTGTCAGCATTTGAACTGGTCAGCACAGTGGCATATCTGCTCATGCCGATATGTCCTCACGTGTAATATAATGCACCCTGCCTCAGGGCTGTATGGCTGGCATAAAGGATGACTTACAAATACTACGTGCAGTGTTGGGGGATATGGCACACAGGGTGTGGGCTACGTTGTGTTTCCACTTTTTAGATCACATTGTCACACAGCCTGCAGTGGCAGTCTGCATGAGTTTGATGCTGGGTCCCTTGAAGTGGCACAAGATATGCTGCAGCTCTTAGATATCCCATTTAATACCTTTGCCTGTAGGCAGAGATTTAGGCAAAGTGGTTCTATGCAAACTAAATTATCTGTCATCACGCAGCACTAATGAACAAGTTAATAGACATGTGAATAAACTAGAAACCATGGGTCGCTCTGTGGATCCCTCAACTTCATTAGAAGACTCGCCTACAATGTATAGCATGGGGTCTTTAAATCCTAGTACACTAATAATGCTGTATTGTAATTAGGGCTCCTGGTTTTATGGCATTTATTTTTTGAAACTTCCATCTGTATTTATCCATATGTATTTTTTTCTAATGTTATCTGTATTTGACCATATTTATTTTGGGTTTTGTGAAAAAAAGGAAGCTGAAACTGGTATATTTCCACATTTATGTGAGATTCATTAATGCGTGGCATGGTTGCGCTGTTGGATAATAAAAAAAGAATGATTTACAAGCTAGTTTAAGCAGGATTTGTAAATGCATAAAGTACTGAAATTTGAAAAACATGCAAAACAGCAGTGGTGGGGTCCTGCGAGCAGTGTGGGAGCAAAGACCGCAGCATTACGCCCGGCTTGCCTCCTCATATATGAAGGAGCCAACGCTGTCTTCTCCTTGTCCCGGGATCTTAAAAGAAGGCAAGCTGTGCAGGAAGGAAGGCATGTGCTGCATTTGTGAAAGTGAAAGCATGCTGAAAATAACCAGACGAAGCGGTCGCCATTGCTGAAGTGTGATTGCGGAGCTGGTGGAAAAAAAACATGATTAATCAAACACAGGGGAGCCAGCTGTGATGAAAAAAAGCTGTGGCCGCCATTGTTTGTATTGCGCCTGTGTTAGGAGTGGCGTGCGGTGCTATAGACAAGCCGGCGCCGGAAATGCGGCAGCCGCCATTCTTTATATTGCACAGTGCGTTGCTGAAACATTAAGCTCGGCACCTCGGCGATGAGGAGCAGACAGCAGAGAGTTTAAAAGCGGTCCCCCAGTGATGAGGAGCAGAGAGTTGAAAAGCGGGCCCTCACAGGAAAGCACCTACTGTGTGCAATAGAAGCAAGTCGTTTAAAAAAAATAGAGCTAAAAGACTGTAAATAAAACACACCATGTAACAACACACGTAAAAAGTCCAATCCTCAGGGAGGTTACAAATGCAGACAAGGCGGTACTAAGGAGGGACTACTAAGCCAATTCAAAAATCAAAAGCAACTATTTAGAAAGGGCAGTAACAGGAGCCAATTAAAAAGATGGCGCGGAGCTTCTATTTTATAACTCAATGCAGCATGTCTCGAAGAGACAGCGCAAGGGCTGCTTAGACTTGGCCTAAAAACGACAGCTAGAGCTTTGCAGGAGTATCTCCGATTGGTCCATTTTGCCAATGCCACATATCATATCAGATATCCAGAGTAGACAAAGACAATTTAATTTCAGGAAAGATAGGAAAGTCTGGACTCACCTAAAGGACCTTTCTGATGCTGAACAGAGACTGCAGGGCCACCCTTTACAATGGCCATCTACCACATGGCAATGATGCAGAAAGACTATTTGGCACCTGCTCTCATCAAAAGATCTAATCGAATTTCTAACAGAGTCCTATCTTCTTTCTCCCCTCTTCAGTGTTTAGGTCTTCTCCCTCCACCTTCAGAAAAGTCAGCAATGCACTTGAACTATCTAGAAAAACAACTCCATCTCCATGTTGTGCACATGAACATGCCAGAGGTATCCAAAATGGATCCTACAGGCCTCCATTACCCGGACTTACTCATACACCAAATTCATGCACCATGCAGGCCCCATACAAAAAGACACAACAAGACACAACATAGACTTTGGATTTAGGTGCTAGGACCTGGGTTAGTGCATAGATGCAAACTTTACACAAGAGGGCCAATAGGCCTTCACTTCAGTGGCACAGATAAAAGGTCTTGTCAGAACTATTGATTCACAAAACACGGTGGGAATCCACCTTCACTGTACAAGCTAAACCTATTAAAAGAACGATAATGTATTGTCAGCAAAATGGGGGCATACTGAGTGTGCCCCTCTGGGTCATTGGGCAGGTCTGGGATCTCACTCTTGTCAAGGAACAGACCTAGGCCTCTGCGCAGACACCGGATTAACGTGAGGATTGGAACAAAATCAAACCAGGATATCCAATACTTGCAACTGGGGAATACAGGGCATGAGAAAATGACAGGGAATATTCCCGTCCAAATAGATGTCCACTGTTATATGATCAAGAGTGATAATTGTGTGGGAGAGTGGAGTTGTGGACTCACTGATATACTTTTAGATGGAATATTGGTGCCAGCTTGGGTGCTTGTTAGATATTCTGTCTGATCTATTATGTTGGAACTCTGTTTGTGCTCTTTGGTGATAAGTGCTGTTGAAAGGTAAAGGTAACACCCAATTACAAGTCTGTGTACACTGTGTTATTTGAATAGTGCTTTGCCTAATTTGTTATGATGGTGGTTGTGCTGTGCAGGCCCCATGGCATGCCTCAGCAATGTTGTTTGTGTGTGCTATCCTTAAAGTGTACTGTTGGAAAAATGTAGTGGAGCAATGGAAGAAAAGATACTGATGGTCTTAATGAAAGGTGACTAATAGAATAATTAACAAACATTAGTAGGTTTTAAATGACAGAGAGTTTGTACAATAAATGAAATAATGAAGACAGCAATGAAACCTGATATGCAGGGCGAATTTATCAAGACTCCTGCCCATTTAACGTTTCGTTCCTCCACAGCTCTCTTAATTCATCCAACGCAAGCCATCCGGTAGAGCTCACGTTTTGAGCCCAGCATGAATAGCGCCCCTCAGAGCTTCTCCGTAGCTATTTCAATCTGTCTACCTCTTCTTCCCAACTCTGCAAAGCAGTGTCCTCAAACCAATTTACTGAACCATCAGATTATATATGTTGATCTTTGAAAAACATTTCTCTTACACCATGGTATTTATATTGGATGAACCTAACCGAGATGAGCACTATACAGGGTCCAAGGCAAAGAAACAGTCTGCATGCAATAGGATGGGTGAATGGTTTCTAAAAGGTGGGTCTTCAGCATTTTCCTAAATAAGAGAGCATTCGAGCGATCCTGATGGATATTACCATGCTGTTCCAAATCCTGGGTGCACAGATGGAGAAGAACTGTTGTTTTTTTCTTGCACTTATTTGGTTCTAGTCTAATGGCGTCCTGTCTGCAGAGGTCAGTGGTGATGGTGAGCTTATTGGCATGATAGGCAAGGGTGCCAGTCATGATGGCTTTGTAGAGAAGGCAGCTTGCAGCTGCTTTTCAAGATGGCATTGGATGGAGAGATTCCGCAAAGTTGCATCAGGTGGGAGTGATGTGTCCATATTTCTTCAGGCTCTTAATGAAGTGTGCCGCTGCATTCAGGACTTGCTGAAGAGTGCCAAGAGTAGAGTCTAGGAGGCCATGGAGCGGGGAATTCCCGTCATCCTTGTGTGAGAGATGAGGGCTTGAACAGCAAATCTGAAGCAGCTTTTTGTGAAGAATGGTTTATCTTTCTTTCTCGTACCAGACCATCTTAGTTTGTTTGGTGATGTGTTCCTTGGGGGTGAGACTGCAGTCCAGGCTGAAAGTTGGGGCTCGAATTCATCAAGAATCATGACATTTAGCCAGGTTTGGACTAGTTGCTTGTTATTTGTGGCAAGAAGAGCAGGACATTTGTTTTGGTTGAGATTAAGCTTCATGTAGGAGCTAGGCATTCAGGTTTGGATTAGGAGCGAGCAGTGTTTTGGGTGTTGGATATCTGGAGTCAAGGAGACCTTCAAATACATTTGCGTCTTAAGGGTAGTTAGGGTTGAGAGATTTCTCAAGAGAGTACAAATGGTTCTGCATTTAAGGTTAAGCAAAGAAGGCAAGGTATGAGGTGTTCTGTAATCAGCGTATATTATGTGTGTGTATAAAGCTTATGTTGCAGGACCGCACCTAGCCCTCATTATGAGTGACCTTTAATGAAGGCCATCTCTAACACAGCATGGCCATAATTTGCCAATAGGTGCACAACCCATCTCTTAGAAATGGTAACCAACCTTGCATAAAATAGACTTCCCTGACATCTGGTGGCCACCGTCGGCATAACGTTTGAATCTCTGAAATCTGGGGACAACTCTGACATAACACAGAAATCACTGTAATAGGGTGGCCATCAGCATTTGGTGGGTATCCCTGGCACTTGATCCTGCCTCTGCGTCTTAATGTTGGAATTAACATTAGTACACCAGTCTACCATAGAGAAACTACACAATTTGACCCTAGAGGCAGAGGCCAAAAAGGAGCAGTCTCTCTCTGTTTACCAAAAAGGTTAAGATAGCTTGGTTGAAAAATGCATCTGTTGTCGTAAGTGACTCCTTGTGAGCCGATCTTTATTATTTTGCATGTGTTGTTTTCCATTTAGGCTGGCGTAGCTCTTTCTGGTTTGTTGCTCCTTTCTGCTCCTCTCTGTTGAGCTATTTATTACTCTGCTCCTTGTTGTTCCTCGGATGGGAGAAGCGTGGCTCAATGGTTAGAGCGGCAGACCCTGATGCAGAGGTCTGGCCCGGGACAGGGTTCAATTCGCGGCTCTTGGACTCAATTTCCCGGACCTGATAATTCTCGCCTCGGTGCCTAGTCTAATCATGGATCCCACTCTGGGCAATAGCTTGCTAAATCTCCACAACGGCCCCAGCAGCGCTTGGATGCCTGGCTTCACCTTGGGGGTGCCCAGGAGTGGACATTTCACAGGAAAGCCAGGATGGGTTCCAAAGCGGTACGAATACAGCGCTACGAGACCTCTGGGTAGAAGTGCGCTATATAAACACACACACACACACACACACACACACATGGTGTAGACCCTATGTGTGTCCTTGGTTTCTTCGCCATCTAAACACGATAATACGGTGGTAGCCATGTGATGTGTCCTGGTTGTTTTTTCTTCTTTGTTGATGAGGTGGAGGTCCCTGTTATTCGTTTGGCAGGGTGATTTCACTTGGTGGCACGGTCTGATCACCTTTATCTTTCTAATTATTTTCTGATACTCAATTTGCTTTGTTCACTGGTGACGGAGTTGGGTTCTAGTGGATGAGGGCACAGAGTACTAGACAGATCAATAGAAGATGGTATAAATCTCGTTGTATGTATTTTTCAGATTTTGTTCACCTTGTCCAGAGGAGGCCGGATTGGTTGGAAGGCCGAAACGCGACCGCGTCGACACTTTCCATTAGGAGGAGTCTGATTCAATCTTTAATTAAAGTGGAATTATATTTCTTTGACACAATTTTCTTTATAGTAAGGTTCCTTATTGTTTGTTTTTTGAACCAATTGTGTCTGACTACCTCGGTGTGTACTTCCTAGAAATAATAGGACACCTAGCTTCTGCTACAATAATTTTGTTCTGGGTGAAGATGGATTCATTTATAATCAAGAATTATCAATATTAACTTTGTGTATTGTGTCCCTTGTTGTTGTATATAGCTGTGTATATATTGCAAATGTGATATTGACTGAAATATATTGAATAATGTTTTTCTTTGTGATTATGATAATTAAAATGTATTATCACTTTCTCCATTATTAGTGATGGTGTGCTTGTTGAGTAATTGGTAAGTCAGTGGATTAGATCCACCAGTATAGGAGAATTAGTAGTCTCTTATGAACTAATTAATTAGATATTCATTCCTCCTTTACCATCTTTTGAATTTGCTTATTTCTGCTGCAGAAATATACACACATCCAGGCAGCCTCTACTACTCAATGCAGCCATTTTCACATACTTAAACACTATAAGCCCAATGCCACAGCCAGTTTGTGAATAAGGTGGTTGTCTACTAAATCTCTGAATCCATGCTGCTGCTGGGTGCTCTGCCACAAACCTTGCACACCCCCATAAATATACTGGTGTCTGGCATTTATTTGCATGCTTCTATATGATTACTTGGTCTCTTTGAATGTGTCCATATAATTGCACTGTTATCCAGTATTTTTACTTGTAAAGTTAAACCAGTGAGCAAATTTTGTTGCCATGATCACAGAATGAACTGTGTGCCATGTGGTCACCATTCAAAATGCAGCCCTTCGAAGTTTCTCAAGTCCATGTGAGACTAGCTGTTCTAGTTCCATTGTAAAAATAAACTCTAGGACTTATATTCCCAGTTTTATAATGGGATACATAACAATATAAGTCCCAAAATGCAAATAAAAATGTTGACAGCAACTGCTAGTTGTAGGAAAGTAGGATCTGCTTCTTATGATTACACCCACTTTTTGCTTGATGCAATACTGTTTTGACTAGCCTGACTGGGATCCTGCTAATCTGGACCCCAGTCTATCTGCTTTCTCCTTAAAATGTAAATATAAATGTACTTTGGGACACTCCAGATTCGATACTGGGGTACCCTTATAAGACCCTGTATATGGTACCCATGTACCCAGGGCATAGGTACCACAGAGGCCTCCCATGGGCTGAAGCATGTATTATCCAACCATGAGAGGCCATGCAAAATGGAACTACAAGTCTGCCATTGCAGCCTGTGTAAGCTGATGCGTGCACCACTTACTTTAGATATAGGTTCACTATATCTATGAGTCACTACAAATAAAACGTATAAGTCACCCCTATAGCAGGCCTTAACATTCCTGAAGGCAGGGTGCTGGGTTTTACATGAGAGGGTGCCCCTGCATGAGCAGGGCCCCTCTGCAGCCTTCGGACACCATTCTTCCGGGTTGTCTGTGACTCAGCCAGACATATAGGTGCATTATAACCTCGCGGAGAATGCTATCTGGAAAACGGCTGAAACATAACATGTTGTGTTTGGTATCAAACACCTTGGAGTCATACCTCCACACCGGTAACCGGTGTGGAAGTTATGATTCCACCCTTCTGAAGCGAGGTTCGTGGGGTCACCGGTCTTTCTGGTGCCAGCCTTCTCGACCCGGAAAACACAAAATGGATGCTGCTGACGAGAGACACATTTCTGCCCTCCTGCTGCTGAGCCAAGCTCGAGCAGGGGAAGGCAGGACAATAAGCATCCTGTTACAGGGAGGTGTGACCACCTCCCAGACAGGATTTAGAGTATTGACGCCGGGTGGGTCCAAAGTGCCTGAAAGTCTGCATCTGGGGTACACTTGGTGTCCCTGTGCATAGTCCAGCTCAAATAAGTTCTGGGAGCCGTTGGATCCTGCTCTGGCACGAAACTGGACAAAGGACATGGGAGTAACCTCCCCTCTGTCCTGTCCCTCCCCTAAGAGGATCCCCTGAATCTGTCCAACCCTCTCCCGTGGGTACATAAGGGTTTACCTGGCTGTAGGACCTTAGATTTGACGTGGACAATATTCTGCAACAAGAAACCACTGACCTTCAACCCTCTGTACACTCTGGACTTCGAATGGGCCCCATTTCGTCTCCCTCTCCGTCCATAGCATTGTCTGTGCTCTTGCACTATACAGGCACCGTGCAGGACCTGTGGAGCATTAAGGGCATCTGAAGAATATCCCTGGGGGTGAAGGAGTCACATCCCATGCATTGGCAGGCACCGTAACGCAACTGACTTGTCTGCTGATCCTGAGCTCCTGCGGACTCTGAAGGCTCCAGAAACACAGGAGGTGGGTTCCGAAGTTCCTTGAGGTCGGGCTGCCCTATCGGCGAGTTTGACGGCAGTATCCCTCGTGGGGACTGCATAACCCGAACCCCTGTGCACTGCGTACTTTTGCGAGTGCATATGCTTGTTGACTATTCCTGTGCTCGTGCATTAGACTCCATGCCGTCCTGACCCTAAGCAGTATTTCCACCAAAGAACTCTGGCCTTCCTGCACCGATTGCTCCGTGGGCTGGTAGTTTGTGATCTTGCTCGAGATCCCCTCGCGACTCCTGGTCATTCGGCGTGTGGGTCCTCCTGAGGGTCATCTTGAATTCTGTTTGGCTTTCCTGGTTGCTCCAGCGTACCCTGACTCCCCATTGCTCCGCTGGACCTTGCTGGTCCACTCTGTAACCTGCTTGACCTTCCTACGTGGGTTGCTGTTGCCAAGGCTTGTTGGTGCTCCAGCCGGACCCCTCAGCACTCTGCATCCTTCGTAGGACAGCTCGCATCTGGCTCCTGGTCGTCGTCATGTCCTGGTTCGCGTGGTTGCAGAGTCAAGTATCCCTTCTTCGCACCTGAAGTACCTGACATCGGTGGGCATTCGGCCACTGAGCCCCTGGTCACCCCGAAGTGACCCAAACTCTGTCTCCTCTGCATTCAGGGTCCTTCCATCACAAATCCACCTTTGGATTCCAACTGACACTTTCTTCCTTCCCGGCTGCAGCTCTTCTCTGCCACCCTCCATTGTTATAGACGGTGGTTTCCGACACCACTCCAGACCTATGCGCCCGGCTCTCCTGGGATAGGCAACTCGGGTACTACGGTATCCACGGGTGGGGTGGCTCTCCAACCTCCTAAGTTCCAAAGTGTTTCCTCTAAGTCCACCGAGAAGGGTCCTCAAACTTTAAAACTGTAACTGCGACTTCCCCATAGAATTGTACGGAGCCCGAGGTCTTGTTAACATACTGCACCCGTCCTCCGTGGAGTCCCTGTCTACTCACCTTAGGTGGTTCCTTGGGGTCTCAGCGATTCTACGTGTTCTAGACACTGTCTCGACACCAGTCGTGGTTCTTATACCACTATTTTAGTATATGGTTTGGTCTTCCCCTTGAGCCCACTATGTATTGTGCTACTTACACCGGTTTCTTTGCTAAAGTATTGTGTGGTTTGTGTTGTACCCTCGTGTAGAGGATGCTATATAAATAAATACATATTTTTATAACTACTGTGTGGTTCTCCTTTCATTTAGTTAATACTAAAGGTGATCTTCTGGTAAAAAGAAAGCTGCTTCACATTCCTTCAAGATTAATCCTGAAGGTTGCTCTCCACAGCTACCACTAGGATAGCTTTCTAAATCTTATCTTTGACCTCATACATCATAAGGGTTGTTTGGACTGGCGCACGGTGCCCACTTTACTTAGTGTACAGCATATACCAGACCAACTTCTCACACTAGTCATGAATGAGATTTGAAAAATTGGCTGGTTTGTGCATGGTTCCCTTAAAAGCGTGGACCTAGGTAAAACAACCCCAGCTGACTGTCTTCTGACTTCCTTTCAGTCAGAGAACACAGACAATAGGAAACCACAGTATGTCGTCATAAAGAATAAAATGTGGTGCATGCAGACACAGATGTCTGGTCACAAGCAGGTACGCCTAGGAAGCTGAGGGATGGCTCCAGTCCCATTTGCCAGGTATTAGGGAGTCCCTGGCCACAATACCGCTTTGTGAACACAGTACCAGCATATGTCAGACCAGCTCATGAATGTAAATGAAGTGCCCATGCAGACTAATGAAAATTGCAAACTGCTATCAGTAATACATTTTTTTTTGTCCAAGTTATTTTTATTAAAGTTTGATAACATACATCTGAAAGAACATCAGCAGCGCATCCCACGCAGGGGAGCAAAGTAGTGCAACATAGTCGTAAAGGCCAAAAAAGGGTGAAATGTCCAATATCGGTCAAGCCCCACCCCGATGGAGTAGGCCAAATAGAGGATACAGCTTCTAAACATCATGGAGCTTGAAATCAGTTCTTTCAAATTCAAGACCAGGGCACACGCATTTGTCGGGTGTCAGCCATTCTCCGTGATTACAACCTCTTCACACCCTAGGCAGGGCACACCCGACGCAAAAGATGACAGAGTCATATATTTAGTGAGTTCCAGATGTAAGAACAAGTCAAACAAAAAAGGGTTAAAACAATAGGAAAAAAAGGAGAACCCCCCCCCCCGAAACCCTCCCCCACCCTCCCCGTGGTGACGGCAACAAGCATACAGTGTGGAAGTCACATGACACTAACATTCTAATCAGAACTGAAAGAGGTGTAAAGCTCTTATGGAAGCAGAACATGCTGCGGATGGGAGGCCTCTCGAAAGGAAGGCAACCAGGGGACCCCATTTATACTCAAAGTTCTTGTAGTCATCTCTAAACATTTCAGACATACGCTCCAAACTGAGCAACCTCAACAATCGAGAGTGCCATAAGGAAATAGCCGGAGCTTCCTGTCTTTTCCAGGCGGCCGCCAGGGTAATCTTGGCTGCTCCGATACAAAGCCACATTATGGTTTTATCGGCTCGAGTCTGGTGCTCAAGGGATGGGTCTCGAAACCCAAGAAGACACCTGCCATGGTAGTGGGGATAGGATATCCCAGGATCTCCTTGATGTGTGCCAGAATCTCCTCCCAGAAGGGGCGGATAGTCTGGCAATCCCACCATATGTGTTAAAAATCTCCTAACAGTCCGCAGCCCCTCCAACACCTATCGGAGGTCGCAGGGAAGATTTGTCGTAGCTTGGCTGGGTGCGGGTACCAATCCATCATAGTCTTCAACTGGGCTTCTCTAAGCTCTGTAGAATGGTTAAAACTAGTAACATCAGACCATAAGTGTGCCCACTCCTCATCAGAAATAGGGCGGTGTAAGATGGCGGATGCGTCGGCGTCCGAGTGAGCAGCATCGCCAGTGGTGTCCCTGCTCACTCTCTCGTTTCGGAGTCTGCTTTATACAGAGCTGGGATCTAAGCTGGGATCTATGCGGTTCTACGTGGATTAAAAAACCCGGTCCACCAGAAATTCGCTTTGGATCAAATATACATGTTTCCCGACATGCGGGATGCGACCTGAGCTGTGGTGTTCGTTCCACCGGTCGCTGCAGAGCGCGTGGCGGCTCTCACCGGTTTCACGTTTGAGCTGGAGGTCGGAGCAGCAAGGCGAAGCACAGAGTACTGGAGAGGGACAGAGTAAAGGAAATTCTTGCCGCTCCCTGCAGTGTGTGTGGCGGTCTCCTCCTGCTCCATGTATGAGAGCGAAGGCTAAGGCGGAGTGTCAAGGGAAAGTAGAGCGGAGCGACAGGAACCTCCGACGGCGGCAGCGACGGGGGAGAGACAACACAGATCTAATGGCACAAAAGAATCCGCCGGCGGCCGTGGGAGCTGCGGGTGGCGCTTCCAAGACACAGAAAAACAAAACAAAGACTAGAGCAATGACAGCCACACAGGATGGTGCCCAAAACGGTGGAGAATCTGCGATGCAGAATACTACTCAGGCTCCTCTGGAGGTAACTCTTAACTCTAACTCTGTCTCTCCGAATCCCGTTTCAGATAATCACACTGAGACCAGCACTACTCACCCGACTGTGGGGGATTCTGGGAGTTGTAGGTCTGGAGCCATTCCCAAAATACCGGGTATGTTTGCTCTGAAAAAACGGTGAATTTGGGGAAAAGCAATGTGAACATTCCAGATAATTTGACGGTGAATATGACCGAGCCCGCTGGCACTGGCCCCGGCACTGGCATAGATACTGGGGGGAACAGTGGTATTACTAAGCAGGGCATGAAGGGGAGCCAAATACGTGTACCCCCATTGATCTCAGGAAAAACAACTTTGTTGCACCCGCAGACACCCGCGCCCATAGTGCCAGAGTCATCGCAAGAATTAGTAGAGACTATAACGATGGCGGAGGACGCGGAGTCTGTGGATTCTGCGGGCAATTTCTACTCCATGTCTGATCTATCGGTAGCTCTAGAAGCCGAAAGTCTTGAGGCTGATGGAGGCTGCGAGAGCTCGGGTGGCTCCCTACCAGAATCGCTCGGCTCTGCGGGAGAAGATGAAGATGAGGACGATTCTTTACACAGACCAGAATGGGGTGCCGAGGAGAATACAGTCCTCACAGCAAGCGGAGAAAATAATAATCTATCATCTGCCATCTTGAATGCATCAGCAACGCAGCAGATTCAGTTCAACACCCCGACTAAGTCGCAAACACCCAGCACCACGTTAGATACATTATGTCAGCTAATGATTCAACACCGGGAAGAGACAAGGGCTGAAAATCTTCGCACGCAAGGCGCAGTCCATCGACTGCAAAACAATCTCAGAAAAGTCGCAAAATCATGTAATGAGATGTCTGCCAGAGTGATCGAGGCTGAGGGAAGAATCTCAGCAATTGAAGACACAGTGACTAATCAACAGACACAAATTTCGTCACTCGTGGGACTCAGAGATGAGATAAACTGGAAACTGGTGGACTTAGAAAATAGGTCACGTCGGAACAATCTTCGAATTCTTGGTATTCCGGAGGGGAGCGAGGGGGGGGGGGAATGTGAGGCAATTCGTTGTAGACCTTTTCTCAAAAGCTTTTCCTGAACTGGTACAGTGGAAGTGGGCTATGGAACTCCAGCGGGCACATAGATTCCCATTTCAAAAAAATTATAGACAGGATTCAAATGCGAAACCGAGGGCAATTTTGATATGTTTAAACAATTTCTTAGCAAGAGAGGCTCTCTATGATCTGGCTAGGCCAGATCGAAAAAGAAGGGGCAAAGGTCTGGAATTTTTTGTTCGGCCTGACTACTGTCATGCCACTGTAGAGCAACGATGGCAGTTTCGGCAGCTAATCCCTTCCTTTCAGGCTAAAGGTGCTCAGGCTTTTCTCTTAAACCCTTCTAAACTAAAAGTAATCTTTAAAGAGAAATCCTACTTCTTGACTTCGGAAGCCGCGGCAAAAGAGCTTTTAGCTTCACTCTGAATGCAATGAACATAGCAATTAATTTCCTTCTCTGACTCACAGTGGTGAACATATTAAGTTTACTGCTATGTAGGAATGCAAACAAGCAGGCTTATGAATAATTAATAACTGCATTTTATGACTTTATGTCTAATTATTTCAAAAAATCTCTATGGATTGGTTAAAAAGATATAAGGGGTCATTGGAAAGAGATGAAGGCTGGAGGGAGGAGGCAGGGAGACACCAGATGCTTCTTGCTACATCAATACTAAGGACTACGTCCTTATGCCGGTGATGGGTTGGGGAGGGGGGAGGGGGGCTCACTTGGGTGGCAGGGGGGGTGCAAGTAAAGTCAAGAGAAAGAAAAAAGAGAAAAGAATTTTTTTTTTTTGCAAAGTCATTGGTGCTCTAGCGCACATTTCTTGTTTTCTATTTGGGGGGAAAAAATGGAAATATGTCCATAACGTCCATGAGGTTGAACGTAAATATAACTGTTCTTTATGTCTTTATAATCATGTATCAATTATCGTGGATATACTGTTTTGGAAAAATGTGGGTATTACTAATTAATTGAAGATGGGAAAACTACGAATATGTTCCTGGAACATTTGTGGCATTAACAATAGGAAAAAAAGGGGGATTTGTAATCAAATTATACAGTATATGAAAATAGACATAATGTGTTTGCAGGAAACACATCTCATGTGGAATGATAGGAATCTGTTTAAAGATAAGAGTATGCAATTACTTGGGTGTACTAGACAAGGCACTACTACAAGGGGGGTGGCAATCCTTATGAAACATGGACTGGGATTTTTAAAACGTACTAAGTCTGATCAATATGGAAGATGGGTGATAGCTGAACTCCAAATAGACACTAAACTTTGGACATTATGTTCAGTCTATGCCCCAAATTCAGACGATCAGGAGATACTAAATTACTTAAGTCTGGAACTTGCGGACTGGCCCTCCTCGGTAATATTCTGTGGAGACCTAAATTTACATTTAGTAGGGGGGATAGATATATCTCAAGATATTGCATACCCCGGCATTAAAAAGAAAACGTATAAGGTATTAAGAGGCTTAGTACTGGAATATGGATTAATGGACGTGGGATATACAAAAAAAAACTCTATTTCCTGGTTTTATTTTTTTTCTAACCCTCATCAGAAATTAGTACGACTTGATTATTTTTTTGTGAACTCTGGGTTCATGAATAATGTTACATTTGAAATCTTTCCTCTAATCATCTCCGACCACAACCCAATACTAATCGAGGTTATGGTAGAGAGTGAGTCTGCTCCAACTTTAAGATCTTGGACATTCGATCGGAAATTATTAGCTGACCCAACATATATAGAAGTAATGAGGAAGTGGATTAAGGAATTTTTTGTCCGTAACAGAAGAAGCGCATCCATTCAAGTCATCTGGGATGCTTTTAAGGCAGGGATTCGCGGCGAGACACTCTCTTATACAATTCAGAAACAAAAATTCATTAGAGAAAAATCAGATCAAAATTTTAATCTAGTACGAAAATGGGAGGAAAAACTAGTCACAGCTATCTCGACATCGCAAGATATCGACCAAACTAAAACCACATTGGATATATATAAGGCAAAGGTTTACCAAACTGGCAGAACATCTCGCGACATTTAGGTCGCCGATCTACGAAATGGGAGAAAACTCAGGAAAGATCTTAGCAAAAAAGAACTAGAGAGAAAGAAACTCTAAATACCATTAATGCGATACAGGATGAGGCAGGCCAGGTTCATAAACAATCAGATCAAATACTTGCTGTATTTCGCCAATTTTATTCCCAGTTGTATAAACAGGACAATATGGCATACTCCTCTGAAATGATTTAAAATTTTGCTGATGAAACCAATTTTTCGAAACTGACCGATTCTCAGTCATATTCCATGGAAGCTGACATCACATGGGAAGAAATTGAAGTAGCCTTACTCTCGCTGGCTACAGGAAAAGCAATGGGGCCAGATGGCATCCCTCTCGAATTTTTCAGGACTTTTAGGGATGTTATGAAGGAAGACTTACTGACTACATTCCAGGAAGCTCAGAAAGGGTCTCCACCGTTGTCGTGGAACCAATCAACAATAATGGCTTTTCTTAACAAGCATTGGAAATGCAATAGGTCTCGCATTAGAAAAGTAGGAGCTATTGGTCTTGTAAATGATGGGTTTTTTTTGTGTCGTTTTTTGAAATAGCTAAATTGATAGCTTTGTCATTTACAATGCCAATAGTTTTAACTTTTGTGAATGTGACACCTATAGCATTTGGAATGCAACATGATTTGTATTTACGTGACTTTGATGGCAGCTCTTGTTGTTATGCCACATTTCTAGAGAGCAGGAGAGTGCAGCAGGGGATAGAAGCACAGCCCTGCAAGCTGAGCGTCCTCCCATCGCACACCCATCTGTGGCTTGAGTGGTGTGAGGGTGAGGGGTGTGTGGGTGAGGGATGTGTGGGTGAGGGATGTGAGGGTGAGGGGTGTGAGCGTGAGGGGTGTGAGGGTGAGGGGGTGTGAGGGTGAGGTTGACTGAGGGGTTGTGAGGCTGAGTGTGTGTGACGGTGTGTGTTGGTGAGGGTGTGTGAGGGTGAGTGAGGGTGTTTGATGTTGAGTGAGGGAGTGTGAGTGTCTGGGTGTGTGACGGGGTGAGGGTGTGTGAGGGTGAGTTAGGGAGTGTGAGGGTGTGTGAGTGGGTGAGTCTGAGAGTTAGGGGGTGTGAGGGTGACTGAGGGTAAATGAGGGTGAGGGGATGAGGGTAAGGGTGTGTGAGTGTGAGGGGTGTTGTTGGCGAGAGCTTGCGAGGCTGAGGGTGGGTGAGTGTGTGTGAGGGTGTTTGAGGGTGAGGGTGTGAGGTGTAGTGAGGGTGAGAGTGTTGTGAGGGGTGTGAGGGTGTGAGGGGAGTGAGGGTGTGTGAGGGTGAGGGGGTGTGAGGGTGAAGGGGTGTGAGTGTGGGTGAGGGTGAGTGAGGGGGTGTGAGGCTGAGAGTGTGTGAGGTGTAGTGATGGTGAGAGTGTTGTGAGGGGTGTGAGGGGAGCGAGGGTGAGAGAGGGGTTGTTAGGCAGAGGGTGTGTGAAGGTGTGTGAGGGTGAGGGTGTGTGAGGGTGAGTGTGATTGAGTGTGAGTGAGTGTGAGTGAGTGTGAGTGAGTGTGAGGGAGGGTGAGTGAGGGGGTGTGAGGGTGTGGTTGTGTGACGTTGTGTGAGAGTGAGGGTGTCTGAGGGTGAGTGAGGGAGTGTGAGGGTGTGTGAGTGGGTGAGGGTGCGAGTTAGGGTGTGTGATGTTGAGGGTGTGAGGGTGACTGAGGGTGTGTGAGGGTGAGGGGATGAGGGTAAGGGTGTGTGAGTCTGAGGGGTGTTGATGGTGAGAGAGGGTGAGGGGGGTGAGTGTGTGAGGGTGAGGGTGTGCGGTGTAGTGAGTGTGGAGCGAGGGTGTGTGAGGGTGAAGGGGTGTGTGTGAGGGTGAGGGTGAGTGAGGTGGTGTGAGGCTGAGGGTGTGTGACGGTGTTTGAGGGTGTGTGAGGGTGAGTGAGGGTGTTTGATGGTGAGTGAGGGAGTGTGAGTGTGTGGGTGTGTGACGGGGTGAGGGTGTGTGAGGGTGAGTTACGGAGTGTGAGGGTGTGTGAGTGGGTGAGTTTGAGAGTTAGGGGGTGTGAGGGTGACTGAGGGTGAATGAGGGTGAGGGGATGAGGGTAAGGGTGTGTGTGGGTGAGGGGTGTTGATGGTGAGATTTTGCGAGGGTGGGTGAGTGTGTGTGAGGGTGTTTGAGGGTGAGGGTGTGAGGTGTAGTGAGTGTGAGAGTGTTGTGAGGGTGTGAGGGGAGTGAGGGTGGGTGAGGGGGTGTGAGTGTGTGTGAGGGTGAGGGTGAGTGAGTGGGTGTGAGGCTGAGAGTGTGTGAGGTGTAGTGAGGGTGAGAGTGTTGTGAGGTGTGTGAGGGGAGCGAGGGTGTGTGAGTGTGAGGGGGTGTGAGGGTGAGGGGGTGTGTGTGAGAGTGAGGGTGAGTGAGGGGGTGAGGCTTAGGGTGTGTGACGTGGGTGAGGGTGTGTGAGGGTGAGTGAGGGTGAGAGAGGGGTTGTTAGGCAGAGGGTGTGTGACGGTGTGTGAGGGTGAGGGTGTGTGAGGGTGAGCGAGGGAGTGTGAGGGTGTGTGGGTGGTTGAGGGTGAGAGTTAGCGTGTGTGAGGGTGATGGTGTGAGGGTGATTGAGGGTGGGTGAGGGGATGAGGGTAAGAGTGTGTGAGGCAGAGGGGTGTTGATGGTGAGAGAGGGTGAGGGGGGTGAGTGTGTGAGGGTGAGGCTGTCCGGTGTAGTGAGTGTGAGAGTGTTGTGAGGGGTGTGAGGCTTTGAGGGGAGTGAGGGTGTGTGAGGGGGTGTGAGGGTGAGGGGGTGTGAGTGTGTGTGAGGGTGAGGGTGAGTGAGGGGGTGTGAGGCTGAAGGTGTGTGACGGTGTGTGAGGGTGATGTTGTGTGAGGGTGATTGCGGGTGTGTGAAGGTGTGTGAGAGTTTTGGGGTGTGAGGGTGATGGTATGAGGGTGTGTATGTTTATATGTTTTTTGTTGTTGTTTTTTTTAATATGTGTAGTATTAATAAAAATGTGATAGAGCTTCCCTTTGTAATTGTCCTGGCTTATGTGTTTCATTTTATGTAATTAAACTGTGTGTGTGTTTATATTAATATGTGTAGTGTTATGTGTGTTTTTGTGTCTGTGGACTCCCGTATTAATTGTATTAATTTTAAAATGGCCGACGCAATGCGTCACCTTGACGCTACCTAGGTCAGCGTTCTAGTTTTTTTTGTGTTGTCACTGTTTACGTTTTATTGACGTTTATTTGTAGCCAATCGGAGCGCGACGTTTTTGACGTGGCGTTCCGATTTGCTTACGTCAACGGTGGAATTCCCCAGAAGATCGAGAATGTTGGTGCGCGGAAGGCGTGTTCTTGTTCGTGTGCTGTTGCTGCGTCGTTTGACAGGTAAGATTTTATTCCTAAGTGATTTTTAATGTAATGTAATGTAGTATCTATAGTATGTTTAAATTAACGAATGAATAGGAGTGTATTTTTATAACTGGTGACATTGTTTGTTATCGATCGTAATATTTCCATCTTTTTTTATGTAATTCTAATTAAAGGCTTTTTTTTAATCGTCGATATGTAATGTATATGTTTTCGAAAACTGTAATGTAATGTTTTATTAGCTGGTGTTTGTTATTTGACGTACATGAACTGTTTTTTGAACTTTGAAGGTCTTTTTTGTTTCGAGTATATTTATGTATGTTGTGTTTGCATTGTTTTTTTCCTGTGATGCTGAAGTTGCCTGATTATATGTTATTGAGTTAATCGATGTATTAAAGGAAACTTTTTGTATGTGCTGAATTTATTTTCCATTTCAATGTATTAAGAGGATGCACATTGATGTAATGTCTGTATTTTATGCGTTTTGTTAAAGAAATGTTTTATTTTCAAATCCCTGTTTGCATATTTGTGTATTAATTGCTGCACTCTCCTTGCGTTGTTTTAAGTTTGCATTTTGGAATAGCTGCAAGTGTGTAATCCGCTTTTTACGTATTTATGAAATTGTTGCTTAAACACTATTTATGTGTGGAGTTGGAGGGTGGAGTTGTATTTGGAGGGTAGAGTTGTAGGGTGGTATTGTAGATATAGGGTGTAGTTGGAGGGTGGACTTTGACGGTGTGAGTGTGAGGGTGAGTGCATGTGAGTGTTTTCGAGTTTGAGGGTGTGTGATGATGTGTTAGAGCGATTGAGGGTGACTTACAGCATGTGTTTGTGACAATCCTACATTGTAATGCGCACTTGTCTTGTTCCAGCGTCGTTTGACTGGTAAGTTTATTCTGTAATATTCAATACATAAATATGTGAACAAATTATCTATTGTATAGATGTTGTTGTTAATTTCTGCGTCGTTTGACAGTTAAGTCTAACTAGTAATCGAATATAGATTATTTTGCGGTACTGCACACTGTAATGGGAAGATGTCCAAGGAACAAGATCGCTCAAAGACTTGAAATGTCTTGTCTTTCAGGAAGTAGATGATCAATTTTAAGGCCAGCCCCATAACACCTGCACAGTTAGTTCTTTTAATGGTTCACCATGTTGAATGCTGTGCTAAGGTCGATAAGTATAATGGCTGCTGTGCCACCTTAATCAAGGAGCATTTGTTACACCTCTACTACTGCCAAGAGGGCGGTGTTTTGTACTGTGTTTTGGTCAAAACCCGATCTGGGTGGGATATGAGATGTTGTTTGTTTCTCAAAAATCAGATAGTGTAGTTATGGACGGAATATGTGCCCGTCCATTTCCACAGTATGTGTGACTTTGTAGTAGTGTATGCAGTCTATTTTCTTATCCAAACGTGTTTATTTCTTTTTAGCTTTCTATGTGTTAGATCAGAAAGTGTATGTGAACTATCTTTGATGTATGCAACAGTGAGAATAAGGTCTTGCTTCCAATTTATGGGCATAAGGGGAGACATGTTTGGATGTTTTTGTTTTTTTTGTACTTTTCTAGATGTTTGTGAACAGTTGCGTGGGCAAGGGGCGTTGTTCTCCTTGTCTTGTTCCAGCGTCGTTTGACTGGTAAGTTTATTCTTTAATACTCAATACATAAATCTGGGAACGAATTATCTATTGTATAGATGTTGTTGTTAATTTGTGATCTATATAGATAGTTAGATAGGTATATTGAGGGCGATAGCTAACAACACATGCAGCATCACTTTTCAGCAGCATAGCAACACTTACCAACAGAGCCGCATCAATTATTAAACAATAGTATCATTGTGGTGTTGTTGTTTTTTCATGTGGTGATGCTGAGTGGTGTTGTGATGGTGCTGAGTACTGTTGTATTTTGGAGTGTTGGTGTGGTGCTGTGTAGTGTTAATGTGGTGTTTGCGAGTGATGATGAGGTGCTTGAGAGTGATGTTGTGGTGCTGTTGCGTGTTGTTGTGGTGTTGCTGAGCGATGTTGTAGTGTTGCAGTGTGATAATGTTAATGTGCTGAGTGTTGTTGTGTTGGTGCATTGTGTTAATGTGGTGTTGCTGAGTGATAATGTTGTGTTGATTCGTGGTGTTGGGGTGGTGGTTAGTAGTGCTGTTGTGTTGTTGAGTTGTGCTCTTTTGATGCTGTTTGATGCAGTTTTTGTGTACGGTGTTCCTGTGGTTGTGCACTTAGCACCACCAAAAACACTTAGTGCAACAGCAGCATCAGTCAGAGCAACACCAGCATGACTATGCAACACATGCAGGATGACTCCCCACCACCCTATCAACACTTAGCAACACACCAGCATCACTCATTCCTACCATATTTTCACTCTTCATCACCTCTGCATCACTTAACAGTATAACATGAACATTTGCAGAGTGCGTGAAAGATGCAGAGTGCGTGATAGATACAGAGTGCGTGATAGAGACAGAGTGGGTGATAGATACCGAGTGGGTTATAGATACCGAGTGGGTGCTAGATACAGAGTGGGTGCTAGATACAGAGTGGGTGCTAGATACAGAGTGGGTGATAGATGCAGAGTGGGTGATAGATGCAGTGTGTGTGATAGATACAGAGTGTGTGAAAGATACAGAGTGCATGAAAGATACAGAGTGCGTGAAAGATACAGATTGCGTGAAAGATACAGAGTGCGTGAAAGATACAGAGTGCGTGAAAGATACAGAGTGCGTGAAAGATACATAGTGCGTGAAAGATACAGAGTGCGTGAAAGCTACAGTGCGTGGAAGCTACAGAGTGCGTGAAAGATACAGAGTGCATGAAAGATACAGAGTGCGTGAAAGATACAGAGTGCGTGAAAGATACAGAGTGCGTGAAAGATACAGAGTGCCTGAAAGATACAGAGTGCCTGAAAGATACAGAGTGCCTGAAAAATACAGAGTGTCTGAAAGATAGAGTGCCTAAAAGATACCGACTGCTGGAAAGATACAGAGTTATGGAAAAATACAGAGTGCGTTAAAGATACTGAGCGCTGTCAAGATCTCAGAGTGCGTGAAAGCTACAGAGTGCGTGAAAGCTACAGAGTGCGTGAAAGCTACCGAGTGGGTGATAGATACCGAGTGGGTGATAGATACAGAGTGGGTGATAGATACAGACTGTGTGAAAGATGCAGTGTGTGTGATAGATACAGAGTGTGTGATAGAGACAGAGTGTGTGATAGAGACAGAGTGGGTGATAGAGACAGAGTGGGTGATAGAGACAGAGTGGGTGATAGATACCGAGTGGGTGATAGATACCGAGTGGGTGATAGATACCGAGTGGGTGATAGATACCGAGTGGGTGCTAGATACAGAGTGGGTGCTAGATACAGAGTGGGTGCTAGATACAGAGTGGGTGATAGATACAGAGTGGGTGATAGATACCGAGTGGGTGCTAGATACAGAGTGGGTGCTAGATACAGAGTGGGTGCTAGATACAGAGTGGGTGCTAGATACAGAGTGGGTGATAGATACAGAGTGGGTGATAGATACAGAGTGGGTGAAAGATGCAGAGTGTGTGATAGATACAGAGTGTGTGATAGAGACAGAGTGTGTGATAGAGACAGAGTGGGTTATAGATACCGAGTGGGTGCTAGATACCGAGTGGGTGCTAGATACAGAGTGGGTGATAGATACAGACTGTGTGAAAGATGCAGAGTGCGTGAAAGAAACAGAGTGCGTGAAAGAAACAGAGTGCGTGAAAGACACAGAGTGCGTGAAAGACAGAGTGTGTGAAAGACATAGAGTGCGTGAAAGACACAGAGTGCGTGAAAGATCCAGAGTGCGTGAAAGATGCCAAGTGCGTGAAAGATGTTGAGTGCGTGAAAGATGTTGAGTGCGTGAAAGATGCCGAGTGCGTGAAAGATCCAGAGTGCGTGAAAGATGCATAGTGCGTGAAAGATTCAGAGTGCGCGAAAGATGCATAGTGCGCGAAAGCTGCAGAGTGCGCGAAAGATGCAGAGTGCGCGAAAGATGCAGAGTGCGCGAAAGCTGCAGAGTGCACGAAAGCTGCAGAGTGCGCGAAAGCTGCAGAGTGCGTGAAAGCTGCAGAGTGCGCGAAAGCTGCAGAGTGCGCGAAAGCTGCAGAGTGCGTGAAAGCTGCAGAGTGCGTGAAAGCTGCAGAGTGCGTGAAAGCTGCAGAGTGCGTGACAGCTGCAGAGTGCGTGAAAGAGGCAGAGTGCGTGAAAGAGGCAGAGTGCGTGAAAGAGGCAGAGTGCGTGAAACTTACAGAGTGCCTGAAAGATACGTCCCTTGAGGTGTGGCGAAGTGGTATGATATTAGATTGCGTGTGAATGTACCCAAAGTGTGTGTTGAGTGTGCTTGTGTAAAACAAGTTTGAGAAGGAGGTACGCCTGGTGTATAGGGATGTCTGTTACTATGCATATGAATCAGAGATTGTGTGGCCGTTTTTTGTTCCAAGTGTAATCTGAAGCTGTGGGCACTGTCGAGCATGTTGCTAGTGTAAAGTAAGCAGAAGGTGTGCTTGCAACCAATAAGTTGTGCGTGTAATTTACTATGTGTTGTTTGTTGTGTGTGCGTAAAAATACAGAGTGTCTGAAAGATAGAGTGCCTAAAAGATACCGACTGCTGGAAAGATACAGAGTTATGGAAAAATACAGAGTGCGTTAAAGATACTGAGCGCTGTCAAGATCTCAGAGTGCGTGAAAGCTACAGAGTGCGTGAAAGCTACCGAGTGGGTGATAGATACCGAGTGGGTGCTAGATACAGAGTGGGTGCTAGATACAGAGTGGGTGCTAGATACAGAGTGGGTGCTAGATACAGAGTGGGTGATAGATACAGAGTGGGTGATAGATACAGAGTGGGTGATAGATACAGAGTGGGTGATAGATACAGACTGTGTGAAAGATACAGAGTGTGTGATAGAGACAGAGTGTGTGATAGATACAGAGTGTGTGATAGAGACAGAGTGGGTGATAGAGACAGAGTGGGTGATAGATACCGAGTGGGTGATAGATACCGAGTGGGTGATAGATACCGAGTGGGTGATAGATACCGAGTGGGTGCTAGATACAGAGTGGGTGCTAGATACAGAGTGGGTGCTAGATACAGAGTGGGTGATAGATACAGAGTGGGTGATAGATACCGAGTGGGTGCTAGATACAGAGTGGGTGCTAGATACAGAGTGGGTGCTAGATACAGAGTGGGTGATAGATACAGAGTGGGTGATAGATACAGAGTGGGTGAAAGATGCAGAGTGTGTGATAGATACAGAGTGTGTGATAGAGACAGAGTGTGTGATAGAGACAGAGTGGGTTATAGATACCGAGTGGGTGCTAGATACCGAGTGGGTGCTAGATACAGAGTGGGTGATAGATACAGACTGTGTGAAAGATGCAGAGTGCGTGAAAGAAACAGAGTGCGTGAAAGACACAGAGTGCGTGAAAGACACAGAGTGCGTGAAAGACAGAGTGTGTGAAAGACATAGAGTGCGTGAAAGACACAGAGTGCGTGAAAGATCCAGAGTGCGTGAAAGATGCCAAGTGCGTGAAAGATGTTGAGTGCGTGAAAGATGCCGAGTGCGTGAAAGATCCAGAGTGCGTGAAAGATGCATAGTGCGTGAAAGATTCAGAGTGCGCGAAAGATGCATAGTGCGCGAAAGCTGCAGAGTGCGCGAAAGATGCAGAGTGCGCGAAAGATGCAGAGTGCGCGAAAGCTGCAGAGTGCGCGAAAGCTGCAGAGTGCGCGAAAGCTGCAGAGTGCGCGAAAGCTGCAGAGTGCGCGAAAGCTGCAGAGTGCGCGAAAGCTGCAGAGTGCGCGAAAGCTGCAGAGTGCGTGAAAGCTGCAGAGTGCGTGAAAGCTGCAGAGTGCGTGAAAGCTGCAGAGTGCGTGACAGCTGCAGAGTGCGTGAAAGAGGCAGAGTGCGTGAAAGAGGCAGAGTGCGTGAAACTTACAAAGTGCCTGAAAGATACGTCCCTTGAGGTGTGGCGAAGTGGTATGATATTAGATTGCGTGTGAATGTACCCAAAGTGTGTGTTGAGTGTGCTTGTGTAAAACAAGTTTGAGAAGGAGGTACGCCTGGTGTATAGGGATGTCTGTTACTATGCATATGAATCAGAGATTGTGTGGCCGTTTTTTGTTCCAAGTGTAATCTGAAGCTGTGGGCACTGTCGAGCATGTTGCTAGTGTAAAGTAAGCAGAAGGTGTGCTTGCAACCAATAAGTTGTGCGTGTAATTTACTATGTGTTGTTTGTTGTGTGTGCGTAAAAATGTAACCCAAGGAGACGTAAGAGAGGGTGTGTGTGAAAGTCCCCTTGAGCCTGGAATGAGTGTATTAAATGTTCGTTGTGTTGTGGCGAAGTGGTCAGAACGGAGTGTGTGTTGTAAGAAACGATCCGTTGCAAAATGAGCAACAGTTTAGCCGAGTCTGGATGTGTACTGATCAGCAGTAAAGTCTTGTCTGTGAGTTGTGTTTTCCTGTGTGTATGTGTGTGTGTGTGTGTGTGTTCTGACGTAGCAGTAATGGAGGGTGAGGAGCATTGTGAAAAATTGACCGTGAAATAGCATGCTAAATGTGTTTTGATATGCTTGTAAATGTTGTACGCTGTATGTGATTTAGCCTAAAGTGGTGGATGTGTATGTAAAAGGCATTTAGTGTTTTCCTTGTTTGTGTGTAAGTAATGTTGCGTTTGTGACTTGTGAGCGAAATGTTCTTTGATGTGTGACGAAGTGGTATAAGATGATATTTGTTTCGAAGCTACACCTAGTATGTATGGCTGTGCTTTCGAAGGAATGTAAAGTGTGTGTGCTTTGTGTGTCCGCGAAATGAATTGGAAAGTGTGTTGCACGTGCTGGATAGGGATGGCTGTTAGTATTTTGCCTAATGTTAGAGTGTGCCTGTAATTAGTGTAGTAAGTGGAAGGTGAAGCTGTGTTCACTTTTGAGCCAGCTAATCCTGTTTCCTGTGTTCTTAGATATGTGTGCGTGAAAAGGCAATACTAGTAGCCGTACGAGAGGGTGTGTGTGTGTGTCAGCTTGTACCTTGGATTAGTTACTGTGTTGCAGTGAAGCTGGGAATGAATGCGTTCTGCGTGTAATTTGCAAAGTGTAGCCTGTTTGTGTGCAAGTAATTTTGCAACTCGGAGTTGTGACTGAAACTTTGGTGCTGGTGTGGCGAAGTGGTATGATCTTAGATTGCGTTGGAGTCGCACGTGCTGTATAGGGGTGGCTGTTAGTGTTTTGCATAATGTTACAGTGTGTGTGTGATTAGTGTAAGCTGAAGCTGGGTTCACTCTAGAGTCAGCTAATCCAGTTAACTGTGTTGCAGTGAAGCTGTGAATGAAAGCGTTCAGAGTGTTCAGTTGTGCTTGGAATGAATACGGCGTGCATGTAATATAGTATGTGTTCTTGAATGTGTGTGCGTGAAAAGTTAATACTAAGAGACGTACGAGAGGGTGTGTGTGTGTGTTAGCTTGTAACTTGGAGTAGTTACTGTGTTGCAGTGAAGCAGAGAATGAATGCGTTCTGCGTGTAATATTGAAAGTGTACCCTGTTTGTGTGCAAGTAATTTTGCTACTAGAAGTTGTGACCGAAATGTTCCTGGCGGTGTGTCGAAGTGCTATGATATGATATTGCGTTTCAATGTACCCTAAGTGTGTGTTGAGTGTGTTTCTGTAAAACGAATTTGAGAATGAGGTACGCATGGTGTAACGGGGATGTCGGTTACTATGCATATGAATGTGAGATAGTGTGGCCGATTTGTGTTTAAGTGCAAGCTGAAGCTGTGTGCACAGTCGATCAGGTTGATAGTGTAAAGTAACCTGAAGTCGTGCTTGCAATCAATATGTCGTGCGTGTAATTTAGTAAGTGTTGTTAGTTGTGTGTGCGTAAAAGGGTAACACAAGGAGACGTACGAGAGGGTGTGTGTCAAAGTCATCTTGTGCCTTGAATTAGTGGAAGAAATGTTCGGTGTGGTGAGGCGAAGTGTTATGAACGAATGAGAAACTGTATAGCAGAGTCAGAATGTATAGTGATCATCAGTGAATCCTGTATGTGAGTTGTGTCTTCCTGTGTGTGTGTGTGTTATGACGTACCAGCAATTGAGGGTGTGGAGCATTTAGAAATTGCTCGTGAAATATCATGCTACATGTTTTGTGATATGCTTCTAACTGGTGTAAGCTGTGTGTGCCTTAGCATAAACTGTTGGATGAGTAAGTAGACGTTGTGTATCCAGAGAAAAATGTGTTTTATACCCCTGAAAGCACACATGTTGATGAAATATAAGTAGAACAGTTGGATGTACTTACATGATATATGTTTGTGCGCCGTTTCTTTTCCCCCTTTCAATGTAATGTTGAATGTGTACGATTAACCTACAAGATATAACGATTAAAAAAAATCCATTATGTATCGGTATCTTCAAACAAAGCTATAACCTGCTTGACCAATTACGTAGCCCTTTCCAAAGTATTAGGAGAGAACATTTAGTTTTCCAAAAGAACATGTTGCACACTAATTTGACACAGGTGCAAGGTTGATATAGTGAACATTCTAATAAACTGAAATTCATGTATCAATGCTGTACCTTTGGGGTATTGAAATAAAAGAGACATGCACTTACTTTGTAAGATTGAATGGCGGAGTGTTTCCGGGGCTGTTGGTCGTTAGCAGCAAGTAGAGCGTCGTTCTGTAAGTCCGAGTTCTGTTGTCGCAGGCAAAAACAGAGTATGACTTAAAGTGATCCGTCCCCCTGCTTAAATAGGGGGAAACGTTGAAAGAAAAGTTTAGTTTTTTTTGTTTAAGAAAGGATCAAAGGTTTTTGTCCTTCCCTTGCCCCAAGGAAATGTCCCCCAAGATAATGTGTGTGACTTGGAAGTGTGAATGTTTGAATGTGTATGCAGATGGAGTTTCGACATTGGCGCGACAGTAGACTTCCCTGGGCAACTCCCTTAATCGCACCTAAGACTTCGCTCTCAACTGACAAATCAAACGGCATTCTTTTTTTTTTCCTTAGTGTAATTGTGCTTGAAATGTGTGTGCCAAGTTACCCTTAAAAATGGCATCTTTAAAGCTTTCAAAGTATCGAAAGGTGCCCTTTTTACTTACAACTCTTTTAATATTGGGCCTCAAACTTGTGACGTTCTCTTTCTTAGGAAAATACACAACATTGCGGCGGATGCGGACCTTAATGTGTGTGTGGCTACTTTGAATTCATGGAATGGTTGTTGTTGCTGTGTGTGTACGTGTTGGAAGCATGCATTAACCGTTGTTTGTATGTGCGTTGTTGAAGCATGTAGTAACAGCTGCAGTTGTGTGTGTCGTGTGTTAAAATGTGCCGAAACTGCATGTGCTATGTTTGTTTGTTGTAAGATTGATGTAATGCTGTGTGTTGTTGTTAAGCAGGTGTATACGTAATGCTGCTGTGTGTGTACGTGTTCGTGGCATTGAAATTTGTTTGTGTGTGTTTTTGACCAGAGCTGTTGTGTGTGCCTAATGGGTAAATGTGCACAAACAGCAGGCTCTATGTTTGTTTCGTTCGTAAAAAGCAATCTCCATTATGCCCCAAAATACAGAATTTAAAATTACGCATGGATTTATTGTTTCCAAGCATTCAAAATGTTATAATAACGTTATTCCAATGATGGCAACATAGGCAATCTTTATTATGTGCAAGCCTAGAGATACAATCCCCAAAATTTCCATAGCACGCTGTAGAGGGAGGGGGGAAATAGTAGGCATGCTGAATGGGGGTGAGTCTGTGGCTTTTATTAAGTTAGTACACAAGCATGTTTAAAGTAAAGCTATCCATCCCTTCTGTGACTCAAAGTTTGTTTTCAATTTTGTGTTTGTGGTGTGGCGAAGTGGTATGAGCTGATGTATGCTGCTGAATGGGACAGAGGCTGGATGCTTAGGATTGAAAATAATGTGCACATTTTTTCATGTCTTTGTTTTGAGCCGATGTATGTGAATGTATCCAATATATGATGTTGAATGGGAGAGATGCTGGGTGATTTGTGTGTAAATACCGAAATCTAGACACAGTTGTGGCGAAATGGTATGAGCCGATGTATGCTGTTGAATGGGACAGAGGCTGTATGATTAGGATTGTAACTAATGTATCCAATATATGATGTTGAATGAGAGAGATGCTGGTTGATTTGGGTGTAAATAGTTTAATTTTCACAAAGGTGTGGCGAAATGGTATGAGCTGCTGTATGCAGCTGAATGTGATCAAGGCTGTATTGCAGTGGCTGTTTGTGCACAAGTATTTTGTACAGAAACGTATACTTCCGTACTGTGACTTTAAGTTGTTACCTTATGATGCAAGCATGAAATGTAGAGTGTGAATGCACCCAATATATGATGTTGAATGTGAGAGAAATTGGATGATTTGTGTATAAAGACCTAAATCTAGATAGAGGTGTGGCAAAATGGTATGAGCTAATGTATGTATGTGTTGAAAATGTATGCTGTTGAATGATAGAGATGCTGGATGTTTTTTGTATAAATACCGAAACCTAGACAAAGGTGTTGCGAAATGGTATGAGCTGATGTATGCTGCTGAATGGGACAGAGGCTGGATGAATAGGATTTAAAACAATGTATCCAAAGATAGAGGTGTGGTTAAATGGTATGAGCTAATGTATGTATGTGTCGAGAATGCATGCTGCTGAATGGTACAGAGGCCGGATGATTAGCATTTCAAATAATGTATCCAATATATGATGTTAAATGAGAGATTTGGTGGATGAATTGTGTGTAAATCCCGAAATCTCGACACAGGTGTGGCGAAATGGTATGAGCGGATGTATGCTGCTGAATGGGACCGAGGCGGGATGCTTAGGATGTAAAATAATGTATACAATATATGATGTCGAATGAGAGAGATGCTGGTTGATTTGTGTGTAAATAGCCAAATTTATACAAAGGTGTTGTGAAATGGTATGAGCTGATGTATGCATGTGAATGTGATCAAGGCTGTATTGCAGTGGCTGTTTGTGCACAAGTATTTTGTACTAAAACTTATACTTCCCTACAGTGACTTAAAGTTGTTCCCTTATGATGCAAGCATGGAATGTAGAGTGTGAATGCACCCAATATATGATGTTGAATGTGAGAGAAATTGGAAGCTTTGTGTATAAATACCTAAATCTAGTTCGAGGTGTGTCTAAATGGTATGAGCTAATGTATGTATGTGTTGAGAATGTATGCTGTTGAATGATAGAGATGCTGGATGTTTTTTGTATAAATACCGAAACCTAGCCACAGGTGTTGCGAAATGGTATGAGCTGATGTATGCTGCTGAATGGGACAGAGGGTGGATGAATAGGATTTAAACTAATGTATCCAATATATGATGTTGAATGATAGAGATGCTGGATAATTTGTGTGTAAATTCCTAAATCTAGACACAGGTGTTGTGAAATGGTATGAGCTGATGTATGCTGCTGAATGGGACAGAGGCTGTATGATTAGGATTTAAAATAATGTATCCAATATCTGATGTTGAATGAGAGAGCTGCTGGTTGATTTGTGTGTAAATAGGGAAATTTATACAAAGGTGTGGCGAAATGGTATGAGCTGATGTGTGCTGCTGAATGGGTCAGAGGCTGGATGAATAGGATTTAAAATTTTGTATCCAATTTATGATGTCAAATGAGAGAAATGCTGGTTGATGTGTGTGTAAATATCCTAATTTATACAAAGGTGTGGCGAAATGGTATGATCAGATGTATGCTGCTCAATGGGAGAGAGGCTGGCTGATGAGGAAATAAAAGAGTTAGCACGTCTTCTTTTATTTCTTTAGGCTGTATGTTTGAGGCTAGAGTCTGAAAGTATCTAATGTATGCTGATGAATGGGAGAGCAGGTGTGGCGAAATGGTATGAGCTGATGTATGCTGCTGAATGGGACAGAGGCTGGATAATTCGGATGTAAAATAATGTACCCAATATATGATGTTGAATGAGAGAGATGCTGGTTGTTTTGTGTGTATATAGGTAAATTTATCATATGGTGTTGCGAAATGGTATGAGCATAAGTATGCTGCTCAATGGGAGAGAGGCTGGCTGATGATTAATTAAAGGAGTTAGCACGTCTTCTTTTTATTCTTTAGGCTGCATATTTGAGGCTAGAGTCTGAATGTATCGAATGTATGCTGATGAATGGGAGAGAGGATGGTTGATTTTTTTCGAAAGACGTAAAGGTTGACAAAGTTGTGGCGAAATGGTATGAGTTGATGTATGGAGCTGAATGGGAGTGAGTGTGTCTTTAATTGTATTTGTAGATAAGTATGTTTAATGAAAGCCAGCACCCCCTCCTATGACTGTAAGTAGTTAATTTTTTATTGCTTGCGGTGTTTCAAAGTTTTATAATGTAAGCATAGAGGCTAGAGTCTGTAAGTATCAAATGTATGTTGGTCAATGGGATTGAGGCTGTATGTACCCTAAGAGAACGTAAGTCGTAACTTGTAAGCTTTAAGTCTGTGTGCAAAATGTGAACTATAGGAGTTTTGTTAAAAAAAACGTCACGTTTCCAGTAGTTTTTTTTTCTTTCAGTGGGATGTTTTTTTTTTTTGTTGTTGTTGGGGTTCTAGGGCTAACAACCGGCTTGCATCCTGCTGTTCAAATTAGCATATGCCAAAAGCAACTTCACAACTGATTAGAATCTTGACGACGGCGCTTAAAGCACTCTAGCATCCTGTAGTTTTGTTTACGAAAGCCTTGGAGTCTGGGGCCTGTGTGTTTATGTAAATGGAATTGAAGAGTGGTCCGAGCGGTGTGATGTATTCCTATAGGTACTGTATCGATTCCCCTACTCCTGACCCTGGTTTGGTTAATAATTAACTAGCAGCCATCCAACGGTGTAAAAACCGTTATCTGATTAATCCACACCACGGCACAGAAGCGCGTTATCTGATTAGGTCATAACGCATGCAATCTAATTAGACAAACGATATTCCTCCAGCCCCTGATAAGGCATACGGAGTTCTCAAAACAAATCAAACCTACAGCGACCTGGGAAATTCCCATAGCCATTGTTTTGATTTCACAGAGAACTTCAGCAAAAGAATGTGCGAACGAGCCCGTTCATATGACATCCTTATTGACGTATATATGTCCATCCTTACGTCAATCTCGGCACCTTTCAGGTATAAATATTACCGACATTGCCTTAAGCAAACACATGCGGTGGTGACGAGATTGGAGCAGCGAGACGTGCCGAGGAGCCCAGCAGAGAGCGAAGCCCACAGGCGCTGCCCCGCCTTCCTGACGCTCTGAGAACGAGACGCTGCCTTTCTCCTGCTGAGAAATCCAGCTCCGGCGCTTCCAAGCAGCCCTCGCAGGCAGCTGGAATATCAAGACCTGGGATAAGAGATACCAGCCCTCCATCATTCTAGATCTCAGGTACAGAACTGAATAACCCCTTGCAGAGAATTCTTGAGTCAGTCCCTTGGCAAAACAAACTTAACTTAAACTGCTACTTATCTACTCCCGCCCACGTATTAGGCTTAGGTCAGGTACACTGGGGTAGGCGTGGTTAGAAGCACCAGTTGAGTACGATTAGTCAAATGTATATATGTATGTATCTATTTTATCCATTTTAAAGTATCATATGGCTCAGAAACCATATCAATGCTTTTACAGTATTATTTTATAATTCTGTCTTTACTGTATGCACTTTACTTAACTATCAGTATTACAATAATAGCGATTCATTTCTCTTGTATGAGAAAGGAGACTGATCAATAAATAACATCTTTTTATTGAACACGCCCGTCTCTTCCTTTTCTCTACAATCTGGTGAAACTAAGAATGCACTGAACTGACTGAGTAAAATAAGTTGTCTTTTGTTTTCACACGACTCTAGAGATACACTCTTGATTAGGGGGAAGCAAAGTTGTCATGTTCTATGGTTGTCAGAAACTAAATCCCTTCTTGTCTATCCAGGGAGGTTAAAATCCTCCTTGCCTATTCGAGAAAGTTTCTAGTGAACTCTGAGCTAGCTGGCAAACACAAAACTTTAAGTCTAATATCGTCGGTAGAAGACCTAGATAACCTCTGCCCTAGGTCTATACTATTGAAGATATTATTCCAATGCGCAGAGCCTATTGGGATAATAGGAACTACACTACATGGCGCCCAACGTTTGGATAGGCGATAAAACTAACGCAAGACATTAGAGTAACTCAGTCGTGCTTTTTCACACAGACCCCTTTCTTCCCATAATACTCCAAAGACGTCTGGAGTGGGTGGAAGGTCATATCCGCCAAACCTCGCAGGAGGAGACTCCTATGTATGGTTCTTGGTTTATTCAACGTTGAAGGATACACTGTTCCAAAATATTGTGCATCTAATCTTTGTTTCCATAGAAACCTGATCTGCAAACAAACAGAATAACCTTCCTGTCAGTAAAATGACAGAAAGTGAAGAAGAAAGGGAGACAGTTAGAATAGCAGCTGAACTCCTAGTAGCAGACAATACTCTGCTGCAAAATGACCCGGATATAATAATCATCCCGGTCAACATAAGGAAATCTATAACCCTAAAACTTATAGAAAATGGACTGACACCAAGAGGTGGTACAGTCATATTCGTAATTGAGGCACACGAATATCGGCAGACAGAGGTATTCTATTCATGGATAAACTTTCCAGCAGCAAACGCTGTAACAAAGGACTTCCACTATTACAAAATAGAGGAACCTCCTAATGAGTACACTCCTTTCGAGGAGGTGGAAATACCACTCGAATTCCAAGAGCACCTGCTCTTGTTTAATGGCGCCCTAAAACATAATAATCACATCACCAGGCTCGGTCCACTAGGTAGACCAGGAGCAACGTAGCCGGTCCTAGCCGGATACACACCACATCCATACATTGAAGAAATGCCTGCACCAGATCTTTTAGCACAGCTAAAACAATTAATAAAAATACATAGACAATTAGTCCAATATGTAATGCGGACTTCAACAATCCAACCAGCAATCAAAATTCCACAGCTGACCAGTCATCAGGGGAACACAAATAAAATTACACCTCAGAACATACAGTCCTGTCTAGGTAAAGTACCCGCAAAACGGGAACAAATTCCTTTCTGGCTAGCACAAAAAATCACTCAAATAGAGGCGGTGTTTCCAGATACCACCCCTGTTGAGAAACATAGGATTCTGACTATCTGTCTTCCAATGGGAATCGCACCACATGTGGAGGACTGTGACACTTGGGGAACAGTCTTTGCTTCCATTTACACAAAAACACATGGTGTACCATCCATGTCAGTAATACCAGATGTGCTAAAACAGATTCAAGATGAATACGGTCCAGAACCTGCTTTAACTCTCGGTATGAAATTACTGAAAGACTTCAAGCAGGTCTCTGCAATATTATTAGCCAACATAAAGGGAGAAGCAGCAAATGTGGCGATTCGCCAGAGGTTAAAAGAGACAAATATAGCAGACCAACCATCTGAAATTGCCAGAATCATAGAAAAATCCTATGAAGAACTAGGAAGAGATAGTTTGGGTGGAATACCAGTGAAACCCCAACTAGATGAAAGTCCTGAAAAGGTATTTATTAAAAATAATTTAAACACTCAAAAAAAGAGCTGGGATGGAAATAAACAATCCAATCCTAAAGAAAAAAGATTCCAGTCCAGAGGAAGGTCTCCTCGGCGGAGAGAAAGATCTCCGGACCAAGGACACAAGTCTCCCCAAAGGGAGCCCTCTGTGAAAAAATACAACCTTAGCAATAGGGATAATATAAAAAAACCTGATAGATATCAAGATATTGATACACGTCCCTCTCAATCTTTTCAGACTTCCTCGCAGAAATCGGAAAGAAGAGGACGATCAGAACACAGGGAAGAGCACGTCAAGTCCAAAGACAAAGAACCTGCTCATCTGAATAAAAAATTACAATTTCCAAAAAAGAAGGTAGCCAGTATTAAAGTAATCAACAATGCCGAGAATACTGAGGACACAGCTGAAAAACGGAGAATGGGCTCAGACAATGCTAGACAGCGCAGCAGAAGTGAGCATAGCTCGCAAAGTCCTTATGAATCATCTGGAGACAGTGGACACGAATGAATACATTCAGGTGGAAACTGCAGATACCAGAGTTAGCAAACCTCATAAAATATATGAAATACCATTGCGTATAGAGCGGGATAAGACTAGAAAAATAAGGGGTCTATTTTGGGATAATCTCTCCAAGGGCTATGACATCCTTCTAGCTGAACGAGACTGGCCTCCAGAGTTTGTCAGGGAGTGCCCACATGGCGAAGAAATAATTATGCCTGCCTTCTCAAACCATATTCCAATTCATAAAAAATATACACTTGCAAGAAAGTGGGCAGTAGCTCAAGCCCCTGCCTTATATAAAAATCATGTGGGATGGGATGAGGACTCTCCTCCTCACAAAATCCAGTTAAAATCACAACCTACTGCACAGAGGCAGTACCCGATTAAGCAAGAAGCTAAAAAACAGGTAAAAGAGATCCTAGATCAACTTGAATACCAGGGGGTGATTGAAACTTGCACCTCACAAATGAACAATCCTTTGTTTCCTGTCTCCAAACCAGACAATTCATATCGTCTTGTTTTGGATTACAGACATCTTAACTCATGTTGCAAAACATTTGCAGTACAAAACTCGCATAGTGCTGCACTAATGAATAACATAGTGCGCAAAAAATACAAAACCACATTAGACATTTCTAATGGATTCTTTTGTCAAAATATAGCACCAGAGAGCAGATATTTGACGGCGTTCTCAATAAATGGCACGCAAAAAAAATTCTGTCGTTTGCCCCAGGGGTTCAAGAACAGCCCAGGATTATTCTCAGCGAGAGTAACAGAATTACTTCAAACATATGATGACGAGGCATTATCTTATGTCGACGACATCTATCTAACAGATGATGACTTGGATACTCACTTGAAGAGAGTGAACACCATAATACTTGGGTTCGCAGCAGAGGGTTACAAATTCAACTTTAAAAAGTCAAGAATTGCCCATCTAACAGTCCTGTTTTTAGGATATGAACTATCAAGTGAAGGCAAAAGCCTGGCCGACAATTTCCTAGAGAAATGTGCTGTAATCCAAGCACCTAGAACACTGAAAAACTTACAATCAATTCTAGGCTTCCTAAATTTCGGAAGAACTTACATCATAAATTATGCAGAGAGAATTAAACCTCTCTATGATCTAATAAAACCAGATTTTAAAAGAATCAACTGGACTCAAAAACACACAGAAATTTTGAGATCTTTACAAACAGATATGTTAATTAAAACAAAATTACAAACACGTGACAACACACGCAACCTTGTGATTCGAGTCATCCCAGGACGATGCGGATTCACATACCTGACCTCTAATGAGGGAGAGAAGGTACCAATAGCATACAAATCACATTTGTACACAGAAGCTGAAAAAAGGTTCAGCATTAAGGAAAACATTGTTCATGCGGTTCAAACAGCTGTAGCAAAAGAAAAATACCAAGCAGACGTTAGACAGGTTACAGTCAGAACTGCAGAATCAGCTTTTGAGGCATTAACAACACCATGTAATTTACCGACAACTGCACTAAATCCAGAATGGATACAATGGGTAAATTCTGGTGCTACAGACAAAGTAAAATACTATTTTGACCCCGAAATGAAAGAATTAAAATATCTAGAATATGAGAGAGAATACCCTCTGCCAATCGACATTCTGCCTTTAAGACAGTACGCCTGTGTAATATATACAGGCGGACATGCTCAACCCTCAGTTTGGGGAGAGCTGGCTTACAACGCCACATGCGAAATTGTAAAAGAAGTGTGGCCCGGAGGTAAACTAAAACCTCTACTCACAAAAACACACTCAGTGGAAAATAATTCAGAACAACAAACTGAAATAATAGCGTTAAAGATGGCGCTAGAAAATGCCGACCGTGAATTCCCGACACTTATAGTGTGCGATTCGTATCACTGCGTCAAATCATACAATAACGATTTGCAGACATGGATTCAAAACGGTTACAAAGATGAAACAGGTGCAACAATAAAGCAAAAATTGCATTGGGAACAAGTAGCTCTTTTACAGAAAGAACTACCAAAAACTCACGTGATACACTCACTGAGTCATCAGCGTGATGGCGTTCACGTTGCAGGGAATTCATTGGCTGAGACAGCCACAGCGGTAGCAACTAAATCGGCTTCCGTAGCTACAAAAAAGCATGCAGTAAAATACATTGACGGTGAAACAGTACTGGCAGTAAAAACGTCATCAAAAGGCGACTGCTCAGCGCTACCGATCAATTATCCACTCAATTATACATACATAATCGATGCAAACTCAGTCCCTTTTGCTCTAATCCCTGGAGTGGGGGATAGAGTAATTCCAAACACGGACAGGAGAGGCTTGTTAATAGCAGACGCACATATGGGTGAGGGTCTCAGACACCTTAAGCTAAAAGATTCTCTGGAAGAATTACAATCAGTGTACTGGTGGCCAGGCATGAGCCTGCATCATCACATTTTTGTAAAAAACTGCCCAGACTGCAATAGAGATCGCAGTGGCGAGCGAGGAGGACTATTGCCATGGCACTTCGCTCCAGAAAAACAACAATAAGAAAGTACCCATCACAAAAAATCGTTATATTAACATAAAAAGACTAATTTTCACTTATAATGTAGACCCCAGCGCTCGGCTGACGTCTGGACTGTTATACAAAGATTTGCGAGTCTAGAATGGCATATACGCTAGGAGCATGCTACGTTTTGACTAATGTATTCCCTTTAGCCCTCAAGCTTATGGGGAAGCATGGCCAAATGAGCATTGCATAGCGGGACTCTTCTCACTTCCTGCCTGAGGGATACAGGATGGTGTAAAGAAAAAACCAAGACATAAAGCAATCTATAACGGAAAAGGTATTAGGTTCGGGAGCTGGGTGGGTCAAACATTTAATAAGTGTCCAACGTAGTCTAAATAAGCTGCCAAGAAATTCTCTGAAAGGGTTCAGGCCGTACGAACTATTGTTCGGGACTAGAATGATGATCCAAGATCTTGATAGTCAGACTTCAGTGGTTAAAAACAAAAACTTTGATATCAAAGATCGTTTGGCTATTTTGCAGGACTTAAATGAAACAAGAAAAGACCTGAGCAACATAAAGTTGAAACAACAGCCAACAACCACTGAAGAAAAACCACCTGTCCCAGCAAGGCCTGTCTGGATTCCAAAAGTCGGGGATCTGGTCAGAGAAAAGATCGCGGTAAAGAAGGAATTTGGGCCTTCTTACAGAAAAGCAGTTCCTGTCTTGTCTATCAACGGGACAAGATCAGTAGTACTACCGCCCCTTGCTGGTAAAAAGGAGAACCGAGTCATATCCATCGACCTGGTTAAACCACAATCATGTGGCCGATAACAAATAGTAGGCCAAGTGGACTCCCAAGAAGTAGCAGAACACCAATGTTTGCTACAAATACAGAGGCTCAAACTGGAAGACTGATCACATTTGGAAAATCTACAGTGAATCAACAAGGACTATGCAACAAAGCAATGGAACTTGAACCTCTTAAAACCCAAATCAAAGCTTTTCATCAAGAAACAACAACCTATGATGATGTAACTGCAGACTTTGCTAATGAAACAAAGCAAAATCCAAAAGCAATTGGAACAATTGACAGAACAGCATCTGGCTACTTCATCAACTTCGATGATTCATCTGAAGACCTGAGTGAAGCAAAGAAACAGCCGTCAACAAAAACATTTAAAGATAAAGCTAAGGAACTTTTTCAACAGCTGAAAGAAACCTATCTGATTTCTCCATGGATTGAATTTTGGGTGGCCTTCGGTGCATGTATCCTCATTCTTTGGCTCATCATGGTACTATGCTTGGGACATTTCATTGAAGGAAAATATGCTAAAATGGACACAGCAAGCCAGAAAATCAACTTGGTCCTTAAACCACACACATCTTCACACATCGAGAAAAGAGAACTTTCTTCAAGTGAACTTCACAGCCAATCCTATACCAGGCGGTGTAGCATGGGACAAAACTGATTATGAAATCTATGGTCCGGTTGAAATCCTGAAGTATCCACACCAATTCAAGATCTCATTGGGTGACTTTGTAAAACCGAGCTCATTTGCTGATGATTGGGACTTTGAAAGTATTAATGATATGATGTCTGATCTTGTGATGTCTGCCAAATTCACAGAACATGATTATTTGCAGGGTTCGTCTAATTATGATCAGATGTTCTGCTACAACCACTATGGTAACCATTATCTACATAAATCTGCACAACCTAGAAATGTTTTAAATTATAACCAATGGGAACCTTGTGCTACTCCTCCAAAAGATAGCTCGAAAACATTTTATGATAAATATTCATACTTTTCAGGGTTTAACACAAGTAATGCAGAAACATTTTATTTCAAATTGTCAAATAAGACAGGTATGAAGACCATGCTTACAAACACAAAATTGATATATTCCGATTCATTTTTTGAGCAAATGAATACATTTGGGTTTGATTTCTGGAACAATAATATTGAAGCAAAAACTGTTTTGGGTACAAGAGATTGGCAAGTACAAGGTATAGAATCATTGTTTAGAGCCTGCATGATCCCAAAACAAATTATATTCTTGAATGACACTATTCAACAAACTACCTGTCTTGGCTTAGCCAAAATCAAAGATTTGAACAAACCGTCTATTCCAAAGCCAACAGTGAACATTAATAGCTCTATAGATGTTGAGATAGACGTAAACCATATATTAAACCAAAACAGAACACATCCTGAATGGAAAAAATGGTTGATCTGGCCCACAGATACGAATAACTGTCAAGACAGATTCCTGAACAAAATACAGGGGTTCACATTGACTAGGCCAGACCCTAGATATTCCCAAAGACAACATCCAGGGATAGTAACCACCTACAGCGTGGGCAAGCTCTGCCTTCAATGGCTACAAACGTCCACACTGGCTGAAATTAAGCAACACCTAACTTTACTTACAGAAGGTGCTGACTTGCGTGATTTCATTATGGGACCACGCAAACAGCGTCAAAAACGTTTCATAGCGGCCTCTATATATGCAGCTTATAACGAAGTTTGGAAAGTAACTCAAATTGAGACAGCAGAAAAAATACGGGAAATTGACCGTATTAATTTGGAAAAATCACTTTCTGTGGTGGACAATGGGTTAATGACTCTGTCCTCCAGAATATATTCTCTGGACAGCATTGTGTCTTCAGCAATCGATATAATATCGCAAGACTTACTGATGTTACAACACGGTCAGTCCCAATTGCGTTCTATTGTACAGCTTGGCTGGACGTTACAAAATCTGCGTTCTGGCTATGTGCCTTGGCGTTTAATCAACACAACGTCATTATTTAATATCTTTAACCTTACTGATAAACAAATCAGTTTGGCGCAGAAGGGTGCTGACTATACAATTCTGAGCATTGAAAGACTTGAGAGATTACCATTGACAATGTCAGAACGACCTGTCATTGAATGGATAATACATGGAATAATAAATATTCCGATAACTACTTTCCAGTTTCAATTCTGCCAAAAATATATACAGGCAGGCCAGTATGAAAGGTTGGGTAAAGGGTACATTAAGTCAATATGGAACTTGCCCTATACACACGAATGTGTCAGTAATAAAGGCCAGAAAGTGTTTCTCAGTGGCAATAATTGTGCAAAATCACTAAGCGGTACACTTCTGTGTCAGGGTATTAGCTTGCATGGAGCCTGTGAAGGGACTTCGAATAACCTTTCATGTTACCAGCTAGGCACACATGCAACTCAAATAGAACCATTCTTTAGGAGACTCTCGAACGGGAGTTACATTCTAATAGTAGATCGCAGATGTTGTAGTTTGCTGCCCGGAAAACCTTATCTCATAACCGTGACTAGGAAGGTCATGTGCTGTGAACGAGTATTGTTCCCGAACGATTCTCCAGACAGGGAGGCAAGGTTATGGCCCGATTTGAAAATTGCTTCTATTCGAATAGATACTTTAAGCAGAATGAAGACTGTGCTCCTACAGACGCCGACCAGGCTCACGTCATCAAAAGAAACGTATGATCTCCAAGTTGCAAGGACAACAGAAGAGATTCATTCATTATTATCAACTAATTCCCCCATACATTTCGCAGAAATACTGAACGAAATCTTAAATATTTCTGATACCACTGGTGTCTCCAGTGTATTTAAAGCAGTGTTTTCGGGTGCTTTAACTCCATTCAAAGCCATCCTGGGTATTTTTCCAGACTTTGTCCATTCCATTTTTGGCGGACTTCCACTCCTTCTGGGACTAGTAGCGGGTATTCTATTTTTGATCCTGTTATTTCGCTATGGCAAACCATGTCACAGACAAAACACCTGCGACAAGGGAAGAAATGATCCTAGCCATTGGCTACCGGAACCGGGTAACTAAAATCCTTGGACTATCCCGGCTTAGAGACCTGAACATGACTTGGTCTCTTTCATTTAGACCAATGTGGCAAAGTTGTGTTATGCCTGTATTAAGGTGCTTGCTATGCGGCGAAGAATGCGTGTTGGACACCTGTCTGGCACTACAATCGGATGTGCCAATGGACGCAGATACCTTGATGGGTCCGGTAACGGCTCATGCATTGTGCTGTCCCCAGCGGCTACCAATCCTGATGACGGCATTCGTGGAGACTTCACCACTACGATTGAGGGGTAGTGAAGTACAAGATGAAAGCAGCATCGATCAGGTACGACCTTCAGTCAGCTATGCTGATCAAAACATCAATGGAGGCAATCATGCTCAGGCTCATGAATGCATGGTAACAACTTTTTCCGAATTAGTGGAACTTACGCAAGAAGCTGTTGACAGTTTTTTCAACAGTCTAAATGATATGATGTTTTCTCCAGAGCAGCAGGAATAACTTTGAACAAACTAGCACTCGGAGTTCCCTACATGCTGAATTTGGCCTTCAACTTTTAAATAAAAGCGATATGGAATACATTTTTTCTCATCATTTTTTCAAACTACAAGAGCTTTTTCCCCAATTCAAAAATATTTACGATTTTTTGGGACACTTATCTTCTGCTTAAAGTAGACATTATTCTTAGAGAACTAAATTTCTATTTTAGGTAGTCACGAGACATTCGCTATCCTCTAGCACTATTATACATAACTTTATGGTTGTGATGAAATGGTCTCGCACCCTTTTTTTCTGTATTAAAAGCCATTTCATGTGTCTTATTCGCATTTTTTCATGATAAATTTAAAATATGCGTTATATGTTTAGCATTATTAGACTGCTTGTGCATATAGTACATGTGATAGTACATGTGATTGTGTTTCGTATATTTCGTAGTTCCAATTTTTCAGGATACATATGAATGTATTTTGGGGTGGTATGGTATACACAAACACTACTGGTTTCACTATGCCTAGATTTGTAAATATGGACATAGTCTATGTGGAGTGGGTGTGATGTATTCCTATAGGTACTGTATCGATTCCCCTACTCCTGACCCTGGTTTGGTTAATAATTAACTAGCAGCCATCCAACGGTGCAAAAACCGTTATCTGATTAAGCCACACCACGGCACAGAAGCGCGTTATCTGATTAGGTCATAACGCATGCAATCTAATTAGACAAGCGATATTCCTCCAGCCCCTGATAAGGCATACGGAGTTCTCAAAACAAATCAAACCTACAGCGACCTGGGAAATTCCCATAGCCATTGTTTTGATTTCACAGAGAACTTCAGCAAAAGAATGTGCGAACGAGCCCGTTCATATGACATCCTTATTGACGTATATATGTCCATCCTTACGTCAATCTCGGCACCTTTCAGGTATAAATATTACCGACATTGCCTTAAGCAAACAAATGCGGTGGTGACGAGATTGGAGCAGCGAGACGTGCCAAGGAGCCCAGCAGAGAGCGAAGCCCACAGGCGCTGCCCCGCCTTCCTGACGCGCTGAGAACGAGATGCTGCCTTTCTCCTGCTGAGAAATCCAGCTCCGGCGCTTCCAAGCAGCCCTCGCAGGCAGCTGGAATATCAAGACCTGGGATAAGAGATACCAGCCCTCCATCATTCTAGATCTCAGGTACAGAACTGAATAACCCCTTGCAGAGAATTCTTGAGTCAGTCCCTTGGCAAAACAAACTTAACTTAAACTGCTACTTATCTACTCCCGCCCACGTATTAGGCTTAGGTCAGGTACACTGGGGTAGGCGTGGTTAGAAGCACCAGTTGAGTACGATTAGTCAAATGTATATATGTATGTATCTATTTTATCCATTTTAAAGTATCATATGGCTCAGAAACCATATCAATGCTTTTACAGTATTATTTTATAATTCTGTCTTTACTGTATGCACTTTACTTAACTATCAGTATTACAATAATAGCGATTCATTTCTCTTGTATGAGAAAGGAGACTGATCAATAAATAACATCTTTTTATTGAACACGCCCGTCTCTTCCTTTTCTCTACAATCTGGTGAAACTAAGAATGCACTGAACTGACTGAGTAAAATAAGTTGTCTTTTGTTTTCACACGACTCTAGAGATACACTCTTGATTAGGGGAGAGCAAAGTTGTCATGTTCTATGGTTGTCAGAAACTAAATCCCTTCTTGTCTATCCAGGGAGGTTAAAATCCTCCTTGCCTATTCGAGAAAGTTTCTAGTGAACTCTGAGCTAGCTGGCAAACACAAAACTTTAAGTCTAATATCGTCGGTAGAAGACCTAGTTAACCTCTGCCCTAGGTCTATACTATTGAAGATATTATTCCAATGCGCAGAGCCTATTGGGATAATAGGAACTACACTACAGCGGTACAGACGTATTGGTGGGTGTTGTGGGGTTTGGGTGGAGTGTTTAGTGAAGTGGATGGGAGAGAGGCTCTGTGTAGGAAGGTGGCTACCTGACTATGGTTACCCCAGATTTTTTGCCTGTGTTTAGCTGGTTTTTTGACTTAGTTGACCTGGTTCCCTGCTAATCAGGGCCCCAGGCCATCTGCTCTCTCTGTAAAATGGATTCCATGTACCCTAGGTACATACCAATTGGAAATGGACTCCTTGTCAGCCCCTGTAGAATGCACTAGAGGTGCACAGGGCACAGGAGCCACTAAGGCCTACCAGGGGCTGCAGCATATCTTTTGCCACCCCTGGCTGGTTCTTAAATTGACACAACTGGCTGATCACTCAGCTGGGGTAAGGTGGTGTACACACCCCTTGCTTAGATATAGTATACCTATGTCTAAACCTATATCTGGACACATGTAAACCTGTGAGCCACTCCTATAGACAGGCCTCACCAATCCTGGAGGCTGGGTGCATGGTTTTTATGTGAGATGGAGCTCTAGCATGAGCTGAGCCTGTCTGCAGCCGTCGGGAACAAATCCCTAAGCTGTTTCAGGATAATGCCATACCATATACTATTAAGTGCCTTATAATCCTCGCGGTTATTTAGCAACTCTGGTTTGGCTTTATCAAAACATGTCGTGTAAGGTGTCATACGCTTTGGAATACCATCCCCTCGCCAGTTCTGGCGACGGGGATGGCATTCCACCCCTCTAGAGGGGTAAGACATGTTACTTCACTTTAATGCGGTTGATTTCTCCAAAGGCCTTAAGATCCACAAAATGGATGCCTCTGCCACAGACAAATGTCTGGACCCCTGGAGCTGACCGAAACCCAGTCAAGGGGGTCCTGGACAAAGGGTTTCCTGTCACAGGAGGGTGTCACCGCCCTCCAGACAGGAGATAGTGTATTGTAGCAGGGAGGTTTGAAAGAAACCAGACACTGCCTGGGGCGCACAAGGCTGCCCCTTGCATAATCCGGCCAAACCGGTTCTGGGGCACTCCAGCCCTCGTGCCAGGGCGGCCTGGATCAAAGGAAGGGGGTGTATCCACCCACTTCCTGGGTCCCACCCATAGGAGGGGACCTAGCAGGTAATCACGCCCACCAGATTCGAATAAGAGTGGGAGCAGTGCCAATGCACATCAGATTTCCTGGAAGAAACATTTGAAACGATATTCTGGACCCTTCGCCCTCCATCTCAACGTGGAAGCCCGAAGAATCTCCCTTGTGGTCAAGGAGTGACCACCCTGCAGCAGCAGGCACCATCCAGCCCTCGACGTCTACTTAGTTGCAGTTCCCGCCGGAACTCGAGCGACTGAGATCGACGAGATCAAGCCTGCCCAGCTTCTAACAGCCCGATCCACAGTCCATGCAAAGCTGAGACCCGTGGAGGCGACCGGAAGCGTGGGGCACGCCATCTTGAAGTGACCACGAGACGCTGACCGTGCAGCCCACGAGTGACCCTCGAAGCTGTACACCGGGGTTTGAGAAGCCCCCACCCTGAGCTACTCCTGAGCCGAAGTTCAGCCCTCCACACTCGACGAGTGCTGCGTGGGGCCCTTTGGCACGATTTGGCTCAACGCGTTGGCCCGGTCACTTGCCAGCTGGCTTGTGGTCCCTGTGCCGACGAACTACAAAAGAAGACTCGTGATTCTGGTTGCTCCAGATCCACACCAGCTCCCCTGAAAGGGAGCCCCGACTCTGACCTTCCTGGTCCGAGTAAGACGCCATCTTCCAATCCCGCGTGGATTGCTCTTACCAAGGCTTGTTTGCTCCAAACCGGAAGCCGACTGCACCGACGGTGAGAGCCTGCGTGGGACAGATCGTGACCTGCTCCTGGACGTCGCAGATGCCCCAGAGCCCACGTGACAGCGAAGAGAAGCGCCTCGACGACCACCTGATTGCGCCCGACATTGCCTGGTTCCGTCCTGGTTCCACCCTGGTCACTGCTGAGTGACCCAGACTCTGTCCCCTCTGCTTTCAGGTACTCTACAACTTGAGTCCACCCTTGGACTCCACCGGACACTTCGTCTTCACCCTGCCTGCAGCCCTTTCAGCTTCAAGCACCAAGAGCCTGCGTGTCAAAACCCGACGCCACTTCGACCCTGTGCACCCACTTCCTGTGGGTGAGGTAACTTTGCTCCGCCGGTGTTCCCACACTGGTGCACACCTCTAGGGTCTGTGTGTTAAGTTTTGTTCCTCTAGGTTCAGCGGAAGTGTCCTTAAACTTTAACTATTTGACTTTTACGCACCATTGGTTAACATTGGTGCATGCGTGCGCTTTCCGCACATCTCCCGAATCCCGAGGGCCATTCCCGACTTCAGCATTGCTTGTCCTGACTGCTCCCAGCGATTCCCTAGGCCCTAGGCCTAACCACTGTTCGAGTGGCCTCTCTTATACCACTTGTTTAGTATATGGTTTGAGTGGCCCCCTGCCCTCATCCATAATTGTGCAACTTTGTATGTTTAAACAGTGCTTTTGATTTAACGCTTGTGCCCCTTTATTCATAAAGAATACTGGGGATTGTTTTTAGTAATAAACACATATATTTTTATAATATATACTTGTGTGGTGTCCTTTCATTTGGTATTACAGGATTGTATGTGGTAAAACAGCTCGCTTAACACGACCTCTTAAGTTAAGCCTTTAGGCTGCTTAGTCCATGCTACCACTAGGATAGCTTGTCTAATAAGGTTGACTTACAACCAGACACCATAAGGGGATTGTTTGGTCAGGTAGTAGGTGGTTCCAGAATTGGAAACATCCCCTACCAGGCCAACTTCTCACACTCTGTGTTTGTTTCGTTCGTAAAAAGCAATCTCCCTTATGACCCAAAAGACATACTGGAAATTTTCGCATGTATTTATTGTCCCCAAGCATTGTAAATGTTATAGTAACGTTATTCCAATGATGGCAACATCGGAAATTTTTATTAGGTGCAAGCCTAGAGATACAATCCCCCAAATTTCCATAGCACGCTGTAGAGGGAGGGGGAGAAATAGTAGGCCTGCTGAATGGTGGTGAGTCTGTGTCTTTTATTAAGTTTGTACACAAGTATGTTTAAAGTAAAGCTAGCCATCCCTCCTGTGCCTCGAAGTTGCTCTCAGTTTTGTGTTTGTGGTGTGGCGAAGTGGTATGAGCTGATGTATGCTGCTGAATGGGACAGAGGGTGGATGCTTCTGATTTAAAATAATGTGCACGTTTTTTTTCTTTGTTTTGAGCCGATGTATGTGAATGTATCGAATATATGATGTTGAATGAGAGAGATGCTGGTTGATTTGTGTGTGAATAGGGAAATTTATACAAAGGTGTTGCGAAATGGTATGAGCTGATGTATGCTGCTCAATGGGAGAGAGGCTGGCTGAAGAGGAATTAAAGGAGTTTGCACGTCTTCTTTCATTTCTTTGGTCTGTATATTTGAGTGTGGAAAGAAAGGGGAGAGGGGGCCAGGAGGGGAGAGACGGACCTGCGGCGATTTCCGAAAGGAGTTTGCACGTCTTCTTTTAATTCTTGAATGTGAGCACGGCTGTATTGCAGTGCCTGTTTGTGCCCAAGTATTTTGTACTGAAAGTTATACACCCCTACAGTGACTCGAAGTTGTGATGCGAGCCTAGAGTATGAATGTATACAATGTATGCTGAGAGGTGGCCAGGAGGGGAGAGGTGGCCAGGAGGGGAGGGACGGCCCGGCGGGGATTTCAGTTTGAACACGTTTGTTTTTGTGGACTGTATGAGCGTGCTAGAAAGAAAAGGGAGAGGGGGCCAGGAGGGGAGAGACGGACCGGCGGCGATTTCAGAAAGGAGTTTGCACGTCTTCTTTTAATTCTTTAGGCTGCGATTTTTGTGGACTGTATGAGCGTGCTAGAAAGAAAGAGGAGAGGGGGCCAGGAGGGGAGAGACGGACCGGCGGCGATTTCAGAAAGGAGTTTGCACGTCTTCTTTTAATTCTTTAGGCTGCGATTTTTGTGGACTGTATGAGCGTGCTAGAAAGAAAGGGGAGAGGGGGCCAGGAGGGGAGAGACGGACCGGCGGCGATTTCAGTTTCAAGTCGTTTGTTTATTGTGGACTGTATGAGCGTGTTAGAGAAAGGGGAGAGGGGGCCAGGAGGGGAGAGACGGACCGGCGCCCGTCAAAGCGAAAGCCGTGGCAGTGAATAAATTAGGGGAGGAGAAATGCCTGGGGCACAGCGCATGCTGGGGATAGCCGTGGGAGGGAGCCTTGACGCTTTCATGTGCACGCGCTTTTAATGTCAATGCGCTTGCGCATTGAGGTTAAATTTCACGGGCAATGCAAGGAATCGCCATGAAATCGCGCAAGTTGGTTAAAGTCTGTTTAAGCCCCCATAGTCTCGCAAGCTCAATGCGCATGCGCATTGACAGGCGAGACCTAAAAAGGACAAACCACCTCTAGAACTGGCATCGTACAAGTCGATATCACTGATAAACGCCAACAGCAAGGTGTTTTTGAAACTCTTAGCTACTCGCATGTCTTCAGCGATATCCACCATTGTTTCACGCTGGCAACATGGGTTTATACCTAATAGGGATACAGCAGACCACGTGCGAAGAGTAATCAGTCTGATGGACTGGGCGCAGGGCACCAACACATCTATAGGAATCACCCTGTTGGATGCCAAGAAGGCATTCGACAGGGTGGCATGGCCTTACCTGTGGGATATCCTGGTTTTAAAGGGCTTTGGACCAAGAATGATTGGGGCGCTAAAAGCGTTGTATCAATCACCAACGTCTTGTGTCAAATTTGGGCCCTCCAAATCTACCCCATTTCCTATTTCTCGTGGTACCTGACAAGGCTGCCCGGCATCTCCACTGCTTTTCTCTATTTATATTGATATCTATCTTAATCGGTTAAATCGAGATGAAGAAATAATGCCAGTAAAGGTCGCAGGTACTTCTTATAGAGCTCTGGCTTATGCCGATGATGTGGTGGTGGTTACCACAGATATTATAAGGACAATGCCACAGATTGAAGACATTGCGGCCCAATTCGGTGCCTTTTCAGGATATAAGTTAAATCCTTCCAAAACTCAATTCTTTCTGTAGGTCAGAATCCACCCATAGGTCTCAATACAGTAACTACGGCAACCTACTTGGGAATTAAGCTAACTACCCCGATTTCTGACATTCCCAAGCTCAATTTTACCCCTATTCTTAAAAAGTCAAATACTACTCTGGAGCTTATCGACCATCTACATCTGTCCCTACATGGTCGAAATAATGTATTAAAAATGTTAATACTTCCAAGATTTTTATATCTTTTTCGGACTATACCTCTTGAATTTCCAATAGAATTTTTTAGTCAATTAGAGAGAATGGCCACGAGATTTCTCTGGGGATACAAGCGTCACCGTAGAGCTTTTACGAAGTTGACTCTTCCAAAGGTTAGAGGGGGATGGAGTACTCCACATTTTCTATTCTATTATTTAGCATCAATACTACAGTTTATCAGTCCCATGATCATTGGAACTAAAGCCCCAATCTATGAAGCACACTCTCCGTCTATTTATGAAATCCCTCTAGGGGAAGAAGCTCGTGGTTGCTTGCTGAAAAATATAGAACCGAGTTACTATAAAAAAACAAATTTAAGATAGTAATAGCAGCATATCGGGCATGGAAGATCATTAAGCGATACCTGGAGATTCCAAAATTCTCGAAGTATACCCCGCTAACATCTAAGCATATTTTCCCTGCCATTTTTAGGGATCATATTATGGCAAAATGGTCTAAACAAGGGATTAATTGTATTAATGATCTATGGCATAATAATGAGATGATTTCTTTTCAGAATTTACAAGCTAAGTTTAATATCCCAAATTTTGAGTACTTTAAATATTTTCAATTACATAGCTACTTTAAAACTCTATCATCTGCCGAACGCGCAGGTCTTCAGAAGATTCACCTCATCGAATCTTTATACATCAAAAGAAAGATAAGCTTTTTTTATAATCTGCTGATCTCAGTCTGTCAGGATGATTTAATATTAGTACAAGTTGTGGGCGTCGAATCTGGGGATAACTAATGTGTTGATTGAAGACTCCATTCTGATGGCTAATTCTATCCTTCTCATGGGTAGATCCCGAACTCAACATTACATGGCCGTTTTTGATTTATATCATACCCCGGCAAAAATCTCCAAATGGGGAGCATCCCCACCTATAGCTTGTAAGAGATGTTTGTTGGAGGCGGCAGATGCAACACACGTTTTTTCTATGTCCAAAATTATCATACATACTTTCTGAAATACAATTTTTTTTGTCTTTAATGTTTGGGAGAACCGTAAATTTGACTGCAGAGCTGGTATTGATAGGGGTATCTTCTGAAAATATATCAGATGTTGAGAAAAAGCTGACATTTATTTGCATGTCTATCTATCGTGCCTGCATTACTCAAGAGTGGATAAACCGGCTGCTACCGGGTGGGGATTATAAAAGGGCGCTTTACTCCAAATCTGTTGGAGGGAAACTTTCGGGACCCTCTAAGATAGCGGTACGAGTGTGGCACTGTGCGAATGCGGCAATGGGATGGAGGGACCGACTGACCCGGGCAACTCCGCTCTATGCGTCTGAAAGATTAGGTAGCCTGTGGAAGACGAAAGGATTTGAGAAGTGGGATATGATTGGTATTTGTAGGGTGGGCGATCTCTGGGTCAAGGGCAGGATTAAGACTTTTGAAGCACTGAAGGTAGAATATGAGCTGGGTGACAGGGAATTCTTCCGTTATGCGCAGATACACCATGCGTTGCGTTCGGTTTTTCCTTTCCTGAGGGTGTTGACATCCCGGAATCCTCCCCTTTTGAAGATCGGGTGCTCGATGGCTATGTGCCCGACAGCACTATTTCTTTGATATATAAGAAATTGATCAACGATCGCTCGGACCTGCTGACGCAACTTAGGGAGGTTTGGACCAGAGATGGTTTAGAGTTGGATGACGAGGACTGGCAATCGGCGATATCCTCACCTAAGAAGGTCGCGATTCCGGCCCGTCTCCGACTCGTCCAGCTTAAGATCCTGCATCGAATTTATGTGACTGGCCCTCGCTTGATTCGTATGGGTTACTCTGTGGATGGTTTAATTAAGCGTGGTTGTGGTCTACTTGGTACTTTCCTCCATATAATTTGGGAGTGTCCGGAGGTGGTTGTGTTCTGGAATCGAGTGCATGCTGTGATGGAAGAGGTCATGGGTGTCGCGCTGTCGCCTGAAGCCAGGCGTTGTTTGTTGAATGTATGGGAATCGAATGACTATGATGTGGCGCAGACGCGGTGGGCGACACTTGGAAACATGGTTGCCAAGAGAGACATTGCACAGCTGTGGGGTTCCCAGATGCCGCCCACGGTCTTGGCATGGAAGGAGAGCATGGACTGGTGTATGTTTAGGGAGAAGACGGTATATGTGGCGCGGGGCAGACCTAAGAAATGGGGTAAAATCTGGGGTCAATGGAACTCCTACCGAGGGGATATATGCACACCTCCCCTTACAGAGATTCCAGATGCTCCTTTGTCCCCCTGACCCGACATTCCTAGAATTGTTTAGTTTTTATGTTATTTGACTTTGGTTTCTCCCCTGTCACCCCCCCCCTTCGTATTAATGATTTTTTGTATTATATCGTACTGCACTTTCCTTCCTCCCTGAACACGCATCCAACTGTATTGCTTTTATTGCCTTGTCTGTTTGTTCTTTATTTACAATAAAAAGAGTTAAAAAAAATAAAAAAGAGTGGATAAACCCAGACCCTCCATTATTTTATACCTGGAGGGCTCGGCTGTTGGCTAAATACAATCTCGAACATGCCATTTATGCTTTGAAAGGACGCAGGAAAAGACTTTTGGGGGAGAAAATCTGGGCCCCAGTACAGCAATGGATTCAGGGGGAACTAGAGGGGTAGAATGTCTGTTTTTGTTAGGCTAATGATTTATTGCCCTACAATATTGTTTATTTGTGCCATGAGCACCTTTGGAACTATAATGTCTCTTCCTGTAAATTTTGTTTCTATGGTTTCTTTTTGTTGGTTTTCTGTTCCTATAAACATGTAATGAATTGACTTACTTGCAATAAAAAACTGGAAGAAAAAAAAAAAAGAAATAGGGCGGTGTATCATATCTTCCCACATGGACATGTACCGTGGACGCGGGATAGGAGCAGTTTTGAGAAGGAAGCTGTATATAAAAGATATCACCCCTTTCATAGAGCTGGTCTTAGTGAGGAAGGCTTCAGATTGTGTGAGGGGTCGGGTGGCAGCATCTCGTACAGGAGGGTGAAGGGCCCAATGCATCAGTTGTGTGTAATGATATCTTTCTGAATGTCCTATTCCGTAGTCTCGCTGACAGTTATCAAAAGTCAGAGGGTCAAAGTTGTGGAATAGATGTGTCAGTGCCAGGCAACCTCCCTCCCTCAAAGCGTCAATAGGACCCTCACTTAGGGCTGGGGGAAAGGCGGGGTTGAAGTGAATCAGCGTGAAGGGGGAGGGAAACATAGTCCATCTATCGTCACCAGAGACAGAATCCCAAACTTTAAGGGTGGTGCGCGTGGGTGTGCTAATATAAGTGTTTTAGGCCTATGTTGTCTAGGGCGCCAGGCCAAATCCCAGATTGTCCTGCCCGTCACGTTGCGGTCCATGTGCAACCAGTGTTTCTCAGATTCTTGTTGCGACCACTCAACCAGAACCCTTATTTCCGCAGCTTTGTAGTATAATTAGATGTCGGGGAGTCCAGCTCCAACATCCTTGCGGGGGCGGCGCAGAAAAGAATAAGAGAAGCGAGCACGGCCTACTTGCCAAATAAAGTGCAGGATCATGGCCTTCATCTTTCGAAAAAAGTCACCCCCCAGCTCAATAGGCAAGGCTTGGAACAAGTAGAGGAGCTTAGGTAGAAGCGTCATCTTCACCGGGTGAATGCGACCCAACCAAGACAGAAAGAGGGGTTTCCATTTCGTGAGATCTGCCTCAATGCATACAAGTAGGGGAGGAAAGTTGGCAGTGTAGAGATCCTCCAGTCTCGATGTCAGTCGAACCCCCAAATATTGTATGGAAGATATGGCCCAAGGAAGGGGGGTGAGAGCCTGGAGACCACGGACCTCATTTGGAGGAAGGGTGAGGATCAATAAGTACGATGTATCTATATTGATTTTAAAGCCCGAAACACCTTCAAAGCGTTCAAGCTCCGAATGCAAATTTGGGAGAGAAGTAGCTGACTCAGTCAAAGACAGAAGGACATCATCCGCGAACAAGGAGATTTTATGGGATTCCCCGGTGAAAGGCACCCCCTAAATTCCTGGGTTGGATATAATCGGCCGTGCGAAAGGTTCTATGCTGAGGGCAAAGAGTAAGGGAGAAAGGGGACACCCCTGTCGGGTGCCTCTGGAATGGTGGAAGGAGGAAGATTGCACCCCATTGATTACCACTTTAGAGCACGGGTGAAGGTAGTTAGCTTTAATCATAGTAAGAAATGTGGGCGAAAATCCGAATGCTGAAAGAGTTTGGAAGAGATAAGGCCAATCAACCCGGTCTAAGGCTTTTTCAGCATCCAATCCCACCAAAACCGCAGGTAGTTGACGCCTATTGGCCTTTTCTATAAGGTGAATAATTCAACGGGTATTATCGTGTGTTTGACGTCCTTTGATAAAACCTGACTGGTCCGGATGTATAAGGATAGGCATAAGGTCATTCAGGCGTTTAGCTAAGATCGAGGAATAAAGTTTTGCGTCTCGATTTAATAGGGCAATCAGCCTGTAGGAGGCGCAGCGCAGGGGGTCCTTTCCCGGTTTGGGTATCACCGTGATCACGGCTTCAGCCATAGTATTGGAGGTTATACCGTCCTCTGCCATAGTGTTAAAAGACGAGCAAGATAGGAACTAATGTCAGGGGCAAAGGTTTTATAAAAGAGTGTGGTGTAGCCATCCGGCCCGGGTGCTTTGTGGGCCTTCAGGGCTTTAATGGCTGTAATTACGTCGGTCTCTGTAGTAATGCATTTTTTAAAGTATAGACGTCATGATAAGCAGCGCCATTTCTCTCCCGCCCAAATAAAACCTCTGTGCTGAGAAGTTGTTTTGTGCCATGTAAATTAGATGAACCGTGTTAAAAAGAACTAGTGTCAATTATTTTGGCACATAGCACCAATGGAGGGAGGTAAATTCAAGCTGGTGTTACAACTCCCCACCCGAGTGGGTCTGTACAATGCAGACCACACCGGGATTGGCTAATTAGTGCTCAGGGTGGGGTTTTGGTAGTTCATGTTTAGAAACATTCCCTTTGAATACATTTCAATGGAATGATGTGATCAAAGGTACTACACTGAAAAACTTCCATCTGTTAAAGAAACATGTTTTACATTTTAAAGATTTTATCAGGTTCCTACATGCTATTCGTGGAGTAATTTACATCCCAAATATGTTGAAGATTCTGCTTTTGCTTTAGCACTTAGAAATGAGCCAGACCACCGGTTCAGCCGTGATTCAACTGCAGAGCCATTTTAAGTCATGGACAGTGTGGGCAACTGCGAGGGCCAATCTTCCATGGGGCCTGACCCAGGACCGTCATTCACAAGCACCATCAACGGACCATTGGGTTACCAGTGTGTTCTGCTTGCTCAACCACTTGACTCTGCTTCTTCTGTTAATTGGCTCTCTGATGAGACTACTCTCCAGGTAGGCATTATTTTCTTATACTTATGACAGGCCCATCATGTAAGATTTTAGGAAATTACCCACCTTATTTTTCTCATTCTTATGTTTCTGGGTCTTAGCAACAACCCTTAGCATCAGATGGTGTGGATTTCCCTTTTGATCTGGACTTCATCCTGCTGTTTAATTCTCTTTGTCTGGTAGTCTAGGCTCCCAGTTCTGAGATAAATGAGTACATAACGCACACTCTACTGCAGCAATCGGGCCTTCTCAGTACTGTAAGACAACAGACAAGCTGTAGGTACCTCACATTCTGACATGAGGTGTGAGATTGTCCTCACATCATTTGCTCCACCTTGTTTCTACACATGCACTTATTGTGCAGACAGTCTAGTTTTGTACGCGCTCCCTATCCCTCCCACCTGCTATGATTGTCAGTGACAGGCCTAGGCCACTGCACACACTCTTATATTAGCGTGATGCCTAAGGTAAAATAAAAAAGGTAGGATACCAGATATAAACGCAATAGGGCGCTCAGAGCAGAGGAGCACAAATGTGTATCATGGAGGGATCATACACATCCAAACAAAATATCTGTTGTCTTAAAAATGTATGAGTGGAAAATAATACATTATCATGAAACTGGACCTTTATCTGGCAGATTTGCCACTAACTGATTCAAGTGCAAATTACAAATTTCATCCCCACGGATTCTGTAGTCGTAGAGAGAATAAAAAACTAAGTCGATCATGCCGAGGTGTGCTTCTTTGATTTGCAAGGTACAATAAGCCTATCCATTTTGGGCAAAATTTATTGAGCTAAATTGCTTAAAAACAGATTAGAGGTGTGAGTGCAATGTTTTATTCTTTTTGAGCACTAACTCCTTTTAGCAAATTCACTGGCCACCCCACAGCATAATCCCCACTGCTAGCCTCCATGTCACGCAGCACCCTCACACCAGTAGAACATCACTATACACCATGGGAAATCATGAAGAAAACTTTCCAACTTTTTTTCCATTGTCTGATATCACAACCATGGAGAGAAACGTGCAAGCTGTTTGGTTCAATGCGTGTTACAAAGTCATATCAAAGTGACCTCTACCCTACCAGTCAGACAACTCTGACTGATATTCCTAACAGAAGATTTTTTTAAATCTCTTTATTGATTTTCCTGCAACTGGGTGGAAAGCAGCCACCCCACCACAACCAAACATGAGCTTGAGGCCTAAAACATACAAAGTTGCAGAATCCCTTATCCAAGGCACCATTCCACCCCTAGTAGGGCCCGTATGTGAGAGCAGACACCTTAGAGACCCTCTCCGTATGGTACTACCTACAGATTCTGGATTTAACCAGGTCCCCTCTCCTTCATGAAATGTCAACTATGGCCTGTTGCCAGGGTCTCCAAACTTTATCAAATTTCTTAGGTTAGCCAAGTGCCCTGTACACCATTTTTTGCAAATTGCATGCACCAGTCTACTAGGTAAACTGGCCAGTATCTCTGCTTCAGGACTTAGCCGCTCCCCTACAATCTTATGAAATCATGATTCGCCACTATTAAAGTTGTTTTGCCAAAAGGGAGTATATGTCCCAGGACTAGTTGCCCCATATGCCCAGGGCTGACAACTGGGGGTCAGTTCTGTTGTGCAGTCTATGATCGTAGGGAGACGCTTTCCTAACTCCCTCCCCAAACACTTCTGGAATAGGGGCATTCCCAAGCAGTGCATTATTAGAATTCCCCTCTGTCCGCAACCTTCAAACATCAATCTGAGTCAACCCTACGAATGTGAAGCAGTCTCCATCGGGTGAAGTAGGCCCTATGAAGGATTTTCAGTTGTACTAGTTGAAATCCCGCCCATATATCCACCTCCGGCCAGAAGGTACCTACAGGGACTTTTTTATATTACATTTCTTTGCTGCTTTGCACTGTTTCATATATGCTGTATTTTCATGCATGACTATGGGAGCTAGCTTACTGACACTTGCTCTGGAAGAGGCAGATCAGGGCAGCCTGTTTTGCACTTTTATATCATTTTAACTATTTCGTAATTTTCTGTCTACCTCTTCTTGGTTAGTCCTCTTGAGGATCCTACTCCCCTCCCCAGCTTGGTGTGTGCGTGGCACAAGCAAGTAAGGCTACAAGTCGAAGGTAGTCTCTCTGCTGAAAAACTAACCACGGCGTGGTCTAGCCTTTTATCCACCAGAGACCAAATTACCGTTAAACAGTGGGTGATGGTGCACTGTTCTGAGGGTGGTGATTCATACTGTCAGTGGTGGAGACATGCTACACAGTGGATAATGGTGCACTGTGCAGCACATGGTGTGCACTGTTTGGCACATTCCTTGTGTAATAATCATGGAATACTCATGGGAGTTTCCAGATTGTTGTATGTGCTCCTTTTCAATCTTTTATTATTTTTTTAGGTGTGATGTCTAATAGAGGGTGAGGTGAGACAGATATTTTTGTTCAACTTGTCTTGATTGGCAGGTGAAAAAGTCACTTACCTTACGGTTTCCAAAAGCGTTTACCATGGATTTTAAAATGTTTAGAAACGTAACCAAAATGTTGATGTTGTTTTCTCTCAAAGACAGATTGGGTTGCTTCAGGTAGGGGTGAAGCTCTTGACACTGTGCTCAAGAGCACCTGTTTACTACTGAACAAGGACATAATGTGCCACCTGAATATGTAAATGTAAATGTAGTTGAGCTTATATAGCGCACAGCTACCCGCAGTGGGTTTCCCGGCGCTTGCTTAGGGAACCCTTCCTGGTATTCCCCTGTGAGATAGCAGGGTATCCACAAGGTGAAAGTCAGGCATCCCGCCGCGAGGGGCCATTGTGGAGATTAAGCAAGCTATTGCCCAGAGTCGCAGAGTGTGAACCCGTGAGTCGAGGAGGCACCGGGGTGAGAATTATCGAGTCCGTGGAATTTTTAGCCCAAGACCCCGCCGAGGCGGGGAATTGAACCCTGGTCCAGGACCGATCTCAGCTTCCGGGTCTGCTGCCTCTAACCCCTGAGCCACACTTCTCCAATATAACATACCTAGAGGCAATCATATAGAACAGTGTTTCCCAAACTGTGGTCCGTGGACCCCCAGGGGTCCGTGAGACATTCCCAGAGAGTCCTCAGGACTCGTGTGCCTGTCGTAGTGAAAAATGAAACGCCCATGCGTCCTCACAGCACACAAGAGCTGTGAATGTTGGCGCTGGGGCCGCGAGACACAACAATACAATCGGGAGGCGGGGACAGCAGGGCTCGACAAATCATAAAAAATGCTCTAGACCTGCAGGTCTAGTAAACTACAAAATCTCCTCGACCTAACTTAAATGAACTTGACCTCAAACTCTGAAAACTGAGCAAATGTGACAAGTTAACAAGATTTAAAAGCATTTTTATTGCTCGTTTACTTTGTGAGCAATAAAGATGCATTTAAATCTTGCTATCTTGTCACATTTCCTCTGCTTTCAGAGGCAGAGGTCAAGTGTCAAGTTTGTATTATTACTCGCCAGAAAGGGCGAGTAGAACCTAAAAATAGCTCATCCTTAATCAATCTTACTCGCAAATGCGAGCGGTCGGGTGAATTTTTCGAGCCCTGGACAGCAAGTGGGCAGTAAGGGGGGCAGAGCCGCAGGGGGCATAGCAGCTGGGGAAACGAGCGGAACAGAAGGCAAAAGGGGCAGAAAAACAAGGAAACAACGAGTGGCACAGAAGGCAGAAGGGCACAAAAAAACGAGTGGAACAGAGGGCAGAAGGGCACAAAAAACGAGGTGAAAACGAAGTGGAACAGAGTGCAGAAAGGCACAAAAAACGAGTGGAACAGAGGGCAGAAGGGCACAGAAAACGAGGGAAAAATAAGTGAAACCGAGGGCAGAAAGCCACCAAAACCAAGTGGAAAAGAGGGCAGAGGGGCACAAAAAACGAGGGAAAAATTAGTGGAACTGAGGGCTGAAAGGCACAAAAAACGAGTGGAACAGAGGGCAGAAGGGCACAAAAAAACGAGGGGAAAACAAGTGGAACAGAGGGCAGAAAGCCACAAAAAACGAGTGGAACAGAGGGCAGAAGGGCACAAAAAACGAGGGAAACAAGTGGAACAGAGGGCAGAAAGGCACAAAAAACGAGTGAAACAGGGAGCAGAAGGGCACAAAAAAACGAGGGGAAAACGAGTGGAACAGAGGGCAGAAAGGCACAAAAAAGGAGTGGAACAGAGGGCAGAAAGGCACAAAAAACGAGTGGAACAGAGGGCAGAAGGGCACAAAAAAAGAGGAAAAAACAAGTGGAACAGTGGGCAGAAAGGCACAAAAAAACAAGAGGAACAGAGGGCAGAAGGGCACAAAAAAACGAGTGGAACAGAGGGCAGAAAGGCACAAAAAATGAGGGGAAAACGAGTGGCACAGAGTGCACAAAAAACGAGGAAAAACAAGTTGAACAGAGGGCAGAAAGACACAAAAAACTAGTGGAACAGAGGGCAGAAGGGCACAAAAAAACGTGTGGAACAGAGGGCAGAAGGGCACAAAAAACGAGTGAAACAGGGCAGAAGGGCACAAAAAATGAGGGGAAAACAAGTGGATCAGAGGGCAGAAAGGCACAAAAAACGAGTGGAACAGAGGGCAGAAGCGCACAAAAAACGAGGGAAAAATTAGTGAAACCGAGGGCAGAAAGCCACCAAAACCAAGTGGAAAAGAGGGCAGAGGGGCACAAAAAACGAGGGAAAAATTAGTGGAACTGAGGGCTGAAAGGCACAAAAAACGAGTGGAACAGAGGGCAGAAGGGCACAAAAAAACGAGGGGAAAATAAGTGGAACAGAGGGCAGAAAGCCACAAAAAACGAGTGGAACAGAGGGCAGAAGGGCACAAAAATGAGGGAAACAAGTGGAACAGAGGGCAGAAAGGCACAAAAAACGAGTGGAACAGGGAGCAGAAGGGCACAAAAAAACGAGGGGAAAACGAGTGGAACAGAGGGCAGAAAGGCACAAAAAAGGAGTGGAACAGAGGGCAGAAAGGCACAAAAAACGAGTGGAACAGAGGGCAGAAGGGCACAAAAAAAGAGGAAAAAACAAGTGGAAGAGAGGGCAGAAAGGCACAAAAAAACAAGAGGAACAGAGGGCAGAAGGGCACAAAAAAACAAGTGGAACAGAGGGCAGAAAGGTACAAAAAATGAGGGAAAAACGAGTGGCACAGAGTGCAAAAAAAACGAGGAAAAACAAGTGGAACAGAGGGCAGAAAGGCACAAAAAAACGTGTGGAACAGAGGGCAGAAGGGCACAAAAAACGAGTGAAACAGGGCAGAAGGGCACAAAAAATGAGGAGAAAACAAGTGGAACAGAGGGCAGAAAGGCACAAAAAACGAGTGGAACAGAGGGCAGAAGCGCACAAAAAACGAGGGAAAAACGAGTGGAACAGAGGGCAGAAAGGCACAAAAAACTAGGGAAAAACAAGTGGCACAGAGGGCCGAAAGGCACAAAAAACGAGTGGAACAGAGGGCAGAAAGGCACAAAAAACTAGTGGAACAGAGGGCACAAAAAAAGAGGGAAAAACGAGTGGAACAGAGGGCAGAAAGTCACAAAAAACGAGTGGCACAGAGGGCAGAAAGACAAAAAACAAGGGAAAAACGAGTGTAACAGAGGGCAGAAAGGCACAACAAGCATTGGAAATGCAATAGGTCTCGCATTAGAAAAGTAGGAGCTATTGGTCTTGTAAATGATGTTTTTTGTGTAGTTTTTTTAAATAGCTAAATTGAAAGCTTTGTCATTTACTATGCCAATAGTTTTAACTTTTGTGAATGTGACACCTATAGCATTTGGAATGCAACATGATTTGTATTTACGAGACTTTGATGGCAGCTCTTGTTGTTATGCCACATTTCTAGAGAGCAGGAGAGTGCAGCAGGGGATAGAAGCACAGCCCTGCAAGCTGAGCATTCTCCCATCGCACACCCATCTGTGGCTTGAGTGGTGTGAGGGTGAGGGGTGTGTGGGTGAGGGATGTGAGGGTGAGGGGTGTGAGCGTGAGGGGTGTGAGGGTGAGGGGGTGTGAGGGTGAGGGGGTGTGAGGGTGAGGGGGTGTGAGGGTGAGGGGGTGTGAGGGTGAGGGGGTGTGAGGGGGTGTGAGGGGGTGTGATGGTGAGGTTGAGTGAGGGGTTGTGAGGCTGAGTGTGTGACGGTGTGTGTTGGTGAGGGTGTGTGAGGGTGAGTGAGGGTGTTTGATGTTGAATGAGGGAGTGTGAGTGTGTGGGTGTGTGACGGGGTGAGGGTGAGGGTGTGTGAGGGTGAGTTAGGGAGTGTGAGGGTGTGTGAGTGGGTGAGTCTGAGAGTTAGGGGGTGTGAGGGTGAATGAGGGTGAGGGGATGAGGGTAAGGGTGTGTGAGTATGAGGGGTGTTGTTGGTGAGAGCTTGCGAGGCTGAGGGTGGGTGAGTGTGTGTGAGGGTGTTTGAGGGTGAGGGTGTGAGGTGTAGTGAGGGTGAGAGTGTTGTGAGGGGTGTGAGGGGAGTGAGGGTGTGTGAGGGTGAGGGGGTGTGAGGGTGAGGGGGGGTGTGAGTGTGTGTGAGGGTGAGGGTGAGTGAGGGTGTGTGAGGCTGAGAGTGTGTGAGGTGTAGTGATGGTGAGAGTGTTGTGAGGGGTGTGAGGGGAGCGAGGGTGTGTGAGTGTGTGAGTGTGAGGGTGTGTGAGGGGGTGTGAGTGTGAGGGTGAGCGAGTGTGTGTGAGGCTTAGGGTGTGTGACGGTGTGTGAGGGTGAGGGTGTGTGAGGGTGAGTAAGGGTGAGAGAGGGGTTGTTAGGCAGAGGATGTGTGACGGTGTGTGAGGGTGAGGGTGTGTGAGGGTGAGTGTGATTGAGTGTGAGTGAGTGTGAGGGAGGGTGAGTGAGGGGGTGTGAGGGTGTGGTTGTGTGAGGGTGTCTGAGGGTGAGTGAGGGAATGTGAGGGTGTGTGAGTGGGTGAGGGTGCGAGTTAGGGTGTGTGATGTTGAGGGTGTGAGGGTGACTGAGGGTGTGTGAGGGTGAGGGGATGAGGGTAAGGGTGTGTGAGTCTGAGGGGTGTTGATGGTGAGAGGGGGGTGAGTGTGTGAGGGTGAGGGTGTGCGGTGTAGTGAGTGTGCGAGTGTTGTGAGGGGTGTGAGGTTGTGAGTGGAGCGAGGGTGTGGTAGGGGGTGTGAGGGTGAAGGGGTGTGAGCGTGTGTGAGGGTGAGTGAGGTGGTGTGAGGCTGAGGGTGTGTGACGGTGTTTGAGGGTGTGTGAGGGTGAGTGAGGGTGTTTGATGGTGAGTGAGGGAGTATGAGGGTGTGAGGGTGAGTGAGGGTGAGTTACGGAGTGTGAGGGTGTGTGAGTGGGTGAGTTTAAGAGTTAGGGGGTGTGAGGGTGACTGAGGGTGAATGAGGGTGAGGGGATGAGGGTAAGGGTGTGTGTGGGTGAGGGGTGTTGATGGTGATATTTTGCGAGGCTGAGGGTGGGTGAGTGTGTGTGAGGGTGTTTGAGGGTGAGGGTGTGAGGTGTAGTGAGTGTGAGAGTGTTGTGAGGGGTGTGAGGGTGTGAGGGGAGTGAGGGTGTGTGATGGTGAGGGGGTGTGAGGGTGAGGGGGTGTGAGTGTGTGTGAGGGTGAGTGAGTGGGTGTGAGGCTGAGAGTGTGTGAGGTGTAGTGAGGGTGAGAGTGTTGTGAGGTGTGTGAGGGGAGCGAGGGTGTGTGAGTGTGAGGGGGTGTGAGGGTGAGGGGGTGTGTGTGTGAGAGTGAGGGTGAGTGAGGGGGTGTGAGGCTTAGGGTGTGTGATGGTGGGTGAGGGTGAGGGTGTGTGAGGGTGAGTGAGGGTGAGAGAGGGGTTGTTAGGCAGAGGGTGTGTGACGGTGTGTGGGGGTGAGGGTGTGTGAGGGTGAGCGAGGGAGTGTGAGGGTGTGTGAGTGGTTGAGGGTGAGAGTTAGCGTGTGTGAGGGTGATGGTGTGAGGGTGATTGAGGGTGTGTGAGGGTGAGGGGATGAGGCTTTAGAGTGTGTGAGGCAGAGGGGTGTTGATGGTGAGAGAGGGTGAGGGGGGTGAGTGTGTGAGGGTGAGGCTGTCCGGTGTAGTGAGTGTGAGTGTTGTGAGGGGTGTGAGGCTTTGAGGGGAGTTAGGGTGTGTGAGGGGGTGTGAGGGTGAGGGGGTGTGAGTGTGTGTGAGGGTGAGTGAGGGGGTGTGAGGCTGAAGGTGTGTGACGGTGTGTGAGGGTGATGTTGTGTGAGGGTGATTGCGGGTGTGTGAAGGTGTGTGAGAGTTTTGGGGTGTGAGGGTGATGGTATGAGGGTGTGTATGTTTATATGTTTGTTTGTTTTTTTATATGTGTAGTATTAATAAAAATGTGATAGAGTTTCCCTTTGTAATTGTCCTGGCTTATGTGTTTCATTTTATGTAATTAAACTGTGTGTGTGTATATATTAATATATGTAGTGTTATGTGTGTTTTTGAGTCTGTGGACTCCCGTATTAATTGTATTAATTTTAAAATGGCCGACGCAATGCGTCACCTTGACGCTGCCTAGGTCAGCGTTCTAGTTTTTTTTGTGTTGTCACAGTTTACGTTTTATTGACGTTTATTTGTAGCCAATCGGAGCGCGACGTTTTTGACGTGGCGTTCCGATTTGCTTACGTCAACGGTGGAATTCCCCAGAAGATCGAGAATGTTGGTGCGCGGAACTCGTGTTCTTGTTCGTGTGCTGTTGCTGCGTGTTTGACAGGTAAGATTTTATTCCTAAGTGATTTTTAATGTAATGTAATGTAGTATCTATAGTATGTTTAAATTAACGAATGAATAGGAGTGTATTTTTATAACTGGTGACAATGTTTGTTATCGATCGTAATATTTCCATCTTTTTTTATGTAATTCTAATTAAAGGCTTTTTTTTAAATCGTCGATATGTAATGTATATGTTTTCGAAAACTGTAATGTAATGTTTTATTAGCTGATGTTTGTTATTTGACGTACATGAACTGTTTTTTGAATTTTGAAGGTCTTTTTTGTTTCGAGTATATTTATGTATGTTGTGTTTGCATTGTTTTTTTCCTGTGATGCTGAAGTTGCCTGATTATATTTTATTGAGTTAATCGATGTATTAAAGGAAACTTTTTGTATGTGCTGAATTTATTTTCCATTTCAATGTATTAGGAGGATGCACATTGATGTAATGTCTGTATTTTATGCGTTTTGTTAAAGAAATGTTTTATTTTCAAATCCCTGTTTGCATATTTGTGTATTAATTGCTGCACTCTCCTTGCGTTGCTTTAAGTTTGCATTTTGGAATAGCTGCAAGTGTGTAATCCGCTTTTTACGTATTTATGAAATTGTTGCTTAACACTATTTATGTGTGGAGTTGGAGGGTGGAGTTGTATTTGGAGGGTAGAGTTGTAGGGTGGTATTGTAGTTATAGGGTGTAGTTGGAGGGTGGACTTTGACGGTGTGAGTGTGAGTGCATGTGAGTGTTTTGGAGTTTGAGGGTGTGTGATGATGTGTTAGAGCGATTGAGGGTGACTTACAGCATGTGTTTGTGACAATCCTACATTGTAATGCGCGCTTGTCTTGTTCCAGCGTCGTTTGACTGGTAAGTTTATTCTTTAATACTCAATACATAAATATGTGAACGAATTATCTATTGTATAGATGTTGTTGTTAATTTCTGCGTCGTTTGACAGTTAAGTCTAACTAGTAATCGAATATAGATTATTTTGCGGTACTGCACACTGTAATGGGAAGATGTCCAAGGAACAAGATCGATCAAAGACTTGAAATGTCTTGTCTTTCAGGAAGTAGATGATCAATTTTAAAGCCAGTCCCATAACACCTGCACAGTTAGTTCTTTTAATGGTTCACCATGTTGAATGCTGTGCTAAGGTCGATAAGTATAATGGCTGCTGTGCCACCTTAATCAAGGAGCATTTGTTACACCTCTACTACTGCCAAGAGGGCGGTGTTTTGTACTGTGTTTTGGTCAAAACCCGATCTGGGTGGGATATGAGATGTTGTTTGTTTCTCAAAAATCAGATAGTGTAGTTATGGACGGAATATGTGCCCGTCCATTTCCACAGTATGTGTGACTTTGTAGTAGTGTATGCAGTCTATTTTCTTATCCAAACGTGTTTATTTCTTTTTAGCTTTCTATGTGTTAGATCAGAAAGTGTATGTGAACTATCTTTGATGTATGCAACAGTGAGAATAAGGGTCTTGCTTCCAATTTATGGGCATAAGGGGAGACGTGTTTGGATGTTTTTGTTTTTTTTGTACTTCCCTAGATGTTTGTGAACAGTTGCGTGGGCAAGGGGCGTTGTTCTCCTTGTCTTGTTCCAGCGTCGTTTGACTGGTAAGTTTATTCTTTAATACTCAATACATAAATCTGGGAACGAATTATCTATTGTATAGATGTTGTTGTTAATTTGTGATCTATATAGATAGTTAGATAGGTATATTGAGGGCGATAGCTAACAACACATGCAGCATCACTTTTCAGCAGCCTAGCAACACTTACCAACACAGCCGCATCAATTATTAAACAATAGTATCATTGTGGTGTTGTTGTTTTTTTCATGTGGTGATGCTGAGTGGTGTTGTGATGGTGCTGAGTACTGTTGTATTTTGGAGTGTTGGTGTGGTGCTGTGTAGTGTTAATGTGGTGTTTGCGAGTGATGATGTGGTGCTTGAGAGTGATGTTGTGGTGTTGTTGCGTGTTGTTGTGGTGTTGCTGAGCGATGTTGTAGTGTTGCAGTGTGATAATGTTAATGTGCTGAGTGTTGTTGTGTTGTTGCATTGTGTTAATGTGGTGTTGCTGAGTGATAATGTTGTGTTCATTCGTGGTGTTGGGGTGGTGGTTAGTAGTGCTGTTGTGTTGTTGAGTTGTGCTCTTTTGATGCTGTTTGATGCAGTTTTTGTGTACGGTGTTCCTGTGGTTGTGCACTTAGCACCACCAAAACACTTAGTGCAACAGCAGCATCAGTCAGAGCAACACCAGCATGACTATGCAACACATGCAGGATGACTCCCCACCACCCTATCAACACTTAGCAACACACCAGCATCACTCATTCCTACCATATTTTCACTCTTCATCACCTCTGCATCACTTAACAGTATAACATGAACATTTTGCACGACAACAGCATCACTGTCCACCACTGTAGCATAATTGAGCATGCTTAGTGATGCTTGTGTATGTTATTTTTTTGTGTATGTTTGTTGCTATTGGATGTATCTTACGCTTGTGGATGTTTTAATTGTGTGGATGCATGATGCTAGTGTGTCTGTTGTTGTGTGTGCCCTGTGTAAGCTTGCAGGGATGGACTTCTTTTGTGTTTGCATGGCGTTAAAGCAAGCATTAGCAGTTGTTGTGTTTGGCTGGCAGAAGCATAGTATGATGTTTGTAGTGTGTGAAAGATCCTGAGTGCGTGAAAGATCCATAGTGCGTGAAAGATCCAGAGTGCGAGAGATCCAGAGTGCGTGAAAGATCTAGAGTGCGTGAAAGATGCAGAGTGCGTGAAAGATGCAGAGTGCGTGAAAGATGCAGAGTGCGTGAAAGATGCAGAGTGCGTGAAAGAAACAGAGTGCGTGAAAGACACAGAGTGCGTGAAAGAAACAGAGTGCGTGAAAGACACAGAGTGCGTGAAAGACACAGAGTGCGTGAAAGACACAGAGTGCGTGAAAGACAGAGTGCGTGAAAGATCCAGAGTGCGTGAAAGATGCCGAGTGCGTGAAAGATGCCGAGTGCGTGAAAGATGCCGAGTGCGTGAAAGATGCGGAGTGCGTGAAAGATGTCGAGTGCGTGAAAGATGCCGAGTGCGTGAAAGATGCAGAGTGCGTGAAAGATGCAGAGTGCGTGAAAGATTCAGAGTGCGTGAAAGATTCAGAGTGCGTGAAAGATTCAGAGTGCGTGAAAGATGCAGAGTGCGTGAAAGATGCAGAGTGCGTGAAAGATGCGGAGTGCGTGAAAGATGCAGAGTGCGTGAAAGATGCAGAGTGCGTGAAAGATGCAGAGTGCGTGAAAGATACAGAGTGCGTGACAGATACAGAGTGCGTGAAAGATACAGAGTGTGTGAAAGATACAGAGTGTGTGATAGATACAGAGTGGGTGATAGATACCGAGTGGGTGCTAGATACAGAGTGGGTGCTAGATACAGACTGGGTGCTAGATACAGAGTGGGTGCTAGATACAGAGTGCGTGATAGATACAGAGTGCGTGATAGATACAGAGTGCGTGATAGATACAGAGTGCGTGATAGATACAGAGTGCGTGATAGCTACAGAGTGCGTGAAAGGTACAGAGTGCGTGAAATGTACAGAGTGCGTGAAAGGTACTGATTGCCTGCAAGATATTGAGTTCCTGAAAGATACAGAGTGCCTGAAAGATACAGAGTGCCTGTAAGATACAGAGTGCCTGTAAGATACAGAGTGCCTGTAAGATACAGAGTGCCTGAAAGATACAGAGTGCCTGAAAGATACAGAGTGCCTGAAAGATACAGAGTGCCTGAAAGATACAGAGTGCCTGAAAGATACAGAGTGTCTGAAAGATACAGAGTGCCTAAAAGATACCGACTGCTGGAAAGATACAGAGTTATGGAAAAATACAGAGTGCGTGAAAGCTACAGAGTGCGTGAAAGCTACAGAGTGCGTGAAAGATACAGAGTGCATGAAAGATACAGAGTGCGTGAAAGATACAGATTGCGTGAAAGATACAGAGTGCCTGAAAGATACAGAGTGCCTGAAAGATACAGAGTGCCTGAAAGATACAGAGTGCCTGAAAGATACAGAGTGGGTGATAGATACAGAGTGGGTGATAGATACCGAGTGGGTGATAGATACCGAGTGGGTGATAGATACCGAGTGGGTGATAGATACCGAGTGGGTGATAGATACCGAGTGGGTGCTAGATACAGAGTGGGTGCTAGATACAGAGTGGGTGCTAGATACAGAGTGGGTGATAGATACAGACTGTGTGAAAGATGCAGAGTGTGTGATAGATACAGAGTGTGTGATAGAGACAGAGTGTGTGATAGAGACCGAGTGGGTGGTAGATACCGAGTGGGTGATAGATACTGAGTGGGTGCTAGATACAGAGTGGGTGCTAGATACAGAGTGGGTGCTAGATACAGAGTGGGTGATAGATACAGAGTGGGTGATAGATACAGAGTGGGTGATAGATACAGAGTGGGTGAAAGATGCAGAGTGTGTGATAGATGCAGAGTGTGTGATAGATACAGAGCGTGTGATAGAGACAGAGTGGGTGATAGATACCGAGTGGGTGATAGATACCGAGTGGGTGATAGATACAGAGTGGGTGATAGATACAGACTGTGTGAAAGATGCAGAGTGTGTGATAGATACAGAGTGTGTGATAGAGACAGAGTGTGTGATAGAGACAGAGTGTGTGATAGAGACAGAGTGTGTGATAGATACTGAGTGGGTGCTAGATACCGAGTGGGTGCTAGATACAGAGTGGGTGATAGATGCAGACTGTGTGAAAGATGCAGAGTGCGCGAAAGAAACAGAGTGCGTGAAAGAAACAGAGTGCGTGAAAGACACAGAGTGCGTGAAAGACACAGAGTGCGTGAAAGACACAGAGTGCGTGAAAGATCCAGAGTGCGTGAAAGATGCCGAGTGCGTGAAAGATGTTGAGTGCGTGAAAGATGCATAGTGCGTGAAAGATGCATAGTGCGTGAAAGATTCAGAGTGCGAGAAAGATTCAGAGTGCGAGAAAGATTCAGAGTGCGAGAAAGATGCATAGTGCGCGAAAGATGCAGAGTGCGCGAAAGCTGCAGAGTGCGCGAAAGCTGCAGAGTGCGCGAAAGCTGCAGAGTGCGCGAAAGCTGCAGAGTGCGCGAAAGCTGCAGAGTGCGTGAAAGCTGCAGAGTGCGTGAAAGCTGCAGAGTGCGTGAAAGCTGCAGAGTGCGTGAAAGAGGCAGAGTGCGTGAAAGAGGCAGAGTGCGTGAAACTTACAGAGTGCCTGAAAGATACGTCCCTTGAGGTGTGGCGAAGTGGTATGATATTAGATTGTGTGTGAATGTACCCAAAGTGTGTGTTGAGTGTGCTTGTGTAAAATGAGTTTGAGAAGGAGGTACGCCTGGTGTATAGGGATGTCTGTTACTATGCATATGAATCAGAGATTGTGTGGCCGTTTTTTGTTCCAAGTGTAATCTGAAGCTGTGGGCACTGTCGAGCATGTTGCTAGTGTAAAGTAAGCAGAAGGTGTGCTTGCAACCAATAAGTCGTGCGTGTAATTTACTATGTGTTGTTTGTTGTGTGTGCGTAAAAATGTAACCCAAGGAGACGTAAGAGAGGGTGTGTGTGAAAGTCCCCTTGAGCCTGGAATGAGTGTATTAAATGTTCGTTGTGTTGTGGCGAAGTGGTCAGAACGGAGTGTGTGTTGTAAGAAACGATCCGTTGCGAAACGAGCAACAGTTTAGCCGAGTCTGGATGTGTACTGATCAGCAGCAAAGTCTTGTCTGTGAGTTGTGTTTTCCTGTGTGTATGTGTGTGTGTGTGTGTGTTCTGACGTAGCAGTAATGGAGGGTGTGGAGCATTGTGAAAAATTTACCGTGAAATAGCATGCTAAATGTTTTTTGATATGCTTGTAAATGTTGTACGCTGTATGTGATTTAGCCTAAAGTGGTGGATGTGTATGTAAAAGGCATTTAGTGTTTTCCTTGTTTGTGTGTAAGTAATGTTGCGTTTGTGACTTGTGAGCGAAATGTTCTTTGATGTGTGACGAAGTGGTATTAGATGATATTTGTTTCGAAGCTACACCTAGTATGTATGGCTGTGCTTTCGAAGGAATGTAAAGTGTGTGTGCTTTGTGTGTCCGCGAAATGAATTGGAAAGTGTGTTGCACGTGCTGGATAGGGATGGCTGTTAGTATTTTGCCTAATGTTAGAGTGTGCCTGTGATTAGTGTAGTAAGTGGAAGGTGAAGCTGTGTTCACTTTTGAGCCAGCTAATCCTGTTTCCTGTGTTCTTAGATGTGTGTGCGTGAAAAGGTAATACTAGTAGCCGTACGAGAGGGTGTGTGTGTGTGTCAGCTTGTACCTTGGATTAGTTACTGTGTTGCAGTGAAGCTGGGAATGAATGCGTTCTGCGTGTAATTTGCAAAGTGTAGCCTGTTTGTGTGCAAGTAATTTTGCAACTCGGAGTTGTGACTGAAACTTTGGTGCTGGTGTGGCGAAGTGGTATGATCTTAGATTGCGTTGGAGTCGCACGTGCTGTATAGGGGTGGCTGTTAGTGTTTTGCCTAATGTTACAGTGTGTGTGTGATTAGTGTAAGCTGAAGCTGGGTTCACTCTAGAGTCAGCTAATCCAGTTAACTGTGTTGCAGTGAAGCTGTGAATGAAAGCGTTCAGAGTGTTCAGTTGTGCTTGGAATGAATACGGCGTGCGTGTAATATAGTATGTGTTCTTGAATGTGTGTGCGTGAAAAGTTAATACTAAGAGACGTACGAGAGGGTGTGTGTGTGTGTTAGCTTGTAACTTGGAGTAGTTACTGTGTTGCAGTGAAGCAGAGAATGAATGCGTTCTGCGTGTAATATTGAAAGTGTACCCTGTTTGTGTGCAAGTAATTTTGCTACTAGAAGTTGTGACCGAAATGTTCCTGGCGGTGTGTCGAAGTGCTATGATATGATATTGCGTTTCAATGTACCCTAAGTGTGTGTTGAGTGTGTTTCTGTAAAACGAATTTGAGAATGAGGTACGCATGGTGTAACGGGGATGTCGGTTACTATGCATATGAATGTGAGATAGTGTGGCCGATTTGTGTTTAAGTGCAAGCTGAAGCTGTGTGCACTGTCGATCAGGTTGATAGTGTAAAGTAACCTGAAGTCGTGCTTGCAATCAATATGTCGTGCGTGTAATTTAGTAAGTGTTGTTAGTTGTGTGTGCGTAAAAGGGTCACACAAGGAGACGTACGAGAGGGTGTGTGTCAAAGTCATCTTGTGCCTTGAATTAGTGGAAGAAATGTTCGGTGTGGTGAGGCGAAGTGTTATGAACGAATGAGAAACTGTGTAGCAGAGTCAGAATGTGTAGTGATCATCAGTGAATCCTGTATGTGAGTTGTGTCTTCCTGTGTGTGTGTGTGTTATGACGTACCAGCAATTGAGGGTGTGGAGCATTTAGAAATTGCTCGTGAAATATCATGCTACATGTTTTGTGATATGCTTCTAACTGGTGTAAGCTGTGTGTGCCTTAGCATAAACTGTTGGATGAGTAAGTAGACGTTGTGTATCCAGAGAAAAATGTGTTTTATACCCCTGAAAGCACACATGTTGATGAATTATAAGTAGAACAGTTGGATGTACTTACATGATATATGTTTGTGCGCCGTTTCTTTTCCCCCTTTCAATGTAATGTTGAATGTGTACGATTAACCTACAAGATATAACGATAAATAAAATCCATTATGTATCGGTATCTTCAAACAAAGCTATAACCTGCTTGACCAATTACGTAGCCCTTTCCAAAGTATTAGGAGAGAACATTTAGTTTTCCAAAAGAACATGTTGCACACTAATTTGACACAGGTGCAAGGTTGATATAGTTAACATTCTAATAAACTGAAATTCATGTATCAATGCTGTACCTTTGGGGTATTGAAATAAAAGAGACATGCACTTACTTTGTAAGATTGAATGGCGGAGTGTTTCCGGGGCTGTTGCTCGTTAGCAGCAAGTAGAGCGTCGTTCTGTAAGTCCGAGTTCTGTTGTCGCAGGCAAAAACAGAGTATGACTTAAAGTGATCCGTCCCCCTGCTTAAATAGGGGGAAACGTTGAAAGAAAAGTTTTTTTTTTTGTTTAAGAAAGGATCAAAGGTTTTTGTCTTTCCCTTGCCCCAAGGAAATGTCCCCCAAGATAATGTGTGTGACTTGGAAGTGTGAATGTTTGAATGTGTATGCAGATGGAGTTTCGACATTGGCGCGACAGTAGACTTCCCTGGGCAACTCCCTTAATCGCACCTAAGACTTCGCTCTCAACTGACAAATCAAACGGCATTCTTTTTTTTTTCCTTAGTGTAATTGTACTTGAAATGTGTGTGCCAAGTTACCCTTAAAAATGGCATCTTTAAAGCTTTCAAAGTATCCAAAGGTGCCCTTTTTACTTACAACTCTTTTAATATTGGGCCTCAAACTTGTGACGTTCTCTTTCTTAGGAAAATACAGAACATTGCGGCGGATGCGGACCTTAATGTGTGTGTGGCTACTTTGAATTCATGGAATGGTTGTTGTTGCTGTGTGTGTATGTGTTGGAAGCATTCATTAACCGTTGTTTGTATGAGCGTTGTTGAAGCATGTAGTAACAGCTGCAGTTGTGTGTGTCGTGTGTTAAAATGTGCCGAAACTGCATGTGTTATGTTTGTTTGTTGTAAGATTGATGTAATGCTGTGTGTTGTTGTTAAATAATTACAACAAGGGGTGGTGAGGGACAGAGTCTCTGAATTAAGCAGAATACTCTCACCCAGTCAAGAGATCAGGGCTAGATCCAACACCGTTTTTTAGCTCACTGCACCATCCCAGTTTCAGAACCTGGCTGTATGCAAATTAGTCTGTTCCTGTCCCAGTGCATGATGGGAACAGGGCAAACCAAACTACAAAAGCCAATTCTTACACTGGGAAGGAAACAAACTTCCGGGGACCGGTTTCTGGCATTACAGCCGTCTTCGGCCCGGCTTGCTTGAATCCTGATGGTGCAATGAGCAAGGGACTCATGTCTGAGTATACCCTTCCACGCTTAGGGTGGACAAAAATAATTACAACAAGGGGTGGTGAGGGACAGAGTCTCTGAATTAAGCAGAATACTCTCACCCAGTCAAGAGATCAGGGCTAGATCCAACACCGTTTTTTAGCTCACTGCACCATCCCAGTTTCAGAACCTGGCTGTATGCAAATTAGTCTGTTCCTGTCCCAGTGCATGATGGGAACAGGGCAAACCAAACTACAAAAGCCAATTCTTACACTGGGAAGGAAACAAGCTTCCGGGGACCGGTTTCTGGCATTACAGCCGTCTTCGGCCCGGCTTGCTTGAATCCTGATGGTGCAATGAGCAAGGGACTCATGTCTGAGTATACCCTTCCACGCTTAGGGTGGACAAAAATAATTACAACAAGGGGTGGTGAGGGACAGAGTCTCTGAATTAAGCAGAATACTCTCACCCAGTCAAGAGATCAGGGCTAGATCCAACACCGTTTTTTAGCTCACTGCACCATCCCAGTTTCAGAACCTGGCTGTATGCAAATTAGTCTGTTCCTGTCCCAGTGCATGATGGGAACAGGGCAAACCAAACTACAAAAGCCAATTCTTACACTGGGAAGGAAACAAGCTTCCGGGGACCGGTTTCTGGCATTACAGCCGTCTTCGGCCCGGCTTGCTTGAATCCTGATGGTGCAATGAGCAAGGGACTCATGTCTGAGTATACCCTTCCACGCTTAGGGTGGACAAAAATAATTACAACAAGGGGTGGTGAGGGACAGAGTCTCTGAATTAAGCAGAATACTCTCACCCAGTCAAGAGATCAGGGCTAGATCCAACACCGTTTTTTAGCTCACTGCACCATCCCAGTTTCAGAACCTGGCTGTATGCAAATTAGTCTGTTCCTGTCCCAGTGCATGATGGGAACAGGGCAAACCAAACTACAAAAGCCAATTCTTACACTGGGAAGGAAACAAGCTTCCGGGGACCGGTTTCTGGCATTACAGCCGTCTTCGGCCCGGCTTGCTTGAATCCTGATGGTGCAATGAGCAAGGGACTCATGTCTGAGTATACCCTTCCACGCTTAGGGTGGACAAAAATAATTACAACAAGGGGTGGTGAGGGACAGAGTCTCTGAATTAAGCAGAATACTCTCACCCAGTCAAGAGATCAGGGCTAGATCCAACACCGTTTTTTAGCTCACTGCACCATCCCAGTTTCAGAACCTGGCTGTATGCAAATTAGTCTGTTCCTGTCCCAGTGCATGATGGGAACAGGGCAAACCAAACTACAAAAGCCAATTCTTACACTGGGAAGGAAACAAGCTTCCGGGGACCGGTTTCTGGCATTACAGCCGTCTTCGGCCCGGCTTGCTTGAATCCTGATGGTGCAATGAGCAAGGGACTCATGTCTGAGTATACCCTTCCACGCTTAGGGTGGACAAAAATAATTACAACAAGGGGTGGTGAGGGACAGAGTCTCTGAATTAAGCAGAATACTCTCACCCAGTCAAGAGATCAGGGCTAGATCCAACACCGTTTTTTAGCTCACTGCACCATCCCAGTTTCAGAACCTGGCTGTATGCAAATTAGTCTGTTCCTGTCCCAGTGCATGATGGGAACAGGGCAAACCAAACTACAAAAGCCAATTCTTACACTGGGAAGGAAACAAGCTTCCGGGGACCGGTTTCTGGCATTACAGCCGTCTTCGGCCCGGCTTGCTTGAATCCTGATGGTGCAATGAGCAAGGGACTCATGTCTGAGTATACCCTTCCACGCTTAGGGTGGACAAAAATAATTACAACAAGGGGTGGTGAGGGACAGAGTCTCTGAATTAAGCAGAATACTCTCACCCAGTCAAGAGATCAGGGCTAGATCCAACACCGTTTTTTAGCTCACTGCACCATCCCAGTTTCAGAACCTGGCTGTATGCAAATTAGTCTGTTCCTGTCCCAGTGCATGATGGGAACAGGGCAAACCAAACTACAAAAGCCAATTCTTACACTGGGAAGGAAACAAGCTTCCGGGGACCGGTTTCTGGCATTACAGCCGTCTTCGGCCCGGCTTGCTTGAATCCTGATGGTGCAATGAGCAAGGGACTCATGTCTGAGTATACCCTTCCACGCTTAGGGTGGACAAAAATAATTACAACAAGGGGTGGTGAGGGACAGAGTCTCTGAATTAAGCAGAATACTCTCACCCAGTCAAGAGATCAGGGCTAGATCCAACACCGTTTTTTAGCTCACTGCACCATCCCAGTTTCAGAACCTGGCTGTATGCAAATTAGTCTGTTCCTGTCCCAGTGCATGATGGGAACAGGGCAAACCAAACTACAAAAGCCAATTCTTACACTGGGAAGGAAACAAGCTTCCGGGGACCGGTTTCTGGCATTACAGCCGTCTTCGGCCCGGCTTGCTTGAATCCTGATGGTGCAATGAGCAAGGGACTCATGTCTGAGTATACCCTTCCACGCTTAGGGTGGACAAAAATAATTACAACAAGGGGTGGTGAGGGACAGAGTCTCTGAATTAAGCAGAATACTCTCACCCAGTCAAGAGATCAGGGCTAGATCCAACACCGTTTTTTAGCTCACTGCACCATCCCAGTTTCAGAACCTGGCTGTATGCAAATTAGTCTGTTCCTGTCCCAGTGCATGATGGGAACAGGGCAAACCAAACTACAAAAGCCAATTCTTACACTGGGAAGGAAACAAGCTTCCGGGGACCGGTTTCTGGCATTACAGCCGTCTTCGGCCCGGCTTGCTTGAATCCTGATGGTGCAATGAGCAAGGGACTCATGTCTGAGTATACCCTTCCACGCTTAGGGTGGACAAAAATAATTACAACAAGGGGTGGTGAGGGACAGAGTCTCTGAATTAAGCAGAATACTCTCACCCAGTCAAGAGATCAGGGCTAGATCCAACCCTTTTTTTAGCTCACTGCACCATCCCAGTTTCAGAACCTGGCTGTATGCAAATTAGTCTGTTCCTGTCCCAGTGCATGATGGGAACAGGGCAAACCAAACTACAAAAGCCAATTCTTACACTGGGAAGGAAACAAGCTTCCGGGGACCGGTTTCTGGCATTACAGCCGTCTTCGGCCCGGCTTGCTTGAATCCTGATGGTGCAATGAGCAAGGGACTCATGTCTGAGTATACCCTTCCACGCTTAGGGTGGACAAAAATAATTACAACAAGGGGTGGTGAGGGACAGAGTCTCTGGATTAAGCAGAATACTCTCACCCAGTCAAGAGATCAGGGCTAGATCCAACACCGTTTTTTAGCTCACTGCACCATCCCAGTTTCAGAACCTGGCTGTATGCAAATTAGTCTGTTCCTGTCCCAGTGCATGATGGGAACAGGGCAAACCAAACTACAAAAGCCAATTCTTACACTGGGAAGGAAACAAGCTTCCGGGGACCGGTTTCTGGCATTACAGCCGTCTTCGGCCCGGCTTGCTTGAATCCTGATGGTGCAATGAGCAAGGGACTCATGTCTGAGTATACCCTTCCACGCTTAGGGTGGACAAAAATAATTACAACAAGGGGTGGTGAGGGACAGAGTCTCTGAATTAAGCAGAATACTCTCACCCAGTCAAGAGATCAGGGCTAGATCCAACACCGTTTTTTAGCTCACTGCACCATCCCAGTTTCAGAACCTGGCTGTATGCAAATTAGTCTGTTCCTGTCCCAGTGCATGATGGGAACAGGGCAAACCAAACTACAAAAGCCAATTCTTACACTGGGAAGGAAACAAGCTTCCGGGGACCGGTTTCTGGCATTACAGCCGTCTTCGGCCCGGCTTGCTTGAATCCTGATGGTGCAATGAGCAAGGGACTCATGTCTGAGTATACCCTTCCACGCTTAGGGTGGACAAAAATAATTACAACAAGGGGTGGTGAGGGACAGAGTCTCTGAATTAAGCAGAATACTCTCACCCAGTCAAGAGATCAGGGCTAGATCCAACACCGTTTTTTAGCTCACTGCACCATCCCAGTTTCAGAACCTGGCTGTATGCAAATTAGTCTGTTCCTGTCCCAGTGCATGATGGGAACAGGGCAAACCAAACTACAAAAGCCAATTCTTACACTGGGAAGGAAACAAGCTTCCGGGGACCGGTTTCTGGCATTACAGCCGTCTTCGGCCCGGCTTGCTTGAATCCTGATGGTGCAATGAGCAAGGGACTCATGTCTGAGTATACCCTTCCACGCTTAGGGTGGACAAAAATAATTACAACAAGGGGTGGTGAGGGACAGAGTCTCTGAATTAAGCAGAATACTCTCACCCAGTCAAGAGATCAGGGCTAGATCCAACACCGTTTTTTAGCTCACTGCACCATCCCAGTTTCAGAACCTGGCTGTATGCAAATTAGTCTGTTCCTGTCCCAGTGCATGATGGGAACAGGGCAAACCAAACTACAAAAGCCAATTCTTACACTGGGAAGGAAACAAGCTTCCGGGGACCCCTGTTGTAAAAAAAAAAAAAGTGTGTTGTTGTTAAGCATGTGTATACGTAATGCTGCTGTGTGTGTACGTGTTCGTGGCATTAAAATTTGTTTGTGTGTGTTTTTGACCAGAGCTGTTGTGTGTGCCTAATGGGTAATGTGCACAAACAGCAGGCTCTATGTTTGTTTCGTTCGTAAAAAGCAATCTCCATTATGCCCCAAAATACAGACTTTAAAATTGCGCATGGATTTATTGTTTCCAAGCATTCAAAATGTTATAATAACGTTATTCCAATGATGGCAACATAGGCAATCTTTATTATGTGCAAGCCTAGAGATACAATCCCCAAAATTTCCATAGCACGCTGTAGAGGGAGGGGGGGAAATAGAGGCTGTATGATTAGGATTGTAACTAATGTATCCAATATATGATGTTGAATGAGAGAGATGCTGGTTGATTTGGGTGTAAATAGTTTAATTTTCACAAAGGTGTGGCGAAATAGTATGAGCTGCTGTATGCAGCTGAATGTGATCAAGGCTGTATTGCAGTGGCTGTTTGTGCACAAGTATTTTGTACTAAAACTTATACTTCCCTACAGTGACTTAAAGTTGTTCCCTTATGATGCAAGCATGGAATGTAGAGTGTGAATGCACCCAATATATGATGTTGAATGTGAGAGAAATTGGAAGATTTGTGTATAAATACCTAAATCTAGTTCGAGGTGTGTCTAAATGGTATGAGCTAATGTATGTATGTGTTGAGAATGTATGCTGTTGAATGATAGAGATGCTGGATGTTTTTTGTATAAATACCGAAACCTAGCCACAGGTGTTGCGAAATGGTATGAGCTGATGTATGCTGCTGAATGGGACAGAGGGTGGATGAATAGGATTTAAACTAATGTATCCAATATATGATGTTGAATGATAGAGATGCTGGATAATTTGTGTGTAAATTCCTAAATCTAGACACAGGTGTTGTGAAATGGTATGAGCTGATGTATGCTGCTGAATGGGACAGAGGGTGGATGAATAGGATTTAAACTAATGTATCCAATATCTGATGTTGAATGAGAGAGCTGCTGGTTGATTTGTGTGTAAATAGGGAAATTTATACAAAGGTGTGGCGAAATGGTATGAGCTGATGTATGCTGCTGAATGGGTCAGAGGCTGGATGAATAGGATTTAAAATTTTGTATCCAATTTATGATGTCAAATGAGAGAAATGCTGGTTGATGTGTGTGTAAATATCCTAATTTATACAAAGGTGTGGCGAAATGGTATGATCAGATGTATGCTGCTCAATGGGAGAGAGGCTGGCTGATGAGGAAATAAAAGAGTTAGCACGTCTTCTTTTATTTCTTTAGGCTGTATGTTTGAGGCTAGAGTCTGAAAGTATCTAATGTATGCTGATGAATGGGAGAGCAGGTGTGGCGAAATGGTATGAGCTGATGTATGCTGCTGAATGGGACAGAGGCTGGATAATTCGGATGTAAAATAATGTACCCAATATATGATGTTGAATGAGAGAGATGCTGGTTGTTTTGTGTGTATATAGGTACATTTATCATAAGGTGTGGCGAAATGGTATGAGCATAAGTATGCTGCTCAATGGGAGAGAGGCTGGCTGATGATTAATTGGAGAGAGGCTGGCTGATGATTAATTAAAGGAGTTAGCACGTCTTCTTTTTTTTCTTTAGGCTGTATATTTGAGGCTAGAGTCTGAATGTATCGAATGTATGCTGATGAATGGGAGAGAGGATGGTTGATTTATTTCGAAAGACGTAAAGGTTGACAAAGTTGTGGCAAAATGGTATGAGCTGATGTATGGAGCTGAATGGGAGTGAGTGTGTCTTTAATTGTATTTGTAGATAAGTATGTTTAATGAAAGCCAGCACCCCTCCTATGACTGTAAGTAGTTAATTTTTTATTGCTTGCGGTGTTTCAAAGTTTTATAATGTAAGCATAGAGGCTAGAGTCTGTAAGTATCAAATGTATGTTGGTCAATGGGATTGAGGCTGTATGTACCCTAAGAGAACGTAAGTCGTAACTTGTAAGCTTTAAGTCTGTGTGCAAAATGTGAACTATAGGAGTTTTGTTAAAAAAAAGTCACGTTTCCAGTGGGTTTTTTTTCTTTCAGTGGGATGTGTTTTTTTTTTGTTGTTGTTGGGGTTCTAGGGCTAACAACCGGCTCGCATCCTGCTGTTCAAATTAGCATATCCCAAAAGCAACTTCACAACTGATTAGAATCTTGACGACTGCGCTTAAAGCACTCTAGCATCCTGTAGTTTTGTTTACGAAAGCCTTGGAGTCTGGGGCCTGTGTGTTTATGTAAATGGAATTGAAGAGTGGTCCGAGCGGTACAGACGTATTGGTGGGTGTTGTGGGGGTTGGGTGGAGTGTTTAGTGAAGTGGATGGGAGAGAGGCTCTGTGTTTGTTTCGTTCGTAAAAAGCAATCTCCCTTATGACCCAAAAGACATACTGGAAATTTTCGCATGTATTTATTGTCCCCAAGCATTGTAAATGTTATAGTAACGTTATTCCAATGATGGCAACATCGGAAATTCTTATTAGGTGCAAGCCTAGAGATACAATCCCCCAAATTTCCATAGCACGCTGTAGAGGGAGGGGGGGAAATAGTAGGCCTGCTGAATGGTGGTGAGTCTGTGTCTTTTATTAAGTTTGTACACAAGTATGTTTAAAGTAAAGTTAGCCATCCCTCCTGTGCCTCGAAGTTGCTCTCAGTTTTGTGTTTGTGGTGTGGCGAAGTGGTATGAGCTGATGTATGCTGCTGAATGGGACAGAGGGTGGATGCTTCTGATTTAAAATAATGTGCACGTATTTTTTCTTTGTTTTGAGCCGATGTATGTGAATGTATCGAATATATGATGTTGAATGAGAGAGATGCTGGTTGATTTGTGTGTGAATAGGGAAATTTATACAAAGGTGTTGCGAAATGGTATGAGCTGATGTATGCTGCTCAATGGGAGAGAGGCTGGCTGAAGAGGAATTAAAGGAGTTTGCACGTCTTCTTTCATTTCTTTGGTCTGTATATTTGAGTATAGAAAGAAAGGGGAGAGGGGCCAGGAGGGGAGAGACGTACCTGCGGCGATTTCCGAAAGGAGTTTGAATGTCTTCTTTTAATTCTTGAATGTGAGCACGGCTGTATTGCAGTGCCTGTTTGTGCCCAAGTATTTTGTACTGAAAGTTATACACCCCTACAGTGACTCGAAGTTGTGATGCGAGCCTAGAGTATGAATGTATACAATGTATGCTGAGAGGTGGCCAGGAGGGGAGAGACGGCCCGGCGGGGATTTCAGTTTGAACTCGTTTGTTTTTGTGGACTGTATGAGCGTGCTAGAAAGAAAAGGGAGAGGGGGCCAGGAGGGGAGAGACGGACCGGCGGCGATTTTAGAAAGGAGTTTGCACGTCTTCTTTTAATTCTTTAGGCTGCGATTTTTGTGGACTGTATGAGCGTGCTAGAAAGAAAGGGGAGAGGGGGCCAGGAGGGGAGAGACGGACCGGCGGCGATTTCAGAAAGGAGTTTGCACGTCTTCTTTTAATTCTTTAGGCTGCGATTTTTGTGGACTGTATGAGCGTGCTAGAAAGAAAGGGGAGAGGGGGCCAGGAGGGGAGAGACGGACCGGCGGCGATTTCAGTTTCAAGTCGTTTGTTTATTGTGGACTGTATGAGCGTGCTAGAGAAAGGGGAGAGGGGGCCAGGAGGGGAGAGACGGACCGGCGCCCGTCAAAGCGAAAGCCGTGGCAGTGAATAAATTAGGGGAGGAGAAAAGCCTGAGGCACAGCGCATGCTGGGGATAGCCGTGGGAGGGAGCCTTGACGCTTTCATGTGCACGCGCTTTTAATGTCAATGCGCTTGCGCATTGAGGTTAAATTTCACGGGCACTGCAAGGAATCGCCATGGAATCGCCATGAAATCGCGCAAGTTGGTTAAAGTCTGTTTAAGCCCCCATAGTCTCGCAAGCTCAATGCGCATGCGCATTGACAGGCGAGACCTAAAGAACGAGGATAACACGAGTGGAACAGAAGGCAAAAGGGGCACAAAAACGAGGGGAAAACGAGTGCCACAGAGGGCAGACGGGCACAAAAAATGAATGGCACAGAGGCAAAATACAGAAATATAGGGGCAGCTAAGAACAGAAGGCAGAACGGGCAGAGAGACACGGGGGCAGCGAGGGGAACAGAAGGGAAACCCGGGCAGAGACACGGGGCAGCGAGGGGTACAGAAGAAAAGACCGGGCAGAGAGAGAGCACGGGGACAGCGAGGGCAACAGAGGGAAGAAAAAGTGGCACGGACCACGTACAAGCAGCGAGGGAAGACAGACAACAGCAGTCACAGACACAACAATAAAAATACAGGCAATACAATAAAAGCAATAAAACGTTGAAAGGCACATGTGTATAGGTTACCGTTACTTGGCAGGCAGGTAAAAATAGATGCAGCCAGGATCGGCAGTAGGATTTTCGTGCTGCTGTCTGATTGTCACTTTCCACAAGTCCTTGGGTACCACTAAATAATACACTGCTGTATGCATACATGTCCATGCCAATAGACCCAATTCAGAAGGTCTCCCTCTTGAAATTGCCTCTGCTTCAAAAGGCGTTTTTAAAAGAAATTTAAAATGTACAAATTGCTTGGGCTACCCGTCTTCCAGTAGTGATTCAGTGGGGGTCCTCAGGAGTCAAATGTTTGGGAACTACTGATATAGAAGACAGTGAATAAATATTGCAACGTTTGCGTAAAATTTACCTTTTGTCCTGAATATTGACACTTTGTCCTAAATTTATTACTGTCTTGTGTAGAATTTACATCACGTCACTTGGTCACACTAGGTTTGAGTGATGCTGTTTGGTTGGGGAGTTCTTTGGGTGACCTTGGGGTGGTTTAAGAGTGGTTGGGATAAAGGTTATACTGATTGTATTAGTGCAGTGGGCATAAAGTTACTTTATTTATAATAAAGATTTAGCAGGCGGACTTGTCATAATAATGAAAGCTTTTTATAGTGTGGCTTGACAGCGCAGCTGTTGCTAGACAATTAAGTGAGCATCATCAGGAGCAGGTTTTTGGCTCCACCCATATTTGGGAACGGAAATCCATGTTTTGATTAGGCAGAAGTTGTGTGCTTCCACATAAAAAGTGCTTGTGCGACAATCAACTGTGATCATTTGGTCTCCAGCTGCTTGGGCTGGACCTTTCAGGGGCACACACACTAACTGGTAAGGCTATCAAAGAGTCTTAGATACCTAGATAATTTATGTTGGTTTTCTCTGGCAGCAGCACAGACCGGAGGGCAGTCCTTAACCTACATGAATTTTTAAGTCCGACTTGAAAGTGCAACCGTCACAGGCTGACCTTTCAAACTACAGCAATATTATTCTGCGGTTCTTTCCTTCCACAGAAAAACAGTTCTGTTCCCATGCTATGTACTTATAGTGATTTACATTACCATACAACCATTTATTACCATTGCCAATGGTAATTTTCTATTAACTTCTGCCAGGTCTGTGTTTCTGTCGCGCGGTACCGCCCGAGGGTAATGACGGATAAGGACCATAAGCTTCAGATCCTATTAAATGTTCTAATTTACTGGCGTCGCATACACCAAAGAGCAATCCAACTCATAACGTATGTACAAGACACAATATGAAGCTCATCACGTTCAGTTACAAAAGGGCAGGCTTAAAGGCACCCAATGTTCTTTCCAATGAGGCATGACGGGCTTTGCGCTCACTCGCCGTGTATCTGCTATGAAAACTTTCAGCAGCTAAAACGGCATGCTTGTGTATTTACTATAAGACCAGATTGAGCCGGAACCGGAAATCAACAATGAAGAGGACGGTCATTTACCTCAGGCGCCCTTTTCAAAGGTTGGTGGGAGGAGGTGCTTAAACCCATCACTACCTATCTCCTCCTTACATCTCTCCACATCCAGCCCCTACCGGGAGTTTCCGCACCCTGTCTGCCCTCCCTTCTGCCCGAGTTCTTATTCTTTCACCACGCCCACTATGCCGCACTTTTAGCTTAGCTAGGGTGACCAGATTTTTAAAACCCAAAAAAACGGGACATTCAGCAAAAACAGAAGAAGGACTACAATGTTACATCAATCGAGCGCACGAATGACAGCGCTCATTAGCATAGAATTACAGAAGAGGCACTAAGAAAATAAATAACATGCACTTTTTAAAGCCAGGATCATGCCTGTACATTAGATTGCTTTCTTGTAACATCTGCTAACTATCCCGGCTTTAGAAAACAGAAAAACTCACCTGCCATTCTTTTGAGTCGACCCTTTCTAAAAACCGGAACATAAACCAAACTTCCCGAAAATAGCCGGGACAGCTCGTGAAATACTGGGGCTGTCCCGGCAAATCCGGGACGCCTGGTCACCCTACTTAGAGGACATTCTGAGCTCCGCTTATTCGTTTCATTTTTTTAATTTTTTTTTTATTATTGGCATCTCTGGCTTTCCTGTGCAACAGAGACATTAACTGTATCTTCTCTATGGAAACTGAAATACTTGAGTCTTAGGGTTCATACACAGGAAGAGGTGCGGGAGGACCGAGGGAGGAGTCAGAAGAAGGCGGGCCTTCCGGGCGTGCGTCCTCGGCCGCGCCTCCTCATCACGCTTATAACCCTTTTACCGCGTGATTTTTCGTTCTTTTTCTGTCCGCTCTTCTTTCTGTGGTCCCGGATTGTTTGATATAGCGCGAGCCATGGCAGCTACTGAGCTGGGTAAGGAGCAATCGAATATTGCAGCGTGCATAGGCAAGGGGAGGATATCCATAGTTTGTTCTGGCTGCGCTTAACTTGTAACCCCAGGGGGTGTGGTTTGAGGCATCCAGCCCACCCCCGAGCAACAAGAGTTTCTGGAACTGCCCTGCACAAATGTCGAAGTAGGGTTATCCTAAAAAAACAGCCACAAAAAGGAGAAAGTGGTGCTCGTTGACTTGCAATAAAGCTAGCACGAGTGCAGTCGAGAAGTGCGCCAGGTGTGTAAGGGGTCCTGGCAATAACGGTGCCAGAGTAGAGGGGTTTCACAAATCGTCCTTTGAAGATGGAAACCCACTCGGAGGAAGCGAGGTTAGTCAAGGAAGAACCTTCAGGAGAAAGATGGATGGTTTTGGAAGAGGTCACACAGTCCAGAAAAACGAGAAGGGTGGGAGGGGTAGTGGGTAGGTGCATATAACTTCATAAAGGAGTATGTCTTTTCAAAGTAACTGGAGGGAATGCGCCAAATTCAAGGAAATCTACAGCAAAGGTTTAATTAGAAGTGCCGGAGGAGGAGGGTGGATGTTTTAGGGGGTGTCGTGGGCAAGGGGGTCTAGACAGTCATGGGCACCTTTTCTTCAGAGCTTACTGTCATGGTGAGCCCACGCTACACTGATGAATTTTCCTTTTGCTAATGATTGTTTTTATTGTGTGTCTGGTTGGTTCAGTTGAAGTGAAGCAATACAGCTTCCAGAATGCAGTAGATTGTTAAAGGACCACCCAGGGCTGGAAAATGATGTTACCAATGCCAAGGAGTCCTCTGCTAACCTTGCAGTGTATCAAGGCGACCCTGGCTAAAAAGATCTTATGATGAGCTTCTTGAGAACCGGGGAAGCCCTCGAAGAAAATAACTAATCTAGGAGGAAAGGGACAGGGTTTACGGGGTACTTTCACAAGACCCAGAACAAGGCAGCAAGAACTTGAGCAGGATTCCCCCCTTCTTGACTTCAGTCCGTCTTGCTCTGCTACGAAAATGGTCCAGGAAGAACCCCGAGAGAAAAGCACCCCAAAAGGCGGGGGTACTTTTTGTTTAATACCATAAGGAAAATGTTATATGGAGGCCAACCGGGATAAAGGGGTGGAGACGCTAGTTTAGGTGTCAGTAGTAGAAGGGTAATGATTCTTTCGGCGTGGGTGTGGTGTAGAGAAAACCAAATGAACTAGGTCTATGGAGTCCAACCTGAGAGAACTTCGACCACTTGGGAGGAGAAAGGCGAGATGGGGTAGCTTTGTGTAGTAGTCACTCGTTGTCTTTGTAAGAGCATAAGCCTTGCTAAGTGGACAGCAATGTATAGGGCCTGGGGTGTGTTTTCCCCAAGAGGGTTTGGCGAGTGAAGTCTTGGGGGTTTCCCATTTGGAATGAGTTCGTCATGGTGAAGCCTAGAAAAAAATGCAGTATGGTAACTCCTCCACCTGCTGCAGAAAAGTGGGAGGAAACCCCAAATGAAACATGATGGTGATCAAGAGGGATTCCTAAGTCAGAACTTTGGTGGTGGGGAGGAACTTGCCGATCAGCGTCAAAGTGTCTGGGTGGTTCATGAGGAAACTTGTTTGAAAAGGAAGAGGTGTTATTGTGCACTGTTGCAATGTTTAACAGTACGGTATCTTGATATTCACTGCATCTAAAATGCAGTGCATGATATAATTGTAAGTCAGAACAGTGGCACTTGTAGTCATTTCCTGCTTGTGCTTACCCCCACGCTAGGCAATATCATATTTTCCCAGGTTTCTACTACCTTTCACTGGCTCTCAAAGCTCAATTTGCACCCCTGATTGACAGTTTGCTAGGACTTACTACTATCGGCATTGAATCGAGTGATGTCAGATGGTGAAAAGCTAAAATCTTCATCTCGTGCACTAACCTTGTTTCCACCAGCTGGTCTTAGTCCTCTGGTCGAACCCTTTCAATGCTAGTCACCTAAAGGGGAAAAAAGCACATTAACGGTCCTGCATTCTCTCGTCTCATATTAGAGCCAATGTGTGCTCACCTTGCCAAATCCTTTCCTCCAACCTGCTTAACCACTGGAGTATTTACTGACTGTCTTACTCCTGTAGACCGAGAAATAAAACTAATGTTTCGGGCTTTTAGACTGGGGGTTAACTGTGTAAATCGGGAATGTGCACTCGGCCCCTTTTATCGAAGGGGAAGGCCCAAGTGCTGTATTAAAGAAAATAAGCTGCAAGTTTTGTAAGTGGAACAAATTTACCGGTGAACGTGAACTGAAAATTTGTAAAAATAGATTTTCTTGGTGTTTAGGCTATGAATGTTTATAGCTTAGAATGTTATCTTATTTGATTATTACAATGTTATCTTTGGCTTTCTGGTTCGAAAGGCAAGTTCCTGAAAGTGCTGAAACGAATTTGTTAATTTTGACCAGTAGACCACTATTTGAGAGACTTAATACTGACAGATGTTCCTTGAGACACCTAAAGGAACCATACGTTGCTCATTATGTTTGAAAGAGCAATGCAGCCTTGTAATTTCAGACTTGCAACTAAAATTGTTCTGCGTGCTCCGACATCATATGACATGGGCATGCAGAGGACAGTGAGTGCTTTGTTTCTTGGAAAGCAAGTCGTATGAAGAATGCTTATCTGCAAGGCCACGCTTGTTTGGGCTGCATGTCATTTTTGTGCTTTTTTAGGCCTTCTACAGTATTGTGCTTCATGTTTTTTAAGGGCTACGTTTCGTTTTCCTACATACTTATACAGGTAGACTTGTTGCTTTGTTTGACACGTGGATACTCAGTTTATGCCTTTATTTAGGGGAAAATTCCACTGATTATTGGCAGTGTGGGTTTTTACTGTGCTGTTTTCTTGTATTGATGGATGTTTTTCCCCATTTGAATGAATTGTAACATTGATAACGGTGAGCTTTTAATACACTGTCATTATATCATTGTATCATAAATCCACTTACTGGTAACTGGGAACTTCATTTGTTGGTCAGACAAGCTTTCAGTTTTGGGCTTGTTGCATGTCACCATCTGCAAACTGTTCCATAAGTATTTGATGCTTGAAAGGAAGTCACATTTTCTTATTCTGCGCCAACACCTCCATTGCAGAGCATCATATCATGCTGCTGCACACGATTGTTTAGTCCGTTTTTTTAAGCAACTCCATGTTCCTTGCTGCGGAGAAACATTCCTTTGTCATAGGCATTGTTTTTTTCCTCTTCATACTGATTGCCGATTTATGAAGCAGCCAGTGTAATATGTATGAACTCGCCATGGTTTAGAATTGCTATAATGCAAAATTTGCTGAAGCAGTGCACGATGCGCATACGCTGTTTTGCTAGGCTGGTCCTATTTCTAGTTCATCTTGGGGCTAATCACCCTGTCTTCAACCTGTGTCTTGTGCATCTTCATATCTCCTGTATCGGTCATATTTCTCATCCAGCCGGTCATGGTGGCCTTGTCTGTGCCTTCAAGCAAAAGCCCCATGTATTCCTCCCAGGTCTTTAATGGTGCTCTTTTGCCCTATTGTTGCATGTTTTCTATCTGGATTGTTCGACAGTTCTTCAGGTGAGACAGCGTAATAAACTGGCCAGTTTTAGGGCTAAGGCTGCTTTATTGGGACAGGTATGCAGCTCAAAACTTGTTGCACATTATAAAACATGTTAACTTGACCAACCTTACTAATGCAATGTTCAACTAATACCCTCCCTGCCCTTAAACCTTCCCCCTCAACATGAACAAATCGCCCAACCATCTAATTTTTCTCACCACCGCCCCCCCTTAGTTTCCTTCTCCCATCCATTCACACGAGCACCAACTATCACACCCCTGAATGCCTTCTGCCAAGGTCTGCCCTGCCATGCCCTATCCCTTGCGGCCGTTTCATGCTCCCTTTGCTTTTCTGCCACCTGTCCCAAGCGACGAAAAAGTCCCCTGCTACTCCCGCAAATCAATAAAAGCCTGTGCTGTAAGATCAAATATTAATAAAGATTGTAAGGGAGGGGGCTAAATATGAGGGCTTAACATTGACCTGTCAACCGTACCACAGCATATGCGGCTGGTTACCGAACTGGATTCATACAGCCTAACTGCCAACTATGGACCCCTAACAAATCTGAGGCCAGATATGGCCTGGACCATGCCACTCGCCCCAAACAACCCTGGTGGGAACATCCTAAAGAACGCCACCCAGGGAGCCCACACCGGGCGAGCTGGCACAATATATAGGCCAGCTTTAGAGCAAAAGGCTGCTTTATGGAGACGGGTGTCACTAATACAATGTTCAACTAATCCCACCCCACCACCTTATTATTCCCCCCCCAACATGAAATAATCACTCCCAATAGCCATCTAAACATTTCTGACCATTCCCTCTACCATTTTAATTCACATGAGCTCCAACCATCTCTCCCGTGAACATCCCTGCCAAAGTCTGCCTTGCCCCAACACATGTGCCCTATTTCGGGATCCCTATGCTTTATTTATTTATTTATTTATTTATTTATTTATTTATTTTTGCCACTGGGAAACCCTGAATCAGTGAAACTGACGTTTTTTTTGAGCCAATTGATCTGATGTCCAACAAATATAGTTCATTTCCCATGAAAGGGAAATGCACCCCATCTTGTCTGTAGAACATAACATCTTCTTTCTTAATGTCTCCATGTTCATTCATCCATGTTCTCCTCTGCTGACAAACGATGCATCTCTCCGTTGACTTTGCATCTTGCACTCTGAACCACATTATATTTCAATGCTCCTCGCCAAACCCTTATTGCGACCAACTCGGTCCAAAAGATAAATGTACCTGACCACATCCTTCCAATCATGTCCAAACCATTCTTCCTCTTTCAACAAACCCAGACCAGGCATAGTACCAGACCTACCTACCACCCCGATTAGTCAACAAAATATACAGGCGCGGTCTACTCATTAAATTGGACATCCATGGTAACAGTGACCCACTCTACCCCACCATTCAATATGAACTTCTGAACGTAGAGAACACCACACGTGGGCCTGCTGCACAACCTCAAATTAGGAAGGTAACATGTAAACCAGAAGAAACTCCTCATAACAGCTCAAATATGTACAATATAAGATTTACTATAGATCAACCCCGTTTCATAACTTCAAAAGAATATCCCAAGTTGGCGGCTTTGTAGGCCGCACCAGTTCTGAAAGTGTACCAAAATCAAAAGGCTTTCCCCTCATTAGCTTGAACACTTTCTTCATAACTGCTAACCACTTCCTCCCGTCCTCATGAGAGAATGCAAACTGACCTGTCTCCTCCAACCTCTTAACTCATGGCATGCCTTTACTGAACCACACCTGCTACATAACTCGTGCAATGTAGCAGCCGCACCTTTACCTACTTGATCTGTCTTGGATTTTCGTAAATTGATTTAAATTCTGTTCTTGCCCTGCTGGACCTCCTCGACTTTCAAGCCTTCACCTGAGGACCCGCCCAAAATCTTAGAAACACAGCCCCACCAGTTTCAGCATCCTCACTCTCCCACTTCCAACAAACCTTGTGGTACCTCTTTCTGCTCTGGGCGCTAAACCACAGAATCTCTGCCACTGGAATGAGACTATGCATCTGTGATATTTTGTACACCTGGCACGTCTAGCTCTAAAGACTGTTGGGCATTAAGCACCAAAGCATGAAACACTGCAGTAATTTCCGCAGTTCATCTTTTGTGCTTTGCTTGTTCATCAAGGCTACCCCTGTGCTGTGCAACTTTTGTTAGCCAGATATGCACCCCACATTGCAAGCACTACCAGGAGCAGCAAGGGTTCCAAAAAGGCAATGCTTCTACCTATTTTCTTCCATCCAATTGGCCATTGCTCCAAGTAACACCTACCTTCCCAGAAAATTCTGAATCCTGCTGCATCTGAAAAGTTCTTAATCTGGCAATGAACATTCTCTTCCAGACACTAATGATTTATTCAAGGGCTTGGTGAATGTCCAAGCTGGCAGAGAAGTCTTGCCAAAGCAATCCAACAGGATTTGCTTTCAGTGGCACTCGCTACAGTTGAGCGGCATGTGCGGGACAATGCTCCTCGAGGATACCGCCGTCTCAACAGACGGGCATGTACGTGTAAATGTCTGCGACCTGGAAGTTTTTAACAACTCTAGTGATTTGTCTGATTCACTTCAAGATATGTTCTTGACCAGATATAAGGGTCAATTATAACTCATTTCATGGTCCTGAAGATGGTGTAACAAACATGCATGCAACCAAGACCGAAATGTCAAAGCTCATCTATTTCCCCAGTGATTTATTTTGTCAGGAATAGTTTTTCTGTTTCTTCAGATTAGTTTTCTGTTTTGATAGAAGTCTGGAATAGATGCTTACACTAATGACTAGTAGGTTGTAACTTTTGTATGATCTGCCTCTGTCATTATGTTTTGTTATGACTTTCTGTACCCCTTTGTCCACATTTAATGAGCAAAAATTGAGAAATTCTCACCCGTGTTTGAAATTGTTCATTGTATACTAATCCTGATGTAAATGAGTGAATTATTGCTTAGATTTTTCGTGTTAGCCACTAATTGGGGATTAACAATTGAGCAATTTGTATAAATAGTGCAATAGTGTTATAAATGAAATCCCTGGTAGGTGCAGTTACCTATCAATACTTGGATTTCCCCACGCCTCCAAGGGTAGATTTGGTTTCCCACTGTTTTCACTACCTTGCCTGTAGGCGCTTGATTAGTAACAGCACTGTAGATGTGATTCTTTTGACAGCGTACTACTTATTTGGTGGGAAAGGACCCCATACCATCTCTTCGTGATGCTTTCGTTGAGCTGTTCCGTCTGATTTGATATGTTGAGTAATATGTTGATTTTCTTCCAGCTTTATTTAGTGTCTCTGATAAGACTGGTCTTGTGGAGTTTGCCAGGCGTCTTAGTGCAGTTGGTCTGTCGTTGGTAGCCTCTGGAGGGACTGCCAAAGCTCTCCGGGATGCTGGCCTTTCCGTCAGGTACGTTTATTGCCTGGTGCAAAAGGACTATGTATTTCTTTATATGCATAGTACAGAGTGAATAGAATTAGTTTTTTTTTTGTTTGTTTTTTTAACAGTATCTTAAAGCCTATTGACTGCAAAGCAGTTATAACTGCGGCAGTTCCTGGTTTCAAAGTAATCTGGTCAGTGCTTACTCCTAGTGTCATGCTACAATCACACATTTGAAAGACCTAATTCACTGAAGCGGTTGGCAAGACAACTGACAATAGTGGCTTACATTTGATCATGGCTGATCTAATACGTTTTTATATTTAAGTTTAAATGTATTTATTATCTTGTTTCAATACAACTTCACATTGCAAAGTAATTGTTTCTAATGCTGGGGCAAGCTTTGGACTCCAAAGTCTGTACTCCCTCCATAAGGGTGGGGAAAAGATTCGAAGCCTTAAGGTATTCTACAATGTCTGTTTACCTGGATACTCCTCAGACAGTGAAAATTGATCCACAATTGTTTGGAGAAGCCAATGCAAACCCAACTGTGCAGAAGGAGGAAAGTCCCTGGGCAGGGTGAGGATGTGAAATTATCCTTCATAAATGGGATCTACAAACTGAATAGCCCCGCTTTTTCAAATGGCAAATCCGGACATTCTCCTACAAAACAATTCAATTACTTGTGCTAGAGATGGTCTTTTATGCGGTGTTTAATTTAGGTTAATTTACCTAGTGCTCTTAGACACAGAGTAGCATGCTAATTTTCTGTTTTTTAGAAGTTTAAATACAAAATAATTAGTTACTTTACTTTAGTGTATCTCGCAGTTTTATTTCAGCAGTCTAGTGCTGCTTGTCATTTAATGTATTAAATGTGAGCGAATTACTGCAGATTCAGTGCTGCAAATTTGTACAGCCCTCAGTCTGTGCTGTAACATGTCATAGAACATACTTGTGAACGTTGAATTTGGGTTTATGTAAGGTTTGAGGACCTTTATCATAGTAGATGGATGTTAAAATGTAATCTGTTTTAAAGCTAAGGAACTCTTATGCAAACAGTTCCCAATCACCCTGTATGATTTTTTTCTAATGTGTACCCAGGGATGTTTCTGAATTGACTGGCTTTCCTGAGATGTTAGGGGGACGTGTGAAGACCCTCCACCCTGCTGTACATGCCGGTAAGAACCCATGTATGCTCTTTTGTGAAAGGGTGGGTAAGCAGTTTAGACTCATCAGAGGATAGTGTTGAGCATTTATTGCACACACAAGTCCGTAAACGAGACTCAATGAAGAAATCCGTTTCCAGTTTATAAACAAAAGATTTTCATATGAATTTACACAACTTCATCATAATTGGGTAATTATTTTTCGAGGTAATCAGTTTGTCACAATAAAATACTCTTCCACTGTGCTAATGTAATCCTATGGAGAATAAACATACGGCATAGGTTCTCTTAGCAACGACTTGCAGGACAGTTCTATATATAGGTGAAGAGGGGGCAAGGTCCAAGGCCGCACCAACTGGTCCCATCAGGTGGCACTGGGGCGCCAGGATGCACAGATGCGTATCTGCGTTGGGTGCCCTGTTCACTTCTATGGGAAACAGTCCTGTGGAACAGAGGCTGCGGATAGGGCCTGGGGGGCATGCCGGCTAAAGGGGGGGGGGGGGGAGGGAGGGCTCAGGTCTTGAAGGTCTTGGGACCGCAGGGACAGTCGGTACACTAAAACTGTGGCTGGGGGGGCTCGTGTGCAGTGGGGCTTTGTCCGGTGGGGTCGCACTGCTGAAGCCTTCTGCAGTTCTTGCTCCCTGCAGAAACAGGCTGCAGGTGGCAGACTGGGGGACTTGTCTGCCCAACCCAAATGGCGGGCTCCGCATTTGTGGGTCTCGTGACCCTGTTGGGACTACTGCTTCCCTCGGACTCAGGCTGTGGGGCTCGGATGCAGGGGTGCTTTGATGTGTCTAGTTGTGGCGGTCAGACTCACTCAGTGCCTTGGTGACCTGGTGATGAGGGGAAACTGGGCAGTAGGGTCACTCTGCTGGCCTGGTGGATCCTGGCATCCCTTGACAGTAGGTCTATCTATGTGCTGTTGGAGTCTGAATTGGACCATCAACAAGCCTTGGTTGCTGCAACTGCCTGGTACCCTGGGTATTGGTGCTGGGTGGCGTTTGTGGGTCATGACATCTCCAAACTTGGCAAGGAGATGGATCAAACCTTTTGGAGCATGGAGCCTTCGCCTGTCGTGCTGTTATTCGGTTGGCCCAATGGCCGGGAAGATGCTTTTCGGTGCCTGTAGTGCAGGGAAGTAGCTCCACTGCTCGAAGGGAGATCTTTCCCAGTTGAGGTGCTGGGCACTCCTCCAATGTGGTTTTTTTTTTTTTTTTTTTTTATTAATTGAAAAAAAAATGGAGGATTTACAGCTAGTGGCAAAGTTGGCCCCAGCAATGGTTTAAATGCAAGCAGTCTGGCAGGATTTTGTGCCAATCATGTGTGCTGGCCTTCAGTTTTCACTATCTTCGGTCCTTTCTTTTTAAGTCTCCATTAGTCACATCTGATTTTCTGGTGTCAAGGGGCCACCTACATACTCAATTTAGGATTGTTAAGGTGAGTGAGGAATAGTAGCCAACGAGCTATTTACCCCTAGGGTCACCATACCCACTAGATGCCCACTTCTGTGGGTAGGGGGCATCACCCTGTCCCAGAGTTCCTATGTCCACCTCATTCAAGATCGTGGAATCCTTTCTTTCATGTTCCCTTCAGGCTGACCACTCTGCAGGTGTGTCCAGCCTGACAGTGCAACGAACCTCCTGACAAATTTCAGGGGGCGGGGGGTGTCAAACTCTTCTGTGGTAGCAGGCTGGTCAAGGCCAGTCAGCCACCCTGCTAGACAACTTGTGGGGTTCAGGGGGTACTTCTAAGTTGCCCTCTGGACGCATGCATTAATACATTCATCACTGCGAGTATATTATCAAGTGTTTGATACCAAACGCCATATGAGTCAATAAAGCCATTATGTAGCTGAGCAACTTTTTTTGACCAGTGCCCAGTACATACCTTGAGACTGCTTCCCTTTTCACTTGCAATATCTAGTAATATAACTGGATCTCAACTGGGCATATCTGCTCATGCAGATATGTCCTCCTATAAAATATCATGTACCCTGCCCTAGGGCTTCAATGCCTGCTGTAGGGATGACTTCTATTAAATGCAGTCACTTTGACGTGGCGCATGAGTGTACCATGTCATGTTTTCACTCATGGTTTGCACCATGTCATGCAGCCTGTAATGGCAGTCTACATGGAATGTGTGTGTAGGTCCCTCAGGGTGGCATAAGATCTGCAGTCCTTTGGGACCCTCTTTAGTACCCATGCCCTAGGTATCATGGGTACCATTTACTAGGGACTCACAGGGGTGCTAAAGTCCTTGCCAATTGTGTTACAATTAGACATTTCCTTTTTTTTTAAGGAAATAACACCGGGAGGTCTGGTTAGTTAAAAACCAGCATCTAGTAGCTAAAATGGGGCCAAAAAGTGAGAGAGTGGGGGCTCTAATGCAGCATAAACTCAGTTTAATTGCCCTAAAGTACAGCATGCTAAAGTTAAAAGCCTATAGCCTGTACTTACCTATGATAAGCTTCATGTGTGGTAAATTATGCTTTCTAAGGGCTGTATACCTTGTGCTTGGTAACCTATATGCTAAAGACAGAGTGCACATTGTAAGCCGACCCCTTTATTCATTGAGAAAAGACATTATTCGATGTATACTTTCTTTAGAAAAACATGCAAGAGTGAAATATGTACTAGTTACTGTGAGCTGAATAATCTATTGTCATTGTTTATTAGGAATTCTTGCTCGTGACACACCAGAGGACCGAGCTGACCTTGATAAGCTTGGATTCAGCTATGTAAGGTAAGGCTGGAAAATACTTTGATGGACAATGTAGTAGTGACAACTGAAATAATCCAAAAGCCAGAATGGTAACCCTTGCCCAAGATCCACAGGACTCACCCCCCCCCCCCGTGAACCTTCTGTGAAGTGGAAAATGCGGTCTGTATAAAAAATGCTGGTGTCGCGGTAAAATTAATGGAAAAAAACTTTTAAAAATGTTAATACATACAGTAGCCCAGTCAGAGAAAAGGGTTTCAAGCGCTGCTTATAAAATATTTACCAAAAGCAATGCTTTTATGCCAGAGGTCTACAGTCTGTGAGGCGGGAATGAGTTCATCTCAATCAATGGTACCAGTAACTGGCCAAGAGGAGCATCAGGTCTGTATGTTTAGTGAAAAAAACAGCGGCAGGGGGCCACTCTTTATTATTCCATCAGTGATCTGATTTATTACTTATATCCTGGCTGAGAGTAGGTTTCATTGGAGGAGTGGGGTGTGGCCATGTGAATAACTCAAAGTCCCTTCCCAGTTTCCCATACAGGATCACACTGTGGGTAGTTTCACACCCTATGGAAGCAAGACTGCCCATTTCCTGTTATCATCCATATATTTGATTGCACTTTTTGAAAGGCATAGTGTAGTAAATGATGTAATGAGGCTAGTAAAGGAATATAAGGCATTTATTATGCACTACAGAGAATAACTAGTGTTCCCATCAGAAAGCAAGGAGCTAACTGACTGGAGAGAACACAGTGGAAAATGACATCAGGAAAATGGAATGTAAGATTTAAAGGGGTACAGCAAACATAAGTGCAGAGAATACAACACATAGCTGAACAAAATTATGTTTGGATTGTTAAACATGTTTTATTTTCCAATGTGGAAAAGTTTTTCATTCTGAGGGGCATGATGTCTCTTTTCACACAGAAGCGTTAGTTTGAAGACCACTTCATGCTAGTGAAATGAATGTGGCTCACTGACATGTTAGTTAGAACAAGTGCCAGGGACGTAATTTTGGGTTCGCCAGGTGCTGCAGCTGTGACCCCGGGCTGCCCCTTGCTACCCCTGGCACTACCTTGATACTCCCTAGCCGCGAAGGTGGCAATCGGCGCCAGGAACACAGTGGCAGCTCGTCCTTATGGACGTCAGTTGTGCTGCACTCTTTGTATTCTGTCAATTCTATTGCACAAATAGTGGATTTTCTATATAATATATTTTTCACGATTAGTGTTGTAAAAAATGGAGTTCATTTAGATAAAATATAACCCTCTCTGGCAGCTGAGGTTTGTAAAATTATTTTAAATGCATGTTGTGTTAATGGTTGCAGGTGACAGTGTTTATGTGAGTGAAAGTGAAGGTCAGCTACTCCAGGCATTTTAGTGAATTGACATGCATGACCAGTGTATGCTTTATCGTTTCAGTGAAAAGGTCAAATTCAAGGTTAATTATGGTTAACTACTCAGTCTCAATAAAAAGAGAGGGGTCCAACAATCCAAAGGGACAGGACACCACAAAGACGCTTAAGTCTAAGAAAAAATCCCTTTGGGATATTCTGTTAGCATACAGCTTTCACATCCAACACTTCAAAGCACATTCATACTCCAATATTCTTCAATATTTTTCAACATACACAGGGTTTTTCTTAGACTTAAGTAACTACTCAGAAGACCAGAATGGAGAAAAAATGCATACTTCCTGAATAAAAGTTAAGCTGACGTTAGAGTTACAAAATCCTAAATGTATAACCTTGCTCCATAAATGCTCTTCCCTTCTCTGCATTAGAGTACACCTCTGTCAATCCAAACTTAAACAAAGGGAGAACCCTCAGTGAAATCTCATGATTGAGCTTGCGACATGGTGAGGGGGATCGAGGTGATAGTTTCACTTTAAACGAGCAAAATATTTTTGTTCCCATATGCGTTCTTTTGTATTTCAGTGATGGGGACCAGTGCCTAACCAATCCCCCCCCCTTTTTTAACATTTTTTTGCAATTCCTCAATGTATTTGCTGTTGACTAGTCTGCTTTTGTATTGGCAAAGGTGTGACATTGTAGCTCATGGTTGTTTTGGTGTTTGTATGTTTTTTTTTGGGATACCTTTTCATTAATGAAGGAGGTAGATGGAAAGTGAATCTGGGACACGCTGACTGATATTTCCGTCTCTATTGTAAATTTCTCCTTCATCTCATCAACTCCACTTCCACATGGTGGGTGCCTCAAATTGATTCCAGCAGCAATTGGAGCACAACACTGCTTTTGAAGAGCACACACTGAATCTATCACCTGTTATTTGGAGTGTCTAAATTTCTGCTGTTGTGAGCCACTCAGCATATGACCCTAGGCACATCTTTGGATCTCACCTTCCATGACTTCCAACCAGGGGCTCCCCTCCTGATCTAGATCTGTTGGAGACTGGCATAAGTTCCTACAAGATGAGCAGAAGTATTTATTTAAAAGCAGTATGGATGGCAATAGAAGCCTAGCTTTCTAAAGGCATTAGTGACACTCATCGTACTACAGGAATCTTTGGCATCCATCAAATGATTTACCTGAAGCCCTGGGCTTTCCCAACTGTTTTAAGTCACCTTACCCATTGCTGTGACCTGAACCACTACCATAATCCTTAACCATTATTCTCAAGGAGACCATCTCTAGATTAGCACAGTGATCCAGTGTGCTAATCTACTATGGGATCTTATCCTGTATAAAGCAATTCTTATCATCTGACTTTACCATTCGTGTAAACCAGTTTCCTTCAGAAGGTATAGTACCAAGCTGATCGAACATTCTATTCTCAAAAGACCATCTGTTATCAACGGATTTCATTTCCGCCTTACCCCCACTAAATCCTTGATGGAGTAGTAACGGAACTACAGGAATACGTTGACTATAGTAAAGTATTACTAGACCTTCATTCGGGGTCCAATTGGTTAGAAGGACTGAACTTGCTCTGGTTTGTCAAAAGAACGCCGTATCACACAACACTTGAAGAGACAGTAGGGTTTTCTGATCCTCTGTGTCTGCAACTTATCCTATCTTTAACATTAACATTGCTATTCACACTGTTTCGTTTGTTTCCAGGCATTACCTAAAATGGATTACTTTTTTCTGCAATCCTCATCAAGTTTGCATACTAACCTCAAACACCCGTAGGAAAATGGGGTTCTGTTGACTTTTTGTCTGGTATCTGAAGCAACTTTGATTATGTAATGGGCCCTGTTAACCAGACCCCAGTGCTGGTATTCTTTCCCCTAAACTGTACCATTGTTTCTACAATTGGCATACCTCTCGCTCACATGTCCTTTGTAAAAGTGGTACAGAGGACATTGTGACCAGAGAGGTCTCTAAGGGCTGCAGATTGTATTATGCCACCCTAAGAGACCCCTCACCTAACACATTACCAATTCACACTGTGTTTAGGTGCAACTAAAACTGAAGAATCGACATGGCACACATCCCTTTGTTCCATTCCTACAAACCACTGCCTGTGGCATAGGCTGGCCACCCCTTTAGCAGGCCTCATAGCTGTAAGGCAGGATGCACTGTACCACAGGTGAGGGATTAGCTGCAGGAGCAATATGCCCCTACAGTATCTAATTCCATTCTCAGACCATGTATGGTTCAGTGAAGCTATACCGAGTACATGGGCTGGGAGATTGTCATTACGAATTCCACCGCTCCATGATGGCTTTAATGAATGCTATGAAGTTTCATATCAACCTTTTCAGCATAATAAGCACACACTGATGCCAGTGTGGGATTTGTTGTAAAATGCACTCCGAAGGCGTCTTAGAGATGCCCACTGAAAAAATGACCAACTCCCTGGTGTGCAGCTGACTGGTCTGCACCAGCCTGCCACTTCCAGACGAGTTTCTGACCTCCCTGAGGTGGGAGCCTTGTCCTCTTGTGGGTCAGAAAATCCTCCATATTGGATGGAAGGATTTTAGCCAATGGTCTTGGATTCAGTCTGCGTGTTTAACAGTCTCTTGCCCGAGTGTGTACAACACATGTTTAACACAGCTGTCTGATAAGCCTGACTGCTCGGCCACACTACCACAAAAGAGTAAGGTATTATCTACATTAACCTTTGTAAAGCCTCTGTGGATCCACTGGGATCTGCACACTATACCTTACTTGGTATTGTATATACAGAGCCAGCTTCCTACCCCCCACCCCCTTGCAGCGCCTCATACGGTGCTACCCCTATCTGACTGCAATTTGGTTCCCTTATTTCCACTTTAGATGAACACAAGGTTCCTTTTCACATGTACGGTAAAAGTGCAAATATACATCCACCTGGAAAATACGTGTGTTGATGTAATGCAGCTAATTGCAGAGTACACACCCAACACTGTATGGAAAGATTCCCATGTCTCCAAAGGGGTGTCATTTTTAATAATGTCTTATTTGAGAATCTCTGTGGAGAACCCTTTCAGTGTGCCCGGCACTTCTCCGGTGTTCACTTCCAATCGAGGCCACATCATTTTCTAGGTAAAAAGTGGGTGCTAACCATGAAAAGAGGCACTTTCTCACAATGCCTCGGACTACTAATTATCCTGCCTTTCCAGGTGACCAATGGGCTCTGCTCAGGGTGGATGGCATCCCTTCACTGCTGAGGGAAGCCAGATTTGCATACCAAAGGCGGCTGGATCTTTTTGAAGTTCCCTCCCTTGACCTCTAAATTGGCGTTCTACCTTGTTGGAGGGGGTGTAAACACCCTCTGCCGGAGAAGGCTTTGTTCCTGACCACCTGAGAGCTTTGGGTTCTCACCCGAAGGGGCAAGAAACTAGTCTGTGGTAGCAGGCTGGTCAGAACCAGTCAGCCAGCACACACGCCGATACGTTTTTTTCATGGGGGGTGGAGGACATCTAAGTTGCCCTCTGGATTAACGTATGAATACATCCATCACTGGAATCAGTGAGGGTTTATTAATGCAAGATGTTTGATACCAAACATCTTTGGTTTCAGTGAAGCCCTCATGTAGATAGGGAACTTATGTCCAGCACGTGTACTTTAATATTACTTCCCTGGTTACTTGTAATGTCTAATTGACTTAGACATCACAGGGGCACACCTGCAGATGTGTCCACACGTAGTATAGTGCACCCTGCCTTAGGGCTGTAAGGCCTGTTGTAGGGATGGCTTTCTTATACTGCAGGCATGGCACCCAGGGTTTTCATGTTCTGCACCAAGATGTGCAGCTTACAATGGCAGTCTGCATGAGTTAGGTGAAGGCTCCCTTAGTGTGCATAATACATGCTGCAGCCCTTAGGGACTCTCTAGTACACGTGCCCTAGGTAATCAGCTTCTTCCAGGCAAAAAGGGGGGGACCGTGTCAAAAAAGCACTTTTCACCCCACCAAGCACCTGATTCTGACAGCAGTGAACAATTGTATGAACTAGCAACTTTCCAAAAGGCCAGTTAGCCTTTTAAAGAGCCTGTTCTTTGGTGTTCCCAGAGTCTAATACTTTGTAGGCTTGGCCTTAATTCGTGGCATATTGGCAAAGCCAGTGGATCTGGATTTCACGGACCATGCATGCCCGACCAACTAGCTTTAACAATGCTTTTTTTATTCTGCTTTTGAATGCCATACCGTATATTTTTATTTTTAGTGTCTATGCTATGTGGAAACGCAACGTTTGTTACCGTGACCCGACTAGTTTGTGCACAGCTGTGGTGGTCTTCGCTTCATGTTTATAGCTGTGAAGACTGACTTTATCTTGGGGAAGAAATGCCCGTTTGTGCCACTGATGTCTCGTTTAGCAATTGGGGAAATTGATTCCTTGGTTCTTGGAGTGGGGGTGAGGCAGTAGTGTTCAAGTGACTAATCAATAGGCTTTTCTCTTATAGGGTCGTGGTTTGCAACCTTTACCCCTTTGTGAAGACTGTGGCTTCGCCAGAGGTGACTGTAGCAGAGGCGGTTGAACAAATTGACATAGGTAACTTTTAAGCTTGATGTGATTGCATGTCTGAAGCTCTATCAGTTGTTACTTGCGCACCTATGTCTGATTCTTTTACAGGTTTGCTAGTTTGCCAGAGGGTATGAGTTATTGAAGGGTAAGGAGTAATATGGAGTCTGGTGTTGACACTAGATTTATACCACTAAAAATGCACCAGTGTGCTAGTAAGTACCATATTTTTGTTATTCGAAAAGATCAGCATTATTTTCTACAGAGATGATCTCCACTTCCCTAAAATGAGGCTTACTTTAGAACACTTTTTCACGTGTAAGTAAATCCGTTTTTATTTTGCTGGTTTATAGATAATTGATTACTTTGAAGGAACCTCCTGGACCTTGCATCTTTTAATTGCCTACACCTCCGCTACTGTTGTGGTGTATCAAGAATGCCCGTGTTAGCATGGATGGATGGATGACTGGCAAAGGCCACATGCACTTTTAGATTGTCTGCAACAATATGGCATCTGCCGCAAGCTGTCTTTAGTTTCTTTGTATAGTCCTTCTCTGCCCCCTGGTGTGTTCTATACTTGAATGTTTGTTATAGTTCTGTTTCAGTTTGTGGCGTTTTGGGGGCTGGTTTGGCTTTGTCTTGTGGGAAGCCATTTTCTTCCCTAGTGGAAACGTGTTCTAGACTTTCCAGCCGCAGCCCTAGTTGTGCTAGAAAAGTGGTTGTGGTATTTTTGGGGAACATCTTTCTGTGATCGTGACCCTTACAAAACCGTGCAGCTGGAAGTCAAAGGAATGGAGGGGTCCATCTGTTATGACAGCTATTGGAAACTGACAAACCTTATTTTGAGAGTTTTATATAGCGCGAACAAGATCTTTGCAGATAACAGAGCGCTTTACACAGGCAGGTGGAAGGGTAAGGGAACAAGAGGGCATAGTAGGGAGGTAGATCAAGTTCATGTACATAGCAAAAAAAAAAGAAAAATTACGTAAAGTATGAGGTAGCACGGCCTGGTTGGAGCGTAGGCCATCAAAATGAGGGAGCAAGGATCTAAGCACTTTAGACTAAAAGTCCATACACACGTACATAGGAATATATAGGCTATATCATAACAGAATACAGATAATACTGTTCGCAATGTAGATCACACGAGTTGGTCAAGTGTATTTAGCCATAAGGATACTTTTGACTTCTTTCTTAAAAAGAAGGGAGGAAGAGATGAGCCTCGTTTCAGGAGGAAGTGCGTTCCAGATCCTGGGCACCATTCCAGAGAAGGAGCGTTTGTAAGTTTTTTCCTTCCGGAATCTTCGCGGTTTCAACAGAAGATTTTGTGCTCCTGGTAGCTCTGGACCCACCGGACATTGTCAACTTATGAGTGAGGTAGCTGGGTGATTTCAGGTGTATAGCCTTGTGCGTCATGCAGGCAATTTTCAGCTGTATTCTGGCTTCAAGAGGCAGCCAGTTCAAGGATTTGAAGTCAGGGGAGATATGCGAGTGCTTTTTTGATCCAGTGATGAGTCTTGCAGCCGCATTTAGTGATGCTCTGAGGGGCGCAGTTGTCGTTAGGGGGAGGCCACAGAGGGCCACGCTGCCGTAGTCTATGCGAGGGATGACTAGAGCTTGTACTGCTCTTTGGAAGTCTTTTGCTGGGAGGAAGGGTTTCAGTTTCCTCAAGGTATCTATTTGGAAGTTCGCCCCCTTAGTAGCCTTGCTGATATGCTGCTGCATGTTGAGGTTGGTGTCGAGTGTTATGCCTAGGGATTTTGCTGAGTCCACGATGGTCGGTTGGACATTGAGTGCTGTTAGGTGCTTAAGCCATGTTTGTGCGGAAGATATTTTCGTGGGAGATGAGATTAGGAGGAACTCAGTCTTCATAGCATTGAGTTTGAGGTGGTTGTCAGCCAGCCAAGATTGGGTGCTTCTGATCGTTGAATTCAGACTCAGGATGTCTTTGGGGGATTGTAACTTGAGATATATTTGCGTGTCATCAGCGTACATGTGAAAGTGTACATTGGATGCTTATAACAGAGTGGTGAGAGGTTCCATAACAAGGTTAAACAGAGTAGGGGATAGGCAGGAACCTTGCAGGACACCTAACGATACCGGTACTGGGAAGACATCAGGTTTTTGCTCTTAAATTTTTGAGACCTGTTGTGTAGAAAGGAAGTGAACCAACTAAGCACAGACCCAGAGAAGCCCATTCTTGTCTTAAGGAGTTCGAGTAAGTTCTCATGTTTCACTGTGTCGAATGCTGAAGAGAGATCAAGAAGGATGAGGAGGCAGGTATCATTTTGATCTAAGATTTGGATGGCGTCGTCAATTATGTGAGTCATCGCGGTTTCAGTACTGTGCCCTGCTCGGAAGCCTGATTGGTGTGGGTTGAGGAGATCAAACTGTTCTATGTGCTTTGTCATTTGTAGTTGGACGCATTTTTCTAAAAGTTTGGCGAGAGTGGGAATGTTGGTAATCGGACGGTAGTTGTTTAGGTCCGTGGGGTCGGCAGTTGGTTTCTTCAATAAAGGTGAAACTTGTCCAACTTTGAGGGAGTCCGGGATGGTTCCTTGTTGTAGTGAGCTATTGATAATTTTAGTCCAGAGTGGGAGTAGCAATGGGATGAAGTCTTTTACGGCGTTAGCAGGCAGAGGGTCAGTAAGGTGATTGGATGGTTTTAGGGTGCTGAGTATTCTGTCAATTTCTTCTTCAGAGTAGGTGTCAAAAGATGCCCATGTCGCATTGTTTTTTAGTTTATTTTTGGTGTTGAGCAGTTGGGTATTGAGTAGAGGCTTGCGTCATTGAGGAGGTCGTTCCTTATATTGTCAGTTTTTTTTTGTTAAAGCTGAGAAATCTTCACAGGAAGGAGTAGTGCTCATGATGTCGACAGCTGGGAGTTGTTCCTTAGATTGAGATCGGATTAGCTCGAACAATTTACTTGGACGGTTTTTCGCTTGGTCTAGCTGCATTCTGAAGAACTCTGACTTTGAGCGTTTTATTTTCCTGAAGTATGCATTTCTCTTTTTCCTCAGTTTTGAGATGCAATGTCGAGGGAACTGCTCTCCAGGTGCGCTCTGCCGTTCGCATAGCCCGTCTCTCTTCATTGAGACTCCCGTTGTACCAGGGGTTGGATATCTTAGTGGGTACTCTTTTCAGTTGCATTGGAGCGGCCTCATTGATTATTGAGGCCATGGAGTTGAGATAGTGGTCAGTTAGGTCCTGGACGTCAGTGGCGTCGGTGGGGGAGAGTAGGATATTGCAGCTGTTGGGGGGGGTAGAGAACCTTGTGTCTCATTATCCTGTGTGAATCTTTGAGTTGGCTAAGCCATGAAATAAATATGCAGATTTTTATTTTTTTTGGTAGGTTTGGGCGAAAAACACCACTGACTCTACATATTTGTAGTAATTTGATTTGGTAGCCAGGTACTATCAACGTATACAAACATATAACATTCCAATAAAATATATCAGAGTGCATATTAAACCTTCCAGCACAGTTCAATTTCCCTGTTTTTAGCAGCAAATAGTGGCTTATCAAGGTTCTTTCTCTTCCGTTATTAGCACAACATATTCTTTAAAGGAGTGCACGTTCTTCCCAGTACTGCCACTTTGTGCTAGCTATGGCCATTCTTTGATTAGATTGTCTGCTTGACCTAATGCCACGGTACTGACATCATTGGTCTAGCTGCATCTGTACAGTACCATAGCTGGCATAACTTATGTCCAGGTGCCCGTGTTGTAGATCGGGTGCATCCTCGTATGCCCAGCCTCTTCCAGCACAGATCCTCTTTCTTCATAGTGGCATTTGTTTTGAGCGGTCGAGCTGGAATGGCCCTTGTAAACAGCATCCGTACCCTCATGCCTACCACTGGGATTGAAATGTCTTCAAGAAGTGACCAATATCCACAGTGCTTTGCATCAAACTTGCATAGCATATATCTGGAATCACATTTGAACATAAAATGGTATAAAAAGATTGTGGAAGCTCAAGTTTATCATCCTGACCTCTCCTGATGAGATTAGAGCTCCACTTTCACTCCCCTCCCAAAAAGAGGATGCCACTTTAAGTAGTCTGCCAGGGTTAACAGTCCGATCAAATACAGGAGTTGACAATTCGGTTTAGCAATCTATTTCCAGGGTGAAAATCAATCAGAAGGGGCAATTCTAATCTCCCCAGTTTAACGTCCATCCATCCATTCATTCAGTCTGCCTTCTACAGACTTATTCCTGTGTCCGGGGATGGCAACATGAATGTCACAAACACTTGGACTTGAAACCAATGTAGTGCTCATGTTAACACAGACCAACAATTTCAAATCTATTTACCATTGGTGGCCTCACTACAACAAACAGCAGTAATTTTGCCACTTGCTGATGTCCACATTTGCTGAGATTATTATTTTTTTTTTTACATTGCCGTCCTTTTCTGCAGCAGGCCCCAAGTAGTTTAATCTCATTAACCATTTGATAATTTGAAATGAGTTTGTCCATCATCAAACAAAAGCACCATTCAGACGTATGAGGTAGCTTAGAAAACGCCACCATTTCAAAATAAATACCTCCTGTTTACTTTAACTTGATGGTTACAAACCTGATCTTCCATTGAAACTCTATTAGATCTGACTGGCATAAATTCGTGATTTGACACCAGTGCTTTATTATATCCGAAGTCTGGGTAGGAATCTGCTCTTAGCGTAGTGATTTGAAAGGAAACCCTTCATTTGGAGTTGTGTGGTCAATTGACTTCCTACAGCTGTCCTTCTCAAACCGTGTTCTGCTTATTAGCAACTTTGTAGGTTTGAGTATTCTTGAATAATTCATAGGGTGGTATGCAAGAGTTGCTGTACACTTTAAGGGTCTTAAACATTTGTGTTATGTGTCTGACTTGGTGTGTCAATTCAAATTGGGCAAATCCATGCTGTAAACCTAGCAGCCTGTATGGAAAGCTGCTTCTAACTTTAAATAGTGACCCATGTACTCAATTACTTTTTTCCTCTGTTAAAGGTGGTGTAACGCTCTTGCGAGCAGCTGCTAAAAACCATGCCCGTGTCACTGTGGTTTGTGATCCATTGGACTATGACTCTGTTGCAGATGAGATGGAGAGAGCCGATCCAAGGAACACCACCATGGAAAGGAGGCGCCAACTAGCTTTAAAGGTAAAGTATTAGAATTGCTTCACTCAGCCATATTCTGTACAAATACCACCATTTGGTAAGCAGAGCAGGCTTATCGGTGCACAGACAAATAGTGCTGAATATGCTGTCCAGCTGCACTTTTGGCGGAGCCTCTTCTCCTTAAAGCTTGCTATTCTTAGCCCTTGATTGCACTTTAGGTGTCATGCCAGACTGTAGTTCTGAGGGCTGGCTTGCCTTATTGCAGTAGAGAGACGCCGATCATTGAAAGATCTTGCCACTCTACGCCCTCTTCTCTATTGGGCTCGTCTGTGGCGTACACCCGAGTTATCCAAATACGCCGACGGCCTAAGAGAAGTGATGCATCTTGAGTGATCCCACAAGATTAGATGGCTCTCAAACATTTAAGTTCCTCATAGCATTGGGCCTCGGAGAAGCCTGGGATTCAGGGTCCCCATTGAACAAAACAGCCGTCAAAAATGCCTACTGGGCTTGGGTTGACAGTCGGGAGACTAGAAACCATGGCCTAGGTAAGTTGACTGATGAATTTCTCTTGCATAAGCAGGCCCCAAGCCTAGAACGCTACCTAGATTTTATTCAGAAACCAAGAGACCGAGCACTCTACATCCAGTTCAGTTCAGATTGGGTGCACTTCCAGTTCGTGAACACACCAGTAGCTGGAAACCTCCCTACCGGACGCACCCGCTTTGCCCACACTGCGATGGAGTGGTCGCAAGTGTCCCGCACCTGGTCTTTGCATGTGCGGCTTATACTAAGCTAAGGGAAAAATGGTTGAATCCTGTTTGTCAACTAGGAACAAGGAATCACCGTGAAGCGCTGAGAATTCTACGATCAGACACTAATACCACTCTGGCAAAATTTCTTAGTTGGGCATGGGCGATTAGATTGAAGAAGTTAGGCTCCGAAAGAAGCCCCTTTTAAAATTTTGTATTACTCTGTCTCAAAGCTGAGTTAGTTTAATCTATTTTTTAAAAAAAGGTCTATTGTGGACCCTTTCCCTGAAGAATTGTTATGCATTGTCTGTATAATTAAGTATGTGAGACATGGAGAAGGGAAAAGGAAAAGCTGTTTTACTTTGTGTTTTTTTTTTTATCTCCCGTTAATATGGTATCCGTGTCCTAAGCATTTTTATATTTGGACCCTTTTTTTATAAAATGTTAAATGCTTTATACTCGTATCGAAATAAAGCTTTGATTAGTAGAGGATATGTTAAAATTCGGCCCTGATTTATTTTTTTCCTTCTCTGAAAAAGGTGAGCTTTCAAACAAAGACCTTCAGAGGGTACGGGTACTCTACTTTATCTTCGAGCCCTGTTATTTACCACATGTTAATATGTATTGTTTACCTCTCTGGTTCACACCCAAATCTCCCGCTTAAAACTTGCCTCGTTTGGTCATTGATGTGCACATATGTTCGTGGGAAATAAACCAACTCCTAAATGGGTTTCTTCATGTTAAATCTTGCAGTATGTATCGCATGACTGTCCTTGATACGGCATTTTCACACTCCATGCTGTCTTGGGTGGTGGTTGACTGGCTGCTTTTTTAGGTCTCGCCTGAGCCAGCGCATGCGCTGGATTGGCGCGACATTTAGTGCGTGGGCTTTAGAAATCCGACCACATGCGTTTTTTCTTGTGGCCTAAAGCTTGCGGTTACGCACGCTGCCAGCTTTCAGTGTGCGATCAGGTGCCATCTGGCTTTCCTCTCGCTTGCTCTGCCCCTCCCCCACCACAGAGTGCATCTCGCGGCCAAGTGTCTTGCTTAACCGCAGTCTAAACTTCTCCTTTGATGTCAAGTGTTTCCTGTCTGTTACAACTGGAGGTGGGGCCCGAAGTATCGCTATCCCTGTTCTGCCGAAGACATGGATTATTTATGGTGGCCATTGTGCACAGACTTTACATAGACAAGCTGTGGGTTTTACCGGCGCCCACCCGCATCACACCGTGTTGCTCCTTGTGGTGTGCTCAATCCCAGCCCTGCCTGCTTTCTTGACTGTACTAGGGAAGGCATAGGAAGGGCACATTTTTCTGTTGCCTCTTCTTACGGTTACAGTCTAGTTGTCTTCATGTTATATTCACACAGCCCATCCAGCTCTCGAAGTGGTCGCTCTCGCATTAGAATAAGCAGCTGATCCAAGCTTTTTGCATGCCAAGTAACATGACACCTTTGCTGCTACTAAACTTGAACAGAAACAAAGCGTAACTAGGTTCCTTGAAACATAAAACCTGAGCTTTGGAGCACTGTGCTCATTGTACGCAGTTAATTGTATTCCTCCACATACGAAATAGCTGTCTGCTGATTCACAAAGAATTTTGTGCGACTATATTTATTTGAGCCTGGAAGTTAAGCTCGCATTCGCCGCAGGTTTGCCATCTTTCCATTTGTACAGCTCTTCGTACCCTTCACATGAAGGACTGCCTTTTTAGCAGGTAGTAATACAGTACGTAGTTTTTTTGTTTCTATATACCAGGACTGAGCAGCAAGTGAGGGTAACGTCATAGCAGAAATGCATAGGCTGGCGTAAATTTCATAAGGTCAAAGGTGACCTGTCTTATTACTAACTGTGTGTAGTAATTGTGCGATGCAGTGGAATGGCAGCGTGTGATAGGTAGTTTTAGGTCTGGCGTAAGTCAATCTTTTGATTGCACTGATATTTTAATGTGCTTACTTATACGCATTTCAGAATGCACTCTTCAATTGGTTTGTTATGGTCTCATACCGCCTACCCTGTACATTATACAGTATAAACCATGGGGCTTGGTCTGCCCACTTATGTCACTGGCTAACTTCATTGTGAGCAACTTCATTTCACCTGCACGAGCCCTTTGCAAACTGAGCCGTTCACTAGTACTACTGTGGAACACCAATGACAGATCGCCCACCTATTTGCAGACTGTGGTAGGGGCGCAGACTACCAGCACAGGAACACCGTGACACCGCCGGCATCACGCATCCTCGCCTGCTGTTCCCCAATCTCCGGATACGAAAACAGAGCGTCCATAGCGATTGCACCCATGACAGACAAGATCTGCTCTTTTCTCGTTGTCTGTCCAGCTGTTATGCGCCATCTGGCTTTCCTCTCGCTTGTTCTCCCAAGCGCCTCGCTCTGCCCCTCCTCACCACAGTCTTGTAAGGAACTACAGGAGTGTGACCTGTAAACCAAGTTGGAATTGGGATTGATAATCAGAATAAACCAACAATATCTCAACTGGACTTATAAAAAGACAATTAAGCATGTATGCATAAAGCATTACAGAAACAAGGAGACTCGATTTTTTTTTTTTTCAGGCGTGCTCATGGCATCATATAAAAAGTACAAAATTAAAGAGGTACAGTTGTAGCAGCACTGTGTAAATAAATAACCATACAACCCGAATTGCACTTGGTGCTAAGCATGTGCAGGTGACACAACGGTGGCGACGCAAGTGACAATTGTGTTCAGCATATAAGGCGCAAAGTGACTGGTGCATGAATCTGTACAGTGAATAACAAAAAACAATGTGGCTTCAGGTAATTTATAAAGATGCATTTTCCAGGATTGCGCTGGACTGTCGACGAAGTTTCGATCCTCTTTGTTTGGGATCCTCTTTGTTTGGGATCATCTTCAGGACCTGGTTGTGATAAGGAAGCGGTGCTGTACAGGAAGGGAAAGGGTCATTAGTGGTCGGCGGGGTGGGGGGGATAGGGAACGCTAGGGACAGATGTGGAGGCATGTAAGGAGGAAGTCACGGAGGTCAGTCGGAGGGGGGGATAGATCAAGAACAGCAGTAATGTGTAAAGGGGACAGCAGGAGAGATGCAGGTACCTGGTGTACTTAAAACATCAAAGTTATGGCGAGGATGGACTGGTGTGATGGCGGAAGAAGGAAATACGAGCATCCATTGTGATGGTGACAAAATCGGCAGGTGGCAATGTGTGGAAATAGCCCTATGGTAGAGAAGTGGCCGGCTGGGCTACTCTCTGGTGGCGTGCTGAGCCGAGTAAGGGGGGCGGGGGGGGGGGCACTGAGCGGGAGAGCACAGGCCAGTGAGGCCGCACACAAAATCCAGAAATGGAACGTGCCCGAGGCGTTAGAGTCCGGGGGAGGAGGGTTTCCAGGCGTTACTAGTGCTGTGCTTCACGCCCCTCTGCCTGCATTACTAGTGGGCTCCCCTATATGCTTGTGATTAAGTCCTGTCTGCTCCAGAGGCGCATCATTACTTAAGAAACTGCACCGAACAGGTTGAGGCACTAAATTGTTTTGGTCTGCAAAGAAACAAATGTATACCAGTGGCACAAATGTTCGCAGGGCAAGAGACTCCATTTTATAATTTAGTCCAGTAGTATGCCAGTTGTATAATACTGATGTTTCTGCTCTTTTTGGACCGACAAATCCATGAGTCTTCTACAGGACAACTGAATTTCCAGCATCTTAGATAACTGCAAAGGCGAGAAACAAAGATCGTATAGCAGCTGAGAATGACCATAAGGGGGGCAAAAATGTCCATTAATCCTGTGGTGACTTATGAAATATACTTCATACAGCCCGAGGGTTCAAAAGTTCGTCGGTGAAGAGATGAGCAGTGGCATAGCCAATCGGTCTCGCCTTTCTGACCTTATAAGTGTTTAGTCATGCAACAGTTGATGTTGTTGCACCAAGGATATTGTGCTGCATAACTAAATACTAAGGGTTCCAAAAGCGAGACCTATTGGCTATGCCAATGCTTGGGTTTTTTTGGTTGTCAGAAATCTGGATATGGCACATCTAGGTCTATTTGCACGCTACATTGCTGTGATCTTGTGCTAGTGTTTTGTACATTGTATTTTATGTGACATTGTAATGTATCATATGAACACTTGTATTGCTCGTTTATTATGAGCATATCTAGGGGTCCTGTCGTGCTGAAATAAAGCATTTCATATGTGCCCATGTAGACTAAGCATTATTTAAGACCAGTTTATACAAAGGACTTGGCTGCAAAGCTTGGAACTACTGTGACCGTTCAAAACTGGTTTGTGTAACTGTTTGTGCTTTCTGTTGTTGTAAATGAGGCTTAAGAATAAAGTTGAAAGCAGCTATGCAGCCTAGATACTCCAATGCCAAATACAGATGTTTTATTGGATCAAGTTATATGATTAAAGTAACTGAGGTGACTAGTGACTGTTTTTCTTCCATTTTCATTGGCCAAGTCCGGTTGTGTCAATTTAAGTGGGCAAGAAGAGTGTTTGGCTAGAACTTGCTGACTTAAGCCAGGAGCCATCCGAAGCAATTTGATCTACATAGTGTGATATTGCCCTTTTTGTACGGCTTGTTGCTGTGCACAAGGTTTCTGATTCCTGCTTTTAAACTCCATAACAATATGAAGACATGAAGGATATTCGGACATTGCATGTCACGCTGCTGGGAATAAATAGAAATACATTAACCTGATATGGTAACCAAGGAGTAAATAAGACAATGTAATTTGTTGGATCCGCCTGTAAGAAAATGGCAAAATACTGAATTTTGAATCTGTATAATGGACTTCATTCATATAGACAGAACGAAAGTAAAGGCTGTATTGAAGGCTAGATTAAGATTTATGTATTATATTTTATATATATATATATATATATAATATATGTATGATCTTACAACGAACTCCGTTGTAACGCATGCCTTTACCACGCATGCGTTACAACGGAATACTATTTTCACGCTTTTCCTTCTCCACGTTTTTTCCGTGGTGACGTCATAAATGGGAAAAAAACGGCCGTTTCCTTCCCCTGCGCCGCCGATTTCCTGCACATCTCCTCTAAAGGTTAGTGGTTTATTTTTGGGGGGGGCAAGCCCCCCCAACCCCCCCTTTTTAATTTTTACCCTTTACCACACATGCCTTTACTACGTACATCGTAGTAAAAGTATGCGTGGTAAAAGCTGTCGTTGTAACCACGCATGCGTTGTAATGCATGCGTGGTTATGGTTTTCGTTGAAACGGCCTCGTTGTAATGGCCGTTTCCCTTATCTATGCTACCGTTTTCCAGTAATTGATGGATGCCAGCTAAAATTGAATTACCTGAATATGCTGCATTTTGAGACTCATCCTGCAGTGTCTGACAGAAGTTGTTTTCAAGGACATGTAGTCCAATAATCCAGAAACTACAAGGCCGGGAATTGTCATGCAACCTGCTAGTCCGTGTTGTGCAAAAGACTGAAGAAAGCCTTTTTTTTTTTTTTTTTTTTTTTATATTTATTTATTTATATATATATATATATATATATATATATATATATATATATATATATATATATATATATATAGAAAACCGGCTAGACAATCCGGTTTCTAATTTCTTTCCATACACAATACCACTCACGTGACAAGTTTCCCTTTTTCTGACTGAAGTCTTCTGATCGTGTTTTTCAAACCAGAAAAGATTTATGCCATTAGTTCATAAAACTTACTGTCGTGCTGGGTATAGTCAGCCGGTAAGGACTAGCTTTTTCTGAGATGTTGTGGTGCAGCTTGCATTGGGTTGTAGGCGCTGCCAGTTATCTTAAAGTGGTGCTGAGTTGTATGGTAAAAGAAATGTGATCCAGTCTCTGGAAACGACCAGAGGGCAGAGGATTTCCTTCAGCTACGGCCTCCTGTGTTGAGGGCCATTTGCTGCCTCTGCTTGGATATACTTTACCATTGAGCATTATGGTAAAAGAAATGGTTGCCACCTTTGGCAAAGTGACTTTGTGCATGGGTGGATCCAGTGTACTATGGAGTGGCAGGAACAAAAGTCTTCCATACTGGAACTAGTTTGGGCTCTTCATTCAGATATGGCGTGGGTCCTGTGCACACTGTCACTGTAACAAAGCTATACTTGGCTGATGAGCCCATTATCTGGGAGAAACCGGTTTTGGGTTGTTTGTATTCCAGTTAAGGGAGGACCTGGCTTGACAGTTCGGACAGCAGTGTTCCAGTGGTAGCCGATTTGCATATAGCAGTGTCCAAACTAAGGTGGCATGGTGTGCAAAATAACAATGGATTGGCTTGCAGCACGATTGATTACCAGTGGCTTAGATTCATTCAAGCATTTCATCCATTTCTTTTTTTTTTTTGTATCCTTTTAGAAAGTTAGTTGACATTTTCTTGATCCAGCCATTTGCTGCCTGTATCTGGAGTCAAATTATTAGGTGAAGCCCGGAAGTTGTACTTTGTGTATTACTCCCAGACGAATACAAAGGGGGAATAAGGCAGAATGGGACAGCTGATATATTTTTTTCCTAGTCTTCCCGTTTCCCTCCCCCACCTCCCCTCTCCATAATCCTGTGGCTACCTGCCCTTTGCCAGCAGTGCATGTTTTGGATTGGTCCCCAGACGGTTTGTCGGTCTCTCACTCTGACTGCTTTGTCCCTCCGAAGTATTTTTCCCCCTTGCCGGTCTGCCTGTCACTATCTGCATTCCTTACACGTTTACCATTCCCCCTCTACCTTCTTTCCCCATTTGACTTGTCTTGGCTATGCTATGCATTCATATCGCGTGGTTCGGTGTAATCATGGTTTTTCTCCTATGTTTACTCTTAGCTCCTGTAACTGATGTAATTTTGTAACCTGTAACTCGCTGATCTCATGTAAGGTGCTCTGATACCTCTGGGTCTAGCCAGCGCTATATAAAACTCTGCAACTAAGCAAATAAGATAGAGAGAGGCAGAGTTGTCACCTATGACACTTTGTGAGTACACCTCAGTGCACTCAGTGATTCACACCTTTTTCTTGCCCCCAGACAAGCTGGTCAAGGGCAGGAGGGGGAGAAACTGATTCTAAACACATCTGGAACCCTCTAGAAACGTTTTACTTCAAAGCTGGTATACATATTGGACCCTCAGACACGACTTCACACAATTCTTCTGCGTAAGACTGACTGCTAGTCTGCTGCCTGAGTGAGAGGTACTTGACCGGCACCTTGGACCACCAGAGGGACTCCAGGGGTAGTTGGCTGGCCTTCCGATCAGAGCATTGGGATAAAGGCTCCAGCGTTCTTCAACCCTGCACATGGACTCTGCCCACTGTGAGTCCTTCCATGTGGTGCAGCCTAAGTCCTAGACCCTTGGAAGTAGACCTAAAGGTGCTCTGCCATACTGGCTGTGGTCTTAGCAGGACTGATTTGATGCATCGCCTAGCTGTGACTCATCAACCGCTGCAACGCATCAGAGCCGCTGCTGCATGACTCATTTACCAATGCAAGCTCTTGCAGCGCCTCCAAACCAACACTGATCATCAACGCTGTACCGAGCACCACAGGTCCTTGTAACTGCTGCTGCACAAAGCATTCTCTGTAGGACCTTGCACTGGCCGCTGCATGATTCATTCTCTGCGCTGGACCCCGAATTGCAGCTCTTCACACTGACTGCATGATGCATCCTCAACGCAGGCCCTTGTCTGCTGCCGTTTCGCAACGCATCTTTGATACAGGATCTCTCAACATTTCACAATCCTGATTTAAGGTACTTTGTTCAGCGAGCCTCACTTAGTTCCTGTATCCAGCCCGCACTCCATTGTAGCCCGCCTGAACTTGACTTTGCCAGGTCAGGTGCGAAGTTGCTGCTTTGTGCTTTTGAACATTTTTTATCTAAACCTGTAAAGTTGTATATAGCCGGTTATACTAACTGTATTTTTTATTTTGGTGTCCATTTAGTACCTTTTACTCTTTTTCTAAATTGGTGTGGAATTTTTTTCCTGTGTGGGGCTTTCCCTTTATTATTGGTTGAAGTGATTCATAAATTCTCTACACTGCCTCCAAGTTAAGCCTTACTGCTTTGTACCAAGCTACCAGAGGGTTAGCATAGGTTTAATTTAGGGTTTGCAAGAATTGTGTTTGCTGCTGGGGTAGGGTTTCACCCTCCTCTCCCAACTAGTAGTTTTTTTTTTTAAAGGCTAGACTTGATTTGAATGTAGGCATTTACTGCTAGTCTTGTTCAAGAAGGTTGGAAACAGAAATGTCTGTCTCTGAATTGTTAGATGTTAAAAGCAAAATTCAGTTTATTTGAGGTTCTTGGATTAGTTTGAATCAAAAAATGTTTTAAAAACCTACAGTACAGTTTGGGAAATTGTCCATTTATTTAGGCCAAAGTCTACTTTCCAATTCTCTTGGTTCGCTTAGATCACTGCACAATGATGATGCTTCCAGAGACTGACTCAGTCTGGCTTCTTTGTTAAAGTCTGGGACATCCCCAAAACTATGCAGACGCACGAGGTTTCACCAATACTGTAGTTTGTCTTGACTGGAGAAACCTGTAAACCAGAGAAGGCAGCACACCGGTCTAAACGCCTGTGCTGTACGAATGGTAGCATGGATGAATCTGAAAGAGTGGGTAGGTGGGGGAGCATACCTGAACAGCTCGGACCGTTGAAGATAAAGTGGAATGACCATGCTAGTAAGAGCACCTGTTGACTATCTCCTCTTATCACTGCTATGTGAAAACTAAGGAAAGTAGATAATAGGACAAGCAGCCCGACCTGAAACCCAGAGTCGGTGCTCTATGAGCACATACCTTCGGGCTGAAAGCAGGCGTAGGGTGCATGGAGAACCAAGTGAGCGGTGACTTGAAGGACGTGATGAGGCTTATGTAAGACCCATAGGTTACCTCCAGTCATGCGGATGAGACAATCTGCCAAAGAGCCACATGGCAAGAAAGCAGGAAGGACCAGGGACTTACTTGGCGGCAGCCCTCTTGCCTGTCTGTTGCCTTTAGCCCTTTGCTACAAAAGGTGACTCATCCTGCAGGACCAGTGACCTCAAATTCTGGGAAGACTGCCTGCCTTCAACAATGACTCTAAATCTCCAGTGGACAGTGGACCTGTCCAGAAGAAAGCAGCTCATGAGAACTTTGCTTGGGGGACCGTGGAACCGCCGATGGACCCACCTCTGCACCTGACCCTCAATGGCCCTAGTCCAAGTGGCCCACCAGTCCTGCCAAGGTTCCCCAGTGATTTGGAGTCCACCATGGGCTGACCCCTGCCGAGTTTGTATCCATCCAAACGCAATCTTATCCGCCCACCCTCCTGTCACCACCATGACCTGCCCGGTAAGTTATTCTCGAAGCCCCTGGGGAGCTTGACCAACTGTGTCCCCATGCCCCACAACATCTGAACTTGCATTGGCAGCTGTGACTTTCCTTTGTCGAGCCTGCAGCCTTTCTACAAAAACTATCTCCTACATTGGGTGCCGGATGTGGTGTTGGCACCCGGCTGTCGCTGTGTGGCTGAGGGTGCAGGTTTGGTGCTGTCTTGGGCCTACCTTAACCCCAGGAGATCGACCCCTGACAATTCTTTAATCCCCAGTTAATAGCACATCTTCAATCACCCCGAGTCTCCATTGGTTACAGTGTGCCTGACCCAGAGTTTGACCCCTGCACCCAGTCGCCTCAATGCTGCTGGTAGTACAGTCTTAGTACTAATTTGAAACATTTGTGGTGATTACCTGAAACCCTGAAGGCTAGAATTTTAAATTGTGTATTTGCCTGCAAAACTGCATTCTTACCTCCCATATGTTCGCATTGCTGAACTGAAATGGCACTGTCCATATTTGAAAGGTTAAAGTATTTTCTTGAAAAACGTACTCTTTTAACATACATCTTGGTCTTAAACTAAATCTAACGCTTATTTTTCTAAAATTGGTGTGGATCTCCTTTTTGAGCCATCTCATTTATCACTGGGTGCATAACACATGTGTTACACTCCTCTGTTATGCCTAAGGCTTCTCGACCACAAATTGAGCACTTGGGGGTTTACATTGACCCCCTGCACAGTTCTTGGGGAATCTTTGAATTATTTACACAATATAACCACTTAATAGTATATTACATAAAAAGCCAGCTTCCTACATGGCCTCAGAGCTTGGACTCTCTCCTACAGGGAGTCAGAAAATAGTCTGCTGTGGCAGGCTGGACTAGACCACTTAGCCAGCACACTAGATACTGGTAGTTTGTTCAGGGGGGGCACCTCAAATTTGCCCTGTGGATGCATGTGATAAATCTTGTACTGGTAACCGTACACATTTATTAAGACCAGGTATTTGATACCAAACACTATAGGTTTCAGGAAACCGTCCATGTAGCTGGGGAACAATGACTAGTACATATACGTAGATGGCTTACCTGTTCACTTGTACAGTCTAATTGAACTAGACAGCACGGGGGCAGATCTGATCATGCAGGTATGCCCTCATATGTAATATAATGCACCTTGCCATACGGCTACATGCCCTCCAGTAGGGGTGAGTTACATATATTTTATGTAGTGACTTTGGCATGGCACACAAGTGTGCTAGTGTGCTATGTGTTCGCTAATGGTTTGCACCATGACATAGTCTGCAATGGCAGGCTGCATGCGATTTGTGTGGGAGCCCCTTAGGGTGGCATTATACATGTTGCAGCCCTTAGGGAACCTCTTTAGTACCCATGACCTAGGTACCAGTAGTTCCACTTACTAGGGGCTTACAGGGGTGCTAAAGTGTGCCAATTGTTACAATTCGACCGGTTTAACTTGTTTTGAGAGGAAGAGCACTGGGGCCTGGTGAGCAGATACCAGTGCACATCAGTTGTAAAACATAAGTACCCCTGGCAAAACATGGGGGTGATGACAAAAGGTCTCTTTGCTACATCTAGCACACCAAAGGTATCACTGGTGTCTTTTAATGCTGGCTCTTGGTTTCTTGATTTATGTAGCTTGGATTGTTACAGCATCTGTGGTGTAGGACTGAAAAGTAATTACTAACCTTATTAGCAAATGGCGATGCGCAAAGATTTTATTCTACAGTTTTGGTTTGCAAAGTTCCCTATTATTGGCCTTCACATACTAGTTTTCTGCCTTTCCCACCCCAGGCCTAGTCTTACCTTTTTGCACACTATTAAAGCATGCTTTGCTTCCGTTTGCTTAAACAATGTGGCCCAAATAATAAAATGGCTTTATTTATTTATTTAATGGTTTTGTAAAGCGCGTAGTAACTCAGAGAGCATCCCAGCGCTGACCTGATTCTCCAAGGATTTCAGCAGTCTTTGCTTTGTCATATTTGCGTGCTATTTCACGAGTATGCATTGCATATTTAAGGAGCCCAGTGGGTCATTTTTTAGATTTTATCCTGGGGTGAATCTGTACTTAATTTGTAGACGGCACAGACCCTTTTTGTTGGGGACCAGAGCACGTTTTACTCCCCATGGGTTGTGCCGATGAATAATAGTCTTTGCCTCAAGCTCAGTATGAGGGAGAGTACTTGTGCATTAAATGGCCATGTGCTGTTTGTTACCAGAGACTGGCATGGTCCACCCATGGCACCTTCTTACTATCCAGTGATAGTTTTAAGATGGAGCGGTTAAGCTTAGTGGACCAATGCATACTTTTCTGAACGAATGAATGCTGGTGCCTCATTTGACCAGTACTGTACTGATGTTGGCACTGTGCAGCTAATTGTGGGTGGAAGCCTCTGTATCTGACACCGCAGTTCCTGGATCAGTGGCATTCACAGCCACAGTAGATGTACATTTTTGTGCCCAGCTTTTAATGAAAACAAATTGAGCACTTGGGTGAGACTTTTTTTTCTAATTCATATTTACGGTTGATTACAATTGGTTAAAACTAATCTGGCAATTCTCTACAAAGCAATGTTTTGAATTACTAGTCGTGTCTATTGCCATGATTCAACATTAAAATTTCTATTTCTTAACCAATGGCCACAATCTGTATTCAAAATCTGCCCTTTGATATAGGGTTTAGAATTTATCAAGCTTCTGATGCTCTTTCGAGATCTAATGATTTTAATGTCTCAATACTATTCTTTTTTTTTAATTGTTATGAATTCAAATCAGAAGAGTATAAAAAAATGTTTGCTGCCAAATTATTTTTACAATACAGCCACTTTTATTAGGCCCTTATTTTGCAGTGTCCCGATTTTCATTTATTAGCACCACAACACTCTAAGTAGCAAGTAGACAATTGTGACCACACCAGAGATTAGATGAAATCCATGAATTCAGTTGAGCAGTCAATTAACCAGTATAACCACAAGTTCGTTGCTGCTACTCATAGTCTTACTTGTGAAAAATTGAGTCCTGCTGTCCAGAAGACCGGTTTCAGTAATGAGTCACTTATGTTTTTAGTGCAGGGCAAATTCAAACCCTGTGTGAAATGAATCATGCCTTCGTCCTATAAACAGCGACACGGGTATTAAATCAATCTTTCTTGTTGCTCTTAATATTAAATCAATCTTTCTTGTTGCTCTTAAGTTGGCTATTGTCAATGAAAACGCTGCTAAATTTGTGATGTAACCTGCTTGACTGACTTGCAGAGTAAATGTCGTTGAATCGATCTAGCTTTAATCAATATGAATGCTTTGTGTTTTGTTTTTTATGTCCTTGAGCTGAGTTTTAAAATGACCATGTTAAACTATTTCTTCCCACTCTAAATTGACGCCAAACTTTCTTAACTTAAACCAAATAATTGTTCACCACTGAGCGTGTCCTGGAGTATTAGCAATCGTTTCTAACCACATGTATTTTTCTGCGAGCCTTTACTAGCTTTACATGAGTGAAACCTACCTTTTTAAAAGGGCCATGTACAATATGCACGTAATGCCCCTCAATCCACTCGCCTGTCAATGCCCCAACTCCTATCCACAATTGTGTGTCTCCAAATAATATTTCTACCCATGTTTACTATCCAGTCATTAAATCAAATGTTCACTAACTGCTTCAAGTACTCTTATGAATTTCAGTTGGGGTGCTGTCTAATAAGGCATTCACTGGTGTAGTAAAGCATCTGTGCTGGTGGAAACCCTACTTATTGATAAGAGCTTCAATACTTGCGGGACAAAGCAAAGTTACACTTGCAGAAAATGGCACATATCCATATTAAGACTTGTTGAGCCGCATCTTTTTTGTGGGGGTCCATTTGTGTAGAACTTGAGCATGACTCATTCCGTAGTTCTTGTGAGAAGCAGGTGAGGTTCATGAGACAAACCTGAAAATCTGCTTGCCCCTTCTAGCCAAGTGTTTGATCAATCTCCCTATGTATGGTATATTTTTTGGAGAACTTTGGCCCATACTTCAAGGATTTTTTTTTTTTTTTTTTAAACCATTTTTCGTACTGTCCTTTGTGCTGACAGTAGCCTTTTTGTTACTTTGTGATTGAGGATTGGCCTTTGAAAGCTGTACATTGGTACATGGAATCTTTTTGTTAATAATTTTTGTCTCCATTCCACAATTCAATCGGTCAGAAAATTCTTTATTTCGGCGTGAGCCATAAAAGAAGCAGCAAGAAATAAAACATTACCAAATATTAAAAACCCCAAAAATTACTTTATTTACAGAAATTACAATAATAAATTAAAAAATCATTCCAATTTTAAAATGTTCGTCCTGGCCCACCACATACAACACAAAAACCTGGAAACTGCAAATACAATGTGCAAGTCCGTATTCGTTTTTAAAAGTCTCCACAATCCAAACATTCTAGAAATGCTGAATTGGTTTTTGCCAGATAAAAACCATGACCAGATTACAATCCATTTTTCCAGCGTTGCACATGTAGGTATTTCTGTAATTTGGGATTTTACTTTAATTGAGGTTTGTTGGAGACTTTCTGGTTCTGTAGCCCTAAGACACCCCTCACGCCTGCTGTTCATGGCATGGCAGAAGGTGCATTTCTAGTCTGAATGCCGACTATCCAGATCTAGTATTGCAAGATAAGCTCCATGCATATGCAAATCAGCTTGTTTTTTGCACTGTTACCTCTGAAAAAGGAAGATTTTCTGTAGCACTGGTGATTTCAAAGATGTTTAGCTTAGAGGCTTCTATTCACATGCATGTAAAGTATTTGTACTGCATAATTAACCATAGTCTGGACATCTTGTGAACTTCAATTGATCTATCTTTGTTTCAGGCTTTTACCCACACTGCACAGTATGATGATGCCATCTCCGATTACTTCAGGAAGGAGTACAGTAAAGGAGTAGCTCATCTGCCCCTGCGGTATGGTATGAACCCACACCAGATTCCTGCACAGCTTTATACTATGCACCCCAAGCTTCCTCTCACAGGTAAGTCAGAACACGCATACCACTAGAACTTGGGACCCTTCTGCCATAGCTTGTCATCAACCTCTTTGGTTTGCATATGGCAGGTCAGTGTTGTCAAAGGCAGCAGAAATCCTAATTGTTAGATCTGAAAGAAACGCATAGTGATAGATTGCTTACCTTAGAATTAACCCCAGGCGTCACACTGGATCCAGAAAGTTTGTCAGTAGTACCCCTGTGCGTTGTAAGGTGGCGTTGTGCAGCTCAAAGTCTGTCGTGGTCGCCAAGATGACATTGCGGCAGCTTCTTAGACGCCGCCCTCGCACGGACTTTTTTTTTTTCGCGCCAGCAAGCGCAGATCCGGGAAGAGCACGTACCCCCAGTCACTTTTTGACTTTTTTTTTTATGCCTTTTGTCTCCATTCTTTTGAGTCGATCGACTCCTGGTGTCATAGGGATGCCCAGCTTCAAGACCTGTGGGGACTGTCACCGCATGATGTCGGTGACTGACCCACGCAGTGTTACTATTGCCTGGGGCGCGGCCATGGCGCCGAAGACTTTGCAGGAGCGGTCCCGAAAGTTGCTGGCAGTGTGCTTTGTGCCGCTCAAGGTCCCGGTCCTGTGGGAGATCGAGTGACCAGTTGCGGAGCAGTCACAATCGTTCTTCCGGATCGAAGTCTTCGCACTCTGGGTCAGATAAGTCTAAGCATTCCAAGAATAAGTCGAAGCGTTGTTGCTCTTTAACTTCCCCCTCGCATGATGCGGCTGAGGGTGCTGATGGTGCCGATGGTGCCATGCCCATGGCTCCGCCGGCACCTGCAATGCCGCCGGCCTACCTGCCCTTTCCAGGTCAGTTGGCCATGCCTGCTCAGGTGCAAGTTTTTTGCTGCCGTGGCCTGACTCTTTGGGCTGTCTGGCCCCGTGGGTGCGCCTACGGGTCTGGCTTGGGATCCTGCCCTTCCATCGCCTCCGGTCCGCTTCGGCCCCGGTGCCGCAGGACCCCCTGGATCCGTGCTCAGATCCTGGGCGACAACGGGTGACCCATAACACCTCCACCGGTGTCGTCCGGTGCTACCACCGATGTCGACCCCCGGTTTCAGCCCCGGCCCAGACACTGCGCCCGATCGGTGTTGGTCGACAGAGTCCGGGGCCTTTCTACCCCTATGTTGTCCTCCTTATTTTCAGCCTGTTTCGCAGACTTCAGAGGAAGGGGAGGACTGGAGGGGTCGGAGGACCCTCAACAGTGTGGGTATGATCCGGAATGGGCAGAGGATTTGTGGGATACCAGCGGTCTTGATACCTCACCTGACTTTGGCATGCTGCTTCCTCCTAACCTGGCTATGTAGGAGGGAGCTAATTACGCAGTAGTGTTGCGTAGGGCAGCCGAGGCCCTCCACCTCAAACTTCCTACAGTGGCCGTCAGGACTAACCTCCTGAAAGAAGTGCTTCAGCCGGTGGCAACCTATTCAGAGCCCTTGCTGCCTTTTTTAATGACACACTTTCGGACGTTCTTTTGGGCACTTGGTCCTGGCCCAACACAGGGGCTCCTGTGGACAAGAACGTGCTCAGACTCAATTGCCAGGCTCCGGGGGACCCCACTCTTTCTCTCCTAACACCCCACTCCCGAGAGCTTGGTTGTGATGTGATTGAGTACTTGTAGAGCGCACTATCACTCCGAGGAGTATCTTGGCGCTTAAAACTTCCTGTGTCTAGCAGATGGCAATGTCTAGACCGTTCGAGAAGTGGACAGGATCATATTAGGGTTTGACATACTGTGTCTGGTAGTGAGTAAATCCAGGTTTTTAGTTTTTTCCTGAAACTTATTTCTGTGTTGGCCGCACGAAGAGATAGGGGAAGTTTGTACCATGCTTTCGATCAAATCACAGAAGGATTTACCACCTTTCATCGTCAGCCTGAACTTTGGGACGGTGAGCAGATGTAATGAAGATCTCATTTCACGTACAGGATGGTATTGTTTAAAGTATTTTTGTAGATAGGTTGGGCCTTGGTGGTGGAAAGCTTTAAAGGAAATTGTCAGGACTTTGAACAGAATGCGCTTTTGAATTGGGAGCCAGTGTAATGCATCTAGCGCTGCAGAGGCTGAAGATGTTCTTGCCCAACCTAGAACAAGTCTGGCAGCGGCATGTTGTATCATCTGCAGTCTATGGAGTGCAGATTTATTGAGCCCTGCGTACAGACTGTTGCAGTAGTCTATCCGGGATGTAATCCGTGCCACTGCAACAGTCTGTCTGGCACTTAGAGGGAGCAGTTGAAAAATTTTCTTAAACCTCTGTACAGGCCTCTGCTTCCCAGAGCACGTTCCTTTCCGCAACTCTGGATAGGGAATCCAAGAAGCTGTTTTCATGTGCCAGCTTAGGGCTGCCATCGGTGAACACTGCATGCCTCTTGGGCCGTTATTCCCTCTGTGTGGGACACAGTTGCTCAGGTGCTGCCCAACTGTCCAGAGGAGGCCCGGACAGTACTATCCCAAGCTATAGCAGCTGGGAGAGACGCAGCTAAGTTGACCATTTGTTGTGGGCTTGATACTGCTGACTCGCTGGACAACTGGCTTCTCAGGGAATGTCCAGAACACTCGGATGGACATAACCTTTGATGGCATTCGACTTCTTGGCAATAAGGCGGATAGTGCGTTGGAGCGCTTTAAGGACTTAAGGGCTACAGCCAAGTCCTTGAGCCTGTTCGCCACTCTCCCTCCTCTGCCCTCTGCCTTTAGCTCCTTTCATGGCCATGGAAGGGGTTCCCCAACACATTCATTTCAGAGCCACATGCCTGCGCAACAACAACCTCCGCGCAGACGTGGGAACCGCCGAGGCGGTTCTGGGGGCCAGCGGGTGGGTCAGTCCATCTCCACCCCTGCAGCATCCACCTCAAAGCCTTCCTGGTCAGAACTTTCAGGCCCATCAAACCAGTGGGTGGCAGGATTTGCCTTCCTCTTCCCCCACTAGCGCAAAATCACCTTGGACAGGTGGGTGCTGCAAATAGTCCAAATGGGCTACTCCCTTGGACCATCTTGGGCTGCTTCAGCAGGAAGTCATGGCCCTCCTGGCCAAGGGGGCCATTGAGCGCGTTCCTGGGCCAGAAGTAGGTCTTGGTGGTTATTCCCAGGGCCTGCATCCTATTTTGGACCTCGAACATCAATCTCTTCCTCTGGAAAGCAAAGTTCAAGATGTTAATGCTAGCTTGGGTCCGGTCTGCCGTCGACCCTGGAGACTGCATGGTAGCGTTGGACTTGCAGGGCCCATATTTCCACATCCCTGTCCTGCCGGCCCACCGGGGTTACCTGCGGTTCACAGTAGACCACAAGCTTTTTCAGTCTACTGTGCTCCCGTTTGGCCTTACCAGCGCCCCTTGGGTGTTCACGAAAGTAATGGCGGTGGTTGCAGCTCAACTGCGCAGATCAAGGGTTCCAGTCTTCCCCCTATCTCGATGACTGGTTGTTGAAGGCGGGGTCGCCCCAGGCTGTCATTTCCCACCTCCAGACTACAGCCGACCTCCTGAATCTGCTGGGGTTCTCAATCAATGAGCCAAAGTCGCACCGGATTCCCTCTCAGAAGCTCCTCTTCATATGAGCAGTTCTGGACTCTGCGCTTTTTTTGGTTTATCCTCCCGAGCAGCAAGTCCGGGATATTCAGGCTTTGATTCTCATCTTTCAGCCTCTATCCCAGGTTTTGGTCAGGATGACCCTCCTGCTCCTGGGCCTGATGGCCTCATGCATCCTGCTAGTGGATCATGCTAGATGGCATATGCTGGCTCCGCAGTTGGACCTGCAGGTCCAGTGGGCACAGCATCGGGGCAACCTGTCCGATCATGTCCAGATCTCAGGGCACTGCACGACAATTGCAGTGGTGGCTCACGATTCGCAATTGGGTCAATAGCCGATCCCTCTCCCTCTCCCTATCCGGAGCACAGTTGTGACTGAAGCGTGCCTCCTGGGATGGGGCGGTCACATGGGAGAGGCAGAGATCAGAGGCCTCTGGCGGAGTCTGGGCTCCTCATCAACCTTCTGGAGCTTCAGGCTATCAAGCTTGCACTGAAGGCATTCCTTCCCTCTGCCCGGGGAAGAGTGGTGCAGGTGTTCACGGACAACCGCACCGCCATGTGGTACTGCAACAAACTGGGCGGGGTGGGGTCGTGGACCCTATGTCAGGAGGCTTTGCGCTTCTGGACTTTGCTGGAACACCAGGGCATTTCCCTGGTGGATCAACACCTGGCAGGTTCTCTGAACGCTAGGGCGGACGAACTCCGCTGTCGGTGCATGATGTATTACGAATGGTGTCTGAACGCTAACATGGGGCAAGATCTCTTTCAGCAGTGGGGAGAGCCTTGGTTAGATCTATTCGCCTCCGAAGAGAACGTGCAGTGTCATCAGTTCTGCACATTGGAATTTCCAAGGCGGCACTCTCTAGGAGACACTTTTCGTCACAAGTGGAGTTGCTGTCTACGCCTTTCCGCCCATACCACTTCTACCCAGAGTGCTGAAGATCGAGCCCAGTCCAGAGTCACAAGAATGACTTGATCCCGGTCGCGCTTGAAGAGTATGGTATTATGAGCTACTCTGCATGGCCATTAATTCCCTCGATCCGACTGCCTCTTCGTGAGGATCTTCTGTCGCAGCACCAGGGGATGGTCCTCCACCCGAACCTGTCCAGCCTCCCACCTCCTTGCGTGGAGATTGAGCAGCGGCACTTGACATCTTTTCCCCTGCCTTCTGAAGTTTGTAATGTAATTTTTTTTTTTTTTTTTTAAAACCTTTATTGAGAAACAGGTATAAGTACAAGCGCAGGCCTACAACCACAAGGGCCGGCCGCAAAATCAGGAGAGTCAAAAGAGAACAACATCAATGTGTACGGTAGGATGAATACAGGATAGACGAGTAATGAAATCGTTACACAGTAAGCGCCAGGATAAGAAAGGTTTCATTTTATGATATAGAGAGGAGGCAGAAGCCATATCTACCCGTGCGTCATGCAACATACTCAGAAAAAGAGGGGGGGGACGAGAGGGATGCAGCCCCCTACGCAATCAAATAACCACAGTAGAGCAAAGCCCAGATACATCCAATGCCCAGCAAAGGTTCAAAAATAAAGGACAAATCGTAGCAAACAAGTAAATGGGGCACCGCATAGACCGCCCTCCCGCCCCGAAAAAGGAGAAAGTGCAGACACTTACGAAACGAAGGAGAAAGAACAAAGGGACATAGCCCACCCCCTAGAAAAAAAGCAAAAAAGGGACCATAGAAGAAAACAAACTAAAATAACAAACACCCCCCCCACCCTACATCACTGTAATGGCTATGGCCTATCCCACTAAACAGCGTGCCTGTCGCCCAGAGTCACCCGAAATATAGAAGAAAGAGAAAGGGAATAATAACGAAGGGAAAAAGGAGAAAGGGATAAAAGGAGGAAAAAGAGGGAAGAGAAGGAGAGGAGAGAGGAGGGGAGCCAGCGATCGAAATACAGAACACCACCCCACCCGCAATAACGGATCACTAGTCGAGGTCAAAAAAGGGATACTGAGAAAAGCCTACATAAATGATGAAAATAGGAACTGTCCAAATGATGAGGCACGGAGATGGCAGTTAACAAAACAAAAGTCACCCAGGCACGATCACCCCTGGCCACTTCTATGAAAAGCAGAGCTGCCAGACCCCGCCACGGCCAGGAAACAGCATGATACAGTGGGTCCATACCAGTCAGGGAAAGCAAGTGGGATCTTCACAGAACACCGTCTAGGCGAACAAAAAGCAGCCAGGAAAACTCGGCAGCAGTCAGAATGCAGAAGTAACCCAAAGATCCACGTGGCCAAGCACAAAGTCCGGGCTGTCCAGCACAAAGCAAAGAAATCAGGATGTAGGAAATACTGCTGCATCGGCACCGGGTCCACTTGATCCCATGGAATCGAACACCCAGCCGGCTAGCCCAGCACAGCAGCTGGAGAAGTCTCAACAAGACCAACTCGGGGAGACGACACCGCGTCACAAAATGGCTGAACAACCATGGCGGCGATCCGCAACTCCAGGTCCCGGCAGTGCAAGGACAGGTCGATCCGCAGAGCACCCAGGGCGAACAAGACAGCAGTCCGTGTAGGGGCCGCCCGAATCAAACAAGGTCTGGGGAGAGCAAATGCAGCAACGTCCCTGTCTCCAGGAGGAAGACACTCCGAGGGGCCATCCGCCATCTTGTGCATATCGCCCACCGCCATTGCCGCATCCGCCGCCAAGCCCACCAGGAGTGCCGGAGGCCCCAGGACACACAGCCGATCCGCGGCGGATGGCGCTCGGCAGAGAAAGGAGAGTCACCAGAAGAACGGGCGTGCTCCCCACCACACTCGGGGGAGCCCTGCACCGTATTCCAGGCGGGACAATCAACAGGAGTGGCCTTCTCACCCGAGGGGTGCCGGACAACGCGGCTTCTTCTTCGGGTCGGCAGACAACCAGGCATGCGGAGTGGCCCACCATCGGGGGTGGGCCCGCTCCGGTGCTTCCGGCTCACGGCTCTCAGGCTCCCACCATCGGGTCTCTTCAGCGGTTCCGGGCCGCCGGCACTCCGAACACCTCCGGGCAGACACAGCACTCGAGGCCCCGGCGTCAGGGCCGGGAAGGCCAGCAAGGTTACAAGGGCAGAACGAGGAAACCACTGCACGCCAGAGCCCCGGAAAAAGACGGTAAGTGAAGGCTCTTCCCAGGTAACCAAATGCGGAACACCCCGATCAGGATGAAAGACAGGATAGGCGGCGGGGAGGAAGGGATCTCGGAGCGAGGCGTTTATGCGACTGTTCCGATCGCCATCTTGGCTCCTCCCCTGTAATGTAATCTTGAGGGCCAGACGTCCCTCCACTAAGACTGTATACGCCTGCAGGTGGAATACGTTTGTGGCATGGTGCACATCAAAGGATGTGGATCCCCTTTCTGCCCCTCTTTCAGAGGTCTTTCCATTTCTATTTTCTTTGGCCCAGTAGGGCTCTGCTCTGGGCACTATCAATGGCTATCTCTCGGCAATTTCAGCCTTTTTACGGCCTAAAGATCAACCTTCCCGTTTCAAGTCCCCTGTTGTAAGTAGATTCTTAAAATGCATTACTCCTCTTTTCCTGTTCCTTTCATAATGCCTCAGTAGGACTTGAACCTGGTTCTGAAATATCTGTGCGCCCTTTGAGCCACTTCACAACTGTCCTCTTAGTCTTCTCACTTTAAAGACTGCTTTCCTGGTTGCGATCACCTCTGCCAGAAGAGTGAGTGTGTTCCAGGCTCTTGCTTCAAAACCTCCTTTTCTCTGTCCATCACGACAAAGTTGCTCTAAGGACTCGTCCATCTTTTCTGCCAAAGGTTGTCGGTGCCTTTCACATCGGGCAGACCATCACTTTTCCCACTTTCTTTCCGCCTCCACATCCCTCAAAAGAGGCTCCGCCGTCTGGACCCAAAACATGCGCTCTCATTCTTCCTGAACTGCACTCAACAGTTCCGGGTGGATAACCAGCTCTGTTTGCTACGTGGGTGCCAAGAAAGGTCTGGCCATGCAAAAGCGGAATATCTCTCGATGGGTTGATCTGTGCATAAAGACTTGTTCTTCTTTGGCTAAAAAGGAGCCTCCGGTGGGGCTACGTGCCCATTCTACCAGGGCGACTGCAGCCACTACTGCTTTGGGACGGCGAGTTCCCTTGCATGACATCTGTCAGGCAGCTATGTGGGCCTCCCTACACACGTTTACCAAGCATTACTGCCTGGATAGCCCAGTCCGGAGAGATGGCTTCTTTGGCCGTTCTGTTCTTTGGGACTTTCTGGTGTGATTTTGGTTCGCAGACCCACCACCGGGGTTGGCATTGCTGGGGTATCGATTTTAGAGAAGGTCTCTATCACTACGTGTTTCTTTCAGATGCACAAGTTACTTACCTTTTGGTAACGATATATCATTAGTAGTGATAGATTCCTTACCGCCCCACCCATCCTCCCCTTTCTGCAAACTGATTTATAGGGTTACGGTCATCCCTTTCAGGGCCCTATTGTCAAGGCACCAGTGGTCAGTATCTTGCATGGCTTTGCGTTCCTAGCGCGGAAAGTAGTGTACAGAACTGACGTCTGCATGTGAGGGCGGTGTCTAAGTAGCTGCTGCGACGTCATCTCAGCGACCACGATGCCGGACGCGGAGCTGCACGACACAACCTACAAACTTTCAGGATCCAGTCTGACACCTGGGGAATGGAGGGGTGGGTGGGGTGATTCTAAGGTAAGGAATCTATCACTACCAATGTTTCTTACAGATAGATCGGTTCGAGGCATGTGGGCTGCTAAATTCATATCTTTTGCATAGATCGCCGCCTAGTGTTGGGTCCGGATGATCGCACCTTGTTGTCCTGGAAGAGTCTTCGAAGTATCCTGAGATAGGTGGCTCCTCCCCTGGACTACAGTGCGCATCGGCTCCATCCCCAGATTGTTTTTTTCCGCCATTGGGTTCGGATGCGGTCTCGACGTCTGTCGGAACCGAGAACTTACTTCTTTAAGGTCAAAAGACCTTTGTTACCTACGTCGGTATTGTTTGCGTGCGGTCTCGAGTTTCTCCCGTCTCTTTGAGGCGGAATCTGCGGAGTCGAGTTACTCTTCGGACATCGAGGCCTTCTCATCGCAGCAAGACCGCGACTTTTTCAACATGGACCGGAGCCCGTTTAAATACTGTCCAGTCTGTGGGTCCAAATACCCACATATCGACGTGCACCCGGTCTGCAATAAATGCCTCTCGCCGGACCATAACGAGCCGAACTGCATGGCCTGCTCCAAGTTCCGGTCGAAGAAAACGCTCAAGCTTCGGCGCGCGGTGCGCCTCGAGGCCCAGCGGGCGGCACCGGCACCCGATAACATCTTCGACCCAGAAGACGAGAGCCTAAGCCATCATCTTCAAATCTCACCACCTGCGACGGAGGTCGAAGCGGCTCCCGACGAAGACGACGGGGCCATGGAACAAGACCTTGAATACGTCGACGAGGTAGGGGACGTCGAAGAAGTTTATGGGGCCGCGGAAGATAGCTCAGGGGATGAGCTATGCCCCGACAGTTATACGGATCAGGCTCAGGTCACGGGTTCGCCTCTCGGCCTTACCCAAGACCCTGCACCGCAAGCCACGGCCCCACCTTCACGCCCGGCCACGGACACCTGCGGGGGCTACGCAGCCCATATCGAAACCGAAACTGAAACCAACGGTATCGACTGCACCTAAAATGGCCGACGCCAAATCGAAACCGAAACCACCGGATTCGAGTGCACCGAAGATGGCGGACGTTCCATCTAAGACGCCAAAGCCTGTTACCTCATCGGCTCCGTCGACCTCCGGGCCGCTGAAGCCGAAGAAGACTGACTCAACCGTGCCGAAGTTATCGGAGGGGGATGCGTCCTCAAAGGTCGTCCGTCAAGGGTCGACCGAAGCGGCACAGACTAAGTCCGCAAAAGTCGTCGATAAACACTCGGTGCCGACAGGGGCACCGTTAGCCGGACGCATCGTCGAGGCGGAGTCTACGAAATCCCTCGGATCCAAGAGCCGAGGCTCGGCTCATAGGCCCAAGGACTCCGTGCCTAAAGCTGCGGCATCGACGTCTAAGCCTCCAAAAGAGCCCCAGAAAGTCTGGGGGGGCGGCGGCCCGCTGGCGGACTCCTCGTCGGCGCCAGGTGCCTCGGCGGGTGGAGCATCACAAATCGTCAGTTCATTGCAACGGATTCGTGAGAAGGCTACTGCGACATCGGCTTCCGCGCCGTCGCACCAGAAGACACTTGACGTGCCTGTAAAGCCTACTGCCAAGCTCTTATATATTCTGCCGCCGAAGGAAGCCCCGAAAGCCTTTGCCCCAAAGACTGCGCCGAAGACATCAGAATCTTCAACGTCTAGCGGCCTATCGGGTCGACAACACGACTCAGGAGACGAATCTGAGCGTTTTATCGACGCAGACACTGGCAGGCTGACCCTTTATAAGAGGAAGATCACTTCCCCGCCAGTGGACTCCTTTATTATTCCACTGAAGAAGAAAAGGCCTACACAGGACATACCTGCCCTAGTTGAACCTATCCAGCCTCCGCCTAGGAGAAGTCCAACACCTTCCCCCGACCACTCTGGGGGAGAGGAGGAGGGACTAGATGACCAGTATAATTTCCCCATCAATGACCCTGATGCACAACAGGATTCCTATGATGACGCTGGTGACCAGGGACACCAACCTGTGGGGCAAGACCCACAGCTTTTCAGTGCACGGGCATCCCCAACAGAGGATTCTGCAGGATTTCATGCACTAATCGAACGGGCAGCTGCTAATCATGACGTGGACATGCACGCTGACCCAGTGGAGGAAGACTTTCTATTTGACACTTTCTCTGTCTCTGAAAGAACAGTCAAGACGCTTCCTATGCTGAAAGGGGTCCTTAAACATGCAGCAGAGATCTTTAAGGAGCCTACCAGAGCGAGAGTGGTCAACCCACGCATCGAGAAGAAATACAGACCGGCACCTGCTGACCCCGCATATATTCGGGGACAGTTGCCTCTTGACTCTCTAGTGGTCGCAAATGCCCGCAAACGGGCCAACTCCCAAACGACTGGTGAAGCTCCTCCCCCAGACAAGGAGTCCAAAGTGCTTGAGGCAGGGGGCAAAAGAATAGCTGCGCAGGCTGCCAATTTCTGGCGTATTGCAAATACACAGGCGCTATTGGCACGTTACGATAGGGCGCATTACGACACCCTAGAGCAACTTTTACAACACCTGCCTACACAGTTTCAAGAGGGTACCAAACTGCTCATAGAGGAGGGAAAACTCATCTCCAACGCAGCAATAAAGTGTGCACTTGATGCCGCAGACACAGCAGCTAGGGCTATTAACACTAGCGTCATGCTAAGACGACAAGCGTGGCTACGCATATCAGGGTTTAAACCAGACATTCAAACAACCATACTCAATCAGCCCGTCAATCCTGATAGACTGTTTGGTCCTGATGTTGACACCACCCTCAAAGATTAAGAGACAACGAAACGGCTAAGTCTATGGGGGCCCTTCAGTCACAACAATTCCGGGGCAACACTTTTCGTCGCTCAGGTGCACGTGGGGTCACCCGAGGGCAGATGGGTCAACAATCACAGTTCACTAAAGGTGGAGCACAGTCCTCGTACCCCAAGCAAAATAAAGGAGGTTATCGAGGAAACAGCACCAGGGGACGTGGCAGAGGAAACAACAACTCCCGTTCCTCTGCCCCAAACAAACAGTGACTCTCTGTCACTGCCCCCCGACCATTTAACACCTGTCGGGGGGGGGGGGGGTGAGACTCCAGCAGTTCCTGCCAGTCTGGACAAACATCACCACAGACAGGTGGGTAAGACAACTTGTCCAGTACGGTTATTGTCTAGAGTTAACGTCCACTCCACCCAACATTCCACCAAAGCAACAGCCTATGTCCGCAGAGCACTTGCACTTATTGCAGCAAGAAGTAGTGGTGATGCTGCAAAAAGGCGCAATAGAGCTCGTGCCAGTGGAGGAGGAAGGCACGGGGGTCTATTCCCTGTACTTCCTTATTCCAAAGAAGGACGGATCTCTCAGACCCATTCTAGATCTGCGCCCCCTCAACCTGTATATACTGTCAGAACATTTCCATATGCTCACACTGCAACAGATTCTTCCCTTGCTGAACCAAGGGGACTTCCTAGCAACCTTAGACCTCAAGGATGCTTATTTCCACATACCACTACACCCGTCCCACAGAAAGTATCTCAGGTTCACTATCCAAGGCAGGCATTATCAGTTCAAAGTCCTCCCTTCGGAGTGACCACCGCCCCCAGAGTGTTTACCAAGTGTCTGGCGACGGTAGCGGCGCACCTCAGGAGGCAGAACATCCATGTCTACCCCTACCTAGACGACTGGCTCGTTCAAGCCAAGTCGGAACAACAGTGCGCCGCGGACATGTCGACTACCATTCACCTCCTTCACAATCTGGGCTTCTCGCTGAACTACCCAAAGTCGCACCTTCAACCAGCACATGTACGGCAGTTTCTGGGTGCGACAAATACCCTGACGGCTATGGCTCAGCCAAACAAGGTCAGGATAGACAGCATACAGTCTCTAATCCAAAGGTTCAGACCACAACACTCGCTTCCAGCGAGAGTGTTCATGCAGTTAATAGGCATGATGGCCTCCTGCATCTTCATAGTCCCTCACGCAAGGTTACATATGCGTCCGCTCCAGGAGTGCTTAGCAAATCAGTGGACACAGGCTCAAGGACGAATGACACACCTAGTGTTGGTTACCAGTCGGGCGTACAACTCTCTGCATTGGTGGAATCCACACAACCTTTGCAAGGGCCGCCTGTTCCAGGAGCCAGTGCCACAGATTATCCTGACAACGGACGCGTCTCTCCAGGGATGGGGAGACACAGTGCAGGGACTATGGACGACGCTGCAACGGAAGATGCACATCAACTATCTGGAACTGATGGCAATCTTCATGGCGCTCAAGTCCTTCAATGTACATCTGTGCAACAAGGTAGTGTTAGTCCGGACGGACAACATGACAGCGATGTACTACATTCGAAAGCAGGGAGGCACCCACTCGCCGCAGCTGTCTCATCTGGCTCAGAGCATGTGGAAGTGGGCAATTCTGCGGAACATTTTCCTCATGGCAGAACACCTCCCGGGCAAGGACAATCAGATGGCGGATCTGCTCAGCAGATACAGCCATCAAATGCACGAGTGGGAGTTACATCCATCAGTACTCCGCCCGTACTTCCAGCAGTGGGGTCACCCACAGATAGACCTGTTTGCCACAAGCGAAAACGCAAAATGCCAACACTTTGCCGCCAGGTTCCCTCACCCACAGTCGCAGGGGAATGCGATATGGATGAACTGGTCAGGCAAATTTGCGTACGCTTTTCCACCAGCACCTCTAATACCGCTGGTGGCAAGAAAGCTAAGGCAGCACTCGATGACGCTCATCCTAGTTGCTCCAACGTGGGCACGCCAACCATGGTACACCACGTTTCTGTAACTCTCAGTGGTGCCGCATCAAAGGCTGCGCCTAACACCCAAGCTCTTAACGCAGAACCATGGAGACATTCAGCATCCAGATCCGCAACAGCTCAACCTGGCGATCTGGCTCCTGACGTCCTAGAGTTTGGCTACCTTCACCTACCTCCAGAATGCATGGACATCAAGGAGGCAAGGAAGCCGACTACCAGAGCATGCTATGCTGCAAAATGGAAGCGTTTCGTCATTCACTGTACAGCCAATAACATAAACCCGCTAGATGCATCTATCCCTAACATCATTTGCTATCTGTTACATCTTTACAAGTGCAATCTAGCGTACGCTTCCATTCGGATACATCTATCCGCCATAGCAGCTTATCTTCAGAACAGGCAACATCTCTCTGTCTTCAGAGTGCCTGCCATTAAGGCCTTCCTTGAAGGTCTGAAACGAGTCATTCCCCCGAGAACACCGCCAGCTCCGGTGTGGAACCTCAATGTGGTCCTCACCAGGCTGATGGGACCACCTTTTGAGCCACTGCACTCGTGTGAACTCCAGTTCCTAACATGGAAAGTGGCTTTCCTTATTGCTATTACGTCACTAAGACGTGTCGGTGAGCTGCAGGCGCTCACAATCCAAGAGCCATTCATACAAATTCATCCAAATAGGGTGGTACTACGCACTAACCCCAAATTCCTTCCGAAGGTGGTGTCAGTTTCATCTCAACCAAACTATTGACCTGCCCGCATTCTTCCAAAACCCACAAACAGTGGCGCAAAGAATGCTCCATACTTTGGACGTTAGGAGGGCGTTGATGTACTATATTGACAGGACACAACACTTTAGGAAAACAAAACAACTTTTCGTTGCCTTCTCGCCACAGCACAAGGGCAACCCTATTTCCAAAGCAGGAATAGCCAGGTGGATTGTTAAGTGCATACAGATCTGCTATCAAAAGGCTAAACGTACCTTAACAATGCCCCCAAGGGCGCACTCCACACGCAAATTGGGGGCATCCATGGCTTTCCTAGGGAACATTCCTTTGGAAGACATTTGCAGAGCAGCCACATGGGCTACACCGCATACCTTTACAAAACACTACTGTGTTGATGTGCATTCCAAACAGCAAGCAGCTGTTGGACAGGCTGTTCTCAAGACACTCTTTCAGGTTTCTGCAGCTGGCACGGGCAACCGCCGCTAATGGAGGGACTGCTATATATTCTATGCAAAAGATATGAATTTAGCAGCCCACATGCCTTGAACTGAATATGCTACTTACCAGTATGCATCTGTTCTTGGCATGTAGGGCTGCTAACATTCATATCGCCCACCCTCCTCCCCGGTGCCTGTCGCAGCTGCAGACATACTCTTGCATTCAATCATTAGCATGGACATCCTTTACACTTTTCACTCCATCTCTGCCACAATGGCTAAAAACAATCTGGGGATGCAGCCGATGCCCATGCGCACTGTAGTCCAGGGGAGGAGCCACCTATCTCAGGATACTTAGACTCTTCCAGGACAACAAGGTGCGATCATCCGGACCCAACACTAGGCGGCGATCTATGAAAAAGATATGAATGTTGGCAGCCCTACATGCCAAGAACAGATGCATACTGGTAAGTAGCATATTCATTACCGAAGGTAAGTAACTTGTGCATTCAAATCAGTTACTGACTCTGATACCCCAGTGTCTGTCCTGGGATCTTCATTCAGACCTGAATATCGAACTCTCTCCCTGGTTGTCAAGTTCCAAAAGACTTGTGTATTTTATTTTCCAATCAAAGGATTTTCTTTAAAAATGAATAACTGTGGACCGTTGTCTAAACCTTCCTTTTTTAATGTGTTTTTTTACCCCCTTTCCATTGACTTTGAGTGGTATGGTTTGCCCCTACTTCTGACACCTTACCTCTTCTGTGTGGGTCAGATGGCTGAATGAGAACGGGTTGAACTAAAACTGGATGATCGTCCCAGATCAGACAAAACATTTACCAAACTTAAACTGGGAACATGTGGATATCTTGAGACTGGAAATGGTCAACAATGTCTTTAGTTTCTAGGCTCCAAGTAACTAGTGGGCATTGGTTGCGCAGATAGGTGTTAATTGCAGAGGAGAACTGGGGTTAGGGCATGTTTAGTTAGCAGAGGGCATAGTGTGCAGGGAGATTTCCTTCTGATCGGAGTTTATTCCTGGTACCAATGAAGGTGTATGGGTGGCTTGGTATCCTGCAGTTGTGCAAAAAGTTCATAGTTGATTTATATGCCGAATTTTCCAGTGTATTTAAGGTTTGGTTGCGGCTGTCCATGATTTTGTCGGCTGCGTACTTGCAAGATCCAAGACGCATAGCATGGCTGGGACCACGACGTAGTGCCTCTTTGGCTGTAAATCTTTAACTACAGACCACTTTTCAATCTCTCTGCACTCTTATTCCAAAATGTCCTAGACTCTGCCAGGCCACCTCGTGGACATTACATTTTATGGGTTGAGGGGTAGTCTTCCTGTCTGAACAAAGTGTTTCTTCAGATCTTAGCTTGATCGCGTCACCTTTAAGTCTGAATAGAGATTTTAAAAATGTTTACTTGGTGAGCTAGATGGGTAATATCATTCATGTAATGTGGGGGTATTGAACCTGATGCTTGTTACCAGTGTTGATTACCGTAGTGCGCTTTGCAGGTGGGAGTAGGGGCATTTTACAGGGATGCTGTCGGGGATTGCTACCTGTAGAGGCATATATTCAGGAACCCTTCTCGCCCTGCCACCATATTCTGAACCCCAGTCATGTGGCACATAAATACACTCCAAAAATAAATATTCACAGGGACCGAAGTCCCCTGCCTATGAAGGTCTAATTTTAGAGACGTTGGCTTATCTTCCAAGGATGCACATCAAAAGGTCTGTTCCCTGTACTAGAAACGGTTAACTGTTTGCCAAAATATTTTTTCTTCTAGCCTTCATGATCTGTTTTCCTGCTGTGGGGGTGGTTATGCAGGACTGGGTTACACTAATCCTCTAGTAGAGACAGTTTATTTCTTGTAGAGTACACGTGACATTGCTGCGTATACTGGCTCGCCAGTTTTAGAAAGGGGGTTGAGGGTAGCTCTCTTGGTAATTACTTCAACTTAATTTTTCTTTAGAATTCCTAAAAACATGAGCATCAGTTAACTAGGTTATTTTGTGTAAACAATAAAAAAAACTTTTCTTCAGGCAATCAGTACATTTACAGTCTATTGCAGTTGGCAGAAGGCTATGCATCAGATTGAATTAATGATTTGTTCACTGCAGACGCTGTGTGATCTTCATAGTTTTTACTGACTATGATTTGCCATTTTACTCCCTATTACTCCCATCTAGCAGTTATGGCAATTTAGACCAGGGGTACTTTCTCAAAGGAGACCTGTTTTTGATTTATCACTAATACTGTTCCCCACAAATAAAACTTCTGCTGGACAGAAAGCAGCTGTCTTAATATTGCATTCATCTTTCATTTGGTACATAAAAGGGAAATCTGTTGTACGGTGATAATTCTCGTGTTTAACAGAGTTGCTTTGTGCCAAGCTTTACGTGATAAATTTGACTTTAAAATGCATATAATTTTTAATCTTTTGGCCGATTTTAGAAATCTAATGTTCGTACAGTAATTTTGCTGTGCTCAAGTAGACTCCTGATCTATCCACCTTTTTATCAATACACTATTCTGTGTGCCCCACCATTGCAAGTCTAATTTCTCAATTAGGTGGACTTTATTTACTTTTTATTGGTTAGCTTGAAAGAAAAGTAGATATACATGCAGAAAAAAATGCTAACTTAAAATAAAACTGTTAAACAATCAAAGTAAATCATTTAATACGTTACCCTTTTAAAAAAATCAATTCCTTTTATGATCATTTCGTGCATTTGTTTTGTCAAAAGACCTCTGCTGCTTCTTTGTTTTTAAAGATCTTACAAAACCCAAGTCCTTTATTTGTATAGGATGTTCTCCAGTTTTATTCGTGTAGGCTTAGCAAAACCCAAATGATCCCAAGCCAGGCTGATTGATTTGCCTTTATCAATTTACCATAAAACAAGCATACTTTATCTAGACATGCCCAAAGGAGACTACTGCTACCACTGTTTTTCCTATAAATTTACTTGCCTCCTTTTAGTAGGAAAAGATGAAAGCTTAATGGCATCAAAGTGAAGGGCTTAGTTTCTTTTTTAGTAAGCCCTGTGCATGGTCCATGTAAAGGCCAAGTGAAATGTTTATTGTGCCTGCAAAATATTGCACACTTGTTTTTTGAGGGAGAATTGTTCTAAGACATTCTCTTGGGTGACTTTTGAATAAGTGGTATGCTTTTGCAGTATCTTGCATGAAAATAGTAATGCAAAGCAATGCCCATAATAATAAAAATGGCAGTGCCTAATCTCCTTCATTTTGCTTTAAAAAGAGTTGAAATTGATACTATTAACGTTATTAAAATGTTCTTAATGGATGGTTCGCTTTGTATTAAATGTTTCTTAAATATCCTCTATTGGTGGAAATAGTGGGTATTCCTGTTGGCAAGTAGGAGCTTCTAGGTTCGAGGCATGTGGGTTGCTGAATTCATATCTGTGCCTAGATCGCCGCCTAGTGTTGGGTCCGGATGATTGCACTTTGTTGTCCTGGAAGAGTCTTTGAAGTATCACGAGGTAGGTGACTCCTTCCCTGGACTACAGTGCGCATGGGCATCCTTTCCATGCTCAGATTGGTTTTTTCCGCCATTGGGTTCGGATGCATACTCCATACTCCAAATCGAAACAAAACTTTTCTAAAGGCCTTCGACTTTGTCGGTATTGTTCCGTTCGGTACCTCTCTACTCTATACAACCTTCCATCTCGAATCGGTCGTCGACGCGGGCCGCTGGGCCTTTTCGGCACCACGTGAGCCGACCGTCGATGGAAAGAAGCCCCTTCAAAAGGTGCCCACAATGCAACTCCAAGTTCCCCATACTGACAGACACTCAGTATGCAACAAGTGCCTTTCCCCAGACCATAGAAAAGAAACCTGCCTGGCCTGCGCCCAGTTCAGATCGGAAAAAAATATACGGATCCGAAGGGCCGCTAGGCAAGAAATGCAGCGCCAGGCACCGGAACCAGACAACCTCTTCGATGAGGATCTACTGGACGCTCAAGACTCTGACCTAGAGATCGTCACAGTCTGACTAGTCCGACTAACTACCGTCGGGCCAAATCGTGAGTACACTGCCCCTGACACCAATTGACCCCTCGCCAAAGGCTCCGGTTGAGGCTTCGCCAACAGGCCTTAGCCAAGATCAAAAAAGACTTTCGACAGCCCCGCCTTCCGGCTCGGCTCCAAAACCTTCAGAAACCCCAGGGCCCAGTCCCATCGCCCCAAAGAAGGTTACCGACCCAAAGGGCGTCTATCCAAAAAAGGCCGCACAGGCAAAGACTGTCGTGCCAAAAAAGACTGTCGACCCCGCAAAGGCCGATCAGCCAAAAGCTGTCGACCCCAGAAGATCGGTCGACCCGAACAAGGGCACGCAACCAAAGGGCGTCTCACCGAGGAAGGGCGCCAACCCGACCAAGCCTGCGGTTCCAAAAACCGTCGATCCGGTGCCGTACCGAAGCCATCGAAGCCGGACAAACCTGTCGACCCTAAAGTAACAGCTCCGAAGACACCGGTCGATCTGAAGAAGAGCGTCGATCCGGTGAAAGACTCTCATCCAAAAAAGCCTACGGAGCGCAAACGTGTCGACCCGAAAGTTCCCGTCGACCCGAAACGAGTCGAGCCCAAATCGGGGCCCGAGCCGAAAAAATCAAGCAAAACACCAAAGGTCATCGACAAACCTACCTCTGTCGACCCGAAAAGGCCCAGGACTGTAGAGGAAGAACTATACCACCCAGATCCATCCGAGGACCAAGCAAAGATTTACATTAACCCAGACACTGGTAAAGTTACCATCCTGCATAGGAAAGACATTTTGGACTTTGCACCCGATTCACCTATCCCACTCAAGAAAAAGGACTTTGGCACTTCGCCCACTAGGCCCTCACTCCCTTTACAACCTATCATGCCCTCCACACCACTTGCACCTACCTCACTTCTAACCACGATGACGATGAGGGACACAGGGTATCAATCACAGCCCCTATATGACTTTCCTCAAGATCCAGATCAAGAGGAACCCTGGGAGGAGCCAACAAACCCTTATGATACACATCCTATCCCTGATGTGACCACTTACCCTACGAAACATCACCCACTGATGACACAGTAGTATTTAACCAACTCCTAGACAGGGCAGCACAGTTCCACAACGTGGACATGCACAGTGACCCTGTAGGAGAGGACTTCCTCTTTGACACATTCACTACTGCAGAGAAGTGTCAAAACACTTCCAATGCTAAAGAGCGTTCTAAAACATGCACCTGACCTATTCAAGGACCCAGCCAGGGCACGGGTAATCAATCCCAGAACAGAAAAAAAGTATAGACCGGCTCCTACAGACCCCACCTATATCAAGGGTCAGCTGCCACTAGACTCCCTAGTGGTTGCTAACGCACGAAAGAGCCAACTCCCAGACTACAGGGAAAGCACCTCCCCCTGATAAGGAGCCCAAAATCCTAGAGGCTTCGGGCAAAAGGGTAGCGGCACAGGCATCCAATTCTTGGAGAATCGCTAACACACAGGCACTACTGGCTCGTTACGATAGAGCACATTACGATCAGCTAGAAAGCCTTATGCAACATTTGCCCGAGCTGTTCAAAGCGCAAGCAAATGATCTCATCCAGGAGGGGACGTTTATCTCCAACCCCTCCATTAAATGCGCTCTGGACGCTGCAGACACCGCAGCTAGTTCCATTAATACCAGTGTCCTCCTCCTCAGACATGCATGGCTGAGGGTTTCCGGCTTCAAGAATGAAGTCCAGTCCACCATTCTAAACCAACCAGTTAACCCAGACTTTTTATTTGGTCCTGCGGTAGACACCATCTTGGACAAAATGAAAAAGGACACACAGTAAAATCCATGGGTGCACTGCAATTTCTGCAACATAGGGGCTCCTTTCGGCGCTCCTCATACAGAGCAAATACACGAGGAAATGCCTCACAAACATCTACCTCCTACAAGAATAACACACAAGGTTCCTTCACAAAGAACACTAACAGGGGTGGTTACAGAGGTAACAATCCTAAGGGAAGGGGGCGGGGAGGCAATAACACCAGAGCCTCCGCCTCCACAAAACAGTGACTTCATTACGCTGCCTCTGGAACACTTAACACCAATCTGAGGCAGACTACAACAGTTCCTACCTGTCTGGCACACTATCACCACACAGGTGGGTGAGAGAAATTATCCAGTCTGGTTATTGCCTAGAACTCACTTCTACGCCACCAAACAAACCACCCAGACATCGTCCTATGTCCATAGAACACATCACCCTACTTCAACCGGAGGTCAAAAGCATGCTGGAGAAGGGGGGGGGGGGCATAGAGCCAGTCCCTTTACACCAGCAAGGGACAGGAGTATACTTCCTTATTCCGAAGGACGGTTCCCTCAGACACCTAAATCAATACATACTGTCGGAGCACTTCCATATGATCACACTACAACAAGTGCTCCCGTTGCTACAACAAGGAGACTTCCTAGTAACACTGGACCTCAAGGATGCGTACTTCCACATACCCACCCATCCATCCAGCCCACAGAAAATACCTCAGGTTCACAATAGAAGGGCAACACTACCAATTCAAGGTTTTGCCCTTCAGGGTTATCACGGCTCCAAGAGTCTTTACGAAATGCTTAGCCACAGTAGCAGCGCATCTCAGAAGGCAACACGTCCATGTGTAGCCTTATCTGGACGATTGGCTAATACAAGCAAAGTTGTACCAAGAGTGTGCAACACACACGTCCAAAACTATCCAGGTGCTGCACAGCCTATGCTTTTCAGTCAACTACACAAAATCGCATCTGCAACCTTCCCACGTACAGCAATAACTGGGAGCCACTATAAATACCTCAGTGGCAAAGGCATATCCAAACACAGCAAGGATAGCCAGCATGCAGACACTCATTCGCAAATTCCAGCCAGAACACTCCCTGCCAGCTCAAGTCTTCATGCTGCTCATAGGCATGATGGCCTCCTGCATATTCATTGTCCCCCCATGCCAGACTTCAGATGCGCCCATTACAGGAATGCCTAGCAAGGCAATGGAACCAGGCTCGTGGACAACTAAAATACCTAGTGTTGGTGGACAGTCGCGCTCGCAAATCTCTGCAGTGGTGGAACCCATAAAACCTTTCCAAAGGGCGACTGTTCCAAGAGCCAGTTCCACAACTAATACTAACAGCGGACGCATCACTGACAGGCTGGGGAGCCCATCTCCTCCAATACACGGTACAAGGGCTCTGGACAACCAAACAGAAAAAATGGCATATCAACCAACTAGAGTTGCTAGCGATATTCCTAGTCCTAAAAGCCTTTCAAAAATACGTGTACAACAAGACGGTGTTGATCCGGATGGACAATATGACCGCAATGTACTATATCCAAAAACAGGGGGGGGACGCACTCTCCACAGCTGTCCCAGCTGGCGCAGAGCATATGGAAGTGGGCGATCCCAAAGAACATCTTTCTCCTAGCAGAACACCTTCCAGGGAAGGACAATCTGATTGCTGACCTGCTCAGCAGGCACAGCCAACAAATACACGAATGGGAGATTCACCCCCAGGTTCTCCAGCCATTCTTCGAGGAATGGGGTCACCCAGAGGTAGACCGGTTTGCCACAAACAAACTCCAAATGCCAGTACTTTGCCGCCAGGTTCCCACTGGGCAATGCGATATGGATGAACTGGTCAGGCAGATTTGCGTACACTTTTCCCCCAGCACCGCTGATGGCACGCAAACTGCGGCAACACTCGCTCACTCTAATCCTAGTTGCTCCCACATGGGCGAGACAACCGTGGTAGACAACGTTCCTAGACCTTTCAGTAGTTTCTCATCAAAGACTGTGCCTAGCACCCCATCTTCTGACTCAGAACCATGGAGAAATAAGACACCCAGAACCCAATCAGATGAACCTAGCGATCTGGCTCCTGAGGTCCTAGAGTTCGGATACCTTAACTTGCCCCCAGACTGCATGAACATCATTCGGGAGGCAAGGAAACCTACCACGCGCACGTGCTATGCAGCCAAATGGAAAAGATTTGTTATTTACTGCAACAATAACCAAATCACCCATTAGACGCTTCCATACAAAACATTATATGCTACCTGCTGCATTGACAAAGATGTAACTTAGCATACTCTTCCATACAACTAAACCTCGCTGCTATAGCAGCGTACCTTCAGAACAGGCAACACCTTTCACTCTTCAGGGTACCAGCTATTAAAGCATTTATGGAGGGCTTGAAAAGAGTGATCCCTCCAAGACACCCTCCTTCCCCAGTCTGGAATCTAAATATAGTGCTTACCAGACTCATGGGACCCTCTTTCAAACCTCTACGCTCATGCGAATTGCAATTGCTAACGTGGAAAGTCTCATTCTTAGTTGCCATCACCTCACTCAGAAGAGTGAGTGAATTGCAAGCCCTAACAATCGAAGAGCCATTCATGCAGGTACATGCTAACAGGGTAGTTCTTCGAACAAACCCTAAATTCATGCCTAACATCGTATCAAACTTCCATATTAATCAAGCAATTGAACTGCCAGTATTCTTTCAGAATCCACAATCAGTAGCTGAAAGAGCCCTGCACACCTCTACTATACTATGTGGACAGAACTAAATCATTTAGGAAGACAAAACAACTGTTTGTTGCTTTTGCACCACAACACAAGGGAAATCCTATTTCAAAGTCAGGAATAGCCAGATGGATAGTTAAGTGCATTCAAATATGTTATCTAAAAGCTAAATGCACTTTAACAGTCCCCCCCCTAGAGCACACTCCACTGAAAATGGGGGCATCCATGGCTTTCCTAGGAAATATTCCCCTCAGACATCTGTAAGGCAGCCACATGGTCCACCATACACACTTTCACTAAACACTACTGTGTAGACGTGCAAGCAAAACAGCAAGCTGCTGTAGGCCAGGCTGTCCTCAAAACTCTTTTCCAAACTGCTACAGGTGGCCTGTGCTAAAGGAGATGCTGCTATTCAGTCTATGCACAGATATGAATTCAGCAGCCCACATGCCTCGAACGGAATATGCTACTTAACAGTATGCATCTGTTCTTGGCATGTAGGGCTGCTGACATTCATATCGCCCGCCCTCCTCCCCGGCGCCTGTCGCAGCTGCAGCATTATCTCTAGCATGGAAATCTCTTACTTTCCCATCTCCACCTCTGCAACAATGGCGAAAAACAATCTGAGCATGGAAAGGATGCCCATGCGCACTGTAGCCCAGGGGAGAAGTCACCTACCTTGTGATACTTCGAAGACTCTTCCAGGACAACAAAGTGCAATCATCGGACCCAACACTAGGCAGCGATCTCTGCAGATATGAATGTCAGCAGCCCTACATGCCAAGAACATATGCATACTGGGAAGTAGCATATTCCTTTCTGCTGCATTTCAGGAGTACATTGTCCCTAATTCGGCACTTATCATGGCATGTTGCATCACTTATATTGAAGTTTTACTTGTCAAGTAAAATGTGCAATGCTAGTGGATACTGATTAATTGAAATACTGTTGACCGTAATCTGCACACGTGTACCTGTCCATTTGTCTTCAAATAACTGTCAAACGAACAGCCAACTGAATACCTTGTTCTGCTGTAACTATCTGCATTTCTGGGGCATCACAGCAGGTGACCCTCACCAGCCTAGATCACTGGGTTGAGCATTTTACTGCTGATGTGCATTTAGTTCAGGTGCTAATTACATGGTTGAGCATCAGTGGTTCTCCTAAGCTTTTCACCTTTGCTTTTGTTACTGCAAGTCCTGAATGGCTCTCCTGGATTCATCAACCTCTGCGATGCCCTCAATGCTTGGCAATTGGTGAAGGAACTAAAGAAGGCCTTGGGTCTGCCCGCTGCCACTTCCTTTAAACATGTGAGCCCTGCAGGTAAGACTGTTTATTTACAAGTGACTTCATCTAGTCGTTCAGATCGCTAATCCACTAATTCAACTTCAGTTTCAAATGCAGAAAATTATGAATAATTTTACACTCGTCTAATTTTCTATTCTATTTGCAGTTTGACTATTCACCTGCAAGTACCTTGTCATCACATTTCAGCAGCAATGCTGCTATTTAGTAAATTTCACTGGATGGAATTGATTTAATTTTAATAATGGCTTTGAGTTGGCTTGTAAATTGGGAGCTTTCCAGATACACTGTTCGGGTCCAGTGATGTTTGTTCTCTAGGCCTGTCTTGGTTACCAAAGCCTTGAAAAGAAGCAGAAGACCCAGTTTGTAGTTAACGTTTAGAGTCTTTGCCTGTGATTCTGGGCAAATCACTTAATCTCCCCGTGCCTAAAAATTGTGTGTCCTCATGTAAAAAAAAAAAAAAAACGTCACTTGTGCTATGTAAAGCGCTCTGATACCTGATTCGGTTCGGGTCTAGTTCGCGCTATATAAAACTCTGCAAAAAAAATGTGAATGTGCTTTCTTTGACGAGGAAAGGAACTAGAAGTGACTTTTGGGATTTCGTTTTCTAAGATCATCTTGAGGCTCGTGATTTGTTTTGCCAACACAACGTGGTAAAAGGAGGGGCAAGGTATTTGGAAAGCAACCATGTTCTGACACCATTCAGGGTGTTTCTTTTAATGCTTAGGCAAGAATAAATGCATTCTTACTGGTTAGAAAAATAAACCGCAAGAATGTATAATTGTACCAATGATTCATCCAAAAAGAGTAAAAATATAACAAAATCAATAATTAAGTAAGCTCCAGTTTTGTTGAAACTGCTGATCAAGTGGTTCGGTCAGATGGGTCAAAGATTATCCTATACTAGTTACCTATTGATTTTACTTTTCAACACCCTGGTATTGGTGTACAATATTTGTGTAATTATACCTGCATGATCATCCATTTCATAACTAGGGTTAGGTTTGTTTTTCTGCATATAGCTAGATTAGTATTACAACTGTACTAACTTGCTTTTTTTGTAACTATTGCCAGTTTCAAAATGTAGATTTAGATTTTTTTAATGTAGTAATTTTGATGTACTTTAAGCACTTTATAGATTGATATGACCAAATTGAAAGCATGACAGTCAGGGGACTGAAATGTAAATGGAGGAGAGGTTGAATATTAACTAGTGTAAAGAGAACATTTACCCAAGAGAATACTTTTTTCAAGTGCTAATTTCCTTGGTGATTTGGGAAATCTGATTTTGTGATGGGTGACATGCTTTTTACGTCTGCAGTGGGACTTGGGCAGGTTGTGGAAATAAGTATCCAGGTTCTATTTTATGCTGTTCATATTTTGTAAATGTGAGCAAATGTGGCCAGTTGAATGGCCCACTTATTGGTTGTATTTCTTTTGGTCACCAGGAGCTGCAGTAGGTGTACCTCTTACAGAGAACGAAGCTCATGTCTGCATGGTGCATGATATCTTCCAGACTCTTACACCCTTGGCAACTGCCTATGCCAGAGCAAGAGGTAATTGGTCACTTGTATCAAGTTGTAAAATTGTGTTCGGGGCATGTGAGCTGTACATCACATGATTTGCATTCTCCTGCCATCTAGTGTTGGGTCCGGATGTTTGTATGTTCCTCGACTTCTTTCCAGTCATGAGTTAGGTGACTCCTCTTTCAGTGAAAGTGCGCATGGACATCTATTCCATTGTTGGATTGTATTTTTCTGCTATCTGGCCCCTCTGTGCGCAATCCACTTACCCTCGACTGTATTGTTTGATCGCTTATTTCCCTTTTCCGTGTATCGTATTTAATACAAAACTTTTTCTATCGCAACTCTTAGAAGGCTGTCGAGCCTACGTCTGTCCGTCTTGCAGTCGATGGAATGTACTCCATTCAAATTCTGCCCTTGGTGCCGCAAAAAGTTCCCACGCACCAATGCTCTCTGCAATGGTGGACGCACAATTTGTCCAAAGGACGGCTCTTCGTAGACACTGTTCCATAGACTATACTAACCGTACGTGTCGCTCACTGGTTGGGGAGCTCCTCTCCACAAACACTCAATTCAAGGCTTGTGGAGTCAAAAGCAATAAGCTCTTCACATAAATCTAGAGCTGCTAAGCAGTGTTTCTAGCGCTAGAAGCCTTTCAAATTCACCTTGTATGCAAAGCTGTCGTAGTTTACACTGACATGTCAGCTATGTATTATGTACAAAAACAGGGGGGCAGTCTCAACTGGCACATCTAGCTCAAGACATTTGGAAATGGACCATACACCACAAAATCTATCACCTAGCAGAACACCTCCCAGGAGTAAACGATCAATTACCGACCTTCTCAGCAGACAGAGGCAGCAAATCCACGAGTGTGAACTTCACCCGCCAAGTTCTTCTCCCATACTTTGGGGTTTTCTCAAATGGATCTTTTCGTCGCACACAAACGCAAAATGCCCAAACTTCGCCTCAAGTATCTACACCCGCACTCCCAAAGCAATGCACTATGGATTAACTGATCAGGGATATTTGCCTATGCTATTCCACCTCTTCCACTGATTCAGTCGATGGTTCGAAAACTCCGGCAAACATCCCTCACACTGATTTTAGCAGCTCACATGGGCCCGTCCACCTTGGTTCTTGATCCTGTTGGAGCTATCAATACTTCCACATACGAAGCTGCATCTCACATCCAATCTCCTCACACAGAACCATGGAGAAGTAAACCTAGCGATCTGGTCCTGACCGAGTTTAGTTACCTTAATCTTCCACCAGACTGTATGAACATTATCAGAGGCCGGAAGACCTACAATAGCTTGTCGCCCTGCTACATGGAAGCGTTTTCTTATATTTTGTACGCAAGCATAATCGAGAGGATTGATATTACAAGGTTTGTTACACTAGCAGCGGTCAAAATTAGCTTACACTTCCATCCGTTTACATATCGCTGCATGTTTACAAAACTGGCAACCCTTATCTCTTTAGAGTACCAGTTATCTGAGTTTTTATGGAAGGACTTAAGTTATACCACCAAGACTTCCACCTGCACCAGTGTGGAATCTTAACAGTCCTCACACGATTAATGGACCCACCTTTTGAACCCATGCATAAATGTGACCTGCAATTTCTCTCGCGTAAAATCGCTTTCCTCTTTGCAATCACCTCACTGAGGAGAGTGGGTGGGCTCCAGGCACTAACGGTAGAAGAACCTTTTTTCCCAGCTTCACAAAGACAAAGTGGTTCTTTGTACCAACCCTAAATTTCTACCTAAAGTAGTTTCTGCCTTTCATATCAATCGGTTGAGTTATGAGTGTTCTTTCCTCAACCAGATTCTATGGCAGAACGAGCTCTACACAGTAGATTTGAGAAGGGCCCTCTTATACTACGTAGAAAGAACAAAGTCATTACACAAGACTAAACTTTTTTGTTGCTTTTGCTCCACCTCCTTGGGCAATCCTATTTCCAAATCAGGCATTGCCAGGTAGATTGTTAAATGTATTCAAACCTATTATGCAAAAAGAACTTTAACAATATCTCCTAGAGCGCATTCCACTTGCAAAATAGGGGCTACTATGGCTTTCGTGGGAAACATTCACAGTTTAAATTTATACGGCTGCAACATGGTCTACACCACACATTCACCAAGCACTATTGAGTAGATGTGTTAGCAAGACAGCAAGCCAATGGATGCCAGGCAGTACTTGGAACACACTTTCAAACCATTGCAACAGCGACCAGTTAGCCACTGCTTTAAGAGAATACTGCTGTATAGTCTATGCAAAGCTAGTGAACTGTAGATCACATGCTTTGCATAAACTGATAATTTTACTTACCCAGCAAGCATCTGTTCTTGCCATTTAGTGCTGTGGATTCGCATGCGCCCACCCGCCTCCCCGGGTACCTATGCCTGTTGCAGTATCTCTTACTTTATATACATAAGCATGGACATCTATATTTCTACTCTTACTAATTCCAGTCTCACTCTCTGCGGGAAAACAATCTAACAATGTAGTCGTGCCCATGCGCACGATCACCGAAAGGAGGAGTCTCCTACCCCAGGACTGGAAAGACTTCTTTGAAGAAAAACAACTTTCAAACCTCCGACCCAACACTAGCTGGCAGGAGTATGCAAATCATGTGAATCTACAGCTCTACATGCCAAGAACAGATGCTTACTGGGTAAGTAACATTATCCTTAATGTAATCTAAACATTTGTCATGTCATGGAAGTGTGAAATGCCTGTGGTTGTATGATCAAAGTTGTCATTTTTGTAGATTGTGTCCTTACTAGACCCTTTGCAATAAAACCCTTTTTAGTGTAGTCACTGGTGGCGGTGTTTGTGCTATGTAGGTATTAGTGTTTGGATAACCGTGATCTCACAAACCAGGTTATTCTGGTGTGCATGTTTTCTGTAGGCCTTCTGCAGTTACCTGGACCGTGTTTGATGTCTTGAGGTTAAAGATTCTTAAACCTTTATAGTTGGTAATTGAGCATCCAAAACACATTTTGCCAGTTTCAAAAATGTGTTGGTAATGGGGTTCTCAATCTAAACATGACATGGTGGTCCTCAAGGGAGGCTCTGTTTGCCTGACCGATGCAGTGAAGTGTTGACTTTGCTGACCTTTTCATTTTTCTACTCTCCCCACCATGGAGGCCATAGCACTCCCACTCACCATATTTAGATGGAAAAAAATAAGTAAAGCAGTGGACCATTCTGTTCTCTTGTTTTCCTAGGTTCTGATCGTATGTCTTCATTTGGTGACTTCATTGCTGTTTCCGACATCTGTGATGTCCCCACCGCAAAAATAATCTCCAGGGAGGTTAGTACAGAGACCTAACAGAGTTATCTTAATATTGTAGTAGAGCTGAAGCACTCCATGCTGCCCTACACCTTTCCCTAAACATGTTTTAGGAAGTTGTATCTAGTGTCCCTCTCTTCTGTTCTGGTTGCAGGTATCTGATGGCATTGTGGCTCCGGGGTTTGAAGAAGAGGCCCTCAAAATCCTGTCCAAGAAGAAAAATGGAAGCTACTGTGTCTTGCAGGTGGGTTGGTTTTCTTTCCTAACTATCTCCCGTAAAATGCGCTACGACATCATGCCTTGAGCTTGCCCATCTATTTGATCTCCCTTCTCGCCAGATCAACTGTGTTTTTACTAGGATAGATTAAAAATGGGTCTTCATTTTTAACCATACAACTTTATGAAGCCCCCTTAAAATTAATACGATCATGAATGTTATATATGTCATAATCAAAGGATGACCGAGTACCCAACTTCATGGTTGGGTATACCAGCCATGTATTTTTTTACCATTTTATTGTAATTTTTAATTTTTATGCCATGGTGGTTACAAATTTAATTGTCTTTTTAGCTTGTAAATATGTTGATCACTTTTAATTCTATATTTATTTAAAACGTGTGATTTTATTGGCCATAATACCATGACTCAAATATGATGATGTATACCGGGATGAACTGAACTGACAATGTAATGTAACTATGAGTAGACACCCCATATCCCACCTGTGTTTTTGAATATTACAAAATTGTATTTTAATTGTATATCTTTTATGATGCAATTGCAACGAAATAAAGATTATTGAATACTAGGATAGCTTTATTTCGCTTTTTATTTTTTTTATACCAGTTAGTAGAAATGGCATATGATTTCAAATCTTCAGCTTTAAAGCCAGACGTACCCAGTCAAGGACAATGCTGTTGAACTTTACCTTTCATATATTGTTCTGACCTGCTTTGAAGCCTGTAACAAATAGTAAGCCACTTGGGGAAGGTTGGAAACCCATTCTGTGATCGCAGCCTTGTCAAAAAATGTTTTGCGCAGTTATCGAAAAATAGACTTCACTGTCTCAAAGTGTTCCCCAATGACTCGCCCTAGTTGTGATATTCACCCCCTTGGTTCAGCTGGGTGATTGGACTGTGTGACGAGGAAAATGGGTGAACCTGTTGCAGCTGTAAGGATGTACCTAATGTAAACCTCAATTTTCTTCTTTTCTATTTTGCCTCCATTTTGATTTTTTCTAATGTGAAAAATCACCCACCTTCAGCTGCAAACCGTTTTAGATGAATGTTGACCAATGCAGTGACAATGTGCTAGTGGGAGCCGGTTGTGTTCTCCATAACCTGCTCTCCTGCCTGGCTCTGTGGAAAAACAATGAAGGTGCTCAGGCGTGTAGACGTAATTTGTTTTACACTTGGCAGAAAGGTGCCGGTTTTTAAACATTTTATTTACTGAAGTGTTTGTGCTCAGGTTGTGTCTACATTGCTTGACAAAGTTGGTACGTGTTTTTTTTTCTTGTTAGATGGACCAAGGTTATGAGCCAGATGAGATGGAAATTCGTACTTTGTTTGGACTGAAACTAATGCAGAAAAGGAATGATGCAGTGATAGATCCAGCGTTGTTCAACAATATTGTGACTAAGTGTAAAGATGTAAGTCTGCACGTTAAATGTTGCTTTTTATTGTATCTCTGAGCACTGTTGTGCCCATTGTGCTAATAACAGGAGAGTTAAGTACAGTCCAGTTTTTAAAAACTGTGCATGGCAGTCGCTAACTTAAGCTTTAGCTGTTCTGCTATGGTTTTTGTTACACATTTAATTTGATTCTTTAAAGGGCAATTTGACGGGTAACTTTTCAAACTGAAAGCAATATGGTGTTTACCAATACTGCTGTTTCAAATTATGTAACTGGTTTAAAGTCCTTGCGTAAATTAAATTTTAATTTCAGAACCCGCTGGTATTCAAATTGTGCATCATTGTTGTATTTCAAAATGGTAATAATCCTCATTCTTAAAGCTTCCAGAATCGGCCATCCGTGATCTGATAGTGGCCAGCATTGCTGTCAAGTACACTCAGTCAAACTCTGTCTGCTATGCCAAGGATGGACAGGTACTGTGATATTTGCTTTGTGTATTGGAAGTGGGTGGTTTGGGGATAAACTCCATTGAACAGAAGTTGTGAAATAACGCAGCTGTAGAAAACCTTGAGGTAGCAGCCTCAACATGAGCGATTTATTATTTTTTTTTAAAGATTTTTTTTACTAGCAATGGAAACCGTTTATTGGTTTCTTATAGCTTTAACTACTATTGCAGTAGGCTACAGCATTACATTCTCTTTCCAAAGGCACGTTTCCTCATACCAACTTCCTTGTAAGTCTTACTCTGGTTCAAAAGCTGATTTAAGATCCTAAAAATCAATCAAATTTAACCTACAATTATTACCAGGCAATTTAATACATGACGTGGTCCTCTTTCCTGCAATGGTTAGCCATCCGAGGTCAATACCAAGGTGCCCTTTCGAATTGTGGCACTACTGTTTCTGTTTAGTTTCATAAAGCGTGCAATTACAAAAGTTATCCTCTCACTGGAGTACATAAAAGGAAACTGGAAGCCTATATTAGTTAAGTGGCCATTTACGAAGCACAAAGCTAGGCTTTCATGACGTTTTGTAATTCAAGTAGATGGTCTAGAGCCCTTACGTGATCGGGCAGTAAATTCCATTTTTTAGCTGCCAGGAAAAAATGCACGGCTGCTTGTGCAAGATCTACAAACAGGAGCCAGATACACAACCTGAGTGTGATTTAGAAAGTTAGCATTTGATCCATGATAGTACTTTGCCAATAATGTCTACCTCCCAACAGACATTTGTTTAGGGGGTTACAGGAAACTGTAACATAAGTGGCGGATAGGTACAAGTGGACCAGTGCCGATCAATCCTTGTCTGCCAACATTCGGAAATCGGTACAAAAGGGGGTGGTGATGGACGGAGCATCTGAATCAAACACTCACACCCAGTCAACAGATCTGGGTTTAATCCATCACCGTTCTTTAGCCCACTCTGCCACCCCAGTTCAGACATGGCTATATGCAAATCAGTTTGTCCCTGTGCCTCATGGGAACAGTCCAGCCCGAACTGCCAAGCCATGTCTTCCCTGGACCGGAAACAAGCTTCCGAGGACCAGTTTCTGGCATTCAAGCCGTCTTCAGCCCAGCTTGCTTGAATCCAGTGGCAAAGTGAGCAAGGGACTCACGTCTGAGCATACCCTGCCACACTTATGGCAGCCAGAAGCGGTACAAAAGGGGGTGGTGATGGACGGAGCATCTGAATCAATCAAACACTCGCACCCAGTCTAAAGATCTGGGTTTAATCCATCACTGTTCTTTAGCCCACTCTGCCACCCCAGTTCAGACATGGCTATATGCAAAACAGTCTGACCCTGTGCCTCATGGGAACAGTCCAGCCCGAACTGCCAAGCCATGTCTTCCCTGGATCGGAAATCAGCAAAGCAGTCTGTGCAGAGTCCCAGATGTTTGATTCGAGGATGGAAGAAATCTGCCTGTTACTATTTTTTTCCAGAGACCTTGTTAAAAGGTAGAAAGGAGATTGAGTGGATGTTACTGTAGGATGTTACTGTAGGGTTATCAGATTTTTATTTTTTTTTAAGTCCTCACCAAAGTGTTTTTTCAAATTAAGCAAATAGAGGCTGCAGAGAAGGATTGGTTACAAATGTATTTTTAGTTCCCGAAGTAACTCCTGTGTACCTTATCTGAGCACGTGTGAAGGGCAGGAGTCCATCAGGGAACCAGTAAAAAAATACACTTTTATATAAATATCGACACCAAGAACTTCGGTATGACTCAAGTGGTTTCCTAGATTACATTTTTTTTTTTTTTTTTTTTTACAGTCCATAAAATGTTCACTTAAGTGCGTCTTTACGTGGCAGTGCTCTCATATGAGAAAAAGGCATATACTGCATACAGTTACTTGCAATGGGTGTTTGGGGTCTCCTTCAGGGCTGAAGGTGGTAGATGGGGAAGGGGGGGCAAGGTCCAAGGAACCATCAGCTGTTAGTCTTCGCTGCCCTGATGCTTCCGGGTGCATAGGTGCTCAGTGGGTTCGTAGAGCTGCACACTACACCAAAGGAGAGGTGGGTTGGGGGGAAAGACACCTAGAAACAAGCTGGGGTGGGGGACAAGTCTGGGAGTGTCGGGGGGGGGGGGGGGGGTTGTGAGGGCCCTGGGAGCATGGAATCCGTTAGTTCTCGGAAACCAGGGCAACGGAGCTTGGGTGCAGAGTGGTTAGGTTGGCTGAGCTTGTGCATCACAGGCACTCATGGTTGTCTGTCTCTCCAGTTAATAAGGACTAAAACAGGACAGCTGGGCCACTCTCGAAGTAAGTCTCTGTGGTGCTGACACACCTCTTTTGCTGCTCTAAGAGTCTTTGGAGTCTGAATTTGACTCAAACAGGCTTTGGTTGCTGCAAGGGGTCCGGTACCCCTTGTATTGGTGCTGTGTGGCTCCGGTTGTCCTGACATCTTCTCAATTGGTGGGGAGACTGATCTGAACTTCGGCAGCACAAAGGACTCTTCCTGGTCTGATTGTGTATCGGGGGTGAGGGGGGCTGATTGGTGGACTGGATTTTGCCTGCTTGGTGCCTACAGGGGAGTAGCTCCTCTACTGGTAGACCACCGGAGTTCTTGGCAGATGTACACTGCAGGCTGAGTCATTGTCTGGACAGGCAGAATGGGGTTTAGCACCAAAAAGTCTGCAGCTGGTCCTCCGTTCATGCTTCTTCGCTCTTTCTCCTCTTCTTACTTCTGTTGACTTTAAGTTCCCGGTGTCGGGGGTGCCACCTAAATACTCAATTTAGGGGCATTAAGGGGGGTGTAAGATAGTAGTCAATGGGCTACTTACCTTTTGGGCCACCTACACCCATTATGACCACTTCCTGTTTTCACCAAAAACCAAGATGGTGGAATTCTACTGTTCGTGATCACTTCGGGGTGTATCTATCCTGATGGGAAAATTAGCTAGTCAGAAGGCGTATTCACCACCTGTCCTGGTGCCAAATGGGAACTGGGTAGGGGGTAGCACTTTTCTGTCTGGGAGAAGATGGCGTCTCATATCAAAGGTGGCGGAATCCTTTAAAGCCTCCTGCCTTGATATGCCAATTACTAGCCATCCTTCTTGAAGGAGGTGGCATCACCTCCGGCCAGGGCAGGCATTGTTTCTGACCTCCGAGTGTGGGCTCTCACCTATGGGGATTCAGAAACAGGTCTGTGGTGACAAGCTGGTCAAGACCAGTCAGCCAGCACACTAGAGGTTGGTAGATTTTCAGGGGTCCTCTTGTGCATGTTTTTAGTAATTCCTCTACAGGAGTCAATATAGGTTTATTAAGACAAAGCGCTTGATACCAAACACCATAGATTTAAGTGAAGCCATCTTATAGCAGGAGAACTCGTAATGACCAGTACATGTACTCGAGATAGCTTCCCTGTTTACTTGTACTATCTAGCAATTGGACTAGACCGCACAGGCAGATCTGCTCATGCAGACATTTAATCGCATGTATTGTAAGACCCCCTGTGTAGGAAAGTGCCCCTTTTGACATAGTTACCCCCCACTTTGTGCCTGGTATCTGATGAAGCTTTGAAAGTGTGCTGGGTTCCTGTTAACCAGGTCACCAGCACCAGTGTGTTCCCTTAACTGTACCATTGTTATACACTTGGCACCACTATTGACGTCATGTAGGTCCTTAGTGTTACCTCTGGTACCTAGGGCATTGGAACTAAAGAGGGTCCCTAAGGGCTGCAGCACAAATTGTGCCACTCTCTGGGACTCCTCGCCAAGCTCATGCAAACTGCCATTGCAGCCTGCGAGTCTTGGTGCAGAGCGAAACTAAGAATTGAAATGGCACACAGGGATGTGTGCCAAGCCTGCAAGAACACTGCATGAGGTATAGGTAAGTTATCCTTACAGCAGGCCTCCCAGCTGTAAGGCAGAGTTCGCTATACCAATGTGTGGGCATATCTGCGTGAGTGGATGTATCCCTGTGATATTGAAGTTCACTGTTGGATACCACAAGTGCACAGGGAAGCCATACAGAGTACATGGGCTAGACACTTGTCATTAGGAGTTTACTAGCTACATGATTGCTTCACTGTACTCCCAGAGGTTTTGTACAAAACACCGCTTCTTGGTAAACACACTGATGCCAGTGTTGGAATTATTAAGAAATGTACCCAGAGGCACCTTAGAGGTGCATCCTGAGAACTTCCCGACTACTAGTATGTAGACTGACTAATCTCGGCCAGCCAGCCACCATAGAACAGTTCTGACCTCCTGAGGTGAGAGCCTTAGCTCTCAGAAGCCAGGCACAAAGCCTGCTCTGGGTGAAGGTGTTTTTCACCACCTCCAAGAAGGATGTGCCTTCCAGGGCGGGGAGCTTCAAAGGCACTTGCCGCCTTTGTTATGCAACCCAGGCTTCTCCTCATAGTGGAGATGCCCACCCCTGTCCTGATCCCACTTTTTGGCGGCAAGACAGGCTGGAAAATGTGTAAGATTAGGTGGTGTGCCCCCATGAAGCTAGCGCTACCCCAAAGGTGGACTAGCGGATGTGGATCCCACTTTTCAGATTCCCATTTGTTTTGGATGGAATTAGACTCTTAGGGTCAGGGTTATGGCCACTTCCCACAGGAAGTGGTCATGTAGTGTGTAGACACCCTAGAAGTAAGTAGCCCATTGGCTACTACTGGTCACACCCCTTAATGCCCATACATTGATTATTTAGGTGGGATCCCTGAACCCAAGGACTCTGATTCGATGGACAAAGATAAGGGAGGCAAAGAAGAGACCCTGCCTGTTGAACAGCCGAAGCGCTGTGGACTATTGTGACAGTGACTCGGCCTGCCAGCTGGAAATTTACCAAAGCCTTGGGCAGCCTACTAGTGCCTCACAAATTGCCTCTAGTCTCCAGTGGCGTAGAGGAGCTACTCTCCTGCAGTCCACAGGCACCGACTAGCAGAGTCCGGTCCACCACCTTGCAGCTCGCTTGCCTGACTGATGCACAGACAACCAGGAAGAGGTACTTATGCTCTGGCAGGTCAGACCTGTCTCCCCATCAAGTTTGAAGACATCAGGACAAACTGGAGCCTTGCAGCACCAATACCGAGGTACTGGACATCCTACAACCAACAGACGGTAAGAATCCAGATTCTCACTGCACATTGACAAACAGCCGTCTAGGGACGTCTGTATCACGGAGACCCACTTCTAGAGTGGTCCAGCTGTTTGTCCATAACAACGAGTAGCATCTTTGCGCACTATCCCAGCTGACCTAACCACTCTGAGCCAGAGCTGCCCGGCCTGGATAGTGATTAACCGGCTGTGCCCTCTTGCTCCATAGGCGCTTGTAACCTAGATCTGTTTGGGAGCTTTTGGACTTATCCACAAGTAACTCCATCAATACCTGTGCAGCATGTTTTTAGGTGGCCTTCCTTTGTAGCATGCCAGCTACCAGACTCACTAGCACCCCACTCCGGGCAGTTCCCAAATACCTGATCAGAGTACTTTGGACCTTGGCCAATTACTGACCAAACCTCCGAAGATGACCCCCCCCACCCCCCCAAATACAACTGTACTTAACTTCTGTGCATGTATGACTTTTCCTTCCATACGATCACATTGTGCATAAAGACAAAAATAGTACTTAACTTTTGAATGAAGTTCTTGGTTTTATAAATGCATATAAAAAGGTGAGTTGCTAATTTGGTCTGATTTATTCTTTGCACTACCCTTTGAGCCAAACGGCTCGCCCACACCACCACAAAAGAGCATTAGTATTATCTTATGTATCCTCTTTCAGCCAATTGGGGACCCACTGGACTCTGGCTCTAGTGTATGAAAGTAGTACACTGTGCAGTTTCCTACACCATACCTTAGGGCTGTAAGGCCTGCTGTAGGGGTGACTTACAAATATTGTATGCAATGTCAGTGGACGTGGCACACAGGGTGTATGCTATGTCATGTTTTCACTTGTCTACACCATTTCACACACTGTAATGGCAGTCTGAGTTTGGTACATGCTGAAGCCCTTGGGGACCCTCTTTAGCCTCCCTGCCCTAGGTACCAGGGGTACTATTTACTAGGGACTTGCAGGGGGTGCTCAAGGTTTTGCCAATTGGTAGAACAATTGTACAGTTTTAGTAAAGATTTGGCACTGGCGACCTGGATGTGGGAACCCAGTGCACTTCTGTCAAAATGGCATTGAATACCAGGCAAAAAGTGGACGTGACCATGTTAGTAAGGGGCACTTTCCTACAGTGCAGAAAGCTTGTGGTGATGGGTTAGCAACATTCAAGACTACTTTCATTGTACAAATCAATCTAGTGGCTTTATAGTTTTGGTGAAGGAAACTTGGTGGAAACTACATCTATTTGAGCATCCTTTTGTTTATCCTTACTTTTTCAGGTGGTTGGCATTGGAGCAGGGCAGCAGTCTCGTATCCACTGCACGAGGTTAGCAGGTGACAAGGCCAATAATTGGTGGCTGAGACATCACCCACGGGTACTTTCCATGAAGTTCAAAGCCGGTGTGAAGAGGGCAGAGATATCCAATGCCATTGACCAGTATGTCACTGGTACAATTGGTGAGGTATGTAGCAAAAATCGCTCTTGTGCTTCCTTTGACTTAACCTCCCCCCTCCAACCCTCCATGTTTTTACTGAAATTAGTGTATATCACACCTCTGTGGAATGTAAAGGCACTCAAAGTGTGGATGACCTGCAGATTGAGAGATGACTTTGTTCTCAGGGGCATAGTTCTTTGGGTAGGAATCTGCCAGAAATGCACCTCTTATTTCTCTCGAATATGCAAATATTAATCTTGCTATAATTAAAAGGGTGAAAGCTGCTGAACAGAGCAGCGCTTTCTGTTGAGAAATAGTTCTCCTGATAAAAAATAATCTTGTTCTGGCATCAACACTTTTTACACAGACTACCTATTGATCTTCACCAAGCCCTTACTCTAGAGTGGGGAACCACTCAACTCCTCGTTAATTAGTTGTTTTAATGTTGTTGACTAGTTCTGTGATTCTCAGATATGCTGTTTGCTGTAGTGTTCCATACTCTTATCGGATATAGAATCGGTCACAACTTACTTGGCAAATTCCGAGATGGGTGTTGGGAGCTAGATCAAGCCAAGGAGGGACCTAATAAAATTGTGTTAATTTATACCCAGAGTATTGCAGTGGCACCACAAGTACACCCCAACAATGGAGCACTCCTGTTCTGACTATTATAGATCTCTATTGCGAATAGGTTGAAAGGGTGGTTTTTGCTGAACCCACAAATCCTGAAGCTGTGTTTGATCAAACTCTTGGAGATTTGGGATGACTGAATTTCTTTTTTTTTTCCTTTTTTTTTGGGGATGATCTAATCTCTAGATAATCACATTTTTACTTCCTCGTTATTGGATCCCAAGTGCTTGTTCCCCTTTAGGTTCTAGAGTTTAATATAGATCTTGAACTTTGTTTTCAAAGCATTTATTTCCAAACAAGAACTCGCAAAATAGTGAGAATATTTCCAGGTTTGCAAGGCAACTGCAGTTTTGGAAAATCGAGCTTCGCCCGCATATAAAAATGTGGGCACCTTTTGGGCTTCCAGAGTTGGTGAATTATTGACGCATTCCAAAAGGAAACTGATGCATCAGAGGGAGAGTCTGAGCCAGAACACAACCCTGGCAGTTCCATTCATTAACCTAGTTTTCCTCCGTGAGTTCACCACTGGTTCCCACCACACTTGGGCATAATTCCCTTCATAGAGATGTCAAGGAGGTTACTTGGGACACCCATCCTAGCCAGTAGTTCTTAGAGCGAAGCTCTGGGGGCCAGATCAAATGCAGTAGAAAGTTCTATGAAGGCAACAGATTCCCACTGTTCAGATCAACTGTCTTTCACTTCGTCAATAGAAAATGAAAGACCTGGTCCACAATTCCCTCCACAATTCCCATCTTTAGTCTAAAGCCTGTTTGTAAATGTTAAAATTCCCCTGTCCTCAATCCACTCTTAACTTTGCAAGCACCTACTTGCCAAGAATCTTTTGCAGATTATCCAAGGACCCCAATAGGGCGGTACTTGCTGGAAAGGCTCCAGGAGACCAACTTTTTCAGCTCCCTTCCAGGTCAAGCGGCTTGGGACTTTAGCGGCTATCGCATTAGAGAACAAGTTAATTTAGGAAACCAAGAGGGTGATATCAGAGCGCCATAAATCAACATGGGTGTTGTCCAACCAGAGAGCTTTCCCCGGGCTATGGAGCTTGACTGCTGTTTCTGTTTTGGCAAGTGAAAATGTGATTGGTGTGATTGCTAGGCATCTGGCCAGTTTCTGGTGCTGTGCAAGGCGGGCCTGGTAACAATGTGTGGGAAAGAATAAATAAGTCTGAAGTGGGCAGGCTACTCCCTCAATTGGATGTGAATCTCTGGTGTTATGGCATTGTGTTTGAGCTCCTTTTAAGATGTTTTTGATGGCAAATGGGAGTGAAAAAGTTGATTGAGAGTATTATTTTAGGGATCTTTCGTTGCATATAATGAGATTTAGCAACACAGGTTTCCAGTTTTCTAAATGCTCATTTATCATTGACTATAGGTCTCTGTTTAGTACTTCATTTCCGTCTTGGCCACAGCAGACACTAAATTTTATTTTGGGTGGGCCATCCTTCATATTTTTTTTTTCTACCCACTTTCAGTGATACGGTGGACCCTTTACTTTTGGAATGGTGAACGATTGACTCTACAATGCCAGTATTAATTACTTGAGTAGTTATGTAGAGATCAACCTAATTGATGCCAGATAACTGTGTGGAGCCCACAGTATCTGGCCTTCTGGGCTTTAGGGCCGCTACCCCCAACCCCAGTTACTCTTCCACTATAGTGATCTTTTTGGAGAGTGCACCTATTGTAGATGTTAAGTGACATTGTGCCGCAGTCCTTTCGTGAGCTCTTTTGGTTACTTTGAGGTGAGCTTTTCAAATCCTGTCCAAGAGGGATGGCCCAGTCTGATCTCGACCGGGGCAGATAGGCCTGCTCTTGGCCTAGGTATGCGCCCGGGCTCTGCAGGAGATCCCAGGCACTTTAATGCACATCGTGCTGCAGGAGCCCCTCCTCCTGGGCTCAGGCAAGGTGTGTTGTGGGCAAGAGGCCACACAGCCCCACATTCCAGAGACTGCATCACCAGTGTAGTTTTAGTTGCTCTTTGGGAGTTCCAGGTTAAGCGTTCAGGAAAGTTTGATATCTTGCATCAGGTGAGCATATGCTTAGGAGAACAAAAACTGAAGTGTTTGGAATCCGATTTTCCCATCATTCCAGTAGGGTTTTGTGTGTAATCCCACCCAATGTGTTTAAATTCAAACAAATGCCAACCCCTTCAACTTACCAGACTTGCAGTCGAGTCGAACTGTGTGTTTAGAAGAGTGAAGATACCAGTCCAATATGACTTTATAGTGTGCTTCTTGGCCTACAGTGAAGTGAGTTTTATTATTGTCTTGTTGGGCACATTGATCATCTGGTGTTATTCCAATAAGATGTGTATGAATGGCAGGGAGTTAGCGCTCATTGAAGTATAACATTGTATAGGTAACTTATGCAACCTTTAGAATCCCCCCCGCAAGTTGTACAAACCGCTCAGTGGCATTGCATTCACAGTAGCAGCCTGTTTAATTAGTGGGTGTAAGATCCAGTGTCTTAATTGGAAATAATGGAACTGTTCAAACTCCCATGATTGGGAATTCTTTTTGCAAGAATAAAATTAAGAATCTCCAAGCCTTGAAACCTGGTGAGATTGAATCCTCGCCATCTGTTTAACAGGCTTGGCTCAAGATCTCGAGTCAAGGCTGAGTTATGGTGTATAGAGGAGAATGAATGTAGTCACTTGATATTTATCAATCACTGTGCCCTATTGTTGGACTTGGCCATCTCTTTAGGTTCATCCCAGAACGTTTTGCCTCCACCCTTCCTGTTTTCTGAATCTGTTTTTTATGGGGTTTTTAGATTCTGCACACTTTACCACTGCTAAAGTGCTTGTACTCTCTCCTTTAAACATGGTGACATTGGTTTACACCCAATTGACGTTGCTTATAAGTTACTATTAAAGTGAATATGTACAGATGGCCTGTAAACTAAGTGCTACTGGTGTACTTGCAGCACTTAAGCAGACTTTTGATAAGCAAATTTGTATTCATTTTAAAAACATAGAAGGAACAAATCAGCCAGAGCACGAGAATCGGAGATATAAGTTCATTCACATCATTGCTGTACCCCAATCACAATCCCTGTTAAACCCCTAGTAAAAGCTGGAATCCGGTCAATCGGGACCTTCCACAGCCCCCAGCCATTCCCCCACATTCTCCGATATTTCTTGACACGCCCCTTCGCTTTATACATGGCTTTGTCTTGGGTCGCACACCAGTCCATCCTATTTCGCCACCTCTCCGGGGTGGGAGGATCAGGACTTATCCAGGCTGCCGCAATGTCCCGCTTGGCCACCATCATAGCTGTACTGTAAAACCACTTATCAGCCCTGGACCCATCGAACCTGTTGGTGATTCCCAGCACAGAATGCTGTGGGCCATGGGGGACATCCCAGCACCTCCGTTAGCTCTGCCTCAATGGAACCCCAGAACTGCCCCAAGTGGGGGCACGACCAAACCATATGGAGGAAGTCGGCCGGGACATGCCCACATCTCGGCACGACACATCGGAGCGCAACCCTGCTCTATGCAGGGGAGTGAGGTATGCAGTGTGTAGGTAGTATAACTGGATCAGCTTGAGTTTGGCGGAGACAGTAACTATTCTGGGGGCCATGAGGGCATCACACCAGTCCACATCGTCAAGGGGGCCCACCCATTCCACCCATTGGTCCCTCAACTTGTCTAGTGATGTGGAGGTGTTATTGACTAGAGTATGATTCATTCGGGAGACCCCCCTCCCATCTCTTCCCCCCCCCACAACCCAAGTCACCATCATCGTTTGAGCCTCAGGGAGCCTCGTGTCATCTGTAATGTGTGTGAGGAGGGCATGTCTCAACCGCAAATATGTATAGTGTTGAGAGGAGTGTAGGGAGTAACGGGTCTGCTCGGAATGGGTTCCCCATACAGCATGGCTTGGACGCCCGTTATCCCCATTTCGCTCAGTTCAAGCCGATAGGCAGGGTCTGACCAGCCACCATTAAACCAATCCTGTATCACTAACAGCCGTACCGCCAGGAAATAGATATAGGTGTCATACCCATGCCACCGTCATAAGAGGGAATCTGAGAGACAGACCTAGCCACCCGGGCCCTTCCACTCCTCCAGAGGAACTTGGTGATTAAACTATCCAGTTCTTTGAACCAGACCTTGGAATACCAGAAGGGGGTGTTCTGGAGGGCATAGAGAAATCTGGGAGGATCATTTTAAACAAAGCTACCCTCCCCAGGGGGTTCAGCGGCAGTGCCCTCCATTTATGGAGGTCCTCTTTAGCTTTCTTAACCAAGGGGGCCACGTTGAGGTACCAGCCGAGTTTGGGAAGAAGGGTGATCCAGATCCCCAAATATTTAAAGGACCGCCTCCAGAGCGGTATGGTGGACTGCCACTCGAAGCACTTTCTGGAGAGATGCAGGGGAACGAGCACGGACTAAGCCGCAACCCTGCGGCCTGTTCAAAATCGTGCAAGATTTGGAGGCACGGCGGGTCGGACAAAGACCAGCACATCCGCTTACAACGCGATCTTGTCCATGTGCAGCCATTACCATCCACGGAGGCGATCCTCCGCCCGCACTAGGGACGCCAAGGGCTCCATCGCCAGGGCGAAAAGCATTAAGCAGACTTTTAAACTTGTCCCAGGACTGACATTGCAGCAGTTTGAACTACTATATCGACGTGGCAAAATTATCCTTTTGTCTGGCCTAAACCGGTCTTTTTAATTCAGGTCACCCCTACGATGGGCCCAAAATAGCTAATAGTCGCGTGAGTTATAGTAATCAAAACGGGGATTGTGAGCTGACCTAGGAATCGCACCCGCTTGTGCATGTGAGTTTCCTTTTCAGCTCACCCATTGGCCTTTGCGTGCGTCTTATTGTAAAAGACTGCACGCAATTGGCCCGAAGCACGTGCAGAGCTCCTCCCATGGCCTATTGGTGTCTATTACGCGCACCAAGCACATAATCGACACCAATAGGCCGTGAGAGGAGCTATGATTGTGCCCACACAGGCGTGACGTGCGCGCCACTTTGTTCTGGTTGCAATTTGTGGCAGAACTCAAAGGGCATCCCAAGAGGACAGGCGGTGCACGGTATGCGCCTAAGATGAAAAGCAAACATGTTTCACAAGCATGTCGAAGATGGACACACTGATGATGCAGGATTCGTTATGGTGAAGTCACGTAAAATAATTAAATGGATATGTGCGCATTCTCGGGAATTCAATCTAGAACACAACACATTCCAAATCGAAAGTGTTTTGCCCACCTTGCTTCTGGACACGCATTCCCTGCATGTACTTCTTGCGGTATTAAATATATAGAACGTGTTCCCCCTCTGTCAACTTCAGCGGCTTGGAACTGCCAAAAGTATGTTAAATTATGTGGATTTTTTAAATCCAGATGCGACCGTCATGGGAGAGGTCGATTCTTCTCTTGGAGTTAAAATCCACCCTGTCCCCGTAACAGGCAAATACGCTCAACAGACAATATCCAACAAAGTTTGAAGCTCTTTGTCAGAGTACTGACCATAAAGAAACGTCTAAGTCCCCAGCTGTGACCCACCACTGGGCTCAGGACAGTCACAGCCCAGTGTCACTGTCGCTAACCAATCTCCCTGCGCTGCGGCAGCCCTGTGGCCGATTTATACACCTTTCCACAGGGGCTGCTGGACGATGAAGTCCTCCATGCGTGGCCCCCGTGAGTAGAATGTCACTGTCACCAACCAATACCCCTGCGCTGCAGCAGCCTTGTGGCCTATTTATACACCTTATTATTAATCCAGTGTCCCAGGGCTTGGATGTATGCTACTGCTAGCGGATGTCGGGGCAGCAGGCTCCGCTGTCATCTCTCCTCGCTTGTTGTGCAGCAGATGTTGGTTGATTTTGTACCCAGGAGCCTGGAGATGCAGACGGCTCCCCAAGCGTAGCTGACACATCATGTGGATGCCGCATATCTGATTCCTCAGTTTTAAACCAGCAGAGAACCCGCTGGCCTCCCATTCACCCGTCTTCTGTGTTATAGCTCAAGGTGAAATGCCTTATCCTCACAGGCTGCCCGTTTCTGGAACAGGAGAAACCCTCACTCACGACATCAAGAGTTGGGTAAAGACACCCCTGAATAATTCCCCCCCCCCCCCCTTCGGCTTGCGAAGCCATTGGCGCCACACCGCATTGGTGGCATACAGGTGGTTATTGTGTCATAATAACTTGCTTTATTTACATGGCTCTTCATACGTGATTTGCCATCTGTAACCGGTGTAAATACTAAATGGCACGTGTCACCATTATTGAACACAATCACCAGGCTAATTGTGATCAATAAACGGAGTTCAGAAGGACTGAAGTCTTGGTGGGCCTGCTGGCATCCAACCTCTTGATGGGCAGGCTCTAGTATACTCACTGAGCCACCTCTGCGTCCTCCTACCTCCTCCTTGTATTACCCTCAAACCACTGTGCACTGTTGCTTATGCCCAGTTAAATGCAACAACAATTTCTAAAGCACCAATGAACAAACTCCAGCCTCTCAACACAGATTCGTAGTACCAATTTTCATTGCTCTGTGCCCCCTGGCACCCTTGTGCCTTCCACCCTACCCCACCCCAGGATAGTGTTTATATGGACTCAGTCAGTTAGCACCGACTTGCTGCTCCTCAAAGGTGTGGACGGTTCCGAGAGACCATCCTGTTACATGGAAGGCCTCCACCGCAGACACCACGGAGCTCTTTTTATAGCGGCTTACTGTGGCATAACAGCTAGGGCTGCCGACTTTGGAGCTGGGGAGCCAGGTTCGAGTCCCGGCGTCTCAACATCCCGTGATTCTGTGCACATCACTTAATCTCCCCGTGCCTACCACAAATTAATGTCCCCTGTCGTTCTGTAATTTAACTGCGCTCCAATACCTTCGGGTCGAGTTCACGGTATATAAACATGCATTTGCAATGCAATAGGTCTCGCATTATTTAAGTTTGAGCTATTGGTGTTGCATTATGTTTAGCAATGCCAATAGCTCAAACTTTAATAATGCGAGACCTATTGCATTGCAAATGCTTGTTGGAAATGCCTTGCGAACTCCCTGACAATCTCTTTGGGTTCAGTAAGGAGGGATCCAGAGTCGGTTCTAAGCTCGGCCACCACTCTCTGCGCATGTTTCTTTTTGTCAAGCCAGGCTATTAACTTGCCCGCTTTATCCCCTTGGTCATACGATCGGCCCTCCCTATCTCTTGCAAGGGCCTCAGCAGCGTCCATAGCCAACGCCTTGTACTCTGCGTTGCATCTGGTGCAGGATTTCTGAACTACCGTCGCCTTGCGCGGTTTCCTCTAGAGCGAGGAGTTTGCCTTCCACAGTTACCATCTGCACCTCTCGTTCCTTATGGCGCCCAGTGATTGTGGAGAGCTTCCCCCCCCCCCCCCAACCCCCATAGCACTGTTTTTTAAAGGCTTCCCAAAGAACTACCGTTGATTCCACAGTCTCAACCCTTTCTGGAAAATACTGGTCAATTAAGAGGGAGTTTCTTTTTGGTCTCCTCATTCCGAAGAAACCAGGCATTGATTGGCGCCACACATTCCACCCTCTGATTTCCAACTGTAAGGTGTGCCCATACCGGGGAGTGATCCGAGATCCCTCTCGCTAGGTGCTTGACCTCTTGAATTGTGGTGTCCTGCTGCATTGGTGCTGGTATGTAGTCTATCCGTGAAAGTGTGCGGTGCAAACCAGAAAAAATAGGTATATAGTAAGTCCGGATGTCGAAGGCGCCAGAGGTCCAGTAACACAAATGCCTCCAGGAGATTGGAGAGCCACATGTGTCCCACCACTATGTCTCGGGGAGGGAGTCTAAGTTCCCCGACACCACTACGTTAAAATCACCACCTATTAGGAGGTGCCCCTCTGGGAGGGAAAGGAGGAGCCTACCCAAGTCCTGATACGACTGAGTTTTGAGACCTGGCAGAATATAGGCCGTCACTAGGTTGAGCCTGCATCCCTCCCACTTCCCCGAGTGCGCCGCAAATCTCCCCGGAGGATCTATATCTGTGGGAAGTTGCGGCGTTGCAGGATCCCCACCCCACGTGATGCTGAAGTGAATCACCAGTGTGTACCCATATCTGTTTAATGGGTGACAAGTGTTTCCTATAAGATGGGTTTCCTGCAGGAGGACCACATCCGGGAGGTGTAGTTTAACGAATTTAAGCACTATACCCCTTTTTAAGCTTGTCCCCTAACCCATTGACATTCCAGCTAATCACCTTGAGGCTTTTGTCCCACTTCATAGCCATCAGTGTGTATCATTGTAGCGTTCTCTGTGATGTCTAATTTTGTGTACCAGTACATGTGAACACTCCCTGTGTATTGTAGCAATCTTACTGTGACTCATGCCATTTCTTGTCAGTACATCCGAATATTCCCTGTGTGGCCATCCCAAACCCCTCCCCCCAACCATTCCCAAGCTCAAACCACAACCTTGAATCTGATGCCTCCTCCCCCCCCTCCCTGCTACCCTGCCACGTAGGTCTCGAACTAACCACATCCCCAACTAGTAGAGCGCCTTTCGCCCCACCCAGCCCCGAGTGAGGAAACCTCCCCCTCCCGAAAAAACTGCTTAATGGGGGAAAAGCGCCGGCCCCAGCTACAGCCGCCAATCGCCCTCCCAACAAACAGTGGCTCACTAAGTCTGTATGCACATCTTCATGTTAGGTACTTGATACGTAAACTTCACTACCCCCCCTTGGGCAAAGTGGTGCCCCTTCCACTTCTTACGGTCCAAAAGGGGGTGGTGATGGACGGAGCATCTGACCCAACCAAACACTCACACCCAGTCAAAAGATCTGGGTTTAAGCCATCACTGTTCTTTAGCCCACTCTGCCACCCCAGCTCAGACATTGCTATATGCAAATCAGTCTGACCCTGTGCCTCATGGGAAAAGTCCAGCCCGAACTGCCAAGCCATGCCTTCCCTGGACCGGAAACAAGCTTCCGGGGACCGGTTTCTGGCATTACAGCAGTCTTCAGCCAGGCTTGCTTGAATCCAGTGGCAAAGTGAGCAAGGGACTCACGTCTGAGCATACCCTGCCACACTTATGGCGGCCAAAAGCGGTACAAAAGGGGGTGGTGATGGACGTCCATAACCACCCCCTTTTGTAACCCTTCCACTTCTTAGACTGTCCAGATCTGTCCGGCACTAGGGGAAGCAGCGAAGTCACATTCCGGCGCCCCCTCCATTGGGTCCAAGAACCAGTCCCTCACCCACCATACATACCCCGGGAGACCATAATCCCAACATCAAGAACAAAAGTATACGTTACAGCACATCTGGGGCAATGTAGGCAGTGCCTCCTCCGCTATTTTCCATTAGCGTCTCTGGGTGTCCCCCTTTGTGGGCTAGCCGGCCTCGACCGCCATGAGCGCTGACTCTTTGTCCACATCGGAGCTACCGTCCTGTGATCTCGGCGAGGCGGCCTGGGTGTCCCTCCATCCGCCTCCCTCTGCTGGAGCGGAGGACCGCGACGACCCTCTGTCCAACCAGTCTTGTACTTCGGATGGTGCCGTGAAGAACAGATTTGCCCCCTGCAATAACTTGAGTTTGGCCAGAAAAAACATCATGTATTTGATGCCCTTGTTCCGGAGTGCTGCTTTTACCCCATCAAAGGAGCGCCTTTTGTGTTTTACTTTAAGTGTAAAGTCTGGAAAGAACCTAATCGTCGCGTTCTCCTATTGTAGGTCTCCCATCTGTCTGGCGGCTTGTAGGATCGCATCACTGTCCCTATAGTTCAATAATTTTGCAATGATTGGCCTCTGTGGTACCTGGCTTGGGCTTAGGGATTGGCGCACTGTGCGCCCGCTTGATAGTGAAAATGTTGGATAGTCGCCTTGGCTTCAGGTGGTTGAGGATCAAGACTTCAAAAAACTGGTCCAAGCTGGGCCCCACTGATCCTTCCGGAATGCCTACCACGCGGATGTTTCGGCGGGCCCCCCCTTCCTGGTCCTCCAGCTTTAGGGCCGTTTGGCGGTGTTGATGTAAGAGTTAATTTATGCGTTGCTCAAGTTTCTTTGAGGAGGCCTGGAGCTCCCGTATGTCCGTTTAGTTAGCCATAGCCTTTTCCGACATTTTGCCGAGGTCTGTTCGAAGCGGATTAATGTTGATCGACATCTTGTCCATTTTCGACTCGAGGTTAGTCCCCAGGGTCTGAATCGCTGTCATAATAGAGGCCAAGTATGGTTCGGTAGGGGTGGAATTATCTCCTGCTGCTCTGGGGGGGCCCCCCCAATGAGACCGCATATTTGTCCAACTTGTTTGCCTGCGCAGCTGCTGTTTCCTTTGGCTTCATCTTGTAGGAGCGCGCTCCCTGCCCACAGCTCGCAAGTCCTCGCGCAGTCCCTCTGCGGTGTCACTAGGAGTCTGCAACCGGGCGGGGTGGGGGGCAGCTTCCAGGACCCCTCACCCCAGTTCTTAGCCTCGTGTCCCAGCTCTGTTCAGCCCGGCCGCTGCTCAGGCGGCACTGTCTGTTTTTGGCTGATATGTCGGGGGGCCCTCCTCTCTGATCACGGGTGCGCCTCTCGCCCCAGCCGGGTCAGTTGTCTATTCCGGTTGTCTACACGCGTGGTCCCAGCACTCACGTCCACGCTGGCCTCCCAGCTCCTGGGTATGTCTCAGCACGGTTGGTCAGGTCTTCCAATACCATCGCCACACTCAGTCCCCTATGGTGAGACCTGCCGCGCCTCTCAGCTGTAGAAGCTATCCTCATTAGTGTACCCTGCTGCCCTATCAGTAACCCTCCAGATTGCCCGCTATTTGCCTTGGAGCCAGTGTCCACCTGGCCCCGCTTGATAATGGCGCCTTGTTTCTAGAGTCCAATGTCACTTTTGCGCAGTTAACCCCGCCCCGGCACTCTCGGCGGGCTGAGCAGGATTCGTTTTTGCGCACTCCACTCGTGCAGCACCCAGGGCATGCAATCCCGCCGTCTGCCAACGAAAGGCCCGGTCCCACAGTTGTTAGGCCACTATGGTCACCGCCAAATATCTCCAGACCTGCCGCCCCCGGGTCTCGGCACCCCTGTAAATCACTCCACCTCCAAAGAATAATCCTCTGGCCGATGTGGAGATCCCGGGTCTGTCTCGCGGGGTCGGCAGGAGCCCCAGAGCCGGCTCCCCCCCTCCCCTCCCCGGCACAGGCCTCTAAGCCGGGTCCGAGCGTCTGCCCCATAGGTTCCGGCGCAGCAAGGCGCCAACACGCATCGGCAATGCACCGCATCTTCGGGGGCACGTAGAGTTCCGGATTTCAGTCCCTGGTGCCGCTAGGAGTCAGACAGTTGCAGCTTTAGGTATGCATAATCTATTTGATTTTTGCCGGATTTTGGAGGGTTTTAGGGCTCTGCTCCGGCCAGCTCTAGGCTAAGCGGCCAACTTCGCTGGCGCCTAGCCACGCCCCCTATAAGTATTCTTAAACTGTGCTAGATTACCAAAGTTGCAGTACACAAGATAATAGACAGCATGACTTAACACAGAATGCTAAACTAGCCTGCTTTTCAAGATTGTCTCACTCCAGCATTTTCAGACCTCTATGGTCTAACACGAAATGACACTTATATGCCTGATGAAGTTGTGGGGCTAGAAGTAGGATTCTTTATTTTGATGCCCCGTTTCCTCCTAAAACAGAAAATTAGGTGTGCAATTCTAACAGGACAGCCACTGGAATCTCGGATACCACCTGACACTAAATAACTCTCCATAAACGGTCATGTCACTGCTGTATCGAAAAAACGCATTACATTTATACACAGTTAGTTGTTATAAATGGTTCAACTATGATTCGCAAAACCTATATAACCCTAGACCATTTCACGGCATTTACACAAACACTAGCCTCCTTGCCACTATCATTTTGGGTTGCTTTCTACTTAACTCTAAACTGTTTTTAGTATTTTACTATAGTGTTTAGCAATGGTCTTGCCATTTGGCTTTTTAAACCGCATAGGCAAAGCTTTATGCATAAACCTTTGGCATGTGCCGTCAATTGGCTGCTGTTTTGGACATCACATCGAGCCCAGTGCTTATATTTTTTAATGTATTTTTAATTACATGGCTGAGCTACAATACTACAGAGTTCAATTTACAAATGTAGGATTGTTCCCCTTATCACAGTTTAGTCTTCACCAGACTGAGGATATGGCAACTCCTTGCCCTTGGTGCATTTGGCACCAGGACAGTCTGGAAACTAGATATGTGGAGGCGTGGTGCACTAACAGGCCAGTCACGCCCATAAGGTGAGCTGCCTGATGTGCCCCCATCTTGGTGAAGGCAGAATTGGGAACTCTGGGACAGGGTTGAGCACACTTTCCACAGGAAGTGGTCATATAGGGGGTGTAGTGACCTCATTGGTAAGTAGCCCATTTGCTACCACCTGTCACTCCCCTGAATGCCCCTACATCTAGTATCTAGGGGAGGCCCTTGACCAGGAAAGCAGATTCTGATGACCGAAGGACACAGAGCAAGAAGTGAGGAGCAGCAACAGACTTGGCGCAAATTCTGCTGGCCCTGACAATTGTGCCAAGGACTACTCGTCCAGCATCTGCTCTGCCTCAAAGAGCCTGTGAGGGCTGCCAGCGCTTCAAGGTGCAAAACGGCTCCCTTGAAGTAGTGGAGCTACTTCCCTGCAGGCACCCAAGAAAAAACTCCAGGGCTCCCGACTGCGAAAACCCGACACCAGGAAGCATTAACTGTGCTGACTAGGTCCTGAGAGCCATAAGACTCGAACCCGTAATGTCTTCGCTTCTTCTAGCGCTGCCTTGAGGGCGCTTAATACTTTGGAAGTAGCCCTTCTCAATACACACAATCTGTGGGACTCTGTGGAGTCTCTTCTTTCTCATGTCTCACGAGTGTGCCCATGCTGACCTATGGAGCCATGTGTTGGATGGTGTGGTGTTGGGCCCTAGGCCCACATGGTATAAGGAATCATGACACAGGATACCAGTCAGGGGATAGCGGATCTGGCCACGAGCACGTGCGCTCTGGCTCTTTTATTGGCAGCGTCACCCGACCCAGTGACGTCTGTGGTGGGTGGGTGTTTAGTGTAGGGTTACATCTAAAACAACTAGACTGTGTCCTGGCAGGACACTACATTCCTCCCAAACTTTAATGAAAGGAAAAGCGAATGTCCAACCTGCAAGAAAACCGAACAATAACATTTGATAGCCCCAACAGATCTTCAGGCGATCAGCTGGGAGAATGTTGAAAGTTCCGGGACTACAAAGTCAGTCAGATGAGCTTCAGATCATCCTTGTCTTGCTGTGTTGACGCTTATATACAGTGTTCATCACTTGGAGCATTGGGAGCAGAATGGGTGTGACCCTTGAGGGGTCTCGCAGGTGTTCCTAGTTCAGTGGATGACAACGCTTGTTGGTTGTAGGAGACGACTATGGCACGAGAGGTCTTTCTTTGGATTTGCTGATCTTGATGCCTTTACCTCTCCGTCCGGCCAAGTAACTTCCGACTTGCCTTCCTTGCCAGACTCCTCTCTCACTGGAGCCTTGAAGACTGGCCTCTCCTGCTTGGACTCTTCTCTCACTAGAGACGCTGGGAGGACCCTCTTGCCGGACACGATGGGACCGGGTGGGCCGTGCGGGCTTCGCATGAGCCGCGCAAAGGCGTCGCTGCCGAACTGCCAACAGACTCACCGCCAAGCCTCTCATGATGTCCTCGGGGGTGTTGATGTCATCCGCCAGGATGGTCTTGCCATTAGGACATGGGTTCAGTGTCTTCAACAGACTGTTTCTCGGTGCCAGGTGTTTACCTGGGGCTTTCATGCTTCCTGTTGCCTGTCGTGGAGCTGCCACTGCTGCACCTCTCCCATCCGGATTCCTCTCTCACAGGACATGCGGCCGAGGCCCTTGTCCCCTGGACTGCCACTTGATCGCGTGGGCTGTGCGGGTCGCTGCCGAACTTCGGACATGGCCACAGTTGAGTCTTGTGTAGTCCACAAGGGTGGATTGTCTAGTGCTCGGATATGCTCTGCTTCGGCAAGCTTCAGGTTCACGGGGCACCCATGCAGTTCTTCAGTGGTTGGTCTCCTCGAATGCAGGTTGTAGGGATTACTGGGATCCACACGGATGTTGCAATGTTCCTTGGCCAGCACCGATGTTCCTATGTGCTGACTGTTGCGATGCTCCTTGGACAGCACCGATGTTTCTGTGTGCTGTGGTTCTCTCTCCTCCTCTGTGGAGTGATGTTGTGTTCTCCATTCTTCCTCTACGTTCTCTTCCTCGACGCGGTCCGGTCTTCTTTCTTGCTTACTCATGCTAACCAGGCTTCTCCATGTAGCGGGCCCTCTACATGTCGTCCCCTTGGTCTTGTCCATGTGGTAGGACACTGTCTTCACTTGGCTTGGTGACTAGACCTGTCGTCTCTTCTCTGTTGTTGCTTCTCTTTCCTTGGTGACCAGACTGGGTGGTCGGTTTTCATCTTGGGCATGAGTTGTCATGCTGTGCTATTTACTTTGTGGTCGCTATTCACCGTCACGGTGTTTTGGCGTTGGCGCGCTTTTGTCTGCGCGGAGGAGGGTTACGTCACCGCTCCTGGTGCAACTCTGGTGCATGCTGCCATGCGTGCTGACGATGGCGCTCCGGTTGCTGCGAGACATCGCTGTCTCTGTTGGGGACCTTTGTGTGCAGTCCCGTGGCGTTGGCGTGTCGCTGTGCAGCGTCACTCTGGCGCTCCGGATTCCTGGCACGTTCCGGCGCAATGCTGCGCGGTCCTGCCGTGCGGGTGTGGAGTTCTTGGACGCCTGTTGCGTTCTTGCGGCACGGTTCCGTGCTGTTGGCGCGTTCCTGAAGGTTCTCCTGATGTGTTCAGGAGGTTGCATGTGGCGTGGCGTCATTCGGGCGTGGCAGTGTCCTTGTGCTTGGACAGATTCTCCTGTTGCTGTGTGGCGCGTTTCTGCGCACTTACAGTTCAGTGTTCTTGGACGCCTGTTGCGTGACGTTGGGTACTTGCTGCTTTGGCTGTCGTCCGGTACTTGCTGCTTTGGACCGTTGGCGGGAGTGGTTGATGCTGCGGTGAACACCTGTGGCCACAAGGCGTCGCTGCTCTCTCCGTCGTTTGATTTCGGCACTCGTTTTCCCTGGACGTTCTTCCAGTGCTTGGCAGTCGTTTCCTCCAGACGTTCTGTCAGTGCTTGAGTTTTCGTGGAGGCGTTTGTGCCTCTTCCCACGTTGCGTTGGAAGTGGCGTCTGCAGACCCCTTGCTGGTGTGTGTGGGTGTTCTCTGCGTGGTTGCGCACTTACTTGCTGCGGGGGTTTAGATGCTTTCCTTGGGGGCGCTATTCAGTCTGTTGCCCTTTGCTGCTGCTGATCTTGTGTTGTGCAATGCTTGTTTTTTTTTGTTTCTTGTTGATGCAGGTGTGCTTCTGCTTTTGGCCACTGGGTGGCAGTGTAGGCTTTTCTTTTCCTTCACAGCTCTATGGCTTCCCCTTCCATTCGACTGTCCTTTGTCCGGTTTGTGCAAACCTGTCCCAGTGTGCAGGGCCTGTTATGGATTGGGCAGGAGATTACTTGGGGCAGAGGAAGACAAAGAAAAGGACGTGCAGCTTGCTGGGGTCGTGCTGATTTGTTTCCAGGCTTTCCTGTTTGTGGCTGAGGTCCGTGTGAGGCCTCTTCTGGTTGAGCATTTGTCTCTTTTCCCTCTCCCAGCCCCTCGCAGCATACCAAGTGTCCACGGGCTGCGGGGGAGGGGTCGCCGTGGTTGGCCTCTGGCGCTCCTCACTGTTCAGTTCTCGGCCTCCCCCTCACCGCCGCCGGCTCATTCCTCGCGCCGTGCAGGGTGAGGAAGGTCTACGCACCATGTGGGGCAACATAATTGATTATAGCGGGTAGGCGCCGCTTTAATTGATCGGCGCCCTGCAGCTCCCCTTCACGCTGCAGGCGCTTTACGGCATTTTATTCACCCCGGGCTGTACTTCACACACGCAGCGGGGGCACTGCGGGCAGGCCGCGGGTGGGCTCCGCTGGCGCTGCTTCACTGGAAAATCAATGAGGCTGCACTTACGCCCGGCAAGGCGCGCCGGACAACGCGGGTAGGCTCCGCTTATTTCAGTCTTTCACCCCTCCGCCGCACTTCACACACGCGGCGGGGGGGAGGGGGCGCTGCAGGCAGGCCGCGGGTGGGCTCCGCGAGTCTTGCTGTATTGCGGGGACAATGTCTGGCAGTGTTCCCACTGTTTGGGGGTGCAGTTAATGTCTATAGCGGGTGGGCTCCGCTTTGGTGCACAGTCTTCCGGGGGAGCCGGCTCACCTTCGGCCGACGGGCCAGGTTCTGGGCTGCGGTCATGGCGGGTGGGCTCCGCCCGGCTGGTGCATCACTCCAGTGGGGGTCTCTGCCACGCGGCCGCCGCAGGTGGGCACTGGGCGGTCCGCTCCTCTCTGGTGGTGCTGGATGGTGGCGGCCGACACGGGTGGGCTCCGGTCGGCTCGTCCTTGAAGGCTGGTGCGGTGGGCCTCACGGTCGCTGCAGGCTGTGGGGCTCCGACGTGCCCACCGGCTTTCCGGCGCTTTGCGCCCTGCTACAGGGGGTGCCCTGCAGGCGGGCAGCTCTCTCCCCCTTTTCTCAGGATGTTTTGGCAGTGGCACGCGTGGCTTCACTACCGGCCTCGTCGCCAATGTGGTGTTGGGCCCTAGGCCCACATGGTGCAGTAAAGCATGACACAGGACACCAGTTAGGGATCGCAGATCTGGCCACGTGCGCTCTGGCTCTTTTATTGGCAGCGTCACCTGACCCAGTGACGTCTGTGGTGGGTGGGTGTTTAGTGTAGGGTTACATCTAAAACAACTAGACTGTGTCCTGGCAGGACACTACAGATGGTAGGGTGTTGACCGCATTTATTCTTCGTGCAGCCTTGGATGTTGCCAATGCTCTCGGCCGCGCTGTCAGGAACTCTTGGTTGACCTACCCTTTAACGGGGTCCTTCTGTTTAACACTCATGCAGACTCCACCATTCAGCCTCTTCTTGTGGGGCTCAGTCCTTGTCCTCCTCCATAGGTGGTTTTGTTGATCCTCCGTGTCTTAGTGGGAGGGGTTATCTCACTGCTCCTGGAATCTGGTGTTGGGGTGACCGTTACACTTTCTGTGAGGGATACTGTGCCCTCGGGGTCCTAGGTTGACCTACCTCTTCAGTTGGTTCAGCCCCCTTTTGGCAAAGTGTTCTTTTTGGCTGCTTACTAAGCCTTCTGTGGTTTCTTCCGCAGGCTTTCTAATTTGTTCTCTGATGTGGGATTTGTTCCCAAAGAGTGGTTTCATGATTCTTGGCCCGTGACCTACCCTACATGGGGTATTTACAGCTAGCCCTGTCTTACACTGGTAAAGTGTGGACTCCCCCTTGGGGGTTCCTTGCCCTTCCTGGTGTTGCTGTATGCCGCTGGTGCGTTTTCTTTTGCAGCTGCAGTATTGTGCTGCAGTTTTTTTTGCCCTTTGTCTGCCGTTTGGCCTGGCCCTCTGTCTGGTGTCCAGAAGGGGTATTTTCCTACTTGTTTCTCCTCCTGTTTTCCGGCTGGTTGTTTGTTGGCACCCAGCTGTGCCTGCCTGGACGTTGTGTTATATAGGAGAGGGGTCCCAGACACAAAGCTAACAATTACAATTTTCAACAAACATTTACAGAAAAGACAAAAAATGAATGCAAAAAGATTTATTTCAAATTTGCATGGTTACCATACATTGGTTGGATTTCATCAGCATCACATTACAAAATTCTTATATAAGTGTGCCCACATACACAACAGGGAGGGGGTGAAGTGAGGGAAAGTGCCAAAGGTTTAAGACGGAATGGAGAAATAGTCAGATTCGCTCGTGATAGATATTAATCATAACTCAAAAACAATAATTCATGGGATTCCTTGATCCAAGGTCCACGGAAAAATAAGCTCTTATAGAGTCCAAGATAAAATAGATGCAGACCACCTAACTCGCCATCAGCTGCTTGAGTCTAGCTTGGGGGTAGGAGTTGGTGGAGATATTGGCGTCTACGTTTCGACCCACACGACGCGTAGGATGTTAGTCCTTACAAACGGGGTCTTCTTCAGGACAGGATGGTTGTTGGTGGGCAACCACCTAAAAGAATTGAAAAATTATTTAGTACACAGCCACCTTGTTGAAACATACAAGGCAGGTGGATAATTAAAAAAGGGGGGGTTGGAGGGGGTTTTTTGATGGACATGTTGTCTTCTATTTACTGAACATATCGAGTGCGAACACTACGATGGGTAGAGCCCTCTAGGTCATTAGAGTGTGACGGGGACTCGCCTATCGTGCACAGGAAGATGAACCACATTAGATTCTTGGTCCCGATGGGTCACAAAGCTTTGGGTAGAATTCCTAAACGAGGACCATAAGAGAAATCGTAAACATTACCAGGTCATCTGCAGGCGCCCCAGAGCTATCTCATTCGTATCCCTTAAGTTTACTATTAACGTAACAGCTACCACTGAATTGGTGCCCGCTAGAATGGACCACCTACCCATTAAAGAGTTGGCGAGGGAGTGAGCTCGAAGGGAACGTTGCTCAAAGGGAAGTACAATTCAACCACGACGGCTTCAGCGTGTGAATCAACAACCTATTATAAAGTATGATTTAAAGAAAGATAAGAACATCATACTTCGTCTGCACAGTACACTAATCAAGCCTGTTTAGTCGCATTATGGTTAAGACCATTCACAACAGGATGGTCGTACCTTGCATATACCATTCCGATTGGAAGCTGTCTGGGCTGTACTGGAAAGTGGCCTATAATGCTCACGGTTAGGCTAGGATCCTGTTTGGCGGCTCTCTCAGGTGCCCGCTAGTACAAAGGAATAGTAACGATGAGATTCTCGTAATTATTAAAGGATACATTAAAATGCATTCCGCATCAAAAATACAAATACCCCACCTTCAGTTTATAAGTTTATGATGGTTTTATATCGCCTCCCTGGTCCTTAACAGAGCCCTGTTAAAAACGGAGACATGATCAATTGTAAACTAGCTTTACGGATTGTTGACATACATAGTGATTGTTGGCGAACCCCGGAAACCTGGAAGTCTCACCTTGCACGCAAATCACAAAATGTTAATGGTTGTCACTTCACATATGACCAGCTTTGTTAATGGATCCCCACATGATATACTTCTGGAGAAAATAGATAAAAGGGTTCGACACAGCCGAGGTGTGAGTTGGCTACTGATGAAGGAAAAGCTGTTGGCTAAACAAAGTATACTCAAAAACCATTCAATAACCCACATTCGGATTGCAGCTCACCTTAAAATTAATCGCCACCAGTCACAAGGTTACGATGGTGCCCCAACTGCAAAACACAGACGACCTCCATGTTATAAATAGGGTTTGTGCTAACTAATGTTTAAATCTTTCGCATACAAATATTGTGCCTCTCACCTAACACTGCCGGCGTGGGGTTCTAACCGACTCCACCTACACACTGGGTCGCACAGTCACCGGAATCCACTTGGTAACGGGGTAAACTACTGGTAGGAACAGGGTTCAACACAAACGAGGTGCGAAGTTAGCTATTAATAAAGAAAACAGTTCGCTAAACAAAGTGTTTTCCAAAAAACCACCATTCAGATTGCAGCTCACCTTAAAAATATTCGCCACCAGTCACGAGGTTACGGCGGTGCCCGAACTGCAAAAAACAGACGACCTCCGTGTTTAGAATGGGGCTTGTCCTCACCAATGTTATACTCATTCGCATATAAATATTGATATTATGCCTCTCACCTAACACCGCCGGCGTGGGGTTCAAACCGACTCCCTTCCACACTGGGTCGCCCAGTCACCGGAATCCACTCGGTAGCGAGGGAAACTTCCTGATAGGAACAAGGTGGGCGGGGCCTGCACCCGAGGTTTCATTAAATGAAATGGAAAAAAGACTGCTGTGCGCTTCTCATTGTATTCGAAAAAATGTTTTGCTATGAGCTTCTCATTGTAATCGAAAAATAGGGGGGGCAGTTACTTAGCATGGGACTCGTGGCCAAAGGCAGAGACATTTGAAAACCCATTGTCACACTTGTTATTAGATGCATAAACAAAATTTAAGTTTTCACATTTGTTATGGCGCCATTGGTATGCAACATCAAAAAACATTATCAAGAAACATTTACACAGCCGTGGGTGCGGAGGTGTAAATCGCACATGATTCAAGATACATCGCTAATAAACAGACATATTGCATTGCTTATTTTGAACTTTTGATGTACAGGGTTAACCTTTAGGTATTATAGATATTTGCAATAATGTCCATCAGGTATTGTTGTTTATTCACAAGAGCTACACAGTTGACAGAATGTAGCCCCAAGTGCTGGGAATTCTCATGACGTGAAACATATATATTCATATTGTAGAGACATCAGTGTCCGTATCACCACGAATATGGTATAGAGACGGGTAGTGTGTACATTGCTCTTATAATGTGAACCACATGTATTCATATTGTAGAGACATAACAGTGTCAGTATCACCACGATTATGGCCTAGAGACAACCATCAGGTAATGCGCACAATGCTCGCAGGTTAGTGAAAAGCACTCCTCTGCATGGTTGCCAAAAAAAACCTTTGCTACAGATAGGATCAACAAAGAATTCTTCAATTCATAGGTTCGCCAACTGCGCGAAGCTGCTTTCAGATTCATTTAGACCCTCTGATACAGAATTAAAAATATGGATCCATTTCAGTGCTCTGGCATTCAATACACTGGATATATCACCACCCCTGGGGCCTAATGTCACATGCTCAAGGACTGCCCATTTCAGAGTTTCCGGGAGATGACTTTCTTTTTGACAGTGTTCTACCAATGGTGCCCCCAGTGTCTTGCATCTTATGCGACTGCAATGTGTGAGAAACCGAACTTTCACCCGTTGAGTTTGGCCTACGTATATTAAATTGCACGGGCAAATTATCCCATAAATAACATTGGTGGTGTTGCAATTTGTATGGGTCTTGTAGGTGTGGCGGTGGTTCTTGAAAATGAAGTCCTTTGATTGGATGGTTGAGGGACAGGCTTTACAGCTACCGCATTTAAAATGTCCAACTATAGGTGATTGTTTCCAGCAGGAGGCCAGGGTAGGAGCTTTGGGACATTCCAGAAAAGATGAAACTACATAATCCCTCAGGCATCTTGCTTTTTTGAAAGCATGCATGGGTACCTCGGGAATTTCCAACTCCTTGCTGACTATGCCCCAGGGTTTGTTGATTGTTTTCTTTATTTCTTGACTTTTCGTAGAAAATGTGGTGACACATATCATACGTTTTCTTTTTTGGTCCATACGTGAAGAGGGTTCGAGAAGTCTCACGGTGGCTGAACCATGCCCTTTTCCGTGATCGTTTGATCAACCGCTTAGGATAGCCTCTTTCAATAAGACGTGTCATCAATACATCTGATTGAGCCATGTAGTCTTCCTTCCTGCTACAATTCCTCCTGACCCGAAGAAACTGCCCATGTGGTAAATTGTCACGTAGACTACGTGGGTGGTGGCTTGAATACAACGAGTTACGTTCAGCAGGCTTCCTATATAGTGTGGTGTACAGTTTTCCTTCTTCCGCTATTATACTGATATCCAGAAAATCAATCCGGGTATTACTGGCATGCATTGTAAATTGGATATCCGAGGATTGTCGATTTAACCACGAATGGAAACGGTTCAAATCTTCCTCATTTCCTTTCCAAATGAACACCACATCGTCGATATAACGCATCCACATGCGTATCTGATGGTGAAAAGGATTACTGACGTTCATGACAAAAAAATTCTCGTAGAAGGACATAAAAAGGATGGCCAGATCCGGGGCAAAGGCTGCCCCCATTGCCACGCCCTTTGTCTGCAGGTAGAATACGTTCTGAAAGATGAAGTTCCTCATCATTGCTATTTTAAGCAAAAGAATGATGAAGTTCGTCGGTACTTGTACAAGGGCCGGCCGGGTGTCAAGGGCTGCCGTTGCCACAATCAGTGCCTCCTCTTGGGGAATGCTTGTGTATAGCGACACAATGTCGCAAGTTACCAATAGTTCCTCTTCAGGGTTGAAAGCTTTGGCATCTACCAAGTTGATGACATGTGTAGTGTCTCTCAGGTACGTAGCAGTTCCTTCAGCTAGAGGTTTTAAGAAAAAGTCCACATACCGACAGAGTGGCTCCAGGATGGACCCACATCCGGAGACGATGGGCCGCCCTGGGGGATTCTGAATGTCTTTATGAACCTTAGGTAAGGTATAAATAGTCGGGGTGCCTGGACGTTGTGGTCTGGATGTTTAGTTTAGTGGTGCTTGTTGGTGTCCAGCTGTGCCCGCCGTTTTTTCGGGTACACGGCCAGGGACCTTTGAGTGAGGTCTGGCGCCCCTGGTTCTGGTTCAGCTGGGAGTTCGGCCGCCCTCTTCACTGGGTGTGTTCACGGTCGAGGGCTCTTGACCTTGTTCTTTTTCTTGGAGTCTTGGTTACTCTTCTTCCTCTGTACTCCCCTCGTTGCCTGTACCTGGGACTTCCGGCGGAGGTCCCTGGTACATTGGCTGCGGACCTCCGTTCCTATTGCCTGTACCGGGGGCTTCTGGTGGAGGTCCCTGGTACATTGGCTGATGGCCTCTTTTTGTATTGCTCTTCCCTCTCCTGCTTGGTGCTGTGACACATCCCCTGTGGGGCGGGGTTCTCCGCAACACTAGGGTTCTAGTCTGCGTGGGGGGTGGCTCTTTTCTCTGTCCCTGTGGTTCAAACCCTGTTGGACGATAGTTATTTCCCTGTCTGGGCCTTTGGTCCGCCTGAGCTGGGGACATCCTCTCAGACCCTCTTCCCATTGGGTATGGCTAGGGTATCTAGACTACATTATGGAATCTGCGGCTAGTAGTCTCAGATGTACGAGTTACCTTTGGTAACGATATATCTGGTAGAGGCGATTTTTGCCGCAGATTCCTTCATGAACCCCCCCTTCCTCCCCGTTCTGCAAGGGTCGCCTTGGTCTTCTGCACTCGCCTGCCTCCTGGTGGTTGTCTTTTGCAGGTGCCATGTCTTACTCCCTCCTTCGGAGGATGCTCGCCTTGTTGTTGTTCCATTTTTTTACTTTAATAGGCACTTCTGCGCCCCTGGTCTCCAGTGTGGGGTTTGCTTGTGCTTCTTCCCTTTGTTACTTGCACTTCTGTCTTTGGCAGTCCTGTGAGTTGAGGTACCTTGGCTGGTCTCGACCTTTGCTTTCGAGAGACTTTCTCCCTGCTGGTATTGTCTGAGGTTGAATGGTCATTGCTCTCCGCTCTGACCTTGGTGTCCCTTTCTGTTCCGGGCGGTGGCTGCAGACTTCTTGGTCTGCTACGTATTTTTCCACATGCTTCTGCCCTGGGGAGGCTATTGTATTTGTTTGCAGGATTGCTTTTCAGTAGCGGTGCCCTGTTCTTTCATTCCAGATCTTGTTGCCTCAATACCTGGCTCTATTCTGGATGATGCTGTTGCTCACCATTGTTTCTTCCCTTCTGTTTAGCGGGGGTTTTCGCACAATGTTCCAGTATTCTCAGTTTTGTTAGTGATGGCTCTGTGTTGTGGCGTGGAAAAGTTCTCCGAAGAAAACTGACGTAGGCGCACCGCGGTGGGACTTGTGTATCCTTGCTGACGTCAGGGCGGAGTTACGTGGTGCCGTCCCACCGGCGGGCAGGGATGCTGTGGCAAATTTCCGGATACAGTCTCACGCCTGGGGATAATTCTACGTTAAGTAATCTGTGGCTAGAATGGTCTCTACCAGATACATCGTTAACGAAGGCAAGTAACTCGTACTTCGGGTGCAGGAGCCTCTCGTTGTTGTTGGGGACCTGCAGAAAGGCTGTAGGCGGTGACTTGAAGTCCACTTTGGGTAAACCAAAGCATAGACTTAGCTCTTGGTGGGTTTGGAGACCCTGTTGACACCCTCACGTCCCTTGGACTCTGGCTTTGGAGCATAGGTGCTCTTTGAGGAGTCGGGTGGCGGCAGTCACACTCTTGTCTTGGTCTATGTTTTGCCGAAGAGGGGCAAATGGGAAAGCTGGGCCCGATTCGTATGCAGAAGGCTCATTTAAAGCTCCCTGCCTTGGAATACTAATTTACCAGCCTTTCCTTGGGGAAGGTGAGAACACCTCTCCTCAGAGCAGGATTTGTTTCTGTCCTCAGAGTAGGCTCTCCGCTCCTAGGCGGTCAAACTTGACTGCGGCAGCAGGCTGGACTAGACCAGTCAGTCAGCACACTTGAGGGCTGATAGTTTTCAGGGGGTACCTCTAATGTACCCTCTGGGTGCATGTATTAATAAATCCTTCACTGGATTGTGTGGGTTTATTAATACAGGGTGTTTGATACCAAACACCATTTGTTCCAGTGAAGCCATTATGTAGCTGGGAACTCATTTTGACCAGTGCCCAGTACATACCAGAAGGCTGCTGCCTTGCTCTCTTGCAACATCTAGCAATAAAATGAGTCCTCACAGGGACACATCTGCTCATGCCTCACATAAAATATACTGCACCCTGCCTTGGAGCTAAAGGTCTGCTGTAGGGGTGACTTGCATATATTCGTTGCAGTGACTTTAGCATGGCACACTGGAGTGTCATGTGTTTTCACTCATGGTTTGCACCATGCCACGCAGCTGCTATGGCAGTCTTGGTGGAATGTATATGTGGGTCCCTTAGTGGCACAAGATAGGCTGCAGCCCTTAGGGACCCTCTTTGGTAACCATGCTGTAGGTACCGGAGGTACCATTTACAAGGGACGTACAGGAATGCTAAAGTCCTTTGCAAATTGTAGCACACTTAGACAACACCTTGTTTTATTAAAGGAGAACTGGCACTGAAGTATGGTTAGCAGGCCTCCATAGTCAGTCAAAAATGAGCATCTAGTAGCTAAAAAGGGGCAAAATGTGTGGGGGTCAGGGGAGGGGACTGCAAAAAAAGCAGACTTCTTCTACACTTACTCCATCTTATGCCATGCAAATACTTAGGGCATCCAAAATGGACCCTTCTGGCTTAAGTATTTAGTCTCCTACCCATGCAGTCTAAACACCACACATGTACTACATCCATACTCTGCATACAGCTCACACACTCTGGATGCTGGTGTAAAGCTTTGGGCTTCAGATACTTCAAGAACTTTATACAGGAGGGGTCGGTAGACCATACTTGTACACGGATGAAAAGTGCTGGTCACTTATGTAATATTAAACCGTGTGTTGCCACCATGTTTTTACGCTTATCACAGGACAGGAACAGCAGTCCACTATGCAGGAATGCTTGATGCACCCCTACTGGTCACAGGGCAGACTTTGGACTTTGCATTGTGAGTGACTGACCTAGGCCTCTTCGCAAAATTCTGTAATAGCTTGATTCCAGCATCAAAACAAATATCAGGATACCGATTCCCCAGATGGGCACTCAGGGCTGCGGTGCAATTTCATGTACCATGCTGGGGCATTCCCATCCCAACAGCCTGTTATTAAATTGTCATTCCAGATGGCAGATGTTTAGAGTGGTAGATTAAGGAGAAATACATTTTTGCAGAGCATTCCTGGAACAGAACAGCCCAGTAGGAAATGGCATATGTACAGGGCCACTAAAAGGAAAGTACCTAAAATAATATAAATATGAAATTTTAAAATAGTGGGGCCAGGGAAGCAACTTTGAAAGGAGGTAAATGCCGCTGAGGGGCAGTGAATGGGAAGGGATTTTTTAATGAGGGGGAACCCGTTCTTGGCTGCAAGGGTAGGGCAGCAGACCAGCTTGGGGTGTAGACCTGCAACACAGCAGGATGAGGGGGTGAAGGGAAGGCAGCGCAATGGGGAAAGGTAATCAGAGCAAGAAAACACATTGTATGATGGCATTTGTATAGCGCTTACTAGCCCTATGTTTGGGGAGGGTGGGTGGCTAAGTTTCTTACCCACATGGATACCAAACTTCGCCTTGTAGTGTGTGGATGAAAGGGGGTGTGTTCAGAATATTTGGGGATGGGTTTTTTCATGTTATACGTATTGGGGATGCAGCTCCTGGAATTTTGATTTGTTGAAAGTCTGAGATAGAAGTGCAAATTACAACTGTAATACGGGCTAAAAATATAGGAATCTACATCGCATCGGCCTAACCATAGTGATTGTGTGTGCACCAAAAAAACGAGGGGAGGGGGTAATCTGGGAAGGCCCAGTAATCTATATGGCGTTTTGTGGCAGGTACAGACCTTTTATCTAAAACCATAGTAGCCAACAGGTATCCTTTCCTGTCCCGGACCATTCCTAATTACTCTCTGAATTGCGGTTCCAGCCAGCACAGTATGACCTTTGTCATTGTGAACATATGAACCACATGTGAAGATATGAACCACATGTGAAGATATGAAACCACATGCACGGAATGTGAACAGGAAAAGAAAAATAGTTCTTTGAATGTAAGCAGTGGAAGGATACAAGTCACTCAATCACAAGTATAGTGAGAGCTACTCTGAGGATAAGCACTAGAAGAGAAAGGAAGCTATCAAACAAAGTGGATATTGATAGGAAAGGCAACAGTAATGAGCCCGAAGCCCAGTGTGAGTATTGGTATTTTCTATAATGGGTCTTACAACAAATAGAGCTGTCTATAGGCGACCTTGCTATATAGCACTGGCCATCTATTGCAGTGTCTTTGCCACTGGGTGCAAAGCATCATAACTAAGTGAGCTGAAGCCTCAGCTGCTCAGTCACCAAAATAAGACCTGATTATCTATTGAACAGTATAATTCCCAAGGAGCACCCGTTACAATAACCCCAGGACTGTCGGACTATAGTGTGTGGAAAGAGGCACACTAAGGGTATTGAACTATGTAGGCTCGCTTAATCCATCCAGTAAAGTTTCAGCACTGCTTTCTAATCTCCAGTCTAGATAGGCTGCATTGATGTTGTGGCTCCTGATCTGGTTTAACTGTCTTCTGTGTATATCCTCAGAAGCTTAGCATAGTTTTGATTTTGCTATAGCCTGCAAATTCTCCCCTAGGACAAGTTAGGTTCTTCCACTGGTCGCATCTCAAGGGGTTTCCAGAATCTAGCTTGTCCCCAGTTTAAAGTGCTGCTGCAGACATTGTGAGGAACAGAACTTTTGCTAACTGTGTATAGTGCCAAGTTATTTGGACACAAATACAGTAATGATGCTACTTTGGTTGACTCTGGCTATTGCCTTAAATTAAACCTTTTCAGAATTCAAGGACTTCATCCTGTACTGCAGCAGTCTATTTTTTTGTCATCTTGTGCTAATACAAACGAGCATTGACAAAGCAACACAGTTGCATGTTCAAATTATTCAAAAATTATAAAGCGAGAGTTTTTGTAAAAGGGTAGTGGTGGCAGTCCAACATAGCTCGCCTCTAGGGGGAGTCAACTTGTGAGATGTGGATTAAAAAGAGCCATATTCCGGTCACCGGAGTGGCCCTCAGTGGAAACCTTCAGAGGAATGATGTTTTACTTCATTAATTAGTGCACTATTTCATGTTTTTACACACGTGAATGTGTTAAATCGATCGGTCTCTTGATTGATATTTTGTCTTGCAGGATGCTGATTTAGTCCAATGGCAGTCCATGTTTGAGCAGGTGCCGGAGCTCCTGACTGAGGCAGAGAAGAAGGAATGGATCGGCACTTTAAAGGCTGTGGCTCTTAGTTCTGATGCCTTCTTCCCCTTCAGGGATAATGTAGACCGAGCTAAGAAGGTAAGAGTGCCATACCAATTTACATGCTGGCTTTTGTGTGATCTGGGTGAAGTGTCTGCTTTTTCAAGTGGGTTGGTGGTTGAGCAGTATTTTATGTGGGCTCAATGACACTAAAGTCCCATAATTTTGCCCCCCATAGAAAGTGACTTGGCACATGCGATTAAGTGGTGAAATCTGGTTGTCCCCATTTGCCTCACTTGACTTGTATTAAAGGTGGTTGAATTCTGTGGTCCAGCACAGAAGTTTTGTGGTGCCAGGCTTGCTATTTGTCCAGACTATCTAGATAGCATTTAGCTATACACCGATTTAGAGCAAAACTGTTGTGCCATGAGGGAAATAGCATGACTTGAAGGTTCGCAGTGTTTGTCCTGGCACTCAAGGCCTTTGTTACCTGGTCCTTGGTGGGAAGCCACCAGCATGCAGGTTGGTAGGTCATTATTTACTGAGAGTGAAAGTTTGTGGATGCCTTTCCCTACACCCTTCATGCCCAAACATCTCATTATGAGGTATACAAATCTTTTCCACCTTTCCTATACAACACGCTATACAGCTATGCGTGCTGCTGTGGTAGAACCTAGGTGGTCTTGATCCAATGGGCTATCTGTTCACCAGTTTCTTGTTGCGTCATTATTGGGCATGTGCTTACTCTGGTATAATCCTTCACCATGTGTTTCAGACAGACTGCCCTAGTTTTAGCTATGCTGTAGTCTGTATAGTGTACTGTTGAGTGAGACGAGCCTCTCTCATTACTTTGTTTTTCTAGTGTCTCAGACAAAGGCATAAGGTTCTGAAGTCCGTTACGAGGTCACTCTTGGTGGACATCTACTCCAGGTTTTGCTTCCTCCCCTTTTCGGGTGGCTTCAGACATCGTCACCCAAATTTAAGCAGTTGAAATTCTCGCTTTGAGTACCAAAGGTGCTGTGTAACTTGTCACAGAACGAGATCCAGACGCGCTACTCCTGTTATATCATTACTATGAAAAACTATGGCTTCCGTCTCATTCTGTACCTTTGCGTTTTAAGTAACTTCCTCGCAGTAGTTAAATACATTCCCTTTTGGTTCTGGGCCTGGAAGACTGGATGGTGTCTCCTGACGTGCAGGACGTTTAATTTCGTATACCTGTCCTGCAGTTGCACAAGAGCTACCTTTGTTTATTGTTGGGCTTTACCCCCCTATCAATTTGTCATTCTTCTTTTTGGGCTAACATCAACCCACATCCCTTACCACCCCAGTCTTCTAAAAGAAGATTCTACTGGTCAGATTTATGTATTTCCATACCTTGACAACAGGTTATTGAGTAATTGCCACAGCTTGTGTTTGATCACATGTAGGTCCCAATCTCCCTGCTCTTCAATGTAGATTTTTTTATTCACTTCTCTCGGATGCACTTGCAGCCCTCCTGGTGTCTCCTGTTCATTGGGTCAGACCTGAGCACTGTCTCCCTCATGAGATGGTCCCAGCTCCCCAGCGAGTACGGGGGTGTATTTGCTATGATCAACAGTTGTCCCTTGAGCACTCAGTCTCCAGTAGTTCGACATACAATACTACGGTCACAGATATTCATATTCTTCATTTCACTTCCACTCTAGCCAACACATGTTTAGTTTTGGCATGACTTAATCAGGATTCTAAAATATCTAAATTAAATCCAATATCCGTTCCATCCTTCACGATCCATATATATTAATCCAAAACTTGAATCCTGAGAAGTGTTGTATAACGTGTTTAATTATCTGCTGTGTATGGATCAAGCTACACATCAAATTTGATCGACATTATCCATACTCAGGCACCACCGCGGTACCCAAAGGAGGATTACACCTCCGTATGGATAATGAAGACTGGATTTGAGTTGTAGCGTAGTATGTGTGCACCGCTGGTATTTAACACTGGAAACTAGTTATAATACACTTGTCTGTACTCCAGTTATGGATGATTTACGGATCATGAATCAGGATGGAGAATTAGATTTAATTATATGGATATTGTATAGCCTTAAAGTCCTATGTAGACTAAACACGTTCGCTAAAGAGGAAATAAAGAATTGGAATATCCAGTGACCAGAGTATTGTATATCAAACTACTGGAGACTAGGAGTGCTCGAGGGACAATTCCTGAACTTTTTAAGGACTTGGTGGCCATCAAAACACCACTTGCCACTGGGGTCCCTGAGAATATGCAAGGGGTTTACACAGTGGGACCTTATAGGCATTTCCACAGTTGGGGATATGTGGGACAAAGACACAGTAATATCATTTCCACAACTACAACATTTATACGGCCTTAGGTCTACGGAGACGTATAGATATGTCCAAATCAGGCATGCACTGCTACGGGCGATTCCGGCGGGCACGGACTTACCGGAATCCTCACCCCTAGAAGATAGACTGCTAACTGATTTCATGCAACACAAAGCGACCTCTCTTACCTACAAAAAGCTAACTAACAACCTAGCTGACCCCACGCAAAAACTGAAAGAGAAATGGGAAAGGGAAGTAGGGGAGATGGATGAATCAGAATGGAACGAGGCATTGGCCTCCCCAAGAGAGGTGGGAATTTCGACAAAGTTCAGACTGGTGCAGCTCAAGATCCTGCACTGCATTTATTATACCAGAACACTGCTTCATAAAATACATAGAGCGCCACACCCCTTCTGCCTGCGGGGATGCGGGGAGGAGGGTACATTGTTCCATACACTATGGGATTGCACACATATACAGGAATACTGGAGACGTGTGCTGCGGACTATCTCTCAAGCACTTAAAATCACTGTTCTGCCTGACCCGCGCAAATGTCTCCTAAATGTTTGGGAGCCCAACGACTTGGGCAGGTATGGGATACTGTGGGCTACGCTGGCCATGACAGTGGCTAAGCGAAACATCGCGCAGAAGTGGGGGGCTCCAGACCTACCCACGGCGAGCAGATGGGCTAAAAATATGGACGAGCTAATGGTGACAGAGAGGGCGGTCTATGTCCTCAGAGCCTCCCCCCGGAAGTGGAACAAGGTTTGGATGGCATGGAATGTATATCGCGGGGACATATGCGAACCACTGCCGGAGGGAGAAGATATAGACTCAGAGGGGGAAGATGAGTGAGGGTGAGACTGAGGTGTGAGCACTGCTGAGGGCAGAATACAGGAGTGAACTACTATATGGAGCCTGAGTGGAGCTGGAAAAGGCTGCGGACTTGATTGAGAACAATGGGAGATAATAAAGTGAAAGTTATGATGGCTTAAGTTGGGGGGGGGATGTTCAAAAGGTTCTTATGAGTAGGGGGGCATGCTGGGTACAGTAACTAAGACAATTAGTGATATTCAGTTGTAGTGCTATAAACGAACACGAATGGGCACGCTCGTACCACGAGGAATGTATAGTACTATTGTTTTGAAATTTTGTGGTACGAGGTACGTGCTGCAAGACAGTCAACTTCTCAAAAGAAAAACAAAAAAAGAAAAAAAATGTTGTATTGTAACACGATAACTGCTTAAGCTGCCTATATATAAATAAAGATTTTCACAAAAAAAAACACCACTTGCGAAATGGAAAGTCTCTCCCTTTGGAAGCACCAGGATAGTGGCTTCCTAACGGTATTGAATATATTATTGAGACATGGTGCGCCCCTATTTGCCCTAAGCAGACATTCAGTTTTTTGTGTGTTATGGACCAATTTATCAGGAGAGAACTGTGTTCATGGCATGTTTAGCTGTAGATACACCTGCTCTGCATGCTCCCTCCCTCGATTGTCGGGCGGGAAAATGCACAACTTGTTCTTTGAAGTCTTTCAAGCCATGAGCTTTAGTGTCCCCTCCTAAGATGGGTATTGCATATTTGGCATCAGCTCCGTTGTCACATTTTTCTCCTCTGTTTAGTTTGCACATGTCGCTGAAGCTGTCCATACCACCTGGCACTTCTCGTCGGGACCATCTGCTACTTTCACTCCCGTTGGCTAAACATGCTTGTGTTTGCAACAGTCTTTTTGAATCTGTCCTGGTTCCTTTGGTTCTGCACCTGGGATATTGTTACCACTTTGTGCGGGGACTCTGGTCCTTCTGTCACCCTTTTTAGAATCTGTAGACCATAATGGAAAGAACCCCTTTCCAGTACTTTCCAGAGTGCCACTCTCAGTACTCATGGCAAGATCACCATTTGATCTGTAACATCTGCTTGTCACCGAAATATGACGCAACCTCCTGCTCTGTCTGACAGCCTCCAGTTCCAGACCAGGAAGACCCTTGGATTACCAACACGATCTGCTTCTTGCTTGACACAAGATGGCGAAGCGCCGAGATCAGAACTCTTCAGGGAAACCTATAAAGGGTGAGCAGTGCCTCTGTTGACCAACCATTGGCCTCCAACCTGGAGCAGAGTTCACCATCTGGCACCAGTACTGAGACCAACTGTTCCTGCCGGGCCAATGTCCTAAGACGATTGTGAGTAGTGTCCTACCACCAAAAACAAGCGGACCACCGACCTTGACAGGGTTAGGAGTTTAGCCCAGTACTACCTCCACAGCCTTCCAAGCTGCCACTGCATCCCAACCGTGGCCGGCAACGACACTTATTTAGAGTGGACTTTGGTCATGGCATGAATAGCTGTATCAGACCTGGCCTTCCTTGGTGGCGGCTGAGTCCTAGATGCTTTCTGGTTCCTCGACACCTGCACAGATGGGCTCTTTTGAGCCGCACCAACATTTGACGCCCAGGCTAACATTTGACGCCCAAACAGCTGTCTGTGCTGACTCTTCCATCCATAGCACATTCAATGGGTTCTGAGAATTTCGACGCCGCCACTCTACAGCGCCTTCAGGAAGAGATCAACAGTAGGCAGAAGAGACTATTCATTCACCCGCAGATGGGCAAGATTTCTTTCAAATTGCCACGGAAGGCGCCATACACTTCCTCCCAAAAGGAAGCTTACCTTCGAGGAGCAGCTTGTACTGGAACCACCCCACCTCCCAATCTAAAAAGGGATCGAGACCGGGGCACTAGCTCTATATCCTTATTCCTCCATTGTGCCTCTTCACCTACTTCCCCTCCACCACCCAAATCCACTGTCTAAATCATATCTTGGAATTGTGTTGCTGTCAAAAATGCAGCAACATTTAGGTAAGCCTCGGGATCCCCAGTGTCTGGCACCTGACCTGGCTGGAACCAGCTCGTCCTAGAGGAGGAATCTGAAGAAATGCACCTCTTTTGAAATGCTCTTGACCTATGTTTTTGACAAATGTTAGCTCCAGTGTTAGACTCTTCCTCCCAACCAGGCCCTCCAAACTCCTGGGTGAGGAGAAGCTCTGCAGCCTCCTGCCCTGTTCAGAATCCCTTGGCATGTCTCTCCCAGCCATAGCACCCCACACAGCTGCACTGTGAAGGCTGTAGAGACTAAATTACAACCGGATGAGTGGGGGTTTGGTTATTTGCCACTGGTGAGTTTAGATTGGAGTCAGGAGGTGCAGTGGCCTTATTTCAAGGGAGGGGCGAAGGGGTAATGTAGTATACCTGCAAAAAAAACTTGCTCTGTTTTCTCATTAAAAACTTGTGTGTGCGTTGCTCTCTTAAAGGTGAATGAGCCACTGAAAGATAGTCCTATGATTGGCTGTGGGGCAGCTGGAGGCCCTCCTTGAAAGCTCAGCTCGTTTTGGGCTCTAATCTCATTTGGCTTCTGCGTGCAACCCATGCCCAGGGCACAAGTCCTTAAAAAAAAGAAGTTGGGGGACGCTCCAAGTTAGGTGGTGTTACCCGAAGTGACTTCTTGACAGGAAGTGACGTCACAATTTGCCTTTCACCGTCTGAAATGCGTGAATACATACAAGATACAAGTGGAGGTATAATACTGCAATAAGTGGCAGTCACTCAAAACACGAACACGCTTTACACAGGACCCATTCCTCAGATTACACGGTTATTACAGACTCTGGCGTAGGCACTACGGGCATCTGTCGGGGTCACTGGAAGTGACCTGCTTGGCGTGTAGACAGAGCACAGCCGGGGCACCAAGGCTTCAAGGAGATGCGCGGAGAGGCTGGCAAGGGGAGGGTGCGAGGCGGAAGGGGAGATTGATTCAGAGCCTCGGGTGCATTTGAAAGGCTATCATTCGCACACAGGTGCGGACTCTGGTACCGGCTCCATCTTTTGGGCGGGGGGGGGGGGGGGGGGGCGTCCACCCGGTAAAAGAAGTGGGGGGGACGCCGTCCACCCACGTGGTATCCCTGACTCGAGCCCTGCCCACGCCCTACCCTAATGCGTTAAGAATGAAAAAACATTTACTATACTTGTAAAACGGGTGAGCGCAAGACATACCCTACTAGTGGCGAAATCTGTAAATTCGATTATTCCTGGCTTCCCTACTTGACCAGATTGTTTGATCCTAGCCAAATTTATTGTATCACTGTTTTCTTTTGGTTCTTGAACTGCGGTCCTGGGGCCCCTGGGAGTCTGCAAAGCCTACTTTGGGGGGGCATGACTGCTTATGAAATTATTAATCTGTTAATATTAAATTGTATTTGAATAACGAAGCAAAATATAAAATTGAACAGTTTAAAACTGTATGTAAAGGATTTTGAAATGGAGGCTAAAAGTAAGTAGGTATCCTCAAATGTATTTGTTAGCAAGTGCCTCAAATAGAATATAGTATGACAGTGGCCCCAATTGAATTTAGTAAAGCTCCAGCCATCCCATTAAAGTAAAAAATTATATTTCGCGAATTAAATGAACTATTTCATTTGTGTATTTGTTTGAATTCTAGTTTCTGGTAATGAATCAGTAGGGGGAACACTTAGAAATCAATGAGCTCCGGTGTGTGCTATTACACAAGCACTTCTGGTGTGTGTGGATTAAATAGGCTATAATGTTGCTCCATGTGATAATCTAGGCCAGGAATAGGGTGCACATGACCACTAACGTGCCTTCTATTTATTTAATTTAATGGCATGGTTTTCATCTTAGAAGCGGTGTGAACATTTTCAAGCTAGTTTAAAAACGTTTACTTTTGATAAATGCCTTAATGCGGTGATCCGATAGTAAGCTGGAATGCTTCTACTTTAATACACTCTTCGGAATTTTGAAGAGTTAATAATCGTATATGGTGCTTGTTGCACAGTTTACGTGCCAACCCTATTTTGGGATAGGCTAGTACAAGGCCTCTTAGAGCCCACCCAGATCTTCTGCTCGGTCCTGGTACGCCTCTCCTTGTCGTTTTTGTTGACTCACCCACACCTACTTATTCTTACGTATACACAGGGCCGGCTTTAGGGCAGTGCGACTGGTGCGGCCGCACTGGGCGCTGCCCTTTGGAGGGGGGCGCTGTGACCTCGGGGGGGGCGCTGTGTTTAGCAATATCTTATGATAGGAGAGAAGAGGGGCACTTTTGCAGGTGGTAGGGAGATAATGCGAGGCGGCGGTCATGGGACATGGGGGCGCCGGAAGTGATTGTCGCGCCACCAGCACTAAAGCCGGCCCTGCGTATAAAAGGTGCATCTATCGCTTAACCCGGAAAAAAATGCCATGCTTCTTGCAGTGAAGTCAATCGCCCTGAGGGTGGTGCTGTTGCTACATTTATTAAAATGAGTAGAATTGAAATACCGCAGGTAACCGACGAGTGTCTTTTCCTTAACTCTTTACGTTGGGGAAAAGTACTAAATAAGCGATGCAAACTGCCATTTAAGTGACCCATGCTGACCTTTCTTCTCGAGCTTTCTCATGCCAGTTTCTTTGTTTTCCTTCAGAGCGGAGTTCAGTTCATCGCAGCTCCATCTGGTTCCGCCGCTGACAAGGTTGTGATCGATGCTTGTGACGAGCTGGGAATTACTCTCGTTCACACGAATCTCCGCCTGTTCCACCACTGACCATCTTCTCCTGGCAACCTCCCTGCTGGCGTTTGATGATTTCACTCTCCAGGCCTCAGACTGTGCATAGCACCAAGCCTTTCAATGAAGCCTACTGGAAACTGTTTTGTGAAGTGCTGCTGAGTAGCAATAAAGAATATTTTCGCATTCCTTTGTGCCTTTTTGTATCTCGTAACCTATTGGTGCCAGGCTGTTTACTATTCGAGTTAGTGTTTCGCGTGATACGGAGGTATTCTTCAACTTGTGTACATTTGGCAAATCGTGTTCCATTCGATCCCATCCCTTTTGGCTCATTAATCACGAATTAGTGAAACTGATTATTTTGTTAACGTCCCCAAACCAAAGTAATTGGAACAGCCATTCCACTCCGAAGAACCCCACTACGTAATATCTTAAATATGGATGTGTCCTTTTGCAAGAGTCAATATAGTCTCAAGTGTCACCTGATCACTTGTCCCTGCCTGCACAGCTAATGCAAACTCTCCGTTCGCTCTCAAATCTATCTAGTTATCTTTTTTTCTCCACACATTTTCACAACTTCATATCAAACAATGACTTTAGAATACTGAAACTCAAATGATTCTTCACATTTCTTTACTGAAAGTTTCCACTTATTTTTAGTTTCATAAAGATGAAATACTTAAACATGAAAAACAATCTTTTACAAATCAATACACAAATCAATTCTTGAAGTCATAGGTCCCAATGCATTTCGGGATGCACGATCTCTTCAGGGGAACTGTAAAAATAAAATGCAATGTTTCACAAATATGTAATGTAACTCAAAGTGGTTCTCTTCACTCATGTTTATACGATCAAAAACCGGTTTGAATTCCATGCGCTAAAGTAGTCCAGAAGCAAACACTGTTTTATGTATCTTCACCTCTAGAATGCAGCCAGCAGTGAAAAATGTGCTCCGTGCATTCAAAATAATACGTTCAAACACACCAGCAACCATGAATTTGTACAGCCTGTATCTGTGAATTATAATCCCGATGTCAAGAAAAATCATGAAATCACCTGAAAACATTAGACCAAATGTTTCCATGTTCAGAACACGCCATTTTAACACATCAATATGCAAACTCTCTTGCCTTTCTACATATTAATAACGTTCTCAACTTATCGACTTAACCACCTTCCCACACGTTGCTTTCTTCATTCTGAATAACTGCCAACAGGACTGGTATATGGGCTATTTCAAAGATACCTGAAATTGAGCTTGCGTCGTTTGCTTTCAATGCCCCTGCAAAACGCCTTGTATGCTTATGGTCCACCGACCGAAATATACATCCCTGCTTGTGAATAAAGTACTGCCATTAGTGTTAAGTACACTACCATCCCACCTGCATCTCCATTTGCTGAAAAGTTACCTTCACTTCCCTCCAGTTAGTTATCCCCGCTCCGCACTTCAGATATTTCTGGTCACTATATTGAGGATTGCAAGAGTGCCTCTTTTTTACATTTGTAAAATTAGGTCACGTCTCCGTACAAGCCACTATCCTTTGACCCGTACTTCCGTTGGATCAGTGCAGTACCCCTCCCAGGGGCGCTACTAGAACCACATTTCGGGGGGAGGGAGGCTCCAACACTTGCAGCAATGGGGCAGGACCAGAATTTTCAGAAGTGGAGTACGGGCTATCTATCCTCATAGCCAATATGAGAGCAAGTGACAAACTGCAATTGAAACATATTGGCCAAACTTGATATTGTAACAAGCGTGTTTTTGTAGATTTTACACCGTTCCTAGGCTACTCTGTGATCTTTGAAAAACAGTGAGTGCACTGACAATTAAACAGCTTCTATAAAGTTGGATCCAAAGCATATAAGGCATGCTTCTACAGAGGTATGACAAGAGAACACCCTTTTTGCCATTTCCATTCTGTGCAGGACAATGTGCTTGTCAAGAAACATGCTCCTGCCCCTTAAACGCCTGAAGGCACAATTTACTTTACCCAATTGGATGTTGCAATATATTCATGGGTGAAACTGCCCTTGCATACAGGTCTCAATTTTAGGCTTAGTGACGGTGCCTAATTTTAGCCAGTGGTTGCAGGTGGATCCCACTTGCACTCATTTTTGGAGTCCTGCACACGTTTTTCCTCCTCCAACTTTGCTCCAGATCAAAAGAGAAACACAAAAGGGGAAATGGCGAAAGAGAAAGCAAAAATTAAAATGAACCTGCAAAAGTGAGATGGGGAGCAGGGAGTACCTTTTCAGCAGATGAAAGTGGCACACAGTAGAATAAAGCCTTGGCAGTGTTGGTATTGAGCTCGCCTGGCGTTTGAAATTGCCGGATACAGGATGCTGATCACAACTTTGGGCCCTGGCCTTTATGGTTTTATGAATTAAGGACTGCTTTGTGGATTACCACACGTGAAGTTGGGGTAGGTAGCTGATAACTCATGGGTTTCATTTCCTCAAATACCATTCCTTCTGCAGTTTTAATGAGTTGGTAATATTACTGCATATAAATACACTGCCACACCTGTGCTACACTAAAAAAATATATATATTGTTGGCAAGCCACATTGAACAGTCCCCATATATGTAAACATTTAGCCACATTCAGTAGGAATGCATCAGGCGGTTGTCGGCAAGCTGGCAGAAAAGTTGATTTGTAGGGAGTATTATGGGCAGAGGTGCCCTTCATATTAGCAGAGGCCTAGCTAATACTGATTCAAAGTAATTTTTTAAGAAGAATTTGTCCAAGACCCTGTAGAGGTGAACCGAATCAAAGGCAAGGGAGAGGTCAAGTAATAAGCATGCCAATACTCCATCTTAATTAATTCCAATGTTTAAATCAAGCCTTAAGTGCTGCCTTTGTGTCACAGCCATACCAGAATCTGTTTTGTTAATCTAAGAGGAGGTTTCTTCTTTGAATATAGTTATTTGTCTTGCTGCTGAACTTTCAATCTATTTGCCTATAAACCGTTTGTCTGGAAGTAAAGAGAACTTATTTGAAAGCATTTGTTTTATGGAGTTCTTTTGAGAAGAGACCTTTTTATCCAAGGAAGAGATCATAGTTCTGGCTAGATCAGTTGCAGAGCTATTAATGAGGATATACTTGCATATATGAGCAGGGCAGTGATTGTCTGCAAGCTTTTGCAGCTTTAATGAAGTCCTGTATGGGCAGTAGGTTAAAGGTGAGTAACTGGTTGTTTTTATGATTTGTTTTCTATTGAACTGTGCAGCGCTATTGGAATTGTGATTGAGCTCTAGCAAGGGATGGGAGGTCTAAAATCATTTGGAGGTTTGAAGTAATGCAGGTGTTCCAGTCACACAGCAAGGGATCGCCCAGAGACATTTGTGTTGCCAAGGCATCAGGATTGCCTAAGGTACTGCCACTTCTGTTACTGTGGTTAGAGGATCCTTATACCTGTGAACTCTTCCAGTGAGTTTGTCATTGCTAGGCTCCTCATCGCCTCCCCCTGTTCAGGTCTCTTGACCACGGTCTACTCTTCAGGCCACCGGTCCTCGCTACAGGACCTATTACAGCTTCCTCTGAAGCAAGGCAGGCATCGGGTAGCTTGGCTTCAGTCCGCATTCCCTGCTACCTACTCATTCTAATGCATAGACCTACAGGACCACTGTGCACTAACTAGCTCCATGGAGTCAGTCATTCACTTACTAGGATTTCAGTGAGTCCAAGGCACAATGGGTGCATATAGGAACTGTGTGATTATTGCCAATAACTGCATGAGGAAAGAAATAGAAACTATGATTTTGACTAAAACAGAGGGTTAAAAAACCACTACACTGATTCTGGATAATGAGGTATGTCATGGCAACCCATTACTGAACTCCATGCAGTAGTCTAGACAAATTAAGATTTGTACAGTGCTTTTTATAATTTTTATTTTAAAGTAGTAAAACCATTTTTTAAAGAGGGGATTAGTTCATTTACATCACAGCATCCAATTGCTGTTATGAAATGATTGACTGCTTTGGCAAACGTATTATTTTTTAACCAGTAACCCCATCTTGGGATTTTTAGACCCAACATACAATGTAAGAAAAAAACACACTCCATAATAAAGCATTGTGGTGAATGGAAAGCAGAAATGGCATTAGGTGTCGCACAGTACAATGGACAACTATGCAACATTTATAAACCAGTTTCATAGATTATTTTTTATATTTTATGGGGGCCTAATTTTTTTTAACCAATTAAAAGCTATTCAGTGAAATGGTGAATGCGCAAAGATTCCACAATGTGCAGATGTTCATATTCAAGTGATAGATGTCATACATTCAAACTCCTTCAATACTGAAGCTTGCTAACAATGGGCTGTCTACCACAGTGACTGGTCCAAGGGTCTATTTGACCAATGCTATAGCATCAGTTGCTGTGTAGTAACAGCAACTGAACTTATCTGAAATGAGAAGATGAACAGAAAGTGCTGGAGGCTGTGTTCCCATGCAGAGCTGAAGATTTGTTATTTATTCAAAGTTTTATATAGCGCGAACAAGATCCTTACAGATATCAGAGCACTTCACACGGAGAGAGGGCAGTAGGGGTGAACAGAGATACTGGGAGCAGTATAATAGTCACAAACATGGTAGGATAATAATAACATACATAAAACATATCAAAATACAATCGGGTAAACAAAATAATATAGGACGGCACAAGTCATTGATCCCACAACCTAGGTGTTCAGGTACACCTTGGGTGCGTGGATGGCTTATACCAATGCCCTAGTATAGAGAGAACACTGAGTGGGGGCATCGGGAGAGTGAATCAGTAAACCAAGTGTAACATATATTGGTCGGTAGTGAGAGCGTAACGTAGTGGTATCCCCACCAAGTAGAAGTATAGTGCCAAAGGACAAAGTGAACAGTGGTACAGAGCAATGCAGAGTCTCTGATCCAGCACCTATAAGGTTCAGGAGATCTTGGCCAGAAGGATGGTTTTCACCTCTTTCTTGAAGAGTGCAGTGGAGGAGATAAGCCTGGTTTCAGGAGGGAGCGCATTCCAGATCCTGGGTGCCATTCCCGAGAAGGAGCGCTTGTATGTTTTCTCTTTCCAGAATCTACGGGGTTTCAAGAGTAGATTTTTAGCACTTCTATTGGATCTCGAACCTCCTGATATAGACAACTTTTGAGCGAGGTAGTTGGGTGCATTGTGGTGCACGGCCGCGTGTGTCATAACTGCAATTTTTAGCTGTATTCTGGCTTCAAAAGGCAGCCATTTTAGGGACTTTAAGTCTGGGGATATATGCGAATGTTTTCTTGAGCCGGTAATGAGTCTCGCGGCAGCGTTCAGGGAGGCTCTTAAGGGTGCTGTTGTGGATAGCGGGAGTCCGCTGAGGGCCACAATTCCGTAGTCTATTCGAGGGATGACTAAAGCTTGCACGAGCCCCTGCACTCAGCTGAAATATTGTTGAAACGTGAGCCCAAGTGTCCTAAAGAAGCTGCTGCTAGTGCACACATCCGCAGACAGTTCTCCTTTCCATTGTGGTACATGCTACTACAAAGCACTGCCATCATGCAGGTCAACCAATTCAAACACTGATCTACGCCGTGGCTTCAGCAATAGCGAAAACACCAGCTCCCTCTGCAGGCCAAGGGAGCTCAGGGGAAGGATTAAAAAGAACTCCTGTCAGCAGTGCATTACAGGAGGTGAAGCACTGGCTCCAAGGTCCACACTCTGTTAACAGCTCACACATTGCAAGCTTTGCCAATGCTTGTAATGTGTGCAGCATAAGAGATGAGCTCATGTAAATATTGGGTGATTGTGAACATGTGAGCGAATGCAGCTTGAGTTAAGAGTGTGGGGTGAAAAGTGTATCCGAAAGAAACATGTTGGTGATGGATTCCTTACCTTAGAATATCCCCAGGCATCTGACTGGATCCGGACTGCTTTCGTCATCCGTACCCCTGCGCGTCGAAAGGCACCATCTTACGGCTCCGCATGCGTCGTTGGTGTCGTACTTGCTGAGATGACGTCACTGGAGTTACTTAGACGGCCCACATGCGCTGACGTCTGTTTCTTTTTCTGCGCCCGCAAGCGCAGATCCGTAGAGATCGGTACCCCGTCACTTGTTGACTAAGTATTTGTTTCTTATAATTTGTAAGTAAACTTATCTCTGGTGCATAGGGATGCCTGTTTCAAGCTTTGTGAGACCTGTCAGCGCACTATTTCGCTGACTTAACCCGCACCATGAGTGTCTCTTCTGCCTGGGGCGTGACCCCGACAGTCATGCTCCCACTGCTGGGCCATGGCTCCAAAAACTTTGCGAGAGCGGTCCCGAAAGTGGCTGGAGGCCCAGGAGTCAGCCCCACGTCATTCCAGGCCCCGGTCACGCGGGAGGTCTAGGGCCTGGTTACAGAGCAAGGACCATCATTCGAAGTCTTCAGACTCTAAATCTGGTATAGCGAAGCACAAAAATTCGAAGAAGCATCGCCGCTCTTTGTCCTCCCCTCGCCAGTCGCGGGACGCAGCTGAGGGGGCAGGTGGCACCGCCCCTGTGGCTCCAATGGAGCCTGAGCAGTTACCGATGGTTTACCCAACTTTCCCAGGTCCATCGGCGACTCTGCTGAATTGCTAGAGTTCGTGTCTGCAATGGCATGTATCTTCGGCCCGTGCGACCCCCCCCCCCCCCCCCCTCTCCCTGTCGGAACCCCTTTGGGCCCCACTGTTCCGCGTTCCTTGACGTCGCTGGCCCAGATGTAGTTGATGCTCAAAGGCCTCTATGGCTGCAGACGTGGTTCCCTGTTCTTGCCGGTGTACCCCATACGGCCCCCACTGACGTCGGTGACAGACGCTGGCATCAACTTCTTTTCAGACATCGACTCCGCGCCGGAGGGGTGTCTCCTGACACCAATGGGGATTTTTACCCACGTCCTCGCCCACTTGTGGAGGAAGGTGAGATCTGGGAAGGGTTTGAAGACCCTCTCGTGGCACAGTGCGAGTCTGTCCCCGACTGGGATGAGGATGCGGAGGTCGGTGGCCCGGATTACACTCCAGCGCCTGGTTCACCATCTCCTTCTACCACAATGGAGTGGTACCTTTTCAATGGTGCTGCGTAGGGTGGCCGAGGCTCTTAACCTTTAACTCCCTACAGTGGCTGTCCGGACCAACCTCCTGACAAGTACTTCGGCCAGCTTCTTCTACCGAACCACTGTTGCAGTTTTATGATGCCCTCACTGATGTGCTTCTCGGCACTTGTCCACAAGAGCTCCTGTGTTGGGCCTGGACCAAGGGTGTGGTTCAAGCTTCAACGTCCCTGAGCGTATCTCCTTATGCTCTGCCAGACAAGGAATCCAAGAAACCGGAGCAGTTTGGAAAGATTTATTCTTCCGCAAGTTCCGGACTGCGGTCTGTGAACACTGCCTGTCTCTTGGGCCGCTATTCCCATTCTGTTTGGGATGCGGTTGCGCAGGTGCTGACTCAGTGTACGGAGGAGGCTCATACAGTTCTCTCCCGCACTCTTGCGGAGGGGAGAGATGCGGCCAAGTTCATGATCCGTTGTGGGCTTGATACAGCTGATTACCTGGAGAGAGCGATTTCCACAAACGTGGCGCTACGCAGTCATGCCTGATTGAGGACGACTGGTTTTTCCGCGGATGTCCAATACATTGATTGGCATGGCCATTGGCACTCGCCTTTTTGGTGATAAGGTAGATTCCACGTTTGAGCGTTTCAAGGACTCTTGTGCCACGGCCAAGTCCTTGGGCCTTTCGGCCACATGTACTCCTTCCCCTTCTACCTTTCGTAGCTCTGGAAGGAGCAACCAAACATGTTAATTTCAGACCAGGCCTGCCCAGCAACAGTGCCAGTGCAGCTGAAGACGTGGGACTCTGAGGCGGGTCACAGGGCCAGGGAGCGGGTCAGTCCACCACCACACCCGCTGCCAGTGCCTCCACACCTTCCTAGTCCAGTGTTTCAAACCCACCAGACACCATTGGGTGGCAGGATTTGTCATCACCTCACCCACTGACGCAACATTACATCATACAGGTGGGTTCTGGAAATTGTTCGAAGGGGCTACCCCCTTCCCTTCGAGTCTACCCCTCCCAAGCCATGCCACCACAGTTTTCACCGCATGTTGGGGAATCATTTGGCACTTCTCCAGCAGGAAGTTACGGCCCTCTTGGCCAAGGGGGCTTAAGAGTGCGTTACGACACCAGAAGTAGGTCATGGTTGTTCCCACCACTACTTGGTTGCGATGTTCCCACCACTACTTGGTTGTGAAGGACAAGGGTCTATGTCCCATCTTGGACCTTCGGAACGTTAATCGCTTCCTCCGGAAAGAAGTTCAAGATGCTCACTCTGGTTCAGGTCTTGTCTGCTCTCGACCCACAAGCCTGGATGGTTGCACTGAGCCTACAGGACGCTTAATTTCATATTCCCATCCTGCCGGCCCATCAGCGTTACCTGCAGTTCACGGTGGGCCAGGAGCGTTTTCAGTTCACTGTGTTCCCCTTGGCCCTACCAGTGCCCCTCGGGTGTTCACGAAAGTGATGGCGGTGGTTGCAGCTCAACTGCGCAGATCAGGGGGTTTGTCTTCCCCCTATTTCGATGACTGGTTGTTCAAGGCAGGCACACCTCAGTCGTCTCCCACCTACGGCCGACCTCCTGCATTTGCTGGGGTTCTCCATTGTGCCAAAGTCGCACCTGATTCCCTCCCAGAAGCTCCTCTTCATCGGAGCAGTTCTAGACAGAGCGCAGTTTCGGGTTTATCCTCCTGAACAGCGAGTCCAGGACATTCGGGCTAGGATTCCGATCTTTCAGCCCTTGTCCTGGGTTTCGGTCAGGATGACCTTGAGACTGCTAGGACTCATGGCCTCCTGCAGACCAACCATGCCAGATGGCCTATGTGGGCTCTGCAGTGGGACCCGAAGTTCCAGTGGGCACAGCACCAGGGGTGGGGTCGTGGACCCTGTCGGGAGGCTCTGCGCATCTGGACATGCCTGGAACGTCACAGCATTTGCTTGACTGTTCAACACCTGGTGGGTCCTTTGAACGCCAGGGCGGACTAACTCAGACAACTGTCTCTGATGAATATCGAATGGCGTCTTCACTTGGAGGTAGCGCAAGGTCTCTTTCAACAGTGGGGAGAGCCTTGGTTAGATCTGTTTGCCACAGAAGAGAACGCGCAATGTCCGCAGTTCTGCGCGTTGGAATTTCCAATGCGGCAATCTTTGGGCACTGCTTTTTGTTGCGAGTGGAGCTGCGGTCTGTTGTACGCCTTTCCACCTATATCTCTTCTACCCAGAGTGCTGAAGAACATCAGGCACGATCTCGCTCAAGTCTTCCTTGTGGCCCCGGACTGGGCTCGAAGAGTTTGGTATCCCGAGCTACTCAGTATGAGCCTGGATCCCCTGATCTGACTGCCTCTGTGGGAGGATCTTCTGTCGCAGCAGCAGGGGACGGTTCTCCACCTGAACCTGCCCAGCCTCAACCTACATGCGTGGAGATTGAGCAGCGACAGTTGATTCCATTTGACTTGCCTCCTGAAGTCTGTGATGTGTTCCACCTGCAGGCGTACACCGATTTAGTGGCGGGATGCCTGGATGCCAGAATGACATTTGTCGCATGGTGCACAGCCCAGGCTGTGGCTCCCCTTTCTGTCCCTCTTTCTGAGGTCCTTTTGTTTCTTCTTTCTCTGGCACAGAAGGGCTCTGCTCTAGGGATTATCAAGGGCTATCTTTCGGCCATTTCAGCCTTTTTGAGGCTTCCTGGTCAGCCTTCTCTTTTCAAGTCCTCTGTTGTACAGAGATTCTTAAAAGGCCTTACGCATATGTTCCCTCCTGTTCCTTTCATAATGCCTCAGTGGGACTTGAATCTTGTTAACTTATCTGATGTGTGCTCACTTTGAGCCGCTTCACAATTATCCTTTACTTCTGACTTTGAAAACTGCCTTCCTGGTGGCTAATACCTCTGCCAGAGAGTGAGTGAGCTTCAGGCTTTCTTGTAAGCCTACTTTTCTGTTGGTTCATCCAGACAAGGTTGTGCTTCACACTTGTCCTTCCTTCTTGCCAAAGCTTGACACTGCCTTCCACATCAGGCAGATTATCACCTTGCCCAATTTCTTTCCGCCTCTGCACCCTTCCAGTGAGGAACAGAGGCTCCACTGTCTGGACTCAAAACGTGTGCTCTCCTTTTACCTGATTCGCACACAAGAATTCAGGGTGGATGACCAGCTCTCTGTTGGCTACGCAGGCGCCAAGAAAGTCCGGGCTGTTCACAAGACATCTCCCTTTGGGTCGTCTTGTGTATCAAGGCCTGTTTTTGTGTGGCTAAAAAGGAACCGCCGGTGGGGCTGCGTGCCCATTCTACCAGGGCGACAGCTGCTACTACTGCATTGGAACGTGGTGCCTCCCTGCAAGACATCTGTCAGGCTGTCACATGGGCTTCGCTGCACACTTTTACAAGGCATTACTGCCTTAACAGTCCAGTCTGACTGTTTCTTTGGCCGTTCTGTCCTCTGGGACTTTCTGGTGTGATTGTGGTTTGCAGACCGACCACCGGGGTTGGTATTGCTGGGGTATCTGTTCTAAGGTGAGGAATCTATCACGAACTTGTTTCTTTCAGGTGAACAAGTTACTTATCTTCAATAACTATATATCTGTAAAACATTAGTTAGTGATAGATTCCTTACTGCCCCACCCATCCTCCCTGTTCTGTGAACTGATTTCTAGGGTTATGGTCATCCTTTTGGCCTAGTTTCTCTGCACCAGTGGTCAGTATCTTACATGGCTCTGTGTACTGTTGTGGTCGGTTGTGTACACAACTGACGTCCACGCGTGTCTGTAGCTCCAGTGATGTCATCTCGGCGATCTCGGCGAGTACGACGCACGTGAAGCCATACGACTCCTCCTATCGAGGCGCAGTGGTACTGCTGATGAAAGCTTTCTGGATCCATTCTGATGCCTGGAGATATGCGAAGGTAAGAATCTATCACTAACTAATGTTTTTTACAGATATATCGTTATTGAAGGTAAGTAACTTGTTCGACAATGTGGGTGCAGGGCAAGCTACGGGAGTGCAAGGTGAGAGAAGGCCCCATGTGAGTGGTGGGTGAGAGGAATGCATACAGAGTGAGGAATGAGTGCAGGGTGGGTGGTGTGAGCGGTGGAAATGCAGAGTGAGTTATGTGCCACTGCGAGTGCAGGGTGAGCAAGGAGTGAAGAGCGAGCTGTGATAGTGAGCGCATGGTGAGAAGTTCGTGCAGGGTAAGTGATGTGTCTTTTCTGGCAGACTATTGTACCTGTGTGCAAGAAGTGAGCTGAGTGAGTGATAGGCGAATGCAGACTGAGCAGTGTGAGTGGTGAGCCCATGTGAGTGAAGGGTGAGCTGCGAGTGACCAGAGTGCCTATGTAGTTGCAGGATGAGTAATGTGTCAGTGTGGAAGTAGGGCAAGGGGAATGAGTGCAGGGTGAGGTATGTGCTCATTTGAGTTTGGGTGAAAGAGCAGTGGTGAGACTGCACGATGAGCAGTGACAGGTACGTGGAGTATCATGAGTGCAGGGTAAACAACGTGTGCATGGTGAACTGCACTCATTCCTCTCTGTCCCTGACTGTCACTTTAACTCCCACACACATACAAGCTTATACGCGAACACCTAAACTCTACCTGTGTTCCACAAACACCCTCCCACCAGCAAGCTTGTACACAACGTAAATTTATAAACAGTTTTACCTGCTCAGCTGACATCCAAAGTCTCATTCCAGCTCCTGATATTCCATCTTCCATTATAACTGTGAATAATATGCAATTAAGCCCATTTTTTTTATTACGCTAACTTGGGTTAAGAGCATTATAGAGCAGTGCCTTTGTCTTGGCACTTCTTTTGCCACCTCAGAGGGGGGGGGTTGGGGGGGTTATAAAGGCGGTAACAGAGGTCGCAAGGGCTCGCAGCTGCGAACCCTGAATTACTTCCATGGGTCTCCAACACTTTCACAGGTGATGCAATATTATGTCTCAGTAAATCCCTTTATAAATGTATTTCGTGCTTTGTGAACACAAAATGGAATTCAAAGTTCTTAGCTATACCAGTATATTGGAGAATCTAACCCTATGCAGCCAAAACATTGCAGATAAAATATTAATGGAATGCACGCCTACATCTCGAGAGGACTGCCCTGCATCTCGAGAGGACTGCCCTGCATCTCGAGAGGACTGCCCTGCATCTCGAGAGGACTGCCCTGCATCTCGAGAGGACTGCCCTGCATCTCGAGAGGACTGCCCTGCATCTCGAGAGGGTCTGGATTGCAGTCTGCATATATTGAGGGGGTCGTTTTCCCTAGTGTCTTTGCTGCTGTGAATCTTCCCATGTCATTAGGACCAAACTCTTCTGCAAGTAAATACATAACGGTGACTTCACATTATAGGATCTACATTATATTCAACTATGTAAGCAATACTAGAGGCCATATTTGAGTTTTCAGAATAACAAAAACCAGTGTTCCTCCCGCTGCACCAATCCTGTGTTTTCCTTGCTCTACTCACATTTTGGTGAGTGGAGTGGTACTACTGCGTTTACAATGGTAAGCCCTGTTTGGATGGCTTTTTGACCACAAGACCGCCTGGCACCATCAACCATTTCCCCAGCAAGTGTCTGGCAATGAATAATGGACCTGTGTCGCAGAAAATGTTCAATGGACCCCACGTGCAGAATAAGTGTCCTACATTTATGAGGCATTTGGTCAAGAGATGTATGTGTATATATCATAAGACTTTGAGATTACAATGCTGAGTACCTCACATTTGTTTAATGATATACCTTTGGAAATGAAATCTACTGAGAAAATAAAAATGATTGGGATTTGTCAGGCTGGACACGAGATAGCAAGGAATAGACATTAAAAGGCAGTAGGACACCCTAAAAGGTACTCGACCTCCCCCCCCCTCCCCGTCAATGTTGATTTTATTTCGAGCATTTGTGTTGCACACTGCAAATGTTATCCGTAGTGATTTTGTAGCATGGTAACTCATATGAATGTGTTCGCTCTGCAAGCAGGCTATAACATTATATAACAAATTTGAAACTAATGCATTTTTATTGGAGAGCGGAGTTATTTTTAATTGGGCTATGATTATTTAAGCTCCTTAATAGATATGTTTCAATAACTTTGTTTTCCTTTAGAATATTTTGCAGTGGCCATAGTCATGACTTAAAATGTCCCACAGGGCCATGCATAAGCCTGCTCCCCAGCCAGATCGTGAAGACCTAAGAACCCAGAGAAGGCACTCGTCCACAGGAATGATATTCACCAAAAGATGCCCCCCACAAAATGGAATGTATTCACAACAGGAAACAGACCAGGGGAGAAAGCCCGCAAACTTTCCTCCTTTTTCACCCCATGCCCAGATTTGTTTAATGTAATATCACATCACGTGGGCCTATCCTAGTTTAAGACGTACAGAAGTATGTGGCACTGCCGGAAGTGGAAATCCAAGCAGCCCTGCATTTGCTTGCAGTGCTGCTGAAAGCCCTTTACAAAGCCTGACTGATCACCTATGTGCTGCTTATTGCTATATTTGGGTGTTACACTGATACTAATGAGGTGAATCCAAAGCTCAGACATTGTTAGCATGTTTACAAAATGGCAAAATAATGAAGTAATACCGTCACAAAATGTGCGGCATTGTGCCTCGCAATTTGCCTTTTCTTGCCACATAATTTACTCAACCCTGCTGCATATTTGGCCCTCCCCTGTCGCATAATTCCGGTGGCCCCGCTTTTTACCCTCTCACACATTAGGAACCTATTCACGTCTGTCTGGTTTTTAGGTTTCGCCTGGGGCACGGAGCTTTAGCGCCGCCCCCAGGAGAAATCTTTAGTTTTCAGTATGGGTGCCTTGAATACGCCCTCTGTTCCATTGGCTAGCTCCATAAATGGAGGCTAGCCATTGGAACAGAGATCTGTCCGTCATTCATGGACCAGATTCGTAGGCGTTCCTGCATTTTTTCCCTCTCCACCCTTTTCGCATCGTCATCAAGGCCGTGGGCGGGGTTTTTTTTTTGTCCGTTTGGTTTGGTCATTGTGCGGCCGATCTCCGTCAGAGGAAGTCCAGGTCCAGGTGAGTGCTGGCCGTTCCCGCCCCCCCTCCCGCTGTCTGTGTGCCTCCCCGCCCCCTCCTGCTGTTTGTGTGCCTCCCCGCCCCCTCCCGCTGTCCGTGTGCTTTCCCGCCCCCCCCTCCGTGTCCTCATAGGTGCTTGTTTAATCTTTCTTTTTCAAACTTTTTTGTTTATTTTGTAATGACACAAAACAATTTCTACTTGGTACAGGAATAAGCAGAGATTGATGGCAGAGACTGCGGCCGCTTGGAAGACGTCACTCGAGACATCCACACCCCTCCTATCAGCCGATGAGAGTGCCTGGCTGGCATCTCTGTCAGGGCCGCACAGTGATCAAAGGCACGGAAGAACTTTCCGGACACACGAGCAGCCTCTGAGGTTCCCGCCTCCAAACACGCTGACGGGAAGACTGTGTGGCGTGACTGGCTTTGCAAAGGGGCAGTGGAGTCTGCTATTAATGTATGGTTGGTCCCACTGTTAATGTCTCCTGTCGGAGTTAGGAAAGCTATAGCTCTCATATTTCACCTTAGCGCCTCAACTGCGGGTCTTACCAAACATTATCAACGAGGATAGTGTCTGGATTTCTATTGACTGTATTCGGAGGGCACAGGAGGTCCGTGTCTGTGGCCAGGTGTGTGCTTCAAAGCCTCGATAAACTGGTGCATGTGCATGGGTAGGTATGCTCATCTAGCAGCCCCCGTCCACGCATACTGCCTTCTGATTTTCATTTGCTATGACATTTCTGTCACTTCCTGGTCTTCTGAGACACGGCTGGAAGGAATAGTACAATATCCATTGTCTGCCTGTGCCTAGCAACAGTAGACACATGATGAAGGGAGCACACTGTGTACAGCCTGCCTGCCTGTGCGTCTGATTGCACTAGGCATGGCATACAAACAGCAGTGTTCACGTCTGCCTAGTGTCTGGCTCAACACGCGCATTACACAAGTAACACCGTGTTTACAGCTTGGCTGCGGGTCTGATTGCATTAACCATGCGATACACACAGTTATTTATTAAGATCTATTTGTGTGCCTGCAAAAACAAACGCATGATTTGAAAAAAAACATACTCGTAAAAAACAGAAACATAAAAAATGCAGGTCAGGCCTTGGGCTTTTTCAATGAGTTTCACGCTGGTACATATCGCCGTTAGAAATGCGGGTTTAATCAGGCACTCTTTATCAAACTCACAGTAGCAAACAATTTCTATGTTGCTGCCAGGTAGTGCACTTCAGGGGTCGTTGTGCCGAACCTTCCACACTGGACCTGCAGAATCCAATAGCTCGACAGAAAACGTGAAATAATAATTGCACAACCACTCTTATTATTTAGCAGAAAGTGTTCAAAGGCTCTGATCATATATGCCACAAGTCAAATATTAAAGTTATATGGGATAAAGCAACATCTGTATAATCAAAAGGAACTAGCCTGAAAAAAGAGGGCCTCGTCAATGGCAATTAACGACTGACTCTTTTGGTCTTAGCTTCTGGGGTTCAGGCTGTGCATGAGAGCTATCAGTTGCTCGGCCAGGACCGTTGTGCTTTACAGGGCGGCAGTTGCCTATTGGTCATGTGTTATTTCTAGCATATGTTGAATTTGAAATATGATTTACAAAGCGCAGCTTATACCTAAAACAGAGCCTCAGGGCGCAAACATCACAAGAAAGCAACAGAATGCGTGAAGGGGTGGCAGAGATCAGCTTTTCGCAAAGAGGCAGTTTTTCTTAGTGAACCTGGCTCTGTCAGATTCAAAACGACGAAAGAGAGGGAGATAATTCCTGATCTGCATTCACAAAGACTGGCCTACAGTCTGATCCTAATAAACTCCTGTGCCTGAGCTGGTTGAAACATTATCAGGAGTGCTTCATCGTGCCGTAGCCCTGGCAAGATCTGATCATGAGGTGCTTTGATTTGTGGCGCGTCCTAAAACAAATGCAGATGCCAGAGAGTTAAGGTTAGTTCTGGGTATCTCAGGGGGTATGCACTTGGCAGCGTAGCCAGTACTTTGATTCAGGTTCCCTCAGGTCCACAGACCTAGCTGTATTTTACAGTTGAGGCAATACGGAGTTCCAGGGAAGGAGTAAGCCTGACTGATCCTACCACACTAGAAACCAAATCTGGGTAGCGACTCTTGCTGGAAGCACTGCTGAACCTAGACCCTCTCAGTACCGCAGTCCTGTCCTAAGTGACTTTTTTCTCTGATCTGCTTTGTTTTTGCATTCATCCGCTTAACAGTACTCAAGTTCGTTTAAGGTGTGACTCCTGTCTTAGATCTAAATCAGGGTGTGAAGAGCTCCTCCTTTTCACTGCTGTAAAAGTTTACTGGAGAGTGTGGTAAAATCACTTCATTTTCTTATACTACTGGCTGTTGCCTGGCGATGAGGGCTCCGTGTCTCAGAATTGGTAGTTAATTTTTTAACTTTTGCACACCCAAAGTAGGATAGTTATCAGTCTCTTTGCACCAGTAACTGGTGCTTCACCTGGACTTTGAGAAGTCCTCGCTTCTCAACTGGAAGAGATTGTCAGCGACTGGTCCTTCTTTGCCGGTAGCTTTCCACGTTTGGCACTGGAGAATATGTGCTGCTGTGACCAACCAGGAGAAGGTCAGTGGGGAGGAAAGACCAGCAGGAAAAGGAGGTGATAGCCAGGAAGAGCTGCACCGAGCCCTGCTGACTGCCTCTGGGTGTGTGTGTGTGTGTGTGTGTGTGTGTGTGTGTGGCTGGCTCTGGGTGTGTGTGTGTGTGTGGTAGTAATTGCTGTCTGCTGAGCTCGTCTGTAGGGTACAATAGGTCTCACATTTGCGAGAGATTAAGCTAATGGCAATGTAAATGACAATGCCATTTATTTTTCTGTTTTCCAAACCAACACATGAATACAAATTTTGTCATTTACAATGCCAATAGCTCAAACTTTTCCAAAGGCGAAACCATTGCATTGTAAATGCTTGTTTTTTTTATCCGGCTGTACTGCAGAAGTGCAATCACATCAGTTTTAGCCACACCACCCCCCCCTTCCTCTGGAGGGACCACCACGGATCACCACTGCGTCCATTTCGCCTTCAACACCACCGCTGCACCCAAGCCTACCCAGCGTCCTCCACGATGGACTTAGAGCAAGGTCACAGAGGAACACCTCAACACCACCCTCCAAACCCTCCCCCAAGCGCCATGACTGACACCAACGCCACAGCCACAGAATTTCACAGCTGGATCTCCTGCTGCACTGACAAGCTCGCACACCTCCATAACCCTGCCGAACAACGCACCCAAAGGCTGCCTGGTTCACCACAGAACTAAAAGGAGCCGGATGCTCCTGCAGATGCCTTGAGAAAACCTGGTGTAAACAGAAAACCATGGAAGCACGAAACAACCACAGGAGCGCCCTGAAGGAAAGCCACCAGCGCATAAGAAAAACCAAGCGGACCTTCATAAGAGACAAAGTACAGACCAATGCCAAGGAACTGTTAACATTTTTTTTTTAAAAACAACACTGGGTCGGCATAGTGGGCAAGAGAACAGTGGATTTAACCCAGATCTTTTGACTGGGGGAAGAATGTTTGCATTGTCAGCATTCCATTCATCATTTGTTTGGAAGAACTGTTCAACGTCATACAGAGGTTCACAAAACCCCCAGCGAAGCCACGGACGTCACACTTTCCCTGGAACTCTGCGACAACCTCCGCTCCTACTTCCATCTGAAGATCAAGATCCTCTACGATAACTTCAGCGAACAGACGCCGAACCTCACCATCCCCTTCCCCACCACTGCCGATGAGCAACATATCATGACCTGGGATCTCGCCACCGTCTAACATACCACAGCGACTATGAAGAAAACCCACTCAGGAGCCACTACGGACCCCTTCCCACCCCACATCTTCCACAGGGCTGCCGCCATCGCACCCGAACTAGGCCGGACCATCAACACCACCTTCAGAACTGGCATCTTCCCAGATGATGAAGCGGGCGGAGGTTAAACCCCTCCTCAAGAAATCAACGGCAGACCCTATGGACCTGAAAACTACCGGCCCATCTCTCTCCTCCCTGGCCAAAGTCCAGGAGAGACTCGTAAACACCCAGCCGACCACCTTCATCAAGGAGCACACCATCCTAGACTCCTCCCAGTCAGGGTTCCGCAGCAACCACAGCACAAAGACCGCCCTCCTTGCCGCTACTGACATCCGCATGCTACTAGACCAGGGACACACTGCGGCCCTCATCCTCCTAGACCTCTCCGCAGCCTTCCACACAGTTTCACATCACATGCTCACAGCCAGGCTTCACAACGCAGGGATTCAAGGAACTGCCCTCGACTGGAGCCAATCCTTTCTCTCTGGCAGAACCCAGAGGATCAGACTCTCTGCCTGCCTCTCTGAACCCACCGACATCAATTGCGGAGTACCCCAAGGATCTTTGCTGATCACCACGCTCTTCTACATCTACCCCTTCACCGCCATAGTCAGACAGCATGGGCTCAGCATTTCATCCTTTCACTCACGAACACACCCAAAGACACCAGACTCTGCTACCAGGAAGGAATGAAGAACGTGGCAGCCTGGATAAAGGACAGCTGTTTGAAGCTCAACTCTGAGAAGACCAGGGTGGTCCTCCTCGGACTGTGCACCTCTGCCTGGGACCACACCTGGTGGCCCCCTGCCCTCTGGAACATGCCCCCCCCCAGACCAAACATGAAACCTCTGCATCATCCTAGACTCCTCCTTCTCCATGAACTGCCAGATCAACGTCGTCGCCTCCACTAACTTAAACTGCCTACGCATCCTCCATAAGACCTTCAAATGGATCCCCCTCCCCTGACTGCAGAAGGACCGTCACCCACGTGCTCATAACCAGCAGACTGGACTACGGCAATGCCCTATATGCCGGAATCTACAGAACTCTTCTACACAAACTCCAAACCATCCAGAACGCTGCAGCCAGACTCGTCCTCGGGACACCACACCACGAACACATGACCCAACACCTATGAGACCTCCACTGGCTCCCTGCTGAGAATAGGGTCACCTTCAAACTCCTCACCTATGCCTAAAAATCCCTTCCAAACATCAGAACCAAATACCTCAACAAGAGAGTATCCTTCCATTCACCAAAGAGGTACCTCCGCTGACCTTGCCCTGGCAGAGGTCCCCCACACCCGCAGAAACAAGACCGGTGGGAGAGCCTTCTCTTACATCGCGGCCAAGAATTGGAACGAGCTCCCTGTGAACATCAGACGCTCCCCGACCCTGCACACCTTCATGAAGGACCACAAGACCTGGCTCTTTGACTGATTCGGAGCTGCACCCCCCCCCTGACCCCACCACCCCCAGCGCCTTGAGATCCTCATGGGTGAGTAGCACACTTTATAAACCCCTGATTGATTGAATGACATGCATAGTCAATAATTCAGCTGTTTCGCTGCAATTAGTCTTTTCAATACTGCCCACAGAGAAAAGCAGTTCATAGCAGAATGCTGCCATGCTAGCGACAACAAATAGACAGGAGTGGAATATGTATGTGGTGAAACTGTCCTACTCCGCTCCCTCCAGCAGTGTTAAGCAACATCTTGCACTTTGATGGTGAAAGTGTAAGATGCTGCTGGACAGACCAGAGACCGTGGCTTGCACTCCTGTTTAATTACATGAACGGGCCCATGGAGTGCATGGATTTCTTCCTTTGACCAACTTCCACGTATCTCGTTGTACCCTGGAAGTGCAAACCTAGTGTACCATGGTATACACTGGTAATGCTATGGAAGTAAATGCCTAGTGTGCCATGGTATACACACTGGTAATGCTCCGGAATTGGAAGCGTAGTGTCCATGGTATACACATGGGTAATGCTCTGGAAGTAAAAGCCTAGTGTACCATAGTATACACTGGTAATGCTCCAGAATTGGAAGCATAGTGTCCATGGTATATACACCGGTAATGCTCCGGAAGTGTAGTGTGCCATGGTATACACACCGGTAATGCTCTGCAAGTGGAAGCATAATGTGCCATGGTATACACACGGGTAATGCTCCGGAAGTAAATGCCTAGTGTGCCATGGTATACACACCGGCAACGCGCCAGAAGTGGAAGCGTAGTGAGCCATTGTATACACACCAGTAATACTCAGGAAGTAAAAGCCTATTGTACCACGGTATACACCGGTATTGCTCTGGAATTGGAAGCATAGTGTTCATGTTATACACACCGGTAATGCTCTGGAACTAGAAGTGTAGTGTGCCATGGTAAACCCATCGGTAATGCTACGGAAATGAGTCCTTTTTAGTAATCAGAAGAGGAAGTGTAGTGTGCTATGGTAAACACGGTAAATGGTCAAAATATCGATTCCAAAATATAGACTAACCTAAATATCGACTCCAAAATATAGAATGGACAAAATATCGAATGGACAGAATATAGACATCAAAAATATCGTTTTGAAGGTAAGTAATGTAATATAGATTTTAAAAATATTGACATTCCAAATATCGAAGTACATAATATAGTTTATTAAAAATATCGAATTTTTAATAATATCGAATTTTTTAAGTGTTTTGTATGTTAGTATATGTGTGAAAAATGTATATATTTTTGTAATTTATTTTAAGTAATTTTATGTTTAATTTTTGCGTAATTTAATTCTGTAGCAGGTTGTGGTTTTATAGGGGAATAGGGTGGGAAGTAATTTAATTATAATTAATTAAATATGTTAATTCATTGGTATTTATTCAGAATAAATGGTTAATTTTTAATTGGTAATTAATTCTTAATTGATAATTAATTTTTATTTGATTATGTGAATTAAATTAATTTATTTTCTGTTGTGGGTTTATAGGGGAATAGGGTGGGAAGTAATTTAATTATAATTAAATATGTTAATTAATGTATTGGTATTTATTTTGAATACATTAATTAATTTTTAATTGATGATTATCTTTTATTAATTGATAATTATGTGAATTATATTGATTTATTTTCACTAGAGTGGGAATAGTAAAATTTACCCCTATGCTATCCAACGCTTTCCCTACTGTTGCACTCTCTGGAGTGGGAATAGTAATTTTTACCCCTACGCTATCCAACGCTTTCCCTACTGTTGCACTCTCTGGAGTGGGAATAGTAATTTTTACCCCTACGCTATCCAACGCTTTCCCTACTGTTGCACTCTCTGGAGTGGGAATAGTAATTTTTACCCCTACGCTATCCCAACGCTTTCCCTACTGTTGTCCCCTCTGGAGTGGGAATAGTTATTTTTACCCCTACGCTATCCAATGTTTTCCCTACTGTTGTCCCCTCTGGAGTGAGTATAGTCATTTTTACCCCTACGCTATCCAATGTTTTCTCTACTGTTGTCCCCTCTGGAGTGAGTATAGTCATTTTTACCCCTATGCTATCCAACGTTTTCCCTACTGTTGCACTCTCTGGAGTGGGAATAGTAATTTTTACCCCTACGCTATCCAACGCTTTCCCTGTTGTTGCACACTCTGGAGTGGGAATAGTAATTTTTACCCCTAGGCTATCCTACGGTAATAATAATGTGTATTGTTTATTAATATTATGTTAATATATATATATATATATATGTTTTAACAGATATGATTGTATATATTTTTAAGTTAAATTAGTTATTTAATAATTTTAAGGTAATTTAAGTATATTTTAGCTATTTATTTTTAATATTTTTTTAATTTTACATTATTTTTAAGAAATTCGATATTTTTACTGTGTATATATATATATATATATATATATATAAACATTATTTTGGGTTCGATATTTTGGTACTTACCTGTCTGTAGATAGGAATTCGATGTTTTGTCTGTCTATATTTTGGAATCTATATTTTGGGTAGTCTATATTTTGTCCCTCGATATTTAGTCAGTGATCCGGTAAACACACCGGGATTGTTCCAAATGTAGAAGTGTAGTATGCCATGGTATACACACCGTTAATGCTCCAGGAGTGGAAGCTTAGTGTGCCATGGTAAACACACTGGTAATACTCAGGAACTAAAAGTCTATTGTACCATAGTATACGCCGGTAATGCTCCGGAATTGGAAGCCTAGTGTCCATGGTATACACACAGTAATGCTCTGAAACTGGAAGTGTAATGTGCCATGGTAAACACACCGGTAATGCTCTGGAAGTGAGGCAGTTTTAGTAATCGGAAGTGGAAGCATAGTGCGCTATGGTAAACACACTGGTAATACCCTGGAAGTGAAAGCCTAGTGTACCATGGTATACACCGGTAATGCTCTGGAAGTAAATGCCTTGTGTGCCATGGTATACACACCGGTAATGCTCTGGAAGTGGAAGCATAGTGTGCCATGGTATACACACCGGTAATACTCTGGTAGTAAAAGTCTATTGTACCATGGTATACACCGGTAATGCTCTGGAAGCGTAGTAAGCCATGGTATACACACCGGTAATGCTCTGGAACTGGAAGCATAGTGTGCCATGGTAAACACACCGGTAATGCTCCTGAAGTGGAGCATTTCGAGCAATTGGAAGTTGAAGCGTAGTGCGCTATTGTATGCACACCTGTAATGCTCTAGAAGCATAGTGTGCCATGATAAACACAGCGGTAAGGCTCCAAAAATGAAAATGTGTGCCATGGTGTAAACACCGGTAATGTTCCGGAAGTGGAAGCTTAATGGCCATGGTATACACACCAGTAATGCTCCAGAATTAAAAGCCTAGTGTGCCATAGTGTAAACACCGGTAATGCTCCGGAAGTGGAAGCGTAATGGCCATGGCATACACACCAGTAATGCTCCAGAATTAAAAGCTTAGTGTGCCATGCTATACACACTGGTAATGCTCCAGAAGTGGAAGTGTAGTGTGCCATGGTATACACTTGGGTAATGCTCCAGAAGTAAAAGCCTAGTGTGCCATGGTATACACACTGGTAATGCTCCGGAAGGGGAAGCGTAGTGTCCATGGTATACGCACCAGTAATGCTCTGGAAGTGGATGCGTTGTGTCCATGGTATACACATGGGTAATGCTCTGTGCCATGGTATATGCACCAGTCATATTTGGAAGTGGAAGCCTAGTATGCCATGGTATACATATGGGTAATGCTCCAGAAGTGGAAGCTTAGTGTGCCATGGTAAACACACTGGTAATGCTCTAAAAGTAGAAGGGTAGTGTGCCATGGTATACACACCCTGGTAATGCTCTGGAAGTGGAAGCGTAGTGTCCATGGTATACACACTGGTAATGCTCTGGCAGTAAAAGCCTAGTGTGCCATGGTATACGCACCGGTAATGCTCCGGAAGTGGAAGCCTAGTGTGCCATGGTATACACACAGGTAATGCTCCGGAAGTGGAAGCCTAGTGTGCCATGCTAAATACACAGGTAATGCTCTGGAAGTGGAAGCGTTGTGTGCCATGGTATACACACTGGTAATGCTCTGGGAGTGGAAGCGTAGTGGTCATGGTATATACACCGGTAATGCTCTGGAAGTGGAAGCGTTGTGTCCATGGTATACACATGGGTATGCTCCGGCAGTAAAAGGCTAGTGTGCCATGGCATACGCACCGGTAATGCTCCGGAAGTGGAACCTTAGTGTGCCATGGCATATGCACCGGTAATGCTCTGGAATTGGAAGCACATTGTCCATTGTAACACACCGGTAATGCTCCAGAATTGTGGTGGTCTGCTAAGATGACATGCCCATGCCTGCCTTGCAGGCGTACGCTGCCTTTTTAGACGACTTTTAACTAAATAACGTGCTTGCAATCAAATGAACCAATGGGAGATAGTGTGACAAATTAAAAAGTGTGAGAAACAAATAAAGGAGTGACCATGAACGGGAACCACAGTCCAGTGTGGAAGAAAAGCACGCCCGGCCGCAAAAGTGAAAGCGACCGCGCTATGTTTAATTTTTAACATGATCCACGACCAGGGAGGAATGCAGTTGGCAGCCTGATTGTCGTTGCCCGCTCCTGACAGCTGGAGGCAATGGGAGTGAACATTTAGAGAAAAGGCGGTACATGCACCCGCCTTTGGACAATTGCGTGCTTTCATTTTTGAAACAAAAGGGGGTGGTGATGGACGGAGCATCTGAACCGATTAAACACTCACACCCAGTCAACAGATCTGGGTTTAATCCATCACTGTTCTTTAGCCCACTCTGCCACCCCAGTTCAGACATGGCCAGATGCAAATCAGTCTGAACTTGTGCCTCATGGGAACAGTCCAGCCCGAACTGCCAAGCCATGCCTTCCCTGGACCAGAAACAAGCTTCCGAGGACCGGTTTCTGGCATTTCAGCCGTCTTCAGCCCGGCTTGCTTGAATCCAATGGCAAAGTGAGCAAGGGACTCACGTCTGAGCATACCCTGCCAACTTATGGCGAACAAAGTGGTACAAAAGGGGGTGGTGATGGACGGAGCATCTGGTGTGGAGTGCAAAAAAACAATGGATTTAGGCCCAGATCTCTGTACTGGGGTGAATGTATGACATTGTTCTGCATTCTGTCCATCAACTGTTGTTTTGCATTTGTCACCCCGAGTGGGATGGGTATGCTCAGACATGAGTCCCATGCTCTCCACACCACTGGAGTCAAGCTATCCTGGCTGAAGACGGCTGATAGCCAGAAACCGGTCCTAGGATGCTTGATTCCGGTCCAGGAAAGACATGGCTTGGCAGTTCGGGCTGGACTGTTCCCATGAGGCACAGGGTCAAGGCTGATTTGCATATGGCCATGTCTGAACTGGGGTGGTGTGGAGTGCAAAAAAACTATGGATTTATGCCCAGATCTCTGTACTGGGGTGAATGTATGACATTGTTCTGCATTCTGTCCATCAATTCTTGTTTTGCATCATTCATTTTTGAAAGACACACGCAAAGGCCAATAGAATGTGTGGAAGTTGAAAAACCTCACGGAAATGTTTTGGGGAAGTCTGGAGTGTTCCAAGAGGCCTCCCCATAGAGCAGCGCATGCACGCTCCACTAGGCTCGACCTAAAATCCGTCTTGGAGGGTATGTTTTCTTGGAACAAGAATACTTTGCCGAGCTGACCCAATCAGCAAACTTTGCTGATGTGAAGGGAGCAGCCTTTATGTAGGCATCTGTTATAGCAGAGCGGTCCTCAGCAGGTAGGTAATATTAACAGTTATGGAGATGTGGAAGTCTAAATATAGCTGACAGTCAACTGCCCTAGTGGCAGAGGTACTACCTTCCAACAACTTGGCAGAATGGTAGGATTCCCACTGAGGCATAAATAAGATGGTAAATGTGGAAATCCACACCTGGGTGGGGTCTGACAGTGATCATTTGAAGTATCATGTTATGGGCATTTGTGTAGAGACTACTGATTTTTATTGTAGCATGGTAGTGTCTTCTCTAGGCGTCTTTTTGAGCTGACCTGGAAATTCTATCAAACATTTGTCTACTGAAAATTGGTATTTGTATGTCTATGGTTAGCGTTCGTTCAATGTTCATTTTAGAAATTATTTGTGGTAGTATTTCTTTTGTGTTTTATATGTACAATTAATGCACTGCATGGCCTGTCCATTTACATACTGGATGGTCAATTTTCTGGGGAGTCTGAGGTGCTTTCCATATATGCAACATTATCCAGGGAGATATTTGTGTTGTAGTATTGAGAGCCTGATAGTGTGAAATATTTATTATGGTTTAGGGGGTGTATGTTGGTGTTTTGAAGACCGTGCTGATGGTTGGGTAGCGCTTTGCCAACTGTGGCCATGATTGCAAAGTGAATATATATGAGGGGTAAAGTGTGGCTGGAAATGTTTTCAAACTTATCAAGGCACATACATCCACTATTACAAATGAATCCTTTTGCAGAGAGGAATAAATGGTTTAACCCAGTATTTTTGGGGGGGTGAAACTATGTTCGGAATTCCCCATTGTGTGTATTCACCACACGCTTTTAGAATAATTTTTGGCAGATGGTAAACCAGAGTGGAAGTTAAACAGGTGGGGTGTACAGGGAGGAGGCCTTACATGTTCCCCAGTGTCCCACAAAGAGGTCAGGCAGTTGCATGAGACAAGGCCAGGCTGCTATTGCAGCCTAAATTCAAAGCAATTTTTGGGCTGGTAGTATCCGGTCCAATGTTTCTGGATCCTAAAAATACTTGTGCAGAAACACCAGGCCAATTATATTCGGGTGGAGCAATAGCACACTTAATCTTAAATCAGGAAGTCTTGTCTAGAGGCTCTTTAGTTTATCAAAAATAGGAGCAAGATTGCAGTCATTGGACCCAGTACTAGAATAGTAACAGATAATATACATGAGCAAGCTGAATTTGCAAGACAGTGTGTGGGTCACAGTATAGAAATAATAGGATGTGGTACACTGCAGCTGAAGAACTGTAATCTTCATTCTCAGGGAATACTTACTAATAAAAAAAGAACTTGGCACAGAAGCTGAAAATATGAAAAGACATCTTTATTAAATTTAATAAGTGAGGCCACGTCACACAGAAGCCGTAGCAACTGAATGAGGTAGTCTGAGGAATACAGAAAACAGAGGCCTTTTATATGCTTAGGGTTACAAACTTCAGCATACAAGTAAGGGGCAGTCCTAGCTTTTGCAAGCATGCAAAAAATGCCTAACATTCCTTCTTACACAAGCCGGACAAACCCATAATAAAAGGACCACAACCCATATCATAAACAGACCATAAAAGAAGGAACAGAAAAGAGATAAGAAGCAGGATAAGGTGTGTGTGCGCGCGCATGCATACCAAACTCTACAATGTCCTGTGCTTTGATCCTCAATCTTGATCAGCTAAAGGGCAGGAACTGGTTTAACAAGGTCAGCTTCAGGCAACAGGGTCAGTTCACTCAGGTCAAACAGGAGTCAGCACGAACTCGAGCTAAGGTGTACATGTTCTTAAAAAACTAGTTCAGCCACAATCTTCAGCCTATGTGAGGGCAACCACAAAATGGCTGCCATACACAAAATGGAATTCATGGGTTCAGAATTCACAGAACCTCAGACCCTCCTTTTCCCCTTACATAGACAATCACTCAGTCTGTATCTGAATCGATGTCAATATTATCCGTTATTCCCTTCACTAAGGCATTATTACTCGAGTTATCTTTCATGGAACGCAAGGGATAGACTTCGTTGGCATAAAACATCGTCTGATATGCCCATACAGACCCATTGTAACTAAATGGCAGAACCAAATATGGAATACCTCTATCTGTAGTATGCTGCATAAGACCACACACCCAACAATCAGTGGTATTCATTACTAACTGGTATTAATGCTGAAACTGTACAAAGGAATTATTCACAAATTCCGACCTTCTAATCTGCTCGTGTTCAGGTAAGATATGAAAAGAATGCAAAGAAGTAGTAGTAGGAAAAGACATAGGTTGGGAGGTGGGTGCAGAAGTCAATTGGGTAGTGAAAACAATCCAACCCAGAAAAGACAACGTCATGCTTAAAAATACTAGAAAACATGTTATTAAGAACATATGGACAACAGGAGAAAATAATGACCACTATTACAAATAAAATTATTATTTTTCACAATTCTAAGCACAAAGCAAATCCTAAAATTATCTAGTAACATTTTTTATGGCTCCTATGCATTTCAGTAACTTATTATATGTTCAGGTGAAACAGTGGTGATCCTTATTAATGCTCTCAGATGAAAAGGGATACTCTTCCACAGAGAATGGACTTTATTCTGCTTTTACTAAACAGAATACTACTTTAAAACAATGCCAGCAAAAATTAGTCTCCTAACACCCATTTAATGCAATCGCAAGGGAAATACCCAGAGTCCGTCCAAGCCTCTCCGGCAGGTTTCTATTGTTCATCAAATCCTTTTCTGTTGTTTACTTCCGCATGGGCCTCTTCGTTCAGGCCTTTCATGAAAATGGTCCTTCTCAGTATCCGTTGGAGTGCCCTCCTGGCAAACACTCGCAGCTTATTTGACAGTCTCAAGGCAGTGCACCAATATCTCTCCTCTGCGGCAGGCACTACAGATAGTGTGCTCTCCATTGATCATGGTGAAATTGCAAAAAACACAGTTGATGGACAGAATGTAGAACAATGTCATACATTCACCCCAGTACAAGGATCTGGGCCTAAATCCATCGTTTTTTTGCACTCCACACCACCCTGGGTTAGACACTGGCTATATGCAAATCAGCTCTGACCCTGTGTCTCATGGGTACAGTCCAGTCCGAACTACCAAGCCATGTCTTTCCCAGACCGGAATCAAGCATCCAAGGACCGGTTTCTGGCTATCAGCCTTCATCAGCCTGGATAGCTTGACTCCAGTGGTGTGGAGAGCCTGGGACTCACGTCTGAGCATCCCCAGCACACTCAGGGTGAAATTGCAAAAAACACAGTTGATGGACAGAATGTAGAACAATGTCATACATTCACCCCAGTACAAGGATCTGGGCCTAAATCCATTGTTTTTTTGCACTCCACACCACCCTGGGTTAGACACTGGCTATATGCAAATCAGCTCTGACCCTGTGCCTCATGGGAACAGTCCAGTCCGAACTACCAAGCCATGTCTTTCCCAGAACGGAATCAAGCATCCAAGGACCGGTTTCTGGCTATCAGCCTTCATCAGCCTGGATAGCTTGACTCCAGTGGTGTGGAGAGCCTGGGACTCACGTCTGAGCATCCCCAGCACACTCAGGGTGAAATTGCAAAAAACACAGTTGATGGACAGAATGTAGAACAATGTCATACATTCACCCCAGTACAAGGATCTGGGCCTAAATCCATCGTTTTTTTTGCACTCCACACCACCCTGGGTTAGACACTGGCTATATGCAAATCAGTTCTGACCCTGTGCCTCATGGGAACAGTCCAGTCCGAACTACCAAGCCATGTCTTTCCCAGACCGGAATCAAGCATCCAAGGACCGGTTTCTGGCTATCAGCCTTCATCAGCCTGGATAGCTTGACTCCAGTGGTGTGGAGAGCCTGGGACTCACGTCTGAGCATCCCCAGCACACTCAGGGTGAAATTGCAAAAAACACAGTTGATGGACAGAATGTAGAACAATGTCATACATTCACCCCAGTACAAGGATCTGGGCCTAAATCCATCGTTTATTTGCACTCCACACCACCCTGGGTTAGACACTGGCTATATGCAAATCAGCTCTGACCCTGTGCCTCATGGGAACAGTCCAGTCCGAACTACCAAGCCATGTCTTTCCCAGACCGGAATCAAGCATCCAAGGACCGGTTTCTGGCCATCAGCCTTCATCAGCCTGGATAGCTTGACTCCAGTGGTGTGGAGAGCCTGGGACTCACGTCTGAGCATCCCCAGCACACTCAGGGTGAAATTGCAAAAAACACAGTTGATGGACAGAATGTAGAACAATGTCATACATTCACCCCAGTACAAGGATCTGGGCCTAAATCCATCGTTTTTTTGCACTCCACACCACCCTGGGTTAGACACTGGCTATATGCAAATCAGCTCTGACCCTGTGCCTCATGGGAACAGTCCAGTCCGAACTACCAAGCCATGTCTTTCCCAGACCGGAATCAAGCATCCAAGGACCGGTTTCTGGCTATCAGCCTTCATCAGCCTGGATAGCTTGACTCCAGTGGTGTGGAGAGCCTGGGACTCACGTCTGTTTTTTTGCAATTTTCACCCCAAGTGGGCTGGGTATGCTCAGACGTGAGTCCCAGGCTCTCCACACCACTGGAGTCAAGCTATCTAGGCTGATGAAGGCTGATAGCCAGAAACCAGTCCTTGGATGCTTGATTCCGGTCTGGGAAAGACATGGCTTGGTAGTTCGGACTGGACTGTTCCCATGAGGCACAGGGTCAGAGCTGATTTGCATATAGCCAGTGTCTAACCCAGGGTGGTGTGGAGTGCAAAAAAACGATGGATTTAGGCCCAGATCCTTTACTGGGGTGAATGTATGACATTGTTCTACATTCTGTCCATCAACTGTGTTTTTTGCAATTTTCACCCCGAGTGGGCTGGGTATGCTCAGACGTGAGTCCCAGGCTCTCCACACCACTGGAGTCAAGCTATCTAGGCTGATGAAGGCTGATAGCCAGAAATCAGTCCTTGGATGCTTGATTCCGGTCTGGGAAAGACATGGCTTGGTAGTTCGGACTGGACTGTTCCCATGAGGCACAGGGTCAGAGCTGATTTGCATATAGCCAGTGTCTAACCCAGGGTGGTGTGGAGTGCAAAAAAACGATGGATTTAGGCCCAGATCCTTGTACTGGGGTGAATGTATGACATTGTTCTACATTCTGTCCATCAACTGTGTTTTTTGCAATTTTCACCCTGAGTGGGCTGGGTATGCTCAGACGTGAGTCCCAGGCTCTCCACACCACTGGAGTCAAGCTATCTAGGCTGATGAAGGCTGATAGCCAGAAACCGGTCCTTGGATGCTTGATTCCGGTCTGGGAAAGACATGGCTTGGTAGTTCGGACTGGACTGTTCCCATGAGGCACAGGGTCAGAGCTGATTTGCATATAGCCAGTGTCTAACCCAGGGTGGTGTGGAGTGCAAAAAAACGATGGATTTAGGCCCAGATCCTTGTACTGGGGTGAATGTATGACATTGTTCTACATTCTATCCATCAACTGTGTTTTTTGCAATTTTCACCCCGAGTGGGCTGGGTATGCTCAGACGTGAGTCCCAGGCTCTCCACACCACTGGAGTCAAGCTATCTAGGCTGATGAAGGCTGATAGCCAGAAACCGGTCCTTGGATGCTTGATTCCGGTCTGGGAAAGACATGGCTTGGTAGTTCGGACTGGACTGTTCCCATGAGGCACAGGGTCAGAGCTGATTTGCATATAGCCAGTGTCTAACCCAGGGTGGTGTGGAGTGCAAAAAAACGATCGATTTAGGCCCAGATCCTTGTACTGGGGTGAATGTATGACATTGTTCTACATTCTGTCCATCAACTGTGTTTTTTGCAATTTTCACCCCGAGTGGGCTGGGTATGCTCAGACGTGAGTCCCAGGCTCTCCACACCACTGGAGTCAAGCTATCTAGGCTGATGAAGGCTGATAGCCAGAAACCGGTCCTTGGATGCTTGATTCCGGTCTGGGAAAGACATGGCTTGGTAGTTCGGACTGGACTGTTCCCATGAGGCACAGGGTCAGAGCTGATTTGCATATAGCCAGTGTCTAACCCAGGGTGGTGTGGAGTGCAAAAAAACGATGGATTTAGGCCCAGATCCTTGTACTGGGGTGAATGTATGACATTGTTCTACATTATGTCCATCAACTGTGTTTTTTGCAATTTTCACCCCGAGTGGGCTGGGTATGCTCAGACGTGAGTCCCAGGCTCTCCACACCACTGGAGTCAAGCTATCTAGGCTGATGAAGGCTGATAGCCAGAAACCGGTCCTTGGATGCTTGATTCCGGTCTGGGAAAGACATGACTTGGTAGTTTGGACTGGACTGTTCCCATGAGGCACAGGGTCAGAGCTGATATGCATATAGCCAGTGTCTAACCCAGGGTGGTGTGGAGTGCAAAAAAACGATGGATTTAGGCCCAGATCCTTGTACTGGGGTGAATGTATGACATTGTTCTACATTCTGTCCATCAACTGTGTTTTTTGCAATTTTAACCCCGAGTGGGCTGGGTATGCTCAGACGTGAGTCCCAGGCTCTCCACACCACTGGAGTCAAGCTATCTAGGCTGATGAAGGCTGATAGCCAGAAACCGGTCCTTGGATGCTTGATTCCGGTCTGGGAAAGACATGGCTTGGTAGTTAGGACTGGACTGTTCCCATGAGGCACAGGGTCAGAGCTGATTTGCATATAGCCAGTGTCTAACCCAGGGTGGTGTGGAGTGCAAAAAAACGATGGATTTAGGCCCAGATCCTTGTACTGGGGTGAATGTATGACATTGTTTTCTACATTCTGTCCATCAACTGTGTTTTTTGCAATTTTCACCCCGAGTGGGCTGGGTATGCTCAGACGTGAGTCCCAGGCTCTCCACACCACTGGAGTCAAGCTATCTAGGCTGATGAAGGCTGATAGCCAGAAACCGGTCCTTGGATGCTTGATTCCGGTCTGGGAAAGACATGGCTTGGTAGTTCGGACTGGACTGTTCCCATGAGGCACAGGGTCAGAGCTGATTTGCATATAGCCAGTGTCTAACCCAGGGTGGTGTGGAGTGCAAAAAAACGATGGATTTAGGCCCAGATCCTTGTACTGGGGTGAATGTATGACATTGTTCTACATTCTGTCCATCAACTGTGTTTTTTGCAATTTTCACCCCGAGTGGGCTGGGTATGCTCAGACGTGAGTCCCAGGCTCTCCACACCACTGGAGTCAAGCTATCTAGGCTGATGAAGGCTGATAGCCAGAAACCGGTCCTTGGATGCTTGATTCCGGTCTGGGAAAGACATGGCTTGGTAGTTTGGACTGGACTTTTCCCATGAGGCACAGGGTCAGAGCTGATATGCATATACCCAGTGTCTAACCCAGGGTGGTGTGGAGTGCAAAAAAACGATGGATTTAGGCCCAGATCCTTGTACTGGGGTGAATGTATGACATTGTTCTACATTCTGTCCATCAACTGTGTTTTTTGCAATTTTCACCCCGAGTGGGCTGGGTATGCTCAGACGTGAGTCCCAGGCTCTCCACACCACTGGAGTCAAGCTATCTAGGCTGATGAAGGCTGATAGCCAGAAACCGGTCCTTGAAAGCTTGATTCCGGTCTGGGAAAGACATGGCTTGGTAGTTCGGACTGGACTGTTCCCATGAGGCACAGGGTCAGAGCTGATTTGCATATAGCCAGTGTCTAACCCAGGGTGGTGTGGAGTGCAAAAAAACGATGGATTTAGGCCCAGATCCTTGTACTGGGGTGAATGTATGACATTGTTCTACATTCTGTCCATCAACTGTGTTTTTTGCAATTTTCACCCCGAGAGGGCTGGGTATGCTCAGACGTGAGTCCCAGGCTCTCCACACCACTGGAGTCAAGCTATCTAGGCTGATGAAGGCTCATAGCTAGAAACCGGTCCTTGGATGCTTGATTCCGGTCTGGGAAAGACATGGCTTGGTAGTTCGGCCTGGACTGTTCCCATGAGGCACAGGGTCAGAGCTGATTTGCATATAGACAGTGTCTAACCCAGGGTGGTGTGGATTGCAAAAAAACGATGGATTTAGGCCCAGATCCTTGTACTGGGGTGAATGTATGACATTGTTCTACATTCTGTCCATCAACTGTGTTTTTTGCAATTTTCACCCCGAGTGGGCTGGGTATGCTCAGACGTGAGTCCCAGGCTCTCCACACCACTGGAGTCAAGCTATCTAGGCTGATGAAGGCTGATAGCCAGAAACCGGTCCTTGGATGCTTGATTCCGGTCTGGGAAAGACATGGCTTGGTAGTTCGGACTGGACTGTTCCCATGAGGCACAGGGTCAGAGCTGATTTGCATATAGCCAGTGTCTAACCCAGGGTGGTGTGGAGTGCAAAAAAACGATGGATTTAGGCCCAGATCCTTGTACTGGGGTGAATGTATGACATTGTTCTACATTATGTCCATCAACTGTGTTTTTTGCAATTTTCACCCCGAGTGGGCTGGGTATGCTCAGACGTGAGTCCCAGGCTCTCCACACCACTGGAGTCAAGCTATCTAGGCTGATGAAGGCTGATAGCCAGAAACCGGTCCTTGGATGCTTGATTCCGGTCTGGGAAAGACATGACTTGGTAGTTTGGACTGGACTGTTCCCATGAGGCACAGGGTCAGAGCTGATTTGCATATAGCCAGTGTCTAACCCAGGGTGGTGTGGAGTGCAAAAAAACGATCGATTTAGGCCCAGATCCTTGTACTGGGGTGAATGTATGACATTGTTCTACATTCTGTCCATCAACTGTGTTTTTTGCAATTTTCACCCCGAGTGGGCTGGGTATGCTCAGACGTGAGTCCCAGGCTCTCCACACCACTGGAGTCAAGCTATCTAGGCTGATGAAGGCTGATAGCCAGAAACCGGTCCTTGGATGCTTGATTCCGGTCTGGGAAAGACATGGCTTGGTAGTTCGGACTGGACTGTTCCCATGAGGCACAGGGTCAGAGCTGATTTGCATATAGCCAGTGTCTAACCCAGGGTGGTGTGGAGTGCAAAAAAACGATGGATTTAGGCCCAGATCCTTGTACTGGGGTGAATGTATGACATTGTTCTACATTATGTCCATCAACTGTGTTTTTTGCAATTTTCACCCCGAGTGGGCTGGGTATGCTCAGACGTGAGTCCCAGGCTCTCCACACCACTGGAGTCAAGCTATCTAGGCTGATGAAGGCTGATAGCCAGAAACCGGTCCTTGGATGCTTGATTCCGGTCTGGGAAAGACATGACTTGGTAGTTTGGACTGGACTGTTCCCATGAGGCACAGGGTCAGAGCTGATATGCATATAGCCAGTGTCTAACCCAGGGTGGTGTGGAGTGCAAAAAAACGATGGATTTAGGCCCAGATCCTTGTACTGGGGTGAATGTATGACATTGTTCTACATTCTGTCCATCAACTGTGTTTTTTGCAATTTTAACCCCGAGTGGGCTGGGTATGCTCAGACGTGAGTCCCAGGCTCTCCACACCACTGGAGTCAAGCTATCTAGGCTGATGAAGGCTGATAGCCAGAAACCGGTCCTTGGATGCTTGATTCCGGTCTGGGAAAGACATGGCTTGGTAGTTAGGACTGGACTGTTCCCATGAGGCACAGGGTCAGAGCTGATTTGCATATAGCCAGTGTCTAACCCAGGGTGGTGTGGAGTGCAAAAAAACGATGGATTTAGGCCCAGATCCTTGTACTGGGGTGAATGTATGACATTGTTTTCTACATTCTGTCCATCAACTGTGTTTTTTGCAATTTTCACCCCGAGTGGGCTGGGTATGCTCAGACGTGAGTCCCAGGCTCTCCACACCACTGGAGTCAAGCTATCTAGGCTGATGAAGGCTGATAGCCAGAAACCGGTCCTTGGATGCTTGATTCCGGTCTGGGAAAGACATGGCTTGGTAGTTCGGACTGGACTGTTCCCATGAGGCACAGGGTCAGAGCTGATTTGCATATAGCCAGTGTCTAACCCAGGGTGGTGTGGAGTGCAAAAAAACGATGGATTTAGGCCCAGATCCTTGTACTGGGGTGAATGTATGACATTGTTCTACATTCTGTCCATCAACTGTGTTTTTTGCAATTTTCACCCCGAGTGGGCTGGGTATGCTCAGACGTGAGTCCCAGGCTCTCCACACCACTGGAGTCAAGCTATCTAGGCTGATGAAGGCTGATAGCCAGAAACCGGTCCTTGGATGCTTGATTCCGGTCTGGGAAAGACATGGCTTGGTAGTTTGGACTGGACTTTTCCCATGAGGCACAGGGTCAGAGCTGATATGCATATACCCAGTGTCTAACCCAGGGTGGTGTGGAGTGCAAAAAAACGATGGATTTAGGCCCAGATCCTTGTACTGGGGTGAATGTATGACATTGTTCTACATTCTGTCCATCAACTGTGTTTTTTGCAATTTTCACCCCGAGTGGGCTGGGTATGCTCAGACGTGAGTCCCAGGCTCTCCACACCACTGGAGTCAAGCTATCTAGGCTGATGAAGGCTGATAGCCAGAAACCGGTCCTTGAAAGCTTGATTCCGGTCTGGGAAAGACATGGCTTGGTAGTTCGGACTGGACTGTTCCCATGAGGCACAGGGTCAGAGCTGATTTGCATATAGCCAGTGTCTAACCCAGGGTGGTGTGGAGTGCAAAAAAACGATGGATTTAGGCCCAGATCCTTGTACTGGGGTGAATGTATGACATTGTTCTACATTCTGTCCATCAACTGTGTTTTTTGCAATTTTCACCCCGAGAGGGCTGGGTATGCTCAGACGTGAGTCCCAGGCTCTCCACACCACTGGAGTCAAGCTATCTAGGCTGATGAAGGCTCATAGCTAGAAACCGGTCCTTGGATGCTTGATTCCGGTCTGGGAAAGACATGGCTTGGTAGTTCGGCCTGGACTGTTCCCATGAGGCACAGGGTCAGAGCTGATTTGCATATAGACAGTGTCTAACCCAGGGTGGTGTGGATTGCAAAAAAACGATGGATTTAGGCCCAGATCCTTGTACTGGGGTGAATGTATGACATTGTTCTACATTCTGTCCATCAACTGTGTTTTTTGCAATTTTCACCCCGAGTGGGCTGGGTATGCTCAGACGTGAGTCCCAGGCTCTCCACACCACTGGAGTCAAGCTATCTAGGCTGATGAAGGCTGATAGCCAGAAACCGGTCCTTGGATGCTTGATTCCGGTCTGGGAAAGACATGGCTTGGTAGTTAGGACTGGACTGTTCCCATGAGGCACAGGGTCAGAGCTGATTTGCATATAGCCAGTGTCTAACCCAGGGTGGTGTGGAGTGCAAAAAAACGATGGATTTAGGCCCAGATCCTTGTACTGGGGTGAATGTATGACATTGTTCTACATTATGTCCATCAACTGTGTTTTTTGCAATTTTCACCCCGAGTGGGCTGGGTATGCTCAGACGTGAGTCCCAGGCTCTCCACACCACTGGAGTCAAGCTATCTAGGCTGATGAAGGCTGATAGCCAGAAACCGGTCCTTGGATGCTTGATTCCGGTCTGGGAAAGACATGACTTGGTAGTTTGGACTGGACTGTTCCCATGAGGCACAGGGTCAGAGCTGATATGCATATAGCCAGTGTCTAACCCAGGGTGGTGTGGAGTGCAAAAAAACGATGGATTTAGGCCCAGATCCTTGTACTGGGGTGAATGTATGACATTGTTCTACATTCTGTCCATCAACTGTGTTTTTTGCAATTTTAACCCCGAGTGGGCTGGGTATGCTCAGACGTGAGTCCCAGGCTCTCCACACCACTGGAGTCAAGCTATCTAGGCTGATGAAGGCTGATAGCCAGAAACCGGTCCTTGGATGCTTGATTCCGGTCTGGGAAAGACATGGCTTGGTAGTTAGGACTGGACTGTTCCCATGAGGCACAGGGTCAGAGCTGATTTGCATATAGCCAGTGTCTAACCCAGGGTGGTGTGGAGTGCAAAAAAACGATGGATTTAGGCCCAGATCCTTGTACTGGGGTGAATGTATGACATTGTTTTCTACATTCTGTCCATCAACTGTGTTTTTTGCAATTTTCACCCCGAGTGGGCTGGGTATGCTCAGACGTGAGTCCCAGGCTCTCCACACCACTGGAGTCAAGCTATCTAGGCTGATGAAGGCTGATAGCCAGAAACCGGTCCTTGGATGCTTGATTCCGGTCTGGGAAAGACATGGCTTGGTAGTTCGGACTGGACTGTTCCCATGAGGCACAGGGTCAGAGCTGATTTGCATATAGCCAGTGTCTAACCCAGGGTGGTGTGGAGTGCAAAAAAACGATGGATTTAGGCCCAGATCCTTGTACTGGGGTGAATGTATGACATTGTTCTACATTCTGTCCATCAACTGTGTTTTTTGCAATTTTCACCCCGAGTGGGCTGGGTATGCTCAGACGTGAGTCCCAGGCTCTCCACACCACTGGAGTCAAGCTATCTAGGCTGATGAAGGCTGATAGCCAGAAACCGGTCCTTGGATGCTTGATTCCGGTCTGGGAAAGACATGGCTTGGTAGTTTGGACTGGACTTTTCCCATGAGGCACAGGGTCAGAGCTGATATGCATATACCCAGTGTCTAACCCAGGGTGGTGTGGAGTGCAAAAAAACGATGGATTTAGGCCCAGATCCTTGTACTGGGGTGAATGTATGACATTGTTCTACATTCTGTCCATCAACTGTGTTTTTTGCAATTTTCACCCCGAGTGGGCTGGGTATGCTCAGACGTGAGTCCCAGGCTCTCCACACCACTGGAGTCAAGCTATCTAGGCTGATGAAGGCTGATAGCCAGAAACCGGTCCTTGAAAGCTTGATTCCGGTCTGGGAAAGACATGGCTTGGTAGTTCGGACTGGACTGTTCCCATGAGGCACAGGGTCAGAGCTGATTTGCATATAGCCAGTGTCTAACCCAGGGTGGTGTGGAGTGCAAAAAAACGATGGATTTAGGCCCAGATCCTTGTACTGGGGTGAATGTATGACATTGTTCTACATTCTGTCCATCAACTGTGTTTTTTGCAATTTTCACCCCGAGAGGGCTGGGTATGCTCAGACGTGAGTCCCAGGCTCTCCACACCACTGGAGTCAAGCTATCTAGGCTGATGAAGGCTCATAGCTAGAAACCGGTCCTTGGATGCTTGATTCCGGTCTGGGAAAGACATGGCTTGGTAGTTCGGACTGGACCCATGAGGCACAGGGTCAGAGCTGATTTGCATATAGACAGTGTCTAACCCAGGGTGGTGTGGATTGCAAAAAAACGATGGATTTAGGCCCAGATCCTTGTACTGGGGTGAATGTATGACATTGTTCTACATTCTGTCCATCAACTGTGTTTTTTGCAATTTTCACCCCGAGTGGGCTGGGTATGCTCAGACGTGAGTCCCAGGCTCTCCACACCACTGGAGTCAAGCTATCTAGGCTGATGAAGGCTGATAGCCAGAAACCGGTCCTTGGATGCTTGATTCCGGTCTGGGAAAGACATGGCTTGGTAGTTCGGACTGGACTGTTCCCATGAGGCACAGGGTCAGAGCTGATTTGCATATAGCCAGTGTCTAACCCAGGGTGGTGTGGAGTGCAAAAAACGATGGATTTAGGCCCAGATCCTTGTACTGGGGTGAATGTATGACATTGTTCTACATTCTGTCCATCAACTGTGTTTTTTGCAATTTTCACCCCGAGTGGGCTGGGTATGCTCAGACGTGAGTCCCAGGCTCTCCACACCACTGGAGTCAAGCTATCTAGGCTGATGAAGGCTGATAGCCAGAAACCGGTCCTTGGATGCTTGATTCCGGTCTGGGAAAGACATGGCTTGGTAGTTCGGACTGGACTGTTCCCATGAGGCACAGGGTCAGAGCTGATTTGCATATAGCCAGTGTCTAACCCAGGGTGGTGTGGAGTGCAAAAAAACGATGGATTTAGGCCCAGATCCTTGTACTGGGGTGAATGTATGACATTGTTCTACATTCTGTCCATCAACTGTGTTTTTTGCAATCTCCATTGATCATGGGCACATATCATCTCATGCAGACCCAAGTACTATTAATCAGGAAAGAGCAACAGGCTTTCATACTCAGCAACATTTTCAGACTCCAACACTCGCTTTTCAGTGTCAGAGGATGCTCAGGCTGCTCTTCCATTTAATCATAGGTACCACAATGTAGTGCCTTTTTCCAATCCTGGATCCTCTTGTGCACTGCCTTTCCGTTGGAGCAAAGAAAAGGGGGGGGGGGGTGGCCAAAACTCAGGCCAAGGGGCTCAAGGGACTGCCTACTGTCAGAGGTTACCAGCACATGACAGGTGAAAAACTAAAAACTTAAAATAACTGGAATCCTTCTCTTTCGCTCTTTTGCACTGAAACTCTGGTTCTGTGGCAAAACCAGCTCCTCCTTCTTTTCTGATGTTCAACGCCTTCTGATGAAGCAAGTACAATACGTTGGAGATATCACTGATGGCACGCTGGCGATCACTGTCTGGGTGCTGGGACTGTCACTGATGGGAATTAGCTTTTCATCAAAGATCCGCAGGTTATTATGACTTAATCCCGCAGAACCTAGTGACGTAGGAAATGGGACACATTTGTTATTTTCCTTCAATTTAGTACAAAAACAGTTTGTTGACCATGAACGAGAACCACAGTCCAGTGTGGAAGAAAAGCACGCCCGGCCGCAAAAGTGAAAGCGACCGCGCTATGTTTAATTTTTAACATGATCCACGACCAGGGAGGAATGCAGTTGGCAGCCTGATTGCCGTTGCCTGCTCCTGACAGCTGGAGGCAATGGGAGTGAACATTTAGAGAAAAGGCGGTACATGCACCCGCCTTTGGACAATTGCGTGCTTTCATTTTTTAAACAAAAGGGGGTGGTGATGGACGGAGCATCTGAACCAGTTAAACACTCGCACCCAGTCAACAGATCTGGGTTTAATCCATCACCGTTCTTTAGCCCACTCTGCCACCCCAGTTCAGACATGGCCAGATGCAAATCAGTCTGACCCTCTGCCTCTTGGGAACAGTCCAGCCCGAACTGCCAAGCCATGCCTTCCCTGGACCGGAAACAAGCTTCCGAGGACCGGTTTCTGGCATTTCAGCCCGGCTTGCTTGAATCCAGTGACAAAGTGAGCAAGGGACTCACGTCTGAGCATACCCTGCCAACTTATGGCGAACAAAGTGGTACAAAAGGGGGTGGTGATGGACGGAGCATCTGAACCAATCAAACACTCACACCCAGTCAACAGATCTGGGTTTACTCCATCACCGTTCTTTAGCCCACTCTGCCACCCCAGTTCAGACATGGCCATATGCAAATCAGTCTGAACTTGTGCCTCATGGGAACAGTCCAGCCGAACTGCCAAGCTTCCCTGGACCGGAAACAAGCTTCCGAGGACCGGTTTCTGGCATTTCAGCCGTCTTCAGCCCGGCTTGCTTGAATCCAGTGGCAAAGTGAGCAAGGGACTCACGTCTGAGCATACCCTGCCAACTTATGGCGAACAAAGTGGTACAAAAGGGGGTGGTGATGGACGGAGCATCTGGTGTGGAGTGCAAAAAAACGATGGATTTAGGCCCAGATCTCTGTACTGGGGTGAATGTATGACATTGTGCTGCATTCTGTCCATCAACTGTTGTTTTGCATTTGTCACCCCGAGTGGGATGGGTATGCTCAGACGTGAGTCCCATGCTCTCCACACCACTGGAGTCAAGCTATCCTGGCTGAAGACGGCTGATAGCCAGAAACCGGTCCTAGGATGCTTGATTCCGGTCCAGGAAAGACATGGCTTGGCAGTTCGGGCTGGACTGTTCCCATGAGGCACAGGGTCAAGGCTGATTTGCATATGGCCATGTCTGAACTGGGGTGGTGTGGAGTGCAAAAAAACAATGGATTTAGGCCCAGATCTCTGTACTGGGGTGAATGTATGACATTGTTCTGCATTCTGTCTATCAATTGTTGTTTTGCATCATTCAGTTTTGAAAGACACACGCAAAGGCCAATAGAATGTGTGGAAGTTGAAAAACCTCACGGAAATGTTTTGGGGAAGTCTGGAGTGATTCCAAGAGGCCTCCCCATAGTGCAGCGCATGCACGCTCCACTAGGCTCGACCTAAAATCCGTCTTGGAGGGTATGTTTTCTTGGAACAAGAATACTTTGCCGAGCTGACCCATTCAGCAAACTTTGCTGATGTGAAGGGAGCAGCCTTTATGTAGGCATCTGTTATAGCAGAGCGGTCCTCAGCAGGTAGGTAATATTAACAGTTATGGAGATGTGGAAGTCTAAATATAGCTGACAGTCAACTGCGCTAGTGGCAGAGGTACTACCTTCCAACAACTTGGCAGAATGGTAGGATTCCCACTGAGGCATAAATAAGATGGTAAATGTGGAAATCCACACCTGGGTGGGGTCTGACAGTGATCATTTGAAGTATCGTGTTATGGGCATTTGTGTAGAGACTACTGAGTTTTTATTGTAGCATGGTAGTGTCTTCTCTAGGCGTCTTTTTGAGCTGACCTGGAAATTCTATCAAACATTTGTCTACTGAAAATTGGTATTTGTATGTCTATGGTTAGCGTTCGTTCAATGTTCATTTTAGAAATTATTTGTGGTAGTATTTCTTTTGTGTTTTATATGTACAATTAATGCACTGCATGGCCTGTCCATTTACATACTGGATGGTCAATTTTCTGGGGAGTCTGAGGTGCTTTCCATATATGCAACATTATCCAGGGAGATATTTGTGTTGTAGTATTGAGAGCCTGATAGTGTGAAATATTTATTATGGTTTAGGGGGTGTATGTTGGTGTTTTGAAGACCGTGCTGATGGTTGGGTAGCGCTTTGCCAACTGTGGCCATGATTGCAAAGTGAATATATGTGAGGGGTAAAGTGTGGCTGGAAATGTTTTCAAACTTATCAAGGCACATACATCCACTATTACAAATGAATCCTTTTGCAGAGAGGAATAAATGGTTTAACCCAGTATTTTTTGGGGGGTGAAACTATGTTCGGAATTCCCCATTGTGTGTATTCACCACACGCTTTTAGAATAATTTTTGGCAGATGGTAAACCAGAGTGGAAGTTAAACAGGTGGGGTGTACAGGGAGGAGGCCTTACATGTTCCCCAGTGTCCCACAAAGAGGTCAGGCAGTTGCATGAGAAAAGGCCAGGCTGCTATTGCAGCCTAAATTCAAAGCAATTTTTGGGCTGGTAGTATCCGGTCCAATGTTTCTGGATCCTAAAAATACTTGTGCAGAAACACCAGGCCAATTATATTCGGGTGGAGCAATAGCACACTTAAATCTTAAATCAGGAAGTTTTGTCTAGAGGCTCTTTAGTTTATCAAAAATAGGAGCAAGATTGCAGTCATTGGACCCAGTACTAGAATAGTAACAGATAATATACATGAGCAAGCTGAATTTGCAAGACAGTGTGTGGGTCACAGTATAGAAATAATAGGATGTGGTACACTGCAGCTGAAGAACTGTAATCTTCATTCTCAGGGAATACTTACTAATAAAAAAAGAACTTGGCACAGAAGCTGAAAATATGAAAAGACATCTTTATTAAATTTAATAAGTGAGGCCACGTCACACAGAAGCCGTAGCAACTGAATGAGGTAGTCTGAGGAATACAGAAAACAGAGGCCTTTTATATGCTTAGGGTTACAAACTTCAGCATACAAGTAAGGGGCAGTCCTAGCTTTTGCAAGCATGCAAAAAATGCCTAACATTCCTTCTTACACAAGCCGGACAAACCCATAATAAAAGGACCACAACCCATATCATAAACAGACCATAAAAGAAGGAACAGAAAAGAGATAAGAAGCAGGATAAGGTGTGTGTGCGCGCGCGTGCATACCAAACTCTACAATGTCCTGTGCTTTGATCCTCAATCTTGATCAGCTAAAGGGCAGGAACTGGTTTAACAAGGTCAGCTTCAGGCAACAGGGTCAGTTCACTCAGGTCAAACAGGAGTCAGCACGAACTCGAGCTAAGGTGTACATGTTCTTAAAAGACTAGATCAGCCACAATCTTCGGCCTATGTGAGGGCAACCACAAAATGGCTGCCATACACAAAATGGAACCCATGGGTTCAGAATTCACAGAACCTCAGACCCTCCTTTTGCCCTTACATGGACAATCACTCAGTCTGTATCTGAATTGATGTAAATATTATCCGTTATTCCCTTCACTAAGGCATTATTACTCGAGTTATCTTTCATGGAACGCAAGGGATAGACTTCGTTGGCATAAAACATCGTCTGATATGCCCATACAGACCCATTGTAACTAAATGACAGAACCAAATATGGAATACCTCTATCTGTAGTATGCTGCATAAGACCACACACCCAACAATCAGTGGTATTCATTACTAACTGGTATTAATGCTGAAACTGTACAAAGGAATTATTCACAAATTCCGACCTTCTAATCTGCTCGTGTTCAGGTAAGATATGAAAAGAATGCAAAGAAGTAGTAGTAGGAAAAGACATAGGTTGGGAGGTGGGTGCAGAAGTCAATTGGGTAGTGAAAACAATCCAACCCAGAAAAGACAACGTCATGTTTAAAAATAATAGAAAACATGTTATTAAGAACATATGGACAACAGGAGAAAATAATGACCACTATTACAAATAAAATTATCATTTTTCACAACTGTAAGCACAAAGCAAATCCTAAAATTATCTAGTAACATTTTTTATGGCTCCTATGCATTTCAGTAACTTATTATATGTTCAGGTGAAACAGTGGTGATCCTTATTAATGCTCTCAGATGAAAAGGGATACTCTTCCACAGAGAATGGACTTTATTCTGCTTTTACTAAACAGAATACTACTTTAAAACAATGCCAGCAAAACAGCAAATATTAGTCTCCTAACACCCATTTAATGCAATCGCACGGGAAATACCCAGAGTCCGTCCAAGCCTCTCCGGCAGGTTTCTATTGTTCATCAAATCCTTTTCTGTTGTTTACTTCCGCATGGGCCTCTTCGTTCAGGCCTTTCATGAAAATGGTCCTTCTCAGTATCAGTTGGAGTGCCCTCCTGGCAAACACTCGCAGCTTATTTGACAGTCTCAAGGCAGTGCACCAATATCTCTCCTCTGCGGCAGGCACTACAGATAGTGTGCTCTCCATTGATCATGGGCACATATCATCTCATGCAGACCCAAGTACTATTAATCAGGAAAGAGCAACAGGCTTTCATACTCAGCAACATTTTCAGACTCCAACACTCGCTTTTCAGTGTCAGAGGATGCTCGGGCTGCTCTTCCATTTAATCATAGGTACCACAATGTAGTGCCTTTTTCCAATCCTGGATCCTCTGGTGCACTGCCTTTCCGTTGGAGCAAAGAAAAGGGGGGGGTGGCCAAAACTCAGGCCAAGGGGCTCAAGGGACTGCCTACTGTCAGAGGTTACCAGCACATGACAGGTGAAAAACTAAAAACTTTAAATAACTGGAATCCTTCTCTTTCGCTCTTTTGCACTGAAACTCTGGTTCTGTGGCAAAACCAGCTCCTCCTTCTTTTCTGATGTTTAACGCCTTCTGATGAAGCAAGTACAATACGTTGGAGATATCACTGATGGCACGCTGGCGATCACTGTCTGGGTGCTGGGACTGTCACTGATGGGAATTAGCTTTTCATCAAAGGTCCGCAGGTTATTATGACTTAATCCCGCAGAACCTAGTGACGTAGGAAATGGGACACATTTGTTATTTTCCTTCAATTTAGTACAAAAACAGTTTGTTGACCATGAACGAGAACCACAGTTCAGTGTGGAAGAAAAGCACGCCCGGCCGCAAAAGTGAAAGCGACCGCGCTATGTTTAATTTTTAACATGATCCACGACCAGGGAGGAATGCAGTTGGCAGCCTGATTGCCGTTGCCCGCTCCTGACAGCTGGAGGCAATGGGAGTGAACATTTAGAGAAAAGGCGGTACATGCACCCGCCTTTGGACAATTGCGTGCTTTCATTTTTTAAACAAAAGGGGGTGGTGATGGACGGAGCATCTGAACCAATTAAACACTCACACCCAGTCAACAGATCTGGGTTTAATCCATCACCGTTCTTTAGCCCACTCTGCCACCCCAGTTCAGACATGGCCAGATGCAAATCAGTCTGACCCTCTGCCTCATGGGAACAGTCCAGCCCGAACTGCCAAGCCATGCCTTCCCTGGACCGGAAACAAGCTTCCGAGGACCGGTTTCTGGCATTTCAGCCCGGCTTGCTTGAATCCAGTGACAAAGTGAGCAAGGGACTCACGTCTGAGCATACCCTGCCAACTTATGGCAAACAAAGTGGTACAAAAGGGGGTGGTGATGGACGGAGCATCTGAACCAATCAAACACTCACACCCAGTCAACAGATCTGGGTTTACTCCATCACCGTTCTTTAGCCCACTCTGCCACCCCAGTTCAGACATGGCCATATGCAAATCAGTCTGAACTTGTGCCTCATGGGAACAGTCCAGCCGAACTGCCAAGCCATGCCTTCCCTGGACCGGAAACAAGCTTCCGAGGACCGGTTTCTGGCATTTCAGCCCGGCTTGCTTGAATCCAGTGGCAAAGTGAGCAAGGGACTCACGTCTGAGCATGCCCTGCCAACTTATGGCGAACAAAGTGGTACAAAAGGGGGTGGTGATGGACGGAGCATCTGGTGTGGAGTGCAAAAAAACTATGGATTTAGGCCCAGATCTCTGTACTGGGGTGAATGTATGACATTGTGCTGCATTCTGTCCATCAACTGTTGTTTTGCATTTGTCACCCCGAGTGGGATGGGTATGCTCAGACGTGAGTCCCATGCTCTCCACACCACTGGAGTCAAGCTATCCTGGCTGAAGACGGCTGATAGCCAGAAACCGGTCCTAGGATGCTTGATTCCGGTCCAGGAAAGACATGGCTTGGCAGTTCGGGCTGGCTGTTCCCATGAGGCACAGGGTCAAGGCTGATTTGCATATGGCCATGTCTGAACTGGGGTGGTGTGGAGTGCAAAAAAACAATGGATTTAGGCCCAGATCTCTGTACTGGGGTGAATGTATGACATTGTTCTGCATTCTGTCTATCAATTGTTGTTTTGCATCATTCAGTTTTGAAAGACACACGCAAAGGCCAATAGAATGTGTGGAAGTTGAAAAACCTCACGGAAATGTTTTGGGGAAGTCTGGAGTGATTCCAAGAGGCCTCCCCATAGAGCAGCGCATGCACGCTCCACTAGGCTCGACCTAAAATCCGTCTTGGAGGGTATGTTTTCTTGGAACAAGAATACTTTGCCGAGCTGACCCATTCAGCAAACTTTGCTGATGTGAAGGGGGCAGCCTTTATGTAGGCATCTGTTATAGCAGAGCGGTCCTCAGCAGGTAGGTAATATTAACAGTTATGGAGATGTGGAAGTCTAAATATAGCTGACAGTCAACTGCCCTAGTGGCAGAGGTACTACCTTCCAACAACTTGGCAGAATGGTAGGATTCCCACTGAGGCATAAATAAGATGGTAAATGTGGAAATCCACACCTGGGTGGGGTCTGACAGTGATCATTTGAAGTATCATGTTATGGGCATTTGTGTAGAGACTACTGAGTTTTTATTGTAGCATGGTAGTGTCTTCTCTAGGCGTCTTTTTGAGCTGACCTGGAAATTCTATCAAACATTTGTCTACTGAAAATTGGTATTTGTATGTCTATGGTTAGCGTTCGTTCAATGTTCATTTTAGAAATTATTTGTGGTAGTATTTCTTTTGTGTTTTATATGTACAATTAATGCACTGCATGGCCTGTCCATTTACATACTGGATGGTCAATTTTCTGGGGAGTCTGAGGTGCTTTCCATATATGCAACATTATCCAGGGAGATATTTGTGTTGTAGTATTGAGAGCCTGATAGTGTGAAATATTTATTATGGTTTAGGGGGTGTATGTTGGTGTTTTGAAGACCGTGCTGATGGTTGGGTAGCGCTTTGCCAACTGTGGCCATGATTGCAAAGTATATGTGAGGGGTAAAGTGTGGCTGGAAATGTTTTCAAACTTATCAAGGCACATACATCCACTATTACAAATGAATCCTTTTGCAGAGAGGAATAAAAGGTTTAACCCAGTATTTGTTTGGGGGTGAAACTATGTTCGGAATTCCCCATTGTGTGTATTCACCACAGGCTTTTAGAATAATTTTTGGCAGATGGTAAACCAGAGTGGAAGTTAAACAGGTGGGGTGTACAGGGAGGAGGCCTTACATGTTCCCCAGTGTCCCACAAAGAGGTCAGGCAGTTGCATGAGACAAGGCCAGGCTGCTATTGCAGCCTAAATTCAAAGCATTTGTTGGGCTGGTAGTATCCGGTCCAATGTTTCTGGATCCTAAAAATACTTGTGCAGAAACACCAGGCCAATTATATTCGGGTGGAGCAATAGCACACTTAATCTTAAATCAGGAAGTCTTGTCTAGAGGCTCTTTAGTTTATCAAAAATAGGAGCAAGATTTCAGTCATTGGACCCAGTACTAGAATAGTAACAGATAATATACATGAGCAAGCTGAATTTGCAAGACAGTGTGTGGGTCACAGTATAGAAATAATAGGATGTGGTACACTGGAGCTGAAGAACTGTAATCTTCATTCTCAGGGAATACTTACTAATAAAAAAAGAACTTGGCACAGAAGCTGAAAATATGAAAAGACATCTTTATTAAATGTAATAAGTGAGGCCACGTCACACAGAAGCCGTAGCAACTGAATGAGGTAGTCTGAGGAATACAGAAAACAGAGGCCTTTTATATGCTTAGGGTTACAAACTTCAGCATACAAGTAAGGGGCAGTCCTAGCTTTTGCAAGCATGCAAAAAATGCCTAACATTCCTTCTTACACAAGCCGGACAAACCCATAATAAAAGGACCACAACCCATATCATAAACAGACCATAAAAGAAGGAACAGAAAAGAGATAAGAAGCAGGATAAGGTGTGTGTGCGCAAGCGTGCATACCAAACTCTACAATGTCCTGTGCTTTGATCCTCAATCTTGATCAGCTAAAGGGCAGGAACTGGTTTAACAAGGTCAGCTTCAGGCAACAGGGTCAGTTCACTCAGGTCAAACAGGAGTCAGCACGAACTCGAGCTAAGGTGTACATGTTCTTAAAAGACTAGTTCAGCCACAATCTTCGGCCTATGTGAGGGCAACCACAAAATGGCTGCCATACACAAAATGGAACCCATGGGTTCAGAATTCACAGAACCTCAGACCCTCCTTTTCCCCTTACATAGACAATCACTCAGTCTGTATCTGAATCGATGTCAATATTATCCGTTATTCCCTTCACTAAGGCATTATTACTCGAGTTATCTTTCATGGAACGCAAGGGATAGACTTCGTTGGCATAAAACATCGTCTGATATGCCCATACAGACCCATTGTAACTAAATGACAGAACCAAATATGGAATACCTCTATCTGTAGTATGCTGCATAAGACCACACACCCAACAATCAGTGGTATTCATTACTAACTGGTATTAATGCTGAAACTGTACAAAGGAATTATTCACAAATTCCGACCTTCTAATCTGCTTGTGTTCAGGTAAGATATGAAAAGAATGCAAAGAAGTAGTAGTAGAAAAAGACATAGGTTGGGAGGTGGGTGCAGAAGTCAATTGGGTAGTGAAAACAATCCAACCCAGAAAAGACAACGTCATGCTTAAAAATACTAGAAAACATGTTATTAAGAACATATGGACAACAGGAGAAAATAATGACCACTATTACAAATAAAATTATCATTTTTCACAACTCTAAGCACAAAGCAAATCCTAAAATTATCTAGTAACATTTTTTATGGCTCCAATGCATTTCAGTAACTTATTATATGTTCAGGTGAAACAGTGGTGATCCTTATTAATGCTCTCAGATGAAAAGGGATACTCTTCCACAGAGAATGGACTTTATTCTGCTTTTACTAAACAGAATACTACTTTAAAACAATGCCAGCAAAACAGCAAAAATTAGTCTCCTAACACCCATTTAATGCAATAGCACGGGAAATACCCAGAGTCCGTCCAAGCCTCTCCGGCATGTTTCTATTGTTCATCAAATCCTTTTCTGTTGTTTACTTCCGCATGGGCCTCTTCGTTCAGGCCTTTCATGAAAATGGTCCTTCTCAGTATCCGTTGGAGTGCCCTCCTGGCAAACACTCGCAGCTTATTTGACAGTCTCAAGGCAGTGCACCAATATCTCTCCTCTGCGGCAGGCACTACAGATAGTGTGCTCTCCATTGATCATGGGCACATATCATCTCATGCAGACCCAAGTACTATTAATCAGGAAAGAGCAACAGGCTTTCATACTCAGCAACATTTTCAGACTCCAACACTCGCTTTTCAGTGTCAGAGGATGCTCGGGCTGCTCTTCCATTTAATCATAGGTACCACAATGTAGTGCCTTTTTCCAATCCTGGATCCTCTTGTGCACTGCCTTTCCGTTGGAGCAAAGAAAAGGGGGGGGTGGCCAAAACTCAGGCCAAGGGGCTCAAGGGACTGCCTACTGTCAGAGGTTACCAGCACATGACAGGTGAAAAACTAAAAACTTAAAATAACTGGAATCCTTCTCTTTCGCTCTTTTGCACTGAAACTCTGGTTCTGTGGCAAAACCAGCTCCTCCTTCTTTTCTGATGTTCACCGCCTTCTGATGAAGCAAGTACAATACGTTGGAGATATCACTGATGGCACGCTGGCGATCACTGTCTGGGTGCTGGGACTGTCACTGATGGGAATTAGCTTTTCATCAAAGGTCCGCAGGTTATTATGACTTAATCCCGCAGAACCTAGTGACGTAGGAAATGGGACACATTTGTTATTTTCCTTCAATTTAGTACAAAAACAGTTTGTTGACCATGAACGAGAACCACAGTCCAGTGTGGAAGAAAAGCACGCCCGGCCGCAAAAGTGAAAGCGACCGCGCTATGTTTAATTTTTAACATGATCCACGACCAGGGAGGAATGCAGTTGGCAGCCTGATTGCCGTTGCCCGCTCCTGACAGCTGGAGGCAATGGGCGTGAACATTTAGAGAAAAGGCGGTACATGCCCCCGCCTTTGGACAATTGCGTGCTTTCATTTTTTAAACAAAAGGGGGTGGTGATGGACGGAGCATCTGAACCAATTAAACACTCACACCCAGTCAACAGATCTGGGTTTAATCCATCACCGTTCTTTAGCCCACTCTGCCACCCCAGTTCAGACATGGCCAGATGCAAATCAGTCTGACCCTCTGCCTCATGGGAACAGTCCAGCCCGAACTGCCAAGCCATGCCTTCCCTGGACCGGAAACAAGCTTCCGAGGACCGGTTTCTGGCATTTCAGCCCGGCTTGCTTGAATCCAGTGACAAAGTGAGCAAGGGACTCACGTCTGAGCATACCCTGCCAACTTATGGCGAACAAAGTGGTACAAAAGGGGGTGGTGATGGACGGAGCATCTGAACCAATCAAACACTCACACCCAGTCAACAGATCTGGGTTTACTCCATCACCGTTCTTTAGCCCACTCTGCCACCCCAGTTCAGACATGGCCATATGCAAATCAGTCTGAACTTGTGCCTCATGGGAACAGTCCAGCCCGAACTGCCAAGCCATGCCTTCCCTGGACCGGAAACAAGCTTCCGAGGACCGGTTTCTGGCATTTCAGCCGTCTTCAGCCCAGCTTGCTTGAATCCAGTGGCAAAGTGAGCAAGGGACTCACGTCTGAGCATACCCTGCCAACTTATGGCGAACAAAGTGGTACAAAAGGGGGTGGTGATGGACGGAGCATCTGGTGTGGAGTGCAAAACAAAATGGATTTAGGCCCAGATCTCTGTACTGGGGTGAATGTATGACATTGTTCTGCATTCTGTCCATCAATTGTTGTTTTGCATCATTCATTTTTGAAAGACACACGCAAAGGCCAATAGAATGTGTGGAAGTTGAAAAACCTCACGGAAATGTTTTGGGGAAGTCTGGAGTGATTCCAAGAGGCCTCCTCATAGAGCAGCGCATGCACGCTCCACTAGGCTCGACCTAAAATCCGTCTTGGAGGGTATGTTTTCTTGGAACAAGAATACTTTGCCGAGCTGACCCATTCAGCAAACTTTGCTGATGTGAAGGGAGCAGCCTTTATGTAGGCATCTGTTATAGTAGAGCGGTCCTCAGCAGGTAGGTAATATTAACAGTTATGGAGATGTGGAAGTCTAAATATAGCTGACAGTCAACTGCCCTAGTGGCAGAGGTACTACCTTCCAACAACTTGGCAGAATGGTAGGATTCCCACTGAGGCATAAATAAGATGGTAAATGTGGAAATCCACACCTGGGTGGGGTCTGACAGTGATCATTTGAAGTATCATGTTATGGGCATTTGTGTAGAGACTACTGATTTTTATTGTAGCATGGTAGTGTCTTCTCTAGGCGTCTTTTTGAGCTGACCTGGAAATTCTATCAAACATTTGTCTACTGAAAATTGGTATTTGTATTTCTATGGTTAGCGTTCGTTCAATGTTCATTTTAGAAATTATTTGTGGGAGTATTTCTTTTGTGTTTTATATGTACAATTAATGCACTGCATGGCCTGTCCATTTACATAGTGGATGGTCGATTTTCTGGGGAGTCTGAGGTGCTTTCCATATATGCAACATTATCCAGGGAGATATTTGTGTTGTAGTATTGAGAGCCTGATAGTGTGAAATATTTATTATGGTTTATGGGGTGTATGTTGGTGTTTTGAAGACCGTGCTGATGGTTGGATAGCGCTTTGCCAACTGTGGCCATGATTGCAAAGTGAATATATGTGAGGGGATAAAGTGTGGCTGGAAATGTTTTCAAACTTATCAAGGCACATACATCCACTATTACAAATTAATCCTTTTGCAGAGATGAATAAATGGTTTAACCCAGTATTTGTTTGGGGGTGAAACTATGTTCGGAATTCCCCATTGTGTGTATTCACCACACGCTTTTAGAATAATTTTTGGCAGATGGTAAACCAGAGTGGAAGTTAAACAGGTGGGGTGTACAGGGAGGAGGCCTTACATGTTCCCCAGTGCTCCACAAAGAGGTCAGGCAGTTGCATGAGACAAGGCCAGGCTGCCAATTATATTCGGGTGGAGCAATAGCACACTTAATCTTAAATCAGGAAGTCTTGTCTAGAGGCTCTTTAGTTTATCAAAAATAGGAGCAAGATTGCAGTCATTGGACCCAGTACTAGAATAGTAACAGATAATATACATGAGCAAGCTCAATTTGCAAGACAGTGTGTGGATCACAGTATAGAAATAATAGGATGTGGTACACTGCAGCTGAAGAACTGTAATCTTCATTCTCAGGGAATACTTACTAATAAAAAAAGAACTTGGCACAGAAGCTGAAAATATGAAAAGACATCTTTATTAAATTTAATAAGTGAGGCCACGTCACACAGAAGCCGTAGCAACTGAATGAGGTAGTCTGAGGAATACAGAAAACAGAGGCCTTTTATATGCTTAGGGTTACAAACTTCAGCATACAAGTAAGAGGCAGTCCTAGCTTTTGCAAGCATGCAAAAAATGCCTAACATTCCTTCTTACACAAGCCGGACAGTCCCATAATAAAAGGACCACAACCCATATCATAAACAGACCATAAAAGAAGGAACAGAAAAGAGATAAGAAGCAGGATAAGGTGTGTGTGCGCGAGCGTGCATACCAAACTCTACAATGTCCTATGCTTTGATCCTCAATCTTGATCAGCTAAAGGGCAGGAACTGGTTTAACAAGGTCAGCTTCAGGCAACAGGGTCAGTTCACTCAGGTCAAACAGGAGTCAGCACGAACTCGAGCTAAGGTGTACATGTTCTTAAAAGACTAGTTCAGCCACAATCTTCGGCCTATGTGAGGGCAACCACAAAATGGCTGCCATACACAAAATGGAACCCATGGGTTCAGAATTCACAGAACCTCACAGCATTGGAATTCAGTGGTGATGTACTAAAGTAACAGGTGGTTCTTCAGTACGCTACTGGGGTGCATTGACTATGCATCAATGAGTGTCAATAAGTACTGGAGATAATCGCGTAAACAACTTTTGAGTGAGAAGTGTTTGATTTATTCTGTTAGCATTATTGTCAGGATAATGTAAACAGATGTGTGTTGGAAGCATTTTAATTACAGTATTCAAATATGTTGCCTGCACATTAAGTTCTGCCAGCAATGTTTCACAACAGAATGTATATAAAATACCTCTGACACCATTTAACACCAACAAAGACAATTCTGGTCTAGAACACACTATTATTCTCATAGAGTACAAAGACAAAGGCAATAAGCAAAACAGTGTCTCTAATTTCTTCAATTGGGTTTCCATGTGAGAGCATATCCTCTACCATCTAAGGGTAGATAACTGTATGAGAATTTTATCTAAATGGATGTCCTCACACATAGTGACATCGTCTAATGGGCTAAACACATTTTTTCTCTCAATGATTAAGTCTAGGTGTTTCTAAATTCCTTATCTAGAACATCTAAAAAAAAATAAAACGCATAATCCAGATTATCAGGGACATGAAGTAGGCCTAAAGAAAATTCTTAGAAACCAGTCTGGTCAAACAAAAGGGAATTATACATAATATAGGGGTTTCTGGTACATTACTGTAATCTGGAAGTGTGAACCTAATACAATAATAATAATAAAAGAAGGCTAACTGGTGAAAGGAATATGGAAAAGGGGAAATGGGACTAGGACACAGCTAAAATCGCCAATTACTAGGCACGATGCAACATCAATCAGGGGAGAAGTGACGAAAGAAAAATCTATAGGAAGAACAAGAAATTACTTGAGTGAATGTTAGCTCTACCGCTGGCCGCTACACCATATACGGTAATCTCAGCTAATGTTCCAGTTCCTTTTTCAGGGAAAAAAATTAAACCTTGTTTCCTTTATGGTACAAGGCCATACACTATTCAGGAAGCAGAACAAAACTGACTAAAGTAATATAAAAATGAGGTCACCATGCGCAAAAGTCACAGATCTATAATTTATCCTTATGTCCAATCAGGATACATAAATGTAGGGCTGCCTGTTCCTTAAGGGGAGGGGCAGTACGTGACTAACAGCATGTGACACACTTTGATTCTGTATATCTCTTTTTTTATTTTTCTTCAAATACCATTAAAGCCAAATTTGACATACACTGATGAAGTGTTGTCTGTCTTTCTGTGAAATTTAGTGTCAAAGCAAATCTACCCAACTGTTTGCAGGATACACATCGTCATGTATATAACTTCACAACACAGGTAAACTTGTAATAGTATCAAAAGCAGCAACATAAACGCAAAACGCACATGTTAAGCCATCAGATATACTTGCTGTATATCAAGCACAAAAAACATAGACAAAACAATAGCATATGTAAATGAGCGGCGACACACACACTTCAAGTCCTTTACTTTATGCACTGTGAACCTGCAGCCCAAAACTCAATATTTGGGCTTGCTTAATTTGTCAGGTTTAAAATCCTTACCCTCCTTTTTGACAGTAGATCACCAATTAGTGGATATCTGCTGTCAAATACAACTTTCAGACACACAGAACCAGCAAGAACAATTCATGATAGAACCAAATACACAAACATGAAAAACGCATGGACATTTCTTTCCAAAGGAGTTACGCAAAAACACATCTCATTTCAACCAACCAAACTCACGTGTCTTGTCAGCCTTAAAATCACCCAGAACAATCCATGAATGATCTGTGGGCAGAAGCAAAAAAAAAAATACACAACACACAAAAGAGAGACATTTCTCATAACAAACAGACATCAATTATAACGTTTAATCAGAAGACAAAACATAATACACATGAACAGACACAAAAATAAATTTCCATTACTTAACTGTTACCATCTTGTCAGTCAGCTTGCAACATTAAGCCATTTTAACTTTCCAAAAGTAAAATTCTTTCACTGACACTCCATGTTATCTTTGAGCCACAATGTCCACTGTAAAAAATAATTCTTAATTGGAAAATCCTTCTCACTTAGGCAGGAAGCCTTCAAAATTTCAATAAGAAGCTTTGTCTTATTTTCTGTCTAAGACTTAATGCAATGCTTCATTTTCGGTCAAATAAAAGCAACTAGCAGACATTATTTTTTAGAGGCAGAGATACAAATATATCATTTCTGCAGAGTATTTAGCATGTGTTGGGACCTTTTTCATATTTTCCCTTTGGAATTAAGTTCTTTAACTTTTTGGAGAAACCAGAAACCCTTCCTTTTAGAGGCCTGTTTAGCAAGGTCATTCTGCATTTCACAGAGACAAGGCCTTAATTTAAAAGGTCACAAATGTCAACATGACAGCCTCCTTCCATTGTTTACAGGGAAACTAAAGATAACACCTCAGCGCGACTCGAGCCAGCCTCTGCAGCTGTCCTAGCCCCCAGCTTCTGCTCACTAAGAAGTTTGAAGACAAAAGGCCTTCCGGATTCCTCCTAACCTGCAAAAACACATGTTACATATATTACTCCTGTTAGGGGCTATAATTTATTTCTATACTTATATTATTAAAACATTTACTGTGAATAATTCGCAGAACATAATAACACACATACCAGTTTTTAGAACAAATGCTTGTTTGCAATGGTACTCATTTCATCAACCTTAAATAGATGAAGGTCTCAGTTAGGTCCAGCCAAAGTTAAAAACCTTCAACCCTGATATTAAACTCAAACCTCTGCACCAGGCACATTGGCTCACTGAGCCATTAAACGCAACCCCAAATGGGAACAACCTGCAAATTTGTGTTTTATACTTAAATGTATGCATTTACTGAAGCCTAAGGCACTTTAAAGCTATTTTAAATGGCAAAAATACCCAAATTCGACTTTGATATTTGGGGCACTTAAAAATAAATATCCTATAAGTATGTTACATATTAATCATCCTCAGAATGTTCTTTACACATTACAGATATTAGACATTAAACATATCTCGTGTAAATCCTTAGAAAAATGAGTTTTTTACGCCTGCGCTAAGTGAGATGTCATATGCTAATGTCCTCATTATGCAGTGCAACACAACTTAAATTAAAATTTAATGCTAGGGGGTCATAGTATGAGTATTAATCTTCATGAATAGTAAAAAACGAATTTTGTAGCACTTATTTTTAATTATTTTTCATAATTTAATAATTATTTTTAATAAACCCAATCATTTTGGCTAATTTCACATATAAAAGCAAGCTGCATCCCTTATTTCAGACATAAACAGAAAGGGGTGAAACACTCAGGACACACAATACGGCACGCTTTAGCCATGCATTTCATAAATAGTGCCAACGCTATTCACTAACAGAAATTGCACTAATGGGAAAACCACATAGACATTTAAACACACATTTAACCCACAAACCAATTCTCAGAACAAAAACAAAGGACAGCCCACAGACTGTACTTAAACCAAACCATTTGTAAATACTAGTTGTAAGTCATATTTACAAGAAACACTTCTCAATTGTGTTTCAAAAGACTGCAAAAACAGCCCAACAGACTGATGTATGTCCAAGAAGCGAAAATACACTCAATTCACTAGCTTTGGCTAGCAGAACACCAAAAAATCGCTCTGCATATCTTCCTTCATAACATTGCGCAGAACAAAGGATCCTTATATGTATTATGTCATATTTTAATTCCCTGGGGATACAAAATCACCAAGGAAGAAATATGGTTGTAAATCTAAACCTATTTAGATATTCCCTCTAGGGAAGCCGGCTAATTAACTTCACATCACACTATGGTACCTTCCAAATAAAGTCACACATTCTTCGTATGTGAGCTTTTAAACAGGCATGCCAAAAATATTGCAAAATATACAATATTATAATCAATGTAGTGCTTAATGTACTTTTCCTAGGTGCACCATTGAACTAAACCAAATAGAGAAAATTCTCCTCATTACCTGTTCTACACAAATTGCAATTCGCATATAAAAAACCTATACAAATCCAAAGTTGGCCAACACAAATTCCAAAGTTACAGTCCTAAATTTGCTAAGACCAGGCATCTTATAGCTCACTAATCTAGCTTCAAACTTCAAGGGGTTATCAAAAACGATATATTCGCAAATATACGAGACCCTCGGCTTTGGTAATTGCAATAACCAAATCAAAACCAAGAAACCAAACCCTCGGCTTTGGAAATTGCAATAACCAAATCAAAACCAAGAAACCAAACAAAGTCGTCGGAGCGACCCACTTGTACTTCTTATTCTTACTAATCTAAAGGTTCTCCAAATTCTAACTGTCAAGTTCTACATGACCGAACTGTCTTTTTTTTTTAGAATACTCACGCCAAAAAAGGTTCTCAGTCAGGAGTGACATCATGTGGAGGATCAAAATCAGGAAGATCAGAAATATACCGGGCTGCGAAGACAGAGAAACTCCAGAATCCTTGTGCACAAAGTAGCAGAGTCCCATCCTCTCCTCCTCAGTAGATTTCAGTCTCCTGACAAGATCACTCCTTCAGAAAGTCACTTCTCTGATGAAGCCCACGTTGGCCGCGCCATTTGAAGAACTGTAATCTTCATTCTCAGGGAATATTTACTAATAAAAAAAGAACTTGGCGCAGAAGCTGAAAATATGAAAAGACATCTTCATTAAATTTAATAAGTGAGGCCACATCACACAGAAGCCGTAGCAACTGAATGAGGTAGTCTGATGAATACAGAAAACAGAGGCCTTTTATATGCTTAGGGTTACAAACTTCAGCATACAAGTAAGGGGCAGTCCTAGCTTTTGCAAGCATGCACAAAATGCCTAACATTCCTTCTTACACAAGCCGGGCAAACCCATAATAAAAGGACCACAACCCATATCATAAACAGACCATAAAAGAAGTAACAGAAAACAGATAAGAAGCAGGATAATGTATGTGTGTGTGTGTGCGCATACCAAACTCTACAATGTCCTGTGCTTTGATCCTCAATCTTGATCAGCTAAAGGGCAGGAACTGGTTTAACAAGGTCAGCTTCAGGCAACAGGGTCAGTTCACTCAGGTCAAACAGGAGTCAGCACGTACTCGAGCTAAGGTGTACATGTTCTTAAAAGACTAGTTCAGCCACAATCATCGGCCTATGTGAGGGCAACCACAAAATGGCTGCCATACACAAAATGGAACCCATGGGTTCAGAATTCACAGAACCTCACAGCATTGGAATTCAGTGGTGATGAGCGGTGCTCACTGTACTAAAGTAACAGGTGGTTCTTCAGTACGCTACTGGGGTGCATTGACTATGCATCAATGAGTGTCAATAAGTACTGGAGATAATCGCGTAAACAACTTTTGATTGAGAAGTGTTTGATTTATTCTGTTAGCATTATTGTCAGGATAATGTAAACAGATGTGTGTTGGAAGCATTTTAATTACAGTATTCAAATATGTTGCCTGCACATTAAGTTCTGCCAGCAATGTTTCACAACAGAATGTATATAAAATACCTCTGACACCATTTAACACCAACAAATTTAAATATTGCTGGCTCAAAACTATTGTTTCAGTACCACAAATAAAGCAAAAAAATGAAAAAGCAAACAGTCAACCAAATCATCCTGTGATGTGAAACTCCGATTTCAACAAACTATAGACGGAACTAAAAGTATTCATCTAACGGGCTGGTACAAAAAGTTGAAATCTGCTGAAAATAAATATCACAATCTGGAGATTTAAGGTTTATTAAAATGGCTAAAATTTGTAAATGTGATTCCTGCTAATAATTTGATGCATGTCATTACAAATAGTCTCTCAACAGGTTGTACTTAGAAAACAAAATAATATGTGGCAATTAGGAAAGATGAAATTAAAACACAATTCTGATGCAGTGTGTTAACTTCAAAAGGAAAATATGAAGGCAAGAGTTTCCTTAATTGGCTAACTTTCTCCTTGACCCCATCATTTACTTTAAATACATTAAGTTAAAAATAAATACATGGTATTTATGAGCAAACCATAAACGTTACACACACAATGCATTCTGCTGGCACAGGGTAAATGAAACATTTTAAAAGGCAAGCTAGCTTTTATTTTTTATTGAATTTGCCTTTACCTTGCCTCTGTTCAGGCCTTGCTCTTCATGATTTCCTACACACTGAAGCTCTGCGCCTGAAATCTGCAAACTGCTAGAGAAGAAAAAACAGCTTTCAGAGTTAAAGGCACCTCAGATTAAAACATTTAACAAATAAAAAGGAAATCTGAAAAAGGTTTGATGAATAGGCTTGCACTGCATTCAGTGTTGATTTTAAACATTTCCTTAACTACATATGAAACTGAAACCAGAAAGGTTTTCAGATGAACTGTATAACTCTTTCTCCAAGTGCTCATTTATGGCCCAAGGACTCCTTGTCTTCCCCAAACGACCACAGCTGTGTGCAGATGCCTGTGTAAACAGAAAATCACTTAAATAAAATGAAATGCTGTACAGCCTTGAATTCACTGGAAACAAACACGCAGTTTCATTACCTCTCCTCCATCTTCACCCTGCACATGCAATGAGAAGGCTGTTTTCCAATGGTTAGACCTATAGAATACAACACTGAAAATTAAATGTGTTGGTATGAATGAGGGATGAGGAGTAGGGATAATGGATGAGGTATGAGTAGGGAAGATGGATGAGGAGTAGGGATGATGGGTGAGGTGTAAGGAGTAGGGATGATGGTTGAGGAATAATGATGATAGGAAGCATGGATAATGGATGAGAAGTAGAGATGATGGATGAGAAATAGAGATGAGGAGTAGGGATGAGGAGTGAGCAAAGAGGATGACCTGAAATAGATGCTGTACTGAAGGCTGCCTACGTTGGTTCTGTTTCTAAAATTCTTGAAGCATTACATCTGCCAAATGCACCTTCACTACATGTGGCAGAATAGATTGATTGATACATTGACAGGAGATCGTTGTCTCCTACAGAATTTATCTGCCAATTTATACATCCAGCCAGTATGATTTTGGAGCAGCCCACGATTTCTGACCACTGTAGTTGGAGAGGGGCTTCCTGTCATTTTCTGTGACTCGCATCAAGAACAGACTCTATATACTTGATCTATTGAAAGCAGTATAACAGCCAAAAGAGGTTTCTGTAGTCAAAAGTGCTACACATAAGACTAGAAAAACATGGTCACTCTTGTATAGAGAGATGCTGATCAAATGTCAAATATTGTGCACTCTAGAACAAAATAGTGATTTTAGAATCTGAACAATATGATTCAACAATAAATAGTATGCAAAACACTTACTGTCAATTGTTTCTTTTGGAGTTCTGTTAAAACTTTTTTCAGTGAATTGAGAGACCTCTAGGAGGAAGCCCCAGAAGAAAAGTAAGCAAAATGGGAAATGTTGGGCTGCAAAAGAAATCTTCAGGATTTGTATGTCACTCCTGAATATACATATATTCTACCTGACACAATGTTGTAGCCAATGGGACATTATTTACACAACCAGTCACACTTGGGCAAGGATTCAATTATTTTTAAGAAATACAGTGAGAATACACATTTTAGAAATGTTGCAGAGCATTTGTGAACACTGTGCTTAATATGCCCAAAGAATAATAAAGAAAAAAAATAAATGGACTAATGAACCACATTGGCAAATCAGAGGGCCCATTTACAAGACTACGCGCAGATTGTGTTGAAATGTCAGCTCACAAAGGCCTTAATTACATTCTTGTGATTGTCTGCTTGTATTTGTAAATAGGTTGAGGCCTAGCCCACCCAGAGATCAGATTGCTTTACAGTTTTCTGTTAAGGTAATTAATACCGAGGTTTGGCTTGCCAACCTCTATTGAGAAAGATTGTGGTTCCAGTTTTCCCTGTTCTACAAATCGACCAAAGGTTCCATCGTAGCTATTATACTCAATTTTCCAGAGTGGTTGAGTGGATAAATGGGCTCAAAAAGAAAAAGCCAGCCAATGTGTGTGCTTCCACTGGTTTGAAATGGCCTGATGCTGTTCCTCTTGTTTTGAAGAGCATTAGATGTAACCCTGACAAAAAGACTGGTCTCTCATCCCATAAAGTGCTGATGGATAGAACAATAAGATTGGCATATACTCCTTCAGCTACATTTGTTACAATTACTGAAACAATTATTCTGGACTACTACAAAGGACTGGCTGATACGATGAAGTCTGTTTCTCACGAGGTGAATTTGGCAACAGAAGCAACAAAAAAAGTTCAGTGCCACAATCTAACCTCCCGGAGTCCATGAGGCGTAAGTCTGACGTCCTCCTTCCATGCCATCTCTTTGCTTATAGGAAGGTGCTGCACAAGGGAGTATGATGTAGCCACTTTCAACTCCTCTTTGCCCACCATATCTGAGGACCTCTTAGCCTTGCAAAAGAGTAGTGTGACCAAGCTCCCTGAAAACTCCCTCAGGATGTCGTCCGCTAAATGCTGGCCCTTTGCAACGAGATGAACCGCTTCTGGAAAAGGGCTAAAAGCAATCCTGATGCCAGTCAAGAAGTTATGAAACTCTGGTATGGCCAGAAGGCCACTATTGTAGAGTCAGCCTGGCCAGAAGTTGTGGTTATGGAGCCTGTGGAACCCAGAGCTCCCAGGATCGCTGGGCAGGCCCATATCAAGTGAAGGAGTGGAAGGGGGAGGGGGAGTCCACCTACCTGCTGGACCTCAAGATCCCTGGCAACAGCTTAAGGGTGCTCCATGTGAACCACCTCAATCCCCACTTTGAATCCTGACATAAGCATGCTCTGGAGACTGAAGAGGGAGTGGAGGAGGAGAACAAGCCTCTCCCTGACTTCCTGTCTACCCAGGAACATGATTGGCCAGTGGAAGGTGTCCACTGCTCCCTGTCATATGTTTTATACAGAGCCCATTGTAGTTTCCCCATGTTAGCCTAACTGTGCAGGGCACAGGCTGCATTTGCTTTGCACACACTACTACATAAACACATTTGCTTCTGTGCCACATTATATTTTCACACCGACCCTGCAGTTGTTTTCTCGTTCTGTTCTTTCCTGGGATTTAGTCTAAACAGCAGACAAGGTCAAACAGCAAGGTATTTTGTTCCGGTCAAGCATTTAGACACAGCACAGAAATGCAGCTGTTGTTTATAAACATGTAAACCTTGCCATATAGGTACGCACAGCAATGGAGCACATAGAGAGAATTTTCCTGAGAAAAGATCATGGCTCTATCTACAATGCAGATCGTTCATATGTGTATGCTAAGGTATGGGATCTGCTGCTATACCCAGAGATCTTTGCTGAATAACCAATTTGCTTCTGTAGAAGGGGAGGGGGATTAGGCTATTCTGTATTATAATATGACGGGGCTTTTCATAATATACGGTTTATTGACAATGCTGAAGGTATTTGTTGCCAGGCAGTTGTTTTCTGATTGTGGCACATATACTGCATTCTAGAGCACGCTAGTTTAAATGAACATTTCAAGCTTCATTCTTTTATATCTTATTGTGGACAAATACGAGTGTGTGGGCAAAGGGAGTGTCCTGTCACTGCGATCTCTGAGAGGATCGGGAGTGCTGTGTTCTGCGGTGTAAATTCACTTCTCTCTCTGGGTGTGAGGAGGGGAAGTGAAACACTAAAGCTAGTCGGGCTCCGGCTCACGGTCATGAAGCGGTATGGTGACTTAGTCCCTTCCTACTAATATTCTATGGTCCCAAGCATAGTTCTGTTCCTGAGCAGAATCCCTGTCAGTCACTCTGATGTTCTGGGGTCAGTGTAGGTAAGAGGTTGTCACCAGTTACTGGGACAGTTATCTTCTCAGTTCTTCCTCACCCCTGGACTCACACACCTGTACATCCATGACATCAATACTAGAGACAGTCCGCCTATTAAAAACAAAATATACTGCTTATCTGATAACATGAGGGCCAGTATCAAGGAGGAAGTCTCTATAATACTGGTGTTAGGGGCGATTGAGCTCTCTAGTAGTCCAGGGTCCAGTCGTGTGGTGCTGGTCTCCAAGGCTGCCCCATCGGGCGCCACTCCAGAATCCAGGTTCTGTGTGGAGTACCAGGGTCTCAACTCCATCACAAAAACGGATGCACACCCCATCCCCGACTTATAAGCTCAGACAGGCTGTGCACGGCCACGTTCTTCTGTGCTTTTGAGTTAATATCAGGGGGAGGGGCTCAGGGGATGCGCAATAGAAAAAAAAAACAATTATGCACTTACCTTGCTGCCGGGTCCCGAGTCTCTGCTCCTTGCTCCTGCTCTCTTCTTGGGCCAGGAAGAATAGCCAGGCTCCTCTGACCAATCACAAAGCTGCAATGCAGTGTTGTGACTGGTAAGCACCCAGGCTCCCCTGACCAATGTTGTCAATGAGTTTGAGCATCCTAGTTCGGCGTTCAACCAGGGAATGGGGGCCTGGGCTTATTCTCCACGCAGGCTGTAATGCAGCCTGCATGGAGAACGGGAAAGTGTGCATGACTCGTTTGGGCGATCCGAGACTGCGGACCAAACAGTCATTGCGTAGTTAGGAGTGGACAAAATACTCCTTCCCTGCCCTGCTCCATGAGCAGCAAAGCAGCCCCGTCCGCCTGCAAAGGAAACATAAAATGATAAAAACTCAAAGTTATCATTTTATATTTCCTTTCCTTTACACTGCTCAAAAGCAGTGGGATGACGCTCCTCTGCCGTAGCGAAGGAGCCGCTACTGCCTGAATGCCTTTTGGTTTGGCTTCTGATAGTAATTGGGGTTGTGGGGAGCACTCCGTATTTTATGAAATATTACCAATTGTACAAGTTATTCAAATGGTGCTATGATTACTCAGGGAAGTCACTCCTGGGTGCTTAAATCATTAAGTTATGGTGAGTTATAACCCACCTAATCATGCACTGTTCACTTGGTGCTCCGCACTTTAAATGATTTCAAAATGTTTCACCACATAATGATTTGTTTGTTCATATATTTTCACATTTATTCAACTGTTTTTTCAAAATTAATTATCAACTCTTTAAGTATTTGTTATTGCATTCATCATAACAATTTCCATATGTATACACAAATAAATCGTGAGTGCGTAACAGTTATACATGTAATTTACTACATTTCATTTTTCAAGCAGTTGACGTTTGGCCCAATGCATTTCGGCACGCAGGCGGTGCCTTCATCAGGGGCAATTCTAAAAAAGATGAGAAAGTAATGTGTATCAGTGTCAGGTATTAGATGAGACATGGGGGTGTGTCTATGTAAAGTCAAATGGCATACCTTAGTTTTCACTGCAGGTGTTCTAATGTGAATGAAAATCGTTTCTATAACCAGAAAAATATTTGGTTGGTGGTTGTATTAGAGTATACAAATTGTAATGCTGAGTACCTGTTTTGTTTAAGAAACGTACCTGCTAGTCGAGTTCGTGTTAGCTGTAATGATAAGCATAACTCAATGTAAGGTGGCTGATATAACGAGAACTCAGGATTACTGTATGCTAAAAATAAAATTAATGGCCCTACCTTATCTTCGTGGTGTTGTTAGATCTAAAAGGTTGGAAAATGAAAGCGCTAAATTATTACCGAGTGTGGGATTAATATCGCAAAGGTTTCGAACGAAAAATCGTGCGTTACCAGTGTTTACCTTTGTCTGTTGAAAATTTCGTCCGTCACAAAAAATCGCAGCTAATCTGTGGGATCTCGTGCAATGTACTGAGGTGGTGACTCCATTAAGTTGTTGCGTGACCCGCGCTGTTGTTTGACCATAGACATTAAAAAAGGACTATCTAAGTAAAACGCTAAACAGGTAAATTACTATGAGCGCCATATTGGAATGGGGCTGTTATCGTATTGTTCCATTGAGAAGTAACACATCAGGTCAACATGAATGTTGTGGAGTATCTGCGCCTGAGGCAAATAATCTGAAAAAGGTTTATATGTCAGTACAATAATATAAGCGCTATATTTCTAAGGCCTATGATGAAAAAACATAATAGTTATTACCTCGCCGGTGGCGGATAAGCAACGGAAAAATCATCCGTGTCACGATGTGAACGTAGGGATTAAGATATTGGATTAAGTCGTGATAATATCAGTATTTATGTGTACCCAGCTATTTGATCTGTTCGGAGTAGGGTTGCTGTATTGCTAATGGGCATGTAAATAAATGCTCATGTAATTCATTGTACATCATATGATTCACTAAGCACCAATATAAAGGTGCCACAACATAACAAGTTCTGTATACATTCATGGGCAACACAGTGATATATTTACAATCATCATCGATTATACGCAAAATTATAAATTAATCTCAGGTGGAATCCATATCAATTTTTAACGATTGATGACAAGACGATAAATCATAAACTAAACAATGTACATCCTTCAAGAAACCAATATTAACCAGACCTATGGGTGCATTTGTTAACTACGTTAAATAAATATTACAAGCTTGTGATTGAATCTACTGAGTTACTCATTGATTTTAAATGCAGAATTTAGGTTGTGATGAGTTCAAATTGTCAGTAATACAAAAATTTGACCTACAGATAGCAGGATAAATCATATTTGTCATTTAGGCCCACAGGGACCAAGGTCCCTAGAAATTTAATCCAAAAAAGTTCTCTTTGCAGTAATCTCTGGTGGTTGTCCATACCTTGTTTGACTTGCACTTGTTCAAGGATGAGGAACCTTAGTTGTGAGATGGTGTGTCTTTGTTCCTTCCAATGTAGCACCAATGGTGAAGTGAGGTTCTCGTTGCGAATGCGACTCTTATGTTCTGTTATGCGGACTCTGGCTTTGCGTTCTGTTTTGCCTATATACATTTTTCCGCATGGACATTTTATTGCATACACGATGTTCTTTGTGTTACAATCACTGGAATGTTTCAAGTGTATAAGTTTCCCAGAGGTGGGATGTGTGCACGTATTCCCTGTGATCACATTATTGCAATTTGTGCAATTAAGGCATCTTGTGGTGCCCTTGTAAACTGTTGATGCAATGGAATGTTGTTTCTTTTTGAGTCTCTCTCTTAGGTTTGGTCCTCGGGTATATGCATGTAAAGGAAGCTCCTTAAAGATGCCATGAAAATCTGGTTCTAGTGCTAAAAGTTCCCATCTTTTATTAACTATCTTTTTGATCTTTGTTGAAAGAGTTGTGTATTTTGTCACGAAAACCATCCGGTTCTGTGGTGATTTATTTTTTTGTGTCAGTAAATCCAGTCTGTTCATTTGTTGAACCCTGTTTAATTGCATTGTTAGTTCATCTGGTGGATATCCTCTGGCTTTATACTTCTGAACTTGATTGTCAAGTGTAGTTTGGCATGTTTCTTGGTTAGAGCATATGCGTTTAATCCAAATAAACTGGGATACTGGTAGATTCCTAATCAAGTTTTTAGGATGGAAACTGGTGTATTCAAGTGCACTGTTCCGATCAGTCGGTTTGGTGTACAAAGCTGTGTCGAATCCATTAGCTGTTTTCATGATTCTGACATCTAGGTAGTCAATGGTGTCTTTACTGATTTTGTGTGTAAATTGAATTCTAGCATCGGCCTGATTCAATCTGTTGATCAATGCTTCCAAAGTTTCCTGAGTGTCATTCCAGATTAAAAAAATGTCGTCGATATATCGACTGTACATTTTCACGTGTATCCATTCTCTCTGTGACATAAGATGTTGTGCTTCGAATTGAGCCATGAATGTATTTGCATACGCAGGAGCTCCTGCGAATCCCATCGCTGTTCCACTCAGTTGTGCGTAAAACTCATCTTGCCATATAAAATGGCTATTGTATAGGCAGAATTTCAGTAGCTGTAGCAAAAAGCATGAGGTATGGAGGTGTAAAGTGCCACCACGTCTATGGTGCACATGATCCAATGTTCCTGGTACCCTTCTTCGATCCACTTTAGTTTGTTGAGGAAATCTGTTGTGTCACGTATGTATGATCAAATAAGTAGAAGGGAGGTCTCCTCTCAAATCCGATCGGGGACGAGGAGAAAACAACAGTAAAGAACAAAAGAGTAGTCCCTAGCTGGCCTAAGGATTAGGCAGAGAAGGAGTGTTTCCTTGGTTAAAGGAATAATAAGGTGGGGAGTGGGGGGGGGAAAGTAGACAGGCGATTAGCCTATAGGTGCCATGACCACATGAAAAATAAATCACAATTATAAGTACATTTTTATATTGTTTTTAACTGGCACTATATATTAATTTTTGTATACTGTGAATTAAAAATTGTACAATTCTCCAAATTTTGTGTTATGAATTGTGTTTTGTAATTTTCCCTCAATAATTGTGATTTATTTTTCATGTGGTTATGGCACCTATAGGCTAATCGCCTGTCTACTTTCCCCCGCCCACTCCCCACCTTATTATTCCTTTAACCAAGGAAACACTCCTTCTCTGCCTAATCCTTAGGCCAGCTAGGGACTACTCTTTTGTTCTTTACGTATGTATGATCCCCACTGTTGAACAAATTCCTGCAAGTAATGGTCAATTTTATATTTCCTTTCCTTTCCTTTACACTGCTCAAAAGCAGTGGGATGACGCTCCTCTGCCGTAGCGAAGGAGCCGCTACTGCCTGAATGCCTTTTGGTTTGGCTTCAGCAGCCTCAGTGTTTCAGAAAATGATGCCTATTTTGTTTGTGAACACTGATGGTGTTTGTATAAGAGGAAAGGTGCACCAGAACAAACAGCTAGATTCATCAAAGTGAAATCGGCTCGCAAAGGGCCAGATTCTGAGAATCTGGCCCTTTGCGAGCGCAATTTTTGCATTTGGGATTCATCATCCCAAATGCAAAAATCGCAATTATAGAATTCGCAAATTTGCGAGGAATTGCATTTAAGGAATCTCTATTTGAGATTCCTTAAATGCAATTCATGATACATTTAAAAATTGCGAATTCGCAAATTTGGGCTGCTATTTACCGCACAGTCAAACCTCGTGGAAAATAGTGGAAACTTAGAAAAATGCACTTAAGTGCATTTTTCCAAGTTGTATGTTACACACACACATGTCCTAAGGACATGTGTGTGCGTAACACCAACATCCAATGTCATTTCAGGGGTGCAACAGGGTGTCCATTGGACACCCCTGCACCCTTGAAATTGCAAAATCAAAATGCGAATCGCTGATAGTGATTCGCACATTGATATGTCTTCCCATTCATTCCTATGGGCCTTTAGGCCCATAGGAATGAATGGGGAGTTATTCCTTATTTGCGATTAGCAATTAGCTAATCGCAAATAAGGAAGCTGTAGGAATCGCAATAAATATTGCGATTCCTACATGAATCCCGTTTTGCGAGCCTGTAATAGCGATTCCTTATTATTCGCTATTACAGACTCGCAAAACATGCCGATGATGAATCTGGCTGAAAGTCAGTAAACTCCAAGTGTATCCAAAGTATCTTTATTGTTGTTAAAGTTAAAATTTGGACATCAGCCAACGCGTTTCGTTCCACAGCTGGAACTTCATCAGGGCTGAAAGAACATATAGACAAAACAACACAAAATCACACTTGACATAACAAAACCATTAAAAATACAAACACTATATATATATATATATATATTCAGATCCAATGACGTCCTCAACCTCCATGCGGCGATGAAGAGACACACAAACACCAGTTGTAGCGATACCAGGTTATTTTATTTTCATTTTTTGTATGCAGTGCTCCCGCAACCTGCCATTACACGTTTCGGCCAGCCAAGCTGGCCTTGATCACACATATATATATATATATATATATATATATATGTGTGAACGATGCAGACAAAATCAATGACATTAACAGAACGGCACAAAACATTAAAACTACACATTGCATGTGTTTAGGGATATGTATATATCTCAAAAAAATATATGAAGAACACCATAAATTACAAGACAAAACTATAAACAGTGAAAACTTCACACTATACAAATATAGACATAAAAAACAAAACAGAACTGTACAGATTTAATCATTACAAGGTGACAGACTGATTTCAAATTTGCGTACAGTTAATTAAAATCACCCTGACATAAAGAAAGTCCGTCAGTGAAGTGCAATATAAATCTAGCTTAGGGACATTATATATATATGGCACACAAAAGAAAAAACAAATAATAGTAACCGGGAGAAAAACAAAAACATAAAGAAATAAGAAAAGAAGAACACATTTCAAATTGGAAAAACATATACCCAGAAATAGCACTAAATTGACCCCAAATGACATACAACTGTTGTACTAATTCATGACCTGCATAACAATATCTAGCTATTCTCTAACATTATGGTAACCATCCCCATCAAAGGGAAGTAAAACATGGAATCACAAGTGGAAGATAAAGAAAGTTATCAGGGGAAAAGTCAAAAGCAGAAAATAAAATTATAATAAGAATAAATATGAAAAGAGAAGAAAGGGAAGGGGGAGAGAGAAATCACAAACCCACATATGGGTCTCACCTTGACTATTTTAATCCCGGCCCGATCAGCCTGTATATTTGAGTCAATGTAATACAAAGTCAAGCAAATTAAAGACAATCCTAAGATCTAGTAAAAAAAGACAATAAGATATTAGCTAATGATCCCCATGTCATAGTTAAGGATTCAAATGTGGTACCCAAACTCACAATTGTCAAAGTAACTCTCAGGATGGCGTCTTACCGCAAGCAATAAATATAGTGTGCTTGTAGATTCTGTAGTGTACTGCAACCGTTCAAACTCATAGAATGATGGTGGTGGTTCGAGTCCCAGTAAAGGAAGGACATAAATTGTCATTGTGTGCTTCTCACGTCAAGAACTCCCTGATTCCAACCATCCATTTATTAAGGGGTAATAGGTGAACACAGACCAAAGTCATGCATCCCAAAGGAAAACCAGTATACTTATAAATCAATAAGTAAAAAGTGCAGAATAGTTCATAATCTACTTGAAAGGGCCTGTCACATTTCATCCACAGGGGTCTCTGGAGGTCGTCTTATCTCCACATCAATTGTAACGCAGTAAGGAAATATAATATATCTCTCAGCGTCCCATATTTCTGGTGGCCAATGTAGCGGCCAATAACCTAATGTGAAAGATAAATGTCACTTCAATAATTTTTACCCATAACATGGGCCAACAAATAATTTCAATCTTCCACATTAGAATCCCCAACAGTAAATATATAGCCTAGTGGTGGCATATTAATTCAAACTTTAAGAAATAACCCCATGATCACTCCAACCTCCAAGATGGTGTTGCCTTTCAGGATGACATTCTGGTGTACTCTCATACCAAAGAGAAACATAATGCCAATGTGGGAATTGTATTATTTGTCCTTCAGCACACAGGGTTAACGCTACAGCTGAATATATTTTCATTTCTTGCCAGTAAGGTAGAATATCTTGGTCACAAGATTACATGAAAAGATCTTTCTAAGAAATAATTTGATTGGAGCAATTCTAGATGTGAACAACCCTATCAACACGGACAAATAAAAAAAAATTTTTAGGTCTGTGTACATTTTACTTTTGCTTTATGCCTGATTTTTTTCATGATCACTGCACTTTTCAGAAGTTTTTTGAAAAAGGGTCCAAATTTGATTGGTCCGATGATAAGGTAGAAGCCTTTTTCATTTGCAAGCAAACATTTTTGAAGCTGCTTCCCTGAGTCCATATTCTCAATTTGGGAAGAATATCATTACTGTTGATACCAGGGCTGATGTTTTGGTGGCTGATTTTACACAGGTCAAACAGGGAAAGGAAGAGACTATTGTCTGTGGTTCTAGTTTGTTGACCTCAGCAGAAATTAAATATTCCAACATTGAAAGGGTGGCACTTGTTCATGCCTGGAGTGTTGAGCATTTTAAAACCTAAATGCATAGCAAGTCTTTTGTTATCAGATCTGATCATAGACTGTTGTTGAGTTTCCTAAACAGTAATGGAACTAGCAAGGCATCTTTTCATCTCATTAGGATTTTGGCAATATTGTAGGGATATAATGTTCAGGTCAACTATATTCCAGGTTTTGAGAATGTGAGGGCTTACTGTTTATCTAGGTTACCTTTGAAGGATGGTGTGGATTTTTCATTTTATAATTTAGAAGAACGTGTTGTATCTCCTATACCTTATATTTTGTCTTGTGTCAATCAAAGTCTTTCGGAAGAAAATTGGCTGCTGGCTTTGAAAAAGGGTTGAAACAAATTAAACTTTCTATTAATAATGGTTGGCCAAGTGAAAAGATGCTCTACTTAGAACGTCGCTATTTTTGGAAAGTAAGAGAAGAGTTATCATTAGAAGTTGATGTTATTGTCAAGTCTAAGCAGACTGGCGACCAGCAAACACCAGGAAAGAAATTGTCTCCATTGCCCATGTGGGTCATTTTGTTCAGACTGGTTTGATTAGGAAAGTTAGATCCAATTTTTGGTGGCTAATTCTTGATAGTCCTGTTAGTATGTTTGTGAGCAATTGCTCTCAATATGTCATTTCAGGTAAACCTCTCGATTTTTAGGGTGGATACTCATCCACATAAGTTTCCTGTGGAACCATGGAAGGAATTGTTTATCGATGTATTTGGTTCATATGAGAATTTCTCCAGTGGTAAGATTTATGCCTTTGTTCTGATTGACTATTTTTCAAAGTGGTCAAGTGTACAATGGATTAAAGATACCAACTCAGAATCTATTATAAGGTGCTTGAAGAATTGTTTTTGTAGAGAGGTTTTCCCATACACCATTTCCAGTCACAATGGTAAGCAATTTGTATCTAAACACCTTTCAGAAAGTTTTGCTATTTGTGGCATTAACCATATTCACACAGCTTTATACTCTCCTAACATGAATGGCATTGTTGAGATGTTTAACAGAGTTATTGTAGAAATAGTTCAGTTAGCCATTTGTTATGGATGGAACATACAAAATCATGCAGAAAAATGTTTGTGCTCTTATCAATGTACTCCGCACAAGTCTACTGATTTTAAAAGTTGTGTTTATTGGTAAAACCTCTGTTCTTTCAAAGTAATGGCTCTTGGCGGGGAATGTCAAGGCATGCAAAAGTTACGAATGTTTCAAAAGGTTGTGATTAAGGTAATTACTAATTATACTAAACCTGACTTTGGAAGTCCAGATGTAATTGATTCCTCACCTATTGTAACAAAAGTATTCCAGTGAATTTCAAACTCAGAGTTCATATGCTTCAGTATTACCTCATGTTATACTTGATAGGAGTTCCCAGCTCCCTAAAAGATATGATGACTATGTTTATCATTCTTGTTTTTTTCTTAAATGTATTTTTGTTTTGTTTAAGAGGGGAGGTTTGAACTAGGTTATTGTTTTTATTCACTGCATGCCATTTAGTGCTGTCTGTTTCTGCATTCCTTAAAAGGTTCTATGATTCTGTGGATTTGAATTCATGTTTATGGTTTGATTTTTTGGAGCTGACACGGCGTATGGGCACTGCTAATAAAGGTCTTATTTTCTCTACTCTGCATTGCTCATTACCTCACTGACCTCTTCACTTCTCACGCAACACAGCACATCAACTTTAGTTACTATCCTGGGTTGTGTGGCATCTTCATAAATCTGCCCCTTAGTGTCCAGAGAGTGCTCTAATGTATAGCAAAGTGTGAGTTTACTGCCCATTGTCAGGGGTGGACTGTGAGCTTAACTAAGCCTGGAGAATGTGTTCATACCAGCGCCATATTGTACTGAAAGAGCGTAGTGAGTGAATCTGACTATCTCCACCCATTCACTCTAAACGCAGCCTCTTGGACGTCAGCTCATTGGGTTTTTGCTCTGTGCCCACCATGACCAGTCCAGTGCAGTTGGAGCTGGGCTTCATAGCCACGTACCAGAGTACTTTGCTGGAGACACCACTCAAGGGATTTGTCACTGAGTGTATGAGGTCACTCCCCAGAAAATTGATCTTTTGCTCAGTTTGTTACAGTTACTGCCCAAAGATAGGGATAATCACTAAGTAGGATTACTCCTATATAGGGAGTTGTAGCAGTGTGTGAGAGAACTGACAAATGTAGCTTTTTATAGTTGTGAGAAGCTGGCTTGGTATATAGTGTACACTTATGTAAATGGGCACCTTGCACCAATTCAGACTACCCTTATGGTGATTCTAGTCGTCTTAGACAACCTTATAAAACTCTCTAAGTGGTAGCTGTGGAGAGCAGCCTTCAGGCTTAGTTCAGAAAGAGTTTAAAGCAGCTTGTTTTACCAGAACATAACATAACAGGTGTATTTGTAAAGCGCATGATTACCCGAATGTGTCCTGGAGCTGAATGCCAGATGTTTATTGTTACCCAACTCAATGGTACTCATTTTATCAACCTCAAATGAATGAAAGGCTGAGTGGACCCGCTGGGATTTGAACCTGTGACCATGAGGTCGAACACAGGCCCCTGCAGTGGCTGCTTTAGTCCACTGAGCCACCATACCTGGCTTACATAACATAATCTTATAGGTATAGATTAAGTGAAAAAAATACATGTATTTATAAAAATATGTATTTATTATAAGACACTTACTAACGCATACTGGATCAAAGGTGCACTGGATGTGGTGGCCCCATGGGCAACCAGTACCCCGCGCAGGAATACGAAGAGCGCACCTTGGTACAACCAGGATTTAAGGATGGCAAAACAGGCATGTAAAAAGCAAGAACGGAAGTGGAAGAAGGGCTTCTTAGACTGATAAAACAGTGTATAAGTTAAAGCTGAGACAGTACCACACACTCATAAAGAAAACACAAGCAGAGTATTACACAGAGAGGATTGAAACAGCGGATAACTCCTCTAAGGAATTGTTTGGCATTTTCAAAGAACTATCCTCATTAGATAGAACAGTAGCACCTGCACCTTGTTCAGAAGAATCTTGCAATAAAATCGCAGAAATATTCGCAGAAAAGGTCTCTAAAATCTATGACACGTTTCCGGACAGCGCAAGCAATGGACATCTAAACGACAAGGAACAAATGAAGGAGTGGGGGGGGGGAAACAGTATCTCCCAGTTTACTCCTCCGTCCCTAGAAAAGCTGAAAAGGATAGCACGGAGCATAAAATCGGGATCACCACTTGACCCAGCCACACCTAAGGTAATTTGTGCTGGATTAGGTACAATACTACCCCATATCCAGCAGCTGCTAGAAATGTCCTTCAAAGAAGGGAAGGTACCTGCCATATGGTAACAAGCCATTGTCCGCCCACTTAAAAAAAATCTGAAAGCTGTTGGGTTTGTAATGGAAAATCTGCGTCCAGTCTCACTACTCCCTTATTTCTCAAAAATAGCTGAAAAAGTGGTCAATATACAGTTAGGGGCGCACATTAAGACACATGACCTACAGCATCCAACACAATCATGTTTTAGATCATCCTATTCAACTGAGACCGCACTGCTCTATGCCACAGAGTACAGAAGAGAGTGGATGAAGGTCTGACAACTTTGCTTGTTCTTCTAGATCTCAGCGCAGCATTCAATACTGTGTCACATGAGGTGTTAGTGCACCGACTCAGAAGGGGGGTATGGACGGGGCGGCCCTGAATTGGATGGCTTCCTACCTACATGGGAGAAGCTTTCAGGTGTCACAAGCCTCACACACCTCCAAACACATCAAGCTAGAACAAGGAGTTCCACAGGGTTCAATATTGAGCCCAACGCTGTTTAATTTATACGTCGCTCCCCTGGCCAAAATAGTGGAGAAACACGGCGTTACAATAGTGTCATACGCAGATGACACACAGCTTGTGGTCACCTTAAAACAAAAATCTGCACTAGCGGCCAGTAGCTTTGCGCACTGCCTAAAAGAATTAGCGGGATGGATGACAGATAACTGTCTAAGGCTTAACGGAAACAAAAAGGAATTACTGATAGTCGAAAACACACCATCTATCTGAACATCGGTTTGGTGGGCAGCGAGCTTAGGTCAGATTCCCACCCCAAGGATGGGGGTGAAGAACCTGAGGATATGGATAGACCATAGATTATCTTTTGAGACCCAAATCAAAAGGGTTGCAGGTAGATGTTTTGGAATCCTGAGAATATTAAGGAAGACCCTAGACATCCTACCTCTGGCGGCAAGAAAGACCCTGACCCATGTACTTGTCACTTCCAGGTTACATTATGGAAACTTGCTGTACCTAGGAGCAAACAAAAAAGGGCTCTAAAAGCTGCAATCTGTCCAGAATGCGGTAGCCCATCTTGTTTTAAATCTGCCAAAGAAAGCATCCTCAAAGAATGCACCAAACTCATTACATTGGCTACCTATACAGAAACTAATCACTTTTAAGGTCCTGTGCACTGGACATCGAATCTTGCATGGCAGGTTTCCACTGTACCTTAATAACCTTATGACTCCTTATGAGACAGGAAGACAACTGAGATCCACAGGGACACATTTGGTGAAAGTACCAAGGATTAGGAAGGCACGAATGGGAGCACGCTCCTTCGGCTACTTAGCAGCAAAAAGCTGGAACTCCCTTCCCCTGACCCTTAGGGGGGAACCATCTGAGAAACTTTTCCGGAAAAAAACTAAAAACATGGTTGTACATACAAGAATAAGAAGTAGTACTTAACCGCTTAACTGCGGCGGCAATTTCACCGCGGTGCAGCGGTTTCATTAAGTGGGCAGTGCTGCGTCGGCCAACGGACATGCGCAGCACTATGAAGGTAGTGCTCGCGACGGCCGTTGGCTTCCGGGCGCATGGAAGGGGTTAAACTGAAGACACAGTTTCCCAAAGGATGCTAACGGTCTTACCAGCGCAGAGACACACCAGTTGATGTAACCAGGTGCTCTACAAATGCAGAAATAAAAATACAAATATCTCCCAGCTGGAGAAATACACAATGCACACACTACTTTGCAATAGAAGCAGGTAAGTAGCACGAAATACACAGTGGTCACCAGGGGGGAGACTAAACCATATACTAAAATAGTGGTATGCGAACCACGACTCGAGTCAAGACTATACCCAGAAGAGGTATAAGTGCCAGGGACCCAAGGAACCACTCAAGGTAAGTAACCATGAGCCCCACGGAGGCTGTGTGCAGAGTGATAACACGACCGCAGGATCAATGCAAGTCGATGGGTAAGTCGTGGTTGCAATTTTATAGAAGACAGACCCTTCCCAGTGGACCCTGAAAAAACCCAGTGGAAGACAGAAGGTTAGAGAGCCACCCCAACCATGGATACCTTAGGAACCAGGATACCTACACCAGGGATGCCGGGTGCATAGGTGCTTCGGTGTGAAGTGGCGTCGGAAACGCCGTTGAACCCAATGGAGGACTTCAGGAAGATGCCGCTGCTGGAGAAGGTGAAAATGTCCAGTGGAACCCAAAGGTGAATTCAGGAAGAGAAGTGCCTGCAAGCAGAGGAGACAGAGTCTATGACACTTGGAAGTGAACAGGAGGCATGGAAGACAAATGCCCACCGATGTTGAGTGTTGCAGGGAAGCTGACGGCCTTGAAACTGCAGCTGTGCGGACCAGGCGACGCAGTGGATGACCAGAAGCTGCCCCACATCGGATGTTGAGAGTTGAGGGGTTGATGTCCATTGGGAGCACCAACAAGCCTTGGCAACTGCAACCAACGTGGAAGTCGAAGAAGGTACAATGTCGGGACCAGCAAGGTCCAGAGACTCACCAACAACAGGGGAGTCAGGGCAGGCCCGAGCAATCAGAGGAGCCTGCAGAATTCAAAGATGAAGCTCCAGAGGACCCACAGGCCGGAGGCACTGGAGTCGCAAGAGGACCTCAAGCTGCTCACCAAAGATGCAGGCCCATGGTACAAGTGATGTGGTGAGGATGAAGATCTTGGTCACTGGAGATGCTTGAGGTTGGGGCTACTTGGAGCCCAAAGATGGCGCAAGGAACCCAATAAGCCTATGCAACTGCAAGTCATCACAGGCATAGGGGTTCGGTACCTGCGGCTCCGACGAGGGATACTGACCTCAAACTTGGTGAGAGGACAGGGCAAGCCTCAAAAGATGTGAAGAACCACCACCTGTGTTGCTGAGCCTTTCGGAGTCTATGGGATCCCAGGATCAGCAGACTGGTCAGCTTAGTTGCGGTGTCTGCAGATGCAGGTGACTCCTTCACTTCAAGGGGGATTCCTGCAGGTGTCTTGAATGCCCACAGGCCTTGGAAGGATCCTGTATTGTGCACAGGCACGGATGTGGCAGCAGATGAGGAGGGCGGCGAGATCAGGAGCAGCCAGGAGTCTTCCCAGGTGCAGCCTTGATGCCCAGAGCAAAGTTAAGAGTGCCCAGACGGTTGAACAAGAAGTGGTGTCTGAAATTAATTCTCAACAAATGATGGCCTTTTGAAACAAGAAGTAAGCCGTTATTCGCCTCTGGTTTGCTTGAGCTGCATAAGTGAATAGCGGTATATATTTGAAAACTAACCTCATATCCAGAGGATTTTTCGCTTACGCATTATAACGCAGTGCTCAATCCTTTTATTCATCAACCAGGAGGCGAGCCGTATCTTGGATAAAGCTTAGTCATCGTGACACCGCTTCGTTAAGCACAAAGATCTGTTTTCGCTGAATATATCGTCTTCCACAGTTAACAACAAAAAAGTCAGATATCTATGAAATTGTGATATTCTAGAATCGAACCAACAAATATCAAGCATCTGCTGATTTATTCCTCTTTGATCAAAAGGCTGCGGGCCCCTTTGCTGTTCCAAGCCATATATTCAGCGATATAGTAATACGTGGCTACTCCAGAAGAAGGCGCTGGTCGCCGAAACGCGCGTCGAGATATATGTGTGCCACTTTTAAACTTTGAGTTAATTTGTTTTTATATAATTTTGTAGTGCTGAATTGATCATTATTGATCTGATTTGATAGATTGTATTTGAGAATTCATGTTTAATGTAAACATGTTATTTTTAATAGAATATGTGAATAAACAGTAGAGTTCATATTATGATTAGTTTCTTTCCTCTCTGTTATTATATATGACAAGTTAGATTTAATTGCCTAGGTTGTTATATTTCACATGTTGAACTGGACTATGCAAGGAGGGCACCAAATGTGCCCTTCAAGCAGACTGAATGGCACTGGCAAATGTTCCCACCTGTGACAGGATACCTATTGTTCTGCCTTCCCCTGCTCGAGCTTGGCTCAGCGGCAGGAGGGCAGAATCGTGTCTCTGCCCTCCATGTTGTGCTGTCTGGATCTAGAAGACTGGTACCGGGAGTACTGAGGAGGGCAGAATCATGTCTCTGCCCTCCATGTTGTGCTGTCCGGATCTAGAAGACTGGTACCGGGAGTACTGAGGGCCTCCCGTGGGAGATTTGCAGTGCATGAGATCATACCTCCTACGCCTTTTATGGTATGCGGGTGTGGTTCCAACATGTTTGATACCAAACGTGATAGGGATCATTTCAGCAAGTTTCGAGATGGTCATCGCATAATGACACGTTGGCCCTCTATATGTTATATGGCTGTCTCACTTACAACCCAGGAGAATGGACTCTGTCAGCTGTAGGTGTGCCTTGCACATGCAGGGGCACCCTCACACTTAGAACCCAGCACCCTGCCTTCAGGATTGAAAGGCCTGCTTTAGGGGTGACATAGGTTTTAAGTGCAGTGACCCTAGATATAGGTAAACCTATATCTTTCGTAAGTGGTGCTAGCGCCGGCTTGCACAGGCTGTAATGGCAGGCCTATAGTTACAGTTTGAGTGGTCCCTCATAGGTGGCATAATACATGCTTTAGCCCAGGGGGATCTTGGTGAACCTATGAACTGGGTACCTTAGTACCATATACTAGGGACTGATAAATGTACACCAGTGTCTAATCTGAGATGTACCGAAGTACTTACCATACCAATTTAGGGGAGAAAGCACAGAGGCTGGGGTCCTGATTAGCAGGATCCCAGTCAGACTAGTCAGAAACAGTATTACATCAAGCAAAAAGTGGGAGTAACCATAGAAGCAGATCCTACTTTCCTACAGTAGCTATGTGTGAAGTTCCTGCACAGTCATTTTAAACTCAAAGCATAGGAAACCGTGGGCTGGGAGAGCCAGTATTTTTATCTATACTCCTAAAAAGGGCCCTTCCAGCCCATCAAATTACTATATGTTAGCACTTTTAGCTACTAAGGCAAAAGGCTTTGTGAACAAATGATAACTATTCATTAATTTTGCTAGAAATTACATTTCTGGATAGAGGTATCCAGAAGATACTTGCTTTTGTCAACTATGATGTTGCTTTTGATTTTATTATCCAAGTACCATCAAAGATGGTAGACTCAGAGCTTGGTTTACTTCTCTCACTGGTTGCTTGGAACATATCGTTTTGGGATTAGGAATACTGTAATTTTGCATATGTCGTCATACAATTTTACCTGTTATTCTTGCCTCTGAGGATAAAGTAGAAGTATTATAGTCCATGCTGCCACATTTAGGCCAGGGTTGGGTCTTTTGTGTATATGAGCTGTGAAAATCTTGAATTCATGTTTTCTAAAAACAATCTACTCCTTAAGTGCTGCTAAGGTTCAGATAGGTTTAAACAGTATAAGCATGTCTAAGTAAAATCTAAACATTTTTCTACAAAGCGTGTTGCAACCTTCTGTGCATAAAAGGCTCATGTTCAGACAATATCTGAAGACTGGAGAAATTCAAGACAGATATACTAGTTAATGCTGATGAGGATGATCTCTTGCAAAATACACACTACGATGATACAGTGGCGGCACCCTCTGGTGAAATCATATTATTTTAAATGAGCACTAAACAAAATAAATTGACCACAGACTTTTCCCCAATTAAAAATGATTGCACAAGGATAGGCTTGAAGTCTGCATTCATGGCATCATAGCGCCAAGTGAGAGTTTAGTCTGTAGTGTGCCCTTTTGAAATGTTCTCACTTTTTCATTATTGAATGTGATCCACAGCAATATCTTCAAGATAATTTAGTAGATTTAGGATGGATCAACAAAAGGTATGTGTATCTGCAGGAACCTAAGAGAATCGTAAAAGACAGATGGCTCCGCTTTTGCACTGAATGTATGGAATCATTAAAATATTTTCTGGAGTGGACAACTTTGAACACAAATACCCATTATTAAAAGGGTGCTGTCGTGCCCTGTGTAGGTTTACTTTCACAGGATTTGTACGGTTGCATACATTTATGCATAATTCAGGGCAAACTCAGATGAGTTAGGCAGTGAAATAGCATATTCTTAGCAGAACCATGCTCCTGCTCACCTTATACAGAAACACTTGATAAAAAATAGAAGGAATGGCTCGGTTAACGTCTGACGCAACATTCTAAAACAAGCAATATACATCTTTAAAGGCGATCACAGATATGAAAAAATGCAAAAGAAATCTAAAAACTTGCCATTTCAGGATGGTTAGTCTCGAGTCTTTAAAGATTGCATGGTCCTGTCAGAAAGCTTCGTAGAGTCAAGGCAACTTTAACCTCGAATTGGTATTGGTTTGCTGTTCAGCTACTTGGTTTTAGAGTTTAACCACCAATGTGTTTTTTTTTTTTAAAGAGATAGACTTCACACAATCAAAGAGAAGCTGTAACTGTGCATCTGGTGGCACCAATTATTTGAATTTTAATTCAACCCACTATTTATACTGAATAATGGGGAAAAACCAACCGAAATGTATTTTTTTGATTTAGCTGGGATTACATATTTCTCTTATTTCTGTATTTTGAGTTTTTAGGTGGTTTGCCTGTATTTTGAATTTTTTATCAGACTAGTACAGTGATAAATATCATCAGACATAAATATCTTGTCGTAAATATTGTTTGCAAATATATCATCCCATTGGGTGTAGATTATTTGCTTTTATTAATTCCAGTGGGGCAAAGCTTCTGTAAACAATATTCAGGACACAATATTGTGTTTGTATTTAAATGTATAAAGCGCATTATGCCCATAGGCGTCAAAGCGATGCCAATGGAAAAAGAAGCTGCCAACAGAAGATGTGGTTACGGCAGGGAGAATAGATAAGTCTTCAGTTGCTTACGGAAGGCCATGTGAGAGGCTAAACTGGCAATGTGGATCGGCAGCATGTTTCACAATTTTACAGTCGCTACCGAAAAGGTGTGAAGACCCCATCTAGCCTTCTGGAACCTAGGAAAGTCCACCTTCTTCAAAGAAGAGGATCTCGGCTGTCTCTTAGAAGAATACCAGGAAAATACTGACCTCGATGGTGCATGGCTAAGATGGTGGCGGAGGAGCTGTGTTTCTACTGAGCTCCGCTCGCCGAGGCCGGTTCAAATGCCCTAAATAGCTTCAATGGGTCCCTAACCAGCTTGGAACTGTCCCCAAATACATCAGGCACACATTGACTATTTGCGGGGCCTGCAAGGGGCGACGGAACCGATCGGGAAGCGGTGAGGCTGCCGCCAGCTCCCAGAGGATCGCAGCGTGGTGCGTGGCGGGCCTACTCCGTGAGCTGTGGGGACGCCCGACGTGGTGAAGGAGGTGGTCCCGCCTGCACCTGACCGGCCTGTGGTCCAGTCACTTTTGAGGCAACTGGGGAGGCCTCCCGACAGAGTTGCTCCCGGTCCTGGTGCGGACGCGCTCCTTGCTGCTGCCTGGAAGTCGAGGTGAGGAGTGCGTGGGGTTCGGCTGCCAGGGGCTGAAAATAGTGCTGGTTGCGATGCCGAAGCTGCTGCGGGGAACCCGCCATGTGGGGGGGCACCTCCCAAGCAAGCCTGGCTGTATCCCTCCTGGCCCCAACTAAGAAGAGGCGTCCTGAGCTTGGGTCTGCACCTGCCTGAGAGGCCATGCACTACGAGGCCCTGAGGCAGTGGTTCCCAAACTTTTTTGACCTGTGGCTCCCTTGACTTAATTGGCAGTTGGCCGTGGCTCCCCACCATTTTTTTACCTGCGCACCGGGGTGCCGCGGCGCACCCTTTGGGAACCACTGGTCTACATGAAGAATCAAGCCTACACGTGATGAAGGATTCAGAGAGCAGCCATCACTCATAAAACTTTATTTGCAATCAAAAAGATCTTATAAAGTACATCTCAATGCATACAACACCATCATAGAGTAGTATAAAGCACTCCCACTAAAAGTAACCAGGCTAGAGAAAGGCCAAGGAGCTCTGTGGGGTTACAAGAAGTTTACCTGAGGTGGGCTCTGATCATGGGCATCCGCAGAAATGTTTTCGGGGGGGGGGGCACATTTTTAACTTCATCACCATCCCCCTTGCACCCTTCTCCCCCCCCTTGCACCCTTCTCCCCCTCCCCCTTGTGCCCTACTCCACCTCTGCCTTGCACCCTTTTCTAATTGCACCATTCTCCCCTCCGCCTTGCACCCTTCTCTACCTTGCACCCTTCTCCCCTCCGCCTTGCACCCTTCTCCTCTCTACCTTGCACCCTTCTCCTCTCTGCCTTGCACCCTTCCCCCTCTACCTTGCATCCTTCTTCCCTCTGCCTTGCGCCCTTCTCCCCTCTGCCTTGCGCCCTTCTCCCCTCTGCCTTGCACTCCTCCCCTCTGCCTTGCACCCTTTTCCCCTTTGCTTTGCACCCTTCTCCCCTCCGCCTTGCACCCTTCTCTACCTTGCACCCTTCTCCTCTCTGCCTTGTACCCTTCTCCCCTCTGCCTTGCACCCTTCTCCTCTCTGCCTTGCACCCTTCTCCCCTCTGCCTTGCACCCTTCTCCCTTCCACCTTGCACCCTTCTCTCCTCTGCCTTGCACCCTTCTCCCCTCCGCCTTGCACCCTTCTCCCCTCTGCCTTGCACCCTTCTCCCCTCTGCCTTGCACCCTTCTCCCCTACCTTGCACCCTTCTCCCCTCCGCCTTGCACCCTGCTCTACCTTGCACCCTTCTCCTCTCTGCCTTGCACCCTTCTCTACCTTGCACCCTTCTCCTCTCTGGCTTGCACCCTTCTCCCCTCTGCCTTGCACCCTTCTCCCCTCTGCCTTGCACCCTTCTGTCCTCTGCCTTGCACCCTTCTCCCCTCTGATTTGCACCCTTCTCTACCTTGCACCCTTCTCCTCTCTGCCTTGCACCCTTCTCCCCTCTGCCTTGCACCCTTCTCCCCTCTGCCTTGCACCCTTCTCCCCGCTGCCTTGCACCCTTCTCCCCTCTGCCTTGCCCCATTCTCCCCACTACCATGCACCCTTCTCCTCTCTGCCTTGCACCCTTCCCCCCTTTACCTTGCATCCTTCTCCCCTCTGCCTTGCACCCTTTTCCCCTTTGCTTTGCACCCTTCTCCCCTCCGCCTTGCACCCTTCTCTACCTTGCACCCTTCTCCTCTCTGCCTTGCACCCTTCTCCCCTCTGCCTTGCACCCTTCTCCCCTCCGCCTTGCACCCTTCTCCTCTCTACCTTGCACCCTTCTCCTCTCTGCCTTGCACCCTTCCCCCTCTACCTTGCATCCTTCTTCCCTCTGCCTTGCGCCCTTCTCCCCTCTGCCTTGCGCCCTTCTCCCCTCTGCCTTGCACTCCTCCCCTCTGCCTTGCACCCTTTTCCCCTTTGCTTTGCACCCTTCTCCCCTCCGCCTTGCACCCTTCTCTACCTTGCACCCTTCTCCTCTCTGCCTTGCACCCTTCTCCCCTCTGCCTTGCACCCTTCTCCCCTCTGCCTTGCACCCTTCTCCCCTCCGCCTTGCACCCTTCTCCCCTCTGCCTTGCACCCTTCTCCCCTCTGCCTTGCACCCTTCTCCCCTACCTTGCACCCTTCTCCCCTCCGCCTTGCACCCTGCTCTACCTTGCACCCTTCTCCTCTCTGCCTTGCACCCTTCTCTACCTTGCACCCTTCTCCTCTCTGGCTTGCACCCTTCTCCCCTCTGCCTTGCACCCTTCTCCCCTCTGCCTTGCACCCTTCTCCCCTCTGCCTTGCACCCTTCTGTCCTCTGCCTTGCACCCTTCTCCCCTCTGATTTGCACCCTTCTCTACCTTGCACCCTTCTCCTCTCTGCCTTGCACCCTTCTCCCCTCCGCCTTGCACCCTTCTCCCCTCTGCCTTGCACCCTTCTCCCCGCTGCCTTGCACCCTTCTCCCCTCTGCCTTGCCCCATTCTCCCCACTACCATGCACCCTTCTCCTCTCTGCCTTGCACCCTTCCCCCCTTTACCTTGCATCCTTCTCCCCTCTGCCTTGCACCCTTTTCCCCTTTGCTTTGCACCCTTTTCCCCTCCGCCTTGCACCCTTCTCTACCTTGCACCCTTCTCCTCTCTGCCTTGCACCCTTCTCCCCTCTGCCTTGCACCCTTCTCCTCTCTGCCTTGCACCCTTCTCCCCTCTGCCTTGCACCCTTCTCCCTTCCACCTTGCACCCTTCTCCCCTCTGCCTTGCACCCTTCTCCCCTCTGCCTTGCACCCTTCTCCCCTACCTTGCACCCTTCTCCCCTCCGCCTTGCACCCTGCTCTACCTTGCACCCTTCTCCTCTCTGCCTTGCACCCTTCCCCTCTCTACCTTGCACCCTTCTCCCCTCTGCCTTGCACTCCTCCCCTCTGCCTTGCACCCTTTCCCCCTTTGCTTTGCACCCTTCTCCCCTCCGCCTTGCACCCTTCTCTACCTTGCACCCTTCTCCTCTCTGCCTTGCACCCTTCTCCCCTCTGCCTTGCACCCTTCTCCCCTACCTTGCACCCTTCTCCCCTCCGCCTTGCACCCTGCTCTACCTTGCACCCTTCTCCTCTCTGCCTTGCACCCTTCCCCCCTCTACCTTGCATCCTTCTCCCCTCTGCCTTTCACCCTTTTCCCCTTTGCTTTGCACCCTTCTCCCCTCCGCCTTGCACCCTTCTCTACCTTGCACCCTTCTCCTCTCTGCCTTGCACCCTTCTCCCCTCTGCCTTGCACCCTTCTCCTCTCTGCCTTGCACCCTTCTCCCCTCTGCCTTGCACCCTTCTCCCTTCCACCTTGCACCCTTCTCCCCTCTGCCTTGCACCCTTCTCCCCTCTGCCTTGCACCCTTCTCCCCTCTGCCTTGCACCCTTCTCCCCTCCGCCTTGCACCCTGCCCTACCTTGCACCCTTCTCCTCTCTGCCTTGCACCCTTCTCTACCTTGCACCCTTCTCCTCTCTGGCTTGCACCCTTCTCCCCTACCTTGCACCCTTCTTCCCTCCGCCTTGCACCCTGCTCTACCTTGCACCCTTCTCCTCTCTGCCTTGCACCCTTCTCTACCTTGCACCCTTCTCCTCTCTGCCTTGCACCCTTCTCTACCTTGCACCCTTCTCCTCTCTGGCTTGCACCCTTCTCCCCTCTGCCTTGCACCCTTTTCCCCTCTGCCTTGCACCCTTCTCGCCTCTGCCTTGCACCCTTCTCCCCTCTGATTTGCACCCTTCTCTACCTTGCACCCTTCTCCTCTCTGCCTTGCACCCTTCTCCCCTCCGCCTTGCACCCTTCTCCCCTCTGCCTTGCACCCTTCTCCCCGCTGCCTTGCACCCTTCTCCCCTCTGCCTTGCCCCATTCTCCCCACTACCATGCACCCTTCTCCTCTCTGCCTTGCACCCTTCCCCCTTTACCTTGCATCCTTCTCCTCTGCCTTGCACCCTTTTCCCCTTTGCTTTGCACCCTTCTCCCCTCCGCCTTGCACCCTTCTCTACCTTGCACCCTTTTCCTCTCTGCCTTGCACCCTACTCCCCTCTGCCTTGCACCCTTCTCCTCTCTGCCTTGCACCCTTCTCCCCTCTGCCTTGCACCCTTCTCCCTTCCACCTTGCACCCTTCTCCCCTCTGCCTTGCACCCTTCTCCCCTCTGCCTTGCACCCTTCTCCCCTACCTTGCACCCTTCTCCCCTCCGCCTTGCACCCTGCTCTACCTTGCACCCTTCTCCTCTCTGCCTTGCACTCCTCCCCTCTGCCTTGCACCCTTCTCCTCTCTGCCTTGCACCCTTCTCTCCTCTGCCTTGCACCCTTCTCCCTTCCACCTTGCACCCTTCTCCCCTCTGCCTTGCACCCTTCTCCCCTCTGCCTTGCACCCTTCTCCCCTACCTTGCACCCTTCTCCCCTCCGCCTTGCACCCTGCTCTACCTTGCACCCTTCTCCTCTCTGCCTCGCACCCTTCTCTACCTTGCACCCTTCTCCCCTCTGCCTTGCACCCTTCTCCCCTCTGATTTGCACCCTTCTCTACCTTGCACCCTTCTCCTCTCTGCCTTGCACCCTTCTCCCCTCCGCCTTGCACCCTTCTCCCCTCTGCCTTGCACCCTTCTCCCAGCTGCCTTGCACCCTTCTCCCCTCTGCCTTGCCCCATTCTCCCCACTACCATGCACCCTTCTCCTTTCTGCCTTGCACCCTTCTCGGCCACCCCCTTGCACCCTTCCCACCCAATGGAGGGGGCTGCCACCTGGAACAATGGCACCATTTCAAAAGCATGATGGACTCCCCGTGCCTAAAATTTAATGTTTCCGTCTGTAACGCAACTGGTGCTAATGTAAAGCGCTCTGATGCCTTCGGGTGGAGTTCGCGCTATATGAAACTGCAAAAAAATACTTGGTAGGGGACCTTGTGCTGCTTTTGGGGAGCATTGAATCAGATGACGTAGTAAAATTACAAAGAGCACGGCGCAAGAGGCTTTTCACATCACCATAAATTCATAAACAGCCTCTGAAGACTTATAACCAGTAGGCACTTTATACAGCGATATATATGAAGCTGTGTGTGGTCTGCGGTGCACAGTCTGCCTACATAAAACAGTGGAGACTGGGAGGGATTTATGAGGCCAGGATTTAGGCCCTCGCCCAGGACCATATATGTAGGACGACGAGGCCGCACAAGGGCTTCACAGGAGGACGTCCTCGAGGAAGCAGAGCAGGAACACGAAACTGAAAGACAACACACCACACTCTCCAACATGCAGCAGTCATGAGTGACGACCCCTCAACGAGGAGTGAGGCAAAGGCAGAAGCTGGCAGAGTGCGGCTGCATCAGGGCATAAGGCACCCACCCAACGCTCTCCACCAGGCCCCTGACCCCGCAACCACCCACCCAACGCTCTCCACCAGGCCCCTTACCCTGCACCCACCCACCCAATGCTCTCCACCAGGCCTCTGACCCTCTACCCACCCAACGCTCTCCACCAGGCCCCTGACCCTGCACCCACCCACCCACCCAACGCTCTCCACCAGGCCTCTGACCCTTTACCCACCCAACGCTCTCCAACAGGCCTCTGACCCTGCACCCACCCACCCAACGCTCTCCACCAGGCCTTTCATCCTGCACACCCAATGCTCTTCACCAGGCCCCTGACCCTGCACCCACCCAATGCTCTCCACCAGGCCTCTCATCCTGCACACCCAATGCTCTTCACCAGGCCCCTGACCCTGCACCCACCCAACGCTCTCCACCAGGCCCCTGACCCTGCACCCACCCAACGCTCTCCACCAGGCCCCTAACCCTGCACCCCCCCCACCCAACGCTCTCCACCAGTCCTCTTATCCTGCACACAGCCAATGCTCTTCACCCTGACCCTGCACCCACCTTACGCTCTCCACCAGGCCCTTAACCCTGCACCCCCCCACCCAACGCACTCCACCAGGCCTCTCATCCTGCACACACCCAATGCTCTTCACCAGGCCCCTGACCCTGCCCCCACCCAATGCTCTCCGCCAGGCCCCTGACCCTGCACCCACCCAACGCTCTCCACCAGGCCCTTGACCCTGCACCCACTCAACACTCTCCACCAGGACCCTCACCCTTCACCCACCCACCCAACGCTCTCCACCAGGCCCCTGACCCTGCACCCACCCAACGCTCTCCACCAGGCCCCTGACCCTGCACCCACCCAACGCTCTCCCCCAGGCCCCTGACCCCGTACCCACCCACCCACCCAACGCTCTCCACCAGGCCCCTGACCCTGCACCCACCCAACGCTCTCCACCAGGCCCCTGACCCTGCACCCACCCAACGCTCTCCACCAGGCCCGTAACCCTGCACCCCCCCACCCAACGCTTTCCACCAGGCCTCTCATCCTGCACACACCCAATGCTCTTCACCAGGCCCCTGACCCTGCCCCCACCCAACGCTCTCCGCCAGGCCCCTGACCCCGCACCCACCCACCCAACGCTCTCCCCCAGTCCCCTGACCCCGCACCCACCCACCCAACGCTCTCCACCAGGCCTCTGATCCTGTACCCACCCAACGCTCTCCACCAGGCCTCTGACCCTGCCTGCTTCTGTGCGGGATAAAGGCGATCCTATGGACTCCCCAGACATCCCCTTGCGGGCGGGTGCAGTCACTGACTGCACCCACTTGCAAGAGGATCAAGTGCACCCCTGTGAATGCCGAAATGTAGTAAAGCCACACAGAAGTGCAAGTTCACCTTCGTGAATCGGCCCTCCAGTGTGTCCACATGTAGAGTGTGTCCACTGCACCACACTCTTCCTGGCTGGACTGTAGACACTGCACCCAAGAGCCGTGAGGCGCATAGACGCACTCTCTCCCTCCTCCCAGCAGCGCACTCCTTGAGTGTGTGCTATTGGCGCCCTCTCAGTGCACTCTCTTCCTCCTCCCAGCAGCGCACTCCTCGAGTGTGTGATCTTGGCGTTCTTTCAGCGCATGGATGAGTGAGGACGGAGGCTCCGAGGCCTCTCTGTGGCTTGGCCGCCGCCCCTCTCACCGAATCCCGAGGGCTGACCTCTCATTCGTCGGTGCTCGTCCTCCAAACCAGGAGCCACATCTTTGGGTCTGTGATTACCCCCCGAGGCGTCCCGGTCGCTTCTGTGTAATTTAAGATTTCCTTCGGGAAGACCCGGGCGCACAGCTCTGTAATTTACCCTGAATATACAGACATGCCAACCCTCCCAATTCAGGCGTGAGACTACCGATTTCAAGGCTAGTCTCCCGATTCCTGCAAGCAAAAACCCGATTGCTCGGGGTTTCAGCTGACAGGGCTTGGTATGTAAAGTGCCAATTCTTCCAGCAATAGTCAGAGTGGCCATGCAGGGGCTCTAGAAGGGGTGAAAAACCAACAAAGCGTCATCTACAAGGGAATGGTCTTTTAAAGACCTGTGAAGTACTGGGTGGGGGGCGGCTGTGTGTGTGTGCACAGGAAGCTGTTTCAGCCCGGGCATGCTCCGGGGGGGTGGGGCGGGGGGAGCATGCACTGCCAGCAACCTGCCAGGCCAGTGCACAACACTTGCATCACCCTCTCTCTGCCTGCCATTGCGCTCCATGCTTCTGAAAGGTTACAAAAAAAACGTGCATTTGATTTTCAAATGTCCAATCCTGCAGCAGCACACTTCCAAAGCCCATACATGCCAGTAACCCGATTCAAGGCCCTGTTCTCCCGATTTATTTATTTTTAATCTCCCTCTTTGCTCTTCTGAAATGTTGGCATGTATGAATATAGTGCAGCTCCAAAGTTGTGTTTCCACCAGCCAGCTATCGGCCTCCGAGGTGGGTGGGTGGGTGGAAGAAAGGGCTCTGTCTTCATGCAGCAGTGACCACGCTCACTAAACCCTGGTGCTTCCCAGGGCTGTCCAGCCACAGCCCTACTCACAGACCTCTCCGCCCTCCCAAGACTGCGGGGCAATGTCTGGCACGTGTGAGGCTTTCTCCATCAATCACTCATTGAGATGCAGAGTGACCTGGCAGCTCAATTTCCACAATCCACATCCTGTGCCGCGGCGCCCCTGGCATCTAATCACGGCACACCGGGGTGCCGCGTCGCACACTTTGGGAACCACTGCCCTGAGGGGACCCAGACGGCGCCCTCGGAGAAGCGGACATGCCCTCCATCCAATCTGGTGGATCTAGATGGCAGTGGGCTGTGGGCCTTGAGGGATCCGCAAGATTTGAGTGCTGAGAGGCGGAGGGGAGGCGGATTCCTACCAGAGAAGGTGCCGTGTCTGCCCAGTCCAAGCCTCTGGAGTGGGCTTCACCTTAAGCCTCGGGCCCGGACATCACAGTGTGGACGCTCCAGGACATGGGACAGTGCTGATTTGCCCCCAGTCACTGATCAGAGCACAGGGAGAGCAGGGGCACACCAGAGCTGAGGCGCCTGGGATAAGAAGTGCCCAGAGACGCCCAGCCCCTTTGCGGCCATGCCTGGTGGGAGATTAAAGTGGTATGGGCCCCGGGGAGAAGGATCCAGTGACTGAGGCGAGAGCCATAGAACGTGGCGACCAGAAGACCCGACACTGCAAACCAGGACCTTCAGTCGGTCTGGTGAACTTGGAGCAGCACAAGAAGACAAGAGTTAGGCCTACTGCAGCATCACCCCCCCATTGACTGGGCCCTACTGTTGTCCGCGAGCTTGAAGGGCCACGTGCTTTCAGGACCCTCTGGGCCGTGGCTGGCTGAATCATAGAGTGTTGGCCGGAGCCCTGCGGCGTTGGAGCTGCGTACAGCACTAAGCTGGAGAAAGGTCGCGGACGGGGCACCCCCAGCGCCACACTTGGACGGTGACCCTTGAATAGACCGGTGATCTAGCCCGACTTGAATTCGGACTCCGGGCTATCGACGAGCGTTTGACCAGGTCGTGCAGAGATGCCCACGCATCGCACAAAGAAGGATCCCACAATTAAGGACCTCCTACAGAAACCAGGATTTGAGGAGAAGGATGTAGACTCTCTTATAGAGCCCCAAGAGGAACCTATCACTCGGGGATTCCTGGAGCAGTTATTCAGCTCCTTGAGAGGACTTTGTGAGCCTGCGACAGGACGTTGCCTCGGACATTGAACAGATTAGAGTGGAGATGCAGGAAATCGGCGACAGGGTAGACTCTCTGGAAAGGAATGGCGAGTAGAGGGAAGAGGAGATCACCAAGCAGACCCGTGAGTTGCTGGAGCTCAGAGACCGAAATGAGGAGCTTTACCTGGAGAATCGCTCTTAGAGGTCCAATATATGCATCAAAGGCGTACCTCTCCTGGCGGATGGGGGTAAATTGGAGGAATGGGTGACCCGTTTCTTCTGCCATGTGGCTGCTTGGCGACAAGGACATCATCCTAGACCGCACCTGTCGCGCGGGCCGCCCGGCGAGGGATCCGGGACAACATCAGAACATTCTCACATGCCTTCGCTCTTCCCAACAAGAAGAGATCATCATGGCTGCCACCTGGGACAAAGCGACACTCCAGTGTGAGGGGCTCCAGATTGGCATCTATCAGGACTTTTCTCCATTGTCTCACCAGCGACGTAGGGCTCTGAGGCCAGCTACGGCCTACCTGCGTGATAAAGAAGTCCGGTACTGTTGGGTCCACCCATTGGGTCTTTCCTTTGTGACGGATAAGGAGTTACGCTCTGTGCAGTCAATGAAGGAGGTGCAGGAGGTACTTGGGCTCGATCTGGAGGAAAGGGATTCCACTGGGCGGTCCACAGGAGACAATGCTACAAGAGAGCTGAAAAAACCTGGTCAAAGGAGGGGTACCAGGCATGAGAAACCCACCAAAACCATAGCTACGGAGAGCCAGAAGGAACATGAGGCTTTAATCTGCCAAATTCAAACCGGGGTCAGCCTGAGCGTCTGATTGTGTGTCCTGAGTATGTCCTATATTGCTGTGTTATAAAAAAAGCTGTGTTAAACCCAGAGATGTAGAAACCAGGCCACGGCAGAGGGAGCCCATGTCCGGCGACATGATGACCACCTTACGGACACATGGAACCTAGCATAACGGTGCGATTTATACCAGGTTTTTGGCACTCTCTCAATATTTGCGTGCATGCTTGTTTTCTCCATCTCTTGTTTTCTCTTCTTCTCTTTCCTTTGCTAGAGAGGCTTCTTACCTCTACTGCAGACATGGAGGGGGTGGGGTGATGGTAAATTGTCTGGGGTCACACCTATTCAAGGGGGAAGTCGTCGTTCGCACACTGGGGGTTCAGCGACAGATTCGGGGGCTTCGCCCATCTCATGTGGTGTCCTAAGCCTGCCTTCGGGGCATTACATCCCATGTGATACAATGGGGGCATGGGGAGGCACTCGACTCGAGGCCCCATGATCTTGTAATGGTGAGGTCTGGGGAAAGATGGGCTGGTGCACATCTGCCTATGAATAGAGAGTCATGGGCGGCTTTGGAATGTTAGGGACGGGCCCCTACTTTGATGCAATCTCTGAAAGTGGAATCCCTGCATGCTGTTCAGGTAGCTAATATGTCTATGATTAAGATAATTAACTTTAATGTTCAGGGACTCAATACTCCGGTTAAGCATTACTTACATTACTTAAAGAGGAGGGGTGCGAAATTTGTTTATTGCGAGATACCCATTTAATGCATGCAGACTGAAAGCGTCTTCGCTCCAAATGGTTTGACAGACAATATTTTTCCTCAACTCATGGTAAGAAAGTGGGGGTGGCCATAGTAGTAGCTTCTCACTTCCCTGGCACTGTTAAAGAGGTGCTCGCAGAAATTCCAGGCAGGATCTTAGCGCTGCGAATATTGGTGGGCTCCAGCATGTACACCATAGTCTCCATCTACACTCCTAACGAACAGCAGGAAGCTTTCTTTCGGGATACATTAAATGCGGTCGGGGACTCTCCAGATGAGGACTTGGTACAGGGGGGGACTTTAACATTGAGTCAGACTCGCAGCTAGACAGATCCACGTCACAGGTGGGACATTCGGGATCTCTCTCGGAGTCTATGCTCCTAAAACTTGGGGAGATGGGGCTGTTGAATGCCTGGCGACATGGCCACCCCACAGCCCGAGAATATTCCTTTTTCTCGGCGTTGCACCAAACCTATGCGAGGATTGACATGTTTGTGTCTCCCAACGAGCATTGGGCTATATCCAGGAAGTGACAATGGGGATAGCGGATCACTCCCCGATCGGTCAGATACTGGGCCTTCCAGGGGGCCCACCCAGACAACTCACGTGGAGGCTCAATCATAAATTACTCACATTCAGGCTGTGATCCGACATTATATAGCAACTAACTGATGGGTGGGTCCGCTTCCCGAGGCCTGGGATGCACTTAAGGCGGTAATCAGGGGTCAGTTCTTGTCCATTTCAGCAGGACTCAACAAAGAAAGGAGACATAAGAGGGAGCTACTGGAGGCGCAGGTCAGGGAGTTAGAAGGGGTCCACCGCCCCACAGGCGCAACTCAGGTGCGAAGGCAACTTAATACTGCGGGGAAACAATTAAAGGTGCTGGATTATGATCAGGAGGAGTACGCACTCCTACGTACTAAGCAGCAATACTATGACTGAGGAAACAAGGTTGGGAAGCTCCTTGCACACCTCTTGCGTTTGCAGACGAACGCACGCCGCAAGTTTGAGGCCTTTTACACCTCATTATATACAGCGGAGCACTTGGATGAGACTGCAGCCATAGATTATGTCCAACAGGCGCCGGTGACTCCCCTGCCCTCGGCTGATGCTGAGGCAATGGACTCAGACATTCGTCCTGAGGAGGTCCTGCATGCTGTACAGAAACTTCCGACAGGCAAGGTACCAGGGGGAGATGATTTCCCGGGAGAATTTTACAAGGCTTTTGCCCCGGAGCTTATCCCCATATTGGCCTGTCTTTTTAATGGCTTCAGTGACACTGGCTGGATAACTCCCACAAAGAATATGGCAGAGGTGGTTGTGATATTGAAGCATGGTAAGGACCCTGCAGAGTGCACCTCATACCGTCCGATTTCTTTATTGAATGTGTATCTAAAGATATTCACTAGTATCTTGGCGACACGGCTGGCTCCACAAATGTAAGGCCTGATTGACCCAGACCAATCAGGCTTCATCCCCGAACGCAGCTGTAGTGACAGAACGAGGCATCTCTGCCGCTTATTTGACAAAACCCAACACACACACAACAGCCCACGGTTCTTTTATTGGTCACGAAAATTCCGCTCCACCAGCCTCGCCACCGTCCCACGGATCCGCAGAGCCACCGCCGGAGGAAGATCATTCTCCTACCTGGCGGCCAAGACATGGAACTCCCTCCCCGCCCACCTACGACTGACCCAGGACCACCTCACATTCAGGTAACACCTCAAGACCTGGCTCTTCGAGCATTAGCGGCAACCCCCGCCCCCCAGCGCCTTGAGACCCTCACGGGTGTGTGGTGCGCTTCACAAATGTATTGATTGATTGATTGATTTTATTGGTCGACGCCGAAAAGGCATTTGACGGAGTACACTGGCCATACCTGAGATGAGTCTTAGACAGATTTGGGGTGGGGGTTCGCTTTGAAAGATGGGTGCAGTGCATATATCGGGCGCCGGAAGCACGTATTAAAGTGAATGAGATAACCTTCAGGCCGGTGCGAATAGGGAGAGGGACTCGCCAAGGGTGACCTCTGCCCCTCTTGCTTTTTGTACTCTATATGGAGCCATTCGCGGAGAGGGTGTGTCAACTCCAGACGGTTACAGGGAACCGCATGAGGGACAGGGAGCACAAAATATTCCTCTAGGCTGACGATGTGATGTTGTTCCTCACACAGCCAGCGTTGTCACTCCCCCCTCTGCTGGAGGAGTTTGCAACATTTAGTGGAGTCTTGGGCTTTAAGATTTATTAAAAAAAACACAGGGGCCTATTAGCAAGAAGCTCGTTAAAATTATCGCCGTTTTAGCGGCAGGAAACTGCCTCTAAAACGGCGATAATGGGCTTGATAATATGCGCTGTAGACTTGCAAAAGAAGCCCAGGTTAGATGTCTTTCTCATCGAACCTGGGCTTCTATTGGAATTCTATAGCGCATATTATTAAGCCCATTATCGCAGGCGATAATTTTAACGAGCTTCTTGCTAATATGCCCCATGAGCTCTTAGCCTTACCCTCCCATGGGTAATGCAGGATCAGCTGAGGCAGGATTTCCCTTTTGCATGGTCCCAAGGGGGCGTCCCCTACTTGGGGTTGCAAATTCTACCCACAACCAAAAGTACAGCAAAGGCCATCTACTCCACCTTATTGGATGAAACCCGGCGCAAGCTTCTCAGTTGGAGGAAACACGCCATGTCCTGGCTGGGTAGGCTGGCATCTGTTAACATGACCCTCCTGCCCCGCATGCTTTATGTGATGTAGACGCTGCCGCTAAGCCTCCCACCCCATGTGCTGGCACAACTACAATACCTAATAGGGAACTTTATCTGGGATGGGAAAAGAGCCCGTATGGCACGACATCAAACCTTTCTCACGCAAGCGGACTGGGGTCTTGGGGTACCACACCTAGTGAAGTACTTCCAAGCAGTGCAACTGCGATACATGGTTGAATGTTACAAACTGGAATCTGAGAAACATTGGTGTTTCAAGGATCGTGGCATTGCCGGGATGAACATTTGGAAGGTCCCCTGGCTACCCAAATGATATAGACCAGCAGGAGCTTATTTATCACCAGTACTGAAGGCGACTGTAGGGCCCTCCGACAGAGTGCAGGAAACCAATGGCCTTTCGACCCCCCTCTCTCCGCTAACCCCTATCATAGTCAACCCCGAATTCCTCCCAGCGCTGGAAGGGAATGGGTACTTGAAATGGCAAGAAGCCGACTGTAAAAGGGCAGGTGACCTATTTGATGAGAGAGGGATCATGGACTTTGTCAAGTTGGTATCTGGCTTTGGATTTCCCCGGGACACTTACTGGTAGTACTTGGCAATCCGGCACTGGGTAATTCGACCACATATGCAACCGCACGCCAGCCACCCTCTTACAAATTTCCAACTCTGGTACATCACATGCAGTTCAGACAGGCGCCTGCTCTCTCACATCTACTCCTTCCTCAATAAATATAAACACAGTGGTAAAACAGCGCAGCGTAGATGGGAAGCAGAGTTGGAGCGGGCATTCTCCCCGAAAGAATGGCAAGACATCATCCATAGGGCCAGAGCTTCCTCTTGTAGTAAGGCAGGGAAAGAGATTTGTTTTTAAAGATAGCCCACCACTGGTATTACACCCCGGTTGGACTTGCTAAATGGAAACCCTCTACCAGTGATTTAAGTTGGCGTAACTGTGGTCAGCTAGGTATGTTAACTTGCATCCTCTGGCAATGCCCGAAAATACAGCCCTTCTGGAACACAATCATTCAAGAAGTAGATTCCATACATCACACTGAAATACCCAGATTCCCCAGTTTGACCCTGCTGGGATTGCAAAATCACCTGACCTACCCTCTTAAGCCATGCAGAGGAAGAGCTATCACTTTAACTCTGGGAGCCACCAAACAGGTGTTACTGTCTAGGTGGGGAACGGATGAGGTCCAGACTAGATTAGATTGGCTGTATTGGGTATGGGAGGTAGTGGGCATGAAAAAGATTACAGCTGGCTTGTCTCGCACTCTCACCAGGTTTGATTAAACGTGGGGCACCAAAATTGACTTTCTCTCCTCCGAATTTGTGGAACTTACCTGCCCAAGATACCTGCGAGTACTCCGCCTCTCTGTCACACAGACTCAGACAGGTGACCAACCCCAGCTAAGGTCATAACCCTCTCTATGTTCCCCAGAAAGACAAGGACCTTCCAACTGCCCACTCTAGCTGCCATCTTCTCTTTTTCCTATTTTCCTCCTTCACCTCTTCTCTCTTTCCTCTCATTATCTATGTTGAATGATTTTCAAGTTATGATCCCCAACAGCCAAATGCTGTACGTGGTGGCTAAAGTTAATCTTTGCATCAAAAATTAATAAAAAATATTTATATCATAAAATACTGATCTCAGAAGTAATGGTCCCTGGAGGTGCAGCGCCTCATGGACCATACTAACGGCCAGATTCATCAATGTCCCGTTTTGCGAGTCCTTAATAGCGATTATTAAGGAATCACTATTAAAGACTCGCAAAACGGGATTCATGTAAAATCGCAAAAAAAATTGCGATTCCTACAGCTTCCTTATTTGCGATTAGCAAATTGCTAATCGCAAATAAGGAATAACTCCCCATTCATTCCTATGGGCCGGCCCATGGGAATGAATGGGGAGTCAATCCTTATTTGCGATTAGCAATTTGCTAATCGCAAATAAGGATGCAATTTCAAGGGTGCCAGGGGTGTCCAAAGGACACCCTGTAGCACCCCTGAAATGTAAATGTAGCCTGATGTTGCGCACACACATGTCCAAAGGACGTGTGTGTGTGTAACATACAACTTAGAAAAATGCACAAAAGTGCATTTTTCTAAGTTTTCGCTATTTACCACGAAGTCAGACTTCGCGGTAAATAGCGGCCAGAAATTGCGAATCGCAATTTTTAAAAGGTTCATGAATTGCATTTAAGGAATCTCTAATTGAGATTCCTTAAATGCGATTCATCGCAATGTTGCGCTTTCTCTAACAGCGATTTTTGCATTTGGGATGATGAATCCAAAATGCAAAAATAGCGCTCGCAAAGGGCCGGATTCTCAGAATCTGGCCCTTTGCGAGCCGATTTTACAATGATGAATCTGGCTGAAAGTGCTTTAAAGGTTACCCGCTCCCTAACAGGCAGCCAATGCAGAGAAAACCTCTCAGTGAAAGGCGTTTAGGTATATTCAATACCAAGCAGACAGCTGCATTTTGACTAACCTAGAGTTTATTGAGTGAGGATTTATGAATGTTTAAATATAGTGCATTGCACTAGTCAAGGCAAGACGTAATCAGTCCATTACTACTGCAGTTCTGAGCTCCACTGGAATGAGAAAATCTTTTTCAGGATTTTGATCATGTAAAAATATGTACTTATGGTTCTTTTGACCTGAGTATCAAAGGTGAGCATGCTGTCAAAAATGACTCCTAAAAGTTTTTAGAGGAGACAACTGGAGTAGGTAGAGGGACACACATCTCTGGCCACCATTGCTCTGACCACACCGCGTGCTGAGCCCCAAAGACCAGGATCTCTGTCTTTTCAGCATTCAATTTCAGACAGTTCTCCTTCATCCAGATACTGATATCCATCATACAGAATATACATTTCTTTACCACTGATAGCATGTAGTCAGACATCAAAACGATAATCTGGGAGTCAACTGCATAAAACGGGACCTGGAAACAAAATTACCACACCAGTTTTGCTAGTGGGGCCAAATAGAGAGTAAATAAGGTGGGATTGGGATACCATATCAAATGCCACTGACAGATGCAGCATAAACAGGATAGCAGTGCCACCCTGGTCCACCTGGCTCTGGATGTAGCCTCCCGCAGCAGCCAAGGCCGATCCAGTTCAAGACCACTACGGAAATCATTCTGTGAGGGGTCCAGAAGATCTTATGTGGTGATAAATGTGGCCAAAGTCCGGTTGATGTACTTTTCAAAGATTTTAGCCAGAAAAGGCAGGAGCGTGATAGGGCACATATATTTTAGGTTGTCTGGTTACCCATTTGGCTTCTTTTTGAGGGGAATAGCTATAGCCGCTTTACAGAGTTGAGGGAATACTCCCGTAATGATTATCTGGTTGTAGACCCTTTCCAAAAAAGTATATTTATGACAGACAATATTATGACTATGATATTCGGATACCATACCATATTTTGATGTTTTATAGAAGTACATATTTGAGTATACGAAATAAAGATCTGTAATAATTGCATTAATTAAAATAACTGGACAGTTGTGTTTGCTATAGATATGTATTGAACTATTAGAGGTTCATTGAGGTTCTTTGTTGTCCGTTTTTCCGATCCACTCCCATCTAGTGAAATTTGGACAGTTTATTACATTCTTGTCAGCATGTGATAATGCTCACACATCAGGAAGCGAACCTGGAGGAGATTGCATAGATAAAAGATATTTCGGAGTACTGAGTTCATGCAGGGAGTGTCTGTCAGCCATTGACGCCTTTGTACAAATGCTGGTAAAATGGTCTCACTCTTCCCTGGGTTAGAAAGTACACAGCAGCAAGCTGTGTGTTTCTTGTAACATTTTGTCCTTCAAATATGATGGAGTGCCTGTCTTCAGTTGCTGGTGTCACTTCTGAGGTGGAGTTTTTCTTAGTATTTCACAGAGTGGGACAGGTCCTTGGCACTTGTGCACCACCACACTCTTGTCAACTACACTTCATGTGTGTAAAAACCCAGCTTTGCCAGCGACATCTCCTTCCGGAGTCTCATGATTTCCCAGAACATTGGTTCCACTGCATGAAAGAAAGCAGACTGTTAACCAGACATACGCAACTGCTGACGACAAAGAGAAAGTTCAAGTATTGCAGTCTATTAACATAAGTCGCTCTATCTGCACATCCCAACATCACAAGTGGAAGTGATCTGAGACCTGGCAAAATGGTCATAAAAGCAGAAGGAAGCAAGAAAACATGCACAACCCTGCTTAGGATAGATGCTGGCCTCATCCATGTACTCATACAGTTTTTCCCTTTCTCAATGTCTGTCTCGGTTTAAAGTGGGTACTTATACCAGTCTAATGGACTAACATTGTAGAAGTTACTATGACAAAATTTGTGTGATTTCTCCTATGCCCTCAGCCTACATTTCCTTAATGTTTGGAAATAAGCACCTCTTTTTTTTTTTATCAGGACCGGGCAACCAGTCACATGTTTTACCAGGGATTAGCCAAACTGAGCACTTCCTAAAGTTCAATGCAAAAAAAAGGAGGAGAAAAGCAAAAATAAAAATTGATTGATGGAGTGCTAAACAATGTCAAACATTCACCCACAGTGCATTTGTCACCCCAAGTGGGACGGTAATGCCAAAACGTGGGTCCCGTGCTCACCCTGCCACCAGTTTCAAGCTATCATGGCTGATATGGGGTGATACCACAAAACCAGTCCTAGGATGCTTGTTTCCGGTCCAGAGAGGACCTGGTCTGGTAGTACGGGCTGGACTCTTCCCATGGGGAGCAGGGTCAAGACTGATTTGCATATAGCTAGGTCCAAACTGGGAGTGGCGTGCTGAGTATATAAACAATGGATTTAGGCCAAGTTCTCTGACTGGGGTGAGTGTTTAACATTGTTTAGCATTCCATCCACCATTTGTTCTTTTTGCATTTGTCACCCCAAGTGGAACGGAGATGCCCAGAAATGGGTCCAGAGCTCAACATGCAACTGGATTCAAGCTATCCTAGCTGATGAGGGTTGATAACCTGAAACCGGTCCTAGGAAGCTTGTTTCGGGTCCAGGGAGGATCTCGGCCGGACTGTTTACATGGAGCAAGGTCAAGACTGATTTGCTTATGACTGGGTCCAAACTGGGCTGGTGTGGTGAGCAAAAAACATTGGATTTAGCCCAGATCTGTGACTTGGAGTGATTGTTTGACATTGTTCAGCATTCTGTCCATCAATTTTTCTTTTTGTCCTAAAGTTCAATGCACAGAGTTTTCAAAAAGACATAAGGACATCTCTAAGTGGCAGTTAATGGAAAAGTCCATTTGAAAAGCCCTTCATGATGACTGCACCCTGACAGTATTAGCAAGAAGGCACCTCTGTACAGGCTAACACTACAATATGCAAGTTACTACTCAATGAGGTATCAAGATATTCAAAGGTGTTGTCAAGATGGCACGTAACAATATTTAAAAATTGTTTGCTCAAAGAATGGACAGCTTTAGTAAGCTCAGGGGAAAACAGAAATCCAAATCTAGGAGAGTACATTCTGATTCTCAAAAAGGATTTGGAAAATACATCAGTAGTAATAACTATGACATTTCAGTAGGACTACAATTAAGACAGCTGATCAACCACATCTATGTACAATTTGGACTTAAGTGTTCCTGGATATAAGGCCTTTGGTTTGCTCACCCGATAAGAAGACAATGCCTGCAAGGTCTAAAAGGAAGGTTGAATTCCACGTCACTAATTTAATATCACTAAATGTTAAGCTTTCAAACAACAGCTTATTGAGCAATGAGGGTAATGTGCTATTTAAGGTAGGGAAAATTAACTTCATGGTGAAAACCCTTAGCCCTTTGCATTCGCTCCTTCGCTACTTAGGATGCTAAGGATGAACTGCTGGACAGGAGACCAGTGTGAGTGTCCCTCCACACACAAGAACCTGCCCTCACTCGTGCATTTCCAATAATTCACCACACACCTATATGTTTTTTCCAACATGCAAGGTACACATACTCTTAGGGGATGGCCAGATGCATGTTCTCAAGGGGATGGAGTGGAGCAAGGACTTAGTAAATACATTTTTACTCTATTGTCCTGTTTTTCCTCCTCCCAAACTGCTAGAATTATGATTTACCACACAGAAATGTCGGGGAGAGCAGAAGACACCACACACCTGCCAAGGCTTCAAGGATGTAGACCATGTAAATCCTTCTGTCTACAAGCCCAATCATTTATGTAAAATGAGGCAAGTAAATAAGAGTTACAAACTGTGCAAGGAGTGGTTTATCCCCCTACAAATGTCTGCTTTTGGAACGGGTCTTTGGAAGTCATCAATGCTACCTCAGCTGTAGTGAAATGTGCAGGAAACCTGGGAAGCCTTAGCTCCTCTAACTTCATAGAACTTTTAAATACAGGAGGCTGTTCCCCTGGCAGTGGTGGCTTTGGCTAGATTGCAGTTTTGGTATGTGTGCCTTATTAGCCTTAGTTATTGAACAAATGTCAGCAACTAAAGGAGTTGACATTTATAAGAACAACTCAAGGGCTTATATGAAACAGGAAGGATTGTTTTCCAATTTAAATGAAATTCTGGCAGCATGTTTGTAATCAAAATAGGAAGTATGCTAAGAACCACCTTGTCCTTGTTGAAAACTATTTGAGGCTTTTTAGAGTAAACATCAAACGTTTGCTTATCCTTCTGGTACAGGTGATTGGAACCAGAAAGCCTTCAGCGGATTCCAAAATCTAGGTCACAGGAAACCCCAATTCAAATGTTTTGTGAAGAAAAGAGACTAGAAGAAGAAGTACTGAAGCAGGTTTAAAGAATATTCGAGGCATGAAGGAGGGCCTTAAACATAACAGTCAATTACTGACACACAGAGAAAACAATATAGAAAGTACAACGTGGTGAAGCAAAAGAAATGCATAATTATTAGACGTGCCCACCCAACACAGAGAAAATAAACTGCAGCACTGGTAAGACAGAATGGTAGAAAGTGCCCTTAACAAAGATCATTGCATAACGTGACAGTCATAGGTTTGACAACCCACACCAACCACTCTGCGTACCTTATGTCAACCTCCACAACACACCTGGATGAAGTAAACTCCAAGCGCAGGCATGATAGACACTTCTCTGCCTCAGCCTGGAAACTCTGGGACAAGCTCACAGCCACACAAAGAAGGCTGATTCTCCAAAACACTAGAACCCATTAGGGAACCTTGTTTACAATGACTATGATCAGGCAAGAGTAGCCAAATTCTTCTAATTTCTTTCCATGCATATAATTTAGCCTAGCTTGTGCATCCAAGTCTGTGCCCTTGATCTCTGTTCTCATTGTGTGCGGATATATTATCTATTGTGTGGCTACATGAGCAATATAAATAAAATATAATTACATAAATAAATAGATATAATGTATTACATTTCATCCAATTTCCTTTGAGTGTGCCATGCTTATCTGGATCTGGCCTGGTTAACAACTTCCATTTACACTCCCTCCATCAATTACCAATCAAAGGCCATTCTTCTTTCCCATTAGCTAAAAGGCCATTGGAGCTCATGGTCATTCAGTGAGAGACAGCATGATGGCTCAACAAACCCACTTGGCCAAACTTGAACAGGTGTTGCACAATGTACCTCTGAGTCTGCTTGCCCAGTGCTTATTAGACACAAATTGCTTCTTTCCAGACTACCCAGTTCTTTTGAACTGAGCCTTTTTGTGCCGACCAACATTGGGATTGTATTTATGACTTGCATTCTAGGCTTCTCTGTTAGTTGTTTCTGCTTAAGGATATCAGTCAGTTGGCGCTGTCCTGAAGGGACCCTTGGCTTAGTTCCTTTTGATTTGAAACACAGACGGGGTTATCCGATCAACAAATCTCCAAAATGGGAATATACTTCTGTTAATATTAAAACTCACTGAGGATACCTCATGTCTTTTGGATGTATATATGTATGTAGGTAAATATGTTGTTTTGCACTTCGCGCCATCGGTACTAATGTTTCTAATTCATGATGTCATGATACTGTGAAAATAATATACTACATTGGCATTATATTGTAGACTTGGCACTCCATTTAATTGTATACAACTACATCTTTAGTGGATCAGGTACCAGTAGTGAGGTAGATCTTTGAGGAAAATGTTCTCATGTTACTGTTGTTTATTTCTTTTACTAACTTGACAGGGATCCGTACTGTGTGCATGTCCTTGTGTTGATTACATATGCTTTTCATTTTCATTTCACAAACTTTATTCGACAATTAAGTCATAAAAGTATACATACATATAATACACAAATGTTGATTAAAAAAGTCATTAAAAATCCATACAATAAATATTTAAAAAGAGTATTAAACTACGATAGACTATGCAGAATTACAATTTAAAAGGGGATAAAATCAATTTCATCACCATACATTTATCCAGAGGAGTATTGCACAGAAATTCCCAAAAGTTAACCCTAGTATACATAGGCAAAAACAGCTTAATCTTCACATAGTTACCGCTGTATATTTTATGCGGATTACCCACGCCCATCTCAAGAATTTAGCCACAGCAACAGCTATTCTAGGCGTCGGATCTGTAGTTAGAATTCTCAAAGCCTCGGCATGCCTGTGAATCCCAAGCAATTTACATAAAGGCTTGATCCACATCATTCTTGGGCAGTATACAGGGGACAAAAGAATAAAAAGTGACTTAATGACTCTTGTTCCTCCCCACATTTGGGACATCTGTCGTTACCACTTTTATCTGCCCATTTAACTGTGAAAGATCTTACTGGGAGTGATCCTACCCTAAGCTGGAAATAGAGCTTACGATCCTGTTGTTTACCAATAATATCCCAATATTGTTCCAGTTTTGGTTGGGCTTTAATATCCATGAAACGACCAGTTAAGTGGGAGGAGAGACCCTTTGACCTCTCTTCTATGAACACCATCTCCCAATACTTTTCTTTTAGGGATTTTATAGAGGGAAATTGAGCGTTTTCCGGGTCCTCCCATAAATCCCTCATTCCTAATTTGAAGAGGATCGACCTGATGGACTTAAGCCAATGTATTCTATGGCACGTGTCCTTAGCCATTATCTCCCTTAAACCCTCGGCATAGTGCTGTAATTCTTCTGTTGTCCATAGACGGCGCCAGTAAAGGACTGGCCGCAGAAAGGCAAGATCCTGAACCGCCTTTTTTCCAAGATCCCACATTAGCGGTATTAACGGGGTACTTATGGGAACGCTAGTAGCTTTACGGAGGAATTCATTTTCAGCTAACGTTAGCTTTCTTAGATCTTCAAACCCCCAGAGTTCTGCTCCATATAGGGCTGAACCTAAGACCTTCATCCCGTATACTTCCAATAAGGGGCTAATGGGCTTAGTTGTTGAGGAGGTGATTTTTTTCAAAAGGATGCCTGCCTGCTGGGGAAGTTTTAGGACCGCAATGTCCAGTTGGCTAGACCACCCCAGGTCTCTCTGAAGGGTAACCCCCAGGTAGGTGAAGGCATCTACCCGCTCCAGCGGGGAACCATTCATATTAATCAGCCCTCTGAAAGGTCTATTTGTAGTGCACGTTTTACGGCCGGTCAGGACCATATACTTAGTTTTTGACGTATTTATTTCTAGGCCCCTGTTCAAACAAAAATCTTCAAACCGCTTCAGGGCTTGCTGGAGTCCACTCGGAGTCCTTGAGATGATGAGTGTCGTCTGCGAACATGAGGATCGGGACCCGCTCACCAGACATCGCAGGGGCATCAGTCGGGACCAGGGAGAGGAAATCCGCAACCCCATTCACAAAGAGCGAGAACAAGGTTGGCGCCATAACGCAACCCTGCCTCACTCCACGCTCCCCCGGAAAGGGCTCAGTAACCTCCCCCTGGGATCCCCACCGAAACCGAGCGAAGGTATCCTCATGCAGGCAGACAATCAAACTCAAGTTCAAGTTCAAGTTCAAAGTGCTTTATTCGAGTTTTACTCATAAAAGCATGACATACAAACATATAGTAAAAAACGATTAAATTTACAGAGTCAATTTAGACGAAGCACATACACAATATAAACATTTTAAAAAGCGTAATACCTACAAAAATTGAACAATTAATAAAACTCTGACACATCATATATACAGGTGCAAAGATCATTACCATCAAAAAAGCCAGAGGAATAACAATCGTAATGACAATGTGAGAATCCTCTAAAATCCATAACGTTAAAAGTTCTAACCGATGATACGTTAATAATCATTAGCAAAAAATAGACAAAGATCTAGCAGTCTCTGATCAGCTAAAAAATTACAGAGAGTAAACAGTAGTTTAGCAATCTCTGGACTATTATTAAACAATTACAGAGAATAGACATATGTCTAGCAGTCCCTAGGCAATTTGGTAGAGGGTGATTAATTTACCAACAGTCTCTGCCTTAAGACCCATGCCCACCCCAAATATTTTGCAATGGCAATATTGATCCAATCTTCAGTAGTGGATTTTACGATACGCAACGCCACCATACTACTTTTTGTGCCTAAGTTCCTACACATAGGAGCCAACCAGACACGCCTTGGAACAGAGTATACTGGGCAACAAAACAAAAAGTGACCTAAAGTTTCATTTCCTACCCCACAGACTGGGCAAGTGGTTATGCCCCCTGATTTCCATTTAGATGTTAATTTACGAAGAGGGAGCGAGCCTGCCCTCAGTTGGAATAACAATTTTCTGACCATGGGGATCGTGATGTAATCCCAATACTTTTCATAATTGGGATACATCTTGATTTCTAGGAAACTGGTAGTCAAGGTCCCATTATTAGTACTAAGCATGCTCCTATTCGCAACATGTTCCCAAAAAATGTTTTTTAAAGCGATCTTAGTGGGGAATAAAGCCCCAGCAGGATCGGTCCATAGAGCATTTAGTCCTAAGTTGAACAGTGCAATTTTCAATGTTTTAAACCATCTGATTTTGTGGTAATGGTCAGATTTAATAACATCAATGAACCCATCCGCGTAGTGAGAGAGCTCTGGCGTAGTCCATAGTCTACGCCAGAATAGGATCGGACGTAATTTAGCCTTTTCCGAAATTTCTCTCCTTCCTAACTCATAACGCAGGGGCAATAGCGGACTGCTCTGTGGGGTACCTGTTAACAGCCTAAGAAATTTATTTTCTGATATTTGGAGCTCTTGGAGATTTTCATTCCCCCAAAGCTCCGCACCATACAAGGCAGACCCAATTGCTTTTGCCTCGTATATTATCAAGGGAGGTTTAATGGGTTTTGTCAGTGATTTCCTATGCTCCTTGATAATAGTGCCAGCTAGCTGCTTGTGCCTCAGTATAGCAATATTTAGATGTTGTTGCCACTTATTATCATTGGAGATAAGAATCCCCAAATAAGTGAAAGATTTTACAAGTTCCAGAATGCGACCACTCATGGAAATATTTGATTTAAAATTTCTATGTGGATTAAAAGCCATGAGTTTTGTCTTGGACGCATTCACTTCCAGACCGTGATCAACACAAAACTCATCAAATATTGCCAATGCCTTTTGCAGACCACTTGGTGTTTTTGATAAAATTAAAGTATCATCGGCGAACATTAAAATTGGGACTTTCTCACCTGCCAAGGAAGGGGCATCCACAGCCCGAGCTTGCATGCGGGCAACTACACCATTGATAAAAAGGGTAAACAGTGTAGGGGCCATTGAACAACCCTGACGAACCCCGCGCTCTACGGGAAATTCGGCAGTGTCATTCCCATACCCTCCCCAGCGTATCTTGGCATAGGTGCCCTCATGCAAACGCATAATTAAAGTCAACAGGTCCCCAGGGACACCTAGTGTCTCTAGCACTTCCCACAGTTTAGCCCTAGGTACCAGGTCGAAGGCAGCCCGCAGGTCAACAAATGCTGCATACAGGCTACCTCCGCCTAGCACCACGGTCTTCCACTGTATCAGTTGGAAACGGAAGACTTGATCCACAGTGCTGGTTGCCCTGCGAAATCCAGCCTGGAAGGGGGATAAGATGTTGTTATCATCAATCCAATCTAGCAACCTATTGACAATTACTCGCCCCACTACCTTCTGGATAGTATCAATTAAACTGATGGGGCGATAGTTACCAGGCTGAGCTCGATCTCCCTTCTTATATATAGGGATAATTACAGCACCCCGCCAGGTTACTGGGATGTCTACACCTCTGCTGATAAAATTTATTAACAGATAAATGTATTTGCACCATTTTTCAGTGTCATTTAAAAAAACATCTGCCGGAACCCCGTCAATTCCAGGAGCCCGCCCACTTCGAACAGTATTAAGAGCAGTGACTATTTCACTCTGAGTGAAGATGTCCTCCTCTGCTGGTAATGAAGGCATACATCTTCTATCTACCGCCTGGTCTCTGGAAGCATACTGATCACGAAAGAACTTGACCCAAGCGTCCTGTGGGACATTATTAGAACTAGCCTCTTCTAACCTGTCATGTCCCCACTTGACTAAATGCCAAAATAACCTAGAGTCCTTCCGGTCACTTGCACTTTTTAAGTTATTCCAATGTTCCTCGTCCCAATCTTTTTTCGCTTTTGCTATGCACTGTTTGTATTGCTTCCTGGCTAATCTAATAACCTCTAGGTTTTTGTTTTTGATTGCATCACCCAAAAATGTTCTTGCCACCCTACATTCATGATTGTACCATCTTGCTGCTCTATAGGTGCAGATCCGCCTTTTATTTACCGGTTTCAGAAAATGGCATTTGATTTCATTAAAAAGAGCTTCATGGACCTTGATAACATTGTTTTTACTAAGGGGGAGCGCAACCTCACCCTCAAGGGCCATGATAGCCTTATCAGTTGCCATACTTATTTTTTCTAGAACCAGCTGATCTGTTTTAACAGTAGTCCACCTTAGCCTGCGTAAATCATTAGTTGGCACAATCAATGGGGGTAAAGGATCAGCAAAAATACTAGGTGCAATAACATCAAACAGACACAGTTTATGGCGAACGCATAGGGGGTTATGGTCACTCTCTGGCCTTTCCTTGACCTCCATATCAATAATAGATGACCATAAGGACATACTACATATGACATAGTCAATGCGGCTCTCGGATCTGCCATTATTAAAAGTCATGGCTGGCACTCTGTCTGACTTAGTACGACCATTCAAAGCCCTTAACCCGTGTTCAAGGCACATAGCATTTAAACCTAGAACATCCTCAGTCCAACGAGTTATTGGGATTGAATCAAGTGCGGGGATATCCCAGATCTTATCTTCCTCCGCACCTAAAAAAGCCTCACCTGTATCAAGGGGTTCAAAGGTACGATTTAGGTCACCTGCCAGTATAATATTATTACCAGAGGAGTGAGTGTCTAGGAGACTATACAGAGACGATAGGACTACGGATTTACCTCCACTTCCTCCTCTAGCATATATATTATAAATGTCAATGGAAGTGGATGAGTCCCTCGTGAATCTAATAAGCTGTATATCTTTAAGGTTAAGCTCCAGATTTTTTACTACAATCCTCAGGGACTGGCGGACCCATATCGTGAGACCCCCCATCGGTCTCCCTTTGGGGCCTTTAGAAGCTGGTACGTAGAAGTTCAAGTACCCCAAAGCAAAGACAGGATCACAGGCCCATGTTTCTTGAAAAATACAAACATCGTACTTACTGACAAACCCAAGCCATTCTCCACAGTCCATTTTCGAACTAAGCCCAGCTATGTTCCAAGATAATAAATTTTCAGAGGCTCGTACCATACTTATTACAGGACTGTGATCAGACCCATGCAACTCTGCATCAACTGTAACATTAACATTACTATTTGCAGGAAGTAGTCCCACAGCGACATCAGGGTTACATAGATTATTTAGCGCACCAGTAACTCGACTATGCCCCTCAATTATACAAGCATCTGGACAAATTTCTAGCAGGGGCAAATGACTAATTGTTTGTCAATCACAAGCATCTAAATTGGAAAGGGCAGAAAATCTGTTTTCCAGACCTAGTCCCCACTCAACGGAGCCAAAATTCTTACTGCCCCTTTTGGGTATAACATTCCATTTTGTTCTTAGAGTGCTTGGATTGGGGCCTCTGCCCTTTCGAGGATAGAAAAAGTCAAGAGTCAATGGTACAATAGAAGTAGATCGTCTCTGCGGCGGAAAAATATGAGGCAAGATGTTCGGTAGAACCTCAGGGTCAGAGAGATTGAGGACTACACAGTCTCCCTTGAACTTTTTTTCCTTATTACCGATCCACTCAACTCTTCTTGCGTTTACCAATTCCTCAGCTAGTTGCTGTTTGCCCCACGGTGATATGGACATGTTGTCAGATAGCCAAGATAAGGATTTATTAAGGAGTGATGATGTTGATTCAACTTCCCCAGAAACTAAAGGAGGCACATTAGCCAGCACAAGAACTAATGGTGAGGCTTCCACCACCAGCTCAAATGACCCTTGCGCAGTATTAGGTTCACCAAGAAGAGGGGCAGAGGGTACAGCACCAAGGGTATCATCCGTTAGATTTATCAATGGGGCCGTTGGGAGGTTTGGGACAACAGTAGAAGTCGGTCCGTTACTTTTAATCGATTGAATTTCGCTCGCCAAGGGTTGAACACTAGAGGTAATGACTTCAGGGAGTTTTCCCACCTCTCCCAGGGTTTTTCCAAGTAAACCTTCCAGTTTAGATACCTCAGCGGATAGTTTATCAATTTTACTTATCAAAGGTTTAACTATCCCTTTGATTTTTGTGTCCATCAAACTGCAGAATTTCTGAAATTGAGCATTAGAGAAGGTCACATAGGTTTCATCAGACGAGTCGTCCGCCTCCTCATCAGAATTTTTCCTTGGTGGCGAAGCTATTTTATTTTTGGCTGACCTTAGTCCCCCCCGTTTTTGTATAACTTTCCTCTTGCCCCCTGTAACCCTCGGTGCTGGAATAGGAACAGGTTTTACAATGCTGGACTCACTGGTTGAAGGGGTCACAGTCACTACTTCATGTTCATTATTATCTGCAGTACTGGCTACTATACCACTGGGCTGGATAGTAACAGAGTCCTGAGCAGAAGCATGCGCCTCCCCAGAGAAACTACTATTTAGCAGATCGAAGGAATCCTCGGTCTCTTTATCTAATAGTGGAGATTGCGTGGATGAATCTAAGCCCAAAGAAGACCTTCTGTCGCTATTTATCCTAGTCACTTTTTGGACTAGGTAGTTCTCCATGGTGTTTGTAACAGGGGTTAACTTTCTACCAGGCATGTGTGCAATAATATACTGACGTAGTGCTGAGTCAAAGCTCAAATCAAAATGAGGGGTAATAAATGTACCTGTGAGTCAATGAATCCGGATTGCAGCAATCCTCAGCAGGCCTATCAGAAGGTGTGCAGAGTCCCTGGCCCAACCCGACCTTGGCCGACCTCGGACGGCCTCAGACGGCCCGCCCTTTGCCCGGGCTTCGTCCGGGCGTCCCGCTCGCGTTCCGCGAAGCGGGTGTCAGCGGCGCTTTTGTGCGCCTCCTGGCGCCCTCGCGTCGTTAGAAAGCGCGCCGCCGCGTAGGCTGCCGGGAGTTGAAGTCCCGGAGCGGCGGCGCGTGTGGACTGCTTGCAAATGACTTTCGGCGGTGGCGGTTTGACTCCGGGTGCCCTCGCGACCCCAAAGGAATGCTCCTGGCTGTGGCGGCGTTTGCAGCGTCAAGCAGGTAGGTTTAGAGTGTCTCCCCCGCTCTGCCGGTGTCAGCGGCGCTTTTGTGCGCCTCCTGGCACCCTCGCGTCGTTAGAAAGCGCGCCGCCGCGTAGGCTGCCGGGAGTTGAAGTCCCGGAGCGGCGGCGCGTGTGGACTGCTTGCAAATGACTCTCGGCGGTGGCGGTTTGACTCCGGGTGCCCTCGCGACCCCAAAGGAATGCTCCTGGCTGTGGCGGCGTTTGCAGCGTCAAGCAGGTAGGTTTAGAGTGTCTCCCCCGCTCTGCCGGTGTCAGCGGCGCTTTTGTGCGCCTCCTGGCGCCCTCGCGTCGTTAGAAAGCGCGCCGCCGCGTAGGCTGCCGGGAGTTGAAGTCCCGGAGCGGCGGCGCGTGTGGACTGCTTGCAAATGACTCTCGGCGGTGGCGGTTTGACTCCGGGTGCCCTCGCGACCCCAAAGGAATGCTCCTGGCTGTGGCGGCGTTTGCAGCGTCAAGCAGGTAGGTTTAGAGTGTCTCCCCCGCTCTGCCGGTGTCAGCGGCGCTTTTGTGCGCCTCCTGGCGCCCTCGCGTCGTTAGAAAGCGCGCCGCCGCGTAGGCTGCCGGGAGTTGAAGTCCCGGAGCGGCGGCGCGTGTGGACTGCTTGCAAATGACTCTCGGCGGTGGCGGTTTGACTCCGGGTGCCCTCGCGACCCCAAAGGAATGCTCCTGGCTGTGGCGGCGTTTGCAGCGTCAAGCAGGTAGGTTTAGAGTGTCTCCCCAATCAAACTCAACAAGTCAGGTGCCATCCCCAGGTCCGCTAGAACTTTCCATAGTGTATTACGAGGGACCAGGTCGAAAGCCGCTTTTAAGTCAACAAAAACGGCATACAAAGTACCCTTTTCCAGGACCACGGTACGCCAGAATAACATAATAAACCGAAAGACCTGGTCTATGGTACTTGTTTTTGGGCGGAAACCAGCCTGGAGGTGACTCCACATATTGTCATTATCCATCCAGGACTGAATTCTGCCCAAAACCAGCCGTCCCATGATTTTTTGTAAGCAGTCAATTAGACGTATTGGTCTATAATTGGCGGCAAGTGACTTATCACCCTTTTTATACACCGGCACTATTTCTGCTCCTTTCCATGAGGTAGGCATTCCATCCCTTGGGCTATGGTGTTTGCCACATACAGAATATATAATCGCCAACGCCCTCTGTTGTTCAGAAATAGATCTGCGTGGACACAATCCATGCCGGTAGCACGACCCTCGGTGACTTGGTCCAATACCCTATCCACATCACTCAAGGAGAAGATAGGTTTCTTATACACAATATGGATAAAGGCTCCTTCGCTAATGCCAGTAGCGCTAGCAGCATATTGGGGCTTAAAATAGTCAACCCAAGAATTACGGTCATTATTATGAGGGCTCTCTCGATGTCCTCCCCTATCCCATTTAAAGATTTCCCAGAAAAGTTTGGGGTTATTTGCAGAGCACACCACTTTCAAATCCTGCCACAGGCCCTCTTCGCAGACCCTTTTAGCAGCGAGTTGCTTGAGCCTGTAGTTCGCACGAGCCAGTCTTATTGTACCCATATCTTTAGACTTTAGGGCTAGACCCAACTCCCTCCTAGCTTGGCGACAGGAGCCATCATACCAGCTCTCTAGTTTTTTAGGTGGGATTCTTCTTTTTCCCAAGCTAGGTTTGCAGAAGTATGTTTTCAGTTTAGTAAAGAGCCTATTGTGTGCCTCTAATAAAAGATAAGGGGGAGAACCTTTCAGGGTGACTTCCTCCATAGCCTTTAAGGCCCCTTCCAGGTCTCCCTCGATAATACTAATTATTTCCTGATGCTCTGCGACTTGACACCATTTAAGGTGACGCTCATCATTTGCCATAACTAAATCCGGCTAACAATGCCCTTGATGAGCATCAGCCCCTGTATGAGTGCCCAGGTTAAACTTTGCACTTAGAGGGTTATGGTCACTTTCAATAAGAGACACTACCTCCATATCAAGGAGAGTGGACCACATCTTGAGAGGGACAAGTAAATAATCAATGTTGCTTGCCCTGGCACCATTGTCAAAAGTTACCTTTCCCATTTTATCTGACAGTGTGCGCTCATTGGCAGCCCTCAACTCGTTTTCCATACAGAGGCCCTTTAACTGGATAGCTGCCTCAGTCCATTTTTTTATGGGTTTAGTATTGAGCTGAGGAACTCCCCACCTGGCGTCCTCCTCCTCTGTCAAATGGATATCGTCCAAACCAAGGGGTTCAAAAGTGGTATTGAAGTCACCGGCAATCAATGACATTATATTATTAGGGGTAGCCTGTAGTAATGTATCAAGTTTAGCTACAACTTCCGATTTCTTACCACCTTGAAGCCCCCTAGCATAAACATTAAAAATGTCGATTTCTAAATTGGCATGAAACCTAAATCTAACACCAAGAATGTCATTACATACAATAGGGAGCAACTGGGTTTTGCATTTTAGGGACTGCTTGACCCATATAACTAATCCCCCCATAGGTCGCCCTTTAGTTTTTTTTACAGCAGGGTCAAAAAAAAAATTCAAATAGCCAACTGTAAACATTGGTTCAACCGCCCAAACTTCTTTAAACAAATAAATGTTAAAGTGGTCAATAAAATCTGCCCAAGCCTGCGAATTAAGTTTCGACCCCAAACCTGCCACATTCCAAGAAACCAGCGATGTCCGGCATAGTGGACCGTCTGATATTACAGCCAAATTGCCCCGTACGGGATGTCCCCCTAAGCCAGAATGTGCATTATACTGTCTGTTCAAGGACTGATCTTCCTCTAGTGCCTCAAGGATAATATCACATGTGGTGCTTTGGCCAACCTCAACCAACCCTTCGTCTTTCCTACTCTGATCTGGCACATTCCCTTTCCCAGTCTCCATCCCCTCCCTTCCTTCCCCTCCCCTACTACCCAAAATGGACTTTTGTGGTTCATACTGTCAATCACAGTCCCCTAACCCCGACAGGGCCTGAAATCTGTTAAACAGCCTTATGTTCCCTAAGAGGCACACGTTAGAGACAGACCCTTGAGAAAACATATCCCTCTCAAAGGAAACTGGGATAGGGGGGCCATAGACGTAAGCTAAGGGTAGAGCTTGTATCCCATTAGTCATATCATTATGAGACCAATTACAGATAAAGTTGACACATATCTGGTCCCTGAAATGAATAATGATACAGTCTCCTGCTACCGTCTTGTATCCCTTGCCTATCCAATTGACTCTACGGACACCCATAACTTCAGCTCACATGTTCACTGGCAATGGGCGGTACTTATTTAGCCAGAAAATACATTTGTGCTTTAAATCTTGGTATGATTCTCGTTTCCCACGGGCTAGTGAGGGGAGCCCTACCAGGACAACCACAAAAGGAGCTGGTAGGGGAGGCTCGCTATGAGCCCTGGTTGGGGCAGGTAAATTTGGTTGTTTATCCTTCAACTTAGTTCCATCGCCCAAAGTTCTCTCTGTGCTCAATGGCATCACTCCCACCCCTATGTGGTTAAGTACCGGGGAAGTATCTGCCTGTGACAAGGTGGTTTGTGGCGTCCCACTAGCTTGGTGTATGTTTCCCACTCCTATCAGAGCGGCTGGTTGTAGATTAGAAATTTGCCCCTTATCGACAGCCAAAATAGGCCTTACAGTCTGGCTAGACCCGGTACCACTGTTAGAATTAGATGGACCATTGACTACAGTAGATTTTGGCCTTGGAGTATGAGTACCATGACTTGGTCCTGCCTGTTTCTGAGCGGATGCCAATGAAAGTTCGAGGCACACCAGTCTGTTTTCAATGGAGTCCAACCGTTCATGCAATGGGTGACACATTTTCTTAAAGGTGCCCTCCAGTCTTTTCCAGAAAGAAGGACCCAACTCCGTGTGTCGATCCTCCCCCCTATTGTCCAAACGGCTTCCCTGGCTACTTCTATCAGCCCCATCCAATTGTACGGGGTGATTGGTGACATCACTGCTGGGTCATTAGGTGGAACATTACTTTTGCAATCTTGCTTTTTTCCCTCCAGCATTGGTTTGTGGACCAGGGTGTTTCCTTTTTGCTTGCTCCCTCCCCATTGGCTGGACCATAATAGCTTTTACTTGACCAGCAGATCGAGTCTTAATTTTAGGGGACGGGTCTCTAACTATGTCGCTGCTGGGCACTCCTTCTCTTGGGGAGTTGTCACTTATATTCATAGTTATTGCTGATTGGGGTGAAGAAGTGGTTGCCACTCCTGAGGGAGGAAGCGAGCCCTGCGAATTGGGTTCTAAGTGAGTCGGTGATCTGGCATGTGCCAGGGGGCCCAGTGAAGACCTTTTATGGAAGGATGTGTCCAAGGATAGTCTTTTTTCGGTAAGTTCTATATCCTTGGCAAGTGCAGTTGATACCCTTATAAGAAAGTTATCAAGAGTTCCTAATAGTGAACCACCAGTTGATTTCCTGCAACTAGGATCACCATCTTCTAAGGTAGCCATCCTTTCAGTACCATGTATAATACTCGATTCGGTATCAAATGAGTTCCAGTGTGACACTGACCTTGTTAATGCTGTGGCAGGTGTTAGAGGGGTGGCCCGTCCCGTCCTTATCCGACCATGAACGGGCTTAAACGGGCCCGCCCTTGGCCCGGGCTTTGCCCGGCGCGTCCCGCGGAGTGGGCCTCTGCGCCTGCTTTATGCACCTCCTGGTGCGGGCACGTCGTCAGCGGTGCGCGCCGCCGCTCTGCCTGCCGGGAGTTGTGGTCCCGGGGCGGCGGCGCAGAGAATGGTGTTTGCTGACTCTTGGCCGGTGGCGGCGTGCAATGTGGCCCTCTGGACTCTTGGCGGTGGCGGCGGCCCGTGCAGGTAAGCTTTTTGGCAGATTACATATGCACAATGTCCTTCAACATAGCTCCTTAAAGGTGGGAATACAAGAATGCCTAACCTGGCAAACACTGATAAGACAATTACTGCTCTGGAATAGGTATGAGTTAATTGTCCCAGTACCTCCTACCCCACCTAAATCCCCTACCCAAATCCATCCATCACATGATTCTTACCATCTTGTCTCACTAGACCCTGCTGGATGTATCTGATATATGTGAAGAAGTTGCACACTGCTGTGATCTGCAAAAGAGATGAGGGGTTAATTACAGAGCAACATGGGAAACTGGTTACTGTGTAGATGGAGGGGAGAGTAAATGAATTAAGAATAAATAAATCATAGAAACGGAGAGCGGGAGGGCAAGAGACAAAGAGATTGATAGTGAAAGAGAGTGAAGAGAAGGAGAAAGTGGAAGAGAGAGAGGGTGAGACAAATAGTGAGTGAGAGAGAAAAGAGGAGTCAGAATGAAGTTAAGAGAGACAAGGTAAGAGAGGATTAGATACAAGGATGGAAGACAGAAAGAGAAAGATAGAGAGAAGGGGGCACCAAGAGAATGACAAGCATTGGCATAGCCACTAGGTCTTGCCTTTGGGACCTGCTGCATAACTAAATACATGTAAGGTCCCAAAGGCAAGACCTATTGGCTATGCCAATGCTTGTCTCTTTTCCTGTGCTGCATCTCAAACATATTTTCACAATGACTGTTAGTAAATATACTCTTATAATGTGCTCTGCTGCTCCTGGACAATAACCGTGCTATACAAAATCAATAAAAGAAATACATACAAATGCACCCGTTATGTGATGCTGTAACCCCTTTGCCTCCAAAGACCTGAACATCCCCCAAAAAATGGCTGCATTAGGCTTTTTTTCATTCCTTCCACCACACACAACGAACTGCAGAAAAACCTTCATGTACAGTGTTCACCAGTTCATAATTTCACGGACCGTTGCCACTTCACAGATGCCTTTTAGACAGAAAATAAGTATTAGGCTGAGGTCCGGGATAGTCTCAGCTAATCATCTTGAAAGAAACACATTCTTCTAGGATTACAAAAGCATGATGTCATGGGATTGGTTGAAGAGCATTTCTGTGATAGGCTTGACGAACTGAGTCCTCGTTGTTTATTGGTCTTTGGTGATTAGAGACTGTTTTAGTTTACTATTTGCTGTTGAGCATGATAGTCAGTTGATCACGGAAATTGTACTTTCAGAATTTACCTGATACACATCCCCACCTTCTGTCAGCGAACCAGTTCCTTTTTCTGTTCACTAGGTCATACATGCCAACATTTCAGAAGAGCAGAGGGAGAAAAAAAAAAAATCGGGAGAACGGGGCCTTGAATCGGGTTACTGGCATGTATGGGCTTTAGAAGTGTGCTGCTGCAGGATTGGACATTTGAAAAACAACTGTACTTTTTTTTAACCTTTCAGAAGCATGGAGCGCAATGGCAGGCAGAGAGAGGGCGATGCAAGTGTTGTGCACTGGCCTGGCAGGTTGCTGGCAGTGCATGCTCCCCCTTCCCCACCCCCCTGTGTGACAGCCCGGGCTGAAACAGCTTCCTGTGCACACACACACACACACACAGCCGCCCCCCACCCGGTACTTCACAGGTCTTTAAAAGACCATTCCCTTGTTAATGACGCTTTGTTGGTTTTTCACCCCTTCTAGAGCCCCTGCATGGCCACTCTGACTATTGCTGGAAGAATTGGCACTTTACATACCAAGCCCTGTCAGCTGAAACCCAGAGGAATCGGGTTTTTGCTTGCAGGAATCAGGAGGCGGGAGACTAGCCTTGAAATCGGTAGTCTCACGCCTGAATCGGGATGGTTGGCATGTCTGCTGGGTGACTTCGCCTGTCCCACTCGGTAAACCGGCATGCAGGCCTGAAAGGGTTGTAAGCACGGTGGGCAGTGTGAACCTGATCTGGGCTGGTGTGGCATGTTTACCTCTCCAAAGCTGAACTCCGCCCAGTCACAGGGTCCGTGGCTTCTTGTGCAGACGCGAGCCACCCTGTCAATAACTGCTTCATGTGAGCAACCTCTTACTCTTAGCAACGGTGTAGTTTCACGTCCGTGTTCTCTCACGTGACCAGGAGAGGTAAGAGCAGCTTATTTCAATCGCTAAGGTAGATTGGTAGCAAATTGCACGGTGATGAAATGATGACCGGAGTTAGAAGCATTTAGTAAGAGAGGGAGCTTTGGTGGTATGGTCGTGGTAGTAGTGCGCCCGGATGATTTTGAGTCGACATTTGTTGCTGATGGGCAGTTAGGACACTGTGAAGGGGGTTTCCTGTATCAATAACGAGCCTTGGCCCGAGGGAGGGAGGTGGCAACAGGAGGACGCCGAGGCAGATTTTAAACAAGCTGTCGGTGTGTGAAAACATAGTGCGTCCCAGCTAATGAAGGAGTGTGTGTAACGCCGCAAGTGAGAGATCCAATCCCGGTGGGTGGGGCCAAAAGTGGACAGGGCGGTAACAAGGAGGGACTAAGAAGCCTCCTTTCCAATTGTGAGCCAGTGTTTACCATGGAGGATGACGCCAGCAAGTAGAAAAGATGGGCTGGGCTTCAAGTCCGCCTCTGAAAGCTTCGGAATCCGTATTGATTCCAAGAAGCCCTCAGCATGCCGAGAGCAGCGCATGCGCTGCTCACACCAGGCCGAGACGTAAAAAAAGAGGGAGAAGGAGTCTGACAAACTGGCATGGTGTTATTAAACACCAGATGTGTAGTAGGGCACGATTACTGATCGTACGGTCCCTTGACAGAAATAGTTTGAATAATATCCTTTATTCCACCATGAACGTGAAGGAGAGAAGCAAGATACTGGATAAGACACTACAGAGTGGAGATAGAGTGGAGCGAAACCCAGAGAAGGAAGAAATAGTTGCTAGTGCTTCTGGAAGATGAAAGGGTTCCAAGAGATTCCTTTGAAAGTCGGCAAAGGCGGTTGTGGTATGCTGGAACTATGACAATGTTAATGATGGAGAAACTGCTATGAAAACACATCAACTGCATCTATCAGTATAACAACCGCTCAATATTCAAGTGTGGGAGGTAAGTAAAACAAGGACAAAGGATAAGTGATCACAACTTTCTCAAAAACATAAGGTGACCGTACACCCTGGGCTAGGGGGTCAGATTTAGTTTTTTGGGCTGGGAAGTGGGTGGGGGATAGTTTTTTGGGCTGAGGGGCTCCTGGTTCTAATTTTCACTCCGTAAACGCACTTACAAAGCAAGAGTACAATTGTTTTTAAATGTGTAGATAAAATGTAAAACTGGTAGTCATTTTTGATTTATTAATTGAAGAATGATAATAAAAGGATTAAGGGAAAAGTATAGACGAGGCAAGGCAAGAGACTGTGGAGTGGAATGTAGAGGGGCCCTTAGCTTGCACTACTCTAAGAAAGGAAATTCTTTTTTTTTTTCAATTTAAGAAGATTTTCAGACTTGATAACCTATGTCAGTAGGGGAGGAGATGCCCCAGCTTCATCGGGGTTGGGGGTTCACTAATATAGTGGTCATTCTTAAAAAAGATAAGCCACCGGAGGAAAGGGGCTCTTACAACCCTATATGCCAGATAAATACAGACGCTAAAGTCTTCTCCAAAATACTATCCACAAGCCTTGCCCCTCTCATGTACAATTTGGTTTCAGAGCAGCAGCATAAATTTGTCCTACAACATTACCCTATGCACACAGCAAAGAAAATGGATACAGTTGTGTCTATGTAGACACACATATATAGGAGAACAAAGCTAACAGAAACAACACAGGGTGTTCCTGTACAATATTGCAACAGTTGAGTCCTTTAATTATTTCAAAACCAGCCAGCCGACACGTGTTTCATCGCTTTCATCCTCAGGGCTGCAATTGAGGCAAGAAAAAGATAGGCGGTCGCTCCGCCGGTGATAATTCCGACCCGGCAGGGCCCGTGACCTAGTGCGTGGTTTCCAGTTGGAAGTAAGCCGAAAGAAATACACTCATTGGTGTGTTGTCAAATTTATTCAAACGCCCCTTCACTTCAGAGACTCTGCCACGGCACTTTTTAAAAAGGAATAACGTTGTTCTATAGGTTGACGCCAGAGGCGTTTACAGATGGCTGTAAGCCCGGAGAGGCGGTTGCGAGGCAATCAAGGAGCGGATAACTCCACGAGTGTATGCCGGGACGTTGCACCTCCATGGCGAACAGAAGGGGAGATAGTGGGCACCCCTGTCTGGCTCCCCTTTCTACTGCGAACGCAGGACAGATATATTTACCTGTGTGGGTCCTATGTTTATTATGCAGAGAACTTCGAATAAGTACGGCCATAGTAGCATATCAAAGGCCTTTTCGAGGTCTAGTATTAGACACGCCGCGTTAGGGGACTGCGCTCTCACCCTGTCTTGTATATGAAATACTCTACGTAGGTTTTGCGATGTGTTACGTCGTGGGATAAACTCGCATTGAGCTGGGTGGATCAATGGCGTCAGTATTTGGGCATACCGTTCTGCTAGTATTTTGCCCAGTATCTTACAGTCTGCGTTTAGGAGGGTAATTGGTCTGTATGAAGAGAGGAGTGTTGGGTCTCTATGTGGTTTTGGGAATGTAACTATGATCGATTCCCTAAGGCAGCCTGGAAGTTCGCCTCTATCTAGTGCGTCGTTATACATGGTCACCATGTGTAGGGTCAATTGGGCTAAGAAAGTACTATAATATTCGAGTGGGAAGCCATCCATTCGTGGTGCTTTTTTCCGTGCTAACGCTCTAATCGCCTGGGAAACTTCCGCTGACTTAATCCTCACCTCCAACGTTTTTTTTATCCACAGGCGGGATTTGGGGAAAGGGTAACGGGCGCAGGAATCTAGTTGTTGTTTGATGGTCACACTGCCCTGGGGCTTGGTAAATGCTAGAAAAATAGTCATAGAAAATACGCAGAATGTCTAGTTGTGAATGTCAGAGAATACCAGATTTGTCCATTATTTCGGTGATTGGTTTTACCTCCAAGTCCTGCTTGGCAAGCCAGGCTAGGAGTGTCCCCCCACCCCTATTTCCTTCCCAGTGGACCCTGGAAGCGTACATCCTGAAATTATATATTGCGGAGGTCTCTCAGCATCTCCACGTGATTTGTTTTGGCAGTGGCCACTTGCTCTGGGGCAGCCTAGTCCCTGTCTGCTTTTTTCAAGAGATCCGCAAAGGTTTGTTCTGTCGCTTGTAATGACTTCTGCACACCCCTACTATTTGCTGTATACAACGTCCCCTCGCTACCACTTTGTATGTGTCCCATTCGATCAGCCAAGATGTCGCTGTGCCGGTGTTCAGTGTGAATTGCACCTGGATGTGTTCCCCATGCTCATGCCTGAAGACCTGGTCAGTGAGGCAGTCTTGCGGCAATTTCCAGGTGGGTATGGGGGGTGAGGTGGCTTTCATCTAAGGGTTAGTATATGTGCATTGTGAATTGATAGCATCCTTCCCAGATAGTCCGTGTGCTGTACTTTTGGGAGTAGTGTGGTGGAGCATATAAATCTAAATAGGCGTATTCATAGGCTATGTGGAATGGAGTGGAAGAAGTATAGTTTGGTGGTAGGGTTTCGTGCTCGCCATGCATCTGTCAATGCCCAGTGTTTCACCCATATATTAAAAATTTCCGTTTGTTTATGCGCTGGTGAATGCACGGGTGGGGGTGGGATCTGTCTAGGCTAGTGTCCAGGGTGCAGTTGTAATCACCGCCGAGTATCCACGGGGCTAGTGTGTGTTGGGTTAGCAGTAAGGCGACCTGAAGGGGTTCTAGGGAAATGATCGAAAAGGGGGAACATTAAACTAAACTTCAGGAAACATTCCCAACTGGAGGGACCTATCGCTCGAGGCATCACGTCCAAAATGTACATCTCAAGTTCTTTATTGGAGGGGGGTGGCTGAGCTTCTTTGGTGGGAGCCAACGTCATGGCTGGCCGCTTCATGACGATGAATTGAAGATGCCTGGTTACCTCCCTTGCAACTCACGGTTTTCTGGTTTTGGAGAGCGCTGTGGAATGTTCAGGATACCATTGCAGTGTAACTCACTGCGCCATGTAGGTGTTTGTTGGTCGGATAATGTGGTCTTGGAGAGGCCTTCCCTTTTTCCGTCTCTACAGCCTCGACAGATTTCAGTTTGGCCATCATATCAGTGTGCCTGCTGTCTGTGGGGTCACCAACGGCGGTGTGACTGAGCCATCGCTGGAGGTTTGCACATCACTGATGTCCTGCTCTGTGGTGAAGAGGTGTGGACCTCTGTCTCCGTCCGAGCTTTCCCCATCAGACGTGTCACTGCCGCTGCTTGTAGGGCTCTCCTGCGTTCCGCTATGATTTGTTCCAGGTCGGGGTTTGGTGATGGGGACCGACTGTTGGCTCAGTTGCGTTAGAGTGATCCGCTTGTGCTGTTGTCATCGACTACCGGAGGGTCGTTGATTTTGTGTGTTTCTGCGTTCGACCAACTCCCCCAGGTGTTGTTCCACCCAGTTTCCTGCCTCTGTTGGGTCCGTAAAGAAGTGTGTAGTCCCGTCGTGGATGATCTTGAGGGTACGGTGCGTTTCACAGTGAGGAACGTAGCTCGTTGTCTCTAAACGGCTCGGGAGTAATCTGGGAATAACATGACCTGCTTGTCCTCAACTCTGAGCGTTCTCGCTTGTCTAGCTGTACGTAGCACGGGGTCTCTGTCTTGGTAATGGAGCAGTTTTAGAAAGAACGGTCTGGGTGATGACCCTGGAGGTGGGTTACGGGCCGGGACCCTGTGCGCTGAGAAGTACGGAGTAAAGTCCTGCGCCTGGGTGTAGGTTTTGATCCATGTTTCCACGTTCCGAATAGGGTTAGCCCCTTCTACCCCCCTCCAGTAGATTCAGAACTCAAATGTTACTTCGGCAGGAACATCCTTCCAGGTCGTCTGCTTTGTTTTCTAGGGCCTTCACTCTGGTTTGCAGTTCTTTGATGGCTTCTTGATGCGACTGTATTTGAGGTTCCACGGTTTGGAGCGTTCTCTCCCCTGTTTAACTTTATCCGCTAGTTTTCTGTGGTCATTACGCAGTAAGTGGATGTTCGTGGCTAATTCTCTGAGTTTGCTCTCCATGGTCATTCGGGAGGGCTCTATTGACGCTAGGACTTTGTCCATTTTGGTGGAAATAGATTCTGAGTTTGGGGGCTCCGCCATCGACTTCACGACTGTGGGGTCAGGGGAGGGTTGTTGCACTATGGTTGGGGCTGATGTTGTGCCTGTTATCCGTTGTCGCCCCATATTGCTTAGGGTGTGTGTTATTCTTTTTCTGTCAGTCTTTATGAAGCACCTTTAGGGTTCACAGTCGGGTGGTGGCGAGATCTGCCGTTTCCCTCAGTGCAGTAGGATTGTTCTCTTTTTGTGGTATAGGGTCACTTCAGTAATAGCACAATCTATGATAAGGACATTCATTAGTTGTAGCTGGATTTGTCTAGTACTGCACTGCTGAGATTTCACCCATCAAATGAAGGGTTTTAGTTGGCCCAGACGTCAGAAAGAGGGTGTTGCGGTTTTTTATATTGTCAGTGATGATGAGGCCCTCACCGTGGTCTCCCGTTACTTAGCTGCTCCCAATCTTTGTAATACTGGTGAAGATGATGTTTCGCTATGTGTTGCACTGAGGGATCCTGCTCCGGTGGGTGCCCGGCGCTACGGTTCTTTTCGGCACCCTGCGCCGCCAAGCTCGACTCCGAGTTTTCTGGGAGCGTCCGGCGCTGCCGGTAGTCTCCTGGGGGGGGGGGGGGGTCTTCTTACTTCGGCCTTGTGTGTCCCCTTGGTTAGTGATCTCTCTTGGGTCGAGCAGATAGTACCAACAAGACATACTCTTTAAAAATGGAAAAGGTTTTGCATTTGGTGTAAAACTCAGAAACTACACCCTTTTTCTTCTTCTGCAGTGCAAATATTACCTTATCTTCTACATTTGGCAAATTCAGGCCTTGCTCATGCCTCCATCAGGGTTCACTTGGTGGCAATATCCTGTTACAGAAGATCTTCTACTGGTGCTTCTCTCTGGTCTCACAGATTGATCAAACAATTTCTTAAGGGACTCTTCAGGACTTTTCCTCCTGTGAAGACTTTGCCTCCTACTTGGCAACTCAACATAGTCCTTAATCAGCTCATGAAACATCCCTTTGAGCTGATGTACAGGGCTGATCTTAAGTACCTATCTTGGAAAACGGCACTCCTTCTCGCACTTACTTCAACGAGGCGAATAAGTGAGCTCCAGACTTTCTCAATTCAGGAGCCCTTTCTGCAATTCAAGCAAGACAGAGTTATATTACGAACAAACCCAAAATGTGTACCAAAGGTCCCATCGGACTTCCATCTGAATGAGCCTATAATCTTGCGCTCTTTCTTTCCTAATCCTCACTCTGCAGCAGAGAGAACGCTACATTCTCTGGAGCTTAAACGCTGCCTAAGGTTTTACATTGAGAAGACGAAAACCTTCCGTAAATCCAACCAACTCTTTCTGGCTTACAGTACACCTAGAAAAGGTCTCCCTCTCACTAAGCAAAGTATTTCATGCTGGATCTCTGCAGCCATTTCATTCTGTCACGAGCAGGCGGGGCAACCCCTTCAATCTAAAGTACGGGCCCATTCTACTAGGGCGATGTCTACATCCATGGCGCTCTTCGCAGGTGTGCCTATCATAGACATTTGCAGAGCGGCAACGTGGAAGACGACGCATACATTCACCAAGCATTACTGCCTGGATGCACAACTCATGAAGGATGCTGCAGTGGGACAAGCAGTGCTTCGTCATCTATTTCGATAGAGGTGAGCCTTCTTTTCATCCCAACGTCCTTTCTCGTGTAAGCACATTTCTCTATTGTATTCGTTGATGGTATTTCTACTTGCATTTTGATGTTTTCTATTGCTCAGTTGATATGTTGTTATCTGGTGAATTTGTATATTTTATACTATCCGAAATGTGCTTATCATTGCTTGCTACTCTGATTCAGGCATGTGAATCTATGAAAGATACCACTAATACTGGATAAGAAATGCATTACTTACCTGTAACTGCAGTTATCCAGTATTGGTATCTGTCATAGATTCACATGCAACCCTCCCACCTCCCCTGGAAGGGCTCATCTAATTCTCTCAGTAATACGCCTACTTAGCACTGTGCGTACGAAAATCTGAGGGACTGAGGCTCCTTCCAGGAGGGTTCTAGAGGGAGGTGATAGCAGATTGGCTCTTATCTAGAGTTTGGGTCTTTCTACAAAAGGACATGTATATGTTACTAATGTGAGGCCTTTGGGCCTATTACTCTATATGTCTAATGAGACATTACTTTATTTATGTACCGGGGACTCCCATCCCGACGACGGGGAATGATTCAGGCATGTGAATCTATGAAAGATACGCCTAATACTGGATAAATGAAATTATCAATAAACCCAAGACTACAAGATCCAAATGAAAGGAAAATACAGAGGAGTGAAAGAGACATGTCACACGGAGACTCCAAGCTAGATATCACATTCACAAAGAAAGAGGGACCTGCCATGTTACTGAGGGAAGAGGATTACAGTAGTCCTGCAGGACGGTGACACAAGAATGGAGCACTTACCCTGGCCCTGCAGGATGGAGAGATGTAGTAATAATTCCCAGAATCCCCAAGCTTGATCCGATGCTTACATACTCTGGACATCCCGCTAAGTGCACACTTCCTGTGGGGAAGAGAAAAGAACAGAAAGTGGTCATGCCATGATAGCCGCCTGTATAGAGCAATAGCTGCAGACAGTGCAGAGGAGGTAGGACAGGTAAATACACCAGCCAATCCACTCTGTCGTTCAGTTTCATAGTGAACAACAGTAGAGAGGGAAACGTTTGGTGGAGGGGGCGGGGTGGGTAATGAAGGATCTGGGCATGCAACAAGCTGGACAAATAAATCAGGAAGCTGAGAAAGCACAGCCATGAGCAGGAGAATGGTTCAGGCTTGGCAATGAATAGTGGCTTTGATAGGACATGAGAGAACCATTCTATTTTGCCAAAACAGTTCCTTCACACTCTCTTTTCTCACACTCTCTCTACCTTCTGTGCTTCTTTCTATGTCTCTTACGTGCTCTCTCTTTCTCTATCCACCCAACTCTTTTTCTACCTCCGGTTCTCTCTTTTTCTCTCTTTTTCTCTCTGTCTCACTCTTTCCCATCTCACTTCATTCTCTCTCTTCTCTGCCCCCTCCCTCTCCGCTTACTCCCTCCCTCTTTTGTTTTCTCTCGCAGGGTCCCTTTCTCTTGCTCCCTGTCTCTTGCAATCCCTTACTCAGGCACTCAGGGAGTCTCTGATGATTTTAGATTGTCCAGCTCAGATGGGCAGTGACACTTTTAGCCAGACAACAACATTCTCAGGCAAGCAGTGCCTATCTCTCCCATTATCAGATATTTTGAGGGGTGGTCTGGTTTTGCAAGTGATGGTGTTAGATGCCACTGCAACTCAGTAGATTTCAAGATATCAATCCATACATAAAGTTAGTCAGGGACTGGTTAGTGGAGCAACATTCGCTTCATGAACTGTACAATCACTTACGTAACAATGTGTGCCCGGAACCCACTACGGGAAACAGAAAAATAATCAAGTCAAACCAGGCTTCCATGGGCACAGCACCCCGTGTGCACACCAAGAAAGTGTAACACCATAAACATAGCTCTCCTCTGAATCAGAGAGAGAAAGTGACTCCTGGGGATAGTGTCCCATCAGACTACATGCAGAGAGAAATCTGTGAAGGGCACACAGGGAGACATCTTAACGACAGCAGCTCATCTCCTTGCAGAAAACACTCTGAGATGTCCTTGAAATAGCATGCAGGGCACAAGTCCTAACAAAAGAAGTGGGGGGACCAACCTAGTTAATCAGTATGCAAGTGACATCACGGGCACCTGACATCATGGCACCTGACATCACAGTACGCGACATCACAGTAAGTGACATCACAGGAAGTGGCATCATAAGAAGTGACATCAGATCTTAAACCCTCGTATATATGTTTAACATGTCTATCATGAGTACATTGGAACACATTTCCAGTATACAGGGAAAGCCGTCAGATTTAGGCAGATTTACACTTTTGTAAGGTACACATAAAACAATGTTGCCTTTTGTCAGTGTACATTCCTCCACTCATAGTGCTTTACAAGACAAAATAGTGAGATTTACACTATAGCAACACCTCCTCAGGGGTAGTAAGCACTATATAAATGCTATTTATTTTGTGTAAATACTGAAAAAGACCAACACATCTGACTTTTTTACAGTGAATGAATATCTTGTAAACAGGGACTGAACAAAGTGACAAGCTGCCTCTCTTAAGAATGTGTGAAGGGCTAACAAGGTGTGAGCCTTTGTTTCACCTCTGCTGCATTTGCATCTAGATGTGAGGCTCCTGACTGCTCCCAGCCTGGAGACTCGAACAAAAGGAGGCCTAATAACCCCTCAGATTCGGCTTTTGTTATTGGCCCAGCAGGAGTCTGAACTAAGAAAGCCCCGTCTCCGCCTGCATGTTGTTGTGGATCGAAACCAGACAATGTGCAGGCGCTGTTAAATATGTCCAGGTGTTTGAAAGTTACACCGGGATGAATTTGGCATATTTTTCAGTGGGGCCCAACTTCTTGGCAGGGTGGACGGTGTCAACCCTGTGAAAATAGTCGGTGGACGCCGTCCACCCACGTGTACACTTGACTCGTGCCCTGATAGCGCCATTTATTTTGAGGTCTCGTCTGAGACAGCGCATGCGCTGTCTCTTCGAGAAATTTAGTAAGTGGCTTTTAACACCTTGGGTGCTACTGATATTTCTCCTCCTGCGCTGAACTTTGAATTTTCCCATTGTTTGTGACAAGGTCAACTCGTCATAAGCACAGCGCAGGTAACACCCATGACGAGCTGACCTTGTCACAAGCATCGAATCGGTTAAAAGTGCCACCAGAGGCTTTTGCTGGCCTACAGCTTGCATTCACGAGCTCGTGCACATGCACAGCTGTCATCTGTGTTTTCATTGCTGTAATCAGGCTTCTCTACTTGCACTGCCCCCTCCCTTTTCCCCCTCCCTCCTGGTCAGCTTCATTTGTGTCTTCTAGCGGTGAATCATGCTCCTCTGCTCGCACTCCCCCTCCTCTTCGTCATTTTAATTTGTGTCTTCTATCACTGTGAATGATCCTGCTTCCACCAGGCACACACACCACCAGCCGTCAGTGTACGCTTCCACCAGGCACACACCACCAGCCGTCAGAGCACACTTCCACCAGGCACACACACTACCAGCCGTCACACACTACTAGCCGTCGGTGCACGCTTCCACCAGGCACACACCACCAGCCGTCAGTGCACGCTTTCACCAGGCGCACACACACTCTACCAGCCGTCGGTGCACACTTTCACCAGGCGCACGCACCACCAGCCATCAGTGCACGCTTCCACCAGACACACACACCGTCAGTGCACGCTTCCACCCGGCACACACACCACCAGCCGTCAGTGCACGCTTCCACCAGGCACACACACCACCAGCGGTCAGTGCACGCTTCCACCAGACACACACACCACCAGCCGTCTGTGCACGCTTCCACCAGGCACACACACCACCAGCCGTCTGTGCACGCTTCCACCAGGCACACACACCACCAGCCGTCAGTGCATGCTTCCACCAGGCACACGCACCACCAGCCATCAGTGCATGCTTCCACCAGACACACACACCGTCAGTGCACGCTTCCACCCGGCACACACACCACCAGTCGTCAGTGCACGCTTCCACCAGGCACACACACCACCAGCGGTCAGTGCACGCTTCCACCAGACACACACACCACCAGCCGTCTGTGCACGCTTCCACCAGGCACACACACCACCAGCCGTCTGTGCACGCTTCCACCAGGCACACACACCACCAGCCGTCAGTGCATGCTTCCACCAGGCACACACCACCAGCCGTCAGTGCACGCTTCCACCAGGCACACACACCACCAGCCGTCAGTGCACGCTTCCACCAGGCACACACACCACCAGCCATCAGTGCACGCTTCTGCCAGGCACTCACACCACCAGCCGTCAGTGCACGCTTTCACGGGGCACACACACCACCAGCCATCAGTGCACGCTTTCACCAGGCACACACACCACCAGCCGTCAGTGCACGCTTTCACCAGGCACACACACCACCAGCCGTAAGTGCAGCGCAGGCTCTTCTCAGAGTTTCTTGGTAAATATGTGTTTGATGCCTGGGAGGGAGTGGGTCGAGTTTCCTTAAACCAGGCTGAGTATGCAGGTGCAGTGCATGAACTCCTGTGTGAGTGAGTCATACTGCCTGGGGCTCACTCACTCCACACTGGAGAAGTGAGGCTCATTGGTTAGAGCGGCAGACCCTGATGCAGAGGTCTGGCCCGGGACCAGGGTTAACTCCCGCCTCGGCGGGTCTTGGGCTCAATTTCCTCGGACCTGATAATTCTCGCCTCGGTGCCTAATCTAATCATGGGTCCCACTCTGCAACTCTGGGCAATAGCTTGCTTAATCTCCACAACGGCCCCAACAGCGCTGGGATGCCTGGCTTCACCTTGGGGGTGCCCAGGAGTGGACACTTCACAGGGAAAAGCCAGGAAGGGTTCCACAGCGGTATGCGTACAGCGCCTAGAGGCCTCAGGGTATAAGTGCGCTATACAAGTACGAAGTTTACAGTTTACAGTTTACACTTGTAAATTGCGCCTGCACCAGGGTTTTTCTCATTTGCAAAATTCAGGGCATGCGCACAGCTAGAAAAACAAAAACAAGAAATTGGGAATCAGAACATAATTTGCCAGCACTAGTCTTAAAGTCCCTATCAATTTAAGTGAAGAAAAAAGGTGCAAACGGGCTGGAAGCACAATTCCCTATACTCCCTTAAATTAGAAGCTGATTCAAAGAACCTAGCATTCAACAATTTAATAACACATGGTAGCCCAGCACACTTTAAACAAAACTTGTAATAATCGTGGAAAACAGTTCAAAAGGATCTAGTTCCATAGACGAGTCGATGTTCGATTTCAATTTATTCTTTATTTTTCATTCTTTAAAGACTTTTGAAAGCATCACTTTTGGAACCGCCAACGTGTTTCGTCCCATCCAGGGACTTCTTCAGGGCTTGTAAAGTAAATATAGGCTATTCAAGTTGATAATTATTGAATCTCAATGAAAGGAGTATTCTATTTGGTAACCTTTCAATTATTCGCAACTGGTGATTATATAATCTCACTTTAGAGCGCTTCCTCATGTATTGAGCATAATATTTAGCAGGTGAGAAGTCTTTTTTACGGAGCAGTGTTCCGGATATAGTAGTTCCGGTCCTGCAAAGAGATCCTCGGTCGCGTCCGCTTCACTGGGTTCACCACGGTACCGTGGTGAACCCAGTGAAGCGGACGCGACCTAAAGTGAGATTATATAATCACCAGTTGCGAATAATTGAAAGGTTACTCCTTTCATTGAGATTCAATAATTACCAGTTGTGAACTAATGAAAGATCATCAACTTGAATAGCCTATATTTACTTTACAAGCCCTGAAGAAGTCCCTGGATGGGACGAAACGCATGCGCACAGCTAGGCAGCCCCCACACCCTTGAGAATGACTGCTTCCTACAACCAGAATGGAAACAACATTCCGAGCAATGAAAACAAGTTCATTTGATGCAAAGAACTGTTAACAAAAACCATGTCCAGCTATTGTAGATCTGACAACTTAAACAAAACAGCAACATAAAACAAATAAGCATTGGCATAGCCAATAGGTCTCACTTTTTGGACCCTATTAGTATTTAGTTATGCAGCAGAATATCCTCGGTGCAACAACACCAACTGTTGCATGGCTAAACACTTATAAGGTCCCAAATGCAAGACCTGTTGACTATGCCAATGCTTGTTTAAAGTGGGGGGATATCTGGGCAGAGAGTCTTGAAACCCAATACCTGTAAACCATCTTGAGTTACTTCGAACACCCAAACAGCAACTACCACCATGACAATATTAATTATTTTTACATCAACTGGGAGCATACAACCTCATGGGCACTGACCTACCAATGGGACTGAGTTTCAGCAATTCAAGAAAAGTGCAGCACAAATCAAGATACTGAAGGACCCAACTAAAGGGGGGGTTCTCAGGTTCCATGTTCCTTGTGGCCTCCAGTATGTAGCCCAAACACCCCCTGCCCTTTTGGTATTGTGTACAGTGAAAAGGAGCTAAACGTCCCAGAATATATCCCCATTTTATGAGGCTGGTAACAACTAAAAGTTCCAAAAAAGCAACTATTTGAACGAGTCTTTATTAGTCCTTGTGGTTCAATGAACCCCCAGCTACCGCATATATTGTGCAGAATATTAAATGTGTATCCTTGTTAGGGAAGTGTAGTGCTTATTTTCTCCTTTTTAACTTAATTTACATTTTTCATGTTGTGACATATACTGAAAATGAGTAAGAGGAAAGCACAAGCCTTTCCTCTAACATACAGGGGCATATTTAGAAGAACTGACGCATCGCCATTGATGTGTCATAGATATATTTTTTAGTAATGTTTTTGTTGATTCCGTTTCAGAAAATACAGTATGGTGCATAAGTTTGCATTAAGAACGAAGGGCATTGTAAAGCAATAGTACGCAGAGTCAAATCAGCAGTGGTACAATTATAAGTCGAAACCGACATAGCTACCTCAAGACAGCATCTTATTTTGATACAAACACATGTTGTGCACATGACGAAAAAAGTCCCACCTCCCGTTTCGTTTCCTACTCTACAGTTGGTGACCGGGGTTCATCGGTCTCTCCACCCATCTCAGCCAAGGGTCCTAAATTTTAGAGCACCCTCTCGCCCCATATGTCACCTTCTCTGCCGCCATATAAAGATCTATGCCTGTTCTCCATTCGGTCACTGTGGGGGAGAGGAGGTTGAGGCTCCCCAGTATTTGGCAATGTCCCTCTTGGCAACTACCAGCCTTAGGTTACACAGCAGAAGTTTGTGCCGAGGGACGTCTACCTCTGAGGGGATGCCCAACGGGTATATTTAGCATCCATTGGCAGTTGTGCCCCCACTATTTTGCCGAGTTCCTCTATTATTATGGTCCAGTATGATTGTATGTGGGGGCATTCACAAAACGTGTGGATATATGTCCCTCTCTCTCCATCTTACAGCGGAGACACCCGATTGTCTCAGCCCTCCCAAATGTATGGAGTCGGGCCCTATCAAAGTATGCCTTGTGTAGGATCTTCAATTGTATCAGTCGCAGCCTTAATTTAATGGCCACCTTTCTCAGTTAATGTTGTGGTAGTTTCTCTTGGGTCTTGAGGGCCTTTAGACTGTCCAGAATGCTGTTTATTCAGGTTTTATATGTTTATATGTTGACGAGATGGCTTTGTCTGGTATTTTTCCCGGAAGTAGTCTTCCCTCCAGGAGTGCATATTGAGGAATGTTGGATGTGTCTATTCTCTCCACCCTCCATGCATGCTATAGTTGCAAATATTTGTACCTTTGGGTGTCACGTTGGAGTGAGCTGAAGGAAATCAGGGATCCCTCCTCCAAAAGGTCACCCAGACTAGATATCCCAACCACGTCCCAAGGTCCGAATCCCTGCAGCTTCCCCAATTCTTGCAGGCGTGTTACCGCCCAAAGTGGGGTTTCCCTCGTGAGTCTCTTGTCTCATCTCATTTGTCGTTCTGTCTCCTTCATTCAAGTGGGCTGCCCAGTCATATGATCGTATGTCCGAGAGTGTGATTCCCACCATTGTATTGAGTACGCTGGAGCGCCACCCTCGGATGACCCCCATTCCATAGGAGCATGCTTACCTCTTTTGTCAATTGCCATAAAGATGTCCTGTGGTATCCTATAGTACCATTTTTTGAAAGATATAAAGCAGCTTCAGGAGTGTGACCATTTTGTACATGGTGACTCTGCCCAGTAATTTCAGGGGTAGCAGTCTCCACCTTTCAATGTCTCTGAATTTTTGTCAATATCCTCCAGATGTTATGGTTGAGACATGCAGTGGTATTGGTGGTTAGATAGAGGTCCAGGTATCTGAACCCCTCTCTGTCTAAATGGAGGTGTCTAGGCAGGTCTTGTGTATTTAGGCACCCCCCTATTGGATAAAGGCTTGGCTTGCCCCATGTGAAAGGACACATTGCTGGAGTTGCGTCACTTTTGTGACACACTCCAGCAATGCGTCACTTTTGCGCCATGCAGATAAGTCAGAAATACTGACGTATCTGTAACTCCTTGCGCAGTGATGCATCATATTGTAAATATGACGCATCATTGGTGTCGCAAGGAGGGCGCAATGAAAAGTGACGCATTGCTGTTTTGACCAGCGATGCGTCACTTTTCATAAATGAGGCCCTTAGGCTCTACAACTATATTGTACGCAATTGTACCCCATTGTTAACATGCATGTTATCTTCACGCCAAGCTTGGTGGTACTGCCTGTGTTAAAAAATCTGACCAAACACAATCTGCGCCTGACTCCTAACAAGAACTTGTGGTGAAAAGGGTTCAGTAACCATTTGCAAATATTTTAGCCCCACTACCTATTCCAGAATGACCCTAACTATAGGGAAACCAAAACGATGAATGACGTAAAATATAAAAAGGAAGATTTGAGGGCTAGTAATTGAGAAAGCCACTACATTTATTTATTTCAGTCCATTTATACAGCATCTAATTCACTCAGTAGGAGTAACTTGATACTCCATGAATGGGGCGAGGTCTCAACCAACCATAATTTCAGAACACATGACTTATGAATTCCAGGATTGTATAATATGGAAAAAAGCACAATTTTTACAGATTTTTCAAAAACAATGTTGAATCATAAGGAACATTTAGATGTACACTGTTACAGAGCTCAGAGGTGGCAATTCTGAAAGCTCTCCTGATGCAGCTTTTATTTTTACTCATGGAGATGGAGAACAGGTTCAGTAATCGAGAATATAAAGCACTGGTAGGGACAATACATCATTTTTTTCTTCATGTCAAAAGGCCCTTTGTTCTTCTAGATCTTGCTGCCCATACAATCTGACTTAAATTAAATTCACGTATGGACTAGCAACAGTACAACAGTTTATGGTGCATTGACACAGTCATAAACTTTAAAAGATTGAAAACAAGCCTCAAAGCACTGTTCTAAATTGCCAGTAGCTTATTAATTGTATCATTGCTGAGCCCCTGGAGAATAGCATTATAAACGTACAATCACATTTGCCACCATGATCCTCCGAAGGAACAAAATAAAGGGGAAGATTATCTGTAGAATGTGAAGAATAAAGCTACAGGCATTTGCCACCTAAGCAATGGGGGCCTTAAATTCCAGACTGGAGTTCATTGAGACGCTGAGGGTCCGATTAAGAGCTTGGCAGTGCGGCACCGGGTCCGCCACACTGCCAAACTAGTGGTGAGGCTTCCCGCCAGATAAGGAGTTTCCTCCTGCCTGGCTTTCTTTTTTTGCAACCCCACGATGGTGCCTCTAAAAACGGGTACTGCAAAGGGAATGTCGAAAACAGTTCCTGCACGCCATGGACTGTGAAGTCCATGTCGTGCAGAATTGGTGTGCATGCACACAGGGAACAGAGGCGCCAGGGGGGCCTGTAGGGCCCCCTTTGTTTTCTCTCCACCAGGATTTACATGAAGGAGGAACCGCCATGTAAACCCTGGCAGAGATGAAACTCCTAATATGCTTGGTGGGACTGAGACGGTCCCACCAAGCAGATGAATGCCTCTACATCACCGCAACACCGCCAGGGAACGTTGATTCCCTGGCGGCTGCGGCAGGGCTCTGGCGGACCTACCGCTCTTCTTGTAATAAGGTGGTGAGGAGACCGCTACACTCCAGAGAGTCTGGCGGTCCATGGAACGCCAGACTCTTAATATGCCCCTTAGATATCTGACTTCCTGCACTGGAGTGGGACAGCAACATATTCAGGCAGTTCAGAGAGTGGATTCCCAAAAACTGACTCTTGAGTATAGCAATAGGATGTCAGACTTAGATGAGTTCACCTTTAAAATATTCACCTGTTATAGCCTTCATCGTCCCTGAGAGCTCTGTACTTAAAGTGCAATGGTTATCTTTAAGTTTGACCATCAAGTTCAAGTAGATAACACCACCTTACTTGTAAATGGTTCCCTAAAACCCACTAGCAGAGCTGCCAAAGGCCTCCGATGCAGCTTAAAAAGAATTGGGGGTAACAGTACATCCCAATTTATTTAGATAGGTTCCGAGCTGAAAGGGCCTAGTTGTATTACTGGACTGTGGTCCTTCAGAAGGGATGAAAACCTTGAAAACTCCATTCCTCCTCAAACTATTAGGGGTGAGGACTCGGTGATCAATGGTATCAAAGGCGGCAGACAGATCCCATAAAACTGTGACCCTGAGTCACCTCGCTCTGTCAAACATTGTTCCGAGATCTACCACCACTGAGATTACTACTGCTTCCCACCATAACCAATGGATTAAAACTCAGCGAACACCCGAAAAAGTTACAAATTGTAAAAACAAAGGCGGTTTACTTCATTAGGCATCAAGGTAAATAATAAGTAAGTGCATGCAACAAAACGACGGATGGGGTTTTTGGTCCCTGGAGGTATATGGCTTCGAGCATGAAGATCAGGAAACAGTATCCAATCTCTAAAGCTAATGCTTGGGGGTTCATTTTACAAATTGGATGCCGTCAACTATAATGAAAAGAAGAGGTATACACCGGGGAGTGAAATCGATTACATTTGTAAGATGATGCAATGATACCAGATGGCTCAAAAAGCCAAAAGAGCCATGGCTTAGACTTTGCGAAAGTGTAGTTCCACAACGTTAATACAGGCATGCAGCAACCAGTGTACCAGTACATCTATTTAATTCAGTTTTTAGAATTGAAACTCCGCTGCAGTCGGGAAAATCATTGAGTGTTTAGCTGTACCAAGAGGAACAGAAGATAATTCCCCCTTCACACCAATCTATTTCATTGTTCAATGCCGTCTCTAATATTTACTGTTAAGTCCTGATACGCAAACTACAGCAGTGGATGAACAAACACAACATCCTTTCATGCGATCGGGACGGGTGGGGGGATTGAAAGGATTGGGCACTTCAGGGTAGGGTTTGCAGGGACATAGCTTCAGGGAGGGGGTGGATGTTTGGGGTGTTAACAACCCCCCCCCCACCCCCACAAAAAAAATGTCTTCTGCAGTAAATAGTTGAGGACAGGTGTTTTAAGTCGGGTATGGGGAGGTATCTGTCGAATTTCACCTTAGATTTTTACATACCCACACTGACAAAAACACACTCTCTCGTCTCTGCTTTAAAACTTGGTTAAGCTGAAAACTATTGTGTTTTAAGTACCCCTAACAATCCGCACACCTCTCTCTTTCCACTGCTTCTAAAGCCCCATTGTGTCCTGCTTCACATAATGTATTTTAACAAGCCATGCCAGTTTGATTGTTGGGAAATCTGAAGCTTACACCACCCCAATCTTAATGACCAAGCTACTCCCCTGAGTGTTTGACTTGGTTATAAAAAAAGCATTTTGTTAACATATGCCTGACTTGGCTGCCAGAGTGAAAGATGTGGGAAACACATCTACAGCACTCTGAGGCCATAAGTTACTGAAGATCTGAAATATACCATGAGACAAATGTTCTCTGTTTTGCATGTAAGCCCCCGTACAGCCAAATGTAAACAAATGGCAGTGTATGCCAACCCTGCTATTTGCAGATGTAAAAAATATCAGATAATATCTTGCTCAGAAGCCTGTAACCAGTAATGTCATAAACAAATCTTTAACACTTTGCCACTTAGAAAGCATGTATATTAAGTGAACATGCCTCATGCAGGATTTGCATACACTTCTCTGTTGGTTGGAGGTAACCAAACCTTAAGACCGCAGGTGTCAAATTGTTAAATTCAACTGCCTGAGGTCTAGGTGTCTGAGCTAGCCCTGATTACAAATTTATAGATCTGGCTTCAGCAGATGGTTTTCATGAGCAGGTACAGACATTTCCAACAGCATCGAGTATCAGGGCTATTAAGCACAAGATGCTGCCACAACAATGAGGGGCATGGATACTTGCCTCATTTTCTTCACAACATATGGGATCAACTGTGGTGGAGGAAAAGCGTAGGCGAATATCCCTAACCAGTTCATCTAAAGTGCATTCTCCTTGGACTGTGATTGAAGGTACCTCGAGGCGAAGTTTGGGAATTCTGATTTTTGTGTGTAGTGGCAAACAAGTCGATTGTGGGAGTGCCCCATTGGCAAAATCCACCTTTGAAGCAATTGGAGATTTATCTCCCATTCATAGACTTGTTGAAGTATCCTGCTTAGCTTGTGCACAAAGGGATTGTCCACCCCCACAGATGCTCTGCCAGGAGCTAAATGTAATTCCGAACGGCCAATGCCAAATATTTTGGAGAAGAGGGGACAGCTGGGGTGAGTGACCCCCCTCCCCCAATCTGCATCCGGATGTAGTGCATTACCATCATGTTGTCTGTTTTTATAAGGACTTTTTTGCCTTGAACGTACCCATTAAAGGCTTTGAGAGTTAAACTGATTGCCACGAGTTTCTTATAATGGATATGGCAATCCATTTTTTGTGGGGCCCAGGTGCCCTGAATAGTCATGTGGTTGAGATGAGCTCCCCACCCCAGGAGTGAGGAGACTATGGTAATAATTACTTGCAGTAGTGGGTTGAGAAAAGACCTGCCCAGCAACAAGTTCACTTCATGAGTGTGTGTTGAATTCTAGGCTGAACCATCACTAGATCTTCCCATTGACCCTCTGCTTGTAACTACTGCCTCACTAGACACTCCTGAAGTGGACATTCATGTCGCCTTGCTTCCAGCACTATCGCAAAGCATGAAGCCATCTTCCCCAACAGTTTAATTCCATTCTTACATTAGGAGGATATGGCACCTGAAAATGAGGCATCAGCCTTTGGAATGCCAATACACTCTATTGGTTCGTTTTCCCCTTGATGGCATTTAGCAGAGATCCAAGAAGGGGCTGGAAATGCTGTTGCTAGAGATACAACTTTTTGCCATTTACAGTGAGACCCTGCCTGTGTGACAATGACAGTGCTTTCCGAGTGTCTGCTTGGCATTCCACTCAATAGCAGTACGTTATCAGCCAATCCTCTATACAAAGAAAGACATAGAAGACGTTTCTGCTCAGGTGCACAGCTACAGCTGCTAGACTTTTGGTAAATAACCTTGGGGCTGTTATGATCCTAAAGAGTAGTACTTTGAATTGGAAGTGTTGGCCACTTACCACAAAGCGCACATAGCAGTAATGTGTCAGATGCATGTGGCTGTGGAATTTTATGTCCTTGAGATCGAGGGTTGCAATGAGATCATCTGTGCAGAGCAGCAGAATGACGTCTTGCAGGGTAGTCATGTGAATACGCTGCAGAGTCTGTTCTTTTTTGGGGATCATGAAGTACCAGTTGGAGCTCCTTGGCACCACGAGTCGGGAGTTACAAGCTCAATGCCACCTTTGGCGAAAATCATTTGTACTTATTCCTGTGGAAGCCATAGATGGTCACAACTCCTAACATGATGATGAGGTGGGTGAGGTGGTATGATGTGGCTTTCAGTGGCACTCCAGGCAGTGCCCCTGCTGTACCACTGAGAGAACCTATTTTTGGAGGCTATTTTATCCCACGGTGGAAGGAAAAACCTCAACTTTCCCCCAACAGGTGATGTGTCATCATGGGGTCAAGGGAAGTCATTGCATGGAGGTAGATGCTTGAGGACTTGGGTCCCTGTGTGTGCCTTGAAAGGACTGATGTTGGTAGCAGTTAAGGAAGATCTCACCTGCTAATTATGGAAGACAGACCTTGGGTGTTTAGGTCCACAGTGCTCCCACAGCCTTGACAGTCTTTGCGTCGCTTTTAATTTTTTCAAGCATTGAGTTGACCAATAGGCCGAACAGAGATACTCCATGAAACATAACACTGATGAGGTGTTGTACCTCTGGTCTAAAGCACAACACTTTTAGCCTGGCATGGCATATGAAAAGGATGATGGAGTTGATTTCCCTGGAGGTGGTGTCAGCAGAGTTGTGGGCACATCAAATGTACGTGTTTGAGATAACATCCCCTTCCACAACAAGTTCTTGTCCCCCCCTTGTGGAAAGTCTCAGGAAGATGCTTCACTAACTCCTCCTTCTCCTCTCTGTGACAGTGATGATATCTGGATGGCAATCAAACTGAACTGGAAATCCTCCATTGGGGGTTGCCTCCACAGTCACATACTTCCCAACTGCATTACATTTCTTGCTCTCCTTATATAGAGGAAGAGCATGTCCTGTTGCCGAGCTGAGACTGTCTGTGTACCCCACCAAAGAAACTTGGCCCCTGATGTAAAATAACATGTCTGTCTGATCTTGTATTTTTCTTGACTTGTGGGTTGACAACTCTAACCTTGACTAGGTCCTTGGAATTGTCTGTATTTCATTTCACCTTTTAGCATGGGAAAAAACGGGACGGATCTGTTTTTAGAAAAGTTTCGACCAACCATATGGAGCTTTACCTTAGGGTGTTTTACGGTCCACTGTATGACTGCATGGTAGGCATTAGTATTATCCAGGGAGAGGCCGTCACAGGATAGAGCTCTAGGCTAGGATCGTGATGGGGATTAACATGGTAATATTGCCAAGGGTCATCCCCATCTCCGGATGTAACAGGGTCATCATTAGGATTTTGAAGATCATAAGGACTGCTTTGGTCTGGGTCATAGTGGCCAGAGTGAGAAGAGAACTGTTGTAACTGAGCAGGCGGAGGTGATGGTGGTGTGTGAGGCCTAGCGGTAGGAAGTTCTGGACAAGGAGTAGTGACCTTTTCTCTAGCCTTCTTGGGAATCAGAAAGGACTGTAGCTCATCCAAAATTCGCTACTCGAAGGTGAGTTTCTACTTCTTGGTTATGTAAGGTGTATGTGACTGAGGGGGAGGATTGTCATGCTAAGATTTTTCCAATGAAGGGATAAATGAAAATCTTTTGATGTCTGATATCGGGCAACCCAGGGGCCTCAAAGGTGAATGGGACTTCACTGGAGTCGGATTTCGGCATCAAGGCCTATTTTGGAGCCAATCTGAAGGTAGATCTCAGAGTTGACTTTGAAGCGGATGTCAGCTCTGTGGATGTATTTTTGTCAAGGATTTTGGTAGAACCAGCACTGATGGATGCTGACATTCAGTGCCCTTTACCAAATGGTTTTGAAGCCTATGGGGTCTCTCAGGTGTTAGAGCCGCGAGCCGGGTTAGAAGGTCAGTGCCACAAGGTTTGATGCCCTGCTCTCTCAGGAGCGTTACTTGGCCTCAACAGTAGGACGCTTTTGAGGTCGAACCCTGGGGTTAATCCTCAAGTGAGCGTTGTGAAATGCAGGCATAATGTGAGTTTCTCTTCCTATGCTTCTGAGGCGTTGGAGGACAAAGCCACTAGTCTCGGTTCACCCTGCACCGGCTGAGCCTACGCATTTCCTCTTTGGAGCTAATGATGTCCTCGGTTTGAACGAGTACCAGCATCTTGGGTGATTCTCAACACTACATCTTTTGGTATATCCAGCAGCATTCCTGTCAGTACCGGATGGGTATTTTGCATTTGAACGCCTTACATACCAAGCAGGTTGACTACTCATGGCCCGGAGACAAGCAGAGGTTGATTACTTGATGATGGTCTAACCATTGATCTGATTATCAATTTGATCAGAGTTTCTTCGAGAACGCTGCATCAACCCCCTCAATGTGCGAATCTGATGGTCAAAAAATCAATCTAAGATAAAGACTTTGTCCTGGAGCATTGTGGGCTAAGGGAGGAGTCATGAAGTATCTTGTGACTCCAAAACAACTTGCAGACATCCGTGGAGAACAGTCAATGGCAGGAGTAAGCAAAGCTACAAACAGCTTTATTTATGCCTTCCTATAACATTTCACAGACCCAAACACTAGATGGTGGCATAATGCCCAGTATGTGAATCTACAATAGCCTCAGGCGGCAAACATATCAATGCCAGAGCATATGAACATGTTGATGTGTAAAGAAATATAGGAATCCCCTGAGTGCAGAGTGTCCTTCCAGCTTTTGAAAACACTAGGGCTGGAGGAGACTGCGGCAAAAGTGTCCAATTGACAAGGGAGATGGGGGTCAGAGAAGGTAATAGGCAAGATGACCAACAAAAACAAGCTTTGGCAAAAACCAATATGTATTGCCTATGCAAGAGCTATTGGTTCGTCTTTATGTATTAGCCAAGTTGTACACCAGCATGGCTGCTGTTCCACACAGCTAAAAGTTGATGGGGAAAGGAGACTGGAGAGGTGTATCATAAAGTGGAATAGAGTGGAGTGTTATGGAGTGGCGTAGAGGGTCATGGAGTGGCATACAGTTGTGTAGAGTAAGAGTTGAGTGGCATGGAGTAAAGTGGAGAGTCATGAAGTGGCATAGAGTAGAGTGGTGCAGAGTTTTCTGGAGTGTCATGAAGGGAGTAGAGTGTTGTTGAGTTGTAGGGCGTAGAGTGGAGTGGCGTACAGTGTAGCAGAATGTCAGACTGGAGTAGAGTGTTGTAGAATGGAGTGGCATAGACTGGTGTCATTGAGTGGTGTAGAGCACAGTGGAGTGGCGTAGAGGGTGCTGCATATAGTGAAGTAGAGTGTTGTAGAGTAGAGCGACGCAGAGTAGATTGTCATAGAGTGGAGTGGTATAGAGTACAGTAGTGTAGGATTGTGGGATGGCATAGAGTGGAGTAGAGTGTTGAAGAGTGGAGTGGCATTATGTGTCAGAGTGAAGTGGCATGCATCTTAGTGGCCTAAAGTGAAACAGTGGAGTGGAGTTGAGTTGAGTAGTCTGTCATAGAATAGAGTGTAGTAAAGTGGCATGGAGTGGTGTACAAGGAATTGCATAGAGCGTTGTAGAGTGGGGTAAGGGGGTAGAGTGCAAAGAGTGTTGTAAAGTGGAGTGGCATAGAGTGCAGCAGAGTTTAATGGAGTAGAGAATCATAGAGCGGAGTATTGTGGAGTGTTGTAGAGTGGACTAGAGTGAGGTGACGTAAAGTACAGTCAGGGAGTGTGCAGTGGCATTGAGTGCAGCAGAGTTTAATGGAGTAGAGAATCATAAAGTGGAGTATTGTGGAGTGTCGTAGAGTGGACTAGAGTGAGGTGACAAAGAGTATAGTCATGTAGAGTGCAATGGCATAGAGTGCAGAGGTCCAGAATAGATTAGAGTGGCGTAGAGTAGAGTGATGCAGAGTAGAGTGGCGTAGAGTGTAAGGGTATAGAGTGCATTGGCGCAGAGTTGAGTAGAGTGGCGCAGAGCTGAGTGGTGCAGAGTAGAGTGCAATGGTGCAGAGTAGAGGGGCGTTGACTTCAGTGGCAGAGGGTGCAGTTATGCGTAGAAGAGTGTCGTAGAGTGCAGAGGTGTAGATTAGAGAGGTGCAGTGTCAAAGAGCAGAGGTGCATAGTAGAATGCAGTAGAATGCACTACCACAGAGTACAGTGGTACAAAGTAGAAAGGTGTAGAGTGAAGTGGTGCACAGTAGATTAGAGTGGCATAGAGTAGATTGGCATAAAGGGTATTGGAGCAGAGTGCATGGGCGATGAGTGCATTGGAGTAGAGTGCAGTAGAATGGTGTAGACTAGAGTGGTGCAGAGTGGAGTGCATTGGCATCGAGTCCAATGGCGCAGAGTAGAGTTGTGTAGAGTTCAGTGGCAAAGAGTGCAGTGTTGCAGAATAGAGTGTTGTACAGTATAGTGGTGTAGAGTAGAGTGGTGTAGAGAGTCTGAGTGTAGAGTGCAGTGGCAGTAAGTGGTGCAGTGTAAAGTGGTAGAGAGAAGAGTGTTGAAGAGTATAGCGGCATACAGTGCAATGGTGCAGAGTAGCCTTGGCATAGAGAGTGCAGTGGCATAGAGTATATTTATTTCAAGTAAAGTGGTAAAGAATGCAACAGCATCAATTGCAGCATCATACAGTGCAGTGGGGTAGAGTGGAGTGGAGGGGCGCATTGTATATTGCAGTGGCGCAAAGTGGAATAGAGTGGCATAGAGTGCTATGACATGAAGTAGATTGTTTCAGAGTAGAGTGAAGTGTTGTAGAGTGCAGTGGTGCAGAGTAGATTAGAGTGGCATACAGTGTATTGGTGAAGAGTGAAGTGGCGAAGAGCACAGTGGTGGGGTAGAATGCACTGGCATAGAGTAAAGTAGATTAGAGAGAGAGGTGCAGAGTGAAGTGACGTACAGTGGAGTGGTGCAGAGCAGAGTGCAGTGTTGCAGTGTGGAGTGGAGTGGTGTGGTGTAGTGTGGAGTGGTGCAGAGTACAGTGGGATGGAGTGCTGCTGAGTAGAGTGGAGTGGGGGTAAAGTGAAGTATACATTGTGTAGTAGCACACTGACATTACAGACGAAACATCTTCAATTGAAATAACCAATACATTTGCACAGACCTACAGTTTTACTGATAAAAGTATACAGCGCACAAACGATAATGTGTGGAAATGTCATCACTTAATGTACTGATTTGTTTCGATCATATTCAAATATTTGTTTCCATCACACTTTAGAACTACCAAAAACTGTGCTTCATTTGTGCTTTCCATATTCTGAAATATCTCCAGTTCGTTTACAGACAATTAAATGTTGTTTTGTGCACGAAAAGAAAATGTCATTCTAAAGCACACCCCGAGTAGCCAGCTCACTTAAAGTCAGAGAAAGAAAAATAAACACGAAGCTCCCTGAAGACAGAGCCATACATCTGACCTCTGTCTTTAAATGCACAGCAAATGTGACAAGATAAACAGATTTAAAGGCCTCCATACAGAAATTTAGTACTGGTGGAAGAATACAGTAAATGCGGTTTGGGAAGGGACTAACTCAAGATGGAAAGCCTAAACCAAATATAGCCAACAAATAGAAAGCAAGCAAATGTGAGTTACAAAGTCAATGGTAAGCAAAGGGTGGAATGGGTTCCCCGGGAAACTTTCCGAATGTCCCCAAGATAATGTTAGCAAACCAGACAGCTGTGCTGTCTGGTAGACTTGGACCTAAAGAGATAGAGAGACACAAAAGAAAACAACAGAAAAGAGAGAGTGAGTGATAAGGGAAGAAAGAGAACGGGAGAGAAAAGAGATAAAGAGAAAGTGCGTGGGTTTGTGTGATAGAGAAAGAAAGAGCGAGAGAGAAGGAGAGAGGGCTAAAAAGACAGATCATGAAAAATTAACCAGACCCACTTGGTAACCTGCAAGTGAAAGACCACCTCAGAAAGCAAGAAAGAAAACCCATCTTAGGGGCAATGTACTCAGACAACATAGACAAGAAAATGGAATGTAAACTCTGAATAAACAGGGCCTCCTCTATCTTCACACAAAGAAGCAGTGATAGTAAAAAAAAAGAATGCAATCTATGGGAAGTTGCAGCACCTTAGATACAAAAGTGTAGGGCAGGAAGGCTGTGTTGGAGTAAAGCAAAAAGTTCCTTACTTGGGTCCTCCGCATTCTACTGCAGATGCCTTAACCAGCGGCAGACTCTGCAATGCTACTGGCTCCACAGTCAGAGTGTTCTTCTCAACAGCAGACTTCACCAGTTCTGAGAGCTTATGATGACAAGAAAAACAATAAACAGTGACAAAGCCAATCATTTTGAGTTTTGCGCAGTGAAATACTTCTACCAGTCTTCACTAACAAACGTGCACAGTGCAGCATTTGCAAAAAGTGCACATATTTCCCAAAAAACAGAGAACCCCACAGGCAGCATCATCAACCGTGCAAGCTTCCATCACACACAAGCAGCGCTGTCAGAAGTATGGTCCGGCAGAACAATTTTCCCTAGGCTCTGCTCCCTGATGCGGCCCCATTGCACATTATGGGCGAGCTTGTCCTCCATCCTCGCAGCTGATTGAGTGAGGGCAGTGGGTGCGCATAGTTCTTGAGACCGGTGCTATGCGCCCAATACTCTAGGATCCCCCACCTTCCTTCCAACATCACTGAGCAGTAGTAGTGCTGCAGCCTCCTGACAAAAAGGATACTCTACATGAAGAAGCCCTTGGTCAAAATGGGGAGAAAGGCAAATCTGATTGTTCATGCTAACGGCAAAGGTGCACTGACTGAATGCTTATTGCCCACTGTGGAGTCCAATTAATGCCTGCTATCCATGGTAAAACACAGACCATACACCTTGTCAGAAAATAATACAGCCAAAGTAGTACCACAAAGTGGGAACCAAAGTTCAATGGCCACAATGAAGTCGACAACCAGTGTCAGAGAGGAAATGAGCTAACGTGCATAGTCCAAAGGCAAATTGAGCCAGTGGCAGAGGAGGAATCCAGCAAAACCCCAATGACCGAGGTGGAATGTAACTAAAGAATAATGTCACGGGGAACACAGAAAAAGTCCAGTTCCAGAAAAAAATAGTCCAGTTCCAGAAAAGAATACAACCAAAGTCCAAAGGCAGAGTGCTTACCTCCTGTTTGGCAAAATCCAGACAGGGTTCAATATCTTCATGGTAAATCCTCTGCAGAAATGTGCAAGAGTGGTCCAACGTTGGGGAGTCCCTCCAGGCCTCGAACTCTGCAAACAGAAGGGTGTCTACCTGCAAAGATGCATCAGGAGGACAGCAGAGAGTGATGGAGAAAGGAGAGCAAGAGGATCCAAAGAGAGAGAGAAATGTGAAAATGAGGTTGCAAGTGAGACGAGATAGGTGATAAAAAAAGAAAAAAGAAGGACGAAATAAAAGCAAGGAAGAGGGTGTAAGAAATGAAAAGTGAGAAGCAGAACAGCAAGAGTTAAGGGAGAAGCAGGGAGACACCGGACACGGAGAAGTGATTCGTTTGTAAATCTTTACAGCAAATGTAACCACAAAATCAATCATTTCCAAACACTGAAGATCATCATGGGGACGCTCATAAGTTCTTCCACAGGATGTGGGGCCGCTACTAGACTACCTGGCTGTAAATGACGCCACCACCCCAGAGGAAACGAAATGAGAATACGAGTACAGTCCCAGGCAGTGATATATCTCTTTCAAGTAAGTGTCAATAACAGGAACCAGTCATCTCATAGCATAGTAAGAGGGTCCTTCACAGCCCAAGAAATGTTGGCAGGATTGATGCACATGGGAAATGAAGTGCATGGTTAATGTATACATGGTGTGTATGAATGCAGTAAATATATATGATGTGCGTGGGTATGTGTGCCTGTGCGGACGCATATGTTTGTGTTTGTGCGTGTGTGAGTATGCGATGCACAGTGGATCTGTTGAAAGTATTGGGTAGGCTCAGCCTTTGTGTGCACATGCACTCATTTAAACTTGGAAAGTGTTTTTCTTCTCTGTGGTCAGGGAGGTTCCCCATTGCAAAGGTTAGCTCTTTTCATGAAGCATAGTTAGTGCACATGCAAAACGGAAGTGTATAAAAGTATTTCTAAGCTCGAAACTCAGCAGAGCGCTGACTGTCAATATAGATCACTCAGCGGAAAGAATAGACTTTTTCCACTTACAGAACGCTTCAGCAAAACCTCCTTTTAGGTTATAAATTAGAAAGAAATACAAATATACACAAAAATAAAGCAAAGAACAGCATAAAGGCACACAGAGAACAAGTGATTTTTACACACTCAGTCTCCACTTTACCAGGACAGGGTTTTTTTATCCCACCAAAGAGAGAACTTCATCAAAAAACACAGCACCATATACTCCAGGCGATTAAAGAGCGTGGAAGATTTGAGCTCCGAGCACCTCTTCAAACAAAAAGAACAGAGAACACACCACCATTTCAAAGAGCAGAAATCAATCTACCAAGGCCAGCGAGCACAGGACACTTAAATAAAACAAAGAACAGGGAAGAGCATTGAGCCACAACAAAAAGCTGAAATAGTCCACTCAACCACCGAGAAGGTAAGATCTCTCCACCACATCAAAGAGCACAGAGCACTCTGCAGCTCAAAAGAAAAGGACAAGCACTTTATCACAACACAGTAGGGGCCACATGTATCAAAAACAATTTTGCATTCGCAAAAGGTGCGAATCAGTAATTTCGGCCATTTGCAAATGCAAAATAGCCTTTCAAGATGTATGAAAGGGTTTGTAGTCGCAATTATATGTACTCACAAACATAGTGATTACCTAAAATTCTGAATACAAATAGGGACTCACAATTTGTGATTCCATTAGTAAATGTACCTAGCATTTTATAAATGTAAACTGCATTTAGGAAAATCCCATTACCATTGACTTCAAGGCGATGGCAACCATGTCCAGATTTTGAAAATTACATTTTTTAAAGTGCCCTGTAGCGCACACATGCCCGTCGGGCATGTGTGTGCTTTACATATGCAAATTTACTGTTTGTGGTGCTTCAGGGGGCCTGAGGCCCCGGGGCACCCTTGGCTTTGCATTACCTAATTTGCGATTACCAGTTAGGCAATTGCAAATTAGCTAATGCAAAACCGTTTGCATCCATGGGCATTTAGGCCCATAGGAATGAATGGAGTTGTATTAGCGAATAGCGATTACCTATGTATCGAATCAATATCTGGTAATATTAAGGAATTGCTAAATCTTTGGTGATTCCTTATATACTTAGAATTTTGTGATTACCAAATAGCGATTCGGTTAAAATCGCTATTTGGTAATCACAAAATGATTTTTTGATACATGTGTCCCTAGACCTTTTCCTGCCTCATTCGCAGTCACCAGACAAAAATCTATAATAGTTAACATAATAATGTCCGATGAATGTATGACAAATTAATTCTCCAAGATCCAAAAATCAATTAGTCCCCCAGACTGTGTGAGAAAAAATCATAAAGAAGTATCAGTGGCAGCCGGCACAGATCAAGAGGGGGCACAGGCGGGAAGGGGCCGATGCAGGGGGGAAGCGGGTGTAAACGGAAAAAGCAACAAATGTACATTCTCGCCGCGTCTCTCAATTGCGCCTCGCTCTGATCGGAACAGGAAGCACACCCAGGCTTCCCATACCCAATCGCAACGCTGCAATGCAGTGTTGCGATTAGTCTGAGTGCCGTGGTTTGGTGCTCAGATGCTGACTGGGAGCCTGGGCATGTTCTTCACGCAGGCTGCAATGCAGCCTGCGTGGAGAACATGCAAAGTGCGCATTAATGCTTGGACGGCCCAAGACGGCCAGCCAAAAATTCATGCGTACTTACACAGTGTGCTCACCACTCCCCCTGCTCCTGTAGTTAGAGCAGCATCGCCCTGCCCTGCAAAGCTGCCGAAGCAGGACAAAATAAAATGATAATAACGCAAGTTATAATTTTATTTTTCCTTTATTTCACTCCAAAAAGCAGTGAGGTGAGGCTCCTCCACCTTGACACAAAGGGAAGATGTCTAAATATCTTCTTTGGCATTTTTAGGAAGGCCACTGAGGGTGACAGCATCCCAATACAGTGGAGAAACTTGTTAATTACTACCAGATTATTCACTCATGCAATGTAAGCATCGTGTCTTTTTGCCGTGATAAAATATAAAATGTGTGCTGTAACATCACACCATCATTTCCAAAGTGCAAACAAGATGCATAGGAAAAGACAAGCGGTGGGGAGAGAATGCCAAGGCAACCACCAAGGTTTGGTTCTTCCTGCTGAGGACCTTTCATTAGGCGTGGGATTACAGATATATACGATTATAAAAGAGACCACAAGGATGTCCTTGGGCACATCAGCAAGGACGTAATAAAGACAGACTGGTTCCCTAGCACCAAACATTTTAAATATAAAGAAAACGTGAGGGCCTACAAATTGCAGGATATTTGTGTCAAAGTTTATGAAATCTGAAAATGGAGACAAGGGTCATTTACTGATGTATTGTTTTCCACTTATATTACACTATCACTTTGTTTTGTTTATTTATTGGCAAAAAAAGAAAGGGAAATGAAGACAAGAGTCTTAGAATTACAGAGGTCAAAACAAAAAAAGAAACGGACTGGCAAAGCCAATAGCCCTGGTGATGGCTGCCAATCTTTTGACTTTGTCAGTGCTTGTTTTGTTTTTGTCATGGTTTTTGCAAAACTGTATTGTTGAGGGCAGCTCCCAAGCTCTCGTTCATCTAGAAATAAAATTGGCAAAAGTCAAATATATTTTTTTCGTTTCAAAAAGCACATATTCCCATGGTAGTCTCTGGGACTGAAGGGAACGACTTTATGTGTGAATGGGCTCCTAGTAAAAGGGTAGAATGCCAGCACTCAAAGTATAGGTACCAATGGCTTTTGTGGGCTGACCAACTGCCCAATACTGTATGCTCTAAAGGGTGGGAGAAAAATGTGAATGACACAACAACGGACCAATGGATGAATTGAGTTGGCTGCAAGCCCCTACAAATAAGTATATTATTGATTTAATTTTAGAAAAATCAAAAGATCTTGGCTAACACCAGATATGAACAGAAAAGCAAATAAGTAAAAACAGATGAATATGAAAGTATTTTCCATATTTATTGACCACCTTGCTTTGAATACCACACTCCTTAGACAGTGTTACCAGGCCAAAGGAAGCAAAACCCCGGTCATGCTGGCCTGGGGATTCGCAACCTCCCTTTCCCTGTAGCTCCTGTTCATACCTTTTAAAATTAAGCATGTGTTCACATTCAAGAGAAATCTTAACGTGGTGTGACTAAAAAATTTAAACTGCAGATAAAAAAACAATTTGTCCTTGAAATGCAGTCTGAGTAACACATTGCTCTGTAAAATGCTCGAAGGCTGCTGAGTGCAGGAAATAAAAGTGCACACAGCAAGAATCCCAAGATAAGCTTAATGACACGTAATTGTATTTAATGGCAGAGATGAGCCCGCACATTTCAAAGAAACAACATTGGGTGGTTAAGAGTTTAATGCTCAGCAAATAAATCAGGCTACCTAAATGGAAATGGAAATCTAAATGAAATATAGTCAACAACGTGCCGCTGACAAACATTTTAGATGTATATGCCGAATACAAAGACAAATACTCTAGGCGACAGACATAACACCTTCCAGCTGAATCTGGTCGATTTGTGGGGAAATTGTGTGTCATTTATTCTCTTATGTCAACATATGTCAACAATATGTTGGTTATTGAATAGAAGAGTGGAGTCGTCATCTGAATTATTCACTCATTAAATGATTAGCTCCAGTATAAATTGTTTCAAGGTGTATTTGTTACCACAAGCATCAATATATTGAAATCATATTGTTGTTTTGCAAAATTCTAGAAAACGTAACAAATATAAAGAGTTGAACACTTCAATACATAAGTGAGCAAAGAACACTCCACAACAACAAAGAAACCTCATCAGCTCCAATGAACAGCCAGAGAAGAACATTCCACCGCACACAAAGTGCAAAAAACACTTCTCCACTCCAGAGTCTCCAAGGGAAAAACCCTACCAGCGGTAAATAAAACTCCACCACATTAGAGGGCAACTAACATTTCTGCACAGCAAAGAGCAAGAACACTTCACCGCACCAAACAGCAGCCAAGCAGCGCTCCACCAATCAAATCACTAAAGGAAACTCTGCAACATGATGGAGGAGGCACTCTACCACATTAACGACTAAGCAATGCTACACCATACCGAAGAGCAAACAAGACTCCTCCATACCGAAGAACTAGGAATATTTCAGAAAAGGATACCTCGAAACAAAAAGAAGAGAACACTCCACCATACCAAAGGATGAGGAATACCATCACCAATACCGATAAATAAAAAAGAGCATACAGCAAACAGAAATGTACAATCCACTGCGTCAAACGGAAATGGTTGCTTCACCACATGAAAGAGGAAACAACAACACTACACACACAAATGCAGAGAACACTGCAGCACCACAGAACAATCAGAATACTCCAACCCATCTAGGAAGAAACTGGGATAATTCATCACATTAATAAGCAAAAATGAACACTCCATCACTCCGACTAGCAAGTAGGAACATTGCATCATAGCAAAAGGCAAATAAAAATATAATCATGTAATCATAGATAAAAACATTGTAATTACAAGTTTTTGTACATTCACGTACACAAGAACTCCCACCACCCAAAATTTGACATGAATACCTGGCGTGAGGAAGAGGAAGAAGACAGATCGGCAGCCAGGCTTGGCCACTCAGGCTCATAAGTGATGTGTATCGACTTCCCTGGGACGATACAGAAGAGCAGAGAGAGGAGAGGGGGGACTCCGATCTACTGAGGAAGCCGAGGGAGCAGGAAACAAGAAAGAAAGAGGGAGAGATAGTAAAGATGAAGGAACAGACAGGAATTTGTGATAAAGGGAAGAAGAAGAGATGAGAGTGCATTACAACGATGAGAACAAAGGCCAGAGACATCCACAAAGAGACAGAAACATAGAAATACGTACAGAAATGAAAAAAGAGGCAATACAAATAAAACAATTAGATGGGAGATGGAGGGAGAAAATGAGGATGAAGCAGAAATATAAGAATGAAAGTAAAGATACAATGACGGGTCAGAACATGGAGCCCAAAAGAAACAGAGACACGGAACAAGAGAGAGGTGGCAAGAGAGAGACATAAAGAAAGAGAGACATGGAGACAATAGACTTGTGAAGAGAAATAACAGAGAAGAAGAGACACAGTTAGCCAAAGTTGCCAGACAAAGCAGAGAAATCAATCCACAAGGTCAACTGTTTTCAAAGTCCCTCACTCTACACACTCCCGCCCGTCTGCCACCTTGTTTCTCGGAGGCAAGCATCCTGGATGTGGGAGTTCTACAGCTGTCTGGCTACACGTGCGCTCAGCATTCACAATACACTTCAGAGCACCAACAACGCTCAAGTCAGTTGACATCTGGTGGTGAGGAGATAAGAGCGTAAGAAAAGTAGGGTGGGAGACTGGAGAGATGAGGCATATGAGGAGCACTTCCACTGTGCATTTGCTGTGCCTTTAAATCATTGTGGTGCTACACATTCGTATATAGTGGTTTATCTACAGTGTGTACCTATTCTGATTCACTGGAAGCTAGTCGTTCCTTCCACCTCACTGTAGTATCTCTTGCTTTGTGCACGCACCTGCACCAGGGAGACACAAGTATGGCTGTCAATGTGACTTTCTGAGAGGTTAGACTCAGTCCCAGGCCATGGCAAATGGATTTTTCTCTCTGGCTTTACACTTTAAAGTCATGTGATGGGCGAAAGAGCTTTCTATTTATTTTGTTGCTAAGCCTGCTCATGCTGGTTATAAAGCCTACGTATGTCGAAGAGGAGGCTGACAAACTTCTTAGGGCACAGTGCCATAAAACAACTCTCATGGAGGAAGCAGGCAGATTCACCCATTTGGTCCTCACTACCTCATGAGGAGGCAGGCTAGCTCTTGGTGACAACCTGCCTGTGTATTCCTCGCATGAAAATGGTGCAAGGAGGGAGATGCCAAAAGGGTGGGAAAAAGACTCCAATTCGAACATCTCCCCCAAACTAAAGGGCGATGCCCGCCTGACAAACTCTGATAGAGCACGTTTGTGGCATAGAGCAGGAGTCTCAAGAGGCTGTTATCTCAAGTGCAGAAGCATGGGCGGCATCTTTTACTGGCAGTTCTTTCTACCTGGTCCACTCACTACAAGCTGATCACTTAATTTTCAGTGCAGAGTGGAAAGGGCTATACACTGGTGTCTGGGCAATTTCATTACAAGACGGGAGGCTACCATTATGCATTATTCCTTTAATGCAACTCCACACAGCCACTTTGAAGTATTACATCACAAAGAAAACTATAACTAAACAGAATACTCCTGGCACATAATAGGCAAGCACACAGTACAATCTGCCTCTTTTAAATGCGGCTCCACACAGCGAAGTATCTCTTTGCTCACTGCTTATCTTACCTATTTAAACTGTATTTTAACTTCTTATTTGGTTTTTCCTTATTAGTACCTTGGTTTGTTTGTTTCCATTCTGTGTCTTTTAGGGGATTTGTTTAAGTTTACCCTGTGGCCTCAGGCACAATCCTCTGGCCCCCGCCTCGAGAGTTATCTCACAACCTTTATTTTACTTTACCCCGTGCGCCTCTCAGATGGTTTGAGATGCGCCATGGGACCCGTTCTCCGACATGTTTCTCAGCTGAGTTGAGGCACAAGGAGATCATTGGCTGCGCTGGGCCTTAGCCCTGCAGGCAGGGCGCATGCCTTTAGGCCGCATGTCTACTATGGGACTGGAGCACCAGGTTTCGGCTTTACCCAAAAAGCATTCCTTTTAATTAGACCACATTTCTCCCAATGCGTACTATAACGAATGATGCGTCAGGAGAACAATAGTGCAGAGTGCAAAGGGCTGCACACTAGTGTCTGGGCAATCCTGCATTCCCTCTCACATTCAATGATCCTTCTGACAGACCCAGCACACTGTGGGTTATCTGGTGATAACTAGTGATCTTTCACACAGCAACAGCTCACCGAACACTAGATGGACTGAGGTTATACTCTTACCCCAATCACTGGTACTCATTTTATTAACCTTTGTAGAAATAGAACGTTTTTCAACCCGAACTGGAACAATAGGCCCAGGCACCAAAATAAAAGTGCCCCCGTTAGCAAACCAGAGAGCTGAAAAAGTGTCACACATTCCTAAATCAGGCCAGTTTTTTTTTTTTTTGATCAAATATATTTTTATTGAGTTCCACAAAGCAATGTGATACATACAATATATGAAGAAACAAAAAGCGATGTCATGGCGCCCGTCCCCGACCCAGCAGCGCACCCCTCTGAGTGTCCATGAGGTGAGGCAAGTCCGGGCGCCCGAGTATGCTTGCTTGGCGGAGGGGCACGCCCCCCTGCGGCCATCCGAACTCTTTTCACCCAACTCCCAAACAGGCCCTCCCTCCCACCCCACCCCAACTGTATCCCACCCCTTCAACTACCCCCAAGCCCCCCCACCCTCCCGCCCGGTGTGTTCCTTGTAGCGCCTATGTTGGTTGTACTGTGTAGAGGCTAGACTTTGTGTTCCGCTCTGGTCGTTTCATCTCTAAACCCCTCCGCCAATTTCAGGACCCGGAGATACCTCGGGCATGTGAGCTCCGTAAATTCCTGGGAAAGTAGAGAGATGAGTGGACGCCAGGTTGCCCTGAAGGTTTCGGAGGACTGAGTAAGCGAGGCTTGTATCCTTTCCATCCCCATGATGTACCATAACCGATGTAACCACCCCGTGTGTGTGGGCTGCCTAGTGGACCCCCAGAGTGACAAGATGTGCTGCGTCGCTGCCCCCATTGCCAGTCCCATCTGTTTTCCCCTCATAGATTTGAGGGGGAACGTCAGGTCGTTCGGCAGTCCGAGAACAGCATAAGCTGGGAATCGTGGAATGTCGGTGTCAAAGTGAGTGTCTATGTCCTTGAGTACCGCTGTCCAATATTCCTGTACCTCGGTGCAGTCCCACAGGATGTGTAGCATGGTCCCCGTGTGCCCGCACCCTCTCCAACATTTAGGGTCTTTGCTCGGATTCCCCTGGTGTAGACGCTCAGGGGTCAAGTGCCAGTAGTAGGCGATCTTGACCGCCGCCTCCCTGCTAGCGGTATTCCTGGCCGTATGATGAGCCCGGTGGTATACGTCTCGCCATTCTTTAGCTGAAAGAGCGCGCCCCAGTTCCCTCTCCCAGCGCCTCTGCCCAGCAGATTTCTCCGAAGGGGGGGGAGGGGACAGCATCTGATATAATTCCGTGATGGACCTTGTGTCCGATGTCTTGGTCACTATCCAACGCTCATAGGGGGTGAGGGGGCGTCCAACCAAAGGCGCCACATCGGCGTGCGTCAGCCAGTGCCTAAGCTGGAAGTACTGGTAGCGGAGTGGCTTATCCAGTGAATAGTGTGCTGTCACGGCGTCCCATGTCATGAAGCCCTCCGTATCGAAGAGGTGGCCCGCTGAGCGACACTCGGATTGTCGCCACTGTGGGAATGAGCTCGTGGGGCTGCCAGGGGGGAACGCCGGATTGTCCAGCAGAGGCGTCATGGGGGAGGGAAAGGTCGTCAGGCCCCTTGGGACCGCGGTAGCATCCCACACTTGCAAAAGGGTCCTGGTGATAGGGGATCTTTTGAGGTACGGTGGTCTGTCTGGGCGCGCCAGGTAGGGAACCTTCCAGAGGGGCATGCCCCCCATGGCCCTGTCCTGGAACAACCAGTGCTTCTCCGAAGTCGGTCGGGACCACTCCAGTAGGAATCTAAGCTGAGCCGCTTGGAAGTAGCGCTTGAGGTCCGGAACCCCCAGACCCCCCTCCGCTGTCGTCCTTGTGGCCAGGTCGCGTCGCAGTCTGGACCTTTTATTCGCCCATACATAGTGATGTAGGGCATCCTGTAGTTTCTTCAGCATCCCCAATGGGGGAGTGACCGGGATGGTCTGGAATACATAAAGGATCTTGGGCAACAGGGACATTTTTATGGCCGCCACCCGGCCCAGCCACGAAAGCGGCTGTTGCTTCCACCTCGCAATGTCCCCCTGGACTCGCGACAGCAGCTTGGTATAGTTAAGGTCGACCGTTTGAACGGTTGCCGGCGTCAGGTCTATCCCCAGGTACTGCACGGTGGTGCTGACCTCAAGCCCCCCTATGTGCAACGAAGCCCTGTTAGCTGGTCGGGTGTTGCTACCTAGCGGCAGGACGACGGACTTCTGGACATTCATTTTGAAGCCCGACACTGCCCCAAACGCGGTCATTTCCGATAGGAAGGCCGGCAGAGAGACCCGAGGGTTATCCACCGCCACCAGAATGTCGTCCGCGTAGAGGCTGATGGTTTGCTCCACTCCTCCAAACTTGATCCCGGCTATGGCTCGGTTGTCCCGAACCCGCTGGGCAAATGGCTCGATATAAAGGGCGAACAGGAGCAGCGAGAGTGGGCAGCCCTGCCGCGTGCCTCTCCGGATGTCGAACGGCTTAGAGCTGACCCCGTTGACTTTGATGGTCGCCTTCGGGGACGCGTAGCATCCCGCCACCCAGGAGCGGAATCGCGGACCCACTCCGAATTTGACCAGCGTCTGTTCCAGGAACCTCCAGTCCACCCTGTCGAACGCCTTCTCGGCGTCCACCGAGAGCAGTGCTGCGTCCGAGGCGTTGGCGTATGCTTTGTCTATGACATGCATAATGCGCTTTGTGTTATCCGCGCATTGCCTGGAGGGGACGAAGCCCGCTTGGTCAGGGTCGATAACGCCCGGCAGGCACGGGCCCAGCCGGGAGGCCAGGATGCCTGTGAAGAGCTTAAGGTCCACGTTGAGGAGCGAAATCGGCCTATACGCCGCGCAGCGTGAGGGGTCTTTGCCCGGTTTTGGAAGGACCACGACTTCTGCCTCCAACATCTCCCTCGGGATGGAGCCCTGGCCCTCGAATGAGTTGAATAGCTTTGTAAGGACAGGCGCCAGGAGGGGGCAGAAGGTTTTATAAAAGCCCGCGGAGAAGCCGTCTGGGCCCGGAGCCTTCAAGGGCTTAAGACGGGCAATGGCCGCTATGACCTCCTCCAGGCGGAAGGGAGCATCTAGCGCTGCGGAGTTCACATCGTTAAGGGCAGTGACCTCCATAGACTCCAGGTAGGTCTTCCCCTCCTCCTCTCCCACAGTGTGATCGGCGGCATACAGCCGCTCATAGAAAGTCCGGAATGCCTCCGCTATGTGGTCATCCTCTCGGACCTCGCCACCATCGTCCCCGCGAATCACAGGGATCTGCGAGCGGACGGTTTTGGCCTTGAGTTTGCTGGCCAGCAGGCGGCCCGTCTTGTCTCCCCCCACATAATACGTGTGGCGGAGGCGGAGTGCCGCATATTCCGCCCTGTCCAGGTCCAGACTCGCCAGTTGCGCCCTGACCGCTTTCAGCTTGCGCCAAATCCGGGGGGCACCCGTCCGGCTGTGGACCCGCTCCAGATCTAGCACCTGCGTCTCCAGGTCCCGTCTCCGATCCTTTCGCTCCTTATTTTCCGCCGCGGCGATCGCCATGATTTCGCCCCTAATGACCGCCTTCAGCGCCCCCCACAGTGTCGCCTGGGTTACTTCTCCCGTGTCGTTCTGATCTAGATAAGTGGTGATGCTTTGGGACAGTTGCTGCACAACTCCCTTGCGTGCCAGTATATTTTCCCTGAGTCGCCACTTGCCCCTATGTGGAGGGGCACGTGGGACGGCCAGTTGGAGGGTCACCGCATCGTGATCTGAAAGTGCCGCCGGCGTAATGTCAATGTCCCGAACCATGGGAAGTATGTCATCCGAGCCCAGGAAGTGGTCTAGTCTGGCATACGTGTGGTGCACATGAGAGTAGAAGGTGTATCCCGGGGCAGTATGATGTATGTCCCGCCAGATGTCAGTGAGCCCCCTGTCCCTTAACCACTGCTTCCCTGTCACTGACAGCGCTCCGGAGTCCCCAAACCTCTTCCCAGACCTATCCTTCTCATTGTCCATGACCAGGTTCAAGTCCCCTCCCACTAGTACCAGTCGCAGATCTCCCGAGAGCGCTTCAGACAGCGCACCTTTCAAGAAAACCTCTTGTTTGGTGTTGGGTGCATAAATGGAGCCCAGCGTGAAGGAGGAGGTACCCACATGTATCGTGTGTGCTAGGAGCCTGCCCCTGATTTCGGCCACCTTATCCCCAACCCGCCCTTTGAAGTGTCTGGCCACAAGTATAGCGACACCCGCTTTCTTTTCGCCAGTCGCGGAGTAGAATTGGTGGGGGAAGGCCCTAGCTTTCATGCGGTGCCAATCTTTCGCCAACAGGTGCGTTTCCTGTAACAGACATAGTTCAGCCTCCGAGCGCTCAAGGAAGGAGATGACTGCCCTTCTTTTGATGGGGTTATTGAGTCCCTTGACATTAAGTGAGAGGATACGTATGCTGTCAGCAGCCATGCGTACGCATGCGTCCCTTCTGCCTTGCCCTAGACCTCCAACCAGCCCAACCCCTGGTACCAAACACCACTCGATAGTGAGCACACCGAGCTCCCCCCCTCCCCTCCTCCCAAGCCCCAACTCCCCCCCCAAACAGTCCCCTGCACCCCTCCCCCCCCAACTGGTGAACATTGTCCCAGGCCAATCATGAGACAGTCTAGGCCTGCGGTAAATGAGTCAATGAGTGGGTGTGTGGCAGTGGCGGCTCATGGCCCCCCGACCCCCCCCATCCAGGAGCCAAAACTTATCTGATGTCGACCTTCACCAAAATCCATTTAGGGGGCTGCGCCTGTGTCTTTGGATACTTCCTGGATTGCTGCAGCCTGTTCCAAGGCCACCGTGTCCGGATCGTGCTTGAGAGGCTTCTTCCGCTGCCTGTCCCGCCGCACTGTCTGCCATCCGTCCCTCGACCTCCCGGGGGAGCCCGTCCCGGCCCCAGAGGACTGCCGGTCCGCCATGTCGTCCTGTTGTGGGTCCTCATAGGGGATGCCTAGCACCTCACACGTGTCTCGTAGGGAACGCAGCTGGTGGAGGGCGCCCTTCCACTTAAAGACCAGGCGAAACGGGTGTCCCCAGGAATACGGGACCCCCTCTTTACGCAGGAAAGTAGTGGCAACCCTAAAGGCCCTCCGCTTTTGTAGGGTGGTCGCAGCCAAGTCCTGAAAAAGTTCCACATTGTGATCGTGGAAGCGGAGGGGTTGCTTGTGACGAGCCTCTCTCAGGATGCGCTCCTTCAAGGGATAGTCCGGCAGAAAGGCCAAAATGTCCGGTGGGGGGCCCTGGGTCCGGCGGGCCGGGCCCACACGGTGGGCTCTGTCGATCCGAACCGCGAAGTCCTCTCCTTCCCCCAGCACCATCCGGAAGAGTGCCTGCAGGTATCCCGCCATGTCTTCCCCCTCCGCCTTGAGCGGCACATTCCGGACTCGAATGTTATTGCGTCTGGAGCGATTCTCCAGATCCTCCGCGTGGGTCTGGAGATCCATCTGCTGATCATGAAGACGGACGATCTCCTGCCGAAGGAGTTCTATTTCCTCACTACGGGCCTGGCCCGAGAGCTCATTGGCCGCCACTCTCTCCCCCAGTTCGTCGACGTCCCGCCGGAGTTCCTTGTGCTCCCCGGTCATTTCCTGCCGGAAAGTTTGAATATCGTCTTTTAGGGAGGCGAAGAGGGATTCCATGAACGCCTTGGTCGCTGGCGCCTCACCCTCTGGTAGATCTTTCCCCCCGGGGGCGGGCCTCGGCGCCGGTTTGTCTGGGCTTTTATCGGGCTTGGGGGGTCCCTTGACCAGCATCTCCGAGATGTTGCGGTTCCCTTTCCGGTTCGACATGGCTATCCCAGCCGTGGGCCTCAGCCTGGTCAGGGCTCCGTGTGATTCGGCAGGGTGCTCCGATGCGCTCTGGCCGTCGTCTGAAAAGGCCGGTATCGTGTCCCAGGGGCCTCTTCCCTAGGCCACAGGCCTCGACCCCACTGCTTTCCCTCGCTCGAGGTATAGGGCTGGCTCCCGCCAGGTATCCCTGGGCTGCAGGCCACCCGCTCTGTACTCCCCTTCCCAGGGCCTTCCGCAACCTCAGGCCTTCCCAGATCCTAGTCGCGTTTCAGCCAGGCGTGCCCCCGGGTGGGGGGGGGGGGGGGGGGGGGGATCCCGCGCTGTGACCGCAATTGCGTCCCGGCCGCCTCCTGGGCGCCGCTCACCTTCTCTGTATGGGCGCCGAGCCCCTCTGCTGCCCGGGGTCGATATGCCCCACCGGCCCGCTGCACAGCCGGGCCGTGCTTCCTCGACTGGGCCCACGCCGGGGCCCCGCGTTGTCCCGTAGGCCGACGGACCTGGCTCCACTCAGGCCGCTGGGCCGTGGACGGCTGCTGCCGGCCTGCTCCCCTCGGCCCCCGCAGACACCGCGGGGGTCCTCACCGGTGCACGGCCTGCGCCTGAAGCGCCGTGCTAGGACCGACCCACCTCTCGGCAGCAGCGCCGCTTTCCCTCAGTCGCGCCTTCCAGCCGCAGTCAGGCGTCTCCGGCCCTCGGCGCTCACCTCCACTAGGCCCACGCCGGGGCCTCGCGTAGATTCTGGGGCCGACGGACCCGGCGCCTCGATCCCTCTCCCCTGCCTGCGCCAGTCGCCGCTTGGTGATGCCGGGTGGTACCTCCGGGGCTCTGGAATCGCTGTCGGGATCCCCGACTCTCCCACACGCCGGCCCCAGGTGTCGCTTGGGGTCTCTCCGGGCCGCTCGGCCCCTGCGCTCGGGTCGCTGCCGCCCGCACTAGCCCCTCGCCGTCAGGCAGCTCCGTGCATCTGCGGTCTGCAGCAGCTTCGAGCCTCGCCGCCGGCTCCTCCGATGCCGCACTGCTTCCCGGTTCTGGCCCGCTGCTGCTGGCCGGCTCGGTGAGGGCGAAGGTCCGCAGGGTACCCTGGCGGGGGATCAGGCCTGGGGAGCCTCTGCGAGACACGTCTTACCGAGCCGCCATCTTAGCCACGCCCCATCAGGCCAGTTTTGAACTTGTAAAGACACGATGTATGAGTATTTTTCCAAATATGGGAGACTGCATGCATTTGTGTTTGCTGCAGTCAATGTTTGTGGTAATATGAGAGAAATCAACAGTAAAAAACAGCCTACCTAGCCATAAAAAAAGGCCAGAAACTGCTAAAAACTGGCTCTCACACTGATTGTTCTTTATGCTAACCTGATGTGACCCTGATCCTGATTGCCATTTTAACATTTGACGTTCAGGTAGCATGCCATTCTTAGTGGTAAGGTATTAACCTTCTAAGCTACCTCTTTGGTGTTACATGGAGGTGTCCGTGGCAGGTCTCCACTGTCCTGAATCACTAAAGGGTGTGATTGTAGCACCCAGGGTGGGTAAATCCTGAGATTGTTATTCTCTGACTTCGCATTCTTGGGGCCTGCTAGCGGATTGGTGCAGGATCAGACCAGATCTAACCGAGGATACAGCTAAATCTGCCACTCTGCCAACTACAATTGTTCTCTGCTCTTCAGTCTTTGCCCGCTCTTGTTCTTACCGTTCTTCCAAACTTTGTTATAGTTTCCTGTCTTTCTATTCCCTTTTTTCTGTCACCCCGTCAAGGCAGAATTTCCCACTGGGCACTACATGCGACTTTATGTAATGATGAAGTACTCAAAATGAAAGGCATGCTTCGCTGACTGCGCAACTCTCTTCCAGCTTCCACAAACTGAAAGCTTCCATTATGCCCAGTTTGTGCATTGGGTCCAGCAACCGCAGGCACGTCAGGCGGCCACTAGGGAATTGCTCCCATTGGAAAAATATGTCCAGTCTGGCAACACAGGGAGGGGGTGCATCTCCTTCATTTATACACTTTTTCTAACACTAGGCACAAAGCGATCACTGCACCACAAAGCATTTTAGGAGGGCATTCTCCAGACCCTGCCTTCAGAAAAGCAGTGGGAGTCCCTATACAGGGACATTGTGAAATACAATTGCTCCATGTTCCTGAGGGAGTCCCACTATAAACTTCTATACGACTGGTACCACTATCTACAGAAACTACACGTGATTTTCCATGCAACCTCCGATCGATGCAGGCTGGGTTGTGGCCTCCTGGGACTGTCCTGCTATTCAGTCCTTCTGGAAGGAAATATTATCTCAGATCAAGCTAATATTGGGGTACCCGATTGGGGAGTTCACAGAACATGTACTCCTAGAAGTGCGCAACCCGATTCTCAATATCAGACCCAAGAGGATAGCTCCATTATGTGGCTGTGCCTTGGTGCAGCCAAGATGGCGCTGGCGGCAGTCTGGAAGAAACCGGAGGCTCCCTCACTCACACAACAGCACGCCCGCCTATGGCACGCACTGGCCCTTGAACAAATGTTAGACAATGTTCAGGACTTGCATAAGGGCTTCGATTATGTTTGGAGCCCACTAGTTAGCTATCTATCGGAGGGGGCCCCCCTATTTGCATGTGGTCCAAGATTGAGGGCATTAGATCTCTTCCCGATATAGTGGGGATCTCCTCTCTCCCAGGGCTGGGGTCCTGATTCTTTCTTTCCCACTCAAGTGGGCCCGTTCACGCTGGTCGCGGGGGGCTCACATCATGTCCCCTCTGTGCTTACCAGAGTCTAAGCTTATGTGTTGTCCTGGGTATGGTTTGGTTTAAGCATCTCATTTATTTTAATCTTTGGTTCTTGTTCTGTCTTTTTTGTTTTGTACTACCCACTGTAGCGTTCAAACACATCAGCATTCAGTTAGGGGGTCATGCGTTCCTCCTATGTAATGGTTATTATGACAGTATGATACGTCTGTATGAGGCTCACTCCTCAGATTTCTGCTCGCAGGGGCAATCCGAAACTTGTTACTAAACTGTACCTTTACTATAGCTACCTAATGCACGGTTTTTACTCCTGTGAATAAAAATGGAATGCACTATGGTCTCTGTAAATTGTTTGTAATCCTTGCATTAAAATCAATAAATAGATTTTGACCCAAAAAAATGAAAGGCATGCATTTATATTGAAGTTATTATGAAAAACTCTTTAAGAAGAAAAGAGCATACTACAGTGAACTGGGCATTATGAAGAAAGAATTCCAGAACTCTAATACAAATACCTAAACTAATGTATACTAACCTACAACCCAAGTAACAAATGTATTGAAACTCTGTTCGAAATAGACTGTAGCGTAGGAAGGGGGTGTGGGGCAGTCCGCCCTGGGAGGCAAACGTTTTTGGGGCGGCTGGCTCCCCACCACCTCTTACCAGTGGCCGTCGCAGGGCAGCAAACAAAGGAATCGCCAGCACCCCTCAACCCTCTTTTTTACATGTGCCCGCCTCGGGGCGGCAAAGGCAGGGATTGCCACGGTCAGCAAATGGTCTAGCAACACCACTGGATATCAGACTTTTTGTGTCTCAACAACATTTTGTATCATACCAAACTCTAACCACAACACTAAGACTAACCATTACACTAACCACCTAACTAGCCATACACCAAGCTAGAACCTTTGTTTTTAAAAGACACCTAACTTAAACCCTAAACAAATCATTAAACCTAAACATAACACAAACCCATGCACCAATTCTAACCATACGTATATATGCAGCCCTAACCCTATACTTACACCCACATCTTGATCCCTAAACCTAGAACTACAATCTCAACTCCAACTTTACAGTGCTGGAATAAGTAAAAATATAACATAAATTATTCTTATGTTGAATTTTTTTGTTTCTACTCAAAACAAGGAATGCTTATTTTCACAGTTCTTCATTGTATATTGTTCCTAACGGGTATCATTTATGCCAGCAGGGGCACGTGCCACAAAGGCACCCTTGCCAAAGTTAATTTTCATAATCTGTGCAGTGTTTCAAAAATGTGTCAAAGGGCAGCACAGCAGTGTGACTGTAATGCCTCTTCTGGAAGTCACCAAACATGATCAAAATGTGGCATCGCCCTGGTCCTGGGAAAAGCTGTGAAAATGTTTTCCAATGCATGGGTACAGGGGTGGCAGAAAGTCCTGCATCCCATTCCACCTGTCTTTTCCCATCTGCTCTTGCTTCAAACTTGTATGCCATTCCCCTCTGGCTTCTTCCTCTCCATGCCTTTGCCATTACACTCTCTACATTTTTCATGACATGTTCCATATCCGCTAGCTCAGTAGTTTCTTATTTTTCTCCCCTTGCTCTCGATGTAGTTCATTCCCTCCTGCAGTCCATGGCCTATTCACCCCCCTTACTCCACAGACGCCTATTTACATTGCCCTAGTCCTAAGTACATGAGATGGGGTATTGCAAATCCATTCGTCAGTACTGCTTCTCATTTTCGCATTCGTTGGTGCCATTTTGGAGACTTTTACCAATAAAGTGCCTCAGCACTTGACACTCCTCTTTCCCTGGGAGAACCAACTATCCTGAATACTTGCACCGCTCTCCAACCCCCAGATTTACATTAAATATGCTGTCCCACACCCCAATGCTCTCCTATCAGTCCCTTTCTAGACCTTTCATGTTTTCAGCATATAAGGATGCAGTGTCCATGCCCACCTCTTTGCTCTCCTTGCTGATTGGCTCTAACGGGGGGCTGGGGCTGTTGTTGCCGATGGCACTGCTGGTGCTCTTGTTACGTATATGTCCCTTTCTGAAGGAAGTCTTGGATGGGCTCTGGAGCTGGGGGTGCTGCTCCCGGTTTGGTGAAGAAGGGGTTGAAGTGATCACTAAGGTCTTCAAGGCTGTCACCTCAGCCTGCAGCATGTCAATCTGGTCAAAGAGAAAGGAAAGGGAGAGTTATTGTACTCACCACACTATTTCTGCGAAGGGTAGAAATTCAAACCTCACACCCAGTATGCACAAATCCTTACCGAAACACAAGTTTGACACACCCGCGGGACGTTATCAGTCATGGTATGACCACGCAAACTCTTAACTGAGTCTAAGCTCCATGAGGTACTGCATTACCTTCCTTGCCCTGACGTCAGTTTAATTAAACTGTCTGACCTCACTTCCTCTTAACTTTACCCCACATTGTGTGACCTCTTAACTCCTCACACGATTCTACAGCTTCATGAAACGTTCCGTAACCTTCTTCCTCAGACATCTGCTCAGCAGTACGGTGTAACCTCACTCTCTGAATCTACCACACACTGTATGACCTCACCTATATGCTTAGTGATACACTACATTCCCTCGGTTCCTCTGAGCTCCACTCAGTGACACTGCTTGACTTTCCTTCCTGTCAACAATATCAAACATTATCTGACCTCACTTCCTCTTAGCTCTGCATAAAGCAGCATTTCCACAATTATTTGAAGCTCATTTACACTTTGTATAACCTAATTTCATTTGAGATCTTCTAGGTTACACTGTCTGTCCTCCCTTCCTATGAAGTCTATCAAGTGTTAAATGACCTTACTTCCTCTTTAATCTGAACCAAACTGTACTACTTTAGTTATTTAAAGCTCTATGACACTTTGCATGGCCTCATTGTGTCTAAGCTCAATTTAATAGCACTGTCAGACTTCACTCCCTCTGAACTCAATACAAGTGGATGCCTTACATTCGCTTTCATTCTGTACATATTTATATGACATTGTTTCTTCTAAGATCTATGGCACACTGTGATGCCTCTTTTCGTCTGAACTCCACTCGAACACTGTCAGAGTTCAAGCCTTTACAACCCCATCTGTGCTGTGCATAACTTAACTTCCTCTTCAGTCTGTACAAAACGACATGACCTCAGACCTTTGAAGCTCTATGATACTTGGGCATGACTCACTTCCTCAGAGCTTAACTTAGCCGTGCTGTTTGACCTCTCTTCCTAGAAACTCTGCTCTGAGACACTACTGTAAACTACATCACGCCCCTAGAATGGAATGTTTTAGTTACTGTTGTGTACTCCCTATCCCGGGTGCATGCAAACTGAACACGTCATACACGAAACTCAATAACAGACGTCTTCATTCTCCTGCACACAGCATTCTTACTACAGTCTTCTTATATCATAACCGTAAATAACCCCACATAGCACCTGCCAGGCAATTATATAATCCCTCTATTGAGTCCACCCAGAACCAAAAGGGTGCTAGCGCAGTCTCAAGACACTACATCTCCCCTCATGTTAAATAAAAAGTTGTAAACAAAACAGCAGCATTATATTAATTTAATAAGTCACTGAGGTGCTCGCACTAGTCGATCAGATCGAGTGGTAAGAGGTCGTTGAGATGCACTCTGATTATGCACCGATGATAAGGGATCGGACGCTTGATTTGGATTGTCAGGTGGGGTCACCTCATCCATAATTTCAAGAACAAATGAACATTGAGTAAGGTATTTGAAGTGTGATGAGTCTTGTGTGATGGTTTTTGCGGGACAATGTGCCGTTACCATATATCCTTTCTGCGTCACAACTCTCAGAGGGTCGACAGCAAATTATGGGCATGTTTTCCGTTTTCACTTATGCTTGACTGGGACCCAGTCTCCTTCATTTAAGACTGTATCCTGAGCTTGAAGATGTCTATCAACATAGGTCTTCATTTTGTGCTTTCGAAAAGTGTCTGTGACACGAACATTATCAGCATTCCTAGTTCAGTATGCTGTCCACTGTGGAAAGTTTGTTCTTGTGGCTCTCCCATATAGCAAGGTGGCAGGACTTTCACCAGTTGTGGAGTGAGGAGTTGTGCGATAAGCACAGAGGGCTTGATATAGGGCCTGGTTTAATTCAATCTACTCCATCGATGCTTGCTGAGTTGCCCTTTCGAGGCTGCTGATGAATCGTTCCACAATGCCATTAGCTTAGGGCCACAAGGGTGTACTTTTCTGATGCATGACATTTAGTCTGACAAGAAACTCCTTGAACTCTTTGCTATTGAACGATGGACCACTGTCAGATTTGATAATGGCAAGGATACCTCACACTGTTATCTAGCTGCTCAATGACTATCATGGGTTTTTGAAGATAACTTCTCTACTAAAGGAAAGCGTGATTACTCGTCAATGGCTACCATGAGATGAAGTCCATTTGCTAGGGGCCCAAAGAAGTTAACTGTAATTATCCCCCAGGCATGTGCAGGAAGGTCAGACATGGTTAACGGATGCGGTGTCATTTTGGGGGAAAGGCAGTTGCACAAATGGCACTCGTTCAGTTCCCTCTCAACTCACTCATCTAGGCGTGGGAACCACACTCTGTCTCTCAAGGCTATTTTAGTGGCAACAATGCCACAATGTCCTTCATTGGCCAGTTCTTTGACTAGCTGTCTTAGACGCTAAAGTATGACGATACGTAAGCCTCTCAAGACAATACCTTCTTTGGTAATGGACAGTTATAGCTGCACATTTTTGAATTTGTTTGAATTCAACATTGTCAGCAAACGATTAAACACTCTGTCTCCATGATTGAGTTGAAATGAGGTCTTGAAGTACAAGCATGTTTTTATCTGCATTGGTAGCAGCCACAATTTGTTCAATTGATAGGGCTGACGGCGTGCTGAAACTTACAATTAAATTCATGTACTCTTCAGCTTCTTTAGTTGTGAAACTGTAAAAAGTAGTCTGCAGGATTTTGATCTTTGCCTGGCTTATGTACAATTGTATAGTCGTATTCTTGTAATCGCAACCCCACCTCTCCATGCGGGAAGCATCTTGTCTTTCAGGTTTTGGAAAATGGTGATAAGTTGGTGGTCTGTAATGATAGCGAAAGGTTTTCCGTATAAAAACACATGAACATGTTCACAGGCCAACACTACAGCCGGAATCTCCTTCTCTGGCTGAGAATAGGCACGTTCTGTTTCAGACAGGCTTAAACCACAATGTGTCTTTGAGCATTTGAATGACCATCATGTTGAGCAAGAACTGCTCCCAGCACCATCGAGCTTTCATCTACTGGGATCTTAGTGTGTACCTTGCGATCAAAATATGCCATCTCTGTTGCACTTTCAAATGTGTGCTGGATTCTTTTGAAGCTTTGATCACATTTAGGAGACCACTAAAAAGGAACATTTCACTTTGTCAAGTCACTAACAGGGGCACTCACAGTAGCAAAATCACAAATGTACCTTGTGCAATAACTGCCCATGCCTAAGATGAATCGCAACATGGTACCATCTAGTGGGGGGCACGTAGCGGACAGTGCCTGTACTTTGCCTGGGTCAGGAGTAATTCCGTCATCAGAAAATATGTGCCCAAAGAACTTAAGTTTGGTCTTGTGAAACTCATGCTTTGCTGCATTGAGAGTCAGGCCTGCATCTGCCAGTAACTGACACAATTGTGTAAGAGCCTTTTCATGCTCTTTTTGTGTTCTCCCAAATACCAGTATCACTGCAGTTGAAAGCATGTGTAACAAGTTAAACTCCAAAACTCAATCTTTTGTATCTGAACCAACCAACCATTTTAAGTTTAAAAGGTAATAATATACGTACCATTTTCTTCTAGCTCGATTTGATGATATCCCTTGTTCAGGTCAAGGTGGGAAAAGATCTTGTCTCCATTCAGCTGCATGATCATGTCGGCTATTTGTGGACCAGGATGTCTTTTTTCTCTCGATTTCCTTGTTGGCCTGGTGCATGTCGACACAGATGCATACTGTACCATCACTGTCCTTTTTTGGCACTGTCAATTTGGGTGAAACCCATGCTGTAAGACTTGTGAAGAGCTCAATGATGTCATGCTTCAACACCATTTCTAGCTCTTTCTCAATGGCTACTTGCAAACTGAAAAGTGATTCTGCGGTGTCGCTGGGCAATAGGACGAATGTCTTTTTAAAAATGAAGTTGCACTTTCATTGTCTTGAGCCTTCCCAGGCCATGAAACAACGATGGGAACTAACTCACAATTTCAGATTGAGCATGCAGGTTATAATTGAGAGATATTGGTCACACGTCAGCAGTGGTGAATTACCTCGAGGAACGTGAATTAGTGCTTGCACTGACGTTGTTTTATGTTGCAATGTTGCTATGAACAATCCTTGATGTTGTAATGGTTTGGAGGCAGCCCACATATATACCTTTGTGTATGATGGGTTGATACGTGGCACTCTTGACAGGCTGTTAAACTTTTCAACAGGTATGGTGTTAATCGATGCACCACTGTCTATGATAAAACTTATAGGGCAACCGTTGACTTTTATTGTAATCTTGGGGCAAGGTTCAAAAGAGTTCTGTTGTTTAGTTTGTTGGTTGGATTTGGGTTTGGTTCTTCTTTGCAAGTAGCCATACTTACAATGCTTGTCGAAACTATCATTGCACATCCATCTTCTTAATCGGTGCTCGATAGTGACATTGAAAAACCTTTGTAGGACGAACCTGATGATGATCGACTTCATTTTGTTTCTACTTCTCAAAACTGAAGTTGCTTTTTGGCCTTGTGGGCAGGGCGAGAATGCTTCTGAAACCTTCTGGCATTCGTTTTTTCTCGCTGTAAAGTAGCTGGCTTCTCCTTTGACTTGCAAACAGTTATGAAGTGTGTAAAGCTTTATTGTTCAATTACTTAAAATCTTTACAATATACTATTCTTTACAAAAAAACTTCCAAAGAAGAAAAGAAAAAGAAATGAAGTAAAAAAGAAAAAAAAAGTTACAATCTCAGGCAAACTTGCTACGAACTGTAGGGAAGTTTAAAACATTAAAAACGATTATCAAAAAATGGCAGTAAAGTGCAAGTACATAAAACTTTGTGGAGAGTATTATTATAGTCTCTCTTGCTTGAAGCCCGGCTGGTTTTGTTTTAGTGACTCAGTTTTCTGTGACAAAGCTGCCCGGATTGCTTCTATGAATTTCCCTAGCCGTGCGGCTATTTGGGGTGTTTTACCAGAAAAGCACAGGTCTGAGACTTCTCTACATCGTACTAGGGCATGAGACCTGCAGATGGGAACAACCAGCTGGTGCTGCTCGCTAGCCAGTTTAGGACAGCAGCACAGCAAGTGGAGCCAGGATTCCCGGTGATAGCTGCAAAGACGACATGCTGCTGAATTGTCCTTCCGGGCCCAGGTTTGGTTAAAATCCGCGATAGGCAGTGCAAGCAGTCTCATATAGGCGATTTTTTTCCGGGCCTGGGCTGTCAGTGCTTGCTCAAAATATTTCTGTGGTTTGCCCACTGTGTAGGAGGCGTCCAGTGCAGAGAGATTGGGATGATGGTGTAAACTTTCCAGATCTCTTTCGTAGGATATTTTCTTTACCTGTGTGTTCACTGTTCTTTTCCATGCGGTTACCGGAATGTTTAAATTGTGCACGTTTTGAGCACAGTTATGAAGTGGTTTTTCTTCCCGCAACCTTTGAATGTCTGTCTGATTGCTGGACATTTATTTTAACCCGTTGGCTGCTGCCGTCGGCCATTGGCCGACGGCAGCACTACCTCGCTGGTCGCACTGCCGCAAAAAAGCGGAAGCAGCCAACGGGTTAATGGGGAAAGGAAAATCCAGATCGGAAACACAGCTTTCCTTTCTTTGAAGACATCGACTTGGTGCATCTACCTTGTGCTTGTGCCTGCTTTTCATGATTAACGCCGATTTATTCTATCCTGTTCCAGCTTCCATGTAGGAAGCTGGTCAATCCACTGTATATCATTGGCTCTTGCAGCAATTGGTATTTTCTCCAAACTAAGCGTCTTCTGAACGAGTCCGAAAGACAGCCATCGATGACTCTGAGACGCATGACTTCTTCGTCATTAAACTCACTAAACATACAGTGTTTGACAAGCACATCAAGCCTTTCAACCAAATCATCCATTGTTTCACCAACTTATCTTGCTTGATTGAAAAATTTCCTTTCATAGTCAAAATTTGGCATCGGATTGAACCTGGCTTCTAATGCTTCTTTTATTTGACGGTACGATATTGTAACAGTCTGTGAGATTTTCTTTATCACTTCTTTTACTCCATCACCAGCAAGGTTCTTTGAGTATTTATGGACTTTCTGATTATCTACTTCTTCTAGGGCATCTACAAAGTCATTGAATGTCTCGACCAATCCAGTCAACCTGGTGCCAATATTCTGCTTTTTGGCAGCGTCGAGTGGCGGTGGCAGTTTAAAAAATGTGGTTGCATCTTATGCTATGCCTTCTTTTGCAGCCACTACAAAAAGGCCCTATCTCGAAGGCCTTTTTAGTTGATTCTAGGGGAACCCGCAACCTTGAGAGCACAACTTGTGTTCACGCTCCAGTCATCTCTCCCGATTTTGAGGTCATAAAGCATTTTATTGGTTACCGCTGGGGAGTACACTTTTGTTTCTCTTGCCCGGTTATCTGCCTTTGGGTTGTACCTGGTTGGTGCTGCCTTTTTCATTGAACCATGTTGTCGCTGCCTTTAGAGTTTCCTTTGCATGGATGATGGCTCTGAGTAATGACACAGCACAGTATTTCATCTTAAGCCTCACCAGCAGAATTTGGCGGGCTTTTCCAACTATGCTCTTCCGCGAGGTCATCAACTTCTTCAAAGGGTCGTGTATGAGCTGGAGCAGACCTGACGGATACACATGTGTTAACTGCAAGCTGCTTTGCATCAACTTGGGGCACATGTGGCACACACAAACAGTATCATTGCAGACTCTCAGGGATAGCAGTCTTGTGTCTTTGGGGCATGTATCCCATCCTCTTCACCAGTTGTTGGGTCCTTCCAAGCCCGAAACCATGCAAAATGAACACGCCACACACGGAGCTCAGTAACAGATGTCTTTATTCTTTGGCATACAACATTCATACTACATTCTCCTGACGTGATAACTGTTAATACCACACCTTTACACCTCCCAGCCAATTATTTAATTACTCTATTGAGTCCACCCAGAGCCGGAGGGTCCTTGCTCACATAGTCTCAAGACACTGCAGTTACAATGTTTGACCTCACTGTGCTCCGAATTCACACACTGTGTGACCTTCCTTGCTGTTAATGGTGTTATATACTTTTGAATTAACTCAGTTTCTATAGATTCGTCTTGACAGTTTCTATAGATTAGTCTTGACACAGTGCAGCATCTCTTCCTGACATGATGCATCACTGCAACCAATGTATGGCCTCACGTCCTCTGCCACTCGGTGAAATGACATGACCTCTCTTTCTTTAAATTACTTACAATACCATTGTATCTTGCTTATTTTCTAACAAGATCTACTTAATGGCATGTCCTTGATGTTGCTAAACATTAATCAATGGCACTGTGTAACCTTACGTCCTCTGACCTCCACTCCATTTCACTGATTGTATTATTAGTCTCTCCGTGAGATCAATTCCTATAGAGTTCACACTCACACTGCATAACCTTGCTGCCTTCGAATTCCACTCTTCAACGCCATTTGATCTAATTCCCTCTGAATTTCACAATGCTATTACATAACATCGTCTCTGAACTTTATTTTTGATACTGTGATCTCACTTCCCATCGTTATTGCATAGCATGCATTTTTCTTCACCTAGGAAAAGCTAATTGAAAGTGGAACACAAACATTTTTACATTAAAATAACATTGGGTACAATTTGAAAATACACCAGGAAGTGTGTTATTAGACAATGCAGAATTAGAAGTCAGACTCTGTCTACACCTATGAGACCTACTAGAAGAATGCCCCTGAAAATCCCTCTCTATGCCTTTCCAAGAAGAAGCAGAATTCACCCAATTCCGAGCTATCCATGCAATCTGTTCATTCCTTGCACACATAAAATAGAGCCCTTACCTTACCCTGCGCCTCCTTCAGCTGTTTCTCGGAAGCTGCCTGCTTGGTGTTTGCCTCCCGCACCATCTTGTGGGCTTCCTGTAATTTGATGGGGTCAGAGTTAGAAGAAGGTGGTTTGACCCAAGTTTGAACTTGGGTGGGTTATGGAGGAATGGAGAGAGTGATAAAGGTCATTAGAAGGACGTGCTCATGGTTACAGTGGTATGACCTAGCTCAGCTGTGCTGAGGTAGGATTAAGTAAAAATGGGACTTACACTGGGGGAGGGGTGAAACTAGAGTATATTGGCAGGGAGGGGGCATTAGATTCAGCTCACTATAAAAAATGGGGGCTAACTATAGTGATAAAGACTGACCTGGGGCATGGGGGCGTTGATGTGGCAAGGGTGCCATGGCCCATGTGCAAGTAATGGCTATAGGCTCTCTATAATATTGTTTGGTAGTAAAGGCATCTATAGCTGGGGTGCAGTGGAGGGCCCCTTGGGCCCCGGTGCCGCGGTGTCTGCTGCTCTATAGACAGCTATGCTTCTGGTAGCAGGAAAGCAGGAAGGAAGGAGGGGAAATGTAAACTCTAAATGACACATAATTACTGACCAGAGATGGTGAGAAACAGGAAAGGGGGAGAGGATCTCAAGAAGTCCCATGTCAGGGCTGATAGTGCTCTTTTAGCTCATTTCATTTTACATTTCGCTATAAATTCAGGACGGTTGATTTGACACGAGTTAGACCTAGAACTGGCTGAACATCCCATCCCATCGTAGACATAGGCAACTGAAGAGCTCTGTCAAAGAGGGACCAGAGTTGCAGTCATAACAGCTGGATGACACCAAAAAATATAATCACTGTGAGGCCCATACATAATAAAAGTGAGAGCTACAGCATGTTTTTGGACCACACACATGTGCATTCTTATCAAGGTCTGGTCAGGAGTATGTAATCGAGAAACTACAGATATCAATGATGGCAAAACAGTGCCATGTCATGGACCACTACTGCCCATAGGAAACTAGAAAACACATATATAGCCTAAAATAGACTTCCAATCCCAAACAGGCATTGGCCATTTGTGAAAGTGCCATACGTAAGTCATAAAAAGTGCACTCTTCCACTTATTCCTGCATTTCCATTCATTCACCCACTAGCGGGCTCATTCTTGCATTTACCCACGTACCCATCCAGTATAAAGCACACACACAATACATATCAACAGGTATATGTGAGGTACATTAAAAGAAAACGTAGAAAAAAAATGTGTTTCCTAAATATGGCAGTCATATGCGTGCAATAAAAATAAACCTAAATATAGCAGTGGGGGTCCTGCAGTCGTACAGTATATAGTGTATTTTTATTTTAAAGTTCCAGCACAGCTTTCATGTCAGAAGCAAGGTGGTGGCCACCTTGGAGCTGTTAAATAATGACATAATGCACAATGCCATTCTAGGATGGCCACTTAGTAATATCAGACTGGGTGACCATTCTGGAATGGCACTGTGCATAGTGCACCGTTGTTGTACTGATCTAAGAGGGTCAATATAATGCTTCTAAACTTAGCAACCATCTTAGAATGGTACAAAAATGATACCCAATGAGCAGTATCAACTGAAGATGGCTGCCTGATTTAGATGTAGTGGTCACGTGGGATGCTGCGCACTGCAGATGAAAATTATCTGGAAGCCCTGTCTGAGGAGCTGCAGATCACTCAAACACCACAAAAATGAGAAGGAAAGTGTAAGAAAAGGAATTAATATTTGGAATGGGCGGTCCGACCTCAAGGAATAATAACACTAAGTTGTCAGAGTGAACACCAAAGTCACTAAATGATCATGATCTGAACCTCCCCTTTTAGCTATGGGACAGAGCAGGCAAGCTTAATTTAGAGTAGGGTGACCAGATTTCGAAAACAAAAAAAAACGGGATATTTTGCAAAAATAGAAGAAGAACTATAATTTTACAGCAGCCAAGGGGCACAGAATGACAGCGCTGATTACAACAGAAACACAGACAAAGGAATACTAAGGAAATAAAATGCAATTTCTAAGTCCAGTATCTTACCCGCTAATTGAATTGCTTTTTGATAAAAGCTGCTTGCTAGTCCCGCTTTGGACCACAAAAAAAGTGATTCCCATTGTTTGCAGCCGGCCCTCTCTAAAAACCAGGACACGAGTCACATTTGTTGAAATCTGCAGTGACAGGTGGTGAAAAAAAGGGACTGTCCCTGCAAATCTGGGACGCCTGGTCACCCTAACGTAGGACAATGTGTAACAAATTTATGCAGTACTAAAACAGTAATTCGGTCAAAACACCCAAAAAATTCAAATCAAATTGCAAATCAAATTAGAAAAATAGAGTAATTTTTGATGAACAATATGACACCAAAATGACACAAATCTTAAAAGAGGAACCAGAGACATGAATTTTTAAAGTTTTAAGTCAAAAAGCACCAAAAAGCACTAAGCATCAATAATAGACTATGGTCGTGTTAAACCAGGACCTAGGCACACTTTGAGGCTGACTGCAGTGGATCCCGAGGTCAGATACACCAGGTGGGATGTCCTAGCAAGGATTTTATCTTCTAACTTAGCCTTCAAAATGATAGTCAAACTCTTTAGCAGGACAAATCAGCAGACTTTATCCGGGAAGGTTTCACTGATGTCAGAGAGGAATTGAGCTAGGTCAGGCTAAAGCCATTGGTTTTGGCAAGAAAAGATCACAGCAGAAAAAGTAAAAATGTTGTGTCCAGAGAAGTCTCCATTTTGGTCAGATAATTCTGAAGCCTTCGCCCATTCCCAATTTCTACATTAGGACTTAGGGACTAATTTACAGTTTGGCTGATGGGTTACTCCGTCAGAAACGTGACAGATATCCTGTCCACCACAATACAAGTGCCCTTGGATAAAATGCACTTGTAATACGGCCGTCGGGATATCCGTCAGGTCTGCGACAGAGAACCCATCCGGCGTACTCTAAATCAGGCACTTGGTCTCTTTTTTGGATCTCTTATTCCTCCAGCAGGGCAGTGCAGCAGCCTATATCCAAACAGGACCCATGAGGCTCAATTCCTTTTCACAGAGCTCGCAAAGCCCACATTGCACTGCAATTTGATCAGGCAGGGAATGACTCCAGAACCCTTTACCAGATCTTAAAATCCCTCACCAATCCGATGGTGTGCAACAATGAAGAAGCTCCCTCCCAAGCCCTATGAGACAAACTGGCAACTCATTTTACTCAGAAAATAGATTTGATCTACAATAAAATCACCTCAGGCGGAAGCTCTCAGCTAGATACCACGGCAGACCACCTCACGGCCCCATCTAACAAGCAGATGTTAGAAAATGTCCTCACACTTTTGCCCAGCGATGTAGAATCCCTACTAAACACAGTAAAATCAGGCTCCCCACTGGATATTATCCTAGCTAAGACCACCTCACTGCTATCCAAACAACTCGCCACCCCAATTTGCTCAATCATCAATTGCTTGATGAAAGAGTGTCTTCTCCCTCTGAATGGAAGGCGGCCCAACTAATCCCCATTCGTAAAAATCTTAATGCCCATTCGTAAAAATCTTAATGCCCCCATAGATGATCTATCCAATTATCGTCTTATTTCACGGTTACCTCTCCTGAGCAAGATATTAGAAAAACAAATTAATAAACACCTGTCTGATTTCGTCGAAGCCTCACGCTCCCTCGATCCATCCCAGACTGCCTTCCGACCCAGGCACAGCACTGAGTCAGCTCAGATTGCTGTCACGGACAATACTAGACAGTCCCTGGACAACGGACAGGCAGTGCTTCTTGTACTGCTTGATTTGTCGGCAGATTTCAACACGATCTCTCACCAGACTCTACTCAGGAGACTCAAAGTTGGACTCCAAGGGACCGCCTTACAATGGATGTCGAGTTTTCTTTCTAACAGAACTCAGACTATCAACCTAGGCCCTTTCTGCTCAAAGACTATGAGACTGACTAAGGGAGTACCTCAGGGATCCTGTCTCAGTCCCACCCTATTCAACATACATGTTGCTCTCTTAGCGGTATTACTCAGGAATTTAGGCTTCGTTCCAATATCATATGCTGATGGTACTCAGCTCCTACTTTCCTTCGACAAAAACAATCCCTACGCCCAGTCTACCTTTTCGGGGGGCATGATGGCTATAGCTAGCTGGATGAGGAACAATTTCCTCCAACTTAATGCGGGGAAAACCGAGATCATGTTGTTTGGAGATGCATCGTTGAGGTGGTCCCCAGGGTGGTGGGCCAGTGGAATTGGGCGCCACTCCGGCTCCCAAACTGGTGGTCAAAAACCTGGGAGTCCGCCTGGATCTGAAACTAACAATGAAGGAGCACGCCACAACCACTGTTGGCACATGCTTCCATGTGTTAAGTCTCTTCTGTAGGGTATTTCCCTTCCTTCCTCCGACCACTCGGAAAACCCTCCTCCAGGCACTGGTGCTAAGCCGCCTGGACTATTGCAATGCTCTGTTGATTTAACCTAATGAAGCCTCTTTGAATAGACTGCAAGTTGTTCAGAACATCGCCCCTCGCCTGGTCCTCAATGCTACCCCTCAAAATGCCTCCTTCCCTCTTATGCAACAACTGCATTGGTTTCCTATGCGGAAGTGGATCAGATTCAAGATCTGTTGCCAGGTGCACAAATCCCTGAATGGCAAAGGCCCCAGGTACCTCGCAGATAAATTTACCAAATATCTGCCATTCAGGTCCCTTCATTCAGGGACCAAATCTCTACTCCTTGTTCCACGTTACAAAATATCGCGCCTAGGTGGTAAAGCCTTCTTCCACCTAGCCCCCGTTTATTGGAACCAACTTCCCATCCATCTAGTCAATGCCCAGATCACTTACATTTTAGAAGGCTCCTCAAAACTGCACTGTTCTAATCTGTTCCTCTTCTGTGGCCGGCTGTAGCAATTCCATAGGCCGTAGATACCCCTTGGGAGGTGATTTGTGCGCTTTATAACCCAATAAACATCAAATAACACATGTCAAGCTGAAATGTATTTGTTGCTGCAGAGAAGCTCCATACAGGACTAATGTGTTTCTTCAGACCCGGGAAGTTGTGCTATCACCTACTTGACCCTTGTGGTTGGTTCTGGTCTGTAGGAGATCTGGAACTACAAACATTTTAAAAGTCTCATTTTTTGCTGGGGTCAGTCTCTTTTTCCCTCTGCTCTTCATCTAAGGCTCCAAGATTTCGGGGTGTTAGCTCTTAGGTCTTCTAGAGTTTGATCCTGCCAAGGCTTTGCAAGGTACAGGGCCAGTCCAGTTGGATTTGGGCAATTGGTCTTCCAGGAAAAACATTTGTTTTAGTTTGAGGTGTCCCTGTAGCCACACAGGAGGTAAACTCATGGACATTTAGAGTCCACCTCTTTATCTTGGGTACAAGAGGGAGCAGAGCCATTCCTTTAGGGCTACTTTCAGGTCACAGCAAGCATGGTCTAGACCTCTGATGTTCTTTCTATAGGTCAAAAAAGTGTTCTGAGGAAAGTGCCTTGGAATGCCATATTTATAGCTGGCACCAGCTCCTGGCTGCTCCCTAACCAGTTTGGTCAAAGTCCCTGAGGGAAACCCTATCCACTTTGGCAGCAGTTCCTGCTAGCCCTACTGTAAACAATCCCACAGTGCAATTTACCCCCAAAGTTCAAGATGGAGAAACCCTTTCTCCCTTATGCAAAGCCTGTGTGCCCACTCAGCAGCGTGGCCAGGAAAATGAGCAGTCCCCACCACTGTGGTCACTGAAAACTATTTCTGTTGGCAGCTACCTTTCCACTGGGTTTTGTGCAGCCTGACTGGAGGGGGGGTTATGGGGGCAGGGGGGGGGGCACACATGGTTGCTTTACCCTTGTCTTACCTTACATTCACTTGTGGGCAGGACCCTTTACAAGTTAATGATGTTCCTGGGTACACCCAAACTGATCTTCTTGCAAGGAGATGGAAACCCCTCTCCACAAACAGGCAACATTGTTCTTGCTCTAGGAGCTGTTTTTACACCTAAAGGTATGCTGAGTAGGCGCGGAAGCCTTGCCTGATCCTCCCTACTTGCCGGACTGTATTGCAGCGACGCAGCCTGCAACCACACAGAGGGACTGCTGCTGTGGCCGGAGCGGTCACCGCTGGTGAGGAGACCACGCTGGATCTCCCACTGCCTTGCCCAAGCAGCGCGATTCGGGGGCCAGGACGTGCTGGTCCCTCCTTGCACTCAGCGTTGCGGCCTGCTGGACCTCATGGTCCCGGGGGGGGGGAAGGGGTTGGTGGGCTAGCTGTGGAGAGCGGGTGCGGCCATCCTCATCGGCCTTTAGCAGATCGAAAAAGAGGAACTCTTCCACTCTCTCTCTCCTCGTTTCATTTTCTGGCAGGCCGGCCACATGGAGGGGGGTTTCAGCCATGCGTCCGGCGCTTTGGGTTGTGGCTCTTGCATTGCCATGACAACCTTTAGGGGCCACACGCAGGCTTTCTGTCAGGCTGCGCCTCCCTGGCCAAAACTGTCCTCTTGGAGGCTGGGGCATTCTAGGGGAGATCTCATCCTGCCGCACGTACGGTAGAACACGCTGCTCTTCAGTTGGGGAAAGTGGAAGGCGCTTTCACCCTCACGCTTCGGTGTCCTTCCAATGAGCCTTACAATAAAGCACTCATCACGTGTTGGGTGCAGGGACATGAGCCAGAGCTCTCAACTGAGATCTCCTCACTGCCGGTCGGGTCACTGGGAGAAAAGGGAAAATACACGCTGCTTGTCCTAGGAGATCGCTCACCACGTGCTTCTCCATTGGAAGTGGACTCGTTAGTAAAACAGGGAGGGCTGCACTACCCAGTCCCTGGAGAACAACTGGGAGCACATTGCAGGGAACCAGTAGCACGCCAGCACATCAGGGCCCTTGTAAATAAAGTGGCAGTCCTTCTCATAGCCACAGGTCACCACAAGCAAGGAGTCCAATGACGGTTCCTCATGGCAGCATTACAGTTCCTTCTGGCAAGGTGCAGTCTGTAGAGCCAGCAGCATCTGGTTACAAGTCCCACGCAATGTCTCAAAATATGGGGTCACAGCCCCTGTACTTGTAGTCCAAAAGTCCTTGTTCTGGGCGCACTTCAAACAAATTTCAGAGGTGCACACATCCCCGTTCAATCCCAAGCCCTGGCTCCCGATACACTACCAGGGGCATGGACAGCATTGTGAAAGTCAGGCACAGCCCTACTGAGGTGCAGGTGCAACTCTCCTATCATTCTAAACCGAACAGTGAATACACAACCAGGCAGAGCACAAATAGTCATAAGCACACAGAACTGCCCACTTCTAAAAGTGGCACAAAAGGGGGTGGTAATGGACGGAGTATCTGAACCAATCAAACACTCACACCCAGTCAAAAGATCTGGGTTTAATCCATCACCGTTCTTTAGCCCACTCTGCCACCCCAGTTCAGACATGGCTATATGCAAATCAGTCTGACCCTGTGCCTCATGGGAACAGTACAGCCCGAACTACCAAGCCATGCCTTCTCTGGACCGGCAACAAGCTTCCGAGGACCGGTTTCTGGCATTACAGCCGTCTTCAGCCCGGCTTGCTTGAATCCAGTGGCAAAGTGAGCAAGGGACTCACGTCTGAGCATACCCTGCCACACTTATGGCGGCCAAAAGCGGTACAAAAGGGGGTGGTAATGGACGGAGTATCTGAACCAATCAAACACTCACACCCAGTCAAAAGATCTGGGTTTAATCCATCACCGTTCTTTAGCCCACTCTGCCACCCCAGTTCAGACATGGCTATATGCAAATCAGTCTGACCCTGTGCCTCATGGGAACAGTCCAGCCCAAACTACCAAGCCATGCCTTCCCTGGACCGGAAACAAGCTTCCGAGGACCGGTTTCTGGCATTACAGCCGTCTTCAGCCCGGCTTGCTTGAATCCAGTGGCAAAGTGAGCAAGGGACTCACGTCTGAGCATACCCTGCCACACTTATGGCAGCCAAAAGCGGTACAAAAGGGGGTGGTAATGGACGGAGTATCTGAACCAATCAAACACTCACACCCAGTCAAAAGATCTGGGTATAATCCATCACCGTTCTTTAGCCCACTCTGCCACCCCAGTTCAGACATGGCTATATGCAAATCAGTCTGACCCTGTGCCTCATGGGAACAGTCCGGCCCGAACTACCAGGCCATGCCTTCCCTGGACCGGAAACAAGCTTCCGAGGACCGGTTTCTGGCATTACAGCCGTCTTCAGCCCGGCTTGCTTGAATCCAGTGGCAAAGTGAGCAAGGGACTCACGTCTGAGCATACCCTGCCACACTTATGCCAGCCAAAAGCGGTACAAAAGGGGGTGGTAATGGACGGAGTATCTGAACCAATCAAACACTCACACCCAGTCAAAAGATCTGGGTATAATCCATCACCGTTCTTTAGCCCACTCTGCCACCCCAGTTCAGACATGGCTATATGCAAATCAGTCTGACCCTGTGCCTCATGGGAACAGTCCGGCCCGAACTACCAGGCCATGCCTTCCCTGGACCGGAAACAAGCTTCCGAGGACCGGTTTCTGGCATTACAGCCGTCTTCAGCCCGGCTTGCTTGAATCCAGTGGCAAAGTGAGCAAGGGACTCACGTCTGAGCATACCCTGCCACACTTATGGCAGCCAAAAGCGGTACAAAAGGGGGTGGTAATGGACGGAGTATCTGAACCAATCAAACACTCACACCCAGTCAAAAGATCTGGGTATAATCCATCACGGTTCTTTAGCCCACTCTGCCACCCCAGTTCAGACATGGCTATATGCAAATCAGTCTGACCCTGTGCCTCATGGGAACAGTCCAGCCCGAACTACCAAGCCATGCCTTCCCTGGACCGGAAACATGCTTCCGAGGACCGGTTTCTGGCATTACAGCCGTCTTCAGCCCGGCTTGCTTGAATCCAGTGGCAAAGTGAGCAAGGGACTCAAGTCTGAGCATACCCTGCCACACTTATGGCGGCCAAAAGCGGTATTACCCCCTCTTTTGTACCACTTCTAAAAGTGGCATTTCTAAAATAGTAATAAAACAGTAATAACAAATCCACTTTCACAAATAAGTAGAGTGTATTACTACTATCCAAACATACCAAATATGGCCACGCTGCCCCTTTCATATTAGAAATTACCACTGAAGCACATTTTAGGGGATTCCCAATGCAAACCTATGAGGGGTCAGCCTCATAGCAGTGAGAAACCAAATAGGTTGTTTGTCACTACCAGGACATGCCACGCAGCTAAGGCACATGTCATTCCTTTTACCTACACAGAACCCTGCCCATAGGGCTACCTATGGCCTTTCTTAGGGGTGAGCTGTATGTAGTAAAAGGGGAGTTTCAGACATGGCCAACACTTTATATGCCACTTCACTGCGGCAGTAAACTGCGCAGGCAGGCCCGGCAGAATCCTGAGACTGGTTTGAAAGGCTACTTCTGTGAGTGGCACAAGCAGCGCTGCACGCCCACTATTAGCATTTAATTTACAGTCCCTGGGTATATGAGATATCACTGTACAAGGGACTTACAGGTAAATTAAATATGCCAGTAGGCCAATCTTACCACGTTTAGAAGAGAGGACACATGCACTTTAGCACTGATCAGCAGTGGTAAACTGCCCAGAGTCATAAAACCAACAAAAACAGGTCAGAAAATATACAGGAGGAAGGCAAAATGTTTGGGGGTAACAGTTACAACAGGGGTCTATAGTCAAATTGTAAGGAAGAAGGTGATGTAATGTTGGCATGCTGGTTTAAAAGAGGATTCTGTAGGGAAGAAATATAGTGTAGTTGAAACGATGTGGGATTATACATAAGTGTAAAGGTTGGGTATAGTATAGCGACAAAGGGTGGAGTATGTTTCTAATAAAGGGGTTAGGAGACAGTTGCTATGTGTGAGCTGTATAGAAGAGTATTTTAGGGGTAGAAGTGTGTTATCCATAGCACAGTAGCAATATTGTTGGGCTGGGTGGGGCCATTTTGCATTGCTGATGATAAAAGCGTCAAATGTGTGGCAGTGATAAAGCAGTGTGGTACAGTAGATAGTGAAACAGCAGCTGTAAGGATGGGATATTAGTTTAAAGGGGTACTGTAGGAAAGCAAGTGGGTTAATTTTGTAGAATGTGTTTCATGGGGAAATTGTTCGAGTGGATCCACATACCTCGAATAGACTGGCTGTTAGTTCTTCCAGTTCCTGCTCCAGCTGCTCCCTCACTCTGCTCAACCTCTCACACTCTCTATCCTTCAGCTTCAATTCCTGGGAACAGGACAGCAGAGACAATCTGTAAAGTGAGTAGTCCAGTAAAGAATGGGCTACGCAGTCAGTGGTTAACTCAACAAACCGGGAGACGTGGAGGAATATGGACCCCACACATATGCAGATATACAAATATAACATGTGAAGACCCTGAGGAGAGGGACTACATAGGTCTTAGACAAAGACAAAAAGATATGAGCATGCCAAACACTACAAGATTTAGCGAGACGAGGAACAAAGGCAGACATGATGAAACATCGAAAGCACAAGATAATAAACAGCCAAGCTACCAGAATTTAGAATTGTGGCTAGCCTATGCAGTTGCCTTTTCAGTCCTGGATTTTCCTGTGGTAAGCCTTGACTATTTCTCCTACTTCCCATCAATGTTCTCATGCTTTGATGCAATCCTTCAGAGAACACAAATCAGTCGTAGGTCCACAGTGAATAAGTTGATGAAAAGCCAAAGTCACTCACCATAGTCATTTTCGTTTTCTCTGTATGTCAGTCCTCCCAGTCACAACAATTGCTAGGCTCTACTTGCATTGTGCTGTAGAGCACTGTGGATGCTTAAACATGTAAGCTGCTGCAGTCACTTAAGTGGGTGACTCAGCCCGCTTCCAGACTCTGGAACCTCATCACCAAGTTACTGTCACCTCAGACTACTAGTGCGGGTGAATACTTTATGACCAGTATAGAACTCAGGTGAGGGAAGGACGTTTGCATGACTGAAGGGGGGGGGGGGAGAGAAGAATGACGGAGTTACTATTGAGAGTGGCCTTTACTTGTGCATCCAAGGCTATTTAGCCATAGATTAGAAGGTTCCTAAGCATAAATTGCAAAAGGAGAGGCTGAAGCATGACATTCTTTGAGAGCGGTGACTAAAAATATCCTTTTCAAATAGCATTGGCAAATTGGACATAGACTTTGGAATCAGAGCCAGTGCAAAATGTTTTCACAAAGTGTGCAGAGCAGGCCTTGTGACTGCTTTCAGTATTACGTCATTGAGGTCATCCCTGCCTGTTAACAAAGGATACCTTGTCCTGAACCACATGATCAAGTAGTCCCTTCTCAATCATCTTCCTTCACCATGCTGGAGAAGGTTTGAAGAAAGTATTTATTTCCCTCAGTTAGGTAGCTATCACCTCCAGTTAGGTAGCTATCACCTCCAAGGGAATTAGGTATTGTTCTTAGTTAGTCGCATCTCTATTTGAACCAAAGCACAAGGCTAAGCTGAGTTCCTTATTTGGAATATTGCTTTCTTAATAGCCATTGCATTTACAAGAAGGGTAAGCGAACTTCAAGTTCTTGGTACAGAGGAAACCTATTCTGTTTTTCACAGGAAAATGGTCTTGTAGCATACTCATCCATCCTTTCTTCCTAAAGTCATTTCGGAATTTTCATATCAAACAATGTATTTATTGACCTTTTTCTCAAATCCCACAACTCTGGAAAATCACTTTTAGTTTTAGAAGAGCTTTACAACATTATTTAGACAGAACCAAAGAATATTTACAAAGCTAAATAGATTTTTGTAAATTATGGGACTGTCAAGAGAGATCTCGCTTCTTCTAAGCACATAATAGGCATTTGCCTGGTAAACCTAAGGCCCATTCTACAAGGGAGAAGACAGCTAAGATGAGGATGATCCTCATTCCTGAAATTTGTAAAGCGGCTATTTGGATGTCAGTCCATACTTGAGCAAAATATTATTGTTTTGACTCGGACTGGAAGGCAGATGTTCTTGTGAGTCAGCTTCTCTGCAGATCTTGTTTGTTTAGGTGTTCACTCTATTGCACGGAGCACTTGGGGGGGTGAGTTACCTTGTTAATTTATTCCGCCTTTTATGAACATCAGCGAAAACCCCATGGTGAAGAAGGTCAAGTTACTTACTTGTTCTTCATCAATATTTAATTCATTAAAGCCTCACCTCCCTCCCTGTGGTTTGGGGTCACAGTTTTGAACTCAAGCTTCTTGTTCCAATCTGCTCTAGCCTTAAAAACAAACTATCTAACGGACTCTAACCTGGACACGATGAGCTAGTGTTGCCTTATACACATATTGTCCCAGATCAAACTCAAGGTTTTATTCCAGAGAGGGGAAAGATAATTTATTGTAAGGAACATGATACTGTCTCCCTACTGTCTCCCTACTTAACACATTACACATGTGTGTATCCTGTAACCCTTCTTACTTTCTTGTATATTCAGACCAAAGGAAAAACTCAAAAGGAACCTTTACTGATTTTTTTACTTACCTACACCCACTCTATTAGCGTAGGGACTTTATTTGTATTATTTAAGACCCTGGTAGCAAACGAGTGCTCCATGGAACATGGTAGAGCACATCCTGGGTTATAGGAACTAGGGGCTAGATGTAGCTCGCCAAATACCGGTCGGTAACGGCCGATTTCGGCCGTTACCGACCGGTATTTTGGAATTGTAATGTAGGGGGCCATTGATTTACAGAATCTGTAATTTACCGATTCGGTAAATATACAGAGTCGGTAAAATACCGAATCGGTAAATTTACCGATTCTGTAAATCAATATGTAGGTGGCACTGTAATCAGTGCCACAGGCCCTTACCGAATCGTTTTTTACCATGGAATACTATTCCATGGTAAATAACGAATTCCTGTGTACATGCACATCTGTGCATGTACACCTGTGCCATGTGGCACACAGACATGCCCACATGCCCTAAGGGCATGTCTGTGTGTCACATGGCACACAAGCCAGTAACAGGGGTGCAACAGGGTGTCAAAGTGACACCCTGTCCCCCTTGTAAATTCGGTATTTTTACCGATTTGGTAATTACCGAATCGGTATCTGCCATTGAATCCTATGGGCTTCAAGGCCCATAGGAATCAATGGCAGATACCGATTCTGTAATTACAGAATCGGTAAATACCGAATCATACCGATTCGGTATTTGTTACCGAATTTCTACCTACATTTGATTTACCGATTCATGAATACCGAATCGGTAAAATTCGGTATTTATGAATTGGTAATTCACATTTACCTACATTTAGGCCTCGGATCAGACCAGATAATGAAGCAGGACACTAAAATAGTAGATAAAGGTCTAAAAAAGAACCAAGAAATGGTCCTCTTGGGTTCTTCCATCTTTCCCTTCTGAAGATACTAATCAGTTAGTGGGGTTACAGGTTATATAAAGATGTGATGGGATACTGCAGCCTTCTGCAGTTCCTAAAGTGGCAGACTCACAGTTTCACAGCCGTGCTTAATTATTAGCACATCATTTCCTGTTATTTCATTTTTTCTCTGTGTTGTTATGCAGTAGTGTTTCAGTCAAATTTGCTTTTCATGTTTCAGTTTGGTTGATTGGATGTTTTATAAATAAAACAGTAAATGCTGCCTTATTGGGCAAGTTGTTTATGGAAAACATTATTTGTATTATGTGTTAAGGGATCGCACAGGGAGGCAGAGATATTGTACCTCTTATGAATTTTGGTGAAGAACCAAGATCTGATTTGGTTATCAGTATCACTCTTTAATGAGTGCACTGTTTGGTGACTACTTTAAGGACTTACAGAATTGGTGGGAAATGGTACAGGAACTACCATACAACCAAGGGAGGTTCATCTAGCAAGGACTGGTCTCTTCCAATCCATAATATATACATATCTATATCCAAAATCCCTTCAGGCAGCGGTGTTGGGTTTCTTTTATTTTTGTTTTAAACTGACACTGTGATGAGTGGCAAGGATTTACTCCATTGGCTGAAAACCTCTGCCAAGTCATGCATCCAAGATGGTCCCTATGAAGAAGTGTCAGTGTCATGCTGACCATATATATATTGCATTCTTTATTTTCCTTTTGTCTGAAATCGTTCTTACAAAAGATATTTCCCAGTTCCTGTCTGACCAAGAATAGTAATGTCTGACACTCAATAAAATCAGTGCTTGGTGACCAGGAGGATGATGTCTCCTTGCAATATCTAGGAAGGCAGATCCATTTAATGCTATAAACCATCTTAAGGGTATATCTGCTGGACTGTTAATTTTGTGAAGTCCTTCTCCATGTTTTTGCTAAGTACTCTTCTGACCCATGAAGCAGTCCTGTGAAATGCTTCATTAAACCCACAGCCATCTTACTAGTCTGAGCAAACATCACATGAAACAGAGAATCAGCTGGATAGATGCACCGATTGCACCCCTTGACCTATGCCACCCTCTGCAGAGCTGCTACCTATGTATTTAGGAACTCCCATGCTGTGCCCATGCAGACGAAAAGCCCAGAGCGTTATGTGTGCCAGGATCATTGTTGAAAGGAAGCCTTGAGTGGCAAGAGGCCTTACCTTCTGAGCTTTCTGCAGCTCTTCCTTCAGGATCTCTGATCCCTTCTCCCGTATTTCCACTGAGGAACTGCGCAGGCGAGAGACGTCGTAGGTCTGCGCGGGTGTCGTCTCCTCCTTGGCAACCCCATTGTGCCCTACCTCTTCTGAAGGACTCCATTCCCCCAGTGGCTGCTGCTTGCTCAGCTGCAAACCCACCGCCTTTACTGCAGGTTGGCTAAATGGAAAGAAGCAGCTTTGTGAATAAGGGTCTCCACAAACAACCCAACAGTATAAAGTAACAGACTCATGGACACCTCTTATTTACTGCCACAAGTTTCTAACAATATGGAGCGGTATTTTTTTTATTAAACAGCACCCTGTGGTCTAGAAAGTATTCCTTTTCACCCTTTTTTTAGTTTTTTTTTTACTAAAGAGTCATCCGCCAACTAGAAGTTGCTTTATGGTTAGTTTATAATTTTTCATTAACATTTTGGCAGATTTCGGGTTTTGATTAAGTTACTGTCCCACAGTCTCCACGCTGAATAAAAAGTCTGCTATGTTCTGTTTATCAGGTGTTTCTCCTTCATAAGACCACAGTCGGCGCTCTTTGTGACACAATTGAGATTTCTCCGAGTCGGAGCCCGGTATCTGTTTCCTTTCAGTTTCCGTCACTGTTTCCATCTCTGTAGCAGGATGCGCGCCAAGGTCATTTTGGATGCGGAGCGCTCATGATTCCCTGTTGCTGCTCTACATAGCTGCCAGGTTTCTAGTTAGTTTAAGTGTGACAAGGCCATGTTTTAACTCTTCCCTCCGGCTCTTCTCCTCCACAACCCAATTTTAATTTACTCATCCAAAATCCTCCTTCTACTGCTATGACCTCCAATAAATAAATAAATAAATCCTTAGCTCTTCTATCCCTCCACTATCCATTTCAATCAAAATAACAGACTAACATGTTCACTTCGCAAGTTTCATATTCCACTATACTAAGTCACCACTGATCCTATGAGTTCCAAAGTAGCGTGCTACTCACCAAAAAAGCGCTTCAAAACCCCATCATGGGTAGCATGCACTATAAATACAAACCTCTTTCCCTCTTCCATCCCGCCGCCTACCCTTCTCTATCCAAATAACTGAATACCATATCCACCACTCAAATGACTTCATATTTCACTATACTAATTTTCAACACTAATCCTTTATGGGTTCAGGATTAGCGTGCTACTCGCCAGAAAAGGGCTTCAACACCCATCAGGGATAACAGGTGCTATATGAATGCAAACCTTTCTTCCCCTTCTATCCCTCCGCTATCCTTCTCACTCCAATTAACTGACTAATATCCATGAATCAAATTACTTTCATATTTCACCATACGAATTCCCCACTAATCCTTTATAGGTTTTCGGAGTAGAGCTTTAACAAGCGCTATATAAATACAAACCTTTTTTCCTCTTCTATCCTTCTGTTATCCTTCAGAATCCAAGTAACTGACTAACCTATCCACCACCAGGGCTGGACTGGGAACCAATACCGGCCACGGCAAAGTGCTCGGCCTGCCCCCCGGGGTGGAGGTCTGAGCTCTTTGCTGGGGCCGGTTTTCGGCCGATTATGTTGCAGGGCCGATTTTGCAGCGTTGCTGCATACACGGCCCTGTAACAGAAACGGCCCCCCAGGGGCCCAAAACCGGCCCCCACCCTTGCGGCGCACCAGGGGATTGCCCGCTGCCCGCAACGGCCAGTCCGGCCCTGTCCACCACTTAAATTACTTTCTTACTTCGCTATACTAATTCAACACTAATCCTTTATGGGTCCCGGAGTAGCGTGCTACTCGACGAAAAAGCGCTTTGACTCGTCGACAGGGATAGTAAGCGCTATATAAATGCAATTATAATAGAATACAATACAATGTTTTCAGCCTGTGCGACATTTCAATGGTTTTCTTGACACTATGAGTCAATGAGTGACACTTTATCACAGGTGAACCAAGGCAATTACATTTACGTAATGAGTGAAATTTCAGAAATGAACTCGTCCTGTTCAATTTAATGGCATAGTATCAGTCTTCAAATGCTGTGATGCATTTGAAGTGTTCACGCTCAAGAGGGCTGCGGAGGCGATCATGTCTATTCCGTAGATGCACATAAGTGCGACAGCCTGGCCTGGCCTGGTTCACACCACAGGACAGCATGGCGTGAAGGGTGCACAGGGAGAGGACGCCAGAGGCCGGCTTCACAAAAACATGTCCATGATCTGACCTTAATATGGTCTTATTCCGCAGTCCCAGTGTTTACCAAACAAACATAACCTTCTGTTCACTTTAACAGTGTAGCTGCACCAGGAACCAAGTCAATAATTTGGAAAGCAGCGTGTTGAGTAAATGCAACTAATCTTCTCTAGTTACCCCATCCCGCTGGTACACATACTGAATTTATACCAATTTATACCAAATACTTTGTGTATACAATTATGCTAAAATTATGTTATACTTTGTTGCGCATTACAGGATGGACTGTTTTTTTTCTGGGAGTTTTATATATCAGGAACTAGACCCCAAGGTTTCAGAGCGCTTTACATTGCGTTACAGACAGACACATTTTTTTTTTATTGTTAGGCACAGGATGATTAAAGTGATTTGCCCAGAATCACAGGATGGTGCTGTCCTTGCAGAGACTCGATCCTGCTTCCCCAGCTTCGAGGTCGACAGCGCTAGCCATTATGCCACATCGTCTCTTCTGGGTAAAATGCTTACTGCATCTATTTTCTTTTCAGGACAAACTCATTCAGTTTTGGATTCTTTTAAAGTAAAGATTAATGATGATGTTTAACTGCAGCAAAAAAAAACAAATAAATTAAGCAGAACACTAATAAATAGCTCTTAAGCCATTAGGACCATCCCATTGGCTGCAGGAACTTCTCTGAGTCAGCTGCTGATGCTGGCGAGCAGGTATCCTTGATTTATTCCTGGAGTCATCCAGGCCAACAGGGTATACACCTGCACCACTCTTTTTACATAATCCCAGTAAAGAGCCAGTTCCCTTGAAAACCTTTCTGGACCTAGAGTACATGATCATTGTATCCGGCAGGATAGCTGAGAGGGTTTCCAAGGGTGTAGCTTCCATCTGTACTGTTGGTGCAGTAGCTCGAGGAGCTAACCAAATCCTAAGTATTGCTGTACTTTACAGTTCAAACAGCAGCTAGGGGGTCAAGTTCCTTCCTTGCACTAGGGCCCATGACACACTGCTATGCCATTAAGAATCCCATGCATTGGTTGCAGAAACCTGTGGGCACCTTGCAGGTCACCAGTTCAAATCCAACCAGAGCCAACTCAGACTCATCTTCACAGGGTGATAAAGTGAATGTCACAGAGTAGGACCATGGTAACACCTTGCAATGCCGCTGCAATGATGTACTAAGAAGGTCCTAGGAAGTACCATATAACAAGCATTTACAATGCAATGGTCTCGGCATTATTAAAGGTAGAGCTATTGGCATTGCTCATGACTTTTTTTTTTTTCCAGGGCAATATACGGACTTATGGGGTTCTCTGCAGATAACGATCAGCCCAACAGGCAGTCTAAAATGAATTATTATTGGACAGGTCAATTGAATTGGAAAAACAAGCCAATGACACATCTTTTTCCAACATCGCGAAGTCCCTTAAACACATCATAATTGTACATGAAAACCGATTCACCCGAATGAACAAAATATATATTCATTCAAACGATTTTATGGCAGATAATCAAGTTAACAAAACCACTGTCCTTAGAATTTTTGCAAACAGCAGGCGCCCGTCATATTTCATTTGTCTAAGCTACGCTGATTGGTAGATGGACACTCACAACTGTTATACCCACACAGGGGGTGCCAAGCTGCCCATGTTGCCTTCATCTGTCCTTTAACCCTATAGACAGTGCCGGGGGGGGGCACATTTCTAATGAGAGCGTCGTCAGCGCATTGACGTCACGCTGCGTGCCATGCCATCACTCACTGTGATCGCTTGAGGCAGCCAATCAGATGGTGCCACCCCCTCCTTTGGCAAAGCCCCTCTCCTCACTGAGTGTGCCAAGCCATGCATGAGGGTCCCTGGCAGTGCCACCCGTGCTGTCAGCATCACCACAGAGGGAGCCAGTCTGGCTCAGGGGAGGGGCTGTTGCTATAGTGACGGTGGGCGGGGCGATGTCTGTCCATCTGCCTCTCATCCACGCCCCCACACGGGCATGTTACAGATACCTGTCCTGGTGCCCCATCCCCCACCTGCGCACAGAGGACGGGGAGGGTGAGAGAGGGGGTGGAAGAAGGGAAATGAAAAGACAGGGGCAAAGAGAATGGGAGGCGGAAGTCGATTGGAAATGAGGCGAGAGAGAAAGAAACATGAAGCTTGTAATTAGGCAGAGGAAAGAAAGGCTCGAAGACAGAAAAATACAGAAAGGTTTAGACACTGAAAACAAGAGAAATAACGAGGATGGGGCAGGCCTGGCAGCGACAACAAGCAGGGGAGAAGGATGGACACGGAGTGCTTAGCAGTACTTAAAAATACACTCCATACGACACACTCATGCTTTACTTATCAGAAATACAGGAAGCGGTGACGCAGCACGGAGCCTGCGTCCATGACAGCTGAAGACATCCATCGTATGGCTGTCGCCTGCTTTCCCCAAAATGACAGATCCCCCTCGCCTTCCCTCGGCAGCCGCCCCTTCCCCTCTCTCGGTCGTGGGCTGCATGACTACAATATGTGCGCGCGCACTCGAAAACGAAACCTAGCGTGGGGGTGGGACTTCCGTCTTGTGCGCAAAGCCCGCGCCCACGGAGTTCCTGGTCCGAGGAGCAGTGGTGACGCGGGGCTCCCATGCCTGAGGGAGAGCCCCGCGGAGGCGACAGAACACCGGATTGACGGTAAGTGGGCCTTGGGGGGCGCTCGTGTGTGTGTGTGTGTGCGCGTGTGTGTGCGCGTGTGTGTGTGTGTGTCTCTGTGTGCGACGGGGGGGGGGGAGTGTCTCTGTGTGCGTGCATGTGCACTCGTGTGTGTGTGCGCATGCGTGCAGGGGGAGGTGTGCCTGTGTATGTTTGCGCTTCCCAGGAGACAGCCACGGCGAGCGCGGCGCATGCCAGTTTCGAATCGCCTTGCGCGCGGCCAGGATTGTCTCCTGGGAAGCAGACACGGCCACAATAGGTTCTCGGCGGAGACGCGCTTCCGCGCGGCTAGACGAGACCTAAAAAAAGCTCCGTCTTGTTAGATAAAGGGAATCATTTTTTGGGTTAATCCAAAAAGGCCCTGGGAACACATGCCAAAAGTCACAACCACATAGACTGCACTTCCTGTGGTAAAAATTATTCTCTGTGATCCCTGTCCAAAGTCTTCCAAGGCCTGCCAGTCCCTTTAACCCATGGGTCTCCAAACATTTTTTGTGATAAGAGCTACTTATGTTCCATGAAAATCATGCTGAGCTTCTAATATTATGAGTGTTGTATTAGTGACCACATCAGACAAGATTATATTAGCGGCCACTATAAAATATTAGTAGCAATTATCACCTCAGTTCATCAAGCAGGTTTGCCAGCAGTAATGTAAACAAGCATTGCCAAAGCCAATAGGTCTTATGCAAGAGCTATTGGCGTTGCAAGTATGTTTTAGTCACGTTTTACACCAACATGACCGCTGATTAGCATTGCTAAAAGTTCTTAGGGTAAAGGAGAGTGGCGTGGGGTGGAGTATCATAAAGTAGAGTGCAGTGGAGTAGAATGGAATGTTATCGAGTGGAATAGAGAGACATAAAGTGGAGAAGAGTAGAGTTGAGTGGAATGGAGTGAAGTGGAGTGTCATGGAGTGGCGTGGAGTGTTGTGGAGGAAGTAGAGTATTGTAGAGTAGAGTGTCATAGAGTGGAGTGAAATGGAGTGAAGTGGAGTGTCATGGAGTAGCATAAGTGTGGAGTGTTGTGGACGGAGTAGAGTGTTGTAGAGTAGAAGAGCGCAGAGAAGTGTGTCAGAGTCAGGTGGCGTAGAGTAGTGAGTCATGGTAGAGCAGAAGCAGCTCGCACAGGTTATGCTGTAGGGCGCTGAGGCGGGGAGGAGGAGGGGATGGGTGGGGGTAGTGGAATGTGACATACGACGGGAAAGTGAAGAGTAAGGAAATACATTAATAAAAGCACTTACTTTGTGCGTAATGTCTATTGCTATGTTATATGTCTGGATGTAATAACATATACCTCAGAGAGAGGCACTCAAATACTAGCCAGGTAGCATGCTTTGTAAAGCACAGGATGTTAGTTTCCCACACCCTTAATTATATAGGCCATACCTCTTGGAAAGGATTCCTAGCTACACTGCTTTGCCAAGGACCCTTTCAAAGACTCACCCCTTTTTTCATCCCACTTAAAGCACTGGCCACCTATGGATGATGACAACAGTGATCTGATCAACACACAGTGTTGTACTTTCATGCCCCTCTCAGGCCGTATGAATGTTTGTTTAGACACTAGGGACACAGTGCATCAGCAATTGAAATTGGCTCTTATATGATGTTTTCTCCACCGAGCATCAGTTTTCGTCTATCTGAGTCCGTGGGTGTTTATGAGAAGTATCAGACTTAGGATCTACATTCCAGTAAATTTATCTGATGCTGCGAGGTCACTTTCACCAGATTCAGGTTGGATCGTCAAAGCCCCCAGCACAGCATCATCTACTTTCCTCGGGCCTGGACCTTTCCTCAGGCCTGGGCTGTCACCCATCTGTCTCTGCAGGGTGGCAGCGGGTCTCAGCGCAAGTGTCTGGGTTGGTTCCAAATCTACTTAAAGAATAGCAAAGCGAGGCGAGCAGGTTAACTTTACTGCCAGGTGATTAGCATCACAATAATTAGTTTCTATAGCGCTTCATGTTGTGTCATTCTGAAGCGCTGTAAATAATAACTGATCTTAGAAATCGGGGCACATGGTAAACACAATTTTGGAAGTCACAATTGCAACTGTGACATTAGAACTGGAACTTACATGCCACCAACATGTTGTACATCATTCTAAGATATCTCACTGCTATTCTTTCTGTCATAGGCTTCTCTTACAGCCTGCAGCGGCCAAGTCATAGTATAATATCAAAGACATCATGTTTGTCCTTGTAGAATCTTAGTGCATTGGGGTACAACTCCTACGTGCACATAACTCCAAGTAACTGTGCAATATCAGGATTCTTGATTAGATTAGGTACCAGTGCTTCCCCATCACAGAGATTTGTTGTCCCTTCTCACCCAGCAAATAGATGGGCGTTACCTTCAAAGTCACAAGCCCCTTTTTAGGTCTCACCTACGCAGCGCGCAAGTGCTGCTTTGGTGTGACCTCTTGGAAACACTCTGGGCTTTTGTGGAAACTCGTGCATGTTCTGCACTGTTTCCAATCAGTCCTCGTGTATGTACAGCATTTACCTTGCGGGAGCGAGCAGCGGCGCCATCGGTTTGCAATTATCGCGCCTGCCGCTGCTCGCTCCCGCAAGGTAAACGCTGTACATGCCGCTGGAGGGCCGTGCTGGTCTTTAAGCGCTTGTTTTAGTCGCTCTCACTGCAGCGCTACAGTTGTCGGCCATCTTTAGACACGACTTCCTTTCGTCTCTCCTTGTTGTCTCTTCCCTTATCCTCCCTTTCTCACCTCCCCTGCCCCCTCCACTACTTTTCCCTCTCCTTTCTCTCCTCTCCTAATGTATCGCCTATTTTTTCATGCAATGTGTAATTGTTGATCTTTTTCTGTTACATTGTTCATTCTCATGTAAAGTGCTCTGATACCTTTGGGTCTAGCCAGCGCTATATAAAACTCTTTAAATAAATAAATAAATAAATCACCGCATCGCACGCACCAGCGTCCAGGGTGTGTCGGCGTTTCTCCCGCGGTGAAATGTCCATAAATCCATAAGGATGTGGTGGCATGTAGTCCACCGGTGCTCGTAGCGATGCCAAGCTACTGCTGCCCATCTGCAACTAAAGCGTAGTCATAGCTGTCCACAGCTGCAACCACACGCTCACCAAGGATGGTGCACATGGAAAACACCGCCAGTCAGCACGCCGTCCTTGCGGAGGAAAATATGCTTCTTGCTAAAGAGCACCCTAAAAATAGACTCAGCGCATACCTAAGCTCTTGGGAAACCGCTGCCTCCTCAAACATTTTGAACTATTCATCTTCTGTGCTTAATTTCAATCGCTTACTATTATTTTCCAAACACAAGAGGCGCACATACCAACCTACAATGCCCCACCCTGTTCTTTATTGCAACAGGCAGCAACTATAAGCACGCGCAGCGGGGCCTTTTAGGCAATGAATGAATGTCAAGGAAAGTGAACTGAGCAAGTGCAGATAGCCCGTTGGCAGCCTAGAGCTGCGCTGTGGAATAACGTGCATGTTTACGACTGACATATCTCAGACATGCGGGCAGGGCAAGCTTGAGCATGCACAGACGGCAGATCATCCATCGTGCAGTCCCGAAGACGAGACAGCATTAGTTTCAAGGTTATAAATAGGAAGGTGGAAAAAGATTGGCTTCTAGCCACAGAAAGGAAGTCACTTACGCACTCGACATTTTATAATCACAGACACCAATCAATACGTAATGCCATGTGTCAGGTGTTCACCTCAGGCAATGATCACACAGTGTTTCCAACTGTTCTGGGAGGAGACCGCTCATATATGGGCGTTTAACTTTTATCAAACGTAACGACGTTTTACCGCAAGTCCACTCGCAGACGTGAACAGTTGGAAGTCTGGTCTATCTATTAAATAGGTGGCTCGTACGAGATAGGATGGTAGAGGATTACAAGAGACATCCTCAAGAGGAGCCCAAAACCCTAGTGTAATTCATGCCAAAAAGGCTTGAACAGCACCCACGGAACATCAGCCCTATTGATGAATACAAAGATGGTGTGTGGTCTGAATGTTTACTAAATTATATTTTATAAACATGGATAACAGTAAAAATTAAAATCACAACAGATGTAAATAAAAATGTGCAGCTTGTGCCACAGGCTCAGAAAAATAAAATCAAAGACAGGATTTTGAAAGCACAAAAATCTTATTATCCACACCTATTTTGTACGATATAACCGCATTTTGGGCGATACTTTGCAATGCTTCAATCGAGGTACACATGACAGCTGCAGGAAGGGTAAAATACTTCATACATTTACTTGTAGTGCAGGTAATTAAGATTTATCATGTAAAGGCGCGGTAAACAAGGCAAATCTCACCGACTGGCACCTGCAAAATACACTTCGCAAACAAACTTTGTTTCAGTCGTGTTTACAAGGTAGACAAAAATAATCTTAGTCAGTAACCTTAATGTTGCTGATCCTTGAAAATGGTCTCTAGAGCAGGGGTGTCTGACCCTTGCAGTAGATTTAAGAGCTACTTCTGTTCAATTAAAATTATTCTAAGCTACTATTATTAGAGTTGGAATAGTGGCATATCAGACAAGATTACATGAGTGGCCAGCAGCCATCACTTCAATGCATCAGGCACGGATACCAGCAGCAAGGTAAAACAAAAAAAAGCGTTGTCATTGTGGAATGCCTCCGCAGCTTAATAGATAACAGCGATAGAAGCAATGTCCCGGACACCAAGTAAACAACATTAGTAAAAGTCTATTACCACAAGCATTGGCATAGGTCTCGCCTTTGGGACCTTATAAGTGTTTAGCCATGCAACAGTTGATGTTGTTGCACCAAGAATACTGTGATGCATAACTAAATACTTAGAAGGTCCTAAAAGCGAGACCAATTGGCTATGCCAATACTTGTTTACAGGTTGTCATGTGCACGAGAGAGCCAACTCCAAATGCAGCAGCATCAAGGTAATTTACAAACATCCATTCATACATATATATATATATATATATCTCCATCTGGGCACTCGCACACACTCAAGACCCATTCATACATACACATATTCATAAACAGACCACATGCGTACACATATACTACATACACAAAGTGACCTTCAATCCATCCATACTCACAAACCATCAAACATCCTTGAATGAATGAATGAATTCGTACTTGTATAGCACACTTATATCCTGAGGCGTCTTGGCGCTGTACGCATACCACTGTGGAACCCTTCCTGGCTTTTCCCTGTGAAATGCCCACTCCTGGGCACCCCCAAGGTGAAGCCAGGCATCCCGGCGCTGTTGGGGCCGTTGTGGAGATTAAGCAAGCTATTGCCTAGAGTTGCAGAGTGGGACCCATGATAAGAATAGGCACAAAGGCGAGAATTATCAGGTCCGAGGAAATTGAGCCCAAGACCCGCCGAGGCGGGAATTGAACCCTGGTCCCAGGCCAGACCTCTGCATCAGGGTCTGCCGCTCTAACCATTGAGCCACACTTCTCCACACACTTCTCCTTGCACCCAAACCCATCAATCCACAGACAATCTTTATCCACATTCTCCATTCTTCTTCACATCCATCTGCCCACACAAATTCAACATTCCTCAGAATATAAATTCAGCCTCCCATGCATCCACCTTTCCACCAATTGAGACCACCATCCACCACTTCCCCATCCATTCACTCATGCATCAATGCAGCCATTCACCCCTCCACACACAACACATGTATTTGTAAGCGAACGTTCCCCTTGTGAGTAGAGTGGTGTAGAGAGTAGTGGCATAAAATTCAGTGGTGCATAGTAGAATAGAGTGCTGTGACATGACTTGGGCTGTTGCAGAGTAGAGTATAGGGGCATACAGTGCATTGGAACAGAGTAGTTGGTGTAGAGTGCAGTGGGATAGATTACACTGATTTTGAGTAAAGTGATGTAGAGTGCAGTGGTTTAGAGAAGAGTGGCATGGAGTGCAGTGGCATAGAGTAGAGTGGTGTAGAGTAGAATGGAGTAGAGTGGCACAGCATAGATTGCAGTGGCTATAGAGTGCAGGGGCATAGACTGGAGTAGTGCAGAGTGGAGTAGAGTGGCATAGAGTGTAGTGGCACGGAGTGCAGTGGTGTAAAGTAGATTGTTTCAGAGTAGAGTGCAGTGGCGTAGAGAGGCACAGAGTTGAGTGGTGCAGAGTAGAGTGCAGTGGCATAGAGTGCAGTGATGCAGAATAGAGTGGCGTAGTGTTTAGTGTCAGAGTGTGTAGTCTTGTAGTGTAGTGTGCAGTGGCATAGAGTGCAGTGAACAAGTGTGTCTTGACATAGAGTTCCGTGAAGTAGAGTAGACCGGTGCAGTGTGGAGTAGTGTAGAGTTCAGTGGCATAGAGTAGAGTGATGTAGAGTACAGTGGAGGAGCATAGATCGCTCTGGTGTGGCGTACAGTGGAGTGGTGCAGAGTTGAGTGGCTTACAGTGCAGTAGCATAGAGAAGATTGTGTCAGAGTAGAGTGAAGTGGCATAGAGTGGAATAGTGCAGGGTAGTGCACACTGGCTCGCGATCCAGAAAAGATTCCAGTTCAAGGCGCTGACCCACGGATACAAAGCCCTGAATTGTGAACGACCAGCATATCTCAGCAAACAAATGATCTTACACCAACCAGCCAGACACTTACAAACAGCCTCCCTTTTCCTCGTAGAATGAGTGAATGAATTTATATACACTTATAAAGCGCATGGCTACCAAAGGCCTCCCAGCGCTAGAGACAGAGCCAACAACCGAGAAGTAGCAGAGGATTCAAGGGAACAGCAGAGTCTTCAAGAGCTTGAGGAAAGAAAGATAGTTGGCCTCAAGCCGAATATGGTCTGGTATCTGAATCCAGCATTTCGCGCAATGAAGGAAAACAGCCGTCCACCACTCCGAACTCAGTTTACTTTGGGAACGGCTGCTAGTTGTTTCTTCTCGGAGCGCTGTGATCTTTTTGGGAAGGATGGGGCGATGATAGATCGAAGAATCGATGGGGCCCTATACAAGAGCAACTTATGGGCAATGCACAAAGCCTTAAACTGGATTATTTCGGCCACCGGCAGCCAGTGCAAAGAGATGATATGAGGTTTAGCAGATTCCTGACTATGAGCCTGCAAGAGGAGTCGCGCAACACAATTTTGGACCCTTTGCAATTTTTTAATGGTAGAGCAAGGAGAGCCTAGGTAGAGCACATTGGCGTAGTCAAACCGCAAGAGAATCAATAGTTTCCCAGCATTAAAAGGCAGAAAGGGTAGGATTTTCCTAATCATTTTCAGGATACCAAAACAGGTACCTGCCACCCTACGCCCCTGCTCCTTGAAATTCAGGTTGTGGTCCAGCCACACGCCAAGACTTTTTATTCGATCTTTGGGGGGCATAACACCTAGACATTTAGGCCAGAGTACGCTGGTATCAAGGTTAATGGTCTTACCTAAAAACATCAGCTCAGTTTTAGCTGCATTCAGCTTTAGGAAAGAGTCATCCATCCACGCAGAGACCCTTTTCAAGCAGTTGGCCAGATTGATCTTAGTATTGTCCAAATGATTGAGGGACACAATCAACTGAGTATCGTCAGCGTACGAGACGATCATAACCCCAAAGGGCTTGACCACCTCGGCAAAAGGGTGCAGATAAACATTAAAGAGCGTGGTGCTCAGGGAGGAGCCCTGAGGCACCCCACATCGCAAAGGCATCCTTTCGGAGATGAAATTGTCCTCAAAGACCTGGAATGACCTATCTACCAAGAAAGACTCAAGCCATTTGTGTAAAATTCCTGTAACCCCAATCTCTCGGAGTCTTGCGATCAGTAATTGGTGATTGACTGTGTCGAAGACCGCGCTGAGGTCGAGCAATACAATAGCCGGGGACCCACAAACATCCAGAATTTTTCTGAATTCTTCAACCACCGCTAATAAGGACGTTTCCGTGCCTTGTTGAGGTCTAAAACCCGTTTGAGAGGGGTGAAGGCATTCATTCTCTTCCAAAAAAGTGGAGAGAACGGAATTGACATCCTTTTCACTTATTTTAGCAATCCCTGGCAGGAGCGAGATCGGCCGATAGTTAGCAAAAACTTCAGAGTAAAGGGTGGGTTTTTTCAGAAGAACTCTGACCATGGCCCGCTTTCATGGGGACGGAACGATCCCAGAGGAAAATGAGATGCTGACGAGGTACAGAATGACTAGACCGACAGAGTCGAAGACCTGATTCAGAATGGTGGGGGGTAGAACATCACTTGAGGAGCCGGATTTCAGACGGTCGAAGTACATTTTTAGAGATTTCATATGAGGGGCATTGTCTCAATGAGAGGGTCTAGCAATCGGGATTGACCATCTGCAGGGGGGTATTTACAGAAGTTGATGTGGGGGGGAAGGTAGAGTAGATATCTTCAATTTTCTCATAAAAGAAGTGTACCAAATTATTACAACGTCCTAAGGTGTCATCTGAAGGCAAGGGGGGCTCAGGAGGCTTAAGGAGGGATTTCGCAATTTTAAAAATGTCAAGGGGGAGTTGGAGGCTGAGATAATCTTCTTTTCATAGTACCCAGATTGGGCCGATCTAATTTCTGCCTTGTGGGCTTTAATGGCTTCTCTATATTTAGATTTCTCAATAATAGAGAAGTCCTTTCTCCAGCTTCTCTCCAGGCGCTTACATAGTTGTTTCAGCTCTCTGAGTTTGGGGGATTACCAGGCTGAACAATGCCCGTTTTATTTACTGGTCATCCATTTTGTAGGGATTAGCATATCTAACAATGATTCCAGCCATTGATTAACTTTGCTGTTAGCAATTTCAAGGTCATTACCTAAGAAGGGTCTGGTATTATCAAGGGTTGATGCACAGGAATCAACAGACAGTTTAGACCAAATCCGACTCCACATTTTTACCCTTTCCCCTGGCTGACCGCTGTACTTTTGAGTCCAAACAAAGGGAACCATGTAGTGGTCTGACCATGGCAGGGAAATGTGCTTTTCCACAACAAGACTATCAATGTTGGATAAAAGTGGGTCGAGAATGTGGTCTTTTTGGTGAGTGGGGCCGGATACTTTCAGCATCATTGCCAGAGCACCCAAATTGTCAATTACAGCCTCAGCATCAGAGGAGGATGCCAAATCAAAATGAATGTTGAGATCACCTAGCATGGAAATATTAGAGAGAGAGCTAACCGATATGGCTATCATTTCCGGAAGATCCCTACTGAAGTGGCCAACATGTCCTGGCGGCCAATAAATAAGGACACCAGAAAAGGTACACGTAGAGGAAAAACCAAGTGCAAAGAAACAGCTTTCACAGTCAGGGATCAAACTAGCTGAGAAGCGGCAGTTTAATTTATCTTTATAGATAATGGCCAAGCCCCCACCTATAATTCCCGATCTTGTCTCTGAATCAGGTATCCAAGGGGTAGGGCTTGCACTACCGCTGGGTCTGAAGTACTGGAAAGCCATGTTTCGGTGAGCAACAAGGCATCAAGACCTTGTTCTTCCAGCAGTAAACAAAGCTGAGTGGTGTGCTTAGGTAATGAGCGGCAGTTCAAAAGGGACATTTTAAGAGTAATTTGAGAGGCCGGGGTTGTGTCGGCAGTAGCCGTGATAGATGAGCCTAATTCAAAGGGGCATTGGGGACATTTGTTACCACTATTGATTGGAACCATTGTGTGAACGCAATTGAGGGGTAGAGTCTCTCTGAGATGGTACAGCTGGGCAAAAGTGTAGGAGAGCTTACCTCTTGTAGGAGAACCAGGGTCCTGGCCCCTGAGCCCGGTCGGGCACGGACAGGCGCAGACGGGCTTGCCTTCGGCGCGCCGCGTCATCTGCCCCTTATAAGGAGTGGTGAGCGTGAGCGCGTCGCAGCTAGACTGCTGACCTACGTTTAAAATGCCCGCCTAATACTCCCCCCGGAGCATTGATCACAAATCCTTCCCCAGTAATCAGTGCAAAGAGCAATTCAAGTACAAAATACAGTGTTAAAAATCAGTACAAAATAAGTATTTTAAAAGATAAACAGGTTTCTTGCAGAATGCTTCTGAAATCCTAAACCGAGCGGCTAATGATCGGTATGGCCTTTGTCTTGCTGCGCGGCCGCGTCATCCGCCCCTTATGAGGAGTGGTGAGCACCGTCGCAGCTAGACTGCTGACCTACATTTAAAATGCCCGCCTAATAGTCCCCCCGGAGCATTGAACACAGCTCCTTCCCAGATCCACTGATCCAACAGTGGAGGACACTCCTTCTCTCATCTAGCCATCAAAGCCTAGAACGACCTTCTCCTGCACCTCAGGAACGCAGCATCGCTCTGGGAATTTAGAAAAGGACACAAGACATGGTTGTTCCAATGAACAGAGCACCGCAAAGCAGCTTGCAACTCCAGCACCTCGAGAACCTCACAGGTGATGTGCCTCGCTTTATAAATCCTAATTGATTAATTGATTGTTGGCGCAGAGTGCATTGCCGCAGAGTGCAGTGGCATAGAGTGCAGTGTTGCAAAGTAGAGTGGTGCAGAATAGAGTGGTGTGGCCTACATTGAAGTGGTGTAGAGTGCAGTGGCGAAGAATGCAGTGGTGCATAGTAGAGTGGGGTAGCGTGCATATGCGTAGAGTAGAGTAGTACAGAGTAGAGCATAGAGGCATAGAGTGGATTGGTGCAGAGTGCAGTGGTGTAGAGTTAAGTAGCATAGTATGTAGTAGTTTAGAGTGCATCGGCATAGAGTGGTGTATAGTTGAGTGGTGCAGAGTAGCCTGCAATGACGTAGAGTGCAGTGGCATGGAGTGCAGTAGTGCAGAGTAGAGTGACGTAGAGTTCAGCTACGGATAGTGTATTCTTGCAGAGTAGAGTGGCGTAGAGTGCAATGGTGTAGAGTGCACTGGCGTAGAGTATAGTGGTGCAGAGGAAGACAGAGTGACGTACAATGGAGTGACATAGGGTGCAATGTTGTGTAGCGAGCACTGGATTAAAGTAAAGTGGCGTACAGTGAAGGGTAGTGACATGGAATGTAGTGGTGTGAGTAGTGTACAGTGTTACAAAGTAGACTATAGTGGCGTGCAGTGGTGAAGAGTGTTGGAGAGTAGAGTATAATGGTGTGCATTGGCGTATAGCGTTGCAGATTAAACTATAGTGGCATAGAGTGCAGTGGTGCGGCGTAAAGTGGAATGGTGCCGAGTATAGTGGCGTAAAGTGGAATGGTGCAGAGTATAGTGGCATAGAGTGGAGTGATGCACGGTAAAGTGGAATGGTGCAGGGTAGAATGCAGTAGCATAGAGTAGAGCGGCACAGAGTGCAATGGTGCAGAATAGATTAGAGTGGTGTAGAGTGGATTGGCATAGGGTGCAGTGGCACAGAGTGCATTGCCGTCGAGTGGAGTGATGCAGAGTAGAGTGCAGGCAGTGAAGCAGTGGCAACCTGTGGAGTGGTGCAGAATAGAGTGCAATGGCATGGAGTGCACAGTAGAAAGGAGTAAAGTGGAGTATGCTTCGTGTGGTAGCGCACTGCCATTACAAACAACACATCTTCATTTGAAATGCCCGTTACATTTGCACAGACATACAGTTTTAATAATAAAAGTATACAGTTCACAAACTAACACTAATGCATGGAAATGGCATCACCTAGTGTATTGTTTTGTTTTGATCATATTAATATATTTGTTTCCACCACACTTCAGAATCACACACAAATGTGCTTCATTTATGCTTTTCTAATTCTTATATATTTTGAAATATCTGCACAGTTAATTTACAGACATTTAAATGTTGTTGTGCGCTAGAATAAAAAATACTATTGCAAAGTCCTCCTCCAACACACCCTAAGTAACCAGCATGATTGTCACATAAATCCTCTCACTTTGAAGTTAGGGAAAGTTAGGGGGAAAAAAGTAAACACCAAGCTCCCTCGGAAGACAGAGAGTGACATTTGACCTCGGTCTTTCAATGCACTGCAAGTGTGATACGGTAAGATCAAGATTTAAAGGCCTGTTTACAGAGAACAAGCACTCGGAAGGATACAGTAAATAAGGTATAGGCCTCGGAAGGGATGAACTCAAGCTGGACAGTCTAAAACAATTAAAGACAGCAAATAGGAAGCAAGCAAATGTGAGTTACAAAGCCAATGGTTTGCAATGGGAGGAATACATTCCCAGGGAAGCTTTCAGAATGTCCCCAAGGTGTCATTGGTAAACCAGACAGCTGTGCTGTCTGGTAGGCTTCGACCTAGAAAGGCTTTGTCAATAAAAAACGGCTGTACATGGGTAATAACAGGCAGAGTTGTAACAACACTGGCACCAAAGTAATAATGTTAGCTATAAGTAGGGCTCCTGGTTTTATGGTATTGTGTTTTAAACATTTTCGTCTTTATTTATCCATATTTATTTTTGGGCCATTTTATCTGTATTTATCCATATTTATTTTATGTTTTGTTTATAAATGATGTTGTAAAACTGTACATTTCCATATTTATTTAACTGATAGAGACACACTCATTCTTTGATGTCTGTTGTGATTTAGCTATTTAAGTTGCCAAACATTACGGAACAATACATCCACTAAATATTACCATTATACAACAAAAATATCTGCTCAGCTGTTGGGCTACAATTCATGAAAGACAGGACGGAGAGTCACCTAAAAGAAGAACAATTTTCTGTATTTATTCACTTTAAAAAATAAACGCAGACAGAAAACATTGTTTTCTGTCTGTATTTATCTGTAAAAACGGAAAACAGGGAGCCTTAGTTAGAAGTCTCCCCAATGCCACACATCACTCAAATATTAGCATTAAATATATTTTAGAAATTAAGTCATTTTTCCAGACAACTGAAATTACATGCATATTTTTCTCAAATACACACTTTCAATGTTGGTATACATATCATTTCGGCCAAGCAATACCTTTAAATCAGTAGGGTCAGCAGCATACAGGAGAGCTGCGTACAGGTAACTGTAGAGCTCCCTATACCTCATGAGCTACTTGTTGGAGAAGCCTGCTTTAACTCTTAAACTGCTGAGGCTTTTCCCACCCTCACTGCAGAGCTTTTTTTGAGTATTTGTGGTACTTTGTGCTTATGGCTCCATAACTTTTTTCCAACGTCAATTATCCATGCCAAATTTGCACTTTTATTCAACATCAAGGGGATTCTAAAGGTACCCAGGGTTTGTGGATTCCCCGGGAGGAGACTGATAAAATAGTCGAAATATAACTACATTTATTTTTTGGGGGGGGGGATGGGAAACAGTGCTCCATAAAAAAGTGTCTGGTTTCTTTCCTAAAAATAGCATTAACAAAAGGTTTGCTATGATAACATTAGCAGCTTTCAGGAACATCCAGAGCAGTATAAACAAACAATTTCTATACCACAGTCTTGCCATTTTTCCAGGAGGTAGCCTATTTTTTTCACATTTTTGTGCTTTCAACCTACTTCCAGTTTAGAGGTGAAAGCATGTGTGAAAACCATGGGCTAAGCAGGAAAGCTATACATTTCTGAAAAGTTTGTTATGTGTAGATAGGTATATATAAGGGTATAAGTATAGATAAGTGTAGATCCCCATGTTTTTTTTAATGAAGCTAACTGTTGAAAAAAAAATCAAAATTAGTAGGAGAAAACAGAAATTTGTGACAATGATTTCATCTGTAACTTCTTGTCACAAGGGCCAATTTCCTAAAGCAATACACTGTTACATCTGTGGGGGTATTTAGGTTTTGTAAGCTCCCCAAGAACCTAAGGTACCTAGAGCCAACAACTGAGCTGCATTTTACAATGATCTTTCATTGTCTACTGAGTATAGAGCAATTATTTTGGTACTCTATGAAGAGGGAAAATGGGTATGAAGGAAACATATGTATTTCTGAAATGCACACCAGATACTGAGTTTAGGAGCAGTGGTTATTTGTACAGCTCTGATTTTGTGATTATCCATACTAGCATGTGATTTAGAGGTTAATTGACAAAATGCCTTCTTTCTTGCACACAGGCTTCTATTTGGAAGGTATAAAAGCAGAGAAATCTAATAGGTAATAAAAAAATATTTTACTACTTTGTGTTCCCAAGTCTTCAGGTACAGATGATACCTCCCTTGTGTAGCTAGGCCTAGCGCTTGCAACACAACAGACCCAAAAGTGCGGCCTGGAAACATCACATTTTACCCAGCAGAATCCAAGCTTTTTTACAACATTGGTAGCTGCATATTTAGGGCCCTGTTTCAGCCACTACGCAGGAGAGCCTACCATACCCAGACATTTATGAGAACTAGACACCCTTGGGTGAATACGGTGGTGTGACTTGTATGGTTCTAATGTGTTTTTTCTCCAGAAGCCTTTGCAAACCTTAAACAGTGCCTATAAATGCACATTTTCCTCAGATTTTTATGAGGTGGCTGTCCAGCCTGGGCCCCAATATTCTATATTACATTTTGGGGCCTTTTGTGTTGCGGGTGTTAGGGTTAACCACACAAGTGGGGTACCATATTTATCAGGACAATTGGAGGAATGCTGGGCAGTAGTATATTCCAGAACCACTCCTTCATAGAAATGTCAGGAAAAGAGTGATTTTAGACAAAGTTTGAGGTTTACAGGGTATTATGGGGAAGAAAGCCTTGTGGGATCCACACAAGTTGCACGCCACTGGAGTCCCCTTAGTGTCTAGTTTTTAAAATGGCTTGCTTTTCTTGGCTTCCCTGGTTGGCAAATCACAGGCCGGAATAGTGCAACCATTCACCATGGCGAGTAGGAGGACATTTGTATTTACTACTACTCTGCCAGTCCAGATGTCAAAACTACAGACAAATGAATGAAAATGTATTCTTGCTTGGAATCGGGATGTTCTGCACCCAAGGTGGGCAGAACAACTGTTCATATTTTAGGGTTGGAGGATAGGCCCAATACGAAGGTGGTTCTCCCATAAAGCCATATTTTTCTACAGCAACAAAATATATATCCCTTGTTTCTAGTGGACGTTATGCCATCTCCTAGGCGGAAGAGGGAGGGTAAAATCCACCAATCAACCCTCAGGGAGAATAAAAAGATTGTCGGGTCCGTTCTGGGGTGAGGGCACAGCCTGATGCCTGAGCCTGTCCCTTCTTTTACTGGAATCATATTTTCCCTGGTGGTCTACTGGGCTTGGACAACCTCATCTGCACCCCGGGTGGGCAGAACGACTAACTGGGCCCTAGCAGAGAGGAAGCACTAGCCCATGCCCAGGGGGGCCACTCTGCCCCACAATCTTTATCAGTGGTGGTCTACTGGAGTAGAGATCCAATAGGGAAGGGCATACCTATGAGGATCGATGCTCGGGGGGCCAGAGTAATACCCGTCAGTACCGATCAAAAGTAAAAGCAGAAAGTGCCATAAGTGCATATGACATATAGAAGAGTGTTTTCTTAACCCTTGTTAACCAGGCTGAGTTGTCAGTCCAGTTCAGGGTTATGGCTGGTTAGCATTGGGGGTTGGTGATATTGCTGCGATAAGGTCTAGGAGTCCAAACGAAGGATGCTGTAGGCGGTGAGAAGAAGGACAGCTATGGTGCGCAATAATATGGGGGTGACCCATATCTCTCTGACGAAGAGGGTGTCAAAGTTGTGGTAAGTTGGAAAGGAATGGAGTGGAGTGGTGCACTACCAGAGTATGGTAACGTTCAATGATGAAGCAAGATCAGTTTCTTCATTGATATCATCCTTTATTTAAACGTATTCAAAATGTACAAAAACAGAACATCAGCCAACTCGTTTCGTTCAGGAGATGAACTTCGACAGGGCAGGAATATGATGGAATGTCACATTCGCGATGGAAATGGGATACGGTGTCCTCTCAAATCATAAAAGATCATAGTAATACGGCGTGGGCCTCCATAATAAGGGCCAATGTGAAGGAGCCTGGAGCAAAAGTATAAGTGTCCCGGCTCTTCTGGGAGTGGAATAGCCGGGACACGTATACTTTTGCTCCAGGCTCCTTCACATTGGCCCTTGCCCTGACGAAGTTCATCTCCTGAACGAAACGCGTTGGCTGTAAATTTTGGATACATTTAAATAAAGGATGATATCAACGAAGAAACTGATCTTGCTTCATAATTGAACGTTACAATACTCTGATAGTGCACCCCTCAAAGGCAGATGCAGGAGTAGCTTGTGCACACCACTCATTCAATTGTGACTTAAACTATAATTTGGGTTAATATACTGAGGCTTGTGCGGCACTTGGAGTCTGCCGTTGGTTTTTGTGCTTTCAAAGTTGTGGTAAGTGTTTACGTCTGTGATGTCTAGTGCATGGAGGACCGCAGAGCAAGCTTTAATGAGCATGAATTGGAATGTGTGTTTTGCAGTTTGATGGTTTGTAGTAGTGACTGGGATGTGCACGTGGTTGGGTTTAAGTGGTCTGTGAATGCTTTGTGAGTGTTTGGGTCACCTAGGCCTGGATATGATTGTGGAGATTGGCAGTATGGGGTGTTGGTTGATGCACCTTATATCCAGTGGCGGCCAGCATGGCTCGTGGGTGGCAGGGGGGCGCGCAAAAGGCGCAATTAAAAAAAAAACATTGGGGGCGTGGCTAGCAGCCAAGCAAGATGGCCGCAGCCTAACGGACCTCCGTGAGTAAGAAAGCCCTGGTCACAAATCCTGACAATTATCCTGATTGCAGACGGCCCGCTAATAAGCGCTTACATCGGAAGCCCTGCGCTCCAGTTTGAGGTGTCCCACGATTGTCGGCGACGCGTGGATCCAGAGATACCGACGTGGAGATTTGGCGGCCTACGGTCTGCAGCTTACGGCGGCGCCGCGGCTTGGAGTGAGCCGCTCCCCGGGCGGGCACGCCGCTGGGGTCTGCTAGGATCCGCAAAGTCAACCGGAAGCACCTGCGCGCCCCGATCTTTCAGGGGATGCTGAGACCTTGATTCGAGCCCTGGGGGAAGCAACGAGTGGTGCGGTGTCACTCTGGTGGGGGCTCACCGGGAGAGAGAACAGCGTCGAGAACAGGCACGCACAGTTGAGTGGGGCCCGCCGGACCCGCTTTGAATGATGGCTTGTAACACAGGAGCCCCGCGATTAAGTTTGGCTGCAACGACTGCTCCTGGCTGCATAACCCAGACCCCGAATACCTCTCAACAACACCGGAGAGGGAACCTGCTGGGCGCTGGTGATGGCCCGGGCGGTGAGTGACTGAGACCTGATTTTGGGACCCAGGGTGGCGTTCCAGCCGCATATATTCCGCCCAGGGCAAGGCGGATGCAGCACGATTGACTCCCCTGACTACCGCGCTCCCTAGCTCCATTGCCGATACCGGCCCCACCTCTCTCCGTCTACCTCGTCTGATTGCCCCAAGAAACTTGCTGGCTGCCTGGGGGCCTGACGGTGTTCAACATGCACACGCGTAACACACGACAACGCAGCAGGCAGGGGTGAGTACCGCTTTCCCCCCCCTCTTCGAAAATCTAGAAATCGGCCTGACGGCGGGCCAAGATGGCAGGACGGGGCCCACGTGGGGGACCGGCTGGAAAGCTCGAGAAATTCGCATACGCCAAAGATCAGGGTGAAAAGCAACAGGTGACGCCCGCCCCAGTAGAGACTCCCGCACAGCAGGGTATGGACACAGTTACGCTCACAGACATCATGGCTGCCCTACAGCAGGTTCAATCCTCGATAGGCACGATTTCCACTGACATCTCTTTGATCCGCGCCGATTTCTCTAAGCTCTCTGGGAGACTAACCGAAGTTGAATCCACAGGGAAAGTGCTTATGACTGATACAACAATGCTTCCGCGCCAGGTGCGACAATTGGAACTGGACAACAAGCCAATTCTAGCCAAGCTCAACAATCAGGAAGGCCGCCAAGGAGCAACAACATATGCGTTATTGGCATGCCACAGAGTGCGGGCGGACCGGTCCTGGACCTTTTTGCAGAGGACCTCATGAAGACTTAGTTACAAGCACGCGGCCTATCGAGTTTTTTCTCTGTGGAGAGAGCACATCGAGTACCAGGTGGGAGGCCCAAGCGGGGGCTCTCCCCAGACCAATCCTGGCACGTATATTCAATTTCCGCGATCGAGACGCTATCCTGCAGGCGGCCCGGACCGCCCCACCCATTTGTTTGGACAACCAGGTGATCACGATGTACCCGGACTATACAGCTGCAGTGACAAAATAGCGACAAGACTTCCTGGACGTTAAAAAGTTACTGAGATTCAGAGAAATAAAATACTCCATGCTCTTCCCGGCAGGGCTGATAGTGGAAGCAGAGGGGAGAGCATGGTTTTTCCTAACGCCGGAGGAAGCCCGAAATTGGCTGGATTGATGGCGCCCCGCGACGAAACCCGACAAGATCAAGAGCCAGCAGCAACACCCAAGCCGGGAGTCGCAGAGATCTGGATCTGCAGAACCCGGGGACAAGGAAGAGTGAGTAACTTCAAACAACAAGATAGGACTATCGGACCATCCCAGAAGACGCACTGAGCGTTCTGCCTGCCCGCGTTCCACTCCGGTGGTGCACTTCAGGGAGGATTGTGAACTGTCGGCCTAATCCAGTGACAAAGGGGACTGGGCAACCTTGTACTACGATTCAAGACATTTTAGTGCTTTACTGGCATCTATTGACCGCCCCTTCGGAGGGCGCACAAACTTTCCCACTGACCCATGACCAGCACGCGTGTTGCCTGTATGGAGATAGCCATGAATCCATGGGTAAAAGTCGCGCTTCAGGAAGAGACAGAAACGGTTGCTGCATCGTATTCTACGGGGGCATCAGATACTCTCGGACAGACTCTCCCCCCCACGCAAGTACTATTCAGGGATCAAAGCACTATGCTCAGTTGGGTAGAGGCAGGTTAGTTGGGTGCCGCCAGGCAGGGAGGTAGGGAGGGGGTGAAGGGGGACAGTTTTTGGTTTCGAGTTACGATTCAACAGGATGTGGTTGGCATTACACGCAATTCAAGACACCACTACAAGTGTATACGTAGATGAAACACACCGACCCACTGACAGACACTCCAGATAACCCACTCCGCAGCCCCGTGGGCCGGACCCCCCCTCTAATGGGTTTTTCTTGGAACGTGAATGGGCTGGGAGATAAGATCAAAGAGGGCTAGTCCTTCAATATATCAAGCGCAAGGGTCCATCCATAGTCTTGGTACAAGAGACGCACCAAACGGGCTCGGCCATCAAAGCCCTAGATAGATGGGGTTATACAATCACGGTCCACTCAGAATTCACCTCAGGCTCCCGTGGGGTTGGGATTTTGATAAATAAATGCTTCCCGCTCATATTCACTGATTCCAAAACGGATGACCAAGGCCGCTTTGCAGTACTAGCATGCCAATGGGAAGGGAGGCCATATAATTTAGTCTTGGTGAATATACCCCCGGCGCTACACCAAACGGCCCTCCCGGTTCTAAGCACATTCCTACTATCCCTACAGGCAGGTGACACTATCATAGGGGGAGATATTAATGCGGTGATGGATGGCTCTCTTGATAAACAACCTCCCAGAGACCCCTGCAGCGCCCACGTTAAATTAGCAGACTTTGTTAAGGCCATAAGTTTGTTGGACGTGTGGAGAACGATCCACCCCGAAAATAGGCAATACACATACCACTCAGGTCTACATAACAGCCTCTCCCGAACTGATTACATATTTACACTGGCGGCGGGGCTGGATCGAATAACGGAGATCCAACACCTACCCCGCAGAATATCAGACCACTCACCACTTTAGTTGGCACTCTACTCTTATACTGTTGTACGCCGGAGAGTTTTTCCCGTATACCCAGGATATTTTCAAAACCGTACTATAAGCAAGAAATTACGTACAACCACAAAACACTACTTTACCGAAAATGCGCATTCATTGTCGTCCCCAGTAATACTCTGGGAGGCATATAAGACAGTGTTACGCGGCCAGGCGATTTCACTGACTGCCGGGCCCTAAAAAATCACAGAGACAACAGCTAGAAAGCCTGAACAAGGGGTGGCAGACGCCGAGGCAAACCATGCACTAGAGCTAACTCCTGACACTTTGCATGCGCTGAGCATGGCGCAGCTGGAATACAAAGCGTATGCGTGGGAGACAGCGAAAGCAAGACTCACGGCTACTAGGCACACTATTTATGAAGCAGGTGATAAGGCAGGCAAGCTCCTGGCCTGACTAGCCAAAAAAAGATCGTGCCAGTAGGTGGATAGCTCAACTCCGTCTAGCGACCGCAGTGGCGACAGGAGACCCGCAGCAAATAGTAGACTCCCTCGCCTCTTATTATAAGGAGATATACACACCAACAGCCACCAACACACTAGAAGACAACCTTGCCTTCCTTGGGGATTTCGCATGCTCTCATTGTCAGATGAGGCTGTCTTGGCGCTCGAGGCTGAGCTGACCGGGGACGAATTAGCCTCTGTTATTGCTGCACTCCAACCCGGGAAAGCACTGGGCCCAAATGGCATACCGGTGGAACTCTATAAAAAAATGGCAACACACCTCACGCCCCACTTGCTCGAGATGTACAAGGCCAGCCTAGAGGTGGGAGAGCTCCCCGAGGACCAGTGCCTAGCAACCATAGTCACGATTCACAAGGCAGGAAAGCCGCCGCAAAAGTGTGCTTCCTACAGACCAATATCCCTTATAAATGGTGAGGCAAAAATTCTGGCCAAAACCCTGGCGCTGCGCCTCCAGCCATATCTCGTCACATTAATCCATCCTGAATCGGGCTTCATGCCCCACTGTAACACGGCCCTGAACCTTCGTAGGCTCCAGGGGGTCATAGCTCGCAGTCCCAGAATTGCGGAAGATGCAGTCATCCTCTCACTGGACGCCTGAATAGCGTCTGATATGGTGGAGTGGCCCTTTCTTTTTGCTGTACTCCATCATATGGGATTTGGCCCTAAATGTTGTGCCTGGGTACGTCTCCTATACACCAAACCCATGGTGCATGTTGTGGCGAACGACCACGTCTCGTGGAACTTCCCCATGGGTAGGGGTACGAGACAGGGATGTCCACTCTCCACCCTTCTGTTTGCGATAGTACTGGAACCACTCGCGGCGTGGATCCATCAAGACTCAGTCATAAGGGGGCTCAGGAGGACAATGGGATGGGAGGACCGCATATCACTTTATGCAGACGACATCTTACTATATATGACATCTCCCGCCAGATCGCTAAATTATCTCCTAGACATTTGTGCGGCCTATGCTACACCATTAATTGGTCAAAATCGCTGCTTTACATCCTTCATGCCACCCCCAACGAAACTACCATGGAACTGTGAGATACAGATAGCGGAATGGGGGTTTAAATACCTCGGCATCTACATCACCCCCCCCAGGCAATACACTTCATAGAAGAAAACCCCATGAAGCCATTGGTCTGCTTCCGCCGCGATGTGCTGCACTGGCGCTCTCTCCCGCTGACGTTACTGGGTAGAGCAGCACTTTTCAAAATAATGACATTGTCCAGATTTTTATATGTTCTACAAAATACCCCCTTCCACATTCCCGCCTCCTTTTTTGCTCAGATAAATACTGAAGTAACCAAACTCCTCTGGGACGGCGGGACAGCCCGCATCGCTATGAAAAAACTAATCAAGGGATGGTATGATGGCGGAATTGCTCTACCGCATATACAGACCTATTACTGGGCATCGCAAATCATTGCAATAAACCAGTGGCTACACACGCCTCCGGGGGAACCAGCATTTCGTATGGACCGCCATCTCCTGGGCGCAGAAGGGATAATGGGAGCGTTGTACAATAACATAAAGAAGTCACACTACACGGGCCCCACGGCCCACACATTACAAATCTGGCACGAGGCACAGAGGGCGATGGAGTGGGAAGGAAAGCTCACACAGGCAACTAGGAAAATTGAAAAACACTAAAGGATTTCAACAATGGGATCTTATTGGAATGTCCAGGGTGGGGGACCTGTGGCAGAAGGGGGGGGGGGGTATAATTTACTAAGTTACAAAACACATATAAATTGGCGCAAACCGAAACATATAGATATGCCCAAGTAAGCCATGCCTTGCGGGCTGCGATCCCAGCGGACACACAGTTACCTGAGTCCTCCCACTAGAAGACAGGTTACTCACGGACCACCTCCAAACAAAAGCCATTTCGTTGTCTTATCGTAAAATAATAAACAACCAACAAGACCCTACAGTAGCCCTAAAAAAGAAATGGGAGGCAGAACTCTGCGACCTAGATGAGGAGGACTGGCAGACGGCCCTGATGTCCCCGAGGGAGGTGGCAATTCCCTCCACCCTTAGATTACTCCAACTAAAAATCCTACACCGCATCTATTACACAGGAGCCTGCTACACCGGATAGGTAAGGCGCACACTCCACTCTGCCTCCGACAATGCGATGCTGAGGGTACTTATTAGCACACACTCTGGGACTGCCCACGGATAGCTTCTTACTGGACCTCGGTTCTACGCACCATGTCCCAAGTCACTAATGTGGCTATTCCACTTGCTACACAATGCTGCCTACTTAATATCTGGGAGCCCACAGACCTGACTCACACACACCAGGACTGGGTAACATTAGGGATGGCACTAGCTAAACGAAACATAGCACAGCGTTGGGGTTCGTATCAGTCCCCAACGCCTCAACAGTGGTGTCAAGACATGGACTATACAATGGTGGCAGAGAAATCGGTCTACATCCACAGAGGATGCCCTAAGAAATGGACACAGATTTGGGGCAAGTTGAATCATTATTGGGGTGACATTTGCGAACCTCCCCCACCGAAACAGGTGTCGGACGACAGTGACTAATCTAAGCACATGGAAGATACATGACCTGCTGCATCGGACCACATCCATGGGAAATTAACACCAAGCTTGCCACCAGGACCAGCATCTCGGCTCCTGCTCTCCTCCGTAGGACTCCAGGAACAGGAAGCATGGCCAGGCTCTCCTGACCAATCACAATGCTGCAATGCAGCATTGTGATTGGTCTGAACGCCGTGGTTCAACGCTCAGACAGGGAATGGGAGCCTGGGCATGTTCTCCACGCAGGCTGTAATACAGCCTGCATGGAGAACAGGGAAAGCACGCATGACTGTTTGCCCGGCTCCAGAAGGCCGGCCAAACAGTCATGTGCACTTAGGAGTGGACAAACCCCTACTCCGAGAGGAGAGCAGCCCCGCTCACCCGCCTGTAAAGCAGTTTTGAGACATAAAATGATAAGTCAAAGTTATTGTCATTTTATGTTTCCTTTATTTGCACTGCTTAAAAGCAGTGGGGCGACGCTCCTCCACCATAACGGAGGAGCCTCCACTGATTATATCTTACCTTCTAGGTTTAAGTGGAACAGGGATTTTGGCCCAAGGTCCTTCCTGTCCCTAACAGGCCCAAACAGACAATGCTCTTGTCTGTGTCAGTCCTTTGCTGGGGATGCTCAGGCGATGGGACCTCCTGTAGAGTTGATTGAAGTATGGAGAAGACAGGAAGTGCTGTCACACTCCTGTGCATGTGGATGATGGGGAACTCTGTGATATCACTTCCTGGGAGGATAGGTGATGGGAAACGAAGTTCTCTTGCCTGGCGTCTTCTTTTAAAATATGTTTTTGGTGCACAATCAGTGATGTCACAGTCTGTGCATATGGATGGTAAGAAATGCACTGCAGTAATGTCATTCATCTCAGGTGCAAATAGAGGATGGGAAATCCATTTGTCACTTCTTACACAGATGGATGATGGGAAAAGAAGCTCCCTTGCCTAGTTTCTTCTTTACAATATGGTTTAGCTGCAAACCAGGGATGTAACTTGCTGTGCCGATGGGTGAAGGGAAACGGAGTCCTCCTGCATGCTTCTTCTGTTTAAAGATGGTTTTGGTGGGTAACCAGTGACATAACATGCTGTGCAGCTAAGTAATGGAAAATGAAGTCCTCTTGCTAGGTGCCCTAGGCAAGCATGGCTAGCTTCTAAAAGCACTTCATTCAGACTTCTCTTCCAAACCATGAAGTCTGCAAAAAATGACTTCATTAATTACACCAACTCAACCGGCCCTCCTCCATGCACACCTACTTACAGGGCACGCAACTTTTTCATTACCTCAACCTGTGTTGCACCTCTACAGCTGGGGTCAATGAAAGACTACGGCCCTCCATTCCTGCTTATCAGTGGCTCTTATGCGCAGTCCTCTCCCACTAACTGACCTGATATTTGTTTAAAATGTTGATGCTGCCTGTTAAAATCATTGAGTGAAGCCTGTGCTTGGGGTTGGGGGGAGTGACTGAACAGACATATTCCCGCACAGAGACATCAGGCTGGAGCACTCAGCCCGCTACGCCTAATGTAAATTCCCTTCTCGACTGTAACATTATCAGGCCACCCTGCCCCCAACAACACAAGGGCTCACGGCACACCCTCTTCAGAGAAGCACTGAAGCTCTTATCAGAAGGTTTCAGAACCCTCCTGAATCACCACATCTAAGAAAAGTACACACAACTTCATGTGACATCATCGTCTTATCAACAATTCCATAAAGGGTCCCTATCTGCCACTTAAACCCCACCCTGGATCACATCACATCCAAAGAAGCCAAACCCCGTCACACGGCCCTGTTCTAGGTGGAAAAAAAGGCTATACCGCCATTAGAAATCATCTAAGCACACCATGGACAAACACAATGAAACCTCCTGGAGCTTCGTGAGACACCCTCACGTAAACAATCTTTAAAAAGTGTGGGTGCAGCTGATAATTTAGCAGGCACTTTTGTGCAGCTTCTATTAGCACAACTCTAGTGTATTCTGCACAAGAATGACTGTTTCAGCGGGAGTAATGCTGACACAATAATCTTTGGCCAATTCCGAGTGACCCTGTGATCTCGCACTCAGGATTCCTGGGTGCAGTAACACCGGGTCCCGTTTCACCTGGTGCACCAATGCACTCAGTAAAATCACGAGGTTCGGTACTGGCCGAGACCCAGGCTGCCCGCAGCTCAACCTAACATGAGTAGCAAGCATGACATGCTCTCCCAGCAGCCCAGGAGCCTGCTATGACCCAAGCCACTCTGTGGCCCCACTGCTCCCACTTAGCAACTGCTCAGAGTAGAGAACACCGGTCTATATGATTCATTTCTAAAAGGCAAAAGTGGAGCAATATATAATTGCTCATTAAATGATAGTTAAAAGTTGCTGCCATTACACAAGGTCATGGCTTAGCTTTCTGTGACACCAACGTAGAAGATGCATATATGATCACACCCCACTCAGCATCTGCCCAGACATTAATATGTGAGCTGCTGAACAGACATCTGGGCTGCACGCACATGCTAATATCTAGGGTTGGTGTGTATTATATCAAGCAAAGTCACAACCTTTTTACAGATGGCAGACACCCGTGTCATTATTGTCTCGATTTGTCTGGCACTGCGCCCATCTACTCATATGTAGATGTATATACGGTAACTATAACTTGCGCTCTCGCCATGCGTAGCTAATTTTCACCATACTACAACGTCTCATTAAACTTCGTTTTTTTCCAGTGAATATATGTGTGTGTGTGTATATATAAATACACACATATATATATATATATATTATAGCTCCAATCTCCTTCACCCATACCCAGCCGGGTTGGGAAAGAAGAAACAGCACTCACGGGCTCAAAATAGTGCAGCAACAGTTTTTATTCTTTAAGCAAACGCGTTTCGGGACAGCGTCCCTTCGTCAGTGGTTCAACATCGAGAATCACGCCACGCCATTTTTAAAAACCACGCTTGGTTACCAAAATGAAAAGCGGACTAATTACAAACTTCGTTGAGGTAGCGCCATCTTTGAGAAGTCAAACACGATTTCAAAGTCAATAATTGCATACAATTCAACCGTAATTATCAGTTACTTTTTTCAAGAATTGTAACAAAACACTTTAGCCGTGTATCGGCTTAGACCGCCCATTGCACTATTACCTCATAATCAATTATTGAGGGGTGTTCTCACGATTGGGCTCAGCAGTGAAACTAGTTCTATGTATGTCACAAATGACGCTCATGGTATACCCACCATGGCAACTTAAACGATATCGTCCATGTTTTTATCTTGCCGTGTATCGGCAATTGCAGCCTCATGGCTGCATAAAATTTCATCTGCCTTGTCCCTCTCAGAGAACACTCCTCATGTATTTGATTTTAACCATTATATGTTCAGAACCACAACAGACATAAACAATCACAGCCCACAATAAATACTCAACATTTCCTGTGTTTCTCGTTTCATTATTCAGTTCATGTTCCATTATCAAAAAACGTTTTTATTCTAATGTCCAATTAATCCATTATACAAAGGTATAATGGATTAATTGGACATTAGAATAAAAGGTATAATGGATTAATTGGAATTGAAACGTACCCAATCAACATATAGTACAAAGAATTGTGAACACATAACAAAGTATTAATTGTGGAGTGTGGAGAGCTTCTGGAACTCAATCCATATAAGGGGTTATGAAGCTATGGAGCTGAGGTGCAATGCTATAAGATGTCTTCCAAGTTAGACATCACTTACAGCTCTGTCCTCTTATCAGCCTACTGACAGACAGGGCTCTTACTCTTCTTGTTCCAATGTAGGCAATGGAGTGAGTCCACCATCATCAACCAAGGTGATCTTGCATTTCAAAAATCGAAATTCCGAACTATGTTCAATTGTAACCTTTTTTATTCACACAAGTACAGAATTGGTGCTTTCCTAACTCCGTTACGCTTCGTGCTACGATATCATCACACATTAGCATTGAAAAGTTCCTCTTGGAATGAAACATAGTTGGTTGGTTTGATTTAGTTGATGTACGGCTATATTATTGGAAGACTGTTCTGGTGCTCTAGATGAATCTACAACCAGTAGAAAGATTCCTACAACTGATCTCAAGAAAAAAAATTATATCTAGAATTTTCCTCACTTTCCTAAATTTCTCAGACTGCATTTACTTTGTTGATCATTAGTTTCTTAGAGCTCTGGACCCCTTCTATGGAGTTGTCCTACCTTCCATTATTACACTATAACATAGTTCACGCACAATAGCAGACAACACAGCCAACGAGCAACCAAATATATTGCTAACACCACCAAAACATAGCATCAAATTCAGAGTGGGCATACCCTGTGGCCTGCTGGTCCGAACAGTCTTACCTAACATATTCATACAATCTACGAATTGTATTGGGCTACAAACATGTTCTAGTATTCACAGACACTATGTAAAATACAGCAACAAAATGGTGTGCCGTCCTATCTGCGCATCTATACACTCCACAAGTTAAATTGTGTTGGAAACACAAACATACTGAAATGTTAGCATGTGTGGCATCTCCGTTTGTGCGGTGGAGCGTCGCCCCACTTAAATTACCCCCAAAGCGCCAGAGATGAAATATAAATGGTACTTCTTTACCATTTTGGTTTTCTCCCCCAGTCCTGAACAGTGCGTCAGGACTGAGCAGAGCCGGCTGAGTGACATAAGCAGGGAAGGTGGGCTGTCTATGCACTATTTAAAAAGTGCACATGTCTTTTTGGCTGGCCATCTCGTGATGGCCAGCCAGACATGCGCACTTTAAACATGTCTAAAAGCTGTCTTAAGACAGCTGGGTCAGAGAAGGGCAGGCCTCCAGAGAGTTATGGAACGCCGAGTGAGCCCCCTCCCTCCAATAAGGGCACTGCTCTCATGCCGGTTAGAGCAGCGCCAGGATTGGTCAAGGGAATTGCAGCATTAAGTTCCTGGAGGATGAGGTCTGGAGCGGAGGATGCCATGTTCGTCCTCCTCAGGTGTTAATTTTTTTATTATATAAATTTTTTCAGCGCGCGACGGCCACCCCTCCCCTCCCACCCCCGTAGATGCCAGTCACCAATAACTGTTAGCAAACAACACATATATCACACCCATAAAGTCAGTCGAGGAAATGCCAGTGCCCTCGTTCTCACTACAGTCACACCTACCATACACACACACTTGACAAGTTATTTTGTGTGTGATGTTCACAAACATCAAATGTACACATCACAAAGTCAGCCCCAACTATCACCACTAACCATACACAAGCACAAAACAAGTTGAGTTGATCAAAAAAAATACACATGCTTAGATTCTACCTCTAAAGAAAATATAGACATTAGAAGTTAGGGTGAGTTTGAAAAACACAACAGAAACAGACTTCCGTAAAACTGCAGGAAAAGACACCACAAAGGTGCGGGTCAGTTTCTAATATATATGATGTTTGTGAACAACACACACATTTTATAAAGGCTGCATATTTGTGGATTATGAAAAACATAAAAAGATGCTCATATCAAACGTAAGAGTAGTACATTTATAAAACAAAATACAATCTCACAAAAAAAATTAAAGGAGAGTTAAGTTCATAGGGGTATAAATGATGGCTTAATCACAAAACTCAAAGAATATATAATATTTAATAGTTACAGCACCATATTCACCTTATATGCCACACACATCATACTCACTTAACCTTAATACCCATACCCACCACGTGCAATTTACAACCTCAAGCATGGTTTTACACAAAGAATATATTACATAAATGTACAGGATCTAAAACTTCACCTACATTGATTGCACACACATGCCTATTCTAACACAAAAATGAGTAGCAACACAATAGGATAGAGGAAGGACAATCATACTTCGGTACATAAGGTGCATGTTTTAATGTACAATCGCACTTCTTGAACATACTCCTAAAATTACCAAACATGGCCTCAAAGTCAGGTGCTATCACTAAAAAGCAGTACCTTGACACAATATAATCCCCATTTGTAAAGCGCACAATCACCCGTAGGGTCTCTAGGCACTGTTGGAAAGATTAAGCAAGCTATTGCCCAGAGTCACATGGTGCTGGGCTAATCTGCCACCAGTGCCGGGGATTGAACCATGATCCCCAGATTCCGGAGTCAGTCGCCCTAGCCCCGGCGCCACACCTCAATCAATCAATCATTCAATCACCAGGCCTATTCAGTGTCACTCCAGCTACTTAGTCACACAATCATAAAACTCCTAAACTCATCAACATACTCGCTCTGCTTCCCATTTACATCATATTTTCACCTCACACAAGTGATGGTGGGCATGAAGATTACGTGAGTGCACTGGGGTCGGAGACAAGTTAAGGTAATATACCTTAAATTGTGAGTTTCATGTCTTTTTAGGTTTTGTGCTGTAACTACTATGGCCCCTTTTCCAACATAACTCCCCTTTGACTGTCCTTTTAATGGACCTCCTTATAACACTCAAGTAAGATGCCTATGCTGAACAAATATGAAAAGTAAAATGCTCCAAATCCACAAAGGCGCAGCTATTTGTTGCTGAATGTTTTTCTTGTAACATGATTTAAAAACATGGAGATTTGAATTTTCCATCAAAATACTAGTAAACTGTAGTTACTGAAGTCCATATGCAGTAGTTTCTATCAAACTGCTGCAAAGATGAATAAAGAAAGCAGTGTTCCTGCTGCTGGTAAATTGTTACCATTCCCATCGTGCCTGAGAAACAGAGGGTCAGGTGGAAACAAAGGGCGTTAGGGAGCGCAGAGGGCAGCCGCTGAATGTTGTTGTGGTGTGAGTTTGCCACAGAGGCTAGCTCACAGAAGGCAAGCGTGTTGTCAGCATTTTTGTGTGGATGTGTAATTGAACCTAAAACAATGCTGAAAGTTGCATGAAAGGGAAGGTGGTGGAGGATCAGACACGACCACCCGCTGCAATCTCTCTTTCTGTGGAAAAGCGGAATCCGGAAGAGGCCGTGTGTGTGACCGCCGTGGCCAGGGACTGCAAGGGATGTTCATGTCTTTTGTTGCCTGTAGTAAATTATTACAGCCGAGTTCACGCCTGTGACAAGGAAAAATGTGAACGTCCTTCTTGTGAGGACTGAGGACCACGCTCTCCCAGATACTATACTCTCATCATCAATAAAAAAGATCCATATCTAATCTAACTCCACATCCCCTGGCCACCTCTGAGCCCTCCTTTCCCTTCACCTTCACCTTCCCTTTCCAGGCCCTGACCTGACGTGTGCGGTCCATCTTCCTCCTGCGCGCCTCTGTTTCTTCAGGACCCTGTGCAAATGTGTGTGCATGCTTCTGTAACTGCACATAACAGAGAACGTTTAGTGCATTTCGTAAAGCGCCGTGCCGCCTCTAAGTGGTACGTTCATAAACTCCCAAATAACAATAGATAAAATATCACAAAAGTTCGTATCCTCCCTCATCTGAGAGAAGCCTCCTTGAGCTGGCTGTGCCCCCTGGTTGCTCATCTCAGCGCTCGTGGGCAGGCTGCACTGACCCCGCCCCTTGACTAACCCTCAAGATATTCCTCCGCCGTGGGCTTTTGTAAATTCCTTCAATAAGTTTGTCCAAACCGCAAAGCAATAAATACATGCATGAATAAACTTAACTAGGCATATACTGAGCAATGGATGGCGTCCACTGACTGCTGATGCTTCTGAAGAGTGCAGTGGGTACACAGCTCCATCAACACATGAAGCCTCACAACACTTGAACATCGCCCAAGCGCATACCCACTATGTCTGCCACAGTTAAAAGCATTGCAGACTGTCTGCTTAACCTCTTAACACAGGTGCAGAAAGAAACCTATTTGAGCCATTCATGAAATCATACACAGCACCCTTAATGAAAGAACTCAAGATACCAAGGAACACTGAGGGCCGCCTGCCTACGGGAATGTGGGAAAAGCTTGCTCTCTGCCAGTAAGTGAAGCAGGGTACGCCTGTGGTATTGCAGGCCTCCTATGCACATGCACCAGCAAACCCTCCTTCCACTCATGGCGCCACTGGCACACGTGCCCGTCTGATGAAGGTAAAGATGTCATTGCGCTCACCGCTTTAACTCTGGTCTGAATTGGCTAAGTGTCTGATGGGGAATGTTTTACGAGAAGTAAATGCATTTTAATGACACAAAATACAACTATCCAACACATGTGCAACCCAACTCCCTCCAACATGCACAAAGCTCTCTCTCCGGCCATCTTAAGCAAACCACGTTCAACCTAGTCACCTCTGCCCAAGGTGACAATCTGTGGGACTTCCTAAACAATGGCGCTGGCTGGGGTTTCAAGGCAAAGCATTCTTCCAGATGAGTCGACTCCAGTAGATCCTCTGATACATTTGCATACACCTACACCAGATAGTAGCTGGCACACCCTTGCTTCTGGTGAAGCTCGACTGTGCCAAAACCGTGTGCTCTGGCCTCCTCGAATACCAGAATTACAGCGCCCAATAATACAGAAGTGAGGCACCAGGATCAACACAGATGCAAAGAAGGAAACGAATAACATTGGTGCTAAGGAACCTCTTCTTCTGCTGTGTGCAATATCATTCAGGGGAAGGCTGGCCTTTCCTTGGGCCAGGTCCATAGTCTGTTCAAGAGCAATTTTTCAATTCATTTCTTGATGGACTGAGGTTTGTAGGCTTGATTGTTAGGAGCACTGAGTTTAGAGGTCTCTCGTGTTGGCACCGGCTCGGATCACCTAACACCAACAACGTTCCCCGTTAAAGAGACATTTGGCAGATTGAAACTTGCAGATTTTGCTGCGGAAAGTGCCACAGCCACATATAATTCGCATTTTAAAAGGGGGAAACTCATACTAGGTGCAAACACACAGGATAACATCCAAACCCAGGTGCATCAGATTTAACCCGGTGTGATGAATATCATCCCCTCCCATATCCCCAATTCCTTAGGCCAGAACTTTTTGTGAGAATGTTAGAAGGTTTCATGTTTTTTTAATGAAACACGATGGCCTGTTTCTCTAAATCAGAACCTGCTGCTGCGAGATGGCTCTCCACCCCGACCCCTGGCAATAGTCCCAGCTTCTCCCCACCCCCACCCTGCCTCCTTCCTGACTCCATGCTCCCTACTCTGTGCAGGGCGTGGACAGGGCAGAAGTTGAAAGAATGAGGACATGATGGGGGCACATGGATTTTGGTTGCCTCCTGTCCCGATTATCGCGATACAGTCCATATTTTTGGGGAAAATGCATTTTGTCCAAACTACCTTTAAATGTATAGTATATTATTCCATTTAGTGCAATAGAAGTTTGTACTTGCCCCTCAATGTTTACAAACTTGCCCCCCAGAACCCTAGAACAGCTTTCAGGATGAGTCAACGTGTGTATTTATAGCTGAGGGGATGTGCACAGCTGCTAAGTTGCTCCATGTAATGTTTGACTACCAGGTACTGACTTTTGAACAAAGATAACTTTACAGCATTAAACTTTTAGGTGCTTAATGATTGAGAAATACATATTGTGGGATTACCAAGAATGTATACTGGCTTAATTTAAGTTATAAAGCCTGGCTATTGATTCCCATTGGTTGATTTAATTGTCAATCTCATTTGATTGCTCCTTGTACAATGGCTTTTCTTCTCCTAGCTTGATCATTTTGTATGTGTCCATCCCCTGGAGCATAGCATATTTACCATCTCCTTGACTGGCTGACTTTCATCCTTTCACTTGTCACTTTTAGGGTTTTGTTTTAAATTCTTGATTGAGCGCACTCTATGCAACTAAATGTGTTTTCCATCTCTCTCTCTCTCTCTCTCTCTCTCATGTTCTGCTCCCACACACTCTACGTTGCTTTCACCCAGCCATATACTGCTCTTCTGTGTCCTTATACCATCTTCGTGTTACTCTTTCCACTGGTATTCTTCTCCCCCTGAACTGCTCTCATCCTCATTTGCTTCTCTCTCCGCCTCCTGTGTTGCTCTCACTTGCTCCTTCATGTGCTTCTCCCCCGAACCTCAGCATTCTTCTCTGATTCGTGTGTGTCTCCCCAGCCCCGAGTTGCAGTCTCCCTCTTATGGTGCTTTTCTCCTCCCCATCTGCTCCTCAGTAGCACTTCCCCCCACTCCGCTCCTCAGTAGCACTTCCCCCCACTCCATGCTTCTTTTTGTTTAGTTTGTGATTACGCTCTAAAATAAATCTTATTTTCTTTATCTACTAATCCAAGTGTCTTCAGCCACTTTGGATCGGCAAATAATAAACAAAAGCAAATTACATCTGCATCATTGCACTGGCACGGATGCATTGTCACACATGCACATGCATACGGCATCACACATCCATGCGTCAGCCGAATGACATGATCACCAGTAGCTGTTTCTTCCTTTTTTCTTTTTTAAAAACAAATAATTTGCCAATGCTGCTCAGCATCGGAAAAAGGCATTTTGTTTTTTCCATGAAGCTGTACAGCATCGCCAAAAGACATTGGCCATGCCAAGAGGTCCAAACGGGGAAACCTACTGGCTTTGCCACCGCTTGTTTTTTGGTCTGACAGAACAGTGCAGACTACTGTTACCAGTTTTTTCAAATATATACAAAGTGGGCTTTGGTGCCGACCAGTGAAGTAACACTCTCCGACGTCATGCTGTTGATAGTTTTGTTTATCACTTCACCTCCTTTAGAGTGCTTGTAATGCAACGCAAGAAATACTATTCTACATCTCAAAAGTACACCGAAATACCAACCGTTATATTCTTCACTTCTAGACACACTGTTTAGAGGAAGCAATATGTTTTTGTTCTGTTCTCCCTGCAGCTGGATTTGTTTACTGTTGTAGTCAGAACTCAGAAAGTAAGCGAGATCTTATGGCTTTGACAATGCCTGTTTTTGTCTGTCTCTGGCATCTCTATGACATTTTGTGCCTTGATTGTGTGAGGCATAGACAAGGAAGCACAGTTAAAACGCAGGCTGCACACTGAAATAATCAGAAGGGTACACCTGGCACAGCATAACACTCCTAAATTAATAAAAAAAACATATCGACATTGATCGCGGAAACAGATTTAGTGTTACAACCACAGTGTGAACTATCTGATCATGTACACATACGTAAACCCAAGGCGATTACCAGAGGATACTAGATAAATTCCTGTTATTAGGGGCACTGTTTGCAGTTCTGGGTTTTTAGTTAACCACCCAATGTATTCTGGGAGTTGCAGTCCTGGTTCCCTCATTTCAACTAATGTGCCTAAATTTCCAAATTACAGTGGTTTGAAGAAAAAAAAAGACTGAACTTCAGAGAGAGCTCCCTCATGACAAGGAAGCCATAATGTAAATGCAATGATATCCATTCTTATTGTACCATATCGGTATCGCTAGTACCCCTGACAAGGCATTACAGCTCTTTGTGGATGGGTAGCATGCTACTGATTGGGATCACCTAGTGATTTGGACATCCTAGTCATCTTCTCTTCTCCTTCCCAGATCTAGCACTACACCGCCCCTAGAATATGACTAGGCGTAGCTTATTCAGTGACATTTGGGAGTGTGAAACACAAATCTCCCAAAATAAAGAAGGAGTGGGCTGCAGGGTGGAGGGTTGAGATGACCATGGTTTGGAATGTAATTGTAATTGGGTATTTGTAAAGCGCACGGCTACTCCGTGGACATGCACTGTTTCGATGCGGAACAGGGTCAATAATAATTTGCATTAGTCGCAAATAGATGGGGGGTTGCAGCCAGAGCAGAGGCACAGGTCTTGCTTGGCTCCAGAGTCCATCCATGGGACAAGCCATGAAAAGGTTTGCCATGTATACCATGCAACAAACATAATGTAAAAATACGATACAGCTCCTTAAAATTCGAAACAGTGTATTTCTTTAACAAGCTGAAGTGTTTCAACTTAGTACATTAGATGATATCCTTGCATAGGCAGACATTTATTAAAATTGATACTTTTTAGAAACATTTATAGCCCACCACCCGACAATGACATTAGAAAATTAAGATGCAAGTCAGTAGTCATGTAAACCCTAAACGCGGCCTAGATTCTTATTATGGATGGAACAACTTTATAGTCTATTAAAACAAACTTAAGCGGTGCTTGTAAAGCGCACATCCTGAACTCATGTATTTAAAAGTGCACTCATAAGTGACAATAAAGAAAAAGAAGGCTCTAAGAAATAAAATATTTTCCTAGGATCACACAGTTTGGACAAGGAAGGACTCTAGGTTATCTAGTTTCACATTTGAATATTCTGACACCAGCTGGGTATATATGGCTCTCATTTACATCAGTCTTTGATTCTCGGTTCATGACGAGAAACGACACAGAGATAGCAGACCCAACTCAGGGCCTCCATACCCAAATACTAACTATCAAGCCAAAAATGCATTTATGTGGGGGACGTCACACTTATACCCCAACCAACCCCCTGAAGCTACGCCCCTGCATACAATCTCTTGTGAGGATCATTACAAAGCAACATTCAGTTATCCATGTTCACAACAGGAAAGGCCAAACTACAAACGCTTCGCGCTGGAAGGGATGTTAAATAAAAAGCTGGAAATGGCTAAAGCTGTCACGTGACATGGGGTCTTTCGGCAGCTGGCGTTCCAGGGATGTATTGGGGACCATGTGGAGGTGCCAGGGTTTGTGGGGATTTGTGGAGTGCAGTGAAATTTACCAGGAGGTTGTGGGAGTACATTAGGGGCTTTCGTGGAATTTGCTGGGACTGTGACAATATGATGGGTCTCTGTACCGTAGCCAGTGTGTCATGGGCACTAATGCAAGGAAGGAAATGTCATTTGACTTCTGTTTGATATACAAAAAGTAGCAATAATCAGGATTCAGTGCGCCGCTCGGGCCTTTGGGTCCCGGTGCCACTGCACCTGCTGCACCAATGGAAGCTAAGCCCCTTCGCGGGCCTGGGACGATGATATACTGGGAGTGGTGGAATGTGAGGAGGGATAGGATGGACTCTGGGCTGTAGTGGGTTTTTTAGGATGGAGATGGGGCGTACATCGATGTGATGGGGCTTAGGGATGTGATGGAGCTGTAGGATGTGTGGGGACTATGGTGATGCTTTAGGACGTTGGTGATGTGGTGGGACTGCGGCACATGTTAGAGGCTATGGCGATGTGGGCATATGCAGGGGACGTGGAACTGTGTGGTTGTGTTACAGCTGTATGTTTTGATGCCTGTGATGATGTCGCACACGTGTCCTAGTATCTTTGGACCAGTTTTGGTGCCTGCAGAAAGGTGTTTGCGGTTGTGGATGTGGGATTGGGAGGGTATGTGTAATTGGGTTGGGTTAATGGGAAATGCTGAAGGCCTATGGATGTGGTTGCACCTCTGTGGAAGTGTTTATCTCTAAGGAACCATGAAGAGGTCTGCTGGGATCAGGCATTGGGACATTAGTGGGGGCTGTATGGTTTGTCGTGGTCTTTGCGAATGCATTTGGGTCAGTGGGGTTGTGCTGTGTCAGGGGGATGCGATGTGGTGGTGTAGATGTGATGTTGCTGTCGGTATGTGGTGAATGGTTGCAGTCGTGAGGTGGTTATAAGAATGAGATGTGGCTGTAGAGAGGGGTGAGCTGTGGGGCTTTGGCACGGATGTAGGGACTGTTGGCATCAGGTACTGGTGCCTGGTGATGTGTTAAGGTCAGTGGGGACGTGCTGGGTGTAGGCGTGTGTCGGTGCTCGTGATATTGGGTAGAAGGCTCTGTTAATGAGTCACGGCTCTGGGACTGTGGGTTGCACTCGGCTCTGCGAGTTGTGTGGAGAGCTCTGTTGCAATCTGTTGCCCACTCTGGCGACGGGTATGCTTCTGTGTAAGTGTGCTATAGGGTGTCTGTGGCGGAGAATTGAAGGGCGTGATGCGGCTGTGACGGGGGTCTGTATGCTGCGGTTCTGTTGTAGTGTGAGGGGTTCTGGAGACGTCCTTGCGCTTGGATATGTTGCCGAACTTGAGCGAAGATGTGTGGGCTGTAGGCAGTAAGGACGTTATGACATACCTACCTACTACTCCACATGCTGCCCCCTCCTCTCAGAGTTTGCCGGCCTGTGCATGCGGCTGCTCCCGCAGAATCGAGGTGCAGCAGGAAGGGAAGGGGTCCTGCTCCGGCGGGGAGGGAATGGGCAGCGGTGAAGTGAAGTCCTTGGAACAGACGAGCAGCGCGCACAATCCCGACTCGAGAGACAGCTGGCACCAGTCCTGCCTGGAAAAGAACGGGGCAGGTCGGGCGCCAAGGGTGCGCTGGAGGCGAGGACAACCCCTGCCCCGGGGCAGCAGCCTCAGGGCCCGGAGCGCGGGACAGCAGGCGGGGTGGGTCAGACGTCAGGAGCCTCACACCGGAGGGTCTGCAGGCAGGGGGCAGTGTTGCGGGGGGCCCCGGGGCCGGTGCGTCCTCAGGCAGCGCGGCGCGTGCGTCACCGCGGACGTCCTACCCGCGAGCGCTGCCTGTGATGCTGCTGCGCGCAAAGCGGCTGCCTCCGGTGCCCGGACAGATGCGAGAGCCGAAGCTGCCGCGGTCAGAGTCCCGTCTGCAGCAGGGAGGACCGGAAATACTTCCAGCTGTGTACCCCTCCCTCCTCACTATTCATACGCCGCCCCTCCCTTCCCCTCTGCTCTTTCGTGCTGCTGTTCCCCTTCCACTCCCCCACTGAAGGGGAAGCAGAGGTCACATGACCTCCCGGGAGGGTCCAGCTGCTTTAATAATGTCCAGCAGCCCCTTCCTGTGCAGTCACATGATCCACCAACACCCTAGCACGGCACTGCACAGTTCCACATGTTGAGTACATGGGCTTTCACACTGCATCTCGCCGCAGGAGACACTCAATCTCATACCCGCACTGCAGACAAACACACCATCACCCTGCCGAAACACACTCACCATAATGCACAAATATTACTCGCAGGTGGGCGAGCCAACAAATTAACAGGGAGAGCCGAGCCAGATGCGAGCCCAGGGTCGGCCGTGGCACTGGGAACCGAGCCCTGAAGATATTTGGCATCTAACTCGTGCAATAAACATGATGTTCGAATGTGTGAAGGTTTTTTTCAAAATTCAAAAGTGTGTTTGTTTTCCACAGGGAAGTGTTTCTCATTAGTACATTAGATTTTATCACTGCATTGACAGCATTCATGAAAAGTGATTTTTTTTAACATTAGCTTAAAAACAATCCTGCCCAACCCCGGGCGACAATGCTATCGGTGAACTAAGAGGCGAGTAAGTTGTCATGTGTACCCAATATGTGGCCTAGATTATATTTTATTATACACATAGCAACATTATAATTTATTCAATAAAACACGATAGGTTTTATTTCCAGTACACTCCCCGACCTAATGTATTTGAAGGCACTTTGATATGTCATAATTAACAACAAAAAAGAAAATTTCCAGGACAAAGTGTTTGTCTAGGATCACACAATTTGGTGAAGTTGGGAATTATTCCAGTTTTTCCAGTTTCATGGTGTGCAATGCAGCCACTAGATGGGTATCTCTTTCTCGCATCAGAGGTTAACGCTTCAGCCTTAATTATTGTAAAATGAGATTAGAACATGGTTGAAAAGCAAAATGAACATTTTGTTTTTGGCAGTAAGGCAAACTTTGCCTACCTACATATGCAAGCTTCACAACAAACAGACTACATTACACTTTTTTACGACACAGGGAGATTCACAGGATGCAGAACCGAGGCCAGGATTCGAACTTGGCTCTGTATGTTACAGGAATTCCTAGTTAGAAGGCCACGTGGCCTCCTGTCAAACATCAGCTCGTTTTGGGGTCGGGGATCCAAAAGGACTTCGGGCTGAGCCAAGCATCTGGCTAGAGCCTTCCTCGAGCTTTCAGTGGCTGAACACCTCTGCCATACATCATGACATCACACTGCGCACGTATATCATGACTCACACATATACTGCCCACAGCCCCCACAGAATCACACCACAACGCACATTAAGAAGCAAAAAATGAAGTGCATTGAACACACATCATCGCAATTAACTGCACATATAGTCACGGCGCACAAACACACACCCTGCACACACGCTCCATTACACTTTGCGACATGTTTCATATGACGTTTTACATGGACACGTTGGCCTCAAACCTCACACATTCCTACCAAGCATCACACTTCAGGTACCATGCATACCCTCCAGTGTTTCACTCTGCCCTGCATGCACTTCCTTGCTTCACCTATTCTTCATCATTCACACATCTTTCTTCCTCTCTCTCTCTCTGCCTCCACCCTCCCCTCATAAAATTGTAATTGCCACATATGTAATCATCACTTTGTGCACTCTGCAATGAGGCCAAACCTAGCACAAGCATGTAATCACTAACAGGCACGGCAAGAAACTCATGCTACTTTCAGTCTCAACTCCAGAGTGCTGAATTGGGCCCCGTCATTACCACCCCCATAATCTGAACTCACACAGAAACCTGGAGGTGTCTCAGTTCATAGTAAGCACAGTACAAGAGTCATATGTTGCAAGAAAAACTACAGAAACACAACATCTGGTAAAAGCACTCTTTGAGAATGCAAGATGAATTAAAAGATGTGAAATTTTGGAGATCGCTAAAATGGCGGACATCTCCCCTTGAGCTCCCACCTTTCCGGATCGTGCATCCATCATAATCCTGTTGCTGGCAGAGAAACCTAGAATGGCGAGCATACCCCAGAGGACCATGCGGGGCAAGACTGTGCCCGAGCAGTGCCCCTGTCGCAGTGCAGTGATTGTTGGACGGGCTGGCGGACGCACCCAAGATAGCGACCGAAGGGTTAAGAGTGTGAGCAGCGGCCCCAGAAAGAACTGTTAGGAGGCAGACATACAGGTGAGAGATCCCCCTGCCTTTTGGAGCGGATCATGGATGCCTATTGACAGCACGGACAACTTGCCACAGGTGAGGCTGGGTGGTCTTCGCAGGCTAGGGTGGGGGAGCGGTAAGGTTGTTGTAAACGTATCTAGGATCCTATTTAAATATTCCCAATTTATGCCCTTATGTGGTTATATCAAATCATATCCTTATAAAGGCATAAGAATCATACCCATATTAAGTCATAGCCAATGCAGTCTAAATACGGCAAGGCTACTCCCATAGACTCCTAGAAAGCACAACGCGTTCTTAAACAAACCAAGCCTCCAGCAGCCCGGGAATTCCCCCTGCTTCTGTATTGATTTGTCCTAGAACTCCTGGAGTCCTGAAAGAACTGCAAGTTCTTAGTGACGTCATATGTCCAACCTTACGTCAAACTCGACACCTTCCAGGTATAAATATACCAGCATCTGCCCTAGCAAAACACACGGTGGTTTGGAGCAGATCGGCTATCTACTTGCCCGACGCCCTGCTGTAGCGAGTGCCGAAGGAAGCCGACCCTCCCATTGACGCACTGAGAAAGACGCTGTCTTTTCTCCTGCCGAGAAATCCAGCTCCAGTGTTTCCATGTCACCCTTGCTGGTTGCTGGGAGATCGAGTCCTGAGAGAGAGATACAAGACATCCTTCATTCTATAACCAAGGTACGGAGCTGATTAGACCCATAGAGAATTCTTGATTCAGATTCTTGGCACAAACTATCTTAACTCAAACTACATCTCACTTACTCCTTTCCCTGTACCAGGCTTAGGTTAGGTACACCGGGGTAGGCGTATCTTAGAAGCACCAGTTGGGTACGTTTAGTTATGAGTTTATCTTATCTATTTTAAGTACCGTATGGCTTAGAAACCATACTATGCTTTTACAGTATTATTTTATAATACTCCTTTTACTGTACGCACTTTACTTTATGACAAGTATTGCAATTGTAGCAATTCACTTCTCTTGCAAGATTAAGAAGACTGCTCAATAAATGTATTTATTTATTTATTTATTTTCAAAGTTTTATATAGCGCGAACAAGATCTTTGCAGATATCAGAGCGCTTTACAGGAAACAAGGGCTAGGGGAAACAAGAGGGTGATTAAACAAACTATTGGGTACAATATAGTAGTCGGTAGTAAGAGAATAGCCAAATAGGATAGTAATCAGATAAAAACATAATGCAACAAGCATTAGAAATGCAATCGGGCTCGGATTTATTTGAGTTTGAGCTAATGGCATTGTAAATGCCAATGTATTTACTATGTGTTATGGAGTGTGTTCATGTGGTGTGTACTGCCAGTGATCTCCTTGTGAGTGTGAGAATATTGCACCGTTGCTGCCTGTGATGTCCTTCTTGTGAGTGTGAGAAGCTTGCACCTCTGCTGCCCGTGGTTTCCTTGTGAGTGTAAGAAGCTTGCACTGCTGCTGCCTGTGATGTCGTTCTTGTGAGTGGGAGAAGATTGCACCTCAGCTGCCTGTGGTCTCCTTGTGAGTGTAAGAAGCTTGCACAGCTGCTGCCTGTGATGTCCTACTCACTACTCTACTCACTACTCTACTCACTACTCTACTCACTACTCTGCACTCACTACTCACTACTCTGCTACTACTCACTACTCTGCTCACTACTCACTACTCTCCACTCTACTCACTACTCACTACTCTACTCACTACTCTACTCACTACTTTCTACTCACTACTCTACTCACTACTCACTACTCTACTCACTACTCACTTCTCTACTCACTACTCTGCACTCACTACTCTACTCACTACTCTACTCAATACTCTACTCACTGCTCTACTCACTACTCACTACTCACTACTCTACTCACTACTCTGCACTCACTACTCTGCACTCACTACTCTACTCACTACTCTACTCACTACTCTACTCACTATTCACTACTCACTACTCTACTCACTACTCTACTCACTACTCTGCACTCACTACTCTACTCACTACTCACTACTCTACTCACTACTCTACTCACTACTCTACTCACTATTCACTACTCTACTCACTACTCTGCACTCACTACTCACTACTCTGCTCACTACTCTACTCACTAATCTACTCACTACTCTACTCACTACTCTACTCACTACTCTGCTCACTACTCTGCTCACTACTCACTACTCTGCTCACTACTCACTACTCTCCACTCTACTCTACTTTCTACTCACTACTCTACTCACTTCTCTACTCACTACTCTGCACTCACTACTCACTAATCTGCACTCACTACTCTACTCACTACTCTACTCACTACTCTACTCACTACTCACTACTCTACTCACTACTCTACTCACTACTCACTACTCTACTCACTACTCTACTCACTACTCTGCATTCACTACTCACTAATCTGCACTCACTACTCACTACTCACTACTCTACTCCCTATTCACTACTCACTACTCTACTCACTACTCACTACTCTACTCACTACTCTGCACTCACTACTCTACTCACTACTCTACTCACTACTCTACTCACTACTCACTACTCACTACTCTACTCACTACTCTACTCACTACTCTGCACTCACTACTCTACTCACTATTCACTACTCTACTCACTACTCTGCACTCACTACTCACTACTCTGCTCACTACTCTACTCACTACTCTACTCACTACTCTACTCACTACTCACTACTCTACTCACTACACTACTCACTACTCTACTCACTACTCACTACTCACTACTCTACTCACTACTCTGCACTCACTACTCTACTCACTATTCACTACTCTACTCACTACTCTGCACTCACTACTCACTACTCTGCTCACTACTCTACTCACTACTCTACTCACTACTCTACTCACTACTCTACTCACTACTCACTACTCTACTCACTACTCTGCACTCACTACTCACTACTCTGCTCACTACTCACTACTCTGCTCACTACTCAATACTCTCCACTCTACTCACTACTCACTACTCTACTCACTACTTTCTACTCACTACTCTACTCACTACTCACTTCTCTACTCACTACTCTGCACTCACTACTCACTAATCTGCACTCACTACTCTACTCACTACTCTACTCACTACTCTGCCCTCACTACTCTGCCCTCACTACTCTGCCCTCACTACTCTGCCCTCAGCACTCTGCCCTCACTACTCTGCCCTCACTACTCTGCCCTCAGCACTCTGCCCTCACTACTCTTAATGACAATGACATTTTTGAATTGTTATTATTAATTTTATTAGCACAATGCTGTAATTGTGATAATGAATGAAATGATGATTGGATAAAAATAGCGTTAGAGATATTTCAATGCTAATATTCATAAATGTGCTTTCCCACATTCAATACCGTTCTGAGCAGGGGGCATAACGCCCAATACATAAAGAAGAGGTTGGTAGAGGACTTTAGAAATGCCATACAACAAGGTGCAGAGATCCACATCACCGTGGTTACGATCCCAATAGCAGGGGGATATGGCACATACCCCAGTACAGAGGACCAGATATCACTGCCAATTCGAGTAATTTGGGAAGATCCCGGCACTTCCATTGAAAGGGAGCAATTTTCTTAGTATTTTTTTTGCCATAGAGATGGTGCAAGGATGCAGGCTCTCAGGTCAAATAAAAGGAATGGAATTGAAACTCAGAATATGCTATAGGAAGGGATAGAGTTTAGTGACTCGACTCCTCTTCCGCTGCTGTGTGGATTTAGCACCGACTTTCTGTGCTTGCGTATATTTCTTTTTCTTATCTTGATTAGAAGCACATCACTTGTGCTGGGGCTGCCACACTGAAACACCATTTATTGTTGACAGTTCAAACTTTATTTGATTTATTTGTAAAACTGTGAAGCTGGTACTGTACGACTCTATTTTGGGTAACTAACCTTAGTTGCGTTCTCTTTTGTTCAGTAAGATGCTATCAGGTTAGAGAAATAAAGGAACATACTAAAAATACCTAAAAATGTGTAAATCAATGCATTGATAAGCCAGTGGGATATGGCCGCTCCTCCTTTTGTTCTGACTCTGACTTGAATTTCGACCCTTTATCCTGATTTTTTTGTCCTGAAGTTTTACTTTCTGTAAATAATGTGTTACAGTCCCGTCTTGAATTTACCTCCATGCGAGGTGGTCATCCTACATCTGGCCCCTAGCTCGGTATCTTGCAAGCTGTTTAGCGTGTCTGCGTGCTCCTCAGTGTGTGCTCGGTAGTGTGATAAATCTGTGTATCGTCGTCTCGAGACTAACACTGTACGAGGAGAATACAATCTGAGATTAGAACCACGTGACGGCATGGCGCAGGCGCCCTAGTGTACCATATTTTGTTGTGCTTTAGTTCGTGCTTTGTTTACTGCAGACTTCTTCCGGTTCTTCGCGAGTCCCGCTGTCTTCTTTCCATTATCTCCGCCGTGAACGCGGCACCCTGACAGCTCCTAGTTAAAATGAATGGACTGCCGTGCGCGAAAGCTAAATGTTAAACGCGCGCATGATACATGCAATGCAATGGTGAACGCGCTCGCACCATCTGGATTGCATTACACGGGCACTCTGACAGCTCCTAATTAAGATTAATCACTCTGCGTGCTCGTTCGCGCACAGAATATGCCATGAAACTAACATCAATGACGGACGAAAACTAAATATAGCCTATCACGTCAAGGCTACTAAATAGACAGCACAGCGAAGACGAATCACTAGGCAGATGCCATAAAACACTAAGGAATGTGCCTGGCCAGAGCCCTAGAGATACCTTTTTTTTTTCTTTAACATTAGGAGCTCGAAGCTCCGCCCACTTCGTGATGCGTAGGCCGAGCCCTAAAAAGGATAGCAGTCAGATAAAAAATACAAAGTAGGATAGCAGTCAGATAAAAACATAATACAAAAAGATCATAAAAACCAGTAATACAAAAAAAAAAAAAAAAGGAGCAGTCTTCGGTCCAGTAAATGTAGAGATCAGGTGAATTTAGCCATAAGGATGGCTTTTACTGATCTCCCAAATCTCAAACCATACAAAATGATTGAAAGCTATTGCACTCACTGAAGGAAAAAATTTGTATATTAAGATATTGGAAAACACAACAATGACCTACACATTATGAATGGATTATTGAAATGTATAAAGTAGCAGCATTTGAAAAGGAAAATACTACTTACCACTATGCATCTGTTCTTGGCATGTAGAGTTGTATACTTTGGCATAGATCGCCATCTGGTGTTGGGCTCAGATGTTTGCAATTTGTTAGTCACGAGATAGGTGACTCCCCCGTTATGGTGACAGTGCGCATGGGCATCGATTCAACCCCCAGATTGTTTTTCGCTATGAAGGGTAAAGATAGTTAGTAGGAAAGTAGAAAAGGATGTCCATGTGCAATGTATCCAAGTAAGATAATACTACAACAGATAAAAGGTACCCTGGGAGGGGGGGTGGGTGTATACGGCTCTACATGCCAAGAACAGATGCATACTGGTAAGTAGCATTTTCCGTTTGAGGCAATAAGAGCTGTAGATGGGATGCGATCGCTATCAGGAAGGCTACCTTTCAAGTAAAGAATTATAACTCACATTTGTTTGGAGGTTTAAATGGGGGACCCATGAGCCTGATAACCTCTTTTATTGAAAACGCCCGTCTCTCTATTTCTCTGCACTTCTGGTGAAACTAAGCATGCACGATTGACTGAGTGAAATAGCTATCTATTGTTTCCGCGACTCTGGAGGTATACTCCTTATTCTGGAGGGAGCAAAGTTGTCATGTTTATGCGGTTGTCAGAAACTAATCCCTTCTTGTCTATTCAGGAAAGTTAACACCTTCTTGTTTACTCGAGAAAGTTTGTAGTGACCTCTGAGCTAGCTGGCATTCATAATTAAGTCTAACATATTCAATAGAGACCTAGTCGACCTAAGTCCTACGTCTAAACTATCGTTTATGTTATTCAAATGCGCAGAGCCTATTGGGAATATAGGAACTACACTACATGGCGCCCAACGTTTGGTAAGGCGATAATTTAACGCTAGATACTAGAGTAACTCAGTCGTGCTTTTCACACAGACCCCTTTCTCCCGTAAAAACTCCAATAGACGTCTGGAGTGGGTGAAAGGTTAATGTCCGCCAAAACTTAGTAGGATGGGAATCCTATGAATTAGTTTTTGGTTCAGTCAACGTTGAAGGATACAGTGTTCCAAAAATATTGTGCACCTAATCTTTGTTTCCTTGAAACTTGCTCTGCAAACTTTCTGTCAGCAGAATGCCGGAAAGTGAAGACGAAAGGGAGAGAGCTAGAATAACAGCTCAAGTGGTCTTAGATGACACAGCTCTCCAAACAAATGACCCGGATGCTATATTCATCCCGGCAAATATAAGGAAAACCATAACTATAAAACGTATAGAAAATGGAGTATCATCAAGAGGTGGTACAGTCATATTTGTGGTAGAGGCTCATGAATATCGGCAGACAGAGGTATTCTATTCATGGATAACATTACCAGCAGCAAATGCTGTGACACACGAGTTCCACTACTACAAAGCAGAGGAACCTCCAGAGGAATACGTCTCTTTTGATGACGTTGAAATTCCACTAACCTACCAAGAGCATCAGCTCTGGTTTAATGGTGCCCTAAAACATCAAAATCACATTACCAGGCTCGGTCTACTAGGTAGACCAGGAGCCACATGGCCGGTTCTAGTCAGTTATACACCACACCCTGACATTGAAAGAATGTCAGACAGAGAACTTTTAGTTCAGCTAAAACAATTAATTAAAATACATAGACAATTGGTCCAATATGTCAGGCGGACTTTAACAGTCCAACCAGCAATAAAAATTCCACAGCACACCCCTCACCAGGGGAACACAAATAAAATAACACCACAGACTATACAATCAGTCATTGGAAAATTACCCGCAAAACGGGAACAAATTCCGTTCTGGTTAGCTGAAAAAATTACTCAGATAGAGGCAGTATTTCCTGATACTACACCTCATGAAAAACACAGAATTCTGACAATCTGCCTACCAATGGGGATCGCACCACATATGGAAGACTGTGACACTTGGGGAACAGTCTTTGCTTCAATATACACAAAAACACATGGTGTTCCGTCTATGGCGGTTATACCAGATGTACTAAGACAGATTCAAAATGAATACGGTCCAGAGCCTGCTTTAAATCTAGGTATGAAATTACTGAAAGACTTTAAGAAAGTCTCGGCTATACTATTAGCCAACATAAAAGGAGAAGCAGCATCTGTGGCGATCCGCCAATAATTGAAAGAAACAGATATAGCAGAACAAACTTTTGAACTTGTCAGAATAATTGAAAAATCCTATGAAGAATTAGGTAGAGATAGTTTGGGTGGGAAACCACTAAAACCACAACTAACTGAAAATCCTGAAAAGAGCATTATTAAGAATAATCTCATTACTCCAAAAAGAAGTGGGAAGGTAATAAACAAACCACTCCCAGAGAAAAACAATTCCAGTCCAGAGGAAGGTCTCCCCAACGGAGAAATAGATCTCCGGAACGGGGGGGGCAGGTCTCCACAACGGGAGCCCTCTGAAAAAAGATACAACCTTAGAAATAGGGATAATTTAAGAAAACCTGACAGATATCAAGATAATGATACACGTCCCTCTCGATCTTTTCAGACTTCCTCACAGAAATCGGAAAGAAGAGGACGGTCAGAACATAAAGAAGAACGCGTCAAGTCCAAAAACAAGGAAACTGCTCATCAAAGTAAAAAATTGCAATTTCCCAAAAAGAAGGTAGCTAGTATTAAAATAAAACATGCCGAGGATTCTGAGGACACAACTCAAGAACGGAGAATGGGCCCAGACAATGCTAGACAGCGCAGCAGAAGGGAACATAGCTCGCAAGATTCTGATGAATCTTCTGGAGACAGTGGACACGAATGAATACATTCAAGTGGAAACTGCAGACTCCAGAGTAAGTGTACCCCATAAATTATATGAAATAACATTACGTATAGAAGGGGATAAAACTAGGAAAATGAGAGGTCTCTTTAGGGAGAATCTATCTAGAGGCTATGATATCCTGCTAGCAGAGAAAGACTGGCCACCAGAGTTTGTAGGGAGTGCCCACATGGTGAAGAAATGATTATGCCTGCCTTCTCAAATCACATTCCAATTCATAAAAAATACACATATGCTAGAAAATGGGCAGTGGCCCAAGCCCCTGCATTATGTAAAAATCATGTAGGATGGGATGAGGACTCTCCTCACCATAAAATTCAGTTAAAAAATCAACCTACTGCACAGAGGCAGTATCCTGTTAAGCAAGAAGCTAAAAAACAAGTCGGGGAGATCTTAGATCAACTTGAATACCAGGGGGTGATTGAAATATGCACCTCACAAATGAACAACCCTTTCTTTCCTGTCTCCAAACCAGACGATTCATATCGTCTAGTTTTGGACTACAGACACCTAAACTCTTGTTGCAAAACATTTGCAGTACAAAACTCACACAGTGCAGCACAAATGAATAACATCGTGCGCAAAAAATATAAAACGACATTAGATATTTCAAATGGTTTCTTCTGTCAAAACATTTCACCAGAAAGCAGGTACTTGACCGCTTTCTCCAGTATGGGGGTACAAAGACAATTCTGTCGTCTCCCCCAAGGATTCAAGAACAGCCCAGGATTCTTTTCAGCCAGGGTAACAGAAATACTACAAATGTATGATGATGAGGCATTATCTTATGTCGATGATATCTATCTTACAGACGATGACCTGGAGACACACTTGAAAAAAGTGAACACCATAATATTTGGGTTCGCATCTGAAGGGTACAAATTCATCTTTAAAAAGTCACGAATTGCCCACCTGACTATCCTATTTTTAGGATATGAGTTATCAAGTGAAGCAAAAGCCTAGCAGACAACTTCTAAGAGAAGTGTGCAGTACTCCAAGCTACAAAAACGCTGAAAAACTTACAATCAATTCTAGGTTTCCTGAATTTCTGAAGAACTTACATTCTGAACTACGCAGAGAGGGTTAAACCTCTCTACGAATTAATAAAACCTGATTTTAAACCAATTAATTGGACTAAGAAAAACACAAAAATTTTACGATCAATACAAACAGACATGTTAACTAAAACAAAACTGCAAACACGCGCAAACGAACGCAACGTTGTAAACCGAGTCATCCCAGGAAGATGCGGATTTACGTACCTGACCTCTAATGAGTGAGAAACTGTACCAATAGCTTATAAATCACACTTGTACACACAAGCTGAAATGAAATTCAGTTCTACTGAAAAAATTCTGACTGCGGTCCAAACTGCTGTAGCAAAAGAAAGAGCCCTAGCCCAAGGGAAGAGCATATCTGTTTTAACAACAGTATCAGCCCTTGAGGCAGTAACAAGCATTCCGAATGCTAAAGCTTTAGATCCAAAATGGATACAATGGGAAAATTCTCTTGCTGCAACAGACGTGATATACGCATTTGATCCCAAAATGAAAAAGCTAGAACATCTAGAATACGAACATGAATGTCTTCTGTCAATCGAAATTCTGCCTCTCGAACAGTACACCTGTGTAATCTACACAGACGTATCTGCACAACACTACGTTGTGGATAAAAAAGTTTACAATGCAGCATGCGCGATTGTTAAAGGTCGCTGGCGCATAGGTAAATTCAGACCAATGGTCACTAAAACGGAATCACTCAGAAACTGTACAGCTCAGCGAGCTGAACTACGAGCTTTATAGATGGCGCTTGAAAATGCCGATCGCGAATTCCAAACACTAATAGTGTGCGATTCGTATTATTGCGTCCATTCTTATAATAATTTCATGCAGACCTGAATTGAAAACGGTTACAAAGATGAGACAGGTGTCACAATAAAGCATAAAAAACTATGGGAACAAGTAGTTCTTTTACAGAAAGAACTATGAAAGACTCACGTGATACATACGCAGAGTCTTCGACGTGATGGCGTTCACGTTGCAGGGAATTCATTGGCTAACAGAGCCAAAACGGCAGCTGTTCAACCGGCTTCCGTAGCTACAAAAAAGCGTTCTAAAAAACAAATAGATGGAGAAGCCATGCTGGCAGTAAAAGCCTCATTAAAAGGCGACTATGCGGCATTACCTCTCAACTATCCACTCAACAATACATACATAATTGATGCGAACTCCGTTCCTTTTGCTCGAATCCCTGGAGTGGGGGACAGAGTAATTCCAAACACAAACCGGAGGGCTTACTTGATTCAAGAAGCACACATAGGAATGGGTCTGAGGCACCAAGAGATCTTGAAATCTCTAATAGAATTGCAATCACAATACTGGTGGCCGGGGATGAGCGTGCAAATTTATAACTTTGCAAAGGATTGTCAGGACTGCAATAGAGATTGCAGTTGTGAACCGGACCAGATACCAGCCCAGACACCTCTATTAGACAGCATTAGGCTATCTACACGCAGACGTCCACAGGGAAAAATGCGATCCCATAAATATTAAGACCAGATTCATTTGGATGTGGCCCCAGCGCTCGGCTGACGCCAGAACTGTTATAAAAGATTTGCGAGTCTTTATCGGCACATACGCAATTGGCATGCTACATTCTGACCAGGGTCCTGCGCTTAGCTCTCGAGCTTACAAGGAGGCCATGGCCAGCTTAGGCATTGCATTGCGGTACTCTAGTCCATTCCATTCTGAGGGAAATGCGGTAGTGGAAAGAAAAAACCGTGACATAAAGCAATCTATAACAGCGAGGGTATTAGGTTCGGGTGATGGGTGGGTCAAACATCTAATAAGTGTCAACGTAGTCTTAATAATCTGCCAAGACATTCTCTGGGTGGAATCACTCCGTATGAACTTTTGTTTGGTACTAGAATGATTATCAAAGATCTCGATAGTCAGACTTCAGTGGTGGAACAAAAAACCTTTGATATCAAAGATCGTTTGGCTGTTTTACAGGACTTAAATGAAACAAGAAGAAGTCTAAGTAACACATAGCTAAAGCCAACGGCCACTGAAGAAAAACCACCTGTCCCAGCAAGACCTGTCTGGATTCCAAAGATTGGGGATCTGGTCAGAGAAAAGATCGCGGTGAAGAAGGAATTTGGGCTTTCTTACAGAAAAGCAGTACCTGTCTTAGCTATCAGCGGAACAAGATCAGTAGTACTACCACCCCTTGCTGGTAAAAAGGAGAACAGAGTTGTATCAATCGACCTGGTAAAACCACAATCATGTGGCCAATAATAAGTAGTAGGCCCAGTGGACTCCCAAGAAGTAGCAGAAGACCAAACCTTGCTACAATTCAAGAGGTTCAACCTGAGAGACTAATCACATTTGATAAACCTACAGTGAATAAAAAAGGACTTTGCAATAAAGCCATGGAACTTGTGCCTCTTGAAACCCAAATTGCAACAGTTCGTCAAGAAACACCAATCTACAATGATGTAGCCTCTGACTATACAAATCCAAAGATTAATGAAAATCCGGAAGCTATTCCAACAATTGACAGAACTGCATCTGGCTACTTCATCAATTTTGATGACTTTTCTGAAGATCCAAGTGAACATGAAGAAAAGCCAGCAAATAAAACTTTCAAAGAAAAAATAACTGAACTCTTTCATCAACTTGGAGAAACATATCTGATTTCACCATGGATTGAATTTTGGATTGTGTTAGGTGTACTTTTCCTCCTACTCTGGCTCATTTTGGTTTTAAGCTTGGGAAGATTTATTGATGGAAAATACAGTACAATGGACACAACAAGTCAGAACATCAACTTGGTTCTAAAGCCTCACAGATCTTCTCACATTGAAAAAAGAGAACTATTGTCAGTAAACATCACAGCCATTCCTATACCTGGTGGTGTACCATGGGACACTACTGATTACGACATCTATGGCCCAGTTGAACTCGTGAAATATCTATATCAGTTCAAGGTTTCATTAAGTGACTTTGTATCACCTAGTACTTTCTCTGATGATTGGGACTTTGAAAATATTAATAATATGATGTCAGATTTAGAAATGTCAGCAACATTTACAGAACATGATTATTTAGAAGGTTCATCAAACTATGAAGAAATGTATTGTTTTAATCATTATGGGCATCACTATTTGCATAAATCTGCTAATCCTAGAAATGTTTTTGCTTATAATCAATGGGAACATTGTCCAACACCGCCAAAAGGCAGCTCGAAAACATTTTATGAGAAATTCCCATACTTCTCAGGGTTTAATACAACTGATCCAGAAACATTTTATTTTAAAATGATGAATAAGACAGGAATGAAAAACATGTTGACAAATACTAAATTGATATATTCTACAAAGTTTTATGAAAAAATGTCTACATTTGGTTTTGAATTTTGGAAAAACAACATTGAGACAAAAACTGTCTGGGGTACAAAAGACTGGGAGGTACAAGGTTTAGAATCATTATTCAGAGCCTGCATGATCCCAGAACAAATAATGTTCCTGAATGACACCATTCAAAGGACTTAAACAAACCGTCTATACCAAAGCCCATACCTGATAGTAATAGCTCTACAGATGTGGAAATAGACGTATCCCATATTTTACACCAAAACAGAACTAATCCTGATTGGAGAAAATGGTTGATCTGGCCCACAGACACTAATAACTGTCAAGATAGATGCCTGAACAAAACACAGGGGTTCAAACAGAACAGGCCAGACCCAAGATATTCTCAAAGACAACATCCAGGGATAATTACAACATACAGTGTAGGAAAACTATGCCTCGAATGGCTACAGAAATCCACACTGCCTGAAATTAAGCAACTCTTGACTTTACTTAAAGAAGGTGCTGACTAGTGAGATTTCTTATTGGTACCTCGCAAACAGCGTCAAAAACTTTTCATATACGCCGGTATATACGCTGCTTACAACGAAGCTTGGAAAGTAACACAAATTGAAACTGCTGAAAAAATACGAGAAATTGATCGTACTAATTTGGAAAAATCACTGTCTGTAGTGGACAATGGGTTAACGACTCTGTCCTCCAGAATTTATTCACTGGACAGCATTGTATCATCTGCTATTGATATAATAGAACAGGATATGCTAATGTTACAACATGGCCAGTCCCAATTACGTTCTATTGTACAGTTAGGCTGGACGTTACAAAACCTCCGTTCAGGCTACGTGCCATGGCGTCTAATCAATACAACGTCATTATTTTCTATCTTTAACCTTACTGATAAACAAATCTCTTTGGCACAAAAAGGAGCAGACTATACGGTGCTGAGCATTGAAAAACTAGAAAGATTGCCATTGACAGTCTCCGAAAGACCTGTCATTGAATGGATAATACATGGCACAATCACAATTCCAATAACGACTTTTCAGTTTCAATATTGCCAAAAGCACATACCAGCGGGCCTGTATGAAAGGTTGGGTAAAGGTTACATCAAGTCAACCTGGAATCTACCTTATACACATAGATGTTACAGTGGGGGGAAAAAGAGGTATTTCTTAGTGGTAACAACTGTAAAAATTCACTGAGCGGTACACTTCTGTGTCAAGGAATTAACTTGCATGGAGCCTGCGAAGGTTCATCAAATAACCTTTCATGCCACCAGCACGGCACCCCTACTACACAAATAGAGCCTTTTTTCAGACAACTTTCCAACGGCAGTTACATTATAATAAGTGACCGCAGCTGTTGTGGCATGGTGCCAGGAAGGGCCTATCTCGTCAGTGTAACTTCCAGGGTCACTTGCTGTATGCAAATATTGTATCCAAACAGCAAACCAGACAAGGAGGCAACGATATGGCCTTCTCTGAATATCTCTTCTATTCGAATTGATACTTTAAGCAGAATGAAATCCATTCTTTTACAAACAACTGTGCCTTTAACCTCGTCTAGAGAAACGTATGACCTGCAAGTTGCAAGGACAGCAGCAGAGATACATGCATTATTATCGACAAATTGCCCCGTGCATTTCTTAGAAATGTTAAGTCAAATCTTAAACATGTCTGATACCAGTGGCATCGCACATGTATTTAAGACAGGTTTTTCGGGACTGTTAGCACCCTTTGAAGCAGTCCTGAGCATCTTCCCGAATTTCGTGCACTCTGTGTTCGGCGGCCTGCCTCTCATCTTGGGACTCGTAGCAGGAATCTTATTTTTGTTCCTTCTGCTCTGATATGGCAAGTCCAGTCACAGACAAAACACAGGCTACAATGGAAGAAACGATCCTAGCAATGCGATACCGAGATCGGATTACTAAAGTCCTTGGCTTGGCTCGGCTAAGAGATCTGAATACTACCTGGTTTCTTTCATTCAGACCAATCTGGCAAGATTGCATCCTACCTGTTCTACGATGCATGCTCTGCGGAGAAGAATGCGTGTTAGACGTCTGTCTCACACTCCCATCAGCAGTACCTATGGATGTCGATACTTTGCTTGGTTCGGTAACGGCTCATGCAACGTGTTGTCCCCAGCGGCTACCTATTCTGATGACGGCATTCATTGAGACCTCACTATTAAGATTAGGTGGCGGTGAGGTACGAGATGAAAGCGGCACACAGGTACAACCTTCTGTGACCATTGCTGATCCAGACACCGATGAAGGCAATGCTTCTCACATATGCACTATTTCTACTTTTTCGGACATGGTCCAACTTTCACCTACTGTTGTAGACAAATTCTTTGCCAGCCTATCTGAGTTAATGTTCTCTCCTAACAACGAGAATAACTTTTGAAAACACGAGCACATAGCGTTCCCTGAACTCTGAATTCGACCTTCAGTTTTGATAAACAGAACTTCTAAAAAAAACGGTGAAACTATTTTTTCCCTGTAAGCAAAATTATTTTTTCCCCGTTCCCAAAATATTTACCTTTTTGGCACATGATACTCTGCTTAAAGTAGAACTATTCTTAGAGAACAAGATTTCTATGTTTTGAACACTCTAGAGACAATATTTTGACTTAGCCTCTAGCACATGTACAATCTTGTATAAATATGTGATGAAATGGTCTCGACCTTCTCTTCTGTATTAAGAGCCATTTCATAAATGTAATTTTCATTATTCATTCAGTCAACATTCCAATGTACAATATATGCATTTTCTGAATGATACCACTGCTTCAAAACGTATGGTATAATACTAATTTTTCGTGTATATACCATTTCGAATGCATTTTATGTATTTTGGGGTGGGATGGAAAACACATGCATAGTTATATGTTTAAAATTGCTTAGTATTTAGTAATGATGGACATTATACGTGGAGTGGGTGTTGTAAACGTATCTAGGACCCTGTTTAAATATTCCCGATTTATGCCCTTATGTGGTTATATCAAATCATATCCTTATAAAGGCATAAGAATCATACCCATATTAAGTCATAGCCAATGCAGTCCAAATACGGCAAGGCTACTCCCATAGACTCCTAGAAAGCACAACGCGTTCTTACACAAACCAAGCCTCCAGCAGCCCGGGAATTCCCCCTGCTTCTGTATTGATTTGTACTAGAACTCCTGGAGTCCTGAAAGAACTGCAAGTTCTTAGTGACGTCTTATGTCCAACCTTACGTCAAACTCGGCACCTTCCAGGTATAAATATACCAGCATCTGCCCTAGCAAAACACACGGTGGTTTGGAGCAGATCGGCTATCTACTTGCCCGACGCCCTGCTGTAGCGAGTGGCGAAGGAAGCCGACCCTCCCATTGACGCACTGAGACAGACGCTGTCTTTTCTCCTGCCGAGAAATCCAGTTCCAGTGTTTCCCTGTCACCCTTGCGGGTTGCTGGGAGATCGAGTCCTGAGAGAGAGATACAAGACCTCCTTCATTCTATAACCAAGGTACGGAGCTGATTAGACCCTTAGAGAATTCTTGATTCAGATTCTTGGCAGAAACTATCTTAACTCAAACTACCTCTCACTTACTCCTTCCCTGTACTAGGCTTAGGTTAGGTACACCGGGGTAGGCGTATCTTAGAAGCACCAGTTGAGTATGTTTAGTTATGAGTTTATCTATGTATATATCTTATCTATTTTAAGTACCGTATGGCTTAGAAACCATACCATGCTTTTACAGTATTGTTTTATAATACTCCTTTTACTGTACGCACTTTACTTTATGACAAGTATTGCAATTGTAGCAATTCACTTCTCTTGCATGAGAAAGAAGACTGCTCAATAAGAAAACAAGTTACTTACCTGTAACTACAGTTATCCAGTATTGGTATCTTTCATAGATTCACATGCCTGAATCATTCCCCGTCGTCGAGGCGGGAGTCCCACGGTAAAAAATATATACAATAGCAGTGCCTAAAACCATTAGTAGTAGGCTAGAAAAGGATATAGGCCCAAAACTTAGCAGCCTATCTACCTCATTATGTAAAAAGAACTGAAAATGGAGCCTCAGCCAATCAGCTGACCTCACTCTCTAGAACCTTCCCAGCCCAGGCAGTTCTCCTCAGATTTTCCCAGCACAAGTGAGAAGTAGTAACCATAACAAAGAACTGCCCTGCCGGGGAGGAGGGTGGGTGCATGTGAATCTATGAAAGATACCAATACTGGATAACTGTAGTTACAGGTAAGTAACTTGTTTTCTTATCCAGTATTGGGGTATCTTTCATAGATTCACATGCCTGAATCAGAATAGCAAGCAGTAATAACCATATCTGTCGGTAGAGGAAGGTGGGAGACAATCCAAAACCATATATCCCCACACAACCTGGAAGGTACTAGAGCAAGAACATATCTCAGTACATATGCATAATCATGACAATACCTTCATATAATATATACAGTGCATTAAAAAAGAAAACAGTATTCCAGACCAGTTTAACAATATAGAAAATAAGGAAAAAACACCATTAAACTCTAACCTCAGTGAAGAAGATGCTGCAACACTGCTTCTCCCACTGACGTATCTTGATTTACAACCGACTGCAGGCAGTAGTGCTTGGTAAAAGTGTGCACACTTTTCCATGTAGCAGCACGGCAGATGTTTTCCAGGGTCACTCCTGCAAAGAGGGCTGTTGACGCTGACATCATCCTGGTGGAATGCGCCTTAACCTTTCTCGTCAGAGGTTTGTTCGCCTTTTCATGACAGAAGATAATGACAGAGGAAAGCCATCTGGCTATAGTTGCCTTTGTCACGGCCTGACCACGGGTAGCTTGGCCATAAGCCACAAACAGCTGGTTAGATTTGCGCAAATCTTTTGTCTTTTGCAAATAGAATTTGAGGCATCTTTGGACATCCAAGGAATGCAGCATCCTTTCTGCTGGAGTCTTGGGGTCCGGAAAGAAAGTCCTGAGTTTCACCGGTTGATTGATGTGAAACTGAGTCGGAACTTTGGGAATGAACTTAGGAAGAGTTCTAAGTGTCACACAATCCTTGGAAAATGTAGGAAAGGTTCCGAGATAGTGAAAGCCTGTATCTCACTTACTCTACGGGTTGAAGTGAGAGCCAATAAAATAGCCACTTTCCAAGTCAAGAACTTAAGTTCTGCTTTATGAATGGGTTCAAATGGTCTTTTTAGTAATTGAGATAAAACAATATTGAGATCCCACTCTGGAGGAGGAGGTCGTACTGGAGGGAAAACTCGAAACAATCTTTTAAGGAACTGTTTTATTAGAGAGGAAGAGCATAACGATGGTTTGTTGTAACTCTTTCTCAATCTTGATATGGCCGCAAGGTGAACCTTAATGGAAGAGAAAACGAGACCTGATCTAGCCAGAGACAACAGATAAGGTAGAATCTGCTCCGGAGGAGCCTGTAGCGGATGGACATCATGTTCTCCGCACCACGAACAGAATCTCTTCCATTTGAAGCGATAAGTTCTGATGGTACTCTGGGCACGAGCCTGAGAAAGAACAGCTCTACAATCTGGAGAGATCTCAAGGTCTTTAAACTCTAGGAAATCAGGAGCCAGGCGTGCAAGTGCAGCGATTGAGGATCCGGATGTAGTATTTGACCTTCCTCCCGTGTTAGCATTGAAAGTGTTGGCTTGATGCGCAGTGGAGGTTGATGAGAGAATAGGAGAAGCTCTTGGAACCAATACTGTCTTGGCCAGCGAGGAGCAATTAGGATTAGAGAGCAACGCTCTCTCTTCATTTTCTGTAGAACCCTCAGTATGAGAGGGATCGGTGGGAAGGCATACGCAAAGATTCCGGACCGCCTCATCAACAGGGAATTTCCTCTCGACCCTTGTTGGTGGAACCTGCTGGCAAAATATAGGCATTTGCTGTTCTGTTGTGTGGCGAACAGATCCAGCGTTGGTGTGCCCCAGATCCGAAAAATTCTGTCTACTTGGCATTGTTCGAGTTCCCACTCGTGACATCCTGAGAAAGACCTGCTGAGATCGTCGGCCAGAGAGTTCTGAACTCCCTGTACATGCTCCGCTCTGAGGGAAATTTTGTGATGGATTAGCCATTACCACATTTCCTGTGCTTGCAGTGACAGGGCCAGAGATCTTGTGCCCCCTTGCTTGTTTACGTAAAACATGCTGGTGGTGTTGTCTGTGCGCACCAGCACTGCAGAGCCTGCAATTCTTGGCAGGAAGGCTTGCAAGGACAGAAAAATGGCCCTCAACTCGAGGCTGTTGATGTGTTTCTGTTTGTACTGATGAGACCATCGTCCCTGCACTTGAAGGTCTTGCAGATGGCCTCCCCAACCCTCCATGGAGGCATCTGTTGTCATAGTAAATTCCGGTATGGTCTGAAGAAATGTGAGTCCCGGAGACAAATTGTTCTTTGACGCCCACCATAGAAGAGCCTGTTTCATCTTGGGTGTGACCTTGATGCGGTCTTCGAATGAGCCGTCTATCTGCCGCCACTGCAGATGCAATTCCTCTTGGAGAGGTCTCATTCTGAATCGAGCTAGTGGAACTAGATGGAGTGCAGAGGAACACATCCCTAGCAGGGAAACATATTGTCGGACCGAAAGAGACTTTCTTGTCCTTATTTGACTTGCCAGCTTTGTGATCCTGTCTTGACGAATTTGGGTCAAAAAAGCTTTGCACTGAGAAGTGTCCAATACTGCTCCCAGAAATGTTAGAATTTGTTTGGGTTGCAGTTGAGATTTGGTGACGTTGAGGGTCAGGCCCAGATTTGAGAACATTGATAGAGCACTCTTGACCGATTGCCTCGTTGAACTTCTTGTTGGACTTTTTATTAACCAATCGTCGAGGTACGGGAACACTTGTATTCCCTGTGACCTCAACGCAGCTGCAACCGGAGCTAGAGTCTTGGTAAAGATTCTCGGTGCAGATTTCAGGCCGAAAGGGAGCACTTTGAATTGAAAATGGACACCAGCCACTGTGAATCTCAGATACTTGCGGTGGTTTGGGTGTATGGGAATGTGGAAGTAAGCGTCTTCCATATCCAGGGAAGCCATGAAATCCCCTTTTATGAGGCAATTGAGAACATCCGTGAGCGTCACCATGCAAAAACTCTGCTTTTTCAGATATTTGTTTAATTTTCGTAGATCCAAAATTGGACGCCACTCTCCTGAAACCTTTTCCACAAGGAAGAAGCGAGAATAAAACCCCTGATTTTTCTGGGATGTTGGAACTCTTTCTATCGCATTCTTGTGCAGCATCTTCATGGCTTCCATGAATAACAAATGAAGACGAGGGGGAGGTGGACCCCTGGGCGGCGATGTTGGAGGTTTCTGCAAGAACTCTAGAGTGTGTCCGTTCTTGACAATGTCCAGAACCCACTGATCTGAAGTTATCTTCCGCCACTGTTGATAAAAGGCTGAGATCTTGGCGCCCACAGGGAGGGAAGGAAGGATGGATGGTGTCCGGCAAAGCTCACTGGCGCTTATTTGAATCGCGTCCCTGGTAGTTAGAACGTCGCTTTCCTCCTTGACGAGAGAAACCCGCGGACGATGATTGCCTATAGGACTGTTGGTAATACGGCTTATTCTGAGTTTGATACTGGCGGTTTTGCTGATTCTGATAATGTCCTCTGGAAGAAAAGCCACGGCCCCTTGCTCCTCTGAAATATCCTCGCGTATACTGTAGGGTACCAAGCGATTTGGCCGTATCAGTATCCGTCTTGATCGCAAGCAAAGCTTCATCTATGTGCTTGCCAAACAACAACTCTCCATCATAGGCCATGTCAAGAATTTTGGTCTGGACTTCAGGTCTAAAAGAAGTTGCCCTGAGCCATCCTTGTCGTCTGAGAACTGCTGACCCAGCCAATTGTCTGAAGGCAGTATTAGAGATATCTAGGGCGCAATCAATAATCTCTGAAGCCGCCCGCTCCCCTTCCATGACAACCTTCCGGACTTCTTGAACACTGTCCTCAGGAATAAGGTTGATGAATTCTGACAGATCTGACCACATTTGTCTGTCATAACGTGCTAAAATTGCTAAAGAGTTAGCAATCTTAACAGTAGCAGCGGCATTAGCTGAGAACTTTTTCCCAATCGCATCCAATCTTCTGCCCTCCTTGTCAGGAGGTGTTGAAATTGGAGTTGCTGGATTCTTGGATTTCTGTTGAGCCGCCTGTAAAATTACTGAATCAGGTCGCGGGTGACCAATCAAACACGAAGGAGTATCCGGTGGTGCTCGATACTTCTTGTCCACTCTTGGAAGAACCGCCGGGATGGATGCTGGCGTCTTCATTATGTTAATCCCTTCCTTCCAAATATATTCAATGATAGGTATAGATCTGGATAACCTTCTATACCCTTCTTTAAAATCATGCAGAAAACAGTCAGTCTGCTAAACCGAAACTGTAATTTGGAATCTAGCGGCTGCCCGTTGCAAGATGTTATGAAAACCTCCGATGTCTTCTGGCGGAGAATCCGAAGGACGTGGTAAATTAGGAGAGGGCGCAGGAATGACGTAATCATTCCACGGTTCCGTAGGCGTGGAATCCGGAATTTCACCATCCTCTCTTTCATCCTCATCTGGAGAAGAGACGTCAACATCATCACCCCCAGTCTCAGGGTCAACCTCCTGCCTTGGAGACTGTGAAGGATGTGGTGGAGAATGCCTCGGCATCTCCACTGGCACAGGCTGCTCGTTCGTATTAGGCAGAGTTGGCGGAAACCTCTGGCGATAGTCAGCCAGCATGGCCTGCAAATCTTGAATCAAAGAAGACGGAAGATGGGCTGTGTCCTCCGTGCGTTGCGTCTCAGGATGATAAGGAGTTGCTAAATTCTCCTGATAATAATGAACATCATCATCGTCATCCTCTTGATATTTTATATTCAACTGGGAAGGGTGATGGGCCACTCCAAAAGGCTCTTCATCATCCCCTTCATCGTCAGAGTCTTCCTCCACGTAGGTTTCCAAAATATGTGAAGGCAAGAGAGGAGATATATGAGAATAACTCTGCCTGTGAAATGACTTCATCTGGAAATGGGTATATTGCACTCTTGCCGGAGATGTGGGCAATAGATGCGTAGACGGCACATTCAAAGAAACCAGTGCTCCCGTCGATGGTGTAATAGAAACAGATACGTTCGTCGACGGAACTGTCGTCGACGGAACTGTCGTCGACGGCATAGTCATCACCGTTGTTGTCGTCGACGAGGCCTTCTTCGACGACATCCTCGTAGACGAATCCGTCGACGGACTCTTCGTCGTCGAGCCTGTCGTCAATGGAGCTGAAGTCTTCGTCGACGGGGCCGTCGACGGGCTCGTCGTCGACGGGCTCTTCGTCGACGGGCTCGTTGTCGACGGGCTCGTTGTCGACGGGCTCGTCGTCGACTGGATCTTCGTCGACGGGCTCTTCGTCGACGGGCTCTTCGTCGACAGGGTCTTCGTCGACGGGGTCTTCGTCGACGGGGTCTTCGTCGACGGAGCTGATGAAACCTTCGTCGACGGTGGAGCCGTCGACGAGGCCGTCGACGGAACTGATGACGAATGCTTCTTAGACGGTGATTTGATCGTCGACGGAAGACCCGTCGACGACGGGCTTTTCCTCGATGCTTTTTTATCAGATGAAGCAGGTGAAATGACAGGTACTGAAGAAATCCTGACAGACATCACAGGAGAAGTAATTGCTGAGGTGGAAACTGTACTTGAAGATGTAGAGGATGTAGAATAGGTGGTGACAGTATGAGAGGACACCAAAGAGACAGTTTTAGTTTGGGCTGTACTCACAGTTGGTGACTCAGTTGACGCAGCACTCTTTGTGGAATCAGAGGATATGTGAGAGAGTTTAGGTTTCTTCTTTCTCTCAGGAGAACACCTCTCTTTGGAACTGGCTCTCTTACTTGAGGTAGAGGCTCTGTCCTCGTCATCTGTGGAAGACGACTTCAACCACAAAAGAACTCTTGCCTCTCTATCCCTGATGGTCTTAGGAGGGAAGGTTCAACATATCCTGCAATCCTTCACAACATGTGAAGGGTGCAAACAATATATACAATCAGAGTGCTGGTCGTCCACATGTACCCTCTTCTTGAAGCAGGATCCACAAGCCTTGAAAAGAGCCTTCTTTTCAGACATCTTGAAGAAATTTGAAGAAATTTGAAGAAAAACTGAGTAGGCACTCAGGGAGACTCCCTTACACACGAAGTGCGGTGAAAATCTGAGGAGAACTGCCTGGGCTGGGAAGGTTCTAGAGGGTGAGGTCAGCTGATTGGCTGAGGCTACATTTTCATTTCTTTTTACATAATGAGGTAGATAGGCTGCTAAGTTTTGGGCCTAGTTGGGCCTATATCCTTTTCTAGCCTACTACTAATGGTTTTAGGCACTGCTATTGTATATATTTTTTACCGTGGGACTCCCGCCTCGACGACGGGGAATGATTCAGGCATGTGAATCTATGGAAGATACCCCAATACTGGATAAATAACCTCTTTTATTGAAAACACCCGTCTCTCTATTTCTCTGCACTTCTGGTGAAACTAAACATGCACGATTGACTGAGTGAAATAGCTATCTATTGTTTCCGCGACTCTGGAGGTATACTCCTTATTCTGGAGGGAGAAAAGTTGTCATGTTTATGCGGTTGTCAAAAACGAATCCCTTCTTGTCTATTCAGGAAAGTTAACACCTTCTTGTTTACTCGAGAAAGTTTCTAGTGACCTCTGAGCTAGCTGGTATTCATAATTAAGTCTAACATATTCAATAGAGACCTAGTCGACCTAAGTCCTACGTCTAAACTATTGTTTGTGTTACTCCAATGCGCAGAGCCTATTGGGAATATAGGAACTACACTGCAAGGTGATGTGGCCCAATAGTGAAGGTGAGTGGAGGAGGACCACCCGCAGCTGGATTTTGGCAGAGGAGTGCGCTGTACACCCTAGGATTATGGTACCCCGGGCCAGGGAAGAGCAATCCACTGGGGAAGCCATGCATACTGAATCACCAATAGTTCCATTGCAATAGCCCTCAGCAAAAGTCAGCCATAGAGTAGTACCCATAGCATGACTGCTGGGGCCAGCTGGTCAGTGCTGCCCCCCACGCACTGAAGCACAGTGGCCTGGGATGGCCCTGGGAGAGTGACGGGCCTGTATGTGACACCCTGGGGACCATGCCTGGAACTACGACCCTGGGACTGTGAACTGCCCACTTCTTGGTCCATAGCGAACCCAGAGCCATCCAAGTCCTGGTGTATGGGTCTACTTGCCTGCCACAAGAATGCTCGGCTACGTAAGACTACAAGGGAACTGTCTTGGGCACTGGAGGAACCCCGGCGGTAGCACACAAACAGAGATACCACTCATGCAGCCACTCATTATGGGAAGGGGTGGCCCACCACCTTCACAGGCGCAAACTAAAATTGATAAGATTATGGTCTCTCACCCTCAAACTGGTGAAAATGGGGACGCATCTATCCCGTGTTTGGAGATGTGGCAGACATCTTACAAAAGATACAGTCATCCAGATCCGTCCTGGATGCCAAAATTGGGGAAGTGGAAATAGACATGGCACTCCTGAGACAAGACCTGCGGAACACTGTGGGCAGAGTGTTCGGGGCAGAAGGGCACATATCAGATCTGGAGGACTCATTGACAACGTTGAAAGCGGAGGTGGCCCATTTGACCTCTGCCTCCTGTATCCTAGAGGATCTCGTGGACGATGTGTAAAATGACACATATAGAAATAATATGCGCTGCATAGGTTCCCCAAAGGAATGGAGGGGTCTGCATCTGAGGAGTTTCTGTAACAGTGGATTCGCACATGGATTCCGACAGACAAGCTCTTTACTTGTTTTATCCTTGAATGAGCACATCACTCCCTGGTGGAAAAACCCCAGCATGGCACCCCACCACGCCCGATGATAGTTAAAGTACTAAACTACAGAGACAGAGATGCAATATTGAGGGTGACAAAGGAAAAGGGGGACGTTCAGTTCCAATCCTCCAAGATCCTTGTCTTTCCAAACAATACGAGCAGAGTCCAGCAGCAATGGAAATCGTTTAAAACAGTCAAACATAAACTTTGTGTGCTGAAGGTACAATACATGCTCCTATTTCTGGTACCGCTTCACATAATTTATGAGACTAAATCATACTTCTTTGAGACACCAGAAGCAGAGTGAGTGATGGAACAGAGTCCGCTGCACAGCAATCCGCCGGCCACCTGGGGGGAACTGGGGCATGGACACGGTGAGGTACCTGGAATGTGTCTGTGGAAATGGAACAGACAGAGAGGCCAACGCAGGGAACTTGATTGTCAGCGGCGACTCTTGGGCTCAGAGGAGCGATGTGGGGTGCAACATAGGACAGCTCGCTTTGACCCTAACGGTGACACAGATACTGGGTTCTAGATGTGAGCTGCAGCATCTAATGCCAGTCACTCTGAGCATGGACCCGAGACCTGATATCAGAACTGGGTCTCTGTAGAATATGTGATCTTACAACGAATTCCGTTGCAACGCATGCCTTTACCACGCATGCGTTACAACGGAATGCTTTTTCTTCGCATAGGCTTTTCCTCTAATCCTTCGTGGTGACGTTGTACGTCGTTAAGAGGAAACTGAAGATTCTTTCAGTTTCCTCTTAAAGGACGCCGTTTTCCTGCACAACTCGACGTTTTTTTAAGGTGAGTTTCTTTTTTGGGGGGGGAGACCCCCCCAAGACCCCCTTTTTTTTGTTACCCTTTCCCACACATACCTTTACTACGTACCTCGTAGTAATGGTATGCGTGGTAAAGGCTTTCGTGGTAACCACGCATGCGTTGTAATGCATGCGTGGTTAACGTTTCCGTGGAAACGGCCGCGTTGTAGTGGCTGTTTCCCGTCTCTGTACTGCCCCGGGTGGGGGCCCGCTCTGTTTGATAGTTACTTTCCATAACCCAGAATTGCCAGCAGCAACAGATTCTGGTTCTGCTTGAACCGGGGGTTTGGAGGTTACAGTGATTGCCACGTTTGTAACACTTGTTAGGTTTTATTCATGTTAAGGGCAACAGATGCTTCAGGGGTGGAAGTATGGGGAGGGCGGCTGGGGGGATATGAATGGGGTAGTTCTGGCCCAGTTGGCCGGAGATCACGTGGCAGCGCAGGCATAGACAGTAGTTTAATCCAGACCTGGCCTGGTACAAACCAGGACCTTAAGAAAAGTTGTGGTGGGTTGGCCCAGATGGGAGAATAGGAGGAGCCCAGGTAGACAGGCCTAATCTATCGACATGTCGAGGACATCTACCTTATGGCACGCCTTAAGAAAATGACATGGAATGTGAATGGCCTCCTTGACTACATTACCTTTAGGCTGTCTTTGATCTGGAGAAACAGCACAAACCTGATGTGCTAAAGCTGCAGGAGGCCCACCTGCAGGGTACCAGCTGTCTGCTTTTGCCCCGCTATGGCTACAACAGGGTGTCTCATGCGGGGTGTGTCAAGGGCTCCTGAGGTCTGGCTATCTTACTTTGAAGGCAGGTGACCCTGGCAGTGGTACATACAGCCTTCAATCCACAGGAGAAATATGTATGGGTAGAGGAGGTATCATAAACAAACCGTTGAGAGGGGGTCAGAGGGATTCAAAATTCAAAGACCCACACCTGGTTCATATCCCCAGCTACACTACATGTACAACACACAAGAACACAGGGGGTCTAACAGCCAACTAGTCTGGCTTGGCTGCCCAAACGGACTACCAAAGTCTCGGGGTGCCTAAGTCACCAAGGGACAGCCTTTATATTAAGGGTGAACAACTGACAATATGAAAAGGAAGGCAGACACTGTATAAGTCATTTAAAACTTGGTTGGCAAAATCCATACCATTGAGCAAATGGGTTACCATCAAAACGACTTGGTGATCAGTCCTATCATGTGGCCATCCCAGGTGTGAGTTGGCTAGTCCCCTGATCATTGGGACATAAACGCCACACCATTTGTTGCTGGTCTTGGATTTGGTCCTACCAACATAAATGAGCCGCCATCTGATAGCTAATCATTGATGGGTAATAAATTCTAGTGCAACACAAAAAATATAGTGAATTAAAATAGGATGATGTGTCCTCCATACATACATTTTATTCTTCAGCCGAACAACACCTCCTAATTAAAAACCAGAACAGTGCAAAGGAGACAGTCAACAAATATCACTATCCGTCGGTACCTCAAGCTCGCATCTGAGTCTTGAGGTACCGACGGATAGTGCGGGGGCCTCGTAGAACCTGAGCAAGGTCCAGGTTAGGTGAGGTCCTCTCCCCTGTCATTATGGAATCCTATTTTTCAAGTGACATGGAGGTTTAATGTTCATGGTTGGTACAGGTTGTATCGTTTCCAACCTTCACAATCATTAATTTAATATATTTTTTGGTCTTTTTTTTTATTTAATCACCTTCTATTCAATAACAAGTGCAACTATTTAAAGAGCAGAGGCCCTGATGAAAGCCATGGGACAGGTTGCCCGCTAGGCAGAAACATGTTGGCCCTTTAATAGACAGATATTTGTTGACTGTCTCCTTTGGGCAGCCAAGCCAGACTAGTTGGCTGTTAGACCCCCTGTGTTCTTGTGTGTTGTATGGGTAGAGGAGGTGACTGCAGGACAGACCCACAACTTACTGAGCATCCCACTAAAGTTGGTGGGCGAGACCCTAGACTTATTTAGAGATGTTGTGATTGGACTCCTCCAAGGCTTTACCATCATTTGCAGAGATTTTACAATGGTAATGGTTCCCCATGTAGACTGCTCAAAGAACCCCCCACAAACACAGGTGAGAGAAAGAATCACAGTTGGCAGCCTAGGCTTTGAGTATTTGGGGATGTGTGATACTTTGCGCATATGTAGCCAGCATGAGATGGCATATACAAACACCTTTACCCCCCCATAAAACTAGGTTGCATATAAAGTTTTGTCAGATTGACTGCTTTAAACCTGTCAGCCACAACAGAAGCATACATATTGCCATGGGGGATCTCAGACCACTCACCTGTAGTGCTGCTTGTGGGTGGCCTTGAGCCCTTCCATTGGCCAGTATGGAGGCTGGGGGCAGGGAGCCTTGCAAAGGAGAAGGTGGTCGACAATTTGTCCAATGAATTAGAGACTGCTTTGTAGAACTGAACCAGGGCTATGTGGAATCTCCAGATACTTTATTGGTCTTACCTGCACGGGCCACAGATGTTAACATTGAGCTCTCAGACATGCAAACCAGCAAGACTCCGGGCCCAGACAGGTTCCCAATTGAATACTATCTAAAATTTAGGAAAACACTCCTACCACTATTATTAAATATGTTCAATGAGGCCCTTGATGGGGGCTGCCTGTCAGATGGACTGGGTTTATCTACAATAGTAGTATTCCTAGGGCAGGGATGTGCCCTGAACGATGTGCCTCGTATCGTTTTATTTCGCTTATTAACAACAAAGTAAAAATATATGCCAAAATGCCAGCCAACAGGTACCTTCCAGTCCTCCCCTGATTAATACATAAGAAACAGTGTGGCTTTATGCCCAGTCATAGCACCCGGTATTGTATTCATAGAGTCCAGGCGGCTGTGGGGTACAAGGACAGACTGAAGGGTGAAAACGCCTTCTTATTGCTCGACTTTGAGAAAGAGTTTGATCAGTCGCGGCCGGTGCAGGTAAGTGCGGTGGTCCGGGGTGGGAGGGGGGAAGTCAACAGACGACGGAATACGGAAAATTAAATAAATAAATAAATCCTTGTGAGAAAGTGCCATCTTTCTTGCATTGGTATGCCCCCACTTTTTGCTGAATTGCTGATGTGCTTTGACTGAGTGTGCCCTGGGCTCCTGCCAACCAGGTGCCCAGGGCCTGTGTTCCTTCCCTAAAACTGCGTTGAAACTAAAACCTAATTGGCATCTCTGGCCACCTGTCAGCCCCTAGTAAATGGTACCCTAGGTACCCAGCGCCTGGTGACCAGAGGAGACCCCCTAAGGGCGGCAGCACTTATTGGGCCACCCTTAGGGGCCCTGTACCCTGGCACCCACACACTGCCTTGGCAGGCTGAGTGTCTAAGTACAGAACTAAACAGAGTCGACATGGCACACATCCCTATGTGCCATGCCCACAAACCCACTGCCCTGGCATACATCAGCCACCCCTCTAGCTGGATGCCCTATGCCAGTGGTGTGGGCACAGGTGCATGAGCCCTGTGCCCCTACAGTGCCCAGGGCCATTCCTGGGCACTGTAAATGCAGTGATGCCATTAAGAGTATATGGTGCTGGGAGGTTGTTATTACCAGCTCCATAGCACCATAATGGCTACACTGAAGACTGACAAGTTTGATATCAAACTTTGCAGCACATTAAACCCACACTGATCCCAGTGTGGGATTTAATGTAAAATGCACTACAGAGGGCATCTTAGAGATGCCCCATGAAACCTAACCTACAGTCCACGTCTTGTCTGAGAGGCTGCCTAGGCTGCCCCTCAGCAGACATGTTGCTGGACCCCTGCGTGGAGAGCCCTCGCTCTCCTGGGCCTGCAACAATGCACATCCTGGGACGAGGTGCCAAGCCTCCTCCCCCAGGATGGGCAGGGGAAGCTTCAAAGGCATTCCGCCTTTGTGAGCTTCTCCAGACCATTTGCTGTACTCAGCAACTGGCCCCCACCAGTTCTGACCCCAACTATGGCGGGAAGACTGGCGGGAAACCCTACGTCAGGAAGGGGGGTGTGCCAGCCTGTGCCAACTCCACCCCTGAGGTGGGAGAGGCGAGGTGAAGCACGACTCCGGGTTCCGGTCATCTTGAAGAAGGGGAGTCCTGCCCAATCACAGCTAGGCTCCTGCCCCCCTCCCACATAAGAGGAGCAGGCTAGGGTGTGTACCCACCCCAGGACAGGGACCCATTGATCCCTGCCCTTGCCCTACCTGTAACGCCCCTAAATTTAGTATTTAGGGGCACCCTGAAGTTTCCTTCCTCAGATCGCGATTGCAACAAGAAGAAGACCAGGAAACAAGAAGAACTTCCGCGCAGCTGCTAACAAAAGGATGACGCCAACTGACTTGTCCCCAGAACCCTACAGGCCTGTTGATCCTTGAACCTGCTCCTGTGAAACTCTGTCGTCTCCTGCGGACAGCAACCTCGACAATCCCGGAGAACCTGCCTGCCTTGAACCTTCCAAAAGACACACTCTCATGAGCAGTGGTTCTGCTACAACAGCAATACCCCTGGTGCCAGCCAGGAACTGCGAATCCAGCCCACTCTGCACCCGCCAAGTCCAGCATGTGCTTGAGTGACCCAAGACCACGAGGACGTCCCCCCGGTGACTGGGACCCGAAGTCCAATGCCCAAAGACCCTGCTCGATGAACCAGACGACGCCTGCAGCCTTAGAACCAGGGTCCCTTCCAACCGCGACCAGCCAAGGGTAAGATTTCCAGACACCAAAAGACACCTCTGCAAACGGCGCCCTGTGGCCCCCTGTGCCCTCCTTTGGGGTACCTACCTCCTCTCCAAGATCCCACCGTACCTCTCGAAGTGGTGGTCGCACCTGAAGCATCTCTGTCCCCGAGCCTGCAGCCTTTGTTCAGTTTTTAACTTTCCCATTGGATAACATTGAGCGCCCGACGGTTCAAAAGCACCCTGCACCCAGCTGCCCGCGTGCCACTGGGAGTGCAACAACTTCCCTACTCTACTTTCTTACTTGCCCTGAGTAAGTGACCAGGGGCTCAGCTCCCACAGCCGTGTTGCCTCCCACAGCTTGTTTGCAGCCACCAACCGAAGGCCCCCTACCCTCCATTGGATTGCATTGGGCCTACTCTCTCTGCACCCGGCTGCCCCTGTGCCGCTGAGGGTGTAACTACTGTACCTTTCCGACCCTGGGAGACTCCAGAGTCTATGCCCAGAACCTTAATTCCACCAGTCGAGTACTTACATAAAAGCCGATAACTCACTTTCCTTCCATATGCTAACATTGACTGGTTTTCACTGAAATTTCTTCTAAGTGTGGAGTTTTAAAACGTTAAAATATTCATCTAAAATCAGCCGAATAACGAATTCCGAAATACTCACCTGCGATCAGGAGAGAAGCCAGTACTGTACCTTTTAGCCCAATACTGAACCGCAAAAGTAATCCTAACTGTACTTACCAGTAACTTGAATTTTCTTCCATAGTAAACCATTGACTGTTTTTCTGTGAAATTTCTTCTAAGTGTCGATTTCTGCAAACTGCAAATATTCTTTAAAAATGGTACCAAATACTAAAACGTAATTACTTACCAGTCTTAGGTAGAGGTCCCAGTGCTGAACCTAGGAGTCCAGTACTGGATTACAAAAGTAACGAGAACCTACTTTACCTGTGACTTGAATTTCCTTCCATAGGATAACAGTGCTAGTTGTTCACTGAAAAGTTTCTAAGTGTCAACTTTGAAAATACATTTATATTCTTTAATAATCACAACTGTAACCAAAACGCTTTTACTTAACTGTTTACAGCTTAGGTCCCGGGACTGAATCCAGGATCCAGTCCTGTGGTTAGAAAAGTAATTCTTAAAGTAATCAACTGCATTTATGTAGAAAAACCCATTAAGCTTAATGTTAAATTGTGTTTAGAATTGTGTTGCCTTTTGCAACCACTGTAGCTATTGTACTTACAAAGTCTATTGCCTTTCTGCAAAGTAACTACCCGAAGTCACTCATATTGAGGAAAGTATATTTTGATACCTGTTGGTTCTAAAATAAAGCAACTATATCTTTTGATATAAAAACAATTGGCCTAGAGTTCAGTTCAGTTCTTGAGTGTGTGAAACCTTTTGCTGACTGAGTGTGTACAACAAATGCTTTACACTGTCCTCTGATACTGCCTAACTGCTCGACCAAGCTACCACTTTAGAGAGTAAGGTCATATCTGACTTTAACCTCTGGAGATTGGGGACTCTATACACACTGTACCTTACTTTGGTCCAGTATATATAGAGCCACTTTCTTACAATCCTATTCTGTCGTCTGTTGACTCACCCCCGCCTCACTGCACTTACCTGCACCGGCCGCAGCTGCGTTCGTTAAACTGGACTGGGACTTGTTGTGGGACGTAGTGTATTGAATGGAATTCCGACATAGATTCACATCATATGTACTCCTAGGGCCCAGATGCGATCAAATAGTGCCTTGTCAGATACATTTCCCATAGGTAGGGCACTCGACAGGGGTGTACATTGTCACCTCTGTTATTTGCTCAAGTGATAGAGCCGCTGGCAATCTGGGTCAGATGTGAATCCCAAGTGGAAGGGTTTCTTTGGGATGAAGGGGCAGAGGACCGTCTATCGAAACATACAGATGATGTGCTGCTGTTCGTAGCTCATCCGGAGTTCACGAGCACATGTATCATTCAACTGCTCGAGCTTGAAGGCCAGGCTTTGGCCCTGCAACTGAATTGGTACAAATTCCTATTGGTGCCCCTCACGGTCGCTACAGATACCACACACTGGCGGACCTACATCCTTGTCAGTCGATTGAGTTATAAGTACTTAGGCCTACATAAAGCTCTACTACTGGTATTGGTGTTGTCCCTCTACCTGGCCCCCTTAGTGATTAGAATGAAGGCAGATCTCAGGAAATTACCCAGACTCTCCCTTAATATCCTCGGCAGAGTGAGATTATTTAAAGTGATGGTTCTGCCATGCTTTCTATACGTGTTCCAGAATTACCCCAATGCAATTCCTGGGAAGTGGTTCCAGGGGACCCAGGGCACGGTGTGCACTTATTTACCCTGACTTTCAGTTAGAACGGTCTATTCTAGGGGTTGATACTATTGCAAACATACTATATGGGGCACGCCCAGACCTGATGTAAGTAATAGTTCAGGTGTGGAGTGCGGCCCTGCTCTGGACAGGGTGGGAGAGAAAATTGACGAAGCAAACTCCCCTAGGGAGAGGGTGATGGTTGGGCCTGACAATGCAGCTAGAGGGCTTCACTAAATGGGACCTCATTGGTATTTATCAATTAGGGGCTGTCTGTCGAGGAATTCACATAAAGTCGCTCTAAGACCTAAAAGAGGAGTTCCATTTACATCACTCTCAGTTCTATGGAAACCTACAGCTCCAACATGCTCTGTCGACCCTCGAGGACACTATTGGAAGACCGCCTGAGTTAAGCACAATAAAGGCGCAGCTGCTTTGGGGAGCGTTAGGGAAAGGTGGTATCTGTCGTACATATAAGTCATAAGTCATTAACTCACCTGACTAGTTCACCCCATTGAGGGCTACATGGGAAGGATGGGTAAACCCACTGGATAATGGGGAATGGAGGAAAGCCCTCATGGTAGCAAGGGAACTGGGGATCTCCTCCAAGCTGCAATTGATTCAACTTCATTACCTGCATACTACATATCTAGTCCCAATGAGCTTGTGGAGGACCAACAGGTGACCATCATCCTTCTGCACATGCTGTGGTGAGGAGGAAGTGGACTTCTATCATGTGGTCTGGACTTGCCTTATCATATCTCGATGTTGTGGATCTGTTTGTCATACATTGTCACTGGTTTTGGGGCGCCTAATAGAGAAGATAGCCCACATTGCTCTCCTCTGGTTGATGGAGGACACAGGGCGGGCAAATAGGTCATTGATTAGGGTGGGAACCCTGTTTGCAAAGAGGGATATTGCTCAATTGTGGGCTTTGGTCATGCCCCTGAAGATGGTGGACTGGTGTGCCAAAATGAAGGAGCCCATATATGCGGCAAGTGGCTGCCCACATAAACACAGGGAAATCTGGAGGCAATGGTGGAGGTTTTCTAGCCTATATTGAACCAAAACATACAAGTGTGTATTACCTGCTGTCCTAAGACTAACATGACTGTGTTCTCTGTACATGTTAATGTTTACTTTTTGATAATGTTAAAGTCAATAAAATCTGGTGTATTTAAACAATATGTGAATTGAGAACAGGAACTGCATCGCTGACACAGGGTACTTTAAGGGTTTTTACATTGCTAAGAAATCTTTTTGCTTTTAAAATTACGGAGATTAATGTAGGGTCTGGTAGGGGCCAGTTTAAAAGTCACTTAATTACTTCTGGGTCTGAGCACTGGCAGCACACATCCCACTTAAAGCCCTGTTATCATATGAATGCCGCTCTGGACATACAACTGTACCACATGCACTTTACATACTCCATACACCCATAATTGAACAGCACATATGCACCATGCCTTAAGGCACGCATGCCAGCGCACTGCAAAAACTTCAACACCCACACCACTGAGCATGCACAAACATGCTTGCACATACACACCAGACACCGGACACACATGCACATCTCCACAAACTTACTGACTGACACTTTGTTCTGCGATGGGCACTTCGGAACTCTTTGGAAAATCATTACATGAATCACGAATTTGCTGCGATGCCACACTAATTGAAGACTATGCAGTCCATAAGTGAGAAAACTAACAATACATGGTTCCCAGTAACCTGACTGAAAGCCTGTCTGTGGGCTTGGTGCACACCGCTGCCCTTCTGAAGCAGCAAAAGGCAACTGGAACATAAAGAAGAGGGTTTGTGCTAGGATGAAAGTCCCTCAAGGATAGCCATCTGTGATAGCCTCTCTCCATTTTGTGCTATCGGCCCTACCTATACAGTTTCTGATATGTGCAGGAAATAGCAAATTGATGGAAAGAATGCTGGAATGAATCTCAGCCAATGGCAATCGCTCAGGTCACATTCTAGTCCATCATTTTTCACGGCTATCAGAGCAGGAAAAGAGGGTTATCGGATCTGGCAGCTAATATTGGGCCGGTTGCAGGCTGGTCCCAGTTAAATGTGTTGAATTTGTGCTGGTGCAATATGCCAAAACAGGGACACATTCATTTTTACCAGAACTGTGTGTATTTTATTTGCACAACAGCAACATGGAGGAGGGAGGGCAGTCTCTTATTTTGAGTTCCAGCTGGGCCCGTCAATGATGCACCAGTTAAGGGGACACCCTCACTCCAATTGTTCAACTCCCATCCTGGCTGGGGGCTAGCTGGATCTTAACACCTTAATGTAAGTGCCACTGAGGAAGACACTCAGCTTATCACTCCACAAGTGCTTAAGAGATAAACTATTTGATTTGGAGGCAGATGTTTTACTTTCCCCATCCAGGTATGTGATATTCATGCACTTCAAGTGTGTCAGATGTATACTTCTGTGCGATTAATTACATTAAAAACCATTTATATACCACTTACTAATATAGGTTTCTTCATTCATTTCTAACACTACTCATCCCAATATATAATCTCAGAGCACTTTTTATCATAGATATTATAATGATGCTATGAATTATATGTGTGTGAGTCCATATGCAGGCCAGGACAATGAGGGTTACAATGTATAGGAGTCACATACCATCCATACTGATGGGCATTTCATGGTAAGAGTTCGTGTTCTGGAGAAACCTAAAGCCAGGACTCAAAATGTGATGTGTGTGGGGTCTACAGAATGCAGTGGGTGGGGTTGTCTGTACTAACAAATCTTCATCACTACTCCAAGGAACCATTTTTAAGCAATCTTAGAATAATGAAAGACCGAGAAAAAAAACAAGGCATTATTGCAGTTTCCAGAGAGGTCCTTGATACCGTTTCATAACTCACTGTGCCATATTACAAGGATTGTAACTTATGACCTGCAGGTATCACCAGGATCTCTGCAACTAAAGCAGGAACTTACTCAGCTAGCTACATGAAATACAAATCAGTAACCTGCATGTTACACATTGTGCTTGGCAGCAGGTCAATGAATCCTCTTTGTTATTTAATTATGAGTCATACCCGTGACTGCACCAGAGTTATCTTATTGTTATTACTCGTTGGGCATTGCTGGGAACACAAAGATTTCTGCAGCAGGTGCCTTAACCCCCGAAGACATTTTTAAATACAGCCTGTTTATATTCACATCTACTGTCATATTTGTATTAATTGCCAATTTAGTTGGGGAAAAGTTTATTAAAAAAGTATAATTTGTCAGCCATACTCAGTTCATCATTACTACATCCCTCGTGACTCCTCTCCTTTTCTGTCCTTTACCCTGACTCATTTATGGGATCCTGGAGTACATTTTTAATTTCCAACACTGCCCACCATGCTACTCGATACATACACCAGCCATATGCAGTCAGTCCTTGTCCTGTCCCACTAGGGACAGTCCAGCACGAGCTGCCCCCAGAAAACCAGAAACCTCTATTTAGGCCTCATCAGTGAGGTGTCGCTTGGATCCTATTGCACAATTAGCACAGGTCCGTACTCTTCCCACACACATCACTCTTAGGGTGTCTACTGAAGTAAACAACAAAGTGATGGAATTAATTCTTGAATTAATCTCAGCAAGTGGAAATAAATGAGCCCCATTTCAGGCATCACATTTTGTGACCATTGCAGGATGTCCTAGGTGTAATTTTCTTGCACAGATTTAGACTCCTACACTACTGATTAAGATTTCTGAGGGACAGACTCAATACACATCCCATCTGTATTGTCTCACTTTGGGCCCGATTACGAATCAGGTGGAGTGGTATCTTCAGGGGAGATAATGCTTCATCTGATTTTAAGTGGGCCAATGTACCCAGAAGTGAAATCACTGGGTCCGTTTTTGCAGATATGTTGGAAATTCTGTGTTTAGTTGTTTAATCTTGGATGCAGACTGGGCTGTTTGCAGGGAAAGCATTTCTGCTGCAGAGGTTAAAGACCCCTCTTTCAGTGTTAGGATTGCTAAAAGCTTATTTAACTTATCAAAGTGTGGATTTATCATGTCGATTTTTGACCAGAGAACACTTTTAAACAACTTCTTTGAAGGAGAATTAAATGTGATGCCACAACATTTTACTGTCTTTGAAACAGTTAACACGAAAATGCAGCTGGCAGTCAACCTACAACAACTTCAACGGGTTACACGTCTGGTATAGAGTTATAGACTCACACTGACCAAGTGGGTTGGTAAATGCGGAGGAGCTTATGAATGCAGGATTGTCTTTTGTCCAACAATGGTATTCAAAAGAGAATTTCCATGCATGTTAGAGGAAGGTACTATGCATGTTTTTGCATACCAATGTTAGGATGTGCACTTTTGACAATCACAGAAATAAAAGGCAGCGATTGGCAAGGAGATTACATCATGTAGGAGTCACATAAGATGTGGGTCTTCTGCAACAGAAAATTGAGTACTCTCTAAAACATCTATTAATAAAAGTTTTCCATATTTCTTTTCCACAAATGTCATCTTTTGAAGACAATTTCTAAGAACAAAGCTTGGAAGATTTGTTTATGAGCTGTCAGGTCACTTCATTCATTTTCAAAGTTTGTAATTCGCAATTTAATTGTGTTATTGTGCATATTTGGGCCTGCCTTTGTTGTAGAAGATTCGAATCTTCTTTCAAAAGAATGAAGGATTAATAAATAATGATAGAAATTGTTTCTACACATTTGCATTATTCATTTATCTGTTTCCCTATTTCATTCTGCAGATTCTCTTTCAGACTATGCTGGCCCCTCTTTAATAATAGCCTATATTAGGGTAGGTATAAATTGTTTAATTTTTACAGGGTACGGCTTTAGGAGGAAATCACTCAAATATGTGTTGTCACTAAGATTGGACAGACTTTCATTCACAGAACTTTCACTGTAATGAGTTATCCACTGTTGGTAAAGTTTGCCAAAACTGCATGTGGTTACTGTCATAGGGGAATGTTGCGAGAGTTTAGTCTGCGTGTCAATGTAACAGCAGTTTTGGAAAGAAACGTATTCATACACGCATCAATATCTCTCAGCCGTAGGGCTATTCTATATGTGTTAAATACAGTTAACTTATATGCGTTATTCTGAACCATTTTCTTTATTTACTATCAGTGAACTTTTCTTTAAAGTTCCAGCTTGAAAAATTAGTTAAAGTTAAGTCACAATGAGGTAACCAGGTATTCCTCAGAACCTGGGCATCATACCTTACATAGCCAGTATAGTTCTGTCTGAGGCATTTTAGATCAACCATATGAATTCAAAAGTTTACGTTTCATAATCACTTCCATGGTATGTCTCAATTACGTAAAAATAAACAAACAAGAAGACAGCAGATAGAACACGGTGGCTCGCGGAGGCTCTCAAGACCGAGGCCAATTAACGAGGGAGTAAAGGCAGCGAGTACAATTAAAACAGACACAAAGAGCGGCCACCCTGAGACGAGGACATAGGCACACCCCTCCCAAGGGACAAGCACGTGAACAAGGCCACAGCAGCAGAACAAGGCGCAGTAAACGCAGCTAGACATACCCCCAGGCCAGGAAGACCAGACAAAAGAGCTGGCGGGGGCAAAAACCAGAACCAGGACGATCAAGTGGCCGTGTCGATTCAGAGAAGAAGTTCCCGCATCGCAGGGGAATACCACCACTAAGGTCGCCAAAACAACCAAAGCTCCCAAAGAAGACCCATCTAAACAGCAGCAAAGAGAGGGCAGGCTCCTAACTCACCAAATCAGAAGGGGCTTTGACACCATGACAGGGAAGGACGAGAAAAGAATCTCAAACGAACCAAAAAAAAGCAAGAACGAATACCCGGACTCCCCAGGGAAAATCAAAAACGGTCAAGGCGGTGAAACAATAACACTAGACACACTCCTAAAGAAAATTACGGAAGGCAATGACCTCGCTAAAGCCACGAAAAAAACTGTGGACAACATTGAAATGTAACTAATTGCTATTAGGGCCGAACAAAGTAGAGCAAATGAGAGGTTAGACGAGGCTGAAAGAAGAGTGAGTGCCGTGGAGGACCGCACGGAAGTAATGCACAAAGACTTGGGCATGGTCATAAGAAGAACAAACATCCTGAAAAGAATCTAAGCAGAGCAAGACGACAGAAGCCGCAAGGGGAACATAAGACTGCTGGGGGTGCCTGAAGGCGAGGAAGAAACCCCCGGATCGTGCGCAGCCATGCTAGAGACAATAATACCGAAACTCACAGGCCTCAAGTTCGACAGGCCCTTTGAAATTGAGAGAGCGTACCGTATACCAGCTAGGAAACCCTCCAACAGCAAGAGCCCAAGACCTATAATATGCAAACCACTTCGAGCAAACCAAACAGATGCAATCTTCGCAGTTGCAAGGAAAGGGCAGCCTCTTCACATCAACGGCCAGAAAGTAACAATTACACAAGACTTCTCCAAAATAACGGTGGAGATAAGGAAAGAGTTCCTAGCCCTCAGAGACAAAATGAGAAGGAACAACATCACGTTCAGCTTTGCAGGGCCGTCCAAGATGAAAATAACAGACAGGAATGGCACCAACGTCTTCGAGGACCCTAACGAACTAAGGAGATACCTAGAGGGACCAACCCAGGAGGAAATGGACCTGCAGAGCCCAGGAGCAAAGAGAAGAGCATCGTCAGATGCCACCACAGGCGGAGCAGAATAAGGACGCACTGAATATAAACAACAGCCAACCACAAGTCCTACATGCACAACCACCTGCGAACTTTAAACAACATACCTACCTCAACCAGGAGAAAGCAGCGACACGACTATCATGCGGCCCCAAGAGGGACCCTTGCACAAGCACACAAAAAGACAACCTATCTACTTCTAACCACCTCAAGTTCCCGACGAGCGCAAGCGTGACAACTACGATCACCCCATGACATTAGCAGCAGAGGGGTAAAAAGGACGCAGACACCACAGAAAGCAGTGGTGGAAGAATGCAAAGACACACCAGAGTCGACATATCCTTTTTCTCTTTTCCACATGCTCGAACAATTGGGGGGAAAGCCACTATGCATGGGACACAAGACCTCCTCACCTGCCTAACAGACAAGGACTTGGGGGGGGAGAGAGGGAGGACCCTTGCTGTCACACGCTCACAATTCAATAGGCGGAGGGAGGGGGGAGGGAGGGGGGTGGGGGAAGAAATGGGAATGGGAAACTGCGGGTAAACGCCACAGTACATGTATATGCATCTCACTCACTGTACATCTCTATCTTATCTACATCCCCGCTGTCACTATCCCACGGCCGGGGGGGGGCGCTAGAGGAGGAACTAACAGAACAATGCCACAGATAGCCACACACCAAGCCAACCCACTGAGCGGCGAAACACCGAAACCACCATGAACCCACCAACGCAAGCTGGGCGAGCCACAAACCTCAAGTAGTGTCCATGAACGTCAAAGGTCTCAACCACCCCATCAAGCGCAGGAAGGTGCTAGACCACCTAGCCAAACTGAAGGGAGACGTCTACGTACTTCAGGAAACCAAGCTATCACAAGAAGAAGCATCCCACCTGAAGGCAAGATGGATAGGAGAAGTCCTATGCTCTCCTGCCAAACAAAAAAAGCGGGGGGTGATCACCATAGTGAGCAAGAAAGCTAACCTAATCCTAAACACCTCCCGTACGGATGAGGAAGGCAGAGTACTACTCGCAAGCCTGGCCAGAGGAGATGAACGGATACATATTGCCAATATTTACGGCCCCAACGCAGAGGACAAACACTTCTGGCAGGAAGTAGGCACGATGCTCGGGGAAGTCCCTCAAGGTGAGCTTCTATTAGTGGCAGGCGACATGAACGAAGTTTGGGACCAGGCAACAGACAGACACCCACACAGAACAAGCCACGAATCACAAGACACCAACACCCTGAAAAACCTATGTGCCAAGCTCCACCTCGCCGATCCATGGAGACTTCAACATCCAAGCGCAAGGGAGTATACCTTTTACTCACACCCACACAACTCCTACAGCAGGATAGACTACATACTGATGTCCAGCACACACACACACCTTATAGACCACACTGAAATAGCGCCGATAACCATATCAGACCACGCACACATCACACTGTCACTGAGCGGAAGACATATTGAGAAACCAACGAGCAGATGGAGATTGAACAGCGACATCCTGCAGAACCCCAGCAATGTGAAAGAGATCGAAGACACCATACAAGAGTACCTGGACCACAACGACAATGACGAGGTGGAGAAGAGCACTATTTGGGACACCCTAAAAGCGACATTGAGAGGGAAACTGATAAACATCAAGGCCAGAATGAACCGCGGTAGAAACAAGAAAATCAAGGACCTAGAAGAAGAGATTACCCTTCTGGAAAAGGGGCACTGCGCGAACCTGACAGACAGGAACACCCTAACGGCCCTAACCAAAAGGAAATATGAACTAAAACAGATCCTCAGCGAGAGGGCAGGTACGTGGATAAATAAATTCAGGGCAATAAACCTATGCGCAGCCAACAAGGCGGGGAAACAACTGGCGTCTTACCTGAAGGCAAAACAGAGGCAGCACACAATCGCGGCCATAACTGACAAATCAAACAAATCACAAACAACAAACAAGGGTATCCTAGAGGTCTTCAGACAATTTTACCAAGAACTATACTGCGCTGACAAAAACCTAGATGCCGATGGAGGCTCAAGCCTACTCAGCAAGACCAACCTGCCAGCCCTCACAGCGGCTCAAAGGGATACACTTGAGGAAGACATAATGGATGCGGAAATCGACGCAGCAATCACCCAACTCAAACCCAACAAAGCTCCCGGACCGGATGGGTATACGGCAGACTTCTACAAGACATTCATCGGCCAACTAAGACAGATCATGGCCGCAACCTTCACGCAATGGATTCACAGGGGCAGAGTGACAGACTCCATGGCCGAAGCCAACATCATTGTGATACCCAAAGAAGGGAAAGATTCGCAACTTCAACAAAACTACAGACCAATATCCTTAATCAATGTAGATTGTAAAATATACGCGAAAATCCTGGCAAACAGACTGAACAGGGTCCTACCACTACTCATCCACAACTCGCAAGTGGGCTACATCAAGAACAGACTCTCCCAGGATAACACGCGACTACTATGCCATCTCATCAACCACACAACACACAGCGAGGACCAGGCAGTAATAATAGCTCTAGATGCTGAGAAAGCCTTCGACAGAGTATCATGGCCCTTCCTCAACGCATGCATGGAGAAATTCGGACTAGGTACAAAATACAGAACAATGGTAATGGCCCTCTACAACAAACCAAGGGCAAAGGTGGTGGTAAACGGGTGCACATCGGAGACATTAACGCTGGAAAGAGGCACAAGGCAGGGCTGCCCCCTATCAGCCGGTCTCTTCCTCCTGGCACTAGAACCACTACTAGCCAGAATAAGAAACAACAACGACATAACCGGTGTCAAAATCAAAACAAGACGGTGAAACTCGCTGTCTACGCAGACGATATCCTCATCACCACCACGGAGCCCACCTCATCAATCACAGCCCTAATGGAGACCATAGGGGAATACGCAGCAGCCTCGGGATACAAGCTCAATAAGGACAAGTCGGAGTGTAAGCCAATGAACGTGCACACCACTAAAGATGTACTGGGCCAGTCGGGCTTAGCCTGGCAAAACAAACCGCTCAAATACCTAGGCCTACTCTTCGGCAGGGACCTAAAAACAACACTGGAACACAACGAAGAGGCCATCCTGAAAAAGATAAAGGAGAGACTGGACACCTGGTCGCCCAAATACATAAGCTGGTGGGGCAGGATTGAAACGATCAAGATGATGGTTACATCAGCTATCAACTACACGCTCAGCATGCTGCCCCTGGCTACGACAGACAACTTCCACAAGAGACTTGATAAACTAATCAATGGCGTCATCTGGAGAGACAAAAGACCGAGAATAAGTCTACAAAAGCTGAGGCTAACAAAAAATTTGGGAGGCCGCAACCTAATGAACTTTAAAAATTTCCAGACGGCTTGCTTAGCGAAACAGGGCACCTTTTGGCTGACCAGCCTGCAGGAATACGAACCAGAGTGGCTGAAGGTGGAAAAAAACATCTTGGGGGGGCTCAACCCCATAGCGCTACTCACAGCGAACAAACACCCTCACCAATTCAACCCAATCCTCAGACACACCAAAGAGGCACTAATGAAAATAGACAAACGAATGGAACAGAAACTGAAGGGTTCAACCTGGGAGTCGATCTGGCTAAACACAAAAATAACGTACCAGGGTAAGACACTAAGCAGTGAAACGTGGATGGAAAAAGGCATAACCACACCCAACCAACTGGAAACAAAAAACTCGCCAGTCACATTCCAAAACCTGCAACAACCGGCAAAGGAACTATACACATTCCTGAAAATGAAAACGGCCATTACAAAGGCAAACCTAAGCAAAATCCCGCCAACCATCATCAAATACATGGAAGCCCTCAACACGACTGGCCACCACACAGCAAAAACATACAAGCTTCTCAACCCTCAAACATCCTCGCTAAACAAGAAAGTAACGAACACATGGGAATCACTCCTTGGAAGGCAGCTAAACGAGGAAGAAATGGGCAAACTGTGGCGGTCGGCAACAACAAACAAGGTCACGCCACAACTGGCACAAACTAAGTTCTGGCTCCTCCACAGAGCATACTGGACCCCGGCAAGACTCCACAAAGTAGGCATAAAAGACACGAGCATCTGCTGGAACTGTGATAAAGAGGAAGGGATCCTGGAACACCTAACCTTCGAATGCCACAAAGTCAAGAAGTTCTGGGCGAAAGTAAACAACTTTATCAATGACATCACCAACAAGAATATAAAGCTAACCTTCGTGAGCCTCGCCACAGGCTTCATGACGGACGACCTGGACAGCAAAGAGGAGAGAGACCTGGTAGACATCCTACAAACGGCAGCACTAAAAATCATCCTAACAAACTGGAAGAACACAGCCAAAGCAAACTTCAAAACATGGATAAACTGGGTTACTTTCCTCAGAGGCGCAGACAACATCACCAGCAAGTTCACAAAGGAGCACAATGCCAAAGATGGAATGTGGAAGCTCCTCGACACATACCTGGAGTCACGAAGGACTTAACGACAACCCCCCCCCCTTTCTCTTTCTTTCTCTCTTCTTTCTTTCTGCATTATAATGTACAGTATGTAACTTCTGATATGAAACTTATATTTTAATAAAAACATTTGAAATAAAAATTTAAAAAAAGAAACTGGCATTTGGCGTAAAGCTGGAGACACAATAGGAAAAAACACAGTTGATGGACAGAATGTAGAACAATGTCATACATTCACCCCAGTACAAGGATCTGGGCCTAAATCCATCGTTTTTTTGCACTCCACACCACCCTGGGTTAGACACTGGCTATATGCAAATCAGCTCTGACCCTGTGCCTCATGGGAACAGTTCAGTCCGAACTACCAAGCCATGTCTTTCCCAGACCGGAATCAAGCATCCAAGGACCGGTTTCTGGCTATCAGCCTTCATTCAGCCTGGATAGCTTGACTCCAGTGGTGTGGAGAGCCTGGGACTCAAGTCTGAGCATACCCAGCCCACTCGAGGTAAAAATTGCAAAAAACACAGTTGATGGACAGAATGTAGAACAATGTCATACATTCACCCCAGTACAAGGATCTGGGCCTAAATCCATCGTTTTTTTGCACTCCACACCACCCTGGGTTAGACACTGGCTATATGCAAATCAGCTCTGACCCTGTGCCTCATGGGAACAGTCCAGTCCGAACTACCAAGCCATGTCTTTCCCAGACCGGAATCAAGCATCCAAGGACCCGTTTCTGGCTATCAGCCTTCATTCAGCCTGGATAGGTTGACTCCAGTGGTGTGGAGAGCCTGGGACTCACGTCTGAGCATACCCAGCCCACTCGGGGTGAAAATTGCAAAAAACACAGTTGATGGACAGAATGTAGAACAATGTCATACATTCACCCCAGTACAAGGATCTGGGCCTAAATCCATCGTTTTTTTGCACTCCACACCACCCTGGGTTAGACACTGGCTATATGCAAATCAGCTCTGACCCTGTGCATCCATCACCACCCCCTTTTGTGCCGCTTTTGGCCGCCATAAGTGTGGCAGGGTATGCTCAGACGTGAGTCCCTTGCTCACTTTGCCACTGGATTCAAGCAAGCCGGGCTGAAGACGGCTGGAATGCCAGAAACCGGTCCTCGGAAGCTTGTTTCCAGTCCAGGGAAGACATGGCTTGGCAGTTTGGGCTGGACTGTTCCCATGAGGCACAGGGTCAGACTGATTTGCATATAGCCATGTCTGAACTGGGGTGGCAGAGTGGGCTAAAGAACGGTGATGGATTTAACCCAGATCTTTTGACTGGGTGTGAGTGTTTGATTGATTCAGATGCTCCATCCATCACCACCCCCTTTTGTGCCGCTTTTGGGAGACACAATAGGGTCATCAGTCCTCGGAGTGGAGCTGAAGATTTTGTCCTGGCTGTACTGTTCTTGGGGTAGTTCCACCAGAGATTGGAGAACATGTGTCGCTCTACTCCAGAGGCACCTTGGTGTCGATGGCTTTCTGTTGAACTGGATTGGTCACACAGAATTTTTTTAATATGATCGATCAACACCTTTCTGTTCATTTCTTTGCACAAGGAAGTGGCGGGAACATTACTGTCTGATTGCCTTCAACCCCAAGAATTGAAACAGGTGCTCTGTAGGACGTCCCCAAAAACTTGCTTGTCAAGGATTTTTTCCTGAACAAGATATCCCACTTTGGGGAGCCACCCATCGCAGATTTAAAAAAATCTATCTTTGGAGGCAAATTCAGAATTGGTGAATTACCCAAATATTGTGGAAACAATAATGTGATACAGTAATACTGTGCCTAAACTCTTGTATCTCACAAATATTGTTGGGCAGAATAAAAAAGGTGAGACTACTGTTTTGCAGATATATAACATCTTTTATAAAATATAGGTGAAAATAATATTGTTCACTTTAATTTAGTTCTATTAAATATATGTTCTTAAATTAATTGAACTATATTATGATTAGTTATAATACCATACTAATTGTTTTTTATTTTTTCTTATAGTTTGTCATTTTTAAGGTGTAATTTAGTTTTGTTACATTTAATTAGCAAATTAGAAGCAGGATGTTGATGAAAAGTTGATATAAATTATTGTTTTTTATTTCGAATTACTTCTGTTGGAAATTAAATAATGAATTGATATTTATGTATTTTATCATTGTTATTTTAACTATTTTAGTATAGTGTGTAATTTGAAATGTTGTATTTAAAATTTTCGCATTTAATTAGAACTTTTCAATTTATTAGCAGGTTGTTGGGGTCTGTTGGGAATTAGGGTGGGAAGTTATTTAAAATATAAATTATTGTTTTACAATATCAATTCATATTTTATGTTGATTACATAATTAATTGACAATTAAAGGTGTACATTTTATAATTTATTCTTAGTATATTTGTATTGGTATAGTTTGTCATTCTGAATGTGTAATTTTTACTTCAGTATCATTTGTTGGGTTTGAAGGGAATTAGGGTGGGAAGTCATTGAAAATTGTAATTATTGTTTTTTATTTTTAAGAAATTGTTACACTAATTAAAATATGTAAATTATTTATTTAATTTGTATGTTTGTTGTTTAGATTAATTGTTAGTTTGTTGATCCGTGTATTTAATTTATTATACAAAAAGAGAGTTTTATATTTCTTATTTGTTTTAATTCTATTTGTTTTATTTTATAATTAATGTAATATTAGTAATGTTTTATTTATACTTTTTTTGCTTTTTATGTTGCTGGTGTTTGAATAGTAGGAAAGGAAGTGTATTTAGTTCAATTATTTTTACTTTTTATATATTCATTTCGAAATATGAAATTCCTTTTTATTTAAACATTCTTTTTGTATCTATAATTAGTCTTTTTATTTTGAATATGTTTAAATATTTTTATTTTTCTATGTATTTAAAAAAAAATAAAGTTTGAATTGGGATGGTATAGCCAACGCCTCCAAATCACAACATTTCCCTACTGTTGCTAAAACTGGAGTGGGAACAGTTAATCTGAACCATCAAAAGTTCAATACGTTCTCTAATGTTGCTTAGATTAGAGTGGCAATAGTATATCTAAACCCACCAAAGTTCAATACTTTCCTGCTTTCGCTTACATTAGAGTGGGAATAGTAAAAATGGCAGCTCCAAATTCCAACACTTTCCCAACTGTTGCTTAGATCCGAGTAGGAACAGCAAATCTAACCCCACGAAAGACCAACACTTTAGCTACTGTTACCTAAATTAGAGTGGGATTAGAGTGCTCAGACTGAAGTGGGAATAGTAAATATACTCTTTCAAAGTCAAACACATCCTCTGCTTTTGCTTATGTTTAAACATATTAAAAATCGCTCCTACGGACTCCAACACTTACCCTGCTTTAGCTTAAGTTGGAGTGGGAAAAGTAAATGAAACCCTTCCAAGTTCCAACACTTTTCCTACTGTTGCTCAGATTGCAGTGAGAATATTAAATCTAACCCCTGCATAGTCAAAAAATGTTCCCTACTAGTGCTAACTTTAGAGTGGGAATAGTACATGTATTAAATCTAACCCCTCCAAAGTTCAACACTATCTTGGCTTTAGCTTACAGTAGAGTGGGAATAGTAAATCTAACTCCATAAAGTCCAATACTTGCCCTGCTTGGGATTATGTTGGAGTGAGGCTATTAACACTCTGTACTGCTGATTAGGTTAGAGTGAAAATTGTAAATCGAAGCCCTCCTTGGTCCAATGCTTTCCTTGCTTTTGAAGAAAGAATATTAGAACACTTTCCCTAATGCTGCTTAGTTTGGAGTAAGAAAAAGACATGTACATTTTCCAAAGTCCAACATTTTTTCTAGTTTAGTTTTTATAGATTGGTATTATTTTTCTTTTATTTAATATTTAGAATATTTTTAAAGTGTAATTTTTCTAACTTTAAATTGTATTTTAATGTAAATTGTATTTTTTATGTTAATATTTGAAAGCATTGATTATTTTATATTTTTTAAGATATATATATATATATATTCATATTAACATAAATTAATTTTAAGATTATCTATTTTAAATTATATTACTAGTTCTTAGTCTCAAATATTAATGAAATTACACATAATGTAATATATAATTAAGTTTCCCCTGTCTCGTAAAAGCCGGGACTCGCAGCAACGGTGCACGCGGAGGGTACGAGAACACCCTGTATTTATAAACTTCTTACAACAGTAGCACCGCTACGTGCACACACTCCTTCCGTAAATAAGAGGCTCAATCCTTATGGTGCCTGGGGTGGTTTATTCCAAAGTTCCAAAAGCCAGAAATCCAATGTTTTTCGGTGTTTACACCCGTGATCAAGGCGTGTAAACACCGAAACAAGTTGGGTTTCTGGCTTTTGGAACTTTGGAATAAACCACCCCATGCACCGTTAGTATTGAGCCTCTCATTTAAGGAAGGAGTGTGCGCACGTAGCTGTGCTATTGTTGTGAGAAGCTTATAATGTAATATATACATACTTTTTTATATACTAACCCTTTTTGGACAATATTCTGTTGCACAATACTTTGGTAGTTTACATATAAAATATGTAAACATATAGTACATATAAAATATGTAAACTCAATATTTTTGCTGAAGATACTTTTGACACAATGTTTTTATTCAAGATATTTTGTCATACAAGTGTCAGAATTCTTTATGTTGGACAATTTTGTTTTAGTTTCTTGATCAGTCTGTAACAGAGTCACGTGAGCAACAGCATCAGGTATTTTCAACTTTGCCATCTTCCTAGCGTCATCGAGATCAGGCACATAAATTAGTACTTCAAACAGTAATTCAAGTGGTGTGTGACTACTTAATACTCCTGTATGCAAATCATTGTGCTTTTCAAACTCTGTAACGGCAATGCAGCCAGGTCAATCCTGCATCCAATACCTTAGCAGTCCAGGCTTATTTGAACATACCGATAGGGGTATAGAGATCAGGAGAGAAAGTCATAATCAAAAATCTCGATGTTGGTCAGAGCGGCAGCCAGATGTGGGGTGATAGTAGCAGCTTTGTTGATGAATGTTGTGGCGAGGTGAAATGAATGGTATGCATCGACAACAAAGGGGACTCTGTCATGCAACTAGAATACTTTGAGGGAAATGCCATTGTGTGCTTCCAGTGCTTTGATGTCTACGAATTATTGAAGTGGTAGGGATGGTGGTGCTAGGCCATTGATGTCAAGCCTGTTTTCAAAGATGAGCATGCTGGACCTGAGGCTTTAATCTACAAAGCCATGGTCTTTAAAGGAGACCATGAATGTTGATGATGAGAATGACGATGACCGTTTCTCCCTGGGTCTTCCTCTTTGGCGGTTCTTTGAAATAGTAGGCACCATCCCAGTAGAAACAGAGCATTACCTAGAGAGTTTGTCATTTCTTCTTCTTCTTCCAAATTGCCATGGAGTCTTATTACTCTTTCATTCATGTTGAATTACATACAGATAGTTATAGCTAAGATTGTGTTCCCATATGAAATACATTTTTTGGTTTGCTTATATCTTTGGCGCTGTTTAATGAATCTTAATGAATCTTTTCCCCCAAAAAGATTTTGCACCCCAGCTCCTTCCTGGAAAGTTTTGGGGTGTTCCATCAAGCGGGAGAGAAAAAGGGGGTGTCCCAAAACTACGTTTTCCACATTCACTCTTCCATAGGAGATTTAGACACAGTTACAGCCCAAATTTCTGAATATATTTACACTAAATTTGGTAGAGAGCGAGATCAGGGTCCAGAAAGAGTTGTTTTTGTGATTTGGTGTAAATCTGTTTTGTAGTTTTTGAGCAACTAATGCTCAAAAAGATTTATATATCATGCTGTGGAGGACCCGTGGAGCCGACAGATCTCACGCTGAGATCTAAGTGGCTGCCACCACATCAACAAGGATGTGGTGGGAGCCATCTTATGACTCAGGACTCAGTCCCAAGTCATCGGAAAAAAATCGAAAGAGGACATAAGCAGGCAGAGTAGAGATACTCTGACCGCCTAGGCCTGGTGGTGAGGTACCAGATCCCACCTGTGGCGAAAACATTTTATTTATCCCCATGCCGATATCTTAAAAAAGGTAAAGGGACATGCAGCACCCCTCCCTGAGCCTGGGTCCACAAATGCAGTTGGAAATTATTCTAATGTTTATGACTATTAATGAAGATCCTACAATGCAGAACGTTGTTACTGCAGCTGGACTTCCAACCATGGACATTTGCTGTAACCACCAGGTCAGTATTTGTCTGTTCCTTCTGACGGGCTCAGTTACAGTAGAACCACTCCCAGTGTTTGTCATCAAGTGCCATTATGAAGAAAAGCGTGTTGCTCCCTCTCCAGGGGCGGGGTTATTTCAATTGCCTGCTCATTTCTAGCCATCAGTTTCACTTTAAGAACAGAACTTGTTTTTGTTCATGCTCCCCAGGTTATGCGCTTAGTTCTGGGTCAGTCAATGAACACACAGACAACAAAAATAGTGCATAGATTTGTGCTCTGTAGAATACATGTTAGGATCAGACAAGCTCAATCCCCATCCATTTTCTAGCAGTGGTATCAACCACTTGACAGAGAGCACATCAAAACCAAACACTCACACTACAACTACCACAGGCACCTCTTTGTCGCAAATTACCTTCATTCTCAAAGTTCAAATTGCATTTTACCCTTCACTGACTGTGGAGAGGGCCTCAACGCATGCAGGTTATCTTGCAGAAATCTCTGCCAATAGATGTTTAACTTCAATGATAACTGAATTCAATTGATTCTGTCATCCATTGAAATTGGTATCTAGATGTCTCATTTTACAGGTAATCCTTCTCTACTAAGCACATTCACCAGAAAGTGAATCACAACTTTCATAATTAGGGTCTGATTTAGAGTTTGACGGACTGGTTACTCTGTCAGAAACATGACAAATATCCTGTTGGCCTTATTACAAGAACATTATATCCTATAGCACATAGCACCGTTAATAAAGTAGATGGGATATCATTCACTATTGTGACGTCCGCCAAAATCTTAATCAGACCTTTCATCACCCTCAATTCAGGCCACTTAAAAACACAATGCATCAGTACAATCACATCACAAACTGTTGGGCTCCAAGGTCAAATTAGCATAGAATCCAGATGCTTGGCCTGCCTTGTCCCAGCTATATGTGTATAAAGCAAAATGAATTAATGTCTGTGTAGTGAAGAAAGAATGCTGAGAAAAGGCGATGGGAAGGAGAGAAAAAAAACAAAGCTAGACCAGGACACCCTTGATGTTGTCTCAGACTGATTCTTAGGGTAAACAGTTGGCATTGACTAAGGTTTCACTGAGAGGACACAACCTATTAACAGAATAAAGGAATAAGTAGCATACAGTTTTAACGTAGATATCAATTTCAATTTTGCTAAGCCCTCTCTTTCAAACAATGGAATCATATATAGAATGTAATGCTTACCCTGCGTATGAGGAATACGTACAGTAAACCTGGGGAAGAAGGATGGCACACATCATCGACCCAAACCCCAAGCTGAAGGACTTTGTAATAAGAGAGGCTGTGGAGCAGGAGAGGTCTGTCAAAAGGAAGGCTGTAAAGCAGGATCTGATTTCAGCATCAAACGAGTACAACCGAAGGAGGAGGAACCACCAGTATTCCCTGACTACTAAAGAACCTGAGAAGTGAAGAAGCCAAAGACAACACAACCAACAGGCACAGTCAAGAGTAAGAACTCGTCATTTAGGCCTTCAGAGCCCTGTCAATCTGTGAAAGTCTGCATTGCACAAACTGATCCTGGGTACCCCGTGCGTCAACGGTTTAACATCTCAACCACCAGGGACTTAGGTATGATATGCAGACCATTGGTTTATTATAAATACTAATTGGCCCCACACATACGGCTGACCATACCCATGACCTATTATTTACTACATATAATAAACATTGGCCGATTTGTTGGCTACCCTTCCACAGACCCATTAATCACTATCTATTACAGTTTTCTGCCAGATATGCCCCTATCCCATCAGAACCCTTGAGTGCTACTGTCCCCAAATATAGAGCATGGAAGAGAGTCAACATATGTAATCTATTGGAACATTTTAATTTGTCCACTATACACAACATAAGCAATATTAACTTTGGAGTCTGGAAGCCCTAGATACACTAGCGCCACTGCACACAACCGGACAGGACAGACGTACAGTAACAGCTAAATGGTGCACTGCTGAATCAAAAGAGTGTACATGTGAGTGCAAATGTCTGTACTGGTAAGGTACTACTCCTAACTAGAAAGAGATAAAGTAGTCTTCAAACTCAGCTTTAATGGCTATCATAAAATGCTTCACCTAGCCCGCCGGTAGTAGTATGCTCAGTGCATAGAGAAGAGTTAAAACTCCTCTAATTAAATCTTTAGTTACCCCTCAGCTTGTGGGCTTTATTCTTATCTGTCTATATATTTGAAACATAAAATCAACAAATCAAAATTTACTTAACTTTGCCACATAGCCTATTCTTAACTCTCCTCCTTTGGAAATGGACATGCCACACACTATACAGTAGATATATTTATGACCTCATCCTGATCCAGGGACATAGACACAGGGGGCATTTGAGGGCCGGGTCAGCCAATATTAATCTTTGCATCAGCCCCCAAATGACCTAAATAGCTGGTACAGTATTTATCTCACACTTAGGGGCACATTAGGGCGGGGGTCCCGTGAGGGACATTAGGATGCGCCCGTCAGAGTGGCGGGCGCGTCCAGCATTCCTGACATTGTGGCAGGCAGTGCACTCAGCACCGACCGCCACAATGCCAGGAAGGCATGTTGTGCATAGAACTGCTGTGCACCCCCCAGAGTCCCTCGGGGCCCGCTACGGGCCCCCAATTGCAGAAACCACCTGCCTTTCCATGGCGGCACATCCCCACACACATGCTAATATGGATGGCAGTGTCTCCCAGACACCGCCGCCTTGTTAGCTGGCTTTCGACTCAGCGACAGGGCGGAAAACCGTCTGCCAGGGTCCCCCCCGCCATGGTAATCTGGCGTGGGGAATTAGGGAGTGGACGGTGGTTTTTAGCGGGCAGATCGCCACCGCCATATGGGCGGTGGCAATCCACCCGTTATAATAATGGGCCCCTTAGTGCGGAGGCGCAGGGGTAGACGTGGAAGAGGCACCATCGCCTGCTGATTGAGGATGACAATCACCAGCGGAGCAAGGATGAAGTTCCAAACAGCTTGGAACGGGAACTGCACAGTGTTCTTCATCAATTTAGCATGCCCAACGTAACACAGCCTACTACAGGCTTTAATAAAATAAGCATAATGGACATCGAACACTTGAACTTACTATAAGGAAGCATTTTTTACCGCATTACGGACCTCAAGTCCCAGCATACACCGAAGTAACTGTGCACTTAGCATACGCCCACCCGGGGGCTTATAATCAAAATAAAAAGAGCCGGAAACAATAATGCGGACATCAAGTGTTTTATGTGCAGCCCAGGAAGAAGGGGTTGATGACCCTGAAACGCGTCGGCATACAAATGAGAGGTGGAGCGGGAAGGCATGCCTGAAAGTTAGAGCCGGAGGGCAGAGCACTGTCAAGTGCTTCTTCAATGCTGAGGGCAATTTGCGGATTCATATATATATACACACACACACACACCTGGGTGCTTCATTATGCTGGCTGGTGGTGAATTCCAGAGTTTAAGGCTTGTATTAAGAAAGCGGTGCTTCCTGTGGATGTCTAAAGGTAAGGTGGTATGAAGATAAGTGGTGCAAGCCCGGAGCGCAGTGTCCTGTTTTGTTTACATTGTTTGAACTTAACTTGTAGGTATAGCAGTCCATTCCATGGAATCTCTGGCCAATGCAAAGAGCCTTGAACATTGCCCAGCTTTAGGAAGTCAGTGGAGTGATAGCAAGACTGGATTAATGTGTTGTCTTGAGAGAATGCAGAGAAGAAGTCTTGCAGCGGCATTTTGGAAGAGTTGTATTTTGCGTACGATTAAGGAGTGTGTGCCAAGATATATTTTGTTAGCACAGTCAAGTTTGGAGATCACGAGCATGAGAATGGCTAGCACTTTCTTTTGGTATCCAAGTTACGGGGAAATGAGGCATAGTGTTTTCATTGTTTAGAAGGCACTCTATGTGATGTTGTTAAGATGTGGTATAAAGTATAGGTCTGAATCCTGAATTTCTGACTTCTCTTTTTATTGTTTGATGGGTTTCATTTTCCTTAGACCATATGGCAGAAGACTGGCATGTTTGCCATTGTCTGCGGGTCATAATCTCATCATTTGCAGTATTGAGCTTTAGATGGTCATTTATCATCAGTTTATTTATAGCTCGAGGGCAATCATCAAGTTTTACATTTTAGAGGTCTTCCAGGTCATCCATTAAAAAAAAAAATCGATGTCATCTGCATAGTTGCAACAGGTGAAGTTTAATGGTTCAATCAGGTTTGGTAATGGGTTTAGGTAGATGTTGAATAATAGAGGGGATATGATTGACTCATGAGGGACGCCACAGTGCTGCATGTGAGGAGCTGCACTGAAATGTGGTACACACACTAATAGTTCGTAGTCACAGCTGAGAGACTTAGAATTCAATGGCATCAGCTGAACTCCCTTCTCACCTTTCACATATAGTGTGCCAAATAAGAAATAGCTGTGCTAAGATTCTACAACAGTGCAGGACATTGTGTCATGGTATCCTTAAGCCATCAACTTTAATCGCCTTTCCTGATACATAAGTGTTTGTCACTATCTAAACCTATCAGCAATTCAGGACCTATTTCCAATCAAATAATATCTATATTCCAATATGACATAGTGCATTGATTAACTGGTTGGTCTGGGGAGGAGTCACTGACATTTGCCTGGCATTGCTCCAGCCTACAGCTTTTTTAGGGGCAATGGTCTGTTGTGTATGACCAGCTCCCCCACTAGAGTGCTTTTCAGCACTACAAAACAGGAAAAAAATAAATTATAATAGCGAAATGTTATTACCGTTTTATTTTTCCATGCTGGGCTGAACAGAGCAAAGGAGTGGTGGCTGCACCTTAAGTGCGCATGACTGTTTGTCCAGCTGTCTTGGGCCGGCAAAACGGATATGCGCACTTTGCATGTTCTCCACCAGTTGTATTGTACAGCCTGGGTGGAGAACATGCCCAGCCTCAAGTCTCTGTCTGAGCACCGATCCACGGTGCTCAGACCAATCACAATACTGCAATGCAGCATTGTGATTGGCTTTGGGGAGCGTGGGTGCTTCATGTTTACACAAGGCAGAGGGCGGAGACGACAGAGGAGAGGCAGCGGCCGGCAAGCAGGTAAGTGCCCCACTACTACTGCCCTGGTGCAGCCACCACTCCTGTTGTGGAATATAGCCTTGTGAGAAATTATATTTGCTCTAGAGATCTTTACTTTATTGCAGAAGTCAGATAGTTTGTTATGTTACTTTGCCTACTGCAAAGGGCTGTAAATAACTCAACTAGCAGTAGTGTAAAATTGAAATGATCCAATATAGCCTGTCATGTCACAAAGGGATGCTATAACATGCTTACTTTCAAAAATGGTTTAATACCTAGATAACCATGCCAATGATTCACCTCCATGAACCTAATATTGTGGAAACCATAATCCGGGCATTTAAGGCTGAAAACATTTTATAAATGACCTCTATCGACATCTCCGTACATCGACTGACATTTTCGTATTTTTATATATTGAAATCTAAAATCTATGTAGTGTGAACCTGCTTTTTGAAATGTATAGACGCCTTTCGAAATTCTGCTCTATCTTTAACTAATTTATGGCCATTGCAAATGAACTGTGGTTATGGGGTCATATGTAATAATGTACCAAATGCATAATACTTAGTAAACATGCAGGGTTACTGTTTTTATTGGAGGAAGTGTTAGAATGCTGGGTGGTAGAAATGTTATGGGTTCTCTCAGATTCTGGAATTTTCCTTCACATAAATATGAGGAACATCTGCGATTTAGCCAAAGTTTATTGTTGGCAGGGCATTCAGTGTAAGAAAAAGTATTGGGATCCTTGCAAGTCACATTACCCCAGTTGGCTTGTTTTCAGAAATGTCTGGGCCTGGCAGGTTTCCCTGGGTGCTGTCCAAGACCTGGCCTCAATACAACAGCTACGCACATTATGAGAATGGGTCAATTTGAAGGGCAACATCTTGCTGTTTCATTGTTCGGTTTTGGGACCTTTCCTTTCGCATGTGACAGCCCAGCCACAGAAGTGGGGCACTATTGTTATCGGAAGTGTCAGAATGTTGTGTGGCAGGACATTTTTGGATCCCTGACGAATCCATTAGTGCAGTTTCCTTTCACTTTTATTTTGTTATGATGTTAGAATGCACAGTATGCTTAGCAGTACAGAAAAAACACAAAAAATCTAACTCGGGACTCAAGGGAAGCATTTACCTCATGTCCCAAGTTTTATTTTGGAAAAAACTAATTCTGGTGTTTTTAGCAGAAACATTTTCCAATCTAGTACTGTAGATGACCTGTCGTAGTTCACCGCACAGTAAAGGTAGTGCAGTGGGCGTCAACCGGTCGTCCTCTGCTCGAAAGCAGTAAAAACGCACCAAATCCATGCAACCTGATGTCCTGTTCAACAATAATGGACAAACCAGCTGAAGGGATATGATGGCCATATTTTACTAACTTCGTTGTTCCATGATCATAACAGACTTCTCCAGTTTCAGAATGCCCCCAGGACAGTAGGCTAACAAGACTGGGGAACAGCGAAAAGCACAGGGGGCACAGAAAGGTGGCAGTGGCTGCTCATGGCCATGCACAGCCAGGAAGAGTTTCAGTCGCTGTACATGGTCTATGAAGAAAAAGACCAGAGAGACAATGCAAAATATTGGGAAGTACAGAGTAGAGAGACGAAGTTCTAGAAAAGGAGCAGAGAAAAAGAAAGAAAAGTAAATAGAAAAAACACATGAGGGAGAGCATAACAGACAGGAAAGGGAATATAGACAGATGTAGCAGCAAACAGAAAGGGGTAGTGTGGAAAAGGGTGAGAGATGCAATTGTGACAGAGATTAGGAGATGAGACAAGTAAACTAGATCCTCAAGGAGCAAAATGGGAGCTAGATACCAGGAAAAAGAAGGTGTTTGGAAATTTTATGTGGAATTTATAACTTGTCATGCTTTGGCCAAAACAGCTGGCCAAAGTGATTTCAATGCACAATGTTGTACTTAGTGTCAAAAAAGGATGCTAGAGTAAGATCCAAAAATGTCCTTGCATTTTTGAGGTTTTACTAAAGTGCAGCCATTCTTACTTGAATCATATTGCCTTTTACAAATTGCTTAACAATGGCAGCCCCCGTTATTTGTTACTAAAAGCACTTGGTGACAAGTGCTGACGCCTTACCTTTAGTGCATAGCAGTCAAGTCTACATCTGCTGGTATAGTAACTGGAAAGTACAACCTACCTGCTGAGAAGTCCAAAGTATATTATGGAGGTGACTTGGCTTCCTAGTGTACTTTTAAATGAGGCAGCCTCTTAACGGTTTCATAACGACCAAACTTGACTTTTATCTGTGCATGTACTAATGCGGAACAATACCCTTGCAAGTAATTGTTTTCCATTTCTATGACATATGACAGGCTTCCATGCTTTCAACATTCACCACTCAGAAAAGTACATCCTCATCGAAGCAACATTAGCCTAATAGAGAGTGCCACCTGAGGATTCTATGCAAGGAGCCTACTGGATGTGAAAGAGAGGAGGAAGTTCACATTTCTAGAAGTGAAGAACTCGGTAGGAAACAAATGGGAGGTACCATGCAAGCAGCATTAAAGAGGGAGACTACCAAAGACCAGGATTCTAGATGCAAACAGTGAAACCACCAATCAGAGCCTTAGAGCCTGTGCAGCTGCATGCCCATCCATGGCTCCTTTTACTGGAAGAGAAACTAGTGCACTCATCTAGGCCACAGGCCTAAAATTGACCTTTTCCAAGCTCATACAATCACCTATCCTTTACCATGCCGACTTACCTATCTTAATGGTTAATGTCTGATGGAGGTCTTCCTTTGTAGAGCACCTTTCGCACAGTTTGCCTGTAACTATGAAGGGTGTATGCCATTGCTGGATCCTGCTTCAAGTCCATACAATTTTGACTGGTGCTTTTATTCAAATGGAATTGAACTATATATCTTCTGTCAAAATCTTATTATGAAATTCATTGTGTGACCTTCCCAACTACCCCTGTAAATTTACATTTAAATTCTATTTACTTTTTACCATGCTGCAGTCATAAAATATTTAAAACACACTGTTCGTCACTAATTTCCCAAAATGTCCTTGATGAATATGCTCCTAGCACTCTGTAAAGTTATTTTAAATTAGTGGCAGGTTGAATTAAAACGTAACTTATGAAGTTGGGCATAATAAGTATACTCCACACTTTACTAAACAGGTGAAGCTTCCTAACTTTACTTGAGATAAAGTTGACCCCTTCAGGCATTCCTGGTGTGCGGATTACCTGATGCAGCATGCCCCAGGTAGGACATTGTCCGGCCCAAAACAATTGAGGAATCCACACGGCAGATGTATCTATCAGAAGCCAGCTTATTTTGTTTTTTAAAACGAGAAGTTTATAAGCTTTGCAGTTCACAAAAGTTGAACAGTTTATAAACTACACAAAGTTGTGAGTTAGCCAACTTCACAACTGTGCATTTCTCTAATTTAAATCCCATCTAATCGAAAGGATTTAAAGTTAGGTTGTGGAAAGCTGACTGAGTGTGCTTTAAAGATCCACATATTAATTCACATAGAGTCACACAGTGTGCATTCCGAATATCAAAACCAGAATTTCACTGGCACAGAATATCAAGGAGAGAATATCAAACCCAAAATATTGATAGGTACGTAAGTATGTATTTTCTATTTCTTACTCCACCTTTTGTTTATATATATATATCTTCACGGTACGTGGATGTAGAGTGAGAAGTGGTAAATCTATATTTTCTAATGTGCATATACGTTTTGGATAGTCTGTCCTCGATATTTATACAAAGATATTCTGGGGGTCAATATTTAGAAATACCACCAATCAGACCAGTAAAAATAAACACAAAAAAAGCATTGTGTGCTCTAAAACCTTTGATAGTGTGTACCTTTAAGAATGCACATATAGGGCCTCATCATGATATCGGTCGGAAAGCATTACAAATGACTCCTTGTCGGAATCGGTTCAGACCAACTCGGGTTTGGCCAGTCGGCCGATTACGATGTTTCCGAACACTGTTCGGTCGGACTCCCATTGACTTCAATGGAAGCCTGTGTTCCAACTGACAACACAGGCTCCCATTGAAACAAGCATTTACAATGCAATGGTTTCGCCTTTGTTAAAGTTAGAGCTATTGGCATTGCTCTTGACATTTTTATTTATGTTTTTTTTAACATAAATAAATGGCATTGTCATTTACAATGCCACTAGCTTTATCTCTCGCAAATGACACACACAGAGCCCCCCCACACACACACCCACACAGAGCCCCCCACACACACAGCCACACAAAGCCCTCCACACACACAGCCACACAAAGCTCCCCACACACAGCCACACAAAGCTCCCCACACACAAAGCCACACAAAGCTCCCCACACACACAGCCACACAAAGCTCCCCACACACAGCCACACAAAGCTCCCCACACACAGCCACACAAAGCTCCCCACACACACAGCCACACAGAGCCCTCCACACACACCCACATGGCACAAGCAGGCAACAGGGGCACATGGAGGCACAAGCAGGCAACAGGGGCACACGGACGCACAAGCAGGCAACAGGGGCACACGGAGGCACAAGCAGGCAACAGGGGCACACGGAGCCACAAGCAGGCAACAGGGGCACACGGAGGCACAAGCAGGCAACAGGGGCACACGGAGGCACAAGCAGGCAACAGGGGCACAAGCAGGCAACAGGGGCACACGGAGGCACAAGCAGGCAACAGGGGCACACGGAGGCACAAGCAGGCAACAGGGGCACACGGAGGCACAAGCAGGCAACAGGGGCACGAAAACTGAGGCACAAGCAGGCAACAGGGGCACGAAAACTGAGGCACAAGCAGGCGACAGGGGCACACGGAGGCACAAGCAGGCAACAGGGGCACACGGAGGCACAAGCAGGCAACAGGGGCACAAGCAGGCAACAGGGGCACACGGAGGCACAAGCAGGCAACAGGGGCACACGGAGGCACAAGCAGGCAACAGGGGCACACGGAGGCACAAGCAGGCAACAGGGGCACGAAAACTGAGGCACAAGCAGGCAACAGGGGCACGAAAACTGAGGCACAAGCAGGCGACAGGGGCACGAAAACTGAGGCACAAGCAGGCGACAGGGGCACGAAAACTGAGGCACAAGCAGGCAACAGGGGCACACGGAGGCACAAGCAGGCAACAGGGGCACACGGAGGCACAAGCAGGCAACAGGGTCAGGAAAACAAGCACAAGCAGGCAAAAGGGTCACAAGCAGGAATTGTAATTTAGACGGGGCTGAAGTGGAGAACGGTCAGTAGGGAAGTAGTGCGGCTGGTGCAGTGGTACCAAGCCGAAAGGTGAGAGGGGCTGTCTGCACCCCAGTTTGGACAGTTTCCACTACCTAACAGGGATTGGTGGGAGGGGGGCGTACTTCTTGCTTGCTTTAGGGCTGTTACTTCGGGGACGCAGTGCACGCTCCTGCCTGCTGCCGCCGGGACACGACAACAGGCAGGGAGAGGACAGGCTGGAAATTCTGGTGGAAATGCAAGAAGCTGTCACGTCGAGTTGCTCTCACCTTGTCCAATATCAAACAAGTCTCTGCCACAGCAAAGCCAGGTGGAATAAACACGGAGAAGGCGGTCTCAAAGTCGTAGACCCCCACTTCCGGAACCAACCAGAGCTATCCTCGCGAGATCAGCTTAACCACCTGGGGGGTGCAGTGAGCTCCTGCAGGGAGGGCTGTGAGGTGCAGTGAACTCCTGCAGGGAGGGCTGTGGGGTGCAGTGAGTTCCTGCAGGAAGGATTGTGAGGTGCAGTGAGCTCCTGCAGGAAGGATTGTGAGGTGCAGTGAGCTCCTGCAGGGAGGGCTGTGAGGTGGAAGGAGGGCTGTGAGGTGGAAGGAGGGCTGTGAGGTGGAAGGAGGGCTGTGAGGTGGAAGGAGGGCTGTGAGTTGGAAGGAGGGCTGTGAGGTGGAAGGAGGGCTGTGAGTTGGAAGGAGGGCTGTGAGTTGGAAGGAGGGCTGTGAGTTGGAAGGAGGGCTGTGAGGTGGAAGGAGGGCTGTGAGGTGGAAGGAGGGCTGTGAGTTGCAGGGAGGGCGGTGAGGTGCATTGAGCTCCTGCAGGGAGGGCTGTGAGGTGCATTGAGCTCCTGCAGGGAGGGCTGTGAGGAAGCCTGACGACAGTGGCGGATCCCGCGCTCCTGCCTGTGCGCATATAACCCCCTCAGAAAACGGCGGTATGGAGTGGGTCAGGCGAGCCGTGGGGTGAAGTAACGGGCCTCGAAGAGGTCCCGGTGCCTCGCAGCGCTGAGCTCCTTCAGCAAGACAAAGGATTCCAGCCTCCATCGGGGCCTACGTGTTCATTCCTCAGCAGAGCCGCTCTATGGGCCCCTAGAGGACGGACTACAGCCACCCCTGGCTATCTTTAGCCACAAATGGGTCTCATAATCCCGACGCTTATAGAGAGAAAGAGGAGCGTGACCCACTCACCGCTCTGAGAGTGCAGTCTGACTGCGCGGCCACAGCCCCACCTGCTACTCCCGCGGGGTCACCTGCGCACAGCTCCGTCCCGGCCAGCAACACCCCAGGCTCTTCTTGAGGCAGCGCGGGGCTCTCCACGACACCGGAGCCCCGCCTGCGCCTGAAGCTGCCCTCCTCCTCGCACCGCCAGGCTTCTCCTTGCTGCCGGTACGGATTTGCGGTGGGGGCGGGCACCGACAATGTGCCCCGCGCCCCCTCCGCTCCTCCCTCGTCAGGCTCCTCTCCGGTCTCCCTCCAGGCATGGGAGACCGGCAACACCGGCAAAGGCTTCCCCCAGGCAGGGGGAAGCGGCAAACACCAAGGCTTCCCTTTCCCTCCTCCGGGCTGCGGGGGCGGGACTTCCGGCCGGCCGCGAAGGGATTGGCCGGCCGGCCGGCCAGGTACTTTCGGGTCGCCGCGGGCAGCGCGGCGGCCCTCGCTAGGCAGGCAGGCGGGCAGAAATCGCGAGGTGGGCACCCGCTAATTAAATAAATAACTGGGCAAATCCAAGTCGGCAAAATAAGCGGAGTGGGCTCCCGCGCCGATCCGCCGCCGGCCTCCAGCAGCAACGCGCTTCCAAGCGCTATAGAGGCACATAAAGCGCTCCAGCACTAGAAGTGTACGTAAACTTACAAAGTGAAAACACATTTATAAACAAAATGCTCACGGACAGCGGGAGGGGTGGGGGGAGGATCACAGCGCACGCACATTTATAAACAAAATGCTCCTTACCTGATCGCCTCGTGGGAACTCGAATCTTGCAGCCAACTCCAACAACAGACACTTTGAAAAGGAACAAAACAGGCCCACTCGAAAAAAAAAAAAACACCCACCCACCACCGTGATGACGAACAGAAGTGGGTGGAGAGGGAAAAAATCTCGGGAACGCCCCCGAATCTGGTCCAGCCTTGACGGACAGATCTCTGTTCCAATGGCTAGCCTCCATTTATGGAGCTAGCCAATGGAACAGAGGGCGGGACTAAGAGTACACTGTAGAGACATAAGATTTCTCTGGGGGCGGAGCTAACGCTCCGTGCCCCAGGCGAAACCTAAAAAGGGGTAATTACGAAAAACCTTGCACTCTCTCACAGGCACCCGATGGTGCCTGCCACACTGTGCGTGGTTGTAAAGAGGGCCCCATGGGTATCCCCAGTGGCCCCAACCAGAGGCCCCTGGGGAGGTTGGTTGTAAGTTTCCAACAGACGTTACATGTCAGACAGACCGATTCGGTAAGACTATCCGAATCTGACATCGTAATACATTGGTCGGAAACGTGGTCTGTAGAGCTGTGCATGGTTGTAAAGAGGGGTCCCATGGGTACCCCCACTTGCACCAACCGGAGGCCCCCGGGTGAAGGGGGGCCTCAGATTGGTTGTCAGTTTCCGACAGACGTTACGTGTCAGACAGACCGATTCAGTAAGGCTATCTGAATCTGACATCGTAATACATCGGTCGGAAACGTGGTCTGTAGAGCTGTACGATTCGGCTCCGACCGACTCAGAGTCTCCGAATGCCAGTCTGAACCGAGTCAGAAAGACCAAACAGTAACTTTCTATCGTAATCCGTTGGTCGTAAATATTTCTGAGTCAGTCGGAAAACATAGGTTCCAACATGGGTTAGGAAAATCCGAATGCCGTTCGGAGCCTTTCCGACTGACATCGTAATGAGGCCCATAATGCACAGCTTTAATGTATGTCATAGAGAAGAGCCATGCTCCCCTAAAAGTATACTTCTGACTACAGGCCTGTCCTGATCTGAGCCCATATTGGTAACTCATGGCAACCCTCATGGGTCCATCTTGCCAATAATTTTCATTTCTACCTGAAACTACTGATCACTCTCAGCGGCAGTTCCTCCGCAATGGCAGAGGTGCGTTGCCCCACTGCATGGCTCAGAACTAGCAAATGAAAAATAAAACAATGTTCTAACATCATTTTATTTTTCATTTGCTGGCTTTGAGCCAGTGTTGTAGGGAGGGGCGGGCCAAGGCATAGGAGGAGGGGAGGAGGAGCGCTATGTGCACTCCTTAAGCGCGCATATGTGTTTGGCCTGCCAAAGCACACATGAGCACTTAGGTTTCTCGAGCCTGACTGCATTGAACAGTCAGACTGGAGAAACCCCACAGACTCCCTGGTCTGAGGAGAGCATCTTTCCAGCCAGCTCAGGCCAATCCCCACTTCTTTTTAGCAGGGGGATTGGATGGGAGTCTGTCCCAGGGGCTGGTTGGACCAGCAAGAGGATAGGAGGCGTGACATGAGAGGCGGCTGGAAGATTCAGGTAAGTTCTTTTTTTAAAAACATATTGTTACTAACACCACACAACCCCGCGCTCCCCGTCCCGCGTTCCCTCAACCTACCCCACCACCCCGTTGATTGTGTCAGCTGCTAATGATCACTCTGTTAGCAGAAATGTCAACTTCACCAATGTAACACACAAAGTGCCTAAACCACACTTACTTCAAACAAAAACGATTTTGAGGCTGTGGCTTTGTTTTCCTTACATACAATGTATGATCGACGCTCGCAGTCCTTCTCCAGACGCGCTATCTCCGCAACTGTTTCCTTCACGATCTCATTCACGGCAAGGAACACCATAGATGGCCACACCCTTTTAGCCATCAAGCCGGTTACCGGCGGAGTAAAGATTGCCTACGCCGACCGATTGAGTCACTCGGTGCCCCGGAAGCCTCCTTCTCCCCACATAAGAGCCTGACACAAAGAATAAAAGCCCTGATGAGAGTCCAGGGACATCTGTCCTGGCCTCGAAATGCGTCGGCAGTTTTTGGTGGAATAAAGTTTTATCTATAAAGAAAACTAGGACTCTCTAGTCCAGATATTATTGATTTTGTGTCATCCATTTGACAATATTCCCCAAATTTCTTTGACTTTGTTCATTCATTGACTTTATATGTTTGTATTATTGTCTTTTGGTATTGTATTAATTTCTTTGTATGATGTTCGATGTTGATACATTATTTTTGACATTGTTTGTTTATATATAATGTACAAGAGTGTAAATATTTCAATGTACAGTTTGTCTTTCCTGCTAATGTATGTGAAAGTAATTTGCAAAAAATAACAAAATAATTGGCATTTAATAAGTTTGCCTGGTTGGGATTTAATAAATATTGTTCCAGCCTCGAAATCGTTTTTGTTTGAAGTAAGTGTGGTTTAGGCACTTTGTGTGTTATATATTCAATTATAAGGTCTAGCCTTTACCACGTTTCAAGACCTATCTCCTTAGGGTTACAACTTCACCAATGTGGCATTTTTGCTTCATGTAAGATTCATAACAGACAACTAAATCACTTGACTGAAGACGTGCCTCACCACTCTCCGGGCATGACTGCCCAAGACCTACCTCAAGCTATATTCTAGCAAGAATGAATTCATTGGAATCAGCAAAAATGGCAAGCACAAGAAGTCTGAGGTATGGCTTGATAAAATTAACCTGGAACACCTTACCCTACAATTTGACAGCAATGCCATGCCAAGTCCCTGAGATTTCATATTAACAGCAGCTTCAGCTTCAAACATACACTGCACACAAAACTAGGAACGTATGATTCTAATTCTCACTGCTCCAAAAGATGAATAATTTCACCCAAGAAATGTACTTCAAAATGGCCATAAAGGCATTATTGCAGTCCCACTTTGACAGAGGTAATGTCCCACTCACCATCTTCCCAGAGACCAACCTAGCCATACTGAAATGTACATAGCCCTTGTTGAGGCCCCATGCTTCATTAAAGGCCTCTTGAAGCTTGACTGGATAACATCCAAACAAAAAGACCCCTGCTGTCCTCCTCTACCCATTCACATCCTTTTTAAGGTCAATGTCAGCTTCAACAAGGCATTCAACGAAGGCACTCCCAGTGCCAGTCCAGCCATGATGGTCACTTTCAATGTAGGTCGGTGGCGCTGAGGATGGTTTTGAAGGCTCATGGCCACTGCTGGTGGCGGTTACTGTCTCTTCTGCCCCCTGTAGGTTATTGCATGCAACAGACCGGAAATGCATTACTTATTGTGCCCACTCACTCATTATACAATTAAGAGCAGTCTCTGAAAATACAGTGTGTCATAAGCACCATGTAGCACAGAAATCATAGTCCGATCTGGCTCCTGTACCGGTGCGCCTCGCACCCCAGTCCCTGTGGCAGGTGCAATCGGGCAGTGGCAGAGCTAGTGTGCAAGGTGTCAGTAACACTCTTTGAGCCTCCTGCAGAGCACTGAGGCACTCCAAACCATTCACCTGTGGCCTCCTTCCCTGGCCAAAACTGGTACTTATTTTTAATAATAAGCTGCCCGCTGGTCTCAGCCGCCCCTCTCTAGTGCGATTTACAGCCTGGTCACTCCCTGCCCAAGCTAGCAATCTTTTTGAGCATGGGTGAAGCACAGCTGACAATGGTCCAGCTTTCTATTTAAAGCAAAGCCAATGGAACTGTGTTTATAAAAGCTCGCTGCAGTGAAGTATGCATATGATTTATTTTAATTAAAACTGCGTTTGTGGAGGCAACAAGACAAATATATATATATTTTTTTAACTGCCTTCGTGAAGGCAGGCAGTAGCAAGAGCATGTCTAGCGCCTACAAGCACTCCACTTGGAAGTGTGCAGCGTGGGAGGTGTGGGGAGCTGCACAGGCCCAGCAGTCCTTGTGTGAGTCACCCTCTTCTCCTGGCCCTAGTGAAAATAAAAAAGTGATGGTTGGATTGCTTCAATTGACCTCAACCACTGTTAATGACTTTAGGCCGCAATCCAACCCATGGATGTTATTTTCCACCATGCCACCCTGGAGAGAAACACTTAAATAACAATGGATTGATCGCAATCCAGAGTTATTACCAGTGGTTGAGCTTAATTCAAGCAATTCACTCTTCGCTTTCTTGTTTTCCACTGTGCGACAATCTAAATGTGCTCACTGTTCCACAGGCCTTTGTCTGCACCATACTCTCTGAGTTAAATAATGGACTGGACTGCCAGTGGCATAGCGTGGGGGGTCAACAGGGGCCGTTGCCCAGGGTGTAAAATTCTTAGGGGTGCAACATTTTAATAGAAAGTATTGCGCCCCACCCATAGCGAAATGGTAGCTTTTGTAGTGTGTTTGTATGATGCTGGTCACTCTTGGTACAATGTTGCCCCCTGAAGTATGCTGGTACTTCTTGGCATGTGGTGGGTTTTCAATGTACACCTGTACCCACTCCTTACACAATGGCATTAATACTTGGTGTATTGTGGTTATCCATTCCACAATAATGTTTACCCGGTACAATTGTGACCCTGCCACAATGATGACAATTCTTGCCATGTTATGGGCATTCAATGCTTGATGGTAACCGCACTGAGAAAATGCCAGCCTCGGCACCATGGGGGTAACTACTGACATATTTTGGGTTTCCATGGTAAGATGGTGTCCACCTTATCACTGCGATAGCGGAAATGGAAATGCTTCATATATGCTATTGTACAGAAAGGACTACGTTTTCATTTCCTACATCTGATAAAACTGATGTTTGGGGACAAAATGGTTCCATTTAAACAATCTACTTATGTGTGTATTAAAATCAGCACCAAACTAACTATGAGTCAACTCAGTTCTTTGCTAGGAGGAGAGTATGATAAAGCAATGACACGACGGACCGAGAGGTGCATGGGGATTCAAGGGGATAGTGGAATCAAAAGGGCCGGAAGATTGCACTAAGCACGAGTTAGACAGTCTGTGCAACTTACAGAGTAACATTTTATTGAGCCTCGTAAAGGAAACGTTCTCTTCTTTCAGAAGTGTAAATACCTCCTGCTACAGCAAATTAAATCGGTGCTTAATCACCTTAGTGTATGCACCAACATTTAAAACCTGGTCAAAGGCCTCAAAGAGATTGTTTGAAAACATTTGCGGTGGGTCATACATCAATTGATAATGTTTCAAGGGCCTTGTTTCTGCACCACTGGATTTCATGGAGTATTGTAAGATCATAATTTGATATGCTTTAAAAGATATGACATTTTAGTCTATATGTTATGTTACTGTAAAAAAGACCATTTCCCCCCATTTTTTTTCCAAAGTATTTTGGGAGCTACCCCCTTCGAGCCCCCCAGACCTATTTTAAGTGGTACAACTTGCTTGCTCAGCACAGTCTGGGCTAATGTGGAAAATAGCGAAAAATGCTTGAATTGCTTTTGGTTCAGGGTCCAACCTGGGCATGCCAACCTACCTGGCTGATATGGGCACAGCAATAAGTGTCCCTCTGGGTCAGTGTGTCCTTATATCAAATACCCACATGTCCTACTGCCATACATGGTCAGATCTGCTTTGCACAGCCATGTATTGCTATCTCATGCCTGGGATGTATATCACATGGGAAGGCTTTCAGTTAGGGCAATAGGTGGCCCCTCATAACTCACAGCAATAGGATATAGAGGCCAAGAGATGCAGGAATGAGAAAACAAGATGCCACACAGCCTTCTACTTCGCATGTCAGTGGACATTTTCCCAGCTTCGTTCCTACTTCATTTCAGAAAAGTGCTAAAGATCAAGCCCTTCAAATAGCACATCATTTCGGCTCACGCAGGCTTACTCTGCCAAGCACATCTAACACACTCACACTACCTCTGTGAGATATGTACCCGCTGCTATATTTAGTTTAATTACTGCAAGCATACACCCACCATGTTTAGGCGGTAGCATGTTTTCTTTCCTAAACTTGTATTTTTTTTTTAATTTATCTTGCATATGTTGTTGAGTGTGTGCATTTTATTGCAGTTGTGTCAGAGGGTGAATGCAAGAAGGAGTCAGAGGATGGCTGAATGAATGAATCAGTGAAAAGATGAGTGACAGAGTAAATGCATGTATGATGACTTATTGAATGCTTAAACTCATCAATGGCACAAAAGGCTCTTCCATTCTTAAGCCGCACCTATTGGAATGCCAATAGTGGCGAGTGACTTGTTGGTTATACAGTAACAGTAAAATATGTCCAAAATTGTGTATCACCAGCAATGTTTTTCTCAAAATGTTCAGCCATTCTCTAACTCTAGGTATGACTTCTACTCTTTTGAAAGCTGGACAGATCACAGCACAAACCACCCGTGCCTCAAACTTTCAAAACTAGATACAAGTAACTAATCTTCCCTTTCGTAAAAGTGAAGCCCATGCGTGCGCTGCAATTCATTTACGTGCTTGTCACTGGAACATTGCCTGTCCTAACTAAATATCCATACTTTTACGTACAATGTGGGAAGATTAAGGGGAAGTTTGACGGCAGGTTTAAATAGACGATTGAATGAAATTACAAATGTTTTGGAAGTCAATTATTTGGGCTTATCAAAATGATGTTTTTACTTTATGTATTGTATCAATAGTCTAATATAGAATAGTAGGTGATTCATTCTTAAATGATTTGTTTTCCTAGATACCCTTGACGAAGGGAGGTCCCGAAATGCATTGGGTTTTTCTAAATAAATCGTGACATGGAAACATTTGGCTCTCCTGTGTTTATGAGGAAAAGTGGGAATGAACATGTGAATGAGTAAAATGAATTGAAGAATACTTAAAGGTGAAACTGAGAGAAAAAAAGTAGAGAAGAAAAAACGGATTAAAGGATGAGCTGAAGATTAATTTGATTAATTGGATTCATAGATTGGTAATGGCTGTGCAGTCTGATGGAGCCAGAACCGGGTCCTTCGGGTTCGTTAGTATGATTGCAGCGCAATTGGGCGGAGCGCGGAGCAGGCTTGCACGCCAAACAAACCGAAAAATGAGTAAATAAGGAGTACTAATAAAAGGTTGGAATGATGGATAAAACCGGTGTGCATCTCACCAACTTTGTCCTATTTGCATAAAGGTGCAATTCCTGCCTCGGCCCCCAAAATCGTAACACTGGAGCTTGTCATGACTCACTCTGCTGTATTCCACAGGAATTCCCAGTTCTTTTCTCTCTATGGATGGTAGAAATGTTGTGCTTGGTGGCATTCCTGAAACCACTCACGCACCACTAAAGGGTATACCTACGTCTCACACTTAGGGTAAAGATATCAGATCAAATCACTCCTCTCATGCTTCCCGTCACTTTGGGAAGCAAGGACCACATTACAAATCGACTGTATCATCTTCAAGGTTCTCATTCTCTGTCAATGCTCCAACCCGCAGAACAAACTATACATCACAAGCAGTCATCACACGGCAAGAAGCCACATAATGAACACTAGGCCATCCATAAACAAAGACAATTCGAACTCTTAACTAATCCCCCTCCCTTTTGTTCCTAGCATTGAAACTCTAAGAATATACCACTTACTCCATTGTCTTCACAAAGCATGGAAGACTTGTCGTTTGAGCCCATAGCTACCTTTGTGATGACCCACTAGCTATTTTACTGTTGATTGTTCTTTTACCGTTGAGTTATGTGGCTAGGATTGCACTTTAGAATCATCTTTATAAATATCAACCAACAATGGATTGAAGCTGTGACCAGATCACTGTTCTCAGCCCCAACCCTGATTTGTTTTCCGTTACAATGCACTGCAAGAGTGGGCTGTGTGATTGTGTAGCGTTTGTCTGCTACTTTTTCTTTGCAAACAGTTATTCATCGCCCTCTGGATGCTGGTCAGTGGTCACTCACCTGTGAGCACTCTGCATGGTGTCCTCCCGGCGGGGACTCTCTGGTCCTGGTGTCCGTGGCCAGAGGCGGCTCTCCAGTTGGTGGAAGAAGGCTGAAGCAGTATAGACAGCGGTGTTGGAATCTTTGGCCTTGAGCACGTCGTAACCTCGGCTGGTCGAGGGCATGGGCGACAGGTCCACACTGTGTAGGCCCTCAAAGACGTCCATTTCTTTCATCGGAGACGCCTGTCTGCAGCCAAAAGACAGTTACATATCATGGAGGGGACTACTGCCTGTGCTCAGGGAGGCAGATGAGATCTTCTTTCATGGCCAGCCCTCTAATTTCTCCTCTACTGCCCCATGTGTGTGGCCTCTTCCCTCTCCCGCTTTCAAAGCCCTTGTCCCCGGGATCTATTCTGATGGGTACACTGGCACATTATTGTAATCAATGTTTATTTCACAGCATGGATCGAACCCCTCAAGCTTGGGTTTTTCAAGCTGGTGACTGTCCAGTGGTCAATATATGGCAATGAGACCTGTTTTTCTCAATCATGCCCTACCTCCCCAGATTAGCCACATAATTCATGTTCTTCAATCTTATCTATATTCTCTGTCTTCTCTCCAACTGTCTGCCTCTCTCCTTCATTTGCTAGTTTGTCTCTCTGGTCCCTCGTCTTTTTTCTATGTCATTTAGCCTTTCTCCTTCTCAAATGCTTGTCTCTTTCATTACACTTTGCCCCTTCGCTTCTTCTTTTCCTCTCACTCCATTGTCCCTCCTCACCTCTATAGGTTCCCGCCTCTCCTCTCCTGCAGCAAACCTTTCCCTGCCTCGCCCTTACCACATTCGGCCTTCCTCATGCCCTCCTCTTCTCCTTCACTTCCATTCTCCCTTCTTCGCGTCTTCACCCTCCTTTCCTTGCTGCTCGCGTGTTGTCGTCTCCTTGTTCTCTTCTTTGCTCATCAGGTGCTCCTTTGGTCTCTCCCCGGCCACCTCCTGGGGCGCCCTCTGTACCCTGCCTCTCTCCTTCCTCTCCACCCTTCTCTCTCTGAGGCCCGTCTCCTCTGCCCACGTTCTTCAGCCTTCCCGTCCCAGACCTGCCCTCCCTTTCCTCGGCTGCCCTGCACGCCTCGACCTGCCTGAGCGGCCCCACTCCCCTGCTCTCTCCCCGCCTGCCGTTCCTCCAGCTTCTGTCCCGTCTGCTCTCTTCCAGGCGGCAGCCTGCTGCTCTCTCATCGACCTATTTTGCCCCCTGTCTGCTCCCGATGCGACTTCTCTGTCCTCGACCTGCCATATTATCCCAGGCACCACCTGCCCTCTGCCGTGTCTGCTCTCGGCCGCCGGCCCTCTCCCTGGCCCGCTCTCGGTCTCCCTCTACCTGGACCGCGCTATCCTCGCCCCTCTCTGGGCTCCCACAGCGCACAGATTCTGCCTTCAGGCCGCGGGGAGGGGGTGTGGGCGGGCAGTGGGGGTTGGAGGTAACCTTTGCAATGTCGACGCTGCAACCTTAAGGGGTTGAATAAAGTTTGTTCTCTTCACGAGAGGATAAACTTTATCTCCTTAAGCTCTATAATCATTAACTTCCGCAGCCGTACGTCCTCTGTGCTCAGCAGCACAGGATTCTGAGTGAGCGCGAGGCGGCGGAAGGAACGAGCACAGGACGTAGCTCTAGTGTGTAAACAGCTGCTTTTACGTGATGGTTCTTAGCTTACAAAAAATACATCTAGCGGCTCGCTTTCCACATATACAACAACTGGCACATTAATTAAAATACACTATCAGTCTCTCCCTCTCGTATCCTCGTTTAGACCTGCTGGTCATTGTGTCCCAGACTTACGGGTTTTACACCTTCATCTCTAACTCTCTTTCACCTGCTGGTGAGTCCTCCAGGACCTACTGGCTTTCCTTCTGCCTGCCTGGACCTACCACTCCTCATCCATCCTGGACCTACCGCCCGCATCCTTCCTGGACATACCACTCCCTCACTATCCTGGACTTACCACTACTCCTTCACCAGCCTGGACCTACCACTTGTCCTTCACCAGCCTGGACTTACCTCTAGCGGGTCGCTGCGTCCAAGGTGAGGCCTACCCAGTACCCCCACATACAAAACACAGTTGGTTAACTCAATGTGGGCAAAGACCTTGAGTGGTCTTTTGCCCGTTAATTGTCTCCTCGGGGCAAGCCCGCACTAAGGAGTGCTACATCTGCAACATAGTTGTGGAGAGGCCGGGTGGCTCTCTACCTCCCTCCTTTTCTTTAGTGTCCATCACTCATACGGTTCTTGCAGTAGAGGTACAACACTCACAAAGTCTCTGAGCTGCTGGCTGGGGGCAGGATTAGGCCGGAGACCATACGTCTGGCCCCCAGAGGTTAGTCTTGGGCCTTACCCTATCCGTGCTGCAGGCCAAGGGCATGCTCGAGGTATTCTGGCATGCCAGATCAATACCTGGTGTTACAGCAAACAAATGATGGACGGAATGCTGACAATGCAAACATTCTCCCCCAGTCAAAAGATCTGGGTTAAATCCATCGCTCTTTTGCCCACTATGCCACCCCAGTTTGAACCAAGCCATATGCAAATCAGTCTTGACCCTGTGCCTCATGGGAACAGTCCAGACCAAACTGCCAGGCCAGGTCCTCTCTGGACTGGAAACAAGCCTCCTGGGACCGGTTTCAGGGTATGTCAACCTTCTTCAGCCAGGCTATCTTGAATCCAGTGGCACAGCGAGCAAGGGATCCTCGTCTGGGCATACCTATCCCACTTAGGGCGAAAAGTGTTACAGCAAACGCTTGTTTCCAGTCTAGTGAGGACTTGGCTTGGCAGTTCGGGCTGGACTGTTCCCATGTGGCACAGGGTCAAGACTGATTTGCATATGGCTGGGTTAAAACTGAAATGGCATGGTGAGCAAAAAAATGATGGATTTAGGCCCAGATCTCTGTACTGAGGTGAATGTATGACATTGTTCTGCATCTGTCCATCAACTGTTTTTTTTGCATAGATCAATACCTGGGACGGCCTCACCGGTCCCGGCAAGGCCACGGTCCTCTCTAGCCGCCACTGGGGATGGTATGGGATCCATGAATGAGTCGTCTTCCATCTCCAGTTAGCATTCTGCTCCCCATTGGGGTGAGGCCCAGTCACCTTCTTGAACCACGACACATTTCGGGTCACCAATCGCATACCCATTTTGGAGGAAACCATGGTTCCTTGGATGGCGATGACGGTCCACACATCAGGCTCATAAGGCATCCAGAACTTCCACCCAGGGTACCTGCTTTTATTACATCATGGTTGCCCACACACAAGGCTTGCCTTCCGGTTGGTGATTTCTCACCGGGTCTGGGTGGCTTCACGGTGAAGTTCAGCGAGGCGCTAAGCCGGATCCTCCGGGATTCTATCCCGTGAGGCGCACCAGAACAGCAGATGGGACAGTGAGCAGCGGGTGGTGCTGACTGGGGTTTTTCGATATCCGTTCAGGAACTTGTGGAGAGAGCTCCCAGCATCTTCACCCTTTTCCACTCCAATTCTCAACCTCTGGTTGAGGGTCCGCATAAAACGTTCGATCACACCGTTTGCTAGTGGCCATTGAGGAGTGATCTTCCGATGTCGGATGGCCTTTCCAGCTAGGTAGTCCTGGAACTCCCTGTCTTGGAACGGGGGTCCGTTGTCAGATTTAATCTCATCAGAGAGGCTCAACAGTGCAAACGTCTTGTCTAGAATAGCTTGGACATGAGGAAATGCTGTGGAAGAAATCAACTAGACAACAGGGTACTTCGAGTGTGAGTCCATTAAGACTAGAGTACTGCAGACATTGGGAAAACTCCCAAAGTCGATGCTCACTTTGGACCATGGTTCGGCGCAGGGTCCTCTGTTATGACCGGTGCCGGAGCTGGGTCACTTCCGGTGATCGTGCACGAGTGGCAGTTCCAAATCACTTCTTCTGCTAGGGCATCCATACTAGGGAACCACACTTTGCTGCAGAGGCGTACCTTGGTCTTGGCCATTCCTTGGAGTCTGATGTGTGCAAGGTCTATGACCTGATTCTGTAGCTTGCTCGGTATTACGATGGCGTGGCTGTGTAGAATGATTCCGTGTTCCCCTTCACTCAACTCGCTGCGGACTCTCCACAGCTGATGCCTCACATGGTGATCCTCTGCATTCAGGGAGCATGCCCTCTCTAGGACGTTTTGCCACCCTCTCGACAGCAGTGCATCTTTGACTTTTGACAGGTTCTCATCTAGTGCCGCGGCTGCTGCAATTTCCTCCAGTGTCAGTGCTTTGGGGCACGCCTCCTTGGATATCATCCTTATGAACTCTTCCATGTGTTCTTCGTCAGCATGAGGCTGTCGCGTGTCAGCCACGATCGGATGCCGCAATAGATAGTCTGCCGGATTTCTGGCACCGGGGCGAAACACAACCTCAAACGGATAAGCTTGAAGTTGCACAGCCCATCTTTCTATCCTGGGAGGGGCTAGCCTGAACGTTCCAGAAAACAGGGGAATCAGAGGCTTGTGATCAGTAACTACCCAAAAGTCGTGCCCGAATAGGTACAAATGGAAGTGCTGGCACGCCCACTTGATGGCGAGAGCCTCCCTCTCAATTTAGGCGTATCATCCCGGTGTCTGAGAGTGCTCTGCTGGCATATGCGATAGGCCTCCACTCTTTTTCTTCGCTTTCTTGGAGGAGAACAGCTCCCAGGCCAACCAGGCTTGCATTGACCACTAGCTCGGTGCGCCTCCCTGGGTGAAAATATGCCATGACTGTTTTTCTATCAGCGCTTGCTTGATGGGGTGGAAAGCTGCATTTGTTTTCAGGGTCCAGTCCCAGGGCGTACCACAGCGTGTAAGAGCTCACAGCCACTCCGACAGGGAGGCCACGTTTGGTTTGAAGTGGCCACAGTACGTGGCCATCTCTAGGAAGCTGCGGACTTCGGTCAGAGTGGTAGGTACTTGGGCCGCCCAAATGGAGACTTCTTTCTTCGGGTCCACCTGGAGTCCTTCACGCGAGAAGATGTATCCAAAGAAATCCACGGATTTGTGATAGAACGAGCACTTTGCTTTATTTTTTTTATAGTTTAGTTTAGTTTATTAGTCAATTAAAGCCATAAACAAAATCACACGGTTAAAAAGTACATAACGAATAAAAAGTAAAATGGATTTAAAACAGGTATGTCATACAGCTAGTACAACCTTGACTCTTCACGCTACATACCATTTGCTTTCTTCACTTTTCCTTCCTAGAAATTTTAGTCAGGATACCCACGTAATCTTTGTTAGAAAAAAAGTGACTAAACAGAAATTATTTGTTACCCTAATGTATAAAAAGGCAAGCTTTTTGCAAAGATAACTAAAATGTCTCTCAAGTACAATAATATATATAATTAAAATGCCTATAAGCAGTACTAAGAAAGGTATGAATACGGTGTCAGATGGACTATGAAACCCACTATGAATAACAATGATACAAATATTCACATCATTAATAATACAAAAATAGATAAAGTAATTATCTGAGTCCAATGGGATAGGGAACTAAAAGTTTTAGTCACTAGCAGCCGGCCTTCACAGTTACCGTGCCTGCTCGGTTAACATTAGGGGTTTCCAAGTTATCACAATTTAGGATTACATTCAGGGACCACCTCCAGATTACACATCACATATCCTGTTAGCTGATAATTGTCTTAAAACAGATCAATAACTGAGTCAGTCTAATGTTCAGCATGGTGTTAATTGGGTCCATGGACTCCACCAGTGCTTGCCTGCAGGACCTAATTCCCTGTTCAAGGAACTCCTGTCTTAATAGAACTCTTCGTTGAACCATCAAAGAGGGACACACACAGATGATGTGAAGCAGAGATTCAGGCCCCTGGTGGCATAGACGGCAAGACTGGTCTTCACTTTGATCGGACATCCTCCATTTTGGCATGCGGTCTAGTGTGGGTATTTCTCCAAATCTTAGGGCCAAAAACGACTCTTTGATCTTCCAGTGGTAAGGCGCAGCTAGCAAGGCTAATTCCCTTAAAGTGCAATATGATTTCAACACCAGCCACCCGTGGCGACGTTTTGACAGGGTATCTTTGTCTGCCATCCAACTTTGCAATTTTGTAGATTTATTTGCAAGCTTCTTAAAGATTTGCCTAGAGATATTAGAGTTCCAAAGGTTACCCAGATCAAGCGTCTTAATGCTGTTTGCTTGAAAAGGTCTTGTAAGCACAGTTGACCCTTTGCAAGTTAATTTCAATCCAGACTAGATTTGCCAAGTGTTTTCTGCTGCTGCTGCTCGCAAGTTATAACACAGCTTTACGAACGCCGCCGGCCTAGCGAGTGTCTGTTTTCTAAGCAGAAATTCTAGCCAGATTTGCGCCAGAGAAGCCGACTTGGGGAGCCTAAAAATGTGTTTATATGCTCTTATCATCAGTTTTTCTAACAAAAGAGCAGCTTAATCTCCATTCCATATGCAAGGGTTAGCAACAGTTTGGCTTTTAGAACTGATCCCATGGACTTTAGATTGTGACCTTTAATAGATCTGGCCAGTGACGAGAAGCCGTAATTAAGGGTCTGCGCTTTCGCCCTAATCGCCTTATTCTGGGAAACAAAGGAGGAATTTGCATCTATTTTCACTCCTAGGTATACGTAGAGTTTGAACTCCTCAATTTTGTTTCCGTTAATAACCCATTTTCGATTTGTCTTGACGGGATGATTGCACACCATCACACTTGTTTTTGAAAAATGTATTTCCAGTCCGTTCTTTTCAGTGTAAGCTCCCAGAGTGTTGAGCAGCCTTTAGAGTCCTATTCGTGTGTTGCTCAACAACACCAGGTCATCTGCATAGAGGATTTGTGACAATTGTTTACCTCCTACAGTCGGAGCGTGGGCAATCTGTTTGTCAATCTCAGTGGAAAGATCTGCCAAAAATAGGTTAAAAAGGAAGGGGGCTAGGACACAGCCCTGTTTTACACCTAAAGTTGTTTGGACCTTCCTTGATACGCAATAGCTGTCTCCGATTTTGATTTTGACCCATGTGTTGGAATATACAAGTCTAATTGCTTGTAGGATGCTCGATGGGATGCCCCATTGCTTAAGCTTAGCCCATAATTTGTCCCGAGGGACACCATCAAAAGCTGCTTTAAAATCAACAATAAATAACTGAACAATTGCTAATACTGTTTTTTCTAATCCTCCTTTTTTCCACTACATATTTGAATTAAACGCAATGTGGATGTGAGACTTTAACTTCACTTTGAATTAATCATTTGTTTTATTTTATTTCAATTACATTTGTTGGTTAAATTTCACCAATTGTACATTTTCAACATCTACAAAACACATACAACAACTTGATAAAACATTGATTTGTACATATTAACATTCATTCGATATTCACAGTCACTCAACAAGTAAACCAATCATACACTATACATCCACATACTGCACTATCACACCAATTATTTACACTTGGTCAGCAGCTTGGCCTTACTGTTGGGAGCCCAAACCCAGTGGTGCTTTTTCTGTTAAAATCAACAAAGCACAAGTAAAGAGGTGTCCTGGTTGCTTTCGCTCTGTTCCTGATTAAACTCAGGGCCATAAGATTGGTTAAAGTACCCTGGCCCCTTTGGAAGGCAGTTTGATTTAGGGGAATTCTTCCATTGCCAAGCGCCCAGAATTCCAGATTGTGGAGTATTAACGTTGAAAAATATTTTAACTCAACATCCATCAGTGCTATTAGCCTATAGTTGTTAGGCAAACAGACCAGGCCTTTTTTGAAAATGGGATGAAGGATGGAGCCCCTCCAGCTATCCGGAATAACGTTGTTTTCCAAAATGAAATTGAACATTGATGCTAGAAAAACAGCCCATTTATTGGAAAGATGTTTAAATAAAGCCTGTGGCAACCCATTTGGACCTGGGGCACAGTCGGCCCTGGACTTTTTGATTACCATCTCTACTTCAGCTGCTGTGATTTTCTGCTGTACCACAGTGGTTTTATTTGGGCAGAATGTATTAGTGTGATGAATCAAATCACTCTTGAAATGTGACTTTAAATAATGTACCCAGTCTGTCTCACTGATATTGGCATTATTTGCAGCTGCAGAGCCTTTCTCGTTCCGATTTATTATATACCAAAATCTTTTCGAGTCATGCGTTTTGGAGGCATGTTGTAACTGGGCCCATAGTGTTTCCTGTTTGGCTTGTTTGTACTTCCAGATCTCTTTTCTTAGCTGCCGTCTTTCATTACGGAACTGTTGTAGTAGGTAAGGGTCTCCTGGATGTTGGTGTACTTGCCAAAAGAGTCTGCCTGTTTCCTTTCTCATGTTCCAAATTTGAACAGGCAGAATTAACGATTTGCCATGATCAAGTCGAATTCCCTTCTTGTGACTCTTCTCATTTTGGGTTTTAGTCATATTTTTAGCGAGGTTCTCCCAAGTCGCTATTGGATTGAGCTCACATTGGGCTAAGTTCTGTAGACTTATGACCCCGTCCTGCACTAATGACTTGATGGAGCCAGGGCTCCACTTCAGGCGTTTCAGATGTTCTGAGTATATTTCTCCCATCAATGTACGAAAAGCCTCAAGTTTGCCCAGCGATGTGTTCATCTTGATTACTTGAGGGTTGTGGTCACTTTCCACACAATGACATATCCTATAATCACAGACCTGATGGTAAAGGGGCAGTGAAGCAAGAGTATAGTCTATGATTGAGACCGTGTCGCCACAAACCCTTGACCAGCCAGGTGGAATATCAGATGGTTTTCGGCCATTTAATACTAGCAGGCCCAATAGTTCACAGGCTTTTATGAGTTCCTCACATGAGTTGTCCCTTCGTAAGATTGATGGCATTACTTGTTCTGGGAGGGGGCCCACTGCGTCGCTATGTTCTTCAGAAGGAAAATGAAAAAGGTTGAGGTTAAAGTCACCAGAAACTAGCCATTGTGCCTTGTTGTGGCTATCTTTTAACTGGGATAGATGAGCTGCTATTCTCCTGGAAGATGTGGCGTTCTGCTTTGGATTGATGTACAGATTTACGATGATAATTGATTCTTTGTGGTTACTGTCCCGACCTTCAAGATTTAGTACCAGCATATTTGGGTCGCCCACATACACTTCCACTGTTTCAAGAATTATGTTTGTATTTATATAAATTGCCAGACCCCCTTTTGCCCTCCCATATGCACTCTTTCAGCTAATTTTGTGTATTCCTTGTAACCAATGAGAGGGATAGACGACTGCGCCCAAGTTTCCTGGAACATTAAGATATCAAAGGTTCGCAGGAAACCTGTGAAACCTGGGTCTGAAAGTTTTGTCTGTAAGCCGATAATGTTCCATCAGCACACTTCCAGGCCGCTCTGAATTATTTTTGGTGGACTTCCCTCGCATCAGTCTTGGGCATTCCGGGCTCGAGACAACGCCTGCGGTAACCAACTCCATGCTCGTTAAGTGTAACCAATCTTTGTGGCCGATCAGCAGTTGTGTCATTAGTTACTCTAACAAACATTTTGGTGAGATCTGAGTATGATTTGTGATAAACTGCAGGGGAGGCCCTTCCGCCAGCTCCTCTTAATACAGACGCAGAGGGCCCCGGCTGCTCACTTGATAATGGCCCTGCGAGCAATATGTGGGGATATCTATCTCCATGATGAAATCAAATGAAATAAAAATTATATTTGTATAGCGCATAGACTACCCTCAGGCCTCGCAGCGCCGATGGCTAGAATCGGAGCGACGACAGGGCAGAGTGCTAACAGGTTGTTCCAAACAGGTGGGTTTTTAAAAGCTTTCTGAATGCCAGCAGATTATTATTCTTTCTGAGAGTGAGGGGCAGGGAATTCCAGATTTTACTAGCATTGAATGAAAACGAACGGCCACCCCATCGGGCCTTGTTTATCTTATTCGAGGTGGCTAACTGTAATGAGCTGGAGCGCTGAGGTCTGTGGGGGAGATACTAAAGAATGCATTATAGCTGGACCAGTCCTGTAAATTGCTTTCTGGGTCAGACACATAGCTTTAAACTGTATCCTCGCTGCAACAGGAAGCCAATAAAGCTTCCTGAGAGCGGGTTTGGCAGACTGCCAGCGAGGAATTTGATAAAGCAGTCTAGCTGCACAGTTCTGTGTAACCTGCAGCTTATTGATTGTAGCCCTAGGGGCTCCTAAATAGAGAGCATTGCCATAATCCAGGTGAGAGAGTATCAGGGCCTGGACCATGATTCTCCTCACCTGAAACGGAAGCAAAGGGAGGATCTTCCGGAGCATTCTCATCAAACCATAGCAGGTAGATGAGGTATTAGTGGCCTGAACCATAAAATCAAGGGAGCTATCCAACCAGACTCCCAGGCTCTTTATTTGTGTCTTGGGGGGCGGGGGTGGAGGGGTCCCAGGCACTTTGGGCACGAGGGGGCAAGAATGTTGGGTGATGGATTACCTAATAACATGATTTCTGTTTTTCCCCCATTTAATCTGAGGCAGGAGAGCTCCATCCATCTGGCCACTGCCTCCAAGCAGGGACCCAGAGAGCCAGACGACCCCTCAGCTTGGTTCAATGAGACCACAAGCTGGGTGTCATCTGCATAGGTGACAATTCTAATGCCAAAAGGATGGACCAACTCCGCCAGGGGCCTCATGTAAACATTAAAAAGTGTGGGGCTCAGGGCAGAGCCCTGAGGGACCCCACAACTCAGTGGCTGCTTGGTAGAGACAGCCTCTCCCTCAAAGACCTGGAAAAAGCGGTCTTTCAGGAAGGAGGTCAGCCATATCAGAGCTGCGCCCGACACTCCCATGCCATTAAGTCGATGTAATAAAATGGCATGGTTAACCGTGTCGAACGCAGCACTGAGATCTAACAAAATAATGGCCGCCTTCCCTCCTCGGTCCAGATAGGACAGGATGATAGGTTGTTACTTTGATGCCCCAGGCCTTTAGGTGTGTTTTCTTTTCCAGAACCACAGCCGGAAGCACAGAGGATGAGAAGGTGACTAAAGTCGGATCCGTAAGCTGACATCTTCTTGCAGGCAGAAACTTAATAGAAGAAATGTCATTGGACTTTGCATGGGCCCGGCAGGGCTTTGAGCAGTTTTAAGATGTTTGAACGGTTTAATATATCTGGAGAACCCCTCGATTTAAATTCTGGGATCCACAGCAACATCTGACCCGAGTTGTTTAAACCAAGAAGTTCATCAGGACCAACACCACTTTTTACGGCTTGTTGACTATCAATAGTTGTTACCTGCAACTGGGGTTCCAAGAGAGGCTGTTCACTTTGGAGAGGTTTTTTGAATTCTTCTACCAAGCGTTCTTTTGCTTGCAGCTTCCCCGAGGGTAATATTGATGCCCTTAGATTTGTAAGGCAAGCTGCCTTATTGTGAACAACATCTTGAGATGGGGCCACGATGGCACCCTGAGACTTTGGGCTCATTTGGGTCATCCCTAGACAATCCTGATCATCCTGTTCTGGAGTTTGGGGGGGAAACAAGCTCTCTAAATTGCCTGAACAAATTTTATTCCTTCTTTTTCTTGCACATTTCCTTTCCCTTTTGGTTTGTCGTGGTGGGTTTGAAGCAATAGTTTTTGTGCTGCCGTCCCCAGATGTTTCATGTAGTACCACGGACGGAGTTTCAGGGTTAATCTCCACTATATCCACAGCTTCCTCCACTAGTGGCCGTTCACAGGAAACCAATCCACTCGAATCAGTTACGTCCTTAGGACTGAGTATTACCTCATTCAATATAGTGCTGTGCCGAAACTTGGGGCCGAGGTTGTTTTTAACTTCGCCCAGTATGGCTTGCATTATACCTAGAAGTTGCACGAGTTTCTCAACTATCTCCTTACAGGAACAGACTTGAAAGTCATTTAAATGATTTGATTGGGCCCTTGTAACTAGTGCGTTTAGTTTTTCGAGTTTCTCGTCTATTCCAGACACAAATACAGCCATCGTGTTCAGCAAATCCACCTGAATATCCATTTTGTTAGAGTGGTGAGTTAGAGCTACTACTGTTGCTTGCATAGAGTTCAGTATAGCGGCCCCCAGATTTGAAGAATTTTCTCCCGGAGTCACTATCCGAGGCCTTTTATTTCTCTTATCTTCTATAGTTACTTCCTGCAAGATTATATTAGGCACCGCATCGGATACTAACGGAGGTGAAGAATCATCTTCCCAGTGCAATTTGAACTCCGGGAAAACAAAGAATTTAGGTACCCATCCATCCATACCTTCCAAAGCTGGGCCTATATCAACCACTTCTTCTGGGGCATACGTAGGTGATCTACTTGATGGATACTCATTTGGCCGCTCATTTGGAAGAGACATTGAGTTGGGTGGTGGAGAGGTCTGGGCAGGGCAAATAGCGACCATCCCTCTTGTTGACAATTAACATTCTTATTTAATTGTTGTGATTTGTCATGTTTATTTACCGGTCGAAAGTAATCTGTCATTTTTAATGAGTTGTGGTGATCCGTTAACTTTTTATTTTCTTTGCAACTATCTTTGTCACCAACCAGGCCTGATTGCAAGCTCATAGTGCGAACTGAAGAAGTTTGAACCTTTGGGCTACTTTCTGACTGAAGCTCCATACTGGCATCTGAGTCTGGGTCCGGGTCATAAGAGGCACTTTGATTCCTCTGGGGGAGGGGATCGATGATAACAACAGAACTGCCTGGTTGTATTTTGGGCTTCCATTTTGCAGAAAGATTTCCTGGAACAGTCTCTCGTTCGTGCTTTCTTTTCATAGGGGCTTGAGCCTTACACCGCACCTTACCAGATCTCATCCTTGATATGAAAAATCTTAATTAGTAGCCTCTTATAGACTCTAGTAGAGACCTGAAAAGTGGCCTAAAAGCTAGAACGTAGCTGCTGTATTGCTCACTTGCTGTCTTGCTATATTAGCAAAAGGTAAATCACAAATGGTAAGTAAATTCTCAGAAAAGTACCAAGACGTAATACTGAGAAAGTACGAGCACAGATAACCCCATGGGAGAATACTGCAACACAAAGGCCGGTTCGTCCCTTCCAAAATTCACTATTTGCGATTGTGAATAATCGAGTCACATCATAATTCCTGGATACAGTCACAACTCTCAGGCTGAAGGTTGGCTGAAGGTTGGCTGAAAGTTGGTTGGGCTACACAAGGGTTAAACGAGCGAGCAATCAAATGAACTGTGTCAGAGACAGAGTCAAGAGTCATGAGTCAGTTCATAAAAGTATATAAGTATAAAAGTAATTTAAATTAGATTAGAAATCAGGACCATGCTTCAAGCTCCAAGCACTTATCTGACTCTTTGTTGAGGGTGCTGAGGCTCCGGCACTAACAGAGAAGCAGAGGAAAAGTCCAGACCGCAATGGAATGTAATGGAAATCACCTACGTCAATCCGGCGGCTGGAGTACAATCGGCCGGAGACAAAAGATGCAGATAGGCGGGGGGCTGGGTGGCTCCCTCTGTGACCCAAGGCAGAGATTTATGACTCCCTGAACAGCTGACAGGGTCTCCTGGATGGCATTTTGGAAGATTTATACAGCGGACGACACCCCGAAGCTTAGCCGCTTGTACCTCCTCAGACCCACGTGGGTGTAGAACATGGTGTTGTATCTGCTCTCAGGTGCGAGCTCCAGCTGATGGTATCCAGCATTTAAGTTGAGCTTGGAACACTCCTTCACCACGTTGAGGTCAGCCACGATGTCATCCATGGTGGGTGTCAGGAGTCGTTCTCTTGTCATGGACTGGTTGGAAAGGCACATGTAGACGCATAGCCGGATGGCCCCGGCTGCTTGGGCTTTGAGGCAATGACTAGAGGCAACAAGGGGTCGTGCCTGTGACTCTTTCAATGACGCCCAGGTCCTCAAGTTTCTTCAACTCCTCCTCCATCTGTGGCCATAGGTGAAAGGGCACCCTTCTGTGCCGGATGTATGACATTACAACGCATGCTTTTACATTGCATGCTTTTACATTGCATGCTTTTACAACGCGGTTTTTATAACGCATACCATTACAACGCATGGTGCTTTGGGGCGCTGGATAGTGATTAGTTTAATTTACTATTCCAACTCCAGTCCCCGTGGATAGTAGGGAAGGTGTTGGACAGTAAATTAAACCTATTCCCTATCCTAGAGCACCCCCCAGCGCAATGCATTGTAATGGTTTGCGTTGTAAAAGTTGCGTCGTAAAGGCACTACTTGGTAAAAGTTGCGTTGTAAAGGATGTTTCCCTTCTGTGCCTCATCGCTGTCGGTCTGATCATGGAGTCGATATGTAGTCTGAACTGTTTCCCTTTTAGCTTTCCTAGGCCCTTGAACAGCTGTGGAAATTCATGCAGGATGGCGTCGGAATGGTAGTCATGAACCTGATTGGTGAAGAAAACCAGTCCCGGGTCCTCCGCCGTATGGCAGCTGCGGAGAGTGCCTTTTATCCCTTCTGTCATGTGGAACCTTACCCTTGTGGCATGCTTGTCGTTGGCGACCTCCACCAAAATTAGTCCTTTCAGATCGAGCGGGTGGGTTTCACCGTAGGTGCAGATCCTCACGTAGGTGGGAGGGGGTGGGCGGTGTGAGGCGGTCATATTGTTCCGAGTACATGACATTCACCGAGGCCCCAGTGTCAATGAGTGCTTGCACTGTAGATCCTGCCACGCGGAGAGTGCACATGGGGGCGGCTGTTGGCAAAGGATACTATGAATGTATCGCTGTCCTCTCCCTCCATGTCACAGCCATGCCCTGGGGGTGTGTTGTCTTCTTGGGTGAGGTGATCATCAATTGTATTGCTGCCTGAGGTTGGATGGGGCCAGCGTAGTTTGTTGAAAACTGCTCTGGATCTCCTGTTCCGGCATACTTTCGCAAAGTGGTCCGGTTTCCCGCATCGGGAGGAGACCTTCCCTTTTGCGTAGCAGAGACCTGTTGGGGGATGTTCGGCTCCACAGTTTCCACAGGGCCTGCCCATTGGCGTCTTCAGGGGATTACGGGCAGGGCTCGGGTGTTTCTGAATGGCCTCCACTCTATCCTCTTTGACCTGGATGTGTCAGGGGTGCTGGGTGAGACTGCGCCCCGGTTGAGGGCTGCATCCATTTCATCCACTCTGGAGTTTAACAAGTCTTGGGACCTTGCCAGTATCAGGATGTCGTCAAGGGACAGTCCAGGTTGTCGCAGGATGAGTCTCCGTAGCAGCAACGACTGGCACACTTGGATGATCTGGGCCCATATTTCTTCCCTCTAGTCTTGGAACGTGTATGTGATAGCGTGCCTCCTCAGCCAGGCATAGAAGACATCGGCTGACTTTGTTTTGGACTGTATCAGCTTGAACCGCTCGAAAACCGGATTGATTTTGGGGTCGAAATGCCAGTTCAGGGCTGCCACCGTAGTGTCAAAATCTCCTCATCTCCTGTGCCTGGGAGGGTCTCGAAAAGGTCATAAAGCTCTACCCTGCCGTAGAGAAGGAGCAGCTATCTCTTGACAGCTCCGTCGGTCTCTCCTGTGCCCCTGAAGTAGGAGTTGAGGCGCCCTATCCAGGATTTCCAGCGGGGGCTGCCGTTGCAGGGCCGGCAAGCTCGCTGAAAGGTGGGAACAGTGTCACTGTGACGTGGCTGTGTTGGTGGGGTGGTGCAGCTGTGCCTGCTGGAGGACCGGCTGCGTCCGCTTGAGGTGGTGTGCTCATGTTGGCTTCCTGTCTGCTAAACCTTACTCTTCCTCTCTTTTGTCCTGTTTGTCTGCACTCTTGGCTTTGTGTCCTCTTCCCAGTCTGCCTCTTATTGTGTTTTACTACTATTGTTCCTGCTCCCTATTCATGATCAGTGTGGACTGTAACTCTTTTCCTGTCCTGTTGTTGCCCTCTCATTCTTTCTTTTTATGGTGTTATTTTTTCTTTATTTTTCTCTACGCTGCTGTTTTTTTCTTTCACTGTAGGGATGTATGCTGCTCCCATTTCCCCTTTTTTTGTCTTAGAGAAGCTGTCCTGGGACCTGAGAGGTGCGTTAGGCCGACCTCCCACGTGACAGGGGATGGATGCGACGTACCTGATGCCTGCGAGTCATCGTTGCGTGGCCTGGTGCTCGCACGTCTGCTGAGCGGGCCTGACTGTCCGTTGAGGGGCCACCGAAGCGAGAGAGCGCACAGCTCTGTCCTAAAGCGTAGGGCAGGGCCGCAGGAACTGTGGACCGACAGCGCACGGCAACTGTGGAGGGCTCCTGGGGACACACCCCTCCAATCTTAACACAAGCAGCTAGGGCTGATTAAAGCCGCACATCCCAGATAGTCACTTAAGTATAGGTGAAGAAAAATTACTCGCATGAAACTATTGCCCACCTCTAAGGTCGGCTGCTTCTAGACCATGTAATAAAGTTACACAAAACATACAAAAAGAGAGGTAATAGAAATAGGCAGTCAAATGATCAAATAAATGTTCTTGAGTCTTTAGATGATATATAAAGTTCTCATTTATTGGCTTCAACCAAGTACACGTGCAGCCAACGCGTTTCTCCCTAAACAGGGCTTCATCAGGGACACATCCACCTGGCAGGCAGCCACGGCGTCGGCAGGACCTCCACAGTCACCGCAGGGGCCTGTACAGGCAGTAGGCTCCTCGGAGCACTCAATGCGTAGTGCAGACACGGATGGCTTGAGGGCGTCCTTCGCCACACGTCCTGCGGGCAATGCTGTGGGCCAGCAAAGAGTCAGCGGGATGACAAGGTGTCAGGCGAGGTGCGGTTTCGGCACCGGCCTTGTCACCAGTGTAACGGGTCGCTGCGTGCAAGGTGAGGCCTACACAGTACCCACAAGAACACACACGACACAGCTTTTTAACTCTGTCTGGGCAAAGACCTTGAGCGGTCTTTCCCCTGTTTATTTACCTCCTCGGAGCAAGGCCACCTTGAGGTGTGCTACATCTGCAACATAGTTGTGGAGAGGCCGGGTGGCTCTCTACATCTACCACAGCTCCTTCACTAATCTGGACCTACCAGGGGCAGTGGCACCAAGGCCCAGACAAGGGTGTGCCCAACCTGCCCTGCACCAGCTTCAGTTCGATAAAACCCCACTCACTATGGTGTTCATTAGCTAGCGCCTATCTGTGGCTCAGCTTTACTCATCCCTGGTGGAGAGGGACCAAGGGGAGTCGAGTAGAGCAAGGCGGCCCTGCACAGGCAGATGCTTCCTGAAAAAGTATACGGTGATGGATTAAACCCAGATCTTTTGACTGGGTGTGAGTGTTTGATTGGTTCAGATGCTCCGTCCATCACCACCCCCTTTTGTACCGCTTTTGGCCGCCATAAGTGTGGCAGGGTATGCTCAGACGTGAGTCCCTTGCTCACTTTGCCACTGGATTCAAGCAAGCCGGGCTGAAGACGGCTGTAATGCCAGAAAACGGTCCTCGGAAGCTTGTTTCCGGTCCAGGGAAGGCATGGCTTGGCAGTTCGGGCTGGACTGTTCCCATGAGGCACAGGGTCAGACTGATTTGCATATAGCCATGTCTGAACTGGGGTGGCAGAGTGGGCTAAAGAACGGTGATGGATTAAACCCAGATCTTTTGACTGGGTGTGAGTGTTTGATTGGTTCAGATGCTCTGTCCATCACCACCCCCTTTTGTACCGCTTTTGGCCGCCATAAGTGTGGCAGGGTATGCTCAGACGTGAGTCCCTTGCTCACTTTGCCACTGGATTCAAGCAAGCCGGGCTGAAGACGGCTGTAATGCCAGAAAACGGTCCTCGGAAGCTTGTTTCCGGTCCAGGGAAGGCATGGCTTGGCAGTTCAGGCTGGACTGTTCCCATGAGGCACAGGGTCAGACTGATTTGCATATAGCCATGTCTGAACTGGGGTGGCAGAGTGGGCTAAAGAACGGTGATGGATTAAACCCAGATCTTTTGACTGGGTGTGAGTGTTTGATTGATTCAGATGCTCCGTCCATCACCACCCCTTTTGTACCGCTCCTGAAAAAGTATAGGCACAGGGTGGATTCTGCTTTTCCTAAGCTGAGCTACTTTATAACTGCTGGATGACCACACGCCAGTCATACAACTATAGAGCAACCTCAGCTCGAGCTGGTAGGAGCGCAAAGGTAGCGATGCGGAGCTATAAGCTGGGACTGCGCATTTTGTTAAAGGTGCTGGTGGCCGGATGGCCACCTCATCCACCCTTCCAGAGCCTCCTGATTGAAATATTTATAGAATCCCTGGTGCCTCTGTACTCTGTCTGTGCCTGCATGCCACCAAACTAGTCCATGCTAAAAACGGTCCATCCTTGACCAGTCCCATTCATCCACATCCACGTGAGTCCTGGCAGGGGCGGCATCACTGGCAGTTCTACACACTCCATTGCCGTTTGCCACCTTGCTGTACTTATTCCAGACACTTCGCAGGTCAGAAACAAGTAAAGGAGGGTGACAAATGTCGTGGAAGTGTTAAGGCTATGCTACACTCTCATCATAACGTGATTGTCACAGCTATGCTTTCTGTAATGTAAAACAATTGTATTCCAGCATTGTGTGTTTTTAAAGCACAGCAAAAGGTCAGCCTGAATGACGGAGTGCCACGTTTCATCTCATGCCCAGGAACTTCCGGAAACATGTAACTTCGGAACTTTTACCTACCTATAAGAAAATAAGGACTCCAATTGTATTTCACAATCACTGTGAGAAGAAAAATTAAACAGGCCAATGTCCTTTCAGTGACTTCCTTTCACTTAGAATGAATGATTCATACACACACTATTATTGCCAAACTCGTAACCTAGGAACAACATTTCAAAACAATTACTGAGGATTTCTGTGGTTTTGCCTTTTGCACATGGTTTTTCCCTTGTGCTTCCATACCAGACAGTCCATTCTTCATTAATTCCCAATTAAAAACACATACTACAAAATGAATTGTACATAAGTGCTTCCAAAAAAAGTCACAAGACAGAAAGTGATGTGCGCAAGGTCACACAATTTGGTTAAGTGGGGGTTCAGACTTCAGAGATTCAAATGGAAGTCTCCAGTTGCTGAACTCTTCAATAACTTGACCCTACTACGCTCAAGAGCAATATACTTGCGCAGTATCGTAGCACAGGAAGAGCGCAGTGGACGGTGGACACCCATATGTCTTTGTTGCGTAGTCCTTTAAGGTTGGGTTGTTCGTTATTAGGGAGCAATGGCATGATTATGTCAATTCAGTAGGTGCAGTGTCAGTAGGGCTCAGAGAAGCAGTGGTCTCACCCATTTTATTGCTGTCTTTTATTTCCTAACCAGAGATGGGGCCCATTTTGCTTCCTCACTTTAGAGCCCAAGTGTTTCTTGCTACGCCACTGAGTAGTAACAAACTGACCCCAATGTTGATTCGATTGAATGTAACGCGAAATGTATCTTTTTTTGCCGTTTAGAATAACACAAACGTTCCCATGATTTTTGCTATCAGGAAACCAGTTGGCGAAAAACGTCTCGCCCTGACACACGTTCTACTCGAACAATACATTTTCTTCTTAAACAAGTCTACTGCCAGTAACTTGTGTATCTTTTTGTGTAAATTACCCTCACAAAGAGAAACATTACGTGAGATACTGACACAATACGTGTACTTTTGAAAAAATGCTAATTTCGCACGGAATCTAGTTTGAATCTCTGTACAAGACAATTTGTTAATAATGGCAGAAATCGCATTCATGTTTTAAACACACAAGTCCACCACCCCATGTTGAATCCTACTATTATATATGCTGATTGCAATTGCCATTGCTGTGCTATGTTTATCAATCACAATAAAAAGTTGTAAAAAAAATCCACCACCCCAAAGTGAACTGGGATTCTACCCGCGGACATTTTTGCACAAAACTATGACCAAAAGGAATGTTCCAAAGTCAGAATTCCAGTGACTGAGGCGATGGTAGACGACAAGTTAATAGGGGGAGCTGAACTAGCAGCTTTATTCTGCCAGATAAAAGATGTAAACAAGCATTTGCAATGCAATAGGTCTCGCATTTACTAGAGTTTGAGTGAGGTATTGGCATTGTAAATGACAATGCCTTTTATGTACTTGAATCAAATCCATTTTGTGGGAAATGAAGCTAATGGGAAGTGAGGTGAGGATGTGAGGTGTAAAACTGTGCCCTGGCACAGGAGAGGAGATGCTAAAGAGGGGGGTTGGACTTGGAGGTGCAGGAGGGAGGAAGCAAACAAGGGTGAGCACACGACAGAGGGAAGTGGGGAGGAAGCACACATGGGTGAGCACATGACGGAGGGAAGTGGGGAGGAAGCACACATGGGTGAGCACATTACGGAGGGAAGTGGGGAGGAAGCAAACAAGGGTGAGCACATCACGGAGGGAAGTGGGGAGGCAGCACACAGGGTGAGCACATGACGGAGGGAAGTGGGATGAAGCACACATGGGTGAGCACATCAAGGAGGAAAGTGGGAGGAAGCCCACAGGGTGAGCACATCACGGAGGGAAGTGGGGAGGAAGCACACAAGGGTGAGCACTGTATGGAGGGAAGTTGGGAGGAAGCACACATGGGTGAGCCCATCCCGGAGGGAAGTGGGGAGGAAGCACATAAGGGTGAGCACATCACAGAGGGAAGTGGGGAGGAAGCACACAGGGTGAGCATATCACGGAGGGAAGTGGGGAGGAAGCAAACAAGGGTAAGCACATCACGGAGAGAAGTGGGGAGGAAGCACACAGGGTGAGCACATCACAAAGGGAAGTGGGGAGGAAGCAAACAAAGGTGATCACATCACAGTGGGAAGTGGGGAGGAAGCAAACAAGGGTTAGCACATCACAGAGGGAAGTGGGAAGGAAGCACAGAAAGGGGAGTACATCTTAATCTCCTTCTCCCGTGCCTACCAAAACAAGTCAAAAATCAATAACACCTGATTAACTTTAAGAAGGATTAATTTATTAGACACGCACCATTACGTAATATGTTGCTCCTGTTTCAAGAGCTTCCAGCAGCTGAAATAGTGTGAGCACATTAATAACCTGACCAGACCTTTGATCTGGATTCCCTAAAAATGCACAGCAGTGCGTCTCGCCCCTCTGCCACGGCACCAGGGCTCCACAGCCCCCTTTCCTTACAAAAACAGCAGGCTGAGATGAAACTTCAAAGACAGGCCCAACATCTTCATAAACATGAGGCTTACCTCAATTGCAATCGGGAATAGCTGCTCCCTGTGTTGCCATGGCACGGTCATTCGCGTGCGCCAGTGAAGAATGTATATATTGTTTTATACAGTAGCTAGGCAGCTATCTCTCAATTTCCACAGGTGTGCTTCCCAGGCCTGGGTTACCTTCTTTGAAATGGTGCTCCGATGGCCTGCCCTAATTCTCGCAAACCCCTGGTTGAAATCTAGAAGGTTCCAGAGCTTAGCCTCCCGGGAGGCCTTCCGGAACTGCTTGAATACACACAGCCAGGGAATAGGTGAGACAGAATGACGTGACACATTGGCGGGATGGTTTTGGTTCCTTTCAAGCCTGGCAACCGTGTCATAGCTCAGTGGGCTAAGCTCCTGCTGGTCACAGTAGTGAATACTAACAAGGATGTCCTAGCCTGTCAGCATACCAACATATCAATGGCCAGTGTTAGCTGGGAATAATATAATGCACGTTTATTAAGAGCCTAGAAACTATACAGTCGCAGAGCAGCACATGCGCTGCCCAGGCTCGACCTAAAAAACCCTTGCCTGCCTTGGTTCTGCACATCGCTCATATTCCAACCATCTACACCAGCCCATTCACCGTCACCACTGCTGAGTCTTCTGAGACCTGAGGAAGTCTGGTGAGACAGCGATCCACCGCCACAGCACATGGTCCATGGGCATAAAGGCCCGACGCTGGTGCCGGAAACCAGGGTTCGAGCCTCAAGGTCGCATCCACATCCTGTGATTCTGGGCAAATCACTTAATCTCCCCGTGCCTGAATGTGTAATGTAAATGCGTTGCTCATGTGAAGTGCTCCAATCCCTTCGGGTCGAGTTCGCGCTATATATAAAAAATAAAAAAAAAGGGATCTACTGGAGTACCTAAAGTGATCACTTCAGAGAATTAGTAATTACTGTAAGTGTGCAACATATAAAGGAATCGATGAAGTAAACAAATCTACCTGCAAGCATTCAGCTATTACCACATAATGCCATGAACTAGTAGAATTAATGCCCAACAAACCATGTCATAGAAGTGACTAAAAACAATACAATGCTAGCTACACCTACAAGATCAGAACACATTATTTGAACAACATAAAGCACACAGTTCTTTAAAATAAATAATACCGGCTAATTGCAAACTGGCAGCGAATTTTCAATTACGAAAATCTCTTCTAATTCCCCCACTCACAGTGCAGATGGCACTGCGAGGAGGCACCCCATCTGCAAAAACAACGTATTTTCATGAAAATAACATTTACAGCATCCAAAGCCGTTTAAAGATGATCGGGATGTTCTGTGCCAAAATTAAATGACAGTTATGGTGCAACTCAGAGGACAAGCATAAGACGATTTAACACACAATGTACTTTGAACATACTTTGTGTTAACGGGTTCTGCAATTAACCAGCTGATTCCCTTTGATTCCTTGCCGCCCATCAACCACGGTCGCATTAATGTTTTAACCTTGTACATTTGTATTTCAGCATTTCTCTGCCACTGCGCTGATACTGGCTCACGAGTGGCATTTTAATATTACAAAAGACCTCTGCAAATGTAAAAAGCGATTGCGATTGGGAAAACAAAGAAGCCCGCAAGTGGTGTGCGCGCGCGCCACCGCGACACACGTGGTTTCAATTATCGCGCCTGTGTCTGGGCACGATAATAGAAACCACGTGTCTATTACGTGCATCAGGCGCGTAATAGACACCAATAGGCCGTGGGCGGAGCAATGCGCCCGCCTTTGGAGTATTGTGTGCAGTCTTTTATAAAAAGAAGCACACAAAGGCCAATCGTGTCGCACATAAGGAAAAGCAAACGCACGAGCGTGTGCGATTCCTAGGTCAGCTTGAAAACCCCGTTTTTCAGATACTAAATGTCTCGTGCTGCGTGAGCACTGCTGCGGACTGCACCGCTAAGCGCGAGACCTAAAAAAGAGATTCAAATTTTTTTTTTAAACGATGTCACAAGCTGACACGGTATAGGTGAAAAAAGAAAATGAATCAGGAAGGACCAACATTTTAATCAGTGCCACCCTCCCTAGAATGGCAAGCGGGAGCGACTTCCATTAAGCAAACAATGCTTTTACTTTTAAAAGTAACAGGTAATAATTACGCCCACATAAGTCTTCAACCTTTGATGAATATCTAATACCCAGGTATCTATTCAGTTGCTTATTTATGCAGGTGGCTGTACCTGGGAGCAATATATCATTCTCACCATTACAGAGAATTACTTCGGTCTTCTTATTAACCCTGATAGGGCCCCCCCCCCCGCCTAGGGGAGGGGCGCCCTTAGTAGCGCTACGGGGTTGAGCCTCCTCCGGGGCCCCTGAGACAAAGAAGGGGGTTGGCAGGCTGGGGTGACGGAGAAATGAAACTTGCAAAAAATGAAACCTAGCAGGCTATTTAAGGCTGTGCCACGGGGGGTTTCGTTCTCTTTGTCTTCTTGGTGTACAGCCTGGAAGTTATCCCGCATATTTTCCGGTGTAGGTCATTAATACACCATCAGGGATGTCCTGATGGGAACCTAAAAAAGGTTGTTGCAAAGTGGGGCCTGATGGCACACCGGGCACAGCGAATGTAAATGCTAATTAGGACCTTGGGGAAGGCTGTTGCAAGGCAGGGCCTACCGGCATACTGCGCTCAGTGGACGTTTCAAGAGGCATGTTCTACATTAATGGTGAAGGACATAAACATATGGTAAATTTATCCTGCATATTTTCCAGTGTAGGCCATTTATACACCAGCAGGGATGTCCTGATGGGAACCTGAGAAAGGTGGTTGCAAAGCGGGGCCTAATGGCACACTGGGCACAGCAAATGTAAATGCTGTTTATAAACAGGCGAGGGATCTGATTAGGACCCGGGGGAAGGCTGTGGCAAGGCAGGGACTACCGGCATGATGCGCTCAGCGGGCGTTTCAACAGGTATGTTCTCCATTAATGGTGAAGACATATGGTAAATTTATCCTGCGTATTTTTCGGTACTTACCGTTTATAAACAGGTAAAGGTGTCCAGGTGGGACACATCGGATGTCACATTAATATGTGCGGGATGTTCTGGAAATAGAACAGTAAACAGGCGAGGGTGTCTACATGAGACTCTGGTGGGAAAGGCTTAAAAGCTGTTGCAAGGAAGAGCCTGCCGGCATGCTGCACTCACCAGACATTCCAAATAATATGTTCTCCACTGATGGGAGAGGAAATATGCATGGGGTTAAGTTGTCCCGTATATTTTCCGGTGTATGCCATTTATTCTAGTCAGGATTTTGGCGTTGTTCTGTAACAATAAAGTACGTCTGTAGGAAAAAGGCAGCTGTTGTGGAGCATAGTCAGCGTCTGGGGGGGGAGGGCGAGTGCGACGGGGAGCTGTGGCAGAGCCTTGACAGTCAACAACAAAGACGGATGCGCAACAATGGAGGTGCAGCCATTCCATGAACCCCAGGAGGGTGTAGATTCCACGTTTGCAGTGGGCCGGCGGGTAGGAGGGACTGACCCGCCGGTAGTCCTGGACTCTACTGCCCTAACCCACGACGTTTGGACTGAGAACAATCTTGGGGAGGCTGCCTGTGGGCAGGTAGCCCGGTGGGCCGGTGCATTATGCGGTGCCCTGGATCACAAGTAGTACAACTGTTGGCTGTAGCACGTTGGGGCCTGCTGGCACAATGTGAGCAGTGGAGTGAGACATTGGTGGCCGAGACGGCCAAGTTCAAATGTACAGCCAAGTTCTAGTGTACGGCAGAGTTAAAAAGTTAAAGTGCAACTGTTGGCTGTAGCGCATTGGGGCCTGCCAGCACAATGTGTGCAGCAGCGTGGGACACTGGTAGCCGAGACGGCCAAGTTCAAATGTACGGCCAAGTTCTAGTGTACGGCCGAGTTAAAAAGTTAAGGTGTAAAGTTCAAATGTACGGCCTAGTTATTCTAGTGTATGACCGAGTTAAAGTTAAAATGTAATGTCGTACTTAATTTCCTTACTGCCGTTAACATGTTGATGCAGCTAAAGTGTGATGTTGTGAATAATTTTTGGATGTATGACGTTACAACGCATACTTTTACATCGCATGCCTTTACAACGCGGTTTTTACATCGCATACCATTACAACGCATAGTGCTTTTAGGCGCTGAATAGTGATTTATTTAATTTACTATACCAACTCCAGTCCCCGTGGATATTAGGGAAGGTGTTGGATAGTATATTAAATACATTCCCTATCCTAGAGCGCCCCCCAGCGCTATGCGTTGTAATGGTTTGCGTTGTAAAAGTTGCGTCGTATTGGTAGTGCGTTGTAAAAGTTTCGTTGTGAAGGATGTTTCCCATAATTTTTATATATCCAAGAAGGATACTTTACTTGCTTTTTCTTGAGAACACCTGCTAACATCGAGCAGCCACATTATGTCATCCGCATAAAGTTTTATCTTATCCATCCGTGGTATAGGAGGGTGAATATCCCTATTTTTCCGTATTGCGATCGCCAGTGGCTCGATTAAAAAAAAAAACAATCCTGGTGACGGGACAACTGCTGGGTGTTTTAGATGCAATCCATGTGCAGTTGCGGTCCCATGTAAATGGACAGTGTGTCGTCATTGAAGAATTTTGGAGAGCGATATTCCAGTATTTGGAATCAGCTTGGCAGATTCAACGAGTCACCTGTATGTGGTTGAGGCTAATAGGCTAATGATCGTGCCATACGATTAGCCTCCATATTCCAAAAACTACTGTATGGTGCAAAGATGGTGGCCAGATTTTTATTGCTTCATAGGTGGAGAACCAGGTTGATCCCCTCTGTAGGTGAATGGGTGGTGAAGATGAAGCAAGTATAAGGTATAAAGTGACTGTACACTCTTCTGTGGGGAGGGGCTACGAGATTTTATAACATTTGGGGGTCAATTTATGGCTGAAACCCCTGATTAAGGTGAAAAAGTGAGCTTGTTCTTTTAATATTCTATTAGTAATGATTTGCTTAAAGTATTTGAGGCTGACCTGTTCAACAATGGATTTTGATTGGTATGAAATTTGTTCTGGACAAGTATTTAACTACTGGTGTATACTATATGTTGATTTTTGTAACTTTTTGCTATGATGGATCTCAATTGAAAAAAAAGCGATGGGGAGGATATACAGTTCAAAGATGTACAAATTACTGCTTCAACTGGCCATAAAAGTTCAGACGTGGGACAAACGTACTGGAAATGGGTATGCACCTAAAATACGTCATAACTGCCATGTTTTCCAGGTCCATGCGTGATGTGCTCCAGTCCACCATTTTTTCTTTGAATTCTGGGACATGTAGTCCTGGTTTATAATGAAATAAACAAGATTACAAGTCCCAACATACAGTATAAAAAGCCTGTATTGAAGCAGCACATCACAAGTTGACCAATTGAACTCGGCAGGGCTGCTAAGTCACCTAGCAGTATCCAAATGCAGGGGCCCATATCTGACTGCGGTTGAAATATCGAGTTTGTGGGGTTTTCAGGGGGCCTGGGGCAGTCACTGGACCCACCTAGTTCCCAATAACAACTGGGGACTTGGTATTTAAAATTCGGGTTCAGTTATATCTTTAAACGTTGATTAAGTCGTAAATTAAAACACTAGAGAAACGGTTGAAACGGTTCTGGAATCAGAGAATCAACCTCAGCTAACGTGACACACAGTGAGAGTCACTTGTTCTCAAGCTCAGACTAGTTGTCAGGGGGTTATGCTGCACGTGTCACTTGTACAAAGGGCTTCTGGGCTTGTGCCATGTGCCTGTTAATGTCGTCTGTTAGCTTATTCCAAGATACTGTGGAAAGATACATATTGATTATGGCTTTTAGTTGCCACTTAAAAACCCAGTTTTCAATTACACTCACATGAAAGATATTTGCTTTCCCATGAAGCGAGGCCCCAGGGGAAGGGGGCTCCCAAGAGCTTTCTCTGCATCCTGTTTTGAGTCTCCTTACTCACAAATGTTCTTTCTTCTGGTGCCTTGGCATTGGGTGTTTAAGGAACATAAATAGATTTAAATTAATGTTCCTGAAAGTTTTACTTATAGGGAATAAAGCTGTAAAGTATACATTTTCTGAGGACTCTTGTTACAAAAAAAAATCGCTTGCTCCGTTACCTTTGTATATTTGTAAGTATTTTTATATGTAAAAAATCATTTCCAAATCACAGAAAACTAGCGGGCAATGCTAACTCAGCATTATGTTTTGGCAAAAACTGTTCACATTTTTGTTAGGTTTTAGTTAACCTACTATAATGCATTTAATCTTCCGTCTTCTGATAAGCCTTGTTTAGTTAATTTAGTTAGATTTTAGAACGCGGTGTATTTAAAGCACCAGCTATGTTTGTTGATTTCTATTTGCCCGACTTGTTTTATTTCATATCAAATGCTTTTAATTTGACCTTGTCCTCTAGGTAAGACAACACCTTCTGGAGTCGCTACTTAGTACTTTTGTAAGACATCTGTTTGGAAATGTAAAAACCCTATCCAATAATGTTTGTTTTGCCTTTTTGAAGTCAAGTCAAAAAGATCTTTATTTCGGCAAAATGCAGCACATATATATAAAAACATACACAAAGCCAAATAGCAATTGCACTTTGCTTTGATTGTGTAAAAGCTGATTCAAATATAGTTAAGGAGTGCAGAGCTATGAATAAGAACAATTGTTACTTACCTGTAAACAGGTGGTTCTCCAGTATTGGTGTCTTTCATAGATTCACATGCTTGAATATTCCCCGTCGTCGAAGTGGGAGTCCCACGGTACATAAAGATAGCAATAATGCTAATATATATATATGTAATAACATAATACATAATAACCTAGAGATAATACACACTGAAAAACCTCTACAATGGTTCCTCCATAGGAATGCATTATAAGAGAAAAAACTCATTTGTAACATATCAGTGTCATTATGTTAGTCCAAACTGCAGCCAATCAGGCTCAAGCACCCTCTAGAACCTTCTCCTCAGAAGCTCAAGCCCTCAGATTTTCGTAGCACTAGTAATAATAGCGCATGAGGAGAAGAGAGCCTCTGAGGGGAGGATGGGTGGGACGCATGTGAATCTATGAAAGACACCAATACTGGAGAACCACCTGTTTACAGGTAAGTAACAATTGTTCTTCTCCAGTATTAGGGGTGTCTTTCATAGATTCACATGCTTGACTAGAATAGATAGCAGTAACCTCCTTAGAGCTGGGATTGCTAAACACATTCTCCAAACTTGAAGACAAGAACATACAGCTTAAAAGCATATAGCAATCACAGAAAGAAATGGAGGAGGGAATAGAGGCTCACCTTATTTAAAAAGATGACGACGCACTGCCTGCCCCACTGCGGTATCCGCTTCATTGATGGCCTCCAAACAGTAATGTCTGGTAAAGGTGTGCCTGCTGGACCATGTCGCTGCCCGGCAAATCTGGTGAAGAGGCACCCCAGTAAACAAAGCGGTGGATGACGCCATCGCTCTCGTCGAATGTGCCTTCACTGAACACTGTAAATGCTTGCCAGCCTGCTGGTGACAAAAGGATATGGCTGCCGAGAGCCATCTTGCAACTGTTTGTTTTGTCACTGAATGTCCCTTCCGCATCCGTCCATATGCTACAAACAGCTGATCGGATTTACGGAAAGGGGTAGTCCTTGAAATGTAAAATGTTAGGCAACGTTTGATGTCTAGAGAATGTAAACGTTGTTCAGCCGGAGATTTTGGATCCGGGAAAAAAGTCTTTAAGAAGACAGGTTTGTTCAAATGGAAATCAGTAGGTACTTTCGGCAAAAAAGAAGGATTGGTACGAAGTGACACTCCATCGGCCTTAAATTGCAAGTACGGAGGCTTAATCGTGAAAGCGTGCAGATCACTAACACGACGAGAAGAAGTCAAGGCCAGAAGTAATGCAACCTTCCAGGTAAGATACTTGATGTCTGTTCTGTGAATTGGCTCAAAAGGAGGCTTCATAAGCTGTGACAATACCACGTTGAGGTGCCATGCCGGAGGAGGGCGCCTAACAGGAGGAAACTTCCTGAAGAGACCTTTAAAGAACTGTCGGATTATTCTGAATGAACAGAGAGACGTTGAACCATCGTGTCGAAAGCGCGAGAGAGCCGCTAGAAAAACCCTCAAGGTGGCATGAGAGAGACCAGACTGAGCAAGGCTCAGAAAGAAGGGCAAAAGCTGCTCCGGAGTGGAATTGATTGGATGGACATTGGATGCAGCGCACCAATGACAAAAACGCTTCCATTTTAGCTTGTACGTTTTGATTGTTGATGGAGCTCTAGCAGACGCTAGAATGTCTCTGCATTCTTGGAGCATATCTAAATTTGCAAATTCGACGTATTCAGGTTCCATGCCGATAATTGAAGTGTGGCTGGGTCTGGATGACAAATTTGACCTTCGTCCATCGTTAGGAGGTCTGGACGTGGAGTGCAGATGAATGGGTTTGCACTGGGATAACAGAAGCAGTTCTGAAAACCATGCTTGTCTGGGCCAACGAGGGGTGATCAGTATTAAGTGGCAGGGCTTCCTGCGCATCTTCCACAATGTCCTCGGCACCAACGGGATTGGTGGAAATGCATAAGCAAACAAGGCCGCTCCAATCCATGAGAAGGGCATTTCCGCTGGACTCTGGGTGGGGATGCCAGCTTGCGAAGGATCTGCACTTCCGATTTACTGGGGTTGCAAAAAGGTCTATCATGGGATGACCCCAACGGCGGAACACCAGGTCCAGAGTCGGCTGATGTATCTCCCACTCGTGAGTGGATGACGTGGACCTGCTCAGAGAATCCGCAAGGATGTTGGATACCCCCGGCAGATGGACCGCCGTTAAAGAAATTTGATGACGAAGAGCCCAATCCCAAATCCTTTGAGCCAGTCGAGACAGTGGCTGAGATCTTGTGCCGCCATGTTTTTTCATGTAGTGCATGCTGGTGGTGTTGTCTGTCTGAACCAGCACCGACTCCCCTTGCACTACGGGCAAAAATGATCTGAGCGCTAGGAAGATCGCCATCAACTCAGCCTGTTGATATGCCAGGTTCGTTGTGTCACCGTCCATTTGCCTTTGATTGAAAGGTCCAGGAGATGAGTGCCCCAACCCTCCATGGACGCATCTGTGGTCAAGGTCAGATCCGGAGACTGGGCCAGAAACGAAGTTCCTTCGTCCAGATTGGATGGTTGTTCCCACCAAAGCAAACTGTTCTTCATGCGGGACGTTACTCTCACTAGGTCGTTGAAAGACCCCGACACCTGTCGCCATTGCAGGTCCAATTCCTCCTGTATAGGACGAGTGCGTAACCTGCAATTCGGGATCAGTGCGATACAGGACGATGTTATCCCCAGAAACAACTTTAACGTCCGCACAGAAACTGACTGCTTTGACCGGATGAGGGAGACCAGACGGACTATCTTTTGATGACGTTCTTGGGAGATGAAGGCTTTTGACAGGTCCGTGTCTAGAATTGCTTCCAGATAGTTTCTTCTTTGCAACGGTGCAAAGTGTGACTTCTCCATGTTGATGGTTAACCTCAGTGACTCGAACGTCTGCTGACAGAGACATGTGTCGTGAGCCAGCTGTTGAGGGGATTGGGATTTTAGAAGACAATCGTCCAGATAAGGAAAGATCTGAACTCCCTGAAGACGCAAATGAGCCATGACCGGGGCCAAAACTTTCGTGAAGACACGAGGTGCTGATCGTAGGCCAAAAGGAAGCACCTTGAACTGATAGTGCATGTGCCCCACTTTGAACCTCAAAAACTGGCGATGCTGATGGAGTATTGGCACATGAAAATAGGCGTCTTGCAGGTCTATCGTTGTTAGGAAATCTCCGCTGCAGAGGAGTCGCAAGACTTCCGATAGCGTTAGCATGCGGAAAGATTGTTGTTTTAGAAAGAAATTGAGAGCTCTTAAATCCAGAATGGGCCGCCACTCTCCCGTCTTCTTGATAATGAGGAAAAACCGTGAGTAGAAACCTTTCCCTCGCTGAGATACAGGAACCACTTCGACTGCACCCTTTTCTATCAGAAGACGAACCTGATGTTGTAATTCCTCGAGATGGGGAGGTGGCGGGCCTGATGGGGGAGAATTTGGAGGAAACTCTGTGAACTCCAAGGCATGATCCCTGTGTACAATGTCTAATACCCATTGGTCCGATGTTATCATAGACCACTGGGAATAAAACCGCGAGATTCTCCCTCCAACTCTCTGCGGAACCTGAAAGTCATTGACGTTTGTTGTTGGAGCCCCTATAATTTGGTTTTCCTCTATAGGGCTTTGACTGCTGCTGACGATTTGACTGCTGGTTGGAGTAACGCTGGTTTCCTTGATTGTACTGGCGGTACTGAGACTGTCCTCCTCGGAAAGTGCTTGAAGATGAGCCTCGTCCACGTGCACCACGAAAAGGCTGCTTTTTGAATTGCAAGGATCCAAGCGACTTTGCCGTATCGGTGTCTTTCTTTATTGATTCTAGTGCCTCATCGATGTGAGAGCCGAAGAGAGACTCACCGTCATACGGCATGTCGAGTATCTTCGACTGGACCTCTTGTCGAAATGATGTGGATTTAAGCCAACCCTGACGTCGGAGAGCCGCAGCACTGGCAAGGATACGAAAACCAGTACCCGCCACGTCCACCGCACAGTCGATCATCTCTTCTGATGCCCTCCTGCCATCCTGAAGGATCTGTTGCGCCTCCGCTCTGGACGCCTCCGGTATCAGCGAAACTAGCGCAGAAATATCTGACCACATTTGTCGGTCGAAACGACCTAAAATGGCCAATGCATTTGCGGCACGGACTGATGTAGACGCCATGGATGAAATTTTTTTCCCAATCGCATCCAAACGTCGACCTTCTCTATCAGGTGGAGTAGTGATAGGAGTTGCAGGGTTACGTGATCGTCGTTGCGCTGCATGAGTCACCACTGAATCCGGCTTAGGATGCGAGAGCAAGCAAGCGGGGGAACCAGTTGGGGCCCTATATTTCTTCTCCAGCCGAGGGAGTTGAGCAGGTAAGGAGTTAGGAGCGTGCATGATCTTTATACCCTCCTTCCACACAAATTCGATAATAGGTATGGTGTGGACCTGTTTATAAGGTTGGTTTTTGAAATCATAGAGAAAGCAGTCTTCCTGTCGCTGCGCTCTCGGTAATTTAAAGCGGTCTGCCGCCTTATTCATCAATATATGGAAACTAGCGATGTCAACCGGAGGTGAATCACCGGTGTCGGCTGGCTGAGGAGAGGGCGTCTGCATTCGATAGTCATCGAATTCCGCCATATTCGGGTCTTGGTCATCATCGGAATCCTGGGGAACTTCTCCTTCCTCTCTGTCCGTCTCTGCCTCATCCTCCGCATCTTGTTGAGAATTAGCGGGGATAGCTTGACGGGGCCGTTCTGAATGAGCAGTCTGCTCTGAAGATTGCTGCTGATGTTGAGTAGGCTCTGTTGTCTCAGATGTAGCATGGCATGGTGTACCCTGAGGTGTTGGAGGAAATCTTCTATTGTAATCATCCAGCATATGCTGGAGGTTGGAAAATAGAGATACTGGAAATGTTGCCATAGGAACCTGTACATATTGTTCCTCTTGCTGGTTATCGTCCTCCTCCTCATCGTCTTCAGAACTTGTGTCCTGACACTTAATAATCAAGTCCGATGGACTATGGGCATCACCAAGGACATCGTCGTCCGCAATGGATTCCGTCTCATGGTCAGTAGCCATCATTGGTGAGGGTGGCTGGAGAGTAGGAGGTGGCAATTGGAGAGTAGACTCCTTGAAACTGTCCATAGAAGGCTCCGTAAGGACTGGAGAATTTGAAGTGTTCAAAGGCACTAGGGGCATAGTGGCGAAAGACCTCGATCCTGACGTGGATTCTGCGTGATCCTGCTGTGCTCCAGAATTTAAAGGCAAAACTGCCGTCGACGTAGCCGTTGCCGTCGATGAGTTAATCGACGTAGCTGTTTTCCCTGGAGCGATCGTCGACGATGATGATGTAGACACAGCTGTCAGAGACGGTGCTTTTTTAAATGTAGTCGTCGACGACGAGTGTTTTGCCCCAGCCGTCGACTGTGCCTTCGTCGACGGGATCTTCGTCGACGAATCCTTGGATGTTATCTTCTTCGTCGACGAAGCCTTCGTCGACGGGATAAGACTCGTCGACGAGCTGGTCGACGGAGCTTTCGGAGTCGACGGGACCTTCGTCGACGTGGAACTCGTCGTCGGGACCTTCAGCATCGACGATGACTTCTTCGTCGACGGCAGCTTCTTCGCTGACGAGATAATAGGGATCGTCGACGAGACTGTGGAGATTGAAGCTCTCGTCGACGTGCAAGACGTCGACGAAACAATCGTCGACGACGAGGAAGCAGACGTCGTCGTCACTGTAATCGTCGACGAAGCCACCGCAGCCAATTTCGTCGTTGGAATGGTCGTCGACGAGCCCGTCGACGACCGCGGTGTCAGAAGTGTAACAACACTTATAGAGGCTGGAAATGACGCCTGAGAGCCAGGTCTCGTGGGCGTAGACACAGAAGTCACAGGAGCAGTAGGTTTTACTTGGGCTACTGTTAAAGCCATCTTTTTCTTCTTCAGAAAAGGAGAAGGTCATTGGACGACCCGAGTAATCAACCTCTCCTAACCCTACCAGTAGACACTCTAGACACTCACGATGCCACAATCAGAGGCGCAATTAGAACCAGGAGCCATCATACGCCGGCGTCAACTCTAGCGACTACCCAGGTAAAGTTAACTGGTCTAGTAAGGCCTCTACCAGAGAACACGACTAGAAGAACTGAGAGGCCTACCTTTCAAACAAACAAAGAACAAAATCAGCACCTTAGAAAAGAATCGCCCCTACTCCCGAACCATGAGACCCCTCAAGCAGATCATACACTGGCAGTGAGGGTAGCGCCACCTAACAACCAGGAGTGGGATGAGACTGAAGAGGGTGAGACAGTGAGGGTAGCACCACCCAACAACCAGGAATTGGATGAGACAGAAGACATCAGCCTTCCTACATCCCAAACCCTCGTCAGAACCATACCAACTTCGTACACACCTACATCAACAAACGAACTCACAACAACACAGGACCTATCTAACTCCATCAACCTCCCTACACCTCACGCTAATACAACACCAGCGGCTCACAGACCCTCAACCTCTAACACGATCCTACCAACTCAGAACATATCCAGCACCAACGACACACCGAATGGAGATGGAATAGACAATCAAAAAGAGAAGATAAAGAAAATGGCAGCGCAACGAAGAACCGTTCCAAAAAGGAGAAGAGTTGAGCGGATGTACAGATCGGCCGCCCCAAAGAAACCCCACCAGAACAAGAAGGACTTTATTAAGCTTCAGAAACTTGTGAGCAAGCTAACACAAGCCACTATGAATACCGTACAGGCGATAGAAAAAATCGAAGAGAGGACGGAGAACATTCACGCCAAAGTCACGGATATCCAAAATCTCGTACATTCCTCACACAGAAAGAGCATCGAGGCGAACATGCGTTTAATACAGAGAGACAACCGACCAGACAGGACGAAATCACTATCTAAAGAGGAAACGCTGGCCTTAATCCGAACATATGACCTATCGGACCACAAGGAGGAAGAGAGAATCCAAACAGTCCCGCTAGACGTTAACAGAACAGCGAGGAAAAACGAGAGAACTTCCAACCCCCACAACTTACAGCACATACAGCTAACACCAAACAAAGCTGAAAATGTGAACGCTAGTAAAAAAGAAAAACACCTATCCTGTCTATTACTCAACTGCCGGTCAGCTACCAAACATGCATCGGACATAGCGGACCTCATCCTCAACAAGGACATCGACCTGGCAATCCTTACAGAAACTTGGCTTACGGAATCCTCATCCCCAACCATGGATCTATTGATACCACCGCAATTCAACGTTCTGAGACTGGATAGACACGGAAAGCTAGGGGGAGGGATAGCCTGCATTCATCGATCTGACATAGAGGTTAAACAAATTCAGGCCGACCCACTTGAATCATGTGAGTATCTTGGTCTTAACATAAGATCATCCAACACTCAATGGTGCAACCTGCATACTTTCTACCACCCACCAGGAGATAACACAAAGTTTATAGCAGAGTTAATGGAGATCATAACAGCCAACTCGAACGACGCTGCCAATAACATATTCCTAGGCGACTTCAACCTGCATTGGGAGAACTGCAATGACAAACTGGTCAACATGCTTAAAGGTTTCCTCACTGAACTAAACCTCACTCAAGCGTGCACACTGCCCACACATTCTAAAGGAGGGACGTTAGACTGGATGATCTCAAGAAACAAAGTTGCAACAATCCACTCCATAACACCATGTGACTGGTCGGATCATCACGCCATAACTTTCATGATACCCGCAACGAGAAAAGGTAGGACCAGGCAACCTGTCAAGACCAAAAAATGGACTCGAGACACAAAAGAAACAAATATGGAACTACTGGTCGAAAGCTGTGAAAGAGACTTAAAGCCACCCAACGATATGGAAAAAGTTAACGAACTGACGGAACACTACATAACAACTGTCGAAAATATCGTTAATAACACCATGCCACTAAAACTGAAACGAATCTCAGAAAAGACTAAAAACCCGTGGTTTAACGAAGCACTAAATGAAGATAGACGCAAATTGAGAATGGCCGAAAGAAAATGGAGGCAACACCCATCAACTCCTGAACTGGAAGCCCTCAGAAAAACAAGGAAACAATATAATAAAAAGATCATCAACTCAAAAAAGGAATTTATAAGAGCAGAACTGGATAATGCCAAAAACAGGCCACGAAAACTATTTGAAATCCTAAAGGAGCAATCAAACAAACTAGCCAAAACAGTGCAAGAAAATTCAAAAACATCTCTAAGCTGTGATGATTTCTCCACATTTTTCATGGAAAAGGCCAAAGCACTCGAAATAGAGCTTAAAAACTCGGCGTTAAACCTTCCCAACGAACCTTGGTCTACTAACGATGCCAACTCTACAACGGATTGCACTAAGGCAAAAAACAAGGCGAGCTGGGAAACATTTGAACTGTACGACCAACACACGATTGCCAAGACGCTCTCAGGAATCAAACCTAACAACCACCACCAAGACCCTCTGCCTGCAAAATGCGTAAAAGAAATCAATCACATCTTGATTCCAATATGGACCGAAATAATAAATGCGTCACTGTCACAAGGGATCCTTCAGAGACTGCCTAAAAACAGGTCAAGTCGTTCCCATAATCAAAAAACCCACAGCAGAATCATCAGATCCAAATAACTTTCGCCCAGTGACCAACATCCCTTTACTGGCCAAGTTGACTGAGAAATGTGTGCAGAACCAATTGTGCCAACACATCAACAAATTCTCCTTGTTAGATGAATGCCAATCAGGATTCAGAGCAGGGCACAGCACTGAAACAGCGATTCTCCACATTACTGATGACGCATTACAGGCCCTTGACCAAAATCAAGCATGCTTACTGATTCTCCTTGACTTGTCATCGGCATTTGATACGGTAAATCATGAAGCATTACTGGCCAGGCTACGGGACAGGATGGGAATATCGGGAACAGTGCTGAAATGGTTCGAGTCCTTTTTACAGAACAGAACACAGCGCTTCCTGGTTAACCAATCAATCTCCCCTCCGTGCCCTACCACAATTGGAGTCCCTCAAGGATCGACATTATCCCCAGATCTGTTTAACCTATACGTCGAGCCACTCACAGAAATTCTCCAAAAATCTAAAATATCCTATCACATGTATGCTGACGACACGCAAATATACGTAAAGATCGGATCCATAAAAGAATTGGAATTAATGAATGAGACACTAAAAATGACACTTCAATGGTTAATGGCAAACCACCTGAAGCTGAATGCACATAAAACAGAGTTCCTACTAATCTCTCCACCAAAGAGGAATACAGAAATTATGGAATGGATGAAAGTCGTGACTGCGCTAAACTGCACCCCTACCCTTGTCAACTCAGCCAAATCTCTAGGAATCATCTTAGATGAGAATCTAGACATGAAAGCCCACATTAACTCAATGGCGAAAAGTGCCCGCTTTCACTTGAACTACCTAAGAAAATTGAAACCATTCATCACAGAGTCAGACCTCAAATTGGCAATCCAATCCTTAGTTATCTCGAGGATTGAATATGGGTGCACCACCTTGGCTGGATTACCAAAAATGTCCACAGGACCATTGAAAGCCTGCCTTAACGCTGCAGCAAGACTTATCACCGGAACTAGGAAATATGACCATATATCCCCACACCTGAAAGCATTAAACTGGCTACCATATGAAGCAAGAATCCAAATGAAGATAGCATGTATCACACATAAAGCATTACACGACAACACCCCAAGATATCTAGCAAAGAAAATTCAGTTGTCCGGTGGCAACCGACCATCTAGGAGTGCTGGGGAGCTGCTACTACGACCAGCATTCTTCCGAAAGAAAAAAACATATGACAGAGCGTTCTCAGGAGCGGCCCCCAGAATATGGAACTCACTCCCTCCAAACATCAGGAAGATCCAGAATCTGGTAACATTCAAACGGGAAGTGAAGAGCCTGCTGATGAATAGATACATTACTTAATGAAGACTACTGATCATTGATCTGCTATAATACTGCCTTAGTACAGATCATGTACGCCATCAAAATGGGAGGCTCAGACAATACTATAATGGAATACGTATCCTATGATATGGGAACAACCCAAAGGCCAACAGGAATGGAGATTTGATTGAACAGGAGAACAATATCTTTCATGAACCTATACCGTGCTACCTCATACATGAACCTATACCGTGCTACCTCATATTTGTTATATATACATGTTTTGTATTTTATTTAATCATAGCATATTTACTTTTGCTAACGTCACATGTGTTACGAATTTATATGTCATCTACCTCACTGCGATTGCTTGCTAACGGCTTATACATATGTTAACCTTGTTTCCTCTTGCTACCTCATGTTAAGCGCTCTGATACCCACGGGTCTTGTTCGCGCTATACAAAACTTTATAATAAATATATAAATAAATAAATAAATAAGGTAACTCCTGAACACTGCCACGCTTGGAAGCAACAGTTGAAAGACCTGACTGGAAACTCTCTGCCAAAAATATCAACAAAGGGAGTGAAGAGGTGGTGCAACAGGGCACCGCGGTGGGCTAATCCTCCTCTTATGAACGTTTAAATAATCAACAGAGACCACCTGAAACAAATATACAATACATATTCCGATGGTGTTGGAATACACTCAGTGTGTTAAAATACCCCTCACACACCAAAAGGGCCCTTGGTGTCATGCTTCATCATCGGGGTCTTCCCGCCCCCGCTGCGGGACGGGGCAGTGCTGCGACAAGCGGCTACGCCGGAGCACCTTTTCAATTGTGAGTACTATGTGAGTGATAATGAAGTGAGTGTCAGTGAGGTCAAAAGTGATAAATAGTGAAATAAAATTAAAAAATACCTGGCCTGGTGTTTAGAAAAAATTATTTAATAGGCACTGGCTGGTATCGTTAAAAGGGGTGAGACGGAGTGCAAGATCGGGTTACTAGTCTTGCTCTCCTGTGTGGGTCAACATGTTTCGGGGCGACATGCCCCTTCGTCAGGACCGGGATATATAGATCCCCCTGTCACTCACTAATGCGCTCCCACAGATAGAGAGTGTTGAGTACGATCAATGTGTATACATAATTTAAATGCACGTGAAAAAGCTCGGTCAGTAATACTGATGATGTAAGCTTATTGAATGATGAGACAATGCCCCCACACCTCAGTGCTTCCTCCTTCGTCAGTGGCTTCACCACGGAAGCCACTGACGAAGGAGGAAGCACTGAGGTGTGGGGGTTGATTGGACCCTCTATACCCTTCGCCCAGCTTGGCTCATGGGGCATTGTCTCATCATTCAATAAGCTTACATCATCAGTATTACTGACCGAGCTTTTTCACGTGCATTTAAATTATGTATACACATTGATCGTACTCAACACTCTCTATCTGTGGGAGCGCATTAGTGAGTGACAGGGGGATCTATATATCCCGGTCCTGACGAAGGGGCATGTCGCCCCGAAACATGTTGACCCACACAGGAGAGCAAGACTAGTAACCCGATCTTGCACTCCGTCTCACCCCTTTTAACGATACCAGCCAGTGCCTATTAAATAATTTTTTCTAAACACCAGGCCAGGTATTTTTTAATTTTATTTCACTATTTATCACTTTTGACCTCACTGACACTCACTTCATTATCACTCACATAGTACTCACAATTGAAAAGGTGCTCCGGCGTAGCCGCTTGTCGCAGCACTGCCCCGTCCCGCAGCGGGGGCGGGAAGACCCCGATGATGAAGCATGACACCAAGGGCCCTTTTGGTGTGTGAGGGGTATTTTAACACACTGAGTGTATTCCAACACCATCGGAATATGTATTGTATATTTGTTTCAGGTGGAAACTCTCTGCGTCTGATAAAACTTCCTCTTTGTCCCGAAGGCGCTCCAACCACAGAAGAAGACGACCTTCCCTGTCTCTGAGAGTTTTTGCTGGAAAAGTTCTACAGAACTTGCAGTCAGCCACCTTGTGTTCTGGATATAAACAGTAAATACACTTTTGGTGGGGGTCCTTCTCAAACAAACGCAGTTTCCCACAGGAAGAGCAAGGTCTAAACAAAGACTTCTTACTTGACATCTTTGAGAAAACAACTGAAGTAGTAGTAGTAGAAGAAAACTGAGCAGAGCTCAGGGAGACTCCCTTCACACGACGTGCGGTAGAAAATCTGAGGGCTTGAGCTTCTGAGGAGAAGGTTCTAGAGGGTGCTTGAGCCTGATTGGCTGCAGTTTGGACTAACATAATGACACTGATATGTTACAAATGAGTTTTTTCTCTTATAATGCATTCCTATGGAGGAACCATTGTAGAGGTTTTTCAGTGTGTATTATCTCTAGGTTATTATGTATTATGTTATTACATATATATATATTAGCATTATTACTATCTTTATGTACCGTGGGACTCCCACTTTGACGACGGGGAATATTCAAGCATGTGAATCTACGAAAGACACCCCTAATACTGGAGAACAAATATACAATATGCATTCTAACCGAAAAGGGCGGATATATCACAATGATGGATAACATTAAGTTCCAAGCGAGAACAGGGCAAATATACACAAGTTTAAAATCAATAAAAAAGCCAAAGAAATAAATAATGTTAAAATCGATAGGAACATTAAAAAGGCTAATAGTAAGAAGCAATTTTCGATTCCTGTTTTCTTCATGGGAGATTGTAAAATTTTAAGAATAGCAGCAAACTTATTACATGGGCACACTTTGAGTTAGCCCCAAGCTTTGTTTCTCTATAATAGCTCTATGCCTATGCCACATTGCAAGCAAGAATCTTGAAGTTGCAAAAACAATTAATGGGTGTAATTCATATTTTAGAAACCTATATGCCTCAGTGTGATCTCTTATTCCCATGTTTCTACAGAACTGGAGCCCCCATTTGGACCTTGAACTTCTCTAAGCAGGGCAGTAAAGAAGGACATGAAGGTCGGACTCTTGAGTCAGCATACACCCTGGACAGTCCAAATTTAGGTTACCCTTCCATTTATTTGTAAAGGCTCTAAGGGGAAGTACCCCATGTCTAAATGGCAGAAACAATTTCTTAGCTAGAAGTGGTTGAATCATATCGAGCACTGGTTCGAGCTTATATTGCAGTTTGACATCCAGAAACCTAGAGGTCAAAGTGCAGGAATTGGTGCTCTGCGAGAGCTGTACTGGGGTGTATTCTTTAATGGCGAGCTGAAGGGATTTTTTTGAGATAGAGCAACAAGTCTCCTCAGGCAGTAACCACATGTTTGGCCTTCCCATTGCATAAAGTGTATTGCGAATAGAGGCCAACCAAGGGATATTCCCTGCTCCCAAGATGGACATTACATCCTTCATCTCCTCCCTATAGGGTAATAGCTCGGGCGTACTCCACAAGCAGCACCAAAATAAAAGCGGACGGGAAGCAATTATATCACTAATAGGGCTAATCCCCATATCCATCCTCAATGGGGTCAAGGGTGTACTTTTGGGTAAGTTTAAAAGTTGTCATAAAAAGGTGTTCTCCGTTGAGGATAGAACCTTTGAGGGGAAAAAGCCCCAAAGCTCAGCACCATAAAGTGTGGCTCCCCTAGCCTGTATTTTATACATTTCTGGAGGAGGCCCTACCACTTTTTGGGTGCATTTTTTGTACACTTTTAAAGTGCCCCCAATCGATTGTGTGAGTTTCAGATTTGCGTTGTTCACCTGGGTCCTCCACTCCATCTTGTCATTAAGGGTAAGACCCAGGTAATCAAAAGTGGACACCCTTTCTAGTGGCTTCCCTTCCATTTGTGGCTGTGGACAGTTGCTAGTATTTGCCTGAAAAACCATATATTTTGTTTTTTGAAGATTAACCTCCAAATCCCTATTCTTACAGAATTTTCTGAACTACTCCAACACCCGCTGCATACCCATTGGAGTCTTGGAGAGAAGCAGCGTATCATCTGCAAACATTAGTGCAGTAATTTTACGGTTCGCTAACCTTGGTGAGTCTATATCTTTTCTAGCCAGCAGTCTCGATTAGGCCATTTAGAAAGAGGGAGTACAGGGTTGGCGCAAGCACACAACCCTGTCTCACCCCTTTCTCTACTGGAAAGGGGGCTGTCAATTCCCCTTTCTTGCCAAATCTAATTCTTGCATACGTTTCCTGATGCAGACGCTTCAGCATATGGCATAAATACACTGGAACTCCCATATCATGGAGGATATCCCGTAGCTGATCACGCTGCACCATATTGAATGCAGATTTAAGATCCACAAAGGTGAGATACAAACTGCCACCCTCCAAGATCACTGTTTTCCAATGGATTATTTGCAATCTGAAAATCTGGGCAATAGTTGAGATTTTACTTCTAAAACTAGCTTGTAGAGGTGTTAAGATGTTGTTTTCATCAATCTATGACTGCAAGCAACCCAGGACAACATTTGCAAATAGCTTTTGGGTAACATCGATTAAACTTATAGGGCGGTAATTCGCCAGATTAAGGGGGAGCCCTTCTTATAAATCAGGATGATTTCTGCACCTGCCCAAGTCGTTGGTAAAGCCATCCCTTGTAAGATGGCGTTAAATAGTACGCAAAGGTAGGGTGCCCACACAGACCCCTCATTTTTAAATAAATCACCAGGAATTTTATCCAGACCTGGCGCTTTCGCTGGAAGCATTTTAGCAAGTGCTGCATTAACCTCTTTTACAGTAAAAGGAGGGGGTTTAGTATCCTGGGAAATGTAGAAGGATGTTAAGTCCTTAGCTAATACAACTTCTTCCACAGATCTGGAGTATAAAGTTTGAAAATGTAACCTCCAGAATTCCTCCCCCAAATTCGGTTCAATTGCTGAGTTGCCTTCGGACTTCCCAGTTCTCACTAGGTTCCCAAAGCCTCTCAGATCTCTATCATCTAGTGCCAATTTGATTGCTTCCCATTTATCTGACTCCCATGCTAGCTTAGCTTCAGCTACAGTTTTTTTGTATACAACCCTAGTCTCTTTGGTACGTTGAGTATTCTTATCTTTAACCGCTTTCACTAGTGCGCTCTTAGCTTCCCTACATGTTTTATCATACCAGGAACGACTATTTTAAGGATTTGGCCGATTATTGTGTTCTCCATTATAAAAAAACTCGCCAATTTTAGAGATCATTTCCTGATGATTCTTACTTAGTTCCTGATAGGAATCTATGTCTTGGTCATTTGCTGACGTTTCAAAGGCAAATTCCAAATAAGGAATCATTTTTTCATATAGGGCGGCTACTTTGTCCGGTGATTGCACAAATGTTCCCCACTGAACTCTTCTTCCTCCTTCAGTTGCTACCAAGTCTGGGGGAGATTGTATGATTGAATTCTGATTTTGCCCCGACTGTAGCAAGATTATTTCTAGGACCAATGGGTTATGGTCACTTTCGCAGCGAGAATTAACTGCAAAATCTACCAATCTGTGCCATAATTCCACATCTACTAATATATAATCAATAATAGATGTTTGGCCCAACTTATTATAGGTAGATCTACCGGGGCTATTGGAGGGAAAACGACCATTGCATGCCCTTAGCAAATTGGTAAGAATAAGTGAGTTCATTTGCAAGACCAAGGGAGTCCAGCCTCTTACCTGATAAATGTTACATTCAGGGATTGACCAGGCCGAATCCTCCTCACTAGTAATAGTAGTACTCAAGCTGCTTAACGGTTCAAAGTGGCACTTGAAATAGCACCCTATAATTCTGAATCGTGATTCAGGCAAAGCCTGTAAGAATGTTGCAAGGCAGTCTAAGGCCTGCGATGTCAGCCCCTGTTTCACTGGGCGTGAATAAACATTAATAATTTTAAAAAAATTAATTGTTGGAAAACGTGAGAAGAATGCACAAAATATCTGGGGATGATGTATAAGTATGGGCGGATCTAGCGGATCTCGCGTACGCGAACTTGCGGATTTACGGATTCGCAATCCGCGAAGATCCGCGAACTCTAGCGGATTTGCGGATTTTTCCGTTTTTTGTGTTGGCGCGTGTTCGCGCCGATTTTGGGACAAGTTCGCAATTGCGAACTTACTTTTCGGCTCGCAACGGCCGCGACTATGTTGTTTCTACGTCTGGTTTATCATCACAGGTTCACAGCACCCTCTGTTTCACCACTGCCACCCTCTGGGACACCCATGCCACCCTCTGGTACATCCTCACTGGCACCTATTAGGTTTATTTATCACTGTAGATTATGGTGGTTGAAAAAAGCAAGCACACCTGCCCTTCTTCAACTGCCATCAATTAATTTGTGTTTCATTAATGTGTCAGTAATTTTGAAAGTTCCAGTCTGGCTGGCACCTGCTTCCTTCCTTATCTGTAATTTGCTTTTTGTTGCAGTGAATTTTTTTTTTCACAGGACCTTTATGGTCTACTTGTAGCTATTCTATGAGCCTGCTGTTTGGGTCATAGCAGGGTCATAGAATAGTTGCAAACTCTGGAGGGGCCCATCAGGAAGCACTACCTTGAATGTTACTAATGTTAAGTTTGAACTTTTGCACCTGCTCATTGCTTTCAGTTTAGCTAAAATCGTTTTTTCTGCAATTTCGCGCGTTTTTTGGGGCGCGAATCCGTGCGAGATCGATTTCGGAAGCCGCGAATACGTGCGAATACAAAATTGTTTTTTTTTGCGACGTGTATGTTCGCGTGATCTTGCGCGTGTTCGCGAGGCGCTTCTAGCTATACGTTTGCCAAGTTACCCTATCGGTCGTACACGGGCGCGGCCATCTTGTTGGCGTGACGTAATTCCGTTTCCGCCCGCTATGTGTAATCTCGCAAAGTGTGCTGCTCGCTAGTACAATTTCGCGCGTACTCGCAAGGAAAATCTCGCGCGAACTTACCCACGCGGTCGTGAACGGGCGCGGCCATCTTGTTTCTCATTCATTGCTATGGTTCTGGGCATGCTTTCTCTATCCTCTCTCAATCTCTGCCATCCTTTGCTTGTTTGAAGTTTTTTTGATCTAATTTTACTTATTATCTATCCCTCTATTTTTCTACCTCTATATTTTTGTGTTTTCTGCAGCTTTTAGTTACTTTTAAACTACTTTTTTAAACTCTTTTCTTTTCTTCTTCACTATTCTATTTCTTCTTTATCATTTAAGTTTATTTCTGCCCAGACCATGGTAAAGGGAGCCGGGAAGCACCCTGAGAAGGGGAAGGGTCCCGCACCCCGTGCCCGGCTCCCGTGCGGGCGTTTAAGGGGGGAGCAAGTGGTCCCGAGGGAGATCTTCAGCGCGGAGGAAGTGGCGGCACTGATCTTCCACGTCCAGCGCCGCCTCCCCAAGACGATCCTGGGAGGCGGCAAGATCGCGACCGGCTATGGCATCCGGGAGCGTCGCAAGCGGTGGGAGAAGGTGTGCCGGGCCATGTACAAGATCTCTGGGGTCCGGCGCACATATAACCAGGCCACCCACCGCTGGACCGATGTCATGGACCGGGAGCGGGACTTGCTGGACGCGCTCGGCGTAGAGGTCCCCGGGCTTGGTGAGTAGTAGTAGTAGTACATTTACTACTCTGTTTTATCCTGCTCTGTTATTTGCAAATCTTTGTTCTTTACCAAGAGCAATAATGCTGCCGATTACATTGAGGTAAATTATATTTCAAAATCTTCTATGCATTTCAGGTGCACTGCTCTCCTTCTCAGTAGCCTTGCTTGCTACTATGCTTCTTTGTTTTGTATGTTGTGTTCAGAAGCATTTCATTGGCCTGAGAAATTATGTATGAGTGTACTGTAAAGAAAAGAACTGCGTAATGCTAGACAGTAAGGGTCATATTTTCAATTACCGGCGCATCCCTGCAAAGTAGCAGGGATGCGGCAGTAATTGTGTGCCATGCCACCACCACCCATTGGCCCAAAACGTCACAGAAGCCTTACGCATCTGTGCCGTAAAGGCAGCGCATTGCTGGAGTTGCGTGCCAACGATGGCGCAGCTCCAGCAATGCTCTGGGGTACCCTATCTCCCCAATGCTGCATCAAGCCGTACGTCGGCTTCAAGCGCGCAGGGTTTGAGTCATGCATCATTGTCCTAAAAGTGACTGATTGACATCTTGTAGATTTCCCTCAGCCACTTTTAGGATTCGTTCCTGCGCAGGTACGCCCTCCCTTGCGCCGGAACGCCCCCTGATGGCGCAGGGCTTTACAACGTGATGCATCGCCCATATGCCCATATGTGTTTTTTTTTTAATATATACGCCGCACCAACACCATGGCGAGTCTTTTGTTCTGCCGCTGCGTCAGAAAAGGCACGCAACAATGGAGGAAAATGAGCCGCAACTTCCGCAAGGGACTTCTAAATCAGCCCCAACAGACTGAAGTCCAGTCCTTCCTTTAGACACATGGCTATAAGAAGAAATAGTGGCGGTGGTGGCGGGTGGATTGATAGTTTGAGTATTCACTGATCTGCAAGCAGGATGGACTTTGTCTGTCACGTGTTGCGCACTGCTGCCTGCTGCAGTGCCAGGCCTAGGCAAACCTCTTTAGTAGTCTGTTTATTGAGTTACATAGGAACTTTCTAAGTCAACGTTCCGCAAATCAGGCAATACGAATAACGTAGTATACCACATGAGATAGATCCCGTGGAATAGTTGTCTATCTATTTGCTATTTTTCCAAAATATGTTGTTATTGTTCTTTTGAAATGTTTGATTTGGTTGAAAAATCTCATCCATGTTTTCTGGTTTTTCTTTCTTTCATGTTGTACATCAGCTCCCCCCAAGGGCAAGAGGACACAGGAGGAGGGTGCTGAGGATGCAGGCCAGGATCGGGCAGGCGAGGGCTCCTTTGCTGGCCCCAGTAAGTTTACATTTTAATAAACAGTACCTATTTTTTCCTAGCGTTCCTCATTCGATTTTTTCTAAATCGTCTTTGATCTTCTTGTAGACTGGATATAAATTCTTATCCTGCCTCGAATATGACTCCCTGTGGTATTACTAGACTATTCCTATTAGTCTGTCTGTGTAGCTAACTAAGATTGGACATTTGGCAATTCCATTGGACTCCCATTATATTCAGCAATACCTCTATGCACTGTCTCCTTACTGACTAGATAGTGTGGCAGAGTCATTCAGCTCCCGAAGTCACCGATTATAGATCCCCAATGATCTCTAGATTATCGTACGCAGGACAAGAGAGTAGTACGGAGTCACAGCACAGTCAAGAAGTGTCAGAGGCACTCATGCTTGCAAAAATTCCAAAACCTTTAGCTCATCCACTCTAGTCTAGAGGAACAAAAACCACAGAGTCTATTTAAGTTTAAAAGCTTTATTAAAAGTAAACACATTTATTAAAATCTACTTTGTCATAAAACTATTTAACTGTAAACGGAAAAGTGGTTAGTGCTGACGATTAATTGGACACATTTCTTGTGGTCGAGCCGAACTCTCACCTGGTTTGAACTTGATCCTGGTCGTGTTCTTAGGACTCAGGAGTCAAGCTTCTGTCTGTTAGGAGAAAAAGTGGTGCGTGTTAAAAATCAAAAGCAAGCATTCATCAGTTGTGCATAAAAGTGCAGCAAGACAACAGCCTTCCCTGGAAAATGGGACATTTTTACTATGGAGTAGACAGTCACAAATTATTACATTGTATTCTGTTTTTTTAACATTTCTCCTAGACCAAATATTATATAGTAGTGAGTGGTGTATTCTAACATTCTTAAATGTACTTTGTAGGTGTAACATCTGGTGACGGGGCCAGCGCGGAGGTGGCTGTGTTGGACCAGGACTCGGAGGCCTCTGGGGAGGAGGCGGCGGTAGAAGAGCTGGCGGACGTTCCTGTGGGGGATCAAACGGTGGTGGCGGAAACAGGTAAGCTATATATTCCTTACTTATTGAGATTGAAGACTGCATAGTGTGCTTTCTGCACGGGTGTATTACAATTACAAATCAACCAGGTAGTAGCCTCCTCGAAATGTACTTCGACTTAGCTGTGAAGTTTTTGGTGAGAAGAATCCCAATAAGTTCTTAGACGAACGTGATGGATGGGATGAACGAAAAGCGAAAGAAGGGTGTAAGTAAGTGGGACGCGAACTTGTATGATGGCTGGCAAAGAAGAACGATATGTGTTTGCTTGGCCCCCGAGGTGGCTGGGAAGGAAAGAATATGGTATGGTGCATGGCTGGGTCAATGATGAAGCAAGGATGGGTGGAAGGACAGCAGCCTGGGTGGGTGAAACAGAAACTGTATGTGTGCGTATACTTTGACTGAATGGATGCCTGGAGCATGGTATTCTCTGACTCTTAGATAGCACATGTGTATCTAGAGAGAGTAGATGGTCGCCAGGTGAAGTAAGTGTTACCTTGAAGAGCATGTACCACCGCACCCGCACGTCCGTTCCAGTGCAGGGAAGGCAAGGAAAAGAAATTGTAAATGTGTCCAATACTATCATGAATAGTAGCAGTACTTTGTATTGCGTTTGCATTCACAGCATATATCTGGTTATTACGGTGGACACTCCGTACCTCTCTTAATAACTTTAGTTTACTTGTAGTACGTCATTCATGTGTGGGTGTATCACTGTTCACTCAATATTAAGCAAAGCACCTAAAGTCATCTCATCTGTCATTAAATACGTCCCATGTGAAGTGATAGATAATCAAATTAGTTAGCTTCTTCATTTTCCTTTTCTAGTACTCATTTGCACTGTAGGGTGAAAGGTAAATTAATTAAGCAGTAGCCCTTGTAACAGAGTATTCTCAGTGCCACCCGTAATAGAAAAGTAATAGCTTCACCACCTGCATGTACTGGACCGGTACAGTAACGCAAGTCTGTCTCACTCATCATGGTGTGCAACTTTTTTTCTCGGGTGCAAGTTCACTGTGCTGTGTCCATGTCATTCTGCCGGCTTGCATAAGATAACGTACCCATTTCCCTAAACAAGAGAGAAGAAGAAGAATAAGACTGGTGTACTGTCATAGTCGACTGTAATGGAAGTCCATAGTGGTCGTAGAATTAGTTCATTAAACTACCACTACTGTTAGAGCAAGGATGCAGAAGTGGGAGGTTACATAGATACTGTCCTCAATAGTTATGTACTGTGCTTTCAATTTGCTACTTGTACTCTGTGACCCAACTTTCGGCTCAATCACTTTGTGTTATTAATAAGGAGCATTGGTTACAGACTATGTCTTTCTTTCTTCATATAGTTGCTCCTTCCAAATCAACAACAAGGAGGGAGCAGGCTAGATTGGCCCGGCAACGGAGGCTGGAGGCCACAGTCGCCGAATATCGGCGGCTGGTGGCCCTGGAGGAGGAGGAGGACACGCAGTCGAGCGGGGCAACATCCTCGACTGTGACCACTGCATCCTCCTCCGTGACTAAGCCAGCGGGACCGAGCCGGGCTAAGAAAGACGACCGCCACCGCCAAGCAACCGAAATACCAGCTGCCCCCCACAGGAGCTGCAAGGAACGCCAACGCCGCCTACGAGTCCGCATGTCCAACCTGGAGCAGGAGGTCCTGAGGTATAAGAACTTGGTTAAGGGCCTCCGCTCCGAGCTTGCCACCCTCCGCAAGGAGTATGATGCCCATGCCGCATCATGCACCAGCACCAGCACCCTCCAGTAGTGGAGTGTCCCTTGCCCTTTTTTTATAGACTTTTGGGGGGTGGGATTTGGGAGTTGGGATCGTTTTGGGACGTTTCAGAGACAATCGTTGGGGTTAGGGTAGGTGAGGGAGATTATTTTGTTAGGGCTAAATAAATATATTTTTCAACTTTATCTGACCATACCTGTTTTTTACTGCTTTTCAGTCTGGTGGGTGGGGGGCGGGGGTGTAACAGTAACTTTGTTTTCCTGAACAGTCGTAGGACTTTAGTAGTACAACCGTCAATCTCTTGTCTACTCCGAAATAATACTCCATTATACTACCTCCCACCAAACGCTTATCTTACCTGTAATTTGTGTTAGAAATTAGGGCTAGGCCCAGGGCTGGCTCCAGGTGAAATGGGGATTAACGTTGTCAATCCTGGGCGGGTGACATTTCCTCATTGCGGTGGTACTAGTGGTGTGACACAGTGGCAGTTGCATGCCTATGGAAAAAAAGAAAACGAAACCTTGTTTGTCCTCCTTACTGTAGCATTACAACGGTTACGGTACGATCGAGAAAATAGCAGGTGACAGTACACTAGAACAGTGCCATAATGTAGCCTAACAAATGGTAAAGTATTTGCTTGCAAGTATAACTAGTACTTGCGTTGAATTTATTTGACATTGGCTACTACTACTAGAAGATATAGTACTGAAGCTGAGTAAGTCTAGAAGATATCCTCGTATTCCTTCACCAGTCTGTTGCTGCTATGACCTTATCCTCCCCAGCAAGTGTGTGGAATTATTGATGTCATTTTAGTCAGACATCAAGCAAAACAACACAGCCCGGGGGAAGAGGGTTAGGGTTTGTAAAATGGATGGGAATGGGGGTTTCTTTTTGGGTAGGTTTTGTTGAGAGAAGAAAAAAAAAGCAGAGCATGGACAAACAATAATTGAAGATACAGACAATCTTTGGTTACAAACTAAAGGTAAGCACATGCAGTCACACTCATAGAATAAAAGACAACAATGGATACTGTATCTGTATTGCGTATGTTGTTGGAGTTGTCCTGTTGAATTTGGTAAGTAATAAGCATGCAGCAAACAATTCCTCTTATTGGCGGCACTCCTCCATTCCAGCTGACGCTTCGTCCATCAATGTGGTGACCACTGACAGAAGACACCCTGTCCACTGCCTGCCCCTGTCCACTGCCTGCCTGGCGGATGTTGACTGAAACCCGGCCTGTAATTATTGAACGGAAAACAGGAAGTGCTATTACAATACCACTGATAAATAAATAAAAGGTATGTACGCTGTGTGGTGCAAAAAGTCACACTTTGATTTCCCTAATAGACAGTACAATATTTTAGAAATTGCGTGCTCTGTCTGAGTCACCTTTTTAAGGATCAATAAGTATGGCCAAAATATTATAGCGGATCTTTCCCCTCAAGGTAGGTGTACTACTGTGTTTTAGAACAAAATTTGACCTTGAAAAAAAGGCTGTTCCTTATGGATTTTGTCCAAAACACTTCTATCCGGTATTAGACCTTCCCAGGAATGCCCCAGGCAAGACCCGCCGGCGCCAACCCACCCGCAAAAAACCACCCGACAACACCCCCAAACAGCGAAAAAGCTAAATCTCATACTTACAATATCTCTCGGCCTTCGGTCCAAATGCGGCGCTGTTCAGCTAGGTCATCATCATCATCAATCATCATAACTCCTGTTTTCCACCACGGATTTCCTGAAAAGCAAATGCAATCAAGATTAGACTGTCGCAGCAGTGCTTCGACAGAGACCCCGGCCGCAACCCACCCACGAACAGCAGGAAGCCCCCCAAAACGCTACATTGAGCAAGATGTCAGAAGAAATAGCAAAAAAAAGGCTGTTCCTTATGGATTTTGTCCAAAACACTTCTATCCGGTATTAGACCTTCCCAGGAATGCCCCAGGCAAGACCCGCCGGCGCCAACCCACCCGCAAAAAACCACCCGACAACACCCCCAAACAGCGAAAAAGCTAAATCTCATACTTACAATATCTCTCGGCCTTCGGTCCAAATGCGGCGCTGTTCAGCTAGGTCATCATCATCATCAATCATCATAACTCCTGTTTTCCACCACGGATTTCCTGAAAAGCAAATGCAATCAAGATTAGACTGTGGCAGCAGTGCTTCGACAGAGACCCCGGCCGCAACCCACCAACGAACAGCAGGAAGCCCCCCAAAACGCTACATTGAGCAAGATGTCAGAAGAAATAGCAAAAAAAAGGCTGTTCCTTATGGATTTTGTCCAAAACACTTCTATCCGGTATTAGACCTTCCCAGGAATGCCCCAGGCAAGACCCGCCAACCCACCCGCAAAAAAACAACCGACAACACCCCCAAACAGCGAAAAAGCTAAATCTCATACTTACAATATCTCTCGGCCTGGCCTTCGGTCCAAATGCGGCGCTGTTCAGCTAGGTCATCATCATCAATCATCATAACTCCTGTTTTCCACCACGGATTTCCTGAAAAGCAAATGCAATCAAGATTAGACTGTCGCAGCAGTGCTTCGACAGACACCAAAAATTACCCACAAACCCCCGGAACCCCGCCAAAGAGCACCTCAAAGGCAAGCAAGTCAGCAAAAACGGCAAGAAATTTCCACCTCATATTTGGTCCAAAACACTTTTGTCCATTATTAGAGCTTCACAGCAATGGGCCCAAATCCGTCAACTCACCCGCAAAGAAGTACAACACCCCCACAAGTGCTGAGTCTTTCTTCATTGGGCGTAATCCAGCACTCTGCTTGGAGGGAAATCGCAGTCTGGAGGAGGAGGATAGAGGAGCATGTTCTTCGGAACTTGTGAACCTGAGGAATGTAGACTGCGGCACCTTCAAAGCAATAGGCAAACAAGTGAAGACAGTTCTGATGATGGTCTTGTTTTTGGGATTAGGTGATTAAAGTTTGAATTAAATTAACTGTGCAAAACAAAGAAAGAGAGACACAAAGCACACAGGAATAAAAGGGAATAAGGACGAAAAAGAAAGTTCTTGATTGATTGTCTCATTTTCAGTGCTCGGTGTCAGGGAATAAGAACAAGATTTCGTCATCATACTCTGCGAATTCAGGCTGGATGAGGTCAGTGCCACCGAACAGAGAAAAAATCCCCTCATCTACGTTGCCGTCCTCCTCGTCTTCATGCGGCGTGCTTTCTCGTACTTTGTAATCAGGTGGTATGAGGTGCTGATTCATCTTGATCATTGTCAGCCGCTCCACATTTTTGGGCGAGAGGCGGCTCCGTTTGGGAGTTACAATGCCACCAGCAGCACTGAAAACACGTTCAGAAGACACACTTGCGAGTGGGCAAGACAAATAGTTTATAGCCAGGTTGTAGAGCTGTGGCCACAATTGTTTTTTGCCATGCCAATACTGCAATGGCTCCTCATTAAGAAAGACCACTGTTGAGTCATTCATATAGTCCTGCACCATCGACTCAAGGTCATCAACGGTTCCTCCACTTTGCTTACTTTTTGCTGTGGCTGTGACATTTTTTCGAGAACCATACCCCATCAAACTTAGCCAATCCTCCTCCGCAGCCACTGTTAGTGTTGTCATTGTGTGTGGTGCAGATGATCCAGTTGCCGGTGTCTTTAACGGCTGAGAGGTCACTTGTGCCCCAGCCACAGGTGCAGAAGTGGATTCTTGTGACTGGGGATGGCCTGCTGATGCTGATGCTGATGTACTGGCTTCTCCTTCAATAACCTGCCGTTCTTTTTCAAACCTATTGGCTGACCAGGCTAACCAATGTTTGTACTTTTGAACATCTGCATCATCAAAAGGAAAGAATGCTTCGTCTGCCAGCGCCTTTTTGTAGCGTGGATCCAGAATAGTAGCACAAATGTAATGCTGATCGGACTTGATCTTTTGAAGACGTTCATCACCACGTAGGCGCTCTAATAATTTCTCTGACAAAATGAAATGGTTTTTTTTTTCTTCATCTTCTTTTTCAAACTCAGAAGACACCGCCATCAGTTGGTGCTCCAGCATGCACAACAATGGGATAGCTTTTCCCAAATTACAGTCCTCCTGGCTGACTGCACGCGTGAAGAACTCAAAAGGACGAAGCATGTCTGTCAGGCTTTTAACTATGTCCCATTGCGCCGCAGTCATCCGCAGGTCCTCCTTCTGAGATTTACCCTCTGTGAAGAAATAGTGATCGAGTACCGTATACTGCTCATACAGACGCTCAAACATGTAGAAGGTTGAGTTCCAACGTGTTGCCACCTCCTGGATGAGTGCTTTCACTGGCATTCTACGTTGAAGTAGCAGTCTCCGCAGATGCTTTCGGGCCTTAAAAGAATGGCTGAAATGGTTGGACATTTTGCGGCAGGTGGCCATTACCGCGAACGCTGCACTGTCTCTATCACTCAAGAATTTTTGAACTACCAGGTTGATACAGTGCGCCAAACATGGCACTCTGAAATAGCCACCCTCCGACATGGCCTTAACTACATTGGAGCCATTATCCGTGGAAACATAACCAATCTTGCGTTTTAGGGGGGATAGCATTGTCAAGACCTTTTTGTTAAACTCTTGCAAAAGGTTTTCTGCTGTGTGACTTTTCTCCAAGCCAAACATGGCTAGTGTTGCATGTTTCCGAGCAGCTTTGAAAACTTTGTCCGGGTCAACACCTGCGTTTAGCTTTGCTTTAACACCTGAAAAAGAGACCCAGTGTGCAGTGATGCACATGTAATCATAGCCTGGGCCACTGGTCCACATGTCTGTTGTCAGATGTATTGTGTGAACAGCACTCTTCTGCAAAGCTGCCCCAATCGCCTGCAGCACATCTTCATGTAGTGCTGGAACCGCAACTCTGGCAAAATAGAACCGGCTCGGAACTTTCCATTTAGGGCAGAGCGTTGCCACTAATTCAAGAAATCCTACCGCTTCTACAAAAGAAAAAGGTAGAAGGTCCACAGCTAGCATTTTAGCCAGCTTAGTGTTATACAGACGCGTCAGTGGGTGGTTGCGTTCATATGGCACGTCTGAAGTAAGCATTGTTCTAATGTTGCCCTGGACCAAGCATTTACGGGCTGATAATGACTTCGTTGACCCAATTTTGCTCGCTGGTGAACTTTTGTGCGTTGGTGTCTCACTCGCTCCAACACTCTTAGTGTGCCTCACATTGGGTGTGCTGCTGACAGGGGTACTGGGTGTAAGGGAAGTGTTTGACACGTCTTCTTCCTGCTCGTCATCATCAGATGAAACATCAACGTTTCCTTGAATTTGGCCTTTCTTGATCGCATCTAGGTGCGCAAACCATTTGACAGTGTGCTGTCTCCTAAGATGACCTCTCTGGCCTCCGGTACCATAGTTGGTACCTGGCTTACCACGACTAACTGCTTGCTTACAAATGGTACAAATGGCAAACTTTGGATTTTTTGGACAAACAGTAAAGAAGTCCCAAACTGGGGACTTGAAGTGTCTGTGGGACATGGAGGAGGCGGCGATACTGGTGGTGGTGGTCATGAAGCTAATGCCAGATGAAGTGGAGGATGTGGATTGCCCAACTTTTGTACGTTTTGCACTTTCACCGCCACTAATTAAGGTCGAGGTTGACGGAGGTCTCTTCTTGCCAGAAAGAAATATGGAAGCGGGACGAGTTGGTGTACTACTTAACTCCAATGATTGTGGTGTTTCCACTGCCTCCTCATCGACAACATCATCATCACGCTCAGCAGCTCTTCGGGCTAGGGTCAAAATGTCTGTTTGCTGCATGCCCGCTGGGGCTGCAGTGACCTTTATGATGACTGGGTCGTCGTTGGCAGAGTCTTCATCAGCAGCAGTATCCGCCACTTCTTGTTGAGACTCATCACACTCCATAACTCTGAGACTTTGGACGAGCTTCCTTTTACGCTTAACTACCTTTGTTTGTTCCCAAGTTTGATCCGTATCATCAGAAGGAGGTGTGCTTGAAGAGGATGTAGACACCACCCTTGATCTCTTCCTTGCTAGGGGTGTGGAAGACAATGAAGGATCATCAGGAGGAGTGGCTTCCTCAAATGATACCTCGCCTTGATTGTCGATTTCCTGATGTGCCCCTACTTCGGGAGGAACAACTATTGTGGGCACTTGTTGTGACCCTCCATGCACCTCTGCTTGCGCATCTCCTTGCGCTGCCTCTCCTTCCACATGTACTTGGGCTTGTACTTGCACATGTGATTGTTGTTGCGGCTGTGGTTGTTCAACACTCGTCAGATGAGCTACAACAACCTGTGTTGATTGAGGGACATTGCTGCTGCTTTCTTGCGATGAGCCAACATCACTGGTCGATGGTGATTGAAGAAGTATACTGGCTGCCTCTGCACCACTCAAGGGCTTGGACTTAAGTTGGCGTGGTGGTGGTGGTGGCACTGAGCCCAATGGAGCGGGGGTGCTGCTGCCAGCTTGGTCCCCAGCAGATCCCGCTGCAGCTGCTGCAGGCATACTTTTTTTTTTACTCCCAAAAAAAGGGGCGGGCGGCACACCAGTGTCCTTGGTAACTTGCTTCTTCTGCTCCTTACTGGCACCTTTCTTGCTAGAGGAGCTACGGGTTACTTTTTTTGGGGCCATCTTCTTCAGAGCAGGTCAGCAGGCAGCAGTTGCACGAGTTGCAGAGGGTTCTGTGTCCAGACGTGACGTCGCGTGACGTTATGCTGCACACACCGCTGCAGGACTTCTTCCTGGCACTGGTGGTTCTATTGAGTCTTCTTGTGCACCTAAAAGCAATGGAAGACAGAGGAACATCAGTTCAGTTATACACCCCAAAAAATCGACAAAACACAGAAAAATGAGCACAATCCCATGCCATCCATGATGTTTACATTGAAGACACCCCACAGAAAGACTAGGGACATGCAAGTATGGCACACTCACTACCCCTGGGCATAAGGGATGAAAAGTAGGCAAAATAAGTGCAGGCCTCAGACACTGCCTCTCCTCAAAATGGCCCCCTTACACCCCAAGCACATGTTGCCTGTACCAGCCAGCACTCAAGATGGCCACCACCACCACCCACATGGCCAGTCCACATCAACAGTACACCCCCAAAAAACAGAAAAACAGCCAGAAATCACCACAATCCAATGCCATCCATGATGTTTACATCAAAGAGAGTGAGACCACACCACAGGCACACTCAGTCCATGCACCAGCACCACCCCTGGGCAAGGAAAAGGCCACACCAGCAGCCCCCCAAAAACGACAAAAAACAATAAAATCTGCACAATCCCAGCCCATCCATGGCCTCAATGGTGTTTAAATTCAAGAAGACACCCCACAGAAAGACTAGGCCCATGCAACACTCACCACCCCTGGGCAAAGGGCCACACCAGCAGGCCCAAAAAAACGACAAAAAACAATAAAATCTGCACAATCCCAGCCCATCCATGGCCTCAATGGTGTTTAAATTCAAGAAGACACCCCTCAGAAACACTAGGCCCATGCAACACTCACTACCCCTGGGCATAAGGGATGAAAAGTAGGCAAAATAAGTGCAGGCCTCAGACACTGCCTCTCCTCAAAATGGCCCCCTTACACCCCAAGCACATGTTGCCTGTACCAGCCAGCACTCAAGATGGCCACCACCACCACCCACATGGCCAGTCCACATCAACAGTACACCCCCAAAAAACAGAAAAACAGCCAGAAATCACCACAATCCAATGCCATCCATGATGTTTACATCAAAGAGAGTGAGACCACACCACAGGCACACTCAGTCCATGCACCAGCACCACCCCTGGGCAAGGAAAAGGCCACACCAGCAGCCCCCCAAAAACGACAAAAAACAATAAAATCTGCACAATCCCAGCCCATCCATGGCCTCAATGGTGTTTAAATTCAAGAAGACACCCCACAGAAAGACTAGGCCCATGCAACACTCACCACCCCTGGGCAAAGGGCCACACCAGCAGGCCCAAAAAAACGACAAAAAACAATAAAATCTGCACAATCCCAGCCCATCCATGGCCTCAATGGTGTTTAAATTCAAGAAGACACCCCACAGAAAGACTAGGCCCATGCAACACTCACCACCCCTGGGCAAAGGGCCACACCAGCAGGCCCAAAAAAACGACAAAAAACAATAAAATCTGCACAATCCCAGCCCATCCATGGCCTCAATGGTGTTTAAATTCAAGAAGACACCCCTCAGAAACACTAGGCCCATGCAACACTCACTACCCCTGGGCATAAGGGATGAAAAGTAGGCAAAATAAGTGCAGGCCTCAGACACTGCCTCTCCTCAAAATGGCCCCCTTACACCCCAAGCACATGTTGCCTGTACCAGCCAGCACTCAAGATGGCCACCACCACCACCCACATGGCCAGTCCACATCAACAGTACACCCCCAAAAAACAGAAAAACAGCCAGAAATCACCACAATCCAATGCCATCCATGATGTTTACATCAAAGAGAGTGAGACCACACCACAGGCACACTCAGTCCATGCACCAGCACCACCCCTGGGCAAGGAAAAGGCCACACCAGCAGCCCCCCAAAAACGACAAAAAAACAATAAAATCTGCACAATCCCAGCCCATCCATGGCCTCAATGGTGTTTAAATTCAAGAAGACACCCCACAGAAAGACTAGGCCCATGCAACACTCACCACCCCTGGGCAAAGGGCCACACCAGCAGGCCCAAAAAAACGACAAAAAACAATAAAATCTGCACAATCCCAGCCCATCCATGGCCTCAATGGTGTTTAAATTCAAGAAGACACCCCTCAGAAACACTAGGCCCATGCAACACTCACTACCCCTGGGCATAAGGGATGAAAAGTAGGCAAAATAAGTGCAGGCCTCAGACACTGCCTCTCCTCAAAATGGCCCCCTTACACCCCAAGCACATGTTGCCTGTACCAGCCAGCACTCAAGATGGCCACCACCACCACCCACATGGCCAGTCCACATCAACAGTACACCCCCAAAAAACAGAAAAACAGCCAGAAATCACCACAATCCAATGCCATCCATGATGTTTACATCAAAGAGAGTGAGACCACACCACAGGCACACTCAGTCCATGCACCAGCACCACCCCTGGGCAAGGAAAAGGCCACACCAGCAGCCCCCCAAAAACGACAAAAAACAATAAAATCTGCACAATCCCAGCCCATCCATGGCCTCAATGGTGTTTAAATTCAAGAAGACACCCCACAGAAAGACTAGGCCCATGCAACACTCACCACCCCTGGGCAAAGGGCCACACCAGCAGGCCCAAAAAAACGACAAAAAACAATAAAATCTGCACAATCCCAGCCCATCCATGGCCTCAATGGTGTTTAAATTCAAGAAGACACCCCACAGAAAGACTAGGCCCATGCAACACTCACCACCCCTGGGCAAAGGGCCACACCAGCAGGCCCAAAAAAACGACAAAAAACAATAAAATCTGCACAATCCCAGCCCATCCATGGCCTCAATGGTGTTTAAATTCAAGAAGACACCCCTCAGAAACACTAGGCCCATGCAACACTCACTACCCCTGGGCATAAGGGATGAAAAGTAGGCAAAATAAGTGCAGGCCTCAGACACTGCCTCTCCTCAAAATGGCCCCCTTACACCCCAAGCACATGTTGCCTGTACCAGCCAGCACTCAAGATGGCCACCACCACCACCCACATGGCCAGTCCACATCAACAGTACACCCCCAAAAAACAGAAAAACAGCCAGAAATCACCACAATCCAATGCCATCCATGATGTTTACATCAAAGAGAGTGAGACCACACCACAGGCACACTCAGTCCATGCACCAGCACCACCCCTGGGCAAGGAAAAGGCCACACCAGCAGCCCCCCAAAAACGACAAAAAAACAATAAAATCTGCACAATCCCAGCCCATCCATGGCCTCAATGGTGTTTAAATTCAAGAAGACACCCCACAGAAAGACTAGGCCCATGCAACACTCACCACCCCTGGGCAAAGGGCCACACCAGCAGGCCCAAAAAAACGACAAAAAACAATAAAATCTGCACAATCCCAGCCCATCCATGGCCTCAATGGTGTTTAAATTCAAGAAGACACCCCTCAGAAACACTAGGCCCATGCAACACTCACTACCCCTGGGCATAAGGGATGAAAAGTAGGCAAAATAAGTGCAGGCCTCAGACACTGCCTCTCCTCAAAATGGCCCCCTTACACCCCAAGCACATGTTGCCTGTACCAGCCAGCACTCAAGATGGCCACCACCACCACCCACATGGCCAGTCCACATCAACAGTACACCCCCAAAAAACAGAAAAACAGCCAGAAATCACCACAATCCAATGCGATCCATGATGTTTACATCAAAGAGAGTGAGACCACACCACAGGCACACTCAGTCCATGCACCAGCACCACCCCTGGGCAAGGAAAAGGCCACACCAGCAGCCCCCCAAAAACGACAAAAAACAATAAAATCTGCACAATCCCAGCCCATCCATGGCCTCAATGGTGTTTAAATTCAAGAAGACACCCCACAGAAAGACTAGGCCCATGCAACACTCACCACCCCTGGGCAAAGGGCCACACCAGCAGGCCCAAAAAAACGACAAAAAACAATAAAATCTGCACAATCCCAGCCCATCCATGGCCTCAATGGTGTTTAAATTCAACAAAACAGTTGTATCATGCACCCATAACCAACCCTGGTCCTACTGGATACTGTGGCTACCCACAATATAATTTATTTAATTTTCTGAAAAAGTTCCAAAATTGTACTTGCAGCAACTGTAATGCCCCAAACAAACTTACTTGTGAAAGTTGATTTCTAATCCAAAAGTGATCCAAAGACAGTCAAAAAGGCCTCAAATCCAAATATCCAGCAGCACCCACAAAAAGTAATCCTTCCAGCTCCAGATCCAAATGAAAGTGACCAGGAGATGGACAAAGCACTGGGAGGAGCCTGCTGGACAGGAACAGGAAGTTGGAGACTGTGGGGCACTTCCTTCCTCCCCCCCCCAAAATGGACTCCTTGCAAAAAAAAAGGCCATGCAAATGTCAACCTGAGGAGTGATTCTGATAAAAATCATAATTTTCTGAAGGTTTATCCTGTTTGCTGGTGATTTTCTTGTGCGAAATTGCAAAATCTCTATTTCGCAAGTGCGAGATTGTTCCTTTCCACCGCAACTACGTGTTCGCAATTGCGAACTCTCGCGAGGTGTGCTGTGCAAGGTGGCAAGCCGCGAGTACGTATTCGCGGGCGACAAACTCCCGCGGGAACACGCAGCAAGATCTAAAATGGCGCGTCACTCGCAAAGAAAAACAACTCGGCAAACGCTAAAATGACGGAAAGTGAACGCCGTGCACCACGCCGCGCGCCGCAACCAAGCAAAAAATCCGCCGCGAGCGGATTCACGGATTTTCGACAAATTCGTGAGCGTTCGCGGATTGCGAATTTGCCGAAAATCCGAAAAATCCGCGAGCGGAGCGGATTTTACGCCCATGCTTAATGATGTATCCAACACTTTAATATTACAGCTTAGATGGATACCAACTCAGATACAAAGACCACCAGAAGGTCTCCCCCTAGGACCCTGGACAGCAGGAATGTGGTATGCAACATAGCCCACTCTATATAAAGCCTTCTCGGACCAGGTTTCCTGGAAAAGGCACAGCTCGTGGGCATCTATGTATGCTCCCCAGTCTGGAAGATCCATTTTTTAGTTGAGCCCTGCTATATTCCAGGATAGGATCTTAAGATTCTGTATTGGGTGCCCGCCTTGGTGCTCTACTTGGTAGGATGTTTGCTCGTGTCGCCCTACCTCAACCTGTGTAGTAGAATCTATATTGCCTGGAAAGATAGCAAGTTCTCCAACGACAACTTCCGAGAAATTAGTCTCGGACGGATTTTCATGAAGTTGGTCTCTAATTTTGGGTCCTTCTGGGGAATGGGAGTTTATAAAAGGATTGTTTTCCAGATTCAAATTTGTAGTCATCGGTGTTAGTCAGTCGACCAGGTCCAAAGGACTAAATCAATTGCTTACTGGGATATTGAATTGTGCTCTGTAACCCTGATCCTGACCTGTATGTAACACAAACCTACTCTGTGCACACAGTTCCCATTTGTTATAGACACTACCCACTCTATCAGATAGAGGGCTCTGTGGACAGAAATAACCCAAGGGTACTGTCCGAATACCCCCAATCAGTGTTGAAGGACCCAATTTAAAAATGTGTTCAACGACCCTCCTATCTCTAAAATTAATCAAGACACAATTCCCTGAAATGTCTTTAGGTCTATGCCCAAGCCAACTGACTCACCGGGTAAATCGAATTCCGGTGTGAATTGAGTGGGGCAATGGTCTATATTTATTCAGCCAGTAGATGATTTTATTTTTTAGCTTAACATATGTTTCCTTGTGACCAGGTTCTTGTGGTGGCACTGCGGCTAGTATTACCACATAAGGTGTTGAAGCTGGAGGCAGGTCAATACAGGGGAGAGCAAGCATTGACGGTCTTAGGTTCGGTAGAATTCGGTTCCTATCCGTATTTGGCTCTATTACAGGTGTCTGGTGGTCATCTGATATTACCATGATATACTCCGCTGCCCTAGATTTCTGCTGATTAGTAGGGGAAAGTGAATGGGGGGCTTTATTATTAGAGCAGCTTGATAGTTGACTCTTATCAGAGGAACAATTATTCTTCATACGTGCATTCCCCTTGGGATCATTCTTTGGACCCTCGGGTAAAGGATGCTGCACAGAGGGAGGCTGAGTAATCTGTATTTTTTTTATGTTTAGAAATGTCAATAGAGTTCAGAGCAGCATCAATTTTAGATCTCCATGCCTCTATAGAGAGCTTTAATTTGGCAATACTCTTCATTGCATCTCTAATTTCTGATTTGACAAGCTGTTCCATATGTGATTTAAGCTCCAATATCAATAATGATACCCAGCCCGGGGGCTCAAATGATTTGTTACTACTTTCAACCTAAACCTCACTCCCTGGTGTATTACTTGGGATTAGCTCTGGCTGATGCTCTGCATGATTCGCGCCCTTAACGATGCTTGTTTTCCACCTGGCCCCTTTCGTTTTCGCCTTCCCTACCATTCCCAACCTGCCTGTTTTCTGTAAGGCTATATTCGCTTGGGCTGGAGGTAATTCTGTGGGAGTGGACAGAGCTGGTGAGTTAGAGATGGCAAGGGTATCTGTCTCCATACTTGAGATACTAGGCAGGCAGACTCGGTCTCAATGAGAGACGCTTCTCTGCGCGTTCTATTTCGCTTGTGACTTGTTGCAACATTCTTTCTATCGCAGTCGGCTGAATAATAGGGGTTTGGATAGTGTGTTTCTCTCTGGTGTTGGGCCTTGTACAAGAAGGGGGAGTTTTCCCCATGGTCCTATCCTAACCAAACAATAAATATTTATAAACACTTACTTATTACAACAAGCATTTACAATGCAATAGGTCTCGCAGCATTAAAGTTTGAGTTACTGGCATTGTAAATGACAATGCTTTGCATTAATTTTTTTTTTTAATTTGCAATTGGTATATAAACATTGTTTGTGAATGTTATAAAGTACAGTTTGTTTAGCCACAACCTTACAGCCTCTTCAGAGAATATGCTGAGTACCTGAAATGGATCCCCTCAAAGCAAGGAACGTTAGTATAATTTGGCGTTTCCGAGATGCTTTCAGTTCCAGATAGCAATTATATTGTCCTATGGAGAGTTTAGGTTTAATATGGACCTAGCAAAAGGTGACTGCATTCACATAAAAAGCCAAATCAAAGGCTGTTCCATACCTGCCAACTTGAAGAACAATCTCACTGTGTGAGAAGGGGGCAGGGCTTCGTGCCAAGAAGTACCCATGAGTCACTTCTGAACCCAATCCAGCACTTAAATCCACACCTACCCCCATAAAAGCTTGCTGAGGCTGGTGCTGACATCTTGGGGTGTTTTCACACACCTTAATGGATGTCGGCAGTTCAAAGCCTAGGGAAATGAGCTAAAACAACACTATTTACAGTAGTTTTCGGCTCATTTTCCTGCCTCCATGTGATGTAAGCTCCTCACCCAGAGACCGTGCGATGAGAGATGATATTGTGTGTCACACAGTGGCACTGTGTGAGTTGTCAGGTATGCATTCCTAAGCTCAGGATAGAGGTGGTGCTGGAGGTTTGATGGCTGGTACTCCTACATGGAGCAGTATTGAATCCCAAATAGATTTTTCAGCTTCTGCCCAGCACTCCCTCCTTCCCAAATGTTTGCGAGAATAAAGTTATAGGATGCTGCAGCCACACAGACTCTGAACATGAAGTGAACATGAGAGAATCCCTGTCTTTCCACTGAGACCTGCACAGTTCCCTTCTCCAAGATGGAGATTCTCCGCAACAATACCATCGCAGGCCTTACCACCTATCAGTAAATCAGATGAGCAGCTGGGGTCTGCTCTGGATTGGGTAGGCTGCCTATCAGGATGTGCCTTTACATGCCATATGTGCACAAGTGCTGCAAGACAGGTAAGACCTGACTTCAGACACTCCTCAGCAAAGTATCTATAATTCCATGGGAGAGACTCGGCAATCATCAGTGGGTATCACCCGATGTTATATAAAGACGATGGAGAACCCCCGGCTCGGCTGCAGGAAGCCGACACCATGAGTAGCCAATGCCTAGGACAAACAGACCCTCAGTCACACAGGCTTTGCCCTGTGAAGATGGAGAGGATACGGCACAGCCCAACTGCACTACTGCTTCTCCCTGACCATCCTGTCACTCTCTGCACAAAGTCATCTTTTGGCACACTGACACTAAGGCCCAGTCCAGTGAGTTACTTTCTCTAGTGTGAGCACATGGTGGATGCAGTGAGGCTATACACAGAGCCAAACATTACTTTTTATCAGAAACCAAACAAAAAATACACAGACAGAGAAGAGAAATGCGTGCAGATGTCACCGATCAAATGTAATCAGTAACAACAGTATTGATTTAGAGTTTTTTTTTTTTAAACCTTTATTCAATGAATGCACAATACACAGCTGTCAGCCTACAACCCTGAGGGCCGGCCACTATAACATCCAACGACACATGTATCACATCTTATCAGTCCTCACGGTAGTATGTCAAGTATAAACAGTAGACATTACGGCTCGTACTGGATGAGGATAGAGAAGACTAGCATTGAAGGTTTAGTTTTTGAATTTTGATGAAACAAGACGAACAACATGAAACATCATCACACGGCAATAGTCGAGTACCGGGAGTCAGGGGAAGGGCGGCAGGTTCTAGGTAGCATACAATGATGAGCGAACGATTCGAGAGGGGGGGGCAGCGAGGAGATCAGTAGTATACACATTTGCTAGCCTTAACCCAAAACGCCAACTAGGGGGACAACACATTATCGATAGTGTAATCTTGTGGGGGAGTGCACAGGTTGCCACGATACGAGTTCCATTGGGACCATATTCTGCTCCATTTCTTAGGCCGGCCCCGAGCCACATAGACCGTCTTCTCTCTGATCATACACCAGTCCATGTTCTCCCTCCAAGCCGCTACGGTAGGTGGTGTATGGGAACCCCAGAGTTGCGCAATGTCCCTCTTGGCCACCATGTTACCAAGCGTAGCCCAGGTAGTCTGGGCCGTGTTGTAATCCGTGGGTTCCCAAACATTTAGAAGACATCTTCTGACTTCGGGCAGGAGGGAGACCCCGGTGACCCTTTCCATGATCGCATGCACTCTGGACCAGAAAACAGCCACAGCCGGACACTCACAAATAATATGTAAAAAGGTTCCACTCATTCCACAGCCGCGCTTACATAGCCCATCAAGAGAGTAACCCATTCGCACCAGACGCGGACCCGTTACATACACACGGTGGAGGATCTTCAGCTGGACGAATCGGAGACGAGCGGGTATAGCTACCTCCTTAGGGGAGGAGACGGCCATTTGCCAGTCCTCGTCATCCAATTCAAGGCCATCTGCGGTCCAAGAGGCTCTGAGGCGCCTAAGCAGATCGGTCCTGTTATTGATGAGCTTCTTATAGATCAGTGAGACGGTACTGTCAGGCACATAACCATCAAGGATACGATCCTCTAGCGGCGAGGAGTCGGGAATGTCAGTTCCCGGAGGGAAAACCGAGAGCAACGCGTGTCGTACTTGAAGGTACCGGAAGTATTCCCTATCATCAAGCTCATATTCCAGTTTAAGCGCCTCAAAAGTCTTAACTTGTCCTTTGGACCAGAGATCCCCCACTCTACTGATACCAATCATATTCCATTTACCGAATCCCTTCGTTCTCCACAAGTTGCCCAATCGATCAGAATCATACAGCGGGGTCATACGAGTCAAACCACCACTCCATTCCGTAGCCGCATCAGCAGCACGCCACACTCGCACAGCAATTTTCGTAGGGCCGGTCAGGGTACCCAGTGGCTTCTGGGAATACAGCGCCCTGCTAAAATTCCCGCCCGGCAAGAGATGCTTGTCCATTGCGAAGGCAGGAGTATGGCCAGGGGCGTAAGTCAAATGGTTCACGGCGCTGAGCTGCGAGGCCCAGTAATAGCGCCTGATATCAGGGAGGGCGATGCCACTGTCATACCATGGCAAGGTGAGTTTGGGTAAGGAGATACGAGCACGCCTGTCCCAAAGGAGCCGCCTCTGAAGGCCTTCAACTTCACGGAAATACGCCGAATGTATTGGATCAAAAAAAATTTGAAGTGAATAAAGGAATATGGGGAGCGACATCATCTTGAACAGAGCAGCCCGTCCCAATGGGGAAAGGGGAAGTCGTCGCCACCGTAAAACGTCAAGTTTAAGCCTCTGGAGAGGGGCCTGCAGGTTACGTTCATAACGGGCGTCGGAGTTTAGCGAGATGTAGACCCCCAAGTATCGAAAACCAGACTCAGCAACGAGAATGGGAAATCTACGGGGCAGCGGGGGGAGTTCCCCGGCCAAAACTTAGACGCATGACTTTGACCAGTTAATGACGAGTCCCGAGTTCTTACCGAAAGAAGTGAGAACATCGAAAAGCACATTCAGAGACTTACGAGGGGAGGTGAGGTAAAGAAGAATATCATCGGCGTACAGCGAGACACGATCTTCAAAATCAGGGGACCACCGGATGCCCCTCATGGAGGGCTCCCAGCGAAGCCATTGAGCCAATGGTTCTAAGGCAAGGGCAAAAAATAACGGCGATAGTGGACAGCCCTGACGGGTGCCACGTCCAAGTGCGAAAGCGCCACAGACCCTACCATTCACTAACACCTGGGCTAGTGGTCGTTCATAAAGGAGCTGCACCCAGGCAATGAATTGAGGGCCGAACCCAAACTTAGCGAGAGCCGCCCAGAGATATGGCCATTCTATCGTATCGAAGGCCATAGTGGCGTCGAGTTTAGTCAAAATGGCAGACTCCGAAAGAGTCCCGGCTCTGGCGAGAACTCCGTGGAGTCTCCTAAGATTAAGGGCGGTGTTCCGGTGCGGGATAAAACCGGATTGATCCGGATGAATCAAGTCCCCAACCACCTTAACCAGTCGATTAGCAAGCAATTTCGCCAGAATCTTAGGTTCAGCATTTAACAGGGAAATGGGCCGGTACGAAGCACACCGATCGCGCGGCTTACCTTCCTTGTGAATGACAACGATGGTAGCCAAACGCTGATCAATAGGAAGGACACCGTTATCAAGAGTCTCGACAAACATATCCCTCAAATAAGGCGCCATTTTGTCAGGCCGTAGTTTGTACAGCTCAATGGGTAAACCATTGGGCCCCATGGCCTTGCCCGACCGAAGCGCGCGGATGGCACAGGCGATCTCATCCACTGTAATGGGAGCATCCATCGAGGACCTGTCTTCGTCAGAGAGGCAGGTTAACGCGATATCACGTAACAGGAAGCGGGAATCACACTCATCCCTGTCGCTCACCGAGGCATAGACAGTTTGGAAGTGGGTCATGAAACAATCAACAATTCCAATAGGGTCAGACACACGATCCCCAGACCTCCTCACAATCACCGGCACCACTCGACTCGCTCTCTCTTTCTTGTCCAGCCAAGCAATGAGTTTACCCGCCTTATCGCCCACATCATAAAGTCTACCCTGCTGCTCTCTGCACATAACTTTAGCAGCATCGGTAACCAGGGCCCTATAATCGGCCTGTTTCAAAGCTAGGGAGTGAAGAGTAGCAGGGGTATCGCCCCCCCCCGAGGCCACCCTCGAGCACAACTATCTCATCCTCAAGGCGCGTCAGCTCTTCTTTCCTGGCCTTTTTAGCAGCGGCAATCAATGTCAGTGAACAACCCCGAATTACAGTCTTGAATGCTTCCCACAAGGAGACAGAAGAGGAAACAGACCCCACATTCTCATCGAAATAGCAATCAATAGCCTTGACCAGTCCGGAACGTGTCTTGGGATTTCTCAAATGCCAGGGATTGATAGGGTAGAAGGAGTTAGGTCCTGGGTCATGTGAGGGGCTGGACCATATATATCAATGTGAACATACAAATTGCCCCCCACACGTTTAGTTTCAACTTATTGTTTAGAACAACAATAATCAGGACTGTTTCTGATTATGTGGCCTTAATTATTTTGGCCCTTTACTTTATTGTTCATTCAAGTCCAAAAATTGATATGTATGAGAAACATATGATAGTCAATCAAAATATAAAAAAATTCACAAATAACAACACATTATTTTCAAACACATTGAGTCATACAAAACAAACATGAAGAAAAACTTTGAAGCAAAACTTTGCACAGTATTTACAATGATAGCATGTATCAAATAGTGAAAAAGATGATGGTTCTTTTGAAAGAATCTACATGAAGGCTAGTGGATACAAATAAATAAATATTATATCACAATGATTGCTATGTATTTTTTGTAGCCTTCTTGCTGCCCAAGAAGGCTACAAAAAACAGTCCTGATTATTGTTGTTCTAAACAATAAGTTGAAACTAAACGTGTGGGGGGCAATTTGTATGTTCACAGGGATTGATAGGAGCAACTCTCCCCGCACTACCCACTCCAACAGCAACACTTAGCCACAATGGTGAGTGATCAGAAATACCCCTCGGGAGGTGACGAATTTTCCGCACAGATGAAGATTGGGCCGATGGCAATAAGAAGTAGTCGATTCTGGAAAGACTACCGTGGGCCCCAGAGTGAAAAGTGTATTGTAACTGCACAGGATGGAGCATCCTCCAACTATCCACCAACCCAAAAGTGTCAAGGAGCTCGGAGAGCCACCTCTGGGAGTTCGGCAGAACCCTTGGTGGGTAGCGATCAGAATCGCCGGAGACCCCAGAATTAAAAATCCCCCCCTAGAAGAAGGAGACCATTAGGAAGCTTGAGCAAAAGCCGCCCCAGGTCGACATAGGTGGTGGCTTGTAAACCCGGGGGGACATATAAATTAACTATAGAGAGCCTCTTGCCCTCCCAACTCCCCGAAATTGCAACATATCGACCCCTGTCATCAAGCGCCACATCGTCTATCTCAAGGGCCAGGGAGGACCGGATCAGGATGCCCACCCCTCTAGAGCCAGAAGTAAAACCAGCATGTGCCACAAGCTTGTAGCCATGCCTATTCATTGCCTGGCAAGCATTTCCTATCAAATGGGTCTCTTGCAACAATACTACATCAGGGGAATAGCATCTAAGGAACTGAGAGACAACACCACGTTTTATCTTATCCCCCAACCCGTTGACGTTCCAGGACAGCAATCTCAACTCACCACCCCAGAAAAGGACCACCGCCCTCCCCCCTAGACATCCAGCAACTAAAGGATAAAAGCAATGTGCACAGTGCCATGTGAAAATAACAAACATGAAAACAGAAACAATAACAGTCCCCCCCCCACCCTCCAAACACCCCCGGTTTCAACACCCCCCACCCTGCACCCCTGCGTTCGAATCGAAAGACACCCCAAACATGCAGTGTGCCTGTCGCCCCTTCATAACTACACTACACAAAGAACCCAGGAGGAGGAAGAAGAGTCCCCTTACACCCTAACCACCCTCGGGCTCAACCCAAACAATAGTGTGACAAATGGCAAAACTCAGCTGATAAGCAAGTAAAGAAACCGGACGTCAGGAACCACAATGTCACTCCTGATCCGACATGCCCCTCTCTGCTCCACCGGGGCGCACGTTCAGATCGTCTCGTTTAGGCAGTGAGTCAAGCCAGTCGCTGGCGCAGTCTGGTCGATCAAAGAAAAAGGTCCGCTCTTCGTGCTCAATACGCAGTCGAGCCGGAAACAACATAGCATACTTAAGTCCAAGATCTCGTAGTCGCCTCTTCACTCCCTGAAACCCCATCCTTTGTCGCTGGACCTGCGGGGTAAAGTCTGGGTAGATGTTGACCGTGCCGTTGTCGATATTCAAGGGGCCCCGACCCCGGGAGGCTTGCAGGATAGCGTCCCTGTCACGGAAGTGAAAGAGCCGAGCGATGATGGGCCTCGGGGGGGGCTCCCGGTTGAATCTTCCCACCCGGGAAGCGATAAGCACGTTCAACCGCGAAGAATTTGCTGAGTCCAGCGGGGGCCAGATGGTTGAGGATAAGATCTTCAACAAGTAGGTCGACTGTGGTGCCATCGGTTTTTTCCGGTACTCCCACCAAGCGTATATTTATACGCCGGGACCTATTTTCATACTCGTCCAGTCTCCGAGCCATCGAGTCGTGCGACGCTCTCAGATTGCCAATCTCCGACTGCGCGTCTGCCACATCCGTAATAAGACTGGCGGTCTTCAAATCCAAGGCCTTGACCCTCTCATTAGTTTTGGCAAGGTCTGCTCTAATGAGAGTAACGTCGACCGCTACAGTATCAATCTTGGAGGCCAGGGCTTCATACTGTTGTCCCATATCTGCTTTCATCCCCTTAATGGCACTCATCAGGTCTTGAAGAGAGACCTCGGGAGGTTCAGCAGAGTCCGACATGGGGTCAGCCAGAGTGCGGCCGGTACCGCCGGTGGAGCCCTTCGGCTGCGTGTACCGATCCATGACATTAGTCTGAGTGAGTCCCCCGCGGACCGGCGTCTTGGTCTTGTGCTTCTCGGACTCAGGCTTGGTGGCCATATTGGGATCACAGCCCCAAAGGGGCCTTCTGGACCTGGTGAAAATGGCCGACGCCTGCGGGATACAAAGTCCAAATTTTAGGGCCAAAACAGGAAAATGCAGCTTGAGCAACAGGCCGAGGAAGTAGGGACGTGGCAGGACACCACAGTGGGTGAAGTTGCACCGCCGCGGGTGACGATCCGCTTGTAGCACAAGCACTCGAGGGTCCGGGGAGAAACCGAAACTGAAAGTGACAATCAGGCCGACTAGGGAGACGTCCCTCTGGCCGCTGTTGTTGAATTACTCCCCGGCCCAATGGAGCAGCCAAGTCCCCGGTCTCGCTCGGGATGGGTCCAAAAAGTTGAAGTCGACGTAGAATCGGTTCCCGACGTCCGATTTTAATTGCTGGAAGGATATCAGGATCAGCGAGTGTAGATCTTCAATAACCCATCAATAAATCAGGATATTATTAGGATATTTGCGAGAAGGCGGCGTGGGTCTCGGGAGCCCTCTGCTCACGTGACCATCTAGGACGCCCGCGTGTGATTTTGAGTTTTAAGAGGCGGCAAGAGGGCACTCATGGACTTGAGTCACAGCTGAAAAAGATCTTCATGTTAATGTAAGGCTTGAAGACTCTGTTCTTAGTCTATTATGATTGAGCGTTGACTCATCCCTCCCTCCCTCTGGCTGTAGTATGCCCAAAGGAGAAGATTCTGGGTGAGAGGTGTGAGTTTCAACCACTTGTTTCAAACGTGATGATGCACACGCCATGGTGCATAAACGAGAGGTGCTGTGACGAGTGCAAGAGACACTTTTAGCATACCGGTTTCCAATTTTGCATAGTTCGTCATCAACAACTTGAGATGATAATGACGGTAACAGCCATGCATTAGTGCACTCATCATTAACAGACTCCACGCCCCACTGCTATTTCTTATTTGGAGTCCTAATGCAAGGACATGTTAATGTCATGTGTTTACAACATGTTTACAACAGCAATTATCAAAACTCAAGGCTCCCTGTGGGTCACAGACAGGAAGACATCAGTGTGTGCCATGGCCCAGATTCATCAGGAAGAATATTGGCTCTGGTATTGTTAGAAGTTGGCCTAACGAGCTGCTACATAGGCTAGTGATGTGGATGTTATGGCTCATGAAATGGTTCTTCACTACGATGGAGTGACAGTCCAGAGGGTTAATGTGTTATTTGTACCAGGGAGTTGGTAGTCCTGGCTGACATTCTGAGGTCTTGGAGATCAGTAAGAACACCCCAGGCTGGTCCTTGCACATGTGGGGACCTGAGCTGGGTGGTCCGCCTGGCCTTATGTTTGTCTACTCACATCAATAATATTTCCTCCTCCTCCATTCTTGCCTCTTGAAACCCATCCACAGTGGTCCAGACCGTGAGCCTCTCCCACCGGCCCTACTGCAACACTTGTTGAGTCAGTTTTCTCAGCTGAGCAGCTACCTCTTTGATTATGCTTATTAGCAACAACAAAAAAGAGCCCTGCCTCTCCGTTCGTTGTGGTTGTAGTTAGCATTGGCAAAATAATAATTTTAGCAGTATCTCGTTATCAAACCCGGGGAATGTGTTCATTTGCAGTACACCTGATGACACATAGTGGGCCACATGTAAGGCTAAATAATGCAACGTTCGCGGTGCCTAAAGCTCTGTACAGTGATAAAGATTTTTCATTTAATTTTATTTGAGAAGATCCTGGTTTTGTGCCTTCCAAATTAAGCAGTATGTCGTTTGCATTCGGCCTCTGGTAGTTCCTATTGTTTTGAAGAGCCTCCTGAATGAGGGAGAGATGTGCGATATTGTCAGAACTAACGGCTCGTGACTTCGAACATTTCTTCAAACGCTTTACTCTCATTAAAAGAACTGTGTGTATGCATGCATGTTAGCAGCGCAGGGACTCTTCAAATAATGGAAGTTCCGGTACTCAGCGCCCTCCGATTTATAGCACTGCACGCACCTCTTTGTAGTTGCGTGGTTTTCCATCTCGCCTCACTCCGGATGGGACTTCCATGAGCAGTGAAAGGAGATGATGCAGCAGAGCGGCTGCAGTTGTGTCTCCTCTGCCACTTACTTCACAGTGGGAGAGCCGAAATATTCGCAAACTTCAATGATGGACAGGACATTCAGCTGCAGGGCCTCTGCTGGCAATTTGAGACTTCAGATGTCTTCGTGTAGTACGAAACCCTACAAACATGCAGGACTACTCAGGTGCAATTACAAATCCTAGACAGAACAAGCACTGCATGGGCGCGAAACCGAAACCGTGGTGGGAGCACACGAAACGCCGTCGCCGTGCGCATGCACGTCGGCTGTCCCGGCGCAAGCTGTGGATCGCGGAGAAGACACGCCGAGCCTGCTGCCGCCGAGAGTGACCCGCTGCGTAGGGAGAGGGACATGCGAGAAGAGCCCGGTGAGTGAGAGGGGAGTGGGGGGGTAGAGGGAGGGGATGTGTGTGCGTACGGCGGCTGCGGCGGCGGCGAGGGGGAGTTTCTCTATGTATGTGTGCGTGCGTGTGTGTGTGTGTGTGCGCGCGCCGGTGGCGGGGGGTTCTCTATGTGTGTGTGTGCGTGCGTGTGTGTCTGCTTACAAGGAGCCATGGGAGACAGGAGATGGTGAACGCGCACGCGACCTAATCTGTTTACGCGTGCACATATCTTGTCTCCGGTCTCCCTTGGCTCCTTGTAAGCAGAACTGATTGCAATAGGACCTTCGCGATCCGTTCACAGGTGCGAGACCTAAAAAACAAACCCCAATAACTTTTCAATTTGCTTAAATACAGTGGAGTAATTGATCGCCGGTACCCCCAGTGTCTCAACCCAGTTCAGTGAAATTCAGCTAGTGCGGATAATCACACTATAATACTCACAGAATGCAAATGAAAGGGTAATGGCCCAGCCCAGTTTCAAATTGACTCGGACGGGCTCAGACGGGCCCGCCCTTGGTCCGGGCTTTGTCCGGGCTGCGTCCCGCGCAGTTTCCGCACCGCGGGGGGAGAGGCAGCGCTTTAAGGGCAATGATTACGCCTCCCCCTCACTCGTGGCAGCTGCGCTTACTGTGGTCCAGCCTGGGAGTTGTAGGCCCCCTCCTTGCGGCGGTGTTGGTCCCAGCGATGGTAGAAACAGGAAGGTCACTGTGGTAGCTGCAACATGCGTGGACAAGGTGGCAGAAGAATCCTCATGGTGGCAGCAGTTGGGACGAGGCAAGTAAAGGAAAGAGAAGGTTCCCAAGCCGCGGGGGGAGAGGCAGCGCTTTAAGCGCAATGACCACGCCTCCCCCTCACTCGCAGCAGCTGTGCTTACTGTGGTGCAGCCTGGGAGTTGTAGGCTCCCTCTTTGCGGCGGTGTTGGTCCCAGCGATGGTAGAAACAGGAAGGTCACTGTGGTAGCTGCAACGTGCGTGGACAAGGTAGCAGAAGAATCCTCATGGTGGCAGCAGTTGGGACGGGGCAAGTAAAGGAAAGAGAAGGTTTTGCCTTTTCATCCCTCCCATGTGATTTTTTAACTTATGCAGTCAGTCAGTCAGAGGTCAGTGAGTCTGTCTTTCCTTTGTACTCCATGCAAGGCAAGTATTCAAATTGTAGATGGAAGACGGTAGATGGTGGAGTAAACCCAGCAATGTATGGCACAAAATTGCGTGTACCCGATTAGCCAACAATCACTGGCAAACGTAAAAGGTCTGACACAGGATTTGCCCATTTTTTCATGTTTTTAAAAATCTTTATTACAAAAACATTATGAAAATGACAGACCCTGCATACACGCACAAATGCACAGGTGACCGTCTTTGAATATTTTTGTAGCAAAGGTTTACAGAAACTTTCAAACATGTCCAAGTTTGTGCGTAGGTGCAACCACAGGCAGATGTCTTTGGATGTTTTTGTAACAAAGTTTTACAAAAATATTCAAAGATGGCCCCCCTCCTATATGTGTGTACGTGCGCACACACAGCTGACTATTTTGGAAGGGGTTTATAGCCCATTCAAGGATGGCCAGTTCCAGCCATCTTGAATAGGGTTGAAAACCCGTTTCCATTTGGGCGGCAATATGCAGGATCCGGGGCACTGCAACCATTAGTGAGGGCCACCTAATAGTGTCTGATGAGCTGCTGGGTCGTCTTGTCGTAGCAAGCCCCAGCCAGGCCTACTAGTGCAAGGGATTTGCCCTTCTCTGCTCAGAGTCCTTAGACCAATAGTGAGAAGTTGGCACAGAAATTGGAATAGAAAAGACAGAGTTTATTAAACCTCATAAGGTGGAACTACATTCACACAACACCCTTCGGTATAGTATGAGGTAGCACACTGACTGGAAGGAGCTGGGTCCTTTTATACCCACACAGGGGCTCAAAAGAAGGCGGTACAAGTACAAGCTGCTGTTCTTAGGCACATACAAGGTCATACAGAAAAATGCACAGTCGACAAGTGGGAGGAGCTAACAGTTAGCTAGTTGGAGTAAACACATCCTGACAGTTACATGCTAGGGACAGCTGTATGCTCTTCTGAGCATGTGCAAAGTAGAAGAGACTAAACATATCTTGTCTCTAGGCAGATTTCAAGAGCAGTTGACAGGAAGGTAGGACAGAGCACATGGCATACAAAATGGCCGATAGAAATACAAAATGGATTCCGTAAAACGGACAAGATAGTCTCTAAATACGACATGTCTTCTGCTAATGCTTAACCCAATTACTGTTAAATTACCAGAGACGACCCTTTCAGCATTTGCTGAAGACATTCGTCTGTCTAGGGTAATCTGGATCTACATCCTGTATATTGATATTCATCATATTAGAAAGTTCACTGCTTAACATTTGCTGTTCTTTTGTAACACTTCTCTTGGCAGGTGTACAAGCAGTAATGCACATAGAGCAAATCATGGGACCACATTGTATACAAGTACAGCATGTAAATAGTGTCACCAGTAGTATACATAGAAAAGTCAGTAGTTTCCAGCCCCAAGTAACAAAGAGTGTTCATATCCAGTTTTATAATGCCCATGTACCAGTCTCTGGGTGAATGTCTGCAGCAATCTTATGCAGTGTAGAGATTGCGTCATAAACTGAAGGCGAATGGTCTGGGATAAAGACGCAACAGCTGCTACCGATGATGCGGCATGCACCACCACGATCAGCCAAGATCACATCGAGCACCATCCGATTTTGGAGTGCTACAATTCTTGCAATTTGCAGTTCTTCTGTAATGTTCCCAAGTGCCATAGCTGTCTGATTGGTGACAGCTTCCACTACACAAGTCAATCGTCTGATCGTTCTACTATTTAATGCAGCACCCACGAAGAAAAACAAACCCAAATTGAAATCAACATACTGTTGCCGGGGCGGTGTCTGTCTGGTCAATCTCATCAGTACTTGTTGTCCGTTTATATCTATTTTTAGAAACATCATTGTATAGTTTCTGATCAAGATGATATGATGCAGGTGCTAAAAACACAGGTGGTAACAAAAATCATATGTAACTTACCCCTGACCATCCAATAGGTAATTGGTAATATCCTTTATTACCACATACAAAATAGGTGTTGTGAGACGATGTAAAACTATTATTATTCATGCCCTCAATATTCAATATTGTAATACATTCGCTTCGTCCTACGGGAATTCTCCCAACACTGCCAATACATAAATCTGCTTTTGCTCTGGTTACAGAAATCACATAGGGTCCAATGTTCTTCATATTCCTCACATTTGTGAAGACATATGGTGTCGAAATATTGTCCGGTTGGTATTCATTCCATTATCATTTAGTGCCTTTAGCTTGAGGATACCCATTTTTGTCTATTTATTCAATCGAAAAATGATTCCACCTACTGAAGCAAACAAAAGGGCATACCAAGCTTGACATGAACCGTTATGAGAAAACGGTAGAGGAATAAAAGGCGTTCCCCCTTTCTTCTGGTGCGCAGGTATCATCCCACATACCCAACAATTGGTAGTATTTGTAGCATTATGGGTATGATGCAACATCTGAATGAATGTGTTATTCAGATAGGACTGTCGATGTTTCTGCTCATGATAAGGAAGGGTATAATAGTAGTGCTCCAGTGGAGCTGGAGTAGTTGCAACAAAAAGCTGTCAAGCAGGAACTGCTTTCTCAATGAACCAAGTGGTTATTGCCAAAACCACCAGGGCAACAACAAACCCTACAGCACAAATTATTTTCTTATTCATGTTAATTGACTACGATGCTCGATCTTTCTAAGAACCTGTTAAAATAATCGTTAGAGGTCTTATCCCTTGGGTAGCCGCTGATATCTTCACCACGGGCCAAGATGGGTGTCACTACACTAATGCAGGGCTGGACCCCCCCTTGCCTCACTGGCTCTCCGTTTCGCAAACCCAGGGCGGTAGCTTAACCAGTCTCGTTCAAAACTGCAGATTCTTTCCTCGGTCTCAAATTGTATTGCGATGTTCCAGGAATCGCGTGGTCCGGGAAGACTTCCGTAGACTCGTCAGATGAGATAGCTTGACCTTTCTCCGTTTCCAGAATCTCTCGATGGTCGATCAGCACAGCAGGTTCTACCAAGGCGGGCAATACACGCTTGCAATGAGTGGTGTGGAGCCAGTTCTTTCTGTTCGTCACTCGAACCGCTGTCCTTGTAGCCAACAGCACCTGCTCCGGACCTCGCCACCTCGGCTCCAAGCTGTTCGATCTGTCAGAGACCTTGACCATCACCTGGTCACCGGGACAAAGATCATGGGCCTCACATGTAGATCTATCAGGAAGAGCTTCTCGAACCTGTTGATGAATAGAAGTCAAACTGTCAGTTAACTGTGCCATTCATTCATTCAACAGAACACAAGGTACATCATGTATAGGACGTGGCTTAGCAACTCCCCAAATGTTCATTGGTCTTCCAAATACCACCTCATACGGTGTGAGACCTGATCGTGAGTGTGGTACTGATCTTCTGGACAACAGTGCCAAAGGCAATGCATCCGGCCACTTTAGGGACGTAGAAGCCACTATTTTCGCCAGCTTCAATTTTAAGGTAGCATTATACCTTTCCACCAATCCTCCTGATTGTGGGTGGAAGACTGCATGGAATTTCTGTTTGATTCCTAATCCTTTCATGACATAATCAACAACTTGCCCAATATAATGAGGTCCGTTGCCGCTCCACAAAATGTTGCAAACACCATACCTAGGGAAAAATTCCTTCAGAAGCAACTTTGCTGTAGTAAGAGCAGTATTATCCTTTGTAGGGTATGCCTCTATCCATTTACTGAAGGCACATACCACCACTAGGACATATTTCAGATTATTACAGCGTTCAAGCTGGATGTAATCCATCTGCAGAACTTTAAAAGGTGCGGTTGGTGTAGCAAACCCTCCTGTAGGAGTTCGTGTCCCTTTTCCAGGATTGTACTGCCAACAGATCAAACAGGACTGTACCACTCTTTTAACTGTGCTGGCAATCTCAGGATGCTCCCAGACTTGTGTGAGCAATTTAGTTATTGCTGGAGCTCCAACATGTGCCAGCCCATGTGCCATTTGAGCCATAGGTTGTAAATAGGCTACAAGTAACTTCCACTTATCCATGTCTTTGTTGCGCCAACAACCCTCATCATCCAATGTTCCTTCTTTGGACCATTGCTCAAGTTCTGCTACAGAGGCAGATCTCTGTACATCTAGTACTTCCTCTCTAGCATCATGCCATCGTTCAGCTTGAGATTCACTACGTACATAGATGTAGTGCTTCGCTGCATTGCAGTTTCACGAGCTACACGATCTGCAAAGGCATTTCCTTGTCCTATTTTGTCAGTGACCTTCTTATGTGCGCTACACTTCACAATCACTATTTTTTTGGGATATGTCAGTGCAGTCAAAAGGTTATGTACTAGTTCTCCATGCATTATCTGCATCCCGTGGGATGTAAGAAAGCCTCTATCCTTCCAAAGTAGGCCAAAATCATGGGCCTCTCCAAAAGCATGGCGGCTATCCGTGTAAATGTTCACACATTATTCAGTACTAAGCTCACACGCTCGTGTCAAAGCTATTAGTTCAGCTGCTTGAGCCGACTTCTGAGGTATGCGAGCTGTTTCCACTACTGTTTAAAGTGTGGTGATTGCATATGCAGCTGAGGTTGTGCCATCTTGTAATTTCAAACAGGACCCATCAATCCATAATTCCCCATCTACATCTGAAAGGGGCGTATCTTGCAAATCGATTCAACCCTTTGTCTGTTCCTCAGTAAGGAATATACAATCATGAGGTTCCTTCGAGTGGAACTGAGTCACAGGATATGGCAACAAAGTAGCTGGGTTTAGTGTAGCACACCTCTTCAATGTAATATGAGTTGCTAACAGTGTCAATTAGTATCCTGTCAAGCGAGCACTAGTCAAATATTGCATTCTAGTCTGATTCAAAAGGACATCTACTGCATGGGGTACTAGCAGCAACAGTTTGTGTGACAAAACTATCCCTTCACTCTGACGTATGGACACAGCTGTTGCTGCAACTGAACGAAAACATCCAGGCAACGCACGAGCAACAAGATCAAGAACAGCAGAAAAATATGCACAGGGACGTTGCTTGTCACTGTGTGTCTGTACTAAAACTGACAATGCACATCCATCTTTCTCGTGTACATAGAGTGTAAAAGCTTTCGTATAATCGGGTGTAACTAACACTGGTGCAGAGCAAAGAGCTTGTTTCAACTGGCGAAAAGCATTTTGACATTCATCTACCCAAGGAAGAGCAATCTGAGTGTTTTTAGTCAAAAGTGCTGACAGTGGTTTAACAATGTGTGAAAAACCCAAAATCCATTGCCTACAAAATGAAGTTAAACCAATGAATGCACAGACATCTTTCTGTATGGAAGGTACTGGTGTGTCTAAAATTGCTTGAACGCGATCTGGTGTCAATGCCCGTCCCTCCTTAGACAAAAGATGACCTAAGTAGGTCACCTTCGGTCTACAATATTGCAATTTCTTCCATGATACTTTATGATTGTGTGTAGCAAGGAAAGAAAGTAAAGACAAAATACATGTTTCACACTGTTCAGGTGTATCAGCTGCCAACAAGATGTCATCAACATATTGTATGAGAGCCACTCCATCAGGCAAAATAAAAGAATCAAGTTGTCGTTTCAAGGCTTGACTATAGATACTCAGACTCTCAGTGTACCCTTGAGGAACTCTACGAAACCGAACAAATATCGGCTATCAGGATGAATAGGAATCGAGAAGAAAGCATTCTTCAAGTCCACCACTGAAAATGTAGTTGCTGTTGGAGGAACCAAGGTAAGCAATGTCGTAATGTCAGATACTACAGGATACTGTGGTACTACAATCTTATTGACCTCCCTCAAGTCAATGATAAATCTATAAATCTTAGTGTCAGTATCTTTTTTCAAAATAGGAAGAATTGGACTATTGCAAACATTGTAAGGAACTTCTTCCACAACCCCCACTTTAATTAAGTCATGAACAATGCGTGTAAGTGCTTTCTCTCCTTCTCGAGAAATTTTATACTGAGGAAATCTTGGCAGTATAGCACCCTCCTTGACACTAATATGCACTGGTGGTTTTACCATTTGTCCTACATCGGTATCTAAAGTAGCCCACAAAGTACTAGGGAGTGAAGCTAGGGCAATGTCCTCCTTAACAATACAGGATCTCTCAATCATGGGGTGGTTGTCATTTAAAATAACCCGTACTCCTTCCAGAGAACATCGTATCGTGGCCCTGAAATATTTGAGCATGTCAAGACCCACAATATTGTCTGGTGTATTTGGAGAAAGCAAAAATGGACATGGAGCAGTAAACCTATCAACATGGAGTGCAAGTGGTTGTGACAATGGGCTAAGGGTGGATGTTCCATCGAAACCTATCGATGTAATAGTTAAGCCAGACAAGGGAGCCCTAGGAATCAAGTGTTTAGACAAGGCGCAACGAGTAGCTCCTGTATCAACCAGAAACTGATCAGTAAAACCCAAAACATGTGCTGTAACATAGGGACACTTCTGATCTACTAGAACTTCAACTGATTCCTTACCCCATCCTAGGCAATCCTATGCATAAGCAGAACCTTCCAAATCAGATGGCTCATAGTTGGACATTTGATATTGATTCCGTCTGTCAAAAGTATTAGCCCCTTCTTGCCCACATGCATTAGCATCAAACCGAGCACGATCATTTGTATTTCCTCTAGGCCCTGAATATCCTGAACGATTTCTCAGTTGTCCCCGACCACGTGAACCGTGCTGGGCACGTAGCACCGGACAATTAGAAATCCAATGGCCAAATTGTCTGCAATACGCACACTGATTAATAGACAAATCTCCACGAGTAGAGGGAGGAAAAGACGAACCATAAGATCCACGTCCTCCTCTATTATCACCTCTATAAGGCGAGCCATAAGCTTGAACCATCATAACCTTCATTTTTAACTCTTTAGATTTTTTATCCTCCTTACTTTTTGCTTCTAATTCCTGTCGTTCATAATACTGAGCCATAGTTAGGAGAGAAGCCGGAGAGGAGGTAGTCCATGAACTTTCGCTGGCCTTTAGGCGCCTGGCTATTTCTGGCAACAGGTTTGTGACATATTTATCGACAAACAGATGCCTACCCGTGTCATCTGTCAATGACTGGCCACTAAAATCGTGGAATGCTTCTTCAAAGCGTGTGAAAAAATCTGAAACTGATTCATCTATTTTTTGCTTGCAAGACGCTAACATAGTCCAATATATCTTTTTAGGGGGAATAATCATTTTTCATTTAACCAATATAGCTGCTGGAAGATCTAAAATTTGCTGACACGGTTTTTGTGCAGGTTCCCTATCTTTATCTGATTGTTCTATATCTGACCACAATGCTCCAAATACCGCACGATCGTCAACTTTACGCACAGTTCTCCACATCTCAGGTGGTAATATTAATCCAAAAAACAAATCAATGTCAGACAAAGTCTGACATTGAAGTACAAGAACTTATGGCACCCTCAATTTCTTCATAAAAAGCTGTCGGATTCTTTCGCGGATCAGGCAATGCATTTTTAAGAGCCATGACATCTGCTCTATTCCAAGGAGTGTAAACCCAATTATAAATAAAATACCCTTTCGCGTCAATATAAGTCTTATCATCACTTGTACCTGTTCCTTTGGGAGGAATATATAAAGGCGCGGCTTCCCGCATGGGTTTCACATTTACAACATTCTTATCTGTGTCGGGCGTCGGAGCTCGTGCCATGTTGATTCGAGATGTTTGTGCAGCTGCATCTGCTGCCTTTTTCTCCTCCCGCAAACGGACTGCTTCATCACGTAGTATAACCAAGCGTCTGATCGTATCAGCCACCTGGGAGAAGACAAAAGAACCTTCACGTAATTGCTTACAATCAGCTGCTATATCATCTGGCTCTACTTCCACCGAGTGTTTCCTAAATCGCTCAACAACCTCTGTAGCCAATATCTCAGTAAAATATTTCTGTTCCTTTTCTGACCAATTCTTAATAGTATCTAGAAGTTCAGAAGCAGTGAGAGTACCACGATCGGGTTTTCGCGCTGCAGATCTAATCTCATGGGAACGTTCGGTAGTTAACATTGAGCGAGTGTCTCGGGCTTTATGCTGATCTGTAGGAGAGTCCTCATCTGACTCATTAGGAGCAAAAGGGAAAATATACGGAGGTGGAGAATGATCTAATAAGAGAGAATCATCTTGGGGTTTATTAGGAATAGGATAGAGAGGCCTACGAATAGCATATTGGCCATTTACCTGTAACTGATGCTCCCTATCTTCCCTTTCTTTAGTTTCTCTCATCTCTTTATTTTTCATATCTAAGGCTTTCGCATGCACACTTTTACGCTGTTCTTTTTCAATCAAGGCCTTTTCACGCTTTATTCGCTCACGCACTTCTTTCTCCCACTTTCGCACACAGTCAAACATATCTTGCCTAGCCTTTCACTTGAGCATTCGTTGCTCTACATACTGAACCTTTCGCAAATCAAATGACCCATGCATAGGCCAATGCAAGTCAGGATCCTTGCGAGTGTATTTATTCCACAATTTACTGTACATTATGGACGAAATACCATATTTAATATACAGATCCCTATTAGGCGTCCCCTCCGGGGGGGGCGGTCATGCTTCATCAAGTTTCAAATTGGTACCACTACAAAAACAACACAACTTACGAAGTGTGCAAAAAACAGACATGCCGAAAATAGTACAAAATATGCAGTATTATAAAAAAGTAGTGCTTAAAGTACTCTTTGTACGTTGCGCCGTTCGAATATCATAGAAGTAGAGAAAAATCTCCTCATTACCTGCCTATATGTGTTGCAACACATATATCAACTTTACATAGAATCATTTCAAACTTTTGGCCAATACATAGAAACATGCCATAGTAAGCGTATCTAAACTACCTTACTAATTACAAGGCGTCCTACTTACAGCAAGTGCCGTAAAGCGGCTCTTACCAGTGAAATAATGTCCAGGTTCCTCCTGCCAAGTTCTCCAATCGACCAAACGGTCACTACACAGCGGATCAACAGAAGAGATCTCAGTCGAGGACCGGCACCACCTGGATGGTCAGATCAGAAAGAAAGGGAAAACGCCGTGGATGCCAAGACTCGGGTCTCCTCTGGCAGTGATCACATCCAAAGCGAGATTCCAATCCTTCGTCTCAACCAGTCCTTCGGGCATCCGAGTCGCCGATGAGCCCCACGTTGGATGCGCCAATTCGTAGTAGCAAGCCCCAGCCAGGCCTACTAGTGCAAGGGATTCACCCTTCTCTGCTCAGAGTCCTTAGACCATTAGTGAGAAGTTGGCACAGAAACTGGAATAGAAAAGACAGAGTTTATTAAACCTCATGAGGTGGAACTACATTCACACAACACCCTTCGGTATAGTATGAGTTAGCACACTGACTGGAAGGAGCTGGGTCCTTTTATACCCACACAGGGGCTCAAAAGAAGGCGGTACAAGTAAAAGCTGCTGTTCTTAGGCACATACAAGGTCATACAGAAAATGCAGTCAACAAGTGGGAGGAGCTAACAGTTAGCTAGTTGGAGTAAACACATCCTGACAATTACATGCTAGGGACAGCTATATGCTCTTCTGAGCATGTGCAAAGTAGAGGAGACTAAACATATCTTGTCTCTAGGCAGATTTCAAGAGCAGTTGACAGGAAGGTAGGACAGAGCACATGGCATACAAAATGGCCGATAGTAATACAAAATGGATTCCGTAAAACGGGCAAGATAGTCTCTAAATACGACATGTCTTCTGCTAATGCTTAACCCAATTACTGTTCAATTACCACAGTCTCGGAGTTTACAATAAGTAAAAAAAAGTATGTATCATTTTTTAAAACAGAAAGCAACTAATGACCCTCAAGTCCTAGAAACCGAAAGGGACTATTATGTCTGTGGGTAATCACATTGTGCAAACCCTTTTGATGCAAACCATTTTGATGCAAACCCCATGCTACACCCTTATAATGCCTACCTGAAGCAAAGTAATATAAAGCAAAACTAGGTATTGTGTTTTGCTACTTTGTATTTATTAAACCACCAAAGTCACACAAGTGGCTTGGCATAATTAATCCCAGTTAAGGACTTGCATTGCTTCGTGATGACTTGGGTCACACAAGAACAACAAAAGTCCTTAGTAAATCTGCCCTTAGTGTTTATCGACCAAGTATGTGAGCAATACTGTACATTAGTAGCCGCAAGAGTTAACAAATGAAAAAACAATTGCCACGATCCTATATCATGAACTGCAAAGTCAGGTTAGTATTTAAAGTATGTGAACTCTTTTTGTGCTTCTTTGAGATGCAGTTATGTGCCTGAGAATGTTATCTTCCTATGCGTTGCACAGCTTTCAATTCCTTTACTTGGCAATATTATGTGAGGTTACAAAATTAGTAGAACTTAGAGGTGTTGCATTGCAAAACTGGACATGAATGAATAGCCAAGACACCTAGACGACCTGTGTTCTATAAGTCTCACCAGTGACCCGTAGCAGCCGGCATGGCTCATGGGTGGGGGTGTGCATGCAGGGGTGGAGGGGGGGGTGGCTCACAGGGGGAGAGGGGGTCATGCAGGTAGGGGGGGATCATAATTTTGTTTTAAAACCTACCTTTCTGACGGGTCCCGCGTTGTCACTGGTCATGCTCTCCTGCTTCCGACAGGAAAAGAAGCAGGCAGCCAAGCTCCCTCCCCTAAGCCAATCACAATGCTGCAAGCATCGTTATGATTGGTCGAGATGGCGCCCAGGCAAGGGCTAATCGATTGGCCATGTTCTAACTGCAGGCGACAGTGCAACCTGTATGGAGAAGGGCAGAGTGTGCATGACTGGTTTGGGCGGCCAGAGAGGGCCAACCAAACAGTCTTTGCGCACTCAGGAGTGGGCAAACCACTCCTCCCCTGCCATGCTCAAAGAGCAGAGCAGCCCTGCCCACCCACCCACCCACAATGCGCAAAGCAAACATAAAATGGTAATAACTAAAAGTTATTACCATTTTATGTATTTGCTTTCTTACATGGCAAGAAGGCAGTGCCCCATAAACAAGACCTTCTACAGTGCAGCATAGAGCCTACCTACTACTAAGTATGCAGATTAATTTAAAAGTAAATGAGGAGATTTTGTCTCTTGGGTAGATGGCAATCTGCTGAACTAAGAGACCAGAGTTCTACTTACGGTTTCTCCACTTGTCCTACATCCCCTTCTTCTCCTCTGTCCTGAACCCTTGCTGGGACAGTCATGCTCGCTCGCTGCACTCCCTTGCTCTGGAAAATGCATGCTTTAATTTTACACCCCACCATTTGCAGATTTTACCAGCCATCACTGGTGAAAAGGCATACTGATATATAGAGTGCTATAAGCTGATTCTAATGTATGGATGGATAGAAGTGTATGAGTGCATTGTGGCCTCTTTTTGAAGTGTTTTGGTATGAGATGAAGGGTTTCAATCCTTCGAAGATGCAAAGCCAGTCAATCAAGCAGTTAAAAAGAACAGAGGTTTACCCAAGCACCCCAACAGCAGCCTCTGTGGACGGAAAATGCTGCATGCACTTCACAGTACAACAGAGCCTACAGCACCCACAAAACGCTTTGCTAAAGAGAACAATTACCTAGAATCAGAAGAGCAGTCAGACAAGGAAGGCTTGGGCTTTAATTAGAATCATTAATAGAACTAGATGACAGACTGACATTATTTTCAATGAAGATTCTATTTAACTAGTGCCTTGAATTATGAATGGTACAAAAAGGGGGTGGTGATGGACGGAGCATCTGAACCAATCAAACACTCACACCCAGTCAAAAGATCTGGGTTTGATCCATCACCTTTCTTCAGCCCACTCTACCACCCCAGTTCAGACATGGCTATATGCAAATCAGTCTGACCCTGTGCCTCATGGGAACAGTCCAGCCCGAACTGGCAAGCCATGCCTTCCCTGGACCAGAAACAAGCTTCTGAGGACCGGTTTCTGGCATTACAGCCGTCTTCAGGCCGGCTTGCTTGAACCCAGTGGCAAAGTGAGCAAGGGACTCACGTCTGAGCATACCCTGCCACACTTAAGCGGTACAAAAAGGGGGTGGTGATGGACGGAGCATCTGAACCAATCAAACACTCACACCCAGTCAAAAGATCTGGGTTTGATCCATCACCGTTATTTAGCCCACTTGGCAGTTCGGGGTGGACTGTTCCCATGAGGCACAGGGTCAGACTGATTTGCATATGGCCATGTCTGAACTGGGGTGGCTGAGTGGGCTAAAGAATGGTGATGGATTAAACCCAGATCAGTTGACTGGGGGTGAGTGTTTGATTTGCTCAAACGCTCCGTCCATCATCCCCTTTTGTATCGCTTTGTTCGCCCTAAGTGTGGCAGGGTATGCTCAGACGTGAGTCCCTTGCTCACTTGGCCACTGGATTCAAGATAGCCTGGCTGATGAGGATTATGAATCCGAAACCGGTCCCAGGATGCTTGTTTCCGGTCCAGGGAAGACATGGCTTGGCAGTTCGGGCTGGACTGTTCCCATGAGGCACAGGGTCAGACTGATTTGCATATGGCCATGTCTGAACTGGGATGGCTGAGTGGGCTAAAGAATGGTGATGGATGGGGCGCTAGAGGGTGCGCAAGCGGAATGGCTGCCTAGCTAAGCAGCTCCCGTTCCTTGGTCTATAATCCTGCAATTATCTGCTGCCAAAGGCGAGTAACTTCACGAAACAAGCCACCATCCGATGCAGTGGACAGTCCCCGACACTCGACCCGAAGCTCGGCCCTCTTGAGGTGACAGGACCGCTGTAAACGGCATCAGAAAACTAGCCGGTGGAGCCCCCGGAGTATACTCCTTGAGGTAGCCGGCCGCAGGAGACTACGCAAGGCCGGGGCTCGCCACGAGGTGGCGGGCCTGATCGGCGCTCTCGGATTTGGCGCCTGAGACGCGACTGGTCCTGGACCCCGGGGACGCTGAGGTTAGCGGATCTTACCAGCTGTGAACTGCCCATCCCACCGGCTAGAACCCCGAGTGCCTGATCCACCGCTCGCGGTCGCTTCGGCTGGCGGGCACTGCCGCTCTCTCTGTACGGCCCGGGGGACGAGGAGATCTGCGGAGGGAGAGCCGTGACCGCTGCTGCGGCTCCCGCAAACGCCAGGAGGTGCCGGACGACCATCGCACCCACTGCCACCATATGCAGGGTGAGGAGTCTCTATACTCGGACTTGCCGTGCACTCTCCACTGTCAGGCGTGCTGCTAGGGGCAACGTTTCGGACAGATCGCAGTACACATTACTGGGGTTCTGGGCCTAAGCACCTACTGCTTCTGCACGCTGGCGATCACCCTGCAACACAGGCGATACTGTAGGCATCACAGTACTGGGGCGCATGCTGAGGCCCGCTGCTACAGCGCTTTGACAGGATAATTGGTTGTTACATAAGCTGGGAGGCTTTGTCTGGTACCTGTTGCGGCCATATTCCTGGATCGGTGATTCGCGCCCGCGCGCTTTCCTGCCGACCACAAGCCTACCCACACACGGAGCAATCACGGACCACGTCCTCCACTACGGAACACCAGTGCCCTGCCTCTGCACGACTCTTTCTTTGCCTCGGCGGTGCGGATAGGGGCTGGGGGCTTATACCCCATCTGTCGAAACCCCCTACCGGCGCTGGGTGAGTGGGCGCTAAGATACCTGCTTCTGAGACTACCTGCCTCTTGTCGACGACCCACCCCGTGGCCTCAACCTTACAGGGGCCGGTGCGGTGATACACGAGGTGGCGGTGAGGACACGATCAGTGGCCAAAATAGTGCGCCCTGAAAATCGCCAAACTAAAATTAGCTTTGATGGCGCCAAGAAGGGTACAAAGTCAGTGCCCGCTGAATCAGGGCCCAGTGATGCTACATCATCGGCCATTGCCTCCCCCGCCAGAGACATTGATCTGCACATCCTGTTCCAGGAGATGAGACAGGGGTTCGCCACTGTGGTGGAGAAGGTGGACGGCATGACTTCTAGACTAGATGCCCTAGTCCATAAGGTTGATCGGCACGAAGAACGAATTACGGCCACGGAGCAGCGGATCTCAGACAACGACGATATCACCTCGTCCCATCCACACAATTGGCCCGCATGGACAACTTGCTCCGACTTATAGCGGCTAAGAACGAGGACTTGGAAGCCCGTAGCCGACGCAACAACATACGCGTCACGGGCATTCCGGAGTCCACAGACACGGGCAGAATGGAAATATATATTGAAAAGCTCCTCAAAAGCTCGATAGGGGAAGAAGCATTCTCGCCACAGTTTATTGTTGAAAGGGCGCACCGATCATTGGCGCCTGTCCCCAAGCCCGGATTGCCACCTAGACTGATCATTGCTAAATTGCTGAACTATCGCGACCGTGATGTCGCGCTGCGAGCAGCCCGGACTCAACAGACTTTGCAATATAATGGTGTGGCATTCTCCATATATCCTGACTTCACCCCCTTAGTACAAGAGGAGAGACGAAAGTTCCTTCCTGTCAAAAAGAAACTACGAGAGGCTCAGCTGGAATACGCCCTCCTCTACCCAGCGAGTCTGCGAGTCACCCACCGGGGGAAACATCGTTTTTTTACAAACCCTCAGAAAGTTGAGGACTTTCTGAAATCAATCAGCAAGGCTCGGCAGAGTGGTCGTAGCGCTGAGGCAGATCTGGAGGATGACGACCCACCCTCAGCAGCGGAGGAGCACTGAACATACGATCATGGCGTGTCCTAACTATTTACTGATCTGAGCTGCAACCATCGACCCTTGCTTCGGGAGGGTGGGAGACGTAGACCCTGCACTACTGAACTGGACTACTTAAACTCACCGATGGTAATGTACCCCAAGGACCACTCACCCTGCCCCGACCTCCACCGAGGGCGGTACAGATTGGGAGGCCGTTCGGCGGGAGAAGTGGCTGTGCGCCCTCGCTGTTGTTTCCCTTTCGGGTGTTCCCCATGCACAATGTTGGGAGGTTAAAGTTGCGGGAAGGGAGGGGAGGGTGGGGGGAAGATGGTGGGGAGAGGCGGCTGCTGGCATGATTGGGATGCAGTAGTGGAAGGGGGGGCGGGTTTGCTTGAGGAGAAACAGATTAGACACGAGGAAGACAATCAAGTCACAAAAAGCTATGGTCGACTATCTAATATAAATGATACAATACCTGTTGTCTTGCCACTTCTGGGGTGGGGTGCACTGATATGTAGCTGCCTATGGCGGGCTTAGGGTCTGATACACAACTGAACTGCATATCATGGAATGTTAGAGGGCTCAACAATGCTAGAAAATGTCGTGATGTAATTGCTTATCTTAACAGACATAATGTTCACATTGCCATGCTACAGGAAACTCATCTGTCACCATTGGTTAGAGCCACTTTTGCAAGCAAGTGGGCTGGACTTCGTACATTTTCCTCCTACTCCACATACGCTAGAGGAGTAACTATCCTGCTTAAACGCACAGTGCCCTTCCGTAAATACGGAGACTTACTGGACGGTGAGGGACGCTATGCATTACTATGAGGTCGCATGGGCCACGACAAAATTACATTCATAAATTGCTATGCCCCCAATTCAGATTTGCCTTCCTTTTTTACCACACTTTGGGGCAAGGTCATGGATGTGGGATCCCGCCATGTTATCTGGGGAGGAGACTTTAATCTGGCACTAATACCTCATTTAGATCGATCAGATGGAGCACATCATTACAAACCGAGGGCCAGGGAGGCTCTGGAGGGTATCATTGCCGAGGGCGGACTCGTGGACGCATGGAGATGCCTACACTCGCTCCGAAGGGAAGGTACACACTTTACATTGCACATGGGTACATGGTCACGATTGGACTACTTTCTCATCACCAAAGAGGTCACCTCGAAGGTCCTGGGGGTTACACACTTGCCACGAACGTATTCTGATCACAGCCCTGTCCTACTACATAGACGCATCCCTGGGTGGGACAACCCTAGGCACGTTGGAGATTACAACCGGCGGCACTGCTGGATAGTTTGTTCCGAGCTGAGTTGGGGGAGGAAATCGCCGCTTTCTTTCCCAGGAACAGGGGGTCAGTGGGTTCAGTCGAATGCATCTGGGAGGCCTTTAAAGTCACTATAAGGGGGTACTGTATATCTAAAAGCTTCGGGGTCCTGCGGGACATACAAAACACTATCCACTCATTACACAGGGAACTCAGAGCATTAGAACTTCGTATGGTTGAAGACAATAATCCTGATATTCACGCAGAATTTAGAGACAAGCTGTCGAAGTACGAGGAAGAGGCTCATAGAGAGGCAAAATTTCGGGGGAAACATTGGCAGGCCAGACAATATTGCGAGGGGGACAGACCGGGGAGGGCACTTGCGGTCCTTACGCGCGCCCTACGGGACCACAACATTATCCTAGAACTTACCGATGACCAAGACCAAATCATTAGGGACTCAGATGCACTACTCGTTGCCTTTACATCTCACTACCGCGCGCTCTACACCACTGACACTACGGCTGATGCACCATATGCTGACTTCCTGGGAGATGTGGCGCTCTGCTGGCTCAGTGACGGAGATAGGGCCTTCCTGGCCGCCCCCTTTGAACTAGATGAGATTTGCGATGCCATCATGTCATTGAAGAACGGTAAGGCACCAGGCCTAGATGGCATTCCCGCTGAGTTCTACAAAGCCTATATCGACATCATGGCCCCTGTCCTTCGAGAGGTATACGAGGAGTCGCTGGCCGACGGCATCCTCCCTTGCTCCATGCGGGAAGTAGTCATTACCTCACTCTTGAAGCCGGGCAAAGATCCTGGGTCTTGCGGTTCGTACTGCCCGCTTTCCCTTCTAAATTGCGATGTTAAGATTCTAGCGAAGGTTTTGGCCACTCGGCTGTCCCTCCTTATGACCAGGATTGTTCTACCTGATCAGGCTGGATTTGTTCCGGGTCGCTCTACCTCTCATAACCTACGCACCCTGTTCTCCCTGCTTCGCACAGTCCACCCCAACTTACCAGTAGCCGCCGTCTTCCTAGATGCCACCAAGGCATTCGACTCTGTCGAATGGCCCTATCTGTTCTCCGTCCTGGCGAACATGGGGTTTCCTAGCCTCTTTATTTCCTGGGTCCAGCTACTCTATACACAACCCACCGCGAAGGTCCTCATCAACGGTCGCCTATCACATTCCATCGCCATTACCAGGGGTAGGCGTCAGGGGTGCCCCCTATCCCCCCTCCTCTTTGCCATTGCGGTCGAACCTCTGGCCTGCAGACTACGTCAGCTGCATCGAGCGGGTGCGGTACAGTGCCTCCAGCGCCAAATCGATGTGTCTCTATACGCCGATGACATTACCCTCTATGTCAAATACCCGGACCTCCACCTCAATCCTTTATTACGAGAATTTGTAGTATTCGGCAGGATGTCGGGGATACACATAAATTGGTCCAAGTCACAATTCTTCCCTCTAACCGATGCAGTGACTGACTTCCCCCTTGACTATCCGTTCGAGTGGTGTCGGACAGATCTCCGTTACCTCGGTATAAAAATCTCACGCGACAAAGATGAAACGCTCCGCGCCAATTATGGAGTAGCAATCACAAAACTCACAGCCACAGTTGACCGCTGGATCACACTACCGCTCTCCATGGCGGGCCGAGCGTCCCTTATCAAAATGGTGGTTTTGCCCCAGTTTCTATATCTCTTCCACAACATCCCATACTATCCGGGTGCGTTCTTCTTTAAAACCTTGAAATCAGAACTGTCGGTTATTCTGGGGGGGTAAGAACCCACGGTTGAGGTGGTCCACCCTGACCATGCCTTGCGAGGTCGGAGGCTTCGATGTACCTGACTTCGAGGCCTATTACCTATGCGCACAAGCGCATTATGCATATCACTGGCTAGTCCCGACGCCCTTCATGCCTCAGCTAGCGGTAGAAGATTGGATCGTACATCCCAATCCACTTAATGGCCTGCTTCTCTGCCCAGAGTCACTAATACAGACACCAAACACCTCAGTCTCCTGCACTTTGGATGCATGGCGCCGCATAGCTAAGAGGATGTCCTGCTGCCTGCCGTACTCCCCCAGAATGCCGTTGACGTTTCATCCTAACCTTGCCCCATTACAAGAGCGAGGGTTTCGGTTGCTTTGCGAACGACTGCGAATCACCTCGTGGGGCGACCTATTCGTGAACGGTAAATTCAAAACTGCAGAAGTGTTTTTCGCCTCCCACGGTCGCACCCCGCTGGATGTCTTTTACTACCTGCGCCTCCGTCAGGGCATGAAGGACATCCTACCTATGTTCCCTGAGGAACCTGAGATCTTTCTCCCCCTCCACTTTCTGGTATGCTCGCAGGAAGGGGCACACCTGGTTGCTGGTCTTTATCGCCAGCTCAGATCTGTCGCCACGCTACACGAGGCGGGGGCTCGAGCGCGCTGGAGGGCTGATCTAGCCACGGAACTCACTGATGACCACTGGCAATACTGCTGTGCCTTGACGGCTCGAATTTCGGCCAGTAGCAGATTTAAGATAATACACTACAAATTCTTGCACCAACTGTATTATACCCCGGTAAAAAAACACAGATTCCACCTAGTCGATGATGACAGATGTGAGCGCTGTCATGCCGAGCACGCGGGCTTCCTGCACCTGGCTTGGGAATGCCCTCCTGTCCGTCTATACTGGCAGCAAGTGACAGACGCTCTTACAGCAATGACTACGGAAACCATTGCTGCGGAGCCGCTCCTCGCGCTACTCGGACACACGCCCCACATCTCGAAAACCTGCAGGAAATTCGTAGACATGGCATTGCTCTTGGCGAAGCGTCGAGTGGCATGTCGCTGGGGCAGAGGCAGAGCCCCTAAATTCAAAGAGTGGCTGGCAGATATAATTTACTGTCAGGAACAACACCTCACCTTTACTGAACTGCTAGCGATCCCTAGCCGACCCAAGGATATCTGGAGCCCGTTAGTGCTATTTGCTTGCCCAGGCAGGTGAAAACGATATCCCTGAGGGAGGGTCTGTTAGTGATTAAGTAAATTATAAGCACCTGGGGCTACGGACTGCTACCTGCAGATGCATACACCACTCCCAGCCTATCACTTTGACATACTACCCCGCATGTTGCCCTACCGATCGCACACCTGCATAGCACTTTCCTGCAAATTATCCACTGACACTACATACGCAGATGTTGTCACCGGACCCTTGCCGGACATGTACTCCCTGCTGCCCTGGTAATTCCATACACCTTTATTACCGGACCCGGCACTGCCCTATGGCCCTACACTTCACCCTTATCCTCCAGGTGAACAGGTACCACCGTGACTGCCATATGTCAAAGCATTGCCTTGGAAGACTCTTGATGTATACTGCTATATTTTTGACCTAGGACTCTACTCCCGAGTGTGTCTGTGAGACCTCACAGTTTTGTTTAAAGTTGGGAACTGTTTATAAGGAATACACACAAAACAAAAAACAAAAAAACCCTGTTCTGCTGCGGTAAATTCTAAGGCTCATGCCTTCTGTACTAGCTGTTGGACACTCATTGTATAGTGCTAATTGACGCTGCCGGGCCCCCGGGATGCCGGTTCTACAGCTGTGTTATACCTATTACAACTTCGTCACTAAGTTGCACACCATGCTGCCGGCCTCCGGGTTGTATGCGTAGGAAGCTGTGTACTGTCTATAATATTCAATAAAAGCAGTTTGAACACCAAAAAAAAAAAAAAAAAAAAAAAAGAATGGTGATGGATTAAACCCAGATCAGTTGACTGGGGGTGAGTGTTTGATTTGCTCAAACGCTCCGTCCATCATCCCCTTTTGTATCGCTTTGTTCGCCCTAAGTGTGGCAGGGTATGCTCAGACGTGAGTCCCTTGCTCACTTGGCCACTGGATTCAAGATAGCCTGGCTGATGAGGATTATGAATCCGAAACCGGTCCCAGGATGCTTGTTTCCGGTCCAGGGAAGACATGGCTTGGCAGTTCGGGCTGGACTGTTCCCATGAGGCACAGGGTCAGACTGATTTGCATATGGCCATGTCTGAACTGGGGTGGCTGAGTGGGCTAAAGAATGGTTATGGATTAAACCCAGATCAGTTGACTGGGGGTGAGTGTTTGATTTGCTCAAACGCTCCGTCCATTATCCCCTTTTGTATCGCTTTAAATTATGAATGGGTTCAAGGCATATTTACATCTTTATTCTATTGTCATACACATTCATATCACTTTTCATTTCAATGAAAATTCTTAGATTTTTCCTGACGTACCAGCAGCTTGGGCCTTCCAAACGTTAGGAAAGCACTCTATAAATGACAATATATGAAGCCCTTTTAGCTCAATAGGCGTTGCACAAGCAAGACTGTCGCAGACTCTCCACTGAAGATACGCTGGTATCCAACTATAACAATTAAAATGTTAAACGTCAAAAGGTCAAGCTCCAAGCATTTTCTCCACCTCTCAGAATGACAATAAAGTATTTTTGGAGTCACAATCCCGTGTCTTTAGCTTTGCAGCCAAAGAAGGAGGGAGCATGGTAAAAACACACATCAAGTCCATCACAATAAGTGAGGTAGGATTTACTAATGAACCAGTCACTGCATTGCAATCCTCTTTAGCAAGAAATTAGAAAATGGACATTGGCCCGGAGGTGGATGGGCACCGCCTGCCAAAAACAGAATCATCTCTGACAATAGCAGCGGCGGTTGCGCCTCTCTGTTTAAGATTCCGTTGATGCTGGAGATCCTGTGGGTGGAGCCTCCTCAGGTCCAGCCACTTGGACCTGCAACTCCACCAGATATGTGTAAAGAGTAGCCACTTCATCTACACAGTCTCAGGTCTACCACCCTAAGTTCTCTGGTGATAAGTGTATGCAACTGTACTTCATTTGTAAAATAAATAAAAAATATATGAACTTGGGCTCAAATTTTTTATTATGCTGCCCCCAGCCATTATCACCACTGCCGTCATCCACATCTAGGTTAGCATCATCTGCTGCCTGCATGGACGTCACCCAAAGCCTTTGGTGCTCTTACTATCCTTACGGTAAGTTCTTTGGTTGGGGCGCCAAAGGTGCATGTGGAGGGATGCTTTAAGTTTTTTGGCTTAGAATCTTGAATGTTGTCCTGTTTGTTCCTACAACAGAGTAACCCTTTTACATATCTGACAAAAATTAACCAAAAGGGTCAAGCAATATAGACATTTTAAGGCATGGGAAAAGTGGGCTCTGGCCCAGGGCCCCAGCCTTTCAGGGGGGCCGCTGATAAGAGCCATCTCTGTTCTGGAGAGACTCTTGTGCTGATGACCTTGTACAATTCTTAAACAGATTATTTTAAATAGCTTAAACAAATGCAGAGGCACGTCCAAAATCAGTCCAAATCTGTAAAGTAGGCATTAACCATCATAGTAAGAAAGAGGAAGTCCACAAATTGATCTTTTGTCCCTTCTATATGTCCTTTATTTCTTGTCAAAATTCATTACATAAGCAACAGGCAGGCAACACATGTTTCGTCCGAAAGGATTTTCTCAAGGCTATCAGAAATTTTAGAGCGAGTCGTAGCTCCAAAGTAAGTGTGTTCCAAAAAGATCATAACCGCATTAGTGGTTTGAAACCTGTAGCTATAGCAACCGGTACGTGGCCGCTCCTGCTACCGCAGTTCCACAAGGCAAGCCTTGATAAGCCTGCAAACTTCAGTTCCGATGACTCGGCTCGCGTCCTACTCCGATGAGCCCAATAGCGTTATCCTTTAATGTACTGTTAATGTGGGTGATGCATGAAAGTCTATTACAGACATTTTGCAGGCAAATGTAGTGTTTATGCAACATCCATACAACAGTTTCTTTTAGACAAAAACAGGACCTCACATACGAGAAATGGGAGGGTATCACAGAAATTATTTCCAGTAATAATAGTGGGATGTTTCTATGTTACAATATTTAAAACACACATCACTGTCGCTGAATAGGAATATGCTACTTACCAGTATAAATCTGTTCTTGGCATGTAGGGCTGCTGACGTTCATATCTTGTGCATAGATCGCCGCCTAGTGTTGGGTCCAGATGATTGCACTTTGTTGTCCTGGAAGAGTCTTCGAAGTATCACGAGATAGGTGACTCCTCCCCTGGACTACAGTGCGCATGGGCATCTTCTCCATCCTCAGATTGTTTTTCGCCATTGTGGCAAAGATGGAGTATAGTAAGTAAGAGATGGCCATGCAAAAGAGAATCCTGCAGCTGCAACAAGCACCAGGGAGGAGGGTGGGCGATATGAATGTCAGCAGCCCTACATGCCAAGAACAGATGCATACTGGTAATATTCCGTTCGAGGCATGTGGGCTGCTGAATTCATATCTTGTGCATAGACTGTATAGCAGTATCTCCTCTTGCGGTGGTCACCTGTACCAGCTGCAGCAGTCTGAAAAAGAGTTTTAAGGAAAGCCTGGCCTACCGCAGCTTGCTGCTTTGATTGCACGTCTACACAATAGTGTTTAGTGAAAGTGTGTATGGTAGACCATGTAGCTGCCCTACATATGTCTTCAAGGGGAATATTCCCTAGGAAAGCCATGGATGCCCCCATTTTACGCGTAGAGTGTGCTTTTTGGGGGAACTGTTAGAGTGCGTTTATCTTTTTGATAGCATATTTGGATGCATTTAACTATCCACCTGGCTATTCCTGATTTTGAGATGGGATTACCTTTATGTTGTGGGGAAAAAGCAACAAACAGTTGCTTTGTTTTCCTAAATGATTTCGTCCTGTCCACATAATATAGCAGAGCTCTCCTTACATCTAGTATGTGTAGGGCTCTTTCAGCCACTGACTGTGGGTTTTGAAAGAAAACTGGCAATTCTATGGATTGATTGATATGGAAAGTGGATATGACTTTTGGCATGAACTTAGGGTTAATCCGAAGTACTACCTTATTTGCGTGTATTTGCATGAAAGGTTCTTGAATGGTTAGTGCCTGTAGCTCACTTACTCGCCTGAGGAAGGTAATGGCGATCAAAAATGCCACCTTCCATGTTAGAAATTGTACTTCACATGAATGAAGTGGTTCGAAAGGAGGTCCCATAAGTCTGGTAAGTACTATATTTAAGTTCCAGACTGGTGAAGATGGGTGCTTTGGAGGGATTATCCTTTTAAGACCTTCCATAAAAGCTTTGATTGGGGGTACTCTAAACAAGGACAGGTGTTGTCTGTTCTGGAGATATGCTGCTATAGCAGCAAGATGTAGCCTTATAGAAGAGTATGCTAGATTGCATCTTTGAAGGTGCAAGAGGTAACAGATAATGTTTTGGATGGAAGCATCTAATGGATTGATTTGGTTATTGTTGCAGTAAATTACAAATCTTTTCCATTTAGCTGCATAGCATGCTCTAGTAGTTGGCCGTCTTGCCTCCTTGATAATGTTCATGCAATCACAAGGTAAGTTAAGGTATCCGAACTCTAAGACTTCAGGAGCCACATCACTAGGTTCATCTGAATGGGATCTGGGTGCCTGATTTCTCCATGGTTCTGAGTTAAAAGATGGGGCGATAGGTGCAGTCTTTGGTGGGGAACTACTGAAAGTTCCAGGAACGTTGTGTACCATGGCTGTCTTGCCCATGTGGGAGCAACCAGGATCATTGTGAGTGACTGTTGACGTAGTTTTACGTGCCACCAGCGGAATCAGTGGAGCTGGTGGAAAAGCATACGCAAATCTGCCTGACCAGTTCATCCATATCGCATTGCCCTGTGACAACGGATGTGGGAACCTGGCGGCAAAGTACTGGCATTTTTAGTTTTCGTTTGTGGCAAACAGATCTATCTCTGGATGCCCCCATTTTTGGAAGAATGGTTGGAGAACTTGAGGGTGAATCTCCCATTCGTGTAGCTGTTGACTGTGTCTGCTTAACAGATCCGCTACTTGATTGTCTTTTCCTGGCAGGTGTTCTGCTAGGAGAAAGATGTTTCTTGGAATTGCCCACGTCCATATGTTTTGTGCTAAGTGGGACAGTTGTGGAGAGTGTGTCCCTCCTTGTTTCTGAATATAGTACATGGCTGTCATGTTGTCCGTCCGGATCAACACAGCCTTGTTGCACAGGTATTTCTGGAATGCTTTTAGTGCCAGAAATATTGCTAGCAACTCTAGTTGGTTGATATGCAGTCTCCTTTGTTTGATTGTCCATAGCCCTTGGACTGTGTATTGAAGTAAATGGGCTCCCCAACCTGTCAGTGATGCGTCCGCTGTTAGTAATATTTGTGGAAACGGCTCTTGGAATAGTCGCCCCTTGGAAAGGTTTTGTGGGTTCCACCACTGCAGAGAGTTGTAAGCGCGACTGTCTACCAACACTAGGTCTTTTAGTTGTCCATGAGCTTTGTTCCACTGCCGTGCTAGGCATTCCTGTAGTGGACGCATTTGAAGTCGGGCATGGGGAACAATGAATATACAGGAGGCCATCATGTCTATGAGCTGCATGAATACTCGAGCTGGCAAAGTGTGTTGTGGCTGAAATTTTTGGATGAGAGTTTGCATGTTGGCTATCCTTGCTTGATTTGGATATGCTTTTGCTACAGAGGTATTTATTGTAGCCCCCAGATATTGTTGTATGTGGGAGGGCTGTAGATGTGATTTTGGGTAGTTCATGGAAAAACCCAGGCTGTGTAGCAGCTGGAGTGTCTGAGACGTATGGCTTGCACACTGCACGCACGAGTTTGCCTTTATGAGCCAATCGTCCAGGTATGGAAACACGTGGATGTGTTGCCTTCTGAGGTGTGCAGCTACTACCGCTAAACATTTTGTGAACACTCTTGGGGCTGTGGTTACCCCGAAGGCGAGAACCTTGAACTGATAATGTTGACCTTCTATTGTGAACCTGAGGTATTTCATGTGAGCTGAATGTATAGGTATGTGAAAATATGCGTCCTTGAGGTCTAATGTTGCTAGGAAGTCGCCTTGCTGGAGTAACAGGAGTACTTGTTGTAGAGTGATCATATGGAAGTGCTCCGAGAGTATGTATTGGTTTAGAGGCCTGAGGTCCAATATTGGTCTGAGGGACCCGACCTTTTTGGGAATAAGGAAGTATAGTGAGTATACTCCTGTTCCTTGGTGTTGAAAAGGGACTGGTTCTATGGAGGGAGTGTGATGAAGTCACTGTTTGGCGGCAGTGGAGGCTCTGGTGTTATTGCCGCCACATCCTCTGCCTTTGTTATTATTGCTCCTGTAACCTCCCCTGTTGGAGTCTTTATTAAAGGAGCTTTGGGTGTTGCTTTTGGATGCAGAGGAAGTCTGTGAAGTGTTGCCTAGTGCGGTGCCTCTGTAGGAGGACCGACGAAAGGAACATCTATGTTGTTGAAACTGCAGTGCGCCCATAGATTTTGCAGTTTCAGCATCTTTCTTCATTTTGCCCAAAATGGTATCTACTGCAGGACCAAACAGGAAGTCTTGATTAACTGGTTGGTTGAGGATGATGGATTGCACCTCGTTCTTAAAACCAGAGATGCGTAGTCACGCGTGTCTGCGTAGTAACACGCTAGTGTTAACTGGCTGCTGTGTTGGCTGCGTCAAGTGCAGCCAACACACTAATGCTAATGCTTCCATTATAACTAATGGAAGCATTAGTTATAAATTTGCCTTCCTGTATGAGGTCGCTAGCCTGAGCTTTGAAAGGATCTGGCAGGTGTTGCAGTAAACCTTCAAGCTGGTCGTAGTGCGCTCTATCATAGCGAGCTAGGAGAGCCTGTGTGTTTGCGATCCTCCATGAATTAGCAGCCTGTAAGGCCACTCTTTTGCCTAAGGCTTCCAATATTTTAGACTCTCTGTCCGGAGGTGGAGCGTCTCCTGTTGTTTGCGAGTTGGCCCTTTTGCGAGCGTTTGCTACTACCAGTGAGTCTAGAGGCAACTGGGATTTAATGTAAGTAGGGTCTGTAGGGGCCGCCTTATATTTCTTCTCAATCCTGGGATTGAGCACCCGTGCCCTGGCTAGATCTTTGAATATGTCTGGCGCGTGTTTTAGTACCCCTTTCAGCATAGGAAGTGTCCTGACATTATTCTCGGAGGTTGGAAAAGTGTCAAATAGAAAATCTTCTTCTATTGGGTCAGTGTGCATGTCGATCTTGTGGTATTTTGCTGCCCTATCTAGCAGTTGGTTAAAAACAATGGTGTCGTCGGTAGGCGGCGGCTTTGTAGGGTATGGGGAGGTGTCAGGGATGGGTTCTGTGTCATATGGCTCATTCTGATCATCCCATGTGTCATGCTGAGCCTGTGGATCCTCTAGGTCATTAAAATCCTTCTGAGGATCTTCCCCCATGTTATCCTCATCATTGTAGTCTGAGTGTGTAGGAGAGTAGGGCACAAAAGGCATATTAGGATAGAAAGGAGGAGGAGTAAAAGGCCTAGAGGGAGTTGTCCCGAAGTCCTTTTTCTTCGGTGGTACAGGGCAAGTAGTGTCCTTGTCCAATGGTCTCTTTTTCCGGTAATAGATGGTAACTTTGCCGGTTTCTGGGTTTATATACAGTTTTGATTGTTCCTCCGATTCTGGATCAGGATGGAAGAGTTCCTCCTCCACTGTCCATGGCTTAGGCGCCGATGTTTTTGGCTTACTGACTTGCTTGTGACCTTTTGGCTCGAGGGCCTTTGGTTCTGGAGTCTTTTTCGGTTCGACTGTAGGTTTGGGGTCAGTAACCTTTTTTGGTTCGACGTCTTTTATTGGTTTGAGAGTCTTTTTTGGTTCGGCGACTTTGTTTGGGTCGACGACCTGTTTCGGATCGATCCTCTTTTTGTGCTCGACGCCTTTTTTAGGGTCAGTGTTTTTGGTCGAGTTGATGACCTTTTTTAGTACGACTGGCTTTGGCTTATTTGCACTGTTTTCGGATCGACGACCTGTTTAGGTTCGAGGCTTTTCTTTGGATCGATAGCTTTTGACTCGATAACCTTTTTGGGTTGGACCACCCCCTTTGGTTCGACCACCTTCTTCGGCTCGATGCCTTTGGCTGGTCGACCTTCTTTTGTTCGACAACCTTTGGCTCGACGGCCTTCTTCGGTTCGACGACTTGTGGCTCGATGGCCTTGTTTGGCTCGACAACCTTCGGTTTGACAACCCTCTTGGGTTCGACGACCTTCTTGGGGGGAATGTTACTTGGTCCTGGGCTCTCGGAAGGCTTTGTTTTGGTCTTCGGAGCCGAGCCGGAAGGCGGGGCTTCTGAAGGGGTTTTTCGATCTCGGCTAAGGCCTTTAGGCGATGCTTCGACCGAAGCCTTCGGTTTCGGGATGAGCGGTGTTGGGGGCTGTGTACTCACTGTTTGCCCCGGCGGGATCTGGTCATCGGAGTCTGACTGGTCCTCAACGGTGACGATTTCTAGATCCAAGTCCGCCACTTCTGGGAGGTCGTGTTCATCGTCGAAGATGTTGTCTGGTTCCGGTGCCGGTAGCTGCATTTCTTGCCTAGCGGCCCGTCGAATCCGGATGGTCTTCTTCGAACAGAATTGGGCACATGCTGGGCAATTTTCTTCGTTGTGCTCTGGTGATAAGCACTTGTTGCATACTGTATGCTTGTCAGTATGTGGGAATTTGGAGTGGCATTGTGGGCACCCTTTGAACGGGCTCCTTTCCATCGACAGCAGGCCCACGTGGCGTCGAAAGGCCCAACGGCCCGCGTCGACGACCGGATCAAGATGGAAAAGTTGGTCGAGTCAAGAAGTACCGAACGAGAACAATACCGTCGAAGTCGAAGGCCTTTTGGCCTTTAAAGTAGTTTAGTTTCGGTTTCCGAAGTTGGAGTAAAGGAATAGCATCCGAACCCAATGGCGGAAAAAAACAATCTGAGGATGGAGAAGATGCCCATGCGCACTGTAGTCCAGGGGAGGAGTCACCTATCTCGTGATACTTCGAAGACTCTTCCAGGACAACAAAGTGCAATCATCCGGACCCAACACTAGGTGGCGATCTATGCACAAGATATGAATTCAGCAGCCCACATGCCTCGAACAAATATATATATATAAATAAATTTAGAATTTGAACTAGTGTGCTTGTTCACTGTCAGTGACCGGGCCAAAGAGGACAGGAAAGAGCTGAAACTGGATCATACATTTAAACCTGTTACGAATAGGAGCCCCCAGAATGCGTTTGGCCCAGGGACCCTAAAATCCTTAAGATGTCCCTGGTCAAGCATGCTCTGATCATGTACATTGTACAAAATCTAGCCTACTATACCAGGTCAGGTGATCTTTCAAAGTGGTGGGGTGAAATAAGTGACTAGAACTAGAGAGAGAAAGCAAAGCACACAAGTCGCCGTTCACAATGATGGCTTAAAAAGAACAGAAGGGTTTTATACCCTAGAAAAATATTGAACAATTAAATCAAGTGGTGCATTTTACAGCTCAGTTATTCACTTACATTTTTTAACAAGCCAAAGGCTCTGAACTGTCTCTCATTACATGTTACAGTAGTTTCATGTTCCGGTTTTTGGGGCTTGCAAGGGCTAGGGGATGGCAGGTGAAGAGATCCTTTGTTCTTTAATGTTTAAATTCTCTTAAGGTGGGCCACTAAGTCAAGTAAAAGACAACACGTTTATATATCTTATGTGACAAAATGAACCAAAATGGTGTAAAAACACATTCTGAAGGTCTGACCTGAGGTCCGGACTGGCCGTAGCGGGCACCGGTCATTTTCCCTGTGAGCCCGAAGGGTGGGGGCCGGTTTTCGAGTGGTTTTGTTACTGGGGCCAGTTTTGCACCATTGCTGCAAATCGGCCCCCCTGTAACAAAAGCGTCAGCACTGCTAAAGAGAGATGCAGTGCTTCTCACTAGCACACTTACCCACAAACACCCTCCACCTCTGGGGACGGTCCAGCTGTATTGCCAGGGCTGGTTTGGGTTCCCAGTCCAGCCTAGTCCGGCCCTGTCTGCCATAAACATAATCAGATAATAAGCTCAAAGATTACACTAGTCATAATTTTGGACAAAACATAGTGCATGATTCAAACACTGCATCATAAGCCAGTGTTAGGATCAGTCCATGTTTTGTTGCATGGTTCATACACCAGATTGTAGCCCAGTAGTAGAAGTTCACAAACTATGTATCATATTACAGTATCCTAATCCAATTAACACTACCCTGGGTCAGAGTTGTGCACTAGATAACTTCAAGATGCAGAGAAGGGCTCATGTGCCAAACACCATTGTGTTAGCTAGTAAGGGGAACAAGGCATAAGCTATACACCTCTTCAACGCTTATGGCCTTGTTACGATGTGGTGAGTAAACTTTCAGCCAGACTCCTTGTCGGATTCAGTTCGGACCGACTCGCGATCGGCGGTTCTACACGACAGATTACGATGCTTCTGAACACCGTTCGGAAGGACTCCCATTGACTTCAATTGGAGCCTGCGTTCAGACCGACAACACAGGCTCCCGATGGTCAAAATGGGTGTCTGTGGCGGGCACCCCATGGGGCCTGCCACACAGTGCATGGATTTACAAGGGGGGTCCCTTGGGTACCCCCACAGACCACATCCGGAGGCCTCAGGATGAAGGGGGCCCCAATGTCAGTTTCCCACAACATTTTCCTGTCATACAGACTGAGTCGGAACTCCTGTCAGAATTCAACTTCATAATCGGTTGGTTGAAAATGCTGTCCATAGAGCGGTATGAATCGGCTCCGCCCTGGTTTCAGTTTTTAGTCTTCAGTGCCATCACCAATTAGACTCACCCTTGCAGGGGTACTCTTATTGCATGACCCTGGCTCGCATTGCGCTCCATGGAGCCACTACATCCCTTCTTCCCCAGACTACCACTTCCAGCAGCTGGTTTCCTTACTGCGGATCCGTGCAGTAACTACTGGAACCTCTCTGGACCTTCTTCCAGAGACATCCCGACGTGTCTACCTCTGACTCTTACTGAGCAGTGAGTATTCTGCCCTTCAAGTTCTTAGTTCCCACCGTCATCCCCTACCGGCGTACTTATCCTGTTTTCTCTCACTTTAGACACATGCGTCCTTTACTTGATTCATACAGGGACTCCGCATGCCTACGATTGGGATTCCTGAAGCGACTCTTCTTGGCAGCATCTGCGCCTCCGCGCTTCCTGATCACAGGCAGGGGCAACTTACTTGCTCACCTGTCTTTTCCTTGAGCCTAGACACGTGGTCATCTTCCTGCGCTCTCTCCTGTGTTTGCTGCACTCTAACCTGTCTTCAACTTCCCCCTTGGGCTCATCCATAAACTCCCCCCCATTTTTCTCTATTTTTCCCCACCTACTTCTCACTTGACTCGGTCCACCATTGAGTGTTTTCATTCCTACCCACAGACCTGTTATAAAAATAAGAGTAACCTGGTCCTGATGGCCTAAATACTCCAACAGGCCAAAACGCTGTCGACTATTACAGCGAAAATCTCAGCGCTAATTCCTCAAAGATACCCATCCTGACTCCAATTGTATATATTACCATTCATTGTTTGGGTATCTCTACTATGTATATGTCACCACCAGCTGTATTTTAGTTGCGCCCCTTAATTTCACTGTACATACTTCCTCATGTGTCACTTGCGTCATCACCATTTCATGAGCATTTGTGCCAAGTATCCCACAGGTTACATGCCATTTAATGTAACACAGTGCTGTTCTTACACATGTCAAAATATATGAAGTTATTTATAACAAATATATATGATTACCAAATATCAATTTTATGTTGTCAAATTGCATTTTTTGTCTCCCTTGTTTCTCCTTCTGCTTCCAGCAATTAATTGTGCTTCGTTAAATTGACCACTAAATATTTCTGTGCTCTTTGACACTAGAGGCCAGATGTATCAAAGGGTTTTATCCATCTGTGCCTATGTGAAAAGGTGTTCATACATATGGCACTAAGTCCGGTTCTCTAAGTTTTGCTAATTTATGTTCTCTAAGACTGAATGAACTCTGTTAGAATACCACCGTAGCACCGTTAGAAAGAGTTCTGTTGTTATGTGCTGGTGATCTGAGATTTTTTAGTCTCACCTCTGTTACATTGCCATGTGATGGTCCTATGTCATTACCATTTGCACAGCGCATTCTGACATTAGTATGACTGTCACATTGTTATACTGTCCTGATTTTTTTCTACTTTAAACTTTTAACCTGAAATTTAACATCAGGAGCTCTGACATCAGCTGAGTTTTGGTGCACTGCGCTCAAGTTAATCTGCCTTAAACTCTGTTACCCTGAGTTCTGTTACCCTGAGTACTGCTATACTAAGCTTTGTTGCCCCTGGAGCTGTTCTCCCTGCATTTATTGCCATGAGTTCTACTCTAATAATTTTTGTTTCACCGGGCTCAGTTACCAAGTGTAAGTATGTATGAATGTATGTGTGTATCTAGTATTTCTGTAGAGTGAACCTAGCCAAAAGGCAGCGGGGCGTTGTACAGGGTCAAAGGCATGAAAACAAGTCAAAGAAAGGAGAGGTAGCTGGTCTGTAGATTGTTAATGCACTGTAATGTAAGGGTGTGAGTAGTGTTACTCCTCTGTTACTCAGAGTACTGCTGCGCCGAGTTCTGCTACACTAATCTGTGTTCCCCGGGATCTGTTACCTTGAGTTCTGCTACATTATTCTCTGCTGCCGGAGGATGCAATGCCCTGAGCTCTGCTGCCCTGGGTTCCCTCTCTGGGCTCTCTTTGCCTGTCTCAGGGATCAACGTAAAGAGATGATGGAAACAATCAAAAGGTCAACGACAGGAGCTGGCTGCGGAGTTTAAAAACTGACACCGCCTCCATTCCCCCTACTCTAAACCTCCTTAGCGCTAACAAATATTTATTCCTTCAGGCCTGGCAAGTCGCTTGATAATCTTGTTTGTCTCATTAGTTCTGTCTAATGATTCACCGGGCCCAGGTGTCAGTAGAGGCCGGGCAAGCGCGAAGCAGCGCCTTGAGGCACCTGCAGCTCACACCGAGCCCCAGCCGGAGCCCGGTCTCAGCCCCCTTACCTGTCTTCTTCCCCTCGCTCCTCCTGCTGCCCCCGGACACCTTGGCCCATTGGCACCGCCCGAGCTCCTCGCGCAGCCTCTGGGTCCGGCCGGTGACGGTTCCCGCCGGATGGAATGTTTTCCTTCAGGCGCCCTCAAGGTTCCAAGCGTCCCTTGCCTGCCTTGCAGTACTGGGGCGGCCAGGTTTCCCAAGTGTCGCAGGCTTTCCTCAGGGCTTCCGGTGACCAGAGTCCAACAGTTAACAGTCTGACCTGGGGGTCGCAGGGAGGCTGTCTTCCCCAAAGCTGCCTCGTGAGAATCTAGTCAGCCTCACACGGTTGTATTCTGGAGTTTCATGTTTGTCCTCGGGATCCCGAGGTCCCGTGGCTTGCTGTCCGGATTCCCATGGTTTCCACCTACGTTTGAAACCCCCAGTCTCCTATTCTGTTTTTAGGTTCCATGTGTCCTCAGCATGCCGCCCGGATTCTGAGGCCCTGCCTGCTCAAGCTGTTCTCAGGATATTTTATTCCTTATAAAACAAAATCACACTATAACCCTTCCCAGAAACTGCATTAAATATTTGGGGCCAGATGTAGGTAGTGAATTAGTGATCGCAAATGCCGCAATTCGCAGAATTTCCACGTTTGCGATCGCTAAAACCCCATGCGTAATGTAGAGGCTGAAACCTTATCGCAAAATAAAGAATCGCTAAAACCAATGGAATGAACCTAGCGATTTCTTATTTAGCGAATATGCCACACGACTCACTATTTAGCGAATCGCTGATTAAGGAACCGCTAAATAAAGTCGCAGAACAATGTACCTAAAATTGCTAATACCGATTCCATGAAAAATCGCTAAATAAGAGTCGCAAATTACCACTAACTCAAAGCACGTGGTAACCAGGTGCCCCGCATTTTAACAACCCCAGAATGCATCTGGGGAACACAATGGCCCTCTATGTCATTGCAAGGTGGATATGGATACAAGCTGCAACTCAAAGGATCTGGAGACGACAGGAACGCGTTTACAGACTGCGTAACTCACTATTCCAACTCACAGAGGCAGTAATCCATGAGAGGTGCAGGCTTCACCCAACCACAATCCTGGACCTGATACGTGACCTGCACCCACTCCTGGAGCACCAGACACCAAGGGCGCACGCAATACCTCCACATGTGCAGGTCCTCTGTTTCCTGCACCTACTAGCATCCGGCAGTTACCAGGGGGGTAATAGCTGTGGCTGGTGGTGTCTCACGAGTTGCCTGTCGCGCTTTTTCAACAAATTCCTGGATGCCATGATGCAAAGGATGCACCACTATATCCGGTTCCCCAGCACACAGGAGGAACTGCACAAGACAAAGATGGACTTTTATCAGAAGGCCCAGTTCCCACATGTAATAAGGTGCATTGATGGGACAAACATACTAATCTGCCCCCCCCCCCCTCTGCTACTGAGTACATCTACCGTAAGAAAACAAGTTTCTTACCTGTAACTGTGGTTCCCCAGTATTGGTAACATTCATAGATTCCCATGCTTTTGTATAATTCCCCGTCGTCGGAATGGGAGTCTCGGTGACCAAAAATAACATAGCAGTAGGTACAAAAGAGAAAGAAAAGGCCTAGGCCTCATTCCCTTTTGTAGCATATCCGCCTCTTTTTGTAAAAGAGACCAAACTAATCATCAGCCAATCAGAAGAGCCTCATCCCTTAGAACCCTCCTGAAGGAACCTCAGAGCCTCAGATTTTCGCAGCCGTTGTGTAACAGTAACCATATCTGCTGGAGGCTGAGCTTTCCCTGGGGTGGAGGGTGGGCGCATGGGAATCTATGAAAGTTACCAATACTGGGGAACCACAGTTACAGGTAAGTAACTTGTTTTCTTGCCCCAGTATTGGAACTTTCGTAGATTCCCATGCTTTTGTATCAGAGTAGCAAGCAGTAAGCAATACAGCACATTTTGTGGCATAAACATACATTGCAAAAGCCATCAGTAATCCAAAGATACAAAATGTGCAGAAAAGGAAGGAGGGATAGAAAGGAAAGCTCACCAATCAGTGGAAGAGGTACCTCAGGACTGCCTGGCCCACCGCTGTGTCATCTTGCGTCAAGGATTCCAAGCAGTAATGCTTCATAAAGGTGTGCACGCTGCTCCATGTTGCAGCCCTGCAAATGTCTCTGATGTGTACTCCCGCGAACAGAGCTGACGAAGAAGCCACAGATCTTGTTGAATGTGCTCTAACTCTGCTGGTCAGCGGCTTACCTGCTGTTGAGTGGCAATAGAGAATGGCACTGGAGATCCATCTCGCAATACTTTGTTTGAAAGAGGGAGGCCCTTGGGAGGACCACCGAAAGCAATGCAAAGTTGCGAGGATTTACGAAAATCCTTGGTGCGATCCAAATAAAATTTCAAGCACCTTTGTACGTCCAGAGAATGCAGTGACCTTTCTCCTGGTGTGGAAGGATGAGGAAAGAAAGATTTAAGAATTACTGGCTCATTCAGGTGAAAATCCGAAGGTACCTTAGGTATGAACCTTGGATTAGTTCGTAAGATTACAGTATTCCTCTTGAATTGGAGAAACGGCTCCTGAATCGTGAGAGCCTGTAGCTCCCCAATGCGTCTTGCAGAAGTGAGGGCAAGAAGGAGAGCCAATTTCCATGAAAGTAATTTCATATCCGTTCGATGTATAGGTTCAAAAGGGTTCTTCATGAGTTGCATGAGAACCAAGTTCAATTGCCAAGTAGGAGGCGGAGCCCTGACCGGGGGATAAACTCGAAACAATCCCTTAAGAAATTGTTTAATTATTCTTGAAGACCAGAGAGAAGGTCCAGATGCTGAACGCCTGTATCTAGAAATTGCCGCTAAATGAATCTTTATGGATGAATGCACCAGTCCTGTTTTAGCTAAGGACAAAAGATAAGGCAGAAGTTGATGAGGTCGAGAAGAGAAAGGATCAACGCCTTCTTTCCTGCACCAAATGCAAAATCTTTTCCATTTCAAACGGTAAGTTTTATTTATACAAGGTGCTCTAGCCTGGGAGAGAACCTGTCTTATTTCATTTGAGATGGGAAGGTTCATAAATTCTCGCTGCTCAGGAGCCATGCTGTCAGGTGCAATGAAGCTGGATCCGGATGCCAAATCTGCCCCTCGGACATCGTGAGAAGGTCTGGAATGACTCGCAAGGGAAGAGGAGGGACCAGCGACAACAGATGGAGTTCCGTGAACCAGAACTGCTTCGACCAAGCCGGAGCTATCAAGATCATCTTGCATGGCTCCACCTTGATCTTCCTGATAAGTCTCGGTATCAGTGGAATGGGTGGAAAGGCGTAAACAAATGTCCCTGACCAGGCTATCGAAAGCGCATTCCCCAATGATCCTCGATGGTGGCCTGCTTGCATAAGACCGGCATTTCTTGTTGGTCAGAGTGGCAAATAGATCTATTGAGGGCTTGCCCCACTGTCGGAAAACCTTGTCCGGAACCATTTGGTTGAGTTCCTACTCGTGACTGACTGAGGATAGTCTGCTTAGTTTGTCGGCATGCTCGTTTAGGTTCCCTGGCAGATGTTCTGCTTGCATCGAAATCTCGTGAAGGATAGCCCATTCCCAGATTTCCTGAGCTTCCTGAGACAACAGGAGAGACCTGGTTCCTCCTTCTTTGTTTATGTAATGCATGGCCGTGGTGTTGTCCGTCCTGATGAGAACCTTTGAACCTCACAGGCGAGGGAGAAATACTTGAAGAGCCAGCTTGATCACCCTGAGTTCTAGGAGATTGATGTGAAGAAGACGGTGCTGAGGGGACCAATGCCCACTGACATGAAGGTCCTGCAGTACTGCCCCCAGCCGTCCAATGACGCATCCGTCGTCACAACCTGAGGAGACGGATCGCTTACGAAGGATAGACCTTGGGATACATTTTCTTGCTTCGTCCACCACAAGGCAGCTTTTTTCATTGCTGAGGTGATGGTCACCTTGTCGTCGAACGAACCGTGAATCTGCTGCCACTGAATGTCGAGCTGCTCCTGCAGAGGACTCATCCTCAATCTGCAGTAAGGAATCAGAGGAATGCAGGAGGAGATCACTCCCAGAAGGGATTTGTAACGGCGTACTGAAAGATACCTTCTTTTTCTTAAGGCCAGAGCTATAGTTCGCAGTTTTTCCTGTCTTTCTATGGTTGGGAACGCTTTGCTGAGATTTGAGTCCAAGATGGCCACCAGGAAACGTGCAGTCCTGGAAGGAACCAGAGATGACTTCTCCTTGTTGACAGTAAGGCCCAGATTCTGGAAAAGGTTTGTACATGCACAGACTGCCTCCCTCGCAGCCTCCCTGGACAGAGCCTTCAGCAACCAGTCGTCCAGGTAAGGGAAGACTTGAAAGTGATTTCCCTGAAGAAACGCGCCACCGGTGCCAGCACCTTGGTGAGGATTCTTGGAGCCGAGCGAAGTCCAAAGGGTAAAACCCTGAATTGAAAGTGGCTCTTGGCTACTGTAAACCGTAGAAACCTTCTCTGTGCAGGGTGAATAGGTATATAAAAATACGCATCTTCGAGATCGAGCGTGGCCATGAAATCCCCTGGATTGATGAGACGTAGTATGTCTTGAAGGGAGACCATCCGGAAGGATAGGGAAATGAGATAGGTGTTGAGCTTCCTGAGATCTAAAATGGGGCGCCATTTCTCTAGCGTCTTCCTCACCAGGAAGAACCTGGAATACAATCCTTCCCATCTTTGAGAGGAGGGTACCGGCTTGAGGAAAAGTGTTTTTCTGATTAGCATCATCTGTACCGGGACTCCATTGTTTTTTAATTGCCATCTCGTGTCAAACACTTCCACACGACCCACCTGGTCATTTCTGCTGATGCCTGAGGAAAATCCAAACTGACACGACAAAAAGCATCTTGCAGCCTGCATTCCTGCCCAGGAACTGTCGCACACCCAACCCCCTGTTCTTTGCAGTTTAACAGAAAGCCATGAGACACCCACGCCCTGTGTAAATAAGCTTGTTTACATCTCCTGCTTCCAGCCTGGTAAACATCCTTGACACCGTGATCAGGTTATCTAGACAATGGTCTGACTGTTGGGCCCTGATCAGGGTGATTAAACAATGACTTGAAGGACCGGGCTTTGATCAAGGCAATTGAACAAAGACCTGAAAAACTGAGCCTTGATCAAAGCCGAGTGAACTATGATCTGTGTACCAAGCCTTGACCAGGTCACTAACTGCAAACATCGTCTGGATCTGGTTATCAACTGTAAACACTGCCCTGATTAAACAATGGTCTGACAGCCAAAAGACTGGGATGAAAAATGTATAAAAAGGCTTGTAAGCTACAGAATGAAGTAGTAGCCTCCTGGGTTTTGTGTCCGACTAGCTTGGGACTCTGTTCCATAGCCCGGGCTATTGAAATAAATCTGGGTTCCTCCTGCAGACGAAGGCTCCTGTGTCTCCTTTTACTAAGTATGGAAGGTATGGAAGATTTGGGCGGTTCCCCCGCCGCCGAGACCCAGTAAGTGGGTTATCCCGGTTCTTCAAATGGCACCCGAATAGGGACTCCACGAGCACGAAGGTCAGGCCCGGTGGATGTGAGGAGGTGCACGGAGAGACTCCGACGGAGGCGCCCTACCCGAGGGATTCTTGTATTCCGGTAGACCGAACGACTCACCCGCTGTCCCTTTACACCCGGTCTGGGCCACATGACCGCGTTCTCGCTGGAGTCCCCTAGCAAATAATTTCTGGAGCAGGACACAGCCCTACGTCTGCAGACGAACTACCCCTGTAAGGTAAGGGTGGACTGATCATCCACCAAGTCTGTATGATTCTGTTATTGACTTTCGCAAAGGCCAAGTTGTTATTGACTTTTGCCAAAGCCAAGAAAGCGAGGTGAAGTTTTAAAAACCCGCTGGTGTCTGTTCTGTATGATTCTGCTGTTATTGACTTTTGCAAAAGCCAAGCAAGCAAGGTGAGTTTTAAAAAAAACCAGCTGGTGTCTGTTATCTGTTTTTAGCGGTACAAAAGGGGGTGGTGATGGACGGAGCATCTGAACCAATCAAACACTCACACCCAGTCAAAAGATCTGGGTTTAATCCATCACCGTTCTTTAGCCCACTCTGCCACCCCAGTTCAGACATGGCCATATGCAAATTAGTCTGACCCTGTGCCTCATGGGAACAGTCCAGCCCGAACTGCCAAGCCATGCCTTCCCTGGACCGGAAACAATCTTCCTAGGACCGGTTTCTGGCATTCCAGCCGTCTTCAGCCAGGCTTGCTTGAATCCAGTGGCAAAGTGAGCAAGGGACTCATGTCTTTGCATACCCTGGCAAACTTATGGCGAACAAAGCGGTACAAAAGAGGGGGGTGATGGACGGAGTTATCTGTTTTTAAGCATGCCAGTCAGTAGTAAGTTCAAGAGATTATGTTGCTGTATGTGTAGCAGGACTCCCAGCTGGAGGCGGCCTGTCCACTTCCTCCAGAAGGGACTCCTGGCCATACGATGTATGTGAAACATGGCCCTTCTGCCATAATGTTTTCCTCATTCTGGGTAAAATATACAAAACAAAGTAACGCGGAATTACAGTGGCCACTTTATGGCTCCTCTAATTCCCAAGTTCTCGCCAACTTAGAGGAACAATTCATGAAAAGAAAAACGCGCCCGTCTATGTTTGAATCTGTCTGATTTTGGAGGAAAGAGATAGAGCAGAGAGCTAGAAAATAGAAGGCTCAAGAAAGAAAAGAGGAACATATGTCAATGGCCGACCATGCCAGAGAAAATTTACAAAATCAAATGACAAAATCAATAGAAATAGCCGATAGGGAGCATGGGGCACGGGTACAAAAATGTTATCCGGCTCATGAGGAGAAAGGAAAGGGCCATATGGAAGGGGGAGTAGAAGGTGATTTCTTGTTTGATGCCATGCTAGAAAGCCCTCCTGCATATGCCCCAATGTACCCTGCCCTGACGCCTCACACCCCGCATGTCCCCCCCGCCACCACCCTCTCCTGCCCCCACTGCCCCTCCTACTGTTCTCCCTGTCACAACGTCCCATTCCGACTTTTCCTATGACACCAACCACGCACGTTAACCCTGTCCTCGCTGCGGGAATGACAACAAGTCTCCATTCGCCCAACCCCTGCGGCCTTACCCCTACCCGCCCTTTTCCTACTTTCCCGTGGTCTACAGTTAATCAGGATTTATATAAATTGTTGAATTCCCCCGACTGGCCTCCCTGCGCTCTGCAGTCAGCTTTTCGTCCCCTCGAGAAAATGACCTACAGAGGCAACAGTGTGAATAATGGATAAATAACGGGAATATTTATACCTCTAAAGAAATATGGTCCACCTTTTCTCAGTGGACGATTATGGAACAGACCACATGGGCTGAATATATGTGTACTTTGGTCATGTAAAGATTTGAAAATGCGCTTAAACAGGTACCCACCGGATTAATGGACCTTAGGTCACAAATAAAAAGAGGCGATGTTCAGGGAGAGGGGATGTTTGGCGCTATGTCTGCTGTAATGGCTTACCGTGATATGACAGCTATTCTCAACACCCCTCTGGAAACAGCTATGCCAATGAGAGAGGCGGCCCCTGTCTTCGTTAACGCACTTACCGATGCCCAAAATAATGGCCATGGGGCTGTTGAAGCACACTGGCCAAGGCTTTGGTTTCATGTTCCTTGGACAATACAGTACTTTTCAATTCAATTCAATGATAGCTTTATTCGGTATTTGACAAACACCATATAAGCAAACATTACAAAATACAATTAAAACACCAACATTAAACATTTAAGTACAAAAATTCCTATTCGTTGCGCTGGTCATTCAATTTAGTCTAGTATTAAAAGTTATAAAAAGTTTTCTAAAAACGTTTGGTACAAAAATTAATTCATTAACTTGATAGGAGGTTGAGGTAAATATGACATATTTATGTATTATGTGGTGTTATTAGGCACAGAATAATACTCCTACAAACCCTCAGCCTTCTACTCACTTCTCATAGACCCTCTACATCTTATAATGAACGACAAGAATTTTATCATCACTATAATAGTAAGCTCATCTTGGAGCAAATACAATCTATGGAGGGCTGCTTTGCAACTTCTCACACCCCACAGCTTTAGTAGTGGCAGCAGGTGTTTTTTTCTCCCCCAGTGATAATACTTGCAGAATAGGATACAATGTATATTAGTCTGGGTACAATACAATACAATACAGTACTTAAAAATCCACAGTTATTAATATACACCTTTAAAAACAGCTCCTTGATGTCGATAGCTCCGTCCAGGGCTATCACAGCGTTGTGAGCAAACAAATCCAAACAGTTCTGGCTGAACGTGGCGTCGCGGGCCAGCTACGGTGTCGGGAAGACCCGCAAACAGTACCTTTTAGAAATACAGGGCGTCGATGACCTCTCATTGAGCTTCCAAAAACACGGCGTCCGAAGGCGTCGGTTCCAGAGATCGGCATAGGAGTTGTCAGGGCTCTCGAATTCACACGCGTTGCAGCTCAATCTCCTCTCTGATGGAGTCAGGAGCGCTGGTGTCGGCAGGCACCTTGTGCTGCGGTACCTTGTGCTGCGGTGCCATGTGCAGGGGGCGGCGTGCGGTGCCCTCAGGTCGCAGTGCGAGCAGCGGCTCGGTGATGGCATCAGATGGCGTCATCGGTGAGACCATGGTCACTGTGCGAGATGAAGGTGGTCCTCTTCACGGTGCTGGCAGCTCACGGTGCAAGCAGCTGCGTCATCGTTGCTGAAGCGCTGTCGTCGGCTGACGAACTGGAGTCGATGGCACCAGCCTCGGCAGGCCAAGGCTGCAGTGCGGGATGGGGCGATGCATCGTGTAACTTCAAGAGCGGTGCCCTCGAACCACGGTGCAAGCAGCGGCGTTGATTTCGGCTTGGAGCGGCAGCATCTGGGAGGCCAAGGCGTCGTCGTGAAGCAAGGCGGTGCGGAGTGCGGTGCCCACAGGTTGCGGTGTGAGCAATGGCTCGGTGGCGGCATCAGCAGGCATTGTCGGTGAGACCAAGGTCGCGTTGTGGCATCACGACGCTGCTCTCTGCGGTGCCCAGGCTTCGGCGTGAAGCGAGGCGGTGCGGAGTGCAATGCCCACAGGTCGCGGTGTGAGCAGCGGCTCGTTGGCGGCATCAGCAGGCGGCGGCGGTGAGACCAGGGTCATGGTGCGGCATTGCAGCAGTGCCCTCTGAGGTGCCTTCAGGTCACGGTGTCGGCAGCGACGTCGTAGTCATCGTCAAGCTGCTTTTCTTCTGTCGCAGCACAAAACACACAGTCCCCAGTGCTGAGGGCAGAAGAGCTTGAAGTCTTTGCTGTTCCTGGGACTTCTTGAAAAGGGGGCAAGCTCTACTTCAAGCCCTTGGAGAAACTCACAAAAGTAGATTGCAGAAAGTTCAGTCCAGTCCTTTCACTGCCCAAGACAGAAGCAGCCACTGTAGGCAAACACAGCAAAGCACACAGCAATGTGGTAGTCCCTCCTCACAGCTTCTCCAGCTCTTCTTCTTGGCAATCTTCTTGATCAAAAAGAGTTCTAAAGTTCAGGGGTCTGAGCCCCAGTATTTGTATCCAAAAATCCTTTGATCCTATAGGCAAAGGGTGTCCGTGCCCAGCCAGAACCTGTTCTGCCTTCTCTGGTGTGATTTCCGGCAGGGGGTGGAGACGGCATTGTCAGAGGCAGACCAGGCCCTTTGAAGTACAAGGAAATCTCCTCCCTCTTCCCCCATATTTAGCCCTTTCCTGACCCACCTAGACTATAGGGAGCCTCATTAGCTTCCTAGCCATCTGTCATCCAAAACCCTGACAGGCAATCCACATTCCAACAGAGGCACACGGTATGACTGAGCAAGAAAATACCTACTTTTAAAAGTGGTATTTTCAAACACAGAATGTAAAAATCACCTTCACTAAAAGATGTATCTTTAGAGTTCAGGCATACTAAAGTTTATTTTCCTACATTGTTCCCAGGGCCAGTTATGTTTATAAAATGTTATAAACAAACTTCCCATTCTGTCCTATAGGGAACAGGTAGACTTAAAATAGTGAAAAACGAAATGGGCTGTAATTCAATATCAGGACATGCCACACACACCAGGGCATGTCATACCTATCAGATACACTGCACCGTGCCCACAGGGGTACCGTGGACCTTCCTTAGGGGTGCCTGGCATGTAAGAAAAGGGAAGGTTAGGGACTGGCTAATGTGTGCACTGGCCAAGTCGACATGGCAGTTACCAACTGCGCGCAGACTCTCCAATGGCAGGTCAGAGTTACCTTTTTAAGGCTACCCACGTGGGTGGCACAATCAGTGCTGCAGGCCTACTAGTAGCCTTTGATTTACAGACTCTGGCACACTCAGTGCATTTTACTAGGGACTAACAAGTAAATCAAATATCCAGTCATGGATACACCAATCCATAACACAATTTACACAGAGCATATGCACTTTAGCACTGATTAGCAGTGGTAAAGTGCCCAGAGTCCTAATACCAACACAAACAAGTCAGGAATAAATAAGAGGAAGAAGCAAAAAGTTTGGGGATAACCCTGCAAAAAGGGTAATTTCCAATAGACTACCCTGCTGTCTGAAGAAGGAAGACTGATTGGCCTGAACTTAGGTCCCCAGAAATGACCCCAAGGGTCAGTTGACTGACCTCCTGTAAAGATACAGGGACACAACTAGCAAGCTGCAAGAGGGCTTTTCCTGTAACTGCACAGTTGATTAGGACTGGACTCTGCTGTGGCCTCTACCTGCCATGCTGTGAATCTCTACATATCTCCCCTGAGGTCCTGAGGGCTTTAGACGTGTACTCCTGTGGTGGATTTGGAGTTAAAAACAATAGACAGAAATTAAAATCTTTGTCTAGGACTTACCTGGTTGGTGCATCTGCTCTGTACCACCCCGTGATCAACAACAAATTGCATCTAGGTCCTATTGTACCATAACCGTTTGACTATTATTGTCACTTTGTGCTTCTTGGAGCTATTTTAATTTAAGTCAAAAAGTCATAACTCTTGTTGCTCTTATTGGAAGTTTATTATTTCAGTTATTAAATTATACTCTATTTTTCTTATTCATTTTGGGATTTTTATTGTTTGGCATTTTGTCTTTATTACTTTTTTAGAACTGTATAAATACTTTACACATTGTCTCTGAAGTTAAACCTGACTGCTTTGTGTCAAGCTATCAGAGTGTTAAGCACAGGTTTATTTAGTGGCTTTTGTGGTTCACACTGACAAGGATTGTGATTCTTTTTTAGCTGGGTTCTCACTCCCCCGCCCCCAACTAATACCCCAATTACTCAGAGTCACCTGACCCCAGCAATCCTTTAATAAAAAGAATGTTAAAAAATTGAGGGAAGACAAGACCCTCCAACCTTCAAAAAAGCGCTTTTGTGTTACTTCAATTTTACTGCACCACATCTACAACCTAGGAAGGAAAGAAATTAGAGTACCCTCATAGCGATCCTCAACCCTTCCATCACCACTGCCACCGTCACTGCCGCATGGAAGCATGCGGAGGTCAAGCCACTTCTGAAGAAACCCTCTGCCGACTGTAGTAAGCTCAATAATTATCACCCCATCTCGCTATTCCCTTTCCCTTCCAAGGTCCCGGAATAAGCAATCAGGCATCTGATCCAACCATAGCACAGAGACCGCCCTGATCGCAGCAACAGACGAAATCAGATGCCTCCTTGACCAAGGTGAAACAGCAACACTCATTCTACTTGACCTCTCGGCGACCTTCAAAACCGTCTCCCACCACACCCTCCTCACCAGACTCCACCACATTGGCATCCAAGGCAATGACCTCAACTGGATCTCCTCCTTCACCAGCCAAACTCAGAGGATCCATCTACCTCCCTTTCACTCTGTACACATACACATCATCCTGCGACGTACCCCAGGGCTCCTCCCTCAGCCAAACCCTCTCCAACACTTACATGACGCCATTAGCAGACATCGTCCGCACCCATGAACTCATCATCATCTCATACACCACTGATATGCAGCTCATCCTCTCCCTCACAGAGGACCTTGACACCCCGTGGGACCAACTTTCGAAACACCATGTCCAACTTTGCCACCTAGATAAAATCCAACTGCCTAAAGCTCAACTCGAACAAAACTGAAATGCTCAACTTCGGGAATAAGCCCTCTTCCTGGGACAACACCTAGTGGCCCACTGAACTCTGCCCAACACCAAACCCCACCGACTGTGCACAACTCAGAATCATCCAAGACAGCCAACGAACCATGATGCAACAGGTCAATGCTGTATCTTCTTCCTGTTTCCACACCCTCCACATGCTCCGCAAGATCTTCTGATGGATCCCGTCTCCACCAGGAAAACAGTAACCAAAGCCCTTGTATCCGGCCGCTTTGACTGCGGCAACACACTATGCTGGAGCCACCAAACAGCTCCTCAACCGCCTCCAGACTGTGCACAACACTGCAGCAAGACTCATCCTCATCCTGCCCAGAAGGACCAGCACCACCCCCCACCTCAAAAGTCTGCACTGGCTCCCAATCCAGAAAAGATGCCTCTTCAAACTCATGATACACGCCTACAAATCCCTCCACAACTCCGGACCCTCCTACATCAACCACCGCCTGAAGCCCACCGACTCACCAGGGAGCTCTGCTCCCCCTCCCTCGCCTCGCATTCCCTGCATCTGTCAGAGCCGCTGAGGTGGTTGTTCTTCTCCTACCTAGCCACCAAGGAACTACCTCCCCATACACCTGCAAACCACCCCTTCACTGGAAGACTTCCAGAAGCAGCTCAAGACATGACAATTTGACCAAGGCTCACAGAACCCTATCTCCTGGAGACCCCCGGGGGTGACAAGTCGCGCTACACAAGACTGATCGATGAATGGTAGTACTGAGGTCTGCAGAAATGTGTTACCAAACCTTTATACCTCTTGAGGTGTTCATATAAATTATTGAACTCAGAATATCGATGGGACTAAATATCGTGGAAATAATATTGAGAAATAACATCAACAGGCAAGTAAATCTAGATTTTGTATTGCAAAATACATTAATATGTAGCACGTGGTGCATGTATCTTCAAGGTACGGAGATGTTGAGTTAGGAATAGTACATCTATGCTTCCCTATATCCACATACCTTTGGATAGTCTGTCCTCGACATTCTTGTACGTTGATATTCTTTATTCAGTTGTATAATCGCTTTTTGAGACGTTGCAAGTGATGCTATTGGGCGCTCTTGTGCTGCTGCTTTGGGTGATAGAGTTGGACACTTGCACTAGTGTGCCCAATGGTAGTTGGTGGGCATGGCGAGATTGGGATGTCTTGGAACATGTTTGCTTTAGTAGTTCAGCAGTGGAACCATTTAGGGCAGTTTCACTGGCATTCCTGTGTGACTGTCCCTTTCCGGCCTTAGGTCATGCTAAATATGAGCTGGGACAAATCCAGGGTTATTAATTCAGGAGTCGTTGAGTAATTCAGAGAAGAAAAACAGGAAAGATTTAACAGAAACAAATTAGCCCCCGACGTGTGTACCAGGAAGGTCCTTCTGTTCCCGCCACCCCCTCCTTTCTATCCCGTCTCCGTAAACAGAGAGTGGGCTTAATTCCGAAGATTATGACAGAGAGTAGCGGTACAACAAAGCCTTATTGTGGAGGCAGGCGGATTACCGCGTCAAGTGACCGAGCGGGTCTGGGACGGCTTCAGGGGAGACACCGCTCCAGTCGGCGCAGTGTGCCGGAGGGTCTTGTGGTGGACGTGGCGGGCCTGGCTCGTGCTCCGTGAGGGAGCGCGCCACGCGGGAGCGGGAGCGTGACAGGGGAGCCTCGGAGTGTCCTCGCGCGCACGGAGGTGAGTGCCTGGCCTGAGGCGCCCTGGCGGGGGAGGGCGCGTGCGAACAGTGAAAGCGCATCTGTTTCAGCTGTTCGGGTATTAATTTAATTAGGACAAGTCTGAGCAATAGTCCTTTCCCGCGCTTGTCAGTCACTGACCTAAAACTTCTTTCAAACGCTTTGAATCCATGTTGGGGCAGTAGGCGCCCTCTCTGTTCTTCACCCTGATGTGCCCCTAGACAGTCCTGGATACAGCTGCACTGGTATCTTAAAGCTACCTGTATATGTTTGTATTTCTAATGCGCTTCGACTACTTCGAGGCATTTCTTCAACCTTAGGAAGTGGAGCACTCTAGGAGCAGTTTAGAGAGGATTACTCGGCGATCAGCTACAGCTCTGACGTCCCGGTCGGTGGAATGCAGGGGTGTAGCTACCACCATTGAACCCTTATAATTGCTTTATATTACTGGTACTACCCTGGGAGCAGTCTAAGAGGACATTTTCCCTTTTTTGCACCATGCCCGGTGGTGGCCTCCATGCTAAACTACTGCTGGAATGAGAGGTCATCTAAATGCGGCCTACTCCCTCTCAAGCAGACCCCCTACCTCTATCCACTCCTATCTCGTCTCCCACCCTATATTTGGCGCTCATGTTAGTCTCTTGGGTATCCTCCTCAGAGATTGGCTTTACCAGAGCATTTGATAACGAGTGTGGCTGGGGTCGAGTCAGTCACAAGTGGGACCGCAGTTTGAAGTGATTAGCCGTTACCTTTTAGCCCTTTGCCTGTATGACTGACTCTTCCCAGCCCTATCAATCGTTCAGAGGTGTGTCTGACATGACGGATTTTACTCTAGCCCTAGAGACATTTTATAGTCTAGGTCCCGTTGTTTGACTTACTCACAACAACACTATTAGCCTGTTAGTGTCCATTGTTCCATCCCTTCATCTCTCCATCACCACTCTTCTCTCACACTTTCTTTTTCGTCTCTTACACTGGAAATACTAAATTCGTGAAGGGGGCTAGATCTAAACCCAGAGCAGTCACGGAAGCCCAACCAGCAGAGGCTTAACATGGGCCCGTGCAGCGCAAATGGGGACGCCCAACCTCAAGGAGGCACAGGTCCCAACCCTTCAAGGGCCCCCCCACTGAGCTCAAGGCCCAGGAATATCTGTAAGTATGGAAGACTCGGGCGCCCTAAAAATGAAAAAAACATCTCGTTTGTGCACTCAGTGAAATATTCTAAAGTATGAAAAGTATTTACTTGTTTACATGCTCTCTGGCTGTTTGCACTACCCTGAGGGCACACACTGTAAATGAAGGAATTGCTGGCAGTGCCCCACTCACCAGTCCCAAGATGCACTGACAATTAGACCCGTGGACTCAGTAAAAGTTTTCGCAATTTCTTAAAATGATAAGCAAAAAACGAAACTTGTTGTTGCTGACTCTAAATTTAATATTTTCGTCATATGATGGGTTGCAACATATCCATCTCAAACATCCTTGAGACCACCATTTATATTTGTCAATTAAATCGAATGTTTCACGCCAATGATTTGAATGTCCCAATACATTTCGGGTTGAAACCTCTTCATGAGGGGTAACTGAGTTTCTCACCGGCGATTTACTGGAGATGCCAGGGGAAAACTCGGGCGTCCAGGTTCTCTCTTCTCACCATTGACAGAGCACAGACCCTGTCTCCTTAGCACAGTCAGAGTCAGGCACTGTGTTCTCTGTAGTGTGAGAACTCGGGCATTGTCATGGCATGTTAGACCTCAGATCCTGTCTCAGTATTGTCAGAGCTCATGCGATTACCCCTAAGTTCTGTCAGAGTGCAGGACATGTCTTTGCATTGTTACTGCACAATTCTTGCCCCCTCAGCTTTATCGGATGTCATTATTCTGATGCAGATTGATCAAGACTTTATGCCACCGCAAAGTTACGCAAAGCCTTGGTAAGGTATTAGCTTTCCCATGCAAAACGTTTTTTTACTGGAAGCTTGCCATTTTTGAAGCACAGATAGGTCTTTGCACTCCATTGCATTAAGAGGGCATTCTGTTTCTGGTACTTGGGCATTCCAATGCTACCACACATGGTTATTGACGCAAAGCCAGATTTACAAAGCTTGCCAGGCATGGTTTTGCGTAAACAAATGCCTGCTTGAGGCAAGCACAAAGCAAGGACGTGTTGATAAAGTATCAACTTTCCAGTGCAACCCGTTTCTGTGCTGCAAAGTAGCCCTTAAAGTAATGCACATAGCGTTTTGCACTTTTTTTGCTTCAAGGGTGCATCCCATGGGTGGTACATGGGCATTCCCACACTACCATTCGGAGTTCATGAAGCAAAGACCTCTCTACTAAAATTGTAGACAAAGGGACAAATATTGTCTGGTACTGGTTTTAAGATGCCTGAGGTGTACAGCACACATGCAATGTGTGAGAAGTTTAAAAGTTGTCTAGGATTAGTATTTTATACTGGATGGCTAACCCTCTAATACAAAACCCATGCAAGACATCACTATACACCTTAGCACTATGGTCCAGAGGTGTGTGCATGGCGCTATGGGTCACCCGTTTGTGCTCCAGTGCAGGGGAAGAGACCAGCAGTACCATATCTTAGTAAACAGGGGGCTGCCCTCTCCCCTTAGCACAACACAGCACTGTGGTGCGCCGTGCTATTTTTTAGTAATGTCACCCTGTTTTCATTTCTCCTATTTCAAACATTGTATGTGTGCTGCAACGTACAGCACACATCCAATCTGGGAAATACAAAAACATTTTTTGAGTATAGGATTCGGTACTGGAAGGTTCTCCTTCGAGTACAACACCTGTGCTAGACAGCAGGCACTATGGTGGAAATGTGCGTGCACCAGTAAACCATATTTGGTAAACTCTCTTAATTTCACAGCACAGCAACATTGTAAATCTGCTCCTCTCTCTTGTGAGCACAGCGAGAGATCTGGCGCCATCTTCTCTCCACACCTTCTAGCGCCTCGGTTTTCCCAGGCCTGTCAGAGCTCCTCGCGCCGCGCTGTTTATAAGCAGAAGGATGAGCCGGGACGGGGCTGTGTATATATTTATACTGCCTGGGAGCCTCACGGTCGGGCTGACTCAGCGACCCATGTTTGGTAAAGAGTATGCTTTCAGGGCAGTTGGAGTTCTCTGGGTCCTAGGATGCTGACAGGACTTCACCATCGATGCAAAGGGCTGGCCAATGACCTGCAGGTGTGTGAGCGTGCGCGCGTGCCACTGAGCTGCTGATTATGTGTTTGCTGCAGGGGGAGTCTGCCTCAGAAAGGGAAGATACTTACTTGTTAGTGTGTTTTTGTTAATAGGTGTGTGTTTCTTATGTCTTAGTGTGTCGGTGTTATTTTATGTTTGTTCATGTAGCAGTTTATGGGACGAAGGCTGTGTATGGGTGTGTATTTCTTCTGTTAGTGTCCATATTAATTACTACATGTGTGTTTCCTTATTCAGCAGTTTGTATGTGGGATGTATAGATGTTGATTTGCTTATGTGTCTCCTTGTCTCTGTCGGTAGGTGTGGATTTTCCATATGCCAGCATGCCTGTGTCCACAGAGGTGTATGTTCACACGTGCCAGGCTCTATGCCTACAAACGTGTATTTTATCATATTTTGTTTGTGAGTCTGTAGTTGGTTGGCTGGTTGCATCTTTGCCCACTTGTTACTGTTCTTTTGTTTCTACCTGTGTATTTCCTAATGTGTCATTGTCATAAATCTGGCTGCTACTGTAATGCGTTCAGCGGACGTCGCGTGCACTACCTCGGTCGTGCTGCGCACGTCCGCTGAACGTTCCGGCCCCGCCCGCGCAATAGAACATTCCGCACTAGCGCGGAACGTTCGGCGCAGCGGAGGGGTTAAGTCTAGCTATAGACAGCTGTAGCTGCTTGAATGCTTAATTTATAAAAGAATGAGTGCCATCCCCTGAAGCTCAGTGGAGTGCGCCGAATACCAAGGCTGTGTGGTCTTGAATTCACCTTAGGCATCTTAAAACCAGTACCAGATACTCTCTGCTTCTTTATCTCATTTTTTGGGTTTAGTTCTTTGTCCCATTATGACTTTTTTTCCATTTTCTCTTCCTCATTAACGTGTATTTTTCCTCTCTCTTGCTCTCAGGAAATTTAGGATCAGGAAAAATAAGTACCAGTCTCAAAAAACAAGTGCTGTTGGCCCCCACCGACAACCACTGTCTCAAATTAAGCACTTTTTACATTATCGCATGCCTTCAATTCTTCCAAAACGTACAGCAAGGTTTACAAACAGAGAGTGGGCTTTGGGTCAGCCTTCTTCGGCCAATAGCTTTCATGCATTTATTATGGTCTGCAATTGCTTTGAAGGGCTGTCCATCGAGACCATTGCATTCCGTAGATGGGTGCATGCTCCACTTTCTGGACAGGAAGTTTGATTTGAGAGAACTGTGCAGAATCTCCCTGCGGAGATGGTATGTTTTGTTATGCTATGTTACATATTATATTCACATTTGAATAAAAAACATCTGCCATTTATATGACCTTCTTGAACTAAACATCCTTTGATTCCACTGATTGGTTATGTATATGTGTTGGGTTTAATGTGGTTATGAGTGGTTAGTAGAGATTTGTTAAAAACCCATTTTACTACTGGTTCATTTGGTTACTATGTAAGTAAGATGAGTCTGATCTAGATAAATATCTTTGTTGTGTGTTATGTGTATGACTAAGTGTGCATAAGGACTTTGCAGCTTTTCGTTGTGTGCAGGGTTAGTTACTCATTGCCGAGCAGTGCAGATTGTTTTGTAGACTGACATAATTTTTAGAGTTGTGTGAGTAAAGGGTAGTATGTAATTGGGGTATGTTAATATAGCCAGTACTATTTAGTTGGCATACATTGCCAACTTTATGACATTGGTGCCCTGTTGTGCACACTAGGGTGTCAATGTTATGTTTGCATTTTTTATTTTGGAAAATCAAATTTTAGGAGTCAATGTTAAGGTGTTCTGAAATTAAATGAAAATTGGCATTTGTAAATTGCAAACTGCCACTCCGAAAGGAGCATCCTGGCGCTGGTGTAGACAGCCGCGGCCGGTAGTGGGAGTACCGGCCGGGCGGTGACGTGGAGAGGGGGAGGTGCAGGGTGCGGGGTAGTAATGTATGGATTACGAGTTTAACAGGTAAGTAAACATATACATAAATAAAACGAATTTCGTTGCATGCACTGCATCACCAAATGCGATGCAGTGCGCGCAACGAAATTCGTTTTATTTATTTATATGTTTACTTACCTGTTATACTCCGTAATCCATACATTACTACCCCCCACCCTGCCCCTCCCCCTCTCCACATCACCGCCTGCCCGGTACTCCCACTACCGGCCGCGGCTGGGTGTGGAGCTGAGCGGCTGCTCAGAAGTTCTTAGATGAGAGAGAGGCAAAGTTTATCCAGGGCTCCGAAGATCCAGGTCTTTAGTTCTTTCCTATATTGTGTTTCAGTTTTATACGTACTCAGATGCGGTGGCAGTAGATTCCAGGCCCTGGTGCCTAATGCTGTTCATGTTTTTCCTCCCCTAGTTTTGCATCTGAAACTGGGAGGTTTGAGTAGGTTGGCTGATGATGACCTGAGGGTTCTGGTTGTTTTGTAGGGGGTGAATCTTGATGCAAGGTAGTGTGGCCCCAGTTTGAGTGAGGCTCTGAAGGAGATAAGGAGAATCTTGAAAAGTATTCTCTTGTGTAGTGGGAGCCAGTGAAGGGTTTTTAGGGCTGTGAAAGCAGAGGTTCTTCGAGGAAGTTTTAAGACCAGCCGCGCTGCTGCGTGTTGGACTACTTGGAGTCTTTTTAATGTTTGCTTGTTGGCTCCTGCCAAGAGACCGTTGCAGTAGTCTATACACGCCAGTATCAAGGCGACTGCTACTGTTTTTCTTGCTGCGAGTGGGAGCAGGTCAAAGAATTTTGTAACTAATTTTTTAAGGCTGAAACACGTCCCTGCAACCTTCAGTGCATGTGGTTGAAAACTGAGAGCGAAGTCAAACTGCACTCCTAGGTTTCTTGCCACCGCAACCATATCAGGTGGGGATGGCGTATCCTCTGGGCACCACTCATTTGGGGAGAAAGAGACTTCTTTACCTATTGGTAGTATCTAATTTTTTTCGGTGGTGCACTTGAGGTGGTTATCCTTCATTCACCGGAGGACCTTGGTGAAGCATCTTTTAAAGTTGAGTTCGGCCTCCTTAGAGTTATGATCTAGCGATAGGAACATTTGGGTATCGTCTGCGTAGGCCGTGACTTCAATCCCAAATTATGCTATTAGTGCGATAAGTGGAGTCATGTAGACATTAAACAACAGAGGGCTTAACAAAGAGCCCTGTGGTACTCCAGTTGTGATGGTGCGTTCCACCGATAAGAAGGCCCCGAGGGACACAGCTTGCCTGCTTGTGGAAAGAAAGGATTTTAGCCATTCCAAGGCAGTGTGTGAGATACCGCATGATTTGAGCCTGGAGAGGAGGATGCTGTGTGATATGGTATCAAATTCAGCCGACAGGTCGAGTAGGATCAGCACTGCCTTCGTACGTCTGTCAGCAATCATTTTAAGGGAGTCTGTGATTTCCAGGAGTGCAGACTCGGTGGAATGCTTAGGGCGGAAGCCGGATTTTTGGGGGTGGAGGATATTTGCGGCCTCGATTAATTTTGTTAGCTCTTTATATTTTTCTTCCTAGTAGGGGAAGGAGTGATATGGGACGTAGATTGGAGAGGACCGATGGATCAATGTTTCTTTTTCAGAGGTTTCACTATTGCTAACTTCCAATCTTCTGGCACTGTCCCTGAACTTAAAGAGGCGTTGACAATCTGGTTTATAATTGGGTTGACTGTGTCAATAATTTGGAGAAGGATTGAAGAGGGAAAGGCATCTAAGGGAGATCCAGATTTGCATGTTATGGTAGCTTCACAAGTTTGGTCCATTGAAACAGGTTCGATTGAGCAGACAGAATATTTGGTGGTGTAGCATTCGTGTTCTGAATTGACATGTGTCATAGGGGTTGTGTCTGTGATAAAGTCTTTTGAATATTCATGATCTTTTCTTCAAAGAAGCATGAGATTTGGTCGCTTATCCTTTGTGATGGGGGAAGTTCTTTTTGTAGAGCTTTGGGATTTGTGAAAGACTTTACAACTGAAAAGATTATTTTTTGGTCTAGTTTGGCCATCTGTATTTTGCTAAAGTAGTAATCTTTTTTGGCTAACTTAATCTGTTTGTGGTAAAGCATTCTGCTTATTTTGAATGCTTGCTTCTCTTTGGCATCATAACATTTTCTCCATTTTCGCTCTTGTTGTTTACATTGGTTATGTGCTATTTTGAGCATTGGTGTGAACCAAGGGGCTCTCTTGGCTTCTGTCTTTCTGTTTGTGTTGGGTTTATCTTGCGGGACAAGTTTGTTACTGTTAGATTTGGGGGTCTCTAGTTGGCACAGGTAGGTACTTGTGACAAATAGGGACCCTCTCCTCTAGTCAGGGAAAGGGGATTACACACCTAAAATAACCCCTGCTCACCCTCTAGGTTGCGTGGCGCGAGCAGTCAAGGCTTATTTCAGAGGCGATGTAAGTTAAGCAGTTGTGACAACATACAGTAACCCAGTGACTACACTACAAATGGATACCACACAGGTTTTATATAAAAAATAAGTAGACTTTATATAGAGTTACCACAAGACAATAAACGACAAAAATACACACTATGATTACTTTAAAATGGTAGATTAAGCTTAGGTCAGTTCAGTTCTTACATGCGACACTCTGCGTCAATGTACCTTAAGTTGCGTTGCGCTTCCACGACAAGCAATGTCGCAGGGATGGGAAATGCGGCAAAGTTCATATACAAAGAAATAAAGACGTGAAGATCTTCCAGATGCGGCACACTTCTCGGGGATGCGAGAAGTTCTTGGTATGATGCTTGGACTACAGCAGCTACATCCAAGATGCGACGACAGCAGCTCCAGCGGCGACGCTCTTCTCCCACGATGCGTGAAGCTTCCGCTCGATGCGACAACTACAGCGGCGACATTCAAGATGCGACGGCAGCAGCTCCGACGTCAGCGCGCTTCTCGGGGATGCGAGGTGCTCTTGATCGATGCGGTGCAGTGCGACAGTTCCAGCGGCGACACCCTCCTTTTCCGGAGTTGCGACGTCAGCAGCAGTGACGGCGACACGCTTCCTCTTCGTTGTGGCATGCTTCTCTCTGATGCGGTGCAGTGCGACACTTCCAGCGGCGACACCCTCCTTCCTCCGGAGTTGCGACAGCAGGCACAGCGACGGCGACACACTTCTTCTCGTTGAGTCGCGCTTCCAGCTCCTTGCGACACGCAGTTCCTCAGGAGGCCCAAAACTGCAGCAGGCACTTCCAAAATAACTCTGGGGAGCTGGGGGGTGAAGTCTGTTGTCCCCGAGACTTCAGCAGGAGGGAAGCTCTTTTCCAAGCCCTTGGAGATCCTTCACAAGTTGAAAGCAAAGTTACAAAGTTCTTTTCCTCTTCCTTTGGCAGTAAAGCAACGACTGCAGGCCAATCCCCCAAGCAGCACTTCAGCTTGGGAATAGTCTCTCCTCAGTTTCTTCAGGTTCCTCTTCTCAGTAAAGGTTTCTTCTTGTACTCCAAAAGTGATCTAATTTCTTGGGAGCAGGGTCCCAATATTTATACCCCAAAATCCTTTGTACTCTGAGGGGAGAGGGTCCAGTGCCTAGTCCAAACCAGTTCTGAAGAACTCTGTTTACCAGACTTCTCCTTTCCTTTGGCAGTGCAGGGCATGCACATCAGACGCCCCCCAGGAGGTGGAGCCAGCATTGTCGAAGGCAAGTACAGTCCTGGAGCACTTTGTTTACAGGACTCCTTATCTTCTTTCAGTGTGCAGGGCAGAGACATCAGCCTCTCCCCATGGGCTGGAGCCAGCATTGTGGAGAGCAGGCACAGACCTATTCAAGGTTCAGGTGGACTCCTCCCTCCCATCTAGATGCAGATCTATCTATTCACCACTGGGTGACTCAGCCTGTCTCCTGGAATTTCCCAGCCCTGTCACTCACAAAACCAGACATAGGAATACACAAACTAGCAGAGGCAGGTTTGAATGGCTAGACAAGCAAATACCTACTTTCTAAAAGTGGTATTTGCAAACACAGAATATTAAAATCAACTTTACGAAAAGACATATTTTATTATTCTGAGTTCAGGCATACTAAACTCGAATTTCTACCATGTTCTCTGAGACAGTTAGGATTATAAAATGTAATAACTCTAACAGCCCGTTCTGGCCTATGGAGAACAGGTAGCCTTGCAATAGTGAAAAACGAAAATGGCTGTAATTCACTATTAGGACATGCCACACACATCAGGGCTTGTCCTACCTTATACTTACAATGCACCCTGCCCTTGGGCCTACCATAGGGGTGACTGATATGAAGAAAAGGGAAGGTTTAGGGCCTGGGAAGTGGGTGCACTTTCCCAGTCACCATTACAGTACCAGACTGCACGCAGGCTCTGCAATGGCAGACCTTAGACACATTTTACAGGGCTGCTTCTGTGGGTGGTACAACCAATGCTGCAGGCCAACCAGCAGTATTTGGATTACACACCCTGGCACACTCAGTGCACTAGACTAGGGTCTGACAAGTAAACCAAAGTAGCCAAACATGGAATCACTAATCCATACATCAATTTACAATAGGGAGCACTTGCACTGTGGCAGTGGATAGCAGTGGCACAGTGCCCAAAGCATCTAACACAGCAAAAACACATGAGGCAACAACAAAAATGGAAAGGAGACCGACGCCAATGGTGCCAGGTCTAACAGTTACTTATTGCAGTCAGCCAATTGTGGAAGAGACATGAGTGAGTAACATGAGTCTGCAGCAGTGTTCCCCGTGAGAGTAGGTATCTGCCCCTGCGCGGTGATGGCCAACTTAGGATGTCGGGCTAGTTATGCCCAATTTCGTCTGGAATGGTGCACCTTTGCTTGTTTATCAAGGTGCTTTGTCAAAGGAATACTGAGTGTGAGAGGGACTAGGTTGTGTGGGTGGGTCTACCGATAGGAGGGTGAAGTTAGAGCAGACCCCATCCAGTGTATGACCAGCTTGGTGTGTGGGAGAGTCCACCACCTGGGTCAGTCCAAGTATTTCTATTATTTGGAGGAAGTTATCGACTCCTGGCTTTCTTGCAATCGGTACTGTTGAGTTTAATGTACAATTGAATGTTTAATGATAACCTGATTATGGCATATTGGAGGTGAGTTGAGTGTGTTTGATACTGTAAACCGATAGGATGGTTGAGTGGCATATTGTGGGTTTGGCAATAACTAACTATTTGCCAAACCCGTGCTGCATTACAAACATATGGGTGTGATGTCAAGGAAGGCATATTGATAGTTGTGTTGTGCTGTGGGAAAGAAGCAAGATAAAGCAGCCAGTACAAAATCAGTACACAATTTACAAAGCGAACAGTACAAAGCAAAGCAGGCTTTAGGAGACAACAGTGCTGTGCGTACACATGAGCACATACATGCATGCTTACACAGATCCCCTCCCCACCCTTAACAATACTAAGATGCAACATATTTCACCCTCTCCATCTGCATACTACATACTATTGTCCAATGAGGAACACTATACCAGAGTAAGAGGAGATCCAATCAAAGACATTCAGACACTCATTAAGAATAATACTACAAATAAGCTAGACACGGGTTTTTGTGAAAGAATGAGTTGGATTTTTAAAATAAAAATCACCCTAAGACGCACCTAACATCTAGACTTTACCCAAGATCCATGAAGACTTGGAGAATCCTCCAGATAAACTAGTAGTGTAAGGTTGTGGTTCTGTTTGAGAACCTCTCTGTTAATATGTTGACTTATTTTTAAAACCATTTGTTTCCGTATCTCGGGGTTTCATTAGGGGTAGCATGGATTTTATCCAACACCTCGAGCGTCTTTTCTTTGACACCAACTCACAACTGCTAGAAACTATGCTATGACTTGTAATTCAGATTCCAAAATACTTTTTATTTTAAAGAAAAGAAACTGAAGCCATGGGCGTTGGATTCGTATGGGATCTAGCTAATCTGTTAATGGATAACTATGAGATACAGTATTTTTTTGAAGACACCAGTCCTTTCCTGTACAACATTAATTTATGGGTTCACAATATTGATGATCTTGTTTAGAGTGGTTCAATCTCCAAGCCAATGATATCCAGTTCAGCATAACCTACTGTACATGCATACTTTCTTTCTTAGACCTCACAATCAGAGCCTGGGTTGACAAGCTTTTTACCATACTTTTCCATAAACCAATGGAAAGGAGTTCTTTGTTAATGTATACCAGCCATCACCCTATCAATCTAGGAGGCAAGCTCCCTTCGGGTACATTTCTGAGATTACGCCAGAATTGCACTATGAACTCGGATTTATTTCATCAATCTGGCTCTATGATAGAGAGACTGCTTGAGAGAGGGCCCCCAATACGATTACTGAAGCAAGCCTGAAAACAGGCCCGATTTACCCTTAGGGAACACCTTTTGGTACCTAGACAAGAAAGTGAACAAAGGCCCATCTTTTTAAGAACATTTTGTACAGCAAACAATGTGATTAAAAATATATTGCACAAACACCATCAATCACAATGACAAACCAATGTGCTCTTTTAAGAGGTGCCAAAATATGTGATATGGTTGAAAGGGACACATTTACTAATATTACACTACCTACTGTACTGTCACAATGGCCTTTTCCAGGGGGCACTACAAATGTTAGTCCTGCATGACATGCAAATATTTGGAGAAAAAAAGGTTCCAACATAATGATGTCAGATATACTTTGAAACATTTCAGCAGTTGTAATACGAGTGACGTAATGTATGCTGTATGGTGACCCTGCAACAAAATATGTGTTGCTCAGACCATACAGAAAGCAAAGAGCGGGATCTTACAACATCACAGTCATATCAAATGTGGCACCCTAGGAGCACCATTGGGCAACCACTATATGAGCTTGGGCCACACAATGAATGACATAAGATGGCAGATCATTGAAGGTGAATCTTCTAACCCACGAAGCAGACCTTTCCCAACTACATAAGCTCTACATCCATGCAAATGGATGGAGCATGTCAAATCCAGCGACTTTGGACTAAATGGAACAGGTGAATGGGATGAACTGGTCAAATGATCGAACTCCTAAATAACCTGAACTGTGCCAATCATTGACTTTCCCTTTATTCTTAATCAATACTTGTTAAACCATGTTGAAAGAATATTTTGTGTTCCCATTCGTTTTATTTACCCTTCACATCAAGCCTCAAGGTGATCAATGTATGTATGTTGCTTCTTTACTACAGTATATAAAGTCTATGAACCCTTGTGCAGAGTTTGCACTTGTGCCACATTCAGATTGTTCGTAAAAAGATTTCCTTTTGTGTGCCTTTATCAATGGAACACAAGTCTTGTGTCCATCAATCACTTCCTCCACATTCAAACTATTTTAAGGGTGCCAATATGAGAAAGAAATTTAGATACATAAGATTTCAAGTTATTCTTTTTCTTTGTTAATTGTAGCGAACAAAGGGTGTTTCGAACCATGTAAATTTGTGTCTTTTTTAGACAATGGTTTTGGGTATTTCCCCCCTTTTTTCCAATAACCATTTCCTAGAGATGGCTCCACTTTTTTTCTAAAAATTAGCCTGTAAAAAAGGTACTCCATTGCTTTTTTGATGACGATTACTGCTGCCTCCATGGGCCTTTTTTCCATATTTGAAGATGGCTACCAGTACTCGTACCAGAGCTGTTCTCTGCAATCAGCCGAGACATGCAGTGGGTAAGATTGGTCAGCACATTCCCATAGTCAAATCCCTTGGGTTAGCAGCTTTCTGACTAATTATTTTTATTTTTCCATTAGAACCATTCATGCACTTATTGCACTAAGGTATTCTCTTTGTTTAGCGTGTTTTCACACAATAACCCAATCTTTCATCAATTGATTGATTTGAATTTTATGAGCCTTGGCACCTTTCATTTCCCTTTTGTCTATCACCAGGTGTAATATCAAAGCGTGAAGCATTCATCACCACAGGATTTTGTGGTTAATGAAATTGTGCTTTGATTAACATGATTAAGAGGTCAGAAAAGTTGACGTGCACTTGTAGAGTTGAGTCTTTCCACCAGGGCTACAGTCATTTACACATAATATTACAGCCACTTCCTTTATCAGTGGACTTAAGGGCGGTATCATAGTTCTTCCTAAATTGCTATATGTTAGATTGTCCTGCTGAAGACCTGTGATAAATCATTTTGAGGGCTGAAACATTAATGGTCACTTTGCTTGGCAACAATCAAATAATGGACATAATATCTCTATACATTAGTGGATGTCTTGGAGTTTAAGATTGCATTTGTGACAGTTGCATTTTGTATATGTGCACCTTATCACTTTTTTACCAGCACTGCGTTTAAACCAAGAGTACCATTGTTTGATTTATGTCAGTTTGTAATTCTGTTTTAACCTAAATATATGATCATTTGGCTGTTGTTTTACTCTAATTGTGGGGTTTGCCCTGGCTTGCAACTTGACTCCCCTTAATCACTAATGGTCCCAAATGAATCCAAAGGAACACATTTCCTATTGATATTATCAATATTTCCTCCGGCTCATAGGTATACAGGATTGCCCCCTGGTATTTATAACACCCAGCATGTTGGTGTCCATGGGAGGGTGAGATAAAAGTTCTTAATCTTCCTGGAGGTAAAGGTGATGGTGGCCCTTATTGGTCGATTGGATGCTCCTAAAACTAGATTTTGCATTTGTCGCAAACTGTGTGTGTAATGAGGCAATCCTGATCTGAAGGAGATGTGGATTTGTATACTGAGCATGAGAATGGAGCGTTTTTTTTGTGAGTTTATCCCGTATTGCAGTTCTTCATCTTAAATTTGGTGATGTCCTTGTTGTGTCTTGTGATGTGTTGATCCAATTTCTATATGAGATATGGGTCTCTGTTCAATGAGTGGTTGCTGAAATGGAACGTCTAGGTTTCAGGCAGCATGTTTTGAGACCCCCTTATTTTATTTGAAAATTTTTATATAGCACTGGCTAGACCCTGAGGTATCAGAGAACTTTATATGAGGAAGAACATTGCTTCAGAACATAGTTACACAGTTACATCAGTTGCTGGAGCGTAGTTACTTGAGATTACATGAGTTGCAAAAGCATAGCATAGGCATAAGAATAAACAAAGTAGGCAGGGGGAGAGCAATTCAGGGGAGAGAGGAAAGGAATAGGGGAGGTAGACAAAGAATGAAGGAGAGAAGATGTGGGGGAGGGGTAGGAGACACAGCATGGAGAAGAGGTAGTAAAAGTGTCTGACGTCCGGCTGGGTAGGTGACGGCTCCCAGCGGTAAAGGGATCATTCCCAGTCCTCCGTTATGTGTGATTCTCTTGTCGCGGTGTACTCTCTCAGCAGGGTCACTGAGACTCCAGGGCATAAATGCTGGATCCCTCCCCAACAAAGGGAGAGGTGTGCTTTGGCCACGGGCACATTTGGAAGAATGAAGGAGGGAAGAGGTGGGAGAGGGGGTAGGAAACCCAGCGGAAACACAGTGTCCGGCGTCCGGTTGGGTAGGAGATGGCTCCCAGCGGGTGGGTATCTTTCCCAGTCCTCCACTATCTGTGACTCCCTTGTACTGTGGACTTTCGCAGAGGGGTCTCTGAGACTCCAGGGCATAAATGCTGGATCCATCCCCAACAAGGGAAGTGGGAGTGCTTTGGACAAGGGCACACGTATGGAGGCCATTTTAGGGACAGTCGGGCTGGTAGAGAAAGACCCTCACTGTAGAAGGGGAAATGCTAGTTGGATCATTGGTTCAGTAGCCTGGGAGCCAATGTTGATGGTAGTATGTGAAGGTAAGTAAGTCAATATGTGTTGGGCGCCATTTTGATCTACACTGTAGAATCTAAAGAGCCGTATGGGGGATATGCTCGAGGTCCAATTTTTGTCCAAGAGTAGTAGCTCATCGAGGAAAAGGAGCACTGTGGCGGCCATCTTGGGGTCAGGCAAGAGATTCTGCCCCAGGGGTTCCATTTGGCCAATCTCAATTTTTATCTTTTCCCTTTGTATTCTCAGGGGCCCCTAGGGTATTTGCTTCGCTTCATCAGGTGTCCCCTGGATTGCCTCAGTCTGAGATTCCTCCTTAAAGCCTATTTATCCATCAATTTAGGGTCAGTGGTACAATGATGGTTTAGGGAAAGGGGAAGTGTCTCGTTGCTAATGTGGAAGAGCTATGTGGCCAGAATTACCACGACGAAGTGCGTCCGCCGCAAGTGCCATTTTTAGGTCAGGCACCGCCGGATTCCTCAATCTCGTCAGGGTCTAGTGTTGGAGTTAAAAAAAATTCTCTGGCAGGTTTCGGGCATTGCTGCAGCTACATCAGCCCGAGACAGCCTTAACAGGACTCTCCTGGGTAGTCTGCGCTTCTCCCCATGCTGTGCTGCGCCAAAGGGAAATGGCAGCCGTCGAAGCTCCCGCTTCGCGCTGATTGCACTCACCATGCCGTTGGACGCCACTATCTTCTCTGGGTCCCCCAGGAGAGGTTTGCTCAGTGTTAGATTCTCTCCCGGCTGGCCCCGGTAAACGTGCTTGCCATCTCCCGTACTCCTCCGGCATCAGGGCATGTCGAGATGCACAAGGCACAGCGGGTGTCCTCCGGCAGCTCCAAGAGCACCCGGCATGTTCACTAGGCAAAGCTGAGCCTTAAGAGTGTTGTTGAGGTCACTCCGCAGGTACCGGGGGATCGTTGGGTAATTCTTGGGTTGTAAGCAGAAAGGGCCGCTTGCCCAAGGCAAGCTTTAGGTTCAACTTTCTGTTCTCACCAAACACTGATTTATGTATTAGTTACTTTTATCCAGAGTGCCTACAGAACTCTGCCCAAGCCCAACACATAAAATGCTATGAAAACTACTTCAGTTTCAGGGAACTCTCACTCACTTTCATTTAATCATTTATGTAAGAAAATGGGTTATTAGAAGGGAAGAATGTGGGCCATTCACAAGTAAAAAGTCCACAATCTTTTATCTGCTGGGAATGAAGCCCCCTGTTGTAGTATTTGACTCTCGCAGGGTAGCAAGGCAGAGTAATCCATGGACTACTCATGGGTGGTGGTGTAGGCTAGTATCCCATTCCGGAGGCACACAACAGATAGCACCCAATAAATCACTGTCCATTCAAGTCTTTTTTCTTATAAAGGAAAAGTACTTTATTATGCAAACCCTACTCTATACAGGGCATTAGTTTGCAAATGTATACATAATGACAGATATAAATATCTATGATTATACACTCCTTACAGTTCACACACCACATTGATAAAAGCAGAAATATGTAATGATAAACTAATGTAACACCATTAAAACCACTGAGGAGGGTACCATCTTACAATGGCATTCATTAATACCTGTAGTGATTCACTGCGAAAGTTGTGTTTTGCTCCTCGTGATGTGCTCCAGCAACCAAGAGGGATTTCTTCAAGGCTTCTCACTTCTAAATTTTGCAACTATTGGGGAGCCTCGTTGTTACTACTCTCCCTCTTTGCACAGGACCTGTCTCCTGTCTGGGCACCTGTCACTCCTCCCACGCAGCACACCAGGGATCCCAAGATAGAATACCTGTCTTTCCTGCCTGCATCCTTTGGCCACTTGCAGAGTGTTCACCCTGAAACGTTTTGCATTTCTCCCAGCCTTTTCCCTGTGTAGTGTTGGTAGTTTTAGGCCTCTGGAAACTTTAGCACCGTTGTCCAGTGTAAAGTGCTTGGGCTCTCTGTGTTACATTTGTACGGTTGGCCTGCCCTCCCATAGGAATGCATTGGGGATTCCCTGATCAGTATGTGTCAGTGGTAATTCCTGGTATGAGAGGAGTGCAGGGGTGAGTTTAGTATGTATGAACTCGTGAGAATAAATGCTGCACAATGGTGTGCGCAGATTTATGGTGACTGGTGGAGAAATATCACTTTTAGAAGTCGCCATTTCTGTGTGCTATGTGTCTGCCTGCCTGATGTGAATTGCATGTCTGGCTTGTGAGTGACAGGAGCTGAGAGGTGTGGGTGGCTCCAGGAGACAGGGTGAGTCAGCCCAGTGATGAATAGAGAGATCTGCATGCAGATGGGAGGGAGGATTTGCACCTGGGACATGAATAGGCGGTGTCTTCTCTCCACAATTCTGTCTCCACCCCCTGTGTTGTGTCTGATCACTGAGCCCCCACCTGATAAAGGGGAGAGGAGCTGGGCAAAACAAAGTGCTCCAAATCCCCCCTGAACCAGTTGCATCTGGTTCCCCCATGCCCTGCACTCTAACACAAAGGGATTTTGTAATATAAATATAGGGGCTGTGACCCCAGGAAAGTGTTCAGTTCTGGAGTGCTGTTCCTGCCAGGGCGTGATGCTGCTGGGGCCCAGGGGGGCTACCATGAGGGTTTGCCTCCCTGGGCCCTGCATGGCCCTTTTCATCTTTGAGGACATTTTGCTGGAACTTGTTCTTTTCCTGGACCCAGGACCTTTGTGCTGTCCTCTGCGCCCTGTGATCGCTTTATCCTAGACTTTCCTCAGAGGAAAGGGAGAGCCCGGGGGCTGCGCAGCGCCGAACTGCAGCCTCTTTATGAGGGAATCCCCATCAAGGGATATGCCGGAGATGCGGGTGCTCACCCGGCTTATACTTTTATTTTATGGCCATTGCCCAACCCACATTTGGCCTGCTTCGCGGGTGCCCACCCCGCTTATATTTCATTTCCGTGGTGGGAGCCCACCCTGCACTTTGCCACAGGAAATTATCACCGCCGCCTGCCCAATCGAAACCGGACGTCAGGCAACCTTCGTCGAGACATGGGCAGGGCCTGCTCAGGAGGCGGAAGACCCTGGCGGGAGCCCACCCCGCACTGGGATGTGCCGAGGTGAAGCCTGGTTCAAGTCCTGGGTCCCAGGAGGGGGCCCGGGTGAAGAAACCAAAGAATCCAGGCGGGAGCCCACCCCGCGCTGGACATTGGGAGAGTGAGAGAATCCAGGCAAGAGCCCACCTTGCGCTGGACCAGTGCCCAAGAGGAGGAGAGTCTACAAAGGATGCAGAGAGCAGCGCGGGGCTCCAGTGAGCGAGGGAAGTCCCGCGCCAGGGCTGGCCATGACGGTGCAGAGTCCCGGGTCCCAGGAGGGGCCCGGGTGAAGGAGACCCGAAGAGACCCGGAGCGCACCAGTAAGCCCGGTGAGTGCGGGCTGGGCGGGGGACATGGCCACATTTTGCTCCCACTCCTACGAGGGGACATGTTGTGCTTCAAGAGCCAGTGCGCTCCAACGAGAGGGGCATCTTCTGGTTGCAGAGCCGGTGTGGTTCCAACGTGAGGGCACAGAGGTGCCCAGGCCCTATAGCCGTATTCCTCCCACCTGCGCTGCTCGCAGAGAGCAGCTGCACCAATTGGGCACCTTTTATTGTTCGAGAGCCCCAGAGCAGGGCTCAGGCCAATTTCCCCCGCTGCCCAGCCTGATAGAGGGCAGCGGCCACGTTTGGCGCAGATTGCTATAGGAGTCCCTGGGAGGGACAGAAGTGGCACAGTGGTGCCAGGCCTCATTTTGAGATTCACAGCTGCCCAGCAAGTAGTGGGCAGCTGCTACGTTTAGGTTTGAGCAGTGGCGCACTTTGGATTCAGCTGCTAGGCAGCAGCCCTGACATTCTGGACACAGGGAGTTTGAGCCCCTTTGAGAAGGCCAGTTGGCCAGGGGGTCAATGATTTATGCAATATTAGAAAATGTGATAATCGACTGTGTTTTATACCTCTAAATGTGGTTTTGATGATTATGGGGTTATTTGCATATCATGGTTTATGCTAGTGAGATTATGTTCCACTGAGATTATTTCCTAACGTGAGTTATGTTTAGGAGGTTAGGGTCTAATGCGTTTAGACTTATGAGATGATTGCATAATGTGTTTATGCTGGTGAGGTTGGCGCAAAATGTAATTCGTGCCAAATGTGATACTGTGCATAATATAGTTTATGTTACAGGCTGATGCTAAGTAAAGTGATTACCAGTGGTTACTGGTTGCACGTTTATGATATGTCTTACTTTTACTAAGTTTGCTTAGCGATGGTTCTGACAGTGGTCCAGTTGGCCCTGTCAGGTGTATATAATCCCTTGTGGATATGACTGAGTGCCAGGTGGCACCATGTATATTATGTGAGTACCATCTAATGTGTTATGAGAATACAAAGGCTATTTTTGACATAACCTTGTGTCGAGTTCCTTTTGTAGTGAGCCTGGGATGTTGTTGCTGTGTGGGTGCGCAAACGCTTTACACATTGCCTTCGGGATAAGCCTGACTGCTCGTGCCAAGCTACCAAGGGGGTGAGCAGGGGTTATCTGTGGCATGTAACTCCCTTGCCCTGACTAGAGTGGTGATCTCTGCTTGGCTTTGGCGCAAGCCTTAGCCAACCAGAGATCCCATTTCTAACACAGAGCACCTGGGCCAACAGAAGTGAGGCACCCCTCCTTCTAGAGACCACACTTCTGAAGGACCAGTCCATAGACAATCCAGGGAACACTTCAGCATCCCACTCAGCATGCCCATACCTCTGCTATCCCCCATCATTGGCCCCGGAGAAACAAATCCTAGTCCCCGAGTGCCAGCTGAAGTCCAAACGTCCCAGAGTCCATCCCTATAGTAGTCAATCATCTTCCCTGTTCCGGCTGGGCATTTTTCCACTGTCCCGTCCCCCAGGTCCGGACGGACTGTTCTCAAAATTCTTTCCCTTGTGCACAGGTTTTTAAGTGGGGGTGGAACGTTCCAGAAGGTAGGCACCTCTGCCCAATCCTAGGATAACACATCATCACTCCACTCTTGCCCCAACAGTCCAGCACAATTTTTTGGGAATTTTAAAGTTGGTGTCAACAAGAGTTGTTTTGAAAGACCTTTTCTGAGATCCTAAGCCCTGCCCCACCTACTACAGCTGCCTAGTCCCATCCTTCCAAAACTTCAAACGGCAGCCCTGTCTGTAATTGGCTTCAGGGGTCTGGTTACCATAGTTTGTTTCTGTGGGCTTGAACCTTCCCGGACCAAGTGTATTGTGAAAAGTAATTATCACATGCATATTCTGTCCCTTTCTTTTCTTTTTATGAAAAAGGCCCAGCCACTTGTTAAAAGGCCATGTTGTGTTGGGAGTCATTTGACCATCCAGCTGGTTAGTAGAGTAATTAACATGGCCCAGCAGAGGGAACAAAAGCCTAGAATCTAATTAGAAGCTGAGAAGCTGACCCATGCTCTTGCGCTGCTCCCCCGCTGCCGCAGAATAGCTCAGTGTGACTGCTGCATCACGCACAGCCCTGAAGCTGCCAGTTCCAGCCTCACTCTTGAAGTCAGGTGACCACCTGTTGGTCTCAGCACTGTGTTAGCCAGTAATTGTTTCATTTTAATTTCGCGTCTGTAAAACATTTTTCTTTAGCTTACTTTTAGCCAGAAATTGTTTAGCTTTAATTGGTATCTGTGAAGTTTTTTTATATGGCTTACTTTTGGGAACTTCTTATTTTTTTGGCAATTTACGCCATTTCCATCTGTTTTTCCCCCGTTCTTAGCTCACCGCCCACCCACCTCCCAACCAGCCTCTCCCAACTCCCAGGACTACTTTTAGAGCCTGATGCGCATCCGCGCCGCTGGCACCCGAAGGCGCACCATAAGCAAGCTCGTCTGTGCCAGTCTGTGCCTGTACTGTGTTCAATACCAGGGACCATGGCCCTCAGCAATCCCACAGGTACTCCACCGCAGAGCTTTGTGCCCTAGACCCCGGTCATAACTACTGCCTCTCATCACCGCTCTCCACAACGGCACCTTTCAACTGCCTCCGCTGCCCGTTCACCTCCACCCCAGCACCAACTACCATCACAGCAACCAGTGCCATGCCAGCCCTAGAGGCCGATATCCCCCCAGAACAACTCAGCTGCCACCTGATCAATGCCAGATCTCTCTGCAAACACGCCCCCGAAACTGGGACACCATCTCCACCCTCACCCCCGACGTGAACTTCATCACAGAGACCTGGCTCACCCCCGCAATGACACCGGACATCACCACAGCAACACCCATCGGCTACAAGATGAAACACCGCAATCGCACAGACATGGAGGCTGCATCGCCATCGTACACAAGAATTCGATCACCTGCACCATCACCGACGACGAACTCACGGCAATCATGGAACACATGAATTTCCAGCTCTGAACTGATGATAACACCACCATCAAAGGCACCCTCGTGTTCAAACTGTGAGGACCACAAACCAGCCTCAGCGACACCATCGCTGAATTTATCACGCCGTTAGCCATCGAATCAGAACATTATGTATTCCTGGAAGACCACAACTCCCATCTGGACAAATCCACTAACACCAACTCCACGACCTCCTGGAAAGATTGGACAACATCGACCTCAAGCAGCTGGTCACTGACCCCATGCACAAAGCAGGACATATGATGGATCCCATCTTCACATCCAGAAACAGAATCAAATACAGACACACCTCGGAACTCACCTGGTCGGGCCACTCCATCGTATACTTCATCCAAACCATCCGATACTGCCCTCAACTGCTACAGTGCCCCTTTTCACAGCTGGTGCAAGGTCACTCAGGAACAATGGACTGACACTCTCCGCACCACACACCCCAATGACAACACCAACTTAGATCAGGCTTTACAGAACTTCAACAACTGGATCACCAGCTACCTCAACCGAGTCGCTCTAACCAAATCAGCCAAGATGCACAGACCCTCCAAACAAGCCAGCTGGTACACCCCGGAACTCAGCATGTCAAAACGCAGATGCGAGCAACTGGAAAGAAGATAGTGTAGCAGCAGGAACCACACCGACTGAGCTACCTTCAGATCAGCCCTCAACGACTACCACCGCCAGATCAAAGCTGCAAAAAAGAAGGCTCTTACCCACCGGATTGAGAACAGAGCCACCCATACCAAGGACCTCTTCACCATCATCAGAGATTTCACCCACCTATCAGCCACCATAACTCAATCCCTGCCTCACAGGAATTCTGCAACAACCTCGCCCACCACTTCCACAACAAGCTTGCAACCATTAACAGAAACTTCGATCCCTAACCCTCTAACCTCTTCAGCAATCCTTCAACCACCACCGCCGACCACCCGCTCACCGCATGGGACCAACAACACACCATATACTATCACTCTTATGAACTCCATCCACTCAGGAGCACCTACCGACCCCTGCTTCCATCGACCTTTCACCCTCAGAGACGAGATCAGCCAACTCAACACCATCCTCAATGCCTCAATAACCACAGCCTCCTTCCCCAATGCCTGGAAACATGTTCAGGTCAGACCCCTCCTCGAGAAACCCTCTGCAGACCCCTGCGAGTTCCCGAACTACTATCCCATCTCACTGCTCCAGTTCCCTGCCAAAGTCCTGGAGAAAGCCAACCGCGTCCAACGCACAGAGCACCTGGAGCGAAACAACCTACTGGACCCCTCTCAATCAGACTTTAGAACAACCACATTACCGAGACAACTCCGATCGCTGCAACAGACGGCACCCGCACCCTACTCGATAGAGGAGAATCAGCCGCCCTTATCCTCATGGACCTCTCCGCAGCTTTCAACACTGTCTCCCATCACACACTCATCGATCGACTATGCCAGATTGGAATCACAGACAATGCGCTCAGATGGATGGCATCTTTCCTCATGGTCGTGTATGCATAGGACTATGCAGATACATCCCCAAGTGAGGCACTCCCAGTTCAACAAAATGATTCATGCAGTTGATCAACTGGTTATGGGTATCTTTATTTCAAGAAGGTAAATCCCAAACGTTTTAGTCGATATTCATTTCATATCAATTCAAAGTTGATTATATGTGATTTTCCATGAGGAATAGACAACATAGATAACTCCTATGCATTTCGGGCGGAGCCCTTTTTCAAGGAGTGCTGGAAAGAAGACAAGGGGTGGTAAGGATGTGGATTTCAGGTTGCAAAGTAAATAAACGATGTAACCAAATGTTATGCATATAATGAATTTAAGTGCCGATCAATTGGTGATTCTAATGCGCGAAATACGAGGACAGTGAAGAAAATGAGGACAGTGAAAAAAATGTGCACTTAGCTGTATAAATGCGTGGGCCAACTGGAAAGTGCGCTTACGGTAAACGGAACGTGGATGAAGGCAAAGGTGAAAGGGCGCGTATCCCAGGAGTGACTTACTTCTATTCCATAGTAACGCTACGCGTTAGTGCTCGGTCTCTGGTCTGGTGTTTGGACGCAACGCGGTAAACCGTATAATGAAGGCAGACTGTCACCATAATGGAGAACGGACTAAAGGTGATTAAGGGGCGGTGTTTGGGAATCGGTGGCGGCCATATTATAATGGTGAATATGGAGAGTAAACAAGAGTAAAAGAGAAAGCAGTAGGTTCAAGAAAGGAGATAGATCGGCATTTAAAGAAATGAAAAATTACAATAAAAGAAAATGAATAAAAATGAATGTAGGTGAAACAAAGAGACAATGTCAGGGCATGGATGGATTTATAGATAACAGCTATATTCAGTTTGATCGTTCAAACCGAAAGGTTTTTGCGTCTGTAGACGAAACATCCATTCCAATTCTCTTTTGAGAAGTGCTTTGTTGTTGTCAGTTCCTTCTCTCTTGGTCACGATCTCCAGGACAATGAATTGTAGTTGGGCAATGGTATGGCGAGATTCAAAGAAATGAGATGCGATATTGGATTTCTCATTTTTCAATCGTATGTTTGACTTGTGTTCATTCAAGCGTGTCTTGATTTTTCTCTCCGTTTTCCCTATGTACAGTTTGCCACACGGGCATTTCAATGCGTAAATTAGATTGGTGGAGTCACATGTGGCATTTACTTGAAGTTTAATTGCATGGCCCTTCATAGGGTGGCGGATGGTGTTGCCTTTGATGACGCTGTTGCAATGGTTGCAATTTAAACAAGGTTGAGTTCCTTTGTAATGTTTGTCGCTTGTGGTTGGTCTTGACAATATTTCTTTCATGTTCATACTTCTGGTATAAGCGAACAACGGGGGATTCGCGAACAGGTCCCGAAAGTCTGGTTCCATTTGAAGGATTGCCCAATGCTTCAATATAATCTTCTTGTAAGTAGAACTTGCTGTCGAGTATTTAGAAACCAGTACTATACGTTGTTGTTCTTTGATGGGTTTTTTAGATAAGGCTTCTTGCCGGCTGATTTGTGCCACTCGTGTGCTTGCCTCTGTGAGCATCTGTGCTGGGTAGCCTCTATCAAGGAAGCGGTCCTGCATTTCTTTAGTGCGGATGTTTAAAGTTGACTCATCAGAAACTATGCGCTTGACGCGTAGCATCTGTGAAAACGGTAGATGTCTTTTTAATGCTGCTTGATGAAAACTACTATAATGTAGTGTGTTGTTCCGATCAGTACTTTTTCGGTGGAGATCAGTGGTAAATCCATTTTGGGTGATTTTGATGTTCACGTCAAGGAAAGTGATCTCACTGTTGCTGATCTGCCATGTCAGTTTGATTCGTTCATCCTTATCGTTGAGCTCGAGAAGGAATTGGTTAAGGGTTTCTTTGGAGTCCGTCCAAATTATGAACAGGTCGTCTATGTACCTGACGTACATTTTGATTTTCTCAAAGAAATTAGTGTTATCATATATGTTGACTTTTTCAAAGTTCTCCATGTAAGTGTTAGCGTACGAGGGGGCAGCACAGTTGCCCATCGCCATTCCAGATAGCTGGAGGTACCATTCGTTGTTGACTTGGAAATAGCTATGGTATAGAGTATATGCCATAAGTTCCATGAGAAAGGATTGCATGTTGGTGTCGATGTCACTGTTAAGTAATGCCTGCTCCATCGCCTCAATACCTCCCTGGTGAGGGATCGATGTATACAAAGAATTAACATCAGCTGTACACAATATGTATTGGTTGTTGTCATCAGTTTGCACATTGGCCAATTTCAGCAAGAATTCGGTAGTGTCCTTGATGTAGCTGGCTGCTTTGGTCACTATCGGTTGCATGTATCTGTCTATGAACTTTCCTGGAGATTAATGGATCGATCCTTTGGTGGACACTATTGGCCTGAAGGGTGGGTTGTGAAGGTTCTTGTGTATTTTTGGACACATGTGGATGGTTGGGCTCCGAGGATGGTCATTCAATAAAAAGTTCTTGGTGCGTTCTTGTATGATGCCATTTTCAAAAGCTCTCATAACCAAGTCTTTGAGGATGCTCAGAAACTCCCTCGTGGGGTTGTGATCAAGTTGCATATAAATCAAAGTGTCTCGTATGTGTTCGTTGAGCCGTTCTGTGTACATGGTAGTGTCTAAGATAACCAATGCGCCGCCCTTGTCGGCTTTAACACATCTGATGTTTTCATTGTTGGCCAATGATTTGAGGGTGTCACGATCCTTGGTGGTGAGGTTTCGATTTCTCAGGTTTCTTTGGAAATTGATTTTTGAGATGTCGTTGCGGACCAAGTTTTCAAATAGGTCTATACATTTATGGCTGCTGGGAGCCTGATAGGTGCTAGATGGTCTCAATCCTTTAAGTTCATCAATGTTACTTGCTGTGGTTGGTGGCAAGACATTTTCAAAAAAGTGACGTAACTTTAATTTCCTTACGAACTTGAAGGTGCTAACTTCAAGTTCCAGCTGGTTAGTATGAGCCGTAGGAATGAAAGATGTGCCTTTCTCAAGTAGCTTGATCTGGTGTGGAGTGATAGCGGTTTTAGAGATGTTAATAACTAATTGTTTTTCTTTGGTTTGGGGTCCTTTTTCATCACTGTACTCCTTGTGTTGGGAGCGGTTGTTTCTCTTTCTTTTGTTCTGGCCCCTCCTGGTTCTTCGATTGTTTCCGGGCTTACTTCTAAAAAATGAACCGCAGCAGGTTGGTCTTGTGCCTGTGTGGATGTGCTTGCTTGGTCATTTGCAGGTCGCGAGCCTGTAGATTTTCTGGATATTCGAGTTGAATTATCACTGCCTGAAGAGGAAGTGTCAGTTTGCATGCTAGTGGGTCTATTGCGTCGTCGTTGGGCGTAGACATCAGCCCAAGAGTAGACTTCGTCAAGCTTGTAGTCAAGCGTGTCCCTGCGGAATTTCCTAATTTTACGCTCATTGATTTCTTTCTGATGTTTATCTAATGTTGTTTTCAAATCTTCTAACGTAGTAGAGAGTTCCTCAGGTGTAAGCATGTCTTTTAATTCTTTATCGATGTCCTTGATTTCGTTTTCCAGTTCCTTTAAAATGCCGGATAGTTCTTCAACAAACCCCAAACCAAAGAAAAACAATTAGTTATTAACATCTCTAAAACCGCTATCACTCCACACCAGATCAAGCTACTTGAGAAAGGCACATCTTTCATTCCTACGGCTCATACTAACCAGTTGGAACTTGAAGTTAGCACCTTCAAGTTCGTAAGGAAATTAAAGTTACGTCACTTTTTTGAAAACGTCTTGCCACCAACCACAGCAAGTAACATTGATGAACTTAAAGGATTGAGACCATCTAGCACCTATCAGGCTCCCAGCAGCCATAAATGTATAGACCTATTTGAAAACTTGGTCCGCAACGACATCTCAAAAATCAATTTCCAAAGAAACCTGAGAAATCGAAACCTCACCACCAAGGATCGTGACACCCTCAAATCATTGGCCAACAATGAAAACATCAGATGTGTTAAAGCCGACAAGGGCGGCGCATTGGTTATCTTAGACACTACCATGTACACAGAACGGCTCAACGAACACATACGAGACACTTCGATTTATATGCAACTTGATCACAACCCCACGAGGGAGTTTCTGAGCATCCTCAAAGACTTGGTTATGAGAGCTTTTGAAAATGGCATCATACAAGAACGCACCAAGAACTTTTTATTGAATGACCATCCTCGGAGCCCAACCATCCACATGTGTCCAAAAATACACAAGAACCTTCACAACCCACCCTTCAGGCCAATAGTGTCCACCAAAGGATCGATCCATGAATCTCCAGGAAAGTTCATAGACAGATACATGCAACCGATAGTGACCAAAGCAGCCAGCTACATCAAGGACACTACCGAATTCTTGCTGAAATTGGCCAATGTGCAAACTGATGACAACAACCAATACATATTGTGTACAGCTGATGTTAATTCTTTGTATACATCGATCCCTCACCAGGGAGGTATTGAGGCGATGGAGCAGGCATTACTTAACAGTGACATCGACACCAACATGCAATCCTTTCTCATGGAACTTATGGCATATACTCTATACCATAGCTATTTCCAAGTCAACAACGAATGGTACCTCCAGCTATCTGGAATGGCGATGGGCAATTGTGCTGCCCCCTCGTACGCTAACACTTACATGGAGAACTTTGAAAAAGTCAACATATATGATAACACTAATTTCTTTGAGAAAATCAAAATGTACGTCAGGTACATAGACGACCTGTTCATAATTTGGACGGACTCCAAAGAAACCCTTAACCAATTCCTTCTCGAGCTCAACGATAAGGATGAACGAATCAAACTGACATGGCAGATCAGCAACAGTGAGATCACTTTCCTTGACGTGAACATCAAAATCACCCAAAATGGATTTACCACTGATCTCCACCGAAAAAGTACTGATCGGAACAACACACTACATTATAGTAGTTTTCATCAAGCAGCATTAAAAAGACATCTACCGTTTTCACAGATGCTACGCGTCAAGCGCATAGTTTCTGACGAGTCAACTTTAAACATCCGCACTAAAGAAATGCAGGACCGCTTCCTTGATAGAGGCTACCCAGCACAGATGCTCATAGAGGCAAGCACACGAGTGGCACAAATCAGCCGGCAAGAAGCCTTAACTAAAAAACCCATCAAAGAACAACAACGTATAGTACTGGTTTCTAAATACTCGACAGCAAGTTCTACTTACAAGAAGATTATATTGAAGCATTGGGCAATCCTTCAAATGGAACCAGACTTTCGGGACCTGTTCGCGAATCCCCCGTTGTTCGCTTATACCAGAAGTATGAACATGAAAGAAATATTGTCAAGACCAACCACAAGCGACAAACATTACAAAGGAACTCAACCTTGTTTAAATTGCAACCATTGCAACAGCGTCATCAAAGGCAACACCATCCGCCACCCTATGAAGGGCCATGCAATTAAACTTCAAGTAAATGCCACATGTGACTCCACCAATCTAATTTACGCATTGAAATGCCCGTGTGGCAAACTGTACATAGGGAAAACGGAGAGAAAAATCAAGACACGCTTGAATGAACACAAGTCAAACATACGATTGAAAAATGAGAAATCCAATATCGCATCTCATTTCTTTGAATCTCGCCATACCATTGCCCAACTACAATTCATTGTCCTGGAGATCGTGACCAAGAGAGAAGGAACTGACAACAACAAAGCACTTCTCAAAAGAGAATTGGAATGGATGTTTCGTCTACAGACGCAGAAACCTTTCGGTTTGAACGATCGAACTGAATATAGCTGTTATCTATAAATCCATCCATGCCCTGACATTGTCTCTTTGTTTCACCTACATTCATTTTTATTCATTTTCTTTTATTGTAATTTTTCATTTCTTTAAATGCCGATCTATCTCCTTTCTTGAACCTACTGCTTTCTCTTTTACTCTTGTTTACTCTCCATATTCATCATTATAATATGGCCGCCACCGATTCCCAAACACCGCCCCTTAATCACCTTTAGTCCGTTCTTCATTATGGTGACAGTCTACCTTCATTATACGGTTTACCGCGTTGCGTCCAAACACCAGACCAGAGACCGAGCACTAACGCGTAGCGTTACTATGGAATAGAAGTAAGTCACTCCTGGGATACGCGCCCTTTCACCTTTGCCTTCATCCACGTTCCGTTTACCGTAAGCGCACTTTCCAGTCGGCCCACGCATTTATACAGCTAAGTGCACATTTTTTTTTCACTGTCCTCATTTTCTTCACTGTCCTCGTATTTCGCGCATTAGAATCACCAATTGATCGGCACTTAAATTCATTATATGCATAACATTTGGTTACATCGTTTATTTACTTTGCAACCTGAAATCCACATCCTTACCACCCCTTGTCTTCTTTCCAGCACTCCTTGAAAAAGGGCTCCGCCCGAAATGCATAGGAGTTATCTATGTTGTCTATTCCTCATGGAAAATCACATATAATCAACTTTGAATTGATATGAAATGAATATCGACTAAAACGTTTGGGATTTACCTTCTTGAAATAAAGTTACCCATAACCAGTTGATCAACTGCATGAATCATTTTGTTGAACTGGGAGTGCCTCACCTGGGGATGTATCTGCATAGTCCTATGCATACACGACCATAGCTGACTGTCATTCGTGTTCAAGACGGAAACACGACCCACGAGGGCACCCAAAACTCCATTTACATCACAAACAATCAGATAGCCTTAAATTGCTGTGCACCACCCTTTACCCTACAGATCTTTCCTCATGGGACACACCTAGAGAGTCCACCTCCCTCCCATCACATCGCAAGCCAAGCACACCATCTGTGGCGTCCCCCAAGGCTCATCCCTCAGCCCAATGCTCTTCAACATCCACATGACACCACTCACAGACATCGGTAGATCGCACAACATCAACATCATCTCCTACGCCAATGACACTCAGCTCTTCCTCTCACTCTCAACCGACCCCACCTCAACAAAGACCAACTTCCACAACTGAGTGAAGAACGTCTCAGCCTGGATGAAGGACAACTGCCTGAAGCTCAACACAGACAAACATCTTCGCCCTCTGGAATGACTCTTGGTGGCCGTCGGAACTCGGACCCACCCGAACACTGAAAGAACATGCCTGCAACCATGGCATCATCCTCGACAACAAACTCTCCATGAAACGTCAGGTCAACGCCGTCTCCTCAGCCTGCTTCACACTACTCATGCTCCGCAAAATATTCAAGTGGCTCCCAACCGTCACCAGGAAGACAGTGAGGCAGGCCCTCATCACTAATCGACTGGACTATAGACTCCAGACGATCCAGAACGCAGTCGCCAGACTGATCCTCAACCTGGCCAACAGAACCCATATCACCCAGAACCTAAAGAACCTCCACTGGCTCCCGGTCCAGGACAAATGCCATTTCAAGCTTCTGACCCACGCCTACACAGCCCTCCACGACCAAGGACCCGCTTACATGAACCACCGCCTGCACTTTCGCCGACCCCCCAGAAACTTCCACTCTGCATACCTCACCCTCACACAGATCCCTAACATATGCCGCTGCAGCACTGGAGAGCGCTCCTTCCCCCATCTTGCCGCCAAAGTCTGGAACACTCTCCCCCTCCATCTCCCCACCCTCGTTGACTTACTTCAGAAAGGGGCTCAAGACCTGGCTATTCAACTGAAACATGAAGAAAACACCTGGATACCCTCTTGGGTGACAAGTCATGCTTTACAAGTACGACCTGATTAATTGAGTTAGAGAAAAGTGATCAATCTGGAAGTGCCATAAGGAGTGCACACATGTGGAAACGAATGTGAGATGTACATGCAGTCAATTTATTTACCATAATATTGGTGCGTCAACCAAGTCTCTAGGCCTAACTCTTGCAAAACAGTAGTTTGTTGCAGATTTTACCCATAGCTTATAATGCAAGTAAGTACACATACTTTTCAATATTCACTACTGATGTATATACTCAAGCTATTAACGCCCACTCACAATATGTGGCCTGCCTAGGTCATCACCAATCCCTGAAGGTACTCTCACCTGACAGTCTATCTGTGCATACGTCCTAAGCTGAGTTAGACAATAGACTCACCTGCTCAGCCAGTACACATGTGCATACAAAGCATGTGGATGTGTTCACGTGCAACCAGCCCAGAGATTCTAACCCTAGCTGCACAGAAGTGGGCCTTAACTTAAAAAGTGGGACATTGGCAGTTAGCATTCCCATTTCATTATAATGGAGCTTACACTGAGTGATACTCAGATAGTGAGACTCATTCACAGCTGAAGTCTATAAGGCAGGTAGTTCAATAAGTGAAAAATCCAGCAGGATTAAATGGGGCAGAGCCCATTTCTCACAATTTCCTATTACTATAGCTTGCCCCAAGCTCTAAATATCATGGTCTCTCTCAGCCAGCACAGGCCCAAATCGAGCAAGTGGAACTCAACAAATGCTTCTCAAAACACTGGAGTCTTGTGATAGGGACATTTATAGATGTTGAAGGGGATTGAAAGTTACTATGCAACCCCCGCCCCCTTCACCAGCCTGACATAAAATAGCAGAGACTTCGAGTTGCCATTTGCTGTGCCAAAAAAAGCTTAGTTTCAGAAAGGAATTGTCAAGGCCATTATTCAACAAAGAACTTGCCTCTACACTTGACAATGTGCAATAACTGATGAATTCAGCCACATCTATGTTAAAATCAAACCAGTTCATTCACGTATTGCAAGACCATATCCTCTGTCATCCAGACCCCGCCATTGCCACCCCATTCCCGACCAAGATTCACTCGATCATAGAATCTAAAATCACTGAAACTGTGATTTTCTCCTAGCCACAGTATACCACCTGAGATACATTCAAAATGTGAGCGGCTGAGTGGAGTAATTGAGTAAAGACCATGGCCGGCCTGAGAACCCAACTTATTTGATAGCTATAAGACCCAGGTGATAGCAAGTGTGGAGAAGTGTGGCTCAATGGTTAGAGTGGCAGACCCTGATGCAGAGGTCTATCCCGGGACCAGGGTTCAATACCCCGCCTCGGCGGGTCTTGGGCTCAAAATTCCACGGACCTGATAATTCTCGCCACGGTGCCTATTCCAATCATGGAGTCCCACTCTGGGCAATAGCTTAGTTAATCTCCACAACGGCCCCCACAATGCTAAGGATGCCTGGCCTCCACCTTGGGGGTGCCCAGGAGTGGACACCTCACAGGAAAAGCCAGGATGGGTTTCACAGCAGTATTCGTACAAGCGCCTTGAGACCCTTGCGGGTGAGTAGTGCGCTAATCAAGTAACAATTTACATTTACAACAAAGAGGAAACTACACAATCAATATTTGGCCAGTCTCTGCGGAGAACTGTGACCTGATCACCGAGGACAGGAGGACCATAGGAGACTCAAGTTTTTTGGCATCTGCAAAAGCGGCCCTCAATGAGCAGTGCTCCAGAGACCAATAGAGGGACACGCTGCCTGCTTTGGGGACTACGGCCTAATTCCCAGGTGAGGAACTAACCTATGACAGGGCCGAACTGAGAATCCAAAGCAGCTCAAGCAAATGTTTTCAGATCCCCCGTACGATGCATAGCGAGCAAACTCAGCAAGCAACCCTACTACAAGAGGGCTCGAGGGGTTACTCACCCAAGAAAATTCTGGGGAAAATGGTGCATTCTACAACACAGGTTTCATTATATGTTAAATTGTCTTAGCTTTTAAAGCATAGTAAAGGATGACCTTACAGTGGCTGCACAACTCGAACAGGAGACCAAGCTCACTGGCTACTAAAATAGGAAGTCGATTTGAACTCAGGGCCAGGCAAAGTCTGGAGCAAGGTAACAAGAATGAGCAAGCGCACAGACTGATTTTAAGGCCAATGGCAAAATAAGAAAGCACCACAACAAAGAAGCACCCACAGGGAGGGTTCAGCACTTCCCGATGCCAGAGACTCGGCCCCAGGAGAGGAGCATTACAAGACAGCAGACCGCCACAGAGAAAATCCCCCAATTGCAGCCAAGCAGGAGGCGCCAAAGAAATTGTCTTATTCCTAAGGAGGTAATGGAGTCTTATAGTATGGACAAGCCAACTGTCTTATACTAAAACATGTTTCATTACCCCAGAAAAATGGCCAATGAATGGGGCAATCTGCTGTTAAATAAGTGATCTTTCCTCTATATCTTCCTAGGGATCCATCACAACATAGAATAGAGACAAAAGAAAAAAAAAAAAATCTTTCAAATCTTAGCAGTCAAGCTAACTTTTTCCTTCCTGCTTTGGCCGCAGGCTCCCATCATTTCGATGGGATAAAATGCCCCTTGAGCCTGGAGATGAATTTAAAGTATCTTAAGCCACCAGGGAAATGTAGCAACAGCTGGGAAGAGCCTATGGACAGAGGTGGGATAGACAACGCATTATCAGGGAGAGCCGAGCCAGAGCCGAGCCAAGGGTCTGGCTTGGCTCTTAGAGCCCACCCACGAGCCAAGCCTTGAACATGTTTGCTATGTAAACCATCCAACAATCATCAGGTGAATAATGATAAAGTCTCTACAAAATTTAAAAAGTGTATATTTTTAACAAGTGGAAGCTCTGACATTCATATATTACGGTATAGCACTGCACTGAGAAGGGTTTATTAAAAGTGATGTTGTCATTTAAACCCTGGACCAGACCCAGATTATTAGAGGCACATAATTGGCTATTAAATCAAACACAAAAGATTGTTATGTACAACTGGTATTCTGAACTCACATATTTGAAAGTACTTTAGGAATTTGGGTTAAATAAAATATTTGCCTACGATGAGTGGGGAAGCAGCGATTTATCCAGGTTTTCTGGTTGGTTTCACTTTGTAAAAATAAGCCACTAAAAGGGTATCTATCCTACAGTTTATACACAGCGTGACCTCGACCCAAAGATATTGGAGCATTTTACACGAGCACCAGTTACATTAAATAAAGTGATATCTACTTTCTAGAGGCACGGGGATATTAAGAGATGTGTCCTTGCTGCTCGAAGAGCCCAATTTGCAGTTTTATTTGGTCAGAGTATGTGGTGATTTTGCAGGTCCAGGTCTAGGGCTGGGAGCATTTTGCACTTTTTAAACATGTTTTTTCTTTTTTCTCCACAAGGCTGTGGTGCCTTTTGCACTTTTGAAAAAAAAACAGGGGGATAATGGTTCTTATTACAGAATCTGTTTTGGAACATTTGAGTAGCTACCGCCCGGAAGGCTCGATCTGACCTTGAGCTACGGGCCAAGCGCCACTGCCACACTGCCACCAGTTGAGTCCACGTTTAAAGCGCTGGCTGGTCCAAGGAAGCTGGAAACAAAAACAAGCATTGGCAAAGCCAATAGGCCTCCCCTATGCAAGAGCTATTGGCTTTGGCAAGATGTTTCAGCCATTTTGTACACCTTTGCAGTTGCTGTTCACCATGGCTAAAAGTTAGTGGTGTGGCGTGGCTTGGGGAGGGGTAGATTGGAGTGGAGTAGATTGGGTAGAGTGGAATAGGGTAGGTAGCGGTAGAGTGGAGTGGGGTAGATTGACATAGAATGGAGTGGGGATAGAGTGGAGTGGATTGGGATAGATGGGAGTGGGGTAGATTGTGGAAGATTGGGGTGGACGAGTGAGGTAGATTTAAGTCAACTAGATTGGAGTGGAGTAGATTGGACCTGGCTAGACTGGAGTGGGAGAGTTGGGTAGATTAACATGATAGACTGAAGTGGGGTAGATTAAATCGGGGTAGACTGGGTTGGAGTGAGGTGGGCTGGAGTAGATTGGGGTAGATTAGAATGAGGTATATTTGAATGGGGTAGATAGGGGCAGGGGATATTGGGGAGAGTGGAGTGGGATATATTGGGGTAGAGTGGAGTGGGATATATTGGGATAGATTGGAGTGGGGTAGATTGGAGTGGAGTGGAGTGGGGTTGAATGGGTGGATTTTAGTAGGGTAGAATGGAATGGAGTGGGAGTAGATTGGAGTAGTTTGAAGTGGAGTATATTGGAGTATGGTAGTTTGGGGTGGAGTGGAGTAGATTGGAGTGGGGTGGGGTGGGTTAGACTGGACTGATTTGATTTGAGTGGTATGTGGTAGATTAGAGTGGGGTAGATTGGAGTGCAGTGGGTTAGATTGGAGCAGAGTGGAGAAGATTTGAGTGGATGGGGTAGATTGGAGTGGAGTGGAGTAGATTGGGGTAGAGCAGAGTTTGGTAGATTGGAGTGAAGTTGGGTAGATTGGGGTAGAGTGGGGTACATTGAAGTAGTGTGGTAGATTCAAGTGGGATATATTGGAGTGGGGCAAATAGGAGTGTAATAGATTGAAGTGGAGTAGGGTAGATTGGGGTACATTGGAGCGGAGTGGCGTAGATTGGAGTGGAGTAGATTGGACTGAGGAGTAGCGTGTTGTGTCATGCAGTGAGTGGCATACATTTGAGTGTCGTAGAGTGAAGTAGACTGTCATAGAGTGGAGTGGCGTGGCACAGATTGGAAGGCATATAGTGGAGTGGTGCAGTGTGGAGTATGCATGTTGTGGTAGCACACTGCCATTGCAGACAACCCATTTTCAATTGAAATGACTATTACATTTGCACTGAATTACGGTTTATTTCACACAAATGATAATGTGTGCAAATGTCATCACCTAGTGTATTGATGTATTTTGGTCGTATTCAAATATTTGTTTCTACTACACTTCAATTTTACAAAAAAAATGTACTTCATTTGTACTAATTCGTATATACAGGGCTGGCTCTAGGAGGGAGCGACTGGTGCAACTGCACCGGGCGCTGGCTTCTGGTGGGGGCACTCTTTGCGATTATATTCTAGTTTTAAAAGCACCTGCTGCTGGTTCCTTGCCTTCAGCAATTTTCAGGCAATAAAAATGTCAAGATAACTCAAGGGATACATTTTCTTCCTGGGGAGAGATTGGAGTTTTGTCTACTAGAAGTTTTGACTCATTGTAAGGTAGCACAGAGGGTTAATATGCCTGCGGTAATCATTCAGATCACAAAGTGCATATAATGTAAATAGGTCAGTGGGTTAATGTTTTTGTCATAGAGATCCTTTTGTTACTGGCAGTTTATAAGTTAAAATCCTAATGTAGAACAGTGAGCTATTTACGGTCCTCAAAGAGCTGCATCCAAACTGCAAGATACAGATTATAGTTGTATGATTTTTCCCAGTCTTTCATTATCCTAATGTTGCAAAAAGGGTTAATTTGGGTAGAAGTCAATTCTTATTATTAGAGAGAACCCCAACCATGGTGTTACGTTTTAAATTCTGAGTTTGTGCTTCTCTAGACTATGTGCTCTTAAAATGTACTGCCTACCAGTATGAATGATATGTTACTCCTACACCTTCTAGTCCTCAATCTTATGTGTTCTGACACCGTACACTGGTATGAATGGCGCTATCTAATCCAATGCATCTGAGAGAGAGTGGTGATAGAGACTTGAGGGGCACTGTTAAAGGGTGGCAGTGAGGGAATCCGTGGCGAAGGTGGTCATTGTGGGGAGGGAATGGGGGGGCAACAAACATTGTTGCACCAGGCTCCACCAGCACTAAAGCCGGCCCTGCTGATATATTCTGAAACATCCGGTCCCTGGCCTTTGATACAGTTAACCACTATATTCTCCTACAACATGTAAGGGATTCTGTGGGCATTCACAGAGCTGCACTAAAATAGCCCCACTTACCAGATAAAATCCAGCCCGCTTTATGTTGCCAGTGACCAATATCTATGAAGAATCCAGCTGGGATCAGCCATATCAATGACCCTCTTATGCATTTATATAACCTTGGTTGGCCCAAATACACAACATTTCCAAGATGTACTTTAATATGTATGCCTACAACACCTAGATACATTTCAAACTACAGAAGAATGTTTGTGATGTCAAATGGTTGCAGATTGTCCCGGGCACATTCACTGACAGATGAAAGCCAGACTCCTGTTTTTTGTTTTTAAGTACCACAAAGACGGGGACATGTTTTTGAGGCCAGTGGATCAGGGTTTCCCTAACATTAACATAGCGACCACCTAGCTGCGGTCCGTGCCGGTAACATCGGTGCGGTGGTTGGGCCGGGTGGGGGCTATTTCGGGGGACGATGCAGAGGGAAAATGAAATAAATAATTAATCTTCCCTCGACATCGTCCCTCGAAATGCCCCGCCCCACGTAGCCCCACCGCTGTTACCTGCACTGACCTTAGCTGCTATCACCTATTGACCTGCTATCAATCTGTAGGCAGCAAGTCTGCAAACTTGAAGTAAAATTACGACGTGTTTGACCTAGAATTGTGTGGGTCTCCATAATTGTCCCAGTGTGACTACAGCAATTAAATCTCTGCCAGACTCTCAGCAAAACACTGAACCCACTGAAAAATTCCCTAAACCCTACTGCTTGCACGGTGTTTGCTTAAGGAGATCTGACTACACCTGTCTGTCATGTGGAAGAAATGAGAGAAGGACATCAATAGAGAGATACTCAGTCACATGTATCTAATGGATGAAATTTTATTATTCAACTTTCTGGCCCCAATAACTATTGAAGGATTTAGAGGTGATTATGGAGTTCAGTCTCTCCCTTCTATCAGCAGTATTACAAGTTTCCAAATGAAGCTTCTAAATGATGAGAAGTCTGCCTTGAATTTCCCATACCCAAGCTTCCCTGAAAAAGTTCAATTGGCCTTCACTTTGGAGCGCCCCCCCCGGACGATGAAAACTGATTATAACTCTGAGCACCTATTTTCCTAATTCACAGGCTCCAAACATTTCAGAATGCCGCCACAAGACTGCTCCTTAATCTATCCCTCACAGCTCACATCACACCAGCCATTGCATTTCACTTGCACTGGCTGCCTGTGACTAGACGTATCGCCTTTAAAGCAATGGGCATCGCATATCCCGCAGCCCACAAACCTAGCCCGACTTTCCTTCAACATAAACTCAACACCTATGAAAAAAGAAGACAATTCCACTGTAGTTTTGCCACTTTCTGTTCATTCTTCCCATCAAAAATTCACAAATATGTGGTCTCTTTGGGCCAGATGTAGGTCACCAAATACCGGTCGGTAACGGCCAAATTCGGCCGTTACCGACCGGTATTTGGTGATTGAGATGTAGGGGCCATTATTTTACAGAATCGGTAAATTTACTGATTCGGTAAATTTACAGATTCTGTAAAATACCGAGGGCCAGATGTAGGTCACCAAATACCGGTCGGTAACGGCCAAATTCGGCCGTTACCGACCGGTATTTGGTGATTGAGATGTAGGGGCCATTATTTTACAGAATCGGTAAATTTACTGATTCGGTAAATTTACAGATTCTGTAAAATACCGAATCGGTAATTTTACCGATTCGGTAAATCCATATGTAGGTGACACTCCTAAGAGTGCCACAGGCCGTTAAGAGTCGGTATTTTACCACCCAATCCTATTGGGTGGTAAAATACCGAATACAGGTGTGCATGCACATCTGTGCATGCACACCTGTGCAATGTGACACACAGACATGCCCTTAGGGCATATATGTGTGCCACATGGCACACATGCCTGTATTCAGGGTGCAAGAGGGTGTCAAAGTGACACCCCCTGCACCCTTGCAGGATTCGGTATTTACCGATTCGGTAAATACTGAATCGGTATTGCCCATTGATTCCTATGGGCTTCAAGGCCCATGGGAATCAATGGGCAATACCGATTCGGTATTTACCGAATCGGTAAATTAAAAAACAAATATTACCTACATCTCCCTCCTTCATATTTACCGATTCATAAATACCGAATCGGTAAAATTCGGTATTTATGAGTCGGTAAATAGAAGTTACCTACATCTGGCCCCTGATCGGTAATTTTACCGATTCGGTAAATCCATATGTAGGTGACACTCCTAAGAGTGCCACTGGCCGTTAAGAGTCGGTATTTTACCACCCAATTCTATTGGGTGGTAAAATACCGAATACAGGTGTGCATGCACATCTGTGCATGCACACCTGTGCAATGTGACACACAGACATGCCCTTAGGGCATGTATGTGTGCCACATGGCACACATGCCTGTATTCAGGGTGCAAGAGGGTGTCAAAGTGACACCCCCTGCACCCTTGCAGGATTCGGTATTTACCGATTCGGTAAATACTGAATCGGTATTGCCCATTGATTCCTATGGGCTTCAAGGCCCATGGGAATCAATGGGCAATACCGATTCGGTATTTACCGAATCGGTAAATACCGAATCTTACAGATTCGGTAATTCAAAAACAAATATTACCTACATCTCCCTCCTTCATATTTACCGATTCATAAATACCGAATCGGTAAAATTCGGTATTTATGAGTCGGTAAATAGAAGTTACCTACATCTGGCCCCTGGTCTTTTCACAGATCTAAGCCCTTGAACGTCATGCCTGCCAGAATAGAGAATTTGACAAAACCTTAAATTTCAAGAAGCAGTGAAACTTGGTTATTCCTATGCAAATAAATGTATGGTAAAGATGACGATATACTAAATAAACATGGTACGTATGCACACCCACATCTATTCGTACATTCTCTGCAACATGCCATGCCTATGCGCACAATATTTGCCACACCTGGTTCGAAGCCCATATTTTAACCTTACACACCTTAGCAAGCACTTCTTCTACTGGTCATCTACGTTCACCACCCTGTCAGCCAAGCACTTTTAAAGGGCTCCAAAGAAACAGGGGCACTATGCAGCCTTGTTAGGGGCATGGCATTCTATATCCATTCTACAATACAACATAATACAAATCTTTCTAAGGACAGGTACCATGCTACCTTACAAGAGCGTACCACCAATAGGATCCAATGAGACGCCTATGATCGGCCTCTAAAGATCTGAGGGCATTCTGCCAGCCTGTAGACAAAGAATTGGGGGGCAAACTCGTTTGTTCTAAAGACGGCAAATCACTGGCTCTGCAGTCCCCCCCCCCCCCTTTTGATATCCATTTGATAACGAAGACTGCAAAAATGAATATATATATATGTTTAAGAAGAAGGGATTACAAAGGACCCGTTATGAAGAAGATGCCTTTTACATTGGCATAAATAAGAAATCATTGTAAAGAATATGAAAATGAAGACAATAGCAAGCTACCCTAAAGGCTCCTTTAACCCTAGTCCTTACCCTAAACCTCTCCCAAACCCTACATTGACCCTAGCTAGCACTAACCTAAACCTCTCACAATTAATCAGCCTAATCCTGACCAAATATTAAACATTACCCAAGGCACACTACTGACACTAATTTTAAACGTAAATTTAGCCGTAATGGTCATAGTTACACTTATTCTAATCTTGGGCCTTAACCCAACACAAACCCCAAACCAAACTCAATCCACCCCTAAGCCCAAATATAAACCTTTCTCCAGTCATAACCATAGTCTCAAACCCTAACGCAAGCTATAACACCGCAATTTTGAAAAGAGTGAAGATGAAACAATAGAATGTGTCCAATGCTTAATGGCTTTTCTTAACTACTGCCCGAAATAAAAAAAATGTGTTATTTTCACTTTTCTTCATTTTATTTCCATCACAATGGGTTTCTTAATAATTGTTTATTTACTGTCACATAACATCCCACTCCCCACTCGTTGAGCCTGAATGTATCATGGTGAGAAGAGACTGGAACTAAAGCTTTACATATGAATGCTACTCCAGAGAACGTGTTCTGCATGTGCACCTCTCCACCCCTCTCTCTCTCGTTCTTTTCTACTTCACACGCTCAGCGTAAAGAAGCAGTTCATCTAGCATATTCCATGCCATATTATAGAATGTAAATACATTCAAACAATAAATAAAGACAATATACAAACGTGTACAAAAAGAATGAGGTATGTCCGGCTTCACATGGGAGCAAGATGTGAAATGTATAGTTCTACACAGTGATGGAAAGCAATGTCTCTAAATTGAAGGATATCCCTGGGTTCGTTTGAAAGTCAATGTAATAAGAAGTGAACTCCAGCTAAAAAAGCGTCGAAGAATCCTATCCACTCTGTCCAGCAGACTAGATGGTAAGATCTGAGCTCTGGCCCCACACAGTTAATTTCTTAACCTGAAAGAACACGTGGTTTTGGTAAAGATGTCTGAAGACTTATGAAATTCCTACAGAAGAAATCTTTATTATCAGGTCCTTCTTTAAGGGGGCGGCTAACTATCAGATTTAAGGGGGTTACTTCTTGTAGCAATAAAGAAAAAGCACCCCACAAAATGGCGCCCCTTCCTGCAATTGTGACACGAAAATCTGTAAAGTAATGGATTGGCGCTTGCTTTAAATAGAGCCCTGCTGCGTTTTTCTTCCTTCGGTGCCACAGCAGGAGTATGAACCTGGCTTCGGGGAACCTCATCTGGTCATCCCTTTAGGTTGAATATCGTTCAGTTTGCTACAGAGAGTGTTTTTGTATGCGCCACTAGCTCCCTGTACCTTCTGGTTATGGCTTCAGTGTGGAGTTCTGGACTTTTTGGTTCCGTCCAGAGGTGTCAGGGAAAACACCCGAAGACCCCGGAGTTCAACCTGTCTCGGTGCACAAACAAACAGAAATACGGGCTTCTCGATGGTGGCGTCAAAGACCAAAGGTTTATTACTGCAGGGACACAGAAGTCACAGAAACTGCACACGGGCAGTGTCTAGGAGCCTGTTCAATTTGTACAAAGAGGGTTGTTCCTTATATACTAAATATTCTGCTCGGGGCAAATTCTTTACATGTTACCACAGTTCTAAACATTCGTGTCTTAAACAATAAATATTTGGCGTTGCACAGGAATCGTCAACAGTATCTGATGTCAAAACATTACGAATGAGGGGTTCCCACTATTCCATCATAATCCCATGTCAATTTCTCATTCAAGACCCGGACCGCCTCATCGTAAATTTCGTTACCTCCCCCTAATAAAGGCCCAGAAGGAAAGGAGCAGAGCCAGGTGTAGAAGAGAGACATACAGGATAAGAGATGTTTGAGGGTCGTAAATGGGCACGGTTACCAGTTTCGGCCGCCTAATCATGATCAGGCCAACGAACACAAGAACCAGTATAGCAGGACTGGCCTCAGGCTGGGGAGGCAGTTCTTGCCGAGTCATGCTGCTACAGCGTTGCTGGCCTGAGGTGCACGTGTCACTAGCAAGGTGAATCGCCGGCTAAAGCCTACGTGTCCTTAAATGAAAAGAGGTCATTGCGTGTCCATTGACTATGTGAGGGCAAAGAATACAAAATGGCTTCCGTGTCTAAGATGGATGCCATGGGTAGAACAGAAATGTGTTTGTAACAGGAGTGCTCTTGCTCGTAGCATAGCGAAAACACCAGGATATACTAAATGGATCATTTGCGGTTCACTGATACCAAAATTATGTATTTACGACAATGTTACAAACACGAGTAAAATCGTCACGGAACCTCAGACCCTCCTTTTGCCCTTACATAGGCAATTACTCAGTCTATATCAGAGTCAGAGTCTAATTCTATGCTCATTAGGTCAGTGACATGTTGTTGTATCATCATCCTGTCTCGTGCCTTTTCTCCTAATGCAGGTGGTTTTCTGAAACAGGTTGCAACACAGAGACTACACAGAGCGGGACCACATTGGATAATAAGACAGCACGAGAACAGAAATACTAGGATGACACCAATGACCATCAGAACCTTCCATCCCCACGCTGATACCAGAGTCCAAAACCACTCCATGAAGGACCAGTTTCCCTTATCTACGTGTATGGAGTCGGAAATCTTGTGTAGCTTAGAGATCGCTTCATAGACTGTTGGAGCATTATTTGGAATAAAGACACAGCAGCTCGATTGGATCATTCTGCATACCCCACCTCGATCTGCAAGTATTACGTCTAGAACCATTCGGTTCTGCAACGTCATGAGACGATCCGCCTGAAGCTCAGCTGTTAAGTTACTAAGGGCACCAGCAGTTTCCGTAATCGTAGATTCAACTACCCGTGTTAGTTGACGTAGATTTCTACTATTGGCCATAGGCCCCCAAAACGGAAGGAAACCTTTGAAAAAGTCTCCAGCTTCTTGACCAGCGGTATCTTCCTTGCTGAAGACACCTCTTGCTATTCTGGTCTTGTGATAATCTGAAGAAGCAGTGTATGTCGGAGGTAACAATCGAGCAATATAACATGAACCTGAAAAGTCAGCAGGCAGCCATGTATATGCTCTGTCCTGACAGATGAAGTAGGTACCCCTAGCAGTCAGAAAGGCAGGGGAGGAGTTAGACGGAAATACGTAAGTCTCAACGCACTCACTCCTCCCTAGCTGAGCTCTCAGATTTCTCCCATTTCCTTGCAAACAGACCTGACCTCGGTGAGGCACGACCCAAACTGAAGTGGAGCTTTTACGCTTGCTTTCTCCCAAACTAAGGCGATACTCTGTAGAGTTCCAACTCAAATACACCCGTAATTCATCTCTAGGGTAAGATGGAGTATTATTGACGTCTTTAATCATGTCAATAATTCCCTGGACTAAAGCTTTGTTGGCTGAGTTGTATTTAGTGGACCGTGGTGGACGCGGAGGATAGGTCTCAAGGGCATATGAAAAAATGGTCTGAAAGGCCTGAAATGATCCATTGTAGCTAAAAGGCAAGACTAGATAGGGAATGCCTTTATCCATAGTGTGAGGTATCAAGCCACACACCCAGCAGTCTGTAGTATTAACTACCAGTTGGTGTTGATGCAAGAGCTGTACAAATGTATTGTTAATAAATTCTGAGCGTCGAGCTTGTTCGTGTTCAGGAAATGAGTGAAAAGAATGCATAGAAGAAACCGTAGAAGTAGTAGGATCAAGGGAAGGTACTGTAGTTACTGGCATAAAAATCAAATGTACACCAAAGACGATTCCACCCACCAACGTTATTAAAACAATTAAAAATGTAACTGCACATTGCATTAGAAAGCATTTGCTGTGAAGTATTCTGTACAGTCTATTTCTGCGAACATAAATTACATTTTCTCGTTGCAGCTCAGGAAGCTCCATCTTCTACGACCGTTCGCGACCACTGATGATGTGTACGTAGATGAAAATGCCTCTATCAGCCCTGGGAGTTCCCAGAACTAACAGAAAGATCGACCTTGTGTCTGACCCCCGCAGATTCAACTAGGCACACAGCCACGACCCTACGGCTACCCAGACGGCAAGGCAATTTTAAAACAAAAAGAAACAATACAAAGTATTAGCAAACTTCCTGGCTGGAGGCAAATGTATAGAAAATTCAAATCTGAAAATAGGCAGTTTCCTGCTTTATTTGTCCATATTGCGAGGTCGCAAGTTGTATCTCAGTTTTGCAGGAGCTGTCTGATCTGGAAACAATGTATTTTCAGCTGACGTTGCAATGTTCACGTTTTCAGATGACAAATGTTCTTTTGGTGCAGATGGCAAATGTTCGTTGGGTGTGGATGACAAATGTTCAGGGTTCAAAAGAGCAGTTTCAGGAGGAGAGTCAGAATTTGGTGAATCCGTGATCAGTTCTGCATCGCTGAAAGGTATGAACCTGGGGACTTGTTCCGTTTCAGAGGCACCGATTCCTTTCTTTACCCAGTTGTCGTAAGGAAGTGGCAAAGGCACACGTTTGACATGTGTCGTATGGATCCAGTTCTTCCTTCCGGCCACACGAATAGCAGTTCTCGTTGCTAGTAGGACTTGGAAAGGGCCAATGAATCTGGGCTGAAGATTTTTCGTTCTTGCAAAATTTCTAATGACCACCTGATCACCCGGTTTCAGCTGATGGCCTGGACTCTCCGGTGGCTTTGGCAATGCATCGAAAACCTGTTGGTGAATAAGACTCAATTTAGCAGTCAAGTCGAAAAGGTAATCAATTAACATTGGGTATTCCAGCTGCTTGAATTCTTTTGGTCTAGGTACCCCCCAAACATTTGCAGGACGACCAAAAACTATTTCATAAGGACTAAGCCCTACTCTAGAATGTACAGTTGCTCTTGTTGATAGCAAAGCCAAAGGCAATGCGTCTGGCCAGGACAAATCCGTGGATGCTTGTATCTTAGCAAGTTTCAGTTTAAGGGTGCCATTGTAACCCTCGACTAAACCCGCGGACTGGGGATGATTCGCACTATGAAACTTCTGTCTAATCCCTAGGCCGGCACACACACTCTGCATAACTTTCCCTACGAACTCACTTCCGTTATCTGACCATACAATCCGTGGCATTCCGTATCTGGGGAAGTATTCTTTAAGAAGAATTTTGGCAGTGGATAAGGCAGTATTGTCCTTTAGCGGGTATGCTTCGATCCATCTGGAGAAAGCACAAACTACCACTAGGACGTACTTTAGGTTATTACAACGATCCATGTGAATGAAGTCTAGCTGGATCACTTCAAAGGGGCAGGAAGGAGGAGCGAAATGACCTGCAGGTGTGGGGATTCCCTTGCCAGGATTATGCATCAAGCATACCATACAATTTCTCACCACTCTCTCTGCACACTTACTAATCCCATCATTCTTCCAGACCGGAGCCAACATCTTACAAATCCCTTTTGAACTGATGTGCGCTGTTCCATGTGCCATCGTCACTACTGCAAGCACATACGCATCAGGCAACATCCAACGCTGTTGTTCCGACAAGTCAATCCAACACCCACTCGAGTCCAATTTACCCGTGCTCTCTCTCCATGCAAGTTTTTCCTCCTCAGTCGCCTCTTTCTGAATTTCCTTCACGCTTTCCACTGTGTCCTCACACATTCCAGACTCAGAAATCCATCTTGCAGACGTTGCAACATACATTATACTCATCATATTTCTAGCTGTCTGTTTTGCAGTCTCATCAGCAAAAGCATTCCCACGACCAACATCATCCGTAATTGCTTTATGAGCACTGCATTTCACAATCGCAACTTCAGTCGGCAAGGTTAGAGATTCCAACAAGTCATTAACTAGCTGACCATGTTGAATCTTAGTCCCATGGGACGTAATGAAACCTCTCTCTTTCCACAAACGGCCAAAACTATGGGCCACGCCGAACGCGTACTGGCTATCTGTGAACACATTCACTCTCTTTCCCTTAGCTAAAACGCACGCTCTTGTTAGCGCGATCAATTCTGCAGCCTGGGCAGAATTCTGACTCACTCTTGCAGTCTCCACAATCGTACTCAAAGTCGTTACTGCATAAGCAGCAGTCACATCACCATTCTCTAATTTGAAGCAAGACCCGTCAACATACAACGTGCCATCTGGATCTGATAACGGAGTGTCTCTTAGATCAATTCGTCCTTTTGTTTCTTCCTCAGTTTTGAAATAACAGTCGTGTGGTTCGGAATCACTCGACTCTTGGCTAGTCGGCAACAATGTTGCTGGATTCAATACATTGCATCTTTTGATCTGAATATGACTAGCTAACAGTGTCAGTTCATAACCTGATAATCTAGCACTGGTAAGGTGTTGCGTCTTGGTTCGGTTCATGAGTGTATCCACCGCATGAGGAACCATAACCACTAGCATGTTGTTCATTACTAAACCAGCAGATTGTCGAATGGAAGCTGCAGCTGCGGCTGTAGCTCTCAAGCAACTAGGCAACGCTCTAGCTACTGGATCTAATGTTGATGAAAAATACGCACAAGGGCGTTGTTTATCACCAAATTTCTGCGTCAACACACTCAATGCACAACCTTCTCTCTCGTGGACATAGAGCGTGAATGGCTTACTGTAGTCGGGTGTACCCAATACAGGTGCTGAACACAGTGCATTTCGCAATTCAGAAAAACTCTGTTGACATTCTGCAGACCATGGTACCGGACTCGGAACACCTTTCCCAGTCAAGGCTACCAATGGTTTTGCTAAAAGAGAAAAATTTGGGATCCATTGCCTACAATATGAGGTAATACCTAAAAAGGCACGTACTTCTCTCTGCGTGCTAGGAACATTCATCTGTGTAATTGCTTTTATTCTCTCTGGGGTCAACTTCCTCCCCTCCTTTGACAAGAGATGACCTAGGTAGGTCACTTCTTGGCAGCAGTATTGCATTTTTGAAGGTGACACCTTGTGATTCAAATTTGACAAATGATGCAATAAAGAAATCGTAGCTGTTTTGCAAGTTTCCTTGTCATCAGCAGCCACTAGAAGATCATCGACATATTGTACTAAAGCAGAACCAAGAGGAAGTACGAAGGAATCTAACTGGCTTTTTAATGCTTGACTGTAAATGGATGGGCTTTCACAATAGCCTTGTGGAGCGCGTTTAAACCTGAAGCTTCGTCCTCCTAGAGAGAAACCGAAGATATCTCTGCTTTCTTCGGCTATCGGAATGCTGAAAAAGGCATTTTTCAAGTCGACAACCGAAAACCATGCTGCTGTAGCAGGAATCAACGTTAACAATGCAGTAATGTCTGGAACCACAGGAAACTGTGGAATCACAATTTTATTAACCTCTCTGAGATCAATTACAAACCTATATACTGGAGGTTTTGTAGGGTCAGTTCGTTTCAAAATAGGCAGTACAGGACTATTACAGACATTACCTCTAGTTTCTTCTATAACGTCTTTCTCAATCAGATCATGCACTATCAGTAGGAGCGCACGCTCACCTTCACTAGACATTCTGTATTGTGGAATTCGTGGAAGTTTGACATTTGCTTTCAAAGTTACTACATAGGGTGGAATTTCCAATAGACCTACATCATTAGGACCAGTCGCCCAAAGAGTATCAGGGAGTGAACGCAGCTCTGGTGGGAGCGCATCCATCGACAAGTACATCGGAGAGATTATTCTTTTACCCAACGTAAGCTGTACTCCTGCTGGAGAACAGTACAATGTCGCGTACAGGCGTTTTAACAAGTCTAAACCAAGCAGATTTTCGTTACAACCTGTCGTCAAAATCTGGGGTGCTTTCAATTGACAGGGTCCAACAGAAATAGACAAAGGACCAGAAACAGGGTTATGAACAGGGGCGCCCGAAAAACCTACTGAAACGTTTGTTGAGCCAGACAAAGGTGCGCCAGGGAGTTTCGCATGTATGATAGAACTTTTTGCTGCACCAGTATCCAACAGAAACGGTTCGACTATACCTGATGTTGCTACTGCGACATAAGGCCCACTCTGATCTACTGGAACTGATACTACTCCCTTTCTTTGTCCATGGCTGTCCTAGTACTCACTTTGCTGAACTTCCTCACTAGCTTCATAATAGTCTTCAACATGATATTGTGGAGACCTATTCTGTTGGGCAGATTGTCCATTTCGTTGGTCGAAATAATTAGAAGGGCGATCACTCGTCTGCGGAGGCATAGCACCTCGTCCTCGACCTCTAGAGTTTTGCATGGAACTACCACGACCTCTCTGAGCTGCCGCAGCATTATTTTGTGCCCGAACTGGACACTCATTTTTGTAATGACCTTCCACTTTGCAATAAGCACATTGATTCCATTGGTATTGTGGCCTTTGAAAATTATATTCCGTTCTTTGATATGACCCTTGCTGCATATTAGTCTGATTAGTGCGAGGCGGATAAGCTTGCTGTAAAAGTACTTTAGTTTTTAAATCTTTCGTCTTTTTATCTGATTTTTCCTTCTCTTCTTTATCCCTATTTTCATAGTACTGGGCAGTCGCAAGTATTTGCGCAGTCGTAGAGACAGCCCACGCACTTTCAGAATTCTTTAATTTACCACTAAGTTCTGGCAACAGATTGTGCACAAATTTATCAACAAATAATCTCTGGCCTCCTTCTGTGCTCATATCCTGACCACTATGATCCACGAAAGTCTCCTCGAATCTTGTGAAAAAGTCGGAGACGCTTTCGTCTTTCTTCTGTTTGCACGCGGACAATTTGTCCCAGTTAACGCGTAATGCTGGCATCAAGGTTTTCATTAAATCGATTATCCTACCAGGCAAATTAGCAATTAGGGGTTCTGGTTTAGAACCACCTATTTGTTGACCATCCGCTGCAATTATAGCTGCCCAGTCACCACCTAGGGCAACTGGATGATTCTCTTTACGAATTTTAGCCCAAATTGGTTGCGGTACTACATTACCAAATAGCAGATCTATGTCAGCAAGATTCAATACACAAGCGTCAACTATTTGAGCCAACTCTTTGTAGTACCCTGCAGGATTTTTACGCGGATCTGGCAAGGCCTGTTTCACTGCTAATACTTCAGCTCGCTTCCATGGAATATGTATCCATACTCTCTGGAATTGGGCCAGAGCGGCTGCAATACCAAGGTTTGCATTAGCTTGCACAGCTTCACGCCAAATTGGTGGAACCTCTCTCATTGGGTATTGACGATTTTGTTTCGTACTGCGTTTCTCTAACTCTCTCGGTGAACGAAGGGATGAGTCGGTCCTATAACTTAGAACCAGTTCCATCGCTTCTTTTATATTTTGACCGACTATCATACCTGCAGCAAACTCTTTCTGAACATTAATTAATTCTCCTAGATTTGATTCAGGGTCATCCTCTTCCAATTCCTCACGTAGAAGGAAACACATTTCATCGAACACATATCGTTGTGTCGGTTCATTCCATTGCATAAATGTATCTAATACATTTTGTACATTATATCTTCCAACTTTCGAAACCCATCTAAGAGCAGTGGAATCTAATATTCCTCTTTCTTCAGTACTGGGAAGCTGACTACGCCTCTGTACAGAGTCAGAGGTAGGAGTCTTAATCAGAGTTTTATAGAAGGGAGATAGAATATTAGAGACAGAATCAGTGATTCTCCGACGAACAGAAAGTGGAGTCATAATATTAGCAGAGGCAGTAAATAGAGTAGCAGTTGGAACAGATAGATTAGGAGCAGTAGGAGTAGCAGGAAAAATAGCTTGTGAACTAGCAGGTGTGAGCGACACAGGCATAGGTAAAGAAGCCGGCAACCCTAGAAGAGGGGTTGTCGAAGGAACATTAATATTGACCACAGGAGGTACAGGAACTTGATTCAGGGGAGCGGGAACAGGGACACCGTGTTGTCCAGCAACCGGTAATTGAACATTCGGTATAGGTGGAGCCGTAGCACCCTGTGCATACGGTGGGGGTGATCGTAACAAGTAAGACAACAGGGGATCCTTTTCAGGGTCCTCTACTATCTTAGCCGTACTCGATGGTAAAGCAGGATAGCACTTGTCTATCGCTAAATTACGTTCTCTATTGGCCACCTCCATCGCTTTCTCAGACTCGTTGAGTTGCAGCTGCCTAGCAGACTGTTCTAAAGTCAACTCTTGCTCTTTCTGTTCTTTCTTCAACTTTTTAATTTCTCTCTGTTTAGATTCTTTTCGCCAATAACGGAAAGAATCAAACATTGCCGGCCGGGCTTTCTTCTTAAACAACCTTCTTTCTAGATTATCGAGAACTTCAGGTTCAAAACTACCATGTAGTGGCCAACTAAGGACACCATCTTTCTCTGTGAAGCGGATCCATACCTCGTTATAAGAGATAGGGCCCACACCAAATTTGCAATATAGATCATAAAGGGGAGTTCCAATCGGAGGAACCAAACACGAGTCCTCCAACTGGGAATCACTGTTGCAACTGAAACAAGACAACATACAATTTTTCCGACTTACCATTTTATAATCCGGAACACAAAACAAACAAGACACAAACAGAAAAGATGCGCACTCGAACCAAGAACTTAGGCCTACCAGAACTGATAAACGTATCGATACCTGAACTGAACAGAATGATTATCGTAACCAGAATAACCAGTGATAATCTTACAGAACTGAACTGAACTGAGAACTAAAAGGATTATCCAAACAGGAGCAACCCTCACAAAATACTTAACTGAGGTACTGAAGACGTCACCAAGGAGAAACCCGTCACGTCTCGCCGTACTAAGGACTGCACCTCGGGTCCAAGACAGGGCGACGGTCAAGGCAACGGACCACTGCAGCCGTCTGAACGGGAACCCTCGCGGAAGAGAACGTCGGGGCCACTTTTGCGATATGCCGGGATCGATGAAGTGGGGCGCCTCCCTCTGAAATCTTCACACGAAGCTCCTCGAACTCTTCAGGCTTTTGGACCGGTACCGAATGACGTCGCCCCACGTTGGGCGCCAATTGGAGTTCTGGACTTTTTGGTTCCGTCCAGAGGTGTCAGGGAAAACACCCGAAGACCCCGGAGTTCAACCTGTCTCGGTGCACAAACAAACAGAAACACAGGCTTCTCGATGGTGGCGTCAAAGACCAAAGGTTTATTACTGCAGGGACACAGAAGTCACAGAAACTGCACACGGGCAGTGTCTAGGAGCCTGTTCAATTTGTACAAAGAGGGTTGTTCCTTATATACTAAATATTCTGCTCGGGGCAAATTCTTTACATGTTACCACAGTTCTAAACATTCGTGTCTTAAACAATAAATATTTGGCGTTGCACAGGAATCGTCAACAGTATCTGATGTCAAAACATTACGAATGAGGGGTTCCCACTATTCCATCATAATCCCATGTCAATTTCTCATTCAAGACCCGGACCGCCTCATCGTAAATTTCGTTACCTCCCCCTAATAAAGGCCCAGAAGGAAAGGAGCAGAGCCAGGTGTAGAAGAGAGAAAGACAGGATAAGAGATGTTTGAGGGTCGTAAATGGGCACGGTTACCAGTTTCGGCCGCCTAATCATGATCAGGCCAACGAACACAAGAACCAGTATAGCAGGACTGGCCTCAGGCTGGGGAGGCAGTTCTTGCCGAGTCATGCTGCTACAGCGTTGCTGGCCTGAGGTGCACGTGTCACTAGCAAGGTGAATCGCCGGCTAAAGCCTACGTGTCCTTAAATGAAAAGAGGTCATTGCGTGTCCATTGACTATGTGAGGGCAAAGAATACAAAATGGCTTCCGTGTCTAAGATGGATGCCATGGGTAGAACAGAAATGTGTTTGTAACAGGAGTGCTCTTGCTCGTAGCATAGCGAAAACACCAGGATATACTAAATGGATCATTTGCGGTTCACTGATACCAAAATTATGTATTTACGACAATGTTACAAACACGAGTAAAATCGTCACGGAACCTCAAGTGTGATAGCTATAGCAGCATCAGGAACCTGGCAAAAATGGTAATGATATCTCAGCCCCGGAATAGAACAGGTCAGTCAGTTCCTCCATTTCTACTCAGACACCTTCAGACATTGGGATCCTGCAGTTATACCCAGCTCCATTCTGGCAATTGAAAGGGCAGGAAATTAGCCTGTGTCTTGTTTGCTTAACTGTGATACTTAGCGTGCAAATCTGAGATGAGTGGTAGACTCACTTAGTTACGCTCACCTTTAGCCCATTGACGCCAGCCAAGGTGAAGCCGGCAGCTACACCACAGGTCAGTCAGTGGAGAATCCTCCTGATCATCTTTGAGTTGAAGAGTCTAATTTAGAGTTTGGCAGATGGGATACTTCATCAAAACGTTACGAATATCTCGTACACCATATTACAAGTGCCTTAGGTCATAAGGCACTGGTAATATGGCTGACGGAACATCCAACTTATTTGTGATAGTTTCCCATCTGTCAAACCCTAAATAAGGCATTACTTGTGCACTCTTGCAGACTTAGACAATATTTCGTGTCCACTTAGAGCCCAGCATATTGAAGGAGAAATAGAACAGACAGACCTAGTCCCTAGGAAGCCCATAAGAACAGCTTTATCTGGGGTCTGCACCTGCAGGTCATCCCTTGGCCTGTTAAGGAACAGGTTTAGTCTACAGAGATGGGATGATTATCATTACCAGTGAGAAAAAGGCATTGTTTTAGGTATGGTGTTTTAAGAGGGACACAAGTATGACTCGACTTCCAAACCGAGAAGCACTCATAACCATGCTCTCTGCCAGTCACACACCTTTGGATGTCATAGAAACTAAGAATTAAACACCACCCCATTTTTGGGTAATTTCTGTTCCAGGATCACTTAATCTTCTGTTCTGGAGGGAAATACGAAGTGGATACTCACAAGGCATTGTAGTATCGAGAAAGTGGTTATTCATAAGTATGAGTGATGTAGCAATAGCTTCTTTATTTTTTATATCGGTCTATTTTATAGTATATCAGGATCACAACATACTAACCCACTCATTTGAAGACATAACGGTGATAGAGCTCTTGGCCAGTCTTTGTTGATGCAGAAAACATTTTCTTGTAAGATGGGACCAGCCCAAATGAAGCTATAAATCCATATGATAAGCATGGCAGAGACTGCTTCTATGACCGAGGACAGCTTACAATGAAGTGGAACTTGTTCATGAAAACGATAAAATGTTGGTGGTTGTGGTGGAGTGTTGTATTTTCTCACAATGGTGAAACTATAGAGCAGAGTGCCCCAGTCATTAACAGGGCTGAGGGAAAGAGCGCCAAAGCGCTCCTCATGCCGCTACGTTACTGTATACTGTCTCGCTTGTTCCTGTTGTTTATTGCCCTACGTGTCGGTCTCTCCCAACCTGCCTCGTTTGTCCTCCTCAATTTCATCTTGCACCTGCTGTATTTTGTCCCACTGTCTCCCTGATTTCTCCTCCCTAGCTGTTCCTTTGTCTACTTAAACCGTATGTAAAGCGCTCTGATACCCTTCTGGGTCATGTTCTTGCTACACAAAACTTTAAATAAAGAAAGAAAGAAAGAAAAGAGTGTCTCAGTTGACTAGTACATACAAGTAGATACAGGGTTGTAAACCTATGCCTCAGGACCTCTCAGCTATTGAGACTATACTTTTGGATAACGACTTTGGTATCATGTAGATGTTGATAATAAAGTTTACAGATTTCATACAGTTGAATGCAGGTACTGATAGAAAAGAGCACTGGCAATAAAGATAACAGGAACAGCAGGACAGTGAACTATGGCAATGCAACTTACTTCTACTTATTTATAGAATGCAGTTCAGTGGAGATCCAGAGTACGATGTTTGTTACTTATTGATATGCTTTAGGTGAATGAAGGACCTGAGTAAACTACTTCTCAGTTATTAACAGGATACATGTCTTTGGAGATCCCAGGTATATTTTGCAATTATTGAAAGGGTATAGGTGGGTGGAGAGCATGGGTACCATCTTTCTCTGTTATAAATAAGATGCAGGTTCTTGGAGATCCCAAGTACAGTTTTATTGTTTATTGATAGGGAACATGTGGGACGAGATCCTGAGTACCTTGTTTCTCAGTTGCTGATTGGTTAGAGTTGCTCGGAGAGACCAGGTATATTGTTTCTTAGTTATTGAAAGGATATTGGTGGAGGGAGATCCATTGTGTTTAGTTTTTGGTCATTTACAGGTTTTTGGAGACCCCACGTACAGTGTTCCTATGTATTGGCAGGGTATAGGTGGATGGAGGCATGGGTACCATCTTTCTCTCTTATAAATAGGATGCAGGTTTTTGGAGATCCCATGTACGGTGTTTTGGTTTGTTGATAGGATGCACGTGGGCAGAGATCCCCAGTACATTGTTTCTCAGTTGTTGATATGACACAGTTGTTTGGAGATCCCAGGTATATTGTTTATCAGTTATTAAAGGATATATAGGTGGATGGAGAAGCATTGGTTTCAGTTATTGGTCGGATTCAGGTTTTTGGAGACCCCAAGTACAGTGTTCCCAATTCTTTATAGGTACAGGTGGATGGAGATCCTGAGTGCAGTGTTCCCATTTAGTTCTAGGATGCATGCAGACGGAGATCCCGAGGAGAGTGCTTCTCAGTTACTGCTAGGATATAGGAGGAGGGAGCTCTACATTCCAGGGCCTTGACTGATCAGAGGCATCCAATGCATACAACTACTTGAGGCTCTGAAAATGTACCTCTATTGAGTATGATTTAGGTGAGCTCTGAAGTACAGTGGGTTAGACATGTGCACCACATGCTCTCATTTCTAATGAGTTAAACCAGGCACCTGTATTCATTTTGAAATCCTCTTATGGGGAATACTCTAAGGCAGTGAATCTGCAACAACCAGAAAACTAGGCTTTCAAGCTCTGATATCAATGCAGTATTTTCAATGATTTCTTGGAACACTAACGATCATTGTCATTGTTTGAAGAAAATTAAATGGCATTAACCCCTTCGACGCTCATGACGAGCCCAGCTCGTCATGGAGTTTCCATTGGTTTCAATGGAAATTACATGGGAATCAACAAATAGGCTTAGCATCCAAGTGGTTAAACAGAGGAGTGTTCGGGATGTATATGCTCACACCAATACACATATCCCTCAGCCAAGCAATCTTCTATCTCTGTTTCCCTATCTCTCTACTCTCTCTGTCTCAATTTCTCTCCCTCTCTGTTAATAGCTCTCTATCGATCTCTCTCTCTCGCTCTCTCTCTTTCTCTCCTTGCTCCTTACCCACCTCCCTTTTTCTATTATCTTTGGTACACATATTATTAGTCAGACTTTCCTTTAGTGAGGTAAGAAGAGTTTTAGACAGACAGACAAAATGGCTGGAGGAGCAGTACCTAACTTGTTCATAGTTGCTGCAGACCTACTGGCCTTCAGAGGCTCACTTGGCATGCGACTCACCTTCCACCACTCGGTATCCATCATTTCAGGAAATGTAATTAATCCTCTGTTTACCATTTTTGTTTCAGCTCTGATTTTGCAGCCTGCATGGAAACGACTGACGACCTTGGGTTTTTTGGGAACTGTTGGATAGAGTTATTTCCCCATACGAAGAGCCATTGATGGAACAGGAAGTCTGCAGAAAGATGACATCCCTGCCTAAGGACTCTGCTCCAGCGCTGATTGTGTAGAGTGTTTGAAAACGACTAACCCTCTTTGTTTTCTTGGAAGGTGTTAAAGTGAGTTATTTTCCTGATCAAAATCCAGTGAGCAGTGGAATATGATATGTGCAGAAATATGATCTCTCTGTCCAAATACCAGTAGAGGATTCCTGCCCACTTTGAATGCTTCACTTGCTCTTTGTCTTTTTCATGTACTTCTGATAAGTGCCCTCTAACAAGATCCTGGGCTGAGCAATGTTTCTTTGCACAGATTAAGTGGCAGGCTTTGAGATTTTCACCTGTTCTCTCTTTGGGTTCTCTTTTTACTGCAGGTCTTGCCATGACGGTGACATACACTAGCCAGGTTGCAGATGCCCGCCTGGGGACCTTCTCTCGGTTGCTAATCCAGTGGAAAGGCAGTATCTACAAGCTTCTGTATCGCGAGTTTCTCATCTTCATTACCTTGTACTTCATCATCAGTGGCATCTACAGGTATCACAACAAATCTGTTAGCGTTTTCTATGATCCTTGGTGATTCCTGATATATTACACTACCCAAAGGGTTGACATGTTCTGTTTTCTTGCTGTGTTATCTATGAAGTCCTAATGGGGAATGTCATGGCAGGCTTAATAATATAGATACATCTACCCTTGACATTACACTGTTTTGTTTGTAACCTCACACTAGAAATTGAAACCACATACTTATTTAACATTACATACCTTAAACTTAAATACCTTGTCCAGGCTAGTGCTCTAAAGTTAGGTGTGGACGAAGAATTCTGCTCCAATGGCGGAGTTTTCAGAGTTTTGCCCACTTCACGCTCCGTCTAGAGCGCAGCAAAACTTGTCGAAGCGATGCAGAGCAGAGGTTTTTCTCTCACGTTGCTCACCAACTGTAAGTTGGCGAGCACTTGCGAGACAAAAATCACGCAGGAACTCCTCACGGCGAAATTTCTTAATGTGGGTGGTTGCGGTAGGTCGCGACTGCACGCATTGAGAAATCTGCCACTCGTGTTGAGGAAGCTGCCGCTTGAGTAGAATGTCTACTCGAGTAGCAGAAAGCAGCAGCACTCTACGGTGTGATGCAGAGTGCCGTTTGCACTGATTTTACAGTGCAGGATAAACTCCCGCCGGTTAAAATCAGTGGGAGCAGCGCGACTTAAAATACTCTGCCGTTGGCGGAACTCCGATGAGCGTGGTTGAGTTTTTCTGTCACTGTATGGAGTTCCGTGGAGTAAAACTCTGCAAACTACACACAGGCCTAAAAGCTGCCTATCTTAGATGTGCACTCCAAAGTCTACTCAGTGTCTCAGTTTTTAAACTAATGGGAGACCCACTGTTCTATGCAGACATCCTTTTCCATATGTTTGAAAACTGTAGCATGCACTATAGCTCTTAATGCATGCTAACATGGTCCATGTCTGTACATTACAGAGCACTGAGAAGCTGGTTCTCTTAGCATGCTGTTACTAGGCCTAGATTTCGGTTCTCAGAATAATGCAAGTCTTCCTGCTTCATTATGTTCATATAAACAGCGTGTTTGTCTTTGCCACATCGCCACTTTTGCCCATATTGCTTTAGCTAGAAAGAGATGTTTCAACCCATCCTCTCTAGCAAGTTCACGATGTTTACAGCTGCAAAGGCCTTCTGCACATTGAATTTTTACAGTGCCATGCTGGTGAAATTTAAATTTTGCATCATTCTTTTGTGCTTCCTAATATCTCTAAAGCATTGTTTGCAGCTTTGTGTTGCAAACCTAGGTTCGAAGTGCATTAGACCCTTCTTCCTCCATATATTTTTTTTTTTTTAGTATTTCAGGTAGATTTATTCAGGTTGGTTACAGCTTAGTAGTACAGTAGATATAAGCTAGTACAAAGCTCCACCAGGAGCACCCAGCTAGGCGCTCAGCCCTTCTCCAACTGTGAGTTCCCACTCCCAACATTCCATCTTGCATCACTCAGGCAGGGTTCCACTGGCACAGCATAAATTCATATATCCAAAAAATGGGAGGTACCCCTGTGATCTGTAGCAGGGAAGGGGGTGCAGTAATCGAAAAACAACGAGATCCCTGGCTTTACGTGATCACTGTCACCAATAACTGAGAGTTTTCCTAGTGGACCAGATATATTTTCAGGCAAACAGTAATATATGTTTATCAAATCTTGGACTATTTAGGCAAAATATAAACAGTTAGACCCACAAAATTATTTCTACACAGACGAAATTATCAATCAAACAATTTTTTGATCATATAAAATTTTTTTAAATTTTATTGTTCCACTCCCAAAATGGGTTACAATCTAACATTTAAAAAACCATCATGTAATATATGCATCAAAATTAATGTGTAAAACAGTAGTCAAAGTTAAAACAGTAGTCGACGCAGCGTTTCGGTGCTTTTTTTCTTTTGTCACCTTCTTCAGGACGTTTTAAAAAACAATTGACTCCAATAGCTCTGTTTTTTTATGAGCGATTGGTTGCAGAAGAATTACTTTCTGCGTAGTTTCAGCACATATTGATAGAAGCTCAGGCACCTCAGGTTTCCTTGAGCTCTTTCTTATTGCAACACTGTGCTCTTCTGATTACACGGAGGAGCCACCGTAAAGTAACGAGAAGTAATGTGGTTTTTATGGGTTATGAGCCTTTTTTGTTGATAAAGGTTCATTCATTCACAGTGCTTAACTCCTGCACGTTAGGTCTATAGAGGTTTCTTCATATTCTTTTGTGGAAGCCACTCTATGCTTTGAGTCGGATTTCGGCCTCCCTGCTCCTCCGTGTATGCGTCTTCTTGGGATTTCGAAGTCCCAAGAAGACGCATACACGGAGGAGCAGGGAGGCCGAAATCCGACTCAAAGCATAGAGTGGCTTCCACAAAAGAATATGAAGAAACCTCTATAGACCTAACGTGCAGGAGTTAAGCACTGTGAATGAATGAACCTTTATCAACAAAAAAGGCTCATAACCCATAAAAACCACATTACTTCTCGTTACTTTACGGTGGCTCCTCCGTGTAATCAGAAGAGCACAGTGTTGCAATAAGAAAGAGCTCAAGGAAACCTGAGGTGCCTGAGCTTCTATCAATATGTGCTGAAACTACGCAGAAAGTAATTCTTCTGCAACCAATCGCTCATAAAAAAACAGAGCTATTGGAGTCAATTGTTTTTTAAAACGTCCTGAAGAAGGTGACAAAAGAAAAAAAGCACCGAAACGCTGCGTCGACTACTGTTTTAACTTTGACTACTGTTTTACACATTAATTTTGATGCATATATTACATGATGGTTTTTTAAATGTTAGATTGTAACCCATTTTGGGAGTGGAACAATAAAATTTAAAAATTTTTTATATGATCAAAAAATTGTTTGATTGATAATTTCGTCTGTGTAGAAATAATTTTGTGGGTCTAACTGTTTATATTTTGCCTAAATAGTCCAAGATTTGATAAACATATATTACTGTTTGCCTGAAAATATATCTGGTCCACTAGGAAAACTCTCAGTTATTGGTGACAGTGATCACGTAAAGCCAGGGATCTCGTTGTTTTTCGATTACAGCATAAATTCATCACAACCCAGGATACTACATATCCTCCCTTGTTCCAAAAATAAACAAAAAGGAACGTCCATATAAGAAACAATACAATGTTGAAAGGCGAAGAAATGGACGCAGATTAGAGGAACAAGGAAAATGAAAAACCAGAGGAAAAATAGAATACAAGTGAAGATGTGACAAGAACAAGAACGCAAGTGGAGCGGAAAGAAGATAAAGTAGAACACACGAGAAGGTGTGACCAGAACACGAACGCAAGAGCAGAGGAGGAGAGGAAAGAATTATAGAACATATCCTCTATCGTTCCAAAAGAAACAAAAGGAAGAATCCAGGTAGGAACAAAACATTTTAAAAGGAGAAAACACACATAAACACACATCATCCTTTCCAAAGAAGAAAACAAAACGAAAGGACAAAGAATACAAAGAGAAACCATCAATGGCAGCCCTCCGCAAACCCACTGGCCAGGTAAGTAAGCAAAGAGACAACTCACATCAGGAGAAATCAAGACGACAGAGAAGAATAGGAGTGAAAATACTCAAACTTCCCCCTCTAAATTTTAGGAATAGATAACAAGTAGAAAATACAACTGGGCTACAGTGTAAGAACACAGTGATTCCGTGAGGTGTATTTGGGGTATTTCCCAATGTCTTGTGCATTTCTAGTGACCTCCACTCGAGGTGTGTTGCGTGGACGTGTGTCCCGCGCCTTTTAAGTACACTATCTTGATCTCTCCGGAGTGACAGATTTTTGTTTGCTAATTTGGTTTTGTTTCAGGTACTTAAATTCTTATGCAGTGCACTAGTTTCCCATGTCCTCGTGGGGTCTGTTTCCTGGGTCTTGTCCCTTCTGTACTGTGCACAATATTTACCCATGTATACATTATTTTACCCTAGTGGGTGTGTGGTTTTAATTACCATAATACATGGGGCGTTTGTCTACCTCAAATATTTTTGAGGGGAAAAAGGAATAAAACCCTGCTTTGTCTGGGAAGACCAGAGAGAAAGACCACTTTTTGGGAGGGATGCTGTCAAATGGGATACTGAGATGAAGTCTCAGTGTACCCCAACGTACCCCAGGGATACTCACTCAGTCCAACACTAATAAACATTTACATGGCCCGCTCGCACACATCGCCCGACAGGAGGATACTCAAGACCTGGCTGTTCGATCAGTAGTGCCCCCCCACCCCCCAGCGCCTTGAGACCCTCGCGGGTATGTAGTGTGCTTTACAAATGATTGATTGATTGATTGATTGTGTCTTTCAGGCTGAACACCCTCCGCCCGTTAATAGATATGGTGATTCCAATTATAGCCAAAATATGTAACCTAATGTTTCAAACTGGCATCTTTCCTAGTCACTTAAAAAAAACTCTATTAAAACCTCTCTTAAAAAAACCTGGCCTAGATAAAACAGAATTGAAAAATTTTAGGCCCATAGCTAATCTACCACTCCTTGCTAAAATAGTAGAAAAAGCCATGAATATCCAACTTACGGAATTCATCGAGCAAAACCATCTGCTCGATGAAACACAATTCGGATTCCGTAAGTTTCATGGAACGGAAACAGCACTTATTAAGGCTGCGGATGATATCCGATTAATTAGAGACCAAGGTGGTGCAGCACTATTGGTGCTCTTGGATTTGTCGGCCGCCTTCGACACGGTTGACCATAAGATTCTGGTCAACCGTGTCGCAAGGATGGGCGTGCAAGGCCTAGCTAAAAATCTTTTAGCATCTTTTCTGGCGGAGAGAACCCAGGCCGTTACTCTGGGCCAATTCAAGTCCGCAGAGTTAACACTGCCATGTGGGGTACCACAAGGTTCATCCCTCAGTCCGACACTTTTTAATATCTATGTGTCGGACCTCGCAAAAACCATCAAAGCGCACGGGATGAACCTTACCTCATATGCTGATGACACCCAGCTGATTCTGGCAGTTAGACATGATGGGGAAACAGTAGCAGAAAGTTTCAAGACAGGTATGCTGGCCATCGGACAATGGATGTCAGCAAACTGTTTGAAACTAAACTCTGAGAAAACGGAGGTGGTCACTTTTGGCCATCTCAGTCCCAACTGGTCCCCAACATGGTGGCCTTCATCATTTGGAAACGTGCCAAAGCCAGCCACAAAAGTGAGAAATCTGGGCGTCATTTTTGACGACAAATTAAATTTCATGGCCCATGCCAATCAAACGGCGAGCACAGCATTTTTTAAACTACGCTTGATAAGGAAGATTCTCCCGTTCCTTCCAAATAATGTAGGCAAAACATTGGTCAGCTCTCTGGTCCTATCAGCATTGGATTACTGTAATGGACTCTTTTCTAATGCCCAAGTTAGGGTCATTAAGAAGATGCAAACAATCCAAAACGCTGCAGCCAGACTTCTTTCAGGTACTCCCAGATTCATGCCAATAGCTGAGACCTTAAGAAGTTTTCACTGGCTCCCGGTCAGGAACAGAATTAAATTCAAAACATTATGTATTGTCTACAAATCACTACATCATCAAGCCCCCCAATTTTTTATAGACAACCTTGTTCCTTACGCCCCCTCACGAACACTTCGCTCAACAACACAGAATGTCTTGGTGGTACCCCGGACCAAGCTGGTCAACTGGGGAGACAGACGCTTTTTGGTCACTGCCCCAAAGCTGTGGAACACTCTCCCGCAATCCATAAGATCCTGCGAAACCCTCATCTCTTTCAGGAAAAAACTGAAAACTTGGTTATTTAATCTCTAATAACTTAACAGAGCAGCACAGGAGAGCAAACAAATGTACAGCGCCGAGATGCCTGCGGGCAATTGTTTGCGCTTAACAAATGTTAAAAATAAATAAATAAATACAGGTATGCAGGAGGTATTATATGTCTCGGCAACAATCATCAAATTAAAGTTTTTTTATCTCATGCTTTAGTTAATTAAAACCTTTACATGAAAAATAATACAATTTTGGCTGTTACATCTGATTGTCCAATTAAAAAGACCTACAAATGGACAATAATAAAGTACTAAAGCGATTCCTACAATTACATTCTACAGAGTGGTCATCAAATTATTCATGGTCGACTTATATGCAGTTATTAGCAGAAGGACACAACGTATGCAATAATGGGGTGGGATAGTTCGGGACATGGCCTTTTAGCAGTTCAACATTGTTTTTCAATAGTACCGAGTTTGCTTTCTTATCGGTCGGTGGGAGGGGGTCCCACCGACATCCAGGCCTTCGGACTGACTGCTGCATTACGATGAGGAGTTTCGGACAGCAGGGATCTGGGGGACAGACTGCCTCCTCCGACAGACTCAAGGAGCCCGTGGGGGCGGTGGTCATACACTAATCCCTACAATGGAGGCAGTGCCTGTGCAGGCACCGCCATAGGATTAGGATGTCCATTTCCCACAGCCTTTTCATGGCAGTCCCACTGCCATGAAAAGGCTGTCAGAAAGGGACTTTGGTGGCCTCAAACAGGGCTCCGTCCTTCATGGGTCACTGCCAAGGGGGGGCACATTTGTTTTTATTCACAAAGCGATATACGAGTAGTATCTTTACGAGTGTGGAGTCCCCGCAGATAAAAAGATAGGTCTTTTTATGTGCAAACCAGATCATAATGGCCAGCTCTGTAAAGAAGGCCATGTTCCTCTCCTCACCTGTATACAGGCACACTAAAGACACTTTTGAGGTCTGATGTGCTGTGTGCAGGTGCCTTCAGCAGATAAAGGAGGACTTGAATAAGGCATCAGAAATCAGTTCCTGACGGGGTTGATACTGAAATGCCTCTAATCAATACACAACCTCAATTCAGTTTCATCCATTTTAGGTATAAAATATGGAAGCGTCTCTAAGTGTAAGGGGGTTATGATGAACCTTTTGCAAGGGTATCATCTACAGTATTCATTGCTATAATGTAATTTCTATTATGCTGGCGTAGTTTTGAACAATTTTGTGCTATAATTGCTATGTGAAATCATACCATTATGCCACACGACCCTTGAGCAAGGGTACAGAGTGAATGACCAGAATGAGAGCAGTAGATGTTTGACACATTAGTGGTTTCTTTGTGCTTTTTTAGTGCAAAATGTCTTTTTTTTTTAACTTCTGTTAATTGATTTTTGTTAACAGTAATTCAAACACAGTAACACGATAATGAAATCTAAGTACATCTTGGGTCTCTCCACAATACACAAAAACACATTTTAGGGTCCTCATTCAGCTCTCGGTCATTATACATCAAGGGGACAATCAAGGATGGCCATGTAGGGTACTCGGGTACAACATTATTCAACATACAACAATGTCATATTTCACCGTCCCCTCCGTTTTCAGGTTCCCAGTCCTCCACAGGTATGCCGCACTATCAACCCTTCTTTCAGGCCCAGCCACCTGTATTGCCGTGTATGCTTCTACTTAGTGATATCCATAGATTTCCCCCCCACTCCTCCCACCCAGCAATCCTGCGCCTCTTCAATACACCGCCCATGGCATGTCTGCCCTGTCGAGTGCTAGGCTCTAGGGTGTGTAAGCAAATAACATGTCAGTCGAGCCCAAATATCTCTAGGTCGCGATGCCACTGGCAGCAGTTCTTTTTTTCTTTTCAAAAAGGATTACCTGGCCACCAGTTTTGGAACTGCTAATTACTCATGCAGATTTGGAAATACAACACATCACGTCATTGCATTTTACTTTCACAGTTGTATTGATTCAACTTGATTTCAAAAATCCTTTCATTTTTTTTAAAGCATGAAAAGAATACACATTTCATTCATTTACACATTCTTCATGAATAAAGGTTAATAAACACATAAAAAACTGGATAATTCAAAAACTTAAACATGACGACAATCAATTCAAATCTAACGATTAATTCAAACAATTACACCAGTCGGTGATTCAAGCAATGCCTGTAAGCGCTATGACATTAATTATGTTTGAATCACCGACTGGTGTAATTGTTTTAATTAATCGTTAGATTTGAATTGATTGTCGTCATGTTTAAGTTTTTGAATTGTCCAGTTTTTTATGTGTTTATTAACATTTATTCATGAGAAATGTATAAATGAATGAAATGTGTATTCTTTTCATGCTTTAAAAAAAATGAAAGGATGTTTGAAATCAAGTTGAATCAATACAACTGTGAAAGTAAAATGCAATGACGTGATGCGTGGTATTTCCAAATCTGCATGAGTAATTAGCAGTTCCAAAACTGGTGGCCAGGTAATCCTTTTTGAAAAAATATTGCACGTCCTACCGGGCCCCCGAAACGGATGTAACCCCTACAGTTTAAAACTGGCAGCAGTTCAGCATATGTTGCAAGGCGCTCCTGACACATAATCAAGTCCTTTATCCAATTCATAAATTTCGGTGCCCTTCCCCTACCCCATCGGCAGGCCACCCTTCTTTTAGCCATCAGTAATGCCAATGCTACAAACTTGCGATGCTCCGCCCTTAGTGGTTTGACGAATCCCAACATGCGCCGTCAGCGGGTTAAAGGCTACCTTCGTATTAATCATCAATTCTATGGCGTGAAATACTTGATCCCAATATAGTCTCACCTCTGGGCACTCCCACGCCAAGTGCAGGAAGTATGCACCTTCTGTGCCACATCTATCGCATCTATCAGAGTCTCTCAGTTTATATTTACACATCTTGGCTGGCGTGTAATACAGTCTGTGTAGAAATGTATAATGTATGATATGAAGCCTGATACTGGAAGAGGCCCGCTCTGTCTTTAGACAGCAGAACTCCTACTGATCATCAGTTAGGGCGAATCCTAGCTCTTCTCCCCACTTAACTTGTGACGGCGCAGTAGGCACATCTCTTTGAGTGTGGACTGTTCTGTATATTAATGATACAAAGCGTCTAGCCGTGTCCGCCTGCAGCACCATTTGTAATGGCAGCGTTTGTGGCTCTGCCGGGTAGTCTGGTGTAATTGCTCTAACCCCCTGCCTGAGTCTAATGAACAAGAAAACATCAAGCGTTGTCTGTTGTATGCCATGAAATACATGGTCAGCAGTGCGGAACTGTCCCTTATGGTACAGGTCTCCCAGGTGTGGCTCCGAGTCCGCTTTTTGAAATTATGAAATACAGTCTCCTGAAGCAAGGGCATGTTCGGATGGTAAGTGAGCGGCAACAGTGGCGAGTACAGTAGTGGGACGTCCAGCATTCGGCCTATTCGCTGCCATGCCACTACTGTGGAAGTGAGGACCGATGATTGCCTGTCTCTAACCCCCACTCGTTCAAATAAGACGATAAACATCCTTTACAACGCAACTTTTACCACGCAGTGCTATTACAACGCAGGTTTTACAACAAAAACCATTACAACGCATTGCGCTGGGGGGCGCTCTAGGATAGGGAACAGATTTAATTTACTATCCAACACCTTCCCTAGTGTCCACCGGGACTGGAGTTGGAATAGTAAATTAAACTATTCACTATCCAGCACCCCAAAGCGCTATGCGTTGTAATGGTATGCGTAGTAAAACCTGCGTTGTAACAGCATGCGTGGTAAAAAAATGCGTTGTAACGTCATACATCCAAATAAGACACCATCTAATGGAATGGGGTGTGCGAGCCAATGTTCTGCCGCAACCTGAGGCATATAACGTGGTTGTTCCACCCAAAACCATGCATAGTGTGCTTGTGTGCTCGTGTAATACAGTTCAAAATCCGGTATACCAAACCCTCCCTGCACATATGGTCGAATTAGTACATTCTATTGTAATCGCGGTTGTTTGCCTCCCCAAACTAAACGTATCAATTCCCACTTCAGCGTCTTAAAGAAACAGGCCCCCAGGTGATATGGAATATTTAAAAAAAGGTAGAGAAGCAGTGGGCGTATCACCATTTTTATTAAGGATGCTCGTCCTGCTAGTGAGAGGGGTAGGGCTATCCAGCACGTGACACAATCCGCTATACGCGTAATGGCTGTTCCATAGTTTAGTCTCATAAATTCTTCTCTATCTCTGGTAATCTTTATCCCTAGGTACTTCAGTTCATCCTCACGCCACTCTAGGGGATAATCCAGCTGGAAGCGCGAAGTTGCGGTTGTCAGTGGGAAAATACAGGATTTCTCCCAGTTAATCTGGATTCCTGACAACTTCCTGAAAACTATAAATTCTCTTAGGATTGGGTTCAGATTGTACTGCGGGTCTCGGATGCAAAGGGTAATATCATCTGCATGAAGGAATATAAGTATTTGGCGCAGATTACATCGCAGTGCCTTATCATTCTGGTGCTGTCGCAGTTTAGCCGCCAATGGTTCCACTGCTATACCAAAAAGCAACGGGGAAAGTGGGCACCCCTGTCGAATCCCCCTAGTAATGCTAAATGGCTGTGACGTATGCCCATTAATCAGCACCTTTGCAACCGGTGAACAGTACAATAGTTTAATCCATGATAAAAACAGTGGTAGGAAGCACATGCGTACCATTACTCCAAAAATATAGTCCCACTCAATGGAGTCGAACGCCTTGGTAGCGTCCAAAAAAACGGGCAGCCAAAGGGAGGTCCGGTGATACGTTATTTAAAATAGAGAAAGGCGTTCGCAGGTTATGGGAGGTGGACCTCCCAGGTACAAATCCCGACTGGTCGGGGAGAATTAAATTCTCCATCAGTAGGCTCAGCCTTGTCGCTATCATCTTGGCCAGTATTTTGGCATCGCAGTTAAGCAAGGAGAGCGGTCTGTAGGAGTCACACTGTGTAGGCGACTTCCCTGGCTTCAGCAGTGAGAGTATAAGTGCTTCTCTCATGGAGCTAGGGAGGTGTCCCACGTCCAATGAGTCCTCATAGACTTCTCGAAGAATGGGGGCCATCAGGTCAATATAGGTCTTAAAAAATTCGATCGGAATGCCGTCTGTGCAAGTGGCCTTCCCAGATGGCATGGTCATCATGGCTTCTCTTACCTCATCTATCTCAAACGGAGCACTCAGAAAGGTTCTCTGCACATCGCTCAGCCAGCCCAATGCAACATCGCCCAAGAATGCCTCTAAGTTCAGGTCATCCTTTCTGTTCGCAGTGTATAGCCCTTTGTAATGTTTCAAAAAAGCATTAAGTTTGTTGGCCATATCCCGGCAAGTCTCCCCCACCCAGTCTTCGACCTCCAAAATATAATTATTACAGCGAGGTTGTCTTATCCTGTGTGCCAGCGTCTTTCTCGGCCTTTCTCCTTCTCCGTAGCTCCTAGCCACCCAGTATTTACCCCTGAAACGCGTTTCCCGCTGCGCTTCAGACATGTATTCTGTGAGTTTATCACTGAACCTGGCATTAGCCGCCCCGTTTTTTCCCTTGGTGACCTCCACCTCCAAAGCTTTAAGGTCCGTCTCTTATCAACGCAATGTGCTGAGTATATCTCTAAGCACCACAGACCCTTTTGACATACAGTATCCACGGACAGTGACCTTAAATGCCTCCCATACAATCTCCACACTATTCACTGAGTCCTTATTACGCGCAAAAAAATCTTGAATCTCTACTCGCAATTCTTCTTGAAAGACCATGTCTAATAAAATAGGGGCATGTAACCTCCAGTGACTGCGCGGTATCTCAAGGTCTGCTGAAGAGAGCGCAAGGAGCACTGGGGCGTGATCCGAGTATGTTCTAGCCAAGTGCTGCACTTTAGTTAGAGCCGGAGCCAACCCTCGGGATACGAAAAAATAGTCTAGTCGTGCCCATGACGTCGCCTGTGCCGTATAATGTGTACCTTCTTGTGTGTTCGTATGTGCATGTCTCCAGGTGTCAATTAGTCCATAGGCGGTGATTGTGTCCAGTACAACCACTCCTGCCCTGCTGTAATGGTGGGGTGATGGGTGTGCTCTATCTAGCCGAGGATTATATGTGACATTAAAGTCGCCACCCCAAATGATATGAGTAGAGTCCAGTTCAAAAATCTTGGCCCAGAGAGAGGTAAAGTAGTCTGGGTCATCAGTGTTAGGCCCATAACAACAACCGATAACAATCCCAGTCTCCCCCAGGCCAGACAGTAACGCCCCTGTGTGTCCCACTTGGCTCCCGATAACTGAAAAGGTACCTGTTTCTTTATCAAGATCACAGCCCCCCTAGAATATGTGGAGTAAGAGGAAAAGATCCTATGCTCCGCCCATTTACTGGCAAAGCCATTTGGCCTTAGAGGCGTAAAGTGAGTCTCTTGAATCATCGCTATATGCACATTATGCCTATCTAGATACGACAAAATATTCCGTCTTTTCCTGGGATCCCCCAAGCCCATGACATTCCATGTTATAATATTCATAGCCCCTGGAATTACCTTAGCCATGTTTCTTGAGAACCTAATCTTTTATCAAGTAATGATCTTGCGAAGTTACCCAAATCTGTAACAGTAGCACAAAAACCTGAAGTAACGCATTTATGATGCTTTCCAATTTCTTCCACCGCCTACCACGGACATCTCTGGTGGTCAGCCTCCCAATACAAATTTACCATAATAGATTCATCCCAACTCTCTCCCTTCCCACCCTCCCCCCACTGAAGCAACCCCACCTTGCCAGAATTAGTCACCCTCCCATCCTCCCTATACCCCAACTGAAAGAAAAATACCACAATCCTCGCACATGTCGTGTTGTGGTACACCAATGGGTGATATCCTCTGGGGGCCATGTCTAGGCGGCAGCACAGGAACCCCTTCCCTCCCAGCCCATCCCCGACTATGCCTCTTGGGCATCACAGTGGGGGGGGGCCCGGTGTGCTATGTATCTAGCCCAAATGTCACATTTAGTATACAGCAACCATATCTTTTGTCTGAGAGTCTACAATTATGTAGCAATACCAGCACTGGCACACCAGCCACATTTAAGCGCGTCTTATGTTCCTTTGTTATTGCTCTTCTTCCATCTCCTCATCTGCGGCCTGCTGGGAAGCACTCGGTTTCCATCGGCTCGATTTGCGCGTTTCATGTGACGTAGGAAATCCTCGACCTGCTGCGGGTTAGTAAAGAATCGCTGCTCCCTCTGGTGTGTAACCCTGAGGCGCGCCGGGTACAACAGCGCATAGTCAATTTGCGCAGACCTCAGTTTTCTTTTGACATCTATAAATTTACGCCTTTCCTCTTGTACAATAGGTGTAAAATCTGGGTAGATGGAAAGTGTGTTACCATCATAGGAGAGGGATTGCTTACTCCTTGCTGCACGAAGGGCCACATCCTGATCTTTGAAGTTCAAAAGTCTTGCAATAATGGGACGCGAAGTGTTGCCTGGAGCCGGACGCGGCCCAGGGGTTCTGTGCACCCTTTCCACAGCAAACTGACTAGAGAAAGATTTGGCTCCTATAGTTGCCATTAGTAGCCTCTCGATGTATTCCTCCATCCTCCCTGTGTTGGTGGATTCGGGAACACCGAGGACGCGTATATTATTCCGTCTGCTGTGAACTTCCAAGTCCTCATTCTTGGCTGCAATTATTTTCAGAACCTTGTCCATGCGATTTATTTGCGTCGTATTCCTGGTGGTAGCATCCTCTGTGTCGAATATGCGTCTCTTGGTTTCTTTAATGCGGTCCTCGTGCCCGTCCAGTTTATGTGTGATGGCATCCATTCTTGAGGACATTCGGTCTACTTTATCCACTATTGTGGCAAATCCCTGTCTCACCTCCTGCAGTATGCTCTGCACATCCGAGGCTGATGATGCTGCCTCATTTGGGTTCTTTTCCCTTCTCTCAAGTTCCTGACCATCGTGCATGCCAGGCGTCCCTCTCTTCGCTGCTTCGAAATTTAATTTCGGGTGCCTCGTGTCCGGTTTGCCCATGGCGGCACTCCCGTGGGAGGGTGGGGGCTGAGACGTACGTCTCTTCCCAGCACTATCTTCTGTTACTACCCTGTAGCTTCACCAGACCACTCTACGAGACTCAGGGGCAATTCGCCAGAGGTGTACTCCTCTTCGCCAGGTCAGTTGTTTTCTCGAACTGTGCTCAGCCAACCACGTCACTGTCCCACCACTATCTCCTGACGCACTATCGCAGCTGCTACAGCGCTTCCCTCCAGTCTCAGGATCAAAGTGCTTAGGACATCCGCAGTCCCGCGTGCCCAGTCCTCCCTTCGCACCAGGGCACAGTGATTTATGTCCAAAGGCAAACCCCCCAAGCACTCTCAAATCACTTTACAGTTGCAACGTTACTCTGCCTTGCAGCCTAACAGCCTCGTCGTCCTCCGCAAGTGTTTGCGTTGGCTCCCAGTGTATTCCAAACAAACTTCCAGTCCACAGTTTCTCCACAATGTGGGTGCTGAAAGCTGAAATATATTGCCCCCCGGTGGCACTCAATCCTTTTCAGCGCTCCACATAGTCGCGGTACCTACGCCTGTTCACATCCGCGTTGAGCCTTACAAGATGGCGGTCGCTGCCCCCTCTTCACAAAATGGTGCCTATGAATATTTCTCAATGGACTGCCAGTTGGCTTCCAGCGCGGCGCACCGCATCCACAGTCCTGAATTCCCCCCTACAGGCCTTCCGCAGCGCTCTTTCTGATGAAGCGCACCGCCCGTTGTGTCCTATAGTAGCAGCAGCGCTATGCTCACTGGCGTATTATCGGGGACCCGGCACTCCTTACCCATGCATATGGAGCCTGAGCGCTGTCATCTGTCCCGCTATGAGCCGCGTGGCAGTCCGACAGGATCCACAGTCTACACCTCGGCTCCGCTTTTCACGGCCTGTGTCCCTGCGACGCGGCGCTCGGTGCGCTTCTCACTGCCGCCTCCGATCGCAGCGCCGCCAGCGCTCCAGCAATGCCGCCTCTGTTCACCTCTCAGCTAGGGCTACAATTTCACCTCGTCCGCAGCCTCAGGTCTCTCACATCGATGCCAGAGGCCTCGCAGCATTGGAATCTTCACTCACCGCCCACCAGTGCCCAGGGAGGACGTTACGTTCCAGACTCTGGTGTAGCAGCCGCGGCCCAGCTGCCACGCTCACAGCCCCGGTCTGTCCCAGCCTTTTCCGCCGTCACACAGCCCCACTCAGCCTCCGCCGCACTCCCAGTCAGATCATCAGCTAAGCAGTCAAGGCACAGCAGTACTCCGATCAGCCTGATTTTCACTCCAGGGCAAGAGGCTTTCTACACCTCTCAGATGGCGAGTTTACAGGTATGCATTTAGTAATTTGGCAGGATAATTGTAGGATAAAGTACACCGGGCTGCAGGAGCCTCACACTTGTGCGGCCATCTTGCGTGTGCGCCCCCTAGTGCCCCACTGCAAAATGTATCATTGATCTAAAATGGACACACAAACGCATTTTGCACTAAAATATTGTGCTTAAGGCAGGTTTTGCATTTTACATAATTTTTGCAAACTTTCACTCAATTGTACAAAAACAATTTATACAAGTTATGCACACCCTTAAATATAATGTGGATTTTCAGTGGGCTTGTAGGTATGCCCCAAAGGGATTTGAGTCTTGGGTGAAATGCCATCAGTTATGGTGTTGAAGGAGCGTTACTCTGGCTTCTTGGGATCACAAAAGTGCTGGAAATCTTGGTTTTGTGAATGTGAATCTTTGAATATTATGGCACTGGAAAGTATCCTCGTATTTTAATCTGTTTTGTCAGAAACGGGTCAACCAAAGAGATTGAATAGATATATTAACATCCTTATTAAGCAAGTTTTCAGTTCCTGCCAATCAGGAAATCAATGAAATTGTGTTGACCCAAAAATATAGGAGTGCCTTTGTTCCCTACATTAAAATAAGCTGGGGGTCCACTAATGCATTCAGATAAGAATGGTTGGAGGATACTATAACAGACCCACAGAAGAAAACTCTAGTTCATGCTTGGGTGGAGTCTGAAAAGTGTTTAAGCCCCAATTTAGGGCCCAATTATGATGAGGCTTGGAAAGCCTCCGACCAGAGGTTGGAAGCTTTCCGAGTCTCAATGCGATTTCAATTTCAACCGCTGCATTATGAAGCAGGCGGTCAAAACTGAAACCAGCTGGTCAATCTGGTGGTATCGCAATGGGCTCAAGGAGTCCGTCGGCCAGTTGGAGACCAGCACGTAATCCCAATGAACGACGTTTCCACCGTTGGGATTACGATGTCGGTTTCTGACAGGCTTTCCATGTCGGTTTTCCGACATGGAAAGCTTGTTGGAAACCGACACTGGGGGCCCCCTTCACCATGCGACCTCCGGTTGGGGGCTAATGCCCCCCAATTAGTCCGGTGCATGGATTCACACAAACCCCCATCTCAGTATGGGAGCTTGTGCTACGGACGGTTGCACAAGCTCCCCATAGGGAAATGAGAGTTTGTCATTAGTTATGCAGAACTGCTGACCAATGGTCGGGCGGTTCGCATACTGATACGGTGTCGGGTGAACGCAAGTGCATCCGACATCGTAGTAAGGCCTTTAGTAGTATGAGAGTAAAAAGTTGCACCAAAAACCCATATCCCCCTACACCAGCAATGGACGCAATGGAGGCAATCTCCCTGAGGGAAGGCAAGATGGAAATGTATACACTGTTACTGACAGTTACTAGCATCGATAACCTGACCGAATACTCACCAAGGATACAAGCAGGTGCATAGCTGAGTTCATGAGAGAGTTAGAAGATGGTCTTTTAAAGTAATTAGACAAACAATTTTGGCTGAGTAAGCGGTTTTGTAATAATTGTATTTTGCAACAGAGGTCCCAACCACTCAAATGTATCATCAATAGTAAATTACTCTAACATTTTCACATATGTTGCTGATTTGTTTGTAAGTCCCTAAAGAGGTTTTGGGAATATAAATGCAATATTTGATAATCATAATGGCACGACTTCACCATTAACCACTAGAATGAAGTTGTGTCATCGATGTTGTTTTTGTAAAATTACAGTGTTTTATGTCACCAATTGGGTAATTATTAGCTCGAGAGCATTCACAGCCGAATTAGCCACGTCCGCCAGCACCCAAGACACTCGCCAAAACTCTTTGATGGATAGGTACATCCAATAGTTTGGGAGTAAGACGCAAACAACTGTGGAGTCTCTGAGATGTATATTTCTTTCTCCTGCACCAGGCAGAAGTAGGTGTAAGAGAATGCTTGGTGGCTGGCACTACCTCACCAGGGAAGCATTAGCAGTGTTTGAAAAGCCACACATAGACTTAGTTGCCACAAACATAGTAAGTCCTGGCTTAGTCAGAGACACCAACGCACATACACAGGACAACAGAAATAAAAATAGTTATTGGAATGACAACTTGAGCGGAGACTGGAAAGGAAATGGGGTCTGTAGGTGTTGGTCTAGTCATGTTACAATCACTGCAGCCCATAAAAGTGCTGCTGTTTCTTTCCTCACAAACCACCTTTAAGCTCGATGAATGGCAGGGGGAAAATCTCTTGATTGGACAGGGACACTAAGACCTGTAGTGCGGCCATTAGGGTAGGGAGGGTCTACTAGTTGATTAAAAAAGACATGAGGTGGATTTAAGATTATCAGCCTTAGTATTCGGTGCACCAATGTTTAATTGCACCAGCTGCAGGCTTCTGAGCAGAGCTTCAGGCTCCGACACACTTTCGTTTACAAATCAAGCACTGTAGACCTGATGCCCTTAGTGTGGTATTCTCACAAACCTTTTGCCTTCACTCCTCCTGTTTCACTGAATTTGTTTTTGTTGACATTAGGACTCTGTGCACTTTGCTTTTGCTCTCTCCTTCAAACATGGTAAAATTAGCTTTCCCCTTATTGTCACATTTAATTTACTTGTAAGTCCCTAGTAAATGGCGCAGCATGTACACCAGGGCCAGTAAATTAAATGCTCCTATTGGGCCAGCAGTACTCATTGTGCCACCCACTATTTATTTTTATTGGAATGTTATTGTAAGCATATAAATATGTGCAACATTACAGAAGACAGTACTGCCATGAAAATCAGTATATATACAACACTCTTGATGACGATTAACCTATTTGCGGTAGTAGCTGATGGTCTACGTGATGTAAAGCAATGTCACATGTCAATGAAAGCTGTAAAATAGGTCCCAAACAACAAAAATAGTTGTAACGTGACATCTGAAAGTTGGGGTGGGGGTGTGCAATCTTAACAGAAATGGAAAGACATTCCATGGGGCAGCGGGGGAAGTCAGAATAGTAGCAGGAGACCAGATAGTACACAGTCTAATATGGGGGATCACATAGGCAGCATATATGTCTAGCATTGCACTGGCAGCAAGCTTCTGAGCAGAGCTTCGGGCTCTAGATCGGCGTCTAGGTCGGGGAGCGTAAACATCAGACGCTCCTCGACCCTGCACACGTTGCAAAAGGACCTCAAGACCTGGCTCTTCGACTGATCTGGAGCTGCCCCCTCCCTAGCGCCTTGAGACCCTTACGGGTGTGTAGCGCGCTTTATAAACTCCTGATTGATTGATTGATGAGTCTCTGGTAGGTCGCCGATTAGGGCAGGAGATATTCCGGAGGGGCACTCTTCAGAGGGATGCCCCCCACCGGCTGTCCCAGAGGGAGCTGTTGTATAGCAGTCGCTATTTCAAGGGGGGGGGGGGGTATCTTCCCTGAAGAGGTCTTGAAAGGACACAAGCAATACACCCCAACCCTGCACAAGAGGATACTCACTCAGACCCCTCTACTCCTCCCACAGCAGTGCAAAGTGTCCGCTCTAGCCCCAACTACGACTGAGTGCTGTCAGGCAACTACTTGAGACGACACAGGTGACTTCTTATGCTTGGTCACTAAGGGCTTAGCTAATATTAATGCAAGGTCTAAGAAGAAGGCGTTGAGCCTCGGTGTCTGAGAGCAGCAAAAGAGACCGAATGCGCAGACCTCCCAGTTGTGGAGAGCAGTGTTGCATGTGAGGCAGCCAAGATTTGAGGTGACCGCTTGCCAGTAAGATGAAAGTGAGGAACAGGTCCAGAGCATGTGGAGCATATCGTCATTATACAATTGACAGCGTGGGCAGCAGGCCCATGCATCTGGAAAATATTCATTCAGTTTAGCTGGTAAGATAGAACCTATGGAGGTGGAAAAATTTAATGAGTTTGAACCAAGCATTTCTAGACACCTTAGAAGGGTAAGTCCACTCCTTCTCCGAGAGAGCCTTGCCAATCTCTGCCTTCCTCTTAGCCTTCAGGCCAGAAACGGGAATTCAGATGTGTTCACCATGGTCTTTAAAGAATCCGGTGCACACCTCCATGGAATAATTAGAAATAAAGTATCACAGAATTGTAACTATGTCAATAAAGACAAATATTTAATAATGCTTTAAATAGAAAAATGCAAATAATTAATGGCCACAGACTGACAAGATATTATCAGAGCAACAAGAGCTTGAGACAAATGCAGGCAGAAGATCATAATTGGATTAATCAGAAGGTGCAGCACTGTAGTTATCATAATCAGGAATAAAGTACACATGGGAGTGCATTGTTCTTCTTGAAAAGGGATTGGTTAATGGAAAAATGATTGAGTTAATGGGCATACACTTATTCAAGTCAGTTCGTACATTGGCAGCATGGAGATGAACCTACTATAAATGCATAAAACAGCCGGCAAGACCCAAAGAGAGATTGGGTAGTTGTGAAGCTCCCCACTCCCAGGGTCTCAGGCTGTAAGTGTGGCAGGATGAGGGGGTGGCATTCTTGCTGTGTCAGTGAGCCTTCCAAAGCAAGAACTCTTATGTTAACAGGTCTTCTGTCCCACTGCTCTGTGGTACACCTGTAATTCAATGCATGGAGCCAACCAGAAAGTCCTTAGTATTTAAAAAAAATATATATATTGATATTTTCAAACAGGTTAACAATAAACCGGCAATGCAGTCAATTACATACAGTTTTCTGCTTAGTTGTTACATACAGCTTATGAAATAAGGTACTTACAACGCTGATCCCTTTACGCCTCGGTATTCCAAGATAACTTTAAACCCAACAAACATAACCTATATGGTACATCCAGTTAACCTTTGGTATTCACTATATACGTACATCCCATTGTGTCTGTCATTATTATAATAAGGGTTCCCCTGTAGTTGCCTCTGCCTCACCTATACATTGAACATTGAACGGTGTCCAACCACCCCTTATATGACCTTCAGACGTTACTCAGTATGGCTGCTAGTCAGGTGATTCGTAGCATCTTCCGCTGCCTCCTGTGTACGTGTTCGTGCCCACTCCAAGAAAGGCTCCCATATATCGCTCGGCCTTGATGCCGATGGCATCATCTCCCAGAATGTGGTTAGTTACATTTGGCTAAATGTCACATCCCGAAGCGATTCTTTTGTGGAGAGAGCCCCACTCCTTCCCCAAAGCATAGCTACCCTCCATTTAGCAAACAAAAGGAGCATGGCATGTAATTTACATATCCCGGGTGGAGTATGTTTGACATACCCCAATATTCCCAATAAGGGATCTGGAGCGTTGGGAGTGGCAATTATTTTGTGTATGGTAAGAAACACTGTATTCAGGCCTCGAGATTACCCACTATCACCAGTTCCGATTTTCTATTTCAGCTGCACTTTTAATTTTAAACAATCTTCTAATCGACACTATTTACTAGATATTAAGTCACACCTACAACTTGGCTAGTGATTTAAGATTCACAAAGATTGCATGGGGCCTCAGTGTGTGATTTTTTAAAGTTGTGCTTCACTTGAGTTCCTACCTGCTTGATATATTCTAGCTTGTATGTGACGCTCTTTTTTACATTAGTGACTATGTGACCATGTGCTTCCATTTTGTTTTAAAACCCAGATTGATTCCAGCACCGGGGGACGTTGACCGCTCTTGGTGCGACAGAATTGGTAAACACTTAGGCTAATACACCTGATAACCAGTAACTAGTGTAGTTCATAAAACCTTGATTTTTATCTTTTTGGTCATGAAGAATTGCCGCTTGATCCCACTCCTTGGGACTATCAGGCAAGAAACATGTTGACCGCATAAGTGCAACTACCCACCACATCATAGTGGTTAGTTGCCATCACTTTTTTAATCAGGGTAGGAGGCAGGATTATTAAAGTAGAGGCCCTGATCACCTTTCCCTGTTTTAACGAACTACTACCAGCTCACAGACTACACTTTCACCCCTTAGGGCCCCACACATGCACTCACCAAACAGCAAGGATAAAAAGATCTCCGCCAAAGAGCCCCCATTGAGGGTGCCCGTCGGGAATTGCACCGCCGTCCCAACGAGGAGCACGCCCAGTGATGAAGCATGACACCTAGCGGGCTGGGTGTGTGAGGGCATTATATCCGAAAGGAGGAATTCCCCTTCCTCCCTTTTTGGACTACTGGACTTCAGTCAGTTTCTCACACTAGTCACTTTTTTACTCTTATCCTTTTGAGGAACTGCATACAATTTTTTTTGTTGCTTTCAGTACTTGGGCACGTATGCTGGACCTTTGTTCAAATAGCCCTCCCCTGTCTCTCCCTTTGTTTACACAAAAAACACTGTAGCCCAGTATACAGTTACACTGGGACAGGACCAAGACATATGCAGGAATGTGGCTGGGGCTGATTTACATCTCCAACAAGAGTCGTCCTCCCTAATACCCATTCGGTGTAATTGGGAAGGTGTTCTGTAATATCGATGAATGAATTTAAAATGAATCATACAAAGTTTATAATTTGGGGACAGGGCGGTAAGCTGATTACAACAAAATGCCCACTGTTCTTCAGTTATCGCAGTGTGCAATTCTGTGTTCCATTCTTGAAATACTCGTGGCGTCAGTAGGGGGGCGGACTTTTGCAAGGTATTGTAGTTCCTCGTAATCAATAAGTCCTTGGTACTTGACACCAGTGTTGGTGATGAGCAGGACTTGATAAGGACCTCGCCACTTGGGCTGAAGCTATGGTTTTCGCTGATGAAGCTTCACATGAATCCAGTCAAGAGGCTGCAGATTGTGGCATGCTGGTGGGCAATGCAGCCTGTGTCTGGGAATGGAAGTCATTGCAACAGGGAATCAGTTGCTTGCCCTATTCTAAAGTGACATCATCAGACGTAACAAATCAAGGAAAGGTGGAGACATAGGATGACTAATCAGCGAGAATTATAGGTCTGCCCATGATAATTTGATGAGGGCTTAGCTTGGTCTTTTGGCAAGGAATGGCTCTCATCCACATTAGAGCTAACATTACATTATCTAATCACTTAAGTAAAGTCATTTTGCATATTTTAGGTATTTGAATTTTCATAATTCCCTTAAACCGTTCTACCTTTCCTAAAGACTCAGGTTGCTCGGCACACTGAAAATGATGTTGAAACCCTACTGCTTTGCGCAGTTTCGGAACTACAGATGACACAAAATGAGCTGCATTAGCACTTCCGAACTCAAGCAGGATTCCAAAACTGGGGACAATGTTTCAGATCATTCTTTTGGCATCAGCCCATGTACAGGGATGGGTTTCTACACATCCAGAGAACATACAAACCAAAACATGGACAGAATCACAGTTGAATAAAATCTATCTGAACATACACTTAAGGACGCCCGTGGGTAGGAAGTGCAGCTTGGGTGGTCATTGCACCTTTTGTAACATTGACCAATGACACACCACTACAGAGTGGGGGGAAGGATGTAAAAAGTGGACGCTTAAAGCAAGGAATTAACTGGCATGCTGTACCATGATTCAAATGGGACCGTCTTCATAACAGTATCCTAGGAGCAACCATTCTGCCATTCTTTTCAGCCCACAATATATCCAAATATCAAAGAAACTCATATCCTGTCCACACCATCTTTTAATTATCTGGAGTTTGCTCCTTTATGGCAGCAAGAGAACTTCAGCAGTTTGAGATAATGATATGGTCACATTGGAATTGGAATATAGGGCTGAATTTCTAGCAGCATTATTATTAAAAGCATTTTTCTTAGTTACTTAATCTTTGGTGGATTGGTGAGGTACAGCTTAGCAACTGTTACCCCCCTTGGGAGTTACAACATCAAGCCGTCCAAACCAGAATGTCCAAACATCGTCAACATGCTAGGGTGCGCCAATATCTTAATGCGTTTGGGCTGCTTTTGAATTCCCACCATGCCAGAACCCGCCTCCGCCTCCCAACAGCCACCCAAAGCCTAGCTATATTCAGTGTGCCTCAGCAGGTTCTTGAGGAGCCCTCAAGGAGTCAGAGTCCGAGTCCGGCTCTGGCAGTGTCAATAGCACCACTAAAGCTTCCCACGCTTGTGCAGTTTCCTTCGCCTTTTCATTATTCGCTCTTCGGGCCTGTTGGAGCCTGACCATACTCTCACTAGCCGCCCAGCTCATGAATTCCATTTTCCAGCGCACTATACTAGGGCCCTGTGTGGACTTTCACTTTCTCGTTAGTTTCCTTTTGGCCAACAGCAAACCCAGATCAATGAATTTACTTGTTACCTTGGTTCGCGCTGTGTGAGGATACCAGTGCAGTATCTGCCTATCTGTCACCCCACATAGGACCTCAACCTCCTCCTCCCAGTATGTACCGAGCTGCGGGCAGCCCCACATTATATGCTGGAAGTCTGCAGCATTCAAACGACATCTAGGGTAACATGCGGAATCCACATTAATATATTTATTTATATGTCCTGGGCTTAGGTACACCCTATGTATGATGTAGAAATGTATAAGTTGGAATCTAGCATTCTGCGTGCCCTTTCCACCAATTTAGACCAAGTCCATTCAGGTATCTCTTTACCCAGATCCACCTCCCATTTTTCTCGCAGCCGAGTCAGTGGGTGAAGCCCCTCCCCCACCATTCGCCGATACAGGCACCTTACTGCCTTTATCGTCCCTGCGGCCATTACTACATATTGGTATGTCGGGGACGTCTGCGGTTCTAGCAGCCCTTCCCCCCTGTGTTCCTGAATTGCTGCCACCAAAGCGGCATGCAGCAAAAAATCACCTCTGGGCAATCCGTATCTGTCCTACAGTGCATGGTAGGGCAAGAGAGCTCCCTCCTTGTATAAGTCCCCGATCATCTGCAACCCCAGTTCTTCCCACACTGCCAATGCCGACCAGTCCCCTCCGTGCCGAAGGGTCGTACACATTCCAAGAGGTATCTCCGGTGCATACCAACGAGTCCCGCCTATTCTACGTCTACTTTTATTCCAGCTTGCCCATAGCGCTTTCTCTTCATAGGTCGAGTCTACCCGCAACCGCTGGCCCAAAACCACAAAAGACAGTACATGCTGTGGAAGCCGGCGATCCTCTGGACCATCCGGTCCCCTGAACTCTCGAGCAACCGCCTGCGTGAGCCACTGTAGCTGGGCCGCCAGATAGTACAGTTCGAAGTCTGGGACTGCCCATCCCCCTTCCCCTCTAGGACTCATCATCGTGGACAGAGCCACCCGCCTCCTGCCGCTCCACCACAAAAATCCTCCTACCATAGTTCTGAGCGTACTAAACACCAGGCCCGAAATCCAAATCGGCAGCGTCCTGAAATAATATAACAGTCTAGGCAGCGCCACCATTTTCAGAAGCGCTACCCTTCCTGCAACTGAGAGTGGCAAAGTACTCCAGAACGTCATGCTTCCCCTGACTCCTCGCACTGCTCTATTTACATTGCCCTCCAGAAGATCTGCTTGCTCGTGATAAATGTTAGTTCCCAGATACGGCAGGCAGCAGGGCTCCCATCTTATTCCATGTAATCCGTCTGGGATTTCCATTGCCCGACACGCCGGACACAGGCTAGTCTTCTCCCAGTTCCCGCACAGCTCCGATGCCACACCAAATGCCTGCAGCATCACTGTCACTCATGCAAGTCTTCGCTACGGACCGCCAGGAACATCAGCAGTTCGTCTGCGTAGAGCGATATATAATGCATGTCTCCACGCATCTCCAGCCCAGTATAATGCCTCCCCGATCTAGCCTGCACCGCCAGGGGCTCAATGGCCAGTGCAAATAACAGCAGAGAAGGCGGGCAACCCTGCCTCGTTCCACTGTGCAGGAAGCTGACACCATTCCCCCCGTCCGCACCCGAGCCGTCACTGATGTATACAGTATTTAGGTCCATTTCAGGAACTCCTCCTCCAATCTCATCTTGTGCATAACCTGAAAGAGAAATGGCTATTCCAGGCTATCAAATGCCTTTTCTATCTCCATTGAGAGAATCAAAGCAGACGATACTAGGTCTTGGCAGTTCTCTAGAATCCGCAGTAGCCGTCTCACATTAACAGCCGTATTGCGCTTAGGTATAAAACCGGTGTATCAGTTGCGACATATATGGGAGTAGGCACAACGCTAATATCCTGCTTAAGATTTTGTAATCAGTCGTCAACATTGACAGCGGGCCATATGCCTTCATATCTGTAGCTTCCCTTCCAGGTTCCAGAAGGGGGATAATAATAGCCTCCCTGGTGGTCTTAGGCAACCTCCCTGCCTTGTACGCCTCCCGATAAATCAATTGCAATCGCAGGGCCAAGCAATCTACATATTTGGAGTACAATTCTATAGGGAGGCCGTCCACCCCAGGCGTTTTGTTGCGACCCATATGTTTAATCGCAATCCTAATCTCTCCTATCATAATCTCACTGCCCATCAGATCCCCCTGTTCCTTGCTCAGGCTCTGTAGAGCCACCTCTTCCAAATACCCCATTATATCATCAGTGCCCTGAGTAAGCTGGCTACTGTAAAGCCCAGTGTAATACTCCAGGAACAAGCCGTTTATCCCCGATTGCGTGTGCATCACCTCCCCTGACGGGGCTACCAGGCCAAATATTGGCATTCCCCGGGGGGTCGGATTGGCCAACCACGCCAGCAACGCGCTCAATTTGTCCCCCTCAGGATGCATCCATGCTCTGTAACTCTTATAGTCAAAGGAGCGCAGTCTTTCCACCTGAACCGCTACTGCCTCTCTAGCTTCCGAGATCTCGGCTTGCGACCCCAGGTTCCCAGGTCGGACCTTCTCCGTGTCCCGCAACCGGCCTTCCACTTTCTCCAAGTCAGTCAAAATCATTTTCCGTACTCCTGCCACCTTACTAATATAGATCCCCCTGGTCACAACCTTAAACGCATCCCACTCGGTCGCCAGTGACGTCACAGTCCCCTCGTTCTCCTCGAAGTATTGTTCAATACCCGTCCTCAGCTCCTCCCCAAAGACCGGATCTTCCAATGTTTCCGGTCTGAGCCGCCAGGTCGGTATGATCGCCCTCTCCTAACACCATCTTATTCGCACTAGTAACGGGTTATGGTCAGACAGCGTTCTCGCCAGGTACTCGCTACCTGGCATAATATTGCATCTAACCGCACCTGCAAGTCATGGAGGCCGGAGTAATAAGAGTAATCTCTCTCTTCTAAATGCTGGGTACGCCACTTGTCAATTAGCCCGCAGTTGGTTTGCCAGGTGCCTCTTGCCTTAGAGATCCTATGCACCAGAGCACCAGATAGCGGGGGGGTGAGATCTATCACTCTCCACCTCTGTTATTGAGTTAAAGTCTCCCCCTAGTATTGTCGCAGTAGTTAGATATGGCGCTAGGCTTCCCGACAGTCTCTCAAAAAAGGAGGGCTGGTCTACATTAGGGGCATGCACACTACATAGAGCTACATCCACTCCATTAAGCCGTCCCATTACCGCTACAAATCTCCCCTCCGGGTCAACCAAGTGCTGCATTGGCTGAAAAGGGACTCCGCTCTAACTCACACCAAGGCATCCCTGGCAAATGCAGAGTAGGTCGTGTAGAATAATTGCCCCCTCCATCTCTTTTTAAGAGCCGCTCCCTCAGTTAGTTTAAGATGTGTGTCTAGAAGGAAAGCTAAATACACCCCTCGCCGTACCAGGTAAGCATGCACCCTGTGTCGCCTTTGCCTCGTATGAATACATTTGAAATCATGCAACGTACCCATTGGTCAAACCTTTCCTCCTTTGCGCCCGCCCCATGTCTAAGAGCACACCAGTGTTATCAACTTCCCAAACCCTCCTCCTCAACCCACCCCTACTCCCCCCCCCAGAACAGGCACTACAACATTAGGACCCATCCAAACTATTGCTCAAACACACCCACTAAGCCCCTAAGGCGCTAACCCACACTAACTTACGGGAGGTAAGCCCTAGGCTTCAGAGAATCAGACACCTAGTCGTCCATCGTCATGCGCTCAACCCCCTTGTCACTGAACCCAACCCTGCCAGGGCCGTGCATTTACGAGGTCTCTTCTACATATGTTCCACAGCCCTCCCCTACTCCTTATCTCTGGATAGTCAGTTACCGTTCAACCAAGTCCATGGTAAGCCCCCCCGCTCATTACTCTATTCAGGATCAGACAATGTCTATGTCACCCATCAACAATCTCGTCCGCTTCCAGCTGTCACACGGGGTAGCTTCTGGCTTCCGACATCCGATTGTTCATCATCCTCTTCCAGGGACCCTCCTTCTGATTCCGTCCCTTCCGGGAGAGGTCCCTTCCCATCTTGCGAAATAGCCATGACAGCTTGCAAAGGGGCCGTGCGCTCCTTCTCCGTTTGCATCATCGTCGGCCTCTGGGCCGGTGGTTGTTGACGCCGGTTGTGCCTCAGTCTTCGCGGTTGCGGTCTCATCCCATCCATATTCACACCACTCCCCGCTTCTCCAATTCCTGCTTTATACATCTCCAACCAGTTCCAGGCCTCCTCTGGGTTTTCATGGAATGATGACTTGGCATCCATCGTTATCTTTAGGCGCGCCGGAAACATCAGAGAGTATTGAATGCCCTCGTCCCGCAGTGACCTCTTAACTGCCACAAACGATAACCTACGGCGCTGACCCAGAGCGTATAATCCGGGAACAATGTGAGCTTGCTGTTGTCCACTGTGTATGGGCCCGCCCTCCTGGCCTGGTTCAACAGAAAATCCCTGTCCTTGTAGTGAAGTAGCCTGGCCACCACTGGCCTCGGTGGTCTCCCGGGGGCCAACGGCTTGGCAGGCACGTTGTGGGCTCTTTCTAAGGTGAAAAAGGATGTCAGTCCCGCTGGAGCGACGGTTACCTTCAGCCAGTTTTCCAGATATTCCACCATGTCGGGTCCTTCCACCCCTTCTGGCAGTCCTACCACTCGGATGTTGTTTCTTTGATTCCTCCCTTCTGCATCCTCCGCTCGCCTCTCCAGGGTCCGCATCCTATGTTGAAAATCAGCCATCTGCGCTTCCATCGACTTCTGAGCCGGTTCCAGGACCTCTATGGCTACTTCCGTTTGCTTCACCCTGTCGGCCAGCTTGACGTGGTCTGCTCGAAGCAGTCCCAGCCCATGCGTCACATGACCGATGTCCTTTTGCAAGGCTTCCCTAGTGTCTGTAATGGCTTGTAGTATTTTGTATTTGATCGACCTGCTGCTGGAGCATCCCCTCTTGGCGTTGTTGCGATCCCTCTCGTGCTTCTGTGACCGTTGTGTCATCCTCCTGTTCCGGCAGTGCTCCCACTTGTTTCCCCCTTGGTTTCCCCATGTCCTCTCAGGACTCTGGGATCTCCTGGCTGTCGAGCTTTCTCTGTGGTTCACCTCCTCTCCGCCGCAGCTCACTGTGCGTACGTGACTCAGGCAGTGCGGCAGTCTCTATTTCGCCATTCGCAGCCCTTTTTCAGACTGGCCTACCACGTCAGGGTCGTCCGCCAAGTCCAGTCAGGCCTTTCCACGCTGCGCTCTCGGCTCTCCAGAAGGACCACTCTCCAGTAGGACCCGTCAGGGACGTCTTCTGGGCTCGGACCGGCCTTGCCTCTATTCAGTCTCACCCCTGCCGGTGGGTTGTGTTCCGGTTGGATCTGAAGGGGTCTCTATGCTAGCAGCAGGGTCCGCTCCAGGCCAGCAATTGTCACCTGCGGCGCTATTCTTGTCAGCCTAGGTCACCCCACCACTGCCGTGCTCATCACTGGTCAGAGCACAGCGCGGCCCCACAGCAGCGTCAGCTGTTTGAGTGTTCCCTCCGCTGCAGCCGCCAGCTCCTCCGCCTCGCGATGGCAGCACCTTGGCCGCTTCTATTCGAGGTCACTCACCAGTCCTCCCAGTTGTCCTCGCATCCGCTCCTTGAGCTCTCCCCGCCGTGCCAAGCCCCTCATACAGCCTCAGATTAATCGCCCCCGTGATCCACTGTACTCAAGTATGCCGTCTTCGAAGCCTTCAAGAAGGGGGAGTCATCATCTGTATTTGCCCAGCTGCTCTCCAGCACCATTGCCCATTCACCGAGATGCTTTACCCTCCAGGGTCAGTCAAGAGCCTCCGCAATCCACTGTACTCAAGTCCGCCGACTTCGAGATCTTCAAGAGGGGAAGTCATCCTCCGTGTCTGCCAGACGCTCTCCAGCACCAGTGCCCATTAGCTGAGATGCCTTACCCTCCAGGGCCGGTCAGGAGCAGGTGAACCACGTATTTCTACTTCCCCAACGTGAGGCTGAGACCCCCATTGTTGTTCCCTTTCTGGGTCGCGTCACTGCTCCATCTCTGTACAACTGCAGCCTTCTGCTACACTCCGTTGCTCATGCAGCTCCAGAGCGCCAAGTCTCACTCAGCCCCATTCTCCCCCAGCAATCGCCGCCATGGTGTCCACGTTTTATGCTCAATATCCACAGGGCCGCACCTGTACACTGTGCGCAGATTCCCCCAGCTCGCAGCCCCAGAGGTCCGGCTCACCGCGAGTCCCGATACGCGGCCCAGACAGGAGAAGTAATCCTGTTCCCTATCTCTCCCTGGGTCGATTCCGTCCCTCCAGGCATCGTTCCCAGGTATAGCCGCTCCTGCTCTGCAGTCTTGCCGCCCGCAGGTGCCTCCGCACGCACCGCTACAGCTCTAGCAGGTTGCCGGTTCCGCACTCGGGCAGAGGGGGGAAAGGGGAGCCCGCTCACCGCAATCTTCACCCCGTGCCGCATCAAGGCACAGTTCTTCGCTGCCGACTACCTCAAACGTGTTGGTCACCCGATAGCAGCGCAGTGCTTCCAAGTCTGCCCGCTGCTCCGGGTCTCTGCCGCTACAGCTCCCCGCCTGGCCGCTCACACCGCCATCTTGTGTCTCTTCAGCCAGCCGGTTCCGCCGCTCGTAAACCTTCCAATTCACACCGCTGTGCACACGTGGGGCCCCCGGGCATTAAGGCTGTCTGCACTGGTAGCCCCGGTAGATCTCAGCTGCCCCAGCCTCCACTGCATCCAGCAGAAATCACAGAGCTTCTACGCCCCCATCTTGCAGCCCCGACTCGGCTTCCTTCTAGTCTGCAGTTCGCCCTAATATACCGCTGCCGCAGTCCCTCTCCGGGTCGCCGAGTCGTCCAGGCGCATTCCCCTTTCATCTCTGAGAGTCTGGGGCTTCGCTTTGCACCCCTTAATCGGCATAAACAGAGGGGGCGGCGCTGAGTTCTGTGCTCACGCGTCCGCTCTCATCCGCCCCGTGTCCACGCCCTCGGCTAAAATACCAGCATGAGTAAGAGCAATTAATTCAGTAACCATGGCAGAATGTACTTGTTGTAATCATTGTTTCTTAACTATTTCAACAAAGGTACACCAAGCTTAACCTAAAACTAGTGCTCCAATATTATTTTCAAAGCAGGAACCATCAACATAACATGCAGCATCACAATTAACAAACATGAGATCTATGTAAAGTTTACTGATATGGGCATTGGTGATGACAGAGTTGTGTGGTTCTTCACCTAGAGATATAGGAAATAATGAACCTGGGTTTAATACAGGGCTTCTTACCAAGGTAAAATGAGAGGTAGTAAGCAACAATAGTTCATATCTTGACAAACTGGACATTGATAGGTGTGTCTTCAGTCCAATGACTGGGTGACGATGTCATGAGTTGAGGCAACAGCGTTAGGTGAACCAAGGACAGTATTTTCTGATACTTTAAAAAGATGGCCCGCTATTGCTAAAGGCATGAGATCAACGCAGTCCAGCTTCTAGAGCATCACTTGCTTTTGAATACTAAGCAATCAGTTTTTGTCACCATAGTATTGTGTTAACACTCTGAGGTCGAAGCTCTCGCCATCATGACAGTAGAGCGTGATTTGTTTTGTATAGCGAGGCAAACCAAGGGCAAGGGCAGAAGACAATGCATTGTTATGGACGCAAAGGCTTGCTCTACCTCTGTGGACCAGGGAAAAGACAAGAGTATCATTTTTCACATCCCATAAAGGATTCACGCTATTAGGAAAACCTTAAATCCATGATCATGATAGCCTGCCATCCTTAAAAACAGTACACGATTGAGATACAGTGACTAGATAACTTAAGGTTAGCTTACATGTGATCATCTTACAGGTGCCTGCCTCCAGCAGAGGTGACGTCCTAGATATCAAACAGGCAGTGGCAGCTGATAATGTTACCAGGGTACCAGGGAGGGGCTCACTCACACCCATGCATTCACACACGCACACACACTCATTCACAACACTCACTAACAAATACATTCATACACATGCACGCATGCACCAAACATACAAAAAAACAAAAAACGTACCTTCACTGTTGAGGTCACAGGAGGGTTAGAACTTCTGCCTTCCTGCATTGGCTGTCCTAGCAGCAGCCCATTAGGGAAGGCAGCAGTCCCTCACTCGTCATAGAGTGGGATGGGCTCAGTAAGAACGCTGACCCCACCTCACCCTGAGACGAGGTGTCACGGATTGACACTCAGCCCTTGACTCTTCAGACCTTAAAATTGAAGCACCCAGATCCGAGGTAATCAGTGACACTCCCCTTCATCACGAGGGGGAGGACCTCAAGGCTGAGGAGGTCACACCCACCGAGCTGTGAAATAGTCTGGCAAAGTTCAGCTCAGGCAGCAAGGAGCCTGCGCATTTAGCACATGTCTACCTCCTGGCTGCCTGAACCGAACAAAAAGTGTGTCTATCGACCATTGCATGGCCTGATAGACATTCTCCTTGCTGGGAAAAAGGTGGAGGTCCTCGGCCTATATGGACTGCTGCAAACAGGGAGCAAATAGAACTGCCATTTTTTACTCTAGAAGTTTTGTGCCTACACTTTGCTAGTTTAGTCTGCGGAATTGGGTGAGTAACATGCACAGAATCACAAACTATCCAGAAGTCACCAACATATTGAATCAGGATAGAACCAGGTGGGAAAATCAAAGTGTCTTAATATTTGCTAAGCTCTTGTTAAAATATAGAAAATAATACATATGCTCTACGTTAAATTGTAATGTTATATGTTCCTGGGAAGAAAACGTTAAATTAAGTTGTGAAAGATGTAAGAACCTGTAATAATAATAATAATAATAATAAGCCCGACTTCTTAGCCCATAGGGCGTCAAGGCGCCTAATCCAAATAACTGTAATATCCACAGCGCAAGCTTACTGATAGGCCTTGATGAAATACCACGTTTTTAATGCTTTTCTAAAAAGGGACAGCGAGGGTTGCGCCTTAATGTCAGCAGGGAGGGCATTCCACAATCGGGGGGCCACGGTTGCAAAGGCCCTACCTCCCCATCTGACTTTCTTAATGCGCGGGATACACAAAAGATTCATGTTGGAAGAACGAAGGCTCCTGCTGGGGGTATAGCAGGTTAGCAGGGAGCCTAAAGCATCCGAAGGGCCTGCCAGTAGTGCTCCAAAAACCATACACAGAATTTTAAACAAAATTCTGTGCTGGATCGGAAGCCAATGGAGATTCTTCCTAGCTAACGTGGGAGAGAAGGAATTGGGGACGTCCAACACAAATCTCGCTGCCGCGTTCTGCACGCTCTGAAGGCGTTGAATAAGGCCCTTATTGATGTCTGCATATAGAGCGTTGCAGTAATCCAGCCGGGAGGACACCGACGCAACTACAGTCTGCTTACGTGCCTGAGGAGAGAGATAATGAACGATTCTCCTAAGAATCCTGATAACTCCCCAACAGGTAGCCACAGTTCTATTCACCTGGAGGTTCATAGTCAGCGAGGTGTCAAAGATAACACCCAAATTCCTGGCAGAGTGCGATGGTGTAGGACAGGCTCCCAACGAAGGGGGCCACCACTCACTGGACCAGATCTCATGGTCCTTACCAAAGACCAGCACCTCGGTTTTATCGCCATTCAGCTTCAAGGAATTTTGAATCATCCATTCGGAAACTGCTTGCATGCAGTTCCTGAAGCTGAACGCAGAGGTGCTGACCGAGTGGGCCAGGGACACCATGATCTGTGTATCATCTGCATATGATACAACCTCCATCCCTGCGATTTCACTAACCTAGCAAGCGGGGCCACATAGATGTTAAACAGGGTCAGACTTAACGTCGACCCTTGGGGAACCCCACATTGCAACGGTTTGGCAGGGGAGAGGAACTCTCCGAGCTTGACCCTCTGCTCTCTTAGTTCTAAAAAGGAGGACAGAAGGCTGAGCGCTGGGCCCTGCAACCCTATCTCCCTCAGAAGAGCTGTTAAAGTCGAGGGAGACAGGGTATCAAAGGCAGCCGTCAGATCTAATAAGACTAGCAGGGTGGTCTGACCTTGGTCAACCTTAGTTCGGATATTATTCATCACCACAGTAAGTGCTGATTCCGTACTATGGTATTTCCTGAACCCATGTTGGGACTGGTCCAGGTACCCAGAGGAATCAAGGAAAGCAGTGAGATGTGAATTCAGGTGAGATTCCAGCATCTTGGCAGGGGCAGGGAGCAGGGAGATAGGTCTAAAATTTTTAAGATTTTTTGGGTCCAGGGTGGGCTTTTTAAGAAGAGGCTTAACTATCGCCTTTTTCCAGGCTGCCGGAAAGATACCCTGTAGGATAGCACCATTCATCACCCCCAATAATGGTGGTAACAGGGTATCCCTACAGTCCTTCAGAACTTTTAAAGGTCAGGGATCCATCGGGGAGCTGGATTTTGTTCTATTCAGCAGGGAGTCAAGATCTTCAATGGTAAGTGGGGGAAAGACTGTAAGGGTCTTAGCCGGGTCTATGGACCAAGGCTCAGGACTATCCTGCGTCAGACTGGGATTAACATCGAGAGTCTTTCTTTGTGCTTCTAACGTAAGGTAGATATCCAAAATTTTAAAGTGGAAGAACTCTGAAATCCTGTCGCAGAGTTCTTGCGAGCCTACGACCGGGTCTGGTTCTTGTAGAGAGCACAAAGAATCGACAATCTTAAAAAGCTCCCTCGATGAAGTAAGGGACGTCGTACGTTTGGAAAAGAATTCCTGGTTTTCCCTGATGATCCTGGCCTTGTATTCTCCCAGCAGTCGCTTATGACAGTCTCTCTCCATCGGCTCCCAAGATTTACGCCATTTCCTCTCCTGCCTCCTACAATTCTGCCTCAAAAGTCTCAAAGACTCTGTGAACCAGGGGGCAGAGGGTTTAGCCCTTGCTGAATATCGAAGAGATGCTGGGGCTAGCACATCAACTGCTCTAGTGATGGAATTGTCGAGCTCCTGTGCAGCTGCACCGGCATCTCTGGCGGCTAAGAGGGCCACGGATCCAATGAGGGGGGCAAGGGCCTCATTTGTAATATTCCTAAAGCATCTCTTAGGGATTCGGTTGGCGGTAACCTGGGTAGCCAATGGTCCGGAAGAAGAAATCAATTCTAAGGGCATGGCCAGATGATCTGACCAGGCCAGTGGTACGGGGGGGCCCGAGGAGAGCCTGGGGTCGTTGGAAAACACCCCGTCCAAAATATGCCCTGCCAGATGAGTTGGACTGTTCACCAGCTGAATAAGACCACATGCGGTAAGTGGATCCATCAGGGAGAGAGTATCTTTCGAGCTCAGGTCGTCTAAATGAAAATTTAAATCCCCTAAGATGGTAAAATGGGATTTACCAAAGTAAGGTTCCAAAATTCTGAACAAGTCATGACTAGAATTGGACCTGGGACCAGGAGGTCTATAGATAAGAAGACCCGTAAAAGATACCGATGGGGAAGAGGAAATGCAAAAGTGCATAGCCTGAAAGGGGTCAGCGGGCTCAGAGAGGACTTGTATGCGACAGACAAAAGAGGTTTTGTGAAGGATCGCCAGACCTCCCCCTCTCCGTTTTACTCTATCAGATCTATGTAGTGCGTAGCCCTCCGGGATTGCATTCAAAAGATCTGGACCCGACGCATCCGTGGCCCAGGTTTCCGTTATAAAAACCCAAGAGGGATTCCTAGCCGAGACAAAATCATGGAAAGCAACATTATTTTTAATTAGGGATCGAGCATTAACCACTTGGATGCTAAGGTGTTTTATGGCTTCCCATGTAATTTCCATTGAAGTCAATGGAAACTCCATGACGAGCTGGGCTCGTCATGAGCGTCGAAGGGGTTAATCAGAAAACCTCTTTCCGAATGTAGGAGTACCCCATCAATAGAGGGAGATTGTATACTTCCGGAGGCCAGAATGGGGAGGGGATCATTATGACAGATAAGGCAACTGGAAGTACTTAGCAGGGTCTCAGGAGTGGATCTATGGTGACAGGGTAAGGAAGAAGGCTTCAAAGCAATCATATCTGAAACCGAATAGCAGCGAAATACCTGACGAGCTACCGAAGAGACATCGTCCTCCCTGCGCAGCCCGTCCTGCAGCACGGCCTCAGCGCGGACGGGCGCAGACGGGCAGAACTCTGGCATAACTGCGAGTCCGCTGCGCGACAGCGTGACCTCCTTAAGTAGGCCACTAGCGTCCTTGTGACGACTAGACCGTCAGAGCGTCTAGATGGAGCCGCCGGGCGTACCTCTACCCCCCTAATATGGCCGCCAAAGTGCAACAACACCGGGAGCACCGGGAAAAGGACCCGCCAAACAGCGGTGCTTCAACCAATTATAGTGCGGGTTTAGAGGACAGTAAAGTTAAAAAAGGGAAAATGGCAAACAATAATTAAACTAAGATAGCAAAACGGGAGTTTTAAAAAACCTAAAGTAAGGCAAGCAATGCGTAAATCACCAGCGTAGCGCGTTCAGGACGCTCTGATTAGCAAACAGGGCTTTTCCCTAGATTTTCCCTCCTTAAGTAGACGACTAGCGTCCTTGTGACGACTAGACCATCAGAGAGCGTCTAGATGGAGCCGCCGGGCGTACCTCTACCCCCCCAATATGGCCGCCAAAGTGCAACAACACCGGGAGCACCGGGAAAAGGACCCGCCAAACAGCGGTGCTTCAACCAATTATACTGCGGGTGAGAGGACAGTAAAGTTAAAAAAGGGAAAATGGCAAACAATAATTAAACTAAGATAGCAAAACAGGAGTTTTAAAAAGCCTAAAGTAAGGCAAGCAATGCGTAAATCACCAGCGCAGCGCGTTCAGGACGCTCTGATTAGCAAACACAAGATATTTCTTGAGCAAACATATTCCCATCAGCATTGGTAGCAGAACATTAATTTTCACTATGTGCGGCCAACAAAGCATTTATGTTTTAAGTTTGAACATGAAAAAAAGCACTATCACTAGTGTGATATAGAGCATAGTTTAGTTTACTTATGAAATCCTTACGCAGCAAGTTTATGAGAGCTGGATCTCAGAAGAAAGGTACACCAGTGTGTCATTCGACCCAAGAGAATAGATACAGGATCGGTAGAAGGTTGAGGAGCACGTGTGTTTATAATGCAATTACATCGATCATTTTGTCTGAGCGGGGAGGACAGGTTTACTCAGAGGTTTTAAGGGTGGATCGACTAGCACCAGCATTGATAAGGCATGAAGTGGAATTTCTGCAGATGACGGATCACTCACATGGCCCTTTTTTGATGGGGAATCAAAGAATGTATCTAGCAGTTTGCTCCTCTCGGGCTGTTCAGAAATGGTCGACACATTTTTTGGAAGAGGAGATAAACTGAGTGATGCTGATAGTAGGCGCAGCATAGTTGATCAGGAAAAACGAGCCCCTTTCCACTGTCCAAGCTGACCACACTTGAAACAAGAGGTATAACCTTCTGGATCAAACCCTTCTTGATTCTGCACTTGGTTCCTCCCTGGCACTCCACCTCCTTGTCCTGTGAAACTGCCCTTCCCTCTGAAACTTTTTAATGTGAGAATACATCAGTCCTGATTTAGTGGAGTGTTTCTTTCTTGAACAGCGATACAGTGATTAGCCATACAAACCAATAAAAAATATTGTTTGCCCACTCACAAATATTGTAATATCTGTGTTTTTCACTTTCCATGTCAGCCAATGTATATAATCGGCCCTCGCGGACTCTTGTGCAATTGTCAGCAAATGTTTACAGTGCCAGAATGAAGTCAAATATAACTTTCAATCAATCCCGGAGATCAGTGTGAGACTCACCCTCATTTTGTTTGCAATGTTTTAGTAGGGCAAGAATCTATAACTGATTTCAATAAAGCATCTCCAGCAGTGGCTAGGGGTTTCCTAGGGCTAGTCCTAGAGTTTTGTTGTGGCCCGGAGTTCTTGAGGCATCGTAACACACAAATGGTTGACATCAGCTGAATTAGGATTATAGTATTACAATTGTTCACAATTATTCAGGGGATTGTCTTGGATTTGGGAAACTGTCTAGAGATATTTAGATGATCAAAGGGCGACCAAGGGACATGCATGGTGACCTTACACCCATCAACTGTGCCCGGTGTCTTAAGCGCAGAAGAGCATCCGTGTGCTGCTAGAAAAGACACTGGACCTATTGCGGTCATCATTAATGGGCGACTGAATCCAGTCATTAGGCCAGGGCACACGTTCAGGATACTTAGCAAGCAGTTCAGCGATTGGTAACAAGGGGGATTATGTATCAGCCTCCTCCCTTTGGATGGGTGGGAGAAAAGATTTCAGGGTAAGAGGGAAGGGAAAGGACTGACAGCTTTCCACATCCACTCAACATGGAAGGGAGGATGCAAAATGCACTCAACCTTGTTCACTTGCTCCCTAACCTCTTGAAGTTCGCAGAAGGTCTGGGGCAGCTGAGCCAGTATGTCCCTTCTAATAACACTCATTCAATGGGGTCTGTACTGGGGATCTAGGCAACCATGCCACCCATCTGGAGCATCTTGCCCTCTTTCCATCGATTCTCACCCAAACTTTTATCTTCTAGTTCCTTAGACTAACCCCATTTCCTATGCAATAATTTTTATCTCAACGTTCCCATACCAAAATGATTTTTAATCAAAAATTATCACCAAGAATACAAGCTGAGGTCATGAGAGATCTAGAACGTGATTTCATAAGTTACAAAATTGTCAACAATTTTTGCTGAGCAAGCTTGTTTTGCAGAATTTACATATTGGAAGCCGAGGCGTAACTCACCTTGAAGAAGTACACATACGGTTAGCAAAGTAAGCATGAGCAGAAAACGAGGAGATTTTGAGTTACTATAGTAAACAGGAATGTTTTAATTTTACAGAACAAACAAATATAGTCCCCTTGTAGTCCAAAGTTCAATAGAAAACCTTGAACTGCAGGTGAGAATTCTTGTGTCTCCATATAGTCTCTGTTTTCTTGGAATACGACTGGGATGAGTCGCTTGCTTTGCAACAAGAGAGAGATTGAGATTTCTTTGTTTCTCTCGTTCTACAAAGTGGTGGTACTTTTTATACTGCCAAGCTGTTTAGGTTTAAAACTACCAGGAGGACGAGTTTTGATATTCTCTTTTGAGTACATTGTGTGGTTGAACACCTTCCTCCCAGTCTCCCATTTTCCCTACTTCTGTCTGGTTATAGCCCAAGATAATCACTTCAATAATGATATCTGTATGTTGTCAGAGTATGCTTCAGTTCCTCTATCAACCCCTATAGGAAGACAGTGATCTGAATGTCTTCTGTACATTCCCAATGCTGAGGAAACCAGGGGGCATATTTACAAGAAAGTGGCAGAGCGCGGATTAGCTCCGAAATTGCTAACGCCGCGATCCGTCACTTTAGAAATGCAGGGATGCACCGTAGTTAGAGTAATACGGCACTTCCCTGCATTTCTCCCTACACTGGTGCTAAATTCAGCTGCCTAGCGCCAACACAAGTACTCTTTCACAATAGTGCAAATGTGCATGTGTTGAGGGAATGATTGTGTGCAGGAAGGTGTCCCTTCATGCAAGGTGTTCCTTCCTGCACATAAACACTCCAGAATGGCGTTTTGCAACTCATATGGGTGCTGCATTGTGCAACACACATAGAAGTTGCAAATCGTAATTTTTTTAATGATTGTTCATGTGCAGGATTGTGTACACCTTCCTGCACATGAACAATCATTCATGGCAATTTCCTGTTTCTATGTGTGCTGCACACTGCAGCACATGTGGAAAGACCAAATACTAGGAGAAATAAAGCATTAGTCCTTATTTTGCCATGTTAAGACCAGGTTTTCCCTGGTCTTAATTTTGGTGCTGCCTCCTATTTACGCAGCAAAATACACAAGATGATGGACGGAATGTTGCAAAATGGCAAAACATTTACCCCCAGTCACAGATCTGGGTTTAATCCATCGTTATTTTGCTCACCAAGCCACCCCAGTTCAGACATGGCCATATGCAAATAAGTCCTGACCCTGTGCCTCATGGGAACAGTCCAGACCGAACTTCCAAGCCATGTCTTTTCTGGACCGGAATCAAGCATCCTAGGACCGGTTTCTGGCTATCAGCCGTCTTCAGCCAGGATAGCTTGACTCCAGTGGCTTAGTGAGCACGGGACCCACGTCTGGGCATACCCTTTCCACATAGGGTGAACAGCAAAATACACAAGATGATGGACGGAGTGTTGCACAATGGCAAAACATTCACCCCCAGTCATAGATCTGGGTTTAATCCATCGTTATTTTGCTCACCAAGCCACCCCAGTTCAGACATGGCCATATGCAAATCAGTCCTGACCCTGTGCCTCAGGGGAACAGTCCAGACCGAACTGCCAAGCCATGTCTTTCCTGGACCGGAATCAAGCATCCTAGGACCGGTTTTTGGCTATCAGCCGTCTACAGCCAGGATAGCTTGACTCCAGTGGCTTAGTGAGCACGGGACCCACGTCTGGGCATACCCTTCCCACATAGGGTGAACAGCAAAATACACAAGATGATGGACGGAATGTTGCACAATGGCAAAACATTCACCCCCAGTCACAGATCTGGGTTTAATCCATCGTTATTTTGCTCACCAAGCCACCCCAGTTCAGACATGGCCATATGCAAATCAGTCCTGATCCTGTGCCTCATGGGAACAGTCCAGACCGAACTGCCAAGCCATGTCTTTCCTGGACCGGAATCAAGCATCCTAGGACCGGTTTCTGGCTATCAGCCGTCTTCAGCCAGGATAGCTTGACTCCAGTGGCTTAGTGAGCACGGGACCCACGTCTGGGCATACCTTCCCACATAGGGTGAACAGCAAAATACCCAAGATGATGGACGGAATGTTGCACAATGGCAAAACATTCACCCCTAGTCACAGATCTGGGTTTAATCCATTGTTATTTTGCTCACCAAGCCACCCCAGTTCAGACATGGCCATATGCAAATCAGTCCTGACCCTATGCCTCATGGGAATAGTCCAGACCGAAGTGCCAAGCCATGTCTTTCCTGGACCGGAATCAAGCATCCTCGCTGTACAATAATAAATGATGAAAAAAAGTCCAACAGGATAGAAGTGCAGGGCAAACAGTGCACCGCTGGAGCAAACTGGTAGGTGAGGATATAACAACCAGAGGAACTGAGCGAACACTATCCTTTTTGAAAACTCGAGTTTGCCTCAAACCCAGAGCAACTTGGTCCTGTGGGGTCCAGGCCAAGAGCAGTTTATGTGTCATACAGGCATTATGGCTTAATCAGGATCCTGTCTTTTGCCTCCTTCCAAGTTGAGGTACCACAACATTGGTTTACAAAACGTCGTACTTTCTCTCAGTGCTCCACTCCTTCTATTCAATTACAATGGGAACATTGGGGTTTCTATGTGGTGTACCCCACTACAAGATATGGTCTCTAACGGATGCTTGATTCTGTCCAAAGGACATCAAATGTATATTTCACAGAATCCAATTTTCCGTTCCTCCTACATGTGTCACTGTTTGGGATGCAATAATTAAAGAGATATACAAATAACACATCCCTACAGGTTAGCCATTAAGGGTCTGATTACTCTTTTCTATCAGAAAGCCTCCGACTTCAGTTTGGAGGCTTTCTGACCGAGATCATCGGTCTAAAAAACGAACTCCTCCTTACAATGGAGGCTGTTGGTTTTGAAACCTGCCGTGCATTCCAGCTGGCTTCCGATGGGCTCAGGAGCCTGCCTGCCAGTCGGAACCGTTATAGATATTAGGGTCAAACCCATATAGTCAGTGGGACCTGGGTGAGTAATCGTTATAAGCATAGGGGTCCCTGACTAAACACAGGATTATTTACGATATTTGCAAATATATTGGACAAACACCATTATTCAAAAATTAAATTAAATAAGTGCAGTGTTTTTATTTTCACTGTACTTTTTGTTACCATTCAATGGTTAATTGATGTGTATCAAAGCATTTGCATTACAAAATTCTTTTTGCCCACACAGGGAAGGGGAAGGGGTGCAAGGTGAAAATGACAAGTAGTAAATCACTAATCATAAATTACTAATATACACATAAATTCGTGAATACAGTAAATAAATGCTAATGGTCCCCACAAAGAAGGCCAAACAAAAAACAAGCACAAATCAAGACATTGTCATAGTAAACATATTCCTAAACAGCTGTATACATCATGCTCTTGCTAGGAATTGATAAGGTAGATAGCAGTCTACGTTTCGACCCAGAAGTTGTAGGATAGTGGATCCTTACTGCACGGGTCTTCGTCAGGACGGGTAGGAAGGAGTAGGACAGGGGCTGATTCCTAGGTTTAAAAAGGGGAAAAGGGCTCGTTACTCAAAACGGTCTCATTTAGAGTCCCGAAAAAAACTTGGCGGAAAAGCCGCACATAGCGTTAATTATATGTTACTACAAAACTGAGGAATATATACTAAGGATGAGCTCACATTACGCTCTAGAACATTACATTCATCTGGTTACCTGATATATTGGCGGGGCAGATGGTGTCAGATGTGGCCACACGGGGTCCGTGGACAATCTGTATAATTAAGAGAGTCTAATCATGATCATTCCCGGTGTAGGAAAAGCTAACACACATATTAAACAGACCGTGAATTGGAATTAAAGGCCGATGAGGAGTTTACCTGTATTGTTGGAGAATTGGTCACAAAAGATCAATCTGCTGTCCGTATCTGTAAAACGGAAGAGCAGGGGCCAGTCATATTAATGGGACACCATTGTTACACAATGCTTATAAACAAAGTTGGAACGTAACATTCAAAGGCTTACCCAATCGTTCGAATTAAAATGGATTTAGGAAAATCAAGACAATCGTCCTCCAACAAGGAGGATGGAGGAGTAAGCATTCAGGACTTTAGGCGGAACAATCCGCTATCATTATCTACAAAATGGGAATAATGGATAAAAGCCGGTCATTGATATGAACACCTGTGTGGTGATTCAAAATATATCCGCACACGGCGTCTTCCAGTAAAACTTACCCGACTGAATCGGAATGGACACTTTACAGAGGGCTCAAGTACAGCGTCTGTGCGCGTCTCTGGTAACCAGGAAGTGCCAAAGAAAGCAACAGAGTGAGCTATCAAGGCTCGGTAACTGTAACTGAAGAAAGACTACGGTTGCTAGGTAGCCCCTCGTTGCTCAAAATCGGTTTTGCGTTTCAAAAGGGTTCATTTCTACAGCTTATTTCTTCGGAAAAAAGCAAAAAAAACTTTTTACATACTCTGAAGTTATCGATACACCTAATGACAAAAATTAATTTACCAATTGACAAAAACTTGTGGTCAAGAATAGTAAGAGTGGTTAATCAAACCCAGGACCTACATTACATGAACATGGTCGTTTTCAATGCGCGAACCTACCGAACAAGGTGGTCAAGGCGCACGGCAATAAAGATTGTTATCAAACCACAACACAGTAGTGGGAAAATTTCATGAAATGTTGTTATGTACAAACATACCGCCTTGGCTTGCGTGAACCTACCACAAGGTGGTTAAACGCTCCATTTGAGAATTTACAATTTATCAAGTATTCAAAGGATTGCTAATTGAGCAAAACTGCTCTCTGATTCATTCAAACCATTGCGTACCGAATCAAAAAAATTGATCCATTTAACCTCCCTGACATTCAAGATAGGTTCTATGTTACCACCCCTGGGACCCAATTTGACCTGTTCTAGTACAGTCCAATTGAGGCTATCAGGGGAATGATTCTTTTTGGTACAGTGGTCTACCATAGGTGCTCCTTGGACCTTGCACCTTATGCGACTGCAGTGTTGTAAAAACGCACTTTTACACGTTGCTGTGTCTGTCCAATGTAAATTGAGTCACATGGACACGTTATGCAATACACCACATTGGTGGAATTACAATTGGTGTGTGATTTAAGAGGGACACGATGTTGTTTATGGACAAATTCACTGGTTTGGATTGTCGATGAGCAGGCCTTACAGGAACCATATCGATAATGGCCCACAATGGGTGGGAGATTCCACATCGAGGTAATCGAAGGTTCATTTTTTGTGTTAAGAAATGAGCATACCACGTGTTCCCGGATGCTCTTTGCCTTTTTAAAGGAATGCAGAGGTAGGCACTTTGTTTCGAGGTCATCGGAGATCAAGTTCCAGTACTTATTGATTGTTTTTTTTATCATGTTACTTTTGGTTGAAAAAGTGGTTACACAGATAAGGCGTTGTTCATTGTTGCTGGAATGTTCATTTGGTTGCAGTAAAACTTCACGGGGATTAAACCAAGCCCTCTTTCTGGCTCTCTTGGTCAGACGTGTTGGGTAGCCAGGTTCTAGTAATCGGTCCATAAGTATTCCAGACTGCTCCATATAGTAAAGTATAGAATCAGAAAAGGTCGTGAAATTTCGTCTCCCCTGAAGGAACCACAACCTCGATTGGTGAATCACAAATTTTTTCAATTGGCTTAATGGTAGGTCAGCAGATATTCAATTTACCATGCAATTTGATAAAAAATCTATTGATTTTCTGGACCTCACTATCTTTGCAGAGGATGCGACTCTTCACACAACTCTGTTCAGGAAGCCGGCGGAGAGAAACTCCCTACTCCTATACTCTAGTCACCATCCGAGAGGTCTTCGGGACAATCTGCCCTTCGGCCAATTTCTACGAATCCGAAGGAATTGTAGCAAAAAAGAGGACTATATGGAGCAGTCTGGAATACTTATGGACCGATTACTAGAACGTGGCTACCCAAAACGCCTGACCAAGAGAGCCAGAAAGAGGGCTTGGTTTAATCCCCGTGAAGTTTTACTGCAACCAAATGAACATTCCAGCAACAATGAACAACGCCTTATCTGTGTAACCACTTTTTCAACCAAAAGTAACATGATAAAAAAAACAATCAATAAGTACTGGAACTTGATCTCCGATGACCTCGAAACAAAGTGCCTACCTCTGCATTCCTTTAAAAAGGCAAAGAGCATCCGGGAACACGTGGTATGCTCATTTCTTAACACAAAAAATGAACCTTCGATTACCTCGATGTGGAATCTCCCACCCATTGTGGGCCATTATCGATGTGGTTCCTGTAAGGCCTGCTCATCGACAATCCAAACCAGTGAATTTGTCCATAAACAACATCGTGTCCCTCTTAAATCACACACCAATTGTAATTCCACCAATGTGGTGTATTGCATAACGTGTCCATGTGACTCAATGTACATTGGACAGACACAGCAACGTGTAAAAGTGCGTTTTTTACAACACTGCAGTCGCATAAGGTGCAAGGTCCAAGGAGCACCTATGGTAGACCACTGTACCAAAAAGAATCATTCCCCTGATAGCCTCAATTGGACTGTACTAGAACAGGTCAAATTGGGTCCCAGGGGTGGTAACATAGAACCTATCTTGAATGTCAGGGAGGTTAAATGGATCCATTTTTTTGATTCGGTACGCAATGGTTTGAATGAATCAGAGAGCAGTTTTGCTCAATTAGCAATCCTTTGAATACTTGATAAATTGTAAATTCTCAAATGGAGCGTTTAACCACCTTGTGGTAGGTTCACGCAAGCCAAGGCGGTATGTTTGTACATAACAACATTTCATGAAATTTTCCCACTACTGTGTTGTGGTTTGATAACAATCTTTATTGCCGTGCGCCTTGACCACCTTGTTCGGTAGGTTCGCGCATTGAAAACGACCATGTTCATGTAATGTAGGTCCTGGGTTCGATTAACCACTCTTACTATTCTTGACCACATGTTTTTGTCAATTGGTAAATTCATTTTTGTCATTAGGTGTGTCGATAACTTCAGAGTATGTAAAAAGTTTTTTTTGCTTTTTTCCGAAGAAATAAGCTGTAGAAATGAACCCTTTTGAAACGCAAAACCGATTTTGAGCAACGAGGGGCTACCTAGCAACCGTAGTCTTTCTTCAGTTACAGTTACCGAGCCTTGATAGCTCTCTCTGTTGCTTTCTGTGGCACTTCCTGGTTACCAGAGACGCGCACAGACGCTGTACTTGAGCCCTCCATAAAGTGTCCATTCCGATTCAGTCGGGTAAGTTTTACTGGAAGACGCCGTGTGCGGATATATTTGGAATCACCACACAGGTGTTCATATCAATGACCGGCTTTTATCCATTATTCCCATTTTGTAGATAATGATAGCGGATTGTTCCGCCTAAAGTCCTGAATGCTTACGCCTCCATCCTCCTTGTTGGAGGACGATCGTCTTGATTTTCCTAAATCCATTTTAATTCGAACGATTGGGTAAGCCTTTGAACGTTACGTTCCAACTTTGTTTATAAGCGTTGTGTAACAATGGTGTCCCATTAATATGACTGCCCCTGCTCTTCCGTTTTACAGATACGGACAGCAGATTGATCTTTTGTGACCAATTCTCCAACAATACAGGTAAACTCCTCATCGGCCTTTAATTCCAATTCACGGTCTGTTTAATATGTGTGTTAGCTTTTCCTACACCGGGAATGATCATGATTAGACTCTCTTAATTATACAGATTGTCCACGGACCCCGTGTTGCCACATCTGACACCATCTGCCCCGCCAATATATCAGGTAACCAGATGAATGTAATGTTCTAGAGCGTAATGTGAGCTCATCCTTAGTATATATTCCTCAGTTTTGTAGTAACATATAATTAACGCTATGTGCGGCTTTTCCGCCAAGTTTTTTTCGGGACTCTAAATGAGACCGTTTTGAGTAACGAGCCCTTTTCCCCTTTTTAAACCTAGGAATCAGCCCCTGTCCTACCCCTTCCTACCCGTCCTGACGAAGACCCGTGCAGTAAGGATCCACTATCCTACAACTTCTGGGTCGAAACGTAGACTGCTATCTACCTTATCAATTCCTAACAAGAGCATGATGTATACAGCTGTTTAGGAATATGTTTACTATGACAATGTCTTGATTTGTGCTTGTTTTTTGTTTGGCCTTCTTTGTGGGGACCATTAGCATTTATTTACTGTATTCACGAATTTATGTGTATATTAGTAATTTATGATTAGTGATTTACTACTTGTCATTTTCACCTTGCACCCCTTCCCCTTCCCTGTGTGGGCAAAAAGAATTTTGTAATGCAAATGCTTTGATACACATCAATTAACCATTGAATGGTAACAAAAAGTACAGTGAAAATAAAAACACTGCACTTATTTAATTTAATTTTTGAATAATGGTGTTTGTCCAATATATTTGCAAATATCGTAAATAATCCTGTGTTTAGTCAGGGACCCCTATGCTTATAACGGTGCCAGTCGGAACCGGCACATCATCCATATGGAGGGTATTTTACGCCGTCCGGATTATGATGTCGGTTTCCGGCAGCAACTTTGGGGGCCTCTAGCAGGGCCCCCTTCCATTTGAGGCCTCCGGTTGGGGCAGAGGGGGCACCTATGGTTTCCCCCTGTTGATCCCTGCACCAAGTGGCAGGCACCATCAGGTGCCTGCCACACGGTGCAGGGGTGAACACAAACTCCCTTTTCTGTATGGGAGCTTGTGCTGCAGCCAGTTTCCAAAAGCAGCACAAGCTCCTATACAGAAAATGGGAGCTTGTGACCACACCATGTGCGGTCGCATCAAAATTAGGTGGTCGGGACCGCCGACCGGAGGTTGATCAGACCCGTTTTCCATGACAGTGTCGGACAAATGCAAGTCTGTCTGACATCGTAATAGGCCCCTAAGTCTTCAAAGGTGATGGGAGAAATGTTTGCAAAGTGTCTAACCACTAGTAATCACTCGGGGTAGCATTCCAACTTATAATTTTTTGCCCACCATTTCACCTCAGAATAGACTTATGCAAATCAGTGTTGGATCTGTACCAATAAGAACAATCCAGTCTGAACAGGCAAGCCAGGTTGTCTCTATTCTAAGAGTAATGTTTGCAAATAGTGTAACTGCTAGCAATCACTAGGGGTAGCATCCCAACCCATCATTTTTTGCCAAACAAGCTATCTCAGTTTAGTCCCAGCCATATGCAAATCAGCGATGGGCATGCGCCATTAGAACAGGAACACAAGCAACCCAAGACCGGTTTCGATCTATATGGGCGTCTTCAGTCAGGTGCAGCTTTGTTTCAGTGGCACAGTGAGCATGGGACGCACGTCTGGGTATACTCTTGGCTACTTAGGGTGTTACATCAAACACACAAAACGTGATAAGAGGACTGGCTGCAAATAGTCTAACCGTTGGCACGGGTTTTTTTTCTGCTCACCATGCCCCCTGAGGTTAGCCACCTATGAAGTGTTTAGGAATGATGGGACTGGAGTGTAAGAATAAACACAAAAGGGGCTAGTCACAAACTGCATTTGATAGTACATACTACAAAATACTATTCTCAATGCTAGGTGCCTTTCCTATACCTACCTGTGAGGAGATCAACATTTGACTGTTGGATTGCTACACCTTTACATATACGTTTTAGTAGTAAATGTGGGAGGGACACAAGGGAGTGACTGCAAAATGGGGAATACTTAGAAATAAATAAAGAGGAGGGGCTAAGGGAAAAGTAATTAAATTACTTCTATTAAAATGCATACATCACTTTTAATAATTATTACTGCATAATAAAGGTGGGAATTTCCTTACATTTAAATGTCAGAAAATAATTTAAATGTAATCAATTTTATTTACATTATTTAAATATTTATTTCAAAATGAAGTTAATAGTGCTCTGGCATTTCTTTTAATTTAGTACTATATTTTAAATAGATATATGAAAATAATTAAAATTCATATTGATATATTTAATATAAAAGTATTGTAAATATTGTTTCAAGTTTAATAAACATGTTTACTTTTTTGCTATAGCTTTTCATAGGGAGACTATGCAGTTGGGCCAGAGTTCTCTGCATGGTAATAAATAGCGAAAAATAAAAACGCTTATTAAACTTGAGATATAAGTTAAAAAAATGTCCATGATAAGTATTATTGTCAGATAATTGTATATATTTATTTTAAATAATGAACTAAATAGAAAAATGCTACAGCTCTAGGAACGTAATATTGAATTAAATATATAATTAATGTAAATATAAAAAATGAGTCAATAAATTAAATTGTTTTCATGAAGTTTAAATTAAAAAAATTAATTCACTCCGGAAGTAAAAAAACAACTATTTTATTATGAATTAATAAGTACTAAAAGTGATGTATGACATGTATTAAAATTAATATGATTATATTTAAGAAAATGTACTGTTATATTATTTTTTAAAGGCAAAAATGGGTATGAAAATATCACAGAATTCCATTTTAAATATGCACAATGTGTACACATTATTTTCAACTTTTAATTATATTTATTTATATTTTTAACAGTATCAAATAATGTAATGCAATTTAACTTTATTTACCATATGATTTTATTTTAAGTTCCTACCTCTTATTTTCTTTGGGAAGGGGTTGTACTAGCAGGGTGTGGCCATGTGGGGTGCTAGACTAACTACTATTTGGTTTTTGTTTTTATCAGTAACTTACACTTATAAGTTAAGCTCCACCCCCTTTTTCAGAGGCAGGAGACTTTTAAATAACTTTACACTATGATTTTGTGAATACCCAAAAGTAGTAAAATAACTCAAAAGTGTAATAGTAAATTATTTTAGTGAAAAGCCCTGAAATTACTCATCCGCAGTGCCACCAGTCTAGTACTCACTGCTGACAAACCAAGAAAAAAGGGAGGGAAAAGGGGAACCAGAGAATGAAGAGGAGGAACAGAAGTAGGACATTGATGACCAGACATCGGAGGAAGCCCAGAAAGACCAGAAGGAGAAGGAAAAGGACCAGGATCAATGGCCAGAAGCCAGATACCCCAGGAATATGACCTGGACGAGTAGAACTAGGAGGACCGGGAGGACTAGGAGAAGGGAGAGGACAATACAGGAATAAAAGTAGGAGGAAAGGACCAGGAAGAAGAGGATGATCACCAGGAGAGCCAGAACTACCAAAACCAGGAATACCATGAATACAACGACTATGTCCACCAGGAGGACCAGGACCACCAAGAGGACCAGGACCACCAGTAAGGCTGGAAATAAGAGAATCAAGATTAAATGGATAAGATGAGGACCATGGGGAGGAGGAGGAGCGGAAGAAAGACCAGTAAGAGTAGAAGGATGTCCCAGATCACCAGGTGATTAGTGACAGAGCCATGAGGAAGACCAAGATAACAATGACCAGAGAACCTGTAGAATGAGGACCTGAGAACCAGAGCTATGAGAACCAGGACCAACATCAGGTGAAACACAGACAGGGGGACCAGAATTGGGATGATTAAGATCAAGGATATTAAAATTGAAAGCAGCAGGAGGAGGAGGAAGAAACTCAGGAGAAACATGAGAAGGAGGACAACTGGAAGGGTTGCAGGACTAGGACAAACATGAGGAGCAGGACTATCAGGAAGAATATATCACCATGGGGGACCAGGATTCTAAGTAGGATAAAGTGGGGGGGTGAGAAGGAGGTCCAGCAGGAAGAAGATTGAGACCATCAAGAGACCTAGGAGTATTGGAGCCAAAACGAGAACAGGAGTGCCAAAATCATGAGGACCAGGGTGAGAAGGACAGTACCTGGTGGATCTGGAGCAGGGGGACCAGGAGGTTTAGAAGCAACTGGGGCTGGGAAGCTGAGAGAAGGGGGATGATAAGTTGTAGAAAAAGAAGTAATAGCAAAAGGAGGACGTGGAGGGTAAATCGACCAAGGATGAGAACCTCTGAGACCAGGACCACCACAAGGAACATGACTACAGGGAGGATCATAACTGCCAGATGGACAAGGATGAGGAGGACAGCCCTGAAGATGAGAAGAAGAAAGTCCTAGAAGAAGACACAGATGTCCGAGAAGGGCCAAGACCACCAGGAAGACTAGGAATATTAGGATTACCTGAAGAATCAGGCCAACGAGAGCCTGGATGACAGTACCAGAAGGACATGACAACTGTAGAGGAGATCTGGAGCTTGAGGAGGAGGAAGAGGAGGAGGACCACTACGAGATCTAGGAGTGCTAGAATCAATATGATGACCAAAACCAGGAGGACCGATTTCTGTGAGGAACAAGGACTAGGAGGACAAGGAAGGCCAGGAGGACCAGGAAGACCAACATAGAAGGGAATGAGGAGGATCATGACAATCAGGATGTAGGAGAGGATGACCAGGAAGACCAGGGTGTGAACCACCATGAGGACCAGGAACACGAGGGCCAAAAATTCACAGACCACAATGAAAACTAGATGACTGGAACAAGGACATGAAGGGAAAAGGAAGAGAAGGACCAGGAAGAGAATGAAGATGACCATGAGGAGGGCCAGAAACACCAAGAGAACAAGGACAGAGAGGTCACAAGCAAGAAGAGGACCGGAGGGAGGCGGACCATAGTAACAGGTCCAGAAGATCAGGACCAAGCGGGGGATCAGGACTGCCAGGGGGACCGTGGCAGGATCACAAGGAGGACAAGGTAAAACAGAACAAAGGACCAGGATCAGGTTGACCTGTAGGAGTTTGACTAGGATGATGAGGAAGAGGACCACAAAAGGTGTAGCAAGAGAATGATGAGGAGGGCCGGGAGGAGGATGAAGAAGAACACCAAGTGAATGCACATAAGGACCAAAAAGATGAAGACAAGACCAGGAACAGATGTTAAGGACCACAAGGAAGAAAATAGCTTGAAGGCTTAGGGGGACCAGTGCCATTAGGACCAGAAATACCAGAACAACCAGGAGGTTCAAAACTGGACCAGAAATACCAGAACAACCAGGAGGATCAAAACTAAGACCATGATAGGCAGCAGACACAATGAATATGGAGGACCTAAAATAGGAAGACCAACAGGAGTAAAACCAAAAAGAGGACCAAAACCACCAGGGCATCTATTAGGATACCCACTAAGTTAAAGAGGCTACTTCCCTTAAAATATTTCTTAATCAAATAAGTAGCCAGAAAATTACATTAAAACACCACACTTTAAACCATACCTCTGATGAAACCTTGAGAGTGAAACTCATGCCTACTTACAAGAGTTCTTTTCAGCTACTGATAGTTCTACCTTCAGTCGTTTCACCCTTCCATCTCTCTATTCTTCATTCTCCACCCATTCACCCTTCCTTCTTTTTTTTAGCTTTTCTTTCTTCCTTTGACCATTCAACCTGAATTCCCTTCTTTCATCCTTACGTTGCCTTATGCCATTACTTTCACCCTTTTTTCTTTCACCCTCTCTTCCCTTCATCCTTCTTCCACTGTCTTTCTCGCCTTCTTCCTTTCTTTTCTCTCCTCTTTACTTTTTCTTTCTTACCTTTCTCTTTCCCACATGCTGTATCTCTTTATCTTTTTGTGCAGTCCTTGATCACCAGCCCTCCTCTCTGCCATGGTTTTACATTACAAGGTATTGATGAGCTTTTGCATGCAAACCTGCAAGAAGAGAAGGCCAAAAAAGAGCTAGCCAGCATTTTAGTGTGACCTAGCAGCCCATTGGACCCAGCTGTAACCTCCACTGTAGCTGCAACAGCGGGGGAACTCACAACGAAACTGTTCTTAATTATATGTGTTTGGCCATGACCCCTTCTGCTTAAAGAACTTTACACTGCAGTAAATATTTTGGGGCTTATTTATAAGACTTGTGCGCTGCTGTAATGTCATTTTTTGTTAACATTGCTTTGGCGCAGAGTGCAGAGCCATGTCTAAGAGGCCACCAAGAGCCACCCCGGTGGCATTTCATGGCCTTTTAGATATGTCATAAGGCAACGCAGCCCAAGTCGCTAAGTTGCCTCACACTGTATCTGGGAGCCGCGCTCTGGGCATTGCAGTGGGTGTTCCCACTTAACACCTGTGGTATTTGACAGACTCCCAGATTTACAACACAGCATAGATCTGAGGATGTGTCAAAACCATGCACCTTCCCAGGGGAGTGCCCCTTCCTGCACAAAAACAATTGTGTCAACAATGCATGCAGGCATCCTTGCACCATGGTGCAACGATGCCTGCATTGGCGCTAGCCACCAATTTGTGCACTGGCACAAGCAGAATGGGCAGGAATACGCCGTATTTCATTAATACAGCGCATTCCTGCCCTTTCGATTTGGCATAGGGCAGCACAGCAAAAATACTTGAGGCGCTGCCCTATGCCAAATCTTATGCCCTTTGTTTTAAGTCACAGTCTTTTCACAGATACAAACCACCTTCTGTCTTTTCTTACTAAATGATAAAAAACATTCTATACATGAGGAAAAAAAGAAAGTTCTGTGAAATTGACTCTGCAAAATGCAGAGCAAGAGATGAGTCTGGGTAGATCTGTGCCCACCCTTGGAAGTAAATTACGGGTAAGTATGAATCACAGGTGCTTACTGGTTGGTACCCCTGACACTACGCTTGCTACCTCTGATGGCAGAGTCCAAACATGTAGCTGCAGGCACAGGGATTTACAGGTCTCTCAGAGCCATGCTCATTGTATGTAGTTCCCAAACCTTGCCCGTCCTCTAATCTCTCAGCATCAAACAGGAGGCTGCTGAGGAGATAGTGCTAATTCTGGGAAAACATTGCGGAGATTCCGGCCCAAGGGTGATGGCTCCCCCATGACTGTGGGGCCTTCGCCACGAGTGCAGAAGACCTTTGTGAATTAGACCCTGTGTCTTTAGAATGCTCACACCTCATTTTTTTGAAGGGCTAGTTCGGCTGCCAAGGTAGAACCCAGTGGCATTGGGCACTTCTTGAAGTTAACTGATGGACAAAATGTATTAAGGTAAGTAACTTGTAATATTTTGGTGTCTGAATATTGTTTAGTTTGTGACACATGCAGTGTCATAATGTTTTCTGTGATGGCACATACTCAGTGCCAATGCTTGACAGCACCTGACTGTGTTTCTCCTTTTTTCCTATTCTCCAGGTTTATCCTGAACGAGTTCCATAAGTCAAACTTTGAGAAGTTGGTTCTTTACTGTGACAATTACTTGGAGCTCATCCCAGTGTCCTTTGTGCTAGGTAAGGACATGGCACCTGTGACCTTTCCTATAGCATACATTCTTCTTCACATATAATAAAAAGCCTTTTGCTCCAATCTGAGAAATGCTTTGTTGGTTCTGTCATCAGCTGCCGGCGTAGACACCAGGTTATGCAATAATTCATATATGGGGGTTCATTAAATGTGGCATGACCTGGAAATGAAATGCAAGATGAGAATTGGAAACTCTTATACCTCCAGGCTCCACACAGTAATGCAAAGACGTTACTGCTATTGAAATAATGTGATTTTTTTACTGCCATCTATGTCACTTAGCACTATTACTTAAACAGATAAGCTCATAACATATTTTACTCATAGATAACAGACTTTTGATCATGAATGAAACAAGCATGGCTCTCATTGTTTCAAAATGTTGTCGCTTTGTGTCACTTAAAAGTACTACTTAGTATATGAGGAACATACATCTCACTGTCCAAGAGGTAAACCGACTTTTAAATATTTAGCTATCTATTTGATTTGCACCAGCACTCGCCAAGCCAAACACCAGCAGCAGTCACCTGAAGTGCATCCTGCTCAACACCCGCTCCGTCCACAGACACGCCGTAGAACTCTGGAACCTCCTCGACACCACAGCCCCCGTCGTTGCCTTCCTCACCGAGACCTGGATGAACGCCTCCTCAGCGCCCGACATCGCCATCGCCATCCCGGAGGGCTACAAGATCACCCGGAGGGACCGCACCGCCAACCAGACGGGAGGAGGCATCGCCATCATCCACAGAGACACCATCCGCATCACGACCAACACCGACGACACCCTAACCACCGCCGAACACCTGCACTTCCAGATCCACACCAACCCGAAGACCACCCTCAGAGGCACCCTGATCTACCGACCCCCGGGTCCACGCACACGATTCAGCGAGGACATCGCCAACTTCATCAGCCCGCACGCCCTCCCCTCCGCCGACTACATCCTCCTGGGGGACCTCAACTTCCACCTGGAGAACAACAACGACCGGAACACCATCAGCCTGGTCGACAACCTCGCCAACCTCGGACTCAAGCAACTGGTGACCACCCCCACCCACCTCGCCGGACACACACTCGACGCCGTCTTCTCATCCAGCAAAGATGTCACCTTCAGCCACGCAACAGGACTCCACTGGACGGACCACAGCTGCGTCCACTTCACCTTCAAAAGAACGACGATCCACCACCAACAGCAACAGGTTGCCCGAAGAAGCTGGAACAAGATCACAGCCGACCAGCTCACCGCTTCCCTGAGCCAGCACCCTCCCGCCAGCTCAGCGAACCCCAGCCAGGCCGCCGACAACCTCACGAAGTGGATCAACAACTGCGCGGACGAACTCGCCCCTCTGAGAACACCACCCAGCAGACCCTGCAGCAGAATAACACCATGGTTCACCGACGAACTCAAGAGCTCCAAGAAGAACTGTCGAGCCCTCGAGAAAGTCTGGAGAAGGGAGCCAACCACGGACAACATGACCACCCTCAAGATCGCCACCCGTAAACACCACCAACTGATCCGCGCCACCAAGAAAAATACATATAAGGACCGGCTGGACAACAACGCACACAACTCCAAGGAACTCTTCAACATCGTGAAAGAGCTCTCCAACCCCAACGCCGGAAACAATGACATCACCCCGTCGCAAGACCTCTGCAACTCCCTCGCCTCCTACTTCCACAACAAGATCGCGGACATACACAACAGCTTCAGCAAACAACCAACGCAAGCCACAACCACAACAACGCCACCCGCCACCACCCTCCGCACCTGGACTCCGATCAGCACCGAAGACACCATCCAAACAATGAACTCCATCCATTCCGGATCTCCGACTGACCCCTGCCCTCACCACGTCTTCAACAAGGCCGACGCTGTCATCGCACCCCACCTGCGGGACATCATCAACACTTCCTTCGACACCGCCACCTTCCCTGAGAGCTGGAAGCACGCCGAACTCAGCGCTCTTCTCAAGAAACCCACAGCAGACCCCACCGACCTCAAGAACTACCGTCCCATCTCGCTCCTCCCGTTCCCGGCCAAAGTCATCGAGAAGACCGTCAACAAACAGCTGGCCGCCTTCCTCGAGACGAATGGATCCCTCGACCCCTCACAGTCTGGCTTCCGAGCGAACCACAGCACCGAGACCGCCCTCATCGCCGCCACCGATGACATACGAACTCTGATGGACAACGGAGAAACAGCGGCCCTCATCCTCCTGGACCTCTCCGCGGCCTTCGACACTGTCTGCCACCGCACCCTAGTACAGCGCCTTGGCAACATCGGAATCCAGGACAAGGCACTGGAATGGATCACCTCCTTCCTCGACGGAAGAACACAGAGAGTCCGCCTACCACCGTACAAGTCAGAGGCCACCAAAGTCATCTGCGGCGTCCCTCAAGGGTCCTCCCTGAGCCCCACCCTCTTCAACGTCTACATGAGCCCCCTCGCGGCCATCGCACGCCAACACAACCTCAACATAATCTCCTACGCCGACGACACCCAGCTGATCCTCTCCCTGACCAACGACCCCGCCACCGCCAGAGCCAACCTGCACGAAGGGATGAGAGAGGTAGCCGAATGGATGAGGACCAGCCGCCTGAAACTGAACACGGACAAGACGGAGGTCCTCATCCTGGGCTCCTCGCCCTCCGCCTGGGACGACTCCTGGTGGCCCCCCGCCCTGGGCACCGCACCCAAACCGACGGACCACGCACGCAACCTGGGCTTCATCCTGGACTCCTCCCTCTCCATGACCAGACAAGTAAACGCCGTCTCCTCGTCTTGCTTCAACATCCTGCACATGCTACGCAAGATCTTCCGGTGGATCCCCACCGAGACGAGGAAGACGGTCACCCAGGCCCTCGTCACCAGCCGACTGGACTACGGCAACGCCCTTTACGCCGGAACCACCGCCAAGCTCCAGAAGAGACTCCAGCGGATCCAGAACGCCTCGGCCAGACTCATCCTCGACATCCCCCGACGCAGCCACATCTCCGGACACCTGAGAGATCTGCATTGGCTCCCGGTGAACAAGAGAATCACCTTCCGTCTCCTCACCCACGCGCACAAAGCCATACACGACCAAGGCCCGAGCTACCTCAACAACCGGATCAACTTCTACACTCCCAAGCGCCTCCTCAGATCAACCAGCCACGCCCTCGCCGCCGTCCCCCGCATCCGAAGAGCGACAACAGGAGGAAGGTCCTTCTCCTACCTGGCCGCCAAGACCTGGAACTCACTCCCGACCGACCTACGCCTGACCCAAGACCACCTCTCCTTCAGGAAGAAGCTCAAGACCTGGCTGTTCGAGCAGTAACGGCACCCCCCCCCCCCAACCCAGCGCCTTGAGACCCTACGGGTGAGTAGTGCGCTCTACAAATGACCTGATTGATTGATTGATTGATTTGTTGTGTTTGTATAGCGTTCACACTGTGAAATGGCTGTTTCGGGACAAGGAAATAAAACATTATTGTAAACCTCTTCGATTCCTGGATTTGAAGTTTCACTCATGCCCAATGGGCCACAACCTATAATTTATCATTGATACACCCATTTGACCTTTTAGATCATCACGGATATTCATATGATAAGAACCGTGCACAGGGGCATAGCTTGGTCAGTAAGATTGGTGGGGTGTGACCATCACATTTCCCGACCATCACTGTGGCATATAATGTCAAAATACATTATATGACAAGCAAGGCGCATGAGAGGGGTTTAAAAGGCAGTGGAAAGGGAGAGGAATACGGACCAATAGGAGTACTAAATAAAAGAAATACAATATTTTGAAAAATAAACCTTTTTAGGGCTTTCAAAACAGAGATGAGAGTGTGTTTTGTCAGTGTGTGTATGCAAAGATCACAGGTGAAATCCGGCAGATACCTCACCATACCCGACTGAAAGTACCTGTACCCAACTATTCATTCGAAAATACATTTAATAGGTGGGGTGTAACCAGGCCCGCTCGCTTATCAGAACGTCCAGCGCAGGCGCGGAATCCACACCGCGCAGGCGCGTCGAGCAGGCCGTGACGGAACCACTCCGTCATCAGCATAGCGCGTCCGTGGCTGGTGACGGAGCGGTTCCGTCACCAGCATGGGAGGGGTTAAACATTCTTCCGGTACTGAAAACGACAGAAGGGACACAATGGAGCACAGAATGGATGGAGAAAAACGCAACGATATGACAGATGGTGATAAAAGGTAAACAAAGGCAAACATACCAGGTTAAGCATTCCAACACATCTCTTTCCATAGCACACTTGCAATAGAAATGATGGAACAAAGATTACACAAAGTCTTTTAAATATCCGGGCTCTTAACAATTATCTTACTTCTTCTAACTTGGTTTTAAGGGCTTGTCAACGTTGTTTGTAGGAATCTTTGCAGCATCAACATCCAAACCAGCAGAATTCTTTGCGAAATGTTCAAAATATGATGAGCAATCTCATTTGACTCATTCAAGGGATGGGTGGAAGAGTTTCCTTCCTTTGCATGTCACATCTGTGATTTCATCACCACCTTCCTTTCCTTCACACATTTATGACATAATGTCAATCTGTTCAGATTCCACCACATGGCAATATCTAATCTAGCATATGTCCTTTCCAAGGACCCAGAAACACGGCAGACCATTTTCAACACAACTCAGGCCCTTGGCCTTAACTACCTCTCTATGTGTAATCTTAGACGATCTGACACTATATTATATCATACCACTGCTTAATGTTAGCTTACTTTTTAATCATATTCTCAAACACTAATTCCTTCATGTCACTAGAAACTACGGGGGAATAATATCTTAACAACCAACCAGGTTTGCTACTTGACATAGGTACACCATTCCTTATTAAGACCAAAGGAGCAAAACCAATGGTAGAATGGGGAGACAAATGATAGCACAACATTTTTCTAGTAGAAAATTGTTGACATCTTTCCTTTTTGATATAGCAGATTGGACCTCTTCTTTCAAAATCCTGTTAAGCCTTTCCACCAAGGCATTTGAGCTAGGGAATTGAATACACTTATGTTGAATACAATGTTTATTTAGAAAAGATTTCATCTCAGTAGAAACAATTTGCATACCATTGTCAGGTATTAAGGATGTTGGAAAACCTTCCCTGGAGAAATATTCTCTGAGAAATGCAAAGACTGCCTCAGTATTTACCTATATACCAAATTTCCACTCCACCATTTACAGTAGTAATTGCCTAAAACGATACTTTGACATGTAGTCTAGAAAAACAGTCACCTCTAACTTTGCCTGATATAAATACAATATCAAAATTAAACTTATATAATTTTGACAAAACTCTAATGGAACTTGGAGTGGACTGCCCTGTGCCATTACTGAACAAATGAAAAATTAAGGGCTTCTGATCAGTTTAAATAGTAAAATGTCTTCTCCAAAGGAGTGTTTGAAAATGTTATCTTGCCTACATGCAACTCAGGGTTTCTCCCTCTATGGCGGAATACCTTCTTTCTACACCCCACAAAGATTTGGAGGCGAAAGCAATATTAATTTCCAATTTTCCCTTTTCTTGAAATTACTGAGATGGTATGGCACCAATACTGATCCGTTGGCATCCATAGTGACTCTGCAATCAGAATTTTCCCTAAAAGGAGCAAGCAGGAACAGTAATAATGTTGTCTTTCAGTTTGACAAAGTCATGTATCAAACTATCAGACTAAAAGACTTTGGAATCTTCTTTCCATGTTCCAATCTCCATATTGCTAAAGCCCAGGTGAAAAAACATTCTATAAATCACGAGTATTACTTGCACAACACTAAAAATGAAGCTACTGGTCTTTAGATGTAGGTAATGGGGCATCACACACCGTTTTCAAGGGAAATTCTTTAGGTTTGTTTCTTTTTACTGATATAGTGTGACCCTAGTATACTATTTTCTGCACAAAATCTACATTTATCTTTTTGTAGGGTCATTTCTTTTCCCTTGTTTGTGGACAAAACCTGTGCAAAGTCCTTATTGTTTTCTTTAAACATTACAGCACAAACAATGATGTCATCCTGAAAAAGAACAACATTTTCGTGTTCCTAAATAAACTGTCTATAAGTCTTTGGAAGACAGAAACAGCAGATACCCATCCAAATGGCATGCATAAACAGCAAAATGCTCCATCTGGGGTCAAGAATGTTGTTAAGTACTTGCATTTGAATCTGGTGATAGACTGCACAAAGGTCAAGTGTGGAAAAATATTTAGCTTGACAGTCCACTAAAATTTGTTTATACAAAGATAGGAGATACGCGCATAACCTTATCCCCTTGCGTGCTCCTGTCGGCCAACGGCTGTCACGAGCACTACCTTCGTAGTGCTGCGCACGTCCATTGGCCGACGCGGGCCCGCCCACTCCGCTAAACCGCCGCTCCACGGCCGAATTTCCGCCGCAGTTAAGTGGCTAAATCATTAGATTTTGACCTTACTAACACAATGGGAAATAATATTCCAAAGATTCAACAGATTGCGTGAATCTATTTCTGCACATATTAAATAATAATGTTGAAAGCTCATTTCTAATCCTTAAAGGTGCACTTTTTGCTCACTAGAATGGTGTATTTTGTAAAATATTTTCACAAGAAAAATCTTACATTTTACCATGAGCCTTTCTAAAAAAATGTCTTTGTATTGTTGAAGACCTTAAATGATATCAAAATCATCAGCAATACAAGAAATGGGAACCTCGAGCGGCGTGGCCGGCAGCCGAAGAAGATGGCCGCCTGCTAACATAGCCTCGGGCCCGCGACCCTAAATCCCTAAGTATTGTTGCATTACTCCGTCACTGGGACACACACACCCATGTACTGTCTTCCAGAGAGAGCCGCAAGCTAAACTCTGCTGGTCTGGTCAGCGAGCGTTCCGGAACGAAAGAAACAGCGTAGCTGCGGCCCTGAAGCCCGAGAAGACCACGGGCTGGCCAGTGGTGAGAGGATGTAGTCAGGAGAGGGGCCGGCGCTGAATGTGGAGTGCGCAACCCCCACCTTTCGCAACGAAAGAGAACCTTGAGCCATGAGCTCAAAACTGCTGGTCCGGTCCGCGAGCATTTTGGAACAAAACTAAACGGCATAGCTGTAGCCCTGAAGCCCGAGAAGACCGTGGGCTGGCGTGATTGGCTGGCCGGAAGTGAGAGGGCATATTCGGGTGAGGGGCTGGAGATGAATGTGGAGTGCACGATACCCCCGCAACGAAAGACGACCTTGCAGCCTGAGTGGGGGTGCTGGGCAGTGGACCCTTGACGACCTACCCCCAGTGCTGGGGCCAGCTATTAAATGATTTCGCCTCCCTTGCATAGGGAGAGCAGCAGGGTCATTGTGGAGCACTAGTCCGGCCCCTGGCCATGCACTAGAAGCCACTGCCCCGATACACCGGGGGGAGCCACAGAGACCAGGGGCACCAGGACCAACAAGCGTTAAAGAGAAGGGCCTCACAATACTGGCACATGACACTGTGACCAGACTGCTAACAGCTCAGGCTGGGGGCCCGTGCTGGTGTCCCCATAACGGATAACTTGCGGCGTAGGGGGGAAAGTGAAATTCGTTAGATCCAGAGGAAGCAGAGCCCCTGGCGACACTGGCCTACTTCCCTGGCCGGCCGTGCCAAGACGGTCAGCGCACTGACCTGCCCGGAGACTGCGACCTCCGAGGTTTCGCCAGTTGACAGGCGGACCCACAGCGGAGCAGAAAACCCGACAGGCCACGCAGTGTATGCAGTGGAAGGCGGCGGCGAGTACCGTCAAGCTGTGCCCGGCAACTGTATGACCAAAATGGCGTCATCTAAAGGCAATCGATCGATGCACCAACAGAAAATCGACAAATTCGCCTCCCTTAAGACATCAGAAGGGGGACAACTTACGTTAGCACACACAATCGCATGGAGACAAACAGGATTCACCCATGCTCCAGGATGTGTTGGCCGCCATTAATGGAGTCCGCACTTCGCTCGAGGACCGCATTGATTCCGTGGCCACTGATATAGCTCTCCTCAGACCTGATCTCCGAAAAATTGACTCTCGAGTGAAGGAAGTTGAGAGCACCACCCAGGAACTGGTCACAGACGTATCTGGTAAGGGCAAGCCAATTCTAGAATTGCAGAAAAAGACTGAACACATGGTGGCCCAGCTAGATGATTATGAGGGGAAGTCAAGGAGGAATAACATTTGCATCCTGGGGGTTCCCGAACGGGCTGACGAGGGGTGAAAACCCAAAACCGGTCCTAGGATGCTTGTTTCCAGTCTAGGGAGGACCTGGCCTGGCGGTTCAGGCTGGACTGTTCCTATTGGGTGACGGGTCAAGACTGATTTGCATATGGTTGGGTCCAAACTGGAATATCTTGGTCAGCAAAAAAATAATGGATTTAGGCCCAGATCTCTGTACTGGGGTGAATGTATGACATTGTTCTGCATTCTGTCCATCAATTGTTCTTTTTGCATTTGTCACCCTGAGTGGGACAGGTATGCCCAGACGTGAGTACCATGCTCTCCATGCCACTAGAGTCAAGCTTTCCTGGCTGATATGGGGTGAAAACCCAAAACCGGTCCTATGATGGTTGTTTCCAGTCTAGGGAGGGCCTGGCCTGGCAGTTTGGGCTGGGTTGCTCCCATTGGGCGCAGGGTCAAGATGATTTGCATATGGCTGGGTCCAAACTGGAATGGCATCGTGAGCAAAAGAACTATGGATTTAGGCCCAGATCTCTGTACTGGGGTGAATGTATGACATTGTTCTTCCTCTTGTCCATCAATTGTTCTTTTTGCATTTGTCACCCTGAGTGGGATGGGTATACCCAGACGTGGGTCCCATGCTCTCCATGCTACTGGAGTTAAGCTATCCTGGCCGGTGAGAGGTGACAACCTGGAAACCAGTCCTAGGATGCTTGTTTCCAGTCTAGGGAGGACCTGTCCTGGCAGTTTGGGCTGGACTGTTCCCATTGGGCGCACTGTCAAGACTGATTTGCATATGGCTGGGTCCAAACTGGAAGGGCATGGTGAGTAAAAAAACGATGCATTTAGGTCCAGATCTCAGTACTGGGGTGAATGTATGACATTGTTTTGCATTCTGCCGATCAATTGTTCTTTTTACAATTGTTGCCCTGAGTGGGACGGGTATGCCCAGACGGGGGTCCCGTGCTCTCCATGCCACTGGAGTCAAGCTATCCTGGCTGATGAGGGCTGAAAACCCGAAACCGGTCCTAGGATGATTGTTTACCAGTCTAGGGAGGACCTGGCCTGGCAGTTCAGGCTGGACTGTTCCCATTGGGTGCAGGGTCAAGACTGATTTGCATATGGCCGGGTCCAAACTGGACTGGCATGGTCAGCCAAAAAACATAGATTTAAGCCCAGGTCTCTGTACTGGGGTGAATGAATGACATTGTTCTGCATTCTGTTCATCAATTGTTCTTTTTGCATATCCTGAATACAGCATGTCTCGAAGAGACAGGAAAAGCACTGCCTAAGAGAGACCTAAAAGCGTAGCTATTCCTATCAAGAGAATATACAAAACATACAGGATTATCCTAAATTCGAACAGGTGGTGAAAACCCGGCTACTACAGAGATGAATATCTAAAACAATTCCAATCTACTGTGATCTACTGCAAATAGCAGCCTCAGTGAATATAAAATAATCTAAGAGTGACAAGAATGGGCAAAGTCCTGAAAGGCCATATTGTTACCCATTTTGGCTGATTGCTATAAATGGAGGTTGGTTCCTAGTCACACACAATCGAATACTGGCTGTAACTCAGTGCAGGTCAGAAACCTGGAGCACGCAATCAAGGTTATGGAAACCGGCCCTGGTAAACTGCTCGGCCGCCCCCCCCTGGGGTGAGAGGGGGTGCAGCCGAGCTGTTTGCGAGGGCCTGTTTCAGCCGATTTTGTTACAGGTGGCCGATATTGCCGACCCTTGGCAACAAAAACGGCCCCTCAGGGGCCAAAAACCAGCCGCCAACCTGGCGGCCCACAGGGGAAACACCCGGTGCCCGCTACGGTCAGTCCGGCCCTGTACACAACCTGCAAAAGATTTAACCTCTGTTGAAGACTACACAGTCAATTGTGCTCAGTACTCACTATATGCGACCCTTACCACATAGTGGTCTTGTTAGGACTGCTATATGGCATGCCACAGCGTTATAAATCTTATATGAAAGCGGCTTAATTAACCAACGCATATCAGATTTGGTTACACAACCTTTGAATGAAGAGCTCTGCTGCTGTATCAGGCACACCAGAAGATTCTAATGTTGTCCATCTCTACGGTTCTGACTGCAGGGATGGACAATGCTAAACATCTCATAATCACATTAAATATGACTATTGCATACTTTCTTTGCAGAGCTCTATCTCTCTCACACACTACTCTCTCTCCTTTAATCTAATCATTCATTATGTGCCGGTTTCCTCACTATCCAGATCTACAAGACCCTTCCTAAATAACCAACTCTAAGGCTGCAATCAGCATTGACAAAAAATTGGAAAATACAAATTGAAATCACAAACACAACTCAAGACCTGCAGAGTAAAGCTAATCCATCAGCTAATTACAATCATACTTTACACGTCTATCTCTCACACTCTTACCTCCATCACACTGCTAGGAGTTGAGTCCCAAGGTAAAACTAAAGACAATCAGATTTCACTCAAGCATGACCACAAGAGGCTTCCAAAATATGTCACAAATAACCTTTCCAGCATCCTACCTATCCAATAAAACACTGTGATGCTCTACAATAGGGTATGATGTGCTGTATAAATGTCATAATGCAATACAATGGCTGTTTGTGGTCATCATTGTTGTTTCTTCTTGGTCTCTGCACCACTCCCTGGCCCCTGCAGGTTTCTACGTGACCCTGGTGGTGTCTCGCTGGTGGGGTCAGTATGAGAGTTTGCCCTGGCCAGACCGGCTCATGTGCTTGGTGTCGTGTAACGTCCACGGAATGGATGAGTACGGACGCATCCTGCGCCGCACACTGATGCGCTACGCTAACCTGTCAGGTGTGCTGATCCTGCGTTCCATCAGCACGGCTGCTTACAAGCGTTTTCCTACCAGCGAACACCTGGTGAAGGCAGGTAGGTGCATCACAAAACAACTGCAACACAAATACTAACATTTATCCATATTCCTCTACTCACCTTTTTTTTTTTTTTTGAGCTTTTGCCTGTAGTAGAAAATACTGCTGCCTATGCAGAAAATATTTTGTACGTATCAGTGAGACCTGCCTCTGCTGTCCCTGGTCTGTGTGTCAGTGAAGCTTGCACTTTTGCGGCCTCTGCTGTACCCATACTGTGTGTCAGTGAAGCTTGCCTTAGTGCAGTCACCGCTGTACCCTTTTGGCCTGTTAATGATACTTGCTCTTGCTACTCTGATCTGTGCTATAAATATTGCTATGTGTAACGTTGGCCAAGTTGTAACTTTACCGCATTTACTGCTGCATAATTGTGCATCACAAAAAGTTTGAGAATGCCCACCAACTTGTGAGTTCGTGGGCATTCTCAAACTCCTGTCGGACCCTTCCTTACCTTGGAAATTGTCAGAGATTTACTCCGGCACAGTGCTGACGCATATCCACTTCCAAGATGGGAAGGGGAGAAAAAGTACACCTGCAAAGCAGCATTTCACATTGAGAAAACGTTCCGTTAGGACAACTTGCGTTTTGGAAATATAAAATCGAAGGGGCATATTACCAACAACTAGCGATAATTTTTGTCTCTAACTTGTTTAGAGACAAAAATTATCGCCGCACATCGGCGATTTTTATCGCAGATAAACCTTGCTATTAGCAAGGTTTATCGCAAATGCGATAAAAAACGGCCGCAATGCATGAATATCGCTGAAAAGTCCGCGATATTCATGCATTATCGAGCAAATGCTCTTAGCCATGTTATCCACCTCCCATTGGATAACATGGTGAAGAACTGCTCAGGGCAGGTGTTAGCTTTTGGAGATATTCGCGCTTAGCGCGAATATCTCCAAAAGTTGGTAATAGGAGATAGCGATGTTAGCGACTGTTTCCAGTCGCTAACATCTTGGCACGCCCACTTTGCATGTCATTAGTGATAAATATCACTGACATGCAAAGCGGGGCCCAAGATGGCCGCTATCTCCTATTAGCTGTCACTAACTGGTGTTAGCGACAGCTTGGTAATAGGGAGATAATTTTATCTCCGCTTTCTTGGCTTTTAAAGCCAAAAAAGCGTAGATAAACCCCCTTGATAATATGCCCCGAAATCTGTTACAACCAAATTGTCAGATGGTATTGCCTTCACGCTTTCTTCTTGACAGCCTCCGAGAGGTGCCTTCAAAGCGTTCAGATCTAGAGAAACTATTGCTGAATTAATCAAATCTGGAATAATCAAAAGGTATTGACTCAATACTACAACATGATTCGCTCTGTCAATGTAGAGAAACTCCACTCATGATGACGGCAGCTGCCCTCAATATCCATTGAAGAAAACCGGCATGGCTCAGGTGTCCTCAACCATTATGATACACATTTGTTGCCGGCCAGTATTTATGATGCATAGATAAGTATAGTCACATATACTCACAAATCAGGAAATGCAGGAATCATTTTTTGGCCCAGGTGCAAAGCAATGAGTGGCCACATACACACACCACCACCACCATAACACTGACCCTGCTCGCATATCTGTATGAGTGAGTGTATGTATTATCTGTGATCCAAGACCTGAGGGGCATATTACCTAGAAGTGCGTTAGAAAACGCACAACGCACATTCCCATATCGCCGGCTATCGCCGGATTCCATCGCCGTGATAGCGCGCAATTATCTATGCGCATCACGTAGGCAAAATAAAATCCGGCGATAGTCGGCGATATGGCACATTAGCGCATGAAAACAAACGTTGTTTTCACGCGCTAATGTGCTCCTTGATAATATGGGGGGTGGATTCAGCTTTATGATCCACACCCCTATGTTATCAATGCCCTAACACCTGATCAGAGCAGGCGTTCAACGCCTGCCTTGGTAATAGGGTGTTCCCACCTCCAACCACATTTCACATGTGGTTGGACGTGGGAACGCCCACTTTGCATGTCATTAGCGATGAAGTGGGCTTGAGCCAGGCGTTGTAATGCCCTTGTGGATAGTGCTCTAGAAGTATCGCCGCTTTCTCGGCACAAATCGCCGAAAAAGCGGCGATACTTCCCCTTGCTAATATGCCCTGAGAGGATTCACGATAGTTTACAAACTCTAGATTCAGCTCCAAAACCTAAATCTAAAACAACAGTGCCACTAAGTGGCGTAATAGAACATAGCACCCAAGGCTACCGAGTTCTGAGGGGGAAAAACACCATGTAGGGTGTATGGATACATGTGTGTGGTCTTTAATTTGATCTTATGTGGGAAGTGGTTCCATACGCTGTGTGTGGATCACCAAGGTGTGTTTATCTTGTTATCGGACGCGGCACTTAGCAGTGTGATGGAAGAAGAATCAGAGAGGCAGGCATGCAGTTTATGGTTTTCAGTAAGTTGGCATTTTTAAACAGCTCTGCAGGTCCCTCTATGTTATTGATTATGATCTCAGTCCACTACCTTACTTGGTTACTACCTTGGTTGTCGATTTTCTTTAATGTTGATGGTCTTGAGCAGGCATAGGTTGGAGGGAGAAATTTGTTGGGATGGACTTTTTTAATACCATCCCATATCTGATGGTCAGTGTGAGATGTCACAGAGAAATCACAGCCTGAAGTGGTGGATTAGATGTGAGTCCACCATTGACCAGGGGTATGTGGCAGGTATGTACCTCAGGTATTACATGCCTGTTCAGTTGATGGTGGGCTGTTTGGTGCTGTGGGCTTTTACAGTACCTGGGATGGATGTAAGCCATAGGAGTTTTGTCTTATGTGAGTGTAAGAATGTCATGCAGTATAAGTGAATTATTATTCGGCCTGTATGAACTACAATCTACTGAGTGACAGCTCAGTGTTATGGAATTAGTAATAGTGCGGGCCAGGAAGGTTATATAGTGTATTGCATTGTAATTGCATGTGCATAGCGCTTACTACCCCAGACAAGGTGTTGAAGCACTTTACGCCAGGCATCACACTGCTCTCGAGTCCAAGGTTAGTTGTGTTTTTTTCAGTAGTTATTGTTTGTTGTAGGGATTAGTCTTGTGCTCTTAGGGAAAACATTCCAGGGATTTACTCTAATTTCTATGTGGCAGAATAAATTAATAGGAGTTACAGGGGATCTTTAGTGGGAGGGCCAATGTGAATTTATGCACATGGTTGGTGGTATTAATAGATTAGCTACAGCCGATTAGGGACTGTTAGTTTACTGATGGTATGAGTTTTAAGGGAGAGGTTGTGATCCATGAAACACGATGTATGCAATTTGCAGAAGTACAATAATAGGGATTAAGGCAAACATGCATGTGACTTAGAATAGGCTGTTCTCAGAGAGAGGAGGCACACATAGGATGGAAAATAAGGAAAGGTTTATCTGAAAATCAAGGGAAGGTAACAATTGGAAGTTTTAAGTCAAAGTCAATTTTCATGAGACTACAGGGAGGCTTGGGGATAGGGGAAAACATGGCGGCAGTCGGCTGACTGCAGCAGTGCTCCGCTCCATCTCACTTCCAGATGCCTGTCAGTTAGCGGCTTCAACTCTGACTCACACATCATTTTGAGGCTTTATTTGTGACTAACGCAGCGGCGCTAAGCAATTTTGCCCTCGAGAAGTTTTAACCAACCGAGCAGTATCTTTGCTCCTACCTCGATGTGCCAAGTTACTAACGCCGGTCTCAGCGCCCAGGAGGGAAGACGTAGCGGGCGTAGCGGATCTGCGAGTTCGGTCAGCTGCAGCGGAGGCGAGCGAGGAGGTGAACGCCCTTCTCGAGCCGTGCTCTCACCTGCGTGGCTACGGTGGGAACAAGCCGCCCTGGAGCTCCGCAGAGCTAGGCGGATTCAAAGTCTTCTCAGGGTTTCCAGTACTAACGGAGCCTGTTACATAACCAAGCCGATATCTGGGGTTCTAGCTTTACCGGTTTCAGAATCAGACGGCGGTTTTGTTCCCACGTGTACGAGTGCTTTATACAAGGGAGCTACTAACGAATTTGCTACAGTAAGCGAGAACCACGTTAATGAAGAGATAAACAGCAGAAACAGCAGAAATAATTGCAAATCTACAAGCCCATCGTTGGCACATATGAGCGCTGCAGAATCTGCTAGGAAGTTAAGGGAGGTAAGAGCGCAGCAAAGAGCTTGGTGGGGGCCAGTATATCCCGCAAAAAGAAAGCGAAAAGCGTGGTGCAAGCTATTGAGGAAGAGGCTGGCAGGGAGGTTTTTGAGCTAGGAAGAAGCCCCCAATCTGGCGCAGAATTAAACCAGGAAACATCCTCTTATCTTTCGACTGAGGTTAAAGCGAAAAGGGGTAGGAAACGCTGTAAAGCGAAACCCCCTACAGCTCCCATAACTAAAATCACCCCATCTCTGCGCTCTTATTTTAAGGTGGTTCCTCAAATCCTGAATATTGGAAAAGAACATTCCCAATTAAGCAATAATACTTTCAAACCTGGTTCAGAGATCATGGAACCCAGTGGGCAAGCTCTGTCCCCTGTGCCTGAGACCTCAGTCAACTCCTTAGACAGTCAGCTTCAAACAGCTAGTACTGATTTCTCTCATACATTACAACCGGATGAGAGACCGTCCGATGAGGTCGAGGTAGAGAGTTTATTGCCTAAAAATATAGCAGACCAAGCTACAATAAACTCTGATATGTTAAAGGCAGTGGATGAAACGGCATTACCTTCTGTACCAGTCTATGGCTGTAGCAATTCCATCAATGTTCTTACAGTTAACATTGAAGATAACTTTGAGGCTGGAATATTTACTGAACCCTCTTTGGAAACACCTCAAGATTTAAACTATGCTGTAGGGTCATGTTCAGAAACTCTCTCTGTAGCCTCAATACAAACTATGTTTGCAGCATTATCTGCGGAGATTAAGCAAGGCTTTGCTGAGTCAGCCTCTAATCAGAGAGAGATAAGAAGTTTTTGCGAGTCTCTTGATGAGAGATTAGGCACCTTGACGTTGAGGACCCAAGCATTGGAGGAAACTGTGGGCCAAATATCGATGAGGGCTGAGGGCACCACGGAAGATATCGCAAGACTAAAAAAAGAAGATTTAGCCCTCTCGGAGAGAATGGAGATTTTAGAAAACAATGCAAGGCGTAGTAACATACGCATCTTGAATGTTCCTGAGGGAAGTGAAGGCTCGGATATTAAGAGTTACATAATCACTCTACTAAAAGAAACTTTAAATCTTTCCCAATCTGTTGAAGAGTTAGCAGCGGACATTCAGCGTATACATCGAGATCCCTTTAGACGTAACCCCCAGCGGACCAAGCCTAGGAAAATTCTCGTAAATTTTCATACCTACTCCTTGAAGGAACATATCTTAAATCAAGCACTTAAGCTTAAGTCACAAACATTCAAAGGATTCAATTTTCAGATTCGCTCAGATTTGTCCCGCTTCACCTTAGATAAACAATGGGAGCTGGGCCAAAGGATGGATGCTTTTCGTAAACTGGGCGCTACAGTACAGATGGGTTTCCCTGCATCTCTTAAGATCATGCTAGACAACAAAATGTATAACATTAGATCAGTGCAGGCAGCGGATGATCTCTTATTATCCTTTGGCAGTAGGAGACAAAGAGAGTAATACTGAAATGTGTTTGCAACAACCAAAAACGAGCTAAAAGAGATCGCCTTTAACTCTTAATTTTTGAATGCTTAAATGCTTTAAAAAAAAATTTATATAAGGAGAAATGGTCAGGAGAGAGAATGGCTAAATAAAAAAATAAAAAAAGGGAAACTATAAAGTGAAAAAAAAACAAAATTAAATATAAAAAAAAAAAAAAAGGGAATAAAACAAGCACGCACACACATAACAATACTTGCCCATAAGTTAAACATAAAGTCTAAAGGCGAGTCACACTATAAACACTAGTGGCACATGGGGTTGAGATGGGGAAGAGCTAGGGGCACTTACTTCCGGAAATTTTCCGGTTAGTGAGCACAGGGTTTTCCCAGGGTAGGGTGGGGGGGAGGGGAGGGCTGGGGGGGGTTCGGGGGCACAACCACATTTCTAAGAATAAGCTCCAATCTTTATGTATAAATAAGTTTTTGAATATAATGTTCCTCACTCATCTGAAGTCAAACAGCAATAAGTGTCACATAATTTTTATTTTTTATTTTTTTCTTTTGTCAGCCCCACCAAATAACCTAAACTTTCTCCATAATGAGTAAACTCAAAATATTATCCTGGAACGTTAATGGTCTCCGCACCAAGCCTCGTGATAATAAAATCATGCAATACCTTAGAGATACTGATGCGGGAATCATTATCCTCCAGGAGACACACTTAATTGAAAGTGAGATACTTGATTTGGTTAGAAGAAATAGATGGATAGAATCCTCGATTTCAACAACACAAGGTTCTAATACGCGGGGGTCTCAATTCTTTTAAAAAAATCCGTTACGTTTAAGATAAAACAGCAGAAAGTAGACTCTGGAGGGAGATGGGCTATCGTAGCTATAGAATTAGGAGACACCAAGTTAACTCTGGTGGGATACTATGGTCCAAATATCGATGATCCCTCAGCAATGAAAACCCTCTTTAATCACTTGCTTAGTTTCCCGGACCCGATGATTATTGCAGGGGATTTTAATATCACATTGAACCCACTTCTAGACAAATCCCCCAACAGTAGACAAAAAACCGTTTCTAAATCCAGAAATTGTCTTCTGGGTTTAATGAATCAATATGACTACATTGACATCTGGAGGTTTAGAGAGGGTCAAAGGCAAGTTTTTTCATTCAGGAACTCAAAATATAGACATAGATGTAGAATTGACTTTATTCTCACTAGTAGAGCTCTAGCTGAGGACACTACCTCAATACATTACACTCCAATGCACCTCTCTGACCATTCTGGAGTTGAGTTAGAACTAAAACTGGCTACGATTCCTCTTAAAAGAATATGGTCTTTTGACAGGCCGCTACTTTCATCAATAGAGGATATCGAATTTTTACAATCAGAAACACGCCATTTCTTCATTACTAATGAAGGTACAGCATCAATAGGAATGATATGGGATGCATTTAAGTGTACATTAAGAGGTCTCATTAAAAATAAGATAGCCTATCGAAGAAGACAATATACAGACGAAGTAACTTCCATTGAAAGTAATATTTTGGCAGTTCAGAATGATAATGATAATACCGCTCTAACAGGCAATCATAACCTTGTCGCAAAACATGCAGAGTTAGACAGGCTAAAGTTTTCACTATCAGCAATTCTTGAGAAACGTGTTATGCAGAGATGGGAGGCGAGTAAACTCTCGCATTTCCAATATGGGGAGGGGGCAGGGAAATTACTCGCCTGGAAAACAAAATCTGACCGGGTTCGTAACAATATATCCTCTGTCACAACAGCGGGAGGCACTTTTTTTAGGGACGATGATATTAGGGTAGCTTTCAGAATTTTTTTTCAATCCATATATCAGGACGACCTTAATCTTACTCAGAATGACATAATTAGTTGGCTTGAAGGTATCTCTCTCCCATCTTTAACAACGGAACAGTCCTGCTCTTTGGATGGGGAAATAACTATTGCAGAGGTAGAGGAGGCCATAAGGAAAGCAAAGAGTGGAAAGGCTGCAGGCACTGATGGTTTGCCAAGTGAAATTTACAAAAAACTCATTACGGTAGTCTCTCCAGTCCTTGTTACTCTTTTTAACCAAATTTTAAGAGAAGGCGAGTTGCCACCCGAATCATGGAATAATGCCTCCATAACCCTCATCCTGAAGCCTGGCAAACCCTCCTCAGACTGTGGTTCATACCGGCCTATCTCTATATTGAACGCCGATTATAAAATCTTTACATCTATATTGGCTACTCGGTTGGGCCGGGTTGCTCCTGATATTATAGCTCCGAACCAAAAAGGGTTTATAAAAGGGAGACAGCTTTGTGAGCTTACGTATGAATTACTAGGCTCGATAGATATTGCTATAAAGGAGGCAATCCCTCTGGTTGTCCTCACGTTGGATGCCACCAAGGCTTTCGACAGGGTGAATTGGCTGTACCTGTCGGAGGCCTTGGGGAGGTTCAACGTGGGGGTCAGATTTCGGAGAACGATAAATCTTTTATATCGAAGCCCATCCGCTTCACTGTTGATAAATGGAGGCTTGACGGAGCCTTTCATGGTCACGAGAGGAACTAGACAGGGTTGTCCCCTGTCCCCCCTCCTCTTTGATGTATATATCGAACCCTTCGCTCAAACACTAAGAGACAGTATACTCATTAAACCTTTTATTTATGGTGGTTGGGATAAAAAGGTGGCACTATATGCGGACGATATTATGATTTTTTCTACGAGTTATGATGAAGCATACCCAGAGATAATCGAACAGGCCCTCAAATTTGGCAAAGTGTCTGGGTATGAAATTAACGCCCTAAAGACAGAGTCAATGTCCTGGAATATTAATACAATAGATAATAACGCGACATCCAAAACCCAAATCCGTTATTTGGGGGTGAACATAGTTAAGGATATCAATTTGGTTGCTTCTCTTAACTTCAACAAAGTAGCTGCAGAGTGTAGGAAACTTATGAGAGATTGGTCTCATCTTCCGCTCTCTGTCTTAGGTAAAGTAAATTTGGTGAAGATGAGTATCCTACCGAAAGTTTCTTTTTTGTTTAACTCAATTCCACTTTATTTTGAACCAAAATTTATCTCAAAACTACAGAGCGCGGAGGGAGGAGCTTGGCGGGCATCCGAGATGGCCGCGTGAGCACAGCGCTCCCCGGACCCCCGCCGCTCCCGGCATAATATCCTGCATAAATCCTGATTTTTCGCGAGGATTGGTATAGAGGACGTTGGGCTGCTCTACCTGGACCTTTCAGAAATTTATTTTGACACCGGGTGCCTGAGTTATGGTGAATTGAACTTTTGGGCTCCGCCCTTGCGGTGCGCCCGGGTCTGGGTGAGGTTCGGTGGCCGTCTTGGAGTTGAACAACAACGGCAGGGGGATTGGACTTGTGGGTCCCCTTCTTAAGTTTCGGTTTCGATTCTGCCTCTGACTGGGACATCGGCGAGAGGGTCGGGCCAGAGCTGGCTCCAGGGCACCAGTCGGCTGTCGGGCCTTTGACTGGCCTATTCTCCTATTTGGCTGCTTCTATCCTAGTGCTACCCTTGTTGCGGTCCTTTGGTCCCGAGGCCTCCATTTCTGGTGCCCGGTCCGTTGACCCTGGTGAATCTCCTTGTGACGCATCTCCAAAATGGCGGGCAGAGGGGACCGGGAGACGCGGAAGACGAAGACACCTCTGCGCGGGGGTCCGGTCCAATCTAACGTTATGGACCGTTATACCCACTCTAAGGGGTCCCCCGGAGCTGCCCTGCCCGGTCCCAGTGCGTCTGACCACGTCGTGGATGCGTCGACGGAGCCTTCCTTGCAAGACATCATGGGCGCCATTTCTGGCATGAGGTAGTCGATAGGCCAACAGTATGAAACCTTGGCCCACAAAATTGACACCGTGGCTATCGATGTGAACCTCATTCGAGCCGATCTCTCCAAAACGAACGAAAAGGTGAAGTCGTTGGACATCAAGTCATCCAGCCTTACGACGGACGTCTCTGAGATACAGACGGAGATTGGCAATCTCCGTAGGGTGAACGATTTCATGACCCGGCGCTTGGAAGATTTTGAAAACAGGGCACGTCGCTGTAATGTTCGCGTGGTTGGTGTGCCGGAGAACCCAGAACCCCACTCGGTTGATCTCCTGGTTGAAGACCTGATCCAAAATCACCTTTCTCCGTCTGGCCTTAGTAAATTTTTCACAGTGGAGCGTGCACATCGTGTTCCGGGGGGCCAGGGTAAGCCGGGTGCCCCGCCGAGACCTATTGTTGCAAAGCTTTTCCACTATAGAGATCGGGACGCTATCCTGCAGGCGACGCGGGTGAAGGGCCCGGTGGCCTTTGAGAATGCCACGGTGAACTTTTATCCGGACTTTTCCCAACATGTCCAGAAGCAGCGGATGGGATTTCATGGTGCCAAGAAGCGTCTTAGAGACTTGGGGATGCGCTACGCTATGCTTTTTCCGACCAGGCTGCGGGTTGAGTATAATGACCGAACTTTCTTCTTTGATCGGCCGGATGCTGTGAATGACTGGCTGGACTCCTTGCCTAGCCGACCTCCTGAGACTGAGTCCGATGCCCACCCGGGCGGTGCTGAAGCTGGTGTGGAGAGCTGAACATTTCGTCTTTGCCTGGTGCCTTGTTTTGAATAACTTTTCCAGGAGTGTATGCCTCTGATCCTCTACTGCTTATTTGATTTGATGTATGTTCTTTTTCTCGTTCTTGGTCTTGATCGGGGTGGCGGGTGGGACGGAGCCTTTCCTCCTCCGGGGTCTTTGTGTACAATAGGGGTTCTTGGGCGACAGGCACACTGCAGGTTGGGGTGGCTTTTTAGCTTTATGCAGGGGTGCAGGGTGGGGGGCGTTTTCTCGTTATTTGGAGGGTGGGTGGTTGGGAAGTTCGTTGTTTGTATGTTCTGTTTTCAAGGCGACTTTATCCTGTATTTGAAGATGTTTCTTGTGTCATGCTCATTGGGTGGGGGGTTTTGGCTTTGCTGGGTGGGATGGGGGGTAGCGGGTTGAGATTTGTTTCGTGGAACGTTAACGGTCTGGGAGATCGTATCAAACGAAGTGTGGTATTGAAATGTATACGACGTTTATCTCCTGATATTGTTTTCCTGCAGGAGACCCATTTGGTAGGCAATGTTTGTCATGCTATGAATAGGTGGGGCTATCGCCTCGTAGCACATTCGGGCTTTACCTCGGGTTCTAGGGGTGTGGGTATCCTTGTTCGGGCTTCCCTCCCCCTAGCTATTGATGATGTGATTCAGGATGATCGGGGGCGATATGCTGTCCTTGTGGGTCGCTATGAGGGTCGTGCCCTCTCCTTATTTACTGTTTACGTGCCCCCCGGCTTGCAGACTTCTACCTTTTCCGATTTGGGCCGTGTCTTGTTGGACCTCCCTGATAGTACTCTCTTTTTGGCTGGTGATTTTAATTCGGTGTTCTCCGGTCTCCACGATCGCCACCCCCCTAGAGATACTCCTGCGGCCCAACAGTGGTTGGGTGGATTTTTAGATACCTTTGGCTTGGTGGATTGCTGGAGGCTCTTGCATCCTACTCAGCTTCAGTACACCTTTCATTCTGGGGCCCATGGGAGTTTGTCTAGGCTGGATTATTTCCTGATGCCCGCGGCTCAGTCACCAGCGGTGCGTGAGATTGTACACCTACCCAGGGGTATTTCTGACCACTCTCCGCTCTGGCTTCGTTTTGAGGTTGGAGTGGAGGCAGTGGGCCGGGTGGCTCCTATCAATCCGTGGTACCTTGCCTCTCCCGAGACCCGCAGCCTTTTGCTTCGGTCTTTGGACGCGTATTTTCTGGATAACGAGGGATCGGTTTCCTCAGCTGTGTCCCTATGGGAGGCCTTTAAGACGGTGATTCGTGGACAGGCCCTCTCCCTTATTGCTGAAGCTAAGAGGGCGAGGAATAGGGAGGTGGTGGACCTTGAGGGAGAGATTTCTGCGTTGGAGGATGCTTTGGAATCTGGTGTCACGTCTGCGAAACTCCACGCTCTGGGTCTGAAACAATTTGCCTACAAATCTTTGGTCACGGATGCTGCTAAAGTGATGTTTCGGGAGCAACAGGGTCGTTTGTATGATGTGGGTGACAAAGCGGGTAAATTGCTGGCATGGCTGGATAAGAAGGAGAGAGCTAATCGTGTGGTGCCCGTGATTCAGTCTTCGAGTGGTGAGAGTGTGACGGACCCGATTGGAATTGTTGACTGTTTTGCTGAGTACTTCCGTGTGATGAATACCCCTGTGTCTGTGAGAGATGTGGCTGACTCTCGCCTTCTATTGCGTGATATAGCTCTGCCCAGTGTCTCCGATTTGGATCGTGTAGCGTTGGATTCCCCCTTTACTGTTGATGAGATAGCTACTGCCATCCGTTCACTCCGTTCGGGCAAAGCATTGGGCCCGAACGGGTTGCCGATTGAACTGTATAAGTTGCGTCCCGACAGAGTGGCGCCGTATCTTCGCGCCATGTTTCTGGAGTCCCGGGAACGGGGTATTCTCCCATATGATCAGCGATTGGCCACAATAGTTGTCATCCCCAAGGATGGTAAACCGCGGGACCTTTGTTCATCCTATAGGCCCATATCCCTGCTGAATGTTGAACCCAAGGTATTGGCGAAACTCCTGGCGTCCCGCCTCCTGACGGTCATTAGTGACTTGGTCCATCCGGATCAATCCGGATTTATCCCGCATCGCAACACGGCTCTTAACCTTCGTCGTCTCCACGGTGCGATTGCGAGGGCGGGGCTTCTGACGGAGCCGGCCATTTTGGCATCGTTGGATGCCTCAATGGCTTTTGACACTGTGGAGTGGCCTTATCTTTGGGCGGCTCTTGAGAAATTTGGTTTCGGGCCTGAGTTTATTGGTTGGATCAAGTTATTATATGCGGAACCTCTGGCACAAGTAGTGGTAAATGGTAGAGTTTCGGCCCCTTTCGCCCTTGGTAGGGGTACCCGTCAGGGCTGCCCCTTGTCTCCGTTGCTTTTTGCACTCGCCTTGGAACCATTGGCTGCTTGGCTTCGGTGGGAGCCTTCGCTCAAGGGGATTCGCTGGTCTCCGGACTTTGAGGACCGCGTTTCGCTTTACGCGGACGACATTCTTTTATATCTCACCTCCCCGCGTAAATCTCTGACTGTTTTATTTGACGTTCTCACTTCCTTTGGTGCCAACTCAGGCCTCGTTATTAACAGGGCCAAGTCCTGCGTGTATGTTCTTTCGGGTGTTTTACCCCCATTGCCGAACAGACTTCCTATTCAGGTGGTCCAGTCTGGCTTCAAATATTTAGGGATTTTTATTACGTTGGACTCCTCGCTCCGATTTGAGCGTAATCTCCTCCCCCCGTTGCTTAGATTGCGACTGGACGTGGCCCGTTGGCGTAAGCTTCCTCTGTCTCCTTTGGGTAGGGCGGCTCTGTTTAAAATGATGTCCTTGCCGCGGTTCCTCTACGCGCTCCAGAACTCCTATGACGCTATCCCCAAGACCTATTTCCGAGAGATCGAGAGTCTTCAAAGGCAATTGATTTGGGACGGGCGTCCACGTATTGCCCTCGCGAAACTCACCATCCCTTGGTACGACGGGGGCATGGCGCTCCCCGATATCAAGCGATATTATTGGGCTTCTCAGTTGTCTGCTATTAATCACGTGATGTTTTCACCGGGTCGAAATTCTGCATTCGAGATGGATAGACTACAGCTGCCGGGTGGGGACTTTAATAGAGCGCTTTATTCTCGATCAGCCGGGCGCCATCTTGTGGACCCGTCCAGGATTGCAGTAAATGTGTGGCGTGCCGCTAATGTGAGTTTGGGATGGGAGGATCGAATGACACTGGCGACGCCGCTTTATGCCTCGGAACGTTTGGGGTGTCTCTGGTCTACTAAAGGCTTCGACCGCTGGGATATGATTGGGATATGTAAGGTGGGTGATGTATGTTCGAAAGGCAGTGTGAAGTCGTTCCAGGCCCTCCAGGCGGAATTTGGTTTGAATGGTAGGGAATTTTTTCGTTATTTGCAGGTCCGACACGCCCTCGCCTCAGTCTTGACTCCTGATGAGGCCCTGCCCGAGTCTTCCCCCCTCGAGGATCGTGTCCTTGACGGGCACCTGCCTGATAGCACTATTTCCCTGATCTATAAGAAGCTGATCAATACTCGGGCGGACTTATTGGCCCGACTTCGGGAGGTTTGGGTCGGCGATGGGTTGGAACTGGACGACGAGGATTGGCAATCGGCAATCTCTTCTCCCAAGGAGGTAGCCATTCCAGCCCGTCTCCGTTTGGTTCAACTTAAAATCCTTCATCGAGTGTATGTCACTGGTCCGCGTCTGGTGTCAATGGGCTTTTCCTTGGATGGGTTATGTAAGCGTGGTTGTGGGTCGAGTGCTACTTTTTTACACATTCTTTAGGAGTGCCCGGTTGTGGCGGCTTACTGGACTGCGGTACTTGATGTTATGACTGCTGTGACTGGTGTTGCCCTGCGGCCGGAGTCGCGACGATGTCTGTTGAATGTGTGGGAACCCACTGACTATTCTGTGGCCCAGACCAGATGGGCTACCCTGGGTTACATGGTTGCGAAACGGGATATTGCGCAACTCTGGGGCGCATCCAGGCCCCCTGAGGTCTCGAAATGGGAGGACAACATGGACTGGTCCATGTTTCGTGAGAAGACTGTATATGTGGCCAGGGGCAGACCCGGGGCGTGGACGAAGATTTGGGGCCAGTGGAATGAATACCGTGGGGATATCTGTACCCCTCCCCTTGTAAGCACTACTGATGTTGTCCTATCTCCCTAGGCGGGCGTTCCCGGAACCTTTTTATACTCTTTTGTGATTTTCCGATTCTCCCCGCTGCTCCCCCCCCCCCCGACCTTGTTAGAGCTTCAGGGCTCTTGGTATGTTCTCCTGATTGTAGACCATCCCCTCCGTTCTTTGGGCTGACCTTGATTACCGTGCGTTCGCCTTTTTAGTGTTTGTTTTTCTTTTTGTATAAAATAAAAATTCAATATGCTCTGTGATATGTTGGGAGTAATGCTTGGTACTTGATTTGTGCCTGACCACGGGTGTATATTTCTAATTCATGCCTTGTGCCTTATTATTAGCGGCCAGCCCGTGAGGTTGTAGGCCCATTCTTGTATTTTTCTATGCTTGCTCAAATAAAGGTTTTTGAACAAAAAAACAAAAAAACTACAGAGCGCGATTACTAGCTTTATTTGGAACAGTAAAAGTCCTAGAATCTCGTGGAAAAAAATTAGGCGTCGCAGGGAGAAGGGAGGGCTGGCTGGACCAGACCTGCAAATATACGCATGGGCGTTTCAGTTATCACATACGCGTATGTTGCTTAAAATCCCTACATTAACAGGGATGGGCCCTCTTTTTTCTACATTGTTGGAATGTGAAGGAGTAAATCAAGCTGGTTTTTTGTTTAAATTTGGGGACCCCAAATTCTTTAAGAAGATAAAGTTGAAAGTTTTACTAGGGATTGTATCTACTTGGTACAAAGTTAGGCAAGCGATAAAGCTTGGATACTATTCTGCTAAGGCTCCTATATGGAACTTACCCGTTCCCCCCATGTGGACAACAGATGCCCTTAATAATCCGCTAAAAGAAGCTGGTATCAATAGTTGGGATGACTTGTTTGTGGACGGGTCTTTGCTTTCATGGGACTATCTCATTAATAAAGTAGGCCCAAGTCTGTCGAGATTTAAATATATCCAGATCTCCAGCTGGTTACAGTCATATAAAGAGCAGCCAACATTAAGCAACAAGCAAGCAGCCTATAGGTGGCTACAGTGATTTGGTAACTTGCCTCTTAGACAGCCCAGCGGCAAAGAAAGAAATCTCGCGCTGGTACAATAAAATAATAGATGAAATAGATGTCAACTTTCAGCTACCAACAACACTGTGGGCTGAGCTAATGCCAGGCTTGGATGTGGAAGAGCTCTGGACTGCTTCTTGTTCAACGCTTTGGGACTTAGTTAAACCCTCGTGGCTTCGTAGGAACCACCTCTTCACTATACATAGGGCATACTATTCCCCACATAGGTTAACTAAGTTCTCGTTAACAGGACCAGTTTTATGCCCTAGATGTGGGTTAATCGCAGCCTCGGATATTCACATGTTTTTAGAATGTCCAAATCTATCGGATTATTGGGAAGCCATCAGGAACAAGTTATCACAATCTTTGGGTGAATATGTCTCTATTGATCTCGCTCTGGTTATTTTTGGTCTTAAAAGTAAAACCCGCAATGCAGCATCCAACTTGATATTTTATTCCATTCTAGCTGCACGTAGGGAGATATGTAGACACTGGAAAGATGCTCAACCGCCCACAGTACACGAATGGCGAACGTCACTCCTTCAAATCTCTAAACTTGATTTAGCCAGAGTAGGAAATCCCAACAGGAGGGCTTTTTGGGCCATGATTGGATAGCAGTGACAATACCTGGGTTTTTTTTTTTTCCCAGGTCCTATGATTATTGTGTGCATTGCCTATCCTAGTTACCATGACTAACAGTCTTGGTGCGAAAGGGGGTCTCGATAATTCGGGCACTATCCACTAAGGCTTCGCCTAAGCGAGTCCATGTTTGGTTTGTGTGTATGGTGCTTACGGGAATTGGTCTTCCTCCTTATCGTATGAATTCCCATACCAGTTATATGCTGAGTTGCACAGAACACGACCATTCTTCTCTTTGCTCTGTGGTGGTCTTTTCCTTGGTTTTGATAGATTGGAGCTATGCACGCAAATGAGGATAATAAAAAAAAAATTTAAAAAAAGAGACTACAGGGAGGCTTATTTGAGGCTGTATGCAACAATCTGACGATGCAAAGCTCTAGAAACAAACATTATTTGCATTTGAGATATGCTATATTAGGTTTTTTATAAGCACTAGAATCTGACAAACAGTCTATCCCCTGAAAGTGTACCACTAGGCCACAATTTTGACAAGAACAACTGATCTACTCAAGAGATGGAAGTGTAAAGTAATGGCTGGACACTTATTCATTTCAAAATATGATTTTGTGTGTTTATCAAGTTTATTTATCACTTTCAGAATAATCACAAATGATTAATCTTAGAGTGATTCGTTTTAGGCTCCCTTTGTCTTTATTCAGACAATAATCTTGGGATTTTTTATTTCGATAGCTAAAGGTAAACATCGGAGCTAGACCCCAGATCCCACTAACTTCCATTAACCTAAAGCATTTGCATTTATCTTATTCATTGTTACCCTTAGAGTTTACAGATGCTCTTCCTGTTTTTGTGTTGCCTTTATTTTGGTTTTACTTTCAGAGCAACTTCTCATATCCCAACTCTCAACCTAAACCTCTACCTTTACTTTTAAAATAAACTCTTCCCTAGATTTGCACCTTTCCCTATCCAGAATTCTTACCTTTATTCTATACCTTTCGTACTTTTTATCCTATTTTTTTTGTTCTATATATTTCAGTACCCTGAGATTTTGTTGCACCGTGCGTGTTACTCAGTTTAGATCTTCACTGAGGTTCACAAGAGACGTTTGGGTCATTGAGAGTTTGGCAAGACGTGGGAACTGAATGAATCCGAGCCACACGACTTGTGGATCCTGTGCCTCACTTAGTGGTTTCTCATGGAAAACCCTAAGCTAACTTTACCACAGGAAAGCCACCACCACAAGCCTATTCACCACAGAGTGATTTGGGCGGGAGAGAACATAGAGAGAGGGGTAAGGAGTGAGAAGCCTACGACTGCTCACCCTTACTACCTTGAGAGTCAAGTGCGGAAAGGCTGTGCTTGACCCAGTTTGCAGAGCCATAGAAGGAAAGGACACTCACTAGTGGCTACTGACCTCAACCCATGCACTTCGAGTCTAGTTGCTCCTGTCTGACCTGTTGCCCCCTGAACAGTGTATGACAGCCTACCAATTGTATGGCGGGCTTCTCAGGTTCTTTTTTCCTGCCTGCAACCAGTGTGGTGACAAGCACAGAAGTTACAAACAGGAAAACAAAAGAAATGGCCCTCACATGCATGCGCATCAGGTTCAGCAATTTTGTGGTGTAGAAATAAACTCGGCATTAGAAAAAACAATATATAATGGCATCCAGCTCCCTTTGCATTGCAGTCGATTAGCACTTCAGTTTTGCCAAAAGTGCTTCTACTGCACCAGCAGAAGCTCCTTCAGGAATACAATACCCACCAATTAATTACTATGGCATGCAGCCTTCCAAAGAGAAGGTAGAGACAAGGGTTTCCGAAATCCAGATTGGCTAGCAGACTACCTGCAATAACCTAAATTACCCTCTTTGTCTGTTTCAGGGTTTTCTTTTTGTGAGATACTGTCCCTTCTCACGTATGCATATAAGTGCCTGCACAGCTGTCTCAAGGTCCCTCTGCACCAAATCTTCTCGAGGGTTTCACTAAACCTAGACTGCAGAATGCTAGCCAACAAGACACCACATACACACAAACTATGTTTTTTGCAAAAATATAACTCCTTATTCAACAAGCATTGGCATGTCACTAGGTTTTGCCTATGCGCGAGCCATAGACTTTGCCAATGTCTTTTAGCCATGTTGTACAGCAGAGTGGAGTAGAGTAGAGAGGAGTGACATAGCGTAGAGTTGAGTGGAGTAGAGTAGAGTAGAGTGGTGTGGAGTGGCATAGAGTGGCTTGAAGTGGCGTGGAGTGGCAAAGAGTGGAACGGCGTGGGGGGAGTGGTGTAGAGTAGAGTAGAGTGGCGTAGATTGGTGAAGAGTAGAGAAGAAAACAAGTTACTTACCTGTAACTACAGTTATCCAGTATTGGTATATTTCTTATCCAGTATTGGGGTATCTTTCATAGATTCACATGCCTGAATGAGAGTAGCAAGCAGTATACCAAATATACTGTTGTTTGCGGATGGTGGGATACAAGTGTTCATAAACTCCCAAACTGGTTGAGAAATGTTTAAAATGACCATATATATATCTATATATCTACATATAATATATATATATATATATATATATATATATATATATATATATATGTAGATATATATATATATATATATATATACACATACACACATTTCTTTAGACATATAAATATATATGTAGTATGAATATTGAAAGCAAAAGAACAGCAAAAAAAAGAGAAAGGTACCTGATTCTGACCTTAATGAAAGAGATGGCGTAGGACAGCCTGTCCAACCGCTGCATCATCCTGTTGTGCGGATTGGTGAACAGCCTTTACAACAAAACTTTTACAACGCACTACCTTTACAACGCAACTTTTACAACGCAAACTATTACAACGCATTGCTCTGGGGCGCTCTAGGATAGGGAATAGGTTAATTTACTATCCAATAACCTTCCCTAGTGTCCACGGGGACTGGAGTTGGAATAGTAAATTAAACTATTCACTATCCAGCACCCCAAAGCACTATGCGTTGTAATGGACTGCGTTGTAATACTTACGCTGTAAAGGCATGCGATGTAAATGCATGCGTTGTAATGTCATACATCCGTGCGGATTACAGACAGTAATATTTTGTGAACGTGTGGACATTTTTCAATGTCGCAGCAAGACAGATGTTCTCCAAAGTCACTCCAGCAAACAATGCTGTAGAACAGTGGTTCCCAAACTTTTGACTCCTGAGGACCCCCACTGAATCAATACTGGAAGCCGGGGACTCCCAAGCAATTTGTACAATTTAAATTTCTTTTTAAAAACGCCTTTTGAAGCAGAGGCTATTTCAAGAGGGAGACAGCCTGAATTGGGTCTATTGGCGTGGACATGTATGCTATTTAGAAACAATTTTAGCTAGGTATGTGTTTAAAATACTATTCATATTGCAGTGAAAAAGACAGAAACCAATTAAGGTATCACCCTATCGAGTGACACTAGATATACACAAGATTAGATATCAAAATATAATTTTTATTTATAATTATTTTAATTTGTTATATATAAACACATTTAGACATTTTTACACATTTGTGGATCAAAAATACATGATAGACGAAAAAAGGATGATGGAGGCAGTGCGGCAGGTGTCAAACTACGCGCGTTTCGGCAAACGTGCCTTCATCAGGTAGCCGTCTATTGCACTAAAATGAACACATAATCAAACAAACATATCATCAGAGGTATTATATAACAAAATAGTTTTTGATTAACTATAGGATGATTACATTATATGTATTTAAATGTCTTTTCACTGTCACTTTCTGTCAGTACTTTCACAATATTTACACATCTCAAATTGACACATTCCATATATATATCGTGTTTCCACATATAGCACAATTGACCCTAAACATAACCTTAAATCTATAGATACATAATTTACACACTTTACAGATTATATACAAACACCATTTAAAACCCTGTGTTATGGCAACCTCATATGCTCATATGCATCAATGATCGAAATACATAGGTATTCATGTCATACCCTATTATCTCTGGACTGATTCTAAGAAGAGCCTATTTTTCCTAAGAAGTTTGTAATTGGTGAATCATGTAAATATGGAATCTCTCCACAGATAATGTCGTTTTGTGTGGAGGTATTATCATCCATTCAGAGAGAAATAGTATAGTCCTAGTTGGACACACATTTGACTTATAGCATATAGTTATGTCTTACCATGTAAGAAATACAGGCTTGCATACAGCAAAAAATCCAAAGAGTTCTTAATCTCCTATGTTCAGTTGATGAGGGTTAATTTATTATGGACGTAGATGGCAAGATAGGCTGCAGAGAAATTATTTATATGTTATAAGCTTATACTATCACCTACATCATAGATGCTGGATTCATCAGGTTTAAATTTCTCATAGATTATGTTGAAAATGTTGAAGTATATAAACTTCCTATTGCTATTTCACGTCTCTAACACCAAAACATATATTATACAACAAGAGTGTAACACTGGTTATGTTCGGATTGCATTTTTCAATCTATTTCATCTATTTTCTGATTATGTAAAAACACTAAATGGATGTGAAAACCATGTTGAGGAGAAAGATGAATTAGCGGCTCCTCGATATCCTTGCTACAAGGATATCCTAGCTACAAAGTAGCGAAATTCAATTTTATCACATCAGAGTATATTATTATTATATTATCAGAAAACGTACCAATTATTTTCACGGATTTTTGCCATAATTTTTTCTCTTTAGGTTGCAGAAGTAGCGCTCTAGGTAGGTAATGATTCTGTAGCTTCTTTTATAAACATATTCCTATAGTGAGGACCGAAGCAAAAAGGACATACTTATTAGCTAATAGATGCGCACAAATTACTTATACTAAAGTTCATGACTTAAGGTACGCATATTAGACAAATGTATCAGCAGACCAGATCTTACCGATAACAAGTTGATAACTTTCCTATTTACCACACGGTAATGGAATGATTAAAACAGCGAAGATGCACACAGCTGCAATGTCGGGAAGGATGATAGTCTGTAGATAAAGAGGGTAGAACAGATGAATAATAATGTTCTATCCTCATTTTGGGCTTTTAGTTATTATTAATGTGTGAACGGTATAACCGTTCCAAAAGTATGTCTTAATCATTCTATAGTTATGACCGTCGCTCCGGCATGTGAAAACTCTCTCACCTCTCTCCTCATTGAAAAAGACGCTAGCGGACTGCACCCATGTATGCAGACGATAGAGACTGAGCGCTGTCTTCGGCGGCATTTTTAAACTGTTCAAATGCGCGCCATGATTCAGACCAGAGGGTTAGCCAATTCAATTGGTTGGCTTGCCGTAAAGTAACGGAGCTTTCTATTGGTTAACATCTACCTATTCATACTGTGTGATGTAACAGTCTAGCATGTGCGGTGATAGGTTAGAACTTCTAGATTCGCCCACAGGTTCCGTCTAGTACTCACGCCAGCGTAAGTGCCAGATCGTTATGTAATTGATACAAGAGAACACAAGTTGAAATGAGGTTGTCACTCCTAAACGAACGTATAATAGAAAACTAAATTTATACACCATTTGTAACAAACCAAATATATACAACATATATCTATATATAATATTTAAAATATAAAGACTGATGTCCTCAAAATTAACAAAAGCTTCATGTACCAATAGTTTGCCACAACTTGTTTATACATTTATATTCCAGAATTATGCAGTTACTTCAGTTCCAAACATCATAGTCGTACAGTGTATCTATCTCATACCCTTAAGATGTTATTATTTTTAAATATTCATGTATTGCAATGCATTGTACAAACACTTAAGCTGTAACATTGTAATGACATTAGAGTTGTAACATTATGGCGTCATAGAAGCTATCGCCATTATTCTACAGGATTGCATGCTCCCAAGGAATTTCTAAATTGAGGCCATTTTTTACAGTATCTAACCAGAAAATATAGAACACTTCTCGTTTTTTTCTCAGTTTGTGGGTGTCTATACCTTCTTTGGGGCAAATTCTTTCCAAAATGAACCACTTAATGTCTTCAGGGGAATGGTTATACTCAAGAAAATGTGGAACCATTGGCGATGATAATTTTTTAGTGCGTATCGCCGACCTATGCTCAGTCAGTCGTGCTTTCAGAGATCTGGAGGTCTCACCCACGTATCCCAAATGGCACGGGCATATTAACAAATAAATAATGTTCTTTGTTTTACAGTTATTTATGCATTTGCTTATAATGGTTTGACCATTGAAAAGTAATTCTTTCGTTTCGATGGCAAGAGGGCAGACTACACATGTCCCACATTTATAGTTTCCTGTCACTGGTGTGGCTCCTGTGAGGCTACTCTGGATCAGTTCCTTGTTCTTATTTGGCATGCGCGATCTTACTATCAGATCTTTCAAATTACGGTTCTTTCTATAGGCAAACATGGGCCTAGGGATGTATTGTTCTTTTGTATTGTTAATGTTCAACAGTTGCCAGCTAGAATACATGATTTGTCTGATTTGTTCATTCAGGATAGAATGACGTGTTACAAATACTAGGCTGTCATTCTTCGTTTTACTTGACCCTTGAAGAATATGTTGCCTATCGTAGAAACGAGCAAGTTTATACGCTTCACGGATTAACCCCTTGGCTGCTAAGGCTTTTCCCGTCCTGTGCTGACTGATTGATAATCCCATTATACATGACGAGTTCACCTTGTCATGAGCACAGCTCCAGTGCGCCTCATGACGAGCTGACCTTGTCATTAGCATAGAAGGGGTTAATCGGTGGGGGTAGTCTCTATTTATGAATTTCGCTTTCATTTCGATGGATCTAGTGTCGTAATCAGCCAGCTTCGTACAATTTCTTCGGAGGCGAAGAAATTGCCCAAACGGAATGCTTTTTTGGTTTGTTGGATGGTGGCTATTGAAATGCAGCAAAGTATTACGAGCAGTAGGTTTAGTGAATAGATCTACATATAACTGCCCCTCATCATGCTTTACCAAGATATCCAAAAATTCAATTTGTTCATTATTAATTTTAGCTGTAAATTTTAAGTTCTCATCGCAAAGGTTTAGCCACATGATAACCACTTGGAGGGTGTCTTCTTTGTCGTCCCAGATAAAAATGATATCGTCGATATATCTCGACCAGTGTAGGACGGACTCATAAAAAGGCGCAACCTCATTGAAGATGAATTGATTTTCAAAATGGGCAACATATATGTTTGCCACAGTAGGGGCGCATGAAGCGCCCATACTTACTCCTTTCGTCTGTTTGTATAGATCACCCCGAAATTCAAAGAAATTTTCTTCTAGGATGATTTTGAGGCACTCAATGATAAAGTTGTTATCACAGTCTATTTCATATAGATCTATGAACCATTGAACTGATGTGATTGCTCCATTTCCCGGATTGTTCGAATAAGGACTTTTGACATCCAAGGTGACTATCCATTGTCTGTCTTTGATGAAAGGGGCCCCTTCCATCAGATTGATAATTTGAGAGGTATCTTTAACATAGCCCGGGATTTTGTGAATAGATGGGCGTAGAATCGCATCTAGATATTTTGAGATGGGCTCAGTTGCTGATCCAATTGTGGTAACAATTGGTCTTAGAGGAGGGTTATCAATGTTTTTTTTTGTAAAAGTAGATTTTATTAGTTTTGCAAAGTAGAATGAAAGGAAAACATACAAAGACGCGGCAAAGTTACAGCAATATAGACAGGAGCTCTTAAGAGCCTCAGGGGCAACCTTGAAAGCCATTCGTAACAACAAAGTCCAGGAAGCAAAAAGTCTGCAATGACATTACTGGGAGAGTTCCAGCCAACAGGCGCCACTTAATGTCCTGTCGCATGTTCCTCGAGGAGGTGAAGCTGCCTACAAAGTACCACAAAGTATATGCAAGCGTATAGAGTCCATCCTCCGCGCTGCAGTGCCGCAATACAGAAACCAAACCCCCCCAACTCCCCCCCATCCTCCCGTCCCCAAGGCCCCCCCCTGCCTCCCCCCCCCCCCCCGGGTGGTAGCGCCAATCTGTATCACATCACACACTACATACTCAGCATTCGTGCGGTCAGACCTGGAAGAGGTGAAGTGCCCTTAGGGCCGGTGGACAGACAGCCGACGGCAGACCCTTTGACAAAAATCTAACCAAGGGTCCCCAGCGGAACATAAACTTCTTAAAGTTGCCCATAAAGATGTCCGCCATTCTCTCCATGCTCAGCAGCTTCCACAACTTTGCATGCCATAATGATACCGCCGGGGCCATCGGTTTCTTCCAAGCCGCAGCCAGCGTTAATTTAGCTGCCCCCAAGCACAGCCACAAAATACGTTTATCTGCGGTCGTCTGGTGATCCAACAGTGGGTCTCGAAGACCCAGTACCACAAAGGATAGCGAATCCGGGATCGGGTACCCCAATATATCCTTGATGTGAGATAGGAATTCGGCCCAGAACGGCCTAATAATCGGACAGTCCCACCAGATGTGACTAAAGTCACCCAGAAGACCGCAGCTCCTCCAGCAGCGATCCGAGGTCGCCGGAAATATGCGATGAAGTTTTGAGGGGTAGAGATACCAGTCAAATATGGTTTTGAAGTGGGCATCTCGCAAGTCCGCCGAGTGGTTGTGAGACTGAATGTCACGCCAGAGAGCCTTCCATTCCGTCTCCGCAATGTCCCTACCCAACTGATTCTCCCAGAGGTCCATATAGCGAGGACGAGGAGAGGTCATAGTACCAAGCAAAAGTTTATATAAGAAGGAGATCGTTCCCTTCATCGTGGCAGTCCGCAGTAAGAAGGTTTTGAACTGCGAAGGAGGTCTCGTCGCGGCCTCTCTCATCCCAGGCGAAGTTGCCCAGTGGATCAGTTGGGCATACTGATATCGTTCCACGGGTGGTAGGCCGTAATCCCGCATGCAATTCGCAAAGGTGAGGGGCTCCCTACCATGAAAGAGATGCGTAAGGGCACTACAGCCTCCCTCCCGCCATGGCCGGAAGGGTCCCTCCTGGAGCGCCGGCGGGAAAGCCGGATTGAAGTGTAAAGGGGTGAAGGGGGAGGGGAACGTCGTCCAGCGGTCGTCCCCCGTTACCGTGTCCCATACTTTTAGGACTGTGCTCGTGGGGGTGCTGATGTATGCATTCCTAGGCCTATCGGGTTTGGGCTTCCATGCCAGGTCCCAAATCGCCCGTCCTGCCACACTTCTGTCCATGTGCAGCCAGTGTTTTTCAGATTCTTGCTGTGACCATTCCACCAAGACCCTTAGCTGCGCAGCTTTATAGTACAGTTGCAGGTCCGGGAGGCCCACTCCCCCTTTCTCTCTTGGGCGCCGCAGATCCGCGTAAGAAAGTCGCGCTCGCCCGCCTTGCCATATGAATTTCAGGAGGAGGGTCTTCAGTCGTTGGAAGAAATCCACCTCCATCGGTATTGGGAGGGCCTGGAAGAGGTACAGGAATCGCGGAAGGAGGACCATTTTGATGGCGTGGATCCGACCCAGCCAAGTTATGTATTTCGGCTTCCATTTGTTCAATTCCCCCCGCACAGCTTGTAACGTGGACGGAAAGTTCGCTGCGAAAAGGGAGCCTACAGAAGGTGTTAGGTGAACTCCCAAATACAGCAGAGAGGTCGTCGCCCACAACAATGGCGTAATGGACCGCAGGCCCTCGGCCTCCGCCGGCGGGAGCGTCAGGTTTAGGATATAGGACTTATCAAAATTGACTTTGAAGCCAGCTACAGCTTCATATTCAGACAGCAGAGTTTGTATGTGCGGCAGGGAGTGTGCCGGGTCCCCAACTGAGAGGAGCACGTCATCCGCGAAAAGGGAGATTTTATGTTGTTCCCCCGAGAAGGGGAGACCCTGTATCTGTTCCTGTTCCCGCAGCGCGATAGCTAGGGGCTCAATACTTAAGGCAAAGAGCAGCGGCGAGAGGGGGCAACCCTGTCTTGTACCCCTGGCGTGCGCAAAACTAGCGGATCGATGGCCGTTTAGCATCACCCTGGAGCAAGGGTTGCCATAATTCGCGCGTATCATGGTGAGAAATTGGTGTGAGAACCCAAAGGCCTCCAAAGTGCGGAACAGGAAAGACCAGTCCACTCGATCGAAGGCCTTCTCCGCATCCAACCCCACCAACACCGCCGGGAGGCGAAACCTCGTGGCTTTCTCAATGAGGTGAATCACCCTCCGCAAATTATCGTGTGTCTGTCGCCCTTTGATAAACCCAGATTGGTCTGGGTGGATTATGGTCGGCATCAGATCCCGAAGCCTGCGCGCAAGGATTGCGGAATATAACTTGGCATCCACGTTGAGAAGCGCTATCGGTTGGTAGGACGAGCAGCAGGACGGGTCCTTCCCTGGTTTAGGGATTACCGAAATCTTAGCCTCGGCCATAGATATCGAAGACCGTCCCGAGGTAGCCATTTCGTTAAAGAGGGGTATTAAAAACTCGCAAAGCTCCGTAGCGAAAGATTTATAGAAGAGTGCCGTGTAGCCATCCGGCCCAGGAGCCTTGTGAAGCTTAAGTTCCCCGATGGCCTCCAGCACCTCCTCTCTAGAGATGGGGGCCGCTAGTAACTCGTTCCATTCTTTCGACACCTTTGGTATGGGGAGGTCCGTTAAGAATCGATCCTGCGCCGCCTGGTCCAGGGAGTCACCCCTGTACACCTCTTCATAGAACCGTCCAAAAAGGCGTGCCTTGTCAGCATCGCTATGGTGAAGCGTACCGGAGGGGTCCTTAATGCCACCCACATATTCCTTTTCCCGTTTATCACACAATTGGCGCGCCAGATGGCTACCTATCTTGTTACCCTGAGAATAGGAAGTGCGTCGCAGCCGGAGCAGCGTAAGCTCAGCACGGTTAGTATAGTGCGCCTTCAATTTACCCCTAACCGCTGTCAATGGTCTCAGAGTAAGCCTAGATGGATTGGCCTTGTGGGCCTGCTCCAATGCGGTCAGCTCCGCTTCAAGGTCCTCCCGCTCCTTCCTCCGTAACCGATTAAGGTTGGCGTTGAGATGTAGGCACGTGCCCCGTATGGAGGCCTTACATGCATCCCAGGTATTAAAGAGGGAGGTATCTGAGACCGGATTGAGGGTGTGAAACTCCCTCAGAGCCTTACGCAGTTCTCTACAGGAGGCATCATCCCGTACGAGGGCCGGCGGGAAATACCAATTCCTCACGCCATCTCCCCCAGAAGGCCAGAGAAGCGTCAGAACCAATAAGCTGTGATCCGAGACAGAAAGGGGGAAAACACTGGCTGCTCGAATATCCCCTCGAAGTGCCTGGCTCGTAAAAATATGGTCAAGTCTAGAGTAGGAGTGATGGACATGTGAGAAAAACGTGTAGTCGCGGGATTGGGGATGTAGGGCCCTCCAGCTATCAATCAAGCCTAGGTCATTAATCAATTCCTGAGTCTCCAATGAAAACACTCCTGCTCCCGCCCTCTGTATCAGCGAGCTATCTATGGCCCCATCCCACACCATATTAAAGTCACCCATCAGCACTACCAACCCTTCAACAAAGTCCCCTGCTCTATCCAACAGGTCTCAGAGAAAGGTATTCTGCCCCGAATTGGGGACATACACCACCACAAAGGTACACCACCCCACCAAGCATCCCTTTAACCATAAGCCACCTCCCGTCCTTGTCACCGCTAATCCCCAGGGCTGAAAATGTAATGAAGCTCGAAAGAGAAGTGCTACCCCCCTATGTTTGGTGGAGGCGGAGGCCCTATAAATCAGTGGGAAGTGCCTATGACGCAGCCAAAGCTCGTCCTTACGTGCTAGGTGAGTTTCTTGGAGCCCCACAACATCCAAATTGTGATCAGTAATGTATTTCCAAATCTTTTGGCGTTTCTGTGGGGAGTTAAGACCTTTGACGTTCCACGTCCCTATACTAAGCGGCATACTGGGACACCATCACCCACCACCAGCCAACCAACGCTAACATCACCTTACCCCACCTCCCTCCAAGAAGCTCATCCTCTCGGTCCACCTGACCCCCCACCACCATTGCTCCATAGAACCGTGAAATCTTGTTAGTGGGCAACAGGACGACAGTAGGAGTACACTCCACCCAAATGACCAGATCTCGGCTAAACATGTCACGTAGGAACCCTAAGAGGTCAGCCACATAAGTGGAAAAGCACAACATACAATCATACCAGGCGCCACCACCCCCTACACCCCCCAACCCCTTCCCAACCAGACCCCCCCAACAGTTCCCACGACCCACCTCCCACCCCAATCCCCAGAACAAAAACAAACATAGATACTTAACAGATTCAACGAAGCGTCGCAGAACAGTGCAGCGCACCATGAAGTCACTGGGAGGGGGGTGAAAGACCTCAAGAGGGTCTCCCAGGGCCTCGGTCCGGGGCGTCTTCTCACAAAGTACTTGCATACCCACGGAACCAAAGAACGCGGGCCCCTCCGGCCCCATAAGGCCTGCAACCCTCAAATCAGGCCGCTCCAGAGCTCTGCTGCGAAGACGTCAACGTCGCCGAGGCAACGGAGGCCACCGCGTCTCCTCTTTCCTGCAGGCTGGTTGCTTGATCCGGCCGCCCACGATCCGGTGCCGACCCCACTCTGTGCCATGAGGAGGAGCGGTGTCGCCGCCTCGGTGAAGGGCTGCCTACCCTCGAAGCTGGGGAATCATCCCCGATGCCCAGAAGTTCTTTTGCCACCTGCAACGAGCGTATCTGCGCCAGTTTATTCTGCCAACGGAAGACTATGCGGAATGGATGGCCCCAAGAGTAGGAGATGTTGTGGTCACGTAGGAACGCCTTGACTGGCCTGAACTCCCGCCGCTTCTGAAGGGTCGTCGCTGCTAAATCTTGATAGAGTTGCGGACGATGGTCACGGAACTGCAAAGAGGGAGCGTCACGTGCCTTCCTAAGGATTCTTTCCTTGAGCTGAAAGTCATGGACACACACCAGGATGTCCGGTGGCGGACCCCCACCCCTACGTGGCAGACCAACTCTGTGGACCCGATCCATTCGAATCTCATGTACCTCCTCGTCGTCCAAAATCTGGCGGAAGAGGTCCTGGACGTAGCCGCGGAGGTCCCCTGCTTCTCCATCGCACGGTACCGCTCGTTTGCGAATGTTGTTTCTCCTAGAGCGGTTCTCCAAGTCCTCCGCATGGGCCTGCAGGTCCAGGTTCTGTTCCGTGAGTCTCAGCACATCTTGTTGCAACTGGTGGACGTCATTTGCCATGCTGAGATCGTGGTCCTCGAGGGTGGCTACTCTTTCTCCCACAGCGTCCACGTCCCTCCGCACCTCCCGAAGATCAGAAGTCAATTGCGCTCGGAGGTCTGAGATATCTTCTTTGATGGACTTGAAGAGGTCGGTCATAAATGCTTTAGTGGCCGGCGCCTCGTCATCAGAGCATTTAGGAGAAGAGCTTGGGCCAGGGGAAGCTGGTTGCTGAGTGCTCTTTGATTGTCCATCCCTCCCGGTCTTCCCTTTGCGTAGAGCGTTAGACATCGTGACCCCCTCCAAGTGTCTGGCAGGGCACCGCGAACCGTACCCCTCGGCCACCAGCTAGATCCACACAAGAGCTCGAGAGGGTACCCACACCGGTGGCCCAGGGTTCCCGGTACAGTCTCAGGTCGTAGCACAGGCAGTGGCAGTCACTTCTAGTAGAGGGTGCCTCAGTCGCCCCCGCTCAGCCCCTACGGCCAGGGAGAACGCAGCGGCGCAGGTTCAGCACAGGGGAAGATAAGCGGGCAGGAGCCCCACCGGCCGCGATGTTGGTAAGGGCCACAGCGAGCCCAGGCACAATCCTCGGTGGCTACCCGATCCAGCCCGCGGTCCGACCTTTCTCGCTCCTCCGGTGCACCAGCGCCTCAGGTCCCGCGCCCAGGGGGGATGGGGCGGAGAACCAGCAATGGCGGGGCCTCTCAGGTGGCGACTGGTAGGGCCTGTCACAGCAATGCACGTAGGTATTCCTCACCCAGCCTCCAAACAGCTGAGTCCGCAGTCGCAGACCTCCACTGCCCAATCCAGCTCTCCCCCGCAGTGCCCTGGGGTCAGGATCTGCCTGCCTTCACCTGCCCAGGCGCCGTCTCTCGCTATTGCCGCCACGTGGTCCGATCCTCGCCCATGTCTGCTGTCCGCCGCATTCACTGCCACCAATCAGGCGCACTCTCACCTGTGTGGCCAGGGCACTCGCCCCGTGCAGTGGTATCGCTCAGTCCAGGGGTCCGTCTCGATGTATGGGTCCAGGGAGCAGCGCCGAGCGTTCCCCCTACTAGGCCTCAGACCGCGGGCTCGAGTGGAAGGGCAGTCGCCCTCAGCTCCGGGCGCTCGTCGGCAAGAGGCTCCTCCCCCGCCGGGGAGGCTCGGGGAACCAGCGTCAATCCGGCGTCCTCTCGCTGCAGCCCGGTTCCGGCGGCCCCCACCTCACTGTCCAGGTGAGCCCGCCAACTTCTGCCGCCCAGGAGGACCCGGGTCTCCCCCGTGCGCCCTCCTCTCTGCGCCGCACCAGCCCCGGTCACCTCCTCCGACTCCGGAGCCGCTTGGACGACTCCCGTGTCTCTGGGTCGCTCACCGCAGATGGCCAACACTCTGCAGCAAAGCCCCAGCGACCCGGTGCCAGAAATAACTCTGGAGCTGCGCTACACAAAGCTTCTGCAGGGCCCGGGGCCGGAGAAGACCTGAAACACGTTCTACTCCGCCGCCATCTTGGCCACGCCCCCCTTATCAATGTTTTTATGTACTTTCGGTGTTCCGTACATACTGGCTAATTTAGGATTTTCAATGTTCATGTATTGGAACTCTTTCTCACAGATAACACCCTTGTGTAGTGCTTTCAATGTGAGCTTTTGAATTCTTGATTTAATTCGGACATGTATGCATACAGCAGTGTATTATTTAGTGGTACAATTCTCCTGCTCTCAGCCATAGCAGCACCTCTACATTCTCATTCCAGTACCTCGGAGTGGTGACCCTTCCTTACAGCAACAGGTTGAATGATTGTGAATTATAAGCATTTTTACCTATTCACAGTTTAAGAAAGTCTAAAATATTATACAATTATGAATTTTATAATAAAGATATGCCCCAAGGAGCAACGAATATTGTGAAAATTCTAACAAGATAGTGCACAAAACGATGAGTCCAGTGTACAGAGCAAATTCAAGGTCTATATTAGGAGTTCATCATGGAAGTGCAAGAGATGGCAGGAAGGTGTCTGCACAGGAGGCATATTGTTTCAGCGAGATCATGGAACAATGCTATGCCAATTACCATAAACCCCTGTTAGATATTATCTTTAGTCACAGACAGCAGAACAACATTTTACCACCAAGGGGTGAGCAGTGCAGTTAAGACATATTTCAGAGAGGCCTCGCGTGGCACCTGACATGCCCCGTCCCTTGCCAACAACAAACTGCAAAGGCTACACAGAATAAGAGCTTGATATGTCTGAATATGAAAGCTTGACAGAACACATAATTCACCCAAGGGCTTGTGGAAAGTGAGCAATCAGACAGCAGCACGAAAATCCTACTGCTGATCCTGGCTGCATCTATTTTTACCTGCCTGTCAAGTAACGGTAACCTATACACATGTGCCTTTTAACGCTTTATTGCTTTTATTGTATTGCCTGTATTTTCATTGTTGTGTCTGTGACTGCTGTTTTCTGTCTTCCCCCTCTGCCTGTACGTGGTCCGTGTCCCTTTTTCTTCCCTCTGTTCCCCACGCTGTCCCTGTGCTCTCTCTGCCCGGTCTTTCCTTCTGAACCCCTCGCTGCCCTGTGTCTCTGCCCAGTTTTCCCTTCTGTTCCCCTCGCTGCCCCGGTGCCTCTCTGCCCATTCTGCCTTCTGTTCTTAGCTGCCCCTATATTTCTGTATTCTGCATTTTGCCCCTGTGCCACTCGTTTTTTGTGCCCGTCTGCTCTCTGTGCCACTCGTTTTACCCTCGTTTTTAGTGCCTTTCTGCCCTCTGTTCCACTTGTTTTTACCTCGTTTTTTGTGCCTTTCTGCCCTCTGTTCCACTCGTTTTTTGTGCCTTTCTGCCCTCTGTGCTACTCGTTTTTCCCTCATTTTTTGTGCCTTTCTGCCCTCTGTTCCACTTGTTTTTCCCTCGTTTTTTGTGCCCTTCTTCCCTCTGCTCCACTAATTTTTTGTGCCTTTCTGCCCTCTGTTCCACTCGTTTTCCCCTCGTTTTTTGTGCCCTTCTGTCCTCTGTTCCACTCATTTTTTTGTGCCCTGCTGCCTTCTGCGCCACTTTTTTTCCCCTTGTTTTTGTGCCCCTTTTGCCTTCTGTTCCACTCATTTCCCCAGCCGCTGTGCGCCCTGGGGAAGTATGCATTTTCCAAGTCCAGGGAAGCCATAAAATCCCCTTCGTTTAGACAGCTTAAGACCTCAGAAGGTGTGACCATCCGGAAACTTTGCTTTTAGAGGAATTTGTTGAGCTTGCGGATGTCCAGGATCGGATGCCATCCCCCAGACTTCTTCTTGATGAGGAAGAAAAGAGAATAGAAACCGGTTCCTCTTTGAGACGATGGAACCTTCTCTATTGCTTTCTTGAGGAGCATCTTTAAGGCTTCTTTGAACAATAAGTGAAGACGAGGGTGATCCCTGGGTGGAGTAGTAGGTGGCTGTTTGATGAATTCCAGGGTGCGACCGTTGTTTACTAGGTCGAGAACCCATCAGTCCGAAGTAATTTGTTGCCACTCATGAACAAAAGCTGAAATGTTCGCACCCACGGGAAGGGGGGGAACTATGGTTTGCGCCCTGCGTAAATCATTGCTTCCTGTTGGTATCGCGACCTTGATTGTTCGGTCGCTTTCGACCATCCTGACGGGAGAAACTAATCGAAGAGGATTGGCGGTATGATTGGCTGTAAGGCTGTCTATACTGTGATAGATACTACCTATTCTGTTGGTTTTGATAGCCTCATCTTGAAGCAAAACCACGTCCTCTTGCACCTCTGAATGATCCGCGCCTGTATTGTAGGGCACTTAGCATTTTAGCAGTATCAGTATCCGTTTTAATAGCAAGGAGGGCCTCGTCAATGTGCTTTCCGAACAAGGACTCTCCATCATAGGCCATGTCTAAGATCTTTGTCTGTACTTCTGGTCTTAAAGTTGTGGCTTTAAGCCATCCCTGGCGTCTAAGCACTTTGGACTGGCAAGTTGACGAAAGTCAGCGCTTACAATGTCCAGAGCGCAATCTGTGATCTCAGATGTGGCTCGTTCTCCCTCCAAAAGGATCTTCCTTGCATCATGTCTACGGTCCTCAGGGATGAGGTCAATAAATTCAGCCAAATCTGACCATATCTGGCGGTCATAACGGCCAATTATAGCCAGAGAATTTGCAGCTTTAATAGAGGCTGCTGCCATAGTGGATTTTTTTTTGCCTATAAGGTCCAGCCTCCGTCCTTCCTTATCAGGCGGTGTTGTCATGGGCGTCGCCGGATTTTTAGATCTTTGTTGGGTGGCCTGTGAAATCACTGAATCTGGTCGCGGATGACCAATCAAACAAGATGGAGTATTAGCAGGAGCCCGGTACTTTTTCTGAATGCGAGGAAGCACAGCCGGAATGGACACAGGCGTTTTCATTATCTTAATTCCTTCATTCCATATAATATCAATGATAGGAACAGCTTGTGTGATCATTCTATGACTCTTCTTTGAAATCATGCAAAAAGCAGTATGTTTGCACTACTGTAACAGGTAATTGAAATCTAGATGCTGCTCGCTGCATCAAGTTATGAAAACTGCTGATGTCCTCAGGGGGAGAATCCGAAGGCTGAGGAATGGGTGGCGAAGGCATCGGTATGACATAATTATCCCAAGGATCCGTGGTAATAGTCCTGTCAGGTAACTCACCCTCTTCAACCTCCTCCTCTGAGGAGGTAGTGTCATGGTGTACTTGTTCAGATGGCCCTGAAGGATGAGGTGGTGAAGCAGGAACTTCAGACTGAGGAAACGCAGCAGGGATTTCAGCTGGTGGAGGTGGATTTTCTGGGACAGCCTGTTGTGGGGGAAACTTTTGACGGTAATCCACCAGCATGGCCTGTAGATCCTGAATGAGCGTTGGAGGAAGATGGCTCATTTCTCTGTAATACAACTCCCTTCTGGGAAACCTATGATATGGAGTCATAAGTTCCTCTTGATAATAGTGTTCCTGGTATTCATCGCCATCCTCTTCTTGGCACTTGATGTTAAGCTCCGGAGGATGGTGAGCTATGCCAAATGGTCCCTCCCCTTCTTCATCATCATCATCCTCATCATCAACATAAGTTTCCAAGAGGTGAGATGGCAAGAGTGGAGATATCTTACTGTAATCCTGCCTGTTGGACCTGGCCTCGTGGCGTGGTTCCCCCCGTTCCTCAGCACCCTGTTAGCCTAGCCCTGCACCCAGAAGCCCCTGGTCGTCCTGCTCCCTGTACGTCCAAACTCCCTGCACGACCCCGCCAGCCGACGACCAGCCCCGCATGCCCCCGGCCTCCTTCCTGGCTCCGAGCGCCCAGAACCTGCATCACCCCACAGGGCCCCCGGCAGCCATTTTCACTTCCCGAGGTCCCTGACTCTCTGGGCCTAGCATGACCCCGGCCCCAGCGAAACTAGACTCCAAGGCGCGCCAGTCCCGGCTGGGGGGTAAAGGGCTCCCCGAGTGAGATAAGACAGGGAGTTTCGATTGCCCCTCCGGCCTCCCCGGAGAGACTGGTTTCTCTCACACCTCTGGCCTTCCTCCTGTGGGCCAGTTTCGATCCCACCTTTGGCCTCCCCGAGAGCTGGCCCCAGACCCTGCTGGGCGTCTGGGAATTCCCGGACGCATCTTCAAAGAGATCAAAGGGCCAACCGACGGACCTCTCCAGCTACCAGCCCCCAAGGCCTGAGACCTCCGCCTGCGAGGGTCCGGACATCAATGGGCCACTCGACTATATCAAGGCCTGCCCAACAACTAGCGGGCAGTTGTATCCTGGACAAGAAAGCCCTGCTGATCTGATCGCGGCTGAACCTTGGGGAGAACTGAACCTCTGAACCCTTCGATCCCTGCTGACGCTGTCGCGGCTCCTTCTCGTAACACGGAACTGGAACATCGGAGCCCTGCTGTCGCAGCTCGTCCTCGCAAAGACGGAACTATAGCCTCGGAGCCCTGCTGACCTCGTCGCAGCTCGAGCTTGAACTCTAAAGAGATCGTCGTGAAACCGCCTGAGCCCTGCTGACGCTGTTGCGGCTCCTCAAGAACACCTCCGGATCGAGCCCTGCTGACCTCGTCGCGGCTCGAGGAGTACTCTGGTCCGGCTGGACCATCGACGCTACCAACACGACCTGAGTCGACTCGAAGTGAGTGAAGCAACCAGTACGACCATCATCTTTCGTATCCCCCGGGTCGAGGATTGAGAGCTGTGCGCAGGGTACGCTTCGTACTGGCCTAAAAACTGAGACTGTCCCGCTTCCCTCTTCCCGAATTCCTGAGACTTTATGATCCTTTGATCGCTTGTAAATAAGAGTGCTGATTCCTTTTTACTGTTCATAAAGAACTTGTTACTGAAAACCTACGGTGTGGTGTCCGTTCATAAGTGTGGTGTGAGCTCAGTGTGTACGATCCTAGACCCGAAGTCCTCCCCGGCGAGGACCTCACGTTAAGACTCGGCATTACTTGTGAGAGAGGTGGGTCCCGGGGTGGTCGGGTGAGCATAACCTGGCCCTCTGAATTCGCCCCTTCTAACACTGCCTTTGATAAGTTTTCAATTGAAAACGTGCAGATGATATGGGCGTTGAATGTGAAGGCAAAAGTACCACTGCTGATGGCTGAGAGACAGGTAAAAACGTCGTCGACGGGCTCTTGGTCTTCGACGGGCTCCTCGTTGACGAGCTCTTCGTAGACGGGATTATCGTAAACGGGGCCGTCGTCGGCGGGCTCCTCATCGACGGACTTGTCGTCGACGGGATCTTCACTGATGTAGTCGTCGACAGGACAGTCGTCGATGACGACATTGCTGACGCGGCAGACGTCGACGAATAGACTTTATTGATAACAGTACCTTCGTCGACGGTGGAGGCTTCGTCGATGGAACCTTCATCGATGAGCTCAACGTCGACACGATCGTCGACGGGGACTTAGTCGAAGAACTCCTCGTTGAAGAGTCTTTAAGAACAGGTTTCTTAGACGTGACAGAGATCTTGGTAGATAAAATAGGTGAAGTAATGGCCGTTGTTGAGACAGTAGCCGTAGACGAGGGGGCAGAAGCAGTCACAGAAACCATCGATGATGGAGTCAAATTGAGAGTTTTAACCTGGATTTTACTCACGGTTTTTGAAGTCGATGGTCTTTTGGATTCCTTAGAGGGAGAAGACAGCGTTGACCCAGAGGAAAGCTTAGGGGACCTCTGTGGATGGTCAGAAACATCATGGGAAGCCTTATGATGTTTTCTTCCCTCACTAGAATCTGTCATGTGATCTAGCCCCTTTACTTGAAGTTGAGGCCTTGTCATCCTCCTCAGCCAAGGAAGATTTGAGCCATAAGAGTAGTCTTGCCTCTCTATCCCTAAGAGTCTTAGTAGGGAAAGTACGGCAGATTCTACAATCCTTAGCCACATGCTTTGGATAAAGATAGTAGATGCAGTCTTTATGCTGGTCATCCACATGGACCCTTTTCTTCTCACAGGTCCTGCAGGGTCAATAAAGAGCCTTCTTATCAGACATCCTGAAGAAATGAAGTAAAGAACTGAGTAGGCACTCAGGGAGACTCTCTTCCACACGACGTGCGGTGAAATCTGAGGAGAACTGCCTCTGCTGAGAGTGTTCTAGAGGGTGCTGGTAGCTGATTGGTTGGAGCTGACTTTTGGTTCTTTTTACTATAATGTGGTAGGTAGGCTACTAAGATTTAGGCCTCAGGCTTTTTGCTTTTAGCCTACTATTATTATTACCTATGGCAATGCTTTTGTCATTTACCGTGGGACTCCCGCCTCCGCAACGGGGAATGATTCAGGCATGTGAATCTTTAAAAGATATCCCAATACTGGATAAGCAAAGAGTGCAGTGTTGTAGAATGGAGTAGCATAGAGTGATGAACAGTAGAGTGGCGTTGAGTAGAGTGGCATAGAATTGAGTGTAGTGGCGTAGATAAAGTAGTGGGCTGGCATAGACTGGCATAGATTGCAGTGGCATAGAGTGGAGTCAGGTAGAGTACAGTGGTGTAGAGTGGAGTTGGGTAAACTGGAGTGGCGTAGAGTGGAGTGGTGTGGAGTGGCGTAGAGTGGAGTGGGCAAGAGTAGAGTGGAGGGGTGGGTGGAGAAAGATGGCGGCCGGTCAGTGAGCCCGGTCGGGAGCTCCGTGCCCGTACATGCAGCAATGACCTAATCACTATGCATTAGGAAACTAACGATCACCAAAGGGACTTCTGCAGGGATTGTTAGCGATGGGAATGGCAAATCCGACAAAATAGGGAGACTCCACAATCGAAAAACGGATTGTCAGTGGAAAACTTAATCCGGAGGATAGAAAACCACCTGGAGCCTCCGCCCCTGCCCTCACCCCTGCGCTCCGCTCCTACTCCCTCCCTTGTGATATATACTCGCCGAGAGGTTCTAGCACAAGGAGAATGTAAAAGAAATGCCAGAAAAAATAATTTCACTCTTACCCGGGGTCCACGTCCAGCATCTGAAACAGCAACAGGCGCCGTGTTCAGTACATCAGGCATCTGCCGGGCGGTGGGAGGCGGCCTCCAAAGCAAACAGGAACTGTCAGCAGGTCGCACAGAGGGTCTCCAGCTTCTTCCGGGGCAAGGGAGGCAGTGACGGCAATCACAGCAACTACAGCAAACGGAGGGAGCACTGCAAACTCATTACGCACGACGGAGCAAACGGAGAAGAAAGATCGGACGGGGGGAGAACACCATATCCTGAGGCTGCTGTGGGTCCAAAGAAGGAGCGCAAATTTGAAACGCGGAGCCAGATAGGAGAATTGGGGGCAGAGGAGCCCATCCAAATTTCCCTTTTAGAAGTCTCCGGAGGACCCAACGTTCGGTACATGAACCGGGTAAGCCAAGGACAAAGCCGGGAGGTGGAGGTGGAGGGGGGAGGAGGGAGAGCTGAGGTCGTGGGGAGGAAGGCTGAAAGGCAGCAACAACAAAGGCAACAACAACAACAGGATAGCCACCTTAGAACAGATCCCCGCGAAAAGGAGGAGGTTATTGCAGCTGGGGGACCAGAAAAACCGGGGGAGCCAGGTCAGACCCCAGAGTCCAAGGGGAGGTCCACATATTGCTTAAGGAACAGACAGTTTTTTAAGGCGAACCAGCTACCAGCCACTAAACACCCCGTCCCACCCCGAAGTACTAAAAGAAAATCTAAGAAACCCCCTAAGGTTCAAGCAAAGGCAGGAAAAGCATTAAAAAACTTAGGGGGCTTAGCAGATGCGCGGGAAGGGACGGACAGTGTAAAGATTAAAATAACTCCCTCACTAAGATCCTTTTTTAAGCTACAAGAGCAAAATCAGGAAAAGAATTGGGAGCAAGACCTAAAATGAAAAGTACCTGGTCCTGAGCAGAAGAGGCCTCGTGACCCCTCTATCTCAACAAACACCTTAATCAGACCCACGACTAGCCTGGCTATGTCAGTATCAGGGGTAGCAGATGCAGAATTATCCACACAAGCTCACAGCCTGATTCAGACCGAGGCCCCAACCCCTCCGGTAGATCCAATACCAAGTCAGATGAGAGCTTCCACAGATATACTCCTAGAGAAAATGATGGAAGAAATAAAGTCAAGGTTTGAAATATCTGAAGGAAACCAAAGCAAGATCCAGGAGGCATGCGAACTATTAGACACAAAACTAAATGCCTTAGGAGAGAGAGTGTCCGCTGTAGAAGCAGAAGTGGTCTCACTAAGTAGAAGAGTGGAGTCTAACCAGAGAGAAATCAGAACATTGAGAGAAACAGATAAAGTAATCACCGACAAACTAGAATCGTTGGAAAACCACTCTAGACGATGTAATCTGAGGGTTCTAAATGTACCGGAAGGTAAGGAAGGCTTGGACATTAAGAAATACACTGTTTCCTTGCTAGAGGAGTTCTTCCCTTGGACCAAAGACCTCGGTCTAGAGGATGACATACAGAGGGTACATAGGGACCCATTCGGAAAAGGTAAAGAAAGGAAGAACCCAAGGAAAATATTGGTCAATTTTCGAACATATTCCCTCAAGGAAAGACTCCTAAGTGAAGCCTTGAAAACTGGTTCATACAATAAAGATGACTGGTCCTTCAGGATCCGTTCGGACATATCCAAAGCTACACAAGACAGGCAGTGGGAGTTGGGGCAGATGATGCCTGAGTTAAAAGCACTTGGCGCTTCTGTCCAGATGAAATTCCCGGCCTCCCTCCGGATAATGTGGAGAAATAAAATGCACAATATCAGAGACCCTAAGGAAGTCGAAAATTTCTTAGATCAATTACGTGACCAAAAACGGAAATAGATCTCACGGAATGACTGCAGAAAAATTTGTGTCAGAATATTCCTAGCCTAAAAGATTGAAGGCACAGAGCTCAAAGAGGGCTATCAACAAAGCCCAAAAGAAGAAAAAGGGAGGTTTCTCCAGGGTAGGGGGGTTTTTAACTCTTCTTTTTAATTTGAGCACTACGAAAACAAGAAAGAAACAAGAAACAGTAAAATAATGCACGGGAGATGGGAGCAAGGTAGGGGAAAAAAAAAAACACGTCCTCAGCAACAATCAGAATAATCAGAAAAAAGATAAGGAGTACTCGGAGGTCCACAAAAAAAAAACAAAAAAAAAAGCTACATAGGAAAAAATGATGATGATGAAAAATGATAAAACGCAGGTGAAAATAATCTCCTGGAACGTTAATGGTTTAAGAGTCAAGAGTAGAAGAAGGAGAATATTAGAATACTTAAAAACATCAGACAGTGAAATCATAATCCTCCAGGAAACACATCTGCTAAAAAAAGAGTGGGAAGACATCGTGAAAAAACTACATTGGGTAGACTCTTACATCTGCACTGACCAGGAGTGTATAGTTAAAGGCGTCGCTATCCTCCTTAAAAAGTCTCTAAACGCAAGAGTGGAAGCATCAGAAACTGATCCGAAGGGGAGATGGGCATTGGCCAAAGTAAGGATACGAAACAATGCCCTAACAGTGGCAGGCTATTATGGTCCAAACATGGACGACCCGGCCCCGTTACAATCCTTGTATTCGCAATTGCTCTCTGTCTCATCACCTATCATACTAGGAGGAGACTTTAATATCATACCGGACCCAAAAACTGACCGTCTTCCTAGTAGAAGACAAATAACCCTGCCAAAAATGAGAGATTGGCTGGGGGTGTATAAAAGGGATCTATGCTTAGTGGACATATGGAAAGAAAAGGGTGAGAGGCATAACAACTTTACCTTCAAAAATAAAAAACTCGGAATCCAATCAAGAATCGACTTCTTCCTCTTAGATGAAGGGCTAATCGAAAAAACTGTAAAAGTAGAACATATTCCTGCCCATCTCTCAGATCACTCGGCGGTCTTGATCACCCTGAAACTGGAACCTAGTAAGGAGGGCTCAAGATGGACTTTGGATCGAACAACCCTCCTGGACCCTCAGATTATCGACCAACTTAAAATACAGACGGAGCTCTTCTTTGAAGATAATAAGGAAGGCACCTCAATTCAGACCACCTGGGACGCATACAAAGCGGTGATCAGGGGACACATCCTTAGCCTAGCGGCACACAAATCAAAGGGAATAAAACAATCGATCCTAACTTTGGAAGATAAGATCAAAAATTTGGATCTACAAATTGCCGCAGCAACTTCTCCCTCTCGCACAGAGCAACTGGAGGCAGATAGATCGAGACAAAAAGAAAATCTAGTAGAGATCTTGGAAAATAAAGTTATAGAAAAATGGGAAGCTAGCAAACTCGCCCATTATGAATATGGTGAGGGATGTGGTAAGATGATCGCTTGGAAAATCAGGACAGATCAAACCAGGAACAAAGTTGCTTGTATCGACCCTAGAAATCCAGCGGAGAATGGTTCAGAAGAAGCTGTAATAAAACAAGAATTTCTTGCCTTCTTCTCAGATCTATACAAGGAAGATTGTAATCCAGAAATTGGAGAAATAAAACACTTTTTAGACCCCCTAAATCTTCCAATGTTATCATCAGAATTGAGAGAGGAACTAAACGCGGAGATCTCAACTCAGGAAGTAGAAGTTGTATTAAAAAATCTCAAGAAAGGCAAAGCAGCTGGTCCGGACGCTTTGCCGAACGAATTCTATACAAAACTAAAAGAGGCACTGCTTTCCCCCTTAACAACTCTGCTGAATAAAATCTTCCTGGAAAAATGTGATCTTCCAGGTTCCTGGAATGAAGCCACAATTACTATCCTCTTAAAACAGGGTAAAAGTCCAAATAAATGCAAATCGTACCGCCCAATCTCAATCCTGAACTGTGATTATAAGATCTTTACACAGATTATGGCTAAGAGATTGGGGAAAATAGCGGGGCTGCTAATAAATAACGACCAGAAGGGCTTTATACCCGGAAGACAATTACAAGATTTAACGCAAGAACTGTTTGCCTCCATAGATCTAGCTACCAATGAGAAATTACCTCTATCAATAATCACTATCGACGCCGCAAAAGCGTTCGATAGAGTCAACTGGGTATATCTAAGTGAAGTCCTAAAAAAATTCAATCTGGGGACAAATATCCTGAATATGGTGGCAAAAATATATACCTCCCCCAGAGCTCAAATCCTAGTTAACGGCAACCTCACCACAAATATCCAGATAAAGAGAGGAACAAGGCAGGGATGTCCCCTTTCCCCCTTACTTTTCAATTTCTACATTGAACCCATGGCAGAGCGTCTCAGAATTGATCCTTCAATATCCCCTTTTATCTTCCGAGACTGGTCCAAGAAGATAGCCCTCTATGCAGATGATTTGATGATTTTCACCGATAACCTCAGTGGTTCTCTAATAACAATTGAAGAGACCTTGACCAATTTCGGAAGCTTCTCTGGCTACCAAATTAATCGAGATAAGACGGAAACAATGATCTGGAATGACAATTCTATCAGTCCCTATAATAAGAATACTATTAGATACCTCGGAATAGACCTAGTTAAAGACTTAGATAAAGTAACAAACATCAACCTCCAAAGAATTGAAAAGGAAGTCAAGAAGTTACTGAAAGTGTGGGGAGGTCTACCCCTGACCCTACTTGGCAAATCAAATATAATAAAAATGTCAATTTTACCAAAATTTACTTTTGCCTTTGGAGCTATACCTCTCGAATTTAAAAGAGAAACAATAAAAAAAATCCAGGGTGAAATCTCAAGTTTCATTTGGTCTTCAAAAAATCCCAGAATTGCCTGGAGTAAGCTAAGAAGGAAGAAATATCAGGGGGGAATTGCTAGCCCCGATCTACTTGAGTACTGAAGAGCATTCCAATTCAAATCAAGCAGGAAGCTCCTAAACACATTTGAAAACTATCCGCCGTATTTCCAAACAATGACTAACAAAACCAGCCATTTTTTATACAAGTTTGGACACCCCAAATTAAAAAAAAAAATTAAACTCAAGATGCTGAAGTCTGCGGCCAAATCATGGTTCGGCATAAGATGTACCCTAAATATCCCCTATTACAGCGACCTGGCCCCCATTTGGGACTCACCTGGCACCCCAGAATGTCTTAAAGACAAATTAGCGCTCCCAATAAAATCAGCAGGAATAACAAAGTGGGGACATCTTATGTCCCAAAACACCCCATTGGATTGGGAGACACTATCCTCAAAAACTAATGGCTCTGTAGCAAAATTCAAGTATTATCAGATATCTAGCTGGGCTAAATCCATGAAAGAAATCAGAGCGGGAAACTTAAACCTGGAAAAAGAAATGCTGAAAAAGGATGTTATACATAAAGAAATCTCGTCGTGGTATTGGGCTTTGATCCATGCTGGGGAAGAAGAATTCCAGGTACCGGAGAGAGTATGGGGGAAAGATCTGCCGACGTTGGAGCTAAACAACCAATGGCAAGTATCCATGAGCAAATGTTGGAAAATCGTAACATCAGCTGCCCTAAAGAGAAACCATTTGTTCACATCTCACAGAGCTTACTGGACCCCGAAAAAGTTATCGAAATTCCCCGGGGCGACAGTAAAAGCCTGCCCAAAGTGCGGTTTGGAGAGAGCCGACGACCTACATATGTTTCGGCAGTGCCCCCTTCTCGACGGCTTCTGGAATGATGTGGGTAAGACGCTATGTGGGGTACTAGGAAGACATCTAACCGTGAGTATCGATTTAATTATTTTTGGGGTAATGAATCCAAGTGTTCCAGAAAAACTCTCTAAATTACAGGAAAATCTACTCTTCCTATTTATATTGTTGGCTAGGAGAGAGATCTGTGTGAGGTGGGTGAGTCCGGTTCCCCCGACTCACAGTGAATGGCTAACATCAATACTAAGAATATACAAACTAGACAAAAGGAAAGAACCTAGTAAAAAACTTAAGTTCTGGGAGATCTGGGAAAACTATCAGCTAGGATCTAGCTAAATTGTACTGGAGCATAATCTCAAGGGATATTGTCCCTATGGCTGGCTGGTCTGGAACAGATCCATTTGTGTAATAGTCCAATGATTATGTGCGAACAATGGAAAGTCAGGAGAAGGCCTGCACGAGTAGCCATAATGGCTAGCTCCCCCCCCCTACGACTAAATCCTTCAATTAAGTAATGGAAATAAGGGGACCCTCCTCTCTGCTAAACGATGCAGGGGAACTGTCTAGATACTCACGTCCTGTTACACGACAGTGAAGGCATAGAACTAAAGAGAGATTGGGGCCCCGACAACTCCTTACCAAAAACATTGCACTAATGAGGACAAAAAAAAAAGAGTAGAGTAGAGTGGAGTGTTATGGCGTACTGGGGTGTGGAGTAGAATTGAGTGGCGGAGAGGAGAGTGCTGTAGAGTGGAGTAGAGTGGTGTGGCATAGATTGAAGTAGAGTAAAGTGGCTTGGAGTGATGTATAGTAGAGTGGCATAGACTAGAGTGGCATTGTGTGGAGTGGAATGAGGTAGAGAGGCATACAGTTGCACTGTGTGGAGTTGAGTGGCGCAGAGTGGAGTGGTTGAAGATCAGAGAGATAGACTGAAAACATAAGCATTAATGTGATGGGTCTTACTTTATTTTTTGACACTCTTATCCTGCACTTCTTTTATTTTCTGCCTGCCTGCATGTCCACAACACACTCTTTATCAATCCACTTCTGAATGTACATGAGCACAATTTTGAAATAGGTTCTTTAAGATGCAGCAATTTGAATGGACTGACACCTGTGTTAGAATGAGTAACTTGTTAGCCCCAGAAACGATCCCTTAAAGCCTCCTGAACATTTATTTTCAGAGTTATCAGCAAGTTGAATGGTTTCTCTCACAACTCTATTCACTCATTCCACCATTCCATGATTTTACGGACTGTATGAGGTGAGATGTGTAATCTCATGCTGGGACAAATATTCTTCTATTTTACACAACTCAAAGTGAGCAATGTTTTCAGATATTAGAATTCCTTGAAAACCTTTAATGTTAAACCTGCTCTCAGGGAAACCCGCCATGGTAGTAATGGGTACCTTCACTATAGATTGGTTAATCCACCTGGAATTGTAATACACAAGAAATATTATGTAATTCTTTCCATTGGGTAAACTGGGCACGGTGCTAACAAAATTAATAGCAATTTGTTCCTACATCTTCTGTTGAAACGCCACCCGTGTAATTTGAGTACTTTGAGTATAAGATAGTCTCAGCATTTTGATATGAATGACAAGAAACAATTAACAGTTCAATAGACGTGCCCTTTGAAGATCACAGATAATAAACATGCACCTTATTTATGGCTGTCATCCTCTGATGCCCTATACGAGCCAAACTTATCAACCTAGAATGCAACCCCTCTGGTGGTACAACCTTGTTCCCCTTCAACACCATACCAGCTTCAAACCTCAGCTCATCCTGGTTACTATACTCTATTATATGCACATTTGTATAGCGCATGGCTATGCGTATGCATTCCAGCGCTGGCAACACAACAGAGTCTGCCATAGTGCTAAGGGGAAACTATTTTTGGAATAGCCATACATGTTAAGGATTTTGAGGAACCTAAGTTCATTATCATTGAGTCTCATTGTAAGGGGAAGGGTGTTCCAAAGGTTAGCCCCATTTTAGCTAAAGGACTGCCCTCCGCTGCTCACTCTTTGAATGGGGGGAATCGTGGCCAGGTAGATGTTGGAGCATCGAAGAGCTCTGATGGGTCTGTAGGGGGAGATCAGAGGTCTAAGGATTAATGGGCCTTTAATTTAAAGTCCATTATGAGCAATGCATAGGGCTTTAACTGTGACCCTCTGATCAACAGGTAGCCATTGAACACGAATCGCCCCTCTGGCCGTGCCGGCGGCGGGGTGGCAGCTGTCATTCGTAAGGAGATTAAATTTAACTCCACGTCCTCTTTCACTCTTACCGACGTGGACAATCTTATCATTAAGCTAGAGACTGGAGAGGGAGCTCTTTCACCATTGTCATCCTCTATCGTCCTCCCCACCCTATGCCTTCCTTCCCGGCTGCTTTCAGTGAACAGCTAGCTAATCTACTTATTTCATCTGCTCGAGTCGCCATTTTCGGCAACTTCAACTATTGGTATAATGATAATGAAGCTGGTCCTCATGCGGCTGAGCTATTTGAAGTCCTCACCAGCTTCAACATGAATCAACATGTCTCTTCCCACACTCATACTGGAGGCCACATCTTAGATCACATCTGGACTTATAATCTTACTCCTTCCTACCCTGTGATCACCCCTTGTATCTGGTCCGACCATTACTTGATCGATACAGTGATCACAGTTAGGGGTTGTATTAAGGTCTCTCCCATGGCCGGGGGGACTGCCCGTAAATGGAGTACTTTTGACTCCCAGGCATTCCTCTCGTTCTTGGCTGAGACTCGCCCTTCGCTGTCTAACACCGCGACTGTCCATACTTTGGAGGAAGATCTTACTGGCTGGATCATAAAAGCCAGTGATCATTTTGCCCCTCCCTCCAGTTTCCCCCGTACCCGGCACAGTAAGTCCCATAAGTGGTTTAACTCCACCTTGAAAGCTCAGCAACTTGAACTGCGCCAAACGGAACGCAGGTGGAGATGCAACTATCTGTCCACCGATAGAGAGCTGTATGTTGCTGCGAGGAAAAAATATAAAGATGCAATCTTGGCAGCAAAAGCTCTCCACATTTCGGATAGGATCCTCACTGCTCATAACAAACCTCAGGAGATCTTTTCAATCATGAGGGAGCTTACGTCTGATGCTAGGACTCTTCCCTCTCAGACCCCGACGCAAGAATCTTGCAATGCCTTAAATAGCTTCTTTATCGAAAAAATCGTCAAGATTAAGAACACCATCCCTTCAGTCCATCCCGATGACATGCCAGCCTCCCCCCCTGAAAATCCGCTCTCTCTGCTTTCCTTCCCTGCCCTCGACCCCAGCACTCTGGCTAAACTTGCCACTCGGGTCAAATCTGGCTCGCCCAACGATTGCTGCCCTCCCTCTGTCTTTCGTGACATCTGCCTGTCCTTACCGGACTGCATCTTGCCTTTCTTAAACACCTCATTGGAGACAGGAGCAGTGCCCAATTCCTTCAAGGAGGCTGTCCTTGTGCCCTTACTGAAGAAGCCTGGAGCTGACCCAGACGATCTCGCCAATTATCGGCCTATCTCTCTCTTGCCCTATCTATCCAAACTCCTGGAGGCACACGTCACCAGTTGCCTATCTAAATTCATCGAGCGTTCCAACTTTCTCGAACCAAATCAGGCTGGGTTCAGACCAGCCCACTCCACCGAGGCTGTAATCCTGGCAGTCATGGACATGCTTAGGGCTAATGCCGATAAAGGGACATCACAGGCGCTCGTCTTACTGGATCTGTCGGCTGCGTTCGACACGGTGGACCACAACATCCTTATCCACCGTGCCGAGCAAGCCGGCATCCGAGGCCTGGCCTCTGCCTGGCTCAAATCCTTCTTGTCGGGCAGAACGCAGGCGGTCCGGCTCGGTCCCTTCACAGCCGCGGAGGTCCCATCCACCTGTGGAGTGCCTCAGGGATCCTCCTTGTCCCCTCTACTTTTTAATCTCTACCTCCAGACGCTTATTTTTTCCCTGAAGAGGTGGAATGTCACCGTATTCAACTATGCAGACGATCTGCAAATCATCTTTCCGCTCAACACCCCCAATGCAGCCCTCGATTGCCAAGCAGTGATGAAATATATCCAACATTGGATGAACTTCCACCAGCTTAAATTGAACCCGGGGAAGACCGAGTTAATTCTCCCAGGAAAAAGTAAGTCAGCAAAGAGTCTCGGGGTCATAATCGACTCGGAGCCCTCTCTTAAGCCTCAGGTGGGTGCAGTGGTGTCATCATGCATGTTCCAGCTCAGAAAAATCAGGAAAGTCTCCCACCTCCTAACACCGGAGGCCCTGATACAAGTTCTGATTGCCTTGGTGCTCTCCCGCCTGGACTTTTCAAACTCCCTGTACTACAGCCTACCCAAATTCCTCCTTAATAGGCTACAGATTGTACAGAACCAAGCAGCAAGACTGGCCTATAAAACCCCAAAGTGGCAATCCGCGAGACCACTGCTTCACAGACTCCACTGGTTGCCGGTGGAGCAGAGGACTGCATTTAAGATCGGCTGCTTGACTTTCAAGGCTGTGTCCGGGACCTCCCCTGCCTTTCTCAAATCACTGGTCGTTCCTTATCGCCCGGCACGTAATCTCCGCTCCTCCCATCGCCTACTGCTAGCTTCTACCAAACTTAAAAAAACTGGCGGTCGTAGATTTGCTTACCATGCCCCCGCCTTCTGGAATCAGTTGCCCCTCCCCCTCAAATCTGCCAACTCCCTCCTGGCATTTAGAAAACTTCTAAAAACTCACCTCTTCACACAGGCTGGCTAGACCCCCGTCTCCCCAGCTCACAGCACTCAACCAGCGCCAGGAAACCTTTTGGTGTGAGTGCGCTATACAAGAGCCCCTTAAGACATTGAAGGGTGGCCACGGCCTGCCTACTGGAGTTGTATTTGGAAAATTGAGCAGAGTGCAGCATGCAGCGAGTTTTCTGGCCTGTGCTTCTATGCTTAATGATTAGTCCAACCATACACCCAGGCTCTTAATAACCAACATGGGGCTTAATAACTGCCTTGGGGCACGGAGAATGCCTAAGCTATCTGGTCAGCCTAAATCCAGATGGGGAATGGTATTGTGGCCTAGTAGCATGAGCTCGGTCTTCTCCCCATTGAGTTTGAGGCAGGATTCTGACACCCAGCTTTCTACTCTCTCCAGACAAGGTCCTAATGCGAGTGATTAGGGTCCCGTCCTTGGGTTAGAGAGAACACCAATTGGGTGTCATCAATATATGATACAATATGATAATACAATATCTACTAATGGACACGTATATATGTTAAAGAGCGTCAGGACGAGCCCTGTGGTACTCCACACTTCAATGGGAAAGTGTCTGAGGAGCAGGATCTGTCAACGGCTTGAAAAGTCCTGTCCTTCACGAAGAAGATGCTCCATTTTAGTGCCGTCCCCTTACACCTGCACTGTTGGTTCTTTTAATGAGGATGTGTCGAATACAGCACTAAGGTCGAGGAGTATGATTGCAGTTATACCTCCTCAGTCAAGCAGCATTTTTGACTCCTTCACTATCGCCAAGACTGAGGTTTCTGTTCTGTGTTTAGGGCTGAACCCCATCTGGGTGGGATGTAGGACACTTTTAGTTTCTAGTAAGTTCAAGAGATGTTGACTAACATGTCTCCCTTCCCCCTCATTCAATCCAAGGAGTAACAAGATTGGTCTGTAGTTTCCTGGGTCCAGGTTGGAATATTTTTAGGAGGGCTTTCCCCATGGCCTGTTTCCATGTGGGGGGAACTATTCCATTACCAAAAGATAAGTTGGTAATTTCTAACATAACCAGGAAGGTAAGTGCATCCTCTTTAGAAAGAATGTGTGGAGGGGCCGGATCAAGCAGGGAGCTTCCTTTAACTTTACTAAATATATGTGTAAAGCTGTCCAGGGTGAGACTGGGAATGACTAAAAAGCTGTCTCCCTACACTTCTTGATTATTAGTAATTAGACTGGGGCCTTAGTCATTGTTAGATTTGTGGAATGTAAGATAGATATCCGTAATTTTTTAAGAAGAGCCTAGCAAGACCTCTACAGCCTGTTGCTGTAGGCTCGGACATGGTATATAGGGAGTGGGTTTCACTAGTGATTTCATGATCTGGAACAATAGAGAAACATTGAATCTCACCTTGGAAACACTACTCCGTTAGCCAATCTCACACCACAAACTTCCTCACTTCAGTCAAAATGTTGTCTGACTGTTAACACTAACCCCACTTTTTCAACAAAATCATTCTGTTAGTTTGAGTTAACCAATCCACCATGCCTACCACATACTCCTCTTCCTCAGGATGACCAAAATCATAGTACTCATGTTCAAGTGGAAACTTTTTTAAGACATATTTTATTATTCTCACCGATGCATAAAACAACAGGTAAGAAATCAACAGCCATCATCAACCTTGTCACATATGAGGTAGGTGTGTGTGTGTGTGTACATGAATTACAACTCTATACCATAGATGTATTAATCCAATATCGCACATTTACATGTATAATGTGTGAATCCTTAGGTTAGCCCCAGAATTTTTGAACATGGGATGACACTTCTGATAAAAGAAGAGTCGGTTTGCATCAGAGCCAACAGATCTCTCCTTGTCCATTGAGAAGTGTAAATGAGAGCCCTGGGGGTCTATGAATCCAGCCAAGAGACCTGCCCACACCCCAGTTCCTCCTCAGCCCTGTCATCACTCCTATACCGTTTCAAAAGTATTACCTTGGCCACCACCCACTCTGCCACGTCTGCTACCCATCGCTCCACACCAGGTCCCAGATTTCCCATCCATGAGATTGTCACCCAGCATTTAGCCAGGAGCAGCACCAAGTGTAAGAATTTAAAGGCCTTTTGGTTAACCCTTCTGCCGGCCAATGTAACCCAACAAGCACACTGCAGACTCTGTGTCCACAGGTATGCGCACCACAGCCCTAAGTCGTGCCAATACTTTCAGCCAATATGCAAACACCTCTGGGCAGTCCCACGCTAAATGCTGGAATGTGGCCACAGGTGGCTGATACCTGGGACAACCAACAGGCTTACTAGAGTCCATTGTATGTACATTCACTGGTGTGACGTATGTGTGGTGCAAAAATTAAAAGTAGTTAAGCTTGAATCTGGCATTACTTGATACAGATTTCACTAACACACACATTCTCTTCCACTTGGCTTCTTCGAGTTGCACCCCTAGATCCTCATTCCAAGCCCCTTGAGCAGGAAACGGAACACGCAGATCATCTGCTGTCTTGGCTTGTCTTGGCTTTGTACAGAATGGAAACCAGATGGCAACCCTCAAACGAACTCCAGAAGGCCCCCGAAAAGTGAGTGACGTGGCAGGAGCCTCTGGGAATGAAGGTCATATTTCCTGGATTATGGTTGTAATACTGGCATGCTGCAAGAACTGTCCCTACGTGGAAGCTATCCTGCGCTGCCTCAATGTGATAAATTCCTCATTGGGGAACAAGTCACCCATTGTTTCACAGTCACCCTCCCTCCAGGTCGAGACATCCACAGAGTCCAACAGCACTTGAAAAGCCACGAAATTCCAAAAGACAAACTCCCTGGTGAAGGGAGCCCTCCCCAGGATCACCCGAACAGTTCGTTCCCACAGCGAGGCAGTGTGCCAAATAAGGTACCGAACCGACATCCCAACACCGACATCAGGAGTTGAGGAAGGAGTGAGCCCCTTGACGTGTCCTTTAACAGCAATTTCTCTCAATTGCCCTCCTTCATGACCCAATGCGCAGCATGTTAGATTTGGGAGGCCAAATAATATTGTTCTCGGATAGGCACCACCGATTCCCCCACCCCTCTCCCTCCACTCCCTCAAGCGGCCAAAATAGGAAATCCCTTGCTTCTCTGCTCTGTCCCCCAGCCCAAATTACCGAGGGAAGGAGGGAAGGGAACCGCTGAAAAACCTCACAGCGTAAAATATAGAGTATAGGCATCTTGGTGAAAACACCATCTTTGAGATGTCCACCCGGCCCATGAGAGAAGGAGGGAGTGAGTTTCAAAACCGCACACATGAATGAACCCCTCCATGACCTTCCCAATATTATATTGCAAGTGCGTGTGCGGTGTATATGCCATTATCAATCATAGTACCCGAATTTATCTTTCTCCCATCTGAGTGGTAGAGCGTCCAGATCACAAGCGACCAAGGATCCTAAAGGGAACACCAGTAATTTCCTATAATTAATCCTAAAACCAGACACCTCTGCAAAAACAGTCAGATCAGTCAACTAAATCGGAAGGGATCTCCGAGGAGTCTAAAGACAGAAAAAAGTGTTGTAAGCGCACAGAGACACCAGTTGTGTAACGTCCCCTACTTTGATCTCCCACTCAGGCGTGGTATGTCGGATCTGAATGGCCAATGGCTCCAATGCTATAATGAAAAGGAGGGGTGACAATGGTCAGCACTGGCGGGTGGTCATGCCCGCCATCCATGAGTCAAAACATTGCTTACCCACTCGTACCCTGGCCATTAGACACAAAAGGCGCACCCAGGCACGAAAGCGTGCACTGAACCCAATTGCCTCCAATACCTGCAAGAGATAGTGCCATTCAACTGTATCAAAAGATTTGACAATGCCAATGGAGACCACCGCCAAATCCACCTCTCTACCCTCCACTTCATGTAGGACATGCATTAGCCACCGTAGGTTTATAGTGGTACTACGACCGGGTACAAAACCACATTGGTACTCATGGATTGTGTAATCACCGGGCACAGCTGAAGAGCGAGAGCTTTGCGAAGTTCTTTAGTATCTCTGTTGATCATTTTAAGCAGCCTACAAGCAGATGAGTCCGAGTTGTCTAACACGGGCTTCAGCATCATGAGATGCAGCACTCCTGCATAGATGGGAGGAGCACCTGAAGATCATCGAAGTATACCTCCAGTAAGCGTTGCATGAGAACGGGGGCAAAAATCTGGTAAAACTCTGTGGGAAATCCATGGCTGCCCAGTGCCTTTCCTCCAAAGCAGTTGCCCTAGGGTCTTACAGATTTCTTTCAGGCTGGGATTGGCATCCAATTTACATACAGCAACCCCAGCAGTGGAAGCATCAAGAACAGCATCAATGCCCTCTAGTTAAGGTGGGAACAGATTTTGATACACCTTTTTCCAAATGAGACTTAAGGGAATCCACTATGCCCTTCTGTGTATAAATGTCTCGACCCTGAGGGAATCAAAGGTGAAGAATGGAGGGGAAAGGAGCCTCCTGCAGAAGAATCTAGGCTAACAGCCAACCAGAGCTATCTCCCTCCCTATGAAGAAGTTGACGTTATGATTTTAGGGTGTATTTCTCCAGCCTGTCCCTCACCTCAGCGACCTGCCACTGAACTAGTAAGTCCCCCTTCTTCGTGGATTCCCTCGCTACCTTCCTCCAACAGTGCCACTCATCTCTCCATTGCCCCTCTCTCACAAGTATTTATTTGTTTTTTAGCGCTACTCATACCAGTGTTTGGTGTCATATTACTTTACATCACACACACATCATATAGAGACAGTGAATCCTAAATGTGTAAATCAAGTTATAGGAAATGTTACATAAGACAGAGGGAATTAGAAGGTGTAGGAATCACATGTCATTCATACTAACAGGCAGAATATTTTAAGAATGTATGGTACCAGAAGGCACAAAATCAAAACAAAAAAATTTCACAGTGGTTTGGGCTGGCATTTCTAGGAAGAATGTATTTCAGCCCAAACAAACTCTTTTTAGCAACATTAGGATAGTGAAATATTGGAGAAAAAAGCATAATGTTCTAAACTATACCATGCAGTTGCATACAGGTCTTTGAGGACAGCTCATCAACTGTAAGTAACAAAAGGGTCTCTGTGCCAAAAGTAGTAACCCACTGAACTAGCACATAAATTACAGGTCTTTGATCTACAAAGTACACGTTCTTTGCAACAGGCATATTAACCCTCTGAGCTATTTTATGATGAGTCAAAACTAAAACTGTCAGACAAAATTCTGATCTGCTCCAACAGGAGCATTACTCACCAGAGTTACCTTGACATTGTTGTCGCTGCCTGAAAACTGTGGGACACACAACAAACTCTGCAGCAGGTGCTTTTAAATTTATAAGTTATTTGTAACTAAGAGTCTCCGAGGTCAGCACTAGGTGCAGCTGCACTGATCGCACCACCCTAAATCTGGCCCTGTCTCCCAGGATACTCTAAGTCTGTTGCATAATCAGATAGTGCTCCTCTATAGAAGATGCATGAAACAGCATGTTGTCTTGAAACGGATGTACACTATTTACACCTATTTCAAGATGCCATTTTAAAGCCGGTGTACACCATTTACACCCTGGAGCAGTTTGAACATTGGTTTTTGACAGACACATGCTGCGAGGCAAGTCCAAACGGCCTTCTTAGTGCTGAAGGATGTGGGGAAAGTAGTCAGAGACCTGAACTCTTGAGATACCTCAATTTGATGACATGCCAATGTCAGGTCTATGACAAACAAAAGATATGCATTGCCCATCAGGGAAAACATTTCTAAAATCTTGAGAGATGCACTAATATGTTGTTTTTTAGAGATCTGAGATTGGCACAGAAACTGATCTCACCAGATTTTTCTTTTCCACAACCAGTGGGGTAACCCTTTCTGCAGAGTCCATACGCCCGATGATACCATGCTTCTCAAATTGATTTAAGTGCTCCTGCATCTGCATTCTGAAACTTGATAATACATTGCAAACTTCATGACACACAGAAATGGCAGCCCCCTTACAAATAATTTTATGCACCACACCTTTGACACACCCTAACTCATCTCTGAACGTTTATTGGTGGGTGTCTAAGATGCCTTGCAGCTCACAGTTTTCTGACGCTACAAGAGAAATGGGACACAAAGTGCTCGGTCTTAAAATCATGCCAAAGGTGCCCTGATTCCCCCAGGCAAGAATATTGTAATCCTTCTCTGTGACACACTTCAGTAAAGTACTCTTGCCTCATGTAAAATACTGTGTCCCCAAATATATATATATTAACTTTACTTCCCCCATATGCAAAAGGATTGATACCTGAATGTATCATATCAGTGTTAGGCCATTCAGGGAAAAATGGATGGCCTTAAATTATCATTAGTGGAGAACCAGTCGGTAGTAATGCACAAAGAGGCCTTTCCAACTTCAATATCACATACAGGATCGTCCTTATTAAATGCATCTGGTATTAACACTAATTATCATTTATTAATTTCTTGAGTCCAACAATCTGATTGTAAGCTACTGACCAAAGTTCTTCTGATTTGCTTCACACATTTGAGCAAAATGAGAAAACTTCCAGCATCTGTTGCAAGATTTCAATGCAGGACAATTACAAGCACAGGCGACGTGGAAGCTTGAGTCACATCTAGAACAACTATGCTTTGGAATTTTCTTGTCACTCCTTCCCACCTCCACTTTGCTTCAAATGTAAATGGATTACTAGTGACAATTCCAACAAACAAAGGTGCATTGTTAGTGTCTGTTCTGTTTGCTGTTCCCCGGCCTGGTAACTCTCAGCAGGAAGGAAGAAGGCAAACAAGGGAATGTTTTATTCTCCTTTATTTATTCTCTAGGTATTACAATGGATGGCCTACTAATGTGGTGTAAGTTCCCATACGTCCTCTTCCATTGTCCTTTGCTCCGGATCAGCTGTCCCCTCCCAGAATGTATCAGCTCCCTAGTTCCTGTTGGGGGCAGCTAGGATGAGCTAGACTGCTGTCCTGCCTTTGGTGTCATGTCCTATGTCAGGGGACATTACAGTGTCGGATGTGACATCTGCTTCTCCTAGTGCACATAGGTTGTCCTGGTGATTGCTACCAGGGACATGGGGGAGTTCTGGAATGCACTACTGGCAGTTAGCCAGATTGAGGAGAAGGGATGAAGTAGCAGATGTGCTCGCCTGTTTTTCTACACTAAATAAGTGAGACTAACCTAAGCGTCCTGTCGTTGTTGGAGGGGACACCACAGATTTGGCGACGAGTTGGCCTACGCTTATCCAGCCCTCAGCAACTCAAGAAGGACGAGCCTGCAGTTGCCCTGAATGTCGGTGTGCTTCCTGGGAATCTCGAGCAGCTGTGTTCTTATCCTCCACTGGTTCTCATTTGAACAGGAAAGCAGGCTGTGCAGGAACAGTGAGGTAACTTTTCATTACTGTGGGGGAGGCTCATATCATTATTTGAGCACAGTGCGAGGCCGCGCTCAAGCCCCTTCACGCAAGACAGCCGTGGGAAGTACTCCTGGTGGAAGACTATGTTTCTGCACTCAAGAAGTTGGCAGTGTCCTGCATGTTTGGTACATTTCAAGATGAGCTTATACATGACCAAATAAGCATGCACACCAATGATAATAACTAGCAGGCGAGGTTGTGGGTCAGTGGAGACTCTTCCTTAAAAGAGGTGGTAGCCATTGTCAAGGAGGGAGAGCTTTCAAAAAGATGTACGATGGCTGCAATTTCTTGTAACACTAGCAGGGATAAGAAGGTGGTGTGTTAAGTTGGTTGGGCAAGGAGAAGAAAAAATATAAAGGTGCGAGTAAAATGCAAGGTGTTGCAAAATTTGATGGCAATGAAGAACAATTGTTACTTACCTGTAAACAGGTGGTTCTCCAGTATTGGTGTCTTTCATAGATTCACATGCTTGAATATTCCCTGTCGTCGGAGTGGGAGTCCCACGGTAAATAAAATAGCAATAACATACTAATATTATGTATATGTAAAACATACCACATGAAATACACATTAGAAAAAAGGCAGTAAATGCCTAGACATAATTCCACATAGGAATACATGAAGAGAGTAAAAACACTTGTAGTCTATTCCTGTCATTATGTTGGTTCAAACTGTAGCCAATCAGGCGCCAGCAGCCCTCCAGAACCTTCTTCTCAGAGCTCAGTACCTCAGACTTTCGTAGCACAAGAGTGACCACAGAGTCTTCGTTTCTGCCTCCATTTTTGTTTTTCCTTCACCTTGCCTTGTGTGCTGTTGCCTTCGTTTCTGCCTCCATTTTTGTTTTTCCTTCACCTTGCCTTGTGTGCTGTTGCCTTCGTCTCTGCCTCCATTTTTTCCTTCGTTTCTCACCCCCCCGGACGACCCAGCCGCCGCTGAGCCGCTCTCGGACCTCCTTTCCCACCGCTGCCTCCCTGTGGCCCCGCTCCTGCCACCCAGCTGCTCCTCCCTCCCGGCTCCTTACTTAAGGGGACCGCGCAGAGGTGTAGGGAGCGCCCGCTGAGCCTGTAACCAGGCGAGGTCGCCCCCACACACCGCTGCTTCTGCCTCGTTTGCCTGCCTTGTGTGTTGTTGCCTTCGTTCCTGCCTCCATTTTGTTTTTCCTTCACCTTGCCTTGTGTATTGTTGCCTTCGTTTCTGCCTCCATTTAGTTTTTCCTTCACCTTGCCTTGTGTGTTGTTGCCTTCGTTTCTGCCTCCATTTTTGTTTTTCCTTCACCTTGCCTTGTGTGCTGTTGCCTTCGTTTCTGCCTCCATTTTTGTTTTTCCTTCACCTTGCCTTGTGTGCTGTTGCCTTCGTTTCTGCCTCCATTTTTGTTTTTCCTTCACCTTGGCTTGTGTGCTGTTGCCTTCATTTCTGCCTCCATTTTTGTTTTTCCTTCACCTTCACGCGGAAACGCGCAGAGGGACGCCGTCGCTTAGCCGGAGTCGTGCCAGAGTCCTGCCCGTCTGCGCTCGTCCGCGTCGAGGTAGCGGGCGCGGGCTATGGACTCTGGCCCCCTGCCACGGCAACACGATGTGTAATATCGTTCCGTGTAAGTACGACCGTGCTAGTATTCTCGCTGTACGAGATACTCTTCCAGTATGTAAGCATGTCCCATTATTTCCTCTCTCGGGACCTTATGACTGTTCCTGTGGCTGGTTTTCTTTGACCGCACCCACGGGGGTGCGTTCTGTGCCAGGGACTGCTTACGGCACTCATACAGATCGCACTGAGCAAGTCCTAAACGTGTGGAGCCTGAATGTCAGATCTTTGGTCAAGCACTATCAATTCCTTCGGGATATGATAGATTCGGATTCTCCAGATATCATCTTTTTGACCGAAACTTGGCTACAAGATGCTGACACCGCCATTATAAATCTGGCCTTCCCCTCCACCTATACGGTGTTTACACTGAACCGTACAACTAGGGGAGGTGGTATCGCCATGGCGATTAAATCCTGCCTATCGGCTGAATGGAAGCCTCAGAACCTTCCCATGTGTGAAAGCGCCTCCTTTAAGGTAAGGATAAGCCATCACTTCACCTTTAGTGGCATCCTTATCTATCGCCCACCTGGGAACGATACCGTCTTTAAGTCCGCACTGGTAGATGTGGTCAGCTCGCTAGTCTCTAGCTGTGCTAATTTTAACATCGTAGGGGACTTAAACATTCACTTCGATCTGATGTCTTCTTCTCCTATTAGCTCTCTGCTAGCGGATCTTGAAGCGATGCAACTTAACCAACTAGTTACCTCCCCCACCCACATAGGAGGACACATACTTGATCCCTTCTTTACCACCTTAATCCGGGCCAAAACATCTGTCCCGTTGGCGGTGGGTTGGACGGACCATATGTTGGTTAAAGTGGCGTGTCCCTTAGATAATCCACAATTGAAACCTGTGGATAAACAGATCCTCAAGCGTAGCTGGCGGAAACTCAAGCTGGAGGAATTTGTTGGGATATTGGAGGCACAGCCCTTAGGCAAACTGCAGAATGTGGAACAGGGCTACGAACAGTTCTGTAACTGGGTTCTCACGGCCCTCGATTCTCTTATACCTCTGCGCTGGTCTAAATGTCATGCTAAGACCCGCAGTCCCTGGTATAATGAAAACCTTGCCGAGCTTAAAAGAACGTGCCGGCAAGCTGAGAGAGCCTGGAGGAAATCCTTTGATCCCATGTTAAAATCACTGTACTTTGCCCAGCTCAAAAACTATCACAGAGCCATCTGTCAAACTCGGGCAGCTTATTATGCTACTGAGTTCTCCAATAGTTCCAATCCCTCCAAGCTTATCTTCAAGGTACTTAAAGATCTGATGGGGAAACGGGCCACCTCGATAGAAATCTGCACGGATTCACACTGTGAGAGCCTGGCATCCTTCTTCGTGGAGAAGGTGCAGGCAATCTACCGAGGTTTTACATCTTCCGTCCCCGCGGAGGCTCCGAGTACTGTGAAGACTTTGGTTGTGGAGACCTTGTCCTTCTTGCCGGCTATGTCTGTTGAGGTATTTGACACTCTAAGCCTCAAAATTAAATCTGGCTCTCCCTTAGATCCATTGAAGCCGGAGTTCTTCACTCTTCTCCCGCCGCTGTGTCGTGAGCCCATCCTGGATCTTATCAATCTTTCCCTTACTGAGGGCGTGGTTCCTCCATCCTGGAAGCAAGCTGTGGTCAGCCCTATTTTGAAGAAACCCAATCTTGACCCCTTGCTCCCGGAAAATTACCGGCCCATCTCCCTCCTGCCTTGGACCGCAAAGGTCACTGAGGCACACGTGAATACCATTCTGTCTACCCATCTCTCTCGTAATAACATTCTTGACGAGAGTCAAAATGGGTTCCGCACTCAACACAGCACTGAAACGGCCCTGCTCTTCATGACCGAGCACTTGCGGTCAGTGCTGGATGCGGGGCAGACAGCGGCGCTCCTGCTGTTAGACCTGAGCGCCGCATTTGACACGGTGTCTCATGACATTTTAGTGCGGCGTTTGGAGGAAGTGGGTATCGGAGGGAAAGCTCTTGAGTGGTTCCGCTCCTTCCTTTCGGACCGGTGTTTTAAAGTGGCCATTCCACCTGGCCAGTCCTCGTTCCACTCTCTCGGTCTGGGAGTTCCCCAGGGCTCCGCTTTAAGTCCTACACTGTTCAATCTGTATGTGAAACCGCTGGCTGCTGTCGTCAGGGAATGTGGCCTTACCATGACATCGTACGCCGACGACACGCAGCTGGCGGTAACACTTAGCGGAGACCCTGAGGTGAATGCGCCCAGATTTCGAGCTGGACTTATAGCTGTGGCTAAGTGGATGCGTTGCAACTGCTTACAGCTTAACGCTAAAAAAACCGAGGTCCTGATTCTAGGGAGGCAGACGGAACTTTGGGGAGACCAGTGGTGGCCTCCCGAACTGGGGGTCTCTCCCACTCCAGCGGCCGAAGTTAAAAACCTGGGGGTGTGGCTGGATTCCCATCTTTCTTTTGCCAGCCATACGAAGAGGGTAGCAGCTACCTGTTTTGGTATCCTGCGGGGACTGAGGCCTGTCCTTAAGTTCTTCGACCCCCCCACGCGGCAACTGGTGGTTCAGGCCTCCATCTTGTCGCGATTGGACTACGGGAGCGCTTTGCTACTTGGAGTGAACCAGGCTGAGGCTTCTAGGCTTCAGATTGTGCAGAATGCTGCTGCACGTGCCATTGTGGGCCTTCCGAGGCGGTGTTCTGTTTCCACTGTTCTGACTTCCCTTCATTGGCTTCCGGTCAGACAGAGAATCAAATTTAAGGCTCTCTGTCTGACATTTAAGATTCTGAAGCTTTCCTCCCCTCCTGCCCTTGCGGGCCTTATTGCTCCGTATCTGCCCACACGTTCCCTCAGGTCTGAATCTCACCACCTGGCGATTAAGCCTAGGTTCAGACTGAGTAGGATGGGAGGGCGCTCCTTTCGCGTTCTGGCAGTTGACCTATGGAATTCTCTCCCTGTACACATCCGTGCCCTGGATAGTCTTATTCTTTTCAGGCGCGCTATTAAAACCCACCTGTTCGCTTCTGGCAATTGATCTCCTCTTTCCCCGGCTCTGATCTGTTGTGTTGTGGTATCTGGACAGGCGCCAGGACGCCCCTTCGCTGGGGCAGCTGTGCGCCGAATAAAAGTTATTAACATAACATAACATAACATAACCTCGCCTTGTGTGCTGTTGCCTTTGTTTCTGCCTCCATTTTTGTTTTTCCTTCACCTTGCCTTGTGTGCTGTTGCCTTCGTCTCTGCCTCCATTTTTTCCTTCGTTTCTCACCCCCCCGGACGACCCAGCCGCCGCTGAGCCGCCCTCAGACCTCCTTTCCCGCTGCTGCCACCCTGCGGCCCCGCCCCCCTCCTGCCCATTCGCCGCCCCGCTCCCGCCACCCAGCTGCTCCTCCCTCCCGGCTCCTTACTTATGACTCCCACGCGTACGTGCAGCGTTGACGCGCAGCGGGCGCGCCGATTGTGCGCCAAAGGCGCGCCAAAGGCAAGCCTGTCTGCGCCTGTCCGCGCCTGGCCCGCGCCCAGCGCCAGGACCCCAGGCCCCCGACGGACCTACGACGCCGCCACCCTCATCGCACTCAAACCCGACCGAACAAGAGCCTGCCACCGAGCCACCCCGAGACGCACCCACGGATCCTTCACCTGTCAAGCCTGCAAGTTCACCTGCCTCCGGACCTGCACCACAGCTACCAAGCCGAGCACCAACAACAGCCACCTCAAGAGCATTCTGCTCAACACCCGCTCCATCCACAGACACGCCATCGAACTTTGGAACCTGCTTGACACAACCTCACCAGACGTCGCCTTCCTCACAGAAACCTGGATGAACGCCTCATCAGCACCCGACATCGCCATCGCCATCCCAGACGGATACAAGATCATCCGGAGAGACCGCGTCAACCAGACTGGAGGAGGCATCGCCATCGTACACAAGAACACCATCCGCATCACGACCGACTCCAACGACACCTTCGCCGCCGCCGAGTATCTCCACTTCCAGATACACACCGACCCAAAGACGACCCTCAGAGGCACCCTCGTCTACAGACCCCCGGGACCACGTACACAATTCAGCGAAGACATCACGGACTTCATCAGCCCGCACGCCCTCCGCTCCGCTGACTACATCCTCCTAGGGGACCTCAACTTCCACCTGGAGAACAACAAGGACCGCAACACTGCCGCCCTGCTGGACAACCTCGCCAACCTCGGACTTAAGCAACTGGTCAACACCCCCACCCACTACGCCGGCCACACACTTGATCCTGTCTTCTCATCCAGCAAGCACATCACCTTCAGCCACTCCACCGGACTTTACTGGACCGACCACAGCTGCGTCTACTTCAGCTTCAGAAGAACCACGACCCACCGCCACCCGCAACAGGTTCCTCACAGGAGCTGGAGCAAGATCACCGCCGAGCAGCTCACCACCTCCCTCAGCCCGCCAGCACAACGAACCCCAACGAAGCAGCACGCAACCTCACGCAGTGGCTGACCGCCTGCGCCGACGACCTCGCGCCACTAAAGAACCCTCCCAGCAGACCCAGAAGCAAGAAAGCCTCCTGGTTCACCGACGAACTCAAGGACTCCAAGAAGTACTGCCGCACCCTCGAGAAAGCCTGGCTCCTCGACCAGACCACAGACAACATGACCGCCCTCAAAGACGCCACCCGCAAGCACCACCAGCTCATCCGCACCACCAAGAAGAAATCACTGAAGGAACGACTGGACAACAACGCCCACGACAGAAAGGAACTCTTCAGCATCGTCAAGGAGTTCTCCAACCCCAGCACCGGCAACAACGACATCACTCCTTCACAAGATCTCTGCGACTCTCTCGCCTCATACTTCCACCGCAAGATCGCCGACATCCACAACAGCTTCGGCGCACCATCCACGCACCCAACCGTCGAACCAACGCCCCCCACGCCACCCTCCGCACCTGGACCACGGTGACCACCAAAGACACAGCCCGCACGATGAACACCATCCACTCCGGATCTCCAACCGACCCCTGCCCCCACCACGTCTTCAACAAGGCCGACTCCATCATCGCACCCCAACTCCGGGACGTCATCAACTCCTCCTTCAACACCGCCACCTTGCCGGGGAGCTGGAAGCATGCCGAGCTCAACGCCCTACTGAAGAAACAAACAGCGGACCCCACCGACCTCAAGAACTTCCGCCCCATCTCGCTCCTCCCTTTTCCTGCCAAAGTCATCGAGAAGACCGTCAACAGACAGCATACAGCCTTCCTCGAAACGAACGGATCCCTCGACCCCTCGCAGTCCGGTTTCCGAGCCAACCACAGCACCGAGACCGCCCTCATCGCAGCCACCGACGACATCCGAGCCCTGCTCGACAACGGGGAAACAGCGGCCCTCATCCTCCTGGACCTCTCCGCAGCGTTCGATACTGTCTGCCACCGCACCCTAGTTTAACGCCTCAGCAACATTGGTATCCAAGAAACGGCACGGGAGTGGATCATCTCGTTCCTCCCTGGAAGAACACAAAGAGTCCGCCTCCCCCGTTCCGATCCGAGGCCACCGAAGTCATCTGCGGCGTACCGCAAGGATCATCACTCAGCCCCACCCTCTTCAATGTCTACATGAGACCTCTTGCAGCCATCGCACGCCAACACAACCTCAACATCATCTCCTACGCCGACGACACCCAACTGATCCTCTCCCTCACCAGAGACCCCGCCACCGCCAGAACGAGCCTACACGAAGGGATGAAAGACGTCGCCGAGTGGATGAAGAACAGCCGCCTGAAACTGAACTCAGACAAGACGGAAGTCCTCATCCTGGGACCATCGCACTCCGCCTGGGACGACTCCTGGTGGCCTCCCGCCCTGGGCACCGCTCTCAAGCCAACGGACCACGCACGCAACCCGGGCTTCATCCTGGACTCTTCCCTCTCGATGACCAGACAAGTCAACGTCGTCTCCTCATTGTGCTTCAACACCCTGCGTATGCTCCGAAAGATCTTCCGATGGATCCCGACCGAAACCAGGAAGACGGTCACCCAGGCACTCGTCACCAGCCGATTGGACTACGGGAACACCCTCTACGCGGGAACCACAGCCAAACTACAGAAAAGACTCCAGCGCATACAGAACGCCTCCACCCGACTCATCTTGGACATCCCCCGACGCAGCCACATCTCCGGCCACCTGAGGGACCTGCACTGGCTCCCCGTTAGCAAAAGGATCACGTTCAGGCTCCTTACCCACGCACACAAGTCTCTCCACGACCTGGGCCCCAAGTACCTCAACGACCGCCTGACCTTCTACACGCCCACCCGCCAGCTACGTTCTACAAGCCTCGCCCTCGCCGCCGTACCACGCATCCGAAGAGCCACCGCCGGAGGAAGATCCTTCTCCTACCTGGCTGCCAAGACATAGAACTCCCTCCCCATCCACCTCCGGCTGACACAGGACCATCTCGCCATCAGGAAACAACTCAAGACCTGGCTGTTCGAGCAGTAGCGGACCCCTCCCCCAAGCGCCTTGAGACCCTTCCGGGTGAGTAGCGCGCTATACAAATGTTATGATTGATTGATTGATTATGAGGAGAAGAGAGCCTCTGAGGGGAGGTGGGCGGGTCGCATGTGAATCTATGAAAGACACCAATACTGGAGAACCACCTGTTTACAGGTAAGTAACAATTGTTCTTCTCCAGTATTAGGGTGTCTTTCATAGATTCACATGCTTGAATATAGAATAGAAAGCAGTAATAGCTGAAAGAAGGCTTCCAAGTCATGATACACATGAACAGACTTATAAGACCAAATATATCTAGTCATTCAAGTCATACAGTAAAAAGGTAAACCATAATGGAGGAGGGAAGACAGAGGCTCAACTTATTGAAAAAGATTGCGAAGCACAGCCTGTCCTACTGCAGTATCTGCTTCGTTGATGGCACCCAGGCAGTAGTGTTTCGTAAACGTGTGCCTGCTGGACCACGTGGCTGCTCTGCAGGTCTGATGCAGTGGCACACCGGCGAACAGGGCAGTTGAAGACGACATCGCCCTGGTGGAATGGGCCCTCACTGAAGACTGTAGAGGCTTGCCTGCCTGTTGATGGCAGAAAGCGATGGCCGAGGAAACCCAACGAGCAATAGTAGGTTTGGTAACTGGACGCCCTTTGTGGAAACGTCCATAAGCTATGAACAGTTGATCAGCTTTGCGAAAAGGGGCTGTTCTGCTGATGTAAAACTTTAAGCACCTTTTAATGTCAAAGGAGTGCAAGCGCTGCTCCGCTGGAGACTGTGGATTAGCAAAGAAAGTCTTTAAGAAAACAGGTTCGTTGATGTGGAAATCCGAAGGCACCTTAGGCAGGAAGGTGGGATTCGTGCGAAGCACTACACAGTCCGGCTGAAATTGCAGAAAAGGAGGATTTATAGTGAAGGCATGAATATCACTTACGCGACGTGATGATATCAGCGCAAGGAGAAGAGCAACCTTCCAAGTGAGAAACTTCAAGTCTGCCTTGTGTATAGGTTCGAATGGTGCCTTCATTAGTTGTGCTAAGACGATGTTAAGGCGCCAAGTAGGAGGAGAGCACCGAATTGGTGGGAATTTGCGGAACAATCCTTTGAAAAATTGACTTATTATCCTAGAAGAACAGAGTGAGGTGGAGCCATCTCGGCGGAAGCGTGAAATTTCCGCCAGAAAAACTTTTAAAGTTGAATGACAAAGTCCGGACTGAGCCAGTTGCAAAAAGAACGGGAGGAGCTGCGCAGGCGTGGAACTAATGGGATGGACACCAGCAGCTGCGCACAAATGGCAGAACCTTTTCCATTTAAGCTTGTAGGTTTTAACAGTTGACGGAGCTCTGGCCTGAGCGAGAATGTCTATACAGTCTGGCGGGATGGTTAGATGGGCAAATTCAAGGTGCTCAGGTTCCAGGCTGACAAACTCAGAGAGGAGGGGTCGGATGGCAAATCTGGCCCTTGTCCATCGTGAGGAGGTCCATCCGAGGATGAAGAAGGATGGGCTCGCACTGGGATAGAAGAAGCAGCTCCGAGAACCATGCCTGTCGAGGCCATCTAGGAGCGATCAGAAGAATGTGGCAAGGCTGCCTCCGCATCTTCCACAATACTCGAGGCACCAGAGGGATTGGAGGAAAAGCGTAAGCAAACAGATTGCACCAATTGATCAAAAGGGCATTGCCCTGTAACCCTCGGTGGGGATGCCAGCTTGCGTAAAATGGACATTTCTGGTTCTCTGGTGTGGCAAAGAGATCCAGCACCGAAAAATCAACTCGAGTGTTGGTTGATGTAACTCCCACTCGTGGGTCGATGACGTGGACCTGCTGAGGAAATCCGCTAGAATGTTGGAGACACCTGGCAGATGAACTGAGGTGAGAGTGATGTGGTGACTTAGAGCCCAGTCCCAGACCGACTGCGCCAGCTGAGACAAGAATGGAGATTTTGTTCCACCCTGCTTGTTTATATAATGCATGCTGGTTGTGTTGTCCGTTTGAATAAGGACTGACTCTCCTTGAATCAATGGATGGACTGACTTGAGCGCTAGAAAAATGGCCATCAACTCCAGCCTGTTGATGTGCCAGGCTCTCTGAGGCAAAGTCCACTTGCCCTTTATGGACAGGCCTTGAAGATGTGCACCCCATCCTTCCAACGAGACGTCCGTTGTTAGAGTAAGTTCCGGAGTGATGGAAAGAAATGAAGTCCCTGTCGAAAGATTGGATTGCTGCGCCCACCATTTAAGAGCCGCCCTCATGCGAGCGGTAACACAGACTATGTCATTGAAGGAACCGGTGACCTGACGCCACTGTCCATCCAATTCTTCTTGAATGGGGCGTGCCCGTAGTCTGGAATTTGGGATCAGTGCAATGCACGATTATGCCATCCCTAGAAATTACTTTAATAGTCGGACTGAAACAGACTGTTTTGTCCGTAGAATTGACACCAATTGAAGTATCTTTTGTTGACGCTCCTGAGACACAAATACTTTTGCCAGAGTTGTATGCAACGTGGCTCCAAGAAAATTCTTGCAGAGAGCTGGATGTAATTGGGACTTTTCGGTGTTGATGGAAAGTCCGAGGGAGCGAAATACCTCCTGACAAAGGCGTGTATCCTGAAGCAACTGCGTGCAAGACTGTAATTTTAGGAGGCAATCGTCCAGATCCTCTGTAGGAGGATTTTCCCCTATAGGTCTTAGAAGACTGCTGACAGGAAGACTGTTGCTGGTTGTTGGAGTAGCGTTGGTTGCCTTGGTTGTAGGAGCGATATTGGTTGCTTCCTCCTCGAAAAGTTGAAGAGGTGCCGCGTCCACGTGCACCTCGAAAGGGCTGTTTCCGAAATTGTAAATTTCCTAAAGAGCGAGCAGTGTCAGTATCTTTTTTGATAGATTGTAATGCCTCATCAACATGTGCTCTAAAAAGTGACTCGCCGTCATACGGCATATCCAGTATCTTCGCCTGCCCTTCTTGGCGAAAGGATGTGGAGCGTAACCAACCTTGCCTGCGTAGAACAGCCTCTCCAGCCAGCTGCCGGAAACCAGTACACGCAATATCGACGGCACAGTCAATAAACTCCTCCGATGTTCTCTCTCCTTCTTGGAGAAGTTGCAAGGCTTCCGCCTTTGAAGCGTCTGGAGCCAAAACCACAAACGCAGTCATGTCTGCCCACATCTGGCGGTCGTAACACCCCAAAATAGCCAAAGCATTGGCCGCTCTCACTGTGGTGGAGGCCATCGTTGAAAATTTGCGGCCTATAGCATCTAGGCGACGACCGTCGTGATCTGGTGGGGCAGTAACAGTAGACGCAGGATTCCAAGAACAGCGCTGAGCTGCCTGCGTAACCACCGAATCCGGTTTTGGCTGTCCAATAAGGCACGTTGGAGTACCAACAGGCGCCTTATATTTCTTTTCCAATCGGGGCATCTGTGCCGGTAGTGAATTTGGGGTCTGCATCAACTTCAACCCTTCAGCCCAGATAAAGTCAATAATAGGAACCGTATGGACTTGTTTAAATGGTTGGTTTTTAAAATCATAGAGGAAGCAATCCTCTTCTCTCTGGACTCTTGGCAACTTAAAACGTTGAGCCGCTCTATCCATCAGCTGATAGAAACTCGCAATGTCCACAGGAGGAGAATCTCCTGGTGTTATCAGAGAAGGAGATGGAGTCTGAACTTGATAATTATCCCACTCCGCCATATCCTCATCATCATCATCTCGAACCCCACCATCTTCGCGATCCGGAGTAATGTCACCTTCATCGTCGTCATGCACAGTCGTGTGTATACGAACTGACGTTTGAATTTGAGGAGCAGAAGTTGGCAGAGGCGACAGAGGAGCCACAGCAGGCACTGCAACAGGCGTCAAAACAGAAGGGACCGCAGGTACCTGTGGAGATGGCGGGAAACGCCTATTATAGTCATCCAACATATGCTGGAGATTAGAGATGAGCGACAAAGGCACCGTCGCAGTAGGAACTTGAACAGGCATTTCCTCTTGCTGGAAATATTGGTCCTCATCATCATTGCTATAATCCTGGCACTTGATGACCAAATCATATGAACTACGTGCCGCTCTAAAAGACTAGTGTACATCTTCCTCCGAGTCCTGATCCAAGTCCGTGGCAAACAAGGGCGAGGGAGGTTGTGCATAACTAGTGATGGAAATCTTGTCAGTAGGCACTTTGCGGCGTTGGTGAAGTGGGTCGATGGTGGCAGACCCAGTGGACGACAGTGGCAGCAAAGGCAAACGCGGAAGAAGTCGTCAGTGGAGCTGACGACGACGATGGAGTTGCTGGAACCACACTGGAAGAATCCATCGTCGATGGTTCCGTCGACGATGGCAATGGCGCCGTCGACGGAGCTTTCGTCGACGTAGTCGACGACGAAGGTGACTTCTTTTTCGTCGACGGGGCGGCCGTCGATGAAGCGGTCGTCGACGGGGTAGTCGTCGACGGGGTGGGCGTCGAGGGGCCGGCCGTCGACGGAGCTGGTTTCTTAACAGTCTTCGTCGACGAAGATTTGGTCGTCGACGGCGGAGGCTTCTTCGACGAAGACGAAGCAATCGGAATGACAGACGGCACAGTCTTGAAACTGAGGGTCACCTTCATCGACGACGATGATGTCGACGAAACAGTCGTCGACGATCCTGAAGCAGACGTCGTTGTCACTGTCGCCGTCGACGAGCCGGAGATGGCAGATCTCATCGTCGGGACGACCGTCGACGCTCCCGTCGACGATGAAACATGTTTTCTCACAGAAACATGAGTGGAAGATGCAGCAGACGCCTGAGAGCCAGGTCTCGTGGGCATGGACGTAGTAGGTAGAGGTGAAGACACCGCAGGTGCCATAGAGAGTCACATCTTCTTCTTCTTAAGGAATGGAGAAGGTAACTCCTGCACACTACCACGTTTAGAAGCTGCTTGGGAACGACCTGAAAAAAGACTTTCGGCATCAGAAAGTATACTATCCTTGTCCTTAAGTCTCTGAAGCCATAGTAGGAGACGGCCTTCCCTGTCCTTTAAAGTCTTTGTGGAAAAAGTTCTACAGAACTTACATTTACCCACATCATGGTCGGGGTAAAGACAGTAAATACACTTACTGTGAGGATCTTCTGAATAAAGGCGTAGCTTTCCACAAGAAGAGCAAGGTCTAAAAAGAGACTTCTTACCTGAAGACATGTTGAAAACACAGGAAAAACCTGAAGAAATAGAGGAAACTGAGCAGAGCTCAGGGAGACTCCCTTTCACACGACGTGTGGTAGAAAATCTGAGGTACTGAGCTCTGAGGAAAAGGTTCTGGAGGGCTGCTGGCGCTTGATTGGCTACAGTTTGGACCAACATAATGACAGGAATAGACTACAAGTGTTTTTTCTCTCTTCATGTATTCCTATGTGGAATTTTGTCTAGACATTTACTGCCTTTTTTCTAATGTGTATTTCATGTGTTATGTTTTACATATACATATTATTAGTATGTTATTGCTATTTTATTTACCGTGTGACTCCCACTCCGACGACGGGGAATATTCAAGCATGTGAATCTATGAAAGACACCCTAATACTGGAGAAAGAATGCTTGCTTGTTTCTGCTGAGGTAGCAAAGGACATTCAGCTAGAGATAAAAATTGCCCTGCAATTAAAGTCAAGTGCTCCTTCTGCAAGGTTGTCGTTCACTTTGCAAAAGTGTGTAGGAGGAAGAATAAGAAAGCTAAACAAACTGTGAAGTATGTTGCTGATAAAGCAGAGGCTGAACATTCAGAAAACAGGATGTGAGTGATAGTGTCTTAATGGTTGATTGTCCTGGTCTTAATTTTGACAATGCAATAGAAAACAAACCCAAGTGTGACATGTTAATTGGGGCTGGGGGGGTGTATAAATATCCACAGTGTCGGACTCAGGTTCTCCATTCACTAAAATTAATAAAGATGTTAGGAGAGCGAAGCCTGTGTCAAAATGGGGTGCTGAGTTGGTGGAGTCAGACATACAGCCAGTGATTTTCACTGGTCGGAAAATTCCAAAGTTGGAATATAAAGTGTTTGAATTTGAATTCAGGAGACGCACTTAATGGGGGAAATTGTAGGTGTCCGAGGTTGGACTTTCTGTTTTGGGATGGAAGGACCAGAAGGCTATGGGGATTATTCTAGATCCCAGCAGCAAGGATCAAGTTCTACTACTGGTGTCATAGAAGTTGGAAGAAAGAATTTCCAGATTTTGTTTCTGGTGAGATTGGTAAATTGAAGAGACTTGTACACAAAATAGTACTCGAAGGGGGTGTCACTCATGTGAGCCACAAAGTTTGAGAGTAAGGACTGAAGTGGTGAGCGAACTGAGCAAATTGGAACAAAGAGGTGCTATTGAGCACATAGTTCTGAGGAATTGCTTTCTCCTTTAGATATTGCTAGGAAAGCTAATGGGTCTATATGCTTATGCATTGACTTACGCGATTTAAACAAGAATATTGTGGTAGAGAAGCTTCCTGTACCGAAAATCAATGACTTGTTGGCTGAGGCAAAAAGAGTGAGATGGTTTTCTACCGTTGACTTGCCCTTCCATCAAGTGGAGTTTCATCATGCTAGCAGGAATTTGAAAGCGTTCATCACACCTGTTGGCACTTATAGATTTTCACGCATGCCATCTGGGCTGGCCTTGGCAGCTACGGCGTTCCAGAAACTCATGCACAAACTGTTTAAGGAACAAAATGGTGTTACGTTTTTTCAGGAATTCCTCTTAGTGATGGGATGCACCAATGAGGAACATGATGGTAGAGTTAAGGAAGTTTTAGCACTTTTAAGGGAAAATAGTTTAACAGAAGAATGGAGTAAATGTTAATTCTGCATGAAATCTGTGACATATCTGGGTCCTGTAGTTAGTGAGTGTGAGAAGTTGGCCTGATGTGCAGTGCTCACTATTCTAGTGATCCCTATATATCAGTCCAAACAACCCTTATTGATGATTGGTTGTAAGTCAACCTTATAGACCAGCTATCCTAGTAGCATGGATACGAGCAGTCTAAGGCTAAGACTCTAGAGGGCGTGTTAAGCCAGCTGTTTTACCATCACATTACCCCTTGAACACCCAGTGAAAGGACACCACACAAGTGTTATGAAAATAAACAGTGTATTTATTAGAATCACAACAACCCTGTACTCTTTATGAGGACAGGGTGCTAGGCACACAACAAAACTCTTACGAAAATACTTAAGTTAGCACGTTATACACAAATGCCCGAGGGGCACGAAAAACCATATACTTCAAAAGTGGAATGCGAAATTACTAGCAGGTAAGTACAGTACTAATAGGCTTTGGAATCGCTAGGACTTGACTATAGAATCGTTAGATTACTTCTAGGAGGCCCAGGGGACTCGGGTGCAGAGTGTGCACTCTCACGCGGGATGCGGGACAAAGTCTATGGAGGCTAGTAAAGGCAAAGTTAGTGTTCACGGGCGAACCCGACCTGGTAGGGAGAAAACGACAGTGGATCCTGACCCTAGGATAGTGAGGCTATGCTGGGACACCGAAGTGCCGAAGTTACCTAGCCCAGGGGCTGCAGCTGCATAGGTCTGAAAAGACGTCGGGGATCTCGTTGCCGGACCAGGAGCCTGGAAGAAGGAAGTTGCTGGCAGGCGACCAGTGAAGGAAAGTTCGTTGGATCCAAGCCTGGATCGAGGAAGAAGAAACCTGAAAGCAGAGGGGACCAAGTTCTTGAATCACTAGCCAGTGATTAAGTGGGCACCAGGATGGCACCGGGCGAAGTCACCTCGACTAGGTGAGTGGGCGACGCTGGCTCTGCAGATCTCACGGACCAGGAGGCGTTGTCGGCGACCAGGATGGAGAGGCGAGCTGTCCCACGATGGATGAAGCTGTCGGCGTCGAAGTTACCCAGGATTGGGCAACAAGCCTTGGCTAGTTCAAGCCCACGCGGTGGACTCAAAATGGCGTCTTGAGTGGACCAGGAGGGTCCGGGGTGCTCCTCTTTTGGAAGGGAGCAAGGGCCAGCCTGGAGCAACCAGACCAGCAGCAGAAATGTCGTCGGGCGTCGTTCAGAAGGCCACAAGCCAGCGGGCTAGTAGCCAAACAACGCGGTGAGCAGCAAAAAGCAGAAGGGCCCCACGCAGATCGTGGAGATGCTGGGAGGCTGCACTTCGGTGCTGGAGCTGCTCAGGGTCGGGGCTTCTCGGACCCCAAAGCACTCGCCAGGAAATTACTCGGCGGGCTTGCTGGAAAGAAGTCGTGCAGTCTTGAAGATGGCCGGTCCCTCGAGGTCTCGTCACACCCACGAATCTCAGCGTGACTGATGATGCAGGTAGAGGTCAGAGGTGCCAGGGAAGCCGGTTCTCGTCGAGCTGGGCAGTCTTGATCCGGAGGAGAGACTTGCAGCAGACCGCAGTGTTCTTAAGATGGTGCCTGCGGATGCAGGGTGACTACTCCTTAGTCACAAGGGAGAAATCTTAGGAAGAAGTCTTGAGTTCCTTTCGTGGAAAGTAGTTTCAGGATTCAAAGATGATCTGATTTGGAAGGGGGCCAGTTCCTACCTTTATCCTGTAAAAAGGGGCTGGCACGCGACTAAGTCCTGCCCTATGGGTGGGACTAGGAGGGGGGTGGTTACACCCACTTCCTTGGCGGGCTTTTCCCCAGCACAGGGTCTGGAGTGACCCTGGAACTGGTTCCAGCCAGCCTATGCACAGTGAGCACCGGGGTGCCACGTGCAGTCACCTTCCTCTAAAGCCCTGCCTACCTACAATACACAAAACCCTGTCTGGGACGGTGCTGGCACCGCCCCTGGCAGGAAACCCTTTGTCCTTATCTCCTGCTCTGGGAGGACTCCCAGCAGCAGGAGGGCAGACTTGTGTCTCGGTGGCAGCATCCATTTGTGGAGCTGAGGCTCTGTTTGACTTTAAAGAAGGGTGGAATGCTAACCCCGTCGCCAGAATTGGCGAGGGGTTAGTATACCAATTCGTATGACACCTTACTCGACATGTTTTGATAAAGCGATACCAGAGTTGGCATATAACCGCGAGGATTATAATGCACTTAAGAGTATATGGTATGCGATATCATGGAAACGGCTAAGGGATGGATCCCGAAAGCCGCAGACAGGCTCAGCTCATGCCAGAGCACCATCTCACACGATTCCAAGCACTCTGCCTTCAGGATTGTTAAGGCCTGCCATAGGAGTGACTGATAGGAGATCTGTGTGTCCATTTTAGGGTTAGATATAGGTATACTATATCTAAAGCAAAGGGTGAGTACACCACCTTGCCCCAGCTGTCGTGCAGCCAGTTGTGTCAGTTTAGTTAGTCAGCCCAGGGGTGGCATAATACATGCTTCAGCCCCTGGGAGACTTCTGGGTACACCTCAGCCCTGGGTACAGGGACTTGGAGAGGGCCCAGTGCCAATTCAGTACCTGAGTACAATTTGGATAGAGAGAACAGCTAGGCTGTGGGTCTGATTAGCAGGCCCACAGCCAGGGAAAGTCGTAAACCAGTGCAGTGCAGCAAAAAGCAAAAATCTGGGTGATCATAGGATTGGATTGCAGACCCTACTCTCCTACATGACCCCCCCCCAAACTTTGGGACAATAAACTAACCTTGACCAGGTGAGTCTTCTTGCTCTAAGTGGAAATACCTGGAGAGCCCATCAGCATTGCTGTGATCAGTACCAGGTCTATGCTCCACTGTAAAATCCATCCCCTGTAGGGAAATGGACCACCTAAGCAGTTTGGGGTTTTCACCCTTCATCTGATTTAGCCACAAGAGGGGCTTATGGTCTGTCTGAATGGTGAAGTGAGTGCCAAACAAGTAGGCCCTCAGCTTCTTCAGGGCCCAGACCACAGCAAAGGCCTCCCTCTCAATAGCTGACCAATTTTTCTCTCTGGGTGTCAACCTCCTACTAATGAAAGCAATAGGCTGATCATTACCATCAAAATTCAGTTGAGACAGAACAGCCCCCACACCCAACTCAGAAGCATCTGTTTGGACAATGAATGGCTTGGAGTAATCTGGACTCTTTAGGATAGGTGCTGTGCACATGGCCTGCTTTAGGTCATTGAATGCTTTCTGACAGCTTGCTGTCCACTGAACTTTCTTTGGCATCTTTTTGCTTGTCAGGTCATTAAGAGGGGTCACTATGGACCCATAATTTCTGACAAACTTCCTATAGTACCCAGTCAGGCCCAAGAAAGCTCGAACCTGAGTCTGGGTGATTGGAGGAGTCCAGTCCTTGATGGCCTGTATCTTACTCTCCAGTGGCTGAACCTGGCCTCCACCCACAAGGTGGCCCAGGTACACAACCTGTGTCTGCCCTATCTGGCACTTTGTGGCCTTGATAGTGAGGCCTGCCTTTTGCAGGGCCTCTAACACTTTCCTCAGGTGGACCAGGTGATCCTCCCAGGTGGAGCTAAAGACAGCAATATCGTCTAAATATGCTGCACAGAAGTCATCCAGCCCAGTGAGGACTTGATTCACCAACCTTTGGAAGGTGGCAGGTGCATTTTTCAGTCCAAAGGGCATTACCACAAATTGATAATGCCCTCCAGGGGTAGAAAATGCTGTCTTGGGTTTGGCCTCCTCAGCTAACCTGATTTGCCAATACCCAGCTGTCAAATCAAATGTACTTAAGAAGTTGGCAGAAGCCAATTTATCTATAAGTTCATCTGCTCTTGGTATTGGGTGGGCATCAGTCTTAGTGACTGCATTGAGGCCTCTGTAGTCTACGCAAAACCTCATCTCTTTCTTACCACCCTGGGTGTGAGGCTTTGGCACTAGAACTACTGGGCTAGCCCAAGGGCTATCTGAGGGCTCAATGACTCCCAGCTCCAACATTTTCCGCACTTCAGTTTTGATGCAGTCTCTAACATGATCAGGCTGTCTGTAGATTTTACTCTTGACAGGCAGGCTGTCTCCAGTGTCAACATCATGGGTACACCAATCAGTTTGGCTGGGTGTCAGAGAGAACATATGTCTGTAGGATTGCAGAACTTGCCTGCAATCCTGTTGCTGATGTTCAGTGAGGCTGCCACAAAAGACAACACCATCAACTGATCCATCATCAGGATTCTGAGTGAGCAGGTCTGGGAGAGGGTCACTCTCTTCCTCCTGTCCCTCATCTGTGGCCATGAGCAAGCTCATGTCCTTCCTGTCAACATATGCCTTGAGCCTGTTAACATGGAGCACTCTGAGAGGGCTCCTGGGAGTTCCAAGGTCCACCAAGTAGGTAACCTCCCCCTTTTGCTCAATGATGGTGTGGGGCCCAGACCATTTGTCTTTCAGAGCTGCTGGGGCCACTGGCTCCAGCACCCACACCTTCTGTCCTGGCTGGTACACAGTCAGAACAGCCTTTTGGTCATGCCAAGCTTTTTGAAGTTCCTGGCTGGCCTCAAGGTTTTTAGATGCCTTTTCCATGTACTCAGCCATCCTGGAGCGGAGACCAAGTACATAGTCCACTATGTTGGTTGCAGGCTTTTTGAGAGGTCTCTCCCATCCTTCCTTCACCAAACACAGGGGTCCTCTCACAGGATGCCCATACAGAAGCTCAAAAGGGCTGTAGCCAACCCCCTTCTGTGGGACCTCTCTGTAAGCAAACAAGAGGCAGGGGATCAGGACATCCCATCTTCTCCTAAGAGGTTCAGGTAGTCCATGAATCATCCCTTTGAGGGTCCTGTTGAATCTCTCAACAAGCCCATTGCATTGTGGATGATAGGGTGTGGTGAACTTGTAGTTCACACCACACTCTTTCCACATTGCAGTCAGATATCCTGACATGAAGTTTGTACCTCTGTCAGAAACGACCTCCTTTGGAAAACCCACTCTGGAGAACACTCCAACTAGGGCTCTTGCCACCACAGGGGCTGTGGTGGTCCTCAGGGGAATAGCTTCAGGATACCTGGTGGCATGGTCCACCACCACCAGTATAAACTTGTGCCCTGATGCTGTCTGGGGTTCCATTGGACCAACAATGTCAATCCCCACTCTTTCAAAGGGAACCCCCACCACAGGTAGTGGTATGAGGGGGGCCTTTGTTGTGCCACCTGACTTACCACTGGCTTGGCAAGTGACACAGGAGCGACAAAACTCCTTGGTATTCTCATTCATATGGGGCCAGTGAAAGTGTGAGACAAGCCTGTCCCAAGTCTTTGTCTGACCTAAGTGACCTGCAAGGGGAATCTCACGGGCCAAGGTGAGAAGGAAACCTCTCAGAGACAAGGGGATGACCAGCCTCCTGGTTGCACCAGGCTTGGGGTCTCTTGACTCAGAGTACAGGAGTCCATCTTCCCAGTATACCCTGTGGGCACCTGTGGCATTCCCTGCAGCCTCAGCAGCAGCCTGCTGTCTGAGGGGTTCAAGGGAAGGGCAGCTCAACTGTTCCTTCCCCAGGTCTGCTCTGGAGGGTCCCCCTGAGCCCAGAAACTCAACTTGATCAAGTTCAAGCTCTTTAGGCTCAGTTTCCCTCAGCTCTTCTAGATCAGCCTCCTCAGAGACTTGATCCTCAACCTGGGGCAAGGGGGAAGGCAAAGCCTTACCCTTACTGCTCTTCTTCTTGGAAGGTGTCTGGTCCATAATTTCAGGATCCAGCACCTGTTCAGTGGGGCATTTTCTGGCCTGTGACCTAGTCACAGCAAGCACATGTGCTGGCAAGCCTAACATTTCCATGTGAGTCCTCTGCTCCACTTCTGACCATTGTGATGACTCCAAATCATTGCCCAACAAACAATCAACTGGGAGGTCTGAACTGACTACAACTTTCTTTTGTCCCTTCACTCCACCCCAGGAGAAAGCCACAATTGCCACACTATGACTAGTAGTGACATTGCTGGCATTGGTCACCAGGAAATCAGTACCTGGCATGATCTGTCCAGGGTCCACAAAGTTAGGTGTCACCATGGTGACACTGGCACAAGTGTCCCTATAGGCCTGAGCCATTTTGCCATTAATCAAAGGTGTCTGCCTGTATTTGCCCAAAGTATTGGGACTTATTTCAGGGGACATATCCATATCCCCTGTACAGACAAGGACAGCCTGAGTGAGTGTGCCAACTAAGTTGTCAGACCCCTCAGTACCCAAGGTTAACCCAACTAATGCCTTGGGAGGTACACTACCACTACTGACTGTACTAGGGGGTGCAGTTGCCTTAGGGGCTGTAGTGGCAGGAGTTTGTCCTCCTCTTTTGGTGCACTCACTAAACCAGTGAGATTTACTTTTGCAGTACTGGCACCACCTTTTTGACTGGCCTTCTTGAGTCTTCTTCTTCTGGGAAGCCTGACCCCCACCCTCTTTGGTTTGTTGGGGACCTGGTGAAGACTTCTGGTCATCTTGCTCATTCTTAACGTTACCCTTCTGGTCTGCTTTCTTCTGACCACCCTGGTTCTGGTTCTGGTTCTGCTTGATCCTTGTCCTGACCCATTTGTCTGCCTTCTTTCCCAATTCTTGGGGAGAGGTCAGATCTGAATCAACAAGGTGCTGGTGCAGCAACTGGTTCTGACAATTGTTTAAAATTTGTTCTCTCATCATTAGATTATACAATCCTGTGTAATCTGTAACCTTGCTACCCAGCAACCAGCCCTCCAAAGCCTTAGTGGCACAATCCACAAAGTCAGACCAGTCCTGAGACTGAGTTTTCTGGGTGTCTCTGAACTGCAACCTGTACTGCTCAGTGGTTAAACCAAACCCATCAACCAGTGTATTCTTCAGGACCTGGTAATTGTTAGCATCCTCTACTCTTGTAGTGAGGAGCTTATCTCTACCTTTACCATCAAAGGAGAGCCACAGTATAGCTGCCCACTGACTCTGGGGAATGCACTGCACAGTGCAGGCCCTCTCCAGAGCAGCCATCCATTTCTGGATATCATCCCCTTGCTTAAAGGGGGGCACTATTTTAGTCAGGTGTTTAGTATCTAAACCCTTCTCTCTATCTCTTGGGAGATTGCTGCCACCAGTGGGAGCTAACCCACTCATCTGCTGCTCTCTTGCCAGGGCAAGCTTCTCTTTGGCCAGGGCAATTTCTTCCCTTTCAATCCTCAGTTCAGCTTGTCTCATCCTAGCTTCATGCTCCCTTCTCTGAGGGGAAGTAAATCTCCTCTGTGGAGGATTCCTTCTCCCCTGAGAAGAGGCATTAGAGTGCAGAGATCTATTGGAGTCCCTAGAAAGAGATCTATCTCTCCTAACTCCAAGGTTAGGCCCACTTCGGGTTAGTACTGGGGGTCCCCCAGATCCTAGCCCAAGTAAGTCTAAGTTGGCCCTGGTTAGCCTTCTGACTACCTCAAGACCTTTGTCTACCTCATCCCCAGAGAGTTCCTCTTGATCCTCCTCCTCAACTGCAGTAGCAATGTTGGGGAGGTCTGGATCCCCAGAGGTTCCCTCTAAGGCTGGCATGTTCTCATGTAACTGAGAAAGCTTTCTGGCATCATATGTCTCTAAGAGACCTATCAGAAAGGGAATGGTGGGGTTAGACCCCTGCTTCAGTTTTCTGGAGACACAGATCTGTCTCATCTCCTGGAAACTGAGAGCTGCATATCTTGAAGTGACCTGTGGAGGGTCAACACTGACCAGGGGAGTCTCAGTAGATTCTCCCTGGGTAGACATGCTTTTCTAGTGAGGTGTAAGTGGTGCACTTACCTACACTATATGTTTGCCTACTGATCCCTTGCTAGAGTTGTAGTTTAGGGTGTGCTAGGCCCTAGGAGCTACAACAGCTGGTTCAGTAGAACTCAGAGTATTCTAAGCTAAGTTATATGTACCTTTAGTACTTATGTGATCTTTCACAAGATATTCTTAGGGCATGTGTGGTAAAACAACAGCAAGCTCAAATCCCAACCGCTGCTCACCAATGTGAGAAGTTGGCCTGATGTGCAGTGCTCACTATTCTAGTGATCACTATATATCAGTCCAAACAACCCTTATTGATGATTGGTTGTAAGTCAACCTTATAGACCAGCTATCCTAGTAGCATGGATACGAGCAGTCTAAGGCTAAGACTCTAGAGGGCGTGTTAAGCCAGCTGTTTTACCATCACATTACCCCTTGAACACCCAGTGAAAGGACACCACACAAGTGTTATGAAAATAAACAGTGTATTTATTAGAATCACAACAACCCTGTACTCTTTATGAGGACAGGGTGCTAGGCACACAAAAAAACTCTTACGAAAATACTTAAGTTAGCACGTTATACACAAATGCCCGAGGGGCACGAAAAACCATATACTTCAAAAGTGGAATGCGAAATTACTAGCAGGTAAGTACAGTACTAATAGGCTTTGGAATCGCTAGGACTTGACTATAGAATCGTTAGATTACTTCTAGGAGGCCCAGGGGACTCGGGTGCAGAGTGTGCACTCTCACGCGGGATGCGGGACAAAGTCTATGGAGGCTAGTAAAGGCAAAGTTAGTGTTCACAGGCGAACCCGACCTGGTAGGGAGAAAACGACAGTGGATCCTGACCCTAGGATAGTGAGGCTATGCTGGGACACCGAAGTGCCGAAGTTACCTAGCCCAGGGGCTGCAGCTGCATAGGTCTGAAAAGACGTCGGGGATCTCGTTGCCGGACCAGGAGCCTGGAAGAAGGAAGTTGCTGGCAGGCGACCAGTGAAGGAAAGTTCGTTGGATCCAAGCCTGGATCGAGGAAGAAGAAACCTGAAAGCAGAGGGGACCAAGTTCTTGAATCACTAGCCAGTGATTAAGTGGGCACCAGGATGGCACCGGGCGAAGTCACCTCGACTAGGTGAGTGGGCGACGCTGGCTCTGCAGATCTCACGGACCAGGAGGCGTTGTCGGCGACCAGGATGGAGAGGCGAGCTGTCCCACGATGGATGAAGCTGTCGGCGTCGAAGTTACCCAGGATTGGGCAACAAGCCTTGGCTAGTTCAAGCCCACGCGGTGGACTCAAAATGGCGTCTTGAGTGGACCAGGAGGGTCCGGGGTGCTCCTCTTTTGGAAGGGAGCAAGGGCCAGCCTGGAGCAACCAGACCAGCAGCAGAAATGTCGTCGGGCGTCGTTCAGAAGGCCACAAGCCAGCGGGCTAGTAGCCAAACAACGCGGTGAGCAGCAAAAAGCAGAAGGGCCCCACGCAGATCGTGGAGATGCTGGGAGGCTGCACTTCGGTGCTGGAGCTGCTCAGGGTCGGGGCTTCTCGGACCCCAAAGCACTCGCCAGGAAATTACTCGGCGGGCTTGCTGGAAAGAAGTCGTGCAGTCTTGAAGATGGCCGGTCCCTCGAGGTCTCGTCACACCCACGAATCTCAGCGTGACTGATGATGCAGGTAGAGGTCAGAGGTGCCAGGGAAGCCGGTTCTCGTCGAGCTGGGCAGTCTTGATCCGGAGGAGAGACTTGCAGCAGACCGCAGTGTTCTTAAGATGGTGCCTGCGGATGCAGGGTGACTACTCCTTAGTCACAAGGGAGAAATCTTAGGAAGAAGTCTTGAGTTCCTTTCGTGGAAAGTAGTTTCAGGATTCAAAGATGATCTGATTTGGAAGGGGGCCAGTTCCTACCTTTATCCTGTAAAAAGGGGCTGGCACGCGACTAAGTCCTGCCCTATGGGTGGGACTAGGAGGGGGGTGGTTACACCCACTTCCTTGGCGGGCTTTTCCCCAGCACAGGGTCTGGAGTGACCCTGGAACTGGTTCCAGCCAGCCTATGCACAGTGAGCACCGGGGTGCCACGTGCAGTCACCTTCCTCTAAAGCCCTGCCTACCTACAATACACAAAACCCTGTCTGGGACGGTGCTGGCACCGCCCCTGGCAGGAAACCCTTTGTCCTTATCTCCTGCTCTGGGAGGACTCCCAGCAGCAGGAGGGCAGACTTGTGTCTCGGTGGCAGCATCCATTTTGTGGAGCTGAGGCTCTGTTTGACTTTAACCGGGGTTAGGGGTTACATACATGTCGTGTCCCTCTAGAAGGGTGGAATGCTAACCCCGTCGCCAGAATTGGCGAGGGGTTAGTATTCCAATTCGTATGACACCTTACTCGACATGTTTTGATAAAGCGATACCAGAGTTGGCATATAACCGCGAGGATTATAATGCACTTAAGAGTATATGGTATGCGATATCATGGAAACGGCTAAGGGATGGATCCCGAAAGCCGCAGACAGGCTCAGCTCATGCCAGAGCACCATCTCACACGATTCCAAGCACTCTGCCTTCAGGATTGTTAAGGCCTGCCATAGGAGTGACTGATAGGAGATCTGTGTGTCCATTTTAGGGTTAGATATAGGTATACTATATCTAAAGCAAAGGGTGAGTACACCACCTTGCCCCAGCTGTCGTGCAGCCAGTTGTGTCAGTTTAGTTAGTCAGCCCAGGGGTGGCATAATACATGCTTCAGCCCCTGGGAGACTTCTGGGTACACCTCAGCCCTGGGTACAGGGACTTGGAGAGGGCCCAGTGCCAATTCAGTACCTGAGTACAATTTGGATAGAGAGAACAGCTAGGCTGTGGGTCTGATTAGCAGGCCCACAGCCAGGGAAAGTCGTAAACCAGTGCAGCAAAAAGCAAAAATCTGGGTGATCATAGGATTGCAGACCCTACTCTCCTACAGTGAGGAAGGAATTTTTCAGAAGAAAGAGATTAAATAGGCTATCGCTGATGCTCGTACCCCCACAAGCAGAGAGAAAGTAAAGTCTTTTTTAGGCTTCTCTGAATTGTATTCAAAATTTTTAAAGAATTTTGCAGGGAAGGCATTTAGGTTAAGGCAATTGTTAAAAGAATGCAAGACCGTTGAACTTCTTAGCATTAAGAGGGAAATATATACTGCACTTTCATTGCAAGGGCTTGATCTTAATTCTAGTACTATACCTACCACGGATGCTATTGGTAAGGGTTTGGGGGCAGTGCTGAGCCTGTCAAGAATGGGAAGGAAGGGGGCTTGGCCAGCAACATGGCCGGGTAGCTGTGTTCCTTGCGAGCTCCACCGGCCCTGATTACATCCTGCTTTACTTACTGACCCTCAACGCCTTAAAACACCACCAGTGAGGATCGGAAGGTGTGCTGCAGCGGAGGTGAACAGCAACACCGACGAGCGGGCAACATGAGGCGCCTTTAAAGCCTTTTCTGCAACGCCGCTGAAATGACGCATGCCAAGATGGCGCCTTGCCGGAGCAGTCTGCGCCAATACGGTGGGTCTGCGGCACTCTCAAGCTGAGAGATAAACGCGGGGTGATGCGCAGAGACACCTGGACACTGATTCTGGGGTCAGAGATCAGTGGTGCCCTTCTGGACTGCTACCACCAGGGCAAGGAGCGGTGCACACACGTTCAATGTGAGTGGAGACCTTCAGGCCCGGGGGTGAACGGAGTGCTGGAACAGGCATCGCGGAAGGTGGAGGGGCTCTTTGCTTTCGCGCAGATCGCCGGAGCGTGGAGCAGAGCTCATGCTGGAGTTGGGTGAGAAGCCCTGAGGTTTGGAGTGGCCCCTCCGTATCTCCTTTTCCTGCGGCGGCTCCTGCAGTGATTGTATGGGCCTGGCCCATCTGCTTCTGGGCGGCCGGGAGAGAGTTCTCCTGCACCTACACTGAATAGCAGTAAGCACCTGGGCTGAAGATACGGCAGCATCGATATGAGAGTCTCGGTGGGACCGCGGAGGACTACCTCTTTTCCCCCTCTTCCCCCGCTGATTCCAGCAACACAGGTGTGGACGAGTGAGACGCATGTGAAAGGGAATGATAAACCTGTTGGCCCCAGTCCATGTTTTGGGTCCTAGTCTGTGGAAACCCGTCACTACTGTGGCAGCGTGTTGTGAGTCTCCCACTTCCTGGTAACACTAATGCGTAAATTCCAAGGGCATCTGAAACCAGATACCGGGCATTGCCTTAAAGGGGCACTGGTGACATACATGCTGGTTCAAAGGGCCTAATAATCCAACTTCCAGGACAGGAGGATCCCAGAGGAAGTATTGCAAGTAGCCCGGTGGACCTGGGACAGCTCACTACCTCCCCCCCTTTCTCTGCCCACCGATACTATACCAAGACAAACAACAGGGGAGTAGATAGCACTGTGAGCCGAGTTGCCCTCCTTGGAACTCGCATACGGCGGAAGGAACCCTGGAGCTCGTACACTGATCCACATGATCTGTCTGACACCATTCCGGGTGTCCTGGGAGTGCCGAGACACCCCAGGAGGTGAGTAACTGAGGGACCACCAGCAGTACGACGGAGGTCGCGTCTGTGAGAGGGCGTGCTTAGCCACAACATAACGCCAGATTGTTCAAGATGGTGAGAGATAAGGAGCCCAAATCGTCAAGGCTGGGGAAGCTGGACCGATTAGCTAAAGTGCTCCCTGCGTCTGCAAGAGCAGAGGGAGGTCTTGCTCCCCTTCTGGATAATGCAGCCATATTACAAGCCATTCATGCATCCAGAGAAAGCTTGGAGGGGAAGATGGTGGAGATACGTTCGGAGGTTACACTGCTTCATCATGATCTTCGTAAAGTCTCCGAACGAGTTACTGAGGCGGAGCTCCGCATCTCGGAACTCAAAGATACCTCTCATCCCACGCGGAAAGATGTGACGGGACTCTTAGCTTCCATGAAGGAGGTGGTCTTGACGGTAGATGATGGTTAACATAGGGCTCACAGAAACAACCTGACAATCATCGGTTTTCTGGAAAATGCAGAACGAGCGGACCCGGGCCAGTTTCTCATGACGTTTTTAAAAGAAATCCTGCCAGATGCACCCTGCTCGACCTGTTTTTTCATAGAATGAGCACTTAGGATGCCTAATGTCCGCCTACCACCAGGAGCTATCGTCGACCCTTGATAGCTTGCTTTTTGAACTTTCAAGATAGAGATCTGATATTACGCGAGCTGCGAAGGAAGGATGAGGTTAAATACGAAAACACTTGAGTGATGGTATTCCCGGATTACTCAAGGGATGTACCGAAGCCGAGACAAACTTTTGACCTGATCAAGGCGAAACTTCGAGCGCTTGAAAATCAATATATGTTACTGTTCCCAGCTAGCTCAAAAGTTATTGTTCAAGGCTCCACATTGTTTTTTCAAACTCCAGACGAGGCATGGTCGTGGATTGATGAAGGGCCCCATTTGCGGCGTAGGACACCCAAAGCTTCAGACCAGTTCACAGAAAAGCGGATGGGCTCAAGCCAGAAAAGACCCAAGGGAAAACATTGGAGGCGAGGGTTGAAAGTCCAGAACACAGCCAGGGGAATATCGGAGAGGTCTTTGAGGCCTAGACAAAATAAGTCACAATTGTCAGACTCAGATGAGGAGACTGTGCAGATACACCCGCCAAGAACCCTTTTGAGATTAAGTGACAATGTCCACACTGAACTCTCAGAGAGAGGAGACTCAGCAGATGCAGACAGCGAACACCCACTACTTGAGAGCATTCAACGACTGGAAGCTCTGGACCCGATCCTGCTCGACACAAGTGCGCAACAGCAGCATCCGCCCAGCAATGGTATAGAGGACTGAGATGAGGGGCTGGATGACCACCAAAAGACAGTAAGACAGCCCTAGGGCCTAGCGGATATTGCAGGGCTTAGGCCTGTGAAAGGGAAGTATATTGTGTGTTACTGCAGTATTATTGTGTAGTTAATTGCCCGGGGGAAAGGGAGAGCTCTTAGTGGAATACCCGTATCAGAGTTGTCATGTTGACGAATTGGGGGGGGATGTATGACATTACAACGCATGCTTTTACTACGCATGCCTTTACATCACAGATTTTACAACACATGCTGTTACAACGCATAGCGTTAAGGGGTGCTGGATAGCGAATAGTTTAATTTACTATTCCAACTCCAGTCCCCGTGGATAGTAGGGAAGGTGTTGGATAGTAAATTAAATCCATTCCCTATCCTAGAGCGCCCCCAGCGCAATGCGTTGTAATGACATGCGTTGTAATAGTTGCGTCGTAAAAGGCACTGCGTGGTGAAAGTTGCGTTGAAAAGGATGTTTCCCATTGGGGGGTGGTGTGGGTACCTGAAGAGCGTTGGGTGGGGGGTAAGTTAGACATTGTCATGTGAGTTGCGATCTTTGCAGTGGATGGGGCTGTTCTGTTCAATTTGATCAAATTAATCCAGGGGTTGAGAAGAGAAGTGGGCTATCCTCTGGGAGAGGACTAGACAGGTGATGAACCAAATGCGGCTTTGCAAAGGCTGAAGACAGGTTTTTTTTTTTTTTTATTGCTTTTTATTGTCCTTTGCATAACAAAACATCAGTACAAACAAAGGAACAGACATTGCAGTGCTTGACTATTATAGGCAGATATGACATATCCGTAGCACATCCAACACACATTTAAAGTTAGAGTCCAACATGTACAGTCGATAGTATATAACCTTATGGTATATAAGTCCCACAAGACACGTACATCCCCACCCGCCGATCTACCAACAGTACCATAACCCCTCAAAGAAGCGCTCCCACAGGTGCACCGAGCAATCAGGCCGTTCACTACCCCTCGTCATCCCTGGCGCTTAGCCAGGTGACAAATGGTCCCCAGATATATTTGGGTCTAGTTTTGGCTGGTTGAAGGTTCCAGTATTCGGTGAGATGTGTACTGCAATAAGCTACATGTATGATCCAATCCCTAGACAGCGGTGGTCTTGCTGTCCCCCAGTGTAGTGCTATCTGCCTTTTGGCCATCAGGAGCAACATTGCGGGTAGTTTACGCGATTCTGGCGGGACCTCTTCGAGTACACCAAGCAAATACGTCAGGGGGGTGATAGGCATGTCCAAACCGGTTATGCTTTTTACATGCCGGTGAATTTCTAGCCAGAAATTCGTTATGGGCCTGCAGCTCCTTGCCACATGGATGAAGGAGGCGAGTGGTGAGCCGCACCTTCAACAGCGGTCATCTGCTTTGAGACCCATTCTATGTAGCTGTATGGGAGTACGATAAAGACGATGTAAATATTTGAAGTGGATGAGCCTAAGGCGATAATTAGGTGAGAGCCGCTCTAGCTGTTGACAGCTCATTCGCCATTGCTCATCAGTGAGGGTTTCATCTAGGTCCTGATCCCAGGCCGCACGAGATGGGGGAAGTATGATAGGCGACGTACGTTGCGTGTGTCTGTATATTCGTGACACAAGTTTTCATCCCGATTCAGATGCTAACAGATTTTCTAGGGCTGGGAGGGATGGCGGGGGCACAGGGAACGTTGGGAATTTGCTCCTGCAGGACGCTCTAAACTGGTAGTATAGCAACCTGTCAATTGCTGTTGGCTCCGCCGGGGAGCACATTTGTTCAAGGGTAAGGAACAAGTTATTCGGGAAGATATTCCCTCCCACCACCAATTTATGGGTTGCTGCGCGAGTCTGAGCTTTCTTATCAGTCAAGGTGGGAAAGAATGGTTTGTTGAATAACGGGAAAGATGGGGCATATAGCATGTCTAGGTGTGCCCGTTTGCGAATCCCATCCAATGCCCAAAGCAGAGCCTGGACCGTATCTATTTCTTCACATGGGTGCCTATAGGGTTGATATAAAGCTGTTGATACTGGCAGTGGGGCAGCGCGATCTATTTCTCTAGCCACATGTGGCTGATAGGGTGTGGGGTGGGCCCAAAAGTGTAAAAATTACGTCTGCGCATTGTAAGCATATAATGTGAAATCTGGGGCAGCCAGTCCTCCCTGGTCCTGTGGTAAAGTCAGAATATCCCAAGCTATCCTTGGCTGACCTCCTGTCCATACCAGTTCTATCATTAGTGATCTGAGCCGTTGAAGAAAGTGCTGTGGAAGTGGAAGCGGCAGGTTAACAAACAAATAAAGTAATTTAGGCAGTATTATCATTTTGGCGATTGCTATCTTGCCTGCTAATAAAAGGGGAAGAGTTTTCCACCTCTTGACCCTGTCCTCTATCCACACTTCCGCCCTCCCGTAGCTAGCTGTTCATAGGTCTTGTAAGTCACTAGTTATCCAGACTCCCAGATATCGAACCGGCTCCGATGCCCATGCTATTGGATATTCGGCATCAAAACGATGTGTACCCGACGTGAGCGGCAGAAAAAACAATTTTGACCAATTTATATGCAAGCCAGACAGTCCGCCAAATCGGACCACCTCTCTCGTCATAGGGGACAGATTGTCTTTGGGGTGTACCATATATAACGTGATATCGTCCGCGTACATGGAGACTGTTAACGCTCTCGTTGTGAAGCCAAAGCCTCTGACTGCGTGATGTTGGCGCAGTCGTGCAGCTAGGGGCTCCGTCGCGATAGCAAATAGCAAAGGCGACAGAGGACATCCCTGCCGCGTACCGCGAGTTACGACAAATGGCTCTGATACTGAGGCGTGCTGTTGGTTGTGTGTACAGGAGTTGTATGTGTTGTATAAAAAGTGCTAAATTAACAAGAAGGGGAGAGAGAGATTAAAGGTCAATAGTTAATAAACAAAAGGAATCCACTGAGGGAGGGTTTCCCTACTTAGGTTGTGAACACTCTGTGTTGTAAAATACCCCTCACACACCAAAAGGACCCTTGGTGTCATGCTTCATCATTGGGGTCTTCGCACCCCTCTATGGGATGCGGCGTGCTTCTACCAGCGACTAAGCGACTAGACTATGTGTGGTGTGTGTGAAGGAATTATTATGTGCGTGAGTAGTGAGGTTATACGGCGAGTGAGGTTAAAAAGGCCTGGCTCGTGGGGTAAAAAAGAATTTTAATCTGCCCCCGGGCTGGCGCTATTAAAAACGTGCAGTCAATGGAGGTGTAATATGCAAGACTATGTGCACTACCTCCCAGGCGCGTGCTGGTCCTCCAGGCACCCCGGCCAGCAGGTCAGTCACTGCAGGCTGTAGTCAATCACAGGCACCTTGGCTATGTATGTCTCAGATTCGCATCACAGGCGGCCAATGCAACCCACCCCTCCCAGATGGTAGCGCGCATCAGGGGGGGATTTTGAGTGCATCCCAGCCACCATTTCCGACAGCACCTCCAGCTCCACACAAAGTTTCAGTCTGAGATTTTTTGTTGTGACCTCGTGGGTACCTCTGGTCTGCTTTATTTCCCGGATTCAGCAAGCCGCCCTCCAAATCATGTGAGACATGCCTCAATATCCATTTAAATAGAAAAATATAGCTGCAGCAGAGGGGCTGCACTCCCTAATCCCCAGTTTTTATGTTGTAAATGAATTATATGGCCCTTGCTGTCTTTCCCTACGCTACAATTCCTGCGCTGATCACTGGATATGTTGTGGGCCCCTAACCGCCGGTTCTGTGGTCTTCTGAGTGCCACCGCGCTCCCCGGAACATCGGGGGCCGCCCTTACCTTCACGCTAACGAGCGCAGTAACTTCTCAGCCCAACAATGGCCCACAGCGTGTACCGGGGATCCACCACGGCCTCCCGTCACTCCTCTCCGCTTGTGGCACAGGGAAATGCAGATTTTTGAAGAAAGAAGCCGCGCGAAAGCTCCCGCAGTCCGCCCCAGCATCTTTACAGTAGAGCCTGCATTGAGGCCAGAAACTGCAGCGGCGCGCACACGCCGCCCGGGCAGCCTCCCCCTTCGGGCCTCCAGGCGACACAGGTGTCTCCCGCAACGCCCTCCTCAGCGCTGGTGTTCTCGGTGGTCTACACAGGCCGCCCGCGCTGCCTCCGTGGTCCAGCCAAAGCGGTATGTGCCGCACAGCTCCTCTTACTTGAATTCCGATCATGGCAGCGCTTCTATTGATGTGCCCGCGCGCCCATATCTGCAGGATCTCAGGGGCAGCGGATTCACCTATGTAGCGGGGCTCGCACCTCAGTCATCAGCCTTCTTCCTCTCAAAGGAGCGCTAGTCTCCGCCGCCATTTCCTGTGTAGACCAGGGCTCCAACTCTCTGATGTTGCCACCGCTGCCCTGCAGTTCACTCACGGGCAAAGAAGGTATGGTTTTATTTCTTATCACCTCCGATTGTGGGTTATGGCTTTATTGACCCACTGCATGCCAATGTATGCCGGATTTTGAACGGATGTTGTCTCAGCCGGCAGAGCTGACAGATTATGCAGCCATCTTGCTGCTCGGCTTGGCCACGCCTCCCATGGCTGAAGACAGGTTCACAGTATTGACATGGAATGTCAACGGGTTGGGAATTCAAATCAAACGGGGTCTTGTATAACGTTTTCTCAGAAGACTTAAACCTGACATAATATTTCTACTGGAAACCCATCTGATGGGCTAGGATTGTTCCTACCTGGGAAGGGGGCATTATACTACCCTGGCACACTCGGGCTTTACTAAGGGTTCGAGAGGAGTGGAAATTCTTTTTAAACGGTCGCCTCCCTTTCGTGTCACTCAACAGTGGGTGGACTCAGATGGGACATATGTTGCAATGCAGAGAATTTGGAATCGTACAACATTTTTGCTTATTAGTGCATATGCGCCCCGAGACTACAACAAAGTACATTAGATAAATTAATGGAGCTCCTATTACACTCCGGACCTGCCATACACATAACAGGAGGGGACTTTAACAATGTGATCGAACCCTCCCTCGATCGTACTCAACTGAGACCTGGGTCCCATGGACCCACAATCTTGGCAAGATTCCAAGAGGCATCACCCAAATGTACGTGCCTATTCCTATTTCTCGGGGGTCACAGAGTGTTTTCGATGCCTCTTTGCTCCGGCGGGAGAGGTTAGGCAGGTGGAAAAAATAGAATACTTAGCCAGGGGCATCTCAGATCATTCACTGCCCCTACTAAAAGTCAGTGGAAGGGGTGGTCACCAAGTAGCGCACTGGAGACTGAGGTCATGAGCCTTGAAAAACAACAGAGTTGCCAAAGAGCTTAGGGTGGACTCCGAACTTTACTTTCAAGAAAATATAGGTTCAGTACAGTCGGCAGTCACCTTATGGGAGGCATTCAAGATGGTGCTTCGAGATAGAGCACAAAATATAATTGCCCATAAAAAGAGACGGGAAACCCAGGAGATGGAGGTGCTAGAACGCAAACTGTTACGTTTAGAGGGACGTGACACCTCAGCACTGACTGAACATATCCTTCGAGAAATTGAAATAACTAAAAGGGACTACCAGGCGCTGGCGACTAAAGAGGTGAGGGCTCAACAATTGGCCGTACAACTTCGGCTCTATGAGATGGGTGATAGGGCAGGGAAACTGCTTGCGTGGCTAGGTGGGAAAGAATTGGAGCCGAGATGGGTCAGGTCCATTAAAGACTAAAACACTATGCACACCACACCCGCAGCCACAGCAGGGGCCTTTGCACGATATTACACTGAATTATATGCAGCTAAACCACAGACAGAGGTGGCACAAATAATCCAATACTTAGATGCAATTGAGCTACCCTCACTTTCCCAGGAGGAGTGGGATGGACTAGAGGGGGACTTCACTCTGGATGAAGTGACAGAGGCGATTGGCTTCTAAAAATCAGGGAAAACCCCGGGTTCAAATGGAATTCCGAGAGAATTTTTTAAACTAAACAGCAGTCTGTTGGCACCACACTTACACAATCTGTTCAAGACATCAAAAGAACAAGGGATTCTCCCAAAAGATCTCCGAATGACCACTGTAGTGGTAATTCACAAGACAGGGAAGCCTCCGGAAGACTGTGGGTCATACCGACCCATATCTCTGCTCAATATTGAAATAATGATTCTGGCCATGGTTCTGGCGATGCGTCTCTTGACAGTTATTACCCCCATGACACATAGACACCAATCTGTTTTTTTGCCAAAGCGTGCCACAAGTTTTAACTTACGACGACTGGCTAATTGGATGGCCACGGTTCAGAACGGGATAGCCCCCATCTGCTCCTTTCGCTCGACGCCGAGAAGGTGTTTGATACTATTCATTGGCCCTTCATGAGATGCATCAACACGTAAAGGTACTGGGGAGTGTCCCAGTGCCAAGGGGGTTTTGAGAGGTAATCTCAACCGGAGTATATCCTCCCTAAGTAGTACATTAATCCCAAGAAATACTCCAATTGACCAGCAGGTGGTCAGTGGTGCTAGTAGACTAGCTATGCCCGAGAACGGGGACAATCTGAGACTTCTTTCACTTGGTGAAAGCATCTGTTTTAGGCCAGACTAACACGCAGATAGTGTTAGCATGCGTGTAAAGTCGCCACTTCACAAATACCAGTCACATAAAACCAGTATGTCACAGAATAATAATGATGAGTGGCACAATGAGGGGCTGTGACCTCTAACAGAGGCATGAACATAAATGATGGCATGCTTACCTACATGATATTCACAATGCACCAAAATGGTAGTGAGCACATAAGCAAGTTGGATATGTTTTTATGTTACATGGTGTCTGTCCCTGTTTTCAAATTTGAGATGGAGGTTGGCAGATAACAGACACACTACATATCACACACCACGAAGAGCAGCTACTCTGCCCTCGTATCACGGAGAGGATAGGGACTCCCCATCCTGGCAAGTTTCCTCACATAGGGGGTATCAATTGCCCTGAAGAAAGTCCAGGACCTTTACGGCCACTCAGGACTGAAACATGTTGGCACCAGGGTCTTAGGACCATAATACTCCAACAAAGACCCGTTTTTAGGTCGAGCTGGAGAAAGCAATGCGAAGCATTGCATCCAGCTCGACCACTAATGTTGCCCGTCCCCTGGGAATCTGAGACAGGGGATGTGCACGCGGCGATTTCACTTCGTGGGCGCGTACGCCCAGCCCGGCGCCGTGCACATCTCCTGCGTCAGATTCACAGTACATCAGCCTCGCGCGCGTACACAGCCACAGCCACACTCACGCATGCGCACACAGACACACACTGCATACACACACACACGCACGCAGCCACCCCCACACTCCCCTGGCTCTTTTGTCGCGATTCCCCTGGTATCTGCACCGCATCACCTGGCCTGGATTGCATAATTCAAACACTGCAGCGAAATCCGTACAACTACTACAGAGCGGCCCATCTCATAGTAATCAATAAATGGAACCATGCCCCGAGAGACCACCCCACTTATAGACTGGAAAGGTTACAATTCCGAGACCGCATACAATTAACCTATATATATATGGAGGTAAAGGCTCTACACGGCTCATACCGGCTACCCAGTGAGTGCTGAAGGCGTGGAAAAGTGCTGAGAAGCAAATGAAATGGGACACGAAGCCAACACGGGAAGCCCCTTTAATGTGAGGGTACTAGATTGCCTGAGATTACAAAATTGAGAGGCTTTAAACAGTGGGATCTAATAGGAATCTCCAAAGTAGGGGATGTACTGGAGGCGGGTTTATTGGCTCGTTCTCCTCACTTCAAGCCCCATACCAGCTTCGCAACACCCAAGCCTATGCCTATCTCAGACTGAAACACGCCTGGCAAGCGGAGGGACTAGACACAGAGACACTGCCGGAGTATTCTCCGTTGGAAGGCAGACTTTTACAGGAGGAGATTCTGGCTCAAGCCATCTAAATGACATCTAAAACACTAATTAACAACATGCCTGATAAACTCGGCCCTCTTCAAGCCAAATGGGAACTCACCACCGGCCCATTTGAAGACATTGACTGGGAGGCCGCCCATATGCACCCGCGCGAAGTAACGATTAAACTGAGGCTACGGCTCATACAGTATAAAATTCTACACAGAACCTATTTTGATAGAGCACGGCTACACTCTATTTATTTATTTAAGGATTTGTAATGCGCATGGCTGCCTCAGCGACGAGGCGTCCCAGCGCAGCCAGAAACCAGACAAGAGACAGGGAGACACAGCAAGCGATAAATATGAAATAGTGGGGAACAGCCAAGTTTTTAAGGAATTCCGAAACGTCAGAAGGTTAGGGGTGGCTTGGATGCTTGCTGGAAGGGAGTTCCACAGTTTGGCCGTCAAGAGAGCAAACGAACAACCCCATGCCCTCGCTTTCTTAAATCGAGGGACACATACCAGACTTTGATTAGCCGAACGCAGAGCGTGTCTAGGCAAATATGGCTTCAGTAGACCTAATAACCCGATAGGGGCTTGGAGCTGCAGAATTTTATGCGCAATACATAGCAACTTAAACTGAATGCAGGCTTCGATTGGCAGCAGCTCCAAGTGCACCCGGGCCACTGAGTAAGATCTTGGGAGTGCCACTAACAAACGTGCTGCCGCGTTTTGGACCCTCTGCAGGCGCTTCATGCTAGCTTTATTGGCATCTAGATATAAAGCGTTGCCATAGTCAAGCCTCGCAAGAATGGAAGCCTGCAGGATGGTCTGGCGTACTCTGGGAGGGAAGAAGCCAAGCAAGGGCCTCAATCCCCTCAAAAGCCCAAAGCAGGCTGCGGCTACAGCTCTTGTTTGCTTATCGAATGTTAGTCCGGAGTCGAACCAAACACCCAGGTTCTTTACCGTCTCCCTCGGCAACGGCGCAGGTTTCAGATGATGAGGCCACCATTGCTCTGACCAGAGTACCTGGTCATTCCCATACAATAGAATCTCGGACTTACTGGCGTTTAATTGAAGGCAATTATCCTTCATCCAGTCCGAGATAATCGATACATCCTCCTTAAAATTCTCCAGGTTGGTACGGCATTTTTTAGAGAAAGCGATCACCAGCTGGGTGTCATCTGCATACGACACCAAGGACAACCCCCTGCCTCTGGCCACCTCCGCCAAGGGTCCCACATACAGGTTGAATAGAAGTGGGCTCAAGATGGAACCTTGAGGAACCCCCCGGCCCAGGGCATGTTCCTGAGAATGGAACGGCGGCACGGACACTTGGAACGACCGCCCAGCCAGGAAGGACCAGATCCATTCCAGGGCGACATCCCTAATGCCGACCATCCAGAGACGTTGAAGAAGAATCTCATGAGACACCGTAGCAAATGCGGCACTTAGATCCAATAGGACCAAGGCCGCAGAATCACCAACATCCAACCTACTACGGATGGATTCCATGACCGCCAAAAGAGCGGATTCCGTGCTGTGGCGGGGGCGAAACTAATGTTGGGATGGGTCAAAGATGTTATGCTCATCAATGTAGTTAGATAAGATGGAATTTACATGTGCCTCCACCACTTTCGCCATGAAAGGGAGCTGAGATATGGGGCGATAATTGCCTGGGTCGTCCGGGTCAAGTGATGGCTTTTTTAGCAATGGAATAATCTTAGCATGCTTCCACGCCCTTGGGACGGAGGCTGATTTCAGTGAGAGGTTAACCAGTTCTAGAGCCACCGGGGAGATAAGAGGTTGAATCTGGCAAAAGTGACTCGCCGCAAGCGGGTCAGCCGGCGAACCGGACTTGATCTTAGCACTTAAGATGGTCAAACCTGCACTCTTCATATTTTTAAGCAATTTAAAAATGGTTTTTGTGGGATTGGAGCTTGTCAAGATTTTATCAGCGACAAACTCTACCCGTGTTTTGCGAATAAGCTTGTGATAATCCTTTACTGCCCTACGATATACAGCTTTGGCAGACGGCTCATAGGAGCGACGCCAGGCACGTTCCAGCTGCTTGCACCCCTTCTTTGCCTGCGTTAGAAGGTCTGTGAATCAAGGATTAGATGGCCCACGACCCTTACCTCCCTGCTTTGCTGGAATGCAGCTATCCAGACCAGCTATCAGCCAGTCCTGAAAGCACCCATGCGCCTCTTCGATATCTATGGGAAGCTGAGGTCTAAGTTCCGCTGACCGCGCGGCAAGCACCTCCCGGTCTAGCTTATGCCATGGCCGTTTGCCACCACAGCAGGAGGAACTACATCAACTCTACTCCGCCACAGTAGAGAGAATGGAATAACTGAATGGTCAGTCCATATCAGCGGGACCGGGGAGAGGATTTTTAAGCAGCCAAGATTGGAGAAAATTGGGTCGAGCAGATGCCCAGCCACATGTGTGCCCTCTGAGACCGACTGCGGCAGCTGAAAAGCTTCTAGATCCGCAAAAAAATTTGAGATCTCCGCCTTTCCTTCCAGCTCGAGGTGCAGATTAAGATCCCCCAGAATGGTGAAATTAGCCGCTTTGCTAGCCATAAGTCAAATTTTATTCGCTAGATCGTCGCGAAAATTCCCAGAAGGCCCAGGGGGTCTATAGATTAGAAGACCGGACATGGTCAGGTTGCAGCTAAGCTTTATTTTAAAGAGAACACTCTCAAAGCCAGCAATTTCTTCCTTCGCCAAATTGACGGCAAATGTCACTTTAGCTATCACCGCAATGCCCCCCCCCTCTTCCCCCCTCTCTATTGGGGGTGAGCAGATAACCTGGCGTGCCTCAGATGCCACACAGAACGTGGTACATATATACACACCCTCTGGGAGAGCAATAGGGTTCAAAAATACTGGAGTAAGATAGTAAAGGAACTAAACAATGTACTAGAAGCCCAACTTGGGTTGATTGCAAAATTCCACCTACTGGGCATCCCTACAGATGTAGATCTGCCGCGTCATAAACTCCTGTTGGCCAACTTAGGGCAGGTGGTAGCTAAGAAAGACATAGCTAAATGCTGGGGTGCCCACTGACTCCCTACACTCAAGGAATGGAGATCATGTATGGATCTCTACATGGTCGCGGAGAAGGTGACCTATTAGGCAAGGGGTTGCCCCCGGAAATTCCGAAAGATATTGGTGCTGTGGATAAAATACTATGGCTTGGAACTGAAGGAGGAGGAGGAGGGAATGGATTTACCCCTGGGAAGATCGGGATGGGGCCTTGATGATTGTGGTGCCTGACCCATTGTTGACGGGTGTGGCTATGTCAGAAATGACCCTTCATATAAGTATGCATATAACACAGGACTCCAAATTATGCTCTCTTTCAGAGGAACAATTGCTATATTCTTTGCCTTGCACCACATGCTATCGCCCAATAATCAACCTATATTGTGTATTCATAATTTCTTTGATTGTAAGTTTAAATTGTCAAAAATCAATCAAAACACCCAACAAAAAAAAGTGAAAAAAGTGGAGGAAACAGTTGTGTTCGCTTTGCGTTCTTTATCACCAATGGAGGCAAAGTACTCCGTCATCGAGAAAGAGATGTTAGCGTGTGCCTGGGGAACGAGTATGTTTAGACAGTACTTATGGGATTCCGATTTCCTGGTGCACACTGATCACAAACCTTTGGTGAATGTTTTAACTACAAATGGTCTGTTTGCGCTACTCGCAGATTGGCAAGGATGACACTGAAGTTACTTGATTATAATTACGAAGTGGAGTATATTTTGGGGCGCGAGAATAAGGTAGCAGATTTCTTGAGTAGGCCCCTGTTAGCGGGGAGAACCCTTTGCAGGATGACTGGGCTGAGCACAGTGTGGCTATTGTTGGTGAGGAAGGCATTGTCATTCTTGAGAACGAGTGGTTAGAAAAGTATAGAGGGGATAATGTTACAGAAGAAATTAAGAAGTTTGTGGTTGAAGGATGGCCTGCCAAGAACACACTTGATGAGAAAGTTAAGAAATGTTGGGAACTCAGAGAGGATTTGTCCGTTTCTGATAAAGATTTTCTATTGAGGAGGGTTTGAAGTGGTTCCCCCGTTCTCTTGTCCTAAGAAGTTTGAAGATTGAAGTTTGAAGATTTCATTGTAGGTTAAATTGTTGTTTAGGAAATGTTAACATGTACTCTTCGGAGTGTTCTTCATTTCCTTTGTATGTGGTATTAGTAACTGCACACATACCATTGTTTAGTTATGTAATATGTAAAGTTCAACTGTGTAGTGGATATCTGTATTATATTTTGTTATGTTTGTTAAAGGGTTTTCCTGGTGCACGTAGGTTGTCCTGGTGATTGTTACCAGGGACATGGGGGGAATTCTGGAATGCACTGCAGGCAGTTAGCCAGATTGAGGAGAACAGATGAAGTAGCAGATGTGCCTGCCTGCTTTTCTATAAATAAATACTTCAGACTTACCTGAGGATCCTGTCATTGTTGAAGGGTACACTACAGCCACCTTGTTTAGTTCTCTTGTGGCCATCATTGAACGCACTATGCCTTTTGTCATGTTAGCTTAATCTACAGTGGTATAGCTGCTTCTCAGTATTTACTTCTAATCTTATCAAAATAGTCCACTTCAGCTTGATCACATATCGGCCAAGAGAGTCATCAAAGTCTCTTAGCTATGGTAAATTTTGCAATTCAGCCACGTAGTTCTCAATTGTCTCATGGTCCATTAGCTGTTTGGCGAAGAATCAACGCCTCCGACTACAGTGCTGAGCTGTTATGAAAAATGTCTGCTCACCTGTTTTATATTGCCTCAGTGTTTATTTGTTCAACAACCCCAACCGAGCATTGTCAGCATCCATCTCAGAAAGATTTTCACAATCCGTTGTCCCTTTGCCCTTTAATGACTGTATATTAAAGCAGCAAAACTCCACTCATTATCAAACTTACGATTAAAAGCATGAGATATCTCTTGAAGCTTCTGTACCATTGCTTCCAACTTAAATTAGGATTCCCTGGAACTACCAAGAAAGCAGATGTTGCACTGACACAGTGCATGTTGGAACAGAAGGGAGATAAGAAAATTACCTCAAAATATAGTGTACTCTAAACAAAGAACCTTGTGCTGCTGATGTTGATATTCACAGTAACCATGCATTAAAAATAATTCTTATTCATATTCCTTGTGCACACACAACTTGTAAACCATGAGAAACGATGGACGTCTCTTACACAAAGATGCGTCACAAGCGCTGCAGCCTGTTCAGACTAGTTTGCCTATGTCAGAACATGATGCGTCCCAAAGATGCTGTGTGTAGAAATGAAGAGACGGACACCTTGCAGGTAACTTGAATCTGTGTTCATTCTTTCTTAAAGTCAAGCCCCTTTCTAGCGGATTGTCCAGCCTTCCTCCTGGACTCTCCACTCAACCGTCGAGTGCTGAAGGTGGACTGTTGGGCATGGACGCACTAGCAAAGCCAAACACACTCTGGAACACAACATATTGCCCTCCCTTATAACGTAAAACAAGCATTTGCAATGCAATAGGTCTCGCATTAATTAAGTTTGAGCTATTGGCATTGCTAAATATTGCAACACCAATTGCAACAAAAGTCTATAAATTGTAGGCCAAAAAAATGTGTATTTATTTTTGTAGCAATGGTGGCATGCTGCGCTTTAGATGAATGTGTTTAAAAGTAATGTGTGCCACAATAGTTAATTGTGGATGAGTTAACAATTGATGTGTGCACTGATGGCTGGTGGTGTGTGTGCCTGTAGAAATTGTGCACTGATGGCTGGTGGTGTGTGTGCCTGGAGGAAGTGTGCAATGCCGGCTGGTGGTGTGTGTACCTGGTGGAAGCGTGCACTGATGGCTGGTGGTGTGTGTGTGCCGGGTGAAAGCGTGCACTGATGGCTGGTGGTGTGTTTGTGCCTGGTGAAAGCGTGCAGTGACGGTTGGTGGTGTGTGTGTGCCTGGTGAAAACGTGCACTGACGTCTGGTAGTGTGAGCCTGGTAGAAATATGCACTGACGGTGTGGTTGTGTGTGTGGCTGTGTGTGTGTGTAGTTGTCGTTGGGTGTGTGGTTGTGTGTGTGTGGTTGTGTGTGTATGGTTGTGTGTGTGGTGTCTGTGGCTGTGTGTGTGTGTGTGTGGTTGTGTGTGTGTGGTTGTGTGTGTGTGGTTATGTGTGTGGTTGTGTGTGTGCTTGTGTGTGTGTGGTTGGGCGGGTTGTGTGTGTGGATGTGTGTGTGGTTGTTGTGTGTGGTTGTTGTGTGTGGTTGTGTGTGTGTATCGTTGTGTGTGTGTGTATGGTTGTGTGTGTGTGTGGTTGTGTGAGTGTGTGGTTTTGTGTGTGGTTGTGTGTGTGGTTGTGTGTGGTTGTGTGTGGTTGTGTGTGTGTGGTTGTGTGTGTGGTTGTGTTTGTAGTTGTGTGGCTGCTTGTGGTTGTGTGTGTGTGTGTGTGTGGTTGTGTGTTTATGTGTGTGTGTGGTTGTGTGTGTGGCTATGGTTTTGTGTGTGTGGTTGTGTGTGTGTGGCTGGGTGTGGTTGGGTGTGGTTGTGTGTGTGTGTGGTTGTATGTGTTTGTGTGGTTGTGTGTGTGGTTGTGCGTGTGGTTGCGGGTGTGGTTGTGCACGTGTGTGTAGTGTGTGTGGTTGTATGTGTGAGGTTGTGTGTGGTTGTGTGTGTGTGTGGCTGTGTGTGGTTGTGTGCGTGTGTGTGGTTGTGTGTATGTGTGTGGTTGTGTGTGTGCGCGGTTGTATGTGTGGTTGTGTGTGGTTGTTTGTGTGAGTGGTTGTGTGTGTGGTTGTTTCTGTGTGGTTGTGCGTGTGGTTGAGTGTGTGTGTGTTGTGTGTGGTTGTGTGTGTGGTTGTGTGTGTATGGCTGTGGCTGTGTGTGTGTGGATGTGTCGATGTGTGTGGCTGTGTGTATGTGTGTGGTTGTGTATGTGTGGTTGTGTGTGTGGTTGTGGTTGTGTGTGTGTGTGGTTGTGTGTGTTGTGGATGTGGTTGTGTGGTTGTGTGTGGGGTTGTCTGGTTGTTGTGTGTGTGTGTCTGGCTGTGTGTGTGTGTGGTTGTTTGGTTGTGTGTATGTGTGTGTGGTTGTGTGTGGGTGTGGTTGTGTATGTGATTGTGGTTGAATGTGTGGTTGTGGTTGTGTGTGTTGTGTTTGTGGTTGTGTGTGTGTGTGGTTGAGTGTGGTTGTGTGTGTGGTTGAGTGTGGTTGAGTGTGTGGTTGTGTTTGATTGTGTGTGTGGTTGTGTGTGGTTCTGTGTGGTTGTGGGTGTGTATGCGTGTGTGGTTGTGTGTGTGAGTGGTTGTGGCTGTGGCTGTGTGTGTGGTTGTGTGTGTGGTTGTGTGTGTGTGTGTGGTTGTGGTTCTGTGTGTGGTTATGTGTGTGGTTGTGTGTGGTTGTGGGTGTGGTTGTGCGTTTGGGTGTGTGTGTGGTTGCGTGTGTGTGGTTGTGTATGTGTGGTTGTTGTGTGTGTGTGTGTGGCTGTGTGTGTGCATGTGTGTGTGGTTGTGTGTGTGTGTGTGTGTGTGTGGTTGTGTGTGTGTTGTTGTGTGTATGTGTGAGGTTGTTTGTGTGTGTGGTTGTGTGTGTGGTTGTGTGTGTGGTTGTATGTGCGTGGTTGTGCCAAAGTCAGGCAGAAACCACCATTCCTAAGTTAGGGTAAGGAAGTCATCAGCCAAGACAACCCCTGCTCACCCCCTTGGTAGCTTGGCACGAGCAGTCAGGCCTATCTCAGAGGCGATGTGTAAAGCATTTGCGCACGCACCCACCAGCAATCACCTCCAGGGCCCCCCACAAAAGGAACTCCACACAAGGTATATGTAAAAACAGCCTTTGTATTGAAAAACACATTAGATAGGAACACACACTTTACAATGTGCCAGAGGCACGGGCAGAATTTACAGGGGACTATGTACAGGACAGGGCCCTGGGACCACTGCCAGGAATATGCACTTGGTAGAACTAGCATTAGAACACATAACAACCAGAAGCTTCATACATGATGCATAGAATATTCAGAAAGGAAAGGACAAGGCACATAACGCATCAGAAGCACCTTCAGAGGTGCAACACAGAATAATTCTCAGAAATCACATTAGCATGAACTCATAACTCTCTCCAGGCCAACTGGCCTCTCTGGGACTAGGACTATGACGCAATGTCAGGACAGGCTGTAGGTAGCCAAGAACAAACCTAAACGTGGCAGCTGCCCACGAAGTGCTGGGCAGCTGTGGATGATGGGGCCAACGCGGGAGCCTCGCAGGCTCTGAACAACTGAAATGCCCCCTGAGCCTCGTGGGCTCTTCAAAATAACTGTGGTGCTTGGAGCCTCTTGGGGCTCTTAGGACAAACTGGCGCTTTGAGCCTCTCGGGGCTCTTAGGACAAACTGGCGCTTTGAGCCTCTCGGGCTCTTAGGACAAACTGGCGCCTTGAGCCTCTCGGGCCCTTAGAGCAACTAGCGCTTGAGTCTCTCGGGGCTCATCTACAAATATGCCCCCGGATCCCTTCAGGCTCTCTCACAACTGGGGCCTCGCTGGGGGAGCGGCCCGCTGCCTGCGGGGCTGCTCTACCCCCCACACGGACATTCGCACTACTGGAGGAGGGGGCGGGCACCGGCAATGTGCCCTGACGCCCCCCTCGATCGCAACAACGGAGCCCCACTCACCGGGACTCCTGAAGCGCCGGTCTCTTCTTCGCCGCTGGCCTCCTCTCGCTCTCCGGGGCTCTCCCTCTCTCTTGGGAGCCCCAGGGGGGGGGCGGCGGCTGCTCTCGGGGAAAGGCAGGAGCGCGGAGTAGGCTCCCGCCGCTTCCTACTTCGTCTCGTTCCGTGGGCGGGACTCAGGAATCTCCTAGGGCCGGCAGCCAATCACGGCGCGGCCCGGGGAAGGACGTCACAAGGGAATCTCGGGCCGGCAGCCAATCCTAGCGCGGCCCGGGGAGGACGTCACAAGGGGTCCCGGGCCAGCGGCGGTGAACTCGGGGGGATGACGAGGGGTAGGCTCCCTCGAGAATCAGTTAAATAAGAAATAAAGCGAGGCAGGCACTCGCTGGGGGTCCAGGAAACCTTCCCATAACGGGGCAAATGACGGGTGGGCACCGGCTGAGATGAACAGCGCTCCCAAGCGCTAGGCAGAGGAAAAAGCGCTCTCAAGCGCTAGGGGCCAAAGGAAAGCGCTCCCAGGCGCTAGGGCAAGAGAAAGCATCAAAGTCCTTCAGGGGTCCAGGATCTCAGCAGTCCAGGGGCTGGGCAGGGTCCAGGGAGGCAAGCCTTCCCCTGGGCCCAAGCAGCAGCATGCCCCTGGTAGATTCGAGTTGGGAACAAGAACATTTTGTCAGGAGACACAGCCCCTTTTTATACATTGAAAACCTTTGTCTAAAGGTGCAGGGTGGGGGAGAAATCAGTCGCAGCTGGTTTTGGGAGTACTTTGTTTTCCCCAGCCACTCTTTCCATTCACCAGGCAGGCTAGGGTCATCAGTCCCACCACAGGGGGTGGAGCCAGCATTGTGTGGGAAAAGCCCAGCCCTATTCAGGACCCAGGTGCAGCCCCTCCCTCATATCAGCATGATAATCTCTCCATTCACCACCGGGGCAGACCCACACAGACTCTTGGAGCCAGGCTCCCCAGCCAGCTTCAGCCAATCACGCACCAGCATACCTACTGCACACGCACACCCATGTCTAGAAGTGGCACTTCCACACTAGACACATACACGCCGCATACATCATCTCGCAGCATTCAATCACACGAGCCCGCACATACCAGACTCCAGCCTGCACCCCCCAAGCATCAGGAACTACCAGGGACCCACACATTCCCCATGCATTCCTATGGGAGGGCAGGCCTCTCTCACCACACGCACTCAGAGTGGAAAATCACCATCCCCAGGTCACATATAACAAGCAAAAACTTCAGGGGTGAACCTGCCAGAAGGGCCAAGTCCAACACAACCCCCTTCCAGCCAAAACGCAGGGCAGACCAATCACCACTGTGATCGACTTCCCTGCTTTGGGCGATAGAACACGGACGCGGACCGGCACTGCAGGGACACCCTCCGGTTCTACGCCACGTTGATCCATAAGACACGCACAGACTTAAAAAAAAAACACAGGCCCAACCAGGCTACCCCACTGGTACTCCTTAGTTGTCCACGGCTAGGACCAGGCCCTAGGCCACCCAAATACCACTGGCCCATGCCAATCCAGAGTGGGGGGTGGTAACCCCTGGCATATAATAGCCATTCTCCACTCCCTTTCTCAGTGTAGTTCCAAACTACCACTGCTCCTTCCACCTAGGGTCCGCACCCTCAGGCTGGCCAGAGGTCACGGGCAAGAATGCCCCACCCTACCTCTACTTCTGGGGTTCCGCACTCTCCCAGGAGAAGCACCCTCCAGAACACAACTCTCCCACCAGTCCAGGAACTCTCTCCCTCCACTGGTCTACCACCTGGGATCCAATTTCACCGGATGCACAGGGGTCAGACTTCCTCTGACCCCCTTCCAGAGTTCCGCACCCTCCCATGTAGAACAGGGTCCCTCCACTAAAGGTGGGCCCCACCTGCTCTCAGGGTAATACCACAACACTCAGCCAAGAACCCTAAGGATTCCTGATAGGCCTGTACCACCCCTTCTGGGAAACACAGGGTCTCTTTACTTAAAATGAACCCCACCTGTGTCCACAGGGGTACCCCTAGAAGACAAACCGGCCAGGACACTGGCAACAGTCGCCCTGCCATCCAGATCCGGAAACACCGGCTACTGGCTCCCCAACGGAGGGCCGTACCCTTGGGTTAGATGCCTGGCGCACCAGGACTTCTACAAGACGAAAACAAAAATCTAAGACTTTCTCTCCTCCTTCAGCAGTCAGGCAACCACTGCAGGTCAATCCCCCATACAGCTTACCCGGTTCCTCCTCTTCAGGCAGAAGTTCCTGCTTGTACTTCAGGACACTACGTACAGTGGCCAGAGGTCATGGGCAAGAATGCCCCACCCTACCTCTACTTCTGGGGTTCCGCACTCTCCCAGGAGAAGCACCCTCCAGAACACAACTCTCCCACCAGTCCAGGAACTCTCTCCCTCCACTGGTCTACCACCTGGGATCCAATTTCACTGGATACACAGGGGTCAGACTTCCTCTGACCCCCTTCCAGAGTTCCGCACCCTCCCATGTAGAACAGGGTCCCTCTACTTAAGGTAGGCCCCACCTGCTCTCAGGGTAGTACCACTCAGCCAAGAAACCTAAGGATCCCTGCTAGGCCTGTACCACCCCTTCTGGGAAACACAGGGTCTCTTTACTTAAAATGAGCCCCACCTGTGTCCACAGGGGTACCCCTAGAAGACAAACCGGCCAGGACACTGGCTACAGTTGCCCTGCCGTCCAGATCCGGAAACACCGGCTACTGGCTCCCCAACCAAGGGCCGTACCCTTGGGTCAGATGCCTGGCGCACCAGGACTTCTTGCAAGGAAGACACATGACGCATACAACACATTCAACGGTGTAAGGAACACATGATGCATCAAACACATTCAGAGGTGTAAGGAAGACACATGACGCATAAAACACATTCAGCGGTGTAGGTAACACATGATGCATCAAACACATTCAGTGGTGTAGGTAGGACACACTTATCGTTGATTCAGCAAGCTCCCCATCTCAGAGAACTTACAACCAATTATTCAGCAAGCTCCCCATCTCAGAGAACTTACACCCAAGTATTCAGCAAGCTCCCCATCTCAGAGAACTTACACCACTTGTCCAGTGCAACTCAACATTCATCCACCCCCCCACTCCCCAGACTGGTAAGACAGTTTCTACTGCCTCTGATTTCTCAACCTGACCACACGTGACACAGGTACCATTACTCCAGGAAAGGGACAGGGACCACACACATTGGGCACATTTTCGCTGCCACCACTGGATCCCACCCTTCTGGTGAATCCAGAAAACACATTGCACTTAGGGGGATGATCTACCCTCCCGAGCTAGGGACACCTAACTCACAGTGCACAAGAACCACATTTCCACAGAAACTGACATTTTTAGCAAACTTAAAAACAATAATCCCCTTCCCTGTGACCATCTAAACTGCAGAGTTTTGTAGTGAGGCCAGTTATCGCTGTGGTACTGCGCAAACACAAGTCCAAATCCCACCGCTAGCCAACAATGTTAGAAATGGGATTTCTGGTTGGCTAAGGCTTGCGCCAAAGTCAGGCAGAAACCGCCATTCCTAAGTTAGGGTAAGGAAGTCACCCGCCAAGACAACCCCTGCTCACCCCCTTGGTAGCTTGGCACGAGCAGTCAGGCCTATCTCAGAGGCGATGTGTAAAGCATTTGCACACGCACCCACCAGCAACCACCTCCAGGGCCCCCCACAAAAGGAACTCCACACAAGGTATATGTAAAAATAGCCTTTGTATTGAAAAACACATTAGAAAGGAACACACACTTTACAATGTGCCAGAGGCACAGGCAGAATTTACAGGGGACTATATACAGGACAGGGCCCTGGGACAACTGCCAGGAATATGCACTTGGTAGAACTAGCATTAGAACACATAACAACCAGAAGCTTCAAACATGATGCATAGAATATTCAGAAAGGAAAGGACAAGGCACATAATGCATCAGAAGCACCTTCAGAGGTGCAACACAGAATAATTCTCAGAAATCACATTAGCATGAACTTATAACTCTCTCCAGGCCAACTGGCCTCTCTGGGGCTAGGACACCCTATGACGCAATGTCAGGACAGGCTGTAGGTAGCCAAGAACAAACCTAAACGTGGCAGCTGCCCACGAAGTGCTGAGCAGCTGTGGATGATGGGGCCAACGCGGGAGCCTCGCAGGCTCTGAACAACAGAAATGCCCCCTGAGCCTCCTGGGCTCTTCAAAATAACTGTGGCGCTTGGAGCCTCTCGGGGCTCGAAGAACAAACTGGCGCTTTGAGCCTCTCGGGCTCCTAGGACAAACTGGCGCTTTGAGCCTTTCGGGGCTCTTAGGACAAACTGGCGCCTTGAGCCTCTCGGGGCTCTTAGAGCAACTAGCGCTTGAGCCTCTCGGGGCTCATCAACAAATACCCACGGAGCCCTTCAGGCTCTCTCACAACTGGGGCCTCGCTGGGGGAGCGGCCCGCTGCCTGCGGGGCTGCTCTACCCCCCCACACGGACATTCGCACTGCTGGAGGAGGGGGCGGGCACCGACAATGTGCCCTGACGCCCCCTCTCGGTCACAACAACGGAGCCCCACTCACCGGGACTCCTGATGCGCCGGTCTCTTCTTCGCCGCCGGCCTCCTCTCGCTCTCCGGGGCTCTCCCTCGCTCTTGGGAGCCCCGGGGGGAGGGGGGGTGCGGTGGCTGCTCTCGGGGAAAGGCAGGAGCGCGGAGTAGGCTCCCGCCGCTTCCTGCTTCGTCTCGTTCCGTGGGCGGGACTCAGGAATCTCCTCAGGCCGGCAGCCTATCACGACGCGGCCCGGGGAAGGACGTCACAAGGGAATCCCGGGCCAGCAGCCAATCCTAGCGTGGCCCGGGGAGGATGTCACGAGGGGTCCCGGGCCAGCGGTGGTGAACTCGGGGGGATGACGAGGGGTAGGCTCCCTCAAGAATAAGTTAAATAAGAAATAAAGCGAGGTAGGCACTCGCTGGGGGTCCAGGAAACCTTCCCATAACGGGGCAAATGCCGGGTGGGCACCGGCTGAGATGAACAGCGCTCCCAAGCGCTAGGCAGAGGAAAAAGCGCTCTCAAGCGCTAGGGGCCAAAGGAAAGCGCTCCCATGCGCTAGGGCAAGAGAAAGCATCAAAGTCCTTCAGGGGTCCAGGACCTCAGCAGTCCAGGGGCTGGGCAGGGCCCAGGGAGGCAAACCTTCCCCTGGGCCCAAGCAGCAGCATGCCCCTGGTAGATTCGAGTTGGGAACAAGAACATTTTGTCAGGAGACACAGCCCCTTTTTATACATTGAAAACCTTTGTCTAAAAGTGCAGGGTGGGGGAGAAACCAGTCGCAGCTAGTTTTGGGAGTACTTTGTTTTCCCCAGCCACCCTTTCCGTTCACCAGGCAGGCTAGGGTCATCAGTCGCACCACAGGGGGCGGAGCCAGCATTGTGTGGGAAAAGCCCAGCCCTATTCAGGACCCAGGTGCAGCCCTTCCCTCATATCAGCATGCTAATCTCTCCATTCACCACCGGGGCAGACCCACACAGACTCTTGGAGCCAGGCTCCCCAGCCAGCTTCAGCCAATCACGCGCCAGCATACTTACTGCACACGCACACCCATGTCTAGATGTGGCACTTCCACACTAGACACATACACGCCACATACATCATCTCGCAGCATTCAATCACACGAGTCCGCACATACCAGACTCGAGCCTGCACCCCCCACGCATCAGGAACTACCAGGGACCCACACATTCCCCATGCATTCCCATAGGGCAGGCCTCTCTCACCATACGCACTCAGAGTGGGAATCACCATCCCCAGGTCACATATAACAAGCAAAAACTTCAGGGGTGAACCTGCCAGAAGGGCCAAGTCCAACAGGTTGTGTGTGTGGTTGTGTTGATGTGTTTGTGGTTGTGTGGGTGCTTGTGGTTGTGTGTGTGGGGTTGTGTGTGTGGTGTTGTGTGTGTGGTTATGTGTGTGTGGTTGTGTGTGTTTGTGTGGTTGTGTGTGTTTATGTGTGTGTGTGTTTCGTTGTGTGTGTTTGTGTGTGTGTGTGTGTGTGTGTGGCTGTGTGTGTGGTGTTGTATGTGGTTGTGTGTGGTTGTGTGTGTGTGTGTGTGGTTGTGTTGATGTGTTTGTGGTTGTGTGGGTGCTTGTGGTTGTGTGTGTGTGGTTGTGTATGTGGTTATGTGTGTGTTTATGTGTGTGTGTGTGTGTGTGTGTTTATGTGTCTATGGTTGTGTGTGTGTGTGTGTGGCTATGTGTGTTGTTGTGGTGTTGTGTGTGGTTGTGTGTGTGTGGTTGTGGGTGTATGTGGTTGGGTGTGGTTGTGTGTGTGTGGTTCTGTGTGTGTGGTTGGGTGTGGTTGTGTGTGTGTGGTTGTGTGGTTGGGTGTGGTTGATTGGGTGAGTGGTTGTGTGTGTGGTTATTTCTGTGTGGTTGTGCGTGTGGTTGTGTGTGTGGTTGAGTGTGTGTGTGTTGTGTGTGGTTGTGTGTGTGGTTGTGTGTGTATGGCTGTAGCTGTGTGTGTGTGGATGTGTGTGGCTGTGTGTATGGTTGTGTATGTGTGTGGTTGTGTGTGTGTGGTTGTGTGTGTGTGTGGTTGTGTGTGTTGTGTTTGTGGGTGTGGTTGTGTGTGGGGTTGTGTGGGTGTTGTGTGTGTATCTGGCAGTGTGTGTGTGGTTGTTTGGGTGTGTGTATGTGTGTGTGGTTGTGGTTGTGTGTGGGTGTGTATGTGATTGTGGTTGTGTGTATGGTTGTGGTTGTGTGTGTTGTGTTTGTGTGTGTGTGTGTGTGTGTGGTTGTGTGTGTGGTTGTGTTTGGTTGTGTGTGGTTGTGTGTGTGTGGTTCTGTGTGGTTGTGGGTGTGCATGCGTGTGTGGTTGTGTGTGTGTGGTTGTGGTTCTGTGTGTGGTTATGTGTGTGGTTGTGGGTGTGGGTGTGTAGGTGTGGTTGTGTGTGTGTGGTTGTGTGTGTGTGTCTGTGTGTGTGCATGTGTGTGTGGTTGTGTGTGTGTTTTTGTGTGTGGTTGTGTGTGTGTGTGGTTGTTTGTGTGTGTGGTTGTGTGTGTGGTTGTATGTGTGGTTGTGTGTGTGTTGTTGTGTGTGTGTGGTTGTGTGTGTGTGTGTGGTTGTGTGTGGGGTTGTGTGTGGGGCTGTGTGTGTGGTTGTTGTGTGTGTGGCTGTGTGTGTGTGTGTGTGTGGTTGTGTGCGTGTGTGGTTGTGTGTGTGTGTGTGTGGTTGTGTGTGTGTGTGGTTGTGTGTGTGCGGTTGTATGTGTGGTTGTGTGTGTGTGGTTGTGTGGTTGGGTGTGTGTGTGTGTGTGTGGTTGTTTGTGTGTGTGGTTGTTTGTGTGAGTGGTTGTTTGTGTGTGGCTGTGCCTGTGGTTGTGTGTGTGGTTGTGTGTGTGGTTGAGAGTGTGTGTGGTTGTGTGTGTGTGGTTGTGTGTGTGGTTGTGTGTGTGTGTGTGGCTGTGTGTGTGGGTGTGTGGATGTGTGTGGCTGTGTGTGTGGTTGTGTATGTGTGTCGTTGTGTGTGTGTGGTTGTGTGTGTGGTTGTGGTTGTATGTGTGTGGTTGTGGTTGTGTGTGTTGTGTTTGTGGATGTGGTTGTGTGGTTGTGTGTGATGTTGTGTGGTTGTGTGTGTGTGTGTGTTGTGGCTGTGTGTGTGTGGTTGTGTGTGTGTGTGTGTGGTTGTGGTTGTGTGTGGGTGTGGTTGTGGTTGTGTATGTGATTGTGGTTGTGTGTGTGGTTGTGTGTGTGTTGTGTTTGTGGTTGTGTGTGTGTGGTTGTGTGTGGCTGTGTTTGGTTGTGTGTGTGGTTGTGTGTGTGGGTCTGTGTGGTTGTGGGTGTTTATGCGTGTGTGGCTGTGTGTGTGGTTTTGTGTGTGTGGTTGTGGTTCTGTGTGTGGTTATGTGTGTGTGGTTGTGTGTGTGTGGTTGTGTGTGTGTTGTGTGTGGCTGTTGTGTGTGTGTGTCTGTGTGTGTGCATATGTGTGTGGTTGTGTGTGTTTGTGTGTCTGTGTGTGTGGTTGTGTGTGTGTGTGGTTGTGTGTGCGCGGTTGTATGTGTGGTTGTGTGTGTGGTTGTGTGTGTTTGGTTGTGTGTGTCTGGTTGCGTGTGTGTGGTTGTGTGTGTGCTTGTGTGTGTGGCTGTATGTGTGGTTGTGTGTGTGGTTGTGTGTGTTTGGTTGTGTGTGTCTGGTTGTGCGTGTGTGGTTGCATGTGTGTGTGTGGTTGTGTGTGTGGTTGTGTGTGTGGTTGTGTTGATGTGTTTGTGGTTATGTGGGTGCTTGTGGTTGTGTGTCTTTGGTTGTGTGTGTGGTTGTGTGTGTGTGTGGTTGTGTGTGTGTGGTTGTGTGTGAGTGGTTGTGTGTGTTTATGTGTGTGTGGTTGTGTGTGTTTATGTGTGTGTGGTTGTGGTGTTGTGTGTGGTTGTGGGTGGGTGTGGCTGTGGTGTTGTGTGTGGTTGTGGGTGTGTGTGGTTGGGTGTGGTTGTGTGTGTGGTTCTGTGTGGGTGGTTGGGTGTGGTTGTGTGTTTGTGTGTGTGTGTGTGTGTGTGGTTGTGTGTGTAGTTGTGCGTCAGGACAGGCTGTAGGTAGCCAAGAACAAACCTAAACGTGGCAGCTGCCCACGAAGTGCTGGGCAGCTGTGGATGATGGGGCCAACGCAGGAGCCTCGCAGGCTCTGAACAACTGAAATGCCCCCTGAGCCTCCTGGGCTCTTCAAAATAACTGTGGCGCTTGGAGCCTCTCGGGGCTCGAAGAACAAACTGACTGTTCAAGTTGGAGTGGCACATTTTATTATTACAAACACATGTGTATCAATAAGGCATAATGTTAGAGATCACTCTTAAAAGCTCTGGCTTCACTCTGCCAGGAAGTATGCTAGGAATCAATTGTCTCTAAAAGTTATTGCAATGCAAACAGAAGTGGCTATCTATTAAAAGACGACTTTCAGTGTAAGGAGGAAACGTTTAAAAGACATTTAAACTGTTCAAGGAAGTACGTTGCCTTTACACAATGTCTCCGCCTAGAACCATCATTGCAGGTTTAAACATTTTAGCAAGAATAAAGTAACAGTGGTTAAGATTCTTAGAAAGGCATACTAGAATTTCAGCTTGATTATTCAAAGTACATTTCTATCAGGCCTAGTGCCTAACAGCACCTGCCTAGGGGAAAGAACCCTAGCAGATCTAATGCTGAAAGATACCTATAACTACTGCAAGGAATTGGGTTTGGATGAAAAAGCATTTAGCAAATTTGAGATATTACAAAGAGCTTAAGCTGCTATCTCATTCGGGAAGGCATCACCTGGTATAGTAGGTTTGCGTGTTCCCAAATCAGGTAGCCAGTCGACCGGAGAACCGCCAAAAGAGTCAGCTTGGAAAGTTCTGCCTTCTAAATGTGATGGTGGATCTTTTATACCTAAAACCACAGAACTAACATTGTCCTGACGTATTTTCTGACGCAGGTGGCTTTGACCGCATTGTCCTAGGACAGTGGGGGGGGTCAGGTGTCCTAACGGTTGGTTGGCCATGCTTGACCGCAGAACAGGGCGAGAACATCTTGTTCTGTACATATGGGCGTGAACATCTTGTTCTGTACATATTTCTAAAAATGTATGTGTGACCGGAAACTTACGCTAGGTGCTAGTTTTGCAAGAAGTTTGTGGCTTATTTCGGCAAGCTAAGTTGCAAAACAAGACTTCAGTGGAAAGTCCCCGAAATGTGTCAATCTACCTCTACACCAGCTGGGTCTTGTGTACGTGTGTGTGGGCGTTGGTCTTGATTCTGTGGAAAATTACTACTTCACATTAGGCCAATTTACCACGTCATTTTTTTGGTGCAGCAGAGAATGCATCTTTGACATTATTGTGGCCTGATACATTTTGTTAGCCTAAGACATGTCTTTTTGGCCTTGTCTTGGGTCTATAACCCCAGGATTGAGAGAGTTTGTGGGATTTAATATGCTGATCATGCATAGCAAAAATTGAGGGTTTTAAGCATATCTCAGGTTCTCTCTGGCAGGGCCATATGTGACATTTTCGCTATCAGGACAGCTAAGAGGTGCTCTTTTTGGTGATCAGATGGTAGAGCGTAATTTTAACCCTTCATCATTGTTTGTGGGTGTGGTTGTGTGTGGTTGTGTGTGTGGTTGTGTGTGTGGTTGTATGTGTGGTAGTGTTTGTGGTTGTGTGTGTGGTTGTGTGTGTGTGGTTGTGTGTGTGTGTGTGTGTGTGGTTGTGTATGTGTGGTTGAGTGTGTGGTTGTGTGTGTGTTTGTGTGTGTGGTTGTGCTTGTATGTGTGGGTGGATGTGTGTGTGGTTGTGTGTGTTTGTGAGTGTGGTTGTGTGTGGTTGCGTGTGGTTGTGTGTGGTTGTGTGTGTGGTTGTGTGTGTGGTTGTGTGTGGTTGTGTGTGTGTGTGGTTGTGTGTGTTGTTGTGTGTGAGGTTTTGGTTTGTGTGTGTGGTTGTGTGTGTGTGGGTGTGGTAGTGTGTGTGTGTGTGGTTGTGCGTGTGTGTGTGGTTGTGTGTGGGGTTGTGTGTGTGGTTGTGGTTGTGTATGTGACAGTAATACTAAAAGCATCTCAAAATGAAGTAACACAAACATTGAGTTTGTGGAAAGAGAAAGCACATTGTAAGTCAAATGGGCGCAGCAAAACATTAACACAACAACATGTTCTTTGATGTTCTTTGAATGAGAACATCAAAGGGGCGCTGCTAAAGTGATCGCTGACTAAAGTGATCTCGGGCGCTTAATGAGTATGACGAGGTTTGCCATTTGGCTCCTAAGCGCGCGCCCATGCACATGCGCTGTAGCTTTAGGCTGGCCACTGTAGCATTTTTTGAGCCCTCACTAAATGTCTCGCCACAACAGTGCATGTGCTGGGTCAGGCGAGACCTAAAAAACGAAGTTCTAGTAATACAGAGAATATAACCATGCATTTACAATGCAATAGGTCTCGCAACTGCAAGGTTCAGAGCTATAGGTATTGTAAATGGCAATGTCCTTTAAAAAAATTAGCAGGTACTGTCATTTATAATAGTAATTTTTCCACCAGTACCATTACTACCACTATTATTATTACTATCACCACAGAGTAGTAATAGTAATAATAGTAATGGTGGTTATGGTACTTGTGGTTGTAGCAGTGGTGGTAGTATTGGCACTGGTGGTGGTGGTACTGGTGGTGTTAGTGGTGGTGGTACTGGTGGTCTACGTAGATTTTATTTCATTACTTATGCTACTGCTGGAATATTTTTTTTACAAAAACTAACATACATTTTCATTAGCAACACCAATAGCTCAAACTTTCAGTAATGCCAGCCCTATTGCATTGCAAATGCCTGTTTTATGTTACAGGCATGAGGTGCATCATCTACTTCCCAAAATACAATCTTAGATTTGTAGACACTTGTAACAGTCCTATAGTAGGAGGGAGTTGTTCACCCAGTGTAAGGCTAATAGCTCACACAACTTTGCATTTTGATAGCTGAAGTTTTAAATTACAATAAATGTAGTAGACCTCCGGCAGGAGACCTGAGTTACCAGTAACTGTGGAAAGAGCAATACCTTTAGAAACTGGAGCTTTATTTCACATTTTCCTTGGTGTGAAGGCTACGTAACTGTTTTATTGCGTTCGAATGGGCACAATGGGGCTTATAAGTCCCTTGCACCGTCGCTGCTTCACTTTTTGTGTGTGAAACAGTGTGTGAAAAAGTGACGCAGCGGCAGCACTAGGGGCTTGTAAATAAGCCCCAGTGTCCTGTTTCTCTGGCTCTAAAGCAGCTTTGCTGATCTGGTTCTCTGGCTCTAAAGCAGATCTGCAGACCTGGTTCTCCGGCTCTAAAGCAGCACTGTTGACCTGGTTCTCTGGCTCTAAAGCAGCTCTGCTGATCTGGTTATGTTGCTCTAGAGCAGCTCAGCTGGCCTGGTTCTGTGGCTTTAGAGCAGCTCTGCTGACCTGGTTCTCTGGCTCTAGAGCAGCTCTGCTGACCTGGTTCTCTGGCTCTAGAGGAGCTCTGCTGATCTGGCTCTAGAGCAGCTCTGATGACCTGGTTCTCTGGCTCTAAAACAGCTCTGCTGACCTGGTTCTATGGCTCTAAAGAAGCTCTGCTGACCTGGTTCTGTAGCTCTAGAGCAGCTCAGCTGACCTGGTTCTGTGGCTCTAGAGCAGCTCTGCTGGCCTAGTTCTCTGGCTCTACAGCAGCTCTGCTGACCTGGTTCTCTGGCTCTACAACAGCTCTGCTGACCTGGTGCTCTGGCTATAGAGCAGCTCTGCTGAGCTGGTTCTCTAGCTCTAGAGCAGCTCTGCTGATCTAGTTCTTAGGCTATAAAGCAGCTCTGATGACCTGGTTCTCTGGCTCTATAACGGCTCTGCTGACCTGGTTCGCTGGCTGTAGAGCAGCTCTGCTGACCTGGTTCTATGGCTATAAAGCAGCTCTGCTGAATTGGTTCTCTGGCTCTAGAACAGCTCTGCTGACCTGGTTCTCTGGTTCAAAAGCAGCTCCGCTGACCTGGTTCTCTGGCTCTAAAGCAGCTCTGCTGACCTGGTTCTCTCCCTCTAAAGCAGCTCCGCAGACCTGGTTTCTCTGGCTCTACAGCAGCTCTGCTGACCTGGTTTTCTGGCTCTAGAACAGCTCTAAAGCAGCAGCTCTGCTGACCTGGTTCTCTGGCTCTAAAGCAGCTCTGCTGACCTGGTTTCTCTGGCTCTACGGCAGCTCTGCTGACCTGGTTCTCTGGCTGTAGAGCAGCTCTGCTGACCTGGTTCTTAGGCTCTAGAGCAGCTCTGCTGACCTAGTTCTCTGGCTTTGAAGCAGCTCTGGTGACCTGGTTCTCTGACTCTAGAGCAGCTCACACAATGTAGGTATCTTCCTAGACAGTAATGAATCACTATAGACAAATGCAGAATGTACAGAAAATGTCAAGCAAACAAGGGCAATAAAAATAGTCTGTTTTATTTAATACTTAAAATATAAAGGTAAAAACAAAATACGTGATCAACATATAATATTCACTATTGATAAAAAAGTTTTAAAACAGAACATACAATTCATAGGTGCAACAATTGCTTGAAACAAATACAATCCAATAGTTAGTGGTGTGGCAAAACTGTGTGTAATTTGACGCACGTTTCGGCGTGTTGGGACGCCTTCGTCAGGAAATTAGGCCACAAATTCCAAAAATTCCCAAAAACATTGCCAATGTAAATAGTCCTATAGATGCTTGACGTAATAATACAATTTTTAGAGTCTGAATTTTAATTACGAGACAGGCAGTCATGAAATTGGACACACATTCAGGAACAGTCAATATACGGGTGCACATCGCGATCAGCATCCCAACGACTGAGCACCACCTCTGCCACTATTTCCATTAAGAAACTATATATAGCCGCTAGTTTTCAGATAGATATCTAAATAGGTAACTTGTCATTACATGTTTTGCTGCTTTTCAAGGCATCCATCCCTGTTAACGCATCGTACCTGCCGACCTCTGGATTTTCAATAGCTACAGATGATACACTCTCTGTAGGATTGTCTATTTTAATAATAAGGTAACACCCCTATATCTTTTGCTATTTCCGCACTACATCTTTAAAACATCCGGTTTCAAATAATATTCAGTACCGTTATTATCCATTCATTTACAGATTTTTTTAACTTCACATCCTTTGATGTCCACATTCCATTAAAGACCACCCATCCTTGCTTCAGGACCTGATGAACCACCAGTACTTCTGACGCTTAAGGTCCATGAAATCCATTCTTATTTTCAATATAAAATAAGGTTTGTTTCTACACATATAATTCATCAGTCTTCTGCATCAATACCACCATAGCACCTGGATATCAGCTCATATTTATATTCATTTACTATTTCAGAATATTAAAGGCTTTTATACATAGGAGCATTATTCGCCCAACGTACATCCAGGCTTCCTGTCTCCATTTATACAGGTATTATATACAACAGTCACTCATAACCCACTATCTGCTGCATGATACTATTCTCTTTGGGTTATCCGGGACCTACTGCTCACTACTTAAATCCTTTTTCTCACCGCTATATATATATATGGTCTATCTCCTGATGCCTATGAAAAATGTATCCCCAAACTTAAGTTCAACATATGTCTGACTCTCTTAGAAATCTATATACTAATATATCTTTATCTATTCTAGTTATCTATACACGTATTATCCTATTTTTTTAACTAATTGGAACCTCATCAAGATGTTATGTTGTGCGATTCATAAATTATTGAGTACACCATATCACTAAGGCAAGTATAGCTATGCAAGCATTAGTATACTCCTAGACGAAGAATAAAATTGTTCATGATTTCTTTGTCTTTTTCCCTTGTATCCGCCATGTCTGAAGGCATATTGCATATTATTTCTGTTCCTAAATGTGTGTCCAATTTCATGACTGCCTGTCTTGTAATTAAAATTCAGACTCTAAAAATTGTATTATTAAGTCAAGCATCTAAGGACTATTTACATTGGCAATGTTTTTGTGAATTTTAGGAATTTGTGGCCTAATTTCCTGACAAAGGCGTCCCAACAAGCCGAAACGCCGGTCGAATTACACACAGTTTTACCACACCACTAACTATTGGATTGAATTTGTTTAAATCAATTGTTGCACCTATGAATTGTATATTCTTTTTTTTTTTAAACTTTTTTATTAATAGTGAATATTATATGTTGATCACCTATTTTATATTTACCTTTATATTTGAAGTATTAAATAAAACAGACTATTTTTATTGCCCTTGATTGCTTGACATTTTCTGTACATGATATATGAGACACACATTATGCATTTGTCTATAGTGATTCATTACTGTCTAGGAAGATACCTACATTGTGTTTTGCCCTGTCCTAGAAGATTTCACATGTCAGAGGGGACTCTGTTACTGCATATATGGTAACGTACATTTACGCATGCGCAAATCCCTCTCAATTACAGAAACCCATTCCCCTGCATCGCAAACAATTTTGGGTGAGTCTGTTCTCCGTTTCCACCCTCCTTAAAGACGTACTTCTGCCCGGACAATATTACATTTTGGACCGTGTCACAGGAGGAAACAGATTGTGAGAACACTCACAAACACGCAAGCTTGGCGTGCAGAAACTTCCAGTCCCAGAGCATTCCCACCATGGAACGTCCGTGCCCCACCCCTTTGTCGCACAATACATGGAAGTAAATCTCTTTACTAGTGTTATAAATCTACACTCTGATTCCTACGCCTGGATTAACCTCCAAAAAAGAGCCAGGTGCGTTCACCTTAGTAATGGTTTGAAGAACCCAACCCATAATATTTCACTTTGGGACTGCACTACAAGATTCCACCTCTAATCCCAGCTTCACTATTAAACAAATAAGGTACGTGATCCTGGCCACTATCTTCCCTTTCCATAATTCTTTCACAAAAATAGGGTCTGCTTAGAAACAAGGCAGCCCTCAAAATAAATGCCTATATTGGCTCGATATGTTGAAACACACGTTTACAACTGAAAACAGTGCACTTTTAAAAATAAAACTACTACATCCTATTTAAACTAGTCCCAGACACCGAACACAACCTACGTCAGACTCCAGGCACAAGAGGTTGCAGGGCTCAGCTTACAGCACTCCCACCATTAGGCACCGTGAGCCAGCCCTACGCGGGGATAGGAGATGTACACGCATACAGAGTGCACATCTCCTGTCCGTATGCGTGCACATCTCCTGTCCCCGTTCGGCAGAGAAACCAACGACAATAGGTCTTGCCAAGGCGAGGAGAGCATGCACTGCGTCGCTAGGCGAGACCTAAAAATGATAGGAGAATAAAATATACAATAGGGATAAAGGCAAAACTAATAATAATCAGATGTAAGAAAACAAAACAGTACCGCAGTTAAATTAATACAACAACAACACTCCTAAAATAATTAGGATTAACACCTTAACTGCGCCGAACGATCCGCGCTAGTGCGGAATGTTCTGTTGCGCTGGAGGGGCCGCGACGGCCAACGGACGTGAGCAGCACTCCAAAGGTAGTGCACGCAGCCATGAGGTTAAACGAATACTGCTACAATAAGCAAATTGTAATGTTACTGAAATTCTACTTCACAAAATCATGAAAATATTAAGGTTTAACAATTCTTCTGCCTGAACTAGCGGACACATCTTTGTTGTTGATTTTAATGACAGAAGACAAAATCATTATTTTTTTACATGCGATGCATTTTTAGTGATACTCTTATGAGAACTATTAAACAAATCCCTGTTAACAATCTCACCGTCCATTTGTTTCTTCTCACTTCCGCCTCCTCATTTAAACACTCAAACTTACTACAACCCAGTTTACACCTGTACTCAGACAACCCATTTTGGATTTATGATTGCATAAAACAACTCTGCTGGCTTACCACATTTTACCATCACTTAGTAACGCAGTGTTGCAGAAAACTTCCTATACTTGCAAAAGGTCAGAAAATCTGCTTTCTCCTTTTCATACCAACCTTCCTTTTTTAACTTTTACTGAATCACCCACAATGAGCTAAAATATTGTAGTGCCTTGTTTTAGGTCATATATAGATTCACACACTGCCTTACCCTCATTTAACTTGTTCCTCACCCACTCCACTGGCATAGTTTTTCCTTCGTTTTGCTCAACCATCCAAAATTGTCCTTACCCTCAGGATATTAAATGGATGTGGTTTTGAGAATAATACCAAACTTTTTTGCAGATCCCTTGAATCTATCTGTCACAGATTGACCACCATTGTCACTGATAATGAGAGTGGGTAAACCTTCCCTTTGAAAAATGTCTTCTAAGAATTCTATGACTACTCTAGAGTCTGCTACATCCACAATCTTTAACTCCGGCCATTTGGAGAAAAAATCAACTACGACATTGACTATTTAGTCCTTCAATTGGTATTCTGTACTGAACCAAAAATACCACTCCTATCTTGTCCCACTATGCCTCTGGCGTCTGAATGGGATGTAAAGGAGATTTAAATGTTACTTGGGTTTTATCAGAGTTGCCACACTTTAAGCAATCTCTCACAAGCTTTTTGACTACTCTGTTCATACCTAGCCACTAGTATAAATGCTTCACCCTGCACTTTGTTTTAACGATGCGCAGGTGGCCTTCATGACACGAATGTATGATCCTTTCACTTAAAGAAATTGGTGGCACCAAATGTCCACTCCTGAACACCAGACCATTTTCACGGACAATTCATTCCTGACTTCCCAATATGCAGTTAAATCATCAGCTAACGTTCTTTGTCTACGGCCAACCTTCTCTGATCATATCCATGATTCTGAGCAAAATGACATCAGTTTTAGTCTCCCTTAACCATGCTTCATTATTCACTCCTGATAGATGCGTGATCCCTAATACCGTCATCCAACAGTCATTCCACTCATCTAGAATCATGACCATAGAGAAACATGCGCCTCAGTAATTTCTTTTTCGATACCCTCTAATGCTGTTTGGCAATTTCGAGACCATACAAAAGGCATTTTGTTTTTTAATAACTGTCTAATAGAGTACATTTTGCACGAGAAATTTTGCATAAACTTAGAGTAAAATTCGGCTAACCCCACAAAAGCTCACACTTCTTCTTTGTTACTGGGTTTTTGTACGTGACCTTCCTTTTCCCTATTTTACATTTAGCAGCTTCTGCTGTCAGTCCATGAGCTTCTAGGATTCATAATACTTTCATTAACGTATTATCATGTTCCTCTCTGTTTTCTTCCATCACTAAAAATGTCCTCCTGGAAGAAAGTTACATTAGACACCTTAGACAATAATCATACATTAAACGCTGAAACATTGCGGCCACCGCGGCTAGCCCAAAAGGAACTCTTCTAAACTGGTTGCACCCAACAGGTGTTATAAAAGGTGTCAGGTGTTTACTATCTGGGTGTAATGATACCTGGTGGTATGCTGAGGTTAGATCGATTGTTGAAAACCAGATCATGTTTCTTGTTATAGACAGTGAACCACGTATATGTGGTAACCGAAATTGAGCAATAAATATGTTCTTATTGAGGTCTCTGAGGTCAAAACACAAACTGATCTTGCCATTAGATTTCCTGGCTCAAGCAGGGGTGCAACCCAGTCAGAAGATCTGACTTATTCAATCATGCCATTACTTGCCAGCCTGTTCAATTCTGTAATGATCTCTTCTCTAATGCTCAATGGAATGTTGCGGGCCTTGTGTATTTTGGGTACAGCCTTTTGCTTAAATATAACTTTATGCGCAAACCCTTTAAGCTCTCCTATGTTACCAGCAAATACTGTGGGAAACATTCTGACACACTTATCAAAAAGATTTGTTTCACCTTCCTAACCTGCACCGGATCCAGGCTGTTGGGATCCAGAAGAATACCTAATTCTCCTTGATCCCACCATCGAGGACAGAAGGACCATTCTCTGACACATACATTTTACAATCTGCATGTCTCCCTTTACAATGAAATTGTGATTCACAAAAATTCCAACAATTGTATGGTTTCCCTGTGAAACTTAAGGGTTTTATGTCAGTTAGGGATAACTCAGTACCCACTTCACCAACAAACAGTTCATTCCATACTTATTTGTTGACAATGGTATATGGAGAACCAGAGTCTGCCACAAGCTTAACTTCCACACCCCTGGCTACAACTTCACATAATGTTTTCTTCTACGCTGTCCCTCAATTTCTTAAACCTCTTCTTGTACACATAGAACTTGTATATCTCCTTCTTCTAAATCACTCAGATACTCATCCTCGTAACATCCTTCTACAAGACATTTTACAAACTTAGATTTCCGACATCAAAATTGGATAAATAGTTGTTAAAATACTCTCTCCATTCCTCCCATTTCATGTTTGGTTCATCCTCATTTATCATAAAAGGTTGAGGAGCAGGTAAATTCAATGTGCTCATTTTGTAATTAGAGAGACACAACAAAATTAAATAACTGCATAAAATGATTATTATGCTGGCTCTGGACTTATACAATGTATATAAAGTATACTTAAAAGGTGGTGTGCCTATCACCGAGTACGCAGGCTTAATTTTCCTGAAATAGTTTAAATTAGATGTTCCTGTCATCAAGCAAACAGGCAAATGAATTGAAGAACATATTTATTTATTTATTTGAAAAATTTTATATAGCGCTAGTTAGACCCGGAGGCATCAGAGCACTTTACATGAGGACGAGCATTGTTTCAGAGCATAGTTACCAGTTAACAGTTACAAGTTACACATTTTCAGAGCATAGTTACAAGTTGCTGGAGCGTAGTTACATGTTTTAAAAAAATATACGTTAGGGAAAAAGAAGACAAGGGGAGAGATTCAGGGGAGAGAGGATAGGAGCAGGGGAAGAAGACAAAGAATGAAAGAGGGTTAAGGGGTGGGGGAGGGTTAAGGAAAACACAACCGGGAGACGAGGAAAAACCGTGCCCAAACGTCCGGTGTGCTGTGATCCCAGTGGGACTGGTGTCATTCCCACACCTCCGCTGTGTGTGGCTCCATTTACACTGTGGACTCTCTTGGAGGGGTCACTGAGATACCAGGGCATAAATACTGGATCCCTCCCCAACTACGGGAGAGAGAGTGCTTTGGCAAGGGGCGCCATGCCCACACCTCTGCTGTGTGTGGCTCCCTTGACTCTGTGGACTCTCTCAGGGGGGTCTCTTAGACTCCAGGATATAAATGCTGGATCCCTCTCCAACAAGGGGAGAAGGAGTGCTTTGGTACAGAGCACACACCATGGGGGTAACTTTAGGGATAATGGTGTATTGCGTAGTAAAACTGTTTTAGAGTCTGCCCATGGGGCATAGTCAGAGTTCAATCAGAAGATTCCATCCTTGTGGGGGAAAGGGTATTTGATTGTGTGTTCAGTTGATTTTGCCTCCAACACCAGATCACATAGAGTACTTTGTGTTAAGGTTAAAATAACAAGGGTGGTGGCTATCTTGAGGACAGGCAGGGCGTTCAAAGAAAAGTCAGCACAGGGGAATAAAAATAAATTGCGTATCATTCCACAGAAGGGCTAGCCTCAGCATTAACTTCAGGATTCTGAGAGGCAAAGGGATCTGTTGCCTCGGTATGTGACCAGGGAAATCACGGGTGACTGAGTATCTTAAGGAAACGTAAACCCTTCCTCTCACAGACTGATGTAAAAATGGCGGTCCAAGCCCTGGTACTACCAAGACTGGACTACGGAAGCACCACTCTTTGCGGTCTTCCAAAATACAAACTAGCACCGATCAGGGCATCGCTTAACTCTGCGGCCAGGCTGGTCTCCAGAATAAAAAGAAATAACCACATCACCCCGGCCCTGAAGGCTTTGAAATGGCTACCATACGAGGCGAGAATAAAACTCATGATCGCCTAAATGACACATAAAGCCTTACATAGCAACACCCCCAGCTATTTAGCACAAAAGCTAGAGCTGTCGGGACGAGGTAGACATTCGCGAAGTGCAAGCTCACTACTACTAAAACCTCAATCCTTCCACAAAAAGAGAACTGAGTGCAGAGCTTTCTCAGGTATCGCACCGAAGATTTGGATCAACCTTCCCCCAGACTTACGCAGAATCCCTTCTTTTACCACCTTCAAAAAGGACGCGAAAATGTTTCTCATGAACAAATTATCATCTTAAACCTTTAACTCTTTGAATCCTACTTGCCACCGCTTTTAATCAAACAGCAATGTCTACCTCATTTGTATTATATGCGATTCCCGATTGCATGTATAACTTGTGATAATTATGTACTGTAAAGCGCTCTGATACCCCGTGGGTCGTGTCTGCGCTATATAAAACATTATAAATAAATAAATAAATAAACCTCTTTGTGGCAACCATTTTAAGGTCAGGCAACACGGTGTTCCAGATAGGAGCAGAGGGGGGTGGGGCTTGTTGCAGTGTGCCCTGTTGCAGCCGAGACGTCGAAGGGCCCCAGCGGCGCTGATTTGCATGGGGCGCAGGGCACTGTCATAGGACCAGGTGAGCCTGCTGCTATCTTCTCTTTGTGGATTAAATCTATGCACCCAATATATATCCTGGTCTCTATTTCATTGATCTCCAATGCATGAATTGGAGGGGCGTCCAAGTGGGCCCCGGAGTCTTCACTCCACCCCACCCATTAAAGGTTTAGTGCCTACCAGACTCCCAGAAGCAGATGTTGTGGGTCAAAGCCCCCCAGGACGCATCAGTGGTCGCGCTATTTGGTGAGGATCTGCGCCGTTTTTTTTAGTCCTGCTCCCGGCAGCGAGTGTTCTATAAAGCAGGATGTTCAAGTCTCCAATTGCTGGCCGTCATTGTTTGTATAAGATGCTCTTGAAAATTAGTCCCCGACGTATTAAGAAGGGTGTTTGCTGGGTAAAGCGCAGCTCCGCTGGGTATATAATCCAGGTCCAGGGTCTGCAGAGACCCCTGCCGAAACCCCGGTGTCCCACTAGTTCTCGGCAGAAAAGAGGCCACAGGCACAGTACATGGGCCCCTCCCCCACCGGCTGAGTCCAGCTCGTCACGAAGTTGCCGGCAGGCCTTCCGCAAGGGCAGTCTTCCCCGACGGGGAGTCAATCGGCAGCGCTGTACCTTGGGATGGAGACGGGAGCCCCCACAGGTAGGTAGACAGCAGCACTGTCAAGGCTGGATACAGCGTTATCGCGGCTTCTAATTCTACGATCTCCAGGCGTAGGCTCGATATCCTCCAGGTGCCATCTTAGCTCTAGGTTTATCAATGGTGTTTAGGTTTGTTTCTCGGCTCACCAATGATTAGAAAAGGCGATGTTGAACATATAAGAGCAGAGAAGAAAATTTCTCCTACTAAGATGGCCTCCGCCTGCGTGCTGAATGTTGACATGCTCATTGCGTCGCTATTAACCAGCACACACCCTAGTACTGTTGTGAGCGCCTCTGTAAGAGCATGTGACGTCGCACGTGAAGTCGGCACACAGCTTGTGGGAAAATGTGAACAATAAAAAAACTTGGAGGGCTCGTACACTCAGGCGTTCTAGTTGTTGAGGAGGAGAATACGTGGGGACACATGATGACGACAAATGCTGAATCGCACTTTGTGGAAAGGGCTGGCTGTAGATGCACTGGCTAAGGATGAATGCACGGAGGCACGAGAAGCACCTGCTGCGCGTGCAGTGACCGCAAACACTGCTTTACCTTAAAAGTCTCTGAAATATGCTCCAAAAGCACCTAATGTGGAGATAAGTGCAGCAGTGAACTTCCGTAGCTGCAGGGCGAGTCAGACTGCCACAGCAGATATATGGTCCCACTTACGTTCCTCTGGGAAGCGGCTGAGTTGGTGTGGGCTTGACTAAAGCTGTAGGATTCGAACGAAGACACAGACACCTTGCAGGTAACTTTAGTCTATGTTTATTCTTTCTTAAAGTCAAGCCACGTACTAGCGGTGTGTCCAACCTTCCTTCCGGTCTCTCCTCTCAACCGTCAAGTACTGAAGGTGGAATGATGGACAAGTACGCGCTAGGGAACCCTAATGTTGTGTTGGTATCCTCTTTCCAGAACCTTCCACCCTTTTCCCTCTTAGGCCCCGGTACCTTCTTCACTCACTTACCTCCAGTTATGATGCAATACAACGTCAGCTGATCATTGAGTCAGTTGAAGGAAATTTGTTGGGGAGTTGACATGTTGTGTTTTATTGCGTTATCCTCCCTTTCTGGTGTGCTGTTACTACATCTGTAAATAAAGCCTACATCTTGGAACCGGGTGTCTTCGGCCTTACCATTATGGCAACAATTGCAGCACACCAGAGGACCAGCGCGTGCTGCTGCCTCGGACCGTATCCTACCCAAGCTTCACCTTTGAAGTTTTAAAGGAATTTAAGGATCGTGAGAGGGTCCAGAAAGTATACAGTGCCAGCGGCTGTCAAGTGGCATTTGTGTGAGCAGTTTCGTTTGCTCAGTTTTCCTGTGACACTACTAGTGCTTCGGTTAGTCTGCCTGTGGCTTTGGGGACTCCATTGAGGTGCACACCCTGCGTTCCAGTTGGCGTAGTGGCGGTGGTTATCACACGAGTTGGGAACTCTTGGCATTTTCGTGTGGAGTCTTCCCATGCTTCTGTGAGCCACTCCTGGGGCCAGGTGACATCACTGGAGTGCATACGCTGCGTTCCAGTTTGAGTAGCGCATACAGGCCACCATCTTTGGGAAGGATTTTGGATTGTTAGAAGTCCTGTCATGTTTTAGTGCTTGTGCACCGACTTTGTAGTTTTGGTGCGTGCACTTCCGTATGTTTCGACAGGCGTGCCCTCATTCGGCACAGGACGATTGAAGCCTACAAATTTTTGTGCTGCTTCTTATCCACGCACCAGCAGCGAGAATGTAATTCTCTAGAGACTAAACCTCCATAGGTAACTTAACTTTGTTTGTGCACTTGGGGAGCTCTATTTAAATCCACCCTTTTCTGACTAAGCTGCCTCCTACATCGCTCCTTGCATATTTTTGGGTAAGAGCATTCGCCATACTTTTAACTCTTGTTTATTTTCACATCTTATCAATTCTAGGCCACCAGGATTTGATAAGCAACAATACCAATTGTTACTTTGCAACTTATCTCTTGCCTCTTCAGTCTAAAGCTTGTGCACCTCATATCATTATCATGGCATCTGGTAATGTTTACAATTTAACCCCACCACAAGCATTCTTGCCAGCTGCAGGGGAGCAGACATTAAAGTGGGAGGTATGGAGTGAATATTTCACTAAATATATATCTACATTTGTTGATGAAGACAAAGACTTTAACCCTGAGAAGAAAAATAAAATACTATTGCATTGCTTAGGAGCGGGCGGCCTTAAAGTATATTATCGTATTAATAAAAAGGTCTGCGCTAGTGTGCAAGGAGATGTGTACTCTAATGCTTTGAAGGATTTAGACAGTTACTACAAATATACATTTTGCGTTGCGGTGGATAGGTTTAAATTTTTCCACCGTAAACAAGGCAAGGAGGAATCTATAGAGGATTATGTGATGGTTCTGAAAAATTTGGCACTAATGTGTTATTTTAGTGAGCTGCACGACAAACTCATAAGAGACCAGACTGTTATGTGAGCAGCTAATCCCTCCATTCAGGATTCTCTATGGGCATGGGGTGAAAAACCCCTCCAAGATGTGAATAACATTGTCAAAAGAGCCAAGTTGACAGGGAGATGTGCCAAAGCAGTGCTGTCTGAAAACAAAATGAAGCATGAAGAACCGGCAGTGGTTGCCAAAATAAGCAGTGTGAAGTCATGTCTGCAGACTACATTCCACAATTGGAATTAGGATGTATTTGAGACAGACAGGAAAACTGTACGAAAAGTTATTGACAAAGGAAGTTTTACAGGTGTGGAAGCATGAAACAGTTGGCCATTGACGAGAGGTGCCCTGCTCGCACACAGAAGTGCGTTAAGTGTGGCACTGTAGGAGATTTCCACAAGGTTGTCAAAGAAAAACCAGGCAATAGAGTTAAGTTGGTTGAGCAAGCGGAGGAATACAGTTCAGATGACTTTGACATTAACATGTGTGTACTTAATGTGTATGATGTGCAAGTGCTTGACATAGACACAGATGATGAGGCAAAAAGAAAGAAACCAATTTGTGATATGGCAATTGGGGATGTCAACATTGCTATTTTTGCAGATTCTGGATCCCCATACACAATTATTAGTAAGGAGGTGTGGGACGGTACATTTTTTCATGTGTTTGGACAGGAGTTAGCCCAACCTGATATTTCTCTAAAAACATACACAGGCGAACCTATTGAAATGGTGGGTTATAAGAAATTGAAATTTGTTTTTAAAAATAGGGAATCTATGAGCAAATGATATGTTTCCGCTGCAGGTCCCTCTGTATTGGGTTGGAAAGATCAAGGAAGTTGGGCATTACCCTCAATCCAAACAGCCCTGAACCAGTTTTATTAATGCAACCAGAGGAGGAATTGGGTTCAGCTATTTCCAAAATCTTCCCCAAGGTATTCAATGGTAGTATTGGGAAGTTAAAGGGTTAGCAACACAGAATCCTACTCAAAGCCAATTCCAAACCTTTTTACACAAGATGAGAAACATTCCTTTCTCATTAAAAGAGGAAGTAAGGGTACAACTAGAAGCTTTACACAAGGCTGGGGTCATAGAACCAACTGAGTCCTCCAAGTGCATCGACTTGTGCGACCATAATCAGAGCATCCTGGTGGACCAGTATCCCCTGCCTACGATTAACAAAATGCTGGCTCACACTAAAAACATGAGGTGGTTTGCAACCATTGATCTCACGGTGGCCTACCATCAGGTATCTCTGCATCCATACAGTAGAAAGTTTACAATGTTTATATCACTGTTTGGGTGTTTTAGATTTAAAAGAGTCCTCTTTGGATTAGTGTCAGCGGGCACAATGTTCCAAAGATTAATGCTTGTGATATTCAAAGGGTTTGGGGACCTGCTTATCTTTCAAGATGACCTTTTGATGATGGGTAGAAGTATAGATGAACACAACAGAAATTTGTTTCAAGTTTTAAGCATATTGCATGATAAAGGTATGACTGCTGAGTACAGAAAGTGTAAATTCGCAATGAAACAGGAGATGTATTTGAGTCATGAAATCACACAGGAATGCGTTGAACTAAAAAAAGAATTGTTGATGGCCACAAGGGAAGCTCCTACGCCCAAAAACAAAGAAAGGAATGGTAGTGTACATAAGATGACTTCTGTGTACCATCCTGCCGGGAACTGGGCAGTGGAACAGTTTAATCGGATGGTTAAAGGTATTGTACAGTTCGCTGACAATAATGGATTGTCCTGGAGAAATGAATTGTATAAAATGGTATGGGTGTACAGAGTAACTCCTAGTGACAGCACAGCATCCAGTCCCTTTGAATTGATGACAGAAAGACCTCCCATGTCGAAAGATAATGTTGGATGGATGGAAACAGCCGAGTTGAGTGGTCTCCTGAAATTGTGAAGGAGAATTTGTTAGATGCCCAGAGTATGTACAAGGAACAACACGACTTAAAATACAAATGTAAGCCAGAGGCCCTAACTGTGGGTGATTTGGTAAGAGTCAAGTGGAGTGGATTCATTGAGAAAAGGCAAAGCCGTTATACCCAGCCATTTTCTGTGAAGAAAGTTCTTTGCAACTCTGCTTTACTTAGCAATGGCAGAAGCGTGGCTTGTGTCCGCACTTTCTGTGTGCAAGAGAAAGAAGTGTGAGGCACTTGTCAATGATGAGTTTAGCACTTCTCAGGAACAAGATAAGTGTGTGCCATATGATGTTGTACACATTAAACAGTGTACCAAGTGGATGTATGAAGATGATTTCGACATAGACAAAGGTTGTGGGGACATACAGCCACGTGACTGTGACGTTGCCTCGGCCCAAATTCAAGAGGTAGAGCAACAAGAGAGTTCAGCTAACAATGCCATTGAATCGGGGGTGGTTCAGGTTAATAGTGCCTCAAGTCAACCTGTAAGATGTGAGAGTCCTTCTAGGGGTTACATTTGCAGAAGAAAACAGTACGAGCAGTTGTAGTCGAGTGATTGTTAAACCTTAAGGATTGTGAGTGCTACTAGTGGCTTGCCACTTCGGCCACATTTGTCTTGCCATGTTACCTAATGTTATTACTCAAGTTAAGCTTTTACGTACTTTTCATTTTTGTTGTAATTATATAACTCTCTTGCTTCCTTTCCACCTTGACCTTCTACTGGTCTCCCACTCTTCCCCTCCCTTCTCTTTTCCTCGAGGGAGATGTGTTGTGTTGGTATCCTCCTTCCAGAACCTTCCACCCTTTTCCCTCTTAGGCCCCCGTACTTCCTCGCACACTTACCTCCATTATGATGTAATCAGCTGGTGTTCTAAACGCCAGCTGAATGTTGAGTCAGATTAAGGAAATTCTTTGGGGAGTAAGCACGTTGTGTTTTTCTGCGCCTCCCTTTCTGGTGTGCTGTTACTACGTCTGTAAATAAAGCCTACATCTTGGAACCATGGTGTCTTTGTCTTTACACCTAACACACTCTAGAACACAGCACTGCACACCAAGTTATCTCCGTGTGTCTTTATTTATTTTTGTCTATGTATTGTATTTTATGTACAATTAACCCAGACTACATTTAATTTTGTCCTGATAACGACTCTAAATCTGTAGTTTGAAATGTCATTGAAAATTAATACAGAACCAGTTTCATGAAATTCATTTGTAATAATTGGGCTGTATTTCTACTTTGAAAATAAACAAACAGTTCATAAATTAAAATCACACATATGTATCGTGCTTGCCTCAGCACTGAGCACTTAGTCCTCAATTCGCGTTTTGCTCACCTCACCGTTATTTTTGCAAGTATTGTCTGATCTACATTATTATGAAAACATTGTTTTGAATTCACACATTCGTGATTATTGAGTCAACACTTTTGCTCTCAAAGGGACAACTTTACCTTGAAATATTAGCCTTACCAGGACCCTGTGGATTCCAGAGTTTCCCTATTGTTATAAAATGCGCATTCCAAGCTTGGCAGCCCTCTGAATATAGCATGACTGTAAGCCCGATAGCCCGAGAGAGAGCCAGACCTCACTGTGACGCAGCGCTGCTCCACGACCAGGCCGCACGTAGGCGACGTACGTAAGTCCGCAATTCCCGGCAGTACGTGACCTTCGCGTCGCGCTGTCCTGGAACACCCGGGAGAGAAGGCCTGATTGCAGATTTTATAGTAAGAAGTCACCTCCTGATGCCACTGGTTGTGTTATTCTGTGCCGAGAATCTTCTCTTCCATGTGCTGAAGGTTCTGTCCTTCTGACAATGAGTTATCTTTGGTCAGTGATATAAGAGTGTAGGTTGCCGTTGCCCATAAGGTATGTAGGTGCCTCTTCACCAAATAGTAAGAAGGGGCAATACCATTGCTTAATGTGAGCCAGTGGTTTAAATGCTCGGCACCTAATGATCAACACCGGTACCTATGATAGTCTGCTACATGGCGCTGTTTGTCTAATTTAGAGATAAGCATACCAGTTGTTTATTAATCCACTATACATTAAAATGACTGATACCTGACGACCTAGCTATTTTATATCTTTGGGGGCCTGGAATAGTCTGAACTGTCACATTTTTATGAGTGTGATGGTTAGTAGTGATTGTAATGTTGGCAGAGTTGACGGGCAATGGGTGGTGCTAGCTGAAGTGACCTCCTGACAAGAAGCCTTCGTTCAGACAGTGGGTCATCCATTTTCTAAACCAAATACATCAATCTGGTGTTCCCAGTGAGGGGATTTCGAAAAAACATAACACACAGCAAAAACTGCGCCCCAACCACGAGAAATTCTTATGTTGGCTCTAAGGACGTGTGTTGCATACTCGTGATAAGGTGACTTAATATGGAAAATAAGTCGTAGGCAGTAAAGAAGAGTTGCAGTTTGGAAGTGACGGCCAGGCGCAGAATTACTTAACTAACTGCACAAACCAACATGGAAAACAGACTCCGGAAATCAGTGCTGTTTCCATGTCTACTATGGAATGCAGTAGTAGGAATTAGAAAGCTACCAGCACTTGAGCTGTTTGGGCAGTTCACTGACAGTTAGAACTGGCCTTCTTCAACAACCGAGCTCTATGGCGCATATGCCGTTTTATGTATAAACTGACCAGTTAAATTCAGATTTAAAAAAAATCTTGCAGTATGTGGCAGAGCTTTGCAGACACCCTTTCTTACCCCCAAGCAAAATGCGTACCATTCTCAGTGCATGTTCAGAGCACCCACTGTTCTTGCTGCTCACTACCTCTCTACTCATCCTCACAGGCCTTATGACACTGGATGAACACAACAAATTCGAGAACCTGAGCTCTCCCCATAACAAATTCTGGATCCCATGTGTCTGGTTCGCGAACCTGGCAGTCAAGGCTCGGAACGAGGGGAGGATTAGGGACAACATGGATCTGCATCTCATTCTGAACGTGAGTCCAGGCCATTGTTGCTTTAGAGGTTTTCCTAACCTTTGGGCGGGAGAGAGGAAGTAGGATGCAGAGAAACCTGCCTAGAGAGAGGAAAGCATGGAGTGAATGAAAGCAATGGGGAGAGGGCAGTAGGGAGAGGCAGTTGGATAGTTGGCTGCCCAGATGGATAAATGAAAATACAGATAGATGTTCAAGTTGCAAAAATATCAGGGTAGGGGTCTGAAATCACAGGGTTCAGGCTTTCAGAATGTCTTCTGTCCAACTCGGAAAGCTGCTACAAAAAGCATTTTCAAGCTAGCGCTTGTCTGAATTGGGACCACGTGGTGTGGTGAAAGATTAAAACCGGACTCCAACTACTAGCAACTCACAGTAAACCATCAGCAACTATTGAATTAGTTACTCCTCACCCCTCACAGCTAAGTACCCTTCGTCAGGAATGGAACTGGAAGAATCAATCTTCCTCTATGTATTCACAAGAAATTTTAAAAAACGGCCAGTTTGTTGTTTTAAAAAAAATTATAATGTGTCACTCTTTCTGTGCAAAAGTGCCTAGCGGATATCACAAGGCATTATGGGGCTTATTATCAAGCACGGCGATAAAATTAGCACCGCTTTAGCGGCAGAAAACGGCCGCTAAAGCAGCGATAATAGGCGTTTTCTGCCGCTAAAGCGATGATAATTTTATCGCCCGTCCTTGATAAAATGCCCCTATATTCGGCTAAATAGAAAACATCTCAAATAAACTTATCAAAAAGTGGATAAGGAGTTCTAGGAGAGGAAAACGTATAGGTGGGTGGTTTGGTGCTTGGAGGGAGGGGGCAGTAAAAGTGGCAAGAGTCAGATGGATGAATGCAGAGGGGAGGTGGAGTAGTTTGGCAAGAACCTACTTGGGTGTCTGATTAAATCAAGGCCAAGGCACCTCTATCCTCCTTCAGAGTGGTGTTTGTCAGATGTCGCTCATGTTGGCAGTAGTAGTGCTTTCAGTGATGGAAGGCCGATATGAGGGGTAGACACCAGTCAAAGTTATTATGTGTCTTTCTCACAGTCTCTTCACTTACAGGAACTAAACTCCCTGCGGACACAATGTGGGAAGCTCTATGGATACGACTGGATCAGTGTGCCCCTGGTGTACACACAGGTGAGAACAAGGCTCTGCGGCATGGATCAAACTGACAAATACTGTGAGGCACACTTCTCTAGTCTGCCAATTCCCCCACTTGCTCTGACTTTGTAGACTAGTGTCCAGTGCAGTGTCTTTTTTTTACGGTAGGCCTTCTCCTTCGTATCTGTTTTTGACAAAACAACAGGAGAGGGTTGACAAGACCTTATGACATGCCATCTTACACAAGCAATGTTTGAATGGAAACTACACCTTGTCTGTATCTAGAACAAGATGGTGACGGTAGTAAGCAATCTCTGAGGGCTCCTTTGTTGGCCATTTCTGGTGCAGACATCCGTATAAATCATATAGTGTCTTGTGTGTGGAGAAAGAGGATCACACCGTCATAGTGTGACGTAAGACATAGACTACCAGTCAGGCCTACTGCATTCACTCACATTGATGAAAATGTACATATTTCATGGTGGCCATGCTCTGTCTGCATCCTTCTCTTACCCTGTATCCTCCCTGATCTCACCATTTCCTTTGCTTCCTGTGGACCTTGGATGGTTTCACCTCTCTCTCTATTTTCTTAGAATATTGTTTCTCTCTAATGTTCCTTATTTTGCCCTAGAGTTTGACTGCCCTCTACGGGTCCTCCTGTTAACCCTTTTTACCCTGGACTTTGGCTTTGCTTTTGTGTCCATCTTTTCCAATGGACTTTAGCTGGCATCTCATGTTGCCACTTTTACCCTTAACCTTGGTTGACTTTTTCTGCACCCCCACTTATTCTAGATATTGTTAGACCTCTCTTCTCACCTCTTATGCCGAGGATCTTGTCTGGGCTCTTGCGTACCTCCTTTTAGCATGTGCTACCATCTTTAATCTTCCTCCCATATCCCTGATTCTCAGCTGATCTACTCTCTTCCTTCTTTTACCATGAACATTGAGTGGTCTCAGCCCTCCAAATTCCCTAAACCACTGGCTGGACTCACCACTATCCCTAGACTTTGCCATATTTCCACTGTTTCTGTGAGCCTCATATATGATCCGTCCTCTTCTTCCTGTCCCAAAGGTTGTAACTGTGGCTGTGTACAGCTTCTTCCTAGCATGCCTGATAGGACGGCAGTTTCTGGACCCATCGAAGAAGTACCCCAGCCATGAGTTGGACCTGTATGTGCCAGTATTCACACTTTTGCAGTTCTTCTTCTATGCCGGATGGTTGAAGGTGAGTTTGTATGCTGTAAATAATCTCTCAAGAAATGGCCTGCTCTGACTGTTACCTGAATTCTTCTCAGTCTAGCAAACATTTCAGAGGGCAGATGAGAAGACGAGGGATTGAATTTAAGTTTGAAGTCAGCTTGGTGAGGAAGTACCAAAGAGGAGTGGCTTCACTGAAACATGAAAGGTCAAGTCTAAAGACATAGGGGCATATTACCAAGGGCCATTATCGCCGCATTAGCGGGACTTTTTCCTGCTAATGCGGCGATAATTTTATCGCCCTATTACCAAGCTGTCGGTAACACCAGTTAGCGACAGCTTGTAGGCGATAGCGGGCATTTAGGGGCCCACTTTGCATGTCAGAGATAATTATCGCTAATGACATGCCAAGTAGGCGTGCCAAGATGTTAGCGACTGAAAACAGTCGCTAACATCGCTATCTCCTATGATCAACACAGGCGTTTTTTTGGAAATATTCGCGCTAAGCGCGAATATCTCCAAAATCTAACGCCTGCCCTGACCAGTTCTTAGCCATGTTATCCAATGGGAGGTGGATAACATGGCTAAGAGCATTGTCACGGTAATGCCTGAATATCGCTGTATTGACAGCAATATTCACGCATTTCGCCTGTTTTTTATCGCTCCTGAGATAAACCTTGCTAATAGCAAGGTATCTCATCGATAAAAAAGGGTGAAGGGCGGAGATAGAAATATTGCCGCTAAGCCAACACAGCGATAATTATCGCTAGTTGTTGGTAATATGCCCCATAGTTTTTGAAGCCTGTGACATGGGAGATGAGGAGAAGCCTGGCGTCAGTGATGAAGTGAGGACGTCCATAACGGTTTATGCAGTCAGCAGTAAGTGGGGGACGTCCATTGAAGTCTGTTAGGTCTTGCAGGACTTCTGTGTAGTGCTTGATTCCTGCAAGGATGGTGGGCAGTGCTAGAATAAAGTCAACAATTAAGTGATGAGGGGGAAAGTGGCCCCTTTGACAGGAAGGTTGCACCCTAGAATTCTTTGGGGCAGTTTGTTTCGAAAAGTGAAAACTCCACTGAAGTCGCTGCTCTTATTCTGAGGTGCATCATTGCACTAGAAACAGATCCAACAAAAAAGTCAAGCAAGGAACCAATACCCGACTAAATTTAACAGTCAGATGTTTACCTGTTTGCATAACTGGTGATCCTCAGCCAGCATGTGACGGTGAAGAGGCTTAGTGTACAAGTATTTCGGGCCTGGGTATGACAGAGAACTGATATTATTACGAAGGTTACTGTTGTACTACAAAACCACACACCCCCAATTTCTGAGGGTGATAATCCTAAATGTGCAACGTGAATAAAGCTAAGTATAGGAAAATGTTACTGTAGAATAGACCTTTGCTACCAAAAGGTGTGTAGTAGACGATGTCAAAAACATCACCAGCTTACAGTAAAAACATTATTCCTGGAGTACAAAATGAGTATTTTGAAATGTACAAATGTATTGCACAATCTAATTAAGTTTGAGCATACAAGTAATTTATTATTATATTTTGAAAATGTGGTTATGAAACATCTCACCACTTGTGCTGTATTAGGCAAACTTAGTACATGAAGTTGGCAATATTGTTCTTAGTCTGACAATATCTGTAACTACAGTGGGTGATAACAGATAATCAGATAACTATTTCATTGTTGTCATCAGATACTGCGCCAAAGAGAAAACTGCCAGCCAGTTTACCGCTGTGACTTTTCACACTGGCATATGGGTTTTTGGGAGCAGAATATAGACTTAGAGGGACAGAAAGGGTGGTCAAGTGTGATCTGCAAACATGTGGACAAGTAACATCAATGGTTTGGATAATAAGTGCGATTAAGATGGTTCAGTTGGCCAAAAAGGCCAGGCAGATCTCTAAGGGGACAACAGCTGTGGTACGGTCGTCTGAGAAATAGTATAAGGTGAGAAGCTTAATCTGCGGGAGACCGAACTGATACTTTGGGAGACCTAGATAAAGTTAATTGTCATTATGCGGGCCTAAAGTGATGACCACCAAAAACGTTTTGGCAAAGGAGGCGAAGAAATATAATTTTTTTTAAGGTGCTAAGTTTGTGAAAGGATGCTGAGAGCCCGTTGCCACTGTTAGCATCTACATCCTCTTCATTCGAAGAAAGGAAATTACTTCTCTGAGAGATAGGGAGAGCAACGCCCACCTTCACTTCCACAATAGCTAAAACGTCCTACCTAGAACCTTAACCCATGTCTCAGTCTAGGAAATAAAGAAGTCTGCTCCTGGTAATGCCCATTTGGCTAGCATCGTAATGTATTATTTCCTAGTTCATCTAGGCCCTGTGGCTAGGGCTTCACTCTACAAGTGTATATGCTCTTTTTCTGATGGATAGCAGTTCCTGTGTGCCATCTCTGATGTTTTTTGCTCATCTTCTGATAGGTGCATTCCCTTGCCTCCCTGATATTCTCCAATGCCTTGCTTGCCTCCTCCAATGGACACCTGTCCCTGTTACCTTTACATTCTCATAATGTACTGTACTTTTCTTCTCATGGGGGCATAGTTAGCCATGTCTCTGGCTCTACAATGATGCCCCTGCGCTCTACTTTTTTCTCAGATGGGGGGCATCTGTCCCTCAATCAATCAATCAATCAAAGCATTTGTATAGCGCGCTACTCACCCGAAGGGTCTCAAGGCGCTTGGGGAGGGGGGGTCGGCTACTGCTCGAACAGCCAGGTCTTGAGCTGCTTCCTGAAGGCGAGGTGGTCCTGGGTCAGGCGGAGGTGGGTCGGGAGGGTGTTCCAGGTCTTGGCGGCGAGGTAGGAGAAGGACCTTCCCCCTGTGGTGGCTCTTCGGATGCGGGGGACGGCGGCGAGGGCGTGGCCGGTCGATCGAAGCTGTCGATTGGGAGCGTAGAAATTGAGGCGGCTGTTGAGGTATCCTGGGCCTTGGTTGTGCAGGGCTTTGTGTGCGTGGGTGAGGAGACGGAAGGTGATTCTCTTGTTGACCCTTTGTCTCTGGCTATGCACTGAGGTCCTCTGATTGTATTCTGGTGACCGACACCTATGCCTGTGTCTCTAGCCTTCTCTTGATGCTTAGTACTATTTCTCAGATTTTGGGCCACTGTTCCCGTGTTTCTAGATTTGCCCTTATACCATGGTTCTTTTACTTATGGTGAGCATCTGTCGAAGTGTGTCCGATTATGACCAGTGCATTATAAACAATGGCCTGTCTCACTGAATTTCACTTTGCTGTGATGTTCCTCTCACTTATTAGAATAGAGGGGACCTGATCCCTGTGTCTCTGACTTGGACCAGGTGCGTTGTGTTCATTCTCTGATCGCAGGCACTTGTTTCTGTGTGTCTGATTTTTCCTAATACTGTGTGCTCTTGTCGTAGGGGGCGACGCCTTTACCTCTTTCTCTATCTTTGCCCCGATGCTTTGTGCCCTTTCTGTAATGCAGGATGCCTTTCACTGGCTCTGATTTTGCCTTTATGCCTCATACTCATGCACTTGTCTTAGTGTCTCGAATTGTGTGGCTAAGCCATGTGTCCTTCTGACATTAGACCAACAGACACCTGTTTCTGAGACTCTGTTAGCAGTATTTTTGCTCTGCCTGAGGACCAGTTGATTAAAACATTGTGCATGTTCACTGTGCAGGTGGCGGAGCAGCTCATTAACCCCTTTGGAGAAGATGATGATGACTTTGAAACCAACTGGCTGATTGACCGAAACCTGCAGGTATTGATCAGTGTCTGATCCTTTGACCATGAGGCCTAAATGCAACTCCCAAACAGCAAGTGCTTCTCTCAGCGAGTCCACTAGATGCCTTTTTCTGTCCATCTACCCCTTTAAAAGTTTGTTTTGGAATAAGCATCTCAGAGAATACTTGCTCCCGACTGTACAGGCAACCAAATAGTGTTATTGTCTTAATAATAATTGCTTAGGAAGAGCTCTTACAGGCTAGTTCTTTTGTCAGAATTAATAAAAGTACCAGTATTCAATAACTGCACGTCATTGTCAAGAAGCTCCCGATTGTACATTTTAGTAATTCCTTGTTGGTTGATCATAGACTATTGGATTATGATTGTCGACCATTATAATACTTGCCCCTCACCAGTCGTCCCTATATAATATACTCCTAATTAAACACCCTGATGATACCGCTTCGTGACTTGGCACCTTTTTAACACTGGCCTGATTGATGCCACTCTGCAATGCTACAATAGAAGTACTTTTTGCCATTTAAGCTAAGCCAAGTATTCTCCTAGCAATTTTATGGAATGCATAAAATTAGACATTGATAACAATACCTTGAATGCCGGCACATGATAGGGAGTCTCTTTCAATACTTGCTCCTAACAGGATGAGCTTGCCTCCTCCTGATTCGGCGCCCTTACAGTGCCTCCTAATTACTGCACGAATTTGCCAATACATGCTCCTAAGTGAGCAACCTTAGAAGAAAGATCAGAGCAGGTTTGAGTGAGAACCCAAAACACTGTGAGAGAGGGTCTTAGAGCCAGTCCAGAAATTAGTTATGTACTTGAAGCATTGTGTACTGAAATAACAGACTTGGCCAGCCTGCAGAGATCACAACAGCCAAGCCAGTGCTTCAGTGTTGTGTCCTGATAAATATATTGTTCTGTGTTGGCATACAATTTCTAAGGCTTACAGAAAATATGATGTTGAGTTGTGTCTGAATATAAATGTCTGGGAATAGGAGTTCTCTGCTGAGAAGTAATGTTCTGCCCTCAGATATTATGTTTTTTATTGTGATATAATGTTCTCCCGTTGCTGACCTCAGATATAATGTGTTCTAGAATATGATGAGCTACTGTCAGATGTCCAGTTTTATACACAGATATGATGTTCTGTCCATCTATGAAACCAAGGAAACTTGATTTTGCAGCCTCGGTGAATCCAGCTTAATTGAAGATTTACCCTATTTTCTCCATAAACTATAATGTACTGCTTAATCTGCTGATTTCAGATAACAAACTTGTTGCTAGAATAAACTGGTAAAAAAATTACAACATTGTTGTATGCCTTCCCGGATTACCTATACATTCTAGATTCAGACTTAATAAGAGACAATAGCCTGCTTCCTGATTTAGGGGTATAATCGAATTGCTATCTAGGTGAGCAATCAAAGTATTAGGCATCATTTTGTGTCACTGTTGGAGACAATTATTTATTTTAGCAACATTTTCAAAAGGGTTGACAGAATAAAGTAAAACTACATACCTTTGTAAACTCAGTTTATTAGTTTTCGTAGGGGCTTTTTTTTCTCTCAGGAATAGGTCCCAGCAAGAAACATGGTGAACGCACAATAAATCCCACGTTGTCCCAGAAGACACATTCTAAAACTGGCTTGTATTGTCAGAACAAAATAGGAGCATAATTCATAAAACAAAAAAAAACACATGTATATCTTGGTAAATCACAATTTAAAACTGTTTAAGCACTTTCTTAAATTTATGAATCACTGAAAACTCTTTTACAGCAACACTTTTTGTTTTTAAATTCAATAGATGAATAATTATATTTAATAATAGTTTCCACTAGTCCAGCCATAGGTATTGGCTCTGCATTGCTCTGGTCTGTCTTGGGATTTAGGGCCTGATTTAGAGTTTAGCAGATGGGATACTCCGTCACAAACATGACAGGTGTACCATCTGCATTACAAGTGCTATAGGATGTAATACATGTGTATTACAGCAGACGCGATATCCTTCATGTTTGTGACAGAGTATCCCATCCACCAAAACCTAAATCAGGCCCTCAATGTTCTATCCAAATATGCATTATGTCCTGGGATAGAATGTAACTTTGATTGATATAGTCTTCCATTTCTGTCCTTAGATATGTTATTCTGGATTTTTCTTGAGATGTAATGTTTTGCTGCGAGATATAATGTTCTGTAATTAGATCAAACTGCCTGTCCTCATATAATTAGCTCCTACTAGTTATTCAACATACTGTTTCTGTCCACAGACATAATACTCTGTTGGATGATATAAGGTACAGTTTGTGCCATAAATGGCAAAATTCGGGTTTTGTCTTGAATTAGTGTTCTTTCCTAAGATGTTCACTTTCCTCCTATTCAATATATATGACTTTGATTCAAGAGATAATCTCCTGGCTCTCTTATCTCTGAATTGATATATAGTATTGATGATCTTACTTTTAATGTTATTGTTGGACTTGGCGTTTTGGCAGGTTCACCCCTAAACTTTTTGCATTATCCTAGTCTTTTTGTATGACCTGGTGTTGGTGGTTCTTGGCCTCTGGGCACTTTAGCACTATGGTCCAGTGTAAAGTGCGTGTGCTCTCTGTGTTATATTGGTGAGATTGGCCTGCCCTCCCATAGGACTGCATTAGGGATTCCCTGATCAGTGTGTGTCAGTGGTAATTCATGGCATGGGAGGAGCAGAGTGGGTGAGTTTAGTATGTATGAAATTGTAAGAATAAATGCTGCGCAATGGTGTGTGCAGATTTATTATGACTATTTGAGAAATGCCACTTTTAGAAGTTGGCATTTCTGTGTGCTATGTGTCTGCCTGCCTGATGTGAATTGCATGTCTTGCTTCTGAGTGACAGGGGCTGGGAGGTGTGTGTGGCTCCAGGAGGGGCAGGGTGAGTCAGCACTAGGCTGAATGAGACATCTGTGCTGGGAGTAGTGGGAGGAGTAATCCCCTGACCCTGAATAGCCTGGACAATGCTGGCTCCGCCCCCTGGAGTGAGTCTGATCACCTAGCACCCACCTGACAAAGGGGAAGAGGAGCTTGGAAAACAAAGTGCTTCAAATCCCCCTGAACCAGTTGCATCTGGTTCCTCAAGCCCTGCGCTGCAGACAAAGTAGGGAAGTGGTATAAATACTGGGGCTGTGACCCCATGAAATGGTTCTGTTCCTGACTTGCTGGGGGCTTGCTGCTGCTGGGGCCCAGGAGGAACCGCCATGGGGCTTGCCTTCCTGCTGGAGGGCCCTGTGTGCTTGCCTCCCTGGGTCCAGCTATGCCCCTTGGACCTGGAAGAACTCTCTGCTTGGACCGTTGTACTTTTCTTTTGTTAGTCCAGAAACCTGGACCGTTGCTGCATTTTTGCGCCCTGTGAGCGCTTTTTTTTTATTTTCCCCAGAAGAGGAATGCGTGGGTTTTTGCAGCGCTGAGCTGCTCGTCCTGTCGGAGGGAATCCCTGCGTGAGGGATTCCCCTGTGATGCTGATTGCGGGTGCCCACCCCGATTTTGCTTTTATTTTATTGCGGGTGCCCACCCGCGTTTTTTCTTATTTACCTAGCGGGAGCCTACCGCGCTTATGCTTTATGTTATTCATGGGTGCCTACCCTGCATGGTGCCGCCAAGTGAAAGAAAATCACTGCCAGCCCGAGCAGGAAGTCTGGCAAGGCTGTGCCTGTCTATGGGCTGGGCTTCCAGGAGGAAAGGGAAGCCCCGCGTGAATGATATCCCGCCTGCCGAGAAAAGCCTTCCGGAGCCTCGCAGGCTCCACGTTAAAGGCCCAGGTCCCAGGATGGGGCCCGGTTGAAGTGAGAGGAAGCGGCCGAGGCCGCCGACGGCAGCACTGGGCTCCCTTGAGCGAGGGAAGCCCTGCGTGCAGGGGGAAGACCGGCGATGGTCAGCGGGGTCTCGTAGTGAGGAGAGAGCCCCATGTAGTGCTGGCCTTGCCGAAGGAACAGCAGCTGTCCGTGACTGCCAGAGGGAAGGAGGAGAGTCCCCGAGCAGCGTCCAGAGAGGCCCAGTGAGTGGGGCTCCAATGTGCATCTGGTAGTGCCTTACAGGGCACAGTGTTGGTGCCTGAGCGATCCCGCCGTTGCGGGCCGCTCCAAGGATGGGGCATATTTGTTTTTAGTGCCCTAGTGGGGGTCCCGAGGGCCAGTGGTCACCGTACCTTCCCCCAGTTTGGCCATTTTCTATAGCTGTCCCACTTGCTGTCCCACTTGCTAGAGGGCAGCTGCACCGATGGGGGCAATTTTGTTTAGAGAGGCCCAGTGAGGCTGAAGAGGCACAGATGGCCAGGCCCCCTTTACTTGGCTTATTCACAGCTGCGCTGCAACAGCTCGGACAGCTGCAAAGGTTGTGGCATATTTGTTACAGAGCCCCAGTGAGGACCCATGCCTACAGTGAGTTTCACAGCTGCATAGAAATAAGTGTCAGCTGCTACGTTTAGGCCGACATTTCTTTGGGGGCATTTGGAATGAGATAGGAGTGAGATGCACTCCTCTGCCCCAAGGCATTTGCGAACTCTGCTGTATTGGCAGCCGCCCTGACATTTGGGTCATAGGGTATTTGAGCCCTCTAAGAAGGCCAGTTAACCAGAGGGACTGTTAGTTTGAAAGGGAGCCAGGCCCTAATGTGATTTATGTGGTGCGCAGGAAATGTGATTCATGTACTGTGTTTTATGCACCTGATTGATGCCTCTACTGTGGTTTATGTTATGAGGTTTTGCATACTGTGGTTTATGCTAGTGAGATTACTCTCTACTGTGAGTTATGCCCCTAATGTGAGTTATGCTTAGAAGGTTATGGCAGGGTAATGCTGAGTATAGTGTTTGCCACTAATTACTGGTTGCGTTCTACGTTTATTATATGTTCTACATTTACTATGTTTACTAAGTGATGGTTCTGACAGTGGCCCAATTGGCCCTGTCAAGTGTATATAATCCCCTGTAAATATTGCCCAGTACCAGTTGGCACGGTATATATTGTGAGATTACTATTCCAATGTGTTTATGATAATACAATGGCTATTTTTATATATAACCTTGTGTGGAGTTCCTTTTGTGGTGTGCCTAGGATGTTGTTGCTGTGTGTGTGTTGCGCAAACGCTTTACACATTGCCTCCGGGAAAAGCCTGACTGCTCGTGTCAAGCTACCAAGGTGGGTAGCAGGGGTTATCTTTGGCTTGTAACTTCCTTGCCCTGACTAGAGTGGTGGTCTCTGCCTGGCTTTGGCGCAAGCCTTAGCCAACCAGAGATCCCATTTCTAACAGTAATGGTTTGATAGTGACCTAAAATCGAATGTTTGTTTCAGGATTATATATATTTATAATGTGCTGATTCATTTCTTCCAGTAAATGTAACGGTTGTGGCGTGAGAAAAGAATTTCTATAACTGTTTTGACATATGAACAAAGGTGAAGGCAGGTTCTAACCTTAAAGGTGACATTCAGTTTCTAGTACTTACACTAAAGTTGCTTCTCTAGTTTAGACCCAAGCTAAGACTCTGCGATTCCTACCTTTGTTGTTTCTAAAAATGTAATTTTGTGAATAAGTGTCCATCATTTCAGTCAGCAAACAAATATGCTGGAACCAAGCTGCCCCAACTGAATAGGGTCACATAGGCTGAAACTGGTATTGGATTGCTTGTGTTGTGGTTCATAGAGGATCTGGTTTGATAGTCCACATTGGACTCTTCCTATTGGAGCGGAATCATAGCAGATTTGCATATGGTTATGTCTAGACAGAGGGGCATGGTGGGCAAATAAACAGTGGGCTAGGATGCGGCCCAGAGGAGTTACCAGTCACTGAGATTAAGTCAAGCATTCCGTCTACCACATTTTTGTATTCTTCAGTGCAATGCCCTAAGTGTGACGAGTAAGCCCAGATGTGGGTTCCATGCTCACTGTGCCACCGAAACCAAACTGCATCTGACTGAAAAGGCCCAACTAATCAGAAACTGCTCTTGGGTCGCTTGTGTTCTAGTTCAGAGAGGACCTGGCTTGATTTGCATATGGCTGGGTCCAATCTGAGGTGACATAGTGGGCAAAAAACAATGGACTGGGATGCGGCTGCAAGTACTTTTTGATTTCTTCCATCACATGTTTGTACTTTTTAGTACAATCAGATACCGTTGAGAGATAAAACAAGAGACAGTGGCAAATCTGCAAGTGAATTCAAGTGTTTAGCTCCTCTCATTTCTTACTAAAGTTCATTATCCTGAATAAAATAGCATGTGTGCTGCTGGATTCTGGGGTAGCCCAGAATCTTTGTGGACCAAACATTATTCTGTCTTTCTCTAGTACATTCTGCTGAAACTGAAAGTCCTCGGAAGCTCTAGGGCAGTACACCTCACAGAATTAACCTCTTGATTGATTACTTAGCAAATTAGTATGTTAATGACAAAGATTGAGACGTGCAGAGAGATTGCTGTTTCGCGTCATCATACCTTCTACTTTTTACTGTGTATTAGAAATGCCTTGGTCAGGTTTTACTAATGCTGGCACTGTCATCAAACATTTATACAGCTAGGTTTACATGGATGCCTATAAACCTTTAAAGGTTGTGTGTAGGAATCCAGTCACAGTCCCAAGGAAGAGACTCCAAAAGCCCAGTTACAATATCATAGAAGTACTCAGAATTTCCTGATATACCTAGTTTGAGATACTGGGTTCTTGTTTCAGAATTTCCTGATATACCTAGTTTGGGATACTGGGTTCTTGTTTCAGTACTCCCCCACATACTCTTTTTGCCTGGTTGACATTGACTGAGGCGTACTGGGTCCCTGCTAAGCAGGTTCCCAGTACCAGCACTCTTACCCTAAAACTGTACCACCATTGACACAACTTCAGCAAGCCCTATAAGTCCCTAGTAAATTGTACCCCCGGTACCTAGGGCATTGAGACTGACGAGGGTCCACTGGGGCTGCAGCACAAGTATTGCCATCACAGAGTCCCCACAACTAGACAATGCCATTGAAGGCTGCACGTTTTGGTGCTGAGAAAACTGAAGAGCCGACATGGCACCCATCCCTGTGTGCCATACCCCCATACATTGCATAAGGTATAGGTAAGTCATCCCTACTGCAGGCAGGGTGCACTATATCCCATGTGTGGACATAGCTGCATGAGCAGATATGACCCTGCAATATCTGAGGAATTTTTGGATATTGTAAGAGCCCAGGGAAGCCATAGAGAGTACATGTGCTGTATACTTGTCATTCCGAGTTTCGTAGCTGCATGATGGCTTCTGGTACCAACCATCTTGTCTTATTAAATCCTCATTGATGCCAGTGTTGAATGTATTAATAAATGCACACAGGAGACCCTTTTAGAGGGTCCCCATAATACCTCCTAGGCACTGGTGTTGTCTCTGACTACACTCAGTCAGCCTGCCACCACAAGACATGTATCTGACCTCATGGGGGTGAAGGCCAGCATTCTCAGAGGCCAGAAACGAAGCCTGCTGTGGGAGGAGGTGCTTCACACCTCCTTCAGGCCAGGATGGCCTTCTAGGGCAGAAAGCTTCAAAGGCAATGCTGCCTTTGAAATGCGACCCAGGCCGCTACAGATAGTGGAGGATGCCAACCCCCCCTTTCCTACTCCACATTGGCCAGAGGACAGGTGGGAATATTAGTTAAATTAGGAGGTGGGTCCCTATTCACCCAGCATCACCACTAAGTTGGGGCAGGTGATGTGGAGCCTCCATCCTGATGTGTGAGGAATTAGCCAATTAGGGTCAAGGTAGTGCCCCTTCCTACGAAGTGGTCACTTAGAGTGTGAAAACACCCTAAAGGGAGCTAGCCCATTCGCTACTATCTGTCAATCCCTTTAACACCCCTAAATTTAGTATTTAGGTGCCATTCTTGGACCTCGAACTTACATTTGGCAAGAAGAAAATGACAAAGAAGAGCTTCTGACCCAAGGACTGAAGCCCTGCTGCAAAAAGTTGGAGCCAACCCCTGCCTGCTGCCTTAAGAACTCGACAATCGTGCTGTGATGTCCTGTTCTGCAAATGCGAGGCATCCAGGAACCCCGGAGCTCCTCCAGCCTTCTCCAATCACCAAAGAACACCCTTGGAATGGAGGTATCGCTCCCCTGCAGCTGCAGATATCGAATTGCAGAATTCGGTTTTACCGACTTGCTGATCCCCGGCAACTCCGGCACAGTACTCAAACCAAAAGTGGTACACCAGCTCCGGAGGGTCAGATCTGTCTCCCCTCCAAGTTGGGAGACACCAGGACCTACTGAAGCTGTGTCGCACCAATACCTGGGGTACCAGACCCTCTGCAGTGTACACCGAGACGAAGAGTCCAATCCAGACTCCCATCAAGGGTCGCCAAGACTCCTGAGATATACTTTGTGAGTGGCCCAGCTGTGCCGGAATTGCTTCTCCAAGTCGCCTGCTCCTGACCGCGATGAAATCTTGCCGCGCACCACCCGGCTGGCATATCTGATCTCGGGTAGTCCTTAGTTCTACCTGCTCTCTTGAGTGGAACCCCTCAGACTCAGCTTTAAGTACTTTTGTGCAGTGTGTTTTCATGTGACCCCCTTCTTCGTAGCGCACTAGCTACAAGTGACCTCAGCATCCTGCTCCCGGCCCAATCCGGGACGCTCCTGAGAATCCGCTGGTGGAACATTGGTCCTGGCCTTGCTACTTACTTAAACCCCAAAGGTGAATCTTGAAATCCAACTGTGAAATTTTTATATGCATTTTTCTCCTTTTTCCAATTGACTTCAGTGATGCGTAATCATGCACAAAAGTGATTTATTTTGTGACCTTGAAAAATTCATATCTTAAAAAGTACTTACTGTAGAACAGGGGTCTCCAACCGGTCGATCGCGAGCTACCGGTAGCTCGCCGACCCTCTGGGAGTAGCTCGTGACTGCTCTCTAATTTAAAGACTTCGTTGTTAGCATTTATTTTGTATCCCTTCATTGTGTTTTAGGGATTTCAGCCCTTGCCCGCCCTCACCCAAACCAGCTGCTGAGATTGGCTGAATTGAGCTTAGCTGGGGTGGGGCGGGCCAAAGAACGTGACGTTCTTCCTGAAGTCACGCCATCGCACTTCGTAATTGCAGTCTCATCCTCCTGACAAGCTGCGCAGGACTGGTAAGTGTGCCCCTGGCCTGGATTTATATGGCAAGATAGTTGGTAAAAACCCTGGGCTAAGTGCATGTAAGCCTACAGGGTTAGTTAGTAGTCACGGGATCCTGAACTTTGATGCCAGAAGTAACCAGAATCAAAGCCTTGAGGCGCAAGCTGTATCGGAGTTTTAAGAGCACCCAAAGACTCGCATCAGGCTTATAGCGCTTAGCATTGCTACATATCTTGTTTAAATGTGAACCCTTTTAGTGTGTAGCGCTGTCCTGAACATTTGAAAAAGTGCCACGAGGCATCCAGAGATGCTACAGGCCGAGCCGTGACAATGTCTGCCATCAGAGTAAACTTTGGAAAGAGGCCCCTGGCGTGCATTCAGATGGGCTCAAGCATTCTGCACGGTCTGTTGGAGGCAGGCAACTACAGCCAAATTTCGGGGAGGGTCTGAAAAAGATTTGGGGGGGGGGGCTAATTCTTCCAGCCGTCACCAGAGTGGCCGTAAGAAGGTGGGAACACACAACAAAAGCCTCACTTACAAGTAAACGGTCTTTTAAAGACCTGTTAAGTACTCGGGTGCGGCTGCAATTAATGCTCGCCAGCCCACAAAGCTGTGACACACACGACGGCGGTGGGCTGAAGCCCTGTGAGCCCAATGGGTGTTGCGCGCCTGGTTGTAGGAGCCTGAAAGGATGTGCTCGAGTAAACAGTGGTGGGTTCTTTGGCCTCTGCTACCATGTCACGGACTGGGGGAGCACTGCTTAGGTCAGTGGGTACTGTTTTTCTCAACTTTCTAGTGGTACAGCACGGGGCACGATGCTCACCACTTACAAGATGGAAGCCTGAGTCAGCCCTACTGATCTGTGTGGTAAACAGTCTGGGCCTAACCTGACGTTTACAATGCATTTCAAGCACCCTCCTGCATCCATTGTGGCGTGTTGTCTCTGCTGTGAGTGTTGGGGGCCGGAATGTTGCCTCCCGCCCTCCTCTCGGCTGGGGGTGAAGTATGTCTGCCCAGTATGTTCCAGGGCGAGGAGCGATGGAGACCATTTCTGCTGCTCGTAGATCGGGCCTGCGCAGCTCCTCCGCTACTGAATGTTTGGGTCACACATGGGTGGCGGTGCATGTGCACTGAGGGCTGCACATTAGAACTGTTCCAGGAAGGCTGGGATGTGGTCTCTGCTGACAGGTTGCCTTGGAAAGGGCTGGCACTGCGTCTCTGCTGGTGGGGGGAGCAGGGGGGCTGCATTGGATGGACAGTTGAATCTGACCTGCTGGTCACCTCGGAGGTTCACTAACACCAACTTTCTGCCTGAAACGTCCATGATACCTCCCCCAACCAAGGGGCTTTCAAGGGCCCGAAAGGAAACGCTGTCCCACCCCCTCATTACTCGGTGGCTTCGTTGTTTAGGCTGCCTTAACGCCTTTGATTTTAACATCAGCTGCCACTGCGCTTTACATCTGCCTTCAGTAACAAAGCGCGGTGGCAGCCGACATAACTTTTCTCCCTTTGTTTTACTTTTTTTGATAATGAAGAAAGGGGAAGCCTTCTGTTGCAGCATTTTTATAGCACTTACTAATGTGTGGCACTAAATCACTTGCCTACATGGTTAGAAAGCTATGTTAAGTGTAGGGTGGGTGGTTCAAAGTGTTTTCTTTGGTTTGTGATCCTATGGGGGAAGTATTTCCTTATCTTGCCTGATTAACACCAAGATGCAGTTATCGTTATCATGTTATGGGACACAGTGGGTAGCAGTGTGGTGAATGAGGTGTGAGACAGATATACAGTTTATTATGTTATGGTTTTCAGTCTGCTGACAGCTTTGAACAGCTCCATAGGTCTATGTATCTTGTTCAAACCACAGTATGGGCACAACATTTTTTGCGTTAAGGCAATGAATGAGGGTGTGGGAGGTGTCTCTGAAAAATGCGCGAGATGCTTGGACTTTAGTAGCTCACGACAATTTTCACTGACCAGAAGTAGCTCTCACTACAGTAAAGGTTGGAGACCCCTGCTGTAGAACAATATTCTTGGTCTGAAAACTTACATACAAATCTCTGTTATTTTTATAAATTTGTCTCGGATTTATTCTTGAGTGTGTATCTTATTAGTTGCCTCTGTGAGTACAAAAAATGCTTAGCACTATGCTCTGATAATTCTAACTGCTCGCCCACATTACCACAAATAGAGCATTAGTATTATCTACTTTTGCCTCTTTATACTAATCTGGGTGTCACTGGACTCTCTGCTAGTGTATTTCATTTTAGTGCACTACATAGAGAGCCAGTGTCCTACACTTAGTCATAAGTAAGCCTGACCAGTTGCCATTCTAACGAAAACATGGTAACATAATTGTATTATTATGAGGCAAAAATATATATTAATATATTACATTGAGTACAATCTATAGAAGGGTTTGATTCCACCCGTAGCTTCCCATACAGGAGGTCCATAGTTTTCAGTAAAAAGAAACATCAGTGATCTTCAGCCATCTTTAATAACCTGGATCCTGGTGTATCTTACGATTTGGTGTAGCAGAGATGAATGCAAAGCACTTTAAAACTTACTATAAAGTGATGTTATTTAAATAATGTACTGTTCCATATGCCTTTCAGTGCTCTGTCACTGAGATTGTGGATGATATAAAATGTACATTTTCTCCAAACTGAATTCAGAACATAACCAGCATGTGCTGACCTTTTTGCAACACTTGCAGGTTAGTAAACTATTTGCAAGATAGAAAAGTGTGTGTTTCACTGTTGTGACTTGTCTCCTGGGCAGGTGGTAGTTACAGGAACAAATGCTAAATTTCAAGTTCACACAATTTACCTGCTTTCGTATATGTTACAAAGCCTCTTAAGATTTTCCGTTTTAGTTCCATAGCTCAGATAGTATACCCAGTTAAATGTAATGTTTGATTCGAGGGAAGAATCATTTGTAGCATTCAAAGCTTTATGGGATGGCTGCACTACTCAGCCGAAAGCACCAAATTATTCTGAACACAGTCACTTATAACAGACCTTGCACCTCTCCAATCCCAACTTCATTAAGATGTAGAAATGCACCCTGTGTCTTTTTCATTCACTGAAATAAATGGACTTAGTAAGAGAATTTACAATATTTGCAGTCAGTGGCTCCACTTTTTGGAAGATAAGGCAAGACTCCTTGAGACCTTTAATCATACCATAGTCTATGTAAACCCCAGACTCAAGCCAGTTGAAGATCATTTAATATCATTTTATTATTACCTTTCATTCGGGCCACAGTTAGAAAACCAGACAACTTTATTCTGCAAGATCTGACACTAACCACATGCCTGCACCTGTTGACAAGACTCCATGTTGGAGAGTATGTATGAAAGTACTGCAGTGGTTAAATGCACAGTAAGTTACAGAAGACCTATGTGCCCCAGGAATTCTTGTGTTCGGTAGACAATGAACCTACTAAATCTTACTTTTATTATTCTATACTCTGGATAGCTAAGCACACCTAGACAAATATTAATGCATCCATCTATCTAGACGTGGTGACAAATAATGACATTCGGTTATGACGGCAGCTGGGGGACCATGGAAGACAAACACATAGCCCTACGTACTCAGTGCTTTGATGGTGTGCCATGCCTAAAGCGAATGATATTCTCCAGCATGTCCTATGTTATTGCATCGATTGGAGTACCTTCTACATTAGAATTAGGATAATGTTTTCTGAATCTGGTGTATTGTCTTTGTAGTGTGCCTGTATCTGTAGTGAGTAATTGCAGCACTCAGTTTACATTTTACATCCGGATTTAGAAAGACCTCATATGTGGAGTTCCACAAGGATCCTCACTGAACCCGACTCTATTCAACGCATACATGATCCCTCTAGCCAGCATCATCACTCTCACTATATCAACGTCCTCCACTTCGATGATGACATGCAACTTCACTCTCTCATGGACAAGAAACTCCGTACCCAGATCAAGTTCAGAGCCTGCCTGACTGAAATCGCCCACCGGATGAAGACCAACTGTTTAAAGCTGAACACAGTCAACACAAAAATCCTGATCTGATCTTCGGAAAGAGCACATTACCGTGGGACACTACCTGGTGGCCAACAGAGCTCAGACCGAACCCCACCACCCATGCCAAAAACCTCCGGATCATCATCAACAGCAAACTTGACATGACTGAACAGGTGAATGCCGTCACTGCCTCATGCTTCATACCTGAAGATGGTGAGAAAGATGCTGTTGTAGTTATGTATTATAATGCCATATTGTGTTCCTACCCCATTTTGTTGTCCTTTTCCTTGCCCCATTCTCCCATTCCCATCTGGTAGCTTGATGTTTACCAATATTCCAACAGCCGTTGGAATGTTGGTCACAAGTGGTTGTGAGTGGACTCGAACAGCTGAGGTGGCTCTGAAGCTGTCGTCCGTCTTCCTAAATAAAAGGAATTTGAGTTACATCTGGCGTACTTTGTGTTTTTAACAGATGACTGGGCAGGAGCTTCCATGAGGTGAGGTAAGGGAGCAGCCTTAAGGCACTTGGTAGAGCCAAATTAAAACAAAAGGTCCCAAAACAGCATTTTCAACTACTGTTTGGTGAGGGTTTAGCAGGGCAACTCTATTTTGTTTGGGGCACTTAAAATCCTTATGCTTTTCCTGCATACATCAAATGTTAATTGGGATAAATAGACTAAATCAGGCATGCCTTGGTCACATAGCTCTTTGTGTGACCATGTGCACAATATATACAGGTGAAAACAGCAGTCTGGTTGCTATGTCTATTGCAATGAGTAAGTGGATTTACTTCATCTTTTAATACATTGCGACATCATAATACATGTTATTTTACTGCAAGAAGAAAAAAAGGGAAAGCAAGCTCCCCTTATGTTAAGACACATGTCAGAGCGAGCATAGAGAACAGAGTCAAATTGCGTGCGCCGTTCCTGGTTACAGTCCTTGATGTATAGAAATGCCACATACATACATCAGATTAAGAAAACATACTTAATAAGGAAACTATGTTGCGTGCAGTCAGAACCCTGAAGTAATGTTCACTGAAAAAATTGCAGAAATGCAACAATATGGGAAGAAGACAGAATCGTGTCTTTCTCAATCGCAGAGCGTAAAACAAGTTTGGTAGAGCCCCAGGGACTCAGAGAATAACAGCCCGCCGAAGCTAGGTGAGTGAAATTACGCCGCCCGAAATGTGAGGCATGAATATAAATTGTCGAGAACCGGACTAAAATAGTGCATGTAACCGGGATACAGGACGCGCCAGACTATTCAATGTTTAACATCTATTTAAATGTGAAGTACTGAAACGTGCCGTGCTGGTGCAGTCAAAATTATTAAAATGGTAACGACGGTCAGAGGCAGCTGCTGTTTTGTGCTGAAGGTATAACGAAAACAAGTGCACATAGTGTGAGTTTGCGCCTGCCCGAGGCCACCCGGTGGCCATCAGGAGGGCGGGCCCTTAGTCACATAGGGCTGCCCCCGACCCCCAGCTAATGGTTGCCACCCCTCAGGGCAGGTTGCCCGGTGGAGGTGGGCGGAACTATGACGCACGTCCGGGGCTGGCAGGGAGAGGGTATATCTCCCCCTCTGGCCGTTGTGGTGGCCTCTTTGCCGCTCCGGACGTTGCGTCGAACACGTCGGGACACTCTTTCTTCGGGACACTTTCCGCGGTGAGTGTGGCCTTCGGGCTTACCCCCCCCCCCTCCGCCTACTCCCTCCCTGCGGAGGTATGAGCTATGGCCAGGCGGCCCGCTTAGCGACGGGCCGCTGTGGAGGTGGGGTTTGCGACTCGCCATCGAGGAATTTCCCGGAAGCGGTCCGAGGCTTTCTAGAGCGTGGCCCCCCCTTAGGCCCCCGCTCTCCCCCATGTGGTTGAGTCCTGGGTGCGGGCAGGCCGATCAGCCCACGTAGCCGCTGGGCAGCTTTCGGAGTTTGTGCCCCTGGGAGCTGCCCCCGCCTCGCCACTTACTGTCTCCCATGTCACCGATCCGTGCTTTTCGTGCGGCTTCCTGCAGGCCGTCGTGGGTGTTAGAGCGCTAGCGCTGGCCCGGCGGGTCTCTCTCCGACGGTTCGAGCGCGGGGGAGGGGTCCAGGTGCAGGTAGCCTAAATGCCAGGGTGCCGCTTTGATCTCGGCTTGGGCCCGGAAGGTAGACGTGTGTTGCCTCGTGCGGTCTTTCGCCCACGTCCCCTTGGTCTCCGCGTGTGCACAGGTGCGGCTCACTGTGCGGGACGTTCGGGGGGCGTATGGCAAGAATCGTAGTCAATTTCCCGAGTGTTTTTAATTGTAAAGTAATTACCAATGTTGTTTGCAGGGTGGGTTTGAGACAGACATCCTGTCGAGCGGAGTGTTACTAGCACTCGCATTGGCCATGCATATGCCTATGTGTGAATTGTTTTACAGATGTGGTCAGCCTTATTTGAAATGGGGTCGCCATTTTGTATTGTCGAAGGCCATTTATCGGCGAGTTAGTGGTTCTTGGTCAGGTCATGCCACCCTTGGGGATTTGTAATTGTCCCCCATGGCCCCATGTGTGGTCAGGTCGCCCGCATCGCACCCCTGTGTTACCGTGCACTCGTAAACAGTATGCAGCCGTATCCGTCATTCGGATTGTCCCGGATGGCCGGTTGCGTGTGGGGGTTGCTATGTTCTAAGCCGCGGGCTGATAAGCGGGGAATTAATTGTCTTCCTGCGCTGGGCGACCTCAGGGCTTCATATTGTTCGGTTTGTGGGGCTTCGAGGACTGCACTCACTCGCCCCCGGTACGTCCGCCCCTCCCCCGGGAGCAACGGCGCTACTCAGCGATCCGGCTGCTTGTAGCAATTCGTCCTGAGTAGCTCAGGTGATTCTACTGCCGGGCCGCGTCGCAGTGGGTGGGCTTCCCGGTGCCCCCTCACACAGGCCGATTGTGTGGCTCCAGTTCCTCCGTGCTGTTCCTGGTTGGCCCTCGGCGGCAGTTGGGGGTGGAGTGCGGGACCAGGTGAATTGGCAGAGGGTGGTGGCCCCATCGGTCTCACCATGCTGTGTCTTGCGTCGCCCCCCGGTGGGGTGGGCCGGCGAGGGATAATTCGGTGTACGCCGAGGGGTCGGCAGCCGGGGTCCGGTCTCCGGTTGTGTACGGTGCCTTGGACTCTGAAGACCGGGCTGCGGCCCCCCCGTCCGAGCCGTTTGTAGGGGAAAGCTTTACCCCAGCATCGGACATGTGGCGCCCAAGTGTTGTTTAGGGTACAGTAGACACTCGGTCGAGTGAGATTAGGATGGTCATCCCGTCTGTACCCTGTGCAGCAACGGTGGTTCGACGGGGTGGTGATCAGGCTTCGTCTGCTTCACTGTTCCCCTACACGGTAATGCTGTTATACCTAATTTCCTCGCATGCCTGGCCCCTTCTCGCACGTCGGCCGTGTGCCTCGTCGTTGCGGTGGCCTAACTTAATAACCATGTTGTGGCACAGGGGATTCAGACGTCCTTTGCAGGGTCATGTGGTCGTTCCTATTGGTCACACGCCCGAATAACGGTGGGGACACTCAGCCTTCATCCTTCGGAGGTCGATAAAATGAGTACCAAGAGCTGGGTAACAATGAACATATGTTATCAGTGCCGCGAGATCTCTGGGTGAAGAGTGCTTTCCAAATCCGCGTGTATTAGGTAGAGCCTACCAAGCTTGGTAGTGCAGGGGCTTGATTGTTGGCGCCTGTGCGGCCATCCGCTTCGCCTTTAATTATCGTCCATGCTATTGTGTTGAGCGGTTCCTCACGGAGGTTTTTCAGAGCGCTACATAACATGTTAGATAGGCACGCGTGGCGGGGAATTGGGAAAGTATACAAGTTACAAAGCATACGCTAATGACACGAGGCAGTAGTGACTCTTGTAGCAACGATTGACAAGAGGTAACTAAGACTTGGCTGGGCTGCATGTATCATTGCGAGACTGCGGCATCCTCTGTTCGCTCGCTTAGGAACACAACACTTTTGTAAGCTGCGTATACTTTCCCAGTCTTCGTTATCGCAAGTGTTCATGTTCAGTGACTGAATAATATTGTTATTTTATGAAAGGGGCCAGGCTAGGAGGTTGGCGAGGTGTTTTCCTCCTTCATTTTGGCATCCAGATGTCCCCGTACGGGCCCGGTGAGAGTCCCTTCTGGTCTGGCTGCTGCAATCTGTTTCGCCCCACCAGCCCAGGTCTTAATCCGGGGAGATATAGAGACGTTTTAAGGCATGGGCTATGTGGGCACTGGCCCAGGGTGTCAGACGGTATATGGAGACGGGTACAGGTTCTAAGGCGGTCACGCTCCATGTAGTGGTATCTTGCGGGCTAGGGGGCTCGACCTGGAGTCCCGGTCAAGTCCACGTAGAGGTCGCGATATATGGATGCGGCAACCCCTGATTGATGTGGGGGACTCACCATTAGGGAAGCGGTGAACCTAGGTCTCTGTTTTCCTTTGGAGATCGCCAGGTGTTCATGAGCAGGAATTCTGGTTCTCTAGCCTTGCCCCATTTCGTGGGGGCTGAGTTCTCGCAGGCCGTGCAGTGTTCTCTTGCCCCTAGGCCACGTCTCAGGGACGGATTCCTGGCCTACCACTGCTTGCGCGGAGTGCAGGCTTGTTCACTTGGGGGCGGCTTGAATAGGGTTCCCTTGTTCTGGTTTGTATTCACACGCTGTGAGGTTAGTCAATTCATAAGGTGGGCTGAGTTAGCGCGGTTTAGTGGTTTCATGTCGTTTATCGCGTCGCATGCATGCTATCGGCCTCACCGTTTAGTTTGTGCGGCTTCGCGCTACCTAATTATGCTTCCTTTGCAGGATCGCATCACGAGGTGATTACGGTTATGCAGTTCTTGCTGAGTTTGCGCCGCTTTACCAGTATCGCGGGATCGAGTGCACATGCTGGGAATGTTACCCCCCCCCTACCTTACATGTGCCTTTGTTTGTGAATTCTGCGCATAAGCGCCTCCTCTCGGGGACGAGCTCGCATTACCGTCGCGGGCGCTAGAACCAGGTTTGGTGCCAAGGTGTTGCGTCACATTAGGTGATCCTGGCCAAAGCGCGTCCCAGGCAGGGTTTCGGTCAAGTCAGTTAGTCGTGCTTGTTTGCACTGCCCGTGCCGGGCCATTTCCTGGTCCTTGTAGGTGCCTGATTAGGGTAGAAATTAGGCGCATACATGCGCTCCCCCCTCCAGGGCCGTGCTTGCGCGCTGTCGTGCACGCGAGACCTGGTTTCAGGACTTTGGGACGTGCCCAATGAGTTGATTATGCACAGTGCGCTTTCGCGCAGGTGCCGGTATGTGCAATGTTATACTGCGCACGTGCCCCTTAGAACAGAGTTCTCTGCTGTTGATGGTTCTGGTCAGCATACCTTAGGGTGGGGACGTTTCGTGCCCGGGTAATTAGTGGCCCGTTTCCTTGCAGTACCTACCCCGGGCCACTCATCCATGTCTACTAGGCACGCTCGCGTTGACAGGCTACAGACATATTGCATTCCCCTGGGTGAAGACGCGCTCAGTGACAGCCTCCCCTGTACCAGAGGTACTGGTATTTGCATGTCATGTTCCACGCGACAAATACAGGCAAGGTTGGGTGTACATACATGTCGCAGGGATGCCGGTTAGGATATCATCCTTAGTTTTATACATAGCAGTGTATAGTCTTTAGGTCTCCCTGAGGCAGCACTTGTGCTGTCTCATCGAGGCATGATGCAGGCACGTAAGGGCAGGATGCCCCGCCTGCTTTCTGCCCACTATAAGCTTATAACCCTACTCTAGTGTAGCCCTGGTACTCTCTGTTCAAGCTACAGATCTGCATTGCAGGGAGCTATCTACAATGGTGTGGGTGGGAGTATGTCATCAGCATAGCATGTGATAGGTTCTGCTCCAATATATTATAGCTGGATGCTGGACAAGAAGTTGAGAATAACACCCTTCTCCTGTCTTGACATGAAGATTCCACCTCATTGAGACAGGCATAATAGAAGCGTAGCTGCAGCGGGTGCAGTGGCACCTAAGACACTTCAACCCTCCTCATTGCTTTAGTTGTCAGGGGTGCAATTTCATCAGCTATCTCCATCACAGGGCCCATATCCTTTCTGTTAGCAGTGCCTATGACACACTAACTACTCTATTAGGCATGCATACCGCACCCTATCCTTGCGATTCCTGCTCAGAGTACAAGGCAAAATGCAGCCATAGATAATGCTGCACCCCGGGCCATGTACGGACAGTATCCTGACGTCCTGGCAACGCACAACTACTTAAATGTAATAGTTCAGCCTTGGATATTACCTGACTGCACTGTCTTGGAATGGTTGTAATCTATGGAAGTCCACCTTGGAAGTGCCAAAATTAGAATAGTAGCAAATCCTAGGTCTAGCCCTAAGGTAATAGGACTTATATACCCATGCACATATCAATCCTGGGGCCTGTCCAAGTGGTAGAGTTAGTCTTGCTTATGTACATTCCCGGGACCTGCACTGTTTAATTTAACCTATGTAGTAAGGTCAAATGACAATAGCATTTGCTCTTACTTAATTCGGCTATCGTCTGTCTGTTCTTCAAGGCTCTGGAATCTGGAAGGCAGCCTACCCGCTGTGCCTTCAGTTCGGGAGCTCCTGCTGCCTCCCAGTAGTATGAAGGGTCTACAGCCTTCAGTGCTCACTCAGTTCAGTACTAGTGGAGCAACTGCAACCACTGCCGCGCCTGGACTGCCAACACTACTGATAAGAGTGGGCCCCCAGAAGTCTCTCAATCTAGAATTGCTCAGGAATTAAGTAACAGCTGGATGAAGTCTCAGAATGTCTATCTGGTTTTCCAGCCCCCTGTTGTTCGTTTCACTATTAGGGGTGGTGGCTTGCTCGATGGGTTCCTAGCAGGAATTGGACTCACGGTTTCTCGCTCAGGGTTAGCATGGTTGGGCTCCCCTGGCTTGCGTCCTAACAGCCTTGTGATGAATCTGAGTATCCGTTGGTTTCCTTGTGCTCCTCCTTAGGTGAGGAGATGGCCTGAGGTTGATATTGCCAATATGGTGAGCACCTGGTTCAGAAATCCCTTCGCGGGGGTCGTAAGTCAACGTTATAGACAAGCTAGTCATGAGTTAGCATGGGGAGCTTTCTCCAGGTCTTGGGGGCTTGTGATACCAGCTGTTTAACTTTGCCATCCTGTATAAATGAAAGTCCACCTCGCAAGTTACCAAATTTCACTTAGCGCACTGACATTCCCCTCTGTACTTTGCTTGAGTATAGTTGCATAAGCATTCACAAACACAGTTACAGTTGAATCGGGGAACTGCGCGTCGGCAGAAGTTATACTTCTGGGTGTAGTCTGCTGATGCTTTGTGTGAATGCGTGTGGTGGGGTTTTAGTGGTATGCGCTGGCTCGCCTATAGTTAGATCAGTGAGCGTCAGCAGGAGAGGCCCCCTCATCTTGGGGCTCTTTCCAGGGGTATGACCCCTCGAACCTGGGATAGTCTACACGATTGCTGTAGAGGGTTTGTTCCCGGGGGTATATGCTCAATAGTGTCAGAGGGGCGGTTGGTCAGCAGGCATGTCATGTATGCAGGTCGGGATCTTGGGGGCACTTGGTTTCAGTCCCGGCAATCCCTGTGTGGTGGTCGTAAGTCAATCTTACAGACAAGCTATCTTCGAGGTAGCATGGCCTAAGCTGTTCTAGACTATAGCCCGAGAGGGCAGGTGATGCCTGCTGTTAATACCTTTCAAATCTGTATTGGCACATGCAAGGACTTTGTCCTAGTTATATAGTATGATGTTAATACTTCTATGCCTCGGTGCTCTGAGTATAGCAGCACATGCGTTATCATGAGCACACCGCCTTTCGGTTATGCGGAGAGCGGCGTTACAGCAGTGTTGTAACTTAGCTGGGTGTAGCCTGCTGGCGATTGTCGTGAAGGGTTAAGTTTCATGGCTTGTGCTGAAACTCCTATCAATTGATATGAAGCGCCTTCAGCAGTAGGGGCCACTCCTCTTCTCTTTGTCACTTACCTGGTAGTATGACTACACGACCCGGGGATGGTTACACTAATGTTGTAAAGGAGTAAGACCCGGGGTAGTGGCAGAAGGGCCTGGTTTTCTTCAGGCATGTATTTGTCATGTCAGGATCAGGTTTCTGGTGGGGCGCTAAGTTGTGCCAAGCAATTGTCAGGTCTAGGAAGTAAAGCACAGCGCCATGAAGAAATCTTCCCATACAAGGGCGGGGTTTCTTTAAACTTGAAACGATTTAGGACAAGTCTAAGGCTACTTTGAGGCGGATAGGGTTCATCTCACGTCTGCGGGCGTTGACCTATTCCTCCTCTATTAAAAGAGGCTCTTTTGAGCAAATGTTGCAGGTAAAGGTAGTAGCGTTGGTGGGGGGCCCGTGCGGCGGCGGGGACCATCGCACGTGCTGTGGCGGAGTTACAGGGCAATCCGGAAACAGAGAGGTGCAACACAGTACTTCAGCGGGCACATAGGGGTGCCAGAGCCTAACCTAGAACCTCATGTGAGGCTAGGAATCCGAGACGGCGCCCCAGTAGTCCTTCGGGCGGTTGTGGGCCTGTGCAACCGGGGGTTGCTTAGATACGCCCCGCAAGGGGCGTGAGTAGTTTATTACCATAATGATCAGCAGCGGGGTGGTTCGCCACTGTGCTGATTGGCTCATCAGGCGGGCAGGTGGCGAGAATGCGGCCTGCCCTTGGATTGCCCGTAAGATAACCCAACGTGATTACATAATGTTGTATGTAACAATAAACCTGCAGCAATTTTTCCCAATCTTAACACTTGTGTCTGTGTGTTATTTGCGGGATGTTGTTATATGGGGGCGGGGGGTTCCTGTGGCCCTGAAGTGACTATGCGCCTGCCCGAGGCCACCCGGTGGCCATCAGGAGGGCGGGCCCTTAGTCACGTAGGGCTGCCCCCGACCCCCAGCTAATGGTTGCCACCCCTCAGGGCAGGTTGCCCTGTGGAGGTGGGCGGAACTATGACGCACGTCCGGGGCTGGCAGGGAGAGGGTATATCTCCCCCTCTGGCCGTTGTGGTGGCCTCTTTGCCGCTCCGGACGTTGCGTCGAACACGTCGGGACACTCTTTCCCTCCCTACCTCTAACCCTGAGTGTCAGCTATGGGGGGGCTCCTGAGGGAGTTTTAATGTGTTTCCTTTTTCGTTGCAGGCGGAGTTACAGGGCAATCCGGAAACAGAGAGGTGCAACACAGTACTTCAGCGGGCACATAGGGGTGCCAGAGCCTAACCTAGAACCTCATGTGAGGCTAGGAATCCGAGACGGCGCCCCAGTAGTCCTTCGGGCGGTTGTGGGCCTGTGCAACCGGGGGTTGCTTAGATACGCCCCGCAAGGGGCGTGAGTAGTTTATTACCATAATGATCAGCAGCGGGGTGGTTCGCCACTGTGCTGATTGGCTCATCAGGCGGGCAGGTGGCGAGAATGCGGCCTGCCCTTGGATTGCCCGTAAGATAACCCAACGTGATTACATAATGTTGTATGTAACAATAAACCTGCAGCAATTTTTCCCAATCTTAACACTTGTGTCTGTGTGTTATTTGCGGGATGTTGTTATATGGGGGCGGGGGGTTCCTGTGGCCCTGAAGTGACTAAACGTGGGACATAAAGGGGGCCGTGCTGAAGGGCAGGATGGCGGGGATGTGCGTGAAAAAATGTGCACTGTGGGTGACGTGAAGGTACTCAAGACCATCCTTCTTTAAAAACCCCAACCAATCCTGATAAATGGTGATTAAAAAGACTATTGTGTTCCTATTAAAGAACAGGAATCTGTGTCACAACAGACTGTGAGAACCTACGTGGATATGTATCCTTATATCCGTCAATGTCGGATGTATGAGGTACGTCAGGCACCTTTAACAACAAAAAAACCTGCATGCACAAATGCAAAGTATAAAGAATTTAAATGGCACTAAGATTGGACGAAATGACAGCTTAAATGCAAACTCGATACATTGCAGTTGTACAGTAAAGGGTAAATGGAGTAAAATACAGAAAAGCACAAACGGCAAAACATTAAGGAAAAGGACTAGCTGCGCACAGAAACCCAAATGTCTAACGTGTTTCAGATGATAAATAAAAAAAGTGACTCAGTTTTCTATGGCACATAGTAAAACCACACAGACCTATCAAATGAATGAGACATTGTTTCACAAAAAGTAATGACGGTTCTTACTGGTGTTGAAGCCTTCTGGAGCCTTTGTGTTGAATTGAAAATATATTTACTCTCCATTTGGTGCAACAATTTCTCTCTGTTAGCCCCCCCCCTTCTGAGTGTTGGTATGCAATCTATGACCGAGTATTTGAGATGTTCAAGATTGTTTTGGTGTATCTCCTTGAAGTGTCTGGCAACTGGATAAGTTGGGTCGCTGTTCACAATGGCTCTTAGATGTTGTAGGATGTACATGTGTGCTGCTAGCTTAGTGCTGCCGATGTAGCAGAGACCACAATCACATTCCAGAAGGTAAATAGCAAATTCAGTCCTACATGTGAGATGATGTTTGATGATGAGGGGTGTTGCTCTGAGAGTGGAGTCTACTGGAGTGATGTTTTTGCCAAATTGGCATGCCCTCCAACTATTGCACTTGAAGAAACCTTTTCTGTCAGTTAACCAGGTGGAAGTGGTTAAGAGTTCTGGACTGTTCTTATCTAGGGCATCATGCATAGATCTCGCTCTTTTGAATGTGATGTCAGGACGGGTAGCAACTAGAGGGCCGAGGGTTGGGTCAGATTTAATGATGCCCCAGTGTCTATTGATTACTGATTTTATTGCTTTAACCTCGGTGTTATGGGTGATGATGAGTCTGGTACTGATTGGTTGCGTGTTAGCTTCACTGTTGGTCACTGGTAGGGGAGTCACTACAGCCATGGGGAGTTCGGTGCTAAGGAGAGGGATAACTCTCTGATACATGAACAGCACTGGTCATGAGGAGTTCTTCACGGGGTTGGTCATTAGTTCTAACTATGGCTTTGTTTATGTTAGATTTGGAGTAACCTCGTGTTAGAAATCTATTTTTCGCCTCTGCCTGACAGATGTCAAGGTCTGTAGGAGAGCTACCGATTCTACGAAGCCGAAGCATGTCCCAAAGGGGATGCTTGCTATCAGGTGTCTGGGATGGAAGCTTGAGGCGTGGAGGACTGAATTCCTGCAGTGGACTTTCTGTGAAGTTTGAAGTGCATTCTCCCTTGGGAAATGTATATAGTGGGGTCAAGGAACTCGATGGCTGTGTCACTAATGTTTGCATTGAATTCAAGGTTGAGGGTGTTGGTATTGATCTCCGAAATGAATGCATTGGCGCTGTCTATGTCCCCTTTCCAGATTAAAAATACATTGTCGATGTAGCGGAGCCAGGTGATGATGATGTTGTGCCAGGCGTGTGTGTGTTCTGTTTTAAGGACCTGTTCCTCCCACCAGCTCACATGGAGACATGCGTAACTGGGAGAGAAACAGGCCCCCATGGCTACACCCCTGAGCTGTTGGTACACTGTTTTATTAAACAAAAAATAGTTGTGTGTTAAGCACCAATCAATGAGTGTGAGAAGCATTACATTGTGACCGAGGCATTGTATTGGTCTTTTGTTTAAAAAATGTTTACATGCCTCAAGTCCATCATTGTGGTGAATGCTGGTGTACAGCGACGTGATGTCCAAATAAATCAATAGAAAGTCATTATGCCAAGGGATGTAACTAATTTTGCACAAAAAGTCACTGGTGTCTTTGAGGTAGGACGGTTGGCTAGAGACAAGGTCCTGTAGGAAGAGGTCCACGTATTTCGATATGATTTCACACATACTCTTCCTAGATGAGATTATGGGACGTCCTGGAATAGGGAAAGTGTTTTTGTGTACCTTGGGAATGAAATAAAGAAAAGGTAGAACAGGTGTCTCTGTGCTAAGGAAAGCGGTTTCATCCTTGCTCATTAGTCCTTGAGTCTTGTAGCCATTCAAAAGTTTATTTAGTTCTTTGTTATTAGATGCCACTTCCTTGTGACTGGAGACTTTGTAACAGCCAGTGTCCAATAGATGTCGGTTGACCTCCTCAAGGTACATCTGCCTGGGCCAAAGTACGATGTTTCCCCCTTTGTCCGATTTGTTGATAATGACTTAATTTGTGTTTTGTAATCTGGACATAAGGCTGTGATATTTCTGATTTTGCTTGCTCAGTCTAGCTGCCTTTTTGGATGTTTTAAGGTGCAACATTTTAAGCTCATCAATGATCATATATATATATATATATATATATATATATATATATATAAATGCTGCAAGGCTCGTCTCCCTTCACAAACTTGAAAAAGAACGAAGAAGACGAGGAAGACCCAGGTTCAGTGCAATTTTAAATATTTATTTTTGTGCTTGCTATATATTACCTACTGGCGGTCGCCAGTAGGTATATATAGTTAGGATTTTTTCTCTATGGGTTTTTTGAAAATTCTATGTCTAATAACTTTGGCGTTTGTGGACGGAATCGGCTGAAATTTTCAGGAAAATGGCACATTTTGTTTCTGAGCAGCCCTTGAAAATTTGGGGGGGGTTCGTCCAGTGGGGGCCGAGAAAAAAGGGGGGTCCCAAAACGTGTTTTTAACATTGAGTTTTCCATAGGGCGGTTGGCCTCACTTTTAGCCCGAACGGCTGAATGGATTTGCACGAAACTTGGCAAAATTGTAGGGACTGGTAGCCCGATGTGCCTTTTGTAGGTCTCAATATATGTGCTCCAGTGGATTTTGAGAAATTAACGTTTAAAAAAAGATATATATCTGTAACAGCGGACCGGTTAGCGCTCTGGTTCGCGGACTTTTCGCGCAACGGAGCTTTGTGAAGCGAAGCTGATTGGTTCTCCGGCGTCTGTCAACATTCCAAACAGTCCGTAGCGGCCGCCATCTTGTCTCTCGGTAGGATCGAGAGACAAGAGGAGGTGAAAACAAAGGGGGAAATAACTATAAGGGGGCATAGTAGATCCTCGCTGACCCCCTAGGTTTGATGTGGAGGTTTTAAAAGGGCCCCGCGGGGCAAAAAAAAAACAAAATAATAATAATCGAACGGCTGAATGGATTTGCACGAAACTTGGCAAAATATTAGGGACTGGTAGCCCGATGTGCCTTTGCTAGGTCTCAATATATGTGCTCCAGTGGATTTTGAGAAATTAACGTTGAAAAAAAGATATATATCTGTAACAGCGCTCCGCTTCGCGTACTTTTCGCGTTACGGAGCTTTGCGAAGCTGATTGGTTCTCCGGCGTCTGTCAACATTCCAAACAGTCCGTAGCGGCCGCCATCTTGTCCCTCGGTAGGATTGAGAGACAAGAGGAGGCCAAAGCGAAGGGGGAAATGACCATAAGGGGGCATAGTAGATCCTTCCTGACCTCTTAGGTTTGATGTACCATTTTGCCAAGTTTGGTGTAATTCCGTTCAGCCATTCAGGCTGTAGACGTATGTAAATGTCCTATGGAAAATTGCATGGGGAAAACACATTTGAAAGTGTTGAAATTTAGAACCAATTAAAATGTTACTTTGGTTTTGTATTTGTGTGTGATGAAAGTTAATTGGTTATGTATATATGTCAAATGAGAGGAAACCACAGCCATTTTGTGATACTACTGTCTGAGGTACATTTGTGAGGAATTTTTGGTGGTGAATTTCTGGTGTTTGATTTACACAGTACTAACACTTCTGCTACTTTTAAAAAGGTGAGTTGTTAATTTGTAAGGGGAACTATGTTGTACACTTGAAGATAATTTGAAAAATGTTTTCTGTTATTTATTTGCAGTCCTTCTGTTATACTAAATACTTGATGAAGTTAGTTTTATATTATGTATTACTAAAAACGATAAATGAAAGTGATTATTTTTTTCTGCAATTTACAGCAAGCAATTTCAAAATAAAATGGCTCACAATGAAGAGACCGTGGCAATTTCTTTTGAATTGTCCACTACATTGATTGAAATTGAGAGCACCAATAATGAAATATTGTCACAAGGAGGACATGACTTGTATGATTCCATTAGATTGATTGAAATGGACAGCACCAAGAATGAAATATTGTCACAAGGAGATGACTTGAATGATTCCACTACATTGATTGAAATTGAGAGCACCAATAATGAAATATTGTCACAAGGAGGAGATGGCTTGTATGATTCCATTAGATTGATTGAAATGGACAGCACCAATAATGAAATATTGTCACAAGGAGGAGATGACTTGAATGATTCCACTACATTGATTGAAATTGAGAGCACCAATAATGAAATATTGTCACGAGGAGATGACTTGAATGATTCCACTACATTGATTGAAATGGACAGCACCAATAATGAAATATTGTCAGAAGGAGGAGATGACTTGAATGATTTTTTTGATCAATCTCTTGATGGCGAATTTATCGAGTGTTTGGAGACCATAGAGTTACAAGAATCATCATTGCAGACTTTTAATGAGGAGATTCCAGATGAGATGATTGAAGAGGAAATTACTGATGAGGACATGTTACTAGTTGTTTCAAATTTAGAAAATTCTGAAGAATAAATTTATATTTAGAAATCAAAAATTGTTTGAGACATTATTTATTTTTATTTTTAATTTATGAGGTTGTAGCGAAGTGATTGTAGTATAAAATGAGACTTATAGTATAGAGTGCAACATTTTTATGTTACATGGTAAGTTTACTCATATTTACTTCCCTTCTGCCACTATATTATCTCCAATGTGTATTTGACATGTCTTCTTCATCTCCGGCCTCCTTTCTCTCAGTGTGTGTCTCCGATGCATCTTATCGCTGGTATTTTGTGTAATTACAGAAGAGAGTAAAATAAAATAGTTCGGAACGTGAAAAGGGGGCAAAGTAGAGTACTCCTCCCCCCCTAGGCCTTTTTAGGCGGTCCCAAAAGGATCAGTTTCTGCTTTCCTGAGAGATTATGGTATGAGTTCCATATACCACAATAACTTGCATTACAACATGCAAGATATCTATCTCCTATTACCAACTTTTGGAGATATTCGCGCTAAGCGCGAATATCTCCAAAAAGTAACACCTGCCCTGAGCAGTTCTTAGCCATGTTATCCAATGGGAGGTGGATAACATGGCTAAGAGTATTAGCTCGGTAATGCATGAATATCGCTGAGTTTTTAGCGATATTCATGCATTGCGGCCGTTTATTATCGCATTTGCGATAAACCTTGATAATAGTAAGGTTTATCTTCGATAATTTCTGACGATGCTTAGTGGTAAAAAATTGGTTGGTAAGCATCGTTAGCGATAAATATCGCTTAACTTTGGTAATATGCCCCAACGTCTGTTAACGTTCGATTCGAAGGAAATGAGGAAGTGTTGAAAAACATTGTCTGCGCCATCTTGCCTTTTTTGAAATGCCACACTTTTGTCGTGCACGGCAGCCATTTTAGATGTCTTGACCAGACCCACTCTCTGCACGCTGTCGATTCGTAGCATGGCTCCTCACCCTCGTAAGCATCTACCCCAGGCACTGGTCACCACCGCTCTCTGTCTTATGCATGGGCAATAAACCTTCCCCCATCTGCGCTGCTCTTCCCTGAGAATCACACTCTGTGCCCGCCCGACACCTCCCTTTCGCCCTATTCACTACCGCACCCTCTGACACTCCTCTTCCTCTGTGTCCGAATGTCCAGGCCGGTCCTAGGCTATCAGCTAGCCCTGCAGATGTAGTTTATGGCCCCAGCTGTAAAGAATCACCCCTCTTCAAAGGAGTTATAGTAGATCAAGGCCCACACCCGATGTGATCCGTCACAGCACACGCATTCCTACTATCTGAAAACCATCCTGTATTGTGATTGGGGAGGGGACCGAGCCTGAAGCGGAAGATTCCAGGAATGACTCTTTGTACATCAAAGTTTTTACAATTATGTGTCACATTAAAAATATATAGCACTCCAACAAAGTAGTAGGAATATAAAACTTTAATAACATATAAATATATACAACAAAACAAAAACAGTAAAAACATTTAAACAACGAAGAGACCGTGGCAATTTCTTTTTAATTATCCAATAGATTTATTGAAATTGACAGCACCAATAATGAAATATTCTTGTCAGTAGCGGTCTGTTGTGCGAATAGTTCCAAGGCAGCAGAACGCGCTGAAATCTAGATGGCACGAAAGTGATGTCTAGTAAGTTGCCGCCCAGCAAAAAACGGCGTGGGGCGCCGCGGGGGTGAGTGAGTCCAGTAGGCACCACAGCTATTCTTACCGGCATTGCAGAATTACTGCTGGGGACAATGCCTGTGCTGTAGCAGGGTCACAGCAGAAACAAAAAGGATTCTGTTGAAGATGTTGTTGGTTTTCAATTTGAAAACAGTTCTGGTGTCAACTGCTATGCTAATGTAGTGGTTAATGTTTTGTTTTCTCTAGAAAATGTAAAAGAGGGGGAGGCAGTCCAAAGTTCCGTTAAAAGGGCAAAGGAAAGGATCGGTGGTTTGAACTATCAGTCAAAAAGGGGAGGGGGTGCAATAATTTTTCCTACCGGGTCACACTGTGCTTTCACCGGAAGTGAGGTCTGCAGGATTGTAGTAATTCAAAGTGAGGCTGGCGCCAGCATGGGAGCGCCGACGTCCCGCGGATACAGTTTCGTCACTCCACGGGCGATCATGGCAGTCATTCCCCATCGGGGGTCGGAGACTCCCGCGGCTCCTCTAGAATCTTCAAGGTCGTGGAGGACTACGGTGGTGGAGTCAACCAGTGACCGGGCCATTTCTTTATGTTGGGCCCGCTCTTGCCAGGTCGACCGCCATTTTGAGAGTTCGGCAGCTACCGGCGATCGCGGGGTCACATGAGCGGACGGGCTCCACCCTGCCGGGCGAGACGTTGCAGCATGGCCACAGTGGAAGAACCGTTATCTAGGTCGTTCCGAAACTGTGCAGCACTGTAGTTGTTAGGATGCCACCGCCTGGAGCGCTGAGGGTGCAGCTGGGAAGCCTCCACCTGGGGAGGCGGGAGAGGCCTGTTCGCACCGTCTCTCCCTCCCAGTGCACCCCACGGCGTCTCGCTTGAGATTTGTTATGGCCGGACCAGGCGATGAGGATGAGGGGGGGGTCGGAGGCATGTGCAAGACATCCCCCTCCAGTGTTGTCGCAGCCATTATAAAAGAAAGAAGTGTCCCGTCCGTCTTCGGGCCGGGCTTCCGGTGGATGTCGGCCGGACGCCCCTGGCTCTGGCCCCATGAACGGGTTTCTTGGTTTATCGGCTGCAGCCGGATCCCGTCGGCCTCGGCCCCCCGACCGTTGGTGGTCGGACCGGAAGAGCATGTGGCGGGACTACCTGCAACTCTCAAGGGCCACCGCGGCCGGACTGGGAGAGAGAGGGGAGGGTCGAGGAGACATTCCCCCCCCCTGCAACTGTTCAGCGTTGTAAAGGCAATCCCCTGGCCGGGTCCCGCTGGTCTCGGCCTCTCCTCCGGCTACACCCTACGTTAGGATCTCCTGGCCGAGGCGTGGCAGCAGGACCTGCCTTATATGGGCTGCTCCCGGCTGGGCGTAGCCGGAACCCTGCCCCACCTTGGAAGTTTCCAGAGTGGGGGTGGATGTTCTACTGACTTGCATTTGCCCTAGTCTATCGATTTTTTTGGCGTGGCAGGCGGTGGGACAGCGAGGGGTGATTTGGTTTCTCTTACTGTTTTTCTGGTCTCTCACCACTGGCATATTTTAACGTTTTCTTGTTTCTAGGACATTAATAGGTTTTATCATTACGTTATGTTATCGTTTCTTTGTTCGTTGTTTAATAAAAGTTCATGTTCATCAGTGGCCTACTGATTTTCGTTTTCCTATTTTTTTCTTTCCAGGTTGTTTCATGGTAAAGTTTCTGTTAACAGGATACAGTGATCACTTCGTTATTATTGCATATGTCCTTTTCACTAGGGGTGCTCTCTGGTCGGGCCAGATGACGTATCTCTAGTAAATGGTCCGGGTGAAAAAGGTGCATCAATCAGTGGGGAGTAGATAGGCATGACAGATTACAACGGGGGAGAACGGTCCGCATTACGTACCCTTTCACTACTTGCAAAGATTTTCCTACGTTTATTTGCAAACAGGGAATACCTCCAAAAAGAACTAATTCCCAAACAGTCAGTGTTCGGACAATCAATCAATCAATGAGGAATGAAATAGGTACGACGTGTTAAAGGCTTGCGTTACCTACCCTTCACTATCTGCAAAGGGAGATAGAATATTCCTATTCTTCCTCGTTTGCAGGTAGAGAAGATCGTTAAGAGAATTAACTTCGAACAATTCAATGCTCGATTGAAACAATCAACAAGGGGTACTGTGAACACAAATGAACGCCGCTTATATACATACGCATTGCTATTTTCAACAGGTTGTTCCTAATGTTTCTATTTTAGCGAGGTCAAAAGAGATCCCATTAGTGGCCTACTGATTTTGCTCGATTCCTTTTGTTTTTTTACACGATTTTTCGCTATCTGCAAAGACTAAACAGAGTATTGCGACTCTGTGCTTGTTTGTAAATAGAGAATGAACCAAAGAGAACAATCAATCAAATGGAGAGAGAAGCAGGCACGACGGATTACAAAGGGGGAAAGGGCTGCGTTAACTACCCTTCACTATCTGCAAAGAGAGAGTACTCCTAATAGAAATGAGAGGTGGGGGGCAGCAATCAAAGCAGATCAGTGTGCATAAACACGAAAAAAAAAATTCTTACCACGTACTTGACATTCGACAGCTTATGATATTTGCTATTAAAAAACCATTGAAATTCACTGAAAAAACCATAGGTTATAGACCATATATAGTTAGGAATTAGCATTTACAAAACCTTGAAAATTCACTGAAAAAACCATAGGTTATAGACCATATATAGTTAGGAATTAGCATTTAAAAAACCTTATTTTACTCACACAAAACCATTGAAATTCCATATATAGTTAGTTGCACTAACTATATATTGCGCACCCGCAATCCACTGCTGATGATGTCACATATTACATCATTCATGACATGGTCAGTGACATCACTGATGACATCACTGATGACATCTCAAATGACATCACTGATGACATCACTGATGACATCTCATTTGACATCAATGACCACATCACTGATGATATCATTCATGTGACAATACAATGCATCTCCTCACATTTTAATATAACCTCTGTTTCACCCAGTGTTAAAAACAGAGTATAATTTTTGAAACCATTGACACACCAATACTAGTTACTACATACGTACTCACTGATTCCTACGTCTACACACACATTCACTCATTCACCCATACAATCATTCATACATACAATCACTCATGTTTACAACACAATCATATGCACTCATACACCTATACAGACACTCACACTCTGCCACTCATCCATGGAGTTACTCACACACCTAGTCAGTCCTGTAAAGAATCAATCACACTTCCATTTTCTACTCTATACAGTTAAACATAGAGCACCTTACGTTTTCAAACATATACTAACACATACTTACTCTCTTATACAATCATTGATACAAGTACACATTGATCTGTACAGAGTCACACACCTCCCATCCAGCCACACACACACTCAGTCTCCCATGCAAATACTTGGGCAATCAATCAATAACCCATATAGTTACTCATATAGCTACTGATCAACACATGCAGCAGTTTACAGAACAACAGACATAATGATGCACAAATTAAGACAGTTTAGTCACTAACCCATGCACTCAGTGAGACACATTTAATCACTCACTCATACATTCAGTCATGCACCTACTAAATCCTTCGTCCAGACACTTATACATCCACTCATTCTTCAATATGTAAGACATATTTTAACTTTACAGAAACATAGTCACTGGATGTTGTCATCAGTGATGTCATCAGTGATGTCATTTGAGATGTCATCAGTGATGTCATCAGTGATGTCACTGACCATGTCATGAATGATGTAATATGTGACATCATCAGCAGTGGATTGCGGGTGCGCAATATATAGTTAGTGCAACTAACTATATATGGAATTTCAATGGTTTTGTGTGAGTAAAATAAGGTTTTTTAAATGCTAATTCCTAACTATATATGGTCTATAACCTATGGTTTTTTCAGTGAATATATATATATATATCTCCAACAAAGAATGCCGATTACCTCACCTCTTCCCACTGCGGCCTTGGCGGGGTGGAAAGCCCCTTAATAACACCCACGCACGTCTCCTCCTTGTATCAATAGTATTTTCGTCAAAAACCAGTACACAGCCAGGGCACAAGTCCTGTAAGCGTGTTTAGACATGTATGTCAACAGATCTCTGTTGCGTCCATGTGTTTTTTCGAAGTGTCTTGCGACAGGATAAGTAGCGTCTGCATTGTTAATGGCTCGCATATGTTCTAATATGCGAATCTTAACTGGATGGGTAGTGCTCCCAATATACCTCAACCCACAGGGGCATATTAAACAGTATATTGCATAAGGTGTTGTGCAAGTCAAGAACTTCTGTATTTTTGCGCAATATACTGTTTAATACTTATCCTGTCGCAAGACACTTCGAAAAAACACATGGACGCAACAGAGATCTGTTGACATACATGTGCTTAGATAGTGTCCCTGTTAGCGTGAGAGGGGGTGATCGACTCCAGAAATTGAGGCGGCTAGAGTCGCGGTATATTATTGATTTACAAAGTAAGATGCCGAATGGTCTGAATGTCCATGAAGAACTGGCTGTTCATCTAGGTTAGAAGTGTCAAAGTATGTATCTGAAACTAATGTGTTTGCTCTCTACCATTTTTCTTTGTTTTGGTTCTTTCGTTATGGATATAAATATTTAATAACATGATGTATTGTTACATAGAATTGGAACAGACTTAAAGTAGTATTGAATTCATAAGGAGGTTCCAGTGTATCACAGAGAGCCCATTCAGGGCTTGATTGCTAATATCATATAATGAATATGAAAGGAGAACTTGCCCATCCAGGGCCGGATTTGCCCATTAAGGGAAATATGACATGGAAATGTGATAAATTGAGTGGGACCGCTTGTTACTTCACTGCATGCCTGTGAGACGATTGAGTTTTGCGATATTTATCGCGTCTCAGAGGGTAAAGTAGACACTGCAATATGGAGGGGTGTTTAAACGGAATAATGAATTCATACAGTCCTCTTTCTATGGCCATGTAAAACATCATGTGACGCATAAATTATACGTATGGCCGTGGCGCGAACTGTGAAGCAAATTGATGAAGGCTTACGCCGAAACGCGTCTTTGTGTGCCGGAGTTTTTTGAATAAATATTCTTGAAAAACCACCCCCGAGAGTGCTGCTAATCTGTTACAGGAGGAATCCTGGAGGATTTTTGGAGCCGTATATTTGTGACGGGTACACCCCCGTTAAGCAGGCACCCGCTTGGTAGTCCGGAAGGTTGGTGTTGTCGGAGCAGTGATATATATATATATATATATATATATATATATATATCATATATATGATATATATATATATATATGATATATATATATATATATATATATATATATATAAGACCATGAATTGATTGTTTAAAAAAAATGATTTGCAGTAGTGGATATTAAGATACATAAAACAGGATTTGTGTCATTAAGTCAGGATGGGTAGCTTATTTCATTTGGACCATTATGCACTTGCACTTTTTGAGATCATTGTACTGTATTTAAACAGGTTTCAAATTGAGGAGAGTGATATGTTTACATGGAGAACTTTTATCTAGTTTACTTATGCACTTCCACTTTTTGAGATCATTGTACTGTATTGAAGTATGTTTATATTGAGGAGAGTGATATGTTTACATGAAGAAGTTATCTCTAGTTTACATAAGCGCTAGCACTTCAAAAGTGTTAGGTAACATTATTGTTAGAGGATATAATTAAAATGTCTTTGGTCTCTGGATACATACTTTTAGATAGACATAAAAAATGACCTGTTTTTAAATTGTATATAGGTCATGAACAATTATATCTATTTGAGTTTGCACTTTAAATTTAAAGTGAAGTAACTTAAAGTCTAAACAACAATGATTGAATAATGCTTATTTGCACAACTGCACTTGCACTTTAAATCTGTCGGAATTTGCACCCAACATGAATAGGCACTTGCCGCTATATTGTGTTAAAAGTTGAAATTTCCTATAGCTCAATGCACTTGCACTTTGGAATTATGAAATGCACTGTTTGAAATTTTAATTAAATGGTTTTTATTTCAATATAAATGTGCAATAGAATAAAGAAAATGAGGAATTAACATTCCTAAGTAATATTAACGAATTATGGTTATAAATATCCATGAATTCTAAATTTAATTCGTTAATGAATAATTGTGAGCATTTGGAAAGATAGCTTAACCGGTATATCTCTGAATACTAAGAGAAACATATTTAAATATGGCCGCCACATTGAGTTAGGCAGAGTCCTACAGGTTTAATGTTGTGTCCTATGTCAGTTTTAACCACTACTGCAGTGTGTATTTTAACTTAAAAAAATGGTGCCTCGACATCGTGAACAAGGAAGCAGGAGACTTACGAAACGCGTTGATGTGACATCGTCAAATAAAACAAACTGAGTGCTTTTAAACCCTACCTCAGAGTGCCGGATGATTGTTTATTCAAACACTGGATGATCTTATATTCGAGATATATATATATAGCTGAGCTGAGGAGGCTTCACTGTGGACATGTAAGCTGCCTAACAAAACACCACATTTTCGTTTTGTTGCATGGACTCACTCTGCTTTCATCCGCACTCAAGCACAAGGGAACCCACGGTTTTTTCCACCCCCACCACACCAATCTCATCAGCCCACCAACAAGGGACTCTGGGACATGTAGTCTTTCCCACCACGCGGGATGCTGCACAGGTGTGCTGTTACCATCGCAATTGGGGGAGGTGCAGACTCGCAACTCCGGGTCTTAAGAGAGGCGGAACCCACAGCTGAGTGACATTATCCTGTGGAAGCTTCAGGCGCTGAAGACGGCACAACAACAGCCAGAAATGCATCCGCCTTAACCTGCAATAAAGCTTCCAAACGTTTCCCCTGGGTCTCTGCTCTCTCTTTTCCAGGAAGGAGAATATACCGCACATTTTCAAGCGTCAGCCTGAGACGCCACCGCAGAGTTCCCCGCCTCACCTTGGGTTAGGACATCACAGGCATTGCTGTTCTCAGCTTCTCGTCGAACCAAAGATATTTGGATGGTCCGTCACCCGCCCCTGGATGCAGAAAGAATAATGGCAGTTGCGGGGTTATTCCAGCCTCGCTCTGGGCTTCAGGCACTGCCCTCGTCGCCCCTGTCTAATGGATTTCCGCATTTGGTGGCTGAGGCGTCATAGGGGAGCTGAGGAGGCTTCACTGTGGACATGTAAGCTGCCTAACAAAACACCACATTTTCGTTTTGTTGCATGGACTCACTCTGCTTTCATCCGCACTCAAGCACAAGGGAACCCACGGTTTTTTCCACCCTGTTGGAACTGGGTAGCCTGGCCTAGGGCAAGACATGCATTTCAGAGGCACAGTGTTAAGGTTGCAGACCACCCAAGAATAAAACCACGCAATAGCACACAAAAGAAAACGCTACACCAAAAATGTTAGGAAAATATAAGCTGTTTTATAAAAATAATATACTCTTTGGTTTAACTCTTAATATTCACACAGGAAAAATTTACACTTAGTTCAGGAGAAATTATAACACTGTTTGTCTGTGGAAAAAGGATCACAACTTAATACATGTGACTTGTAAATATGCTAGTCTTTCACCAGTACTAAATTGACATTCTATGCAGATTCCCTTTTGGAGAAGAAAACCTATTAATTGGGAAAATTACTGTAGTCCCCACTAAGGTGCTACTTAAGTCACCAGCTTTTACATCACTAGAGGTTCTATCATTCAACTTAGGCAAAGCTTTTAAACAGGTTTAAACAGGACTTATACTCTATAACTGATCTCAGTACTTGCAATAACACCTTGGATCTGCAATGCAAATTATCACCAATTCCTGTAGCACATTACCTTTAAATGGGCATTATACAATATTTGGCAGTTAACCTTTATGCCCACTCAGGCCAGTTAAGTATGTCTTGCACTAGATTCCTGCTCCTCAGAGCTCCTAATCCACCCTGGGAGGCAAATTGTTAGGCACAGGCATAAGTTAGAATTATTCCTTGGGCTTAGAACTCCCCTGAGGGCCCCACTCCTTACTGTAGCGTGGAGACGATGTTGTCCCAGTCTCCACGCGTCGCTGCTCTCTTGAAGCTCCCTCGAGGTCTCACTGGCCTCACACTACTCCCTCCCGCCGAGCCAGCTGCTTATTTGAGGCTGAAGCGGGGGAATAGCGAAGAGCGCCTTCAAAATACCCCCTTCTCCGCTCCAACTACTTCCTTGCTCCTGGGGTGAAGGAAGAACAGAGCGCGCCCTTCCCAGGCCCCCTTCTCTACTGGCGCCAGCTCCTTCCTGAGGCGCTCGAGTGAGAGGGGCGCACTGGTTACTGGAGCATGCGCGGAGCGCTCCTCGCTCCTCAGTGGCTGCTCCCGCCTTTGCAGATCCGGCTCCGCCTCACGGAGCCCGGCGGCTCAACGGGGCATGCGCGGGAAGGTAGCGTCTCCTCTCTAGAGACCGCGCTGGACACACCGCGCTGTCCCTCGTCTCCTCTCCTCACCTCAGGGGCCGCAGTTGCAGGTCGGAATCAGCGCCGCCTCACCTCGCGCTGGAAATGGCAGAACGGCTTGAAAACTCGCCGCCTCTGCTCCCTCAGCACGCAACCACCGGCTCCCACGCAGAGTAACTCCTCTTCCCACTACCTCCGCTGCCACAGGTAGGAAGGGGGGCTCGCTGGGGGTGTAGCGCAATGGGGCTTCCCAGAAGTCGGTCAGCTACCAATTTAATGAACTGAGCAACAGGGGAGGGCACCAGGATTAGCCCTACTTCGATCAGGATCCTTAAGCTGGCACAGTCTCTTTTGGGATCCTTAAGCTGGGCAGAGGACTGCGCTCCGCAGCGCTGCAGTCTCCTTCTCCTACAGACTTCCCTTATAGTATTTAGAACAGGGGCAAGCCAGGCGCCCAGGGTCTCCAAGTAACTTCCCACAGCGGGGCCAGGACAAGTAACCAACAGGGGAGTAATGGGTTGGACCAATAAGGCAGATTCCCAGTCCAGGGGGTCAACGCTCAGTCTAACCTCTTTCCCACCCTCAGCTACCACCTGTCCTCCAGCTGACTTCCACAGGTAGACAAAATGGCTGCCTCGCATTCCGCCTTTTATAGGCTGCCCTTCAATGGTCCAGCATGGACCAGAAGGTTCTGGAATGCCCTATGTTAAGCTATGGCCAAGTTCTAGGTGCGACAGTTGGGGCAGTTGGTGGCCACCATTTTAGGTGGTGCCAACTTTCCTGTCAGAACAGGCCTCAGGGCCTGAGGTAAAAGATTATGGGGGGAAAAATAACACCTATCCCCTTGACCAACATCTAAAAAAATAGTAGACAGAAAAATATTAAGGATATGAGGGGCAAAAAGGGGACAAAATAAATAATAATGAGGAGGGACTGCGCAAAAAATCCAGACAGGTCTAACACGCGTCCCCCCCAGCTGAAAGTGGGGAGAACTACCCAACCCCTTGGGAGTCCTCTTCACTAAGGCGGAAATACCTGGAGAGACCGTCTGCATTGGCGTGGTCCACTCCAGGCCGATGTTCCACCCGGAAGTCCATTCCCTGTAGGGAGATGGACCACCTCAACAGCTTGGGATTTTCCCCCTTCATTTGCATCAGCCAACGAAGGGGGCGGTGGTCAGTCTGAACCAGGAAGTGCGAGCCAAAGAGGTATGGCCGCAGCTTCTTCAGAGCCCACACCACCGCAAAAGCTTCCCTCTCAATTGCACTCCACTTCTGTTCCCGGGGAAGCAGTCTCCTGGATAGGAAGACTACAGGCTGATCCAGGCCCTCTTCATTTAGTTGCGATAACACTGCCCCAATGCCATGTTCGGATGCATCTGTTTGCACAATAAACTCCTTGGAGAAATTGGGAGCCTTCAGGACCGGTGCTTCACACATTGCCTGCTTCAACTTTTCAAAGGCTTGCTGACAAGCCTTTGTCCAAACTACCCGTCGAGGTTGTTTCCTTGAGGTGAGCTCTGTGAGGGGCGCTACAATAGTGCCATACCCCTTCACAATGCGACGGTAGTAACCTGTGAGGCCCAGGAAAGCTCGGACCTCAGTCTGTGTCTTGGGGGGTTCCCAGGCCATGATTGCCTCAATCTTTGCCTGCAGGGGTTGCACTGACCCCCTACCCACCAAGTGTCCCAGGTACACAACCGACCCCTGCCCAATCTGGCATTTGCTGGCTTTGATGGTCAATCCAGCTTGTTTCAGCGCCTGGAGAACTACTTGCAAATGTTGCAAGTGGTCCTCCCAACTGCTACTGAAGACAGCAATGTCATCCAGGTAAGCAGCCGAGAAACCCTCCATTCCAGAGAGGACCTGGTTCACCAGTCGCTGAAATGTGGCAGGGGCGTTCTTGAGCCCAAAGGGCATCACACAGAACTGGAAGTGTCCCTCAGGCGTGGAGAAGGCTGACCTTTCCTTTGCTCCATCTGTCAAGGAGATCTGCCAGTACCCTGAAGTGAGGTCAAAGGTACTCAGGTATTGGGCAGCTCCTAGCCGGTCAATTAACTCATCCGCCCTGGGGATTGGATGAGCATCAGTTTTGGTAACTGAGTTCAGTCCTCGGTAATCCACACAGAACCTCAGTTCTGGTGTGGTGCCTGGTGGGGCGGCTTTTGGGACTAGCACCACCGGACTGGACCAAGGGCTGCTGGACGGTTCTATCACTCCTAGCTCTAACATCTTGGCAACTTCGCCATGGATGCTAGCCTTCACCTTGTCCGACAGCCTATAGGTCTTAGATTTCACTGGGGGGCTGTCTCCTGTGTCCACATCATGGGTACACAGGTGGGTTCTTCCCGGGACAAGGGAAAACAGTGAAGAGTACTGCCCCAATACCTGTCGGCAATCCTCTCGTTGCTCAGGAGTGAGAGACGGGGAGAGAATTACTCCCTCCACCGACCCATCCTTCTCTTGACATGAAAAGAGGTCTGGGAGAGGCTCGCTTTCTGCTTCCTCAGCACCATCAGTCACCAACATCAGGATGACCTCTGGCCTCTCATGGTGGGGTTTGAGGCGATTGGCATGCAGCACCCGTAGGGGCTGCCTCGGGGTCTTAAGATCCACCAAGTAAGTGGCCTTACCCTTTTTCTCCAACACCTCAAAGGGGCCTGTCCAACGATCCTGAAGGGCACTTAGCTCTCCAGGTTCCATCACCCAGACTTTCTGGCCAGGCTCCAACTCCACCGGGTGAGCATTCTGATCATACCATTCCTTCATGACTGCCTGACTGGCCTCCAAGTTGTCAGCAGCCTGCTTCCACAACTTGGCCATCTGGCTTCTGAAGGCCAACATGTAGCTCACCACATCCTGGGGAGGTTTTCTGGGAGACTTCTCCCATCCTTCCTTCACCAGGCTGAGAGGCCCACGCACTGGGTGCCCATACAACAATTCGAACGGGCTGAAGCCCACTCCTTTCTGTGGCACCTCTCTGTAGGAGAACAGTAAGCAAGGTAGGAGGATGTCCCACTTCCTCCGTAAGCTCTCTGGCAGACTTCTTATCATGCCCTTCAGGGTCTTATTGAACCTCTCAACCAGTCCATTGGACTGGGGGTGATAGGGAGTGGTGAACCGGTAGGTCACCCCACACTCCTTCCACATGGTCCGCATGTAAGCAGACAGGAAGTTAGTCCCCCTGTCAGACACAACCTCCTTCGGGAATCCTACCCTAGTAAAGATTCCCATCAGGGCCCTAGCTACCACAGGTGCAGTAACAGTCCTCAGAGGGATGGCCTCTGGGTACCGTGTGGCATGATCCACCAGAACCAGGATGAACCTGTGACCAGCTGTTGTTGGTGGATCCAATGGCCCTACAATGTCGATGCCCACCCTTTCAAAGGGGGTGCTAACGACAGGGAGTGGTTCCAGGGGAGCCTTTAGCTTCACCCCTGTCTTCCCACTGGCCTGGCAGGATACACTTGTCCTACAGTATGTGTTGGACGCCACTTTCATCTGAGGCCAGTAAAAGTGGAGGACAAGCCGTGCAAAGGTCTTGTCCTGGCCTAAGTGTCCTGCCAGTGGTATCGCATGAGCCAATTCCAGCAGAAAGGCTCGGTATTGCTGCGGGACCACCAAGGCCCTTGATGAGCCAGGTAGAGGTACCTTGGGTTCACTGTAGAGGAGGCCATCCTCCCAGTAAATATGGTGGTGTCCCGTAGCATCACCTGCTGCCTGGGCTTCGGCCTGACGCCTCAGTCCCTCAAGGGTAGGGCACTCTCTCTGCCCCTTACAGAATTCCTCTCTGGTAGGACCTCCCTCCACATGCCATTCAGCAGGGATGGGTAAATCCTCCAGAGAGTCTACTTCCCCCTCCACGGACTCCTGGCCTACCACTGCAGGTGGCCGATCTGTCTCATGGGGCGTGGAAGCCGAAGCAGGCTGTCCCTGTCTCCGTTTCTGACCCTTTTTGGCAGCGGGTTGGGCCATTGTTCCAGGCTCCAACCCAGGCGAACTCCCTCTCCGGGCAGTCGCAGACCGTGTGCTTACACAGGCCCAGTCAGGTGTACCCAGCATCGCAGAATGCGTCCGGTATTCCACCTCTCTCCAAGTGTTGTGCTCCATGTCATTCCCCAACAGACAATCAACTGGCACGGCAGGGCTTACGGCAACTCGAAGTGAACCTGCAACCCCTTCCCACTCAAAGGGAACCTCAGCCACTGGATAGTGGCCCATTCTGCCGTCAGCCATCGCGGCGGGGTGGAGTACATTAGGAACAACCTGCTCTGGAGACACCAGTTGACTTCTCACCATAGTCATACTGGCTCCTGTATCTCTCAGAGCCTCCCCTCTTTGGCCATTGATGGTAACCCATTGCCCATACTTGATAGTATTTGGTGGCACCTGGATCTTTGGCACCATCTCCCGCTCTCCCAGGGACACTAAGGTGACACCCGCCCACTCACCCCCCTTATCTAAGGGCATCTCCTCCCCGAGCGCTACACTAGCTACTCCCGGTGACTTTCCTCCGGTGGGAGGGGGTGGTCTCTTTGGGCATTTGACATCTCCCTTATAATGTCCAACACCACCGCATTCAAAACAGTGGAGAACCCTTGGCTGCTGGCTTTGGCCAGGATTAGGGTTTCTGGGCGGGTTTGCCCTAGGGTTGAAACCTGCTCCCTTACCTTGGAAATTATTTTGGGGACCTTTGGAGAACTCCTTCTTTTTATCTCCTCCCTCTTTCTTCTGGGGGGCGCCCTGTCCGGCTTTTTGAGAATCCCCTCCAGTCCCCTTGGAGGACACCCGGGTACTTGCCCAAGTGTCTGCCTCCTCTGCAAGCTTCCGGGGATCGGTCAGCTTGCTGTCCACCAGGTGTTGGCGCAACTCGGGAAAACATTTCTCGAGGAGGTGTTCTTTCAAAAATAGATTGTACAGCCCCTCATAATCTTTTACCTCGCTGCCCTTGACCCAACCCTCTAAAGCTTTCTTGGCGTAGTCTAGAAAGTCTACCCAATTCTGGGTACTCATTTTGTGACTTCCCCTGAATTTTTGTCTGTACCTTTCAGGGGTAAGTCCAAACTTTTTCACCAGTGCCACCTTCATGGCAGGGTAGTGGGTTTGCTCATCCTGCTCCAGAGCCAACAAAGTGTCTCTACCAGCAGGTGGCATGTATTTATACAGCCCACCTCCCCAATGAGTTTCTAGGATCCCGTGAGCCCTTAAAGAAACCTCATAAGCGGCCAACCATTTGGCAATGTCATCACCTGGGGTGTAACTAGCAATGACATCCTTGGGTAGGTAGGGTCTAGATTCCCTGGTGTCTACTTTCTTTTCGCTGCCACCATTGTCTGGAGTGGGAGGTCTTTGTATTAGGACCTGTAGGTCCATCTCCTTGAGGGTTCGCTCATGAGCTAACCTCCTTTCCTCCCTTTGCATATCCATCCTAGCTAACTCCAGCCTCATTCTCCTCTCCTCCCTCCTATCTTCTAGCTCGGCTTCGGTTAAACCCCTGTCTGAGACGCTGCTGCTTGCCCTTGAAGGTATCCTGGGACCTGTCAGAAGATTCCCTCTCCCCACTTGGTTCAGCGATGCAGCCTCAGTAACAGTGTCCTCTTCACCCACTTCAGTTTCTGGTTCCTCCCTTATACGAGCTTCCACCCATGCCCTTATGCTTGTCAGCAACTCTCCTTTCTTGGCACCTTTGTTAACAAATACCCCTTTCTGCTGACACCAATCCCTGAGTTGGGCCACAGTGTTGGCTTCCAGCTCCTTAAGATTCACCTCCATCTTTGCCATGGAATGAAATTACTCGCAGGAGAAAACCACGAAGTGACCTGAGGTTAACCTCCACCCACCACCAGAAATAAATTTAGAAAAAACAAAAATGTAAATTAGGAGGGCCGCAAGGAGAAAACTCCTGGTGTAGGTTTAGTGTATTGCGTTGAATTACTAGTAAGTAGCTGCAACCAAGTCAGTAATCACACCGCTAGGCACCAAATGTTGGAACTGGGTAGCCTGGCCTAGGGCAAGACATGCATTTCAGAGGCACAGTGTTAAGGTTGCAGACCACCCAAGAATAAAACCACGCAATAGCACACAAAAGAAAACGCTACACCAAAAATGGTAGGAAAATATGAGCTGTTTTATAAAAATAATATACTCTTTGGTTTAACTCTTAATATTCACACAGGAAAAATTTACACTTAGTTCAGGAGAAATTATAACACTGTTTGTCTGTGGAAAAAGGATCACAACTCAATACATGTGACTTGTAAATATGCTAGTCTTTCACCAGTACTAAATTGACATTCTATGCAGATTCCCTTTTGGAGAAGAAAACCTATTAATTGGGAAAATTACTGTAGTCCCCACTAAGGTGCTACTTAAGTCACCAGCTTTTACATCACTAGAGGTTCTATCATTCAACTTAGGCAAAGCTTTTAAACAGGTTTAAACAGGACTTATACTCTATAACTGATCTCAGTACTTGCAATAACACCTTGGATCTGCAATGCAAATTATCACCAATTCCTGTAGCACATTACCTTTAAATGGGCATTATACAATATTTGGCAGTTAACCTTTATGCCCACTCAGGCCAGTTAAGTATGTCTTGCACTAGATTCCTGCTCCTCAGAGCTCCTAATCCACCCTGGGAGGCAAATTGTTAGGCACAGGCATAAGTTAGAATTATTCCTTGGGCTTAGAACTCCCCTGAGGGCCCCACTCCTTACTGTAGCGTGGAGACGATGTTGTCCCAGTCTCCACGCGTCGCTGCTCTCTTGAAGCTCCCTCGAGGTCTCACTGGCCTCACACTACTCCCTCCCGCCGAGCCAGCTGCTTATTTGAGGCTGGGGCGGGGGAATAGCGAAGAGCGCCTTCAAAATACCCCCTTCTCCGCTCCAACTACTTCCTTGCTCCTGGGGTGAAGGAAGAACAGAGCGCGCCCTTCCCAGGCCCCCTTCTCTACTCGCGCCAGCTCCTTCCTGAGGCGCTCGAGTGAGAGGGGCGCACTGGTTACTGGAGCATGCGCGGAGCGCTCCTCGCTCCTCAGTGGCTGCTCCCGCCTTTGCAGATCCGGCTCCGCCTCACGGAGCCCGGCGGCTCAACGGGGCATGCGCGGGAAGGTAGCGTCTCCTCTCTAGAGACCGCGCTGGACACACCGCGCTGTCCCTCGTCTCCTCTCCTCACCTCAGGGGCCGCAGTTGCAGGTCGGAATCAGCGCCGCCTCACCTCGCGCTGGAAATGGCAGAACGGCTTGAAAACTCGCCGCCTCTGCTCCCTCAGCACGCAACCACCGGCTCCCACGCAGAGTAACTCCTCTTCCCACTACCTCCGCTGCCACAGGTAGGAAGGGGGGCTCGCTGGGGGTGTAGTGCAATGGGGCTTCCCAGAAGTCGGTCAGCTACCAATTTAATGAACTGAGCAACAGGGGAGGGCACCAGGATTAGCCCTACTTCGATCAGGATACTTAAGCTGGCACAGTCTCTTTTGGGATCCTTAAGCTGGGCAGAGGACTGCGCTCCGCAGCGCTGCAGTCTCCTTCTCCTACAGACTTCCCCTATAGTATTTAGAACAGGGGCAAGCCAGGCGCCCAGGGTCTCCAAGTAACTTCCCACAGCGGGGCCAGGACAAGTAACCAACAGGGGAGTAATGGGTTGGACCAATAAGGCAGATTCCCAGTCCAGGGGGTCAACCCTCAGTCTAACCTCTTTCCCACCCTCAGCTACCACCTGTCCTCCAGCTGACTTCCACAGGTAGACAAAATGGCTGCGTCTCATTCCGCCTTTTATAGGCTGCCCTTCAATGGTCCAGCATGGACCAGAAGGTTCTGGAATGCCCTATGTTAAGCTATGGCCAAGTTCTAGGTGCGACAGTTGGGGCAGTTGGTGGCCACCATTTTAGGTGGTGCCAACTTTCCTGTCAGAACAGGCCTCAGGGCCTGAGGTAAAAGATTATGGGGGGAAAAATAACACCTATCCCCTTGACCAACATCTAAAAAAATAGTAGACAGAAAAATATTAAGGATATGAGGGGCAAAAAGGGGACAAAATAAATAATAATGAGGAGGGACTGCGCAAAAAATCCAGACAGGTCTAACACACCCCCACCACACCAATCTCATCAGCCCACCAACAAGGGACTCTGGGACATGTAGTCTTTCCCACCACGCGGGATGCTGCACAGGTGTGCTGTTACCATCGCAATTGGGGGAGGTGCAGACTCGCAACTCCGGGTCTTAAGAGAGGCGGAACCCACAGCTGAGTGACATTATCCTGTGGAAGCTTCAGGCGCTGAAGACGGCACAACAACAGCCAGAAATGCATCCGCCTTAACCTGCAATAAAGCTTCCAAACGTTTCCCCTGGGTCTCTGCTCTCTCTTTTCCAGGAAGGAGAATATACCGCATATATATATATATATATATATATATATATATATATATATATATATATATATAGATAGATAGATAGATAGATAGATAGATAGATAGATAGATAGATAGATAGATAGATAGATAGATATGAATTCACAATCCTGAAATGTCAGCAACCCAGCAAGGCTTCAACACGAACAACAGGTACAGATCACAGCGAGGACTTTAGTAGAAAATAAGGTGCTTTTATTCCATTGATGGGAACGGCAGCATGACGCGTTTCGTCCAGGAAACCCGGACTTGATATATATATATATATATATATATATATATATATATATATCCAACAAAGAATGCCGATTACCTCACCTCTTCCCACTGCGGCCTTGGCGGGGTGGAAAGCCCCTTAATAACACACCACGCACGTCTCCTCCTTGTATCAATGGTATTTTTGTCAAAAACCAGTACACAGCCAGGGCACAAGTCCTCTAAGCGTGTTTCATTTTAGCAGCAAAAGAAAACGTCCCAACGCTTTTCAAAGCTCAATCTTCTTGGTCACGGGACAACCGTGCCGGGACGTTTTCTTTTGCTGCTAAAAAAAATAAACACGCTTAGAGGAATTGTGCCATGGCTGTCTTCTGTTTTTTGATGAAAATACCATTGATACAAGGAGGAGACTTGCGTGGAACATATATATATTTATATATGCGGGAACAGGGCTTATCAAAGCCCTGGTACCGCCACCTCCCCAGGGCACTTTTTACTGTTAATGCAGGCGGGATCCCGCAGGGACCATGGGGGCCTTGAGGATGGTGTCTCCGGGGCTGAAAAAACCTTCCTCTCCCCTCCCAAAAAAAAGACCAAATATAAATTGAAAGGCCTGGCCCTGGATGATTGGGTCCCGGAGCTGAAATTGGCCTCCGGGGGCGGGGGGCTCATGGCCCCCCAACCTTTATTATAAAAAAAATGCATTTAAAAAAAGGGCAGGCCCCAGGGGATGGGGTCCCTGGGACCGAAAATGGCCCAGGGAAGGGGGCAACGCACCACCCTTCCTTTATTAATAAAAGAATGAAAGGCCGGGCCCAGGGGATGGGGTCCCAGGGGAGGGGCTGAAATCGGTCCGGGAGGAGGGCCGCGCTGCCCCTCCCATTTTTTTTAATAAAAAAATGAAAAAAGGGTCAGGCCCCGGGGGATGCGGTCCCAGGGTCAAGTGGCCACGCAGCCTCCCTTCCTAAAAAATGTAAAAAAAGAAGCAAAAGCCGGGAACTCACCGGAGGCCCTGCCCCTTTCTACACTACTCTGCAAGCACACCTCCTAGAGCGCTCCTGGGTGGGGGGTGAAGTCCCCTTGACTGCTGAGGGTCCTTAGGAGCCAAGAAGACCTCCTGTTAGCTCCAATTAGCACCACACAGTGGGATTGCTGAGAGGTGGTCAGAGGCCACGCCCCCTTTCTCCACCACCCTGCAAACACGTCTCTCGACGCACTGCTGGTGGGGGGATGAGATCCCCTTGCCTGCTGAGGTCCTCAGGACTAAAGTGGACATCCTCCTCGAAGCAATAGTTCACTAGGAGCTGTGTTTGCATAGTGGTGGAGAAAAGGGGCGTGGCCTCTGACGACCTCTCAGGTGGCCCCCAAGAACCCTGAAGAGCCGAGGGGACTTCATCCCCCAACTAGTAGTGCGCCAGGAGGCACGTTTGCAGAGTTGTGGAGAAAGGGGGCATGGCCACCAAAAACCTTCCATCAAACCGAGACTTACTGGAGGTAACAGGAGGACTTGTTGGCCCCCAAGGACGCACTGGAGCCAATGTGAACTTCATCCCCAAACTGGATGTGCGCCGAGAGACTCGTTTGAAGAGTGGTGGAGAAAGGTGGCGTTGCCTCTAACAACTTCTCAGCAATCCAGCTATGTGGGACTTACTGGAGGTAACAGGAGGGGTAGGTGGCCCCCAAGGACGTCCTTGGGGCCCAACTACCCCTCCTGTCCCAAACAGTGGGATTGCTAAGAGGACTTCGAAGGCCACGCTCCTTTTCTCCACCACTCTGCAAACGCAGTTCCTGGTGTACTACTGGTTGGGGGATGAAGTCCACTTTAGTCATGAGGGACATTGGAGGCCAAGAAGCCCTCCTGGTACCTCCTGTAAGTCCTACACAGCGGAATTCCTGTGTGCTGGTCGGGGGCCCCGTCCCCTTTCTCCACCACTCTGCAAAAGTGACTACTTCTTTAAAAACCTTGGAAATTCACTGAAAAAAACAAAGGTTACAGGGACATTATAGTTAGGAATTAGCATTAAAAAAACCTTAGAAATTAAGTGAAAAAACAATGGTTACAGGGATGTTATAGTAATGAAATATATATTTTTTTAAACCTTTGATATTCACTGAAAAAAACCAAAGGTTACAGAGACGTTATAGTTAGGCTGACTTTTCACGTTAGCTCTCCGTGCTAGTGCTGTGTATGCCCTGTGCCACACTGCTGCCGCCGGTTCGATCCCTGGTGGTCCAGTGGGCGTAAGCTTGCTCTCTATTCTGCTCTTTATTGCTTTTATTCTGCTGCCAATTGTACTGTCTCCACTGTGTTACCCTTTTCTTTTTGATTCACGTTCTGTGCCCCATTGACTGTACTGTATTGCCTGTACTCCCTTAGCGTTTTTTCTTTTGTGCCCCTTTGCGTTCTGTTCACGTTGTTTGTTTCCCTCCACGTTTCTGTGCCACTTGCTCCCCCTCGTTTCCGCCGCTGCGTCCCCCGCGGCCCCGACCCCCGACCCCCGATTAGTCCCTGCTCCCCCTCCCAGCTGCTCCTCCCTCCCTCGACCCCTTCATAATGGCGGCCGCGCAGCGGATGCGCGCAGCGGGCGCTGCTGGCACGCCGAAGGCGCACCTAAGGCAAGCCAGTCTGCGCCCGTCCGCGCCCAGCGCCAGGACCCCTGGCCCCGACAATGCCAGCCCACACGACGGACTTACGATGCCGCCACCCTCCATGCACTCAGCGCTGGCCGGAACCCCGCCTGCTACCGAGCCACCCCGAAACGCACCCACGGACCCTTCACCTGCCAAGCCTGCAAGTTCACCTGCCTCCAGACCTGCACCGCACCCGCAAGGCCAGGCACCAGCAACAATCATCTCAAGTGCATCCTGCTCAACACCCTCTCCGTCCACAGACACGCCGTCGAACTCTGGAACCTCCTCGACACAACATCACCAGACGTCGCCTTCCGGAAACCTGGATAAACGCCTCCTGAGCCCCCGACATCGCCATAGCCATCCCGGAAGGCTACAAGATCACCCGGAAGAACCGCATCAACCAAACCGGAGGAGGCATCGCCCTCGTCCACAGAAACACCATCCGCATCACGACCAACTCCGACGACACCCTCACCGCCGCCGAGCACCTTCACTTCCAGATACACACCGACCCCAGGACTACCCTCAGAGGCACTCATCTACAGACCCCCGGGACCACGCACACAATTCAGCGAAGGCATCGCAGACTTCATCAGCCCGCACGCCCTCACCTCCTCAGACTACATCCTCCTAGGGGACCTCAACTTCCACCTGGAAACCAACAATGACAGCAACACCGCCGCCCTACTGGACAACCTCGCCAACCTCGGACTCAAGCAACTGGTGAACACCCCCACCCACTACGCCGGCCACACGCTTGACCCCGTCTTCTCCTCCAGCAAGCACATCTCCTTCAGCCACTCCACCGGACTACACTGGACTGATCACAGCTGTGTCCACTTCAACCTCAGGAGAACCACGACCCACCACCACCCGCAGCAGTTTCCCCGCAGGAGATGGAGCAAGATCACCGCCGACCAGCTCACCACCTCCCTCAGCCAGAACCCTCTCGCCAACACAACGGACCCCAACGAAGCAGCCCGCAACTTCACACAGTGGCTCACCAACTGCGCCGATGACGTCGCACCACTGAAGAACCCTCCCAGCAGACCCGGCAACAAGAAAGCCTCGTGGTTCACCAACGAACTCAAAACCTCCAAGGAAAACTGCCGCACCCTCGAGAAAGCCTGGCAACACGACCAGACTACAGAAAACATGACAGCCCTCAAGAATGCCACCCACATACACCACCAGCTGATCCGCACCACCAAAAGGACAACATTCAAAGAACGACTGGACAACAACACCCACAACTGCAAGGAACTCTTCAGCATCGTCAAAGAGCTATCCAACCCCAGCGCCTGCAACAACGACATCACACCCTCGCAAGACCTCTGCGACTCACTCGCCTCGTTCTTCCACCGCAAGATCGCCGACATACACAACAGCTTCAGCGCACAGACCACGCACCCAACCACCGAACCAACGCCCCCCACCACCACCCTCTGCAATTGGACCCCGGTCAGCACCGAAGACACCACCCGCACGATGAACACCATCCACTCTGGATCCCCAACCGACCCCTGCCCTCACCACGTCTTCAACAAAGCCGACTCCATCATCGCACCCCAACTCCGGGACATCATCAACATCTCCTTCGCCACCGCCACCTTCCCGGAGAGCTGGAAACATGACGAGCTCAGCGTCCTCCTGAAGAAACCCAGCGCGGACCCCACAGACCTCAAGAACTTCCGCCCCATCTCGCTCCTCCCTTTTCCTGCCAAAGTCATCGAGAAAACTGTCAACAAACAACTCACCGCCTTCCTCGAGACAACGGATCCCTCAACCCCTCACAGTCCGGTTTCCGAGCTAACCACAGCACCGAGACCGCCTTCATCGCAGCTACCGACGACATCAGATCCCTGCTTGACAACTGGGAAACAGCTGCCCTCATGCTCCTGGATCTCTCAGCAGCGTTCGACACAGTATGCCACCGCACACTAATACAATTTCAAAAAGGGGGTGGTGATGGACAGAGTATCTGAGTTAATCAGAACACTCCTACCCAGTCAACAGATCAGGACTTGATCCATCACCGTTTTTTAGCTCACTGCACCATCCCAGTTCAGAACCTGGCTATATGCAAATTAGTCTGTCCATGGCCCAGTGCATCATGGGAACAGGGCAGACCAAACTACCAAGCCAATTCTTCACTGGAAAGGAAACAAGCTTCCGGGGACCGGTTTCTGGCATTACAGCCGTCTTCGGCCCGGCTTGCTTGAATCCTGATGGTGCAGTGAGCAAGGGACTCATGTCTGAGCATACCCTTCCACACTCATGGTGGCCAAAATAATTTCAAAAAGGTGGTGAGTCCCTTGCTCACTGCACCATCAGGATTCAAGCAAGCCGGGCCGAAGACGGCTGTAATGCCAGAAACCGGTCCCCGGAAGCTTGTTTCCTTTCCAGTAAAGAATTGGCTTGGTAGTTTGGTCTGCCCTGTTCCCATGATGCACTGGGCCAGGGTCAGACTAATTTGCATGTAGCCAGGTTCTGAACTGGGATGGTGCAGTGAGCTAAAAAACGGTGATGGATCAAGCCCTGATCTTTTGACTGGGTAGGAGTGTTCTGCTTAATTCAGATACTCTGTCCATCACCACCCCCTTTTTGAATCGTTTTAGCCAACACAAGTGTGGAAGGGTATGCTCAGATGTGAGTCCCTTGCTCACTGCACCATCAGGCTTCAAGCAAGCCGGGCCGAAGACGGCTGTAATGCCAGAAACCGGTCCCAGGAAGCTTGTTTCCTTTCCAGTAAAGAATTGGCTTGGTAGTTTGGTCTGCCCTGTTCCCATGATGCACTGGGCCAGGGTCAGACTAATTTGCATGTAGCCAGATTCTGAACTGGGATGGTGCAGTGAGCTAAAAAACGGTGATGGATCAAGCCCTGATCTTTTGACTGGGTAGGAGTGTTCTGCTTAATTCAGATACTCTGTCCATCACCACCCCCTTTTTGAATCGTTTTAGCCACCACAAGTGTGGAGGGGTATGCTCAGATGTGAGTCCCTTGCTCACTGCACCATCAGGATTCAAGCAAGCCGGGCCGAAGACGGCTGTAATGCCAGAAACCGGTCCCCGGAAGCTTGTTTCCTTTCCAGTAAAGAATTGGCTTGGTAGTTTGGTCTGCCCTGTTCCCATGATGCACTGGGCCAGGGTCAGACTAATTTGCATGTAGCCAGGTTCTGAACTGGGATGGTGCAGTGAGCTAAAAAACGGTGATGGATCAAGCCCTGATCTTTTGACTGGGTAGGAGTGTTCTGCTTAATTCAGATACTCTGTCCATCACCACCCCCTTTTTGAACCGCACACTAATACAGCGCCTCAGCAGCACCGGAATCCAAGGGAAGGCACTTGGGTGTATCATCTCGTTCCTCGCCGGAAGAACCCAGAGAATCCGCCTCCCCTCGTTCCGATCCGCGGCCACCTAAGTCATCTGAGGCGTACCTCATTGATCCTCGCTCAGCCCCACCCTCTTCAACGTCTACATGAGCCCCCTCGCAGCCATCGCACGCCAACACAACCTCAACATCATTTACTACGCTGACGACACCCAGCTGATCCTCTCCCTCACCAACGACCCCACCACCCCCAGAGCCAGCCTCCAGGAAGGAATGAAAGATGTCGCGGAATGGATGAAGCTCAGCCGTCTGAAAGTGAACTCAGACAAGACAGAAGTCCTCATCCTGGGACCTTCTCCCTCTGCCTGGGACGACTCCTGGTGGCCCGCCGCCCTGGGCACCGCCCCCAAGCCAACAGACCATGCCCGCAACCTGGCCTTCATCCTGGACTCCTCCCTCACGATGTCCAAGCAAGTCAACGCCGTCTCGTCGTCCTGCTTCAACACCCTGCGCATGCTCCGTAAGATCTTCCGGTGGATCCCCACCGAAACCAGGAAGACGGTCACCCAGGCCCTCGTCACCAGCCGACTGGACTACGGGAACACCCTCTGCGCGGGAACCACAGCCAAACTCCAGAAAACCACGACTCAAGTAAAGACAGTGTCGAGAGGACATAGAAGTGCTGGGATCCCATGGAACCACCCAAGGTAAGTATATAGGGACCCCACAGAGAGCATGTGCAGTGTGGAAACATGACTGCGTGCTCTGTGCAACTCTATATGCAAGTCGCAGTTGGATTTTTATAGATTAAGGACCCTTCCCAGTGGACCCTGAAGAAACCCTGTGGAAGACAGAAGGTTGGAGAGCCACCCCACCCGTGGATACCCTAGTGCCCACGTTACCTACACCAGCGGGGAGCATACTTGTGAAGTGAAGTGACGTCGGAAACTGCTATCAAACCCAATTGAGGACTAGATGAGAGGTACCTGAAAGCAGAGGGGATAGTGTCTTTGTCATTCAGGGTTGACCAGGAGTCTTGGAAAACGCATGCCCTCCGAAGTCGGATATTGCAGGATGGATGACGATAACCTTGACTCTGCAGCTGTGAGGACCAGGCAATGCTGAGGAGGACCAGGAGCTGTGCACGAGTTGTCCCACTAAAGATGTTGAGTGCTGAGGGGTCGGTGTACAGCAGGAGCACCAAACCGCCTTTGCAAAGGCAAGCAACGCAGGAATCAAAGAAGGAGCAACGTCGGGACCAGCAAGGTCCAGGGGACTCACCAAAGGCAGGAAGTCAGAACAGGCCCGAGCAATCAGGGGAGCCCAAAAGCAAGAAGGGTGACCCTCAATTGGACCCACAGGCCGGAGGCACTGGATTTGCAAGAGGACTTCAACCAGCTCACCAAAAGATGAAGGTCACGATGTACACGATGCAGTGTGGCTGAAGATTCTCGTCACTGGAGGTGCTTGAGATTGGGGCTACTTGGAGTCTAAAGATCTTCTTGCACAGAAGCAAACAAGCCTTTCGAACTGCAAGTTGGACGTGGTGCACAGGGGTACGATTATTGCAACCCCCACAAGGGATACTGGCCTCAAACTTGGTGAGAGGGCAGGGCAGGCCTCGCGAGCTGTGGAAAACCACCACCTGTATTGCAGAGCCCACGGAGTCCAGAGGAACTCAGGATCTGCAGACCGGTCGATTTAGTTGTAGTGCCTGCAAATGGAGGAGAGTGACTCCTTCACTTCAAGGGAGATTTCTTCAGTTGTCTTTGATGCTTCACAGGCCTTGGAAGGTTCCTGTATGATGCACAGGCACAGACGGTGCAGCAAACTGGAAGGGAGACAGTCAGGCCCAAATGAAGTCCAGCAAAGTACAGAGTGCCCAGACGGTAGACGTGCAGTGGTATCTGATCTGAATCTTATCCTACAACAAATCTAGGGACCTACACCCAGGTGCGCCCTTAAGTACCCTAGGAAAAGGGTTGGGAAGATTCAGGGGATGGTCTGGACAGGGGGAGGTTACTTCCATATCCTTGGTCCAATTTCACGCCAGATCGTGAGCCAGTGGCTCCCAGGACTGGTTTGAACTGTACTATGAACAGGGACGACAAATGTTTCCCTCATGCAGACTGAGTGGCGCTGGCAAGCCACCCACCCCATCCATATACACTAAATCCTGTTTGGGAGGTGGTCAGACCTCCCTGTGACAGGATGCCTATTGTTCAGCCTTCCTCAGCTCGAGCTTGGCTCAGCAGCAGGAGTGCAGAATTGTGTCTGTGGGCGGAAGCAACTGTTTTGTCCTGTCTGGGTCAAGAAAACTGGTACCCGGGAACACTGAGAGCCTAACGGAGGGCTCTTCCAGTGCTTGGTATCATACCTCCCACACCGTTTACTGTGTGGGGGTATGCTTCCAACATGTTTGATACCAAACATGATAGGATTCGTACAGCCGTTTTTAGGGCTCGCCTGCTGATGCGCATGCGCATAGCTGGCGAGCTCTATTGTGGCTTAAACAGAGCTTAACCATCTCGGCGATTTGTTGCAGTGCCCGAGAAAAAGCTCGTGCACATCAAAGCCACCAGCACATCAAAGCCCCCCTCCCTCAGGCATCTCTGCTTCCCCCAGCCGGCATTTCTCCTCCCCTAATTATTCACTGCACGGCCGGCGGCAACATCAAAGGATGCTGCTGCCCTGACTCGCATTTCTCCTCCTTCCTCCCCTTTCACTGCCCAGGCCGGCCATACTTTCACTTGACACGGCACCCAGGCCCTGTCTGCTGTTTATTTTAACATGGCAGCTTTTATGTTTGTATAGTCAGAAATGTTTGTCATTTTTTTCCATCAAAACCTAAACAAGAATACTGAATTTAAAGGTTGCCTTTAATTGGTGCATTAGCTAGTATCTAGTCTCTCTGAAATCATAATTGCAGGAAAGACCTCTAGTAACGAACTCTGTAGTCAGATACCAGGACACCGAGGCACCCACCATACAGCTCCGCCGATGCACCCACCACACAGCTCCACCGATGCACCCACCACACAGCTCCACCGATGCACCCACCACACAGCTCCACCGATGCACACAGCTCCACCGACACAGCTCCACCGATGCACCCACCACACAGCTCCACCTACACAGTTCCACCGATGCACTCACCACACAGCTCCACTGATGCACCCACCACCCAGCTCCACCGATGCACACAGCTCCACCGACACAGCTCCACCGATGCACCCACCACACAGCTCCACCGATGCACCCACCACACAGCTCCACCGATGCACCCACCACACAGCTCCACCGAGGCACCCACCACACAGCTCCACCGAACGACCCACCACACAGCTCCACCGATGCACCCACCACACAGCTCTACTGATGCAACCACCACACAGCTCCACCGACACAGCTCCACCGATCCACCCACCACACAGCTCCACCGATGCACCCACCACACAGCTCCACCGATGCACCCACCACACAGCTCCACCGAGGCACCCACCACACAGCTCCACTGAACGACCCACCACACAGCTCTACTGATGCAACCACCACACAGCTCCACCGACACAGCTCCACCGATGCACCCACCACAGAGCTCCACGGATGCATCCACCACACAGCTCCACTGATGCACCCACCACCCAGCTCCACCGATGCACCCACCACACAGCTCCACCGACACAGCTCCACCGATGCACCCACCACAGAGCTCCACAGATGCCCCACCACACAGCTCCACCGATGCACCCACCACACAGCTCCACCGAGGCACCCACCACACAGCTCCACCGAGGCACCCACCACACAGCTCCACCGAGGCACCTACCACACAGCTCCACCGAGGCACCCACCACACAGCTCCACCGACACAGCTCCACCGATGCACCCACCACACAGCTCCACCGATGCACCCACCACACAGCTCCACCGAGGCACCCACCACACAGCTTCACTGATGCACCCACCACAGAGCTCCACCGAGGCACCCACCACACAGCTCCACCGAAACACCCACCACACAGCTCCACCAATGCACCCACCACACAGCTCCACCGATGCACCCACCACACAGCCCCACCTACACAGCTCCACCGATGCACCCACCACACAGCTCCACCGATGCACCCACCACACAGCTCCACCGAGGCACCCACCACACAGCTCCACCGAGGCACCCACCACACAGCTCCACCGAACGACCCACCACACAGCTCCACCGATGCAGCCACCACACAGCTCCACCGATGCAGCCACCACACAGCTCCACCGACACAGCTCCACCGATGCACCCACCACCCAGCTCCACCGATGCACCCACCACCCAGCTCCACCGACACAGCTCCACCGATGCACCCACCACACAGCTCCACCGATGCACCCACCACACAGCTCCACCGAGGCACCCACCATACAGCTCCACCAAGGCACCTACCACACAGCTCCACCGATGCACCCACCACACAACTCCACCGAGGCACCCACCACCCAGCTCCACCGAGGCACCCACCACCCAGCTCCACCGATGCACCCACCACCCAGCTCCACCGACACAGCTCCACCGATGCACCCACCACACAGCTCCACCGATGCACCCACCACACAGCTCCACCGAGGCACCCACCACACAGCTCCACCGATGCACCCACCACACAGCTCCACCGATGCACCCACCACACAGCTCCACCAATGCACCCACCACACAGCTCCATCGATGCAGCCACCACACAGCTCCACCGACACAGCTCCACCGATGCACCCACCACCCAGCTCCACCGATGCACCCACCACCCAGCTCCACCGACACAGCTCCACCGATGCACCCACCACACAGCTCCACCGATGCACCCACCATACAGCTCCACGAGGCACCCACCATACAGCTCCACCGAGGCACCCACCACACAGCTCCACCGAGGCACCCACCACACAGCTCCACCGAGGCACCCACCACACAGCTCCACAGATGCACCCACCACATAGCTCCACAGATGCACCCACCACACAGCTCCACCGAAGCACCCACAACACAGCTCCACCGATGCACCCACCACACAGATCCACCGATGCACCCACCACACAGCTCCGCCGATGCACCCACCACACAGCTCCGCCGAGGCACCCACCACACAGCTCCACCGATGCACCCACCACACAGCTCCACCGATGCTCCAACTAAGCTCCACCAATGCACCCACCACACAGCTCCACCAATGCACCCACTAAGCTCCACCGATGCACACACCACTCAGCGCAACCACAGCATCACTCAGCGCAACCACAGCATCCCTCAGCGCAACCACAGCATCCCTCAGCACCACCACAGCATCACTCAGCGCAACAGCATCACTCAGCACAACCACAGCATCACTCAGCGCAACCACAGCATCACTGGTTCAAATATGTTCTTTCAATGTTTCAAGCTGTTTTGAAGCTTTCATGCTTTATTACAAATCACAAAAAAAGTTAATATTTCACTTCTGTTCTTGGATTTTCGTCACTATAAAAAACACTGAACATAATCTTCACAAAAGTTATTTACAAAAGTTTAAGCTATTGCCATTACAAATTAAATAAATTATTTAAGTATTAATTATTTCAAAAATTAAAAGCCATTGTTATTTGTAATATCAATACATCTAAGTCACGTAAATACAGAACATGTTGCATTACAAATGCTATAGGTATTTGCAAAAGTTATAACTATTGGCATTGTAAATGACAAAGCTATTAATTTAGCTATTTTAAAAAATAACACATAAATAAAAAAAAATCAATTTTAAGACCAAGAGCTCAAACTTTCCTAATGCGAGCCCTATTGCATTTCCAATGCTTGTTTAGATGGCCATCGCGTAATTATGCTGTGCCCCTCTATATAGTATGAGGCTGTTTCAATGACAACCCGGTAGAATGGACTCCGTAGGCTGCAGGGGGGTCCTGCTCATGCAGGGGCACCCTGCCTCCAGGATTGCAAAGGCCTACTATAGGGGTGACTTTTAGGTTTTAAGTGCAGTGACCTTAGATATAGAAAACCTATATCTTTTGTAAGTAGTGCTAGCACCAGCTTACACAGGCTGCAATGGCAGACCCGTAGTTCCATTTTGAATGGCCTCTCATGGGTGGCATAATACATGCTTCATCCCTTGGGAGCCTCTGGGTACCTATGCCCTGGGTGCCTTAGCAGGGCTTGAAAAGTCCAAAAAATGGTACTAGTCCTGCAGGACTAGTACCTTGAAAAATCTCCTCGACCTAACTCCAACCTACATGACCTCCGTCTCTGAAAGCGGAGCAAATGTGACAAGATAACGAGATTTAAAGGCATCTTTATTGCTCATCACTGTTGTGAGCAATAAAAATGCCTTTAAATCTTGTTATCTTGTCACATTTGCTCCGTTTTCACAGACAGAGGACAAAAGTTGGTTTGTCTTCCTACTCGCCAGAAAGGGCGAGTAGGACCTAAAAGCAGCTCGACCTCGTTAAATGTAGCTCCTATATGCGAGTGGTCGAGTAGATTTTTCGAGCCCTGCTTAGTACCATACACTGGGGACTTATAATGGTACCCCAGAATCCAATCTGGGATGTACCTACGTACTGAAGACAACACTTTAGGGAGAGAGCAGAAAGACTGGGGTACTGATTAGCAGGAGTCCAGTCAGACTAGTCAAATACAGCTTAGCACCAGGTTAAAAGTGGGGGTAACTATAGAAGTAGATACAACTTTCCTAACCCCCCCCTTACACCCCTAAACGTAAGGAGATGAGACTAACCTTGTCTGGTTGAGTCTTCATTTTTTAAGTGGAAATATCTGGAAAGTCCATCTGCATTGGCATGGTTACTCCTAGGTCTATGTTCCACTATATAGCCCATCCCTTGTAGGGAAATGGACCACCTCAAAAGTTTGGGATTTTCACCCTTCATCTGTTTAAGTCATAAGAGGGGCTTATGGTCTGTCTGAACAATGAAGTGAGTGACAAACAGGTATGGCCTCAACTTCTTCAGGGCCCAGACCACAGCAAAGGCCTACCTCTATAGAGAGATCACCAACGTTTTTCTCTAGGAGTCAACATTCTCCTGATAAAAATCTACTGGTTTATCCTGGCCCTCTGCATTAAGTTGTGACAACACAGCACCTACCCCCAACTCAGATTCATCTCTTTGAACAATTATTGTTTTAGAGTAGTCAGGACTCTGCAGAATGGGTGCAGTGCACATGGCCTGCTTAATGTCATCAAATGCCTTCTGACAGCTAACTGCCTGCTGAACTTTCTTGGGCATTTTTTATAAAGGTAAGATCATTCAAGGGAGTCACTATGGACCCATATCCTTTGACAAATCTTCTGTAATACGCAGTCAGGCCCAAGAAAGCTCCAACCGGAGTCTGGATAGTTGGCGCAGCCCATTCCATGATTGGTCTGGATTTTGCTCCGTGGTGGTTGAACTTGACCTCTGCCTACCAGGTGGCCCAAGTACACTACCTTGCTCTGCCCTATCTGGCACTTAATAGCCTTTAAAGTGAGGCCTGCCTTCTGCAGAGCCTCCAAGACATTTTCAGACCCCCCAGGATATAGCGGGATGGATTAGCAAATTTAGCGGCACAAAAATGGAAATTTAGCGGCACAAATATGGAAATTTAGCGGCAATTTTGCGGCATTATATTTGCCAATTTTTCCTACAACAAACACAGATATCTTAGTTTTTTTAGTTATTTAACAACATGAAGCTATGTATATTTGGTTTATTTACAATGTAGACACTTTTGTTTCCCTCGAAAAGCAAAAGACTGCCCGTCAGCAGCCCAGGGCAGCAAACAGTGTTACAGGCGTCCCGCGTTGTGTGGGGGGGGGGGGGGCTAGGACCGTCGTCCCACCAGGAGCGACCAGCATCATTCACGGGAGGACGGCAGAAACTGGTCCGGCTTATGATGTTGGAAGGTTTGCCCAGCGATAGAATGGCATGGAGTTTCTTCAGGGGGAGACGCTGGAGTTTGGAGGTTCATCACTCAACAATCATTTGCGCCCTCAGCTCTTCCTCAAGACCAGCGACGGTGCACATGCTCCTCCGTTTGCACAAGGGTGCACCGAGTGTATCCAGGCACTCCCCCACCCCTGCGGTACAATACACACCAGAGAACTTTAGAATTAAGGTTGACTTGTGGAGTAAACTGCTCGCCAAGGATACTGACTGTTTCTTGGCAGGCATCCTCTTTTCCCAGTTTGCAGCGGTTCAGAAATAGTGCACAACACCAGGGCTGCCCAAGGGATGCCCTGACAACCATCCCTCTTGATGTTCCCACCAGTTGGCCCAAAAATGCCCACTGGTTGCTAATGTGGACTTTGGATGAGAATGCCGGTAGCACTGTTGAACCGTCTGTGCCAGTCCATGCCCTGGTGAAGGCACCAGCCCACGGCCATGGCCACCGTGCAGCATAAGATCCACTGCCCAGCTCCCCCTCCAGAGTTGTCTACCATGGTGTGGGAGTCACTTTGCCGTATGCATCGCCCCTTACCATCAGTTTTTCCTTGGCGTTCTGAGGAGGTGATTTGCTTATTACTAATAAATAACAATGAAAAAGTTCCAATTTGAGAACGTTTGTCACTCCTTCTCCAGTTTATTAGTCGCGTAGTAGTCTGTCTTATAGCCACATTCTTTTGATGAAAGACGCTGCTTTGTTTAATAGTTTTTACGCAAAGAGATTAGACCTGAGGCCTTGCTGGCATCAGGAAGGTAGCATAGGCCTGCACGATAGTGCAGTGCAGACATCCGGACTACCCGCAGATACTGCAATGGAAGAATTTGTTCAATGTGAAAGAAAATGCCACAGTTAGTGAGTGCCAGCATGCTAGAAGTAGCATCTCATGTGTGCTGTTACGTGAATCTGCAGCCACAATGTTTACTGTGACGACATTGTAAAGAGAGCTCGTGTAATAATAAACCACAAATAGAACTACGGAAAAGAACATTTTACAGGGTCCCATAGAAACTATCTGCAAGTGTGATCCAGCAGCATGAGAGAAATATTTTGGAAGATGTAAAAAAAAATGTATGTTGGCTTTTTATGTATATTGCATAAAAAAATATTTTGCATAGTGAAAGAATTGTCCAAATGCGGTACGATTCCTAGTGACATGCTGTGAACTCCTTGGATCCCATCTGGGTGTCACAGATGACCAAGGAGAAGCAGGAGGAGAAGGGCAGCCTTCGCTGGACCTCGCAGGCACAGAGTTAATGTGTCCAGAGGCTGCAGCAGCTGGACTGTTAGGAGATTAATTGTCCGTCTTTGTATCCAAGCTCTGTCAAGTACTTGGCGGAAGCTCTGTTATGAATGGGTTGCTGGTGTAGCTGCCAATTGCCGAATGTATGACGTTACAATGCATGCTTTTACCACGCATGCTGTTACAACGCAGGTTTTACTACGCATATCATTACAACGCATTACACTTGGGGGTGCTGGATAGTGAATAGTTTAATTTACTATTCCAACTCCAGTCCCCGTGGATAGTAGGGAAGGTGTTGGATAGTAAATTAAACTTATTCCCTATCCTAGAGCGCCCCCTCAGTGTAATGCGTTGTAATGGTATGCGTAGTTAAACCTGCGTTGTAACAGCACTGCGTGGTAAAAGTTTCGTTGTAATGGTTGTAAACCCCAATTGCCTAATGTGTTCTTGCTGCTGACCCCATTGACCCCATTCATTCCTCAGCCGCAAAGAGTCCAACTCATTAGTAAACCTTGTGATTTAGCAAGAGGCCAGCATAGCTGCCGAGGTTTCAGAGTCCCCTATGAGTGACCTTTGCAGGGTCCATGCCTGCTTAGGTGTGACTTGTCTGATACTTTGAGTGGCACTTTATCACCAGTAAAAAAAAACAAGCACTGAAATCTATAAAGCGAGATGAACATCAAATAGCATATTTTTTTGCACAAAGTAAGTGCGGTAAGGGGTAGTGGCAGTACCTTCGACCCGCTGCTCGCCACAGGACCCAGTACAGAGCTCGCGCTCGCGCTCCTATGTTGTGATGATCTATTGTTTTTAAAGTCCGTGAGATAAGACGGAAATCTAACTTTTAAAATTTGATAAAAAAATCGCATTGCTTACACTCACTCTGCCACACTTCACCGTTGGGTGTAACGTTGCCATTGGAGACGCATTGCTGAATTCTGATTCGTCCTCCCCTCTGACTGCAAGAGGGAGGACACCACTTCCTGGTTCCAGCTGCTTGGCGGTTAGCGCTCTAGCAGCTGGGTCTCGAGGGGCTACTTAGGCTGAGCCTGACTTCAGCGCGAGGCGGTAAGGGGTAGTGGCAGTACCTTCGACCCGCTGCTCGCCACAGGACCCAGTACAGAGCTCGCGCTCCTATGTTGTGATGATCTATTGTTTTTAAAGTCCGTGAGATAAGACGGAAATCTAACTTTTAAAATTTGATAAAAAAATCGCATTGCTTACACTCACTCTGCCACACTTCACCGTTGGGTGTAACGTTGCCATTGGAGACGCATTGCTGAATTCTGATTCGTCCTCCCCTCTGACTGCAAGAGGGAGGACACCACTTCCTGGTTCCAGCTGCTTGGCGGTTAGCGCTCTAGCAGCTGGGTCTCGAGGGGCTACTTAGCCCTCGCCCCTCTATGAGCGCGCAGCGGTCGCGCGCAGTGAAGCCGAAGAGTAGCCAAAGAGTAGCCCGTCTGCGCCCGTCCGCGACAGGACGGGGCCAGGGGCCCTCCACTCTGCCTCTTCCCGGATATAATGGCCATGCTACCATCTATTTCACCTATAAGGTACACAGTACAAGATCTTCTTTCCTTACAACCTCAGGACAATCATACATGTACCAACAGATTATCCATTTGCCCTGAGGGACCTTTCTCTTGTATCTCCTGTGGTTTCCAAGCTACCCATACCCATATTATAACTGGGTCACCCTGTGATAATCCTCCTATCATTAAAGGGTGGAAAAGTTTTCTGTTGAATGTAAGGTCTCTCCCCAAACATCATGTACAACTTTGGGACACCCTACATAACATTAATCCTGAGATTTGCTTTATCACCGAAACGTGGCTCAAACCCCACACTATCCCTACCATCACCTTAGGGCTACCTTTGGGATATAAAATCCTTCGCCAGGATCGCATTGGAAAGGTTGGAGGTGGCATCGCTATCATTTATAAAGATACTCTGAACATCAAAATTTTAGAACAGATACTTCTACCTACCATGGAAGTAATTATCTTCCACCTTAAAATTAGCCCCACAGTATACTGGAAAGGTGCACTAGTATACCGTCCACCTGGACCCAATGCTGGGTTTTCCATAGCCCTAACTGAGCTTTTAGCCCCTTACATTAAAGCTAATGAAAATGTCATCTTACTCGGTGATTTTAATTTCCACATTGACATCACAGATCGCTCTGACACAATAGCACTTGTAACTGATCTCGCTTTATTAGGCCTTCACCTCCGTAATAATGGGCCCACCCACATTGGGGGACACACCTTGGATTTAATTTTCACTTCCCTCCCTAAAATTTACTGTCATCCTCCTAAGTATATCCATTGGTCTGATCATAAATTACTAGATTTTTCTTTTCTGCATCCACTTGAACGCATTACTTACTCTACCACTCAGTCCATTCAACGTAGACCATGGCACAAAATCACCCCTGCCAGATTCATGCAAAACTGGGAAGAACCTGCGCTTTTGAGCTCGGATGACATAGAAACATCTCTTTCCAAATTTAACTCCTCTTTGATATCAGCTATCAATATTCTAGCTCCTCTGAAAACCATCAAACAACCAATCATGGCCAAAAGGGAAATATGGTATACCGAGGCCCTTAAAATAGAAAAACAGAACTGTAGGAAACTAGAGAAGTGTTGGAGACGAACACGTAAGGAGGAAGATAAGGAACAATACCTGGCAGCTATGAATTTTTATTATAAAAATATCAAAAAGGCGAGGAAAATCAGCCTTACCTCCCAAATCACCGAGGCAGGCAATTCCACTCGAGAGCTATTCAGAGTCATAAAAACCTTCACCAATCCAGCAATGTGTGAGACCCCAGACATTTTCTCTCAGGATCTATGTAATAATGTCTCCCAGTTCTTTGAAAATAAAATTGAGGGGATATATGAGAAAATCATGCAAGTCGCAGGCCCCCCAAAGAATATAGTTACTGAAACACCCCCTTTTACTACCTCTGGGAATACTCTACATGTGATCCCAGAAATAACTCTACAGCAACTGAATATGCTCATCACCAACATGAAGACCGGTTCCCCTAACGATTTGCTCCCTGCTAAATTGATCCCTTCTTTGATAGAATCCTTAGGACCATCTATCCACAAACTAATAAACCTCTCCTTTGCCGAAGGAAAACTCCCACAAACTTGGAAGGAAGCGGTTGTGAACCCTATCCGTAAAAACACCACTCTACCCTGGTCTGAGCTCTCCAACCTGCGCCCTATCTCCCTCCTCCCTTTTGTTAGCAAACTGGCTGAGAAACACACTAACACCATCATTTCCAGCTTTATCGAGGCGACAGGGGGCCCGGACCAATCACAATCTGGGTTCAGGCCCAACCACAGCACTGAATCTGCCCTCCTCTCGGTGACTGACAAGATCAAAATGTCACAGGATAGAGGGGGCTCCATGATTTTAGTGCTGCTGGACCTGTCTGCGGCCTTTGATACCGTGTCCCACAACATCCTTCTCAGCCGCTTGCAGGGTGTGGGGATAGGAGGCTTAGCACTATCCTGGTTGGAGACTTTCCTCTCCGGAAGATCGCAATCAATCAGCATTGGCCCCTACAGATCCAGCTCGAGGGTGCTTACAAAAGGGGTGCCTCAGGGCTCTTGTCTCAGCCCTACATTATTTAATGTTTATGTGGCCCCCCTTGCTGAGATTGTACGAAAATACGGGTTCACACCAGTCTCCTATGCTGATGACACTCAGCTCCTCTACCCTTTCAACTCCCTTGGCCGTAAAGTGAAGGAAAACTTTGCTGAAGGTATGAGGGCAGTGTCACATTGGATGGCAGCAAACTGCCTCCAATGCAATGTGACAAAAACAGAGATTATGCTCTTCGGCAAAGCTAATCTCCTGTGGTCTCCCGATTGGTGGCCGCTGGACCTGGGTCCAGCCCCAACATCAAAGCCACATGTCAAAAACTTAGGGGTGAAAATTGACCAAAAACTAACCCTCAAGGATCATACGAACCATATTGCAGGATTGTGCTTTCACACCATCGGCCTCCTAAGACGAGTCTTCCCATACCTCCCTGATACCCACAGGAAGACTCTCGTACAGGCTCTGGTCACTAGCCGCCTGGACTACTGCAACGCCCTGCTGACACTTGCTAACGCGGATGCAGTGGGACGTTTGCAGGTAGTCCAGAATACGGCGGCTAGACTGGTCATGAATGTACCACCTAGGACGCCATTCAAGCCCCTACTGGAGGAACTGCATTGGCTTCCTATACGGCAGCGAATTAGTTTTTAAAATTTGTTGCACGGTACACAAAAGCCTATATGGAGATAGCCCCAAATATCTCGCACAATCACTAGAGCTGTATCAACCTTGTCGGTCACTTCGCTTCTGCAATCAAGCCCTTTTGAAACCACCAGTCACAAAAAAAGCCAGACAGGGAGACCGAGCATTCTCCTCTATTGGCCCCGCTCTATGGAACAAACTTCCCATTGAGCTGAGACTGACTACTAATCATATGTCTTTCAGAAAGTCTCTAAAAACTTTACTCTTCCGTGAGGCATTTCAACCGTAATAACCCTCACCATATCTACTAACTGTGACATTCTGGCCCTGACGAGCAAAGCGCGGAGATACCCTTACGGGATTGATTCCTGCGCGATATAAGAATTTAAATAAATAAATAAAGAGAGGGTCTGGTGGTTTGCATTGAAATAGTCGCACCACCCTTAGAGTGCTTTGATGCATCTGGTTGGGTAAAACGTGATTGTACCGTGGGATGGACAACAGTTCGTCATTACAGCTGGAATTTTAAAAAGCAGCGCGAAGGAGACACGGGGCGGGTAGGATCAAGGCGCGGGACTGCGGCCCTGGCACAGAGGTGTGAGGTCTGCCTCTCTTCCGGTCACTGCAGCCGCCTCGGTGTCAGCCACAGGTCCAGCGCTGCGAGAGTGCGCTGCAGGCACAAGGACAATATAGAAGGTAAGGTGAGAGGTGTGGGCTGGACAGTCTGCCTGGAACAAGTAGAGGTGGGGGACAGCCGATGACAGCCGATGACAGCCAGAATGATTCAGCCAGGTGATGCCCTGCAGGTGGGTGTGAGTGCGCCCGGTGAAGTGGAGGCCGACCCTAGATAGACCCTGTACTTGGAAGCTTTGGAACGCTCACTTGTGGCAGATTGGACAACAATTGTGAACAGAAGCCTGTGCATTGGGCTGTCAGAGCCTGAGCACTCTGGGATATCTTTGTGCTACCAGTTAATAATAGACTGCGGAACAAGGCGCTTAAATGACCCTTTAACGCCTGTGCTTATAGGGACCTTTGTGGCATGCTCCTATGGGATCCTGTATCATACCCACTTATAGAAGGATGTGCAATAGGAAGACCCCCCAGGATATAGCGGCATTCATTAGCTTTTGTAAAAATGCAGCGATTTCTACAAAAGTGCCGATTTCGGGGGCACTTTTGTAAAAATTGCGGCATTTTTACAAAAGTGCCGATTTCGCGGCAAATCGCGATATCCTGGAGGGTCTGATTTTTCAGGTGGACCAGGTGATCCTCCCAGGTGGGGCTAAATACATCTATATCAAGATATGCTGCACTTTAAGGCTTCCGGGCCTGTGAGATCTTTATTCACCAACCTTTGGAATATGGGCAGGCTTCTCCAAAGACAAATTTAACAATCTTCTTGGTCAGGGTGGACCGCCAGAGGGTCTAGAGATTGAGGCGGCATGTGAAGCCCTTGATAGTCGCATCACACAAGCACTGGACAACACAGCCCCATGGACCAATAAAAAACCCTGGAGGCAAACTAAATCTGCACCGTGGTTTGGGCCCGAGCTCATTAAGGAAAAGGCGGCGTGCAAACGCCTTGAAAGACGCTGGAGGAAAGGCTTTTCCATGGTAGACAGGAGGGATTATAAAATTAAGCTCAAAAGCTATCATGCTCTGATAAGGAAATACCGTACTTCCTATTACAGGGACAGAATAGAGGGAGCTGATAATTCATCTAAGGAGCTGTTTTCTGTGTTTAAGGAAGTATCCTCCCTGTCCAGCTCCGCCGCGCCTGTGAAATGATCAGTGGAATCCTGTGATCGTGTGGCATAGTTCTTTGCGGATAAAGTGGGAAAAATCTATTCCTCGTTCCCGGCGGAGGCCAGAGTGTCCGTGGGATAGAAGAAGCCACTATAAAGCATAATGGAACTGAGTCACTTACATCCTTTAGCATTCCCCGCAGGATATCTTAATTGATATAGCGTCTAAAATCAAATCGGGTTCCCTTAATGACCCAGCTCCTGAGAGAATACAATGGGAAAGTATAAAAATTCTGGAACCCCACATACACCATCTGTTAGAACTCTCCTTTGGGTGGGGTATTGTTCCGATAGCTTGGAAAGAGACTGTGGTGCTTCCTCTCGAAAAAAAAAACCCAATATTAGCGCAGAGCAACTAGACAATTTGCGCCCAATTTCCCTTCTCCCCTACTTTGCTAAAATCACGGAGAAAGTTGTCAATATGCAACTGGCAGAGCATATCGAAACTTGTAAACTACTCCACCCCACCCAATCAGGCTTTCGGGCGTCGTACTCTACCAAATCTGCCTTGCTCCTATCAACGGAATTAATACGGAAGTTGGTGGATGAAGGTCAGACAGCAGCACTTATCCTTCTGGATTTAAGTACTGCCTTTGACACTGTAGCACATCACACCTTGCTGCAGTGTCTAAAAAAAAAGGGGAGTGGCAGGTAGAGCTTTGGAGTGGTTGGAGTAGTTCCTCCAGAATCGTAGCTTTCAAGTTGCTCAAGGACCTTACCGGTCGAAGAGCACTAGGCTGAAACATGGGGTGCCTCAGGGGTCCAGCTTGAGCCCCACCCTTTTTAACCTCTACGTAACTCCAGTAGCAGAGATCACTGAAAGGTTTGGGGTGCAAGTGGTATCCTACGCTGTTGACACCCAACTTGTTGTGTCTCTCGCTCAATCAGATGAGGCAGCAGCCAGTAACTTTTCGACGTGCCTACAGGAAGTAGCGGCCTGGATGGCTAATAACTGTTTGAAATTAAACGGAAGTAAGACGGAAGTGCTGGTTGTGGGGAAAGCACCGTCTGTGTGGACATCGGCATGGTGGCCGCAGGTGCTGGGGCCTCAACCTAGTCCCAGTGAACAAGTCAGAAATTTGGGTATCTGGCTAGACAATAAAATCTCCTTTGCTTATCACACAAGGCGCGTGGCAGGACAGTGCTTTGGTATCCTGAGAAGTATGCGGAAGACACTTGATCTACTTCCCACGTCGGCCAGGAAAACCCTTGTCCATGCCCTTATTACATCTAGGCTGGACTATGGGAATGCCCTGTACCTGGGAGCTAATATCAGGTGTATCACTCTGCTACATCGTATACAAAATGCGGCTGCCCGTATGGTCTTGATGCTGCCTAAAAGAGCGTCATCTAAGAAAGCCCTTAAATCACTGCATTGGCTTCCTATCAAAGAACGGGTGCTCTTTAAAACCATGTTGATTAGTCATCGCATTATGCAGGGGAAAGGGCCCTCTTATCTTCTTGACCTGCTGACCCCTTATACTCCTGCGCGCCAACTGAGATCTACTGGGACAGGGCTGGCTAAGGTCCCTAAGGTCAGAAGAGCCCGGATTGGTGGGCGCTCTTTCCGTGTTCAGGCAGCTCAACACTGGAATAGACTCCCACCTAGAATGCGACTGGAGACCTCTGAACGTATGTTTCGGAAACAACTGAAAACCCATCTCTTTCCCTCAGGCTAGAGGGGGAGGAGGTCCGTCTCTGAGGATCTGGAGAGAAGGACTTGTCCGCTTAACTGTTGCTAGCCGCACCACAGCGTGGGGACACACTGGCCTTAGTGTAACCAGGCGCTCTATACATTTTTATATTATTATTATTATGGGAAGTGTATTCTTCAAGCCAAAGTGCATCACAATAAGTTGATAAGGCCCACTAGGGGTTGAAATTGCTGTTTTTGGTTTGCCATCCTCAGCTAGTCTGATTTGCCAATAGCCAGCAGTAAGGTCAAATGTACTTAAGAACTTGGCTGAGGCCAAAGTGTCAATACGGTCATCTGCCCAAGGAATTGGGTGAACATCCGTCCTAGTGACTGCATTGAGTCCCCTATAGTCCACACAAAAATTCATCTCTCTTTTTCCACCCCTGGTGTGAGGTTTTGGTACAAGGACTACTGGGCTAGCCCAAGGGCTATCTGAGGGCTCAATCACTCCCAACTCCAGCATCTTTTGTACCTCTGTCCTGATACAATCTCTGACATGGTCAGGCTGCCTGTAGATTTTATTCTTGACAGGTAGACTCTCACCTGTGTCCACTTCATGGGTACAACGGGTGGTTTGTCTGGGAGTCAGAGAAAACATGTCCCTGTATTGATTGAGCACCTTCCTGCAATCAATCTGCTGCTGATCAGTGAGGCTGTCTGCCAAGGCCAGTCCATTAACTGATCCATCATTAGGGTTTTGTGAGAGAGGAGATCCGGGAGAGGGTCACTCTCTTTCTCCTGTTCCTTATCAGTTGCCATGTGCAAGCCCATGTCAGCCCTGTCAACAAAGGTTTTTAGCCTGTTCACATGAAGTACCCTGTGGGGACTTCTGGGAGTGCCAAGGTCCACCAAGTAGGTGACCTCACCCTTTTGTTCAAGTATGGTGTGGCAACCATTCCATTTGTCCAGGAGAGCTGCTGGGGCCACAGGCTCCAATGCCCACACATTCCGGCCTGGCTGATAAACAGTCAGGGCATCCTTTTGGTCATGCCAAGCTTTTTGGAGTTCTTGGCTTGCCTCAAGATTTTTGATGGCCTTCTTCATGCGGGAGCTTTGACCAAGTACATAGTAAACTGTTTGAGAGGTTTGAGAGGTAACTCCCACCCCTCCTTCACCAGACACATGGGAACCCTAATTGGATGCCCAAACAGCAGTTCAAAAGGGCTGTAGCCAACCCCCTTCTGAGGGACCTCTCTGTAGGCAAGCAAAAGGCAGGGCAAAAGGACATCCCATATTCGCCTAAACTTTTCTTGGAGGCCCATGATCATACCCTCTAGGGTTTTGTTGAATCTTTCAACTAACCCATTGCATTGAGGATGGTAGGGTGTGATGAATTTGTAATTCACTCCACACACTTTCCACACAGCAGTAATATACCTTGACATGAAGTTTGTACCTCTGTCGGTTAAGACCTCCTTATAGAAGCCCATGCCTGAAAAAAGTCCTAAGAGGGCCCTTGCCAACACAGGGGCTGTAGTGGTACTATGGGGAATGGCTTCTGGGTACCTAGTGGCATGGTCCACCAGCACTAGAATGTAAGTGTGCCCAGGTGCAGTTGGAGGGTTCATGGGACCAATTATATCAATCTCAATCCTCTCAAAGGGAATCCCAACCACTGGAAGTGGTATTAAGGGGGCTTTGTGGTGCCACCTGATTTTCCACTGGCTTGGAAGGTGGCACAGAAGCGACAAAACTCCTTTCAGAAAGTGGGGCCAGTGAAAGTGAGGGACAAGCCTGTACCAAGTCTTACTTTGCCCTAAGTGTCCTGCCAGGGGAATGTCATGTGCCAGGGTGAGTAGGAAGCCTCTAAACTTCTGGAGAATAACTATCCTCCTGGTGGCACCAGGGTTGGGGTCTCTACTCTCTGAGTATAAACGTCCTTCATCCCAGTAGATCCTGTGGGACCCACTAACATTCCAAGCAGCCTCAGCAGCAGCTTGCTGCCTGAGGGGTTCAAGAGAGGGGCAGGTCTTCTGCTCCAAACTCTAGGCTCTGGAAAGGACCCTGCCTCCAAGAACTCAACCTGATCAGGTTCAAGCTCGTCTGGGGCAGCTCCTTCACAGATGCTAAGGTCATCTCCCTCAAGAGATTGATCCTCACTCTGAGTCTGGGGAAAGGTACAGCCTTACCCTTCCTGCTCCTTTTCTTAGAAGGCACCTGGTCCATTATTCCAGGATTCTGGGCCTGTGCAGTGGAAAGTTGCTTTGTTACCTGGTCACAGCAAACACACTTGCAGAGAGGCCCAACATTTCTGCATGAGTCCGTAGCTCCACTTCTGCCCAGGCTGAAGTCTCTAAATCATTGCCCAACAAACTATCCACAGAGAGGTCTGAAGATACCACAACCTTTTTAGGTCCAGTTACCCCTCCCCAGCTGAAATTAACAACTGCCAAGGAATGATCAGTCCTGACATTGCTAGCATTGGTGGTACATTTGTCCAAGTTTGATCTGGTCAAGAGACACAAGATTCTCTTTCACCATAGTGACACTTGTACCTGTGTCTCTGCAGGCCACGGCCTCTTTTCTATTTATCAAAGGCTGTTGCCTGTACTTGCCCAGGTTACTGGGACTGCCAAGTAAGATGGCAAGATCGATGCCACCATCACAGACTAACACAGCCTGAGCTGGAGTTCTGGCTAATTCATAACCCACCTCAGAGCCCAAGGGTAACCCTACTAATCCCTTTTCCCTGCACCACCACTTGTGCCTTTGCTGGGGGGCGCAGTTGCCTTGAGTGCAGTGGTAGTAGGAGTGTTTTCCTTGGCTTTTGGACAATCAGCATCTTTTGTCCAATGGGTTTTTACCTTATAAAAGTAACACCATGGTTTATTCTTGACTTTCTTGTTGGAGTGTGACTCCCCCCCAGATGCAGACTTTTGGGGCCCTTGAGAAGACTCGTTCTTGTCTTTGCCCTTGTCCCGCCCTTATCCTGAGTTTTAAAAGAATCTTGCTTCTTCTGATCACCACTATTGTTCTGGTTTTTCTGCTTCACCCTGGTTCTGACCCACTTATCTGCCTTCTTTCCCAATTCTTGGGAAGAAGCAGATCTGAGTCCACCAGGTACTGCTGCAAAAGGTGGTTCTGACAATTATTAAGCATCTGCTCCCTCATAATCAAATTATACAATACTTGGTAGTCATGCACATTGCTGCCAAGCAACCAACCTTCCAGGGCCTTAATAGCACTATCTACAAAGTCTACACAGTCCTGAGTATGTGCTTTCTGGGTGTCTCTGAACGTATCCTGTATTGTTCAGTGGTTAAGCCAAACCCATCAATGAGAGCACTTTTCAAAACTGAGTAATTATCAGCATCCTCTTCTCTAACAGTAAGGACCTTACCTCTACCTTTGTCAGCAATGAAGAGCCACAAGATAGCTGCCCACTGCTCTTGAGGGACCTTCTGAACTTTACAGGCCATCTCTAAAGCAGTTATCCATTTGTGGATGTCATCCCTAACATGGTAGGGAGGACAATCTTGTTCAGGTATCTATGATCAAAGGAATGTTCCTTAGCTCTAGGGACACTGTTGCTGCCACTATGGGACTCGAGTCTCAACTTTTTCCTAGCTCTTTGGGCTTCTAGGGACTTTCTGTAAAGGGCCAACTGCTCTTGCCTGAGCCTGAGCCTTGCTTTCTCAAACTCAAGGAGTTGGTACTCCCTATCAAAAGAGTTCCCCCTTCTATGAGAAATAGAGGTTGCCACGGACTGTCTTGAGCCATTGGATTCTGAAGAGGAGGATTTAGACCTTGTTGGTCTACTCTGCGCCTTCTCAGGAGGAACAAAGGAGGCATTCTCTAACCCACCTTTGTTCTCTTCTGGTAGGTCTGAATTGTCCAGGCTGGAGTCATCAGGCTCCACCTGGCCAGGGTTAGATTCTACGTCAAAGAGGGGCTCCTCTCCGGGCCTATCCTCATGCCCTGTCCCACCCACTCTTTCCTGTTCATCTGACCCTGAGGTTTTCCTCAGGTCATCTAACAGTAAGGCCTCTAGGAGGCGTTGAGTGTTGGCTCCTTTCCCTGTCTTCAACTTTCTAGAGGCACACAGTGCTTTCAGTTCTAGGAACGAAAGTTCACTGAATCTAGTAGTCAGTGATCCACTGGCATCTCCTTTGAAAGACATACTACGTGTGGTATGGTGTTGCACCTACCTAACCTAGTGGGTACTAAACTCTCTTAGGTTGGAGAAAGGGTGTGCTAGACCCTTGACTTACCCAACCCCAAGTTCAGTAGAACTTACTTATTCTAAGCTTATATTATATGTGCCTAGCAGTATTGATAGTTTTTCAATAAATCAATACAAAGATTTATCTGGTAAAACGATGCAAGCTTGAATCCCAACCGCTGCACACCAATGTGAGAAGCTGGCCTAGTATATGATGTCCACCAATGTAAGTGGGCACCTTGCACCATTCCAGACGACCCTTATGATGATTTAAGAGGTCTTAGACAACCTTAGAAAGCTCTCTAAGTGGTAGCTGTGGAGAGCAGCCTTCAGGCTTAGGCCAGAAGGAGTGTAAATCAGCTTGTTTCACCAGAATGCAATCTTATAGTATAGATTAAGTGAAAAAAAACACACCAAGTATTTATAAAAATATGTATTTATTATATAATACTCTCTAGTACGTTCCAATATCTCCAACACGGAGATAAACACAATACTTTAGCAAAGAAACACAGTAAATAGCACGAAATACACACTGGCCCCAGGGAGGGGGCGTATACTATGAAATTGGTATAAGAACCATGGCTCAAGTCCAGACAGTGTCGGGAAGACGTAGAAGTGCTGGGACCCCAAGGAACCACCCAAGGTAAGTAGATAGAGACCCCACGGAGAGCGTATGCAGTGTGGAAACACGACTGCCTGCTCCGTGCAACTTTATGTGCAAGTCGCGGTTGGATTTTTAAAGATTAAGGACCCTTCTCAGTGGACCCTGAAGAAACCCTGTGGAAGACAGAAGGTTGGAGAGCCACCCAACCCGTAGATATCCTAGTACCTATGTTACCTACACCAGGGAAGCCGGGTGATATGTGTGAAGTGGTGTCGGAAACCGCCGTCGAGCCCAATGGAGGACTTCGGGAAGGTGCTGCTGTTGAAGAAGGAGAAATTGTGCGGTTGAATCCAAGGATGGATTCTAGATGAGCGGTACCTGCAAGCAGAGGGGACAGCGTCTATGCCACTCAGGGGTGACCAGGAAACTTGGAAGACGAATACCCTCCAATGTCGGATGTTTCAGGATGGATGACGATGACCTTGTCTCTGCAGCTGTGAGGACCAGGCAATGCTGAGGAGGACCATGAGCCGCGCACGATCTGTCCCACGAAGGATATCAAGTGCTGAGGGGTTGGTGTCCGGCGGGAGCACCAACAAGCCTTGGCAAAGGCAAGCAACACAGGAATCAAAGAAGGAGCAACGTTGGGACCAGCAAGGTCCAGGGGACTCACCAAAGGCAGGGCAGTCAGGGCTGGCCCCAAGCAATAAGGGGTGCCCAAAAGAAATAAGTGTGACCCTCGAGTGGACCCACAGGCCAGAGGCACTGGAGTCACGAGAGGACCTCAAGCAGCTCACCAAAAGATGCAGACCAAGATGCACACGATGCAGTGTGGCTGAAGATTCTGGCCACTGGAGGTGCTTGAAGGTGGGGCTACTTGGAGCCCAAAGATATTTTTTCAAAGAAGCCAACAAGCCTTTGCAACTGCAAGTTGGACGCGGTGCACAGGGGTTCAGTTATTGCAACCCCCATGAGGGATACTGGCCTCAAATGTGGTGAGAGGGCAGGGCAGGCCTTGGGAGCTGTGGAAAACCACCGCCTGTGTTGCAGACCCCATGGAGTCTGGAGGAGCTCAGGATCTGCAGACCGTTCGACTTAGGTGTGGTACCTCCGAGTGCAGGGGAGTGAGTCCTTCAGTCCAAGAGAGAGTTCTTCAGGTGTCTTTGATGCTTCAGGCCTTGGAAGGTTCCTCTATGATGCACAGGCAAAGACGATGCAGCAGACGGAAAGGCAGACAAAGTCAGGCCCAAACGAAATCCAGCGAAGTACAGAGTGCCCAGACGGTAGAAGTTCAGTGGTGCCTGATCTGAATCTTATCCCATGATGAATCTAGGGACCTACACCCAGGTAAGCCCTTAGGTACCCTAGGGGAAGGGTTGAGGAGATTCAGGGGAGGGTCTGGACTGGGGGGAGATTACTCCTATGTCCGTTGTCCAGTTTTGTGCCAGAGCTGGAGCCAACGGCTTCCAGGACTGGTTTGAACTGTTTGAACTGGAGTTTGCACAGGGACGCCAAATGTGCCCCTCATGCAGACTGAGTGACGCTGGCAAGCGCACCCGCCCCATCCCAATACGCTAAATCCTGTCTTGAAGGTGGTCACTCCTCCCTGTGACAGGATGCCTATTGTTCTGCCTTCCTCTGCTCGGGCTTGGCTGGGCAGCAGGAGGGCAGAATCGTGTCTGTGGTTGGCAGCAACTATTTTGTGCTGTCCTAGTCAAGAAGGCTGGTACCGGGAACACTATTGGAGGGCTCTTCAAGTGCTTAAAATCAAACCTCCCACACCGTTTGCGGTATGGTAGGTATGGTTCCAACATGTTTGATACCAAATGTGAAAGGATTTGTTGCAGCCGTTTTCGAGATGGTCATCGTGTAGTTACGCAGTGCCCCTCTATATAGTATATGGCTGCTTCACTCACATCCCGGGAGAATGGACTCCGTAGGCTGCTGGGGTGTCCTGCTCATGCAGGGGCACCCTCTCACTTAGAACCAAGAACCCTGCCTTCAGGATTGCATAGGCCTGCTATAGAGGGGACATAGGTTTTAAGTGCAGTGACCCTGGGTACCTTAGTACGATATACTAGGGACTTATAAGAGCCCCAGTATCCAATCTGGAATGTACTTAAGTGCTGAACATAACAGTTTAGGGAGAAAGCAGATAGTCTGGGGTCCTGATTCGCTGGAAACCAGTCAGACTCAAATACAGCTTAGCACTACGCAAAAAGTGGAGGTAACCATACAACTGGAATAACAGGAAAGTCATTTAAAAATGATATTTATCTTTGGAAATCAGGACTTCACGTTTCCACCTAGTTAGTTCTTTTTAAGCTCACCTTTGATTTTCCTCACTTGTTGCAAATTGGATCTTTTATAGCATGTGGAGTCATTGAGGTGCTTGTATGCCTCCTTAAGGTATCCTGTTTTGGGCCAGAGTACAACATTTCCACCTTTATCCGATTTATTGATTACTACTTGAGGTTTTTTTTGCAGTTTGCATATGAAATTGTGATATTGCCTCTCTTGATATTTATATTTCCTGAATATTTGCTTGGTTTTACTGTTCAGTATTTTAATTTCCTCCACTACTCAATTGTTGAAAATGCCCACGCATTTTGTGACATCCTGGGCATAAAGGTGGAAACAGGCTTAAATGGACTCACAATAGTTCCTGATAAATGTATACTCTCATCATGCATAGCACGCTGAGTTGAAACTGTTGTTTCATTTCTACTCCTCATTTTTCAAAGCCGACTGTTTGAGATGTTGTTTCCTGCAAGGTCTGAGTGGAAGCTTGTTTGATTTTGAAATATTTGGCAAGTTTAAGTTTCCTGATAAATGTATCCGTATTTGACTATAATTAAAGTTGCTCTCAGGACAAAACGTTAGGCCAAGGGATAATAATTGAATTTATGCTTGGTTTAACACAATGTCAGACAAATTGATGACCGTATTATCAGTCTTTTTACTTTTGTCTCCATTTGTTGCCTTGTTGTTTCATGTTCTTTGTGTTTGTTGAGTTTCCTCCTCTCCAGTCGTCTTTGATTTCTTATTTTCCATATGTATACTTTTGATTGTGCGGCCGAAGTGTTTGTCGGCGGTCCCGCTGTTAAAAATCTACCTCCTCTGCAAGTGTTACATTTCCCAGGTCTTCCCCTCTTAAATTTGAGGAAACTCTTCCGTTTTCTGAATCTGTTTCACTCAGCACTGAACTAAGATCTGACACAGACTCTTCAAAAACTGTTTGATTGCTGATTTTATCATTCTGTCCTACTATGTTGGAATTGGTAAGACGTTTCCTTTTGATGGAATCAAATTTCCTAGAAAAAGTGAATACCTGGCCTGTTTCATAATCTGTTTTGTCTCTAGAAAACGTATACGCTTTTCTTGGTTTTATCACATCTTCATGCTTTTTAAGTCTTTCCATTATTTCAGTCCGCATTTTAGAAATGAGTTCTTTTTGTTCAGATTTGTCCAATTCCATATTTATACGTTCAATTTCTTATAAAATTGATTCCCGGTTTAGTTCAGCATATTTTATCAGAATTTGGATCAATCTCATTGAAGCCTCTAAATTACTGTCTGCCCATTCCTTGAGCATCAAAGGATTCGGGTTTTCAAAACTCAGTATAATGCGAAATCCGTAATCCACGCAGTACTCGACCAGCTTCCTGATATTTCTGGAGCATTTGTTTTTCTTCTACCACTTTGTCAATTCATTTTTCATGTTTTTTTCCAACGCCCTTAACAGTGATTTCCCATCTTTGCCAGCAGAAACATTCGAAGACCCAGTTGGTCTTATATTTTCAGTAATATCCGATAAATTCTCAAAGAGCACATCAGCTGCTGCTTCCCTTTCCCGCAGCGTGTCTTCGGACATATTCGTGAATTGTAAAAAATATTGGAGTCAAACGTATGTATTCACTTTCATACGTTAGCCAAAATGCACACCTCCCCACCTGTCTATTGCCCAGACTCACCACCGACCTTGCTTTGTATCACGGGCCCGCGACTCGTGATTCACGGCTAACTCTGCTTGCTGAGTTTTAAAATGCCACCTCTAGTTTCCCTTCAGCTTGTGTTCTGGAAGAGGCCCTCAGTAGTGAATTTAATGCCCCCAATTGGTGAATGTATTCCTAGATACCCATGAGCATAATCTGTTTCTTTTTTTTACATTACCTCTTGCCTTGAGTCAGGTCTGCTGCATACGAAGTAGCAGCTGAAGTAGAAACCTGGGCAACAAAGGACTTCCTAGGAAGGGCAGTAAAAGGGTAGCATATAGAGCATTTGTGATCCATTTATTCAACTAATCTACATAGTTGTGGATCCTAACAGGAGGCTCAGACACAGTATTCTCTAAGCAGGTGACCAATTTAGGAGGGTCCAATTTAGACCATGAGGGATCAGAAATGTTGAACGACTCATTGGTTTTCATTTTGGCCTCTCTCCTTGATTGACTATTGCTCCGCTGAGCTCAGATTCACATCAGACGCTGCAACACGGAGTCAAACTGAAATAACTGTTACTAAAATTGTGCCGGTGCAACTTATTTGCTTGAATGGGCATCTGCTGTGGAGCAACTTCTGTGAAAGCCATTACTTGCAGGTGTAATTCCCCTATCAACGCTGAGTTCTGAGAATGGTCCAGCGGCCCTATATGGCCATTTGAGACCAAAACATCAACTTTGCATCTTTCTTAACACTATATGGTATACTTTCTTTTGTATTTAAATTCCATATGATATTTTGAATGTGAACAATTCAGTTGATTGATCCATGGATTATTATAACCATTGTTTGTTAAAAAGATTCTTTGCACTTATCCAGATCCCTGCAATTGATTTACACTAGGAGAATGGAGGGATTGTGAAGTTGCACCAGATTGAATACTCTAAGGAATGTACTGCTTAGTGTTGTGGTATATGAAAATAGACCATATATTTGTATAAAAGATTTGATGAAGTGAGTAAATGTGTATAAATATATTTTTTTCTACTCCAATACACCTGCATTTGATTTAATTAACTATATGCAATAGGATCACTCAGGTGACCATAAATTCTTTGATTAACATGTAATAATTTCTTGAGGAGCATTTGTGTTAATAGCATGAAAACTGCAAGGCATAGACTTAGAACCTTACAAAAATGTCAATGGGTCTAAAGAGAAAAAGTCTATATGTGACACATCAAACCTATTTTGTCTGTAACCCCCTACTTAAAAATGTGAAGAAGACAAAAAACTAAAAGGTACCCTGATCTCAATATGATCTGCTAGGATACCCATTAGTCACCACACGGAACCGCCCTTCATCATCTGGGATTCCTTGTAGTTCACTAACTTGAAACACTACCGGTAAGTATGGAAGGCCTGATCTTATAACCTTCAAACGAACCTGGTAGTGACCAGTGTGATCTTAATATTGGTAGTGCTCATTCGTGGAGAGACTGATTTGCAGTGCATGTGAAAATATAATGTGAAAAAGGGTGAAAATAAAATTGGGTGATAGAGCAGATATGAAATTTTATTCTATGTTTTACTCACTCCGCCAATATTAAAAGAGTAGCCAAAGGTAGTTTTAACAAATAACTACCTAGATGGAAAAAGTGGTCGACATGTTTCAGCAGCTATATGGGACTAGTGCGTCCCTTGCTTTCATCAGGACCTAAATGTACATTATGCTACTGCAAGCAAATTCGTGATAAAAAGAAAAGAAAGTGACTGCATGATTGACATGCTGCGACAAGGAAAAAGATCACCTGATTTCCTAGGTGTAGTCTTGGCTTGTTGCAGTCTTATTGCATGTCACCTTGTCAAGGGAGTTTGAGGCCTCGCCTCGCCTGGCAACAGCTCAGGGAACGAGGGAAGCACCGCTCTCTCCGTCGGTACTTGACTGCTGGCTTCTGAGCCGGTTTGCAGATCATATTGAGATCAGGGTACCTTCTAGTTTTTTGTCTTCTTCACATTTTTAAGTAGGATGTTCCAGACAAAATAGGTTTGATGTGTCACATATAGACTTTTTCACTTTAGACCCATTGACATTTTTGTGATTTACATTTCAATTTAAGGGAATGTGTCTTTGCTAGGTCTTTAAACTCTCTCAGCCCCCCCTTAACCTTTTTTATTATAGATTTAGAACCGTCTTGCTTTTTTCCCTCAGACTTTCTTCACTCTAAGGTTTCTCTGGGTAGTAATCATTTTTACTAGTATAGACAACCCCAACCACTGTGTTATATTTTATATCCTGAGTTTGTTGGGCAGATTTACTAACACTTTGTGCTGGATTTGCACAACAAAAATGACACAAACATGCCACAATGTGTTGTTTTATTTTTTACTTACAGTCCTGAATTGTGTTGGAAAGTAACCCTAAAGTACCTGAAGTAGAACTATGCTCTAGTTTGCGCCTAGTTGGTTTAATGGGTATACCTTGGGTGGAACGTTGACATTCCCATGGAAAAGCTCAAGGATTTTCATGCTAAGCCCTATCTAGTATCATTCATGGGAAGGGATTTGCACCAAAAAATGTACCCCTCCTCGAAGAAGACATAACTGTTCAGCACATATACAAAGTGGTAATGTGTTAAACCTCGTTAAACCGTGGGATTTTGTACTGCAAGGGTATCTTTCCAGTACAAAAGCTACACTTGACATCACATACACATCATTGCACCATGGTAAAAAAGGTATGTGTGTTGGCGCAAGGCAGGCTAAGGTAAGCCAACGCTATGGGGAAAGAGCAAAAACACCATATCCTGGTAGACATGGTGCTGTTGTGCTCTCTCCTTTTCACCGCTTTTGGCCGCCATAAGTGTGGCAGGGTATGCTCAGACGTGAGTCCCTTGCTCACCTTGCCACTGGATTCAAGCAAGCCGGGCTGAAGACGGCTGGAATGCCAGAAACCGGTCCTCGGAAGCTTGTTTCCGGTCCAGGGAAGACATGGCTTGGCAGTTCGGGCTGGACTGTTCCCATGAGGCACAGGGTCAGACTGATTTGCATATAGCCATGTCTGAACTGGGGTGGCAGAGTGGGCTAAAGAACGGTGATGGATTAAACCCAGATCTTTTGACTGGGTGTGTGTTTGATTGATTCAGATGCTCCGCCCATCACCACCCCCTTTTGTACCGCTTTTGGCCGTCATAAGTGTGGCAGGGTATGCTCAGACGTGAGTCCCTTGCTCACTTTGCCACTGGATTCAAGCAAGCCGGGCTGAAGACGGCTGGAATGCCAGAAACCGGTCCTCGGAAGCTTGTTTCCGGTCCAGGGAAGACATGGCTTGGCAGTTCGGGCTGGACTGTTCCCATGAGGCACAGGGTCAGACTGATTTGCATATAGCCATGTCTGAACTGGGGTGGCAGAGTGGGCTAAAGAACGGTGATGGATTAAACCCAGATCTTTTGACTGGGTGTGAGTGTTTGATTGATTCAGATGCTCCGTCCATCACCACCCCCTTTTGTACCGCTTTTGGCCGCCATAAGTGTGGCAGGGTATGCTCAGACGTGAGTCCCTTGCTCACTTTGCCACTGGATTCAAGCAAGCCGGGCTGAAGACGGCTGGAATGCCAGAAACCGGTCCTCGGAAGCTTGTTTCCGGTCCAGGGAAGACATGGCTTGGCAGTTTGGTCTGGACTGTTCCCATGAGGCACAGGGTCAGACTGATTTGCATATAGCCATGTCTGAACTGGGGTGGCAGATTGGGCTAAAGAACGGTGATGGATTAAACCCAGATCTTTTGACTGGGTGTGAGTGTTTGATTGATTCAGATGCTCCGTCCATCACCACCCCCTTTTGTACCGCTTTAGGCCGCCATAAGTGTGGCAGGGTATGCTCAGACGTAAGTCCCTTGCTCACTTTGCCACTGGATTTAAGCAAGCCGGGCTGAAGACGGCTGGAATGCCAGAAACCGGTCCTCGGAAGCTTGTTTCCGGTCCAGGGAAGACATGGCTTGGCAGTTCGGGCTGGACTGTTCCCATGAGGCACAGGGTCAGACTGATTTGCATATAGCCATGTCTAAACTGGGGTGGCAGAGTGGGCTAAAGAACGGTGATGGATTAAACCCAGATCTTTTGACTGGGTGTGAGTGTTTGATTGATTCGGATGCTCCGTCCATCACCACCCCCTTTTGTACCGCTTTTGGCCGCCATAAGTGTGGCAGGGTATGCTCAGACATGTGTCCCTTGCTCACTTTGCCACTAGATTTAAGCAAGCCGGGCTGAAGACGGCTGGAATGCCAGAAACCGGTCCTCGGAAGCTTGTTTCCTCTCCAGGGAAGACATGGCTTGGCAGTTCGGGCTGGACTGTTCCCATGAGGCACAGGGTCAGACTGATTTGCATATAGCCATGTCTGAACTGGGATGGCAGAGTGGGCTAAGGAACGGTGATGGATTAAACCCAGATATTTTGACTGGGTGTGAGTGTTTGATTCAGATGCTCCGTCCATCACCACCCCCTTTTGTACCGCTTTTGGCCGCCATAAGTGTGGCAGGGTATGCTCAGACGTGAGTCCCTTGCTCACTTTGCCACTGGATTCAAGCAAGCCGGGCTGAAGACGGCTGGAATGCCAGAAACCGGTCCTCGGAAGCTTGTTTCCGGTCCAGGGAAGACATGGCTTGGCAGTTCGGGCTGGACTGTTCCCATGAGGCACAGGGTCAGACTGATTTGCATATAGCCATGTCTGAACTGGGGTGGCAGAGTGGGCTAAAGAACGGTGATGGATTAAACCCAGATCTTTTGACTGGGTGTGAGTGTTTGATTGATTCAGATTCTCCGTCCATCACCACCCCCTTTTGTACCGCTTTTGGCCGCCATAAGTGTGGCAGGGTATGCTCAGACGTGAGTCCCTTGCTCACTTTGCCACTGGATTCAAGCAAGCCGGGCTGAAGACGGCTGGAATGCCAGAAACCGGTCCTCGGAAGCTTGTTTCCGGTCCAGGGAAGACATGGCTTGGCAGTTCGGGCTGGACTGTTCCCATGAGGCACAGGGTCAGACTGATTTGCATATAGCCATGTCTGAACTGGGGTGGCAGAGTGGGCTAAAGAACGGTGATGGATTAAACCCAGATCTTTTGACTGGGTGTGAGTGTTTGATTGATTCAGATGCTCCGTCCATCACCACCCCCTTTTGTACCGCTTTTGGCCGCCATAAGTGTGGCAGGGTATGCTCGGACGTGAGTCCCTTGCTCACTTTGCCACTGGATTCAAGCAAGCCGGGCTGAAGACGGCTGGAATGCCAGAAACCGATCCTCGGAAGCTTGTTTCCGGTCCAGGGAAGACATGGCTTGGCAGTTCGGCTGGACTGTTCCCATGAGGCACAGGGTCAGACTGATTTGCATATAGCCATGTCTGAACTGGGGTGGCAGAGTGGGCTAAAGAACGGTGATGGATTAAACCCAGATCTTTTGACTGGGTGTGAGTGTTTGATTGATTCAGATGCTCCGTCCATCACCACCCCCTTTTGTACCGCTTTTGGCCGCCATAAGTGTGGCAGGGTATGCTCGGACGTAAGTCCCTTGCTCTCTTTGCCACTGGATTCAAGCAAGCCGGGCTGAAGACGGCTGGAATGCCAGAAACCGGTCCTCGGAAGCTTGTTTCCGGTCCAGGGAAGACATGGCTTGGCAGTTCGGGCTGGACTGTTCCCATGAGGCACAGGGTCAGACTGATTTGCATATAGCCATGTCTGAACTGGGGTGGCAGAGTGGGCTAAAGAACGGTGATGGATTAAACCCAGATCTTTTGACTGGGTGTGAGAATTTGATTGATTCAGATGCTCCGTCCATCACCACCCCCTTTTGTACCGCTTTTGGCCGCCATAAGTGTAGCAGGGTATGCTCAGACGTGAGTCCCTTGCTCACTTTGCCACTGGATTCAAGCAAGCCGGGCTGAAGACGGCTGGAATGCCAGAAACCGGTCCTCGGAAGCTTGTTTCAGGTCCAGGGAAGACATGGCTTGGCAGTTCGGGCTGGACTGTTCCCATGAGGCACAGGGTCAGACTGATTTGCATATAGCCATGTCTGAACTGGGGTGGCAGAGTGGGCTAAAGAACGGTGATGGATTAAACCCAGATCTTTTGACTGGGTGTGAGTGTTTGATTGATTCAGATTCTCCGTCCATCACCACCCCCTTTTGTACCGCTTTTGGCTGCCATAAGTGTGGCAGGGTATGCTCAGGCGTGAGTCCCTTGCTCACTTTGCCACTGGATTCAAGCAAGCCGGGCTGAAGACGGCTGGAATGCCAGAAACCGGTCCTCGGAAGCTAGTTTCCGGTCCAGGGAAGACATGGCTTGGCAGTTCGGGCTGGACTGTTCCCATGAGGCACAGGGTCAGACTGATTTGCATATAGCCTTGTCTGAACTGGGGTGGCAGAGTGGGCTAAAGAACGGTGATGGATTAAACCCAGATCTTTTGACTGGGTGTGAGTGTTTGATTGATTCAGATGCTCCGTCCATCACCACCCCCTTTTGTACCGCTTTTGGCCGCCATAAGTGTGGCAGGGTATGCTCAGACGTGAGTCCCTTGCTCACTTTGCCACTGGATTCAAGCAAGCCGGGCTGAAGACGGCTGGAATGCCAGAAACCGATCCTCGGAAGCTTGTTTCCGGTCCAGGGAAGACATGGCTTGGCAGTTCGGGCTGGACTGTTCCCATGAGGCACAGGGTCAGACTGATTTGCATATAGCCATGTCTGAACTGGGGTGGCAGAGTGGGCTAAAGAACGGTGATGGATTAAACCCAGATCTTTTGACTGGGTGTGAGTGTTTGATTGATTCAGATGCTCGTCCATCACCACCCCCTTTTGTACCGCTTTTGGCCGCCATAAGTGTGGCAGGGTATGCTCGGACGTGAGTCCCTTGCTCACTTTGCCACTGGATTCAAGCAAGCCGGGCTGAAGACGGCTGGAATGCCAGAAACCGGTCCTCGGAAGCTTGTTTCCGGTCCAGGGAAGACATGGCTTGGCAGTTCGGGCTGGACTGTTCCCATGAGGCACAGGGTCAGACTGATTTGCATATAGCCATGTCTGAACTGGGGTGGCAGAGTGGGCTAAAGAACGGTGATGGATTAAACCCAGATCTTTTGACTGGGTGTGAGAATTTGATTGATTCAGATGCTCCGTCCATCACCACCCCCTTTTGTACCGCTTTTGGCCGCCATAAGTGTGGCAGGGTATGCTCAGACGTGAGTCCCTTGCTCACTTTGCCACTGGATTCAAGCAAGCCGGGCTGAAGACGGCTGGAATGCCAGAAACCGGTCCTCGGAAGCTTGTTTCCGGTCCAGGGAAGACATGGCTTGGCAGTTCGGGCTGGACTGTTCCCATGAGGCACAGGGTCAGACTGATTTGCATATAGCCATGTCTGAACTGGGGTGGCAGAGTGGGTTAAAGAACGGTGATGGATTAAACCCAGATCTTTTGACTGGGTGTGAGTGTATGATTGATTCAGATGCTCCGTCCATCACCACCCCCTTTTGTACCGCTTTTGGCCGCCATAAGTGTGGCAGGGTATGCTCAGACGTAAGTCCCTTGCTCACTTTGCCACTGGATTCAAGCAAGCCGGCCTGAAGACGGCTGGAATGCCAGAAACCGGTCCTCGGAAGCTTGTTTCCGGTCCAGGGAAGACATGGCTTGGCAGTTCGGGCTGGACTGTTCCCATGAGGCACAGGGTCAGACTGATTTGCATATAGCCATGTCTGAACTGGGGTGGCAGAGTGGGCTAAAGAACGGTGATGGATTAAACCCAGATCTTTTGACTGGGTGTGAGTGTTTGATTGATTCAGATGCTCCGTCCATCACCACCCCCTTTTGTACCGCTTTTGGCCGCCATAAGTGTAGCAGGGTATGCTCAGACGTGAGTCCCTTGCTCACTTTGCCACTGGATTCAAGCAAGCCGGGCTGAAGACGGCTGGAATGCCAGAAACCGGTCCTCGGAAGCTTGTTTCAGGTCCAGGGAAGACATGGCTTGGCAGTTCGGGCTGGACTGTTCCCATGAGGCACAGGGTCAGACTGATTTGCATATAGCCATGTCTGAACTGGGGTGGCAGAGTGGGCTAAAGAACGGTGATGGATTAAACCCAGATCTTTTGACTGGGTGTGAGTGTTTGATTGATTCAGATTCTCCGTCCATCACCACCCCCTTTTGTACCGCTTTTGGCTGCCATAAGTGTGGCAGGGTATGCTCAGGCGTGAGTCCCTTGCTCACTTTGCCACTGGATTCAAGCAAGCCGGGCTGAAGACGGCTGGAATGCCAGAAACCGGTCCTCGGAAGCTAGTTTCCGGTCCAGGGAAGACATGGCTTGGCAGTTCGGGCTGGACTGTTCCCATGAGGCACAGGGTCAGACTGATTTGCATATAGCCTTGTCTGAACTGGGGTGGCAGAGTGGGCTAAAGAACGGTGATGGATTAAACCCAGATCTTTTGACTGGGTGTGAGTGTTTGATTGATTCAGATGCTCCGTCCATCACCACCCCCTTTTGTACCGCTTTTGGCCGCCATAAGTGTGGCAGGGTATGCTCAGACGTGAGTCCCTTGCTCACTTTGCCACTGGATTCAAGCAAGCCGGGCTGAAGACGGCTGGAATGCCAGAAACCGATCCTCGGAAGCTTGTTTCCGGTCCAGGGAAGACATGGCTTGGCAGTTCGGGCTGGACTGTTCCCATGAGGCACAGGGTCAGACTGATTTGCATATAGCCATGTCTGAACTGGGGTGGCAGTGGGCTAAAGAACGGTGATGGATTAAACCCAGATCTTTTGACTGGGTGTGAGTGTTTGATTGATTCAGATGCTCGTCCATCACCACCCCCTTTTGTACCGCTTTTGGCCGCCATAAGTGTGGCAGGGTATGCTCGGACGTGAGTCCCTTGCTCATTTTGCCACTGGATTCAAGCAAGCCGGGCTGAAGACGGCTGGAATGCCAGAAACCGGTCCTCGGAAGCTTGTTTCCGGTCCAGGGAAGACATGGCTTGGCAGTTCGGGCTGGACTGTTCCCATGAGGCACAGGGTCAGACTGATTTGCATATAGCCATGTCTGAACTGGGGTGGCAGAGTGGGCTAAAGAACGGTGATGGATTAAACCCAGATCTTTTGACTGGGTGTGAGAATTTGATTGATTCAGATGCTCCGTCCATCACCACCCCCTTTTGTACCGCTTTTGGCCGCCATAAGTGTGGCAGGGTATGCTCAGACGTGAGTCCCTTGCTCACTTTGCCACTGGATTCAAGCAAGCCGGGCTGAAGACGGCTGGAATGCCAGAAACCGGTCCTCGGAAGCTTGTTTCCGGTCCAGGGAAGACATGGCTTGGCAGTTCGGGCTGGACTGTTCCCATGAGGCACAGGGTCAGACTGATTTGCATATAGCCATGTCTGAACTGGGGTGGCAGAGTGGGTTAAAGAACGGTGATGGATTAAACCCAGATCTTTTGACTGGGTGTGAGTGTTTGATTGATTCAGATGCTCCGTCCATCACCACCCCCTTTTGTACCGCTTTTGGCCGCCATAAGTGTGGCAGGGTATGCTCAGACGTAAGTCCCTTGCTCACTTTGCCACTGGATTCAAGCAAGCCGGCCTGAAGACGGCTGGAATGCCAGAAACCGGTCCTCGGAAGCTTGTTTCCGGTCCAGGGAAGACATGGCTTGGCAGTTCGAGCTGGACTGTTCCCATGAGGCACAGGGTCAGACTGATTTGCATATAGCCATGTCTGAACTGGGGTGGCAGAGTGGGCTAAAGAACGGTGATGGATTAAACCCAGATCTTTTGACTGGGTGTGAGTGTTTGATTGATTCAGATGCTCCGTCCATCACCACCCCCTTTTGTACCGCTTTAGGCCGCCATAAGTGTGGCAGGGTATGCTCAGACGTGAGTCCCTTGCTCACTTTGCCACTGGATTTAAGCAAGCTGGGCTGAAGACGGCTGGAATGCCAGAAACCGGTCCTCGGAAGCTTGTTTTCGGTCCAGGGAAGACATGGCTTGGCAGTTCGGGCTGGACTGTTCCCATGAGGCACAGGGTCAGACTGATTTGCATATAGCCATGTCTAAACTGGGGTGGCAGAGTGGGCTAAAGAACTGTGATGGATTAAACCCAGATCTTTTGACTGGGTGTGAGTGTTTGATTGATTCAGATGCTCCGTCCATCACCACCCCCCTTTGTACCGCTTTTGGCCGCCATAAGTGTGGCAGGGTATGCTCAGACGTGAGTCCCTTGCTCACTTTGCCACTGGATTCAAGCAAGCCGGGCTGAAGATGGCTGGAATGCCAGAAACCGATCCTCGGAAGCTTGTTTCCGGTCCAGGGAAGACATGGCTTCGCAGTTCGGGCTGGACTGTTCCCATGAGGCACAGGGTCAGACTGATTTGCATATAGCCATGTCTGAACTGGGGTGGCAGAGTGGGCTAAAGAACGGTGATGGATTAAACCCAGATCTTTTGACTGGGTGTGAGTGTTTGATTGATTCAGATGCTCCGTCCATCACCACCCCCTTTTGTACAGCTTTTGGCCGCCATAAGTGTGGCAGGGTATGCTCAGACGTGAGTCCCTTGCTCACTTTGCCACTGGATTCAAGCAAGCCGGGCTGAAGACGGCTGGAATGCCAGAAACCGGTCCTCGGAAGCTTGTTTCCTGTCCAGGGAAGACATGGCTTGGCAGTTCAGGCTGGACTGTTCCCATGAGGCACAGGGTCAGACTGATTTGCATATAGCCATGTCTGAACTGGGGTGGCAGAGTGGGTTAAAGAACGGTGATGGATTAAACCCAGATCTTTTGACTGGGTGTGAGTGTTTGATTGATTCAGATGCTCCGTCCATCACCACCCCCTTTTGTACCGCTTTTGGCCGCCATAAGTGTGGCAGGGTATGCTCAGACGTGAGTCCCTTGCTCACTTTGCCACTGGATTCAAGCAAGCCGGGCTGAAGACGGCTGGAATGCCAGAAACCGGTCCTCGGAAGCTTGTTTCCGGTCCAGGGAAGACATGGCTTGGCAGTTCGGGCTGGACTGTTCCCATGAGGCACAGGGTCAGACTGATTTGCATATAGCCATGTCTGAACTGGGGTGGTGGCAGAGTGGGCTAAAGAACGGTGATGGATTAAACCCAGATCTTTTGACTGGGTGTGAGTGTTTGATTGATTCAGATGCTCCGTCCATCACCACCCCCTTTTGTACCGCTTTTGGCCGCCATAAGTGTGGCAGGGTATGCTCAGACGTGAGTCCCTTGCTCACTTTGCCACTGGATTCAAGCAAGCCGGGTTGAAGACGGCTGGAATGCCAGAAACTGGTCCTCGGAAGCTTGTTTCCGGTCCAGGTAAGACATGGTTTGGCAGATCTGGCTGGACTGTTCCCATGAGGCACAGGGTCAGACTGATTTGCATATAGCCATGTCTGAACTGGGGTGGCAGAGTGAGCTAAAGAACGGTGATGGATTAAACCCAGATCTTTTGACTGGGTGTGAGTGTTTGATTGATTCAGATGCTCCGTCCATCACCGCCCCCTTTTGTACCGCTTTTGGCCGCCATAAGTGTGGCAGGGTATGCTCAGACGTGAGTCCCTTGCTCACTTTGCCACTGGATTCAAGCAAGCCGGGCTGAAGACGGCTGGAATGCCAGAAACCGGTCCTTAGAAGCTTGTTGTCAGGGTCTAGCCACTCCTCGGGTTTCCCTGTGATGCCAAAAAGGGGTCCACCTCCAGACTTCCCCAACTCTGGAAAGAAACAATTCAGAGTAGTGAGGTAGTCAGGTGAGGGAAATAATGAAGAAGGCCGGGACCAGGGGAAGGCGGGAGAACCTGCAACATAAAACACAGACTTAATACATAGGCAAGCAAAGCTTACTACTCTCATATTATTCTCACTAGAACGCGCTAATACCTTTCCACTGGCATTGAATTCCTGTGGTGAACTTCTAACATGCAGGGACTTCAGCTTCAACTTAAAGTACCTACAACAAGAAACCACAATGATAAAACATCGATTCCACTACCACCACTTACACACAAACTGCAGTACTCGATCATACATACCAACTTTCAATTATCCAGATTCAACATAAACACTGCTCCCAGAAATAGGGCTTTCTTCTCAATCAGGAATGAGAGTTGAACGAGCCCCTAACAAAAGTGCTCCGCCCGTTCGGAGCCAAGGTAAGAGAACAAAAAAATAATAAACTCAGGCTCCATTGAAGTGAAAGAAAAGAATTCCACAGGACTGTACAATCCAACCACGCTTCCTTTATAGCAGCAGTTATGAAGGAAGAATTCCGAGCCACGGACACAGTTACCACCTACTTGTTCCGAGTAATTCAAAGGACAACTGTTAGGCTCGCTGTAGGCATCGGTTTGGCTCCCTTTGGGATAAGCGCTTCCACAGCGCTACGAACATAAACAAACTCCCCTCCGATGATCGCACCAAACAGGAGGCTTCCTTTGGGATTCCCGACAGGGGAATGAGCGAAGAGAGGAGCAGCGCTTCCTTCAGCGCGAACGATACAAGCACCACTGTAGACTTTCAGCTCCACCCTTCTTCCTGACCGGGAACTACAGAACAACCCAGGTGCTTACTTCAGCTTAGAATCCAGCACCTTACGAACTTCGTACTCCAGCTGTCCATCCCGAACCACCGGCGACACAGCTCGTCTAGCCGCTCCCAAAGCCGGTTTCAACAGACTGCAGTGAAATACCGGATGTATGCGCAAAGAAGCAGGCAGCTTAAGTTTGTACGCCACACAGCCCACAGGGCGCACCACCGGATAAGGCCCAATGAATCGGGGATGAAATATACTCCTGTAACGGAAGCGGATGTTCCTGGTTGACAACCACACTCTATTCCCGGCCTTGTAGGTAGGTCCTTCCTTTCGTCTGCTATCGGCACATGACTTATACAGTCTTTTTGCAACATCCAGGTTGCGGCGTATCTTGATATGGACAGCCTGCAGATGTTTGATCAGCATAGCCACTGTGGGTTGGTTGGTAATGTCACCGGGAACCGAAAGAGGAAGCACCTTAGCATGGAAACCATGATTGGCCCAAAAGGGGAATCCTTGATAGAACTATGCCATGAATTGTTATACGACAACTCTGCTAACCACAACATAGCGAATCATGATTCACTAGCCTCTTTAGCATAACAGCGCAGATATGTCTTGAGTGTCTGGTTTAGTCTTTCCGTCTGGCCGTCTGTCTGCGGATGGAAACTCATCGAAGTAGCCACCTCGATTCGGAGAACCTTGCACCACATTTTCCAGAACCGGGCTATGAATTGTGGTCCACGATCCGAAACAATAACCCTTGGGAGTCCATGCAACCTCACCACCTGTGACAGCAACAACAGGGCGGTTTGTCCGGCTGTGGGCAGGTTTCTGCATGGGATGAAGTGTCCCATTTTAGTAAGGCTGTCTACCACCACCATAATGGCTTTGCACCCTTGGTCTTTTGGCAGGCCTACTACAAAATCCAGACTGATGGTATGCCATGGTTGTGTCGGTGTAGGCATAGGAACCAGTTTGCCTTTTGCTCTACAATGTTCACCTTTGGCTCGAGCACACACATCACACTGTTTAATCCATAGGTTTACTTCGTTTTTCATGTGTTCCCACCAAAACTGTCTCTGAACGAGCTGTAATGTCTTTTTAACACCAGAATGACCTGCTACTACAGCGTTGTGGCACCAGTTGAAAGCCTTCAATCTGATTTCCTTGGAGGGAAGGTATAACTTGTTGTTCACAAAGGGCAAACCATGTTTGAGAGTTCGTGACGGACTATCGTTGGCCCACCGTTTCCACTCTTCCTGATTTCTCTGGTTCTTTACCTCATCTAAGAAGTTCTCTGTGGTAAGGGAACACAGCACCTTCTTGGGTGAAATGATGGCTTCCGGTGGGATGTCTTGTTTTTCTAGCACATCCTCTTGTCTGGATAGAGCATCCGCTTTTCTGTTTTCTGACCCTGGCCTGAATGTAATTACGAAGTCGAACTCTGCGAAGAAGAGCATCCATCGCATTTGACGTTGTGTAAGATGTCTGGCGGTCTTCATATATTGTAAATTACGGTGGTCAGTGTAGACCGTGACGGGATGTTTGGCCCCCCATAGGTAGTGCCGCCATTCTTCAAAGGCTTTCTTGATGGCCAATAACTCTTTTCGGCCACCGTGTAGTTCAGTTCGGCTGGACTCAACTTTTTGGACAAAAAGGCTACTGGATGTAATTGTCCCGAGAAGCGATCTCGTTGTGAGAGCACAGCCCCAATAGCAATGTCGGAGGCGTCTGCTTCCACCACGAAAGGCACCTCAATCTGCGGATGTTGGAGAATGGGGGCCTATGTGAATGCCTTTTTGAGATACTCAAAAGCGCTCTTGGCTTCTTGAGTCCAACAGAAAGGATGTCCCTTTCTTAGCAGACGAGTTAAAGGGGAAACCAGCTGTGAGAAGTGTGCAATGAACCTCCGGTAATAATTCGAAAATCCAAGGAAGCACTGTACATCTCTTACATTCTTTGGGATAGGCCATTCTTGCACCGCCAAAACCTTCCTTTCAGCCATACACAACCCAGAGGGGCTCAGAATCACACCCAAAAACTCCACCTGTTGCACATGGAATTCACACGTGTTCAATTTGCAGAACAACCCATTCTCCTGCAATTTTCGCAAAACCTGCTTTACATGATTACCATGACTGCGATATTTTGATCTACTCTCAAGACACAATGTAGACGACTACGAACTTGTCCACATAACTCTTTAACACATCGTTCAGGAAGAACTGAAAAGCCGCTGGGGCGTTGCAAAGCCGGAACGGCATCACTAGATATTCGAAAAGGCCATAGCGAGTTTTAAAAGCCGTCTTCCACTCATCTCCTTCACGTATCCGTACCAGGTGATAAGCCCCTCTCAGGTCTAGTCGAGTGTAAATGACTGCTTCACGAACCTGATCCAACAAAACTGGGATGAGTGGAAGAGGGTAGCGATTTCTTACAGTGTTCTTATTCAAGACCCTGTAGTCCAGACATGTTCGCAATTCACCATTTGCTTTTTTAATAAAAAACAGAGGTGAAGCAGCAGGTGGGTGGAGAAGGACGTATAAACCCTATGTCAACATAATGGTCCAGGTACTCCCTCAGGTGTTGTCTCTCGGGGTCTGATAGCGCATACACCCTACAAGAAGGCAGTACCGCTCCAGGAATCAGATCTATTTGACAATCGTACTCTCTGTGTGGGGGTAGTATCTCCGCCTTAGTTTCACTAAACACCTCTCTAAACTCTGCGTAGGCCGGGGGTAATACAGTTTCCTTTTCAGCAGCGGTAGCAACCTGATAGACTCGTGTGAGGGCTAGTACATGATTGCTTAATGGGTGGACACAGGATGATAGGCACTGTTCCGACTCAAAACTTAAAGACTTCTGTGTCCAATCAGTTTTGGGGTTATGCTTCCATAACCAGGGCATTCCCAATATCACCTCGTATTGAGGCGCTTCGATAATGTTTAAGGTTATTTTTTCCACATGAATGTTCTCTTCTCCTTTCCTGACCAATTCTAGCTCTTCTGTTACTTCCATAATGGGCCGTGACTTCAGCGGCTTCCCATCCACTGCTAAAACCCTTTCCGGAGTGTTCCTAGGTACTCGAAGCAACTCCAGACGCTGTACTAGTCCACTATCAATAAAGTTTCCGGTAGCTCCTGAATCTACCATTACCTCTATGTTATGCGAGCCCTTGTTATCTGTAAGACTCATCTGTAGAACAATGTGAGACACAGAAGGAATGACCTCAGCTCCTGCCAAAGATGGGACCCTCAACGCGGTTGAAAGTTCTGTTTCCTTCTCTGGTAAAGATTCTACACTGACCGGTCTCTGAGGAGACATGGTAGTGACTGCCACTTTCTTGTTGCTGGAGTATGTACCTGGCTTTTTCGGTTTCGTGGGGCAGTCTCTCACGAAATGACCTTTCCTGCCGCAATACATGCACAACCCCAAAGATCTGCGATTCTCTCTCTCAGCTCGGGTTAAAGGGGCTCTAACTGCTCCGATTTCCATAGGCTCAGCTTTCTGGTCAGTGGTGGAGGAAGCGGGTCTAGGACTTTTCTCTGTTTTCTCCCCCTGACCGTAAACCCTTTCACCTCTCCTTTCTGCTAGTCTATGGTCGAGACGCTGTGTCAGATTCATCAAATCCGTGTACGTTCTGGGCTAGGGGTCTATTTACGCTAAAACATCTTTCATGTCGTCTCTAAGCCCCTGATAATATAACGACATACGCTTCTCCTCTGGCCACGCAGTCTCTGCTATCAACCTGTTGAACTTAGTCAGATAAGTGACCAAGTCCTGTTTCCCTTGCTTTAGTTCTAGTAATTCCCTGTCAGCTGACATTGTGGTAGCACGCCTATCAAACACTCTTTCCAGTTCTCGACGAAAAGAGTCCCAATCAGACAGGAGTGGATCATCGTATTTAACCAAGGGCACTGCCCAATTGGCTGCATCCCCAGTCATATACGAGATGGCAAAGGCAACTCGGAAATGATTAGTCGGAAAAGAAGCAGGTTTACACGAAAAGTGCAGCAGAATTTGTGTGAGAAAGGTCTGAATCTTGGCTGGATCACCTGTAAATATTTCGGGACTAGCCAATGGAATGGGCGGGGGTACGTTCACCTGTATTTGTGATGAACCTTGATTGGCATCAAAAGGGTTTCTTGCCTGTCTATCGACTATTCTCTCTAAGAGCGGCGGTTTCCGCTTTGGAGGCTGCCAACTCTTGCTGCACCAGCGCTTGTAAGACATCATCTAAGGAAGCCATGTTTGCGCATCATCAGAAACCAAAGGAGCGATGTATCTTGGGCGCGTAATACTGTCAGCGTCTAGCCACTCCTCTGGTTTCTGTGTGATGCCAAAAAGGGGTCCAACTCCAGACTTCCCCAACTCTGGAAAGAAACAACTCAGAGTAGTGAGGTAGTCAGGTGAGGGAAATAATGAAGAAGGCCGGGACCAGGGGAAGGCGGGAGAACCTGCAACATAAAACACAGACTTAATACATAGGCAAGCAAAGCTTACTACTCTCATATTGTTCTCACTAGAACGCGCTAATACCTTTCCACTGGCATTGAATTCCTGTGGTGAACTTCTAACAGGCAGGGACTTCAGCTTCAACTTAAAGTACCTACAACAAGAAACCACAATGATAAAACATCGATTCCACTACTACCACTTACACACAAACTGCAGTACTCGATCATACATACCAACTTTCAATTATCCGGATTCAACATAAACACTGCTTCCAGAAATAGGGCTTTCTTCTCAATCAGGAATGAGAGTTGAACGAGCCCCTAACAAAAGTGCTCCGCCCGTTCGGAGCCAAGGTAAGAGAACAAAAAAATAATAAACTCAGGGTCCATTGAAGTGAAAGAAAAGAATTCCACAGGACTGTACAATCCAACCACGCTTCCTTCAGCGCAGCAGTTATGAAGGAAGAATTCCGAGCCACGGACACAGTTACCACCTACTTGTTCCGAGTAATTCAAAGGACAAATGTTAGGCTCGCTGTAGGCATCGGTTTGGCTCCCTTGGGGATAAGCGCTTCCACAGCGCTATGAACATAAACAAACTCCCCTCCGATGATCGCACCAAACAGGAGGCTTCCTTTGGGATTCCCGATAGGGGAATGAGCGATGAGAGGAGCAGCGCTTCCTTCAGCGCGAACGATACAAGCACCACTGTAGACTTTCAGCTCCACCCTTCTTCCTGACCGGGAACTACAGAACAACCCAGGTGCTTACTTCAGCGCCCGAAGGAAAGAAACAGGCTGGAGACGGCAATGTGCTGAACGCTTCTTCCACTCACTATGGAGGTCCGAAGAAGCACACCTCGCAGCAGGATACAACACTGTAGACAAGAGAGAGAGCCTCCACGCAGCCAGCGTGAGACTCGAAGCACCGACAACAACTGCAAAAACGGCAGATTACGCGCACCTTTCCCCATACCTGACTGGGCAATATAGACGTTGCTCCTCCCCATCAGGCATTCTGGGAGATGTAGTTTGGGGGCGATAAACTAGGCAATGTAGGCGCTTTGGACACTGCAGGTTCCGGTCAGCGCCTGACAGAATTCCCTCCTCCCATGCACCTCCTAGATCCAGGCTTATCAGGACAACGGGTATGGAACTCCCGCACCGCCCGGGGAGCATGGACATTGGATGATGGTTCCCACGAATCGTCTTCCGAACCGTATCCTCTCCAAGAGATGAGATACCAGAGCCGACCGCTCCTGATCTTAGAATCCAGCACCTTACGAACTTCGTACTCCAGCTGTCCATCCCGAACCACCGGCGACACAGCTCGTCTAGCCGCTCCCAAAGCCGGTTTCAACAGACTGCAGTGAAATACCGGATGTATGCGCAAAGAAGCAGGCAGCTTAAGTTTGTACGCCACACAGCCCACTGGGCGCACCACCGGATAAGGCCCAATGAATCGGGGATGAAATATACTCCTGTAACGGAAGCGGATGTTCCTGGTTGACAACCACACTCTATCCCCGGCCTTGTAGGTAGGTCCTTCCTGTCGTCTGCTATCGGCACATGACTTATACAGTCTTTTTGCAACATCCAGGTTGCGGCGTATCTTGATATGGACAGCCTGCAGATGTTTGATCAGCATAGCCACGGTGGGTTGGTTGGTAATGTCACCGGGAACCGAAAGAGGAAGCACCTTAGCATGGAAACCATGATTGGCCCAAAAGGGGGAATCCTTGATAGAACTGTGCCATGAATTGTTATAAGACAACTCTGCTAACCACAACATAGCGAATCATGATTCACTAGCCTCTTTAGCATAACAGCGCAGATATGTCTTGAGTGTCTGGTTTAGTCTTTCCGCCTGGCCGTCTGTCTGCGGATGGAAACTCATCGAAGTAGCCACCTCGATTCGGAGAACCTTGCACCACATTTTCCAGAACCGGGCTATGAATTGTGGTCCACGATCCGAATCAATAACCCTTGGGAGTCCATGCAACCTCACCACCTGTTACAGCAACAACAGGGCGGTTTGTCCGGCTGTGGGCAGGTTTCTGCAAGGGATGAAGTGTCCCATTTTAGTAAGGCTGTCTACCACCACCATAATGGCTTTGCACCCTTGGTCTTTTGGCAGGCCTACTACAAAATCCAGACTGATGGTATGCCATGGTTGTGTCGGTGTAGGCATAGGAACCAGTTTGCCTTTTGCTCTACAATGTTCACCTTTGGCTCGAGCACACACATCACACTGTTTAATCCATAGGTTTACTTCGTTTTTCATGTGTTCCCACCAAAACTGTCTCTGAACGAGCTGTAATGTCTTTTTAACACCAGAATGACCTGCTACTACAGCGTTGTGGCACCAGTTGAAAGCCTTCAATCTGATTTCCTTGGAGGGAAGGTATAACTTGTTGTTCACAAAGGGCAAACCATGTTTGAGAGTTCGTGACGGACTATCGTTGGCCCACCGTTTCCACTCTTCCTGATTTCTCTGGTTCTTTACCTCATCTAAGAAGTTCTCTGTGGTAAGGGAACACAGCACCTTCTCGGGTGAAATGATGGCTTCCGGTGGGATGTCTTGTTTTTCTAGCACATCCTCTTGTCTGGATAGAGCATCCGCTTTTCTGTTTTCTGACCCTGGCCTGAATGTAATTACGAAGTCGAACTCTGCGAAGAAGAGCATCCATCGCATTTGACGTTGTGTAAGATGTCTGGCGGTCTTCATATATTGTAAATTACGGTGGTCAGTGTAGACCGTGACGGGATGTTTGGCCCCCCATAGGGAGTGCCGCCATTCTTCAAAGGCTTTCTTGATGGCCAATAACTCTTTTCGGCCACCGTGTAGTTCAGTTCGGCTGGACTCAACTTTTTGGACAAAAAGGCTACTGGATGTAATTGTCCCGAGAAGCGATCTCGTTGTGAGAGCACAGCCCCAATAGCAATGCCGGAGGCGTCTGCTTCCACCACGAAAGGCACCTCAATCTGCGGATGTTGGAGAATGGGGGCCGATGTGAATGCCTTTTTGAGATACTCAAAAGCGCTCTTGGCTTCTTGAGTCCAACAGAAAGGATGTCCCTTTCTTAGCAGACGAGTTAAAGGGGAAACCAGCTGTGAGAAGTGTGCAATGAACCTCCGGTAATAATTCGAAAATCCAAGGAAGCACTGTACATCTCTTAAATTCTTTGGGATAAGCCATTCTTGCACCGCCAAAACCTTCCTTTCAGCCATACACAACCCAGAGGGGCTCAGAATCACACCCAAAAACTCCACCTGTTGCACATGGAATTCACACGTGTTCAATTTGCAGAACAACCCATTCTCCTGCAATTTTCGCAAAACCTGCTTTACATGATTACCATGACTGCGATATTTTGATCTACTCTCAAGACACAATGTAGACGACTACGAACTTGTCCACATAACTCTTTAACACATCGTTCAGGAAGAACTGAAAAGCCGCTGGGGCGTTGCAAAGCCGGAACGGCATCACTAGATATTCGAAAAGGCCATAGCGAGTTTTAAAAGCCGTCTTCCACTCATCTCCTTCACGTATCCGTACCAGGTGATAAGCCCCTCTCAGGTCTAGTCGAGTGTAAATGACTGCTTCACGAACCTGATCCAACAAAACTGGGATGAGTGGAAGAGGGTAGCGATTTCTTACAGTGTTCTTATTCAAAACCCTGTAGTCCAGACATGTTCGCAATTCACCATTTGCTTTTTTAATAAAAAACAGAGGTGAAGCAGCAGGTGAGCGGGAAGGACGTATAAACCCTATGTCAACATAATGGTCCAGGTACTCCCTCAGGTGTTGTGTCTCGGGGTCTGATAGCGCATACACCCTACAAGAAGGCAGTACCGCTCCAGGAATCAGATCTATTTGACAATCGTACTCTCTGTGTGGGGGTAGTATCTCCGCCTTAGTTTCACTAAACACCTCTCTAAACTCTGCGTAGGCCGGGGGTAATACAGTTTCCTTTTCAGCAGCGGTAGCAACCTGATAGACTCGTGTGAGGGCTAGTACATGATTGCTTAATGGGTGGACACAGGATGATAGGCACTGTTCCGACTCAAAACTTAAGGACTTCTGTGTCCAATCAATTTTGGGGTTATGCTTCCATAACCAGGGCATTCCCAATATCACCTCGTATTGAGGCGCTTCGATAATGTTTAAGGTTATTTTTTCCACATGAATGTTCTCTTCTCCTTTCCTGACCAATTCTAGCTCTTCTGTTACTTCCGTAATGGGCCCTGACTTCAGCGGCTTCCCATCCACTGCTAAAACCCTTTCCGGAGTGTTCCTAGGTACTCGAAGCAACTCCAGACGCTGTACTAGTCCACTATCAATAAAGTTTCCGGTAGCTCCTGAATCTACCATTACCTCTATGTTATGCGAGCCCTTGTTATCTGTAAGACTCATCTGTAGAACAATGTGAGACACAGAAGGAATGACCTCAGCTCCTGCCAAAGATGGGACTCTCAGCGCGGTTGAAAGTTCTGTTTCCTTCTCTGGTAAAGATTCTACACTGACCGGTCTCTGAGGAGACATGGTAGTGACTGCCACTTTCTTGTTGCTGGAGTATGTACCTGGCTTTTTCGGTTTCGTGGGGCAGTCTCTCACGAAATGACCTTTCCTGCCGCAATACATGCACAACCCCAAAGATCTGCGATTCTCTCTCTCAGCTCGGGTTAAAGGGGCTCTAACTGCTCCGATTTCCATAGGCTCAGCTTTCTGGTCAGTGGTGGAGGAAGCGGGTCTAGGACTTTTCTCTGTTTTCTCCCCCTGACCGTAAACCCTTTCACCTCTCCTTTCTGCTAGTCTATGGTCGAGACGCTGTGTCAGATTCATCAAATCCGTGTACGTTCTGGGCTGGGGGTCTATTTGCGCTAAAACATCTTTCATGTCGTCTCTAAGCCCCTGATAATATAACGACATACACTTCTCCTCTGGCCTCGCAGTCTCTGCTATCAACCTGTTGAACTTAGTCAGATAAGTGACCAAGTCCTGTTTCCCTTGCTTTAGTTCTAGTAATTCCCTGTCAGCTGACATTGTGGTAGCACGCCTATCAAACACTCTTTCCAGTTCTCGACGAAAAGAGTCCCAATCAGACAGGAGTGGATCATCGTATTTAACCAAGGGCACTGCCCAATTGGCTGCATCCCCAGTCATATACGAGATGGCAAAGGCAACTCGGGAATGATTAGTCGGAAAAGAAGCAGGTTTACACGAAAAGTGCAGCAGAATTTGTGTGAGAAAGTTCTGAATCTTGGCTGGATCACCTGTAAATATTTCGGGACTAGCCAATGGAATGGGCGGGGGTACGTTCACCTGTATTTGTGATGAACCTTGATTGGCATCAAAAGGGTTTCTTGCCTGTCTATCGACTATTCTCTCTAAGAGCGGCGGTTTCCGCTTTGGAGGCTGCCAACTCTTGCTGCACCAGCACAAGCGCTTGTAAGACATCATCTAAGGAAGCCATGTTTGCGCATCACCAGAAACCAAAGGAGCGATGTATCTTGGGCGCGTAATACTGTCAGCGTCTAGCCACTCCTCGGGTTTCTGTGTGATGCCAAAAAGGGGTCCAACTCCAGACTTCCCCAACTCTGGAAAGAAACAACTCAGAGTAGTGAGGTAGTCAGGTGAGGGAAATAATGAAGAAGGCCGGGACCAGGGGAAGGCGGGAGAACCTGCAACATAAAACACAGACTTAATACATAGGCAAGCAAAGCTTACTACTCTCATATTATTCTCACTAGAACGCGCTAATACCTTTCCACTGGCATTGAATTCCTGTGGTGAACTTCTAACAGGCAGGGACTTCAGCTTCAACTTAAAGTACCTACAACAAGAAACCACAATGATAAAACATCGATTCCACTACCACCACTTACACACAAACTGCAGTACTCGATCATACATACCAACTTTCAATTATCCGGATTCAACATAAACACTGCTTCCAGAAATAGGGCTTTCTTCTCAATCAGGAATGAGAGTTGAACGAGCCCCTAACAAAAGTGCTCCGCCCGTTCGGAGCCAAGGTAAGAGAACAAAAAAATAATAAACTCAGGGTCCATTGAAGTGAAAGAAAAGAATTCCACAGGACTGTACAATCCAACCACGCTTCCTTCAGCGCAGCAGTTATGAAGGAAGAATTCCGAGCCACGGACACAGTTACCACCTACTTGTTCCGAGTAATTCAAAGGACAAATGTTAGGCTCGCTGTAGGCATCGGTTTGGCTCCCTTGGGGATAAGCGCTTCCACAGCGCTACGAACATAAACAAACTCCCTTCCGATGATCGCACCAAACAGGAGGCTTCCTTTGGGATTCCCGATAGGGGAATGAGCGATGAGAGGAGCAGCGCTTCCTTCAGCGCGAACGATACAAGCACCACTGTAGACTTTCAGCTCCACCCTTCTTCCTGACCGGGAACTACAGAACAACCCAGGTGCTTACTTCAGCGCCCGAAGGAAAGAAACAGGCTGGAGACGGCAATGTGCTGAACGCTTCTTCCACTCACTATGGAGGTCCGAAGAAGCACACCTCGCAGCAGGATACAACACTGTAGACAAGAGAGAGAGCCTCCACGCAGCCAGCGTGAGACTCGAAGCACCGACAACAACTGCAAAAACGGCAGATTAAGCGCACCTTTCCCCATACCTGACTGGGCAATATAGACGTTGCTCCTCCCCATCAGGCATTCTGGGAGATGTAGTTCGGGGGCGATAAACTAGGCAATCTAGGCGCTTTGGACACTGCAGGTTCCGGTCAGCGCCTGACACTTGTTTCCGGTCCAGGGAAGACATGGCTTGGCAGTTCGGGCTGGACTGTTCCCATGAGGCACAGGGTCAGACTGATTTGCATATAGCCATGTCTGTACTGGGGTGGCAGAGTGTGCTAAAGAACGGTGATGGATTAAACCCAGATCTTTTGACTGGGTGTGAGTGTTTGATTGATTCAGATGCTCCGTCCATCACCACCCCCTTTTGTACCGCTTTTGGCCGCCATAAGTGTGGCAGGGTATGCTCAGACGTGTGTCCCTTGCTCACTTTGCCACTGGATTCAAGCAAGCCGGGCTGAAGACGGCTGGAATGCCAGAAACCGGTCCTCGGAAGCTTGTTTCCGGTCCAGGGAAGACATGGCTTGGCAGTTTGGGCTGGACTGTTCCCATGAGGCACAGGGTCAGACTGATTTGCATATAGCCATGTCTGAACTGGGGTGGCAGATTGGGCTAAAGAACGGTGATGGATTAAACCCAGATCTTTTGACTGGGTGTGAGTGTTTGATTGATTCAGATGCTCCGTCCATCACCACCCCCTTTTGTACCGCTTTTGCCCACCATAAGTGTGGCAGGGTATGCTCAGACGTGAGTCCCTTGCTCACTTTGCCACTGGATTCAAGCAAGCCGGGCTGAAGACGGCTGGAATGCCAGAAACTGGTCCTCGGAAGCTTGTTTCCGGTCCAGGGAAGACATGGCTTGGCAGTTCGGGCTGGACTGTTCCCATGAGGCACAGGGTCAGACTGATTTGCATATAGCCATGTCTGAACTGGAGTGGCAGAGTGGGCTAAAGAACGGTGATGGATTAAACCCAGATCTTTTGACTGGATGTGAGTGTTTGATTGATTCAGATGCTCCGTCCATCACCACCCCCTTTTGTACCGCTCCCCTTTTCACACAACACAGCAACTTTGGTTACTGTGTTGTGATGCATGAACACATAGTGAGTCTGCCCCTTCTTTTCTCCAGTCGAAGCACCCTTAACAAAAAATGCCTACCAATATGAGTGACAAGTTAGTCCTAGACCATGTGAGCATCAATGATTTACTCATTCATTCATTGTCAATGTATACTATGTGTGTGTGATGGAAAGCGCTCTAGCACCCTGCATTGGTATTAGTAGCACTATAAGAGAAATAAAATAAATGTGAAAGAGGGACTAAGGAGAGATAGGGAGCACCATTGGAGGGTGTTGGTGAGGGAAAACCATGAAAATGGATGTCTCTAGGGGCTTCAGGACGCCAACAAAGATTATCGCATTGGGCGCCATGGAAGCTAAAGCTGGCCCTCCATATGTTAGTAAATAGGCATTTAAGGTGGGTTGTATGGCTCTGTAGTAAAGCCTACAGATAGGTATTGTGTTACATGGAATCTCACACACTACCATAGCAGGCACAGGTTTGGGTGTTTGTTACCCCCTTGTCAAACTGTGGATGTGAAAGATTTACACTGTGAGAATCATTGTAACTCTTAGGACAGACAGTATTTTGCTTAGCTAGCTGTAATTCTGTATGACTCTAATTTTATGACTGTGTGCCTGATAGTTGCCTGGTGGAAAAGATAAATTGGTTATAGTGACAAGCAACAAGCCTGATTGGTGTACTAGGAAACGTTATGACCCATGTCATAAGTTTGGCCTGCTTATTCTGAAATGTTATGACAAAGGTGGTTGGTTGCCTTATTTTTTGTGAATAGCATTTGTTAAAGGCACTAAGTCTTAAATAGTTGGTTCTTATCACATTGTGTTACAGGCTGTAGACGTTATTCTGTTACAGTAATCTCCCAGATGCCCTTAGAAGGGCATGGCTTGGAATTGGCCACCCGCTCTGGTAAACCCTGGGGGTTTTCATTGTGATGATTCTTGTTAGATGCTATTGAGAGGGGTTGTATATTGTTTAGCAAACTGTATCTTTCTATATATTTGTAACTTTAGAACTGTATGCGTGATGGTTGCCAGTGTATGTGCCCATGATTTGGCCTGTGATTATTAAAAGTGTTAAGAAATGGTAAAGGGTATAGGGCTTGTCTGTTCATTGGAAAAAGTCAAGTCAGATTCTATAGAGTTTATCTGTATATTGTTTTGAAAAGTTACAACAAAGCAAGTAGGCTCGACCTACTTATTGTGAAAAGCATATGTTAAAGCAATTGGATGAATTGTTATTACACTATGCAAAAGCCCGTAGGCAGGTATTTTGTCACATGGACTCTCAAAGATTATTGTGGTTTTGGTGTTAGCGGAAAGAAACGTGGGGATAGAAGATATGAAAACCAATAATCTTTATTAGACTTTTGTAGGGGAGGTAGTATTTTGCTTTGCCAACTGTAATTGTGTATACATTTGCAATTGTATGTCTGATAGCGGCCTTGTGGGAGAGCTTACTCTCAGTCCTAAATTATACATGTGACAAGTCATTGATAACAGCTATAATCCTGATTGATGTGCTGGGAAAGGTTTTTCTAGAAGCCCTTGGTCTGGTCAGTTTATTATGACAAAGGCAATAGTCCTGTTTTTTTGTGAAAAACATTTCTTTAAGCCAATAGGCCTCTAACAGTAGATTGTTTTCTCACTATGTTTCAGGCTGTAGACAGGTATTTGGTTGGATGTAATCTCACAGATTCCCATAGTAGGCAAGGGTTTTGGTGTTGCACACCCAAACTGACACAACCTAAGAATACAGTTTCACTTTAATGTTGATGATTATTGTCCGGCCCTATAACAGCATGGCAGATGATAGCCAGTTTATTCACACTTCAGGACGCCTGTGTTGGATATAGTGTCAAACAGATGGTAAAGGCTGTAGGTCTTATCAGTTCACTGGGAAAGGTTATGTCAGAATCCTTGGATGTGTTCTTTTCATAATGAAAAGTTATGACAAAGCAAGTAGGTCTAACTGATTTTTTGTCAAAATCGTGCTTTAAAGGCTATAGGCTTTTAATGCTGGATTGTTATTACAGTGTGCTAAAGCCTGTGGGCAGGTATTTTCATTCACGTAATCTCGCACATTAATATAGTAGGCAATGATTTTGGTGGCTCACCCGAACAGAGCACGGGGATAAAAGATTTGCAGTATGGTAGTTCTTATTGAGATTTTTTTTATTGTTTTGACAACTATCATTGTGTAAGTATATGTGATAATACTACAGTATACCTGATGGTTACTGTAGGAAGGTAGATCCCTGACTATGGTTGCCCCCAACTTTTTTGCCTGGTGTTTTGCTGGTTTTCTGACTTAGTTGACCTGGGACCCTGCTATTCAGGACCCCAGGCCTACTGCTCTCTCTGTAAAATGGATTCCATGTACCTTAGGTACATATCTAATTGGATACTGAGTCACCTTATCAGTCCCTGTACAGTGTACCTTAGGTACCCAGGGCATAGGTGTACCCAGGGCCTACCAGGGGCTGCAGCATGTATTATGCCACCCCTGGGCTGACTAACTAAATCTGACACAACTGGCTGCTTGACAGCTGGGGCAAGGTGGTGTAATCACCCTTTGCTTTAGATATAGTATTCCTATATCTAACCCTAAATGGACACACAGATCTCCTATCAGTCACTCCTATGGCAGGCCTTAACAATCCTGAAGGCAGAGTGCTTGGAATCGTGTGAGATGGTGCTCTGGCATGAGCTGAGCCTGTCTGCGGCTTTCGGAATCTATCCCTTAGCCGTTTCCATGATATCGCATACCATATACTCTTAAGTGCATTATAATCCTCGCGGTTATATGCCAACTCTGGTATCGCTTTATCAAAACATGTCGAGTAAGGTGTCATACGAATTGGAATACTAACCCCTCGCCAATTCTGGCGACGGGGTTAGCATTCCACCCTTCTAGAGGGACACGACATGATGGTAACCTGTAACCCCGGTTAAAGTCAAACAGAGCCTTAGCTCCACAAAATGGATGCTGCCACCGAGACACAAGTCTGCCCTCCTGCTGCTGGGAGTCGTCCCAGAGCAGGAGACAAGGACAAAGGGTTTCCTGCCAGGGGCGGTGCCAGCACCGTCCCAGACAGGGTTTTGTGTATTCTAGGTAGGCAGGGCTTCAGAGGAAGGTGACTGCAAGTGGCACCCCGGTGCTCACTGTGCATAGGCCGGCTTGAACCAGTTCCAGGGGCACACCAGACCCTGGGCTGGAGAAAGCCCGCCAAAGGAGAGGGGTGTAACCACCCCCTCCTAGTCCCACCCATAGGGCAGGACTTAGTCGCGTGCCAGCCCCCTTTTGCAGGATAAAGGTAGGAGCAGGCCCCCTTCCAAATTAGATCATCTTTGGAATCAAGACACGACTTTCTACGAAAGGACTTCAAGACTTCTTCTTCAAGATTCTCCCTTGTGACTAAGGAGTAGTCACCCTGCATCCGCAGGCACCATCTTAAGAACACTGCGGTCTGCTGCAAGTCCTTCCTCCGGAATCCGACTGCCCAGCTCGACGAGAACCGGCTTCCCTGGCACCTCTGACCTCTACCCACCTCTACAGCTAAGCTGAGAACCGTGGGTGCGACGAGACCTCGAGGGACCGGCCATCTTCAAGACTGCACGACTTCTTTCCAGCACGACCGCCGAGGAATCCTCTGGTGAGTACTTTGGGGTCCGAGAAGCCCCGACCCTGAGCAGCCCCAGCACCGAAGTTCAGCCTCCCAGCATCTCCACGATCTGCGTGGGGCCCTTCTACTTTTTGCTGCTCACCGCGTTGTTTGGCTACTGGCCCGCTGGCTTGTGGCCTTCTTAACGACGCCCGACGACATCACTGCTGCTGGTCTGGTTGCCCCAGACTGGCCCTAGCTCCCTTCCAAGAGAGGAGCACCCCGGACCCTCCTGGTCCACTCCAGACGCCATTTTAGGTCCACCGCGTGGGCTTGAATTTGCCAAGACTTGTTGCCCCAATCCTGGGTCCAGCGACGTCGAGAGCATCATCCATCGTGGGACAGCTCGCACCTCCATCCTGGTCGCCGACAACGCCTCCTGGTCCGTGAGACTGCAGAGCCCAGCGTCGCCCACTCACCTAGTCGAGGTGACTACCATCCGGTGCCCTCCTGGTGCCACCTGACTACTGGCTAGTAGTCACGAACTTGGTCCCCTCTGCTTTCAGGTGTCATCCTTCTTCGATCCAGGCTTGGATCACCCGAACAATCTTCACTGGTCGCCTGCCAGCAACTCCTTTCCTTCAGGCTCCTGGTTCGTCAACGAAGAATCCCGACGTCTTTCCAGACCTATGCAGCCGCAGCCCCTGGGCTAGGTAACTTCGGCATTTCGGTGCCCCAGCATAGCCTCACTATCCAAGGGTCCAGATCCACTTTCGTTTTTGACCTACCTAGTCGGGTTCGCCCGCGAACACTAACTTTGTGAATTCTAGCTTCCATAGGCTTTTTCCCGCCTTACGCGTGAGAGTTCCCACTCTGCACGTGGCGTCCCTAGGCCTCCTGCTCCTAACCTGAGTGTTCAGTATTGTAGGCCTAGCGTTTCTAAAGCCTCTGAGAATCGTTACTTACCTGCTAGTAATTCGCATTCCACTTTTATAGTATATGGTTTTTCGTGCCCCTCGGGCATTTGTGTAAATTGTGCAACTTAAAGTATTTTCGTAAGAGTTTTGTTGTGTGCTTAGCTCCCTGTCTCATAAAGAGCCAGGGTAGTCTTGTTATAAATAAATACACTGTTTATTTTCATAACAACTTGTGTGGTGTCCTTTCACTTGGTGTTCAAGGGGTAATGTGATGGTAAAACAGCTGGCTTAACACGCCCTCTAGAGTCTTAGCCTTAGACTGCTCGTATCCATGCTACTAGGATAGCTGGTCTATAAGGTTGACTTACAACCAATCATCAATAAGGGTTGTTTGGACTGATATATAGTGATCACTAGAATAGTGAGCACTGCACATCAGGCCAACTTCTCACATTGGTGAGCAGCGGTTGGGATTTGAGCTTGCTGTTGTTTTACCACACATATCCTAAGAATATCTTGTGAAAGATCACATAAGTACTAAAAGTACATATAACTTAGCTTAGAATACTCTGAGTTCTACTGAACCAGCTGTTGTAGCTCCTAGGGCCTAGCACACCCTAAACTACAACTCTAGCAAGGGATCAGTAGGCAAACATATAGTGTAGGTAAGTGCACCACTTACACCTCACTAGAAAAGCATGTCTAACCAGGGTGAGTCTACTGAGACCCCTCTTGTGGTTTCTGACCCTCCACAGGTCACTTCAAGATATGCAGCTCTCAGGTTCCAGGAGATGAGACAATTGTGTACCTCCAGGAAACTGAAACAGGGGTCTAACCCCACCATTCCCTTTCTAATAGGTCTCTTAGAGACTTATGATGCGAGAAAGATTTCTCAGCTAGATGGGAATATGCCAGCCTTAGAGGGTACCTCTGGAGATCCAGACCGCCCCAACACTGCCAATGCAGTTGAGGAGGAGGATCAAGAGGAACTCTCTGGGGATGAGGTAGACAAAGGTCTTGAGGTAGTCAGAAGGCTAACTAGGGCCAACTTAGACTTACTTGGGCTAGGATCTGGGGAACCCCCAGTACTAACCCGAGGAGGGCCTAACCTTGGAGTTAGGAGAGATAGCTCTCTTTCTAGGGACTCCAATAGGTCTCTGCACTCTAAGGCCTCTTCTCATAGGAGAAGGAACTCTCCCCAGTGGAGATGTACTTCCCCTCAGAGAAGAGAGCATGAAGCTAGGATGAAACAGGCTGCTCTGAGGATTGAAAGGGAAGAACTTGCCCTGGCCAAAGAAAAGCTTGCCTTTGCTAGAGAGCAGCAGATGAGTGGGCTAGCTCCCACTGGTGGCAGCAATCTCCCAAGAGATAGAGAGAAGGGTTTAGATACTAAACACCTGACAAAAATAGTGCCCCCCTTTAAACAAGGGGATGACATCCAGAAATGGATGGCTGCTTTGGAGAGGGCCTGCACTGTGCAGTGCATTCCCCAGAGTCAGTGGGCAGCTATACTGTGGCTCTCCTTTGATGGCAAAGGTAGAGATAAGCTCCTCACTACTAGAGTTGAGGATGCTAACAATTACCAGGTCCTGAAAAATGCACTGGTTGATGGGTTTGGCTTACCCACTGAGCAGTACAGGTTGCTGTTCAGAGACACCCAGAAAACACAGTCTCAGGACTGGTCTGACTTTGTTGATTGTGCCACTAAGGCTTTGGAAGGCTGGCTACTGGGTAGCAAGGTTACTGACTTCACAGGATTGTATAATCTTATTATGAGAGAGCAAGTCTTAAATAATTGCCAGAACCAGTTATTACACCAGCACCTGGTAGACTCTGATCTGACCTCTCCACAAGAATTGGGTAAGAGGGCAGACAAATGGGTCAGAACCAGGATTAGGCCCAAGAACCAAGGTGGTGACCAGAAAAAGGAATCACCCAAGCCTCAAGAGAAGGGTGGGAATAAATCTCCAGATCAAACCACATCAGGGCCCCAAAAATCCTCTGAGGAGGGTGGGTCCCAGAATCCTTCCAATAACCAGAAGAAACCTTATTGTTATCCCTGTAAACAGGTGGGTCATTTAAAAACTGACAGCAGTTGCCCAAAGAATAACAATAAGGAGAACATACCCCCAGGTAACATTTCCAAACCTCCTGTTACTACTAGTAGTAATCCCCCAGGTGGTGGGAGTGCCCCCAAGATTTTGGGTGCATTTACTTTGGGAGTTCCTGGGGACTCTGGCCTAACCAGGTCCCCAAACTTAGATACTCTTGTCTGTGAGACTAGCATGGGGTTTGCCAACTTCACAACTTGTCCCAACACTTTGGGCAAGTACAGACAGGAGCCCCTCATCAATGGTATAAAAGTTGAGGCCTATAGAGATACAGGGGCTAGCATCACCATGGTGACTGAGCGTCTAGTCCCCTCAAGGCAACTTTTACCTGGTGCCACATACCAGGTGACCAATATTGATGGAGTACAGAGAGATCATCCCATGGCAGTGGTTAATCTCAGCTGGGGAGGTGTCACTGGCCACAAGAGAGTGGCAGTGTCACCAAACTTGCCTGTAGATTGCCTACTGGGGAATGATTTAGAGCTCTCAGCCTGGGCTGAAGTAGAGCAAGAAACCCATTCTAAAATGGTGAACCTCCATGGTAAGGTTAGTGGGGCAGTGATAGCCACAGCCCCAGTCCAAGATATCCTCCCTGAACAGGTCAGGAGGGCTGTGCCAGTCACAGCCCAATCTCAGACAACTTCCTTCCCAGAACAGGTTGTCAAGGCTGTGATGGTCACAGCCCACACCCAAACTGAGCCCCCTCCTGAAAAGGTTGGGAGAGTTGTGATGGCCACAGCTCAAACTCAGACAGATGATAGTGTTGTGAAGCCTGAAACTATGGATCACTCCACTCAGACAGAGAGTATTGAGGAGGAAGAGAAATCTCCCTCCCACCAGACTTTAGGAAAGGATCAGCCTCCTCAGGGAACTGATCTGACCCCTTGTGAGGAAACTGCCACAGAGGTAGTCAGGCCTAGCCTGGCAGAACCCCTGATGTCAGAGGACCCTTCCAAGGTGGGACCCAGTCTGGAGCAGGTAACCTGCCCCTCTCTACCCTGCCTCAGTCAGCCCAGGGCTGTAGAGGTCAGGGAGGCCAGTGTTGGACCCCAAAGGGCCCCCTGTCCAAAAGAATTCCCCAATCAGCAGATTAAGGGCACTGAAGCTAGCAGACCTAGCCAAGTGAAAATAAAACACACTCCTGAGGGATCCCCCTTAAAATTAGTTAGGGACCTCCCACAGATGGACACTGTTGGGCACAGCCAAACTTGGGACCTGAGGGCCCCAGACCTGACCTGTCCCTCCAGTAAGCCAAACAGAGGGACCCAACCTCCAGCTGTAGGTAGCCAGAGGTTGACCCTGAGAGCCCAAAACAACTCAGTCTTGGAAAGAAAGGCCTCTATGGTGGATAATGATTGGAGGAAGCTGAGCCCAAAATTAGTGGAGCCTCACTTCAGTACTCCATTTCAGCACCCGCCTTTTACTTTGCCAAAACACACCACAGGTAGAGATTCCCTATGGTGGAGACCCTCAGACACCCTTAGGGTGAGGGATTGCTTAGTGGACCATGAGATAGGGGGTAACCATGCCAGTGCTGGTACTTCCTTATATGGCCACTCAGGCAATATAGGCTTACCTGGCAAGGCTAGCCTTATCTCCTTTCGTTTGGGGGGGTTATGTAGGAAGGTAGATCCCTGACTATGGTTGCCCCAAACTTTTTTGCCTGGTGTTTTGCTGGTTTTCTGACTTAGTTGACCTGGGACCCTGCTATTCAGGACCCCAGGCCTACTGCTCTCTCTGTAAAATGGATTCCATGTACCTTAGGTACATATCTAATTGGATACTGAGTCACCTTATCAGTCCCTGTACAGTGTACCTTAGATACCCAGGGCATAGGTGTACCCAGGGCCTACCAGGGGCTGCAGCATGTATTATGCCACCCCTGGGCTGACTAACTAAATCTGACACAACTGGCTGCTTGACAGCTGGGGCAAGGTGGTGTAATCACCCTTTGCTTTAGATATAGTATTCCTATATCTAACCCTAAATGGACACACAGATCTCCTATCAGTCACTCCTATGGCGGGCCTTAACAATCCTGAAGGCAGAGTGCTTGGAATCGTGTGAGATGGTGCTCTGGCATGAGCTGAGCCTGTCTGCGGCTTTCGGGATCTATCCCATAGCCGTTTCCATGATATCGCATACCATATACTCTTAAGTGCATTATAATCCTCGCCGTTATATGCCAACTCTGGTATCGCTTTATCAAAACATGTCGAGTAAGGTGTCATATGAATTGGAATACTAACCCCTCGCCAATTCTGGCCACGGGGTTAGCATTCCACCCTTCTAGAGGGACACGACATGATGGTAACCTGTAACCCCGGTTAAAGTCAAACAGAGCCTTAGCTCCACAAAATGGATGCTGCCACCGAGACACAAGTCTGCCCTCCTGCTGCTGGGAGTCCTCCCAGAGCAGGAGACAAGGACAAAGGGTTTCCTGCCAGGGGCGGTGCCAGCACCGTCCCAGACAGGGTTTTGTGTATTCTAGGTAGGCAGGGCTTCAGAGTAAGGTGACTGCAAGTGGCACCCCGGTGCTCACTGTGCATAGGCCGGCTTGAACCAGTTCCAGGGGCACACCAGACCCTGGGCTGGAGAAAGCCCGCCAAAGGAGAGGGGTGTAACCACCCCCCTCCTAGTCCCACCCATAGGGCAGGACTTAGTCGCGTGCCAGCCCCCTTTTGCAGGATAAAGGTAGGAGCAGGCCCCCTTCCAAATTAGATCATCTTTGGAATCAAGACACGACTTTCTACGAAAGGACTTCAAGATTTCTTCTTCAAGATTCTCCCTTGTGACTAAGGAGTAGTCACCCTGCATCCGCAGGCACCATCTTAAGAACACTGCGGTCTGCTGCAAGTCCTTCCTCCGGAATCCGACTGCCCAGCTCGACGAGAACCGGCTTCCCTGGCACCTCTGACCTCTACCCACCTCTACAGCTAAGCTGAGAACCGTGGGTGCGACGAGACCTCGAGGGACCGGCCATCTTCAAGACTGCACGACTTCTTTCCAGCACGACCGCCGAGGAATCCTCAGGTGAGTGCTTTGGGGTCCGAGAAGCCCCGACCCTGAGCAGCCCCAGCACCGAAGTTCAGCCTCCCAGCATCTCCACGATCTGCGTGGGGCCCTTCTGCTTTTTGCTGCTCACCGCGTTGTTTGGCTACTAGCCCGCTGGCTTGTGGCCTTCTTAACGACGCCCGACGACATCACTGCTGCTGGTCTGGTTGCCCCAGACTGGCCCTAGCTCCCTTCCAAGAGAGGAGCACCCCGGACCCTCCTGGTCCACTCCAGACGCCATTTTAGGTCCACCGCGTGGGCTTGAATTTGCCAAGACTTGTTGCCCCAATCCTGGGTCCAGCGACGTCGAGAGCATCATCCATCGTGGGACAGCTCGCACCTCCATCCTGGTCGCCGACAACGCCTCCTGGTCCGTGAGACTGCAGAGCCCAGCGTCGCCCACTCACCTAGTCGAGGTGACTACCATCCGGTGCCCTCCTGGTGCCACCTGACTACTGGCTAGTAGTCACGAACTTGGTCCCCTCTGCTTTCAGGTGTCATCCTTCTTCGATCCAGGCTTGGATCACCCGAACAATCTTCACTGGTCGCCTGCCAGCAACTCCTTTCCTTCAGGCTCCTGGTTCGTCAACGAAGAATCCCGACGTCTTTCCAGACCTATGCAGCCGCAGCCCCTGGGCTAGGTAACTTCGGCATTTCGGTGCCCCAGCATAGCCTCACTAACCAAGGGTCCAGATCCACTTTCGTTTTTAACCTACCTAGTCGGGTTCGCCCGCGAACACTAACTTTGTGAATTCTAGCTTCCATAGGCTTTTCCCGCCTTACGCGTGAGAGTTCCCACTCTGCACGTGGCGTCCCTAGGCCTCCTGCTCCTAACCTGAGTGTTCAGTATTGTTGGCCTAGCGTTTCTAAAGCCTCTGAGAATCGTTACTTACCTGCTAGTAATTCGCATTCCACTTTTATAGTATATGGTTTTTCGTGCCCCTCGGGCATTTGTGTAAATTGTGCAACTTAAAGTATTTTCGTAAGAGTTTTGTTGTGTGCTTAGCTCCCTGTCTCATAAAGAGCCAGGGTAGTCTTGTTATAAATAAATACACTGTTTATTTTCATAACAACTTGTGTGGTGTCCTTTCACTTGGTGTTCAAGGGGTAATGTGATGGTAAAACAGCTGGCTTAACACGCCCTCTAGAGTCTTAGCCTTAGACTGCTCGTATCCATGCTACTAGGATAGCTGGTCTATAAGGTTGACTTACAACCAATCATCAATAAGGGTTGTTTGGACTGATATATAGTGATCACTAGAATAGTGAGCACTGCACATCAGGCCAACTTCTCACAGTTACCATGTGGGAAAACATTTGTACAACACAATAAGTCTGGGCTGGTTATGGTGACAAGCCATTCAGGATCAAACTGGGAGAGAAAGTAGGTAAAGGCACTAAAAAAAGTGCCCGGATAAGTGAATTAGATAAGTAATAAGGTGGCCCATGTTTGCAAATCGGGCAGACGTGAACTTGTAAAGACACGCTGTATAAGTATTTTTTAAGGTATTGAAGACTGTATTGATTTGTGCTTGCCTCAGGCAATGTTTGTTTTAAGGTCGAAGAAATCAACTGTAAAACCTGGCCCAGCAGACCATAAAACAGGTCCACAAACCGCCAAAAAAATGGCCTGTCAGAGAAGCCCATAAGGCACTGCATGATTGCCATATAGGCCTGTCCCACCCTGAAGCCATTGATAAAGGTTATAGGCCTAATTGCAATAAAATCAGTTTGTTGATTGTGAAAAGCATATGGTAAAGTCAACAGGCATTTAAGTTCTAACTGGAGGGGATAACATTTTTGTGCCGACCTGAGTTGGCATTCCTGTTCTAAACTCAAGGATGGTGCCCTAGCCCCAGAAAAGATTCTCAATTTCTGGTCCCTGCAGGTCTCACTTCTAGCTGTGGATGAAATGCACCAGAACCTGCCCGTTTTGGAGAAGGATCTATACTGGAACGATTCGGACCCACAGCCACCATACACCGCTGCCACTATGGAGTACAAGCGGCCCTCGTTCCTAGGCTCAACCTTCGATATTAGGTAAGGACTATCCTGCAACAATATGGGTTCCAGGGTGTGGGAGGTATGGTTCCAACATTGAGTCCCTACTGTGGATGCAACGGGGGCTTCGCACCAAGGCCAACTCAAAGAGGAAGCAAATTATTGCTTTCAATTCTGTGGTATTTCATGGGTGGAAGAAGGATTGGAGTTGAGAATACTCCGCTGTATTCTACCCCGATTGTTCAGCACCCACTGCAGTTCCTCAGTCTAACCCCATTACTCTTTCTGTATTTCTCCCCTGGTAATAGAGTGGCAAGGATTAAAAAGCCAGATCTCAATCTCCTCTTGCTTGTCTCTGCTTATTTCTCCTAGTATGACAACGGGTTTGGGTGCGCCAAAGCAGTTCCTCGAGTTCACCTTATAACTTTCTCCTTTACTGTCTAGTCACTGTCTGTCCACACGTTGTCTGTATCTGCTGACTACATGTGTTGATTCATGCCTTTCCACGTACTACCTTCTAATTAACAGCTGCCTGACCACAAGCTGATCCAGTGCAAACAACATTCAATGCTTATAAAGCACTGGAAACAAAATGAGGCAACCTTTACATCACTTTGCATTTTGCTCAAAGGAGCCAGCACTTGCCCCCGTACAGAAAGAAACCAGCCTATACCCCCAGCGGTGTAGCTTAGTCAATTAAATTTAGGAGGTGTAAGTCTCAAATTTCCCAGCTAAAAAAAACAGTAGGGTGAAGGGGTGGGATGACCAAGGTTAGGGGTGGACTGTTTCCATGAGGAACAGGGTCAGTACTGACTTGCACTAGGTGAGCCTCTGCCTAGAGTGGCACAGTGGGTGAAGAATGATGGGTTGAAATGCTACCCAGAGCGATTGCCACTGGTTAGACTATTTGGAAGCATTCATCCCATCACCTTTTGGGTTTTGCATTGCCAGTAGTGTGCCTGGAAACTACGGATTTCCAAGCCTACTACTGTCTATGTTTCCAAAAAGTTGTACATTTGCACCCATTCAAGGTACTTTTAGGAGTGCAGATTTACTACTTTTTTGGTAAACTGATTACTATATATATTTTATATCTCGATTCAAAAAATAAACAAATTAAATCCTCCAAGGGAAACCGTAATGATGAAAAACAGATACAGCAGACCCAACCCAGACCAAAGTACCAAACCAAGAACCCATTTGAGCGGTTTCACGCACCAAACATCCCCACTGAAGCTGTACCCCTGCCGGTTCCAACTGGGCCTGGGATTTCTTCCTTAGAAGTCATGACTATGGTCACGTACAACAAAATGGTCTTGAGTCCCTGCCCTAGGATCATCTATTTTAAAAGTATTTCCACTCCATGCACTCTTCTTCATCTCTGCTACAAGTAGCTTTGATGGTGGACTTGTCAAATCGGTGCATGTGGGTAGGGCGCCATCTTTCTAATACTTGCCTTTACAAATAATTGTATTTGGTGACTGATGGCCCCATGTACTAAGCTTGAGTCACAAATAAAGGAGTACACGCAGGCAAATTAATTTGGTGGGCTGAACCATGGGTCTGGCTTGGCTCTAAGAGTCCATGCACAGGCTGAGCCATGAACACGTTTCACATGTACATTGTGAAACTAACATAATGTGAAAATAAGATACAATCTCTTTAAAATTCCAAAAACTGTATTTCTTTAACATGCGGAATTGTTTCACCTTAGTACAAGTATACAGATTATATCACTGCAAGGAGAAACATTTATTAAAAGTGATAGTTTTTAGAAAACGTTCATGGCTTGGCTTCAGCGACAATTATCCATTAGAGGCAAGTCAGTAGTCATGTAAACTCTAAACGTGACCTAGGTTCTTATTACAGATGGGACAGCATTCCATTCTATTAAATCATATATAAAAGGTGCTTGTACAGTACACATCCTGAACTTGTGCATTTTACCTCTTCCGTGCTCGTGACGGAACCACGCCTTCATGATACACGGGCAGCGTGTGCTCATGATGGCGTGGTTCCATCATGCTGAGGCCGCTCCGCCCACGCGGCATTAATTCCCCGCCTGTGTGGACGAATTAATGAGCGGGCGGGCCGTGACGGAACCACGCAGTCATGAGCACATGCCACACGTGTCTCATGACAGCGCTGTTCCTTCACGAGCACAGAAGAGCCATGCACACCCCCAGCACCGCGGCAGAATTTGCGCCGCGGCGAAGGTTTTAAAAGTGTGCTCATATGTTATAGTAAAGAAAAAGGAGGCTTTGTGAAATAAAACGTGTTCCTAGATTACACAGTTTGGACAAGCAGGTAAGTCAGTATTGATTCCAGGCTATCTGGTTTCACATTTTAAAATTCAGCCACCAGATGGGCATCTCTCTCCCTGTTTATATCAAAGCTTATTGTTTTGTCTACCATTCTTGCCTCAAGGCAAGAAAATCAGAGGCCGCAGAGCCAACTCAGGGCGCCCAGACCCAACAACCAAGCCAAGAATGCATTTCGGGGTGGAGTCAAGCTACGCCCATATATACCAACAGCCCATGAAGCCATCCTGCTAGGTCCTGTCCCTCTCTGTGTAATATAAAAAAAACCTGGGGGGTGGTGAAGCTCCTTTATACCTCCAGTCCATTTAGCGACACTACTGCTAGGCCCAGGCCCTCTCTGTGTGATATAACAAAAACCTTAAGGTGCGTTTTTGGGTCAATTAAGTCGAACTGGAGTCTTTAGTTACTCAGGGCAAGGGACCCTGCCTGGCTATATACCCATACCATAGAGGGGCACTTTTAAGAGATCTAAAAATGTGATTCTAATCCTTGACTGACCCCTTAAACCACTGGGAATACATTTTGCTGCCTGTCTGTGCAGCTTTCCTTCACGGTGATGCATGTGTGCTTACCAATGCACCGAATTCAGAGAATCTGTGTTTGACCTCAAGGTTGGATGTTCAAATCCCGGCGGGTCCAGCCCGACTTTCATCCTTCCCAGGTCGATAAATGAGTACCATTGAGTGGGTAACAATAACAATGTTATTTTAGATCCATCATACCCTTGAGGGTGAACGTGCCCCTTACAGATAGATTCGTGTTTATATACATTGGTGCTTGCCTCCATGTGCTGGTTACTAGGGGTAAAGGCATGATGGCAGTCATAGTACAGGCTTCTTTGTTGTAATTGCTCGTGTCTCAGTGCATGTGGTATTGCAAATGGTTGCTAAATCGCAAATGTTGCCTTTCTTGCAGCATGCAGAAGGAGGAAATGGAGTTCCAGCCGCTGGAGCAGATCAAGGAGCACGAGGAGGCCAACCACTCGACGCCCTTCCTCGGGCACCTCGGCCGCTTCCTGGGAGTGCAGTCCCCCAGCTTCTCCCGCTCCAGTTCCAAGATGAACCTGCTGCTGCGGCGTCGGCACGGGGCCCTGCCGCACTTCCCCCAGTACCTCTACAAGGACGTGCCCTGCTACGGCGTGGGCAAGGGCGGCGTGACCAACGGCCCGTCCTCGGCCCCGGCCCAGGCGGACACGTATGAAGGGTTCGATGCGGACACGCGTGACTTCGACGCCTTCATGTCCACGCCGTTCTACGAGAGGCCTGGGTTCTACAGTGCCCCACAGACACCAATCAACTCGGCGCCTCTGATGTTCCCGCCAAGGCGCCATGGCCGCAGAAAAACGCCCACGCTTGCCAGCATATCCAAGGACAGTCCCGCAGACCTGTCCCCCACCGCGACCAGCGACAAAGACCCGAGCCAGAGCCCCCTAGGATCCGGGGCCAAGGACAACTGTACCTGGGTAACAGAGAAAAGCACCCTGCAAGACAGTGCGGCGGTGCCAGCGGGAGAATATAATACCGGTGCCAAAGACGCCCAACCCCCACCCGTTACAAACCCGCTGTGCCCACCGCAGGAAGAGCTTGCAAGCCCGGAGAGGCAGGGAGGCCCACAGCTGTGTCTGTCCCCGAAGAGGGGGCTTCTGGGCCGTCGGTACCTCAATCTGACGCTGGAGAACCCTGCACTAACGCCCACCTTGATCCCCGATCGCGCCAGCAGCCATCAGACCCCGAGTGCAAGGACCCCCAGCGCCAGCTCCGTCTTTTCCTTCTCCTTCTCGCCCGTGGCGTCCCCGATGCTGCAGCGGACGCACTTTGCAAATGCCAGCACGGTGTCACCTTTGGCTAGCCAAGGGCCCGGGGAGGTGCCCGGGTCACCCATCACTAGCAGTGGTCACAGGAACGAGCGTGGCGCACAGTGCCAGTCCCCTGAAGACTCTGGAGTCTCCCTGGCAGATGGAGACTATTCTGGCCTGATGGAGGTCATCATGGAGGCCGGCGAAAACCTGCCAGATGATGGGAAGGTGGACCGGTACAGCTCGGATTGCTAGACGAAGATCTGGGGCTAGGTATGACGTACTCAAGAGGCTCCTTGGGCACACAGGCCGTGACTGTGCTTCACCCCCGTCTTCAAATACAAAGTGGTACATGCCGGGTTACTGCTGGCCAGCAGCAGCTTAGGACAGACGTCCAGGCCAACAGAAAACTGGAATGACAGAAAAGGACCGAATGAGCTATGGAGCTGTTTGAAGCCAACTGAAATGGACTACAGACTCCAGTAGCCACAAGAGAGGCGTCTGCAGAAGGAATGTCGTGGAATAAAAAAAAAAAAACCAACAGTGACAAGAAGTGGACTGCAGGAGGGCTCTCGCCAACAATTTCTTCCCAGGAGAAAAATGTAATCATCAACGAGATAACTACAACCGTTGACTACTTCACGAGAAGGGACAGCAAAAACGCTAATTTAGGTGGTAAGAGACCTCGTTGCATTAAAGTAGCTGGCGACCCTCCTTGGAAGTTTTTTACTGGTTAAGGCAAAGAGCACCCCCCTTCTCCCGGCATAGCTAGATATTCCTGAATGCCTAGTCAGCCTTATGAGGCAGTAGCAGCCCTCCTTCCTCCAGAAGTGGTTGGCAGAAGAGGCCTGCAGCCGCAAGTGGGGGAAAAATCCAGAACAGCTCAAGTACAGTCCAGAAGATTCAGGAGAGGAAGGGGGCACCGGCCTTCCATACAAACTCTTCCACGAATTGGGTGAACGGACAGCCAAAATGCCCTTCCTGAACATATAGAGCGGTATCTTCTTGTATCAGGGTTGGTTCTGCAGAGGACCCAACAATATATATATATATAAGCAGTCTATGTTCCATGATCTGTTGTTTTGAACAGACGGATGTGGGCGTGGGGTAACAGCCACACTGGCATTGCATGCTGCCGCATGTGTAACGAAGATAAAGCTGGTATTGACTTTGGGTGTGAGCAAGCTGAGCCAGAGCTGCTTCTGCAGAGGAGAGATTTCGCCTCAGAAGGTCCAGCCCAGGTTTAGTTGCACACGTGGACTTGAGAAGGGCAGGGGTAGCTGGAAACTGAGGGGATACGGAGAGCGATGCAAATAATGTTCACTAAAGGGGCAGCCGTGCGTGGGACGGAATATAGCTAAGCCTGTTAACAGCACTGTCAGGGAGGTCTTTCTACTACTCGGTGAGACTGTAGGATCACACGGGCTGCACTATAGACAGGGCCATTGGAATTATGCGGCAGGGTAGATCTAAATTAAACACCAGGGTTGAGTAAATTACGCGGCAAAAAAAAGCAACATACGTGGCGCAATGCAGCACATTTTGGAATAGTATTAATTATTTTGTAATTTTTACACTTCTTAATCACTGTCTGGGCATCAATTGCACCTTATTAGTAATAATTTAATATCCAAATACAGAAATAAGCAACATAAAGATGACCAGTCAACATTTGCAAAGGGCCTTCCACTGCAGGGCAATGTGGCACTGCGCTTTTAGTAACTGTTGAACAGTTTATGCTAGAATTTGTTTTGGATAAAATAGGCAGATTCTGCAGAAGATTATGTGGCAAATGCAGGAAATCAATAATTATGGCGGAAAAATGCTGCAGCCGCAAAATTGCATAATTTCAGTAGCCCCAGCTATAGGTCTACACCAAGGTATCTTCCTGCAGTCTGCTTTGAGGAGTGCTGTGCTGGCCAGCTTGATGGAGAGGGGTGGCAGAGGATTACACAACTACCTAACCAAACAGGTGGTGGTGCACCATAACGGACAAAGAAGTGTGTAAAGCCAAAGCCTTCCTTAGTAGACACTGTACTCATGACCCAGTACCTCACAGGTGGCACACAAGAGAGTACTCGTGACCATGCCCGTCACGGATACAACCTCAGAAGATACTGTACTGGTGGGCACCATGGCCTCACATGTAATCCAGCCCCAACTCAAAAGTTACTGTACTCATGGCAGTGCTTCACACATAACAGCACCAACACTGAAGGCAGTATTCATGGGGGGGCTCTGCATGTACCAAAGCGCCACCTCAAAAAGTCGTATTATTGACAAAAAACATCCAGATATCAGGACACAATGTACTCATGACATGGTGCCCACAAAAATCCAACTCACCTCCCAAGAACCACCTCAGGAAAAGATGCCCTTATGTCTGCTTACTTGCGGCAGGAAGAAAGGCACAGATGACGGTGCCTTACAAGTAGCCCAGTATCACTTAATAAAAGACTGCACTCCTGGTGCCTTCTAACGCCAAGCGCACATCAGGAGACACTGCACCAATGACTGCTTCACGTGTACTGCCAGCACCACAACAACCGAAGAGGCACTACACTCAGTGCATTGTCCCACTCATGCCCACAATCAATCAGGAGACGCATTTCTCAAGAGAGGAGGCCTTAAAAGTGCAACTCAGGCGGAAACTGTACTAACAAAGGCGGTGCAACGTGGTCTTCTTCAGATTGTGTATCAAATACACCGCAGCAGTAACTTAACACATGTAGCCATGAGTTCCCAACAAACTCAGTAGTACTTTACCCACAAGCGTTTCTCTCATATACCCTAACGACCTAGTAGACTGTGTACACCGACACTGTGCCGAACAAAACACACACCACCACAGAACTCCTGTTTTGCTTCTCACGTATACCAAAATCACACTGTACACCGAGACAGTGCCGAACAAAACCCAATCAAGGGAGGTGCTGAGCGGATGCCATACACTCTCGCTGATGCTAAGCAGCAGGGGTGACCGACTGCGTGTGGACGAGCACACATTTACAAACAGAGGAGGTCGCAGGTATGTCCAGGATGGGCAACCACCCGGTAAAAAACATAAAAATTGTTGCAGTGTGGCGAGAACTGACCCTTGCCCTGAAGAAATTGCCGTAAGTTACCATGGGAAATGAAACATGTTGGCCCTCTATAACAAAGTAGATAGCAGGCAACAGTGTGGCTTGGTTTTAATGTGAGCAGACCCACAGCACATAATAAAATAGGATAGCCAGTGGTGGTCTAGCTTGTTTTTAGCCTTGGAATAGTGGCATTCAAGCTCAGATCCCGCTACTCCTTACAGGGTTGGTACAGTCAGGCACGGATAAGGTATCCTGAGTGCCAACACCACGATACACCACACCGAGCACGTAGTTTCTTTTCCTTACTTTTCCACACATTTTTGTTTCGGTTTGGCAGTTGCTGATGAGAACCTGAGGTACAGGTGAGAACCAATCTGCATACTCTCGCGGGGCACTGTCAACCTTTTTCACCACTTTTTCTTTTTTTTCTCGTTGTCCACACCACTGGGTGGTACAACCGGGAAAGACAGAATTCAAAAACTTTAATAGAATTTAAAAAAAAAAGTGACCATGGATTCCCTAGAACAGACAGTATAACTATAGCTGCTGTTCATTCACACAAATCTGGGTGACCAATCATTGATGGAGGGATTTCCAAGCACCCTGTTCACCTAAAGATCAGGTCTATATTGTGTTGTATTGCTTCACACGTATAGCAAAATCACACTGTACACCGACAGTGCCGAACAAAACACACTACACCGCAGAACTCCGGCTTTGCTTCACACGTACACCAAAATCACCACCAGTACTGCAAGGGACGAGACGTGATCCATCGTTAGGTGAACTGTACCTCACACACGCCAGCATCTGCTGAGAAGAACTTGTACTCATGACTGTGCTAAAGCATACATCTGCACCATTTCAAGACGCAACCTGATCAGGCAGTTTCACAATGCTGGAACCACCTCATACGACACTGAACTCACACAGTGGCTCGTTTCAAGCTTTGAAGAGACTATGTTCGAGGCATAGTAACAACTAGCCCAGCAACACCTAAAAACACAATGTCCAGATGTACTCTTGACACTGCGTCACACATACTCTTAAGCACCTGTGGGGCAACTTCCTCACAGATGTCACTCTGGAAGCCTTGCTTCGCGCGTCTGGGGACACAGTGCTTTACACAGATCAGCTGTCGCACCACAGGAAATGACAATCTCAGCGCACATTCAACTCGTAAAGCACTGTCTGACACGTACCCCTACCACCCACCACCTCTGAAAATACTGTACTTATGACTCACTAACCCACATGTACCGAGCGCCTCTTCACAATATACTGTACCAGCGTGACTGCGGTATTGCTGCTGTGTCAAACCACAGCATTACCTCTGGAGGGGCTTCACTTCTGTGTGAAAATTCCAATTGACAGGTTACACTTTTTCCTGTGTATAGTTGCCTCTCAGTGGACTTCTGGACATATAAGGAACTGGTATTGTATATTACAAGACAGCTGAATCAAGGTTAATTAAACTGATTAATCTTATCCATCACAATGGTTTATTAGCCACTGGAGTTATTATACCAGTTCATCTCCTCTAAACAGGGATCGGAGTGCATCGCATGTACCCAGGATCGTCACGGAGACACTTCACTCCGAAGACAGTGTTTCGAGTACGCCACACTACCATTAGGGATTCGCACCACTGCGCACACGTGTTACAAGGCGCCTCACAACACAGCACTACTTCGGGAGACCCTGCTGTTCTCAAACACGGTGGCTCAGATGACTAGAACCCCTTATGCAAGATGACACTCGTATTATTTACAAACGCACAGCTTTTGAAAACTGAGATCTTCACATGTTTGGGTTTTAGTGTGGCGCCATAAACCAGGCGCAACAGTATTTAAGCCAGTCCGATTCAGATGGGAGGCACTGCTTGAGTAAGAGCATTGCACGTCATTTTGGTGAAGGGGGTGGAATTCGCTGATTGAAAGCTGCAAACACGGATGTCAACCAGAAGTTTTTTGGTTTTTGGGGACACCATCACGGATTGACAGAAAGCATGAAGCTCCTTCAGGTGGAACGCGATTTCAGAATAAATTAGTAGCAAAGGTCCCACCCATCCTTTCCAAGATTGTAGCTGCCTTCTATGACTGGTAAAGACACCCTCCTAATATGCATCACTGCAGGCCACAGAAGGCAGGCATTCCCATATTCCATGATACAAACAGCTTAACCCTGCTGACAGAGGGTTGCGTATCCACCATACATTTCAGCCTGAATCACCACTGGCAAACACAATAGGTGATTATGGTCTTCAAGTTGCATGGGATTTTTTGTAATTACTCATGTGGGGACAGAGAAGTCCTCTGCACCGTAATGGAAGCGTACCCCTGCTCAGAGTACCTAATTGTGGTGTCTGGATTCCCTAATGCTGATTTTTGTTGTCATAGGGAAGAGGTGTGGCGCCGCGGCCAGGGCGACTGACGCTGGAATCTGGGGATCAGGGTTCGATCCCCGGCTCCGGCGGCAGATTAGCCCAGCACCATGTGACTCTGAGCAATAGCTTGCTTAATCTTCCCGACGGCCCCCCAGCGCCTAGAGACCCTTACGGGTGATTGTGCGCTTTACAAATGTGGACTTTGTCATAAGCAACCACAGATCATTTGTGAGCACCATGGTATGGGCCTGTGTCCCGGACCGCAGTCTTGGGCCAGGCGAGGCACCCACAGGTTTCACCAGGTGTTAAGCATCTTGAGCAGGGTGGTGGCAGTATACCATGTATTGATCATTAGGCGTGAACAGTCCTTTTTAACCTGCATAAGGCCTACAGGCCCACTCACTTTTTGAACACTCCACTCATCGGTGCTTAACTCACTAGTGGCCTACATCTTTTAGATGTAAAGAGCTGCGAAGTTGACCCTGCACTGGTTGTATGTGTGCCAGTGAAGGGTACTATACTGGGATAAAACAGTTTGAGGCAAAGAAAGGCAGGAGGCAATGAGGACAGAGGCACTAGTATTTATCAATATTAGTTTGACCCAGACACTCAACTGTTTGTAATTCTACAGCCAACAAATCACTACACAAAACTACCCAGCACATATAGGACAGAAGTGTCTAATATCTACACGACTTATCATTGATAATATCATTAATCTTTTTTAGAAACTTCACATTTCAATCATTGATCATACCAAGACATAATTAATATAGAACAAATATAAATTATCCAACCCGTAATTACAGGAGTATAAATTAGTAATACACAGGAGTCACAGAATTTCAATGAAAAAAATCTTGATTTATTTCTATTCTTTTTGTAGACGTAAACATAAATTCAGCACACTGGAGAGGGAGGCTCCCCCTCCTAAAGGTGCCGATTCAGTGATGTCAAAAGGAAGGGGCCTGGACACATCTCAGTAAGGAGATAGGGCTGCTAATAGAACCATAATGAGTGGGACTGGGAGCCCAGGATTAACAGATTGATGCACATATCACTGTGGCTGACATTCAGGTGCGAACTCACATGGCCTGTGTTGTGGGACCGTCGGCTTCAGCATTTCACCTGTTGTGACAAAGGACTTTTCAAGAAAAAAAGAAGCAGAACTCCAACATAAACATTCAAAGACCTGGGGGGTGGGGAAGTTAATGCCTGCTAGTCTCCCGGTTGTGTGATGTCCCTTCTACGAGGGATACCAAGACCATCTACTCTGGAGTACTAGCACCTGCCTGCCAAGACTAGTTTGTCCTGTGAGGAAAAGGACATCGTTGGAGGGAGACAGGTCCAGTGAGGAGCCCTGTCAAGTGGACTCCCGGTGCGAGGACAGCTGCTGCACTGATCAAGCATTAGCCGTGTGCAGACTCAGTGACCCCCTCCGCCCCCCGAATATGTTAGGAGACAGCCATAGTGAAGAGCTATAAGGACTGCCATGCAGGAAGGGCTGAAGCCTTTTGTGGCAGTGGCACAGCAACCCCATAGGTCAGGACGGTCTACTGAGACTAATCGCCATGTGGATAGGGCAGGAGCCTACAAACTGCAAGCAGTGGCAACTCATAGGTCACCAGGAGCAATGAAAACTGCATCTGACCTGACCCTGTGGATCAAGTGAAAGCATCACTGCTTCAAACAGGAGCATTAGAATCACTCTCGCTGCCCCCTCTTTGGGAGCGTGGGCAGTCACTCTGCAGAAGAGCATGGAAACACATATTGCTCAACCAATTCGGCTCAGAGGAAAGCCTGCCAATCCTTGCATGTAGGAGATGGTAAACATCCTTTACAATCAATGCATACCATTACCCTGCATGTTTTACTCCGCAATACCTTTTACAATGCAGGGCTTTACACCACAAACCATTACAACACATTCCCCCGAAGTAACACCGCAGTGGAGTTAGGATAGTAAAGGGCGTTGTAATGGATTGCATTGTAAAAGATTTTGTAGAGTAAAAATATGCAGTGTAATGGTATGCGTTGTAAAAGCATGTGGGGGTAAAGCGTCCTATTTTGGAGGAGACACCCGAGCAAGACCAGAGCAGTTGAGGGTCCACAGACAGGCACTCTCCAAGACATTGCACACTTCTCTGCCGGAGGGAATAAGACTGGTCATGGTCCTACCAGGACTTGCTGATACATGCATTGTGGCACTAACACATGACTGTAATCAGAGTCTGATTATAGTCGATAAATTAAGGCCTACTAGTGAGAATTTCCCTGGATGTGGCCACCAGTTATTAGGGGCGAACTCCAATCACATTGCAAGGGACAGGGACTGTCCTAACAAAACACTAGAGAACAACCTTAACCGGTTCCATGCTGATGACGGAACCGCTCCATCATCAGCCGCGGTGGCGCTTTGCTGATAACGGAGCGGTTCCGTCATGGCCCGCCCGACGTGCTGATTTCACACCTGCGCGGTGCGTTCTATTGAGCGGGCAGGGCCATAACGGAACCACTCCGTCATGAGCACAGCTCAACTGCGGCTGGTGACAGAGCGGTTCCATCACCAGCATGCGCGTGCCGCGCGGCCCCCCGCCGCCTTAGCGCTGCAACGGAATAGCCGCCACAGCGATGTGGTTAAAGGGTGGGGTGGGAGAGAATGTTGTGGTCTGTGAATGTTGCAACTTCCCTCTGAAGGAGTAGTTAGAAATAAAATACTTTGTTATAAAAGTAAGTATTTGGCTGGACACTATTTATTGCTGCTGCACATTGAAGTTGTGAGACATGTTCACCAATCGGTGTTCACGTCTACCCACTGAGGGAGCCATAGACTGCTCATTCACGTCTACAACAGAGTCTCAACTGCAGAAAGATAACTTGGCTAGTTGCCTGCCAGATCCTTGCATTTAATATTTCTGCATCTGCTAATATGTCCTAGTGAAAATACCATATTTTCTGATCAGTAAAAGGGACCAACGGCCATCCACACCAGTGCCTGAAACACGACCCACCTTGCAGTAGTGCTGCCACCACTCCCTTACACAATTACTCCAAGCTTTTCCTACCTGAGCAACCTCCATAGAGAAGTACAAACTTAATCAGCCAAAAAAAAAAAATATATAGGCAATGAACATCTTGGCAAGTGTCTGTCGCATACTTAGGTTCCAAAACAAAATGCCCAATCAGATTTAAGTCTCTCCACAATACCTAAAGGGAATCCACGCCCTTCAACTGCTGCACTTAGATGTTTCCGCCTACTTTAACCTACCATGCATGCCCTGGATTGCCCTTTAACATCCCTCAGAAACTGTTTAAGGTTGTGAACTGTAGAAATTAACCTTGGAGACTGTTGACCTATCTTTAAATCTCAGCTGCGACAGTGCACGCGTTGAGGGTTTGTTTTTTGTTCTTATAAAGGGCTTGGAGCCAGCTCGTTGCTTACCATTGATACTCCTCCACGGTTTCCTTTTTGGCCAGCACACCCCCAGGCGTACCTTCCTTTTCTTTCAGAGCATGGACCAAACGCCAATTGTTTCAACTTACTGTCCATCCACTGATCCCGCAGTGATTGAGGTATTAATTTCAGGATATTGTTTCCAGTTCTCGTGATACTTTCTCCATGCGTTCTTTTTTAAGATAATACTTATCTACACCAGCATCTTTTGGCAGATGCATGCCCACATCACTAATATGCAGCCATGCTGGACAACTGCCACACTGCTGCCTAACATGGCTAAAAGGCATGGAGCTCATACAGTTGAGGCCCACTGGCCTTGCCAATTCTTATTCCTATGCTGCAATTTCAGAACAGGCATGTACTGAAACCCCTGCTACAAGGTCTCCCTGCTAAACAAGATACAGTGGCAGGAACAACCATTAACAGATTCAAAACCAAAGCGTTAGAATAAGGACTCAAGAAACGGATACCTAAGCACATGTGACATGGGCTGATCACTTGGCCGGTAGAGTAAAATGATCCTAAATCACAGTAGGTAGCAACTTCTTTATGAAATGGGCAGGACCATCAGCTTGGCTACTGTTTTATATATGGTTCTGAACAAGCAAAACCCTTGCTAATGTTAAAAAGCAAAAAAAAAAAAAAAAAAAAAAAAAAGGGGGGCAGGCTCAATGCAAGTCATGATGTTGACATATGCACCACCATTCATGCATATACAGCGTGCCACTGCCACCATTTTTTAGGTCGAACTGGAGTACAATGCGAACCATTGTCCATCTCGACAACTATAGCCGCCCCTCTCCTGGGAATCTGAGACAGGGGTCGAGCACAAGCGTCGACTTCACCTCGTGGGCGCGCACGCCCAGCCCAGCGCCGTGCACATCCCCTGCCTCAGATTCCGAGATGCGCAAACACACGCAGGCAGGCAGACACACACACGCATGCATGCACACACACGGGGAGGGAGAGTGGAGTCAGCGTCTATAGAACTGGGAAGCGCTGATCACTGCTGCTGGCCCGAGGTTCTTATGGTGTCTGAACTTACCCCTCAACTTCACCATCGTGTGAGAGTGCATCAAGATTGCCATTAGAAGCACCGCCATTAGCCCAGGAACCTCGGGACGCCGTTGCCTGCTCCACCTACATCACCTCCGTGCCGCGGTTGGCTCAAAGTTTCAGCCATTCCCGCCACGTCCGAGAGCTGCGCCGGGATTGGCTGCAGCTCTCCAGGACTTCAGTGACACCAGCCTCTCCTCCAGAGATTGATGCAGTGCAGGCGTTCTGCTTGTGTGCTCACTTAAATGCGCTCAGTATCCGCTTGTTTTAAATCCTGTCGGGGTTGCAGATGTGTATGAAAGAGTGTGTACTCCTGTCGGTATGCATATGTGTCACCGAGCATCCGTAGCTACGTGCCCTTAAGCAAGTTACCTCAGGTGTGAGTGTGTGTGCCGCTTTACGGCTGCCTTTGCCCTGTCCCTTGAACTAGTGTCATGGCTGCGCGCCTCACTTCCCCTTGCTGCTCTTATGCCTCACTTCCGCTCGACTATCCATCCTCCTCCCTTGCTACCGAGAGCCGCCACCTTCCCCAATTATCCATCGACCACTACTACTCCTTTTCCTCTTCTCCTAGCTTCCTGTCTTACTTTCTATTTCGCTCCTTTACTTGTTCTTTGTAGCTGCAGAAGTTGCACCCCTTAGTTCAGACTCCGATTCGCTCCCTGTCAAGGAGCTGAAATCCGATGCAGTAGAGTCAAGCATTTTTATGGGCATTCTTCTGATTCCACCTACTGCTTGTACCAGGTCGAGCACTCCCTGCTGCGGTGCGCATACGGTCGTATTTTCGTGAGAAAGTAAATATTTGGCCATATATATATATATATCCACGCCAACCCTCCTCGCTTTGGAGCACCGCGTAAACCGGAACCCTGTGGAAAGTATATGCAAAGGTAACGCGGAGCACCCCGCAGTAGGCATTTGCCCAGTCGACCACGTAACTTACATTTGGAGATTGCTGCAGTTCTTCCTGATAGCCGGAGGGTGGTCGGAATCGCAGGTATGAACCAGAGTGAAAGAAAGTTGGTTGTGTGTGTGACATTACAGAGAGGTAGTCCCAAGTATCTGATACGAGGAGCGAGTAACAAGAACGTTTTACCTTAACAAAAAATGGCAGAGGAGTGGGTCAGGGAGCAGGAAGAGGCAGCAGTGGATATATTCAGTGCTGAAAAACCAAGCGCATCTCCCACGTCAGCACAGGGCGCTGGAGTTTCTTCTAAACCCAATGACATTTAAAAAAACAAGCATTTTTTCTTCCTACTCTTCCTTCCTCTCCCTTTCGTCATCTTCATTTCCTCATCTTATATTCTTTCCTCATTTACCCCTAGTATCTCTCTCTCCCCCCTGTTAACCGTTATCTGCATCTCCATGTCCTCTCCCTCCATTCATTGCCCCTCTTCTCCTGCCTTCACCCTCTTCCTGTGTCCCTCTCCTCCGTCCCTATTTTCAAAGTAACACGTAATAATCACCAGGGAAACAGTCACTTGTCGCTTCAGAGCCCCCCACATCCTAAAAATCTCACCACACACTGGAAGGTAGCAGGCTCTGGGTCATCGGTCTAAAGCACTCTTCTAAAAACATTATTCCACACAAACTATCATCCAGAGACCCAGTACACCAGATACTCTTCTGCAGTACTCTCAACACAGTGAGACTCGTGTAAAACCAATAACGTGTCAGAGGGAGAATGACACCAAAGGATGAAAGGCAGAGGCTGCCCAGCAGAGATGTGAACCTATAATCTGCAGAGAAAGACACAAACACACCCACACCAAGTCACTTAACAAAACAAAAACACGGACCTGTTAACACTAGGTATCAATTATATCAAACAATGTTCCATGTTTAGCGCTTAACATAAAAGCCCTTTATAACTGACACCTATTAAATTTTTTAGGAGCAGAAAAGAATGTGCTTTATCCTCTAAAAGGCAACGAATGAATAGCCCCTAACAACTATCCTACACTGCCTAAACATTCTAGCCATCCTAGCTGCAAAATCGGCTCTTCCCTGTATACCCAACCATATTGTATAATGCTATTAAAACAGACTTTTTAGGTCTCACTTTTGCGAGAGTTTAAGCTATTAGCATTGTAAATGACAATGCCTTTTATTTATGTTTTAAAAACATAAATAAAAGGCATTGCCATTTACAATGCCAATAGCTCCAACTTTAATATTGCGAGACCTATTGCATTGCAAATGCTTGTTTTTTTACTTACCATGCCAAGATAGCGGACTTCTACAGTTTAGTCGAAGAAACATAAAAAGTGTGTGCAGGCATACATTTTAAGGAGCAGCAACAAAAAATATATATATTTGGGCAGAAGAGCAGTGGCGGATAAGGTGGAGGAAGTCAATGATTCCAAGTGCGCTAATTTAGCAGTTTGCAAGACAGGACGAGTACTTAAGTGACTATTACAGTAATCAGCGTTACAATTTATAAAGATAAAGCTAAAAAAAAGACCAGCCTTTAGTAAGGGAACTCTGACAAACTATTTCACCCTTTGTCAAATGGTGAAAGGTAGATAAAAAGCAGCCTTGGTAATTTGAATGACTGCAAGTGAGAGATCCCATAAAACTCAATCCCACTAGAGGTGAATTTTACACAAACAAAATCCACTTCGATTCATGGCTGTGTACTGTCCTCCACGAGAAGGACCCCACCCAACCCCGTACAGACATCTAATAGGAAACTATTAAGACAGTGTGGTGTTAAATTTGCAACAAACAAACACCAATACGGATAATACATTTAGAGTTTATGGGTGAGGAAGATATATGAAAAACTGGTGGGATCATCAATTTAACTCAGCTTTCAAAAGTTGGAATTATAACCTCTACATTCCAGCCAATACCAACCAGTTTCCTATACTTCAAGCAGAAAAGTCATGTATGTTCTTAAGTAGGACGGTCTCAGGACAGAGATGTAAATTGTTAATACTACCATTTAAGCAATTTGAACCTCTGCTATACACAAAAGGGCACCAACTATGATTCTGCCCACACTGAGTCAATTGGAACGGGTGTAAATAGTTTGCTGCTCAGAATGTAAAAGTAGTAAATTCTCCCAAATGTATTTTAAGGTGCACAAAAGGCACTCGATTTAGAACGTAGGCAAGGACATTATCTAATGGGGGGGCCTTAACATGGCTGGCAACTGGTAAAGAAACATTGTCGCCACTCCATAATGGAGCAGCTTGAAGTTATGAAATTAAGTAGTACACGAATACCACATTAGTTTGGCATTCAGGTGGGGTAATGCGAGCCAGATATACTGTCCAGGATACAATGAGCCTGCAACCTACTTACCCACACACAAAATAAAACGTTCAACCGAGTCACTTTTTATTGGATGCAAAAGCATTACAGCAAAAAAGGTGAACATTGATCACAAATTCTCTCAAAAGGTCGACCAAAAAAAAAAAAAATCTCATGCACTCGACACAGGTAAAGAAACTTCGAGTCAGGAATGGGTCCCAAACTGAGCCTAGGTGGACTCTTCACCAAGGGTGTGCTTATCGAACAGGTACTCTGCCATCCCATTGCTAGGAGCACCCATTCTGCGCAGGTTTGTCACGTAGTCACCCAGCTCCTTAATGGACTTCACTTGCTCCTCCAGATAATGGGTCTCCAAAAAGTCGCACAACTGTAGAAAGAAACAGTCCCATTAATGATTTGCTCAAAGCTTACATACTCTACACTTCATACTCAGACTACTGCTGAAGCACTGCTAAAAAATAAAAAAAGTTGGACACAAAATGAATCAGTCATGGGTCAGACATGTCAATGCAAGTACCAGATACAAGTTGTAGGGAGCGTGCACACTCAGCCAATGTAAACAGGGAAAGACAATACTGAAGAACTTTCTAGAAGCAGTTACAGAGAGAAACACAAAAGGTGATGCGAGTCTGCTTGCAATAAGTAATAGCTTGGGGTAGCACTCCAATCCATCGTTCTTTTGCTCACCATGCCATCTCAATCTGGACCCAGCAGGGCACAGAAGGGGGAATTTCTCAAATTGGATTAAAGTATACATCTCAGTTATTGTGCCCAAAACTTTGAGCTACCATTATTAGATATCCCTGTAGCATACGAATACCTTGAAGAGGGGAATGGTCATAGAAAAGAAAGGAACCCCCAGCAGATCAGTGCATTCCTAGCAAAGTATGGCCAGGGTAGTGTCCCGCACACATAAATATCATGGAATACAGCCGCCAGTGTACTACCCATACAAGCCTCCAAGGTATGGACCGGCCAGGTTAAATTCTGGATTCCCTTACAGTCAAGTCTAGCCCCCTGTACACAGGTACACAAACTAGACAACATTAAGGGTTGTCGGAAAGTGCCAGATTTGATGTGTTGGTAATCAACAGTAGCTAACTCTGCAACACAAGTCAATATGCACCGACTCTAACGTGATTCAGCAGGCAAAAGTATCTGGGGCAAGCTTCGCTCGCATTACAAGCAACATGTGGCTGTCAAATTGACAACTTTTACTTTTCCTGAATGAGGGCAGAGGTCATTTGCTACTCTTCAGTATTACAATGTAAGGAGCCAAGGAACTCTCCCTTTCGAGCTGTGCGCCTTGAGAATCCAACACCAGAAGCGCACACCAATTTCACAGCGGGATTGCACCCTCATGAAGACAGGTAACAGGCCCTTCGCAGCTTGATACTCACATGAGGATCATTGCGATCGGTGGACACCTTGTGCAGATCCAGAAGTGACTGGTTCACACTCTTTTCCAGCTGCAGGGCACCCTCCATGGCCTCCAGACCACTGCCCCACTCGTCCCGTTCCGGCTTCTACAACATGGAAACACTTAATACATACAATTGCTGTATTCTCATTCACAAACACATAGCCCCTCCAAACACTTTTTTGGTGTGTGTTCGGATACAGAATATAAATGGACACAGTTCCTGGTTACATTAATTTACCTTTCAGAGGTGTTGGTAATGCATACATAATCCACATAGAGGCAACAGTTTCGATCCACCCCTCCCCTCATAACCTTAAGCTCCCCCAGATCTTTTCCCATTTCTTGGGGCAACCTCGGCTCAAGTAAATTGTGCTTTCTGCACCCCCATACACATCTTAAACACTACTGAAGCAGTGAACATGAATCACTTGTTAATTCCCTCCCTTTCCCCAAGAATGAAAGTCCACGGGAAGGTCGGTTCTTAACCCCAGTAGCTGGGATGGAAACCATCTATATTAAAATAATAATTAAAATGTCATCTGGAATATCACATGCATAAACATCCAGAAGACCTCCAAAATATTTTCGCCAACATTTAACCCTAAAATATAACAGGAATAGAGTCAATATTAAAACCACCAAGTGCTACAGCAAGTTGAAGAGAATGGCTAAATTTAGCCCAAAAAACTATACCGTATCCGAGGAAGATATTTGTGTATGGTAGCGTTCTGTCAGCAGTGTATTAAGTCTGTTTTTGGGGGTTTATGTTCACAACGGGCCATAAGCTGCATCAAATCTCAGGAGTTATGCGGCTCAGAAGACCAAAACACTGAGGGCCCTTAAAGACAGGTTCTAAAGCGAGCACCTCACCTTGACATCCTGAAGGAAGATCCGGCCACCCCGCTGGTTCTGCAGCTTCATCAGTTTCTCGGCATGCTCACGCTCCTCGTGAGACTGGTGCAAGAAGAACTTGGCAAAGTTCTTCAGGGCAACGTCATCGCGATCAAAGTAGTAGGACTGGGGGGGAAAAGTAACAGGTGAGCAAGGACTCTTCAGAGGCGACAAACTTATAGTAGACTAACATGTCTTGTTATGAGAAGCCCTGGCAGATGAATGCAATGGCAGAGCAATGAGTCTGGATTTAATGGTATCAGCACTACATATAACCAAACAGTGACAGAGCACTGACTGACAATACTGAGGTACAAGACAGAACTGCAGGCCCCAGCACTACAGAAAGGGAACCCTTCTATTTAATACCAAGGTGCACTGGTAATGGATGAATGGTTTAAGTGCAACAGTTACTACGAGAGTGCCCCAGCACCGAGGCAGGCAGCCAGTAGCCAATATGGTTTGCAGGTTCCAGGGATGAGATGCTTTATTGCAAGCCTATGTAGAGTCACACCTCGAGAGAGCAGAAGGTGCTAAAAGGAGGGTTTTCGTAAAATGGCAGAAAAGGCACTTAGGACTAAAGATCACATTTAAGAGGGTTTGTGGGCTGCTTTAGTCCCATTACTTGCAAGCAGAGGGCCGTAGGTCAGGACTGGATACATTAACACAACATGAGGAGTTGCTGTAGAAACACCCTAGAATATACACTAATTAGGCCACAATAACACTCCCTGCTGACTTGGATATTACATTGCTGAATAAGTGTTTAGTCATACCTTGGCTTGCCTACCAAAAGGTAGCACGCTGCCCAAACAAATGAAAGATTGTGCGTATACAAGTGTGAATCAACAATAAAACGTTATGAAAGTAGATATCCTCCAGCAAAATGGAAGCCTGTTCTTCATTGAGTTCTTAACGGTCCCAACAATGCATGCGTCACTGTTCGGGGCATAATATGTAGCACGTTGACTTCCACCTAAACTGTAAAGATAGGTCAGAATCAGGGTAGTGATGCGGAGCGGACAACGCTCTCACTCCACTAGGTCCAAAATAGTCATTTGTGTAGGCCAGGGTTCCCTTTCCTTTGGTGGTAGCGTCCCAGAGAGCACAGTACTAGAAACAGAAAGGCATGACTTCTGTGTGATAATGTGCTTTCAGAGTCATTAGCAATATTGCATGTTCTCCCACTGCATCCCCCAGCCCCCATGTGTATATAGTATTTACATAGCACGAACCTAGCCAAAGAGTGCCATAATCCAATCAACAGTACTACATGAAAACCAAATGACAATTATAGCAGGACTGGCATGTAAACAGAAGCAGCCAGGGGTAGTGTAGCGTTTTAACTGGTATGTGGAGAATGAAAGAGATAAGTAGCACTGAGAGCCACAGGCAATCAGCAGTACCGAGTATAACGGTGTCGTGCAATCCAGTGCTTTACATAGTAGCACAAGAGTTTGAGGGGAACCACGGTCAGGAAAGGGGTGCAGTGGTGGAGACGTGCGGCACCCTGAACTGCATTCATACGGACTGCTGTAGGGCAGCACTCTTGTTTACAAGAAGGGTAATGTTATTCTGCGCCCACTGCAGGGCAGTACGAGGCTGGCCTGCATTTCTGGTAAACACGTTCAGAGACGAGAATACATTCTGGCACGCTCTCGGCTCAAGGAGGCTTGTTTTGCTGTCTGCGGAGTTCCCTCCCTTCTGCAGAGCTGGACACACCTCCCTGAAAGCACACGAGCCGTGCCACGTGAGCCGACAGTGTGCCAGGCAAACACCGCCCGCATCAGTCCAAGGGGCTGCCTTCATACGAAAGGACGAGCGCTTTCTTCGGGAAATGGGAGAGAGCAATAAGGGAAGGACAGGGACTGGAAAGGCAATCACTCTGCCCCAGCGCAGAGTCGCAGGTCGAGTTAATATTAGACATGCGACATGCTGTCATTATTCGGTCATTTAGAGGCCCAGCCTAGGCTCGTCAGAACACGACCCAGACCAGAGGGTGGGCTCGGATCTGAAGGGCAGAGCAGCAGGCTGTTTCACCTCAACAGCAAAAAGATAGTAGCAATGCGAGCCAACAAGCCGTTTGGCATGACTTTTACAGCTCAGGCGTACTACCCCATCGTCGCGAGAACAGTAGATCCCAGACACCAGCCTCGAATGCAGGCATTCACTGAAAATAGCTAATGAATGAAGTGGGTTGACCAAGTGTCCATGCTACAAGCTGTAGCGGGTGGAAGAAAACAAAATCTCTTTAGTAAAAGTCACCAGGTCTCTGCTAACGCCAAAACACCTTCAAATGCCAGTTTCATGCAGAGATTATGTCAACTTCATATACAGTAGTAGTGCTTTAGGAGCCCACTAAATGACTCCCGAGTGCTGCTTCACCTTTGGCCATTAAATACCACAGCCATACGTCGCGTCACAAAATTCCAATTCAATGCTACACTACAAGTGGCATATGGGTAGCACAGTGAATGAAAGGATCAGGGTTCATAGAGCGAAGGATGTTATTTTGCAAGGAAGATTTCGGCCCTTGGTAATCTACACGGTACAGCAACGCTCACAAGGATCCCAGTATAATGCTGAAAGGCACGCCATACCAGTTAGCATCTCATCAATATTGCCAATTCTTTGACGCAACGCCGCAGGAAGCAAAATGGCTGACAGCAGGACACAGCAAGAAACTGCACTTGCCTACAAGTTGAGATGCTTGCCGCAGGCTCAACGTCCTCCTACATTAGCTAAAGTCTATACAACCTCCCCTGGAATCGAATGGTGGAGACTTACCTCAACTATGCCGGCAGGGGCACAACACAATTGGACACTAATCCGGATCAGATATAAAGCATTGAGTGAAGTAGCAAATGCTTCAAGCGCAAAGAAGCCAGATCACAGGGACTAAGCCACTGCGAGCACAAGACTTAAGAGTGGTCATTTCCCTCAGATGTAGATCCCGGAGTATGTGCTGCAGGATGCGTGGTCAAGAGAAATCTATGGATTTCAAACCAACCACATCGAAAAACGACGTACTTAATTCAAAGGCACTGCAACATTGAACTCCCTGACCAATACAGTTTTGAGCATTTGCCAAAAAAGGTGTAAGCCTCGTCCCATTGCTCCTTTACAACCAAGACTGACCACGAAGAACATCGTAATAGGCAGCCATATCGCTAGGCTAAAGTAAACATCAATCCTACGACTTAAATCCACACCCACATATATACCCAAGGGCGCCAATGAGCGAACATACGTAAAACTATCATCACTGCCAACAGCACTAGATGTACAGGTTAAAATGCCCAATTCGTAGTAAAGCCTGCTGCGTGCACTTTCGACAGACCTAATAAGGAGGGACATTCCTATGATGGCAACCGCTACACGATAAACAAACAATAGTCCCCGGACTTGAAACACTAGACAGAATGCCAAATAATAGAGAGCAACTCAAACATGAGAATGTACGTGTTCACTGTGGAGATTGGCGTGAAACCACTCCATTGCAAATCACTAATGGCCAAACAGTGGCTATTTTAGAAATCGAACTTGCATGTTGCTGCTGCACTGGGCCAATGTTTGCCAATCCTAGTCTAAATGCAACTGCCCTTGTCAAGGATGGGCGATATAATATAGCCAGATAAATGCTACACGCCCATGGTTTTTAAGAGGCCTCGTGTCACGCTGGATCCCTTCAAATAGTTGAGATTATTTTGCTAAATGCACGTTGCGTGCGTGGACAGCTAACCGTGAACCTAAAACTGCAAGGGATTGGGCAAAGATCACACTCGATTTATGCCCCATGCGACCTACGGGTTGCATCGCATGGTTTACTAAACGAGCTCAATAATAAATTATGATTCATTAAAATAAAATCAGATGCAAATGCACAGTTTAGGTTGAATATTTGGTAAGCACACCAGCCCTGAGAGCGAGAATGCAAAGGATATAGGATCAACTGGTAAAAATTGGTAGTCAGCGCAACCTAGCTTACTCACTTACCCAAGAAGACAACTGTAACCAGAGTTAAGTAGCATTTCCCAAAACAGGGTTTACTTTGGACCACAGTTGCAGAGACTTTCAGCAGGTGCTTAATATGTCTAAAAGTAAGCCTCACATATTGATTCAACTACAGCGGCCTTAAACACAAGAATCAACCTCCACCCACCACGCCACATAAAAGTGGACATTCACTTACCATAGACAAATAAACATAGGAGGCGTAAAGCTCGAGGTTGATCTGTCGGTTGATGGCAGCTTCACAGTCCTGGTGGTAGTTTTGCCTCACCTGGGAGCTCATGGTGTACGAGAGTGATTAGACGAGTCTAGGAGAAGCTGGTCTATTAAAAGAACCTTTACGAAATATTCTCCTGGAGGGAGCCGGGGACTGTACCGATAACACGGAGATGGAAATATTCTCCTGGAGGGAGCCGGGGACTGTACCGATAACACGGAGATGGACTGAAGTCAGGCAAGAACTGGGCCTCGGTGAGGGTGTCGATGCGGACTTCTTCGCGGCGTCCTTGACCTTGGCAATCTAGCTTCTTTCCCTGGTCTGAACAGATGCACCTGGGGCTGTTGCAGGCAGAGAGCTCCGTCCAAGCACTGTTGGAGCAGGAGCACTCGGTCTGCGCGACAACTAACGACCTACCGCCAACAATACTCTTTTCTTTCTGCGTTACTTGCACCCAGCAGGCTATTTTATATACAGGTCGTTGACGTCACACACGTTGCGGAGACCACACCCCTTACTTATCACAGCGCGCGCAGCTACTCGACAGCCATGCCGTTTAAAATGTAAGCACGATTCTACACTGAAAGAGAACCGAAGACAATCCTCCTCACAAAAGGAAGAGGATGGACTCACAAGCGAATTACCGCCCTCAAAGCATGACTCTTCGGAAATTCTACATTTTATCTACTTACTTCAAATTGAACAATACCCGTCTGAGTTTGGTGACCAACTGGCATGGGTGCGAATTCAGGACGGTAAGTGTAAAAATTCAGGACAGTAAGTGTAAAAATTCAGGACAAAGGGTAAAAATCCAGGACAAAAAGTCAGTACAGAAGGTCAAATTTCAGGGCAAAACTGCGGGACAAAAGGTAAGTTTTACAGACACATCAGAGGAGGTTGCGCAGTAGTATATAAGTAAGTAAATAGACAACCATTTAAGTGCATGTCAAAATAAGTTAATATTATGTTGAGACAATCGTGCATTTCACAGTTTTTTGGTATGCGTGCAGCTTTGAGCAACTGTGCAGGTCTTTTTGTGCTATTTCATATGATAATTATCTATTTGGTTGGCTAGTGCACTGGGTTGTCCTGTCTGATATTTCGTTTACAACTCATGGTCCTGAGCAAGCATGTTTGGTGAGAGAAGTGGTCGGGAAGATCTGCTCAGATAGACTTTGTTACTAGCATCTCATTTCTGAGTGCCATGTGAGATGTAAAACGGCAGGTGAACTAAAGGGAGGATTGCTGTCACAAATCCACTATAGGGAACCCAATATGGATGTTTCAGCATGTGGAACTTAAAATATGGAATCTGACTTTGCTTATGGGGGCTTCTCAGAGAGTTACACTAGCTAACGGAAGTCACAAAGGTGATTTTCCCTGCAGCTTTCATGAAGAAGGCACTGTTGATACACTATTACATACTTTATTTTTGACGCCTTGCCTATTGCTACAGGCACAATATCCATCTCAAGCACAGCTCATGGCAGTATGAGGCGCTCCCTATAAATCTTACACCTAAAACAAAACATGCAAACATTTACAATTACTAGTGTAACATTCCAGTAGCAGTTGGGTGTCACTCAAAATGTCATATGCATGATGTATAGATCCCACATGTAAGTACACAGCAAATACAGAATAGTCCACATAGGCAAGGGAGTAGCCAGGACATTAAAATACCTCCCACTTTGAACTGAAGCTCTTATGGCACCAAGAAAGCAAAGTAAGTCATCTAACCCTCCCCAGAGAGCTCTCTTGTCCAAGGATCTAGCCATTGATCCTTACATCAAACATCTGTTATCCACCATTTCACATTTACATTCTGTCATCCAATAATTCTTTCATCTATCATTACATCTTTCACCATTCATTCTGTTCTTTCATCTGTGCCCATCCATATCTAAACCTATTCAACCATTTGCAACCCTATCCATCATTTACCCTTCCATCCATCATTTCACTCATCCATCCTTCAATCCACCCTTTCACTCATTTATCCATCATCTATCCATCCACCCTATCAACTAATCCATCATTTCACTCATCCATCCACTCTTCCACCCATGCATCCATTCACTCATCCATCCAACCATTTACCCTTCCACCCAATCCATTCTTTCACTCATCCATCCACCCTTCCAACCATGCATCAATTCACTCATCCATCCAATCATTTACCCTTTCACCCACCCAGCCACCCTTTCACTTACTCATCCATCCACCCAGTCACTAATACATCCACCCTTTCACCCTTATACTTGTCCAACAATCCTTTCTTCCAGCTCTCCACCCTCCCTTTCACTCATCTATGCATTCTTTCATTCATCTATTTTTACATTCTTTTCACTCATCCATGCACCCATTCGCCCATCCATTCTGCCAATCACCCATCCATACTTTCACTCTTCCATCCATCCTCTCTTTCTCTCTCCATTCCCCTTTCACTTAGCCATCCATCCTTCACCCACCCTTTAGCCATCCATCCACCCACCCATCTAATCATCCACTCATGAATCCATCCATTGACCCTATCACTCATCCATCTTTTCACTCATCTAGCCATCCTTTCTCTCATCCATTCACCCTTTCACTCACCTATCCATCCTTTTGTCCATCTACCCACTCACTCATCCATCCTTACATCCACCCTTCCACTCATCCACCCTTTCACTTATTAATTCATCAATCCATCCACTCACCCATCATACACCCTTTAACTCATCCATCCATCCTTTCACTCTTTCATCCACCCTTTTACCCATCCATCTACCCTTCCACCCACCCATACATCCATCTATTTAGCCTCATCCATCCTTCTAGTCACTCATCCTCGACATCCCACGCCACAGGCACATCACAGCCCACCTGAAAGACCTGCACTGGCTCCCCGTCAACAAGAGGATCACCTTCAAGCTCCTCACCCACACTCACAAAGCTCTCCACAACACCGGACCAGCATACCACAACGAACGACTCACCTTCTACACCCCGAACCACCAGCTTCGCTCCGCTGACTCGCCCTCGTCACTGTCCCCTGCATCCATCGAGCGACCGCTGGCGGCAGATCGTTCTCCCACCTTGCTGCAAAAACCTGGAAAACCCTCCCCATCCGCCTACGACAGACCCAGGACCTGCTGGCCTTCAGGAGACTCCTCAAGACCTGGCTGTTCGAGCAGTAGCAGCATCCCCGTCCCCCCCAAGGCCTTGAGACCCTAATGGGTGAGGTTTGCGCTCTACAAAGGTACTGATTGATTGATTGATTATCCACCCATTCACCATTTACCTCATCTATTCCTCCTTTCACTAATCCATACAGCCATTCACCCATTTCTTCACTTACTTACTCGCCCACCTTTTCACATTAATTATGAGCTGAGCCTTTGTCTGCAGAGTTGCAGACAGAAGAGACTCATCAAAAATGTCACCCTTCCTGTAGTTCCTAAAGCGAGGGGTGGGGGAGGTGTTACAATGCCCCTGCACATAGGCAATCTGAAATCTTGAAAGTCGCGAGTCATGCATGCCAGGACGTGAGGCAACTGTGGCATGGGGTTGTTTCCAGGGCTTTAAGTAGGATGAAAAAACTGGAGGTGGTTTCTCCAAGGGGCATGCCTGATGTAATTAAGGGTGTGGGTCCAAAACATGCTACAAATCTGTGCTTAGCATAGTGTGCTGCCCGACTGGTATTCTGCTACTTCTGTTATTGCATCCAGATGTACAATGCATTACACCTAAAACAAGCCAGGACTTTTGGCTTTGTCAATGGTTGTTAGTTGCGTAAAATAAAAAAGCAGCAAATATGGCTTCGTTTTATATATTTAAAATGCTTCAGTTCCAAAATGATGAGACTGTGAAATAACTCTAACCCCTTCTTTTTAACTTCTTTCACTGGCTTCTTTTCATGAACCGGATTCTGTATGTTCCTTCAATCTGGTGAGGTGCAACATTTGTCTTTATGCGTGGTTAAAACTGAATGTCCCGCCCTACACCGAGGCAGGAGGAGGCCCACCACATGCTTTACCAGCCCAGTGTTATTCTGTATGTGACACTCAGCCCCATACAGAATGACAATGGGCGGGGTGGGGCTGCTCTTGTGCTCAGAGGAAGAGTGCGAGGCGGCCCCATCAGGGAGCTGAAGGCATCTCGCTGGGGAACAGTGCTGTTCCCCAAAATAGCCAAAATTACAGACAAAAGGCGTCCGTAAAAGGGATCATCACGGACTACGGACGTGAGGTCATAATTACGGACGGTCCGTGAAATTTACAGATGGTTGGTCACCCTACGTCTTAGTTATGAGGGATAACAACTCCCTCGTTATCAGCCTACGTCCATTTGAAACTATCATCAGTTCTCAGCCCCTAAGTGAGTGGATAAAGATTTAATTTAGGCATTATTTATGAAGTTAAAGGTGCTGGTCAGCATATAGCAGTGCCAGAATTGGAAAGTGTATTCCGGATACCACAGATTGGTGTAAAGGATGGTGGCAGTAAGAGGGCAGGGTCAAGAGGGACAGAGTCAGGAGGAGCATTGTCTGACAGTCAATAAACTTTTTTCTAGCTATCGCGTCAACAATTTTCAATTCTATTATGGACACGGAGGCGAGGATTTTGCTTCTCTTTCTTTACTAAAGAAAATACACCAGCTAATCAAAACATTATTAACAAAAAAATACATTGCCAATTAACCCCAGTAGACCTTTCTCTCCACCAATCACTGGAGTTATGCATAGTATACACGCTAATGTCACAAAAAATCCTCATCTTTCTTTGTCAGAAATCCACAAAAGTAATTTCCAAAAGTCCTTGACAACTTGAGCTCCAAATCTCAAATCCTAAAAGAATCAGGATCCATGCGCCAAACTCCAAAACCATATAAACTGCGAAGGGAAATCATCTCCTCCAATAAACGGTTTACTTGAAAGCAAAGCACCAATCCTCCCAGGTTGCCTTAGTACCTGTCCCTGAAACAAAAAAGAAGAGAAGTAGCACAGCATCTACTCATTCTGTAAACCACATTCTCAAGGGTGGTAAAACCACATTCCAATCATAACTAGAATAACACTAGACATAACATAATCAATTATGAATCACCACCATCCCTGGCCAGGATAATGATTGCCTTCATGTCCTTAATAGTATTGAAAATTCTTGATGTGAATGCTAGAACATTTTTTATTCTATATTAGGTATGGAGGCTTCGGATAATGCTAGTTTAAAGTTATGCTTCAATATTAGAGGCATGTCAAAAGTTATTAGGAAGATACCCCTATAATGAGATACAGGGACGGGGGTAAGTTGGAAGATGCATGTTTAATGATGTTTTTAACAAATATTGTGTACATAGAATGTAATCCATAGGGAGGTATGAATAAACATGTTTTCTAACTTCTAAAGCTATTATCCGTTTTTGGTAAAAAGTTTTTTATCTTGTATTGTAAATTTTATTTAGTAATATTTGGCCTTAAGGGCCTGTTGCCTCTATAGTATATGTACAGTTTTATAACTAAGAAGTAGGAGATAGGACATCCAGAGGATAGACATCAATCCTTTTTCTCTCAAAACTTAACAAGGATCCTAGTGACCACACTGCAGGGCCTTTTACTTTATCTATCAATATTAGAGGCAACAGCCACAACTGGTTTGTGATAAAACACTTTAAAAGTCAAATCAGAAGACCAGTCCAGCACTGCCATTATGTCCTCAAGACGAGAACCTGTGGCTCCCCTCACTGTATGTTCTCCAAAGTGAGCACACATCAATTCCTGCTTTGGCAAGAACCCACCTGATCCACTGGGCCAAAGTTGCTGAAGAGACCGGGCGGAAAGGCTTCTGTAAAAAAATAGGTAACAGTCCTGCTTGGTTAATTCGCAATTTACAAGTATATTCCTCATAACAATTCAAACATTTCACTACACATAATTTCTGGTGATGAGGAAAACCAGATTAAACAATACATCTCAAATCAGTTTTGGTAAGTTTATATATGGAAAACGAACCCTATTAGGGAGTAAATACTCTACCTGCTAAATCGAAGGTTCAAACATCCGCCACCCCCTACAGGATATGAGACATAACAATAAAGTAAGCTTCACTGATAATTGCTTATGCCTAAGATCTTCATTAGCTGGCCAGGCCGTGAGAAAACACAGAACCACATCTATGTCCCATAAAGAAGAATACTTTGGTTGCGGGGAACACACCATCCTTATTCCTCTCCACACTTTGCACACAAGCCGGTGTTCTTCTATTGTTCTACCATCCAGATAAGAATGATCCGCTGAAATAGCAGAATGGAAATTATTCACCGTTTTATAAGCCAGACCCTACGTGGCCAGACCGGCCAAAAAATTCACAATGATATGGACACTGGATCCCATGGTTCACCACACCAAGAAACCCAGTGATGCCAGTCAAATTTGTATCGCTTGTGTATAGAGAGAACCCAAGACCGTGACAAGAAGAACAGTGTACCTATCAAAACTTCTGGCATTTACCAACGTCTCCGGAAAGGCCCCTGAGTCACCAGGGGATGATATTGGCCCATCAGATCCTGCAGAAGATCCAGTCGAGATTGTATTGGTATCGGAAGGGCACAGGCTAACTCCATTGCCACTGGAAACCACAAGTGTGCCATCCAAATAGGGGTAACCAAGAGCAACTCCTCCATCTGTCTGCTCACCTGCGCTAAGACTCTCAGGATCATTAAAAAAGGCGGGAAGGCATACAAAAGCCCCATCCACCTATCCTGAAGAAAATCATCCAACCTCAGTGCTTAAGGATCTGATCTCCAACTGTAAAACCATGGAAGCTGTGTGTTAAGGCAGGAGGCAAAAAGGTCCATCGTGCACAGGTTCAAGAGATGAAACACCATGGGAATGCAACCTCCAATCGCTGGAGTTGCGAGGAAAATGTGAATTCCAATCCGATCGTATATTTGAAGAGCCTGGAATGTATTCCGCCGTCACTGAAATCTGATTCTGGAGAAAATAATGCCAAAAGTCTTTGGCAATCTTCGCCAGGAGTTGTGACCTCATCCCGCCTAAGTGGTTGATGTAACATACCGCCGATACATTGTCCATCGGCAATAGGATACAACAACTTGCCTTGTGTGGGGACCATGTACGAATTACAAAGGACCCCACCAGTAATTCCAGGCAATTTATGTGAAGCGAGAGTTACGAAGAGGGCCACCTGCACCGGGTCTCTACCGAGCCGCAACGGGCTCCCCAAACCCAATGGCCGGCATCTGCTTCTATCACCATGTGGCCAATCGAGGTGAAATGGCTCTGCTGTTTCAGGCATCCATGCTTTCTAGCCACCAGGAATTTCCGCCCTGAGGCTTCTGTCAAGGATACCTGTTGGGAGTAGAACAGACTTTTGCGAAGATAGAGAATTTTCAGTCACTGGGTGGCCTGAAAATGCAGTGGACTGGGAAAAAAGCCTTGTATGGAAGAAGCCATCAGCCCCATTAGGCGAGCAAGGGTCCTCAAGGATATAGTCGGAGAGGCAAGGGCTCTCCTTAACTCCTTCCTGATGGACAACCGTATCCGCAATGGTAGGACAAGCTGGGCCCAGACAGAATACACTTGGAAGCCTAAAAATTCCAATACCTGTGATCGCTCCATGACTGACTTTTCCCTGTTGAGGACAAATCCCAGATCTTGAAGGAGACGTATCATCCAAGATAAATGAAGGATAACTGTCTCTCTGTCCTGTGCCATAACGAGAATATCATCTAGGTAAATGATCAACCATACCCCTCGCTCTGGAAGGTATTTAACTACAGGTCGAAGGAGTTTGGTGAAGCACCAAGGGGCCGAAGACAGACCAAAGAGCATGGCAGTGTACTCGTACCACCGATTTTACCATTGTAACTGTAAAACTCTCCAATGAGGGGCGAAAATGAGCACTGCCAAATACACGTCTTTAGATCTAGATGAACTAGCCAGTCCTCTTCCTGTAGAAGATCTTGTGATAAATGTATGCCTTCCATCTTCAAGTGGCAATACAAAATCCAAGAGTTGATTTCCTTTAGGTTGAGAACCAGGCGAAAGCTCTGATCTTTTTTGGGTACCAAAAAGATCATACTGATGAAACCCCTGGGATATAAGGTCACCGGTGTCACCGCCCCCTTGATTACGAGGGACTGAACCTCGTCATCTATGAAATACTTCTCGGTTTGGGAAAAGTGGAGAGGGAATTGAAGAGTCCCCTGACAAGGGGTGGCTTAAAACTCCAGTTAAAACCCCTGTACCGTCTGTAATACCCATGAGTCCTGAGAAATCGTCAGCCATTTTTTGATAAAATAACTGAATCCATCCCCAACCATAACCTCGGATTGAGGAAGGAAGCTTACCTGCGTAAGAGGAATCTGCAGTGATGTCTCCGCCACGGAAACCCCCATGATGGGCACAACCTTGTCTCCCTGTGCCAGCCTCGGTGGAGGCCAAATCTGCAAGCCTGTGAGTCGGTGTGCAGAAGATTTATTTGCGCTTTTCGGTGGCAATGCGCAATTGGATTTCCCCAAGAGACACAGGGCCCTCTGAGCCCACTCCAGGACTTCGCCATTATTCAATTGGGAGTCACTGTCCTTAACTTGACCTGCCAGATCAAGTATTTTAGTGAGGGGGGGCCAGAAATATCATGCAGTTTGTCCTGACAGCCCCGCCAGGCTCTATCCAGACCCTTCTTGGGGTTTTTGGAGAATTTCGTAAGAAACGTGGCCTTGTTGGTATCTGCCACTTTACCCAGTAGAGACAGGCGCGGGCACTCTGAGCGCAACGTATTGTGTACTTCCAGCTCAAAGCTGTGACGCAAGTTATCTTGAACATACTGTGCCACCTCCATACAGGGGACCCATTCTGTGGAACGAGGGTGGACAATTTCCCTGGGGTCAAACCACAGATTTTTGTTGGGAGGTATATCAGGTCCCACGTGCTGCACTTTGCACTTACGTTTGGAGGCCGGTTCAAAATCTGAATGGCAATCTGAGGAGGAAGTGGAAGGTCCTGCCATGAAGGTGCAGCTCTTAGTGAAACTAGATGGTTCGAAACAATCATTACTTCCATATTCCTGGTCATGCAGGACCGATTACGCCAACTGTGAAAGGACCTTATTTGAGGATCCTTTGGAAGAAGTACTACGGGCAAAGCCCGCCTCATACAAAGTCAAATCATGTTTCACAAGACTCCCTGCTGTACCCATCAACTCACGTTGTCTATAACGTGCCAGGGGTTAGGTAAATGGTTGCAAAGCCTTTATTAAGGCTTGGTTCATGAAGGGGGCATGGCTAGACGCTGATGTGAATGGGAGGGGGTCTCGGAGCGCCGGTCCGGAATTCTCGAATCAATATTATACTGAGCCCCAGCCCCTCTACAAAGTGGAGCAAGTGACGGCTGCAGCCCCCCGGAACACATAGGTGGGAAAACGAGAAGCCATTGTCGGTGAAACACTGAAAAAAGAGCGAGAACATCTATGTGAGAAACCCGAAGTGTGGCAGGCAAAATGGCGCCCACGGCACAGAGCGATTGCTGACGCCAGTAACCCGTGAGTGTAGGAGGCACAAAGAGACCTGTAAGGACCGCTCGCGGGACCGTGGAGAAGTAGAAGGTACCAGAGGGGGCCGTGGATGCCGACTACGAAGGGGATCACGGGACGCGCTGCAGAATAGAAGCAGAAGCGCAACGCTGGCAAAGACGGAAGGCAGGCAGCGTGTGGAGCAACCATGACCGGACGGAACTGATAGGGAGGCCTGGCCCAGTAGCTATCAACGGAGTGCAAATAGCAAGAAGATACTGTGAGGAAGGCGAGTGCCGGGCCGCCGATTTGCGCATATAAGCGGAGGGGGGCCCTGAGAAAACCTCTGCTTGAGAACGCATGGGGAGCAGAGAAGTGTCAGCAGTAAGGCACAGCATGCGGAGATCGGGTAAACAAAAGCCAGTGCATAGGACGAGAGAGCCGCGGACGGTGGCAACATGCTCCAGGCCCACCGGGCAAGGAGAAGGCTGACAAGGGGAGAGAAAGAAATCAAGCCAGATTAAATAAAACAAGCGAACACGGCAGTTGCGCCAGTGGGTAGCTGGCTGAAAGAATAACCTTGCTCTGAAGCTCATTTGCAAGGGGCAAACACCACTGCGAAATCTGAGTGGTCTACACAACTAAGAGACCGGCTAATAGCGATAGAAGGGGGTAGGTAACATAATACAGCAGCCAGTACCTGACAAACTAGAGTAGATGACTAACATGGGGAAAGTCCCCAAGAGGAAAGACCCGGCACCACGGTCGTGGGAGGCGGGAGCGCCCAAACTGATGAGGAGGACAATACCATGGAGATGGGTAAAGACAAGTCAGCCACAAGACCCACATTGGCAGACATTATGGAAGCCATCACTGGGTCCCGAGAGGTGCTTGAAACAAAAATCGACACTATTGGCACTGATCTCACCTCGTAAAAGATGATCACCGTCGTCTAAAAGGCAGGGTAACTGACACAGAAAAAAGTGCTTTCAGACATTCCAACAGAGATAACAGAATTAAAGAAAACTATCACGGAGGTGGTGGGGAAGATAAAGACCCCGGAGGCAAGGGCAGAAGACAGCGAAGGGAGGTTGCGCTGTTATAATATGCGCATAGTCAGAGTCCCTGAGAAGGAAGAAGGAGACGACATGGTGCAATTTCTTGAGAATTGGCTCAAACGGGCAGTGGGCCCTGAAGGACTGTCACAGTTCAACGCACTTGAGAGGGCGCATAGAGTACCAGCTAGACAACCCAAACCAGGGGCTTCGCCAAGGCCAATAATAGCTTGCCTGCTTCACTTCAGAGACAGGGATCATATCCTTCAGCATGCCAGACTGCTGAAAGACTTACAAATAGGAAACAGCAAAGTGATGGTGTTCCCGGATTTCACCAGGGAAGTGCAAAGACAAAGAACTACATTCCTGACAGTGAAGCGGATGTTGAGACAACTCCAACTCCCATATGCAATGCTATTCCCAGCCAGACTACGTGTAGTTGGGATCACAGGCGTACAGTTTTTCTAGACACCCCAAAAGGTCTGAGATTGGATCGACACTGGATCGGGTCGAAGATCGAGAGGTGATACACTGGAGCCAGTGGCGGCAGACGACGGAAGAGTCGTGGAAAGATCAGGGGGCTGACCACATCAGAAGTCCAGACTGAGCGGAATAAGGTAATCAGAGCGGTGGCAGAACTTAGCCAATCAAGATCCAGCCCTAGATCAACAAGGAGCGATCGAGAAGATGGTCGGTCGGAGAGCTCTCCGATAGCGAGCACAATGGAGGACTCAGAGACAGAGCTGTTGAAAGTAGCGCCCAACACAGCAGAAGAATTGGGGTGACTGTGAGTAACCAAGGCCCAAAAGCCACAGAGAATGGCAGATTATGTTCAGTAGATAAAAAATGACATTAAATGGATTAAGATGGGGGCTTCAGCAGACATTGCTAAAGACAAAAGGGGAGAAGGGCTGGGGGCATCTATTGGTGGTTATTTGGAGTGGATTCCGGATGGGGGGCTCTTGGGACTAGACAGCAGTCACCACACCTACGCAATCAGAACAGTTGTAGCGTTTGGATGGGTGGGGGTTTACTTCTACCTATCCTGGGGAAGGGGAGATGGGTATCTCAGTTGTTTATGGGAGGTTTCATGGGGACCAGGTGTGTTGAGGATAAGATTCTAGATAGGGCAAGCTCAGAGTACATCTAATGGGACCCAATTCAGACTACAGGTGTATTTCCTGGAATCTGCGTGGGATGCACTCTCTGATCAAGAGGCACAAAGTACATGCTTATTTAGTGCACATGGGGGGGCAAATTGCAATGCTGCAGGAAACACACATAAATGCCAAAGAGGGGGCTGCACTGAAGCACCGCTGGCGGGGGCAAGTTACACAAACTACTCTGCATTCGCCAGAGGTGTGTTGGTATGGGTGAGGGCAGGAATTCCTTTCCAATGTATCAAAGAGTTCATAGACCCTGAAGGGAGGTATGTGGTGTTAATGGGTAAGGTAGCTGGCAGGGATATAACAATGGGGAGTATTTACGGCCCGAACATAGAACACACCTCTTTCCTAGTGGGTCTTTTTCGTACACTGGCGCATGCACTGACTGGGTCGGTGCTTCCTTGGGGGAGACTATAATACTGTTGAAGATGTTAAGATGTCAATCTTGATGGATCTCACCCTCCGTTGCCAGACTCACCAGTGGGTAGAGCAGCAGTAGCAAGGAGGCACTAGCAACAATAGTGGGGGCTCACGGACACCTGGAGGGCACAACACTTTTCTCTTCTCTCCCATGCATGAACTACATGTTAGGCTAGATGCCATCCTCTGCACACCAGATGTTCATGAATGTGTACAAACTAGTGAATATCTGGCACACACAATCTCGTACCACAACCCCCTGCTAATTAGCTTCAATTGGGCCAGGGTCAGATCATGCATCCCCACGTGGTACCTCAGACTGGAGATATTAGAGGACCAGGTATTCCAGGCTACGATCCGTATAGCTATTGAATAATATTTTGCAGCAAATATGGGAACAGCTTTGAACCATGCAAAAGAGTGGGAGGCTTTCAAGGTGGTGAGTAGAGGCAGCCGCCTCTCCGAAACGGTAGGGGTGAGGAGGACACTTTTGAGGGACACGCTGAACACAGAGCGACGGGTGCGTAATATTGAATGGGAAAGGCCAGAGAATCTGGGAAAACAAGGGGAGCTTTTGGAGGCTAGGGAAGAGGTTGCGGGTGATCTTGAGAAATTGTGCTGCTTTGACTACCAGAACTATATGACGAGGTCTCATGCTGAACGAGATAAACCAGGGGCTTTGCTGGCATGGTTGGCTAATCCGGATAAATAGGGGGTCTGTTATCCCAGAAACTAAAAACGACCAGGGGGGGATTTGGTATCGCCAGCAAGATATCAATAGGCACCTATGTGAGTACTATACTGAGCTTTATAAAAGTCGGGTTCCCCTACTGCCAAGGAATTAGAGACATACGTGGAAAATGCTGAACTACCAACGATTAGTGAGGAAGAGGCAGATGCGTTGGGGAAACAGATAGAACTGAACGAAGTGAAAGCGCCAAAAAGGACATGACTAGGAATATAACACCAGGGACAGACGGGCTCCCCATTGAATTTCATTCCACATTCGTAGCGTTGGGCGCAACGAAATTCATTTTATTTATTTATATGTTTACTTACCTGTAAAGCTCCATAATCCATAGATTACTACCCCCTACCCTGCCCCTCCCCCTACCCATGTCACCGCCCGGCAGGTACACCCATTACCGACCGCGGCTGCAGGCTTTGGCAGAAAGTGGCCCTTTGTCGGATAAATGCAGTGGTATACATTCACCATGTTTTATTGTGGATATCCTGCTGGCTATAGGATCAGTTTAGATCACCAATTTTTACAGTACTAGGAAAATTGTTCCCAGGAAGCAGCAGTTGGACGGGGGGGGGTTGAAAAAAAATTCCCTTACCTGCCGCCACCTTTCCTCCATCCTCTTCCTGGCTTCTTCTGTGCAACCAGGAAGTAGGTGGGCTCCCCATAGCCAATCGCAATGCTGCAATGCAGCACTGTGGTTGGTCTGAATTCCGTAGTTCGGCAATCAGCCAGGGAGTGGGAGCCTGGGCCTGTACTCCACCCAGGCTGTACTGCAGTCTGGGTGGAGAACCTGCAAAGTACGCATGACTGTTTCAATCAGTCATTGCGCACTCATAGAGTGACCACCACTCCTCCCCCCCTGCTCCGAGAGCAGAGCAAGTCTGCCTGCCCCTACAAGACACCGCAGCAGAAACAAATAAAATGATAATAACATCAAGTTATTATGATTTTATTTTTCCATTTTTTTACACAGCGAAAAGCAGTGAGACAATGGTCCTCCGCCTTAGCGGAGGAGCCGCCACTGTTTTTTTTTCTTGTATTGATATAAACAGTCAGATCAGGGAGATTCATTAGGCTGAGCCGAGGAACATGTAAGGAAGAAACTGACATATGCGTTCACACCATGTCCTTTTTCTGTGAGTCAGCCTGTTTGCTCGGCTGTGTATCTGTGTGACGCATGAAAGAGATTATTCTCTTTTACCTGAAACACCTTAAGCCACCTCTCAGCATGGCTTCGTCATGTCTAGTGAACCTAGAGCCATCCTAATTCATGGAAAGATCAAAAGATTGGAAGTAAATGTAAAATGTAGCGTCTAAAAAACAATAACTTGCAGCATTAACAATAGTGTGTTTATTTTTTTACAATCTTTTTCAAAATCCATTCATTCAGAGGCACGTTTTCTACCTTCTCGTGTTTTTTATCGCCAAAGTTCCAAAACATGAGGTTTTACCCTCATTTGGAGAGGTCTGTATCAAGCAACAAATGATAATAAGAGTTTATGGTTAAAAAGGTGGCTCCTCCCACTTTTCCTCCTGATGGTTCTAGCCTGGCGCGGCTAGATGAGGGATGTGTGGGTAATATCTACCTGTCCAGAAGGGAAACATACCATAAAAGTGCTTTGTTAGGAATTGTGATGTAGTTGTGCAATCTTACCATAGAAAAAACCCACAAAACCAAATTGAGTCCAGTCAGGCTCAATGACTAAAACTAAGCTTAACCCTGGGCAGGCAGCTGTAGCTTCCAGCAAAAAGGCTTAAACAAGGGAACAAGGTGAAGCATTTAGAAGTACTAAAACAATCAAATAAACAAGCATTTGCAATGCAAACGGTCTCGCCTTTGGGACCATATAAGTATTTATCCATGCAGCACATTATGCTGGGTGCTGCACCCACTAGCTCAAATTAAACACTGCAGTAAGTGATATGTGGAGAAGTGTGGCTCAATGGTTAGAGCGGCAGACCCTGATGCAGAGGTCTGGCCCGGGATCAGGGTTCAATTCCTGCCTTGGCTGGTCTCGGCGTATCTTGGGCTCATAATTCCTCGGACCTGATTTCTCGCCTCGGTGCCTACTCTAATCATGGGTCCCACGCTGCAACTCTGGGCAATAGCTTGCTTAGTCTCCACAACGGCCCCCTACAGCGCTAGGGATGCCTGGTTGCACCCTGAGGATGCCCAGGAGTGGACATTTCACGGGGAAAAACCAGGAAGGGTTCCCTAGCGGTATGAGTACAGCGCCAGGACACTCAGGAGTATCAGTGCGCTTTACAAGTACGGCTACATTTACATTTACATTTACATATGACATCATTGTTATATCTGACTAGTGTGGCCTGTGACACACCATATACACCTTCTGAGGCCTTAACTGCACATCCTGGTCTTCATAACTGAAAATCATAGCGTTGCTTATGGCTCGTCCTCAGAGTTTAGAGTTTGTTACTTCTGAAGTACCACTCGACGGACATAAATAAGTGATTAAAATATTGCTAGGTAAAAATCAGTATTTAAGTAAATTCAACAAAATTCTAATCACTACAACGCAGCCCAAATTCATTTTGATTTCCTGGGCTACTCAATATAGATTGATTTTCAAAAACTCATCCTTTTGGCAACTATTAACTACTAGGTTTGATTGTTGTCACATTTCTCAAAAATAGCACACTCTTGAAGATATAGCAGGTCTGCCAGTTGTGTTCCATGGCTAGTACTTATTTTCTAGACTTGCTACATCTGCAGAGTTATGAGTAGGGTAACCTACATATCGGTGCATTATGGGGGTTGTAGTCTTGGTTCATTTTATTTGAGCCAATTGTATCACAACATCTAATAACAAAGGTATGTAAAAGAAAAAAACAGGAATGGAAAAAGTGCTGGCCAGTGGGGACATGGAGCCATCTGGTCACCTTAGTCATAAAGGAGCTACATGTGCTCTGCAAGCCCTGTTTACTTCCAGTAGTTTCCACCTTGTTCCCTGCCCTACGCCCTTCAGTGCCAACAACAACGCTACTGAGAGGCTAAGGACGGAGCTCAGCCCTGAGATATCATCGGGCTTGAAATGCTGCACAATGTCACTTCTACTGTCTCTATCAATGTGAAGCAGCTGCCTGTTTAATTGTGGAACTAAATTGATTTTTTCCAATCGAGCCGTGTGCATAGATATACTTTACTCTGCATTATATCACTTTAATGTTATGTTAAAAATTGCGTGCAGCCCTAAAGTGATCACAAAGCAGTCTCAGAAAATAGAAACAGCTCCTTGTTGATAAACTAAATTCAGAGCAGTCAGCAGCTACAGAGAGGAAGCAGGCAGACTGAAAGACCAAGTTCATATTGAATATCCCAGGGATTTGTGAAACGACATCTGCACAGCATTTCTCCATAATGACTTTCACGATTTGTGTTCGGGAGTTTTCCGTCTTAAAATAAGCTTTTGACTCTTCAGCGTTCTACCTAGTGCAGGTCACCTTCACTCACCTATCATTTACACGAGTGTCAGCTATTGGCATTATAAATGACAATGCCTTTTATTTATGTTTTGGTTTTTAAAACATAATAAACATAAATAAAGGGCATTGTCATTTACATTGCTAATTAGGACACTGACCCGATGGTCCTAACCCCAGTCCATTTTGATTCCAAGCATCCAATTACCACCTGCCATCAAAGATGTTGTAATATAATTATGAACACATTAGTATGCTTGGTAATATTTATATTGCGAACGATGTTTGTTCAAAGAAAAGAAGAGGCCCATTCTCTGTGGTAGAGTCCACCCAGATGTCCCCCTGCCAATAACATGCTTGTGGTTTGTCCTGTTGAATGCTGCAGATCCAATAAAGGCATCAGCAGGCAGCTTGTGCACAATGAGTCCTAGTCGTTTATTACCACTTGTCAGCAGGACATTGATCAGGTGCGCAGCTCCAATAGTTTTGACTGATTCTATTGGTGAAAGCTATTGTCAAAAGGGTTCTGATGTGCACTGCAGTCTATGGGTTATAAGAAAGGCTAGTTAAAAGAATAAGTTATGAAAAAAATGAAACTTCCAAAAAAACGCTATTGAGGGCTGTCTAATTCTTTCAAAGTGTCACAGATAACAATATCGCACAATCTGCATGGTGCGGCTGAGATCATCTTCTGAGCAGCTGCTGTGCGTGCCTGCCCTCTGTTGCTGAGCACTGCAGCCAAGCAGTCTATCTCTCGTTAGTGTCTATCCATTTCTGGTGCTTTGCAGTTTTAAGATATCCTTAGAGTTTTTTTGTTTCTCAGAGGGGAGTAATTCTTAATATGTGTATGCTTTGCTCGTCTTCATTGTTTGATTTTGCTCGTGTGAAAGTGTCATAATTACACTGGAACTATGAAAATGTCACACATAGCAATCTGAAACATTGGCAGCTATGGAGTTCAGCTCCTGGCGCGCTGGAAATGGAGTGCAAACGGAGCCATAAAGCAGGACATGCGGATTCTGCTGCTGGGGGAAGGTAACAGGACGTGCTCTAAGGCAGGATCACCTCTCCAAAATCTTACGATTTCCGCCAGTAAGAGGCAACTGGTTGCGCCTCATTACCTGTGTCAGAAAACCACAGTGTCAGTTGGTTCATAGTGAGTTGTAGTACGCTGCTTCCATAGCAGGGCATTAGAAGTTAAATAGCACGGCGCTCATATATTGCGAATAACACATTTAGTCCATCTGTTGTGGCCAGCGTACTGGAAACCGTTGCTTGGCAGCGATGTATATGTGCTCCATCAACCCCCCATCTTATCCATTGCCCACTCTTCCTATACAGATTTTTATACTTCATTTTTTTTCCTTTTACTATCAAAAGGGCTCAGGAGTTGCAACTTGTTGCTAATCCTCTATCTATAAATGGGCTTTTGCACACTGTCCCCAATAAAAAAAAAAAATGAACGGCTCCAACATTACTACTCCATGTCATTTTCCTCCTTTCTCTAGCATCCTTTCTGTTTACATATCCTTTCCTCTTTCATTCCTTTAGTAGGTTAAACACTGTCATTTACAACACCAATACCTTTAAATCTCACAAACGCGAGATCAATTTGCATTGCAAATGCTTATTTTTCTTACAGTTGGAAGTATTTATGTGGCCTCTGACCTCATAACCCGTGCAATGGAACGTTATACAGAGACCTTCACTTTTACCACACATGCTTCATATTTTTAATAAAAACTCATAATTAAATATCAACCCCTCAAGCTGTGCTAGAATTCGGAATCACTTCCACGGAAACCTGCGGAATACGTTTTCCGAGCACAACAGGCAGCGTGTGTATCCAAGAGAGGCAGGGCTGCCAACATGTGAGCAAATTAAACGGTAATAAAGATATACTTGGGAGAGTCTTATTAATGCATAGGAAATGTTGATTGCCAAATGCGGGTAGGTTAACTTGCACAGGAAGAGCACGTGAAGTAAAAGTGTGTATGTGCTTGCTGATTCTTTCTCATTCTTCGTGGAGCACCCAAGTGTGTCTTCTTTTCCTCGTGGAACGTGACTGGAAGGGCTGCGAAACTCAGCCCAGGAGAGGCTGCAGCTCTCCATTCAGTGCATCCCTCCCCTTGCACAAGCTCTGGTTTCCGAACACGCTCACCATTGTTTTACTTAATTCCCCCCACCTACATATAGGTGCATTTTATATTTCGAAGGCACAGAGATCTGCCACCGACACTCAGTTGAGTTTGTGCCTCGAGGTGAACAAAGCTGTGTAGCCGCTGCACACGCACCTCTGTTGCTTGTGCACGAACACTTCCATTGCTTGTTTACGTTTACTGTGGAAGGTTTCTCACCTCACAATCCGTGCAATGGAGCGCTATACAGAGACCTTGAACAGTAAAATGCAGCTCTATGCGTAGTAAATAAAATTAGAATAAAACAATGCTGAAGCTCCCCCTTTGTGTAAAGAAGTACTCCCACTCTATCCCCTGAAGAGTGCGCTCATCATCATGAGAAAACAGGTACTGGTACTCCTATAAACATAAGTGTCCGGCCCAGTTACCCTTTAGAAGTGCTGGCCTGGGAGTAATGAGACGAGGGGAACATTTATGTAAACAGTGGTAAACACCACGAGCGAGCCCCGTCAGAGTCACTAGAGGTATGCATGAGGTGGTATGGGTGCAACGCGAGGCAGTGGATCGGGGTACTCCCCACCCTCTACCACCTGTCCACTCCCTGTTATAACGGCCCCCACTCGCCTCACAAACATACAGCACACCTGTGCGGGCTGGAAAATCCCTGCCTTAACCACCCCTGCTCACAGCACCTTCTGAGTCACACAAAACTTGAAGGCGGCGAATACGCGCCAGCATCCTGCGTCACAATACAGCGCCTCCTTAATTGTAATTCTTTATTATTCTTAATGCCACGAGGACTGCCCAGAAACGTACAGCCCTATAATTCCACCAGTCATAGCCTTTCGCAGAGTTGTTGCAGACACAGAACAGCTTTCTTCCGCTTCTGACTGTTTCTGGCAGAAGAGTGCCCCTTTCCGGTTCCGGGCCGCAGCTTGGCATTCTTGAGGTGTGCACACTGCTCCTCTTACGATGGGAGAAGTGGAAAAGGTTGTCCCGGAGGGTCCGCTTTTGTCGCTTGAACCGGGGCGCCAGAAGGAGTTCCGGTGTGCGAAGCAGCGGAGCGAGGTGAGAACACGGAACATATGATGCAGCTCTGATGAACGGGGGGCTGCAGAGATCTGGAATCGTGAGCTCTCGGTGCAGGGTATATATACGTTGAGGGCAGTAGGGAAAGCGTGGACGTCCTGCGTTCGAGAAAGAGTTGAGAGTATCCCTGGAAGCAAGCCGAAAAGCATTTTGAAGAACTGACCATAGAGACCGCTTCTGAAGTACAGTATAAGGCAAGGTACAAGCTCAGTGCGAAAGGGTGTTGGTAGAGAATATATATATAGCTGCGGTGGTGTGTGTGTGTGTGTGTATGTGTGTGCGCGCGTGTGTGGGGGGCAGCGGCGGCGTGTGTGTGTGTGTGCGCGCAACTGACAGAGGCATGGCTGACTTCCCGTCATTCTGGGGATGTGCACGGCTCTGGGAGGCTGGGCACGCGCGTCCACGATGTGAAATCGACGCGCGTGCCCAGGTCTGTCTCCCTTGAGAGCCGACTACACAGCAATAGGTCTCGAGCGAGACCTAAAAAGGCACACAACACAAAAGAAATCCAACACCAATTTATAAAAATTGATCTAATTTGTATGAATTTTCAGAGACTAAAATGAATAAAATCAACTGAAGGGTTCTGGACATAAAATATCAGATTTTACTCAAAAAACTGGAACAAGCATTGGTAAGCGCAACATTTTAAAACTCGATAAAACTTTTAAAGAGTTGTGTTCAGCTACTCCGGCTGCTGTGGGCGACCAGCTCTGACAGGCTAAAGGTTAGTGGGCAATAAGGAGTAGTAAGACAGTTACCTTGCCACCAAAGGATTCTCAAGTACAGTTCCAGGCACTATGGATAAACCACCATAGACTTTAATTGACTGGTCCTTATGCACAGGATGTATGATGCTGAAGATGCTGTATGATGCTGAGGATGCTGTGCGGTTGCAGGGGTCGTCCTGGGGCTACTTCCTGGTCCAAAAATGGTGAATCAAAGGTCCAGGAAAAGTCCAGTTGCCACTGGACTACTGGACTCCAGTCACAGCAAAACCAGTGGGGCCCTTACGTGAAAGCTAGTGTCCACCTAGGTCAACCAAACTAATCTTCAACCAGGTCCAGCAGACTCAGGTGCAACTTTTGAACGTCAGCTGTACATCCATAGTGGTCAAGCGATTGTGACAACTGACTGGCCAGAAGGGGGTACTTCAGCTTTTGTGGCCTCTCAATTGGGGTGGGAGGGAAGTTAGATTAGGAATTGTTCATAGTGTGTATATTAGTGCCTACCAGTGAAATCATAACAAGAGTGGGCCTAGTGCTGCTAGTTATAAAAAAAGTATCAGCCTTCCCACCTACTTGCTAGGGAGGCTGCAACTGGTTCAAAACATGGCTGCTCGGCTAGTATTAAAGGTTTCTGGGAAGATGCACATCCACCCTTATCTAAAAGAGCTTCCCTAGTTGCCCATCGAGGAGAGAATTTTATATATTGGCCTAACCCTAGCTCATCGAGCTTTCCACTAGATGGGTCCTAGATATCTTTCTGCAATGATTACCCATTATCACTCTGCAAGAACCCTCCACTCTTCTGGTGCAGAGTTGGCCGTAGTGCCAAGAATTAGGAGAAAGAGACGGGTGGTATGTATTTATTCTATCATGAAGCCCATGCTTGAAATGCCCTTCATCTGGACTTGCGAATCAGTTATAGCCTCCTCAGAAAGTAGGCAGGAAGTCCCTTACTTTTTTTTATTACTAGCAGTACTAGGCCCACTCGTATTGTTATGATTTCACTAGCATGCACACTACGGACAATTCCTAATCTAACTTTCCCCCGAGAGAGAGTACCCTTGTGCAGTGTACGATGTGAAGATTATGTGCATACACAGAACATAGAACACTTTTTAGCAACACTGCGGGCCGATGCCATGCTGAAGAAACCCAATGTCAAAAGGTATTGTACTTTTGGCACCAATCAACATATAAGATGACACCGTCAGCCTGTGTGGGGAATCACAGGCGGTCGTCGGCACACAATCACTCCCACGCACACACACCCACTCTGCACCACTAAGCAGTGCAACAGGTATCAGCTAGTCCGTTCTGTATGCGAATACATATACATACAAACTCAGCACCCTAATGCAGTGCCACTGGTACCCAGCAGGCAATGGTCCACCCTCTGCAGACTCTGTGGCCCAAGCCTCCGTCCACCCTCAAGTTCATCCCTATTGCCCTATGTTCCTGGATGGAAGATAACGAGCCTGCCTCCTGGACACTGGGCCACAAGCGGCCAAAGTCACACTTAGGGGTCGATTAGGATGGCGGACGGAAATGGGTACTGTCCGCCATGGTGGGGGAAATTTTACTCCCGCCTGCGCCGCGGAGATTCCGCGGTTGGGATTAGGATAATCATGTCACGAAACTCTGACCGCGGCGGACGGATCATAACCAACACCGTCCGCGGTGGACGGAACACATCCAACTCCGTCCGCGGCGGACGGAGTCCAATGAACAACCACTGCCGCGGACGGAAATGACCGCGGAAAATAACACATGTACCGCCATACCTGTGAATACTCCGTGGCCGCAATTAGGATAAATCCGCCCGTACCACGGAACGCACAGCCATCCACGTCCGCGGCGGAAAGAATGCAATGATAACCACAGCATCACTGCGGAAGGCCAACACGCACAACATCCCTAGCGGCAAACAAATGTTAGAAAGTGTACCGCAAGTCCAAAGCAAACATACAAACATTGTCAACGCCCCCCCCAACACCAAGCACAAGCCACCATGACACGTCCCAATTATCCAATAATGCACACTAGTCAACACGCCCACCTACCACCTGACTGCCAACAACCATTGAGACACGACTATAAAATGACACCCACACGCTACCACAATCCTTTGCATCACAGCATTGCTGCCAGCAAGAGGCCCAATTCGAGATACTGCAAACTCACATAGAAGACACCCACCCACCACCCTACCACACCCACCACACAAACACCCACCACACAAATCCTACACATCACACACCACACACCTGCACCCCCCAACTCACTCAACTCACACACTGAGCACCACACACCATGGCACCCAAAAAAAAAACCAAATTCACGGAGACAGAGTTGAGGGTAATGGTAGATGAAATAATCCGTGTTGAGCCCCACATCTTCGGGGCCCAAGTCCAGCAGACGTCCGTGGCGCAAAAGAACCACATGTGGGACAGGATCGTCACTCGGGTGAATGCGTCGGGGACTGTGCCGAGGACGAAGCATGACATTCAGAGGCGGTGGCATGACCTGAAGACCAGGGTCAAGGGCATCCGAGCTAAAAACTTTGCTAGAGCCAATCATACTGGCGGTGGCACACACCCGGAGCCCATACCCTACACCGATTGGGAGGAGAAGGTGCTGGTGATACTGCACCCAGAGAGCCTTGACGGACTTGACGAAGGAGAAGAGACTGGTGAGTACAAACCAAGCACCACGATCAGCACAACATGGTCAGGCTCACACAACTGAGAAGAAACATCTCCTACGCCCCAACCCATGCACGTTGGACACCAACTCACTAACATGTCCATGGCTCCCAACAGGCCCCCATGTTAATGGGGAGGGTGGTGGTGGTGGAGGGTGTGTGGGGCGTGTGAGAGGCCCAAACTACAACTCCCAACAGGCCCCCATGTTCACGGGGAGGGTGGTGGTGGTGGTGGTGGAGGGTGTGTGGGGCGTGTGAGAGGCCCAAACTACAACTCCCAACAGGCCCCCATGTTCACGGGGAGGGTGGTGGTGGTGGTGGTGGAGGGTGTGTGGGGCGTGTGAGAGGCCCAAACTACAACTCCCAACAGGCCCCCATGTTCACGGGGAGGGTGGTGGTGGTGGAGGGTGTGTGGGGCGTGTGAGAGGCCCAAACTACAACTCCCAACAGGCCCCCATGTTCACGGGGAGGGTGGTGGTGGTGGTGGTGGAGGGTGTGTGGGGCGTGTGAGAGGCCCAAACTACAACTCCCAACAGGCCCCCATGTTCACGGGGAGGGTGGTGGTGGTGGTGGTGGAGGGTGTGTGGGGCGTGTGAGAGGCCCAAACTACAACTCCCAACAGGCCCCCATGTTCACGGGGAGGGTGGTGGTGGTGGAGGGTGTGTGGGGCGTGTGAGAGGCCCAAACTACAACTCCCAACAGGCCCCCATGTTCACGGGGAGGGTGGTGGTGGTGGTGGTGGAGGGTGTGTGGGGCGTGTGAGAGGCCCAAACTACAACTCCCAACAGGCCCCCATGTTCACAGGGAGGGTGGTGGTGGTGGAGGGTGTGTGGGGCGTGTGAGAGGCCCAAACTACAACTCCCAACAGGCCCCCATGTTCACGGGGAGGGTGGTGGTGGTGGAGGGTGTGTGGGGCGTGTGAGAGGCCCAAACTACAACTCCCAACAGGCCCCCATGTTCACGGGGAGGGTGGTGGTGGTGGAGGGTGGGGTGTGTGCGACAGGAAACAGAAATGTCTACAAATCTATATAACCATGTAATGTCCACATTACTGAGCAGCTCCATCTTGTCCCTCAGGTGATCGTCAACTGACTGGGGAAACCAGTACCCGGCCGCCAGCCTCGCCTCCCACACCTACAGGACTCTCTGGTGACGAGGACACAGGCAGCTCCGGTGCAGAGGATGGAGCGGGACCAAGCACGCAGCCAGGGCCATCTGGCTCACAGGGACTCCCGGGACCGACCAACGTCGCATGTGTGACTCCAGCGACACCTGTCTCTGTGATCTGCACAGTCACCACCACCACCAGTACCACCAGTACCACCAGTACCACCACTACCACCACTACCACCAGCACCACGACTCCTGCCGGTGCCACCCAGCATAACCCAGCGCACGACGCTGGTCCATCGGCCTCACACACAGGCAGGGTGAGTGGGCCACAAACACAGGCAACGTGACATCAGCCAATCAGGCGAGCCACACACCGCCGTGCAGAGGAAGGACAGCTACCCCATCCAGTGGCACAGTCCCTACAAGCCCTTGCCAGGTGCCAGGCGTCATACGACCTGTCCCAGGCAAACGCAGATCGTGCACACCAGGACTCAGTGGACAACACCAACGTCCAGCGCGAAATCTGTGGCATCCTTGGCCAGATGTTGCAGATCATGGGCCAGCAGGCAACGATGTGGAGGGAATGGGTTGGCCGGAACAACCCCCCCCCTCCACCAAGTGTCGTAGCGCCACCGCCACCGTCGCCTCCACCGCCACCTCCTCCTCCCCCGCCACCGTCACCTCCGCCTCCACCGCCGCCACCACCACCTGTGCCCCTGGCGACGGATGTGGCCCATCAACAACCTGCCCTCCCAGCTGACTCTGTTCCACCTCAGAGACGGAGGGGCCGGCCGAGGCAGGAAGTGGCTGAGAGCAGTGTTGGAGCGCCATCCACACGCTCCAAGAGGGGACGACCATGACAATGTCACTGCCTGTGCCAGACATTCACCCAGCTAAGTATCCTGTCCCACAGACAATCATTCCCACTGGTCTGCTGGACTACCCTGACACCCCCCCAATGTGGTGTCAGCACGGACATTTCATCTGCCATTACCTTCAACTCCAACTCCCTCCACCCCACTTACTTGTAAATATTCACCAGCACAGAAGCACAACCTGTAAATAAATTGCACTTACTCACACAATGATGTTTTGCCTTCATGTTTATTCACATGATTGCCTTCAGAAACAGACGTAAACAGGTTCAGGGATCACAGTCGTACATGATCATGGCGCTGCGGAAGTGACCTAGAGAAAATCAGAGACAGCAAACACACGTCAGGAAACAGATTCACACACATCACAACACAATGCACAGCAACATTACACAAACGACAACCATCACAAAAGCATGGGATGAGAGCACACACATCATGGAGACTTGTATGTCCAAAGACATGAAGACACACATATGCAACCATCACAAACAACACACAGCTGATTAACCCCACATCCACACAACACCAGCAAACATACATGAGGCATTGTCAACCGCCACTAGAGGTAGTTACTCACATTCAAGGGAAGTAGCGATCTATGAGCTGGCGCCTCTGGTCCACACCTTCCTCCTCACCACTATCCTCATCAGTCGACATGGGTGGGATGGGAGGCCGAGGAACTCCTTCGTCTTCAGGGTCCAACAGCAGTTCAATGTCATTGCGTACTGCCAGGTTGTGGAGCATGCAGCAGGCAATCACGATCCTGCATACTTTTCCTGGTGAGTAAGGCAGGGCCCCTCCGGTCTTATCGAGGCACCTAAACCTAGACTTTAGCAGTCCAAAAGTACGTTCGATGACTCTCCGTGTCCTTCCATGTGCTTCATTGTACCGCATTTCACCCGCTGTTCTCGGATTACGTAGGGGACTGAGGAGCCAGGGCCGGTTTGGGTAAGCCGAGTCGCCTATGTAGGGGGATGACAGAGACAAACATCACAACAAGATATGGTGGGTACCCCATGCAACACAGAGATCACAAGAGTCCCCACTGCACACTCACCAACAAGCCACGCTTGACCGGGTAGCAGATTTGCCATGAGTCGTGGGACATTGCTGCTCCGCATGATGTGGGCGTCATGTGCGGATCCAGGAAATCTTGCACACACATGGGAGATGATGTTGTTTGCCAGGCACACCACCTGCACGTTCAGCGAATGGAAGTGTTTGCGATTCCTGAACACTTGTTCCCGTGCCCGTGGTGGAATGATAGCGATGTGTGTGCCATCAATTGAGCCCACAACGTGAGGTATGTGGCCCAGTGCATAGAAATCAGCTTTGACAGCTGCCAACTCTTCCGGCCGTGGGAAATGTATGTAGTCATTCTTGTACAGCATCATAGCTGTCAAGACATGCCGAAGAACCGTGCTGAACATGGCCTGTGACATCCCCCCGGCATGTCCAACTGTGTACTGAAATGTGCCAGTAGCGAAGAAATGTAGTACCGCCATGACCTTTGCAGTGGGTGTAATCGACCCAGGATACGTCCTACGTGGCTGCAGATGAGGAGACAATTGAGCCACAAGCTCCAGCAACCGACGTCGATCCAGCCGGAATTTCCGAATCACCTCCTCGTCAACCATATCCTCCAGCACAGTGTATGGCCGATGCACATTTGGAGCCCTCCTGTGTGGGAGAGAGATGTAACTTAGGTCAACTTACAAACGACGCATACGTGTACAACTCCATCACATGTGAACCTTACTGACACAACTTCAGTCCTCACCCTAATGTTTAGTAGCCACATCACAGACACACATGCAACTGCATGCACACAAACGTAAATTATACACACGCCATGTCATCAAGCACAAATGGCAACACCAATAATGATGTGCATACGGTAATTACATGCATGGTGACACAACGTACAAAACACATACACAGAATGCATGTGTACCACCACCACTGTAGTCACCTCGCCAGAACAAGACACTGACAACAGATGCATAATTTGGCCACACAGCCGTGATGTACTGTGTAGTTGTGAAGATGTAAGAACGTCTGTAGGGTCACACCCGACGTCAACACGTACAAATGCACATCTGTTGCCCATTGTGTGCCGACCGATGGGCATTGTATGGACACACATGCTATATTGTATGACATATGACCTTTCCCCATCACGCTCACATCCCTCATGACGCAACTGCACACAACACATCACGGTGCAGCGTCTGACAAGATAACATAATTGGCGCCGCCATGGCGGTGCTCAACTTCCGCTACTTCCCAAGGGCCATACGCGGCCAGCGTCCCTCTTCCCATTGGCTGCATGTGCAGGGACCGTCACGGGCACACATCGGCAACCGCACGTGCAAGCCTCAGGCACGGATGCTTCAGTTGCAACAATGTTCTATCACTGGCGCCTCCATGGCGGTGCACGTACTCAGCGGGGGAGGTGCAGGCCTATACACCCTGTAGATGTACTCAATGGACATGCCAGTTCATGACCCCCCTTACAGTCACCTTGCATCATCCACCGTACACCGGCCGGAGCGGCCAGGACTAGGACGGCCGTGCCCGGCCATGAACACAACCGCCGTGCCAGGCCATGTACACAACCGCCGTGCCAGGCCATGTACACAACCGCCGTGCCCGGCCATGAACACAACCGCCGTGCCCGGCCATGAACACAACCGCCGTGCCCGGCCATGAACACAACCGCCGTGCCCGGCCATGAACACAACCGCCGTGCCAGGCCATGAACACAACCGCCGTGCCCGGCCATGCGGCTGTGTTCATGGCCTGGCACGGCGGTTGTGTTCATGGCCGGGCACGGCGGTTGTGTACATGGCCTGGCACGGCGGTTGTGTACATGGCCGGGCACGGCGGTTGTGTTCATGGCCGGGCACGGCGGTTGTGTTCATGGCCGGGCACGGCGGTTGTGTTCATGGCCGGGCACGGCGGTTGTGTTCATGGCCGGTCACGGCGGTTGTGTTCATGGCCGGGCACGGCGGTTGTGTTCATGGCCGGGCACGGCGGTTGTGTTCATGGCCGGGCACGGCGGTTGTGTTCATGGCCGGGCACGGCGGTTGTGTTCATGGCCGGGCACGGCGGTTGTGTTCATGGCCGGGCACGGCGGTTGTGTTCATGGCCGGGCACGGCGGTTGTGTACATGGCCGGTCACGGCGGTTGTGTTCATGGCCGGGCACGGCCGTCCTAGTCCCGGCCGCTCCGGCCGGTGTACGGTGGATGATGCAAGGTGACTGTAAAGGGGGTCATGAACTGGCATGTCCATTGAGTACATCTACAGGGTGTATAGGCCTGCACCTCCCCCGCTGAGTACGTGCACCGCCATGGAGGCGCCAGTGATAGAACATTGTTGCAACTGAAGCATCCGTGCCTGAGGCTTGCACGTGCGGTTGCCGATGTGTGCCCGTGACGGTCCCTGCACATGCAGCCAATGGGAAGAGGGACGCTGGCCGCATATGGCCAATCGCAAGTAGCGGAAGCAGTGCACCGCAACAACAGGGCCAGTCATTGGCCCATTTCACGATCACGCTTCCAGGGCTGACCAATTGGTGGCGACGTATGCCACTGACACGTGCTGAGGGCCCTATATATGTGTGTTGGCCAAAATGACACTTCCTACCCTGGGGACCAGTGCTGCCTGTTCACCTCGACCTGCTGCTGAGCTGACCACCGACTGCTGCCTGTGACCATCACCTCGACCTGCTGCTGCTGCTGAGCTGACCACCGACTGCTGCCTGTGACCATCACCTCGACCTGCTGCTGCTGCTGAGCTGACCACCGACTGCTGCTCTAGTGCCATACTCCGTGATCTTGCCATGTCGAGAGGCAAAGAGATCCGGTCTCGACCCTTCACCGCCGCGGAGCTTGATGTCCTCGTGGACGGTGTACTCCGCAACTATGGACGCCTCTACGGCGCACCAGGACGGGTGGTAAGTGCAGTGTGGGACATGTTGGTGTGCATGAGGGGGCCAAATAATCACGCCTATTTCTATCTTAGCTGTGTAGTGTGGGCTAGACAAATGTTCATGATTGTGCATGGCTGCTGACAGTTACGTCTTGCCCCTATGTGTGTGACAGGCCACCTGTCCACTGACTTAAACCCTTTTGTCTCCCATCATGGTAGGTCAAGCTGCACCTTCGCAAGGACCTGTGGAGGAGCATAGCACGGGAAGTACGGGCATTGGGGGTGTGCAACAGACGACATGCACACTGCCACAAACGCTGGGACGACATTTCCAGGCTGAGCAAGAATGTAGCGGAAGTAACACTGGGCCTGATTCCAAGGACGCCCCGTCTGGCCCGACGCTCCATGACCCCTCTCATGCACCGTATCATTGCAGTGACGCATCCTGAACTGGCCGAACATCTGAGTGCCGATCAACAGCAAACTAGCGGTGAGCATACTCTCTGTGTAGGAAACCTGTGAGTGCTATGCATGTATTGGTGCACAGACACACTATTGAGTTCCGTGTTGCGTATGTATGTCTGTGATGCCATTTTGGTCCCATTGGGTGGTTCTCATTTGACATCCAGGTCCGCCATGTTGACACGCCACTTGCTTAGTAGTTGAGTGTTGAAGCACATCCCCTAGTGGTCCATGGCCCCATGGCAGGAAATGTGAGGATGACTGGTAGAGGTGGGCCATGTGCAGGATGAGGGCTACAAAATCTTTGTCAGCTATGTAATTTGGCAATCCTGGTCCTTCTGTACGTCAGTGTGCCCATGACTCACACATCTTTTATGTGCATTTCAGCTATGGCAGAGGACACTCAGCCAGAGACGGTGGAGAGTAGTCGAGGAAATGAGTCCGGCTCAGACTTCGCACACACGCAGACTGACACAGAGGAGGCCAGCGCCGGAGAGGGGGACAGGACCGTCCCTGAGGACTCGCATGTGGAGACACCATCGTCCTCCTCGTCGGACACTCTTGGTGAGCCTGCACTGTTGTCACAGACTGGGAGTGGGCACTCATCACCTTCTGTCGGAAGACAGCACACAGGGCCCACACTTCCGCCAACTGCACCATGTACTGTTCGTGGCCGGAGGAGTAGGGGGAGCAGAGTGGCGTTCGGTGCAGGCACCGCTGCCCCTGCCATGGTGAGCCAAAATGCACTGTGTGCTGAGGCCGTTGATCTGCTGCGACAGCTGTGTGTGGGGCAGACCAATATGACAAATGCTTTCCAGGACCATGATAGGAAGTTGGGGCAGGTGGTGGCATTCATGGAAGGGATGCATGGCGATCTTGCAGGTCTACACAGGACAGTGCAGTCATTGGCAAGCAGTGTGTCGTCTGCAATAGTACAGTCGCATGAACAGGGTGCTACTTCTGTTTCCCCATCTACACCACTGGATGTCTCAGGGGGTAGTGATTATTCTGCGCAGGACTCAAATACAGGTTATTGCACTAGAAGCAGCGTCAGACAGCACGTCAGGGCACGCAGGGCACAGACCCCATCCCCTAGATCAGCTAAATCTGTTCACGTACACGACGTCAGATACACTGGAGTACACACACAGGATCCACAAGTGTTGTTGGGGGACATGCCTTCAGGAGCTACACAGGCATTCAACACAAAAGGTACTCCCAAGGCAAGGGATATTCACATGTCCATGGACTGTACCTTGGACAAGGCCAGTGAGAAGACAAAGGCACCTACTAAGAGCAGGGAGACTCCCAAGGGCAGGCCCACAGCAGAGGAAGGGGACACTCCCAAGGACAGGGACAAGACAAAGGCACCTACTAAGAGCAGGGAGACTCCCAAGGGCAGGCCCACAGCAGAGGAAGGGGACACTCCCAAGGACAGGGACAAGACAAAGGCACCTACTAAGAGCAGGGAGACTCCCAAGGGCAGGCCCACAGCAGAGGATGGGGACACTCCCAAGGACAGGGACAAGACAAAGGCACCTACTAAGAGCAGGGAGACTCCCAAGGGCAGGCCCACAGCAGAGGAAGGGGACACTCCCAAGGGCAGGGACAAGACAAAGGCACCTACTAAGAGCAGGGAGACTCCCAAGGGCAGGCCCACAGCAGAGGAAAGGGACACTCCCAAGGGCAGGGACAAGACAAAGGCACCTACTAAGAGCAGGGAGACTCCCAAGGGCAGGCCCACAGCAGAGGAAGGGGACACTCCCAAGGGCAGGGACAAGACAAAGGCACCTACTAAGAGCTGGGAGACTCCCAAGGGCAGGCCCACAGCAGAGCAAGGTCCATCTCCCAAGGGCAGGGACACACACAGAGAGCAGGTGTCTACTGGAGACAGGTGCACCACAGACGACAAGTCTGCTGGCAGGAACAGGGCGGCGACCAGGGCACAGGCTACATCCAGAGACAACACTCCACCTAAGGATAAGGCACATCCTACGGACAAGGCATCTAGCATGGACAATGGCGCAATCAAGGACAGGCATACTTCACCCCTGGCTGCACTGAGGCTGATGTTTTCTACTAAACGCCAAACTGATGTCTCCGTGGCGGAGTCCCCCCATACCTCCACTCCCATCCAGGCCAGTCAGAAGCAGAGGAGGGTGTCCCCTGTAGTTGCATCCCCCATTACACATGATTCCGAGTCCAGGCGGCAGGCACAGAGCAAACGACAAGCAGGCTCCAGCACGTCCCCAGAAACCAGATCCCCGGCAGCAGATGCTCCACCTATGGTGGGTGGTGATTCTTTGGAGTCCACACCACTTGGCAGTCCTGTCCTGTCCAGGGTGCACTCACACATCCCTAAGAAACGCAGACACACACCATTGACACCTGCCAACCCCGATTTGGCTCAAGGTCAGCTATCCCCAGCTCCCAGGCCCACCCTGCCTCCTGGCCCATACAGCCCTGTGGCTCATCATTTCAGTTGTCCCAGTGGCGCTGGTGCAGTTGACTCTCATGTATCAGATGGTGGCACAGTGTCAGTTGTGCCCTCTCCTGTTGCAGGTCCTGGCAGTGTATCTGGGTCTATGGCTCACGTGTCAGTTAGAAGATCTGTGGCTGTGTTGCACACTCCTGTTTCTGGTGCTGGCAGTCTGTCTGGGTCAGTGGCTCACGTGTCAGTGACTACATCTGTGGCTGTGTCTCACACTCCTGTTGCTGGTGCTGCCAGTGTGTCTGGGTCCGTGGCCCATGTGTGTGTCACTCGGGCTGTGGCTGTGTCTCACACTCCTGTAGCTGGTGCTGCCAGTGTGTCTGGGTCCGTGGCCCATGTGTGTGTCACTCGGGCTGTGGCTGTGTCTCACACTCCTGTAGCTGGTGCTGCCAGTGTGTCTGGGTTCGTGGCCCATGTGTGTGTCACTCGGGCTGTGGCTGTGTCTCACACTCCTGTTGCTGGTGCTGCCAGTGTGTCTGGGTCCGTGGCCCATGTGTGTGTCACTCGGGCTGTGGCTGTGTCTCACACTCCTGTTGCTGGTGCTGCCAGTGTGTCCGAGGCCGGTAGTTCACGCAGTCCCCCTGATTCTGTGATGTGAGGTGCTGAACACTTCACTCAAATGTTATTTCACATGGTGTGTCCATTGAGAACTGCGTGGCACTCTTGTGGTTCCTGTGACGGGTTGGTAGGGACACGTACTTGTGCAGCCTATGATGTACCTGCTCTGTACTGCACAATGCCCTGTTGATGCTCTGATACTGCATTCTGCCCTCTCGTTACCTGCCTATGATGTACCTGCTCTGTACTCTACAATGCCCTGTTGATGCTCTGATACTGCATTCTGCCCTCTCATGTGCTGCCAATGATGTACCTGCTCTGTACTGCACAATGCCCTGTTGATGCTCTGATACTGCATTCTGCCCTCTCATGTGCTGCCAATGATGTACCTGCTCTGTACTGCACAATGCCCTGTTGAAGCTCTGATACTGCATTCTGCACTCTCATGTGCTGCCTCTGATCAACCTGTTCTGTGCAATGGACTGTTGATGCACTTAGCCCCTCTCACGTGCTGCCCCTGATGGACCTGTTCTGTGCAATGGACTGTTGATGCACTTAGCCCCTCTCACGTGCTGCCCCTGATGGACCTGTTCTGTGCAATGGACTGTTGATGCACTTAGCCCCTCTCACGTGCTGCCTCTGATGGACCTGCTCTGTACTGCACAATGCCCTGTTGAAGCTCTGATACTGCATTCTGCCCTCTCGTTACCTGCCTATGATGTACCTGCTCTGTACTCTACAATGCCATGTTGCTGTTCTGATACTGCATTCTGCCCTCTAATGTGCTGCCAATGATGTACCTGCTCTGTACTGCACAATGCCCTGTTGAAGCTCTGATACTGCATTCTGCCCTCTCGTTACCTGCCTATGATGTACCTGCTCTGTACTCTACAATGCCCTGTTGATGCTCTGATACTGCATTCTGCCCTCTCATGTGCTGCCAATGATGTACCTGCTCTGTACTGCACAATGCCCTGTTGATGCTCTGATACTGCATTCTGCCCTCTCGTTACCTGCCTATGATGTACCTGCTCTGTACTCTACAATGCCCTGTTGATGCTCTGATACTGCATTCTGCCCTCTCATGTGCTGCCAATGATGTACCTGCTCTGTACTGCACAATGCCCTGTTGATGCTCTGATACTGCATTCTGCCCTCTCGTTACCTGCCTATGATGTACCTGCTCTGTACTCTACAATGCCCTGTTGATGCTCTGATACTGCATTCTGCCCTCTCATGTGCTGCCAATGATGTACCTGCTCTGTACTGCACAATGCCCTGTTGATGCTCTGATACTGCATTCTGCCCTCTCGTTACCTGCCTATGATGTACCTGCTCTGTACTGCACAATGCCCTGTTGATGCTCTGATACTGCATTCTGCCCTCTCGTTACCTGCCTATGATGTACCTGCTCTGTACTGCACAATGCCCTGTTGATGCTCTGATACTGCATTCTGCCCTCTCGTTACCTGCCTATGATGTACCTGCTCTGTACTGCACAATGCCCTGTTGATGCTCTGATACTGCATTCTGCCCTCTCGTTACCTGCCAATGATGTGGCTGCTCTGGTGCCCACTTTGCCCATGCTCACGCATACACTGTGATTATACCCCTATTTTGTACAATAAAGGTAGTCTATCAAGTCTCGTGGTCTGTCGTTGTCATTCCTGCTTGCGTACTACAAATGTGTATTCGTATATGCTTCTCATCAGTGGTTTAGGTAACATGACACTCCCCCTCCCTACATCACGTCCCTTGCTGGTATTCCTCTCCAGACAGCCAATGGTTTGTGCCTTACCTGCGTCGTCGTCCATAGTGGGCCATGACTAGGACGTGGTGGATCGTGAAGAGCATCGGGAAAGCGTGTAGCGCTGGGTCCATGGTGGTGGTCAGCTTGCGGTGGGTATCTCTGCTATGTCACCTATGTTCGCTGTGGGGATTCCGCCGTGTTCAGACAGGTTGTTTTTCCGCTGCGGTTTTATGTGTGTTTTCCGCCATCTTGATTTGGGGGACGGTCTTAGACGTCAGTACGTACGGCGGGGCCTCCGGATGTGTTCCGTCCGCCACGTGGTCGTGTGTAGTTGGGCGGCGGTGCATGCTTTTCCGTCGCGGACGGAAATTGGACACGTTTTCCTATCCTGATATGGCGGACGGAGTATCCGCGGCAGGCGGACTCGGAAAAGGGTTTTTCCGCCTACTCCAGGGCCGCGGTGGCTCTTCCGTCCGCCATCCTAATGAGCCCCTTAATGTGGGTGCTTGGGAAGCAGGTGGGAATATGTAACGGTTTTAATTTGTAGGTAGACGTAAACAAGACAGAGGTTAGCATCCTCTCAGGAAGGTCACCCACATGTCTCAAAACACAAAGGAGGTACGCAGTCTCTTGAGCGGCTTCCGAACTGTCTCATAAGCATTTTTTCAACCCATTTCATCTCTCTCGCTACTACCTGGCACCAAGATGTCTTCGAGAGGGGCCAGGTGTGGAGATGGCAGTTGGTCCGCCAAAATGAGGGCTGGGGTGGAAGAGTGGGCCAAAGAACGGTGATGGAATAAATCCAGATCTGTTGACTGGGTGTGAGTGTTTGATTGGTTCAGATGCTCCGTCCATCACCACCCCCTTTTGTACCGCTTTGGCCGCCATAAGTTGGCAGGGTATGCTCAGACGTGAGTCCCTTGCTCACTTTGGCCTCTTAAAAATCCTTAGGAAATGTCTTCCCTTTCTGTCACATGTCCATGAAAGGATTACGGTACAGGCCTTGATTGGATCACGATTGGATTACGCTAGCATACTTTATATAGGCCTCCCGGAGTATCTCCTTACCCGCCTACAATCTGTTCAAAACTCGTCCGCCAGAGCAATTTTTGGCCTTAGTCGTAGGTCCAACCCCTCTGCTCTTTTAAACTTGCTGCATTGGTTGCCGGTGCGTAAACGCATTCATTTTAAGACTCTTACTATGGCGTTCAAATCTCTTCATGGTGCTGGCGCCTTTTATATAAGGAATAGAGTATGTTTCTACCATCCTTCCAGATCCCTACGGTCATCCTCCCAAGTGCTGGCTATAGTTCCAAAAATCAAACGAGCTCGCATTGGGGGTCGCTCCTATAGACTTCTGTCACCTCAACGGTGGAACAAACTGCCTCTGTCTCTCAGGAAGCTAGACAGCCTGCTCTCCTTTAGGAAAGAGCTTAAAACGTGGCTGTATGGACAGTACCCTCCTGCGTTCTCGGTTTTGGCCATGCAAATCTTTTAGCGCCGGGACACTCTGCCAGAGTAGCTGAGCACTTTATAAGACAATCTCTAACATAACATAACATAACTTTGCCACTGGATTCAAGCAAGCCTGGCTGAAGACGGCTGTAATGCCAGAAACCGGTCCTAGGAAGCTTGAATCCGGTCCAGGGAAGGCATGGCTTGGCAGTTCGGGCTGGACTGTTCCCATGAGGCACAGGGTCAGACTGATTTGCTTATGGGCATGTCTGAACTGGGGTGGCAGAGTGGGCTAAAGAACGGTGATGGAATAAACTCAGATCTGTTGACTGGGTGTGAGTGTTTGATTGTTTCAGATGCTCCGTCCATCACCACCCCCTTTTGTACCGCTTTGGCCGCCATAAGTTGACAGGGTATGCTCAGACGTGAGTCCCTTGCTCACTTTGCCACTGGATTCAAGCAAGCCTGGCTGAAGATGGCGGTAATTCCAGAAACCGGTCCTAGGAAGCTTGAATCCGGTCCAGGGAAGGCATGGCTTGGCTGTTCGGGCTGGACTGTTCCCATGAGGCACAGGGTCAGACTGATTCGCATATGGCCATGTCTGAACTGGGGTGGCAGAGTGGGCTAAAGAACGGTGATCGAATAAACCCAGATCTGTTGACTGGGTGTGAGTGTTTGATTGGTTCAGATGCTCCGTCCATCACCACCCCCTTTTGTACCGCTTTGGCCGCCATAAGTTGGCAAGGTATGCTCAGACGTGAGTCCCTTGCTCACTTTGCCACTGGATTCAAGCAAGCCTGGCTGAAGATGGCGGTAATGCCAGAAACCGGTCCTAGGAAGCTTGTTTCCGGTCCAGGGAAGACATGGCTTGGCAGTTCGGGCTGGACTGTTCCCATGAGGCACAGGGTCAGACTGATTTGCATATGGCCATGTCTAAACTGGGTTGCCAGAGTGGGCTAAAGAACGGTGATGGAATAAACTCAGATCTGTTGACTGGGTGTGAGTGTTTGATTGGTTCAGATGCTCCGTCCATCACCACCCACTTTTGTACCGTATTGGTAGGATGAGGCACCCGATTGTTACATAATGATCCTGGTCATGAGAATGTGCGGCGGTCCCTGAGGCCACTTCAGAGGTTTGGTAACTCCCCAGAAGTGTCCATGTGGAGAGCTGAACTCTAAGGAAGGGAAATCCCTATTGGGGGTTCCTCACTACCTGGGCAGGGAACATCCATATGTACCCACCCAGCCTTTAGCCTATCATCCTCCCCCCTTGGTGCCCATCACGGCATCCCTGTTGGGAGTTCCCTCTTGAGAGAGAATGACCCTTTCCGGATTGGCTGAGGTGTAAATGATGCCAACCTAGGCAGGAGAGCGATGGCGTCCCACAGGCCTGCCATGGGAGACCCGATATAGGGCTGCTGGCTATCGGTGGACGGCACACTCAGTGCTACGTCGCTCTACTTAGCCCATGCTGTACCCGCCCTGGGTATGTGGTGTACCTCTTTACAGGGCGCACAGAGGCATGGCACCAAAACTCCATCATATCCGAACCCCCAGCCATCTAGGGGGAAGGTGCCCAGTTTCCTAAGGTTAGGTAGAGAGAGTCTGCAAAGACTAGAAAGAAAAAGCTAAACGTTTTGGGGGAATTTCCCCTAAGGAGACCATCTCCAATAAGAGTCACACAGATATAAAAAAAAGAGTTGGGCTCAACACAAAGCCCTGCAGGACTCTGAACTCTGTCAGCTTAGGGCAGAGATCATCAAACTTTTTGATGCCGAGACCCCCTTGTAAAACCTTTTTAGGCTTAAGGACCCCCTTACAACAAAAGTTTCTAGAACCTGGTACTCCTCATCATCAACAACTATCGACAACCATATATGCGCCTGTTAGACCTCATCACATCCATCCATCCATCCATCCATCCATCATTCATCCACCCTTTCATCCTTCCATCCATACATCCATCCTTCATCCATCCACCCTTTCTTCCTTCCATCCATACATCCATCCTTTACCCATTCACCCTTCCATCCATCCATCCACCCATCATTCATCCGCCCACCTTTTCACACATCCATTCATCATTCATCCATGCAACCATATATCCATCCATAATCCATCCTTCATCCATCCACCCTTTCATCCTTCCATCCATACATCCATCCTTCATCCATCCACCCTTTCATCCATACATACATCCTTCATCCGTCCACCCTTTCATCCATACATCCATCCTTCATCCACCCACCCTTTCATCCATCCATCCACCAATCATTCATCCACCCACCTTTTCGCACATCGATCCATCCATCATGATCTATGCAACCTTTTATTCATCCATACATCCATCCTTCACCCATCTACCCTTTCATCCTTCCATCCATACATACAGCCTTCATCCATCCACCCTTTCATCCATCCATTCACCCATCATTCATCCACCCACCTTTTCACACATCCATCCATCCATCATTCATCCATGCAACCTTTTATCCATCCATCCATCCATCCTTCATCCATCTACCCTTTCATCCTTCCATCCATACATACATCCTTCATCCATCCACCCTTTCATCCACCCATCCACCCTTTCATCCATCCATCCTTCATCCATCCACCCTGTCATCCATCCACCCATCCATCCACTCATCATTCATCCACCCACCTTTTCACACATCCATCCATCCATCCTTCATCCATCCACCCTTTCATCCTTACATCCATCCATCATTCATCCATGCAACCTTTTATCCATCCATACATCCATCCTTCATCCATCTACCCTTTCATCCTTCCCTCCATACATACATCCTTCATTCATCCACCCTTTCATCCATCCATCCACCCTTTCATCCATCCATCCTTCATCCATCCACCCTGTCATCCATCCATCCATCCACTCATCATTTATCCACCCACCTTTTCACACATTCATCCATCCATCCTTCATCTATCCATCCTTTCATCCTTCCTTCCATCCATACATCCATCCACCCTTTCATCCTTCCATCCATCCACCCTTTCATCCTTCCAGCCATACTTTCATCCTTCAACCATCCACCCTTTCATCCATCCATTCACCCACCCATCATTCATCCACCCACCTTTTCTGTGTCTCTCTCATGGGGTGGGGGAGGGGGGTCAGTATCTCTCTGCGTCTTCTTCCTTCTTCTCTCATGGGAGGGCACCTCTGTGCCTCCCTGCTGGGGGCGGGTGGGGCAGACAGGCTGTAACAACATCTCACCGTGAAGAACAGACTCTGGCACATTTCTCGGGCACAGGCACCAGGTATGAGGGCTCGTGGGACTTGAACCAATGATTTATGGGACGTGTCGGAGATGGGGGGGGGAGGGCCTTTCGTGTGCTTTACTGGCGGGACCCACAGCTCCAGGCACTTAAACGTCCATTGATCTCAAAGGGCTACAGCCTCCTCCCCCAGCCACTCCCCCCTGTATGTGAGCCAGGCTGAAACAGCTTCAGGGACACACACAAAGCCACACCTGAGCACTTCACTGGTCTTTAAAAGACCTTTTACTTGTTAATGAGGCTTTGATGTTTTTCACCCCTTGGTGTGAATTAGGCCCTGCACGCTCTGACAGAATCGGCGACCCCCTTCCCAGGACTCCACGACCCCCAAGGGGGGCGCGCCCCACAGATTGAAGACCTCTGGCTTAGGGTCACATGCAAATGGTGGCATCCAGCCTCTGTCAACAAGAAAACAGCTAATCCAGGCCAACGAGGAGCTATTGACTCCTATATTTTCCAAGCTTTCGAGAAGACTAGGATGAGACACCGTGTCAAAGGTTGTGGATAAGTCAAGTAATATCAAAGCAGTCTGTTTCCCTTGATCCACAGCCAGCTTGATGGAATCTGTTACCTCCACAAGAGCTGACTCTGTAATGAAGCAAGGATGGAAGCCTGACTGGGATTGTTGCAGCAACTGGCCTTGTTGGAGAAGACTAGGATGAATGTTAGGACCGAAAGCAGACATGTCATTCCTCATCCGTTTGGTGGGTACGGGCACGAACAGAACGCTCCAGTGACATTGTTACTCCCACCATGCTCTCGCCGCTCAACCTCCGGGTTATGAGCTGAATGGCTGTGTAACACTGGGGTGAGGGGAGACACACCGACTGAGTACCAAGGAGAGGTGATCGAACATGCTGTATGAGTTACTGATTTTGCTGCAATAAAAAAATATTTACAAAAAAAAAAAAAAAAAAATGAACTTCAGGCTAGCAATAAAATTCTCCCCACTTATACTCTTCAAGGAGCTTCCAAGGAAAGACTCAACATGAGTGCTAGTAACTTTGGACCAATTTCTATATGAGACGGGAAGCTTACGCCTTCTCCCCGAAGAACAATACTCAACAACCCAGGTAGAATATATAATGATATAGGATCCAGAATTTGACTAGCAGAGTGCGTAGGCTGTTCAATGAATTGCTTCAGATTTCAGGAGGACATCTTTTCTGTTAATATCCTGCGCTGAAGCTCAGCTGCCTGTCGTGTTGTATATTCAGGTCACCCAGGACTGTGAAATTGGAAAATTGTTGACGTTATTTAGACAAGATCTCATCAGAGAGTTGAGGAACTCACCTTAATATCCCGGTGGCCGATAAATCAGTTCTCAAGCCAGGGAGTTTTTGGCTGATACTGAGAGACAAAAGCCAAGGGCTTCTGCCCCTTGTAGCTCAGTCAACTCAAACAACACATTTGAAGCACTTTTTAAAAACAATAGTCACTCCCCCACCCCTCTTCCTTTCTCTTTCAAAGTGTAGCATTGTATATCCCCTGGTATAGCAAGAGCTACATCAGGTGCCGAGAGATTTGCCATCCAGGTCTCTGTGAGAAATAAAACATCCAGCTCTTCCTCTTTAAATGGACATATTTTATGTGTTTTTATGTAGTGACCGAACATTTACAAGTGCCGCCTGTATTTCTGCAAACCCCCTATCTGTTTCTTATGTAAGGACCAAACGTGGAGACCCATGCCAGCCCTATTTATCTCAGGGAGCGGGGTGGCACATTGGTCACAAACACTTGGCATAGTATCACAGGAATCTAAACACAAACCTCTGTAGTAAGTCCTAGGGTGGAAAGAGTGGAGTTGTGAGGAGTAGGTAATTAGCGAGCTTTGAGCTTTTGCAAAATGAGCAGCATGGCTGGCACTAAGCACTGGCCGACAGCAGACAAGCGAAGACAGCAGTGGCGGTTCTTCCACGTGGGCGTTTGGGCGCCGCCCCCCCCTGCTTTCTCGCCGTGCGAGAAGGCAGAACAATGGTAGTTATCATATTATATATCTACCATTGTTTCTGCCTTCTCGCACGGCGAGAAAGCAGAACTTCCTGGTTAGAGTTACTCGAGGGCAGGGGGGAGTGGCTTGGGGGAGTGGCTTACCCATTGTTGTTAATACTGACTGTATGGGCAGCCTGAGGCCGCCCAAACAGACAGTATTACCAACAGAGGGGAAGCCACTCCCCCAAGCCACTCCCCCCTGCCCTCGAGTAACTCTCCCTGTTCTCTCTGTATGCTGCAGCAGCAGCATACAGAGAGAAAATGACGTAGCCTGGGGCAGCCGGCCGCACCAATGAAAAACGCGGCAGTGGAGAGGGAGGCTGCCTGCTGCGCCGCCTTCCTGATGACGTGCTGGTGCTGCCTGCAGGACTGAAAGCGAGGACGGCGGGAAGCGGGACGAAGTCTCTGGAGTCTGATGGACGGTAAGTTAAATTTACTTAACTTATTTATATTTGTATTAATGTGTATTTTGAAACCTGTCTGCTTCGGTGTCAGCTGCATTGTCTGCCAATTTGGGGAAGCACGTTCTGCACCGGGCACTCACGCTTAGCCATTTTAAAGGAAAAGAAAGAGACCAATAAGATATCCGGCCTTATATCGGGGTCTGGCTCCAGCATATACCGAATGAGGCAGTGCATGTTGTGGGAGTAGCGCGAGTTGTCCGGAATCGTGAAATTCCCATCACAGATTGCCACTTGACTCTCCCCGAATGGCAACGTGAAGTAACACAGTTTGTAGAGAAGGCACCCAAGCGCCCAGATATCAGCCTTGGTTGTGATAACTTTGCCACTGTAGAGGTTTACCATTTCAGGAGCACGATATGACAAAGTGGTGTACTTCTTGATTTCTTCTTCGACTGCATTAACTCCTTCCGCCTGAGGGTTCTGAAACTTGTTGGTAGCACTGCCGAAGTCGCAGAGCACATAGTGACCACGATCATGCAACAGGATGTTTTCAACCTTGAGGTCACGGTGAACAGTGGGAATCTTGCACTGGTGCAATTGAGCCACTGCCTCGCAGGTGTCACAGAAGATCTGTAGGACCTCGTTCTCCGTGAAGCCTGTCTGCAGCCTCTGGTTCATCAGGTTCACAACCTGCCCTCCACGACAGTAATCCATCCGGATGAGAACCTCCCATACGTCACCGCTACTCACAGAGTCGATGCTGGAATCGATGTAACCAACAATGTTCTTATGACCAACCAGGTCCCTCATTATTTGGATTTCCCTCTTGCACACCTGCAGATCATGTTCGTTGTTGACGTACATGCGTTTCAGGGCGCATTTGTATGCTGGGTCCAAATGACAGGTGTACCTGATTTTTTACGCCCCGCCACTTTCAAATGTCACCAGCCGCCACTGGAAGACAGGCGTGCCTTAAGCATGCCTTTGGTGTGTCAGCAGCGCATCCACACATCAGCTCATCTTATATGGGGTTGGGAAATCCCTATCCAACAACTAGACCACTACCTGCAAAGATGACAGCTTCCAGGTCATGTGATTGTACTAATACATTTTCACAAAAAATTATACATATGTGATAAGGCAACGCTGCACAGTTGTCACTGGTTAGTTTCTGCTCATGTTTGCTGCTGCTGTCCCCTCTAAAAGCGCCCACTGCTGTTGCTTGTGATATTACTTCGGCTGAGATAAGTCTGACACACTTTCAAGGAGTTCTGACCTAATTTCTTTGCAATAGCTTGTATTAAAAGCAAAGCTACAAGTCTTCCAATGCAAAGAGCAGTTGTTTAAAAGCCAGTACTGGCTGAATGTACCACACATAAATACGGTGACCAGATGGCTCCTTGTCACCGGTACACCTCTTTTTCATTTACCTATCAATGTTATCAGGTGTGTTGGGCCAATTGGTTATAGCTGCCAAGTTTTCAGATTGATTATAGATTCCTTATATGTGATATTTCCATGGTTTCAGTGTACATATGAGTGATATTCTATTGCCCAAATGGGCAAGACTTAACCTTACTCAGGCCTCTATAACTGTGCTTCGCTTATACATTCAATGTATAAGCCATATACACAAAGACACATGATATACACTTGAATGGGATTAGGTTACAGTGTATGAATATAACTGCGCATTGGCGAGATGTTGTCAGCCAGTGCCATATACCTCTTTTTTGTGAGTGAAAAAATGACTTTAATTGAAGACTAGTGAGGGAAGATCTTTGTTACAAAATGGGGATCTCTAGCTTGCAATGGTTTGCAACTTGGTCCAAGTAGGGACCCTTCTTCCTAGTCAGGTTAAGGGTGATACACTTCTAAAATAACCCTGCTCACCCTCTTGGTAGCTTGGCACGAATGGACAGGCTTGTCTCAGAGGCAGTGTGTAAAGCATTTGTGCATGCATACAGTAACACAGTGAAAACACTGCAAATGGATACCACACCAGTTTAGAAAAATAAGCAAAACTTTATCTAAACCAACAAGACCAAATACGACAAAATCCAACATACAATACTGTAAATATAGTTACTTTGCAAGATAACCTTCAATTTGCAACAATAGCTGAAAAACACAGTTCTTCCGAGTCAGTAGCTCCATCAGGGGCTACCGTGATGCTGAAAACAACAGAGTCTAACAGTTCCAGCCAACTGCGTCGGTACGGGTCAGCTAAAGCGTCAACAGACTCATGGACAGTACCTTCCTCGTTGCGGCCGACACGGTGCGGGCCGTTCAGGCTACCGTCGCGGTTGCGGTGTGAAGTGGAAGCGGTGCAGTATGCAGTACCCGCGTGGTGTGGGCAGCGGCTCGGTGACGGTCGTCCAAAGGGTTCGGTGAGACCAAGAATGCAATGCCAAATGTGGCGGTGCCTTCAGGACATGGAACCAGCAACGGATTCCATGACAGAGTCAGCTGCTCTTTTCTTCTGTGGCAGCTGAAACCAGCGGTCCTGAGACTTTTTGAACTGGTGGCAAGCTCTACCTCAAGCCCTTGGAGTTAGTTTGTCAAGCAGGATACACACATAGCTCCTCTCCTTGGCAGAAACAGACACTGCAGGCCAACTCCAGACAGCACACAGCAAAGGGGCGGTACTTCTCCTCCAGCTTCTCCGAGCTCTTCTCCTTGGCAGAGGTTCTTCTTGAATTCATTCCAAAAGTGATCTAAAATTCAGGGGTCTGGGCCCCACTTTTTATAGTACAAAATCCATTGTTCTCTGGAGGCAGAGAGTGTCTCTGCTAAGCAAAACCAGTTCTGTCCTCTCTGGCTCAGCTTCCCGGCAGGAGGTGGAGACAGCATTGTCCAAGGCACAACGGGCCCATTCTGGTGTAAAGGAAATCTGCTTCCTCTGCTCAAATGCAGCCCAGGTCTATTCAGCTGAGCCCTGACTCACACTGGAAAGGCAGTACACACCTCACCCCCCCCTCACCCTCCCCCCTCCCGAAGTGGCTGTATGAACAGAATGCACATGCCCAAACACTGTCACTCCAAACCCAGACAGTAAATACTCAAACCTAGCAGAGGCACACTGGATGGCTAAGCATGAAAATACCTACTTTTTAAAAGTGGTATTTTCAAACCCAGAATGTAAAAATCATCCTTACTAAAATATGAATCCTTAGATTCTGAGTTCAGGCATACTAAACTCAGTTTTCCTATCTTGCTTCCATGGGCAGTTATACTTATAAGATGTTGTAAGTCAACTCCCCATTCTAACCTATTGGACAGTTAGCCTTTCAATAGTGAAAAACGAACTTGGTATTATTTCACTAACAGGACATGCCACACACATCAGGACATGTCCTACCTTTCACATACACTGCACCCTGCCCACATGGGTACCTTGGACCTACCTTAGGGGTGACTCACATGTAAGAAAAGGGAAGGTTAGGGCCTGCAAGTGGGTGCACTTGCCAGGTCAACATGGTAGTTAGAAACTGTGCACCCAGATGCTGCAGTGGCAGGTCTGAGAGACCTTTGAAAGGTACTTGTGTGGGTGGCACAATCAGTGCTGCTGCATTTGGTTTACAGTCCCCGGGCACACTCCATGCACTGTATTAGGGACTTAGCAGTAAACCAAATAAGCCAATTATTAAAACACGAATCAATGACAACAATTTACAGAGGGAGCACTTGTACTTTGGCACTGAACAGCAGTGGCAAAGTGTCCAAAGCATCTAGACCAGCGAAAAAGTCCAACACACAGTAAAAACACATGAGGCAAAGGCAAAAATACAGGGGAAACCCACGCAAGGATGCCAGCTCTAAAACGTGTCCCCTCCAGCTGAAATTAGGGGAGAACTACCCACCCTCTTGGGAGTTCTCTCCACTAAAGCAGAAAAATCTGGACAGACCATCAGCATTGGTGTGTTCTTTACCAGGAATGTGTTCCACCATAAAGACCATCCCCTGTAGGGAAATGAACCATATCAACAACGTTGGGTTCTCACCCCTCATCTGCATCAGCCATCTGAGAGGCCTGTGGTCGGTCTGAACCTGGAAGTGAGTCCCAAACAAGTATGGCCTCAGCTTCTTCAGCGCCCAGACCACAGCAAAAACCTCACACTCAATCGCACTTCACCTTTGTTCTCATGGAAGTAACCTCCTGCTAATGAAGGCTACAGGTTGGTCTAGGCCCTCCTCATTTAGTTGTGAGAGCACAGCTCCAATGCCATGCTCTGAAGCTTTTGTCTGTAACACGAATTCCTGTGAGAAGTTGGGTGCCTTGAGCCCGGGTGTTGTGCACATGTCAGATTTCAGGGCATCAAAAGCTTTCTGACAGGCGTCAGTCCAGTTGACATTCCTGGGCTGCTTCCTGGAAGTCAGCTCTGTCAAGGGGGCAACAATGGTGCCATATCCCTTGACAAATCGCCTGTAATAACCGGTGAGGCCTAAGAAGGCTCCCACCTCTGTCTTCGTCTTGGGGGGTTCCCAAGCCAGAATGGTATCAATCTTTGTCTGCAGGGGCGCCACCTGGCCACTCCCTACCTGGTGTCCCAAGTACACCACCAATCTCTGCCCGATCTGGCACTCTCTGGCCTTGATCATGAGGCCTGCCTTCTGCAGAGCCTTCAACACTTCCCAGAGGTGACTCAGATGTTCCTCCCAGGGGGCACTGAACACTGCAATGTCATCCAGGTAGGCCGCACTGAAACCCTCCAGTCTAGCCAACACATGATTGACCAACCTCTGAAAGGTGGCAGGGTCATTCTTCAACCCAAAGGACATCACCCGGAACTGGTAGTGCCCCTCTGGTGTTGAAAATGCAGACCTCTCCTTTGCCCCATCATTTAAGGCAATCTGCTGTTACCCAGACGTTAAGTCAAACATACTGAGGTACTTGTAAGATCCCAACTGATCTATGAACTCATCAGCTCTGGTGATGGGGTGTGCATCAGTTCTGGTGACTGAATTGAGCCCTCAGTAGTCCACAAAGAACTGTAGTTCTGGAGTGGCACCGGGTGCAGCAACCTTTGGGACCAAGACCACTGGGCTGGACCAAAGGCTGTTGGAGGGCTCAAACATCCCTAGAGCGAACATCTCGGAGACTTCCTCCTTAATGCTAACTTTGAACCTGTCAGTCAATCTGTAAATTTTGTGCTGTACAGGAGACTGTCCCCAGTGTCCACATCATGGACACACCACTGAGTGACACCAGGGGTCAGGGAGAATAGAGCAGCAAACTATCCCAACGGTTGGCAGCAGTCACTCTGCTGTTCAGAAGTCAAGGCGGGGTAGAGATTTACACCGTCCACTGACCCATCGTGCTCCTTAGCAGACAGGAGGTCAGGGAGAGGCTCAGTCTCCTCTTCCATTCCATCATCGGTTGCTAGTAGCATGCCCACTTCGGACCTCTCCAAGTGGGGCATGAGGCAGTTCACATGTAACACCCGCAAAGGGTTCCTGGGAGACTGAAATTCCACCAGATAGGTGACTACTGTTGCGCTCCACCACCTCAAAGGGTCCATTCCACTTATCCTGGCGCACACATGGCTCCACAGTGGCAATGACCCACACTTTGTGGCCAGGCTGAAACTCGATCATAGTGGCATTCTGATCATACCACTGTTTCATCTCTTCCTGGTTGGCTTCCACATTCGCCTGAGCGAGTTGTCTGAAGCGCTTAGTCTGGTTCCTGAAGGGCAGCATGTAGCTATATACATCCTGGGGAGGTTTACTGGGAGCTTTATCCCAGCCTTCTTTGACCAGACTCAGAGGTCCTCTTACAGGATGCCCATACAGGAGCTCAAAGGAACTGAACCCTAAGGACTTCTGGTGTACCTTCCTGTAGGCAAACAACAGGCATGGTAAGAGGACGTCCTACTTACGCCTCATGGGTTCACCATAATCATGCCAATCTGGGTCCGGTCGAATCTCTCAACCAGCCCATTTCCTTGGGGGGTGATAAGCAGCCACGGTCCGTGCAGGTAACAGCTGTGGGACCGCGTTGGGGGGGAGGGGGATTTCGAGGGACGATGCAGAGGGAAAATTAATCATTTATTTAATTTTCCCTTGGCATCGGCCCTCAAAATCTCCCCCCCCCCAAGCGGCCCCACTGCCCCACCGCTGTTACCTGCACAGACCGCTGCTAGTGGTAAGGAGTGGTGAACTTATGGGTAACACTGCACTCCTGCCACAGGTATTTCATTTACCTAGATATGAAGTTGGTCCCCGGGTATTCAGCCCAGCCCTGACTCACCCTAGAAAGACAGGACACACCTCACCCCTCCCCCCCTCTCCCAAGTGGCTGTCTGAACAGAATGCACATTCCCAGCCTCTGTCACTCCAAAGCCAGACAGCCAGTACACACACCTAGCAGAGGCACACTGGATGGCTAAGCAAGAAAATACCTACTTTCTCAAAGTAGTATTTTCAAACCCAAAATGTAAAAACCATCCTTACTAAAAGATGCATTTTTAGGTTCTGAGTTCAGGCATACTAAACTCCATTTTCCTATCTTGTTCCCATGGGCAGTTATAAGAAGTTATAAGTCAACCCCCCATTCTATCCTATGGGACAATATTGAAGAACGAACCTGCCAGTATTTCACTATCAGGACATGCCACACACATCAGGACATCTCCTACCTTTAACATACACTGCATCCTGCCCACAGGGCTACCTTGGACCTACCTTAGGGGCGACTCACGTAAGAAAAGGGAAGGTTAGGGCATGGCAAGTGGGTGCACTTGCCAGGCCGACATGGCAGTATTAGACTGCACACAGGCACTGCAATGGCAGGCCTGAGAACCTTTTGCAAGGCTGCCTGTGTAGGTGGCACAATTGGTGCTGCAAGCCCACTAGCAGCATTTGGTTTACAGGCCCTGGGGACATACCGTGTACTGTAATGTGGACTTAACAGTAAACCAAATAAGCCAATTATGGGACCTCCATGACAGCAATTTATAGAGGGAACACTTGCACTTTGGCACTGAACAGCAGTGGCAAAGTGCCCAAAGCACCTAGAACAGCAAAAACGAAGTCCAACACACAGTAACACATGAGGCAAAGGCAAAAATACAGGGGAAACCCACGCCAAGGATGCCAGGTCTAACAATCTTTAATTGAGACCTTTTCTTTTTCAGCGCAAAGTCCTCTTGTGCAGCATGCAGACCCTGTGCCAAGGTTGGGATAACAATCAAGGGCTGTTAATGTTTCAATGATGTGTACTTTCTGAACTGCATGCTTAAGCTGTGGTGCTCTATTTATAATGTTGTTTCTTTCTACAGCTTACATCCTCTGATTGCTTGCTATCTCAGAAAGCCTTCTCCCACGGTACTCCTTAACCGCTACCGCGCTACCGCGTTTTCCCGCTGTGCGCTGATTTTTGAAAATCGCGCTGTTTATGACAAAGCCAGCTCGTCATCCGCGTAGCGCAGGTAACGCCCATGACGAGCTGGCTTTGTCATCAGCGCGGAAGGGGTTAAATCCTGCATGAAACCTTGACCTTGACTTACTTCTGCTTGATCCCTCTCCTTTCTTTTTCAGTGTGACACTCTTCTTACCTTCCATCCTCTGCATACCTACTATCACAAAGTAACTAGAGGAAATGCATGCAATTTTTTTTGCGTACACATGACTATTCTCAATGACCACTGGATTAACTGCTAATCTTGGGTTCCGGAGTAGTGTGCGACTTGCTGTAAAGTGCTCTAATGCTTCGTGTGGGGTAGTAAGGGCTATATAAATACAATTACAATTGCAATACACCCCTGAAGGAACTTGGGAAAAAACAGAAAAGCTAAAGACTTAACTGGATTCACCCCCTAGGTGAATTTGTCTCATTAAGTAGAGGCTTCTGAGGACTTCTTCCAGGTATACCACTTTGAGAGAGTAAGAACCAGGTATGAGGTAAGTATAACAGGACAGGTAAGAATAAAGTACGACTGTGGAGACATAGGAAATGTATAAGAATGGAACAAGGCTTACCCATTGTAATAGCGGGTGCTGGTGTAGGGAGCTTCCATCAGACCAAGAACTAGGAGACCATCAGGTCACAAGCTGAACAATTAAACAGGAAACCAAGAAATAAACAAAGGCATAGACAAAAAGGCACAATGAAAGGAAGCAAGGGAGAACCCTAACCAAGAGGCACCTGAAAGGGAGAAAAACAACAAAAACACAGGAATGAATGAATGAATGAATGGGTGAAAAGTTATATGGAGCAGAGGACCACAGCAACTAAAGGACATTGCCAGGTGTCTGCCCTATGTTTGAAAAGGCCATAAGTACCTACTCTCTCACACCTAGCCTGGAAGTGCTCATGATAACCCGAAAATAAGTTTGTCTATAGCAGTGATGTTGTGCAGCCTAGCGTTTGTATTAGCCTAACAATGTTAGTTGGCACACCCCATCCATGGTGGGGGTGGTGACCATCTCCACCATGGATTTCCTCACCTCCACCTTTTAACAGGGCACTTCAAACCTCCATAACCACTCTCTTTCAGGTGCATTTAGTTAGTTAAATAGCACCACTCATACCAGTGTAGGGTGTTAAAGCACTTTGCATCACACACATATTACACAGAGATAATCAATCACATGTGACTAAATCAGCATATAGGAAATGTTACATAAGCCAGAGGACTATAGAGTGTAGGGGGGCATGTCATGAAATGCCATCCATACTGGTAGGCAGGATAGTTTAAGAGCACTTGGTCTGGAGAAGCACATACTCATTCAAAATGGAACATGATAGTTGGAGGTGCTCTTTAATAATAAGAATCGATTTCTACCCAAATGAACCCTTTTTCCAAAATGAATCTATGCTCTAATCTATACATTGCAGTTTGCATACAGTTCTTTGATGACTGTTAATAAGTCACTGTTCTATATTAGGATTTTAACTTATAAACTGCAAGTAACAAAAGGATGTCTCTGATAAAAGCAGTAACCCACTGACCTATGTACATTATAGGCACTTTGTGATCTCCATGGTACACGTTCTATGCAGCAGGCCTATTAATCATTTCTGCTATTTTATGATCAGTCAAAACCTCAAATAGACAAAACTCCAATCTCTCTCCAGGAAGAACATTAGTCACCGGAGTTATCTTGACATTTCTTTGTTGCCTGGAAGTTGCTGGAGGAAAGGAATGCAGCAGCAGGTACTTTTAAAACCAAAATAAACTTGCAAAAAATGCACCCCCTGAAGTCAGCACTCAGTGCAGTGGCACCCATTGCACCGCCCTAGAGTCGGCCCTCACTGACCTGTCTTCACCAATTTCCAGGCCTTTCCAACCCTGTGAATAACTCAATGTCGCAATTGCATCTGAATTGTGACAGTAATCCTGCATTAGGTTTGATTTGGTGTGTACTGCATTCTGTTTTTGTCTTTGGTTTCCCTATGGTCACCTGTTCAGCTCTTGCCATATACTCATATGTGAGGCTTGTTATAAAGAGGGACAAAGGGGTAATTCCTGTATTACTTATCTTTACTATTCATGACAGCAAGTCTTATTTTTCCTTATCACAGTCTCCACCCATCGTCGTGCCATAGTAGCAGATAACCAGGTGGGCTTCCCCCACCTGTAGTGTATGCTGTCTTGCTATGTTACATGGGAAGCTACAGGCAGGAAAAGTTAAAGGTATCCTCTCACATGCACATGAATTCTTACAATAAGTATAATAATACCACCTAAAAGGATAGCAAATGCAATAGAAATATCAATATAGGACTAGCTACGTTGTATTTAGTGGAACTCAGAAGGTATATCTGCGGGCAAACCCTTAGGTTTGGACATGAAGCCCTCACACACCAACCTAGTTGGTGTCATGCTTCATCATCGGGCCCACCACAGTGACACCGAATGTGTCCCGGGTGTGCTGCGACTCCAGATTACTGAGGAGCTGGTATTCTTGCTGAGTGTGCAGTGCTAGTGAGAATGAGAGTGAAAGGTTAAAAGCTATACAGGTGGTCCCAGTTCCCGAGGGTAAAAGGTAAATTTAATACCTGGGCCCCTGTTAGCAAGATAAAAAGGCTGTGGACGATGTGGAGTGTATTAAGAGCTCCTACGTCCTTGTGGTCTACATGTTTCAGCCAGGCCTTTTGATTAAAACTGGCTTTCCTCAGGACCAATGAGTATGTGTGAGTGATGCTAAACTATATTAAGTGACAGTGTGTGGTAAAAAAGTGTTGCACTCGCTAAGGTGCCGTACGTGTAAGAGGGGGATTCCCTCTACTTTACTGTACATAAAACACAAAGACAATACAGACATACAAGGAGAACCAATGAGAATGGTATATACCAAAACACAACATATGGCCGACTTCTAGTGTGCGTGAGCGACCTAGAGCGGCAAAGAACTTGGCCATGAGTGGTTGCCATGGCTAAGGTGAACTATGGCGGTAGAATATTAAACGCGGTGGCAGTGGTGGGCTACACAGCGAAACAAGCATAGCGTGAGGTACAGGTAAGTATGGTACATAATTCCTCACACTTGCTACTTGCTGTTAAAGCCTCATGGGTCACTTGGCAGGGAGGGAGAGGAGACCCTAAACGTTGTAAAAGGTCATAGTTAGGATGGTACCTGTGGGGAGAAATTCAGCTATCTAAAAACTTATCCTTATGCTGATGATGCGTATACTGCACCCACAAGAGGCCAGAACACTGATAGCTCGGGCGACAACAGTTCCATCTCTAGCGGCTCCAGCAATGGATCCTACAAAACTAGAGGGAGAGGCCGTGGAGGGAAACAACAAACACAACCATGGCAAGGCCCCCCACAATTCCAGAATTTCGGACCTCCTCCGTTTGGACCAATGCCTCCATACTATGGATATCCACCATTATACCCGCCTCGCCAGATGCCATACTACCAGAACAACCCAAACCAACGGTATCCTTTTTTAGGCCAAGGCCGCAGACCTCGTGGCAAGAGAAGGAATCCGCCACAGCAGGTACAGTGGGCGCCCCAACCAGCACAGTGGTCAACAGAAGAAGACCCGGTCAGTGCCAACACAAGGAACAAAGCCAAAGAACAAGCGGGCCCGAGCAAATGACTGAACCAACTAATACTGGCACCCTAGTATTCAATCTTTCTGATATACCCCTCACCAATGAGGAAACCAATGTCCTGAACAAAGGGCTGTCTTTTGTTCCGACCACCCGACTAGATACTTTCAAACTCCACGTCGAACTGACCGAGTTTTTCAGAAAACTGAGGTTAAAAGCGTTTTTTGAGAACAAAGAGAAACCAACTGACCCAGAAATCACTAACGAAACAGGGCTGAAACTCAAATCCAACTTCACCCCGCCACCTGCCACCGTGCCAGTAGAGATCAGCACCTTCGAGTTGGCAGTATACTCAGAAGTCGAGAAATTACAACCCCAAAACCATTTCAATAATCTTTCGTTCCGAGACAGGGAAATCGTCAAGAAACTCCAAAATGACCCTACTCGCATTATAAAACCAGCGGACAAAGGTGGCGGGATAGTCATTATGAACAAAAGCGACTACGACACAGAATGCCGCAGACTCTTAAGCGACACTCGTAACTACAAGAAATTACAGAGAGATCCATCTAAAGATCTACAAAAAAAGATCATAGAACTAGTGCAAGAGGCTTCTGACGCAGAATACATCTCTAAGCAAGAGGCTGAATATCTCAACACACGTGATGCGAAGGTACCCTACTTCTACATCATGCCCAAGGTGCACAAAGGGGTCACCCCACCACCGGGCAGACCTATAGTGTCAGGGATAAAATCCCTCCTAGAACCGCTGTCACGGTTCTGTGATCACTACCTGAACCCGTTAGTCCAAAAAACTCGATCCTACATCCAAGACACAAAGCATCTCCTTAACATCATCAAAGATGTTAGTTTCGACAGCGAAAAACACCTTTTGGTTGGATTGGACGTGGAGAGTCTTTATACGAGCCTCCCCCAGGATGCCACACTGAAGGTACTCCACGATGTCCTGATGGAGATTGACTGGCAACACCACACACCTCGTCACTTCATTCTGGACTGCGCCACTCTGGCATTAAAAGAGAACTATTTCAAATATGAGGACACATTCTTTCTACAAACTAATGGTACCTCGATGGGCAGTGTCTTTGCGCCGAGCGTGGCGGGGCTATATGTCCACCATTTTGAACAGACCAACATCGAAGCCCCCACGAACCCCTACTCAGCGAATATAACAATTTGGCGTCGATATATTGACGATATTCTCATTGTCTGGGAGGGCAATGAGGAGACACTGAAAGATTTCCTCACGTGGATCAATAACCTTGATCCATTCCTCAAATTCACCTGCACTAGCAGCCCTACGGAACTAGCGTTCCTAGACCTCAACATAAGAGCTGATCAAGGGGGTTTGACGACAACCACTCATTACAAACCAACATCCAGGAACTCCTTGTTACGCTTTGACAGTTTCCACCCCAGACCCTTGAGGGAGAATCTGCCTTTTGGGCAGTTCCTGCGCATACGCCGGAACTGCAGCAACCTCCGTGACTTCAAACACCAGTCCAAAGCCTTGGTCCACAAGTTGGAAGACCGTGGTTACCCAACTAGAATCATTTCGAAATCCTGCAAGCGAGCACGCAACCAGAACAGGGAGGCCCTCCTTGAAACTGTTGTCAGACCACCAGAAACTCCCTTGATGACATGCGTCACCACCTACAATACCGCCTCAAACCAGGTCTCCAGTATAATTCGCAAAAATTGGAAGATCATCAATTCGGGCACAAGGAACTGGGATCCCCCCCGGTTCGCATACAAGAGAGCACAAAATCTGAGGGACCAGCTGGTTTCCACGAGACCCAGAAAGACACAACCTACAGGCCAGACAATTTTGAACACATGGGGTCTACCTGAACTAACAGGCCACCAACCGTGTTACAATTGCAGCGTCTGCCACCTGACTACCCCTTCCAAAACATTGTCACTTGAAATTGGTAAAACCTGGACACAAAGGCAATTTACTAATTGTAACTCGTCTAACTTAATATACCTCATCACCTGTCGCTGCGGTCTGAGATACATCGGTATGACTACCAGAAAAGTCAGAACCAGGATGACCGAGCACAGGAGCACAATGCGCTGTGGCAAAAATATCAGCAAGCTAACCCAACACTTCATCGTGCAAAATCACACTCCTAACGACTTCACCTGGACAGTCATCGAACAATTCGCACCTTCGTGTTGCGATGAGAAAACTCTGCTCTCTAAAGAGCAACGCTGGATTTATCGCCTTTCTACCCATACAGAGGGGCTCAATGATTCTATCCCGTGGAATGCTCTAGCAAGATAAACACTTCTATGTAAGTGGTCCGTGTCCCTGTCTGCGCTCAGACTCGTGGTCTGTCCCTACTCTGTAGTTGCCCTTTTTGCCCAGATGCCTCCATTCGCTATTGTTGCTTTTTTAATTTTTCTAATTTTTTAACTTCATTGGTCCCTCACGGGCCTTTTTTATTCCCCCGCATGGCGCACGCACTAGAGTGCACATGTTAATAACAGTGCTGTACCACTCCGGGTACCGAGGCACATGCGCGAATGAATAGTGCTAACGCCTCCCATCGCGCATGCGCTACAACCGCCCATTGCGCATGCGCAGCGCTAGTGCCGCTAGCTACCAGCGCATGCGCACCACTAGCCAGCGCGACCGCACCCTCTCCCCTCTCCAGGTGATACCAATTGAACCGGCTACTTAAGCCCTTACCTGATCCATGCACAGTTCACTCGGGACACTGGAGCAGGACGATAGGTCGCAGGAGCACGCTGATCGGAAATACCGTGAGTAAACGAGTGATCTCTACACGACGCTCTGGGTAAGCAGCATTTTCTCCCCACAGGTACCATCCTAACTATGACCTTTTACAACGTTTAGGGTCTCCTCTCCCTCCCTGCCAAGTGACCCATGAGGCTTTAACAGCAAGTAGCAAGTGTGAGGAATTATGTACCATACTTACCTGTACCTCACGCTATGCTTGTTTCGCTGTGTAGCCCACCACTGCCACCGCGTTTAATATTCTACCGCCATAGTTCACCTTAGCCATGGCAACCACTCATGGCCAAGTTCTTTGCCGCTCTAGGTCGCTCACGCACACTAGAAGTCGGCCATATGTTGTGTTTTGGTATATACCATTCTCATTGGTTCTCCTTGTATGTCTGTATTGTCTTTGTGTTTTATGTACAGTAAAGTAGAGGGAATCCCCCTCTTACACGTACGGCACCTTAGCGAGTGCAACACTTTTTTACCACACACTGTCACTTAATATAGTTTAGCATCACTCACACATACTCATTGGTCCTGAGGAAAGCCAGTTTTAATCAAAAGGCCTGGCTGAAACATGTAGACCACAAGGACGTAGGAGCTCTTAATACACTCCACATCGTCCACAGCCTTTTTATCTTGCTAACAGGGGCCCAGGTATTAAATTTACCTTTTACCCTCGGGAACTGGGACCACCTGTATAGCTTTTAACCTTTCACTCTCATTCTCACTAGCACTGCACACTCAGCAAGAATACCAGCTCCTCAGTAATCTGGAGTCGCAGCACACCCGGGACACATTCGGTGTCACTGTGGTGGGCCCGATGATGAAGCATGACACCAACTAGGTTGGTGTGTGAGGGCTTCATGTCCAAACCTAAGGGTTTGCCCGCAGATATACCTTCTGAGTTCCACTAAATACAACGTAGCTAGTCCTATATTGATATTTCTACATATAACCAGGGGACCCGGACTGGCTTACCTAGTCCTCTCTCTCCCTTTTGATTTGCTGATATTTGGCAGCGCGCAGCTGCGAGAGACACCTGATACAAGATGGCACAAAACACAGGCCTAACCTTCACCGAGGAAGACGTCACTGAAATCCTCGATGACCCCACACTCTTGGCAGATTTCAACACAGCAACAACAATAGCGCAAACTACAGACTGGGACACTCTTACTGAGAAAAAGCGTAACAGGATACGCACCATTTTGCATGGCGTTATCCTCGCACAATATCTAAGGACCAATACAGCGCCTAAAGGCTTACTTGTCACCAACGCCCCAAGAATATTCCTTGACGATGTCACCTTCAGGAAAGACTGGGCCCAGATAGCCTGGCACTGCACCAGGGACTGGCTCATCCTGATAATAAAAACTGCCAAACGCCTTTCAGACGCAGTTATAATAGAGATCCAAGCTACTGAGACTCATTTCAAAACTACTCTGACAGGATACAAAAAGAAATTGGAAGATCAGAATCGAGAGATGAACGATTACAAAGAATACCTAACCCAAACCAAGATAAAGAAATTTGAAAAGGACCTCAAAAATTTCAGCTATCTAAAAACTTATCCTTATGCTGATGATGCGTATACTGCACCCACAAGAGGCCAGAACACTGATAGCTCGGGCGACAACAGTTCCATCTCTAGCGGCTCCAGCAATGGATCCTACAAAACTAGAGGGAGAGGCCGTGGAGGGAAACAACAAACACAACCATGGCAAGGCCCCCCACAATTCCAGAATTTCGGACCTCCTCCGTTTGGACCAATGCCTCCATACTATGGATATCCACCATTATACCCGCCTGGCCAGATGCCATACTACCAGAACAACCCAAACCAACGGTATCCTTTTTTAGGCCAAGGCCGCAGACCTCGTGGCAAGAGAAGGAATCCGCCACAGCAGGTACAGTGGGCGCCCCAACCAGCACAGTGGTCAACAGAAGAAGACCCGGTCAGTGCCAACACAAGGAACAAAGCCAAAGAACAAGCGGGCCCGAGCAAATGACTGAACCAACTAATACTGGCACCCTAGTATTCAATCTTTCTGATATACCCCTCACCAATGAGGAAACCAATGTCCTGAACAAAGGGCTGTCTTTTGTTCCGACCACCCGACTAGATACTTTCAAACTCCACGTCGAACTGACCGAGTTTTTCAGAAAACTGAGGTTAAAAGCGTTTTTTGAGAACAAAGAGAAACCAACTGACCCAGAAATCACTAACGAAACAGGGCTGAAACTCAAATCCAACTTCACCCCGCCACCTGCCACCGTGCCAGTAGAGATCAGCACCTTCGAGTTGGCAGTATACTCAGAAGTCGAGAAATTACAACCCCAAAACCATTTCAATAATCTTTCGTTCCGAGACAGGGAAATCGTCAAGAAACTCCAAAATGACCCTACTCGCATTATAAAACCAGCGGACAAAGGTGGCGGGATAGTCATTATGAACAAAAGCAACTACGACACAGAATGCCGCAGACTCTTAAGCGACACTCGTAACTACAAGAAATTACAGAGAGATCCATCTAAAGATCTACAAAAAAAGATCATAGAACTAGTGCAAGAGGCTTCTGACGCAGAATACATCTCTAAGCAAGAGGCTGAATATCTCAACACACGTGATGCGAAGGTACCCTACTTCTACATCATGCCCAAGGTGCACAAAGGGGTCACCCCACCACCGGGCAGACCTATAGTGTCAGGGATAAAATCCCTCCTAGAACCGCTGTCACGGTTCTGTGATCACTACCTGAACCCGTTAGTCCAAAAAACTCGATCCTACATCCAAGACACAAAGCATCTCCTTAACATCATCAAAGATGTTAGTTTCGACAGCGAAAAACACCTTTTGGTTGGATTGGACGTGGAGAGTCTTTATACGAGCCTCCCCCAGGATGCCACACTGAAGGTACTCCACGATGTCCTGATGGAGATTGACTGGCAACACCACACACCTCGTCACTTCATTCTGGACTGCGCCACTCTGGCATTAAAAGAGAACTATTTCAAATATGAGGACACATTCTTTCTACAAACTAATGGTACCTCGATGGGCAGTGTCTTTGCGCCGAGCGTGGCGGGGCTATATGTCCACCATTTTGAACAGACCAACATCGAAGCCCCCACGAACCCCTACTCAGCGAATATAACAAATTGGCGTCGATATATTGACGATATTCTCATTGTCTGGGAGGGCAATGAGGAGACACTGAAAGATTTCCTCACGTGGATCAATAACCTTGATCCATTCCTCAAATTCACCTGCACTAGCAGCCCTACGGAACTAGCGTTCCTAGACCTCAACATAAGAGCTGATCAAGGGGGTTTGACGACAACCACTCATTACAAACCAACATCCAGGAACTCCTTGTTACGCTTTGACAGTTTCCACCCCAGACCCTTGAGGGAGAATCTGCCTTTTGGGCAGTTCCTGCGCATACGCCGGAACTGCAGCAACCTCCGTGACTTCAAACACCAGTCCAAAGCCTTGGTCCACAAGTTGGAAGACCGTGGTTACCCAACTAGAATCATTTCGAAATCCTGCAAGCGAGCACGCAACCAGAACAGGGAGGCCCTCCTTGAAACTGTTGTCAGACCACCAGAAACTCCCTTGATGACATGCGTCACCACCTACAATACCGCCTCAAACCAGGTCTCCAGTATAATTCGCAAAAATTGGAAGATCATCAATTCGGGCACAAGGAACTGGGATCCCCCCCGGTTCGCATACAAGAGAGCACAAAATCTGAGGGACCAGCTGGTTTCCACGAGACCCAGAAAGACACAACCTACAGGCCAGACAATTTTGAACACATGGGGTCTACCTGAACTAACAGGCCACCAACCGTGTTACAATTGCAGCGTCTGCCACCTGACTACCCCTTCCAAAACATTGTCACTTGAAATTGGTAAAACCTGGACACAAAGGCAATTTACTAATTGTAACTCGTCTAACTTAATATACCTCATCACCTGTCGCTGCGGTCTGAGATACATCGGTATGACTACCAGAAAAGTCAGAACCAGGATGACCGAGCACAGGAGCACAATGCGCTGTGGCAAAAATATCAGCAAGCTAACCCAACACTTCATCGTGCAAAATCACACTCCTAACGACTTCACCTGGACAGTCATCGAACAATTCGCACCTTCGTGTTGCGATGAGAAAACTCTGCTCTCTAAAGAGCAACGCTGGATTTATCGCCTTTCTACCCATACAGAGGGGCTCAATGATTCTATCCCGTGGAATGCTCTAGCAAGATAAACACTTCTATGTAAGTGGTCCGTGTCCCTGTCTGCGCTCAGACTCGTGGTCTGTCCCTACTCTGTAGTTGCCCTTTTTGCCCAGATGCCTCCATTCGCTATTGTTGCTTTTTTAATTTTTTAACTTCATTGGTCCCTCACGGGCCTTTTTTATTCCCCCGCATGGCGCACGCACTAGAGTGCACATGTTAATAACAGTGCTGTACCACTCCGGGTACCGAGGCACATGCGCGAATGAATAGTGCTAACGCCTCCCATCGCGCATGCGCTACAACCGCCCATTGCGCATGCGCAGCGCTAGTGCCGCTAGCTACCAGCGCATGCGCACCACTAGCCAGCGCGACCGCACCCTCTCCCCTCTCCAGGTGATACCAATTGAACCGGCTACTTAAGCCCTTACCTGATCCATGCACAGTTCACTCGGGACACTGGAGCAGGACGATAGGTCGCAGGAGCACGCTGATCGGAAATACCGTGAGTAAACGAGTGATCTCTACACGACGCTCTGGGTAAGCAGCATTTTCTCCCCACAGGTACCATCCTAACTATGACCTTTTACAACGTTTAGGGTCTCCTCTCCCTCCCTGCCAAGTGACCCATGAGGCTTTAACAGCAAGTAGCAAGTGTGAGGAATTATGTACCATACTTACCTGTATCTCACGCTATGCTTGTTTCGCTGTGTAGCCCACCACTGCCACCGCGTTTAATATTCTACCGCCATAGTTCACCTTAGCCATGGCAACCACTCATGGCCAAGTTCTTTGCCGCTCTAGGTCGCTCACGCACACTAGAAGTCGGCCATATGTTGTGTTTTGGTATATACCATTCTCATTGGTTCTCCTTGTATGTCTGTATTGTCTTTGTGTTTTATGTACAGTAAAGTAGAGGGAATCCCCCTCTTACACGTACGGCACCTTAGCGAGTGCAACACTTTTTTACCACACACTGTCACTTAATATAGTTTAGCATCACTCACACATACTCATTGGTCCTGAGGAAAGCCAGTTTTAATCAAAAGGCCTGGCTGAAACATGTAGACCACAAGGACGTAGGAGCTCTTAATACACTCCACATCGTCCACAGCCTTTTTATCTTGCTAACAGGGGCCCAGGTATTAAATTTACCTTTTACCCTCGGGAACTGGGACCACCTGTATAGCTTTTAACCTTTCACTCTCATTCTCACTAGCACTGCACACTCAGCAAGAATACCAGCTCCTCAGTAATCTGGAGTCGCAGCACACCCGGGACACATTCGGTGTCACTGTGGTGGGCCCGATGATGAAGCATGACACCAACTAGGTTGGTGTGTGAGGGCTTCATGTCCAAACCTAAGGGTTTGCCCGCAGATATACCTTCTGAGTTCCACTAAATACAACGTAGCTAGTCCTATATTGATATTTCTACATATAACCAGGGGACCCGGACTGGCTTACCTAGTCCTCTCTCTCCCTTTTGATTTGCTAGCAAATGCAATAAACTTTTATTGTTATTTGTCGCTTGCCTGAGGCCTAGCTATAGGAGCTTCTAACTTTTTAGGTTGAGCCTGTGACAGCGCATGCACCGCTACAATAAAGGGATTGGAGCCCGCCCATTGCTTACCATTTGTTGGCTTCAGCGTCACTCTTCTTTGTTGCCTCCTAATTGGCCAGCGCATGGAAAGCATCACTTCTGGTCCTCTGTGTAGAGCAGGGACCAAGTACGCATTAATGTAACTTAATTAGTGCCCATCCGCTGCCTGCTCCTGACGTGATTCAGGTACCAGTTCTTCATCCCCCGCCTCCTCTTGCCAATGCTTGTCTAACCTAGCTCTACTGGTGTAGGAGCTTCCAGCACGGAAATGCTGTAAAGCCAATACTCAAGCTGAAGATACTGAATACTGATGAAGAAGCTCCACTGGCCTTTCAACAACAAAAACTGCTTATAAATCTACTGTTGGGCATTGTACAGTCTGTGCTGTCATACTCCTTAGATGCTAGTCAGCAAAAACAAGGCGGGTAGATTTTGAAGCAGATAGTAAGAGCTTTTGACCTCTAAATGTAGTGCCTTGATGCGAACTCGCTGCTCTGTAAAAGTACAAGTTGCAGCTGGAAGCGTAATGATTGTATATATCAGTACTCCCTAAATAATGGAGAGGGTGACTAACAATATGCTTACTTGGAAGGATGTAAAGCAGAGTGGGCATGCCGGGATTCGTACACATTTTAGACTACTCGATGTCTCTGCAGTGGATACAGTAGTCCACTGAGCTATCTTACTCATAATATGTATGACGTGTTTCTGCTCATGTCTCCTCTTTTTTTTGTAAAAATAATACAGTGCATGAATCTTCTTTAATTATCCTTTCAAGATGTTCCTCCCACCAGTGTTGGTGCACAATTAGTTCCCCTCCCCATGTCAAAAACAGCAGCGGCTCCTCCGCTATGGCGGAAGAGCATCGCCCCCTTCCTGACGGCAGGGTGAAAAAGATGAAAAATAAAACGATAATAAACCTTGGTTTTATTATCGTTTTATTTTGTTTCCAGGCCGAGTCTTGGGAGCTTGGCTAGTTACATACATATATTTGCAGCTCATGACAGACATTAACAAGCATTGGCAAAGCCAATAGGTCTAGCCCTTGAGAGCTATTGGCTTTGGCAATGTTTTGCAGCCATGCTGTACAGCAGCGCGGATGCTCTGGAGTGTGACTTAAACAAATTTTGAAAAGCGATATAATGCGCTTTTTTTTTAACGTTCATTAGCGCGGGATGCAGCACAGTCCTTTTATTTTATTAATTATTATTTTAGCCATGCTGCACAGCAGCCACCCTGCTATACAGCACTGCTATAAATCATTGCCAAAGTCAGCAATGCCCATGCTTTACAATATGAACAACGGCAATTAAAAACCCAATAGTCGCAAAGGCGAAACCTGTTGGCTTTGCCAATGCTTGTTAGGATTGTGACGACCAACAGAAGAATTCAGGGTAATGAAGATTGCAGCAAGCAGTCCAGATTGTATCCAGGATAATTTAACTATGCAGTTTTCTATTCCCACAGATTTTCTAATGGAAGAAGATTTTTTTTTTGGGGGGTGCCTGCCAGCTTCATTTTTAGGTCTCGCCTATGCAGCGCGCATGTGTTGCATAGGAGAGCGTTAGCCGGCGTGCAGCTCTTTTACGATGCACATACTCATGCTTGTGGCGGCATACACCTTGCGGGAGCACGCAGGGGGCGCCACAAGCATGAGTATGTGCTTCGAAAAAGAGCAAACAGCTGCTGCTTAGCGTGCGCTCGGACAACACTTGCGGGTGCACTCCTCTGCCTCTCTCTCCCGCTTGCACCCTGCACACCGCACGCACTTCTTACGTCTTGGGATGACTTGCTTGATTTGTTTTTTATGTCTGCTTGCTTCTGCTTTCTTTCAAAGAGGGTCCAATCTCTTCATGGGACACTTCACTGATTAATCTATTTTATCAGATCCTACTGAAAAAATGTGCAAGTAGAAGTTGTGATGTGTTACCTAGCATGGGCGCAGGCACCATTGCCTTCTTTTAGCTGTTGAACTGCCTCTAATTTAAAGATATAAATAACCCACCATGATTCCAAGGCACCGCACAGAGGTACTAATGTCACAGAACCCCTGGAGGCTTTTACAGACTCACTAAAGAGCCTTGGGCTTTGATTTTCCGATATTACACGCAGCTTGTCCAGAATTTGCAGCAACAGCAATAGTTTATTGCATCTGTGAATGATGAAATGCACCGCACTCGTTAGACTCCTGTGTGCATGAATGCAAAGATGCTTCCCTTTCTACAGCTATGCCAGAGATCACTCTCACTTCATTAGCTCCCAGATCCCCCTCCAGGGAAAGCGTATTTTGTTTTGGTATTTTTTTTCCGCTGCTGCCTGAGAAAAACTCCTCAGGGACACCGGGGTTATAATCAACGTGATCTAATAATACCAGAGTATATTATGTCAGGCTGCTTTGTTTATGTTGCTTGCCTTCAACTGGGAGCTCCCTTCACCTATAAAAAGACGCCATGGCTTCTGTCTGTCGCGCCAACTTCCTTCTCCCGCCCCCAATGCCCTCCTTCATGCTAACAAGCACAGCCTTCTCACAAGAGGCAACAAGAAAACTTGACAACCCTCTCTTTGCACTTCAAGGTTTGACTCTATGGAGGGGGGGTCACTATAGCATATGCTCTTTATTGCAGGAGGAAAATGTCACATCCTACATAAGGCAGCAGAACAATTCTCAGAATGATCTTTTTGCACATCAAAGTTAATCTCTATGGTGAGGTGTCACCATAGCATATAAAATATATTTAATGACAAAAAAAACACATCTCACTAAAAGCAATAAGAACATTCTCAAAAACATCTTTTTGCACATCAAGGTTAGTCTCTATAGTGTGTGTGGGGGGGGGGTGTCACCATAAAGTATGAAATATATTGCATGACAAAATAGCAGTTCTCACAAAAGGCAAGAAAACTCTGACAGCCATCTCTTTGCACATCAAGGTTTGACTCTTTCACCGGTCAGTCGCTATAGCATATACAATACATGGTATGGCAATTATATTATAGTCACTACATCGAATGCCACTATAAAGTCAAGGTAGGAAGATGTGGAGTTGCAAATAATAAATATATAATGAATGGTGTTCTGTAATGCCTGTGTAAACTTCAGTCTCTAATTTCTTTATCATGGGTGACTTGTGACACACTCAGTTGCTGATTATAAAGAAAAGATGTCAGACCTAGGCTATTATTGTAAGTTAATGCAGTTGAGTTCTCATATCACAATGTAGTTTGCCATAGTCAGCAGCTACATGAAAGCAAGTCAAGTCATGGAGTATAACTGAAGCCGCTATTTAAAGTAATAAGAAGGAATGCAATGACAAGTAGAGAGAACATGTTTATTTTTTGCACGCCTTTGATAGCTAGAAAAAATTATAATCTTACTTCATGTTTCTATCCATTCAGAGTGATTGCAGCTTTTTTTCATAAACTGATTTCTATTGAATTGTTTATAATATCTGTTTGCAAAAAATAACATAGATTTTTTATGTGTTTAATTTTGCACTAGAGGCTTTATTTGTATTCTTCATGTTTGCAAACCTGCTTGCTCTTTCATATAAAAGAGCTATGTACCAAGTTTTTAAGTGGTTTTTGGGAAAGGTGATTGTGTGACCAGGTATTATATGGGATAAAGTACCACCTGGCGTACATGTAAAGGATATCACAAGCCACCTCAGAGATCCATAACTTTATAAAGGAACTCAGCCTTTGGCCTCGTTCCTCTATAGGATGATGGATCTCCATGGTGACTTGCAATGTCCTTACAATGTACAGCAATGGGTACTTCATCCCTTACATATACTCTGCTGATGTAAAGGCAGCTGATGTAATGCATACAATATTATTGCAGGCAATATTGGTGACTTGGGTATATTAACATAGACCCTACTCTACGAAAGTCACATCAGCACACAGAAATCAATAATAGTTTGAGCCCTCCTTAGGCCACTTAACATAACCTATGAAGGGAGGAAGGTGTTATTTTGTTTAGGCGTGTATGCTTTTGCAGCCACGTTACTGAGCACTATATTACACATTTGCAAGTGACACACTACACTGCCCCATTTTCTTTTCTGGCAGTCAGTGGTATTTGCCAAGAGCAGAAAAATTATTTTGCCATTGTCTTTCATACACAATATGCAAAGATATATTCAACCACAAAACAGTACCAACCAATACAAAAAAATCAGTTGAGAAAACCACAGAATTCATCCAGTTGCTGCTAATCACCTATCCAAGGTTGCAAAACTAGACTTGAGAAAATATACGGTTGTCATTCTAAAGATATTCTATGGAGCACCCAGAATTTTGAAGAACTTAACAGAGTTTCCAGGTGACTGGCGAAGGAGGGGGGGTTTGCCTACTTTGTTGGAAGTTTAAGTTAATTAACCCTGATCCTGGCGCAAAGTCCAGCACAGCATAATATACAGACAAACTAAACAGATATTCTAGAGGAATGCTGTTAGACATATTATACGTAGGGGGTCTTTCCCAAACATTTTGCCTCCCATTTTTGCTGATTCTTATTGTTGGTGTAGGAGAGTAGGGTCTGCAATCCTATGATCACCCAGATTTTTGCTTTTTGCTGCACTGGTTTACGACTTTCCCTGGCTGTGGGCCTGCTAATCAGACCCACAGCCTAGCTGTTCTCTCTATCCAAATTGTACTTAGGTACTGAATTGGCACTGGGCCCTCTCCAAGTCCCTGTACCCAGGGCTGAGGTGCACCCAGAAGTCTCCCAGGGGCTGAAGCATGTATTATGCCACCCCTGGATTGACTAACTAAAACTGACACAACTGGCTGCACGACAGCTGGGGCAAGGTGGTGTACTCACCCTTTGCTTTAGATATAGTATACCTATATCTAACCCTAAAAATGGACACACAGATCTCCTATCAGTCACTCCTATAGCAGGCCTTAACAATCCTGAAGGCAGAGTGCTGGGAATCGTGTGAGATGGTGCTCTAGCATGAGCTGAGCCTGTCTGCGGCTTTCGGGATCCATCCCTTAGCCGTTTCCATGATATCGCATACCATATACTCTTAAGTGCATTATAATCCTCGCGGTTATGTGCCAACTCTGGTATCGCTTTATCAAAACATGTCGAGTAAGGTGTCATACGAATTGGAATACTAACCCCTCGCCAATTCTGGCGACGGGGTTAGCATTCCACCCTTCTAGAGGGACACGACATGCCTGTAACCTATAACCCGGTTAAAAGTCAGACAGAGCCTTAGCATCCACAAAATGGATGCTGCCACCGAGACACAAGTCTGCCCTCCTGCTGCTGGGAGTCCTCCCAGAGCAGGAGATAAGGACAAAGGGTTTCCTGCCAGGGGCGGTGCCAGCACCGTCCCAGACAGGGTTTTGTGTATTGTAGGTAGGCAGGGCTTTAGAGGAAGGTGACTGCACGTGGCACCCCGGTGCTCACTGTGCATAGGCTGGCTGGAACCAGTTCCAGGGTCACTCCAGACCCTGTGCTGGGGAAAAGCCCGCCAAGGAAGTGGGTGTAACCACCCCCCTCCTGGTCCCACCCATAGGGCAGGACTTAGTCGCGTGCCAGCCCCTTTTTACAGGATAAAGGTAGAGACTGGCCCCCTTCCAAATCAGATCATCTTTGAATCCTGAAACTACTTTCTGCGAAAGGAACTCAAGACTTCTTCCTAAGATTTCTCCCTTGTGACTAAGGAGTAGTCACCCTGCATCCGCAGGCACCATCTAAGAACACTGCGGTCTGCTGTAAGTCCTTCCTCCGGAATCCGACTGCCCAGCTCGACGAGAACCGGCTTCCCTGGCACCTCTGACCTCTACCCACCTCTACAGCCCAGCTGAGAACCGTGGGTGCGACGAGACCTCAAGGGACCGGCCATCTGCAAGACTGCACGACTTCTTTCCAGCAAGCCCGCCGAGTAATCTACTGGTGAGTGCTTTGGGGTCCGAGAAGCCCCGACTCTGAGCAGTTCCAGCTCCGAAGTGCAGCCCCCCAGCATCTCCACGATCTGCGTGGGGCCCTTCTGCTTTCCGCTGCTCACCGCGTTGTTTGGCTACTAGCCCGTTGGCTTGTGGCCTTCCTGACGACGCCCGACGACATTTCTGCTGCTGGTCTGGTTGCTCCAGACTGGCCCTTGCTCCCTTCCCGAAGAGGAGCACCCTGGACCCTCCTGGTCCACTCAAGACGCCATTTTAAGTCCACCGCGTGGGCTTGAATTAGCCAAGGCTTGTTGCCCAATCCTGGGTAACTTCGACGCCAACGACTTCATCCTTCGTGGGACAGCTCGCACCTCCATCCTGGTCGCCGACAACGCCTCCTGGTCCGAGAGACTGCAGAGCCCAGCAGCGCCCACTCACCTGACTGCGGTGACTTCGCCCGGTGCCATCCTGGTGCCCACTTAATCACTGGCTAGTGATTCAAGAACTTGGTCCCCTCTGCTTTCAGGTTTCTTCTTCCTCGATCCAGGCTTGGATCCAACGAACTTTCCTTCACTGGTCGCCTGCCAGCAACTTCCTTCTTCCAGGCTCCTGGTCCGGCAACGAGATCCCCGACGTCTTTTCAGACCTATGCAGCTGCAGCCCCTGGGCTAGGTAACTTCGGCACTCCGGTGTCCCAGCATAGCCTCACTATCCAAGGGTCAGGATCCACTGTCGTTTTCTTCCTACCAGGTCGGGTTCGCCCGTGAACACTAACTTTGCCTTTACTAGCTTCCATAGACTTTGTCCCGCATCCCGCGTGAGAGTGCACACTCTGCACCCGAGTCCCCTAGGTCTCCTAGAAGTAATCTACCGATTCCCTAGTCAAGTCCTAGCGATTCCAAAGCCTATTAGAACTGTTACTTACCTGCTAGTAATTCGCATTCCACTTTTAGCGTATATGGTTTTTCGTGCCCCTCGGGCATTTGTGTAACGTGCTAACTTAAAAGTATTTTCGTAAGAGTTTTGTTGTGTGCTTAGCACCCTGTCCTCATAAAGAGTACAGGGTTGTTGTGATTCTAATAAATACATTGTTTATTTTCATAACACTTGTGTGGTGTCCTTTCACTGGGTGTTCAAGGGGTAAGGTGATGGTAAAACAGCTGGCTTAACACGCCCTCTAGAGTCTTAGCCTTAGACTGCTCGTATCCATGCTACTAGGATAGCTGGTCTATAAGGTTGACTTACAACCAATCATCAATAAGGGTTGTTTGGACTGATATATAGTGATCACTAGAATAGTGAGCACTGCACATCAGGCCAACTTCTCACATTGGTGAGCAGCGGTTGGGATTTGAGCTTGCTGTTGTTTTACCACACATGCCCTAAGAATATCTTGTGAAAGATCACATAAGTACTAAAGGTACATATAACTTAGCTTAGAATACTCTGAGTTCTACTGAACCAGCTGTTGTAGCTCCTAGGGCCTAGCACACCCTAAACTACAACTCTAGCAAGGGATCAGTAGGCAAACATATAGTGTAGGTAAGTGCACCACTTACACCTCACTAGAAAAGCATGTCGACTCAGGGGGACTCTACTGAGACTCCCCTGGTCAGTGTTGACCCTCCACAGGTCACTTCAAGATATGCAGCTCTCAATTTTCAGGAGATGAGACAACTCTGTGTCTCCAGGAAACTGAAGCAGGGGTCTAACCCCACCCTTCCCTTTCTGATAGGTCTCTTAGAGACATATGATGCCAGAAAGCTCTCTCAGTTACATGAGAGCATGCCAGCCTTAGAGGGAACCTCTGGGGATCCAGACCTCCCCAACACTGATTCAGCAGTTGAGGAGGAGGATGAGGAGGTACTCTCTGGGGATGAGGTAGACAAGGGTCTTGAGGTAGTCAGAAGGCTAACTAGGACCAACTTAGACTTACTTGGGCTAGGATCTGGGGGCCCCCCAGTACTAACCCGAAGTGGGCCTAACCTTGGAGTTAGGAGAGATAGATCTCTTTCTAGGGACTCCAATAGATCTCTGCACTCTAATGCCTCTTCTCAGGGGAGAAGGAATCCTCCACAGAGGAGATTTACTTCCCCTCAGAGAAGGGAGCATGAGGCTAGGATGAGACAAGCTGAACTGAGGATTGAAAGGGAAGAAATTGCCCTGGCCAAAGAGAAGCTTGCCCTGGCAAGAGAGCAGCAGATGAGTGGGCTAGCTCCCACTGGTGGCAGCAATCTCCCAAGAGATAGAGAGAAGGGTTTAGATACTAAACACCTGACTAAAATAGTGCCCCCCTTTAAGCAAGGGGATGACATCCAGAAATGGATGGCTGCTCTGGAGAGGGCCTGCACTGTGCAGAACATTCCCCAGAGTCAGTGGGCAGCTATACTGTGGCTCTCCTTTGATGGTAAAGGTAGAGATAAGCTCCTCACTACAAGAGTGGAGGATGCTAACAATTACCAGGTCCTGAAGAATACACTGGTTGATGGGTTTGGTTTAACCACTGAGCAGTACAGGTTGCTGTTCAGAGACACCCAGAAAACTCAGTCTCAGGACTGGTCTGATTTTGTGGATTGTGCCACTAAGGCTTTGGAGGGCTGGTTGCTGGGTAGCAAGGTTACAGATTACACAGGATTGTATAATCTAATGATGAGAGAACAAATTTTAAACAATTGTCAGAACCAGTTGCTGCACCAGCACCTTGTTGATTCAGATCTGACCTCTCCCCAAGAATTGGGAAAGAAGGCAGACAAATGGGTCAGGACAAGGATCAAGCAGAACCAGAACCAGAACCAGGGTGGTCAGAAGAAAGCAGACCAGAAGGGTAATGTTAAGAATGAGCAAAATGACCAGAAGTCTTCACCAGGTCCCCAACAAACCAAAGAGGGTGGGGGTCAGGCTTCCCAGAAAAAGAAGACTCAAGAAGGCCAGTCAAAAAGGTGGTGCCAGTACTGCAAAAGTAAATCTCACTGGTTTAGTGAGTGCACCAAAAGAGGAGGAGGACAAACTCCTGCCACTACAGCTCCTAAAGCAACTGCACCCCCTAGTACAGTCAGTAGTGGTAGTGTCACTCCCAAGGCATTAGTTGGGTTAACCTTGGGTACTGAGGGGTCTGACAACTTAGTTGGCACACTCACTCAGGCTGTCCTTGTCTGTACAGGGGATATGGATATGTCCCCTGAAATAAGTCCCAATACTTTGGGCAAATACAGGCAGACACCTTTGATTAATGGCAAAATGGCTCAGGCCTATAGGGACACTTGTGCCAGTGTCACCATGGTGACACCTAACTTTGTGGACCCTGGACAGATCATGCCAGGTACTGATTTCCTGGTGACCAATGCCAGCAATGTCACTACTAGTCATAGTGTGGCAATTGTAGCTTTCTCCTGGGGTGGAGTGAAGGGACAAAAGAAAGTTGTAGTCAGTTCAGACCTCCCAGTTGATTGTTTGTTGGGCAATGATTTGGAGTCATCACAATGGTCAGAAGTGGAGCAGAGGACTCACATGGAGATGTTAGGCTTGCCAGCACATGTGCTTGCTGTGACTAGGTCACAGGCCAGAAGATGCCCCACTGAACAGGTGCTGGATCCTGAAATTATGGACCAGACACCTCCCAAGAAGAAGAGCAGTAAGGGTAAGGCTTTGCCTTCCCCCTTGCCCCAGGTTGAGGATCAAGTCTCTGAGGAGGCTGATCTAGAAGAGCTGAGGGAAACTGAGCCTAAAGAGCTTGAACTTGATCAAGTTGAGTTTCTGGGCTCAGGGGGACCCTCCAGAGCAGACCTGGGGAAGGAACAGTTGAGCTGCCCTTCCCTTGAACCCCTCAGACAGCAGGCTGCTGCTGAGGCTGCAGGGAATGCCACAGGTGCCCACAGGGTATACTGGGAAGATGGACTCCTGTACTCTGAGTCAAGAGACCCCAAGCCTGGTGCAACCAGGAGGCTGGTCATCCCCTTGTCTCTGAGAGGTTTCCTTCTCACCTTGGCCCATGAGATTCCCCTTGCAGGTCATTTAGGTCAGACAAAGACTTGGGACAGGCTTGTCTCACACTTTCATTGGCCCCATATGAATGAGAATACCAAGGAGTTTTGTCGCTCATGTGTCACTTGCCAAGCCAGTGGTAAGTCAGGTGGCACAACAAAGGCCCCCCTTATACCACTACCTGTGGTGGGGGTTCCCTTTGAAAGAGTGGGGATTGACATTGTTGGTCCAATGGAACCCCAGACAGCATCAGGACACAAGTTTATACTGGTGGTGGTGGACCATGCCACCAGGTATCCTGAGGCTATTCCCCTTAGGACCACTACAGCCCCTGTAGTGGCAAGAGCCCTAGTTGGAGTGTTCTCCAGAGTGGGTTTCCCTAAGGAGGTCGTTTCTGACAGAGGTACAAACTTCATGTCAGGATATCTGACTGCCATGTGGAAAGAGTGTGGTGTGAACTACAAGTTCACCACACCCTATCATCCACAATGCAATGGGCTTGTTGAGAGATTCAACAGGACCCTGAAAGGGATGATTCATGGACTACCTGAACCTCTTAGGAGAAGATGGGATGTCCTGATCCCCTGCCTCTTGTTTGCTTACAGAGAGGTCCCACAGAAGGGGGTTGGCTACAGCCCTTTTGAGCTTCTGTATGGGCATCCTGTAAGAGGACCCCTGTGTTTGGTGAAGGAAGGATGGGAGAGACCTCTCAAAAAGCCTGCAACCAACATAGTGGACTATGTACTTGGTCTCCGCTCCAGGATGGCTGAGTATATGGAAAAGGCATCTAAAAACCTTGAGGCCAGCCAGGAACTTCAAAAAGCTTGGCATGACCAAAAGGCTGTACTGACTGTGTACCAGCCAGGACAGAAGGTGTGGGTGCTGGAGCCAGTGGCCCCAGCAGCTCTGAAAGACAAATGGTCTGGGCCCCACACCATCATTGAGCAAAAGGGAGAGGTTACCTACTTGGTGGACCTTGGAACTCCCAGGAGCCCTCTCAGAGTGCTCCATGTTAACAGGCTCAAAGCATATGTTGACAGGAAGGACATGAGCTTGCTCATGGCCACAGATGAGGGACAGGAGGAAGAGAGTGACCCTCTCCCAGACCTGCTCACTCAGAATCCTGATGATGGGTCAGTTGATGGTGTTGTCTTTTGTGGCAGCCTCACTGAACATCAGCAACAGGATTGCAGGCAAGTTCTGCAATCCTTTCGACATATGTTCTCTCTGACACCCAGCCAAACTGATTGGTGTACCCATGATGTTGACACTGGAGACAGTCTGCCTGTCAAGAGTAAAATCTACAGACAGCCTGATCATGTTAGAGACTGCATAAAAACTGAAGTGCAGAAAATGTTGGAACTGGGAGTCATTGAGCCCTCAGATAGCCCTTGGGCTAGCCCAGTAGTTCTAGTGCCAAAGCCTCACACCCAGGGTGGTAAGAGAGAGATGAGGTTTTGCGTAGACTACAGAGGCCTCAATGCAGTCACTAAGACTGATGCCCACCCAATACCAAGAGCAGATGAGCTTATAGATAGATTGGCTTCTGCCAACTTCTTAAGCACATTTGATTTGACAGCTGGGTATTGGCAAATCAGGTTAGCTGAGGAAGCCAAACCTAAGACAGCATTTTCTACCCCTGGAGGGCATTATCAATTTGTGGTAATGCCCTTTGGACTGAAAAATGCACCTGCCACCTTCCAAAGGTTGGTGAATCAAGTCCTCACTGGGCTGGATGACTTCTGTGCAGCTTATCTTGACGATATTGCTGTCTTTAGCTCCACCTGGGAGGATCACCTGGTCCACCTGAGGAAAGTGTTAGAGGCCCTGCAAAAGGCAGGCCTCACTATCAAGGCCACAAAGTGCCAGATAGGGCAGTCACAGGTTGTATACCTGGGCCACCTTGTAGGTGGAGGCCAGGTTCAGCCACTGGAGAGTAAGATACAGGCCATCAAGGACTGGACTCCTCCAATCACCCAGACTCAGGTTCGAGCTTTCTTGGGCCTGACTGGGTACTATAGGAAGTTTGTCAGAAATTATGGGTCCATAGTGACCCCCCTTAATGACCTGACAAGCAAGAAGATGCCAAAGAAAGTTCAGTGGACAGCAAGCTGTCAGAAAGCATTCAATGACCTAAAGCAGGCCATGTGCACAGCACCTATCCTCAAGAGTCCAGATTACTCCAAGCCATTCATTGTCCAAACAGATGCTTCTGAGTTGGGTGTGGGAGCTGTTCTGTCTCAACTGAATTTTGATGGTAATGATCAGCCTATTGCTTTCATTAGTAGGAGGCTGACACCCAGAGAGAAAAATTGGTCAGCTATTGAGAGGGAGGCCTTTGCTGTGGTCTGGGCCCTGAAGAAGCTGAGGGCCTACTTGTTTGGCACTCACTTCACCATTCAGACAGACCATAAGCCCCTCTTGTGGCTAAATCAGATGAAGGGTGAAAACCCCAAACTGCTTAGGTGGTCCATTTCCCTACAGGGGATGGATTTTACAGTGGAGCATAGACCTGGGACTGATCACAGCAATGCTGATGGGCTCTCCAGGTATTTCCACTTAGAGCAAGAAGACTCACCTGGTCAAGGTTAGTTTATTGTCCCAAAGTTTGGGGGGGGGTCATGTAGGAGAGTAGGGTCTGCAATCCTATGATCACCCAGATTTTTGCTTTTTGCTGCACTGGTTTACGACTTTCCCTGGCTGTGGGCCTGCTAATCAGACCCACAGCCTAGCTGTTCTCTCTATCCAAATTGTACTTAGGTACTGAATTGGCACTGGGCCCTCTCCAAGTCCCTGTACCCAGGGCTGAGGTGCACCCAGAAGTCTCCCAGGGGCTGAAGCATGTATTATGCCACCCCTGGATTGACTAACTAAAACTGACACAACTGGCTGCACGACAGCTGGGGCAAGGTGGTGTACTCACCCTTTGCTTTAGATATAGTATACCTATATCTAACCCTAAAAATGGACACACAGATCTCCTATCAGTCACTCCTATAGCAGGCCTTAACAATCCTGAAGGCAGAGTGCTGGGAATCGTGTGAGATGGTGCTCTAGCATGAGCTGAGCCTGTCTGCGGCTTTCGGGATCCATCCCTTAGCCGTTTCCATGATATCGCATACCATATACTCTTAAGTGCATTATAATCCTCGCGGTTATGTGCCAACTCTGGTATCGCTTTATCAAAACATGTCGAGTAAGGTGTCATACGAATTGGAATACTAACCCCTCGCCAATTCTGGCGACGGGGTTAGCATTCCACCCTTCTAGAGGGACACGACATGCCTGTAACCTATAACCCGGTTAAAAGTCAGACAGAGCCTTAGCATCCACAAAATGGATGCTGCCACCGAGACACAAGTCTGCCCTCCTGCTGCTGGGAGTCCTCCCAGAGCAGGAGATAAGGACAAAGGGTTTCCTGCCAGGGGCGGTGCCAGCACCGTCCCAGACAGGGTTTTTTGTATTGTAGGTAGGCAGGGCTTTAGAGGAAGGTGACTGCACGTGGCACCCCGGTGCTCACTGTGCATAGGCTGGCTGGAACCAGTTCCAGGGTCACTCCAGACCCTGTGCTGGGGAAAAGCCCGCCAAGGAAGTGGGTGTAACCACCCCCCTCCTGGTCCCACCCATAGGGCAGGACTTAGTCGCGTGCCAGCCCCTTTTTACAGGATAAAGGTAGAGACTGGCCCCCTTCCAAATCAGATCATCTTTGAATCCTGAAACTACTTTCTGCGAAAGGAACTCAAGACTTCTTCCTAAGATTTCTCCCTTGTGACTAAGGAGTAGTCACCCTGCATCCGCAGGCACCATCTAAGAACACTGCGGTCTGCTGTAAGTCCTTCCTCCGGAATCCGACTGCCCAGCTCGACGAGAACCGGCTTCCCTGGCACCTCTGACCTCTACCCACCTCTACAGCCCAGCTGAGAACCGTGGGTGCGACGAGACCTCAAGGGACCGGCCATCTGCAAGACTGCACGACTTCTTTCCAGCAAGCCCGCCGAGTAATCTACTGGTGAGTGCTTTGGGGTCCGAGAAGCCCCGACTCTGAGCAGTTCCAGCTCCGAAGTGCAGCCCCCCAGCATCTCCACGATCTGCGTGGGGCCCTTCTGCTTTCCGCTGCTCACCGCGTTGTTTGGCTACTAGCCCGTTGGCTTGTGGCCTTCCTGACGACGCCCGACGACATTTCTGCTGCTGGTCTGGTTGCTCCAGACTGGCCCTTGCTCCCTTCCCGAAGAGGAGCACCCTGGACCCTCCTGGTCCACTCAAGACGCCATTTTAAGTCCACCGCGTGGGCTTGAATTAGCCAAGGCTTGTTGCCCAATCCTGGGTAACTTCGACGCCAACAACTTCATCCTTCGTGGGACAGCTCGCACCTCCATCCTGGTCGCCGACAACGCCTCCTGGTCCGAGAGACTGCAGAGCCCAGCAGCGCCCACTCACCTGACTGCGGTGACTTCGCCCGGTGCCATCCTGGTGCCCACTTAATCACTGGCTAGTGATTCAAGAACTTGGTCCCCTCTGCTTTCAGGTTTCTTCTTCCTCGATCCAGGCTTGGATCCAACGAACTTTCCTTCACTGGTCGCCTGCCAGCAACTTCCTTCTTCCAGGCTCCTGGTCCGGCAACGAGATCCCCGACGTCTTTTCAGACCTATGCAGCTGCAGCCCCTGGGCTAGGTAACTTCGGCACTCCGGTGTCCCAGCATAGCCTCACTATCCAAGGGTCAGGATCCACTGTCGTTTTCTTCCTACCAGGTCGGGTTCGCCCGTGAACACTAACTTTGCCTTTACTAGCTTCCATAGACTTTGTCCCGCATCCCGCGTGAGAGTGCACACTCTGCACCCGAGTCCCCTAGGTCTCCTAGAAGTAATCTACCGATTCCCTAGTCAAGTCCTAGCGATTCCAAAGCCTATTAGAACTGTTACTTACCTGCTAGTAATTCGCATTCCACTTTTAGCGTATATGGTTTTTCGTGCCCCTCGGGCATTTGTGTAACGTGCTAACTTAAAAGTATTTTCGTAAGAGTTTTGTTGTGTGCTTAGCACCCTGTCCTCATAAAGAGTACAGGGTTGTTGTGATTCTAATAAATACATTGTTTATTTTCATAACACTTGTGTGGTGTCCTTTCACTGGGTGTTCAAGGGGTAAGGTGATGGTAAAACAGCTGGCTTAACACGCCCTCTAGAGTCTTAGCCTTAGACTGCTCGTATCCATGCTACTAGGATAGCTGGTCTATAAGGTTGACTTACAACCAATCATCAATAAGGGTTGTTTGGACTGATATATAGTGATCACTAGAATAGTGAGCACTGCACATCAGGCCAACTTCTCACATTGGTGAGCAGCGGTTGGGATTTGAGCTTGCTGTTGTTTTACCACACATGCCCTAAGAATATCTTGTGAAAGATCACATAAGTACTAAAGGTACATATAACTTAGCTTAGAATACTCTGAGTTCTACTGAACCAGCTGTTGTAGCTCCTAGGGCCTAGCACACCCTAAACTACAACTCTAGCAAGGGATCAGTAGGCAAACATATAGTGTAGGTAAGTGCACCACTTACACCTCACTAGAAAAGCATGTCGACTCAGGGGGACTCTACTGAGACTCCCCTGGTCAGTGTTGACCCTCCACAGGTCACTTCAAGATATGCAGCTCTCAATTTTCAGGAGATGAGACAACTCTGTGTCTCCAGGAAACTGAAGCAGGGGTCTAACCCCACCCTTCCCTTTCTGATAGGTCTCTTAGAGACATATGATGCCAGAAAGCTCTCTCAGTTACATGAGAGCATGCCAGCCTTAGAGGGAACCTCTGGGGATCCAGACCTCCCCAACACTGATTCAGCAGTTGAGGAGGAGGATGAGGAGGTACTCTCTGGGGATGAGGTAGACAAGGGTCTTGAGGTAGTCAGAAGGCTAACTAGGACCAACTTAGACTTACTTGGGCTAGGATCTGGGGGCCCCCCAGTACTAACCCGAAGTGGGCCTAACCTTGGAGTTAGGAGAGATAGATCTCTTTCTAGGGACTCCAATAGATCTCTGCACTCTAATGCCTCTTCTCAGGGGAGAAGGAATCCTCCACAGAGGAGATTTACTTCCCCTCAGAGAAGGGAGCATGAGGCTAGGATGAGACAAGCTGAACTGAGGATTGAAAGGGAAGAAATTGCCCTGGCCAAAGAGAAGCTTGCCCTGGCAAGAGAGCAGCAGATGAGTGGGCTAGCTCCCACTGGTGGCAGCAATCTCCCAAGAGATAGAGAGAAGGGTTTAGATACTAAACACCTGACTAAAATAGTGCCCCCCTTTAAGCAAGGGGATGACATCCAGAAATGGATGGCTGCTCTGGAGAGGGCCTGCACTGTGCAGAACATTCCCCAGAGTCAGTGGGCAGCTATACTGTGGCTCTCCTTTGATGGTAAAGGTAGAGATAAGCTCCTCACTACAAGAGTGGAGGATGCTAACAATTACCAGGTCCTGAAGAATACACTGGTTGATGGGTTTGGTTTAACCACTGAGCAGTACAGGTTGCTGTTCAGAGACACCCAGAAAACTCAGTCTCAGGACTGGTCTGATTTTGTGGATTGTGCCACTAAGGCTTTGGAGGGCTGGTTGCTGGGTAGCAAGGTTACAGATTACACAGGATTGTATAATCTAATGATGAGAGAACAAATTTTAAACAATTGTCAGAACCAGTTGCTGCACCAGCACCTTGTTGATTCAGATCTGACCTCTCCCCAAGAATTGGGAAAGAAGGCAGACAAATGGGTCAGGACAAGGATCAAGCAGAACCAGAACCAGAACCAGGGTGGTCAGAAGAAAGCAGACCAGAAGGGTAATGTTAAGAATGAGCAAAATGACCAGAAGTCTTCACCAGGTCCCCAACAAACCAAAGAGGGTGGGGGTCAGGCTTCCCAGAAAAAGAAGACTCAAGAAGGCCAGTCAAAAAGGTGGTGCCAGTACTGCAAAAGTAAATCTCACTGGTTTAGTGAGTGCACCAAAAGAGGAGGAGGACAAACTCCTGCCACTACAGCTCCTAAAGCAACTGCACCCCCTAGTACAGTCAGTAGTGGTAGTGTCACTCCCAAGGCATTAGTTGGGTTAACCTTGGGTACTGAGGGGTCTGACAACTTAGTTGGCACACTCACTCAGGCTGTCCTTGTCTGTACAGGGGATATGGATATGTCCCCTGAAATAAGTCCCAATACTTTGGGCAAATACAGGCAGACACCTTTGATTAATGGCAAAATGGCTCAGGCCTATAGGGACACTTGTGCCAGTGTCACCATGGTGACACCTAACTTTGTGGACCCTGGACAGATCATGCCAGGTACTGATTTCCTGGTGACCAATGCCAGCAATGTCACTACTAGTCATAGTGTGGCAATTGTAGCTTTCTCCTGGGGTGGAGTGAAGGGACAAAAGAAAGTTGTAGTCAGTTCAGACCTCCCAGTTGATTGTTTGTTGGGCAATGATTTGGAGTCATCACAATGGTCAGAAGTGGAGCAGAGGACTCACATGGAGATGTTAGGCTTGCCAGCACATGTGCTTGCTGTGACTAGGTCACAGGCCAGAAGATGCCCCACTGAACAGGTGCTGGATCCTGAAATTATGGACCAGACACCTCCCAAGAAGAAGAGCAGTAAGGGTAAGGCTTTGCCTTCCCCCTTGCCCCAGGTTGAGGATCAAGTCTCTGAGGAGGCTGATCTAGAAGAGCTGAGGGAAACTGAGCCTAAAGAGCTTGAACTTGATCAAGTTGAGTTTCTGGGCTCAGGGGGACCCTCCAGAGCAGACCTGGGGAAGGAACAGTTGAGCTGCCCTTCCCTTGAACCCCTCAGACAGCAGGCTGCTGCTGAGGCTGCAGGGAATGCCACAGGTGCCCACAGGGTATACTGGGAAGATGGACTCCTGTACTCTGAGTCAAGAGACCCCAAGCCTGGTGCAACCAGGAGGCTGGTCATCCCCTTGTCTCTGAGAGGTTTCCTTCTCACCTTGGCCCATGAGATTCCCCTTGCAGGTCATTTAGGTCAGACAAAGACTTGGGACAGGCTTGTCTCACACTTTCATTGGCCCCATATGAATGAGAATACCAAGGAGTTTTGTCGCTCATGTGTCACTTGCCAAGCCAGTGGTAAGTCAGGTGGCACAACAAAGGCCCCCCTTATACCACTACCTGTGGTGGGGGTTCCCTTTGAAAGAGTGGGGATTGACATTGTTGGTCCAATGGAACCCCAGACAGCATCAGGACACAAGTTTATACTGGTGGTGGTGGACCATGCCACCAGGTATCCTGAGGCTATTCCCCTTAGGACCACTACAGCCCCTGTAGTGGCAAGAGCCCTAGTTGGAGTGTTCTCCAGAGTGGGTTTCCCTAAGGAGGTCGTTTCTGACAGAGGTACAAACTTCATGTCAGGATATCTGACTGCCATGTGGAAAGAGTGTGGTGTGAACTACAAGTTCACCACACCCTATCATCCACAATGCAATGGGCTTGTTGAGAGATTCAACAGGACCCTGAAAGGGATGATTCATGGACTACCTGAACCTCTTAGGAGAAGATGGGATGTCCTGATCCCCTGCCTCTTGTTTGCTTACAGAGAGGTCCCACAGAAGGGGGTTGGCTCCAGCCCTTTTGAGCTTCTGTATGGGCATCCTGTAAGAGGACCCCTGTGTTTGGTGAAGGAAGGATGGGAGAGACCTCTCAAAAAGCCTGCAACCAACATAGTGGACTATGTACTTGGTCTCCGCTCCAGGATGGCTGAGTATATGGAAAAGGCATCTAAAAACCTTGAGGCCAGCCAGGAACTTCAAAAAGCTTGGCATGACCAAAAGGCTGTACTGACTGTGTACCAGCCAGGACAGAAGGTGTGGGTGCTGGAGCCAGTGGCCCCAGCAGCTCTGAAAGACAAATGGTCTGGGCCCCACACCATCATTGAGCAAAAGGGAGAGGTTACCTACTTGGTGGACCTTGGAACTCCCAGGAGCCCTCTCAGAGTGCTCCATGTTAACAGGCTCAAAGCATATGTTGACAGGAAGGACATGAGCTTGCTCATGGCCACAGATGAGGGACAGGAGGAAGAGAGTGACCCTCTCCCAGACCTGCTCACTCAGAATCCTGATGATGGGTCAGTTGATGGTGTTGTCTTTTGTGGCAGCCTCACTGAACATCAGCAACAGGATTGCAGGCAAGTTCTGCAATCCTTTCGACATATGTTCTCTCTGACACCCAGCCAAACTGATTGGTGTACCCATGATGTTGACACTGGAGACAGTCTGCCTGTCAAGAGTAAAATCTACAGACAGCCTGATCATGTTAGAGACTGCATAAAAACTGAAGTGCAGAAAATGTTGGAACTGGGAGTCATTGAGCCCTCAGATAGCCCTTGGGCTAGCCCAGTAGTTCTAGTGCCAAAGCCTCACACCCAGGGTGGTAAGAGAGAGATGAGGTTTTGCGTAGACTACAGAGGCCTCAATGCAGTCACTAAGACTGATGCCCACCCAATACCAAGAGCAGATGAGCTTATAGATAGATTGGCTTCTGCCAACTTCTTAAGCACATTTGATTTGACAGCTGGGTATTGGCAAATCAGGTTAGCTGAGGAAGCCAAACCTAAGACAGCATTTTCTACCCCTGGAGGGCATTATCAATTTGTGGTAATGCCCTTTGGACTGAAAAATGCACCTGCCACCTTCCAAAGGTTGGTGAATCAAGTCCTCACTGGGCTGGATGACTTCTGTGCAGCTTATCTTGACGATATTGCTGTCTTTAGCTCCACCTGGGAGGATCACCTGGTCCACCTGAGGAAAGTGTTAGAGGCCCTGCAAAAGGCAGGCCTCACTATCAAGGCCACAAAGTGCCAGATAGGGCAGTCACAGGTTGTATACCTGGGCCACCTTGTAGGTGGAGGCCAGGTTCAGCCACTGGAGAGTAAGATACAGGCCATCAAGGACTGGACTCCTCCAATCACCCAGACTCAGGTTCGAGCTTTCTTGGGCCTGACTGGGTACTATAGGAAGTTTGTCAGAAATTATGGGTCCATAGTGACCCCCCTTAATGACCTGACAAGCAAGAAGATGCCAAAGAAAGTTCAGTGGACAGCAAGCTGTCAGAAAGCATTCAATGACCTAAAGCAGGCCATGTGCACAGCACCTATCCTCAAGAGTCCAGATTACTCCAAGCCATTCATTGTCCAAACAGATGCTTCTGAGTTGGGTGTGGGAGCTGTTCTGTCTCAACTGAATTTTGATGGTAATGATCAGCCTATTGCTTTCATTAGTAGGAGGCTGACACCCAGAGAGAAAAATTGGTCAGCTATTGAGAGGGAGGCCTTTGCTGTGGTCTGGGCCCTGAAGAAGCTGAGGGCCTACTTGTTTGGCACTCACTTCACCATTCAGACAGACCATAAGCCCCTCTTGTGGCTAAATCAGATGAAGGGTGAAAACCCCAAACTGCTTAGGTGGTCCATTTCCCTACAGGGGATGGATTTTACAGTGGAGCATAGACCTGGGACTGATCACAGCAATGCTGATGGGCTCTCCAGGTATTTCCACTTAGAGCAAGAAGACTCACCTGGTCAAGGTTAGTTTATTGTCCCAAAGTTTGGGGGGGGGGTCATGTAGGAGAGTAGGGTCTGCAATCCTATGATCACCCAGATTTTTGCTTTTTGCTGCACTGGTTTACGACTTTCCCTGGCTGTGGGCCTGCTAATCAGACCCACAGCCTAGCTGTTCTCTCTATCCAAATTGTACTTAGGTACTGAATTGGCACTGGGCCCTCTCCAAGTCCCTGTACCCAGGGCTGAGGTGCACCCAGAAGTCTCCCAGGGGCTGAAGCATGTATTATGCCACCCCTGGATTGACTAACTAAAACTGACACAACTGGCTGCACGACAGCTGGGGCAAGGTGGTGTACTCACCCTTTGCTTTAGATATAGTATACCTATATCTAACCCTAAAAATGGACACACAGATCTCCTATCAGTCACTCCTATAGCAGGCCTTAACAATCCTGAAGGCAGAGTGCTGGGAATCGTGTGAGATGGTGCTCTAGCATGAGCTGAGCCTGTCTGCGGCTTTCGGGATCCATCCCTTAGCCGTTTCCATGATATCGCATACCATATACTCTTAAGTGCATTATAATCCTCGCGGTTATGTGCCAACTCTGGTATCGCTTTATCAAAACATGTCGAGTAAGGTGTCATACGAATTGGAATACTAACCCCTCGCCAATTCTGGCGACGGGGTTAGCATTCCACCCTTCTAGAGGGACACGACATGCCTGTAACCTATAACCCGGTTAAAAGTCAGACAGAGCCTTAGCATCCACAAAATGGATGCTGCCACCGAGACACAAGTCTGCCCTCCTGCTGCTGGGAGTCCTCCCAGAGCAGGAGATAAGGACAAAGGGTTTCCTGCCAGGGGCGGTGCCAGCACCGTCCCAGACAGGGTTTTTTGTATTGTAGGTAGGCAGGGCTTTAGAGGAAGGTGACTGCACGTGGCACCCCGGTGCTCACTGTGCATAGGCTGGCTGGAACCAGTTCCAGGGTCACTCCAGACCCTGTGCTGGGGAAAAGCCCGCCAAGGAAGTGGGTGTAACCACCCCCCTCCTGGTCCCACCCATAGGGCAGGACTTAGTCGCGTGCCAGCCCCTTTTTACAGGATAAAGGTAGAGACTGGCCCCCTTCCAAATCAGATCATCTTTGAATCCTGAAACTACTTTCTGCGAAAGGAACTCAAGACTTCTTCCTAAGATTTCTCCCTTGTGACTAAGGAGTAGTCACCCTGCATCCGCAGGCACCATCTAAGAACACTGCGGTCTGCTGTAAGTCCTTCCTCCGGAATCCGACTGCCCAGCTCGACGAGAACCGGCTTCCCTGGCACCTCTGACCTCTACCCACCTCTACAGCCCAGCTGAGAACCGTGGGTGCGACGAGACCTCAAGGGACCGGCCATCTGCAAGACTGCACGACTTCTTTCCAGCAAGCCCGCCGAGTAATCTACTGGTGAGTGCTTTGGGGTCCGAGAAGCCCCGACTCTGAGCAGTTCCAGCTCCGAAGTGCAGCCCCCCAGCATCTCCACGATCTGCGTGGGGCCCTTCTGCTTTCCGCTGCTCACCGCGTTGTTTGGCTACTAGCCCGTTGGCTTGTGGCCTTCCTGACGACGCCCGACGACATTTCTGCTGCTGGTCTGGTTGCTCCAGACTGGCCCTTGCTCCCTTCCCGAAGAGGAGCACCCTGGACCCTCCTGGTCCACTCAAGACGCCATTTTAAGTCCACCGCGTGGGCTTGAATTAGCCAAGGCTTGTTGCCCAATCCTGGGTAACTTCGACGCCAACGACTTCATCCTTCGTGGGACAGCTCGCACCTCCATCCTGGTCGCCGACAACGCCTCCTGGTCCGAGAGACTGCAGAGCCCAGCAGCGCCCACTCACCTGACTGCGGTGACTTCGCCCGGTGCCATCCTGGTGCCCACTTAATCACTGGCTAGTGATTCAAGAACTTGGTCCCCTCTGCTTTCAGGTTTCTTCTTCCTCGATCCAGGCTTGGATCCAACGAACTTTCCTTCACTGGTCGCCTGCCAGCAACTTCCTTCTTCCAGGCTCCTGGTCCGGCAACGAGATCCCCGACGTCTTTTCAGACCTATGCAGCTGCAGCCCCTGGGCTAGGTAACTTCGGCACTCCGGTGTCCCAGCATAGCCTCACTATCCAAGGGTCAGGATCCACTGTCGTTTTCTTCCTACCAGGTCGGGTTCGCCCGTGAACACTAACTTTGCCTTTACTAGCTTCCATAGACTTTGTCCCGCATCCCGCGTGAGAGTGCACACTCTGCACCCGAGTCCCCTAGGTCTCCTAGAAGTAATCTACCGATTCCCTAGTCAAGTCCTAGCGATTCCAAAGCCTATTAGAACTGTTACTTACCTGCTAGTAATTCGCATTCCACTTTTAGCGTATATGGTTTTTCGTGCCCCTCGGGCATTTGTGTAACGTGCTAACTTAAAAGTATTTTCGTAAGAGTTTTGTTGTGTGCTTAGCACCCTGTCCTCATAAAGAGTACAGGGTTGTTGTGATTCTAATAAATACATTGTTTATTTTCATAACACTTGTGTGGTGTCCTTTCACTGGGTGTTCAAGGGGTAAGGTGATGGTAAAACAGCTGGCTTAACACGCCCTCTAGAGTCTTAGCCTTAGACTGCTCGTATCCATGCTACTAGGATAGCTGGTCTATAAGGTTGACTTACAACCAATCATCAATAAGGGTTGTTTGGACTGATATATAGTGATCACTAGAATAGTGAGCACTGCACATCAGGCCAACTTCTCACATTGGTGAGCAGCGGTTGGGATTTGAGCTTGCTGTTGTTTTACCACACATGCCCTAAGAATATCTTGTGAAAGATCACATAAGTACTAAAGGTACATATAACTTAGCTTAGAATACTCTGAGTTCTACTGAACCAGCTGTTGTAGCTCCTAGGGCCTAGCACACCCTAAACTACAACTCTAGCAAGGGATCAGTAGGCAAACATATAGTGTAGGTAAGTGCACCACTTACACCTCACTAGAAAAGCATGTCGACTCAGGGGGACTCTACTGAGACTCCCCTGGTCAGTGTTGACCCTCCACAGGTCACTTCAAGATATGCAGCTCTCAATTTTCAGGAGATGAGACAACTCTGTGTCTCCAGGAAACTGAAGCAGGGGTCTAACCCCACCCTTCCCTTTCTGATAGGTCTCTTAGAGACATATGATGCCAGAAAGCTCTCTCAGTTACATGAGAGCATGCCAGCCTTAGAGGGAACCTCTGGGGATCCAGACCTCCCCAACACTGATTCAGCAGTTGAGGAGGAGGATGAGGAGGTACTCTCTGGGGATGAGGTAGACAAGGGTCTTGAGGTAGTCAGAAGGCTAACTAGGACCAACTTAGACTTACTTGGGCTAGGATCTGGGGGCCCCCCAGTACTAACCCGAAGTGGGCCTAACCTTGGAGTTAGGAGAGATAGATCTCTTTCTAGGGACTCCAATAGATCTCTGCACTCTAATGCCTCTTCTCAGGGGAGAAGGAATCCTCCACAGAGGAGATTTACTTCCCCTCAGAGAAGGGAGCATGAGGCTAGGATGAGACAAGCTGAACTGAGGATTGAAAGGGAAGAAATTGCCCTGGCCAAAGAGAAGCTTGCCCTGGCAAGAGAGCAGCAGATGAGTGGGCTAGCTCCCACTGGTGGCAGCAATCTCCCAAGAGATAGAGAGAAGGGTTTAGATACTAAACACCTGACTAAAATAGTGCCCCCCTTTAAGCAAGGGGATGACATCCAGAAATGGATGGCTGCTCTGGAGAGGGCCTGCACTGTGCAGAACATTCCCCAGAGTCAGTGGGCAGCTATACTGTGGCTCTCCTTTGATGGTAAAGGTAGAGATAAGCTCCTCACTACAAGAGTGGAGGATGCTAACAATTACCAGGTCCTGAAGAATACACTGGTTGATGGGTTTGGTTTAACCACTGAGCAGTACAGGTTGCTGTTCAGAGACACCCAGAAAACTCAGTCTCAGGACTGGTCTGATTTTGTGGATTGTGCCACTAAGGCTTTGGAGGGCTGGTTGCTGGGTAGCAAGGTTACAGATTACACAGGATTGTATAATCTAATGATGAGAGAACAAATTTTAAACAATTGTCAGAACCAGTTGCTGCACCAGCACCTTGTTGATTCAGATCTGACCTCTCCCCAAGAATTGGGAAAGAAGGCAGACAAATGGGTCAGGACAAGGATCAAGCAGAACCAGAACCAGAACCAGGGTGGTCAGAAGAAAGCAGACCAGAAGGGTAATGTTAAGAATGAGCAAAATGACCAGAAGTCTTCACCAGGTCCCCAACAAACCAAAGAGGGTGGGGGTCAGGCTTCCCAGAAAAAGAAGACTCAAGAAGGCCAGTCAAAAAGGTGGTGCCAGTACTGCAAAAGTAAATCTCACTGGTTTAGTGAGTGCACCAAAAGAGGAGGAGGACAAACTCCTGCCACTACAGCTCCTAAAGCAACTGCACCCCCTAGTACAGTCAGTAGTGGTAGTGTCACTCCCAAGGCATTAGTTGGGTTAACCTTGGGTACTGAGGGGTCTGACAACTTAGTTGGCACACTCACTCAGGCTGTCCTTGTCTGTACAGGGGATATGGATATGTCCCCTGAAATAAGTCCCAATACTTTGGGCAAATACAGGCAGACACCTTTGATTAATGGCAAAATGGCTCAGGCCTATAGGGACACTTGTGCCAGTGTCACCATGGTGACACCTAACTTTGTGGACCCTGGACAGATCATGCCAGGTACTGATTTCCTGGTGACCAATGCCAGCAATGTCACTACTAGTCATAGTGTGGCAATTGTAGCTTTCTCCTGGGGTGGAGTGAAGGGACAAAAGAAAGTTGTAGTCAGTTCAGACCTCCCAGTTGATTGTTTGTTGGGCAATGATTTGGAGTCATCACAATGGTCAGAAGTGGAGCAGAGGACTCACATGGAGATGTTAGGCTTGCCAGCACATGTGCTTGCTGTGACTAGGTCACAGGCCAGAAGATGCCCCACTGAACAGGTGCTGGATCCTGAAATTATGGACCAGACACCTCCCAAGAAGAAGAGCAGTAAGGGTAAGGCTTTGCCTTCCCCCTTGCCCCAGGTTGAGGATCAAGTCTCTGAGGAGGCTGATCTAGAAGAGCTGAGGGAAACTGAGCCTAAAGAGCTTGAACTTGATCAAGTTGAGTTTCTGGGCTCAGGGGGACCCTCCAGAGCAGACCTGGGGAAGGAACAGTTGAGCTGCCCTTCCCTTGAACCCCTCAGACAGCAGGCTGCTGCTGAGGCTGCAGGGAATGCCACAGGTGCCCACAGGGTATACTGGGAAGATGGACTCCTGTACTCTGAGTCAAGAGACCCCAAGCCTGGTGCAACCAGGAGGCTGGTCATCCCCTTGTCTCTGAGAGGTTTCCTTCTCACCTTGGCCCATGAGATTCCCCTTGCAGGTCATTTAGGTCAGACAAAGACTTGGGACAGGCTTGTCTCACACTTTCATTGGCCCCATATGAATGAGAATACCAAGGAGTTTTGTCGCTCATGTGTCACTTGCCAAGCCAGTGGTAAGTCAGGTGGCACAACAAAGGCCCCCCTTATACCACTACCTGTGGTGGGGGTTCCCTTTGAAAGAGTGGGGATTGACATTGTTGGTCCAATGGAACCCCAGACAGCATCAGGACACAAGTTTATACTGGTGGTGGTGGACCATGCCACCAGGTATCCTGAGGCTATTCCCCTTAGGACCACTACAGCCCCTGTAGTGGCAAGAGCCCTAGTTGGAGTGTTCTCCAGAGTGGGTTTCCCTAAGGAGGTCGTTTCTGACAGAGGTACAAACTTCATGTCAGGATATCTGACTGCCATGTGGAAAGAGTGTGGTGTGAACTACAAGTTCACCACACCCTATCATCCACAATGCAATGGGCTTGTTGAGAGATTCAACAGGACCCTGAAAGGGATGATTCATGGACTACCTGAACCTCTTAGGAGAAGATGGGATGTCCTGATCCCCTGCCTCTTGTTTGCTTACAGAGAGGTCCCACAGAAGGGGGTTGGCTACAGCCCTTTTGAGCTTCTGTATGGGCATCCTGTAAGAGGACCCCTGTGTTTGGTGAAGGAAGGATGGGAGAGACCTCTCAAAAAGCCTGCAACCAACATAGTGGACTATGTACTTGGTCTCCGCTCCAGGATGGCTGAGTATATGGAAAAGGCATCTAAAAACCTTGAGGCCAGCCAGGAACTTCAAAAAGCTTGGCATGACCAAAAGGCTGTACTGACTGTGTACCAGCCAGGACAGAAGGTGTGGGTGCTGGAGCCAGTGGCCCCAGCAGCTCTGAAAGACAAATGGTCTGGGCCCCACACCATCATTGAGCAAAAGGGAGAGGTTACCTACTTGGTGGACCTTGGAACTCCCAGGAGCCCTCTCAGAGTGCTCCATGTTAACAGGCTCAAAGCATATGTTGACAGGAAGGACATGAGCTTGCTCATGGCCACAGATGAGGGACAGGAGGAAGAGAGTGACCCTCTCCCAGACCTGCTCACTCAGAATCCTGATGATGGGTCAGTTGATGGTGTTGTCTTTTGTGGCAGCCTCACTGAACATCAGCAACAGGATTGCAGGCAAGTTCTGCAATCCTTTCGACATATGTTCTCTCTGACACCCAGCCAAACTGATTGGTGTACCCATGATGTTGACACTGGAGACAGTCTGCCTGTCAAGAGTAAAATCTACAGACAGCCTGATCATGTTAGAGACTGCATAAAAACTGAAGTGCAGAAAATGTTGGAACTGGGAGTCATTGAGCCCTCAGATAGCCCTTGGGCTAGCCCAGTAGTTCTAGTGCCAAAGCCTCACACCCAGGGTGGTAAGAGAGAGATGAGGTTTTGCGTAGACTACAGAGGCCTCAATGCAGTCACTAAGACTGATGCCCACCCAATACCAAGAGCAGATGAGCTTATAGATAGATTGGCTTCTGCCAACTTCTTAAGCACATTTGATTTGACAGCTGGGTATTGGCAAATCAGGTTAGCTGAGGAAGCCAAACCTAAGACAGCATTTTCTACCCCTGGAGGGCATTATCAATTTGTGGTAATGCCCTTTGGACTGAAAAATGCACCTGCCACCTTCCAAAGGTTGGTGAATCAAGTCCTCACTGGGCTGGATGACTTCTGTGCAGCTTATCTTGACGATATTGCTGTCTTTAGCTCCACCTGGGAGGATCACCTGGTCCACCTGAGGAAAGTGTTAGAGGCCCTGCAAAAGGCAGGCCTCACTATCAAGGCCACAAAGTGCCAGATAGGGCAGTCACAGGTTGTATACCTGGGCCACCTTGTAGGTGGAGGCCAGGTTCAGCCACTGGAGAGTAAGATACAGGCCATCAAGGACTGGACTCCTCCAATCACCCAGACTCAGGTTCGAGCTTTCTTGGGCCTGACTGGGTACTATAGGAAGTTTGTCAGAAATTATGGGTCCATAGTGACCCCCCTTAATGACCTGACAAGCAAGAAGATGCCAAAGAAAGTTCAGTGGACAGCAAGCTGTCAGAAAGCATTCAATGACCTAAAGCAGGCCATGTGCACAGCACCTATCCTCAAGAGTCCAGATTACTCCAAGCCATTCATTGTCCAAACAGATGCTTCTGAGTTGGGTGTGGGAGCTGTTCTGTCTCAACTGAATTTTGATGGTAATGATCAGCCTATTGCTTTCATTAGTAGGAGGCTGACACCCAGAGAGAAAAATTGGTCAGCTATTGAGAGGGAGGCCTTTGCTGTGGTCTGGGCCCTGAAGAAGCTGAGGGCCTACTTGTTTGGCACTCACTTCACCATTCAGACAGACCATAAGCCCCTCTTGTGGCTAAATCAGATGAAGGGTGAAAACCCCAAACTGCTTAGGTGGTCCATTTCCCTACAGGGGATGGATTTTACAGTGGAGCATAGACCTGGGACTGATCACAGCAATGCTGATGGGCTCTCCAGGTATTTCCACTTAGAGCAAGAAGACTCACCTGGTCAAGGTTAGTTTATTGTCCCAAAGTTTGGGGGGGGGTCATGTAGGAGAGTAGGGTCTGCAATCCTATGATCACCCAGATTTTTGCTTTTTGCTGCACTGGTTTACGACTTTCCCTGGCTGTGGGCCTGCTAATCAGACCCACAGCCTAGCTGTTCTCTCTATCCAAATTGTACTTAGGTACTGAATTGGCACTGGGCCCTCTCCAAGTCCCTGTACCCAGGGCTGAGGTGCACCCAGAAGTCTCCCAGGGGCTGAAGCATGTATTATGCCACCCCTGGATTGACTAACTAAAACTGACACAACTGGCTGCACGACAGCTGGGGCAAGGTGGTGTACTCACCCTTTGCTTTAGATATAGTATACCTATATCTAACCCTAAAAATGGACACACAGATCTCCTATCAGTCACTCCTATAGCAGGCCTTAACAATCCTGAAGGCAGAGTGCTGGGAATCGTGTGAGATGGTGCTCTAGCATGAGCTGAGCCTGTCTGCGGCTTTCGGGATCCATCCCTTAGCCGTTTCCATGATATCGCATACCATATACTCTTAAGTGCATTATAATCCTCGCGGTTATGTGCCAACTCTGGTATCGCTTTATCAAAACATGTCGAGTAAGGTGTCATACGAATTGGAATACTAACCCCTCGCCAATTCTGGCGACGGGGTTAGCATTCCACCCTTCTAGAGGGACACGACATGCCTGTAACCTATAACCCGGTTAAAAGTCAGACAGAGCCTTAGCATCCACAAAATGGATGCTGCCACCGAGACACAAGTCTGCCCTCCTGCTGCTGGGAGTCCTCCCAGAGCAGGAGATAAGGACAAAGGGTTTCCTGCCAGGGGCGGTGCCAGCACCGTCCCAGACAGGGTTTTGTGTATTGTAGGTAGGCAGGGCTTTAGAGGAAGGTGACTGCACGTGGCACCCCGGTGCTCACTGTGCATAGGCTGGCTGGAACCAGTTCCAGGGTCACTCCAGACCCTGTGCTGGGGAAAAGCCCGCCAAGGAAGTGGGTGTAACCACCCCCCTCCTGGTCCCACCCATAGGGCAGGACTTAGTCGCGTGCCAGCCCCTTTTTACAGGATAAAGGTAGAGACTGGCCCCCTTCCAAATCAGATCATCTTTGAATCCTGAAACTACTTTCTGCGAAAGGAACTCAAGACTTCTTCCTAAGATTTCTCCCTTGTGACTAAGGAGTAGTCACCCTGCATCCGCAGGCACCATCTAAGAACACTGCGGTCTGCTGTAAGTCCTTCCTCCGGAATCCGACTGCCCAGCTCGACGAGAACCGGCTTCCCTGGCACCTCTGACCTCTACCCACCTCTACAGCCCAGCTGAGAACCGTGGGTGCGACGAGACCTCAAGGGACCGGCCATCTGCAAGACTGCACGACTTCTTTCCAGCAAGCCCGCCGAGTAATCTACTGGTGAGTGCTTTGGGGTCCGAGAAGCCCCGACTCTGAGCAGTTCCAGCTCCGAAGTGCAGCCCCCCAGCATCTCCACGATCTGCGTGGGGCCCTTCTGCTTTCCGCTGCTCACCGCGTTGTTTGGCTACTAGCCCGTTGGCTTGTGGCCTTCCTGACGACGCCCGACGACATTTCTGCTGCTGGTCTGGTTGCTCCAGACTGGCCCTTGCTCCCTTCCCGAAGAGGAGCACCCTGGACCCTCCTGGTCCACTCAAGACGCCATTTTAAGTCCACCGCGTGGGCTTGAATTAGCCAAGGCTTGTTGCCCAATCCTGGGTAACTTCGACGCCAACGACTTCATCCTTCGTGGGACAGCTCGCACCTCCATCCTGGTCGCCGACAACGCCTCCTGGTCCGAGAGACTGCAGAGCCCAGCAGCGCCCACTCACCTGACTGCGGTGACTTCGCCCGGTGCCATCCTGGTGCCCACTTAATCACTGGCTAGTGATTCAAGAACTTGGTCCCCTCTGCTTTCAGGTTTCTTCTTCCTCGATCCAGGCTTGGATCCAACGAACTTTCCTTCACTGGTCGCCTGCCAGCAACTTCCTTCTTCCAGGCTCCTGGTCCGGCAACGAGATCCCCGACGTCTTTTCAGACCTATGCAGCTGCAGCCCCTGGGCTAGGTAACTTCGGCACTCCGGTGTCCCAGCATAGCCTCACTATCCAAGGGTCAGGATCCACTGTCGTTTTCTTCCTACCAGGTCGGGTTCGCCCGTGAACACTAACTTTGCCTTTACTAGCTTCCATAGACTTTGTCCCGCATCCCGCGTGAGAGTGCACACTCTGCACCCGAGTCCCCTAGGTCTCCTAGAAGTAATCTACCGATTCCCTAGTCAAGTCCTAGCGATTCCAAAGCCTATTAGAACTGTTACTTACCTGCTAGTAATTCGCATTCCACTTTTAGCGTATATGGTTTTTCGTGCCCCTCGGGCATTTGTGTAACGTGCTAACTTAAAAGTATTTTCGTAAGAGTTTTGTTGTGTGCTTAGCACCCTGTCCTCATAAAGAGTACAGGGTTGTTGTGATTCTAATAAATACATTGTTTATTTTCATAACACTTGTGTGGTGTCCTTTCACTGGGTGTTCAAGGGGTAAGGTGATGGTAAAACAGCTGGCTTAACACGCCCTCTAGAGTCTTAGCCTTAGACTGCTCGTATCCATGCTACTAGGATAGCTGGTCTATAAGGTTGACTTACAACCAATCATCAATAAGGGTTGTTTGGACTGATATATAGTGATCACTAGAATAGTGAGCACTGCACATCAGGCCAACTTCTCACAGTTGGCCTTAGTACTCTGAGCACTTTACCACTAATAGCCAGTGGTAAAGTGTATGTGCTTCTCCCCTAAACATGATGACATTGGTTTATACCTGATTAGCATATTTGTTGTACTGGTAAGTTCCTTGTAAAGTGGTCAAACATATACACAGGGCCTGAACTTCAAATGCTGCTAGTTGGCTGCACCACTGATTGTGGCAACCACAGAAGTAGCATTTCAAACCTGTCTCAGGCCTGCCACTGCAGTCCCTATATGTGCAGTTTACTGCCACTTCAACGTACAATTTGAAAGTACTTGCTAAGTCTTAAACTCCCCATTCATTACATATAAGACACCACTAAGTTAGGCCCTAAATAACTCCAAGGGCAGGGTGCCATGCAAGAAAAAGCATTTGCAATGCAACAGGTCTCGCATTTACATGATTTTGAGCTATTGGCATTGTAAATGACAATGCCTTTTATTTATGATTTGGTTTTTGAAACATAAATTAAACGCATTGTCATTTACAATGTCAATAGCTTAAACTCGCGTAAATGCGAGACATATTGCATTGCAAATGCTTGTTTTATTTGTTTGTTCATTGACAGCAAAATTCTTATTTAATAGCATGATTTGCTACTTACGTATCAAACCCTAACAAAACTGTGTTTTATTTGTCTATTTAAGACCATTTCAGTGTTAGTTCATAATGTAAATTAACCAAGCTACTCCTTGTGGTGAATGAGCCACTTTAGTGGTCTGATGCCCTGTGATGACCCTCAATCACCACCATTGTGTACTGACTTTAGTGTGCTACGTTACCTTAGCCGTAATGTAGGATGGTCTTGCATATGCTTAGTTATTTTCTGTTCTATACTCTTGCTGTTTTTAAGTAGACTAATCTTGCCAAAGAATAGAAGGTATGGGATGTCGAGGTGTAGTGTTGTTGGTGATGGTGCACACATGTGCTCCATGGTGGATACTGAGGGATTAAGTGCATAGTGTTATTTGAGTTAGGTGAATTATGATTTTAGCCTATTGGCTTTGACGTGGTCTAATATAATTCTGTTTTCCAAGTTTGAATCTATTAGTTTAGCTGCTTCAGTTGGAAGGATTCCTGGACTGACAATTTATAATGTTAGGGCTATTAGTAGACTGCCTTGTCCTTTGGTTAAGTCTGTTAAGCACACCTTGATAGCTTTATCTGATTTCCTGCTTGATATGCGTGGTGCTAGACAAGCTATTTTGAAGCATGGGGTTGTTATTGATTTCCTGCAATTGAAATGTTGCTTTGGTCTTTCTGATCATTCTAAATCCATCCAGTGTCATATTGTTGCTTTGCATAATTGTCATCTGAAGTTCAACAGACCCTTGATAAAGGATGTTGAGATTAGCTCCTTGGGTGGTTACCTAATGCTTTGTTCTATCTTGGGTGGTGTACCTTTTAGTCATCTGTTTTCAGTTGCATTGTGCTGTTGTATTCAAAGTTGACCTTGGCCAAACCACTGTGCTGGTCCTATTAGACCTCACGGCTGCGTTCGATACCCTGTCTCCCGCCATTTTAACATCTCGGCTTAGGGAGGCAGGGGTTACTGGACCGGCCCTGAGTCTTCTTAACTCCTTTCTCCATGACAGAGAACAGAGAGTCATGCTTGGAGATTTCCTCTCCCCTGCCAAGTCATTGCAATGTGGGGTGCCACAGGGGTCGGCCCTTAGCCCGACCCTATTTAACATCTACGTGGCCCCCCTTGCTAGACTAGTAAGATCGCAGGGGATGGAGGTGGTGTCTTACGCCGACGACACCCAGATCATGGTGTCGCTGGCCCACTCTGTCAGTACATCCGCATTCAGCTTTAGGTCATGCATGCAGCGTGTGGCGGAGTGGATGATCCTTAACTCCCTAAAGCTGAATGGCGACAAGACAGAGGTCTTGGTCTTCGGTAAAGACCAACACGTGTGGTCGAGCGAGTGGTGGCCTTCATCTCTCGGCACCTGCCCCACTCCCTCCCAATCGGCCAGAAACCTCGGCGTCATCTTTGACACTTCACTCTCCATGACGCTCCAAGTGAATAGGACAGTGGCCACTTGCTGGGGTGTCATCAAGATCTTAAAAAGAATTCTCCACTATCTCTCCTTCCAGGCGCGCAAACAGATTGCGATTGCTCTTCTTGGCTCCAGGCTTGATTATTGTAACTCTCTCTATGTGGAGTCTAACAAGGGCCTTATCCATCGACTGCAAACTGTACAGAACGCCGCAGCGTGCTTCGTCCTGGCCCTTCCCATAGCATCATCTGCCACCACTGCTAGGAGAGATCTTCACTGGCTCCCCGTCCAGTTTAGAATCTCCTTTAAGCTCCTATGTCTCACATATAGAGCACTTGCGACTGGCCCTGCGGATGCACTTGGTACCCTGCTTACCCGCTATGTACCCACGAGATGCCTACGATCGGCCGGGCTACACTAATTGGTAGTGCCCCACGCTAGGCTGACCAGATGGGGAGCGAGAGCTTTTTCTGTTGCCGCTCCTCAGCTTTGGAACTCCCTTCCGGTGCAGATCAAAACCCTTTCCTCCATCGACCTGTTTAAAAAGGCCCTTAAAACTTGGTACTTCATCAGAGCCTACCAATGAGATATCACTGTCTGACCTGGATTGTTCCGTTATTGGATGTAGGCGCCTTGACGCCCATTGGGCTAAGTTAGCGCGGTATAAGACACAATTCATTCATTCATTCATTCAATGTGGGCCTAGTCTTTTGAATATGTATTGCCCTAGAACTGCTTTTGTTCATTCTGTCAGTTATGTTGCTTATTATTTCAGTAATCGTTTACATATTGTTTGAAGCTTCGATGGTGTTGGACAATGGTCAAGGGTGGAATGTAGTGACTGAGCTATTTGTATGGATAAGGGGCTGGAGTATGACCATTGCCCACTACCATCTCAGTATATTTTAGCCTAATATAGTGATATTTAGGCCTGTTTGTGACTTCATCTTGCTTAATGGCAGGGCTTGCCTATTGGCTTTGGCATGATCTTATGCCTTTTTGCATACTAATTTTGGCTCTTTGCAGGAGTAGAGGCCTATGCTTGAGCAACTCCATATTCTAAACTGCAGCCATCTTCTGAGCCTCTTTAGGTGAGAGGTTATGTTTTAATTCCTAGTTGTTATTCGCTCTTGCTAAACTAGAGAGGACCGGTTCTTATCAGAGGAATGTGCTCACTCGATGCCGGAGTCATAGCAAAATGCTTGGCCAGCTGCTTGTTCTGCTCTCTTGGTACGAGGTGGTACAGGAATCCAGTGAGAACGGTAGGCGGAGTTTGCTAGAAACTTCGATGGAGAGCTGCATTCTATATTAGAGAAAGGGGGTCCAAGACAGGGTGAGATGTTAGTCTCGTGGTTTGGCGGTCTGGTGATACATCAAGGTGCAGACGTGCAGTTGTGACTGTGGAACAGAGAGTCCTGACCCAACCAGAGAGGGAAAGAGAGACGGACCCTTCTTCAGATGCAAAGATGCCTAAGATTATGGTGAGGTGTTGCATGTATATCTAACTTTATCTAACTAGGCCTTTTATTTTCAGGTTTTATGTATATGTATGTGTTGGTAATTGCTATAAGTGTTTACTGTGATATTTAGTTATTTCTTCTTCCTTGTCATCCTATTATCACGTAATAAAGAAACCCCAGAGCATATAATTTGTTTGTATTCCTTGTGAGGGAAGGTTGGGACCCTTTTTTACCAAGTACTTACAGAGGGATGGGTGAGTCCCCTCTAATGGGTAATTGTTGATACAGGAAGGAGGGAATCGGCTCCCAGCAGGGATGTCTAAATTCTAATTATTTTATCCAATACATTGCTAGGAGGAGCATGTGCTATGTACCCTCTTGGATGGGGAGGTGTTGTAATTTGCTGTGTACCCTCTCGGATAGGAAGGTGTTGTGACTTGTTGTTATTTGCGAGCTCCTCTGCAATGGTCTTATTTTTTGTTAGTGTTTATTTCTTTCTTGGGTAAGTATTGTGAAATGTGGTGTCTTTCTGGATCCTGAGAAAGAATGTGGTAAGTAATGGCCTGGTGACTGACAGAAGCACCAAAATATACAGAAAAGCAGGTCATTTCACTCCTAACCCCTTGCCTTCACTATGCAAAGTTGGAGAGCACACACAACTCTTGTTGATCGAACTTGCATTAAATGGCAAGTCAGTTGAAGCCCTTATAATTGGAAATTTATAGAGCTTGTACCATGCTGCTCCCATTTCCTGAACTGACCTTATCCAGCAAATAAAAAAGTAGATGGGGGAATTTGCAGAGAAAACGTATGTGAAGAACAGAGTAATAGCCAGTTGGAATAAATACTATTTCAGGCCTCGAAAAATCATTAAAATGTTACTAGACCTGCAAGTTGAGTAACTTGAATAAATTACTCAACCAAACTATAATGTACTTGACCGGTAAACTGGTTTCAAATTGTGTGATCATTTGCAAATATCTTATTTTACAGAGTCTCCTTTTTCTTCATTCTCGCGTATTAGTGCACCATCAAATATGTGAATTCAGCATTTCTGCTGCAGAAAACCAAACCATTTTGTGTGATTAAATAGAATAAAGGTTTGCTCCATGTGTGACAGAATCTAGCCCACATATAGGGCACACATAATCCCTGACTTACCTCTCAGTTTACTAATAGCATTGCCATCAGGGCAAGGGCAGGAGTGTTTTTCAGCTCATGGTTAAACATTCACTTTCAATAAATATATTTCTAAAAAGCATGATGTTGTAGAGCACTCTCATTTAAAAACAGTATATTTCCAAGAAATGGCCGAAAACCTTCCCACTATCTTGCAGATTTACTGATGTAACTATATTGTGTATTAACAATAATCTGTGAAAATTGAGTTTCAGAACACATACTTATCATTTGCACATCAAATGTTCTGATTTGTTTTTCATCCTATTAAAGTATTTCTTTCAACAAACAGAAGTACAAAAAAATGGGCTTGCACAACGACTGAAATACATTCTGAAATGTTAGTACAGTTGACTTATTAGCTATTTAAATGTTTGTTAAGAAAAACCTGATACCCTACAGCCTTTCATCTCACACTTCCTACAGCAGGTCAGACAGTTCACTTTACAGAAACCTGGAACTCTGCAGTCAGAGAAGGAAAAGTAATTGTAAACTGACTTCTGACCTCTGTCTCTGAACACAGAGCAAATGTGATAAGATAAAAGCAAGATTTAAAGGCATCTTTATTGCTCCTTCACTTTCTGACTGAACAGAACACCTGTACTTTGTCAACTCGCCAGAGAACGGTCGAGTATGTCCTAAATATAGCTTGAACTGATAAAATCTGACTCGCCATAGCGAGTAAACGTGTACATTTCTCGAGGCCTGTCTTTGTCAAATATCCTATAGAAAATGACATGTTTGGCATAAAAATTTTATTTAGTGACATACTCCCAGAGCTACTGTGAAGGGGAGCCTAAGGAATGTGCAGAGGATTTAGAAATGGCAGTCGAAAGGGACCGAAGGGAAGGTAGAGTATGCGCTTGTGGTGAAGAACTCGAAGTTGACAGTGAAGATGAATGAAGGAAGTGTTTATTAAGAGCAGCTTGCCGGACCGTGATCCCCTCATGCCAGCCATAACAATGCAAGGTTCCAAATAACCCCTTAATGTCATGGGTTGCGATATTGGCATTTATCCCAGGACTTTTCCTGATACCAAAAGGAAGTGATCTGTTGTGTAACCATTACTGCCGCAATGTGCACTCTTGTATGTATTTTCGTCTTATATACATATTTCTTGCTTTATTGTATACTTTTACATTATTGCCCACCATGAGTCTTTTAAGATATGCACAACTCTCACATTACATCCTGTTATCTCCTTGGAAATGACACGTGTGCCAGCCTCTTGACAAACCCTACAGATAACATGCGTAAACAAGCAGCTGTCAACCGCTCGAGCAAGCTGTCAACCGCTGGAACGTGCACACGTGTCTGACCCGCGGGAGCGAGTATTTAAGGAGCAGCGCAGTGGGACTCAGCGCTTAGCCTCGTTTGGATTTCACAACACTTACCTGTTCGGCATTCTTCTACGGGGGTCTTCGAGGCTTGCTTTCATCGACGTCTTTGGGTGGCGAAGGCTTCCTCCTTCGGGCGGCTTCCTCCTTCCTCGAACTTATCGAAGAGCCTGAAAGAAAGAGGACAAGTCATTCAGAGCTCTCTCCGGTGCTTGCGCTCGAGGCACTCTTCTGCAGAAACATTGCTAGAATCAACATTTGTTCACTGTAGAAACGAACCAGTTTTCTTTCATTTGGGTTTATACTTTTAAAATATTTTTTTAAATATCTTCATTGACATCTGAAACAAAAAAATACGTTCCATTCGTTTCGACCTATTATGAAACTGTACATCCAAGAAAGGACATTGAGTCGAAAGCAATAGGTGCCAGAATAACAAACCTTATATCACGCAGGATGTATACATACCGTATCAACTGCCTTGTATTAGTAACATTTAGCATTTCGTGGCTTCCCTTTATTGATTCCCTTACTATACCACACTATTTTTGCTGATGTCATTTGTATAACAAGAACCTGTAGTTGAACTAAACTTTCCCCCCTTCCTGCCCATGCCCCCTTCCATGTCTGTGTGCATCTCTCCTTGATATCTATCCCTATAAGTTGTCTTATAGGAATCATGTATCTTCCTCCCCTATGTAGGTGTCACACTATTATCTTGTGGCCTCCCAGTCTCTGCAGTATTGGATTGGGAACTGTTAGGTGTATGATCCCTCCGCAGATCCCCCAGCATTGCCCTCCAAGCCTGTAGGTCATCTTCCACTTTTACATCACATCTGGTCCGCTGCATTCGGGCCATCTGTGCCGTAGCCCAGTCATTTACATCCCGCGCCCACCCCCTCACCTGTGGTGGGTCACGGCTTAGCCACAAAACGGCTACAGTTTGTTTTGCCAACACAAGCCCAAAGGGCACAAACCTCCTACTGAGCTTCTTGTTTTTAGGCCTGGGCAGTAAACCCAGCAGGACCCTACCTATCTATTGGGGTATCACCCACACTGTCGCTTCCCTCAGCCTAGTCAGAACCTTGGTCTAATAAGGACCCAGGATTGGGCATGCCCAGGATATGTGTATAAAAAACGCTTCCTCTGCCCCACATCTGGGATACCGCCCGAGCGGTCCAGAAACATCCTGTTCTGTCTTTTGGGTGTGAGATATATTTGATGACAAAATTATATTGTGTTAATTTGAACTGTGTGTTCGAGCTCACCTGTTGTACCCACTCATGGATTTTAATCCAGTCCTTGGATGTAATGGTTTCTTCCACTATCGCCGCCCACCTTTTCTGTACAGGGAGTGTTGGGACCATTTTGTCCTCCCATATTGCCCTATATAGGTGTGATATAAATCTTCGTCCTTGGGCCATATGCAACATGACCTGTAGCACTTTCACCACGGGCGGTTCCTCGGGAAACAAAGGCCATAGCTCCCTGGCCACCTGAGCTATTTTCTCATATTGTAGAAATTGCCCAGATCCAAGGTATCCACTGCCTGTTCTCGTGAAATATATTGTTTATTATCATACAAGTCTCCCTTCATTAGGCATCCCCCATCTTGCCATCTACGTACAGACATAGAGGCCGAGATTTAGCGAATGGTTGTACAACCCACAGTGGCATGCAACATCCTTCTGACCATAAGCTTGAATATTTCCGTGACGTGACATATTATGTAGGGGCATGTCTGGGATACCCTCCTCCCCTTCATCAATACTCCTCCCACTCTGTTGACTAAGTAGTTTCCAGTTGGCCATATATGTGAATAACTATTCTTGTGCACACTTTTACCACCTCTTTTTGAGTGTTCATGCTTACTCAGCTATAAACTGGCCATAAAAGGCCCATGGTTTCTGTACTCCTTGGACTACCCCCTACAGTGGCCTGAGGGTACCGTATTGACGTCCTCTCCCTCATGAGAGGTTAATAAATCTATTTTCTTTGATATTACAGCTTCTGTGCCAATATCTATTTTGTTAGTCTAATGCAGAGATCTTCAAACTTCTTGATGCCGAGAACCCCTTGTAAAACCTTTTTAGGCGTAAGGACCCCCTTCCGACAAAAGTTTCTAGAAACTGGTACTCCTCATCATCAACAACTATCGACAACCATAAATGCGCCTGTTAGACCTCATCACATCCATCCATCCATCATTCATCCACCCTTTCATCCTTCCATCCATACATCTATCCTTCATCCATCCACCCTTTCATCCTTCCATCCATACATCCATCCTTTAACCATCCACGCTTCCATCCATCGATCCACCCATCATTCATCCACCCACCTTTTTGCACATCATCCATCATTCATCCATGCAACCTTTTATCCATCCATACATCCATCCTTTATCCATCTACCCTTTCATCCTTCCATCCATCCATACATTCTTAATCCATTCACCCTTTCATCCAACCATCCTTCATCCATTCATCCACCCACCTTTTCACACATGCATCCATCCTTCATCCATATACCCTTTCATCCTTCCATCCATACATATATCCTTCATCCACCCTTTCATCCATCCATCCTTCATCCATCCACCCTTTCATCCACCCTTTCATCCATCCACTCATTCATCCACCCACCTTTTCACATATCCATCCATCCTTCATCCATCTACCCTTTCATCCTTACATCCATCCATCCATCCGTCCTTCACCCGTCCGCACTTTCGTCCTTCCATCCATACATCCATCCACCCTTTCATCCTTCCATCCATACATTCATCCTTCATCCACCCATCCTTTCATCCATCCATCATTCATCCACCCACCATTTCTGCGCCTCTCTCATGGGGGGGGGGTCAGTATCTCTCTGCCTCTTCTTCCTTTTACTTCCTCTTTCAGGGCATTTCTGTGCCTCCCTGCTGGGGGTGGGGTGGCAGACAGGCTGTAACAACATCTCACCGTGAAGAACAGACGCTCAGGCACATTTCTCCCGGCACAGGCGCCAGGTATGAGGGCTCGCTTGTGGGACTTGAACCAATGATTTATGGGATGTGTCGGTGGGAGGGGGGGGAGAGGACCTTTCACGTGCTTTACAGGCAAAGCCCACAGCTCCAGGCCTCAATGCCCATTGAACTCAAAGGGCTACAGCCTCCTCCCCTAGCCACCCCACCTCGCCCCCCCCTCGTGTATGTGAGCCCGGCTGAAACAGCTTCACTGGACACACACAAAGCCACACCCTTGTACTTCACAGGTCTTTAAAAGACCTATTACTTGTTAATGAGGCTTTGATGTTTTTCACCCCTCGGTGTGAATTAGGCCTCCGCCGTGAGCACTCTCAATCAGCCCGACCTGCGACCCCCTTCCCAGGACTCCATGACCCCCCTGGGGGTCGCGCCCCACAGATTTAAGACCTCTGGTCTAAGGACTTAAGTACAAAGAAGGGCGAACCCCTGCACCAGTGGGCTCCTGAAAAGGCTCACCCCCACACTAAGTGCTGCCGCCAATGGCTCCATCGCTGTTGCAAAAAGGAGTGGCGATATTGGGTAGCCTTATCTGGTAAGGCGTTCTAACGGGAAAACCCTCAAGACCAGTCTCCCCATAAGTATCCTAGCATGAGGGGCAGAGTAAAGTAGCTGTATCCATTTAAGAACATGCACCCCCCATCCCCAATGTGTGTAAAACCTACCACATGTAAGCCCAGCCTACCGAATCGAACGCCTGTTCAATATCCAATAATGCCAGGGCATAATCGTCCTGGTCTAGGGAGGGGGAGTGCCATATAGGGCTAGCCTTCGTAGATTATGGGCAGTGCTACGTTTAGGGATGAAGCCCGCTTGGTCAGAATGAATTAAGTGGTGCATATGTGGCTGTAATCTGTCTGCCAGGATCCCACTCAGGATTTTCACATCTATATTCAGAAGGGATATTGGTCTGTACGAGCCCGGCAGTTGGGGATCTCTGTCTGTCCTAGGTATTATGACTACCAACGCTTCCCTCATGGAGGTCGGCATCATTTGTTTCTGAAACGCTTCATTGTAGACTTCCAGCAGGTGGTCTACCAGAATAGGTAAAAAAATATATAAAATTCGTATGGTAAATCCGTCACTCCCGGGGCTTTTGGACTGGTTTAGGGTGTGTATAGCTTCTAATACCTCTTCTTTGGATATCGCCTCGTCTAGCAACTGACTAGCCTCTCCCTCAAGGCGGGGCAAATCCAGGGCAGACATGAACCCATTCCATTCATCATTTCCAAAGCCGGCGGGGGCGCCCTGCGGACACCCCGGCTAGATGATCGGACAGAATATCTAGGATTTGTTGAGTATATACTGTGTTCCCTTCCCTAGACTGCATCTGCACTATGGGGGAACCAGATGTTTCCCCCTTGATCAACCTGGCAAGCAAGGCCCCGGATTGGTCCCCCTCGACATGCACACGTTGGAGGTACACGGTATAATGAACGTTTTCTAGTCTGTATAATGCTGTCAACAGCTGCTCTCGGACCTCTCGCCAGGGGGCCACCTTGAGCGACGTCTCTATCTCTGCCAGTTTCCTTTCCTGTACTTTAATGTCCCTTTAAAGCTGCTGGCGGACTCCGTTAGTCGTATTAATGCAGATCCCTCTTATCACTACCTTCATAGCCTCCCACTCTATTGTTCTTGAGGACTGCAAACTCCAATTCGTTTAGAAATATTTAGAAAGTTCCACTCCTACCTTGGCAACAAAGGGTGGGTCCGTGAGTGCTTCTGTTTGGAGTCTCCATGTCAGGATCGCAGACCCGTCCTCCCGTTGCCTATGGATAACATCATGGGGGAATGATGTGAGATCTATCTTGGAAGATACACACCTTCGCCTATACTGGGGACCAGATCTTCAGAGACAAAAAATTGGTCTTTTTGTGTTCATACTAATAGTTAGATGTAATGACTGCAGACTTAAGTGGTATATGAAATACCGTATTTTATGTTAAAGCTTCACATCAGCAAAGCTTCTTCAAGCGTCACAGCACAAGAACAATAGACTACGTACCAGTAGCGCTTTGTATCAGTGTGCAGCGTGTTCTTATTGAGCATGTAAGTTATTAGTAGGGTGAGAACTCATTTTTTCGGGACTTAACTCGATATCAATTACTCTTAGGAAATGTTGAAGACTTTTTAATATATTAAGAGAACAGAATACAATGAGCAACATAAAAAGTCCTTCTTGTATGAAGATCAGAGTTTATTGATCCTTTATGTTGTCCTCAAACATATTTTATTCGCTATAGTGTGAAGACTCCTAGCACATTATTTTTCCCGCACGCAGTGAGAAGACTCTTTGCTCAATAGCTGAATATCTTATATAGGTATTTAATGCTTAGTTTGTACTCTCTATTCCTGGCAATTGCAAAACATACCTGTTGTGAGTAACATTTGTGTTTTTATTACAGTACATTCCTTGGCCGTGCATCCTGGTATTTCGTAAATGGTTGTTAAGTGGCATCATAATCACCATGGTGTCTACGAAACCACACACTTGTTGGTAGGTCACATTCGAATTAGAGACTGGATGGTTCACTGAAGATATAATCTATTTAATTATTATTATTTGTTAACAGAAGAGAACTATATGCTGTGCATGTCTGAGTTGCTTTTGGTACACGTCCTTACAACCACCTCTGACGCCTGAACCCACATCTTCCGAGCCCAGTGATACTGGCACCAAGAAATCCAGTTTGAAGACCCGGTAAGTCTCTCCTTTCTTTGTTTATCCCATCCCCTCTTTCTCCTGAGAACTTTCAAAGGGGTCATGTGTATTCCATTGCTCACTTGACAGTTTTAACTGGGATTTGGCGAAATACCTTCGCCCCATCGGAATCTCCTGGAGTTCAGGTGAGTGTCTGGCACATAACACTGAAAAACAAAACACTTGATAAACCCATCATAACACATTCCCTCCCTTTCCATAAAAACAAAAAAATACTTAAAGAAACCCAAGCAAACCATTATAAAGCTATAAAAAGAAATGATAAAAAAATACCAACAAAATAAAGATGTTGCAGCAAAAATAGGTTACCATCGCCAAAAAGAGTTAACTCTGTACAATATCTTCCAAATACTGCGGTGGCCTACAATGTCTCTTTGCCAGACTCACACTGTCATTTCCACCTCTCATGGCTCCACAATCGTTCCCATTTCCTTTAAAACGTCTATTTCCTTCCTCACGTTCACATGAAGATCTCAAAAATCCTCATTACCCATCATAAAGCCACTGATTTTCTCCTGGTAAATATTGTCTTTATTACAGTAAATTTTCTTCACTAAGAATTTCACCATCATAACAGTGCTCTAGCTTCAGAACAGTCGGAAGTGGCTGGGCGGGAGAAGAACCACAAGAGGTGATATGAAGGTCTATGGAGGAGAGGAGATGGAAGGGAAAGTGGAACGGGACAGGAGCCCCAGGGAAGACAACGCTTTCAATCTGGAGGCGAAAAAGCAACCAGAACAGGACGAGATACAAGGAGGAGTGGTTCCAGTGGCCCAGGTGCAGGAGCAGACGGTCTCTCACTGTAACATGCTTAGACCCAGCAATCAGGAAGAAGGAGGCAATGAGGTCCCAGATGCCAAGGCCTGAGAACAGGGGCATGGCTCCTGGAAAGCGTGGCCATCTGTTGGGCATACCATCATAGGTAAGTGGCATGGAGGGTATGAGTCGTAATAGGACAAATTGGGAACAGTTTGTTCCCCTTTTTTCTCGCATGTGCACTACCCCATGAAAAGGTCAATTGGGTTTATCTAAGGTACATACATAGAGCCCCAGATTGCGAGGGGCCTAGCGCATCAGGATGCAAATCTAACAGTCTGACCAGACTTGATTCCACAGTGCAAGTTTTTTTTGGTCATGACTCACTTTTAACTTCTCAGTGTAACCAACCAGCACCACCCCAGTTTTTAATTAGCTGGGTTCTGTGATCCCAGTTGGTTCAGATCCTTACATTTGACATGAAAAATGACCCTGTTGAAAGAAGTAATCAGGGACAAATCTTTCAAATGGGTGATTTAAACATACTTGCCATTGAGGTAGGGTCCCTGGGGAGATACCGCGCCATCTCACCAGTACACCTTTCTGACTCTTCTTCCTGATGATTAAATCAAAAGTCTCCAAAGTCTTTTGGGATTTGGGAACCTTTACATTATATACAAGCCTGGTGGTTCTGCGAGGACCTCTTACCAGTGGTATCACAAGCAATGCACACGTGCACAGGATTACTGTTCCCCAGGGACGAGAAGCAGATGTGATATGGGATAGCATGCCTGACTTACAAATCGAATCACTGTTGCATGAGCTACCCAATATAAAGGCAAAGGGTAGCAAAAGATTAGATACAAAGGTACCTGAGAATAAGTGCTAAGCTGGCTAAAAGGATTTTTCTGTTAACACAGTTCTGGTGCCCACCATTGCGCAGAAAAACGAGAGCTAGCGAAGCTGCCCAGAGGCACAGGGATGGGGGCATGCCCAGAAACCGAAGTGGGTGGGATCTGAGGGGCACAACGTACACATACATTGTTAATTTGAAAAAAACAGTTCCCTTACTTTATGTTAAAAGACACCTGTCCCAGAACAGGTAATTGCTGAGTCTGGTGGCTCAGTAGACTAATGTGTCCACTTTAGGGGCCTGTGATCAATCTCATGGTCACAGGTTCAAATACCAGTGGGTTTACTCAGCCCTACATCCGTCTAAGAACAATAAAATGAGTACCATTGAGTTGGGAAACAATAAACATCTGTTATTCAGCACCAAAATACCCTTCAGGGTGAACCTCTGAACCTCTGCTTTACAAATACATGTTTCTTTCCTGACCTGCTGGGAGTTCAGTTCCGGTTTTGCCTTTCTGTTTCCAGCCGCTGCGCCACACCACACCACGCCTCGCGGCCCCCGCTACGCGGGTGCCGCTCGCAGGCGGAAGACACTGGTTGTGACTTTGCCACCGGGTCCCTGAATGTGCATTGGAGCACCAACGCGGCCACTTTGATAGTGGATCTTTTGCACCGAGGTTAGAGGCGGGACTGCGAGGACCAGCGTGCTGAGCGGCGCTCATCGGCCTCAGCTGGTCCTCTTCCCGCCCCCTCCACCTGTTAAAACCATCGAGGAGAGCAAGTTCCCTGGGTTTCTTTCCTGACCTGCTGGGAGTTCAGTTCCGGTTTTGCCTTTCTGTTTCCAGCCGCTGCGCCACACCACACCACGCCTCGCGGCCCCCGCTACGCGGGAGCCGCTCGCAGGCGGAAGACACTGGTTGTGACTTTGCCACCGGGTCCCTGAATGTGCATTGGAGCACCAACGCGGCCACTTTGATAGTGGATCTTTTGCACCGAGGTTAGAGGCGGGACTGCGAGGACCAGCGTGCTGAGCGGCGCTCATCGGCCGCAGCTGGTCCTCTTCCCGCCCCCTCCACCTGTTAAAACCATCGAGGAGAGCAAGTTCCCTGGGTTTCTTTCCTGACCTGCTGGGAGTTCAGTTCCGGTTTTGCCTTTCTGTTTCCAGCCGCTGCGCCACACCACACCACGCCTCGCGCCCCCCGCTACGCGGGTGCCGCTCGCAGGCGGAAGACACTGGTTGTGACTTTGCCACCGGGTCCCTGAATGTGCATTGGAGCACCAACGCGGCCACTTTGATAGTGGATCTTTTGCACCGAGGTTAGAGGTGGGACTGCAAGGACCAGCGTGCTGAGCGGCGCTCATCGGCCGCAGCTGGTCCTCTTCCCGCCCCCTCCACCTGCCCTTCCCCTTGATAAACTGAGTCAGGAACGCGCCCGCGGGACGCGCGCGGGGCAAAGGCTGGGGCGAAGACTGGGCAAAGACAGGGCCGTTTTAGGCCGTTATAGACCGATTAAGACCGGACCGGGCCATTCCTCATGGTTCTACATGTGAGTCAACCAGTTGCGTTTTTGTGTTAACTGTAAACCACTTATAATTTAAATAATGTCTGTCCGTGAAACCAGGAGCAAGTCTACCAAATCCTCTAAAAAGGCTACAGGTACCCTGGACGATTTTATTACAAGGACAAGCCTTTCAATTGATAATGAGATCACTAAACTCCAGCACAGAGTATCCTTGGAACTAGAGTCTGCAAGGAGGCTCTCTATCGAACTAGCACTAAGGAAAAAATCCTCCCTAGGTAGCATTGCCTCCTCAAAAACCCCTGAGCGCACTAGTGGCCCTACACCAATTATCACCTTGGTCGAGGTTCATTCTACTGCTGAGGAAACAACTACCCCTTTTAATCAAGACCTTGTTCCCCCGGGTCCCTCTGTCAGTGTTGTATCTGAAAGTTTTCCATCTTCGGATCCACAGATAGGGAATATCAAGGGAATTAAAAATGGTGAGAAGCCAAAGGTATCGGTGGAAATAGACCCGAATAAAAGTCAGGTGCCTGTTAAGATATCACCAAAACATAAGAGAAAGAGGAAACACATATCTGCCTATGCTAGGAAAAAGGCGAAGGTAGCCGTTAGTCAAAATATTATAGGGGTTGCCCCGCTAACATCTAATGTAACGATTGTTAATAATATGTCTGACCAAGCGCCCCCAAATGTCCAAAGCATCAATGATAGCACAGATGATCAAAATTCGGTCATGATGGCTGACCATTTTGACAACGAGGGCCAGAGAAATTCCTCAAATATGGTAGAACAGGAAGGGGGAAGGGAAGAGTTTTTAAAACTGGTATGGGAGACGCTTAAGAAATTACTCAGGCCATTAGAAGTCAGGCTAACTGGCATTGAGAACCAGTTGCTTGAGGTGGAAAAAAGTGTTATTACACTATCTAGCTTAAGTCTTCATTGCACTGATGTACCTATAGTGTCTATTCAAGCACCAGCCACTGCTCCCGTGATACCTTTGAACAAAAATCCAACTAGTATACAGCAGAACAAAGAGGGAATAGCAAAAACCACAAATATAAAATCGATAATAAAAACACCAGCCATACTAAATCCAATACCCTCGACCTCGTTATCTGCAAATACCTCTAACAAACCTTTGCAGAAGGATCATGTTCAAAGTAAAACGTCTCAACTGTCTAATGTTGCTGCTACCCATTCTCCTATTCCCAACACCCCCGTTCCACAGAAATCCACATCCAACCCACCTACCAATCCTCATATTAACCTTGCCAGTAATAAACCCTTGACTGATAGATCTTTTGTCAATGTTTCCAACAAGCTAAACTACCAATCTGGCCACTCTTCTTCTAACAATTTTAAAGGAGGGTATATAGATTTGCCACCTGACGCAAGCCCATTTGTGATTGTTCTCACAGGGGTACCTGAATTAGAAAACCAATATGAGGAGAACTTTCAATCCTTAAAAAATAAAGTGATCTATTGGTTAAATTCGAACAAACCCATTCCGGGCCACATGAAAAGCAAAATCCTCATGGTTCGTAGGGTGCCGTGGGTAGGACCCATGGCCAAATCAATTATGGGTGACTGTATAGTCATTTCTTTTTTGAGGAACCCCATAGTGCTGAACAGATTTGTAAATGGAAATCATATGGTGATACACCACCCATTGAAGCTAGGCCTTTATCGTTTTTTTACCCCCCACCTAGGCCTATACAACATGGGTATAATTGGAACAACGTTAAACAGTATCACGGTTATGTACCCAACTTGGCTAGACAGGCAGAACGAAATATGTGGTCTGGTATTCCTACCTTTAACAGGTATAGTTGTTTAGATGCTGTCGATTGACTTGTGACTATGCCTGATTGTATTCCCAAGTTATATGACACTTACTGTACACTGTGTAACAAGTCCGACCACCATCAGAATAAGGAAAGGTCTTTAGCAGCTGATAAGGTATGTCACGATCTGGATGTGAGTTGTTTAGATGGGGGAACTAACACTATTTTAAGAGATGTGGTTACTGAGACAGATAACCAAAGTGCCGATATACAGCTAGGTAGTGTGCATCATCAGCCGGTACTTATGCCGGCTTTTGATGACCAAACCTGTCTCAGTAATAGATTAACCCCACGTTTGCTCATTTTGTCCTGGAATATTGCTGGTGTAGGCAAAAATCTTATGGATCCTGAATGGGCTGACTATGTTGATACTAGTGACCTTTGTTTACTGCAAGAAACATGGGCTATAGATGTTCCGCATAGAGTCGGATACAAAACCTATGGTACTAAGGCAGTCCAGTCTGATAGGGGGAGACCGTCAGGGGGTTTGATTATATGGCTTAAAATCACCTTGGTTATGAGGGTTGAAATTATAGATACAGGAATTCCCGATATTCTGGCCCTAAAAATTGTACCCCCAAACGGAAATGAATGTTACATCGTCAACGTTTATAATAGACCACTTGCTCATTCCAAGGTCTCACCAACTCTGGAAACACTGGATCTCTTTCTGAATAAGGTGGTTGGAGATACTCCGGTAATTCTGGGAGGCGACCTAAACTGCAATTTCGAACCGGTTTCTGGTATTAATGATGTTTTTGAGGATGAGGACCAGGCCTACAAAATCCCCTAGCTTGAAATCTCAAATTCTGTTAAGTGCTCCACTTTGGCCGTCCAATTGCTAAGGCTAACTGCAGACCATGGACTTAGAGCATGCAATGGCCGCCTCCCTTCGGATTTGTCAAAACATCCAACTTTTGTGAAATCCAATAGTAATTTGGATTTCATACTTGTTTCCCTTAGCCTTTGGCATTATTTGATTGACTTGAAAGTGGCAAGTAGGGAGGAAAGTGATCACTACCCTTTAGAACTTTACATTGATGTGCAAATGTTTAGTGACATTACTGCCAATCTAGCTATTCCATCATCTGAGACTACCAATGTCAAAATATGTGAGGATGTACACGTAAATAATAACAGGCGTGCAGTAAAATGGCCCCATATTTTGTCTGATGGCAAGGCCCTAGCATCAGTGTACTCTCTCTTTGGGGAAATGTTTGGACCTATGGCTGGTCAATCTTTTTTACCTGTCCACTTCGATCACTTTATTGAACTGCACAATGTTTTTTTCTGCGATCTAAAAACCTACTTGTCAAAAATGCCAAGGAAAAAGCAACAAAACATAAGAGTGGGGAGTCATGGAAAATTATGGTATGATCATACATGCAGGCTGGCCAAGAGAAATCTCCTCCTTGCTATCAAAAGCAAATCAAAGGAAGGAGTCAAACTTGCAAGGGAGGTATATAAGTGTGCCCTAAAAACATCGAAAAAATGATGGGAAGAGTCGATCTGGTCAGAGATGCTAGTTGCTGCGAAGTCTAATGATAATGTTGCCTTTTGGAGGCTGGTGGCAAACGAGGGGCATGTAGGCAGAGCTGTAAAAGACACGTTCTTGGATGAAATGACATGGGTGACCCACTTCACATCCCTTTATAAACAATATGACGGTGATGATAACAAGATACCATGGTTCCCTCCTCCTATTGAACCCCTTGACTTCACATTGGAGGAAACAATAAGGGCGATTAATGAACTAAAAAACTGCAAAGCACCTGGCCCTGATAAAATCCCGGGGGATCTATACAAACACGACATCGAAGTATGGGCTCCTTATGTAAATCGTTTGTTTAATGTTCTGTCTACAAATTGTTGCTTTCCAGATAGTTGGCGTGCAGCGGAAGTTGTGTTAATTTTTAAAAAGGGGAATAGACTGGTACCTTCAAACTATAGACCAATTAGTCTAATGGACATCCTGCAGAAACTCTATTCCAAACACCTACTTTTTCGGATTAATGATTGGCTGGAGGATACAAAAATAATCTCCAAATTCCAAGCTGGCTTTAGGAGCAAGACTAGCACCATAGATCAAATATTCAGATTCTGTTGTTTGATCTGGAAGTACGTGCATATCAGGAAAGGTCATTTGTATGTGGCTTTCGTAGATTTGAGAGCCGCATTTGACCTCGTCCCTCGCAACTTGCTCTGGAGGACCTTAAGTGAGGCAGGCTTGCCAGGGTGTCTTTTGGCCCAAATAGTAGAGTTACATGCTGGAAATTATGCAAACATCAGGTGGGGTCCAAATGGCGAACTGACGTGTAATATCCCCATTGAACGTAGGGTTCGTCAAGGGTGTGTCTTGGCCCCTAACTTGTTTTCTTTATTTATTAATGATGTCCCCAATTATTTGAATGGTTGTACTAACGATTCCCCACAGCTTAATGGAGAGAGGGTGCCTGCGTTGCTCTTTGCGGATGATACCATTCTAATATCCCAGACCAAGAAAGGGCTCCAGGCACTCTTAAACTCCTTTAACTGTTATTGCATGACCAAGGGCCTGGAAATAAATGCCGATAAAACGAAATGTATGGCATTAAACCCGAGCAAACCGGACAGAGGGTTTTTGACTTTGAATGGCCAGAAACTAGGAACAGTGGAAAACTTTTCCTATTTGGGCGTAACACTTGATTCCAAACTAAGTTGGAGGGCCCAAATTGAGAAAAGTAAGGTATCATATGCCCACAATGTCAAACCAATTATATGTAGACTAAACGCTAGCACAAGCAAGAGTGTAACCCCTGTTTTAGAGCTTTTTAAATTTAAAATTCAATCTGCTGTGTTGTACGGAGCAGAGATTTGGGGACCGTGGGCGAGAGATAGCTTTCAGGGTTTGGATAATAAATTCATGAGAGCTATTGTAAGGGTCCCGAATAGTACACCCTTAATACCCCTCCAGCTTGATTTGAATTTTAAAAGAACAGATTATTTTGCCATTATAAGACCATTAATGTTTTGGGTTAGGTTGTGGTCCACCCCAGAACTGCTCGAATACAGAAATGGCCTTCAAGAATTGCTGATCCTTGATTCTTTTAACTCTATTCAGTGGCTTGTGCATATTAAAAAATGGTTCACGCTTCTGGGCCTGTACTCAATGTGGGAGAATCCTGACAATCTACCGGCTTTTTCTAAATCTATATTAAAGCGAGCCTTTTGGTCTTACATGAGTGAAAGGCTCAAAAATGAAAGCAGAGTTGGTTCTCTAATCCAAGATTTTTTATCCTTTAAAGATGAACCCCTCTTTGAATCCTTCTTGGATGAAATAGAGCCACCTATTGCAAAGTCCCTCTATCTGAAGTTTAGATATGGGATCCTTATGTTGAGTTATAATACAGAACGTTGGTCACAGAAAAGATTGGGAGGCCCGAATGTCAAAAGCGGGTGTTGTTCTATGTGTTTAAACCCCTGTAAGGAGAACGAGGTCCACATGTTGTTTGTATGCAGTGCCTACCTGAAGGCTCGAAAGAAATGGCTAAAACCCATGTGCACTCTCCTAGGAACCAGATCTTGCTCTACAGCATATAGGATCATAAAAAGCAATACAACTCAGTTTATTGTATTTAGTATAAGCAGGTTCCTTTATTCTGTGTATATTACTCGCAGGAAACTTGGTCAGATACTCTGAGTAGAAATTTTGTATATGCAGATAAAAATTTGTTGCCAAAATGAAATGTGTTTTAAAATGAGGAGATGAAAAGTAACTTTTGTACTACATTTTTAAACTTACTGTTTTAAAATGTTGTTGTATGTATGCTATTATAATTGGTTTTTTTTTTTTTTGCATATATGTGTCTTTTATGGCCAAACTGGTCGAAATAAATAAATAAATAAATAAATAAAATACATGTTATGTTATTCCGACATTTGAGATGCCTCGACTGCAGTGGAAGGGGAGAGAGTGCAATGCACTGTGAAGCTGTGGGAGAGGCAAACAACTGAACAAGAAAAAAGCTTTTTAGTCAAGGTGTCTGCCGCCTGAAAAAAATGTAAATGCATGCAATTGGTTAATCTATAGAAGTAGAGGCTTCTTAGGAGCTGCTGTTGGCTTGAATTGATGGAATCATTTGAAGCTATTGTTTTTTAAAGGTGTTGTAAAGTTACCTGATGAGCTGGGGAGTGCGTGCTTTTATGGGACAGCTAGAAAAAAGCTTTTACTATGCATAGTCTGCATATTACTCAAATCTTTAATTTTGGAAGCATTTTTAATCTTAAACCTAGATCTTTTTGATCACTTTGTGGCAGCCTATCTTATACCGTGTGTAATACTGTACATATTCACAGTGCTTTCTGTCCCAGGCTTGGACCTCGTAACACTGAAAACTCCCCAGTCGCTATTCCCCACTGCACCAACGAGAATTAAATTATGTGACTTGCTGGTTACACACACAGATATCAGCAGTGATTACATCAACCAATCCAAGATTTCACAATATAAAAGAGTGCATCTCTCACTATTTATTTTAACTTGCATTTATTTTTAATTTATGGTGTGTGTTGTTTTATATGCGTTTACTTGAAGGTGAAAGACCAACAAAATAGTTACAGAATAGTTTGTTCTTTTCAGCCATGCCTTTGATCCTGTCAGGTGGGCTCTATTTGGGTTGCTCTGGCCCTTGCCTGAAAGGCACCATTCACATGTGAGGGTGAGCGACAAAGTGCTTGATCAGTTGTTGCTCTGGCAGAGCAAGAGTGTATCTTCCTGCCTCTTCTGTCCTCAGCCCTCCATGCGAGCCTAATACTTTTCTTAGAACCCAGAGACCCTTACTCTTTCTAGTTTACTTAAGGAAGCATTGTTCTGGCCTTCTAGCATCTCCTCCCAGACATTTTTTACATTCATTATTACTACTGAATGGTATTTCAGAGTAAAAAAAGACACAATGTGTTGAAGGGAGACTTACCCTGCTTCCGGCTAGGACAGCTGTATGACACAGATTTGGTAGTTCTCATTTTGTTCAATCGTAGATCAGCACAGATGATGCAGCAGGTGCTGTGGCACCAGAGTACCGGGGGTCACTGAACCATAATTATTGAAGTGTTTTACTGCACAACCAGCACATAAGTGCCAATTATCCTATTTTGCTCTGGGACCCATGGCACGCTTATATGCCAGTGCCTCTTACTATATGTTCCCTATGGTCAGGTGAGGTGTACTAGGGAGACAGACATTTAGTAAAGTATAGTAAAGTAACAAATTTAACATTATTATGTTAACTCCCTTTATAGTGACTCCATCTTTAGAATTACCAAGTGCAGCATCCCCTATAAGGCTCAGATCCAACAACAGCCCATGAGTGAGTTACCAGGAACACAGTGTAAACCCACTGTCTTTACCAGCCTGTCTTTAACTGTAGCAATTTTTTGTCAAATATCCCAGCAGATTTCATTAAGCATATCAAATGGCCTGATTTTTAGAGAGAACAAAGCGATACTAAAGGGGATGATGGATGGAGCGTTCGAGCAAATCAAACACTCACCCCCAGTCAACTGATCTGGGTTTAATCCATCACCATTCTTTAGCTCACTCTGCCACCCCAGTTCAGACATGGCCATATGCAAATCAGTCTGACCCTGTGCCTCATGGGAACAGTCCAGCCCGAACTGCCAAGCCATGTCTTCCCTGGACCGGAAACAAGCATCCTGGGACCGGTTTGGGATTCATAATCCTCATCAGCCAGGCTATCTTGAATCCAGTGGCAAAGTGAGCAAGGGACTCACGTCTGAGCATACCCTGCCAACTTAGGGCGAACAAAGCGATACAAAAGGGGATGATGGACGGAAATCGGTCCTTGATGCTTGATTCCGGTCTAGGAAAGACATGGCTTGGCAGTTCGGGCTGGACTGTTCCCATGAGGCACAGGGTCAAGGCTGATTTGCATATGGCCATGTCTGTCCTGGGGTGGTGTGGAGTGCAAAAAAACGATGGATTTAGGCCCAGATCTCTGTACTGGGGTGAATGTATGACATTGTTCTGCATTCTGTCCATCAATTGTTGTTTTTGCACATGATTTTTAGAGAGGGCCGACTGAACAGACAGGGAGGTAAGTTTTCATGTGTGCGAGTGCACATTAGTTAGTGTCCTTGATCATAAAATATAATGTGTGTAAAGGTTGCATTTCATTAAACCTTGAGTACATACTGTTTTCTGTTTTGGTGACCGTTGTCAATATTGTTATTTCTGTGTGCATCATCTCATGCAAAATTGTAGTCCTGCTCTTTTTTTTGCAATAATTGTTCAGTGATTTGTACATGTTTTTACATCAACAGCACAGTATAAATAACATAGGCGGCATCAGCAATGAGGTCAATCTGCCCACTGAAGATTATACATTGTTTGATACATGGTCACTCCAGAAAGGGAAACAAGCATTGTAATGCCAATAGGTATGGCTTACGAAGGAAAGTACCTTTTTGTGTCATTGGTGGGTTTGGGCACTAAATACGTAGTCATAAATCCACTTTGTCACACATCTTTGCTCCAATGCATACATTCATCCACTGACTTATTCTTGCATTCACCTTTTGAGACAACAGAAGAACACTCTATAAAACAACAACACATGCAAGATAAAGTAAAAGAATACAAGTAGAAAAAAAGAAATCAGGCTACAGACTAAACACAGTGGGCATATGCTTGCAATAGTGAAATTAAATATTGCAGGACTGGTCTGTCTTGCAGTGCTATTACATATTGTCCATCACAATTTTAATGTTACAGCATAGGTGCCACATTAGAACCAACATCTTGGCCATTTTGGAATGGTAAAATAATGATATGTTATAGATAACAGATTGCATAATGGTAACCTGGTTTAGAAGAAGTGTCCACATGGGATGCGGTACACTGTAGACGAAATGAGCCGCAGCACGCTACCAGTCAGCACTGCCTGGAAATCTGTGATATCATCTTAAGATAAATAAAACAAATAGAGAAGAAGAAAATAAATGGAGGGGGAACTATAAAAGGACAACATTGAAAAGTAAAGTACTGGCTACCGAGCCCTGACACTGAAATGCACTCAGTTTCAAGTGGACATGCACATGGGATCTGAGAACTCTGTCATTAACGGAGCAGGAGAGCCAAAGACTGATGTGTACTGAACCATTGCCCTATACAATCATGGATGGAAGCAGGATGTATATGACACTTGTAAAGTTTAGATGAAATACACAGGACATGTGTAGTTGATTAAAGTTGGAGGTTTATTTCATAACATCTCAACCATCAGTAGTCAGTCAGCAACTAACAAAAAGGGAGTGTTCTGAACTAGAACTGAATTCTATATTCCATGGCACCTTGAACAAAGTACAGGAAGGAGGAGAATACCACACATCTCCCTTCTAACAATAAATAAAAAGAGAAATGTAGAGTTACATAATACAGAGACAAAAGTAACCAACCTTAACATAAAATCAACAGAAAAGTGACTAGTTAACATAATCTTTCAAATAAGATGGCAAAGTAGTCTTCAGTCCACTTCTTCTAAGTTCTGAACAAGACCTAAAATGAGAGACTCCAGATTGATTATTATTTTCCCAATTCACTTCTGGATTAGATTTAAGAATTACAACATGACTCAGATTCCAAATTCTACCATCCTCTAATTTCATAGCATTTTTAAAGCATTTTATTACACGTAAAGGTTTTGTAAATTTGGACCATGACAAACTACCAACAGGTGCTTTGACTCTAACAATGTCACCAACTTTAGCAACAAACTATTTGACTCTTTTCCTTTCATCATATTTTTCCTTGTTATTTAGTTGTAATCTTTTTTCTCCCACACTGTTATCTTTGATACCTTTACCCCAAAATCATCCAACCTGGGCACAATTTGGTATTAGGAGTCCTCCCTTTAAATAACTCAAAAGGAGACTTCCGAGTAGAGATGTGAGGAGAAAAACGATGACCCAGAATTCATTTTTGTAATTCTTCTTTCCAATTTAAACAATTAACTCTAGACAATTGAATATTTTCTTTTATCACCCTATTGAATCTTTCAACAGTGCCATTTGTTTCTGGATGATAAACTTAACATTTTTCATGAAAAATCCCACATGACCTAAAAAAAAATCCATTTGTTTTGAACAATATTGAGGACCATTGTCAGTCATAAAAGTTTTAGGGAAACCTTCTCTTCTAAAGATTTCTTGCAAGAAAGAAATCACACCAATAGAAGTCACCTCTGACACACAGGAGACCTCCACCCATCTTGAGTATAAATCAATGAGAACTAACAAATAAGGTGTAGTATGCTCACCAAGAATGTCCATAGCAACATCCTCCCAGGGACCATTGGGTAATTTTCAACAAACTATGGGTAAAGTTCGGGGAGAAAGAACTTTGTCACTGACTTTACATAGTAAGCATTCTCTGACTTCACGTTCAATTTCTAAATCCATGCCAGGCCACCAAAAACTAGCTCTTAACTTTTCCTTCGTTTTAACAATCCCTAAATGACCCTATAAGCTTCCTCAATTAATTTTTTTCTTAAGGACAATGGTGAAATCAACTTATCACCTCTTAACAGGATACCATTGTCCATAGACAATTCATCTACAATCATGCGCCAGGTTTTAGATAATGAACTATCACACATGTTATTAGATTGAATCATGCTGATAACCATCACTAACTCAGAATCCTTTTCTAATTCTTCTTTCCATTCTTTTTCATTAATGATACCAGAAGTTATTTCACAAACACTTACTTCATTTTTAAAATTATCATCAAAATCCTTATCTTCTTTTACATTACAAACCAAACGAGACAGACAATCTGCTGTTACATTCTCTACCCCAGGAAGATGTTCAACAACAAAATTAAAATCCTGTAGACCAATCACCCAACGTCTTATTCTTGATGAAATAAAATCAAGACTTTTTATTGAAAAAACTTCTTTAAGAGGCTTATGATCTCTACATACTTTAAAATGAGTCCCCCAAATAAAATTTCGAAAGTTACTGAGAGCCCGTAGATAGCTAAAGCTTCCTTTTCAATGAAGGTGTAGTTTAAATCCGCACCCCTTCAATGTCTAGATGCACATGCAAGAAGCTGTTCCTTACCATCTCTTCTTTGTTTAAGAATCACACCCAAGCCTTTCAAGCTAGCATCTGTAACCGAAGTACTCTCTACACCCGGAATAAATGCCTGCAATTTGGGTGCATTTCTCAAATTAATTTTTAATTCTTCAAACTCTTTCTGACATTCCTGAGACCAGATAAACTCTTTATTTTTCACTATTAATAGTCTCATGGCACTCGATTTACTTGACAAATTATTAATACATTTGCAATAAAATTCCATCAGACCAAGAAATGAAACAAGTTCATCCTTTTTCGTGGGGGTTGCTAAATCAAGAATGGTATCTACTAATTATTTTTTAGGAACAACGCCCATAGAGGTGATGCAATAAACTAAATAGTTGACTTCCTGTACAGAAAATGTACATTTTTCCAATTTCAAAGTGAGACCTGCATTTTCGAATTTTTTCAAAACACGCTCTAAAGTAAAATCATGTTCATCCTGAGTTACACCAAAAATTAATAAATGATCCTGATAACACTTTACTCCTTTTATACCTTTGAAAATAGAAGACATTACTCTCTGAAAGACTGAGGCTGCACTCACCAAGCCAAAGGGCATTCTTTTATACTTGAACGCACCCATGGGAGTGATAAAAGCTGTTAAGTCTTGTGATCTTTCAGTAAGTTCAATTTGATGATACGCTTGCATGAGATCTGGTGTCGTGAAAAATCAAGCCCCACTTAACGTAGACATAATTTCATCAATATTGGGTAGTGGAAACGTATCCCCCACCACCTCCTTGTTTAGTGAGCGGAGATCAAGGCAAAGTCTAATCTCACCATTGGCCTTATTGGCAACGACGACTGGTGCCAACCATTCTGAAACTTCCACAGGAGTAATAATTCCTTGATTTAGAAGCTTGTCCTACTCTTGTTCTACCTTTTCTTGCAAAGCAATGGGAATCCTCCTTACTTTAGCTTTGAATGGTTCTGCTCCACTTTTAAGTCTAATATCATGTTTATACCCCCTCAAACATCCCAAATCACCTTTAGACAATTTTGGAAATTTCTTCACAAAATCATTCTTGTTGACATCAACTCCTTGAATTTGAACTTGTGGTTCAGCATTTGGATTAAGAGTAACTCCCAATAAACGTTGATGTGGCCACCCTAGTGAACCATCACCTTTTTTGATACATAAACTTTACTCAGAATTAATTTTTTTTCCATTTCAATGGTAGCATTAAAATAACCCAACATGTTTATGAGTTGACCACCATATCCGCCTGGGTTTACATCCATTTTTTATAAACAATCTTTTCTTCAAACCACCTGTAAAAATGTCTTTATCAATAATAGTCAGATGAGAGCATGAATCAAAGTTAATTTCCAAATCAATTCCATCTATTTTTACCTTACCTAGAGGATGATCATTAGACATGTTTTCATTGACTTGACATATGACTTCTTTTACACCTTTGTTTTGAAACTTTTTCTGTTTTGTTTTGCAAAATTTTAAGAAATGACCCTTTTTACCACAACCATGACAAATCACATTCATTGCTGGACAATTTTTATAATTGGCTTTATGACCAACTCTCCCACAGCGAATACAAACGAAAGAACTACTTGGAACATCTTCTTTTGTTATCTAATTTGGAGTTGTAGAGATTTTACCATCTTTTACCACAAAAACTTCTTTTCGTACCTCTTCTATAGATGTTTCTATTTTACTTTTTTCATTCTTTAACTGTGTAACACTTTTCAAAATATGTTCTACTCTTTTTGCTATTGAAATAACTTCTTCTAAAGGTGGTTCATCTTTAAGCCACAATTCTTCTCGAATTTTATCTTCCCTACACTTTAAAACAAATTGATCCCTTATACGTTCTTTGTTCAACGCACCAAACTTACAGGTTAAAGCTAATTTCTTAAACCTGTTAAAAAATCTTCCACAGTCTCCTCCTTACCTTGCTCCCTTAGACCAAAATATTATCTCTCCATTATGGTACTAGTTCTTGGCAAATAATGCTTGTCTAATTGTAAAATGGAAATTTCATATTCATTCAAACCTCTTTGTTCTTCATTTGATAATTCTGGTAAATTTTCTAAAACTTCCTGACCCTCTCCACCTAAACAATGTAGAAGTAATGAATGCTTCCTTTCCGCACTCAAATTAGTTCCACATACCCTTGCATTGTGTGCAAATATTTTCTTCCACTTGCTCCATTTAAGTACTGGTGCACCTGGAGTGGTTAGAAAAAATGAAGGAGGTGGTACATTCTGCATTGTATGTATTATATGATTTAAGCTCAGATAAACATTATAAATATATCTAAAGATATATATTTTCACCACTAACGGATAAATAAATTATACCTATGTAACAAATAATTTGCCTTTTTGACCTACTATTTCTTATATTTATCCTTAAAATATAGCCTGGGCTAACATTTTTGTTCACCAGTAACAATTTACAACTAATTCTATTCCATTGAATAATTATGCAAAAAAAATTCAGAAACAATATGGTGTGTAAATCAGAGAAATAATTTTTCCTTGTTACAAGATGCTTTGTTATGTGAGAATATTAACTTTTATATCAACAATAACATTTAGAATATTAAACCTTAAATAAAAATAAAGAAAATACTTCCTGGTGTGCGTGTCACCGTTTTAATACCAGGCTGACACTCTGATTGCTCATTGGATCGGTTAATCATGTGAGAATGAGTCACTCAGGAAGACAGGAATCAACACATTGAGGCTTCAAATGAAGAGAGTGTCCAAAAAGGTAAGATATGTTACCTTCAAATTTAGCACAAAGAGTTGTGCGTTTACTTTTAATGTACTGCCAAACTGGATGTCAACTAATTTGCCACGAAAAGAATCTTTTGCCGGACCTTGCTCACGCCGATCGCGCACAATTTATTTTATCAAAGATACGCCCAAGCTGCGTCAATTATTCCTTGCGCCGATCGCACGCCGATTCATGCAGCTAGGCTTCTCTCTTAAACATGCGCTTGAGCTTTAGATAAGCCGCTCTTCACCCTCGAGCCGACCACGCGCCAAAATATTATCGCAGGGTAATATGTACGAACGTCCAACCAGATAAACAAACCTCTTTAAATATTCGCCGTTAAATCCATAACCAAATGCAGCGCTGTCTTAGCTTATGCGCAAGAAATCTGAGCATTTAGCTCCAAATTTCTTTGATGTCCTGCGTGCAAATTAAAACAAAACTACAGTACCTTTACGGGTTCGAACCACCCGCACTCTTCACAACGGAAGATAGGATACAATTTCGTCCTTCACCAAAGACGGAACAGCACTGCTTCCTTTTAAATTTGATGCAGAAATCCGATGTAGAGGTGTCATAACCTTTTAATTTCCCTAAGTCCCTCGATCGTCGCCATTGTAAAGTTTAGATGAAATACACAGGACATGCGTAGTTGATTAAAGTTTAAGTTTTATTTCATAACACCTCAACCATCAGTAGTCTGTCAGCAACTGACAAAAAGGGAATGTTCGCAACTAGAACTGAATTCTATGTTCCATAGAACCTTGAACAAAGAACAGGAAGGAGGAGAATATGACACCACTGACAGGCCAATGGCAGAAGAGAGCTGACCAAAAGACCCTCTATATAGCTATAGGTAATTACATTTATATGTAAGTATTATTTAATTATGTTTTTATTACAGGATCCTGGCAGACAGCTAAGCCTGGAAATTCTACTAAGAACTACAGTGCTCATGTTCTATTTCTTGGGTTTGTCAGAGGGGGTAACTAACGCCAAACCCCTTTCGTAGAAAGGTAATATGTGAGATTTAATGTGACAAACTACCTATCTGTAGGCTTTAATACAGAAAAATAACAATTGATACATAGATGCCTATTACATTTAACATACACTTTTCACACTCAATACGTCAGGCCTACTGACTTTATCGTGACTACTCATAATAAACAGATCAGACCTCTGGCATCTGAAATATCTTTTCATCATGAATTAATAAGGCCTATAGCTGATATAATTGGCTTTTCGCCATAACCAACCCAGTACTACCGGATTCAGCTTAAGTTTTCTCACAATGCAGTCACCAGGCAAACAGTCACAAAACAACAAACTATATAAATTACAGTTGGCAAAGCAAAATACTAACTTTCTTAAGAGAACCTAACAAGGATTCTCACAGTGCAAATTTTCTAAATGCATGGTTTGTCGGAAGGAGAACCCAACACCAAACCCTTACCTAATACAGTAATCTATAAGACTGTATGTAACAAAATACCTATATTTAGTCTTTAATACAGCTAATAACAATTCACCCTTAAATGCCTACTGACTTTTACGTATGCTTTTCACATTCAATATGTCAGGCCTACTACCTTTATCCTAGTACCTTTTTATTATAATCAATTAGGCCAATAGCCATGATCATTGGCTTGCCACCATAACCAACTCTGTATTGAGTATAAACTTTGCCACAAGCTAAAAAGTACAATACAAGCACTTGTTATCGGACCTGGTCCTCTCTGCATGGTCAACCCCAAACTGTTTTGCCTTTACCCTCCACTTTTTATTGAATTCGCTTTTGCTGGCCTTAGGACTTTCCCACTTCTAACCAGTGCCAACGTGCTTGTTCTCTCTCTCCTTAAAACATGGTAGGATTGTCTTATACCCAATTGGCTTATTTAATTTACTTGTAAGTCCCAAGTAAAGTGGCACTACCTGTGGCCAGGGCTCATAAAATTAAATGCCACCTACTGAATAACACTTTAAACATGTCTCAGGTTTGCCATTGAGGAGCCGATGGGTGCAGTTTTAAACTGTCTTGTCGACCTGGCAAAAAAAAACTTTTGCCAGACCCAAATCTTCCTTTTTTAGTCATATAAGTCACCCCTAGGGTAGGCCCTGTACAGTCCAGAGGGCAGGGTTTAATGTATGTAAAAAGCAGGGCATGTGTTTTCATGTTTTACTTGTCCTGGTAGCGAAAAACTCTTAAATTCAACGTGGCACTGTTCTGAGGCAGGCCAAGAGATTTTGTTACAGGAGACTCATCTGCTGGGCACAAAAGTGCCATGCTTGGCGCTCTTTGGATTTGGCCTGGTGTTCCACTCAGGGTTCGCCAGGGATTCCAGGGGCACAGGCATTTTGGTTAAGTGAAGGACTCTCTTTAGACCCACCTGGTCGGTACACCCTAGTGACGGGAATGCTTCTTGGGGAGACAATCACTCTAGGCAGCATATATGCCCTGCCACTAGGACAGACTTTTATAGCCCGAATTATTCGCCTCTGGGGTGAATTGCCCGGGGGGCTGTCCGTGGTGGGAGAGGATTGGAATGATGTGATGATTCCAGAAGTTAATTGATGACGTACCACTGGAGGCTTAGTGGAATTGGAGACCTCAAATTGAAAGTAATGACTTCCTCCCTGGGATGGGCCAACGTATGGCAAACTTTCCACCCAGCCAAAACTGGCTTTTTTTCGGCAGTGCACAGGTCCTTTTCCAGATTGGATTATTTTCTTGTCCCTGTTCATTACATACACAGGGTATCTGCAGTAGAGATGTTGCCAAGGGGATTGTCAGATCACCACCGGTGACACGATTGTTACTTATTGGTTCACAGTGTTCCCCGTTTCGTGTGAGGATGTCAATATGGCACCTACAGAACCCATAGTATAAGTCACTATTATATTGCTTGCTGACTGAATATCTGTCCCTTAATGTGCCTTTGGCCCCCTCCAAAGCTGTCTTTTGGGAGGCCCATAAGCCTACCTTACGCGGGGTGGATTTTAGTTTTTGTTTTTGTGCAAGACGCAACAGATAGTAGAGCTGGAGTCCCATATACAGGCATTGGATGAGAGGGCTTGCAGCAAAGGTGGGGCGGAGGGTCAACGTTGGTTGTTCCTGGCCCAGCAGCAACTGCAGCGATTGCTTCTGGATGACTGGCGTGGCAGATGGCGCATAGCTGTATTAATCAGAGAGGGGGTTAGTCAAGCAAGATGCTGCATCAACTGTGTCAGGCAGCCTAGTCGGTTGAACCGGTCCAAGTGATTTGGGATCTTGGAGGATTCTAGGTGTCCGGTCCCTGAAATGTAGCCCAGGCTTTCGTTAATTATTACTCTGACCTCTATGCTCAGAGAGATGTGATCGACCATGATCTGATTGTAGACTTTATCCGCTGTACCTCTCTCCATCCCCAACCGAACACAGCCCCCGACAACAGCATTACATGACATGCGATGTAATGGTTCGCAATGTAACAACGTGGTCATTGTAATGACCGTGTTGTAATGGCATGCGATGTATCTCATACGATATAAACACTGTTTCCCGCTATGGATCATTGCATGGGAGTCGAGGTAGTAATGTTCGGGCAAGGTGTCGCTCCCCTAAACTAAGTCATGAAGATACACCTTATCACATTCTATCGTATTTTGTTGCTGCACAGTAGGAGGTGGTGTGGGGCTTTGCGTGGTTGGGATGTGACTGTGTCATGTTTGTTTCCTTTTATTTTTCTGGTATCATCGTGTCCTGTGTTACTCTTGATTCTATATTCATGTACAGGTTGGTCAGGCCCAAGAGCTGCCACTCTGTTGGACTGCTGCTCTAAAGGAACGGCTGCCTTGTTGTGTTGACCTGCTGCCCTATTGCCTGGGGAAGAAGATCTGGACCTGCACCTTCATCTTTAATCCAGGACCCCAGAGTGACTCCAAAGGCTAGCCTGCTGGCCTCCTGATCTGAGCCTCAGGGTCAAATAGGGCTCTCCATCAGCTCCTGAACCCATCTACAGGGAGTTCCTGACCCCCAAGTGGTGCCTCTGAGGTCCTGGACCCTTGGTGTTGCTCTCAGGCTCTTAAGATCAAGCTTATCCTCTCCTTACGTTCACGAATGGACCCGTTCGCACTGGAACCGTGCCACTCGTATCAAAGTTCAGCGGGGGCTGCCGCTAGCCTGTCTCTTTGCATAGCAAGCATTCGTCACCTGTGGAGGACCACCAATGCAAAACAGCAGCCTAGCCATCCACAATGCCCAGCATTCTCGTGCCACGCTGACCGCTGTCCGTGGCACTTTCCTTGCACCCTGTGACACTCTCCAACCCGAACAGTATTCTTGGCACAAAATTTGAGAAGGTAAAACATCAGTGGAACTAATCTGGGACTGTTTCCGAACCATGCTTTAATGCAGTTGGCCTGAGCTTTTGACTTTAACCCAGTCCAATGCGACTTGATATCCCTGGTTAGCGCTTTATGGTTTTAGGCACTATTTTTCACTTTATTCTTTAAAAATTCATAACTCTGTGCTACTGATTGGATTTTTTTTGTTTTGGTCTTGTTTTATTTATTAAATGAAGCTCTATTTTTCTAACCTGGTGTGGGGTCCTTTTTGTGTGGTGTTTCCGCTGTTTTACTGTTTGAAGTGTTGCACAAATATATACACATTGCCTCTAAGTTAAGCTTGCCTGCTCTGTGCTAAGCTACCAAGGGGTTGAGCACAGGTTAATTTGGGGGAACAGCGTTTACAACGCAACTTTAAAACGAAGTACCTCTACGACGCAACCATTACAACGCAACTTTTACAACGACTTGCGCTGGGGGGCGCTCCAGGATAGGGAATAGTTTTAATTTACTATCCAAAACCTTCCCTACTATCCACGGGGACTGGAGTTGGAATAGTAAATTAAACTATTCACTATCCAGCGCCCCCCAACGCAAGTCATTGCAATGACTTGCGTTGTAAAACTTGCGTCGTAAAGGCATGCATTGTAAAAGCATGCGTTGTAACGACGTACATCCGTTAATTTGGGGTTTGCTTGTCTCTTACCTTGACAAGGATTGTGGTTGCTGCTTGGCCAGGGCTCACACCCCAGTCAACCAGTAATCCAATTATTTACACTTGTTTTAGTGGAAACACACACATGTGGCCCAATCAAATCCTATACTCAGGTGAACCAACATGTGATTGGATCCTAAGCCCCTCTCTCAGTGGTACGCTGAAAGGTCTCTTTTTGTTGATCAAATAAGGTCAGAGAACAGCTGTGCAGTCAATCTAAACACAAAATGAATGTAGATTATTGTAGATCTGGGTATCCCATACTGCTCTAAAACATACAAGTGCACGCTGAAGTCAAATATAGTGATGGAAAGTGAAAGAGAGTGTTCTCATGACTGCCATCTTCCTATCTATACTGGGGTCAGAGAAAAGCACAGTTAATTTTCTAACTATCTAAGACACTTTGATAGCATTACAATACCAGGTGTGTGCTCCTGAAAGTCAAGCTCTATCCAATTGTAAGATTGATACTTTATGCATGTTAGTGAGACTTTTCTAGGCAGCCATACTGCTATTAGCTCAAGAAGCTGGATAAACACAAAATAAACACATCTGTTTGGAAGGGTAGCAATTTATTTTCTGTGGAAGCCCATCACGTCTGCCCAAGAAAAACATCTGCTCCTGTTGACCAACATGTGGGCCAAGCCATAGCCTCTTTCTGTAGTACTACTGAAAGCTCTTTTTTAGGTTGAGATTGTGCTATTAAGCAAGACCTAAAGTAGGATTTCTGCCTCAGGTACTGCCACTCATAATTGACTCACAGCTGATAGTTATGTAATACAGAAAAGAGTAGGAACTAGAGCATGATCAAGTGCAGAGTATTGAAGAAAAGGTAATGTAATAAAAAAAAGTAGAACGAAAGAAGCCAGGCTGGGGAAGTGGGACGTCGTTGAAGAGGTGGCACAAATGGGAAAAGCAACACATGTACACATAGGGGGATCTTGTACGTGATCTCTCCTTGTAGTCCTACTTCAGTGTTTGTGGAATGGCCCTCTTCTTGTTTTTTTAGAAATCTGGTTCGCTTACTGTAGAAAGTGGGCAGTCTACTGTTGGAAAGGGAGAGTACCAAACCTCACTGCCATGGGCTGTTGCGCACCTTACATCGTAAAGTACTGTTGGCACAAGCCCCTCCCAGACAAATAGGACGCCATGGTTACTTTGTGAAGTAATTCCTATGGAGTCCGGTGCAATAGTCCTCAAAGTCACTTACCACCAAACAATTAAATTCCATGCAGAGAACTTGCACCTGTGGAAGCATGCTTGTTTATGCAAAGATAAACCAGCGTTCACTAGAAAACATATAGTTATAGGAGCTCATGCACCACAAAAGAAGTAATTTGTAGGTAAAAAGAACATTTTCAATAAGCATTCCTCCTCGCTCACCCAAAGGAGACCACCAAGAAGACACAAGTATCTGCCTCTTATCAAATCAAATTCAAATTCAAAATTCTTTATTCGACTGCATGAAGTACAGTCATAAAAGTTCATTAAAATACATATATATACAAAACATGTATAAAAGAATCAATGCGTTAGATAATCATAGAGAAATGTGTGATATCACGGTCAAGTGTGTATATAAGATTTATGAGGGACTTATTTAAGGGGTAATATAGTTCGGTTAGGGGTCAGCCTTCCATACTTTTTCTAAATTTCAGGGCTGTTTTTAAAAAGTTATATATAAAGGGAGTGCATTCACAGTGCAGCATTTGAAGGTGTAGTAATGCTGGCATTATTTGTACAAAGTTCAATTTCTTAAGCAAGGGTTTTAAAAACATTTTCCGCGGTATCGCGTAATAAGAGCATATAAATAAAAAGTGTGCCATGTCTTGCGGAGACTCATTGTCGCAGCCGCAAGATGGCAACACTGTCCCTCTATGGGCTCCACTCGGTACGGCTAACATCAGGTGGAATAAACCAAAGCGAAATCTACTCAACAAGAAGCGTTCATATCTGGAGGTTGGCCAGGATAGGTATGGTTCAATTTGTAAACTTGTTTTGATTAAAATATGTCTCATAACACTATCCTTTTTCAGTTCGGTTTCTTCCCTAACAAGCTGTCGATTCAACAGGAAAGTGTCCTTTACATATATTACATCATTCTTGGATACTTGCTGGGGTGTTAAAAAGAGGTCCAGCCTGCCCAGATCTTGAAGGCAGTTCCTGATGTATTTTAGCCAGGGTATCTTGAATTTCCCTTCCCAGGTTAGTGCTTCGAGGAGGATGTTATGGGTTAATGGTATTTCGTCGTTCAGCCAGCATTTGAGCCAACAGAGCAAAGGGTTTACAGCGATCTTATCCCCTATATATGGCATTCCCAGTTCCTCATGAGTGGGGAAATTAGCAGTACACTTTGGTAGACACAGGACCTGTTTTAAAAAGTTATTTTCAGTAATTGTAAGGACGCCCACAGGGGCGAAGCCCCAGAGTTCGCTTCCATAACAGGCAACTGCGATACTTTTTGCTTGATATAGTTTTATCAGGGCAACCACTGGTGTGTTGCCCATTTTTCGCGCAAAGTCCATTATTCCAGCATTGGTCCTTATTAGTTCATCTTTCTTTTTGTTTATTGCGGGTCCCCATGCAAGTTTAGAGTCAAACAGTACTCCAAGGTATGAGAAGGTTTTTGTTGTTGGTATTTTTTCCCCGTTGATAGAGAAGGGGTAGGACTTTTTAGATCTAGAGCCTATCTTCATAACAAATGATTTTGAGTTGTTATTACTCAAGCCCCGCAAGTTCATAAATTGAAGAAAGGAATCTAATAATTTTTGAAGGCCAAGTGCAGTTCTGGAGATAAGAACGGCGTCATCTGCGTAAAGCAGAACAGGAACGCCCTTTCTCCCTATATAAGGATAGTCCGTGTCAGTTGTTAAAAGATGCTCCTCAAGACCGTTTATATATAAATTAAAAAGAAAAGGCGCTAAAATACAGCCCTGCCTAACCCCCCGATTGATTTTAAAGTCACTAGTTACCTTCAGGTCTTTGGTGTAACGAACATTTGCACGTGTATCATTGTGGAGGTCAGCCAGAAAATTAATCAAATTAGTTTCAACTCCCATATTCAGTAAGACGTCCCAAAGTTTGCTTCTGTCAACGCAATCAAAGGCCGATGAAAGGTCCATAAAGGCCATGTATAATGTTCCATTGCGGGCCAGGGTGTACTTGCCACTGATTAGATATAAATTCAGGCATTGGGTTGTTGTTGAATGCCCTGGTCTGAAGCCATATTGAGCGGGTGCCATTATGTTGTTATTTTTGGCCCATGTGGACAACCTGTTTAAGAGGATCCCTCCCACTACTTTGGCGACTGAGTTTATCAGGGAGATTGGTCTGTAACACGCTGCATTAGTTCTGTCGCCCTTCTTGTATACAGGAACGATGGTGGAGGCTCCCCAGGTCTTTGGAGCCCCTATTGCAGCCCCGGCGTTAACAACCTCTGTAAGAATTGGAGCCCAAAGGGGTATATTTGATTTGAATAAGTCCGGGGGAAGGCCATCCGGGCCCGGGGCTTTGTTACTGGTTAGACCACGGATCCCTTTTTCAACTTCCTTGACTGTAAAGTGCAATGGTGCATCTTCGGGGGATTTAAAAACTTGTATTGTTTGTGGGACGTCACTCTTAAAGATTGAGCTGAAATGGGAGATCCATTCGTTCTCGGGTATAACAGTTCCGAGGCTGGTAGCATTGGGATCGTCAAACAGTGGCTTGTTAATTATGCTCCAGAACTTCGCACTGTTTCCTAAGATTGAAGGGTCAAGTAAAGACTCCGAGATGTTCCTTTTTATGATCTTTTTCCGGGATGCCAGGGCTATTTTGTATTCTAAACGTAAGGCTTTAATAAGTGCGGGATTTCTTGGTTTGTTTTTGAGGGCAGTTTTCAGTTTTCGGTTGGATAATGAGCAGGTGTGATCAAACCATCGTGGTTGTTGAGCAATTGATCCTTTTATTGACACGGAGAGCAGTTGATCAATTCTTTTTGTAATCACGGCAAAGGCAGATAAAATGGATTCAGGAGATATGATATTGGAGGCACAAAGATTGAGTTCATGTTCACAACTCTTTATAACAGACTCTTGCAAAGTGTCGCTGTTTATCGTGGACCATTTCAGGCGGCGGTTTTTGTTAACCAATTTTAGGACTCCAGGATCTTTATGATTTTTCCGGAGTACAAAAGGGCCGCATTGTAAGTCAAGTGAAAGTGGGTTGTGATCACTATAAGTGCTTTCGAGTATGTTGAAGTTTAGGACCAAGTTTGTCACCTCAGCTGAGAAGAGTATGTGATCTATATAAGAACCTGACTCTGATCCTTTGTAAGTTGGTGTTTTAAAGGTATAAGAATCATCTTTCAGCGGGGGAGGAGCCTAGCTCGCGTCCGAGATGGCCGCGTTTTAGCTCGGCTCCGTCCGCCTGCCTGTTTTACTCGTCTATCCTGTCGTTATCCTGCCCCGGGAAGCCCTCTTTGCTGTGCTGTAGTACTGAGACGCCTTGCAGGCACTTACCCTTTGCTCCGGTGGTCCTGGGTGCCGTGGATCCTGTGCGGCGCTCCCGCTCGCTTCGGAGCCTCCGGGGCGGGCTGGCCTGGACCTTCTCGGCGGCGCCCGGACGGGACGGAGCACGACGATCAGCCCTTGATGGCGCAGTGGACGTGGTCGTGGAGGCCGTTGTGCGTGTAGGCCGGCTGTGCTTGCTGGCCGACTCCGGTGGGCCGGGGGCCTTGGGAGGAGGCACTGCCTTCCATTGACGGGGCTACTCGTATATCCGGATTGTTCCCCCCTTTGTTCTCCGGTCCGGCCATTTTGATTTCTTCCGCCCGGACTCGGAGAGCAGGGCCGGCGGCACTGGGGGGCCGGCGATTCCCCTTCTTCTGGTGGGCCTCCTTCCTGCCCCAGGGTGCCCTGCCGCCGGTCGGCTGGTCTTCATTTGCCTTGCTGCTGCCCCGACGGGGGTTGGCGGCCGCCGCGGCCTCGCCGGGCTTCCAAGATGGCGGCCGACCCTGAGTGTCTCAGCCGGGCCTGGACGAGCGCTGTAGGCCCGCCGCATGGCCCGGGTGCCGGATATGGTAAAGGTTTTCCTACACTTCGGGATATCCTGGATGCCCTGCACTCCTGGCGAACTTCTGTGGCTGCACCCGTCTTCGCTCTGGAGGCGGATCCTCTCCTCGGGCCGTTTGGGCCCCCAACATCGGGTGTGGCCTCACCGTTGCAGGGTGCGGCTGGACTTATCCTAGGAAATATGGCCCCGGCGGCAGCCGCGTCTGTGGGTGTGCGGAGTTCCGTTGCCCTTCATCGTCCTGTGCTGTCTCCTTTGCCGCTGGTCCGGGGGCCGGATTCCGTCTGGCCTGGCTTCGATGACTCTTCCTGCTCCTTCTCGCCTCGGCTGCCCGGCCATGGCTCCTGTGCCAACCCAGCTGGGTCGGCCTCTCTTGAACTGTCCCTGGAACTGTGCCTGCGATGTGTGCGATGTACCATGACTTTCCTAGATCTTCCGTGTTTTCCTCCACGTTTCTTCTCCGGACTGCCGCCAGATCTCCCTGTCCTATGCCTTCGGTTCTTCGCAGTCTGGTTCTTGTTGGATCGGACGGCTACAACTTTGGACAGACAAGGACAGGGCTGATACAAATTTGCCTCTGTTTACGGTAGTCTTGTATTGGTTTGATGATCGGCATGTACCGGTATGATTATGTGTGACCTTAAGGGTCTCCTGGAATGTATCCTGATAATTTTTGACTTCCCGTGGGCTCGGCCCCTTTTTCTCAGGCATGTGGGTGGGTGCAGATAATACTGTCCCTTGGCCCTCTCCCGTGTGTGATTCCTTCCCTTTTTCCCTTCCCCTCTCCCGTTTTTGTCCTTTGTTTCTGTCTTGTCTTTGCTCTTCTATATTTCGGGTTCTAATTAGGGCGACAGGCACGCTGCTGGGGGGTAGGCCATAGCCTTCTGCAGGGGTGCAGGGTGGGCTTGTGGGGTGGGTGGGGGGTCTGTCATTTTGGGGGGTCTTTTTCCTCCCCCTTTTTCTCCTTTTTTTGTTCTATGGCTCTTGAGTATTCCCTTTTTCGGGACTCTGTCTCGTCATGTGTCCCCCTGGTGTGTTTCTGATGCATTTACCTTCCGGTCGTACTGTGATTATGGTTAGCTATGTGTTCTATCATCGACCTTTAATGTATCCTGTGTACCGAATTCTGCTTTCCTGCTTTGTCGCCGGGGGGTGCGTGATTGGGTAGGAGTCCCTTCTTTTTCCTTTTTCTTCCCTCCCCTCCCTCTTTATGGGGGGTTTCCTTTCTTTTGTTGGGGTGCGTTTCGTATTGCTTTTTATGGTGGGGTCTTTTTTATTTATGTTTGTTGAGTCGGGTGGTTGCGGTGGTGGGTGGGCGCTGTACGGCGAACGCCATTGCCTCTCCTTGTGGTCCTCCGATTGGGCTTGGGTTTATTGATATGTTTCCTTCATGTTGGTTTTATCCTGTATTTTTCTGATCGCCGGATCGCGGCTCACCACGGCCCCTCCCTTGTTGTTTGACTCACTGCCCGTCATGATCCTGTACTCCCCGCCCCATTGAAAAAAGAAAATTACCTTTCTAATTTCCTGTTCCTGCGATTGCTCTATGGCTTTTGGTGTTTCTCCTGTCTTCTTGCCGTCATATCCTGTGGACACTTTTGTATTGCTAATTATGCTTTTGCTATGTGGTGGCCAGCCCGTTGGGTTGTAGGCCCGTATTTGTGAGCACTCTCTGTACAATAAAGGTTTAAAAAAAAAAAATAAAAAAAAAAATAAAGAATCATCTTTCAGAGACAGGGCAATGCTCAAGTTTAGGACGTCTGTTGGAGTGTTCATGTTTGTTCCTCGGAGGCAGTGTTCAAAGTGAGGGCCTGGTCTATTTCCACAACCCAAAGAACCCAAAGATGTCACAGGTCGCCACAGATATGCGTGTTAAAATCACCGACGATTATTTTGTCCCGGGGCAACTTTGCTGAATTGTCATAGAGATAATTTTGGAGTTTAACAATATTACATTCTCCTGGTGATGTAACAGAGTTGTAAAAGTTGACCAGTGCTAATGCTTTTTTGCCCTTCCTGAGTTCCAGTATCTGAATGTTCCTACTGTCTTGCTGTATGTTTTTTGTCTGGGATATAAGAGACAGGCTGATGAATATTGCTAAGCCTCCCTTTGCCCTTCCACTAGATGAGGGGGATGCATGGACAAAGAAGCTTTGGTATCCCTCAATAAAGATGTTATTATCTGCAAGCCAGGTCTCCTGGAAACACAGTATGGTGTAATTTCTGACCAAAGTTACCCACATCGGGTCAGTTACTTTAGCAGCCAGTCCTGCGATGTTCCATGACAGGATTTTGATGGAATGGATCTCGTTGCGATCTATCACTGACTCCGTGGTCGTATTAATTAGAGGGTGCGGTTTTAAGTTAACATGACTTGCTGTGTCTATCGGTTGGTTTCTGGTAGTGGATGAGGGATAGAGGACTGTAGAAGTAAGAGAACTACTTGCTTCAGGTATGGAAAGAATAGAAGCGTGATCTATGGGGGGACTTTCAGAGCAGAGTGTTATCGCCGTTGTTACAGTGTTGGCTGCACTGACACCTGAGAGGTCAAAAGTTATTACGGGGTTGTCCTTGCATATTATATTAGGGTAAACTTGGGTATCTGACCGGTCAAGTGAAGGATCAGAGGATAGAGTGAGTGACAGTCAATCCACCTCATCCAGATCATCATAAGTATATAGAGTATTGTATCTGTTTGAGGTTGGGAACCCAAATTGGTGATTATAGGGCAGATTAAAATGTCTATAATCTCGTGTCTGTGAGTATTGGGTAGAACCTGGATTCTCAGATGTTATTGGGGGTGGGTGGCTATGTGTTCTGCCTTCCCATGAGTAGTCATTAGTATATATTTCAGGGTCTGAAGACGTCCCTTGAATTGAATCAAAAGGGGTGGTCCGGAATTGAGGGTAAAGTTGTGGTACAGGAAGCCTTTCTTGGCCATAATGGCGTTTGTTATTGTTTCTTTGGCCATCTGAATAGTGGGGGTAGAAGTAGCTTAGGCCCATTGTTCGAATCAGGCTATTTGTTGCAGAGCTCCTCCAATTTACAATAAATTTCGCCGCTCCTCTATTTTTAAAAGTGACCACAATACAGTCGCCCTCTGTAGATTTGAATCGTGTGCCCACCCAATCTACTCGCTTCACTTGGGAAATAGTTCCTATTATGTTGGGGGGAAGTGGCCTGTGGGTAGTTAGCCATTGCATCACCTTGTTTTTTAATTCTACATTGGATTCCCCCCTATTTTCCGCCATTTTGGGTACCCCGATCATGATTATTGTATAGGGATTAGACTCAGGTGGTAGATTTATATGGGTGGGTATTCATGTCGAGATGGGTCTGGGCTGCGGCGCCCTAGTTGCTTTAGAAGGAATGTTCACTGTTGGTATAGTAGGGTGTCTTGGTGTCTCAACAGAGGTCGAGATTGCCTCTGAGGGATAAACCTCTGCAGCCCATTCACTAGTGTCTTCGTCCTCATGTATATGTGTTTTTTGCGTCTTAATTTTGGGCGGAGCTACAGTCGTCACTGGGATGAGTACTGTTTGTGAAGTTAGTGATGGGTCGTTGGAAACAGGACCCTGTTGCTGTGTCTTTGTCTGTTTACCGGTTCTTGTTAATAGGTTACATGAGTTTTTTGCAACTGTTGGATTTTTAGCGTTAAGAGTTGTACTCGCTGGGACAAAGGTAGGATTTGTGTTCGGCATTTTTAGCAATTTGAGAATGCTAGACGATATTTCATTTTGTGCTCTCTCAAATTTGCCTAAAGCCTTCTCAATATTGGCAATCTGTTGACTAATAGGTTGTAAGAGGGATTTAACCAGACTTTCGATCTCACTCATAGAAGGGGTTTTAGTAGTAGGTGTCTTAACTATGTGCCCTGTCTGCTCATTGACCTGGATCCTCTCTGAATTGTTTTTATTATTTCGGGGTACATCCAAGACCTGAGAGATAGACAGAGGAGACCCCATGGGAGTGAGTTTAGTGGGTTTCCTCTGAGTTGGTTTTTGCCACATATCTCTTATTGAGCGTTTCGGTTTGTCTGATAGAAGATGGGTTTTTTTCATGCGGTGTTTGATTTTACGTTTTTTCTTGGTGTTCTTAGAATTACTGGCTTGATTGAAAGTTTGAGTTTCTGGCAAGTGGATTACCGATGTGTGGCTCTCGATTAGTTGAACCTCGGGATCTGGAGACGATGTTTGTGCGCAGATTATGTTGTTTCCACAATTAGTTAGAAACGTGAGGCTACTCTCCAGTGTGTTCACTGTAGGACCAGGAAGCAAACATTTTGGCATGTTATCCTTGACGTGCGACCTTGGTAGGTCTGAAAATGATTGCATCAATAGAGATTCCTGTGAATTGAGAGTATCGTCCATAGTGTGCGTGTTGTTTATGGTATGCAGGGACAGGTTCGGGAAACACAAGTCTGGTATCAGAGAGAGTCGTCTCTCAGTATCCTGAATGGAGTTGGCCACTGCGCTAATGGTTTTTTGCAACATGATGTCGATGGCAGTTATAGTGGGTAATGGTGTACTCACAGTTTTTAGTCTGGTGGTAGATCTTGTTGCCATCGGAGTTTTCTGTGCCTTGATCATCCTTGTTCAATATATAGTTATCCGCCCTCCGTAAATGCTTTATGTTACTTTGAGTTCGGGAACCCAACCGAAGACCTTTAAGAGGTGGCTCGTCCCGGCCACTACAGGCCTCGGAGGGCCACAGAGGGCCCGCCCTTTGCCCGGGCTTAGCCCGGCGTCCCGCTCGCGTCCCGCTGAGCGTAGGACTAGGCGTTTATGTAGGCGGCGTTGCGAGCGTGGGGCGTGTCTCCCAGGGGGCGCGTCCAGCAGCAACACCTGGTCAGCGCAGGGACTCCTGGACTAGTGAGTCCCTGCTCGCGCTCCACCTCCCTGGCTCCTCCGGTCTTCGTTGTAGCACAAAGGCAGCGTCTGCCCCTCACCGCTTACCACGAAGCGGCACCCGCAAAGCGGGTGCTGCAAGGTGTAGCGCGGAAGCGGCGGTGTCCCCCAGCAAGGAGGAGAGGGCAGGCTGCACGGGTTCAGTTCCTTTACTGCAAGGGTATCAGCGTCTCAGCAATCAGTGTCCCGCTAAGCTCCGGGGACTCCCGCCTTAAGAATGGTCGAGCGTGGGGCGTGTCTCCCAGGGGGCGCGTCCAGCAGCAACACCTGGTCAGCGCAGGGACTCCTGGACTAGTGAGTCCCTGCTCGCGCTCCGCCTCCCTGGCTCCTCCGGTCTTCGTTGTAGCACAAAGGCAGCGTCTGCCCCTCACCGCTTACCGCGGTGCTGCAAGGTGTAGCGCGGAAGCGGCGGTGTCCCCCAGCAAGGAGGAGAGGGCAGGCTGCACGGGTTCAGTTCCTTTACTGCAAGGGTATCAGCGTCCCAGCAATCAGTGCCTCTTATCAGACAAAGACACAAGACACACAACACACATAGAGCGCGACGTTTGTCAGACAGATGACAGCTGTAGATAATGCTCAGTTGGGTCACTCCGTCTCCCAAAACTGCACACCTGAATATGAAAAAAACAATGGATTGTGGCACACCCCTTTTATTATTATACGATTTGTGCTTTTATGGATCTTTTATATCCAGATAAGGATTTTGAATATGAATATATATGAAGAAACCAATACAAAATAGGTCCCAAAAAGTGCACCTCGAAGACTAAATAAACTTCCTTCATCCAGCACACCAACACTTGGAGGTCTATAGGCAAGGCACGAGTCAGGATTCATGCCACGGGTGCTCACCTGTGCACACCCGGACAGCTTTCTCCCATACACATGTTGAGGCACTACCTTCACCAATCAGCTGGCCGAATATGAACAGGTACAAGAACCACCTTAGAAGACAGGATGAAGATGTTTCCTATACTAAGCCCTGCACAACTTCACTTCTGACCATTGAAGAGATGATGCTGGAGAGATAATAGCAAAATATTCAATAAACAAATAAGAGGATGAGCAGAAACAGGTTCTTTGGCTCCTTCTTCTTGTTAGCAGTCTCCCACACATGTGCTCCAACATCCTCTCACTGGTACAACTTCCTCTCACTGCTCCGCTCCAACATCCTCTCACTGCTCCAAAATCCTATCCCTGCTCCAACATCCTCTCCCTGGTACAACATCCTCTCACTGCTGTGGTAAATAAATAATTAATTACAGGTACTATTTTTGAATACATTAATAATAACAGATAGCTCAATAAATAAGAGGCAGGATCCGGGGTATCTGAGTCTAACAGGCTTTAATCAGGCACAAGGGAAGGGACAGGATCGGAACAGCCTGAAATAGAATGGCATAGAAGGCAGCTGCAACGTCTCATTAACAGTACAAGGTATATATAGTAAAACATCACAATTACATTACATACAGTAGGCGTAACGAGTGACAAGCGTAAGATAAGAACACATGGGCGTGAAAAGAAGGCGTGTACATAGACATGTGATGAGAACGTCACAGAAGTGTCATAAATGGGTGGATACATGGAGGGGGCTACCTGAGCAGCTGGGACCTTTAACCTAGTGGTGCGCGCAAACGGGCAATGACGTGTTACCGGGGAGAACTGGGGGCTATGACTTCTGCACTAGAAGAGGAGACTAAAGTCTGCGGTGTCAGGACGACATGTACCTATAGCATATCTGGTATCTGGTGTTTGGAGTACATGTTGATAGAATCTAAAAGTTATCAGGGCAAAGGCTACTTGACACTAAGGCTGGTGCATGCATATATTCTACATGTATTGAGTGTGCTATGAATCTTCCATGGATATTAATACAGTAATTCTCTTGCATGGAGACAGAAAGACTAGACTATAGCTGAAGCTGTTTATGCGGTTCGTTAGCTTAGGAATGTGAAGACGGAGAGCTGAACTGATAACTAGAGGCATAACATATTCTTGGCAGACAGGCAGGCAGAGCCAGGCCGGGCACCGCGCTGCGCGGCAGGAAGTAAGTGAAGGGTCAGGGATGCAGGTGGGGGCTGCATCGCTCCTCGGAGTGGGTTCAGGAGACTGGAGCTTGAATCTGGTGTCCGGGCCCTTTTGAGGCCTAGAAACGGGGACAATTCAATGAATTAACGTGCACACTGTAAAACGTGGCAACATAGGCCTAATACTCGTTGCTTTCACGAGAACTGGAAACTGGCATACTAGAGTTGGACACAACTATAACTGCGTCTTTAATCAATCATAGGGGGATATATGCATATCGATCATGCACATATAACATAGGATGGGGAACACGTAGGCACATATAACAAGGCAAAATTCAATTTTCCTCATTCCCTCCTTGTGCCCTACGTTTCCATCAGGAAACATCAATATTCATGATACCATCTATCTGTTCATATAGCATCATTTGCTCGTCTCGAATTTTCTTGGAACGGGACTTAGGACTAGGAATACAAGAGGTAGCACACAAGCCGCAAATCGCAGGGCCACATTGTAAACAGAGACAGCAACTGAATATAATCATTACTGCTATACCTAGGAATGACAATACTTTCCATCCCCAGGCAGATATTATACTCCAGAGCCAACCGGACCATGTCCAGGTGCCTGGATTCTGGTGTAACTGATGGGCAATTTTATGGAGTCTGGTTATAGCTGAATAAACAGACGGTGCGTTATTAGGAATGAAAATGCAGCAACTAGATCCGATGACTCTACAAGCTCCTCCCCTATCGGCCAGTATGACGTTAAGGACGAGACGATTTTGGAGCACAACAAATCTCATAGCAGATTGTTCTTCAGTTAAGTTACCTAAAGCGGAAGTAGTCTCATTCACTACTGCTTCAAGGGTTCTAGTTAGCCTACGTATTAACTTACTATTCTGGACAGGACCTATGAAGAAAAAGAAACCTTTATTGAAGTCTTGATATTGTTCTAAGGCAGTTTCAGTTTGATCGACAATTGGGGACTCGGTCTCCCTTCTATGTCTAACGTGTACTAGATGTGTGTTTCTGTGATAATCGGATGGAGCTAGGAAAACTGGTGGCAGAAGGAAGGCAATGTAACATGTTCCATCCCAATCGAGGGGCAGACGAACATATGCGGTCTGACCACATACAAAATAAGAATGACGTGAGGCTTTGAAAATAGATTTCCCACTGTCACCATACTCGACCACAGTAGTACAATCACTATGACCTACATGTGCGGAACCATTCTTTCTGACACATAATTCGCCTTTCACGGGTAGAACTGAAATAGCAGGCAAGTCTGGAGTAGTCTCGGACTGAACATTCAAAACCATGAAATTCGAGGAATAATTACCTAGATCATATACTTCATTTTCTAGATCTAACCCTGTTCTATGGGAAATACCTTCCTTGTCTGGGAAACATGTTCTATTCAGAAGGGACATATCATTTGAGGATGACGTTAACGTGGACCATGCTCCACACGAACCATTGTGTGAAAACGGATAAGGAAACAGTGGCAGAACTCCCTTCGGTGTCTGGAAAGGGGGAAGTCGACCACACACCCAACAATTAGTGGCATTGCTGGTCTGATGTGAATAGTGTAACATTCGAATAAACGTGTTATTGCGCATGGCAAGACGATAGGATAACTCGTGAGGAGGCAGGTCACTAAAAGTGTGCTCTACTGTAACATTAGAAAACATACGTACATGTGATTTAATAGGAAAACATAAATGTAAGGCATAACTTATGCAGGTAACCATAAGACTCAGAAATATCATAAATACAAGAGTGATAATACATCTACTTCGAAGATTCTTTTGATAACGTATTCTCTTAGAGTTTTGACTAACTCTCTCATTGTGTGGGTCTATCTCATACATGTCAGGAACCTGTCTAACCGTTTCACCCGAGAGGGACTTAGACAATTAAACTGGCTGACTTACTAGACCTTAACTTTTCTTTATACTCCTGCTGCGGAGTTTTCTCTAACAGGGGAAGCTTAGATTCAGTGTCTGGGCAGTCCTTGAGAACGGGGCAGTCTTTGAAAAATGTTTTTGGCCGAAGTCCATGGAATCGCTTCACATGACTGGAGTGCAACCACCCCTTCCTGCCCTCCACCTTGATGGCCGTCCTTGTTGTTAGTAGTACAAGTCTTGGCTCCTTCCAGCGGGGCTCCAGCGGACTTGAACGATCAAAATTACGAATCAAAACGAGGTCGCCTGGTATGACCTCATGCGGTTTCACTTGGGTGTTGTCTGGAAAAGCAGCGGCAACCTGTGAACGACAAGAGAGTAGTGCAGACATCAAGGAAGCCAGGTAATCTGTCAGCATATTACTGTCAACATCTGTAATTGTACGTGGTCTAGGTGTACCTCACATGTTTGGGGGACGACGAACACTACCTCATAAGGGGACAGACCTCAACGGGAGTGAGCGACCATTCTCATATAGAAAAGGGCGACTGGCAGTGCTACTATCCAATCTACGCCTTTCTCTGCGCATACTTTGGCAATGCGGATTTTCAGAGTCTGATTATGTCTCTCTACGAGACCGGCTGCTTCAGGATGTCGTACACAGTGGAACTTCCACTGGTACCCTAACAGAAGGGATACTTGTTTCATGAGTTCGGATGAGAATGGCTGGCCGTTATCTGAATACACGACCCTAGGCAATCCATAGCGGGGAAAATACTCACGAACCAACTGCCTGGCAGTGGTCGCAGCAGTGTAATCTGGAACTGGATATGCTTCTGTCCACCTGGACAAAGCGCATACAACTACGAGGACATACTTGAAACCTCGACATCGCTCCATCTGAATATAATCCATCTGGAGGACTTCATAAGGGTGGTCAGGAGGATGGAATCCACCTTGTTCCACCGGGACACCTTTACCTGGATTGAACTGACAACAGATCATGCAGGTACGCACTTTCTGTTTGGCTGCTGCTCGTAAATGCTTGTTAAACCAGAGATTCTGAATACTGTCTAGCATGGCTTTTTCTCCTAAGTGTGCTGGACTATGTGCGGTGTTAATAATGACTTGAACCATAGAGTCGGGGAGAAACCATGTGGCTTTTCCCTTCGTCAACCATCCTTGATCTGTCTGGACCCCTCCTTGTTCGGACCATTTCTTGATTTCATCGGGAGTAGCATGTGACTGTATATCTAGTACGTCTTGTATAGGGTCCTTAACTGTCATACAAATAGTCTGATCTGGAATGTCTGTCTGTGTCGTGTTAACTGGAATGTCTGGAGTCTGAGCTGTGAGCTTGGCCGTTCGATCTGCTAGATCGTTACCCTGGGAAATGATGTCAGTGACTTTCGTATGTGCCTTGCACTTCATGATAGCGATAGCTGTCGGTAAATGTATTGCATCTAACAGAGCTTGAATGAGGGGGCCATGCTGAATCTTGGTTCCATGAGAAGTCATGAAACCTCTCTCTTGCCAGAGCACTCCAAAGTCGTGTACGACTCCGAATGCATAACGTGAATCTGTGTATATGTTTACTTTCAGGTTCTTAGCTCGTATGCAGGCTTGGGTCAGAGCGACAAGCTCTGCTGCTTGAGCAGACAGGGTGTCAATACGATGCGTTTCTATAACTTCAGTGTCAGTAGTCACTGCATACGCGGCTACTAGTTCTCCTGTACTTGTTCTCATACATGAACCATCCACATAAAGTGTCAGGTCGGGATCAGGTAATGCAATGTCTGTCAAGTCTTGTCTTGGCTTTGTCATGGTGTTAACAACTTCCACACAGTCATGTGTGGCAGGATTTGAAGTAACTGAAGGTAACAGTGTAGCAGGATTTAATATGTTGCAGCGTCTGATTTCTATGTGTGGCTGAAACAGTGTCAGTTCATAACCTGTTAAACGTGCAATTGTCAAGTGCTGAGTCTGTGTTCGGTTTAAAAGAACTTCCACGGAGTGTGGAACTTGTACTGTCAGGGAGTGTCCTAACACTATGGAATCACTTTGTCGGATAGCTAGTGCTGTGGCTGCAACTGACTTGAGGCACGCAGGCAGAGCCTGGGCCACTGGATCTAATGTGTTAGAGAAATAAGCACAGGGCTTGTATTGTCCTGCTTGATCTTGTGTGAGAACAGATAATGCAGTACCATCACGTTCAGTGACAAAAAGTGTAAAAGGCTTACTGTAGTTCGGTGTTGCTAAAACAGGTGCTTGGCATAAAGCTTTCTTTAACTCATTGAAAACAAGTGTATGTTCCTGGGTCCAAGGGAGGACAGTCGATACGGCTGCCTCCTGTGTCGTTAACTGTATCAGTGGCTTGGCTAGATGTGCGTACTGAGGAATCCATTGTCTGCAGTAAGAAGTGAGGCCGATAAAAGCTCGTACCTCCTTCTGAGTCTTGGGCTGTGGAAGATGTGCTATTAACTGGATACGGTCAGGTGTCAACTGCCTACCCCTCTTGGACAGTAAGTGTCCAAGGTAGACCACTTGCTGGACACAGAATTGCAATTTGGAAGGGGACACCTTGTGCCCCATCTCGGCCAGGAAATACAGAACTGTAAGTGACGCACGTTCGCAGTCACGTTCAGAACGGGCTGTGATCAATAGATCATCGACATACTGGAGCAGAGCAGTGTCAGTTGGCATGTGAATATTGTCTAGTTGTCTTTTAAGTGCTTGACTGTAAATGCTAGGGCTTTCTGTGAAACCTTGAGGAGCTCGTGTGAATTTATAGCTTCTTCCATTTAAACAGAATCCGAAAAGAAACTGGCTGTCTGGATGAATGGGGACACTAAAGAATGCGTTCTTGAGATCGATAACAGTGAAGAACGTAGCTTCAGAATCAATGGCTGTCAATAGGGAAGAAATATCTGGAACCACTGGGTACTGGGGTATGATACATTTATTAAGTTCTCGAAGGTCAATCACTAATCGATAGACTGGAGGTGCATTTGGATCGGTACGTTTCAGAATCGGAATGATAGGAGAATTACATACATTGGAGTCAGTTTCTACAACCACTCCTTGAGCAATGAGCTCGTCAATAATTTTGGATAAGGCTGCTACAGCCTCAGGTGGCAATTTGTACTGTCGGATTCGTGGTAATACAACACCTTTCTTCAGAGTGACACGATGGGGTGTGATGTGCATACAACCTACATCAGTTGGACCTTGCGCCCATAAATGCTGTGGTACATTCAATAATCTTGGATCAAAATCACGTAATACATAATGACCTTTAAAATCTCTTTAAAACAATCGCACCCCTTCTGGGGAACAGCATATAACTGCTCCTAATTCTTTCAGGGTCTTAATGCCCAGTAAGTTTTCTGGACATGATTTCGTGAGTAACAAGTCTGTAGTTCGGGATAATGGACCAACTTCTAGAGAAACTGGTTTCGATATTTCATTAACAATAGGCTTTCCTGAAAATCCAAGGGAAACATTTCTAGAGCCTGAGAGTGGAGCCCCTGGAACCTCGTCATGACTGATGGTAGTCCTACTTGCCCCTGTATCAATCAGAAACTTTCTGTCTTTCCCTAATACTTGACTGTGTACATAGGGACCCTCTTGATCTACAGGAATCTCGATGAGAGGCAAGCCAACCTCCCTCTCTAGGCTGTTTCATGAATACGGCTGATAATCTGGATACTCGGACTGTGCGTACTGGTACATCTGCTGTGTAACGTGTTGTGTTGCAGCGATAGGCTGCGGTACTGTAACTGTCTGTGGTGCATTCTGCGGTGGCTGGGAAGTCTGTGAAACTTGTTCTTGTCTAGGCGGACGTGGTCTCTCTTTCGTTTTACCAGTAGCTATGTTGTGTTTCAGAACTGCACATTCGTTTATATAATGACCTGGCTGTTTACAGTAATTGCATGTCCCTTTAACGGGAGCTGTAGGATGACTGGCTTGACTCGGACCCCTCTTCTGACTGTCTTGCGGAACAGACTGTGCGACTAGTACTTTCATTTTCGTGTCTTTCATACGTCTCCTTTCATGTTCCTGCTCCTCCCTAATTCTGTTCTGGTGGTACTGTAGCATCTGGAGCATTTGTGACGGAGTATTAGCTTGCCAGGTACTTTCGACTTTCAGTACTCGATTTTTAACTTGTGGTAAAGAATTCTCGACTAGTTTAGTAACAAAAAGATGTGGATACGATTCACTACTTGTTTTCAGACCACTATTAATAATGAAACATTTCTCAAATCTAGAATAAAAATCACTAGTATCTTCGTCTTGTTTCTGTTTACAGGCTGAGATGGCATCCCAATCTTCCTTTTTCGTAGCTAGTAATCTTGGCAAAACTTGTATTAACAATTCGGGCAAAGCTTTAGCTTTCTCCCCAAGACCGGTACCTGGAACTCGTGTGTTATCTTCAGTTTCTAATGCGGTCCAATCTATCTTATTCTCTCCCACCTCCCATTCTTTTTCTTTGAGTTTTTCATATGTGCCCGCAGGCAACAGGACCTTTAACATTTTAATGATATCAGGATACGTGTATTCTCCCATACGGAGCATGTCCTTTAATTCACGGTGGAACCCTGCTGGATCTTTATCGTGACAGGGTATTAACTTTTTCATTTCCAGAAGTTCTATTTTCGTGATAGGGGTGTAAACAAATACTCGTTCTAGACCACCCCCCTCTCCCTTAACTGGATGTACTTCTCGTAACGGATTCTGTCTGTCTATGTAGAATGATTTTCTTTCTGGGGGTGGAACGGGAACAAAATGTGGATTCAGGAACGTTCTGTATTTGTGGCGCTGTTCTAATATGACACTAATTAAATCGGTACCTAGACCTTTCCATCTGTTTAGGAGTAACTCGTTCAGTACATCATGTAAAGGACCTGGATCAGAATGCTGATCCTCATACAGTGTAATGAGGTGCTGGATCATATACGTACCCACCAGACGCTGCTCGGCTGGGGGCAGTTTCAGAAACGTTTGGGCCACTATTTCATCTGGAAACGTGGTAGAATCACTAGTCCATCGGACTGCTGATCGGGCTAGTTCTTGTTCATGCATTGTACTAAGTTCGCTATAACCTATTCGTGATTTCAGAATTTCATCGGTGGCCTGGAATACTTGTTCAAGAGAACACTGTTCTGGTACTGGAGGAGGAAAGACTTTCTTGTAATCTAGGCGTGAATGTCTGTCGGAAAATCTGGTTCTACCTACATACGCTATTCTGGAGGGATTCTCGCTGTCTACCTCTTCACTAGAAGAGTCATTCTCTTTCTCGGTTCCTCTTTTTGCTTCCTCTTTCTGGTGTATACTTATAACTTCCTTACAAATTTTCTTGTACATACTTTCTACACTACCTTGTGTCTTGTGTTTTCCCTCGGCTATATTGTCACTCCACCGGATCAGTCCTTTCATCTCGTCTTTGTCTTTATCAGGATAATCTTGCTCTCTTATTACACAGTTAATCAAGAACTGTAAAATCATATGTTGAATCTCGGCTTTCCTGTGGGCCATAGCTTCGTGAATACTTCCTGGATTCTCCCCTGTACGGACAAAACGATATATTCTGTCTAGATGTTCCTTCATGTCGGGCAGGGTGACCAAAAAAGTTGGCAACCCTTCTTAAACGTACTGAATATAACACCAGGTGATCTTCGCCTGGAACTGGGTCATATATACAGTCAGTAAGAAGTCGCTTGAGGTCTGTGTATGTAGCCACTTTTGGCGTACGCTGTAACGCTGCTTCTCGCGGCGCCAGTCGTCTTACTTGAGGCGGGGTGATAGGAGCACTTCCCCCCGCTGCTCCTGAACTAGAATCGTCAGTTAATACTGTACGTGCTGGTAAAGTGACTGGCAAAGCGGGTACATTTAATGTGGGCTGGTCCGGGGGTACTGGCACATTAACTTGGTCCCCGGGACCAGTGGCTGGAGGAACAGGAATTACATTATTTACAGGATGCTGAGGGTGAGCGGGCGGAATACGATTTGCATATGCTGGGACTGTGTCGTCCAAGTAGGACGAAAGAAAAATTTCAGCTGCGGTCGGTTTATGACGTAGCTTAATCGGGACCAATGGTGGCGGTAAATTACAGGATGCTTCCGGGGTTGCCTTCGGCAAGCCCTCGGCAAGAAGAGGATAGATACCTTTAATAAGGGCATTTCTCTGTCTGTCTGACTGTTCTGCTCTAACTCGTTCACCTTCTTCGATTAATTCCCTTTCTTGGGCTTTTTCTGAGGATTCCCTACTTAATTCTGTTTTTCTGAATTCTTTTTCGGTTCTTCTATGAGATTCTTTGCGCCATAACTCGATGGCATCTTTCTGGGACTGTCTGGCTTTCTTTTCCCATAATGCTTCTTCTACTCGCATGATGCACTCGGCATCCCATGTACCTGATACGGGCCATCTATATTTCTCTTCCAGATCCTTCGTGTAATCCACCCATAAGTCTAGATATAATATGGCATCTAAGCCGTGCTTGTGATACATAAAATGTCCAGGACTGTCCCTAGGAGGGACAGGAACTGATTCTTCGAGTAACCCTTTTCTGGTTTTTATCTGACGTAACTTCGAAAACAGAGGCATGTCTGTGTTGTACTTGCGAACACAATACACAATAATCACAGTAATGAAATGGCAAACAAATCACTCATACCACGACATAGAAATACATTAAAAACAGTTCGGACAGAATACTACCTGATATACTGAAAACATAACACTTGAATTTCTCGAGAACGGACTTACTAGAATTACTGGATGCACTGCTAAAACAGTACAGAACATACCGGTCTCATAAAGAGACACGTCATACCGTATCCACCTAGGTGAATACTTTGGACTGGATCTGTGTACCCAAACCCATCGGACCAGGAACAAACTAATGAACCTGTCTAGATACTTCCCCCGTAACGGTACTCACCGGGAAGCAGAAACTGAAGGCCTCGGACTGGACTGGACTGCTACGACGTCGGACTACGAACTTCGGACTTCAGAAACGGGTGGGCCTCCAGATACCTCGGACCTTGCTCTCTCGGCTTGGGCTCTGGTCGGGACGAACCGCATTCCTCACCACCTCGTCTGGATGCCGGACCGCAGTTTCCGTCTCCTCCGTGGGCCTGAGGGAGACTTGAAGCAGAAATATCTGCACGTGCACGGTAGAGTTCCGTCACGGCTGTAGAAGGGTCAGGGGGCCTGCGTTACATCGCCGGCGCGTGGGGAAGGGGCTCGTCCCTATTCGGGCGCCATTTCTGTGGTAAATATATAATTAATTACCGGTACTATTTTTGAATACATTAATAATAACAGATAGCTCAATAAATAAGAGGCAGGATCCGGGGTATCTGAGTCTAACAGGCTTTAATCAGGCACAAGGGAAGGGACAGGATCGGAACAGCCTGAAATAGAATGGCATAGAAGGCAGCTGCAACGTCTCATTAACAGTACAAGGTATATATAGTAAAACATCACAATTACATTACATACAGTAGGCGTAACGAGTGACAAGCGTAAGATAAGAACACATGGGCGTGAAAAGAAGGCGTGTACATAGACATGTGATGAGAACGTCACAGAAGTGTCATAAATGGGTGGATACATGGAGGGGGCTACCTGAGCAGCTGGGACCTTTAACCTAGTGGTGCGCGCAAACGGGCAATGACGTGTTACCGGGGAGAACTGGGGGCTATGACTTCTGCACTAGAAGAGGAGACTAAAGTCTGCGGTGTCAGGACGACATGTACCTATAGCATATCTGGTATCTGGTGTTTGGAGTACATGTTGATAGAATCTAAAAGTTATCAGGGCAAAGGCTACTTGACACTAAGGCTGGTGTATGCATATATTCTACATGTATTGAGTGTGCTATGAATCTTCCATGGATATTAATACAGTAATTCTCTTGCATGGAGACAGAAAGACTAGACTATAGCTGAAGCTGTTTATGCGGTTCGTTAGCTTAGGAATGTGAAGACGGAGAGCTGAACTGATAACTAGAGGCATAACATATTCTTGGCAGACAGGCAGGCAGAGCCAGGCCGGGCACCGCGCTGCGCGGCAGGAAGTAAGTGAAGGGTCAGGGATGCAGGTGGGGGCTGCATCGCTCCTCGGAGTGGGTTCAGGAGACTGGAGCTTGAATCTGGTGTCCGGGCCCTTTTGAGGCCTAGAAACGGGGACAATTCAATGAATTAACGTGCACACTGTAAAACGTGGCAACATAGGCCTAATACTCGTTGCTTTCACGAGAACTGGAAACTGGCATACTAGAGTTGGGCACAACTATAACTGCGTCTTTAATCAATCACAGGGGGATATATGCATATCGATCATGCACATATAACATAGGATGGGGAACAGGTAGGCACATATAACAAGGCAAAATTCAATTTTCCTCACTGCTCCAACATCCTCTCACTGGTACAACATCCTCTCACTGCTCCAACATTCTCTGACTGGTACAACATCCTCTCACTGGTGCAACATCCTCTCACTGGTACAACATACTCTCACTGGTACAATATTCTCTCGCTGGAACAAAAGCCTCTCACTGGCACAACATCCTTTCCCTGGTACAACATCCTCTCACTGGTACAACATTCTCTCACTGGCACAACATCCACTCCCTGGTACAACATCCTCTCACTGCTCCAACATCCTCTCACTGGTACAACATTCTCTCACTGGTACAATATCCTCTCACTGTTCCAACATCCTCTCACTGGTACAACCTCCTCTCACTGGTACAACATCCTCTCACTGGTACAATATTCTCTCACTGGTACAAAATCCTCTCACTACTCCAACATCCTTTCACTGGTACAACATCCGCTCACTGCTCCAACATCCTCTCACTGGTACAACATCCTCTCACTGGTACAACATCCTCTCACTGCTCCAACATCCTTTCACTGGTACAACCTCCTCTCACTGGTACAACATCCTCTCACTGGTACAATATTCTCTCACTGGTACAAAATCCTCTCACTACTCCAACATCCTCTCACTGGTACAACATCCGCTCACTGCTCCAACATCCTCTCACTGGTACAACATCCTCTCACTGGTACAACATACTCTCACTGGTACAACATACTCTCACTGGTACAACATCCTTTCACTGGTACAACATCCGCTCACTGCTCCAACATCCTCTCACTGGTACAACATCCTCTCCATGGTACAACATCCTCTCACTGCTCCAACATCCTCCCACTGGTACAACATCCTCTCACTGGTACAACATACTCTCACTGGTACAACATACTCTTACCGGTACAACATCCTTTCACTGGTACAACATCCGCCCACTGCTCCAACATCCTCTCACTGGTACAACATCCTCTCCATGGTACAACATCCTCTCACTGCTCCAACATCCTCCCACTGGTACAACATCCTCTCACCGGTACAACATACTCTCACTGCTCCAACATCCTCTCACTGGTACATCCTATCTACTCCAACATCCTCTCACTGGTACAACATCCGCTCACTGCTCCAACATCCTCTCACTGGTACAACATCCTCTCACTGGTACAACATCCTCTCACTGCTCCAACATCCTTTCACTGGTACAACCTCCTCTCACTGGTACAACATCCTCTCACTGGTACAATATTCTCTCACTGGTACAAAATCCTCTCACTACTCCAACATCCTCTCACTGGTACAACATCCGCTCACTGCTCCAACATCCTCTCACTGGTACAACATCCTCTCACTGGTACAACATACTCTCACTGGTACAACATACTCTCACTGGTACAACATCCTTTCACTGGTACAACATCCGCTCACTGCTCCAACATCCTCTCACTGGTACAACATCCTCTCCATGGTACAACATCCTCTCACTGCTCCAACATCCTCCCACTGGTACAACATCCTCTCACTGGTACAACATACTCTCACTGGTACAACATACTCTTACCGGTACAACATCCTTTCACTGGTACAACATCCGCCCACTGCTCCAACATCCTCTCACTGGTACAACATCCTCTCCATGGTACAACATCCTCTCACTGCTCCAACATCCTCCCACTGGTACAACATCCTCTCACCGGTACAACATACTCTCACTGCTCCAACATCCTCTCACTGGTACATCCTATCTACTCCAACATCCTCTCACTGGTACAACATCCTCTCACTGCTCCAATAAAGTCTCACTGGTACAACATCTTCTCACTGGTACAACATCCTCTCACTGGTACAACATCCTCTCACTGGCACAACCTCCTCTCACTGCTCCAACATCGTCTCACTGGTACAATAGTCTCTCACTGCTCCAACATCCTCTCACTGGTACAACATCCTCTCACTGGTACAACCTCCTTATTGGCACAACATCCTCTCACTGCTCCAACATCGTCTCACTGGTACAACATCCTCTCACTGGTACAAACTCCCCTCACTGACACCACCTCCTCTCACTGGTACAAACTCCTCTCACAGACACCACCTCCTCTCACTGGTACAACATCCTCTCACTGGTACAACATACTCTCACTGCTCCAACATCGTCTCACTGGTACAACATCCCCTCACTGCTCCAACATCCTCCCACTGGTACAACATCCTCTCACTGGTACAACATACTCCCACTGGTACAACATCCTCTCACTGGTCCAACATACTCCCACTGGTAAAACATACTCACACTGGTACAAGATCCTCTCCATTGTACAAAATCCTCTCACTACTCCAACATCCTCTCACTGGTACAACATCCGCTCACTGCTCCAACATCCTCTCACAGGTACAACATCTTCTCACTGGTACAACATCCTCTCACTACTCCAACATCCTCTCACTGGTACAACCTCCTCTCACGGTACAACATCCTCTCACTGGTACAATATTCTCTCACTGGTGCAAAATCCTCTCACTACTCCAACATCCTCTCACTGGTAAAACATCCGCTCACTGCTCCAACATCCTCTCACTGGTACAACATCCTCTCACTGGTACAACATACTCACACTGGTACAATATCCTCTCCATGGTACAACATCCTCTCACTGCTCCAACATCCTCCCACTGGTACAACATACTCTCACTGGTACAACATACTCTCACTGGTACAACATCCTCTCACTGGTACAACATACTCCCACTGGTACAACATCCCCTCACTGGTACAACATCCTCACACTGGTACAATATCCTCTCCATGGTACAACATCCTCTCACTGCTCCAACATCCTCCCACTGATACAACATCCTCTCACTGCTCCAACATCCTCCCACTGGTACAACATACTCTCACTGGTACAACATCCTCTCACTGGTACAACATACTCTCACTGATCCAACATCCTCTCACTGGTACAACATCCTCTCACTGCTCAAACACCCTCTCACTGGTACAACATCTTCTCACTGGTGCATCCTCTCACTGCCCCAACATCCCCTCACTGGTACAACATCCTCTCACTGTTACATCCTCTCACTGCTCCAACATCCTCTCACTGGTACAACATATTTTCACTGGTGCATCCTCTCACTGCCCCAACATCCTCTCACTGGTACAACATACTCTCACTGCTACAATATCCTCTCACTTGTACATCCTCTCACTGCTCCAATATCTTCTCACTGGTACAACATCCTCTCACTGGTACAACATCCTCTCACTGGTACAACCTCCTCTCACTGGTACAACATCCTCTCACTGCTCCAACATCGTCTCACTGGTACATCATCCTCTGACTGGTACAACGTCCTCTCACTGCTCCAATGTCCTCTCACTGGTACAATGTCCTCCCACTGCCCCAACATCCTCTGACTGGTTCAACATCCTTTCACCGATACAACATCCTCTCACTGGTACAACATCCTCTCACTGGCACCATCTCCTCTCACCGGTACAACATCCTTTCACCGGTACAACATCCTCTCACTGGCACCACCTCCTCTCACTGGTACAACATCCTCTCACTGGCACCACCTCCTCTCACTGCTCCAACATCCTCTCACTGCTCCAACATTGTCTCACTGGTACAACATCCTCTCACTGCTCCAACATCCTCTCACTGCTCCAACATCGTCTCACTGGTGCAACATCCTCTCACTGGTACAACCTCTCACTGGTACAACATCCTCTCACTGGCACAACATCCTCTCACTGGCACAATATCCTCTCACCGGTACAGCCATCTCTCAGTGGTGCAACATCCTTTCACCAGTACAACATCCTTTCACCGGTACAACATCCTTTCAGCGGTACAACATCCTCTTACTGGTACAACATCCACTCACTGGCACCACCTCCTCTCACTGGTACAACATCGTCTCACTGGTACAACGTCATCTCACTGCTCCAACATCCTCTCACTGCTCCAACATCGTCTCACTGGTACAACATCCTCTCACTTGGACAACATCCTCTCACTGCTCCAACATCGTCTCACTGGTACAACATCCTCTCACTGCTCCAACATACTCTCACTGGTACAACATCCTCTCACTGGTACAACATACTCCCACTGGTACAACATCCCCTCACTGGTACAACATCCTCACACTGGTACAATATCCTCTCCATGGTACAACATCCTCTCACTGCTCCAACATCCTCCCACTGATACAACATCCTCTCACTGCTCCAACATCCTCCCACTGGTACAACATACTCTCACTGGTACAACATCCTCTCACTGGTACAACATACTCTCACTGATCCAACATCCTCTCACTGGTACAACATCCTCTCACTGCTCAAACACCCTCTCACTGGTACAACATCTTCTCACTGGTGCATCCTCTCACTGCCCCAACATCCCCTCACTGGTACAACATCCTCTCACTGTTACATCCTCTCACTGCTCCAACATCCTCTCACTGGTACAACATATTTTCACTGGTGCATCCTCTCACTGCCCCAACATCCTCTCACTGGTACAACATACTCTCACTGCTACAATATCCTCTCACTTGTACATCCTCTCACTGCTCCAATATCTTCTCACTGGTACAACATCCTCTCACTGGTACAACATCCTCTCACTGGTACAACCTCCTCTCACTGGTACAACATCCTCTCACTGCTCCAACATCGTCTCACTGGTACATCATCCTCTGACTGGTACAACGTCCTCTCACTGCTCCAATGTCCTCTCACTGGTACAATGTCCTCCCACTGCCCCAACATCCTCTGACTGGTTCAACATCCTTTCACCGATACAACATCCTCTCACTGGTACAACATCCTCTCACTGGCACCATCTCCTCTCACCGGTACAACATCCTTTCACCGGTACAACATCCTCTCACTGGCACCACCTCCTCTCACTGGTACAACATCCTCTCACTGGCACCACCTCCTCTCACTGCTCCAACATCCTCTCACTGCTCCAACATTGTCTCACTGGTACAACATCCTCTCACTGCTCCAACATCCTCTCACTGCTCCAACATCGTCTCACTGGTGCAACATCCTCTCACTGGTACAACCTCTCACTGGTACAACATCCTCTCACTGGCACAACATCCTCTCACTGGCACAATATCCTCTCACCGGTACAGCCATCTCTCAGTGGTGCAACATCCTTTCACCAGTACAACATCCTTTCACCGGTACAACATCCTTTCAGCGGTACAACATCCTCTTACTGGTACAACATCCACTCACTGGCACCACCTCCTCTCACTGGTACAACATCGTCTCACTGGTACAACGTCATCTCACTGCTCCAACATCCTCTCACTGCTCCAACATCGTCTCACTGGTACAACATCCTCTCACTGGTACAACATCCTCTCACTGCTCCAACATCGTCTCACTGGTACAACATCCTCTCACTGCTCCAACATCCTCTCACTGGTACAAAATCCTCTCACTGGTACAACAATCTCACACTGGCACAACATCCTCTCACTGGCACAATATCCTCTCACTGGTACAGCCATCTCTCACTGGTACAACATCTTCTCACTGGTATAACACGCTCTCACTGGTACAACATCCTCTCACTGCTCCAATATCCTCTTACTGGTACAACCCCCTCTCACTGGTACAACATCCTCTCACTGGTACAACCTCCTCTCACTGCTCTAACATCGTCTCACTGGTACAACAGTCTCTCACTGCTTCAACATCCTCTCACTGGTACAACATCCTCTCACTGGCACAACATCCTCTCCCTGGTACAACCTCCTCTCACTGGTACAACATCCTCTCACTAGTACAACCTCCTCTCACTGGTACAACATCCTCTCACTGGCACAACATCATCTCCCTGGTGCAACATCCTGTCACTAGTACAACCTCCTCTCACTGGTACAACATCCTCTCACTGGTACAAAATCTTCTCACTGGTACAACATCCCCTCACAGGTACAATATCCTTTTCATGGTACAATATCCTCTCACTGCTCCAACATCCTCCCACTGGTACAACATCCTCTCACTGGTACAACATACTCTCACTGGTACAACATCCGCTCACTGCTCCAACATCCTCTCACTGGTACAACATCCTCTCACTGGTACAACATACTCACACTGGTACAATATCCTCTCCATGGTACAACATCCTCTCACTGCTCCAACACCCTCCCACTGGTACAACATACTCTCACTGGTACAACATACTCTCACTGGTACAACATCCTCTCACTGGTACAACATCCTCCCACTGGTACAACATCCCCTCACTGGTACAACATACTCACACTGGTACAATATCCTCTCCATCGTACAACATCCTCTCACTGCTCCAACATCCTCCCACTGATACAACATCCTCTCACTGCTCCAACATCCTCCCACTGGTACAACATACTCTCACTGGTACAACATCCTCTCACTGGTACAACATACTCTCACTGCTCCAACATCCTCTCACTGGTGCATCCTCCCACCGCTCCAAATCCTATCACTAGTACAACATCCTCTCACTGCTCAAACACCCTCTCACTGGTACAACATCTTCTCACTGGTGCATCCTCTCACTGCCCCAACATCCCCTCACTGGTACAACATCCTCTCACTGTTACATCCTCTCACTGCTCCAACATCCTCTCCCTGGTACAACATATTTTCACTGGTGCATCCTCTCACTGCCCCAACATCCTCTCACTGGTACAACATACTCTCACTGCTACAACATCCTCTCACTAGTACATCCTCTCACTGCTCCAATATCCTCTCACTGGTACAACATCCTCACACTGGTACAACATCCTCTCACTGGTACAACCTCCTCTCACTGGTACAACCTCCTCTCACTGGTACAACATCCTCTCACTGCTCCAACATCGTCTCACTGGTACAACATCCTCTGACTGGTACAACGTCCTCTCACTGCTCCAATGTCCTCTCACTGGTACAATGTCCTCCCACTGCCCCAACATCCTCTGACTGGTTCAACATCCTTTCACCGATACAACATCCTCTCACTGGTACAACATCCTCTCACTGGCACCATCTCCTCTCACCGGTACAACATCCTTTCACCGGTACAACATCCTCTCACTGGCACCACCTCCTCTCACTGGTACAACATCCTCTCACTGGCACCACCTCCTCTCACTGCTCCAACATCCTCTCACTGCTCCAACATTGTCTCACTGGTACAACATCCTCTCACTGCTCCAACATCCTCTCACTGCTCCAACATCGTCTCACTGGTACAACATCCTCTCACTGGTACAACCTCCTCTCACTGGTACAACATCCTCTCACTGGCACAACATCCTCTCACTGACACAATATCCTCTCACTGGTACAGCCATCTCTCACTAGTACAACATCCTTTCACCAGTACAACATCCTTTCACCGGTACAACATCCTTTCAGCGGTACAACATCCTCTTACTGGTACAACATCCACTCACTGGCACCACCTCCTCTCACTGGTACAACATCGTCTCACTGGTACAACGTCATCTCACTGCTCCAACATCATCTCACTGCTCCAACATCGTCTCACTGGTACAACATTCTCTCACTGGTACAAAATCCTCTCACTGCTCCAACATCGTCTCACTGGTACAACATCCTCTCACTGCTCCAACATCCTCTCACTGGTACAAAATCCTCTCACTGGTACAACAATCTCACACTGGCACAACATCCTCTCACTGGCACAATATCCTCTCACTGGTACAGCCATCTCTCACTGGTACAACATCTTCTCACTGGTATAACACGCTCTCACTGGTACAACATCCTCTCACTGCTGCAATATCCTCTCACTGGTACAACCCCCTCTCACTGGTACAACATCCTCTCACTGGTACAACCTCCTCTCACTGCTCTAACATCGTCTCACTGGTACAACAGTCTCTCATTGCTTCAACATCCTCTCACTGGTACAACATCCTCTCACTGGTACAACCTCCTCTCACTGGTACAACCTCCTCTCACTGGTACAACATCCTCTCACTGCTCCAACATCGTCTCACTGGTACAACATCCTCTGACTGGTACAACGTCCTCTCACTGCTCCAATGTCCTCTCACTGGTACAATGTCCTCCCACTGCTCCAACATCCTCTGACTGGTTCAACATCCTTTCACCGATACAACATCCTCTCACTAGTACAACATCCTCTCACTGGCACCATCTACTCTCACCGGTACAACATCCTTTCCCCGGTACAACATCCTCTCACTGGCACCACCTCCTCTCACTGGTACAACATCCTCTCACTGGCACCACCTCCTCTCACTGCTCCAACATCCTCTCACTGCTCCAACATTGTCTCACTGGTACAACATCCTCTCACTGCTCCAACATCCTCTCACTGCTCCAACATCGTCTCACTGGTACAACATCCTCTCACTGGTACAACCTCCTCTCACTGGTACAACATCCTCTCACTGGCACAACATCCTCTCACTGGCACAATATCCTCTCACTGGTACAGCCATCTCTCACTGGTACAACATCCTCTCACTGCTGCAATATCCTCTCACTGGTACAACCCCCTCTCACTGGTACAACATCCTCTCACTGGTACAACCTCCTCTCACTGCTCTAACATCGTCTCACTGGTACAACAGTCTCTCACTGCTTCAACATCCTCTCACTGGTACAACATCCTCTCACTGGTACAACCTCCTCTCACTGGTACAACCTCCTCTAACTGGTACAACATCCTCTCACTGCTCCAACATCGTCTCACTGGTACAACATCCTTTGACTGGTACAACGTCCTCTCACTGCTCCAATGTCCTCTCACTGGTACAATGTCCTCCCACTGCTCCAACATCCTCTGACTGGTTCAACATCCTTTCACCGATACAACATCCTCTCACTGGTACAACATCCTCTCACTGGCACCATCTCCTCTCACCGGTACAACATCCTTTCCCCGGTACAACATCCTCTCACTGGCACCACCTCCTCTCACTGGTACAACATCCTCTCACTGGCACCACCTCCTCTCACTGCTCCAACATCCTCTCACTGCTCCAACATTGTCTCACTAGTACAACATCCTCTCACTGCTCCAACATCCTCTCACTGCTCCAACATCGTCTCACTGGTACAACATCCTCTCACTGGTACAACCTCCTCTCACTGGTACAACATCCTCTCACTGGCACAACATCCTCTCACTGGCACAATATCCTCTCACTGGTACAGCCATCTCTCACTGGTACAACATCCTTTCACCAGTACAACATCCTTTCACCGGTACAACATCCTTTCAGCGGTACAACATCCTCTTACTGGTACAACATCCACTCACTGGCACCACCTCCTCTCCCTGGTACAACATCGTCTCACTGGTACAACATCATCTCACTGCTTCAACATCCTCTCACTGCTCCAACATTGTCTCACTGGTACAACATCCTCTCACTGGTACAACATCCTCTCACTGCTCCAACATCGTCTCACTGGTACAACATCCTCTCACTGCTCCAACATCCTCTCACTGGTACAAAATCCTCTCACTGGTACAACAATCTCACACTGGCACAACATCCTCTCACTGGCACAATATCCTCTCACTGGTACAGCCATCTCTCACTGGTACAACATCTTCTCACTGGTATAACACTCTCTCACTGGTACAACATCCTCTCACTGCTGCAATATCCTCTCACTGGTACAACCCCCTCTCACTGGTACAACATCCTCTCACTGGTACAACCTCCTCTCACTGCTCTAACATCGTCTCACTGGTACAACAGTCTCTCACTGCTTCAACATCCTCTCACTGGTACAACATCCTCTCACTGGCACAACATCCTCTCCCTGGTACAACCTTCTCTCACTGGTACAACATCCTCTCCCTGGTACAACCTCCTCTCACTGGTACAACATCCTCTCACTGGTACAACCTCCTCTCACTGGTACAACATCCTCTCACTGGCACAACATCATCTCCCTGGTGCAACATCCTGTCACTAGTACAACCTCCTCTCACTGGTACAACATCCTCTCACTGGTACAAAATCTTCTCACTGGTACAACATCCCCTCACAGGTACAATATCCTCTTACTGGTGCATCCTCTCACTGCTCCAAATCCTCTCACGGGTACAACATTCTCTCACTGCTCCAACATCATCTCACTGGTACATCTTCTCACTGGGGCATCCTCTCACTGCCACAACATCCTCTCACTGGTACAACATCCTCTCACTGCTCCAACATACTCTCACTGGTACAACATCCTTTCACTGGTACAACATCCGCTCACTGCTCCAACATCCTCTCACTGGTACAACATCCTCTCCATGGTACAACATCCTCTCACTGCTCCAACATCCTCCCACTGGTACAACATCCTCTCACTGGTACAACATACTCTCACTGGTACAACATACTCTCACCGGTACAACATCCTTTCACTGGTACAACATCCGCCCTCTGCTCCAACATCCTCTCACTGGTACAACATCCTCTCCATGGTACAACATCCTCTCACTGCTCCAACATCCTCCCACTGGTACAACATCCTCTCACTGGTACAACATACTCTCACTGCTCCAACATCCTCTCACTGGTACATCCTATCTACTCCAACATCCTCTCACTGGTACAACATCCTCTCACTGCTCCAATAAAGTCTCACTGGTACAACATCCTCTCACTGGTACAACATCCTCTCACTGGTACAACATCCTCTCACTGGCACAACCTCCTCTCACTGCTCCAACATCGTCTCACTGGTACAATAGTCTCTCACTGCTCCAACATCCTCTCACTGGTACAACATCCTCTCACTGGTACAACCTCCTTATTGGCACAACATCCTCTCACTGCTCCAACATCGTCTCACTGGTACAACATCCTCTCACTGGTACAAACTCCCCTCACTGACAACCACCTCCTCTTACTGGTACAAACTCCTCTCACAGACACCACCTCCTCTCACTGGTACAACATCCTCTCACTGGTACAACATACTCTCACTGCTCCAACATCGTCTCACTGGTACAACATCCCCTCACTGCTCCAACATCCTCCCACTGGTACAACATCCTCTCACTGGTACAACATACTCCCACTGGTACAACATCCTCTCACTGGTCCAACATACTCCCACTGGTAAAACATACTCACACTGGTACAAGATCCTCTCCATTGTACAAAATCCTCTCACTACTCCAACATCCTCTCACTGGTACAACATCCGCTCACTGCTCCAACATCCTCTCACAGGTACAACATCTTCTCACTGGTACAACATCCTCTCACTACTCCAACATCCTCTCACTGGTACAACCTCCTCTCACGGTACAACATCCTCTCACTGGTACAATATTCTCTCACTGGTGCAAAATCCTCTCACTACTCCAACATCCTCTCACTGGTAAAACATCCGCTCACTGCTCCAACATCCTCTCACTGGTACAACATCCTCTCACTGGTACAACATACTCACACTGGTACAATATCCTCTCCATGGTACAACATCCTCTCACTGCTCCAACATCCTCCCACTGGTACAACATACTCTCACTGGTACAACATACTCTCACTGGTACAACATCCTCTCACTGGTACAACATACTCCCACTGGTACAACATCCCCTCACTGGTACAACATCCTCACACTGGTACAATATCCTCTCCATGGTACAACATCCTCTCACTGCTCCAACATCCTCCCACTGATACAACATCCTCTCACTGCTCCAACATCCTCCCACTGGTACAACATACTCTCACTGGTACAACATCCTCTCACTGGTACAACATACTCTCACTGCTCCAACATCCTCTCACTGGTACAACATCCTCTCACTGCTCAAACACCCTCTCACTGGTACAACATCTTCTCACTGGTGCATCCTCTCACTGCCCCAACATCCCCTCACTGGTACAACATCCTCTCACTGTTACATCCTCTCACTGCTCCAACATCCTCTCACTGGTACAACATATTTTCACTGGTGCATCCTCTCACTGCCCCAACATCCTCTCACTGGTACAACATACTCTCACTGCTACAATATCCTCTCACTAGTACATCCTCTCACTGCTCCAATATCTTCTCACTGGTACAACATCCTCTCACTGGTACAACATCCTCTCACTGGTACATCATCCTCTGACTGGTACAACGTCCTCTCACTGCTCCAATGTCCTCTCACTGGTACAATGTCCTCCCACTGCCCCAACATCCTCTGACTGGTTCAACATTCTTTCACCGATACAAGATCCTCTCACTGGTACAACATCCTCTCACTGGCACCATCTCCTCTCACCGGTACAACATCCTTTCACCGGTACAACATCCTCTCACTGGCACCACCTCCTCTCACTGGTACAACATCCCCTCACTGGCACCACCTCCTCTCACTGCTCCAACATCCTCTCACTGCTCCAACATTGTCTCACTGGTACAACATCCTCTCACTGCTCCAACATCCTCTCACTGCTCCAACATCGTCTCACTGGTGCAACATCCTCTCACTGGTACAACCTCTCACTGGTACAACATCCTCTCACTGGCACAGCATCCTCTCACTGGCACAATATCCTCTCACCGGTACAGCCACCTCTCAGTGGTACAACATCCTTTCACCAGTACAACATCCTTTCACCGGTACAACATCCTTTCAGCGGTACAACATCCTCTTACTGGTACAACATCCACTCACTGGCACCACCTCCTCTCACTGGTACAACATCGTCTCACTGGTACAACGTCATCCCACTGCTCCAACATCCTCTCACTGCTCCAACATCGTCTCACTGGTACAACATCCTCTCACTGCTCCAACATCGTCTCACTGGTACAACATCCTCTCACTGCTCCAACATCCTCTCACTGGTACAAAATCCTCTCACTGGTACAACAATCTCACACTGGCACAACATCCTCTCACTGGCACAATATCCTCTCACTGGTACAGCCATCTCTCACTGGTACAACATCTTCTCACTGGTATAACACGCTCTCACTGGTACAACATCCTCTCACTGCTCCAATATCCTCTCACTGGTACAACCCCCTCTCACTGGTACAACATCCTCTCACTGGTACAACCTCCTCTCACTGCTCTAACATCGTCTCACTGGTACAACAGTCTCTCACTGCTTCAACATCCTCTCACTGGTACAACATCCTCTCACTGGCACAACATCCTCTCCCTGGTACAACCTCCTCTCACTGGTACAACATCCTCTCACTAGTACAACCTCCTCTCTCTGGTACAACATCCTCTCACTGGCACAACATCATCTCCCTGGTGCAACATCCTGTCACTAGTACAACCTCCTCTCACTGGTACAACATCCTCTCACTGGTACAAAATCTTCTCACTGGTACAACATCCCCTCACAGGTACAATATCCTTTTCATGGTACAATATCCTCTCACTGCTCCAACATCCTCCCACTGGTACAACATCCTCTCACTGGTACAACATACACTCACTGGTACAACATCCGCTCACTGCTCCAACATCCTCTCACTGGTACAACATCCTCTCACTGGTACAACATCCTCACACAGGTACAATATCCTCTCCATGGTACAACATTCTCTCACTGGCACAATATCCTCTCACTGGTACAGCCATCTCTCACTGGTACAACATCTTCTCACTGGTATAACACCCTCTCACTGGTACAACATCCTCTCACTGCTCCAATATCCTCTTACTGGTACAACCCCCTCTCACTGGTACAACATCCTCTCACTGGTACAACCTCCTCTCACTGCTCTAACATCGTCTCACTGGTACAACAGTCTCTCACTGCTTCAACATCCTCTCACTGGTACAACATCCTCTCACTGGCACAACATCCTCTCCCTGGTACAACCTCCTCTCACTGGTACAACATCCTCTCACTAGTACAACCTCCTCTCACTGGTACAACATCCTCTCACTGGCACAACATCATCTCCCTGGTGCAACATCCTGTCACTAGTACAACCTCCTCTCACTGGTACAACATCCTCTCACTGGTACAAAATCTTCTCACTGGTACAACATCCCCTCACAGGTACAATATCCTTTTCATGGTACAATATCCTCTCACTGCTCCAACATCCTCCCACTGGTACAACATCCTCTCACTGGTACAACATACTCTCACTGGTACAACATCCGCTCACTGCTCCAACATCCTCTCACTGGTACAACATCCTCTCACTGGTACAACATACTCACACTGGTACAATATCCTCTCCATGGTACAACATCCTCTCACTGCTCCAACACCCTCCCACTGGTACAACATACTCTCACTGGTACAACATACTCTCACTGGTACAACATCCTCTCACTGGTACAACATACTCCCACTGGTAAAACATCCCCTCACTGGTACAACATACTCACACTGGTACAATATCCTCTCCATGGTACAACATCCTCTCACTGCTCCAACATCCTCCCACTGATACAACATCCTCTCACTGCTCCAACATCCTCCCACTGGTACAACATACTCTCACTGGTACAACATCCTCTCACTGGTACAACATACTCTCACTGCTCCAACATCCTCTCACTGGTGCATCCTCCCACCGCTCCAAATCCTATCACTGGTACAACATCCTCTCACTGCTCAAACACCCTCTCACTGGTACAACATCTTCTCACTGGTGCATCCTCTCACTGCCCCAACATCCCCTCACTGGTACAACATCCTCTCACTGTTACATCCTCTCACTGCTCCAACATCCTCTCCCTGGTACAACATATTTTCACTGGTGCATCCTCTCACTGCCCCAACATCCTCTCACTGGTACAACATACTCTCACTGCTACAACATCCTCTCACTAGTACATCCTCTCACTGCTCCAATATCCTCTCACTGGTACAACATCCTCACACTGGTACAACATCCTCTCACTGGTACAACCTCCTCTCACTGGTACAACATCCTCTCACTGCTCCAACATCGTCTCACTGGTACAACATCCTCTGACTGGTACAACGTCCTCTCACTGCTCCAATGTCCTCTCACTGGTACAATGTCCTCCCACTGCCCCAACATCCTCTGACTGGTTCAACATCCTTTCACCGATACAACATCCTCTCACTGGTACAACATCCTCTCACTGGCACCATCTCCTCTCACCGGTACAACATCCTTTCACCGGTACAACATCCTCTCACTGGCACCACCTCCTCTCACTGGTACAACATCCTCTCACTGGCACCACCTCCTCTCACTGCTCCAACATCCTCTCACTGCTCCAACATTGTCTCACTGGTACAACATCCTCTCACTGCTCCAACATCCTCTCACTGCTCCAACATCGTCTCACTGGTACAACATCCTCTCACTGGTACAACCTCCTCTCACTGGTACAACATCCTCTCACTGGCACAACATCCTCTCACTGACACAATATCCTCTCACTGGTACAGCCATCTCTCACTAGTACAACATCCTTTTACCAGTACAACATCCTTTCACCGGTACAACATCCTTTCAGCGGTACAACATCCTCTTACTGGTACAACATCCACTCACTGGTACCACCTCCTCTCACTGGTACAACATCGTCTCACTGGTACAACGTCATCTCACTGCTCCAACATCCTCTCACTGCTCCAACATCGTCTCACTGGTACAACATCCTCTCACTGGTACAAAATCCTCTCACTGCTCCAACATCGTCTCACTGGTACAACATCCTCTCACTGGTACAACATCCTCTCACTGGTACAACATCCTCTCACTGCTCCAACATCGTCTCACTGGTACAACATCCTCTCACTGCTCCAACATCCTCTCACTGGTACAAAATCCTCTCACTGGTACAACAATCTCACACTGGCACAACATCCTCTCACTGGCACAATATCCTCTCACTGGTACAGCCATCTCTCACTGGTACAACATCTTCTCACTGGTATAACACGCTCTCACTGGTACAACATCCTCTCACTGCTCCAATATCCTCTCACTGGTACAACCCCCTCTCACTGGTACAACATCCTCTCACTGGTACAACCTCCTCTCACTGCTCTAACATCGTCTCACTGGTACAACAGTCTCTCACTGCTTCAACATCCTCTCACTGGTACAACATCCTCTCACTGGCACAACATCCTCTCCCTGGTACAACCTCCTCTCACTGGTACAACATCCTCTCACTAGTACAACCTCCTCTCACTGGTACAACATCCTCTCACTGCCACAACATCATCTCCCTGGTGCAACATCCTGTCACTAGTACAACCTCCTCTCACTGGTACAACATCCTCTCACTGGTACAAAATCTTCTCACTGGTACAACATCCCCTCACAGGTACAATATCCTTTTCATGGTACAATATCCTCTCACTGCTCCAACATCCTCCCACTGGTACAACATCCTCTCACTGGTACAACATACTCTCACTGGTACAACATCCGCTCACTGCTCCAACATCCTCTCACTGGTACAACATCCTCTCACTGGTACAACATCCTCACACAGGTACAATATCCTCTCCATGGTACAACATTCTCTCACTGGCACAATATCCTCTCACTGGTACAGCCATCTCTCACTGGTACAACATCTTCTCACTGGTATAACACGCTCTCACTGGTACAACATCCTCTCACTGCTCCAATATCCTCTTACTGGTACAACCCCCTCTCACTGGTACAACATCCTCTCACTGGTACAACCTCCTCTCACTGCTCTAACATCGTCTCACTGGTACAACAGTCTCTCACTGCTTCAACATCCTCTCACTGGTACAACATCCTCTCACTGGCACAACATCCTCTCCCTGGTACAACCTCCTCTCACTGGTACAACATCCTCTCACTAGTACAACCTCCTCTCACTGGTACAACATCCTCTCACTGGCACAACATCATCTCCCTGGTGCAACATCCTGTCACTAGTACAACCTCCTCTCACTGGTACAACATCCTCTCACTGGTACAAAATCTTCTCACTGGTACAACATCCCCTCACAGGTACAATATCCTTTTCATGGTACAATATCCTCTCACTGCTCCAACATCCTCCCACTGGTACAACATCCTCTCACTGGTACAACATACTCTCACTGGTACAACATCCGCTCACTGCTCCAACATCCTCTCACTGGTACAACATCCTCTCACTGGTACAACATACTCACACTGGTACAATATCCTCTCCATGGTACAACATCCTCTCACTGCTCCAACACCCTCCCACTGGTACAACATACTCTCACTGGTACAACATACTCTCACTGGTACAACATCCTCTCACTGGTACAACATACTCCCACTGGTACAACATCCCCTCACTGGTACAACATACTCACACTGGTACAATATCCTCTCCATGGTACAACATCCTCTCACTGCTCCAACATACTCCCACTGGTACAACATCCCCTCACTGGTACAACATACTCACACTGGTACAATATCCTCTCAATGGTACAACATCCTCACACTGGTACAACATCCTCTCACTGGTACAACCTCCTCTCACTGGTACAACCTCCTCTCACTGGTACAACATCCTCTCACTGGTACAAAATCTTCTCACTGGTACAACATCCCCTCACAGGTACAATATCCTTTTCATGGTACAATATCCTCTCACTGCTCCAACATCCTCCCACTGGTACAACATCCTCTCACTGGTACAACATACTCTCACTGGTACAACATCCGCTCACTGGTACAACATCCGCTCACTGCTCCAACATCCTCTCACTGGTACAACATCCTCTCACTGGTACAACATACTCACACTGGTACAATATCCTCTCCATGGTACAACATCCTCTCACTGCTCCAACACCCTCCCACTGGTACAACATACTCTCACTGGTACAACATACTCTCACTGGTACAACATCCTCTCACTGGTACAACATACTCCCACTGGTACAACATCCCCTCACTGGTACAACATACTCACACTGGTACAATATCCTCTCCATGGTACAACATCCTCTCACTGCTCCAACATCCTCCCACTGATACAACATCCTCTCACTGCTCCAACATCCTCCCACTGGTACAACATACTCTCACTGGTACAACATCCTCTCACTGGTACAACATACTCTCACTGCTCCAACATCCTCTCACTGGTGCATCCTCCCACCGCTCCAAATCCTATCACTGGTACAACATCCTTTCACTGCTCAAACACCCTCTCACTGGTACAACATCTTCTCACTGGTGCATCCTCTCACTGCCCCAACTTCCCCTCACTGGTACAACATCCTCTCACTGTTACATCCTCTCACTGCTCCAACATCCTCTCCCTGGTACAACATATTTTCACTGGTGCATCCTCTCACTGCCCCAACATCCTCTCACTGGTACAACATACTCTCACTGCTACAACATCCTCTCACTAGTACATCCTCTCACTGCTCCAATATCCTCTCAATGGTACAACATCCTCACACTGGTACAACATCCTCTCACTGGTACAACCTCCTCTCACTGGTACAACCTCCTCTCACTGGTACAACATCCTCTCACTGCTCCAACATCGTCTCACTGGTACAACATCCTCTGACTGGTACAACGTCCTCTCACTGCTCCAATGTCCTCTCACTGGTACAATGTCCTCCCACTGCCCCAACATCCTCTTACTGGTTCAACATCCTTTCACCGATACAACATCCTCTCACTGGTACAACATCCTCTCACTGGCACCATCTCCTCTCACCGGTACAACATCCTTTCACCGGTACAACATCCTCTCACTGGCACCACCTCCTCTCACTGGTACAACATCCTCTCACTGGCACCACCTCCTCTCACTGCTCCAACATCCTCTCACTGCTCCAACATTGTCTCACTGGTACAACATCCTCTCACTGCTCCAACATCCTCTCACTGCTCCAACATCGTCTCACTGGTACAACATCCTCTCACTGGTACAACCTCCTCTCACTGGTACAACATCCTCTCACTGGCACAACATCCTCTCACTGACACAATATCCTCTCACTGGTACAGCCATCTCTCACTAGTACAACATCCTTTCACCAGTACAACATCCTTTCACCGGTACAACATCCTTTCAGCGGTACAACATCCTCTTACTGGTACAACATCCACTCACTGGTACCACCTCCTCTCACTGGTACAACATCGTCTCACTGGTACAACGTCATCTCACTGCTCCAACATCCTCTCACTGCTCCAACATCGTCTCACTGGTACAACATCCTCTCACTGGTACAAAATCCTCTCACTGCTCCAACATCGTCTCACTGGTACAACATCCTCTCACTGCTCCAACATCCTCTCACTGGTACAAAATCCTCTCACTGGTACAACAATCTCACACTGGCACAACATCCTCTCACTGGCACAATATCCTCTCACTGGTACAGCCATCTCTCACTGGTACAACATCTTCTCACTGGTATAACACGCTCTCACTGGTACAACATCCTCTCACTGCTGCAATATCCTCTCACTGGTACAACACCCTCTCACTGGTACAACATCCTCTCACTGGTACAACCTCCTCTCACTGCTCTAACATCGTCTCACTGGTACAACAGTCTCTCACTGCTTCAACATCCTCTCACTGGTACAACATCCTCTCACTGGTACAACCTCCTCTCAGTGGTACAACCTCCTCTCACTGGTACAACATCCTCTCACTGCTCCAACATCGTCTCACTGGTACAACATCCTCTCACTGGTACAACCTCCTCTCACTGGTACAACATCCTCTCACTGGCACAACATCATCTCCCTGGTGCAACATCCTGTCACTAGTACAACCTCCTCTCACTGGTACAACATCCTCTCACTGGTACAAAATCTTCTCACTGGTACAACATCCCCTCACAGGTACAATATCCTCTTACTGGTGCATCCTCTCACTGCTCCAAATCCTCTCACGGGTGCAACATTCTCTCACTGCTCCAACATCATCTCACTGGTACAACATCTTCTCACTGGTGCATCCTCTCACTGCCACAACATCCTCTCACTGGTACAACATCCTCTCACTGCTCCAACATCCTCTCACTGCTCCAACATCCTCTCACTTGTACAACATCCTCTCACTGCCCCAAAATCCTCCCACTGGTACAACATCCACTCACTGCTCCAACAACCTCTCACTGGTACAACATCTTCTCACTGGTGCATCCTCTTACTGCACCAACATCCTCTCACTGGTACAACATACTCTCACTGCTCCAACATACTCTCACTGGTACAACATACTCTCACTGCTCCAACATCCTCTCACTGGTACAACATCCTCTCACTTGTACAACGTCCTTTCACTGCCCCAAAATCCTCCCACTGGTACAACATCCACTCACTGCTCCAACATCCTCTCACTGGTACAACATCTTCTCACTGGTGCATCCTCTCACTGCACCAACATCCTCTCACTTGTACAACATACTCTCACTGCTCCAACATACTCTTACTGGTACAACATACTCTCACTGCTCCAACATCCTCTCACTGGTACATCCTATCTACTCCAACATCCTCTCACTGGTACACCATCCTCTCACTGCTCCAATAAAGTCTCACTGGTACAACATCCTCTCACTGGCACAACCTTCTCTCACTGCTCCAACATCGTCTCACTGGTACAACAGTCTCTCACTGCTCCAACATCCTCTCACTGGTACAACATCCTCTCACTGGTACAACCTCCTTATTGGCACAACATCCTCTCACTGCTCCAACATCGTCTCACTGGTACAACATCCTCTCACTGGTACAAACTCCCCTCACTGACACCCCCTCCTCTCACTGGTACAAACTCCTATCACTGACACCACCTCCTCTCACTGGTACAACGTCCTCTCACTGCTCCAACATCCTCTTACTGTTCCAACATCGTCTCACTGGTACAACATCCTCTCACTGGTACAACATACTCTCACTGCTCCAACATCGTCTCACTGGTACAACATCCTCTCACTGCTCCAACATCCTCTCACTGGTACAACATCCTCTCACTGGTACAACATCCTCTCACTGGTACAACATCCTCTCACTGCTCCAACATCCTCTCACTGGTACAACATCCTCTCACTGGTACAACATCCTCTCACTGGCACAACATCCTCTCACTGGCACAACCTTCTCTCACTGATACAACCTATTCTCACTGGTACAACGTCCTCTCACTGCTCCAACATCGTCTCACTGGTACAACATCCTCTCACTGCTCCAACATCCTCTCACTGGTACAACATCCTCTCACTGGTACAACATCCTCTCACTGCTCCAATATCCTCTCACTGGTACAACCCCCTCTCACTGGTACAACATCCTCTCACTGGTACAACCTCCTCTCACTGCTCTAACATCGTCTCACTGGTAACACAGTCTCTCACTGCTTCAACATCCTCTCACTGGTACAACATCCTCTCACTGGTACAACATCCTCTCACTGGTACAACCTCCTCTCACTGGTACAACCTCCTCTCACTGCTCTAACATCGTCTCACTGGTAACACAGTCTCTCACTGCTTCAACATCCTCTCACTGGTACAACATCCTCTCACTGGTACAACCTCCTCTCACTGGTACAACATCCTCTCACTGCTCCAACATCGTCTCACTGGTACAACATCCTCTGACTGGTACAACGTCCTCTCACTGCTCCAATGTCCTCTCACTGGTACAATGTCCTCCCACTGCCCCAACATCCTCTGACTGGTTCAACATCCTTTCACCGATACAACATCCTCTCACTGGTACAACATCCTCTCACTGGCACCATCTCCTCTCACCGGTACAACATCCTTTCACCGGTACAACATCCTCTCACTGGCACCACCTCCTCTCACTGGTACATCATCCTCTCACTGGCACCACCTCCTCTCACTGCTCCAACATCCTCTCACTCCTCCAACATTGTCTCACTGGTACAACATCCTCTCACTGCTCCAACATCCTCTCACTGCTCCAACATCGTCTCACTGGTACAACATCCTCTCACTTGTACAACGTCCTCTCACTGCCCCAAAATCCTCCCACTGGTACAACATCCACTCACTGCTCCAACATCCTCTCACTGGTACAACATCTTCTCACTGGTGCATCCTCTCACTGCACCAACATCCTCTCACTTGTACAACATACTCTCACTGCTCCAACATACTCTTACTGGTACAACATACTCTCACTGCTCCAACATCCTCTCACTGGTACATCCTATCTACTCCAACATCCTCTCACTGGTACACCATCCTCTCACTGCTCCAATAAAGTCTCACTGGTACAACATCCTCTCACTGGCACAACCTTCTCTCACTGCTCCAACATCGTCTCACTGGTACAACAGTCTCTCACTGCTCCAACATCCTCTCACTGGTACAACATCCTCTCACTGGTACAACCTCCTTATTGGCACAACATCCTCTCACTGCTCCAACATCGTCTCACTGGTACAACATCCTCTCACTGGTACAAACTCCCCTCACTGACACCCCCTCCTCTCAGTGGTACAAACTCCTATCACTGACACCACCTCCTCTCACTGGTACAACGTCCTCTCACTGCTCCAACATCCTCTTACTGTTCCAACATCGTCTCACTGGTACAACATCCTCTCACTGGTACAACATACTCTCACTGCTCCAACATCGTCTCACTGGTACAACATCCTCTCACTGCTCCAACATCCTCTCACTGGTACAACATCCTCTCACTGGTACAACATCCTCTCACTGGCACAACATCCTCTCACTGGCACAACCTTCTCTCACTGATACAACCTATTCTCACTGGTACAACGTCCTCTCACTGCTCCAACATCGTCTCACTGGTACAACATCCTCTCACTGCTCCAACATCCTCTCACTGGTACAACATCCTCTCACTGGTACAACATCCTCTCACTGCTCCAATATCCTCTCACTGGTACAACCCCCTCTCACTGGTACAACATCCTCTCACTGGTACAACCTCCTCTCACTGCTCTAACATCGTCTCACTGGTAACACAGTCTCTCACTGCTTCAACATCCTCTCACTGGTACAACATCCTCTCACTGGTACAACCTCCTCTCACTGGTACAACCTCCTCTCACTGGTACAACATCCTCTCACTGCTCCAACATCGTCTCACTGGTACAACATCCTCTGACTGGTACAACGTCCTCTCACTGCTCCAATGTCCTCTCACTGGTACAATGTCCTCCCACTGCCCCAACATCCTCTGACTGGTTCAACATCCTTTCACCGATACAACATCCTCTCACTGGTACAACATCCTCTCACTGGCACCATCTCCTGTCACCGGTACAACATCCTTTCACCGGTAAAACATCCTCTCACTGGCACCACCTCCTCTCACTGGTACAACATCCTCTCACTGGCACCACCTCCTCTCACTGCTCCAACATCCTCTCACTCCTCCAACATTGTCTCACTGGTACAACATCCTCTCACTGCTCCAACATCCTCTCACTGCTTCAACATCGTCTCACTGGTACAACATCCTCTCACTGGTGCATCCTCTCACTGCCACAACATCCTCTCACTGGTAGAACATTCTCTCACTGCTCCAACATCATCTCACTGGTACAACATCTTCTCACTGGTGCATCCTCTCACTGCCACAACATCCTCTCACTGGTACAACATCCTCTCACTGCTCCAACATCCTCTCACTGCTCCAACATTGTCTCACTGGTACAACATCCTCTCACTGCTCCAACATCCTCTCACTGCTTCAACATCGTCTCACTGGTACAACATCCTCTCACTGGTACAACCTCCTCTCACTGGTACAACATCCTCTCACTGGCACAACATCCTCTCACTGGCACAATATCCTCTCACTGGTACAGCCATCTCTCACTGGTACAACATCCTTTCACCAGTACAACATCCTTTCACCGGTACAACATCCTTTCAGCGGTACAACATCCTCTTATTGGTACAACATCCACTCACTGGCACCACCTCCTCTCCCTGGTACAACATCGTCTCACTGGTACAACGTCATCTCACTGCTTCAACATCCTCTCACTGCTCCAACATCGTCTCACTGGTACAACATCCTCTCACTGGTACAACATCCTCTCACTGCTCCAACATCGTCTCACTGGTACAACATCCTCTCACTGCTCCAACACCCTCTCACTGGTACAAAATCCTCTCACTGGTACAACAATCTCACACTGGCACAACATCCTCTCACTGGCACAATATCCTCTCACTGGTACAGCCATCTCTCACTGGTACAACATCTTCTCACTGGTATAACACTCTCTCACTGGTACAACATCCTCTCACTGCTGCAATATCCTCTCACTGGTACAACCCCCTCTCACTGGTACAACATCCTCTCACTGGTACAACCTCCTCTCACTGCTATAACATCGTCTCACTGGTACAACAGTGTCTCACTGCTTCAACATCCTCTCACTGGTACAACATCCTCTCACTGGCACAACATCCTCTCCCTGGTACAACCTCCTCTCACTGGTACAACATCCTCTCCCTGGTACAACCTCCTCTCACTGGTACAACATCCTCTCACTGGTACAACCTCCTCTCACTGGTACAACATCCTCTCACTGGCACAACATCATCTCCCTGGTGCAACATCCTGTCACTAGTACAACCTCCTCTCACTGGTACAACATCCTCTCACTGGTACAAAATCTTCTCACTGGTACAACATCCCCTCACAGGTACAATATCCTCTTACTGGTGCATCCTCTCACTGCTCCAAATCCTCTCACGGGTACAACATTCTATCACTGCTCCAACATCATCTCACTGGTACAACATCTTCTCACTGGTGCATCCTCTCACTGCCACAACATCCTCTCACTGGTACAACATCCTCTCACTGCTCCAACATCCTCTCACTGCTCCAACATCCTCTCACTTGTACAACATCCTCTCACTGCCCCAAAATCCTCCCACTGATACAACATCCACTCACTGCTCCAACATCCTCTCACTGGTACAACATCTTCTCACTGGTGCATCCTCTCACTGCACCAACATCCTCTCACTGGTAAAACATACTCTCACTGCTCCAACATACTCTCACTGGTACAACATACTCTCACTGCTCCAACATCCTCTCACTGGTACAACATCCTCTCACTTGTACAACGTCCTCTCACTGCCCCAAAATCCTCCCACTGGTACAACATCCACTCACTGCTCCAACATCCTCTCACTGGTACAACATCTTCTCACTGGTGCATCCTCTCACTGCACCAACATCCTCTCACTTGTACAACATACTCTCACTGCTCCAACATACTCTTACTGGTACAACATACTCTCACTGCTCCAACATCCTCTCACTGGTACATCCTATCTACTCCAACATCCTCTCACTGGTACACCATCCTCTCACTGCTCCAATAAAGTCTCACTGGTACAACATCCTCGCACTGGCACAACCTCCTCTCACTGCTCCAACATCGTCTCACTGGTACAACAGTCTCTCACTGCTCCAACATCCTCTCACTGGTACAACATCCTCTCACTGGTACAACCTCCTTATTGGCACAACATCCTCTCACTGCTCCAACATCGTCTCACTGGTACAACATCCTCTCACTGGTACAAACTCCCCTCACTGACACCACCTCCTCTCACTGGTACAAACTCCTATCACTGACACCACCTCCTCTCACTGGTACAACGTCCTCTCACTGCTCCAACATCCTCTTACTGTTCCAACATCGTCTCACTGGTACAACATCCTCTCACTGGTACAACATACTCTCACTGCTCCAACATCGTCTCACTGGTACAACATCCTCTCACTGCTCCAACATCCTCTCACTGGTACAACATCCTCTCACTGGTACAACATCCTCTCACTGGTACAACATCCTCTCACTGCTCCAACATCCTCTCACTGGTACAACATCCTCTCACTGGTACAACATCCTCTCACTGGCACAACATCCTCTCACTGGCACAACCTCCTCTCACTGATACAACCTATTCTCACTGGTACAACGTCCTCTCACTGCTGCAATATCCTCTCACTGGTACAACCCCCTCTCACTGGTACAACATCCTCTCACTGGTACAACCTCCTCTCACTGCTCTAACATCGTCTCACTGGTACAACAGTCTCTCACTGCTTCAACATCCTCTCACTGGTACAACATCCTCTCACTGGTACAACCTCCTCTCACTGGTACAACCTCCTCTCACTGGTACAACCTCCTCTCACTGGTACAACATCCTCTCACTGCTCCAACATCGTCTCACTGGTACAACATCCTCTGACTGGTACAACGTCCTCTCACTGCTCCAATGTCCTCTCACTGGTACAATGTCCTCCCACTGCCCCAACATCCTCTGACTGGTTCAACATCCTTTCACCGATACAACATCCTCTCACTGGTACAACATCCTCTCACTGGCACCATCTCCTCTCACCGGTACAACATCCTTTCCCCGGTACAACATCCTCTCACTGGCACCACCTCCTCTCACTGGTACAACATCCTCTCACTGGCACCACCTCCTCTCACTGCTCCAACATCCTCTCACTGCTCCAACATTGTCTCACTGGTACAACATCCTCTCACTGCTCCAACATCCTCTCACTGCTCCAACATCGTCTCACTGGTACAACATCCTCTCACTGGTACAACCTCCTCTCACTGGTACAACATCCTCTCACTGGCACAACATCCTCTCACTGGCACAATATCCTCTCACTGGTACAGCCATCTCTCACTGGTACAACATCCTTTCACCAGTACAACATCCTTTCACCGGTACAACATCCTTTCAGCGGTACAACATCCTCTTACTGGTACAACATCCACTCACTGGCACCACCTCCTCTCCCTGGTACAACATCGTCTCACTGGTACAACGTCATCTCACTGCTTCAACATCCTCTCACTGCTCCAACATCGTCTCACTGGTACAACATCCTCTCACTGGTACAACATCCTCTCACTGCTCCAACATCGTCTCTCTGGTACAACATCCTCTCACTGCTCCAACATCCTCTCACTGGTACAAAATCCTCTCACTGGTACAACAATCTCACACTGGCACAACATCCTCTCACTGGCACAATATCCTCTCACTGGTACAGCCATCTCTCACTGGTACAACATCTTCTCACTGGTATAACACTCTCTCACTGGTACAACATCCTCTCACTGCTGCAATATCCTCTCACTGGTACAACCCCCTCTCACTGGTACAACATCCTCTCACTGGTACAACCTCCTCTCACTGCTCTAACATCGTGTCACTGGTACAACAGTCTCTCACTGCTTCAACATCCTCTCACTGGTACAACATCCTCTCACTGGCACAACATCCTCTCCCTGGTACAATCTCCTCTCACTGGTACAACATCCTCTCCCTGGTACAACCTCCTCTCACTGGTACAACATCCTCTCACTGGTACAACCTCCTCTCACTGGTACAACATCCTCTCACTGGCACAACATCATCTCCCTGGTGCAACATCCTGTCACTAGTACAACCTCCTCTCACTGGTACAACATCCTCTCACTGGTACAAAATCTTCTCACTGGTACAACATCCCCTCACAGGTACAATATCCTCTTACTGGTGCATCCTCTCACTGCTCCAAATCCTCTCACGGGTACAACATTCTCTCACTGCTCCAACATCATCTCACTGGTACAACATCTTCTCACTGGTGCATCCTCTCACTGCCACAACATCCTCTCACTGGTACAACATCCTCTCACTGCTCCAACATCCTCTCACTGCTCCAACATTGTCTCACTGGTACAACATCCTCTCACTGCTCCAACATCCTCTCACTGCTTCAACATCGTCTCACTGGTACAACATCCTCTCACTGGTACAACCTCCTCTCACTGGTACAACATCCTCTCACTGGCACAACATCCTCTCACTGGCACAATATCCTCTCACTGGTACAGCCATCTCTCACTGGTACAACATCCTTTCACCAGTACAACATCCTTTCACCGGTACAACATCCTTTCAGCGGTACAACATCCTCTTATTGGTACAACATCCACTCACTGGCACCACCTCCTCTCCCTGGTACAACATCGTCTCACTGGTACAACGTCATCTCACTGCTTCAACATCCTCTCACTGCTCCAACATCGTCTCACTGGTACAACATCCTCTCACTGGTAGAACATCCTCTCACTGCTCCAACATCGTCTCACTGGTACAACATCCTCTCACTGCTCCAACACCCTCTCACTGGTACAAAATCCTCTCACTGGTACAACAATCTCACACTGGCACAACATCCTCTCACTGGCACAATATCCTCTCACTGGTACAGCCATCTCTCACTGGTACAACATCTTCTCACTGGTATAACACTCTCTCACTGGTACAACATCCTCTCACTGCTGCAATATCCTCTCACTGGTACAACCCCCTCTCACTGGTACAACATCCTCTCACTGGTACAACCTCCTCTCACTGCTATAACATCGTCTCACTGGTACAACAGTGTCTCACTGCTTCAACATCCTCTCACTGGTACAACATCCTCTCACTGGCACAACATCCTCTCCCTGGTACAACCTCCTCTCACTGGTACAACATCCTCTCCCTGGTACAACCTCCTCTCACTGGTACAACATCCTCTCACTGGTACAACCTCCTCTCACTGGTACAACATCCTCTCACTGGCACAACATCATCTCCCTGGTGCAACATCCTGTCACTAGTACAACCTCCTCTCACTGGTACAACATCCTCTCACTGGTACAAAATCTTCTCACTGGTACAACATCCTCTCACAGGTACAATATCCTCTTACTGGTGCATCCTCTCACTGCTCCAAATCCTCTCACGGGTACAACATTCTATCACTGCTCCAACATCATCTCACTGGTACAACATCTTCTCACTGGTGCATCCTCTCACTGCCACAACATCCTCTCACTGGTACAACATCCTCTCACTTCTCCAACATCCTCTCACTGCTCCAACATCCTCTCACTTGTACAACATCCTCTCACTGCCCCAAAATCCTCCCACTGGTACAACATCCACTCACTGCTCCAACATCCTCTCACTGGTACAACATCTTCTCACTGGTGCATCCTCTCACTGCACCAACATCCTCTCACTGGTACAACATACTCTCACTGCTCCAACATACTCTCACTGGTACAACATACTCTCACTGCTCCAACATCCTCTCACTGGTACAACATCCTCTCACTTGTACAACGTCCTCTCACTGCCCCAAAATCCTCCCACTGGTACAACATCCACTCACTGCTCCAACATCCTCTCACTGGTACAACATCTTCTCACTGGTGCATCCTCTCACTGCACCAACATCCTCTCACTTGTACAACATACTCTCACTGCTCCAACATACTCTTACTGGTACAACATACTCTCACTGCTCCAACATCCTCTCACTGGTACATCCTATCTACTCCAACATCCTCTCACTGGTACACCATCCTCTCACTGCTCCAATAAAGTCTCACTGGTACAACATCCTCTCACTGGCACAACCTCCTCTCACTGCTCCAACATCGTCTCACTGGTACAACAGTCTCTCACTGCTCCAACATCCTCTCACTGGTACAACATCCTCTCACTGGTACAACCTCCTTATTGGCACAACATCCTCTCACTGCTCCAACATCGTCTCACTGGTACAACATCCTCTCACTGGTACAAACTCCCCTCACTGACACCCCCTCCTCTCAGTGGTACAAACTCCTATCACTGACACCACCTCCTCTCACTGGTACAACGTCCTCTCACTGCTCCAACATCCTCTTACTGTTCCAACATCGTCTCACTGGTACAACATCCTCTCACTGGTACAACATACTCTCACTGCTCCAACATCGTCTCACTGGTACAACATCCTCTCACTGCTCCAACATCCTCTCACTGGTACAACATCCTCTCACTGGTACAACATCCTCTCACTGGTACAACATCCTCTCACTGCTCCAACATCCTCTCACTGGTACAACATCCTCTCACTGGTACAACATCCTCTCACTGGCACAACATCCTCTCACTGGCACAACCTTCTCTCACTGATACAACCTATTCTCACTGGTACAACGTCCTCTCACTGCTCCAACATCGTCTCACTGGTACAACATCCTCTCACTGCTCCAACATCCTCTCACTGGTACAACATCCTCTCACTGGTACAACATCCTCTCACTGCTCCAATATCCTCTCACTGGTACAACCCCCTCTCACTGGTACAACATCCTCTCACTGGTACAACCTCCTCTCACTGCTCTAACATCGTCTCACTGGTAACACAGTCTCTCACTGCTTCAACATCCTCTCACTGGTACAACATCCTCTCACTGGTACAACCTCCTCTCACTGGTACAACCTCCTCTCACTGGTACAACATCCTCTCACTGCTCCAACATCGTCTCACTGGTACAACATCCTCTGACTGGTACAAAGTCCTCTCACTGCTCCAATGTCCTCTCACTGGTACAATGTCCTCCCACTGCCCCAACATCCTCTGACTGGTTCAACATCCTTTCACCGATACAACATCCTCTCACTGGTACAACATCCTCTCACTGGCACCATCTCCTGTCACCGGTACAACATCCTTTCACCGGTACAACATCCTCTCACTGGCACCACCTCCTCTCACTGGTACAACATCCTCTCACTGGCACCACCTCCTCTCACTGCTCCAACATCCTCTCACTCCTCCAACATTGTCTCACTGGTACAACATCCTCTCACTGCTCCAACATCCTCTCACTGCTTCAACATCGTCTCACTGGTACAACATCCTCTCACTGGTGCATCCTCTCACTGCCACAACATCCTCTCACTGGTAGAACATTCTCTCACTGCTCCAACATCATCTCACTGGTACAACATCTTCTCACTGGTGCATCCTCTCACTGCCACAACATCCTCTCACTGGTACAACATCCTCTCACTGCTCCAACATCCTCTCACTGCTCCAACATTGTCTCACTGGTACAACATCCTCTCACTGCTCCAACATCCTCTCACTGCTTCAACATCGTCTCACTGGTACAACATCCTCTCACTGGTACAACCTCCTCTCACTGGTACAACATCCTCTCACTGGCACAACATCCTCTCACTGGCACAATATCCTCTCACTGGTACAGCCATCTCTCACTGGTACAACATCCTTTCACCAGTACAACATCCTTTCACCGGTACAACATCCTTTCACCGGTACAACATCCTCTTATTGGTACAACATCCACTCACTGGCACCACCTCCTCTCCCTGGTACAACATCGTCTCACTGGTACAACGTCATCTCACTGCTTCAACATCCTCTCACTGCTCCAACATCGTCTCACTGGTACAACATCCTCTCACTGGTACAACATCCTCTCACTGCTCCAACATCGTCTCACTGGTACAACATCCTCTCACTGCTCCAACACCCTCTCACTGGTACAAAATCCTCTCACTGGTACAACAATCTCACACTGGCACAACATCCTCTCACTGGCACAATATCCTCTCACTGGTACAGCCATCTCTCACTGGTACAACATCTTCTCACTGGTATAACACTCTCTCACTGGTACAACATCCTCTCACTGCTGCAATATCCTCTCACTGGTACAACCCCCTCTCACTGGTACAACATCCTCTCACTGGTACAACCTCCTCTCACTGCTATAACATCGTCTCACTGGTAACACAGTCTCTCACTGCTTCAACATCCTCTCACTGGTACAACATCCTCTCACTGGTACAACCTCCTCTCACTGGTACAACATCCTCTCACTGCTCCAACATCGTCTCACTGGTGCAACATCCTCTGACTGGTACAACGTCCTCTCACTGCTCCAATGTCCTCTCACTGGTACAATGTCCTCCCACTGCCCCAACATCCTCTGACTGGTTCAACATCCTTTCACCGATACAACATCCTCTCACTGGTACAACATCCTCTCACTGGCACCATCTCCTCTCACCGGTACAACATCCTTTCACCGGTACAACATCCTCTCACTGGCACCACCTCCTCTCACTGGTACATCATCCTCTCACTGGCACCACCTCCTCTCACTGCTCCAACATCCTCTCACTCCTCCAACATTGTCTCACTGGTACAACATCCTCTCACTGCTCCAACATCCTCTCACTGCTCCAACATCGTCTCACTGGTACAACATCCTCTCACTTGTACAACGTCCTCTCACTGCCCCAAAATCCTCCCACTGGTACAACATCCACTCACTGCTCCAACATCCTCTCACTGGTACAACATCTTCTCACTGGTGCATCCTCTCACTGCACCAACATCCTCTCACTTGTACAACATACTCTCACTGCTCCAACATACTCTTACTGGTACAACATACTCTCACTGCTCCAACATCCTCTCACTGGTACATCCTATCTACTCCAACATCCTCTCACTGGTACACCATCCTCTCACTGCTCCAATAAAGTCTCACTGGTACAACATCCTCTCACTGGCACAACCTTCTCTCACTGCTCCAACATCGTCTCACTGGTACAACAGTCTCTCACTGCTCCAACATCCTCTCACTGGTACAACATCCTCTCACTGGTACAACCTCCTTATTGGCACAACATCCTCTCACTGCTCCAACATCGTCTCACTGGTACAACATCCTCTCACTGGTACAAACTCCCCTCACTGACACCCCCTCCTCTCAGTGGTACAAACTCCTATCACTGACACCACCTCCTCTCACTGGTACAACGTCCTCTCACTGCTCCAACATCCTCTTACTGTTCCAACATCGTCTCACTGGTACAACATCCTCTCACTGGTACAACATACTCTCACTGCTCCAACATCGTCTCACTGGTACAACATCCTCTCACTGCTCCAACATCCTCTCACTGGTACAACATCCTCTCACTGGTACAACATCCTCTCACTGCTCCAACATCCTCTCACTGGTACAACATCCTCTCACTGGTACAACATCCTCTCACTGGCACAACATCCTCTCACTGGCACAACCTTCTCTCACTGATACAACCTATTCTCACTGGTACAACGTCCTCTCACTGCTCCAATATCGTCTCACTGGTACAACATCCTCTCACTGCTCCAACCTCCTCTCACTGGTACAACATCCTCTCCCTGGTACAACCTCCTCTCACTGGTACAACATCCTCTCACTGGTACAACCTCCTCTCACTGGTACAACATCCTCTCACTGGCACAACATCATCTCCCTGGTGCAACATCCTGTCACTAGTACAACCTCCTCTCACTGGTACAACATCCTCTCACTGGTACAAAATCTTCTCACTGGTACAACATCCCCTCACAGGTACAATATCCTCTTACTGGTGCATCCTCTCACTGCTCCAAATCCTCTCACGGGTACAACATTCTATCACTGCTCCAACATCATCTCACTGGTACAACATCTTCTCACTGGTGCATCCTCTCACTGCCACAACATCCTCTCACTGGTACAACATCCTCTCACTGCTCCAACATCCTCTCACTGCTCCAACATCCTCTCACTTGTACAACATCCTCTCACTGCCCCAAAATCCTCCCACTGATACAACATCCACTCACTGCTCCAACATCCTCTCACTGGTACAACATCTTCTCACTGGTGCATCCTCTCACTGCACCAACATCCTCTCACTGGTACAACATACTCTCACTGCTCCAACATACTCTCACTGGTACAACATACTCTCACTGCTCCAACATCCTCTCACTGGTACAACATCCTCTCACTTGTACAACGTCCTCTCACTGCCCCAAAATCCTCCCACTGGTACAACATCCACTCACTGCTCCAACATCCTCTCACTGGTACAACATCTTCTCACTGGTGCATCCTCTCACTGCACCAACATCCTCTCACTTGTACAACATACTCTCACTGCTCCAACATACTCTTACTGGTACAACATACTCTCACTGCTCCAACATCCTCTCACTGGTACATCCTATCTACTCCAACATCCTCTCACTGGTACACCATCCTCTCACTGCTCCAATAAAGTCTCACTGGTACAACATCCTCGCACTGGCACAACCTCCTCTCACTGCTCCAACATCGTCTCACTGGTACAACAGTCTCTCACTGCTCCAACATCCTCTCACTGGTACAACATCCTCTCACTGGTACAACCTCCTTATTGGCACAACATCCTCTCACTGCTCCAACATCGTCTCACTGGTACAACATCCTCTCACTGGTACAAACTCCCCTCACTGACACCACCTCCTCTCACTGGTACAAACTCCTATCACTGACACCACCTCCTCTCACTGGTACAACGTCCTCTCACTGCTCCAACATCCTCTTACTGTTCCAACATCGTCTCACTGGTACAACATCCTCTCACTGGTACAACATACTCTCACTGCTCCAACATCGTCTCACTGGTACAACATCCTCTCACTGCTCCAACATCCTCTCACTGGTACAACATCCTCTCACTGGTACAACATCCTCTCACTGGTACAACATCCTCTCACTGCTCCAACATCCTCTCACTGGTACAACATCCTCTCACTGGTACAACATCCTCTCACTGGCACAACATCCTCTCACTGGCACAACCTCCTCTCACTGATACAACCTATTCTCACTGGTACAACGTCCTCTCACTGCTGCAATATCCTCTCACTGGTACAACCCCCTCTCACTGGTACAACATCCTCTCACTGGTACAACCTCCTCTCACTGCTCTAACATCGTCTCACTGGTACAACAGTCTCTCACTGCTTCAACATCCTCTCACTGGTACAACATCCTCTCACTGGTACAACCTCCTCTCACTGGTACAACCTCCTCTCACTGGTACAACATCCTCTCACTGCTCCAACATCGTCTCACTGGTACAACATCCTCTGACTGGTACAACGTCCTCTCACTGCTCCAATGTCCTCTCACTGGTACAATGTCATCCCACTGCCCCAACATCCTCTGACTGGTTCAACATCCTTTCACCGATACAACATCCTCTCACTGGTACAACATCCTCTCACTGGCACCATCTCCTCTCACCGGTACAACATCCTTTCCCCGGTACAACATCCTCTCACTGGCACCACCTCCTCTCACTGGTACAACATCCTCTCACTGGCACCACCTCCTCTCACTGCTCCAACATCCTCTCACTGCTCCAACATTGTCTCACTGGTACAACATCCTCTCACTGCTCCAACATCCTCTCACTGCTCCAACATCGTCTCACTGGTACAACATCCTCTCACTGGTACAACCTCCTCTCACTGGTACAACATCCTCTCACTGGCACAACATCCTCTCACTGGCACAATATCCTCTCACTGGTACAGCCATCTCTCACTGGTACAACATCCTTTCACCAGTACAACATCCTTTCACCGGTACAACATCCTTTCAGCGGTACAACATCCTCTTACTGGTACAACATCCACTCACTGGCACCACCTCCTCTCCCTGGTACAACATCGTCTCACTGGTACAACGTCATCTCACTGCTTCAACATCCTCTCACTGCTCCAACATCGTCTCACTGGTACAACATCCTCTCACTGGTACAACATCCTCTCACTGCTCCAACATCGTCTCTCTGGTACAACATCCTCTCACTGCTCCAACATCCTCTCACTGGTACAAAATCCTCTCACTGGTACAACAATCTCACACTGGCACAACATCCTCTCACTGGCACAATATCCTCTCACTGGTACAGCCATCTCTCACTGGTACAACATCTTCTCACTGGTATAACACTCTCTCACTGGTACAACATCCTCTCACTGCTGCAATATCCTCTCACTGGTACAACCCCCTCTCACTGGTACAACATCCTCTCACTGGTACAACCTCCTCTCACTGGTACAACATCCTCTCACTGGTACAACCTCCTCTCACTGGTACAACATCCTCTCACTGGCACAACATCATCTCCCTGGTGCAACATCCTGTCACTAGTACAACCTCCTCTCACTGGTACAACATCCTCTCACTGGTACAAAATCTTCTCACTGGTACAACATCCCCTCACAGGTACAATATCCTCTTACTGGTGCATCCTCTCACTGCTCCAAATCCTCTCACGGGTACAACATTCTATCACTGCTCCAACATCATCTCACTGGTACAACATCTTCTCACTGGTGCATCCTCTCACTGCCACAACATCCTCTCACTGGTACAACATCCTCTCACTGCTCCAACATCCTCTCACTGCTCCAACATCCTCTCACTTGTACAACATCCTCTCACTGCCCCAAAATCCTCCCACTGATACAACATCCACTCACTGCTCCAACATCCTCTCACTGGTACAACATCTTCTCACTGGTGCATCCTCTCACTGCACCAACATCCTCTCACTGGTACAACATACTCTCACTGCTCCAACATACTCTCACTGGTACAACATACTCTCACTGCTCCAACATCCTCTCACTGGTACAACATCCTCTCACTTGTACAACGTCCTCTCACTGCCCCAAAATCCTCCCACTGGTACAACATCCACTCACTGCTCCAACATCCTCTCACTGGTACAACATCTTCTCACTGGTGCATCCTCTCACTGCACCAACATCCTCTCACTTGTACAACATACTCTCACTGCTCCAACATACTCTTACTGGTACAACATACTCTCACTGCTCCAACATCCTCTCACTGGTACATCCTGTCTACTCCAACATCCTCTCACTGGTACACCATCCTCTCACTGCTCCAATAAAGTCTCACTGGTACAACATCCTCGCACTGGCACAACCTCCTCTCACTGCTCCAACATCGTCTCACTGGTACAACAGTCTCTCACTGCTCCAACATCCTCTCACTGGTACAACATCCTCTCACTGGTACAACCTCCTTATTGGCACAACATCCTCTCACTGCTCCAACATCGTCTCACTGGTACAACATCCTCTCACTGGTACAAACTCCCCTCACTGACACCACCTCCTCTCACTGGTACAAACTCCTATCACTGACACCACCTCCTCTCACTGGTACAACGTCCTCTCACTGCTCCAACATCCTCTTACTGTTCCAACATCGTCTCACTGGTACAACATCCTCTCACTGGTACAACATACTCTCACTGCTCCAACATCGTCTCACTGGTACAACATCCTCTCACTGCTCCAACATCCTCTCACTGGTACAACATCCTCTCACTGGTACAACATCCTCTCACTGGTACAACATCCTCTCACTGCTCCAACATCCTCTCACTGGTACAACATCCTCTCACTGGTACAACATCCTCTCACTGGCACAACATCTTCTCACTGGCACAACCTCCTCTCACTGATACAACCTATTCTCACTGGTACAACGTCCTCTCACTGCTGCAATATCCTCTCACTGGTACAACCCCCTCTCACTGGTACAACATCCTCTCACTGGTACAACCTCCTCTCACTGCTCTAACATCGTCTCACTGGTACAACAGTCTCTCACTGCTTCAACATCCTCTCACTGGTACAACATCCTCTCACTGGTACAACCTCCTCTCACTGGTACAACCTCCTCTCACTGGTACAACATCCTCTCACTGCTCCAACATCGTCTCACTGGTACAACATCCTCTGACTGGTACAACGTCCTCTCACTGCTCCAATGTCCTCTCACTGGTACAATGTCCTCCCACTGCCCCAACATCCTCTGACTGGTTCAACATCCTTTCACCGATACAACATCCTCTCACTGGTACAACATCCTCTCACTGGCACCATCTCCTCTCACCGGTACAACATCCTTTCCCCGGTACAACATCCTCTCACTGGCACCACCTCCTCTCACTGGTACAACATCCTCTCACTGGCACCACCTCCTCTCACTGCTCCAACATCCTCTCACTGCTCCAACATTGTCTCACTGGTACAACATCCTCTCACTGCTCCAACATCCTCTCACTGCTCCAACATCGTCTCACTGGTACAACATCCTCTCACTGGTACAACCTCCTCTCACTGGTACAACATCCTCTCACTGGCACAACATCCTCTCACTGGCACAATATCCTCTCACTGGTACAGCCATCTCTCACTGGTACAACATCCTTTCACCAGTACAACATCCTTTCACCGGTACAACATCCTTTCAGCGGTACAACATCCTCTTACTGGTACAACATCCACTCACTGGCACCACCTCCTCTCCCTGGTACAACATCGTCTCACTGGTACAACGTCATCTCACTGCTTCAACATCCTCTCACTGCTCCAACATCGTCTCACTGGTACAACATCCTCTCACTGGTACAACATCCTCTCACTGCTCCAACATCGTCTCTCTGGTACAACATCCTCTCACTGCTCCAACATCCTCTCACTGGTACAAAATCCTCTCACTGGTACAACAATCTCACACTGGCACAACATCCTCTCACTGGCACAATATCCTCTCACTGGTACAGCCATCTCTCACTGGTACAACATCTTCTCACTGGTATAACACTCTCTCACTGGTACAACATCCTCTCACTGCTGCAATATCCTCTCACTGGTACAACCCCCTCTCACTGGTACAACATCCTCTCACTGGTACAACCTCCTCTCACTGCTCTAACATCGTGTCACTGGTACAACAGTCTCTCACTGCTTCAACATCCTCTCACTGGTACAACATCCTCTCACTGGCACAACATCCTCTCCCTGGTACAATCTCCTCTCACTGGTACAACATCCTCTCCCTGGTACAACCTCCTCTCACTGGTACAACATCCTCTCACTGGTACAACCTCCTCTCACTGGTACAACATCCTCTCACTGGCACAACATCATCTCCCTGGTGCAACATCCTGTCACTAGTACAACCTCCTCTCACTGGTACAACATCCTCTCACTGGTACAAAATCTTCTCACTGGTACAACATCCCCTCACAGGTACAATATCCTCTTACTGGTGCATCCTCTCACTGCTCCAAATCCTCTCACGGGTACAACATTCTCTCACTGCTCCAACATCATCTCACTGGTACAACATCTTCTCACTGGTGCATCCTCTCACTGCCACAACATCCTCTCACTGGTACAACATCCTCTCACTGCTCCAACATCCTCTCACTGCTCCAACATTGTCTCACTGGTACAACATCCTCTCACTGCTCCAACATCCTCTCACTGCTTCAACATCGTCTCACTGGTACAACATCCTCTCACTGGTACAACCTCCTCTCACTGGTACAACATCCTCTCACTGGCACAACATCCTCTCACTGGCACAATATCCTCTCACTGGTACAGCCATCTCTCACTGGTACAACATCCTTTCACCAGTACAACATCCTTTCACCGGTACAACATCCTTTCAGCGGTACAACATCCTCTTATTGGTACAACATCCACTCACTGGCACCACCTCCTCTCCCTGGTACAACATCGTCTCACTGGTACAACGTCATCTCACTGCTTCAACATCCTCTCACTGCTCCAACATCGTCTCACTGGTACAACATCCTCTCACTGGTAGAACATCCTCTCACTGCTCCAACATCGTCTCACTGGTACAACATCCTCTCACTGCTCCAACACCCTCTCACTGGTACAAAATCCTCTCACTGGTACAACAATCTCACACTGGCACAACATCCTCTCACTGGCACAATATCCTCTCACTGGTACAGCCATCTCTCACTGGTACAACATCTTCTCACTGGTATAACACTCTCTCACTGGTACAACATCCTCTCACTGCTGCAATATCCTCTCACTGGTACAACCCCCTCTCACTGGTACAACATCCTCTCACTGGGACAACCTCCTCTCACTGCTATAACATCGTCTCACTGGTACAACAGTGTCTCACTGCTTCAACATCCTCTCACTGGTACAACATCCTCTCACTGGCACAACATCCTCTCCCTGGTACAACCTCCTCTCACTGGTACAACATCCTCTCCCTGGTACAACCTCCTCTCACTGGTACAACATCCTCTCACTGGTACAACCTCCTCTCACTGGTACAACATCCTCTCACTGGCACAACATCATCTCCCTGGTGCAACATCCTGTCACTAGTACAACCTCCTCTCACTGGTACAATATCCTCTCACTGGTACAAAATCTTCTCACTGGTACAACATCCTCTCACAGGTACAATATCCTCTTACTGGTGCATCCTCTCACTGCTCCAAATCCTCTCACGGGTACAACATTCTATCACTGCTCCAACATCATCTCACTGGTACAACATCTTCTCACTGGTGCATCCTCTCACTGCCACAACATCCTCTCACTGGTACAACATCCTCTCACTTCTCCAACATCCTCTCACTGCTCCAACATCCTCTCACTTGTACAACATCCTCTCACTGCCCCAAAATCCTCCCACTGGTACAACATCCACTCACTGCTCCAACATCCTCTCACTGGTACGACATCTTCTCACTGGTGCATCCTCTCACTGCACCAACATCCTCTCACTGGTACAACATACTCTCACTGCTCCAACATACTCTCACTGGTACAACATACTCTCACTGCTCCAACATCATCTCACTGGTACAACATCCTCTCACTTGTACAACGTCCTCTCACTGCCCCAAAATCCTCCCACTGGTACAACATCCACTCACTGCTCCAACATCCTCTCACTGGTACAACATCTTCTCACTGGTGCATCCTCTCACTGCACCAACATCCTCTCACTTGTACAACATACTCTCACTGCTCCAACATACTCTTACTGGTACAACATACTCTCACTGCTCCAACATCCTCTCACTGGTACATCCTATCTACTCCAACATCCTCTCACTGGTACACCATCCTCTCACTGCTCCAATAAAGTCTCACTGGTACAACATCCTCTCACTGGCACAACCTCCTCTCACTGCTCCAACATCGTCTCACTGGTACAACAGTCTCTCACTGCTCCAACATCCTCTCACTGGTACAACATCCTCTCACTGGTACAACCTCCTTATTGGCACAACATCCTCTCACTGCTCCAACATCGTCTCACTGGTACAACATCCTCTCACTGGTACAAACTCCCCTCACTGACACCCCCTCCTCTCAGTGGTACAAACTCCTATCACTGACACCACCTCCTCTCACTGGTACAACGTCCTCTCACTGCTCCAACATCCTCTTACTGTTCCAACATCGTCTCACTGGTACAACATCCTCTCACTGGTACAACATACTCTCACTGCTCCAACATCGTCTCACTGGTACAACATCCTCTCACTGCTCCAACATCCTCTCACTGGTACAACATCCTCTCACTGGTACAACATCCTCTCACTGGTACAACATCCTCTCACTGCTCCAACATCCTCTCACTGGTACAACATCCTCTCACTGGTACAACATCCTCTCACTGGCACAACATCCTCTCACTGGCACAACCTTCTCTCACTGATACAACCTATTCTCACTGGTACAACGTCCTCTCACTGCTCCAACATCGTCTCACTGGTACAACATCCTCTCACTGCTCCAACATCCTCTCACTGGTACAACATCCTCTCACTGGTACAACATCCTCTCACTGCTCCAATATCCTCTCACTGGTACAACCCCCTCTCACTGGTACAACATCCTCTCACTGGTACAACCTCCTCTCACTGCTCTAACATCGTCTCACTGGTAACACAGTCTCTCACTGCTTCAACATCCTCTCACTGGTACAACATCCTCTCACTGGTACAACCTCCTCTCACTGGTACAACCTCCTCTCACTGGTACAACATCCTCTCACTGCTCCAACATCGTCTCACTGGTACAACATCCTCTGACTGGTACAACGTCCTCTCACTGCTCCAATGTCCTCTCACTGGTACAATGTCCTCCCACTGCCCCAACATCCTCTGACTGGTTCAACATCCTTTCACCGATACAACATCCTCTCACTGGTACAACATCCTCTCACTGGCACCATCTCCTGTCACCGGTACAACATCCTTTCACCGGTACAACATCCTCTCACTGGCACCACCTCCTCTCACTGGTACAACATCCTCTCACTCCTCCAACATTGTCTCACTGGTACAACATCCTCTCACTGCTCCAACATCCTCTCACTGCTTCAACATCGTCTCACTGGTACAACATCCTCTCACTGGTGCATCCTCTCACTGCCACAACATCCTCTCACTGGTAGAACATTCTCTCACTGCTCCAACATCATCTCACTGGTACAACATCTTCTCACTGGTGCATCCTCTCACTGCCACAACATCCTCTCACTGGTACAACATCCTCTCACTGCTCCAACATCCTCTCACTGCTCCAACATTGTCTCACTGGTACAACATCCTCTCACTGCTCCAACATCCTCTCACTGCTTCAACATCGTCTCACTGGTACAACATCCTCTCACTGGTACAACCTCCTCTCACTGGTACAACATCCTCTCACTGGCACAACATCCTCTCACTGGCACAATATCCTCTCACTGGTACAGCCATCTCTCACTGGTACAACATCCTTTCACCAGTACAACATCCTTTCACCGGTACAACATCCTTTCAGCGGTACAACATCCTCTTATTGGTACAACATCCACTCACTGGCACCACCTCCTCTCCCTGGTACAACATCGTCTCACTGGTACAACGTCATCTCACTGCTTCAACATCCTCTCACTGCTCCAACATCGTCTCACTGGTACAACATCCTCTCACTGGTACAACATCCTCTCACTGCTCCAACATCGTCTCACTGGTACAACATCCTCTCACTGCTCCAACACCCTCTCACTGGTACAAAATCCTCTCACTGGTACAACAATCTCACACTGGCACAACATCCTCTCACTGGCACAATATCCTCTCACTGGTACAGCCATCTCTCACTGGTACAACATCTTCTCACTGGTATAACACTCTCTCACTGGTACAACATCCTCTCACTGCTGCAATATCCTCTCACTGGTACAACCCCCTCTCACTGGTACAACATCCTCTCACTGGTACAACCTCCTCTCACTGCTATAACATCGTCTCACTGGTAACACAGTCTCTCACTGCTTCAACATCCTCTCACTGGTACAACATCCTCTCACTGGTACAACCTCCTCTCACTGGTACAACATCCTCTCACTGCTCCAACATCGTCTCACTGGTACAACATCCTCTGACTGGTACAACGTCCTCTCACTGCTCCAATGTCCTCTCACTGGTACAATGTCCTCCCACTGCCCCAACATCCTCTGACTGGTTCAACATCCTTTCACCGATACAACATCCTCTCACTGGTACAACATCCTCTCACTGGCACCATCTCCTCTCACCGGTACAACATCCTTTCACCGGTACAACATCCTCTCACTGGCACCACCTCCTCTCACTGGTACATCATCCTCTCACTGGCACCACCTCCTCTCACTGCTCCAACATCCTCTCACTCCTCCAACATTGTCTCACTGGTACAACATCCTCTCACTGCTCCAACATCCTCTCACTGCTCCAACATCGTCTCACTGGTACAACATCCTCTCACTTGTACAACGTCCTCTCACTGCCCCAAAATCCTCCCACTGGTACAACATCCACTCACTGCTCCAACATCCTCTCACTGGTACAACATCTTCTCACTGGCTCATCCTCTCACTGCACCAACATCCTCTCACTTGTACAACATACTCTCACTGCTCCAACATACTCTTACTGGTACAACATACTCTCACTGCTCCAACATCCTCTCACTGGTACATCCTATCTACTCCAACATCCTCTCACTGGTACACCATCCTCTCACTGCTCCAATAAAGTCTCACTGGTACAACATCCTCTCACTGGCACAACCTTCTCTCACTGCTCCAACATCGTCTCACTGGTACAACAGTCTCTCACTGCTCCAACATCCTCTCACTGGTACAACATCCTCTCACTGGTACAACCTCCTTATTGGCACAACATCCTCTCACTGCTCCAACATCGTCTCACTGGTACAACATCCTCTCACTGGTACAAACTCCCCTCACTGACACCCCCTCCTCTCAGTGGTACAAACTCCTATCACTGACACCACCTCCTCTCACTGGTACAACGTCCTCTCACTGCTCCAACATCCTCTTACTGTTCCAACATCGTCTCACTGGTACAACATCCTCTCACTGGTACAACATACTCTCACTGCTCCAACATCGTCTCACTGGTACAACATCCTCTCACTGCTCCAACATCCTCTCACTGGTACAACATCCTCTCACTGGTACAACATCCTCTCACTGGTACAACATCCTCTCACTGGTACAACATCCTCTCACTGGTACAACATCCTCTCACTGGCACAACATCCTCTCACTGGCACAACCTTCTCTCACTGATACAACCTATTCTCACTGGTACAACGTCCTCTCACTGCTCCAACATCGTCTCACTGGTACAACATCCTCTCACTGCTCCAACATCCTCTCACTGGTACAACATCCTCTCACTGGTACAACATCCTCTCACTGCTCCAATATCCTCTCACTGGTACAACCCCCTCTCACTGGTACAACATCCTCTCACTGGTACAACCTCCTCTCACTGCTCTAACATCGTCTCACTGGTAACACAGTCTCTCACTGCTTCAACATCCTCTCACTGGTACAACATCCTCTCACTGGTACAACCTCCTCTCACTGGTACAACCTCCTCTCACTGGTACAACATCCTCTCACTGCTCCAACATCGTCTCACTGGTACAACATCCTCTGACTGGTACAACGTCCTCTCACTGCTCCAATGTCCTCTCACTGGTACAATGTCCTCCCACTGCCCCAACATCCTCTGACTGGTTCAACATCCTTTCACCGATACAACATCCTCTCACTGGTACAACATCCTCTCACTGGCACCATCTCCTGTCACCGGTACAACATCCTTTCACCGGTAAAACATCCTCTCACTGGCACCACCTCCTCTCACTGGTACAACATCCTCTCACTGGCACCACCTCCTCTCACTGCTCCAACATCCTCTCACTCCTCCAACATTGTCTCACTGGTACAACATCCTCTCACTGCTCCAACATCCTCTCACTGCTTCAACATCGTCTCACTGGTACAACATCCTCTCACTGGTGCATCCTCTCACTGCCACAACATCCTCTCACTGGTAGAACATTCTCTCACTGCTCCAACATCATCTCACTGGTACAACATCTTCTCACTGGTGCATCCTCTCACTGCCACAACATCCTCTCACTGGTACAACATCCTCTCACTGCTCCAACATCCTCTCACTGCTCCAACATTGTCTCACTGGTACAACATCCTCTCACTGCTCCAACATCCTCTCACTGCTTCAACATCGTCTCACTGGTACAACATCCTCTCACTGGTACAACCTCCTCTCACTGGTACAACATCCTCTCACTGGCACAACATCCTCTCACTGGCACAATATCCTCTCACTGGTACAGCCATCTCTCACTGGTACAACATCCTTTCACCAGTACAACATCCTTTCACCGGTACAACATCCTTTCAGCGGTACAACATCCTCTTATTGGTACAACATCCACTCACTGGCACCACCTCCTCTCCCTGGTACAACATCGTCTCACTGGTACAACGTCATCTCACTGCTTCAACATCCTCTCACTGCTCCAACATCGTCTCACTGGTACAACATCCTCTCACTGGTACAACATCCTCTCACTGCTCCAACATCGTCTCACTGGTACAACATCCTCTCACTGCTCCAACACCCTCTCACTGGTACAAAATCCTCTCACTGGTATAACAATCTCACACTGGCACAACATCCTCTCACTGGCACAATATCCTCTCACTGGTACAGCCATCTCTCACTGGTACAACATCTTCTCACTGGTATAACACTCTCTCACTGGTACAACATCCTCTCACTGCTGCAATATCCTCTCACTGGTACAACCCCCTCTCACTGGTACAACATCCTCTCACTGGTACAACCTCCTCTCACTGCTATAACATCGTCTCACTGGTACAACAGTGTCTCACTGCTTCAACATCCTCTCACTGGTACAACATCCTCTCACTGGCACAACATCCTCTCCCTGGTACAACCTCCTCTCACTGGTACAACATCCTCTCCCTGGTACAACCTCCTCTCACTGGTACAACATCCTCTCACTGGTACAACCTCCTCTCACTGGTACAACATCCTCTCACTGGCACAACATCATCTCCCTGGTGCAACATCCTGTCACTAGTACAACCTCCTCTCACTGGTACAACATCCTCTCACTGGTACAAAATCTTCTCACTGGTACAACATCCCCTCACAGGTACAATATCCTCTTACTGGTGCATCCTCTCACTGCTCCAAATCCTCTCACGGGTACAACATTCTATCACTGCTCCAACATCATCTCACTGGTACAACATCTTCTCACTGGTGCATCCTCTCACTGCCACAACATCCTCTCACTGGTACAACATCCTCTCACTGCTCCAACATCCTCTCACTGCTCCAACATCCTCTCACTTGTACAACATCCTCTCACTGCCCCAAAATCCTCCCACTGATACAACATCCACTCACTGCTCCAACATCCTCTCACTGGTACAACATCTTCTCACTGGTGCATCCTCTCACTGCACCAACATCCTCTCACTGGTACAACATACTCTCACTGCTCCAACATACTCTCACTGGTACAACATACTCTCACTGCTCCAACATCCTCTCACTGGTACAACATCCTCTCACTTGTACAACGTCCTCTCACTGCCCCAAAATCCTCCCACTGGTACAACATCCACTCACTGCTCCAACATCCTCTCACTGGTACAACATCTTCTCACTGGTGCATCCTCTCACTGCACCAACATCCTCTCACTTGTACAACATACTCTCACTGCTCCAACATACTCTTACTGGTACAACATACTCTCACTGCTCCAACATCCTCTCACTGTTACATCCTATCTACTTCAACATCCTCTCACTGGTACACCATCCTCTCACTGCTCCAATAAAGTCTCACTGGTACAACATCCTCGCACTGGCACAACCTCCTCTCACTGCTCCAACATCGTCTCACTGGTACAACAGTCTCTCACTGCTCCAACATCCTCTCACTGGTACAACATCCTCTCACTGGTACAACCTCCTTATTGGCACAATATCCTCTCACTGCTCCAACATCGTCTCACTGGTACAACATCCTCTCACTGGTACAAACTCCCCTCACTGACACCACCTCCTCTCACTGGTACAAACTCCTATCACTGACACCACCTCCTCTCACTGGTACAACGTCCTCTCACTGCTCCAACATCCTCTTACTGTTCCAACATCGTCTCACTGGTACAACATCCTCTCACTGGTACAACATACTCTCACTGCTCCAACATCGTCTCACTGGTACAACATCCTCTCACTGCTCCAACATCCTCTCACTGGTACAACATCCTCTCACTGGTACAACATCCTCTCACTGGTACAACATCCTCTCACTGCTCCAACATCCTCTCACTGGTACAACATCCTCTCACTGGTACAACATCCTCTCACTGGCACAACATCCTCTCACTGGCACAACCTCCTCTCACTGATACAACCTATTCTCACTGGTACAACGTCCTCTCACTGCTGCAATATCCTCTCACTGGTACAACCCCCTCTCACTGGTACAACATCCTCTCACTGGTACAACCTCCTCTCACTGCTCTAACATCGTCTCACTGGTACAACAGTCTCTCACTGCTTCAACATCCTCTCACTGGTACAACATCCTCTCACTGGTACAACCTCCTCTCACTGGTACAACCTCCTCTCACTGGTACAACATCCTCTCACTGCTCCAACATCGTCTCACTGGTACAACATCCTCTGACTGGTACAACGTCCTCTCACTGCTCCAATGTCCTCTCACTGGTACAATGTCCTCCCACTGCCCCAACATCCTCTGACTGGTTCAACATCCTTTCACCGATACAACATCCTCTCACTGGTACAACATCCTCTCACTGGCACCATCTCCTCTCACCGGTACAACATCCTTTCCCCGGTACAACATCCTCTCACTGGCACCACCTCCTCTCACTGGTACAACATCCTCTCACTGGCACCACCTCCTCTCACTGCTCCAACATCCTCTCACTGCTCCAACATTGTCTCACTGGTACAACATCCTCTCACTGCTCCAACATCCTCTCACTGCTCCAACATCGTCTCACTGGTACAACATCCTCTCACTGGTACAACCTCCTCTCACTGGTACAACATCCTCTCACTGGCACAACATCCTCTCACTGGCACAATATCCTCTCACTGGTACAGCCATCTCTCACTGGTACAACATCCTTTCACCAGTACAACATCCTTTCACCGGTACAACATCCTTTCAGCGGTACAACATCCTCTTACTGGTACAACATCCACTCACTGGCACCACCTCCTCTCCCTGGTACAACATCGTCTCACTGGTACAACGTCATCTCACTGCTTCAACATCCTCTCACTGCTCCAACATCGTCTCACTGGTACAACATCCTCTCACTGGTACAACATCCTCTCACTGCTCCAACATCGTCTCTCTGGTACAACATCCTCTCACTGCTCCAACATCCTCTCACTGGTACAAAATCCTCTCACTGGTACAACAATCTCACACTGGCACAACATCCTCTCACTGGCACAATATCCTCTCACTGGTACAGCCATCTCTCACTGGTACAACATCTTCTCACTGGTATAACACTCTCTCACTGGTACAACATCCTCTCACTGCTGCAATATCCTCTCACTGGTACAACCCCCTCTCACTGGTACAACATCCTCTCACTGGTACAACCTCCTCTCACTGCTCTAACATCGTGTCACTGGTACAACAGTCTCTCACTGCTTCAACATCCTCTCACTGGTACAACATCCTCTCACTGGCACAACATCCTCTCCCTGGTACAATCTCCTCTCACTGGTACAACATCCTCTCCCTGGTACAACCTCCTCTCACTGGTACAACATCCTCTCACTGGTACAACCTCCTCTCACTGGTACAACATCCTCTCACTGGCACAACATCATCTCCCTGGTGCAACATCCTGTCACTAGTACAACCTCCTCTCACTGGTACAACATCCTCTCACTGGTACAAAATCTTCTCACTGGTACAACATCCCCTCACAGGTACAATATCCTCTTACTGGTGCATCCTCTCACTGCTCCAAATCCTCTCACGGGTACAACATTCTCTCACTGCTCCAACATCATCTCACTGGTACAACATCTTCTCACTGGTGCATCCTCTCACTGCCACAACATCCTCTCACTGGTACAACATCCTCTCACTGCTCCAACATCCTCTCACTGCTCCAACATTGTCTCACTGGTACAACATCCTCTCACTGCTCCAACATCCTCTCACTGCTTCAACATCGTCTCACTGGTACAACATCCTCTCACTGGTACAACCTCCTCTCACTGGTACAACATCCTCTCACTGGCACAACATCCTCTCACTGGCACAATATCCTCTCACTGGTACAGCCATCTCTCACTGGTACAACATCCTTTCACCAGTACAACATCCTTTCACCGGTACAACATCCTTTCAGCGGTACAACATCCTCTTATTGGTACAACATCCACTCACTGGCACCACCTCCTCTCCCTGGTACAACATCGTCTCACTGGTACAACGTCATCTCACTGCTTCAACATCCTCTCACTGCTCCAACATCGTCTCACTGGTACAACATCCTCTCACTGGTAGAACATCCTCTCACTGCTCCAACATCGTCTCACTGGTACAACATCCTCTCACTGCTCCAACACCCTCTCACTGGTACAAAATCCTCTCACTGGTACAACAATCTCACACTGGTACAACATCCTCTCACTGGCACAATATCCTCTCACTGGTACAGCCATCTCTCACTGGTACAACATCTTCTCACTGGTATAACACTCTCTCACTGGTACAACATCCTCTCACTGCTGCAATATCCTCTCACTGGTACAACCCCCTCTCACTGGTACAACATCCTCTCACTGGTACAACCTCCTCTCACTGCTATAACATCGTCTCACTGGTACAACAGTGTCTCACTGCTTCAACATCCTCTCACTGGTACAACATCCTCTCACTGGCACAACATCCTCTCCCTGGTACAACCTCCTCTCACTGGTACAACATCCTCTCCCTGGTACAACCTCCTCTCACTGGTACAACATCCTCTCACTGGTACAACCTCCTCTCACTGGTACAACATCCTCTCACTGGCACAACATCATCTCCCTGGTGCAACATCCTGTCACTAGTACAACCTCCTCTCACTGGTACAACATCCTCTCACTGGTACAAAATCTTCTCACTGGTACAACATCCTCTCACAGGTACAATATCCTCTTACTGGTGCATCCTCTCACTGCTCCAAATCCTCTCACGGGTACAACATTCTATCACTGCTCCAACATCATCTCACTGGTACAACATCTTCTCACTGGTGCATCCTCTCACTGCCACAACATCCTCTCACTGGTACAACATCCTCTCACTTCTCCAACATCCTCTCACTGCTCCAACATCCTCTCACTTGTACAACATCCTCTCACTGCCCCAAAATCCTCCCACTGGTACAACATCCACTCACTGCTCCAACATCCTCTCACTGGTACAACATCTTCTCACTGGTGCATCCTCTCACTGCACCAACATCCTCTCACTGGTACAACATACTCTCACTGCTCCAACATACTCTCACTGGTACAACATACTCTCACTGCTCCAACATCCTCTCACTGGTACAACATCCTCTCACTTGTACAACGTCCTCTCACTGCCCCAAAATCCTCCCACTGGTACAACATCCACTCACTGCTCCAACATCCTCTCACTGGTACAACATCTTCTCACTGGTGCATCCTCTCACTGCACCAACATCCTCTCACTTGTACAACATACTCTCACTGCTCCAACATACTCTTACTGGTACAACATACTCTCACTGCTCCAACATCCTCTCACTGGTACATCCTATCTACTCCAACATCCTCTCACTGGTACACCATCCTCTCACTGCTCCAATAAAGTCTCACTGGTACAACATCCTCTCACTGGCACAACCTCCTCTCACTGCTCCAACATCGTCTCACTGGTACAACAGTCTCTCACTGCTCCAACATCCTCTCACTGGTACAACATCCTCTCACTGGTACAACCTCCTTATTGGCACAACATCCTCTCACTGCTCCAACATCGTCTCACTGGTACAACATCCTCTCACTGGTACAAACTCCCCTCACTGACACCCCCTCCTCTCAGTGGTACAAACTCCTATCACTGACACCACCTCCTCTCACTGGTACAACGTCCTCTCACTGCTCCAACATCCTCTTACTGTTCCAACATCGTCTCACTGGTACAACATCCTCTCACTGGTACAACATACTCTCACTGCTCCAACATCGTCTCACTGGTACAACATCCTCTCACTGCTCCAACATCCTCTCACTGGTACAACATCCTCTCACTGGTACAACATCCTCTCACTGGTACAACATCCTCTCACTGCTCCAACATCCTCTCACTGGTACAACATCCTCTCACTGGTACAACATCCTCTCACTGGCACAACATCCTCTCACTGGCACAACCTTCTCTCACTGATACAACCTATTCTCACTGGTACAACGTCCTCTCACTGCTCCAACATCGTCTCACTGGTACAACATCCTCTCACTGCTCCAACATCCTCTCACTGGTACAACATCCTCTCACTGGTACAACATCCTCTCACTGCTCCAATATCCTCTCACTGGTACAACCCCCTCTCACTGGTACAACATCCTCTCACTGGTACAACCTCCTCTCACTGCTCTAACATCGTCTCACTGGTAACACAGTCTCTCACTGCTTCAACATCCTCTCACTGGTACAACATCCTCTCACTGGTACAACCTCCTCTCACTGGTACAAGCTCCTCTCACTGGTACAACATCCTCTCACTGCTCCAACATCGTCTCACTGGTACAACATCCTCTGACTGGTACAACGTCCTCTCACTGCTCCAATGTCCTCTCACTGGTACAATGTCCTCCCACTGCCCCAACATCCTCTGACTGGTTCAACATCCTTTCACCGATACAACATCCTCTCACTGGTACAACATCCTCTCACTGGCACCATCTCCTGTCACCGGTACAACATCCTTTCACCGGTACAACATCCTCTCACTGGCACCACCTCCTCTCACTGGTACAACATCCTCTCACTGGCACCACCTCCTCTCACTGCTCCAACATCCTCTCACTCCTCCAACATTGTCTCACTGGTACAACATCCTCTCACTGCTCCAACATCCTCTCACTGCTTCAACATCGTCTCACTGGTACAACATCCTCTCACTGGTGCATCCTCTCACTGCCACAACATCCTCTCACTGGTAGAACATTCTCTCACTGCTCCAACATCATCTCACTGGTACAACATCTTCTCACTGGTGCATCCTCTCACTGCCACAACATCCTCTCACTGGTACAACATCCTCTCACTGCTCCAACATCCTCTCACTGCTCCAACATTGTCTCACTGGTACAACATCCTCTCACTGCTCCAACATCCTCTCACTGCTTCAACATCGTCTCACTGGTACAACATCCTCTCACTGGTACAACCTCCTCTCACTGGTACAACATCCTCTCACTGGCACAACATCCTCTCACTGGCACAATATCCTCTCACTGGTACAGCCATCTCTCACTGGTACAACATCCTTTCACCAGTACAACATCCTTTCACCGGTACAACATCCTTTCAGCGGTACAACATCCTCTTATTGGTACAACATCCACTCACTGGCACCACCTCCTCTCCCTGGTACAACATCGTCTCACTGGTACAACGTCATCTCACTGCTTCAACATCCTCTCACTGCTCCAACATCGTCTCACTGGTACAACATCCTCTCACTGGTACAACATCCTCTCACTGCTCCAACATCGTCTCACTGGTACAACATCCTCTCACTGCTCCAACACCCTCTCACTGGTACAACATCCTCTGACTGGTACAACGTCCTCTCACTGCTCCAATGTCCTCTCACTGGTACAATGTCCTCCCACTGCCCCAACATCCTCTGACTGGTTCAACATCCTTTCACCGATACAACATCCTCTCACTGGTACAACATCCTCTCACTGGCACCATCTCCTCTCACCGGTACAACATCCTTTCCCCGGTACAACATCCTCTCACTGGCACCACCTCCTCTCACTGGTACAACATCCTCTCACTGGCACCACCTCCTCTCACTGCTCCAACATCCTCTCACTGCTCCAACATTGTCTCACTGGTACAACATCCTCTCACTGCTCCAACATCCTCTCACTGCTCCAACATCGTCTCACTGGTACAACATCCTCTCACTGGTACAACCTCCTCTCACTGGTACAACATCCTCTCACTGGCACAACATCCTCTCACTGGCACAATATCCTCTCACTGGTACAGCCATCTCTCACTGGTACAACATCCTTTCACCAGTACAACATCCTTTCACCGGTACAACATCCTTTCAGCGGTACAACATCCTCTTACTGGTACAACATCCACTCACTGGCACCACCTCCTCTCCCTGGTACAACATCGTCTCACTGGTACAACGTCATCTCACTGCTTCAACATCCTCTCACTGCTCCAACATCGTCTCACTGGTACAACATCCTCTCACTGGTACAACATCCTCTCACTGCTCCAACATCGTCTCTCTGGTACAACATCCTCTCACTGCTCCAACATCCTCTCACTGGTACAAAATCCTCTCACTGGTACAACAATCTCACACTGGCACAACATCCTCTCACTGGCACAATATCCTCTCACTGGTACAGCCATCTCTCACTGGTACAACATCTTCTCACTGGTATAACACTCTCTCACTGGTACAACATCCTCTCACTGCTGCAATATCCTCTCACTGGTACAACCCCCTCTCACTGGTACAACATCCTCTCACTGGTACAACCTCCTCTCACTGCTCTAACATCGTGTCACTGGTACAACAGTCTCTCACTGCTTCAACATCCTCTCACTGGTACAACATCCTCTCACTGGCACAACATCCTCTCCCTGGTACAATCTCCTCTCACTGGTACAACATCCTCTCCCTGGTACAACCTCCTCTCACTGGTACAACATCCTCTCACTGGTACAACCTCCTCTCACTGGTACAACATCCTCTCACTGGCACAACATCATCTCCCTGGTGCAACATCCTGTCACTAGTACAACCTCCTCTCACTGGTACAACATCCTCTCACTGGTACAAAATCTTCTCACTGGTACAACATCCCCTCACAGGTACAATATCCTCTTACTGGTGCATCCTCTCACTGCTCCAAATCCTCTCACGGGTACAACATTCTCTCACTGCTCCAACATCATCTCACTGGTACAACATCTTCTCACTGGTGCATCCTCTCACTGCCACAACATCCTCTCACTGGTACAACATCCTCTCACTGCTCCAACATCCTCTCACTGCTCCAACATTGTCTCACTGGTACAACATCCTCTCACTGCTCCAACATCCTCTCACTGCTTCAACATCGTCTCACTGGTACAACATCCTCTCACTGGTACAACCTCCTCTCACTGGTACAACATCCTCTCACTGGCACAACATCCTCTCACTGGCACAATATCCTCTCACTGGTACAGCCATCTCTCACTGGTACAACATCCTTTCACCGGTACAACATCCTTTCACCGGTACAACATCCTTTCAGCGGTACAACATCCTCTTATTGGTACAACATCCACTCACTGGCACCACCTCCTCTCCCTGGTACAACATCGTCTCACTGGTACAACGTCATCTCACTGCTTCAACATCCTCTCACTGCTCCAACATCGTCTCACTGGTACAACATCCTCTCACTGGTAAAACATCCTCTCACTGCTCCAACATCGTCTCACTGGTACAACATCCTCTCACTGCTCCAACACCCTCTCACTGGTACAAAATCCTCTCACTGGTACAACAATCTCACACTGGCACAACATCCTCTCACTGGCACAATATCCTCTCACTGGTACAGCCATCTCTCACTGGTACAACATCTTCTCACTGGTATAACACTCTCTCACTGGTACAACATCCTCTCACTGCTGCAATATCCTCTCACTGGTACAACCCCCTCTCACTGGTACAACATCCTCTCACTGGTACAACCTCCTCTCACTGCTATAACATCGTCTCACTGGTACAACAGTGTCTCACTGCTTCAACATCCTCTCACTGGTACAACATCCTCTCACTGGCACAACATCCTCTCCCTGGTACAACCTCCTCTCACTGGTACAACATCCTCTCCCTGGTACAACCTCCTCTCACTGGTACAACATCCTCTCACTGGTACAACCTCCTCTCACTGGTACAACATCCTCTCACTGGCACAACATCATCTCCCTGGTGCAACATCCTGTCACTAGTACAACCTCCTCTCACTGGTACAACATCCTCTCACTGGTACAAAATCTTCTCACTGGTACAACATCCTCTCACAGGTACAATATCCTCTTACTGGTGCATCCTCTCACTGCTCCAAATCCTCTCACGGGTACAACATTCTATCACTGCTCCAACATCATCTCACTGGTACAACATCTTCTCACTGGTGCATCCTCTCACTGCCACAACATCCTCTCACTGGTACAACATCCTCTCACTTCTCCAACATCCTCTCACTGCTCCAACATCCTCTCACTTGTACAACATCCTCTCACTGCCCCAAAATCCTCCCACTGGTACAACATCCACTCACTGCTCCAACATCCTCTCACTGGTACAACATCTTCTCACTGGTGCATCCTCTCACTGCACCAACATCCTCTCACTGGTACAACATACTCTCACTGCTCCAACATACTCTCACTGGTACAACATACTCTCACTGCTCCAACATCCTCTCACTGGTACAACATCCTCTCACTTGTACAACGTCCTCTCACTGCCCCAAAATCCTCCCACTGGTACAACATCCACTCACTGCTCCAACATCCTCTCACTGGTACAACATCTTCTCACTGGTGCATCCTCTCACTGCACCAACATCCTCTCACTTGTACAACATACTCTCACTGCTCCAACATACTCTTACTGGTACAACATACTCTCACTGCTCCAACATCCTCTCACTGGTACATCCTATCTACTCCAACATCCTCTCACTGGTACACCATCCTCTCACTGCTCCAATAAAGTCTCACTGGTACAACATCCTCTCACTGGCACAACCTCCTCTCACTGCTCCAACATCGTCTCACTGGTACAACAGTCTCTCACTGCTCCAACATCCTCTCACTGGTACAACATCCTCTCACTGGTACAACCTCCTTATTGGCACAACATCCTCTCACTGCTCCAACATCGTCTCACTGGTACAACATCCTCTCACTGGTACAAACTCCCCTCACTGACACCACCTCCTCTCACTGGTACAAACTCCTATCACTGACACCACCTCCTCTCACTGGTATAACGTCCTCTCACTGCTCCAACATCCTCTTACTGTTCCAACATCGTCTCACTGGTACAACATCCTCTCACTGGTACAACATACTCTCACTGCTCCAACATCGTCTCACTGGTACAACATCCTCTCACTGGTACAACATCCTCTCACTGGTACAACATCCTCTCACTGGTACAACATCCTCTCACTGGTACAACATCCTCTCACTGCTCCAACATCCTCTCACTGGTACAACATCCTCTCACTGGTACAACATCCTCTCACTGGCACAACATCCTCTCACTGGCACAACCTCCTCTCACTGATACAACCTATTCTCACTGGTACAACGTCCTCTCACTGCTGCAATATCCTCTCACTGGTACAACCCCCTCTCACTGGTACAACATCCTCTCACTGGTACAACCTCCTCTCACTGCTCTAACATCGTCTCACTGGTACAACAGTCTCTCACTGCTTCAACATCCTCTCACTGGTACAACATCCTCTCACTGGTACAACCTCCTCTCACTGGTACAACCTCCTCTCACTGGTACAACATCCTCTCACTGCTCCAACATCGTCTCACTGGTACAACATCCTCTGACTGGTACAACGTCCTCTCACTGCTCCAATGTCCTCTCACTGGTACAATGTCCTCCCACTGCCCCAACATCCTCTGACTGGTTCAACATCCTTTCACCGATACAACATCCTCTCACTGGTACAACCTCCTCTCACTGGCACCATCTCCTCTCACCGGTACAACATCCTTTCCCCGGTACAACATCCTCTCACTGGCACCACCTCCTCTCACTGGTACAACATCCTCTCACTGGCACCACCTCCTCTCACTGCTCCAACATCCTCTCACTGCTCCAACATTGTCTCACTGGTACAACATCCTCTCACTGCTCCAACATCCTCTCACTGCTCCAACATCGTCTCACTGGTACAACATCCTCTCACTGGTACAACCTCCTCTCACTGGTACAACATCCTCTCACTGGCACAACATCCTCTCACTGGCACAATATCCTCTCACTGGTACAGCCATCTCTCACTGGTACAACATCCTTTCACCAGTACAACATCCTTTCACCGGTACAACATCCTTTCAGCGGTACAACATCCTCTTACTGGTACAACATCCACTCACTGGCACCACCTCCTCTCCCTGGTACAACATCGTCTCACTGGTACAACGTCATCTCACTGCTTCAACATCCTCTCACTGCTCACACATCGTCTCACTGGTACAACATCCTCTCACTGGTACAACATCCTCTCACTGCTCCAACATCGTCTCTCTGGTACAACATCCTCTCACTGCTCCAACATCCTCTCACTGGTACAAAATCCTCTCACTGGTACAACAATCTCACACTGGCACAACATCCTCTCACTGGCACAATATCCTCTCACTGGTACAGCCATCTCTCACTGGTACAACATCTTCTCACTGGTATAACACTCTCTCACTGGTACAACATCCTCTCACTGCTGCAATATCCTCTCACTGGTACAACCCCCTCTCACTGGTACAACATCCTCTCACTGGTACAACCTCCTCTCACTGCTCTAACATCGTCTCACTGGTACAACAGTCTCTCACTGCTTCAACATCCTCTCACTGGTACAACATCCTCTCACTGGCACAACATCCTCTCCCTGGTACAACCTCCTCTCACTGGTACAACATCCTCTCCCTGGTACAACCTCCTCTCACTGGTACAACATCCTCTTACTGGTACAACCTCCTCTCACTGGTACAACATCCTCTCACTGGCACAACATCATCTCCCTGGTGCAACATCCTGTCACTAGTACAACCTCCTCTCACTGGTACAACATCCTCTCACTGGTACAAAATCTTCTCACTGGTACAACATCCCCTCACAGGTACAATATCCTCTTACTGGTGCATCCTCTCACTGCTCCAAATCCTCTCACGGGTACAACATTCTCTCACTGCTCTAACATCATCTCACTGGTACAACATCTTCTCACTGGTGCATCCTCTCACTGCCACAACATTCTCTCACTGGTACAACATCCTCTCACTGCTCCAACATCCTCTCACTGCTCCAACATCCTCTCACTTGTACAACATCCTCTCACTGCCCCAAAATCCTCCCACTGGTACAACATCCACTCACTGCTCCAACATCCTCTCACTGGTACAACATCTTCTCACTGGTGCATCCTCTCACTGCACCAACATCCTCTCACTGGTACAACATACTCTCACTGCTCCAACATACTCTCACTGGTACAACATACTCTCACTGCTCCAACATCCTCTCACTGGTACAACATCCTCTCACTTGTACAACGTCCTCTCACTGCCCCAAAATCCTCCCACTGGTACAACATCCACTCACTGCTCCAACATCCTCTCACTGGTACAACATCTTCTCACTGGTGCATCCTCTCACTGCACCAACATCCTCTCACTTGTACAACATACTCTCACTGCTCCAACATACTCTTACTGGTACAACATACTCTCACTGCTCCAACATCCTCTCACTGGTACATCCTATCTACTCCAACATCCTCTCACTGGTACACCATCCTCTCACTGCTCCAATAAAGTCTCACTGGTACAACATCCTCTCACTGGCACAACCTTCTCTCACTGCTCCAACATCGTCTCACTGGTACAACAGTCTCTCACTGCTCCAACATCCTCTCACTGGTACAACATCCTCTCACTGGTACAACCTCCTTATTGGCACAACATCCTCTCACTGCTCCAACATCGTCTCACTGGTACAACATCCTCTCACTGGTACAAACTCCCCTCACTGACACCACCTCCTCTCACTGGTACAAACTCCTATCACTGACACCACCTCCTCTCACTGGTACAACGTCCTCTCACTGCCCCAACATCCTCTTACTGTTCCAACATCGTCTCACTGGTACAACATCCTCTCACTGGTACAACATACTCTCACTGCTCCAACATCGTCTCACTGGTACAACATCCTCTCACTGCTCCAACATCCTCTCACTGCTCCAACATCCTCTCACTGGTACAACATCCTCTCACTGGTACAACATCCTCTCACTAGTACAACATCCTCTCACTGCTCCAACATCCTCTCACTGGTACAACATCCTCTCACTGGTAAAACATCCTCTCACTGGTAAAACATCCTCTCACTGGCACAACATCCTCTCACTGGCACAACCTCCTCTCACTGATACAACCTATTCTCACTGGTACAACGTCCTCTCACTGCTCCAACATCGTCTCACTGGTACAACATCCTCTCACTGCTCCAACATCCTCTCACTGGTACAACATCCTCTCACTGGTACAACATCCTCTCACTGCTCCAATATCCTCTCACTGGTACAACCCCCTCTCACTGGTACAACATCCTCTCACTGGTACAACCTCCTCTCACTGCTCTAACATCGTCTCACTGGTACAACAGTCTCTCACTGCTTCAACATCCTCTCACTGGTACAACATCCTCTCACTGGTACAACCTCCTCTCACTGGTACAACCTCCTCTCACTGGTACAACATCCTCTCACTGCTCCAACATCGTCTCACTGGTACAACATCCTCTGACTGGTACAACGTCCTCTCACTGCTCCAATGTCCTCTCACTGGTACAATGTCCTCCCACTGCCCCAACATCCTCTGACTGGTTCAACATCCTTTCACCAATACAACATCCTCTCACTGGTACAACATCCTCTCACTGGCACCATCTCCTCTCACCGGTACAACATCCTTTCACCGGTACAACATCCTCTCACTGGCACCACCTCCTCTCACTGGTACAGCATCCTCTCACTGGCACCACCTCCTCTCACTGCTCCAACATCCTCTCACTGCTCCGACATTGTCTCACTGGTACAACATCCTCTCACTGCTCCAACATCCTCTCACTGCTCCAACATCGTCTCACTGGTACAACATCCTCTCACTGGTACAACCTCCTCTCACTGGTACAACATCCTCTCACTGGCACAACATCCTCTCACTGGCACAATATCCTCTCACTGGTACAGCCATCTCTCACTGGTACAACATCCTTTCACCAGTACAACATCCTTTCACCGGTACAACATCCTTTCAGCGGTACAACATCCTCTTACTGGTACAACATCCACTCACTGGCACCACCTCCTCTCCCTGGTACAACATCGTCTCACTGGTACAACATCCTCTCACTGGTACAACATCCTCTCACTGCTCCAACATCGTCTCACTGGTACAACATCCTCTCACTGCTCCAACATCCTCTCACTGGTACAAAATCCTCTCACTGATACAACAATCTCACACTGGCACAACATCCTCTCACTGGCACAATATCCTCTCACTGGTACAGCCATCTCTCACTGGTACAACATCTTCTCACTGGTATAACACTCTCTCACTGGTACAACATCCTCTCACTGCTGCAATATCCTCTCACTGGTATAACACTCTCTCACTGGGGGGGCGTGGCTTACGCGCCGACGTGTGATGGCGCTGCCCGGCTGAGCTCCGTGACGACGCGGGAGTTCTCCCTATACATTGCTGTCCTCTCACCTTACGGACGCCAGGGAAAGTTGTTTTTGCTCGGCGGAACATGGTCCCCGTGCTTTGCGACCGGCAGCGGCACCTGAAATTGCCGCTTTAACATCTTTTTCAACGCAGCTTCTGGTCCGAATACCGGGACGCGGGCGGCCGCCATTTTGTGTCGCCGCGCTCCCGTCCCATTTTCCTGACGGTTCCAGCGCTGTTTCTACTTGTATGCTGCTTTCTCAGGTTACATTCAGGCAAGGTATGACATAAATTCTGCGCATCATGTTTCCTCTGCATCTTTGTGACTATTGGCGCCAGAGTTCTCCTCAGCTTACCAATTACTACTAGTACTTCCTATCGGCGGCCATTTTGAGGTGATATCTGCGCAATTGTTATATTCCTACCTCTCTGTCACCACTGACCCTCCGTGGCTCCTAGAACTTATCTCATGGTTCACATTACCTATGGACGCTATGCTGTTTTCTTCCTCACTTTCTTCCTGGATGGTTCTATGGATGTGTATTCCAGATTCTTGCTGTCTCTCGACACCTGTCTTGTAGATTGGAATTAGTGCTTCTCCAGTGCTGCCTGTCATCTTGTCCATGACCTCTTCCATCAAGTTCTGTCTACACATTTACTTTCAGGGTCTCACACCCTTTACTATTTGGTTTGGCTCCTCGTCTTGTGGTCCTCCTAGTCTGCCCCTCTGGTGACATCATGTCTCAGACCGCAGGACATACGAGAGCGTCTGTCACCGGAACAAACCCAAAACGCCACAAGAATGACCCTCCGTCCCCAATTCGCACCTCTCAAAACCCGGTGCTGGACTCCATTTTAGAAGAGGTTCGTGGCCTACAACCTTTCATGGTGGCAACTAATGAGAAGCTCAAGCAGATTGAAGACAGATGGGTAGTCATGGAAAACAAGGTCCTGCAGCTAGAACAACGCGTTAGTGACGTCCAGGATATTTCTACAAAAATTCCTGCTCTTGAAAAGGAGATACAGCAGTTGAAACTTCACACTGAGGACCTTGAAAACCGTAACAGGCGGAATAACCTCCGTATTTATGGTGTTCCGGAGTCCCTTGGGGAGGGTGACATGGTGACCTTCGTCCGCAAACTCCTCTACGAGCTTTTGGGTCTCCAACCAGACTCTATCCCACTAAACATACAACGTGCGCACCGTCTGGGTCGACCAACTTCCAACCCGGCCAAACCCAGAGGTATCATCCTGCTCTTTCTAGAATTCACCGAATTGATGACTGTTCTTAAAGCTGCCAGAGCAAAACGTCGCCTCATCTGGTCAGGCCACACCATCTTCATTGCCCAGGACTTGTCGAATGCTACGAATGCTCGTCGCAAGGAATTCCTCAATCTGCGTCCACGCATGAGGGAACTAAACATCCAATATGGAATCCTTCATCCTTGTCTCTGCAAAATAACCCACGATGGCCGTTCTCGTACCTTTGATGATCCGCAGAAGCTTCGAGAGTATCTTCTCACCGTCTCTTCACCCACGATGGACACCAATGACTGAAACTAACTTTCTTCTATTTTCTTTTGCAATCATTTTTCTAATGTCTTGACGACTGTTGTGGCCTTGTCCCGGTATCTTTCTTGTTGTGTCTTGCTATAACTTTACTTCTTATTGATTATTTCCTACCTATATTCCCGCGTTCTTCTCGCTCGGTTGGTTAGGCGCCCGCGTTGGCGTCTCCATGCTTCTTTTACTTAACTCTTCTCTTTTTTCTCAAGTCTGGCATCTTTGCCTTGACCTGTTTCTTATCTATTTTCTTCTTTCTCTCTCCTTTTTCTTTCTCCTCTTTTTCACAGGCCATTGTTGCATATTCCTTGCTCTTTCATGTTCCGTTATCTTCCTTCTCTCCCGTTTTGTCTTTTTTCTTGTGGTCTATAGTGCTCCTCATTGTTACTATTCATTCTTTTTATTGATTGTGATGCTCCTCCTTATATTGTTTTCCTATATTTACCCGATTTGTATTGTTAACATGTTTGTCTTCCTTGTTTCTCCTTTTAGCTTCCTACCTGCAGTGTATTGGACCCAGTTGTTACCCTCCTCCCCTACCTCCCATCATGTGTAACTTTGTAACGTGGAATGTTCGTGGTCTCGGCAACCCAGTTAAACGTCAAAAGGTATTGTCCCATTTATCCAAGTTGAATGCTCAGATTGCTTTTCTCCAAGAAACGCATTGTACAGATGTCGAATCGCTGAAGCTTAAGAGGGCATGGGTGGGTCAAGTGGTATTTTCTCCTGCGATTGATAAAAAAGGTGGTGTTGGAGGAGGAGCCAAGATGGCCGTCGGAACGGTCGTGTAAGCGCCCGGCTCCGCGAGCCTTTCACTCCTGCATCGATATCCTGCCTCTTTTCCTATGCCTGTGATGCGGTAAAACGGAGATTGAAACGCGCTGACAACGCTCGCGTTCCTCCGAAGTCCCTGCCTGCTGTTATTGCGGAGATCTGGACACGCCGCATTTCTTCCATGGTTGTCCCTGGACCCTCTGTCTGCCGCCGCCGCTGGACGCTGTCTCACCGACGTCGGAGAGACGATATGGGGATGCCCTGTTGTTTGCGGTGCTGCTGCCGGCTGCAGTAAGAGATGATGTGTATCCTTCGCGGAAGTGGCGGATTCCCTCTGGGCTGTATTGTACACTGACGAGGTGGGATTCCCCTCTCGTAATGCCTCCCATTGTCCCTCTGCTGACGAGCTGAGCTGCCTCCATTTTTGAACATCCTTCCTGCCTAGGGTCGCCCTCCTCGCCTGAAGCACCACTCCGTGCTACGAGCAGTGTCTCTACCTGCACCCCGACCTTTCCCCCGGGGTTTGTGTCGCCCTCCCCCTCTCACTGGGGTTTCATCGGCGATAAGGTACTGACGCTGGTTTTTTGGGATGGGCTGATGAATGCCCCCTTATCTCCCGGGGGTGCTATCCTGCCTGGTCTTGAGAGTGGTGACGGCCCGACGGCAACAACCTACGCCATGGACCGCTTGGAGCCGCAGCGGGATTTGACTCATGGCGATATCCTGGCAGCGCTCGCCGGCTTATGGGACACATGGCTTCGATGCACCCAGCAGCTGGGTTGGAAGATTAACGACGCCATTTCTGCCCCGGGGCGCCTGATGCGATCCGGCTCCCTATTATTTCCGATCTCTCCTGAAATGGATAATATGTTTCTACATGCCTGTCCGGTACAGTGGATGATTCCTGGCAACAACGAATTGTATCAGTCGGTTGATGGAGCTGCTGTTACATTGTCTCCCCCCACTTCGAGACTTGTGACTCTGCCGTTGCTTTTGTCCCCATTGCCTTCATCACCGCCTTCTCGGCTGCTGACCCTCCTGGCCGCCTTTCCCTCTAAAGGCATTTCTCTAAGGTGGTGGACTGTTTTTTATCCTGTGCATAAGGGGACGATGGTATTCTTGGACACTGGACATATTGTAAAATGGAGACTTTCACTTCATCTTCTCCTGCGTCTTCTTCGTTGGGGGCGGCCATCTTGTCCTTTTGTTCTGCCTTCGGTGGGCTCCCAGCGGTGGCCATGTTTGATGGGCTTTCGACGTTCGGGCCAGGGCTGAAGGTTTTCTTCTCATTGACTTTGTTTGTTCTACGGGCGATGATTCGGACTGGGACGCTTTCTACTATGTTTGAATGCGCTGTTTTGAATGTTTCTTTTCCCCACCTCAGGTTGTATTAATTTGTCCTGTTGTTGATCCTTTTGGGTGGGGTATAGTTTTCGTGCGGGCTGTGGAGTCTGGGAATAATTGGTTCTGGCCCTCCTTCGGGTTTCGGTGCTCTATGGGAGTTTTAGATCGGGATGTTCCTTTCTTGCTCTCATAATTTAGGTTCTTTCCTAACCCTCTCCTTTTTCTTTCTTCTCTTTCTATTCTACATTTCGGGATTGCTGGGCGACAGACACACTGCTGGGGGGGGGTAGGCCGTAGCCTCCGCATGCGTGTAGGGTGGGGGGTGGGAGTGGGGTCCTTAGTTTATGGGTTTTAGTTTCTATGGTGCCTTTGTTTCTTTTTCTTTTGTCTTTCTTTTCTTTTCTTTGGGTCCGTGTGTGGCACTAATGCGGGCGGGTGGCGGCATGCGATGATTCGATTGCTCCTGCTGTTACTTTAGTTACACGTACCTTGGCCGCCGTACCGCCGGGGGAAGCTTGACTTTTGGGCTAGGACTGTCAGACTGATTTGTCAATCTATTGCCGTTACGCCTACACGGACTCAGCGTTCTGCTTCTATATTTTATATTATTGATCTGCAAGTGCAATGCTGACCTTTATTGTTGCTACGAAAAATGTTTAAAATCTACCTTCATTGCTCCTTCGTCACGGTATCGTGTTGAACTAAGCTGTGGTCTTTGATGCTCGCTTGGAGTTATGATATATTACTGTGTCGCCATATTGTCTGCGCAAGTGCCTTCACGTTTTTGTGGCCAGCCGGTTGGTTGTGGGCCCGTATATTGTCTTCTTAAATGCACAATAAAGGTTTTGGAAAAAAAAAAAAAAAAAAAAGGTGGCGTTGGCATTTTATTTCGTAAAGGTTTGGATGTTCAAATTTTATCTTCTCAATCGGATGCTGAGGGTCGATGGGTTATGTCAAAAGTGTCTATACAAAACAAAACTATGGTGCTCCTAAATATCTATGGTCCTGTCCGTCCTGACCCAAAATTTTGGAATGATGTTAAAATCCTCATTTCATCTATTGACTGCCCTAACGTGGTCCTTGCTGGCGACCTTAATCAATGGTTAGACCCATTTTCGGATAGATTATCCTCCTCCAAATTCCAGCCGGATAAGACACATAAATCATTCCAATCAGCAATTGCCTCCCGTCCCCTTTTTGATGTGTGGAAAACTTGTAATCCGGAATCACTCGAATACACCTTTTACTCTAATGTTCACCACACCAGATCCAGAATTGATTATATTCTTGTCAGCAAATCCCTTCTCCCTGCGATTCAGCATTCTGAAATTGGCTCCATTTTCCTTTCGGACCATGCACCTGTGTATGCCACTTTTGACCTGACCCACACCGCCACCTCTTTCAACCGTTGGAAATTCAATACTTTCCTCCTCTCTGATTCTGTTTTTATGTCTAAAGTTAAAAGTTTCATCTCTGAATACTTCTCCCTCAATTTACCCCAAGACACATCAGTTTCAAACAGTTGGGATGCTTTTAAAGCTGCATTGCGAGGTTTCACAATCTCGTATGTATCTAGGAAAAAGAAACTTAACAGGGACAAATACACAGCTCAACTCTCCAACATTAAGACCCTAGAACACTCTTACTTTTCTTCCAAGAATCCGGATGCTCTCCTCCACCTTATTAAAGCCAAATCTGAACTTAATCAAATTGCCACAGTTGAAGCATGCAACACCCTATTGAAGGTGAAATCTAAATTTCATGGAGGTCAAAATAAAGCGGGGAAAATGCTAGCAAATTATCTTAAAATTAAAGCTGAGCGAAAATCAATTGGCTCTATTCTCAATGAAGAAACTAATTCAAAGGTTTCCTCTGATGAGGATATTGCACAGGTCTTCCATAATTATTATAAACTCCTATACACAGATGATACACATCCTGGTGAGGATGATCTTTCCCGTTTCTTTGAAGGCCTTCCTCCTCCCCCTTCTCTTCCTACAGAATTCCATCAATTAGAATCTGACATTACCCCTCAGGAAATCCTTAAGGCTATTACCTCCCTTAAGAAAGCTAAAGCCCCTGGTCCAGATGGTCTCCCAATTGAATTTTACGCCAACATGCACTCCATTTTTGTTCCTCACCTTTTACAACTTTTTAATTCCTTTATTGCTAATGCTAAAGCATCTGGCTCATTTTTGGACGCCCTCATAATCATAATCCCCAAACCTGACAAGGACCATTCCTTGTGCAAAAATTATCGTCCCATATCCCTTATTAATTACGACTGTAAAATTTTTGCCAAAATTTTAGCAGCTCGCTTAGATTCCCTTATTCCTCTGTTAATCACCACCGATCAAGTTGGCTTTGTGAAAGGTAGACTTGCAGCGGACAATGCCCGTGTTTTTGCCAATATTATTTCCCACAGTAATCGAGTCAAGGCCCCTCTAGCTGCCCTTTCACTGGACGCTGAGAAAGCGTTTGATCGCATTAATTGGAAATTCATGTTTAAGGCATTGCAGTGGTTTGGGTTTGGTCCCCGCTTCATTTCCCTGATTAGTCTCCTTTACTCTGCTCCCCGTGCCAGTGTTTTTGTTAATAATCAATTCTCCAACTTTTTCCCCTTATCCAGAGGAACAAGACAAGGTTGTCCTCTGTCCCCCTTACTCTTTATTCTTTGCCTTGAACCCTTCCTTATTAAAATTCGCTCTAACCCCCTCATTCAGGGTTTCAAACAATCATCGATTGAGACAAAAATATCAGCCTATGCTGATGATGTTCTGGTATACATGGCTAACCCTGTCTCCTCCCTTCCCCCATTTTTAGAAGAAGTCCACTTATATTCCTCTGTTTCTGGATATAAACTTAATCTCTCCAAGACAGAGGTCCTACCCCTTAACTCTTCCTGTTACCAGTATATGTTTGCTTCAACTGACTTTGCTTGGTGTCCCTCCAAGATCAAATACCTGGGTATTTGGTTTTCCTCTACTCTGCGTGACACACTCAAACTGACCTTTACCTCCCTTACTCAAAAAATTCAATCTCTCCTTCAGACATGGTCTCCTCTTTTCCTCTCATGGTGGGGTCGCTTAGACACCATCAAAATGATGATCTCCCCACATATTTTATATACTGTTTCCATGCTTCCTGTGAAAATCCCTAAATTGTTTTTTAATAGGCTAAACTCTATCTGCTCTAAATTCTTGTGGAATAATAAGCGACCCCGCATTTCCCTACAAAAACTTATACGCCCTAAATCTGAAGGGGGAGTTCGCTTCCCTGATTTCCGATCGTACCATTCTGCCTTCTTAATAAAACAAGCTTTTTCATTAGCGTTCGATTTTACTGGTATCCCCTTACCCAGATGGATCGCAGTTGAACGATCTTTGTTAAAGGATTTTACTTTTCAACAATCTCTCTTTATGTCAAACTGTTCATTCTTGACGAATCACCCTGTTTTGAAATACTCTCATACACTGCTACATTATATCTTCTCAAAAGACTCATCTCCCCTACAAATATTTCTTTCCTCTAGTATATGGTATAATAAATATCTTAAGTACAAGGGTAAATCTTTCTACTTCAAGTATTGGAAAGAAAAGGATATTTTGTATGTCTATCAATTTTTTTCTGATTCGAACATTATTTCATTTGATGAAATGCAAACTAAGTTTGATTTACCTTTACAGTCTCGTAAAGAATTTGACATTATTACCGCTGCCATTGTGTCTCACCTATCTACTTTCCCTACGTTTGATATCCTTCCTTCCCTTACTCCTTCCACCCCTCTTTACCCTATGTTTACTCAACAAATACCCAAAGCTGCTCTGATTTATAAAATGTTATTAGAGAATGTTGGTCCTAGACCTAAAACTGTTACTGAAGTTGCTTGGGAAACTGATTTATCTTTCTCGTTATCTGTTGATATTTGGGACCGATTATGGTCCAAACTGTTTAAGACTTCAGTTTCGGCCCGTATTACTCAGTCCCTTTTTTTTCTATACCATAGAGCTCTTTTTACCCCTGTAAGCATTACGAAATTCTCCCCTTCCTCCTCACCCCTTTGTTGGTCATGTTCCTCTAATCCTGGCACACTCATACATCTCCTATTTGAATGCCCACCAGTTCTTACTTTTTGGTCCTCAGTTTGGAAATATTGCATGCGTATTTTTCACTTTTCTGAACCATTTTCACCGTTGCATATTTTTTTAGGCTCTATATCTGACGTTTTGGATTTACATTCATATAATGCTAAATTGTTTGATCTCTTTATTGCAACTGCACTCAAAGTAATCTTGTCTTGCTGGAAGGATAACTCTAAATTGTCTGTGCAGACATGGTGGAATTTTGTTTGTGATGAGCATAGAATTGCAATTGCTTCCTCGTCGTCTGTCGCCTCAAAAATTAAGTCTGATATTACCTGGCTACCTTTCTCTAACTTCTTATCTTCTTCTCCCCCTCCTTAACCCCCCTTCTTTCCTTTCTCTTTCTATTTTCCTCTTTTTCCCTTCTCTTTTATCTTCTTTCTTTTTCTCTTCAATTTCCCATTATCTCTCATGAATATCTCCTATTGATTTTGCTATGTCTCTTGTTGTTATATTATGATGTATCATTTCTTTTACACTCAATAAAACTTTACTAAACTGAAAAAAAAAAAACACTCTCTCACTGGTACAACATCCTCTCACTGCTGCAATATCCTCTCACTGGTACAACCCCCTCTCACTGGTACAACATCCTCTCACTGGTACAACCTCCTCTCACTGCTATAACATCGTCTCACTGGTACAACAGTCTCTCACTGCTTCAACATCCTCTCACTGGTACAACATCCTCTCACTGGCACAACATCCTCTCCCTGGTACAACCTCCTCTCTCTGGTACAACATCCTCTCCCTGGTACAACCTCCTCTCACTGGTACAACATCCTCTCACTGGTACAACCTCCTCTCACTGGTACAACATCCTCTCACTGGCACAACATCATCTCCCTGGTGCAACATCCTGTCACTAGTACAACCTCCTCTCACTGGTACAACATCCTCTCACTGGTACAACATCTTCACACTGGTACAACATCCCCTCACAGGTACAATATCCTCTTACTGGTGCATCCTCTCACTGCTCCAAATCCTCTCACGGGTACAACATTCTATCACTGCTCCAACATCATCTCACTGGTACAACATCTTCTCACTGGTGCATCCTCTCACTGCCACAACATCCTCTCACTGGTACAACATCCTCTCACTGCTCCAACATCCTCTCACTGCTCCAACATCCTCTCACTTGTACAACATCCTCTCACTGCCCCAAAATCCTCCCACTGGTACAACATCCACTCACTGCTCCAACATCCTCTCACTGGTACAACATCTTCTCACTGGTGCATCCTCTCACTGCACCAACATCCTCTCACTGGTACAACATACTCTCACTGCTCCAACATACTCTCACTGGTACAACATACTCTCACTGCTCCAACATCCTCTCACTGGTACAACATCCTCTCACTTGTACAACGTCCTCTCACTGCCCCAAATCCTCCCACTGGTACAACATCCACTCACTGCTCCAACATCCTCTCACTGGTACAACATCTTCTCACTGGTGCATCCTCTCACTGCACCAACATCCTCTCACTTGTACAACATACTCTCACTGCTCCAACATACTCTTACTGGTACAACATACTCTCACTGCTCCAACATCCTCTCACTGGTACATCCTATCTACTCCAACATCCTCTCACTGGTACACCATCCTCTCACTGCTCCAATAAAGTCTCACTGGTACAACATCCTCTCACTGGCACAACCTCCTCTCACTGCTCCAACATCGTCTCACTGGTACAACAGTCTCTCACTGCTCCAACATCCTCTCACTGGTACAACATCCTCTCACTGGTACAACCTCCTTATTGGCACAACATCCTCTCACTGCTCCAACATCGTCTCACTGGTACAACATCCTCTCACTGGTACAAACTCCCCTCACTGACACCACCTCCTCTCACTGGTGCAAACTCCTATCACTGACACCACCTCCTCTCACTGGTACAACGTCCTCTTACTGCTCCAACATCCTCTTACTGTTCCAACATCGTCTCACTGGTACAACATCCTCTCACTGGTACAACATACTCTCACTGCTCCAACATCGTCTCACTGGTACAACATCCTCTCACTGCTCCAACATCCTCTCACTGGTACAACATCCTCTCACTGGTACAACATCCTCTCACTGGTACAACATCCTCTCACTGCTCCAACATCCTCTCACTGGTACAACATCCTCTCACTGGTACAACATCCTCTCACTGGCACAACATCCTCTCACTGGCACAACCTCCTCTCACTGGTACAACCTACTCTCACTGGTACAACGTCCTCTCACTGCTGCAACATCGTCTCACTGGTACAACATCCTCTCACTGCTCCAACATCCTCTCGCTGGTACAACATCCTCTCACTGGTACAACATCCTCTCACTGGTACAACATCCTCTCACTGCTCCAATATCCTCTCACTGGTACAACCCCCTCTCACTGGTACAACATCCTCTCACTGGTACAACCTCCTCTCACTGCTCTAACATCGTCTCACTGGTACAACAGTCTCTCACTGCTTCAACATCCTCTCACTGGAACAACATCCTCTCACTGCTCCAACATCCTCTCACTGGTACAAAATCCTCTCACTGGTACAACAATCTCACACTGGCACAAAATCCTCTCCCTGGCACAATATCCTCCCACTGGTACAGCCATCTCTCACTGGTACAACATCTTCTCACTGGTATAACACTCTCTCACTGGTACAACATCCTCTCACTGCTGCAATATCCTCTCACTGGTACAACCCCCTCTCACTGGTACAACATCCTCTCACTGGTACAACCTCCTCTCACTGCTCTAACATCGTCTCACTGGTACAACAGTCTCTCACTGCTTCAACATCCTCTCACTGGTACAACATCCTCTCACTGGCACAACATCCTCTCCCTGGTACAACCTCCTCTCACTGGTACAACATCCTCTCCCTGGTACAACCTCCTCTCACTGGTACAACATCCTCTCACTGGTACAACCTCCTCTCACTGGTACAACATCCTCTCACTGGCACAACATCATCTCCCTGGTGCAACATCCTGTCACTAGTACAACCTCCTCTCACTGGTACAACATCCTCTCACTGGTACAAAATCTTCTCACTGGTACAACATCCCCTCACAGGTACAATATCCTCTTACTGGTGCATCCTCTCACTGCTCCAAATCCTCTCACGGGTACAACATTCTCTCACTGCTCCAACATCATCTCACTGGTACAACATCTTCTCACTGGTGCATCCTCTCACTGCCACAACATCCTCTCACTGGTACAACATCCTCTCACTGCTCCAACATCCTCTCACTGCTCCAACATCCTCTCACTTGTACAACATCCTCTAACTGCCCCAAAATCCTCCTACTGGTACAACATCCACTCACTGCTCCAACATCCTCTCACTGGTACAACATCTTCTCACTGGTGCATCCTCTCACTGCACCAACATCTTCTCACTGGTACAACATACTCTCACTGCTCCAACATACTCTCACTGGTACAACATACTCTCACTGCTCCAACATCCTCTCACTGGTACAACATCCTCTCACTTGTACAACGTCCTCTCACTGCCCCAAAATCCTCCCACTGGTACAACATCCACTCACTGCTCCAACATCCTCTCACTGGTACAACATCTTCTCACTGGTGCATCCTCTCACTGCACCTACATCCTCTCACTTGTACAACATACTCTCACTGCTCCAACATACTCTTACTGGTACAACATACTCTCACTGCTCCAACATCCTCTCACTGGTACATCCTATCTACTCCAACATCCTCTCACTGGTACACCATCCTCTCACTGCTCCAATAAAGTCTCACTGGTACAACATCCTCTCACTGGCACAACCTCCTCTCACTGCTCCAACATCGTCTCACTGGTACAACAGTCTCTCACTGCTCCAACATCCTCTCACTGGTACAACATCCTCTCACTGGTACAACCTCCTTATTGGCACAACATCCTCTCACTGCTCCAACATCGTCTCACTGGTACAACATCCTCTCACTGGTACAAACTCCCCTCACTGACACCACCTCCTCTCACTGGTACAAACTCCTATTACTGACACCACCTCCTCTCACTGGTACAACGTCCTCTCACTGCTCCAACATCCTCTTACTGTTCCAACATCGTCTTACTGTTCCAACATCGTCTCACTGCTCCAACATCGTCTCACTGGTACAACATCCTCTCACTGCTCCAACATCCTCTCACTAGTACAACATCCTCTCACTGGTACAACATCCTCTCACTGGTACAACATCCTCTCACTGCTCCAACATCCTCTCACTGGTACAACATCCTCTCACTGGTACAACATCCTCTCACTGGCACAACATCCTCTCACTGGCACAACCTCCTCTCACTGATACAACCTATTCTCACTGGTACAACGTCCTCTCACTGCTCCAACATCGTCTCACTGGTACAACATCCTCTCACTGCTCCAACATCCTCTCACTGGTACAACATCCTCTCACTGGTACAACATCCTCTCACTGCTCCAATATCCTCTCACTGGTACAACCCCCTCTCACTGGTACAACATCCTCTCACTGGTACAACCTCCGCTCACTGCTCTAACATCGTCTCACTGGTACAACAGTCTCTCACTGCTTCAACATCCTCTCACTGGTACAACATCCTCTCACTGGTACAACCTCCTCTCACTGGTACAACCTCCTCTCACTGGTACAACATCCTCTCACTGCTCCAACATCGTCTCACTGGCACCACCTCCTCTCACTGGTACAACATCCTCTCACTGGCACCACCTCCTCTCACTGCTCCAACATCCTCTGACTGGTTCAACATCCTTTCACCGGTACAACATCCTCTCACTGGTACAACATCCTCTCACTGGCACCATCTCCTCTCACCGGTACAACATCCTTTCACCGGTACAACATCCTCTCACTGGCACCACCTCCTCTCACTGGTACAACATCCTCTCACTGGCACCACCTCCTCTCACTGCTCCAACATCCTCTCACTGCTCCAACATTGTCTCACTGGTACAACAGCCTCTCACTGCTCCAACATCCTCCCACTGCCCCAACATCCTCTGACTGGTTCAACATCCTTTCACCGGTACAACATCCTCTCACTGGTACAACATCCTCTCACTGGCACCATCTCCTCTCACCGGTACAACATCCTTTCACCGGTACAACATCCTCTCACTGGCACCACCTCCTCTCACTGGTACAACATCCTCTCACTGGCACCACCTCCTCTCACTGCTCCAACATCCTCTCACTGCTCCAACATTGTCTCACTGGTACAACATCCTCTCACTGCTCCAACATCCTCTCACTGCTCCAACATCGTCTCACTGGTACAACATCCTCTCACTGGTACAACCTCCTCTCACTGGTACAACATCCTCTCACTGGCACAACATCCTCTCACTGGCACAATATCCTCTCACTGGTACAGCCATCTCTCACTGGTACAACATCCTTTCACCAGTACAACATCCTTTCACCGGTACAACATCCTTTCAGCGGTACAACATCCTCTTACTGGTACAACATCCTCTCACTGGTACAACATCCTCTCACTGCTCCAACATCCTCTCACTGGTACAACATCCTCTCACTGGTACAACATCCTCTCACTGGCACAACATCCTCTCACTGGCACAACCTCCTCTCACTGATACAACCTATTCTCACTGGTACAACGTCCTCTCACTGCTCCAACATCGTCTCACTGGTACAACATCCTCTCACTGCTCCAACATCCTCTCACTGGTACAACATCCTCTCACTGGTACAACATCCTCTCACTGCTCCAATATCCTCTCACTGGTACAACCCCCTCTCACTGGTACAACATCCTCTCACTGGTACAACCTCCTCTCACTGCTCTAACATCGTCTCACTGGTACAACAGTCTCTCACTGCTTCAACATCCTCTCACTGGTACAACATCCTCTCACTGGTACAACATCGTACCAGTCTCTCACTGCTTCAACATCCTCTCACTGGTACAACATCCTCTCACTGGTACAACATCCTCTCACTGGTACAACATCCTCTCACTGGTACAACATCCTCTCACTGGCACAACATCCTCTCACTGGTGCAACATCCTCTCACTGGTACAACCTTCTTATTGGCACAACATCCTCTCACTGCTCCAACATCGACTCACTGGTACAACATCCTCTCACTGGTACAACATACTCTCACTGCTCCAACATCCTCTCACTGGTACAACATCCTCTCACTGGTACAACATCCTCTCACTGGTACAACATCCTCTCACTGCTCCAACATCCTCTCACTGGTACAACATCCTCTCACTGGTACAACATCCTCTCACTGGCACAACATCCTCTCACTGGCACAACCTCCTCTCACTGGCACAACCTCCTCTCACTGGTACAACGTCCTCTCACTGCTCCAACATCGTCTCACTGCTCCAACATCGTCTCACTGGTACAACATCCTCTCACTGCTCCAACATCCTCTCACTGGTACAACATCCTCTCACTGGTACAACATCCTCTCACTGGTACAACATCCTCTCACTGCTCCAATATCCTCTCACTGGTACAACCCCCTCTCACTGGTACAACATCCTCTCACTGGTACAACCTCCTCTCACTGCTCTAACATCGTCTCACTGGTACATTAGTCTCTCACTGCTTCAACATCCTCTCACTGGTACAACATCCTCTCACTGCTCCAACATCCTCTCACTGGTACAAAATCCTCTCACTGGTACAACAATCTCACACTGGCACAACATCCTCTCACTGGCACAATATCCTCTCACTGGTACAGCCATCTCTCACTGGTACAACATCTTCTCACTGGTATAACACTCTCTCACTGGTACAACATCCTCTCACTGCTGCATTATCCTCTCACTGGTACAACCCCCTCTCACTGGTACAACATCCTCTCACTGGTACAACCTCCTCTCACTGCTCTAACATCGTCTCACTGGTACAACAGTCTCTCACTGCTTCAACATCCTCTCACTGGTACAACATCCTCTCACTGGCACAACATCCTCTCCCTGGTACAACCTCCTCTCACTGGTACAACATCCTCTCCCTGGTACAACCTCCTCTCACTGGTACAACATCCTCTCACTGGTACAACCTCCTCTCACTGGTACAACATCCTCTCACTGGCACAACATCATCTCCCTGGTGCAACATCCTGTCACTAGTACAACCTCCTCTCACTGGTACAACATCCTCTCACTGGTACAAAATCTTCTCACTGGTACAACATCCCCTCACAGGTACAATATCCTCTTACTGGTGCATCCTCTCACTGCTCCAAATCCTCTCACGGGTACAACATTCTATCACTGCTCCAACATCATCTCACTGGTACAACATCTTCTCACTGGTGCATCCTCTCACTGCCACAACATCCTCTCACTGGTACAACATCCTCTCACTGCTCCAACATCCTCTCACTGCTCCAACATCCTCTCACTTGTACAACATCCTCTCACTGCCCCAAAATCCTCCCACTGGTACAACATCCACTCACTGCTCCAACATCCTCTCACTGGTACAACATCTTCTCACTGGTGCATCCTCTCACTGCACCAACATCCTCTCACTGGTACAACATACTCTCACTGCTCCAACATACTCTCACTGGTACAACATACTCTCACTGCTCCAACATCCTCTCACTGGTACAACATCCTCTCACTTGTACAACGTCCTCTCACTGCCCCAAAATCCTCCCACTGGTACAACATCCACTCACTGCTCCAACATCCTCTCACTGGTACAACATCTTCTCACTGGTGCATCCTCTCACTGCACCTACATCCTCTCACTTGTACAACATACTCTCACTGCTCCAACATACTCTTACTGGTACAACATACTCTCACTGCTCCAACATCCTCTCACTGGTACATCCTATCTACTCCAACATCCTCTCACTGGTACACCATCCTCTCACTGCTCCAATAAAGTCTCACTGGTACAACATCCTCTCACTGGCACAACCTCCTCTCACTGCTCCAACATCGTCTCACTGGTACAACAGTCTCTCACTGCTCCAACATCCTCTCACTGGTACAACATCCTCTCACTGGTACAACCTCCTTATTGGCACAACATCCTCTCACTGCTCCAACATCGTCTCACTGGTACAACATCCTCTCACTGGTACAAACTCCCCTCACTGACACCACCTCCTCTCACTGGTACAAACTCCTATTACTGACACCACCTCCTCTCACTGGTACAACGTCCTCTCACTGCTCCAACATCCTCTTACTGTTCCAACATCGTCTCACTGCTCCAACATCGTCTCACTGGTACAACATCCTCTCACTGCTCCAACATCCTCTCACTGGTACAACATCCTCTCACTGGTACAACATCCTCTCACTGCTCCAACATCCTCTCACTGGTACAACATCCTCTCACTGGTACAACATCCTCTCACTGGCACAACATCCTCTCACTGGCACAACCTCCTCTCACTGATACAACCTATTCTCACTGGTACAACGTCCTCTCACTGCTCCAACATCGTCTCACTGGTACAACATCCTCTCACTGCTCCAACATCCTCTCACTGGTACAACATCCTTTCACTGGTACAACATCCTCTCACTGCTCCAATATCCTCTCACTGGTACAACCCCCTCTCACTGGTACAACATCCTCTCACTGGTACAACCTCCTCTCACTGCTCTAACATCGTCTCACTGGTACAACAGTCTCTCACTGCTTCAACATCCTCTCACTGGTACAACATCCTCTCACTGGTACAATCTCCTCTCACTGGTACAACCTCCTCTCACTGGTACAACATCCTCTCACTGCTCCAACATCGTCTCACTCGTACAACATCCTCTGACTGGTACAACGTCCTCTCACTGCTCCAATGTCCTCTCACTGATACAATGTCCTCCCACTGCCCCAACATCCTCTGACTGGTTCAACATCCTTTCACCGGTACAACATCCTCTCACTGGTACAACATCCTCTCACTGGCACCATCTCCTCTCACCGGTACAACATCCTTTCACCGGTACAACATCCTCTCACTGGCACCACCTCCTCTCACTGGTACAACATCCTCTCACTGGCACCACCTCCTCTCACTGCTCCAACATCCTCTCACTGCTCCAACATTGTCTCACTGGTACAACATCCTCTCACTGCTCCAACATCCTCTCACTGCTCCAACATCGTCTCACTGGTACAACATCCTCTCACTGGTACAACCTCCTCTCACTGGTACAACATCCTCTCACTGGCACAACATCCTCTCACTGGCACAATATCCTCTCACTGGTACAGCCATCTCTCACTGGTACAACATCCTTTCACCAGTACAACATCCTTTCACCGGTACAACATCCTTTCAGCGGTACAACATCCTCTTACTGGTACAACATCCACTCACTGGCACCACCTCCTCTCCCTGGTACAACATCGTCTCACTGGTACAACGTCATCTCACTGCTTCAACATCCTCTCACTGCTCCAACATCGTCTCACTGGTACAACATCCTCTCACTGGTACAACATCCTCTCACTGCTCCAACATCGTCTCACTGGTACAACATCCTCTCACTGCTCCAACATCCTCTCAATGGTACAAAATCCTCTCACTGGTACAACAATCTCACACTGGCACAACATCCTCTCACTGGCACAATATCCTCTCACTGGTACAGCCATCTCTCACTGGTACAACATCTTCTCACTGGTATAACACTCTCTCACTGGTACAACATCCTCTCACTGCTGCAATATCCTCTCACTGGTACAACCCCCTCTCACTGGTACGACATCCTCTCACTGGTACAACCTCCTCTCACTGCTCTAACATCGTCTCACTGGTACAACAGTCTCTCACTGCTTCAACATCCTCTCACTGGTACAACATCCTCTCACTGGCACAACATCCTCTCCCTGGTACAACCTCCTCTCACTGGTACAACATCCTCTCCCTGGTACAACCTCCTCTCACTGGTACAACATCCTCTCACTGGTACAACCTCCTCTCACTGGTACAACATCCTCTCACTGGCACAACATCATCTCCCTGGTGCAACATCCTGTCACTAGTACAACCTCCTCTCACTGGTACAACATCCTCTCACTGGTACAAAATCTTCTCACTGGTACAACATCCCCTCACAGGTACAATATCCTCTTACTGGTGCATCCTCTCACTGCTCCAAATCCTCTCATGGGTACAACATTCTCTCACTGCTCCAACATCATCTCACTGGTACAACATCTTCTCACTGGTGCATCCTCTCACTGCCACAACATCCTCTCACTGGTACAACATCCTCTCACTGCTCCAACATCCTCTCACTGCTCCAACATCCTCTCACTTGTACAACATCCTCTCACTGCCCCAAAATCCTCCCACTGGTACATCATCCACTCACTGCTCCAACATCCTCTCACTGGTACAACATCTTCTCACTGGTGCATCCTCTCACTGCACCAACATCCTCTCACTGGTACAACATACTCTCACTGCTCCAACATACTCTCACTGGTACAACATACTCTCACTGCTCCAACATCCTCTCACTGGTACAACATCCTCTCACTTGTACAACGTCCTCTCACTGCCCCAAAATCCTCCCACTGGTACAACATCCACTCACTGCTCCAACATCCTCTCACTGGTACAACATCTTCTCACTGGTGCATCCTCTCACTGCACCAACATCCTCTCACTTGTACAACATACTCTCACTGCTCCAACATACTCTTACTGGTACAACATACTCTCACTGCTCCAACATCCTCTCACTGGTACATCCTATCTACTCCAACATCCTCTCACTGGTACACCATCCTCTCACTGCTCCAATAAATTCTCACTGGTACAACATCCTCTCACTGGCACAACCTCATCTCACTGCTCCAACATCGTCTCACTGGTACAAAAGTCTCTCACTGCTCCAACATCCTCTCACTGGTACAACATCCTCTCACTGGTACAACCTCCTTATTGGCACAACATCCTCTCACTGCTCCAACATCGTCTCACTGGTACAACATCCTCTCACTGGTACAAACTCCCCTCACTGACACCACCTCCTCTCACTGGTACAAACTCCTATCACTGACACCACCTCCTCTCACTGGTACAACGTCCTCTCACTGCTCCAACATCCTCTTACTGTTCCAACATCGTCTCACTGGTACAACATCCTCTCACTGGTACAACATACTCTCACTGCTTCAACATCGTCTCACTGGTACAACATCCTCTCACTGCTCCAACATCCTCTCACTGGTACAACATCCTCTCACTGGTACAACATCCTCTCACTGGTACAACATCCTCTCACTGCTCCAACATCATCTCACTGGTACAACATCTTCTCACTGGTGCATCCTCTCACTGCCACAACATCCTCTCACTGGTACAACATCCTCTCACTGCTCCAACATCCTCTCACTGCTCCAACATCCTCTCACTTGTACAACATCCTCTCACTGCCCCAAAATCCTCCCACTGGTACAACATCCACTCACTGCTCCAACATCCTCTCACTGGTACAACATCTTCTCACTGGTGCATCCTCTCACTGCACCAACATCCTCTCACTGGTACAACATACTCTCACTGCTCCAACATCGTCTCACTGGTACAACATCCTCTCACTGCTCCAACATCCTCTCACTGGTACAACATCCTCTCACTGGTACAACATCCTCTCACTGGTACAACATCCTCTCACTGCTCCAACATCCTCTCACTGGCACAACATCATCTCCCTGGTGCAACATCCTGTCACTAGTACAACCTCCTCTCACTGGTACAACATCCTCTCACTGGTACAAAATCTTCTCACTGGTACAACATCCCCTCACAGGTACAATATCCTCTTACTGGTGCATCCTCTCACTGCTCCAAATCCTCTCATGGGTACAACATTCTCTCACTGCTCCAACATCATCTCACTGGTACAACATCTTCTCACTGGTGCATCCTCTCACTGCCACAACATCCTCTCACTGGTACAACATCCTCTCACTGCTCCAACATCCTCTCACTGCTCCAACATCCTCTCACTTGTACAACATCCTCTCACTGCCCCAAAATCCTCCCACTGGTACATCATCCACTCACTGCTCCAACATCCTCTCACTGGTACAACATCTTCTCACTGGTGCATCCTCTCACTGCACCAACATCCTCTCACTGGTACAACATACTCTCACTGCTCCAACATACTCTCACTGGTACAACATACTCTCACTGCTCCAACATCCTCTCACTGGTACAACATCCTCTCACTTGTACAACGTCCTCTCACTGCCCCAAAATCCTCCCACTGGTACAACATCCACTCACTGCTCCAACATCCTCTCACTGGTACAACATCTTCTCACTGGTGCATCCTCTCACTGCACCAACATCCTCTCACTTGTACAACATACTCTCACTGCTCCAACATACTCTTACTGGTACAACATACTCTCACTGCTCCAACATCCTCTCACTGGTACATCCTATCTACTCCAACATCCTCTCACTGGTACACCATCCTCTCACTGCTCCAATAAATTCTCACTGGTACAACATCCTCTCACTGGCACAACCTCATCTCACTGCTCCAACATCGTCTCACTGGTACAAAAGTCTCTCACTGCTCCAACATCCTCTCACTGGTACAACATCCTCTCACTGGTACAACCTCCTTATTGGCACAACATCCTCTCACTGCTCCAACATCGTCTCACTGGTACAACATCCTCTCACTGGTACAAACTCCCCTCACTGACACCACCTCCTCTCACTGGTACAAACTCCTATCACTGACACCACCTCCTCTCACTGGTACAACGTCCTCTCACTGCTCCAACATCCTCTTACTGTTCCAACATCGTCTCACTGGTACAACATCCTCTCACTGGTACAACATACTCTCACTGCTTCAACATCGTCTCACTGGTACAACATCCTCTCACTGCTCCAACATCCTCTCACTGGTACAACATCCTCTCACTGGTACAACATCCTCTCACTGGTACAACATCCTCTCACTGCTCCAACATCATCTCACTGGTACAACATCTTCTCACTGGTGCATCCTCTCACTGCCACAACATCCTCTCACTGGTACAACATCCTCTCACTGCTCCAACATCCTCTCACTGCTCCAACATCCTCTCACTTGTACAACATCCTCTCACTGCCCCAAAATCCTCCCACTGGTACAACATCCACTCACTGCTCCAACATCCTCTCACTGGTACAACATCTTCTCACTGGTGCATCCTCTCACTGCACCAACATCCTCTCACTGGTACAACATACTCTCACTGCTCCAACATACTCTCACTGGTACAACATACTCTCACTGCTCCAACATCCTCTCACTGGTACAACATCCTCTCACTTGTACAACGTCCTCTCACTGCCCCAAAATCCTCCCACTGGTACAACATCCACTCACTGCTCCAACATCCTCTCACTGGTACAACATCTTCTCACTGGTGCATCCTCTCACTGCACCAACATCCTCTCACTTGTACAACATACTCTCACTGCTCCAACATACTCTTACTGGTACAACATACTCTCACTGCTCCAACATCCTCTCACTAGTACATCCTATCTACTCCAACATCCTCTCACTGGTACACCATCCTCTCACTGCTCCAATAAATTCTCACTGGTACAACATCCTCTCACTGGCACAACCTCATCTCACTGCTCCAACATCGTCTCACTGGTACAACAGTCTCTCACTGCTCCAAAATCCTCTCACTGGTACAACATCCTCTCACTGGTACAACCTCCTTATTGGCACAACATCCTCTCACTGCTCCAACATCGTCTCACTGGTACAACATCCTCTCACTGGTACAAACTCCCCTCACTGACACCACCTCCTCTCACTGGTACAAACTCCTATCACTGACACCACCTCCTCTCACTGGTACAACGTCCTCTCACTGCTCCAACATCCTCTTACTGTTCCAACATCGTCTCACTGGTACAACATCCTCTCACTGGTACAACATACTCTCACTGCTCCAACATCGTCTCACTGGTACAACATCCTCTCACTGCTCCAACATCCTCTCACTGGTACAACATCCTCTCACTGGTACAACATCCTCTCACTGGTACAACATCCTCTCACTGCTCCAACATCCTCTCACTGGTACAACATCCTCTCACTGGTACAACATCCTCTCACTGGCACAACATCCTCTCACTGGCAAAACCTCCTCTCACTGATACAACCTATTCTCACTGGTACAACGTCCTCTCACTGCTCCAACATCGTCTCACTGGTACAACATCCTCTCACTGCTCCAACATCCTCTCACTGGTACAACATCCTCTCACTGGTACAACATCCTCTCACTGCTCCAATATCCTCTCACTGGTACAACCCCCTCTCACTGGTACAACATCCTCTCACTGGTACAACCTCCTCTCACTGCTCTAACATCGTCTCACTGGTACAACAGTCTCTCACTGCTTCAACATCCTCTCACTGGTACAACATCCTCTCACTGGTACAACATCGTACCAGTCTCTCACTGCTTCAACATCCTCTCACTGGTACAACATCCTCTCACTGGTACAACATCCTCTCACTGGTACAACATCCTCTCACTGGCACAACATCCTCTCACTGGTGCAACATCCTCTCACTGGTACAACCTCCTTATTGGCACAACATCCTCTCACTGCTCCAACATCGTCTCACTGGTACAACATCCTCTCACTGGTACAAACTCCCCTCACTGACACCACCTCCTCTCACTGGTACAAACTCCTCTCACTGACACCACCTCCTCTCACTGGTACAACATCCTCTCACTGGTACAACATCCTCTCACTGGCACAACATCCTCTCACTGGTGCAACATCCTCTCCCTCTTACAATCTCCTTATTGGCACAACATCCTCTCACTGCTCCAACATCGTCTCACTGGTACAACATCCTCTCACTGGTACAAACTCCCCTCACTGACACCACCTCCTCTCACTGGTGCAAACTCCTCTCACTGACACCACCTCCTCTCACTGGTACAACATACTCTCACTGCTCCAACATCGTCTCACTGGTACAACATCCTCTCACTGCTCCAACATCCTCTCACTGGTACAACATCCTCTCACTGGTACAACATCCTCTCACTGGTACAACATCCTCTCACTGCTCCAACATCCTCTCACTGGTACAACATCCTCTCACTGGTACAACATCCTCTCACTGGCACAACATCCTCTCACTGGCACAACCTCCTCTCACTGGTACAACCTACTCTCACTGGTACAACGTCCTCTCACTGCTCCAACATCGTCTCACTGGTACAACATCCTCTCACTGCTCCAACATCCTCTCACTGGTACAACATCCTCTCACTGGTACAACATCCTCTCACTGCTCCAATATCGTCTCACTGGTACAACCCCCTCTCACTGGTACAACATCCTCTCACTGGTACAACCTCCTCTCACTGCTCTAACATCGTCTCACTGGTACAACAGTCTCTCACTGCTTCAACATCCTCTCACTGGTACAACATCCTCTCACTGCTCCAACATCCTCTCACTGGTACAACATCCTCTCACTGGTACAACATCCTCTCACTGCTCCAACATCCTCTCACTGGTACAACATCCTCTCACTGGTACAACATCCTCTCACTGGCACAACATCCTCTCCCTGGTACAACCTCCTCTCACTGGTACAACCTACTCTCACTGGTACAACCTCCTCTCACTGGTACAACATCCTCTCCCTGGTACAACCTCCTCTCACTGGTACAACCTACTCTCACTGGTACAACGTCCTCTCACTGCTCCAACATCGTCTCACTGGTACAACATCCTCTCACTGGCACAACCTACTCTCACTGGTAGTTTCACTGACTTCATCGACCCTACCAATGCTGCTCGGCAAATCCTCCACAGCAAACTGTTTCCATGCTCTTGAGCCTTCGATCTGTTGGTATGCAGCACCATATGTTCTGTTACCACTTTTTCTGCAGACTAATCAATATAGCTTCTGCTTAGTAATCTCAGTACAGGAGCACACGGCCACAGAGTTATCAGAACAATGAAAGCTGAAAGAGACAAATACACCATTCACCCTTGGACCGCCCATGCTGCTCTTTTAATAGCTGTAAGGCTACGTCACATTCAGATACCTTCACCGCAGCAGGGTCTTCTGGTTAGAGCAGATGCTTGACAATCAGTTGCACCCCTGTGCCAAGGCCTTATAATAAGGAAGATTTTGTTCTTTCTCATGGAACCTTTTTTTTAAAGTCATTTTAGTTAGATCAGTAATAAAAGCTCTCATCCACGCCAATAAAGGTCCAATTCAGGGTGGTGGTGCAATATGCTTCATAATTACTCGTAAAGTGCACGTCGATCAGTGTAAAGTAAATATGATGGAATTCAGATCTACAATCGGATATTATACAAAACAATCAAGGTAACAGTCACAACTAGGACGCTTGGGTCATTTCCCAGCTGGATCGCAGTTCCCACTCGTCAGTTCATGCCATTCTCGACGCCTAGGCACAAACACTCACACTATACAGAACGGCAACAACTGGTAGACATCTGAGTTGCCAAAACAGAGCCCTAGATGCGCCCTCTGCTGTGCAGCTGCGGAGCATCCAGTGCTGCTTGCCTTATTATGCTCAACACGTGCTGCTTACATTCTGTGCATGTACTTCTATCGTTATGTGTCCGGAAATGCATTAGAGTTCAATGTCAGCGCATTCCAAGGACTCCGTTTCCTATGCTACCTGGTGCACAGTCGCAAGGCATACATTGGGCTGGCCAGCGATGCATCACTGTCACTGACGCGTGTAGCACCGTGTCCCACAAGCCTGCTTATGTGCATAGTGATGGCGAGTTGTTTACTGGAGCCTGGAGGTGTCAGGCCACGGCCGAAACAGGCCTGCGTAAACATTTCTAGTAAATCTGAGTCCCAGCACTGTAGTCAGCCACTGATCCCAGTTGCAAGACTTGCTGATACCTGGTTATCAAACTGTAATCCACCTTTGTGCACACACGTCCCAGCACTTTATTTGACAGAGTCATACAGTGAAGCACACGTCAGCGAATCAGCTGTCCGATTATCCATGGCTTTCTGGAGCGTGCTGTTCTCTTTCAAGGCTTTTACGGCTCGTGTAGTTGCTGGATAATGTATGTATAGGGGTTAAGCCACACTGCACCTTGCTGTCGCATGTCACTTCAAGAGCATATCTTTTTTGCTGTACTCGTCGCCACTTGAAGTACCAGCAGTAACACTTTAAAAAAAAAAACGTTTTCATTATTTAAAGTAAAAAAGACAGCAGAGCTGGGATAATTCCCAAAAGCCAGGGTGCCAGATCCGACCACGCGGAATGCTCTCACTGAATCAGAGTTAACTGTATAATAGTAAAGAACTTTAGACAAAAGAGAGAGCTGCTTGTTCTCGATGTAAAAACAAAATAGAACTCGAAGACACAAAAGAGACACACACACACACACACCCCTATCACTGGCATTCGAACTGATACCCTAATTAAAACCTATCAGAAATATGAAATAGTCCTGCATTCTAGACCTGTCAAAATGTTAGCATATACATTTACTTCTAACCATTCTCCAAGAAATGCTAGATCCTGGCCAGTTCCTGAAGAAGGACAAACTATTCAGACTGATATATCTAGGACACTAATAGAATTCTGCTCAGAGTTAAGTTCTTTCTCTTTTAAAATACTAAGTGTATTTGTAAGAGATCTGTAGACCCTGTAGCAGGCTGGTGCAGCACTTTGTCATAAGGCAAACATGCTTTCTGATATCCCTGCAACTTCCAAGAAAGCAGACGCTGCCACGATGCCGCCATGGAAAGGCTGGCAGGGATTGGCTTTGGGGGCCTCGTTGTGGGCCCCCGGAGGGAGGGGGTTGTTGGGGGTGCACTTGGGGAGGTACCTACCCATGGTACCCCCCTGCAGTTCCCTGCACCAAGTGGCAAGCACCACGTGGTGCCAGCCTTGTGGTGCAGGGAAATGCTGTGCATGCCCTTTTACCATTGCAGATGGTGCTGCCGCCAGCAGCAATGTCCGCAATGGTAAAATGCCAGGATCCTAATTGGCCCGGTGGGACCGTCGCACGTATGGCGGTCGGTCCAATCCCCGTTATAGTGGAGGCCCATAATGCGGGCCAGCTCTGTGGTGGTGCTTTTTTGCATACAGGATGGTGCCTTGTCTTTGGTTTGTGGTTTTGAACTTTAGGAACACAAGACAAATTAGTTTGCAAGACTGGACAGGCCCCATGCTGCACAGAATGGACTTTTGGTCTATGGCATCATCTAAAATAGTGAGTTAAGGAGCTGATTGACCAAACCCGGGTGACAATGACTCTGATTAGCAGAGTCTTTTTCATCTCAACCGTAACAAGGGATATGGTGTAGACCCACAATCAAATGCCTGGTATATGTGCATGGCTTTGAAATGATCTTCGAAGGTTTGGGTGCTTCAAGAGTAAGGAGGTCAATTTAACCATTAGTGACAAAGTACAGCCTAGAAAAGTACCACTGCATCCCACTGAGCATGAGATACAAGATGGAGAAAGCAGGCATTATCAAAAAGGTCCCAAGCATGAACCCGACCATGGTAGCCAACTGGTACAAGGAGCGCGTTTTGCCAATATGTGTCTCCCAGACAGCAGAATCAGTACGGTGTAACACCCCAACACCTAACACAATGGTAGCCAATTTAAATGGATTAAAGTGTTTCTCCAAGATGAATGTTTATGAAGGGTCTCATCAGCTGAAATTAATTACAGCTTGACTTGTCATATTTCCGCTTAGCATAGTGTGGGGCTCAGAAAATACAATTGTCTAGGTTTTGGCATGTCATCTACTGCCGAGTTGCTTCAGAATAAATCTGTGATGCAGTGGGTAGCTAGCCACTTGGCAGCCCGTAAACCGGGGAAGCAGGGCAGGGAGGAGGTGGGGGGGCACTGGTGAGGATTCTTGTGGTTTGCTGCCCCTGCGGCAAACAAAACTCATGTAAGAGCAGGTGGGTGAGCTCCTCTCCCCCAAAACGTGTGCCGCCTTCCCCCCCTTGCTATGCCATGGCTGTGATGTACTCCTGATTAGCGTTTTAACATGAATCACTACATTGTATTGTGTTATTGCATTTATAAAGCACTCCATTGCAGGACAACACGCTACTCTGTGGGGAGTGAATTTTTGGAAGTGTGCTGTATTTGCTGTGAACCAGTATGGAAAGTTGAATCCACTAATATGACAAGGAAAACATGACTTCAAGTCTACCAATATAGCCTGACTGCTGCATTTTAAACCTGCAACCTGACCTGTCAAAATAACCATTTCGACAAGGTAAAAGCAGTTCTTTTAATTATTAATAAATCACCCTGATGTAGACCTTGTAGTCCATAAGCTTGAGCGCATGGTATTTAAAAGTGGAACATGTAAAAATCTAATGATAACATGTCCCTACAGTGAGTAACACTCAAAAGATATTTTCATTGTAGATGGCTCGGGCTGGCCCATAGAATAATACTGAGAATCAATATTACTTTTTAATTCAGCTATCTCAGGTTCAGGATAAGCTAGAGAAATATTTCACCCACTATTTTTATTATCTACTAGCTTACCCATCGCGCGTTGCTGCGATCTAAGAAGAAAGGAAATTCAAGTAAACTCGTTATGATAACATTCAATTTACATTGTGTTATTTTTATTTGAAACTTATTCATTTTAATATGGAAAACATTTCAAAGTGTCGTTTTAATTCTAATTATTTATTCGCGTGCTTGTGGATACACAATATTTTTTGTTTTTCCGTCTGGTGCGTACACGAATAAATCAGAAGGTTTTCTGACGTGTGAGCTGGCCACATACAGTTGTCCATGTGAGAAGCACGGATTCTCCAAGTCTAGTCCACACACTTGCAGTGATTGCCCTTGTGCTTTGTTGATGGTCATTGCAAAAGCGAGTCGCACCGGAAACTGTAAACGTTTCAATTCAAATGGCATATCTGTTGGGATCATTGGAATACGTGGCAACAGTACATCTTTCCCCTAGAATTTCCCATTCAAAATTGTAGCCTCGATGACATTGTTCATCATCTTTTTCACCGAAAGTCTTGTACTGTTGCAAAGTCGCGGTTGCAAATTCAGTATTCGAAAGATTATGAGGGCCCTGGGGGGCCGATCTTTTAAAAACAATTATGCCAGAAACCTTTGCGGGAGTGTACTCAACAACTTCCTAAAGTTTCATGGCGATCGAATGAATGGTGTAGTAATGTATAAAGGACAAACAGACAGACAGACAGACATACAATCGTTTTTATATATATAGATTAAAAGCCCAATCAAATGGTAAAGTTGGAAGTTTAGTTAACCTTTCAATGCCTGAAGGTCCTACAGTCTAATTTCCATTAACTCTCCAGCAGCTGTCCAGCCAGTGCTTGGCCTTAATGAGGTGTGAGAACTGCTTCCAGAGCCGAGACAATGCACTGGGTATGGTGAGGTGCTTTTCTTCCCCTTGCAGAAATGCCAGTTAGAGTGGCACCTAACTTCATTAACTTATAAGGGGGCCTGTCATTTCACCAGGAAATGTAAAATGAGACCTGCAGAGGCATTTCTTTGTTCCTCTAGCTGGGCTGGCTCCAAACCTAGCAGGAGGGAAACGATCCCAGAACCAGTTTTGAGTAACCACAAAAGTTTCCCGGGCACAACCATGGGTTGGCACACAGGTTCTCAACAAGGAAGAAAGTGTTTCCAAATCTTGGATTTTAGAAGAAAGGAGCACTGGGATCGTTCACTGTAGGACAAACAGTAATTGCTGAAAAAGTGGGTAGGTTTGCCCTTGGGAAAATTAACCTAACTGATTAGGGAGGAGCCAGGGGTCAAACTCACCTTCTAGATAATGCCAATCTTAAATGTATTACTCAAAGACATCTTTCTCAAAACACTTTCTGAAGCAGTGGAAGAAGGCCTGCACCTGCAGTTTGAGACCTGTGTGGAGCCTCGAAGGGCTGGACCTGCTCCCATATGTACACGGGACAAGAAAGTGGACTCTAAGGGTCAGATGGCTACCCTCATGTGTGGTACAGGGACACAGCAAGCTGTAAGAGGCCTTTGTCCTGAAGTTCCAACCCAAACAGTTGCTAATGGACCCTACTGGTGCCCTCTGCTGGAGGGAGCCCTGACCCCTGAGATACTGGGATGCCTGGCTGTGTCTAACTGGACTTTTCCTCCAATCTCTGAAAAGCTGTGTGACTTATTAAAACTCTGACTTCAAACTGCTAGAGGCCCTGAATCTATAATTTAAGGGAATTTATCCAAGTTGCGACTTTGGTGGGCTGAAGCACCAGGTTTCGCTTTCTTGGAACTTTTCTGCAGCATTGTCCTGTTGGCGGATTCTGAACTCCTAATGTAAAATATTTGACCAGGATGAGCCTGCTTGCTGTATCCAACCCATGCTCCATCGTGGTCGGCCTGAAATTGCGCCTTGGTCTCCAGTGAACAGTGACTACTGATTGGCACTCGGTTTGTTCTTGGCACTTTTGCCTTAAATCTTTAATAATTCATATATCCTTTCTCCCTTAATGGATTTTTGTTGATTTGGCATCATTTTAAATTGTCCTGTATTTTATAAGTTAGAGTGGGATTTTTATTATGTTGTGTCTTTGACTTTTTAACTTTTCCGATACTTCTTAACGCGTTACACATTATCTCTAAGTTAAGCCTGTCTGCTCTGTGCCATAGCTATCAGGGTTTGAGCTCAGGTTTAAATTGCTGAAACCTTTGTCTGAACCTATCAGGTAGTGACTTTATTACTTCTGGGGTACTACTATACACTTCAATTAATAGCTGACTTTTTTTATGAACTGTTTTTATTGATTTTAGACTTCAATAATTACAGATTGGGGTTTTTCACGCATTCCAATTTAAATATGTCAATTACTTACAACATAACAGTGCACAATGACTCAGTAAATCGGTTCAAATGAATAACTCTCCCTTCTCGACATTTCCATCTTCACAGTTGGGGAGACACATAATTCTCCTCTATGTGTATTCCATCCGCTCCATTTTTTATTCCATTTCTTAGTACAGCCCCTAGATTTATACACTTCTTTTTCTGCGATCATACATTTGTCCATTTCCTCTGCCCAAACCTTCATCAATCGTCTTTCCACTGCTCCCCATTTCATTTAAATTGCTCTTTTGAACAAAGTGTAACCCAGGATGACTAGTTGTTGTTCCACTTTTGTAAGATCGGTGGCCTCCCAAATATTAAGAAGCCCCATAGGTGGTGTTAGAGTAATTTGTTTCCCTAGTGCGTCCTGCATCTGCATTGTTTCCCTGTCCCATAAGGGTCGTATTTGGGGGCAGTCCTATATAATGTGATGGAAGGTTGCCTCTTGGTGACACCGCGCAAACAGATAGCATCCTGTCTCATTCCTATTTTAGCTAGAGTAACCCCGGTAAGATTTGTGCTATGTAAGATTTTCAATTGGACCAGTCAAAAATGACGAGTTATGGCTATTTCCCTGGGGGACATCAATGCAGTTTGCCAGTCCTCATCTTCAATATGTCTGATATCGGCTTGCCAGTTGTTTCAAAGGGTTCAAAAGGGACCTGGCAGGTTATTGCACAATTTACGATATGTTAGTGATATGGCTTGGTCTGGGATGGGCTCAGAAAACTACTGGTCCTCCAAGGGAGATGACTCTGGCACATTTCTTATGACTGGGAGTGCCACCATGAGAGCATGGCGAATCTGTAGATAGCAAATCTCCCCTCGTGCCATTTCATATTTCTCTTGTAATTCACTGAATACAAGGATTTTGCCCTTTTTAACTAGATCTCTTATGGTGGACAGACCAATGGTATCCCACTTGTCTAAACCTAATAGGTAACACAGTAGCTCCAATTTTTGAGAGCACCACAGGGGCGTGGCCTGAGTCAGCACCCGTGTCCAGCCCAGACGTTTAATCGCCTGATGCCAGATCTCCACCGTTCGAGCCATAGGGCCCAGATATCTCCCTTTTCAGATCTTTGTGTATAGGGCTCCCAGGCACCCTTCTCGTCCCATCTGATATCTATCCAACCTGTATGCTGGGGCCATCAGAGAACGGTACAGCCAGTGATTTACCACTACTAATTGCAAAGCCCAATAATAGAGTCGTATATCTGGGAGTGCAATCCCCCCATCGTACCACCCTTTAGTCAATTTGTGCCACGCTATGTGAGGCGTACCTCCATTCCACAATAATGAATGGACCTCTCCTTTAATGCTTTTAAAATACGAGTCCGGGATCTGGTAGGGGCAATGTTGGAGAATATATAAAATTCGCGAGAGAGACAGCATCTTAAACGGGCAGCCCGGCCCAGCAACGAAAGTGGCAGAGATCTCCAGTGTTTAACATCATTGTGGAGTCTATTAAAAGGACGGCCACATTTCTGTCATAGATGAGTTGGGGGTTTGGGGTAATAAAGACCCCTAGGTAGCGGAATCCATCAAGGGCTACCTCAATTGCGCATCCCCGGGGAAGTCTGGGAACAGGGCCCTGCAGAACAAACAGCACTGATTTAGTGCCATTCATGGCATAGCCATCATATTTGCTGAAATTCATAAAGATATTCAAAAGTCTACATATTGAGGCAGAGGGACACTAGATAGAGCAGAATGTCGTCTGCATACAATGATATCCTGTCTTCACTACCCTCTTCCCACTTCAACCCTCGAAGCACCACGTCCCTTCTCACCCAGGACGCCAGTGATTCCAGCATCAAGGCAAAAAGCAGGGGGGGCCGGGGGCAGCCTTGTCTAGTGCCTCTGCTCAATGTAAACATTCGGAATGTGCTGTTGTTAACCTTCACTTGACCCCGTAACTCCGTATAGAGTAGTCTAATCGACCCTATGAATCGCCAGCCAAACCCCAGGTGTTCCAGCACCTCAAAAAGATAGGGCCATTCTATAGATTCGAATGCCATGGAGGCATCAAGTGAGAGCACCACTGCGTCTTCGCCTATACAGTGTTGACGCCCCAAGACATTGTGAATGCGGAGAATATTCAGTGCTGTATTGCACCCCGGCATAAAGCCTGATTGGTCAGCATGGACCAATGAAGGGAGTGCGGACAACAGATGGGAAGCCACGAGCTTTGCCAGAACTTTAGCCTCAACATTAATTAGGGAACTTAGCCGATAGGAGCCGCAGCTATTAGCGGGTTTTCCGAGCTTTTTGCGCTTGCCCGAGGCTACGCAGTGGCCATTGAGAGGGCGGGCCATTAGTCAGTGAGGGCTGTCCCGCCCCCATAAACAGAACCGGATGTTCAGTCTCCTCCTTCCTGTTGGGAGGAGGTGGCTGCTAGACATCCACGTCCGGGGCGGCGGGGAGGGGCCTCCCAGGGTACTTAGGTCCCTGCACCTCCTGGGAGGGCCTCTTTGCCGCCCGGACGCCGTCGTGTACAGCAGGACACTCTTTTGTCCGCGACGTCGCGCTACAGCTCGGGACACTCTTTTGTCCGCGTCTTCCTGTCGCGTCGAGGAGTTGCCGAGATATTAGGACGTCGGGCCCCAGGTCGGTCTCGTGCACGTGGTGAGTGGCGGGGTATCGCAGCCTCCTCCGGTCGTCCCCCGTTCTTGGGGACATGAGGGGGAGTGGGGCGGTGTTTTTCGGTCTTTTTGGTTATATGTGGGCCGTTTTTTGCACTTTATTGGTATTGGGGGCATTTGGGTGCCCGTCCGGTTTCTCGCATGCTTTGGAGTAATAGCGAGTGTTTTGGGCAGAGGGAATGGAACGGTTTGTAGGGGGACTGTGCCCTCGGCGGTTGCGGGGAGAAGTGTGGCTCACGGGTTAGAGCGGCTGCCACTGATACAGTGGAAGGGCCAGTGTCTAGGGTTCGAGTCCCGGAGCGGCAGGGATAATTCTCGCCTCGGCGACTTTTCTTCAAGACCGGTGGATTATATTGTGGTATATACGACAAACACTATGGTGTTCGCTATTTAAAAAAAAAAAAAAAAAAAAAAAAAGCCGGGTTTCAGCGTTCATGCGGTTGATTTCGAGCAGATCGCTGGTGCACTTGGCTTTGGGGGTTAGCAAGGCACGTTCTGGAGCTGTTTACTGTTGAGTATCGTTAGGATCGTGAGGATCGTTAGAGGCACTCGGCGGTTATCGGGGTTATATGGTAGGTTTACTGCGGATCAGTGAGCGTTGCTTTTCGTGCAGTATTGCCCGCCTTGCACACAGCTCTCAAAAAACGGACCTCCGAGGGTATCCCCACGTGTCTTCCTTACGTGCATGTTTTTATAGGGTGATCTCGTTAGCTATGCCCCAGCGTGAGGTTGCTTCACCTAGTGTGCGCCTTTATGTGTTGTTGTGCGAGGATGGAATAGGAACATGTTAATTTTATGCTCGTGTCTCCATATCGAACACGGAGGCCGGACCCAGCACGTGAGCCTCTACAACTCTGAATTTGTATACGGTGCATGTGATTAGGAGTGCATTGATGCAGTCGTGCTGGGGCCACATACAGAGGTGTTTTATTCTGTTCTACAAGTGTGGTGGCATTTGCAGCAGGAGGAATATGCCTTCCCGTGCGCAATGGTAGTGATGGGGCCTATATTTACAAAGGGTGTATATTATCATTGGGCCTTGGTATCTCGACACGCAAGTGAGTGCCTTGTTCATGTTAAAGTATGGCATACTACAGTGCAACGGATAAGCCTTATGTGCGCAAACTTGTTATTGTGACTGATTTCATTTTACACCTGGTATTAGATATTTGTGCGTGAGGGTTCAGCCCATTACGTGCGTAAATGTGTGGTTGCGAGCGTAAGTATAATGAGAGCATGGTATTATTGGGTCATAGTACCTTGAGGCCCACTCGTGTTACTTCCAATTTAACACGTTGCGTGGCATTTCCAGCGCGATGGGTAAGCTTTTCCTGTGCGCAGTTAAGGTAACCTATCGTAAAGCGTTGCGATGCATCCCAGCGCGATGGGGTAAGCCTATCCGTTCACGATTTATTTATGGCTTTCGCATTTAAAAAGGGGGTGTAGTATCTTTGGGCCATAGGACCTCGAGCCCCAAATGTGTAACTGATTCCATTTGATCGTGGCATTAGGTATTAGAGCGCGAGGGTTCGGCCGAGTGCGAGCATAAATTTGTGGCTGTTGACCGTATGTTCAATTGGAGTATAGTTTTATTGGGCCATAGTACAGGGAGGCGCAATCGGGTGAGTTATTACATTTGAATGCGCTTGCAGTGTATTTTCAGGGGGCAAGAGTATCTTTAGGCCCAATCGAGTGCCTGGTGAATTAGAACATGTGCCATTGCTTTCTGCAAGTTCGGTAAGTCTATTGCGCGCGCGAATTTGTTGATTGAGTCCATATTCTTATAGGGTATAGTTGCATTGGGCCCTTATTACCTGGAGGCCCAATTGAGTGACTTGTTCAACTGTTTCTGGGTTTCGTTTGCAGTGCGTTGACTCTGGCCGTGTTTCGCTGGTGAGGCTACTTAGCTCGGAGCGGCCGGTCGCTCTCCTGGGTCACAGGCTTAAGCATTGTCCTCTTCTAGTTAGCTCGTGGTTAGCCGGGCATGGGCATTCAGCCTTGCCCCTGGTTTAGGTTTTGGCACGTCTAGTCCGACTTCCGCGGCAGAACCGTTCCCGTGGCGGGCATGTTCCCTAATTGCGCGGTCATATTATTTTCAGGACGCAGTGAGGAGTCCACCAATTGGGTGGTCCCGCCCGCCTGTTAACTGTTGATTTTATGCTGTTACTCTCTGGCCCCTGTTTCATTTTATCCTTCCGCTACCAGAGGTTGTGGTTATAATCATCTCTTGCGCCCCCCCCCCCCCTTCTTTCTTCCCTAAGACCAGGCCAATTGGGGCAGTGCATCGGGGCTGGGGTAACATTTCCCAGATATCCTGGGATCGTGTTCTGGCGCGAGTAACAATATCCCATAAGCAAACTACTCCCTACTTGCATATGTGGATATCTGCCTGGTCCATGTGGCAACACTTGTTTCTTTTGCGGCATAATTCAGACAGTCTCAGTTCCCTTCGCCTACAACTCCCAATCACAAAGCAGTGTAAACGCTTCTAATCAGATCGAACAAAATCCCAATTGTACTGGTGCTTCACGGCCCCCCCGTGCTCCGACATACCTTGTTCTGTTCCTCACTGACAAAACGGCTAAATATATTGAATACTTGGCGAGTTAGTTCAGTCCCTGAATTTCCATGGGACATCGTGCATTCGGGTGGGAGCATCTTGAGGGACACCTGGCGCGTCCAGACGAAACTGTGGGGGCGCGCGCCCAGATCAGTAATCTAACAGTATTTCAGTTCGCGTCAGTGACGCACTTGCATGCCCCGAGGGAGTGCGCTTGATCAGCCGTAGTTTTACCTTTCATTTACGCCCGAATTAATCAAAATTCTTCGGTTGGCAATGGACTAGCCCGGCGCAGTGTAGGGTAAGTCCTTGTCTAGACTGGCAGGGCTGTTGATGCAGCAGTTATAATGAAGCACAGGGAACTCGACATTTAATATGGCTAGAAAGATTAGTGAACAGAATGTTTTGTTTCTTGCCTCGCTCATCGCGCAGAATGATGCCAATTTCATAGGCCCTTCAATTCTTTTGTGCATTTCTAATTATTGTATGTTGTGTCGGGCCCTTGCAAGCAGTTTGCATATTCAGTGCAAGTTATGTGTGTTGCGTGTGGTAAAAGAAATGCTCAATATAGTCCGTCATTTTAGAGGTAGCATCATGGTGTTCCATAGGACGCATCATTCCAACCATGGGAGCAAGACACCTAGCTCAGTTTCCAGTTTTAGCTTTAAATATTTAAGGCCTCTTACCTTATATCGGAATCTTCGAGATGCCACTAGCCCGGAGTCTGAGGCGTGTAGAGTAGCCATATCAGCCTACCAGAAAAGCACAAACCAAGAGGCACCAGGCCTGTGTCTGTCACTGGAAATGTACTGTTAAAGAATGAATTGCCACTATCCTCCAAAACTGAAAGTGCGGCACAGATACTTATGTTAGGATTCCTCGTCTGCTGTAATAACTTTCCAGGTTATTGTTCCCATGTACCTGTGTTATGAAATTGACAAGCTATTTATAAGGAAAGGCTCTATACGATTTGAATGAGTCTCAGCCGCGTCGGTGCTGACCCTTAATTCATGTTACTCCTTTATAATCTCACCCCTCATCGGTTGTGCCTTCCCTTCTAGTCCCTAGGAACAGGTGCGAGTGCACAAGCCTAAAACGTCACCAGTATTGTTCATTATGTAGGATGTGCAGTTATGAATATTGCTGAAATCGATGTCCCCTGCACGCCAATTCGCTCCTGTTTGGGAGCCCGGCATAGTGGGAAGTCCATGTTAATGTGCAACATCCTGTCCCAATGGTATCTTGCTATAAGTTGTCCTACCATTCCACTACAATGTGAGGCATTTGGTGGCATATGACATGCCCACGATCATATCCAAGATAAATTTTGGATATTCTGCCAGCGTCATCAGGAGCTTAGCAGGACAGTTTCTCTGGCGATGGAGGGTGCGAGTGGTTCATTATAGACTTATTGAAAGCGACCCTTCCTTCGATCCCTGCTTCTATTTCTAATAATGCATTACTTTAAGGCTCTATGTCCTATCCTGTACCTTTAATATATTGTTGTACCCTCCAGCTTCACAGAGTATTATTTTGATCTCTGTATACGTGCCTGCGAGTTAAGGAGTGCACTGCACGGCTCACTTGCATACCATTTGCTATAGTCTTCCAATTTTGTACCGCGTATAGGTTTGCCGATGGCATCATATTCTTTCAGCAAGTTTTCGCATCTGTAGCATAGTGTCTATTTAGATATGGGGTAATATAACTTGGGTGGTATCCTCATCTTTCTACACACCAGTAATTCCTCGGTTCAAAGTGTTGAGGTCACTGATAGGTATGATAGGCTCAGCTCTACTTTATGTATATATGCTTTGGTGCCCATCTGTATTCTTAGCTGGCTTCTGGCCCAACAAGAGAATTATTTCTGAGTTCTCTTACCAGCTGTTGAATCACTCCTTGAGTAATTATATTGGGAGTCGGTTTGGGACCTTCCTCTTCAGGTATTTCATTGGCAGTACAGGCTCAGGCTGAGGTTTCTACAGTTCCTCCACTTTTAAGTGTAATGAGTGTAACATTTCAGGCTGTAGACCCTACATTCCACAGAGCAGCAGGTGCTCTTATACTGAGGGCACAGCAGTTGCTGCCTTACAGATTCCGAAGCCGTGTATATGCAGACAGACATCAGCAGTATTGTGGTAGAGCATTGACCAGTGTCTTGGGTCCTTTTCTTCTCATAGGTTACATCCCATCTGTGCAGGTCCCGGGCATGTCCATATAACGAGTTATATCTGCACCTATTGTTTAAGGCCCCAGAAGATTGACATGCGTATGGGGGGTTATTTTGGATCCTATTAGCAAAAGGTAAGACCTAGAATTTGCCTACTTACCCTAATTCTAGTACAGCTTAGACGGACCCCCATACAGTCTATCCCTTGCCATGACAGCACAGTCAAGCTAATACCCTATTGAACTGAGTTCATACAGAATAGCTACCTTAGCCACCTGGGCCAGGCGGCCCCAGGGAGTATCGCAGGGTTGGGGAATATAGCTTGCGCACTGTGTGTTGGGGCATGGTCCCCCCCCCCACCCTTATACTCGACTAAGAAGTTGTCTTTGCATTCGAGTTGCTAATTTCTCAAGTACAGGTCCTGGCTGGCTCCACTTGTGCATCCACGGCGTTCAGCCACTTTTTCTCCTCACTCCTCCAGCCTAGAAGCAGCACGTTGGCCTTTTCCTGTGTCGGCACCTAAGAGCTTTATCTCCTGAAAGGCTCCGAACTTATGCTATTGTTGAGCCCAGTGAGAACAGCCTTTGGATGTTTATTTCGTGTCATTGGCCGGGAATATGGGCCACGTCTCTGAGGGGCCCCGGGGCAACATAGTGGTCTCAACCCTCCCTGCTGGTAGACAGGCCTAGTGGTTACAAGAGGTTGGTATAAGTGTATGTTACTAGTTTTCCCAGGTAGAAGATCTCTTGACAGTTGTCAGACTCTCCTCAGCAAGATCGCTGGGAAGATCCTTCCTCACTCGAGGCGAGTAGAATCTCTAAAAGTGTGGTTCGGCCTCCAACCTCTGTCAGTGGAAGTGTCTCTTTTGGGAAATCTTGTGGGTCTGTTTGAAGGCCCACGCCTTCACCTTGCTGAGGCAGTAGGTGCTGTAGGCACTCAAGCTATTGTCCACTGTGACTTAGTTAGTGACGCGTGCTTGTTGGTAAAGAGAGTGTATTCTTTGTCCTGGCAGTCTCTTCCTTGGGTTATCAATGGGAGACCCCCCCCTAGTAATGGAGATCTCTTCATTAGTTAGGTCCTCTTCAGATGGGAGAGGGCCTGTAATTTTGTTTTTAATTTTGAGATGTCTTTAGGGATAGAACCCCTTTTGTGCCACACCCTACTCCTTCATCCAGGTGGGGGCGACTTACACTGCCGTACACTTAATCTGACCTCTGTCGTGTGGGGGCGGTAGTGGCGGCATGTGCCCCCCACTTTCGTTAGTAGTCAGTGTGGCCTGTCTCTGTGCACCCTTTCCTGGGCTTTGAGATTCCTTTATGCCCCTCCCAAAGTGAGAAGCTGGCCTGACGTTTTGTCGCCAATCTTGTGCACCCCCCCCCTCCTTGGTTCAGTTTCATATCCCGTAGGGGGGTCGTAAGTCAACCTTAAAGGCAAGCTATCCTCGAGGTAGCATGGACTGGCAGCCTTCTGTCTAATCTAGGGGGTATGTGATTCCGGCTGTTACCTTGGCATTCCTGTATATCACATGTAAGTATTCATTGTGAGTTTAGTTGCACAAGCGTAAACTTAGCAGTTACAGTTGTAATTTGTGAACTGCGCTTCGGCAGAAGTCGTACATCATGTGGTGTAGTTGGCTGAGGCTTTGTGTGAAGGTGTGTAGTGTGTCTCAGTGACATGCGCTGGTTCCCCTACTGTATGAGTAGGGAGGGATATCAGCAGGTGAGGCCCCCCCTCTTACCTGCTGTAATTCTTGTTAAATCATGTATTTTGCACACGATGTTCTTCACCCAAGTTATATAGTCTATTAAGTATTCATCCACCCCATTCCCTCTGTGCTCTTTTGCGGACAACAGCACGAGCGATCAACGTAAGCACACTTTCTTGTTTGTGCAGAGGACGGGGTTGCAGCAGTTGCTGTACCGTCACCTGGGTGTAGTCCCCTTACGCTTTGTGGGAGGTAAGGGGTTTAGCTCCGGTGGCATGTGCTGGACAGCCTATTTATGTTACGAAGGGCTTTCAGCAGTAGGGGCCCCTCCTCTCCCTTGGTTCTCATGGGAGTATGGCCTCTCGAACTGGGGATGGTTACGCTGAGTTGGCGAAAAGACACGGGGGGATCGGCAGATCAGTGGCAGAAGGGCCTTTCTCTCCTTCTGGCAGGTAATGTTCATGTCAGGAGATATGGTCTCTTAGTGGTGGTAAGGGTCCCCGCACCTGTCGTTTGGTCTTGTTCCTTGGACTGACGGTAGCTCTGCTGAGCTAAGGTTGGAGGTCAGGGGTTATTGGTGGCAGATGGTGTTCATCTCGCGCCTGTAGGATTTGACCTGGTCCTCTATCTGAAGGAAGCACTTCGGAGCTAAGGTTGCAGGTAAAGAGTAGTAGCAGTGGTGGGGGGCCCGTGCGGCAGCGGGTACCACCGCACAGGCTGTGGCGGAATTACTGGGCGATCCGTAAGAAGAGAGGTGCAAACGAACGATGTACTTCAGCGGGCACATAGGGGTGCCAGAGCCTAACCTGTAACCTCAGGGGAGGTGCAGGAATTCGTGTCGGCGCCCCAGTAGTCCTTCGGGCGGTTGTGGGCCTGTGCAACCGGGGGTTTGCCTAGTCACGCCCCGCATGGGGTGTGTCTGTAGTTATATTTTATTTGTACAGCAGTTGGGTGGTTCGCCACTGTGCTGTTTGGCTCAACAGGCGGGCAGGTGGCGAGAATGCAGCCTGCCCAGGATCGCCCGTAATGTTACCCACCATCATTACATATGTTGTATGTAATAAAACCTGCAGCAATTTTTTCCCAAACTAATAATATCTCTGTGTATTATTTTGCGCATTTGGGGTATGTGCTGGGGCGGGGTGTTATCTGGTGGCCCTGAGGTGACTATGCGCTTGCCCGAGGCTACGCAGTGGCCATTGAGAGGGCGGGCCATTAGTCAGTGAGGGCTGTCCCGCCCCCATAAACAGAACCGGATGTTCAGTCTCCTCCTTCCTGTTGGGAGGAGGTGGCTGCTAGACATCCACGTCCGGGGCGGCGGGGAGGGGCCTCCCAGGGTACTTAGGTCCCTGCACCTCCTGGGAGGGCCTCTTTGCCGCCCGGACGCCGTCGTGTACAGCAGGACACTCTTTTCCCTCCCTTTCCTCTATCCCAGAGTGCCTGGAGGTGGGGATTTGTGGAGGTTTTTAATGTGTTCTTTATCGTTGCAGGAGGAGTTAAGCGGAATTACTGGGCGATCCGTAAGAAGAGAGGTGCAAACGAACGATGTACTTCAGCGGGCACATAGGGGTGCCAGAGCCTAACCTGTAACCTCAGGGGAGGTGCAGGAATTCGTGTCGGCGCCCCAGTAGTCCTTCGGGCGGTTGTGGGCCTGTGCAACCGGGGGTTTGCCTAGTCACGCCCCGCATGGGGTGTGTCTGTAGTTATATTTTATTTGTACAGCAGTTGGGTGGTTCGCCACTGTGCTGTTTGGCTCAACAGGCGGGCAGGTGGCGAGAATGCAGCCTGCCCAGGATCGCCCGTAATGTTACCCACCATCATTACATATGTTGTATGTAATAAAACCTGCAGCAATTTTTTCCCAAACTAATAATATCTCTGTGTATTATTTTGCGCATTTGGGGTATGTGCTGGGGCGGGGTGTTATCTGGTGGCCCTGAGGTGACTATGGATGACTACAATGGAAGCCAGACATTGGTCTTCTGGCAGGATTCCTTTTTCAACGAATAACTGACTTTTTTACAGGAATTCTTTTAGTGCTATGCGTGAGTGGCAAGTGAGATGCTGTTAGCTTGTCGTGGTAACAAGGCTTATCAATGTGCTGGAGGAAGGGGTGTGAGAAATAGATGTACAGATTATTATTGTAATTAGTAGTCTATTTAGCAGGTCGTTTGTTAGGTTTAATTTCTTTCTTTATACGTTTCAATCCACTTTAGATGCTGACTGCAGCAGTTGGGTTCACCACTACACACGTCTTCTGAGAAGGACAGGCAGGGAGAAGAGGAAAGGGAGACAAGCACTGATCTATCTGGATTGTCTGTCTCAGTCATCCTCTGTGTAATACTGATTGAGGGTGAGGGTATGATGGCCTTTCCCTGCAGGGATGAACTGTATTAGTGTTCGCCAGAATGGCAGCTATATGTGGCAGATCTCTTCAGCAATTGACTGCCTGTCATTTTTAGGTCTCGCCTAGACGAAAGCAAAAAGCGAAGCTTTTTGCTGTCTAGGGCGAGACAACTTATGTAGTCACTTCTGGGGTAATGTGGACTGCAAAGTGTTACGAGCTTCTCCTGGCGGAGATTTTATCTCGTGGGCGCGCACGTCGCCGTGCCTCATATTTCCATGCGCACACAGGCAGCCCCCACACCCCTGCACACAGATTACACAGGCACACGCTGCAGCCCCCCCACCACACACACACATACAGACACGCACGCATACACACGCCGCTGCCCCCTACCTTCCCCCCCTGCACAGACACACACCCTACGCCCCATACATCGTGAGATCTGCCATACCTTCAGGGGAAGAAGCGAGAGTGGCAGCAAAACCGGCAGCTTCCCCCAGACCGGGGGCGCATCCCCGCCAGCCTCCGCCAACATCGCTGAGGGCTGCGGTTGCAGGCCCCCGGCGTAAGAAACAGGCCCCCGCACACTGGGAATCGCAAAAGGGGACGAGATCCATGGCGCGCGACGCGGCACAGGGAGGCGGTGCGCGCCACGCCTCCGTCGCTGGCTGGAACGTGTGCGCGTGCTCTGCAGCCTCTCGCGAGCACGCCTCCTTCTGGTTGTGGTTTCAATGTTAGATGCAACGGAACGGAACAGGCTTGCCGATAACATCTGCGGTCAGCAAGGTGATCGGCTTGTATTTATTTATTTCCCCCTCCACTTTTTACATTACTTTAAAACGCGGCGCCCGCTTTAGGCATCCCGCTCACTTTATTTATTTATTTCCCGCTCCACTTTTCTCGTGAAGCCCAACGCTCCATTCCTCTCCCTTCTCAACATACTATGTTACTGGCCAGACACGTGCAGTAACAGAGTATGTTGAGAAGGGAGAGGAATGGAGCGTTGGGCTTCACGAGAAAAGTGGAGCGGGAAATAAATGTCTACTATGAACTGCGCAGTCTTGAGGGTGTCTGTTTCTTGGTGCTGGTGAAAGTACATTGTGGGTTTACCACTCTCCTGGGGGCTCTCAGGGCCAAGGGCCGCCGTTTTCATATTCTAAGGGTGCATGATACTAAATAGAAATAGAAGCATGTGCAATGTAACTGAACGGGTGCTTATGTAAAGCACACCATTATCTTAGGAGGAGTTCGCGCTACACAAAAGCGAAGTAAAATAAATAAAATACATTATGACACAGCACAACCTTACAACAACGGGTGACACAGGCACTGTGCAATAGTATCATGGTCTTTGGGGGAGGCATGGGCACGTCGCTAAAAGTCGGAACACGCATCTCATTACATGTACAACTGGAGCTGGCAGGGATTTCATTCAGCAGTTTGGAGTTGGAAAACAATGTTTGGCTGTTTCCAATTGTTCCCCTAAGGTGCTCTTGCAGAGGGATCTTGGCACGGGAGCCACGTGCTATGCAGGGACAAAGGTTTCAGGTCATGTGCGTGCATACCACCACAGTTTGGGGGCCGGTGACACAGGAACGGTGCTGCGAGGAGGTGGGAAGGACATGGATCCCTCCTGTGCCGTCTTTGCTTGGGCGTCAGGGGCTTCTATGCGGGAGGCTACAGTTAGAACTTTCATGTCTGGGAAATTGATTTGTATAGCGCTCTAATCACCTGAGAGAGTATCCAGTTCGTAAACATGTACATTTGAGATTATGATGATAACTACAGGTATGAATGGCACCGTTTTTCATATGATTCTGAAATTGGAGCGAAAGAATTAATAAAACATAACCACTCTTTTGTCCTTAATCGTTCTGTTTAAATGTTCATGGCCTAGCTCCTGGGCCTGTGCAGTGAGTGAGAATCTGACCCTTCCCAGCTGCAAGTAGAACCCTGCACTCCCCCCATTCTGAAGGCACTCGCTCTTTGAGTGAATCTCTGTCTATATCTAGAGATGCAGACTTCAACTCATAGAGGTGAATGTTCTGTGAATCTAACCATGTACGTCCTCATAATGTCCAGGAACCTTCTTCACAACAGATTTCCACTCTGCTGGTTTGTGAATGGGGTTCTAAGCCGCCCAAAGATATTGACATTCAGTCACTCCTTGGATACTCGCGCCTAGGGGTAGAATGTAAGATGAACATGCATTGAAAATGCAATAGGTCCTGCCTTTAATTAAGTCAAAGCCATTTGCTTTGCTATACAATACCATTAGCAAAGCAAATGGCTTTAACTTAATCAAGGCGAGACCTATTGCATTTTCAATGCTTGTTGTATAAAGTGAATTATTTTAGATGGATTGATAGGGGTTTGCTTATTCTTTAACATGTCTTGCAGCACTGCTGGTCTGTTATGGGTACTTTATCAGGGACACCAGGGGTTGTAGATATTATGTAGCCTGCATGGGTTACAATCAGCTGTTATAACATCCAGTTGCGATGATTTCTAGGCAGTTGTGTGCCATTGTTGTCCAGCCTGCATTCAGTCATGGAAAGGGTCCTTTCTATGTGGTATGGTAAATCCTGGTCTATTGGGATGGTCTTGTAAACTGACCAAGGGGCAGCCATCTTAAGCTGAAACTGGATTTAAAGTGGCCCAAGAGCAGAGGTAGCTTTATTTTATCTAGTTGTATCTAGACTGATCCAGGAGTGACTAGCCCAAATCATTCAGTTATTATATCAGGTACACACAGGAATAGAGTTAGTCAATGTACGCAGGGGCTTCGGTTGGGAATACTCTGTTGTAATTTTCTGTTTAGTATAATGCATCCTCCTCATTGATGTGCACTGATGTTCTGTCCCCTGCTGCTCAGCCAGTATGTGAGGCCATTAGGATTCTGATGGTGTTTGGATGCGGTCAGTTGGAGTGGATGGGCTCAGCAGCAAGGATGCTGCTCTTGGTGGGGCATTACCTGTAACTAAGTTAAATAAATCTACATATATAACCTGCAAGGATACATTTTATTGTAACACTGATTTAAGAAAGAACCTTTATGTGAAAGGTGAATTGAAGAAGATGATTTACTGAGAGGAACTAAGGAACCAAGAGTAACCTACTGAGAAACTAAGAGTACACAAAACCTAAGCTTGAAGTGAAGAGGAACACCTGGTAGCCCCACCAGTGTCCCTTACATCTGACAGCCTGAAGTCCCTCTGGTGTGAAGGGCGTTTGACCTGCTTAATATCAATGCATGCTATTTCATCATTTTTGAGGAATGAACTAGCAGCGCTGAATTTAAATGAACTAACAGCGTTGAGTGGATTTGAAGTGAGCCGGCGGAACTGCCAGTCCATAGCTGAATTTCAGTTTATTGGGTTATACTGTAAGCGGAAGAGCATGGAAGAGCATTTTTACCTGCTTCATTTACCAAGAGGACGTTGGTGCCGACCTGGGATTGAGAAATCACAGGCGGTGAGTGAATGGGAGGCACCGGCACCGGCACTGGTTTACTTGAAAGGAACTGCATTATTTAGCAGGATTCTGTTGAAATTGATCTTGCTGCTGATTTGATTCTATGTCTGAAGAGTGGCAAGTGGGTGCATCGTGGTTTAACTCACCCTGAACTTATGGAACTGGTAAGCTGCAGCATTATTTGATTTTGGGGCTCACCTTACCATTTATGCTCACAGATCTAATGCAGCATTTGGAGAGGCCTGCGTGGGCTACCGTGCGATGCTCCCCAGGCGCATGTTAGGTGCAGCTGCAAGAGGAGGAAGCCACAGGTGGTGAGCCGTCATCATTTTTAGGTCTCGCTAGAGTAAGCCTATGCGCTGCTCTGGCGGGAAATTTAGTAGGGGCTTTAAAAGTGCTACTCAGGCCGGCCACCAGCTTGCTATAACGCGCACAAGCGTGCACGCGATGTGCATAGCACTTTTTTCCGTCGTGCGCGTGCACACAGCTCTCGTCACCACTCGCGTTTTTTTTCATTAAATTTTTGCGCGCGCGCACACAACTCCCGACCGGGTCTCGCAGCCAATGCTTGTTATTGCGCGCCCGTGCGCGCACAGAACTCCCAGCCAGGTTGCGTGGCCAATGCTTGTTGGGCTTTGAGTCCATAGTGAAGTACAAGGCGTCTCTCCCTGGTGTAAAAGAGCCCTTCTGCGCTGGTTGTTGATTCATGGATCTTGTCCCTGTGCTCTGGAGAAGGTGGGATCTTTCTCTCATTTAAATTAAAGGTTGTAAACAGAGGATATTGTCACTTGCACATACTCTGAAGCTTGAACCTGACTGGGAGCCTCGGTGCGAAGGCGCCTTGGTGCTGATGCAACCTTTACAGACTCGAGTCAAGAAGGGGATGGATTCTCGTCCAGCTCCGGAGTATCGACCTGTGTATGGCTGCGACTGTGGTTCATGATGTAGTAAGTTAGCGCTCACTTTGAGCAGTGAAGTGGCAGCTGTACTCCTGTTGTTACTCCTGTCTGCTTGTAACCGCAATATTACTCCATGAGCTTGCATGGTCGAAGGTGTGGGGGTTTTAGTACAGAATGACTTGAGGCTCATACTGAAGACATGCTGTTGTGCTGCAGAAGCAGCGGCAGAGGTGCTGAGCCCTCCCCTTGCTGTTAAGATATAAACCTTGTGGTCTTTGAGCCCAGGCACCTCCATGTCCTTTGACCCCGGGACCGTGGGGAGCAGCATACCAAGCACTGCAGCTACTAGTGCTGCCTTGTGCTGCAATCTGGCCAGACTCCATATTTCACAGAGTTTTCTGTGTTTGCTGTTCGAGCAGGCACCGCAGCCCTTCGTATACGTAACACGGGGAGGGGGTACGACCTCTGAGACCATTCACTTTATACCACGCATCGTGTGCTGTACGTTCAAGTAAAAGCATCTAGATCCTGCGCTGCCTGCGGCGGTCATTGCAATATCTGGAGTATGGCAAAGCAGCTGGAGCCGCTGTCCGCAGAGCTTGTGCACCCTTCGATGCAAGTTGTGTCAGTAGCTCTTAAATATCGTGAAGGAAACAAGTCTCACACGTTGCGAAATTGGCTGAGCACCGAAACACATCCCGTCCTTATTTACTGAGATGAATTTACATTTTATCCCGATAGGTTTTTGAACAGCAGTAGGGTATTTCCTGGCAGTAGGAGGGGCCTGTCCGCAGCAAACAGATGAATCACTCCTTTGTGAGGTGCGTTTTTATTTTTTTTATGGTGGTGGGGGGTGGAGCATGGATGTTCTGCTGGATTCGGAGGTTTCACTCCAATCCAAGTCTGTGATAAACATTTGCATTGTCTCTTAGTTTCCCCTGTTTAACCCTGTAACCTTCTCTTGTTCACCACACAAGAGGGACTGACCATGTCCACAGCATGGAGCCTGCCCGGTAGCTGAGGGCAGTATGATTGCTCATCGCTGTTGTCTTTGCTGTATATATTCTCTGTCAAGCCCCCCATGGCTGAGTCTCACCTCGGTAGACATTGGTAGTGCCCCTGCATGCGGTGCTGGACTGGGCACCCTGGAATTCCAGCCTTGGCAACACCAAGGCCTTGAAGGATGCATGTGGGCTCTGGGTGCAGTTGCTGATGTACATGCTCTATCTTGGAAAGCTCTTCTTTTCCATGTTGTAATAGACAGATGGGGGGGGGGGGGTTAATTTAAGGCTGTCTCATCTGTCACTTTCTGGTCCTACTTTATTATAGTTTTTAAATACTGTTAAACTCGACTGTTCTACGGTCCGGTTCTCTCTGCACCCTCTTCTAGTAGATGCTGGCTTGAGGTAGCGTAGAGGGTATTCTGTAGGAAATGCTGTAGAACTGCACCTAATAATACTAATGTGTCTTTTAATACCACTAAGAAGGATTGCAAAGCTCTCGTTTCTACACGTTCAAGACTCTTCCGTATAGCTTCACACCACTCCTTCCTTTAGTTTCACTCTCTGGCCTGTTTTACTCACTCACTCTTCTGAAGACCTTCTGTTAATTCCAGCACCATTTTAGGTCAAGCCTAGCGCAGCCCGCATACGCTGCTCTTGGAGATGACCTTTGGAAATCGGTCAGCTCTTTTCAAGCACTCGTGCTTGTTCTGGCATCCACCTTGCGGGAGCTAGCAGCGGCGCGCAGGTGCCATCTGTTTGCATTTAGCGTGGCCGCGCACACGTCTGCACTTTCAAGCACGAGTGCTTTCTCAATTGCGCTCTTTGTTTGGCTGAATCAATGGGACACGGAGCGGGCGCCCTCTTGACATCTAGCAAGAGATGTGCTGCGCTCCTCTCTAGGCACGACAAGCATCGTGGCACTCGTTCTGCAATATGCTCACACAAACAGACGCTCTCCACTGCATATGGGCATGTCGAGTATACTTCGTGCCTTCTGCTTTGTGGCCAATGTGCAGTCAAATGGGGAAGGGGCATCTCTACAAAGCTGGTGAGACTTCTATCCAGGTAGGCGTCAATCGTGTAGTGAAGGTGCAACATCTTTAGACTTTAGGCTGTTGGCGGGCTGTAGTGCTGGGGCGTAAGGCAGGCCCTGCCACCCAGTGTGACGTCAGAGACTCAATAGCCTCTGTTCACACTCTGCGGAAGGGGGAGAGGAGGGCAACATTTTACGTTACACCTCTGCCACAGTTAAACCTATTAATAAAACATAAGACATAAAAACAAGACAACACCTTTATGGACGGAGGAGGAGTTGTAACGTACAAGCAAAAAGTCATACCTTTCTTTTTATTGGTATTGACAGATTCATGTTCTTTATTATATAAGCCACATATCCTTGTCTAAGCATTCATGCCATGAATGAATAAAGCCTTCATTTGAACACCTGAGCAGGAACAGTCAGAGCTGTTTCAGTAGAAGGTTCACCCAAAGCGCTAAGATGCCATAGTAATGGACCATGTGATTTAGAATTCCCAATGATACAACATAGAACATTTACAGCAGGCGTATTGGGCGTGTCAATGATATTTCCCTTACTTGGGACGAAGTCACCCTTCTATGGGTGCATTCTTTCTGGCTGACCGCACTACAACTGTCGACCTGGGCTCTTTTTATTCACCCCCTACTAAGTAGAACTGTGGGTTGCTGCAGAGGTCTACTCACCTCTCTGCTATCTTACTGTAAATATAAGTTCACTTTTCTATCTCGTTCAAATCTGATGCCTCGCTTTTCAGTCTTAATCCGATGACTCAATGCGGTCCTTTTGGTTCAGTATAATTATTTGTGTGTGTGTTTCTTCGATAAAGAATCTTAGATGCACAATAGTGGGTGAGTGGCACAAAGACGGACGGCATACTGCTCAAGAGTAGAAATTACACAATAGAAACATTTGCAGAATGTAATTCAAGAAATCTTCAGGCAAATACTTATAATGCATCCATAAGTTACACGTCTTATTATATGACCAACTGTGCATGAGAGCAGATTTGATATGTCCCAAAAATATCAACTTTGACATTCTTCACTTGCCCACCATTTTGACATAGGTATTCAATGGACATTCAAGACAGGAGAGACCCGGGTAAAGGAGGACGTGCCTCTTTAAAAGAGGGCGGCAACCTCGTCTCCCCCGGAACCTATTGGGCCCTAAACCATTCTATAAAGTAGAGAAAAGTGTTCGCACCCAATCTGAAAAGAGCCAAATCGGAACATATAGAACAAGCATTGGCATAGCCAATAGGCCTTTGCGACCTTTTTAATTATACAGCACAATATCCTTGGTGCAACATCAACTGTTGCATGGCTAAACACGTACAAGGTCCCAAAGGTGAGACCTATTGGATATGCCAATGCTTGTTATCACATATCCTTGGTGCAACATCAACTGTTGCATGGCTGAACACTTATAAGGTCCCTAAGGCGAGACCTATTGGCTATGCCAATGCTTGTTATCTGGTTGAAGACGCGCACGCTGGAGTATGCGCGGACTGCATCTCTTCTTTCCTTCGGCCGATTGTGTGATGTCATGGCCAAAGGCTGGAATATGCATTTGGTTGATGAGGTGGAAACTTTAGAAACATGGTGGCAGCATTATTCCACTGCATGTTATACAAAGGGTCGAAAGATTCAGGGAAATTATAGGAATTTAGGTGGCCCTGGGTCAAATATTTTAGGGGCCCCTGCTCGTAATAGCTTTGAATTTATGATCTAAGTTCAGCTCTTTCATGCACTCTTTAGCTAGGTCACTGACAGTGCACAGGCGCGCTCATCCACATTTTAAACGTGTTTACATTTAATATTCAGGGATTGTGACGTGTAATATTACTGCAAATATTCTCTGTGACACCCTCCTATTTCTCATATATGGTCCTGTTTTGATCTAAAAGAAACTTTTTGATGGATGTTGCATTAAACATAAACACAACATTTCTCTGCAAAATGTTCCTTATAGACTCTCACACCACACCCACATTAAAATTAAATTAAAGGAAAACAGTATTTAGAACAATCTGTTTAAGAATTATTCAAGGTCACAAGGACAAGGCTTTCTACAGAACAGAGCTGGCTCTATCATGGGCCCCCCTGAAAGGCTGGGGCGCAGGGCCAAAGCCCACTTTGCCCATGCCTTAAAACGTCTCTGGCAAGATTGCCAAGCATCTTTGCTAAGGAGTCTGGTGAGTGCTAAGGAGCTTGGAAGATATGCCAACGAGAACGTTATTACATGTGAAGCCTAGAACCCCAGCACTGAGTTCCCTGGGTCGAACGCTGCATTCAGGACTAATGACAGCATGTGAAGCCTAGAACCCCAGCACCGAGTACCCAGGGTCGAACGCTGCATTCAGGACTAATGACAGCATGTGAAGCCTAGAACCCCAGCACCGAGTACCCTGGGTCGAACGCTGCATTCAGGACTAATGACAGCATGTGAAGCCTAGAACCCCAGCACTGAGTACCCTGGGTGGAACGCTGCAATCAGGGCTAATGACAGCTTGTGAAGCCAAGAACCCCAGCACCGAGTACCCTGGGTCGAACGCTGCATTCAGGACTAATGACAGCATGTGAAGCCTAGAACCCCAGCACCGAGTACCCTGGGTCGAACGCTGCATTCAGGACTAATGACAGCATGTGAAGCCTAGAACCCCAGCACTGAGTACCCTGGGTGGAACGCTGCATTCAGGGCTAATGACAGCATGTGAAGCCTAGAACCCCAGCACCGAGTACCCTGAGTCGAACGCTGCATTCAGGACTAATGACAGCATGTGAAGCCTAGAACCCCAGCACCGAGTACCCTGGGTCAAACGCTGCATTCAGGACTAATTTTCTTTTTTTTTTTTTTTTTTAATATGTTTATTGCATTTTTATTTTATCAGTTCTTACATCACAGTACAGTATTACAATTCGGAGACATGATAATCGATTAGTAATGCTTGATTATAATCAACAGAGCAATAGCTACTACAGTCAATCACGTACAGTATATAGTATGGCCGTGTAGGCCAGCTTATAATCAGGGTAGCAAAGTAGCATGTCAATCTCACGAATAATCAGCATATGAACAGTAGGTAAGAGGTAACATGGGTGGTAGTAGAGCAAACGTTACGTCTCGGCATCCATTCAGATCATTATTCAGTTCGGAACATAGGATGTATAGTGATAATAGCCCAAGGCAGGGTGGGCTCGTCCGGTATGCAATAGACATTCAAAACTTTAGTGCTAAACAGGTAAACATAAGGAACAATCTGAAAATGTAGGTGGTAGAACCAGAAATTGGGTGGGTGCTTGTTCTTGTGTGCGCATGTCTACATGAAGTGTGCAGGCCAGGCAAGTGGATGCGGGCACACGCACCGCTCTAGTGGCAGCGGGGATTGGAAGATACTGGCCGTAATGTGCTCAGCGGGACAGGGGGGGAAGGAGGGGGAGGCGGGGGGAGGCAGGGAGGGCAGCGGGAAATCAAGCTGGGTGGGAGAAGGGGAAAGGGGAAAAGACAGGAACAGGGACACGCAGGGGCAGGCAGCAGGTTCTAAACAATGCCACTACGTAAGCACTCCTGATGAAAGGCCGCTAGAAGACCATCCCAGTCTTGCGCTATGGGATACTTGCGGAGCCCCGCAGTTTCTTCTCTGTGCAGCGCTGTCCTTTCCGCACGTGCCCTGTTGTCAAAGGACGTACGCCAGTGTAGTGTTTGAGGGGGAGTGTCGCTTTTCCAACGTCTAGTGATAAGCCGTTTCGCCGTTACCAGTCCCAGATCCCAAAATCGTTCTTGGACGTTTGTCTGTTTCGTTCGTTTAAACAAACCCAATAAGCCCGCTTCCCATGTATGCGGCAAACGTCCTCCCGTCGCTTTTGACAGGGCGTCCATCACTGCCCGCCAGTAGGCGTTCAGGGAGGGGCATGTCCAGAGGGCATGGAGGAATGGGGCGTCTACTAGTTTGCATCTGGGGCACCCTGATGTGGTCAGTCCAAAGTATCTATTTATTTTATCAGGCGACAAATAGGCACGATGGATAATATAGTATGGTATAATTCTAAAACGGGCATTGCGAGGTACGTGCAACATCCCAGCCAGTATCCGTGTCCATTCCTTATCAGTCCAGTCCCTGCCCCGATCGGCCGCCCATTTGTCACGCAGTCGTTGCGATGGGAACTGTGTGTGGAAGCGTAACGCCTGAGCAAGCCAGTGTATCACGTGGGAGCCGTTCCCCATCACATGTAGGCATTGGATCAACAGGTGAGGTGGGGGCTCCTCCGTCAGTGGTCGCCAAGCTTGCGTGAGAATGTGTAGGAGTGTCGCGTGTGTCAAGAACTGGCCAGCTGGAAGGCCCGCGTCTCTCACTATAGCCGCGAAGGGAAGGAGGGCTCCATCTTCAAACAGATCGCCTAGGCTCTCCAGATCAGATGCCGTCCAGGCACTCAACGCCGGTCCCGTGAGGGTTCCATCAGTCCAAGGCGTTCCCTGTAGTGGCAGGTTGGGCGCATATGGCCTGGTGGTGCTCGTGAGTTTCAGGGACCTGACATAGCACTTTCTGGCCACCGCGAGAGGGAAACAGGTCAGATCTCTGACATAGATCAGCAGATCGTCCGCGTACAAGGACACAGAGTGTAGCCCGTCAGCTAGGGGGATACCCCAATCCACTCCAGAAGCACGTAACTGCGCAGCCAAGGGTTCCATCAGGAGCGCAAAAATCAGAGGGGAGAGGGGGCATCCCTGTCTGGTGCCTCTACGCACTCGGATCAGATCTGAAAAGAGTCTGCCAGTGCGTACTCGCGCTACTGGGCAAGAGTAAAGGAGTTCCACTATCCGGATGTAGTCGGCACCAAGGTCATATTTTTCCAGAACTTGTATAAGGAAGGGCCACTCCACCGAATCAAACGCCTTTTCAAGATCCAGTATGACACAACTCGAACGTGGCCAGCGGGATACAGCCAGGCTCTGCACACGGAATAGTCACCTGATGTTATAGGACGTGCTGCGTGTAGGCACAAAGCCGTTTTCGTCCGCGTGCACTAGTGTGGGAACCAGAGGCGCCAGTCTCTGAGCCAGGGCGGACGCCAAGATCTTATAGTCCGTGTTGAGGAGGGCTAGCGGCATATAGGAGCCCAGATTAAGCCCGTCTCTACCAGGTTTCAGAAGGGAGATTACATTCGCCTCGTTGAGGGTGGAAGGGAGAATAGCATCGGTCACCGCCGCCCGATACATCCGTAGGAGCTCAGAAATGAGGATCGTTAAGTAGGCATTGTAAAACTCCGCCGGCAAGCCGTCGGGGCCTGGGGTTTTACCGTTCGACAAGGAGAATATAACTGTCCGGAGTTCTTCCGCCGAGAGGGGCGCGCCTAGCTCGTCGCGTTGCAGTGGCCGTCGGCAATGGTAGGTCCGACAGGTACTCCGCGATGTCGTCCCTGGTGGCCCGGAGTCGGGAGCGGTACAGGTCTGAATAGTGAGTACTAAAAGCGTCATGTATGGCCCCCTGCGTGTACACCACTGTCCCCTATGTAGTGCGGATCGACATTATCGGCAGTGATTGAGCGTCTTGCCTAATCAGCCAGGACAAAAGTTTGCCTGGTTTGTCGCCAGCATGGTGAGTGCGTGCCGAGTGCGCGGCAAAATTCAGATTTTTGAGCCTATCCATGAGCTGGGTATGTTGCACACGCGTGGCTATGAGCCTTGTGTCGTCGCCCTGCGCAGCCTCCTGTTCGCATTCCAACAGTGTAGACTCCACCCTCGTCAGTTCCCTATCCACCTGGCGCCTCTGCCCCGCCTGTGTGCCCAAACAAAAACCCCGTGCGACTACTTTGAATGCGTCCCACTCGACCTGCGGGGAGGACGCTGTGTCTGTGTTATCATCAAAATACTGTAGGATGTGAGACGAGAGTGTTTCTTGGAATGGGGCATCTAGTAATACGTCTGGTTGCAGTCTCCATGTGGGGATCGGAGGGTGTGGGCGTTCCCAGGCCAAGTCAAGCGTGTGAGGGTTGTGGTCGCAGTGTGTGCGGCCTAGGTAACAGGTGTCAGTGACATGAGGCAGCATATATCTGTCTAGTCTGACGTGCAGTGTGTGCGCACCCGAATAATATGAGTACATTCGTACAGTAGGATTGCGAGTGTGCCAAGCCTCGTGGAGATCCCACTGAACCGCCCAGTCAGCGAATGTGCGCAAGGTACCAATCACCGGTGCGCTCGCCAGCGGAGGGAATGAGCGGTCAAGGTGGACGTCCAGTACGCAATTATAGTCGCCCCCGAGTAGAAGTGGAACACCCGGCCACGTCGCCAGCACTGTTGATAACTGTGTCAGAAAGTGTCCCTGCTCAGTGTTGGGGGTGTACACAAAGGCTATGATTATCTGCTGACCATCTAGCCTACCCTGCAATATTACATATCTGCCTTCAGGGTCCAGCGTGCTATGAGTAAGAGCAAAGGGGACTCCCGGTCGAACCCACACCAAAGTCCCACGCGCATAGGACGAGTAATCAGTGGCGTGTAGTTGTCCCCTCCACCTACGACGCAAAGTGCGTGTCTCACATTCCTTCAAGTGTGTCTCCTGCAGCAGAGCTATCTGCACCTGATGTCGCTTGAGATATGAATATACCTGGTAACGTCGCGAGGGGGTATGCATGCCACGCACGTTCCAGGTGCAAAATCTAACAGGAGACATTACATTGACAGCGACATACCCCACCCCCCCGTCCCCACCACCCGCCCCCACCACCCCACCCACCCGCACAACAGATCAATGTGTCATACCATAGCTCCCACAGCACCCGCACCGCCCCGTCACCCCGCCCGCACACAGCAATAGGGAAGGGAAAAAGCACCAATTTCAGTAACTTGAAAAACATTAACTGAATACCAAAAGGACAACAGTCGAACATGCCGCCGTCCAAACGCTCTAGTGAGCACTAACAGTTCGTATCTTCAGGGGGAGGGTAATGAGGTTGCAGTAGGAAGTGTACTAAGGAGTCATACAAACAGGGTGAGGGTGTAGACTCCCCAACACAGGCAGTTAGTGTTTCAATGCCCACAAACAATAATGGTCAGCAACACTTGGTGGAGGAAGTTCAAATGGGCTGGGCATCAGGGAGGCGACAGTGGGAGCCGGCGGGGCGCACACAGGCACTCACCTCTGGGGAGGTACGCCTCCCCGTCATGTAGTCCCAGGATGTGTCATTGTTCGGGGCCGACAAGGAGTTCCAGCAGTGCATGCGATCTCGTTCAGGCGCCCGGGAAGCAGCCCCAGATCGGACACCATCTCCAGAGGGACATCAGCTTGACCAGTATCTTGCGGGTCAGCCTCTGGAGAAATGGTATCCCCCTTTCCGTGGAGGTCGACCAGTGGGAAAAGATTATCAGTGCAGCAAATCAGCAGTTTGCGGTGTAACGTCAGGAAGGTCTCCCGACACCTGGGAGTCTGACAGCCCGTATAAATATTCATCATCACTCGGCTGACGTCCGGGGCTGGCTCCCAGGGCAGGGTCTCCTGGAAGCGATCCGCTGATTTCCGCAACCATGTGGAGAGCCTCCTGTTGCTCTGTCTGTTGATGCTCAGGGGTAGGGCCCACTTCTGTGTCCGTGTGTGTCGAGGCCGTCACCGATGGTCTCCTGCGTCGGCGGCGTCGGGGACCTCTGTCTCGACGCATCCTCGGGGGCATCCCGCCAGGGTCGGTATCAACACCCGAGTCAAGCCAAGTCTCAACCTCCTCAGGGGTATTGAAAAAGTGCGTCTGTCCTGAGCCACGACTCGTAGGCGAGCAGGGAACAGTAAGGAATATTTGAGAGCCAGGCGGCGGAGGCGCTGTTTCACTCCCAGGAAACAGTGCCGTTGACGCTGTACTTGTATCGTGTAATCTGGGAAGAACATGATTTTCGCGTTCTCGACTCTGACCTCGGCGAGCTTCCTTACTTCACGGAGGATAGCGTCGCGATCACGATAGTTCAGGACACGGATCAGTAGTGGCCTCGGGTTGGACCCTTCAGGGGGAGGTCGGGACGGCACGCGATGAGCACGTTCCACAACGAAGTGCTGTGAGAGGGTACCGTCCGGGAGAATGGTTCTCAGCCAGCGTTCCATGTGTTCGGGCGCTGCTCTAGGCTCCCTTCGCTCCGGAAGACCCACTATGCGAATATTGTTCCTTCCGGCCCGTCCTTCTGCGTCCTCCGCGCGGTCCTCCAAGAATTCCACCCTATTGAGAAGGTCGCGGACATGCGTATCCTGTTGGGTTACCTTAGGTGTCAGTTCTGTCACCGCGGATTCCAGGGTAGTTGTGCGCTCAGCAAGCTTCTTATGGTCAGCGCGGAGGTGGGTCAAATCTATGGCCACACTGTCAATTTTGGTTTCCAGCGAGGTGCGGGTCAGCTGCAGTGACTCCTCCAAGCGCTCCATTGCCGCCAACATGGTGTCAAGCTTGGAGGCCGTGTGATCCTGTTCAGATGGTTTCATTGTCTTGCCTCGCACCTGTACGCCACTGGCCACGGCTCTCGTTTTGGGTCCAGTAGACATGGAAGGTGTCGCTCCGTGGAACTAAACAATCGGAATAAGTGCGTGAGTAGAAATGTCTGGGATCAGCACTCAGTAGGAGGGTAACGTCGTACGGGCTCAAGGAGAAGGGATCACCAGCGTCCGCACCGCTAACCGGGCCACAGAAGGAGCAGGGTCTGCTGTGAAATGGAGCAGGTTCCAGGTGAATGTGCCACAATCCTGGTGAGTGCAGGGTCGAAGAGGCGCGGGTGGAAGGAGGGGGCTCCACCTCTCAAGCGCCCATCCGTCTGTCCACGAGGGCTGCAGCAGTCATGAACAAGGCCTTGAGCCCCCGCAAGCCTTTCCGCGTCGCCGGGTGGATACCAGTCCCCTCGTGTGTCTCAGTTACTCACCCCCGCACAGCGCATCAGCGTCTCGTGGGAGGCACAGCGTGAGTGGGCGCGCAGCAGGGCAGTTCCAAGGTGCGGCTTCAGTATCTCACTCCAGAGCAGGGGGGGGGGGCGAAGGGTATCGCATGCAGAGTAGGGCCACAGCAATGTTCAGGGCCGGCGTGGAGCGAGGCAGCAATCAGGACCCCCGCAACAGTTCCCTAATGGCGTCCACCACCGCGCCAGCGCTCAGGGGGAAGCAGCTCTCGAGCTGCAGCCAGGGGGAGGGGGAGGGGGGTCACCAGGCGTAACTCACCACCTTCCCCGTCGTCTCTCAGTCAAGTGCCGGGGATTACAAGTTGTAGCTGGACAAACAGGAGCGCCGTCAAAGGCGCCACAGTCCCCCGCCGATGCCCCTCAGCGCGGTAGCGCTAGGGAGACCGAGTACGTCTCCCAGGTCTCAGTGGCCGCAGGTGTCGGGCAGAAATATTCGTAGCCAAGGGCCCTGTGTAAAGTTACCAGGTTGTAGGGTGCAGGGAAGAGCATGTGCGGTCCCCGGCAAACAGGGGAGGTCCACCGCCAGGTCCTCCGCGGCAGCCCATAGGGTAAAGTAGTCCCGGCAGCAGGGGGCCTCGCGACTCCAGCACCCCCTACTGCAGCACAATGGGCAGGGGCGATCCCGTCTTGCCGCCGGAGGTCCTCCGCTCACCCACTCCTCCGAGTCCCGTGGATAGCGCCGTCGAGCGTCGCCGTCTCCCTACGCGAGGCCAAAGCAGTCAGGCGGATCCCCGTCCTCGAGTGTTGCACCACACCGAGCGGGGTCGCTCGCAGGGAGGGCGGGCAGTAGTTACCTCCGTCGGAGCGGTTCCGCGGGGGCCAGCAGCCCCAAACTTTGCCAGGGGATAGAAGGGTGTTCAATGCAAACTCGCTGCCAGTTATCGGGCAAAGCGGGAAGTATTCTCGGAGAAATGGCCTGTGGTAGGGGAGCCTCTCACGGAGCTCTACCCAGGCACGTCGTCCACCATTGCGCGCTCAGCCACGCCCCCTGCATTCAGGACTAATGACAACAGGTGAAGCCTAGAACCCCAGCACTGAGTAGCCTGGGTCGAACGCTGCATTCAGGACTAATGACAGCATGAGAAGCCTAGAACCCCAGCACCGAGTACCCTGGGTCGAACGCTGCATTAAGGAGTAATGACAACATGTGAAGCCTAGAACCCCAGCACTGAGTATCCTGGGTCGAACGCTGCATTCAGGACTAATGACAGCATGTGAAGCCTAGAACCCCAGCACTGAGTACCCTGGGTCGAACGCTGCATTCAGGAATAGTGATGTTTTTGGATTGCAACCATTTTTCTGGATGTCCCACTCTGCTGTAGGAAATACTGTGAAGCATCTCAAGGCACCTGTAATTTTAGAGCAATTTCGAGTGAGTCGATCACCAGGCTGAAGGACTAGTCATCTACCTGAGAGAGAATGTTTTTTTCCTTAATGCTGAATTGAATTGAAATATGCTACGCTAATGCTGACAAGTTTAATGCTGTTTTCTGTATTGATGTTTGAATGGTGATTTCACAATGCCATCTAAAATGTTGGTAACTGGAATGTTTACGTGTGTATAGTGTGCTGAAGTTTTTTATGCCATGCTGAATTTTTGTGGAATGTTCTTTTTTTATAAGGCTGTGACATGTAAATGTCAGTATTTTACACTTGTTTGTGTTACCCCTGGTCCTGTTTGGATGCGGTAGGAAGGGAGAAGGTTTATCTTTGATCTTGAAGTGAAACCGTGTTGGTGACCTTGTTTTGAGCATCCTTGGTCCTTAAGTGATACTGTGGTTTGACCATCCTTCCTAAGGGGTTAAGGCTATAGGGGGCAGTGCGTTAAGCCCAGATGTAGAGTTGACCATCCTTCCTAAGAGGTTTAGGATGTAGGGGCACTGTGTTAAATCCAATGTCTTAGGGGGTACGTGGTACACCTCAGTGAAGTAGAGGGTAGATGAAGCCCTGATCCTGCTTAAGTGAATTGTGAAGGGGGTACGTGATTACACCGCAGTGCAGTAGAGGGAAGGTGAAGCCCTGGTCCTGTTGTGTTGTGGAGGGGAAGGGATAGTTCGCTTTCCCCTGGTGGCTGAGCAGACATGTTTCAGGTTGTATGTTTGACATTGAGATTTCGTGGCGTATTACTTGGGGATCTTATCATCTTAAGTACCATTGTATTTACTATTTCTAAGGGGGAGATGTGTTGTAATCTTCTGTTTAGTATAATGCATCCTCCCCACTGGCGTTCGTTGATGTTCTGTTCCGTGCTGCTCGGCCAATGTGTGAAGTCATTAGGATGTTGAGAGTGTTTGTGTTTGGATGCGGTCAGTTGGAGTGGATGGGCTGAGCAGCAAGTATGCTGCTCCTGGTGGGACGTTACCTATACCCTGTAACTAAGTTAAATAAACCTACATCTGTAACCTACAAAGATGCCTCTTATTTGTAACATATTCCTTGGTGGCGGGAAGCTGAAAGTGGAATTAGATTTGACTGAGCCATGGCAGGGTGTAGCTCAGAGAAACGTTAGAACATTCCTTTATCTCAGAATCTTTGCCGGGGTGAAATGCAGGAACTTTTTTACTGTATAACTCTTGGCACCCTTGTCTGCAAATGAATTACAAACATACGGGCCTGTAAAAGCGCAAGGGCCTCAGGAGCATCGGACTGAGCTGGTGAATAAAGACCCCGTCTGAACACCCCCACTCTCCAGTGACAGAACAGGTATACAAACGTCCCATATTCCTACTTTGATCTCAATTTAGTAGTCTATTCCCAGTCAAAACACCTTGCAATGCACTTCAAAGACCACAGGATACATAGAAAACTATGAGCATTTGTTTTAGGAACTCTGAGCCTTGTCAGATGGGATTGGAATTTAAAATGGATTAAGGTGGATGACATTAACTCAGGTGACTAGGTGAATGTGTGAGAGAAGGATGCGTAAGCGGATGGCTGAATGGATGGAAGTGTATATGGATGGTGGCTATATATATAAGGATTGGTGGCAGGATGGATGGATGTGTGGTTCATGTATGGCAAGTGATAGAGTAGATGGCTCCGGTCCAGGATGAACAGGTGGCATTCTGTTTTACATTACAGAATAAAACGTTTCTCTACAGAGATCCTGGAACAACTCTATCTTATCAATGATTCCTAGGCTTAATTTTTTATGTTGCAGATGAGCAAGAACATACTTCAGACCAATAGTGAAGTTGAAGAGAATGCAGGAGAAAAGACAAATACAAAACATACCAAGGCACCAACGAAGCCTAGGCTGTACTTTTTTATATATGTATATTTTTTGCTGGAATGGGTAATTCTCAGAATGTCAACCATTTCAGAGTGACTGAAGCTCCGAAGAATACATCTGTATTCTGATGTTTACTGGGCATAGAGTACTACAGCAGTAATCCCCGTCTCACCCGTCCACTCTCACAAAGTTACTGAGACATTTCATTAAAGCTTCCATGCTGTACCCATGGTATAGATAGGTAGATATGGGATCTAGGCAAAGATACTTGAGTCTGTGACATCACTGCAGCATATCTTCTTCTGACCAAGAGGGCAATACTTCTCACAAATGTCAGCCCGTCTGATCTGTGGGCCTGATATTTCAGAATAGAGCCCCTTTCCCCATTTTATTTTAGAGACCTGACTCCAGTAGGGCAGACACTCAGACGGACATGCAAGTAGTTGCTATCCTGTACTGCAGAGTTTCCCAATCTGTGGGTCGCAACCCACTGGTGGTTGCTGTAGCATCGTGCTACAAATAAATACAGACACTATTGGATCTTTGAACTGGAGCTTTATCGTATACTTCCAGTGTCCTCCCTGTCCCTACTCTAACTGCCCTAGTTCCTGTCCCTGGCTCCTCCCGTTCCTGCTCCTCCCTTTAACTCCACCCCCCAACCACTAGACTGCATCACACAATCCCACATCTCCCCCTTTCTTAACAAAATGAGCTTAATGTCCTCAGTGTTCGCAGTTCTTCAATCCAGCACACGGGTTGGCGGACAGCCTGTTCTTCAAGCTTCAGTAGTGTCGAATCAGTGGTGGGCTTGGCTTTGGTCAATCTTTCCGTTGTCTTAATCAGGGCATTCTTGACCACGTTGCGTGTGAACTGTTTACTCTCACATTCCGCAGTCCTCATGTCTCCTTCCGGTGGTGTAACTACTGTTGGTTCAGATGCTCGATCTCTTTCATGAGTGGATAATGTTCTGGTCCCCTTCCGAGCACCCGCATCTACTTTTACTTCCTTTTGTCTTCTCCGGTCGAGGGCAACACTGCCCTCCAATTCAGGGTCATGTATGCCAGACAGTACGGTGCTATCTGATGAGACTGTCTTGGTTTGATTCGGTAACTCATTCACCGCATCTACTTTTACTTCCTTTTGTCTAGTCCGGTCGAGAGCAACACTGCCCTCCAATTCAGGGTCATGTATACCAGACAGTACGGTGCTATCTGACGAGACTGTCTTGGTTTGGTTCGATAACTCATTCACGGCCTCGGGTTGTCTGGCGAACTCGTGAGCTATCTGTGCATAGGCATGTTTCTCTCTCATCTGATGATCTCTCTCTACTGACACGTCCGGCGTTCCTTGCGGAGTGACTGACCGGTCCCTTCCCATCTGGTGACTAAGGTCCACTATCTCTGTCTTCCTTTTGTAGGTCCTTCGAGTCAGCCTCGCGGACCCCTTCAGGGGTGACGGCGTATGATCTATGTTTGGATATACTTGTGACTGACATGACCGGTTGTCTTGTGGGGTGACTGAGTATTCAGAGACCTTAGTGTAGAACATGTTGCTTTGGACGGGAAGGATGTCCTTTGGTTCCATGGTGCGTTCGGGTGGTTGACGCCATGGCTGTTGTCGGGACCATGACTCAGTCGACTCAAGGGATTGGGCCGACATGCTCTCTGAGTCAGAGAAGTCTTTTGTCGACTTCCAGGATCGGGCAGGCGCGCTCTTTGAATCAGAGGAGTTCCTAGCCCTATTCTTTTTAAAGCGTCCTTTTGAGAGTGTATCAAGTAATGGATTTCTGAACTGAGTAGGCCGTGACACGTTGTTCTTTAACTCAGGGTTATCTTTAAGGCGCTCCTCCGGGCACCTTTGTTGGCTTGTCTTTGGTGTTGTTTCATTTGAGAAATTGTTCAGCCACCACGTGCTTGTTCTTTGTGTTTGATCTCGAGATTTTTCATCTTTGCCCGTCTCACTCGATGTCAACGACTTCTTCTCAGTTTCTTCGTTGTCACGGGTGCCATTGATGCGTTGGTCTTTTCCTGTTCATTGTTGGGGAGGATCAGTTCGTCTTATGCGACCTGTTTCTTCGGGAGGATCAGTTCGTCTTATGCGACCTGTTTCTTCGTTGTCACGGGTGCCATTGATGCGTTGGTCTTTTCCTGTTCGTTGTTGGGGAGGATCAGTTCGTCTTATGCGACCTGTTTCTTCGGGAGGATCAGTTCGTCTTATGCGACCTGTTTCTTCTCCCCCTTTGTTTGGTGCTCGGACACCCATAACACGTGTGTGGTGTGTTCTCCTGCTGGATGTTCCTTCGGACTCATCTTCACAACTTGACGAAGAGTGTTCCTGCAAAGATTTCCAGTGTTGACCATTTTGATCTCTTCTTCTATAGTTTGTCTTCCTTACCCTCCTGTTGTGCAGGTTGCCATCTTGTCCAGGAGTGCGATCTGTCCCACTTGACGCTCCCTCCTCATCAGACTTTGAATGACACCTTGAGGGTGAAGAACTCCTTGGGGTTGTCCTTTGACTGGTTAACTCGGAGTACTCCTCGTCACTTCCTTTGTCACTTTGTCTCTCCCGTTGTTGTTTTGCTGGTCTACCTTCCCTCTCTCTCCCTTTTGTTTTCCGAGTTTTATCTGTCCAGGCATCTTGACATTTTGCCTTCAGAGCCGGGTCCGTTGATCTGTCTCTTGCCTTGACGTGCATTCCCATTTCAGCCTTCCTAATAATTTCTTCTAACGACCAGTGCTCTCGCAGGATCTTGCGCTTTGTTGCGGAGTTTGCGCAGCCTTCAATTATACGGAGTCGAACTGCGTCCTCATTCGTAAAGGTGTTGAAATGGCAGCCTTGTACCAGGTTTTGCAACCGACTGATGAAGGTTGGCAATGGTTCGCCTGGTTCCTGCCGAGCTGTGTTGAAGACGATGCGGTCCTGATCCACATCTGCTTGTGCGGAGAGATGGGCACATAGCTTCGCTTGGAGTCTCTCATAGATTTCTGTGTCTTCTTTGGAGAATGTTCTGATTGGGTATCGGCCCTCAGGACCCACCAGATGGAGGAGTAGCATTAGACATTTTCTCTCTCTTTGTTCACCATTGGCGTCTAGGAAGTCACCCAGTGTTGCCAGCCATCGGTTCCGTTCGAGACACAGACTCCAAGTATCATACCGCACCCCTGGGGGTGGTATTCTGATGCAAGGGTTGCGCCGTTGTGCAACTCCTTCCCCCGCCATGAGAGGAGGATTCAGATCAATTATATTCGCAGGGCACGGGCCGTTCACTCGGCTTCTCGTCTTCTTAGCTGATCCTCTTTAGTCGAGGCCTTCGGTCTGTTCATTTGCTGGGACGTTGATGATCTTTGCAAACACCACAGTATGCGCCAGTGAATAGAACTTGGATTTCTTGCGTTCCGAAATGTCCACCATCCGGCCGCACTGTGCTAAACACAGGGCTCCTTCTCTTTCGAATCGCAGGCTAGTGGCAAGTGGTTACCGACTCTTCCGCGGTGAGGCTGGGCGCGTTTGATATCTTTGTTCGTTCGGGCTTTCCCTTTACCCTAGTGCAAGTCCCCAGTCACTTCAGTGTGTATTGTGCTCATTTGTCGTTGTCTTTTCAGCGCTTTATTATTCTTCACTTGCATCCGCCAATGCTTGTTTGCATGTGTTAATGTTTATTTTGTTACAGTCACCAATGCTTGTTTATTGGCTCTCGTCAATGCTTGTTTGTCTCTTCTCGCCAATGCTTGTTCGCCAATGCTTGTTTATTATATTCGCCAACGCTTGTTGGTTCCTACTCGCCAATGCTTGTTTATTTGATCTTATCAATGCTTTTTTTGTTTTCAATCGCCAATGCTTATTTATTTGTTCTTGACAGTGCTTGTTTCTTTCTATTAGCCAATGCTTGTTTATTTACTTTTAACAATGCTTGTCTATTTCTATTTGCCAAAGTTTGTTGATCTCTTTATTTTGTCTTCGCCAGTGCTTGTTTTCTTTGCATGTATCAATGTTTGTTTCTTTGCATGTACCAATGCTTGTTTGTCATTTCTCTTCTTGTCTTTGCTAGTGCTTGTTCTTTACATTTCCCCAGGTTTGTTTCATTACGGTTGCCAATGCTTGCTTTTCACAGTTGTCAATGTTTGTTTATTAAACTGAGGTTTGCCTGACTCCAAGATGGCCGCTTCTAGGCCTCGACAGGGATTGGTGGGGACAGCCTGACTTCAAAATGGCCTCCGTACTCGAAATCTCGTTCTCCACGAGATTTGATTGCCATTCACTCTCCAGGCTCCCACGTTCCTCGGCACTCACCGGCAGCCAATTTTCTTCATGCAGCTCACCTTCAACAATCCTTCAGATGCTCCTCGGGCACCGGAGCAGCCAGGCACGATTGGGGTGAGTTCCCGACTTCCTTCGGTAGGCGCGCCTGCAATGTCTCACGCATCGGGGGTGAGCTTTTTCTTCCGTTTGGCGCGAACAGCGCTCTTGCTTCTGGGCACACCCACGGGGCTTCCGCAGTGCCCCAGGCGCCTTCTGGTCACCAGGGTACTAGGCAGGATCGGGGTGGGCTCCCGATTTCTCCTTACTTTTCAAGTTCCCGCTCTTCTTCGCCGACAGCGTGCTAAAGCTCACGCATCTGGCGGGACTCGCGCTTTCGGCGCGAATGGCTTTTCTTTCTTTCTTTCGAGCATTTCAGCGCTCGTGGTAGTGGCTCCCTCTGGGCTCCTCATGGTCACTGGAGGAGCAGGGTCACCTGCTGCTGTCCTCTTCTTTCAGGCAGTAGCACCACACGGCAGCGGGCTCCTTTTCTCGACGCTGCAGGGGACAGGGCACTCTCCTGATTCTCTGTGGGTTGCAGTCATGCAGATCCCACCCTCGTCGCCAGTTGTAGCATCGTGCTACAAATAAATACAGACACTATTGGATCTTTGAACTGGAGCTTTATTGTATACTTCCAGTGTCCTCCCTGTCCCTACTCTAACTGCCCTAGTTCCTGTCCCCGGCTCCTCCTGTTCCTGCTCCTCCCTTTGACTCCACCCCCCAACCACTAGACTGCATCACACAATCCCACAGTTGCCATCTGATTTCGTGTGGGTTATGAAAGAGCAATACAAAAATATACCTTTACAATTTGTATTTACTTTGTCACATCTGCCATGCCTCAAAGACACGGGTCAGATGTCTGAATATGTCTTCGGAGAAATTGCTGCTTATTCTTTTAACAAGGGGGATTGCTGTTTACTTTTCTTTCTCTGCCTGCAAAGTGAGAGGAGTTTTAAAGTGAACTATGTGACAGTCATGATGGGGGACATGAAGTGTGAAAGGCTGTAGAAAGTCAGTTTTGTAACACACACATCAAAATTTAAATCCTGCAAATGAACTGTACCTGTATCTCAAAATATACCAGCAGTTGGAAAACTAAAGATGAGACACATTTTTTTATAATTTTGAAGTATTATAAAAACAAATATTTTACTAGGATAAAAAAAATAAGACACTTTTACTTGGTGATACGCAAATAATAAATAGTTAGGGAAATCTGATTTTCGCACATTATTATGTGTGTGCTACATAGTCTCATCAGTAAAAGTGCAAATTTAGTGGCCATTTCAGTGGAAAATATGCTTTGTGTAATTAACTGTGTGCTACTGCACAATGTTTTAGTAATATATTTATGACAGGGTGCTCCAAAGTGCATCACCAGCTACATAGTACACTCTTACCACTATCCCTACCCCTCCTTATTTCCCTCCATTGGCTTTCCATCAAACAAAGGGCCCTTTTCAAACTTGGCTGCCTCACTTTTCAAGCTCGGATGGGCACGGCTCCCACATTCATCAACTCCGCCATTACTAACTATTGCCCCTCCAGAGATCTCCGCTCATCCACCAAATCCTTACTAGTCATCCCCCGTTTCAAGAAATCTAGATCGGGAGGCCAGAAATTCATGGTTCTTGCGCCCACTTTCTGGAACACCCTTCCGCCCCACATCAGACTCTCTTCCTCCTACATGGAGTTTCGCAGAGCCCTCAAGACCTTTCTGTTTCAGCAGGCTTTCGGCCTATAATCCTCCCCTTTCCTTATGCCCAGGTTCCTCCACTAGCGCCATGAAACTGCATTGTGTACGTGCGCTTTACAAATGTTCAAAAATTCAAATTCAAATTCAATCCTTCTGAATACATTTGCTACACTTGGTGTGAAGCTAGGATTTTTCACAATCCCTATACATGACTTCAGTGATGTAACATTGATGACAACACGCCCACTATAAAAACTGCGCCAGCACTACTGGTGCAAAGGTTCAGGAAAGTACAGTTTTAAAACAAAGCCTTGCAAGTATTGCCAGGCATGACTCCAGGTGAACCTTCCACTTATTCCACTTTTTTGCTGTTTTTTTACATCTCAAAGAATATGCTCACTATACATAATCATACGCAGACACCCTACTTGTATATAACACATAAATTGAGAAATATGGCTGTGGCCTAGCGTCCAGCGCAGCTGAATTTGGGTCAGGGGAACCAGGTTCGAGTCCCAGTGTGGGCCATTGGCAAATCACTTAATCTCCGTTGCTTAAAATACAATTAATCTGACCCTATGTGCTGCAATCTGATGTTTATGTAAAGCATTCCAATGCACTTTGTGCTATAAAATGACATGCTTGCCGTTGTCCCCACATGAGTGCTGCTGGATATCCCTCTCTGCGAATACCTGGGCACCTGGTAAGAGATTGGAGCTGTGGCGCCCTTCCCGAGGCTCTATTCCTCTGCGGGAGACGACTGTTCTGTGGGGCTCCTTTCGATGCTGGCTGTCCTGAGGTGAGCCCGGGATCTTCCTGCCCCATGGCGGTCTCCCCCTCAGCCCCCCCGCCACCTACTGAGGAACGGACAGTGCTGCCAGTAGAAGTGGAGTCCTGTAAATCGCGGCTGGAGGTGGATGGCGGTTGTGTCTGGGGCGCGCCAGCGGGCATCCCTGTTGAGACTGAGATACCTGCAAGAGTACAAGCCTGTGGTGCCTTGCTGTTCGCACTCAGGCTGACGAGGTGGGGTCTGGGTGCCCCGCCAGACCTCATAGATTTGCAGTCCTTCGCTCCCTGTTACAGGTGCCTTTCTAATTGCCTGTTAATCGGAGTGGTGATCCAGTGGAGATCATTCTGGCTGGTGGACGGTCTTGACCTGAATTTTAAGAGCCTAGGTGAGGGGGCAAAACCCTGAACTCTTGGTGAAGACGTATTGACTGCAGAGATGGGCAGAGTGGACAGGGCGCAGCCGAAACTTTCATTCAAGCAGAAGAAATCGAAGTCTCGAGACACCTCCGCGGAGGGTGCTGACAGGATGCAGGAGGCAAATCCACAATTGGAGCACAGAGGGAAGAAAGGACAGGGTCGCCCTCCACTCACAAGTTTTAGAACAAACAAAATACCCTATCCCTGGACGTCAAATGGTGTCAGTTACTGGGGAGATAGAACAGTCTATGCGCACTGATACCTACTCCAAAGCCCTACAATTTGTGTGGGGATAATTCACTGCACTACGCCCAAAATCATGTTAAAAAGCCCAATTTCCTTGGCAGAAACACAGAACAACAAATTGTCTGACCCACCTAGGTCGATAACAAGGATCCACACCCACGATATTGGATCAAATACTCCTTCGAAAAAATGTGTGAAAACCAAGTGACACCTCTTTTCTCTTTCTTTGAGAATCAAGTGACTACCGATGATGAGACAGGGGCTCGTCTGGAAATTACATACCAGTTACCCCGTTGGTGGTGTTTCCGTGAGGTGTCACTTGGTTTTCACACATTTTTTCTAGTTGCAGAGGCAAAGGAGTCATACGTGTGTTGCAATCCTGCAATATCCAGACAGCTGGAGACTTGTTTAATAACGGAGTAGTTAAAAAATGGGAGGACCTAGAGACCCTGGTGCCTACTGCCTCCCTCCTACAGAGGTTCCAGTTCCATAGAACACGGCACGCGTTGAACGACATACTGGGGGAGGACCTCCAAGAACCCCCCGAACTGATGGAGTTGACCTACATTATCAAAGCTAAGTCCTCGCGTAAGATCATCTCTAATACATACAAACTATCGATGTCACATAGGACGAACCAGTATACCAAAGCCAGGCTGGCCTGGCAACCGGACTTGCATCACGCTTTAGATGACGACATGTGGTTTTACTGATGCACAAACACGCAGCGTGCCTCATTGAACGGCCAACACAGGCTTATCCGCTTCAAGTTCTTAAATAGGGTATACTACACCCTGGAGAGGCTACACAGGTACAGGCTAAGAGACTCCCCTGCATGTGAGCGGTGCATTGCTCCACTGGCTGACTTTTTGCACCTTGCCTGGTCATACCCGGGGGTGCAAACGTTTTGGGGCTCAGTCTTTGATGAGCTGGGAAACATCACTGATTCAACTTTATCTCCAGACCCTGCTCAGGCCCTTTTAGGATACACGGCAAGCAGACTCCCGGAAACATACAGAGTCTGGTTGATATGGGGCTCCCCATTACAAAAAGGAGGGTGGCGATCAGTTGATCTAGGGGCCCGTCTTCCACAATCGCACAATGGTCATGAGACATGCTTTATTGCAGTACGCAAAGCGAACATTTCAGCGATTTACTCCCACCCCGGAACCACCCCATGAACCTCTGGGAGCTTTACACTACATACTTGTCTACCAGAGTCACTGACACAAACAATAGGGGTAACACCACTCCAAATAACACTAACCATCCTATTGTCAATTAACCTGATTCTGGAGTGCCATTACCAGCAGCGTTTTGGGGCATTAGGTGCCACAGTTCCCCTTCTCACATATGACATACTTGAGCAGATGTTAGGGTTCAGGCTTTGGAATTCAGTTTAATATATGGTGTGCCGCCTTTGTGCTTCTTTTATTTGCAGATGACCTGTTCGGTTTCTGGTATTTCTGTATGTAACTGACCTCAGCAGGCTGTATATGCTTTAGCCATGATCCTACACTCTGCAACAAGATTGTTTGTAATGTTATCATTTCAAATGAAAATAAATAAACAAAAACAAAAAAACATACAGCAGGAGCTGCTTGTGATGGAAGATGGCCTCTTGCTCTCATCACATGCACAAGAATAGGTAGCCCATAATGTTCAAAAGCCAGATTGATGCTTGGGAAAGATCTCTGAATGGATGGAGAAGTCATTTTTGAAGCTAAACGGAGCTAAAACAGAACTTATGCTTCTTGGGCATACTGTCCCTGCCAGTATCGATTTATCATGGCCCAGCTGTCTGGGTCCCCCACCCGTACCAAAAACTAAGATTAAGAGTCTGGGAATTTGACTCGATTGTAAGCTTGATTTAAAAGAACAGACTTGTAAAGTTGCAGCTAGTTGCTATGGACTGATCAGTATGATAAGGAAGATCTTTCCTCTTTTTCCTTTTGATGCTAGACGGGTGTTAGTCCAGGCGCTGATACTCTCGCGGCTGGACTAAGCAAACGCAGTGTACCTTGGTGCACCCCAGGGAACTACCAACAGATTACAAATCGTTCCGAACTGTGCTGCCCGCCTATTAATGAACATCCCTAAATGCAGTTCAGCCAAACCAGCCCTTATCGGTTTGCATTGGCTTCCCATTCAGGCCAGAATTAGTTTCAAGGCAATGTGCATTGTTCACAAAGCCATCTCTGCAAAAGGCTCCCCATTGATCCATTCTGTGGTTCAACTTTATCACCCTAACAGGATGTTGAGATCCAATCATAAATGCTTACTCATAGTGCCTATGATTAAGCGAGTTCGAACAGGAGGTTGGCGGTTTTCACACAATGCAGCCAAGCTATGGAACCGGATTCCTGAGCATATTCGCTTGGAACCTAACTATTTTAGTTTCAGGAAACAGCTAAAAACTTTCCTTTTCTTCGGAGTTGTGCTTGCTGAGTGAGGCGTCACATTAAGTGCTGGGATGCCCTTGGGTAGCTATGCGCTTTATAAGTGTGTATTCATTCATTCATTCAATTGGTTCGTGAGGGTAACCAGGGAATCATAAGCCTTTTCAGCTCCAGCAGAAAGTGGGGTTCCCACACGTGGATGATATAGCGGGAGCTGGCTATCCAATTTCCCCTGTATCTCACACCAATCAGATCATTCAGTGCTAAAAAATACTCAATAGATAAAGATATGTTCACTTCTGTATGCTCCTGAACTAAACGTAAACTCCACCGCAGGTGAAGTAGTGCCTCTGAAGCTGTAGATTCCCACTCATGGTAGCCAGTGAACTGCAAACGAACAAGGGTCCCTATTTTAAGGTCGAGTGTTTCAGGAATAGCAATTTGTTATAGTTCCAAACTTCCACCCCTGGGAGTGTTGTAACTACTTGTTGATGCAAAATAGGTATAATTTAGGCAAAATGTTTCAGTATCGCCCTATCCAATGGGAGTGGTCATGTAAAAGGGCTCTATACTGACAGTTTATTGGGTGAATCTGCAATTTATTCAAAAGAATACAGAGACGAAGAGTAGAAGTGGCCTCACGACTAGCCAATATAAGAATTTTCCACCATTAACTGATTGAACATCAGATCCTGGAGTGGTGCGCCGGACATTACCATTAAATTCCATTCACTTTCCAATCAGGAGGCGAGTGGTCTATGTATGGAAAGTATCACTGTGATTGCAGTCACCAACCTAGAATTGATAGGCCTGCAATATGAGCATACCCTAGCCAAGAGATGAGCTAAGACCTGCAAGACCAGCTACCAAAGTTGTGATCTTTGTGTGGGACCCACATTGGACTTTCCACTCCTGACTTATTCCTGAATTGACTTGTTTGCTTGTTTGGTGTTCTGGTAGAGTCGGGATAGGGAGGCTGGTGTAATGTCTCAGCACTTGGTGCAAACTCCATATCCGTCTCCTTTATACCTGCAGACAGTATGCACATGTGCAGTAACATACTAGACACCTGCTCTGTGCTCAAGAATGGAGACCAGTGTCAATGTTCTCACTATCTCACATGGGTTTGTTGGTGCTACCACGTGATCATGGACCTAAATATAACGTTTGCAAGTCCAAGTTTGAAACCCACACACATAGACTCGCTCAAGTCACCTACTGGAAGTCAAGAACGACTTTCTTGCTCACAAACGTAGTCAGCATTCCGAAGGTATTTAGTATTAGGTTATAATTATATGAGTAATAGGTAGCTATTAAAGACCATTTAGTCATTCCTCAAGCCGCCACACAGTGAGTCTCCCCGTGCCACCATTAAATGTCAGAGACTCCACTAAAGCATATACTTTCTTAACATAACAGTGGCAAGAACTCAGAGGGCCTTCACCATCATCCTCTCATCTCCATTTCACTGAGCTCCCATCTCTCTTCTCCTATTGCCCTCACCAGGCCCCTTTTCAAATCACCAACCACACCCAGATTTAAGCCTGCTACTTTCCTGTGCAGTCCCAATCTGCACAGCAGTGCCACTCCCTCAGCCGCAGCAAGAGACTAGGGGCCAGATTTTCTCCTAATCGCTATTAGGAAATCGGTATTCCTAATGTATGAAACTCTTTGAGGTTCATTGAAGGAATCCTTGTGGGTCCCAAATCGACTTACCTCATGAATATTAATGAGGTAGGTCGCGGTTTGCAACCCATTAGTAATCACAGCCATCACAGGTATGGTGGCCTGCTGAGTTCAGCAGACCACCATATCTGTGACTACTTTTTAGGTCGAGCAGAGTAGTCTGCTCGAGACCTATTGCTGCCCGTATCTGGGAATGTAGACACGAGAGGGGCACGAGCGCAGATTTCACCTCGTGGGCGCGCACGGCGCCGTGCCCCTCTCGTGCCTCAAATTCCCATGCGCAAACACACTCACACAGCCACGCTCACGCATGCGCACATACATAGCCACACGTATACACAGGCCCACACACACTGCATACACACACGCACCCCCCCTTAAACAGACGCACGCGCACACAGACAGACACAGGCACAGACACACTCGAACACACACAGACACACGCGTGTACACTCCCCCCTCCTCCCACTCCACTCACCAGGCTCTTTCTGTGTGTCCCTCGGCAGCCAGCATTCAGGGTTCCAGGACGTTCTCCCGGCAGTTCCTTCCTGTTTCTTCCCATGCCCCGTCCACGTCCCAACAAAGGCTGCCTGACTTCCGCTAGTTTTTATTCTGCTTTGCAATGGCGACAGCTTGCTTTATAAAGCACATACGGCGGCCGCGCAACTTTATTATTGTCTGAGTGTTTTGCTCGGCCTGCGTGTTTTCATTTGGCTTTTTTTCGGAGTTTAGAGCTGTAGTTTTTGGGGAGTATGCGTGTGTGTTTAGTGGATCAAAAATTCTGTGCAGATACCAGACAGATCCGGCCCTTTTAAAGCACTTGTGCGGGCGTTGTGTACTTTGCATTTTGCTATGTGAGAGTTTGCGAATCGTTCATGTTTGCATCTGAGTGTGTGCAGTGGGGGTGAAAATGGATGTGAGTGAGTCTCTACGTGACGTCCAATGTCTTCTTGTATGTTGTCGGTGTCTCTGTATGCGTGTGTGTATTCATGCGTGTGTTCATGATTTTATATATGTGTGTCCGTGCGCCTCTCTGCTCTACAGCACACGAACAGGCTGCTCGGGGCTCTTGAGGCGGCTCCGTTCTCCCTTAAGACTCCAGCCCGGGTTTGCCGCTCCTCTATGTAACTAAAGCCAGCATGCTGTGAACTGGGATTCTATGTCAGGACAGGAGGCTCCGATTATGCTTTCTCATTTCTTTAATGAAATGCTCAGCAGCCAATAAAAACAGAACTACAAATCCCATGAATACCTGGGAACAACCATAGAGTATACACTATATAAGCTCCAAACACTAGTCCTTCTTCCTCTTTCTTTGCTGCTCCGCAGCCAGTTAAGTCTATCTACCTTATACTGCTTATATTGCTGTTGTGACTTATTATTGTTGTTGTTTATGCACTTGCCTTATCTTGCGCTGCTTTGTGATACCTGCGCGCGGCTTGTGTATACTGTGTTCCGGTCCGCCCTTCGGTGTGCCGGTAATCTTTTTTCGTCCGTTTGCGGCGTGTTTGTTGGAGCGCGTTGCTTGCCTCCCAGTGCCTGGCCGCTTGTGCCGGTCGCTTTTAGTGGAGCGGGAGCAGGGGTCCGCGGTTCGCATTGGGAGCGCGAGCGCTCTCGAGCCGGTGTTGTTCTGTGGCTTTGCAGCGTCGCGCATGCGCGCTGCTTTATTTCCGGCTCGAGGCTTTTCTTCTCGGGTCCTCCTGCCGGTTGAGTGAAGGACCGCCGTTTGTCTGCGTTCAAGCCCACAGCCCTGAACTTTTGACCCCACTTGACGCCGGAGCACAGGAAAGTGCTTCGGTTGTATTATTCTTCTGCATAGGCTCTGCCTAGAGTGTTTTTTGTCGGCAGGCTTATCTCCCTCCACATTCAAAATTGTTTTCATTGAGTTTTACCTCAGTTTAAGCCTGCTTGGGGTTCACACTCCCCCTTTACTGGTATTTCAGATACTCCATATTTACTACAGTCTTGTGGGCATTGACTTTTGCATATTGTTGCAATGGCTGAGTATTATGACGCAGATGAAGACTGTTACTATGATGAGGAGGAAGATACTTCTCTTGAATATGACTTAGTGGAGGAGTTGGATAAGGGTGTTCAACTTTCAGTTAACAAGGCACTGGTAAGGGCTATTAATCCCCTTAAACGCCATCTTAATGAATATGCAATTCATCAGGGCTGGTTGCCTCCTTCTCAAAAATCCGCAAAGTCTCCTGGTAACCCTCACAAATTAGATTTTCAGAGACTGGCGAAGGTTTTATCTTCAGACAAGCCCAAATCTTCTGCGTCTCTTTATGCGGAGGAGTCCGACCATGGTCAAGCCTCTTCAGGTCATGATTCTCCTCCTAAAAAGCGTCTCCGCAAGGAGCATTTTGTTGACGCTCTTGAGCGTCCCCCCCTTCTCACTTTCGAACCTGAGGACATTGTCCATCCACATTCCACGTCATGGTTGCCCGCTCCAGCGGTGGCGGCTTATCTGGAGGCGCATGTTCGCCAACCCTTTGAGGCGCCTGTCCGGGCTCGACTTCGCTCTGAGTGCCCGAGACCTGACCTGGCAGACCATATTGCTGAGACCCCGGAGGTGGACCCTATGATGGTCACCTACCTTAAAAAATATTCTAAAGACCCCAAGAAAGGCCTGGACCGCTCCTGGCGGTCTTGTCAAGACAAGCTAATGGACATGTTGGGTCCCCTATCCAAGATCCTGGACCTAGGTTTCAAGGCCAAGGAAGCCTCGGCGACAGTTAACCCTGACGAACTCATCGAATGGGCACAGAGGGCCGTCTGCATGTTTGGGAACGTTAATTGTGCCATTTCAGCAGAACGTCGTCGATCCATTCTCCTGAAACTGGATCCAAAGTTAGCGGAGTTGGCCACCTCTGAGGCAGGTCCGGAGGCGCAGGGCCTTCTTTTTGGACAACCCTTTCTGAAGGAGTTGACTAAGTTTGTATCTGCCTTTAGCGGCATTGATAGAGCACAAGCTTCCTTGCGCCGGGCCATGCGTCCGGTTTTCACCAAGGCCGGACGACAAAGGGGACGGTCGTTCGGCCGTGGATCTCAGCAACAGTCCCAGAGGGGTGGCTCGCAGCATCGTGGTGGCCAATACGAATCTGGCTACTCCACCCGCGCCAACTTTTATCCTTCCAGAAAAGGAAAAGGACAATACGGCAAGGGACGTTCCGGTGGCCACCAAGGCCAATATCAAGATTCCGGAGCTACAGGTGAGCTTAATTCAGGCATGCGATGTAATGTTGGGGGGCAGAGTGCAGTTTTTTCTGAACAATTGGCGCATGATCTCCAACGATGCTTGGGTGTTAGAAACCGTTCAAGGTTTCAAGATAGAATTCTATCATCCAATTCATCAAACCTGTCTGCCGACCCCTCTACTTTTTTCCAGTCACTCTCAGACTTGTCCGTCTGATTATTTACCTGGACGACATTCTTTTCCTGGCGGATTGTCCTCTCAAGCTTCTGCAGCACCTGGAGTGGTCCATCATTCTCTTGCAGTCTCTGGGTTTTCTAGTCAATGTTCCCAAATCGGTTTTGGTTCCCACTCAGTCTATCGATTTTCTGGGATTTCAAATCAATTCTTTGACTTGTCAGCTTCTTCTACCCAATCAGAAGCTCCGTTACATCCGGAGAGAGTTGACATCTGTTATTTCCAGACAGACTGTGTCACTGAGGTCGTTGGCACGAGTAGTAGGTCTTTTAGCGTCCTCGATACAGGCGATTTTTCCAGGCCCTCTTCATTACCGGGCGATGCAACGCCTGAAAATTCAGCATCTTCGGAAAGGTCTCCGCTATTCGGATCAAATTCCTCTCTCGGAGGATGTGCGGATGGAGATGCAGTGGTGGCTAGACCACATGGAGGCCTGGAATGGTCGAGCCCTGTTCGGGTCATCTCCGGAACTGGTAATCGAATCGGATGCCAGTCGATGGGGTTGGGGAGCCCGTTGCGGGTCAGTTTCGACAGGAGGTCGTTGGTCTCCTCAGGAGTTGTCTCTCCATATCAATTGCCTGGAACTCCTAGCGGGTTCCTTTGCGATTCGGTGTTTCTCCCCTCTACAGGCGAATTGTTGCATTCTTCTCAGGATGGACAATGTTTCGGCAGTCCGCTATATCAACAAACTGGGCGGGACACGGTCCAAGTTATTAGCGGAGATTGCCAAGGATTTTTGGCATTTTTGCCTCCACCGGAAGATCACGGTTATTGCAGAATATCTCCCGGGCCGCGACAATCAGGTTGCGGATTGGCACTCCCGACATCTTCGGGACTTCAGCGACTGGAGACTTCACCCTCGAGTCTTCCGTGCCATCCTTCGACTTTGGGGCCAGTGTCACCTAGATCTTTTCGCCTCTCGCCTCAATGCACAGCTTCCCCGGTTTTACAGCTGGAGACCGGACCCCTTAGCACTGGCCACGGATGCTTTTCTCCAGCAATGGCCGTCGACTCTATGTTATGCATTTCCCCCGTTCATGATGCTTCCCAGAGTCCTTGCTTACACCAAACGATTTCGAGCGGAGCTGATTCTGATTGCTCCCTTATGGAAGGCTCAAGCGTGGTTCCCGGTTCTCTTGGAAATGTGCTGTGCTCCTCCTCTCCTTCTTCCCCCGAAGAGGAATCTATTGCTGGATCCCCTCGGAGATCCGCATCCCCTCATTCTCGCCGGCACTCTCCAGTTGCTGGCATGGCGAATCTCGGGGAACGTTGGTCAGTCCCAGGCATTTCTAGCGACGCTGCCACCTTCATTAGTAACGCATGGTCTCCCAATACCCACAAGCGGTATCGAGGAGCCTGGAAACGCTGGAGTGATTGGTGCGTTCAACGGGAGGTTGATCCCGTTTCAGCGGATATCAGTTTAGTCATTAATTTTCTGACCTCTCTGGCCACTTCTGGCTTGGCTTACAGAACCGTTAGTAGTTTTCGTTCTGCCATTTCGGCGGGCCATATCCACGTCGATGGTAAACCTGTTGGTGAACACCATTTGCTTTCCAAACTCTTGAAAGGTATTCGCCTCGCGAAACCTCCCACACCGAAATATGTCTCTTTGTGGGATGTTTCGATTGTTCTGAAATTTTTGGAGGCCTGGCCTACTAATCTTTTGTTGTCCCGCAAACAGTTGTCTGCAAAACTGACCATGTTACTGTGTCTTGTTTCTTGCAAACGTGTTTCGGATATTCGTGCTCTAGACCTTGCGGGTCGCTGTTTCACCCCTGAAGGTGTTACTTTCACACTCTCTAGGAGAACTAAAACCAACACCTCTTCCATAACGTATCCTTCTTTTCCGGATCACTCCAATCTTTGTGTTGTCCAGTGTTTGAAGGACTACGAGGTGAGTACTGCTTCTTTACGCTCTGACATGCAGGGTCAGTTGTTGATCGCCTTACAAAAGCCTTTCCGTCCTGTTGCACCGGCTACTCTGTCTCGCTGGGTGCGCTGGCTCATGTCTGAAGCGGGCATCGATGTTTCTGTGTTTGGGGCACATTCTGCTAGGGGAGCAATGGCCTCCAAAGCTTATTCCATGGGTGTTACTCTATTTGACATTATGAAGGCTGCAGACTGGTCTTCGGATTCTGTTTTTAAACAATTTTACTATAAACCAATTGTTAGTATTGCTTCTGTTGTGGTGGACGAGCTTTAAACAAGCATAATCGGAGCCTCCTGTCCTGACATAGAATTAAAAATTTGCAAACATTCGTGACAAGAATTTTCAATTCTATTAAGGACTAGGAGGCGAGGATTATCCCACCCTATTGTTACTATGTTGCATTATCATGTATTGTACAATATTGCATACTGTTGCAGTTGTTATTTCCTTGTTTCTTTCCCCCCCTGATCTACTTTGATTAGTTTCTCCATTATTCGGATATTACGGCTATATGTCTTTTGCAGGTTCTGACCAGAAGTGATATGGTTATTCTGCCTCGAGAGTTTCCTCTTCCTCCTTGTTCACGGACCCAGGATGCCTCCATCTTCTGCGACAGGATCCTTTGGATTTCGGCAGCTTGTTTGGAACTTTTCTTGTTACTGTACCTGGGATTGTTTTTTGATGTGGACCTGATTACCCCAAGAAAGAGGAAGAAGGACTAGTGTTTGGAGCTTATATAGTGTATACTCTATGGTTGTTCCCAGGTATTCATGGGATTTGTAGTTCTGTTTTTATTGGCTGCTGAGCATTTCATTAAAGAAATGAGAAAGCATAATCCTCGCCTCCTAGTCCTTAATAGAATTGAAAATTCTTGTCACGAATGTTTGCAAATTTTTAAGTCTCCTGGGCTGCCTCACAACCTCACACGGTGAATCCGCCTCCCACTCCCAAACTTCATGTTTTACAACTCAAACTCTCCACAACATCATCCGCAAGAACCCCCCCCCCCCAAAAAGGGCACCCTGAGAACCAGTCCTGCCCCACTGAATGCCGCGCGCACCCCAACATTTTGTTGCCACAATATGCCGAAGTTAACAGCCCTAGACCTTTGAAAGAAGAAAAGAAGTTGCTCTGCTTCAGGGTGATCTACGGAGCCTGCTGCCGTCTGAGAATGGAATATTTATAACTAAGGCAAGTCTTGGAACCACAGCAGAAAAAGATGCATTGAGTTGAACTGATTTTCCTGGCCCAAGGAAGGAAAAAAACAATATTTTTAATAAGAGGAGAGAGCTGTGAAATCTCAGCTCCTTTTATTTTTTTCCCATGGATATTATTTTTTATTCAGTGTTTTTCATTTTAACAATCCTCTTGCTCCTTAAAAAATACTTGGATTTTTTTGCTGTCAGAGTTGGGTAGTGATGTTCATTTAATGCTGAAATAAGGTAGAAATAAAGTCTAGTACACAGGTTTTCAATTATGAACCAGGATAGCCTATCTGCAGTTGATCATTTCTCAATTTAACCAAATGTTATGTTCCTCGTAAAATGATTTAATCTCCTTTTAATCAAATTGCTTTCTCTACCAAATTCGGAAGTGTTTTAAACAGTGGCAAGCCGCCAAAAGTAAGAGCTGTATTTAAAGACGCATTTGCAATGCAATAGGTCTTGCATTTGCGCGAGTTGGCATTATAAATGACAATGCCTTTTCTTTGTTTTAGAAACGAAAACAAAATAAAGGCATCGTTATTTGCAATGTCAATAGCTCAAACTTGTTTACTTTACTTAATGATGTTGTCTATAAAACAAATTTTGCCCAATGGTGTCAGAGAGCTTTACAATAGAACTTAGTACGTTACATAAGGGGGATTACACATTAATAAGTAAGAAATGCATGTCTTACTGTAGGCTTATAGTTGGGGACTGCCTGGTCTTAGTCTATTCCTATGTGTAGGGCTGTGGTTTGATATCCTTCACACTAACGCTTGGGTCTGGCTATTATTTATTCACCCTGACCGTTCTTTATCATGCCTCACATTGCTTCCTGGGTCTAGCAGTCACTCATTCATTCTTCATCAATCATCCCCACTACAGCTGCATACATCGCAACAACATCGTCCCAGTTAGCACCACCCTCGAATAATTCTGCACCATTAGTCACCACAAGTACTGCATTAAACACACACAGTCACTTATTTATCCTGTAACTGCTTTGCTATATCTCACATTGATGCTTGAGTTTAACAGTCACCTATTCATCCAAGCAGTGCTTTCCCATGCCTCACACTGCCACCTGGGTCTGGCTCTCTCTGTTTCATTCTTACTTCCCCAGCCTGCAATACCTATTACACAAAGTAAGGCACTTTAAATAAATACAACTACGCTGCAAAGCCTTTTATAACACTACTCCTAAATGTACCTGTAATCAGGGTGACCTTTTTCATGCACAAAAAGCATTCCCGTACCACAAGCACAAATCCGACAACAAACATCTCTTTCGGTATACCCCTATTTAGGGCCTATTACTACCTTCATTCATTTTGGTAATAAACTCAAACGTTTAAAACAAACCTTCTCAAGTACTATAAGACCACATTTAGGTGCATAGTTACAATAATAATGTACATGCACCTTTGCCAATAACACCATTCACTTACTTTAAATCATGTTAACTAGCTTCATACACATATGCTTCACAACCTCCAGCACAAAGGTTAAAATGCGTCTCCTCGGGTCGGTCCCTCCGCCTCCAATACTATACAAATGTTAAAAACTTTATTCCACACGGAACAAATGCCCACAGGGCAATCTAGACAGATCGCACATTTCTTACGTAGGCATCTTTGCAGCACATAAATTAACAAAACAAGCTGCATTAGAAACTAGTGCGTGCGTAAAGCACTTCAATGCCATCGGGACCAGTTTGCACTATAGCAATGCGCTCGTTATTTTTTAATTAAAAAAATACACATGGCATACCCTACAGCAAAAAAAACCTACTGCCTTCTGCCCATCTCTGCAGAAAGTACATTACAACGCCCAGCTGCATTCTAAACTAGTAGGACTTTAAAGAGCTTCAATCCCTTCGGGTACAGTTCGCGCAAACACACACACACACACACACAACCACACACACAACAACAACCACACACACAAACACACACAACACACACACACAACAACACACACACAACCACCCACACAAAACCACACACAACCACCCACATAACCACACACACAACAACACACACAACCACACCAAGCATTGGCATAGGCAATAGGTTTCACATTTGGGACCGTAAAAGTGTTTATACACACAACAGTTGATCTTGTTGAACAAATGATATTATGCTGCATAAAAAAGTAATTATAAGGTCACAAAATCAAAACCTATTGCCTATGCCAATGCTTGTTATGAGGTGGACACACACGGGTGCAGGCAGTTACCAAACCTCTTTAGTAACCACAGCGTAATTCACAATAAGTGGTTATTGTAAAGCCATTGCGGCCGTTGATTGTCATGTTAGATTCACAGAGTTCGCTTCCAGTACACCCCAAGACGTTGTGGAAGGGACACAGGAGATCGCACTCAGTGATGCATGAAATAGTTTACGCTTCTCTTACATTATAGTTCAGTTCCCCAAAGGGGTGTCTGCAAGGCTTCTGGTGCCAAAGAGACTGCTCTATTCTAAAAGAAGAGTAATTTACAAGATGAAGTTTGGCCACCTAAAACCACATTAATCATATGGTTTTTGAAGGAGTACCACATGCTTTGCAATTAGTATTTGCCAAGCTGAAGGCCTCTTCAATGTTTTTACATGCTTACATTATATTTGGAACCCAGTAAAACGCCACAGCAGGGCACTCACCTTCTAGTAAGGGGTAATCTTAGTTGAATGAACTGCATTTTAATTTAAGTGCTACAGCCAGAAATATGACATTCAAGCTCCTGTTTGGTCACCAGAAGTCTTGCTTTTTTACTATCTGATCTCTCGTCACTTTACCTATCTATCTATCTATCTATCTATCTATCTATCTATCTATCTATCTATCTATCTATCTATCTATCTATCTATCTATCTATCTATCTATCTATCTATCTATCTATCTATCTATCACCCTCATTCTATCTATCTATCGCCCTCACTCTATCTATCTATCTATCTATCGCTCTCACTCTATCTATCGCCCTCACTCTATCGCCCTCACTCTATCTATCGCCCTCACTCTATCTGTCGCCCTCACTCTTTCTCCCTCACTCTATCTATCGCCCTCACTCTATCTATCTATATATCTATCTATCTATCTATCTATCTATCTATCTATCTATCTATCTATCTATCTATCTATCTATCTATCGCCCTCACTCCATCTATCTATCTATCGCCCTCACTCTATCTATCGCCCTCACTCTATCTATCCATCTATCGCCCTCACTCTATCTAACTATCGCCCTCACTCTATCTATCTATCACCCTCACTCTATCTGTCTATCTATCTATTGCCCTCACTCTATCTATCTATTGCCCTCCCTCTATCTATCTATCGCTCTCACTCTATCTGTCTATCTATCTATCTCCCTCACTCTATCTGTCTATCTATCTATCGCCCTCACTCTATCTATCTATCGCCCTCCCTCTATCTATCTATTACCCTCACTCTATCTATCGCATCACCACAGCATCACTCAGGGGAACCACAGCATCACTCAGGGGCACCACAACATCATTATGGGCTACCACAGCATCACTGAACGCCACAGCATCACTCTTCGCCACTACAACATCACTCAGCTCCTCCACAGCATCAATCTGTGCAACCATTCAACAACAACTGGTTCAAATATGTTCTCTCAATGTTTCAAGCTTTATTACAAATGTCACAAAAAAATGTTAATATTTCACTTCTGTTCTTGGATTTTCGTCCCAATAAAATACACTGAACGTAATCTTCACAAAAGTTATTTACAAACGTTTAAGCTATTGCCATTATAAATTACAATCACTTTTATTTAAGCATTAATTATAAAAAAAATTAAAAGCCATTGTTATTTGTAATATCAATACATCTAAGTCACGTAAATACAACACATATTGCATTACAAATGCTATAGGTGTCACATTTGCAAAAGTTAAAACTATTGGCATTGTAAATGACAAAGCTATTAATTTCACTATTTTCAAAACCAACACATAAATAAAAAATTTGTAATTTACAATACCAATAGCTCAAACTTTCCTATTGCGAGACCTATTGCATTGCAAATGCTTGTTAATAAAGCAATGTATTTTAAAATGCAGCCCGTTTTCCTAAAAGGAAACCGGGATGTGTTTAAAAAGAAATAAATGAAACCTTGAAATATCATTTGAAGTGGGACCACTGCCTGCTCTTAAAAGATATTATTATTTACATTCTCAAAGGGCAAGGGGTGCCCTGGAGACCCCTTCCCCTTCGCGATTGGGTTACCATCCCTTTCAAACGGGTATTAAAGTATCACTGTTTTGCGACCAAAATTTGGTTGCAAAACAGTAATCATACCATACTTGGTATTTGGAAGGGACGCCCTAAAAACGCCTCTTCCAAATACTGAATTGCATATTGTACATTTGAAAAAGCAGCATTTTTCTGGTCGCAAACGGCCCGATTCGGGTGGTTTGCGACTAGAAAAATGCTATGTACATCTTGGCCCTAAGCTGCTATCTTTACTTCCCCGCACCACAGTCACTGGATTCTATTTTGTTCAAACATTCTTTCTTCACTCCCATGCAGACTAAAAACATTTTTTGAGCTCACCATACTTAGCAAGTACCACTCCTTAGCCAACCTCCCTTGATTTTCAAGTGCTTCTAAAAGACAAAAAACTCACCATGTGCTAACATGTTCCATTCAAGCTTTTGTCTATGCTATGTGACTGAAATCACCTTGGCCACACTAACTTTGCCAGCAGGCAAAGCTCAGAACCACCTGCATCTCTGAATCTAAGACTGCCACCCTATGAGTCTTGTAAGAATACCTACTTTCCTTCATTCTCATCTTCATCCACAAGATCTTTCTGAGGGCCACCACTCCTAATCTGGCTCTCAGAGCAGTACTTAGTTTGAGCCGGTGGTTTCCGCTGCTCAGCACCTGCACTTAATTGTCAACACTGGCCCTTGGTGGCGCTGTCTGGCTAATTTAGAGGTGACCACAATAACAGTTAATTATTCATTCAAAATACATTAAAAATATGACTATCACCTGCCACCCAAGCCATTCTTATAGCTTTAAATAGTTTAATAGTCTATAATTTAAATAGTATAAAAAGCTTGAAATGGTCCAAATTGTTACACTTGTAAGGTATGATGGTTATTGGTTGTGTTGTTAATATCATTTGTTGCGCTGGCAGGGGCAATGGGTGGTGCAAGCTGCAGTGGCCTCCTGACGAGAGCCCAGGCACTTTTTTTTAAAACAAATAATCGCTGCTGAAGAGTAAATGGGGATGAATGAATTTCGTATGATGCTGTACAGAGAAGTAAGCTCACTTGTCTTCTGTGATTATTCTCAGCATAGCCTTTAACACTGTGTTTTATTCATTTCCTAGACAAAAAGTTCTACTCTGTGGACATTCGAGATAAAATATGGGACTGACAGTCTTCAGTCTGTTCTCCTGACTCCATTCCACTCTCAGTTCAGGCCTCTAATACTTGGTCCCGCCAACTCACATGGTACCACCATGTGACGCAGGATATTGGCTCCCTTCACACTGTCACCCAGTGTGGAGCCGATATCACATGATGGTAGGGAAAACGAGCTACAAACAATTATAAACAGTGGATTTCCAGCTTGTTTTCAGATGAGTTGAACTGCCGACATCCATAAGAGGTGTGAATACACCCCAGGACATCTTCACCAGCCTCAGCAAAGAGAAGGGGGGTTTGAGGTTGGGACGGGTGCCACAGTACCTTTTAGGTACTTCTTGACCCGAGGCCCCACACCTCAGGCCCGACCCCCCTTCTCACATGATTAAATGTTTGTTTTACTTGGCAGGTATGAATACTTGCATCACAGGGCTCTTCGTTAAACCTTACCCTTTTTTAGGTCTCGTAGGCGTTAGCCGCGCGAAAGCGCAATCTCGCCAGAGATCTATTGTCAGAGAGTCTTCTTTCCAGGAGAGGGGACAGGAGCTGGCCGCGCGCTCGGAATTGAGCGGGCCACGCGCACGAGAACGCGCTCGCTGTGGCCAGCTCCTGTCTCCTCTCATGGAAAGCTCCAACACCACACACACATGGGCATACACAGAGACACACACACACGAGCGCCCATGCACACACGCACACATACATACAGAGAACACCTCCCATCCCCGCCGTCGCACACATACACACGCGCACACACAGACACGCGCGCGCACACATCCCCCTCACACCCCACTCACCAGGTTCTTCTTGCTTGTCCCTCGGCAGCCAGCGGGTCATTCTGGGCAACAGACGGGGGCCGCGGGGCTCTCCACGAGCACGGGAGCCCCGCTAGCTGAGACGCAAATCTTCCGGCGGGCACAGGAGTGCGGCGGGGTAGGCTTCCGTCTGCTTCCTGTATTTGTCCTGCCCCGCCCCCGTCCCAACAAAGGTTGCCTGGCTTCCTGTTGAAGCCGGGCTGCGGCGGTGAGTTTGCTTGTTGTTTGTTTCTTGTTTTCCTTTCCTGTATGCAAATGTGACAGAAAAATAAAACGTGTACAATGGATATGCTGTGGTGCACTTCGACTTTGGTATTTCTATTTTTTCGTCTTTGAGGGTGGGGTCCAAGGGAGGGCCGCTGCCCCAGATAACCAGTACTCTCTTACTGATGTAAGACCACGAGGAACGCAGATTTCAGATCTGGCTCACAAACAGTGGTGACGTGAGGGACGAGACATTTGAGGGGTGCCCTCTGAGGCAGACCGGCGGCCGCCAGTGCTGGATGCAGGATATTTCTATACGACAAATCTTTGTGGTGGCCATCATGCTGCCTGCTTTGGTGTGGTACTGCTTCGTTGTTCCACAGAGATGACTTTCGGTGGTTGCGTAGAGCGTAAGTGTAGCTGTCTGGGTGATGAGACAAAATGATTGTGGCTATTGAAAAGAAATGATCTCTTTGACTGAGAAATACCATGTTAATCAGAACATTATTTCCTGTATTTTTTATTCTCATGGTTCGTGGCTGAGATGTTGGTCAGCTATGATGAGCCTATGCTTAGTTGCAAGGTTAAATCAAATAAAGGATTGCAATATAATGATTGTCATGGGCGCGGATTGGGAGTAACTGAGGAAAAGTCCAAACACCAACTGCAGCTCGCAGGTATTTCACCCTGCAGTTGACTGGGCAGGTAGGGTAAACTGCAAACTTAGCCTACTAATTTTTCAGCCCTTTGCATGCTGTGTTTTGTAACTGGTGGTGTGTAAATGAACCGTTCTGGGTCCATGGAAAGGGGTGTCGGTTTTTGGCATTACGAACGTTTAGCCAGTATCCCCAAATGGCCGTGTATGTTACCAAAAAGACATTACATTGTGAGTCGTGGTATGCAGTCTTTCATGCCCTCGGATGTTATGTAGAATTAAACACAGGTTAAACTGATCCCCCTCTTATCTGTCATAATTGCTTTATAATTTAAACACTTTTTTTGCTAATTAATAGTGCATAATTCAGCTGCAGGGTTAGTGATTCTCCCTTTGTTTCACTCTTTATTTTTTTAGAAAGCTGCTTTAAAAAAAAAAAATCTTGACACTTTATAATTCTTCCCGTTTATAGATATGGCCTAGAGCCGCCTTAATTGTTTTAGAAGTCTCAAGTCATCTAGAATTTATATAAAATAAAGCCTGCATATGTGCGTACAAATAGGGGATGTTGGTGTGCCCTCTTTATCCATTGTTCTGTTGAACTGTCATTGACATTTTGCGTCCGTCCACCACAGCATTACTGGGATAATAGGTCAGCGGCTCAACCTACTTCAGCCATTGGAGGGCATAAATGGAGAGATAGATTTAGACCCATCTCAGCACTGTGCACCAGGAGGACCCAGCCCATTTAAAGCCCTGCGCAAACATATACGTTAAAAGTATATAGTGAATTGAATGGAGAACCCTGTTCTTCGAGAGATTAGGGTGACCAGCAGTCTCAGATTTCCCAGGACAGTCCTGGTTTTCAGAGGACTGTCCCAGCTTTTGGATTCTTTTCTTCACTTTAATTACACACCCACGTTTTTTAGAGAATTGCCAGCTCATTCTGCAAAGCAGCCCTCCTAACTGTGCATCTGAAATGAAAAAAGCACCCAAATTCCTGCACTCTCTACCACACTGCTTTCAAGAACAGCATACTGTTGCACACACTCTCACTGCTCACCAATTCAAAGTTTGCTAAAAATGTTATGCAACGCATTGTCATACACAATACCAATAACTCAAACTTTAATGCTGCGAGACCTATTGCATTGTAAATGCTTGTTAATGTCTGCCTTATGCCCTTGTCTGCTCTTTTTCATGGGTTTCTTTTCTACCTTGTGTCCTACTCAGATGATGCTCAGATCATTGTCTCTTTTGTTGACTGATCCTCCACCACTGCCTCTGATTTCCATACCTGTCTGTCTGCTGTTGCAGTATCAGTGAGGAAGAGCTCTGAGATTAAATAGAGATAAAGGAAAGATGCTCCTTTTTGTGAGTGTCTCCATCATCTGTACTCCCATGTGGTTGTTTCTGACCTGTGTTAAGCTCCATCTCCAAAGAAGTCTTCAAAACGTTTAAGAGTGATTCTGGATATTATTCTATCCTTTATGAGGCAAACAAAGGCTAGCACATCTTCCTCCTTTTACTCTGTATGCGTGTTACACTTGATAGTCCTGCTGTTCCCTCGAGATTCTCGTGGTTGTGTCATTCATGGTACATGTGGGTATATTATCACTTTGAGATTAGGGCAAATACTTTATAACTCGCTTTCCCTAAAAGATCATTGCAACGTCTACAAATCATTCAGAACCTCTCTGTTAAACATTTACTTAATCTTCCCTCATATAGCACTATTTCCTTTCAATTTAGAAATTTACGCTGAGTGTCTAGGAAATAACGCCTGAATTTTAAGACGTTATAAGTCATTCACAAAGCCCATCACAACCATATTCCTGCTTGTACTCAATCCAGGGTTAAGTGCTACACTCCAAAGTGGATGCTACACTCAGTGGAAGCCTCCTTGCTCCTTGTTCCCCGAGTTTTTCATAGTCAACTAGGAGAAAGTTTTTTTTTAGATCTATCCCCTAAATTATGGATCTCTCTTCTCACTCATCTTCAGTTAGCAGCTGATTATTTAAAGTTTTGGAAAGCCTTGAAAATGTGGTTATTCTGCTGAATGTTTTCTCATTATTGAGCTCAGTGCCAGGACACCCTCTCTGGGTCAGTGCTGCAGTTTCACTAGTAGCTATCATCATCATCAGTAGCTTGAAACTCAAAGGAGACAAAACTTTGGACTTCAACAGCAACCATAACATAAGATATCAAATCAGACCTGTATCGAGGAGTGCCTTATTTTAATTCAAGCAGCTGAGGAAGACCCTTTCAAGCATTGCCCAAGACCCTCATACTGTATTGTTGGCACACTGGTTAACACTGAAAGTAGGCTTGCATTGTGGAGTTCCAAGGGATCATCATCTGACTCCGTAAAGTCCTGAATGCAGCAGCAAGACTCAACATGAAGCTAAAGTAGAATGACCACATCACAGTAACCATCCATGGTATTCATCATGGACTTGAATTCTGATGTTTACTAGGCATTGTGTAGTAATAAATAATAATAATCCATACGTATAAAGCGCAAACATATCACCCCTTAAGGTTTCAAGGTGCTGGGGGCTGTCGGGGAGATTAAGTGATCTATACCCAGAGTCACATGATGCTGAGCTAAGCTGCCACCGGTGATCGAACCGTGAGGCCCGCGCTCCATAGACAGCTCGCCTCTGTACCACAGGAGGCAGGTCCTCCTCACCCTGACCACTCTCATAAAGTTACTGAGACATTTCATTAAACCGTCCCTGCTGTGGCCCTGGTATCCCCATCACATTAGGGATTTAAGGCAAAGACTTCAGGATCCTTTGCTTTAGCTTCAAAAGCTGAGAGAACTGTGCCCTCTATAAAGAAGAGCTTCATAAAATAATTCCCTGTGAATCCCCCACATCCGCAAGATGTTTAAGCCTCCCCCGCCCCCCCCCACCTGGACCAGAAACATGGGAAGACGGTACATCCCTTAAATAGAAAGTACACTATTTGCTTAATGTCTCTCCTAGGACAAGCTGAAAATCTCACACGTGTATCCATTTATCAGTGTGCAATGACTCCTAATTCCCATAGTGCTAACAGTGGAATAAGAAATTCGAAGGCTTCAGTAATCCCCAGAAGTTACTGATTACTCTTAAAGATGTGACATGAAAGATGGAAGATGCCCCTACAGCTGATTGAGGGTATGCTGTTTCACTGTATTATGTTCTGGTCCTACGATAACCTATGCAAGGGCTACAGTAAATTCGTGTTTTTACGATAGCGGTGTGACGCCTGATTTGAGGAGGTGTTAGGGAGACTTTGTCTCATTAAACTTTAGAGATATTTGAAAAGGGACATGTATGTAAGGTGAACGACAGCTTAAAACAATCAGTGTGAGAAAATCTGGTCCCTCTGGATGGCCTACAATGGGTTAGAAATGGGACATGGAGAGGAAACATCAGACCCAACATGGCAAGGCTCAGAGAAAGTAAAAAGCTAAGTCCCCCTCCACCCCCGATTCTCTTTGACTTGCTCCCCAAGGTAGGATCGGGACCCTCACTGATTGTAACCTTATGATGGTTAAACCATATGTGAGTGACTTCAGTCGATGTTATTGCTGCTTCACTCGGCTTCTTACATAACTTTGTAATGTCATATATTCTTTCCCACAACTCGTGTATCCATGGTATTTGCTTTACTGGTATCAATAAAAACAGTTAAAAAAACAAACAAGCAGTCTGAAAGTCTGCAGGCCGCCAGCCTTTAGCTTTGTCAATGTTTGCCTTGCCATGCACTAATGACCCCATATATTATATCACCCATGACATTTTCTAGGACATCATTGATAACATCACTGTAACTTCTGAAATTACATAATTGACGACAACACAGTGAATTATGGGGTACGAGTAATAGTTACCGTAGGACCCAAATTATAGTTACTTGAGATAACTATAGTTAATTTCAGTGGTTTTTTACGTCTAAAATGTTACGTAGTCACTGAAATTTTCACAAAATTATAACGTGACTTTAACCTTTGTGTTTTTTCAGTAAATATACATATACATATATATATCGATGCAGAAATCCAAAAGGTAACAAGGAATTCAGGCGAACCCACAAGGTAGTTGCAGCAGGTAAGTTTATTCCTGTCAAAAAAGACAACGCGTTTCGACCACGTCTGTGGTATATATATATATATATATATATATATTCACTGAAAAAAACCATAGGTTAGAGACCATATATAGTTAGGAATTAGCATTTACAAAACCTTGAAAATTACCTGAATAAACCATAGGTTATAGACCATATATAGTTACGAATTAGCATTTAAAAAACCTTTTTTTACTCACACAAAACCATTGAAATTCCATATATAGTTAGTAGTACTAACTATATATCGCGCACCCGCAATCCACTGCTGATCATGTCACATATTACATCATTCATGACATGGTCAGTGACATCACTGATGACATCACTGATGACATCTCAAATGACATCACTGATGACATCACTGATGACATCTCAACGCTCCAGGCGCCCGGAAAAGGGTTCTTCCACTGTGGCGATGCTGCAACGTCTCGCCCGGCAGGGTGGAGCCCGTCCGCTCATTTGACCCCGCGATCGCCGGTAGCTACCGAACTCTCAAAATGGCGGTCGACCTGGCAAGAGCGGGCCCAGCATAAAGAAATGGCCCGGTCACTGGTTGACTCCACCACCATAGTCCTCCACGACCTTGAAGATTCTAGAGGAGCCGCGGGAGTCCCCGACCCCCGCAGACACCCCCGATGGGGAATGACTGCCATGATCGCCCGTGGAGTGACGAAACTGTAGCCGCGGGACGTCGGCGCTCCCATGCTGGCGCCAGCCTCAGTTTGAATGACTAGAATCCTGCAGACCTTAGCGCGAATATCTCCAAAAGTTGGTAATAGGAGATAGCGATGTTAGCGACTGTTTCCAGTCGCTAACATCTTGGCATGCCCACTTTTGCATGTCATTAGTGATAAATATCACTGACATGCAAAGTGGAGCCCAAGATGGTCGCTATCTCCTACTAGCGGTCGCTAACTGGTGTTAGCGACAGCTAGGTAATACGGAGATAATTTTATCTCCGCTTTCTTGGCTTTTAAAGCCAAAAAAGCGGAGATAAACCCCCTTGATAATATGCCCCGTTATCTCTCCCACACTACCGGTCCCCCTGGGCTTAAACGCCGAGATGGTAGGGACTGCATCCCGTGGAGATAGACCGAGACGTCACTCAGCAGAAAAACAAGTCTATAAACATACAATAAGTTAAAAGTCAATCATTCTTCTTTCCTTGTAGTACGCTCCCCAGTCCGCTTCCCGTTACGCTAACCGGGCGCACCCCACCCAAAAAACTTTTTTTTTTTTTTTTTTTGCCCCTCCAAAAAGAACTAATTTTTGCACTCTATACTATAAGTCTTTTTTTATACTACAATCACTTCGCTACAACCTCATAAATTAAAAATAAAAATGAATAATGTCTCAAACAATTTTTGATTTCTAAATATAAATTTATTCTTCTGAATTTTCATAATTTTGAAAGAACTAGTAACATGTCCTCATCAGGAATTTCCTCTTCAATCATCTCATCAGGAATCTCCTCATGAAAAGTCTGCAATGATGATTCTTGTAACTCTATGGTCTCCAAACATTCGATAAATTCGCCATCAAGAGATTGATCAAAAAAATCATTCAAGTCATCTCCTCCTTGTGAGAATATTTCATTATTGGTGCTGTCAATTTCAATAAATGTAGTGGATAATTTTTGAATACGCGGAAAGTCATTTTTTATCAATAAATACGGCAAAAAGCAAGGTGATTTGTTTTTCTGGTAGAAAGAAGCCTAAATGTTCTAACTTTTCATGGGTTGTGGGGGGGGAAAAACTAGAATGTGTGAAATCTTATACCTTTTTAGGTAAAATTGTCACTCACAATCTAAGTGACAAATCACACACAGATAATAATTCCCGGAAGGCTATTTCTCAGGGAAAGAGCTTAGTTTCCCTATATAAAGCAACAGGTAGAAGGCATTTTTCTATTCTCTTAGATGTTTTTAGAGCGAAAGTTCCAGCCTCCCTGTTATATGGAATTGAATTAGTTGATCTAAAAAAATGGAGTTTTCTAAACTCTGCAGAAGGAAAAATTCTTCGGAGTTTAATGTCTGTAGGCACTGCAAACTCAACTGCTTCCTTGCGACAGGAATTGGGTTTACGTAGCAGCAGGGTTCAAGGTCTTGCTAGTATTATACGCTGGGTAGTAGCTTTATCTAAAGGTGAACCCAATACCTTAAGAGACCTTATAAAAAATGAATTACTAGGATCGTTTAATGACTTCTCATCAATTGTAAAAAACTTTAGATTTGCTGTGTTACAATTGAAATTGGATGAGGAGACTTTATTTTTACTGTCCTCTCATCAATTAAAAACAGTTTTGAAGTCAGCCTCGTGGGAATTGGGGTTTTGCCTGGATAGAGACTTCTGTCTAGCGAAAAAAGGTTGTACGCCTGTTATTGAATCTTATACCCCGCGGAAAGCACAACTATATATGTACTGGAACATCGCCCATGGCGTGAGACGCCTGGTGTACTTATTAAGACATAATTTGCTTCCGCTAAAAGTTTTACAAGCCAGCTGGTTTGGTTGTTCGGCACGCTGTGATCTTTGCCAATTACATGATCAGGATCTAGATCACGTGATGTTCATCTGCCCTACACTGATGCCTTGCAGGCGTAGATGGTTAAGATCAATCTGCCTACAACTTAACATATTATCAGCATCTTCGTTTAAGGCAGCCTTGATTAACCCTCCTAATGAAATGTTTGTTTTTAAACTGTACAACTTTTTTAAATGTTTTTTGGACCTGTATTAAGATATCTCATGTGATTGTGATGAAAATATCTTCTTTTTCTTTTCTTTTTAAGTATTTGTGTTTTGTATGTATATGTTGTTTTATGTGGACCTCATAAAGAGTTCCTTATCATAATAAATAAACTTTGAAACTTTAGTGGATAATTCAAAAGAAATTGCCACGTTCTCTTCATTGTGATCCATTTTATTTTGAAATTGCTTGCTGTAAATTGCAGAAAAAAATAATCACTTTCATTTATCGTTTTTAGTAATACATAATATAAAACTAACTTTATCAAGTATTTAGTATAACAGAAGGACTGTAAATAAATAACAGAAAACATTTTTCAAATTATCTTAAAGTGTACAACATAGTTCCCCTTACAAATTAACAACTCACCTTTTTAAAAGTAGGAGAAGTGTTAGTACTGTGTAAATCAAACACCAGGAATTGAGCACCAAAAATTCCTCACAAATGTACCTCAGACAGTAGTATCACAAAATGGCTGTGGTTTCCTCTCATTTTAGATATATACATAACCAATTAACTTTCATCACACACAAATACAAAACCAAAGTAACATTTTAATTGGTTCTAAATTTCAACACTTTCAAATGTGTTTTCCCCATGCAATTTTCCATAGGACATTTAGATACGTCTACAGCCTGAATGGCTGAACGGAATTACACCAAACTTGGCAAAATGGTACATCACACCTAAGAGGTCAGGGAGGATCTACTATGCCCCCTTATGGTCATTTGCCCCTTCGCTTTGGCCTCCTCTTGTCTCTCGATCCTACCGAGAGACAAGATGGCGGCCGCTACGGACTGTTTGGAATGTTTACAGACGCCGGAGAACCAATCAGCTTCGCAAAGCTCCGTAACGCGAAAAGTACGCGAAGCGGAGCGCTGTTACAGATATATATCTTTTTTTGAACGTTAATTTCTCAAAATCCACTGGAGCACATATATTGAGACCTAGCAAAGGCACATCGGGCTACCAGTCCCTACAATTTTGCCAAGTTTCGTGCAAATCCATTCAGCCGTTCGATTATTATTATTTTTTTTTTTGCCCCGCGGGGCCCTTTTAAAACCTCCACATCAAACCTAGGGGGTCAGGGAGGATCTACTATGCCCCCTTATGGTCATTTGCCCCTTAGCTTTGGCCTCCTCTTGTCTCTCGATCCTACCGAGAGACAAGATGGCGGCCGCTACGGACTGTTTGGAATGTTTACAGATGCCGGAGAACCAATCAGCTTCGCTTCACAAAGCTCCGTAATGCGAAAAGTACGCGAACTGGAGCGCTGCCCGGTCCGCTGTTACAGATATATATCTTTTTTTGAACGTTAATTTCTCAAAATCCACTGGAGCACATATATTGAGACCTAGCAAAGGCACATCGGGCTACCAGTCCCTACAATTTTGCCAAGTTTCGTGCAAATCCATTCAGCCGTTCGGGCTAAAAGTGAGGCCAACCGCCCTATGGAAAACTCAATGTTAAAAACACGTTTTGGGACCCCCCTTTTTTCTCGGCCCCCCCTTGACGAAACCCCCCCAAATTTTCAGGGGCTGCTCAGAAACAAAATGTTCAATTTTCCTGAAAATTTCAGCCAATTCCGTCCACAAACGCCAAAGTTATTAGACATAGAATTTTCAAAAATCCCATAGAGAAAAAATCCTAACTATATATACCTACTGGCGACCGCCAGTAGGTAATGTATATATATGTGGATATGTAGGTGAATTATATTTGGAATAACAATAATGACAATTGAGAAGTTATTAATATTTAACTAGGGGTTCAGGCTATTCAAGATGCAGTAATAAGACTTAGGAGTGTTTGGCCGCATGGTCTACTGTAGGCTGGTACCTGCAACAGGTTTTAGATTTTTTTTTAATTAGGTGTTTAAGAGAGTTCCTGAGAATTTTCAGTCGGAGGTGTAGGTGTTGTTTCACAGCATTGCTTCTTTTGGCACATAGCTGTTTGCAGGTCTTAGAACAGGATATAAAGCGCTTCTGAAATGCCAGTCAAGCAACCTAAGTGGAAGGTGGCAGCCTATTGGCCCCAGAGTTGGTGAGGTACACACTAGTCACACAGATCAGATCTCTATTTTGAGGGATCTTCATTGGGACAGAACCCAAAGTTGGAGAAATGTGTATTTATAGTCCCTCCGATCTCTTTCTTGCACCAATCAATCAATCAATCAGTGTTCTTATAGAACGTGACTACTCACTGTGAGGGTCTTAAAGCACTCAGTGGGGGTGGGATCTGCGGTTCAGTCAAAGAGCTAGTTCTTGAAGTCCTTCCTGAATTGTGGCAGTAATGGTGATTACTTGAGGTGCAGAGGCAGGGATTTCCAGGTCTTCGCAGCAAGGTAGAAGAAAGATCTTCTTTGAGTAGTGGTCTTGCAGATCCGTGGGATGGTGGCCAGGGCCAGTTGGGCGGATCGGAGATGTCTGGTGGGAGTGTAGAAGGAGAGGCGGTGGCTGAGGTATGCAGTTCCGTCATTGTGGTGGGCTTTGTAGGCGTGTGTGAGGAGCTTGAAGGTAATTATTTTGTTGATAGGTAGCTAGTGAAGGTCTTTCAGGTGGCCGGTGAAGTGACTGCGGCATGGGATGTTCATGATGAGTCTGGTGGAGGCGTTCTTGATGTCCTGCAGTTTCTCTAGGAGTTTCTGGGTGGTGCCGGCAGAGAGTGCGTTGCCATAGTCGAGTCTGCTGCTGACAAGTGCATGGGTGACCATTTTCCTGGACTCGGTGGGGATCCATTTGAAGATCTTACAAAGCAGGTGGAGCATGTGGAAGCAGGAGGACGAAACAGCTTTGATTTGGCTTTTCATTGAGAGCGAGGAGTCGAGGATGATGCTGAGGTTTTGTGTGTGGTCCTTGGATGTGGGAGTTTCGAGCACTGCAGGCCATCAGGCGTCGTTCCAGGCAGAGAGGGTGGAGCCCAGAGTGAAGACTTTGGTCTTGTCTGAGTTACGCTTTAGGTAGCTATCCTTCATCAAGCTGGCAACTGCCTTCATCTCGTTGTATAAGTTGCTCTTGGCAGCTTTGGGCTCGTCAGGGAGGAAGAGAATCAGTTGGGTGTCATTGGCGTAGGAGACAATGTTGAGTCCGTGCCGTCTGACGATGGCTGCAAGCAGGGCCATTTAGATGTTGAAGAAGGTGGGACTCAGGGAGGATCCATGAGGCACTCCGCAGCAGATTTTTGTGAGTTCTGAGTTGAAAGGTGGAAGTCTGAATCTCTGTATTCAAATGGTGAGGAAGGAGCGGATCCATTCTAAGGCTCTGTCACAGATTCCGGCGTCATGGAGTCTTGCTGAGAGGGTGTGTTTGGAGATGGTGTCATAGTAGGCTGAGAGGTCCAGGAGGATGAGGGCAGCAGTTTCGCCTTGGTCGGGGAAGGTGCAGTTGTCATCTGTAGCGGCAAGGAGAGCAGTCTCAGTGCTGTGGTTGCTTCTGAAGTCCGATTAGGAGAGGTACAGGATGTGGTTTGTTTCTGTGAACTCAGAGAGTTGGACGTTGATGGCTTTCTCGATGACTTTGGCTGGGAAGGGGAGCTGAGAGATGGGTCTATAGTTCTTGATGTCCGTGGGGTCGGCAGAGGGTTTATTCAGTAGAAGGTTGATCTCTGCGTGCTTCCAGTCTTCAGGGAAGGTGGCAGGCTTGATGGAGCAGTTGGTGGTGCAAAGGAGCTCGGGTGCGATGGACGACGGAGATGCTGGCTCTGTTGAAGATGTGGTGAGGGGAGGGAACTAAGGGGGCTCAGGAGTGAATGCTCTTCATTTACTGAGGGTGTCATCAGAGGTGAGGGTGGTCCAGTTGGGCAAGGTCTGCTGGAAACTAGAGCCATTGGGTGTGGTGGTTGTGGGTGGGTCTTTGGTTGCGAAGCTGTCATAAATCTCCTTAATGTTGTGGTGGAAGAAGGTGGCAAGGCTGTTGCAGAGTACTTGAAAGGGGGGATGTCTGCTGTCTCTGTGCTGGGTTTGGTGAATTCTGTGACCACGATGTAGAGTTCTTTACTATTGTGTGCATTGGCATGTTCCTGTATGACTGCTTTCTTTGTTGTTCTGATGAGCTGGTGGTGTGTGGTGATAGCAGTTTTGAAGGCTGCATGGTCTGCCATGATCTTGCTGCTCCTCCATCTGTGGATGCAGTGGTGGTCAGTCCAGTGTGGCTCAGAGGTATGGCTGACTGAGATGTTGTTGCCTGCGGAAAAGATGGGGTTGGGCGTGTGTCCTGCTGAGTGGGTTGGCGATATGGCCAGTTGTTTGAGTCCGATAGTGGCGAGTTTCCCCAGTAGGGATGAGGTGTTGTTGTCGTCGAGGTTCACCAGGTGAAAATTGAGAATACCGAGGAGGTGTAGCCCATTGAGGCGAGAGCGATGAAGTCGGCTATGGCTTTGATGAAGGGGGGTGGGGTCCAGGAGGTCTGTGGACAAGGGTACCACCAAGAGTGGCATTCGGGTTGGTCTAGATCTGAAAGTGGAGGGGCTCCTTTTTGGGTGAGTGGTCGTTGGAGCTGGTTGTGAGGTCGAGGGTGTTTTTGTGTACGAGAGCCATTGAATCAATCCTCGTTGATATAACCCATAAAAATTTAATACTGTGTCCATGTTCTGGAAAATGTTAGCTGGTGTGGACCACATGCACAATCAGGGATAAAAAATCCACTCCCCTGCTCGCATTTGCAATCCAGATTTAATTAGGGCAAGCTATTTTTAGGTCCTACTCATCCTTTCTGATGAGTAAAAAGACAAACTGACTTTTGACCTCTGTCTCTGAAAGCAGAGCAAATATGACAAGATAGCAAGATTTAAAGGCATCTTTATTGCTCATAAAGTGAATGAGCAATAAAATTGCCTTTAAATCTTGTTAACTTGTCACATTTGCTCACAGAGGTCAAGTGCATTACAGTTAGGTCGAGTAGACTTTTTAAGTTACTAGACCTTCAGGTCTAGTAACAATTTTTAGATTTTTCAAGCCCCGACAATGATGGCAGGGTCTTTATTAAAGGCCTCGGGACTTGTGGCATATGGGGTACGTAGTCATGACTCAAACCTAAGCTACATTCCAGAAGCTGCCAGTGCCAACCATCAGGATAAGATGGGCATTCCGTGATGACTATTCAGAGGGCCAGGGAAGTGGTTCATTTAAAGATGTCTCAAAGATGGTTTCAACCTATCTGGCTCCACCACAAGCCTGAGACCTTGTTGTCTTGCCTGTGCGTACAAGCAGTGTAGAGGGTGCTTTAGGGGAAGCAAGAGCTTTCTTCCCCTGATGGGGCAAAGTAGAGAGTGGCCGCGTAAGCACCATCTACAGTGGGGGAGAACACCATGGGAGAAAAGGAAGATATGGCATCTCACCCAGTAAGGTAGGTGATAGAGTTTGAGGAATGTATTTGTTAAGCTGCGCAAACTGAGTAGATCACATCAGATCATCTTGAAATACAAAACATTATGAGAAAGAGGCTGGCAGTCAGTGAGCAAGGTGAAGAAAGATCCCTAAAGAGCTCCTCTCCATTTGCTGTAGAGATTTCAAGTTTGAAAGTTTATAGGACACTGAATGTTTCCTCTACAGTCCGAAATTCCCGTAACGAGCAAGCAACTGTAATCTTTGTATGTTGTGCAGCTCAATTGCACTATTAAGTAGGCCTTTTTTCTGTTTTAAATCCCCTCATTAAGATGTGTAATATGCTACAAGAGATGGCCCTGTAACGCATACTTTTACAAAGGGCTCTGTAACTGTAAACGTGTCAAATATTGATTATTGGTGACTTGCAGTCAAACAGTTACAAAATGAATAAGTGATGTTGCGTGTCCTTCTAAGATGGCTGTTGTGTTAATATATGGATTGCTATCATAGGCCTCCTAGAAACAGACAACACTGCAACCTTCTGGTGCTGGTTTCCTAGAGTCATGTTTGACGCCTCAGTGATGAAGATGTTGGGCCCTCTTAAAATCAGTTGTTTGAAATTCCCCATGAAGAAGAAATTGTCGCAGCTCATTAAATATGAGGATGGCCTACAGATGGAGGTTGTGGTGGCCTTCATGAGAGTGATAGTTGTGAGAACCTACAACTGACTTGTTTGGTGCTCTCTTACAGATGGAGGCTAGGGTTATTTCCTAGAATTGAAGCCCATCGTGGTCTTACACAAATGGAAGTTAATGTCTCCTTGAGATGGAGTTTGTGATAGTCTCCTGCAGTTGGAGTCTGTGTTGATCTTGTACATATTAATAAATGCTTTGGTGATGTCTTCTAGATAGAGTTTGTGATGTTCTCTCTGTTACAGTGTCGGTGTTTGCCTCCTGCAGATGAAGACTACTCGGTCACCTACAGACAGTGAGCACGATTATCACATACAACTGATATTTGTGCTGGACGTATGGTTATGTAGTTCTTATACAGACGGGGAGTCTGGTGGCCTGGATTGTGGCTGTTGTCACCTCTCAGAGAAGGGTGTGTTTTGGGAGGATCATTCCAAATAGAGGTCTTGGTGCCAGGGGAAGCTTCTGGACGTGGATGGGGGGATGATGGCTTAAGACTGGAGCAGAGATGGTTGGGTGTGATTGCTTCCTATAATCGGATCCACAGTGGTCTTATCTCCACGCATCTGAATGTTCATTGAAGGATGTCTGGAGACACTGACTATGGCAATTATTTCGCAGCCTGGCATACTGGCCATCCTACCTAATGCCTGAATTCCATTCTGCAATGTGGATAATGTCCTCGCAAGTGCGAGAACCAGTAAAGTGGAACCCTGACAACTAGGGATCACAAACAAACACTTGCAAAAATGACTGTATATGGGTCACTTACAAAGGCACACAGGGCTATATTCTCTAACAAACGGATGCTTCTGAAAGCCCACTGGGACACGGGGAGATTCAGTCACATACATTTAAGATCTTGAAAGAGTAGGTAGGACTGGGGAAGAACCAGTCACGTAAGGTCAACGTCACAAAGGGCTGTAATCTTGTTGGGTAGGTTTTGTCAGGTGCCTTGCAAGGTAGTTCGACCTAGCATACATTGACCAGAATGTTTCAGTATTTAAGATGTTCGTTCAGTTTTCCCGGCAAACTGACCTCTCATGATGGCCCTGTGAGGTGAGCAATGGAGTATTGCAAATCTCACAGTGTCTAAGCTTGACGCCCTGGATGCCAGCAGACACTACTCAACGGAATGTGCCCTGTCATATTGTGGTCAAAGAAACATATATTTCCTCGTGCTTCGCCCAGGACACTGCGCGGCACAGATACCCTGGCATTAGTGTAATCTGAGATCACCAGGGAAGCTGACTTCACTCTGCCCGTTAAGCCAGTGTTTACCTCGCTGCGTCATTCTCGGACCCGCCCTATCTCGTGGATTTCAGAACACGCTGGTCCTTTGTCCGAGAGATCAGTCGCCTTGCTGAGTGCTTTACTTTTCTGCCACCACAATTCCAACCCAGTGCATCATCCGGTGTCCAGCCGACCAAGATGCGGTCAGGATGAAGTCACGGGCGGCTCCTCCAATCCTCGCTCAGCACAATCGCATGGTGGTGTAACATGGCGCCAGGAAGATGGCGCCAAAACCATTTGTGACTTCAAGCCTGCAGCAGAGTGTAACGGAGACAGACGGGGTATTTATGGCACATTGTACTATAGAAGGGAGATAGAAACAGCCGTGGTTCATCGAGTCAATTTATTCAGTACGAATGCAATGGGCGAGCTGAAGGGACACACGGTCTGTCCCCACGGTATAATGTGACGTGGACAGGGGGGATTTAGGCTATACCCCCGCAGTATTATATAACATAGATGGAAGGTACTCAGGGTCTGCACCTGCACATAACACGCTGTCATATAAGACAGATCGAAGAGGAGTGCGGTTTGTTCCTACAGTATGCTGTAACCATTCATGGCAACATTTTAAAACTGGAAAGCAGGAGATTTTGGGGGAAAAAATCAGGGGATTGTAATTGGATTTATATTGTGCTTACTGCTGATGAGGCGTTGAAGCGCTTTGTGGTGAGTAGCACGCTACTCCGAAACCTAAGGTTAGTAATTAATCTAGTAGTCATTGTCGGTTATTCCAACTAGTTATCTGCTCTTAAGAAAAAATTGCATGCATTTCCTCCAGTTACGTTATAATATATTAATACCAGGTAGGTGTGATCATCAGTGGGTGCTATGTGCTTTCAGGTGAATGGTTGATGAGATAGGCTGGTGGGGATTAGACAATGTTATATTACAGGGATAGGGTTTTAAAGAGAAGAAGGTGTCACCTATGAAAAGAGGTATCAGACAATTGAAGAGTTACAATAAGAAGGATTGAGGCAGACTGGCATAGAGGAGTCTATACCTAGAAATAGAAGGTGTGTAGAGGATGGAAGGTAAGAAGAGGGTCATTCTGAAGAACGAAAGTATGTCAATGTACATTTTTTCATGCAGGGTTTTAGGAGTATAGTAGGAAAAGGCTTTTTTATATAGCAAGCGATCTGAGAGTGGAATCTGTAGAAAAAACGCAATGCTCCATATCCAGGGAAGACAGCTTAAACGTGGTTCTGAGTGTACACAATATTTAAACAGCTCTAGCATGTTGTGTACCAAGCCAAGGACAGACCTTTTAATCATAGTCTGGAGTATCCCAACCTTGGTTAAAGGTCTGTACGCTGCACAAGAGAAGTTGGCGCCAAAAATAAAGAGGTCTCATTTAAACGTCCTCCCTCAATATTTTCCGCTCAATATTCGGTAATTGAAGGTCTTTTATACAGTCACCTAAGTAGTTATATGGCACTGGCTGAGAGTGTCTTGCCAAAGCACAGTCAGATTTATACCCTGTTTTGTCACTTAATTCCATCCAAGTGTATGGTGTGCATGTTTCTGTATGTGGTTATTGTAGTATGTGCTTTGTTTGTATGAGCGTTGCAAAGAGATGAAGGCATGTGGGTTCTATTTTGACGTCCCGGGCCTGAAGTGTCGACAATGGAGACAAGGCTCCTATAGAATTTCCATTAGGTCCTTCCTGTAACACTGCCACTTTGGTAAATGGTGGGAATGAAGGGGGCGTCAATCAGTTGTTCAGAGTGAGAAGGGTCTTTTAGGTAAAAACACCCTGTGTCTCTTTTCTGATCATTGTCTTTGTGGCTATATATAGCCAAATATAGACACTTATCACCTCTTTCTGTGTTTATTGCGGGTTCTTCAGACTGGAGACTACCCTGCTGTGAGGAGCATCACCCTATGCATAGAAAAGTACTTAAATAGGAAGCCATCCCAAAACAGTACTCTTGCCTGCAGATTTGTGGAAAAACACAGCACTTCCTGGATTCCAGAGGTTTAACAAAGCTTTCCCTGTTTTCCAATGAGGTGAATATGTGCACATTCTGCTGCAGATCCCTGTGAAACACTTTCTCTGTTAGAAGTTACTTTCGCAATTCGTAGCTTTGGAAGATGCAAAAATAACTCATGTGCTGAAAAACTTTAGAAAACAACATGCGTAATCTGTACACTTCGCTTTCGAGCAGCTAAAGGGAAGAATTATTATGTTTTTGGCTGAAAAAAACACATAGACTTCCAACCTGCTATAGTAATTTTACGCTCCCATAGTCAATCTGTGTCGCACTTTCCATAGTTATTTAATAATGATGATGATGGAACAAAAGAGTTGTTTCATGCAAGGTGATGGGGTTTGGCCCTCAGGCAGCTGTTGGCTTTCTGTTGTACCACAAATGCCAATGCTGCCACCGGACAGGCTAGAAAGCTCTCACGAAAATACAATGCTGACATTTTGGTGGCAATATGCAAGTTTGGATGAAGAACTGGAATCAGTATTAACTGCAGGCAAGAAGGCAGAGCACGCAACAGGGACCCTCAAACAAGCTGCACTCTTGCGTGGGAGCAGAGATGGGTATCACGGGCACTCACTTTGAAAACTCTCGCCAATCCTAGGGGTTCAGTGACCCAGTGGCGCCCTTTTCCTCCTCCAATTTTGAAGTGGTAGTCGTTGTACATCTCAAGGCTTCAATAGTTTGCGGCTAAGTCCTGGATCCTGAGTCGCCAAGAAACTCCCCACCTTTCCAGCAGCCAAAGGCACTGGCTCCCAGCTGGGTTCTGCGCCCCCCCTCCGCTCCTGCTCTCGTACAGTTCATTATTGTCGCTCTTAAGGCCACCCAAGCACTGCCGATCCCTCCACTCACCGTCTATTTCCCTGTTGACTTATATTGAAGCAGAGGCAATTTTATGAGGGGCATAGCTAAAATTAAGCCATTTTTGATGTAAACATTGGTTCTCTTCTGCCTAAATCGGGTCTATTGGCATGTATGGCTGTAACAGGTGCAGTAAGGGCTCAGAGTCTATCCTCACAATATAAGGTAAGTGAGACAGAATGGGCTACGGGTCCGTTTTCACACTATGGTGTAAAAGAGACATAAAGGATCAAGGTCTATCTAGTCTGTATTATATTAGGAGGCATGGAAGGGGGGGTCAGGGTCTGTCCCAAAGTAAGACATAATAGAGAGGGACGGGGCCTCAGAGTCTATCTGTATGGTATGATATAACAGAGATGAAAGTGCTCAGTGATTGCCCCCACAGTATGAGGTACCGGAGATAGAAGGGGCTTGGTGTCTGTCCCCACAGTATGAGGTACCGGAGATAGAAGGGGCTTGGTGTCTGTCCCTACAGTATGAGGTAATTGAGATAGAAGGGGCTTGGTGTCTGTCCCCACAGTATGAGGTAATTGAGATAGAAGGGGCTTGGTGTCTGTCCCCACAGTATGAGGTAACGGAGATAGAAGGGGCTTGGTGTCTGTCCCCACAGTATGAGGTAACGGAGATAGAATGGGCTTAGGGTCTGTCCCCACAGTATTAGGTAATGGAGATAGAAGTGGCTCATGGTCTAACCCCACAGTATGTGGTAACAGAGATAGAAGGGGCTCAGGGTCTGTCCCCACAGTATAAGGTAAGAGAGATAGAAGGGACTTGGGGTTTGTCCCCACAGTATGTGGTAACAGAGAGAGAAGGGGCTCGAGGTCTGTCCCCATAGTATGAGGTAACAGGGACAGAAAGGGTTTACGGTTTGTCACCACAGTATGACATATTAGAAATGTGTTAGAAATGGGGTTCTCTAAGTGGCAAGGGTTAGCACCTTTTTCCAAGGAGAGGCCATTCTTCCTAGTTAGGGTAAGGGGGATACACTTCTAAAATAACGCCTGCTCATCCCCTTGGTAGCTTGGCTCGAGCACACAGGCTTATCTCAGAGGCAGTGTGTAAAGCACTTGTGCATGCATACTGTAACACAGTGAAAACACTACAAATGGATACCACACCAGTTTAGAAAGATAAGTAAAACTTTATCTAAACCAACAAGACCAACAACGACAAAAATCCAACAAACAATACTCTAAAAATAGTTACTTTGCAAAATAACCTTTAAATTGCAGGAATAACATGAAAAACACAGTTCCTCCGACTCTGTAGCTGTTTTGGGGGCTACCGTGATACTGAACACAACAGAGTCTAACAATTCCAGCCAACTGTGTTGGTACGGGTTAGCGAAAGCGTCAACGGACAGTACCTTTCTTGTTGCACCCGACACGATGGTACGAGCCGGTCAGGGGCAACCGTCGCGATTGCAATGTGAGAGGGACGCGTTGTAGCAGGTGGTGTCCTCACAACTCGGTGCAGGCCGCGGCTCGTTGACGGAGTCGGTGAGACCAAGGCTTGCGTTGCAGGGTGAGGCGGTGCTCAATGCTTTGCTGGCAGGTCATGGTGCGGCGACGGAAATGGTTGATGTTTGAGTCAGCCAGCGACTGAGTCGGCAACGTCTCTGCAGCATGTAGCCAAGGGAAGTGAAGTGCCCACACGACGCGGTGCAAGAAGCAGCTCGTTGACGGAGTTGGTGAGACCAGGGTTGCGTTGCGAAGCGAGGTGGTGCTCTCTGCGGTGCCTTTAGGAAATAGAGTCTGCGACGGACTCGGTGACGGATTCAGCTGCTCTTTGCCTCTGCAGCGACTGGAACCAGCGGAACCAGTGATGATGCCCAGAAGGATGGTGAGGTCTTTGCTGTTCCTGAGACCTCTTGAACAGGGGACAAGCTCCACTTCAAGCCCTTTGAGATACCTTCTCAAGCAGGATACACTCACAGTTCCTTTCCTTGGCAGAAACAGCCACTGCAGGCCAACCCCAGACAGCACACAGCAAATGGGCAGTACTCCTCCTCCAGTTTCTCTAGCTCTTCTCCTTGGCAGAGGTTCCTCTTGAAGTCCAAAAGTGATCTAAAGATCTGGGCCCCAATATGTATAAAGCAAAATCCTTTGTTTTCTGAATGCAGAGAGTGTCCAGCCAAATTCTGCTCTGTGTCACTAGTGCAGCTTCCTGGCAGAAGGTGGAGACACCATTGTGGAAGGCAGACCAGGCCCATTCAGGTGAAAGGAAATCACCCCCTACTCTAAATGCAGCCCAGGTCTATTCAGCCCAACCCTGACTCATACACACTCTCTGTAGTCACTGTACCTCCTCCGCCCCTGTCACACTAAAGCCAGACAGTCCATACACATCATGGCAGAAGCATACTGGATGGATAAGCAAGAAAATACCTACTTTCTAAAAGTAGTATTTTCAAACACAGAATGTCACGATTCACTCTCTGTGCTCTCATGCCCACCACCAGGGGGCCGCATTGTGGGGCTTCCCAGTGTTCTAATATGCTTCCAGACACTGCCCTGCATGCATATCCTGACTTCCAGGCATTTGGACACCATTTAGGAATTGACATCCATTCCCAATCCATGCCCGGTTTTGGGGAATCCAACCTGCTAATGCTGGAAACTCCATTACCTATAATCCCCTGCTGACTGCTTCATCACCACCCCTGCAGGCCAAGGATGGGTGGAGGCATTCAGCTCACCTGTGTCTGGCTGCTGCTAGCCTGCTCACACCTGATGCATGTGATTACTATGAGCTCTTTTAAGCCCAAGCTCCCTTCAGGCCAAGGTTGGTCATTGTAGCTATGTTCCGGTGATCCATGTTCCTTGATTCCCGATCTATAGCCAATCCCTTGTGCTTGAATTAGCACTGCCTGCAGTGCTACCTTGTTTCCTGAGTTGCAGACCATAGTTATTCTTTTTTCCTGGGCTTCAGCTGTTTCTTGTTCCTGATTTGCACCACTTGCAGTGCTTTCTTGGCTCATTGTTTCCTGAGCTGTAGCAATTTCCTTTTTCCTTGAACTAGCACTACCAGCAGTGCTACCTTGCCTCCTGAGCTGTAGTACTTTCCTGTTCCTGAACTAGCACTAGTGCTACCTTGGCTCTTGAGCTTTTGCTCAATTCTTGTTTCTGCTCCTGCACAGCCTTCAGTGCTACTGTGTATTCTTGTATTTGTATTCAATACTATTCTAGTATACCCTTGCAGTCTTCCCTTCTGTATATCCTATTCCAGTCCTTGTCTTTCTTCCCATTTCCTTGGTTCATGTTCTAGTTTGTTGTCTTTCTATTCTGCTGTCTTGCTTCTGTTACCTTTATGTTTGTTACCTGCTTTCTGCCAATTGTGCACTGTGATTTCCTTCCTTTCCTGTTAAGTATTCCTCCTTGCTAGCTCCTTGTCCATTGTGCTTGTGTTTAGTTCTACCCTCTTGTTCTTGCTGCATTGCGTGTTCCTGTTTGATCACCAAGATCCGTGGGCACAGTTGACTACCTAGGTGGTGTTTCTGGTTCACTGTGAGTATTGTGAGTATTGTCTTTGAGTTGCATTTATAACTTCACCATAGGTATAAGCTCCACAGATCCTGCCTTTGCATGCATATCCTACATGTGGGTATTTGCAACCTGTATCTGTAACAGCAATTGTGGGTGAGAAACCTACTGAGTTTCAGTCTTACCTTGTGGAGCACCTGAGTGCTTTACCCCACACTCCCCTTTATTGTTAATGTTGTTTCATATATATGTCTTGCACATTCATCCTGGTTGTATTTTTTCTGAATGCTAAATTACTGTCATTTCTGGGTCTTAGCCATCTTGTTCACTTGCCCTTTGGATCCCTTTTCCTCCTCTGACTTCCTGTGTGATCCTGGGCAGCGCTGTACTCCTCTCTGTGTACATTTTCTACCCCATTCCCAGTCCCCCATTCCCAGTCCTTGCCCAAGTGCCTGAGTGTGTTCCTGACATAGTCCGGACAGTCCCTGACACAGAAAGTGAAAATCACCCTGACTAAAAGATGCATCTTAACATTCTGAGTTCAGGAATATCAAACTTTATTTTTTATCTTGTTCCATGATGTAGTTATGTCTATAAAATGTTATAAACAAACTCCCCATTCTATCCTATGGGAACAGATAGCCTTGCAATAGTGAAACATGAAATTGGCAGTATTTCCCTATCAGGACATGCCACACACACCAGGGCATGTCCTGCCTTTCACATACGCTGCACCCTGCCCAGAGGGATACCTTGGGCATACCCTAGGGGTGACTCAAATGTAAGAAAAGGGAAGGTTAGGCCCTGGCAAGGGTGGCAAGTGGGTGCACTTGCCAGGTAGACACAGCAGTACCAGACTGCACACAGGCTCTGCAATGGCATGCCTGAGATATATTTGCAGGCAGCTTATGTGGGTGGCACAATCAGTGCTGCAGCCCACTAGCAGCATTTGACTTACAGGCCCTGGGGACACATAGTGCACTGTACTAGGGACTGACTAGTAAATCAAATATGCCCATCATGGAGTTACTAATCCATAACAATAATTTACAAAGGGAGCACTTACACTTTGGCACTGAACAGCAGTGGCAAAGTGCCCGAAGCATATAGACCAGCAAAAGTCCAACACAGCAAAAACACACGAGGCAAAGACACAAATACAGGGGAAACCCACGCCCATGATGCCAGGTCTAACAAGATAGAATGGCCTTCAGAGTCGGTCAGTGCGGGATGATATAACAGAGACAGATATGGCTCAGGGTTTGTCCCCACAGTATTTGGTAATGAAGATAGAAGGGGCTTGGGGTCTGTCCCCACAGTATGAGGTAACAGGGACAGAAATTAATCAATCAATCAATCGGGTGTTTAAAGAGCGCTACTCATCCATGAGGGTCTCAAAGCACTGGAGGGAGGGGGTGCAGCTCTGAGTCAGTCTAAAATCCAGGTCTTGAGGCCCTTCCTGAATGTGTGCCGAGTATGGGAGCATCTGATGTTGACTGGGAGCTCATTCCAGGCTTTTGCGGCTATGTAGGAGAAGGCTCGTCCACCTGCTCTGGTTCTGCGGATGTGCAGGGTTTCTGCTAGGGCGAGGTCGACGGAGCGGAGGTTTCTTTCAGGTATGTGGTAGGAGACTCTTTCATTGAGGTATTGAGGTCCGGTGTTGTGGAGGGATTTGTAGGCTTGGGTGAGTAGCTTGAAGGTTACTCTCTTCTCTACGGGGAGCTACTGGCGGTCTCGTAGGTGTTGGGTGATGTGCTCATGTAGTGGGATCTAAGGACGCGTCTGGCTGCAGTGTTCTGGGTGGTCTGAAGTTTGTGTAGCAGGGATTTGTTGATTCCAGCGTAGAGGGTGTTTCCGTAGTCCAGTCTGCTTTTTATGAGTGCGTGGGTGACGGTCTTTCTGGCTTCTGGGGGGGTTCACTTGAAGGTCTTGCAGAGGATGCGGAGGGTGTTGAAGCAGGTAGAGGCGACAGCATTGATCTGGCGGGTCATGGTGAGGGAGGAGTTGAGTATGATGCCGAGGTTCCAGGCGTGGTCTGTGGGGGGGGAGGGTGGCCGAGGGCAGCTGACCACCAGGTATTGTTTCAAGCTGTGGGGGTGGGTCCAAGGACGAGTACTTCTCCTCCTCCACTTCGACGACTTATCTGAGAAGGTGGCAATGGATCTTAAGTTGGAATTAAATTCACTCGACCTGCATCTTAAAAATAATGAGGCAACGCATATGAAGGGCCATCTTCTTGATCTTATTTTCTCGAATATTTTACATTTAGAATCACGTCCTCCCTGTCCTCTACCCTGGTCAGACCATTTTCTGGTGCCGTTCGCATGGCAAATCAATACTGACTGTGCCCGGGTACAGGCACCACGCATTTTTGAGAGAGCATGGTCCAAGCTCTCTTTCGATAGCTGGACCGATAGACTGGAAAAGACGGCTCCCCCTTCTGTTTCCGACCCTTTGGAGGCGGATAAGAATTTTACCAACTGGCTGAACAGTTCCCTAGACTCAGTATTACCCAGGAAAAGAGTGGAAAAGAGGAGCATGGGTCATAAATCACCATGGTATTCTCAAGAACTTAGAGATCTAAGAAAAATGTGTAAAAAATTGGAACGCATATGGAGGAAAGACTGGGCTGTTCATAGTAAAGTAGAGTACAAAGCTGCCATTAGGACCTACAAATTTTCTAGGAAAAAGGCCCAAGCCGCTTTTTTTGAGGAGAAAATTAGAATGTCCTCTAATTCATCTAGAGAGACTTATAAAATTGTGAAAGATCTGCTCAAAGTCCCGTGTCCCCAATGAGGCAGGATGCGTCGGAAGCTAGATGCAATCAATTTGCAGTCTTCTTTGAAAATAAAATACAAAACATTCTAAATACCCTGCCGCAAAGCGGTCAAATAGGTGACCTTGTTGAAGCGACTGTTCATACCCCTGGTCCCCATTTGGACTCCTTTACCCGGGTATCAGTGGAAGACTTCCAAGCAGTTCTGTCCTCTATGAAGAGCGGTTCCCCTAATGACCCTGCGCCTTTGCACGTGCTTAAACGTGTGGCATCTTCCATCTCACCCTTGGCTTCAGGCCTTATTAATGCCTCTTTTGCACAGGGATCCGTCCCTCCAGGTTGGAAGCAGGCTGTAGTAAAAGCACTGTTAAAGAAACCAGGACTTGATCCTCGGGAGATGGCTAAATTTCGACCAATCTCGTTGCTACCAGGTCTTAGTAAGATCGCGGAGAAGATTGCTAATCAGCAGCTCTCGTCCTTCTTGGAAACCTATAGGTTACTTCACTTCTCTCAAACAGGTTTCCGCCCAGGGCAAGGCACTGAGTCCGCCTTGATAGCTGTGGTAGAAGAGGCAAGGTGCATCTTAGATTCGGGAGGATCAGCGTTGGTGATCCTCCTGGATCTAAGTGCAGCCTTTGACACGGTGGAACATACGATCTTAATCCAGCGCCTGCCCAATTTGGGGGTAGCCGGTACAGCACTGCGGTGGTTCACGTCCTTTTTGGAGAATAGATCCTTCCAAGTGTGGGAGGGCAGTGCACGCTCCAAGCCAACCCCCCTCCAGTGTGGTGTCCCACAGGGCTCCTCATTGAGCCCCACTTTGTTTAATGTATATATGGCCCCCTGGAGGATGTGGTCACTCCCTTTGGGATTAAAATAGTCACCTATGCAGACGACACCCAACTTGTCGTCTCGCTTTCCCAAGAGAAAGACTGCTCAGAAAACCTCTATGGCTGCCTCTCAGAAATCCACTCATGGATGAGTAGTTCTCGTCTTAAATTGAATGGGGGGAAAAACAGAGCTCATGCTATTAGGCCGACAGATAACATCTCTTCCGAATTCCATCTGGCACCCTTGCCTGGGGGCTCCCCCCACCCCCAAGAACGAACTCAAAAGTCTGGGGGTGTGGCTTGAGCAAGACCTCTCCTTCAGGACGCAAGCAAAAAAGATCGCGGGTACCTGCGTGGGCTTACTTCGGTCAGCTCGTAAGATCCTTCCCTTACTTCCAGCTCAGTCCAGGAAGCTGCTTATTCAAGGGCTAATACTGTCTAGGTTAGACTATAGTAATGCCCTCTTCTTGGCCGCCCCAGAATCAACCATCAACACCCTCCAACGCGTGCAGAATTCAGCGGCTAGGCTGCTTACAGGTACACCCCTCAGAGCATCGGCCAAACCCGCACTCAAAGCCCTTCACTGGCTGCCCATACGGGAAGGGATCAAGTTCAAGTCCTTATGCACTGCCCATAAATCTCTCCAAGATAAGGGGCCCCCTATTATTGGGAGCCTGCTCCGCCCCTATAGGGCCGTCAGGGCTTTGCGCTCGGACCATGGAAATTTGGCTAAAGTCCAAAGAGTCAAGAAGGCTCAGACTGGTGGGCGCCGATTTTCAGTCAACACGGCGACCTTGTGGAATGCCCTTCCGGTTGGACTTCGAACAGAAGTAAGCCATTTAAGATTCCGAAAGCTCCTTAAAACGTTTTTGTTCCCTCAGGATGCGTAAGGGCTCGTCCTCCCCCCAGTTGTCCTTGTTCTACAGCGCTGGGACGCTCTCAGGCAGCCATGCGCTTTACAAATCTTTTTTCATTTCATTTCATTTCATTTCTGTCTTCTCCGAGTTTCAGACCGCTGCTGCTCATCCAAGCTGCGACGTCTTTCATTCCTTCCTGGAAGCTGAGTCTGGTGGTTTCAGGGTCCGACATGAGGGAGAGGATGAGCTGGGTGTTGTCTGCGTAGGATACTATGCTGAGTTTGTGCTGTCTGACGATGGCGGCGAGGGGTGCCATGTAGATGTTGAAGAACGTGGGACTGAGCGATGATCATTGCGCTACTCCGTAGTTGATCTCTGTGGGTTCAGAGAGGGAAGGCAGGAGTCTGATCCTTTGGGTTCTGCTGGCAAGGAAGGAGTGGAGCAAGTCGGGGGCGCTTCCCTGTATGCTAGCGTCATGGAGTCTGGCTGCAAGAGTGCGGAGGGAGATGGTGTCGAAGGCTGCAGAGAGGTCCAGCATGATGTGGGCCGTGGTGCGGCCTTGGTCGAGGAGATTGAGGATGTCGTCTATGGCTGCGAGGAGGGCGGTCTTGTGCTGTGGTTACGGCGGAATCCAGATTGAGAAGAGTCGAGGATGACTATCTCTTCTATGAAGTTTGTCAGCTGGGGGTTCACAACCTTCTCTGTGACTTTGGCTGCAAAGGGAAGGAGAGAGATAGGTCAGTAGTTCGTCAGGTCCGTTAGGTCTGCCGAGAGTTTCATGAGGAGGGACTTGACTTCTGCACATTTCCAGTCATCGAGAAAGGTGCTGGATTCGAAGGAGGCATTGATGGTGCGTTGTAGTCCGGATGCTATGGTGGTGGCAGCTCTGTGGAAGAAGTGTGGCTGGCAGGGGTCCGTGGGGGCTCCTGAGTGTGTGCTCTGCATGGTCGTGATGGGATCTTCGGTGGTGATCGGGGTCCAGGAGGTGATGGTGGGCTGGCTGTCATCGCTGGAGGGAAGGGTGGTTTCTGGAGTCTGTTTGCTAAAGTTGTCGTAGAGGGCCTTGATTTGCAGGTGGAAGTAGGAACTGAGCTGGTTGAAGAGGTCCTGGGAAGGTGTGACGTATGTGGCTTCACTGGGGTGTTCGGTGAATTGCTGAATGATGCCAAAGAGTTCCTTTGAGTTGCTGGAGTTGGTGAGGATTTTGTTCCGGATGAAGGTCCTCTTGGTGGATCTTATGAGTTGTTGGTATTCTGTCACGGCATTCTTGTAGGTGATCAGGCCTTCAGTGGTTCTGCTGCTTTTCCATCGTTTTTCAAGACATCTGGAGGAGTGTCTGGCTTCTTGGAGGTCGTGGCGAACCAGTTGGCATTCAAGGGGCGTTGTCTGTCGGGGTGCGGAGGGGGCCGAGCTTGTCTGCGCAGTTAATAATCCAGCGGAGTAGTTCTTTGGCTGCAGAGTTGGTGTTGGTCGATGCGGGGGGGGGGGGGCGTGGATGAGGGTGGAGTTGAGGTGCTCCTCTGTGACCTTGCTCCATTTCCTTCGCGGAGGGTGAGGAGTGGGTTTGTGAGTGGTGGCAGTGTTGAAAGAGAAGTGTACGCAGTGGTGGTCCATTCAGAGGGGCTGCTTGGTGTGGCTGAAACGGATGTTGTTCCCTCCTGCGAATATGGGGTCAAGGGTCTGTCCTGCCTTGTGGGTGGAGGTGGTGACAAGATGTTTCAGTCCGATGTTGGCGAGGTTGTCTAGGAGGGCGGTGGTGTTGGGATCGCTGAGGTTGTCGAGGTGGAAGTTCAGGGCTCAGGGTTTGTCCCCACAGTATGAGGTAATGGAGATAGAAGGGGCTTGCGGTCTGTTCCCACAGTATGAGGTAACGGAGATAGAAGGTTCTCATGATCTTTCCCCACAGTATGAGGTAAAGGAGATAGAAGGGGCCCAGGGTCTGTCCCCACAGTATGAGGTAACGGAGATAGAAGAGGCTCAGGGTCTGTCCCCACAGTACGAGGTAACAGAGATAGAAGGGGCCCAGGGTCTGTCCCCACTGTACGAGGTAACAGAAAAAGAAGGGGATCAGGGTCTATATCCTTAGCATTATATACCAGAGATGGAAGGAGCTAATTGTAAATCATTGATGCCCCTATGGTATGGTGCAAAAGCTGAGACTTATTGTAAATCGAGTGTGCAGTGTCAGAAGGGAACAGTGACTCTGAGTTAAGTGTCTAGGGCTTTTAGGTATCTCCGTTCATATATCACAGCGTGTCTGTTGTGTCCATGGGTCGGAATTTGGGTTAAACATGATTATTATGAAAGGCAATAACATCTATGTAAGCCATGCCCCATCCAATATGTTTGTTGGTTTTTAAGGTTTTCCTGAAAGACACCATGATGTCATTAAGTGTAATGTCTACAGGGAGGTTGTTACAGAGTCTTTGAGGCAGGCGTGAGAAGACTTGATTTTGTGTTTTTCTTATTTCTTAGGTATTTTAAAGCTCAAAGTGTTCAGCTTTATAGGATAGGCTTGCTGGTGGGGTTCTTTCTTGACGGGGTAATATGATGACATTTCTTGACAACTTTGACTGGAAGGGCTGCTGCATGTATGATGGCTCTGAGAGTGGCCAGTCTCTTTTGGGGAGACATTTTGATTTAACAACAGTGTTTTTAAGATCAAATTTGTGTCTTAGATTTATAGTGATGCACATCCATGCACATCCATGCACCTATATCCTGTGGCTGGTGGGGCCAAACAAAACACTAGAAAGTATCTTTGTCTGCTGGAAGAAAAAAAACACCACCAACATCCCCCTCAGGAACAGGTAACTGTTAGACGGACCGGGAGGGTCGGCCGAGGATACGGGGAGAGGTCTCCGGGGAGAGCCGTCTCCAGGGAATCGTACAGACAAGTAACTTCCCCCCCCACAGACGGACACCACACAATGGTAAAGTTCAACGATACTTTATAGATAATTCTTCAAGTACGGTAGAATGGTACAAGGAGGTCTGGACTCAGGGGTCCCCTCTATTCTGGTCTCTGTTCGGGAAAAGGGTAGCGGGACAGTCTTGTTACCAAAAAGATGGAAAATAGCTCTCAATCCTCGAGCTCGGTGGTGTAGATGAACGGGCCGCGGCGGAGCCAGCAGGTCCCGAGATGGATGAAGGAAGACGACGGTCCGCGGCAGAGCCAGCAGGTCCCGATGAAGGTGGTCGTTACAAACGGTCCGCGGCCACGCCAGCAGGTCCCGACGATGATGAAGGATAGGGTGGTTCCCAAAGCCGCGGCAGCGCCAGCAGGCAAGACGAGGGTGCACAAGACAGAGCTACGGCAGCGCCAGTAGTCCGTCAAGGATGAGTTCTTCTTTGCATCTCTCGACTCCAAGATACAACTCCCGTCCTGCTCTGGAGCTGCCCCAGTTATAGGGCTGGTGTGCTTTGATGTCCGGACCCTCGCACTTGGAGGTCGGGAGGTCCGGGATGAGGGGGTTCAGACACCCAGCAGGGGGGTGGAGCCAGCGCCCGGGGAGGCGATGGGCGAGCGGCACTTGGCGGGGGAGAGCCATCGACACCTCCTGCTCCCATTGACTGACCAAGTAGCCCGCTCACCTCCTGGGTGGATGTTGGTGCCGGAATGTCTGAGGCCTGGCCGGGCCCAGGGTTGAGGTCGATCGGGGGCCAGGCGGCCTCGTGGTGGAGTGTCCAAGATGGCGCCCAGGATGGGCGCGCAGGCCGGTAGTGGGTCGGCCTACGCGGTCAACAGGTTCGAGTGTAGGGGTCCCTGCGGGGACGGTGGACGTGCAATGGTGGTGTGTGGTACTTGCGTGGCTGGTTCGGGCCTGGTTGGGCCGGGGGAGAGCGGCCCTTCATGTGGCCTGTCCAACATGCGTCCCCCCCAGCTGAAGGCGGGGAGAGTTACCCATTCTCTTGGGGACTCTTCTCGTCGAGGCGGAAGAACCGGGACAGGCCATCTGCGTTGGCGTGATCGGGCCCAGGCCGATGTTCAACTGTGAAGTCCATCCCTTGTAGGGAGATGGACCAGCGTAGTAACTTCGGGTTTTCCCCCCGCATCTGCATCAGCCACTGCAGGGGTCGGTGGTCGGTCTGTACCCGAAAGGGTGTGCCAAAAAGGTAGGGCCGGAGCTTCTTGAGGGCCCATACCACCGCGAAGGCCTCCCTCTCTATGGTGCTCCAGCGTTGTTCCCGTGGTAGGAGTCGCCGGCTGATGAAGGCCACCGGCTGGTCATGGCCTTCGGTGTTCACTTGGGACAGGACTGCCCCAATGCCATGGTCGGAGGCATCCGTCTGGACGATGAACTCCCGGCTGTAGTCGGGGGCCTGGAGCACAGGGGCGGAGCACATGGCGGCTTTCAATTGTTCAAATGCAGCTTGACACTCTGGGGTCCAGTTGACTTTCTGGGGCTGATTTTTTGACGTGAGCTCTGTGAGGGGCCTCACGATAGTACCATAGTCTTTCACGAACCTTCGGTAATAGCCCGTGAGGCCCAGGAAGGCTCGCACCTCGGTCTGGGTAGTGGGGGGCTGCCAGGACTGGATGGCGGCAATTTTTAGCTGCAGAGGGGCCACCAGGCCGCTTCCCACCTGGTGCCCGAGGTAGGTTACAGACCCTTGCCCAATTTGACATTTGCTGGCCTTGATCGTGAGGCCAGCTTGCTGAAGGGCGTGCAGTACTGCTCGGAGGTGGTGGAGGTGCTCGGACCACTGGTTGCTGTATACAGCGATGTCGTCTAAGTAGGCGGCGCTGAATCCTTCGAGCCCCGCCAGGACCTGATTGACGAGCCGTTGGAACGTTGCTGGGGCATTCTTCATGCCGAAGGGCATGACGGTGAAATGGTAATGGCCATCGGGCGTGGAAAAGGCAGAACGTTCTTGTGCCCGGGGTGTGAGGCCGATTTGCCAGTAGCCCGCCGTCAGGTCGAAGATACTGAGGTAGCGGGCAGCTCCCATGCGGTCGATTAGTTCATCTGCCCGGGGGATGGGATGTGCGTCTGTCCTGGTGACCGCATTCAAGCCCCGGTAGTCGACACAGAACCGGAGTTCTGGTGCGGTGCCGGGGGCAGCTGCTTTGGGGACCAGTACTACAGGGCTGGCCCAGGGGCTGTCTGAGGGCTCGATGACCCCGAGCGTGAGCATTTTGGCTACTTCCTCCTGGATGCAGGCCCGTACCCGATCTGGCACGCGGTAGGCCCGGTGGCGGATAGGGGGGCTGTCCCCCGTGTCCACATCGTGCGTACACCAGGAAGTGACACCTGGGGTGAGGGAGAACAGGCTGGCGAATTGTGACAGGAGAACTTGGCACTCCTGGTGTTGCTCTCGGGTGAGGGCCTCTGAGAGTCGGACCCCATCTACGGAACCGTCTTTCTCCCGCGTTCGTAGGAGGTCCGGGAGGGGCTCGGAGTCCTCTTCAGCCCCATTGTCTGTGGCCATCAGGAGGCTGAGTTCTGTCCGTACAAAGTGCGGTTTCAGTCTGTTAGCGTGGAGGACCCGGAGGGGGTTCCGGGAGGATTCCAAGTCGATGAGATAGGTAGCCGGACCCTTGCGCTCGACCACTTTGAAGGGCCCTGTCCACTTGTCTTGTAGGGCGCAGGGCTCGGTGGGGGACATCACCCATACCTGTTGCCCAGGTTCAAATTCGATGGAGGAGGCATTCCGGTCATACCACCTTTTCATGTCCTCCTGACTGGCCTCTAGGTTGGCTTTTGCTAGTTCTCGGAATCGCCGGGTCTGGTTGCGGAGTGTTAGGAGGTAGCGGAAAACATCTGGTGGGTTCTTTAGAGGGGGCATCTCCCAGCCTTCCTTAACTAGGCTGAGCGGCCCGCGCACGGGGTGTCCATATAGCAGTTCAAATGGGCTGAAGCCCAGGGACTTCTGGGGAACCTCTCGATATGCGAAGAGAAGGCACGGCAACAGTACATCCCACTGGCGACGGAGGGGCTCTTCCAACCCCCCGATCATCCCTTTGAGCGTGCGGTTGAACCGCTCAACGAGTCCGTTTCCTTGAGGGTGATAGGGGGTCGTGAATCGGTAGGTAACCCCGCACTGTTGCCAGAGAGATTTCATATATTTCGAAATAAAGTTCGTGCCTCTGTCACTGACGACCTCCCGGGGGAAGCCCACCCGGGAGAAGATCCCCATCAGAGCCCGGCCGACTACCGGGGCTGTCACAGTCCGCAGGGGAACAGCCTCCGGGTAGCGGGTGGCGTGGTCCACTAGCACCAGGATGAATCGATGGCCTTGTTTTGTGCGCGGGTCCAGGGGCCCTACGATATCGATTCTGACCCTCTCGAACGGGGTGGTGACCACGGGAAAAGGTTGCAGGGGGGCTTTCAGTTTGCGGCCGCTCTTCCCACTGGCTTGGCACGTGGGGCAAGATCGGCAATGCTGGTGTACATTGTCCCTCATTTTGGGCCAGAAGAAGTGGGTCACCAGGCGGCTATAGGTTTTGTCTTGACCCAAGTGTCCTGCCAGGGGGACATCGTGGGCCAGGTTTAGCAGAAAGTCTCTAAAACGGAGGGGCACCACTAGGACTCGGCTGGCCCCCAGCTCCGCGATTCTTTGCTCACTGTACAGCAGATCATTGTCCCAGTAGACCCAGTGAGTTCCGGAGGTATCCCCTGCGCTTTGGGCTAGCGCTTGCTGGCGGAGTCCCTCGAGGGAGGGACAGGTCTTTTGTTCTTGGCGAAATTGTTCTTGCGTGGGCCCCCCCTCTTGAGGCCACTGGTCGAGGTTAGCGAGGTCTGGAGGTTGAGCTGGTTCGGGGGGGACGTCACGGTCGGTGGTTTCGGCGGGGGCGACCGGAGGCGGTGGCGCCGGCCATTCGAGTTCCTCTGGGCGGGTGTTGGCACGGGCGGTCATGGACCGGGTGGTGACGCACGCCCAGTCCGGGACGCCCAGCATCCCCAGGTGCTCTTTTCGTTCGACTGCTGCCCATGGAGAGCTTTCCAGGTCATTACCCAGGAGGCAGTCTACGGGGGCATCATCTCGGACCGTCACCTTCAACATGCCGGAGACCCCTCCCCATTCGAAGGGGACGCAGGCCATCCGACACAGACTTTCTGAGTTATCGGCTGAACGTACAGGGCAGAGAATGTTTGGTAAGTATTGTTCGGGGGTCACCAGGTGACAGCGGACGGCTGTTACACTGGCCCCAGTGTCACGAAGGGCTTCAGCCCGGCGTCCATTGATGCCCACCCATTGGCTGTACTTCTGGGTATTAGCGGGTAGGGGGACCCGTGGGACCATGTCTCTCCCCCCTAGGCAGGCGAGAGCCATGGCGGCTGGCTCCCATTCTTGGTGTTCCTGTTCATATTCTTCTTGTTCCTCTGAGATCCGTTCCTCCCCCAGAGCAGCAGCGGCTACTTGGCGGGGTCTTGGGCTCTGGTACTGGGGGCAGTTTGGGTCGTTTGCATAGTGTCCGACTCGTTGACATCGATGGCAGGTAACATTGGTTCGATGTCCCGGTCGCGCTGGGGTGCTGCCCCGGTTGGCCGGGGGGGTGGGGCTGGTAGTGGGGGTGACCAGAGCGTTGCTTCTTCCGCGTCCTTGGCCTCCACCTCCTCGGGGACGGTGCTGACCATTGTTGTTCCGGTTCTGTTCGGAGGACCCATTTCGACTCACTCTGGTGATCTCCCACCGGTCTGCTTCGGCTGCGAGCTGCCGGGGATCCGTTAACTTGCTGTCGAGGAGGTGCTGGCGAAGTTCAATGAAGCAATTGTTCGACAGATGCTCCCATACCATAAGATTGAACAGTTGTTCGTAGGTTGTGACCTTGCTTCCTTTGATCCAGCCCTCGAAGGCTCGGCTAAAGTAATTGACATAGTCCACCCAAGTTGTACCTGGGATGCGGGTGCAGTCTCGGAACCTCTGACGGTACATCTCGGGTGTGAGGCCATAGCGGGTGAGGAGTGCAGCTTTCATATGGTCATAGGAGGTCATCTGCTGGTCCGGGAGTTGCAGCAGGGCGTCGCGGCCCTCATTGAGGAATCTCCCCCACAGACCGGCCCCCCAATCGCTTCTATCGATCCGGTGTGCAGTCATAGCGATTTCATAGGCCTTAAACCATTGCTGGATGTCGTCCTCTCGGAAGTATTCTCGAACGACATCCTTGGGGATGTGTACCTTCTTCTCTGTTGCCCCTGGAGTGTGGGGTTGCTCGGGCACCCCTGTTTCTTTATTCTGTTTGCGTAGGTCGATTTCCGCTAATTTCCGCTCATGTTCATATGCCAGTTTCTTTTCCTCGAGCTCCCTTTGTCTCTGTTTCTCCTCTCTTTCTTCTCGGAGACGCAGGTGCTCTAAGTTGATTTTCTGTTCGGCCAACTTTAGTTCAACGTCCATTTTGAGCCGGGCCATTTCCAGCTCGTGTAGTCGGGTTCTTTCTCGTTCCTGGATCTCGTCTGGCGAGAGACCCGTTCTTCGTTCTTCAGGGGCCATGGGGGTTTGTGCTGCGATGTCTTGATCGGGGGTTCCGGCAGCCCCGGTTTCCGCCCAAGATTCCAGGGCCTGCTTAAAGTCATCTTTGGTATTTAGTCCGGTGGTAGCGATACCTAATTCGATACAGAACTGTTTAAGTTCACGATGGCTGTACTCGCCCAATTTCTCCATCTGGAATTTCTCCGTTGATCCGCTGTCTTTAGTTGACATCGTGATTCGCCGTGGGGTGAGCTACTCTCTGTACGGTTTATGCGGTGATTCGGATCCCGTCGCTGGCCACCAATGTTAGACGGACCGGGAGGGTCGGCCGAGGATACGGGGAGAGGTCTCCGGGGAGAGCCGTCTCCAGGGAATCGTACAGACAAGTAACTTCCCCCCCCACAGACGGACACCACACAATGGTAAAGTTCAACGATACTTTATAGATAATTCTTCAAGTACGGTAGAATGGTACAAGGAGGTCTGGACTCAGGGGTCCCCTCTATTCTGGTCTCTGTTCGGGAAAAGGGTAGCGGGACAGTCTTGTTACCAAAAAGATGGAAAATAGCTCTCAATCCTCGAGCTCGGTGGTGTAGATGAACGGGCCGCGGCGGAGCCAGCAGGTCCCGAGATGGATGAAGGAAGACGACGGTCCGCGGCAGAGCCAGCAGGTCCCGATGAAGGTGGTCGTTACAAACGGTCCGCGGCCACGCCAGCAGGTCCCGACGATGATGAAGGATAGGGTGGTTTCCAAAGCCGCGGCAGCGCCAGCAGGCAAGACGAGGGTGCACAAGACAGAGCTACGGCAGCGCCAGTAGTCCGTCAAGGATGAGTTCTTCTTTGCGTCTCTCGACTCCAAGATACAACTCCCGTCCTGCTCTGGAGCTGCCCCAGTTATAGGGCTGGTGTGCTTTGATGTCCGGACCCTCGCACTTGGAGGTCGGGAGGTCCGGGATGAGGGGGTTCAGACACCCAGCAGGGGGGTGGAGCCAGCGCCCGGGGAGGCGATGGGCGAGCGGCACTTGGCGGGGGAGAGCCATCGACACCTCCTGCTCCCATTGACTGACCAAGTAGCCCGCTCACCTCCTGGGTGGATGTTGGTGCCGGAATGTCTGAGGCCTGGCCGGGCCCAGGGTTGAGGTCGATCGGGGGCCAGGCGGCCTCGTGGTGGAGTGTCCAAGATGGCGCCCAGGATGGGCGCGCAGGCCGGTAGTGGGTCGGCCTACGCGGTCAACAGGTTCGAGTGTAGGGGTCCCTGCGGGGACGGTGGACGTGCAATGGTGGTGTGTGGTACTTGCGTGGCTGGTTCGGGCCTGGTTGGGCCGGGGGAGAGCGGCCCTTCATGTGGCCTGTCCAACAGTAACGGTTCAAACTGATCAAATAAGACAAACAGCACTTCCATCAACTATTACCTCGACCCCACTCACAAAACATATGTCTACTTGAAATTCTATAAAAAGAAAACATATAATCGAGCCTTCTCAGGTATTTTACCGAGATTCTGGAAATCCCTAACCCCCGGAAATGAGACTGAATCCCTCAACTGTTCATTCAAGAAAGAAGTTAAAGTGAAATTGATGAACACATTTCTACTGTAATAGCACAAACCATACGCCAGGAGACAATTTTGGCCCTTACTCTGCACTCAAGCTTATTTCCCGGTTGTATGACAGAGGCACAACTGGATAAAATACGCATACCTCTGCCACGCAGCCTAAACCACGAATGCGTCTAAACCATGCATTCCTTTACTACGCATGCCTTTACCACATCATTTTGTGATAAAGGCATGAATGGTAAATGGGTATGTTGGCTAAGGTTGTGACCCCCTAACCCTAAGTTACAAACTCCCTGCCCCTGCCCCCCTTCCTGCCCTGAGGTCCAAATACCCCGACCCCCTCCCAACCCTCATGCTGTCCCTAACCCTTAAACATTACCTCGAACCCCTCCCACCCCTCCCACCCCTTGCGTTGTCCCTACAACTACCCCAAACACTTCCAGTGCCGTTAGGCCTAAGACCCAAACCCCTATTTTGAAAAATTACCCTGACCCCCTCCACCGAGCCCTACAAACTACCCCCATCCCCTAAGCCCTAAAAAAACTACATGACTATTCATCCCCCCCCTGCCCTGAGGCCTAAAACTCTGTCCCTTAACAATCACTATCCTGACGCCCTCCCAACCCCGCGTTGTCGATAAACTACCCTAACCCCTTTCACTGCCCTTAGGCCTAATACCCTAACCCCTAATTTAAAAAAACAACCGAACCTCACCCAGCCCTAATAACTACTCCGACACTCCCCCAGCCCTGAAAACTAGCTCCAACCCCCAGCCCTGAAAACCACCTGCGTTCCCCTCCTAGCCCTGAAAACTATCCCCAAACCCCCAGCCCAGAACACTACCCCAACCCCACGAGCCCAGAAAACGACCCCCAAACCCCCATCCCAGAAAAGTGCCCCTGACCACCTAGCCAACCCAGAAAACTACCCGACCCCCAGCCCAGAAAAGTACAGCCCAGCCCCACGTACCTCACTGCGGATCTCTTCCTGGCAAGGTCTTCCAGCTTCCGTCCCCAGCAGCCAGCAGCTAGACCGTGCACTGGCTTAGCCACGCCTATGCGTGGTTAAGGCAAGCATGGTTTTGCTTGCGTAGTCGGAAGATGCGTGGTTAAGACCGCATTGTTCTGACTGTTTCCCTTATTTACCGCATGCCATGTATCTATTTCTGGATTTGTATCTGTCAGATACCTGGAGACGTGCTAGCGGAGGGATTCCCCCATATCATGTCCCATCCTGATGTGAGTGGTATTTTTTAGGTGGGTCCTGGGCAGTGCATGCGCTGCTCTGCTTGGCATGCTGTATTGAGGTATGGCATAGAAGCTCCGCCCATGTCCCGCCCATTTTTCAATTGGCTCCTGTTACTGTCCTCGCGAAATTGTTGCTTTTTATTTGTGAATAGGCTTAATAGTCCCTCCTTGGTACCACCTTGTCTGCATTTGTAATCTCCCAAAACGACTGGACTTTTTGGGTTTCGCCTGCCGAAAGGCTGCGCTCTGCGCAGCTTTTCAGCGCAGGTGAAATCCTATGTCGACACTAAGCACTTCGGGAACGTCCCCCGGCTCTCATTGGCTAGCTCCATAAATGGAGCCTAGCCATTGGGTGCCGGATCTGTCCGTCAAGGCCGGACCAGATTCGGGGGCGTTCCCGAGATTTTTTCCCTGGGCGGAGTTACGTTTTTTCCCGTTCCCTCCCCTTTCCCGCCGTCCGTGTCCTCTCCCGCCCCCCTCCCACCGTCCGTGTTCTCTCCCGCCCCCCTCCCGTCGTCCGTGTTCTCTCCCGCCCCCCTCCCGTCGTCCGTGTTCTCTCCCGCCCCCCTCCCGCTTGTTTTCCTGATGCTGGCCTCGCAATGGCGCTGCGTCTCTCCTCCCCCTCCCGCTTGTTTCCTGATGGCGGCACCGGCCGAAGATGGAGGCGTCCTTTCCCTTGCCGCAGAGCTCAGGGGCGCAGCCTGACCCTGCTCCAGAGCTCTCTTCTGCACAAAGTATCTCGGTGCCAGCCAGCCGGGAGGAGGGGGAGGCTGGATCCGGGTCCACGCGGACGGCGAGGGATCTCCGTGCACCATGTTTGCTGCCTGCCTGCTGCTCGTCGCTCTGCTGCTGCACGCCCGGACGGAAGGTAGGCACGGGGGCGCCTTGCTTTTCAAAGACGCCGCCTTCCCGCCCCCCCTCCCGCTGACCGTGTGCTGTTCCCGCCCTCCCCCCCCTCGCTGTCCTGTGCCCCGTTCCCGCCCTCCCCCCCCTCGCTGTCCTGTGCCCCGTTCCCGCCCCCTCCCGCTGTCCGTTCCGCCCCCCCTCCCCGTGTGTCCGTTACCGCCCCCCCTCCCCGTGTGCCCGTTACCGCCCCCCCTCCCCTTTCACTCTCCGTTGCTTGTTTTAATATGGCATTATATGCAGTATGAGTCACGGCAGCTGCAGGACACATTCTGTTTTACAGCCGGGCTCAGAACGCTCTGCGGCCCGGATAGGTGCGTGACGTGGATCGCTCATACGTATGTGCTGGTTTATGTGCTTGTTTTAATATGGATATAGTGCACGGATATTAAATCGACGGCATGCAGACCTACTCCAGGGCCCTTGGAGGAACAGACTAATTATGGAGAGAGGAATTGTGTTGACTGGTCTGTCTTGGGGGCAAAGATGGTGAAAAAAGTGCAAGCAAGTTGTGTCGTTAAAGCAGAACATGCTGTTAACAGAGAGGCCACAAGCAGGAGAGTTCTTTATCTCAAGTAAATAGGAAAATCCCAGCTCCCAAATCTGCTCCCAACCCCACCTCCTTTCCTAAACGTGTATCTATGTATGTGCTGGTGTGTTTGTGTGCACGCATGTGTGTGTGTAAGAGAGAAACAGAAAAGTGTGGGTGCGAGAGAGTGTGTATGAGTTGATATGTGTTTGTGCGTGTGAGAGGGACAGAGAGAGGTGTGTGTTTGAGGAAGTGCTGTGTGGTGGGTAAGAAATGACCTGCCGACGTGGGGAAAGCAGGTTCGAATCCCTGCTTCGGCTCAACTTCTTTTCATTCTGGGCCGATCTGATCACATAATCTCCCAGCGCAAAAAAAAAAAAACCAATAAAAATCGTTCCTTGTGTAATGTAAAGCACTTTAATGCCCTTGGGCCAAGTTAACATTATGTGGAACTGTAAACAATAATACAATACAAAGAAGGAGCTAGTGTTTCTGTGTAAGAGTGCTTCTTCTGGCAGCTGCATGTCTTTGTTTTTTGTGACGAATGGAAAGTGAGCTGTCTTCTGTCAATAAATGATAATGTGCAGATTATTCTGCAGTGCTGATTAGAGAGGTGTGTGTTTGAGGAAGTGCTGTGTGGTGGGTAAGAAATGACCTGCCGACGTGGGGAAAGCAGGTTCGAATCCCTGCTTCGGCTCAACATCTTTTCATTCTGGGCCGATCTGATCACATAATCTCCCAGCGCAAAAAAAACAAAAACCAATAAAAATCGTTCCTTGTGTAATGTAAAGCACTTTAATGCCCTTGGGCCAAGTTAACATTATGTGGAACTGTAAACAATAATACAATACAAAGAAGGAGCTAGTGTTTCTGTGTAAGAGTGCTTCTTCTGGCAGCTGCATGTCTTTGTTTTTTGTGACGAATGGAAAGTGAGCTGTCTTCTGTCAATAAATGATAATGTGCAGATTATTCTGCAGTGCTGATTTTTTTTTTTAATGCAACCCATTTTGTTACCTCCTCAAAACCGTCACTTAATATTTGGGGTGCTCTTTGAACAGCGGCTGCACTGGGTCAAGCTGACTGCTCAAATAAAGGGATGCAACACTTTAAGGAATCATGATGCGATGGCCATTAACATTTTATGATGTAGATCAAAGTTTTGCAAGGAGACCCCTGGGCGGGAAGACTATGAGGCCTTAGCTACTGTCAAATACGTGCTGTAAGGAATATGTACAGAAGGCATGAAGTGATTGACGCTCGCCCCCACCTACAGTTATTTACTACACAGTATTAGAGGGAAAAGCGGCAGTGTTACTAGAGTTGCTTTGTAAACCTGCCCTCCGGTCACCAAACCCTAAAAGCATGGTTGCAGCACCCCAGCCTTCAATTAACAAATGCACACCCAGCCCCAAGACCGGTGTGCTGTGCTGAAGAGTTTCAGTTTGTATCAGAGTGTATATATGTTGGGTGGGAGCAGATAGTGTTTCTCTTCCTCATGGCTGTGTGTTCAGGAATCAATTTAAGTATGGGTAACCCCAGCATCACCCTTGTGTTACGGGAAGACACTCCGGTTGGAGTAGCTGTTTACAAGTTTCGATCTAGAGATTAAACTATTGGCATTGTAAATGACAATGCCATTTATTTATCTGTTTTCAAAACCAACACATAAATACAAATTTTGTCATTTACAATGCCAATAGCTCAAACATTTCAAAAGGCGAAACCATTGCATTGTAAATGCTTGTTACTTGTGTTGTTACATGGTCTGCTTTATGAGTCGGTGAGCACTATTTTCTTTAAGGATCTTCCCCTATTCTACCAAAGACATTGCAGCATGCTGCACGCTTTTACTAATGTATTTATTGAAATGACAGCATGTTCCACTTTAACTATAGCAGCCTCACTTATTTAATTATAAAATTGAAGGCGCGGTCCGCTTTCACTTTAGTGGCAGCGCTTACTTAATTGGTTATTTTACAGCGGGGCTGCTTTCAAATTAGCGGCCGCGTTTATTTATATATTTAATTAATAGTGCGGGCCGCTGACACTTTAGCGGCCGCGCTACAGAACATTAATTATTTTGTTTTCACTTTCAGTGAAAGCGCCTCATACGTGCTTTCACTGCAATATTGGTCGTGCCCCTTTCTTTACACGCTGCCAACTGTAACCTGAATACGCGAGCAGTGTATACAGAAAGGGGCACGGCCACCATTTGAGTGCTCTCGCAGCTATTGGCATTAAAAATAACAACTCCTTTTATTTATGTGTTACTTTTAAAACATAAATAAAAGGCATTGTCATTTACAATGCCAACAGCTTAAACGCTCGCAAATGCGAGACCTACTGCATTGAAAATGCTTGGATTTTTTTGCGCTCTGATATCAGCAATGGTCATGTTTGTGCTATATAAACTTTATAAATGAATAAAATAATAAATATTTTTAGTTCCAGTCTGCTTCTTAATAATAACAGTCCAGCATGTGATCCTCTGTCAACTCAGTATCCAAGGTAGCATAAAGGTTGCCCAAGTCTCCAATCCAGGTTTTATCCCTCACGTTGGATCGGTGTTTCGTAAAACTCTCAAGTATTTAGGGCAGGGGATTATTTAGATTCAGGCACTAACAAAGATAAGGATGGTTTCCACATTAGCCCAAATTGTTCTCCCCTATTCGCCAACAACAATGATATCATTTCCATACCCATCATATCCCATATTCAGCGCACCCATGCTCTATTACAGGTAATATACTCTTTGCCCCACAGCCTCAGAGCCAACTGTTTGGAAGCACATGACAACAAGATAATCTGATTGCCTCTTCATAATCTTAGAGGAAATGAATACTGATTGAGATGTTAAACATTAGATGAATGTAATCTAGAACTTCCTTCCGGTATCTCTGAAATACCGGAAGGAAGTAGGTGAAGGGGGCATCTCAGCCGCCTTTGACACCATCTCCCACCCCACCATATGCACAAGACTCCACGATGCCGGCATCCACAACAGGGCTCTAGAATGGATCCGATCCTTCCACACTGGCAAACACATAAAGTCGACGCAGCGTTTTTCTTTGCCTGTGGCCAGCAGCAGGGGCGAGTGTGAGGACTCACAGGACCAGGATACAACGGGCCTCCAGCGGACTGGCAGCCCCTCCCCCTTTCCACCGGGGGCTACAACTGCTTCTGCTTCACTGGAGACGCGGCGTTCTTCTTTGCCTGTGGCCAGCAGCAGGGGCGAGTGTGAGAACTCACAGGTCCAGGATACAGCGGGCCTCCAGCGGACCGGCAGCCCCTCCCCCTTCCCCCCCGGGGGCTACAACTGCTTCTTGCGCCTCGAGACGCAGCGTTCTTCTTTGCCTGTGGCCAGCAGCGGGGGCGAGTGTGAGGACTCACAGGCCCAGGATACAGCGGGCCTCCAGCGGACCGGCAGCCCCTTTCCACCGGGGGTTACAACTGCTTCTTGCGCCTCCCGCTTCGTGGGAGACGCGGCGTTCTTCTTTGCCTGAGGCCAGCAGCAGGGGCGAGTGTGAGGAATCACAGGCCCAGGATACAGCGGGCCTCCAGCAGACCGGCAGCCTCTCCCCCTTTCCACCAGGGGCTACAACTGCTTCTTGCGCCTCCCGCTTCGTGGGAGACGCGGCGTTCTTCTTTGCCTGTGGCCAGCAGCGGGGGCGAGTGTGAGAACTCACAGGCCCAGGATACAGCGGGCCTCCAGCGGACCGGCAGCCCCTCCCCCTTTCCACCGGGGGCTACAACTGCTTCTTGCGCCTCCCGCTTCGCGGGAGACACGGCGTTCTTCTTTGCCTGTGGCCGACAGCGTGGGTGAGTGTGAGGACTCACAGGCCCAGGATACATCGGGCCTCCAGCGGACCGGCAGCCCCTTCCCCTTTCCACCGGGGGCTACAACTGCTTCTGCTTCGCGGGAGACGCGGCGTTCTTCTTTGCCTGTGGCCAGCAGCGGGGGCGAGTGTGAGGACTCACAGGCCCAGGATACAGCGGGCCTCCAGCGGACCGGCAGCCCCTTCCCCTTCCCACCGGGTGCTACAACTGCTTCTTGCGCCTCCCACTTCGCGGGAGACGCGGCGTTCTTCTTTGCCTGTGGCCAGCAGCGGAGGCGAGTGCGAGGACTCACAGACCGATGATACAGCGGGCCTCCAGCGGACTGGCAGCTCCTCCCCCTTTCCACCGGGGGCTACAACTGCTTCTTGCACCTCCCGCTTCGCGGGAGACGCGGCGTTCTTCTTTGCCTGTGGCCAGCAGCGGGGGTGAGTGTGAGGACTCACAGGCCCAGGATACATCGGGCCTCCAGCGGACCGGCAGCCCCTCCCCCTTTCCACCGGGGGCTACAACTGCTTCTGCTTCGCGGGAGATGCAGCATTCTTCTTTGCCTGTGGCCAGCAGCGGGGGCGAGTGTGAGGACTCACAGGACCAGGATACAATGGGCCTCCAGCGGACTGGCAGCCCCTCCCCCTTTCCACCGGGGGCTACAACTGCTTCTGCTTCACGGGAGACGCGGCGTTCTTCTTTGCCTGTGGCCAGCAGCAGGGGCGAGTGTGAGAACTCACAGGCCCAGGATACAGCGGGCCTCCAGCGGACCGGCAGCCCCTCCCCCTTCCCGCCAGGGGCTACAACTGCTTCTTGCGCCTCCTGCTTTGCGGGAGACGCGGCGTTCTTCTTTGCCTGTGGCCAGCAGCGGGGGCGAGTGTGAGGACTCACAGGCCCAGGATACCGCGGGCCTCCAGCGGACCGGCAGCCCCTCCCCCTTTCCACCGGGGGTTACAACTGCTTCTTGCGCCTCCCGCTTCGTGGGAGACGCAGTGTTCTTCTTTGCCTGAGGCCAGCAGCGGGGGCGAGTGTGAGGACTCACAGGCCCAGGATACATCGGGCCTCCAGCACACCGGCAGCCCCTCCCCCTTTCCACCGGGGGCTACAACTGCTTCTTGCGCCTCCCGCTTTGTGGGAGACGCGGCGTTCTTCTTTGCCTGTGGCCAGCAGCGGGGGCGAGTGTGAGAACTCACAGGCCCAGGATACAGCGGGCCTCCAGCGGACCGGCAGCCCCTCCACCTTTCCACCGGGGGCTACAACTGCTTCTTGCGCCTCCCGCTTCGCGGGAGACACAGCGTTCTTCTTTGCCTGTGGCCAGCAGCGGGGGTGAGTGTGAGGACTCACAGGCCCAGGATACATCGGGCCTCCAGCGGACCGGCAGCCCCTCCCCCTTTCCACCGGGGGCTACAACTGCTTCTGCTTTGCGGGAGACGCGGCGTTCTTCTTTGCCTGTAGCCAGCAGCAGCGGCGAGTGTGGGGACTCACAGGCCCAGGATACAGCGGGCCTCCAGCGGACCGGCAGCCCCTCCCCCTTCCCACCGGGGGCTACAACTGCTTCTTGCGCCTCCCACTTCGCAGGAGACGCGGTGTTCTTCTTTGCCTGTGGCCAGCAGCGGAGGCGAGTGTGAGGACTCACAGGCCGATGATACAGCGGGCCTCCAGCAGACTGGCAGCTCCTCCCCCTTTCCACCGGGGGCTACAACTGCTTCTTGCGCCTCCCGCTTCGCGGGAGACGCGGCTTTCTTCTTTGCCTGTGGCCAGCAGCGGGGGTGAGTGTGAGGACTCACAGGCCCAGGATACATCGGGCCTCGAGCGGACCGGCAGCCCCTCCCCCTTTCCACCGGGGGCTACAACTGCTTCTGCTTCGCGGGAGATGCGGCGTTCTTCTTTGCCTGTGGCCAGCAGCGGGGGCGAGTGTGAGGACTCACAGGCCCAGGATACAGCGGGCCTCCAGCGGACCGGCAGCCCCTCCCCCTTTCCACCGGGGGCTACAACTGCTTCTTGCGTCTCCCGCTTTGTGGGCGACGCAGCGTTCTTCTTTGCCTGAGGCCAGCAGCGGGGGCGAGTTTGAGGACTCACAGGCCCAGGATACAGCGGGCCTCTAGCAGACCGGCAGCCTCTCCCCCTTTCCACCCGGGGCTACAACTGCTTCTTGCGCCTCACACTTCGTTGGAGACGCGGCGTTCTTCTTTGCCTGTGGCCAGCAGCGGGGGCGAGTGTGAGAACTCACAGGCCCAGGATACAGCGGGCCTCCAGCGGACCGGCAGCCCCTCCCCCTTTCCACCGGGGGCTACAACTGCTTCTTGCGCCTCCCGCTTCGCGGGAGACACGGCGTTCTTCTTTGCCTGTGGCCAGCAGCGGGGGTGAGTGTGAGGACTCACAGGCCCAGGATACATCGGGCCTCCAGCGGACCGGCAGCCCCTCCCCCTTTCCACCGGGGGCTACAACTGCTTCTGCTTCGCGGGAGACGCGGCGTTCTTCTTTGCCTGTGGCCAGCAGCGGGGGCGAGTGTGAGGACTCACAGGCCCAGGATACAGCGGGCCTCCAGCGGACCGTCAGCCCCTCCCCCTTTCCACCGGGGGGCATTTAACCACCTACAGGCCCCTGCAACGCGGGACGCGCGCGGGCGTGCGCCGGGCTAAGCCCGGGCAAAGGGCGGGCAGTCTGTGGCTGTCGGGGACCGGAGGAGGCTGGGCTGGGACCCCCCTACTTTCATCTGGCGTCTGGCTCAACAAACACCAAAGGTACTGTATGCACGCCGTCGCCTCTAGTGGCGAACTCGAACTCTAATTGTGACCTCTCAGGGCCATTGCATTCAACAGCGTGACTGGACTAGAAAGTGGGGAGTTTTTTCTTTTTTTTTTCTTCTTTCACAAACATTCCTAAATGGGGAAGAGGAAGGCCATGAAGGGTTGGGGAGTATTTACCAACAAAAAAGGAAAAGAAGCCAAGAAAGTGCCCCACGCAGCTTCTAATTGCATGCTGACTAGAATAGAAGCTATAGTCAATGAGTGTGAAGAAGTTTTGGGTGGCAACAATAGCAATGTTTTGGCTGATGATACCGGCCCACTCGACGAATATCTATTACAGTTACAAAGAAGAGTAGTTTCTGCTATGTTTAATAAGCAAACCCCCACAAGCCGCCTATTTGCGAAGTACACAGTCCACCAGATATAACTAAAGAGGGACCTCATTTAAATCCTAACATTAAATCTATAACACTAGCTGAATCCCCTAGAGGGACACAACAGGGCTGTGATATTGTTACCCAGGTATCCTGTTCAAATAGGTTTGCAGCCCTTGAACATGTTAATGAAGACATGATTCCAGCCCCATTGAGGGAACACATTGACATCAACATTGAAATTAGTGAGAATGTGGCTAATTGTGGCTCTTGTGGCTCCACGAATAAGGAGTTACTTGGTAGAATCAAAGAGCTTGAAAGGGAGCTGGTATCCCTAAGAGACAAGTTGGAAGCGCTAATAGCTATACGCGACTGTTCCATAGTTGTATCGGCTCCACCCTCACCACCCATATCTGTTATTCCACCTAATAGGGCAGGGCCAGAGAACCCTAAGGGAACTCCCCTCAGGCCACCTCTAGAACCAGGCCGCAGATCGCAGGGCCGTTCAGCTACAGATAATACACCCCGCAACACCAGATCATATGCTGAGTCTGTCACAGTCAGAGATCCCAAGAGAAGAGCTAAGGGCCACGCTACTATAAATGCAAACCATCATTCTCCGGCCATCCCCAAACTAGCCCTGAGCAAGCAAGCTCCTAACCCCGCCAGCATAAGAACACAAGGTGATTCAATTCACCCAGTTAACATCTTTCCAACAGTATACATGACGCAGGTGCCAAGACTTAACACTGATAGGGGTTATGAAAGCAGCAAAGCCTTACATAATAAAGCTATGCACTGGCTGAGGCATACAAGGGGCTGTAGATCTGTCATACGGGAGGATATGGCAAAAGTGAGACGAGTTTCACTGGGTAACTCTAAGACCGATTGTATCGAGATACAGCTATACGACCAGATGATTGCTGAGAACTTACTGGCATTAGAATTTAGAACGTCCCCCCCAAGCATTCTGCTATCCAGATACGGCGTTTCCCACTCTGGTCTCCGGTCCGGGGAGGGGAATGTTTCCGGACTGAGTCTAGTTGATTGACTAGAGGAGGTGCGGCCATCTGACACCCCTCTTGATTTAGCGGGGTACATGTGCAGAGAAATAGATTTGGGTTTGGGTAGCCCCGTGCCAGGAGGAGAAGTGAGGGAGATCATAAAAGATATCACTGATTCGACAGTTCCTATGGAGGTCGTAATGCTGGTTTAAGCACAAAAAATGCAGGGGTGATTCAATTCCTCTCCTGAAACATTGGAGGGCTACAAACAAACCGATCTCTTCTAGAGTGGAATGAATTCATTGGTAAATATGACGTCTGTTTGTTCCAGGAGACATGGAGTTTGGTCCCCCTGCATTAGTCAGGGTTCTCTACTTATTATATCCCGGCGATTAGTTCATGTAAAGGTCGCCCTTCGGGGGGTCTTCATATCTGGATTAGCATTGCGCTAAACTGGTCTGTCATTAAACATAACTTTACATCCCAGGACATTTTACACCTGACTATCAGAGGGGCCAAAAACGCTGCTCACATGGAGATTTTTAATGTATATGCTAGAGGGTCCCCAGGGGCCCACTCGTCTGCTACTCTATCAGCTCTAGAGCTAGATCTGTCTTCCATCCTTCCCAACTCTGGTATCATTGTAGCAGGTAATTTCAACTGCACATTCGAACCATTGAGTGGAGATGACATTCTGGGCACTGGAGATGAGGATAACAAATGGGCTATTCCTGCTTTGAATTTAGCGCCAATAAAAAAGTGGACCCAAAGGGCCATACAAATGAATGCCCTGACTCGAGAGCATAATTTAAGAGCAGTCAATGGCAGGACTCGCTCTGATCCCTGTGGAGCAAATACATATAACAGGATCAGTTCCCCCTCTCGGATCGATTATATTCTGCTGGACGTACGTCTCTGGGGTGACCTTATTAATATGGAGGTTACGCCCAGTATCGACAGTGATCACAACCCTCTGTCCATGCAAATTAGCCGAGGGGAGGATACAACATCCATTGTGATAGACAATACTCCGATGTTGCTAACAAGGGAGGTAGTACCGTCCAACTGCAATCGACGCCTTAAGTGGCACAAGGTTGCTAAGCAGGAGGAGACGCTCTCTTACATAAGGGACCTCATAGAACAGAAGATCACGGAATTTGAATTATTCAATAGCACCTGTGAGGACATACAAGGCTCCCAGCTCCCCAGGCTATACCAAGATATAATAGGAAGGCTGGGAGAGTTTTTTAGCATTAAAGATAACGGGGAACAGAAAGCATGTCTACCACGACCGTTCAATTTGTGGTACTCCGCCATGTGCAGAGAAAAAAGACAGGAATTATCCACAGCATTCCGGGCAAAAGACCCTATAATGATAAGAACAGCTAGGAGGGAATATGCAAGCACAATAGAGCAAGCTAAGCGCTCCTGGGAAGAATCCCACTGGCTGGAGCTTACATCTGCCGCTCAGTTGAAGGACTCAACTGTGTTCTGGGAGCTAATCAATAAAAGCTCTAGGAGGGGAATGGACCCGCTATCCAACCACATAACAGGCCGACAGTGGCATGACCACTTTTTTTAATTTGTACTCTGGTGATGATCTGAACATATCTCAAGGGCCGGGGACCCCACTACCCACTGTTGAAACCCCTATACCAGTGGAAACTTTTGGGATCAATGAGGTGACATCGGCCATAGCAAGCATAGCGCCAGGCAAGGCGGCGGGGCCCGACGGCCTCCCTGGTGATCTATTACTGCATGACCCAAAGCACTGGGCCAACTTCATCCTCCACGCAATGAACTTCATTGCTAGAGGACATGCTGTCCAAGATTCCTGGAAGGGTGCCAAAGTGGTGACTATCTATAAAAAAGGGGAATAGGGAGGACCCTGACAACTACAGACCGATTAGTTTAATCGATGTAGTACAGAAAGTGGTTGGCAGTGTGCTCCTTATGAGGATGAGGTCCTGGATGGACGACGAAAATGTTCTATCACATTTCCAGGCCGAGTTCAGACTGAGGGTTGGCACGATGGACCAGGTCTTTAGATTTTATATGATCTATTGGAAATCTGTGCTCATTGGAAAAGGCAGTCTTTATTTGGCATTCATCGATTTAAAGACTGCCTTTGACCTGGTCCCCCGTGCCAAGCTGTGGCAGGTACTATTCGATCTAGGTATTCCCCCTCCGATTCTGGACTTCATCGAACGTCTCCACGAGGGAAACTATGCCAGAATTAGGTGGGGCCGACAGGGCCAGCTGACAGAAAGGGTAGCGGTGGCCAGGGGGATGCGCCAGGGTTGTGTTCTGGCCCCGACTCTGTTCTCTCTCTTTGTAAATGGGGTGGTAGACCATTTGAGGGAGGACCCAGCCGATGACCCAACCCTGGCTGGCGAAAAATCCCCCACTCTGCTTTTTGCCGACGACACCTTACTGGTTTCAAAAAGTCAGATGGGCCTCCAAAAGCTTTTAGACCGTTTTAGTCAGTTTTGCGACACTCGGGGCTTAAGCATCAACACATCCAAAACTAATCTAATGGCACTCTCACCTTCTAAACGGTTCAGGAACACTATCAAGCTGAATGGCACCCCATTAGAATTAGTCGAATCATTCGACTATTTGGGCATACGGATTAACAATTTGATGAAGTGGAATTCCCACTTGACCAAAATGTTGCTCAATCATAAACGGGTGTCGGCGCTATTTCAAGACATCAGCGACTTTCCTATAGCAGACCAGTAGGTGTATGAGGGCAAAGCATTACCATCTGCCCTCTACGAGGCGGAACCTTGGGGATTCGAGAACATCACGGACTTAGTGAGATCTGAAAACGCATTTTACAGAGGTCTGGTCTCACTCCCTCCATCTACCCCATTAGTTCCGCTCCGCCAGGACTTTGGGAAACACCCAATTAACGAAATTGCTAGGCTCCGTCCCTTATTATTCTGGGTGCGCCTGAGAAGGACCCCAGAATTGCTAAACTATGCCACAGCCCTTAGCGAGCTCATCCAACTTGACACAGGCAATAAGATCAAATGGATCTGTAAACTTAAACAGCTTGTTGGGGACATCGGACTGGCAGAGGCATGGGAAAGCCAGACCCCACCGCCAAAACAAGTAGCAAAGAAAGCTTACTGGGAGTGGGTGCATGTAGAGGCCACATGCAACCCTAAAAGGGGTACTTTGACAGAACAGTTCTTAGATTACAAGCCTACTCCTAAATTGGAACCCTTTCTTGATTTTATCCAGACTCCGAGAGAAAGGACACTATTTTTGAAGCTGAGGCATGGAACACTCCCACTTAATGAATTTATAGCAGGGTGGAAATTAGATATTGCGAAAGATACTGCGTGCCACTTTCTTTTTGCATGCCCTGTGTATAGACATGCGAGAAGAAAGTGGCTGAAACCCGTTTGTACAAACCTGGGGGCCAAGAACCATAGGGAGGCGCTGCGTATTTTAAAAACTGATACATCCTCCCTGAGTGCAATCTTTGGGGTAGCTAAATATTTGGGTTGTGCTTGGCTGACTAGAAGCAAGCTGTCGAGGGCTAGCAACATCAATATCTAGTAATACAAGCAAGCCCCCCCTTCGTGCACTGTTACTCCTTTGTGTATCATATTGCTCTACTTTTTTTTACTGTTTCTATGAATTATTTATATTTTTATTCTACTTTTGTAATCCTTTTAAAGATGATTGTCTTTTTTCTGCATTGTTTGTATGGCAATATGTAACTGCTCTTATTTTAACATTGGCATCTTTTAAAGCTATGAAATTGGGTTGTTCACACTTTTATGATATTTTATATCGAATAAAGTCATACAACATAAAGTCAGGCTACCACCAGTCCAAACTGAACCCACGGAGACCAGCTGCGAAGTGCCTCAGGGCTCCTCCCTGAGCCCCACTCTCTTCAACATCTACATGGCCGTGTTCACAGCCATCGTCAAGAACCACAGACTCAACATCATCTCCTATGCCAACACCCAGCTGATCCTCTCCATCATCAACAAACTTACAGTCAACTAGAAAAACTTCCATGACGGGATGGAGGCTGTTGCCACTTGGATAAAGGACAGCTGCCTCAAGCTCAACTCAGAGAAGGCTGAAGTCCTCATCCTGGGTTTCACCCTCTGCGCCTATGATGACTCCTGGTGGCTCATAGATCTTGTATCTCCCCCCACACCCACAGACCCCACACAAAACCTTGCCATCACCCTGGACTCCTCGCTCACCATGAACCGCCAGATCAATGCCATCTCATCATTCTGCTTCCACACGCTATGCCTGCTCTGAAAGGTCTTCAAGTGAATCCCCACTGAGTCCAGAAAGACGGTCACCCACGCACTATCAGCAGCAGACTCGACTACGGCAACACACTCTACACCAGCATCACTGAGAAACTCCTCAAGAAACTGTAGAACATTCAGAACGACTCCGCCAGACTCATCCTCAATCTCCCCCACCACATCACTGGCCACTTGAGAGACCGCCACTGGCTCCCAGTCAACAAAAGAATCACCTTCATACTCCTCACACATGCCTACAAAGCCCTACACAACACGGGACCTGCGTACCTCAACCACCGCCTCGCATTCTACGCCCCGACCAGAGACCTCTGCTCCTGTGGAAAAGTAAATTTTGCCATGTTCTGTGTCCCTACGTGTCCCCCATCCTATGTTGTATGTGCATGATTAATATGCATATGTATTCCCCATGAACGATTAAAGACGCAATTACAGTTGTGTCCATCTCTAGTATGCCAGTCTCCAGTTCTCGTGAAAGCTACGAGTATTAGGCCTATGTAAAGCTACGTTGCCACGTTTCTCAGTGTGCACGTTATTTCATTGAAAGTCCCCGTTTCTAGGCCTCAAAAGGGCCCGGACTCAGATTCAGCTCCTGTCTCCTGAACCCTCGCTGAGGAGCGATACAGCCCCCACCTGTATCCCTGACCCTTCACTTACTTCCTGCCTCACAGTGCCCGGCTCGGCCTGGCTCTGCCTGCCAGTCTGCCAAGAGTATGTTATGATTCCAGTTATCAGTCCAGCCCTCCTTCTCTGCATTCCTAAGCTACTGAATCACATCAATAGTTTCCGTCATGGTCTAGCCTTTACGTCTCCATGTAAGAGAAATACTGTATTAATGGTCATTTAATATTCCTCAACACGCACTACATGTAGAATAATGCATGCACCAGTCTTAGTGTCTGTTAGCCTTTACCCTGATAACTTTTGCATTCTATCAACATGTTCTCTAAACATCAGATACTAGATAGTGTTTAGGTACATGTCGCTCTGACTCTCCAGACTTCAGTCTCTTCTTCTAGCGCAGAAGTCATAGCCCCCAGCTTCTCCTAGTAACACGTCATTGCCAGTTTGCGCGCACCACTAGGTTAGAGGTCCCGGCTCCTTAGGTAGCCCCCTCCATGTTTCCGCCCCATTTATGACATATTCTGTTACGTTTACATCACATGCCTATGTATACGCCCTGTTCACGCCTCTTGTTACACCTACTTTCTGCCTTATCTTTCGCGACTGCTACAGGCCCTGCCCACTGCTACGCCTATTGTATTGAACATCATGTATTTTGTTTAACTATATATGCTTGTGCACGGTTATTAAAAGTTGCTAGCCATCCCAGATCTTGCCCGTGCAGGTTGTCCTGTTTCTGTCCTTTATGCTGTATTAAACCTGCAGACTCCGACTACCTCGAATCTTGACTCTTATTTTATTGAGCTATCTTTTATTGTATATCTAGTCAAAAATAGAGGTATTATTTATTTATTTACCACATAATGGCGCCCGAATAGGGACTTGCCCTTTCCCCACGCGCCGGAGAAGCCACGCAAGCCCCCTGATCCTCTGCAGCCGTGACGGAACCATACCGTGCACGTGCAGATATTTCTGCTTCAAGTATCCCTCAGGCCCACGGAGGAGACGGAGGTTGCGGTCCAGCATCCAGACGAGGCGGTGGAGGAACGCGGCGAGTCCCGACCAGAGCCCAAGCCGAGAGTCCAAGGTCCGAGGTATCCGGAGGCCCACCCGTAACTGAAGTCCGAAGTTCGTCCGTCCGTCGTCGTAGCAGTCCAGTCCAGTCCGAGGCCTTCCGTTCTTGCTGCCCGGTGAGTACCGTTGCTGGGGTAGTATCTAGACAGGGTCAATTGCATTGTCTCTGGTCCGTGGGTTTGGGTACACAGATCCAACACGAAGTGTCCACTTAGGTGGATGCGGGTCCTGACGTGTCTCTTATGAGACCGGTAAGTTTCGTACTGTTTTAGCAGTGCATCTAGTTTCTGTTCTAGTCCGTGCTGTTCTCGAGAAATTCATGTATTCTGTTTTCAGTATTCCAGGTAGTATTTTGTCAAAACTGTTATTTTAAATGTCATTCATGTATTTCAATGTCGTGGTATGAAAGTGGTGTATCTTCAGTAATTATCGTGTTCATTGTGTATTGTATTGTGTCTAGACTACAGTTCAGTCATGCCGCTGTTCTCAAAATTACGTCAGTTAAAAACTAGAAAAGGTCTGTTAGAAGAAGCAGTTCCTGTCCCGCCTAGGGACAGTCCAGGTCATTTTATGTATCAAAAGCATGGCATAAGTGCCATATTGTATCTAGATTTATGGGTGGAGTACACCAAACAGTTAGAAGAAAAGTACAGATGGCCCGTATCGGGTACATGGGATGCCGAGTGCATCATGCGAGTAGAAGAAGTATTATGGAAAAAGAAAGCCAGACAGTCACAGAAAGATGCCATCGAGTTATGGCGCAAAGAATCTCATAAAAGAACCGAAAAAGAAATCAGAAAGTCAGAATTAAGTAGAGAATCCTTAGAAAGAGCCCAAGAAAGGGAATTAATCGAAATAGGTGAACGAGTTAAAACCGAACAGTCAGACAGACAGAGGAATGCCCTCATTAAGGGTATGTATCCTCTTCTTGCCGAGGGCTTGCCAAAAGAAACCCCGGAGGCATCCAGTAATTTTCCGCCACCCTTAGTTCCGACCAAGCTACGTCACAAACCGACCGCAGCTGATATTTTTCTCTCGTCCTATTTGGACGACACAGTCCCAGAATATGCAAATCCTGTTCCACCAGCTCCTGTAAATAATGTAATTCATGGTCTTCCAGCCACCGGGGCACCTGTTGCAGTACCTGTTACGGTACCCCCGGTCCAGCCCGTAGTACAAATTCCCGCCACATCAGTCACTCTGCCAGCACGAAGAGTATCAGTCGACGATTCCAGTATAGGGGCCGCGGGAGGAGGTCCTCCTGGTACCCCGCCGCCAAGTAGACGTTTAGGAGCAGTCGACTTACATGAACGTGCGTTACAGCGTACGCCCAAATATCAGTCCATTGCAGAAATCAGACGAGTTCTTACTGAATGCTGTTATGATCCAGTCCCAGGCGAGGATAGTATGGTTCTATATTCCGTACGTATAAGACAGGTGTCCGAGTATTTGGTCACCCTACCGAATATGAAAGAAGATCTAGACAGAATGTATCGTTTCATTCGTACAGGACAAGATCCAGAAAGTATTGCTGAAGTCATGTCTCTCAGGAAATCCGAGATCCAGTTTATGCTATTAAAGTTTCTGATCAATTGTTTAATACGGGAACAAGATTCCCCGACTAAAGATCCGATCGAAATGAAAGTTCTGACAAGGTGGAGTGATAATATAGCCGAGGGTAAGCACAAGACACTCAATAGTATAGAGAGTATGTACAAGAAAATTCGTAAAGAAATAATAAGGTTACACGAACAACGCAAAGAAGCACAAGTAAGCGAGAAAGAAAATGACTCTTCTACTGAAGAGGTAGAGGACGAGAATACCGCCAGAATAGCGTATGTAGGTAAATCTAGATTTCCAGACCGACAGTCACGCCTAGAACACAAGAAAGTTTTTCATCTTCCAGCACCGGAACAAGGCTCTCTAGAACAAGTATTTCAAGCTACCGATCAAATTTTGAAATCACAAATCGGTTATAGTGAGTTAAGTACTATGCATGAACAAGAACTAGCCCGATCAGCAGTCCGATGGATTACTGATTCTACCACTTTTCCAGACGAAATAGTGGCACAAATGTTTCTGAAATTGCCCCCAGCCGAGCAGCGACTGGTGGGTATGTATATGATCCAACACCTCATTACACTGTATGAGGGTCAACATTCTGATCCAGGTCCGTTACATGATATCCTGAACGAGTTACTCCAGTATAGATGGAAAGGTTTAGGTACCGATTTAATTAGTGTCATTCTAGAACAGCGCCACAAATATAGAACGTTTCTGAACCCGCATTTTGTTCATGTCTCACCTCCAGAAAGTAAACCGTTTTACATAGATAGACAGCATCCGTTACGAGAAGTACACCCAGTTAGGACACAAGATGGTGAAATGCAACGAGTATTTGTTTACACCCCAGTTACCAAGATGGAACTCTTAGAGATGAAGAAATTAATTCCCTGTCACGACAAAGATCCAGCAGGGTTCCACCGAGAATTAAAAGACATGCTCCGTATGGGAGAATACACGTATCCAGATATTATTAAAATGTTAAAAGTCCTGTTGCCTGCGGGCATATATGAAAAACTCAAGGAAAAAGATTGGGAGGTGGGAGAGAAAAAGATCGATTGGACAGCTCTAGAAGCTGAAGATAAGATACGAGTACCAGGTACCGGTCTTGGAGACAAATGCAAAGAATTACCAGAACTATTAATACAAGTTTTGCCTAGATTATTAGCCACTAAAAAGGAAGACTGGGATGCAATCTCAGCCTGTAAACAGAAACAAGACGAAGACACTAGTGATTTTTATTCCAGATTTGAGAAATGTTTTATAATAAACAGTGGTTTGAAGACGAGTAGCGAGTCATACCCTCATCTTTTTGTTACTAAATTAGTCGAGAATTCAAGTCCACAAGTTAAGAATAGAGTTTTGAAAGTCGAAAGTACATGGCAAGCTAGTACTCCGTCCCAGATGTTACAGATGCTCCAGTATCACCAGAATAGAATCAGAGAAGAGCAAGAACACGAGAGAAGACGTATGAAAGACACAAAAATGAAAGTACTAGTTGCACAATCTGTTCCTCAAGACAGTCAGAAGAGGGGTCCGAATCAAGCGAATCAAGCCAGTCATCCTGCAGCTCCCGTTAAAGGGACATGCAATTATTGTAAACAGCCAGGTCATTTTATAAACGAGTGTGCAGTTCTGAAACACAATATAGCCACTGGTAAAACTAAAGAAAGACCACGTCCGCCTAGACAAGAACAAGTTTCACAGACTTCTCAGCCACAGAATGCACAACAGACAGTTCCAGCACCGCAGCCTATCGCTGCAACACAGCATGTTACACAGCAGATGTACCAGTATGCACAGACAGAGTATCCAGAGTATCAAGCGTATTCATGAAACAGCCTAGAGAGGGAGGTAGGCTTGCCTCTCATCGAGATTCCTGTAGATCAAGAAGGTCCCTATGTTCACAGTCAAGTATTAGGGAAAGACAGAAAGTTTCTGATTGATACAGGGGCAAGTAGGACTACTATTAGTCACGACGAGGTTCCAGGGGCTCCGCTCTCAGGCTCTAGAAATGTTTCCCTTGGATTTTCAGGAAAGCCTATTGTAAACGAGATATCAAAGCCAGTTACTCTAGAAGTAGGTCCATTGTCCCGAACTACTGATCTATTGCTTACGAAGTCTTGTCCAGAAAATTTGTTAGGTATTAAGACACTGAAAGAATTAGGTGCAGTTATTTGCTGTTCCCCAGAAGGAATACGTTTGTTTTTACGTGACTTCAAGGGTCACTATGTTTTACGAGATTTTGATCCGAGATTGTCTAATGTCCCGCAGCATCTATGGGCGCAAGGTCCAACTGATGTTGGTTTCATGCAAATCACACCCCATCGTGTGACTCTCAAGCAAGGTATAGTCCTGCCACGAATCAGACAGTACAGATTGCCACCTGAGGCTGTAGCAGCCTTATCCAAAATTATTGACGAACTTATGGCTCAAGGAGTAGTTGTAGAAACTGACTCCAATGTATGTAATTCTCCTATCATTCCAGTCATGAAACGTACTGATCCAAATGCACCCCCAGTATATCGATTAGTGATTGACCTTCGAGAACTCAATAAATGTATTATTCCTCAGTATCCAGTTGTTCCAGATATCTCATCTCTATTGACAGCCATTGATTCTGAGGCAATATTTTTTACAGTAATTGACCTCAAGAATGCATTTTTCAGTGTCCCCATTCATCCAGACAGCCAGTACCTTTTCGGTTTTTGTTTAAATGGAAGGAGCTATAAATTCACACGAGCTCCTCAAGGTTTCACAGAAAGTCCTAGTATTTACAGTCAAGCACTTAAGAGACAACTAGACAACATTCACATGCCAACTGACACTGCCCTGCTCCAGTATGTCCATGATCTACTGATCACAGCCCGTTCTGAACGTGCTTGCGAGCGAGCATCACTTACAGTCCTGTATTTCCTAGCCGAGATGGGGCACAAGGTGTCCCCTTCAAAGCTTCAATTCTGTGTCCAGCAAGTGATCTACTTAGGCCACTTACTGTCCAAGTGGGGTAGGCAGTTGACACCCGATCGTATCCAGTTAATAGCGAGTCTTCCTCAGCCCAAGACACAGAAGGAGGTACGTGCTTTTATCGGCCTTACTTCTTATTGCAGACAATGGATTCCTCAGTACGCATTTCTAGCCAAACCACTGATACAGTTAACGACACAGGAGGCAGCCGTATCGACTGTCCTCCCTTGGACATCTGAACATACACTTAGTTTCAATGAGTTAAAGAAAGCTTTATGCCAAGCTCCCGTTCTAGCTACACCGAACTACAGTAAGCCTTTCACACTTTTTGTCACAGAACGTGATGGTACTGCATTATCTGTTCTCACACAAGATCAAGCCGGACAATACAAGCCCTGTGCTTATTTTTCGAGCACACTAGATCCAGTAGCCCAGGTGCTGCCTGCGTGCCTCAAGTCAGTTGCAGCCACAGCACTAGCTATCAGACAAAGTGATTCCATAGTATTAGGACACTCCCTGACAGTACAAGTTCCACACTCCGTGGAAGTTCTTTTAAACCGAACACAGACTCAGCACTTGACAATTGCACGTTTGACAGGTTATGAACTGACACTATTCCAGCCACACATAGAAATCAGACGCTGCAACGTTCTAAATCCTGCTACACTGTTACCGTCAGTTACTTCGAATCCTGCCACACATGACTGTGTGGAAGTTGTTAACACTATGACTAAGCCAAGACAAGATCTGACAGATATTCCATTACCAGATCCCGACCTGACACTTTATGTGGATGGGTCATGTATGAGAACGAGTACAGGAGAACTAGTAGCCGCGTATGCAGTGACTACTGACACTGAAGTTATTGAAACACACCGTATTGACACCCTGTCTGCTCAAGCAGCAGAGCTAGTTGCTCTGACTCAAGCCTGCATACACGCTAAGAACCTGAAAGTTAATATTTACACAGATTCACGCTACGCATTCGGAGTTGTACACGACTTCGGAGTGCTCTGGCAGGAGAGAGGTTTCATGACTTCTCATGGAACCAAGATTCAGCATGGTTTCCTTATTCAAGCTCTGTTAGATGCAATACATTTACCGACATCTATCGCTATCATGAAGTGCAAAGCACATACTAAAGTTACTGACATTATTTCCCAAGGTAATGATCTAGCAGATCGAACAGCCAAGCTTACAGCACAGACTCCAGACATACCAGTGAACAAGACACCGACATCCACTCCAGATCAGACTACTTGTATGACAGTTAAGGACCCTACTCAAGATGTCATAGATATCCAGTTACATGCTACTCCCGAAGAAATCAAGAAATGGTCCGAACAAGGAGGGGTCCAGACAGATCAGGGATGGTTGACGAAGGGAAAAGCCACATGGTTTCTCCCCGACTCAATGGTTCAAGTCATTATCAATACCGCACATAGTCCAGCACACTTAGGAGAAAAAGCCATGTTAGACAGTATCCAGAACATTTGGTTTAACAAGCATTTACGAGCTGCAGCCAAGCAGAAAGTCCGTACCTGTATGATATGTTGCCAGTTCAATCCAGGTAAAAGTGTCCCGGTGGAACAAGGTGGATTCCAGCCCCCTGACCACCCTTTTGAAGTCCTCCAGATGGATTATATTCAGATGGAGCGATGTCGAGGTTTCAAGTATGTCCTTGTAGTTGTATGCGCTTTGTCCAGGTGGACAGAAGCATATCCAGTCCCAGATTACACAGCCGCGACCACTGCCAAGCAGTTGGTTCGTGAATATTTCCCCCGTTATGGACTCCCTAGGGTCGTGTATTCTGATAACGGCCAGCCCTTCTCATCTGAACTGATGAAACACGTTTCCCTTTTGTTAGGGTACCAGTGGAAGTTCCATTGTGTACGCCATCCAGAAGCAGCCGGTCTCGTAGAGAGACATAATCAAACCTTGAAAATCCGCATTGCCAAAATCTGTCAAGAAAAAGGTGTAGACTGGTTAGTTGCCTTGCCAGTCGCTTTGTTTTATATGCGCATGGTCGCACATTCCAGATCAGGTCTGTCCCCTTATGAGGTCGTATTCGGCCGCCCCCCCAACGTGTGGGGTACACCCAGACCCCGAAGTATTACAGATGTTTCCAGTAATATGCTGACAGATTACCTAGCTTCCTTGATGTCTGCCCTACACTCTTGTCGTTCACAGGTTGCCGCTGCATTTCCCGACAATACTGAAGTCAAGCCACACGAGATCCTTCCCGGCACCTTGGTCTTAATCCGAAATTTTGATCGTTCAAGTCCGCTGGAGCCTCGCTGGAAGGAGCCGAAGTTAGTCCTTTTGACCACCCGCACAGCCGTGAAGTTGGAAGGCAGAAAAGGCTGGGTGCATCTGTCTCACGTCAAGAAATTTCACGGACTAAGACCTAAAACTTTGAATAACACTTCTACAGACACTTTTATCAAGGACTGTCCCGCTAATGACTTTGATTCAAATCCTCCCCTGTTAGAGAAAACTCCGCAGCAGGAGTATAAACTGAAGCTCCGGTCTAGTAAAATAAGTCAGCCAGTTTAATTGTCTAAGTCCCCCTGGGTGAAACGGTTAGACAGGTATCTGACATGTATGAAATAGACCCCCATAGTGAGAGAGTTAGTCAAAACTCAATCCGATGTATCGTTTTTCTAAGTTTTATATTATTTTTAAGCTTGATGGTTACCTGCACGAGTTATGCATTTCATTTATGTTTTCCAATTTCTCATGTAAATAAGTTTTCTAATGCTACAGTAGAGCACACGTTTAGTGATCTGCCTCCTCACGAACTATCCTATCGTCTTGCTATGCGCAACAATACATTTATCCGTATGTTACATTATTCACACCAGACCAGCAATGCTACTAATTGTTGGGTGTGTGGTCGACTCCCCCCTTTCCAGACACCGAAGGGAGTTCTGCCACTCTTTCCTTATCCGTTTTCACATAATGGTTCATGTGGAGCCTGGTCATGTTAACATCATCTTCAAATGATATGTCCCTTTTGAATAGTACATGTTTTCCAGACAAGCAAGGTCTTCCCCACAGAACAGGGTTAGATCTAGAAAATGAAGTTTATAATTTGGGTAATTATTCTTCGAATTTTATGGTCCTGAATGTTCAGTCTGATCCTACTCCAGACTTACCTGCTATTTCAGTACTACCAGTCAAAGGCGAATTATGTGTCAGAAATAATGGTTCCGTCCATGTAGGACACAGTGATTGTACTACTATTGTCGAGTATAGTGACAGTGGGAAATCTATTTTCAAAGCTTCACGTCATTCTTATTTTGTTTGTGGTCAGACCGCATATGTTCGTCTGCCCCTCGATTGGGAGGGAACCTGTTACATTGCCTTCCTACTGCCACCAGTTTTTCTAGCCCCATCCGATTATCATAGAAACACACATCTAGTACACATTAGACATAGAAGGGAGATCGAGTCCCCGATTGTCGATCAAACTGAAACTGCTCTAGAACAGTATACAGATTTCAATAGAGGATTCTTCTTGTTCATAGGACCTGTCCAGAATAGTAAGTCAATTCGTAGATTAACCAGAACCCTTGAAGCGGTAGTGAATGAGACTGCCTCTGCTCTAGGTAACTTAACCGAAGAGCAATCTGCTATGAGATTTGTCGTGCTCCAGAATCGTCTCGTTCTTGACGTCATACTGGCCGATAGAGGAGGAGCATGTAGAGTCATCGGATCTAGTTGCTGCATTTTCATTCCTAATAACGCGCCGTCTGTTTATTCAGCTATAACCAGACTTCATAAAATTGCCCATCAGTTACACCAGAATCCTGGCACCTGGACATGGTCCGGTTGGTTTTGGAGTATAATTTCTGCCTGGGGATGGAAAATATTGTCCTTTCTAGGTATTGCGGTAGCGATCATATTCAGTTGCTGCCTCTGTATACAATGTGGCCCTGCGATTTGCGGCATTTGTGCTACCTCTTGTATTCCTAGTCCCAAGTCCCGTCCTAAATCCCGTTCCAAGACAATTCGAGACGAGCAAATGATACTGTATGAAATGATAGATGGTATCATGAATATTGATGTTTCCTGATGGAAACGTAGTGACAAGGAGGGAATGTGGAAAAGTAAATTTTGCCATGTTCTGTGTCCCTACGTGTCCCCCATCCTATGTTGTATGTGCATGATTAATATGCATATGTATTCCCCGTGATCGATTAAAGACGCAATTACAGTTGTGTCCATCTCTAGTATGCCAGTCTCCAGTTCTCGTGAAAGCTACGAGTATTAGGCCTATGTAAAGCTACGTTGCCACGTTTCTCAGTGTGCACGTTATTTCATTGAAAGTCCTCGTTTCTAGGCCTCAAAAGGGCCCGGACTCAGATTCAGCTCCTGTCTCCTGAACCCTCGCTGAGGAGCGATACAGCCCCCACCTGTATCCCTGACCCTTCACTTACTTCCTGCCTCACAGTGCCCGGCTCGGCCTGGCTCTGCCTGCCAGTCTGCCAAGAGTATGTTATGATTCCAGTTATCAGTCCAGCCCTCCTTCTCTGCATTCCTAAGCTACTGAATCACATCAATAGTTTCCGTCATGGTCTAGCCTTTACGTCTCCATGTAAGAGAAATACTGTATTAATGGTCATTTAATATTCCTCAACACGCACTACATGTAGAATAATGCATGCACCAGTCTTAGTGTCTGTTAGCCTTTACCCTGATAACTTTTGGATTCTATCAACATGTTCTCTAAACATCAGATACTAGATAGTGTTTAGGTACATGTCGCTCTGACTCTCCAGACTTCAGTCTCTTCTTCTAGCGCAGAAGTCATAGCCCCCAGCTTCTCCTAGTAACACGTCATTGCCAGTTTGCGCGCACCACTAGGTTAGAGGTCCCGGCTCCTTAGGTAGCCCCCTCCATGTTTCCGCCCCATTTATGACATATTCTGTTACGTTTACATCACATGCCTATGTATACGCCCTGTTCACGCCTCTTGTTACACCTACTTTCTGCCTTATCTTTCGCGACTGCTACAGGCCCTGCCCACTGCTACGCCTATTGTATTGAACATCATGTATTTTGTTTAACTATATATGCTTGTGCACGGTTATTAAAAGTTGCTAGCCATCCCAGATCTTGCCCGTGCAGGTTGTCCTGTTTCTGTCCTTTATGCTGTATTAAACCTGCAGACTCCGACTACCTCGAATCTTGACTCTTATTTTATTGAGCTATCTGTTATTGTATATCTAGTCAAAAATAGAGGTATTATTTATTTATTTACCACAATCCACCCAACTGGCCCTGTCCACTGGCCCACGTATCCGTAAGACCACGGCTGGACGAAGATCCTTCTCCTATGTTGCAGCAAAGCACCCTGCCTTTCCACCTCTGGCAATCACTGTCACTGCCTCAATTCAGGAAGGACCTCAAGACCTGGCTCTTCGACTGAACCACAGTGCCTTTGACGGATCAGCAACGCACCCTCACCCCCAGCCCCTTGAGACACTTACGGTGAGTAGTCACTCTTTACAAGTGACTTGATTGGTTGATTGACATTTCTTCCACCAGGCTCCATCCTTGCAACTGTCCCTATGATGTATTCTGCTAGGTGTGGAGTACTAGTAATTAGGCATTCTAATTAGCAGTTATTTTACGGCTGTATTCGATGCGCTTGTGTAGGGTGTAGGAAAAAGTCTCCCCCCATTCTTTATCTGTCACTGTTCTCCCCAATTCAGCTTCCCAGCTTTTCTGACCCGCAGTTTTAAGATGGTATCTGTCCCAAGGTAAGGGCCTGCTAATTCTCTGTATTAAAGGCTTTTCATCCTATTTGGACAGGAACCATCTTTCTTTAGTTGTCAGTGGTCTACATGCCTTTGTTTTGTTAGACTCTGTCGGTAATCCAATGCCTTTTCCGTAAATACTGACGCCTTTCGCTTTAGGGGACTCCAAATTCTCTCTTAATCTGCTCAAATGATTAAAGTCCCTTAGTGTTAAAGAAATCTCACAATCCTATTCAACCACCGTCTGCCAAGGGGAAGTACTGCCTCTGATCCACACCTGGAGAAAATCAGGATTGCCTATGAACGGAGTCAAGGGTGATGGATAAGGGGTGAGTCCCTTCTTAATCACTACCGAGTCCCAATAGGCTATCACAGCTCTCATAACAGCAAAGTATTCAAACCCCAAGAGCTATGCTTTTTGGGTAGCTAAACGACCTTCCAAAGATGATCCCCAGCAGCCCGCGGACCCATGCAGCACTAGGCCATTTTGCTTTGTTTTCTGCTCCATTCAACCATATATCACAGTTGAGCTGCGTAGTTGTAATATATTATATGAGGGGCAATCAAACCCCCTCTTTTGTCTGCTCGAACTTTCTGTGCACCACAAATTTAGCTTTCTTCACTCCCAATATAAAGTTGTTTAGCATGCGTTGAACTACTTTTAGCACTACATTCGGAGGCTGAAGGGGTAGAGTCTATGCCAATTGCAAAAGTCTGGGCAAAGCTGTAATTTTCACAGTTCTATTCTCCTCAGTCCAGAGAGACCTACCCCCTGTATGCCACTCCTCTATCTCTTATTTAAAGGAACACAAAAGCTCAGCCTACGTCTTGTGTGCCACGTCTACCAATGAGGGGGGTATTTTAGCTACCAGGTATGTGATGTGTTTCGCCACCCACACTAGGGTAACTCTTCTCTCGATCAACCGGGATGTCAGACTCAGGAGCTGAGGCTTTTGTAAATTAATTTTAAAAGCCTAAAGCAAAACCAAATCTTTCCTAAAAAGGGTGGTAATGAGAGCATGGGGTCAGACAGAGTCAATAGCAGAACATTTGCATACAAACAGATCTTGTGATCTTCTCCACCCAGGAGAATCCCTTTAATTCCTCACCGTCCATGATTTTACTTACCAGCAGTTCCATATATAGGGCAAACAACAGGGGAGACATTGCACAGCCCTGTCTTATGCCTCTTTCAATCCCAAACAGATACCACACCTCCCATTGACAGACACTCTGGCCACCTGCTCACATAGCTGCTAGTTTTCCATGACTTTAATCTAGGTCCAAAACTGTATGCTTCTAAGACCTTTCACAGAAATGACCAGTGTAATATGTCATGTGCTTTATCCTTTTCAACCTGCAAAAGTAAGGAATTCTCCTTAGCCTACGGTCAGACATTGTCCACTACGTGGATGATTTGTTTGGTGTTGTCTGAGGCAGTCCTACTTGGGATTAAGCCTGCTTGTTCTGGGCCAAGGAGACCCTGTATATACGGGCCAAACGTCCCAGCCAAGACTCCAGTGAAAAGCTTTGCATCAATGTTCAATTGAGATATCTGCCAGAAAAGGAGAACAACGTCAGGTCTTTGCCAGGTTTTGGTATGACTACAATTGTGGCCTCCTTCATAAAGTCAGCTAAAGGGGTAGCTTCCTTGAAAGAATTATGTAAGCGTAGGATAAAGAATTTGACTCCGCTCCCCACAACTGTTTTTCTAGTACAGACAATAGTTGTTCCTCTGCTGTTCACCACCTCATGTTGATTGCTACATACTATGTGAAAATGATGCTATGCGTTGTTAGGAATCAAAGGCCAGTAAGCCTAAGTGTGTTTAATAAAATGTGATTGAATTGTGTTTAAAGTCATATTGATGACATAGCCGGTTGGTGTGTGGTTTCATGGGTTCAGAGTGCACACCAGTAAATTTCCTGGATGGAAGTGAAATTGGTGCTCTGCTGCTTTGGGCTAGGTTTGTACTAAACAATTACCACATCCATCCATGTAGTTTCAGGGTGAGAATGTATGGCCCTAGCTGATTTAACAGCTGATTTGAGTTCGTCATGGCCCCTTTGCTATGTGGCCTCAGTCAGTTTAGTCTATGCAATATGTGACATCCTGCATTTTGGTTGTGTTAATCTTTTGCTCCTTTGTGCAAAGAAGGAAGGAGTATTGTATCCCGCATTTTGATATGTTGTGTATGAAATATGTGTTCAAGTGACAGATCTAAGGTGTATATTTTTTTACTTTCACAGATCATTTGACTCAAAAGGTAAGTAAAGGTGATTAAATCCTTGTGGATTGGGCATTCTATGTATTGTATTAAACCATAGTAACCTAAGCGAAGGAGGTTATGAAGATACCTGGCCGTGCACTTGTACCCATCACAGATTCCGATACAACACATGTTTTCATGTATTGGAACCAGACTATCTTTGGCAGAATATTGCCTGACATAAACATCATGCCCTAAATGTCTACAGAACTATTGCTCACTTAGAGTTGATCATTGAAAATCTACATCGCATTGGACAATATTTGTGTAAACAAAATGTATAGCACAATGTTTTGTCAGCCAATATTTCTATATTTCATACTTTGACATACGTCTATTGTAAAAGAGCAAGCAGCCTAAAGGCTTTTCATGAAGAAGACAGACTTTATTCTGTAGTGCATACCCAAGTTTGGTCTCCCACGTCCAGCTAGGAATCAATTGACTGGACATGGAATCCCGCACTCAATGAACAACAAGAGAAGATGGAATTTTAACGCATTTCAAATGATGACTTAAAGTCATAACAACAGCCTTGTATGTAAGTCAATATACAAGTTGATAAAAGCACCAATCACAGTAAATATAAGTTTCAGATTCCAAGCTGTCAAAATGTGGCGAGAGAAATGTCAGATTCAGAAAGAAACCAGAAGTTGTTGACCGTATGCAAGATTAGTTTAAAGCAAAGTTTGGAATGAGCAATCTTATGACTGGAAACTAAGAATACAGTTTCATTCTTGTTATAGTAGAAGGCAGTTTGCAGTCATCCAGCTTAAGCTTACATCCGTCAGCCAGTGAATATAGTATTGGTCCACGTGATAAATTTGAACTTTACTTTGTGAAAACACAATTTTCTGTTATAAGCATCACAAACATACATTTTTTCACAATCTTAAAAAAAACATTTATATAAATATTTAATTAAAAAAAAAAGTAATTAAACACTACAAAGTTAATGTCGAATTTTCTTTTAAAATAGGGGATTGGACCTATATCCGATATACATTTAATAATCACATGGGCCCAGTTAAATACACCAGGGGCGAACCCCCAATCCTAATATTGGACATCATCCTTTACTACTCACAGGTTTTTTTCAGTCGAATTACCCATGCCCATTTCAAAAACTTTGCCATAGCAATAGCAATCGGGAGGCTAGGGTCAGTGCATAATATTCTCAATGCCTCATCATGTTTCCGCAAGCCAATCAGACGACACATTGGTTTTACCCATTTATCACGTGGTGCTGCATATAAAGGACAAAAGAACAAGAAGTGACTTATAGACTCTTTCTTGTCCTTACAGATAGGACACTTATCTTCAGTTGTTCCTGCCCACCTTGCGGTAAATGACCTTATGGGAAGGGTTCCTGCCCTAAATTGAAAATAAAGTTTGCGATCTGATGGTTTTTCAATTGCATCCCAATAAGGTTCCAATGCTGGGTAGGCCTTAAATTCGAGAAAGCGCTCTGTGAGATGAGTTGAAGAACTCATAGCACATTTCTCTGAAATAATCATCTCCCAATATATCCTCTTCATTTCTATCTTAGAAGGGAAGACAGCATTTGTTGGATCATTCCACAGATCAGTCAAACCCATTCTCCCTAAAAGGGATCTAATGGCTTTCAACCAGCTAATTTTATGAAAGCGGTCCTTCTCTATGATTTCCTTAAGGCCCCTAGCATAGTAAACCAATTCCTCAGTAGTCCATATTCTGCGCCAGTATAATACAGGACGCAGCATGGCCAAATCTTGCACTGATCTTTTACCAAGATCCCAAAACAGAGGAACAAGTGGGGTGCTCTCTGGAACATGCGTAGCTTTCCTCAAAAATTCATTTTCTATCAATGTCAGCTGTTTTATATTTGAGAACCCCCATAGCTCAGCGCCATAGAGGACAGAGCCTAAAACTTTCATCCCATATATTTCCAGTAGTGGTCTCATAGGTTTAGTAAAGGAAGATTTATATCTTTTGAGAAGAAGGCCCGCTTGTTGTTTGTGCCTTAATACTGTCATGTCTAGCTGGGTATTCCAGCACATATCATTCTGGAGATTGACCCCTAAATAAGTAAAGGATTCAACCTGCTCTAGCGGGCTATTATTCATATGTATATTTCCCTTAAACTGTTTCACTGACTTAGGGCGTTTAGGTTCAGTGAGGACCATTAATTTTGTTATAGTGGTATTTATTTCCAACCCACGTAAATGGCAGAAGTCCGTAAAGCGCTGAAGTGCCCTTTGGAGTCCACTTGGGGTTTTTGAAATTATCAGAGTGTCGTCTGCGAACATAAGGATCGGGACGCACTCTCCAGCCATCATCGGGGAATCAGTCGGGACCAGGGAGAGGTATTCTGCCGCCCCGTTCACGAAGAGCGAGAACAGGGTTGGCGCCATGACGCACCCCTGCCTCACTCCCCACTCGACAGGGAAGGCATCTGTAACCTCACCCTGTCTGCCCCATCTGACCCTGGCATAAGTGTCTTCATGTAAACAGGCAATTAGCGTCAACAGTTCCAGGGGCATACCTAATTCCTCCAGTACTTGCCAAAGTTTTCTTCGCGGGACAAGATCGAACGCCGCCCTTAGGTCAACGAATACTGCGTATAATACACCATTTTCTAGGACAACTATTCGCCAATATATAACAATAAGTCTAAAAACCTGATCTATCGTACTGGTCCTAGGGCGGAACCCGGCATGCCGCGGGCTCAAGATATCCCCCTCATTCATCCAATCCTGGATCTTTCTCAGGACCAGTCGACCCATTATCTTCTGTACGGAATCGATCAGGCTAATAGGCCTGTAATTGCCCGCTAGGGACTTGTCCCCTTTTTTGTACACAGGCACGATTTCTGCTCCTTTTCATGAGTTTGGAACAGCCATCCCCCGGGGCAATCGCATTAGATAAATAGGCGATGTATAATCTCCATCTCTCCTTATCACTAAGGAATAGATCTGCAGGTATGCAGTCCATCCCTGGTGCTCGCCCCTCAGTAACTGAGTTCAAAGCACTATCCACATCCCCTAGACTAAAAACAATCCCTTCGTAAAATTTAAAACCAAGTGCCGCATCACTTAAATTGCCTTCTATGCTAGCGTACTGGGGCCTAAAATATTCAGCCCAGGAGTTTTGGGGAACATTATTTTGCGGGCTCTCCGCACACCCACCTCCTTCCCATTTGTAGGTGTCCCAGAACAGCTTCTGGTTTTTAGACTGACATGCTTCTTTGAGATCCTGCCACATCTGATCATCCCATTCTCTTTTTGCCCTGGAGATCGTTTTCCTATAATTACACCGGGCAGCTCTTATTGTCACTGGGTTCTTTTCTTTTAAAGCTAAGCTCAGCCCAGCCTGTGCTTCCCTACATGATCTATTATACCACCTCCAGGTTTTATCCCTCACGTTGGATCGGTGTTTCGTAAAACTCTCAAGTATTTAGGGCAGGGGATTATTTAAATTCAGGCACTAACAAAGATAAGGATGGTTTCCACATTAGCCCAAATTGTTCTCCCCTACTCGCCAACAACAATGATATCATTTCCATACCCATCATATCCCATATTCAGCGCACCCATGCTCTATTACAGGTAATATACTCTTTGCCCCACAGCCTCAGAGCCAACTGTTTGGAAGCACATGACAACAAGATAATCTGATTGCCTCTTCATAATCTTAGAGGAAATGAATACTGATTGAGATGTTAAACACTAGATGAATGTAATCTAGAACTTCCTTCCGGTATCTCTGAAATACCGGAAGGAAGTAGGTGAAGGGGGCATCTCAGCCGCCTTTGACACCATCTCCCACCCCACCATATGCACAAGACTCCACGATGCCGGCATCCACAACAGGGCTCTAGAATGGATCCGATCCTTCCACACTGGCAAACACATAAAGTCGACGCAGCGTTTTTCTTTGCCTGTGGCCAGCAGCAGGGGCGAGTGTGAGGACTCACAGGACCAGGATACAACGGGCCTCCAGCGGACTGGCAGCCCCTCCCCCTTTCCACCGGGGGCTACAACTGCTTCTGCTTCACTGGAGACGCGGCGTTCTTCTTTGCCTGTGGCCAGCAGCAGGGGCGAGTGTGAGAACTCACAGGTCCAGGATACAGCGGGCCTCCAGCGGACCGGCAGCCCCTCCCCCTTCCCCCCGGGGGCTACAACTGCTTCTTGCGCCTCGAGACGCAGCGTTCTTCTTTGCCTGTGGCCAGCAGCGGGGGCGAGTGTGAGGACTCACAGGCCCAGGATACAGCGGGCCTCCAGCGGACCGGCAGCCCCTTTCCACCGGGGGTTACAACTGCTTCTTGCGCCTCCCGCTTCGTGGGAGACGCGGCGTTCTTCTTTGCCTGAGGCCAGCAGCAGGGGCGAGTGTGAGGAATCACAGGCCCAGGATACAGCGGGCCTCCAGCAGACCGGCAGCCTCTCCCCCTTTCCACCAGGGGCTACAACTGCTTCTTGCGCCTCCCGTTTCGTGGGAGACGCGGCGTTCTTCTTTGCCTGTGGCCAGCAGCGGAGGCGAGTGTGAGAACTCACAGGCCCAGGATACAGCGGGCCTCCAGCGGACCGGCAGCCCCTCCCCCTTTCCACCGGGGGCTACAACTGCTTCTTGCGCCTCCCGCTTCGCGGGAGACACGGCGTTCTTCTTTGCCTGTGGCCAGCAGCGTGGGTGAGTGTGAGGACTCACAGGCCCAGGATACATCGGGCCTCCAGCGGACCGGCAGCCCCTTCCCCTTTCCACCGGGGGCTACAACTGCTTCTGCTTCGCGGGAGACGCGGCGTTCTTCTTTGCCTGTGGCCAGCAGCGGGGGCGAGTGTGAGGACTCACAGGCCCAGGATACAGCGGGCCTCCAGCGGACCGGCAGCCCCTTCCCCTTCCCACCGGGGGCTACAACTGCTTCTTGCGCCTCCCACTTCGCGGGAGACGCGGCGTTCTTCTTTGCCTGTGGCCAGCAGCGGAGGCGAGTGCGAGGACTCACAGACCGATGATACAGCGGGCCTCCAGCGGACTGGCAGCTCCTCCCCCTTTCCACCGGGGGCTACAACTGCTTCTTGCACCTCCCGCTTCGCGGGAGATGCAGCGTTCTTCTTTGCCTGTGGCCAGCAGCGGGGGTGAGTGTGAGGACTCACAGGCCCAGGATACATCGGGCCTCCAGCGGACCGGCAGCCCCTCCCCCTTTCCACCGGGGGCTACAACTGCTTCTGCTTCGCGGGAGATGCAGCATTCTTCTTTGCCTGTGGCCAGCAGCGGGGGCGAGTGTGAGGACTCACAGGACCAGGATACAATGGGCCTCCAGCGGACTGGCAGCCCCTCCCCCTTTCCACCGGGGGCTACAACTGCTTCTGCTTCACGGGAGACGCGGCGTTCTTCTTTGCCTGTGGCCAGCAGCAGGGACGAGTGTGAGAACTCACAGGCCCAGGATACAGCGGGCCTCCAGCGGACCGGCAGCCCCTCCCCCTTCCCGCCGGGGGCTACAACTGCTTCTTGCGCCTCCCGCTTTGCGGGAGACGCGGCGTTCTTCTTTGCCTGTGGCCGGCAGCGGGGGCGAGTGTGAGGACTCACAGGCCCAGGATACCGCGGGCCTCCAGCGGACCGGCAGCCCCTCCCCCTTTCCACCGGGGGTTACAACTGCTTCTTGCGCCTCCCGCTTCGTGGGAGACGCAGTGTTCTTCTTTGCCTGAGGCCAGCAGCGGGGGCGAGTGTGAGGACTCACAGGCCCAGGATACATCGGGCCTCCAGCACACCGGCAGCCCCTCCCCCTTTCCACCGGGGGCTACAACTGCTTCTTGCGCCTCCCGCTTTGTGGGAGACGCGGCGTTCTTCTTTGCCTGTGGCCAGCAGCGGGGGCGAGTGTGAGAACTCACAGGCCCAGGATACAGCGGGCCTCCAGCGGACCGGCAGCCCCTCCACCTTTCCACCGGGGGCTACAACTGCTTCTTGCGCCTCCCGCTTCGCGGGAGACACAGCGTTCTTCTTTGCCTGTGGCCAGCAGCGGGGGTGAGTGTGAGGACTCACAGGCCCAGGATACATCGGGCCTCCAGCGGACCGGCAGCCCCTCCCCCTTTCCACCGGGGGCTACAACTGCTTCTGCTTTGCGGGAGACGCGGCGTTCTTCTTTGCCTGTAGCCAGCAGCAGCGGCGAGTGTGGGGACTCACAGGCCCAGGATACAGCGGGCCTCCAGCGGACCGGCAGCCCCTCCCCCTTCCCACCGGGGGCTACAACTGCTTCTTGCGCCTCCCACTTCGCAGGAGACGCGGTGTTCTTCTTTGCCTGTGGCCAGCAGCGGAGGCGAGTGTGAGGACTCACAGGCCGATGATACAGCGGGCCTCCAGCAGACTGGCAGCTCCTCCCCCTTTCCACCGGGGGCTACAACTGCTTCTTGCGCCTCCCGCTTCGCGGGAGACGCGGCTTTCTTCTTTGCCTGTGGCCAGCAGCGGGGGTGAGTGTGAGGACTCACAGGCCCAGGATACATCGGGCCTCGAGCGGACCGGCAGCCCCTCCCCCTTTCCACCGGGGGCTACAACTGCTTCTGCTTCGCGGGAGATGCGGCGTTCTTCTTTGCCTGTGGCCAGCAGCGGGGGCGAGTGTGAGGACTCACAGGCCCAGGATACAGCGGGCCTCCAGCGGACCGGCAGCCCCTCCCCCTTTCCACCGGGGGCTACAACTGCTTCTTGCGTCTCCCGCTTTGTGGGAGACGCAGCGTTCTTCTTTGCCTGAGGCCAGCAGCGGGGGCGAGTTTGAGGACTCACAGGCCCAGGATACAGCGGGCCTCTAGCAGACCGGCAGCCCCTCCCCCTTTCCACCCGGGGCTACAACTGCTTCTTGCGCCTCACACTTCGTGGGAGACGCGGCGTTCTTCTTTGCCTGTGGCCAGCAGCGGGGGCGAGTGTGAGAACTCACAGGCCCAGGATACAGCGGGCCTCCAGCGGACCGGCAGCCCCTCCCCCTTTCCACCGGGGGCTACAACTGCTTCTTGCGCCTCCCGCTTCGCGGGAGACACGGCGTTCTTCTTTGCCTGTGGCCAGCAGCGGGGGTGAGTGTGAGGACTCACAGGCCCAGGATACATCGGGCCTCCAGCGGACCGGCAGCCCCTCCCCCTTTCCACCGGGGGCTACAACTGCTTCTGCTTCGCGGGAGATGCGGCATTCTTCTTTGCCTGTGGCCAGCAGCGGGGGCGAGTGTGAGGACTCACAGGCCCAGGATACAGCGGGCCTCCAGCGGACCGTCAGCCCCTCCCCCTTTCCACCGGGGGGCATTTAACCACCTACAGGCCCCTGCAACGCGGGACGCGCGCGGGCGTGCGCCGGGCTAAGCCCGGGCAAAGGGCGGGCAGTCTGTGGCTGTCGGGGACCGGAGGAGGCTGGGCTGGGACCCCCCTACTTTCATCTGGCGTCTGGCTCAACAAACACCAAAGGTACTGTACGCACGCCGTAGCCTCTAGTGGCGAACTCGAACTCTAATTGTGACCTCTCAGGGCCATTGCATTCAACAGCGTGACTGGACTAGAAAGTGGGGAGTTTTTTCTTTTTTTTTTCTTCTTTCACAAACATTCCTAAATGGGGAAGAGGAAGGCCATGAAGGGTTGGGGAGTATCTACCAACAAAAAAGGAAAAGAAGCCAAGAAAGTGCCCCACGCAGCTTCTAATTGCATGCTGACTAGAATAGAAGCTATAGTCAATGAGTGTGAAGAAGTTTTGGGTGGCAACAATAGCAATGTTTTGGCTGATGATACCGGCCCACTCGACGAATATCTATTACAGTTACAAAGAAGAGTAGTTTCTGCTATGTTTAATAAGCAAACCCCCACAAGCCGCCTATTTGCGAAGTACACAGTCCACCAGATATAACTAAAGAGGGACCTCATTTAAATCCTAACATTAAATCTATAACACTAGCTGAATCCCCTAGAGGGACACAACAGGGCTGTGATATTGTTACCCAGGTATCCTGTTCAAATAGGTTTGCAGCCCTTGAACATGTTAATGAAGACATGATTCCAGCCCCATTGAGGGAACACATTGACATCGACATTGAAATTAGTGAGAATGTGGCTAATTGTGGCTCTTGTGGCTCCACGAATAAGGAGTTACTTGGTAGAATCAAAGAGCTTGAAAGGGAGCTGGTATCCCTAAGAGACAAGTTGGAAGCGCTAATAGCTATACGCGACTGTTCCATAGTTGTATCGGCTCCACCCTCACCACCCATATCTGTTATTCCACCTAATAGGGCAGGACCAGAGAACCCTAAGGGAACTCCCCTCAGGCCACCTCTAGAACCAGGCCGCAGATCGCAGGGCCGTTCAGCTACAGATAATACACCCCGCAACACCAGATCATATGCTGAGTCTGTCACAGTCAGAGATCCCAAGAGAAGAGCTAAGGGCCACGCTACTATAAATGCAAACCATCATTCTCCGGCCATCCCCAAACTAGCCCTGAGCAAGCAAGCTCCTAACCCCGCCAGCATAAGAACACAAGGTGATTCAATTCACCCAGTTAACATCTTTCCAACAGTATACATGACGCAGGTGCCAAGACTTAACACTGATAGGGGTTATGAAAGCAGCAAAGCCTTACATAATAAAGCTATGCACTGGCTGAGGCATACAAGGGGCTGTAGATCTGTCATACGGGAGGATATGGCAAAAGTGAGACGAGTTTCACTGGGTAACTCTAAGACCGATTGTATCGAGATACAGCTATACGACCAGATGATTGCTGAGAACTTACTGGCATTAGAATTTAGAACGTCCCCCCCAAGCATTCTGCTATCCAGATACGGCGTTTCCCACTCTGGTCTCCGGTCCGGGAGGGGAATGTTTCCGGACTGAGTCTAGTTGATTGACTAGAGGAGGTGCGGCCATCTGACACCCCTCTTGATTTAGCGGGGTACATGTGCAGAGAAATAGATTTGGGTTTGGGTAGCCCCGTGCCAGGAGGAGAAGTGAGGGAGATCATAAAAGATATCACTGATTCGACAGTTCCTATGGAGGTCGTAATGCTGGTTTAAGCACAAAAAATGCAGGGGTGATTCAATTCCTCTCCTGAAACATTGGAGGGCTACAAAAAAAACGATCTCTTCCAGAGTGGAATGAATTCATTGGTAAATATGACGTCTGTTTGTTCCAGGAGACATGGAGTTTGGTCCCCCTGCATTAGTCAGGGTTCTCTACTTATTATATCCCGGCGATTAGTTCATGTAAAGGTCGCCCTTCGGGGCGTCTTCATATCTGGATTAGCATTGCGCTAAACTGGTCTGTCATTAAACATAACTTTACATCCCAGGACATTTTACACCTGACTATCAGAGGGGCCACAAACGCTGCTCACATGGAGATTTTTAATGTATATGCTAGAGGGTCCCCAGGGGCCCACTCGTCTGCTACTCTATCAGCTCTAGAGCTAGATCTGTCTTCCATCCTTCCCAACTCTGGTATCATTGTAGCAGGTAATTTCAACTGCACATTCGAACCATTGAGTGGAGATGACATTCTGGGCACTGGAGATGAGGATAACAAATGGGCTATTCCTGCTTTGAATTTAGCGCCAATAAAAAAGTGGACCCAAAGGGCCATACAAATGAATGCCCTGACTCTAGAGCATAATTTAAGAGCAGTCAATGGCAGGACTCGCTCTGATCCCTGTGGAGCGAATACATATAACAGGATCAGTTCCCCCTCTCGGATCGATTATATTCTGCTGGACGTACGTCTCTGGGGTGACCTTATTAATATGGAGGTTACGCCCAGTATCGACAGTGATCACAACCCTCTGTCCATGCAAATTAGCCGAGGGGAGGATACAACATCCATTGTGATAGACAATACTCCGATGTTGCTAACAAGGGAGGTAGTACCGTCCAACTGCAATCGACGCCTTAAGTGGCACAAGGTTGCTAAGCAGGAGGAGACGCTCTCTTACATAAGGGACCTCATAGAACAGAAGATCACGGAATTTGAATTATTCAATAGCACCTGTGAGGACATACAAGGCTCCCAGCTCCCCAGGCTATACCAAGATATAATAGGAAGGCTGGGAGAGTTTTTTAGCATTAAAGATAACGGGGAACAGAAAGCATGTCTACCACGACCGTTCAATTTGTGGTACTCCGCCATGTGCAGAGAAAAAAGACAGGAATTATCCACAGCATTCCGGGCAAAAGACCCTATAATGATAAGAACAGCTAGGAGGGAATATGCAAGCACAATAGAGCAAGCTAAGCGCTCCTGGGAAGAATCCCACTGGCTGGAGCTTACATCTGCCGCTCAGTTGAAGGACTCAACTGTGTTCTGGGAGCTAATCAATAAAAGCTCTAGGAGGGGAATGGACCCGCTATCCAACCACATAACAGGCCGACAGTGGCATGACCACTTTTTTTAATTTGTACTCTGGTGACGATCTGAACATATCTCAAGGGCCGGGGACCCCACTACCCACTGTTGAAACCCCTATACCAGTGGAAACTTTTGGGATCACAGAGGTGACATCGGCCATAGCAAGCATAGCGCCAGGCAAGGCGGCGGGGCCCGACGGCCTCCCTGGTGATCTATTACTGCATGACCCAAAGCACTGGGCCAACTTCATCCTCCACGCAATGAACTTCATTGCTAGAGGACATGCTGTCCAAGATTCCTGGAAGGGTGCCAAAGTGGTGACTATCTATAAAAAAGGGGAATAGGGAGGACCCTGACAACTACAGACCGATTAGTTTAATCGATGTAGTACAGAAAGTGGTTGGCAGTGTGCTCCTTATGAGGATGAGGTCCTGGATGGACGACGAAAATGTTCTATCACATTTCCAGGCCGAGTTCAGACTGAGGGTTGGCACGATGGACCAGGTCTTTAGATTTTATATGATCTATTGGAAATCTGTGCTCATTGGAAAAGGCAGTCTTTATTTGGCATTCATCGATTTAAAGACTGCCTTTGACCTGGTCCCCCGTGCCAAGCTGTGGCAGGTACTATTCGATCTAGGTATTCCCCCTCCGATTCTGGACTTCATCGAACGTCTCCACGAGGGAAACTATGCCAGAATTAGGTGGGGCAAACAGGGCCAGCTGACAGAAAGGGTAGCGGTGGCCAGGGGGATGCGCCAGGGTTGTGTTCTGGCCCCGACTCTGTTCTCTCTCTTTGTAAATGGGGTGGTAGACCATTTGAGGGAGGACCCAGCCGATGACCCAACCCTGGCTGGCGAAAAATCCCCCACTCTGCTTTTTGCCGACGACACCTTACTGGTTTCAAAAAGTCAGATGGGCCTCCAAGAGCTTTTAGACCGTTTTAGTCAGTTTTGCGACACTCGGGGCTTAAGCATCAACACATCCAAAACTAATCTAATGGCACTCTCACCTTCTAAACGGTTCAGGAACACTATCAAGCTGAATGGCACCCCATTAGAATTAGTCGAATCATTCGACTATTTGGGCATACGGATTAACAATTTGATGAAGTGGAATTCCCACTTGACCAAAATGTTGCTCAATCATAAACGGGTGTCGGCGCTATTTCAAGACATCAGCGACTTTCCTATAGCAGACCAGTAGGTGTATGAGGGCAAAGCATTACCATCTGCCCTCTACGAGGCGGAACCTTGGGGATTCGAGAACATCACGGACTTAGTGAGATCTGAAAACGCATTTTACAGAGGTCTGGTCTCACTCCCTCCATCTACCCCATTAGTTCCGCTCCGCCAGGACTTTGGGAAACACCCAATTAACGAAATTGCTAGGCTCCGTCCCTTATTATTCTGGGTGCGCCTGAGAAGGACCCCAGAATTGCTAAACTATGCCACAGCCCTTAGCGAGCTCATCCAACTTGACACAGGCAATAAGATCAAATGGATCTGTAAACTTAAACAGCTTGTTGGGGACATCGGACTGGCAGAGGCATGGGAAAGCCAGACCCCGCCGCCAAAACAAGTAGCAAAGAAAGCTTACTGGGAGTGGGTGCATGTAGAGGCCACATGCAATCCTAAAAGGGGTACTTTGACAGAACAGTTCTTAGATTACAAGCCTACTCCTAAATTGGAACCCTTTCTTGATTTTATCCAAACTCCGAGAGAAAGGACACTATTTTTGAAGCTGAGGCATGGAACACTCCCACTTAATGAATTTATAGCAGGGTGGAAATTAGATATTGCGAAAGATACTGCGTGCCACTTTCTTTTTGCATGCCCTGTGTATAGACATGCGAGAAGAAAGTGGCTGAAACCCGTTTGTACAAACCTGGGGGCCAAGAACCATAGGGAGGCGCTGCGTATTTTAAAAACTGATACATCCTCCCTGAGTGCAATCTTTGGGGTAGCTAAATATTTGGGTTGTGCTTGGCTGACTAGAAGCAAGCTGTCGAGGGCTAGCAACATCAATATCTAGTAATACAAGCAAGCCCCCCCTTCGTGCACTGTTACTCCTTTGTGTATCATATTGCTCTACTTTTTTTACTGTTTCTATGAATTATTTATATTTTTATTCTACTTTTGTAATCCTTTTAAAGATGATTGTCTTTTTTCTGCATTGTTTGTATGGCAATATGTAACTGCTCTTATTTTAACATTGGCATCTTTTAAAGCTATGAAATTGGGTTGTTCACACTTTTATGATATTTTATATCGAATAAAGTCATACAACATAAAGTCAGGCTACCACCAGTCCAAACTGAACCCACGGAGACCAGCTGCGAAGTGCCTCAGGGCTCCTCCCTGAGCCCCACTCTCTTCAACATCTACATGGCCGTGTTTACAGCCATCGTCAAGAACCACAGACTCAACATCATCTCCTATGCCAACACCCAGCTGATCCTCTCCATCATCAACAAACTTACAGTCAACTAGAAAAACTTCCATGACGGGATGGAGGCTGTTGCCACTTGGATAAAGGACAGCTGCCTCAAGCTCAACTCAGAGAAGGCTGAAGTCCTCATCCTGGGTTTCACCCTCTGCGCCTATGATGACTCCTGGTGGCTCATAGATCTTGTATCTCCCCCCACACCCACAGACCCCACACAAAACCTTGCCATCACCCTGGACTCCTCGCTCACCATGAACCGCCAGATCAATGCCATCTCATCATTCTGCTTCCACACGCTATGCCTGCTCTGAAAGGTCTTCAAGTGAATCCCCACTGAGTCCAGAAAGACGGTCACCCACGCACTATCAGCAGCAGACTCGACTACGGCAACACACTCTACACCAGCATCACTGAGAAACTCCTCAAGAAACTGTAGAACATTCAGAACGACTCCGCCAGACTCATCCTCAATCTCCCCCACCACATCACTGGCCACTTGAGAGACCGCCACTGGCTCCCAGTCAACAAAAGAATCACCTTCATACTCCTCACACATGCCTACAAAGCCCTACACAACACGGGACCTGCGTACCTCAACCACCGCCTCGCATTCTACGCCCCGACCAGAGACCTCTGCTCCACCCAACTGGCCCTGTCCACTGGCCCACGTATCCGTAAGACCACGGCTGGACGAAGATCCTTCTCCTATGTTGCAGCAAAGCACCCTGCCTTTCCACCTCTGGCAATCACTGTCACTGCCTCAATTCAGGAAGGACCTCAAGACCTGGCTCTTCGACTGAACCACAGTGCCTTTGACGGATCAGCAACGCACCCTCACCCCCAGCCCCTTGAGACACTTACGGTGAGTAGTCACTCTTTACAAGTGACTTGATTGGTTGATTGACATTTCTTCCACCAGACTCCATCCTTGTAACTGTCCCTATGATGTATTCTGCTAGGTGTGGAGTACTAGTAATTAGGCATTCTAATTAGCAGTTATTTTACGGCTGTATTCGATGCGCTTGTGTAGGGTGTAGGAAAAAGTCTCCCCCCATTCTTTATCTGTCAGTGTTCTCCCCAATTCAGCTTCCCAGTTTTTCTGACCCGCAGTTTTAAGATGGTATCTGTCCCAAGGTAAGGGCCTGCTAATTCTCTGTATTAAAGGCTTTTCATCCCATTTGGACAGGAACCATCTTTCTTTAGTTGTCAGTGGTCTACATGCCTTTGTTTTGTTAGACTCTGTCGGTAATCCAATGCCTTTTCCGTAAATACTGACGCCTTTCGCTTTAGGGGACTCCAAATTCTCTCTTAATCTGCTCAAATGATTAAAGTCCCTTAGTGTTAAAGAAATCTCACAATCCTATTCAACCACCGTCTGCCAAGGGGAAGTACTGCCTCTGATCCACACCTGGAGAAAATCAGGATTGCCTATGAACGGAGTCAAGGGTGATGGATAAGGGGTGAGTCCCTTCTTAATCACTACCGAGTCCCAATAGGCTATCACAGCTCTCATAACAGCAAAGTATTCAAACCCCAAGAGCTATGCTTTTTGGGTAGCTAAACGACCTTCCAAAGATGATCCCCAGCAGCCCGCGGACCCATGCAGCACTAGGCCATTTTGCTTTGTTTTCTGCTCCATTCAACCATATATCACAGTTGAGCTGCGTAGTTGTAATATATTATATGAGGGGCAATCAAACCCCCTCTGTTGTCTGCTCGAACTTTCTGTGCACCACAAATTTAGCTTTCTTCACTCCCAATATAAAGTTGTTTAGCATGCGTTGAACTACTTTTAGCACTACATTCGGAGGCTGAAGGGGTAGAGTCTATGCCAATTGCAAAAGTCTGGGCAAAGCTGTAATTTTCACAGTTCTATTCTCCTCAGTCCAGAGAGACCTACCCCCTGTATGCCACTCCTCTATCTCTTATTTAAAGGAACACAAAAGCTCAGCCTACGTCTTGTGTGCCACGTCTACCAATGAGGGGGGTATTTTAGCTACCAGGTATGTGATGTGTTTCGCCACCCACACTAGGGTAACTCTTCTCTCGATCAACCGGGATGTCAGACTCAGGAGCTGAGGCTTTTGTAAATTAATTTTAAAAGCCTAAAGCAAAACCAAATCTTTCCTAAAAAGGGTGGTAATGAGAGCATGGGGTCAGACAGAGTCAATAGCAGAACATTTGCATACAAACAGATCTTGTGATCTTCTCCACCCAGGAGAATCCCTTTAATTCCTCACCGTCCATGATTTTACTTACCAGCAGTTCCATATATAGGGCAAATAACAGGGGAGACATTGCACAGCCCTGTCTTATGCCTCTTTCAATCCCAAACAGATACCACACCTCCCATTGACAGACACTCTGGCCACCTGCTCACATAGCTGCTAGTTTTCCATGACTTTAATCTAGGTCCAAAACTGTATGCTTCTAAGACCTTTCACAGAAATGACCAGTGTAATATGTCATGTGCTTTATCCTTTTCAACCTGCAAAAGTAAGGAATTCTCCTTAGCCTACGGTCAGACATTGTCCACTACGTGGATGATTTGTTTGGTGTTGTCTGAGGCAGTCCTACTTGGGATTAAGCCTGCTTGTTCTGGGCCAAGGAGACCCTGTATATACGGGCCAAACGTCCCAGCCAAGACTCCAGTGAAAAGCTTTGCATCAATGTTCAATTGAGATATCTGCCAGAAAAGGAGCACAACGTCAGGTCTTTGCCAGGTTTTGGTATGACTACAATTGTGGCCTCCTTCATAAAGTCAGCTAAAGGGGTAGCTTCCTTGAAAGAATTATGTAAGCGTAGGATAAAGAATTTGACTCCGCTCCCCACAACTGTTTTTCTAGTACAGACAATAGTTGTTCCTCTGCTGTTCACCACCTCATGTTGATTGCTACATACTATGTGAAAATGATGTTATGCGTTGTTAGGAATCAAAGGCCAGTAAGCCTAAGTGTGTTTAATAAAATGTGATTGAATTGAGTTTAAAGTCATATTGATGACATAGCCGGTTGGTGTGTGGTTTCATGGGTTCAGAGTGCACACCAGTAAATTTCCTGGATGGAAGTGAAATTGGTGCTCTGCTGCTTTGGGCTAGGTTTGTACTAAACAATTACCCCATCCATCCATGTAGTTTCAGGGTGACAATGTATGGCCCTAGCTGATTTAACAGCTGATTTGAGTTCGTCATGGCCCCTTTGCTATGTGGCCTCAGTCAGTTTAGTCTATGCAATATGTGACATCCTGCATTTTGGTTGTGTTAATCTTTTGCTCCTTTGTGCAAAGAAGGAAGGAGTATTGTATCCCGCATTTTGATATGTTGTGTATGAAATATGTGTTCAAGTGACAGATCTAAGGTGTATATTTTTTTACTTTCACAGATCATTTGACTCAAAAGGTAAGTAAAGGTGATTAAATCCTTGTGGATTGGGCATTCTATGTATTGTATTAAACCATAGTAACTTAAGCGAAGGAGGTTATGAAGATACCTGGCCGTGCACTTGTACCCATCACAGATTCCGATACAACACATGTTTTCATGTATTGGAACCAGATTATCTTTGGCAGAATATTGCCTGACATAAACATCATACCCTAAATGTCTACAGAACTATTGCTCACTTAGAGTTGATCATTGAAAATCTACATCGCATTGGACAATATTTGTGTAAACAAAATTTATAGCACAATGTTTTATCAGCCAATATTTCTATATTTCATACTTTGACATACGTCTATTGTAAAAGAGCAAGCAGCCTAAAGGCTTTTCATGAAGAAGACAGACTTTATTCTGTAGTGCATACCCAAGTTTGGTCTCCCACGTCCAGCTAGGAATCAATTGACTGGACATGGAATCCCGCACTCAATGAACAACAAGAGAAGATGGAATTTTAACGCATTTCAAATGATGACTTAAAGTCATAACAACAGCCTTGTATGTAAGTCAATATACAAGTTGATAAAAGCACCAATCACAGTAAATATAAGTTTCAGATTCCAAGCTGTCAAAATGTGGCGAGAGAAATGTCAGATTCAGAAAGAAACCAGAAGTTGTTGACCGTATGCAAGATTAGTTTAAAGCAAAGTTTGGAATGAGCAATCTTATGACTGGAAACTAAGAATACAGTTTCATTCTTGTTATAGTAGAAGGCAGTTTGCAGTCATTCAGCTTAAGCTTACATCCGTCAGCCAGTGAATATAGTATTGGTCCACGTGATAAATTTGAACTTTACTTTGTGAAAACACAATTTTCTGTTATAAGCATCACAAACATACATTTTTTCACAATCTTAAAAAAAACATTTATATAAATATTTAATTTAAAAAAAGTAATTAAACACTACAAAGTTAATGTCGAATTTTCTTTTAAAATAGGGGATTGGACCTATATCCGATATACATTTAATAATCACATGGGCCCAGTTAAATACACCAGGGGCGAACCCCCAATCCTAATATTGGACATCATCCTTTACTACTCACAGGTTTTTTTCAGTCGAATTACCCATGCCCATTTCAAAAACTTTGCCATAGCAATAGCAATCGGGAGGCTAGGGTCAGTGCATAATATTCTCAATGCCTCATCATGTTTCCGCAAGCCAATCAGACGACACATTGGTTTTACCCATTTATCACGTGGTGCTGCATATAAAGGACAAAAGAACAAGAAGTGACTTATAGACTCTTTCTTGTCCTTACAGATAGGACACATTATCTTCAGTTGTTCCTGCCCACCTTGCGGTAAATGACCTTATGGGAAGGGTTCCTGCCCTAAATTGAAAATAAAGTTTGCGATCTGATGGTTTTTCAATTGCATCCCAATAAGGTTCCAATGCTGGGTAGGCCTTAAATTCGAGAAAGCGCTCTGTGAGATGAGTTGAAGAACTCATAGCACATTTCTCTGAAATAATCATCTCCCAATATATCCTCTTCATTTCTATCTTAGAAGGGAAGACAGCATTTGTTGGATCATTCCACAGATCAGTCAAACCCATTCTCCCTAAAAGGGATCTAATGGCTTTCAACCAGCTAATTTTATGAACGCGGTCCTTCTCTATGATTTCCTTAAGGCCCCTAGCATAGTAAACCAATTCCTCAGTAGTCCATATTCTGCGCCAGTATAATACAGGGCGCAGCATGGCCAAATCTTGCACTGATCTTTTACCAAGATCCCAAAACAGAGGAACAAGTGGGGTGCTCTCTGGAACATGCGTAGCTTTCCTCAAAAATTCATTTTCTAACAATGTCAGCTGTTTTATATTTGAGAACCCCCATAGCTCAGCGCCATAGAGGACAGAGCCTAAAACTTTCATCCCATATATTTCCAGTAGTGGTCTCATAGGTTTAGTAAAGGAAGATTTATATCTTTTGAGAAGAATGCCCGCTTGTTGTTTGTGCCTTAATACTGTCATGTCTAGCTGGGTATTCCAGCACATATCATTCTGGAGATTGACCCCTAAATAAGTAAAGGATTCAACCTGCTCTAGCGGGCTATTATTCATATATATATTTCCCTTAAACCGTTTCACTGACTTAGGGCGTTTAGGTTCAGTGAGGACCATGAATTTTGTTTTAGTGGTATTTATTTCCCACCCACGTAAATGGCAGAAGTCCGTAAAGCGCTGAAGTGCCCTTTGGAGTCCACTTGGGGTTTTTGAAATTATCAGAGTGTCGTCCGCGAACATAAGGATCGGGACGCACTCTCCAGCCATCATCGGGGAATCAGTCGGGACCAGGGAGAGGTATTCTGCCGCCCCGTTCACGAAGAGCGAGAACAGGGTTGGCGCCATGACGCACCCCTGTCTCACTCCCCGCTCGACAGGGAAGGCATCTGTAACCTCACCCTGTCTGCCCCATCTGACCCTGGCATAAGTGTCTTCATGTAAACAGGCAATCAGCGTCAACAGTTCCAGGGGCATACCTAATTCCTCCAGTACTTGCCAAAGTTTTCTTCGCGGGACAAGATCGAACGCCGCCCTTAGGTCAACGAATACTGCGTATAATACACCATTTTCTAGGACAACTATTCGCCAATATATAACAATAAGTCTAAAAACCTGATCTATCGTACTGGTCCTAGGGCGGAACCCGGCATGCCGTGGGCTCAGGATATCCCCCTCATTCATCCAATCCTGGATCTTTCTCAGGACCAGTCGACCCATTATCTTCTGTACGGAATCGATCAGGCTAATAGGCCTGTAATTGCCCGCTAGGGACTTGTCCCCTTTTTTGTACACAGGCACGATTTCTGCTCCTTTTCATGAGTTTGGAACAGCCATCCCCCGGGGCAATCGCATTAGATAAATAGGCGATGTATAATCTCCATCTCTCCTTATCACTAAGGAATAGATCTGCAGGTATGCAGTCCATCCCTGGTGCTCGCCCCTCAGTAACTGAGTTCAAAGCACTATCCACATCCCCTAGACTAAAAACAATCCCTTCGTAAAATGTAAAACCAAGTGCCGCATCACTTAACTTGCCTTCTATGCTAGCGTACTGGGGCCTAAAATATTCAACCCAGGAGTTTTGGGGAACATTATTTTGCGGGCTCTCCGCACACCCACCTCCTTCCCATTTGTAGGTGTCCCAGAACAGCTTCTGGTTTTTAGACTGACATGCTTCTTTGAGATCCTGCCACATCTGATCATCCCATTCTCTTTTTGCCCTGGAGATCGTTTTCCTATAATTACACCAGGCAGCTCTTATTGTCACTGGGTTCTTTTCTTTTAAAGCTAAGCTCAGCCCAGCCTGTGCTTCCCTACATGATCTATTATACCACCTCTCTACTTTTTTCATTGCTTTTACCCTGGCAGTACTAGGTTTATAAAAGTGGGCTTTAAGATTATTAAACAGTTCCATATGGTCATCTTCAAATGGCCTATACTTGGTTCCATTATCTGTATCTACTCCAATTCTACCAAGTGCAGTTTCAAGGGAATAGTTAATGGCATGAAGTGTTTCTGGTTGGTTAATCACTTTACACCACTTAAGATGGCGCTCATCGTTTGTTAAAGTGATTTCAGGGGCTAGTGACTCTTCAAACTTATTTACCACTCCCTCCTGGCCTAACCTAAATAGTGCAGTCAGAGGGTTATGGTCACTCTCGGCACGGATCTTCACCTCCATATCCACCAAAGTGTGCCAGAGTTTCAAATGGACAAGTATGTAGTCAATTTTACTTGATCTTGTACCATTATCGTACGTATTTTCCCCCTTCCTATCAGACAAAGTCCGACCATTTGCAGCTCTTAGTTGGTTACCAAGACAAAACCCATTCAAATGTAGCGCAGCCTCCGTCCATTTAACTGTCGACCTGGCGTCAAGTTGGGGAACCCCCCATCTAGAGTCTTCCTCTTCCGACAGATTCACATCCTCTAGCCCTAAGGGTTCAAAAGTTGTATTGAAGTCACCCGCAATTAGCGGCAGCACCCCATCAGGCATGGATTCAACCAGTAATTCTAGTGCCATTAAGACCTCAGGCTTTTTACCGCCTGGGACACCTCTGGCATACACATTGATAATATCGATTTTTGGGCCCCCGGAAAGCTAAACCTAACTGCAATAATGTCACAGTGCCTAACTGGAAGTAATTGAATATTGCAAATTAGATGTTGTTTAATCCAAATCACCATTCCTCCCATTGGACGTCCCCTTTGCCCTCTCACAGCAGGAACATAGAAGTTCAAGTAACCTGGATTAAATACCGGTTCAACAGCCCATGTCTCTTGGAAAAGACAAATTTGTCAATAAAACTTAGCCAGCATGGTGACACTAATTTGGTCCCCATACCAGCCAGGTTCCATGACACAAATGTAGTCAGGTAATCTATAGATCGTGGTCTAGATTGCGGCATTATATTGGGAGCAATGATGGGTGGAGGGCTAACCCTAGAAGCAGGTACCCGAGGGCAATAGTTTTCACCTCTTGGAAGGGTAATACCAGTTGGGATATTATCCCTAGACCTCATCTCACCCACAACAAGTCCTGTACCTTCATTCTTTTGTTTCTCCCCTCCAGCTATATTTACATTAGACATCTTTTAGTGGTCATGCTATCTTCCCCTTTCTGTATTTGCTGTCAGTCGCACTCCTCCAAACCAGACAAAGCTGAGAACCTGTTAAATAATCTTAGACTTCTTGTTATAGGGTAGCTAGATTGTTCATTCCATAAAGAATTTTCTCTATGTGGGTCCTGTGCGGGAGCATAGAAATAAGTTAGTAGGAGCGATTGAATCCGGGATCTAGGATCTATTTGTGGCCAGTTGCAGATATGTTCTACACATCTCCTGTCCCTAAAATTAATAATAACACAATCTCCCCCAACCATCTTTACACTTCTGCCTACCCAGTCAACCCTTCTCACGGATAGAATCTCTGCCTGGATGTGGGTTGGCAAAGGCCGATTAGCATTGAGCCAGAATATGCACTTATTTTTTAGTTCCATATGTGTCTCCCTCTTAACCTGATCCAGTGGCGGAACCCCTGCCAATACAACCACATAGGGGGTAGATTCAGGGGGGAGTTCTACTGTAGGTGCATTAGGTACCACATGAGCTAGGGGGTTACTAGACAATAAGCTACCGTAATTTGCTAGTTTACTATTCGCCACATTTTTATCCCTGATTAACTAGGCAGGTTGGCTAGCCCCTCCAGCTTTAGGTAGTGAAGTAGTGGCTCTAGTAACTTCCGGCTTATTCACTACTATACTACTACTATCAGTTTGCAGACAATTTGTAGTTACACCCACAACAGATTGGCCTTGCAGGATTGGCTGTTTACAATTTGTACCCTTGCCCTGATTTCCCATCAGCTTCTGGGCTGATGCCAGCGAAAGTTCTAAGCATACCAATCTAGTCTCGATACAGTCCAACCTCTCATGTATCGGATGAATTATCTTCTCAAAAACAGCTTCCAATTTTTTCCAGAAAAAGGCGTCTGACTCCTCTGGTAATTCACGTTCAGTACTTAACAGAGGGGTTGGCTCTTTAGTAGCTGGTCTCTGTGATTTGAGGCGGTCCATGGTCTTAGATGAAACACTCTCTTTGGTTACCCGTTCTTTTCCTTTATTTCCTTTTGTGGCCTGTGCTTGATCTCGTATTTGCCGCCCAAGCCGTTTACTTTCAGTCGCGGCTCCCTTTGTTTGATGTCCCGGACCCTTTTTTGCGATACTTGCAGACCTGGTCTTAATGTTAGGAGAAGGCGGTTTTGTGGGGGAATGCTTTGCTTGGTTTTCCCCATACAGACAATGGGCTGTTGGTCCGGGGATGTAGCATGTCCATTTGTGTAAGAAATAATACTACTGGCTTCATCCTCTAAGGAACATAGAGTATCTTCAGAATCAATCTCTTTAGGAACAGGGGACCTGGTACCAGCCAAACTTCCCATAGACGACCGCTTGTCGGAGAGAGGTTCTAAAGATAGCCTCTTTTCAGTTAGTTTAATATCTTTTGCCAATGCTGACGACACCCGAATGAGAAAATTGTCCAGGGTGCCCATCAATGTCCCACTAGGGTTTTTGCCGCTATTGTCTCCCGAGGTGGTTACTGTCGCCATATTAGACATTTAACCCTTTCCTCAGGTACTTATTAGGAACAAACTTTAGCAATACAGACTATTAACATGCGTGGAGACACTAACCTTTGCTCAGAAGTAGACGTTGGGGGGGTTGCCCGTCCCGTCCTTGTCCGTGCTTAAACGGGCCTGCCCTTGGCCCGGGCTTAACCCGGCCCTGCTCGCGCACTCCCGCGACGCGGGGGGTGACGCTGATTTTTATGCGCCTCCTAGCGCGATAGCCCAGAGCGCGGCTTCTGGCCGCATAGGCTGCTGGGATTTAGAGTCCGCTCTCCTCACAGCGGCCGCACCAGGTGGCGTGGGTGTGCGGCAGCGGGCGGCGGGCCGATGCGGCGGTACAGCGGCGTGTGCGCTAGGATGTAATGATGGCAGGTAAGATCCCCAGAAGGCAAAGAGCAGGATCAAAAGGAGTTCCCCGCTCCACCGGGGGTGACGCCGATTTTTATGCGCCTCCTGGCGCGATAGCCCCGAGCGCGGCTTCCGGCCGCATAGGCTGCTGGGATTTAGAGTCAGCTCTCCTCACAGGGGCCGCACCAGGTGGCGTGGGTGTGCGGCAGCGGGAGGCGGGTCGATGCGGCGGTACAGCGGCGTGTGCGCTAGGATGTAATGATGGCAGGTAAGATCCCCAGAAGGCAAAGAGCAGGATCAAAAGGAGTTCCCCCTCATCTCAGAAGAGTTCTTGAAGATGTTAAGGAACTGTAGGCCAGATGTAGGAAGGCAAATACCGGTCGAAATCGGCCGTTACCGACCGGTATTTGGAGTTTGGGATGTAGGGGAATGTTAAAATACAGATACAGTAATTTTACCGAATCGGTAAAATACCGAATCGGTAAAATTACCGAATCTGTATTTTGACATGTAGGTAGCACTGTAATCAGTGCTACAGGGGTTTAAGAATTCGTTATTTACCACCAACTAGAAGTTGGTGGTAAATAATGAAAACCCTTTAAAAAGCATTTCTTTTGCTTTTCAAACAGTGCCATGTTGCAGACATACATGCCGTAAGGGCATGTATGTCTGCAACATGTGCACCCATGCACAATTGAGGGTTGCAACAGGGTGTCAAAGTGACACCCTGCCACCCTTCAATGTTTCCCCAATTACCGAATCGGTATTTACCGATTCGGTAATTGACATTCATTCCTATGGGCCTCCAGTCCCATAGGAATAAATGGCAATTACAGAATCGGTAAATACCGATTCGGTAATTACCGAATCATACCGATTCGGTAATTAAATCGGTAAAATTACCTACATCCCGATTGCCAGTTCTTAAATACCGAATCGGTATGATTCGGTATTTAAGAATGGGTAATCTGGGATTACCTACATCTGGCCCTAAGTTTTAAGTGGTACAACCTCTGTCGAATCTTCTTCTCCCACCTCCGCAGTCTTAAGTCATTTTTAGCGCCAATACGCCCGCGGGCATTCGTGTGCTCTACAAATCTGATAATCAAATCAAATCAATCAAACTTGAATGTAATCACAGGTCTAACCAGACTGTGGCTGCTAGGAAAAGTGTAGCCAGAAGTTTCTCACTGTCTGTGGTGCCACACACTACTGAGAGCATTTGAACACAAAGAATGTAGCATTTACCAGCATCAGATCTCAGTAAAAAGAAATAACTTGTGGAAACCGCTCAGGAGCCTGTCTAAAAGAGAAGCCCCAGTCAGACAGCCTCCTGAGAGTAAATCCACCCTAACAAGGGTTAGACAGTTCTTTTGTTCCCACCTGCTCATGTTCAGATCAAGAGTGTTTTCCAATTACAGCTGGGTGGCAGGCAGAGGGAACTTTCCTTGCAGTAGTGAAGTAATAGAAATGTGCTGAAACAAGCAGTGGCAAAGCAAGTTGTAGCGCACACACGAAGTAATCCAGAATTATGCTTTACTGTAGCACTCTTCTTACAAGGATGTACACAGCCGTATGGGCAGCCAACTGGCTTCTCTCTGTCAACCACATTCTATGACCTCATTTCTATAACAGAATATACCTACATTGTAACAGGCTCCTAATTCTATGTAGGAGACATAATACATTATACACTAATGAAATAATACAAACCAAATTCCAACACATCCCTTTTCCTAAAATAAAAAATAAGCATGCATAAACAATACTCATCTCTTTTCCTAAAATAAAAATAAACATTAATAACCTATACTTTAAAACGCCACAATTACCCTAATAAATAAACAAAGAAAGAGAAAAGAAAAGAAAAATAAATATTCACAAATAAAGTACTTCTGCACTCTGCATTCTGCTGACTACCACTTGTCTCTATTTCTTCAATCCTTCACATCTACTACACCCCTCTTTTGTGTGCTCTCAACATCCATTATACACTTATCCACACCATTCTGTTTATCACACTGTTCTACCTCCAACCACCAGTATTTGGTACTGCTGTCACCAACCACATCACTTTTCTTACCACTGTCTTGTTTATCAATAGCAAGGCGTGTAATGTGGCAAATAATTTCATCGTCTAGTGCCACTGTATTCTTAATGACTTGTACAACTTGCTTAGGATGACTAAACTTTCTCTCTCCTATAGCTACCTTCCTTGCTAATTTCACTCTAAGCTATTGACCTTTGTCTAATCGCACATCTTCGGTACCATGTTTGACATCAAAGTAAGTTTTATTCTTGTCTTGCGACATCAGGATACTCTTCTCACATCCTCAGCATTCCACTCCAACTACTTACTCCTCCTCATCCTACCCAGATTAACTTTTGAATGTGGTAAATGGCATCCCATTAATCTACAAGGAGTCTCACCAACTGTACAATGCGGTGCCAATCTCATTGTCCACACCAATCTCTTCACTTCATGCTCACAGTTTTTCTTTCCTTTACTTGCCAGCTGTATTATACCTTCTAGAACTCTATTCCCTCTTTCCACAACATCATTTCCCCATGGATGATATAATGCAGTAAATCTCGGAGGTATACCTTCAAATTGTAGAAATGATTTCATCTCCTCCCACTTGACTTGTCAGTTAAAATCACAGCCGGAAACCCTTCTCTCAAAAAAATATCTTCCAAAAATCTGATAACCGTAACAGTGAGAACTTCAATTACCACCTATAATTCCATCCATCTGGAAAACATATCCACCAAGACGATAATATATTTGCATGTGCCATCCGACCACGTAATTTCCCCCATAATGTCCAACGCTACTTCCTCTCAAGGTAATCTGGGACACCCCAATGACAACATGGGGGATTTAGGGTTTTCTGAGATTGATCAGCATTCTCACAGTCAAAACACGCTCTTACAAATCTCTCAATTTTTAAATCTACCCTGGGCCAACAACACAACACTTCTATGTTGCTTTTGGTGCGTGTAATGCAGAATGTCCCTTATGACCAATAGAGATAATTTTCTTTGGCATACCACAACCAGTGGTGTAACAAAACTTTAGGGGCCCCACTACAACGTACATGGAGGGGGCCCCTCCGGAATTACTTAGGAGCTCTCAGGCCAGGGTACTGTGCTGAGGCAGCCTCCTGGAGCTCGGGCTCCCACCGCACTGCGGAGGCCTTTGTTATGCCACCGACCGCAAGGTGGAATTATTTTTTCCCCTCTGCAAACAAATTCTCCATCAATACTCAGATCATCACGCACAAATTCTTGTGAAAGCCCAAGTATAAAACTGTGAAATCATAAAAGCATGTAATAATCAATTCAAAGCATGTAAAAATAGCTCATGCCTATCTGGATACTCAGCAAGAATAAATGTTTGATAGATACACAAACTAAATGATGCAAATAGAATCAAGCATATGAAGTCAGTAATGCTCCTAATTTTTCAAATGGCCAATACTGGAACTTTTACTGTTGAAGCAGCCAAACTTATTTATTTTTGTGCTAAAAAATAAAGGCAACATCATCATTTTCTTATTATCTTTAACTAAATTTCACAACATCTTTGTCGATTTTTTTCTTTTTAAACAATCAGTCCTTCTTTGTGAAAGACACACAGCCTTCTTGCATTTCATTTTAACTTCATGTTTATGATATCAGTTCATCGGTCTTTGGTTGGTACGACTGTCTGGTTTGTTCAGCCACAGGATGTCAGCTTGCACCATCCGGTGATCACTCCAGGATTGGGGGGGGGGGGTCCCACCCATACGGGGCACACAAACATGAACATCAGGCACACCAACACGTCGCAGTATGATAACCTGGAAAAGAAACAAACATCACTCTTCTTGCAAATTTTTTTTTTCAAAAAGCGCACATTTTCCTGTCCGTGTTTTGAGTTTGAAGCCAACATATTATCATTCCTGTCTGCATGGTTCTCTGCTGGCTCTGGGGAATCATCTGAGAATTCTACCCACGCTATAGCCTCTGAATTCTTGGTCTTAGGATGAAACTCTCTTTTTCCCTGCACATGAAGAAGGGCTGGGGCAGTCTCCTTCCTGACTATTTTTCCACTCACTTTATCAATTGGCAGAAGCCCAAGGCAATCCGTCTGCTCTGATAATTTTCCTTTCTTCAACTCGTCCCTAACCTTCTGTGAGACTGGTCTGGCTTGTGCATCCTGACACATAGAAATCATAGTTCTAGGTAAATCTAGGGAGATATATATACCTTCATTCTCTGCCCACCTGTTTGTATGGTCTTTCTCTCCTAGGTGCTCGTATTTAGTGATGTACACAAAATCTGAATCGTGTGTCACCACCTCTGTCTCCAAGATTTTAGCCTTTTCATCTGTAGGGAAATTAAAGGTTCTGTCATGCACAGTAACTGCACTTTGCAGTACAATCTGCCGGCGAACACCCATCACATCGCATGCGTTTACGTCGCAACCGTTACAATGCAAGTGACGTTACGACGCGAGCCATTACTATGCGGCCCCTTACATCGCCCAGGCTTTCACAATGCATGCTTTTAAAATGCATGTGCTGTAATGGGCGGGCTCCGGGATGTCCGTGCGACCGGAACAAGGAGATAGGAACCACAATGAGAGAGAGGTAAGGAGGAGAGTAAGGGGGTATTGCATCCGACAGCTGTGTGTCCAACTGCAAGTATCATAATACCGCGGTCGGACCGAAGGGCTGTCAGAAGTCAGACCGCCAACAATGGGCTGTTGGCGGTCTAACTGACAACATCGTAATGAGGCCCGTAGACCTGAGTTTTGTTTATTAATGCAGTATTCCTATAAATGAGAGCTTTCAGAGCAAATGACTACTATGTATTTTACATGGTCTTGATCTCCTTTTCTGAGTCAGTCCTTTCTTACTGGCTGTATTTTGAAATGCTGTTCGAAACTTGTCTTTAGGGACCCACTACCTAATAGTTCTTGAGATTAACATTATCTCTGACCCGCGCAAATTCAGGCACGCCACTATCATGTGGATTATCTAGGCCATCGCGTGCCCACAGGTGTCATCTAGTGTCTTCAGAGCACTGGAAGGTAGTGACAGCAGACAACCAGATAAGGCCCTACCCTATCGCTTTGGTTCAACTGAGTGTGGAGGAGTCTCTGGTTTTATGAAAGTAGCTGTGAGTCTAGCAATATGTTCTGTAGACTGTCGGCTGTGGAATGACATAGATCACACTATTTGGAAAGAGGTGGCGCTCAGGTCTCATCTGGAGATGTTGGGATTGCATAAATTGATGCTCATGATCACACAATCAATGGCGCCCTGTCAGAGCATCAGAAAGCCTGAAACATTGGCCCAGTAGCCTGCTAAGAAGCAGACGGTGAGGGACTGAGGGCAAGGGGACATGCCCTTGAAGTTCAGGGAGGAGGCTGAACCTGGGGGAGGAGCCCCAGAGGCCACAAGGAAAGACACTGCTTCCATGGGAGACCTACTTGAGCTAGCTAGATGACAAGCTACAGGAGGACCATCCATACAGAGTTCTGCGAAGCACAGAGAGAGTGTTCCCACTCTTGAGGGCCTTTGGCGACAGGCCCAGGCCAATGGTGGCACCTCTAATGATGACTACATTTATTGGGAGAATGGTGGTACCCTAGTGCTAAAGGCCTTACCTACAGGAGCTGGTTCCTGAGATACCATTGGCCGTACATCTAGGGCAAGCCAAAACCTTTGACCGCTTGATTCCCACTTTTATTGCCTCCAGATAAAGACTAAATCAGAAGCATTCTGTAGGTCTTCTGTTACCTGTCAGGCCTTTGATAAGTCAGGGGTAAAGTGTTATGCTCACCTGCAACCTTTCCCCATGATGGAAACAATAGTGTGGATATTGTTGGGCCTATGGTCAAGACAGCCGTATGCAACAAGTTTATCCTGTTCATGGTACCGTGCCACAAGGTACCCTGACAATGACTGTGCCCCTAGTTACAAGGGCACTATTGGGGATCTTTAACCATATTGGTTTCCCCAGTGAGGTTGTGTCTGATAGGGGCACCAAGTTCATGTCTTCCCCTATGAAGGGCATAGGGGATGAGTGACCCTTGACCCCACCAGGTAGGTCGCTCCCACTCCGCACAGTACCGCCTGTGTCTCCCTGCCCCAGCTGCCACTGCTGAGGAAGTTCGAGGCCCTCCACCACCCGCAAGCTACCACCTGCGCCTCATCCCTGGTGGCCAGTGGTAGGCCGTAGGTAGGTTTGTTCATCCTCACTTTATTGCTTTTATTGTATTACCTGTATTTTCATTGTTGTGTCTGTGACTGCTGTTGTCTGTCTTCCCCCACTGCCTGTACGTGGTCTGTGCCCCTTTTTCTTCCCTATGTCCCCCTCGGTGTCCCCGTGTTCTCTCTGCCCAGTCATTCCTTCTGTACCCCTCGCTCTCCCCGTGTCTCTGCCCGGTTTTCTCTTCTGTTCCCCTCGCTGCCCGAGTGCCTCTCTGCCCATTCTGCCTTCTGTTCTTCACCCCTGTATTGCTGTATTCTGTATTTTGCCTCTGTGCCACTCGTTTTTCCGGTATTTCCGTGCCCTTTTTGCCTTCTGTGCCACTTGTTTTTGTGCCCTTCTGCCCTCTGTGCCACTTGTTTTTCCCTCGTTTCTGTGCCCCTTTTACCTTCTGTTCCACTTGTTTTTTGTGCCCTTCTGCCCTCTGCTACACTGTTTTTTTGTGCCCTTCTGCCCTCTGTGACACTCGTTTTTCCCTCGTTATTGGGCCCCTTTTGCCTTCTGTTCCACTCATTTTCTGTGCCCTTCTGCCCTCTGTGCTACTCGTTTTTCCCTCGTTTTTGTGCCCCTTTTGCCTTCTGTTCCACTCGTTTTTTGTGCCCTTCTGCTCTCTGTTCCACTTGTTTTTTTGTGCCCTTCTGCCCTCTGTGCCACTCGTTTTTCCCTCGTTTTTGTGCCCCTTTTGCCTACTGCTCCACTCGTTTTTTGTGCCCTTCTGCCCTCTGTGCCACTCGTTTTTTTATGCCCTGCTGCCTTCTGTGCCACTCATTTGTCCCTCATTTCTGTGCCCCTTTTTCCTTCTATTACCTTCGTTGTCCCTCACCGCCCTCACCGCTGCATCCCCTGCGGACCCCGCCCCCCTGACTGCCCACTGCCCATTCGCTGCCTCCCGCCTCCCAGCTGCTCCTCCCTTCCACCTCCCCATAAAGGCTGGCCGCTGCGCGGTGAGGAGAGCGACCCTTGACCCCACCAGGTAGGTCACTCCCCCTCCGCACAGCACCGCCTGTGTCTCCCTGCCCCAGCTGCCACTGCTGAGGAAGTTCGAGGCCCTCCACCACCCGCAGGCTACCTCATCCCTGGTGGCCAGTAGTAGGCCATAGGTAGGTTTGTTCATCCTCCACTTTATTGCTTTATTGTATTGCCTGTATTTTCATTGTTGTGTCTGTGACTGCTGTTGTCTGTCTTCCCCCGCTGCCTGTACGTGGTCCGTGCCCCTTTTTCTTCCCCCTGTCTCCCTCGGTGTCCCCGTGTCTCTGCCCGGTTTTCCCGTCTGTTCCCCTCACTGCCCCCGTGCCTCTCTGCCCGTTTTGCCTTCTGTTCTTAGCTGCCCCTGTATTTCTGTATTCTGTATTTTGCCTCTGTGCCACTCGTTTTTCCAGTATTTCTGTGCCCTTTTTGCCTTCTGTGCCACTCATTTTTCCCTAATTTCTGTGCCCCTTATACCTTCTGTTCCACTCGTTATTTGTGCCCTTTTGCCTTCTGTGCCACTCGTCTTTTCCCTCGATCGATTTGTGCCCCTCTTTCCTTCTATTAGCTTTGTTGTCCCTCACCGCCCTCGCCGCCGCGTCCCCTTCGGCCCTGCTCCCCTGACTGCCCACTGCCCATTCGCTGCCCCCGCCTCCCGCCTCCCGCCTTCCAGCTGCTCCTCCCTCCCACCCCCTTATATATGCCGGCCGCTGCGCGGCCGCACAGCGGGCGCGCCACTGGCGCCCCTAAGGCAAGCAGTCTGCGCCTGGACAGCGCCAAGCGCCTGAACCCCTGGCCCCCGCAACGACGACCGCCGCCAGCACTCTGCACGCTCTCAACTCCGGACGGAGCCACACCTGCTTCAAGGCCACCCGGAAATGCACACACGGCCCTTTCACCTGCTAGCACTGCAGCTACACCAGCCTCAGAGCCGACGAACCACCCGCCAAGAAAGACCCCAACCACCTCCGATGCATACTACTGAACACCCGCTCCGCACGCAAGCATGCTGTTGAGCTCTGGGAACTGCTCGACACAACATCCCGGCACGTCGCCTTCCTGACAGAGACCGGGTTTAACGACTCCTCCGCACCCGACATCGCCATAGCCATCCCAGATGGCTACAAGATCACCCGCAGAGACTGCACCAACAGAGTCGGGGGAGGAATTGCCATCATCCACAAGAACAGCATTAGGGTCTCGACTAGCACCGATGACGCGCTCAGCACCGCCGAACACATGCATTTCCAGATCCACACAGACTATAACTCCACCCTCAGAGGCACCCTCGTCTACCGACCCCCCGGACCCCGCCCCCAGTTCAGCGACTCCATCACCGACTTGATCAGCACGCACACCCTGACCTCCACCGACTACATCCTCCTCGGAGACCTGAACTTTCACCTTGAGAACAACAACGACAACAACTCCACAACCCTGATCGGTAACCTCACCAACCTAGGACTGAAGCAACTCGTCAAAACGCCCACCCACTCCGCCGGCCACACGTTCAACCCCGTCTTCTCCTCAAGCCTGCACGTCTCCGCCAGCCACACCACCGAACTACTCTGGATCGACTACTACTGCATCCACTTCGCCTTCCAGAAACCCACCGCACCCAACAGATCCCCCGCCGCTGCTGGAGCAATATTACAGAAGACCAACTACACACAAACCTCGCTCTCAGCCCAGCCACCGAACCCTCCAACAGCGACGATATTGCCCACAGCCTCAGACGCTGGATCGAGGACTGCACTAATAACCTCACCCTGCTGAAGAAACCCCCGACAGAGACACCAGCAAGAGGGCCAGCTGGTTCACCCCAGAACTCCTAGCCTCCAAGCAAGCCTGCCGGAAACTAGAGGAGAAATGGCACAGTGAACAAACTCAGGACAGCCACGCAGCACACAAGGACGCCATCTGCAACCACCACCACCTCAAAAGGGCGGCCAAGAGGACCTCCTTCAAAGACCGCCTCGACAACAACACACACAATAGCAAGGAGCTCTTCAACATCGTGAAGGAACTCTCCAACCCCAGCTTCAACACCAACGACATCCCGCCGTCGCAAGCCCTGTGCGACTCCCTCGCCACCTTCTTCCACCGCAAGATAGCAGACATCCACGACAGCTTCAACACCCAGACAGCCCCAACAGACAGCAACACAACAGACCCTCCGCACAACATCGACCATGACCCCCTGCTAGCCTGGGCTAGCGTGAGCATCGATGACATCATCAAGACCATGCGCACAATCCACACCGGCTCTCCGTCAGACCCATTCCCGCACCACGTCTTCAACAGAGTAAGCAGATCCATCGCACCCCACCTGCGCAATGTCAATCTCTCCCTTGAGACCGCGACCTTCCCAGAGATCTGGAAACACGCCGAGATCAACGCCCTACTCAAAAAACCTAAGGCAGACCCAAGTGACCTCAAGAACTTCCAGCCCATCTCTCTGCTCCCCTTCCCGGCCAAGCTAACCCGATACCTCGATGTGAGAAAGTGCCATCTTTCTTGCACTGGTATGCCCCCACTTTTTTCTGAACTGCTGATGTGCTTTGACTGAGTGTGCAGTGGGTCCCTGCCAACCAGGTACCCAGGGCCTGTGTTCCTTCCCTAAAAGCTGTGTTGAAACTAAAACCCAATTGGCATCTCTGGCCACCTGTCAGCCCCTAGTAAATGGTACCCTAGGTACCCAGGGCATGGTGACCAGAGAAGACCCCTGAGGACTGCAGCACTTATTGTGCCACCCTCAGGGGCCCTGTACCCTGACACCCACACACTGCCTTTGCAGGCTGAGTGTCTAGGGACAGAGCTAAACCAAGAGTCGACATGGCACACAACCCTGTGTGCCATGCCCACAGAACCCAATGCCCTCGCATACTTCAGTCACCCCTCTAGCTGGGTGCCCTATGCCAGAGGTGTGGCCACAGGTGCATAAGCCCTGTGCCCCTACAGTACCCAGGGCCATTCCTGGGCACTGTAAGTGCAGTGATGCCATTAAGAGTATATGGTGCTGGGCGGTTGTCATTACGAACTCCACAGCACCATAATGGCTACACTGAAGGTACCAACCTTCTCAGCACTTAAACCCGCACTGATGCCAGTGTGGGATTTAATGTAAAATGCACCCAAGGGCATCTTAGAGATGCCCTCTGAAAACCTAACCTACAATCCACGTCTGGGCTGAGTGGCTGCAGACGTGCTGCTGGACCCCTGGGTGGAGAGCCCCCGCTCTCCTGGGCCTGCAACAATGCAAAACCTGGGCGAGGTGCTAGGTCTCCTCCCCCAGGATGGGCAGGGGGAAGCTTCAAAGGCATGGCGCCTCTGTGAGCTTCTCCAGACCATTTGCTGTACCCAGCAACTGGCCCCCACCAGTTCTGACCCCCACTCTGGCGGGAAGACTGGCGGGAAAAACTACGCCAGGAAGAGGGGTGTGCCAGCCTGTGCCAACCCCACCCCTCCGGTGGGGGAGACAAGGTGAAGCACGGCCCCAGGCTCCGGCCATGTTGAAGATGGGGAGCCCTGCCCAATCCCAGCTAGGCTCCTGCCCCCCTCCCACAGGAGAGGAGCAGGCTAGGGGGTGTACCCACCCCAAGACAGGGACCTATTGGTCCCTGCCCTACCTGTAACGCCCCTAAATTCAGTATTTAGGGGCTCCCTGAACCTTCCTTCCTCAGATCCCGATACCAAAAGAAGAAAGAAGGTCAAGAAGAAGACCCGCTGCACAGCTGCTAACAGGACGACAACAACTGACTTGGCCCCAGCCCTACCTGCCAGTCGATCCTGGAACCTGCTCCTGCCTAAATCCCAGCGACTCCTGCGGACAGCAACCTTGGGACACCCAGAGGACCTGCCTGCCTTGACCCTCTTAAATACTGGACTCCCATCAGCAGAGGCTCTGTTGCAACAACCCCCCTGGTGCCAGCCAGGAAGCTCCAGACCAGCCCACTCTGCACCCGCCGAGCCCGGCCCGTGCCCGAGTGATCCAAGACCACGAGGACGTCCCCCCGGCGACTGGGTCCCGACGTCCAGTGCCTAAAAACCCTCCTCGACGAACCAGATGATGCCTGCAGACTCAGAACCAGGCCCCCCCCAACTCCGACCAGCTGAGGGTAAGCTTTTCCGACACCCAAAGACACCCCTGCACCCGGTGCCCTACAGCCCCCTGTGCCTCCCTTTGGGGTACCTACCTGTGCTCCAAGATCCCAACTTACCTCTCGATGTGTTGGTCGCCCCTGGAGAGTCTCCGCCCCCAAGCCTGCAGCCTCGTTCCCTTTTGACTTTTTCCATTGGATAACATTGAGCGCCCGACGGCTCAAAAGCACCCTGCACCCAGCCACCCGAGTAACCCTGGCCGTGCCACCTTTGTCCTATCCTGCTTCCCCCTTTGCCCTGAGCAAGTGACCAGGAGCCCCGCTCCCACAGCCACCTGGCCTGCTAGCCAGCAGCCACCAACCGGAGGCCCCTGTCCCCAATTGGATAACATTAGGCCTAACTACCTCTGCACCCGGCCGCCCCTGCGTCACTGAGGGTGAACCAACTGTACCTACCCGGCCCTGGGGGACCCCTGAGTTTATGCCCAGAACCACAACTTCACCAGTTGAGTACTCACTAGGAAACCGGTAACTCACTTACCTGCCATTGAATAACATTGACTGGTTTGACTCGAAAAATCTTCTTTCTACTTTTGAAAACTTGAAATATTCATATACAATCATCCGAATTCTGAAATACTCACCTGTGATCAGGAGCGGAGCCAGTACTGTACCTTGTAGCCCAGTGCTGAAAACGAAAAAGTAATCCCTAGCGGGTTTACTAGTAACTTCTCCATAGGAATCCATTGTCTGCTTTTCTATGAAATTTCTTCTAAGTGTCTACGTTTGAAAACTAGAAATATTCTTTCAAAATCATACGAAAAACTGAAACGTAAATACTTACCTGTTTTGAGTTGAGACCCCAGTGCTGGCCCCAGGAGACCAGTACTGGATTACAAAAGTAACAAGATAGTACTTTACCTGCAACCTGAATTTTCTCCATTTGGATAACATTGCCAGATTTCCGTTGAAAAGTTTCTAAGTGTGAACTTTTAAGATAGGTTTTTATTTCTGAAAAATCACCACAATACCTAAAACGTTTTTGCTAAACTGTTTCCAGCTTAGACCCCAGGACTGAACTTAGGAGCCGGTCCTGGAATTACCAAAGTAATCTACAAAGTAATCACCTGTGTTTATATAAGGGAATCCATTGAGCTCAATGCTAAATTGTGTGTAGAATTGTGTTGCTTACTGCAACCCCTGTACCTATTGTCTTTACAAAGTTTATTGCCTTTCTGCAAAGTACTCATCTGAGACGTCTCATATTGAGAGCAGTATATTTTTGATGCCTGTTGCTTCTAGAATTAAAACAACTATATCTTTTGATATAAAAAACAATTGGCCTGGAGTTCCGTCTTTGAGTGTGTGAAACCTTTTGCTCACTGAGTGTGTACAACAAATGCTTTACACTGTCCTCTGGTACTGCCTTACTGCTCGACCAAGCTACCACTTTAGAGAGTAAGGTCACACCTGGCTTTAACCTCTGTTATACCGCTGGGGTTTGTGGACTCTATACACACTGTACCTTACTCTGGTCCAGTATATATAGAGCCATTTTCTCACACTCGAAGAAAACAGAATCCTGGACCCTTCCCAGTCAGGGTTCCGCAGAAACCACAGCACCGAGACTGCCCTCATCGCCGCCACCGACGACATTAGGACCCTGCTGGACAGTGACGAGACCGCAGCACTCATCCTCCTAGACCTCACTGCCGCCTTGGACACCGTCTGCCACTGCACACTACGGGCATGCCTCCACGCTGCAGGGATCCGAGACAAGGCTCTGGATTGGACCACCTCCTTCCTCTCCGGCAGAACCCAGAGCATCCTGTGTGAGAAAGTGAGTTTCTGTTGCAGTACCCCCCACCCACTTTTTGCCTGATACCTGATGCACTTTTCCTTGGTGTGCCCTGGGTCCCTGCCAATCAGGTACCCAGGGCATGTGGCCCTTCCCTAAAAACTGTACTAAAGCCTAAACACAATTGGCATCTCTGGCTACATGTCAGCCTCTAGTAAATGGTACCCTAGGAACCCAGGGCATTGTAACCAGAGAAGACCCTTAAGGGCTGCAGCACTTATTGTGCCACCCTTAGCGGCCCTGCACCCTGACACACACACTGCCTTTGGAGGCTGAGTGTCCTGGTGCAAAACTAAACAAAGAGTCGACATGGCACACATCCCTGTGTAAATTTTTGATTCTCTGTGCACACGAGTTTAAACTATACTTCAACTGGATTCGTTGTGTGCTGCTACATCCGTTGCACTTAGTCACAGTGCCTTACAATATGAATTTTTATTGGTTCGGTCAGGGAGATCCTTATCCGAAGAATGTGCGCACTTTTAACATGGAACTACTCCTGTTCCTTATCTTGACTTATCACCACGTTTATGAAATATCAATCAAAATATCCAAATTCCATCTTTTGCTTTATTCCAAAGTTCATTGATTTCTTCAACTTCTACAATTATAAGGAACACGATCCATAATTGCAAATATTCAATTTCATTTCTTAATTGCAAGAACCCAATGCATTTCAGGTCATTCAAGTGGACCCTTCTTCAGAGGTCTAAGGGGACAAACAATAAACAAAAACATATCAGTCCTCGAATATACAAAAGAGAATATATACATTATCTTTTTAACAATGTTCTAAGAAGAAATGCTGCTGTATTTTCAATCAAGGTTCTCTGATTGGAAAGGTATATAGTTCAAGACAATTTTGCATTTTACATACATGCTATACTTTTAAAATTAAACAGTGCTGAAAAGGCCTCTTTTTTATCGTGGTATATGCACTTTATTTTCTAATCGTATGTAATTTATAGCTCACACTAAAGTTGTTTTAACGTCGACAGACCACTTTCCTGTTGCTTACAAAAAAGCCTTTCATAGTCTGGTTAACGCGCATGATGTGACTATCGCGTACCTCTTACGTTATTCGTTTATTCAACTCAAGTCAAAATGGTACGCGTTGTTTGCTCATAAAGAGCAGTAAACTGTATTTAACTCATGTCTAACTTTAACCTTTCCATGACGCTCATTTGCTAAGTATCTTTATCCAAAGCTTTGGGTTTAGTATGAGCATGCTCGTGCATTCAAGCGCCCTTCTTTTTTTAACACTACGCGCTGTGTATTCAAGTTCCAGGTGATTAGGTCACGGGGAAGGACCTAAAATGGTCATTTTCAAATTTATAATATATCACAATGGTATTAATCATGTGTTTAAAAACTGGGGTTTCATCCGTCTATACACAAGCGGAGCAAAATAATCAGTTTGTTAAAAGACTTTCCCCATCTAGTTTACACAGGTACTTATCATGTGCTATTTGGGAGAAGGTTTCAACACTACGATATGCTGGGGAGCCCTGCCCAATCATAGCTAGGCTCCTGACCCCCTCCCACAGGAGAGGAGCAGACTAAGGGGTATACCCACCCCAGGACAGGGACCCATTGGTCCCTGCCCTTGCCCTACCTGTAACACCCCTAAATTTAGTATTTAGGGGCACTCTGAACCTTCTTCCACTGATCCAGATTCCGAAACAAGAAAGAAGAACAAGGAACAAGAAGACCTGCCGTGCAGCTGCTAAAAAGAGGAAGACACCAACTGATTTGGCCCCAGCCCTAACGGCCTGTCGACCCTCAAACCTGCTCCTGCTAAACCCCAGCGTCTCCAGTGGTCAGCAACCTCAAAAAAAAAACGGAGGACCTGACTGCCTTGTGACTCCGCCTACCTGGGTCTCCCACGAGCAGTGGTACTGCTCAAAGCAAGAAACAAGCCCTGGCATCAGCCCGGAACCGCGAACCCTACACACTCTGCACCCGCCAAACCTGGCCTGTGCTGGAGGGAATAAAGACCCTGAGGATGTCCCCCTGGCGATTCTGCAGCCTCAGGACAAAGGATCCCTCCGACCGCGACCAGCAGGGGGTAAGATTTTCCGACCTCAAAAGACACCCCTGCACCCGGCGTCCCACGGCCCCCTGTGCCCAACTCCTGGGTGCCTACCTATCCTCCAAGATCCAAACTTACCCCTCAAAGTGTTGGTCGCTCCAGAAGATCCTCCGTCCCCGAGCCTGCAGCCTTTGTTCCCTTTTCAAGATCTCCACTGAATAACATTGAGCACTCGACGGCTCAAAAGCACCCTGCACCCAGCCGCCCGAATGCCCTTGGCAGTGCTACCTGTACCCTATTCTACTTCCCCCTTTTGCCCTGAGCAAGTGACCAGAAGCCCAGCTCCCACAGCCGCATGGCCTGCTAGCCAGCAGCCACCGCCCGAAGGCACCCTGCCTCTCATTGGATAACATTGGGCCTAACTACCTCTGCACCCGGCTGCCCCTGTGCCGCTGAGGGTGTACCAACTGTACCTACCTGACCCTGGGGGACCCCTGAGTCTATGCCCAGAACCTTAACTTCACCAGTCGAGTACTCACCTGAAAACCGATGACTCCCTTTCCTGCCATAGGATAACATTGACTGGTTTGACTCGAAAAATCTTCTAAGTGTGAAGTTTTTAAACTTTAAAATATTCATCTAAAATCAGCCGAATAACGAATTCTGAATTACTCACTTGTGATCAGGAGAGACTCCAGTACTGTACCTTGTAGCCCAGTACTGAACCACAAAGGTAATCACAACCGTGTTTGCTAGTAATCTAAATTTCTTCCATAGGAAACCATTGACTGTTTTTCTGTGAAATTTCTTCTGTGTGACGTTTTGAAATGTTAAAATATTCATCTAAAATAAGCCGAATATCGAAATCCGAAGTACTCACCTGTGATCAGGAGAGAAGCCAGTGCTGTATCTTTTGGCCAAGTACTGAACCGCAAAAGTAATCACAACCGTGGTAACTAGTAATCTAAATTTCATCCGTAGGAAACCATTGACTGGTTTTCTGTGAAATTTCTTCTGTCTACTTTTGAAAATTACAAATATTCCTTAAAAATCGTACCAACTACTAAAACTTAATTTCTTACCTGTCTTAGGTAGAGACCCCAGTACTGAACCTAGCAGTCCAGTCCTGGATTACAAAAGTAACAAGAACCTACTTTACCTGTGACTTGAATTTCCTGCCATAGGATAACATTGCTAGTTTTTCACTGAAAAGTTTCTAAATGTCAACTTTTAAAATACCTTTTTATTCTTTAAAAAGCATTGCAATAACCAAAACGTTTTTACTAAACTGTTTTCAGCTTAGACCACAGGACTGAATCTAGGATCCAGCCCTGGAGTCACAAAAGTAATCTATAAAGTAATCAACTGCATTTATGTAGAAAAACCCTTTGAGCTCAATGTTAAATTGTGTTTAGAATTGTGTTGCCTACTGCAACCACTGTACCTATTGTGTTTACAAAGTTTATTGCTTTTCTGCAAAGTACTTATCTGAGATCACTCATATTGAGACAAGTATATTTTGATACCTGTTGGTTCTAAAAATAAAACAACTATATCTTTTGATATAAAAACAATTGGCCTAGAGTTCAGTTCTTAAGTGTGTGAAACCTTTTGCTGACTGAGTGTGTACAACAAATGCTTTACACTGTCCTCTGGCACTGCCTTACTGCTCGACCAACCTACCACTTTAGAGAATAAGGTCAGACCTGACTTTAGCCTCTGTTATACCTCTGGGGATTGTTGACTCTATACACACTGTACCTTACTTTGGTCCAGTATATATAGAGCCACTTTCTCATATCCGCCTCCCCCATTTTGTTCCAAAGCCTCCGAGATCATCTGCGGCATACTCCAGGGATCCTCCCTCAGTCCGATGCTGTTCAACATTTACATGGCCCCGCTCGCACACGTAGCCCGACAACACGACCTCAACATAATCTCCTATGCCGACGACACTCAGCTGATCCTCTCCCTCAACAAGGACCCCATCACCACCAAAGCCAACCTCCACAAAGGAATGAAGGCCGTCGCCGACTGGATGAAGACCAGCCGTCTCAAGTTCAACTCAGACAAGACGGAGGTCCTCATCCTCGGCTCCAACCCTTCAGCCTGGGATGACTCCTGGTGTCCGACAGCACTGGGGGCAGCCCCGACACCCACCGACCACGCACGCCACCTGGGAATAATCCTCGACTCAACACCCTCAATGACCAAGCAAGTCAACGCCGTCTCCTCCTCCTGCTTCAACACCCTCCGCATGTTCCCCAAGATCTACAGATGGATCCCGACAGATACAAGAAAGACAGTCACCCAGGCCCTCGTCAGCAGCAGACTCGACTACGGAAACACCCTCTACGCTTGAGTCCCGACCAAGCTCATCAAACTACTACAACGCATCCAAAATGCCTCGGCGCGACTGATCCTCGACGTACCACGCCACAGCCACATCTCCCCCCAACCTGAGAAACCTGTACTGGCTCCCGTCAACAATTGGATATCCTTCAAGATCCTCACCCACACACACAAGGCACTCCACAAGACCGGCCCAGCCTACCTCAACAGACGGCTCTCCTTCTACATCCCCAACAATCAGCTACGCTCCGTCGACCTCTCACTCGCCACCGTCCCGCGCATCCGAAGAACAACCACCGCTGGGAGATCCTTCCGCCGCCAAGACATGGAACACCCTCTCACTGAGCCTACGACAGACGCAAGACCTGCTGACCTTCAGGAGGATACTCAAGACCTGGCTGTTTGATCAGTAGCCCCCCCAGCGTCTTGAGTCCCTTGTGGGTATGTAGTGCACTGACAAATGATGATTGAGTGTAGGGTAATCGACAGATTGTCAACACTATACCACCCCAAATAAATTGGCTTGTTGAATGATTCCAGAATACCCTGAAAAGCATGTCCATGGGCCTGTCAGACCCCATGAGACTTAAGTGAGCGTTCAGTTGCTATGCCAACAGGGAAGTGCCCCAGGAGGGAGTGGGCTTTAGTCCCCTTCAGCTCCTGTTTGGCCATCCTACCTCTCATCATTTTCAAGGAGGGGTGGGAGAAAGCTCTCAAGAAACCCCACAAGATGTAGTGAGCTGCCTGTTAGCACTCCAAGTTCAGATGATACTCTTCAGGAATAAAGTCCCTGAAAATCATGAGGCTATCCAGGAGGTAAGGATGCAATAGTATAACCAGAAGGCCACTCTGGCAGAATACCAACCTGGCCAAAAAGCTTGGGCCGTGGAGCCCATGGTGTTCTGAGGTTTTCAGGACCGGTTGACAGGACTGTATGAAATCAAGGAGAAACAGGGAGGTCACCTGCCTGGTGGACCTCCAGGTCCTGTTCCACTGCAGCCATTCACTATTCATTGGAACTTTTTTTTTTTGGGCGCTATTTCTACTAAAAATGTTAAAAATCATATCTCCGGTCCCCTTTATTGGATTTTTGTCATTGTTGTGTCATTTTGTTTAGTAAGCTTTACTCTATATTGAGATTTTTATTGTTTTGCATTTCGACTTTATTACTGGTTTGGTAGTACATTAATACTGTACACAATACCTCTAAGTTAGGCCTACCTGATCTGTGCCATCGCAAGTAGGGGTTGAACTCAGCTTAAGGGGTTACCCTGACAGGTGCTGTGGGTATTACTTGAGGTGAGTACTCATCCCCCTCAATTAATATTGCAATTTTGTGCAGGCCCTTTTACATTTCTTGGGCCAAGGATTATTTACCCCCAGTTCACTCTACAGTATAGGTCTAGGAAAACATGGGGTTGAGTTGTCTATAACCATTAGGTGAAAAACACTCTCTTTTTTTCAAGTTACTCACCTTTAATTTAATGCTTTGCATTTGTTTCTGTTTCTTTTCCCACTGCTGTCATCAAGTGTACAGCAGTAAAGAGGCCATTCGAGAGCTTACATACCATGTCTTTACCTGATCTGGCTCCTGCCACAACACTCAGCATGTTGCCTACAGAATTGCATACATTACTCAAGAAACACTGCATATGTTGCCTTCTAAATTGGTTGCCACACTCCAGATGTAGTCTCCATAACCAAACCCAGTACTCTAGATATTGCCCCGACAACTCTGCACAATACTCCAGATGTCCCTCCATAACTGGGCTCCGTACTCCAAATATGACCCCCAGATATAAAGGCTATGCTGCAGTCTTAATCAAAGTGAAACAGCCATCACGTAGCCCTTGATACCTTTCGAATACATCCAAAGAGTTAAAGGAAAGTGAAAAAGATTGAGAACTATGATTTATGTATGACCTCTTCTTTCCCCATCTGACTTAGGATTGTGTCAGATAAATCAGGAAGGAACAGTCTCTTGATTTTCTTCTGGTGCAAGAGTCCTTCTGATTTCCGGCTCATTCACCATGTACACGCTAACTTGTAGAACCATGCAGGTTGCCTCTGATGCAACAATTCTGCTGAACAAGTCATTTAATTAAAGCCTTTGCTTCTAGCCCAATGGCCGCGCTCTGGAGGGAGTCTCTGCGGTAGCCCCCAGTCCCCGAGCTCAACAAAATAAGGTAGACAGGGCGAATTAGAGGACTCCGCGATCCCTGTGGTGCAGAGACAAGGGGGGCCACATGCATTATGATCTTGGGGGGCCCCTTTGCCCTCTCAGCAAGTGCTTTGCCAGAGAAAACAGCTTATCGAATTTCATCATCTGGCTTTGGAAAAGGACAGCCATGCCAAGTATCACGCATCAGGTTTTAGACCAATGCATTTCAGTGTGGTAGTTCACATTGTGGAAAACGACAATGTATATGTACATAAGCGGCGTTCATTTGTGTTCACCCTCGCCACTGTTGAAGGTAAAGCGAAAGTCACGAAACAGTGGCCCCGCCATCTTGTCCCCTTTTAGGCCCCATCACGAACATAGATAGTAGCCATTTTGTGTGTCATGACCTCTCTGCCCACTGCCAATAGCCTGCGTCTCTCTCTCTCTCCCCAACCCTCCCCAGCCTCGCGAGTATTCCCCCGCGCCCCGACAGCCCCCGGTCTCTCCTGCTCGGGCCATAAACGCACCTCTAAAAACGACCCTGTCTCCGTGCTGAACCCCTGCCCCCTCGCTCTTTCATCCTACCCATAGAACAGGCCCTTTTGGTAACCTCTTCCTCCCTGCCCGATTGCCCGGCCTGATCCCAGGCCATCACCTAGTCCAACAGATGCAGTTTATTGCTCCCTACAGTAGGACCTCGCCTCACATCAGAGGAGCGGTGATTAATCAAGGCCTTCACACCCCTAGATCTGACCGACACCCCTGCATTCCTCCCAGGAACACCCTTCCTCTCTTCTGATGACCCCCCCCCGGCTACACCTGGCCTCTCGACCCAGTCCCATGTCATAAACCTAGGTCTCGTGGATGTACCCCCCCGGCCCCGCATAGCGAAACGTGATCTTATCGCCTGCCCCACCTTAGATCTGACCACCCCCCCTTGCCCTCGTGTCCTGTTGGAATGTCCGGCTGCAGATTACAATCACATGTTACATTTGGGAGGGGAAAACAACATCAGAGCGACCAGTATGGGAATAGGCCTGAAGCTGGGATTCCAAACATGCCTTTTCGTACTTCAAAGTGTCTTTATTGCAATAAGGAATGTTTGTGCATCATAAACCTGTGTATAAAAGACGGAGCCGTAGAGAAACTTGTTAGAGCACCTCGAGAAGATACCCTGTTGTCTGATTTGACGTGTTCTGTTCCGTCGGAAAAAAACTCCTGTTTCCTGCCTTCCAGTCTCCAGCGCCTGCCTCTTTATTTGGTAATCGTGAGTTGGGTGAGAAGCGGCTAACGCCGGGCAAATATGGGAAAGGGGTAATCGACCTGACCTGCCTGAACCCTTGATTCCACAATTGGCGTCCCAAACGTGGGGCCCATCAGCGACACGTGGATCCAGTGAGAGAGGTCCCAACGACAGAGTGAACGACTGCAACGATCGGGAAGAGCTCCTGCCCGATAGACCCTTGTCTGGCAGCCGATCATCCGAACTTCACTGGTTCCGAGCAGACCTCTCTCGAGTGATCTACGGTCCTGACTGGGAACCATCAGGAGTGCCACAGCAATTACGGAGAATAGAGGACGATCGGGCGCTGGAAACGGAAGACGAGAAACTGTCCATACGGTCCGGGTAAGGTCGTGTAACACGACAAATTGCGAATTGATTGTTTGATTGTCATTGGAAAATACTAGTATTACGCATTTGATTGTTTTGTTCTGAGAAATTCTCTGTCTGCAAACGGGGAAGGATAGGAGTATTCTCCCTTTGCAGATAGTGAAGGGTGGGTAGCGCAGGCTTTTGCCCCCGTTGTAACCCGTCGCGCCTACTTCCCTCTCCATTTGATTGATTGTTATCCAAGCATTTATTGTTTTGGAATTGGTTCTCTTTGGATCATTCTCTATTTGCAAACAAGCACAGAGTCGCCATACTCTGTTTAGTCTTTGCAGATAGTGAAGGATAGGTAACGCAGGCTTTTGCCCCCGTTGTAATCCGTCGTGCCTATTTTTATCCCCCACTGATTGATTGTTTGACCGGATATTAATCGTTCGGAATTGGTTCTCTGAAAGGATCTTCTCTGCCTACAAACAGGGAGGAACAGGAAGATCTCTCTCTTTGCAGATAGTGAAGGGTAGGTAGCGCAGGCTTTTGCCCCCGTTGTAACCCGTCGCGCCTATTTTATTCCTCATTTGATTGATTGATTGTTTGTCCGAACACTGATTGTTTGGAATTGGTTCTCTCTTTGGGTATTCCCTATTTGCGAATACTGTAGAATAGAAATATTCTATCTAGTCTCCGCAAAGTAGTGAAGGATAGGTAGTGCAGACTTTTGTCCCCGTTGTAACCCGTCATGCCTATCTTCTCCCCATTGCTCAGTAGTTGGTTCAGCCCGGACCATTTATTAGAGGTAGACCATCTGGCTCCACCGGAGGACACCCCTAATAAAAAGGACATATATAAAGAAAAATGCGGATTAGCCGCTGTATCATGCTAGCAAATAAAAGAACATAAAAATTGTTAGGAAAAACAAAAGGAATCGAGCAAAATCAGTAGGCCACTGATGAGATCTCTTTTCGACCTCGCTGAAATGGAAACATTAGGAACAACCCCTCAGGAAATATGAAACTAGTGAGAAGAGCCGAACTCGACGCTATGACTTCAAGACAGCTCGGCTCCACCGCCCACCCCGCCCAAATAACGACAAACCCTAGGCAAATATTATAAATATACAACACTCCAGCAAGGTAACATGTTAAAACGTTTTATTTTACAACTATATATTAAACAACTATTTACATGGCAAACGGCTGCAACACCAAACCCACAATGCAATTTGCCGCCTGCTTGACGCTGTTGCTGTCCCTCCTTGCGAAAAGTAGCAATGTTGGGCTACTTTGGGCTACTTTTTGGTAGGTTTTTGGGCGTTAGAAAGTCTACAAAAGCCCCCCTTCCCCCTCCGGGTAGGGGGTCGCCTCCAACACTCAGCTTGCCATCAGCCGGAGAAGCCGTGGGTCGAATGACCCGGCCCGGGAAGTACTTGTCTTCCCATTGTCTTCCTCTTTCAACGCCTTGCAGGCCACGGGGGGGGGATGTCTTGCATATGCCTCCGACACCCCCCCCCCTTTTTCATCGCCTGGTCCGGCCATAACGAATGTCTACGAGGCGCCGTGGGGTGCACTGGGAGGGAGAGGCGGCGCGGACGAGCCTCTCCCGCCTCCCCAGGTGGAGGCCCCTCAGCTGCACCCCCAACGCTCCACGCACCCGGCAAAGGGCTCGTCCACTCTTGCGGTGCAGCGACGCTCCACTCACCCAGCAGGGTCTCGTCCACTGTGGCGGTGCAACGACGCTTCGCCCGACAGGCTGGAGTTCGTCTGCTCTTGCGACCCAGTGACTGCCGGTAGCTGCAGATCTCCTAAAAATGGCGGTCGACTCTGCAGGAATGGGCCTGGCGTGCAAGGATGGCATGGTCACTGGCCAGCTAGAAAACGAGTCCCCCCGTCCAGAAGCGTTCTCCTCAGCTTTGAAGATTCTACGAGAACTGCAGGGGCCCCAGGCCCCCCGATGGGGAACGACTGCCATGATTGCCCGCAGAACGACCAAGACGTAGCCACGAGACGTTGGCGCCCTCATGCTAGCGCCAGCCTCAGTTTGAATGACCAAAAATCCTGCAGACTACCGATTTGATCAGTTCCGGTGGAACACCAGTATGACCCGGTAGGAAAGATTGTTGCCTCCTCCCTTTTCTTTGATTGATATCATGAGATATGTATGCAGTTTTTGAAGCACATGGTGGGAGGGGATGAGTATTGATTGAACATTCGGACAATGATTTGATATTAAGTTCTGACGCGCCATTGATTACAGTATTATTGAACGGTCAAATTTTCAACACTTATGGTACTTGCCCACAATGAATTTTCGATACGATTTTATTGCACTTATCGTACCTTTATGAAATAAAACGACCACCGACTCAGTTACGTTTCCCTAAAATAAATATGCCCTCATGTACAGTTCCAGTCTGCTCCGTGGCCGGCCCACGTGGTTGTAGGCCTGCATTTGTACGTCAACATTTTTTAATAAAGGTTTTGTGAAAAGCAAATATAGTCGTAGCTCTTGGATTGGTAAGTTCGAATACATGGCCATTGTTTGCGATATACGTAAAATACAGGCGAAATAAAGCAATTCGATTACTTAAAGGTTAAAAAGCAAAGTACCCAGAAATATTGCAAATGTGAATGGTCCAAGTTCGTTGCGTGTGTTTTCTACTTTTTGGCAAAATAAAGCAATCGATAAAGGTCTCGGTGTTTGGCCTTTACTTTATATGCCACATATCTCAGGGAAATTGTTTCAGATGCCCCTAAGCCAGACCCGGTACCACTGTAAACCACCCCTCCTCCTCGAAGGAGAGCACGAGTTCACCCCACTTTACACTGACTGCCCTTTTGTTTCGACCCTCCCCTACACAAGATCCGCAACACCACACGTGGGCGATCTATGCAATATGCAGTCCATCAATGATTATGCCTCCCTCACTACCAGTCCCTCTGGGCTTAAAACGCAGAGATGGAAGGGACTGCACCCCGCGGAGATAGGTCGAATACGTGGTAAGTAAAAGCCTTTTGGGTTTATGCGCGTGGATGTGTTTTAAAACGCTGCCCCTACCCCTTCTTTTTCCCCTTCTTTCTGCAGGTCACATCGGAACATCGACTAAAGTATGGAGAAGACCTAAGCAACGCGCCATGGTTCCGCGGGGAAAAATGATACATTATCCATGGGGACTGCCCCTGAGATGACATGACGACTTTGGGTGATATGAATGCACGCGTGTATGACCGGATGTGTATAACTCGACTGGATATACGTTGCACGCGTTGACTTGATAAGAGAGATGTTTTTGTACGACTTGAGTGATGATCGAACGACCGATGGAATGGGGAAAAAGGGGGTCTGAACATGGTGCCTATACACGACGAGCAAACATAGATATAACACTCCCTTACTTAGAAACGACCATCTCTCTCTCTCTCTGAACCCAACGACTGGAAGGGTGGCCCGAAGCAGAAACTTGACGGGTTATTGCAGTATGACAAAAATATGACTCCAACCGGCCCCCGAATAATGCAATCAAGAATGACGTGCACCTACGAGTAGGTTCATACGATAACTAAATAGGGGAAGGTTCAGGACTATTCCAGGGTGAGGTTTACCCAAGTACCCTCCTCCTGGAAGACTAAGAATATTGTCAATGTTTAAGATTTACCACCTCCTTCTTGCACCCTCATAGACATGAAACTCGAAGCTGCCCATTGTTCCCCCGGCTGACACCCTCCGTTGCTTCAGCCTGGATACCCATTCGCTAATAACGATTCAAAGATCCCACCGTAAGTACTAGCCCGACCAGGTTAGTTCCCGAACAATTGACGAAAGTGTAAGTATTTGCAACAGAGGCCAACAGCAAAAGACAGCCAAGCGAATTAAATAGGATACTAAGGATGCGCAGCATGCAGGAGGAAATATCTTTGGCCAAGTACTGTTCTATGTTTTGTCTTGAGTTCTGTATATAATACATGTACCCCCCCCGCCTGAATTCATGTGTACGTAGTATATGGATTTACGTTGTCCCTCAGTCTGTGTTTCTATATAACATGACCCCTACTGTTTTGTGTTGTGTGCGCATTAAATGGCCTATTATTGTACACGTTTCTCTCTCACTCTCTCTCTCTTTTTCTCTCTCTTCATGTTGTACGTGTACCGAATAGTTCATTTAAAATGCGGACGACTCTCCCTCCGAGGGTCCCCCTGTTCCCTCTTCCTTTGTGTGGTAACGTTGTGCCCCGCCGGCACGAGCCTAATTGGTTTTCGAACACAAAGGTGTTCGGCAAATTGACAGAAACTAAAACAATTGTAATCTGCCATATTACTACCTCTCCTTTCTGTAAAATGATGGAACTTGAATTGGCTATGAAGGAAAGGACAGGTAAGACGACTGAAGTCCCCTAATCTGGCCTTCTTATAGGAGGACTATATGTCAGTGGCTTTCTGTTCTCAGCTCGTTAGAAACGCAATCTCCAATGCCCAGATTGCCCCACCCCTCTGCACCCAAGTACGGATGTCCAAAACGTCCCTGTTTCTCCCGATTGACGACAGCTCCATAACCCGAAGTATAACTGATGACCCCGATTAACTGTTGCTCCCCGAGAAGAGAATGTTTAGCCTCTATCTCTCTCTCATGATGATAGAAGACTGCCAGGGCTTGGGTTAGAAAGACGAGTCTCTACCGAAGGATCCGATTTCGAGATTGATGAAGTACACAGTCAATAGGAGTCGGATCTCTCCCTGTACGTCATGAATGAACGCCAAATAGGCTTAGTACATACTCAGTAGACATGCCTGTATACATGCTCCACAATGATAACTTCTGACCGTGACCGATGAACGTACCCCCAACTACTTAGATCTGGGACGGAATTGAAATGTATAAATGTCTTCTCTTGCCAGTTCTCTAAAACCTGTTTTGTACCCATTCAAAGATACACAGTCATCGGAGGAGAGGGGCCGGACGTGACGCACAGCCTGGCCACAGATCATGAGGCACGTGTGACCTCGACCTAAGATGGAGCCGCAGAGCAACGGGACGCGGGACGATGCACCACTCTCAAACGCAGAAAATGAAGGAATGGAGGGCTGCCTTGAAGCCCTCTACTTGTTGACCCACGCGTGCCAGAAGTCCCCGCCCCTTTGAGCCCGATTGATGGACCTGCCTGCGCATCACCCTTTGCTCCCTTGGTTTGTCTCAAAGATCTGGTCCCACTCCGCCCTCTCTTCCCTCGATTATCCGACAAAACCCCCCTCTTTTCCTTTTCACGTGGATTTTGACTCAGAGAAAAAGAACAGCATTTAGGTAGAATAGGGTTTGCCGCGAAAGGAGAAAGAAATGCAGGTGCCCAGCATGAGGCACCCTTAAAAAGATTAGTTAGGAAACAGGACTGTGGTCTAACAGCAGAGGACAGATCACACCCTGCGACGTGTAAAGAAGGACCCGAGCTGGACCTATAGCTCCACCGCCGGTGCTCAACAGCGCCAACGGAAGAAAACGAACTACCAGAGCCTACCAGTGATGGCTCGCTACCAAAAAAAAAAAAAAAAAAGACACTGTGACGAAGACCCTCCCCCTTTTTCGGAACTTTCTACACCCCTTGACTAATTGCTTGTATTGGACTAAATTCCTCCCTCAACCACTTTTGCCTGTAAAATGTTTCATCGGTCACTTTTTAAATACGACAAATGTATATTTATATCTATTCCACCTCGTATGTCGCATCAACTGCACACGGTTATATGCTGTTGGTTGGTTGATTGCTTTATTTCGATATGCATATATCATAAAAGCATTACAGAAAATAAAACAGCATGTCGAAAAAAGAGACTGTACATTTAGATATAAAAGAAATAAGAACACAATTAAGTAGAATAAATTATCTAAAACAGCATTAAATTGATACGGCCAGTCTTTTAAGTCGAATCAGCCAAGCCCATTTTAAAAATTTGGAGACAGCGCAAACAATGTTAGGGGCTGTATTGGTTAAAAGTATCCGGAGGGCCACCGTGTGCTGGCGTGTGCCCAGTTCTCTGCAAATTGGTTTAAGCCATCGTGATCTGGGGCGCCCATAGTCCGGACATTCAAATAGAAAGTGTGGCACAGTCTCTGGTTTGTCAGAGCATAGAGCACAATGACGTGATACGGGCACTGACTTGTTCCACCTGGAGCAAAGGTCGGCGAGGGGTAAAGTTCCTAATCGGAATTTGATATACAAGGACCGGTCCATAGCGATGGTGATTAGGTCCATGTAGGGCTCTAGCGCAACAACATCTTTAATAAGCAGAAAAGCTGCAGTGGCTTTGCAGTGCTGCTGGTTACTAGTGCGCTTCGCAGAGACCCAATCCCAATACAGTTTTTTTAGGGAGTCCTTTGGGGGGGCTGAACGGGTAAGCCAACACGATTCCAAGCCTAATTCCCTTAGAAGTTGATTGGTTTCCCTGAGCCATTTGATCTTCCGCCAACCAGTGGAGCGCATCACCTCTGCTAACCCGTCAGCGTAAGGTTTTAGATCCGGAACCCTCCACAGGCGGGCCCACAGCAGGAGAGGGCGAAGTCGTGCCTGATCCCCAATTGCTTTGCAGCCTACATCCATTAATACCGGAACTGTTGGAGTGCTCGACGGGATGGCAAGGAGATCTTTGATAAATGTATTCTCGGCCTTGCTCAAGGAGTCCAGTTTACCTTGTCCCCACAGTTCGGCTCCGTAGAGTGACGCGGAGACAGCTCGTGCTTTGTAGATGTCGATCAGTGGGGCAACACAATGTTTGGTAGAACTGCTGTACTCCTTAAGGAGGGCCCCTCCCACCCTTTTGTGGCCGATTATCATTTTATTGATATGAGCGGTCCAGTTCATTGAGTCACTTAGACGGATTCCCAAGTAATCAAATTCTGCCACTCTTTCAAGGGGGGTTGAGTTCAGGACAGGGGGACGGCCTAGTTTGCGGGGGGGGTGCATGACTAAGTACTTAGTCTTGTCCACGTTAATAACAAGGCCTCTGGTGGTACAAAAGTGCTGGAAGCAATTCAAGAGTTTCTGGAGGCCTTGGGGCGTCTTTGAAATGAGGAGGGTGTCGTCCGCGAACAGTAGTGTTGGAATTTTTACGCCTCCCAGAGTGGGGGCGTCTGCTGGTTCGCCGAGCAGGTGCTCTACCACCCCGTTAATATAAAGGGAAAATAGGGTGGGAGCCAACACACAGCCCTGCCGCACTCCCCTCTCGACCCTGATCTTATCGGTCAATTCCCCATTTAGGCCCCATCTCACCTGGGCAAAGGTGGCATTATGCAATTTGATGAGCAGGTTGAGTATGTACGGGGGCATCCCTAAACCGTGCAACACCCTCCAGAGTTCCTCCCTCGGGACCAGGTCAAAGGCAGTCTTTAGATCTATAAAGGCCAGGTAAAGACTGCCTTTGCCTAGCTCCACCACCTTCCAGTACAATACCATAAGCCTAAACACTTGTTCTATAGTTCCGGTACCTGACCGAAAACCGGCTTGCATGTCGGACAAGACGTGATTGTCATCCACCCATTCTAAAATTCTCCCCAAGATAGCTTTCCCCGCCAGTTTCTGACTTGAATCTATTAGGCTTATGGGCCTATAATTCCCAGGAAGGTCCCTGCACCCCTTTTTAAAAATTGGTACTACCACGGCCCCCTTCCAGGAATCTGGGACTGCACCACCCATAATAATTGCATTAAGAAGGTCCGTAATCAGTACCCCCCATTCGTCTGCATAGGCTCGGAGGATATCTCCTGGGAGGCCGTCCGGGCCAGCAGCTTTTAGTGGCACCAGGGTTTTAATCTGGTTTGTAACATCCCGTGCAGAGAACAAAACCATGTCTCTGTCTAGGATGTATGGCGGGAGAGTGAAGGGATCATTGAGCTGGCCTTCGATGGGTGAGTAGAGTAATTGGAAGTGGGTGAGCCAGGTCTGGGCATTAATGCTACAGGTCCTCAGTGTATCATCAGGGCGACTCCTGTTTCCCACCAAGTCCCAGAAGCCTTTGGCATCTCTCCTTTTACTGGCTGCCAAAAGGTCCTGCCAGTAATTGCCCTCCCACTCCTTCTTTGCGTTTTTCTGACAAAGGGAATAGTGTCTTCTGGCCACCCTGGTCCTGATGGGCTTTTTGGATTTGACTGCTTCGATGAGAAGCGACTTTGCCTCCCTGCACTTATCGTTAAACCAGCCCTGTCTAGCCCTTAAACGGGGATTCCTCCTGTTGGTGCTAACCGGTACTATAAAGAGGTCACTGATAGCCTGCGTTAGGGCACAGAACCTAGTAGTTACATTCGAAGAACAACCGGCCTCGCAAGGGACAGGGTTGTCTAAAGCTGTGGTGAGAAGTTGCCTTATGGCATTAGTCTTCTCCTCTGAGAGAGACAGTTTTGCCCATTTAAGTCGTCGACCGCAATTAGAAACTGCTGTCGAGTCCGGGATGGAATTACAGAGAGTTCTACTCTCAGTGCCAGGTAGCCATCTAGCAGACAATGTGAGTGAGAGGAGGTTGTGATCACTCTCAACGGAGGGTGAAATCACCATATCTTTGACCATGCTCCACAGGTTGACGTCTAGAAGAAAATAATCAATTCTAGACGAATGTCCAGGCCTATTGTATGTATGGGCTCCTGCTTTATCTGAGCCTGTCCTGCCATTAGCGGCCCTTAGTCCAAACTCCATGGTTATGGAGTTTAACTGAAGTGCCACCTCTGTCCACTTTTTAATGGGGCTGAGTTCTAAGGGCGGTATCCCCCACCTATTATCATATGCCTCTTGGTCTTGCGAGATTTCGAGGCCTAGGGGCTCAAACGTACAGTTTAAATCGCCTGCCACCAGAGTGCAATGCTTATAAGGGGACGAACGCAGCAGGGCTTCCAGGCAAGCTATAATTGGGGATTCTCTACCCCCCTTTGTACCTCGGGCATAGATGTTAAAAATGTTTAAGATGACTCGACCCTGTGGGTTTTTCAGGGAGATATTGAGCAAATCCGGGCATTTGGTATCCCGCACCACCACCCTGCAATTAAGTTCAGAGGCCACCCAGATGAGGAGCCCGCCAGAGGGGCGCCCCCTACCAGATGCCGAAAGGACAGCTGGTGAGAAGTAGGTAGAATATCCTGCCTTGTGTAGGGGCTCCTTACTCCATGTTTCCTGGAACAGGCATATGGAGTATTGCTCCACAAGTGAGTCCCAGTTGGGCAGTGCCAACTTTCTCTCAAGGCCTGCTACGTTCCAGCTGAGAACCCTGATGAGTGGGTCCGTCACAGCTGCAATGCCGCAGGTCTCGACAAGAGCTGGTGATCCTATGGCACCCACGAGTGATAACCCAACTGAGAGGTCAGGTGGCACCCTCACCTCCCCAGATTCCCCTAAAGTTTCGTCATCAACCTGGTCTTCTAATACTGGCGAAGGGCTGTGAGTTTTTGCAGAAACAGGGGGAGCGACTCCGGCCCTCCTATTCGCGAAAAACTCATGGACAGCCTCACGAAGTCAACAACCCCCCTCTCCCCAAAAGGGTAGGATGGGGCTTGTACACGCCTGCGTTGCGGTATTACCTAAGAAAAATTGACCCCGAGGAATGCTATTATAGGGGAGTTGTCCAAGATGGATGGAAGGAGTGGTCGTGATAGTCCGTGGGTAGAAGAATGTTAAGTCGACTGCGTCAACACCCGTTCCAGCCGCGGATCGCCCTTGAGAGCATATCAAATGGGTGACTCTTGCGTCTTGGAAATTAACCACCACACAGTCCCCTTCAAAAGATTTTTTCCCGTGTCCAATCCAACCCACCCTGCGTACGCCAATTATTAGGCCATCCACTCCCGGAGGGAGGGGCCTGTTGATTTTCAGCCAATGGATGACCTTGTTCTTTAGCGCCTGATGATTTTCCTGCTGGGTATCCTTAATAGGGGGGACTTTAGTGAGGACAACAACAAACGGGTGGCACTCAGGGGGGAGGTTAACTGGGGGACACTTACGTGTTGGTTTCTGCGGAATAGCCAGTGGAGAAGGGTTTTTGGGCGGAAGGGTGGTGGGTTTAACCTTAAGGGTTATCGCTGCACCGCCAGTTTTGGCGTGTGAAGCGGCCCCGGGTTGTGAAATTGGTCCCGTCCCTCCCTTCTGATGTTTCTTATGACCTGGGTTAGGCACAGGGGTTGTTACAACTGGGGGAGGAATGGCATGTACTTGGGCAGCATGAGTGGAGACATTCGGCCTTGTCTGCCTCGAACCAGCCTGGGAGGCGACCGAAGAAGCATTCCCAGGGGCTGGTAACTTGGGCGGCAGTGTCGACTGTTCTCCTGGAGGATGGCTCACTAAAACCTCTTTCCCAGTGTTCCTATCTGTCCTATCCTCGCTAGGCTTCGGCTGTAGTTTAAACAGGGTTTTCAGGGAAAAGAAATTGTCCCTGGTGACCTGTTCAAAACGGTCAAGCCTGTCCCCCAAACTTTTGACTTGGTCGATGAGTGGTACCAAAAGAGACCTGACCAGTTTCTCGATCGGCTCCAGAGAGAAGCCCTCGTTAGCTAGGTCAAGTACTGCTGGGACCAGCGGGGGGGGGTAGCACTGTATCAGCTACAGTTTGAGGGGCATTGGAGTTCCCAGGTGGTGCAGGTCCTCCGGCACCTGGAAGTGTGGGGCCCCTCTGGGGCTGATACCTGGGGTGCTTAATAAGCGTGGAGTGACAACCCTTTCGGATGATGGTCGCCCTTTTCCCTTTCCTTTTCATTGGCCCCCGGATAGATCGAGTCGGGGACAGTAGTTGTGGATCGGGTGTGGGAACGTCAGGGCTGGATTGGGACAGAATGCCAGGAGAGCTGGCTGAGGGAAGGTCGGGGCGGGACTCTACAACCACGGTACAAGGGCTGACGAGGTGAGGAGCAATTAGCAAACTTTCTACCCCATCTGTTCCAACCTCTAGTGATGCAATATGCGAATCCCCAGGTGAATCCCCAAGCAAGGGTGCAGGGGAAATGGAGATTGATGAGGACATCACTAGTGCCGAAGAAGGACTTTTGGAAGGGGGGAAGTCAAGAGAGAGGCGCCGTTCTGATATGGCGATCTCATTGTCGATAACAGCCGCCACCCTGGTGAGGAATTTGTCCATGGAGCCGAACATGGCACCCCCTGGGGCACTTTCACCGCCGCCCCTCAAGGCCTTACCGGAACGGGTTGACATGCTGGATTCCGGGCCCACAGTGAAGCACCAAGAACTTAGACCTGTTGCAGTGGATGTAAGGGGGGTGGCCCAGCCCTGCCTCCTCCTGCCCCGGACGGCCACAGACGGCCCGCCCTTTGCCCGGGCTTCGCCCCGGGCGTCCCGCTCGCGTCCCGCTCGGCGAGGCTAGCTCTGTGATGTGTAGGGTGTTGGGGGCGGGGCACGCAGGGGGGCGCTGACCGGATGTGGCGTGGTCAAGCAGGGACTCCTGGGATAGTGAGTCCCTGCCGCGCTACTCCCCTGCAGCCTCTCTCAGCCCCGCAGATGACTCGCAGGATCCCCGGCAGCCAGGCAGCAGAACGCGGTGGTGGGTCCTCCCACAAAGCGGCTCCCGCGAAGCGGGAGCGGCGAGAAGTGAAGGTAGGCAAGGGGGGGGGCAAAGCACCAAGCAGTCACCCGTAGCGTCTCCAGTGGTCACAGGGGTCACACCAGGTCGCGCTCCAACTCCCCTTTTAGCCGGCTTGCTGTTGGGGCGGGGCACGCAGGGGGGCGCTGACCGGATGTGGCGTGGTCAAGCAGGGACTCCTGGGATAGTGAGTCCCTGCCGCGCTACTCCCCTGCAGCCTCTCTCAGCCCCGCAGATGACTCGCAGGATCCCCGGCAGCCAGGCAGCAGAACGCGGTGGTGGGTCCTCCCACAAAGCGGCTCCCGCGAAGCGGGAGCGGCGAGAAGTGAAGGTAGGCAAGGGGGGGGGGCAAAGCACCAAGCAGTCACCCGTAGTGTCTCCAGTGGTCACGGTTATATGCAAATCCACCAGTATTGACAAACGCTATTTCATTGACAACACACGACTATATGTACACCCCGTCAGTTATGATAAACATGGAAATGACCTAACTTATGTTAAAAAGCGGCGACTGTGGAAAACGACAATGTATATGTACATAAGCGGCGTTCATTTGTGTTCACCCTCTCCACTGTTGAAGGTAAAGCGAAAGTCACGAAACAGTGGCCCCGCCATCTTGTCCCCTTTTAGGCCCCATCACGAACATAGATAGTAGCCATTTTGTGTGTCATGACCTCTCTGCCCACTGCCAATAGCCTGTGTCTCTCTCTCTCCCCCCCCTCCCCAGCCTCGCGAGTATTCCCCCGCGCCCCGACAGCCCCCGGTCTCTCCTGCTCGGGCCATAAACGCACCTCTAAAAACGACTCTGTCTCCGTGCTGAACCCCTGCCCCCTCGCTCTTTCATCCTACCCATAGAACAGGCCCTTTTGGTAACCTCTTCCTCCCTGCCCGATTGCCCGGCCTGATCCCAGGCCATCACCTAGTCCAACAGATGCAGTTTATTGCTCCCTACAGTAGGACCTCGCCTCACATCAGAGGAGCGGTGATTAATCAAGGCCTTCACACCCCTAGATCTGACCGACACCCCTGCATTCCTCCCAGGAACACCCTTCCTCTCTTCTGATGACCCCCCCCCGGCTACACCTGGCCTCTCGACCCAGTCCCATGTCATAAACCTAGGTCTCGTGGATGTACCCCCCCGGCCCCGCATAGCGAAACGTGATCGCCTGCCCCACCTTAGATCTGACCACCCCCCCCTTGCCCTCGTGTCCTGTTGGAATGTCCGGCTGCAGATTACAATCACATGTTACATTTGGGAGGGGAAAACAACATCAGAGCGACCGGTATGGGAATAGGCCTGAAGCTGGGATTCCAAACATGCCTTTTCGTACTTCAAAGTGTCTTTATTGCAATAAGGAATGTTTGTGCATCATAAACCTGTGTATAAAAGACGGAGCCGTAGAGAAACTTGTTAGAGCACCTCGAGAAGATACCCTGTTGTCTGATTTGACGTGTTCTGTTCCGTCGGAAATAAACTCCTGTTTCCTGCCTTCCAGTCTCCAGCGCCTGCCTCTTTATTTGGTAATCGTGAGTTGGGTGAGAAGCGGCTAACGCCGGGCAAATATGGGAAAGGGGTAATCGACCTGACCTGCCTGAACCCTTGATTCCACAACATCACCCCACTGAAATGCGAGGTCACGCATAATAGCGCCTACTGAGCTGTCAAGGAGCACTAGTACTCACCATAATCAAGCACTGAAACTGGAGTGGGAACGTGCGCTGCTTTTAGGGGGCTGCCTCAGAGATCACAGCTCTAGCAGCTGTAGGTGACCGTGAGGCTCCCACAAGGTGCCAAAGACCAGAGACCGAGAATAATTCTTTAGGTGACAATAGGTGTGAATGACTGAGAAATTGGATGTGCCAGCATAAGTAAAATCAAGGGGGTGCTGGTGAAAAAGGCAATCGAGGAGATAACCATGAGGTGGTGAAAGAGACAGATCTACGAAGAGAGAGGCAGGTAGGCACAGATTAGATAGAGAAATAGATAGAGAGATAAAGAGAAAGAGAAACCAGAGGAGCAAAGAAAAGTGTCACAATAAAGTGCAGCTAAAAGATCATAACGAAAGAGAACCTGGAAGGTTTTCTTTATGTTATTTTTACATTGTTTAATTTGATTTTAACATAAAATTGATGGAACGAAGCCAGCAGACTATATGTGTGTTGCTTTATACATTAACATGCCTGGATATCTGCGAGCTAGTAGGTAGGGAGATGGGCAGAAGGGAGGTGGCAAGGAAGAGTTGATCGTAGGACAAGGAAACTAAGACATCAGAAAACCTCACAGACCATACAAATAAATACTGCATGTTTGGTGTTGTGTACCCAGGGAGCAGAGTCATTGGTAGGCATTAGAGTGTATACATTGCTGATACCCCACAATCTGGTTACGCCTGTTGCCCTGCTCACGAAAAGGAGAGAATGCTGAGATAAGACATTTCAACCACACAAATTCCGAATTCAAGGTACATAAAAGAGACAGAGACTGAGCTTTGCTTAAAAATATAAAAACTCAAATTTTCCCTTGTCCATGCTGCACTAGCATCTTTACCCAAATCAATGTAAATGGGATAAGAGACTGCCAGACACCCCAATACAAGAGAAAGAAAGAGCATTCGGTCGACTGTAACCCGAAAATGACGAGTGAGGGCACAGGAAAGCAGACAGGGGTGCCCTTTTTAGGTCTCTCCAAGGCAGAGCTTGCGCTATCTCTTTGAGACATGCTGGATTCTGGAAATGTGCAAAAAGAACAATTGATGGAAAGAATGCTGCACAATGTCAAACATTCACCCCAATACAGAGATCTTGGCCTATATCCATCGTTGTTTTCATCCCCGTGCCATTCCAGTTCAGACCCAGCCATATGCAAATCAGTCTTGACCCTGTTCCCCATGGGAACAGTCTAGCCCAAACTGAAGGCCAGGTCCTCCCTGGACTGGAAAAAAGTATCCTGGGACCGGTTTCGGGGCATCACACCTCATCAGCCATGCTAGTTCGACTCCAGTGGCATGGAGAGCACAGGATCCACGTCTGGGCATACCCATCCCACTCGAGTGACAAATGCAAAAAGAACAATTGATGGAAAGAATGCTACACAATGTCAAACATTTACCCCAGTACAGTGATCTGGGACTAAATCCATTTTTTTTGCTACCCATGCCATTCCAGACCCATCCATATCAGTCTTTTTAAAAAAAATTATTTTGGTCCTCATTCTGCCAATTTACTTGTTGGCAATACTCCCTTTCGCTTACCAAGGGCCAGACGGGAATGAAGTCGTTCCACTCAAGAAATCTAGCTGCTTCCACACCCACCCTTCTCCAGCATAACATACAGAGGAGGAGGACCAGGACTGACAGCTGTTTATTGGCTTAATCATTGGACCCCAGTTCTTTGACACCAATCGACCAACATAGCCCATATCTTTTCTCGACTTCTAGGGTCACATGCCATGTCCTGTTGACTTATGTATATGATATTGTTTTTACACTCCGAGAAAAGGGGTGGAACAGCTGACTTCCAGGCTCTGCAGTTCTCCCGTCTTCCCATTAAGATGACATAAAAGATTAGTTTTGCAGACATTTTATTTGAAACGAAAATACTATCTTGGCATCTTCCGAAAAATATAAGTAAGGGACTTACTTCAATCTGTATTCCGATTACATCTGACAGGAACTCGCAAAGGTCCATCGAAAATGTAGTGATCTCTGGGCAAGTTAAAAACATGTGGCGGTCATCTGCTATAGGATCTCGACACCTTGAACAAACATACTGAGTTCAGCCATATCAGTCTTGACTCTGATCCCCATGGGAACAGTCCAGCCTGAACTGCCAGGCCAAGTCCTCCCTGGAATGGAAAAAAGAATCCTGGGACCAGTTTCGGGGTTCAAGCTAGCCTGGCTGATGAGGGGTGATGCCCCAAAACCGGTCCGAGGATGCGTGTTTGCGGTTCAGGGAGGACATGCTTGGCAGTTCGGCCTGGACTGTTCTCATGAGGCACACGGTCAAGACTGATTTGCATATGGCTGGATCCAAACAGGAGTGGCGCGGTGAGTAATAGAACAATGGATTAAACCCAGATCTTTGTGACTGGGAGTGAATATTTGAATTGTTCAGCATTCCGTCCATCATTTATTTTTTTTTAAACTTGTTTTTATTGCCATTTTACAATTACAGTGACATATTGCAATGAAGATCATTCTCATCAAGTACATTTCGCTGGTATCGATTTTGGAGCGCATGGATATCTATACAATTACTAGTCCGATATTCTGTCACTATAAGGGACGTCCTAGAAAGTAAAGTGGAACAAAACTTGGGGGATGAACTGGGGGGGGCACTCACGGGATATCGGGGACAAATAGTGGATGAGATCTGGAGTCAGCAGGGTTTTCTGGGTTGGTACAGGGTAGGGAATCGCCCAGGGTATTGGGGGAACCCATGGTTGGCCTAAGTATATAGGAACGGCCTGTACGTTCTCTGGAAGATGCCTAGAGCACATGCGTCCCACGTGTTTAAAAAGGAGAGCCCCGTAAGGTGTTTGAGTGACTCGTGTATATGTTGCCAATAGGAATGTAATGCGGGGCAAGTCCAGAACATGTGGTGAAAATCCGCCGCATGCATTTGACACCTGGGGCGGGAGAACTGGGACGTGGGATAAAAATGCTGGAGGCGCCCTGGCGTCACGTAGGCTCTATGCAGGATATAGAATTGTATGTTTTTGAAGCGCGCATTGCGGGACACCTTCTTGGTATATTCGAGGGCCCTTTCCCATTCTTTATCGTGTAGGGAACGCCCAAGTTCGTCCTCCCAGGTAGCCCTAGGTGTTGCCAGTGGGGCAGTTTTGAGTTCCCTGATAGCTTTGTAGAGCCATGTGATGAGGTGTCGGTCCACCCCCATATGTAAGATGGTATGTATGACCGGGTGTGTAGGAGGTTCCCCTGTGGAGAGGTCATGGTGTTTGTGACGGGGCGGAAGGTCCGGGGATGGTAACAGAGACCCATACTCCGAGCCCTGACTGGTGGTCCACCCCCTCGCTTTCATCTACCTCCCTTACCTCCCAACAGCAACCAGAGCCCCGAGGAACCGAGTGGGCGACAGGGGATCCCGAATACTGGTGGCCGACTGCAGAGGAAATAGACCAGTGCCCCTTTAAGGAGACAAACACCACAAGCGAGACTCCTCCTCTACGTAGCCTCGCGGTGACGTCAAAAGGGGCCGATACCCGGAAGAGACGGATGGCGATTCCCACGGGAGGAGCGAAGACGGAGACGGAGAGTGCCGAGTTCGGAGGACAGAGGAAGAGACGGTGAAGCCAGGAGGCCAACGTTCTTACGATTCGCCCTGCCACGCTCCCGCGGGAGGAGCGTGGCTCCAACAGGTACGGGGCACAGTGGCGGGCTGGCTGGGACGGCGGGTCTCCAGTGACTAACGTGTACATTCTGTATAGCCCCTCGCCCTTGCCTTTGACCTCTCACGAGCACTGTGTCACAACCTTTGCCTACATTTGCACTAGCACCGGTTTCCCTCACTCCCGGCCCTTGATATAAACTGAAGTCTAACTGCGACCTAACTTTCCCTGCTCCGGAACCGGTGGAACGAGAGGAGAAGGACCCACCCCCGAGACAAGCTGGATCCCCACAAGACCGTGTTTGACCCAGCCACGTTTGCAAGGGAGAGGATCACCAGCAGAAAGAGAAAAACTTATATCAAAATAAAACCCTCTTTGAAAAGCTTATTGAAAGCCTCTGATTCTGCTTCCATAGCCAGTCCTAAGACAGAGGTTACCCGAGTCCTCCCTACGTCCCCACTCAACCTGGGACAAGTGGTGTCAGAAGTGGGATCTTGTAGCAGGGTTTCTGTACTCACACAGAACTGTGCACAGAGGAGTGGAACCTCGGCAAATTAGGGTGTCCCAAAACTTACCTTAGCAACCAACTCACCCCTTACCGAGCTAGCTACAGTGTCTCATTGGACATATCAAACTCCCAATGTTTAGACAAACCAGAACATGAACTTACAGTACCTCAGGGTACGTGGGACTCATGAACACTCTTTCGTTATATTATCATTACAAACCAGAACATGGAGTAAAGAAGACACATGTGCATTTGAAATGTTTATTTACTAATGCCGTCTTCTCAGGCGCAGTATCTTAGATAATACAAGTATACTTATTATCAGTAGCAAAATTATCAGCATAGTTACTAAGACATAAAAAGCGAATGGTGACAGCATGTTAACATGCTGTAATGAATAAGAGTTAACAACACTTATGTCTCACCCTCCCTAACACATATATTATATTATTAGCTAAGAAGGTCTCTTTGGGTTGTTTTAGGGCGGGCCCATACCTTAGTGTCCTAGCATGAAGGAATCACATCAGCATACACCAGCTCTCTCTGCATGTGCACCGCATCAAGTGTGTTAACAATTCTCGTGCAAAGCAATATCAATCCCGCCTCAAGCCCAAGTTGGCAAAGGCTGCACTTGTGTTATGACTATGAAGGCGTGGAGATCAGACCTCATAACAATTCCATATCGTGTTGCTCCTGAAACTTCAGCACTCTCCGTGCAGACATGGTTTAACAAACAAAACTGATATCAGAGCAATAACATATTATTCTCACATACACCACGGCAAACCACTAGGTTGAAAGCTAAGTCAACAATTAAGGGTCGTGTGCAAAAGTTGCAAGAAAGGAAAAATGGCGTTTAAATCTCAAATGTACCTATGCTAACTTAACACGATATAAGGATATATAGGAGCTATACAACACCCCCCCATGATCCGAGAACGGACTAAATAAGATAACAGAAGTGCCATCACATGAGAGCAGAATCCAATTATAAACGAGCATGAATAAAAATTCAATTATAAAAACTAATGCTAAAAGATAGCCCACAAGTATAATGTGGCTCAAGCAAATAGGCAAGAAAAAAATGTCTTGACTAAAAGTCAATAAAATCAAGGAAATGCTATCAATCAGCATGTCAATTTGAGGCAGTGTCTATGATAAGACTGTATATGAAAAGTAAGCTGCAACAGCCTCCAGGAGGAAGTCACTGTCCTCATCCGAAAACAGTTCAGCCATCCAATTTAAAAGATGAAAGGAACATACGTGATCTTCCAGCACCGGATCCTCTATAACCATCAGAGGACAGCTCGGTGGGTTTTCAAGAAAACTTTGTTCCAAGAAATTTTGCGCTGCCGACAACACATCCCAGGGACCCATTAGTCCATGTGCCACCGCCAAGGCCATAATCCTTTCGTCAGAACAAACCAACTCGTGAGCAATGATAGGACTCATCAGTTGATCAAAATCGACGTCAGAAGATATTGGTCCGCAGAGACACAAATCAATGGCCCAAAGGAAATCACAGGTCAGGCAGCGAAATACAGGCTGGACACAGGTGAAATAGGAGAACCGAAAAGATAATCCAAACGCCGTGCTTAGAGTCGCCAACGGCAGTGTGCCATAATAATCAAGCATGCGGTTGCGAAACCGCGTCAGTAGCAGCTGTGCGTGGTCTTGCACAGGAAGGGCATCCATATTTAAAAAGGCAGAAAACCACCAATGCGCCAGCCGCTAATGCAAGTAAAAACGGGAACCCTCCAAATAAGGACGAAAAAATAGAATGGAAGAAGGCAAGGATGACTCCAAAAATCTTCTCAAAGGAAGTCACGAGACCACCGCTAACAACTTTAAAAAAATGCGCTAGGCCCGTTGTGGAGGATGCGTTAAAGATAGAACGGACCATGGCTCCGAAATGCAAAGGCAAATCAGTGTTTAAAAGAGCCTGAACCTCCGTACGGGTGTTAGCAATGTGAAGCACGAAAGTTTCACGGGCCGAGCTCAAGGCCACCTCTTTCTGGGACAATAGAGCTCTTATTCTAGCCATGCCGCTGAATTCTGCTCCCAAGGTCGGTATCTGTGGCCAAATGGAAGACTCCCTATGTTCACGTGTGGGAGGATAAAGAACATTTCTGCAGCAAATAACTCGCTCACTAACTGTTACTATGAAAGCTATACCTTTAATTAAACCACAACAGTTTTCATTATTGAGCATCAAATAACTACCATTCTCTAACAATTTAAACGTGGGGATGATAGCAGGAACTGGCGTGCCCTGTAAAACGCAAGCCATATTCGGTCGGTCCTTGTTACATGAACCGTGTAACTGTATGTGTCTGCACATTAAAGAATGATCTGGCGTCTCAGTACACTCATCCCCTGTTAGATAAACTTCTTGTTCATCCTTGAAACATCTGTATGTGTATGGGAGTGACCAGACCTCATGAAGAAAACCGCTACCCAAGGGTTCAAAACGACCTATTGGCACATATTTCATACAATTTGAAAACTTATATAAAGCAAAAGGCAGTGTTATTAAACCGTGGATAAGCCACGTAGCAGTAGTGGCTTCTGCCACAGAAAAAGGTAAAGATTCCAACCTTTCAATATGGAGCATAGAAAAGGAAGCATCACGCATTGAAAGCAAGCGTTGTTTGTCTGTCAAATTAAACGGTGCAAATAAAGAGGAAACGTTCATGTATCCCCAGGGAACTTTACCCATTTTCAGAGTCTGAAGTGTCCATGCAAACTGCATGATTGACCGTAATTGATTTTGACCATGGTATAATACTGACACTTCATCATGCACAATATCAACAACAGACGACACAATATTATCTAATGTGTAAATTCTAGAGGAAAGCACGTTAATGCTATTGTCAACAACTGCAAGCACTTTCTCAAGATTCGCCTGATCAATAGCCCTAAGGCGTGAAGCAGCCTCAATCTGTGAGAGTTTCCAAATTTCATTGTAAACCCCATATAACCACCGTTTCGACCTGCCACTAGCTGGGCCCTTAATGAAATCATTCAAATCCACGTCTGCATTCAGTTTGGAAAGGTGATACTTAACCGCAGGTAAAGTTGAATGTTTCAGCCAAGCTTGACACAACTTGCCCACAGAGTAAGAGGTGACAGTATGACTCAAATCAAACCGGGGATCAGATCTAACAGTCTTAAAACCGTCAGTTATATTTAAAAATCTTTTTTGGCAAGAATCAGCACTACGGTGCCAAAGCAGCCAACCCTTGGGATTCATACTGGAAATGTTAAAGGAGGAATTAAGAAGCAGTGCCTGTATATCTTTAATGGACAATCGAGTAAAATTACTCCAATCCTCATATTCCTCCAACTCCGGGAAAGACGGGGTGTTTAACCTTTTAGATGTAGCCAATCCAAAGCATGTGGTCTGGGAAATGGTTTCATTTAAAAACAACATATGATTCGGGATGAGACATGCACGGTGCAAAGCCTCAGTGCCTCGTACCTGCCAGGCCCTCGAACCCCAAACCGATTTAAGGTCTATTGTTTCCTTCCATAACTCATAGCCCCCAGTAACTAATTGACCTATGAAGGCCTTCGAATACAACAATTTTGTATCGGTAAGTCTAACCTTGGACAGTGGCTGTTTGTGAAATTTAAAATAAAAGGACTCGGGATTGGACTGGTTAAAGTCAGTGAAATAAGTATACTTTTTAAGAAACGTTTCTGAACTCCCTTGTGTAGGAGCTGGGCAATGTTCCCACTGAGTAAAATTAACAGCATCCCTTCGGGAAGATGTTTTGTGTAAGAAGTGATTGCCATAATGTTGGTAACAGAACAATTCACCATAATTAGCAGATTCTAAATATAAATCCTCAGCATCAAAAGCAGCATAGTATTTCAAATCAGAAAACAAACTTTCCACAGCATTAACATCCCAATCATCAGAACGAATGTTTTGTTTCACCACATCCCCCATATTAACTCTTAGTACATTAGGAACATTAACGACTTCCGTTGGGCCATGAATCTGAAAACGAACTGCATCCCACGCGATTCCATCCAGAACAGGCCATGCTGTGATGTTAACCAAAGTCAAGTCTCTTTTTAATCTGTGTGTAGAATGTTAAGAGGAAAGTGGGGCCAATGTTCCATTTAAATGAGTAATGCAAGTTCTCTCCTCGACATAGTGTCCATTCATAATCCGAAAAAAATAAAACACAAAACCAATTGACATAAAAAGGTAAACCGAAAAAAGGACCAGCCAAATGTATATCCAAGGAGGAATCAAAAAATGTTTTTTAAACAGGCTAGCATATACCGCAATTTGAGAGGGTTTTTTCGAGGCAAGGGAAGCAGAGTCAAATGAAAATCTGGATTCCGTGGCTAAACGAGCTTGCAGGTCAGGCATGGACAAATCAGTGGGGTATGTATAGTCTGTCTCATCAAGGTTAGTTCCTGGTAAATTATTCAATAATGGACTGGAAACAGTAGGTAATTCGATGGCCACCTCAGGTTCATTATTAGAAGCAGTGGGCATAATTGAATTTCTCACAATGGAAGGACAGGAAACAGCTGGTGTCATGCTAAGAAGAATCGGCCACTCTGTGTATCTTGACATTGTCAATAGAAATAAACCTGTTTTCCTTACGACCTGGAAGTGGTGGTAAAATGACTGTTCTTGTGCCCTTCACTCCAAGCACTGGGACTGGAGCTCGATAGGAGGGACCAAACTCTTTCTTGTTGTCGATCTTCTCCCGAACCAGTTCTCCAACTTGGGGTAGCCAGCCAACTACCGGGATCTGCAACGCATCATCCGATGTGGAGGGCAAATGTTCCTTTGCAAGACTGTCTCTGGTCTTTTGTAGATTCTGTAAAACATTGCAATGTTCATCTGCGTCAAAGGAAGTGGCGCGAACCACAGAGTCTAGACCGTCAAGGTCAGGGACGTACATCTTGATGCCAAAGAGCATTTCGTATGGGGTCCGCCCACCCAGAGACCTTCTAGGGAGATTATTAAGAGCACGCTGCACGCCATAGAGGTGAGCCAGCCAGTTTCTGCCAGTGCCTATAACTCGGGCTGTCAAAGATTGCTTTAAATCACGGTTCATTCGTTCAACTACACTATTACCCTCAGGTCTGTAGGGTGACGAAAACTTGACTTGGACCCCCATCGAAGTCATGGCATCCTTATACGCCTTAGAGGCGAAAGCCGGACCCTGATCCGAATGGAAGGTACCACAGGCAAAAATCCCTATAAAGATACGCAAATCTCTAATGACAGTCCGTGAATCAGCGCTGCGATGTGGCCATACCCACACAAAGCGTGTGCATGAGTCAACTGCTACTAAGATGTACTTATACGCAGTATCAGATGAAAAAGGACCGCAGTGATCTAAATAAACACAGCCTAGTGGTTTATTAGAAATGTACAACTGAGTCTGTGGCGGACGCGTAGCAGTTGAAGGTTTAATCTGCTGGCATATGTCACAAAGAAGGACATAATCACGCGTCTGTTTGTACAGTCCCCGCCACCAGAAACGTTGTTGTAGTTGCGTTACAGTGGCCGAGACGCCCGCATGCGCAGACGCCACACCTTCATGAGCCGCTGTAATCAAGTCTGTTCTGCGATCCGAGTTGGGAATCAGCCGTTCCCCAACATCAGGAATTGTCACAAAAGGAACCTTTTCGGGACTTAAGTGGTATTTATACTTCGAAGGGAATCCCGCAGGATGTTTACTTCCCTTCTCAGAGGCAGCAATCGCTGCCAAGATGTCGCTATCAATCTTGGTTTTAGACCTAGTAACTGCTGCAACTAAGTATGTAGATACTGCTGATTTCGCTGCTTCATCAGCAAGCGAGTTGCCAACAGCGTGAACTCCTACGCGCTGATGACCGAGAGTATGAATCACATAAACGAGTGGCAACATAGCCTTAAGCTCTGCCACTCGAACCCAGATCATTTTATGTTTTATTGTGCTACCCTTGGAATCATGAAAATCATTTTGAATCCAAAAGAACAAGTTTTCATTGTAAGACTGGACACAGTAGTAAGAATCACTTACAATTAGAGTAGTAACACTTGGATCTGCGTACTCCAAAGCTAGTAAGAGAGCACGAAGCTCTGCCAATTGTGCGGTGCAATCGCCCAGGGGCAACGTGTGCACTTCCCTGGAAACGAACTCATCATTCAACATAGCACCGACTACAATTGCGCATGCGGAAACGTAGGCATGTTTAGAGCCATGCGCAACCTGCGCCGACCCATCAGTGTAAATGATGCAATGGAAGTCCTCCAAAGGTCGCATAGCCAGAGGAGCAGGATGAACGAATTCATACTGCAAGTACTCCTGCGACCGTAAGGAAGCGTCAAAAATAAACATGACATCCGTGGATGACAATGACGCTGCCCACTGAATCCACCGAGGGTGCAAAGCCTTTGAATTCGGTACACTGGCTTTCGTGACTGCCTCCAAGTGAGGACAGGGTGTTACCACTAGCATGCGTTTCCCCTGAGACAGTGCTCGTTCCTTTAGAATAGCCATCTGTACAGCAGTTAAAACCTTTTCTACTGTGGGAAACCGCATCTCAGCCGAAGTGTACAAGTGTGACTTGTAAGCAATAGGTACTGTGTCACCTTCATTAAAAGTGAGGTATGTGAAACCCACCGTCCCAGGAATTATTCTTATTACCAGGTTGGTGTGGTTATCACGAGTCAGTAAATATTTAGAAGCGAGCAGATCAGCCTGCAAGGATTGCAAAATGGCTGAATGCTCAGGCAGCCAGCATGATTTTGAGAAAGTTGGTTGTATCAAAGCATACAAAGGCTTGATACGCTGGGCATATTCCGGAATGTAAGTTCTGCCGAAATTCAAAAAGCCCAGCAAAGACTGTAATTTTTTCAGTGTTGTAGGAGCGCGCAATTGTGCGCATTTCTCCAAGAAGTGAGGAGCCAAACCTCTACCTTCATTGTTCAGCTCATAGCCTAGGAACAACACTGTGTGTTCTGCAATGTGCGATTTTGCAAAATTAAATTTGTATCCCATGTCTGCAAAGGTACAAATTATGGAATTCACTCGACACAGATGCATCCAAATTTCGTCGTCTGTGAGATAAATATCATCCACATAAGAACATGCATCCGGATCGATTCCCTCCAATAGTGTGACTATTCTGGAGGTGAAGACCCCAGGACTATTTTTGTAGCCCATTGGGAGTCGCCGGAAGCATTTTTGCACCCCAGCGGACGTAAAACTTGTCCATTGGGAGCTAAAGCCATCCAGTCTGTGGGCATAAAAACCATTGGAAATGTCAAGCGTTGTCTTGAAACGCTTACGCACTAGACTATCCACTAGGGCAGAGCCGTGAGTATTCTGTACTGCACAGTTACGGCAATGCGAGTTCAAATGCCGGTAATCCAATACCAAACGATATGATCCGTCAGGTTTGGTCACAGTAAAAAGGGGATTATTCATTGGTGACACACACGTTTCAATAACTCCTTGATATTCCAATTGTTCAAGGATTTCTGCGACGGCCGCTTTAGCTTCACGCCGTATGGGATATTGAGGCTGAGGCTGCGGCTCAGACCGCAAAGGAATTTCGTGGCATGGGGATAATTTGTCCCAACCACATTGGTTGCGGTAGAGAGCCGGTGCAAGAGCCCGAGCCCACTCTTCTGCAAAATGCTGCGCATGCTCAGTCGAGACAGTGTGCGCGAAACTGGGAAGGATTACCTCCTCCCCTCGCGGCGCTGCGAGCTCAAAAGGTGGGGGCCAGTCAGCCTCGGAAAGCAAAATGTCGTACGTAGACGAAAGGTTCTCCCAAAACACCCCTCTGACAGTACGCTGTATGTCACCTTCAATTAACAGGACAATTTCAAAAAGTCTTTCAGGGGGAGCTAATCTCGTATCAGCTGTTTCTATGACAACAAACACTTCAGTCGCTGTCACCCTCAGTAGTGGACGGAGCGCCTCTCTGACTATGGTAATCTCCGCCGCGCTGTCCAGCAAGGTCAGAGCCCACGTCAGATTCCGAAGCCGCGTTCTCACTATCTGTGGCATATCTATGCGCTGTTAAGGCCGCGACTTTCTTCTTCGCAAACTGCGGACGCTTAGGCGTAGAATCCTCCTGCTTCACTGCGCCGTCCGTCTGGTGGGACTGACCACGTCCTTGCTGGCCACCACGTCCACGTCCACCCCCTCCTCCACCACCGGTCTTCTGGGCCGATGTTTCCTGAAAGGAACGAGGAGAGCGTTGATCAGAACCCTGAAAACGATCAGGTGATTTAATCATCGCGCGATCGCGCAAATCATAAACTCTGTCTGCCGGCGCAGGAGCTTGTATAGCAGGAACAGAATCCTGAGTTTGCCTAGTCTGTTTCCCCTGTGTCTGTTTTTTAGGCCAATTCTGTTTTTTGGACTTGGGCTGGACATCTGTCACTGCAGATTGTCCCTGAGGTTGTTTTTTATCCTTCACTGGAAAATATTTCAGACCTCTACTTGTGCGGCCAATTGTCTTATATGCGGCCACCACAATCTTTGCTAACTGGCGGGGTTTGTCGGCATCGGGCAGAGCAGCCAAAGCATTCGACACCTGAAAGTTAACTGCATCTCCTTTAACATTGGAGAGAATGAGATCACTTACAATCTCAAATGAACCACACAGGCGCATACCCAATTCAACCGCTGCCTCCGGACCGTGATCATTCTGAACACGTCTAATGATTTCAGGCAGGGCATTCATAGACGGGGTGCCGAAGCACCTCGTATAAACTGCCGCAAAAGTCTTTCCCCAGCTTTCACAGTCAACAAGTTCAGGAGTTATATCCTTCGGTAGAGTAATCGTTAACATTCGATGTTTATCAGCAGGAGTAGAATTCGGAAAAACCGCCTCCAGTTGATCAAACTTCTCTGCTAGCCAGAATGGGAAGTCATCGTTGTCAACTGGACGCGCACCAAAAACCGAATTAACCATCACTGGATTGAGACGCATTCCGCCTCGTTCCATGGGAGCGGCCGCACCCCCCTGGGGACCACCAGGAAGATGGCGACCGATGTATTGCACTAAAGCACGAATCACGGAAATGGAAACAACATGTAGCCTGCGAATTTCTGCTAGGGTACAAGCCCCGTGATTCGGGTGCGGGGTAAAGCCACCCAACGCAGGCCAATTTGTACCTGGAATTGAGAGTGGACCTAACCTCGCAGCGGACAAAGAGTGGGGGAGGGCGCCATCAAACCAAACTCGATGCTGCCAATGATCAATAGGTATTTCCAATGCCCTGTACGGCGTATATTCAGCCGGGACATCCGAGGCGGTGTAGGAGTGGAACAAACCAGAATTAGCGTCCACAGCCGGAAACGTAACCCAAGAGTAAAACAACTCGTAAGGAAACGCCGGATCTGCACATACCACGAAAATCACAGCCATCCCATCTACTGGGACTTGGTACGTCTGAAGATGGTTGCGTACCGCTACGCGACTATGCTGCGCAATAGCCACCGCCGCCATGACAACACTGGAAACAAGAAAACACAAAGAATACTTTGTAGCACAACTGGGTAGTAATTCAAAGAAACCGTTTAAGAAAGAATCAAGCTTGAATAAAGACCTATTTCAAAAAATAGGTAGGTTTCACCGACACCCCGTTTTCCGGAAACGGATGTGAAGGGGTTAAGGCATGAACGATAAACTACTCGAGTGTCATGATATAAGACCACCGAAACCGTTGGGCGCCATGTAGCAGGGTTTCTGTACTCACACAGAACTGTGCACAGAGGAGTGGAACCTCGGCAAATTAGGGTGTCCCAAAACTTACCTTAGCAACCAACTCACCCCTTACCGAGCTAGCTACAGTGTCTCATTGGACATATCAAACTCCCAATGTTTAGACAAACCAGAACATGAACTTACAGTACCTCAGGGTACGTGGGACTCATGAACACTCTTTCGTTATATTATCATTACAAACCAGAACATGGAGTAAAGAAGACACATGTGCATTTGAAATGTTTATTTACTAATGCCGTCTTCTCAGGCGCAGTATCTTAGATAATACAAGTATACTTATTATCAGTAGCAAAATTATCAGCATAGTTACTAAGACATAAAAAGCGAATGGTGACAGCATGTTAACATGCTGTAATGAATAAGAGTTAACAACACTTATGTCTCACCCTCCCTAACACATATATTATATTATTAGCTAAGAAGGTCTCTTTGGGTTGTTTTAGGGCGGGCCCATACCTTAGTGTCCTAGCATGAAGGAATCACATCAGCATACACCAGCTCTCTCTGCATGTGCACCGCATCAAGTGTGTTAACAATTCTCGTGCAAAGCAATATCAATCCCGCCTCAAGCCCAAGTTGGCAAAGGCTGCACTTGTGTTATGACTATGAAGGCGTGGAGATCAGACCTCATAACAATTCCATATCGTGTTGCTCCTGAAACTTCAGCACTCTCCGTGCAGACATGGTTTAACAAACAAAACTGATATCAGAGCAATAACATATTATTCTCACATACACCACGGCAAACCACTAGGTTGAAAGCTAAGTCAACAATTAAGGGTCGTGTGCAGAAGTTGCAAGAAAGGAAAAATGGCGTTTAAATCTCAAATGTACCTATGCTAACTTAACACGATATAAGGATATATAGGAGCTATACAACAATCTTCCACACAGACCATCTGTACCAACGAGATGGACGCCCTAATACAACATATGATTAAGGGTCAGGAGAAGCTTGAGTGGGCTGTGGAATGACAGTTGACCTCCGCCCAGGCAGACAGGGAGTTGTTCAAGAGCACTATCACCGCCCACATAGAAAGCCTGAAACAGGTGACGCCTCCAACCATACCAGTGCCCGGAGAGACGCGGGTACACCATACGTCAAACCCCTCGGGTATTGCCCTTCAGAAGTACATACATGGCGAAGACCCAGACGCCTGTATGCTAAACTTTGAAAGAGCCGCTCGAGCCCTGGGATGGCCTGAAGAAAAATGGCCCTTCTTCCTAGCCCCACTACTCACGGGCGAGGCTCAGTCAGCCTATCACGCCGCAAATCCCTTGGGGAACACGCCCTATTCCGTGATCAAAGAAGTCATATTGGATCACTTGGGGCTGGACCAGGAAGCCTATCATGTGAGATTTAGGAAGGAGAGAGGAATCCCTGGGGAGAACCCCAAAACCCTCTTCTTCCATCTAAAAATGGCTGCCGAAAAATGGGTTGAAACCGGAAGTGTGCAGCAAGGAAGAAATACTCAACAAGATTTACCTAGAACAATTCATGGATGCGCTCCCTTACGCCTCCCAGCGTTGGTTAAAGCAGCACGCAGGACTCGATATAGAACAAGCCATAGAGATGGCTGCAAACTTTGCCAGAGCGCAGCCCAGAACCTCCGGTTGGGATACTGAGAAGACGCCTAAAAACCCCTTACCCCTTAAGGCAGAAAGAAAACTCAAACCAGGAGGAGAACCAATGCGACCAAGGCCTCCGGGGATGATATCTCCAATGCTGAAAGGACCGCAATGCTTTGATTGTGGGGAGTGGGGCCACATAGCTCGGATGTGTCCCCAAGACTGTTCTGTATTCTGCTGAAATGGGGGCTTCCTTTTATGTAAGTATGAGGATGAGTGGCTATACAGTAAGGGCCCTACTAGACTCTGGGTGTAGACAATCTGTAGTGCAAGAACGTTTTGTCCTTCCAAGTCAGTACATCCCAAAGGCCATAGTGAATATCCGGTGCGTTCATGGGGACGTTACGTTAAGCCGTATCCCCTGGCCTCCATAACCTTGCTTCTCCGGGACAAGAACCCTTGTACAGTCACGGTGGGGGTGGTGGACTCGTTGCCTGAAGATATGATACTAGGGGTAGATAATCCAGAGTTCCTTTCCCTGTTCAGGAAGACCCTCAAGCAACTTCAACCTCAAGAGGCTGAACCCCTCCCAGCATACCTGTCCCCTGAGCCGTGGACAGCCGACCGCAGCTTCAGGTTCGCTCAGACTGAAGACCGAACGTTGTTCAATGCATGGGAAGCTGCTCATGCCCCACTAGATACAGAGAGGCAGACCTATCCCAAGTTTCTCGTCCAAAATGGACTCCTATACAGACAAGTCCAGGAGGGAAGCAGCCCCCAATTGTTGGTACCCCGGTCCTTCAGGGACCAGGTGCTGTTTTTTCCACACACCCATCTCACGGCAGGGCATTCGGGGAAAGAGAAAACAACCGAAAGCATACTGAGACACTTCTACTGGCCAGGCATATATAAAGACGTACAAGACTACTGTGCCAAGTGCGAGATTTGCCAGAGGCGGAATACTCATAGGCCCAGTGCAGCCCCCTTACAGCCAATGCCCATCATAGGGGTTCCGTTTGAGAGAGTGGGCATGGACCTGATAGGCCCCTTGCCTAAATCATCAAGAGGTCATCTATATGCCCTGGTTATCGTGGACTATGCCACTCGGTTCATTGAAGCCTTTCCCCTACGGTCTCCCACAACCACGGCAATAGCCGATCGATTTGTGGAGTTGTTTTCAAGGGTGGGATTTCCTAAAGAAGTATTGACGGACCAAGGAACCCCCTTCACCTCCAAATTGATGAAGGCAGTGTGTAAGACTCTGGACATACGCCATCTGAAAACGTCTGTATACCATCCCCAGACAGATGGCATAGTTGAAAGATACAACCAGTCCCTCAAGAGTACACTAAAAAAATGTTGACGACAGAAGGACCTGACTGGGATAAGCTGTTGCCCTTGGCCTTGTATGTGTTACGGGCCCAAAAACAAAGCAGTATAGGATGCTCGTCCTTCGAACTTCTGTACGGACGACTTCCCAGGTCGCTTCTGGAGATGACGAAAGACATGTGGGAAACCGAGGAGGCCCAAGAACAGAGATCTGTACTTGAGTACACCTTGCACCTAAAGTCCAAGCTGGGTAAATTGAGAACACTCGCCTACTCCAATCTGGAACAGCAAAAAGGTAGACAAAAAAAGAACTACGACAGAGGGAAGAAACTGCAGCGTCTCTCTGTGGGGAAGTGGGCCCCAGTGCTTTTACCCTCCATCAGTAGTAAGAACAAGGAGGGGCGTGGCTTGGATGCTGAGGGGAATGGCAGCGTGAGACCGGAGCTCCACGCCCGATCCCCAATGACATCCTGAGAAAGGTACGAAATCCGGCGTGCCTAGACATCTCCGGATAGCACCAGGCGTCGGATGGTCGAAGGAAACCCAGGAGCCGTGCAGAACGCCGATCCGTAGGCTCTAAGCCTTGCCGCTGGGAATAGAGTTTGCCGAGGCGAGCTGGCCCCAAAATGGCGGACGGGGCTCGGCGCTAGCGCAGCTGAAGCTGAGGAAGGTTGGCAGCCTCTTCGGAGGCACCGGACAGACATAGGAGTCATCCGAGCCCGTTGAATAATATCCCCGACGGAGACTGGAGCGCTAACCTCTGCCGGCGGGCGAAATCACGGCCGCCAGCCGCCCGCCACTAGCGAGAAGGACCTTAAGATGGCGACCGCCCTGTGCATCGGCAACATAGAAGCCCGCGGCACCTGGTGAAAGGCACGGAACCCGGTAAGCGGGGCGCACCGGGAGACCCGCCCTGAGGGACTGCCGGCCGTGGAGGCGACACAAGCATCCAATTGGGGCGCCGTCCGCCCGAGACCGAAAGCAGGGCGTGCCCGGCAGCACCACGGGCGGACAAGACGGATCGGACAGCAAGCGAGTGGGAGATACCTTCCGCTGGTGAGCCGGAACTGAGAGAGCGCGATACCAGAACGGCGCTGGGACCGGCGGCGCCTTCAGGGGAGTGCGGATAGGTGCATTGATCGGCCTGGAGCAGGTACAAACCCTGGGAAGTGAATTTAATAGGGGCGGTTTTGAGACTAGACCGCCAACAGAAGTGGCAGCGCCTGAGCATTTAGGAGCGGATGATTAGAGGAGTGCTTCTTGCGAAAGCCCACCCTGACCAGGCGGCCCCAGAACAGGCACTGCCTGCAACAGAACTGCGGTGCTGTGATACGCAATCCAAACAGTGGACAAACCCTTCTCCCACGCTGCAGCGATGCTTAGGGACCGGTGAGACACTGGTGCAAGCAACCTGAACAGAGACGCGAGCTGGGACATTGTAGTGGACTGCGGCCACGTTCCACGTCAGACAAAGAGGGAAGGAGCGGGCGCAGTGCAGGGGGAAATTCTGGACTTTGATGGTTGACCTGCCTGGCGGAGCACTGGCCAGTGGCACATAACACTGGCGCATGGCACTGAAGCTTGACGAAATTAGTGTTAAGGAACTGAGCGCATTTCGGACGGGAGTGACCCCTCGGAACTAACCGCTGCCCCCTGCAATTGTTGCGACGAGGTGCTGAGCCGCAGAGGGGCGTTGGACCGGCTCATGACCTATCCTCAGAAGGGACCTGGCAACGACTTAAAGGCGTAGGTGAGCGAACCAGTGGGCTTGGGGAGGGCATCTGCTGCGAGGGCGCCGCTCGAGGGGGCGCCAGGAGACCCTTCCCGGGAACTACAAGGAGAGCGCTGTCGGCTCGAAAACAGCGCAAGATGGGGAAGCCTAAGGGAAGAGTGGAAGGTGCTGCCGGTTCTGATGTGCCGGACAGCACAACGCAAAGCCCAACGGATTTACAACAATTGCTAGACCGCATCCTAGACGCCATTACGGCCACGAAAGACGCTCTGTGGCAGGATATAGCTCAGGTGGCGTCGGGACTGGGGCACCACGACAAATTGAAAGTCAGGGTCAAAAGTGCGGAGGATACGCTGCAAGAGATAGTCCCGGAGCATAGATCCATGGAGGGGCGATTGGTGGATGCACTCGACGAATACAAGCACTGGAACGACGAGCGGAAGACGCTGAAAATCGCAGCAGGCGCAATAATGTGCGCTTGGTGGGTCTGCCGGAGAAAAAAGGAGAGGACATGGTGAGATACCTCGACAACTGGTTGCGGACGGAAGTGGCGCCGGAGGGCCTTTCACCCTTCTTCACTCTGGAAAGAGCGCACCCGGTCCCGGCTAGGCCTCCTAGGCCGGGTCAGCGGCCCCGCCCGGTGGTGATAAAACTGTTGTATTATAAAGACAGGGACTGGCTGCTGCAAAGGGCCAGAGATGTAGGCCCATTTCAGGTGGATAATAGCAACGTAACATTGTTCCCTGATTTTACATATGAAACTCAGAAACTGCGAGCCTCTTTCCTGTCGCTCAAGCGAGAACTCCGAGCGGAGGGAATAAAGTACTCGCTTCTCTTCCCAGCCAAGCTTAGGGTTGAAGTGGATGGCAAGGCGCTCTTCTTTCCGACATCAGCAGTCGCCTGGGCGTGGTGGGACATTTACAAAGCTGGAACGGACGGAGCGAAATATCGAGCTGAAGAGGAGAAGCGCCAGCAGCCGGTGCGGAAATCGCAGAGGCTTCGGAAGCGTCGGCAGAGATCTAGGAAACCAACAGAATCGCAAACGGAAGAGGAGAGGAGGGCGGCGCTGCAGGCGGTGGTGGACCTGTCGGGAACGGGGAACACCCGCTCACGCAGGGGTTCGGATTCGGAGAGGCATCATACAGGGTCGGAAACGGATCTGTCGGAACTTGGTAGCGCAAAGGGTCCAGTGGTAACGCCGCAGACATCGGAAGAAATTATCGAGGCCTAATGAGGGAGATAAATAGTTTTACCTTGTATGGCGTTTGGGGAAGCCGGAAGCTTCCGATGCAGCAGCAAACAACAAAGCAGCTGGGATACTCGTGAGTGACTTTGGGGGAGTGCGGGCGGAGGGGTTGGGACCGTGGTAACCACCCTTGGGGCCGGGTCACTCCCCATTGGCCCGTAAGGCCACCGTAGTGCAGACTGCGGTATAGACGGGTGGTTGCGGGGGAATATTTAGCCATTGATCAAAGTTTGGATGGGAACTACTTTTTCGAAGTCAAGTCCTGTTCTGGGGGGGAGGACACCGAGAGTAGTTGGGGTGGCTCAAGGCAAAGGGCATGGGGGGAGGAGACAATTGTTTTGAGGTTGGGTTTGGGGTGGGGGGGTGCCACTACGTACGCCTGGATGCAGACTTGTACTGTTCTATGCTGGTTACTGTGGGACTATGGCTAACTGTAGAGCAATGAAATGTGTGACCTGGAACGTGCGGGGACTACACACTATGCCGAGAAGACACAAGGTGCATGCTTATTTAGTTCGTACAGGGGTTCAGATCGCGCTATTACAGGAAACACACCTGACAAAACAAGAGGGTATTGCGCTACAGCGAAGGTGGAGAGGGCAACTGTTCAACACCACATACTCTGCATTCGCAAGGGGGGGCGCTGATCTGGATCTGAGCGGGGGTTCCCTTTCAAGTGACTAGACAAGTAATAGACCCAGAGGGCAGATTTGTGGCAATAAAGGAGAAACTTAGGGGCCGGGATATAGTGCTATGCAGCGTGTACGCACCCAATGTTGAGCAATCAGCTTTCTTAACAAAGCTTTCTGGCGCGCTGGCGAGTTACTTAGCAGGCCCTATAATCATGGGAGGATATTTTAATTCAGTGATAGACACTGCCCTGGACAGAGATCACCCGCCGCTGGGAGCGTCACCAGTGCATCGACTAGTGAAGCGTAGGCTCAAATGGCAGGAGAGATGGGAGTTGGTAGACGCTTGGAGAGCTCGACACCCAACCTTGAGGGATTACTCGTATTACTCTAGTCTGCATGACCTCCACGTCCGCCTGGACGTGTTCTTGTGCTCCCCGCTCGTGATCTCTACTGTGGCAAACGCTGAGTACTTAACTCGCACGTTGTCCGACCATAATCCCCTATTATTGACGCTAAACTGGATGACTGAGACCTCACGGGTCCCGACATGGCAACTACGCCCGGACACCCTAGATGACCCACCGTTTAGGAATCACACAATACTTTGGGGGAAATAATGGCACCACGGCCTCCAGAGCGATGGAGTGGAATGCCTTCAAGGTTGTCATCAGAGGCCACTGTATCGGGAAATATGCAGGAGCCCGCAAAACGCTATTAGACGATTTGGATAAGGCAGAGGGGGCATTGCGGAAAGCTGAATTGGCGCGCCCTAACCATCCCGAGCTACAGGAAGTTGTTAGTGAGGCCAAGGAAGCAGTGGCGGTTGAAATGGAGTGGCTCCGGAGCTTTGACCATAAAATTTACCTGATAAGGGCGCACGCCAAGGGGGACAAGGCAGGAACGATGCACGCTTGGTTGGCTAACCCAACTAGGCGTAGCCACCCGATTTTGGCCATCGAAGAAGAAGGGGGTCACATATGCAACACCCAAACAGAAATCTTGGACAGATTCTGATCATATTACGAAACGCTTTACGAAAGCGGATTGGAAGGACGAGAATGTGAGATCGACACCTTTTTGGAGGGACTGCAATTGCCGCAGCTAGATCAGGGACAGTCAGAATACCTGGGCAGGGATATTACGCTGGGGGAGATAGGAAGCGCAGTGAAGCAGATGGCTCGAAACAAAACCCCGGGCTTGGACTGATTTCCCATTGAATTTTACAGTAAATACTTGGGGCAACTAGCTCCGCGGCTCCAGGCGGTTTACAATGAAGCTAAATCTAGGGGAAGACTGACTCATTCTATGTGTGAAACCTTGATGATCCCATTACTGAAGCCAGGGAGGGAGAATACTAAACTAGCCTCTTATCGTCCGCTGTCCATGCTGACAACGGACTACAAAATCCTGAGTACAATACTGGCCACTAGACTGCTGAGCCATATGACGGGGCTGATTCACAGCGATCAATCCGGTTTCATTCCCACGCAGAACACTACCATCAATGTACGCCGACTGATACGGCTAATGGTTGACCTGATGCCAGAGACGCGAATGCCCTTAGTATTATCAATTGATATCGAAAAGGCGTTTGACAGTTTAGAATGGGGATATCTATACAGGGTCATGAAGCGCTTCGGCCTTGGCGATAATTATATAGGTTGGACCAAAGTGCTGTACACGTCGGCGACGGCACGAGTCCGGATAGGCTCCCTAATATCGCACCAGTACCAAGTGTGCCGTGGTACTAGACAAGGGTGCTCGCTATCCCCCCTGCTGTTTGCCTTAGCGATAGAGCCATTTGCGGCGGAGGCACGGATGGGACGTTATTACAAGGGCCTAGTCTACAGCGGAAATCCGCAGGCTATCTCGCTGTACGCGGACGACCTCTTATTATTTCTAGAGGATGCATGTGAGGCGCTGGAAGGCTCAGAAAGACTTCTCTGACTTTTTGGCCTAAAAGTTAATTGGTCTAAATCCTGCTTATTCCCACTGCGACAGGGAGAGAAGCGACCTATCAATCGCCCACTACTCAACTGGGAACCTACTTGTTTGAAATATTTAGGTGTATATGTGTACCACAAGGCGGCAGATATGCTAAAGGGCAATGTGGGCCGTGGTGTCCGGGCATTGAAGGGAAGCATGTACTTTTGGGACACTCTTCCGCTCTCGGTAACGGGCCGCATCTCCTTAGTGAAAATGATAGCTCTACCGCGCCTCCTCTACTACTTCGAGGGGGGCATGGCGGTACCGGATTTTGAGTTCTACTACCTAGCGGCTCAATTACAAGTCTTTACGCAGGAGGTGGCAAGGGTGTATCAAGGCCCGGAGCAAGAGAGGGACGGAGGTACCACCCAACATGTGCTCGCGTACATCACTCTACAGCATAGGCTCACCCTCAGAGATTTATCCCTAGAAGAGCAGACGTTTAGGCTCTGTTGGAATCAAGCACGACGAAGAGCGGGGGTGCGGCGTATGTATGCACCCGAGATACCGCTGGGAATGGTGACAGCACTCCCTCACGGTGGCGACTGGTCGCGATTGCAGGGGTTAATGTTAATGTTAATGTGTTGGACTTGTAAAGCGCACAGCTGCCCGTGAGCGTCCCGGCGCTGAAGACCGCTGGGGAACCCGTCCTGGCTTTCCCTGTGAGATGGTCCCTTCTGGGTATCTCCAAGGTGAAACCAGGCATCCCCGGCGTCTGTGGGGGGCCATTGTAGAGATGAGGTAAGCTTAATTCCCAGAGTTGCCGAGTGTGATCCCTGGTTAGAGTAGGCACCGAGGCGAGAATTGTCGAATCTGCTGACCCTGGTCCACGACCCTGCCGCGTCGGGAATTGAACCCTGGTCCCGGGCGTTCTCTGCTTCTGGGTCTGCCGCCTCTAACCAGTGAGCCACACCTCTCCAGGGGTGGGAAGATGCAGGACTACAAATGCTGGGAGACCTGTATGAAGACGGGGCATTACTTCCATACCAGACCTTACAAGAGCGGTTTGATCTCCCGAGAGGAGACTACCTGATGCACGCTGCTGTGACCAGAGCTGTGCAGGCACACTGGGGAGAAGGGCTGCTGGAGCCCGACACGTCCATGGCCTGCCAGTACACTATGATGGCAGCTGGTACATATAAGGCAGTGACGTGCCTTTATTCTAGAATGCTGCGAGAGACTTTAAAACCTCTGACAACACTGAAGGCCAAATGGGAATTAGACCTCCAGATGGAGATCCCTGACACAACTTGGGCGCAACTACTAAGGCGGGCAAGGAAGAGCACGAGGAACGCACGTTTCCAACTGATACATTTTTATATTCTCCACAGAGCCTACCTTACACCAGGGAAAATTAGAAAATATTTTGGGGTGGAAAATGCGACTTGCCCCAGATGTAACACAGCAGAGGCGGACTTAGGCCATATGTTATGGGACTGCCCACATTTATGAGACTATCGGCAGGAGATTGGCGAGACATTGAACAACGCAACGGACAGAGAACTACAATACACTAAGGCGGTAGGAGTGCTGCATTGGTTTCCGCACACACCCAAGAATAGGATCACGAGCAAGTTTATAGATATGGGATTGATACTGGCTAAGAGGGAAATAACTAGAAATTGGAAATCAAAAAAGGGTCCCACGCACAAACAATGGTTTAATGAATGTCTCAAATGGGCGGCGAGCGAAAGTACGCTCAGATACCAACTGGCTCGCCGCAAATCTGACGATAGGGCACTGGAAGCGGCAGCAGCATGGGAGGCGCTGGTGCAGGCCCTACGGGATAGCATGCTGGGGGAGGAGGAAGGACATTCCAACTCAGGAACTGAAGATCCCACTGACACACCAGGTGCACTTACTTTGTGCATATCAAATCACTCCTGACAGAGCTCATATACACACACTGACAGCGTGTCCAGGCGTAGGCGTAGGCACTGGGAGATGAGTGGGGGGGGGGAGAGTTTAGGGAGTTAAGAAGTTGGGGGGGGAGGGTTTGGGGGGAGTGGAGGGGTGAAAAATGTAAAAGCAGACTGAAGAAATCCTTGCACGGGGAATTGAAGGTGCTCAAGGGTTGCTGGGAGGGGCGATTCACTGTTTGACGACGCCCGACCCCCGGGTTGTGGGCTTATAGGCCGTGTATATGAATTACCCAAACAAGAAATAAGCATTGATAACGGCCATGCAAGGTGTTCATAAGTGTATTATGTATGTATGATTTGGTTCTGCAATAAAAATGGTTTTACAAAAAAAAAAATCAGTAGTAAGAACAAGAACGAGTGGCAGGGGCCCTACCAGGTTATAGAAACCATAGGGGATACCACATACCGACTACGTCTCTCCTCTACCAAGACCCAGTGTTATCATATCAACCTTCTAAAGGAATGGTTGGGGACCCCTCCTAAAGCAACCCATTTGGTGGTACCCTCCTCTCAGAAAACACTATAAATCTTGGAGAAATAAACCCTGATCTATCCAAACCGATGCAGGAGGAACTCCAGAGCGTCTTACAACCCTTTGATGTAATATTTTCGGACCTGCCGGGGAAAACAGATTTGGTAGAGCATCATATTGAGACACCTCCCGGACAAATCGTAAAACAGTGACCCTATCGAATTCCTGCTGCCTGACGAGAGGCTGTGAAAAAAGAAGTCAAGGATATGCTGAACCTGGGAGTCATAAGACCATTGAAAAGCAACCATCGTAATGATTCCAAAGCCCAACGGTTCGAAAAGATTCTGTATGGATTTCCGCGCACTGAACGCAATTTCTTCCTTCGACACTTACCCTATTCCTAGGGTCGACGAGCTGATTGAAAAGATTGGAGATGCCATGTTTATAACCACCCTGGACCTCACAAAGGGGTACTGGCAGGTGCCCCTTCGGGAGGAAGACCGGAAGAAAACCGCCTTTGTCACCGACGACGGTCTTTACGAATTCACCGTCTTACCCTTTGGCCTTCATGGGGCCCCAGCAACTTTTCAGCGCCTGATGAATACCGTCCTGCGGCCGTACCTTGCATTTAGTTCGGCTTACCTTGATGACATTGTTATTTACAGCCGAAGTTGGAAAGAACACCTAGACCACCTACAGACCATACTGGCCGCCCTACAAAAAGTTGGCCTGCACATCAATTCAAAGAAGTCCAGAGCAGCCTTTAACAGCGTCAACTATCTCGGGTATGTCTTAGGGGACGGCTGCATTGCTCCACAAACAGAGAAAGTGAAGGCAATCGAGAAAGTACCCTTTCCTAACAACAAAAGGGACTTAAGAGCCTTCCTAGGCCTTATAGGCTGTTATAGGAGGTTCCTCCCCAGGTTTGCTGAGGTGGCCTCTCCCTTAATGGACCTACTGCGTAAAGACGTAAAACCCCGAGAACTGAAGTGTCCCACAACTGAGGCCCTGACCGCCTTTCGGTCTCTCAAAGAAACCATGATAACCGCCCCAGTTCTAATCTCCCCAGATTTTAGGAAACCCTTTATCCTGGCCACAGATGCTTCAAATGTGGGGGTAGGAGCTGTCTTGTCACAGAAGGGGACCGATGGGTTGGAACATCCTATCATGTACATAAGCAGGAAGTTGTTTCCGAGGGAGTGCAGGTATTCCACAATAGAGCGAGAGTGCCTAGCGATCAAGTGGGCAGTCGACAAATTGCAGTATTACTTAGAGGGAAGGCCATTCATCCTCCATACTGATCACCCCCCGTTGAAGTGGATGCATCAAAACAGCAGCCACAATCCCCGGGTGCTCCGCTGGTTCCTATCCCTCCAACCCTATTCATTTTCTGTCATACACAGAAAGGGCTCAGAAAATGGGAACGCAGATTTCCTTTCCAGAGTGTTTCCTCTCCCTGATCGGGAGAATCCGGGGGGGGGAGGTGTGTGACGGGGTGGAAGGTCCGGGGATGGTAACAGAGACCCATACTCCGAGCCCTGACTGGTGGTCCACCCCCTCGCTTTCATCTACCTCCCTTACCTCCCAACAGCAACCAGAGTCCCGAGGAACCGAGTGGGCGACAGGGGATCCCGAATACTGGTGGCCGACTGCAGAGGAAATAGACCAGTGCCCCTTTAGGGAGACAAACACCACAAGCGAGACTCCTCCTCTACGTAGCCTCGTGGTGACGTCAAAAAGGGGCCGATACCCGGAAGAGACGGACGGCGATTCCCACGGGAGGAGCAAAGACGGAGACGGAGAGTGCCGAGTTCGGAGGACGGAGGAAGAGACGGTGAAGCCAGGAGGCCAACGTTATTACGATTCGCCCTGCCACGCTCCCATGGGAGAAGCGTGGCTCCAACAGGTACGGGGCAGAGGGGCGGACTGGCTGGGACGGCGGGTCTCCAGTGACTAACGTGTACTTTCTGTATAGCCCCTCGCCCTTGCCCTTGACCCCTCACGAGCACTGTGTCACAACCTTTGCCTGCATTTGCACCAGCACCGGTTTCCCTCACTCCCGGCCCTTGATATAAACTGAAGTCTAACTGCGACCTAACTAGTCCCTATATCTTTCCTTCTTTCCCTGCTCCGGAACCGGTGGAACGAGCGGAGAAGGACCCACCTCCGAGACAAGCTGGATCTCCACAAGACCGTGTTTGACCCAGCCACGTTTGCAAGGGAAAGGATCACCAGCAGAAAGAGAAAAACTTATATCAAAATAAAACCCTCTTGGAAAAGCTTACTGAAAGCCTCTGATTCTGCTTCCATAGCCAGTCCTAAGACAGAGGTTACCAGAGTCCTCCCTACGTCCCCACTCAACCTGGGACAGTGTTGTTGATAGTTCGCAAGGAGTTGGCGATGAAGTAAGAATTGACCCGCGGGGAGATCGTGCTCCTTCACCAGGCGCTGAAAGGGTCTGAGCTGGCCGTCTTCAAACAGCGACTCCGCCTCATCGATGCCACCGTCTGTCCATGCACGCAACATATTGGCTGTGTAATGGCCTTCCTGTATGGGCCACCCGGCTAAAGGGAGGAGGGGAGAGTATGGGGGCCGTCCTGGCGACATGCGGTGTATTCTTTGCATGCACTTGCGAGCAACTGTTACATGTAGGGGGTGTGTTTGTCTAGGTTTAGTGCCTGGTAAGAGTAGTCAACGGATTTCCGGGATAGGTACCGGACCATGCAGAGTGTGCATCTCCCCCGTATGTCTGCCCGCTGTCCAGTAGGATAGCCACTGTAACTGGGCAGCTAAAAAATATGATTCAAAAGAAGGGGCGGCAAGTACCCCCAGTGTGGTAGGTAATTGTAACTTTGCTAATGCTATTCTGTGCCTACCTTTCCCCCAGATCAGTGAACCCAGAAGTGTCTAGTTCTTGGAAAAATGCTCTAGGCGGGATAACGAGTAGATTTGTGAAGTAGTATAGCAATCTCTGAACTATTGTCATTTTGCCGATAGTTACTCGGCCTATTGGGGCTAACGGAAGGTTTCTCCAGAATCCCACCGAGGATCTGATGCCGGCTAGAGACTTACAGTGGTCGCCTTCATAGAGATCGGCCGGGGAGTGATAGAGACGAACCCCCAGGTATCGGGGGGCTTCCGCGCTCCAGGCAATGGTGTGGTCGCCCAACCTGACGTCTTGGGGGGGGGGAGATGTGAATGCAAAGGGTCTACTGTGGATTTCTCCCAGTTGACTCTCAATCCAGACACCCCCGCGAACTCTGTCAATGTAGCCCAGAGAGGTGTTAAATCCGCAGTTATGTCTTTGACATAAATGAGGAGGTCATCAGCGTACGTTGACACGCTATACGTGATGCTGTCGATGGGGATGCCCTATTGTTCCCCCTCCCGTCGTAGACGAATGGCCGGCTGTTCTTTCGCAAGTGCGAAGAGGAGAGGCGAGAGCGGGCAGCCCTGCCTAGTACCACGTTGTACTGCAAATTCCGGCGAGATGCAGCGCACGATCCGGACTCGCAAGGTGAGTTTCGTGTATAAGAGCCGCGTGTATGCTTATAGGATCGGGCCGAGGCTAAATCTGTGTAAAGACGAAAAAAGATACTGCCATGGGAGGGTATCGAAGGCTTTTTCGAGGTCTAATATAAGGCAAGCCTCACGTGGGTAGGAGTCTCCGATTTGGTCTTGGACATGGAACAAGCGGCGTATATTCTGGGAGGTGTTCCTGCCTGGGACAAAATGGCATTGGTCGGGGTGAATCAGGGGTCGTACAATTTTGCGTGTACCTATCCGCCAGGATCTTACCAAGGATTTTGCAACCGGTGGAAAGAAGTGTGATAGGGCGATAAGGAGCCATCAGGTGTGGGTCACGGTTGGGTTTCAGGAAGGTTACTATTTCCAGAGGGACTTTGGTAATTCCCCTTTCTCTAGTGCTGGGGCATACATCGTCGCCAGTCTGGGGACCAGTAAGGGGGCGAAGGTCTTGTAATACTCTAAGGGGAAGCCATCCAGGCCTGGTGCTTTTTTGTGGGCTAGCGTGCGCAGGGCATGGGTGATGTCTGCGGGGCCTATATTTGCCTCTAATGATTTCCTGTCATCCACTGACTGTGATTCTGGGAATCTCTAGGGGGGCAAGGAAACGATCCGTTGTATCTTGGTCCAGGGGGGCGGGATACCTATATACCCCAGAGTAGTATTGGCAAAAAGCTGAAAGAATCTGGTCCTGGGACCGTACTAGATTACGGTGGGTATCTATCACCTCAGTTATAGGCTTCACGTCGCTATCCTGTTTGGTCAGCCACGCCAGCAGGGCACCTGTTTTGTCCCGTTCCCTGTGCATAAGAGTGGTATGACCTGAAGTTGTAGCGTTGGAGTTCGACACAAGCGGTCGTATACGCAGCCCTGGCCTCGGCAATATGCGTCACTGCCTCCTCCGAGAGCTGGTCTTGCTTAGTAACGGCGGCGAGGTGCGTTTCGGCTTTAGTGAGTGCTTGCTCTAATGTGCGTTTCACTCCCACTATTTGTGTGATGCATTCTCCCCGGGCTACCACCTTAAATGTGTCCCATTCTATTAATATGGAGGATGCTGTTCTGGTGTTGGTCATAAAATAGCCCTCTATACTTTGACCCTGGTCATATTTGAAAACTGGATCCGCTAGGCAGTCTAATGGGAGACGCCATGTGGGGACCAGGGGGCGCGGAGGCTTCCAAGCTAACTGCCGTATGTGCGCGTCGTGATCGGAAAGGATCCGCCCTAAGTAATCCTTGTGATGTACCTTGGGCAGGACTGCCGTCGAGCATAAAAAGCGGTCCAGACAGACCCGGAGGTTATGTGGGATGGAGTGGAATGAATATAGTTTCGTTTGTGGATGTTGCATCCGCCATGCGTTGGTGAGTGCCCAGTGCGCGACCCAAGACTTAAAGCGTTCCATCTGTTTCTGCGCTGCTGAATGTGTGGGTGGGGGGTGGGAGCGATCAAGTGCCAGGTCTAACGCGCAGTTATAGTCCCCCCCTAATATCCACGGTATGGATGTAAATTGGGCGAGGACCCCCGTGTGGCGGTCCCAAAACTTGTCCTGGTCGACATTCGGGGCGTATATACTCCCCAGCAGTTCCGATTGGCTGTCAAAAAGGCCCTCCATTGTCCACCACCCGTCGACATTCCTGGAAGGGTGTCCCTGGTCTGATCCAAACCAGAGCACCCCGTGCAAAGGAGGAGTAGGTCGTTGCACAGATGGTGCCCCGCCATTTAGTTTGCCTATCTCAGGGGCGGTGAGGTGTGTCTCTTGAAGGAATACGATTTGGGCATTCTGACGCTTCGCATACGAGTAAACTGTGTAGTGCTTTCGGGGTGTGTGAAGTCCGCGGGTGTTGAGTGTTAGGATGTTAATATCCACCTTGCATGCCATTGCCGCCATATCAGGGTGTTAGTGCCTGTGCGGGGAAGCACCCCTGTCTAGGTTCTGGGTTCTAAGGGGATCCCTGTGATGCAAGGGGTGTATCTGCCACCTATTGACTCCCGATTTTCCATCCCAGGTACCTCATTACAAGCATTTCCATGAGGGGGTTGAGTGATCTTGAACCGGTGAAAAAACTGTTGATAACTGGGTCGGGAAACGGTCCCAATGCTGAGGACCCATTACAGTCTGCAATGCGTCCAAACTCACTCTTACACACCGAAGAGTGTAACAAGGGTGAAAACTCAATGGGGGTGGCAGTACATGCTAGGCGAGGCATGTCGCCGACCGGGCTTCATAGGAACTCATGGCGCCTTCTGTGAGGTGTCGAATTGTGTCTGTGGCGTATGCTCCCAAGAGGGGAGTGCAAGTGGGTTGCGTCAGTAGGAGGTGGTCATGATATCAGTTCACGCAGGAAGGGAGGATCCTGGACCATCCATCATAGTATCGGCCGTCTGGGGGGTGACTGTAGGGGTGTACTGGAGTCCATTCCAGAAAGTGTTCCAACGCTTTCGTCTTCTTCTTCTGAAGTGAAGATGTGTGGAGCTTGGTCGATGTCTTCCGTCTGCGAGGGGGTCTGGAAGTCGATCACCACTTGGAGGACCCCTCGTCTGTCTTTCATTATTTGTTCCAGGTCTGGAGAGTCGTGGGCTCTGGATCGAGCCGTTACTTTTGCCGCACTATGCGGTCGCTTGATGGAGCGTCTCCTTGTGCGTGGTGGTTTGGGTATTGGGCCCAGGGTGTGAGCCACTCGAGGTTGTTGCGTGCTGTGGCGGTCCGCCCATTCATAGCATTCCGTTCATCATTTGTTCCTTTACCTTTTGTCGCCCTAAGTGGGAAGGGTATGTCCAGACGTGGGTCCAGTGATCACTGCGCCACTGGATTCAAGTCAGTCTGGCAGATGAACGGTGATGCCCCAAAAACGGTCCTAGGATGTTTGAAGAGGCAGGGCTGCCGTCTCGCTCTTCTCTCTGTTCCCAGCTAAAGATTACAGCAACTTTGCTAGGACCCACGGCAGGCAGATGGTGAAATTCAGCCTGGGCTCTGCACAAGCAACCCAGTGTTGGTGTCAACAAGTCAAATTATAGGTAGTGGAAACTTCGTCTTGGAAACCACATCACCCCTCTAAACCATCATCATTTCATCACCTTTTTCAGGAGTGGGCTGATAAATAATTTGTGGTCATGCAATTGAAACTCCAGGATGTAAATTCTTTATGGTTAGGAGGATTTATTTGGGGTGTTTGTTTTAACAATAAAGAAACTCATCAGGTTGGGGTAATGTCGGGGAGGTTGTTTGCTCCAGGCTCCTTATTTTTCTGTTCTTCTTTGCTCCCCTTGATCTCAGGTTAGGGATCCCCAAGGAAGTCTTCTTCTTTTTCTGGCGTCACTCGTCCCTCACTATAATGAAGAGGACGTCAGTTCATTCTCTGCTAGTTCTGATTTCTCCGTCACCAAAACATATGTGCTTTGTGCCCTAGGTTTCAACACTTTGTGCTCTGGTGTCAGTGATTGCACTACTTTTAGTCCTGGAGAAACTCAGGACCGCCTCTCATATGGGTGCCCTGTGGCCTTCCCTCCCACCACTGCTTAAGTAAGAAGTACCGAAAAAATGGTACTTGCCTGAAGCCACGGCCCTCTGGGGTTGTGACAAGGACTGTCGCTGCGTCCTTCGTGTCTCCTGGGCTGGTGGCTATAGCAGCATAGAAACCCTCACTCCCTCGGGGTATCACTGCAGCCTTCTGGTTGGGTCAGGTGTATCTCGTCTGCTTCAGCCTTCTTGATTGCATTCCTCACTTCACCGTCCTCTCTCCTCGATTCATGGTCGCTGTGAGAAGTTGGCCTGATGTGCAGTGCTCACTATTCTAGTGATCACTATATATCAGTCCAAACAACCCTTATTGATGATTGGTTGTAAGTCAACCTTATAGACCAGCTATCCTAGTAGCATGGATACGAGCAGTCTAAGGCTAAGACTCTAGAGGGCGTGTTAAGCCAGATGTTTTACCATCACATTACCCCTTGAACACCAAGTGAAAGGACACCACACAAGTTGTTATGAAAATAAACAGTGTATTTATTTATAACAAGACTACCCTGGCTCTTTATGAGACAGGGAGCTGAGCACACAACAAAACTCTTATAAAAATACTTTAAGTCGCACAATTTACACAAATGCCCGAGGGGCACGAAAAACCATATACTCTAAAAGTGGAATGCAAATTACTAGCAGGTAAGTAACGATTCTCAGAGGCTTTAGAAACGCTAGGCCTACAATACTGAACACTCAGATTAGGAGCAGGAGGCCTAGGGGAGCCACGTGCAGAGTGGGAACTCTCACGCGTAAGGCGGGAAAAAGCCTAGGGAAGCTAGAACTCACAAAGTTACTGTTCTCGGGCGAACCCGACTAGGTAGGTCGAAAACGACAGTGGATCTGGACCCTTGGATAGTGAGGCTATGCTGGGGCACCGAAATGCCGAAGTTACCTAGCCCAGGGGCTGCGGCTGCATAGGTCTGAAAAGACGTCGGGATTCCTCGTTGACGAACCAGGAGCCTGAAGAAGAAGTTGCTGGCAGGCGGCAAGTGAAGAAAAGTTCGAAGAGATCCAAGCCTGGATCAGGGAAAAAGAAAACCTGAAAGCAGAGGGGACCAAGTTCTTGAATCACTAGCCAGTGATTAAGTGGGCACCAGGATGGCACCGGGCGAAGTCACCGCAGTCAGGTGAGTGGGCGCTGCTGGGCTCTGCAGTCTCTCGGACCAGGAGGCGTTGTCGGCGACCAGGATGGAGGTGCGAGCTGTCCCACGAAGGTTCTTGCTGTCGACGTCGCTGGACCCAGGATTGGGGCAACAAGTCTTGGCAAATGCAAGGCCCACGCGGTGGACCTAAAATGGCATCTTGAGTAGACCAGGAGGGTCCAGGGTACTTCTCCGATGGAGGGAAGCAAGGGCCGGTCTGGAGCAACCAGACTAGCAGCAGTGATGTCGTCGGGCGTCGTTAGGAAGGCCACAAGCCAGCGGGCTAGTAGCCAAACAACGCGGTGAGCAGCAAAAAGCAGAAGGGCCCCACGCAGATCTTGGAGATGCTGGGAGGCTGAACTTCGGTGCCGGGGCTGCTCAGGGTCGGGGCTTCTCGGACCCCAAAGCACTCACCAGAGGATTCCTCGGCGGTCGTGCTGGAAAGAAGTCGTGCAGTCTTGAAGATGGCCGGTCCCTCGAGGTCTCGTCGCACCCACGGTTCTCAGCTGGGCTGTAGAGGTGGGTAGAGGTCAGAGGTGCCAGGGAAGCCGGTTCTCGTCGAGCTGGGCAGTCGGATTCCGGAGGAAGGACTTGCAGCAGACCGCAGTGTTCTTAGGATGGTGCCTGCGGATGCAGGGTGACTACTCCTTAGTCACAAGGGAGAATCTTGAAGAAGAAATCTTGAAGTCCTTTCGTAGAAAGTCGTGTCTTGATTCCAAAGATGATCTAATTTGGAAGGGGGCCTGCTCCTACCTTTATCTGGGAAAAGGGGGCTGGCACGCGACTAAGTCCTGCCCTATAGGTGGGACCAGGAGGGGGGTGGTTACACCCCTCTCCTTTGGCGGGCTTTCCCCAGGCCAGGGGCTGGAGTGCCCCTGGAACTGGTTTCAGCCGGCCTATGCACAGTGAGCACCGGGGTGCCACTTGCAGTCACCTTCCTCTGAAGCCCTGCCTACCTAGAATACACACAATCCTGTTGGGGACGGTGCTGGCACCGCTCCTGGCAGGAAACCCTTTGTCCTTGCCTCCTGCTCTGGGAGGACTCCCAGCAGCAGGAGGGCAGACTTGTGTCTCGGTGGCAGCATCCATTTTGTGGAGCTAAAGCTCTGTTTAACTTTAACCGGGGTTACAGGTTACATACATGTCGTGTCCCTCTAGAAGGGTGGAATGCTAACCCCGTCGCCAGAATTGGCGAGGGGTTAGTATTCCAATTCGTATGACACCTTACTCGACATGTTTTGATAAAGCGATACCAGAGTTGGCATATAACCGCGAGGATTATAATGCACTTAAGAGTATATGGTATGCGACATCATGGAAACGGCTAAGGGATAGATCCCGAAAGCCGCAGACAGGCTCAGCTCATGCCAGAGCACCATCTCACACGATTCCAAGCACTCTGCCTTCAGGATTGTTAAGGCCTGCCATAGGAGTGACTGATAGGAGATCTGTGTGTCCATTTTAGGGTTAGATATAGGTATACTATATCTAAAGCAAAGGGTGATTACACCACCTTGCCCCAGCTGTCAAGCAGCCAGTTGTGTCAGATTTGGATGGCCAGCCAGGGGTGGCATAATACATGCTGCAGCCCCTGGTAGGCCCTGGGTACACCTATGCCCTGGGTACCTTAGGTACACTGTACAGGGACTGATAAGGTGACTCAGTATCCAATGGGATATGTACCTAGGGTACATGGAATCCGTTTTACAGAGAGAGCAGTAGGCCTGGGGCCCTGAATAGCAGGGTCCCAGGTCAACTAAGTCAGAAAACCAGCAAAACACCAGGCAAAAAGTTGGGGGCAACCATAGTCCGGGATCTACCTTCCTACATAACCCCCCCCCAAACGAAAGGAGATAAGGCTAGCCTTGCCAGGTAAGCCTATATTGCCTGAGTGGCCATATAAGGAAGCACCAGCACTGGCATGGTTACCCCCTATCTCATGGTCCACTAAGCAATCCCTCACCCTAAGGGTGTCTGAGGGTCTCCACCATAGGGAATCTCTACCTGTGGTGTGTTTTGGCAAAGTAAAAGGCTGGTGCTGAAATGGAGTACTGAAGTGAGGCTCCACTAATTTTGGGCTCAGCTTCCTCCAATCATTATCCACCATAGAGGCCTTTCTTTCCAAGACTGAGTTGTTTTGGGCTCTCAGGGTCAACCTCTGGCTACCTACAGCTGGAGGTTGGGTCCCTCTGTTTGGCTTACTGGAGGAACAGGTCAGGTCTGGGGCCCTCAGGTCCCAAGTTTGGCTGTGCCCAACAGTGTCCATCTGTGGGAGGTCCCTAACTAATTTTAAGGGGGATCCCTCAGGAGTTTGTTTTATTTTCACTTGGCTAGGACTACTAGCTTCAGTGCCCTTAATCTGCTGATTGGGGAATTCTTTTGGACAGGGGGCCCTTTGGGGTCCAACACTGGCCTCCCTGACCTCTACAGCCCTGGGCTGACGGAGGCAGGGTAGAGAGGGGCAGGTTACCTGCTCCAGACTGGGTCCCACCTTGGAAGGGTCCACTGACATCAGGGGTTCTGCCAGGCTAGGCATGACTACCTCTGTGGCAGTTTCCTCACAAGGGGTCAGATCAGTTCCCTGAGGAGGCTGATCCTTTCCTAAAGTCTGGTGGGAGGGAGATTTCTCTTCCTCCTCAATACTCTCTGTCTGAGTGGAGTGATCCATAGTTTCAGGCTTCACAACACTATCATCTGTCTGAGTTTGAGCTGTGGCCATCACAACTCTCCCAACCTTTTCAGGAGGGGGCTCAGTTTGGGTGTGGGCTGTGACCATCACAGCCTTGACAACCTGTTCTGGGAAGGAAGTTGTCTGAGACTGGGCTGTGACTGGCACAGCCCTCCTGACCTGTTCAGGGAGGACATCTTGGACTGGGGCTGTGGCTATCACTGCCCCACTAACCTTACCATGGATGTTTACCATTTTGGAATGGGTCTCTTGCTCTACTTCAGCCCAGGCTGAGAGCTCTAAATCATTCCCCAGTAGGCAATCTACAGGCAAGTTTGGTGACACTGCCACTCTTTTGTGGCCCGTGACACCTCCCCAGCTGAGATTAACCACTGCCATGGGATGATCTCTCTGTACTCCATCAATATTGGTCACCTGGCATGTGGCACCAGGTAAAGGTTGCCTTGAGGGGACTAGACTCTCAGTCACCATGGTGATGCTAGCCCCTGTATCTCTATAGGCCTCAACTTTTATACCATTGATGAGGGGTTCCTGTCTGTACTTGCCCAAAGTGTTGGGACAAGTTGTGAAGTTGGCAAACCCCATGCCAGTCTCACAGACAAGAGTATCTAGGTTTGGGGACCAGGTTAGGCCAGAGTCCCCAGGAACTCCCAAAGTAAATGCACCCAAATTCTTGGGGGCACTCCCACCACCTGGGGGATTACTACTAGTAGTAACAGGAGGCTTGGGAATGTTACTTGGGGGTATGTTCTCCTTATTGTTATTCTTTGGGCAACTGCTGTCAGTTTTCAAATGACCCACCTGTTTACAGGGATAACAATAAGGTTTCTTCTGGTTATTAGAAGGATTCTGGGACCCACCCCCCTCAGAGGATTTTTGGGGCCCTGATGTGGTTTGATCTGTAGATTTATTCCCACCCTCCTCTTGAGGCTTGGTTGATTCCTTTTTCTGGTCACCACCTTGGTTCTTGGGCCTAATCCTGGTTCTGACCCATTTGTCTGCCCTCTTACCCAATTCTTGTGGAGAGGTCAGATCAGAGTCTACCAGGTGCTGGTGTAATAACTGGTTCTGACAATTATTTAAGACTTGCTCTCTCATAATAAGATTATACAATCCTGTGAAGTCAGTAACCTTGCTACCCAGTAGCCAGCCTTCCAAAGCCTTAGTGGCACAATCAACAAAGTCAGACCAGTCCTGAGACTGAGTTTTCTGGGTGTCTCTGAACAGCAACCTGTACTGCTCAGTGGTTAAGCCAAACCCATCAACCAGTGCATTTTTCAGGACCTGGTAATTGTTAGCATCCTCAACTCTAGTAGTGAGGAGCTTATCTCTACCTTTGCCATCAAAGGAGAGCCACAGTATAGCTGCCCACTGACTCTGGGGAATGCACTGCACAGTGCAGGCCCTCTCCAAAGCAGCCATCCATTTCTGGATGTCATCCCCTTGTTTAAAGGGGGGCACTATCTTTGTCAGGTGTTTAGTATCTAAACCCTTCTCTTTTTCTCTTGGGAGATTGCTGCCACCAGTGGGAGCTAACCCACTCATCTGCTGCTCTCTAGCAAAAGCAAGCTTCTCTTTGGCCAGGGCAAGTTCTTCCCTTTCAATCCTCAGAGTAGCTTGTCTCATCCTAGCTTCATGCTCCATTCTCTGAGGGGAAGTCAATCTCCTCTGGGGAGAGTTCCTTCTCCTCTGAGAAGAGGCATTAGAGTGCAGAGATCTATTGGAGTCCCTAGAAAGAGATCTATCTCTCCTAGCTCCAAGGTTAGGCCTACTTAGGGTCAGTACTGGGGGTCCCCCAGATCCTAGCCCAAGCAAGTCTAAGTTGGCCTTAGTTAGCCTTCTGACTACCTCAAGACCTTTGTCTACCTCATCCCCAGAGAGTTCCTCTTGATCCTCCTCCTCAACTGCATTGGCAGTGTTGGGGAGGTCTGGATCCCCAGAGGTACCCTCTAAGGCTGGCATATTCCCATCTAGCTGAGAAATCTTTCTCGCATCATAAGTCTCTAAGAGACCTATTAGAAAGGGAATGGTGGGGTTAGACCCCTGTTTCAGTTTCCTGGAGGAACAGACTTGTCTCATCTCCTGGAAACTGAGAGCTGCATATCTTGAAGTGACCTGTGGAGGGTCAACGCTCACCAGGGGAGTCTCAGTGGACTCTCCATGGTTAGACATGCTTTTCTAGTGAGGTGTAAGTGGTGCACTTACCTACACTATATGTTTGCCTACTGATCCCTTGCTAGAGTTGTAGTTTAGGGTGTGCTAGGCCCTAGGAGCTACAACAGCGGGTTCAGTAGAACTCAGAGTATTCTAAGCTAAGTTATATGTATCTTTAGTACTTATGTGGTCTTTCACAAGATATTCTTAGGATATGTGTGGTAAAACAACAGCAAGCTCAAATCCCAACCGCTGCCACCAATGTGAGAAGTTGGCCTGATGTGCAGTGCTCACTATTCTAGTGATCACTATATATCAGTCCAAACAACCCTTATTGATGATTGGTTGTAAGTCAACCTTATAGACCAGCTATCCTAGTAGCATGGATACGAGCAGTCTAAGGCTAAGACTCTAGAGGGCGTGTTAAGCCAGCTGTTTTACCATCACATTACCCCTTGAACACCAAGTGAAAGGACACCACACAAGTTGTTATGAAAATAAACAGTGTATTTATTTATAACAAGACTACCATGGCTCTTTATGAGACAGGGAGCTAAGCACACAAAAAAACTCTTATAAAAATACTTTAAGTCGCAGAATTTACACAAATGCCCGAGGGGCACGAAAAACCATATACTCTAAAAGTGGAATGCGAATTACTAGCAGGTAAGTAACGATTCTCAGAGGCTTTAGAAACGCTAGGCCTACAATACTGAACACTCAGGTTAGGAGCAGGAGGCCTAGGGGAGCCACGTGCAGAGTGGGAACTCTCACGCGTAAGGCGGGAAAAAGCCTATGGAAGCTAGAACTCACAAAGTTACTGTTCTCGGGCGAACCCGACTAGGTAGGTCGAAAACGACAGTGGATCTGGACCCTTGGATAGTGAGGCTATGCTGGGGCACCGAAATGCCGAAGTTACCTAGCCCAGGGGCTGCGGCTGCATAGGTCTGAAAAGACGTCGGGATTCCTCGTTGACGAACCAGGAGCCTGAAGAAGAAGTTGCTGGCAGGCGGCCAGTGAAGAAAAGTTCGAAGAGATCCAAGCCTGGATCAGGGAAGAAGAAAACCTGAAAGCAGAGGGGACCAAGTTCTTGAATCACTAGCCAGTGATTAAGTGGGCACCAGGATGGCACCGGGCGAAGTCACCGCAGTCAGGTGAGTGGGCGCTGCTGGGCTCTGCAGTCTCTCGGACCAGGAGGTGTTGTCGGCGACCAGGATGGAGGTGCGAGCTGTCCCACGAAGGTTCTTGCTGTCGACGTCGCTGGACCCAGGATTGGGGCAACAAGTCTTGGCAAATGCAAGGCCCACGCGGTGGACCTAAAATGGCGTCTTGAGTGGACCAGGAGGGTCCAGGGTACTTCTCCGATGGAGGGAAGCAAGGGCCAGTCTGGAGCAACCAGACTAGCAGCAGTGATGTCGCCGGGCGTCGTTAGGAAGGCCACAAGCCAGCGGGCTAGTAGCCAAACAACGCGGTGAGCAGCAAAAAGCAGAAGGGCCCCACGCAGATCGTGGAGATGCTGGGAGGCTGAACTTCGGTGCCAGGGCTGATCAGGGTCGGGGCTTCTCGGACCCCAAAGCACTCACCAGAGAATTCCTCGGCGGTCGTGCTGGAAAGAAGTCGTGCAGTCTTGAAGATGGCCGGTCCCTCGAGGTCTCGTCGCACCCACGGTTCTCAGCTGGGCTGTAGAGGTGGGTAGAGGTCAGAGGTGCCAGGGAAGCCGGTTCTCGTCGAGCTGGGCAGTCGGATTCCGGAGGAAGGACTTGCAGCAGACCGCAGTGTTCTTAGGATGGTGCCTGCGGATGCAGGGTGACTACTCCTTAGTCACAAGGGAGAATCTTGAAGAAGAAATCTTGAAGTCCTTTCGTAGAAAGTCGTGTCTTGATTCCAAAGATGATCTAATTTGGAAGGGGGCCTGCTCCTACCTTTATCTGGGAAAAGGGGGCTGGCACGCAACTAAGTCCTGCCCTATGGGTGGGACCAGGAGGGGGGTGGTTACACCCCTCTCCTTTGGCGGGCTTTCCCCAGGCCAGGGGCTGGAGTGCCCCTGGAACTGGTTTCAGCCGGCCTATGCACAGTGAGCACCGGGGTGCCACTTGCAGTCACCTTCCTCTGAAGCCCTGCCTACCTAGAATACACAAAATCCTGTCTGGGACGGTGCTGGCACCGCCCCTGGCAGGAAACCCTTTGTCCTTGCCTCCTGCTCTGGGAGGACTCCCAGCAGCAGGAGGGCAGACTTGTGTCTCGGTGGCAGCTTCCATTTTGTGGAGCTAAGGCTCTGTTTAACTTTAACCGGGGTTACAGGTTACATACATGTTGTGTCCCTCTAGAAGGGTGGAATGCTAACCCCGTCGCCAGAATTGGCGAGGGGTTAGTATTCCAATTCGTATGACACCTTACTCGACATGTTTTGATAAAGCGATACCAGAGTTGGCATATAACCGCGAGGATTATAATGCACTTAAGAGTATATGGTATGCGATATCATGGAAAGGGCTAAGGGATAGATCCCGAAAGCCGCAGACAGGCTCAGCTCATGCCAGAGCACCATCTCACACGATTCCAAGCACTCTGCCTTCAGGCTTGTTAAGGCCTGCCATAGGAGTGACTGATAGGAGATCTGTGTGTCCATTTTAGGGTTAGATATAGGTATACTATATCTAAAGCAAAGGGTGATTACACCACCTTGCCCCAGCTGTCAAGCAGCCAGTTGTGTCAGATTTGGATGGCCAGCCAGGGGTGGCATAATACATGCTGCAGCCCCTGGTAGGCCCTGGGTACACCTATGCCCTGGGTACCTTAGGTACACTGTACAGGGACTGATAAGGTGACTCAGTATCCAATGGGATATGTACCTAGGGTACATGGAATCCGTTTTACAGAGAGAGCAGTAGGCCTGGGGCCCTGAATAGCAGGGTCCCAGGTCAACTAAGTCAGAAAACCAGCAAAACACCAGGCAAAAAGTTGGGGGCAACCATAGTCAGGGATCTACCTTCCTACAGTCGCTTTCTTCCTTCACCTCCTTATCCGACTCATTGGCTTCCTTTTTATTTGCTGGTCAATCGGTTGCATCACCTCCTGCCGGTCTCCCATTGGTCTAGCTTCAGACGTCATGCTGATGGGTGTCTCAACAACTTGACAATTCTTGATGTGATTAGGTGGAGAAAAGGGTGCGGCCATCTGTGAGACTCGGCGGCTCTGCGACGCAGGATCACACTATAGTTCTCTAGAAACCTGCTGTAATAACCACTTGTCCTGGGAGGATACTAGAACACAGCTTTGAAAAACATTACTGAAAAATACACTTATATGAGATACATAGATAAGTTCTATTGTAATTGCAAAGACGGTTTTAAGTTGGCAGTATGACACATAAGAGCAGCTTTGTCAACGTTAGTACACAAAATATAATGAATGGGAAAAACAGAAAAGTCAGAGCATTGTTACCTTTCTGATTACATACATTGGTATACGTTGAGCTCAGGCACTTAATAGGTCACTTGTGAGATACGGCATGCGCTGGAGACATCTTTTGTTCTGTTACAAAAAAACATTGGTTGGCTTCATCTTCACTACAGCATTGCTGAAAAAATAAAAGATTGACAAAGCCAATAGATCTCACTTTGGCAAAACCTGTTGGCTTTGCTAATAATTGCTAATTTTGGCTTGCACTCTTAAGAGAGTGCATGCTGCTGCCATCCCGCTCTCCTTTACTCAACTGGGTCGTGAAGTAAACAGGCATTCAACTCCACATAATTCTATACAACACCACACAGTTACGTGCAACACAATTCTACAAAACACAAATCCACACTGCATAATTCTACTACACACAACAAACTTAAACATCTCATAATGCCACGCCACTCAATTCTATTCCACATCATTTCACTGCATAGCACATAATTACAACACACATAATAGCACTCCATGCAATATAATTCCACTCCAATCCACATAATTCCACTCCCCAAAATGCCACTCCACACCATACCACATAATTTCACGCCATGCAATTCCAAATCAAGCAGCATAATTACACACCACCTAACACCAGATAAATAGACCACATAATTACACTCCACTTCATACCACATAATCACACTCAACATAAGTCCACTCCACGGCACACAGCAACACTTCACGTAAATACACTCCATGACACATAATTCCACTCAACATAATTTCACTGAATGGCGCACAATTCCACACCACAACTCCTCACAATTCCATACCCCATATTTCCACACTAAACCACATAGTTCCAATCCACAACCCATAATTCCACTACACACTGCATATACCCAATATACACCATGAAATTCCACATCATGCAACATAATTCAGCACCACGCCACATAATTCCACTCCACGCCACTCCAAGACACACAATACCATTACACTGCATCACACACAATCCCACTCCACACGATTCCACTGTGAGAAGTTAGCCTGGCATAGATGTCCACTATTCAAGTGGGCACCTTGCACCAGTCTAAACGACCCTTATTGATGGTGGTTGTAAAGTCAACCTTATAGACAAGCTATCCTAGTGCTAGCATGGACCAGCAGTCTTAGGCTAAACTCCAAAGAGCATGTGAAGCTGTTTGTTTTCACCAACAAAGCGGGGGGCTGAACTGTTCCTACAAGGAGTGGGAAGATGAAAGGAAGACTAAGAAAGGACTAAGCAAAAACTGGCGTGACCAGAGGTGTAAATGTAACACCTGTGGACATCCCTTTTGTTGGATGTATTTGCCTCACACACCCCGAAGGATGTCATGCTTCATCATCGGCGGTTGCTCCTCGTCGGGGGGGCGGTGCAATCCCCGACGGGCACACCTCAAAGAGGGGCACTTTGGCGGAGATCTTTTGTATCCAACTGCCCTATGGTGAAGTGTGGGTGTGTGGGCGGGAAGGCAACTGAGCCTGAGGTGATAGTAAAAATGCAGCAAGGGGTGCCGGAAACTATTTTATTCTGGTGGTCCCCCTATTGCAGTTAAAATCGTGAAAACAAGCTCACTCAGTGTCACCTCGTTAGGTAGAGTGACCTATGTGGAGCTCTGAAAAACAACAAGTGGTCAACATGTTTCTCGCAATAGGAAAAATATCCTGCGATTCATCAGGACCTTAAAAAGTGAAAACTATAAAGTAAAGAAACTCAAAAACATGCCAGGTGGGGTCAGTACATCGGGGTTAAGCCTTCAGATTTAGCTCAATCAGCCCGTGTCCGCGTGGGATCACCTACCCATCTCCGCCGATGTACTGACCCGCCGACCACTCATGTGGCACTTAGCCCTTAACCCTTAGGCATAGGACTTTCCATCGAGGTAAAATATACCCACACCACATACATGACACTGGCATGTTTTTGAGTTTCTTTACTTTATAGTTTTCACTTTTTAAGGTCCTGATGAATCGCAGGATATTTTTCCTATTGCGAGAAACATGTTGACCACTTGTTGTTTTTCAGAGCTCCACATAGGTCACTCTACCTAACGAGGTGACACTGAGTGAGCTTGTTTTCACGATTTTAACTGCAATAGGGGGACCACCAGAATAAAATAGTTTCCGGCACCCCTTGCTGCATTTTAACTATCACCTCAGGCTCAGTTGCCTTCCCGCCCACACACCCACACTTCACCATAGGGCAGTTGGATACAAAAGATCTCCGCCAAAGTGCCCCTCTTTGAGGTGTGCCCGTCGGGGATTGCACCGCCCCCCCGACGAGGAGCAACCGCCGATGATGAAGCATGACATCCTTCGGGGTGTGTGAGGCAAATACATCCAACAAAAGGGATGCCCACAGGTGTTACATTTACACCTCTGGTCACGCCAGTTTTTGCTTAGTCCTTTCTTAGTCTTCCTTTCATCTTCCCACTCCTTGTAGGAACAGTTCAGCCCCCCGCTTTGTTGGTGAAGACTATTCACGGACACATGCTGTAACTGGACCTTCCACTCTTACAAGTGGTAACTAGTGTCCGTTGATCTATTGATCACCCTCCCTCCTTTTGATAAAGAAGCTGTTTGTTTTACCAATTATAATCCCTTGAATACCAAATGAAAGGACACCACACAAGGTATATATCAAATATCTATGTATTTATTTCTAACACAACCCCTCTGCACTCTTTATGAGGTCAGAGGTAAAAGTACATTACAAGTTACTCAATTAGCATACTATAAGTTGCACAAATTACAGTTTTGCCCTAGGGGCCTCACAAACCATATACTAAAATAGTGGTATAAGAGCCACTACAGAAAGAGTGAATAGGCCTAGGGCCTAGGGAATCGCTGGGGCTACACTAGACAACCAAAGGTTAGGAAGTAGGAGACCCACGGGAGACACGAGCGGTGTCTAAACACAGTCGTGAGTTACCATTGACTTATAATGGGAAGGTAAAAGTTACAAAGTTAAAGATTTAGGGCACTTCAGGATGGACTACAACAAGACCACTTTAAAGTAGGACACTTCGAGAGTCAAGACCCACGGGAGCACCAGAGTACTCGTGTTACCTCACCCAGGGAAGCCGGGTGCATAGGTGCCTTTTGGTGTCGGGTTTTGTCGATCGTTTCAATGGAGATCTGCAAAGAAGTGCTGGAGGTGACCAGTAGAAAAGTGTCCGGGTGGATCCAAGGGTGGATCGAGGAACTGAAGAACCTGAAAGCAGAGGGGACAGAGTGTGGGTCACTAGCCAGTGACCAGGAAGGAACCAGGCGATGTCGAGTCCATTTCAGGTGAAGAGGTGAAGAGGTGAAGAGGTGAAGCTTGTCTCTGCAGCCACGAGGACCAGGAGGCGCCGATGACAACCAGGAGCTGGATTTGAGCTGTCCCACGAAAAATCTAGTTGACTGCGGCGTCGGTATCCGGATTGGACCCAACAAGCCTTGGCAAACGCAACCCATGCAGGAAGTGAAGATTGGCTTCGAGCCCGACCAGAAAGGTCTGGGGAGCGTCTCCTTTGGAGGGAAGCGGGAGCAAGCCTGGAGCAACCAGGCCAGCGGTGTAAATTCAAAAAGAAGTCTTCAGAGGGTTAACTAGCCAGCGGGCTGGCAACCGTGAATACGCGTCGAGCTGAAATGCAAGAGCAGGCCCCACGCGGCACTCGTGGAGTGTGGAGGGCTGAGCTTTGGTGCAAATGGCGCTCGGGTCTCGGGCTTCTCGTACCCCAAAGCACAACTGCGAGTTACCTCAGGAGTCGATGCAGTTAGCAAAATGCAGGAAGTCCAGGGTGTCCGGTCCCACGTCTCTCGTGTCCGCCACGGGTCTCAGCTTTGCTGTGGAGGTGGATCGGAGTCAAAGAAGTCTGGAAGTCTAGTTCCTGTGTCGCTGAGTCTCCTGGTTCCGGCAGGAGCGTCGACAAAGCAGTAAGTAAGTAAGTAAAGTTTATTTATTTGTTCATTAATTAAAATCATTACAAACAGCAGAAAACATATTCAATTTAAGATAAAAAATATACGTTCAACTGCAATAAGTCAATTTACTAATAAGCAATTTTAACAGCAGGAAAAAAATAATAATAATAAAGTGCGTTGTGCAGTCTGAATCCAAAATTAAAAAGCCTTAAAATAAACAACAAAGATTACTGATAAGCTGTTTTAAATTAATAATAATACATGATATACTATCCACCAACCAGAATTAAAGTGCTTTGTGCTAGCAGCATTGGATTGTAAATATACATTTGAAGTAGAAAAAATTATACATGTTGAGCCGTACATCATTATAAATTTACATTTAGGTCGGAAAAATACATGGAATAACAGTTAAAGTGCCTTGTGCGAGAAGTGAAGGTTACCCATCAACTTATACATAACAGGCAATCTACTAAGTAAAATTATTAAGATGCCTTAATCTATCAGCTTAAAATCGTCGGGTAAACTATTTAAAATAATCAAATAGAAATACGCCATTACAGAATTACAAATAAAATAATGTAATACATAGGTTACAATCAATCAAGTAGCAGCAAAGATTAAAGTGACGTATGCTAGCAGCTAATATTAGCCGAGAAAGAGAGCTTTGCCAGATATAAATAAGATGTAAACCACTATAAAGGGGTAACATTAAAGTGCTGGTCAATACATTTATAGTAGTTAAAATTAAACATACATTAAAATAGCCCACACGTTCCCTAAAAGCGTTTAAAATCATTATATCTTTACCAATTTTTTTTTGTTATCCTTCCTAGCAGAGATTTCATCAATTGAGATATCTACCTTACATAATTTCATTTCAGCTATAAAAATAAACTTAACAAATTGATTAATAAAACGAGTGTTAATACCTCTTAGACATACAACAGTTGCGGTTCTGCAAGTTCTTACTCCCATTTCCTTAAAAATAGGCTTTAAAACCGTCTTCCGTTCTTCAAGCAATTTTGGACACAAGGTTACTATGTGCTGTATGGTTTCTTCACTCTTCCCACATAATCTAAAAACATTAGATGGCCACTTTTTCTCCCATTTTGGAATTCCATCTTTAGTTGGGTATCTCCCAAACCTTAATAACATAAATGTATTCTTAATCGAAGGTTCTAAATGAAATAGCAAATAAGGTTGCGGATACAGTTTGATAAAAGAGTTAGCTATTGACCATAGATGTCTTTTTTCCCTTAATTCATCTTTATCAATTATGGTAGACAGCAGGGCAGCTGATTGATTAATTGATTTTTTATAAACCATTTTACTCCTCGTTTCATCCACTAAGTTTGGGCATTCAAAGGTACGTAAACACTCATTTAAATAGATTTGCCAACTTTCAACATGTACCCCTCTTTGGATCTCAAGCCAACACAGGTTTGCTAGCGAACCTTCATCAGATCTGGATAATGACAATAAAAACTTTTAAAATGTAGACTGTCTAACTAAACACGGTTTCTTCAATCCAAATTCAAGTCTTACATTCGCGCGGCTAATATGTCTGGGAATCCTTAAAAACGATTTATATGTCCTTAATTCGATATCATCAAGTAATTTCACATCTTTGCCCCGAAAAATAATAGAACCATAGTCCAAAGATGGAATTAACTTCGCTTTCATAACTTTCATCAAGTGATCATAGTTTGGGCATAATAATTTATCTCTCAGTTTTCGAAAAGCAAATGCAAGAGATGTGCCTTTAGCTTCAAGGTTATTGAAATGTTTCCTAAAGGACAAATTATCATGAAATGTAATTCCCAGATATTTATAAGATTTTACACAATCAATAACCAGACCATTGATATTCCATTCTTTTACTCCTAGTTTACCTCTTCCCATGGTCATTATTTTCGTTTTATTCGTATTTATTTTTAGACCATTTCTTGTAACATATAGGTTAAAAGAATCAATTAATCTTTTAAGACCTATAACAATTTGGTTTAGTAGAATGGTGTCATCAGAGTATTGTAAATATTTAATCTCTTTGCCCATCACAGAGGGGGAGTGAGCATTAACATCTTTAAAATGGGCTGGGAGCTCAGACATAAAAAGGTTAAAAAGGCAAGGAGCCAAAATACATCCTTGTTTCAAGCCGATATTAGTTTCAAGGCGACGAGTTGTGTATCTACCGTCGCCTACTTTGATCTGGACCCAAGTATCGGAGCCTAGTAATTTGATCATTTTTAAAAGCACATCAGATATACCCCAATCCGCTAACTTTGACCATAATATGCCTCGGGGCACAGAATCAAAGGCGGCTTTTAAATCAATAAAACATATATACAATTTTTGTTTCCTAGATTTGGCTCTTTCGCCTAATAATGTTAATAAAACCAAATTTGTATAAGTTGATTCACCCTTTCTAAAACCAGTTTGTAAGTTTGGTATCAAATCTTCTCTTAAGGCACATGATTCCAATTCCTCTAAAAGACAGCTTGCAAATATTTTCGCATCAACATCTGTTAGTGCTATTAATCTATAATTTGCTGGGTTGTTTTGGGGACCACTTTTATAAATTGGTTGTATAATACTTCCCTACCATGATTCTGGAATTTTACCGGTTCTAAGTACATCGTTAAACAGGAGCGTTAGTACGTCTGGCCAATCTTTCAAATTTGCTTTAAAAATGGCGTTTGGCTTTCCGTTGGGACCGGGCGCTCCATTTGATCAAATCTTATTTATCACTTTTTTAACTTTGTCAACCGTCCATGGCTCAATATCCGGGGCACTTATTGGATCTTGCCCGGGTATTTCTATTATCTCTTGATCATCATCGCACTGCGGGCCTAGAGGAACAATTTTTAAACTTATTAAAAAAGTTTACCCAAGATAATTCATCAATATTGGCACTATTACTTCTATGGTTTCCATTTTCTAAATTGTTAATAATACTCCAAAATAGCCGCGAGTCTTTCGATTTACAAGCATAATGTAATTTGGACCAATTAGTTTCATAATATGGTTGTTTGGCCTTCCATATTTCGTTCCTATATCCTTTTTTCAATTTTCTAATTTGTTGTGCTATCACAAAATATGTTGTTCCGTTCGCTCTCCTATACATTGATCTTATTGTTTTATTAAGACTTCTTTTGAGGTATAGTAAGCAATGGGAAAACGATCCTAGGTTCCTAGAATTCAAGGTCATACCACCGGAGACTTTCGAATTAGAAAAATTTGTCAAAAGCGCAGTACATAAACAAGGCCAAAGTTCTACCATAGATTTACCTTCAGAATTCGCTTCTTGCACATCTACAATAAGACCGGCCAGCACTTCTAAGATATCTTTTTCAATTTTATCATTCCAAATAAGTCTTTTAAGGTTGAAAGCGGTAGACACTGTTTTAATTATTCTCGATTCTGGCAAATAATCAAAAGGAAAAAACAAGAAAAATAACTTGTGGATTATGATCGCTCTCAATCCTTGGTACTACATGATAGCTTTGGACTAACTTCACAAGTTTTTCCGAAATTATGCAATAATCAATTATGGAAGGGCTATCGCTTTTACTAAATGTTGGTGTATTATCAACATCTTTCAAAATATTTAAATTATATTTTATAAACTCACAGTTAACCCCTTCTAATAAGAGGTTTGAAGGTATATTCCGCTTTTTATATGAAAAAAGGTGCATATTAAAATCCCTGGTAATGACGATCATTGAGTATAAATGGTCATAGTATAACACTTTCACCGTTTCCCATAATTGTAATAGTTGCGTGGACCTGATATATTTTTTTTTTAACTCAAATTGACATTTAGAAAAATAATTGATTGTTTGGCAATTAATTTAACACACAGTAACCATTTTACCTGAAGATCTATCTCAAAGTGTTTAACATCAAGATTCAAAGAAACATATATAGAGAGGCCTCCACTAGGACAACCTATAGAGGCCTCACGAATTGCCACGTTCAAATATTCAAAATAGCCAATAATAGGTTCACTGCACATATTCCAAGTTTCTTGTAGTATTAAAATATCAAAAGATTTCAGAAAACTCATTACATTCAAGTTCTCAAGATGTGATTTAAAACCGTTTGTATTCCAAGAACAGAATTTGAAAGGTTTTGATATTTTTTCAGGGAAAGGCCGCCATCAATCTCTCTTTGCAGTATTTACCTTCGTTAGTATTGAAGGAAGCCAACTCCAAATCTCAATCGGATTGGGGATAGTCCTTAACTCTTCACATACTCGCGAACCTGACTGACAACTCCTGATCTTAATACCACGTAGCAGATTCAGCTCAGTTGATGGCCCTGAAGCACCTTTCAGCACTCTAACAGGTGATGCCTGAACTATTTTTGGTCCACCCTTTTTTGGGCTAAACTACAAGAAGGTTTAGTAGGAATCAACAGAGTTGGATATGGAATCCTACGAATACTCCAGACGTTGATGCCCCATTTATCAAATGTGTCATTATTAGCAATTATTTTGCTAACAATATCCTCACTTCGCCAGGTAGTAACAGATGTTTCATTATTACAATCGGTCTTAAACTCCACAGATTCCAGGTCATTTGATGTTCCGCCCTTCAGATCTGGGATTGCGTTAAATAACTTAAGGATATTTCCACGATTCAGAATGTCAGAAGGACCTCTCGTGGTATACTGAGGACAAAAAACAACTTTCCTCATTTCGACCAGACTATCAGGGTTCTCTATTTCGTCCTTAACTCTAGAATCTACCAGGGCCCCCTTCACAATAACAGGGTCCAAGACAGGCACTGCCCGTTGGCACGATGCAGACCGCTCCTTTGATTTTTGGACCTGAGTGCAAGGGAGGTCAACATCAGCTTTTTTGGGGCCTTGTTGGTTAATAGTATTTACAATTTCCGATTCAACATGGGGCTGATCAAACTTAATATCCCCTGCATGAGAAACCTTAGGCCACATACTAGCGTTAGCCTCATCCTGCGTAGAATTATTAATTGAATGACCATTTTGTTTATCGCTTAAATTGACTACAGAGACTTCTGCGAGTCTAAATATCGGAAATAAGGCTTTTGTTTCAGATTCTTTGTTTTTTTTATGGTTTGTAGTTACTTCCTCACTGGGGAGTTTTTTGTCCTGTAGGATTTTATTATGAGTTTTCCTTAACCTTTTTCTTGCCCTTTTAGATAAAATCCCAGGGTTTGCTGTTACACCCAAAACTTGGGTTACTTCTGGTGTCATTTTCACCTGAGAGTTTTTAATAACACTTGGCGGTTTATTTGACTCCAGGCAGACACTTTTCATCTCATCAGATCTCAAATGTGACTTATTTTTACCACCTTTAACTGTGCTATTTCTGCTTCATGTGTTGTAGCTAGTTTGTCTTTGGTGACCCCCCCCCCCACCATGAGCAGGATCATTTACAATATTTAGTCTATCAAGACGATTGCTGCATTCGTTACCTTCAACATTTCTAACAGACAGCAGTTTTACTTCCTGTACCATAGAGCTAACAATTGACGGTAAATCTGAGATTTTATCAATCAATTGTGCACAGGTGCAGGTTATTAATTGACATTCTTTATCCTTTTGAACCTTAGTAATCAAGTTAGTCAGATGGAGAAGCTTTTCATCAATTCCAACTACATGTGATGCCAAAGTGTTTAAAATGTCAACCTGCATGTCTAATTTGTCTGAATGAAAATTAAGAGCATTAGTAATAGAGTCCATAGTATGAAGTAAACAATCCCATGTTCCACATTCAGGACCAGAAAAGTTTTTTTCTGTGGTCCTGGATCTGGCCTGAAAATTCCCAACAAATTCGACAAAGCAAACTGGCAAGTTACTGGTGGTGCCTGTTTGCACAGGGTGGTCACTCCTTGACCACAAGGGAGATGTCTTCAGTTTTCTAGTCGAAATAGAACGTCGAAGGTGCAAGAGTTTCATATCAGAGTTTCGTTCCAGGATAATCTAAAGTCCTGGGGACACAGCTCCTATCTTTATACTGATTTTAGGGGCTGGATTACCTGCTAGGTCCCTCCTATGGATGGACCTGGGAAGGGGGTGGTTACACCCCTTTCCCTTTGTCCAGTTTTGCACCAGAGCGGGGCTGGAGTGCCCCAGCAACTGGTTTGAACCGGGCTATGCATGGAGTACCTTGTGTGCCCCAGGCAGTGTCTGGAAAAGCATCTTTCCATTCAACCCACCCTGCCCCAAAACACTACAGGCTGTCTGTGGAGGTGCTAGCACCTCCCTCGACAGGAAACATTTTGTCCAGGCCTCCCTTGCTGGAGTTTCCCCCCAGCAACAACATGTCAGACTCGTGTCTGTGGCAGCACTTGGTAGCCTTGATATTTAGGCCTGCCTTCTGCAGGGCCTTCAAAACATTATTTAGGTGGATCAGGTCATCTTCCCAAGTGGAGCTAAAGACAGCAATATCATCAAGATAAGGTGTACAGTAGTCATCCAGACCTGAGAGGACTTGGTTCACAAACCTTTGGAATGTGGCAGGTACACTATTCAGACCAAAAGGCATTACCACACATTGATAATGACCTGCTGGGGTTGAAAATGCTGTTTTGGCTTTTGCATCATCAGCTCATCATCAGCTAGTCTGATCTGCCTGTAGCCAGCTGTCAAGTCAAATGTACTCAAAAACTTGGCTGAAGCCAATCTGTCAATGAGCTCATCTGCTCTTGGTATTGGGTGGGCATCCGTCCTAGTGACAGCATTGAGACCTCTGTAGTCCACACAAAACTTCATCTCTCTCTTACCATCTTGGGTGTGAGGTGTGGGCACTAGGACTACAGGACTGGCCCAGGGGCTCTCTGAGGGCTCAATAACTCCCAACTCCAACATCTTTTGGACCTCTGTCCTGATACAGTCCCTGTTAGATCTGGGGGTCTCTAATTGGCAGAGGTAAGTACCTTAGCCCAAGTAGGGACCCTTGCATCTAGTCAGGGTGAAGAATTACACACAGTAGATAACCCCTGCTCACCCTCTAGGTAGCTTGGCACGAGCAGACAGGCTTATCCCTAAGGCAATGTGTATAATAGTTGCACTTAACACCAACAATGACCCCCCCATCCACCACAAACTGAGACCACACAGGTAAGTATATTTATAAAGATATATCTTTATCTATTTGCAGCAGTAAAAATCAACACTATACGATAATTACTTTCCTAGGAAAATGTTGCACTTAATCTTAATGGTTGCACGTAATGTAGGAAGCTTCTTGTATTTAAAGAAAAATAGTCTCAAGTCTCTAGCATCAGTAATAATGCTAAAGCTCCTAAAATGCCCTTAATATGCAATGTTCAAATAATGCCCGCGTGTGATTTGCTTCTGAAATCCCACCTTCACTTCTATTACGCCCACACAATGCGGGCGCGCCTCACCAGGGGCTTCGGGCGAACCGCGCCGTTCAGAACAGACTTGCTTCAGCCCCAGGCACTCTCAGCGCGCCTCTCCGTTGATCTGCGCACCTTCGCGCCAACAATGCAGACTTTCTCTCTGCCCCGGCCGGTCCCAGCAGCCCTCCGCCCGCTCTCAGGTCCTCGGGGAGCAGCGGGGAGCTGGCTCGGCGCTCCAGCGCAGGGACGCAGGCCAGGGGCAGAGATCACACACACGGGATCCCTCGGCGAGGTCGGGTCAGTCTTTCACGGCTTCGGCCCCTCTCTTACGGCTCGCGGTGGCTTCCTGAAGGTCCCGGTCCCGCCAACCAATCCTGTCGCGGCTCCACAGACGAGCCTCCGGATGACATCACGTAGCTTCCAGGAGTCAGCCACTCCCAGCGTGGCTCCTGGAACAAGCCCCTATGATGCGGGGCGACTCGACCAATCGGAGCGCGGCTCTCGGGGCAGGCCTCCGGCAAAGGGCCAATCAGAGCGCGGCTCGCCTCGTGGCTCGGCCAATCAGGTTGCGGCCTCTTCGTGGTTGTCTCTGTAGCTCCAGGAACACTCGGGTCAGTTTCAGGCCCCCGGGTCGCGGCGGTGTATTGCGGGCAGATGAAATTAATGCGCCCAAGGACAGTAGGGCGATCTGAATATCGCGAATCCCCCACAAGGATTCCTTCGTCCTGGAAATGCTTTCGGGCACACTACCACCACTTCCCACGTGTCGATGAGCACGTCGATATCCCGGCACAGCAGCGGATGGGCAGGCAATACACAGCGCGGCGCTCTCAAGCCAGACAGAGGGCAGCCAGCGCTTCCCACGGGTAGATGATCGATAGTCTAGGCAAACAGCTCACGATCTCTGCAGCACACAGCAGGGCTTTGTAGTCTTCGGTAACCTTTCTGTTCCTGAGTTACCAAACAGGAGGCCAGCTCTTCTCAGGCCCTTGGAGATTCCGTTTAGGAGACACAGCACACAGCAAAGTCTCTTAGAGTACAAGTAAGCAGGGTCACAGCACACAGCAAAGTCCCTCTTCTCCTCCGCTTCAGTTGGTCAGCAGAACAGGTCAGCCCTTAGAGCACACAGCAAGGCAATCTTCCTTCAGTTCTTCAGCAGTCCTTCTTCCAGCAGAGGTTCCTCTTGATTGTAGAATCTAATTTTCTGTTGTCAGGGGTCCTTCTCTTATACCCCAAAAAGTCTTTGAAGTCCTTTGAAGTCTTTGTGCAAGTGGGCCCTGAGCCCGGTCTAAACCAGTTCTGGGTGTTGCTGGAGCACTGGGGTTTTCCTGGCTTCCTTCTTCCTCTCAGTATCAGGGACAGAGATGACAGTCACCCAGCAGGGAGGTGGAGCCAGCATTGTGGCCAGGCAGGCACAGCCCTATTCACTATCAGGTGCTATCTCCTCCCACTTCCCTGGCAGCAGATGCTGCCTTTCATCCACGGGCTGACTCAGACAACCTCCTGGGGGCTCTGCAGCCCCTGTCACACTCAGGCCAGACAGTCAATCCACAAACAGGCCCAGGCACACAGAAAGGTTAGACAAGAGAACAGCCACTTTCTAAAAGTACTATTCTCAAACACAGAATTTAAAAACAACCTTTACTAAAAGATGTGTTATTAAATGCTGAGTTCAGGGATATCAATCACTTATGTCCCATCTTGTTCCTATGAGAAGATAGGCTGGTATCCATTGGGACCAGCCTCCCCCATGTTATTCTATGGAGCAAGATAACCTTACAGCAGTGAGCACACAAAATGGCTGCTGCTCACTACCAGAGCATGTGACCTGCACTAGTACATGCTCTACCTTACCCATACACTGCACCCTGCCCAGGGGTGGTACCTTGAGCCTTCCATAGGGGTGACTGATGTGGACAGACAGGGAAGGGTTAGGCCCAGCCAGTGGGGACACTGGCCAGGCGGACATGGCAGTCCACTGACTGCACCCAGGCACTGCGCTGGCAGGCCTGAGACACCATTTTAGGGCTACTCATGTGGGTGGCGCAATCTGCGCTGCAGGCCCACTAGTAGCATCTGTCATCACCAGCCCTGGCACACACAGTGCACTTTACTAGGGACTTCATGGTGATACAAATATGCCAATCAGGTATACCCAATCAATAAGACAATTTACATAGGGAGCACTTACACTCTGGCACTGATAAGCAGTGGCAGAGTGTCCAAAGCATCTAAACCAGCAAAAACGAAATCCAGCACAGCATCAAAAATACAGGAGACAGAGGCAAAAAGATGGGGGAAAAACCACGCCAAGGGTGTCAGGTCTAACACGTGTCCCCTCCAGCTGAAAGTGGGGAGAACTACCCAACCTCTTGGGAGTCCTCATCACTAAGGCGGAAGAATCTGGACCGACCATCAGCATTGGCGTGTTCTGTACCAGGGCGGTGCTCCACCGTAAAGTCCATCCCCTGTAGGGAAATGGACCACCTCAACAGTTTTGGATTCTCACCCCTCATCTGCATTAACCATCTGAGGGGCCTGTGGTCGGTTTGAACACGGAAGTGAGTCCCAAACAGGTAGGGCCTCAGCTTCTTCAGAGCCCAGACCACAGCGAAAGCTTCCCTTTCAATGGCACTCCATCTCTGTTCCCTGGGGAGTAGCCTCCTACTAATGAAAGCCACTGGTTGGTCTCCGCCCTCATCGTTGATTTGTGAGAGTACTGCTCCCACGCCTTGCTCTGAAGCGTCAGTTTGCACAATGAACTCACTGGAAAGGTCAGGTGCCTTAAGCACCGGTGCTGGGCACATGGCAGCTTTGAGGGTGTCAAAAGCAGTTTGACAGGCCTCAGTCCAATTCTTTTTCCTGGGCTGATTTCTAGAGGTCAGCTCTGTCAAAGGGGCCACAATGGTGCCATAACCTTTGACAAACCGTCTGTAATACCCGGTGAGACCTAGAAAGGCTCTCACCTCAGTCTGAGTCTTGGGGGGCTCCCAAGCCAGAATGGTATCAATCTTTGCCTGTAGGGGCGCCACCTGGCCGCTCCCCACCTGGTGTCCCAAGTACACCACTGATCCCTGCCCTATCTGGCACTTACTGGCCTTGATAGTGAGGCCTGCCTTCTGCAGCGCCTTCAACACTTCAGAGAGGTGTTGCAGGTGTTCCTCCCAAGTGGAGCTGAACACAGCAATGTCATCCAGGTATGCCGCGCTGAATTGCTCCAGCCCTGCCAGTACCTGGTTGACCAGTCTCTGAAATGTGGCAGGGGCATTTTTCAACCCAAAGGGCATGACACGGAACTGGAAGTGCCCCTCTGGCGTTGAAAATGCTGACCTCTCCTTGGCCCCCTCAGTCAAGGCAATCTGCCAGTACCCGCAAGTCAAATCAAAAGTGCTCAGGTACTGGGCAGCTCCCAACCGATCCACCAGCTCATCAGCTCTGGGGATGGGGTGCGCGTCAGTCTTGGTGACCGCATTGAGCCCACGGTAGTCCACGCAGAACCGGAGTTCTGGGGGGCCACCGGGGGTAGCAGCTTTCTTAGGCACTAAGACCACTGGGCTAGCCCAGGGGCTGCTGGAGGGCTCAATTACCCCTAGTGCCAACATCTTGGAAACTTCTTCCTTGATGCTAGCTCTGACTTTGTCAGCCACCCTGTAAAACTTCTGTTTCACAGGCAGACTATCTCCAGTGTCCACATCGTGGACGCACCATTTGGTGACACCTGGGGTCAGGGAGAACAGGGGGGCGAACTGACCCAAGACTTGGCGACAGTCCTTTTGCTGCTCTGGGGTCAGGGTGGGCGAGAGGACCACACCATCCATTGACCCATCTTGCTCCTTGACTGCCAGGAGGTCAGGGAGAGGATCACTATCCTCCTCCCTTCCAGCATCTGTAGCCATGAGCATAGTCACTTCAGACCTCTCAAAGTGGGGTTTGAGGCGGTTCACGTGCAACACTCTCAGGGGCTGCCTGGGAGTCTTCAGGTTAACCAAGTAGGTAACCTCGCTCTTGCGCTCTACCACCTCATATGGCCCGGTCCACTTGTCACGGAGCGCACAAGGCTCCACCGGCGCCATCACCTACACTTTCTGACCAAGGTAGAACTCAACCAGAGAAGTGTTCTGGTCATATCATCTCTTCATTTCCTCCTGGCTAGCCTCCAGGTTCTCTTGAGCGAGCTTCCTGAAACGCTTGGTCTGGTTGCGAATGGCCAGCACATAGCTGAACACATCCTGAGGGGTTTTCCCACGGGATTTCTCCCACCCCTCCTTCACCAGAGTGAGAGGTCCTCTGACAGGGTGGCCATACAGTAACTCAAAGGGACTGAACCCTAAGGATTTCTGAGGCACCTCCCTGTAGGCAAACAACAGGCATGGTAACAAGACGTCCCATTTCCGCCTCATGGGCTCTTCCAGACCCATAATCATGCCCTTGAGTGTGCAGTTGAATCTTTCAACCAGCCCATTTCCTTGAGGGTGGTAAGGAGTGGTGAATTTGTATGTCACCCCACACTCCTCCCACAGAGGCTTCATGTACCTAGAGATGAAGTTTGTCCCTCTGTCGGAGACCACCTTTCTGGGGAACCCCACACGGGAAAAGATTCCCATCAAGGCACGGCCCACCACGGGGGCTGTGACTGTCCTGAGCGGGACTGCTTCCGGGTACCAGGTGGCATGGTCCACCAAGACCAGGACAAACCTGTTGCCTAAGGCTGTCTTGGGGTCCAGGGGCCCCACGGGGTCAATGCCCACCCGCTCAAAAGGGGTGCTCACCACAGGAAAGGGTTAGAGGGGTGCCACGCACTTCCCTCCGCTCTTGCCACTGGCCTGACAAGTTTGGCAAGGCTTACAAAAGGCAGAGACGTGCTTCTTCATCTGGGGCCAGTAGAAATGGGTGACAAGCCTGTGATAGGTCTTGTCTTGCCCCAGATGTCCTGCGAGAGGCACGTCATGAGCCAGACCCAGTAGGAAGTTCCTGAAGCGCTCGGGTACCACCAGCACACGGGCTGCACCGGGCTCAGCGAACTTAGGCTCACTATAAAGTAAGTCATCCTCCCAGTAAATCAAATGTTCCTTGGACCCCAGGCCTGCTGCCTGGTCTGCAGCCTGCTGCCACACACGAATGAGAGAAGGGCACTCCTTCTGAGCCTGGCAGAATTCCTCCCTGGAGGGACCACCATCTTGCTGCCACTGAGACAGCTCAGGCAATTCCCCCAGTTCGGCTACCTGCTCCCCTGTAGGTTCCAGGGCATCCCCCTCAGGTTCTGCTTCCTCCTGGACCGTGGGAACGGTGGGGGCTGGTTTCCCGCGCCCTCTACCCCTTCCTCTCTTGGCAGGTCCCTGGGCCATTGTTCCAGGCTCCAGTTCTGCTAATCCGCCCTCACTGGCTGCCATTGCACGGGTGGTCACACAGATCCACGCAGGCAAACCTAACATTTCCAAATGAGTTCTGTGCACCACCTCTTTCTATGGAGAGCTCTCCAGGTCATTACCTAATAGACAATCTACAGGCAAGGCATCACTTACAACAACTTCCAAAATACCGGAGACTCCTCCCCATTCAAATGGAACATTTGCCAACTTGCAGAGGCGCACTGAACTGTCAGATGCCACCACAGGTCGGAGTACCTTGGGAATGATCTGCTCTTCAGACACCCACTGACACCTGACAGATGTCACGCTGGCCCCTGTGTCTCTCAGAGCCTCTATTTCTTTTCCATTGATGGTCACCTTCTGCCCATATTTCTTTGTGTTTTGGGGCAGCAAGGTTTCCTGGGCCATCTCTTGGTCTCCTAAAGAGACAAGGGTCATCACTGCTAACCCCTCCTCCCCACTGGAAATCAAATCCCCTCCCAAAGCTACACTGGCTAACCCCGTGGTAGGTGTACCAGTGGGTGCTGGAGGTTTCTTTGGACATTTGGGGGCAATGTGCCCCACCTCCCTACATGCATAGCAAGTAGGCGGGGACCTGTTGTCCTGCCTGCCCTTAGGGGGCCGGGACTTCTTAGACTTGGGGGGTTGAGACTCCTTCTCCTGGGAACTATTTTGGGGCCCTTTAGAAGACTCCTTTTGATTACCCGTGTCCCCCCCACTCTTCTGCTGGGGACCCTGTCCACCTTTGGCTGGGGTACTTACCACCCCTTGTGGACCCTGGTGCTAGTCCAGTGGTCCGCCTCTTTAGCAAGCTCACTGGGATCAGTTAACTTGTTATCTAAAAGATGCTGGCGCAGCTCTGGAACACATAAACTACTCAAGTGCTCCCAACTAATCAAGTGACACAACCCCACATAATCAGTAACTTTGCTGCCCTTTATCCAACCTTCCAGTGCACGCGTGTACATACTCACACACTCCACCCAAGTACTAGAATCAAGCTTCTTGAAGTTCCTAAACTTCTGGCGGTACTGTTCTGGAGTGAGCCCATACCTGAGGCACAAAGCCTCCTTCATAGCGGGGTAGGATAAAGTTCTAAGGGTGCCAAGACATCCCTCCCAGAGGCCTCAAAATGCTTCCACAAACCTGCCCCCCAATTCTTCTCAGGCACTTCATTCATCTTCAAGGCAAGTTCATAAGCTCTGAACCACGCATAAATATCCTCACCCCTCTGATAATTCTGTACCAGATCTTTTGGTATGTATACTTTACCCGCCTGTACTGATTGTGCGCTGCCACCATTAGAACTGGACTCCACCTGTTTGGCTTTAATGTCCAGCTCCCTCATGCTCAACTCATGAGCCAACTGGAGTTTCCTCTCCTCAAAAGCGAGAGCATTCCTCCCTTCCTCCGCCTTCTTCTCAGTTTCAAGGCGCAGTCTCCTTTCTTCTGCTTGGGCTTTGAGTTTAAAAAGCTCAATCTCATGGGCCCTAGCTCTCTGATTATCCTCCAGCTCCTCTGGAGAAATAACCATACTGGAGTGGTTGCTGCCAACCCTAGACGCTGGCCTCCTCACGGGCAAATCACTGGATTCAAAAGCATTCTCCTGTGTGCCTCCCTCTCCAGTAACATCTTCTGGATCACCATGTTTGGCCTCCCACCAGGCCCTCAGAGCTTTCTGTAGCTCTTCCTTGTTTGCGCTGCCCTTCACTGGGCATCCAAGCGGTTTGCAGAATTGCTTCAGCTGCTCCTTTTTATAGTTGAACAACTCCTGAATTTCAAATTCCAATTCTACTCTCTCGCTTGCTGCTTTCTGAGACATGATGCTTCCTAACCTTTTCAAAAATAGGTTTCACATAAAAAGAAAAATCTTGTGCAACCTGTGCTGCTAAACTAGACTAGTGATGGACAAGAAATCACTGCAGGTCAAGTGCAAATATTAGTTCAGAATCCGCACCGCTGTCCACCAATGTTAGATCTGGGGGTCTCTAATTGGCAGAGGTAAGTACCTTAGCCCAAGTAGGGACCCTTGCATCTAGTCAGGGTGAAGAATTGCACACAGTAGATAACCCGTGCTCACCCTCTAGGTAGCTTGGCACGAGCAGACAGGCTTATCCCTAAGGCAATGTGTATAATAGTTGCACTTAACACCAACAATGACCCCCATCCACCACAAACTGAGACCACACAGGTAAGTATATTTATAAAAATATATCTTTATCTATTTGCAGCAGTAAAAATCAACACTATACGATAATTACTTTCCTAGGAAAATGTTGCACTTAATCTTAATGGTTGCACGTAATGTAGGAAGCTTCTTGTATTTAAAGAAAAATAGTCTCAAGTCTCTAGCATCAGTAATAATGCTAATGCTCCTAAAATGCCCTTAATATGCAATGTTCAAATAATGCCCGCGTGTGATTTGCTTCTGAAATCCCACCTTCACTTCTATTACGCCCACACAATGCGGGCGCGCCTCCCCAGGGCTTCGGGCGCACCGCGCCGTTCAGAACAGACTTGCTTCAGCCCCAGGCACTCTCAGCGCGCCTCTCCGTTGATCTGCGCGCCTTCGCGCCAACAATGCAGACTTTCTCTCTGCCCCGGCCGGTCCCAGCAGCCCTCCGCCCGCTCTCAGGTCCTCGGGGAGCGGCGGGGAGCTGGCTCGGCGCTCCAGCGCAGGGACGCAGGCCAGGGGCAGAGATCACACACACGGGATCCCTCGGCGAGGTCGGGTCAGTCTTCCCCGGCTTCGGCCCCTCTCTTACGGCTCGGGGTGGCTTCCTGAAGGTCCCGGTCCCGCCAACCAATCCTGTCGCGGCTCCACAGACGAGCCTCCGGATGACGTCACGTAGCTTCCAGGAGTCAGCCACTCGCAGCGTGGCTCCTGGAACAAGCCACTATGACGCGGGGCGACTCGACCAATCGGAGCGCGGCTCTCGGGGCAGGCCTCCGACAAAGGGCCAATCAAAGCGCGGCTCGCCTCGTGGCTCGGCCAATCAGCGCGGCCTCTTCGTGGTTGTCTCTGTAGCTCCGGGAACACTCGGGTCAGTTTCAGGCCCCCAGGCCGCGGCGGTGTATTGCGGGCAGATGAAATTAATGCGCCCAAGGACAGTAGGGCGATCTGAATATCGCGAATCCCCCACAAGGATTCCTTCGTCCTAGAAATCCTTTCGGGCGCACTACCACCACTTCCCACGTGCCGATGAGCACGTCGATATCCCGGCACAGCAGCGGATGGGCAGGCAATACACAGCGCGGCGCTCTCAAGCCAGACAGAGGGCAGCCAGTGCTTCCCACGGGCAGATGATCGATAGTCTAGGCAAACAGCTCACGATCTCTGCAGCACACAGCAGGGCTTTGTAGTCTTCGGTAACCTTTCTGTTCCTGAGTTACCAAACAGGAGGCCAGCTCTTCTCAGGCCCTTGGAGATTCAGTTTAGGAGACACAGCACACAGCAAAGTCTCTTAGAGTACAAGTAAGCAGGGTCACAGCACACAGCAAAGTCCCTCTTCTCCTCCGCTTCAGTTGGTCAGCAGAACAGGTCAGCCCTTAGAGCACACAGCAAGGCAATCTTCCTTCAGTTCTTCAGCAGTCCTTCTTCCAGCAGAGGTTCCTCTTGATTGTAGAATCTAATTTTCTGTTGTCAGGGGTCCTTCTCTTATACCCCAAAAAGTCTTTGAAGTCCTTTGAAGTCTTTGTGCAAGTGGGCCCTGAGCCCGGTCTAAACCAGTTCTGGGTGTTGCTGGAGCACTGGGGTTTTCCTGGCTTCCTTCTTCCTCTCAGTATCAGGGACAGAGGTGACAGTCGCCCAGCAGGGAGGTGGAGCCAGCATTGTGGTCAGGCAGGCACAGCCCTATTCACTATCAGGTGCTATCTCCTCCCACTTCCCTGGCAGCAGATGCTGCCTTTCATCCACGGGCTGACTCAGACAACCTCCTGGGGGCTCTGCAGCCCCTGTCACACTCAGGCCAGAAAGTCAATCCACAAACAGGCCCAGGCACACAGAAAGGTTAGACAAGAGAACAGCCACTTTCTAAAAGTACTATTCTCAAACACAGAATTTAAAAACAACCTTTACTAAAAGATGTGTTATTAAATGCTGAGTTCAGGGATATCAATCACGTATGTCCCATCTTGTTCCTATGAGAAGATAGGCTGGTATCCATTGGGACCAGCCTCCCCCATGTTATTCTATGGAGGAAGATAACATTACAGCAGTGAGCACACAAAATGGCTGCTGCTCACTACCAGAGCATGTGACCTGCACTAGTACATGCTCTACCTTACCCACACACTGCACCCTGCCCAGGGGGGTACCTTGAGCCTTCCATAGGGGTGACTGATGTGCACAGAGAGGGAAGGGTTAGGCCCAGCCAGTAGGGACACTGGCCAGGCGGACATGGCAGTCCACTGACTGCACCCAGGCACTGCGCTGGCAGGCCTGAGACACCATTTTAGGGCTACTCATGGGGGTGGCGCAATCTGCGCTGCAGGCCCACTAGTAGCATCTGTCATCACCAGCCCTGGCACACAAAGTGCACTTTACTAGGGACTTCATGGTGATACAAATATGCCAATCAGGTATACCCAATCAATATCACAATTTACATAGGGAGCACTTACACTCTGGCACTGATCAGCAGTGGCAGAGTGTCCAAAGCATCTAAACCAGCAAAAACGAAATCCAGCACAGCATCAAAAATACAGGAGACAGAGGCAAAAAGATGGGGGGAAAGACCACGCCAAGGGTGTCTGGTCTAACAGTCCCTAACATGATCAGGTTGCCTGTAAATCTTACTTTTAACAGGCAGTCTGTCACCAGTGTCCACCTCATGGGTGCACCAGCTAATCTGAATTGGAGTCAGTGAAAACATATGTCTGTAGGCCTGCAGAACTTGTCTGCAGTCCCTCTGCTGCTGATCAGTGAGGCTGCCTGCCAAGGCTACACCATCAACTGATCCATCATCAGGGTTCTGAGAGAGCAGGTCTGGGAGAGGGTCACTCTCTTCCTCCTGTCCTTCATCAGTAGCCATGAGCAAGCCCATGTCAGCCCTGTCCACATATGGTTTCAGTCTGTTGACATGAAGCACCCTGTGGGGGCTCCTGGGAGTTCCCAGATCAACCAAATAGGTTACCTTTCCCTTCTGTTCAACAATGGTGTGGGGTCCAGACCATTTGTCTTGGGGTGCTGCTGGGGCCACTGGCTCCAACACCCACACTTTCTGTCATGGCTGGTAAACAGTCAGCACAGCCTTTTGGTCATGCCAGGCTTTTTGAAGTTCCTGGCTGGCCTCAAGGTTTTTGGATGCCTTTTTCATATACTCAGCCATCCTGGAGCGGAGACCAAGTACATAATCCACTATGTCTTGCTTTCGAGCTTTGAGAGATAATTCCCATCCTTCCTTCACCAGACAAAGGGGTCCTCTTACAGGGAGCCCAAACAGAAGTTCAAAAGGGCTGTAGCCAACCCCCTTCTGTGGGACCTCTCTGTAAGCAAACAAAAGCAGGGCAGGAGGATGGCCCATCTTCGCCTAAGCTTTTCAGGTAAACCCTTAATCATTCCCTTTAAGGTCTTGTTGAATCTCTCCACCAGACCATTGAACTGTCAATGATAGGATGTGGTGAACTTATAGTTCACTCCACACTCTTTCCACATAGCAGTTAAATATCCAGACATAAAGTTTGCACCTCTGTCTGAGACAACGTCCTGCGGAAAACCCACTCTTGAGAAAACTCCCAGGAGGGCTCTTGCCACAACAGGTGCTGTTGTGGTCCTTAGGGGAATAGCTTCTGGGTATCTGGTGGCATGATCCACTACCACCGGAATAAACCTGTGCCCAGATGTTGTTTGGGGATCCATTGGTCCAACAATGTCTATCCCAACTCTCTCAAAGGGAACCCCCACCACAGGTAGTGGTATTAGGGGGGCCTTTGTAGTGCCACCTTTTTTTGCCACTGGCATGGCAGGTGACACAGGAGTGACAAAACTCCTTGGTATCCTCTGACATGTGAGGCCAGTTAAAGTGAGGGACAAGCCTGTCCCAAGTCTTGTTCTGGCCAAGATGTCCTGCTAAGGGAATATCATGGGTTAAGATGAGAAGGAAGCCCCTGAATGCCAAAGGTATGACTGAACTCCTGGAAGCACCAGGCTTGGTGTCTCTAGCCTCTGAATACAGGAGCCCTTCATTCCAATACACTCTATGGGTACCTGTATAATTCCCAGCAGCCTCAGCAGCTGTTTGCTGTCTGAGGGGTTCAAGAGAAGGGCAGTCCAACTGTGCCTGCCTCAGATCTGCCCTTGAAGATCCTCCTGTCCCAAGAAACTCAACCTGATCAAGCTCAAGCTCTTCTAGGACAGTTCCTTCTTGGGTCTCACAATCAGCTTCCTCAGAAGGCTGATCCTCATTCTGAGGCAGGGGGGGAAGGCACTGCATTGACCCTACTGCTTCTCCTCCTGGTAGGCAACTGGTCCATAATTTCAGGATCCAGGGCCTGTTCGGTGTTGCAATGTTTGACCTGTGACCTGGTCACAGCAAAGACATGTGCTGATATACCTAACATCTCTGCATGAGTCCTATACTCCACTTCAGACCAGGCTGAAGTTTCTATTTCATTGCCAAGCAAACATTCTACAGGGAGGTCTGAACTAACAACAACCCTTTTGAGGCCATTTACCCATCCCCAGGAGAAATTCCCTATTGCCATACTATGGGTGGTAGTGACATTGCTTGCATTGGTCACTAGGTAATTCTCACCTAGTATGATCTGTCCAGGGTTCACAAAGCTGGGTGTCACCATTGTGACACTAGCACATGTGTCCCTGTAGGCCTGAGCCACGTTGTTATTAATTAAAGGAGTCTGTCTGTACTTGCCCAGGTTACTGGGGCTCACAGTAGAGGACATGACCATGTCCACATTACAGACAAGAACACCTTGAGTTGGTATTCTGACTAGGCCATAATCCACCTCAGTTCCCAGGGTTAACCCTACTACACTCTTCTGTTGAGAACCACCACTATTAGCTGGACTAGGGAGAACAGTTGCCTTAGGGGCAATGGTGGTTGGAGCTGCCTCCTTTTTGGTGCATTCACTGGTCCAGTGAGTGTTACTCTTACAAAAGTTACACCATGGTTTCTTTGGACCTTCTTTCTTTTTAGGTTGTTGGGGACACCCACCAGTAGAAGCTTTTTGGGGACCTTGAGAAGACTTCTTGTCTTTTGCTTTCTCCCCACCCTTTTGGTCTTGCTTCTTCTGATCACCACCTTGGTTCTGTACCTTATGCTTCACCCTGGTTCTGACCCATTTGTCTGCCTTCTTACCCAATTCTTGGGGGGAGGTCAGATCAGAGTCAATCAGGTGTTGATGCAATAACTGGTTCTGACAATTATTAAGAATCTGTTCTCTCATAATCCAATTATACAATCCTGTGTAATCATTGACCTTACTGCCTAGTACCCAGCCTTCCAGAGCCTTAGTGGCACAATCTACAAATTCAGTCCAGTCCTGAGTCTGTGTCTTCTGGGTATCTCTGAACAGCAACCTGTACTGCTCAGTGGTTAAGCCAAACCCAAATATCAGAGCACTCTTCAGGACAGTGTAGTTGTCAGCATCCTTTTCATTAACTGTTAGGAGCTTATCTCTACCTTTGTCTGCAAAGGAGAGCCATAAAATTGCTGCCCACTGGCACTGGGGTACCTGCTGTACTTTGCAGGCCCTCTCCAAAGCAGTAATCCATTTGTGGATGTCATCCCCTACCTGATAGGGGGGCACAATATTACTCAAGTTTCTATGGTCATGAGACCTTTCCTTATCTTTAGGAATTATGCTGCCACCAGTGGACTCTAGTCCACACAATTTTCTCTCTCTTTCAAGAGCCAGGGTCTCTTTTGCAAGGGCAATTTCTTGCCTCTTGATTCTAAGCTTGGATTCCCTCATCCTAGCCTTATGCTCTCTTCTCTCAGGGAAAGTCATTCTCAATAGAGCTGAGGCATGGGACCCTATTGAGTCAACGGAATGGTTGGGATCACTGGAAAGTGATCTTCGCCTTCTGTGCCCATTGTTAAGCCTACCTGGGGGTCTGGGTTGGATTCTTCCATTCTCAGTCCCAAGCAGTCCTAGGTTAACCTGGTTTATTTATCTGACTTGCACCTGGCTAGCATCCACTACAGCATCAGCATCCCCTTGGTTTTCACCAGTGGGATCCTCTGTTGAGGGAGGGTCCTCCTCTACACTACCTGATGGACCTGGGTTGGATGCTTTGTCTACATCATACTCCACTAATATATCTATCAGGTGCTTAATAGTGAGACTTTGTCCTTGTCTCAGCCTTCTGCCTGTACATAAACTTCTCAACTCATGAAAAGTGAATAGGTCATATTTAGAAGGTGCCCTTGGAGGGTCAACTTCTGGCAGAGGCCCACTAGGCCCTACATCCAAGGACTTTTTCTAGTGAGGTGTGGTGTGTGCACCTACCTACACTAAGTGGTATCTACTAGAACCTCTCTAGAGTTGTAGTCAGAGTGTGCTAAGCCCTTTGCTCTACAACAACTAAGTTCAGTAGAACTTAAAGTATTATAAGACTTGATTTATATGTACCTATTGGTACCTTATTGTGATCTTTCAAATGATATTACAAGATTATATGGTCAAAACAAATTCAAGCTCTTATCCCATCCGCTGCACACCAATGTGAGAAGTTAGCCTGGCATATGATGTCCACTAATCTAGTGGGCACCTTGCACAAGTCTAAACGACCCTTATTGATGGTGGTTGTAAAGTCAACCTTATAGACAAGCTATCCTATGGTAGCATGGACCAGCAGTCTTAGGCTAAACTCCAAAGAGCATGTGAAGCTGTTTGTTTTACCAATTATAATCCATTGAATACCAAATGAAAGGAAACCACACAAGGTATATATCAAATATATATGTATTTATTTCTAACACAACCCCTCTGCATTACAAGTTACTCAATTTGCACAAAATACAGTTTTGCCCTAGGAGCCTCACAAACCATATACTAAAATAGTGGTATAGGAGCCACTACAGAAAGAGTGAATAGGCCTAGGGCATTGCTGGGGCTACACTAGACAACCAAAGGTTAGGAAGTAGGAGACCCACGGGAGACGTGTGCAGTGTCTAAACACAGTCGCGAGTTACCATTGACTTATAATGGGAAAGTAAAAGTTACAAAGTTAAAGATTTAGGGCACTTCCGGATGGAATACAACAAAACCACTTCAAAGTAGGACACTTCGAGAGCCAAGACCCACGGTGTTAAAATCTAGATTGCGACGTAAACATTATCGGCGCCATCTTGTCCCTTTTAGGCTCATATGTGCGCATAAGTAGCAGCCATTTTGAATGCCATGGCCTCTCTGCCCACTGCCGATAGCCAGCGTGTCTCTCTCTCTCTCTCCCTCTCTGACCCCGCAAGCATCCCCCGCGCGCTGACAGCCCACGTTCTTACATGCTTGGGCCATTAACCACCCCTTCAGCGCGGCCCTGCCTCGGAGCCACATCCCGTACCCGGCTAACACCTCCCTCCGTCCCTTTGATGATCACACATCCTTTGATGAACCCCCTTCCTCTGTGCCCGATTGTCCGGCCCGATCCCAGGCCATCACCTAGCCCTGCGGATACAGTTTATTGCCCCTTACAGTAGGAAGCTGTCCCTCTTCAAAGAATCTATGACTGATCAAAGCCCCCACCCCATGAGTCCGATCAGCCGCACACATTCCGGGAACCGGCGGGATATCCAGCTGCGCGATAGTCATCACCTACTGAGATCGGGGTGGGGACCTTTACTGTGAATATGTGTGGGAACGAGTTTGAAGCGGAGATTCCGAGGGTGTCTTTCCGTACATCAAAGTATTGACAAGAATGTGTTTCATGTAATAAAGCAATAAACCTGTGTATAAGAGGCCAGGCCTCAAGGATGCGTTTAGAACACCTCGAGAAGATACCCTGTTGTCTGATTTGACGTGTTCTGCTCCGTCGGAATAAACTCCTGTTTCCTGCCTTCCTGTCTCCAGCGCCTGCCTCTTTGTTTGGTAATATTGAATGGTATGAGAGGCGGTTAACGCCGGGCAAACACTGAAGGTTCTTGGTCGACATCGGCCCTACCTTTCTACAATTGGCGCCCAACGTGGGGCCCATCAGCGACACGTGGATCCAGTGGGAGAGGTCCCGACGACAGTGTGAACGACTGCAACGATCGGGAAGAGCTCCTGCCCGATAGACCCTCGTCTGGCAGCTGATCATCCGAACTTCACCGGTTCTGAGCAGACCTCTCTCGAGTGATCTACGGTCCTGACTGGGAACCATCAGGAGTGCCACAGCAATTACGGAGAATAGAGGACGATCGGGCGCTGGAAGTGGAAGACGAGAAACCGTCCATGCGGTCCGGGTAAGGTCGTGTAACACGACAAATTGATTGTTTGAAAATACTAGTATTACTCATTTGATTGTTTCTGAGAGATTCTCTATTTGCAAACAAGCACAGAGTCGCCATATTCTGTTTAGTCTTTGCAGATAGTGAAGGGTAGGTAACGCAGGCTTTTGCCCCCGTTGTAATCCGTCGTGCCTACTTCCCTCTCCATTTGATTGATTGTTATCCAAGCATTTACTGTTTTGGAATTGGTTCTCTTTGGATCATTCTCTATTTACAAATAAGCAAAGAGTCGCAATACTCTGTTTAGTCCTTGTGAATAGTGAAGGATAGGTAACGCAGGCTTTTGCCCCCGTTGTAATCCGTCGTGCCTATTTTTATCCCTCATTTGATTGATTGTTTGACCGAACATTGATCGTTCGGAATTGGTTCTCTTTGGGTTATTCTCTATTCACAAATAAGCACAGAGTCGCAATACTCTGTTTAGTCTTTGCGGATAGTGAAGGATAGGTAGTGCAGACTTTTGTCCCCTTTGTAACCCGTCATGCCTATTTTTGGCCCGTTTGTTGGTAGTTGGTTCAGCCCGGACCGCTTATTAGAGGTGAACCATCCGGCTCCACTGGAGGGCACCCCTAATAAGGACATGTTTACTAAATATGGACTAGTCGCCGTGGCTTACAGTAAGCTGTGGCATAAATACACGAGAAAGGATCGGGAAAGTCAGTGGCCACTGATAGGATCCTTTGATAACGACAAAATAAACGCGCTGGAAACAGCCCTTTATAACAATAAGACAACACCCACTATGCTCGATAGCTTCGGCATGTGGCGCAAAGAAACAGAACAGCGGAAGAAGAGAAATGAGGTCAGGTTAGAAAAGGAATTACGCAAAGCAGCTCACCTGGCGGCTAACAAATTAAAGGAAGAAATAAAAGAAAGAGAGGAAACCAAGCTGAAACAAGATTCCGAATCATCAGGCCAGTGTCCCGTCAGGACACCCTCTACACTTTACCCCGAGCTACCTTCGAAACAGCAAACGAACGATGATTTACTATTAGGTCCCCCGATCATCTACATGCCCCCTCCATACGCCCCTTCCCAACCCTTAGCGCAGCACCCGCAACCCCCACGACAGGCGAGAGTAGTGCCGGAGCCTCGGTCCTCATGACCTCTGCGCCGACTGAACCCCTCGTACCCAGCGTAGCACGAGCAGCGACTTCAAATGATCCTGAAGCTGGGAGGAAAGACCCTGCTAGATCGAATAGATTAAGTAAGGATGAACGAGCTGGGATCGATAAGATTGTAAAGACACTGGTGGTGCGAAAGGAAAGTGAGGATTATATAACGGATATGTACAATACATATGCCAATAGCCACAGACGACACTTTGTCGTACGCCTTTGTTACCATACCCTTAATGCCTATGAAGACCGATACCAAGGAAAAGGCCCTGAAAACCTAACGACTCTGTATAGGAAAGTTGATGTCGGAGATGGGGACGAGTGTGATGTGACGAACCTCTTCACGCGTACGCTTGAAGTTTTCCGCCACCTCACGGAACAGAAACCAGAAACTAACACCACGACTCCTGCAGCAACTGAAGCCGGAGTAGAAAAAATTGACACGATGATGCCCATAAAGGAGGCCGCTCCCTATTGGGTTCCCCCACGAGGACAGGGAACACACGACGATATTAACCACCAAGATGCGAGAGGGAGGGTAGTTTACAACTGGGTTTACCAACCATGGGATCGGCAAGACATCCTGACTTTCCGAAAGTCCTTGCCTGATCTGCGAAAGAACCCCACAGCCTTCTATACAGAATTAGCCACCGCTTTGGGTTCAACGATTATGACCCTAGCGGATATCGATTTGTTTTTCGGGCTATGTCTGCCAGCTGATGTGTGGAAGCAAATCCGGAAAGTCGACCACCTTGAGCTGTTCGGACATACCTGGATACAACTCAGTAATGTTGACAAACAACGGGAACTGGGACAGAAACCTTTGAAGGCCATTCTAGACCTACCAGATAAGATTGTGCAGAAATTAAAAACCCTAGTTCCAGAAAGAAAGGTGGACTGGTCGATAGTAACGGCCTGTCGCCAGAAACCCCAGGAAGACGTATCAGAATACTTCTCCCGGTTTGAAACGGTGTTCTCCGATTACAGCGGCCAGGACATGACCACTGCGACCGGACATCACTTGTTTGTCCAGAACTATGTGAAAGGCCTGACACCAGAAGTCTCGCAGAAACTACAGACTAGCGAGAGTAGTTGGGCGGCCTCCAAGCCCGCAGCTATCCTTCAGATGGCTCAATACTATGAGCGACAAAAGAACGAGAACGATCAAGCGACTGAGAAGAAGAAAAAGGACTTGAAAGAGAGGGTGATGATTGCTCAGTTGCAAGGGGTGACTATAGGAAGGGAACAGTATAGAGGAAACTACCAGTCGAATGCTCCTAGAAATCCACCCCCTAGAGACCGCACACCCGCACCCGGCGCTCCACGAACAGACCTCGATGAGGACCAGTGTGCGTTTTGCAAAAGATTTGGCCACTGGAAGTCTCAATGTCCAGTTCTGCAAGAAGCACTCAGAAATAAAGACACGAGAGACGTAGCGGGCGGGCCGAGAAATAGAGGACAGGGACGAGGGCACACAAACGACACCAACAATGACAGACCTGGCAGACCGAACACGTTTGACCGTACCCGACAGAATCAGTGCCAACAGTCTGACTGCGACAATGCCCACGACTTTGCATAGGACTGCCAAGGGCAAGGAAGGGATCCAGTCGAGCTCTATGTTGACCAGCAAGGCCCTTATGTCACCGCCAAGGTCCTAGGTACGAAGTCTCCATTTCTGGTAGATACTGGTGCAACACGTAGTGCGTTGTCTAAACGATTGATTCCCAGGGCACCCTTGTCTGGCTCACATGTGACATCAATAGGTTTTGATGGAACGCCATCCACTAATCCCTTGTCCACACCGATCTCTTTTAACTTGGACAATAACACCACTGACACGACGTTTTTGCTCTCCTCCAACACCCCCGACGCCATTATGGGACTTGACTTATTGAAACATTTTCGAGCTACTATTAGGTGTTCACGAGCCGGAGTTCGAGTCATTCTGTACGACAACCCAACACTGCTCAGATCTTGTCGCACACAACGCATGTTTTCCATCACTGACGCTGACTTGTCCTTACTCGACACCCTACCTCTGTACCTATGGGCAAAGACTGACTCGGACGTAGGACGCATGATGATAGACCCTGTACACATAACTGTTCGACAGGACACAGTACTCCCCAAACTCCCACAGTATCGGATATCGCCCGAAGGCGAGAAGGCATTGGTAAAAATCATCCAGTCCCTGGTAGATGCAGGAGTGGTAGAAGAAGTAGTTAGCTATGTTTGCAACAGCCCTATCCTACCCATTGTGAAGAAGCAGGGTGAGGGAGATGAAAAAGCGTACCGCTTCATCATCGACCTACGAGAAGTCAACAAAGTGGTTGTACCCCAGTACCCTGTAGTCTCAGACATCACCACCATTCTGACCCTGATTCCTTCCACTGCCACCACCTTCACGGTAATCGATCTCAAGAACGCATTCTTCTCCATCCCCATTCACTCAGACAGCCGCTACCTTTTCGGCTTCACTTTAAAATCCCGCTCATATAGATTTTGCAGAGCACCCCAGGGCTACACTGAAAGTCCAAGCATCTACAGCCAGGCCCTCAAGAGACAGCTGGATGCAGTCCAATTGCCGGATGGAGTGGTGTTGATACAGTACGTCGATGATATCCTTTTGGCGGCCGACACCACTCCACTTGCAGACACAGCCACCATCCAACTCCTGCACTTCTCGCGGAAAATGGCCACAAGGTCTCCAAGAAGAAGTTGCAATTCTGCCAACCTCAAGTCACTTACCTAGGCCACCTCTTGTCCAAAGACGGGAGAAAGCTCACACCCGATCGAATGCAGGCTATTCTATAGACCCCTATCCCTAAAACCCCGAAGCAAGTCCGCTCTTTGGTAGGCCTCACCTCCTTCTGCCGACAATGGTTGCCAAATTTCAGCCTCATTGTGAAACCACTACTTTCCCTACTGGCTAAAGATGTCCCCTTCCCGCTCCCTTGGACCCCTGAATGTCAATCCTCCTTCAAGGAACTACGAGACACCCTTTGTTCAGCACCCGTCCTAGGAACCCCTGATTATACAAAGCCCTTCTCTCTCTACACTCACGAAAGGGAGGGATGCGCTTTGTCTGTCCTGACTCAGACCATTGGCCCCAAACAATGACCATGTGCCTATTTCTCTGCCACTCTTGACCCTGTAGCAAGAGCTTTGCCTGCCTGCCTTCGAGCAGTAGCCGCTGCTGCTGTCTCTATCCGACAAAGTGAGGGAATCGTACTCTCGAATTCCCTCACGGTACTAGTGCCTCATGCTGTTGACACCCTCCTAAACCAGACCAAGACACAACACCTGACCAGCGCACGACTGACTGGGTACGAACTGACACTGCTCGCACCTCACATCACGTTGAAACGATGCACCACACTGAACCCAGCCACCTTGCTGCCTCTGCCTGAAAACGATCCCGATGTGCCCCCAATACATGACTGTGTGACCCTCACGGACGAACAGACTAGGAGTAGAGTTGACCTCCGAGACACTGCCTTCCCAAACCCTGACGGAGAGCTATGGGTAGACGGCTCTTGCATTAAACTCCCCGACGGCACCACCTCAGCTGCCTATGCAGTTACCACAGCCCGAACTGTAGTTGAAACCGCCCGCATCACGCAACGATCCGCCCAGGCGGCAGAACTGATTGCCCTCACACGAGCATGTATCCTAGCAAAGGGGACGACAGCAAACATTTACACGGACAGCCAGTATGCCTTCGGGGTGGTTCATCATTTTGGCCTCTTATGGAAGGAGAGGGGATTTCTGACATCTCATGGCACACCCATCCTGCACGGAGATCTAGTCTCCGCTCTGACTGAAGCGGTTCTCCTCCCCAAACGACTTGCCGTAATCAAATGCCAAGCACACAAAAAGGTGACAGACATCATTGGACAGGGAAATGCACTGGCCGACATCACTGCCCGAACCACAGCCGAGAACAGGACGACGACTCGCATGTACGTGACTAGGTCACAAGCAGAAAAATGGACGGACGCTAGGGAAACTATTAGGGACATCCAAATGGCCAGCTCACCACAAGAATTGACTGAATGGGCACGGGTGGGATTAAAGGACGATGAAGGCTGCTGGCGGACAAAAGACACGAACAAATGGTTGCTACCCAACTCGTACCTGATCCCCATACTGACGATGGCCCATTCCCCTGCACACATAGGATCTGCCCCTATGACCGAACTTGTCTCCCGAGTTTGGCATAACGATAGAATTGCAGACTCAGCCAAACGATTAGTCCAGCAATGTCTAGTCTGCCTGCAACACAACCCTGGGAAAGGAACTGTCGTACCCCGGGAAGGGTTTGGGGTCCCCAACCATCCATTTGAAGTCCTATAGATGGACTATATCCAGTTAGAGAGATGTCAAGGACTGAAGTATGTACTTGTTGTTGTGTGCGCTTTTAGCAAATGGGTGGAAGCCTACCCGACGCGTGACAACACTGATATTGCCACTGCAAAAGTACTACTGAAAGAGTTCTTCCCTCGCTACGGCCTTTGCCGTATTTTATGGAGTGACAATGGCCCCCATTTTGTAGCCGAGGTTATCCAGCTCATCCTGAAAGGACTGGGGGTACGACAGAAATTCCACGCAGTTTTCCACCCCCAATCTGCTGGACTGGTCGAGCGGCACAATGCCACATTGAAACTAAAACTGGCGAAAATAGTGGCTACCACAGGACTAAAATGGCCAGACGCTCTTCCCCTAGCATTGCTGTCAATGCGTTCCACCCCCACCAAACACCACTTGACCCCTTACGAGGTCGTTTTCGGCCGGCCCATGAGTATCTGGTCCGCACCCAAACCGACATCTATTCACGACGTCCCGGACGTCCTAATGTCTGACTATCTGTATAACCTAACTAAAACACTGTCTGTTATTCATCATCAGGTGCTGCAGGCCATCCCCGATGCTTCCAGGGGCCCCGGACATACCATCCAGCCTGGAGATTTCGTCCTGATTCGGAACTTCCAGCGGGAGAAGAGTCTGGAACCCCGCTGGACGGGCCCCTGGCAAGTCTTGATCACCACCCGAACAGCTCTTCGAGTGGAGGGGAAGCGAAATTGGCTGCATGCACATCACTGCAAGAAAATCTCTCCGACCCTGACATCGACCGAAGACGTGACCACCCAAGAAGAGCTCCTGCACAAAGACCGACCATCCCTGAGCTGCTACCCTGAAACAGAGACACTCGAATTGGCGAAATTCCCTGATCCCACTGTGCCATCCAGAGAAGGGTATAACCTGCGACGATAGGAGGGAGCTTCGGTTAAGTAGACCACTGACTAAGTTACCATTCTCAGAGCGGCGGCCTAACACTACAAAGGCTGCCAGGAGAGAAACCAAACGAAGTCTGTGGTTCTGCCCACTACCGAACACCTTGAAGATGATGGAAGCGCCCGATACGAAGATGATGGAAGCAACCGGACATCCGAAGACCCGCTACAGGAACCCGAAAACTGACAGGTTGCACAGCTCAAAGACTATTGCTCTTCTTATCACTCTTCTCTTTTGCCTCCTCCTCATGACTACCTTCTGGATCGTGGAAGGGAACGCACCGGCTCATAAGACATTTCTAACGACTGCACAGCCTACCACCATGAAAGAACACTACCTGGTCTCTCTTTCACCTCAAATCAAAGAAAGGCGTAAGGAGTTCTGGAACAACTCCTTCGTACAGTTGCTGCACCAACACAACCTTGCTGCAAATGCCACGAATTGCTGGATCTGTGGGTTGATACCACATGCCACCGGACATTCCATCCCCTTCATCCCTTCACCTTTCTCTGTTCATGGCTCCTGCCTTGCTTGGCTGATCCTCTTGCAAGAGAGCTACAGAGACAATGCCACTTCCAGCGAAACTATGTCACACTTTTATCATGGAGTCTGGCTGAACAAAACCGGGAGAACTGCTGCTCCTTTTTGCCCTCTATCCTCCAATGCCTCTGTTCACATGGACATCCTCGCCAAAGAAATGGTGGAGATGCAAATATTCAACAATCCAGCCAGACCCACCTTCTCCTACCTCCGGAAACGAACAGCTGCCACCCTGACTGTGGCCCTATCTGTCGTCAATGTCTCGGGCCTCGTAGGCATCACAGGCCATGGGACACAAATGGTGGGCCACAGCACTTGCCGCATCACCAGAACTTTGTACTCAACCGACCCACCCTCTTTTGTCACCTCTCCAAACATGTACTTCGTCTGTGGTACAAAAGCCTACACCTGGCTCCCAAAGGGCTGGGGAGGTACCTGCTACATAGCCTTCATCCTTCCTCCAACCTATGTGGCTCCGGCAAACCATCATCGACAGAGACGAGCAAAGGACATCGAGCAGGCCGACTCCACTGGAGCACAATTCTTGGATGCGATGAAAGGACTTGTTTCACTTTGGGGTCCAATGGCGAACAGTCGCGCCATTCGACATTTATCCCAGGCAGTCGAGACAACGATGAACATTACAGCTGGTATCCTCACAAACAATACAGCCGAGCTTCAGGCGGTCCGTCTGGTGGCTCTTCAAAACCGCCTTGTTCTAGATGTGGTTCTGGCGGACCGTGGAGGAGCATGTCATATCATCGGGTCCAGCTGTTGTACCTACATACCAGACAATTCACCCTCCGTTTACAAGGCCATTGAACACCTCCAAAGACTCTCTTCAGAAGTTCATCAGGAACAAGAAGGATGGTCGCTTGGGAGTTGGTTCAGGAGTGCTGTAAAGGACTGGGGATGGAGGTTGCTCATGATTGTACTAATACCAATCGTCGTAATATGCCGACTCTGCCTGGGTATTCAATGCTTGCCACCTCTGTGTTCACTATTTGCTAACTGTGTTTGCCCTAAGACTCCGAACTTTGAAGCTGAACGCATGAAAGCTTTGTATGATGTAGAAATCCGTAATATGATGGGGATAGACATAGATTGACAAGCTGGCTAGATATGTTGAAAAGGGAGGACTGTTAAAATCTAGATTGCGACGTAAACATTATCGGCGCCATCTTGTCCCTTTTAGGCTCATATGTGCGCGTAAGTAGCAGCCATTTTGAATGCCATGGCCTCTCTGCCCACTGCCGATAGCCAGCGTGTCTCTCTCTCTCTCTCCCTCTCTGACCCCGCAAGCATCCCCCGCGCGCTGACAGCCCACGTTCTTACATGCTTGGGCCATAAACCACCCCTTCAGCGCGGCCCTGCCTCGGAGCCACATCCCGTACCCGGCTAACACCTCCCTCCGTCCCTTTGATGATCACACATCCTTTGATGTACCCCCTTCCTCTGTGCCCGATTGTCCGGCCCGATCCCAGGCCATCACCTAGCCCTGCGGATACAGTTTATTGCCCCTTACAGTAGGAAGCTGTCCCTCTTCAAAGAATCTATGACTGATCAAAGCCCCCACCCCATGAGATCCGATCAGCCGCACACATTCCGGGAACCGGTGGGATATCCAGCTGCGCGATAGTCATCACCTACTGAGATCGGGGTGGGGACTTTTACTGTGAATATGTGTGGGAACGGGTTTGAAGCGGAGATTCCGAGGAGGTCTTTCCGTACATCAAAGTATTGACAAGAATGTGTTTCATGTAATAAAGCAATAAACCTGTGTATAAGAGGCCAGGCCTCAAGGATGCGTTTAGAGCACCTCGAGAAGATACCCTGTTGTCTGATTTGACGTGTTCTGCTCCGTCGGAATAAACTCCTGTTTCCTGCCTTCCTGTCTCCAGCGCCTGCCTCTTTGTTTGGTAATATTGAATGGTATGAGAGGCGGTTAACGCCGGGCAAACACTGAAGGTTCTTGGTCGACATCGGCCCTACCTTTCTACAAAGTGAGAACCGGAGTACTCGTGTTACCTCACCCAGGCAAGCCGGGTGCATAGGTGCCTTTTGTTGTCGGGTTTCGTCGATCGTTTCAATGGAGATCTGCAAAGAAGTGCTGCAGGCGACCAGAAGAAAAGTGTCCGGGTGGATCCAAGGGTGGATCGAGGAACTGACTAACCTGAAAGCAGAGGGGACAGAGTCTGGGTCACTAGCCAGTGACCAGGAAGAAACCAGGCGATGTCGAGTCGATTTCAGGAGAAGAGGTGAAGCTTGTCTCTGCAGCCACGAGGACCAGGAGGCGTCGACGACGACCAGGAGCTGGATTTGAGCTGTCCCACGAAGGATCTAGTTGACTGCGGCGTTGGTATCCGGATTGGACCCAACAAGCCTTGGCAAACACACCCCACGCAGGAAGTGAAGATTGGCTTCGAGTCAGACCAGCAAGGTCTGGGGAGCTTCTCCTTTGGAGGGAAGCTGGAGCAAGCCTGGAGCAACCAGGCCAGCGGTGTAAATTCAAAAAGAAGTCTTCAGAGGGCTAACTAGCCAGTGTGCTAGCAACCGGGAAGACGCGTCAAGCTGAAATGCAGGAGCAGGCCCCACGCGGCACTCGTGGAGTGTGGAGGGCTGAGCTTTGTTGCAAATGGCGCTCGGGTCTCGGGCTTCTCGTACCCCAAAGCACAACTACGAGTTACCTCAGGAGTCGATGCAGTTAGTAAAATGCTGGAAGTCCAGGGTGTCCGGTCCCACGTCTCTCGTGTCCGCCATGGGTCTCAGCTTTGCTGTGGAGGTGGATCGGAGTCAGGGAAGTCTGGAAGTATAGTTCCTGTGTCGCTGAGTCTTCGGGTTCCGGCAGGAGCGTTGACAAAGCAAACCGGCAAGTTACTAGTGGTGCCTGTTTGCACAGGGTGGTCACTCCTTGACCACAAAGGCGATGTCTTTAGTCTTCTAGTCGAAATAGTACGTCGAAGGTCCAAGAGTTTCGTATCAGAGTTTCATTCCAGGATAATATAAAGTCCTGGGGACACAGCTCCTCTCTTTATACTGATTTTAGGGGCTGGATTACCTGCTAGGTCCCTCCTATGGGTGGACCTGGGAAGGGGGTGGTTACACCCCTTTCCCTTAGTCCAGTTTTGCGCCAGAGCAGGGCTGGAGTGCCCCAGCAACTGGTTTGAACCGGGCTATGCATGGAGCACCTTGTGTGCCCCATACAGTGTCTGGAAAAGCATCTTTCCATTCAACCAACCCTGCCCCAATACACTACAGGCTGTCTGGGGAGGTGCTACCACCTCCCTCGACAGGAAACCTATTGTCCAGACCTCCCTTGCTGGAGTTTCCCCCAGCAACAGGAGGTCAGACTCATGTCTGTGGCAGCAGCATCCATGTTTTGATGCTGAGGCTCTGTTTAACTTTAACCGGGTAAAGCAGTAACATACATGTCATTTCCCTCTAGAAGGGTGGAATGCTACCCCTGCCGCCAGAATTGGCGGGGGGAGGGGGGAGTATTCCAAAGTGTTTGACACCTTACACGACATGTTTTGATAAAGCCAAACCAAAGTTAGCATTAACCGCGAGGATTATAATGCACTTAAGAGTATATGGTATGGCTACATCATAGAACAGCTATAAGGAGATGGTTCCGAAAGCTGCAGAGGGGCTCAGCACATGCTAGGGCACCCTCTCACATTAAACCAAGCACTCTGCCTCCAGGATTGTTAAGGCCTGCCAGATGAGTGACTTATAGGTTACTATGTGTCTATATATAAGGTAGATATACTATATCTAAGTAAGGGGTGATTACACCCCCTTACCCAAGCTGAGTGATCAGCCTGTCGTGTCAGTTTAGATGGCCAGCCAGGAGTGGCATAATACATGCTGCAGCCCCTGGTAGGCCTTGGATACAGCTATGCCCTGGGCACCTATGGTACACTATACAGGGGCTCACAAAGGTGACCCAATACCCAATCTGGTTTGTACCTAAAGTACATGGTATCAATTTAGAGAGAGAACAGCTGGGCTGTGGGTCTGTTTAGCAGGCCCACAGCAACACTAAAGTAAAAAAAACAGAGAATCACAGCAAAAAGTGGGGGTGACCATAGGAAGCAGACCCTACTCACCTACATCCACTACACTGAATACCACATAATTACTATCTACATAATTCCACTACACACCATGCCACATCATTCCACTACACATAACTGCACTAAACACCACACAATCCCACACCACACAATTGCACAAAAAACAATTCGACAGCAACCCACATAATTCCACTCCACACATTTGCAATCCACACAATATAATTCAACACCATTCCACATAATTCAACTCCACTACATGCTACATAATGCCACTCAATGTAAATTGACATAATAGAAAAAAATTACACTCCACATAATTACACTCTGCACCATGCCACATATTTACACTACACATATTTCAACTCCACAGCACATACATCCACTCCAAAACACACGACTAAAAGACATTAACAATGCCAATAAATAGAAATAACCATCACTTTTACAAAAACCATAACAAAAATTCATTACTGAGGTGCAGCGTTCCCGAATAAATTTACAGTGTTGTATTTCAGCTCATGTCTCCATTCTCCTTTACATAAAAACATGCTGCAACAGTGGAATCTTTGTGCGAACCAGGCACATGGTACCAGACAAGAAAGACAAAAGGAAGGCCTTCTATAGTGTCATTCATACTTGGCTTCCACCTACCCCAGCCGTTGCTTGTGCATAACGACAAAACCACCTAAAAAGCACTTTACTTTTGTACCTGGGCTGGTAGGTATATACTTGATCAGATTTTAGCTTGTATTTAATGTTTTAAGTTTGTGGGCTTAGTTTAATTTAATTTTAAAAACATAGGCACACCACATGTAGACAGCAAAGTTTTAATCTTTAGTTTTACAATTTGTATGCCAACGGCACACATTTGCAAAAAAAATACAACCTTGTTTTTCTTCTCCATCTGTCACTCTCGCCCCTCTTCACATCACTCCAGCCTTCTCCTAATTGTCCCTCTCATAGCTGCCTGCCCTTCACGCTGTGCCTCGAGGCTTTTGCTCTTCCCGTGCCCGCATGATTAAACAAATGTTAAGCTTTCGATTGTTTGTGTCAAGTGAGGGTTTTACAAACGCAGATGTACAGAGCCAAGCTGTGAAAATGTTTGCTGTGTAAATTATGCAACAATACTATGTAAAATATAGCAAACTCTCTTCAAAGTTGTAAGAAAGTGTACTTCTTTAACATGCGGAAACTTTTTTCTTAAATCACATCTGCTTTCCACTGTGTCCCTGATATATGTCCTTTGCATGTGAAACCTCCCTCTGTTCTCCACTCACCACATAATTTGACACCAACCCACATAATTCATCTCAACAACACAATTACACAACACACCACATACATTCAATCCACACCGCGCAATTCCACATATTGCCACAAAATTCAACAGCACGCCACACAATTAAACTCCACTACATTCGACACCACAAAATAACATTCCACATAATTACACTCCATAATACAGAATCCCACGCAATATAATTCCAATACACTCAATAACACATATTTACTATCCACATAATTCCACTCCATACCGTGCCAAATAATTCCACTACACAAATCCATACCTGCTAAGGTTTCAGATTGATATGTGTGACATTTTCATAACTTCAGTGGCATTAGGAGTGACATTTCAACAACTATGAGTGACACGTTCTCGCGAGCAAAATCAAGCAATGAAGATGAGGAAAAACAATTAGCAGAAATTCTACCCCTCCCTCCTCCTTTTAAATTGATGAGGAACTATTTTAAGACACTGAAAAGTTTACTGTCACTACACATTTCATTTGGAATCTTATCAACGGTTAATACAGGCAGAGCAATCTATTTGAATTACACTGCTGCAAGCATGTTTTTTTAATATTGTCAGAGCTGAAGTTAATGATTAAAAAAAACTTCCTGTTTCTAGATCCTCTATTTTGAGGAAAAAACCAAGTGAAACTACTAGGTTTCTTTGGGCATACTCCTATTACCCTCTTCTGTTTATTATTTTCAGTTTTTTGATATTTCATATATGAGAAGGACACTTTACATATTGCTTTGTTCATACATAAAAACAATTATTTACAACACAAAACATTTTCATAACACAAAAACACCAAATTGTATATATACAGGTTTTCGTTTTGCTATATACACAAAAAACAAGCATTCGTTTTCTTGCAAAGACAAGAGTCACGTTATGGACTCAGAGTTTAGGTAAACAGTTAATGATTGAAATCACGAATCAATAAACAACAAATTAATGAAATCAAATATTTTTTTCAACGGAATAGACCATAAATTAATTTTAGTCTATTAGAAAACTGATGTCTAATCTCTTTTGCGCCAACGCGTTTCAAATCCGGTATGTTCACTCAACGGATTCTCATCAGGGCTCTGTCTTTATAGATTTATCTAAAGGTGTATAAAACAAAACTCATTTTAGCTTCTTTGTCTATAGTTTTTTTATACAAAGCTTCCATCTGGCCAATGTCAATGTCACTAATATTACCTGTTTTCCAGCGGTCGCCGGTCCGCAAGTACTATTTTATTCTTGGCTGAATTACTTTCACTCTGCACCTATGGGGAATAGGGACATAGTGACTTTTCCTATTTTATGCTGGCAGACTAGCAGAGGGCACATATCTACTGGACATACCTTTATAGATCGAGTCTTTGCCCCTTCCGTCTCTTCGGTTTTAATTTCAGTTATTGTTGGTTGAATACAGCCTACAATTGGTAAGGCATATGTTTTAGAATAATTCTCGCTTTCAGTCGAAAGAGAACGCTCATTACTCGGCGAGGCATACCTGCTAGGTTTCACTTCCTGCTTCGGCTGCAAACACTCTTTTCTTTTCGCTGCAAGCACTCGCCTTGCGCATTTACAGTCAGGCTTTAGTTGTCCTCCTGGGTAACCAGTCGTTTCCCTAAACATATAAGTTTATATTTACTAGCTTGTCATTTACGCTACATCAAGAGCGGCACTACAGCATTTTATCTTTGGACTTACTCTGTATCGCGGCAATCCGGTGACTGGCTCATCAGTCTATGGATATGGCGGCCATCTTAAGATGGTGTTTTAAAGCTTTCATGTGGGTGAATTTTCGGCGGCCATCTTTTAGTGGGTTTGTTGTCTAAGGGAAGAAGTGTGTATCATGCTCAGTGCGCAAAGAAGGTGAATTACCACTTAAGTTGGAAAACTTTTTCACATTATTAACACCAGCGCTTTTGACAGTTTTTACACTGGTGTTTCCTTGCTGGTGGAAATACTTCCTGGAGACATTATTAAAAGTAGGGTATTATCCTGCAGCTATAATCTGGATATTTCAGATAATGAATTGAGGCCAGTTAGTGCACTATTGAATTTCAGTATCAGATACTCCTCTTTTTGTAGCAGGATTTTATCAGGATCCATAGGTCTAGATTGTTGCAAAACATACAGAATTGACCATTTCAAGTCATTTTCAGTATGTTTCTTTTCAATAAAGTGTTCCACCATAGGGGCGGTCAGCACCTTATTCTTCAATCTTGATTTATGTTGGTTTATGCGCGTGTTTACTTGCTGTGTTGTCTTGCCTATGTAAATTTTTGCGCATGGACAAGTAATTACATACACTACATTGCGTGTCTTACAGTTAGAGAAACTCAGATGTTTCCACCTTATGCTTCCATGTTGAAATTCCTTTCCTTCTATTGTCGTCCCACATGCCGCACAAGAACCACACTTGTGGTGCCCATCAATGGGTTTTAACTTCCATTGTGACAATAGGTCACTCTTGGGTTTTGGTAATGCAATGTCTGCCCGTACTATTTGTTGTCCAATGCTTTTATTTTTCCGGTACGCAAAAAGCGGACGTGGGAAAGGACAATCCAGATCTTCTAGTAGGTGCCAGTTTTTTAAGACTACCTGTCTTAGTTTATTGGTATCAGGCCCAAATGTAGTGACACAGACCAGTCGGTCCAGTTCTGTTTTTGGTTTAGTCTGCAACAAGCATTCGCGAGGCGTGCAACGCGCCCGCTTGAATGAGTTCTTCAACAATTTTTTAGGGTATTCTCTATTTTCAAGCTCAATACAAAAGGTATCAGCATGCCTTTCATATTCAGACAACTCCGTGCAGTTTCTTCTGATGCCGAGCAGTTGGCAATACGGTAAGTTGGCCTTCAAATTTCTGGGATGAGCGCTTTGATGGTGCAACATTGTGTTTTTATCCGTCTTTTTTCTGTGAAGAGAAGAGACTAGCCTTCCGTCTGTACATGTGATTTCCACATCAAGGAACGTCATTTTTGTGTCGCTGTGTTCAACAGAGAATTTAATGTCTTGGTGTTTGGAATTCAGCCATGAGTGGAACTCCATCAACTCAGTGTGGCTCCCCTGCCACAGGAGCCACACGTCGTCGATGTACCGTAACCACTGCTTAATGTAACCACTGTAAGGATTATCGTTTTCAATGAATTTTTTCTCATATTCAGCCATGTATAGTATAGCCATCTCTGGGGCATAAGGGCATCCCATAGCTGTACCTTTGGTCTGCATGAAGAATTGCTCATTGAATCGAATATAATTCTTCCGCAGTGCTATTTCTGCTAGTTTTAAGATAAAACTAGTAGGAACTCGGTGTTGTCTTTCGCGAGCTTCCAAATAAAGCTCGATTACTTCCAGTGCCTCATCCTGGGGGATCTGGGTATAAAGGGACATGACATCCATCGTCACTAGTAATTGTGACGCTGGATTAAATTCAGTCCCCTCTACTTTTACCAGGAAATCCATTGTGTCTTTAAGATATGATTTTACAGAACTCACAAAGGGTTTCAAGAAGAAGTCCACATATTTTGCGAGCGGTTCAAGGCAGGAATCGCACCCTGAAACAATGGGTCGTCCTGGGGGCTCATTCAGACTTTTGTGGATCTTAGGGAGGAAGTACAGGATGGGAGTCCTCGGGAATTTTTTGATTAGGAATTCACCTTCTTTCACACCCACATAACCCTCTTCTAACCCTGTTTTAACCGTGTCGGCTATCAATCCCTGTATGCTTTTGACAGGATCTTCCTGGAGAGTTCTGTACCAGACTTCGTTGTTAACCTGTGCATTTGCTTCTGCAAGATATTGATCCCTTGGCCAAAGGACTACTGCACCGCCTTTATCAGCCTGCTTGATAACTATTGATTGATCGTTCCTAAAATCCTTTAACGCACTCCTTTGTCCTTTACTTATATTTTGTTGGAAATACTTTTTGTTCTTTTCTAGTTTATCTATTGAAGATAACATAATTTGTTCAAAAGCATAAATCTGTTTCGGTATTTTCTGGGTAGGTATAAAGGTTGATTTGTTACGTAACCCAGTGGTTTCTTTTTCGGTCATTGGAGGCTGGTTGGCAAAAAAAGCCCTAAGTCTAATTTTGCGGCAGAATTCTATGGTTTCAAGTTTCATTTGGGTAAAGTCTGTTTGCTGGCGGGGAACAAATTTTAGTCCTAAATTTAATACAGACTCTTCATCTTTTGTTAGAATTTTAGGGGATAAGTTGACTATTGCTGTATTAGCCTTTACGATTTGTAAAAATTCCTCCTTGTCTGCATCTCCCATGGTACCTTGAACCTGGTCTTTCCTTGCTGGCCCTTCTCTAAAAAAGACACTTGTTTCTTATTTTGGTTCCCACGTGTATCGGAGCCCGATGAATCGGATGAAGAAAAGGTTTCAGAGAAGGTTTTGAATCTGTAACGGGATCTGCCCCGATAGTTGCGTAGTGCCCCTCTTGATTCTGCCTGAGTATAATACTCGTCTTTCAAAAACGGATATGCCTTTTCGAGTGTGAACGCCTTTGAGTCTCTTTCGTACTGTGCGATTTTGTTGTTAAGTGTATTATCTTTAAAAGCCAAGATCTCCTTCTCTATTTTTTCCAATAGAGCTTTGGCATCGGGTACTGTTGGACTGTCTCTGATTGCCTGGGTCAATGTTTCTATTTCTTCTAGTTCCTTCAGACTGAGCCTCTGTGCAGTTTCTATGGTATGGACCATCTGGTCCCTACTACATTTCGTGTTGATACAACTGAATCCCTTCCGATATTCAGCGTCCTCAGTGAAGATTACAGGGACATTTTTCACCTGTAAACCCCAGGGTATTGTCCCACCTCCCAGATGTTTTAACAAAAAATGCCCGTGTAGTTCTGTACTTATATGTTTTTAACTCAGCCTTATCAATTTGTCTGACTCGTTCTGCTGTTGGGCAGAAGAGCTCAGAGCGACATTGGAAAATGCAGAAGAAGCTATAAGACTTTGTATACGATCTTCGCTGAACGATAAAGTGTCCTTCTCAGACATTCCTTTTGGAAGGATAGAATATCCCTCCTCGAGTTATTATAGAATTCCTTTTGGAAGGATAGAATATCCCTCCTCGAGTTATTATAGAATAACTCGAGGAGGGATATTCTATCCTTCCAAAAGGAATGTCTGAGAAGGACACTTTATCGTTCAGCGAAGATCGTATACAAAGTCTTATAGCTTCTTCTGCATTTTCCAATGTCGCTCTGAGCTCTTCTGCCCAACAGCAGAACGAGTCAGACAAATTGATAAGGCTGAGTAAAAAACTCCTTGGAAATCCTTGGAAGGATAGAATATCCCTCCTCGAGTTATTGTAGAATAACTCGAGGAGGGATATTCTATCCTTCCAAAAGGAATGTCTGAGAAGGACACTTTATCGTTCAGCGAAGATCGTATACAAAGTCTTATAGCTTCTTCTGCATTTTCCAATGTCGCTCTGAGCTCTTCTGCCCAACAGCAGAACGAGTCAGACAAATTGATAAGGCTGAGTAAAAAACATATAAGGACAGAACTACACGGGCATTTTTTGTTAAAACATCTGAGAGGTGGGACAATACCCTGGGGTTTACAGGTGTAAAATGTCCCTGTAATCTTCACTGAGGACGCTGAATATCGGAAGGGATTCAGTTGTATCAACACGAAATGTAGTAGGGACCAGATGGTCCATACCATAGAAACTGCACAGAGACTCAGTCTGAAGGAACTAGAAGAAATAGAAACATTGACCCAGGCAATCAGAGACAGTCCAACAGTACCCGATGCCAAAGCTCTATTGGAAAAAATAGAGAAGGAGATCTTGGCTTTTAAAGATAATACTCTTAACAACAAAATCGCACAGTACGAAAGAGACTCAAAGGCGTTCACACTCGAAAAGGCATATCCGTTTTTGAAAGACGAGTATTATACTCAGGCAGAATCAAGAGGGGCACTACGCAACTATCAGGGCAGATCCCGTTACAGATTCAAAACCTTCTCTGAAACCTCTTCTTCATCCGATTCATCGGGCTCCGATACACATGGGAACCAAAATAAGAAACGAGTGTCTTTTTTAGAGAAGGGCCAGCAAGGAAAGACCAGGTTCAAGGTACCATGGGAGATGCGGACAAGGAGGAATTTTTACAAATCGTAAAGGCTAATACAGCAAAAGTCAACTTATCCCCTAAAATTCTAACAAAAGATGAAGAGTCTGTATTAAATTTAGGACTAAAATTCGTTCCCCGCCAGCAAACAGACTTTACCCAAATGAAACTTGAAACCATCGAATTCTGCCGCAAAATTAGACTTAGGGCTTTTTTTGCCAACCAGCCTCCAATGACCGAAAAAGAAACCACTGGGTTACGTAACAAATCAACCTTTATACCTACCCAGAAAATACCGAAACAGATTTATGCTTTTGAACAAATTATGTTATCTTCAATAGATAAACTAGAAAAGAACAAAAAGTATTTCCCAAAAAATATAAGTAAAGGACAAAGGAGTGCGTTAAAGGATTTGAGGAACGATCAATCAATAGTTATCAAGCAGGCTGATAAAGGCGGTGCAGTAATCCTTTGGCCAAGGGAACAATATCTTGCAGAAGCAAATGCACAGGATAACAACGATGTCTGGTACAGAACTCTCCAGGAAGATCCTGTCAAAAGCATACAGGGATTGATAGCCGACACGGTTAAAACAGGGTTAGAAGAGGGTTATGTGGGTGTGAAAGAAGGTGAATTCCTAATCAAAAAATTCCCGAGGACTCCCATCCTGTACTTCCTCCCTAAGATCCACAAAAGTCTGAATGAGCCCCCAGGACGACCCATTGTTTCAGGGTGCGATTCCTGCCTTGAACCGCTCGCAAAATATGTGGACTTCTTCTTGAAACCCTTTGTGAGTTCTGTAAAATCATATCTTAAAGACACAATGGATTTCCTGGTAAAAGTAGAGGGGACTGAATTTAATCCAGCGTCACAATTACTAGTGACGATGGATGTCATGTCCCTTTATACCCAGATCCCCCAGGATGAGGCACTGGAAGTAATCGAGCTTTATTTGGAAGCTCGCGAAAGACCACACCGAGTTCCTACTAGTTTTATCTTAAAACTAGCAGAAATAGCACTGCGGAAGAATTATTTTCAATTCAATGAGCAATTCTTCATGCAGACCAAAGGTACAGCTATGGGATGCCCTTATGCCCCAGAGATGGCTATACTATACATGGCTGAATATGAGAAAAAATACATTGAAAACGATAATCCTTACAGTGGTTACATTAAGCAGTGGTTACGGTACATCGACGACGTGTGGCTCCTGTGGCAGGGGAGCCACACTGAGTTGATGGAGTTCCACTCATGGCTGAATTCCAAACACCAAGACATTAAATTCTCTGTTGAACACAGCGACACAAAAATGACGTTCCTTGATGTGGAAATCACATGTACAGACGGAAGGCTAGTCTCTTCTCTTCACAGAAAAAAGACGGATAAAAACACAATGTTGCACCATCAAAGCGCTCATCCCAGAAATTTGAAGGCCAACTTACCGTATGGCCAACTGCTACGCATCAGAAGAAACTGCACGGAGTTGTCTGAATATGAAAGGCATGCTGATACCTTTTGTATTGAGCTTGAAAATAGAAGATACCCTAAAAAATTGTTGAAGAACTCAATCAAGCGGGTGCGTTGCACGCCTCGCGAATGCTTGTTGCAGACTAAACCAAAAACAGAACTGGACCGACTGGTCTGTGTCACTACATTTGGGCCTGATACCAATAAACTAAGACAGGTAGTCTTAAAAAACTGGCACCTACTAGAAAATCTGATTTGTCCTTTCCCACGTCCGCTTTTTGCGTACCGGAAAAATAAAAGCATTGGACAACAAATAGTACGGGCAGACATTGCATTACCAAAACCCAAGAGTGACCTATTGTCACAATGGAAGTTAAAACCCATTGAAGGGCACCACAAGTGTGGTTCTTGTGCGGCATGTGGGACGACAATAGAAGGAAAGGAATTTCAACATGGAAGCATAAGGTGGAAACATCTGAGTTTCTCTAACTGTAAGACACGCAATGTAGTGTATGTAATTACTTGTCCATGCGCAAAAATTTACATAGGCAAGACAACACAGCAAGTAAACACGCGCATAACCCAACATAAATCAAGATTGAAGAATATGGTGCTGACCGCCCCTATGGTGGAACACTTTATTGAAAAGAAACATACTGAAAATGACTTGAAATGGTCAATTCTGTATGTTTTGCAACAATCTAGACCTATGGATCCTGATAAAATCCTGCTACAAAAAGAGGCGTATCTGATACTGAAAGTCAATAGTGCACTAACTGGCCTCAATTCATTATCTGAAATATCCAGATTATAGCTGCAGGATAATACCCTACTTTTAATAATGTCTCCAGGAAGTATTTCCACCAGCAAGGAAACACCAGTGTAAAAACTGTCAAAAGCGCTGGTGTTAATAATGTGAAAAAGTTTTCCAACTTAAGTGGTAATTCACCTTCTTTGCGCACTGAACATGATACACACTTCTTCCCTTAGACAACAAACCCACTAAAAGATGGCCGCCGAAAATTCGCCCACATGAAAGCTTTAAAACACCATCTTAAGATGGCCGCCATATCCATAGACTGATGAGCCAGTCACCGGATTGCCGCGATACAGAGTAAGTCCAAAGATAAAATGCTGTAGTGCCGCTCTTGATGTAGCGTAAATGACAAGCTAGTAAATATAAACTTATATGTTTAGGGAAACGACTGGTTACCCAGGAGGACAACTAAAGCCTGACTTTAAATGCACAAGGCGAATGCTTGCAGCGAAAAGAAAAGAGTGTTTGCAGCCGAAGCAGGAAGTGAAACCTAGCAGGTATGCCTCGCCGAGTAATGAGCGTTCTCTTTCGACTGAAAGCGAGAATTTTTCTAAAACATATGCCTTACCAATTGTAGGCTGTATTCAACCAACAATAACTGAAATTAAAACCGAAGAGACGGAAGGGGCAAAGACTCGATCTATAAAGGTATGTCCAGTAGATATGTGCCCTCTGCTAGTCTGCCAGGATAAAATAGGAAAAGTCACTATGTCCCTATTCCCCATAGGTGCAGAGTGAAATTAATTCAGCCAAGAATAAAATAGTACTTGCGGACCGGCGACCGCTGGAAAACAGGTAATATTAGTGACATTGACATTGGCCAGATGGAAGCTTTGTATAAAAAAAACTATAGACAAAGAAGCTAAAATGAGTTTTGTTTTATACACCTTTAGATAAATCTATAAAGACAGAGCCCTGATGAGAATCCGTTGAGTGAACATACCGGATTTGAAACTCGTTGGCGCAAAAGAGATTAGACATCAGTTTTCTAATAGACTAAAATTAATTTATGGTCTATTCCGTTGAAAAGAATATTTGATTTCATTAATTTGTTTTTTTTTTTTTTTTTTTTTTTTTAAACCTTTATTTGCGAAATAACAGAAGAACAAATACGGGCCCACAACCAACCGGCTGGCCACAATATCATTTGAGCCAACATCACAGGCAATACGGCAACTCAGTAGCACCTCTACACAATGTAACAAGCAATTAGGGTCACACCGGATATCATTGTGTTACTGAGGACAGGAGCATTGAAGGTTAGTTTTAAAGACTTTTCTTAATATAAAACATTTTCAAATAGAGCACAAAAGAGAAACGGAGTCCTTACAATCCTCTGACAACCGGAGGTGGCAACATCATGGAATAAATGTCCGCAAGCAACGAAGTCCCCACACTCACATGGTGGAACAAGGATACACGTAACAGAAATATCAAACAACCAATATAGATCATGTCTACCGGTACCCACCCCGTAACAGACCAACCCGCGGACCCAAGTAAGAAACAAGAAAAGAAAAGAATTAAGAAGAAAGGGAAAAAATCAGGCCCATAGTAACGAAAACAAAAAAATAATAATCCCCACCACCCACCCACCACCCTACACGCATGCAGGGGCCACGGCCTACCCCCCCCAGCAGTGTGCCTGTCGCCCAATAAAGAACCCGAAATATAGGACTAAAGAAAGAAAGAAAAGAAAAAAGAAGTCACAGAAGACCGAAGGAGGGCAAAACCAAAGTGCGCCCGAACTCCTCCGCCACATGTTTAAATTCGACCCCATGTATAACAAACCACAACAAAATGACATAAGTACAGGATGGAATGGGGAGAATTAGCACTTATCACAGCAGTACGTGTTGTGGAAGCGCTCCAGACCGAGTCCCCACCGGCCATTCAATCACAAGCTGTAAAAAAGGAGTCCTCTAGCCCTGGCCAGTTCGTGGGCGTGTCCCCAAGCACGGCGCCAAAAGAAGACCGGCCCCAGACAGAACAAAGGAACAAAATGGCCACTTTCGTTGAAGAAGATGTGCACCAAAACAGAATGAACACCGCCAGTCACAAACAGTTCCATCGTCACAGGCAGGGGGCAGTTCCAGGGTCAACCGATAAGATGCAGTACATTGTAGGGACAGCCTAGCCAGAGATGCAAAGGCAACAAGGGGAACAAGTAGCCGTGGCTGCAGCGTAGGAAACAAAAGTAGCGACTTCAAGGGCGAGGGCGAAGGCCTCGGCTGAGAGGGAGACATTGTAGCGCTGCTCAGGTAGGCGGACCGCGGCCCGCAAGCACCAGCACATCTGAAGGACTGTACTTCTATACACTCACGCGGCATGACCGCATCCCAATCAGAAAGCAACGGAGGCAGAGCAGCACATCTAGAAGAACAGGATAGCGGCTCATTGCCCAGAGCCAGTGATACAGCATCCAGCCTCCCACACAGCACTCGGGTACACTCCCTCCATTCAGACCGTAAATCGGCAAGAGCGGCCAGAACGGAGCCGTAGGTTAGCACTGGCTGGCGGTCCAACAAGTCCGTGGTATGGGACGTGACAAACTGTCCAGCGCACCGTTCAGTTCCACGCAGGGCGACACAGTCAGGAGTTGAGGCGACATTCACCCCCATAGCCAAAGAGCCAGACGCCATCTCCACCCCGACGGGGGATGCACCGGAGTGTAAGGGCGGAACCGGCACCGAGAGGCTGGGGGCAAAGCCGCCGATCTTGTCCGGACACTCTAGGGAAAAGCCGCCCACAGCGAGTGCCATCTCAGTTGCGTCTCAAGACGGGGGAACACACGGGAGCCCAACACCATAGACAGGCAGCGCCAGAATGGGTTCGGTACCACACAGCCCATCCGCAGTGTCCCAAAATGAGATAGGAACAGAATGCGCTCCCACTTAGCCGCTGCACACAGGTCCAATCCGGGTCCGTTTTGTCCCCTCACAGCGGGCAGCGCGCCGCAAGACGCCAGGTCCGTCCCAGCTCGAGCCCTCTCCGCCCCAGCAGCCTCCAGCAGCTGACGAGAACACAGGTCCCGGTTCCAGGGCTACAAAGGCCGACAATCAATCGCCTCGATATTTCCGGTTTCCAGGCAGGCAGGGACATCGGAGGACATCGGAGGAACGCAAACCACCGCCGCGCACCGTCACTGTCCTCCCGCGGCAGAATTAGCACAGGATAGGCATCAGGATACCAGCGCGGGAGACAAAGGCTAGCGGAGCCGGGAGCCTACACGTCCGTCTCAGTCGCCATCTTAGCTCCTCCCAATTTGTTGTTTATTGATTCGTGATTTCAATCATTAACTGTTTACCTAAACTCTGAGTCCATAACGTGACTCTTGTCTTTGCAAGAAAACGAATGCTTGTTTTTTGTGTATATAGCAAAACGAATAACTATATATACAATTTGGTGTTTTTGTGTTATGAAAATGTTTTGTGTTGTAAATAATTGTTTTTATGTATGAACAAAGCAATATGTAAAGTGTCCTTCTCATATATGAAATATCAAAAAAACTGAAAATAATAAACAGAAGAGGGTAATAGGAGTATGCCCAAAGAAACCTAGTAGTTTCACTTGGTTTTTTCCTCAAAATAGAGGATCTAGAGTAAGTGTGCAGTTGGCATTTTGTTTTTTCTTGTATCTCTTATTACAACAGGGCATCGGAGGCAGTCAGATCTTTTGAGATCTTGCCTCAGCAGAGATGACTATAAAAACTTCTCTGCTCTCCCAATGGTCGCCATGAGAACAGCCCTCAAACTGGCTAAACACAAGGAGTGGCATTTCACAGCTGTCTGACCGAGGGGGTGAAGTAGTATATGCTGAAAACTAAGGTGTACTCCCGGAGGAGTCAGTGGCCAGTTAACAGTATGTACATAGTGCTGGTGGTGACAGGCTCACGGTCTGCACTCATTTACTTGAAACGCACTGAATTTTCATTATTCAATGTATATGCAGTAACAGACAACAATCTGTGCATCAACCTCTACACATCTGAGTTCCTGGCATCGCCGCATGAGAGAATACCATGAAACCTTCAGTGTACCCACTCAGTATCTTATGAACGTGCACCTGAAATTCTGACATCAACTGTACCACAATACACACGCATGGGTATCTAAATGTGCACTCACATACCTCTGAGCCAGCATTCCCACTAGTCGCCACCACGGCAAACCACTAGCACGCAACCTCAGGGCATTGAATTTGTGCAAGACAGCCTCAGACTGCGGTACACTCTAAAGGTCACAGCCCACAGGCTGCAGCATCGAGCCAGAGCAGAATTATGCTAGCAGTAAGTAACGGACAGCTGAAAACACGCTGCCGCTAAAAAATATATATATATATATTTTTTTAATTTGGCAGAGGATTGACATTTGGCTGACACGGTCTCAAATGTGACACTTACTTGCGAGGCGATCCATTCTGTTTATGGGGCCTGCCGCCTCCTCAGTCTCCTGGCCTCAATGTCTCACTGCACGCCGTCAGCAAACATGCACGGACGGTGCGCTGTCCCCGGTCGGGCATGATGAGACCATGGCTCAACAGGCGCAGCAGCTGCTGTATAGTGGGCACCAGCGGCCGCCGCGGGCGGTCCATGGGTGATGGTGGGTTTCGAGGTCACTGGGTCTCCATTAATGATTTGAATTTACCGCCACAGGGCGGACTGAACAACACTGCCCATGATTTGCAGGTGAGTGCCTGGCTGCTGTGAGACAGTTGCTTTGACTCTCTCTACCCCCCCCTGTGAATATTGGCAGCAGTGAGTGTGTGTCAAACTAACTCACGCGGCTGGCGGCAGAAATAACATAGCAGCCTGGAGCCAGGCACAATTTTTACATTTACAATTTTTTATACATTGCAGCCTAGCGGTCTCAGCCACAAGAGCTGAGAGCAGATAGTGATTTAACTATTTATGAACTAGAGCCCAGCAGCTGCTGGCACTGGCAGCACATCTCTCTGGCAGCAGAGCCGTGCACAGGCGCCACCGGTGGCGCGAGCTGGCAAGTCTGCAAAATGCGTGACAATACTTTTCAGTGGGAGAAGCGGAACCGCACTGAAAAGCGTGAGTGTCACACTTGATGCGTGATATTTGGCAGCACTGCAAATCAACTCCATACCACACAATTCCACAACTAACAATGCCAATTCAACCCACAGAATCCCACTACACATCACATACACACACTCCATAACACATGGGTAAAATGCATTGTCAATTGCAACACAAAAGCAAATGTGAGACCTCTTGCACTTCAAATGCCTGTTTCTTAAGGTGACCAGATTTTTTAAACGAAAAAAGGGGCATCTAATAAAAATAGAAGCAGGACTACAATTTCCCATCCATGGACGGGCAGAGAATGACTTAAAGTCATCTATCACCAACGTAGAGAAACCAGACACTGAGGCGCTGAGAGGAATAAACTCCGAAGTACTAATGAAATTGATTTCTAAAAAGTCCGGTACCTGAAACAGCCCTGCAAAACATAAAACCTTGGTGTGTCTGCCCTCTCTAAAAATCAAGACAAGTGCTAAATTTAGTGAAATCTGCAGGGACAGGGTGGTCGAAGCCGGCACTGTCCCTGGAAACCCGGGAAGCCTGGTCACCCTATTGTTCTTACATGAAAGGGGAAGACATTCGGTGGGGGCACAGAAACATGTTTTTACACTTGTCTGGAGAAGCGGAGGGAAAGACCACCTAAACATGCAGGTCAGGTGGTCTTGGCTATAACTATGAAGTATCGGCCCTTCGCAGGGAGTGGAGATAAATTAGGCCCTTGAAGATGGCCGCCGCCTTCCAGATGTCTGTTAAAAGACATTCTCCAGCCTCCTTTGAGTCAGCCATGTTTGGATGAGCTTTGTAAGCCACGCCCACAGAGGAACTTGTTAAAGGGTATTCTAGCCTTTAGACGTAACCAGGCAGAAATAAACATACTTGCGCATTGACGTACAGGTGGCGCAAGTGGCGTGTAAATAAGCCCCAAAATACACAACAGGGCACACACAGTACACGTGACAACATCCCCCATGGTGCTGATGTGAGCGCTCCTGGCTATCAGTGAGTGCCGCTGGAGACGCGTTGATGTGCGACGGTGCTCTGCATATTTCATTAAATTAAGCATAAGGTACAAAAGGGCAAGTTCCGTCAGCGGGAACGCGGGCTAATAAGACACACGCTGGCTGGGCTACAAAAGCATTTCATTTTAAAAATGTTTACGGAGAAGCCATTACACTGGCCTCCGCCGGGTGCTGAAATCTTTGCTGCTAACACGTACAATTATGTAAAAAAAACTTTTGTACGCAGTTGGTAACTCTTTAAAAATAGTCGAGCTGCGGAATCAAGACATGACCGTGTTCGATGATTTTTCTTTGCTGCAAAAGCAGACTATAATTAGCGCTTTTTTAATGCATCAGTTCATTCACTTGAGTTGGTCTCATCGTTTTCATTCTTTTCCCGGATTCGCGTTGTTGTTTTTTTTCTTCAGAACTCGAACGGCTAGTGATCCCGCTTACAACATGGCCGTCGCATTAGTGCAGCACTATCTGTCTACCCGGAACTAGTTATGCCACTTATTGCTCCGCCTCCATAGCGTGGTGACAGCTTGCGGCATGATTGGTCCAACCCTTCTCCCTTTTGCTTCTCTGCTCTCACTGGGCGGCCGTTGCAGTTTGAATATTTAAACCGGTCTTTGAGCGGGTTCCGACGGCTCGGGAAGTCTGTGGGAGCCGGGTGGGGGTTGTTCTACCGCCGAGGCGGTAAGTGCCAACCGGGACCGCTTCGACGGGGACTAGGATTGACCACCGAAGCAGGGGGATCCCCACCAGGTAATCCGCACCGCAGTTTAGAATGGTCTGTAAGAATAGGTTGATAAACACTGCAGACCTAACGGCGCCATGTCCTATCGTCCCCAATGATAATTGCAGATCCTGATAAGAATTGTCATGCAGTGTACATGGCAAATGCAGGCCCTCTTGCTTTTATTTGTGTCACTGTAAAGATCATATTTCTGTGGACGAAAGCACATCTGAGAGTTAGATAAAGTAGTATTGATAACTGCTTTAACATCGTAGCGTCGGTGCTTTGTTAGGAAAACATTAGCCGGTAGCGAGCTTTTTCGTGAAATGCATTGGTATAATTTGAAGCTTGGCAGTAGGATTGTACGTATTTTTTAGTTGAATAAAAACTAAGCATGTGTTCTCTAAGCGTCTTTCTTGAAAGCTTACGCTAATGCATAAGATGTACATTAAGTATATGAAATCGAAAAATTGTATGCAGCCCGGCGTTTCCCAAAAAATGCTTTAGTCTTCCTGGTGGTATTTTTTCGGGGTAGGAGACTAGAGTGGCGTGGGTTAATGCAGGTGGCGGAGTTCGGTATTGAGTTTCTGAAGGGTTCCCGATTTCTTGCCCAGTGTGGTGCTTTTTAAGTTGCGTTAGATCATTCTGCTGTTTCTTGTTTCATCACACTTATGATTTAAAGGAGCAGGCTACTATCATCAATTCTGAACAGGCATTGCTTGGCGTGTGTTATATCATGTCTCCCAGTTGCGTGGTTGGTGAAAATCTAAGCAGCACAACTTTGGCACACAGCTTTATTATGAAGCCTTTCAGCTGTGGATAATGTATGCTGTCATGAAAATGGTGAAGCTTAGTGCATTCAATTAAGCCTTTAACTTCTTGGTATTACACATTTACTACGCTCGTATTTATTCTCGCCTAAAAAGGCATTCGTCAGTGCCTGTTACCTTTCAGTGTTATATTTTCCATATTTTAAAAAATATACAGTTAAAATCTAAATTTCAATTGTTCTTCATAACAGTTTGCTGCATGCGCTCAGAAGACTGACCAATGTTTATATCGGGCTGATCGTTTCCGTAACTGACCCTCTCCCTCCCAAACGTATTCCTCTATACGGAAAGAGTTAAACGTTCATCCACAGACCTCTAAACAGTTTACAGCTACTAACGTTCTTATTTGTTCTATATCTCAAGCTTATGTTCCAGATGCACTGTAGATTTTTGCCATCATGCTGTGGCAGCTACTAGGCACAGAATGTTGTGGTATATCTCAACTAGACCTGTGTGCTGGACGTTTACTCTGAATGAAGCTTGCAGGGGTGCTACAATGCTGTATCTGTCTGCGTTTGTAAAAGCTGAAAGAGCATTCGTCTACAAAAGCCAGACTATTGCATTTGAGAATCCCTGTGTTTAGGTATAGTGGTGCTTTGTAACCAGTATCGGAAAATTGTTTCGCGTGGATAAAACGAGTTAGAGCTAATGCCGAAGGTTTTTGCATAGGCAAAGGAGCGCTTAACTTAACCTGGACTGAGATGTCAATCCACTGTAAGGAGGTCATCGTGACTTTATTTTTGCAAATTGTTGTGATTCTAACTTCGAAAGGCTTCAGTTGCATTGCTGAAGAAAAGATGCATCACTTGTTTTTCACAATGGCCTACCGCCAGGGTTGACTTTAGCACTGCTGGCATGTTGCAGCACTCTATGCCACTCCCCCCTCAATACCTTTCTACTCTACACCACTCTAATTTCTCAGTGATCTCTACCCCCCACTCCACTATGCACCACTGCACTCTAGGCTACTCCTACTCTATGCCACTGTACTCTACGCTACTACTACACTCTATGCGTCTTCAATCTACTGTACGCTACGCCAACTACTCTGCACCACTGCACTATATGCCACTGTACTCGGGCCTCACAATTTAGTCTCCCACTTGCAAAGGCATGTTAGATTTTATCAGGTAGAGCTATTTTTAGCACTGGTCCGTTCTGGCGAGTGAACATCATCTGGAAAGGGACCTGTGTTCTTTTCATTCAGAAAGTGAATGAGCAATAAAGATGCCTTTAAATCCTTGTTTTTATCTTGACATCTCTACCCCCCACTCCACTATGCACCACTGCACTCTAGGCTACTCCTACTCTATGCCACTGTACTCTACGCTACTACACTCTATGCGTCTTCAATCTACTGTACGCTACGCCAACTACTCTGCACCACTGCACTATATGCCACTGTACTCGGGCCTCACAATTTAGTCTCCCACTTGCAAAGGCAAGTTAGATTTTATCAGGTAGAGCTATTTTTAGCACTGGTCCGTTCTGGCGAGTGAACATCATCTGGAAAGGGACCTGTGTTCTTTTCATTCAGAAAGTGAATGAGCAATAAAGATGCCTTTAAATCCTTGTTTTTATCTTGACACATTTGCTATCTGTTCAAGGAAAGAGGTTAAATGTCAATTTCTTTTACTAATTGCTGCTTGGAAATGGGTCCTATTTTTCTTTCGCTTACTACATTTAGGGGTTTTATTCAAGTGTGCGGTCTGACAATCATTGTGAAACAAAGGCTGTAAGATGCAGATTTTGAAAAATAACTCATTTAAATAGCTTGCAAATGAATAGTACAAATATTTCAAAAGATTGTATCACGTATGCGTTTAGGACTTGTGCCTTTTTAACCCCAGCATTAGAACAAACTTGTTACGGGTCTTTCTTTTTGTGCGCAAGTCGTTACGACTTGTTTTAGGGGGCTGCTGGACTTCAGATTAGTATAATTTACTAATTCAACTCCAGTCTGCGCAATAGTAGGGAAGGTGTTGGACTTTAAATCCAACACCACCTGACCATCTCTGCCCCCCCCCCGCCCCCCTCGCATGTTTAGTTAAGACTTGTGTACTAAACAAATGTGTGCTAATGAAACGTTTGTTTTGTTGCCGGCGCTGTAAAGGCACAGTATGATTATGATTCCTGCGTTGTGCTAAAGGATGTCTTCCATTCCAAAATATATCCGTAATTATGAAAGCATTTTTTTTTAAATTTACTATTGTGATTTAATCAAAGATTTAAATATGAGCAAAACAAATCAGAGCACTTTACTTTGTGATGTTCAAATGACAAATGTATAGAGCATTGTACACTATATAGCTTTATCAGTAAAACCGCTTGTCTGTGGGAAATTTTGTGGCTATTTCAATGTGAAATCTGCTGATGGCAAAGGAGTGTGCTACTACTTCCCGCGATAGTTGTGTATTTATTGAAAGTGATGGGTTTTAAACATGATTTGAGAAACATGCCTGCCCTGATGACCATGCTGTGCCTATAATCTATGTGGATAGATTTGTAGCCATGATGAGCTATCATAAGTGATAATGAAGAAAATGGCTCCATGAATTAAAATACTTGTCACATTCAGACCTTGAAAAAATCTACTTCCCCACTCGCAATTTCGAGAGCATTTTTATCAGGTTGAGCTATTTTTTAGCACCTACTAGTCCCATCTGGGAGTTAACTAAGACTAGAAAGGAACAGGTGTTCTGCTCATTCAGAAAGTGAATGAGCAATAAAGATGCAATTAAATCTTGTTTTTATCTTGACACATTTGCTGTCTATTCAAAGAAAGAGGTAAAATATCAGTTTGACTTTTAACTAATTGCGGCTTGGAAAAGGTTTATTCTATTACTAGAGTTGAAGGTTTTTGTCAATGAGCTGTCTGAATAGGTCAGTTTTTTTTCTCGAACACATAACATTTAAATAAATACCCTGGTCATTAATATTACAAACTATTTCAAAATATACCAGGAATTACAAAAGCACATTTGTTGTTAATTCAGAAATGTGATGTAAACATAGTTAAACAGGAGAAAAAAAAAGTACAGAACACTTTAGGTGATGTGTAAATGACACATTTGCAGAAATTCTATTTTCCAAACATTGTTTGCACACTATATAGTTTTTATCAGTAAATCTGCATGTCGGTGTGAAACGTTGTGGCCATTTTAATGTAAAATTTGCTGATCACAAAGGAGTATGCTACCACTTCCTGCTTTTGTTATTTAGTTATTAAAAGTGATGGTTTTTAAACATAATTTAAGAAGCACTCCTGCTCTTCCTAATAAAAATGCTGTTAATGAACGAAGAGGCACATCAGGGGTCGCATGTAGTCTATGTGTTTTAGACTTGTATTATATATCGAAAAAGGTTTAGTCTATTAAATCAAACAAACTTTTTTTGTACAGCAGACACAAACTTGCACATTTGAAGGTGTTCATATGTGACCATGTAGAACATGGCGGCTCAAATTAAATTATTTTGCTAACAATCACATCATTTGAAACAAGTTTATGGGTCCGGAGCATTATGTATAGGTAGAGTAGATTATTTAAGTCACTAGACCTGCTGGTTTAGTAAAACTTTAGATTTTTCAGAGTCTGATAGTCTAAAACATGCTACACCACAAAATTCTTCTCTTTACCCCTCTGCTGTCACTGCACTCTGTGCCACTACTTTGCGCACTGCACTCTACACCGCTCTACTGCACTCTATGCAACTACGCTCTGAATCACACTGAGCCACCCTACTGTTAATGCAGTCTACGTCACTGCACTGTTACCAATCTGCTTTAGGCCACTGCAGTCTGATGCTCCTGTCCACTTTACAACACTCTACTTCCCTCTATGCTAGTCTACCTCACTACTATTTTTCGGTGCCACACTGACCTTCTGCCCCACTGCCCCTTATGACGTTCTACACCCTCCTACACTGCTCTGCTCCACGCCACTCTACTCTAAAACGCTTTATTCTACTCTCCTACACAGCTCTATGCCACCTACATGCCAGTGCCTATACCCCACTAACTTGTAGCCCTGCTGAACAGCAGCCACTCTGGTGTTCAACATGGCTAAATACATTAGCAAAGCCTATAGCTCTTGGATTGATAAGACCTATTGGCTTTGTCAGTGCTCGTTTTACTTTGAAAATGTGGACTTAATTGTTCGCTGTCTCCTCTCTTGAATGAATGAATGAATTCTTCTTTATTCGGTTTTGCAGAATAGAAAACCATAAAAGTAACATTAAAATACAGATACATTTTCAAATCATTTTGCACGCCATTATCCATAAAATCATTGGGGATCCGTAATCCTCTTATTTACTACATAGAAAAAGGAGATCATCAATATCAGATTAAGAAGGCTTCTGACAAATTTCTTCTGCATAAAAAGAGCTAATCACAAATTTCTTCTGTGTTTAAAAATACATTTCAAAAAGTTTACAATGTGATTAGAAACACATTCAAACTCTAAAAACTGCAATCTCAACATGGCTGGGCGACAACGACTTATGCCCCACGATTTTAACAACGGTATCCACCAGATCTTACGATGGCCATGATAGAACTTACAAAACAGGACAGTATGTATAGTTGACTGCTCTGAAATTCCATCACAAGCGCAGTATGAGAGAATAGGATCCCAGGTATTTTCCACTGGAAAAGCGACTAGTCGGTGGAAAATATTTAGCCTAAATCTCGTTAAAAGAAGCCGCTCAAATACTTTGAAATCATGTGTTAAGTATGGTTGGATTAACAGGGTAGTCTGGACCGCTATTGCATGTTGAACAGAAGCCTTCGTTGCTTCGCTTGTAATCCGAAGTTCTTCTAAGTGGCCCAATGCCCTGTTTTTCAAGTCTTTATTTGAGATTTCACCAATTGACTCGGGTCTTGTATAATAGGATCCTAGCTCTAGATCGAACAAAAAATTTCTCACATACAGAAGCCATTTATTTTTAAGTGAGTGATCTAGTGACATACAGTCTGTCATGATTTGCTATGTAAACTGATTTTTTTCGGATAGCCAAATTCGTCACCATAATAAAAGCGGTTGGATTTTTGCCAGATCCACCAAGTAAGGAATCCCCAACTCTGTATGGCATGCAAACGTAGAGACACTTTTAGGGGCCGCTAATAAAAATCCTAAAAATATGTTCTCTGCCACTTGCAAGGTGCCGATGTTCGCATGCCCCCACACACCCGCCCCATACAAGGCTATTGCCTGACATTTTGCATTGTAGATTTTTAGCAGTTCTACTGGGGGCCTTTTACCTAGCTTCTGGGAAAAATTTATGAGTGCTACAATAGCTCTCATGAGGAGGTGTTTTCTTGCCTCAACTGCGGCTTTCCAGTTCAGTTTGTCATCAATTAAAATACCTAAATAGGGATACTGGGCCGTAGTTTCTAATTTTTCTTTACCAAGAAATATATCTTTGACCCCTTTTTTCCCCATGCCCGCTATCATTACATAGGTCTTTTTTATGTTTGTGTAATTCTAAACTCCCCTTGAAGTCTGCGTACTTGTCCAAGGCCTTCTGCAATTCGCGAGGAGTACGCGCCAGTATCACGGCGTCGTCCGCGTAAAGCCGAGCTGGAATTGGGTGCTTGTTTACTTGTGGTAGGTCCTGACCCCCCCTCAACATTGCCACCTCCAAGTCATTTGTATATAGTGAAAACAGAAAGGGGGCCAGGACACAACCGTGGCGAACGCCACGCTCTACGCCAAAAGACGCGGACAATTCACCTTTTACGCCAAATCGTAATCTCGCAGAGGCTTTAGAATATACTTCCCTTAAGAAATCTACAAGAGGGACATCGACTCCCATATGTAGCAGGACAGACCAGAGCTTCGCGTGGGAGACGCAAACAAAAGCGGCAGACAAATCAACTTAAACCTGGTATAACCTGCCCTGCGTGCAAGTATTTACCCAGCAACATTGATAGGTTCAGGGCTTGCTCTGTGGTACCAAAGCCCTCCCTGAACCCAAATTGAAGGTCGGAGAGGATCCCGCCATCGTCCGCCCACCGCTGGAGTCGCTCGAGCACCACTTTGCCCAACGAATCCTGTAGTGAGATAGGGCGATAGCAGGATACCTCCTGCCGATCCCCCTTTTTAGATATGGGGATCCTGATGGATTTGGTCCAGGAGTCCAGCAGCCCCTTCTCCATAACTACCTTAAACACCCTGGTCAACATTGGGGCCCAGAGATCCGTGTTATATTTAAATAGGTCTACAGGGACCCCATCGGGTCCAGGGGCTTTCCCGTTTTTACTAGCATTTAATGCCAATAACACCCCAAATGTCGAATTCTAACATGATGGGATATGAAATAGCAGAAAGGCTACCAATTGCAACTACATCAGTTCCTATCTGTGTTGGGCCCTTCTGAAATATTTTAGAAAAGTGGGCCACCCAAGCTGATTCTTCAATCGCTACTTCAATTCTTGGGAGGTTGCTTTCATCTGCTAAAAGGGGGGACTTTACCACTCTCCAAAAAGCCTCACTATTTTTCTCTGTGGAGCTCTTATGGAGTTGATCCCATAAGGCTTGCTTTAGTTCACTCTTCCTCTTTTTACGTACACTATTATATTCTTTTCTAAGGTCAGTTATAGTCTGTTGATCTCGATTGTTTTATGCAGGGCTACTTTTAATTTTGTATGCGCAGCCGTACAGCTGTGGTTGAACCACCCTGCTTTCCTGGGTTCATCTCTTTGGGTCTTTACAGTCAGTAATTCCTTGATTTTTAACTAGGATTACCGTGAAATTACTTAAAACTTCCTCCTCTGAGGCTGCTAAATCTAGGCATCTAAGAATAAATGGGTAGGCTGCTCTTATCACCTTTTCTGTAAAATCCCCGGGATCCACCTTTTCCCATTTTAGGGAATATCCATTTATCTTATCCAGATGCAGAGTGTTCTGAGTTAGCGCACTTAATATGCATTGTGAGTAGGGCTGGGAATGTATTAAGTACAAATCGAGACTAAGGTCAGAATGATCACTTAATGTGTTGACTAACACATCAAAACTCCTGACTCTATTAGCCAGGACATTTGATAATAAAATGTAGTCAACTGTTGTTTCATGGCCCCTCCCCAGGAACGTTGGTTCGAGCTGATGTAAAACCGGGTTCACTTTATTGGCTATCATAAGACCTAATGTTGTAAGTACTTCGTTCAAGAACGACCCCTGGCTAGAATGATTAAAGTGGGGAATGGGGCGATCATATTCATCCACCAACCCACAGATGTTACTACTACTTCGTGGGCAGGGGTGAAGGTTAAAGGCCCCCCTCCCCCCCAAACTATGCTTACGCTTGCTCCGTCTCCATGGACCTGCGTCAGCTGCGAGAGTTTATCCTGCAGGTTAAGCAGGACCTTCAAGACCTGTCCCTCCGAAAGGTTGTTATAAAAATTAAGGAGAAGGATAGTCTCTTTGTTATTAAAAGAGAGACGGAGAAGCTGATAGTTTACATCCAGCTGTACTACCGTTATTTTCAGGCCTTGTATCGTATTGGCTATGAAAATGGTCAGTCCTCCTTTGGGCCTACCCATGATGCCTGCCAGTGCTGGCGTAAAGTATGTCTTAAATCGTATGTCTTAAATCCTATCCGGTGAAGCTCGGTTGTGGACCATGTCTCCTGCAGAAAAATAACATTATACTGCTGCAGAAAGTTTAGGGCAGTTCCATCTTCAACCTTGGGGCGAAGGCCCGCTATATTCCAATGGATAATTTTTAGGAGTTGTGGGTCAGTATCTGAGGGACTGGCCGCTGGGGAGGTGGAGACCATTTGATCGCAGTGGCCAGTCGAGGAGCCCTTTGTTGGTGATGGTCAATCGACCATCTCCAAACAACTAAACCTGTTTGTGGTCGGGATTCCTCTCTAGCTATCCCCATAAGCTGCCTCCCTAATAGGGTATCTGTTAAAATTACCTCCCCGCTCCTCCCAGTCTCCTCCCCTGACTCGATGGCCCCTTCCATTCCAGTTCCCTTCATAAGCTGCTTCCCTGGTAGGTTTTCTGTTGAAATTAACTCCCCATTCCTCCCAATCACATCCCCTACGTGCCATTAGGATTTTACTCGACCCATAAGGTGGTAATGGTCGGTTCGCATTCTTTATTTTTTGAGTTTTATATAGCGCGAACTAGACCCGAACCGAATCAGGTATCAGAGCGCTTTACATATTTATCCAGTTACGTTACATTTTTACGTTTCCAGTTACTTTCATTTTAGGCACGGGGAGATTAAGTGATTTACCCAGAATCACAGGAGATTTTGGCGTCGTTACCGAGACTCGAACCCTGATCCCCAGGTCCGAGGTCGAGCGCCCTAGCCGTTAGGCCAACTTAAGCCAATGAGGAACCTTGTTCATTAGTGACCAAGTGGGTTCCTCTGGGGTTAGCCAGCTCAGGGACAACTGTCATTACCACCGTAAAAAATCTAGCCTCAGGGGGCAAGTTAACAGCAGCTCTGCCATTGGAAGCTTCCCTGTTCCAGTCTCTATTCGAATTTGGGACTGGGACCATGGGGATGTTACCCTGTTGGCTAATTTGCACAGTTGGTTCTTTGGGCTTTTCTATGGTGTTCTTTTTAGTTATGTTAGGGGTTTTCGATTTAGCATTTACCTCTACAGCCACTATTTTTTTTACTTGTGGGCTTGCTGAGTTGCTATTAGCTAGTTTGTTTTCCCCTTTCATTAGAGCCCCGCCAACTGGTGGATTTTTTGCGAGAGTTGTTAGTTCAGCTAGCTGTTTTTCAACGTGTAGCAATCTGGTTTCTAGCGGAGAAAGATAATGTTTAAGTACCTCTCCCATATTTATCAGGAGTTGACTATCCGTTTCGTTTCCGTTTGTTCCCCCCGCCGGATTAACCAGTGTCTCTAGGCTTCCGTGTCCCAGGATCTCATTTGGCACAATGTTTGAATGCTCGGTGTGCCCATTTTTCCTCCCTCTCACTGTGGTTTGAACTGACTTATCCCCCAGGTTTTTAGATGTCTTATGGATGTCCTCTGTTTTTTCCCCGTTTATCCCTTTTTTTCTGCACCGCGCCCTCCCTCCCTCCTTCCCCTCTGCTGTCTTGTATCCTCTGGGGTAGTAATCAGGGCTAAATCTGGAGTCTTTTCCAACTCCAGACTTAACTGCGTGTCAGATAGAATATGTTAAGCGGATAAATCCACCACATTTGGTAAAGTGTGTATATCAGCACAAACCTCTATCAGCAAGGGTCCCTGACCTGCTCAGGTGTTCTAGCGGTCGCCAGCTGGCCCAGGGAAGATCTTTTCGCTAGAGCCAAATCTTGAGACACTCTGCGTTCCATGAGTGAGATGCTTTGATCTATAAATGAGTTGGCCCTAATAATAAAATTATCTAGGGGGCCTATTAACTGAGTCCCTCCTGCAGCTGTTTTGCTCCTACTTCCTCGTGTAGACATATTAATTTAACGTTAACACAATTAGAAATCATACAACGAGAACCTTTTCTTTGGAGAATAAATATAAATAAGCTTAAAAGCTATTTTAAAAATAAACAATTTAGAAAGGTTGGGGCATACTTACAGTTTGCAATCCAGGGGAGTTAGAGCGGGGGCCCGGTCCGGTCTTATACGGTCTGTAACGGGCTACAATGGGCCTGCCCTTGGCCCGGGCTTTGCCCGGCGCTCGGCCACGCGCGTCCCGCGTGCGCGTCAGGGTGTGTTACTGAAATAGGGGGGTGGAGGCGGGAAGAGGACCCAGGTGCGGCCGGTCTCTCGCTGCAAAGCAACCTGGTCCTTGCAGTCCTGCAGTTCGGTCAGTTGTTCCATCCCCAATCAGCGTTGGACCTCTGCTCTCCCACGCTGGTACGAGGTCGTTTTGGAAATGAGCCCCTTAGATGCAGGTAGCCAGGAAATGCGCCAGTGAGCAAGGTTCGGCAATTATTTAAGCCTCGAGCGGCTCCCGCGGAGCGGGGGCCGCGAGGCGCTATGTAGTGCAGGGGGGCGGGAAGAGGACTCGGGTGCGGCCGGTCTCTCGCCGCAAAGCAACCTGGTCCTCGCAGTTCGGTCAGTTGTTCCAGCCCCAATCAGCGTTGGACCTCTGCTCTCCCACGCTGGTACGAGGTCGTTTTGGAAATGAGCCCCTCAGATGCAGGTAGCCAGGAAATGCGCCAGTGAGCAAGGTTCGGCAATTATTTAAGCCTCGAGCGGCATTGTGTAAATGCTATTGGTACACAAATAATTGCGTTTTCTTACTTGGATCATTTATAGGGTCCTTGAATGCCAAGTTGGGCTTGGGTGAAATGGATTATGGGGAGTAGTAAAATCTGTGGGCATCAACTCCGCAAGCTCTCAGATTGTGGCCATTTTAATCCTAGCTAAGACATCTACTACCTGCTGGTTGAGGGGAACACTACTCTTGGTTCAGTTACCGATGTACTATGAAAAGACATTTGCTCTGAAAAGTTTGGATGTTGAGTTGTATCAAAACATTGACAGAAAATCTAGCGCTATTCATCTGTGGTAACCGTGATCGGATTTTAAACGCTTTTTTTAAATTACAATTTTAAAAAGAAAGTTGCATAAGTAAAGCTTGTTTGCTGAGGACAAAGTTACGATAATTAAAGAATTTCAAGATATTTTGCAGAGCGTTTAGTCCAACCTGGAACCAGGATATGTTTGTTCAGGTATTCTCTAGGAAGTTGAGTCTTTACATCAAATATTAAAATGATATGTGTCATGTGAAGAGTCCAGGGGTTCTCTTATGAGAAGACTGTGGCTTGTTGTGACAATTCCAAGGTGCTCTGCTATGGGGCTAATGTGGTAGAGCAGCCGTAAACTTATCACAGAGGAGTGCAAGACAACCAAAAATGCACATAATAGTCTAAGTGAACACACGACTCAATAAGGAGATCCACACCAATTTATAAAAAGAACCTGTATCTTTATATATGCGTTGGTACCAGAAACCATTTGTTCAGTGCGTTTTTTTTTAGTTTTCTTTTAATATAAATATTTTAGAGTTCAAAAAGTTGACAGTGCAATTTCTGTTGGCCTCAATGTTATACTATGGAAGGAAAAGTCAATTCAGCATTTATGTATATAGTGACTTACGGGATCCTTCTCCAGCATTTAAGGTGAGTGGTTAGCAAGGTTCAAGGCAGTTGTGTCCATGGGTGCAAAACAGCATCTGGTGCCCAATGGTATCTTATGGAAAATGGTAGTTGGTAAAAAGAAGCTGTGGGCTTCAACTGGGGACTAGTTTGGCTGAACCAACGGGGGATTCAGACCTTTGATGCTCCCGGCATATGGACACAGTTAGTCCTCTTCTCCATGGCCCAGGTGCGATGAGTGCAGAGTTTTCTGTTTTTTCTTACCAGGAGCAATCGCCGTAGAGGGAAGCTTGAATGAAAAGATTGCAGGCGATGTCTGAGAATCCACAAGTGTTGGGCTCGGTCTCTGAAGGTCTGGGGGACTATGCAGATACAGGCCACTTCAACTCTGACTTGAAACAATGGGTGCAGTGATGTCTTCAGTCGTATGGTTTCTCTGGTCACTGTGTCCTTACAGAGGTCTTTGGATGCCTGCAGGGGAGCAGGTCAGCTGCTTCTCGGGAGGTCTTGGTTCCTGGGTGAAGTGCTGGCAGGTCTCCTGGGCTTTTGGGACTCAGCAGCTACAGGAAAGTCTTCTTTTATTGTAATTGGCGAAAGCAGCAGGCAGACCGCATGGTTGGTGCCAAATCAGTTGCCGAATCTTCTTTTCTTGCAGGATACAACTCTTCACTTCTTAACCTTTCAGGTCGGCAGGATCTCATTTCCTGCCAGGGGCTCCCCTAAATGCTGAAGTTAGGGGAGTGCCCCATAGCTAAACATGCAGTTGGGCTGTCATTTGTAGTTTTTGGTGGCATACAGGTTGTACAGGCAGATGCACAGACAGCAGGAGAAGATCGCTATCAGTACAAACAGTATTGTCAATAACCTATGCAGTGAATGTAACAAACTGGGAGACAGTGTATACAAAAGGGTATTGCTGTACCACACGTTTAAACTTGGTGATGAGCATAATTCCTAGAGGATGCAGTAAATTCAATTTCAACACAAAAACAAGTTTATCATACTAATTGTTTTGTAGGATAAGGACCACTAAGTGCATTATTGAGAACTGGACTGTGTGAGGAGCGAAACTAATAAGTATATACATGAGGGCAACTGGCGTTGTATAATCCTTGTGATACACAGTTTACTCTTTCTTCCATATGGTATGATATTCCTATGCTATTATTAATACAATGACACTATGGATGCAATTGATGTAGAATTTCAAAGGGAACCCTCTTCTCGTCCATTTGGGGCTTAATGAATACAAGGTGATTGGGAGAGAAATTCAACCTAATATAATTGATGGTCAGGGAATGATATTTGTCAAAGCTCTTCTTTCCAGTGTCCTTTACAGTGAGCCATCACTCGTAGGCTCACATTGTTCATCTAGCGTTGGCGCTGTTGAGCACCGGCGGTGGAGCTATGCGTCCAGCTCGGATCCAGATTCCACGTTGCAGGGCGAGGTCGTTCTTTCTCTGGGATAACAGTCCCTTTGCCCTGTTCACTAACAAATCTATTGCTGGTACCTTAAACAGGGTACCTGCACCTTATTCTTGATCCGTGAAGTCCATCCCTACTAACCCTATTATATCTTCGTGCACTGTTCCTTCATCAAGTGGATTAAAACCCCATGTGAAAAAGGGGGTTGGGAGAGTCGAAGGAAGAGAGGGTGGAGTGTGGTCAGACTGGGGATGGACCAAGGGGGGGCAGATACTCCACACAAGTGAGCCCACCAATTAGGCCCAATGGGCTGAGACTTCAGGCACAAGTAGACCAACAGGCTGGGGGCTTCTGGACAGCCCTTCTCTCTTTCATTCTTCTTGTCGGTGATAGTGCCTTGTCCAGTATATCTTTGCTCTGCGGCTCCACCATGGTCGTGGTCATAGGCGTTTCATGACAAGCAGCCAGGCTGTGCATCGCGTCCGACCTCTCTCTTCCAATGACTGGAGTGCGTCCTGAATCTAGTAGTGAGTACAAAACGAATTTTTAGAGTACTGGCAGGGGAAGACGTTACACAATTTAGTTTTCTCTTCCATCAGCTGGGGAAATATGTATAATTTACTTAAAAGGAAGATAATATTGATACTCTGAATCTTTACATCTGCGTATATTATTCACTCATGAACCTTCACTGTTGTGCAGGTCTGCAAACGCCTCTAGGAATTTCCAGCGTACAATATCTCTTGTGTCCATTCCTTTTACGTTCATGGTTGTGGCAAGAAATCTAAAATTATAAATTATATAGCCTGTCAAATTTAAACTGACTTCTCCAGCAAAAACTTGTTACAAACAAATTCCTGCAGAGCTATATTTTCTTCAAGATCTGCTAACCACAATAAAAAGTGTGATGCACTTTTATCATGGGAATACAGGTACCCTTCCTAGTATTATGCACCATAAAGTACACAGGCTGAGCACTGTCCATCCTGTCAATGTTCCTTACTTTTAACTAAACATCTTGACCTCAGTACCCACTCAGCAGGGCTTACTACAACATTCCTTTCAGTTTAGTTCAAATCATTTTCTGTAAACTTTATTTTTACATCATCCTTTATAACCTAGCTACTTCACTAGTTAATGTAGGACTTGCGATGTCCCTACAACTTATGCAATGTTTGTGGTAACATGAACGATGATGGTGGTGCCACTAAGGCATTCAAACGAAAGCCACCGACATATAGCTCCCTTTTTAAGGGTCAGATTAGGGGACATCAGTCGTCTACCCGTCCTTTCATTTTCAGCCAATTGAAATTCCATCATTTTACAGAAAGGAGGGGCAGTAACCTGGCACAATATGGTATTTTGTTCCTGTCAATTTGTTCAAACACTGTTGTGTTTAAAGCCAATTAGATGTGTACTTGTGAGGTACAGTGTCTTCATTTATTCAAAAGCGTATTCACAGCATTCTGTGAAGTGAATGGCTAAGAGTGAGTCCACCCAGTTGTCTTATGGAATTGGTCCCAGCATGGTCATTCCTGGACAGCGTAGGTAGGCTCAAAAAGAGGGAGAGAGTGCACAACAACAAGCTATCCAGTGCACTTACCACGTAGAACAGTACAGGACAATTCGCATAATAAGCACATGAGCCAAAGGAAAACCTAAAACGCACAGTCTTTGTATACGCACGATACAGAATAGGATGCGACAATACATGTACCAAGCACAGAAACTGAAGAAAAACAGTGTTAGTTGCACAAAAGGACTTTTTCATGCACGTCGTGCATCTCCTAGTTCATTTAATTTACCCAGGGGCCAGGCTCCTTCCTTCCCCCCCCCTTTTTGACAGTAGATGACCTAAGCAGGTGACCTTCTTTTGAAAATACTTACACTTTTTTTTAATGGCTGGACACAAGCACAGTTGTACTAATACTCACAGTGGCGTATCCCAACATCTAGCAACGATAGTGTAGGAAGGTGGATACCTGACTACGGTTACCCCCAACTTTTTGCCTAGTGTTTAGCTGGTTATCGACTTAGCCTGTGGTCCTGAATAGCAGGATCCCAGGCCAACTATCTGCTCTCTCTGTAAAATGGACTCCATGTACTGTAGGTACATAAGAAAATGGATATTGGGTCACCTTTGTGAGTCCCTGTATAGTGTACCATAGGTACTCAGGGCAGAGGTGCACCCAAGGCCTACCAGGGGCTGCAGCATATATTATGCCACCCCTGGCTGGCCACCTAAATTGACACAACTGGCTGATCACTCAGCTGGGGCAAGGTCGTGTAATCACCCCTTGCTTAGGTATAGTATCCCTATACCTACCTTATATATAGACACATAGTAACCTATAAGTCACTCCTATGGCAGGCATTAACAATCCTGGAGGCAGAGTGCTTGGTTATGTGTGAGAGGGTGCTCTAGCATGAGCTGAGCCTGTCTGCAGCTTTCGGAACCATGTCCTTATAGCTGTTCTATGATATTGCCATACCATATACTCTTAAGTGCATTTTGAACCCCGCGGTTAAATGCTAACTTTGGTTTGGTTTATCTAAACATGTCGTGTAAGGTGTCATATGCTTTGGAATACTACCCCCTCGCCAATTCTGGCGACGGGGGTAGCATTCCACCCTTCTAGAGGCAGAAGACATGTTGTTGCTGACTATCCCGGTTAAAGTTAACCAGAGCCCTAGCATCACAAAATGGATGCTGCTGCCACAGACACAAGTCTGACCTCCTGCTGCTGGGAGTCCTTTCAGTCAGGGAGGCTTGAAAAATAGGTTTCCTGCCTGGGGAGGTGCGAAGACCACCCCAGACAGGACTTTGTGTATGGGGACAGGGAGTGCTTAATAGAATGAGACACTGCTTGGGGCACACTAGGTGCTCCATGCATACCCCAGTTCAAACCGGTTGCTGGGGCACTCCAGCCCCAGCTCTGGCGTGAAACTGGACAAAGGAAAGGGGGTGTAACCACCCCCCTTCCAGGTCCCACCTATAGGAGGGACCTAGAAAGTAATCCAGCCCCTTTTTAGTTGTATAAAAGTAGGAGCTGAGTCCTGAGACTTTAGATTAATCCTGGCATCGAAACTTGACACGTAACTCTGGACCTTCGACGTTCTGCTGAAGACTGAAGAATCTCCCTTGTGGCCAAGGAGTGACCACCCTGGGCAACCAGGCACCATCCAGCAAATCAACGGCTTGCTTTGTCGACGCTCCCGCCGGGACCAGAGCACAGAGCCTGACAAGACCCAGACTTACAGACCTCTCTGACCCTCTTTTCACGTCTGCAGCATAGCTGAGATCCGTGGAGGAGACGAGACACGTGGGACCGGACATCTTGAAAAGCCTGCAACTTGCTAACTGTGCAGCTCCTGAGGTATCCTCAAAGCTGTGCACTGGGGATTGAGTAGCCCCGCATCCAAGCTCCACCTGCACCGAAGATCAGCCCTCCACACTCCCTGAGTTCTGCGTGGGGCCCTTCTGCTTTGTTCTGCTCGACGCGTTGTCCGGTTGCTGGCCCGTTGGCTAGTAGCCTCTGTGACGACAATCCTTTTGAACCAACTTGCTGCTCTGGTTGCTCCAGACTGGCCCTTGCCTCCCTGCAAAGGTGAGGCACCTCAGACCTTGCTGGTCTGCACCAGAAGCCTTCTTTGAATCCTGCATGGGTTGCCTTTGCTAAGGCTTGTTGACTCCAGTCCGGCAGTCGACCCCTCCATCTGTGAGAACCTTCGTGGGACAGCTCGCCTCCAGCACCTGGTCGTCCTCGACGCCTCGTGGTCCGCGTGGCTGAAGAGACAAGCTTCAAGACAGCACCTGATTGCTCCTCAACGTCGTCTGGTTCCATCCTGGTTCCACCCGGTCACTGGCTAGTGACCCAGACTCTGTCCCCTCTGCTTTCAGGTCCTCTTCATCCTTGATCCACCCTTGGATCCACCCGGACATCTTCCGCCTGCAGCATCCTTCTTCACAGCCTCCATAGACTTCGACGGCAAAACCCGGCACATCTTCACACCTATGCACCCCCCCCGTCCGTGGGTGAGGTAACGTGAGTACTTCGGTGCTCCCAAGGGTATTGACTATCCAAGTGTCTAGGTTTTTAGTTGTTTCCTCCTAGCTAAATCGGAAGTGTCCTAAATCCTTCTTTATCTAACTTCTAAGTTCCCATTGACTTTACATTGACTATCGCGTGTGGGTAAAGACTCTGCACGCGCCACCTGTGGGCCTCCTACGTCTAAACTAAGGTTCAGGTAGTGTAGCCCCAGCGATGCCCTAGGCCTTTCCTTTTCTCGTGACGTGGTACTTATACCACTTTCTTAAAATATGGTTTGCTTCGCCCCTAGGGCCTAACTGTAAATTGTGCAACTTAACGTATTCTGATTAAGTAACTTGTTATGTGCTTTGGCCTCTGATCTCATAAAGTGTGTTAGTAAATAAATACATATATATTTTATATATATCCTGTGTGGTGTACTTTCATTTGATATTCAAGGGGTTACATAAGGTAAAACAGCTGGCTTTACACGCCCTCGAGTCTTTTAGCCTAAGACTGTTCTGTCCACGCTACCACTAGGATAGCTGGTCTATAAGGTTGACTTACAACCATCACCATAAGGGTTGTTTGGACTGGTGCATGGTGTTCACTAGAACTTCTCACAGATAGTCCGATTTGAGGTATAGGTGTAAAGTAGGGATGCCAATCAGATGTGCAATGGTACAACTCTTATGTTTCTATGTGGATGGAAGAAGAAGAAATAAATCTGAAACATGACTATGTCTCTAACTTCTGGGTGGAGGGAGATAGAATGAACCCCAACCCAGGGGACCCTTCATTTCTCCATTTGGTCAGTACATAATTCAAATTCATCGTTCTTATTAGTGTGCTTTACTTTGGTCTAAATAGGATAGAAAGTGTTACTAGGAAAAGGGAAAGGTCGCACACTTGATACCTGCTGGAGCCGGGCTCTTTGTACTGCAATAAACCTTCAGGCTCCTGATGTAAACTGCCCTCCCATTCTCTGGCTTCCAGGAGACATGTTTTAGTAAGGAATGTGTCCCATTTAAAAACAAGCATTTACAATGCAACGGTTTCGCCTTTGCAAAAGTTAGAGCTATTGGCATTGTAAATGACAAACTTTTTATTTTTGTGTTGGTTTTGAAAACAGATAAATAAATGGCATTGTCATTTACAATGCCAATAGCTTAATCTCTCGCAAATGCCACACACACACAGAGCCACACACACACACACACCGCGCCAGGCGAAACCTAAAAAGAAGTGCCAGGGCCCCTGCAACATGACATCGAACCATGCATACATCTACCTATTTCAGGTTTCCATTGGACACGCCCTCTGCTGGCATCGTCGCCTTCGACCTCACTGCCACATTCAAAAGTCTGCATAGGATGACCGGATGACTCCATGTCACGAGGACATAGCTTGCGTGATAACAAGGATATCTACAGACAACGTCCAGAAGGGGTACCTCAGTGACTGCTCTGATGCCTCCCTGAAGCTCCTCTCCCCGCTCTTCCAACCTTGCTCCCTCTGCCAGTCTGATCACACAACTAGATTCTGTTATGCCAAGAAGAAGCTTATGCCGAGAGCCCTGGCATGTCCCAGATCTGAGTGTGAGGATCTCGCCAGTCTGAATTCGGCACTTTTGTGATGCATTTTGGGGCTTGTAGAAATTAAGTTCACTTGTTCACTCAATTGTAAGTGAAGGACGGCATGTAAAAGTAAACGCTGCAAATAAACTGGATGGCAAAGAAAGAAGGAGAAAGGAATATAGAAAGGGTTATAGGATTAAAGTATGAAAGAGCGGAGCAGTGAAAGGAAAGTGTTAGGGAGGGAGTGGGGGTGAAAAAAGTACAGACGGACAGGACTGGGTTGCGGATGCTGAGATGGGGCTCGGGAGCATAGGGTGTGGCGTAACAGGACAGTGGGGATGGCAGGGTTTCCGGGGCGGGGGAGGCGAAGGCTCGGAGCTGCCGTCTTTGGAGGGGGTGCGGTTGGGTTGGGGTCTCTGCGTTGTTTATCATCCTGGGCAGTGTGATTGGTCTCCTTGGGGGGCTCATGTGGAAGGGTGGACACCATGTTTAGGCAGCCTGGGGAAGAGGCAGCGAGGAGTTTCATTGCTGAGTTAGGGGGAGCGCTGGGCCGCATTTCTGCTGTTTTGGCCGCGGGAGGTTCGTGGTCAGGATGGAGGAGACGGATTGGGGGTCGGGACGGAGGCAGCAACGTGATGCCTAAAAGAGTGAACATAACGGGAGCGATTGAGAAGACTACCTCTTCCACCGGCCTTAATAATGTTTAATTGTCTCACAGTTTCAAAATGTAAATATCTGAATATCAATTTTTTGTAACAGAATCATTACTGTTACTCAATCACCCTCAACAGTTAACAACCTTTGACAAAGCTTCTGATTTTGTATGTGTTAGTTGTGTTCTATATCTGTTTAGAATAACAGAACGCTCAGTGAAGAATCAAAATACTGGCTGGATGGCAAACTATGGGAATTGCAGACATTTCGCTTACAAGTTTAAGCCTCGCACCTAATCACGTGGGACACACCATGCTAGGCAATCCCCCCTTTAGGGAATCTCCCCCCACCCATACATTTTAAGGGTTACAATAAGAAAAAAGACATTCCGGAGAATTTCACGTCCTCTGTAATTACCATCATTTCTGGGTTGTATTAAAACACTTCCGGACAACCTACATTCACATACAGTATACACCAAACTTTTGTAGCGTTATTTACCGTGATGACAGATTTGATGTGGACCATGTTGCAATATGATCCGGCCCTCGAGTTCCAAATCAAACAAGCTGTAAACTGGTACTCAACACCGGTGAAGTGGAGCTCTGGCTACCGGATGAACTAGAATAATATTTAACTCAATGGTTCTAGTACCAATGTTTATTACACTAAGCAACCCGTGCCAGCGTGCTAATAAACTCGTTTTCTAAGATCAGCCAGCTGTAGTTACAGCGCACTGCATGGTTTATGCGTGTCCACGGAAACAACCAGGTAACAGGTGAAGCTAGAAATGGGTCGTCCCCTTCCAAGCGCTATTTCATAACCATAAACCAGGAAAAATTTAATAAACCTCATGGATTTGCCATCCCAGAGAGAAACATACGACACATTGATTTTGTTTTGCAACCCATGAAGACATGGCAACCAACCCTAATCAGGCGGGAGGTTCCCGAAAAAGGGGCTTACAGTTACTCTTACCTCCCTCCTCCCTGCAGATTACTTCCAACATCCGATTACCTTCGCCTTGCTTTCGACTCTGAACAGCTTCAACAAGCATTTACAAATGTGAACGGGCACACGGATGGGGGGGCGCACAGACAGCGGGAGGGGGGCGGGCGAAGATAGGACAGCAAGCACGAACAAGGGGGGGGTGGGCAGGACAGCAGCAAGAAGTCAGTGATATACACTTTATCGACCTTAGAAGAATGAAGGTTGGTGTTTTCCCACAGCTATTAAAACTCTTAGGGTATATACGAGTCTTTGCAAAGTTCCCCTTACTCACTTGCTCCCCTTGATCATCTTACTCACTCACCCTTTGATCACTTAGTTATATTATCTGGAATCTATACCTGTTATCTGAAAGTTGCATTCGTCCGTCTGCCGTGAGCGTATTTTATCGTGTTTCCCACAAAGATTTCAATCTGTAATTTGCAGATGATTACACAGATTTATGTTTAAAGTACTATAACCAACTGATTTGTTTTACCAGCAGATATATCTATTCACTAAATATAATCGGTAAATTGGCCTGGTGGCTTATGCTTTCTCTGCATAGTGTCATTAAGAGTAATGTAGCGTTACGTGTTACATAACTTAACAAGGGGCAGGGCAGCCATGCCCTTCTACAGTGCCCTGCTGATGCCTTTGCAATGGCAGTGAAGTAGGAGCCGCCTAAGAGCGTGCATGCAAGCAAAAAACACGCTGATCGAGAAGAAATAAAATTAACCAATACCAATTGGTGAAGACAGAAGTATCAGATCACATGCAGTGCACGGCCCTCTTCCGTTATACTTACTGCAGACCAAGAAGACCTGCGCTGAACAAAAGAAGGCAGCCGCCATTGTTAAAGATAAAGTGCCCGCACGTAACACCAAAAAGAAAAAAATTAATCGAGGCGAGCAGCTCTGATCCCATTGCAATGGTGCCTGAGAGCGTCTATGCTCCTGCATGCAAGGCACACAAAAACATGGTGGCACTTGTGAAGTATGCCGCGACTTCTGGTGTTCTGGCCAAGATCAAAATTTTAAAAAGAGTGCCCACACTAAGAAACAAGTCAGGTCCCGGGCCGTGCTGTGATTGGCTGTCGTCACGGGGGTGTCCCGGGCCGGCAGCCACTCACAGCGCGGCCCGGGAAATGACGTCACTGGGGTGTCCCGGGCCTGCAGCCAATCACAGCGTGGCCCGGGACACACGGCAACAAGGGGCGGGGCTTAAAAAAAGACCCAGAAACGCCCCCGAATCGCGTTTTCTCTGGAAAACGTGATTGACGGCCAATCTCTTCCAATGGCTAGCCTCCATTTATGGAGCTAGCCAATGGAAGAAGGGGCGGTTTCAAGTCGCCACTATAGAGCTAACATTAGATTTCGCCCTTGGGCGGAGCAACTGCTACGCAGTTGCAACGCCAGGGCGAAACCTAAAAAAAAAATGGTATTTATCTTTCGCATGTGGGCACCAGGTTCGGGCCGGTTTTTCACATCCCATTGGCCACCTGGTTAGCAACCCAGCCATACAAAAGCGTTGTCATATTGTCCCATATGCACATGACACGTACACATACATACTATACAAACATTTCACGCACTCCGAGATAGTCACTACACACAATCTCATAACACTAGCCTAGTTTTTGTATAAATATTTACACTTTAGCAAAATCTCTTACAAGAAATTATATATACATAATTGCATTGAAGATCATTCTCCGACAAATCACAATTCATAAATATAAAATGTGTGCTAAGCCTTTCCAACCTTCAGTTGAAACACCGCTATAACCTAAAGAAAAGGGGGTGGGGGGCGGCAGCATCTAAGGCACATCAATACGCGTGATGAAGATTTTTAACCCACCATGATCAGACTCCTCTCTGAGATGCAGTCCATGGCACCTTGGTATTGGAGCCCAGAAAGATTGTTAGTGCGGCAAGGTTAACTAATGGCGGAACGTTCACTGCATTGATCATTCAAGTGCAGCATTACAGACTGCGTGTAGGAAAAGGTCCGATGCCAGAGGTATTCAGTATAAGGTAGGGGGGTGATGGATTAATGCTTTCATTAAAAAAAATCTACAGTGGTCTGACGCTGTCCCCATTCACAGAAAAGGGAAACTAAAGGAGGTGGCAAGTTCCATTGGGTGCATCCTTGTTTCTACGGGTGTACATTTTGGCTACAGTGGCAAGACAACTAACAAACTCGTTCAATGTTTGCATGGAGATCAGTTTGCGGGCGGATGGGGGAAATAGTGCAGCTCCAGTCCCAAAAAACGTGGGGGCACAGCTGTGCCAGGAAACCACAGATTCGTAACTGCCAGGGCTGGCAGACCTACCCATGGAGTCCGCAACCACTGACTAGGACATGCCTTAAATGCTTGTGCAGGGTGCACCACTCTATATGTCATAAAATAAGCTGTGCCTTTCTAAAACCAGCAATATGTGCTTGCGCCTGACTCCTAAAATGCGGTGCCTAGAAAAGCTTTTCCGTATTACAATCTAAACAGATGGCCTTTTTCCTAGGTGGTTGTGGGTGGTTAAAACCGAGCAAGATTTTCCTTAAATGCTCATTCAGGATATGTCACTTATGCAAGAACATCAAATGCTAAAACTTTAAATGAGCTTTCTTGTGATGTTTCTCCAAGCCCCAGCTTTGACCATGCAAGCAATGTGTTAGGGAAGATATTTTCTCTCTTTTCATTTAATAGATTTGCATCTCACTTCTGTCTAATTTTAGACTGGATGGCATACCCCTGGTAAGGCTCGGGAGCATTTGAAAAACCCCTCTGAAGGTCGGCAAGATTATTAGTGGTGTGCAAAAAAAAAAAAGATTACGATGTTTAGGACCCCAAGAACCAGAATGCACCTGGGGCTCCCAGTCAACCAATATCTGGCTAAAGTACTCCCTTGGAAACTATACAATAGTAGTACCAAAATGTTTAATGAGAAAAATGTGTGCTTTTGCTAGTTCAAGGGAGCTACAAAGTAAGAGGCTGAATTTACTGTCCTCTTCATTGACATATCTAAAAGGATCTTACAAATTGCTTATGTTGTAGAAGTGCAAATAAATAAAACATATCTTGACTATTCTTTTAGCGTTTTCTGCGTACTGCATCTTTTTTAACTTTTTAGAATTGAATTACTCATTCTACTGGCCACTGTAAATAGAGTTTCTTCTTTGTATATTTGTTCCACAGTGAGCCATACATAATGGGACAAATACCGTACTTTATATCTAACAAACGATTCGAGCTTAAACAACCATTTTCAACAACTTTAGAAAAGACAGGCATGATGGATATCTGTTAAAATAAATCTCTCAATTAATCCTAAATTCAGACAAGTCTGCATTACCTGCCCTTTACTATTTGCAAATAGTTACTTCTGTTCAAACAATCAATCAATATTCATGAGGCTAATCCATATTTAATGTACATATCTTTGTTAGGGGTGCCTTCCGGCAGTGCCGGCTGACTGACCTCTAACAAACGATCTGGCCTAAAACAACTACAAAACAATCTAGAGAAAAACAGGCATGACGTATTTACCGGTCAAAATGAATATCCCAATCAAACAATTTTAGAGCAAAAGCCTGCACTACCTATCCTTTGCTGTCTGCAAAGAGAGAGAATGTTCCTATTCTCTGTTTGCAAGCAGGGAATGTCTCAAATAACTCAAAGGAATACTAGTATTCGATCAAACTATTCAATCAATTTGTTGCTTTTTCATGACCTTACCCAGACCGTATGGACAGTTCTTTGTCTTCCCCTTCCAGTGCCTGTTTGTCCTCACTCCAATATCAATGCGGCACTCCTCTAAGGTCCCAGTCGGGACCACAGGTCACTCCAACCGGTGAAGTTCAGTTTATCGGCAGCCAGACGAGGGTCTTTTTAGCGCAGGTTAACTCCAATCGTTTAGATGCTCACTCCGTCGTTAGGACCTCTCTCACCGGACCCCACGTTTGGGACGCCAATTTGTGAAAAGCAGCGAGCCTTCTAAGACCCCCAATGCTGCCCGGTCACCTTTAATTCACCTCGGATTCGCTATTAAAATAATGAGGCAGACGCTGGATACTGGAAGACAAGAAAAAGGTTTATTTCTCATGAGGAGAACCTGTCAATAGACACTGTGGTAATCTGCTGAGGTTTTCTGCCGGCAACACCCTTGGCTCTTCCTTTTATACAGGTTTGACACAATGCATTTGTTTTCATCAGCATGGTTACAGGGGCTTGGAGTACCCGGGCAGGTTGTCACACAAGGCCAACATTGTTTCATCATCCCATCCAGGCCAAACAGACAATTTTATCTTGCAGCTGGACCTTGCTTCAGGGTCTAAAACATGTGAGACCGGACAGATCTAAGAGTCTGTTCTGTTGATAAAAACTAGTCCCATTGTTGGAAAAACCAAGTCTTGCTGTTGGCAGTGCAATAAACCATGTTTGTGTGACCAGGTGCAAGGAGGGATAAAATGGCCAAGGGCTTGCCAGTAAACAGATGAGAGGAAGAACGAGTTTGTGGCAGCAAGTGGCACTGAGGTTTGTCGTGACAATAGGGTTTATAGACCCCAGCACACATCTGGTTTGGTCAGAGAGTCCGAAGGATGCTAGCAAGGACAGGGTGAGACAAAGGTGACCAGCAGAGTACAAAATGGCTGTGATGGCTAAAATGGCCGTGGCTTACGTGCACATAGAAATTCCCACTAAACAAGATGGCGCAGGCAATGTTCAGATGGTGATTTTACTTTTAACAATATGGCTGTGGTGAACATAAATGAACGCCGCTTATGTACACCTAAAGTTTATCATTTTTAACATGGGTGGGTTTGTGAATAAGAGATGTTAATTACCAAACGCCCTATTTCCAGCGAAGCCATCGTGTAGTTTGGGAACACGTTTGGACTAGAGTTCAGCACATGTTCTAAAATGGTTTCCCTGTTCACTTGCACTGACATTAATGGAACTAACTAGCACAAGAGCATATCTGCTCATGCAGATATACCCTTGCATGTGACACAAGCACCCTGCGGTAGGGGTGACTTAAAATTAATACATTCAGTGTTTGGGGGCTGGGGCATGGCACACATGGATGTGTCTGAGAAGTTGGCCTGGCATTTGCTGTCCACTATTCTAGTGGGCACCTTGCCCCAGTCCAAACGACCCTTATTGATGGTAGGTTAAAGGCAACCTTTATTGAAAGCTATCCTAGTGGTAGCTATGGAGAGAAGCCTTCAGGCTAAGTCTTGGAGGAATATAAAGCAGCTTGTTTTACCAGTCAATAATCTTGTGAATGACCAAATGAAAGGAGAACCACAACAGGTGTGTGTGTGTGTGCTTATGTATATGTATGTGTGTATATATGTATATATATGTATGTATTTTTTTTATTCTAAACACATCACACATCTCACTAGTCTCTTTATGAGGCTAGAGGCAAAAGTACATATAGTAAACTTAATAGCACACAGTAAATTAGCACCATATGTGTTGAGCCCTAGGGGCGTATCAAACCATATATTAAGAAAGTGGTATAAGAACCACGACTTGACTAGACACAAGGCCTAGAGCCTGTAGAAGTTCTGGGACCACAAGGAACCACCCAAGGTAGTGACACTGGACCCACAGGGGACGCGTGCAGTGTCTGAACACAGCCGCGGATCAATGTTGACTTCAATGGGGAAAGTAGCTTGGGAGAGGACTTTAAGCAAACCCCATTAGTCTTAAGGGGTTCTAGAGCCAACAGCCACGGGAGCATCGAAGTACTCGACTTGCCTCACCCGGGGAATCCGGGTGCATAGGTGTCTTTTGGTGTCGGGAATCATTTTCTTTTCCAATGGCGATCTGCTGCAAAGTGCTGCTGTCGAAGAGGAAGGTGTACGGTGTGATCCAAGCCTGGATCGAATTTGAGAAGAACCTAAAAGCAGAGCGTCCGGAGCCGTGGTCACTAGCCAGTGACCAGGAGCAAGATAGGCGGATGCCCACCGATGTCGGTTGATTTCACGTGAAGCTTGACTCTTCAGCCACGATGACCAGGAGGCGTCGACGACGACCAGGATCGGGAGTCGAGCTGTCCAATGAAGGATGTCGAGTGCTGCGGTGTCGGTGCATGGATTGGACCAAACAAGCCTTGGCAACAGCAACCCACGCAGGAAGTAAAATACTTTAGTGCAGACCAGCAAGGTCTGAGGGACTCACCACGTGGTGAGGAGTCAGGGCGCGTCTGGAGCTATCAGGGAAGCCAAAGGAAAATTAGAGTTGCCTTCACAGGGCCCCACCAGTCGAAGGACCAGGGATCGCGAAGGAGCCACGAGTGGAAATGCAAGAGGCGGGCTCACGGAACACTCGTGGAGTGTAGGCTCACCATCTTCGATGCAGATGGTGCTCTGGGCCCAAAGCACAACTATGATGCCAGGGATCTTCTAAATGGTTACCGGGCAGACCGGTGTCTACATGTCCCTCCCTCTAAAAGGGTGGCATTCTACCCATGCTGCCAGTACTGGTGGGGGGGTGGGGGAGGGGAGTAGGATTCCAAAGTGTTTGACACCAGCCAGTCCAAAGTTAGCATTTACCGCATGGTTATAATGCACTTAAGAGTATATGGTCTGGCTGCATCACAGAACAGCCCCAGAGAATAGATTCCGAAGGCTGCAGAGGGGTCCTGCTCATGCATGGACACCTTCTCACTCGAAACTTAGCACCCTGCCTTCAGGATTGTTAAGGCCTGCCATAGAGGTGACTGATAGGTTTCTATGTACAGTGATTTAAGGTAGATATAGGTAACCTATATATTAAGGGGTGCATGCACCACCTTACCCAGGCTGCAGTAGCAGTACTGTGGTGTCATTTTGGAAGGTTTCTCAGGGGTGGCATGATACATGCTGCAGCCCCTGGTAGACCTCTGGTGTACCTATGCCCTTAGTACCTAGTGTATCATATGCTAGGTACTCGCAAGGGTACCCCAGTAACAAAACTGGAGTGTACCTATAGTACATGCAATTAATTTAGAGAGGAAGCTGCTGGGCCGGGGGCCTGGATAGCAGGGCCCCTGCCAGACTAAAGTCGAAAAACAGTGAAACACCAGCAAAAAGTGGGGGTAACCATAGTAAGCAGATCCTACTCTCCTTCAGTGTCTGGTTGTGTTTTCACATTTGTCCGCACCTAAACACACAGCATGTAATGGCCGGACTGCATGGGTTTGGTGAGGGGTCCGTTCGGGTGGCACAATTTGTGCTGCAGCCCTTGGGAGTCCCTCTGTAGTGCCCTTGGATAAGAAGGAAAGGCTATATAATGACAGTGAATCCGGTAAAACAAGTTCTGTGGCTTTGTTTAGGATTAATGAATGTGGATATTGTGGTAAATAAATAAATAATACCTCTCTTTTTGAATGCATGAATGAATAACAGATAGCTCAATAAATAAGAGTCAAGATTCGAGGTAGTAGGAGTTTTGCAGGTTTAATACAGCATAAAGACAGGGACAGGACAACCTGCACAGGAATAGGATGGCAAGCCCTGGCAGCGCTGCCGGGGTCAGGATCGGAATCGGCGGAAGGAAGGAAGGATAACTTTTTAATAACAGTACATGAGCATATATACATAACGCAAACACATAGCATTACATCGCAATAGGCGTGACGCGTAGCAGTCGCGAAAGATAAGGGTGAAAAGAGGTGTAACAGGGCGTACACATAGACATGTGATGCAAACGTAACAGAATATGTCATGAATGGGGTGGAAACCATGGAGGGGGCTACCTAAGGAGCCGGGACCTCTAACCTGATGGTGCGCGCAAACTGGCAATGACGTGTTACTAGGAGAAGCTGGGGGCTATGAACTCTGTGCTAGGAGCAGAGACTGAAGTCTGGAGAGTCAGGGCGACATGTACCTAAGCAGTATCTAGTATCTGATGTTTAGGGAACATGTTGATATAAACTAGAAGTCAGGAGGGGGAAAGCTAACAGACTCTAAGACTGGAGCATGCATTATTCTACATGTAGTGCGTGATGAAGAATATTAAATGACCATTAAATGCAGTATTTCTCTTACATGGAGACGTAAAAGCTAGACTATGACGGTAACTATTGATGCGATTCAGTAGCTTAGGAATGCAGAGAAGGAGGGCTGTACTGATAACTCGAATCATAACATACTCTTGGCAGACTCAGAGGCAGAGCCAGGCTGAACCGGGCACTGCGAGGCAGGAAGTAAGTGAAGGGTCGAGGATACAGGCGGGGGCTGTATCGCTCCTCAGCGAGGCTTCAGGGGACAGGAGCTGAATCTGGTGTCCAGGCCCTTTTGAGGCCTAGAAACGGAGATTTTACAATGGAATAACGTGCACACTGAGAAACGTGGCAACGTAGCTTTACATAGGCCTGATATTCGTAGTATTCACGAGAACTGGAAACTGACATACTAAAAGTGGACACAACTATAATTGCGTCTTTAATCGAACATGGGGAATAACATATGCATATTAATCATGCACAGATAACATATGATGGATGACACGTAGGGACACAGAACATAGCAAAATTTACTTTTCCACATTCCCTCCTTGTCACTACGTTTCCATCAGGAAACATCAATATTCATGATACCATCTATCATTTCATACAGTATCATTTGCTCGTCTCGAATTTTCTTGGAACGGGTTTTAGAACGGGGCTTGGGACTAGGAATACAAGAGGTAGCACAAATGCCGCAAATCGCAGGGCCACATTGTATACAGAGGCAGCAGCGAAATATGATCGCTACTGCAATACCTAGAAAGGACAAGACTTTCCATCCCCAGGCGGAAATTATATTCCAGAACCAACCGGACCATGTCCAGGTGCCTGGATTTTGGTGTAACAGATGGGCAATTTTATGAAGTCTGGTTATAGCTGAATAAACAGACGGCGCGTTATTTGGAATGAAAATGCAGCAACTAGATCCGATGACTCTACAGGCCCCGCCCCTATCGGCCAATATGACGTCAAGGACGAGACGATTCTGGAGCACGACAATTCTCATAAAGGATTGTTCTTCGGTTAAATTACTTAGAGCAGAAGTAGTCTCAATTACTACTGCTTCAAGGGTTCTGGTTAACCTACGTATCAGTTTGCTATTCACAACTGTACCTAAATAAGGGAAGACACCTTTATTGATATCTATATATTGTTCTAGAGCAGTTTCAGTATAATCGACAATCGGGAGGTTTCTCTTGTGTCTTGTATGTACTAGGTGGGAATTCCTATGGTAGTCGGGTGGGGCTAGAAAAACAGGTGGCAGTAGGAAGGCAATGTAACAGGTTCCCTCCCAATCGAGGGGCAGACGAACATATGCGGTCTGACCACAAATAAAATATGAATGACGTGAAGCTTTGAAAATAGATTTCCCACTGTCACTATACTTGACAATAGTAGTACAATCACTATGTCCTACGTGTGTAGAACCATTATTTCGGACACATAATTCGCCTTTGACTGGTAGTACTGAAATTGCAGGTAAGTCTGGAGTAGTATCAGACTGAACATTCAGAACCATGAAATTCGAAGAATAATTACCTAAATTATACACTTCATTTTCTAGATCTAACCCGGTTCTGTGGGGGAGACCTTGCTTGTCTGGAAAACATGTACTGTTAAGAAAAGACATATCTGTTGAGGATGACGTTAACGTGGACCATGCTCCACACGAACCATTATGTGAAAAAGGATAAGGAAAGAGTGGCAGAACTCCCTTCGGTGTCTGAAAAGGGGGGAGTCGACCACACACCCAACAATTAGTGGCATTGCTGGTCTGGTGTGAATAATGTAACATGCGGATGAAAGAATTATTTCGCATAGCGAGGCGGTAAGAGAGTTCATGAGGAGGCAGATCACTAAACGTGTGCTCCACCGTAACATTAGCAGACTTATTTACATGAGAAACTGGAAAATACAGGTAAAATGCATAACTGGTGCAGGAAATCATAATGCTGAGAAATAATATGAAACATAGAAAAACGATACATCGGATTGAGTTTTGACTAACTCTCTCACTATGGGGGTCTATTTTATACATGTCAGAAACAGTCTAACCGTTTCACCTAGGGGAGGACTTAGACAATCAAACTGGCTGACTTATTTTACTAGACCGGAGTTTCAACTTATACTCCTGCTGCGGAGTTTTCTCTAACGGGGAGGGTGCAGTATCATTGTTCTTTGCGGGACAGTCCTTAAGAATAGTACTTTGGTAATCCTTCGAATCCTGGGAAATGTTCTTTGAGACCGGTTTCAGTCCATAAAACTTCTTTATATGTGAAAGATGCACCCAGCCTTTGCGTCCCTCCAACTTCACGGCTGTACGTGTGGCGAGGAGGACCTGTCGGGGCTCCTTCCAGCGAGGCTCCAGCGGACTTGAGCGGTCAAAATTTCGCACCAGGACCATGGATCCTGGAACGATTTCATGCGGTGCCACCTCGGTATTGTCTGGAAATGCGGCGGCAACCTGTGAACGACAAGAGTTGAGGGCAGACATCAAGGAAGCTAGGTAATCTGTCAGCATATTACTTGAAACATCGGTAATACTTCGGGGTCTGGGTGTACCCCACATGTTAGGGGGGCGGCCGAAAACGACCTCATATGGGGACAGACCTGATCTGGAATGTGCGACCATGCGCATATAGAACAAAGCGACTGGCAGAGCTACTAGCCAGTCCACACCTTTCTCTTTACATACTTTGGCGATGCGGATTTTCAGAGTCTGGTTATGTCTCTCTACGAGACCTGCTGCTTCAGGATGGCGTACACAATGGAACTTCCACTGGTACCCTAACAAAAGGGAAACATGCTTCATTAACTCTGAGGAGAATGGCTGGCCGTTATCAGAATATACGACCCTAGGGAGTCCATAACGGGGGAAGAACTCACGAACCAACTGCTTGGCAGTGGTCGCGGCTGTGTAATCTGGGACTGGATATGCTTCTGTCCACCTGGACAAAGCGCATACAACTACAAGGACGTACTTGAAACCTCGACATCGTTCCATCTGAATATAATCCATCTGGAGGACTTCAAAAGGGTGGTCAGGAGGTTGGAATCCACCTTGTTCCACCGGGACACTTTTACCTGGATTAAACTGACAACATATCATACAGGTACGGACTTTCTGCTTGGCTGCAGCTCGTAGATGCTTGTTGAACCAAATGTTCTGGATACTGTCTAACATAGCTTTTTCTCCTAAATGTGCTGGACTATGTGCGGTATTGATAATGACTTGAACCATAGAGTCGGGGAGAAACCAAGTGGCTTTTCCTTTCGTTAACCATCCTTGATCTGTCTGGACCCCTCCTTGTTCGGACCATTTCTTGATTTCTTCGGGAGTAGCATGTAACTGGATATCTATGACATCTTGAGTAGGGTCCTTAACTGTCATACATGTAGTCGGATCTGGAGTGTGTGTCATGTTAACTGGAATGTCTGGAGTCTGTGCTGTAAGCTTGGCTGTGCGATCTGCTAGATCGTTACCCTGGGAAATAATGTCAGTAACTTTCGTGTGTGCCTTGCATTTCATGATAGCAATGGATGTCGGTAAATGTATGGCATCTAACAGAGCTTGAATAAGGAGACCATGCTGAATCTTGGTTCCATGAGAAGTCATGAAACCTCTCTCCTGCCAGAGCACTCCAAAGTCGTGTACGACTCCAAATGCGTAGCGTGAATCTGTGTAAACATTAACTTTCCTGTTCTTAGCGTGTATGCAGGCTTGTGTCAGAGCAACTAGCTCTGCTGCTTGAGCGGACAGGGTGTCAATACGGTGTGTCTTAATAACTTCGGTGTCGGTAGTCACTGCATACGCGGCGACTAGTTCTCCTGTACTTGTTCTCATACATGAACCATCCACATAAAGTGTCAGGTCGGGATCTGGTAACGGAATATCTGTCAGATCTTGTCTTGGCTTTGTCGTAATATTAACTACTTCCACACAGTCGTGTGTGTCCGGACTTAAAGTAACTGATGGTAACAGTGTAGCAGGGTTCAGGATGTTGCAGCGTCTGATTTCTATGTGTGGCTGGAACAGTGTCAATTCATAACCTGTTAAACGTGCAATTGTCAAGTGCTGAGTTTGTGTTCGGTTTAAAAGAACTTCCACGGAGTGTGGAACTTGTACTGTCAGGGAGTGTCCTAATACTATGGAATCACTTTGTCTGATAGCTAGTGCTGTGGCTGCAACTGACTTGAGGCACGCAGGGAGAGCCTGGGCTACAGGATCTAATGTGCTCGAAAAATAAGCACAAGGCTTGTATTGTCCTGCTTGATCTTGTGTGAGAACAGATAATGCTGTACCTTCACGTTCTGTGACAAAGTGTAAAAGGCTTACTGTAGCTTGGTGTGGCTAGAACTGGAGCTTGACATAGGGCTTTCTTTAACTCATTGAAGCTGAGTGTATGTTCAGATGTCCAAGGGAGGACAGTCGATACGGCTGCCTCCTGTGTCGTTAACTGTATCAGTGGCTTGGCTAGAAATGCATACTGAGGAATCCATTGTCGGCAGTAAGAAGTGAGGCCGATAAAAGCACGTACCTCCTTCTGGGTCTTGGGCTGAGGAAGACTCGCTATTAACTGGATACGGTCTGGTGTCAACTGCCTACCCCTCTTGGACAGTAAGTGTCCTAAGTATACCACTTGCTGGACACAGAATTGAAGCTTCGAAGGGGACACCTTGTGCCCCATCTCGGCTAGGAAATACAGAACTGTGAGGGATGCTCGCTCGCAAGCACGTTCAGAACGGGCTGTGACCAGTAGATCATCGACATACTGGAGCAGGGCAGTGTCAGTTGGCATGTGAATGTTGTCTAGTTGTCTCTTAAGTGCTTGACTGTAAATACTAGGACTTTCTGTGAAACCTTGAGGAGCTCGTGTGAACATATAGCTCCTTCCATTTAAACAAAATCCGAAAAGGAACTGGCTGTCTGGATGAATGGGGACACTAAAAAATGCATTCTTGAGGTCTATGACTGTAAAAAATGAGGCTTCTGAATCAATGGCTGTCAATAGGGAAGAGATATCTGGGACAACTGGGTACTGGGGAATAATACATTTATTAAGCTCTCGTAGGTCAATCACTAATCGATATACTGGGGGTGCATTTGGATCAGTACGTTTCATGACTGGAATGATCGGAGAATTGCATACATTGGAGTCAGTTTCTACAACCACTCCTTGAGCGATGAGCTCGTCAATAATTTTGGATAAGGCTGCTACAGCCTCCAGTGGCAATCTATACTGTCTGATTCGTGGTAACACTACACCTGGCTTGAGAGTCACACGATGGGGTGTGATTTGCATATAACCAACATCAGTTGGACCTTGCGCCCATAGATGCTGCGGAACATTGGACAATCTGGGATCAAAATCTCGTAATACATAGTGACCCTTGAAGTCACGCAGGAACAATCGTATTCCCTCTGGGGAACAGCATATAACTGCACCTAACTCTTTCAGTGTTTTAATACCTAATAGATTCTCTGGACATGACTTAGTAAGTAACAGATCAGTAGTACGGGACAATGGACCTACTTCTAGAGTAACTGGCTTTGATATTTCATTTACAATGGGTTTTCCTGAAAATCCAAGGGAAACATTTCTTGAGCCTGAGAGCGGAGCCCCTGGAACTTCGGCGTGGCTAATTGTGGTCCTACTTGCCCCTGTATCAATCAAAAACTTTCTGTCTTTCCCTAATACTTGACTGTGAACATAGGGACCTTCTTGATCTACAGGTATCTCGATGAGAGGCAAGCCTACCTCCCTCTCTAGGCTGTTTCATGAATATGGCTGATACTCTGGATACTCAGACTGTGCATACTGGTACATCTGCTGTGTAACGTGCTGTGTTGCAGCGATGGGCTGCGGTGCTGTAACGGTCTGTGGTGCATTCTGTGGCTGAGGAGTCTGTGAAACTTGTTCTTGTCTAGGCGGACGTGGTCTTTCTTTAGTCTTACCAGTAGCTATGTTGTGTTTCAGAACTGCACACTCGTTTATAAAATGACCTGGCTGTTTACAATAATTGCAGTTCCCTTTAATGGGAGCTGCAGGATGACTGGCTTGATTCGGACCCCTCTTCTGACTGTCTTGAGGAACAGATTGTGCAACTAGTACTTTCATTTTCGTGTCTTTCATACGCTTTCTCTCGTGTTCTTGCTCTTCTCTGATTCTATTCTGGTGATATTGGAGCATCTGTAACATCTGGGACGGGGTATTAGCTTGCCAGGTACTTTCGACTTTCAAAACTCGATTCTTAATTTGTGGACTTGAATTCTCGACTAATTTAGTAACAAAAAGGTGAGGGTATGACTCACTACTTGTCTTGAGGCCACTGTTGATGCTAAAACATTTCTCAAATCTAGAATAAAAATCACTAATGTCTTCGTCTTGTTTCTGTTTACAGGCTGAGATTGCATCCCAGTCTTCCTTTTTCGTTGTTAACAATCTGGGCAAAACTTGAATCAATAATTCAGGTAATTCTTTACATTTCGCTCCAAGACCGGTACCTGGTACTCGTGCCTTATCTTCAGCTTCTAGAACTGCCCAATCGATCTTTTTCTCTCCCACCTCCCATTCTTTTTCCTTGAGCTTTTCATACACCCCTGCGGGCAGCAGAACCTTTAACATTTTAATTATATCTGGATACGTGTATTCCCCCATACGGAGCATGTCTTTTAATTCTCGATGGAACCCTGCTGGATCTTTATCATGACAGGGGATTAATTTTTTCATCTCTAAGAGTTCCATCTTTGTGATCGGGGTGTAAACAAACACTCGTTCTAGTTCGCCACCCGTTCCTCTAACTGGGTGGACTTCTCGTAACGGATTCTGTCTCTCCATGTAAAATGGTTTACTTTCTGGGGGTGAGACATGAACAAAATGCGGGTTCAAAAACGTTCTATATTTGTGACGCTGTTCTAGAATGACACTAATTAAATCGGTACCTAAACCTTTCCATCTATACTGGAGTAACTCGTTCAGGATATCATGTAACGGGCCTGGATCAGAGTGCTGACCCTCATACAATGTAATGAGGTGCTGAATCATATACATACCCGCCAGTCGTTGCTCGGCTGGGGGCATTTTCAGAAACATTTGTGCCACTATTTCGTCTGGAAAAGTGGTAGAATCAGTAGTCCATCGGACTGTTGATCGGGCTAGTTCTTGTTCATGCATAGTACTTAACTTACTGTAACCGATTCGTGATTTCAGAATGTGATCGGTAGCTTGAAATACTTGTTCTAGAGAACCTTGTTCTGGTGCTGGATGATGGAAAGTTGACTTGTGTTCTAGGCGTAAATGGCGATCTGGAAATCTAGATTTTCCTACATACGCTATTCTGGCGGGATTCTCGTCGTCTACCTCTTCAGTATCAGAGTTACTTTCTTTCTCGCTTACTTGTGCTGCTTTACGCTGTTCGTGTAACTTTATTATTTCTTTACGGATTTTCTTGTACATACTCTCCATAGCACTGATGGTCCTGTGCTTACCCTCGGCTATATTATCACTCCACTTTGTCAGGGTTCTCATTTCGGCTTGATCTTTGGACGGGTAATCTTGTTCTCTTATTAAACAATTAATCAAAAACTTTAGTATCATGAGCTGGATCTCGGCTTTCCTTTGAGACATGACTTCGCCAATGCTTTCTGGATCATCCCCTGTACGGATGAAACGATATATTCTGTCTAGATCTTCTTTCATATTCGGTAGGGTGACTAGATACTCGGCCACCTTTCTTACACGTAATGAATATAAAACCATATTATCCTCGCCTGGGACTGGATCATAGCCGCATTCATTAAGGGCTTTTCTTATTTCTGCTACAGACTGATGTCTGGGCGTACGCTGTGACGCTTGTGCATGTAATTCGGCTGACGTTAAACGCTTATGTGGCGGCGGGGTCTGAGGAGGACCTCCTCCTGCGGCCCCTAAACTAGAATCGTCGACTGATCCTCTTCGTACTAGTGTGGCAGGAAATTGAAATGCGGGCTGAACTGGTATGGCGGGCTGGACCGGGGGGACCGTAACAGGTACTGCAAGGGGTACCCCGGTGTCTGGAGAAACGGGGAGTGCCTGATTTACAGGGACTGGCGGAGCGCGAACAGGATTTGCATATTCTGGGACTGTGTCGTCCAAATAGGACGAAATGAAAATATCAGCTGCGGTCTGTTTGTGACGTAGCTTGGTCGGAACTAATGGTGGCGGAAAGTTACTGGATGCCTCCGGGGTCGCTTTTGGCAGGCCCTCGGCAAGAAGAGGATACATACCCTTAATAAGAGCATGCCTCTGTCTGTCTGACTGTTCGGTTTTAACTCGTTCACCAATCTCGATTAATTCCCTTTCTTGGGCTCGTTCCAAGGATTCTCTACTTAATTCTGACTTTCTGATTTCTTTTTCGGTTCTTTTATGAGATTCTTTGCGCCATAACTCGATGGCATCTTTCTGTGACTGTCTGGCTTTCTTTTTCCATAATGCTTCTTCTACTCTCATGATGCACTCGGCATCCCATGTGCCTGACACAGGCCATCTATACTTTTCCTCTAACTGTTTGGTATACTCGACCCATAAATCTAGATACAATATGGCGCTTATGCCATGCTTCTGATACATAAAATGACCTGGACTGTCCCTAGGCGGGACAGGAACTGCTGCTTCTAGCAGACCTTTTCTAGTTCTCAACTGACGCAGTTTTGAAAAGAGCGGCATGACTGAACTATAATCTGGACACAATACGATACACAATAAACACGATAACTACTTCACACTCATTCCACGACATCAAGATACATGAAGAACATTCAGAATAACAGTTCGAACAGAATACTACCTGGAATACGGAAAACAGAATACATGAATTTTCTCGAACAGAACTGACTAGAACAGAAACTAGATGCACTGCTGAAACAGTACGAAACTTACCGGTCTCATACAGAGACACGTCAGGACCCGTATCCACCGGAGTGGACACTTCGTTTGTGGGCTTGTGTACCACCAACCCACGGACCAGAGTCAATTAAATTGACCCTGTCTAGATACTACCCCAGTAATGGTACTCACCGGGCAGCAAGAACGGAAGGCCTCAGACTGGACGGGACTGCTTGGACGTCGGACGGACGAACTTCGGACTTCTGTTACGGGTGGGCCTCCGGATACCTCGGACCTTGGACTCTCGGCTTGGGCTCTGGTCGGGACTCGCCGCGTTCCTCCACCGTCTCGTCTGGATGCTGGACCGCCTCCTCCGTCTCCTCCGTGGGCCTGAGGGATACTTGAAGCAGAAATATCTGCCGGTGCGCAGAAGAGTTCCGTCACGACTGCAGAGGGTCAGGGGGTCGGCGTGGCTTCACCGACGCGTGGGGAAAGGGCAAGTCCCTATTCGGGCGCCATTATGTGGTAAATAAATAATACCTCTCTTTTTGAATGCATGAATGAATAACAGATAGCTCAATAAATAAGAGTCAAGATTCGAGGTAGTAGGAGTTTTGCAGGTTTAATACAGCATAAAGACAGGGACAGGACAACCTGCACAGGAATAGGATGGCAAGCCCTGGCAGCGCTGCCGGGGTCAGGATCGGAATCGGCGGAAGGAAGGAAGGATAACTTTTTAATAACAGTACATGAGCATATATACATAACGCAAACACATAGCATTACATCGCAATAGGCGTGGCAGTGGGTGGAGCAATAGGCGTGACGCGTAGCAGTCGCGAAAGATAAGGGTGAAAAGAGGTGTAACAGGGCGTACACATAGACATGTGATGCAAACGTAACAGAATATGTCATGAATGGGGTGGAAACCATGCAGGGGGCTACCTAAGGAGCCGGGACCTCTAACCTGATGGTGCGCGCAAACTGGCAATGACGTGTTACTAGGAGAAGCTGGGGGCTATGAACTCTGTGCTAGGAGCAGAGACTGAAGTCTGGAGAGTCAGGGCGACATGTACCTAAGCAGTATCTGATGTTTAGGGAACATGTTGATATAAACTAGAAGTCAGGAGGGGAAAAGCTAACAGACTCTAAGACTGGAGCATGCATTATTCTACATGTAGTGCGTGATGAAGAATATTAAATGACCATTAAATGCAGTATTTCTCTTACATGGAGACGTAAAAGCTAGACTATGACGGTAACTATTGATGCGATTCAGTAGCTTAGGAATGCAGAGAAGGAGGGCTGTACTGATAACTCGAATCATAACATACTCTTGGCAGACTCAGAGGCAGAGCCAGGCTGAACCGGGCACTGCGAGGCAGGAAGTAAGTGAAGGGTCGAGGATACAGGCGGGGGCTGTATCGCTCCTCAGCGAGGCTTCAGGGGACAGGAGCTGAATCTGGTGTCCAGGCCCTTTTGAGGCCTAGAAACGGAGATTTTACAATGGAATAACGTGCACACTGAGAAACGTGGCAACGTAGCTTTACATAGGCCTGATATTCGTAGTATTCACGAGAACTGGAAACTGACATACTAAAAGTGGACACAACTATAATTGCGTCTTTAATCGAACATGGGGAATAACATATGCATATTAATCATGCACAGATAACATATGATGGATGACACGTAGGGACACAGAACATAGCAAAATTTACTTTTCCACAATATGCTAAAGGAAAGCAATGAATTCGATAAATCATTTGGGTGATGCCCTAACCACCTTTAAACTAGTTTCTAAAAATCAAAGATGTGCACGGTTACATATCTTAAAATTGTGCTGAGATTTTGATAACCCATGCATAGTCTGAGTAAGTTTTGAATGTGTATGCGTGTGTATTTTTTTTGGGGGGGAGATTCTCATAGCAAATGCTGGTGACGGTTTAACTTTCTGTACAGGAGAAACAAGTGTTCTGTGTGTTAAGTATATTTCTGTTTGTGTTGCAGTATTGCGGTGCACAATAAAAACAAGCATTGGCAATGCTATCGGTCTCGCATTTGAGTTGGAGCCTTTGGCATTGTAGCTGGCAATTTTTTCGACACATGTAGTATGGAGTGTATGCATGCGGTGTGTAGTTGAATTATGTGAATTGGATTGGTTAGTTGTGTAATTGTATGGAGTGGATTTGTTCTGTGGAACTGGGTAGTAATTATGTGATTAAGTTGGCTGTATTTATGTGGAGTGTCATTGTTTATGAAGTGTAATTCTATGGAATGCTATTTTGTGTTGTAGAGTGGTATGTAGTGGAGTTGGTGTGCGGTTGAATTTTGTGGCACTGTGTGGAATTGTGTGGATTGGATGTATGTGGCGTGGTTTTTAATTGTGTTATATTGTGGTTTGGTGTTTAATTATATGGTGTGGATTGGAAATATGTGGAATTAAATTGTGTGGCGGGTAATTGACTGACTAGCTTTGCCTTTTTGATGACCAACAACAAAAAGGTACTTGCTATGTTCCAGATCTGTTAGTGTAAACGTTTTTTTTAAAAAGTTAGAGCTATCTGCATCGTAAATTATATTTTACTATGTTATGGAGTGAATGTATGTGCTGTGTAGAGGAATTATGTGGGTTGCAGTTGTTTGGTGTGGCATTGTCTGGCGTTTAATTGTGGAGTGGGTTTGTATAGTGGAACTATGTGGCATGGTGTGTAGTTCTATTGTGTGTGTATAGTACTTATGTGTATTTTAGTGGTCTGGAATTATATGGAGTGTAATTGTTATATTTTGTGAAGTGATATGTAGTGGAGTTTAATTGTCGTGCTGCTGAATTTTACAGTATGAGTTGTTGTAAATTGGGTATGTGGTGTGTATTCGCGCAGTGCAATGTGGCTTGGTGTGGAATTTCTGTGGTGTGGAATTTCTTTGTGGAGTTGAATAATGTGGCATGAAATAGTGTGGTGAGTAGAATTATGTGCCATGGTATGGAGTGTTTATTTTCATTATGTGGTATAGAGTGGATTTATGTGGGGTGTATTGGTGTGGTATTGAATAGTGTATGTTGCGGCGATTTATGTGGTGTTGAGTGGCATTATTTGGATTGTAATGTTGCGTGGATTGTAATGTGTGGATTGCAGTTGCGTGGTTGTCACCAGAAGTGGCGTGTTGCACTCCTCTCTACCTCCGTCCAGGTCTATAGCGATGACCAAAGAACACTGCTCAGTTGACACTCAATCATGAGTTGGCAACCTCACTTAATATGGCTTAGGCGTCATGTTAATGAGGTATAGAACACTTCTCAGTGGAGTGGGTGGGAGTAGGACGCATAAGTAGTGTAACAGAGAAGGGATGGATCGATGCTGCCGGGTACAGGTCTGCGTATTTGGTAAGAGGAGATGGGTCGAAATAGCTATACTTTAAAAAATCCTTGAAGCTAGTCGGGAGCATTAAGGAAACAATTGTCTTGAAAGGCAATATGAGATTCTGAGTTGCTTTAAAGAATTGTACCTCAACTGCAGAAGGATAAATACCAGAACTGTGAAAATGTGTTCAAACCGTATTAGCCGTAACAAAGCAGTGTAATTGGTACCCAGTTTACAGAAACCTAGCAATGGAGTGTTGAGATGTGAGGACCATCTGGCTGGATTGGGATCGTGTGGGAGGGAGGGGGGGGAGAGGCTATTGGAGACAGAGCGAGTGGGCAGCTGTATTATAAACACCGGACATGCATGCACCTAGACTTCAGACAAATCTGTTTGTGAAATGTATTAATATGACCGGGCGTTCTTTGCTCTGCATACCAAACGTAGCTACTCTATATCGGAATACAATGCAAAACCGGCGTAGTTCAGTAATGTTTGCAGCTCACTTGTGCTTCAAAGGAGTGGAGGTTAATGGAAAAGACGAGTCAGAACGGCTTCCTGTGAGGCCACAGCGTGCACCCAACCAGGCTCCCATGTACTTACCAGCCTGTCTCGTGTATGTGGAACAGCTTACTACAGCCGAGCATTTATTTAATTTGTCCACTGTAGTGTCAGTCGATGGGCACCCGCACCCCTTTGCTACATGCTAATGCTAGTGTTCATCGAAGAAAAGCAACTTTGAATAAATTAGGCACCTTCGGAAAACAGCCGATCTCTAAGAACATGCTTTATAAGACCTTTAACTAAAACGGTGCTCAGAGCCTAGGAGCCAGTAAAAACACAAGTGTTTGAGGACTGCTCTTACCGGCTGAACTGAACAAAGCAAACTCAAAGTTTGCAAATGTCGTGGACTGTATTGACACACGAGCTGAGGCAAACAAAAACAAATACCGTGCATAAAGGAACCTAAATGAAAAAAAACGTGAGGCCACATGTAACTGGGACAGTCTTCTGGGAGGGTCCGAAACGCCAAAAGGAGTGACTAGTTACGCATACTTACCAAACAAAAGCAGACATTTGTGAAACACACACACACACCCACAGTCTAGATCAGTGGTCTTCAAACTTTTTAATGCCACCCCCCCCCCCCCGGGGGAGAAAAAATGATCAGGCCCACCACACAGAATTTTTCGAAATATTTTATTACATTGATAATGTTTAAGTAGGTCTATGCATATTTAAATATTGCAGTTATGTTTTGTTACCGTTTTATAAATGCAATCAAATACATGATTGCCAAATATACTATTCTGGCCAGGCAGGCCTTACTACCATGCACAAGTATCCGCAGTGTGACTATTAGAAGTGGGGGTAAGGGTTTGAATATTTGGAGTCCCTTCCATTTTGACACCCCCTCCCAGCTAAAATATAAATGACAAAACATTTTGGTGATGGGCCATCACAAAGCGGCTTTGTGTCGCTCATTTTTGTCAGCTTAAAACAAAGCACTGTTAGCAACACAATGCTTCTTTTGGGCAGAGCCTGGTGTGAAACCCCCAAGGATTCTCTTATTTCAGTATTTGTTTGCAGCATGTGTCCACTTTTGTCACTCCCCTTTTGTAGGCTGGTTTGGAATCAATACAGTCCTAGGTTTCAGACCTCTTTGACTAGCGGTGGTGGTAATCTTGTTGCTTTAATCCAGAAAACCCTTAATGCAGGAGGCATCCAGATAAGCAAATAGCTCAGTTTTAAATTTGAGCTTAAGGATATTCAATAATAAAAGTACTTTCATGAGGAGTTAATTTGGTCAAGTTAACAGAACATTGCAATGACTTGGCATAAACACATGGCACCTAAACTCCTCCATATAAGATGTAAAGAAATGTTGCTTTTTAGCAGGACGTTGAAACCGTTTTTGACAGTCATCGTAGCAAATTCCTTCCTGTGTCTGTAAAAACCTAACAACCCTGGTGTGGTCTCTGACCAACTGTAGGCAGCCAGCCACCACCAGGCATGTTTCTGGACCCTGGGTAGAGAGCCCCGGCTTTCTAGGACCAGAAACCATGCACATCCTGGGCATAGGTGTCTCACCACCTTCTCCTGGATGTGCCAGTGCTCGAAGCTTCAAAGGCATGCTGCCTTTGTAATTCCCCCCTAACCTGTGCTAGGAGCAGATTGCCGCCCACGGTTTGCACCCTTACTTTGGGCAGTAAAACCAGAGGGAAAACTTAGAATAGGTGCCTGCCATCTCCACCCCTAAGGTGGGGAAGGTGAGGCTCATCTTTCAGTCCCTGCCATCTTGAAAATGGGGGACCCCTCCAATCAGGGATAGTTCTATGCATCCTTACACTGCAAAGTGGCATAATAGAGGGTGTAGTCACCCCAGGTATGGTGCCCTTTGGCCCTACCTGCTACTCTCCTATAATGCTCCTAAATCTGGTATTTTGGTGGCCCTCCCTGTGGAAAAGTCCGCCCATAACGCTCCTGATGCCCAGGCTGCTGGCGCAAGACGCCTCTTAGTTCCCATCTTGAATGATTACAAAATAAAGAGACGGGCACTGGAAGCAGGAAGACCAGGAAAGAGTTTTATTTCTCATGAGGAGAGCCAGTCATTTGGGACACTCGCATAGTGTCTTCGGGAGGTGCTCTAACAAGTTTCTCTGAGGCTTCGTCTTTTATACACAGGTTTATGGCACACAGGCATCCTTTATTACAATCATGACATTGTGAAGTATGAAGATATTCCAACACGTGGCTACAGTAGGGGCCCTTATCCTTCATACAATAGGAGGGGGCTGTCACGCAGCTGAGTGTTCTGCTGATTCCATTGGAATGTGTGTGCCTGATCGAATCTCAGTGGGTGGGGTGGTCATGATCAATAGTGGCTCCTTTCAAGAGAGGCGAGTGCATACAGTAGTGGGCAATAAACTGTATCCTCGGGCTAAGGGATGACCAGCGGTCCGTGCAGACATTCAGGATTAGAGGTCGGGGTCATCAAAGGAGGGGTATTCATGGAAGGAAAGGAGGTGTTGGTCAGGCGCGGGGTGTGATTCTCAGAGACAGTCATGCGGGAGGGGAGGGCTCATGACTTGTGCATGTGAGAGCGGGGGCGGTCAGGGTGCATGGGGAAAGCTTGCAGGGTCAGGGAAGGGGCTGATGATCGATCGCAAACAGAGAGACCATGGTACCTAAAATGACTGCTGTATATATGTGTGTATGGGTCTATGCTGGCGGGATAACACAGTCAGTGTTTTGCAATGTCCATTCTGCTTACGACAAGAGGTACAGTGAACACAAATGAACGCCGCTTATGTGTATATACATTGCCAATTTCAACATCCCAGGCCTAGAAACAAGATCTGTGCTGTCCTAAGAAGCAAGAACGATACAGAAAAGGGGGTGGTGATGAACAGAGTGTCTGAATTAAGCAGACCACTCTTACCCAGTCCAAAGATCAGGGCTTGATCCATCACCGTTATTTATCTCACTGCCCCATCCCAGCTCAGAACCTGGCTATATGCAAATTAGTCTGTCCCTGGCCCAGTACATCATGGGAACAGGGCAGACCAAACTACCAAGCCAATTCTTCACCAGAAAGGAGACAAGCTACCGGGGACCGGTTTCTGGCATTTCAGCCTCTTCGGCCCGGCTTGCTTGAATCCTGATGGAGCAGTGAGAAAGGGACTCATGTCTGAGTATACCCTGCCACACCTATAGTGGCCAAAAACGATAGAAGCAAGAAGACATCCCTGCAGAGAAGACCGAAGACGAGTACTCCCTTGGCCCCAGCCCTACCTACCAGCCTTTCACCAGCTTCCACGAACTTGCGACCTGTCTTGCAGTCAGCGACCTCTGAAACCCCTGGGAGGACTGATTCCTTTGGAAAAGACTCCAATCTCCCATGGACAGCAAACCTTTGCAGAAGAAACTGACACTAAAGGCTCCGGATACAGCTGGAATCGCAATGCCTGCCCATTCTGCACCAGACTCTCACGGCCTGTGTCTAAATGGCTTAAGTGTGCAGGGAAGTCTCCCCAGCGATCCAGAGCTTGTGTCCAGCATTGGTTGGCCTTTCCTGATCTCCACAGGGGTGCCTGCAGTCGAATCCAGTGGCTCACCATGACCTGCTTCAGTAGGAAGATTCTCAAGGCACCCCTGCACCCAAAACCCCAGGGCCTTGGTGAGCTGAACCGATGGTACCCCTATGGCCCCTTGCACCTCTACTTACCTCAGCTGTCATTGGTTTCCCTCCTGCAACCTCTGGTGCAACGCCTGTAGCCTGTTTTCCAAAAGAAGAATAACCATTGAAAAGCATTGACATGCCTGCCATTCTGGTGCTAACTCCCAAAGCTTGTCCCCCTGCAAACTATTTACCTACCTGCAACATATGTGGCTTTAGGCACCCGCAGCCTCCATTGAAAAACATTGATCTCTGCACCCAGCTGCCCCTGTGCTGCAGTTTTGATAAACACTGACCCTTGCCCCGTGCTGACTGTTGGTTCTGAAGACTGGAATAGTAAGTGCATTACTTACCTGTTTAACCACGATATTGTTATCCCTATAAGATCACATTAAACTCTGCTGAAAAGTTTCTAAGTGAATTTTTCAAAATAAAAAATGTTTTTTTAACAACGTACTTAACTTATTAATAAGATCTTGGTCTCAAAATATAAACCAGGCTTATTTTTCAAAAATTGGTCTGTATCAACTTCTTGTGTCGTGTCCATTGTTGATCAGTGTTGTGCAATAAATGCCTTACAATCCTGTGTTGAGCCTAAGGCTGCGCGCCCACAACACCACCAATTTTCGCACTTTGGGTTTTACACTGAGCCCTGTACACTTTTGGGGAACCCCTGGGTTCTGTGCACTGTATAACCACCTAGTGGGAGACCATGTGCTTTATTTTTGCTTGCTGAGTGCATACTGTTCTTTTACAGGTATTTTAACATTTTGTGTTGTCCTGCAGAAAAGAAATCAATTCCTTCTCTTCCACACACCCTATACTCTGCACTATTCACATACATCTCTTTATAAATTCCTCTCACTTTGCAGTCTGAGAAAGAAAAATAAACCCTTGTTAAAAGAATAAGAGGCAATTTTCAGGAAACCTATCCTGACATTTGACTTCTGTAGTTTAATTTGACAAGAAACTCACAATTTAAAGGCATCTTTATTTATTCCTCAGACTTTCCACAACCCACCAGCAATCAGCTTGTCTCCCCCAGTTTGGAAAACGCTACTGTAGATCCCCTTGGACCACTACAGCTTAATATTTTAAGGAAATGGTGGGATAACAGTAGACTTTTACCTCCGAGCTAGAAATGCTTGGAGTCCTCTTTCTATAATAGATTTTTGGTCCACTTAGTTTTTGCCAGTGCCACAACTTCTTTTCTTTGAAACTCCGTTGTCAGTCCACTTTTCCCGTCTTGCCTTCCCATCGCATCTTCCCATCTTATGTTCTTGCTTCACTTCCAATCAGCAGTATGGTGCACTCATTCTGGTGCGTTCAGTGCTCTATTTAAAAGTGGGGATCAATGCCATAAACAACACTGCAGCTTTCAGAGTGCTACCAGGTGAACTGACTGTTTTTGCTGGATGCCCAATCTAATCCCTCTGCTTTATTGGTTTCAGGTTGAATCATGGCTGACATGATGGGTGCTGCCCAAATGCTAGAAGTTTTTGAACGCAAATACGAAGAGTTTTCTCTGAATATAGAAAACAAGCATATGGTATGGCTGAGAGAGATCGAGGAAGAAGCTCGTCGAATGTTCAGCAGGTGAGTCCCTCAAATTTTCCTCTTTAGCTCTCGATATTCTGGTATTCCTATATAGCATATTGGTTTTGGGTGGGTGATAATCCCCCTTACCCCTGTTGATGGATCTTCAACTTTAACTTGTTAAAGAAGTGAACTATTGCTGCTGCATTTTTTCACTGGCCTCCTTTTTGAGATGACCCTTTGCTTTTTTTTCTCTCTACACAGTGACTTCAATGCTGAACCAGAGCTGATGCCAAAAACTCCTTCTCAGAAGAGAAGGCGGAAGAAAGCAAGGCCGTCCGGGATTCCAGAAGAGGACTCCACTAGGCGGAGGTTAGATGAGTTTTTCTCTACCTTGCTGGGACTGGTTGGTGGGGAATGGTGTTGGTCTTCAGCTTGAAATGAGTAGCTGATCCTTCCTCCAGTATCTACCAGCAATGCACAATGTATCGCTAACCTACAGTGGATTTGCCCTTTCCTGCATGTTGCCTGCACCATGGCCACCTGAAAACTATGCATGGTTGTTGAAGTTATAAGTGTTATTAAGAGTTCTTGTTCCTCATTTGCAGATTTTTATTTTTTTTTATGAGGGGGGGTGATTAAGAAAGTGGCTCTATATATACTGGAGCAGAATATGGTACAGTGTGTATAGAGTCCACACACCCCAGAGGTATAACAGATGTTAAAGCCAGGTGTGACCTTACTCCCCAAAGTTGTAGCTTGGTCGAGCAGTAAGGCAGTACCAGCGGACAGGGTAACACATTTTTTGTACACACTCAGTCAGCAAAAGGTTTCACACACTCAGACTGAACTCCAGGCCAATTGTTTTTATTTCAAAGATATAGTTGTTTTATTTATAGAACCAACAGGCATCAAAATGTTCTCAATTTGAGAGGTCTCAGGTGAGTACTTTGCAGAAAGACAAACTTGGTAAACACAATAGGTACAGGGGTTGCCGTAGGCAACACAATTCTACACACAATTTAGCATTGAGCACAATGGGTTTTCCTGTATAAACACAATTGATTACGTTGTAGATTACTTTGGTAATTCCAGGACTGGCTCTTCGATTCAGTCCGGGGGTCTAAGCTGGAAAGAGTTGAGCAAAAACGTTTTAGGTATTGCAGTGATTTTTCAGGAATCAAAAGGTATTTTAAAAGTTCACACTTTGAAACTTTTCAACAGAAATCTGGCAATGTTATCCAATGGGTGAAAATTCAGTTTGCAGGTAAAGTACGATCTCGTTACTTTTGTAACCCAGTACTGGGCTCCTGGGGCCAGCACCGGGGTCTCAACTTAAAACAGGTAAGTAATTACGTTTCGGTGTTTCGTATGATTTTTAAAGAATATTTCTTGTTTTCAAATGTAGACACTTAGAAGAAATTTCATAGAAAATTAGATAATGGATTCCTAAGGAGAAAATACAAGTTATTAGTAAACCCGCTAGGGATTACTTTTACGGTTCAGCACTGGGCTACAAGGTACAGTACTGGCTCCTCTCCTGATCACAGGTGAGTATTTTGGAATTCGGATGATTTTATATGAATATTTCAAGTTTTCAAAAGTAGACCCTTAGAAGATTTTTCAAGTCAAACCAGTCTGTTATTCAATGGCAGGTAAGTGAGTTACCGGTTTCCTGGTGAGTACTCGAATGGTGAAGTTGTGGTTCTGGGCATAGAGTCAGGGGTCCTCCAGGGTCAGGTAGGTACAGTTGGTTCACCCTCAGCAGCACAGGGGCGGCCGAGTGCAGAGGTAGTTGGGCCCAATGTTATCCAATGGGGGACGGGGGGCCTCCGGTTGGTGGCTGCTGGCTAGCAGGCCACGCGGCTGTGGGAGCTGGGCTCCTGGTCACTTGCTCAGGGCAAAGGGGGAATGAGGATAGGACAAAGTTGGCAGAGCCAACGGTACTCTAGACGCACTGTCTGCCACATCAAGTGCACACTTGATTGAGGCATTGAAAATTAGCTTGCCTTCTTGTATAAGGTAGTTTGCCTGCTTATTATACTGGTCAGGTAGATGTTCTAATAGTTTCTCTAACTAATCATAATGAGCCCTGTCATATGAAAGGAGGCTTATGTGTTAGCTATACGCCATGTTCGTAGCTTGCGCAGCTATTCTTTTACCTGCGGCATCTATGACTTTAGATTCTTTGTCAGAAGGGGGTGCTTCACCTGACGTTTGTGAGTTTGCCCTTTTCCTAGCATTTGATACAACTAGTGAATCTAATGGTAGTTGTCCTTTAATGTAGGCTGGATCAGCAGGTGCAGACCTATATTTTTTTCTCAATTCTAGGGTTTAGGATCCTAGTACGTACAGGGTCTTTAAATACCGCTGGAGCATGTTTGATAACCCCTTTAATCATAGGAAGAATTTGAACAGACCTTTGCGATTGTTCAAATGTGTCTAATAGAAAATCCTCCTCTGCCTCATCAGAGTGCATAGTGACCCCATGGTTAATGGCAGCTCTGTTCAATAGGTGCCTAAAACCAATGTTATCTTCTGGGGGAGAAGGTTTTGATGGGTATGATTGTGGGTCAGGAATATCAGGTACATTCCGTGTGTTTGGGTACTCCCAATCTGGATCATCTAAAGGGGGTATGGGAAAGGCTCGTCTGGTTCTATCCCTTTCCCTAGGCTATACTCCTCTTCGTTTTGAGTTGAGTGTGAAGCCGGAGTAGGAGAATGTGTAGGAGAAATCTGTGGTGAAATGTTAAGAGGAACAGGGGATGAAGGAGAAGAAAGTATAGGAGAAGGGTGCATAGGAGATGTGGCAGAGGCCTTCTTCTTGGCAGGTACTACAGGTGCGGGTGTTGTATCTGCCTTCCTCTTCTTGTGTGGTATTGTGGATACAGCACCTGTGTTTGGGTCAATGTAGATCTTCTTTTGCAGAGGATCTGGTTGGAAAAGTTCTTCTCCTTGTGGAACCTTTGTCAGTGCCGATTTCCCCCCCCCCCCCCCCCTCTTCTGGTTCCGGACGAGGTTGCTGCTTGTCTTTAGCCTTAGGAGGTGTTACATTGTCCTTTGGCATCGTTTTCGGCAACGAAGGTGGTGTTTTCGGTGTCATAGGCTGTTTCGAGGCTTGGGCGCATCGGAATCAGGCCATGTCGGTTTCGGTACCTAAGACATATGTCTTCGGAGTGGAAGCTGGTCTCGTCGGCTTCGAGGCGCCGGACGCTGGCTTCGCACCTTTTGTCTTTTGATGTCGACTGTCTTTGGAGCCGAGACTACTTTTGGTTTCGGTGCCGAGGGAGCTGGTGGGATCGGCACGTGCAGCTTGCTCGGTAAAGAGCTAACGGAAGGCTTAACTGCTTTCTGCAGGGCTTTTGAAGTGGTTTTTCGGTCGCGACTGGGCCCCGGACGCAGAGTGTTGACCTTTGCCTTCGATCCGGGTGCTGAATGTGGTGCAGGAGCAGTAGTACTCACCCGCTGACCCGATGGTATGGAGTCATCGGAGTCGTCTGCCTCTGATATGATTTGGAGATCATAGGAATCTTCTTCGGGAACGACTGGAACCTCCTTGTCGAAGATGTCTACCGGTTCGGGAGCTGATCTGTGCATGTCGCGTCGACGGGCCCTACGATCTCGGATGGTTTTCTTGGATCGAAAGGATGCGCAGGCTATACAGCTGGATTCCTCGTGTTCTGGCGATAAGCACAGGTTGCAGACCTCGTGGTGTTCACGGTGTGGAAACTTTGCTCCACACTCGGGCATTTCTTAAATGGCGTCCTTTCCATGAGGTGTAGGCCTCACGGCGTGGATAGGCCCAACGGCCCGCGTCAACGACTGGAATCGAGCTGATGGAGTCGAAACGATGTCAGTCGATATCGAAGTTAGTTAAGTAAAGTTTTGATGATTTTTTTTTTTTTGCGCTTCAAAATACTTGAAAAGTAGATTTCGATTTCGGAGCGGAAAAAGTTAATCCGAACCCAGTGGCGTAAAAAAACAATCGAAGGTTAGTCGATGCTCATGCGCACTATCGTCCAAGGGAGGCGTCCCTTATCTCGTGACTACAAAAGATTTCTTCCCAGACGACAACAACGTGCTATCATCCGAGCCCAACACCAGGTGGCGATCTAATGCAAAAGTGTAGTATCTGCAGCTCATCTGCCTCGAACATATTGATAGGAGAGGACTAGCCGGACCATTCAAAGACTTCCAAGAATGGTAGTAGTAAATCCAACAATATTATATTGTTGAATTTCTCCTAAAGTGTACACTCAAGAAGTTATGAGACTTCCTTGTTTGTAAGTCCAAATTCAGCCTTTCAGTGGTCTGCCCTGATTGGTCAGTTATGTGGATTAGCCAGGCTGCTGGGAGGACAGTGTGCTGGTCTATAGGAATGCCAGGCCAGGAGGTTGCGTCGTAAACTATGCTCTTCAAAGGCAGAGGGGTGGCCTGGGTTTCAGTTTCACTCTGACACTCTTGACCCATGTCTAAGCTTAAGGAAGGTATGTGACGATGGTAGGGGGGGATTCCATGGAAATAAGCCATCCCAGGGGGTGTGTTTAGCCAGCTCTTACCTCCTTGCTGGAAAATCAGCCATTATAGATTTGGAAGAATGATGCCACACTCTACCGGATGTGGTCATAACTGAGGAGTTGTCCTGCTTTCATTATTCAGAAGTGACCTGGTGCTTGACCCAGAGAATTTTGAATAAGTATCTGAGAGGGGCAGAGCCCTCCAGATCTGCTGCTTGAAACTGAATGAAGCAAGAAGTGCCCTGCTGAAAAGATTTTGCTGTGCAAGGAACTCTAAGGCCTGACCTATGAAGACTGCACCATCTGAAACTACAGCCTTGTGGATTACCTTGCTGCCAGAGGTGTCAAGAATGGAACTACCTGCAAGCTACAGGTTAACAGAGCTCACCTGGACAGCCCCACAAATAATTCAAAGCCTGGAGTACCAGTGGATTTGTAAGGGTGTTGTTCAAGTGGATTGCGGAATTGAAGTTTCACAAATTGAAGGACCCTCTTGGAGATTCCAGAACCTTGGATTGGGTGTTGGATACTTTGGGACCCGCAAGCAGAACTCCAGGAAGGTGTTCTAACTGGACCCCGCTTGCTGAAGAAGGCGGCCCACCACAGTGGTGAGAATTCTTCTGAACAGTTTATAAAGGTGTGTCCCTGAGAGAGAAAACTAAATGACTAAAATTCATCTCTCTAGTTCCCTACAGTGGATCTTTTTCGTTTTGGTGTAATTTAAAAGGTACAAATATTACCTATTTTTATAAATTGGTGTGGGATTTTTATTTTGTGTTGTCTTAATTATTTACTGAAATTGTGTTTTTAAATGCTTTACATACCGGTCTATGAAGTTAAGCCTGTCTGCTCGCAGCCACGTTACCAAGGGTTGAGCATAGGAATAATTTCTAAGACCTATGCTGAGTCCTATCCTGTGTTAGTGGCCTTATTGCCAGTGGCAGACCTACATTTGCCCCTACCAATAACCCACTTTCCAACATTCATACTTAAAAATCTGTAGATATGAGTAATGTTTTGTCTTTAATTGAAAAATCAACAAAAGTTTAAAAAGCAAGCCTTCATAGTTGGAACAGAACAGCTCGTGCAACAGTTGACTGAAAGCTTAATTGGGTCCTCAAAGAGGGATTTGAACCGAAGTGTCTTTGAGGGAAAGCTGGTTTTGAATCCTTTGTTATAAATAACCTGGTTGGATGTACAAAGAGGAGAATGTGGAAATTGTTTGTCTGGCCATGGAAACTAGGGAAAGAGGACAACCTTGACCAATCAAAATATTATTCTACATACAAATGAATTTAACTCTATACATGGTCCAAGGCATGACCCATTACCTTTTATGATCAGTAGGTTTGTGCAGCTGCTTACTAGGAATATTGTGGGAATTCTAGCATATTACAGTGAATATTGACTGACAACCTGAAAGCACCAGGCTACCGACCCGTCAGTTACAGAAAAGGGGAGGGTGATAAATTACAAATTGGAATGTCTAACTACAGCAAGTACTCTAGTCTCTACATCTCTAGTTGCCTTCTGAGCATGGGTATGTTTCATGTAATTGGACAACCAGAAAGTCAGAATGATGCAGTGATCTCTAGTTCTTAAACGTTTGTGGACTTCAGGAGCAAAGGCGTGTGTTTGCACTCACGTTTGTAGCATGGTGTTTATTTTGTAATAAAAAAAAATTGTAAACCCCTTTAAAAATTGTTTTTATATTTCTGTATTAGGTTGTCTAGGCGAAGTAATAACTGGCGCTCCTCAATCAGGCGACTCTCAATGAAGCTTCAAAACACGGAGGCAGTGGAAGAAGAGACATCGGCACCAGAGCCACAGAGAGTTACACGCCAGACAAGGGCACAGGCCCAAAGGGCTGTTTGTACCAATTCAGATGGTGGGGCACAGGCTCAAAAGGTTGTTTGTTCCAATCCAGATAGTGACTCTCAGAAAGTATCTGAACAGCTTGTCATGCAGCCCTTCTGTGGGAGCCTGCCATGTGTCAAGATCAGCACTAAAGACCGGAAAAGTGCAGAAGATGCAGTTGAAACGATGACCACGATTAAAGAGGCGGTCAGATTTAACTCTAAAGAAAACCTTTCTTCAACAAATGTACAACCTTCTGCTTTTTCGGAAGCCCCTAAGACTCCAGAAGGCAAATGCCGCAGTGCAACTAAGGTAAAGATTGCAGCGTCCACTCCAAAAGAAGCTGGGATGAATGAGGATATTGTGCACATGGACTCTTCTGCAAATCTGGAGGAGAATGCTGCTCCATGTATGGAAATCTCGGCTCAGTCTCATGAGTTGGAAGAAATGGACGTACATCCGATAAACCTGTCTGCTGATAGTGAGGAGGGAACCAGAGTGCCTGCTACTGAAGTTTCACGCATCTCTATTAGCAAATCAACTCCTACTGGTTCCAAGTCGGACCGCAGGTCTGTGCGTCGTAGTTTGGTGGGCAGGCATTCAAGAAGTCACTCCTTGATGAATAAGTACTCCCTAGCCAGCAAGAGGGAGAGCATGACTCGTGAGGCTATGCGCAAGTCAATCCGTAGGTCCATTTCCAAGAAAGCCTGGGAATCCTCTGCATCCAGCTGTAAGTCTCTTCTCAATCGTGTAAATAAAGTTACGATTATACAGCATTCCTAGATGTTTTTCCCTTCTGCTTTCTCATTCATGGCGTGTTTCCATATTTTCTTAAAAGGCCTTTGTATCTTGTCAACAAGCATTTATCTCTTGAATTGGAGTATAAGATTTTGCATTTTTGGGTTTTGGGCGGCCGGGGGTGGGGTGGAGGGGCGTACAAGTAGCCTGGAATTTGCTTGAAGTAACTTTGTTTTTGCTGTGTTTATGAAAAACCTTGTTTCATGTGGTCCCATTTTCTGGCATTTTTGATTGACCGAAGTAGGTTTTTCATGTAAACAATTAATGATGTAGCTGGATTGTTGCACGCATGCTGCAGGAAGGAAGGGGGAGGCTGGGTGGAGTTTACCTGTGTCTAATTGATTGAGAATGGTGTGCCTTGAGTTTCCAGTACTCCTGGATTACCTGGTGTAGCAAGTAATTAGGCCAAATTAAGAAATATATTCAAAGTAATGAATGTCTACTTCTGGCTCGGAGTAGCTTTCTAGATTTTTGCTCACTGTCTTCAGAGGGTGTTGACCATAAGCAGTTTCATTTTAATTTGCCCCAAAAAAGGGCATTTTTCATCTGAAAGTGATGTGTGGAAATTAAAGTTGGTGTTTTTGTTTTGGTGTTTTTGTTTTGGCTGCCCTGATTTGTGACGTTTTCTCCGTAGACCAAAGCTCCACAGAAGGTATGGATGAAGACACAATTAAAGCAAGGTAAAGTTATTAATGTCCCTGATCAGAAGCTTGGGGAGACCATTTAAAAGATTTATAAACATACGGACTCATAGCTCTTAATCTAGACACCCTGTAGACTACTATGAAACCTCCGCACATGAGTACTTGAACAGTAAACAATGTGGCACAGGTAATCTAAGGGGCGCTTGTTTATTGAAGTTCATACACTGTAAAATTACAGTGCAATTGTAACTCATTATCCTTTTTATGAGTAAGTTCACTGTTCAAAATGGTTATGGCCTCGAATAGTTCTTTCCCATGAACAAGAAATGGGATTGTTCTCCTATTGAGTCAGACTGACATTGTGCAGTTACATGAACCATTTCGTGGACGAGAAGGACTTTGTTCCATTGCGTGATTTAAGGCCCGGAGACAATCCGGCTGAAAATTTGTGAATGATAACCGGTCTAGGTCTGTGTAGTGCCGTTAACTGTACCTTTAAAACCGTTTTAGTGGTGTAGTTGTAGGTAGTATCCTGGGTTGTGAAAGCATTTTAGAAAGGCAGTGGTCCTTACATCTCGGCTAGGAGCACCTTCTGATCGATCCACAATGGGAGTGGTTAATTGTTAAAACGTTCGACTTTAATACCCATAAGCCGAGGCCAACATTTGCTTACATGAGTATTTATGGTGTCGTTTTTATGCTTCATCTTTGGTGTAATGACTTGTTATTCCTTGCAGGCCAGAGCTCCTCCCTATCCCCAGCGCCGAAGAAAAGGAGGTAATGCCTAGTTGAGAGTTGGATGCCTGGTCCTAAAGCTTTTATTTATTTTTGTGCCCACTCTTGCCATCTGATCCTTTGTTGTGGAATGCTTTTGGTCAGTGTTCAACGCCCTCCCACCAAATCCACCTTGCTCTCTCCCACTTAACTCCAGTACTTCATTTAAGGAGGTCTCTGCGGACATACCTTCTTAGTATTTCCTACTGTAACATAACCATAAAGTACTATGAACTATTGCATCTTTGGTTGTATCTCCCACCAGTGGCAGTACTGTATACATGCTGCTCTTACCCTTCGTGGAGCCAGTTTCTTTGAGCTAGTACCCATTTTACCCTGTTTCTTGATTAAACATGCTTTGTGTGTTTTCTATTACTGCAAGGAGCTGCCTCAGGATGCTTCTCCCTCCTTCTCTTGCGTTCTTATCTGTGTGCATGCGTGAGCTTGCCTAATGTTTCCTACTCTGTAAGCCTGTGCTAATTCCCAGGGTAACTTTGGAATACCTTTTTATTTGTACTCTCGGACCCCTCTGCTTTGTGACTTGTTTCTATCAGCAATGTTGGGTGCCTTATGTAATGCACTATTTCAGCCCTGGTCTGAAGTATTCACTGGTTTCAATGCACAAAGAACGAGAGCTTGCAATGTGGTGGTAGTGGCCTAGAGCTGTGGCAGGTGGAGCAGGGGAGGAAAAGATTGACTGGCTTGGAATTTTTTATATATGTACATATATTTGTGCTCTTTAGGAATGTCAAAGCCCTCGGAGATCCGTTCGTTCAAGGAATGCTAAGAAGATTGCTATCAGTATTATATCTACTGAGCTTGAGCAGCATATCTCTAGAGTGACACGACAGAAATTGGCTGACAGCAAAGCTGGAGAGGAAAAAGGTAGGGGAAATACCTGGTGCGGTTTTGAAGTGTTTTCAAGTAGTTTTGATTTCTTTTTTATGTTGTGGGTGGATTCTAACGGGAGTATGATTTTTAATTCAGTGAAGCAACAAATGTAGCTTCTGCTATACCTCTTACGGCAGATTCTTCAAGTCTTGTATAGTTCCAAGTTGTCCGTCTGGATCCGGAAACTTTTCCGCCGGTCCTCTGCACGTCAATAGTTGGCTCTCTGCAGTTCTGCTCTGACATTGTCCCGATCCACAAATTGTGTGGAGACTATATAAAGCCGCCAATCTCACGCGTGGACATCAGTTTCTTTCTGCACTGCCAGCTGTAGGTCCAGAGCAACTTGTTTATTTATGACGCTTGCCTTGATCTAAAATATTGTTTTACCATGCAGGGGACATGTCCCCTTCCAAAACTACAGATTTTGTCCTGTAAGGACAGTCTCAAACAAATGTCTGTGAAAGATCCATACGAAATTTGCCTGTGGTGCCAGGTGTCGAGCCGCAATACTAAAGCCTGCAGTGACTGTGCGTTGAACCAGAAAATCATACGAGGCTGTGAATTCTACATTGCTGAGCACCAGAAGGCTACCTAACGAGACTGGTCCTAGTTGAAAGTTTGCTCTGGTTTGAGCCTTAATTCGCTGGAAAAACAGCTGGGGCGAGGCCCCTAATGTCCTCTTGAATGTCAAGTCTGTGCTGGTTTGACATCTATCTGTTGCTTTCGGCTGCCGTTGAGGCTCTATTTGCTCAGCCTCAAGTGCCAACAGCAATCCCATGACCCCTGTTTAGCCTGAATTAAGATAATTATGATGTGGGTGATGAGATTGGTCACCTTTGAGGAGAGTTGGTTTTAAGACCTGCCGTTGGCTAAAGTCCTTGACCTCCCCCATGGAGGTACTTCAGCTGGGCAGCTACGGAGTCCTCCTTACCGTTTAAATGAGGCCCTTAAGGATACTTTGTTGGTGGCATTTGCAAAACCTTGCTATGGTCTCCTGGTTAACTACTGAGCTACATGGTGCCGCCACACTTGCCCGGGTGAACCTGCATTTTTATCTCCGTCCCCCTCAACTGAATGCTTGGTTGTGCAAGCGTCTACTTGAAAGACTAATCCCATCTTCCCATGATAGGGCATTAAAACAATGTGGATATTTTCTGGAAGAGGGTATAGGGAAGTGCCCTTTTTGACATGGTAACCCCAGCCCTTTACCTGGTAAATCATGAGTTTAACTGAAAGTGCACTGGGTTCCTATTAACCAGGGTCCCTGTCCTAGAACTCTTTTCCAGAAGGCTGTAGCATGAATTGTGCCACCCTAAGGGACCCCTCACCAAGCACATGCAATACTGCCATTGCAGGCTACGTGTCTTGGTGCACCAAAGTGAAAACGCAACGTTCCTGTAGGAAGGTGGATACCGGACTATGGTTACCCCCAACTTTTTGCCTAGTGTTTAGCTGGTTTTCGACTTAGTTGGCCTGGGATCCTGCTATTCAGGACCCCAGGCTATCTGCTCTCTCTAAATTTACACCATGTACGCTAGGTACATACACAATTGGGAATTGGTTCACCTTGTCAGCCCCTGTAGAAGTGTACCCTAGGTACTCGGGGCATAGGTGTAACCAAGGCCTACCAGGGGCTGCAGCATGTATTATGCCACCCCTGGCTGGCCACTCAAATAGACACAACTGGCTGATCATTCAGCTGGGGCAAGGTCGTGTAATCACCCCTTGCTTAAGTATAGTATTCCTATACCTACTTATATATAGACCAATAGTAACCTGTAAGTCACTCCTATGGCAGGCCTTAACAATCCTGGAGGCTTCTGGCGAAGGGGGTAGCATTCCACCCTTCTAGAGGGAGAAGACATGTTGTTGCTGACTATCCCGGTTAAAGTTAACCAGAGCCACAGCGTCACAAAATGGACGCTGCTGCCACCGACACAAGTCTGACCTGCTGCTGGGAGTCCTTCCAGTCACGGAGGTTTGGACAATAGGTTTCCTGCCTGGAGAGGTGCGAGCACCACCCCAGACAGGACTTTGTGTATTGGGACAGGGAGGGCTGAATAGATTGAGACACTGCCAGGGGTACACTAGGTGCTCCATGCATACCCCAGTTTAAACCGGTTGCTGGGGCACTCCAGCCCCAGCTCTGGCGCGAAACTGGACAAAGGAGAGTGGGTGTAACCCCCCCCCCCCCTCCTCCTGGTCCCACCAATACGAGGGACCTAGAAAGTAATCCAGCCCCTTTTAGTTGTATAAAGGTAGGAGCTGAGTCCTGAGACTTTAGATTAATCCTGAACCGAAACTTGACACGAAACTCTGGACCTTCGACATTCTGCTGAAGTTGAAGACTGAAGAATCTCCCTTGTGGCCAAGGAGTGACCACCCTGGGCAACCAGGCACCATCCAGCAAATCGACGGCTTGCTTTGTCGACGTTCCTGCCGCAACCAGAGCACAGAGCCTGACAAGACCCAGACTTCCAGACATCTCTGACCCTCTCTTCACGACAGCAGCACCGCTGAGATCCGTGGAGGCGATGAGACACGTGGGACCGGACATCTTGGAAAGCCTGCAACTTGCTAAATGTGCAGCTCCTGAGGCATCCTCAAAGCTGTGCACTGGGGACTGAGAAACCCCGAACCCGAGATCCACCTGCACCGAAGATCAGCCCTCCACACTCCACGAGTTCTGCGTGGGGCCCTTCTGCTTGTGTTCTGCTCGACGCGTTGTCTGGTTGCTGCCCCGTTGGCTAGTAGCCTCTGTGACGACAAGCCTTTTGAACCACATCGCTGGTCTGGTTGCTCCAGACTGGCCCTTGCCTCCCTACAAAGGTGAGGCACCTCGGAACTTGCTGGTCTGCCCCAGAAGCCTTCTTTGAATCCTGTGTGGGTTGCCTTTGCCAAGGCTTGTTGACTCCAATCCGGAAGTCGACTCCTCCATCTGAGAGATCCTGCGTGGGACAGCTCGCCTTCAGCTCCTGGTAGTCCTCGACACCTCCTGGTCTGCGTGGCTGAAGAGACGAGCTTCAAGACAGCACCTGATTGCTCCTCGACGTCGTCTGGTTCCTTCCTGGTTCCACCCGGTCACCCGGCTAGTGACCCAGACTCTGTCCCCTCTGCTTTCAGGTCCTTTTCATCTTCGATCCACCCGGACATCTTCCTCCTGGTCGCCTGCAGCATCTTTCTTCACAGGCTCCATAGACTTCAACGGCGAAACCCGACACATCTTCACACCTATGCACCCGCTGTCCGTGGGTGAGGTAACGCGAGTACTTCGGTGCTACCCAAGGGTATTGACTATCCAAGTGTCTAGGTTTTTAGTTGTTTCCTCCTAGTTAAACCGGAAGTGTACTAAATCCTTCTCAATCAAACTTCTAAGTTCCCATTGACTTTGCATTGACTCACGCGTGTGTGTAAAGACACTGCACGCGCCGCCTGTGGGCCTCCTACTTCTAAACTAAGGTTCAGATAGTGTAGCCCCAGCGATGCCCTAGGCCTTTCCTTTTCTTGTGACGTGGTCCTTATACCACTTTCTTAATATATGGTTTGCTTCGCCCCTAGGGCCTAACCGTAAATTGTGCAACTTAATGTATTCTGATTAAGTAACTTGTTATGTGCTTTGGCCTCTGATCTCATAAAGATTTCAGCGGAGTGTGTTAGTAAATAAATACATATATATTTTATATATATATCCTGTGTGATGTCCTTTAATTTGATATTCAAGGGGTTACATATGGTTAAACAGCTGGCTTAACATGCCCTCAAGAGTCTTTTAGCCTAAGACTTATATATGCCCACGCTACCACTAGGATAGCTGGTCTACAAGGTTGACTTACAACCATAACCATAAGGGTTGTTTGGACTGGTGCAAGGTGTTCACTAGAATCATCAGTTCCCACCGCAGTGCACCATGTCCTCCACCACTGCGCACCATGTCCTCCACCACTGCGCACCATGTCCCCCACCACTGCATATCCTATTTGTAAGTCAGCCCTAAGGTAGGTTGCTTAATATCATGCCAGGGCATATCTGCATGAACAGATATGCCCCTGTTCAGGTCCGCTTGATTGCTGCCTGTAAAAGTGAACAGGGAAGCAGTTTTTAAAACTTGCTGGGCAGTTGTGAAAACCTGTTCCCCCAACTACATGATGGCTTTACTGGAAATAGGAATGTTTGATCTCCAACATATCGTATTGCTGAACCTACACTGTTGCAAAATCGTCCTGTGCCCTGGCCACCCCCCAACATTTTGCTGACTGGCACTGGTGGTATCTGACTGACTCTGCCTAACCAGGGCAGTGCTATGCTGAAGACACGTAGAATACGATGTAAAAATCTGCAAACACTAGGGTACACTGGGTTAGGGTGCCCCTGTGATTGGCATGACCTCCTATAAGGAGAATCCTTATATAAAAGTTTTTATATTACCTGGGGTTAGTGAAATTGCAAATTTCACTCCCCACATTCTTGTAAAGTGCTTCCAAAAATCGACATTTGTGCTAGGAGCACTGTGAAAGGAGTATCTGCAATATTTGTATATAATCAGCACCCCCTTTCCTAGGTATTCCAGGGGGGGGGGCTCCTTTAAGTATAAGCAGGGCCCATATAAAACCTGTTTTATAGGCCCTGTTTGGCGAAATTGCCCGGTTAATTTTGCCATTGCAGATCCCCAGCCCATAGGTTAATATTGGAAAAGGTTATTAGTTAATAACTGGAGGAATAAAAGTCCGTCCAGCTTTAAGGAAAATGGCCACCCCTCCAGTTTTTGAAGAGGAACAAGCCCAGTATTGAGAAGGGTTTTTGGGGTGGGACATTAGGCGAGTGTCGGAGGGAAGCAAATGAGTCTCTTGAAGAAAGATAATGTCAGGGTCCTGTCGAATGAGGTAGCGCCAAACTTGGTGTCTTATTGGGAGAGTTGAGGCCCTTAACGTTCAGCAAAATACATTTAAGGGGGTTGGTCATGCGAAATATAAAATGCTGCTTCACCGGCTATGACCAGTAAACCAACACAGTGGGTGTACCTCCTCCCATCCCAGGACCTCCGGACAAACCAGCATGACCAAAAGCTCATCTAAAACTATTGAACAAGCAAAGTACCTGGAGTATTCCCCCAAGATTCGAAGCTGTATCCTCCCTGGCCCTATTCCTCCTCCCCTAACACCCACCCACCCCCCTTACCAGCAGCAGCAAATTTAGAAAAGTGGGACAAAGGGATAGAAAAGATAGGAAGACCTAAAACTCAATCATAGGTGGCCAACTGGGCCAAACATTGTCTGACTCTACCAGGAACAGCTCACGTCTGTAAGACAGGACATTCAGGAGAAGTCACACTCCAAGGGTGACTGACCACTACCTTGAATCTATGAATACATTAGTCAATGAAGTCGCCCCACTGCAACTGAAGAGTCTCCACCAAAACTTCTAACCCCTGGTATGACGACAGACTCAATGACGACAGGCGTTCGATGCGAATGGCAGAGCGCACCTGGAGAGCGGACCCCTCAGCACTGCACCACAAAAGGCTCAAAAACAAGAGAAATGCCTACTTCAGGAAAATAAAGCGCACAAAGTTGGACTTCTTCAGCCGCCAATTGGACCAAAAAAAAAACAGGCCAAGAAAACTCTTTGAACTAATCAAAACCCAAACAAAGGCACAACCCCTACAATCAAGTAGCACAACAAGCGACACCCCACACTGTGAAGACTTCTCTGCTTTCTTTAAGCTAAAGACTGACAACATAAGAAATGACCTCATCATGGATGTAAGCCGATTCCCCAACCACACAAGAATGGCTAACACTCAACCTAAAAACATGGCTTCCTGGCAGTACTTCGATACCTACACGGAAGAAACAATACACAAACTGCTCTGCACCTTGAAGCCCTCCAACCACCACACAGACCCTCTACCTGCTAATGCTGTAAAAGACTTCATCCCCTTGCTCCTTCCTCTCTGGACCAAAATCATCAACTGCTCCCTGCAACAAGGCCTCATTCCAGACTCCCTCAAGGTGGGGCAAGTCACACCTATACTCAAGAAACCTACAGCTGATCCGACTGACCTAAACAATTACCGACCCATCACCAATATCCCCACCCTGGCCAAACTGCTGGAGAAATGTGTCCAACTCCAACTAACAAGACACATTGACCAATTTGACCTCCTCAATTCTCATCAATCAGGATTCCGAGCGAAACATAGCACGGAAACAGCTATGACACACATAATTGATGACGCTCTCCAAATTCTTGATCGCAATGAGTCCTGTCTCCTCATCCTTCTTGACCTCTCGTCAGCATTTGACACGGTCAAACATGAGAACCTGATGGAGCTGCTAAGCACTAGAATGGGTCTATCGGGAACGGTTCTCAAATGGTTTTCGTCCTTCCTACACAACCGGTCTCAGAAGTTCAAGATCGATAATGTGCTATCTTCCCCTGTGCCTGCAGATCTAGGTGTTCCACAAGGATCCTCCCTCTCCCCCACTTTGTTCAACCTCATCATGGAACCGCTCGCCACCTTGCTCCAAGCCTCTAATGTCCAATTCCATATGTACGCCGACGACACACAACTGTACCTAAAGCTTCAATCTCCGGAAGATATCAAGCATCTGAATTCCACGCTTATTAACACTCAATCTTGGCTAGCCGATAATCACCTCAAACTAAATGCTCTGAAAACTGAGTTCCTTCTCATCTCACCCCCGGCGAAAATTTCCACCACCCAAACATGGCTCAGCAACCTAACAGCACTCAATGTCCAACCCACCATCGTGGACTCAGCGAAATCCCTAGGCATCACACTGGACGCCAAGCTCAACATGCAGCAACACATCAGCAAAGCCACAAAAGCAGCTAATTTCCAAATCAACACACTGAGGAAAATCAAACCCTTCCTCCCGACTGAAGACTTCCAAACTGCTGTACAAGCGTTAGTCATCCCTCGAATCGACTACGGAATTGTGACCCTCAGTGGACTCCCGCTATCCACAACAGCTCCCTTAAGAGCCTCCCTGAACGCTGCCGCAAGACTCATTACTGGCTCAAGAAAACATTCGCACATTTCCCCAGATTTAAAGTCCCTAAAATGGCTGCCCTTTGAAGCCAGAATACAACTAAAAATTGCAGTTATGACACACGCGGCCGTGCACCACAATGCACCCAACTACCTCGCTCAAAAATTGTCCATATCAGGAGGTTCGAGGTCCAATAGAAGCTCAAAAAATCTACTCCTGAAACCCCGTAGATTCAGGAAAGAGAACCTACAAGCGCTCCTTCTCAGGAATGGCACCCAGGATCTGGAATGCGCTCCCGCCTGAAACTAGGCGTATCTCCTCCGCTGCACTCTTCAAGAAAGAGGTGAAAACCATCCTTCTGGCCAAGATCTCCTGAACCGTATAGGTGGTGGATCAGAGACTCTACATTGCCTTGTATCAATGCTCACCTTGTCCTTTGGCACTATACCTCTACTTGATGGTGACACTACTACACAACTTTCTGCCTACCGACCAATATACGAGACACATTGGGTCACTGTTTCACCCTCCCGATGCCCTCACTCAGTGCGCGCTCTATACTAAATCTCTGGTATAAGCCTGCCACACACCCAAGGTGTACCTGAACACCTCTGTAATGGGATCAATGACTTATGCCGTTCTATTACCTGCTTACCTGACTGTATATTGATATGTTTTATGTATTTTATTATTATCCTTTCATGTTAGTGACTACTACATTGCTCCCATTACCTCTGTTCATTCCCACTGCCCCTACCCTGTCATTGTGAAGCGCTCTGATATCTGTAAGGATCTTGTTCGCGCTATATAAAACTTTGAATAAGTAAATGAATAAGTAAGGGGACCCTGAGGAAGGGGAGGGGTTGGTAGGTGCAAGAAAGTTTGTTGGTCTCCGCATCCAGCGGCCTGTAGCAATAGTAGAACAGCGAGATGTCCATCCTCCCCCAGGTTGCCGCCAAAGAAGCCAGAGCCAGATCCAGCAACAGTATTGTCCACTCCAAAGGGTCATTCCCATAGTAATCGAGTTTTTGGAACTAGACGTACGTGCTCATTGAGGATCTGCCCTTGGTCGGGCAGCAGAGAAGCAAGAACAACTGTATAGGTAGATTGTCGGAATGTCTTAATGGTCATCCACTCTGCCGCCAATCTCTGTGACCTCCTGCCATATGTCCTGCAGCGCAGCTTTGAAGTCTTGCTTAGGGGAATTCAAGCTTAATCTCCTGGAGGAAAGGCACCATGAAGGCCTGGGTGATCGGCGTTTCCGAGATGGCCTTTTCTGTTACACAGGACTCCGCTGTTCCGTTTGTCTCTGCATGTGGATTGATTTTGGTCCAAACGGACGTTACTGGGTGATCTCGGGACGCAGCAAAGTCCGAGTCTTTGGTGGCTCTATTTTGAGGAGGCATTGCTGGATATCAACCGGTGTCTAGAGTCCCAGGTAACCTACAAACTGCTTCCCTCAGTTAGTGGAGAGATCCCAGCGAACGTAACACCTTAAGCAGTTCAATCCCCTAGGAGCACCATTGCAGCCCTAGCTCTCGATGATATCCCAAAATAGTTGCTGCTTACCCTGTAGGGCCGTGCATACCACGCAGGCCAGGCAGCGGAACGCCGTTTTCTACCCTCTGCTCTGACAGTGTTCCCTGGATAAGATCAGTTAGGGGGCAGCTCAAAATGCGAACTCTGTGTTTAGGTCCAATAGTGACAGGCAGCTTAAAGCTGTCTCACCTCAGTCTCCTCACACAGCAAGCCTCAGGGCTCCAATAAGCAGTGGGGGGCTCCCCCTCTGTCGGCGGAATACCCTACAGTCTTCCCCTTCCATACAAAGCTCTCCGATCCGGCCAGAATGCAAGAATTAGTTCCATCAGCCAGACACTGGGAAGTGCAACCAGCTCCGACCCAACCCTAACCCAACGAGGTATGGCTCCAGGGGAAAAAGAGACCCTGGTATTGTTGATGTCCCGGTGCGGGAAGGCTCCTCTGTTTTCCTCTCAGCCCCCCTCAGAAGCAACAGCTGGCCCAGGTGCACTCCAACACTTACTGGCCAGTGCCCCGGCGATACACGGTCCGCCTCGCCATCCTTGTATCACTGGGTCCAGATGCAGCTACACGGCCAATCCCTTGGCACAACCCCCAAGAGATTCAGGGGCTCCCCAGCTGGCCAGGTTCATCTCGCCCAGTCCACTGCTCTAAGCCGCGATCACCAGCCCACCGGTAGCGGCCTGCCGAGGATTCCGCTGTGACGCAACCGAGCAAAGATGGCAGTGGCGATTCTCGCCGAAGTCTGGGTACAAAAAAAGCAAAGCCCTCCATCATGGCCAGTTCGTTGTTCGAGCCCAGAAGCAGCCTTGCTTTAGGGGCACACCAACCCTCACTGCCCTACAGCTGCAGGAGTTTGTATTTCTCTCTGGCCCGCCGCGGCAGCGTCCTCCGCTTGGCGCACTGCGTCTGAGGCCCCAGGAGATTGCAGGTCGCAGTTCAACTCACGGAGGGACTCAGAAGGTAGGGTCTGCCGCGTGGGCTCTTTCACTGCGCCGCCTCAGAAGCCACAGGCTCCAATCCAAGAACGCTGTGTCGGAGCTCTTTGTTCAAGATGGCAGCTGCAGGACCCGTAGTTTCAGGGTCCCCGAAATCAGGGCCCCGTAGTACAGCGGCGCTTCCTCTCCGGCACTAGGGACACCTTTTGGTCCTTGCCCCACCTCGCTAGTCGTATAGCACCAGGCGGCTGACCTGGTAATCGGGATCAACTGCTTTAACGGACACGAAGGAGTGGAGACACAGCTACACACGTCTCACTCCATTTGCTGCTTGGCCACGCCCCCATGCTGTCAAATTTGAGTGCAATACGATAAAGTGGTTTGTTTTTTCTGTGTGGTAAATTTTAATGTATACCATTAATTCCAATGTTTCAGCTTTTCTTTTTGGGAGATGAACCTCCAGTATTGTATGGGTTTAGGATTTTACGTAAAGTAGCCAGTTGGAGTTAGAACTCATGGGTATTTTTCACATTCCATACATGGCAGGTTATGTCTAACTCTTTGAGTGTTGTGGTGTATAGATTTGGCTTGTAGCTAAACTTTTTTAATGACGAAAGTCTGTCTTCAGTTAGGGTTGTGTGTAGGATGCCAAGTGATCGGTGAGTGGTAGATTGCTTCTAGGCGATGTGACGAAACAGTTAGTCTGCTTTCTTTAAAGTTATTTGCATGGCTGAGTCTGCATGACAAATTGACATTCTGTCTTGACAGGGCAGCATTTGCGAGATGATGTAGCTGTCACTTTCCTCCGTTTTCAGCATGCAGATGTTTTTAGTGTCCTCGAACCTGTCTGCATTGTAGGAAGCTGTATAATATGCACAGGTCTGTGCGGCAGTAAATAATGACCATGTTTGAACGGTGCTAAACTTACATGTCTGTCTTCCTGTTCAGAGAATGCCCCAGACACAAGACTGGAGCCTCAAGACGCCCAGAGTGCTCGGTAAGTACTAGCAGTGCAAGGCAGGAGTGTTCTGAGCAGATTGTAAAACATATTTGATTGGGCAAATTAGATACTCTACCACCAAATCCCTGCCCATTTAGAGGTATGTTACACTTGATCTATAGTCTTTTAGGGTATGTCATTTTCCACTGTTCAGCTTGTTCTTCACCACATGCTTTTTAGTGAGTCCATCACATGGAAGATATTTGAGACGCATGTGTGCTTGAGCCTCTACTTTCACTGCTTCCCCTAAATACCCTTTCTTCTCACAGTACGCAACTTGCTGTTGATTGTAAACTTACTGTATGTGTATTAGTCCCCAGAAATAAAAGTCCACCCAGTTTCTTCTGCATTGGTTCTATCTTATATAAGTTGTGCTCCACCATGGGTGAGGTTTTTTAAATCCTGTGGGATTATCGGTAGCTCTATTTTATGATCGCCATGGGGGTTGGTGGAATTAGCTGATCGGATTTCTATCTTTCAAGTCTTTAATGCTAGACTTTTTATTTTGCTCTAATAATATAACCTTTTTGTAGTTATCCCTGTACGATTGGAGCTAAAACAGCTAATGAACACATAGTGGCAGTCTGGCAAGTCACCATATTGGTACTTTTCAAAATTTTCTGAAAATGTTCCCTGTGGCATGTTTCAAGTTTTTCATTTTACATTTTATACTGGGATTTGATCACATTCTGGATCGCTGTTGGCCTAGATCGTGTCGGACCATGAGGTCTGTTGGTTTATGCAATTTGTGGAATTTTTAGAAGGGCTGCAGGCAGGGTACATTCTCTAGTACACACAGTGAGTGTGTCCATAATAAAGCTTCTTCTCTTTTTTGGAAATGGCAAGCTTCCCTCCCATTCATTTGACACCATAGTTCTTTGTGTGGTGAATATTGGTTTAATGATACAAATGCACGAGGGCTTATTTTAATTGTGCTAAAGCTAATTTGGATGAGTAGCGCTTTTGGTGGAGGCTGGACCTACTTGCAGTTCGGCAGTCTGTAATCCAGGTTTGCAGCAGATGAGTAACCCACCTGTAGTGTTTTGTGCAGGTTTCTTCCAGATTCGAGCACAAGTGCTGGTAATAAAGTAGTTTATAGACCGTTTGCTTTTATTTTAATCTAAGTTACCAACTGTGTACTTTGTTTGCAGGAGGAAGAGTTATAAGAGAGCAGTAGATTCTCTGTATGATGAAGGCCTGGATGGGCAGCATTTAGATGATGTGGGCCGTTCTCCACCAAGGAAGAAGACTCCATCTCCACCATGTCCCAATAACAAAGTAGGTAGTGAGAAGCTCCTCATTCTAAATAGCTTGTCTAATTCCATGAATATTAGGTTTCAAACTACAGTTTTTCCTTACCCTCACAGGTGGTGCGTCCCCCTCCGACTCACTTGAGAACCTTTTTGCACACTGTACAGAAAAACCAGATGCTTATGAGTACCCCGGGTTCAGGCTGTAGCTCTTCGAAAAACAACATTGTGAAGTCCTTCATTAAGCGAACAACTCCTCTTAAGACTGACAACAAGGTACAAAACCACTTTGCATATACCTAATTCACTTTTGCCATTGGTTTTGGGGGCAGTGTGATAACTGGCCACGGGGTGCATGTGCCCCAAGTTCATGCAATTAGTTATACAGCCTAATTTGGCGTACATTCTCTTGCCATTAATCTTTGCATCTGCTGGACATGCTGTCCAGCAGCCTAATTTGGCTGCTAATCTTTCTTAGTGAAAAAACCTGTGGCATTCCCTGGGAATATGTGTAATCTTGTCTACTATGCAGAATTTCACCTGTATGATATTAAGAGTACAAAACAGTCAAATGTATGCCTCGAACAGGCAAGTTCTGGAAGGCCATTAGAAGTTTTTTCACTACATCCTGAGGACCATCTTGATGACTCTTATCTAGGCGCAGGTCATCTAGTGCTTACTGTTCGCATCTTATTGTGGCAATAGATTTTGCGGTCTATTTCAATTTAAAAGCCAGGAGGAATTTGGCAAAGCAGTTGATGTACCGGTCATGGGCTTGACATAGGAAGGGGTATGCATTACTAAAAGTTGGACCTCTTCTAACATCCATCCATGGGGAAAGCACATAAGGGTGAGGAGGAGGGAAACCGTCTGAGCATGGGTTGAACGCTGGAGAGCCATTTTGATGTGAAGCAAGAGTTTTTTCAAAAGCTAGCTGGATTGAACTGAGATGGCATTTCCTCTCATCTGTAATTTTGTGAATTGTGGCATTTTTTTTATGATGAAGTGTTTGCAACTGATGCTTTCTCTTGCTTCACATCAAAATGGCTCTCCAGCGTTCAACCCATGCTTTCTGATTTTGGGGGGGGGGGGGGAGGGATGGGGTGGATTTTGGTAGCTGTACCCGATCTAATTTGTGAAGTACATGTTGCCTCATGTAAATTGCCTTTAAAGTGTATCCATCACAATTTGTTTATGGGGGAGTTTTGGTAAGCGTGTTTGCAAGAGTGAAGGAGCTTGATCTATGTGGTTTAAACTATTTGGGAACCTAGTTAAGGAAGTGCTATAGAAAGTATTTGATTTGTTTAGATTTAGTCCCTGTCAGAGTATTACGAAGCTTATTTTTATGACCAATCAAAGGGGATGCCTATTTTGCATCTGCTAACTAGGTTCGAATTGCATAGGTGGCCAATTTTTCCATCGGATTATTTATTTTGCCCTTGTGTAGTTTGAAATGTCATTTTAAGTTTTGGCAGTGATTCAGCAACCTGCAAGCCTCAGGGCTTTGGTATCAGAATTGTGGATTGATCTGTGTGCTGTCGGTGCAGGTAGATGGCTGTAGTATAGCCTTATAGCCTGCCGTAGCGGGCTATACCGGCTATTAAAGGCCCGCTGAATCGTTAAAGGCCCGAGCCGAAGGCGAGGGACTTTAACGAAACAGCGGGACTTTAATAGCCGGTATAGCCCTGCTACGAAGGGCTATAAGGCTATTAGAACATTCTACCACTAGAGGGCAGAATGTTCGAACAAATTAAACAAAGGGTTCTCGAAGCTCGAGGGGATATAAATCCCTCGAACTTCGAGAATCCTTTGTAGAACATTGGAATGTTGCTCTGGTTACTTTTTTTTTTTTTTTGGTTACAAACAAATTGTTTGCTAGGAGAAATTACCGAATATTTCATAAACATTGAAGATGCAAGAATGTGGTGCAAGAACACTTGAGCCGGAAAATGAGTAAGGGGCTTGGACCATACCCCTTTTAGACTTTAACAGTACCAGCACTAGTATACACAGAAAGACTAGCACAAATTGTGAATCCGTCTCCCGAAGGCCTACAGTCTAGAGGACTGCTCAGTATGCATGGAATTCTTATTGAATCAGGGCAAGGTATAAAAACGTTGGCACATTTACCATGACGCACAAAAAGAATAGGAGATAGAGGACCCACTGACCCAACGGATTCACAGTTTGAACAGGAATTCCAGGAGGCTGTCTAGGTCCATCCAGAAAAGACACAAGACTCAAGCAGAGACCAAACACAAAGTAAATCCACAATGGCGTAGGAGCTAAAAAATATTATTGTGCTGGAGGCAAAAAGAGCAACACTTTATCAAGACAAAAGAACCCACTGAATGCAAAACCTCGAAACCAGTATCTACCTTGAAATAGATTAAAAGACTTGAGAGGGATTAAAGAGCATTGGATAAGAATGGCTAAATGCCAATCCCAGACTCCAGCTTCCAAAGACTCCAAAAATCTGCTTGACAATGATGCCAAAAGTAGTTTCGCCCTCAAAAGAATAAGGGGTCAGAACTCTAATCTAGCAGAAATCTCTGGAGGTGGAAAGAAAGGAGTACCTCAAGGGCAAACTGGAAGCCCTGGTCTTGAAAACATTTGACGACTCAGCAGAAATACAGTATAAGTACCTCTCAAACAGCAATTTCAAAAGCATAGGGAGTTTGTAGTAGAGTACCACCAGCACCAGGAGTAAGAATTCTTAAATAGGCGAATCCATTGAAGACCTGAAGGACATCGAAATGGGCTCGACAGGTTAGCCAACAGACTTCTTCCCATCTAGACCCTCACCACCAGATGACATTATTAGATATGTGGTCATTAAAAGGGCACATAACACATATGGGATCCAAATGGAAGAACAGATGGTAGCCTGCTTTCTCCTAGAGACACTGTTACTACTTCAAATGAGGAACCAATTTCTCCCCATGCATCCTAAACCAGGGAAGAGCAGCTTATCCTGCATTGGGGTATCTTTCATAGATTCACTTTCCTGAATCATCCCCCGTCGCCGAGGTGGGAGTCCCACGGTATATAAAAAAGCAGTACCAAAAGTAAATTACAGTAGTAGGCCCCATGAGAAGGCCTGAATCCTAGATTGTAGTAGCCTATCTACCTCATTATGCTAAAAAGACCAAAGTCTTTGCTCCAACCAATCAGCTTACAGCACCCTCTAGAACCCTCTCTGCAGAGCCAGTTCCAGATTTTCACCGCACGTCGTGTGGAAGGGAGTCTCCCTGAGTCTTGACTCAGTTTTTTTCTTCAGAGCTTCAGGATGTCTGACAAAAAGGGCTTATTTAGACCTTGTAGAACATGCGAGAAGATAAGGGTCCATGTTGATGATCAACAAAAGTACTGCATTTATTACCTCTACCCAAAACATGAGGCAAAAAATTGTAAGATCTGCCGCACCTTCCCTTCTAAAACCTTAAGGGATAGGGAGGCCAGAGTCCTTTTATGGCTAAAATCCTCTTCTACGGATGATTAAGACAGAGCCTCTACCTCCGGTAAGAGAGCGAGATCTCAAGAGGATAATTCAAGTGAGGGGAGAAAGCATACTAAAACCTCCCACTCCACTTCAGGCTCTTCACAGAGATCTCCACATACTATCTCTGGAGCCTCAGCCACCAAAGATTTGTCCAAGGAATGGAATCTTCTGTCTCCTCACCTTTGACTACCATCTCTACTTCATCTATGGCTATGATCTCCACCACAGCCATCACTTCTCCTATTCTGTCTACAAAAATATGTATTGTGGCTAAAAGAACCCTCGTCGACGACTGCCTCGACAACGAAGAAGCATTCGTCGACGAAGAAGCCCCCGTTGACGAAGTCATCTACGCTACCATCGACGAAGAAGCATCCATCGACGATGAGCCTGTCGACATCGCAGACGAGTCCGAAGATTGTCCCGTCGACGGCGGCTCCGTCGACGTCTAGTCCATCCACGCTGGTTCCGTCTGTCGATTCCATCGTAGATTCCTTCATAGTCTACCTCGTGGACGATGGTCCTATCGTCCACGACAGTCACTACAGCTAGCAAAATCACCATGGTCACCGGTGCCAGCAACACCAATGGATTCTACTTCATGAAGCCTTTCATTACAAAACAGGCTTTCTCTACCCCACTCTCTTCAAAAACCTTCCAGCTGGTATACCAGAGGCAACCAGGATCTTGTATCTCACCACTCATGCCTTCTCATCTGCTAGAATCTTACGCTTATGTTGAGGAAGAGGATTTTGAGTATGACAATGAGGGAGCTTTTGGAGTGGCTCACCATCCATCTGAACTCAATATTAAGTGCCAGGATGATGACGAAGATGATATTCAGGACATTATTACCAGGAGGACATTGTAGTGCCTCATCATACAGGATACCAAAGACGATCTCAGGTTTCAGAGGTCAGTCACTTACCGCCAAGCCTTATTCAGGATTTACAGGCTATGCTTGCGGATTATAAACGTTTTCCCCCGCAACCAGCTCAACCTGCTGTCCCGGTTCCTCCACCTCAAGTTCCTCCGCCTACTCCAGTCATGGAAACTCCACAACCTGGTTTGCCTACACAAACCCCGGACACTTCGGCTGAAGAAGTAGAGGAAGGAGAGTTACCTAACATACCTCCATCAGATCCTTGGGATGACTACGTTATTCCTATGCCGTCTCCACTAACTTCACAACCTTAAGACTCCCCACTTGAAGATATAGGTAGATTCCATAATCTTATGCAGCGCGCTGCAAATAGATTTCAGCTTCCAGTGACTGTGGAGCAAACCGGGTGTTTTCTTCATGATTTTAAAGAGGAAATTGGGAAGGTGTCTAGAGCCATTCCTATTATAGATTACATCTGGAAAGAGGGCATCAAGGTGATGAAAAATCCTGCTTCTGTGCCTGCCGTGTTACCACGAATTGACAAATATCGTGCCCCACTCAGTAGTCCTTCATGCCTCATTTGTCATCTGCGGCCAGATTTGGTCATTTCACAGGCCGCGCAACAAAGATCGAAGAACCCAGCCACCCCCATTACTACACCACCAGATAAGGAGGGGCGGCGTTTGGACCTTATTGGTAAAAAAATTCCACTATGGCTTCTGCATCCATCAGAGCGGCAAATTCTTTGGCAATTTTAGGGCGCTATGATCGTCAAATGTGGTCCGACATGGCTGGGCTCATAGATCTGATTCCGGAGGACAAAAGACAGGCTCGCAAGATCCTAATGGAAGGAGAGTGCACAGCTGCGGAAACTATTGACTGCGCATTAGACATTGCGAACACGAATTTTAGACAGCTGGTGGGAGCTGCTGTTTTGAGACGTCCGGGCTGGCTAAAGGCCACTACCTTTCGGCCCGAGGTTCAATTAAAAATACTGGACATGGCATATGACGGAGAGTCCCTGTTTGGGAAGCATATCGACGAAGCTCTCCAAGCAATCAAAACGGACACTGATACTGCAAGATCCCTAGGTTCACTGCAGTATAAAAGAGGATCTTTCAGAGGCGCAAGAGGACGTGGCTACTCTTCCAGAGGAGGTTACTATCAACAAGGCAGACCACACCAGCCTCAATATCGTCAGAACTTCTCGCCAGTCCGGAACAGCTGGTTCCTCGCGCCAAGGAGGAAGAAAGCGCACAAACAATCAAGGGCGAGACGCTCACAAGAAACAGTGAGGTCAGTTGGGCGCCAACCTCAATTCCTTCCCTCCCTGTGGGCGCGAAGATATCTCCCTTCAAACAACAGTGACAGCACATCACTACCGATCAATGGGTGTTGGACCTAGTACAGCATGGACACACCCTGGAGTTTATCACCAAACCTCCAACAACTCCGCCCAGGGGTCCCCCTCGTCTTCACTTATTGTTCAAGGAAGCTCATGCAATGCCCCTCAAGAACGCTATAGAGAAAGTTCCAATCCATCAGAGGCTGACAGGTTTCTATTTCCGTTTTTTCCTCATAAAAAAGAAATCCGGGGAATGGCGACCGATCCTAGACCTGCGCAATCTCAACAAATATCTCAAGAAGCAGGGTTTACGAATGGTCACTCTTTCAGACATTTTAAGTTGCCTCTACGAGGGAGATTTTATGGCTTCTTTGGACATGGAAGATGCATACTTCCACATCCCAATCCACCCAGAACATCGAAAGTATGTCCGTTTCACTGTGGCTAGCGCCCATTATCAGTTCAAAGTACTTTCATTTGGCCTCAAGTCGGCTCCAAGGATTTTTACAAAGTGCCTGCCTCCGGTAGCGGCAGCACTATGCTCATCAGGGGTCCACGTTTTCCCGTACTTGGACGACTGGCTAGTCAAAGGTCCATCAAAGTTCAAAGTAAAGAACGACATTGCACTCTGCCGCACTCTCTTTGCATCTTTAGGCCTCACTGTCAACGAAAGCAAGTCTCAATTGACTCCGAGAAGGATCCTGCTATTCCTAGGAGCTTGTCTAGACACGATACAGTGCAAGGCATTCTTGTCTCAAGAGCGGCAACTCCGTCTACAAGCATTGGCCATAAAACTATCAAGAAGGTTACTTTCAGTTCGCTTCTTCGTGTCACTTCTGGGAATGTGCTCTTCAGCCATCAATCTCATTCCATTGGCACGTCTCAAAATGTGGCTTCTACAGGAAGAGCTACATCTTCAATGGCAGCAAGCGACAGGCTCTTTCGAGGACACCATCAGTCACCCCACGCATGGTAGAGGCTCTTCAATGGTGGACACAACTACACAATCTGAAACAAGGACTCGCATTCTTGCAAACTCCTCCAGATTTCATTCTGACGACGATGCGTCCATGGAGGGCTAGGGAGGTCATCTCCAAGATTTACAGGTGCAAGGCAAATGGTCTCAAAAAGACAGACGATGCCACATCAACAGTCTAGAGTTGAGAGCCATTTTTCTATCTCTACAAGCGTTCCTTTCCAGAATAGCAGGGTCCTCAGTCCTGGTCCGGACGGACAGTACCACCAGCATGCTTTATATAAACAAGCAAGGAGGGACCAGGTCAGCTACACTGTCCAAAGAGGCCCAAGAGTTATGGGAATGGCTGACACTTCACATCATAACTTTCAAGGCAGAGCACGTTAGGGTCCTCCACAATACCCTAGCAGACAAACTAAGCAGGTCCTCGTCGGATTGCCACGAGTGGGAGTTGGACAACAATCAATTGAACAGGGTGTTTCAGACTTGGGGCAAACCAATGTTGGATCTATTTGCAACCCGGCAGAGCAAGAAACGCTGGTATTACGGCAGCAGATACCCTCAACCGTGATCAAGAGGGAATGCCCTGTCCATGCGATGGTCAGGGATCTATGCTTACGCCTTTCCTCCGATCCCGCAAGTGTTGAGCAAGATGAAATTGAAAAGCTGCCGTCTCCTTCTAATTGCTCCCAGATGGCCTCGTCCATTTTGGTTTCAGGAGCTCATGTTACTATCACAGGAGCCTCCGATCAAACTTCTGCCAACTCCAACACTACTGTCCAGCACCTAGGGTCAGATACTTCCCCCACACCCTCAATCGCTGAAATTGCACGCATGGCTTCTAACTTCTTAGAATTTCAACACCTCCAAATTCCTAAAGGCTGCCGAGACATCTTGAAGAAACCACAAGCCCTGAGCACGTTGAAGACTTATCGTCTCAAATGGAAGCGTTTCTGCTCCTGGTGTAATTCAAACGCTTTACACCTTATTGAGGCTCAAACGGAAAAAATTCTGCCTTTTCTGTAGTAGGGGATCTCGGTGTATAGTCATAATCTAGTGAATAGTCCCGCCCATGTGCGTGGACCTCGGAGCAATCAAAAATAATCTCTTAAGGTGTCGAAAAATGCAGAACTGCACAGACACTTAAGAGAGAATTAAAGACCGATAATGCAGCCTATATCCACAGGCTACACGGTCCAGTACTTCAACTAGAAATTCCACCAAAAATCCACAAACCGCAAAGCCTGTCCAGATTTCCCTTGCTTTAACCGCTTCAGCGCGGCGCAGATTCCTGCGCTGTGCTGAACGTTCCATTGAGCCAATGGAACGATGACGGAACGGTTCTGTCATGAGCACAGCTCAACCGTCGCTCATGACTGAACCGTTCTGTCATAAGCATGGAAGGGGTTAACAGCAAAACCCCTCTGGAATGATAGAGGAAGACCTTGACAGACAAGCCCCATAGGCTGCCATTATGTGGCTCAGAACAGGATACTGTGCCTTTAAGAGAACTTTCCAGAACTTCACAGTATCCCAGAATGCTCTGCAGGTCCCTTTTACTTCCAGTTCATTTTTCCGGCTCCTGCAAGCAGGACCCTGGAGCATTGAGCTCTCCCTTTTTCAAGGGTTTATTGGTGATTTTTTCACTTTTTCAAAGTTATTTGAGTACTTTTCTGAAGTACTTTATGGTTTCTCTTCCTGTTTGTCTTTTGGTGCACTCTTTGATGTCAATATGCCTACCTTATTCGACAAATGTCCAGAGTGCTTCAGGAAGAAGGCCAAATCGGACCCACATGAGGTGTGTATCATCTGCCTTCCCTCTTCTCATGTCCCAGAGGAGTGTGACATTTGTCAGGGCTTTTCTGGCAGGACCCTGAGGGATAGAATGAAGATCAGACTTCAGGGCCTGGAGGACAGAAGGCTGAAGGCGCAAGATGGGTCTGGAGGGGCTTCCTTTGCCCATGCTGAGGCCTCTGTGCGGGGCTCCCCAGGGGCAGGAAGACCAGCAAACGTCCCCATTCTCCGTCTGCGTCGATAGCACCGACCACGACGTCTAGAGGGATGATAGTAGTCTGTTCCCCGTCTCCCCAGGGCTCTGGGTCGAAGCGACGTCGACGCTCGGCGTCGAGGGAACTGAACAGACCGCCTTCGAAGTCTCCGGTGACGATTTCGTCGTCTTCTTCGTCTATGTCGTCGTTGAGTATTCGACGTCGAGAGGCCCGGCGTCGGCGTGCCGTCGAGGCGACACTGCCGTTCGCCGTCGGCGAAGAGGAGAAGGTCGTCGTCGAGGGGATCCTCGACGTCGAGGAGAAGATCGCCGTCTAAGGGATCCTCGACGTCGAGGAGAAGATCGCCGTCGAAGCCACGGTCGCCGTCGAGGCATACAAGGTTGCCGTCAAGGCATAAAAGGTCGCCGTCGAGGGATAGGCGCTCGCCGTCAAGGAGACGAGGCTCGACGTCGACGGGCCGACGGTCGCCGTTCTTCGACGCTGAGAAGGCGCAGAAGGACTTCTGGTGCCAGGAGTCGCTCTGGCAGTAGTCAAGTGCCTTTGGGGGGCTCTCCAAAGTCCCAGCCTAGCAAGGAGGGTGGGTCACCGTGCTCGGTGTACTCTGTTGTGTATACCCCTGCTAGGTCGAAGACCGTTACGCCTCCTCCTCCATTACCGAGAGGACTTCCTCCGCGGGCTCCCACCCCGCCTCCACTTCCGCCACTTCCACCTCCTCCTCAACCTCGGCCTCAACCTCAACCTCAACCTCAGTTGCCGGCTGACAACCCGCCTCCGATTCCTCCGAGGTCAGTCTCACTGCCACGGTACCCTACTCCTCCTAAGGGGATCCCTCGGCCGAGGGCCCCATCCAAGCCAAAGTCACCCGCCCCGGTGGAACCGGCAGGGCGACCGAAGCCAAGGAGGTCGCGATCCCGCTCCGGACGGAGGGGGAGATCACGCAGTCGTCACAGATCCTCTACGAGGTCAAGACGGCGCCACAGGAGGCGCGGATCAGGGTCCCGGACGGACTCTTCCAGAACCAGGTCCTACTCCCCGACCTTGTCGGACTCCCCGGGGACGAGAGTGTCTCCTGTGGATGACATCAGCACGTTCCAGGACGTTCTCCTGAGGGGTGCAGCAAAATTGGGAATCACGGTGACGGCTCCAACACCTACGACGTCCGTGATTTTTGAGACGCTTCACAAGAAGCATTTGTCTCGCCCTCTACTACCGCTCGTGCCGGGATTGGTAGAGTTGGCGCAGGAGCTGTTCCTCACGCCTGCAGTGACGAAAGCCGCTCCATCCCGTCTTCTTAAGAAGTACAGGGCCCCGGATTCCGACCCAGCTTTTCTGCGGATTGACCCTATTCCGGACTCCGTTATAGTGACGGCAGCCAGAAAACAACACTCCACCTCTCAGTCTTCTACCGTGCCTCCGGATAAGGAGAGCCGATGGATGGACTCAGCTGGCAGGAAGGCCTGTGGGACGGCATCTACGACCATGAAGGCCTCTAGCGATGTGGCCTTGCTGGGGCGGTATGATCGTGCCCTGTGGGAATCCCTCCAGCAGTTCACGGAACTCCTGCCACGAGATGAGGAGGATTTCATGGAGATCCTGAATGAAGGGATGCTGGTTCGAACCAGGTCATCAGCGCGGCTGCTGATGTCTCGCTTTTGGCGGCCCACGGGTACTGCCATGGGATCAACCAGCGGCGCCATGCTTGGCTCAGGCTCACATCACTCAAGCCGGAGGCCCAGCAGCGAGTGGCCAATCTGCCCTTCTCTGGGAAACCCTGTTCGACAAACATGCGGACGATGAGATGGCCCGCATGAAAGCCGAGACCCTGACGGCTGTGGGCTTGGAGAAGCCCAAAGAAAAGAAGACCTACCGCCCGTTCCAGAGAAGTTCGGGGCAGAGGGCGAGGACATGCTTCGGGACAGCAACAGCAGCAGTTCCGGAGGCCCTTCCATAAGGGTAGAGGAGGCCAGCAGTCCTCTACAGCGAACAAAGGGCCGCCTGGGTCTCTACCCTGAGCGGTTACTTCCCCTACATCCTTTACCCGCTCCGGTGGGGGGAAGCGTTCAATTTTTTCTGGCAGAGAGGAGAAAAATTACTCAGGACAAGTGGGTGCTGAATATAGTTTGCAATGGATACAATCTTCGGTTCACCAGCCCGCCTCCTTCAATTACACTGGTCAGCTCGCAGTTTCAACTGCGCGAGCTCCAGGCGGAGGCAGATATCCTATTAAGGAAAAGGGCGATCGAAGATGTACCTCTGTCTCAAAGAGGAAGAGGTCTGTACTCCCGGTTCTTTCTGGTTCACAAGAAGGACAAGAACGAGTTCAGGCCCATTCTGGATTTGTGACAAGCAAACGTGGATACTTCCATGTGCCCATTGCACACAGACACAGGAAGTTCCTGTGATTCCAAGTCGGCGCCAATCATTATCAGTACACAGTACTGCCATTCGGGCTGAAGGCTGCGCCCAGAACATTCTCGAAGTGCATGGCGGTGGTAGCCGCACACCTAAGGAAGAACAAGGTGTTCGTCTACCCTTACTTGGATGATTGGTTAATCAAGGCCTCCTCCTTCTCGGAAGCTCAAGCACACTTCCAGAAGACGTGTGTTCTCTTGAACAAACTGGGGTTGCACATCAACATGTCCAAGTCTGTCCCGACTCCGGTCCAGTGCATACAGTACTTGGGAGCCTCCATCAATACGCTGTCAGCAAGCGTGTCTCCTTCGGAGGAGAGACGATTATCACTCCTTCGGAAGGCTCAGGCTCTTATGACCGCTCCATCTACAACAGTGAGGACGGTGTCTTCTCTACTGGGGTCGATGGCCGCTTGTATCTTCCTCACGACACACGCACGGCTGCACATGAGACCATTGCAGGAGTGCTTGGAGGATCAGTGGGATCAGAGGAAAGGATCTTGGGACGACAAGATATGACTGTCTCTGCATTCTCTTCAGTCTCTGAAGTTGTGGTGTTCAGCGGAGAATCTCCTCAGAGGGGTTCCCTTCCACAAGGACATTCCCACGCAGACTATAGTGACGGATGCGTCTCTCCACGGCTGGGGGGCGCACTCCGGAGACCTACAGATTCAAGGGACGTGGTCCCCGACGGAATCCACGTACCACATCAATTTCCTGGAACTCAGAGCTGTTCACTTGGCACTGAAGGCCTTTCATCCGTCCTTCTGGACCAACTCTTTGCTTGTTCAGACGGTCAATACGACCACGATGTATTACCTCAACAAGCAGGGGGGGGTCGATATCGCGCACTCTGTCGCAGGAGGCGCAGGCGATCCAGCGCTGGCTGCTAGCCAGAGGACTGTCGATAACGGCTAACCATCTACCAGGTGTGCAGAATGTTCAGGCAGACTCACTGAGCAGACTGATTCAGGAAAACCACGAATGGAAGTACTAGGAGAAGTCTTCGCAAGGTGGGGGACTCCAGACGTAGATCTGTTCGCCACCGCCGAAAACAGCAAATGCCGAGACTTCGCCTGCAGGTACTACCAGACGCTGGGGAATGCGTTATGGATCAACTGGTCGAACAGCTTTCTGTACGCTTTTCCACCCATTCCCCTGATTCCGGCGGTGCTCATCAAACTGTCCCAGTCCAGGGCGCGGATGATCCTGATTGCCCCGGAATGTCCCACACAGTGGTGGTTCACGGACCTGCTTCACCGGTCTCTCCTTCCCCGGTCTCTCCTTCCTCACATACGGCTGCCGTGCAGGCCGGACCTTCTCCTGAAGTTCGGGGGGCAGATGTTTCACACCAATCTCTCGTCTATGAGTTTGGCAGCATGGCTCCTGAGACAGTGCAATATGGCCATCTGAATCACCAGAAGATTGCATGGACATACTGAAGGAGGCTAAGCGACCTTCCACTAGGACTTCTTATGCTTACAAGTGGAAAAGGTTTTGCATCTGGTGCAAGTCCAAGAACTATGACCCGACGACATGTAAGGAGGATGTCATCCTTCCATATCTTTTACGTCTGGCCTTAATGTCCATTCCATTAAGGTTCATCTGGCTGCATTGACTGCCTTCAGGAAAGGCCCTTCACAGACTTCCTTCTTTCAGATCCCTGTGATCAAAGATTTTTTGGAAGGCTTGAAGAAAGTGTTCCCTCCTGTCCGGCTTCCTTCGCCTTCATGGGAATTGATTGTGGTGCTGTCCAGATTGATGAAGAAGCCTTTTGAACCTATTCATAAGGCTTCGTTGCAGCACCTGTCTTGGAAGGCGGCGTACCTCGTGGCCATTACATCGGCCCGTAGGGTGAGTGAAATTCAGGCGTTGTTGCCAGGAACTTTATACTGTATTTCATGCTGCTAAGGTTGTTATTCGTACTCACCCTAAATTTCTTCCAAAAGTTATATCTGACTTTCATGTTAACCAGACCATAACTTTGCCTACGTTTTTTCAGAATCCTTCCTCTCCAGCGGAAAGGTCCCTGCATTCCCTGAATGTCAGGAGGGTGTTGAAATTTTATCTGGATAAAACCAAGGATATTCGTAGGTCGGACCAATTGTTTATCAATTATGGATCAGTCAGGACAGGTCTTGATACCTCTAAACATTCCATCTCCAGGTGGATTTTGTCCTGTATACAATTGTGTTACCAAAAAGCTGGTAAGACCTTGGGGGTAAACCGAAGGCTCATTCCACCAGGGGCAAAGCTGCCACGACTGCTTTGCTCCGTAATGTTCCAATTGTAGAAATTTGCAAGGCAGCCACTTGGAAGTCAGTCCATACCTTTGCTAAGCATTACTGCCTGGACACTGATGCCAGGGCAGACGCTCAGGTTGGGTTGGCTTCGCTGCGAAATCTGTTCGCCCAATAGTGGTATTTTTCTTTTCTCCACCGCCGCTTTGGTGTGGGGATGGGCTTGCCATTCTATTCACCAGATTATGACTATACACAGAGATCCCCTACTACCGAAGGAGTAGTTTCTGTCCTGTAACTCCAGTTCTGTAGTAGGGGTATCTCTGTTATAGTCATAAGCGCCCGCCCTCCTCCCCGGTGGAGAGAGATATTCATCTAAGGAATGCTACAGGTCTGGCGTGTTGCGCCTTCACAAAGAACTGAAAGTAAAAGGGAACTGCAGTGCATTCTGGGATAATGTGAAGTTCTGGAAAGTTCTCTTAAAGGCACAGTATCCTGTTCTGAGCCACATAATGGCAGCGTATGGGGCTTGTCTGTCCAGGTCTTCCTCTCTATCATTCCAGAGGGGTTTTGCTGTTAAAGCAAGGAAAATCTGGACAGGCTTTGCTGTTTGTGGTTTTTTGGTGGAATTTCTAGTTGAAGTACTGGACAGTGTAGCCTGTGGATATAGGCTGCATTATCTGTCTTTAATTCTTTCTTAAGTGTCTGTCAGTCTGCCTTTTTCGACACCTTAAGAGATTATTTTTGATTGCTCCGGGGTCCACGCACATGGGCAGGACTATTCACTAGATTATGACTACAACAGAGATACCCCTACTACAGAACTGGTTACAGGACAGAAACTACTCCATCTTTTGCATTTGGCTCTCTCTGGTCTTTTTTTCTCGTCCATAAAGGTCCAATTATCGGCTTTATCCAGGTTCAGGAAGGTGGCTGACACTCTATCACTATGCTCTTCATCGCTAATAAAACAATTCATGAGGGGTCTTTTCCAGACTTATCCTCAAGTTAAACCTTCACCACCAGAATGGAAACACAACACGGTCCTCTCACAGCTGATGAAGCACCCGTTCGAACCGATCCACAAAGCCGACCTCAAGTTCCTGACATGGAAGGTCGCCCTACTTTTAGCCCTCACTTCTGCCAGGAGAATAGGAAAAATTCAGGCTTTCACTATCCAAGAACCTTTCTTACATTTTTCTCAAGAGTATGTCACTCTTCGAACGAATCCAACTTTCATACCCAAAGTGCCTTCTCAGTTTCATCTGAATGAACCAGTGAAATTGCGGGTTTTCTTTCCAAATCCTACAACACCGGCGGAAAGAACACTACATTCTTTGGACATTAAACGATGTTCAAAGTCCTGACTTCCTGAAGTTCTTTGAAGATAGATCAGCTATTCGTGGCTTATGGCCAAACTACACTGGGGAAAAGCGATCACTAAAGCCACAATTTCCAGATGGATGGCCTCTGCGATCCATTTCTGCCATGTTAAGGCTAACCGACCCCTACAAAGGACTGGAAGGTCTCACTCTACAAGGGCTGTAGCAGCGTCCACAGCATTGTTTGCAGGAGTGACGCTAGAGAACATTTGCCGTGCTGCGACATGGAAAAATGTTCAGACATTTACAAGACATTACTGCCTGCAATCAGCAAACCAAGAGGATGCGGCAGTTGGTCAAGCGGTTTTACGTCACCTGTTTCCATAAGAACATACTCGGGTAACAATGTTTGGCTCATTTTATAATGAGTATACACTATTCAGTATTTTGTTGATATAAAAGAAGTGCATGTATTGCAGATTGCTTGTTTGTTATGCTAATATTCCTTGCCTGTGAAATACTATATGGCTACTTTTTTTTAATGTAGTCATGTTTTATTAGTAGATCATTTATTTTGCAATTGTTGGTTGTTCAATATGTTTATGGGGGCGCACCAAGATAAGTCTCCCACCATCCGCAACCGACTTTTGCCTGTCTTACTGCTTGCTATTCTGATTCAGGCATGTGAATCTATGAAAGATACCCCAATACTGGATAAGAAAACAAGTTACTTACCTGTAACTTCAGTTATCCAGTATTGGTATCTTTCATAGATTCACATGCACCCAGATTCCTCCCCGGAGAGTCCGTTCTCTAATTTTGGGATACTCATTCCCACTTGTGCTAACGAAAATCTGAGGAGAACTGGCTCTGCAGAGAGGGTTCTAGAGGGTGCTGTTAGCTGATTGGTTGGAGCAAAGACTTTGGTCTTTATAGCATAATGAGGTAGATGGGCTACTACAATCTAGGCCTCAGGCCTTCTCATAGGGCCTACTACTGTAATTTACTTTTGGTACTGCTTTTTTATATACCGTGGGACTCCCACCTCGGCGACGGGGGATGATTCAGGCATGTGAATCTATGAAAGATACCAATACTGGATAACTGAAGTTACAGGTAAGTAACTTGTTTTCTTTTAAAGAGCCTGCTGCAGCTATTGCAATGACCCTGAGGGTAGAAAAATAAAAACATTTCCACCAAAGAGCCTCTTTGCATCCCAAGCAACATGCTACCTGACTCCCTAGTACAGACAACCGCCTGCAAAATGGCAAACCATGGTAGAACAGTATGTTTTCCCCTCTCCACCCCAGACAAGTAAAGCAAAAGGGTGGACATGGTGGGTAGAAAGCTGAAGTTGGGCAATAGCCCAGTGTATAATTAACTCCAACACCCTGCTTACGTAGCACACCCTTCAAAAGTAGGATGAAATAAAAGAACACCTACAAGAAGATTGTGAACAGTGCAGCAGGAGCGAAAGACCGTTACCAACCCTTGCCTCAAGCCTGTAAGACGCAGCAGACACTGCCAGTAGGCAACTACACACCACTACCACACTGTGGTTTGTCTTGGAATTTCTGTATTCTAATGAGTTACAATCTGCAGTTACAAACTTGCCCTCCATGGGAAACTGGCTCTTTGGCGGAATAGTTAGTGCCCTACAGTTCATGAAGGATAATGAGACTGCCAAGACCATGGGTGGGTGGCTTTTAATGTAAACAGACACTCCAAGGTGGCATAGCAAAAAAATGGGGCGCCCGCAAGGGGAAGCACGCAACCAAACACTGCACATGCAGCTTTCAGATAACCCAAGTACTGCTGCAGCACCATTATAGCAATACTACTCCACATCAATACTGCATTTACGTGACCGAGGAAGAGTACCACACAAGCAAGTGGCTCAATAGCGGGCACCCTTCACAAGTGATCAGTAGGAGGAAGGATCGCAGAGTTCCAAGAGGAATGGGGAAAGATTACCTCTGACAAATGGATACAAAGATGCTAAATATAAGACCTGGTTATTGCATAGAATTGATGTTCACTCCTCCCAGTATACCACTAAAGAAAAATGGTATACTGAGGAACACCACCACTTGCAATGGGAAGCAAAGCACTTGTTAAGCAAGGGAGCTATAGAGCTTATACTACGAAGGGAAAGAAACCAGAGGATTTATACCTATTCCCAAAGCCAGACAATACACAAAGACCAAAACTGGATCTAAGGATACTAAACCGATCATTTAAAACCAAGTTCAAAATTGCAACCTTGCAAAAAGTCCTCCCATTTATAGGAAAAGACACATGGCAACCACAGATCTGACTTCTACCTGTACTGAGCAGTGAACAGATCACACAGAGTTCCTAAGATTTGTGGTGGACAAGCACTACTAATTCAGAGTTTTACCATTCATAGTGAAATCAGCACCTCCAGTATCTACAAAATGTCTATCTGTGGTAGCACTCCTCACGTAAAAGGGGATAGACCTGTACCCATATCTGGACAACAGGCGAGTGAAAGCAAAAAACATCAAATACTGCAAGAACAGCTTAGGCAAGGCCATGAAGCCCTTGCGCAACCTAGGATTTTCCATCATATTCGAAAAATACACCAGAAAGGCAGAAGACCTTTCTAGACGCAACCCTAAATTCAGATGGCTAGGGCGTTACCAGTGCATCCCTCGTTAAGTTTGTGTCCAGTTGGCTAACCCCCAATTGGCATATTTAATATAACCAGATGTCCCTAGTAAATGGTACCAGTGGTACCCAGGGTCTAGTAAATGAATGTAACTAGTCAACCTCAGCACTTAATTGTGCCATCACTACAGAGACGAGAAACACATGGCTCTAGGTCTGCTGTTGATGCATATTGGGGCAGCTCTTAAACTGCTAGACTCAACATGGAAACCAAATCCAAGACCTTCCTTAGTAGCTTGGAAGGCAGAGTGCTTGGTATTAAAAATACATGCCTATTTTAAACTTGACATGCCCGTGTAGACCATGAAAACCTTGCAATTGTAATTTTCGCTGTAGCAAGGCCGGTGACCTCATTGGCCATGGAGTTACAGTAGCCCATGTGCGAACTTCCATTTGGGACCACCTAACCTAGTACTCCAAGGTATCAAATTAATTGTTAAAGTAAATCAGACTTAAAGTCTGGTTTAATGTAACTTTTAATCGGAAGGTGATTTTAAATGTTACCACTGGAGCCCAAACCTCTGGTAACCCTCCCTGGCTATCTGCAGCAGATCGACACCCGAGAGAGCCCACTGCCCTTCGAACAAGTGCTTTCTGGAATAGGGTACAGAGGCCATTTGGTGTTCCCTCCTCTAGTAGGATAATTGAGCGCTATGACATAGATTGTCCTACTTCAAAGAGGCTACCGCCTCTGAGGTAAAATACGAGCCTCGCTGCAGCCTGCCCTTTTCTGCAGGGAGACAGGCTAACATTTACTCTACAGGGGGAAACCTGTTGCAGAACCAGTGTACCAGGAAGGCTTTCTAAATGAACTGGACAAACCCCAGATATGTGACCATACCGCATCACAGGGAAAAAAACTATGCCATTTTGGATTCTAGCAGAGAAGGGTAATTTAGGATTGTCTTTAGCCAAACACCCAGGAAGTGATGTAAAGTGGGAAAGGTTGCCTTGTGGGTGGCTGGCTGTTTCCGCATTGGCTAGTTAGTCCTCCCCGCCCGTAAACTTGAAATTGGTATAAAAGTGGTGTCCCAAATACAGTTATCAGATCACCACTGGACTGGAAGAAAAATGACTGCCCTGCTGCCTCCTATGCACTGGGACGAGCAGCTGCACCCAAGGAAGGACTAAATCTACTGAACTCAACAGATTGGCAAATATTGACTGTCTTTGGTGCCCATTTTTGAAGAAGAGCTCCATGGACCCAGCATAGAGACTGGACTGCATCTGCTGAACCTGAGGGACTAACAAGAAGGGTTCTGCCTGCAGTGGTTGCTTGTGGAAAAGGGATCCACTTGACAGGATAGAACCGACCAGCCGTCAGATTGCTATAATGCTTTGCAGACAATTTCTAGAAATCTGGAGTGTAATTCAACGCTTATGAAATATTTACTCACTTGAACTAGAGTTGCGGAAGATTAACTTTTGCTTCATGTACAAGTTGACAATTTGGTACCTTCTGACCTGGCTGAAGATAAATTCTAAGGAGTGTTAAGCTCTTCATGCTGCGATCTATAGAATACTCGAATTAATCTCTGCCACTGAACTACTCGTGCTGCATTTCAATAAAAAAAAAATTTTATGCCCACCATGCCAACTTGAATTAGACCCTTTCATAAAGGAAAACCGATTCACCGGTATGCAGCTTCAGTGGCCGACATTAATTCAAGCATGACAATCTTCAGTTTTCAGTCCGAAACTAGGGGCAGCAACCCTGCTCTGAGAAGGGTCATTAAGTTTGAACCTGGCTAATTTTGTTATAAAGCTCTGATTACTATCCCCAAGCCTACTATGAATGTTGTATAATTAGATGGCATACCAGTGCCTCGAATTTCAGATGTAGACAAAAGTATTAAAGCAAGAATCCTCTTAAACACCCCTCACAAATCAGATTTACTCATGAATGCTTAATCACGTGGGCACTCTGCTGCTTCAACCTTTATATAAAATGACTCTCTGCCTTTTATGTAGTCTTTGCTATTCCAAAGTATATTAAATAATATTGAAGAAATGGTTTCAGTAGCAGCTTTCCTCTTTTCTCTGCGGTTTGTTTCTTGCTGGAGTCGGTTTTGAAGACCGGCATCCTTTGCTCCGACTTGCCTTCCTATGCCTTTGGTACTGTGAAGACCATTTGTTCACAGAGTTGAAGTAGTTATCGTGTAATGTGTTTTTTTTTCTCTGGCCTTGTAATGTTTATTTGCTTGTTGCTTCCCCCCCCTCTTTTTCTCTCTTTCTTGCACAGAGCGATTTTGTTGTAAGTATTGATTATTCTTGTCTTTGCTGTGCTATGGTCTGTGGACGTAAGGGGGGGGGGGCATGTGGTAGAGATTAGAACACTAGATTGTTTACTAATCTGGCTTTTCCCATTTTCCCCTTCACAGTAAATACTCTGCGCTCCCTCCTTAGTTTAGGCACAAATACATTGCCATCCTCTTAGCCTGTTACTTTTTTTTTTTATAGATATCTGTAGTATCTCCCACTTGCACTTTTTTTTCTCTTGCATGCTTCATTTCCCATGTGGACACTAGTAGGTTTCTTGGTGTCCCTGGAAGCCAGATGTAGTGTGCCTGTGGTTTAGTGTAATGGTGAATAATTTGATTCTCACTGAGCTGAGGGTTTTACCTTGGTGAGAGGGCCCTGTCTGGGTTTAAGGAACTAACCAAATGGGTCATGTTTGAGTTGAAACTTAAAATGTGTGAGGTGCAGTTAGAGTACGATGTGTTGGATAACCATTCTGGTTGGTGTTCATATTTGGCTCGCACATCTGGTGAGGTGTTTGTTTGTATTTCTTGTGGGCTGTCCCTTTTTCTAATATACTTTTCTTGGCCCATCTCAGGAGAGGGAGCGGCAGAGGTTGGAAAATCTGCGCAAGAAGCAGGAGGCAGAGATTCAACGGAAGCTTAAACTGGAAGAGGAGAAGAAGAAAAAGTTGGAAGAGCTTAAACTGTAAGACGATCACTCTTCTTGCCTTGTGACAGTTGGCTTGTCTTCAGTCTGTCATTTTCCATTTGTGCCTCTTTTGCGTTTTTGTTTGAAATCTTTCTTGATGTTAGTGTGCCAATATTTAACTTTCAGAAGGCGTGAAGAGCGCCAGCGTAAGGTGTTGCAGGCACGGGAGCGCGTGGAGCAGATTGGGGAGGAGAGGAAGAGGAAAATCGAACAGAAATTTGCTCAGATTGATGAGAAGAGTGAAAAGGCAAGTCTGGGTAGATGTAGCACACGTGGTCAAAGAGCAAGGTGGTTTATTTTTGGTTTTGTTTCCATATTTACTGTAAAGAAGTAACTTAAGAGGACGGAACAAAAACATAATTGTGGCAGTTAATGACCCTCTTGTTCTTATTCCAGGTGCGAGAGGATCGGTTAGCAGAAGAGAAAGCCAAGAAAAAACTAACTGCAAAGAAGATGGAAGAAGTGGAGGTCCGCCGCAGGCAGGATGAAGAGGCACGCCGGCAGAAAATTCAGCAAATGGTAAATGAGTTAAGCTGATCGGAAAGCATTATCCAGACACAGTTGAAGAGGCTTTATCTGCTAAAAGCCTTTGAGACGAAAGTCTGCTCTCTATTTTGCTCCTATAACTTTATGCAGTGAATCCTATCTGTTTAAAGCTTATCCTTTTCCTAATCCTATCCTTAGAAATACTTCACTTTTTTGTTGCTTACTAACATACTACAGATGTGTTGGATTCGAGCGAAACCTCACAATTTTTAAGGCATAAAACCTTTGCAGTTACCTAGGTGATTTGTGTAAGCTGCAGGATTGTGGTGTTGCATCTGGTGGCCCAAACAGTCCAACGCAGATGTTGGCTGGGATTTTGTTTTTTGAATAATTTTACAAATTGTTTATGTATGCTTCTGAATAGAAAAATGTGCTTACTTGATAACCAGTCTTCTTTGCTAGAGGGGTTTCTGCTTGTGATGATGGTGGTAAAGCTATATTTAGATCAAACCTGCTGGTTTTCTGTGTCTGGTAACCAGCACTGACGAGAATGTTTGCTTGTTGGCACTGCTCGTTTATTCTGAAGCCGTATACACACTTGTGCCATCTTTCTTGCATGGTATGCTCCCACTTTTTTCTGAATTTTTGATGTACTTTGAGTTTGCCCTGGGCTCCTGCCAATCGGGTCACCAGGGCCTGTGTTCCTTCCCTAAAACTGTGTTGAAACCAACCCAATTGGCATCTCTGGCCACATGTCAGCCCCTGGTAATTGGTACCCTAGGTACTCAGGGCATTGTGACCAGAGAGGACCCCTAAGGGCTGCAGCACTTACTGTGCCACCCTCAGGGGCCCTGTACCCTGACACACTCTGCCTTCGCAGACTGAGTGTCTTGGTGCAGAACTAAACCGAGTCGACCTGGCACATATCCCTGTGTGCCAGGCCCACACACACACTGCCCTGGCATATATCAGTCATCCCTCTAGCTGGGTGCACTATGCCAGTGGTGTGGACACAGGAGCATGAGCCTTGTACCCCTACAGTACCCAGGGCCATTCCTGGACACTGCAAGTGCAGTGATGCCATTAAGAGTATATGGTGCTGGGAGGTTGTCATTACGAACTCCACAGCACCATAATGGCTACACTGAGGACTAAGTTTGGTATCAAACTTCTCAGCACATTAAACCCACACTGATGCCAGTGTGGGATTTACGTAAAATGCACTACAGAGGGCATCTTATAGATGCCCCCTGAAACCTAACAAACTCCCAGTGTCCTGACTGCGTGGCTACCGAGGCTGCCACCACCAGATGTGTTTCTGGACCCCTGGGTCGAGAGCCTGCCAATCTCTGGAGCCTGAAACAATGCACATCCTGGGACGAGGTGCCAGGCCTCCTCCCCCCGGATGGGCAGGGGAAGCTTCAAAGGCCTGCCACATTTTGTGAGCTTCTCAAAGCCACTTGCTGTACTCTGCAACTGGCCCCCACCAGTTTTGACTCCCACTTTGGCGAGAAGACAAGCGGGAAACCCTAAGTGAGGAAAGGGGGTGTGCTAGCCTCTGCCACCCCCATCCCTCAGGTGGGAGAGGCGAGGTGAAGCATAACTCCAGGCTACCGCCATCTTGAGGATGGGAAGCTCTGCCCAATCGGAGATAGGGCCCCTGCCCCCCTCCCACAGGAGAGGAGCAGGATCGGGGGTGTACTCACCCCAGGACAAGGGACCCATTGGTCCCTGCCCTTGCCCTACCTGTAATGCCCCTAAATTTAGTATTTAGGGGCACCCTTAACCTTCCTTCCTTTGATCCCGATTTGAAAGAAGACCAAGAAACAAGATCTGCCGTGCAGCTATTAACAAGAGGACGACACCAACTGACTTGGCCCCAGCCCTACCGGCCTGTTGATCCTTGATCCTTGCTCCTGCTAAAACCCTGGCGTCTCCTGCGGACAGCAACCTCAAACCCCGGAGGACCTGCCTGCCTGCCTGCCTGGCTTGCTCATCTAAAGACTGGGACTCCCATGAGCAGTGGTTTTGTAGCGTGAATCTTTCTGGATTCACTATGCTGTGCATTATTCTGCTGTGTAGTGGTTGGATCCGGAATCTTTAGTATTTTTTTTTTCGTAGCCCAGGTGGGCGTTGACGTCCCACCATTTGGTGTCCTCCTGTGACGTCGGCATGCTTCCCCCGGAAGCTCCCACCTTTGGGTGCCATCTTCAGATTCTTTTTTCCGCCGTTGGGTCTGGATCGTCAGAGCGGTTCCAGCGTTTTTGGAGAAAAGAAGACAAAGACAGAAAAACATCTAAAAGTTAGAGAATACATCTCGCAATCCAGAGCACAGAGCCGGGACGACGAAGGAGAAGAATATCTAACTTCGACGTCCAACTGAGAATGCGCATACAGGGACCCCCTGAGTGCAGGAATTGGAAAAACACCTTTTAAATGTTGCCGTAATTGCCACCACAAGTATGCGTAGAAGGACCATCGCCCGGTTTGCAATCTGTCTGCCGGTCGACCACGAGAGCAAGGATTGCAACGCCTGCTCGGCATTTACCCCGAAGACACTCAGGATAAGGGAAATAAAGGAGAGCCAACAACAACATGCAAAGCCAAGGCCAACCTCCGTCGCTCCGGGACTTTGGCCTCTCCAGTGGGGAAGAGGACAACATCGCCGAGGAAGCAGATGACTACACTGTCGTAGAGACCGATATGAAGTCGACAAAGGAGGTAAGCGAGACGTCGACACCTAAAACCCTGACAGACTCTCGAAAATCAGAGTCAAAGTCCTCGAAAGGAGCACTGGTGCTGAAACATTCAAACGCAGCTGCATCCAGGGACAAACAGCCCAGCGGATCCTTCGAAAAGGACTACCAGTCGTAGAAATCCCAAGACAAACCCAGGTCGTCTAAGCACGTCCCCGAAAAAGTGTGCTCGACGCCAAAGGAAAAGGACCCAAAGGCAACTTCGGCATCGAAGAGATCTGCCGAAACGCTTGATGCCGAATTGGCCGCCGAAATGGAGAGGTAAAAGAGAAGGCTCGAGGCCGAAATAGACCGTATCATCCAAAGAAAAAAAGAATTCAACGAACTGAGGAAAAGGTACACCATTCCGTCGAAGCCCACAACGATTTTCGAGGGGGAATTCAATGCTGAAAATTCGCCAAACTCTGGAGCCCCAGGAACTGCAGGAGGAAGAGGGCCTATACTATTATGAGGGAGAAGGCGAGGAAAACCAACCAACAAGTTTGGGGTCTGCATCCTCTGTGGCACAGGACCTGGATTGGCAGGACCTCGATGCTGAAATCACGGGAGAGGCCGTAGAAACGTATCCTTTGAAGCCTTCGCTGCCAGAGGACATTGGCATCTACACTATGGTCATAAAAAATGCGGCTGCAGCATATGGGGTGAAACTAGAGGAAGTGAAACCAAAAGCCTGCTTCCTCTTAGAGACCCTGCTCCCCACTCTAACTTGGAGTCAATTCCTCCCCATGCTCCAAAGTGTCCTGGATCAGGAAAGGGAAGTATTCAAGGAACCATCAAGCTGCAGATCTGTCACACCTAGGACAGAGAAGAAGTACAAACATTCCTCTAAGGACCCACCATACAGCCAGGGATCCGTTACGGCTGACTCCATCATTGCAGCAACCGGCAGAAAGAGGGCTAACATTCCCACAAACTCAGGGCCACCTTCAGACAAAGAAAGTAAGAGGATAGACCTCACAGGAAGGAAAATAGAGAGGAATGCAGCAGTTCACTGGCGCATTGCTAACTCTACTGCCCTACTCAACAGGCATAGGTACCATCATTGGGAGGAGGTGGAACAACTACTCAACACCTCCCTGAACAATGTCAGCAAACAGCAGCACACCTGGTGGAGGAAGGCATGAACATGGCAAACTCTTGCCTAAAATCAGCCCTAGATGTGGCAGATCCATCCAGCAGGCTCATGATGATTGGGGTAACAGAAAGGAGGCATGCCTGGCTTAGAATATCCGGTTTCAAGCCAGAGGTCCAGAATAATATTCTAAACGCACCCTTCAATGGAGAAACGCTGTTCGGAGCGCCAGTAGATGAAAAACTGACGCAGCTGAAGTAGAAAAACTGCAAGGTCCATGGGAGCGTTGCAGTGCTGAGGTATGAGAAGGGGCACCCCAGCACAGAGACCAAACAGCAGGGGGGGTGGGAAACCAGCTGGCAACGTCACACCAGACATTCCAACACACATACCTGGGTAACAACCAAGCGCAGCAGGGTCAACAGCAAAGTTGGCAGTACCAACCTAGGGGCCAGTCCTTTTGCGGGCGATTGAATGGACGAGGGCAAACAAGAAGAGGGGGCTCGCAATCCACCTCAAAGTGACTCCGCTGCACCGAACGTGCCCACCCACACAACAGCTCTAGGGGAGGGGCACGTCAAAAGAGCAAAAAAACAATTACACGTACCAAGATCAGGGATCAGCGAACATGACACACCAGTAGGAGGCAGACTAAAACACTTCTTCCAGGAGTGGAAGAAAATAACAGACCAATGGATAATGAACATCATACAGTTCAGATACTGTATAGAACTGGAAAAGAGACCACCAAACAGGAGACCAAAAAGCAAGGCAAAAGAACTCGCGCTCCTCCTACAGGAAGCACAAAAACTCCAAAAGGAGTTGATAGAAACCGGACCGTTCAAAGAAAGAAACGAGGGAGTGTACTCAAGCTACTTCCTAGTACCAAAGGTGGACGAAATGTTAAGACCCATCCTGGACCTACGATTCCTAAACCAACACAAAGACTCAAAAAATTCAAAATGACCTCCCTACAAGAGGTTATTCCTCAGATAAGGGACCGAGACTTCATGTCCACTATAGACGCCTACCTACACATTCCCATGAACAGGCAACACAAACATCTACTAAGATTTGCCATCAACAAAGCGCACTACCAGTTAACAGCCCTAGCCTTCGGACTAAAATCCGCACCAAGGGTCTTCACAAAATGCCTCCCAGCGGTAGCAGCGCACCTACGGAGGGAAGGGATTCATGTATACCCCTACCTTGACAAGTGGCTAATTAAGGCAAGTTCCTATAAACCATGCCAACTACATGCACAGTGGGTCACACAGACGCTGACAGAACTGGGATTCTCAAAACACTGGTTGATATCCTCAATGGAACCAGAACAGGTAAAGACCTTCCTGGGTGCACAGATCAACACCGTTCAGAGCAAGGTGTTGCCCAGTGACAAGTGAACACTTGCCCTGCTGAAGGAGACACGTCAATACCAGAAGGGGCATGCTTCGACAGCGAGGACAGCGAGCAAGATCATGGGGATGATGGCGTCCTGCATACACCTAGTCCCAATATGCGACTCCACATGAGACCATTCCAAGAATGGCTCCAACAACAATGGTCACAAGCTACAGGGAGTTGGGAAGATCGAGCTGTAACGCACGCAGTGCAAAAGGAGATAGCGTGGTGGAACAAAGAACATAACAAGGCAGAAACCTTTAACACCACCAAACCCAACAGTGACCATCACCACAGATGTATCCCAGAGGAGATGGGGAGCACACATGAACCAGCTCATGGTGAGAGGTATGTGGACTCCAACAGATGCGATCAGACACATCAACTACCTGGAACTAAAGACTGTGTTCCTTGCCCTAAAAGCCTTCCAGAAACAACTGATCTGAAAGAAACAGGTTAGTGTTAGATTCCTTACTTTAGAATATCCCCAGGCGTCAGTAAGGATCCGGAAAGCTTTTCATAGCAGTACACCTGCGCGTCGGTAGGCGTCTGTCGTCGTGGTCTCTGGGATGACGTCGTCTGAGTACTTAGCTGCCGCCCTCGCGCACTGACGTCAGTTCTTCTTTTTTCTGCACCAGCAAGCGCAGATCCGGGAAGAGCAGTACTCTTAGTCAATTTTTGACTAACTTTTTCGATCTCTTTTGGATCTTCTTGAGTCGATTCTCTACTCTGGTGCTGATAGGGATGCCTGGGTTCAAACCCTGCGACAACTGTAACCGCATGTCGGTTACCGACCCCCACCGTCTATGCCTTTACTGCTTCTGGGCCGACCACGATGACAAGTCGTGCCCCGGCTGCCGGGCCTTGACGTCCAAGGCTAGGCGGGAGCAGTCCCATAAGCGCCTTGAGGTCCAGCAGTTTGCCCCGTGCCGCTCGAGCTCCCGGTCCAGGAGGAGGTCGAGGGACCGGTCGCGGGGCCACAGTCCACACTGCTCGGCGAGTCGACACCACTCATCTGTCTCCAAGTCCTCAGGTAAGTCGAGGCACAAGACGTCAGAGGCGACATCCCTCTTCTGACTACATCCGCCCTCCCGCCCCTTCCCTCGTGTGACACGCCCAGGGGTTCGGGCGAGACTGCCCACGCGGCTCCGCCGGACCCGCGTCCAGCTCCACACCCGCAGGTCCCTGGGCTGCACGCGACGCCAGAGCAGATCAGCGCCTACCTCACAGCCATGAGGTTGCGCTTCCCACAGTCTGGTCCCGCCGAGGCGCCTTCGGGCCCCGTGGGTCTGTCGGGGAGCCCAAGTGGGCCGGCGGCTCCGGCCTCCGTGCCGTCGGGTGCTTCGGCCCCGGCGACTAATCCGGTCCCGACGCCGCAGGGTTCCTCAGGCTCTGTAGTAGGGGGATCTCTGTGTATAGTCATAATCTAGTTAATAGTCCCGCCCATGTGCGTGGACCCTGGAGCAATCAAAAATGATCTCTTAAGGGGGGGGGCGTGGCTTGCAGCTGTGGGGAATGGTCGCACCTTGAAGCGGCTCCTCGTCCCTCGCTGCTATACTGCGGTTTATCCTGTGCTAGTGCCTTCATACTGCCCAGGATCGGAGGACACAAGATCGCTGACCTTTTGGGCACCCCTGCTAGGCCCCTGCTACCCCCCGGGTCCTTTTAAACACCGGAGTTTGGTCCCGTGAATCGGCCCTCTCTCGGCCCAAGATGGTGGCCGCGGATTCCGGACGCTCTGCTGCAGACACCGGGGCCGCTCCTGACGCCTAGTGGCCCTAAATTCCTGTGAGCAGCCTCGTCTAGTCTTGTGGGGGAGATTCCCCATCAATACCACCTAGCCATGCCTTGCTGCCCCCCTCCCGGGTGACGAGCGGCATAACTAACAACGGGCCCTCCCAGCCGCCCGCGTCTACATCCACGCGAGTCCCCGGCTTTGGGCCTACTGCCGGAGACCGCTCTACAGCTGCCGGTAGCACTCAGTTCCCCCCTGCTCTGCGGCACAGCGGACGGACGTGCTGCCCCACCAGACGAACCACCTCCCCCTGCCTGATCTCGTGGCTGAAACGGCAGGGAGGATTTCCGAGCCTCTCATGAGCCATGCTGGATGAGTGACCACACATCGCCGAGTCGCTTGTTCGCACGGTGCCAGGTTGTTATTGTAAGGTCGACCGTCGTCGTCGCATATCCAGGCCTGGATGGATTCGTTTCTTACCTGTAACTCCAGTTCTGTAGTAGGGGTATCTCTGTTATAGTCATAATCTAGTGAATAGTGCAGCCCATGTGCGTGGACCCCGGAGCAATCAGAAATAATCTCTTAGGCGGTCTTCAGTGCAGTCCTGCATAGACACTTAAGAGAAAATTCAAGACCATAATGCAGCCTATACCTACAAGGCTACACTGTCCAGTACTTCAACTAGAAATGCAAAGGATATTCCACCAACATCACTTTTAACACAGTCTGTTAAGTTTCACCCATAGAGAAACTTCCCCTTCACAAAATCCTTGGAATGATAGAGATGAAGGGATGGACAGACAAGCCAACATAGGCTGCCATTATATGTCTGGAAAAGGGATACCGTGCCTTTAAGGAACTCTCCAGAGACCCTCTGTATCCCATGATGCACAGCAAACTCCTTTCAGTTCTTTTTGAAGGTGTACAAAGCAAGGCCTGTAGCATACATTACAGAACCATTTTCTCTACCGGGGAGGAGGGCGGGCGCTTATGACTATAACAGAGATACCCCTACTACAGAACTGGAGTTACAGGTAAGTGTAGGAGAGTGGGGTCTGCAATCCCATGGCCACCCCAGATTTTTGCTTTTTGCTTCACTGATTTACGACTTTCCCTGGCTGTGGGCCTGCTAATCAGACCCACAGCCTAGCTGTTCTCTCTCTAAATTGACAACCATGTACCTTAGGTGCATTTACCAATTGGTACTGGGCCACCTTCTCAGTCCCTGTACAGAATACTGTGAGAAGTTGGCCTGATATGCAGTGTTCACTATTCTAGTGATCACTATGTATCAGTCCAAACAACCCTTATTGATGATTGGTTGTAAGTCAACCTTATAGACCAGCTATCCTAGTAGCATGGATACGAGCAGTCTAAGGCTAAGACTCTAGAGGGCGTGTTAAGCCAGCTGTTTTACCATCACATTACCCCTTGAACACCAAGTGAAAGGACACCACACAAGTTGTTATCAAAAATAAAGTATATTTATTTATAACCGGACTACCCTGGCTCTTTATGAGACAGGGAGCTAAGCACACAACAAAACTCTTAAAGAAACACTGAAAGTCGCACAATTTACACAGGTGCCCGAGGGGCACGAAAAACCATATACTATGAAAATGGAATGCGAAATTACTAGCAGGTAAGTAATACTTTTCTAGACTTTAGAATCGCTAGGCCTACAATACTAAACACTTAGGTTAGGAGCAGGAGGCCTGTGGACGTCGTGTGCAGAGTGGGAACTCTCACGCGTAAGGCGGGAAAAAGTCTATGGATGCTAGCAATTGACAAAGTTACTGTTCTCGGGCGAACCCGACTAGGTGGGTCGAAAACGGGAGTGGATCCGAACACTTAGAGTGTTGGACTATGCTGGAGCACCGGAGTACTCAGTTTACCTAGCCCAGGGGCTGCGGCTGCATAGGGTTGAAGTTGCGTCGGAAACCCTCGTTGAAGAACCAGGAGCCTGAAGAAAGAAGTTGCTGGCAGGCGGCCAGTGAAGAAAGTTCGTGGAGATCCAAGCCTGGATCAGGGAAGAAGAAAACCTGCAAGCAGAGGGGACCAAGTTCTGAATCACTGGCCAGTGATTTAGGTGGGCACCAGGATGGCACCGGACGAAGTCACCTCAGCCAGGTGAGTGGGCGCTGCTGGGCTCTGCAGTCTCTCGGACCAGGAGGCGTTGTCGGCGACCAGGATGGAGGTGCGAGCTGTCCCACGTAGGTACTTGCTGTCGCTGGACCCAGGATTGGGGCAACAAGTCTTGGCAAATGCAAGGCCCACGCGGTGGACCTAAAATGGCGTCTTGAGTGGACCAGGAGGGTCCAGGGTGCTTCTCTGAAGAAGGGAAGCAAGGGCCAGTCTGGAGCAACCAGACCTGCAGTCTTTGTCGTCGTGGAGCGTCGTAAAAGGGCCACTAGCCAACGGGCAAGTGACCGGGACAACGCGGTGAGCAGCAAAGAGCAGAAGGGCCCCACGCAGATCTCGTGGATGCAGGGGGGCTGAACTTCGGTGCTGGAGCTGCTCAGGGTCGGGGCTTCTCTCACCCCAAAGCACTCGGTCGAGGGTCACTCGGTGGTCGTGCTGGACAAGCGTCGTGCAGTTCTGAAGATGGCCGGTCCCTCGAGGTCTCGTCGCACCCACGGATCACAGCTGGGCTGATGATGTAGGTTGAGGTCAGAGGTGCCAGGGAAGCCGGTTCTCGTCGTGCTGGAGCAGTCTTGATCCGAAGGAGAGACTGGCAACAAACCGCGATGCTTGGTTGGTGCCTGCTGCTGCAGGGTGACTACTCCTTAGTCACAAGGGAGAAAATCTTGAGAAGAGTCTTGAGTTCTTCGTGTAGAAGGTCGGTTCAGGATTCAAAGATTGATCTAATTTGGAAGGGGGCCTGCTCCTACCTTTATCCTGAAAAAGGGGGCTGGCACGCGACTAAGTCCTGCCCTATGGGTGGGACCAGGAGGGGGGTGGTTACACCCCTCTCCTTTGGCGGGCTTTCCCCAGCTCAGGGTCTGGTGTGCCCCTGGAACTGGTTCAAGCCGGCCTATGCACAGTGAGCACCGGGGTGCCACTTGCAGTCACCTTCCTCTAAAGCCCTGCCTACCTAGAATACACCAAACCCTGTCTGGGACGGTGCCTGCACCGCCCCTGGCAGGAAACCCTTTGTCCTTGCCTCCTGCTCTGGGAGGACTCCCAGCAGCAGGAGGGCAGACTTGTGTCTCGGTGGCAGCATCCATTTTGTGGATGCTAAGGCTCTGTCTGACTTTAACCGGGGTTACAGGTTACCAACATGTCGTGTCCCTCTAGAAGGGTGGAATGCTAACCCCGTCGCCAGAATTGGCGAGGGGTTAGTATTCCAATTCGTATGACACCTTACTCGACATGTTTTGATAAAGCGATACCAGAGTTGGCATATAACCGCGAGGATTATAATGCACTTAAGAGTATATGGTATGCGATATCATGAAAACGGCTAAGGGATAGATCCCGAAAGCCGCAGACAGGCTCAGCTCATGCCAGAGCACCATCTCACACGATTCCAAGCACTCTGCCTTCAGGATTGTCAAGGCCTGCCATAGGAGTGACTGATAGGAGATCTGTGTGTCCATTTTAAGTTTAGATATAGGTATACTATATCTAAAGCAAAGGGTGAGTACACCACTTTGCCCCAGCTGTCAAGCAGCCAGTTGTGTCTGTTTGGTTAGTCAGCCCAGGGGTGGCATAATACATGCTGCAGCCCCTGGGAGACTTCTGGGTGCACCTCTGGGTACAGGGACTCAGAGAGGGCCCAGTGCCAATTCAGTACCTGGGTACAATTTGGAATAGAGAGAACAGCTAGGCTGTGGGTCTGATTAGCAGGCCCACAGCCAGGGAAGACGTAAACCAGTGAAGCAAAAAGCAAAAAATCTGGGTGATCATAGGATTGCAGACCCTACTCTCCTACAAATACCTTAGGTATCCAGGGCATAGGTGTACCCAGGGCCTACCAGGGGCTGAAGCATGTATTATGCCACCCCTGGCTGGCCAACTAAACAGACACAACTGGCTGCACGACAGCTGGGGCAAGGTGGTGTAATCACCCTTTGCTTTAGATATAGTTCCCTGTATCTAAACCTAAAATGGACACATATATTCCTATCAGTCACTCCTATGGAAGGCCTTAACAGTCCTGAAGGCAGAGTGCTTGGAATTATGGGAGATGGTGCTCTGGCATGAGCTGAGCCCGTTTGCAGCTTGCGGAACCAAGTCCTAATAGCTGTTCCATGATAACGCTATACCATATACTCTTAAGTGCATTATAATCCTCGCAGTTAATGCTATGCCAAAGTTAGCATTTATCAAAACATGTCGAGTAAGGTGTCATACGAATTGGAATACTAACCCCTCGCCAATTCTGGCGACGGGGTTAGCATTCCACCCTTCTAGAGGGACACGACATGTATGTAACTGTGAACCCCGGTTAAAGTCAGACACAGCCTCAGCTCCACAAAATGGATGCTGCCACCGAGACACAAGTCTGCCCTCCTGCTGCTGGGAGTCCTTCCAGCAACGGAGGCCTGGACAAAGGGTTTCCTGTCGGGGGCGTTGCTAGCACCATCCCAGACAGGATTTTGTGTATCCCAGGTAGGCAGGGCTGAAAGGAAGGTGACTGCAAGTGGCACCCCGGTGCTCACTGTGCATATGCCGGCTCAAACCAGTTCCAGGGGCACCTCAGCCCCTGAGCTGGGGAGAGACTGGACAAAGGAGAGGGGTGTAACCACTCCCCTCCTGGTCCCACCCATGGGCAGGACCTAGTCGGGTGCCAGCCCCTTTTTTTTGGATAAAGGTAGGAGCAGGCCCCCTTCCCAAATTAGATCATCTTGAAACTTGAACTACTTTCCACGAAAGGAACTCTTGTCATCTCTGAAGACTCTCCCTTGTGGCTAAAGAGTAGCCACCCTGCACCAGCAGGCACCATCGAAGCGCTTGCGGTTTGCTGCACGTCCATCCTCCGGATCAAGACTGCCCAGCTCGACGAGACCCGGATTCCCTGCCATCTCTGACCTCTACCTGCATCATCAGCCCAGATGAGATTCGTGGGTGTGACGAGACCCGTGGGACCGGCCATCTTCAAGACCTGCACGATGCTTCACCAGCACGACCCCCCGAGAGACCCTCGAGTAAGTGCACTAGGGTTTGAGAAGCCCCAACCCTAAGCAGCTTCAGCACCGAAGTCCAGCCCCCCAGCATCCACGAGGTCTGCGTGGGGCCCTTCTGCTTCCTTGCTGCTTGCCACGTTGTCCGGTTACTTGCCCGTTGGCTAGTGGCCCTTTTGACGACGTACCACGAGGTTTTCACCGCTGGTCTAGGTCCCCTAGACTGGCCCTTGCTCCTTGTCCAACAAGAAGTATCCTGGACCCTCCTTGTCCACTCCAGACGCCATTTTTACTCCACCGCGTGGGCTTGCCTTTGCCAAGGTTTGTTGCTCCAATCTTGGATCCAGCATCGCCGACAGCAGACACCCTCGTGGGACAGCTCGCACCTCCAGCCTGGACGCCGACAACGCCTCCTGGCCCGTGTGACTGCAGAGTCCAGCGTCGCCCACTCACCTGGTCGAGGTGACTTCATCTGGTGCCATCCTGGTGCCCACACAATCACTGGCTAGTGATTAAGAACTGAGTCCCCTCCGCTTTCAGGTCGTCTCCTTCACTGATCCAGCCTTGGATCACACCGAACTTCTTCACTGGTCGCCTGCCAGCAACATCTTCTTTCAGGCTCCATAGACTACAACGAGGATTCCCGACGTCATTTGAACCCTATGCAGCCGCAGCCCCTGGGCTAGGTAACTCGAGCATTTCGGTGCCCCAGCACTAGTTCACTATCCTAGTGTCCAGATCCTCTTTCGTTTTTAGTCTACCTAGTCGGATTCGTCCGGAAACAGTAACTTTAAGAACTGCTAGAATCCATAGACTTTGTCCCGCATCCCGCGTAAGAGTTCCCACTCTGCACCCGGGTTCCCTAGGCCTCCTGCTCCTAACCTGAGGGTTCAGTAAGGTAGTCCTAGCGGTCCTGAAACCTCTGGATCGTGTTACTTACCTGCTAGTATTTCGCATTCCACTTTTAGAGTATATGGTTTTTCCTGCCCCTCGGGCATTTGTGTAAATTGTGCAACTTGTAGTATTTTCGTAAGAGTTTTGTATTGTGCTTAGCTCCCTGACTCATAAAGAGTTCAGGGTAGACTTGTTATTAATAAATATCCTTTATTTTTATAACAACTTGTGTGGTGTCCTTTCACTTGGTGTTCAAGGGGTATATGTGATGGTTAAACAGCTGGCTTAACACGCCCTCTAGAGTTTAGCCTCAAGACTGCTCTAGTCCACGCTACTAGGATAGCTGGTCTAATAAGGTTGACTTACAACCAATCATCAATAAGGGTTGTTTGGAATGATACAGAGTGATCACTAGAATAGTGAGCACTACATATCAGGCCAACTTCTCACATTGGTGGCAGCGGTGGGATTTGAGCTTGCTGTTGTTTTACCACACACGTATCCTAAGAATATCATTTGAAAGATCACAAGTACCAAGGTACATATAACTTAACTTAGAATACTCTGAGTTCTACTGAACCAGCTGTTGTAGTGTAACAGGGCTTAGCACACCCTGACTACAACTCTTAGCAAGGGATCAGTAGGTAAACCCATAGTGTAGGTAGGTGCATCACTTACACCACACTAGAAGCATGTCTACCCATGGAGAGTCCTCAGAGACTCCCCTAGTGGTCGGTGACCCTCCACAGGTCCTTTCCAGATATGCAGCTCTCAGTTTCCAGGAGATGAGACAATTGTGTACCTCCAGGAAATTGAAACAGGGTTCTAACCCTACCACTCCTTTCCTGCTAGGTCTCTTAGAGACTTATGATGCTAGAAAGGCTTCTCATACAGATGAGAGCATGCCCCCCTTAGAAGGTGCCCTTGGTGATCCAGATCTCCATGACACAGTAGATGTAGAGGAGGAAGATGTGGAAGTCTCTGGGGATGAGGCAGACAAATGTCCTGAGCTAGTCAGCAGACTTACTAGGGCCAACTTAGACCTACATAGGGAAGGATCTGGGGGACCCCCAGTACTGACCCTAAGCAGGCCTAACTTTGGAGTTCGAAGAGATAGGTCTCATTCTAGGGACTCCAATAGATCTGTGCACTCTCATGCCTCTTCCCAGAGGAGAATGATTTCTCCCCAGAGGAGATTGACTTCCCCTCAGAGAAGAGAACATGAAGCAAGGATGAAACAGGCTAATCTGAGGATCCAGAGGGAAGAACTTGCCCTTGCCAAGGAGAAGCTTGCCTTTGCTAGAGAGCAACAGTTAAGTGGGGCAGTCCCCACTGGTGGCAGCATTATCCCTAAGGATAAAGACAGGAGTTTTGATACTAGACACCTGAGTAAAATAGTGCCCCCCTTTAAACAAGGGGATGACATCCACAAATGGATGACTGCTTTGGAGAGGGCCTGCACTGTCCAGTGCATCCCCCAGAGTCAGTGGGCAGCTATGTTGTGGCTCTCCTTTGAAGGCAAAGGTAGAGATAAGCTCCTCACTACTAGAGCTGAGGATGCTAACAATTACCAAGTCCTGAAGAACACACTGATTGATGGGTTTGGCTTAACAACTGAACAGTACAGGTTGCTGTTCAGAGACACCCAGAAAATTCAGTCTCAGGATTGGACTGACTTTGTTGATTGTGCCACTAAGGCTTTTGAAGGCTGGTTACTGGGAAGTAAAGTTACTGATTACACCGGATTGTATAATCTGATTATGAGAGAACAAATCTTAAATAATTGTCAAAATCAGTTGTTGCATCAGCACCTTATTGACTCAGATCTGACCTCTCCCCAAGAATTGGGAAAGAAGGCAGACAGATGGGTCAGGACAAGGGTCAAGCAGCAGAACCAGAACCAGGGTGGTGGCCAGAAGAAAGCAGATCCCAAGGGTAATGAGAATAAACAAAATGACCAGAAGTATTCAACAGGGCCCCAACAATCTAAAGAGGGTGGGTACCAGAATTCCCAAAAGAAGAATAATGGTCAGAAGAAACCATGGTGCCAGTACTGTAAAAGTAATACTCACTGGTTTAGTGAGTGCACCAAGAAAGGCCCAACTCCTACCACTACTGCCCCTAAGGCTCCTGCACCCCCTAGTACAGTTAGTAGTGGTAGTAATCCTCCTAAGGCTATAGTGGGGTTAACTGAGGCGGGCTCTGACTTAGTCAGAACACCTACTCAGGCTGTTCTTGTTTGTACTGGGGACATGAATATTACACCTACAATAAGTCCCAGTACTCTGGGCAAGTACAGGCAGACGCCTTTGATTAATGGAAAAATGGCTCAGGCATACAGGGACACTTGTGCCAGTGTCACCATGGTGACACCAAACTTTGTGGACCCTGACCAGGTAATACTGGGATCAGACTACCTGGTGACCAATGCTAGCAATGCCACTACCTCCCATAGTATGGCACTTGTTAATTTCTCCTGGGGAGGGGTAAATGGCCTCAAAAGGGTTGCTGTTAGTTCAGACCTCCCTGTGGACTGTCTTTTGGGCAATAATTTGGAATCCTCCTTCTGGTCAGATGTGGAGTATAGGACTCATGTGGAAATGTTAGGTTTGTCAGCACATGTCCTCGCTGTGACTAGGTCACAGGCCAAGAAATGCCCAGCTGAACTAGTGCTGGATCCTGGAACAATGGACCAGACACTACCCAAGAGAAAGAGCAGTAGGGGTAAGGTTGACCCTTCCCCCCTGCCTCAGGTGGAGGATCAGCTCTCTCAGGAGACTGACCCCAAGACCCCAGAAGGAACTGTCCTAGAAGAGCTTGAGCCTGAACAGGTTGAGTTTCTTGGGACAGGGGGCCCTTCCAGGGCAGACTTGAGGCAGGCACAGTTAGACTGTTCCTCTCTTGAACCCCTCAGACAGCAGGCTGCTGCTGAGGCTGCAGGGAATGCCACAGGTGCACATAAAGTGTACTGGGACGATGGACTCCTTTACTCTGAGGCAAGAGACCCCAAACCTGGTGCTACCAGGAGGCTGGTCTTCCCCTTGTCTCTGAGAGGTTTCCTTCTCACCTTGGCCCATGAAATTGCCCTTGCAGGTCACTTAGGCCAGAACAAGACTTGGGACAGGCTTGCCCCACACTTTCACTGGCCTCATATGTCTGAGGACACTAAGAACTTTTGTCGTTCATGTATCACCTGCCAAGCCAGTGGCAAATCAGGTGGCACAACAAAGGCCCCCCTTATACCACTACCTGTGGTGGGGGTTCCCTTTGAAAGGGTGGGGATTGACATTGTTGGACCAATGGACCCCCCAACAGCATCTGGGCACAGGTTTATACTGGTGGTAGTGGATCATGCCACCAGGTATCCAGAAGCTATTCCCCTTAGAACCACTACAGCTCCTGTTGTGGCAAGGGCCCTGGTTGGAGTTTTCTCCAGAGTGGGGTTCCCTAAGGAGGTGATCTCTGACAGAGCTGCAAACTTCATGTCAGGATACTTGACTGCTATGTGGAAGGAATGTGGTGTAATTCACCACACCCTATCACCCACAATGCAATGGGCTTGTTGAAAGACTCAACAAGACCCTCAAAGGGATGATAAAAGGGTTACCTGAAAAGCTTAGGCGAAGATTGTGTGAGAAGTTGGCCTGATATGCAGTGCTCACTATTCTAGTGATCACTATGTATCAGTCCAAACAACCCTTATTGATGATTGGTTGTAAGTCAACCTTATAGACCAGCTATCCTAGTAGCATGGATACGAGCAGTCTAAGGCTAAGACTCTAGAGGGCGTGTTAAGCCAGCAGTTTTACCATCACATTACCCCTTGAACACCCAGTGAAAGGACACCACACAAGTTGTTATCAAAAAATAAAGTATATTTATTTATAACAGGACTACCCTGGCTCTTTATGAGACAGGGAGCTAAGCACACAACAAAACTCTTAAAGAAACACTGAAAGTCGCACAATTTACACAGATGCCCGAGGGGCACGAAAAACCATATACTATGAAAATGGAATGCGAAATTACTAGCAGGTAAGTAATACTTTTCTAGACTTTAGAATCGCTAGGCCTACAATACTAAACACTGAGGTTAGGAGCAGGAGGCCTGTGGACGTAGTGTGCAGAGTGGGAACTCTCACGCGTAAGGCGGGAAAAAGTCTATGGATGCTAGCAATTGCAAAGTTACTGTTCTCGGGCGAACCCGACTAGGTGGGTCGAAAACGGGAGTGGATCCGAACACTTAGGGTGTTGGACTATGCTGGAGCACCGGAGTACTCAGTTTACCTAGCCCAGGGGCTGCGGCTGCATAGGGTTGAAGTTGCGTCGGAAGCCCTCGTTGAAGAACCGGGAGCCTGAAGAAAGAAGTTGCTGGCAGGCGGCCAGTGAAGAAAGTTCGTGGAGATCCAAGCCTGGATCAGGGAAGAAGAAACCTGTAAGCAGAGGGGACCAAGTTCTGAATCACTAGCCAGTGATTTGAGTGGGCACCAGGATGGCACCGGACGAAGTCACCTCAGCCAGGTGAGTGGGCGCTGCTGGGCTCTGCAGTCTCTCGGACCAGGAGGCGTTGTCGGCGACCAGGATGGAGGTGCGAGCTGTCCCACGTAGGTACTTGCTGTCGACGTCGCTGGACCCAGGATTGAGGCAACAAGTCTTGGCAAATGCAAGGCCCACGCGGTGGACCTAAAATGGCGTCTTGAGTGGACCAGGAGGGTCCAGGGTGCTTCTCTGAAGAAGGGAAGCAAGGGCCAGTCTGGAGCAACCAGACCAGCAGTCTTTGTCGTCGTGGAGCGTCGTAAAAGGGCCACTAGCCCACGGGCAAGTGACCGGGAAAACGCGGTGAGCAGCAAAGAGCAGGAGGGCCCCACGCAGATCTCGTGGATGCAGGGGGGCTGAACTTCGGTGCTGGAGCTGCTCAGGGTCGGGGCTTCTCTCACCCCAAAGCACTCGGTCGAGGGTCACTCGGTGGTCGTGCTGGACAAGCGTCGTGCAGTTCTGAAGATGGCCGGTCCCTCGAGGTCTCGTCGCACCCACGGATCACAGCTGGGCTGATGTAGGTTGAGGTCAGAGGTGCCAGGGAAGCCGGTTCTCGTCGTGCTGGAGCAGTCTTGATCCGAAGGAGAGACTGGCAACAAACCGCGATGCTTGGTTGGTGCCTGCTGCTGCAGGGTGACTACTCCTTAGTCACAAGGGAGAAAATCTTGAGAAGAGTCTTGAGTTCTTCGTGTAGAAGGTCGGTTCAGGATTCAAAGATTGATCTAATTTGGGAAGGGGGCCTGCTCCTACCTTTATCCTGAAAAAGGGGGCTGGCACGCGACTAAGTCCTGCCCTATGGGTGGGACCAGGAGGGGGGGTGGTTACACCCCTCTCCTTTGGCGGGCTTTCCTCAGCTCTGGTGTGCCCCTGGAACTGGTTCAAGCCGGCCTATGCACAGTGAGCACCGGGGTGCCACTTGCAGTCACCTTCCTCTAAAGCCCTGCCTACCTAGAATACACAAAATCCTGTCTGGGACGTTGCTGGCACCGCCCCTGGCAGGAAACCCTTTGTCCTTGCCTCCTGCTCTGGGAGGACTCCCAGCAGCAGGAAGGCAGACTTGTGTCTCGGCGGCAGCATCCATTTTGTGGAGCTGAGGCTGTGTCTGACTTTAACCGGGGTTAGGGGTTACATACATGTCGTGTCCCTCTAGAAGGGTGGAATGCTAACCCCGTCGCCAGAATTGGCGAGGGGTTAGTATTCCAATTCGTATGACACCTAACTCGACATGTTTTGATAAAGCGATACCAGAGTTGGCATATAACCGCGAGGATTATAATGCACTTAAGAGTATATGGTATGCGATATCATGGAAACGGCTAAGGGATAGATCCCGAAAGCCGCAGACAGGCTCAGCTCATGCCAGAGCACCATCTCACACGATTCCAAGCACTCTGCCTTCAGGATTGTTAAGGCCTGCCATAGGAGTGACTGATAGGAGATCTGTGTGTCCATTTTAGGGTTAGATATAGGTGTACTATATCTAAAGCAAAGGGTGAGTACACCACCTTGCCCCAGCTGTCGTGCAGCCAGTTGTGTCAGTTTAGTTAGTCAGTCCAGGGGTGGCACAATACATGCTTCAGCCCCTGGGAGACTTCTGGGTGCACCTCAGCCCTGAGTACAGGGACTTGGAGAGGGCCCAGTGCCAATTCAGTACCTGAGTACAATTTGAATAGAGAGAACAGCTAGGCTGTGGGTCTGATTAGCAGGCCCACAGCCAGGGAAAGTCGTAAACCAGTGCAGCAAAAAGCAAAAATCTGGGTGATCATAGGATTGCAGACCCTACTCTCCTACAGACGCCAACTCCGGTAAACTTTCGATTTACAAACGAAAGATCACACCAGCACAGCCTATGGAGTTCTACACAATTCCTTTAAAGAAGAAGGATTCCACGGATTCACCCGTTCTTGTTGAGCTAATAGCTCCACGTGGACAGGACACTGCTCCAATCTCGCCCACTTACTCAGATATGGAGGCTGGGGAAGGTGACTATGATGAGTACAACTACCCTGCCGACACTGATCCTGAAGATCAACATGACACATGGGCAGATGCTGCGGACCCAGGGGATCCACAAACTGCCCCAGACACTCGAGTGTATAATGTCAAAACATCACCTACTGAGGACTCAGCAGCATTTAACGCGCCTATTGAGAGGGCAGCCAAAAATCATGACGTCCAGCTCCATGCTGACCCTATTGAGGTGAATTTTTTGTTTAACACCTTTTCCACCTCTGAAAAGACCGTAAAGACTTTGCCAATGCTGAAGGGTGTCTTGAAGCATGCTGCAGACATTTTTAAAGAACCCACACGAGCCAGGGTTATAAACCCCAGAATTGAGAAGTACAAGCTGGCGCATGGGGACCCTACCTACATCAAGGGACAGTTGCCGTTGGACTCTCTAGGTGTTTCCAATGCCCGGAAGAGGGCAAACTCACAAACTACTGGTGATGCTCCTCCCCCTCATAAGGAATCTAAGGTGCTAGAAGCATCAGGGTATAGGGTGGCGGCTCAAGCGGCCAATATCTGGCGCATTTCAAACACTCGGGCACTCTTGGCCAGATATGACAGGGCACATTACGATACACTTGAGACCCTGTTGCAACACTTGCCAGATGAATATAAGGAGGCAGCAGAGATGCTCATACAAGAAGGGAAACTCATCTCAAATGCTTCCATTAAGTGTGCACTGGACGCAGCAGACACCGTGGCCAGGGCCATTGACAGCAATGTAATGTTACGACGACGGGCCTGGCTCAGGATCTCCGGGTTCAAGCCGGAGATACAGACCACCATCCTAAATCAGCCTGTAAACCCTGATCACTTATTTGGACCCGAGGTGGACACCACCCTGGAAAAAATAAAAAAGGACACTGAGATTGCAAAGTCTATGGGGGCTCTCCAGTCCCAGCAGTTCAGGGGTGGTTCTTTTCGTCGCACAGGCAATAGAGGTGTTTCCAGAGGCCAGCTGTCCCAGCAAACACAGTACAATAAAGGTGGAGCGCAAACCACGTACAACAGAGTAGAGGGGGCTATCGCGGAAACAGCGCAAAAGGCAGAGGTCGTGGAAACAACAGCTCCCGACCCTCAGCCGCCAACAAACATTGACGCCTTGTCACTGCCCCCCGACCATACAACACCAGTCTGGGGGAGACTCCAGCAGTTCCTGCCAGTCTGGAAGTCCATCACCACAGACAGGTGGGTCAGAAAGCTTATCCAGTACGATTATTGTATGGAGTTAACATCCACTCCACCCAACATACCCCCAAAACACTGTCCTATGTCCGCAGAGCATTTGCACTTATTGCAGCAAGAGGTACTCGTCATGCTGCAAAAACGGGCAATCGAGCTCGTACCAGTGGAACAAAGAGGCACAGGAGTGTACTCCCTGTACTTCTTGATCCCAAAGAAAGACGGTTCCCTCAGACCCATACTGGACCTCAGACCCCTAAACCAGTACATTCTATCAGAACACTTTCATATGCTCACACTGCAGCAGGTTCTTCCGTTGCTCAATCAGGGGGATTTCCTCGCAACATTAGATCTAAAGGATGCATATTTTCACATTCCACCCCATCCGTCACACAGAAAATACCTCAGATTCACCATTCAGAATCTGCATTACCAATTCAAAGTCTTCCCTTTCGGAGTGACTACAGCTTCCAGGGTGTTCACAAAGTGCCTGGCGACAGTGGCTGCACACCTCAGGAGACAAAACGTTCACGTCTACCCTTATCTGGACGACTGGCTTGTCCATGCAAAGTCGGCCCAGCAGTGCGCCGCCCACATGTTCCACACCATTCACCTTCACGATCTGGGATTCTCAATCAATTACCCAAAATCACACCTTCAGCCCGCCCATGTACGGGACTATCTGTGCGCAACAATAAACACTCTGGCAGCCACAGCACAGCCAAATTCAGTGAGGATCAACCGCATTCAATTGCTGATACAGAAATTCAGACCACAACACTCGCTTCCAGCACGAGTGTTCATGCAGTTGATAGGCATGATGGGCTCCTGCATCTTCATAGTCCCGCATGCGAGACTACATATGCGTCCGCTTCAGGAGTGCTTAGCACATCAGTGGACTCGGGCTCACGGACAGTTGAAAGACCTAGTGTTGGTGACTGGTCGTGCATACAACTCTCTGCATTGGTGGAATCCACACAACCTTTGCAAGGGACAACCGTTCCAGGAGCCTGTGCCACAAATCATCCTAACAACGGACGCATCTCTCCAGGGATGGGGAGCTCGTGTACTCAACTACACAGTGCAGGGACTATGGACAACGCAGCAAAAGAAGATGCACATCAACCTCCTAGAGCTGATGGCAATCTTCATGGCAATGAAGGCATTCAAAGTACATCTGTGCAACAAGGTCGTGTTGATCCGGACGGACAACATGACAGGCATGTACTACATTCAAAAGCAGGGAGGAACACACTCTCCACAGTTGTCTCATCTGGCTCAGAGCATGTGGAAGTGGGTAATTCAAAGGAACATATTCCTCATGGCGGAACACCTCCCAGCCAGGGACAATCAGATGGCGGATCTGCTCAGCAGGTACAGCCACCAAATGCACGAGTGGGAGATACATCCATCAGTACTCCACCCGTACTTCCAGCAGTGGGGTCATCCAGAGATGGACCTGTTCGCCACGAGGGAAAACGCCAAATGCCAAAGCTTTGCCGCCAGGGTCCCACACCCACAGTCGCAGGGCAATGCGATATGGATGAACTGGTCAGGCAGATTTGCGTACGCTTTTCCCCCAGCCCCTCTAATACCGCTGGTGGCACGCAAGCTGAAGCAACACTCAATGACGCTCATCCTGGTTGCTCCAACGTGGGCACGCCAACCATGGTACACCACGTTTCTAGAACTTTCCGTGGTACCGCATCAAAGGCTGCACCTCACACCCAGACTTTTGACGCAGAGCCATGGCGACATTCAGCACCCAGATCCGCAACAGCTCAACCTGGCGATCTGGCTCCTGAGGTCTTAGAATTTGGCTACCTCAACTTGCCTCCGGACTGCATGGATATCATACGAGAGGCAAGAAAGCCCACCACCAGAGCATGCTATGCGGCAAAATGGAAGCGTTTTGTCATTTATTGCGTAGACCACAGCATAGACCCGCTTGACGCGTCTACGCACAACATCATTTGTTATCTGTTACATCTTTACAAATGCAATCTAGCTTATGCTTCCATTCGGATACATTTATCCGCCATAGTGGCTTATCTCCAAAACAGGCAGCATCTCTCACTTTTCAGAGTGCCTGCCATTAAAGCCTTTCTGGAAGGACTCCAACGAGTCATTCCTCCCAGGACCCCACCAGCTCCTGAATGGAACCTTAACGTGGTCCTCACGCGACTAATGGGTCCACCTTTTGAGCCTCTACATTCATGCGAGATTCAGTTCTTAACATGGAAAGTGGCTTTCCTGATAGCCATTACGTCACTGCGACTCGTTAGTGAGCTACAGGCACTAACTGTACAAGAGCCATTCATACAAATTCACTCCAACCGGGTGGTGCTGCGCACTAACCCTAAATTTCTTCCAAAGGTGGTTTCACAGTTCCATATCAATCAGACTATTGAACTGCCTGTGTTCTTCCAAAATCCTGAGACGGTGGCGGAGAGAATGCTCCACACTCTTGACGTCAAAAGGGCTTTAATGTATTACATTGATAGGACCAAAGACTTTAGGAAGACGAAACAACTCTTTGTTGCCTTTTACGCACAACATAAAGGCAACCCCATTTCCAAAGCAGGTATAGCCAGGTGGATCGTTAAGTGTATTCAGATTTGCTACCAAAAAGCTAAGCGCACTTTAACAATCCCCCCCAAGAGCCCACTCCACCCGCAAGTTGGGCCTCCATGGCTTTCCTTGGAAATATCCCTTTAGAGGACATTTGTAGAGCAGCCACATGGTCTACCCCACACACATTTACAAAACACTACTGTGTAGATGTGCACTCCAAACAGCAGGCAGCTGTAGGGCAGGCTTTTCTAAACACTTTTTCAGACTGCTGCAGCTGGCACAGGCGGCCGCCGCTAATGGAGGGACTGCTATATATTCTATGCTATAGATATGAATTCAGCAGCCAACATGCCTCGAACTGAATATGCTACTTACCAGTATGCATCTATTGTTGGCATGTAGGGCTGCTGACATTCATATCGCCCGCCCTCCTCCCCGGCGCCTGTAGCGGCTGCAGCACTTACACTTACTCTTAGCATGGTCATCGCTCGCACTGTTACACTCCATCTTCGCCACAATGGCTAAAAACAATCTGGGGATGGAGTCGATGCCCATGCGCACTGTAGTCCAGGGGAGGAGCCACCTATCTCGTGATACTTCGAAGACTCTTCCAGGACAACAATGTGCAATCATCCGGACCCAACACTAGGCGGCGATCTATGCTATAGATATGAATGTCTGCAGCCCTACATGCCAAGAACAGATGCATACTGGTAAGTAGCATATTCAGTTCGGCCTAAGGCTGCTCGACTATACTATGGAGCACTTTGGGATTGCACAGAAAGCCCCTGTCCACTCGAAAGGAACTCCTAGACTATACAAGGTATATCAAAGTATTGATAGATCACCTAAAGAGCCAGCTTTCTATATCTGTTCACCAGACTTTGAGAAGAAAGCGTTCGGTTGAATTTGCCTGGTCCCTGAATCCGGCGTGTACCCAAAAGTGGCCACCTTGAACTTGTCACCTTGCCCCTTTCTGGCATAACCAGATACCCACATTTATCACTTTCTGCTTCATGGTCCTATTTTTTACATAAACCTTAAAACTCCGCTTCTATTGATTTGAATTGCCATTCTTGCCTTACTGTATTTATTACATTTTACTCATTTTTTTCTTCTTCTAAATTGGTGTGGGATGTCTTTTGTATTAACTTTTACTGTTTCTGTGCTGCCTAACTACTTTACACGTTGCCTCCAAGTTAAGCCCTACTGCTTTTGTGCTAGTTAAGCACAGTCTAATTTAGTGACTTGTGGTTTCAGCTGACAAATTGTTGCTTCAGAATTGTTCTCAACCCCTCCACCTAAAAAAAAAAGTTTCTCACAGTTAGATATAGTTATCAGGCAAGTAACATTAACATTTTCAGTAACAGTGGCATGCAAGCGATCATGTGACTTTGGACTATGTTTACTAAAGGTGCACACCATTTCCTTCATGTCAGGAAGAAGAGGAGCGCAAGCACCAGGAGCTGATGCAAAAAAAGCGTGAGGAGGAAGAGCAAGAACGGGCCAAAAAGATTGCTGAGACCAAGAAACTGGCAGAGCAAAGGCTGACTGAGCAGGAGCGAGAGCGGCAGCGGGAACAGCAGCTGGCTGCTGAAAAAGACTTGGAACGCCAGAAAGAACTTGAGCGAATTCAGGCAGAGAAGTAAGAGGGACTTTTATTCCCAGCATGCTCACTGCCTGATCAACTTTCGTACGTTCTGGTAGACCTCCAGGCCTTTTCTATGTAGATGTTTGGGTTTGAGCAGTAAATGTAAAGTTGGCATTTTCTCGACTCTGTCAACTCCTTCCTACTCTTCTATCTTGCATGTTTGACTCTCTTTTATTTGATTATCAGGGAACGTGAGCGTCAGGAGAAGGAAAGGACCCTTCAGCTACAGAGGGAGCAGGAGAAAGTAGCCCGTGAGGAGGCTGCTGCTCAGGAAAGGGAGAGACTCTGGAAGGAGGCAGAAGAACGCAAGAAAAAGGTAATGCTTCCACAGCCAAATTGAACATCTGCTAAAGCAGTGAAATACTATATGTAGCTGTTTAAACAGTCTATGATACAAGCTCCTTTTCCATCATCATGCGAATTCGGTAGTGTCATCTTCCTTTAACATCCTAAGGAAGATAAAGAAACTACTACCGTACCTTCCCACTGCTATGGGAAAAACACTCATTTCCACACTGGTGTTTTCTCGCATTGATTACTGCAATTCCCTTTTCCTCAATGCTCAAAAAAAGGTTATCTCCAAATTGCAACTAATACAAAACGCCTCTGCTAGAATCCTACTAGGTATTCCCAAATACAGCTCTGTCTCTAGACATCTCGACCAACTGCACTGGCTTCCAGTCAGAAGTCGTACGAAGTTCAAGACCCTTTGTATTGTCTACAAGGCAATAAATAACACGGGACCTAGATTTCTGAGAAGTTCCTTTAAACCTCTGCCAACCCCTAGAACGTTGCGCTCCAACACGGCTCACATGCTTCAGATTCCCAGAACAAGGAAAGTGACCTGGGGAGACAGACGTTTCACTATAGCAGCGGCGAAATTGTGGAACTCTCTTCCTCTTAACATAAAGACCAGTCCATCTTTGATTGTCTTCAGAAAGCAGCTAAAGACATGGCTGTTTTCTCAATGACATCTTTGTGGATCACTTTATTCACTGTTTCACTGTTTATTATCTGGTTAGTTATCTTTTAGCTGCTAGCGCCGAGACACCCACGGGTAATTGCAGCGCTTTAAAAATTGCCAAAAATAAATAAATAAATAAATAAATAAATAAATACAATTTTGATTCTATTATGAGATGTATACAGTGCTCATTGTGGATCTGAGCTGTTCTCCAGTATTGGATCTTTCAGTGTCATATGTTTGAATCATTCCCTGTCTTCGAAGTAGTAGTTCAACAATACCATAATAAAGCAGTGTGATTCGCTATTATGGGCTACAGTGGTAATGAAGAATCACTTAGCCTATCTGTCCTTTTAAAAAAAATTTTTTTAAAGGGACCATACTCAACAAATTAAGCAATAGCACCCTCTAGAACACTCCCAAGAGGTTAATTCCTTCAGACTGTTACCAACAGTGTGTGGATTGAGTCTCCCTGAGCTCTTTTCAGTTTTATAACTTCAGATCTTGGAAAGCTACGTCAGTAGTAGGGGATCTCTGTGTATAGTCCTATGGCGCCGCGGCCAGGGCGACTGACTCCGGAATCTGGGGATCACGGTTCGATCCGCAGCACCGGCGGCAGATTAGCCCAGCACCATGTGACTCTGGGCAATAGCTTGCTTAATCTTCCTGACGGCCCCCAGCGCCTAGAGACCCTTAAGGGTGATTGTGCGCTTTACAAATGTGGATTTACTAATCTAGTGAATAGTCCCGCCCATGTGCGTGGACCCCGGAGCAATCAAAAATAATCTCTTAAGGTGTCAAAATGCAGAACTGCACAGACACTTAAGAGAAAATTTAAAGACAGATAATGCAGCCTATATCCACAGGCTACACTGTCCAGTACTTCAACTAGAAATTCCACCAAAAATCCACAAACAGCAAAGCCTGTCCAGATTTCCCTTGCTTTAAAAGCAAAACACCTCTGGAATGATAGAGAGGAAGACCTGGACAGACAAGCCCCATAGGCTGCCATTATGTGGCTCAAAACAGGATACTGTGCCTTTAAGAGAACTTTCCAGAACTTCCCAGTATCCCAGAATGCCCTGCAGGTCCCTTTTTACTTTCAGTTCTTTTTTCCGGCTCCTGCAAGCAGGACCCAGGAGCATTGATCTCTCCCTTTTTCGAGTGTTTATTGGTGATTTTTTCACTTTTTAAAGTTATTTGAGTACTTTTATGAAGTACTTTGGTGGTTTTTCTTCCTGTTTGTCTTTTGGTGCACTCTTTGATTGTCAATATGCCTACATTATTCGACAAATGTCCTGAGTGCTCCAGGAAGAAGGCCAAATCGGACCCACACGAGGTGTGTATCATCTGCCTTCCCTCTTTTCATGTCCCAGATGAGTGTGACATTTGTCAGGGCTTTTCTGGCAGGACCCTAAGGAATAGAATGAAGATCAGACTTCAGGGCCTGGAGGACAGAAGGCTGAAGGCACAAGGTGGGTCTGGAGGGGCTTCCTTTGCCCATGCTGAGCCCTCTGGGGGGGCTCCCCAGGGGCAGGAAGACCAGCAAATGTCCCCATTCTGCGTCGATTGCACCGACCACTAAGTCGAGAGGGATGACTGCAGTCTGCTCCCAGTCTCCCCAGGGCTCTGGGTCGAAGCGACGTCGACGCTCGGCGTCGAGGGAACTGAACAGACCGCCGTCGAAGTCTCCGGTGACTATTTCGTTGTCGTCTAGTATTTGACGTCGAGAGGCCCAGAGTCGGCGCTCGCCGTCGAGGCGCCTTCGGCGAAGAGAAGGTCGTCGTCGAGGGGATCCTCGACGTCGAGGAGAAGATCGCCGTCGAGACCACGCTCGCTGTCGAGGCGTAGAAGGTCGCTGTCGAGGCGTAGAAGGTCGCTGTCGAGGCGTAGAAGGTCGCTGTTGAGGAGACTAGGCTCGCTGTTCTTTGACGCCGAGAAGGCGCAAAAGGAGTTCTGGCGCCAGGAGTTGCTCTGGCAGACGTCAAGTGCCTTTGGGGGGCTCTCCAAAGTCCCAGCCTAGCAAGGAGGGCGGGTCACCGGGCTCGGTGTACTCTGTTATGTATACCCCTGCTAGGCAGAAGACAGTTACGCCTCCTCCTCCATTACCGAGAGGACTTCCTCCGCGGGCTCCCACCCCGCCTCCACTTCCGACACTTCCACCTCCTCCTCGGCCTCAGCCTCAGTTGCCGGCTGACCACCCACCTCTGATTCCTCAGAGGTCAGTCTCACTGCCACGGTATCCTACTCCTCCTAAGGGGACCCCTCGGCCGAGGGCCCCAGCCAAACCGGCCGGGCGACCAAAGCCAAGGAGGTCGCGATCCTGCTCCGGACGGAGGGGGAGATTGCGCAGTCCTCACAGATCCTCTACGAGGTCAAGACTGCACCACAGGAGGCGTGGATCTCTGTCCCGGACGGACTCTTCCAGAACCAGGTCCTACTCCCCGACCTTGTCGGACTCCCCGGGGACGAGAGTGTCTCCTGTGGATGACCTCGGCACGTTCCAGGACGTTCTCCTGATGGGTGCAGCAACATTGGGAATCACGGTGACGGCTCCAACACCTACGACGTCCGTGATTTTTGAGACTCTTTACAAGAAGCATGTGTCTCGCCCTCTACTACCGCTCGTGCCAGGATTGGTAGAGCCGGCGGAGGAGCTGTTCCTCGCGCCTGCAGTGACGTAAGCCGCTCCATCCCGTCTTCTTAAGAAGTACAGGGCCCCGGATTCCGACCCGGCTTTTCTGCGGATTGACCCTATTCCGGACTCCGTTATAGTGACGGCAGCCGGGAAACAACACTCCACCTCTGTCTTCTACCGTGCCTCCGGATAAGGAGAGCCGATTAATGGACTCAGCTGGCAGGAAGGCCTGTGGGACGGCATCTACGACCATGAAGGCCTCTAGCGATGCGGCCTTGCTGGGGCGGTATGATCGTGCCCTGTGGGAATCCCTCCAGCAGTTCACGGAACTCCTGCCACGAGATAAGGAGGATTTCTTTGAGATCCTGAAGGAAAGGATGCTGGTTTCGAACCAGGTCATCAGCGAGGCTGCTGATGTCTCGCTTTTGGCGGCCCACAGGTACTGCCATGGGATCAACCAGCGGCGCCATGCTTGGCTCAGGCTCACATCACTCAAGCCGGAGGCCCAGCAGCGAGTGGCCAATCTGCCCTTCTGGGGGGAAACCCTGTTTGGCAAACATGCGGATGATGAGATGGCCCGCATGAAGGCGGAGGCCGAGACTGACGGCTGTGGGCTTGGAGAAGCCCAAAGAAAAGAAGGCCTACCGCCCGTTCCAGAGACGGTTCGGGGCAGAGGGCGAGGACAGGCTTCGGGACAGCAGCAGTTCCGGAGGCCCTTCCAGAAGCGCCAGAAGGGTAGAGGAGGCCAACAGTCCTCTACAGCGAACATTGGCCCGGCTGGGTTTCGACCCGGAGCGGTTACTTCCCCCTACCTCCGTTACCCGCTCCGGTGGGGGGCTGCGTTCAATTTTTTCTGGCAGTGGAGAAAAAAAATTACTCAGGACAATTGGGTGCTGAATATTGTTTGCAATGGATACAGTCTTCGGTTCACCAGCCCGCCTCCTTCAATTACACCGGTCAGCTCGCAGTTTCAACTGCGCGAGCTCCAGGCGGAGGCCGATATCCTATTAAGGAAAAGGGCGATAGAGGACGTATCTCTGTCTCAGAGAGGAAGAGGTCTGTACTTCCGGTTCTTTCTAGTTCGCAAGAAGGACAAGAACGAGTTCAGGCCTATTCTGGATTTGTGACAAGCAAACAAGTGGATTCGCAGAGAGCAGTTTCGCATGCTTTCGTTGCATCAGATTTATCCTCAGCTGCAATAGGGAGACTGGCTGTGTGCTATAGACCTACAGGATGCGTACTTCCATGTGCCCATTGCGCACAAACACAGGAAGTTCCTGCGATTCCAAGTCTGCGCCAATCATCAGTACACAGTACTGCCATTCGGGCTGAAGTCTGCGCCCAGGACATTTTCGAAGTGCATGGCAGTGGTATCTGCACACCGGAGGAAGAACAAAGTGTTTGTCTACCCGTACCTGGACGATTGGTTGATCAAGGCCTCCTCCTTCTCGGAAGCTCAAGCGCACTTCCAGAAGACGTGCGTTCTCTTGAACATGCTGGGGTTGCACATCAACATGTCCAAGTCTGTCCCGACTCCGGTCCAGTGCATACAGTACTTGGGAACCTCCATCAATACGCTGTCAGCAAGCGTGTCTCCTTCGGAGGAGCGATTATTATCACTCCTTCGCATGGCTCAGGCTCTTATGACCGCTCCATCTACAACAGTGAGGACGGTGTCTTCTCTACTGGGGTCGATGGCCTCTTGTATCTTCCTCACGCCACACGCACGGCTGCACATGAGACCATTGCAGGAGTGCTTGGAGGATCAGTGGGATCAGAGGAAAGGATCTTGGAATGACAAGATACGACTCTCTCTGCATGCTGTTCAGTCTCAGAAGTGGTGGTGTTCAGCGGAGAATCTCCTCAGAGGGGTTCCCTTCCACAAGGAAATTCCCACGCAGACTATAGTGACGGATGCGTCGCTCCACGGCCGGGGGGGGGGGGCGCACTCCGGAGACCTACAGATTCATGGGACGTGGTCCCCGACGGAGTCCACGTACCACATCAATTTCCTGGAACTCAGAGCTGTTCACTTGGCACTGAAGGCCTTTCATACGTCCTTCCGGACCAACTCTTTGCTTGTTCAAACGGATAATACGACCACGATGTATTACCTCAACAAGCAGGGGAGGTCGAGATGGCGCACTCGGTCGCAGGAGGCGCAGGCGATCTGGCACTGGCTTCTAGCCAGAGGACTGACGATAACGGCTAACCATCTACCAGGTGCGCAGAATGTTCAGGCAGACGCGCTGAGCAGATTGATTCAGGAAAACCACGAATGGGTCATAAACGACTAAGTACTAGGAGAAGTCTTCGCACGGTGGGGGACTCCAGACGTAGATCTGTTGCCACCGCCGAAAACAGCAAATGCCAAGACTTCGCCTCCAGGTACTACCAGCCGGGGACGCTGGGGAATGCGTTATGGATCAACTGGTCGAACAGCTTTCTGTGCGCTTTTCCACCCATTCCCCTGATTCCGGCGGTGCTCATCAAACTGTCCCAGTCCAGGGCGCGGATGATCCTGATTGCCCCTGAATGGCCCAGACAGTGGTGGTTCACGGACCTGCTTCACCTGTCTCTCCTTCCTCACATACGGTTGCCGTGCAGGCCGGACCTTCTCACGAAGTTTGGGGGGCAGATGTTGCATCCCAACCTCTCGTCTTTGAGTTTGGCGGCATGGCTCCTGAGAGTGCAATATGGCCATCTGAATCACCAGAAGATTGCATGGACATACTGAAGGAGGCTAAGCGACCTTCCACTAGGACTTCTTATGCTTACAAGTGGAAGAGGTTTTGCATCTGGTGCAAGTCCAAGGATTATGACCCGACGACATGTAAGGAAGATGTCATCCTTCCCTATCTTCTACATCTGGCGCAGTCTGACCTTAATGTCCATTCCATTAAGGTTCATCTGGCTGCATTGACTGCCTACAGGAAATGCCCTTCACAGACTTCCTTCTTTCAGATCCCTGTGATCAAAGATTTTTTGGAAGGCTTGAAGAAAGTGTTCCCTCCTGTCCGGCATCCTTCGCCTTCATGGGAATTGAATGTGGTGCTGTCCAGACTGATGAAGGAGCCTTTTGAACCTTTTCATAGGGCTTCGTTGCAGCACCTGTCCTGGAAGGCGGCGTTCCTCGTGGCCATTACATCGGCCCGCAGGGTGAGTGAAATTCAGGCGTTGTGTTGCCAAGAACCTTATACTGTGTTTCATGCTGCTACGGTTGTTATGCGTACTCACCCTACATTTCTTCCTAAAGTTATATCTGACTTTCATGTTAACCAGACCATAACTTCACCTACGTTTTTTCAGAATCCTTCCTCTCCAGCGGAAAGGTCCCTAGATGTCAGGAGGGTGTTGAAATTGTATCTGGATAAAACCAAGGATATTCGAAGGTCAGACCAATTGTTCATCAATTATGGATCAGTCAGGACGGGTCTTGCTACCTCTAAACAGTCCATCTCCTGGTGGATTGTGTCCCTTATACAATTGTGATACCAAAAAGCTGGTAAGACCTTAGGGGGTAAACCTAAGGCTCATTCCACCAGGGGCAAAGCTGCCACGACTGCTTTGCTCCGTAATGTTCCAATTGCAGAAATCTGCAAGGCGGCCACTTGGAAGTCGGTCCATACCTTTGCTAAGCGTTACTGCCTGGACACTGATGCCAGGGCAGACGCTCAGGTCGGGCAGGCTTCGCTGCGAAATCTGTTCGCACAATAGTGGTGTTATTTCTCTTTTCTCCACAACCGCTTTGGTGTGGGGATGGGCTTGCCATTCTATTCACTAGATTATGACTATACACAGAGATCCCCTACTACAAAAGGAGTAGTTTCTGTCCTGTAACTCCAGTTCTGTAGTAGGGGTATCTCTGTTATAGTCATAAGCGCCCGCCCTCCTCCCCGGTGGAGAGAGAGATTCAGGTAAGGAATGCTACAGGTCTGGCGTGTTACGCCTTCAAAAAGAACTGAAAGTAAAAGGGACCTGCAGTGCATTCTGGGATACTGTGAAGTTCTGGAAGGTTCTCTTAAAGGCACAGTATCCTGTTTTGAGCCACATAATGGCAGCCTATGGAGCTTGTCTGTCCAGGTCTTCCTCTCTATCATTCCAGAGTGGTTTTGCTGTTCAAGCAAGGGAAATCTGGACAGGCTTTGCTGTTTGTGGATTTTTGGTGGAATTTCTAGTTGAAGTACTGGAAAGTGTAGCCTGTGGATATAGGCTGCATTATCTGTCTTTAAATTCTCTCAAGTGTGTGTGCAGTTCTGCATTTTTTGACACCTTAAGAGATTATTTTTGATTGCTCCGGGGTCCACGCACATGGGCGGGACTATTCGCTAGATTATGACTATAACAGAGATACCCCTACTACAGAACTGGATTTACAGGACAGAAACTACTCCTTCTACTTATTCTACAATATCTGATACAGAAACGAAAGCCCATTCAGATCCTGTAAGACCTGCAAACAGAAAAGGGCACACGTAGCTGACCCAGATAAGAACGGTCTCTACTGCCTCTACCTCCAACATAAGGTAAAGTAATGTGAAATCTGTCACATGTTTTCCTCCAAAACCTTGAAGGACAGAGGGGGCGTCGTCTTCTGTGGCTTCAGAAGCCGACCCAGATCATCTACTGAGGATGACAGTGATACTTCAGCAAGGTCCCACTAAAGATCCAGATCCTGGGACCCAGGAACCTCCTGGAGAAAGCAGTAAGTCCCTTAACACGTCACACCATAGAGAATCTCCGGGAAAAGAGAAATGCAAGCTAATCTTATCAAAGGCAGCATCCTCTGAGCCCAGTACTCCACAAGCAAGGGCTGGGGACCGCCCACATAAATGATCATCTGAGCTGTAGAGGCACAAAACGTATCTAAAATCCTCATTGATGACCTTTCACTGGTGACCGCAATGTCGACGATAATTTAATGCCGTCTCGCCGAGGATGGTGACAACAACTAGCTCTTCATCCATCACCCTGATCCAGTCGTCGAGAATTTAATCAAAGACACCGAAGACCGTGTTGACTATTGTCTACACAATCATTGATGACCCTGTTGACTGGACATGTATCGGTTGCCAAAAAGCCTCAAGCCAGTCAACAGCATTGCCCATTGCTGTTCCTCAGCTGTCGTCAACTACTGAAAAAAAATTGAAGGATCATGAAAACCTCCTTGTGACCTTAGTTTGCCTCCCCAGCAAGGTTTCTCTCACCCCTTTCCCCTCAGTCATCTGTTGGACATGAAGGATTAGGATGTTGACAGTCATTTTGGACCTGCTTATAGCCCATCAGAGCTCCAGGTTTAACAAGATTATGAACATTGTCATTCTTCTAAGCCAAAGCGAAGGCATTATGAGCAGCATTATCAGTATTTTGTTAAACCACAGCTGAGACTGGAACATTCAAGTGCATATATCGCTGTTGCAAGATTTTGTTTTTATGATCAATTTTTATTGAAATTTCTGGAACAAACAAGTTCATTGGTAGCAAGTCACACATCACAGTTAAAACACTTTAACTCCTTGGCAACAACACAGACTTATTAGGTCCCCCCTGAGTGGTTACTTTAATAATAATAATACAGAATTTTATAGAGCGCGAACAGTTACCTCAACCGGAGGTGTCCCGGCGCTAAGTGAGCAGTTCAGAGAGACAGGGAGTAATACAGGTGGCTCAGATATTTTGAGTGAAGAGCCAAGTTTTTAATAGCTTCCTAAACGTTTCTGTGGTTGCCGACTGAATGGCAAGCGGGAGGGCATTCCACAACTTCGCCGTGCTGGCCGAAAAGGACCTGCCGCCAAGCCGCGCCTTTCTAGCTCGCGGGGCCTGTAAGTGAAAAAAAGTTTGAACGCCAGAGTCTCGCCTGTTCATACCTAGGAAGTCTAGCTTTAAGATGGTTGGGGCAGATCCCGCGAAGAGCTCTAAAGGCTAGGGTTAGCGCCTTTAATTTGATTCTGCTTGCCACCGGCAGCCAGTGCAGTTCGCGCAGATGCGGAGAGACGTTGTTTAAAAGGAATGTTTCAACAGCCTCGCAGCCGCATTTTGCACGGACTGCAAACGTTGAGTCAAGTGTTTAGGTATGTCCAGGTAAAGACCGTTTGCATAATCCAGCCCAATCCATAATCCTTTAACTTCCACATAACACAACGACATAGGGAGACTAGGGCCTTCAAGATAGTAACAAGCCAAACCACTTGCCCCACACTTTGCTGAACAGTTCTGGGCAACCCCGGGCCTCAAAGAGACTCCTCCTGTAACCCACACCAATCTACGCCCCTTCTCCATTTCCGCAGCGTCGGGGCCTCAGCTTGGGACCAACCAGCCGCTATGTCCGGCTTCGCCACCGCCACAGCTGTCCCCAGGAAACGCTTATCTGAAAGAGACACGTTAGTATTAGATTCCTTACCTTAGAATATCCCCAGGCGTCAGACTGGATCCGGAAATTTTTGCGTAGCAGTACCCTTGCGCGTCGGTAGGCGTCGTCTGCGGCTCCGCGTCCGTCGTGGGCGCCGTGATGACGTCGTCGGAGTACTTAGACGCCGCCTCCGCGTGCTGACGTCAGTTCTTCTTTTTTCCACGCCAGCGAGCGCAGATCTGGAAAAAGCAGTAACCCTAGTCAATTTTGACTAAACTTTTTGATCCTTTTGATTACTATTTCGAAGTCTCTCGACTCCGAAACGGTGCCGATAGGGATGCCCGGCTTCAAGCATTGCGACGATTGCGACTGGCTGATGTCGGTCACGGATCCTCACCGTGTGTGTTTGTCGTGTTTGGGCGTTGTGAGAAGTTGGCCTGATGTGCAGTGCTCACTATTCTAGTGATCACTATATATCAGTCCAAACAACCCTTATTGATGATTGGTTGTAAGTCAACCTTATAGACCAGCTATCCTAGTAGCATGGATACGAGCAGTCTAAGGCTAAGACTCTAGAGGGCGTGTTAAGCCAGCTGTTTTACCATCACATTACCCCTTGAACACCCAGTGAAAGGACACCACACAAGTGTTATGAAAATGAACAGTGTATTTATTAGAATCACAACAGCCCTGTACTCTTTATGAGGACAGGGTGCTAGGCACACAACAAAACTCTTACGAAAATACTTTTAAGTTAGCACAGTATATACAAATGCCCGAGGGGCACGAAAAACCATATACTCTCAAAGTGGAATGCGAAATTACTAGCAGGTAAGTACAGTACTAATAGGCTTTGGAATCGCTAGGACTTGACTAGGGAATCGTTAGATTACTTCTAGGAGGCCTAGGGGACTCGGGTGCAGAGTGTGCACTCTCATGCGGGACAAAGTCTATGGTAGCTAGTAACGCTAAAGTTAGTGTTCACGGGCGAACCCGACCTGGTAGGGAGAAAACTACAGTGGATCCTGACCCTTGGATAGTGAGGCTATGCTGGGGCACCGAAATGCCGAAGTTACCTAGCCCAGGGGCTGCAGCTGCATATGTCTCAAAAGACGTCGGGAATCCTCGTTGCCGGACCAGGAGCCTGGAAGAAAAGATGCTGGCAGGCGACCAGTGAAGATAGTTCGAAGTGATCCAAGCCTGGATCTGGAAGATGGATGACACCTGAAAGCAGAGGGGACCAAGTTCGTGACTACTAGCCAGTAGTCAGTGGGCACCAGGAGGGCACCGGATGGTAGTCACCTCGACTAGGTGAGTGGGCGACGCTGGCTCTGCAGATCTCACGGACCAGGAGGCGTTTTCGGCGACCAGGATGGAGAGGCGAGCTGTCCCACGATGGATAAAGCTGTCGGCGTCGAAGAACCCAGGATTGGGCAACAAAGCCTTGGCTAATTCAAGCCCACGCGGTGGACTCAAAATGGCGTCTTGAGTGGACCAGGAGGGTCCGGGGTGCTCCTCTTCTGGAAGGGAGCAAGAGCCAGTCTGGAGCAACCAGACCAGCAGCAGTGATGTCGTCGGGCGTCGTTCAGAAGGCCACAAGCCAGCGGGCTAGTAGCCAAACAACGCGGTGAGCAGCAAAAAGCAGAAGGGCCCCACGCCGATCGTGGAGATGCTGGGGGGCTGCTCTTCGGTGCTGGAGCTGCTCAGGGTCGGGGCTTCTCGGACCCCAAAGCACTCGCCAGGAAATTACTCGGCGGGCTTGCTGTGCAGAAGTCGTGCAGTCTTGGCAATAGTCGTCCCTTGAGGTCTCGTCGCACTCACGGTTCTCAGCTTGGCTGTAGAGGTGAGTAGAGGTCAGAGGTGCCAGGGAAGCCGGGTCTTGTCGAGCTGGGCAGTCGGATTCCGGAGGAAGGACTTACAGCAGACCGCAGTGTTCTTGCGATGGTGCCTGCGGATGCAGGGTGACTACTCCTTAGTCACAAGGGAGAATCTTGAAGAAGGAAATCTTGAAGTCCTTTCGCAGAAAGTCGTGTCTTGATTCCAAAGATGATCTAATTTGGAAGGGGGCCTGCTCCTACCTTTATCTGGGAAAAGGGGGCTGGCACGCGACTAGGTCCTGCCCTATGGGTGGGACCAGGAGGGGGGTGGTTACACCCACTTCCTTGGCGGGCTTTTCCCCAGCTCAGGGTCTGGAGTGTCCCTGGAACTGGTTCAAGCCGGCCTATGCATAGTGAGCACCGGGGTGCCACTTGCAGTCACCTTCCTCTGAAGCCCTGCCTACCTAGGATACACAAAATCCTGTCTGGGACGGTGCTGGCACCGCCCCTGGCAGGAAACCCTTTGTCCTTATCTCCTGCTCTGGGAGGACTCCCAGCAGCAGGAGGGCAGACTTGTGTCTCGGTGGCAGCATCCATTTTGTGGAGCTGAGGCTCTGTTTGACTTTAACCGGGGTTAGGGGTTACAGACATGTCGTGTCCCTCTAGAAGGGTGGAATGCTAACCCCGTCGCCAGAATTGGCGAGGGGTTAGTATTCCAATTCGTATGACACCTTACTCGACATGTTTTGATAAAGCGATACCAGAGTTGGCATATAACCGCGAGGATTATAATGCACTTAAGAGTATATGGTATGCGATATCATGGAAACGGCTAAGGGTTAGATCCCGAAAGCCGCAGACAGGCTCAGCTCATGCCAGAGCACCATCTCACACGATTCCAAGCACTCTGCCTTCAGGATTGTTAAGGCCTGCCATAGGAGTGACTGATAGGAGATCTGTGTGTCCATTTTAGGGTTAGATATAGTGTGAGAAGTTGGCCTGATGTGCAGTGCTCACTATTCTAGTGATCACTACATATCAGTCCAAACAACCCTTATTGATGATTGGTTGTAAGTCAACCTTATAGACCAGCTATCCTAGTAGCATGGATACGAGCAGTCTAAGGCTAAGACTCTAGAGGGCGTGTTAAGCCAGCTGTTTTACCATCACATTACCCCTTGAACACCCAGTGAAAGGACACCACACAAGTTGTTATGAAAATAAACAGTGTATTTATTTATAACAAGACTACCCTGGCTCTTTATGAGACAGGGAGCTAAGCACACAACAAAACTCTTACGAAAATACTTTTAAGTTAGCACGTTACACAAATGCCCGAGGGGCACGAAAAACCATATACGCTAAAAGTGGAATGCGAATTACTAGCAGGTAAGTAACAGTTCTAATAGGCTTTGGAATCGCTAGGACTGGACTAGGGAATCGTTAGATTACTACTAGGAGGCCCAGGGGACTCGGGTGCAGAGTGTGCACTCTCACGCGGGATGCGGGACAAAGTCTATGGAAGCTAGAATTCACAAAGTTAGTGTTCACGGGCGAACCCGACCTGGTAGGGAGAAAACGACAGTGGATCCTGACCCTTGGATAGTGAGGCTATGCTGGGACACCGGAGTGCCGAAGTTACCTAGCCCAGGGGCTGCAGCTGCATAGGTCTGAAAAGACGTCGGGGATCTCGTTGCCGGACCAGGAGCCTGGAAGGAAGAAGTTGCTGGCAGGCGACCAGTGAAGAAAAGTTCGATGGATCCAAGCCTGGATCAAGGAAGAAGAAAACCTGAAAGCAGAGGGGACCAAGTTCTTGAATCACTAGCCAGTGATTAAGTGGGCACCAGGATGGCACCGGGCGAAGTCACCGCAGTCAGGTGAGTGGGCGCTGCTGGGCTCTGCAGTCTCTCGGACCAGGAGGCGTTGTCGGCGACCAGGATGGAGGTGCGAGCTGTCCCACGAAGGATGAAGTCGTTGGCGTCGAAGTTACCCAGGATTGGGCAACAAGCCTTGGCTAATTCAAGCCCACGCGGTGGACTCAAAATGGCGTCTTGAGTGGACCAGGAGGGTCCGGGGTGCTCCTCTTCTGGAAGGGAGCAAGGGCCAGTCTGGAGCAACCAGACCAGCAGCAGAAATGTCGTCGGGCGTCGTCAGGAAGGCCACAAGCCAACGGGCTAGTAGCCAAACAACGCGGTGAGCAGCGGAAAGCAGAAGGGCCCCACGCAGATCGTGGAGATGCTGGGGGGCTGCACTTCGGAGCTGGAGCTGCTCAGAGTCGGGGCTTCTCGGACCCCAAAGCACTCACCAGTAGATTACTCGGCGGGCTTGCTGGAAAGAAGTCGTGCAGTCTTGCAGATGGCCGGTCCCTTGAGGTCTCGTCGCACCCACGGTTCTCAGCTGGGCTGTAGAGGTGGGTAGAGGTCAGAGGTGCCAGGGAAGCCGGTTTTCGTCGAGCTGGGCAGTCTTGATCCGGAGGAGAGACTTGCAGCAGACCGCAGGGTTCTTAGATGGTGCCTGCGGATGCAGGGTGACTACTCCTTAGTCACAAGGGAGAAATCTTAGGAAGAAGTCTTGAGTTCCTTTCGTGGAAAGTAGTTTCAGGATTCAAAGATGATCTGATTTGGAAGGGGGCCAGTCTCTACCTTTATCTGGGGAAAAGGGGGCTGGCACGCGACTAGGTCCTGCCCTATGGGTGGGACCAGGAGGGGGGTGGTTACACCCACTTCCTTGGCGGGCTTTTCCCCAGGCCAGGGGCTGGAGTGCCCCTGGAACTGGTTCCAGCCAGCCTATGCACAGTGAGCACCGGGGTGCCATGTGCAGTCACCTTCCTCTAAAGCCCTGCCTACCTACAATACACAAAACCCTGTCTGGGACGGTGCTGGCACCGCCCCTGGCAGGAAACCCTTTGTCCTTATCTCCTGCTCTGGGAGGACTCCCAGCAGCAGGAGGGCAGACTTGTGTCTCGGTGGCAGCATCCATTTTGTGGATGCTAAGGCTCTGTCTGACTTTTACCCGGGTTATAGGTTACATGCATGTCGTGTCCCTCTAGAAGGGTGGAATGCTAACCCCGTCGCCAGAATTGGCGAGGGGTTAGTATTCCAATTCGTATGACACCTTACTCGACATGTTTTGATAAAGCGATACCAGAGTTGGCACATAACCGCGAGGATTATAATGCACTTAAGAGTATATGGTATGCGATATCATGGAAACGGCTAAGGGATGGATCCCGAAAGCCGCAGACAGGCTCAGCTCATGCCAGAGCACCATCTCACACGATTCCAAGCACTCTGCCTTCAGGATTGTTAAGGCCTGCCATAGGAGTGACTGATAGGAGATCTGTGTGTCCATTTTAGGGTTAGATATAGGTATACTATATCTAAAGCAAAGGGTGAGTACACCACCTTGCCCCAGCTGTCGTGCAGCCAGTTGTGTCAGTTTTAGTTAGTCAATCCAGGGGTGGCATAATACATGCTTCAGCCCCTGGGAGACTTCTGGGTGCACCTCAGCCCTGGGTACAGGGACTTGGAGAGGGCCCAGTGCCAATTCAGTACCTAAGTACAATTTGGATAGAGAGAACAGCTAGGCTGTGGGTCTGATTAGCAGGCCCACAGCCAGGGAAAGTCGTAAACCAGTGCAGCAAAAGGCAAAAATCTGGGTGATCATAGGATTGCAGACCCTACTCTCCTACATATAGGTATACTATATCTAAAGCAAAGGGTGAGTACACCACCTTGCCCCAGCTGTCGTGCAGCCAGTTGTGTCAGTTTAGTTAGTCAATCCAGGGGTGGCACAATACATGCTTCAGCCCCTGGGAGACTTCTGGGTGCACCTCAGCCCTGGGTACAGGGACTTGGAGAGGGCCCAGTGCCAATTCAGTACCTGAGTACAATTTGGATAGAGAGAACAGCTAGGCAGTGGGTCTGATTAGCAGGCCCACAGCCAGGGAAAGTCGTAAACCAGTGCAGCAAAAAGCAAAAATCTGGGTGATCATAGGATTGCAGACTCTACTCTCCTACAGGCGTCGACCACGACGACAAGGCCTGCTCCGACTGCCGGGCCCTGTCTTCGAAAGCCAGGCGGGAGCGGTCCCGTAGGCGACTCGAACTCCGGCAGTCGGTCCCGCGCCGCGAGAGGTCCCGATCCCATGGGAGGTCGAGGGACAGGTCGCGGGCCCGGAGCCACCGCAGCTCCGAGAGTAGGCCGCACTCCTCCGGGTCGAAGTCGTCGTCAGGTAAGCGGCACAAGAAGTCCAAGCGGCGTCATCGCTCCTCGGACTCCCCCCGACGCTCGCGCGATGCGGCCGGGGGTTCGGGTGACACCGCCCACGCGGCTCCGTCTGAGTCGCGGGCGCCGCGTCCAGCCCCATACCCTACGGTCCCTGGGCTCAACGCGACGCCGGAGGAGGTCGAGCGCTTCCTCATGGCCATGAGGAAACTCTCCTCCGGGCTCCGCGGTGCCTCCGGGCCCAGCGGATCCGTCTGGAAGCCCTAGCGGGTCGGCGGCTCCGGCCCCGACGGGTGCTTCGGCCCAGACGCCGCCGATGCCTTCGGGCCCGGCGCCGCAGGCCCCTGTTATCCCGACGCCGCCGGCGCCTTCGGGCCCGGCGCCGAGGGGTCCAGTTGTTCCGGCGCCTTCGGGCCCGGCGCCGCAGGACGCCGCTGGTCCTCCTTCGGGATCTGGTTCGTCGCCGGTGGATCTGACGGCCTCCCCGGCGTCGGATCCTCAGGTGTCGCCTCCGGCGCCGTCCTCGGGCGGCGCCGACCCCGGTTCTACTTCCGTTCCTGTTCGGCCGTTGGGCGCCGCTCCAGACGCCGTTGGGTGAATTTCACTTCTATAAACAGGCCCCATTGGTTGAGGACCCTGAATTTCAGGAGATGGGTGAAGGAGAGGACTGGGAGGGGTCTGACCAGGGAGTGTCAGTCTCATGAGGACTGGACAGAAGACCTTGGGGAGGCCAGTGGCCTCGACACCTCTCCAGACCCTGGGTTTGTCTCCCCTCCTACCGTGGCTTCGGAGGAGGGGGCAACATATAGTGTGGTGCTGATGAGGGCTGCCAAGGCCGTAAACCTTGAGCTCCCCGTCGCGGCCGTGAGGACTAACCTCCTCACTGAGGTCCTTAAACCGCAGTCCAGCTCGGCCGAGCCTCTGCTGCCCTTTAATGAGGCCTTGACTGACGTTCTTCTGGGCACTTGGTCCAAGCCCGCTACGGGTTCGCCCGTAGATAGGAACGTGGCCAGACGCCACCGCCCCGCCCCGGGCGACCCATGTTTTCTGTCCTCCCACCCTACCCCTGAGAGCCTGGTCATCCAGGCCTCCAATTCCCAAACCGCATTCCCGTCGGTTCCGCCGGATCGGGAATCCAAGAGGTATGACCAGTATGGGAAGAAGATCTTCTCATCCATTAGTTTGGGCCTGCGGTCTTCCAACACCGCCTGCCTCTTGGGACGTTACACCCACTCTGTGTGGGATAAGGTCGCGGAAGTGCTGCCAGAGTGTCCGTTGGAGGTACGGGCCAAACTCGGCCAAGCCCTTGTGGAGAGCCGGGATGCAGCCAAGTATTCCATCCGGTGTGGGCTGGATACCACTGACTCGCTGGGTAGAGCGATGGCAACGACGGTGGCGGTCAGACGCCACGCCTGGCTGATATCCGCCAACTTCTCGGCAGATGTCCAGAGCACGCTCATGGACATGCCGTTCGATGGCCGTCGCCTCTTTGGCGACGAGGCAGACCATGCGCTTGAGCGTTTTAAGGACTCCAGGGCTACGGCCAAGTCCTTAGGCCTCTCGGGCCAACACCAGCAACCGGCTGCCTATCACTCCTTTTGTGGCCACGGAAGGGGTGCGCCCGCACGTGCCGCCAGCCACGCGCCGCAGGGCAATACCCAACGTGGTGGCGGCCGTGGGAACCGCCGTCCAGGCGGTCGTGGGCAGTGGCGAGGTCAGTCCACACCTTCCCCCGCAGCATCCGCCTCAAAACCCTCCTAGTCCGTGCTTTCAGGCCCATGTGACGCCAGTGGGGGGCAGGGTTCGCCATCACCACCTCCACTGGCGCACTGTCACGTCGGACAGGCGGGTGCTGCAGATCGTCCGAAGGGGCTACTCCATCCCCTTCGAGGCGACTCCTCCAACCATGCCACCGCAGAACCACCGTGTATCGGGGGATCACTTGCGTCTTCTGCAGGAGGAAGTTACGGCCCTCTTGGCCAAAGGGGCATCGAGCGCGTTCCTGGGCCAGAAGTAGGGTGTGGTTGCTACTCCCACTACTTCCTGGTACCCAAGAAGGGCAAAGGGGGCCTGCGCCCTATCTTGGAACTACGGAACGTCAACGGCTTCCTCCGGAAGGAGAAGTTCAAGATGCTGACGCTGGCTCAGGTCTTAGCTGCCCTGGATCCAGGAGACTGGATGGTAGCGTTGGACTTGCGGGACGCTTATTTCCACATCCCCGTCCTGCCGGCCCACCGGCGGTTCACGGTTAGCCACGAGCACTTTCAGTTTACCGTGCTCCCCTTCGGCCTTACCAGCGCCCCACGGGTGTTCACAAATGTGATGGCGGTGGTCGCAGCTCATCTGCGCAGGTTGGGGGTTTCAGTCTTCCCCTACCTCGACGACTGGCTGTTGAAGGCGGGCTCGCCCCAGACAGTCGTCCGCCACCTCCAGACTACGGCAGACCTCCTGCATCAGTTGGGGTTCTCGATCAATGTGCCAAAGTCACACCTGTGCCCCTCTCAGAAGCTCCTCTTCATCGGAGCGGTTCTAGACTCGGCGCAGTTTCGGGTTTATCCACCCAAGCAGCGGGTCCGGGATATTCAGGCTCTGATTCCCATCTTTCAGCCGTTATCCCGAGTTTCGGTCAGGTTGACGCTGCGGCTTCTGGGGCTGATGGCCTCCTGCATCCTGCTGGTGCATCACGCCAGATGGCTGGTGCGGGCTCTGCAGTAGGACCTGAAGTTTCAGTGGGCCCAGCATCAAGGCAACCTATCCGACCATTTCCTGATCTCGGAGGGCACTGCGAGACAGTTACAGTGGTGGCTCACGGACCGCGATTGGGTCTGCGGCAGATCCCTCTCCCTTCCCCAACCGGAGCACGTAGTTGTGACGGACGCGTCCCTCCAGGGCTGGGGAGGCCACATGGGAGAGGCGGAGATCAGAGGCCTCTGGTCTCCGGCGGAGACTCGACTCCACATCAACATGTTGGAGCTTCGGGCGATTCGTCTAGCACTGAAGGCATTCCTCCCCTCTGTCCGGGGGAGTGTAGTGCAGGTGTTCACGGATAACACCACCGCCATGTGGTACTGCAACAAACAGGGCGTGGTGGGGTCGTGGACCCTTTGCCAGGAGGCTCTGCGCCTTTGGCAATAGCTGGAACATCAGGGCGTGACCCTGGTGGTTCAACACCTGGCAGGTTCTCTGAACGCCAGGGCAGACGAACTCAGCCGCAGGTGCATGATGGATCACGAATGGCGTCTGAACTCGGACGTGGCGCAAGGCCTCTTTCAGCAATGGGGAGAGCCTTGGTTAGATCTATTCGCCACCGAAGAGAACGCGCAATGTCATCAGTTCTGCGCGTTGGAATTTCCAAGGCGGCACTCGCTCGGAGACGCTTTTCGTCGCGAGTGGAGTTGCGGTCTATTGTACGCCTTTCCGCCTATACCACTTCTGCCCAGAGTGCTGAAGAAGATCAGGCGCGACCGGGCCCAAGTCATCCTTGTGGCTCCGGACTGGGCTCGAAGGTACTGGTATCCCGAGCTACTCAGTATGTCAGTCGATCCCCCGGTTCGTCTGCCTCTTCAGGAGGACCTTCTGTCGAAGCAGCAGGGGACGGTCCTCCAACCGAACCTGTCCAGTCTCCACCTCCATGCTTGGAGATTGAGCGGCGACAGTTGAGGCCATTTGACTTGCCTCCTGAAGTCTGTAACGTCATTCTGGCAGCCAGGCGTCCCTCCACAAAGTCGGTATACGCCTGCAGGTGGAACAGATTTGTGGCATGGTGCACAGCAAAGGCTGTGGATCCTCTTGCTGCCCCTCTATCAGAGGTTCTTCTCTTCCTCCTTTCTCTTGCCCAGCAGGGCTCTGCTCTGGGCACTATCAAGGGCTACCTTTCTGCCCTTTCAGCCTTTCTCAGGCTACCTGATCAGCCTTCTTTGTTCAAGTCCCCTATTGTGAACAGATTTCTTAAAGGCATCACTCACACTTTTCCTCCTGTTCCGTTTGTGATGCCTCAGTGGGACTTGAACCTGGTTCTGACTTTTCTGATGTGCGCTCCCTTTGAGCCACTTCACAATTGCCCTCTTCGCCTTCTGACTTTGAAGACTGCTTTCCTGGTTGCCATCACCTCTGCCAGGAGAGTGAGTGAGCTCCAGGCTCTTTCTTGTACTCCACCTTTCCTTTCTGTCCATCCGGACAAAGTGGTGCTACGTACCAAACCATCTTTCCTGCCCAAGGTCGTCACGGCCTTCCACATTGGGCAGTCTATCACCTTGCCTACCTTCTTTCCGCCACCGCATCCCTCTAAAGAGGAAGAGCGGCTCCATCGTCTGGACCCAAAACGTGCGCTCTCGTTTTATCTGGATCGCACACGCCAGTTCCGGGTGGATGACCAACTCTTTGTTGGTTACGTGGGCGCTAAGAAGGGGAAAGCGGTGCACAAGCGGACCATCTCCCGGTGGATCATCTTGTGTATCCAGGCATGCTTCTCCTTGGCTAGGAAGGAGCCCCCTACTGGATTGCGGGCTCTTTCTACCCGAGCCACGGCGACTACCACTGCCCTGGGCAGGGGTGTGCCCTTACAAGACATCTGTCAGGCAGCTACGTGGGCATCGCTGCACACGTTTGCGAGACACTACTGCCTGGACAGCCAAGTCCGGAGGGATGCCTTCTTTGGCCGTTCCGTCCTCCAGGACTTTCTGGTGTGAGTATTGGTTCGCAGACCCACCACCCGGGTTGGTATTGCTGGGGTATCTATTCTAAGGTAAGGAATCTAATACTAACGTGTCTCTTTCAGATGCACAAGTTACTACTTGTGTAACGATATATCTGTAAGAGACATTAGTTAGTATTAGATTCCTTACCGACCCGCCCATCCTCCCCGTTCTGCGTACTAATATCTAGGGTTAGGGTTGTCCCCTTCAGTGCCCTAGTTTCAATGGCACCAGTGTTGGTTTTTAACATGGCTCTGCGTTTCTGGCGCGGAAAAGCTGTGTCTAAGAACTGACGTCAGCACGCGGAGTCTAAGTACTCCGACGTCATCACGGCGCGGACGACGGACGCGGAGCCGCAGACGACGCCTACCGACGCGCAAGGGTACTGCTACGCAAAAAATTCCGGATCCAGTCTGACGCCTGGGGATATTCTAAGGTAAGGAATCTAATACTAACTAATGTCTCTTACAGATATATCGTTACACAAGTAGTAACTTTGCATCGGCCCTAGAGCCATCTAGGCCATCGAATACCCCCAACAGCAAGTGCCTCGGATCGTGGGTGACCTCCCACCCCAGGGCCTGCGTGAGCTCGAGCTTCACCCCCCTCCCGAACGGCTCCACGGCTGGACAAAGCCATACCATGTGGTAGAAGGCAGCTGGAGTACCGGTACAGCGCGCACAAGCCGGGGGGGCTCTCATGCCGGCTCGGAAGAGACGCGCAGGGGTAAGGTATGCCGTGCGGCGATAGTAAAGCTGGACCAGGCGTAGCTTAGATGATATGGTCAGGGTTTTGGGTGCCGTAAGGGCGTCTCGCCAGTCCACCTCCTCTAAAGGACCCTCCCACCGCTCCCTAAGCCGGTCAAGGGATGTAGGACAATTATTTACTAGGGCTCGGTATATGCGGGACACCCCCACAGGGTTCCCCATCATTACCTGGGCTTCCAGAGGACTAAATTCTGGGAGAGAGGTGGGTGTTGGGAGGTGTATGTGGAGAGCGTGACGGAGTTGTAAATATTTGTAGAACTGGGAGTGAAGAAGGGCGTGCCTGAGCTGTAGATCAGAAAAGGAGCGCATGTGATCCCCCTACCCACACGTCCCCAAGTAGCGAAATCCCCACCAAGTCCCAGCGACGGAAACCCTCCAAGGATGAGACCTTCCTCAGCCAGGCACCATGCCATAGCGGTTTTTGTCTAGTTAGCCTCTGGTCCCATCTCACTAGGGCTGTTTCAAGATTTACATGCCATGTTGCTGGACTAGTAAGAGTTTTCCAGAACCTCCACAAGAACAACCAGTGGTTCCCTCAACAGAAGATGCCCCTGTAGAAACAAAATATAGAGAGGGAAGTACCAAGGAAAACTAAAGAAACCAAGTTGCCAACTCTACTAAACTAATTGGGTACTGCGTCTCACATTTTGCTAGGGAATAACTCTGTTTAATTGGTAAAATATAAATCCAAGGTTTATTTAGTCTATTTTTTACAAATATTTATTACTTCATACACTCCTTAATACGTGCATACATCAACATATGTCTCTAGAATAAATATTCTTGATACAAAAGAATTTGATGTGTGCATGTATTTGATGAATGTGTAAAGTAAATGTTTTAAAAAAAAAAAATAGGCCCACTCTACTAAATGAATTTGGTGTAACTCCCCACATTTTGCTAGAGATAATTCCACTAGTTAAGTTGAAAAATATAAATTAAAAAGTTGGACATTCCCAATAGTTTGTTTTATTAATCCCATTTATATATTTTTTTACATATATTTGATGGGGTGGGTTATGGAGGGGAGGCTAAATGACAGGGTTGTGTCCCAAACTGTGCCTTTAGATTTTCTGCTTAATTTGTAGACTTTGCATTGGGCTGAAGTCTGAGGATGGGGTTGTCCCAACCAGAGCAGAGCTCTGAATGAAAGATGCTCAATCCTGGAAAGAATGAACCAGCCCTCCAGGAAAAAAGGCAAGAAGACTGGACCAGCTTTTAAACAGATGCCAAGTCATAATCCCTCTTCTTGGGAAGAGAACTTTTTATTCTCCGAGGGAACCGAGCCTTAAGAAGTTTGTCTTTATAAGGCAGATCTTTTGGGCTCGGGGGGACCCTCAAATATTGATCTGGGCTGGGGACAAGGAACCTGTCCCACTCTTGGGTCTGAGGCAGCAACCAAGTCTGCACAGGAAAAGGGTGATATCCGTGACACCCACAAGGTCTACTGGGAGGAGGGACTCCTGTACATTGAGGCCAGAGACCCCAAACCTTGTGCAACCAGGCTAGTGGTAGTACCTCAGAGGTTTAGAGGTTATCCTTACTCTGGCCAATGATATTCCCTTGGCTGGGCACCTTGACTAGGATAAAACTTGGAGTAGATTGGTCAGTCACTCCTACTGTCCAGGGAGGCCTCAGAAGGCGAAGGACGTTTGTCAGTCCTTTGTCACCTGTCAAGCCGGTGGCAATGCAGGAGGGAACCGGAAGGCCCCCTTAATTCCACTTCCAGCGGTAGGGTACCCTTTGAAAGGTTAAAGATCGATATTGTTGGACCCCTGGAGCCTCCAATGGCCTCAAAAGATGTGCATTCTGGTGTTGGTGGCTCACGCCACCAGGTACCCTGAAGCTATTCCCCCCCCCTTTCCCAACATAAGGGCCACCAGTGGTGGCAACCCCCACCCCCCCGTGGTGTTGGTTTTCCAAAGTGAGTTAGTATCAGAGTGTGAGAAGTTGGCCTGATATGCAGTGCTCACTATTCTAGTGATCACTATGTATCAGTCCAAACAACCCTTATTGATGATTGGTTGTAAGTCAACCTTATAGACCAGCTATCCTAGTAGCATGGATACGAGCAGTCTAAGGCTAAGACTCTAGAGGGCGTGTTACGCCAGCTGTTTTACCATCACATTACCCCTTGAACACCCAGTGAAAGGACACCACACAAGTGTTATGAAAATAAACAGTGTATTTATTAGAATCACAACAACCCTGTACTCTTTATGAGGACAGGGTGCTAGGCACACAACAAAACTCTTACGAAAATACTTAAGTTAGCACGTTATACACAAATGCCCGAGGGGCACGAAAAACCATATACTCTCAAAGTGGAATGCGAAATTACTAGCAGGTAAGTACAGTACTAATAGGCTTTGGAATCGCTAGGACTTGACTAGGGAATCGTTAGATTACTTCTAGGAGGCCTAGGGGACTCGGGTGCAGAGTGTGCACTCTCACGCGGGATGCGGGACAAAGTCTATGGTAGCTAGTAACGCTAAAGTTAGTGTTCACGGGCGAACCCGACCTGGTAGGGAGAAAACGACAGTGGATCCTGACCCTTGGATAGTGAGGCTATGCTGGGGCACCGAAATGCCGAAGTTACCTAGCCCAGGGGCTGCAGCTGCATATGTCTCAAAAGACGTCGGGAATCCTCGTTGCCGGACCCGGAGCCTGGAAGAAAGATGCTGGCAGGCGACCAGTGAAGATTGTTCGAAGTGATCCAAGCCTGGATCTGGAAGATGGATGACACCTGAAAGCAGAGGGGACCAAGTTCGTGACTACTAGCCAGTAGTCAGTGGGCACCAGGAGGGCACCGGATGGTAGTCACCTCGACTAGGTGAGTGGGCGACGCTGGGCTCTGCAGATCTCACGGACCAGGAGGCGTTGTCGGCGACCAGGATGGAGAGGCGAGCTGTCCCACGATGGATGAAGCTGTCGGCGTCGAAGGACCCAGGATTGGGCAGCAAAGCCTTGGCTAATTCAAGCCCACGCGGTGGACTCAAAATGACGTCTTGAGTGGACCAGGAGGGTCCGGGGTGCTCCTCTTCTGGAAGGGAGCAAGAGCCAGTCTGGAGCAACCAGACCAGCAGCAGTGATGTCGTCGGGCGTCGTTCAGAAGGCCACAAGCCAGCGGGCTAGTAGCCAAACAACGCGGTGAGCAGCAAAAAGCAGAAGGGCCCTGTAGGAGAGTAGGGTCTGCAATCCTATGATCACCCAGATTTTTGCTTTTTGCTGCACTGGTTTACGACTTTCCCTGGCTGTGGGCCTGCTAATCAGACCCACAGCCTAGCTGTTCTCTCTATCCAAATTGTACTCAGGTACTGAATTGGCACTGGGCCCTCTCCAAGTCCCTGTACCCAGGGCTGAGGTGTACCCAGAAGTCTCCCAGGGGCTGAAGCATGTATTATGCCACCCCTGGGCTGACTAACTAAACTGACACAACTGGCTGCACGACAGCTGGGGCAAGGTGGTGTAATCACCCTTTGCTTTAGATATAGTATACCTATATCTAACCCTAAAAATGGACACACAGATCTCCTATCAGTCACTCCTATGGCAGGCCTTAACAATCCTGAAGGCAGAGTGCTTGGAATCGTGTGAGATGGTGCTCTGGCATGAGCTGAGCCTGTCTGCGGCTTTCGGGATCCATCCCTTAGCCGTTTCCATGATATCGCATACCATATACTCTTAAGTGCATTATAATCCTCGCGGTTACATGCCAACTCTGGTATCGCTTTATCACAACATGTCGAGTAAGGTGTCATACGAATTGGAATACTAACCCCTCGCCAATTCTGGCGACGGGGTTAGCATTCCACCCTTCTAGAGGGACACGACATGTATGTAACCCCTAACCCCGGTTAAAGTCAAACAGAGCCTCAGCTCCACAAAATGGATGCTGCCACCGAGACACAAGTCTGCCCTCCTGCTGCTGGGAGTCCTCCCAGAGCAGGAGATAAGGACAAAGGGTTTCCTGCCAGGGGCGGTGCCAGCACCGTCCCAGACAGGGTTTTGTGTATTGTAGGTAGGCAGGGCTTTAGAGGAAGGTGACTGCACGTGGCACCCCGGTGCTCACTGTGCATAGGCTGGCTGGAACCAGTTCCAGGGTCACTCCAGACCCTGTGCTGGGGAAAAGCCCGCCAAGGAAGTGGGTGTAACCACCCCCCTCCTAGTCCCACCCCTAGGGCAGGACTTAGTCGCGTGCCAGCCCCTTTTTACAGGATAAAGGTAGGAACTGGCCCCCTTCCAAATCAGATCATCTTTGAATCCTGAAACTACTTTCCACGAAAGGAACTCAAGACTTCTTCCTAAGATTTCTCCCTTGTGACTAAGGAGTAGTCACCCTGCATCCGCAGGCACCATCTTAAGAACACTGCGGTCTGCTGCAAGTCTCTCCTCCGGATCAAGACTGCCCAGCTCGACGAGAACCGGCTTCCCTGGCACCTCTGACCTCTACCTGCATCATCAGTCACGCTGAGATTCGTGGGTGTGACGAGACCTCGAGGGACCGGCCATCTTCAAGACTGCACGACTTCTTTCCAGCAAGCCCGCCGAGTAATTTCCTGGTGAGTGCTTCGGGGTCCGAGAAGCCCCGACCCTGAGCAGCTCCAGCACCGAAGTGCAGCCTCCCAGCATCTCCACGATCTGCGTGGGGCCCTTCTGCTTTTTGCTGCTCACCGCGTTGTTTGGCTACTAGCCCGCTGGCTTGTGGCCTTCTGAACGACGCCCGACGACATTTCTGCTGCTGGTCTGGTTGCTCCAGGCTGGCCCTTGCTCCCTTCCAAAAGAGGAGCACCCCGGACCCTCCTGGTCCACTCAAGACGCCATTTTGAGTCCACCGCGTGGGCTTGAATTAGCCAAGGCTTGTTGCCCAATCCTGGGTAACTTCGACGCCGACAGCTTCATCCATCGTGGGACAGCTCGCCTCTCCATCCTGGTCGCCGACAACGCCTCCTGGTCCGTGAGATCTGCAGAGCCAGCGTCGCCCACTCACCTAGTTGAGGTGACTTCGCCCGGTGCCATCCTGGTGCCCACTTAATCACTGGCTAGTGATTCAAGAACTTGGTCCCCTCTGCTTTCAGGTTTCTTCTTCCTCGATCCAGGCTTGGATCCATCGAACTTTCCTTCACTGGTCGCCTGCCAGCAACTTCCTTCTTCCAGGCTCCTGGTCCGGCAACGAGATCCCCGACGTCTTTTCAGACCTATGCAGCTGCAGCCCCTGGGCTAGGTAACTTCGGCACTTCGGTGTCCCAGCATAGCCTCACTATCCTAGGGTCAGGATCCACTGTCGTTTTCTTCCTACCAGGTCGGGTTCGCCCGTGAACACTAACTTTGCCTTTACTAGCCTCCATAGACTTTGTCCCGCATCCCGCGTGAGAGTGCACACTCTGCACCCGAGTCCCCTAGGTCTCCTAGAAGTAATCTAACGATTCCCTAGTTAAGTCCTAGCGATTCCAAAGCCTATTAGTACTGTACTTACCTGCTAGTAATTTCGCATTCCACTTTTTAAGTATATGGTTTTTCGTGCCCCTCGGGCATTTGTGTATAACGTGCTAACTTAAGTATTTTCGTAAGAGTTTTGTTGTGTGCCTAGCACCCTGTCCTCATAAAGAGTACAGGGTTGTTGTGATTCTAATAAATACATTGTTTATTTTCATAACACTTGTGTGGTGTCCTTTCGCTGGGTGTTCAAGGGGTAATGTGATGATAAAACAGCTGGCTTAACACGCCCTCTAGAGTCTTAGCCTTAGACTGCTCGTATCCATGCTACTAGGATAGCTGGTCTATAAGGTTGACTTACAACCAATCATCAATAAGGGTTGTTTGGACTGATATATAGTGATCACTAGAATAGTGAACACTGCACATCAGGCCAACTTCTCACATTGGTGAGCAGCGGTTGGGATTTGAGCTTGCTGTTGTTTTACCACACATGCCCTAAGAATATCTTGTGAAAGATCACATAAGTACTAAAGGTACATATAACTTAGCTTAGAATACTCTGAGTTCTACTGAACCAGCTGTTGTAGCTCCTAGGGCCTAGCACACCCTAAACTACAACTCTAGCAAGGGATCAGTAGGCAAACATATAGTGTAGGTAAGTGCACCACTTACACCTCACTAGAAAAGCATGTCTACCCAGGGAGATTCTACTGAGACTCCCCTGGTCAGTGTTGACCCTCCACAGGTCACTTCAAGATATGCAGCTCTCAGTTTCCAGGAGATGAGACAGATCTGTGTCTCCAGAAAACTGAAGCAGGGGTCTAACCCCACCATTCCCTTTCTGATAGGTCTCTTAGAGACATATGATGCCAGAAAGCTTTCTCAGTTACATGAGAACATGCCAGCCTTAGAGGGAACCTCTGGGGATCCAGACCTCCCCAACACTGCTACTGCAGTTGAGGAGGAGGAGGATCAGGAGGAACTCTCTGGGGATGAGGTAGACAAAGGTCTTGAGGTAGTCAGAAGGCTAACCAGGACCAACTTAGACTTACTTGGGCTAGGATCTGGGGGACCCCCAGTAATAACCCGAAGTGGGCCTAACCTTGGAGTTAGGAGAGATGGATCTCTTTCTAGGGACTCCAATAGATCTCTGCACTCTAATGCCTCTTCTCAGGGGAGAAGGAATCCTCCACAGAGGAGATTTACTTCCCCTCAGAGAAAAGAGCATGAAGCTAGAATGAGACAAGCTGAACTGAGGATTGAAAGGGAAGAACTTGCCCTGGCCAAAGAAAAGCTTGCCTTTGCTAGAGAGCAGCAGATGAGTGGGCTAGCTCCCACTGGTGGCAGCAATCTCCCAAGAGATAGAGAGAAGGGTTTAGATACTAAACACCTGACTAAAATAGTGCCCCCCTTTAAGCAAGGGGATGATATCCAGAAATGGATGGCTGCTCTGGAGAGGGCCTGCACTGTGCAGGGCATTCCCCAGAGTCAGTGGGCAGCTATACTGTGGCTCTCCTTTGATGGTAAAGGTAGAGATAAGCTCCTCACTACAAGAGTGGAGGATGCTAACAATTACCAGGTCCTGAAGAATACACTGGTTGATGGGTTTGGTTTAACCACTGAGCAGTACCGGTTGCTGTTCAGAGACACCCAGAAAACTCAGTCTCAGGACTGGTCTGACTTTGTGGATTGTGCCACTAAGGCTTTGGAGGGCTGGTTGCTGGGTAGCAAGGTTACAGATTACACAGGATTGTATAATCTAATGATGAGAGAACACATTTTAAACAATTGTCAGAACCAGTTGCTGCACCAGCACCTTGTTGATTCAGATCTGACCTCTCCCCAAGAATTGGGAAAGAAGGCAGACAAATGGGTCAGGACAAGGATCAAGCAGAACCAGAACCAGAACCAGGGTGGTCAGAAGAAAGCAGACCAGAAGGGTAATGTTAAGAATGAGCAAAATGACCAGAAGTCTTCACCAGGTCCCCAACAAACCAAAGAGGGTGGGGGTCAGGCTTCCCAGAAGAAGAAGACTCAAGAAGGCCAGTCAAAAAGGTGGTGCCAGTACTGTAAAAGTAAATCTCACTGGTTTAGTGAGTGCACCAAAAGAGGAGGACAAACTCCTGCCACTACAGCCCCTAAGGCAACTGCACCCCCTAGTACAGTCAGTAGTGGTAGTGTACCTCCCAAGGCATTAGTTGGGTTAACCTTGGGTACTGAGGGGTCTGACAACCTAGTTGGCACACTCACTCAGGCTGTCCTTGTCTGTACAGGGGATGTGGATATGTCCCCTGAAATAAGTCCCAATACTTTGGGCAAATACAGGCAGACACCTTTGATTAATGGCAAAATGGCTCAGGCCTATAGGGACACTTGTGCCAGTGTCACCATGGTGACACCTAACTTTGTGGACCCTGGACAGATCATGCCAGGTACTGATTTCCTGGTGACCAATGCCAGCAATGTCACTACTAGTCATAGTGTGGCAATTGTGGCTTTCTCCTGGGGTGGAGTGAAGGGACAAAAGAAAGTTGTAGTCAGTTCAGACCTCCCAGTTGATTGTTTGTTGGGCAATGATTTGGAGTCATCACAATGGTCAGAAGTGGAGCAGAGGACTCACATGGAAATGTTAGGCTTGCCAGCACATGTGCTTGCTGTGACTAGGTCACAGGCCAGAAAATGCCCCACTGAACAGGTGCTGGATCCTGAAATGATGGACCAGACACCTTCCAAGAAGAAGAGCAGTAAGGGTAAGGCTTTGCCTTCCCCCTTACCCCAGGTTGAGGATCAAGTCTCTGAGGAGGCTGATCTGAGAGAACTGAGGGAAACTGAGCCTAAAGAGCTTGAACTTGATCAAGTTGAGTTTCTGGGCTCAGGGGGACCCTCCAGAGCAGACCTGGGGAAGGAACAGTTGAGCTGCCCTTCCCTTGAACCCCTCAGACAGCAGGCTGCTGCTGAGGCTGCAGGGAATGCCACAGGTGCCCACAGGGTATACTGGGAAGATGGACTCCTGTACTCTGAGTCAAGAGACCCCAAGCCTGGTGCAACCAGGAGGCTGGTCATCCCCTTGTCTCTGAGAGGTTTCCTTCTCACCTTGGCCCATGAGATTCCCCTTGCAGGTCACTTAGGTCAGACAAAGACTTGGGACAGGCTTGTCTCACACTTTCACTGGCCCCATATGAATGAGAATACCAAGGAGTTTTGTCGCTCCTGTGTCACTTGCCAAGCCAGTGGTAAGTCAGGTGGCACAACAAAGGCCCCCCTCATACCACTACCTGTGGTGGGGGTTCCCTTTGAAAGAGTGGGGATTGACATTGTTGGTCCAATGGAACCCCAGACAGCATCAGGGCACAAGTTTATACTGGTGGTGGTGGACCATGCCACCAGGTATCCTGAAGCTATTCCCCTGAGGACCACCACAGCTCCTGTGGTGGCAGGAGCCCTAGTTGGAGTGTTCTCCAGAGTGGGTTTTCCAAAGGAGGTCGTTTCTGACAGAGGTACAAACTTCATGTCAGGATATCTGACTGCCATGTGGAAAGAGTGTGCTGTGAACTACAAGTTCACCACACCCTATCATCCACAATGCAATGGGCTTGTTGAGAGATTCAACAGGACCCTCAAAGGGATGATTCATGGACTACCTGAAACTCTTAGGAGAAGATGGGATGTCCTGATCCCCTGCCTCTTGTTTGCTTACAGAGAGGTCCCACAGAAGGGGGTTGGCTACAGCCCTTTTGAGCTTCTGTATGGGCATCCTGTAAGAGGACCCCTGTGTTTGGTGAAGGAAGGATGGGAGAGACCTCTCAAAAAGCCTGCAACCAACATAGTGGACTATGTACTTGGTCTCCGCTCCAGGATGGCTGAGTATATGGAAAAGGCATCCAAAAACCTTGAGGCCAGCCAAGAACTTCAAAAAGCTTGGCATGACCAAAAGGCTGTTCTGACTGTGTACCAGCCAGGGCAGAAGGTGTGGGTGCTGGAGCCAGTGGCCCCAGCAGCTCTGAAAGACAAATGGTCTGGGCCCCACACCATCATTGAGCAAAAGGGAGAGGTTACCTACTTGGTGGACCTTGGAACTCCCAGGAGCCCTCTCAGAGTGCTCCATGTTAACAGGCTCAAGGCATATGTTGACAGGAAGGACATGAGCTTGCTCATGGCCACAGATGAGGGACAGGAGGAAGAGAGTGACCCTCTCCCAGACCTGCTCACTCAGAATCCTGATGATGGATCAGTTGATGGTGTTGTCTTTTGTGGCAGCCTCACTGAACATCAGCAACAGGATTGCAGGCAAGTTCTGCAATCCTACAGACATATGTTCTCTCTGACACCCAGCCAAACTGATTGGTGTACCCATGATGTTGACACTGGAGACAGTCTGCCTGTCAAGAGTAAAATCTACCGACAGCCTGATCATGTTAGAGACTGCATCAAAACTGAAGTGCAGAAAATGTTGGAGCTGGGAGTCATTGAGCCCTCAGATAGCCCTTGGGCTAGCCCAGTAGTTCTAGTGCCAAAGCCTCACACCCAGGGTGGTAAGAGAGAGATGAGGTTTTGCGTAGACTACAGAGGCCTCAATGCAGTCACTAAGACTGATGCCCACCCAATACCAAGAGCAGATGAACTTATAGATAAATTGGCTTCTGCCAACTTCTTAAGTACATTTGATTTGACAGCTGGGTATTGGCAAATCAGGTTAGCTGAGGAGGCCAAACCCAAGACAGCATTTTCTACCCCTGGAGGGCATTATCAATTTGTGGTAATGCCCTTTGGACTGAAAAATGCCCCTGCCACCTTCCAAAGGTTGGTGAATCAAGTCCTCACTGGGCTGGATGACTTCTGTGCAGCATATCTAGACGATATTGCTGTCTTTAGCTCCACCTGGGAGGATCACCTGGTCCACCTGAGGAAAGTGTTAGAGGCCCTGCAAAAGGCAGGCCTCACTATCAAGGCCACAAAGTGCCAGATAGGGCAGACACAGGTTGTATACCTGGGCCACCTTGTGGGTGGAGGCCAGGTTCAGCCACTGGAGAGTAAGATACAGGCCATCAAGGACTGGACTCCTCCCATCACCCAGACTCAGGTTCCAGCTTTCTTGGGCCTGACTGGGTACTATAGGAAGTTTGTCAGAAATTATGGGTCCATAGTGACCCCTCTTAATGACCTGACAAGCAAAAAGATGCCAAAGAAAGTTCAGTGGACAGCAAGCTGTCAGAAAGCATTCAATGACCTAAAGCAGGCCATGTGCACAGCACCTATCCTAAAGAGTCCAGATTACTCCAAGCCATTCATTGTCCAAACAGATGCTTCTGAGTTGGGTGTGGGGGCTGTTCTGTCTCAACTTAATTTTGATGGTAATGATCAGCCTATTGCTTTCATTAGTAGGAGGTTGACACCCAGAGAGAAAAATTGGTCAGCTATTGAGAGGGAGGCCTTTGCTGTGGTCTGGGCCCTGAAGAAGCCGAGGGCCTACTTGTTTGGCACTCACTTCACCATTCAGACAGACCATAAGCCCCTCTTGTGGCTAAATCAGATGAAGGGTGAAAACCCCAAACTGCTTAGGTGGTCCATTTCCCTACAGGGGATGGATTTTACAGTGGAGCATAGACCTGGTACTGATCACAGCAATGCTGATGGGCTCTCCAGGTATTTCCACTTAGAGCAAGAAGACTCACCTGGTCAAGGTTAGTTTATTGTCCCAAAGTTTGGGGGGGGGGGGTCATGTAGGAGAGTAGGGTCTGCAATCCTATGATCACCCAGATTTTTGCTTTTTGCTGCACTGGTTTACGACTTTCCCTGGCTGTGGGCCTGCTAATCAGACCCACAGCCTAGCTGTTCTCTCTATCCAAATTGTACTCAGGTACTGAATTGGCACTGGGCCCTCTCCAAGTCCCTGTACCCAGGGCTGAGGTGTACCCAGAAGTCTCCCAGGGGCTGAAGCATGTATTATGCCACCCCTGGGCTGACTAACTAAACTGACACAACTGGCTGCACGACAGCTGGGGCAAGGTGGTGTAATCACCCTTTGCTTTAGATATAGTATACCTATATCTAACCCTAAAAATGGACACACAGATCTCCTATCAGTCACTCCTATGGCAGGCCTTAACAATCCTGAAGGCAGAGTGCTTGGAATCGTGTGAGATGGTGCTCTGGCATGAGCTGAGCCTGTCTGCGGCTTTCGGGATCCATCCCTTAGCCGTTTCCATGATATCGCATACCATATACTCTTAAGTGCATTATAATCCTCGCGGTTACATGCCAACTCTGGTATCGCTTTATCAAAACATGTCGAGTAAGGTGTCATACGAATTGGAATACTAACCCCTCGCCAATTCTGGCGACGGGGTTAGCATTCCACCCTTCTAGAGGGACACGACATGTATGTAACCCCTAACCCTGGTTAAAGTCAAACAGAGCCTCAGCTCCACAAAATGGATGCTGCCACCGAGACACAAGTCTGCCCTCCTGCTGCTGGGAGTCCTCCCAGAGCAGGAGATAAGGACAAAGGGTTTCCTGCCAGGGGCGGTGCCAGCACCGTCCCAGACAGGGTTTTGTGTATTGTAGGTAGGCAGGGCTTTAGAGGAAGGTGACTGCACGTGGCACCCCGGTGCTCACTGTGCATAGGCTGGCTGGAACCAGTTCCAGGGTCACTCCAGACCCTGTGCTGGGGAAAAGCCCGCCAAGGAAGTGGGTGTAACCACCCCCTCCTAGTCCCACCCCTAGGGCAGGACTTAGTCGCGTGCCAGCCCCTTTTTACAGGATAAAGGTAGGAACTGGCCCCCTTCCAAATCAGATCATCTTTGAATCCTGAAACTACTTTCCACGAAAGGAACTCAAGACTTCTTCCTAAGATTTCTCCCTTGTGACTAAGGAGTAGTCACCCTGCATCCGCAGGCACCATCTTAAGAACACTGCGGTCTTCTGCAAGTCTCTCCTCCGGATCAAGACTGCCCAGCTCGACGAGAACCGGCTTCCCTGGCACCTCTGACCTCTACCTGCATCATCAGTCACGCTGAGATTCGTGGGTGTGACGAGACCTCGAGGGACCGGCCATCTTCAAGACTGCACGACTTCTTTCCAGCAAGCCCGCCGAGTAATTTCCTGGTGAGTGCTTCGGGGTCCGAGAAGCCCCGACCCTGAGCAGCTCCAGCACCGAAGTGCAGCCTCCCAGCATCTCCACGATCTGCGTGGGGCCCTTCTGCTTTTTGCTGCTCACCGCGTTGTTTGGCTACTAGCCCGCTGGCTTGTGGCCTTCTGAACGACGCCCGACGACATTTCTGCTGCTGATCTGGTTGCTCCAGGCTGGCCCTTGCTCCCTTCCAAAAGAGGAGCACCCCGGACCCTCCTGGTCCACTCAAGACGCCATTTTGAGTCCACCGCGTGGGCTTGAATTAGCCAAGGCTTGTTGCCCAATCCTGGGTAACTTCGACGCCGACAGCTTCATCCATCGTGGGACAGCTCGCCTCTCCATCCTGGTCGCCGACAACGCCTCCTGGTCCGTGAGATCTGCAGAGCCAGCGTCGCCCACTCACCTAGTTGAGGTGACTTCGCCCGGTGCCATCCTGGTGCCCACTTAATCACTGGCTAGTGATTCAAGAACTTGGTCCCCTCTGCTTTCAGGTTTCTTCTTCCTCGATCCAGGCTTGGATCCAACGAACTTTCCTTCACTGGTCGCCTGCCAGCAACTTCCTTCTTCCAGGCTCCTGGTCCGGCAACGAGATCCCCGACGTCTTTTCAGACCTATGCAGCTGCAGCCCCTGGGCTAGGTAACTTCGGCACTTCGGTGTCCCAGCATAGCCTCACAATCCTAGGGTCAGGATCCACTGTCGTTTTCTTCCTACCAGGTCGGGTTCGCCCGTGAACACTAACTTTGCCTTTACTAGCCTCCATAGACTTTGTCCCGCATCCCGCGTGAGCGTGCACACTCTGCACCCGAGTCCCCTAGGTCTCCTAGAAGTAATCTAACGATTCCCTAGTTAAGTCCTAGCGATTCCAAAGCCTATTAGTACTGTACTTACCTGCTAGTAATTTCGCATTCCACTTTTTAAGTATATGGTTTTTCGTGCCCCTCGGGCATTTGTGTATAACGTGCTAACTTAAGTATTTTCGTAAGAGTTTTGTTGTGTGCCTAGCACCCTGTCCTCATAAAGAGTACAGGGTTGTTGTGATTCTAATAAATACATTGTTTATTTTCATAACACTTGTGTGGTGTCCTTTCGCTGGGTGTTCAAGGGGTAATGTGATGGTAAAACAGCTGGCTTAACACGCCCTCTAGAGTCTTAGCCTTAGACTGCTCGTATCCATGCTACTAGGATAGCTGGTCTATAAGGTTGACTTACAACCAATCATCAATAAGGGTTGTTTGGACTGATATATAGTGATCACTAGAATAGTGAACACTGCACATTAGGCCAACTTCTCACATGCCCCACGCCGATCATGGAGATGCTGGGGGGCTGCTCTTCGGTGCTGGAGCTGCTCAGGGTCGGGGCTTCTCGGACCCCAAAGCACTCGCCAGGAAATTACTCGGCGGGCTTGCTGTGCAGAAGTCGTGCAGTCTTGGCAATAGTCGGTCCCTTGAGGTCTCGTCGCACTCACGGTTCTCAGCTTTGCTGTAGAGGTGAGTAGAGGTCGGAGGTGCCAGGGAAGCCGGGTCTTGTCGAGCTGGGCATTCGGATTCCAGAGGAAGGACTTACAGCAGACCGCAGTGTTCTTGCGATGGTGCCTGCGGATGCAGGGTGACTACTCCTTAGTCACAAGGGAGAATCTTGAAGAAGGAAATCTTGAAGTCCTTTCGCAGAAAGTCGTGTCTTGATTCCAAAGATGATCTGATTTGGAAGGGGGCCAGGTCCTACCTTTATCCTGCAAAAGGGGGCTGGCACGCGACTAAGTCCTGCCCTATGGGTGGGACTAGGAGGGGGGTGGTTACACCCCTCTCCTTTGGTGGGCTTTCCCCAGGCCAGGTGCTGGAGTGCCCCTGGAACTGGTTTCAGCCGGCCTATGCACAGTGAGCACCGGGGTGCCACTTGCAGTCACCTTCCTCTGAAGCCCTGCCTACCTAGGATACACAAAATCCTGTCTGGGACGGTGCTAGCACCGCCCCTGGCAGGAAACCCTTTGTCCTTGCCTCCTGCTCTGGGAGGACTCCCAGCAGCAGGAGGGCAGACTTGTGTCTCGGTGGCAGCATCCATTTTGTGGAGCTAAGGCTCTGTTTGACTTTAACCGGGGTTACAGGTTACATCCATGTCGTGTCCCTCTAGAAGGGTGGAATGCTAACCCCGTCGCCAGAATTGGCGAGGGGTTAGTATTCCAATTCGTATGACACCTTACTCGACATGTTTTGATAAAGCGATACCAGAGTTGGCATATAACCGCGAGGATTATAATGCACTTAAGAGTATATGGTATGCGATATCATGGAAAGGGCTAAGGGATGGATCCCGAAAGCCGCAGACAGGCTCAGCTCATGCCAGAGCACTATCTCACACGATTCCAAGCACTCTGCCTTCAGGATTGTTAAGGCCTGCCATAGGAGTGACTGATAGGAGATCTGTGTGTCCATTTAGGTTTAGATATAGGAATACTATATCTAAAGCAAAGGGTGATTACACCACCTTGCCCCAGCTGTCGTGCAGCCAGTTGTGTCAGATTTGGATGGCCAGCCATGGGTGGCATAATACATGCTGCAGCCCCTGGTAGGCCCTGGGTACACCTATGCCCTGGGTACCTAAGGTACTCTGTACAGGGACTGATAAGGTGACTCAGTATCCAATTAGATATGTACCTAAGGTACATGGAATCCATTTTACAGAGAGAGCAGTAGGCCTGGGGTCCTGAATAGCAGGGCCCCAGGTCAACTAAGTCAGAAAACCAGCAAAACACCAGGCAAAAAGTTGGGGCAACCATAGTTAGGGATCTACCTTCCTACACCGAGGTACAAACTTCATGTCTGCATACTTAAAATTGCATTCTTAAAGCACATGTGGGAGGAGTGTGGAGTGAATCACAGGTTCACCATACCCACAAAACAATGGCCTGGTGGAAAGATTGAACTAGACTTTGAAAGGGATGATTGGTGGCCTCCGTGAAACTCACGAGCTGGGATGTCCTACTTCATGTCTTTTTTCCTACAGGGAAGAGCCATAAAAGGGAGTTGGGTTCTCACCCTTTGAACTTTGTTTTGCCGCCCTGTTAGGTCCTCTGAGTCTTGTAAGAGAATGTTGGAAGAAACCTCTCAAAGAACCAAAACAAGACCTAGTGGACGATGTTCTTGGCCTTAGTTCCAGGATGGTAGAGTTCATGGAAAAAGCAAGATAAACCCTTCAGGCCAGCCAAGAGCTTCAAAAGCAGTGGTATGACCAGAAGGCTGCCATGGGTGAGCTGAAACTAGGGCAAAAGGTATTTTGGAGGGCCCTAGGCTCCAATACACACAAGTTGAGTGGGCACTATCTTCTCCTTGAGAGAAAGGGCAGATCACCTATCTGGTGGACCTTGGCAGTTGCAAGCATCCCAAAAGGGCGATAGATGTCAACTGCCTGAAGCCATATTATGGCAGAGCTGATGTGACCCTGCTCATGGTTACATATGAGGGACAGGAAGCAGAGTGAACCTCTCCCTGATTTCCTCTCCAGCAATCCCAACGATTGTCTGTTGATGGAGTGGTGTTGTCAGACATCCTCACTGACCATCAGCTGCTTCACTGCAGGCAAGTGCTAAGTCAATATGCAGAGCTCTTCTCTCTGACCGCTGGTCAGCCTAGCTGGTGTCTGTGATGTGGACACTGACAGCCTACCTGTAGGAAAGTGCCCCTATTGGCGCACACTTGATGCACCTTGACTTGATGTACCCTGGGTCCTTGACAATCTGGTTGTAGGAAGCTGGCTCTATATATACTATACCAAAGAAAGGTATAGTGTGCACAGAGTCCAGGTAGTCCCCAGAGGTATAGCTGAGGCTATATTAGGCGAGTACGAACAGCTCTTTGTGGTAGTGTGGGCGTGAAATTAGGCTTATCCAGGGGGTGTGTTAATCATTTATTGTATTGACCCAATCAAGGCTGATGGCACTCGGACAGAATCCAGACAAATTAGGAATGTATAAAAAGGTATACTTCTACAGTATTGGGGTGTATTTCATAGATTCACATGCCTGAATCATTCCCCGTCGTCAGAGTGGGAGTCCCAAGGTACATAAAAAAGCAATAATTTGTATAGAAGAAACCAAAACCCTTGGTAATAACCAACCAGGAAGTAAAGTAGGGCTAAGCTACAGTGTAAAAAACTTCCACACATGACTATCCTAGTCATTTTGTTTAGTCCAAACTGCAGCCAATCAGGCGCCAGCACCCACCAGAATGTTCTCCCCAGAGACTCAGGCTCTCAGATTTTCTATTGCACGTCGTGTGGAAGGGAGTCTCCCTGAGCTCTGCTCAGTACTTCTCAACCGGACTGGTTTTTTCTACCTATTTTTGTGGAATGTCTTCATCAAAATCTCTTTTCAGACCATGTGAGTTTTGTGGGAAGCTTAGGCTTTTTAAAGAAGATCCCCACAAAAAGTGCATTTATTGCCTCTACCCAGACCATGAGGTATAGGATTGTAAGATCTGCAGGACCTTTCCTCAGAAGACCCTCCGAGACAGAGATGGTCGTCTTCTACTATGGTTGCAGAAGATTAAGGACCAGGATGATCCTCTATCTGAGTGCGGAAGTCTTGCTTCGGGGTCTACTAAGTCTCCCAGAAAGAGAAAGATTGAGGATGAGATCTCTTCTCCTGGGGCTAAGGTGTTGAGAAAAGCTAAGGATTCTAGCTTGCCTTCCTCTTCTACCGCAAAAAAGGCTTCTCCACCTTCAAAACCTGGACCTAATACGCCCCCGAGAAAGTCTGCTAAGTCTTTAACATCTAAAAGACTATCTGGCAAAAATTTACCTCAGAAAAAGACGTTGTCGACTACCACATCGTCGACTGCTTCTCCGTCGAGGGGTCCCATCTACAGTATTTCATCAACGTCGACGGTTACTTTCTCTTCACCAAAGCCTCAGATGTTAATGTCGTCGACTTCTTCACCGTCGACTATGGTATTAGTTTCAGTGAGACCCATCTCGTTGACTAAGATTCAACCATCCAGTGTCTACGTTCCTTCGTCGTCGAAGATAAAGAAACCGCTTTACCGTCGACGACCGCGCCGTCGACTAGAAGCTCATCCGACAACGTCTAAGACACCACTGTCGTCGACCGGTTCATCGTCCACGAGAATTCCACCGTCGTCGACATCTAAGTAGTCGACGAAGATCACCTCGTCGTCGACATTGAAAGCCCTGTCGACGAGGCATGCAATATCCCCGTCGACTATGTCGACAGTGGGTCCGCCGACGCCTCTTTTGTCATCATGTACGGATAAACAGGTTTGGTCTGCTGCTCCGCTTGTTGCTTCTTTCACCTCACCGTCGACGGGGGTTTCATTATTACAAAGAGGCTCTGCCGGATCAGCTTTTGGACTCTGAGGAAGATGATGATCAAGAACAATCTGATGAGGACGACAGGTTCCGGGCGGCCAGAAGTCCGTCAGAACTATTGATAAAGATGCAGGAGAAAGATCAAGAAGAAGAAAATGTTCCTGAACCGGTTGCTCAAACCCCTGCTGCAGTACCAACAGCGCAGATGCCATTAGACCTCCTTAACAATCTACAGTACATGTTTAAATGACTATTACCACCGGTTTCCTCCATCTGAGTCGGCAGACTCTCTTCCGGCTTCACCCATGTCTCAGACACCTGCTTCAGCCTTAAGAGTCCCAAGACCGTCTCCTCTGACACCAGTACGTGTGGTACGTTCTACAATTGTCATCTCCGGCACAATCCCATCAGACGCAGGATTATGGCACCGATGATGCCGACAGAGAGGAAGGAGAAGTAGTCGATCAATCCATACTGTCGGAGTGGGATGATTACCAGACGCAAACGCCATCACCTACTGCTTCTCATACAGCAGACTCTCCACCTGTTATTGGAGGATTCCATCTAGTATTGGAAAGAGCAACAAAGCGGTTTCAGATTACTATGGAAACTAAACAAGAGGATTGTTTTTTATGACTTTAAATATCCGCCGCACAAACAAGTGAGGACAGTCCCAATAATAGATTTTATTTGGAAAGAGAGCCTAAAAGTCATGTCTACTCCAAATTCTTTACCCGTAGTCTTACCTCGGATTGACAAAGTACAAAGCGCCCATCACATCACCTGCCTGTCTTATAGGGCAGGTTAAGACACAGAGTCCGTGGTCACTCAAGCGGCCCAGAGAAGAGCTAGAAACCCATCTTCACAATGGCCGCTCCACTGGACAGCGATGGCAGACGCCTAGACTCCATCGGAAAACAGGTGTCAACGATAGCTGCGACTACAATCCGGGCAGCAAATTACCTAGCAATACTAGGAAGGTATGATAGACGGATGTGGTCTGATATATATCTCCATATCTCAAAGCTTCCGGAACCAGAGAGGTCAGAAGCAGAGAAGGTTTTACATGAAGGAGAGTGCTTCTCTGCTGAGATGATTGACGCAGCTGTGGATGTGGCGACCACCGGCTTCCGACAATTAGCGAGCGTGGCAGTGCTAAGGAGACAGGGTTGACTGAAGTCAACTTCCTTCCGGCAAGAAGTCCAGGCAAAGATAATAGATAATGCCTTCCGACGGAGAATCTCTTTGGCCAGCACATTGATGAGGCCTTGCAGGCCATAAATAAAGATACAGAAACTGCAAGGTCGCTGGGAAACCTGCAGTTTCGCATGTCGTCCTTTGGCGCAAAAGGACGCGGGTCCTATTCAAATAGAGGGGGCTATTCACAACAACGCTCGTACCAATCATCACAAGGTAACTAGCGATATCCGCTGTATAAACAGCAAACATACGGACAGCGAGGCAACAACTTTTCGCAGGGGATTATAAAGTCCTCCTATCTGAGACGGGATTCCTCGAAGAGACAAAGAAAACTGCCACCACCTCTGCCAATATCCCATTGCTTATCAAATTGGTCCAAAATTACTACGGACAAGTGGGTCCTGGATGTAGTGGCCAGAGGACATGCTTTAGAATTTGTCAAAATCCTTCCAAATTCACCTCCAAGGGGTCTGCCACCAGCTCACCTCAAAGAGCTTCTTTCCCAAATAAATATGATTCGGAAGGGTGCTATCTAACCAGTTCCTCAATTGCAGAAAAGAAGAGGTTTCTATTCAAGGTTCTTCCTCATACGAAAGAAAACAGGAGAATGGCGCCCCATTCTCGAACTACGTGCCCTCAACAAATACCTCAAGAAAATGTCCTTCCGTATGTTAACACTTTCAGAAATCCTCCAGCTTCTTTCCCAAGGAGATCACATGGCTACCCTAGACCGCCAAGATGCCTATTATCATGTGCCCATTCTCCCCAGGCACAGGACATTCCTGAGGTTCAGAGTGGCTGGCAGGGACTTTCAATTCAAAGTTCTCCCGTTTGGTCTTCGTTCAGCGCCCAGAGTATTCACAAAGATATTGGCCCCAGTGGCGGCACATCTTCGTTTGGAAGGCATTCAAATCTTCCCGTATCTAGACTGCCTTATGAAGGCCAATTCTTTAGGAGCAGCAAGAGTACACGTTCACAGATGCCTCTCACTTTTCCAGTCTCTGGGACTTTCAATCAATTTCAAGAAATCCCACCTTGTTCCATCACAGAAGATATCGTTTCTGGGAGCCACATTAGATACTCGCCTCACCCAAGCCTTTGTCTCAAAAGAAAGACAACTCAAGATTTGCAAGATGGCCCCAATTTGCGGCAAAAAGAGTACGTATGTACAAATCATTCCTAGGGATGCTATCATCCTCCGAATGAGACCTTTCCAAGAGGAACTCAACCTCCAATGGGTTCAAGTGTCGGGGGTCGTTCGACAAGATCACTATAACCTACCATATGAAAAAAACTTTTCTTTGGTGGACCCTAAAGGAAAATCTGCAAATGGGGCGCTCCTTCCTAACGTAGATACCAAATTATACCATCACCACGGATGCTTCCCTGGTGGGATGGGGGGGCACACCTTCAGGGTAGGACTGTGAATGGGAAATGGAATACGCAGCAAAAGAAGTGGCACATCAACCTTAGAGTTAAGAGCAATTTTTCTGGCCCTGTAGTCTTTTCGGACGGTGATACACGGATCCACAGTTCTCATCAAGACGGACAATACAACACGTATGCACTACTTGAACAAACAAAGGGGCGCAAGATCGGCCCTTCTTTCTCAGGAGGCCCAGGGGATTTGGAGTTGGGCTCTGCGTCACAGCATAAATCTTTCAGCAACGCACGTTCCAGGAATGTCCAATGTGCTCGCAGATTCTCTCAGCAGAGCTACAACAACAAATCACGAATGCAAACTTAATCAACCGACTCTGGACAGTCTTTCCAAAGTAGGGCCATCCCGACCTGGACTTATTTGCGACGAAACAGAACCACAAATGCCCATACTTTGCAAGTTGGATTCTCCAAAGGGATTGATGCGGAGAAGCACTTTCAATGAACTGGTCTCGGGTATTTGCATATGCCTTTCCGCCGATTCCTTTGGTTCCCAGGGTCATCCGGAAAATGAAACGACCACCTCATCGTGCCCAGGTGACCTCGCCAGTATTGGTTCACTAAAGCTTCTACTACTCTCGGAATGCAATCCCATACAATTTCAACCACTACCAAATCTAACAATGCACAAGGGTCAAATTTGTCATCCGGACCCAGCTACATTGAAATTAGCAGCTTGGCTCCTCAACACGTTGAATTCGCCCATCTAGATATCCCAGAGGATTGTGAAGAGGTTTTAGCCAACGCTCGAGTGCCTGCTACTATTAAGACATATAAACTTAAATGGAAAAGGTTTTGCGCTTGGTGTCTCACGGCTAATTTACATCCACTCCATGCGAAACCAGAACAGATCTTATCGTTCTTTCTTCAACTGGCTAAAGTCTGGTTGTTGCATGCCACACTGAAAGTGTTTTTGACAGCCATTTCCAGATTCTGTCAAGATGGCACCAATTCTCTGTATTCCACTAGGATAATTCAACAGTTCTTCAAAAGCCTCTTTCGAATGTTCCTGCCTGTTCGGCGTCTTCCTCCTTCCTGGTACTTGAATGTGGTACTCTCCCAACTCATGCGCCACCCCTTTGAACCTTTTAATAAGGTGGATCTTAAGTTCCTTTCCTGGAAGGTTTCTCTCCTTCTAGCCTTGACATCGGCACGTAGAGTCAGTGACATTCAAGCATTCACCATCAAATCTCCGTTTTTGCAGTACTACTGCGTACCAATCCAAGTTACATGCCTAAAGTCCCATCTGACTTTCATCTTAATGAGCCAGTGCTTTTAACAACATTCTTTCCTAATCCATAAACTAGAGCGGAGAAGGCCTTGCATTCACTGGACATCAGGAGATGTCTGAAATGTTATCTTCAACGAACTGCTACATTACGTAAGACAGATCAGCTATTTGTAGCATATGGAAGGATACGCTGTATCTAAACGGACCCTAGCCCGCTGGGTGTCCTCCGCAATCAGTCTGTCACCAGCAAGCGGGAAGGCCATTGCAATCATTGCTAAGAGCGCATTCTACGAGAGCGGTCTCCTCCTCAACAGCCCTCTTCGCTCGAGTGCCTCCATCATATCTGCAGAGCGGCAAGTCCCCTCACCTGCCTCTTTTGGACCATGGGAAGAAACCTCCCTGCCCAGGCCACCACCTCCTCCACCCAAACAACAATGGGCCAATACACAGGCCTGTTCGCGACCCGGCGGGCGGGTCCGCGGCCGCGCCTGGGGCAGCCGGTGGCGACCTCCCTACTATCCTGCAGGCGAACAGTGCCTCGCAGAAACCAAGATCGGGGAGGTGCAGGTCGATGTGGCACTGATCCGGCAAGACCTTCGTAACGCCACGGCCCGCATTAGAGGAGTCTCTTCTTTCCACGATGGAGGACGACATGGGCACACGTCTCAAGTGGCCCGCCTGCCGACGCAAACCGCGGAGCTGCATCGAAGGGCCGAGGACGCAGAAAATAGGGCCCGGAGAAACAACCTGCGCCTCCGGTCTTTCCTGGAGGGAGTGGAGAAGGGACGCGCTGATGCCTTTATCGAGGCGTGGGTCCGGTCTTGGATCCCCAAAGAGAAACTTACCCCCTGGTTTGCGGTGGAGCGTGCTCACCGCTCCTTCGCTCCCAAAACCCCTCCTGGAGCTCCTGCTCGCCCCATTATCCTCCGTATCTTTAACTTCTGCGATCGGAACGCAATCCTGGAGGCCGCCACTGCACTTACAAAACTCCAAAATTATGGTCTTCCCGGATTACTCTAGAGAGGTGCAAACCATGCCGGTCTTACGACGAGGACAAACAGAAGCTCAGGGCCTTGGGCCTCCGTTACGGACTCCTTTTCCTGGTTCTCCTTAAGATTCTTTTCCAGGACAAGACCTTCTTCTTTGACACCCCGCAGGCGGCATGGACCGGGCTTACGGAGGAGCGGCCCCTCCCCTGTCCGGAAAACAGCCCTCCAACCAGGCCAAGGTGCAGCGGCGCCGAACTGGATCCAGAAAACAAGGCAACTGCCGGGGGTGGGTGTGGGGGGAGGGGGGGTGGGGGCGCGCGCAGTCCCGACACTCCCTGATTCAGGCCTCAAACCGGGGGCTTCTTCCCCGGACCTGGTGTCTTCACTTATCGACATGGGTAGCGTCCTGCGACCGGACTGCACTTAGCGGAGGGCCATGTCTGATTCGGACCTGTCTAGAAGCCCTGTGATCCGTGGCTCTGGTGGGGAGGAAGGGGTGTGACTCGTTTGTGGGTTATCTACCTCCACTCCCCCTTCGAGGCCTGTGGTAACTGGCCGTCCCCGGCTCCACGGACGGGGCTCCTCCCTGGCTCCTCTGGATGACCCGGACAGGGATTACCTTCTCATTGCCACCCTGAATTTGTACTATTCAGTGACTTTTTGCTATCCATTCCATGTTTTGTTAATGTGGGCATGAAGCCGTATACATGGAGGGAGGTCCTCCACAGCCATGTTCCTGGTTGACTGTTGCTAATCGTTTTAGAGTAGCGTATCACCTCTGGGTGGGGTAGTTGGTTGTTGGGGTTTTGGGGCGACAGATGCTTCCACTTCAGAAGTGTAGGGAGGTGGGAGGGATGGGAGGGACGGGGTACCGTTGTTGTACGGAAGTTTGTTTTGTTTCGCTGCCTACAGGCCGCTGGTTGCAGTTCTCCTTGGTAGATTTGTTTGGTCCCATTTCCTCCCTCCCGCAGGGACTTACGGTGGTTGGGGAGATTTTAATGCCGTTCTGCAGCCCCTGCATGATACAACGGGGACCACATCCGAGGCCCGTGTCATCTCCGCTAAGGTTCTCTCTAGCCTACAGGCCGCTGGTTGCAGTTCTCCTTGGTAGCTTTGTTTCGCAGGTAGGGCCACAGCTGACACGCAGATCACAGTCTACACCATTTTGTTATTTTTGGCTGCCTACGGGCCGCCATCGGGGGCGGCTGCTGGCAGTCGTGCTTCTTCCTCTCTTGGCCTTCACAGTTGACGAGCAGATCACCAATTTCCATGGCCCCTTTTCTGAGCCTGCATCTGGGTGGCTACCCTCCTGGCTGGGAGTGGTCCCATGTAGATATCCGTCCCTCCCCACTCCATTGCTTCTGATGACTCACTCTCACTAGACCTATCCACATCCTCTCCTGGAATGTCAATGGCCTCTTGGACCGCATCAAGCATACGCCTGTCCTCCGCGCTGCTCACCGCCACATACCGGACATTATTTTCCTCCAAGAGACGCACCTCCTGGGTACACAATGTAACTTCCTAGCCCGGTACGGATTTGACAGGGTCTGGCACTCCGGCTTCGCACAGGGCTCCCGGGGGGTGGCTATTTTACTTAGGAAGGGCCTTCCCTTTACCCTGGCTACCGCAGAGACAGATGTGCAGGGCTGCTATGTGGTAGTCTCTGGTACCATAGAAGGATTCCCCAAGAGCCTCCTGAGCCTTTACATTCCCCCTGCACTCCTGCCACCGACACTTCGCCATCTCACACAAGTGATTTCCTCCCTCCCGCAGGGACTTACGGTGGTTGGGGAGATTTTAATGCCGTTCTGCAGCCCCTGCGTGATACAACGGGGACCCCATCCGATGCCCGTGTCACCTCCGCTAAGGTCCTCTCTAGCTGGAACTTGGCCCTAGGTCTCTGCGATGTGTGGCGGGTTTGGAACCCCCGTGGGTATCGCTATACCCACACGTCGGCAGCCCATCATACTCACTCCCGCATTGACTTAGTCCTGATGCCGGACACCGACTGCCAGCTGGTCTCTGGTGCCGCGATCCTGCCCAGGGGGATCTCGGACCACTCTCCAGTCTCCCGGCTACGATTTCCTCCGATGGGTCCGTGAGCGGTTTGGCGGCTGAATGCCTGGTTCTTGAAGGACTTGGAGTTAGTGGAATCACTTGGTCAGGAGCTCCGTCACTATTTTTCCACCAATACGGGCTCTGTTCCCTCGCCAGGGACGCTGTGGGATGCTGGCAAGGCCGTTGTCCGAGGAGTGGCCAGAGGGTTGGTCCATGCAAAACGATCGGAGCAGACGGCCCAGCTTGCACAGCTGGAATCCCGGGCGGCGAAGCTGGAGGATGCTCAACTCTCCGGCGATCGGGGGGATTCTTCACGGCAACTGGCAGCAGTTCGCGAGGAGATCCGGCGGATCTCGTTGGAGTCAGCGAAGATGCTCTGGCGCTCGTCGGTTGCTCTCTTTTATGGGTGGGGGGATAAGAACGGTAAGCTCCTCCACAACCTTGTCTTATCCCAAAGTCAACCGTCCCAAGGTCCGTTCACACAATAGAGCCCTCCAAGTGACGTTCATGGCTGTGAGAAGTTGACCTGATATATGATGCTCACTAGTTCTAGTGATCACCTTGTATCAGTCCAAACAACCCTTATGGTGATTGGTTGTAAGTCAACCTTATAGACCAGTTATCCTAATGGTAGCATGGACAAAGCAGTCTTAGGCTAAACTCTTTTGGCATGTGAAGCCAGCTGTTTTACCACAATATAACCCCTTGAATACCAGATGAAAGGACACCACACAGGTTGTTATGAAAATAAACAGTATATTTATTAATAACAAACACCTCTGAACTCTTTATGAGGTCAGAGGGCTAAGCACATGACAATCTCTTCTGAAAAATACGTTAAGTTGCACGAAATCACTATGGTGCCCTAGGGGCACGACAAACCATATACTAAGTAAGTGGAATGTGAAAGTCAATAGAAGGAATGGAGCTGTCCAGAGGCTGTAGGATCGGTGGGACCACGTTACACTAACTCTAGGTAAGTAATAGGAGGCCCACGGAACGTGTGTGCAGAGTGTGAACTCACACGCGAGATGCGTAACAACGTCTATGGACAGTACAGTTCAAGTTAAAGGTGAGTGCGCACAATCCTGACTAGGTAGGACAAAAACGACTGTGGAACTGGACACTAGGACAGTTCAACTACCCTTGAGCACCAAAATGCTCTAGTTACCTCACCCACGGGCTGCGGGTGCATAGGTGTCAAAGTGTGTCGGGTTCTCGCGTTGAAGTCTATGGAGCCTGGAAGAAAAGATGCTGCAGGCGACCAGGAGGAAGATGTCCGGTGCGATCCAAGGGTGGATTGTTGAAGGAGACCTGAAAGCAGAGGGGACAATGTTCACAGTCACTAGCCAGTGACTGGAGTGGAACCAGGAAGGAACCAGATGTCGTCGTCGCGATCAGGTGAAGAGTGGACGCTTGACTCTGCAGCCACGTGGACCAGGAGGTGTCTTCGACCAGGATGGAGGCACGAGCTGTCCCACGCAGGTTCTCGCTGTCGGCGGTGTTGGATCTGGAATCGGCGTCAACAGGCCTTGGCAAAGGCAACCCACGCGGTGAGTGAAGAAAGTGTCTGGTGCGGACTAGGAGAGTCCGGGGTGCCCCTCTTTTGGAAGGGAGCAAGGGCCAGTCTGGAGCAACCAGACCAGCAGAAAAGATTCAAAGGTTCGTCGTCTAGGAGGCCACTAGCCAGCCGGCAAGTGACCAGACAACGCGTCGAGCAGGAACCAAGCAGAAGGGCCCCACGCAGATCTCGTGGATGCTGGAAGGCTGATCTTCGGTGCAGGGGCTGCTCGGGGCTGGGGCTTCTCAGTCCCCAAAGCACTTGGTCTAGTTTACCTCGGGAGTCGTGCTGGAAGCGAAGTGCAGTTTCTTCCAAGATGGCCGGTCCCATGTGTCTCGTCGCACCCACGGGTGTCAGCTTTGCTGCAGATGTGAGTTGAGGTCGGAGAGGTCTGGGAATCCGGGTCTCGTCGGGCTCTGAAGTCTGGATCCTCGAGGGGAAGACTACAAAGGGAAGCCGCTGGACGCTTGATGGTGCCTGCTTGTGCAGGGTGGACACTCCTTACCCACAAGGGAGATTCTTCAGTCTTCTGTGGAGCAGAACGTCGAAGGCCAGAGTTTCTTCTTGTTGAATAGTTCAGGATAATCTGATTTGGAATGGGACCAGCTCCTACCTTTATCCTGCTAAAGGGGGCTGCACTACTGACTAGGTCCCTCCCCTGGGTGGGACCAGGAAGGGGGGTGGTTACACCCCCAATCCTTTGTCCGGCTTCCCGCCAGAACTGGGGCAGGGATGCCCCAGCAACTGGTTGGAACCGGTGTATGCACAGGACACCTTGTGTGCCTCGGGCATGTCTCATTCCTTTCAAGCCTACCCTACCCAATACACAAAATCCTGTCTGGGGTGGTGCTAGCACCTCCCAAGGCAGGAAAACCTTTGTCCAAGCCACCCTCGCTGGAAGGACTCCCAGCAGCAGGAGGTCAGACTTGTGTCTGTGGTGGCAGCATCCATTTTGTGATGCTAAGGCTCGAGTTAACTTTAACCGGGGTTCTCGGTTACATACATGTCGTGTCCCTCTAGAAGGGTGGAATGCTACCCCCGTCGCCAGAATTGGCGAGGGGGTAGTATTCCAAATCGTATGACACCTTACTCGACATGTTTTGATAATGTTATACCAGAGTTGGCATTTAACCGCGTGGATTATAATGCACTTAAGAGTATATGGTATAGCGTTATCATGGAACAGCTATAAGGACTTGGTTCCGCAAGCTGCAAACGGCTCAGCTCATGCCAGAGCACCATCTCACATAATTCCAAGCACTCTGTCTTCAGGATTGATAAGGCCTTCCATAGGAGTGACTGATAGGAATATATGTGTCTATTTTAGGGTTAGATATAGGTTACTATATCTAAAGCAAAGGGTGATTACACCACCTTGCCCCAGCTGTCGTGCAGCCAGTTGTGTCTGTTTAGTTGGCCAGCCAGGGGTGGCATATTACATGCTTCAGCCCCAGGTAGGCCCTGGGTACACCTATGCCCTGGATACCTAAGGTATACTGTACAGGGACTGATAAGGTGGCCCAGTACCAATTGGTAAATGCACCTAAGGTACATGGTTGTCAATTTAGAGAGAGAACAGCTAGGCTGTGGGTCTGATTAGCAGGCCCACAGGCAGGGAAAGTCGTAAACCAGTGAAGCAAAAAGCAAAAATCTGGGGTGACCATAGGATTGCAGACCCCACTCTCCTACAGTTAGTATTAGATTCCTTACCTTAGAATATCCCCAGGCGTCAGACTGAATCTGGAAACGTTTGCTTAGCAGTACCCTTACGCGTCGGTGGACGTCGTCTGCGGCTCCTCGTCAGCAGCGTTGGCACCGGGATAACGTTGCCGGAGTACTTAGACGCCGCCCTCGAGCTGACGTCCGTTCCTATTTTTTCCGCACCAGCAAGCGCTGATCCGGGAACAGTGGTAGCCTTGGTCATTTTTTGACTAAACTTTTAGATCTTTTTGATCATTTTTCGGAGTCTAACTAATCCGACGATGCTGGTAGGGATGCCCTTGTTTAAGCCCTGCCGGGGCTTGACGTCGAAGCCTAGGCGGAAGCGGTCCCGCAAGCGCCTCGAGCTCCGACAGTCTGCCCACGCCGTTCGAGGTCGCAGGGCCGGAATCATCACGGCTCGGATGTTCGACACCACTCCTCGAGCTCAAAGTCCTCAGGTAAGAGGCACAAAGTCGAAGAGGCGACATCGCTCTTCCGACTCGCCCAGACGCTCGCGTGACGCGGACGGGGGTTCGGGTGACATCACCCACGCGGCTCCGTGGGAGCCGTAGGCGTCGCGGCCTGCTCCATTTCCGCTGGTCCCTGGGTAGATGCGACGCCGGAGGAGATTGACGCCTTCCTCATGGCCATATGGTTGCTCACTCCTCCGTCTGGTTCCGCGGCGCCTTTGGGCCCAGTGGCCCCGACTGGGAGCCCAAGCGGGCCGGGTGCTTCGGCCCCGGCACCATCGGGTGCTTCGGCGCCGTTGGCGACTTCGGTCCTGTCGGGGGATCACCTGAATCTTCTGCGAGAGGAAGTTACGGTCCTCTTGGCCAAGGGGGCCATCAAGCACATTCCTGGGCCAGAAGTAGGGTCTGGTTGTTACTCCCACTACTTTTTGGTTCCCAAGAATGGCAAAGGGAGCCTACGCCCTATCTTGGACCTGCAGAACGTCAACGGAAGGAGAGGTTAAAGATGCTGATACTAGCTCAGGTCTTAGCTGCCCTGGACCCAGGAGACTGGATGGTAGCGTTGGACTTGCAGGACGCTTATTTCCACATCCCTGTCTTGCCGGCCCACCGGTGCTACCTGCTGTTCCCGGTAGGCCACGAGCACTTTCAGTTTATCGTGCTCCCCTTCAGCCTTACCAGCGCCCCACGAGAGTTAACGAAAGTGATGGCGGCGGTCGCGACTCATCTGCGCAGGTTAGGTGTTTCAGTCTTCCCCTACCTCGACGACTGGTTGTTGAAGGCGGGCTCGCCCCAGACAGTCGTCAGCCACCTCCAGACTATGGCCGACCTCCTGCACCTGCTGGGGTTCTCCATCAATGTGCCAAAGTCGCACCTGTGTCCCTCTCAGAAGCTCCTCTTAATCGGAGCGGTTCTAGACTCGGCGCAGTTTCGGGTTTATCCTCCCGAACAGCGGTTTCGGAATATTCAGGCTCTGATTCCGATCTTTCAGCCTTTATCCCGAGTCTCGGTCAGGTTGACGCTGCGGCTTCTGGGGCTGATGGCCTCCTGCATCCTTCTGGTGCTTCACGCCAGGTGGCGGATGCCAGCTCTGCAGTGGGACCTGAAGTGTCAGTGGGCCCAGCATCAGGGAAACTTGTCTGACCATGTCTTGATCTCGGATGGCACTGCAAGACAGTTGCAGTGGTGGCTCGCGATTGGGTCAGCGGCAGATCCCTCTCCCTACCCCAACCGGAGCACGTAGTTGTGACCGACGCGTCCCTCTAGGGCTGGGGAGGCCACATGGGAGAGGCGGAGATCGGAGGCCTCTGGTCTCCGGCGGGGTCCCAGCTCCAGATCAATCTCCTGGAGCTGCGGGCGATCAGACTTGCACTGAAGGCATTCCTCCCCTCTGTCCGGGGGAGTGTAGTTCAGGTGTTCACGGACAACACCACCGCTATGTGGTACTGCAACCAACAGGGCGGGGTGGGGTCACGGACCCTATGCCAGGAGGCTCTGCGCCTCTGGCAGTGGCTGGAACATCAGGGCGTGACCCTGGTGGTTCAACACCTGGCAGGTTCCCTAAACGCCAGGGCAGACAAACTCAGCCGTCGGTGCATGATAGATCACGAATGCCGTCTGAACTCGGATGTGGCGCAAGGCCTCCTTCAGCAGTGAGGAGAGCCTTGGTTAGATCTATTCGCCACAGAAGAGAACGCGCAATGTCATAAGTTCTGCGCGTTGATATTTACAAAGCGGCACTCGCTCACAGACGCTTTTCGTCGCGAGGGGAATTGCGGTCTGGTGTACGCCAGTATACCACTTCTGCCCAGAGTGCTGAAGATCAGGCGCGTCCGGGCCCAAGTCATCCTTGTGGCTCCGGACTGGGCACGGAGGTTCTGGTGTCCCGAGCTACTCAGCATGTCTGTCGATTCCCCCCCCAATTCGTCTGCCCCTTCAGGAGGACCTTCTGTCGCAGCAGCAGGGGATGGTCCTCCACCCGAACCTGTCCAGTCTCTACTTACATTGGTAGAGATTGAGCGGCAGCAGTTGAGGCCATTTGACTTGCCTCCTGAAGTCTAACGTCATTCTGGCAGCCAGGCGTCCCTCCACAAAATCGGTCTACGCCTGCAGGTGGAACAAGTTTGTGGCATGGTGCACAGCAAAGGCTGTGGATACCCTTTCTGCCCCTCTTTCAGAGGTTCTCCTCTTTCTTCTTCTCTTGCCCAGCAGGGCTCTGCTCTGGACACTCTGAAGGGCTGCCTCTCGGCCACTTCCGCCTTCTTAAGGCTACCTGATCAGCCCTCTTTGTTCAAGTCCCCGGTTGTCAATAGGTTTTGGAAGGACATCACTCATATGTTTCCACCAGTTCCTTTCGTGATGCCTCCGTGGTACTTGAACCTTGTTCTAACTTTTCTGATGTGCACTCCCTTTGAGCCGCTTCATAACTGTCCTCTTAGTCTCCTTACTCTGAAGACTGCTTTCCTGGTTGCCATCACCTCTGCCAGGAGAGTGAGTGAGCTCCAGGCCCTTTCTTCTAAGCCTCCTTTCCTTTCAGTCCATCCGGACAAAGTTGTGTTGCAGACGCGACCCTCTTTCCTGCCCAGGGTAGTCACAGCCTTCCACATCGGGCAGTCCATCACCTTGCCCACCTTCTTTCCGCCTCCGCATCCCTCGAAAGAGTAAGAGAGGGTTCGAGGCATGTGGGCTGCTAAATTCATATCTTTTGCATTAGATCGCCGCATAGTGTTGTGTCCGGATGATCGCACATTGTTGTCCTGGAAGAGTCTTCGAAGTATCCTGAGATAGGTGGCTCCTCCCCTGGACTACAGTGCGCATGGGCATCGGCTCCATCCCCAGATGTTTTTTTCCGCCATTGGGTTCGGATGCGGTCTCGACGTCTGTCGGAACCGAGAAAACTAGCTTTTTTACGGCCAAAAGGCCTTAGTTTCATTACGTCGGTATTGTTTGCGTACGGTCTCGAGTTCTTCCGTCTCTTTGAGTCGGAATCTGCGGAGTCGTATCACTCTAAGGACATCGAGGCCTTCTCATCGCAACACGACGAAAACTTTTCAGCATGGAGCGGAGCCCGTTTAAATACTGTCCCGTCTGTGGGTCCAAATACCCACATATCGACGTGCACCCGGTCTGTAACAAATGCCTCTCGCCAGACCATAACGAGGACAGCTGCATGGCCTGCTCCAGATTCAGGTCAAAGAAGACGCTCAAGCTTCGGCGCGCGGTGCGCCTTGAGGCCAGACAAGCGGCCCGGCTCCAGAGAACATCTTCGGCGAACAGGAAGCAGAGGGCCGAGGCCATCATCTTGAAATCTCGCCGCCCGCGACGGAGGTCGAGGCGGATCCGGAGGACGACGACGGAGTCGTGGATCAAGGCCTTGAATACGTCGACGAGGTAGGGGACGTCGAAGAAGTTTATGGGGCCGCGGAAGATAGCTCAGGGGATGAGCTATGCCCCGAAGGTTACGCGGATCAGGCTCAGGTCACGGGATCGCCACTCAGCCTTACCCAAGACCCCGTACCGCAAGCCACGGCCCCGCCTTCAGGCCCGGCCACGGACATACTTGCTACGCAGCCCGTATCGAAACCGAAACCAACGGTATCGACTACACCTAAAATGGCCGACCCGAAAACGAACCGAAACTAACGGATTCGAGTGCACCTAAAATGGCGGTCGTTCCACCAAACACCAAAGCCTGCTACCTCATCGACTCCGTCGGCCTCAGGTCCACAGAAGTCGAAGAAAACTGTCGATTCGACAGTGCCGAAGTCGTCAGCGGAGGAGGTATCCTCTAAGAAGGTCGTCCGGCACGGGTCGACCGGGACGACGCCGTCAAAGTCCGCCAAAGCCAGCGACAAGACTCCGGTACCGACTGGGACGTCGTTAGTCGGACGCGTGGTTGACACGGAACCTGCAAAATCCCACGGATCAAAGAGCGGAAGCTCAACACTTCGGTCCAAGGACTCGGTGTCTACGGCTGCAGCATCGACGTCTACGACTCCGAAGGGCCCACAGGACGTCGGATCCGAAGGCAAGGTGAAGGCCTCATCGTCGGTGCCAAGTGCCGCTGTGAGTGACGCATCCCTCATCGCCACTTCCCTCCAGAGTATTCGGGATAAGGTCTCCACGACGTCGGCTCCGGCGCCGTCGCACCAGAAGCCGGTGGACATGCCGGCAAAGCCTGCTAGCAAACTTCTCTTCCTTCTGCCGCCAAAGGAGGCACCAAAGGCCTTTGCGCCAAAGACGGCGCCAAAGACATCGGACTCATCCACGTCTGCTGGAGTATCGGGTCGACAACTCGACTCAGACGATTCTGAGCGTTTTATTGACGCAGACACGGGCAAGTTGACCCTTTACAAGAGGAAGATCACTTCCCAACCAGTGGACTCCTATGTTATCCCACTGAAGAAGAAGAGACTTGCTCAGGACGCTCCAGTCCTGATTGAACCTATCCAGCCTCCTCCTAGAAGGAGTCCAACACCTTCCCCCGACCACTCTGAGGGAGAGGAATATGGACAAGATGACCAGTACACTTTCCCCATCAATAACCCGATGCACAGCAGGATTCCTATGACGACATAGGTGACCAAGGAATACAGAATGTGGGGCAGGACCCACAGCCTTTCAGTGCACGTGCATCCCCAACAGAAGACTCTGCAGGATTTCATGCACTCATTGAACGGGCAGCTGCTAATCATGATGTGGACATGCATGCTGACCCAGTGGAGGAAGATTTTCTGTTTGACACTTTTTCGGTCTCCGAAAGGACAGTAAAGACACTGCCTATGCTCAAAGGTGTCCTTAAGCATGCTGCGGACATCTTTAAAGAGCCTACCAGGGCGAGGGTGGTCAATCCACGCATCGAGAAGAAATACAGACCAGCACCTGCAGACCCTGCATACATTCGGGGACAGTTGCCACTAGACTCTCTTGTGGTCGCGAATGCCCGCAAAAGGGCAAACTCCCAGACGACGGGTGAAGCTCCTCCCCCAGACAAGGAGTCTAAAGTGCTTGAGGCAGGGGGCAAAAGAGTAGCTGCGCAGGCTGCCAATTTCTGGCGTATTGCGAACACACAGGCGCTATTGGCACGTTATGATAGGGCGCATTACGACACCCTAGAGCAAGTCTTACAACACCTGCCTTCGCAGTTTCAAGAGGGTACCAAACTGCTTATAGAGGAGGGAAAACTCATCTCCAATGCAGCCATAAAATGTGCACTTGATGCCGCGGACACAGCAGCTAGGGCTATTAACACTAGCGTCATGCTGAGACGACAAGCGTGGCTACGCATATCAGGGTTTAAACCAGACATTCAAACGACCATACTCAATCAGCCCGTCAATCCTGATAGGCTATTTGGTCCTGATGTTGACACCACCCTCAAAGATTAAGAAAGACAACGAAACAGCTAAGTCTATGGGGGCCCTTCAATCACAACAATTCCGGGGCAACACTTTTCGTCGCTCAGGTGCACGTGGAGTCACCAGAGGACAGATGGGTCAACAATCACAGTTCACTAGAGGTGGAGCGCAGTCCTCGTACCCCAAGCAGAATAAAGGGGGTTATCGAGGAAACAGCACCAGAGGACGTGGCAGAGGAAACAACAACTCCCGTTCCTCTGCCCCAAACAAACAGTGACTCTCTGTCACTGCCCCCGACCATTTAACACCTGTCGGGGGGAGACTCCAGCAGTTCCTGCCGGTCTGGACAAACATCACCACTGACAGGTGGGTACGACAACTTGTCCAGTACGGTTATTGTCTAGAGTTAAAGTCCACTCCACCCAACATTCCACCAAGGCAACGGCCTATGTCCGCAGAGCACTTGCACTTATTGCAGCAAGAAGTAGTGGTGATGCTGCAAAAAGGCACAATCGAGCTCGTGCCAGTGGAGGAGGAAGGCACAGGGGTATATTCCCTGTACTTCCTTATTCCAAAGAAGGACGGATCTCTCAGACCCATTCTGGATCTGCGTCCCCTCAACCTGTATATACTGTCAGAACATTTCCATATGCTTACACTGCAACAGATTCTTCCCTTGTTAAACCAAGGGGACTTCTTAGCAACCTTAGAACTCAAGGATGCTTATTTCCACATACCACTACACCCGTCTCACAGAAAATACCTCAGGTTCACTATCCACGGCAAGCATTATCAGTTCAAGGTCCTACCCTTTGGAGTGACCACCGCCCCAAGAGTGTTTACCAAGTGTCTGGCGACGGTAGCGGCGCACCTCAGGAGGCAGAACATCCATGTCTACCCCTACCTGGACGACTGGCTCGTTCAAGCCAAGTCGGAACAACAGTGCGCCGCGGACATGTCGACTACCATTCACCTCCTTCACAATCTGGGCTTCTCGCTGAACTACCCAAAGTCGCACCTTCAGCCGGCACATGTCCGGCAGTTTCTGGGCGCGACGATCAATACCCTGACGGCCATGGCTCAGCCAAACCAGGTCAGGATAGACAGCATGCAGTCTCTAATCCAAAAGTTCAGACCACAACACTCGCTTCCAGCGAGTGTTCATGCAGTTGATTGGCATGATGGCCTCCTGCATCTTCATAGTCCCTCACGCACGGTTACATATGCGTCCGCTCCAGGAGTGCTTAGCAAATCAGTGGACACAGGCTCAGGGACAATTAACAGACCTAGTGTTGGTTACCAGTCGGGCGTACAACTCTCTGCATTGGTGGAATCCACACAACCTTTGCAAGGGCCGACTGTTCCAAGAGCCTGTGCCACAGATTATCCTGACAACGGACGCATTTCTCCAGGGATGGGGAGCTCATCTGCTCACTTACACAGTGCAGGGACTGTGGACGACGCAGCAACAGAAGATGCACATCAACTATCTGGAACTGATGGCAATCTTCATGGCGCTCAAGTCCTTCAATGTACATCTGTGCAAAAAGGTCGTGTTAGTCCGGACGGACAACATGACAGCGATGTACTACATTCAAAAGCAAGGAGGCACCCACTCGCCACAGCTGTCTCATCTGGCTCAGAGCATGTGGAAGTGGGCCATTCAGAGGAACATTTTCCTCATGGCAGAACACCTCCCGGGCAAGGACAATCAGATGGCGGATCTGCTCAGCAGATACAGCCATCAAATGCACGAGTGGGAGTTACACCCATCAGTACTCCGCCCGTACTTCCAGCAGTGGGGTCATCCGGAGATAGACCTGTTTGCCACAAACGAAAACGCAAAATGCCAACACTTTGCCGCCAGGTTCCCTCACCCACAGTCGCAGGGGAATGCGATATGGATGAACTGGTCAGGCAAATTTGCGTACGCTTTTCCACCAGCCCCTCTGATACCGCTGGTGGCAAGAAAACTAAGGCAGCACTCGATGACGCTCATCCTAGTTGCTCCAACGTGGGCACGCCAAGCATGGTACACCACTTTCTGGAACTCTCGGTGGTGCCGCATCAAAGGCTGCGCCTGACGCCCAGGCTTTTGACGCAGAACCATGGAGACATTCAGCATCCAGATCCGCAACAGCTCAACCTGGCGATCTGGCTCCTGAAGTCCTAGAGTTTGGCTACCTTCACCTACCTCCTGAATGCATGGACATCATCAAGGAGGCAAGGAAGCCGACTACCAGAGCATGCTATGCTGCAAAATGGAAGCGTTTCGTCATTTACTGTACAGCCAATAACATAAACCCGCTAGATGCATCTATCCCTAACATCATTTGCTATCTGTTACATCTTTACAAGTGCAATCTAGCCTACACTTCCATTCGGATACATCTATTCGCCATAGCAGCTTATCTTCAGAACAGGCAACATCTCTCTGTCTTCAGAGTGCCTGCCATTAAGGCCTTCCTTGAAGGTCTGAAACGAGTCATTCCCCCAAGAACACAGCCAGCTCCGGTGTGGAACCTCAATGTGGTCCTCACCAGGCTGATCGGACCACCTTTTGAGCCACTACACTCGTGTGAACTCCAGTTCCTAACGTGGAAAGTAGCTTTCCTTATTGCTATTACGTCACTGAGACGTGTCAGTGAGCTGCAAGCGCTCACAATCCAAGAGCCATTCATACAAATTCATCCAAATAGGGTGGTACTACGTACTAACCCCAAATTCCTTCCGAAGGTGGTGTCACAGTTTCATCTCAACCAAACTATTGACTTGCCTGCATTCTTCCAAAACCCACAAACGGTGGCAGAAAGAATGCTCCATACTTTGGATGTTAGGAGGGCGTTGATGTACTATATTGACAGGACACAACACTTTAGGAAAAAAAACAACTTTTTGTTGCCTTCTCGCCACAGCACAAGGGCAACCCTATTTCCAAAGCAGGAATAGCCAGATGGATTGTTAAGTGCATCCAGATCTGCTATCAAAAGGCTAAACGCACCTTAACAATACCCCCAAGGGCGCACTCCACACGCAAATTGGGGGCATCCATGGCTTTCCTGGGGAACATTCCTTTAGAGGACATTTGTAGAGCAGCCACATGGGTTACACCACATACCTTCACAAAACACTACTGTGTTGATGTGCATTCCAAACAGCAGGCAGCTGTTGGGCAGGCTGTTCTCAAGACACTCTTTCAAGTTTCTGCAGCTGGCACGGGCAACCGCCGCTAATGGAGGGACTGCTATATATTCTATGCAAAAGATATGAATTTAGCAGCCCACATGCCTCGAACTGAATATGCTACTTACCAGTATGCATCTGTTCTTGGCATGTAGGGCTGCTAACATTCATATCGCCCACCCTCCTCCCCGGTGCCTGTCGCAGCTGCAGACATACTCTTGCATTCAATCATTAGCATGGACATCCTTTACACTTTACACTCCATCTCTGCCACAATGGCTAAAAACAATCTGGGGATGGAGCCGATGCCCATGCGCACTGTAGTCCAGGGGAGGAGCCACCTATCTCAGGATACTTCGAAGACTCTTCCAGGACAACAATGTGCGATCATCCGGACCCAACACTAGGCGGCGATCTAATGCAAAAGATATGAATGTTAGCAGCCCTACATGCCAAGAACAGATGCATACTGGTAAGTAGCATATTCACTCCACCCTATGGACCCAAAACTTGCTCTCTCTTTCTACTTGAATCACACACGCCAGTTCCGGGTGGATGACCAACTCTTTGTTGGTTACGTGGGCGCTAAGAAGGGACGGGCGGTGCACAAACAAACCATTTCTCGATGGGTCGTCTTGTGCGTCAAGAAAAAGGAGCCTCCTGTGGGGCTTTGTGCTCAATCCACACGGGCCACTGCGGCTTCTACTGCCCTGGGCCGGGGAGTCCCCTTGCAGGACATCTCTCAGGCAACTACTTGGGCCTCGCACACGTTCGCAAGACACTACTGCCTGGACAGCCAAGTCCAAAGAGATGGCTTTTTCAGCCGTTCAGTTCTCCAGGACTTTCTGGTGTGATGATTGGTTAGCAGACCCACCACCGGGGTTGGTATTGCTGGGGTATCTATTCTAAGGTAAGGAATCTAATACTAACCTGTTTCTTTCAGATGCACAAGTGACTCACCTTCGGAAACGATATAACTGTAAGAAACGGTTAGTATTAGATTCCTTACCGCCCCACCCATCCTCCCCGTTCTGCGAACCGATATCTAGGGTTAAGGTCAATCTTTTCAGGGCCCTAGTTTTTATGGCACCAGTGTTAGTTTTTATCATGGCTCTGCGTCTTCTGGCGCGGAAAAGCTGTGTATAAGAACTGGGGTGTGAGGGCGTCGTCCAAGTACTCCGGCGCGTCATCCCGGCGCCGACAACTGGCGCCGAGCAGCAGACGACTCCTACCGACGCGCAAGGGTACTGCTACGCAAAAGTTTCCTGATCCAGCCTGACGCCTGGGGATATTCTAAGGTAAGAAATCTAATACTAACTACTGTTTCTTACAGATATATCGTTACCGAAGGTAAGTAACTTGTGCTTCATGCGCATTCAACGAGAGCAGTGTCCACATCCACTGCGTTATTTGCAGGAGTGCCGATCCAGGATATCTGCAGGGCAGCAACCTGGACATCTACGCACTCCTTCACTAGGCACTACTGCTTGGAACTAGCTGCAGAGACGGATGTGGCGGTGGGATAAGCGGTGCTGAGAAATGTCATCCAATAACGGTGAGCCCTCTTTCCATCCCTCCGTCCTTTTCTCTTGATTACAAAGGCACATTTTTATTTTGCTATGTATGTTTTTCATTCTGTATTACATAATGATGGATTAGAGAGAACAAATGTGCTTAGTTATATCACTGCGCGCTATTCTGATTCTGGCATGTGAATCCATGAAAGCTCCAATACTGGAGTAAGAAAACAAGTTACTTACCTGTAACTGTAGTTCTCCAGTATTGGAAGCTTTCATAGCTTTCATAGATTTACGAATCTACTGCTAGAATCTTCTCTACCAGCTACATCGTTACCGAAAGTAAGTAACTTGTACTTTTGACGTGTCCAATCCTGTTGGGTGTATATAATGTATGTACTACTTGGGGGTACTCTTGAAAGGCAGAAAAAGATGGCAAGACCATTTTTGTGAATTCTTTTTGTTTGCCGAAGAGCCCAGCTTTGTCGATCAGAATTCTGGGTTTGTGTGTACTGCTGTTACCCCAAACTGGATTTTCGTTTTAAATGTGGGAGGACACTACCATATTACACTTCCTGCACACACTCAGCCCTCAGAGCCCAAGTTTAGCATGGCTGTAGAATTTTCCCATCTGGTAAATTTCCCAAGTGGTTAAAGGTGACCTTGGGAACTCTTACCCTGTTGCTTATGGCCGGCCCAGGAGTCGTTCCCACCCACTTGCTCGTACCATCCATAAATGTGACCCCTCCATGCATCCACTCAGAACACTTTTTGGACCAGAAGAAGTTAAGCAAATTACTTGAACTGCGAGGAACCCTGAAGGACTAGAACTGCCCCTTATACCCAGGGAACAGAAATGGACTTTGAATCTTATGGTTCACCTATTCAATCTACAGGGGTACATCAAGCTACAAAAGGCATTTTTGCTGAATAAGACCAGTGGCAAAAGGACCTGGACTAGACACTTCTGTTGGACTCTGCCTGACACCTTGAGTCTCTATGTGCCGCCTCTGAGGTACTGGGGCGTTAATTGTGCACTCCTGTGGTGGATTGGGACTTCAGCTTCCATTGAGGTCCTCCTCAAACTGCTTTTAGGTACTTTCCTGCAATCATTGGTACTTTATATGCTCCTGGTGCTATTTATACCTACAAGTCTAAAAAATCCTTAGCTCCAGTTCCCCGTCTTTGATTTTTGTCCTTTTGGTAAATCCTGTTTCTGTAAAAAAAAAAAAAAAAGTATTGCATTTTTATTACTTGGGAAGTGCCCAAAGTATTTACGAAGTACCACTGTTAAGCCTGTTCTTAGACAGTCTAAACATCTATTTGTGATTGCATTTATATATTTGTCACTTGTGGGTCATCTGGAACAGGTGAATCCACAATTAAACTAATATTCTTTCTAGAAACCTGAAGCCCAATCTTCAAGTGAAAATATCTACAGCAGTATGTTAAAGATTTCAATAAAATACTGTTTACTCACTCTAGCAGATGACTTCACCACAACAGGCTGAGTGTCTTCAGTGGCAATGCTGCCTAAGGCCATTTAAGATTACCTTTTTCTGATAGATACATCTGCCGTGTGGATTCCTCACCTTGTGAACGCACCTTGTGAATATCCCCTTGCGTCAGCAACATTCGGAAATTCTTTTTGTAGCTTCGTGCCGACACGGACGTCATAGAGACACGGCATCGCACGCGACTCCGCTGACGTCACCGACGCCTACAATAGGCCCACGCCGGCGTGATGACATCAGTTCCCTTTTTTCCGCGTCGTCGACGCTAACTGTTTCGGGATACTCAGTAGCTTTTGGTAACTTTGTTACTGTTTTTCTTTGTTTCTTTGTTCTCTTGCCTCTTTGTCTCCTTATAATGTCGACAAAGAAGACTGGATTTAAGCCCTGCAGGGAGTGTGGGAAAATGATGTCCGTTACGGACCCACACCAGGACTGTATTTGGTGTTTGAGCTCCGACCACGACGTAGAGGGATGTTCGTCGTGTCAAAAAATGGACCCAAAGGCCCTGCGAGAAAGGGAGACAAACTTCTTGTGGCGAAACTGAAAGCCGATAAAGGAAAAAAGTCTTCAAAATCCCGCTCGAGGAAGTAGAGGTCAAGATCTCTAGAGGCGTCTGCTTCGAAGTCTTCGTCGGATCATGCTTCGAGGTCGCATAAGAAGCACAAGAAAAAGGAGACATGAGTCTCGACGTCATTCGGGTGAGAAGTCGAGGTTGAGATCGCCCAAGAAAGTTAAATCGAAGGTAATTCAACCACAAGAGGTTTCGATCGGGATGATGAAGCCTCGCCTTCGGAGTCACAGGTTCAGTCTCCGACTCCGGTTTCCAATCTGACTCAGATGCCGTCTCCGGCTCAAGAAGAGGTCAAGGAAGTTCCTAATGAGGAAGAAGAATCGTCTCCTGTTGAAGAACCAGATTCGAATCTGCCTCGATTGGCCTGAGGGTGATCATCCACCTTTTCCTGCACCAGGTCAGGAACCATCAGCGTTCCCGAACGCTATGTATGGAGTATTCTCGAGATCATGGTACCCCTCTGGTGCACCTTCGGGTCCCATGGGTCCAATGGCATTTAATTTGGGTGTTCCTCACTCTTATGCCCCGGCACCTTTCATGCCGTATATGCCAGCCCCGACTCCTCTGTGGCAGTAACCGGCTCCACCGACGTCGACGCCGGCTCGGCCGAAGTCGACGACTCCAGCACCGGCGTCGCCCGCTCCAAGCAAATCTTTGGAGCATCCTTCTAAGCCTTCGGATTCTGTACCGACATCGGCTCCGGCGCCGTCGGAGTCGATGGTGGATCCGGCTGCGATCTGTGTTAGAGAGATCTAGGAGGCGAAGCTCAACGTCTCCTGGAAGAACGGAGGTATTATGAGTTTCATTCAGACTTGAAGGAAGGTGAACTGGATGAGAATTATTTCGAAGAGCTGGCTGATGCTAGTGGCCTTGATTTTTCCCCAGAGTGGGTGTTACCATCAGGTCTGGATACGCCTTCTAAGGATGTCCAGCCATATCAAGTGGTAATGAAAAAGGCAGCAGGACTTTTAGGCTTGACATTACCAACTGTTGAGTTTAAGTCAAATCTACTTACAGAGGTGCTTCATTCTCAGAGTTCAGCTGTAGAACCATTACTCCCATTTAATGAGGCATTAACGGAACCGATTATGGAGGTGTGGAAAAAGCCACTTTCTGCTATTGCTGTCTCAAAAAGTGTGGCAAGGAGATATAGGGTGGCTCCCGAGGACCCTGCCTTATTATCATCTCATCCTTCTCCTGAAAGTCTAGTGATTCAAGCTGTCTGCTCTTAAAAAGTCAGTTGGTACTTTTCCCCAAGTGCCTGGTGACAAGGAGGCCAAAAACAAGATCAATTGGCCAAGAAAACTTTCTCCTCGGCAAGTATGGCATTAAAGTCAACGAATGCCACTTGTCTTATGGGAAGGTATGTGCACGCACTTATGGACTCAATGCGTTTGTTGATTCCTAAGGTTCCAGAGGACTGCAGGGGTGACTTTGAGGAGGTATTATCTGATACTCAAGCAGCAGCTCGTCCGGTTACCCAGAGCGGTCTAGATACTGCAGATTCTGTGGCACGGATCATGGGCACTGCGGTTGGCACTAGAAGGTCAGCTTGGCTGAAGTCTTGGGATTTTTCTACGGATGTGCAGTCTGCACTTTTAGATTTCCCTTTTGATGGAGTTGGACTCTTTGGTAAAAAGGCAGATACGATTTAAGGATAGCAGGGCAACTGCTAGATTTCCGAATGTTGCTGACGCAAGGGGATATTCACTAGGTGAGTTCACAAGGTGAGGAATCCACAGGCAGATATTGTATCTACCAGAAAAAGCGTTACCGAAGGTAAGTAACTTGTTCTTTAAGTAGTTACTTGAATGTTGTAGTGCTCCCTTTGCCAGGGATTAAGTCCTAATATTGCTTTAAGGACCTCTCTGGGTAACGCTTTGCAATGTCCACTTTCAATTTGAAACTACTTTGTTCTTAATACATTTCTGTCTGAAAAATATTCAGTGCTGGGCAAAAAACATGATTATCCGCTGCTTAATCAGGGAGTGGTTACATTTCTTCGCCATGAGGGCACTCCCTGACAAACTCCGGTGGCCAGTCTTTTTCAGCTAGAAGGATATCATAGCCTTTGGAGAGATTATCCCAAAATAGACCCCTTATTTTCCTAGTCTTATCTCCCTCTATACGCAATGTTATTTCATATATTTTATGAGGTTTGCTAACTCTGGTATCTGCAGTTTCCACCTGAATGTATTCATTCGTGTCCACTGTCTCCAGATGATTCATCAGGATCTTGCGAGCTATGCTCACTTCTGCCACGCTGTCTAGCATTGTCTGAGCCCACTTTCAGTTTTTCAGCTGTGTCCTCAGTATCCTCGGCATGTTTGATTACTTTAATACTGGCTACCTTCTTCTTTGGAAATTGTAACTTTTTATTTTGATGAGCAGGTTCCTTGTCTTTGGACTTGACGTGCTCTTCCCTGTGTTCAGACAGTCCTCTTCTTTCCGATTTCTGCGAGGAAGTCTGAAAAGATCGAGAGGGACGTGTATCAATATCTTTATCTATCAGGTTTCTTTAAGTTTTCCCTATTTCTAAGGTTGTATCTTTTCTCAGAGGGCTCCCTCTGGGGAGACTTGTGTCCTTGGTCCGGAGATTTTTCTCTCCGCCGAGGAGACCTTCCTCTGGACTGGAATCTTTTTTCTTTGGGAGTGGATTGTTTATTTCCATCCCAGCTCTTTTTTGGAGTGTTTAGATTATTTTTAATAAATATCTTTTCAGGATTTTCAGTTAGTTGGAGTTTTACTGGTTTCCCACCCAAACTATCTCTTCCTAGTTCTTCATAGGATTTTTTTTATGATTCTGGCAAGTTCAAATGGTGGTTCTGCTATATCTGTTTCTTTCAGTCTTTGGCGGATCGCCACAGTTGCTGCTTCCCCCTTTATGTTGGCTAGTAATATTGCCGAGACCTGCTTGAAGTCTTTCAGTAATTTCATACCCAGAGTTAAAGCAGGTTCTGGACCGTATTCATTTTGAATCTGTTTTAGCACATCTGGTATTACCGCCATGGACGGAACACCATGTGTTTTTGTGTAAATGGAAGCAAAGACTGTGCCCCAAGTGTCACAGTCCTCCACATGTGGTGCGATCCCCATTGGAAGACAGTCAGAATTCTGTGTTTCTCAACAGGGGTGGTATCCGGAAATACTGCCTCTATTGGAGTGATTTTTTGTGCTAACCAGAATGGAATTTGTTCCCTTTTAATGGGTACTTTACCTAGACAGGACTGTATGTTCTGTGGTGTGTTTTTATTTGTGTTCCCCTGATGAGGGGTTAGCTGTGGAATTTTAATAGCTGTTTGGACTGTTGAAGTCCGCATTACATATTGAACTAATTGTCTGTGTATTTTAATCAGTTGTTTTAGCTGTGCTAAAAGTTCTGGTATTGACATTTTTTCAATGTCTGGATGTGGTGTGTATCCGGCTAGAACCGGCCACGTTGCTCCTGGTCTACCTAGTAGACCGAGCCTGGTGATGTGATCATTATGTTTTAGGGTGCCTTTAAACCAGAGCAGGTGCTCTTGGTATTTTAGTGGTATTTCCACCTCCTCGAAAGGGGTGTAGATATCCGGTGGTTCCTCTATTTTGTAATAGTGGAATTCCTTTGTTACAGCGTTTGCTGCTGGAAAGTTTATCCATGAATAGAATACCTCTGTCTGCCGATATTCATGTGCCTCAATTACGAATATGACTGTACCACCTCTCGATGTCAGTCCATTTTCTATGAGTTTTAATGTTATAGTTTTTCTTATGTTGACCGGGATGAGTATTGCGTCCGGGTCAGTTTGCAGGAGACTTGTATCTTCCGTTAGGAGTTGAGCTGCTATTCTAGCTGCCTCCCTTTCTCCTTCGCTGTCTGACATTTTACTGACAGCAAGGTTTTTTTGTTTTTGTTGCAGATCAGGTTTCCACGGAAACAAAGAGTAGGTGCACAATATTTTGGAACAGTGTATCCTTCAACGTTGAATAAACCAAAAACTATACATAGAAATCTCTTTCCACTAAGTTCCGGCGGATTTTAACCTTTGACCCACTCCAGACGTCTTTGGAGTATTTACGGGAGAAAGGGTCTGTGTGAAAAAGCACGACTGAGTTACTCTAATGTCTTGCGTTAGATTTATCGCCTTACCAAACGTTGGGCGCCATGTAGTGTAGTTCCTATTATCCCAATAGGCTCTGCGCATTGGAATAATATCTTCAATAGTATAGACGTAGGACAGAGGTTAACTAGGTCTTCTACTGACGATATTAGACTTAAGTTTTGTGTGCCAGCTAGCTGAGTTCACTAGAAACTTTCTCGAATAGGCGAGGAGGATTTTAACCTCCCTGGATAGACAAGAATGGATTTAGTTTCTGACAACCATTGAACATGACAACTTTGCTCTCCCTAATCAAGAGTATTTCTCCAGAGTCGTGTGAAAACAAAAGACAATTATTTTACTCAGTCAGTACGTGCATACTTAGTTTCACCAGATTGTAGAGAAAAGGAAGAGACGGGCGTATTCAATAAAAGGTGTTATTTATTGATCAGTCTCTTTTCTCATACAAGAGAAATGAATCGCTACAATTGCAATACTTAAGGTTAAGTAAAGTGCATACAGTAAAAGCAGGATTATAAAATAATACTGTAAAAGCATTGATATGGTTTCTTAGCCATATGATAATTTAAAATGGATAAAAGATATACATACATATATACATTGACTTATCGTACTCAACTGGTGCTTCTAACTACGCCTACCCCGGTGTACCTGACCTAATCCTCATACGTGGGAGGGAGTAAATAAGTAGCAGTTTAAGTTAAGTTTGTTTCGCCAAGATTCTGACTTAAGAATTCTCTGTAAGGGGTTAGTCAGTTCAGTACCTGGGATTTAGAAGGCAGGAGGGCTGGTATCTCTGTCTCAGGTCTCTGTATCCCAGTTACCCGCGAGGGCAAGCTGGAAACGCTGGAGGCTGGATTTCTCGGCAAGAGATAAGACAGCGTCTTTCTCAGCGCGTCAAAAGGGAGGGGCAGCGTCCGTGGCCTTCCTGCATCAGCGGGGCTCTCCGGCAAGTAGTTGCTGCTCCAAGCTCATCACCCCCGTGTCTTTGCTTAGGGCAGCGTCGGTATATTTATACCTGAAAGGTGCCGAGTTTGACGTAAGGATGGATATAAGACGTCAGTAAGGATGACATTAAGAACTGGTCGTTCTTACATTCTTTACAGGAGTTCTCGAACGAAATCAAAACAATGGCAGCGGGGGATTTCCCAGGTCTGCTGGAGGCTTGGTTTGTTTGGAGAACTCGGTGTGCTTTCTAGGGGCTGGAGGAATAGTGCTTGCCTAATGTGACAGCATGCGCTATGACTTAATCTGAAAACGGGTTTCTGTGCCGTTGTATGGACATTAGTGAATAATAACCGGACAAGGGTCAGAAATAGGAGTATCGATACAGGTCCCTAGATAAACACACTACAATTAATCCAGTCCATGTTTGAGAGGGAAATATGCCAAATACTTTTAAAAGCTATATTGTATTAACATCACGTAAGCTTTCCAGTCTCACTGAGGATTTTAAACCATGCCTGCTCGGTATGTCCTGTTCTTTCAGGAATGATTTGGACCAAGTCTAAGTTTTGAATGGCCTTCAGAATCATTTCTTTAGTCTCTGTGCTTTCTATGCATCCATATTGCTTCCTCCAGTTTTAGTTTGTACTCGACCTCTAGACCATTAGTTGCTTCTGTTTATACAAGAGGAGTGAAGACTATTCTCAGTCTGCAGCTTTTCTGTCCCTATAATCTTTGGCTCACCCAGATGCACACTGGTCTCTTCAAAATGAGAAACTAGTTCCTTTTATTTCAGTATTGATACTTTAAATTGAAGGGCAGCATTGCATGTGTCCATTGCACCACATTAATATCTGGCTATTCCTCTGTGAGCAGGAACAGCAAGAGCGCCAAGAAAAACTGCGCAAGGAACTGGAGCAGGAGAGAAGAGTCAAGGAGGAGCAAGAAAAGAAGGCCAAAGAGGAGCAGGAGAGGCGACTCAGAGAGGAGCGGCGAGCTAAGGAGGAGCGGGAATTGAAGGCTAAGGAACAGGCGGCATTGATTGCAAAATCTCTTAATGTCACTTTGGATGTTCCAGTAAGTACAAACATGGCTCTACTTTTTTTTTTTTATCTTTCGACACCCGTGTAGCTGAGAAGTATATTCTGTATTTTGTTACAATGGCCAGGTTTTGTTACAGCTACTTTCGTGGCTAAACTGAGTATTTTGGTATGTAAAAAATTGAGTAACATTACTAGAGAACAATAAGCAGTTAATCAGTGTTACAATAGTTAATAAAACTACTTTAATGTGAACCTTTCTTAACCAGTCTGTTCTGGATATGGTACCTTTCACACTTTCTTTGAAACATACGTCCATTTTGTAGGAAACTGGCTCTATATAGTGCACCAATCTGATGTACACTGCAGAGAGTCCAGGCAAGCCCCTATGGAAATAGAGGCACAAATAACACACCAAATGTTCCTAAGTTCCTTCCTAAGGTGATCTCTGATTTTCATGTTAATCAGACTATAACACTTTACCTACGTTTTTCCAGAATCCTTCCACTCCAGTGGAAAGATCTCTTAATTCCCTGGATGTGAGAAGGGTGTTGAAATTCTATCTGGATAAGACCAAGGACATTTGTAGGTCAGACCAACTGTTTGCCAACTACGGGTCGGTCAGGACTGGTCTTGCTACCTCGAAACAGTCCATCTCTAGTATCCAGTTATGTTACCAGAAGGCTAATAAGACCTTAGGAGGTAAGCTTAAGGCTCATCCCACCAGGGGCAAAGCGGCTACAACGGCTTTGCTACGTAATGTTCCCATTGCAGAGATCTGCAGGGCTTCCACGTGTAAGTCGGTCCATACCTTTTCTAAGCATTACTGTCTGGACTCTGATGCCAGAGCAGATGCTCAGGTTGGGCAGGCTTCGTTAAGAAATCTGTTTGCACAGTAGTGGTGTTGTTTTTTTCTCCACCGCCGGTTAGATTGTTGGTATGGGCTTGCCATTCTATTCACTAGATTATGACTATACACAGAGATCCCCTACTACAGAAGGAGTAGTTTCTTACCTGTAACTCCAGTTCTGTAGTAGGGGTATCTCTGTTATAGTCATAAGCGCCCGCCCTCCTCACCAGTGGAGAAAATGGTACTGTAATGTATGCTACAGGCCTTTCTTTATACACCTTCAAAAAGAACTGAAAGTAAAAGGTGTTTGCTGTGCATCATGGGATACTGAGGGTCTCTGGAGAGTTCCTTAAAGGCACAGTATCCCTTTTCCAGACATATAATGGCAGCCTGTGGGGGCTTGTCTGTCCATCCCTTCCTCTCTATCATTCCAAGGATTTTCTGAAGGGAAAGTTTCTCTTTGGGTGAAACTTAACAGACTGTGTTAAATGTGATGTTGGTGGAATATCCTTCGCATTTCTAGTTGAAGTACTGGACAGTGTAGCCTTGTAGGTATAGCCTGCATTATTGACTTAAGTGTCTATGCAGGACTGCAATGAAGACCGCTTAAGAGATTATTTTTGATTGCTCCGGGGTCCATGCACATGGGCAGGACTATTCACTAGATTATGACTATAACAGATCCCCTACTACAGAAGAACAAATTCTAAAAACGAGTACAGTACGTAGACTTACAGGACCAATCTCGAGGAGTTAAGGTGAGTGCTGGGCAACGTCCAAGGCAGCACCAACAATACACCACTATTGGCACGAAGGTGGCCGGTTGCAAATCCGCATCATTAAAATGATCCACATTTTAATGTGGATCAGTCTCCGTAAAAAGCAGCTGCAGGCCCGGACTAGGAAGCTAGTCTGGCTGAACCAGCAAGTGGACTGCGGTCTTGCAATGCTCGAGGGGAGGTGGATGTGACACCTTTGGTTCTCTTCTCGAAGGCCCATGGGGCTACTGGTGCAATGGTGTCTTTAGGCTTCGGGTTTTTCCTTACCGGAGCAGTCGCGGCAGGGGCCCCTGCATGCAGAGACTGCAGGTAACAGAGTCCAGGAGGGGTGAAACCACAATGGGGAGCCTGGTTGACACCATTGTCTCACTTCAACTCTGACCGGAGGTGACTGGTGCAGTGGTTGCTTCTTGTGTTGGGTTTTGTCAGTTTGAGGCCTCTGTCTTATTGAGCTTCTGCTGAAAAAATCAGCTGTTAAGAAGACTTGAGCCTTCTTGGAAGGCAGACCGTTCTCCCATGTTTCCGAGGTCACAGTTGCAGGACGGGTCGACTGCAGATTTTGATGAGGACTGCAGACAGGCCGGCGTGGCTGGGAGTAAGTCAGGTGCTGTAGTCAGTCTTTTCTACTTGTGCAGATCTTCAGTGTCCTCTCTCGTCTTAAGTTGTCAGGATCTGCTTCTCTGGTGCCAGAGACTCCCCTAAATACTATATTTAGGGCAGTTGGTGGGTGTAGGCTAGTAGCTAGTGGCTACTGACCCTTTGGGTTTCTATGCCCCCGTATATGACCACTTCCTAGCTTGTCGGGCAGGTGTGCCTCGCCCAAGCTAGTACCTCCTCTAAAGTGGGCTAAACTGAGATGGACAAGACTTTTAAGAAGTAGCTATCTTTATGATGGCATACTTGGGAATTCTGGGCCAGGATTATGCCCACTTCCACTGGAAGTGTCCTATACAGGTTTTAGTGACCCCCTGTCCCACCCTAAATTCAGTTTATCCAGTATTTAGGTATCTTTAATAGATTCACATGCCTGTATCATTCCCCGTCGCGGAGGCGGGAGTCCCACGGTAAATACAAAAGTAGTGCCAAAGGTAAATAATAGTAGTAGGCCCCAAGGAAAAGGCCTGAGGCCCAGATCTTAGCAGCCTATCTACCTCATTATGCTAAAAGAACCAAAAGTTGGTCCCAACAAATCAGCTATCAGCCCCCTCTAGAACACGCTCAGCAGAGCCAGTTCTCCTCATATTTTCCCCGCACGTCGTGTGGAAGGGAGTCTCCCTGAGTGCCACTCAGTTTTTCTTCATTTCTATCCATGATGTCTGACAATGCTTTATTAAAGCCGTGCAGAACCTGCGAGAAGAGAGTCCATGTTGATCAACAAAAGGACTGCATCTACTGCCTCTATCCAAACCATGAGGCGAAAGATTGCAAAATGTGCCGTACCTTCCCTACGAAGACTCTTGGGGATAGGGAGGCAAGAGTGCTGTTATGGCTCAAATCCTCTTCGGCTGAGGATGACAGAGCCTCAACTTCTAGCAAGAGAGCTCGATACCAGGACAGCTCTTCGAGTGAGGGGAGAATGCACAGTAAACCACCTCACTACTTCTGACCCTTCTCAGAGGTCTTCTTTCATCTCCTCTGGGTCAGCGCAGTCTCCTTAGTCCTCTGCTCTCAAGGACTCTAAGAAGCTGTGAGAAGTTGGCCTGATGTGCAGTGTTCACTATTCTAGTGATCACTATATATCAGTCCAAACAACCCTTATTGATGATTGGTTGTAAGTCAACCTTATAGACCAGCTATCCTAGTAGCATGGATACGAGCAGTCTAAGGCTAAGACTCTAGAGGGCGTGTTAAGCCAGCTGTTTTACCATCACATTACCCCTTGAACACCCAGTGAAAGGACACCACACAAGTGTTATGAAAATAAACAGTGTATTTATTAGAATCACAACAACCCTGTACTCTTTATGAGGACAGGGTGCTAGGCACACAACAAAACTCTTACGAAAATACTTAAGTTAGCACGGTATACACAAATGCCAGAGGGGCACGAAAAACCATATACTTTAAAAGTGGAATGCAAAATTACTAGCAGGTAAGTACAGTACTAATAGGCTTTGGAATCGCTAGGACTTGACTAGGGAATCGTTAGATTACTTCTAGGAGACCTAGGGGACTCTGGTGCAGAGTGTGCACTCTCACGCGGGATGCGGGACAAAGTCTATGGAAGCTAGTAAAGTTAAAGTTAGTGTTCACGGGCGAACCCGACCTGGTAGGGAGAAAACGACAGTGGATCCTGACCCTTGGATAGTGAGGCTATGCTGGGACACCGAAGTGCCGAAGTTACCTAGCCCAGGGGCTGCAGCTGCATAGGTCTCAAAAGACGTCGGGAATCCTCGTTGCCGGACCAGGAGCCTGGAAGAAAGATGCTGGCAGGCGACCAGTGAAGATTGTTCGAGTTGATCCAAGCCTGGATCTGGAAGAAGGATGACACCTGAAAGCAGAGGGGACCAAGTTCGTGACTACTAGCCAGTAGTCAGTGGGCACCAGGAGGGCACCGGATGGTAGTCACCTCGACTAGGTGAGTTGGCGACGCTGGCTCTGCATATCTCACGGACCAGGAGGCGTTGTCGGCGACCAGGATGGAGAGGCGAGCTGTCCCACGATGGATGAAGCTGTCGGCGTCGAAGTTACCCAGGATTGGGCAACAAGCCTTGGCTAATTCAAGCCCACGCGGTGGACTCAAAATGGCGTCTTGAGTGGACCAGGAGGGTCCGGGGTGCTCCTCTTCGGGAAGGGAGCAAGGGCCAGTCTGGAGCAACCAGACCAGCAGCAGTGATGTCGTCGGGCGTCGTTCAGAAGGCCACAAGCCAGCGGGCTAGTAGCCAAACAACGCGGTGAGCAGCAAAAAGCAGAAGGGCCCCACGCCGATCGTGGAGATGCTGGGGGGCTGATCTTCGGTGCTGGAGCTGCTCAGGGTCGGGGCTTCTCGGACCCCAAAGCACTCACCAGGAAATTACTCGGCGAGCTTGCTGTGCAGAAGTCGTGCAGTCTTGAAGATGGCCGGTCCCTCGAGGTCTCGTCGCACCCACGGTTCTCAGCTTGGCTGTAGAGGTGGGTAGAGGTCAGAGGTGCCAGGGAAGCCGGTTCTCGTCGAGCTGGGCAGTCGGATTCCGGAGGAAGGACGTGCAGCAGACCGCAGTGTTCTTGATGGTGCCTGCGGATGCAGGGTGACTACTCCTTAGCCACAAGGGAGAAATCTTAAGAAGAAGTCTTGAGTTCCTTTCGTAGAAAGTAGTTTCAGGATTCAAAGATGATCTGATTTGGAAGGGGGCCAGTCCCTACCTTTATCTGGGGAAAAGGGGGCTGGCACGCGACTAGGTCCTGCCCTATGGGTGGGACCAGGAGGGGGGTGGTTACACCCACTTCCTTGGCGGGCTTTTCCCCAGCACAGGGTCTGGAGTGTCCCTGGAACTGGTTCCAGCCAGCCTATGCACAGTGAGCACCGGGGTGCCACGTGCAGTCACCTTCCTCTGAAGCCCTGCCTACCTACAATACACAAAATCCTGTCTGGGACGGTGCTGGCACCGCCCCTGGCAGGAAACCCTTTGTCCTTATCTCCTGCTCTGGGAGGACTCCCAGCAGCAGGAGGGCAGACTTGTGTCTCGGTGGCAGCATCCATTTTGTGGAGCTGAGGCTCTGTCTGACTTTAACCGGGGTTAGGGGTTACATACATGTCGTGTCCCTCTAGAAGGGTGGAATGCTAACCCCGTCGCCAGAATTGGCGAGGGGTTAGTATTCCAATTCGTATGACACCTTACTCGACATGTTTTGATAAAGCGATACCAGAGTTGGCATATAACCGCGAGGATTATAATGCACTTAAGAGTATATGATATGCGATATCATGGAAACGGCTAAGGGATAGATCCCGAAAGCCGCAGACAGGCTCAGCTCATGCCAGAGCACCATCTCACACGATTCCAAGCACTCTGCCTTCAGGATTGTTAAGGCCTGCCGTAGGAGTGACTGATAGGAGATCTGTGTGTCCATTTTAGGGTTAGATATAGGTATACTATATCTAAAGCAAAGGGTGATTACACCGCCTTGCCCCAGCTGTCAAGCAGCCAGTTGTGTCAGATTTGGATGGCCAGCCAGGGGTGGCATAATACATGCTGCAGCCCCTGGTAGGCCCTGGGTACACCTATGCCCTGGGTACCTAAGGTACACTGTACAGGGACTGATAAGGTGACTCAGTATCCAATTGGATATGTACCTAAGGTACATGGAATCCATTTTACAGAGAGAGCAGTAGGCCTGGGGTCCTGAATAGCAGGGCCTCAGGTCAACTAAGTCAGAAAACCAGCAAAACACCAGGCAAAAAGTTGGGGGCAACCATAGTCAGGGATCTACCTTCCTACAGAAGCCGTGTACAAAAACTGAGTAAAAGCCTTTCAAAATCTCTGGTTTTACCTCCGACTATTTGTGTCACTTCTTCTGCTCCATCGTCGACGGGTATTTTCTCGACGACGTGTATCACCTCTCCTATAAGAAGACAGTCGTCGAAGAATAGTCTACGAAAACCTCGTTGACTAAGTCCGCGTCGACTACAGTACCGTCGACGAAGCCTCCATCGTCGACGAGAGTATTATCGTCTACGAAGACTCAGTTGTAAACTGCACCGTCGACGACCGTCCCGTTGACTATATTGACAAAGCCCATCGACGAAATGTCCATTGACGGTGGACTTACCTGTTCAGTCCACTGCACCAGCTTTGATTGTGGCTCCTACTCGACACCTCTCTCATCTAGGAGTTTTCAGCTTAAAACGTTTCAAAGAAGAGTATAGCAATATTTCACTGCTTACTCCTTCACATTTCATTGAAACCTATGTGCAGGAAGATGATGATGATTATGCAGATGAAGAGGATGAAGGACCGTTTGGGATAGCTCATCATCCTTCTGAGCTACACATCAAATGTCAAGATTATTATGTTGATAATGAGGAAGATTACCAGGAGCAATATTATCAAGAGGACATTGTCGTTCCAAACCATAGAGTTTATCATAGACCACCTCGCCAGAGTGACATGAGCCATCTGCCTCCTACTCTAGCAGATTGCAGACGGCGGTTTCCACCTCTACCTATGGCAGTACCGGATCCTTTTCCTCAACCTGACGCTCCCGCTCCAATGCCTCAGCTTCCAGACCCTCCTCCGGGACAACAGCTTCCAGACCCTCATCATGGTCAAGACGCATCCTCCGAGGAGGAAGTTGAAGAGGGCGAGTTACCAGAGGCCAATACTGCAGATCCTTGGGATTCATAAATTATTCCGATGCCTTCATCACCGCTTCCTCTACCATCTGATTCACCCCCAGAGGATATAGGGGATTTCACAATCTAATGCAGCGAGCGGCTGCTAGATTTCAATTGCCTATCACGGTTGAACAAACAGAATGCTTCCTTCATGATTTTAAGGAGGAATCCAGAAAGATTACAAGGGATGCCCCGATAATTGATTACATCTAGAACTAAGGGATCAAATGAACAAACTCCTGCATCTGTTCCAGCAGTGCTTCCATGTATAGACAAAAAATATTGTGCTCCTGCTAATAGTCCATCCTGTCTCATTGGCCACCCAAGGCCAGTTTCGGTAATTTCTTAGGCTGCCCAACAAAGATCAAAGAACCCGGCAACACCCATTGCTACACTGCCGGACAAAGAAGGGCGTCGTCTTGATTTAATCGGCAAGAAATTCGCAAGAATGGCAGCTGCCTCCATTAGAGCGGCTAACTCCCTAGCAATCATCGGGCATTATGACCGCCAAATGTGGTCAGATATGGCCGGACTAATTGATCTTATTACTGAAGACCGGAGAAAAGAAGCAAGGAAAATGCTATTAGAGGGAGAACATGCTGCATCCGTAACCATTGATTGCGCACTAGACATTAATACAAATTTTCGTCAGTTTGCAGGTGCGGCAGTACTCAGACGCCAGGGTGTGCTTATGGCTACCACCTTCAGGCCTGATGTGCAGACGAAAATTTTAGACATGGCCTATGATGGCGAATCGTTGTAAGGGAAACACATCGATGAAGCCCTACAAACAACAAAAACTGCTACGGATACCGCAAGATAATAGGGCTCATTGCAATACAAACGCGGATCCTTCAGAGGCGCCCGGGATGTGGTTTTTCCTCTAAAGGATGATACCAAAACCAGCAGAACAGGCAGTACCAACCCCAGTATATGCAGAATTACAGCCAGTCTTCATACCGGCAGTCCAACACAGCTGCTTTCTCTCGTCAGGGTGGTCAAAAACTATCACAAAATTAAGGACGAGACGCCAACAGGAAACAGTGATCTCCTCAGGGCATCAATCACACCTATTCCCATACCCGTGGGTGCAAAAATGTCAGCATTTGTGGACAAGTGGCTAGAAATTAGCTCCGATCAATGGGTACTAGTCCTGGTGAACGGACATAGCCTAGAATTTGTCATAAAGCCACCTAACACTCTGCCCAAGGGACCCCCTCCCCCTAGTCTTCACTTAATATTCAAAGAAGCTTTAACAATGCTCCTCAAGAATGCAATAGAGAAGGTTCCATCGCATCAGAAATGGACCGGTTTCTATTCTCGTTTTTTCCTGACCAAATAGAAGTCTGGGGATTGGCGACCAATTCTAGACCTTTGCAACCTGAACAGATTCCTCAAGAAACAAGGATTCTGCATGGTCACGCTTTCAGAGATTCTAGGTTGCCTAAACAAGGGAGATTTTATGGCTTCTCTGGATATGGAAGACGCTTACTTCAACATCCCAATCCATACCGAACATCACAAATATCTTTGCTTCACTGTGGCTGGCACCCATTATCAATTCAAAGTGCTTCCGTTTGGACTAAAATAGTCTCCAAGGATCTTCAGAGTGCCTAGCTCCTGTAGCAGCAGGGTTAAGATCCCAGGTGTGGGAAATTGGCCTGATATATAGTGATCACTATTCTAGTGATCACTTTGTATCATAACAAACAACCCTTATTGATGATTGGTTGTAAGTCAACCTTAATAGACCAGCTATCCTAGTAGCGTGGACCAGAGCAGTCTTTAGGCTAAACTCTAGAGGGCGTGTTAAGCCAGCTGTTTTACCATCACATATACCCCTTGAACACCAAGTGAAAGGACACCACACAAGTTGTTATAAAAATATAGGATATTTATGTGAGAAGTTGGCCTGATATGCAGTGCTCACTATTCTAGTGATCACTATGTATCAGTCCAGACAACCCTTATTGATGATTGGTTGTAAGTCAACCTTATAGACCAGCTATCCTAGTAGCATGGATACGAGCAGTCTAAGGCTGAGACTCTAGAGGGCGTGTTAAGCCAGCTGTTTTACCATCACATATACCCCTTGAACACCAAGTGAAAGGACACCACACAAGTTGTTATGAAAATAAATGTATATTTATTTCTAACAAGACTACCCTGGCTCTTTAAGACAGGGAGCTAAGCACACAACAAAACTCTTACGAAAATACTTAAAGTCGCACAATTTACACAAATGCCCGAGGGGCACGAAAAACCATATACACAAGAAGTGGAATGCGAAATTACTAGCAGGTAAGTACTATTCTCATAGGCTTTAGAATCGCTAGGACTGGACTACTGAACCTTTAGATTACAAGCAGGAGGCCTAGGGACGTCGTGTGCAGAGTGGGAACTCTCACGCGTAAGGCGGGAAAAAAGTCTATGGAGGCTAGTAAAGACAAAGTTACTGTTCTCGGGCGAACCCGACTAGGTAGGTCAAAAACGAAAGTGGATCAGGACACTTTGAGTGTTGGACTACGCTGGAGCACCGGAGTACTCGGTTTACCTAGCCCAGGGGCTGCGACTGCATAGGGTTCAAGTGGCGTCGGAAACCCTCGTTGACGAACCAGGAGCCTGAAGAAAGAAGTTGCTGGCAGGCGGCCAGTGAAGAAGTTCGTGGTGATCCAAGCCTGGATCAGGGAAGGAGAAGACCTGTAAGCAGAGGGGACCAAGTTCTGAATCACTAGCCAGTGATTTAGGTGGGCACCAGGATGGCACCGGACGAAGTCACCTCGACCAGGTGAGTGGGCGCTGCTGGGCTCTGCAGTCTCTCGGACCAGGAGGCATTGTCGGCGACCAGGATGGAGGTGCGAGCTGTCCCACGAAGGTGTCTGCTGTCGACGTCGCTGGACCCAGGATTGGGGCAACAAGTCTTGGCAAATGCAAGCCCACGCGGTGGACTTAAAATGGAGTCTGAAGGGGACCAGGAGGGTCCAGGGTGCTCCTCTGTTGGAGGGGAGCAAGGGCTAATCTGGAGCAACCAGACCAGCGGTGTTTGTCGTCGTGAAGCGTTGTAAAAGGGCCACTAGCCAACGGGCAAGTGACCTGGACAACGCGGTGAGCAGCAAAGAGCAGAAGGGCCCCACGCAGATCTCGTGGATGCAGGGGGGCTGAACTTCGGTGCTGGAGCTACTCAGGGTCGGGGCTTCTCTTACCCCAAAGCACTCAGTCGAGGGTCAATCGGTGGTCGTGCTGGACAAGCGTCGTGCAGTCTTGATGATGGCCGGTCCCTCGAGGTCTCGTCGCACCCACGGGTCTCAGCTGGGCTGAAGATGTAGGTTGAGGTCAGAGGTACCAGGGAAGCCGGTTCTCGTGGAGCTGGGCAGTCTTGATCTCAGTGATGGACAGCTCACGCGTGGGCATTGACACCAATCTTCCGCAGGCCCTCATTCTTTTAGACCTGTCCGCCGCCTTTGACACGGTGGATCATTCCATTCTCCTTACCCGTGTCAGGGCGGCGGGCATAGAGGGCCTAGCCCTCGCTTGGCTCGAATCCTTCCTGAGTGACAGGGCTCAGGCGGTCCACCTAGCTGGTTTCAGGGCTGCCCCCCGTAAGGTTGCTTGCGGGGTCCCCCAGGGCTCCTCACTTTCCCCTCTTTTGTTTAATTTGTACATCTCCCCCCTCATTTTTATGTTACAGCAGCTCGAGGTCACGGTGTTTAATTACGCCGATGACCTCCAGCTAATTTTTAACCTTTCTCATTCCCCTTCATCTTCCCAGAATGTCCAATCTGTCATGCTGTTCATCCAAGATTGGATGAACTGCATCCACCTCAAACTCAACCCGGACAAGACGGAGCTCGTCTTGACCGGAGGTGGTTGCAGTCCCTGGTCCCCTTCCCATTGGCCGTCTTCACTTGGTGTTCCCCCGCTTCTTGTTCCTAAGGTCAAAACTCTTGGTATCTTCCTCAATTCTTCACTTTCTGTTCACTCACAGGTTAATTCAGTTGTCTCCTCCTGTTTTTTTTCCCTCAGAACCATTAGGAAGATCTCTCGCTTTTTTTCCCTACCTGCCCTAAAGATTATTGTGATGGCTATGGTGCTTTCGCGCCTCGACTATGGTAACATCATCTATAACGGCGCTCCGGCCTACGCCATTCACCGGCTGCAGCTAGTGCAGAACCAGGCTGCCCGCCTGATCCACGGCCTGCCTAAATATCATCGCGCCACCCCTTTACTGCAGGCTCTGCACTGGCTGCCGGTGAAAGAGCGAGCCCTATTCAAGCTTGGTTGCCTCACCTTTCAGGCTAAAATGGGCACTGCCCCGGAGTTCATTTGCTCCGCTGTTAAGCCTTACACACCGAGCAGAGAGCTTCGTTCCACCCACCTGGCACTCCTCACCACCCACCGGTTTAGAAAGACAAAGGCGGGCGGAACCAAATTCGCAGTCCTCGCCCCCATGTTTTGGAACTCCCTCCCTGTGGAACTTCGCATGACTCCCTCCTATGCCGAGTTCTGTAAAGGTCTTAAAACCCTGCTTTTCTCCGGAGCCCACTCTGTCTAAAACTCCCTCCGCTCCTGTTGCCCCCTCGCAATCTAAAAGCGCCAAGAAACCGCGTGGTAAATGTGCGCTATATAAATGTTTTTAAATTCAAATTCAAATTGATCCGGAGGAGAGACTTACAGCAGACCGCGATGCTTGGTTGGTGCCTGCTGCTGCAGGGTGACTACTCCTTAGTCACAAGGGAGAAATCTTAGGAAGAGTCTTGAGTTCCTCTCGTAGAAAGTCGGTTCAGGATTCAAAGATTGATCTAATTTGGAAGGGGGCCTGCTCCTACCTTTATCCTGCAAAAGGGGGCTGGCACGCGACTAAGTCCTGCCCTATGGGTGGGACTAGGAGGGGGGTGATTACACCCCTCTCCTTTGGCGGGCTTTTCCCCAGCTCAGGGGCTGGTGTGCCCCTGGAACTGGTTCAAGCCGGCCTATGCATAGTGAGCACCGGGGTGCCACATGCAGTCACCTTCCTCTAAAGCCCTGCCTACCTAGGATACACAAAATCCTGTCTGGGACGGTGCTGGCACCGCCCCTGACAGGAAACCCTTTGTCCTTGCCTCCTGCGCTGGGAGGACTCCCAGCAACAGGAGGGCAGACTTGTGTCTCGGTGGCAGCATCCATCTTGTGGAGCTGAGGCTATGTCTGACTTTAACCGGGGTTACAGGTTACCAACATGTCGTGTCCCTCTAGAAGGGTGGAATGCTAACCCCGTCGCCAGAATTGGCGAGGGGTTAGTATTCCAATTCGTATGACACCTTACTCGACATGTTTTGATAAAGCGATACCAGAGTTGGCATATAACCGCGAGGATTATAATGCACTTAAGAGTATATGGTATGCGATATCATGCCAGAGCACCATCTCACATTATTCCAAGCACTCTGCCTTCAGGATTGTTAAGGCCTGCCATAGGAGTGACTGATAGGAATATATGTGTCCATTTTGGGGTTAGACATAGGAATACTATATCTAAAGCAAAGGGTGAGTACACCACTTTGCCCCAGCTGTCAAGCAGCCAGTTGTGTCTGTTTAGTTAGTCAGCCCAGGGGTGGCATAATACATGCTGCAGCCCCTGGGAGACTTCTGGGTGCACCTCAGCCCTGGGTACCGGGACTCAGAGAGGGCCCAGTGCCAATCAGATATGTACCTAGGGTACATGGAATCCATTTTAACAGAGAGAGCAGTGGGCCTGGGGTCCTGAATGGCAGGGCCCCAGGTCAACTAAGTCAGAAAACCAGCAAAACACCAGGCAAAAAAGTTGGGGGTAACCATAGTCAGGGATCTACCTTCCTACATAACACCCCCCCCCCCCCCCCCCCCCCCCAAACGAAAGGAGATAAGGCTAGCCTTGCCAGGTAAGCCTATATTGCCTGAGTGGCCATATAAGGAAGTACCAGCACTGGCATGGTTACCCCCTATCTCATGGTCCACTAAGCAATCCCTCACCCTAAGGGTGTCTGAGGGTCTCCACCATAGGGAATCTCTACCTGTGGTGTGTTTTGGCAAAGTAAAAGGCTGGTGCTGAAATGGAGTACTGAAGTTAGGCTCCACTAATTTTGGGCTCAGCTTCCTCCAATCATTATCCACCATAGAGGCCTTTCTTTCCAAGACTGAGTTGTGTTGGGCTCTCAGGGTCAACCTCTGGCTACCTACAGCTGGAGGTTGGGTCCCTCTGTTTGGCTTACTGGAGGGACAGGTCAGGTTTGGGGCTCTTAGGTCCCAGGTTTGACTGTGCCCAACAGTGTCCATCTGTGGGAGGTCCCTAACTAAATTTAAGGGGGATCCCTCAGGAGTTTGTTTTATTTTCACTTGGCTAGGACTACTAGCTTCAGTGCCCTTAATCTGCTGATTGGGGAATTCTTTTGGACATGGGGCCCTTTGGGGTCCAACACTGGCCTCCCTGACCTCTACAGCCCTGGGCTGACTGAGGCAGGGTAGAGAGGGGCAGGTTACCTGCTCCAGACTGGGTCCCACCTTGGAAGGGTCCACTGACATCAGTGGTTCTGCCAGGCTAGGCCTGACTACCTCTGGGGCAGTTTCTTCACAAGGGGTCAGACCAGTTCCCTGAGGAGGCTGATCCTTTTCTAAAGTCTGGTGGGAGGGAGATTTCTCTTCCTCCTCAATGCTCTCTGTCTGAGTGGAGTGATCCATAGTTTCAGGCTTCACAACACTATTATCTGTCTGAGTTTGAGCTGTGGCCATCACAACTCTCCCAACCTTTTCAGGAGGGGACTCAGTTTGGGTATGGGCTGTTACCATCACAGCCCTGCTAACCTTTACAGGAAGATTTACCATTTTGGAATGGGTCTCTTGTTCTACCTCAGCCCAGGCTGAGGTCTCTAAATAATTCCCCAGTAGGCAATCTACAGGCAAGTTGGATGACACTGTCACTCTCTTGGGGCCAGTGACACTTCCCCAGCTGAGATTTACCACTGCCATGGGATGAGTTTTCTTCACTCCATCAATGTTTGTCACCTGGTATGTGACACCAGGTAAAAGTTGCCTTGAGGGGACTAGACTCTCAGTCACCATGGTGATGCTAGCCCCTGTGTCTCTGTAGGCCTCAACTTTCATTCCATTGATGAGGGGCTCTTGTCTGTATTTGCCCAAAGTGTTGGGACAAGTGGTGAAGTTGGCAAACCCCATGCCATTTTCACAGACAAGAGTATCTAAGTCAGGGGACCTGGTTAGGCCAGAGTCCCCAGGAACTCCCAAAGTAAAGGCACCCACATTCTTGGGGGCACTCCCACCACCTGGGGGATTACTACTAGTAGTAACAGGAGGTTTGGGGATGTTACCTGGGGGTATGTTCTCCTTATTGGGGTTCTTTGGACAACTGCTGTCAGTTTTCAAATGACCCACCTGTTTGCAGGGATAACAATAAGGTTTCTTCTGGTTATTGGAAGGATTCTGGGACCCAACCCCCTCAGAGGATTTTTGGGGCCCTGATGTGGTTTGATCTGGAGATTTATTCCCACCCTTCTCTTGAGGCTTGGTTGATTCCTTTTTCTGGTCACCACCTTGGTTCTTGGGCCTAATCCTGGTTCTGACCCATTTGTCTGCCCTCTTACCCAATTCTTGTGGAGAGGTCTGATCAGAGTCTACCAGGTGCTGGTGTAATAACTGGTTCTGACAATTATTTAAGACTTGCTGTCTCATAATAAGATTATACAATCCTGTGAAGTCAGTAACCTTGCTACCCAGTAGCCAGCCTTCCAAAGCCTTAGTGGCACAATCAACAGTCAGACCAGTCCTGAGACTGAGTTTTCTGGGTGTCTCTGAACAGCAACCTGTACTGCTCAGTGGTTAAGCCAAACCCATCAACCGGTGTATTTTTCAGGACCTGGTAATTGTTAGCATCCTCAACTCTAGTAGTGAGGAGCTTATCTCTACCTTTGCCATCAAAGGAGAGCCACAGTATAGCTGCCCACTGACTCTGGGGGATGCACTGTACAGTGCAGGCCCTCTCCAGAGCAGCCATCCACTTGTGGATGTCATCCCCTTGTTTAAAGGGGGGCACTATCTTAGTCAGGTGTTTAGTATCTAAGCCCTTCTCTTTATCTCTTGGGAGATTGCTGCCACCAGTGGGAACTATCCCACTCATCTGCTGCTCTCTAGCAAAGGCAAGCTTTTCTTTGGCCAGGGCAAGTTCTTCCCTTTCAATCCTCAGAGTAGCCTGTCTCATTCTGGCTTCATGCTCTATTCTCTGAGGGGAAGTCCATCTCCTCTGGGGAGAGTTCCTTCTCCTCTGAGAAGAGGCATTAGAGTGCAGAGATCTATTGGAGTCCCTAGAAGGAGATCTATTTCTCCTAACTCCAAGGTTAGGCCTAATTAGGGTCAGTACTGGGGGCCCCCCAGATCCTTGCCCAAGTAGGTCTAAGTTTGCCCTAGTAAGTCTGCTGACTGTCTCAGGACCTTTGTCTGCCTCATCCCCAGAGGTCTCCTCTTCTTCCTCCTCAACTGCATCTGCTGTGTCAAGGAGGTCTGGATCACCAAGGTGTCCCTCTAAGGCTGGCATATTCCCATCTCCCTGAGATACTTTCCTAGCATCATATGTCTCTAAGAGACCTATCAGAAAGGGAATGGTGGGGTTAGACCCCTGTTTCAGTTTCCTGGAGGTACACACTTGTCTCATCTCCTGGAAACTGAGAGCTGCATATCTTGATTTGACCTGTGGAGGGTCAATAACCACAAGGGGAGTCTCAGTAGACTCTCCATGGGTATACATGCTTTTCTAGTGAGGTGTAAGTGGTGCACTTACCTACACTATATGTTTACCTACTGATCCCTTGCTAGAGTTGTAGTTTAGGGTGTGCTAGGCCCTAGGAGCTACAACAGCTGGTTCAGTAGAACTCAGAGTATTCTAAGCTAAGTTATATGTACCTCAGGATACAAGCTCAATAGGGATAAATCGGAGTGCATGCCCCTCAGGATACACACAACCAAATAGATAATAGGAAACTCGGGGCTGGCCTGGCAACCTGAGTCTGTCCAATATCTAGGCATCCAACTCAGAAAAACCCTGAGACTCGCCCTAGAACATAATGAGAAAGTCACACTAGTAAAGATCAAAGGCCTACTAGAATCTTGGTCACCCAAATTCATCACCTGGTGGGGAAGGATAGACAGTGAAGATGATGATTACGCCCGTTGTAAACTATCTGGCAGGAATGCTACCCATGGCACTCACGGACGAATTCCACAGAAAAATAGACCAAATGCTAAACAAATTTATATGGAGAGATAAGAAACCTAGAATATGCCTCAAAAACTAAGACTGGGAAAGAAACTAGGGGGGCTCAACCTGGCTGACCTAAGAACCTTCCAGACAGCCTCTATAGCCAGACAAGGCATGCACTGGGTACTCCCTAACCAACTATACACACCAACATGGCTCTCTATTGAGAAGGCCATACTAAACCATACTGACCCCCTAACTCTCCTCATCGCCAACAGGCAGGCACTTTGGAACAATCCAATCTTCAAGATCACAAGACAAGTGCTGCTCAAAGTAGACCAGAAGCTCGAGCACAGTATCAGATACTCACACTGGGACAAGTACTCTGGAAAAACCCTAAAATCAAATATAGGGGGAAACCCCTGAACATAGTCATGGAGACAGCTCGGCTTCTCTTACCCAGCACAGGTAGAGGCAGAAGGATCTCCCCACACTTTCAATCACCTGAAAGCTCAACACGCACTCCCAGATAGGGAACTATACAATTTCCTGGCCATCAAAACTGCTCTAACAAAATCAAAGCTAAGTAAGCACAAACACTCAATCTTTCAAAACATGGAAACCATAAACGCGACTGGTCACCAGGTCTCACCCTTGTACAAGCTCCTCCGCCCCACATCCACAAGAATCAACGACAAAAACACAAACTATTGGGAAACACAACTAGGTACCAAACTCACGCAACAGGATCTACAAACATTTTGGGCAGCCCCATTGAAAAACATGATATCACCAGTACTGGCGCAAACTACATTCTGGCTATTTCCAGGCTTACTGGACGCCAGCGCCCCTAGCATCGAAGGGACTGAGAGAGAATGATAGATGCTGGAGCTGCGAAACAGAGAAGGGGACCTCGTACACCTTATCACTGCAGTAAGATCAGCAAATTTGGGGGGAAGGTAGTCAGTTTCATCAAAAAAACCATAGGCTGCACTCTTGACCGAGCATTCGCCACATCTGCCACCGCCCATAATCACCACGGACGTACCCAATTAACAGGACGGACTTCCTTTTAACGACAGCAGTCAAATCAGTTCTAGCCAAATGGAAAGACACTTCCAAAGAGGTCTGTGGGCAAAACTAGACTTCTCCAGTATTAGGGCTGTCTTTCATAGATTCACATGCCTGAATCATTCCCCGTCGTCGGAGTGGGAGTCCCACGGTATATAAAAAAGCAATAACATGCTATAATAACATTGGAAAAACCAGAAATTCCCAACCAGGAAGTAAAATAGCCCAAGCTACAGTAGAAAAAACTTCCACACTCATGACTATTCTAGTCATTTTGTATAGTCCAAACTACAGCCAATCAGGAGACGGCACCCACCAGAATGTTCTCCCCAGAGGCTCAGGCTGTCAGATTTTCTACCGCACGTCGTGTGAAGGGAGTCTGCCTGAGCTCTGCTCAGTTCTTCTCTATTTCCCTCTTGGAATCTAGTGTTTTTGTCAAGATGTCTTCCAAGAAATCTTTATTCAGACCTTGTGAATCTTGTTGGAAGCTCCGGCTTTTTAAAGAAGATCCCCACAAGAAGTGCATTTATTGCCTTTATCCTGAGCATCAAGTAAAGGACTGCAAGATCTGTAGAACCTTCCCTCAGAAGACCCTCAGAGACAGAGAGGGCCGCCTGCTTTTGTGGCTACAAAAGCTTAAGGATTCGGATTATCCTGCGTCTGAGGTAGGCAGTATTGCTTCTGGTTCTACTTCAGCCTCTAGGAAGAGAGCTGCTTCTGAGGTGTTAACTTCTCCTGGGGCTAAAGTTGCTTAAAAACAACTTCCATCAAAGGGGTCTGAGAGGCCTTTCTCTTCCAAGACTACTCCCTCTGTTAAGGATAAAGGTGGCCCATCTACGCCCCCGAAGAGATCCACCAAAAAGTTACCTCAGACATCTGAGAAAAATTTACCTCCGATTCCGCCCCTGTCGACGACTCCTTCGTCGACGAAGATCTCCGTCGGCGCTACAGCTACGTCGACGGTAACTCCTACGATGGTCTGTCTCTGTTAGACCTCTTTTGTCGACGGCCATCGTCAGCGCCTCGTCGACGGCTGCTCTGAAGAAAATTCCGCCAATGTCGACGCTGGCTCTACCGCCGACGAAGAGACTACCGTCGACTGGCTCGTCGACGAGTTATACTCTGTCCACGACGAAGATACCACCGTCGACTAAGCCAATTCCGTCGACGAAGCCAATTCCGTCGACTAAGTCCATACCGTCGACTAAGTCCATACCGTCGACGACGATAACTGCACCGTCGACGACTAGTTCGTCGTCATCTAAAGCCAAATCCAGTGCCACGAGTTCTCCAGTGGACCCACCGTCGACGCCGCAACTATCTTCTTGTACTACCTTGCAAGTGTGGTCACCGTCTACTGTTTTTCAAACACAAAAACCGTCTGTACTTCAGATGCGTAGTTCAACAATGGCATTGTCACCTCTGCATATTTCACCTCAAAGGGTACCCCTGCAGATCCCAGACAAACTTCTTGACTCTGAAGACCGTGATGAAGAACTTGGGGACACCTTTGGTACGGCCACGAGTCCTTCCGAACTAAACATTAAACTTCAGGAAGATGACCTAGAGGAACAAGTCATCTGAGCGGATGACGTCACCTTTAGCAAGTGTCCCTGCCACACAAGTGCTGATTGCATTGCTCACCAACCTCCAATGCATGCTTGATGATTATTACAGGCGATTTCCGCCATCTGAATCTACAGGTTCTCAGCCTCCTACTCCGGCGGTGGAAGTGCCTTTACCTGACTTTAGACCTCCAAGGTCTCCTCCACCGGCGCCGTCTAATCAGCCAGAGGGACAACAGTCTTCTGATGAAGAAGAACAAAGAGAAGGAGAGGTTGATGACATGTCGGAGTGGGATGAATATCAGGTGCAAACTCCTTCTCCGTCACCTCCGGCTGCTTCGGACTCGCCACCAGTAGATGTTGGTGGTTTTCACCTTTTAATGGAACGGGCTACTAAACAATTTCATATAGATATGGAACATACGGAACAGGAATGTTTCCTTTATGATTTTAAGGATCAGCCTAGAAGACAAGTCAATTCTGATAGATACATCTGCCGTGTGGATTCCTCACCTTGTGAATATCCCCCTTGCGTCAGCAACCTTCGGAAATTCTTTTTGTAGCTTCGCGCCGACGTGGACTTGGACGTCACAGAGGCACGGCATCGCTCGCGACTCCGCTGACGTCACCGACGCCTACAATAGGCCCACACCGGCGTGATGACATCAGATCCCTTTTTTCCACGTCGTCGACGCGAACGGTTTGGGGAATCCCAGTTTCAATACTCTTAACTTTGTTTCTTTTCTCTGTATTTTCTGCTTCTTTGTTTCGATAAAGATGTCGAAGAAGACCGGTTTCAAACCCTGCAGGGAGTGTGGAAAGATGATGTCCATCACAGATCCACACGAGGACTGTATCTGGTGCTTAAGCTCCGATCACGACGTGGATGGATGTTCGTCATGTCGCAAGATGAATCCGAAAGCCCTGCGGGAGAGAGAAACCATGCTACTTGTGGCAAAACTTAAGGCCGACAAGAGTAAGAAGACATCAAGATCTCGCTCGAGGAAAAATAAGTCGAAGTCGAGATCGAAGTCTAGGTCCACATCTCGTGAGGGTTCGGCCTTGAAGTCTTCTTCGGATCATGCTTCTAGGTCAAGAAAGAAGCATAGGAAGAGGAGACATGAGTCTCGACGTCACTCGGGTGAGAAGGCGGACTCTAGGTCAAGGTCGCCCAGGAAGGTACGTTCGAAGTTTGTTCCTCCGCATGAGTCTCCGGATCAGGAAGGTGAGGCTTCGCCTTCGAGGTCGCAGGTTCCCTCCCCGGCTCCGGAGTCCAATCCGTCTCCGACGCCTTCTCAGGTTCGAGAGGAGGAAGAGGGGATTCCTGTGGAAGTTGAGGAATCTGCGCCTTTTGTTGAACCGGATTCGATCCCACCTCGAGGTCAGTCTGAGGGTGTTCAACCACCTTTTCCAGCACTGGGCCAAGACCCTTCAGTGTTCTTAAACGCTATGTATGGTGTATTTTCAAGGGCATGGTACCCCTCTGGTGCACCTTCGGGTCCCATGGGTCCTCTGGCTTTTAATTTGGGGGTTCCACATTCATATTCCCCGGCTCCGTTTATGCCAGCCCCATCAACGCCGTGGCAGTTTACGGCCCCGCCAAGGTCGTCACCGACTCGTCCGAAGTCGACGACTCCAATGCCGACGTCGCCTGCTCGGCCATCGAAGTCGGTTCCGACTCCATCTGAGTCGTTGATGGATCCGGTACCGAGGCGTGTTAAGGAAAGTTCTAGGAGAGAAGCTCAGCGTCTCTTGGAGGAACGAGGTTAAGCCGACTCTCACCCTGACTTAGAAGAAGGTGAGCTGGGTGAAGATTGTTTTGAAGAGCTGGCTGATGCAAGTGGCCTTGATTTTTCCCCAGAGTGGGAATTGCCTTCAGGACATGATGCGCCTTCAAAGGATGTCCAGCCATATCATGTGGTAATGAAGAAGGCTGCAGGACTTTTAAATTTAAACTTACCAACAGTTGAATTTAAATCCAACCTTCTGACAGAAGTTCTTCACTCTCCGAGTTCGGCTGTGGAGCCTTTACTTACATTTAATGATGCATTAACTGAGCCCATTATGGAGGTGTGGAAGAAGCCGCTCTCTGCTCCTGCGCCTTCAAAGGATGTCCAGCCATATCATGTGGTAATGAAGAAGGCTGCAGGACTTTTAAATTTAAACTTACCAACAGTTGAATTTAAATCAAACCTTCTGACAGAAGTTCTTCACTCTCCGAGTTCGGCTGTGGAGCCTTTACTTACATTTAATGATGCATTAACTGAGCCCATTATGGAGGTGTGGAAGAAGCCGCTCTCTGCTCCTGCTGTTTCCATGAGTGTAGCTAGGAGGTATAGGGTAGCTCCAGAGGACCCTGCTTTCTTAACATCTCACCCTTCTCCAGAGAGCCTAGTGATTCAGGCTGCATGCTCTAAGAAACCTCGAAGTGCTTTTCCTCAAGTTCCTGGGGACAAGGAGGTTAAAAAACAAGATCAAGTGGCCAAGAAAACTTTCTCAGCTGCTAGTATGGCCTTGAAGTCTACAAATGCCACTTGTCTCATGGGGAGGTATGTGCACGCACTTATGGATTCAATGCGTGCTTTGGCTCCTAAGATCCCTGAAGAGAACAGGAGTGATTTCGAGGAGGTATTGTCTGACACCCAAGCAGCAGCACGACAAGTAATTCAGAGCGGTCTTGACACGGCTGATTCTGTGGCTCGGATTATGGGTACTGCAGTTGCTACACGAAGATTAGCTTGGCTAAAGTCCTCGGACTTCTCTGCTGATGTTCAGGCGGCACTTTTGGATCTGCCTTTTGATGGAGAAGGACTATTTGGCAAGAAAGCAGATACAGCCCTCGAAAGGTTTAAGGATAGCAGGGCTACTGCCAGATCTTTGGGCCTTCAGATTAGAGGTGCTTCGACCACAAAGTTCAGAGGGTTTGGACGCTCTTCCTTTCGGAACTTTAGACAAGGTCAGCAGCAACAACAGCAGCAGAACACCTTGTACAGGTCTTACAGGGGAAAGCAAAGGGGTAGTCTTCGAGGACGTCAAGCCTCTTCCTCCTCCACCTCCTCCAACCCCCCCAGCCACAGAAAAGCAGCCCTAGATCCACCATTCAGGATCATGTGGGACCGGCGGGGGGTCGGCTTACCCACTTTCTACGGGATTGGGAATCGGTTACATCAGATCTTTGGGTTCTCAATCTCGTAGAAAATGGGTATGCCCTTCCCTTTCGGGAATTCCCTCCCAATTACCCTCCTTGCCAGGGATATTGCTCAGAGGAACAGCTGTTGCTTCTTCAGGAGGAAGTACAGACTTTGTTAAGAAAAGGTGCGATAGAGGTGGTCCCGGAGCAGGAAAGGGGTCAGGGATGCTACTCCCGGTATTTCCTGATTCCCAAAAAGGATGGCAGGCTTCGTCCAATCCTTGATCTCAGGATCTTGAATTTGTATCTGAAACGAGAGAAATTCAAGATGCTCACCCTTGCTCAGGTTCTTCAGACACTCCTGGAAGAAGACTGGATGGTGTCGCTCGACTTACAGGATGCGTACTTTCACATCCCCATCCTGAAGTCGCACAGGAAGTATCTCCGTTTTACGGTGGGGTCGCAGCACTATCAGTTTGCGGTCCTTCCGTTTGGGCTTACTACTGCGCCTCGAGTCTTCACCAAGGTGATGGCAGTGGTGGCGGCGCATCTCAGAAGGTCAGGGATTCCTGTATTCCCGTATCTGGACGACTGGCTGATCAAAGCGGAGTCGTCAGAGAAAGTGCTCCATCATCTGCGAGAGACAAAACCCAGTTGTTGTACAGGTTGGGTTTTTCGATAAATGTACCCAAGTCTCACCTGGTGCCCTCCCAGCGCAACCTGTTCATAGGTGCTGTACTGGACACAACTGTATGTCGTGCATTCCCTCTTCCTCAAAGGATTCACGACATACAGGAAATGATTCCTTTATTTTACAATGGAGCGGTCGTTCCAGTCCTGAAGGTCCTTCGCCTGCTCGGTCTGATGGCTTCATGCATTCTGTTGGTCAGCCATGCACGCTGGCACATGGGTGCTCCAGTGGTGCCTCCACGGGCAGTGGTATCAGCACAACGGGGATCTCAGGGAGTCAGTGAGGATCTCCAGAGAAGCTGCGGCGGATCTGTTTTGGTGGGGCGTGGAAGGCAACCTGTCTCAGGGGAAGCCTTTTCAGTTGCCTCCTCCGGTGGCCACAGTGATAACGGATGCATCCACTCTAGGGTGAGGTGCTCATCTGGGGGATCTGGAGGTCAAGGGTCTTTGGTCTCCAGAAGAAAGGTTGCTTCACATCAACCTTCTAGAATTGAGGGCGATACGTTTGGCGCTCAAGGCCTTCCTCCCTTCCCTTCGCGGTTGTTCGGTCCAGGTCCTGACGGACAACACGACCGCGATGTGGTACATCAACAAACAGGGAGGAGTGGGGTCACAGTGTCTCTGCAGAGAGGCTCTGCGTCTCTGTTCCTGGGTTCAGGATCATCAGATTTGTCTGATGGCAAATCATCTGGCCGGAGTTCTGAACGTTCGTGCAGACAGTCTCAGTCGACAGTTCTCTGCCGACCACGAGTGGAGTCTTCACCCGGAGGTGGTTCACGACATCTTTCAGATGTGGGGGACTCCTCGGGTGGACCTGTTCGCCACTCGCGAGAATGCTCACTGCCTGTTGTTCTGCAGTCTCCAGTATCCGATGCAAGGAGCCTTGGGGGACGCGTTTCAGTTGAGTTGGGAAGTCCACTCCTTTACGCGTTTCCTCCCATACCTTTGATTCCTCGGGTTCTGAGGAAGATTCGCCAAGACCGGGCCCAAGTCATATTGGTCGCCCCGGACTGGCCAAGAAGGGTGTGTTATACAGATCTTCTCCACCTCTCCTCTCACCCGCCGCTCCGTCTCCCTCTCAGGGCAGACCTCCTCTCTCAGATGGGGGGGAGGGGCAGGTTCTAAACCCCCACCTCCAGACATTACACCTTCATGCCTGGAGATTGAACGGGGCAACCTGAGTTCCTTTTCCCTCCCGCCTGACGTTGTGGATGTCATCTTGTCAGCCAGGCGTGACTCCACTAAGTGTCTATTCTTATAGATGGTCGAAATTTGTCACGTGGTGTGGGGAAAAGTCTATTGACCCTTTGAGAGCCCATTTGTCTGATGTTCTCCAATTTGCCCTTTCTCTGGCGCAACAGGGGCTTGCTGTTGCCACAGTGAAGGGCTATCTTTCAGCGCTGTCGGCTTTTCTTTGTTTGCCATACCAGACATCTCTTTTTAAATCTCCTGTAGTTTTAAGGTTTTTGAAGGGCCTCACAAATAAGTTCCCTCCTACTCCTTTTATTGTGCCTCAGTGGGACTTAAATCTTGTACTGACTTTTTTGATGGGTGCTCCCTTTGAGCCTCTTCACAAATGTCCTATGAGGCTTCTGACTCTCAAAACAGTCTTCCTCGTTGCTATAACCTCGGCAAGGAGGGTAAGTGAGCTTCAAGCTCTTAGTCACAAGCCCCCTTTCTTGACCATTCATGCTGATCGAATGGTTATTAGGACCAGGGCTGCTTTTCCATTACCCTTTCTACCTTCTATACTCCCCCTCACCCTTCTAAGGAGGAAGAGAGATTGCACCGTCTGGACCCCAAAAGGGCGGTGTCCTTTTACTTGGACAGATCTAAAGACCTTCGTTTGGATGACCAGCTCTTCATTGGGTTTGCTGGCTGCAAGAAGGGCAGAGCGGTCCATAAAAGAACTTTGTCAAGATGGATCGTCCTCTGTATAAAGATCTGCTACTCTTTGGCCGGTAAGGAACCACCAGAGTGTATAAGGGCTCATTCTACTAGAGCGAAGTCTTCAACCTCAGCATTGGCTAGAGGTGCTCCTGTAGAGGATATTTGTAGAGCGGCGACTTGGTCTTCCCTCCACACTTTCGCGAAGCATTACTGCTTGGATTCCGAAGTGAGGAGGGACGGCCACTTCACGCTCTGTCCTCCAGGATTTCCTGGTTTAGAAGAGTGGACACCCTCCTCCGGGAGTGGGGACTGCTGTGGGACTCTTTTCACAAGGTGAGGAATCCACACGGCAGACGTATCTATCAGAAGAACAAGTTACTTACCTTCGGTAACGCTTTTTCTGGTATTCCTCACTGACCCACCCGCCTCCCCGTTGTCCACTCTTCTATACCAGAGTTTCTGTAATGTAATTATCTTATTGTCAAAGGGTTGTTTATTTCAAATGTTTTATTGCATTTGTTCACACCGTGTGTGTTTTACCTTGATATTTGTACTGTGTATATTTCTACTGTCATTGGTCCGTCCGTGTGCCTCGAAGGCACGGAAAAAAGGGCGGAACTGATGTCATCACGCCGGCGTGGGCCTATTGTAGGCGTCGGTGACGTCAGCGGAGTCGTGAGCGATGCCGTGCCTCTGTGACGTCCAAGTCCACGTCTGCGCGAAGCTACAAAAAGAATTTCCGAATGTTGCTGACGCAAGGGGGATATTCACAAGGTGAGGAATCCACAGGCAGATATTGTATCTACCAGAAAAAGCATTACCGAAGGTAAGTAACTTGTTCATCTATACCTATTGTTGACTTTATATGGCAGGAAGGTATTGAGGTGATGTCTACTCCAGCTTCCATACCCCCGGTCCTGCCACGGATTGACAAGAAATATAAGGCACCGGCGAAATCACCTGCGTGCCTTGTAGGACAACCCAAACTGGATTCAGTTATTGTTCAAGCTGCTCAGAAGAGGTCTCGTAACCCTTCATCTCCAATTGCAGCCCCACCGGACAGAGATGGTAGGCGCCTTGACGCCATTGGAAAACGTGTTTCAACGATGGCAGCTACCACGGTCCGGGCTGCGAATTCATTGGCCATCTTGGGCATATATGACCGGCAGATGTGGTCGGACATTGCGCCAGCTTCCGGAGCCTGCTATATCTGAAGCTCAAAAGATCTTACAGGAAGGAGAAAAAATCTCGTCTGAGATTATCGATTCGGCGGTGGACGTTGCCTCCACTGGTTTCAGGCAATTAGCAGGTGCTGCTGTTTTACGTAGACAGGGGTGGCTACGATCTACGTCATTCCGTCAGGAAATTCAAACAAGGGTATTGGATATGCCTTATGACGGAGATTTTCTGTTTGGCCCGCAAGTAGAAGAGGCCTTGCAAACAATTAAAAAGGATACAGAAACTGCTAAATCCTTGGGCACCCTCCAATTTCGTAAACAGCCCTTTCGAGGAGCGAGAGGACGTTGATGGTCCTCTAACAGAGGTGGATACACACAGCAATCCTCATACAGACAGGGAAATCAGCGCTACCAAACACAGCGCTATCAATCTTATGGCCAACGAAGAAATTATTATTCCCAGAACAGAGGGAAACCGGCCTACCGCGGAAAAGATAAACGTCAATGAGACTTGTCACCTGCCACTGCTACTACCCCACTCTCAGGAAAAAGTTGGAGGACAAATTTCAAACTTTTACTTAAAATGGTCATCGATAACATCGGACAGGTGGGTCCTGGACATTGTGCCAAGGGCCATGCCCTAGAATTCGAGCAATTTCCTCCGAATGTTCCTCCAAAGGGCCCACCTCCAGCTCACTGGAAAGAGCTTTTTGCCCAGAAAAATCTGATGATAAAGAAGGGAGCAATCGAGAAAGTGCCTCAATAGATGAGGGGAACAGGATTCTACTCCAAATTTTTCCTGATAAAGAAGAAATCCGGAGAATGGCGTCCGATTCTGGATCTCTGTGCCCTAAACAAATATCTGAAGAAACTAACATTCAGAATGTTGTCACTACAGGAAATATTGCATCTTTTAGCAGCAGGGGACTACATGGCCACCTTGGATCTCCAAGATGCGGATTTCCACATCCCCATCTTACCTCGTCACAGAAAGTATCTGCGATTCAGAGTGGCTGGCAGGGATTATCAATTCAGAGTACTTACCTTTGGGCTGCGCTCAGCACCCAGAGTGTTTACAAAAGTCCTGGCCCCAGTAGCAGCTCACCTCCGGCTGGAGGGGATACAAATCTTCCCATATTTAGACTGCCTTATCAAGGCCAGTTCTTACGAAGACACAGACCGCCATCTTCAACAGTGTCTAAACCTCTTTCAGTCTCTGGGCCTATCTATCAACATCAGCAAATCCCAGTTAATACCATCACAGAGACGGGCTTTCCTGGGAGCAACTTTAGGCACCCAGCTACTCCAAGCCTTTGTCTCGGACGAAAGGCAAAGCAAGATACAGAATATGGCCCGGTCCCTGCTTTCAAAACAGTCAGTTTCAGTCCGACTGTTCAAGTAATTTCTGGGGATGGTGCCGTCATGCATTCCGCTAATACCAAATTGCCGACTCAGAATGAGGCCTCTTCAGGAGGAGCTCGGCCTACAATGGCTACAGATCTCCGGCACCATCGAGGATCTCATCCAGATTTCACCTCGCATGCGGGATGCCCTCCGCTGGTGGACACAAAGATCCAATCTACGACAGGGTTGTGCATTCCTTCAGGATACGCCAAACTTTACACTCACCACCGACGCATCCCTCGAAGGCTGGGGAGCTCATCTTCAGGGCCTGACAATCAGCGGCAAGTGGAGCCCTCAGCAAAGGTGTTGGCACATCAACCTGTTAGAACTGAGAGCCATCTTCCTTGCCCTCAAAGCGTTACGTGCAATAATCCAAGGGGCCAATGTGTTGGTGCGCACAGACAACACTAAAAGTATGCACTATGTCAACAAACGAGGGACAAGATCAGCTCTCGTCGCAGGAAGCCCAGGAGCTGTGGACATGGTCAATACGACACAAGATCAATCTCCAGGCAGTACATGTTCCTGGAACGGAGAATGTATTGGTAGACACGCTCAGCAGGTCAACAGTGTCCACTCACGAGTGGGAACTTCATCAGCAGACTGTGCATTGTATCTTCCATCTATGGGGTCATCCAGACCTAGACCTCTTTGCAACCAAGTCCAACAGCAAATGCCGATTCTTTGCAAGTTGGCATCCCCACAAAGACTCTCAGGGGAATGCATTTTCGATCGAGATCAGGATTGTCTCATGCAACCCTAAGGTATTCCTAGCAGCGATTTCAAGATACCGACAAGATGGGACAAATTCTCTTTATTCTACGAGAATTATACAACAATTCTTTAAAGGCCTTTTTAGAATGTTCTCTCCGGTACGTCGTCCACCTCCAGCGTGGCATCTCAACGTTTTGCTGGCGCAACTCATGTGCCACCCATTCAAACCTATCCATCGAGCAGATCTGAGATTTCTCACATGGAAAGTTTCACTGTTATTGGCCCTGACTTCTTCTTCTAGAAGAGTCAGTGATATCCAAGCATTCACTGTTCAACATCCTTTCTTACAATTCACTAATGACTCTGTAGTGCTCCGCACTAATCCCAAATTCATTCCTAAGGTTCCTTCGGACTTTCATTTAAATGAACCCGTGATCTTAAAGACATTCTTTCCTAACCCACAAACGCCTGCGGAAAGAGCATTGCATACTCTGGACATTAAGAGATGTCTTAAGTTTTATTTACAAAGAACATCTACATTGCGCAGATCTAATCAACCATTCATCACTTATGGTGTAATTCGTAGAGGACTGGCAGTTTCCAAGCAAACAATCGCAAGATGGATATCTGCAGCTATTGCCTTTTGCCACGCACAAGCAGGAAGACCTTTACAAGCAGCTCCTAGAGCGCATTCTACAAGGGCAGTGTCTTCCTCTACGGCCTTATTTGCTGGAGTACCTCTTCAGCACATCTGCAGAGCGGCAACCTGGGCCAGTCGCCATACTTTCACCAAACACTATTGTTTGGATGCAGCCAGCGAGGCCGATGCTTCAGTGGGTCGAGCAGTTCTACGAAATCTTTTCAACTAAGGTGAGCCTCTGTTTCCCACCTCCTATTACTGCTGTCAGACGCTTATTATGTCTCTATATGTTGTGTATGCTTTTATTATATGTTTCTTCACATATTGAATTTCTATTTGCTGTTAATGTTGACAAACTATGCTACCTGTAGCGTCTGACAAGCACAAATATGTACTGCTATCTACTCTGATTCAGGCATGTGAATCTATGAAAGACACCCCTAATACTGGAGAAGAACAATAGTTACTTCCCTGTAATCTGTGGTTCTCCAGTATTGGTGTCTTTCATAGATTCACATGCAACCCGCCCACCTCCCCTCAGAGGCTCTCATGCTACTTTGATTTACCATCACTCCTTGCGAGAAAATATGACGGCCTGAGCCTCTGGGGAGAACATTCTGGTGGGTGCTGTCGCCTGATTGGCTGTAGTTTGGACTATACAAAATGACTAGGATAGTCATGAGTGTGGAAGTTTTTTCTACTGTAGCTTGGGCTATTTTACTTCCTGGTTGGGTATTTCTGGGTTTCCAATGTTATTATAGAATGTTATTGCTTTTTTATATACCGTGGGACTCCCACTCCGACAACGGGGAATGATTCGGGCATGTGAATCTATGAAAGACACCAATACTGGAGAACCACAGATTACAGGTAAGTAACTATTGTTCATATTCCTAAACCCCTACAAACCACCATGAAAAACAAAGCCAGAACCAAACCAGCCAAAAACGATTCAAAAGCGGCCTGTCAACCTGACACCAAACAACCGCACGTCAATTTTATGTTCTATGTTACGTTTTTTCGTATGCTCCATCTAAACCGCAACCACCTGCACCAACCTATATGTTCAATGTTATACGGGCGCAAGAATGATGGGCAGACTCGAACACTGTCCAATCAATCTCTGAACAAGCTGCAAACACAACCATATTTGAAACCCGGGTAAATGTCCGACTAACCGGCTAAATGTTGTATGTCACTTTGTATTCTGTAACATGTAGATACCAATCAAAATATATATAAAAAAAATGGATATTCCAGATTTTGTGTTAACAGATGCCTCCATTGAAGGATGGGGAGGTCATCGCCAAGATTTGCTGATACAAGGAAAGTGGTCTCAGCGTATAAGAAACAGCATATCAACAGCCTGGAATTACGAGCAATTTTTCTGTCCCTGCAAGCTTTCCTTCCAAGGATTGCAGGTACATCAGTACTGGTTCGCACCGACAATACCACTAGCATGTTTTATGTAAACAAACTAGGAGGGACAAGATCGGCAACTTTAACACAAGAGGCTCAAGAGTTGTGGGAATGGGTCACACTGCACAACATAACCCTCAAAGAAGACCACGTCAGGGGCCTCCACAATACACTGGCGGAAACGTGTCGAACCTGGGGTAAAACGGCACTGGATTTATTTGCAACGAAGGACAACAAGAAATGCCGATATTACACCAGCAGATACCCTCAACAGGGATGGGGAAAAAGAGTAAACACATCCCTGACCAATACCTCTAATCCAGAGAGTAATACACAAAATGAAGCTGGAGGGTTACCGTCTCATCTTGATTGCACCCCGGGGGCCACGGCAGTACTGGTTCCAAGGACTTCTGTTACTATCTCAGGAAGAACCGATCTGTCTTCTTCCAACACCCACGATGTTGTCTAGGGACAAAGGTCAGGTGGTTCACCCAGACCATCAGTCTCTACTTTTACACGCATGGCTCCTGATTGCTTAGGATTCAAAGACCTTAACATCACACAGGACTGTCGTGAGATCTTGACACAATCTCGTGCTCGGAGCACAATTAAGACTTATCGTCTAAAATGGAAGCGTTTTTGCTGTTGGTGCAAGGCTAATATTCACCCGGTGGAAGCTCCTGTGGAACAGATCCTTCCTTATTTGCTATATCTGGCAAGGTCTGGACTTATCTTTTCGTCAGTCAAGGTCCATCTAGCTGCACTTTCCAAATTCAGAGAAGGTGCTAAACTTCCATCGCTCTGTTCATCCTCATTGATCAAACAATTCATGAAAGGGCTCTTCCGAGCGTTTCCTCCGGTACGGCCTTCCCCGCACGGAGTGGGAACTTAACACTGTCCTAACGCAGCTAATGAAACACCCATTTGAGCCGATCCACAAGGCTGAGCTCCAATTTCTCATGTGGAAAGTCTCCTTACTTCTGGCTCTAACATCTGCTAGAAGGGTGAGTGAAATTCAAGCCTTCACTATTAAAGAACCACTTCTACAATTCACCCACGATTACGTAACCCTCAGGACTAATCCTACATTCATACCCAAAGTTCCGTCAGTTTCACCTCAATGAGCCGGTAAGATTAAGAACTTTTTTTCCGAATCCATCTACACCAGCCTTACATTCTCTCGATATTAAAAGGTGTTTAAAATTCTGCCTACAAAAAACAAAGGACATTAGAAAATCAGACCAATTGTTAGTGGCTTACGGCCAAGCTACTCTTGGAACTGCAGTCACAAAAGCCACAATTGCCAGATGGCTGGCATCTAAAATTAATTTCTGCCATGACCAGGCTAACAAGCCATTGCTAAGGAAAGCCAAGGCCCACTCTACAAGAACTGTGGCAGCGTCTACAGCGTTGTTTGCTGGAGTGACTCTAGAAAATATCTGTTGTGCTGCGACATAGAAGAATGTTCACAAAGCATTACTGCCTTCAATTTGCACATCCGGAGGCTGTCCTACGCCATTTTTTTTTTATTTAAGTCATTTTCAGGTACCTTCTCTGTTTTTTATGGCTGTCATTATTCATCATACAGACAATTTATGCATTTATATAATGTTTATGTATGTAATATGTTCATGATTAGTTACATATCCATATAGTGATATTTTTATGCAGGTTTCATTTTCTTATGTCTGTGACATGCGTTTAAGTTGTAAAGATTTGTCTATTTTACATTTTATTAAGTTATGGATGCAATTTGGGAGTTTACGAACACTTGATTCCCACCATCTACAACAGACTGTATACTTTGTATACTGCTTGCTACTCTGATTCAGGCATGTGAATCTATGAAAGATACCCCAATACTGGATAAAAAAACAAATTACTTACCTGTAACTACAGTTATCCAGTATTGGTGTCTTTCATAGATTCACATGCACCCACCCTCCACCCCGGAGAGTCAGTTCTCCATATTTGGGATGCTTACTTCCCACTTGTGCTAAGGAAAATCTGAGAACTGGCTCTGCTGAGACTGTTCTAGAGGGTGCTGATTGGTTGGGACCAATTTATGGTTCTTTTAGCATAATGAGGTAGATGGGCTACTAAGATGTAGGCCACAGGCCTTTTCTGTGGGCCCTACTACTATTATTTACCTTTGGCACTACTTTTGTATTTACCGTAGGACTTCCGCCTCGGCGACTTGGAATGATTCAGGCATGTGAAGCTATGTAAGATACCAATACTGGATAACTGTAGTTACAGGTAAGTAACTTGTTTTCATTTAGGGGAGCCCCTGACACCAGAACACCCGATCCTGTCGACCTGAAAGTCTGACATGAGTCTCATCCCGCAAGAACAGAAGATCCAACAAATGACTTGCCGCGAACCCAGCCAGCCTGCTGCTGTTGCACCAAAAACGGACTTTTGCTGCTGCTTAGTCCCCAAAGCCCAAGAGAGCCGCCAGCTCATCCAGGAACCAAACCTCTAGAAGCAGAAGTTTTGCTTCCCTGCAAGCATGCAAAGACCCCTAAAAGAATTCCATGACAGCAGAAACCTGACCCTTGAAGACACAACTGCACCTGTCGTGCCAAGCTAGAATTGAAGTAAGCCGAAGTCAGTGTGGTCCCCCAGCCCTCCAGAGACAGTCCAGTGTGGTGACACCTCTGACTCCTCGATCTTGCTTGTAGCCTTTGCTTGCAGGCCCCCATCTACTGCGTCTGCTCCCGGTTAAATAAAACAGACACCCCATTGTCGTGAAGAGGACCGATGGTGTCCCTACGTTTCCGAGCATCGTGACCGCCTGAGCCCCCCTGTTGTCTCAGCCCGCATGTTCTCCCCGTCAAAGCCTGCAGCCTCTTGTTTTACCATGGAATAACATTGGGCACCAGATGCTGTTTTGCACGTCGGCTGCCCTCTTGCCGCTGTTGGTAGTCTGCTGTTGCTGCCTTGAACCTTGCCCGCCACTCACCTTAACTCCTGGAAAAGGGTCCTGTAAGTCGCTGTAAAATAAACGAATGCCACATTGACTTTGCCTCCCATAGAATAACATTGCAGCCTCCAGAAATTGTCAACTTTTTGAACTCAAAAATATTTCTATTAAAAAAAAAACATACCTGAAAAAAATGTTTATGGTGCCAAAGCATATATAAAGATACTTGTAATCTTTATAAATTGGTGTTGATCTCCTTGAGTCGTCTCTTATTGACTATTGTGTGTTTTTCAGATGTCTTTCACTCCTCTGTGGTAAGCATAAGGCTGTCCGACCATACTGCCCCCCTGAAGAGCACCTTGAGATTACCATAGCAAGCCCCTGCCCACTTAAAAGGGAAACCCTGTACTCTATGAAAGAATCAATAATCAATGAGATATTGTGTAGAGAGCCAGATTTCTACACCTCTCTCCAGAGGAGGTCTAATTCCTGACCTATTGAGAAGGCTCTCACCCCAGGGCGTGGTCAGAAACAAATCTGTGGTAGCAGACTGTTCTGGACTAGTCGGAAAGCACATTAGAGGGCTGGTAGTTTTCAGGGGTGTCTCTAAATTTCCCTCTTGGTGCATGTATTAAATCAATCCCTGAAATGTGTGTATTTATTAATGTGATCTCACACACCATATGTTTCAGTGAAGCCATTATGCAGCTAGCGAACTTGTTTTGACCAGTGCCCAGTACATACCTTAAGATGGCTTCCCTGTTAACTTGTACTGGCCAGCACATATGAATATGCTGTTCCTACTAAGTGATATAGGTTGATGTATATGTAGAGAGCACATCAGTGCTCACTTAGGGCAGGAGAAAATTAATCTCCTTTCGGAAAAAGACCCTCACACGCCCAGTCAACTAGGTATCTTGCTTCATCATTGGGTCTGCTCCTCGTCTGGTCGGCGGTGCAATACCCAATCTGAAAGAAACACGTTAGTTAGATTCCTCACCTTAGAATATCCCCAGCCTGGATCCGGAAAGTTTTAGTCAGCAGTACCCCTGCGCGTCGCTAGGCGTCGTCTGCGGCTCCGCGTCCGTCTTCTGCGTCGTGTTAGCCGGGATGACGTCGTCTGAGTACTTAGACGCCGCCCTCGCACGCTGACGTCAGTTTTTCTTTTTTCCGCACCAGCAAGTGCAGATCAGGAAAGAGCAGTAATCTTAGTAATTTATTTTTAATAACTTTTTTGATCTTTTTCGATCGATAGGGATGCCTGGTTTTAAACCTTGCGAGGACTGTCACCGCTTGATGTTGGTGACCGACCCCCACCGTTTGTGCCTTTACTGTCTCTGGGTCGACCACAATGACAAGTCGTGCCCTGACTGCCGGGCCTTGACCTCGAAGGCTAGGCAGGAGAGGTCCCGTAAGCGGCTCGAGCTCCGGCAGTCAGCCACGCGCCCTCTTCCGTTTCCCCCCGGCCCCCCCCAAATCCTCGTCACCCCCCACTTTCCTGTCCGTTCACCCCAACCCCGAGAGCCTGGTGATCCAGGCCTCTACATCCCAGACCGTATTCCCGACCGCTCCCCCGGATCGGGAATCCAAAAGGTACGATCAGCTTGGCAAGAAACTGTTCTCCTCCCTGAGTTTGGGGCTGCGGTCTGTCCACACCGCCTGCCTTTTGGGCCGTTATACTCACTCTCTGTGGGATACGGTTGCGGAAGTGCTGCCGCATTGCCCGGAGGAGGCCCGGGCAAAGCTTGCCCAAGCCCTAGTGGAAGGGCAGGACGCAGCACGCTCCTCGATACGGTGTGGACTCGATACCCCCGACTCGGGTAGGGTGATTGCAACGACATTGGCAGATCGCTGCCACGTCTGGCTGAGGTCCAAAGTTTTGGGGGATGTCCAGGCCACACTCGTGGACAAGCCCTTTGACAGTGCGCTGGAGCGTTTCAAGGACTCCAGGGCTCCGGCCAAGTCCTTGGGCCTAGGCCAACGCCAGCAAACTTCCGCCTCTTGATCCTTTCGTGGCCAAGGAAGGGACGCCCTCACACGTCCAGCCAGCTGCAGACCCAGGCTCAACGTGGACGTGGCTACCGCCGTGGCGGTACCGGGGGACACCGGCAGGGTCAGTCCACACCCGCCCCTGCAGCATCCGCCTCTGAGCCTTCCTAGTCCGGCATTTCAGGCCCATTCATCGCCAATGGTAGGACAGGGTCCGCCATTACCTCCCCCACTGGCGAACCATCACGTCGGACAGGTGGGTGCTGCAAATCGTCCGAATGGGCTACCCTCTTCCCCTTCGAGGTGACCCCTCCAGCCATGCCACCGCAGTACCACCGCATGTCGGGGGATCATTTGCAACTTCTGCCGGAGTAGTTACGGCCCTCTTCGCCAAGGGGGCCATCGAGCGCTTTCCTGGGCCAGAAGTAGAATGTGGTTGACGCATATTTTCACATTCCCTTCCTGCCGGTCCACCGGCGTTTCCTGCGGTTCGCGGTAGGCCACGAGCACTTTCAGTGCTCCCCTTCGGCCTTACCAGCGCCCCACGGGTGTTCACGAAAGTGATTGCGGTGTTTGCAGCTCATCTGCGCAGATTAGGGGTTTCAGTCTTCCCCTATCTCGACGATTGGTTGTTGAAGGCAGGCTCACCCCCAAATAGTCGTCTCCCACCTCCAGACTACGGCTGACCTCCTGCACTCAATGGGTTTCTCCATCAACGTGCCGAAGTCGCACCTGTGCCCCTCTCAGAAGCTCCTTTTCATCGGAGTAATTCTGGACTCTGCGCAGTGTCTGGTTTGTCCCCCCGAACAGCGGGTTCCGGATATTCAGGCTCTGTTCTGATCTTGCGGCCTTTACCCCTAGTTTCGGTCAGGTTGACGCAGCGGCTCCTGGGGCTGATGGCCTCTTGCCCGGTGGCGGATGAGGGCTCTGCAGTGGGACCTGACGTTTCAGTGGGCACAGCATTAGAGGACAACCTGTCCGACCACGTCCTGATCTCAGAGGGTAATGTGAGTCAGTTGCAGTTGTGGCTCACGAACCGTGATTGGGTCAGCGGCAGATCCCTCTCCCTACCCCAACCGGAGCACGTAGTGGTGACAGATGCGTCCCTCCTGGGTTGGGGGTAGGGGGCACATGGGAGTGGGAGATCAGAGACCTCTGGTCTCCGGCGGAGTCCCGGCCCCATATCAACCTTTTGGAGCTGCGGGAGATCCGTCTTGCACTGAAGGCATTCCTTCCCTCTGTCCGGGGAAGTATAGTGCCATGTGGTACTGCAACAAACGGAGTGGGTGGGGTGGTGGACCCTCTGTCTGGAGGCTCTGCGCCTCTGGACATGGCTGGAACGCCAGGGTGTCACCCTGGTGGTTCAACACCTGGCAGGTACCCTGAACGCCAGGGCAGACAAACTCAGCCGTCTGTGCATGATGGATCACGAATGGCGTCTGAACTCTGACGTGGCGCAAGGCCTCTTTCAGCAGTGGGGAGAGCCTTGGTTAGATCGATTCGCCACCGAAGAGAACGCGCAATGTCATCAGTTCTGCGCGTTGGAATTTCCAAGGTGGCACTCAATCGGCGACGCTTTTTGTCGCAAGTGGAGCTGCGGTCTGTAGTACGCCTTTCCGCCTATACCACTTCTGCCCAGAGTGCTGAAGATAAGGCAAGACCGGGCTCAAGTCATCCTTGTGGCTTCGGACTGGGCACGAAGATACTAGTATCCCGAGCTACTCAGCATGTCAGTCGATCCCCCGATTCGTCTGCCTCTTCAGGAGGACCTTCTGTCGCAGCAGCAGGGGACGGTCCTCCACCTGAACCTGTCCAGTCTCCACCTACATGCGTGGAGATTGAGCGGCGACAGTTGAGGCCATTTGACTTGCCTTCTGTGATGTGATCTGGCAGCCAGGTGTCCCTCCACAAAGACTTTATACGCCTGTAGGTGGAACAAAATTGTGGCATGGTGCACATCAAAGGCTGTGGATCCCCTCTCTGCCCCCCTCTCAAGGATTCTCCTCTTCCTTCTGCCTCTTGCCCAGCAGGGCTCTGCTCTGGGCACTCTCAAGGGCTACCTCTGGGCCATTTCAGCCTTCTAAGGCTTCCTGATCAGCCTTCTCTTTTCAAATCCCCTGTTGTATATAGATTCTTAAAAGGCTTCACACACGTTTCCTCCTGTTCCATTCGTGATGACTCAGTGGGACTTGAATCTTGTTCAAACATATCTGATGTGCGCACCCTTTGAGCCACTTCATAACTGTCCTCTCAGTCTTCTGACTCTTAAGACTGCATTCCTGGTTGCCATCACCTCTGCCAAGAGAGGGAGTGAGCTCCAGGCTTTATCTTCTAAACCTCCTTTCCTCTCTGTCCATCCGGACAAAGTTGTTCTGAGGACTCGTCCTTCTTTCCTGCCCAAGGTAGTCACAGCCTTTCACATCGGGCAGTCCATCACCTTGCCTACCTTCTTTCCGCCTACGCATCCTTCGAAGGAGGAACAGAGGCTCCACTGTGTGGACCCAAAACGTGCTCTCTCCTTCTATCTTGATTGCACACACCAGTTCCGGGTGGACGACCATCTCTTTGTTGGTTACTGTGAGAAGTTGGCCTGATATACAGTGCTCACTATTCTAGTGATCACTTTGTATCATACCAAACAACCCTTATTGATGATTGGTTGTAAGTCAACCTGATAGACCAGCTATCCTAGTAGCATGGACAAGAGCAGTCTTTAGGCTAAACTCTAGAGGGCGTGTTAAGCCAGCTGTTTTACCATCACATTTACCCCTTGAACACCAAGTGAAAGGACACCACACAAGTTGTTATGAAAATAAAGTATATTTATTTATAACACGACTACCCTGAACTCTTTGAGTCAGGGAGCTAAGCACAATACAAAACTCTTATGAAAACACTAAGTTGCACAATTTACACAAATGCCCGAGGGGCACGAAAAACCATATACTACAAAAGTGGAATGCGAAATGCTAGCAGGTAAGTAACAAGATCCAGAGACTTCAGGATCGCTAGGACTGCACTACTGAACCCTAAGGTTAGGAGCAGGAGGCCTAGGGAGATCGGGTGCAGAGTGTGCATTCTCACGCGGGATGCGGGACAAAGTCTATGGATGCTAGATTTCGTAAAGTTACAGTTATCGGACGAATCCGACTAGTTAGGCTGAAAACGAAAAAGGATCTGGACACTTAGATAGTGAACCTACGTTGGAGCACCGAAATGCTCAAGTTACCTAGCCCAGGGGCTGCGGCTGCATAGGGTTCAAAAGACGTCGGGAATCCTCGTTACAGTCTATGGAGCCTGAAAGAAGAAGTTGCTGGCAGGCGACCAGTGATGAAGTTCGATGGGATCCAAGCCTGGATCGGAGTTGAAGATGACCTGAAAGCAGAGGGGACTCAGTTCTTGATCACTAGCCAGTGATCAGATGGGCACCAGGATGGCACTGGACGAAGTCACCTCGACCAGGTGAGTGGGCGACGCTGGGCTCTGCAGTCTCTCGGACCAGGAGGCGTTGTCGGCATCCAGGATGGAGGTTCGAGCTGTCCCACGATGGTGTCTGCTGTCGGCGCTGCTGGAACCAGGATTGGAGCAACAAGCCTTGGCAAAGGCAAGCCCACACGGTGGACTTAAAATGGAGTCTGGAGTGGACCAGGAGGGTCCAGGGTGCTCCTCTGTTGGAGGGGAGCAAGGGCCAGTCTGGAGCAACCAGACCAGCGATGGAAGTGTTGTAGTTCGTCGTCAGGAGGGCCACAAGCCAGCAGGCAAGTAGCCGGACAACGTGGTGAGCAGCAAAGAGCAGAAGGGCCCCACGCAGATCTCGTGGATGCTGGGAGGCTGGACTTCGGTGCTGGGGCTGCTCAGGGTTAGGGCTTCTCAAACCCCAAAGCACTCACTCGAGGGTCCCTCGGTGGTCGTGCTGGACAAGCGTCGTGCAGGTTCTGAAGATGGCCGGTCCCTCGGGTCTCGTCACACCCACGAATCTCAGCTGGGCTGATGATGATGATGTAGGTAGAGGTCAGAGATGGCAGGGGATCCGGGTCTCGTCGAGCTGGGCAGTCTTGATCCGGAGGATGGACGTGCAGCAAACCGCATGCGCTTGGATGGTGCCCGCTGGTGCAGGGTGGCTACTCCTTAGCCACAAGGGAGAGTCTTCAGAAAGGTTCAAGAGTTCTTTTGTGGAAAGTCATCAAGATTCAGAATTATCTAATTTGGGAAGGGGGCCTGCTCCTACCTTTATCCTAAGAAAAGGGGCTGGCACGTGACTAGGTCCTGCCCATGGGTGGGACCAGGAGGGGGGTGGTTACACCCCTCTCCTTTGTCCGGTCTCTCCCCAGCTCAGGGGCTGGTGTGCCCCTGGAACTGGTTTGAGCCGGCATATGCACAGTGAGCACCGGGGTGCCACTTGCAGTCACCTTCCTATCAGCCCTGCCTACCTGGGATACACAAAACCCTGTCTGGGATGGTGCTGGCACCGCCCCTGACAGGAAACCCTTTGTCCAGGCCTCCCTCGCTGGAGGGCAGACTTGTGTCTCGGTGGCAGCATCCATTTTGTGGAGCTGAGGCTGTGTTCAACTTTAACCGGGGTTACAGCTACCAACATGTCTTCTCCCTCTAGAGGGGTGGAATGCTACCCCCGTCGCCAGAACTGGCGAGGGGGTAGTATTCCAAAGCGTATGACACCTTACACGACATGTTTAGATAATGTCAGACCAAAGTTACCATAACCGCGAGGATTATAAGGCACTTAAGAGTATATGGTCTGACGCTATCATGGAAACGGCTAAGGGAGAGATCCCGAAGGCTGCAGACAGGCTCAGCTCATGCCAGAGCACTATCTCTCACAATTCCAAGCACTCTGCCTCCGCGATTGTTAAGGCCTGCTATAGGAGTGACTGATAGATCTGTGTGCCCATTCTAGGTTTAGATATAGGTATACTATATCTAAAGCAAAGGGTGATTACACCACCTTGCCCCAGCTGTCAAGCAGCCAGTTGTGTCAGTTTTGGATGGCCAGCCAGGGGTGGCATAATACATGCTTCAGCCCCTGGTAGGCCCTGGGTACACCTATGCCCTGGATACCTAAGGTATACTGTACAGGGACTGATAAGGTGACTCAGTATCCAATCAGATATGTACCTAGGGTACATGGAATCCATTTTAACAGAGAGAGCAGTGGGCTGGGGTCCTGAATAGCAGGGCCCCAGGTCAACTAAGTCAGCCAGCAAAACACCAGGCAAAAAAAGTTGGGGGCAACCATAGTCAGGGATCTACCTTCCTACAGTTACGTGGGCGCTAAGTAGGAACAGGCGGTGCACAAGCGGACCATCTCTCGATGGGTCGTCTTATGCATCAAGGTTTGCTATTCCTTGGCGAAAAAGGAGCAACCTGTTGGGTTGCGCGCCATTCCACTCTGGTCACGGCGGCTACTACTGCCCTCGGTCGGGGAGTCCCCTTGCAGGACATCTGTCAGGCAGCCCAGTCCGGAGAGATGGCTTCTTACGTCGTTCTGTTCTCCAGGACTTTCTGGTGTGATCTTGGTTCGCAGACCCACCACTGGGGTTGGTATTGCTGGGGTATCTATTCTAAGGTGAGGAATCTAACTAACATCTAGGGTTAAAGACATTCTTTTCAAGGCCCTAGTTTCATGGCACCAGTGTCGGTTTCTATCATGGCTCTGCGTTACTGGCACAGAAAGCTATGTACAGAACTGACGTCAGCGTGCGAGGGCGGCGTCTAAGTACCCCAACGTCATCCCGGCGCACACGCCGCTGAAGACTGACGCAGAGCCGCAGACTCTTAGCAACGCGCAGGGGTACTGCTGACGAAAACTTTCCGGATCCAGTCTGATGCTTGGGGATATTCTAAGGCATGGGTACTCACAAACTTTCTCTCGGTGGTCAAATTTACAGTGTGGTTTGCGGCCAAGGGCCGCACCGGTGGGGGCGGGGTCAGAGGGGGAGGGGGCGCGGCGAAAGCAAAAAAAAAAATTTGACCATGAGGTTAAACACAGGTCCCTGCAGCAGACCCCTTCGTCCACTGATCCACCAGACCCAGCATACACACATCTTTCTCTCTCTCTCCCTCCTTCTCCCTCTCTCCCTCCTTCTCCCTCTCTCCCTCCTTCTCCCTCTCTCCCTCCTTCTCTCTCTCCCTCCTTCTCTCTCTCCCTCACTCTCTCTCTCTCTCTCCGTCTCCCTCCCTCTCTCTCCGTCTCCTTCCCTCCCTCTGCGTCTCCCTCACTCTGCGTCTCCATCCTTGTATCTCCCTCCCTCCCTCTGTCTCCCTCCATCCCTCCCTCTCTGTCTCCCACCCTCCCTGTGTGTCTCCCTTCCTGTCTCCCACTCTTCCTCTGTCTCCCTCCCTGTCTCCCTCTGTGTCTCTCTCCCTGTCTGCCACTCTTCCTCTGTCTCCCACTCTCTCTCTGTGTCTCCCTCCCGGTCTCCCACTCTCCCTCTGTTGTCTCCCTCCCTGTCTGCCACTCCCTCCCTGTCTGCCACTCCCTCCCTGTCTGCCACTCCCTCCCTGTCTGCCACTCCCTCCCTGTCTGCCACTCCCTCCCTGTCTGGCACTCTCCCTCCCTGTCTGGCACTCTCCCTCCCTGTCTGGCACTCTCCCTCCCTGTCTGGCACTCTCCCTCCCTGTCTGGCACTCTCCCTCCCTGTCTGGCACTCTCCCTCCCTGTCTGGCACTCTCCCTCCCTGTCTGGCACTCTCCCTCCCTGTCTGGCACTCTCCCTCCCTGTCTGGCACTCTCCCTCCCTGTCTGGCACTCTCCCTCCCTGTCTGGCACTCTCCCTCCCTGTCTGGCACTCTCCCTCCCTGTCTGGCACTCTCCCTCCCTGTCTGGCACTCTCCCTCCCTGTCTGGCACTCTCCCTCCCTGTCTGGCACTCTCCCTCCCTGTCTGGCACTCTCCCTCCCTGTCTGGCACTCTCCCTCCCTGTCTGGCACTCTCCCTCCCTGTCTGGCACTCGCCCTCCCTGTCTGGCACTCGCCCTCCCTGTCTGGCACTCGCCCTCCCTGTCTGCCACTCGCCCTCCCTGTCTGTCTGCCACTCGCCCTCCCTGCCTGTCTGGCACTCGCCCTCCCTGCCTGTCTGGCACTCTCCCTCCCTGCCTGTCTGGCACTCGCCCTCCCTGTCTGTCTGGCACTCTCCCTCCCTGCCTGTCTGGCACTCTCCCTCCCTGCCTGTCTGGCACTCTCCCTCCCTGCCTGTCTGGCACTCTCCCTCCCTGCCTGTCTGGCGCTCTCCCTCCCTGCCTGTCTGGCACTCTCCCTCCCTGCCTGTCTGGCACTCTCCCTCCCTGCCTGTCTGGCACTCTCCCTCCCTGCCTGTCTGGCACTCTCCCTCCCTGCCTGTCTGGCACTCTCCCTCCCTGCTTGTCTGGCACTCTCCCTCCCTGCCTGTCTGGCACTCTCCCTCCCTGCCTGTCTGGCACTCTCCCTCCCTGCCTGTCTGGCACTCTCCCTCCCTGCCTGTCTGGCACTCTCCCTCCCTGCCTGTCTGGCACTCTCCCTCCCTGCCTGTCTGGCACTCTCCCTCCCTGCCTGTCTGGCACTCTCCCTCCCTCCCTGTCTGGCACTCTCCCTCCCTCTGTGTCTCGCTCTCTCCCTCCCTCCCTCTGTGTCTCGCTCTCTCCCTCCCTCCCTCTGTGTCTCGCTCTCTCCCTCCCTCCCTCTGTGTCTCGCTCCCTCCCTCCCTCCCTCTGTGTCTCGCTCCCTCCCTCCCTCCCTCTGTGTCTCGCTCCCTCCCTCCCTCCCTCTGTGTCTCGCTCCCTCCCTCCCTCCCTCTGTGTCTCGCTCCCTCCCTCCCTCCCTCTGTGTCTCGCTCCCTCCCTCCCTCCCTCTGTGTCTCGCTCCCTCCCTCCCTCTGTGTCTCGCTCCCTCCCTCCCTCTGTGTCTCGCTCCCTCCCTCCCTCTGTGTCTCGCTCCCTCCCTCCCTCTGTGTCTCGCTCCCTCCCTCCCTCTGTGTCTCGCTCCCTCCCTCCATTTCCCTCCCTCCCTCTCACCTGTGTGTGTCAGCCCTCAGCCCGGGCAGCAACAGGTTCCTCAGCTCGTGCACACACAGCCGCACCAAGTACTTCACGGGTCTTTAAAAGACCATTTAGATGTTAATGAGGCTTTGTTGAATTTCACCTCTTAGGCCCCTGCAGCTCCCCTCTGACAATACTGGAATCCCCGGCCCCCACAGAGCAGTCTAAGTCCGCGCTGCGGTGTTGAATTTTCGAAGACACATGTGTCTGCAAGGTCCGCGTCCCGCCCAGGAAGGCTTGCCGGGCCGCCACCGGCCCGCGGGCTGTACTGTGAGTACCCCTGTTCTAAGGTGAGGAATCTAACTAACGTTTCCTACAGATCTATCTGAAAGAAACAGGTTAGTATTAGATTCCTTACCTTAGAATATCCCCAGGCGTCAGTCTGGATCCGGAAACTTTTGCGTAGCAGTACCCCTGCGCGTCGGTAGGCGTCGTCTGCAGGCGTCCCCTGCGGCTCCGCGTCGTCGGCGTCGTGCGCCGTGATGACGTCGCTGGAGTATATAGACGCCGCCTCCGCGCGCTGACGTCAGTTCTTCTTTTTTCCGCGCCAGTTAGCGCAGATCCGAAGAGCAGTACTCCGGTCTTTTGACCAAGTTTTGTTAACTTTAACTCTTCTTCAAGGTGCCGGTAGGATGCCCGGGTTTAAGAGTTGCGACGGGTGCGACCGAATGATGTCGGTCACCGACCACCATCGACTCTGCCTCCGGTGTCTGGGCGCGGACCACGACGTCGAGTCTTGCGTCGACTGCCGGGCCTTGACAGGTAAAGCTAGACGGGAGCGGTCCCGCAAGCTGCTCGAACTCCGAGTGTCGGCCCCGCGTCGAGAGCGGTCCCGGTCCGGTCGGAGGTCGAGGGAGCGGTCGAGGGAGCGATCGTGGAGCCGCCATGAGCGCTCCGGGAGTCGCCACCATTCCTCCGGTTCATCAGGTAAGCGTCACAAGAGGTCGGGGCGTCATCATCGTACCCCCGACGCCCGCGTGATGCGGCCGGGGGTTCGGGTGGCCGCGGCCCCGCGTGGGTCGCCGACGCCATCTGCCCCATAACCGTCGGTCCCTGGGGAAGGCGCGTCGCCCGAGGAGATTGAGGCGTTCCTCATGGCTATGAGGGCGAGGTCTCCTCCGGCGGGGCCTACGGCGCCTGCGGGCCCGTCGGTCCCATCTGGGAGCCCGAGCGGTTCGGGTGCACCTGCCCCGACGCCGCCGAGTGCTCCGGCCCCGGCGCCGCTGGGCCCTTCAGGGTCGTCACCGGCTGGTCCTCCGGCCTCCCCGGCGCCGATTCCATTGGGGCAACCCGTGGTGCCGCCTCCGCGCTGCGCCGTGACTCCGCCGTCGGTTCCGGCCGGCGTCGGGTCCCCGGCGCCGCGCGGCGCCACCCCCGATCCCTCTCTGACTCCTGACGCGGAGTCGGACCGGCGCCGTTGGGGCCCATTGGCTCCGAGGAGCCGGTTTATATCGTCGACTCGTCCTATGGCGATGAGGACGAATATGGAGAGGGTTGGGAGGGGTCTGAGGACCCTTTGTCACGAGCCTGCCAGTATGACGTGGACTGGGTAGGTGACTTAGGTGAGGCCAGTGGTCTGGACGAGTCGCCCAACCCTGGGTTTGTCTCGCCTTCCCCTGTGGCGTTGGAGGCGGGGGCTGCCTATTCGGTGGTCCTGATGAGGGCTGCCAAGGCTTTGCGCCTTGAGCTCCCCGTCGCTAAGGTGAAACCTAACATCCTCACCGAAGTATTTAAACCGCAGTCGTGCCCACAGGAGCCTCTGCTGCCATTTAATGAGGCCCTGACGGATGTCCTTTTGGGCACCTGGTCCAGGCCCGCTTCCGGTGCACCGGTTGACCGGAACGTTGCCAGGCGTCACCGTCCGTGTTCGGACGACCCTGCCTTCCTTTCCACCCATCCCTCCCCGGAGAGTCTGGTGATCCAGGCCTCCACTTCCCAGTCCGCATTCCCGTCGGCTCCGCCCGATCGGGAATCGAAGCGATATGACCAATTTGGCAAGAAGGTCTTTTCGTCTTTGAGTGCTGGACTGCGGTCTTGTAATACCGCATGCCTCTTGGGCCGCTACACCCACTCTCTGTGGGACACGGTCGCGGAGTGTCTGCCGCAGTGCCCGCAGGAGGTGCGGGACAAGCTCAACCAGGCCTTGGTTGAAGGCCGGGACGCGGCGAGGTATTCGATTAGGTGTGGTCTTGACACGACCGACTCGCTGGGACGGGCTATGTCCACGACGGTGGCGATTCGTCGCCATGCTTGGCTGAGATCCGCCAACTTCTCGCCGGATGTCCAGACTGCCCTCATGGACATGCCTTTCGATGGCAGTCGCCTGTTCGGTGACAAGGCGGACAACGCGCTTGAGCGCTTCAAGGACTCCAGGGTCACGGCCAAGTCCTTGGGTCTTTCGACCCAGCGCCGGCAGCAGGGTTCGTTTCGCCCCTTTCGTGGCCAAGGAAGGGGCGGTCCCACGCGTGCTGCCAGCCACGCGCCGCAGAACGCTCCCCAGCGCGGTGGCGGCCGTGGTTTCCGCCGTGGTGGCGGTAGAGGGCAGCGGCGGGGTCAGTCCACACCTCCCCCCGCTGCAGCCTCCAAATCTTCCTAGTCCGAGCTTTCGGGCCCATGTGACGCCAGTGGGTGGCAGGGTTCGTCATCACCACTCCCACTGGCGCACGATTACATCGGACAGGTGGGTGCTGCAGCTCGTCCGAAGGGGCTACTCCCTCCCCTTCGAGTCCACTCCTCCAGCCATGCCACCGCAGAACCACCGTGTGTCGGGGGACCACTTGACACTTCTGCAGGAGGAAGTTACGGCCCTCTTGGCCAAGGGGGCCATCGAGCGCGTTCCTGGGCCAGAAGTAGGGTGTGGTTGCTACTCCCACTACTTTCTGGTGCCCAAGAAGGACAAAGGGGGCCTTCGTCCTATCTTGGACCTACGGAACGTCAACGGCTTCCTCCGGAAGGAGAAGTTCAAGATGTTGACTTTGGCTCAGGTCTTGGCTGCTCTAGACCCACAAGACTGGATGGTAGCGTTGGACTTGCAGGATGCGTATTTTCACATCCCCGTCCTGCCGGCCCACCGGCGTTACCTGCGGTTCACAGTAGGCCACGAGCACTTTCAGTTTATCGTGCTCCCATTCGGCCGTACCAGCGCCCCACGGGTGTTCACGAAAGTGATGGCGGTGGTCGCAGCTCATCTGCGCTGGTTAGGGGTTTCAGTCTTCCCCTACCTCGACGACTGGTTGTTGAAGGCGGGCTCGCCCCAGACAGTCGTCCACCACCTTCAGATGACGGCAGACCTCCTGCACGAGCTGGGGTTTTCCATCAATGTGCCGAAATCACACCTGTGTCCCTCTCAAAAGCTCCTTTTCATCGGAGCGGTTCTCGACTCGGCGCACTTTCGGGTTTATCCTCCGGAACGGCGGGTCCGGGATATTCAGGCTCTGATTCCCATCTTTCAGCCGTTGTCCCGGATTTCGGTCAGGTTGACGCTGCGGCTTCTGGGGCTGATGGCCTCCTGCATCCTTCTGGTGCATCACGCCAGGTGGCGGATGCGGGCTCTGCAGTGGGACCTGAAGTTTCAGTGGGCCCAGCATCAGGGCAACCTGTCCGACCATGTCCTGATCTCGGAGGGCACTGCGAGACAGTTGCAGTGGTGGCTTACGGACCGCGATTGGGTCAGAGGCAGATCCCTCTCCCTTCCCCAACCGGAGCACGTGGTTGTGACGGACGCGTCCCTCCAGGGCTGGGGTGGCCACTTGGGAGAGGCGGAGATCAGAGGCATCTGGTCTCCGGCGGAGTCCCGGCTCCATATCAACATGTTGGAGCTGCGGGCGATTCGCCTAGCACTGAAGGCATTCCTCCCCTTTGTCAACGGGAGTGTAGTGCAGGTGTTCACGGACAACACCACCACCATGTGGTACTGCAACAAACAGGGCGGTGTGGGGTCGTGGACCCTTTGCCAGGAGGCTCTGCGCCTCTGGCAATGGCTGGAACGTCAGGGCGTGACTCTGACGGTTCAACACCTGGCAGGTTCTCTGAACGCCAGGGCGGACGAACTCAGCCGTCGGTGCTCGGTGGATCACGAATGGCGTCTGAACTCGGACGTGGCGAACGGCCTCTTTCAGCAATTGGGACAGCCTTGGTTAGATCTATTCGCCACAGAAGAGAACGCGCAATGTCATCAGTTCTGCGCGTTGGAGTTTCCAAGACGGCACTCGCTCGGCGACGCCTTTCGGCGCGAGTGGAGCTGCGGTCTGTTGTACGCCTTTCCGCCTATACCACTTCTGCCCAGAGTGCTGAAGAAGATCAGGCGCGACCGGGCCCAAGTTATCCTTGTGGCTCCGGACTGGGCTCGAAGATACTGGTATCCCGAGCTACTCAGCATGTCAGTCGGTCCCTCGATCCGCCTGCCCCTTCAGGAGGACCTTCTGTCGCAGCAGCAGGGGACGGTCCTCCACCCGAACCTGTCCAGCCTCCACCTCCATGCGTGGAGATTGAGCGGCGACAGTTGAGGCCATTCGACTTGCCTCCTGAAGTCTGTGATGTGATTCTGGCAGCCAGGCGTCCCTCCACAAAGTCGGTATACGCCTGCCGGTGGAAAAGATTTGTGGCATGGTGCACAGCAAAGGCTGTGGATCCCCTTTCTGCCCCTCTTTCCGAGGTTCTCCTCTTCCTTCTTTCTCTTGCCCAGCAGGGCTCTGCTCTGGGCACTATCAAGGGCTACCTTTCTGCCCTTTCCGCCTTCTTAAGGCTACCTGATCAGCCATCTTTATTCAAGTCCCCTATTGTACTGAGATTCTTGAAAGGCATCACGCACATGTATCCTCCTGTTCCGTTCGTGATGCCTCAGTGGGACTTGAACCTCGTTCTGACATTCTTGATGTGCGCTCCCTTTGAGCCGCTTCATTCCTGTCCTCTCCGTCTTCTCACTTTAAAGACGGCCTTCCTGGTTGCCATCACCTCTGCCAGGAGAGTGAGTGAGCTCCAGGCTCTTTCTGTTAAACCTCCTTTCTTGTCCGTCCATCCTGACAAGGTGGTTCTTAGGACTAGGCCTTCTTTCCTGTCCAAAGTAGTTTCTGCTTTTCACATCGGGCAGTCCATCACCTTACCCTCCTTCTTCCCGCCTCCGCATCCTTCAAAGGATGAAGAGCGGCTCCATCGTCTGGACCCAAAACGTGCGCTTTCATTTTACATGGATCGCACACGCCAATTCCGGGTGGATGACCAACTGTTTGTTGGCTACGTGGGTGAGAAGAAGGGAAGGGCGGTACAGAAACGAACCATCTCTCGGTGGGTCGTCCTGTGCATCAAAGCATGCTACTCTTTGGCTCGGAAGGAGCCTCCTGTTGGGCTGAGGGCCCATTCCACTCGGGCCACGGCGGCTACTACTGCCCTGGGCCGGGGAGTCCCTTTGCAGGACATTTGCCAGGCGGCTACGTGGGCCTCGCTGCACACCTTTGCGAGGCACTACTGCCTGGACAGTCAAGTCCGGAGGGACGGCTTCTTTGGCCGTTCGGTCCTCCGGGACTTTCTGGTGTAGGTTTGTATTGGTTCGCAGACCCACCACCGGGGTTGGTATTGCTGGGGTATCTATTCTAAGGTAAGGAATCTAATACTAACCTGTTTCTTTCATATGAACAAGTTACTTACCTTCGGAAACGATATATCTGTAAGAAACAGTAGTTAGTATTAGATTCCTTACCGCCCCACCCGTCCTCCCCGTTCTGCGAACTGATACCTAGGGTTAAGGTCATCCCTTTCAGGGCCCTAGTTTCAAATGGCACCAGTGTTAGTTCTCACATGGCTCTGCGTGTTCTGGCGCGGAAAAGCTGTGTGCAAAGAACTGACGTCAGCGCGCGGAGGCGGCGTCTATATATTCCAGCGACGTCATCACGGCGCACGGCGCCGACGACGCGGAGCCGCAGGGGACGCCTACCGACGCGCAGGGGTACTGCTACGCAAAAGTTTCCGGATCCAGACTGACGCCTGGGGATATTCTAAGGTAAGGAATCTAATACTAACTACTGTTTCTTATAGATATATCGTTACCGAAGGTAAGTAACTTGTTCATCGTTACCGAAGGTAAGTAACTTGTTCATCGGCACCCATGATGGGGCCTTTTAGCAGAGATCTTTTTTCTTGGTTGTTGGGTGCGATGCGTGTTAAGACCCTAGTGACTGTAGATGTGAAAATTGTGAGGCTAAAACAGTAATTAGAGGTCCACTCAGAAAAACTTTAATGAATATGGCCACTATCCTGATTAAAAACAACAATGTGCCCACCCCTGCTCTACGGTTACAGGGTATTACGCTTTAGAATCAGGCCAACCTGTTTCTTGCCCAGGGTCAAGTAGACTGCAATTCTTAAGGACCGATGTAAGATCTATCAAAATAGTGACCACCCTACAGCACCCTAACTAGTGGTACCTTTAGATCTACAACATCACCTGTAAAAAGAAAGACTTTTAAGGATTTACAATGTCATTAACCAACAGTCTACAATTCAAAAATAGTGCAACACTTCAAAGAAAGTGCATTAAAGCATTCATCACCCTAGTGTCTGTGATCATGCACAAGGCGTATGAATCACATTAATTCTTGGATGCTTCTGTCGCTGTAGATTTATATGCCTTGTGCATGACTCCGATTAGGAATACTCCCCCCAGGTTATGGCGGTCAGACGAGGTAGAGCAAGAAACAGGCTGGTTGCACGTTTTCATGCCATTATTACCAACTTTTCCAAAAATGAGGGAGTATTCCGAGGCTGCGTTTGTTTGAGCAGCAGACCAGACCTAGGGAGATTCTTTATGCTTTTTTTTTTCTTAAATACCTAAATGTGATATCGCCAATGTTCTTATTTTTCCTAGAAATCTCCTGCCACTGAATCATACAAAATGACACCACAGGGCAGTAAGCCAAAGCCGCCGAAGATCTGCGATGAAGATTATGGGATGGATATTAACAGTGGTGACTCCACAGATGATGAGAGTGAGCCTCGTAAACCCATTCCAAGCTGGGCATCTGGTGAGTAAATACTTTTTCAGATCAGATTGAGTGAAAGGTGTTGGGAGCAAGGTTTTGGACACAGATAGCTGTTGTGATGGTGAATTTTCTGACCATGTGGATTTGCGGCAGGTTGAAGGCGGGCTCGCCCCAGACAGTCGTCAGCCACCTCCAGACTACGGCAGATCTCCTGCACCAGCTGGGGTTCTCCATCAATGTGCCAAAGTCACACCTGTGCCCCTCTCAGAAGCTCCTCTTCATCGGAGCGGTTCTAGACTCGGCGCAGTTTCGGGTTTATCCACCCGAGCAGCGGGTCCGGGATATTCAGGCTCTGATTCCCATCTTTCAGCCGTTAACCCTGGGTCTCGGTCAGGTTGACGCTGCGGCTTCTGGGGCTGATGGCCTCCTGCATCCTACTGGTGCATCACGCCAGGTGGCGGATGCGGGCTCTGCAGTGGGACCTGAAGTTTCAGTGGGCCCAGCATCAAGGCAACCTATCCGACCATGTCCTGATCTCAGAGGGCACTGCGAGACAGCTGCAGTGGTGGCTCACGGACCGCGATTGGATCAGCGGCAGGTCCCTCTCCCTTCCCCAAACGGAGCACGTAGTTGTGACGAATGCGTCCCTCCAGGGCTGGGGTGGCCACATGGGAGAGGCGGAGATCAGAGGCCTCTGGTCTCCGGCGGAGGCCCGGCTCCACATCAACCTGTTGGAGCTACGGGCGATTCGTCTAGCACTGAAGGCATTCCTCCCCTCTGTCCGGGGGAGTGTAGTGCAGGTGTTCACGGACAACCCCACCGCCATGTGGTACTGCAACAAACAGGGCGGGGTGGGGTCGTGGATCCTTTGCCAAGAGGCTCTGCGCCTTTGGCAATGGCTGGAACGCCAGGGCGTGACCCTGGTGGCTCAACACCTGGCGGGTTCTCTGAACGCCAGGGCGGACGAGCTCAGCCGTCGGTGCCTGATGGATCACGAATGGCGTCTGAACTCGGATGTGGCGCACGACCTCTTTCAGCGATGGGGAGAGCCTTGGTTAGATCTATTCGCCACCGAAGAGAACGCGCAATGTCATCAGTTCTGCGCGTTGGAATTTCCAAGGCGGCACTCGCTCGGAGACGCTTTTCGTCGCGAGTGGAGTTGCGGTCTGTTGTACGCCTTTCTGCCTATACCACTTCTACCCAGATGTAGGAGAGTAGGGTCTGCAATCCTATGATCACCCAGATTTTTGCTTTTTGATCACCCAGATTTTTGCTTTTTGCTGCGCTGGTTTACGACTTTCCCTGGCTGTGGGCCTGCTAATCAGACCCACAGCCTAGCTGTTCTCTCTATCCAAATTGTACTCAGGTACTGAATTGGCACTGGGCCCTTTCCAAGTCCCTGTACCCAGGGCTGAGGTGTACCCAGAAGTCTCCCAGGGGCTGAAGCATGTATTGTGCCACCCCTGGACTGACTGACTAAACTGACACAACTGGCTGCACGACAGCTGGGGCAAGGTGGTGTACTCACCCTTTGCTTTAGATATAGTATACCTATATCTAACCCTAAAATGGACACACAGATCTCCTATCAGTCACTCCTATGGCAGGCCTTAACAATCCTGAAGGCAGAGTGCTTGGAATCGTGTGAGATGGTGCTCTGGCATGAGCTGAGCCTGTCTGCGGCTTTCGGGATCCATCCCTTAGCCGTTTCCATGATATCGCATACCATATACTCTTAAGTGCATTATAATCCTCGCGGTTATATGCCAACTCTGGTATCGCTTTATCAAAACATGTCGAGTAAGGTGTCATACGAATTGGAATACTAACCCCTCGCCAATTCTGGCGACGGGGTTAGCATTCCACCCTTCTAGAGGGACACGACATGTATGTAACCCCTAACCCCGGTTAAAGTCAGACAGAGCCTTAGCATCCACAAAATGGATGCTGCCACCGAGACACAAGTCTGCCCTCCTGCTGCTGGGAGTCCTCCCAGAGCAGGAGATAAGGACAAAGGGTTTCCTGCCAGGGGCGGTGCCAGCACCGTCCCAGACAGGATTTTGTGTATTGTAAGTAGGCAGGGCTTCAGAGGAAGGTGACTGCACGTGGCACCCCGGTGCTCACTGTGCATAGGCTGGCTTGAACCAGTTCCAGGGACACTCCAGACCCTGTGCTGGGGAAAAGCCCGCCAAGGAAGTGGGTGTAACCACCCCCCTCCTGGTCCCACCCATAGGGCATGACCTAGTCGCGTGCCAGCCCCCTTTTCCCAGATAAAGGTAGGGACTGGCCCCCTTCCAAATCAGATCATCTTTGGAATCAAGACACGACTTTCTACGAAAGGACTTCAAGATTTCTTCTTCAAGATTCTCCCTTGTGGCTAAGGAGTAGTCACCCTGCATCCGCAGGCACCATCGCAAGAACACTGCGGTCTGCTGTAAGTCCTTCCTCCGGAATCCGACTGCCCAGCTCGACTAGAACCGGCTTCCCTGGCACCTCTGACCTCTACCCACCTCTACAGCCCAGCTGAGAACCGTGGGTGCGACGAGACCTCGAGGGACCGGCCATCTGCAAGACTGCACGACTTCTGCACAGCAAGCCCGCCGAGTAATTTCCTGGTGAGTGCTTTGGGGTCCGAGAAGCCCCGACCCTGAGCAGCTCCAGCACCGAAGTGCAGCCTCCCAGCATCTCCGCGATCTGCGTGGGGCCCTTCTGCTTTTTGCTGCTCACCGCGTTGTTTGGCTACTAGCCCGCTGGCTTGTGGCCTTCTGAACGACGGCCGACGACATCACTGCTGCTGGTCTGGTTGCTCCAGACTGGCCCTTGCTCCCTTCCCGAAGAGGAGCACCCCGGACCCTCCTGGTCCACTCAAGACGCCATTTTGAGTCCACCGCGTGGGCTTGAATTAGCCACGGCTTGTTGCCCAATCCTGGGTAACTTCGACGCCGACAGCTTCATCCATCGTGGGACAGCTCGCCTCTCCATCCTGGTCGCCGACAACGCCTCCTGGTCCGTGAGATCTGCAGAGCCAGCGTCGCCCACTCACCTAGTCGAGGTGACTACCATCCGGTGCCCTCCTGGTGCCCACTGACTACTGGCTAGTAGTCACGAACTTGGTCCCCTCTGCTTTCAGGTGTCATCCATCTTCCAGATCCAGGCTTGGATCAACTCGAACTATCTTCAACTGGTCGCCTGCCAGCATCTTTCTTCCAGGCTCCTGGTCCGGCAACGAGGATTCCCGACGTCTTTTGAGACCTATGCAGCTGCAGCCCCTGGGCTAGGTAACTTCACGGCACTTCGGTGTCCCAGCATAGCCTCACTATCCAAGGGTCAGGATCCACTGTCGTTTTCTCCCTACCAGGTCGGGTTCGCCCGTGAACACTAACTTTAGCGTTACTAGCTTCCATAGACTTTGTCCCGCATCCCGCGTGAGAGTGCACACTCTGCACCCGAGTCCCCTAGGCCTCCTAGAAGTAATCTAACGATTCCCTAGTCAAGTCCTAGCGATTCCAAAGCCTATTAGTACTGTACTTACCTGCTAGTAATTTCGCATTCCACTTTTGGAGTATATGGTTTTTCGTGCCCCTCGGGCATTTGTATATACTGTGCTAACTTAAGTATTTTCGTAAGAGTTTTGTTGTGTGCCTAGCACCCTGTCCTCATAAAGAGAACAGGGTTGTTGTGATTCTAATAAATACACTGTTTATTTTCATAACACTTGTGTGGTGTCCTTTCACTGGGTGTTCAAGGGGTAATGTGATGGTAAAACAGCTGGCTTAACACGCCCTCTAGAGTCTTAGCCTTAGACTGCTCGTATCCATGCTACTAGGATAGCTGGTCTATAAGGTTGACTTACAACCAATCATCAATAAGGGTTGTTTGGACTGATATATAGTGATCACTAGAATAGTGAGCACTGCACATCAGGCCAACTTCTCACACCAGAGTGCTGAAGATCAAGCGCGACCGGGCCCAAGTCATCCTTGTGGCTCCGGACTGGGCGAGAAGGTACTGGTATCCAGAGCTACTCAGTATGTCAGTCGATCCCCCGGTTCGTCTGCCTCTTCAGGAGGACCTTCTGTCGCAGCAGCAGGGGACGGTCCTCCACCCGAACCGGTCCAGTCTCCACCTCCATGCTTGGAGATTGAGTGGCGACAGTTGAGGCCATTTGACTTGCCTCCTGAAGTCTGTAACGTCATTCTGGCAGCCAGGCGTCCCTCCACAAAGTCGGTATACGCCTGCAGGTGGAACAGATTTGTGGCATGGTGCACAGCAAAGGCTGTGGATCCTCTTGCTGCCCCTCTTTCAGAGGTTCTTCTCTTCCTTCTTTCTCTTGCCCAGCAGGGCTCTGCTCTGGGCACTATCAAGGGCGCCCTTTCAGCCTTTCTCAGGCTACCTGATCAGCCTTCTTTGTTCAAGTCCCCTATTGTAAACAGATTTCTTAAGGGCATCACTCACACGTTTCCTCCTGTTCCGTTTGTGATGCCTCAGTGGGACTTGAACCTGGTTCTAACATTCCTGATGTGCGCTCCCTTTGAGCCACTTCACAACTGTCCTCTTCGCCTTCTGACTTTGAAGACTGCTTTCCTGGTCGCCATCACCTCTGCCAGGAGAGTGAGTGAGCTCCAGGCTCTTTCTTGTACTCCACCTTTCCTTTCTGTCCATCCGGACAAAGTGGTGCTACGTACCAAACCTTCTTTCCTGCCCAAGGTTGTCACGGCCTTCCACATCGGGTAGTCTATCACCTTGCCAACCTGCTTTCCGCCACCGCATCCCTCTAATGAGGAAGAGCGGCTCCACCGTCTGGCCCCAAAACGTGCGCTCTCATTTTATCTGGATCGCACACGCCAGTTCCGGGTGGATGACCAACTCTTTGTTGGTTACGTGGGCGCTAAGAAGGGGAAAGCGGTGCACAAGAGGACCATGTCCCGGTGGATCATCTTGTGTATCCAGGCATGCTACTCCTTGGCTAGGAAGGAGCCCCCTGCTGGATTGCGGGCTCATTCTACCCGAGCCACGGCGACTACCACTGCCCTGGGCAGGGGTGTGCCCTTACAAGACATCTGTCAGGCAGCTACGTGGGCATCCCTGCACACGTTTGCAAGACACTACTGCCTGGACAGTCAAGTCCGGAGGGATGGCTTCTTTGGCCGTTCCGTCCTCCAGGACTTCCTGGTGTGATTATTGGTTCGCAGACCCACCACCGGGGTTGGTATTGCTTGGGTATCTATTCTAAGGTAAGGAATCTAATACTAACGTGTCTCTTTCAGATGCACAAGTTACTACTTGTGTAACAATATGTTCGAGGCATGTGGGCTGCTAAATTCATATCTTAGCATTAGATCGCCGCCTAGTGTTGGGTCCGGATGATCGCACATTGTTGTCCTGGAAGAGTCTTCGAAGTATCCTGAGATAGGTGGCTCCTCCCCTGGACTACAGTGCGCATGGGCATCGGCTCCATCCCCAGATTGTTTTTTTCCGCCATTGGGTTCGGATGTGGTCTCGACGTCTCTCTGTCGAAACCGAGTAAAACTATCTTTTAGCGGCCAAAAGGCCTCGTTTTTTGCGTCGGTATTGTCTGCGCACGGTCTCGAGTCTTCCGTCTCTTGGAGCCGGAATAAGCGGAGTCTTGTTTCGCTTTTCGAACTTTGAGGCCTTCTCATCGCGACTCGACTGCAAAACTTTTCAGACATGGAGCGGAGCCCGTTTAAATACTGCCCGCTTTGTGGGTCCAAGTACCCACACATCGATCTACACCCCGTTTGTAACAAATGCCTTTCGCCTGACCACGACGACGGCAAGTGCAAGGCCTGTGCACAGTTCCGGTCTAAGAAGACTCTCAAGCTTCGGCGCGCGGTGCGCATGGAAGCTAGACAAGCGGCCCCGGATCCGGAAAACATCTTCGGCGACCAAGATGAAGAGGACCAGGGTCATCATCTTCAGATCTCCCCACCCGAGACGGAGGTCGAGGCGGATCCGGTAGACGACAACGGTGTCGTGGGTCAAGGCCTTGAATACGTCGACGAGGTAGGAGACGACGAAGAGATTTATGGGGCCGCGGCGGATAGCTCAGGGGACGAGCTCTGCCCCGAAGGTTTCGAGGATACCGACCGGGTCACGGGATCGCCTGTAGGCCTTACCCACGACCGCAAGCCACAGCCCCGCCTTCTGGCCCGGCCACGGACTTACTTGCTGAGCAGACTGTATCGAAAACGAAACCGAAAGCATCGGGATCGACTCCATCTAAAATGGCCGACCCGAAAACGAAACCGAAACTTAAGGACTCGAGCGTCCCTAAGATGGCTGCCGTGCCAGCGAAAACGACTGTCCCCGCTAATCCATCGACTCCGTCGACCTCCGGTCCGCAGAAGTCGAAGAAGTCCGTCGATTCCGCTGATGCTCATTCGAAATCGACGCCTGAGGAGGGGTCCTTTAAAAAAGATGGTCGGCACGGATCAGCATCGGCGCCGCCGTCCAAGCCCGCAAAGGCCGGCTCCACGGAGTCTACGCAAACTAAGACTGGCACGTCTGCGCACCGGTCCCAGGACTCGGGGTCGGTGTCAGCGGGTTCCGCGTCGAAAGCCCACAAGGCCCACAAAGACGTCGGATCCGAAGGAAAGGTCAAACCATCCTCGTCGGCTCCAAAACCAACTGAGAGTGAAGCGTCCCTCGTCGCCGCATCACTACAGCGAATTAGGGAGAAGGCCTCTGCTCTGTCGGCTCCGATTTCGTCGCCGAAGGCACAAACAGACAATCCAGCGAAGCCTTCTGGTAAACTTCTCTTTGTTTTGCCGCCAAAGGAGGCGCCGAAAGCCTTTTCCACCAAATCGGCACCGAAGAAGACGGTTTCTTCAACGGCTGGCCCACTTCCACGTCGGGTTCTCGAATCAGAGGATGATTCAGAGCAGTTCATCGACGCAGACACCGGCAAATTGACCCTCTATAAGAGGAAAATAACTTCAGAGTCAGTGGACTCATATGTCATCCCACTGAAGAAGAAAAGGGTGCCCCTTGATGCTTCAGGCCTCACAGAACCAATCCTGCCTCCTCCAAGACGGAGCCCTACTCCCTCACCGGAACACTCTGCGGGTGAGGGGTATGATGAGGATGAACAATACAATTTCCCTATCAATGAACCAGATGCACAACCGGATTCATATGATGACACTGGTGACCAGGGCACCCAAAATGTGGGGCAGGACCCGCAGCTTTTTAATGCACGTGCATCCCCCACTGAGGATTCAGCAGGTTTTCATGCGCTACTTGAGAGGGCAGCGGCCAATCATGATGTGGACATGCATGCTGACCCGATAGAAGAAGACTTCCTTTTCGACACATTCTCAGTCTCTGAAAGGACAGTAAAAACGCTGCCTATGCTTAAGGGAGTCCTCAAGCATGCGGGGGATATCTTTAAGGAGCCTACCAGGGCACGAGTGGTCAATCCACGCATTGAGAAGAAGTACAGACCTGCACCTGCAGACCCCGCATACATTCGGGGACAGTTGCCACTGGACTCTCTTGTGGTCGCCAATGCCAGGAAACGTGCCAACTCCCAGACAACGGGTGAGGCTCCTCCCCCGGATAAGGAGTCCAAAGTGCTAGAGGCAGGGGGCAAAAGAGTAGCTGCGCAGGCCGCAAACTTTTGGCGCATTGCCAATACACAGGCACTCTTAGCACGTTACGATAGGGCGCATTACGACACCCTAGAACAGGTTATACAACACCTGCCTCCAAAGTTCCAAGAAGGCACCAAACTGCTTATTGAGGAAGGGAAGCTAATCTCAAACGCAGCCATCAAGTGTGCACTTGACGCCGCAGACACAGCTGCTAGAGCTATCAACACTAGCGTTATGCTGAGACGACAGGCGTGGCTCCGCATCTCGGGGTTTAAACCAGATATACAGACAACCATTCTCAATCAGCCAGTCAATCCTGATAGTCTGTTTGGTCCAGATGTTGACACCACCCTAGAAAAAATAAAAAAAGACACAGAAACTGCTAAGTCCATGGGGGCCCTCCAGTCGCAACAGTTTCGTGGCAACAATTTTCGTCGCTCAGGTGCACGTGGAGTCACCAGAGGACAAATGGGTCAACAGTCTCAGTTCTCAAAAGGTGGAGCACAATCCTCGTTCCAAAAGCAGAACAAGGGAGGTTACAGAAATAACAGCAACAGAGGTCGCGGCAGAGGAAACAACAGCTCCCGCTCCTCTACCCCAAGCAAACAGTGACTCTCCGTCACTGCCCCCCGACCACTTAACACCTGTCGGGGGGAGACTGCAGCAGTTCCTGCCCGTCTGGAGAAACATCACCACAGACAGGTGGGTGCGACAACTAGTCCAGTATGGTTATTGCCTAGAGTTGAAATCCACTCCACCCAACATCCCGCCAAGGCAAAGGCCTATGTCCGCAGAGCACTTGCTCTTATTGCAGCAGGAATTGGTGGTGATGCTGCAAAAAGGAGCAATCGAGCTCGTGCCGGTGAGAGAGGAAGGCACAGGGGTGTACTCCCTGTACTTCCTTATTCCAAAGAAGGACGGATCTCTCAGACCCATTCTAGATCTACGCCCCCTCAACCTGTACATACTGTCAGAACATTTCCACATGCTCACACTGCAGCAGATTCTTCCCTTGCTAAACCAAGGGGACTTCTTAGCAACTTTAGATCTCAAGGATGCTTATTTCCACATTCCACTACACCCGTCCCACAGGAAATACCTCAGGTTCACTATTCAAGGCAAGCATTACCAGTTCAAGGTCTTACCCTTTGGAGTCACCACGGCCCCAAGGGTGTTTACCAAGTGTCTGGCGACGGTAGCAGCGCACCTCAGGAGGCAGAACATCCATGTCTACCCCTACCTCGACGACTGGCTCGTGCAAGCCAAGTCGGAACGACAGTGCGCCGCGGACATGTCAACTACAATTCGCTTTCTTCACGATCTGGGTTTCTCGCTGAACTACCCAAAGTCGCATCTACAACCAGCACATGTCCGGCAGTTCCTAGGTGCGACGATCAACACCCTGACGGCCATGGCTCAGCCAAACCAGGTCAGGATAGACAGCATGCAGTCTCTGATCCAAAACTTCAGACCACAACACTCGCTTCCGGCGAGAGTATTCATGCAGTTGATAGGCATGATGGCCTCCTGCATCTTCATAGTCCCTCACGCACGGTTACATATGCGCCCGCTCCAGGAGTGCTTAGCAAATCAGTGGACACAGGCTCAAGGGCAATTGACAGACCTAGTGTTGGTTACCAGTCGGGCATACGACTCTCTGCATTGGTGGACTCCACACAACCTTTGCAAGGGCCGACTGTTCCAAGAGCCTGTGCCGCAGATTATCCTGACAACGGACGCATCTCTCCAGGGATGGGGAGCTCATCTGCTCACTTACACAGTGCAGGGACTATGGACAACGCGGCAGCAAAAGATGCACATCAACTATCTGGAACTGATGGCAATCTTCATGGCGATCAAGTCCTTCATTGTACATCTGTGCAACAAGGTAGTGTTAGTCCGGACGGACAACATGACTGCGATGTACTACATTCAAAAGCAGGGAGGCACCCACTCGCCACAGCTGTCTCATCTGGCTCAGAGCATGTGGAAGTGGGCCATTCAGAGGAACATTTTCCTCATGGCAGAACACCTCCCAGGGAAGGACAACCAGATGGCGGATCTGCTCAGCAGGTTCAGCCATCAAATGCACGAGTGGGAGATACACCCATCTGTCCTCCACCCGTACTTCCAGCAGTGGGGTCATCCGGAGATAGACCTGTTTGCCACAAAAGAAAACGCAAAATGCCAACACTTTGCCGCCAGGTTCCCTCACCCACAGTCGCAGGGGAATGCGATATGGATGAACTGGTCAGGCAAATTTGCGTACGCTTTTCCGCCAGCCCCTCTGATACCGCTGGTCGCAAGAAAGCTAAGGCAACACGCGATGACTCTCATCCTAGTTGCTCCAACGTGGGCGCGCCAGGCTTGGTACACCACGTTCCTCGAACTCTCAGTGGTGCCGCATCAAAGACTGCGCCTCACGCCCAGTCTTTTGACGCAGAACCATGGAGAAATTCAGCATCCAAATCCGCAACAGCTCAACCTGGCGATCTGGCTCCTGAAGTCCTAGAGTTTGGATACCTTAACCTACCTCCAGAATGCATGAACATCATCAAGGAGGCAAGGAAGCCAACTACCCGAGCATGCTATGCTGCGAAATGGAAGCGTTTTGTCATTTACTGTACAGCCAATGACATCAACCCGCTAGATGCATCTATCCCCAACATCATTTGCTATCTGTTGCATCTTTACAAGTGCAATCTAGCGTACACTTCCATTCGGATACATCTATCCGCCATAGCGGCTTATCTTCAAAACAGGCAGCACCTCTCTGTCTTCAGAGTGCCCGCCATTAAAGCCTTCCTTGAAGGTCTGAAACGAGTCATTCCCCCAAGAACACCGCCAGCTCCGGTGTGGAACCTCAATGTCGTTCTCACCAGACTGATGGGACCGCCATTTGAGCCACTGCACTCGTGTGAACTCCAGTTCCTTACGTGGAAAGTGGCTTTCCTGGTAGCTATTACGTCTCTGAGGCGTGTCAGTGAGCTGCAAGCGCTCACAATCCAAGAGCCATTCATTCAGATTCATCCAAATAGGGTAGTGCTACGCACTAACCCCAAATTCCTTCCGAAGGTGGTGTCACAGTTTCATCTAAACCAAACTATTGACTTGCCAGCATTCTTTCAAAACCCGCAAACGGTGGCAGAAAGAATGCTCCATACCTTAGATGTACGGAGGGCGTTGATGTACTACATAGACAGAACACAACCCTTTAGAAAGACAAAACAACTTTTTGTTGCCTTCGCACCACAACACAAAGGCAACCCTATTTCCAAAGCAGGGATAGCCAGATGGATTGTTAAGTGCATCCAGATATGTTATCAAAAGGCCAAGCGCACTTTAACAATACCCCCAAGGGCGCACTCCACACGCAAACTGGGGGCATCCATGGCTTTCCTAGGGAACATTCCTTTAGAGGATATTTGCAGAGCAGCCACGTGGGTTACACCACACACCTTTACAAAACACTACTGTGTTGATGTGCATTCCAAGCAGCAAGCTGCTGTAGGACAGGCTGTTCTCAAAACACTTTTTCAGGTTTCTGCAGCTGGCACGGGCAACCGCCGCTGATGGAGGGACTGCTATGTATTCTATGCTAAGATATGAATTTAGCAGCCCACATGCCTCGAACTGAATATGCTACTTACCAGTATGCATCTGTTCTTGGCATGTAGGGCTGCTAACATTCATATCGCCCGCCCTCCTCCCCGGTGCCTGTCGCAGCTGCAGATATACTATTGTATTTATTCATTAGCATGGACATCCTTTACACTTTTCACTCCATCTCCTGCCACAATGGCGAAAAACAATCTGGGGATGGAGCCGATGCCCATGCGCACTGTAGTCCAGGGGAGGAGCCACCTATCTCAGGATACTTCGAAGACTCTTCCAGGACAACAATGTGCGATCATCCGGACCCAACACTAGGCGGCGATCTAATGCTAAGATATGAATGTTAGCAGCCCTACATGCCAAGAACAGATGCATACTGGTAAGTAGCATATTCAATCTGTAAGAGACATTAGTTAGTATTAGATTCCTTACCGACCCTCCCATCCTCCCCGTTCTGCGAACCAATATCTAGGGTTAGGGTTGTCCCCTTTCAGGGCCCTAGTTTCAATGGCACCAGTGTTGGTTTTTTGACATGGCTCTTTGTTTCTGGCGCGGAAAAGCTGTGTCTAAGAACTGACGTCAGCACGCGGAGGCGGCGTCTAAGTACTCCGACGTCATCACGTTGCCGACGACGGACGCGGAGCCGCATACGACGCCTACCGACGCGCAAGGGTACTGCTACGCAAAAATTTCCGGATCCAGTCTGACGCCTGGGGATATTCTAAGGTAAGGAATTTAATACTAACTAATGTCTCTTACAGATATATCGTTACACAAGTAGTAACTTGTGCTTTAATACTGTAGTGAATTTTCATGAATATAAAGCGGTTTTAAAATTTCACACTTCGAAACTTTTCAATGGAAATCTGACACTGTTATTCAATGGGAGAATATTCAGGTTGCAGGTAAAGTACGATCGCGTTACTTTTGTAACCCAGCACTGGTCTCCTCGGGCCAGCACTGGGGTCTTAACTCAAAACAGGTAGGTAATTGTGTTTCAGTATTTCGTGTGATTTTTAAAGAATATTTCAAGTTTTCAAAAGTATACAATGGGTTCCTATGGAGAAAATACAGATTACTAGTAAACCCGGTAAGGATTACTTTTGCGGTTCAGTACCGGGCTGAAAGGTACAGTACTGGCTTCTCCCCTGATCACAGGCGAGTACTTCGGAATTCGGCTGATTTTCTATGAATATTTTCAGCTTTCAAAACTTCACACTTCGAAAGTTTTCGAGTCGAAAATTGGTGAATGTTATTGTGAGAAGTTGGCCTGATGTGCAGTGTTCACTATTCTAGTGATCACTATATATCAGTCCAAACAACCCTTATTGATGATTGGTTGTAAGTCAACCTTATAGACCAGCTATCCTAGTAGCATGGATACGAGCAGTCTAAGGCTAAGACTCTAGAGGGCGTGTTAAGCCAGCTGTTTTACCATCACATTACCCCTTGAACACCCAGTGAAAGGACACCACACAAGTGTTATGAAAATAAACAATGTATTTATTAGAATCACAACAACCCTGTACTCTTTATGAGGACAGGGTGCTAAGCACACAACAAAACTCTTATGAAAATACTTAAGTTAGCACGTTATACACAAATGCCCGAGGGGCACGAAAAACCATATACTCTAAAAGTAGAATGCGAAATTACTAGCAGGTAAGTACAGTACTAATAGGCTTTGGAATCGCTAGGACTTGACTAGGGAATCGTTAGATTACTTCTAGGAGACCTAGGGGACTCGGGTGCAGAGTGTGCACTCACGCGGGATGCGGGACAAAGTCTATGGAAACTAGTAAAGGCAAAGTTAGTGTTCACGGGCGAACCCGACCTGGTAGGAAGAAAACGACAGTGGATCCTGACCCTTGGATAGTGAGGCTATGCTGGGACACCGAAGTGGCGAAGTTACCTAGCCCAGGGGCTGCAGCTGCATAGGTCTGAAAAGACGTCGGGAATCTCGTTGCCGGACCAGGAGCCTGGAAGAAGGAAGTTGCTGGCAGGCGACCAGTGAAGGAAAGTTCGATGGATCCAAGCCTGGATCAAGGAAGAAGGAAACCTGAAAGCAGAGGGGACCAAGTTCTTGAATCACTAGCCAGTGATTGCGTGGGCACCAGGATGGCACCGGGCGAAGTCACCGCAGTCAGGTGAGTGGGCGCTGCTGGGCTCTGCAGTCTCTCGGACCAGGAGGCGTTGTCGGCGACCAGGATGGAGGTGCGAGCTGTCCCACGAAGGTTCTTGCTGTCGACGTCGCTGGACCCAGGATTGGGCAACAAGTCTTGGCAAATGCAAGGCCCACGCGGTGGACCTAAAATGGCGTCTTAGTTGGACCAGGAGGGTCCAGGGTACTTCTCCGATGGAGGGAAGCAAGGGCCAGTCTGGAGCAACCAGACCAGCAGCAGTGTTGGCGTCGTTCGGAAGGCCACAAGCCAGCGGGCTAGTAGCCAAACAACGCGGTGAGCAGCAAAAAGCAGAAGGGCCCCACGCTGATCGTGGAGATGCTGGGGGGCTGCTCTTCGGTGTTGGAGCTGCTCAGGGTGGGGGCTTCTCGGACCCCAAAGCACTCACCAGGAAATTACTCGGTGGGCTTGCTGTGCAGAAGTCGTGCAGTCTTGGCGATGGCCGGTCCCTCGAGGTCTCGTCACACCCACGAATCTCAGCGTGACTGATGATGTAGGTAGAGGTCAGAGGTGCCAGGGAAGCCGGTTCTCGTCGAGCTGGGCAGTCTTGATCCGGAGGAGAGACTTGCAGCAGACCGCAGTGTTCTTAAGATGGTGCCTGCGGATGCAGGGTGACTACTCCTTAGTCACAAGGGAGAAATCTTAGGAAGAAGTCTTGAGTTCCTTTCGTGGAAAGTAGTTTCAGGATTCAAAGATGATCTGATTTGGAAGGGGGCCAGTCTCTACCTTTATCTTGGAAAAGGGGGCTGGCACGCGACTAAGTCCTGCCCTAGGGTTGGGACCAGGAGGGGGGTGGTTACACCCACTTCCTTGGCGGGCTTTTCCCCAGCACAGGGTCTGGAGTGTCCCTGGAACTGGTTTAAGCCAGCCTATGCACAGTGAGCACCGGGGTGCCACTTGCAGTCACCTTCCTCTGTAGCCCTGCCTACCTGGAATACACAAAACCCTGTCTGGGACGGTGCTGGCACCGCCCCTGGCAGGAAACCCTTTGTCCTTGCCTCCTGCTCTGGGAGGACTCCCAGCAGCAGGAGGGCAGACTTGTGTCTCGGTGGCAGCATCCATTTTGTGGAGCTGAGGCTATGTCTGATTTTAACCGGGGTTAGGGGTTACATACATGTCGTGTCCCTCTAGAAGGGTGGAATGCTAACCCCGTCGCCAGAATTGGCGAGGGGTTAGTATTCCAATTCGTATGACACCTTACTCGACATGTTTTGATAAAGCGATACCAGAGTTGGCATATAACCGCGAGGGTTATAATGCACTTAAGAGTATATGGTATGCGATATCATGGAAACGGCTAAGGGATGGATCCCGAAAGCCGCAGACAGGCTCTGCTCATGCCAGAGCACCATCTCACACGATTCCAAGCACTCTGCCTTCAGGATTGTTAAGGCCTGCCATAGGAGTGACTGATAGGATATCTGTGTGTCCATTTTAGGGTTAGATATAGGTATACTATATCTAAAGCAAAGGGTGAGTACACCACCTTGCCCCAGCTGTCGTGCAGCCAGTTGTGTCAGTTTAGTTAGTCAGCCCAGGGGTGGCATAATACATGCTTCAGCCCCTGGGAGACTTCTGGGTACACCTCAGCCCTGGGTACAGGGACTTGGAGAGGGCCCAGTGCCAATTCAGTACCTGAGTACAATTTGGATAGAGAGAACAGCTAGGCTGTGGGTCTGATTAGCAGGCCCACAGCCAGGGAAAGTCGTAAACCAGTGCAGCAAAAAGCAAAAATCTGGGTGATCATAGGATTGCAGACCCTACTCTCCTACAGTTATCCAATGGCAGGTAAGTGAGTAACCTGTTTCCATGTGAGTACTTGGTTGGTCAAGTTAAGGTTCTGGGCATAGACTCAGGGGTCCCCCAGGGTCGGGTAAGTACAGTTTTTCAGCGAGAATCTTTCTGGATTCACTATGCTGTGCATTATTCCGCGGTCTTGTGGTTGGGTCCGGATTCGTAGTCTTTTTTTTTTTTTTCGTAGCCCAGGTGGGCGTCGGCGTCACACCGCCTGGGTGTATTTCCGGTGACGTCGGCATGCTTCCTGCGGAAGCTCCCACTCTTGGGCGCCATCTTCGGGTTCTTTTTCTCCGCGGTCGGGTCTGGATCGTTCCCGTTTGGGCTCCAGACATTTTTAGAGAAAGAAGAAAGGAAAATACAGAAATCACAAAGAAAAGTCATCTGAAGACTCCAGGGGACTTCATCGACGAGGAGTCAGCAAAGGAAAAGGCGAATTCATCGAGATCCTCGTCGACTAACACGCGTCCAGGGAGGCCCTGAGCGCTCGATGATGGACAACACGCCGTTCAAGTTCTGCCGTAACTGCCACCACAAGTACGGGCAGAAGGACTAGCACCCGGTATGCAACCATTGTCTACCGGTGAATCACGAAAGCGAGGACTGCAACGCCTGCTCCGCCTTCGCCCCGAAGACCCTTCGTGTGAGAGAGAGACAGAGGGTAGCGCACGCCACCCTGCAGGGGAAGGCCCCGACTCCGTCCCTCTACGATCTGGGGATGTCTTCCGAGGAAGAGGACAACGCTGCCGCCGAAGACGACAGCTACACGGTCGTAGAGACCGATTACACGAAGACTTCTGATAAGGTAGGAGACTCTCCGGCCTCGAAAAAACGAGGGCAAGGCCCCGAAAGCGCTGATGCCGAAACACCAGGCGGCCGCGAGTACTCACAGGCCCAGCGGATCCTCTGAGAAGGAGTCCCCGGCGCCGAGAGCTGTTGAACAGCAGAAGTCGCCGAAAATCGTCCCTGAAAAGGATCGATCGACGCCGAGGGACAAGGACCCTAAACTACCGACGCTGACCACAGACCCAAAATCCAGGTCGACGTTAAACTTCGGCGCCGAGCCAACCGCCGAAAAGAGCGGCCAAACCATCCGACGCGGAACACGCGGCCGAGATGGAGAAAAATAGAAGGCGCCTCGAGGCCGAAATGGAAAACATCGTGCAGCGGAAGAAAGAATTAGACGCAAAGATGAAGGCCTTCACGATCCCTCACAAGACCAAGCCACCGGTGGTGGAGGTGGTCGAGGAGGAAGACGAGGTCGCCGAAGAACAAGACCCGGACGTCGAAGTGGTCGACGACCAGGAAGAGTACGAGAATCCCTACGATAGTTACAACTATGGGGAGGAAGAGGACAGCAGGACGGACGCAGAGTCGGCACCCTCTGACTTACAGGAGGTGGATTACCTGGATGTCGAGACCGACAGCCCGGAGGAGGCGGTCGACACGTATCCCTCGAGGCCCCCGGACGACATTGGGGCCTACAACTCGGTGATAAGATCTGCCGCAGCGGCATTCAAGCTCAAGCTCGACGAAGAGAAGCAGAAAGCAGACTTCCTTCTAGAGACATTGCTCCCCACACAAACAAAGAGCCAGTACCTGCCAATGCTAGACAGCGTCTTGGCCCAGGGAAAGGAAGCATTCATGGAGCCCGCAACATGCAAGGCAGTAACTCCCAGAACAGAGAAAAAATACAAACATTCCTTAAAAGACCCACCCTACATTCAGGGGACGGTCTCCGCAGACTCCATTATCACGGCCACAGCAAGGAAGAGGGCTAACGTACCCACTACCTCTGGATGACCACCGGATAAGGAGAGCAAAAGGATGGATCTGGTGGGCAGAAGGATCGAACGGAATGCCGCGACCCACTGGCGCATGGCTAACTCCAACGCCTTGATAAACAGGCACATGTACCAGATCATGGAGGAGCTGGGGCAGTTATTGAAGGACCTGCCCCAGGATGCCAGGCAGAAGGCCGAAAAACTGGTTGAAGAAGGGAAGAACGCGGCAAATTCTTGCCTTAAGACGGCCCTGGATGGAGCAGACACCTCCAGCAGGCTCATGATGATTGGTGTCACTGAAAGAAGACACGCCTGGCTAAGGATCTCAGGTTTCAAACCAGAGGTGCAACACAGCATTCTGAACACACCGTTCAACGGCGACACGCTTTTCGGAACAACAGTTGATGAGAAGCTCAGCCAACTGAAGAAGGATAACGAAACTGCAAGGTCCATGGGAGCATTGCAGTTCAGAGGCAGCAAAAGAGGCACACCGTCACGGAGGCCTGGCGGGAGAGGTGGAAACCAGCCAGGTACATCACACCAGGCTTTCCAACAAACGCACCAGGCAGACTCGCAGGCCCAGCAGGGGCAGCAGAAGCAGTCCTGGCAATACCAACAAAGAGGCCAGTCCTTTCGAGGGAGAGGAAATGGACGTGGCCAGAATAGAAGAGGGGGACAGCAGCCCGCTTCTAAGTGACTTCATAAAACTCTGTGTGCCCACCCACTGAAAAGATCCCAGGGGGCAGTGCGTACAAAGCGATCAAGACAAGCTAGACATCTACGACCACATAACACCAGTGGGAGGAAGATTGAGATTTTACCTCCAGGAATGGAGAGAAATCACATCAGACAGATGTATCCTCAACATCATCCAATTCGGATACTGCATAGAGTTGGAGGGAAGGCCAACAAGCAGAAAACCAAAAAGAAAACAACTAGCAAGCAAGCCGCTAGAGTGTCTTCAGGAAGAGGCAAAGGAACTCCTGCGGAAGCAGGCCTTAGAACGGGTACCCTTCAAGGAAAGAAACACAGGAATATACTCTACGTACTTCCTGGTGCCAAAAGTAGACGAGACAATGAGACCCATTCTGGACCTAAGGTTCCTGAACAAATTCATAAGAATGCAAAAATTCAAAATGACCTCCCTGCAAGAGGTGCTCCCGCAATTGCAGATCGGGGACTTCATGGTCACAATAGACCTCAAAGACGCCTACCTGCACATCCCAATGAACAGAAAGCACAAGCATATGCTCAGGTTCACCATCGGAGAAAGCCACTACCAGTTCACGACATTAGCCTTCGGGCTAAAATCAGCACCGAGGGTCTTCACAATGTGCCTCGCAGCAGTCGCAGCGCACCTACGAAGGGAAGGAATACACGTATACCCTTACCTGGACGACTGGCTGGTGAAAGCAAACTCATACCAGAAATGCAAGCAGCACGCACATACAGTGACGAGCACGCTCATAAGCCTGGGATTCTCCATCCATCGGAAGAAATCATCAATGAAGCCGGAACAAGTGAAGATCTTCCTGGGAGCACAGATCAACACCTTACAGGGCAAGGTGTTCCCCAGCGAGAAGAGGGCGAGGGCGCTGGTGAAGGAAACTCGCCTCTACCGGAAGGGACAAGTTCGGACTGCGAGGACTGCGAGCAAGATCATGGGGATGATGGCATCATGCATCCACCTGGTACCGAATGTACGTCTCCACATGAGACCCATTCAAGAATGGCTACAGGAGCAATGGTCACAAGCTACAGGCAGTTGGGAGGATCTAGTGGTTGTAACGCACGCAGTGCAGAAGGAGATGACATGGTGGACCATGGAGAACATAACAAGGGGAAAGCCTCTAACGCCCCCAACGCCAACAGTGACCATCACCACAGACGCATCCCGGAAGGGATGGGGCGCTCACATGGAGGAGCTCAAGGTGAGGGGACTGTGGACGCCAACAGATGCGACAAGGCACATCAATTACCTAGAATTGAAGACAATCTTCCTTGCACTGAAAGCTTTCCAAACAATACTGTAGAAACACAAGGTGCTGCTACAGACAGACAACACCACCGCAATGTTCTACATCAACAAGCAGGTGGGCACACAGTCAGCCCCGCTTTCAACGCTGGCGCAGGAGATATGGAGATGGGCCATCCCTCTCAAAATAGACCTGCTAGCCATACACCTACCAGGGAAGGACAACATAAAGGCAGATTGGCTCAACAGACAGACATCGGCATCCCACGAGTGGGAGCTCAATGCTCAGGAGACAAGGTGGCTGTTCGACAGATGGGGAACACCATCAGTGGACCTGTTTGCCACACGCCGGAATGCAAAATGCCAAAACTTCGCATCCAGAGAGCCCGAGGAGAGGTCACTGGGGAATGCTCTATGGATAGATTGGTCTGGGACATTTGCTTACGCCTTTCCCCCGATACCACTGATGCACAGAGTACTGAGCAAGTGCAGAGCGAGCAACATGACCCTGATACTGGTCGCGCCACAGTGGGCCAGGCAGACATGGTACTCGCAGATCATGGAGATGAGTGTGCACCCCACAGATTCGGCAAGAGGAAAGACCTACTCTCCATGCAGAACGGAGAGGTGCTACACCCAGAGCCAGAGAGTCTGAGCCTATTAGCGTGGCTCCTGAGGACATAGTTTGCACATTTGAGATTGCCAGAAAGCACCCTGAGGGTCCTTCGGGAGGCACGAAGGCCCAGCACTCGGAAGTGCTACGTTGCGAAATGGAAAAGATTCACAATGTGGTGTACGAAAGAAAGGCTTCACAATAAAATGAAGAAGGACTCCACAGTGCTAAAGTATCTGACACACTTGCTGGAGAAGAACCTTAGCTCATCCTCGTTAAGAGTTCACTTGGCAGCGATAGTCGCCTACACAAGGGGAGCAACGTGCAGGAGTTTCTTCACATCACAGGTGGTGAAGAGATTCCTAGGAGGAGCGAAAAGGATCGCACCACCCAAGCGGTGCCGCAACCTGCATGGAACTTAAACATAGTCCTAACGGAACTCATGAAGGAACCTTTTGAACCACTTCACAAGGCCTCCCTAAAGATGCTAACTATGAAAACAGCTTTCCTGGTTGCAATAACGTCCTTACGAAGAGTAAGCGAGCTTCAGGCGCTGATGCTACAAGAACCCTACATACAAATACACAATGATAGGGTTGTGATGAGGACTGACCCACACTTCATGCCGAAGGTGGTATCCAAATTCCACATGAACCAGTCTATACAGATACAGAGTTTTTTCCAAAAACCAACCACTAGCGCAGAGCGAGCCCTGCACACCCTGGACGCCAGAAGGGCAGTCATGCACTACATTGAGAGGACGAAGGGACACAGGAAAACAAAACAGTTCTTTGTGTCATTCGCAAACAGTTTCATGGGAAAGGCAGTAACCAAAAAGACTATTGCACGATGTATCGCACAGACAATTCAACTCTGCCACAAACGTGCAGGACAAGAGCTAGCAGAGGGGACACATGCCCACTCCACTAGGAAAAAGGGTGCTACAATAGCTTTCCTGGCTAACACACCCATACGGGACATATGCCTGGCGGCAACATGGGCTTCGGTGCACACGTTCACGAAGCACTACTGTGTGGATATACAGATGAACAAGGAAGCACAAGTCGGACAGAAGGTGCTCCAGCACATATTCAATAGCCAACGCTCATCTTCCACCCAGCCGCCACAGAGATGAGAAACCGCTACAAAATCTATGCACAGCATAGTGAAACCAGAAAGATTCACGCTGCAAAACTGTAGGAGAGTAGGGTCTGCAATCCTATGATCACCCAGATTTTTGCTTTTTGCTGCACTGGTTTACGACTTTCCCTGGCTGTGGGCCTGCTAATCAGACCCACAGCCTAGCTGTTCTCTCTATCCAAATTGTACTCAGGTACTGAATTGGCACTGGGCCCTCTCCAAGTCCCTGTACCCAGGGCTGAGGTGTACCCAGAAGTCTCCCAGGGGCTGAAGCATGTATTATGCCACGCCTGGGCTGACTAACTAAACTGACACAACTGGCTGCACGACAGCTGGGGCAAGGTGGTGTAATCACCCTTTGCTTTAGATATAGTATACCTATATCTAACCCTAAAAATGGACACACAGATCTCCTATCAGTCACTCCTATGGCAGGCCTTAACAATCCTGAAGGCAGAGTGCTTGGAATCGTGTGAGATGGTGCTCTGGCATGAGCTGAGCCTGTCTGCGGCTTTCGGGATCCATCCCTTAGCCGTTTCCATGATATCGCATACCATATACTCTTAAGTGCATTATAATCCTCGCGGTTACATGCCAACTCTGGTATCGCTTTATCAAAACATGTCGAGTAAGGTGTCATACGAATTGGAATACTAACCCCTCGCCAATTCTGGCGACGGGGTTAGCATTCCACCCTTCTAGAGGGACACGACATGTATGTAACCCCTAACCCCTGTTAAAGTCAAACAGAGCCTCAGCTCCACAAAATGGATGCTGCCACCGAGACACAAGTCTGCCCTCCTGCTGCTGGGAGTCCTCCCAGAGCAGGAGATAAGGACAAAGGGTTTCCTGCCAGGGGCGGTGCCAGCACCGTCCCAGACAGGGTTTTGTGTATTGTAGGTAGGCAGGGCTTTAGAGGAAGGTGACTGCACGTGGCACCCCGGTGCTCACTGTGCATAGGCTGGCTGGAACCAGTTCCAGGGTCACTCCAGACCCTGTGCTGGGGAAAAGCCCGCCAAGGAAGTGGGTGTAACCACCCCCCTCCTAGTCCCACCCCTAGGGCAGGACTTAGTCGCGTGCCAGCCCCTTTTTACAGGATAAAGGTAGGAACTGGCCCCCTTCCAAATCAGATCATCTTTGAATCCTGAAACTACTTTCCACGAAAGGAACTCAAGACTTCTTCCTAAGATTTCTCCCTTGTGACTAAGGAGTAGTCACCCTGCATCCGCAGGCACCATCTTAAGAACACTGCGGTCTGCTGCAAGTCTCTCCTCCGGATCAAGACTGCCCAGCTCGACGAGAACCGGCTTCCCTGGCACCTCTGACCTCTACCTGCATCATCAGTCACGCTGAGATTCGTGGGTGTGACGAGACCTCGAGGGACCGGCCATCTTCAAGACTGCACGACTTCTTTCCAGCAAGCCCGCCGAGTAATTTCCTGGTGAGTGCTTCGGGGTCCGAGAAGCCCCGACCCTGAGCAGCTCCAGCACCGAAGTGCAGCCTCCCAGCATCTCCACGATCTGCGTGGGGCCCTTCTGCTTTTTGCTGCTCACCGCGTTGTTTGGCTACTAGCCCGCTGGCTTGTGGCCTTCTGAACGACGCCCGACGACATTTCTGCTGCTGGTCTGGTTGCTCCAGGCTGGCCCTTGCTCCCTTCCAAAAGAGGAGCACCCCGGACCCTCCTGGTCCACTCAAGACGCCATTTTGAGTCCACCGCGTGGGCTTGAATTAGCCAAGGCTTGTTGCCCAATCCTGGGTAACTTCGACGCCGACAGCTTCATCCATCGTGGGACAGCTCGCCTCTCCATCCTGGTCGCCGACAACGCCTCCTGGTCCGTGAGATCTGCAGAGCCAGCGTCGCCCACTCACCTAGTTGAGGTGACTTCGCCCGGTGCCATCCTGGTGCCCACTTAATCACTGGCTAGTGATTCAAGAACTTGGTCCCCTCTGCTTTCAGGTTTCTTCTTCCTCGATCCAGGCTTGGATCCAACGAACTTTCCTTCACTGGTCGCCTGCCAGCAACTTCCTTCTTCCAGGCTCCTGGTCCGGCAACGAGATCCCCGACGTCTTTTCAGACCTATGCAGCTGCAGCCCCTGGGCTAGGTAACTTCGGCACTTCGGTGTCCCAGCATAGCCTCACTATCCTAGGGTCAGGATCCACTGTCGTTTTCTTCCTACCAGGTCGGGTTCGCCCGTGAACACTAACTTTGCCTTTACTAGCCTCCATAGACTTTGTCCCGCATCCCGCGTGAGAGTGCACACTCTGCACCCGAGTCCCCTAGGTCTCCTAGAAGTAATCTAACGATTCCCTAGTTAAGTCCTAGCGATTCCAAAGCCTATTAGTACTGTACTTACCTGCTAGTAATTTCGCATTCCACTTTTTAAGTATATGGTTTTTCGTGCCCCTCGGGCATTTGTGTATAACGTGCTAACTTAAGTATTTTCGTAAGAGTTTTGTTGTGTGCCTAGCACCCTGTCCTCATAAAGAGTACAGGGTTGTTGTGATTCTAATAAATACATTGTTTATTTTCATAACACTTGTGTGGTGTCCTTTCGCTGGGTGTTCAAGGGGTAATGTGATGATAAAACAGCTGGCTTAACACGCCCTCTAGAGTCTTAGCCTTAGACTGCTCGTATCCATGCTACTAGGATAGCTGGTCTATAAGGTTGACTTACAACCAATCATCAATAAGGGTTGTTTGGACTGATATATAGTGATCACTAGAATAGTGAACACTGCACATCAGGCCAACTTCTCACATTGGTGAGCAGCGGTTGGGATTTGAGCTTGCTGTTGTTTTACCACACATGCCCTAAGAATATCTTGTGAAAGATCACATAAGTACTAAAGGTACATATAACTTAGCTTAGAATACTCTGAGTTCTACTGAACCAGCTGTTGTAGCTCCTAGGGCCTAGCACACCCTAAACTACAACTCTAGCAAGGGATCAGTAGGCAAACATATAGTGTAGGTAAGTGCACCACTTACACCTCACTAGAAAAGCATGTCTACCCAGGGAGATTCTACTGAGACTCCCCTGGTCAGTGTTGACCCTCCACAGGTCACTTCAAGATATGCAGCTCTCAGTTTCCAGGAGATGAGACAGATCTGTGTCTCCAGAAAACTGAAGCAGGGGTCTAACCCCACCATTCCCTTTCTGATAGGTCTCTTAGAGACATATGATGCCAGAAAGCTTTCTCAGTTACATGAGAACATGCCAGCCTTAGAGGGAACCTCTGGGGATCCAGACCTCCCCAACACTGCTACTGCAGTTGAGGAGGAGGAGGATCAGGAGGAACTCTCTGGGGATGAGGTAGACAAAGGTCTTGAGGTAGTCAGAAGGCTAACCAGGACCAACTTAGACTTACTTGGGCTAGGATCTGGGGGACCCCCAGTACTAACCCGAAGTGGGCCTAACCTTGGAGTTAGGAGAGATGGATCTCTTTCTAGGGACTCCAATAGATCTCTGCACTCTAATGCCTCTTCTCAGGGGAGAAGGAATCCTCCACAGAGGAGATTTACTTCCCCTCAGAGAAAAGAGCATGAAGCTAGAATGAGACAAGCTGAACTGAGGATTGAAAGGGAAGAACTTGCCCTGGCCAAAGAAAAGCTTGCCTTTGCTAGAGAGCAGCAGATGAGTGGGCTAGCTCCCACTGGTGGCAGCAATCTCCCAAGAGATAGAGAGAAGGGTTTAGATACTAAACACCTGACTAAAATAGTGCCCCCCCTTTAAGCAAGGGGATGATATCCAGAAATGGATGGCTGCTCTGGAGAGGGCCTGCACTGTGCAGGGCATTCCCCAGAGTCAGTGGGCAGCTATACTGTGGCTCTCCTTTGATGGTAAAGGTAGAGATAAGCTCCTCACTACAAGAGTGGAGGATGCTAACAATTACCAGGTCCTGAAGAATACACTGGTTGATGGGTTTGGTTTAACCACTGAGCAGTACCGGTTGCTGTTCAGAGACACCCAGAAAACTCAGTCTCAGGACTGGTCTGACTTTGTGGATTGTGCCACTAAGGCTTTGGAGGGCTGGTTGCTGGGTAGCAAGGTTACAGATTACACAGGATTGTATAATCTAATGATGAGAGAACAAATTTTAAACAATTGTCAGAACCAGTTGCTGCACCAGCACCTTGTTGATTCAGATCTGACCTCTCCCCAAGAATTGGGAAAGAAGGCAGACAAATGGGTCAGGACAAGGATCAAGCAGAACCAGAACCAGAACCAGGGTGGTCAGAAGAAAGCAGACCAGAAGGGTAATGTTAAGAATGAGCAAAATGACCAGAAGTCTTCACCAGGTCCCCAACAAACCAAAGAGGGTGGGGGTCAGGCTTCCCAGAAGAAGAAGACTCAAGAAGGCCAGTCAAAAAGGTGGTGCCAGTACTGTAAAAGTAAATCTCACTGGTTTAGTGAGTGCACCAAAAGAGGAGGACAAACTCCTGCCACTACAGCCCCTAAGGCAACTGCACCCCCTAGTACAGTCAGTAGTGGTAGTGTACCTCCCAAGGCATTAGTTGGGTTAACCTTGGGTACTGAGGGGTCTGACAACCTAGTTGGCACACTCACTCAGGCTGTCCTTGTCTGTACAGGGGATGTGGATATGTCCCCTGAAATAAGTCCCAATACTTTGGGCAAATACAGGCAGACACCTTTGATTAATGGCAAAATGGCTCAGGCCTATAGGGACACTTGTGCCAGTGTCACCATGGTGACACCTAACTTTGTGGACCCTGGACAGATCATGCCAGGTACTGATTTCCTGGTGACCAATGCCAGCAATGTCACTACTAGTCATAGTGTGGCAATTGTGGCTTTCTCCTGGGGTGGAGTGAAGGGACAAAAGAAAGTTGTAGTCAGTTCAGACCTCCCAGTTGATTGTTTGTTGGGCAATGATTTGGAGTCATCACAATGGTCAGAAGTGGAGCAGAGGACTCACATGGAAATGTTAGGCTTGCCAGTACATGTGCTTGCTGTGACTAGGTCACAGGCCAGAAAATGCCCCACTGAACAGGTGCTGGATCCTGAAATGATGGACCAGACACCTTCCAAGAAGAAGAGCAGTATGGGTAAGGCTTTGCCTTCCCCCTTACCCCAGGTTGAGGATCAAGTCTCTGAGGAGGCTGATCTGAGAGAACTGAGGGAAACTGAGCCTAAAGAGCTTGAACTTGATCAAGTTGAGTTTCTGGGCTCAGGGGGACCCTCCAGAGCAGACCTGGGGAAGGAACAGTTGAGCTGCCCTTCCCTTGAACCCCTCAGACAGCAGGCTGCTGCTGAGGCTGCAGGGAATGCCACAGGTGCCCACAGGGTATACTGGGAAGATGGACTCCTGTACTCTGAGTCAAGAGACCCCAAGCCTGGTGCAACCAGGAGGCTGGTCATCCCCTTGTCTCTGAGAGGTTTCCTTCTCACCTTGGCCCATGAGATTCCCCTTGCAGGTCACTTAGGTCAGACAAAGACTTGGGACAGGCTTGTCTCACACTTTCACTGGCCCCATATGAATGAGAATACCAAGGAGTTTTGTCGCTCCTGTGTCACTTGCCAAGCCAGTGGTAAGTCAGGTGGCACAACAAAGGCCCCCCTCATACCACTACCTGTGGTGGGGGTTCCCTTTGAAAGAGTGGGGATTGACATTGTTGGTCCAATGGAACCCCAGACAGCATCAGGGCACAAGTTTATACTGGTGGTGGTGGACCATGCCACCAGGTATCCTGAAGCTATTCCCCTGAGGACCACCACAGCTCCTGTGGTGGCAAGAGCCCTAGTTGGAGTGTTCTCCAGAGTGGGTTTTCCAAAGGAGGTCGTTTCTGACAGAGGTACAAACTTCATGTCAGGATATCTGACTGCCATGTGGAAAGAGTGTGCTGTGAACTACAAGTTCACCACACCCTATCATCCACAATGCAATGGGCTTGTTGAGAGATTCAACAGGACCCTCAAAGGGATGATTCATGGACTACCTGAAACTCTTAGGAGAAGATGGGATGTCCTGATCCCCTGCCTCTTGTTTGCTTACAGAGAGGTCCCACAGAAGGGGGTTGGCTACAGCCCTTTTGAGCTTCTGTATGGGCATCCTGTAAGAGGACCCCTGTGTTTGGTGAAGGAAGGATGGGAGAGACCTCTCAAAAAGCCTGCAACCAACATAGTGGACTATGTACTTGGTCTCCGCTCCAGGATGGCTGAGTATATGGAAAAGGCATCCAAAAACCTTGAGGCCAGCCAAGAACTTCAAAAAGCTTGGCATGACCAAAAGGCTGTTCTGACTGTGTACCAGCCAGGGCAGAAGGTGTGGGTGCTGGAGCCAGTGGCCCCAGCAGCTCTGAAAGACAAATGGTCTGGGCCCCACACCATCATTGAGCAAAAGGGAGAGGTTACCTACTTGGTGGACCTTGGAACTCCCAGGAGCCCTCTCAGAGTGCTCCATGTTAACAGGCTCAAGGCATATGTTGACAGGAAGGACATGAGCTTGCTCATGGCCACAGATGAGGGACAGGAGGAAGAGAGTGACCCTCTCCCAGACCTGCTCACTCAGAATCCTGATGATGGATCAGTTGATGGTGTTGTCTTTTGTGGCAGCCTCACTGAACATCAGCAACAGGATTGCAGGCAAGTTCTGCAATCCTACAGACATATGTTCTCTCTGACACCCAGCCAAACTGATTGGTGTACCCATGATGTTGACACTGGAGACAGTCTGCCTGTCAAGAGTAAAATCTACCGACAGCCTGATCATGTTAGAGACTGCATCAAAACTGAAGTGCAGAAAATGTTGGAGCTGGGAGTCATTGAGCCCTCAGATAGCCCTTGGGCTAGCCCAGTAGTTCTAGTGCCAAAGCCTCACACCCAGGGTGGTAAGAGAGAGATGAGGTTTTGCGTAGACTACAGAGGCCTCAATGCAGTCACTAAGACTGATGCCCACCCAATACCAAGAGCAGATGAACTTATAGATAAATTGGCTTCTGCCAACTTCTTAAGTACATTTGATTTGACAGCTGGGTATTGGCAAATCAGGTTAGCTGAGGAGGCCAAACCCAAGACAGCATTTTCTACCCCTGGAGGGCATTATCAATTTGTGGTAATGCCCTTTGGACTGAAAAATGCCCCTGCCACCTTCCAAAGGTTGGTGAATCAAGTCCTCACTGGGCTGGATGACTTCTGTGCAGCATATCTAGACGATATTGCTGTCTTTAGCTCCACCTGGGAGGATCACCTGGTCCACCTGAGGAAAGTGTTAGAGGCCCTGCAAAAGGCAGGCCTCACTATCAAGGCCACAAAGTGCCAGATAGGGCAGACACAGGTTGTATACCTGGGCCACCTTGTGGGTGGAGGCCAGGTTCAGCCACTGGAGAGTAAGATACAGGCCATCAAGGACTGGACTCCTCCCATCACCCAGACTCAGGTTCGAGCTTTCTTGGGCCTGACTGGGTACTATAGGAAGTTTGTCAGAAATTATGGGTCCATAGTGACCCCTCTTAATGACCTGACAAGCAAAAAAGATGCCAAAGAAAGTTCAGTGGACAGCAAGCTGTCAGAAAGCATTCAATGACCTAAAGCAGGCCATGTGCACAGCACCTATCCTAAAGAGTCCAGATTACTCCAAGCCATTCATTGTCCAAACAGATGCTTCTGAGTTGGGTGTGGGGGCTGTTCTGTCTCAACTGAATTTTGATGGTAATGATCAGCCTATTGCTTTCATTAGTAGGAGGTTGACACCCAGAAAGAAAAATTGGTCAGCTATTGAGAGGGAGGCCTTTGCTGTGGTCTGGGCCCTGAAGAAGCTGAGGGCCTACTTGTTTGGCACTCACTTCACCATTCAGACAGACCATAAGCCCCTCTTGTGGCTAAATCAGATGAAGGGTGAAAACCCCAAACTGCTTAGGTGGTCCATTTCCCTACAGGGGATGGATTTTACAGTGGAGCATAGACCTGGTACTGATCACAGCAATGCTGATGGGCTCTCCAGGTATTTCCACTTAGAGCAAGAAGACTCACCTGGTCAAGGTTAGTTTATTGTCCCAAAGTTTGGGGGGGGGGGGTCATGTAGGAGAGTAGGGTCTGCAATCCTATGATCACCCAGATTTTTGCTTTTTGCTGCTCACCGCGTTGTTTGGCTACTAGCCCGCTGGCTTGTGGCCTTCTGAACGACGCCCGACGACATTTCTGCTGCTGGTCTGGTTGCTCCAGGCTGGCCCTTGCTCCCTTCCAAAAGAGGAGCACCCCGGACCCTCCTGGTCCACTCAAGACGCCATTTTGAGTCCACCGCGTGGGCTTGAATTAGCCAAGGCTTGTTGCCCAATCCTGGGTAACTTCGACGCAGACAGCTTCATCCATCGTGGGACAGCTCGCCTCTCCATCCTGGTCGCCGACAACGCCTCCTGGTCCGTGAGATCTGCAGAGCCAGCGTCGCCCACTCACCTAGTTGAGGTGACTTCGCCCGGTGCCATCCTGGTGCCCACTTAATCACTGGCTAGTGATTCAAGAACTTGGTCCCCTCTGCTTTCAGGTTTCTTCTTCCTCGATCCAGGCTTGGATCCAACGAACTTTCCTTCACTGGTCGCCTGCCAGCAACTTCCTTCTTCCAGGCTCCTGGTCCGGCAACGAGATCCCCGACGTCTTTTCAGACCTATGCAGCTGCAGCCCCTGGGCTAGGTAACTTCGGCACTTCGGTGTCCCAGCATAGCCTCACTATCCTAGGGTCAGGATCCACTGTCGTTTTCTTCCTACCAGGTCGGGTTCGCCCGTGAACACTAACTTTGCCTTTACTAGCCTCCATAGACTTTGTCCCGCATCCCGCGTGAGAGTGCACACTCTGCACCCGAGTCCCCTAGGTCTCCTAGAAGTAATCTAACGATTCCCTAGTTAAGTCCTAGCGATTCCAAAGCCTATTAGTACTGTACTTACCTGCTAGTAATTTCGCATTCCACTTTTTAAGTATATGGTTTTTCGTGCCCCTCGGGCATTTGTGTATAACGTGCTAACTTAAGTATTTTCGTAAGAGTTTTGTTGTGTGCCTAGCACCCTGTCCTCATAAAGAGTACAGGGTTGTTGTGATTCTAATAAATACATTGTTTATTTTCATAACACTTGTGTGGTGTCCTTTTGCTGGGTGTTCAAGGGGTAATGTGATGGTAAAACAGCTGGCTTAACACGCCCTCTAGAGTCTTAGCCTTAGACTGCTCGTATCCATGCTACTAGGATAGCTGGTCTATAAGGTTGACTTACAACCAATCATCAATAAGGGTTGTTTGGACTGATATATAGTGATCACTAGAATAGTGAACACTGCACATCAGGCCAACTTCTCACAAAAACGAATAGTTTTCTTACCTCTCGGTGTAGTTTTGCAGCTTGAAGATCTTTCTGGATTCACTAGCAAACCCACCCACCTCCGCCAGAAAGATGAGGCTGGAGAGAGAAGAGGTGGTTAAAAAAAAAAAGGAAGGACTTGAAAGTACAAAGCGGTAAAATATCACCTAAATAGGACATTGCCATTACTTCGGAAACAAAAGAAACACGGAAAAAAAGAACCCGAAGATGGGGCCCAAGAGTGGGAGCTTCCGCAGGAAGCATGCCGACGTCACCGGAAATACACCCAGGAGGTGTGACGCCGATGCCCACCTGGGCTACGAAAAAAAAAGACTACGAATCCGGACCCAACCACAAGACCGCGGAATAATGCACAGCATAGTGAATCCAGAAAGATCTTCAAGCTGCAAAACTACACCGACAGGTAAGAAAACTATTCGTTAGTTCAATCCCAGCGGCACAGGGGCAGCCGGGTGCAGAGGTAGGTAGGCCCAAGGTTATCCAATGAGGGGAAGTGGGCCTTCGGTTGGTGGCTGCTGGCTAGCATGCCACGCGGCTGTGGGAGCTGGGCTCCTGGTCACTTGCTCAGGGCAGGGGGGGGGAGTAGGATAGGACAAAGGTGGCACAGCCAGTGGCACTCGGGCGGCTGGGTGCAGGGTGCTCTTTAGCCGTTGGGCGCTCATTGTTATCCAATGGGAAAGGTCAAAAAGGAACAAAGGCTGCAGGCTCGGGGACGGAGACTCTCCAGGGGCGACCAGCACTTCGAGAGGTAAGTTGGGATCTTGGAGCACAGGTAGGTACCCCAAAGGGAGGCACAGGGGGCTGTAGGATGCCGGGTGCAGGGGTGTCTTTGGGTGTCGGAAAAGCTTACCCCCGACTGGTCGCGGTTGTGGTGACCCCTGGTTCTGAGTCTGCAGGCGTCTGGTTCGTTGAGGAGGGTCTTTGGGCACTGGACTTCGGGTCCCAGTCGCCGGGGGGACATCCTCGTGGTCTTAGTTCGGTTGGGCCCGGCCCGGGCTCGGCGGGTGCAGAGTGGGCTTGTCGGAAGCTTCCTGGTTGGCACCAGGTGGATTGTTGCAGCAGAGCCTCTGCTTATGGTAGTCCCAGTCTTCAAGAGGGTCAATGCAGGCAGGTCCGGGTGTCCCACGGTTGCTGTCCGCAGGAGTCGCCGGGATTAAGCAGGAGCAGGTTTCAGGATCGACAGGCCGGTAGGGCTGGGGCCAAGTCAGTTGTTGTCGTCCTGTTAGCAGCTGCACGGCGGCTCTTCTTTCTTCTTTTCGTATCGGGTTCTGAGGTAGGAAGGTTCAGGGTGCCCCTAAATACTGAATTTAGGGGTGTTACAGGTAGGGCAAGGACAGGGACCAATGGGTCCCTGCCCTGGGGTGAATACACCCCCTAGCCTGCTCCTCTCCTGTGGGAGGGGGGCAGGAGCCTAGCCGTGATAGGGAAGGGCTCCCCATCTTCAAGATGGTGCTTCACCTAGTCTCCCCCACCTGAAGGGTGTGGTTGGCACAGGCTGGCACACCCCCCTTCCTGACGTAGTTTTTCCCACCAGTCTTCCCGCCAGAGTGGGGGGCAGGACTGGTGGGGGCTGGTTGCTGGGTACAGCAATTGGTCTAGAAAAGCTCACAGATGCGGCATGCCTTTGAAGCTTCCCCCTGCCCATCCTGGGGGAGGAAACCTAGCACCTCGCCCAGGATGTGCATTGTTGCAGGCCCAGGAGAGCGGGGGCTCTCCTACCCAAGGGTCCAGCAACATGTCTGTTGTGTGGCAGCCTCTGCAGCCACTCAGCCAGACGTGGATTGTAGGTTAGGGTTTCAGAGGGCATCTCTAAGATGCCCTCTGGTGCATTTTACATTAAATCCCACACTGGCATCCGTGCGGGTTTAATGTGCTGAGAAGTTTGATACCAAACTTGTCAGTCTTCAGTGTAGCCATTATGGTGCTGTGGAGTTCGTATTGCCAACCTCCCAGCACCATATACTCTTAATGGCATTGTGGTAAATAAATAAATAATACCTCTCTTTTTGAATGCATAAATGAATAACAGATAGCTCAATAAATAAGAGTCAAGATTCGAGGTAGTAGGAGTTTTGCAGGTTTAATACAGCATAAGGACAGGAACAGGACAACCTGCACAGGAATAGGATGGCAAGCCCTGGCAGCGCTGCCGGGGTCAGGATCCGGACAAGAAGGCTAGCGTGGTATTTAATAACAGTACATGAGCATATATACATAACGCAAACACATAGCATTACATTGCAATAGGCGTAGCAGTGGGTGGAGCAATAGGCGTGACGCGTAGCAGTCGCGAAAGATAAGGGTGAAAATGGGTGTAACAGGGCGTATACATAGACATGTGATGCAAACGTAACAGAATATGTCATGAATGGGGCGGAAACCATGGAGGGGGCTACCTAAGGAGCCGGGACCTCTAACCTGATGGTGCGCGCAAACTGGCAATGACGTATTACTAGGAGAAGCTGGGGGCTATGAACTCTGTGCTAGGAGCAGAGACTGAAGTCTGGAGAGTCAGGGCGACATGTACCTAAGTAGTATCTAGTATCTGATGTTTAGAGAACATGTTGATAGAATCCAAAAGTTATCGGGGTAAAGGCTAACAGACTCTAAGACTGGAGCATGCATTATTCTACATGTAGTGCGTGATGAAGAATATTAAATGACCATTAAATGCAGTATTTCTCTTACATGGAGACGTAGAGGCTAGACAATGACGGAAACTATTGATGCGATTCAGTAGCTTTAGGAATGCAGAGAAGGAGGGCTGTACTGATAACTCGAATCATAACATACTCTTGGCAGACTCAGAGGCAGAGCCAGGCTGAACCGGGCACTGTGAGGCAGGAAATAAGTGAAGGGTCGAGGATACAGGTGGGGGCTGTATCGCTCCTCAGCGAGGGCTTCAGGAGACAGGAGCTGAATCTGGTGTCCGGGCCCTTTTGAGGCCTAGAAACGGGGACTTTACAATGCATTAACGTGCACACTGAGAAACGTGGCAACGTAGCTTTACATAGGCCTGATATTCGTAGTATTCACGAGAACTGGAAACTGGCATACTAGAGGTGGACACAACTATAATTGCGTCTTTAATCGAACATGGGGAATAACATATGCATATTAATCATGCACACATAACATATGATGGAGGACGCGTAGGGACACAGAACATGGCATAATTTACTTTTCCACAGCATCACTGCACTAACACACCTCTGGCATAGGGCACCCAGCTAGAGGGGTGACTGTAGTATGCCAGGGCAGTGGGTTCTGTGGACATGGTACACAGGGATGTGTGCCATGTTGACTCTTGTTTTAGTTCTGTACTTAGGCACTCAGCCTGCAAAGGCAGTGTGTGGGTGCCAGGGTACAGGGCACCTGAGGGTGGCACAATAATTGCTGCAGCCCTCGGGGTCTTCTCTGGTCACCATGCCCTGGGTACCTAGGTGGCTTTCGATGCCAATTGGGTTTTGTTTCAGTACAGTTTTAGGGAAGGAACAAAGGCCCTGGGTACCTGGTTGGCAGGAGCCCTGGGCACACTCAAAGCACATCAGCAATTCAGAAAAAAGTGGGGGCATACCAAGGCAAGAAAGATGGCACTTTCACTACAGGAAACCAAGACTGGGACACCAATAATTGAGTCACCAAACAAAGTCTCCTCATTGATCAGGTTGATGTGTTTTGTGATCCACCGGTTTTTGTTGCTTGAAAAAGTAGTAGCTAAGCAGATTTTATATCTGAGATGAAAGTAAAAGTGGATTCATAAACTCTTCCCATACTCCAGTCTTGCAGAAATAAGTCATCTGGCATTGGTCGGAAGATCCAGGCTCTAAATGTAATAAGTAGAAACTTGAGGAATGTGTCAGTGAAGAGATCCACCTCCAAATCACCACATACCACTGCAAATGGTTCAATATACTTTCTTTGTAATGTTGGGTATCTTGAATTTCAACCTGCCACCTAGTAGTTTTCCAGTATTGGATCTTTCATAGATTCACATGCTTGAATCATTACCCATCGTCTAAGTTGGAGTCACATGGTACTAAAATAAAGCAACGTGTTACTATTGTAGACCGAATGGCAGTGAACAATAAGATGTATAGCCTTTCTGATAGATACATCTGCCGTGTGGATTCCTCACCTTGTGAATATCCCCTTGCGTCAGCAACATTCGGAAATTCTTTTTGTAGCTTCGCGCCGACGTGGACTTGGACGTCATAGAGGCACGGCACCGCTCGCGACTCTGCTGACGTCACCGACGCCTATAATAGACCCACGCCGGCGTGATGACATCAGTTCCCTTGTTTCCGCGTCGTCGACGCTAACGGTTTTCTGGGATCGTACTGTAGCTTCATAGTAACTTTGTTACTATTATTCTATTATTACTGTTTCTATCTCTATTTTCTTTGATATGTCGTCGAAGAAGACTGGCTTTAAGGCTTGCGGTGAATGTGGCAAGACGATGTCTATTACCGACCCACATGAATGCTGTGTCTGGTGCCTGAGTTCCGACCATGACGTCGAGGATTGCCCTTGCTGTAAGAAGATGACCCCGAAGGCCTTACAAGAGAGGGAGACGCAACTCCTCGTAGCAAAACTGAAGAATAAGAAAGTTAAAAAGGCTTCGAAGTCTCGATCTCGACGGTCGAGGTCTCGATCGAGGTCGCGCTCGGAGTCGTCTTCAGCTCATGCTTCAAAGTCCTCGAGGAAAAAACACAAGAAGAGGAGCCATGAGTCACGTCATCACTCAGGAAAGGACTCTAGTTCGAGGCCGAAATCGCAGGTCAAGCTTCTTAGTAAGGAAGTGGAGATTTCGGCGTCGGAGGATCATGACTCTGTTGGTGAGGCTTCACATCCGAATTCGCCCTAGTCTCCGAAGCAGGTCCATTCTCCAGTTCCATCCAATCCTTCTGGTCAGGAGGATGAAGGTGAGGAGCAGGGGGCTGATGAGATCGAGGTTCCGGTGCCTGCGGGTTCGTCGACCCCGGTTCCTGGACTCGATTAAGAGGTCGACGTCTTATCGACTCCGCCTCCTCGGGAACAGCCCGGAGGACCGTATCCAGATTTTCCGGCTCCAGGTCAGGATCCATCTCAATTCCTGAACGCCATGTTTGGGGTTTATTCCAGGGCAATGTTCCCGTCTGGTGCACCTGTTGGTCCCACGGGTCCTATGGCTTTCAACTTGGGTGTTCCCCAGGCTTATGCCCCTGCGCCCTTCATGCCTTTTATGCCGGCTATACCACCGCATTGGCATTTTCCAGCACCTCCTGTGTCGACGCCGAAGCGTACGACGCCGACTCCGTCGACGCCGATTCCATCGACGCCGGTGCCTATGACTCCGAAGCAGGATTCTGTTCGACCTCGGGTGAAACGACCTCATCCGACTTCGGGTTCGACGCCGGCCCGACCTTCGACTTCTATCGTGAAGGAAAGGTCACGGAGAGAAGCCCAGAGACTTCTGGAGGAAGAACAGTATCAGTATGCAGATATTGAGGAAGGAGAGTTACAGGAGTCTGAAGATCCTTTTGAGGACCTGGGTGAGGCCAGTGGGCTTGAACTGTCTCCTGAGTGAGATTTGGCTTCAGTGTCAAATGTACCTTCGAAAGATGTGGTTCCTTATCACACTGTTATTAAAAAAGCAGCGAGTTTATTGAACATTACTCTGCCCACTGCTCTGCTGATTATAAGCCAAATATTTTAACTGAGGTTCTTCATTCACCCTCCTCTATTATTGAACCTATGTTACCCTTTAATGATGCATTAGCTGAGCCCATCTATGAGGTCTGGAAGAAGCCTTTGTCTGCTCCTGCAGTTTGTAGGACAGTGGCGAGGAGGTACAGGGTTGCTCCAGGTGACCCTGAATTTTTGTCAACACACCCCCTGCCTGAGAGTTTAGTTGTGCAGGCTGCCTGCTCGAAGAGGTCTACTGGTGCTTTTCCGCAGGTTCCTGGGGATAAAGAATCCAGGAAGCAGGATCGAACTGCCAAGAAGGTCTTCTCAGCCAGTATGGCGCTTAAGTCAACCAACGCAACTTGTCTGATGGGGAGGTATATTCATGCCTTGATGGATTCTGTCAAGCAGTTGGTTCCGAAAATCCCTGAGGAGGAGAGAAAAGATTTTCAGGAGGTGATATCGGACACTCAGGCGGCTGCGAGGCAGGTGATTCAGAGTGGTCTGGACACCTCTGATTCGGTGGCGAGAGTCATGGGCTCTTCTGTGGCCACTAGGAGGGCTGCATGGCTTAAAACATCAGAGTTCTCTGCAGACGTTCAGTCTGTTTTGATGGACTTGCCTTTTGATGGCTCAGGATTGTTTGGCAAGAAGGCTGATACTGCCTTGAAACGTTTTAAAGACAGTACAGCCACTGTGAAATCTTTAGGTCTTCAGTCCAGGGGTACTACTGGAAGACGCTTCAGAGGGTTTGGCAGATCTTCCTTTCGTTCTTGCAGACCATCTCAGCAACAGCCACAACAACAGCAAAATACGCTGTACAAATCGTACAGAGGCAGGCAAAAATCCCGCCCTAGAGGTAGCCAAGCTTCCTCCTCCCCTTCCCAGCCCCCTGCCAACGCAGCAAAGCAGCCCTAGATCCGCCATTCCGGATCATGTGGTCCCAGTGGGGGGTCGGCTTACACATTTTCTACAAGATTGGGAATTAATAACATCGGATCTTTGGGTTCTCAATCTTGTAGAGAATGGGTATGCACTTCCTTTCCAGGAGTTACCTCCCAATTACCCTCCTTGCCAAGGTTATTGTTCGGAGGACCACCTGCTTCTCCTGCAGGAAGAAGTCCTGGCACTGTTCCGAAAAGGTGCGATAGAGGTGGTTCCAGAGCAGGAAAGGGGTCAGGGGTGCTACTCCCGGTATTTCCTGATCCCCCAAGAAGGATGGCAGACTTCAGCCAATTCTGGATCTCAGGATCTTGAACCTTTATCTGAAACAGGAAAAGTTCAAGATGCTCACTCTTGCACAGGTTCTTCAAGCGCTGCTGGAAGAAGACTGGATGGTGTCGATCGACTTGCAGGATGCGTATTTTCATATTCCCATCTTGAAGTCGCACAGAAAGTATCTCCGTTTTACGGTTGGGTCGCAACACTACCAGTTTGTGGTCCTTCCGTTTGGTCTTACTACTGCACCTCGAGTTTTCACCAAGGTGATGGCAGTGGTGGCAGCTCATCTCAGGAGAACGGGGATACATGTGTTTCCGTATCTAGACGACTGGCTGATCAAAGCGGAGTCGCCAGAGAAGGTGCTCCATCATCTGCAAGAGACAACTCAGTTGTTGCACAGGTTGGGTTTTTCGATAAATGTACCCAAGTCTCACCTGGTGCCCTCACAGCGCAACCTGTTCATAGGTGCGGTACTGGACACTACTGTGTGTCGTGCATTCCCTCCTCCTCAAAGGATTCGCGACATACAGGAAATGATTCCTTTGTTCTACAATGGAGCGGTCGTTCCAGTCCTGAAGGTTCTTCGCCTGCTCGGTCTGATGGCTTCTTGTATTCTGTTGGTCAACCATGCACGCTGGCACATGAGGGCACTCCAGTGGTGCCTCCGCAGGCAGTGGTATCAGCACAACGGAGATCTCAGGGAGTCAGTGAAGATCTCCAGAGAAGCTGCAGCGGATCTGTCTTGGTGGAGCGTGGAAGGCAATCTGTCACAAGGAAAGCCTTTTCAACTTCCTCCATCGGTGGCCACAGTGATAACAGATGCGTCCACTCTCGGGTGGGGTGCTCATCTGGGGGATCTGGAGGTCAAGGGTCTTTGGTCTCCAGAGGAAAGGTTGCTTCACATCAACCTTCTAGCATTGCGGGCGATACGTCTGGCGCTCAAGGCCTTCCTCCCTTCCCTTCGCGGTCAGTCGGTTCAGGTCCTGACGGACAACACGACCGCGATGTGGTACATCAACAAGCAGGGAGGAGTGGGGTCGCAGTGTCTCTGCAGAGAGGCTCTGCGTCTCTGGTCCTGGGTTCAGGTCCATCAGATTTGTCTGATGGCAAATCATCTGGCCGGAGTTCAGAACGTTCGTGCAGACCGTCTCAGTCGGCAGTTCTCTGCCGACCACGAGTGGAGGCTTCACCCGGAGGTTGTTCACGACATCTTTCAGATGTGGGGGGACTCCTCGGGTGGACCTGTTCGCCACTCACGAGAATGCTCACTGCCTGTCATTCTGCAGTCTCCAGTATCCGATGCAAGGAGCCTTGGGGGACGCGTTTCAGTTGAGTTGGGACTCTCAACTCCTTTACGCGTTTCCTCCCATACCTTTGATTCCTCGGGTTCTGAGGAAGATTCGCCAAGACCGGGCCCAAGTTATATTGATCGCCCCGGATTGGCCAAGAAGGGTGTGGTACTCAGACCTTCTCCACCTCTCCTCTCACCCGCCGCTCCGTCTCCCTCACAGGGCAGATCTCCTCTCCCAGATGGAGAGGCAGGTTCTACACCCCCACCTCCAGACCTTACACCTTCATGCCTTCTCTCCCGCCTGATGTAGTGGATGTCATCTTGTCAGCCAGGCGTGACTCCACTAAGTCCATCTATTCTTATAGGTGGTCGAAATTTGTTACTTGGTGCAGGGAGAAGTCTTTAGACCCTTTGAGGGCTCATTTATCTGATGTTCCCCAGTTTGCACTTTCTCTGGCACAGCAGGGTCTTGCTGTTGCCACGGTGAAGGGTGATCTTTCTGCGCTGTCGGCTTTTATCTGTTTGCCTGACCAGCCCTCTCTTTTTAAATCTCCTGTAGTTTTAAGGTTTTTGAAGGGCCTCACAAATAAGTTCCCTCCTACTCCTTTTATTGTGCCTCAGTGGGACTTAAATCTTGTATTGACATTTTTGATGGGTGCTCCTTTTGAACCTCTTCACAAATGTCCTATGAGGCTTCTGACTTTCAAAACGGTTTCTCGTTGCAATAACCTCGGCAAGGAGGGTAAGTGAGCTTCAAGCTCTTAGTCACAAGCCCCCTTTCTTGACCATTCATGCTGATCGAATGGTTCTTAGGACCAGGGCTGCTTTTCTGCCAAAGGTGGTGACTCTTTTCCACCTTGGTCAATCCATTACCCTTCCTACCTTTTAGCCTCCCGCACACCCTTCCAAGGAGGAGGAGAGATTACACCGTCTTGACCCCAAGAGTGCGGTGTCTTTTTTCCTGGACAGAACTAAAGACTGTCGAGTGGATGACCAGCTCTTCATTGGCTTTGCTGGCTGCAAGAGAGGAAGAGCGGTCCATAAGAGGACTTTGTCAAGATGGATCGTCCTCTGTATTAAGATCTGCTACTCTTTGGCCGGTAAGGAACCACCAGAGGGTATAAGGGCTCATTCTACTAGAGCTAAGTCTTCGACCTCAGCATTGGCTAGAGGTGTGCCTGTAGAAGATATTTGTAGAGCGGCAACTTGGTCTTCCCTCCACACTTTCGCGAAGCATTACTGCTTGGATTCCGAGGTGAGGAGGGACGGTCACTTTGCACGCTCTGTCCTCCAGGATTTCCTGGTCTAGAAGAGTGGACACCCTCCTCCGGGAGTGGGGACTGCTGTGGGACTCTATTCACAAGGTGAGGAATCCACACGGCAGATGTATCTATCAGAAGAACAAGTTACTTACCTTCGGTAACGCTTTTTCTGGTAGATACAATATCTGCCTGTGGATTCCTCACTGACCCACCCGCCTCCCCTTTGTCCACTCTTCTATGCCAGAGTTTCTATTATATATTTGTTTATTTCAAATGTTTTGTTGCATTTGCTTCACACTGTGTGTGTGTGACCTTGATATTTGTACTGCGTATACTGTGTATATATCTACTGTCATTGGTCCGTCCGTGTGCCTCGAAGGCACGGAAAAAAGGGCGGAACTGATGTCATCACGCCGGCGTGGGCCTATTATAGGCGTCGGTGACGTCAGCGGAGTCTCGAGCGGTGCCGTGCCCCTATGACGTCCAAGTCCACGTCGGCGCGAAGCTACAAAAAGAATTTCCGAATGTTGCTGACGCAAGGGGATATTCACAAGGTGAGGAATCCACAGGCAGATATTGTATCTACCAGAAAAAGCGTTACCGAAGGTAAGTAACTTGTTCATATGTCCTTTTAGAAAAGAAAAATAGAAGAAAATAAATTAGCCAACCGGGCAAAAGCACTCTCCAGAACACTCCCAGAGAGGCTTTGCATCACGGTTCTTCCAGCCAGGGACTAGGGGAAATGCCCTATCGTTCAATTGGTAAGGAAGAATTCTTTACGCTTTTCTGTCTATTTCCACTAATCCTGGAAGTTGTCAAGTTGTCACAATCCACAACCAAGATGATCCTCTTGGCTCTGGAGTGGCTATAGGCCAGGTGGTTCACCCAATCCCTCCTTTTTAGGTCTCGCCTACGTAGTGCGCATGCACTGCATAGGAGACCTTTAGCCGTCGTGCAGCTCTTTTTCAAAGCACATACTCATGCTTGTGGCGGCATACAGCTTGCTGCAGTGCGCAGCGGCGCGCCACAAGCACGAGTATGTGCTGAAAAGAAGAGCAGACTGCTCTCCCGGCTCGACATTCTTGCGCTTTCACTTTTGGTCGAGGTAAGAGCACGCGCACCACTTGCAGGCTCACTTCCTGCTCCCTACCTCATCTCCCTCTCTCTCTCTCTCTCTCTCCTCGCCCACTTGCTCCGCCTCTTTGATCACCCCCTTTCTCCGCCGTCTCATTTCTGAAGACCGCTTGTGTTTTGTTGACCTTAGGTACGTTTAACAGTCTTTAAATAAATATCTATTCTTGCTTCAGGCAGTTACTTTATTTACGGCAAAACAGCAATGCACAATAGGTTTCATTACAATATAAGCTACTGGAGTCAGTGTGTGGTGCACTTTCTTAAGCAATTCCCTCCTCCCACGGCTTTACCTTTTCAGTAACATTAAGTTGTAGTTTTAAAATTTGTTTTTTTTCCACATTTGTAACCTTGGTAAATGAATTGGGGGTCTGTGTTGTAGGAGAGTAGGGTCTGCTTCCTATGGTCACCCCCACTTTTTGCTTTTGCTTTACTGGTTTTCGACTTAGATGTGGCTGTGCGCCTGCTAATCAGACCCACAGCCCAGATGCATTCTCTCTAAATTCACACCATGTACTCTAGGTACATTCACAATTGGGAATTGGTTCACCTTGTCAGCCCCTGTAGAAGTGTACCCTAGGTACTCAGGGCATAGGTGTAACCAAGGCCTACCAGGGGCTGCAGTATGTATTATGCCACCCCTGGCTGGCCACTCAAACTGACGCAACTGTCTGATCACTCAGGTGGGGCAAGGTTGTGTAATCACCCCTTGCTTAGGTATAGTATTTCTATATCTACCCTTATATATAGACACACCGTAACCTATAAGCCACTCCTATGGCAGGCCTTGACAATCCTGGAGGCAGAGTGCTTGGTTATGTGTGAGATGGTGCTCTAGCATGAGCTGAGCCTGTCTGCAGCTTTCGGAACTATGTCCTTATAGCTGTTCTATGATATCGCCATACCATATACTTTTAAGTGCATTATAATCCTCGCGGTTGAATGCTAACTTTGGTTTGGCTTTATCTAAACATGTCGTGTAAGGTGTCATACGCTTTAGAATACTACCCCCTCGCCAATTCTGGCAACGGGGGTAGCATTCCACCCTTCTAGAGGGAAAAGACATGTTGTTGCTGACTATCCCGGTTAAAGTTTCCCAGAGCCCCAGCGTCAAAAAATAGACGCTGCTGCCAACGACACAAGTGTGACCTCCTGCTGCTGGGAGTCCTTTCAGTCACGGAGGTTTGGACAATAGGTTTCCTGCCTGGAGAGGTGCGAGCACCACCCCAGACAGGACTTTGTGTATTGGGACAGGGAGGGATGTATAGATTGAGACACTGCCTGGGGCACACTTGGTGCTCCATGCATACCCCAGTTCAAACCGGTTGCTGGGGCACTCCAGCCCAGCTCTGACGCGAAACTGGACAAACGAAAGGGGGTGTAACCACCCCCTTCCTGGTCCCACCCATAGGAGGGACCTAAAAAGTAATCCAGCCCCTTTTAGTTGTATAAAGGTAGGAGCTGAGTCATAGGACTTTAGATTAATCCTGGAATCGAAACTTGACACGAAACTCTGGACCTTCGACGTTCTGCTGAAGCTGAAGACTGAAGAATCTCCCTTGTGGCCAAGGAGTGACCACCCTGGGCAACCAGGCACCATCCAGCAAATCAATGGCTTGCTTTGTCGACGCTCCCGCCGGGACCCGACCACAGAGCCTGACAAGACCCAACTTCCAGACCTCTCTGACCCTCTCTTCACGTCTGCAGCATAGCTGAGATCCGTGGAGGCGACGAGACAGGTGGGACCGGACATCTTGAAAAGCATGCAACTTGCTAACTGTGCAGCTCCTGAGGTATCCTCGAAGCTGTGCACTGGGGATTGAGAAGCCCTGAATCCAAGCTCCACCTGCACCGAAGATCAGCCCTCCACACTCCACGAGTTCTGCGTGGGGCCCTTCTGCTTGTGTTCTGTTGTCCGGTTGCTGGCCCGTTGGCTAGTAGCCTCTGATGACGACAATCCTTTTGAACCAACTCACTGGTCTGGTTGCTCCAGACTGGCCCGTGCCTCCCTGCAAAGGTGAGGCACCTCAGACCTTGCTGGTCTGCACCAGAAGCCTTCTTTGAATCCTGCGTGGGTTGCCTTTGCCAAGGCTCGTTGACTCCAATCTGTCAGTCGACCCCTCCATCTGCGAGAACCTTCGTGGGACAGCTCGCCTCCAGCACCTGGTTGTCCTCGACACCTCCTGGTCCGCGTGGCTGAAGAGACAAGCTTCAAGACAGCTCCTGATTGCTCCTCGACGTCGTCTGGTTCCACCCGGTCACTGGCTAGTGGTCCAGACTCTGTCCCTCTGCTTTCAGGTCCTGTTCATCTAAGATCCACCCGGACATCTTGCTCCTGGTCGCCTGCAGCATCTTTCTTCAAAGGCTCCATAGGACTCAACGGCGAAACCCGACACATCTTCACACCTATGCACCCGCCGTCCGTGGGTGAGGTACTTCGGTGCTCCCTAGGGTATTGACTATCCAAGTGTCTAGGTTTTTAGTTGTTTCCTCCTAGCTAAACCGGAAGTGTCCTGAATCCTTCTAAATCTAACTTCCCATTGACTTTGCATTGACTCGCACGTGTGTGTAAAAACACTGCACGCGCTGCCTGTGGGCCTCCTACTTCTAAAGTAAGGTTCAGATAGTGTAGCCCCAGCGATGCCCTAGGCCTTTCCTTTTCTCGTGATGTGGTACTTATACCACTTTCTTAAAATATGGTTTGCTTTGCCCCTAGGGCCTAACTGTAAATTGTGCAACTTAACGTATTCTGATTAAGTAACTTGTTATGTGCTTTGGCCTCTGATCTCATAAAGTGTGTTAGTAAATAAATACATATATATTTTATATATATCCTGTGTGGTGTACTTTCATTTGATATTCAAGGGGTTACATATGGTAAAACAGCTGGCTTTACACGCCCTCAAGAGTCTTTTAGCCTAAGACTGTTCTGTCCACGCTACCACTAGGATAGCTGGTCTATAAGGTTGACTTACAACCATCACCATAAGGGTTGTTTGGACTGGTGCAAAATGTTCACTAGAACCAACTTCACATGCAACACCTGCTTGGCGAAGTAAGAGAGCGGCAGAGATGGGCAAACTACACCATGCAGGGGCAAGGGCCGCCTCCGTAGCTCATAGACTTGGGCCTCTCCTGTGGAGAAGAGGACAACATCGCCGGAGGACTGCACAATCGAGGTCTAAAAGAAAACGGCGAAGGAGGTAAGTCGTGTACCCCCGAGCACTCGACCGACACTCGGAGTGAGGCCAAGTCCTCGAAGGGAGCATTGCCGTCGAAACACTCGGCGTAAGCAAAAGCACCCAAGGCCAAACAGCCCAGCGGATCCTTGGAAAAGGACTCCAAGACGGCAAAAACCCAAGACCAATAAAAGCCGTTGAAGGGTTGCCTCAAAGGCCCCACTTGACACAGAGTAAAGAAGGGTTTAAAGCAACATCGGCGACCTCACAGCGAAGTCTCCAAAATCTCAATGCCGAACAAGCAGCTTAGATGAAAAGCAAGAAGAGGAGGCTCGAGGCCGAAATGGTGATGCATCCTGCAACGAAATAAGGACTTTGATGAAAGGATGGGCCAGTACACCATCCCACCGAAGCCAGCAGCCGAAGCTGAAGGGTGTGACTAGGACCCTGAGCCGCCAAAAACTCTGGAACTGGTTGAGTAACAGGAGGAAGAGGACCTGTATTACTTCGAGGGCGAAGAGGATCAGCAAACTTACCAGGACTCTACATCCTCCGAGGCGCAAGAGTTGTAGTGGCAGGATCTCGACGCCGAAATACCAGAAGCGGGTCTACAGTAGGCTCATATCCTTGGAGGCCTTCACCGCCGGACGATATAGGGATCTATAATATGGTGGTAAAAAAGCAGCAGAGACATGTGGAATGAAGTTGGAGGAGGAGTCTTCTGGAAACTCTTCTACCTTCACATACAAGGAGCCAGTTCTTGCCCATGCTCCAGAGTGTGCTCGACCAGAGCAGGGAGGCCTTCAGGGAGCAAACTGTATGTAAATCAGTGACCCAGAGGACCGAAAAGAAGTGCAAACATACTTCCAAGGACCCTGCATACATTCAGGGATCAGTTCCAGCTGATTCAATAATAGCAACAGCGATGAAAAGGGCCAATGTACCCACGAATGCTGGACGACCTCCAGACAAGGAGAGTAGTCGAATGGACCTCATGGGGAGCAAAGTGGAAAGGAGTCCTGGGATTCAATGGTGCATCACCAACTCAAACGCTCAAATCAACAGGCACGCATATCCGCACTGGGAGGAGGTGGGGCAACTTCTGAAGCATCTACCAGAGCCGTGCAAGCAAAGGGCAGGCCACTTGGTAGAGGAAGGGAAAAATATGGCTAACACATGTTTAAAGTCGGCCCTGGATGCAGCGGAGACATCTAGCAGGCAGATGAATGGGGTGACAGAGAAGGTACGCTTGGCTAAGTATTTGAGGCTTCTAGCCGGAAGTACAGAACATCCTTAACACACCCTTCAACTTAGAACAGCTTTTTGGAACTCATGTTAGCTCAAAAAGGACAATGAGACGGCAAGGTCTGTGGGAGCACTGCAGTTCAGAGGGATGAGAAGGGGTTTACCTTCAAGAAGGCATGCAGGTAAGGGAAATAACCAACCTTGTGCATTGCACCAAGCCTTCCAACAAGGTTATCAAGGAAGCAACCAGGCCCAGCAGCAGCAGGGACAAGAGCAGCAAAACTGTCCAGTCCAGCCACGAGGCCAATCCTTTCAAAGGCGCTCCAACGGACGAGGACCGCCATGGAGAGGAGGGCAACAATCCCCCTCCAAGTGACTTCGCTGTGAGCCAAACACCCAGGCAACACCTATAGGGGGGCATCAAAACCGAAGACCGAACAAAAAACTGACTCTGCAAGACAAACAGTTCCTCGAACATATAACACCAGTAGGAGGCAGGATAAGGGACTTCTTCCAGGAATGGAGGAAGGTCACAACAGACAAATTGATACTAAACCTCATACAATATGGCTACTGTAGTGAGCTAGAAAAACAACCTCCAAACAAAAGGCCAAACAACAAGGTGCACTCGGCATAGGATCTTTCGCACTTGCTTCTAGAGGCACAGGAACTCCTCAACAAGGAGGCAATAGAAATAGTGCCTTACAAGGAAAGAAACCAAGAGGTTTACTCCAACTTTTTTTATCGTACCAAAAGTGGATGAAACGTTTCAACCTATTCTGGATCTACGTTTCTTAAGCACCAAGGGTGTTTATAAAATGCCTAGCAGCGGTAGCAGCGCACCTGAGAAGGCAAGTTTACATGTATACCCCTACCTAGACGACTGGCTCGTAGAGGCAAGCTCTTGCAGCCAATGCAAACAACCCATCCAGCAGTACATACAAATGCTAATCCAACTGGGGTTTTTAATCCATTGGAGAAAGTCCTCAATAGAACCGGAACAAATAGATAGATATTCTTAGGGGTAGAGAACAACATCTTGCAGGGAAAAGCGTTCCCCAGCACAGAGAACTTTGGCAGTACTGAAGGAGACACGTCTTTACCACAAGGGACAAGCTCTGACAGTGTGGACTAAGCAAACTAATGGGAATGATGGCATCATGCATACACCTTGTCCCAAATATTCGCCTCCACATGAGACCATTCCAGGAATGGATCCCACAGCAATGGTCACAGGCAACAGGGAGTTGGGAAGATCTAGTGGTTGTCACACATGCAGTGCATCAGGAAATAGTGTGGTGGAACAAGGAAAACATATCACAGGGAAAACCATTCACACAGCCAACTCCTACAGTGACCATCACGACAGACGCCTCCGAGCTGGGGTGGTGTGCGCACATGAACCAACTCAAGGTGAGGGGGTTATGGTCGCAGCATGATGCTGTCAAACATCAACTACATAGAGCTAAATACCGTGTTCCTAGCCTTAAAAGCCTTTCAGAAGTAGCTGTACGGAAACGGCGTGTTGATCCAAACAGATAACACAACCACCATGTTCTACATCAACAAACAAGGAGGAACACAATCAGTGGCACCATCAGGGCTTGCACAGGAAATATGGAGATGGGGCCATTCCACTACGAATAGACCATCTAGCAATACATCTCCCAGGGAAGGACAATGTGGAAGCAGACAGACTCAGCAGGCAGACGTTCACATCCCACGAATGGGAGCTCAACCAGCAGGAAATAGAGAAACTATTCCGGAAGTGGGGTACACCGTAAATAGACCTATTTGCAACACACCAAAATGAAAATTGCCAACATTTCGCATCCAGACAACCAGGCCATCGGTCCCAAGGGAATGGGCTATGGATAAGCTGCTCAAAGACATTTGCCTACGCTTTTCCCCCGATCACTGAATCACAGTGTGCTCAACCAATACAGGATCAGCAACATGACGCTAATACTGATAGAACCAGGACTGTCTGGCCCTCTGAGGTGCTAACAAATAGAGATGGCGTAAGCACCAGCACACCGGTTCCCCAACAGAAGGGACCTGTTAACAATGCAAAATGGAAGGGTACTGCACCCAGAACCAGAGAGACTCAGCCTAGCGGCTTGGCTCCTGAAGTTTGCACACCTAAATCTGCCACAAAGCACAGAGGCAGTGCTACAGGAATCCGGGAGGCCTACCACACGGCAGGCTTGCGTAGCAAAGTGGAAAAGGTTCTCCCATAGGTGCATCAAGGAGAAACTGCAAAGAGTGACCATGGAATCATCAGTACTAAAATACTTAACACCTTTGCTGGAGAGTAATTTAAGCTACGCTTCACTAAGGGTGCACCTGGCAGTGATAATGGCTTATACAAGGGGGAAAAACTGAGAAAAGTTTCTTCACATCCCAGGTGGTGAAAAGATTCCTAGTGGGGGCAAACAATTGCACCCCCAAAGAGTGCCACCACCGGCATTGAACTTCAACGTAGTGCTGGCTCAGCTGAAGAAGGCACCATTCAAACCTATCCACAAGGCTACACTACACATGTTTACGATAAAGACTGCATTCCTGTTAGCCATCACTTCACTATGCAGAGTAAGTGAATTGCAAGTGCTAACGCTACAAGACCCTACATTCAAATTTACTATGGCAGGGTGGTAATGAGAACAGACCCTAATTTCATAGCAAAGGCATTACCAAAGTTCCACATGAACCAGACTGTCCAAATACCGCGTTTTTTCCAAAAACCATCCACAAGCGCAGAAAGAGCGTTGTCCAGAGTGGGTGCTAGGAGCGCAGTAATGCACTACATAGAAAAAAACAAAGGAATGCAGGAAAACAAAGCAGTACTTGGTGTCCTTCCCCTGCAGCTTTCTTGGTCGGCCAGTAAACCAGAATACCATTGCACGATGGATTGCACGAGCAATTCAATTCTGCCACAAAAAAGCAGGGCAAGAGCTACGGGGAGCAGCTCAAGCTCACTCAACAAGGAAAAAAGGAGCAACAATAGTCTTTCTAGCAAATACACCCATCCAAGACATTTGCCAGGCGGCAACATGGTCTTCAGTGCACACGTTCACTAAACACTACTGTCGATATTCAGATGAAGCACAAGTGGGACAGAAGGTGCTACAACATATATTCAATACTCAAGGCTCATCTTCCACCCAGCCACCACAAACCTAGCAAACCGCTACAAAGTCTATGCACAGCTTAGTGAATCCAGAAAGATTCACGCTGCAAAACGTATAGTTTCCTACCTGCCGGTGTAGGTTTGCAGCTTGAAGACCTTCTGGATTCACTAGGGAACCCACCCACCTCCGCCAGAAAGATGAGACCGGAAGAGGCTATTTAAAAAACAGTAACGAGGAGAAAACGAAAGAAAGAATCCTAAGATGGCGCCCAAAGGTGTGGGAGCTTCTGGAGTAAGTGCGTTGACGTCACAAGACACCAAATGGTGGATGTCGACGCCCACTGGGGGCCACGAAAAAAAAGAAATACTACAAATCCAGACCCAACCACTAGGTGGCGGAATAATGCACAGCATAGTGAATCTAGAAAGTCTTCAAGCTGCAAAACTACACCAACCGGTAAGAAAATATATGTTCGTTACCACTGCAAGTCTTCATTTCTTGTGGCTCTTTGTCGTCTTCGGGGTCCATCAAATATGAGTTCCTGATTTCAAGGGTGCTACCTAAATCAATTTAGTGGTGATAAGGGGAGTGACTGGTGGTAGCCAATGGACTACTGAACTTTAGGGTGTCATCACCCTCTTAATGACCACTTTCTGTGGGTAGTGAGCATAGCCCGGACTCGGAGCCTAATTCTGCCAAAATTGAGATGGTGGAATTCTAAGACTTGTCCACATCTGGTATCCCACCTTGCGGGCGGGGTTGGGGGATATGCTAATTTTCTGATCTTTCCTGGTGCCAAATCAGTCTGGGGCAGGTGTGGCATTTCCCCTGGTCTAGTAGGTCTTGTCTTGTGTATCAGAGGCAGTAGAGAACTCTGAAGAGTCCTGCCTTTATATGCTGGTCACTTAGCCATCCTGCTTGGAGGAGGTGACATTTTCAGCTGGAGCAGGCATTGTTTCTACCCTCAGTGCAGACTCAACCTGTCTTAGTTGGCGGGCTGGTCTACACCAGTCAACCAGCACACTAGTAGCCGGCAGGTTTTCAGGGGACACTTTTAATGTGTCCTCTGCGCATGTATTAATTTGTCACTGGATTTATTGTGTGTTTATTAATAAGGGGAGTTTGATATCCCAACATCTCTAGTTTAGTGTAGCCATCCTGTAGCTGGTAAACTCTTAAACACCAGTGTTCTATTTTATCATTTTTTGTATAGCGCACTACTCGCCCAGAGGGTCTCAAGGCGCTTGAGGGAGAGGTGTATTTTACTTATCGAATATCCAAGTTTTTAGTTGTTTTCTGAAGGAGAGGTGGTTCTGTGTGAGGCGGAGGTGGGTGGGGAGAGAATTCCATGTTTTGGCCGCTAAGTGGTGGATCTATGGATGCGTGGAATTGTGGCGAGGGCTTGATTGGACGATCGTAGTTGGCGGGTGGGGGTGTAAAAGGATAGGCGCGTGTTGAGGCATTCGGGTCCTAGGTCGTAGAGGGCTTTGTGTGCGTGGGTGAGGAGACGGAACGTTATTCTCTTGTTGACTGGGAGCCAGTGGAGGTCCTTCAGGTGACCGGAAATGTGAGCTTGGCGGGGGATGTCTAGTAGGAGTCTGGCTGAGGCGTTTTGGATGCGTTGAAGTTTTTTCTGTAGTTTGGCTGTGGTTCTGGCGTAAAGGGTGTTTCCGTAGTCCAGTCGGCTTGTGACCAGTGCGTGGGTGACCGTCTTTCTTGTTTCGGTGGGGATCCAACGGAAGATTTTTTTTTGAGCATACGTAGGAAGTTGAAGCATGATGATGAGACGGCGTTGACTTGTCTGGTCATCGAGAGGGAGGAGTCCAGGATGAAGCCAGGTTACGTGCGTGGTCCGTTGGTATGGGTGCGTTTCCCAGTGCCGGTGGCCACCATGAGTCGTCCCAGGCGGAGGGGGATGAACCTAAGATGAGGACTTCGTTTTGTCCGAGTTCAGTTTTTAGCGACTGTTCTTCATCCATTCGGCTACTTCTTTCATCCCTTCGTGTAGGTTGGTTTTGGCGGTGTTTGGGTCTTTGGTGAGGGAGAGGATCAGCTGGGTGTCGTCTGCGTAGGAGATGATGTTGAGGTTGTGTTGGCGCGCGATGGATGCGAGGGGACTCATGTATACGTTGAAGAGGGTGGGACTGAGTGATGATCCTTGTGGTACGCCGCAGATGACATCAGTGGCCTCTGATCTAAAAGGGGGGAGGCAGACTCTCCGTGTTCTTCCTGCGAGGAACGAGAATCCAGTCCAATGCTTTTCCTTGTATTCCGACGTTGCTGAGTCGTTGCATAAGGGTGCTATGACAGACTGTGTCGAAGGCTGCGGAGAGGTCAAGTAGGATGAGGGCAGTTGTTTCTCCGTTATCCAGTAGAGTTCGGATGTCGTCTGTTGCTGCGATGGGGGCGGTCTCGGTGCTGTTTGGCTCGGAAGCCGGACTGTGAAGGGTCGAGGGATTTGTTGGATTCGAGGAAGGCGGCGAGCTGACTGTTGACGGCTTTCTCAATGACTTTGGCAGGGAATGGGAGGAGCGAGATGGGGCGGTGGTTATTAAGTTCTGTGGGGTCTGCTGTGGGTTTCTTCAGAAGGGCGCGGAGTTCTGGGTGTTTCCAGCTTTCCGGGAAGGTAGCGGAGTTGAGGGAGCAGTTGATGACGTCTCGGCGATGGGGTGCGATAATGGAGTCTGCTTTGTTGAAAATGTGGTGGGGACATGGGTCGATTGGCGATCCTGAGTGGATGGAGTTCATCAGGCGGATGGTGTCTTCAGTGGTGATTGGGTTCCAGGCGCAGAGGTTGTTGGAGGGGGGTTTGAGTTCGGAGGTGGGTGGGGTGGAGTGGTCTCCGGACTGGTTTTCAAAGCTGTTGTGTATGTCAGCGATTTTGTTGTGGAAGAATGAGGCTAGGGAGTCGCAGAGGTCTTGGGAGGGAGTGATGTCGTTGGAGCCGGCGGTGGGGTTGGTAAATTCTTTGACGATGTTGAATAGTTCCTTGCTGTTGTGGGTGTTGTTGTCGAGTCGATCCTCGAGTGCTGATTTCTTAGTGGATTGGATCAGTTGGTGGTGTTTGCGGGTGGCGTTCTTGAAGGTGGCCAGGTTGTCAGTGGTTGGGTTTTTTCGCCAGGCTTTCTCGAGGGTGCGACAAATATTCTTGGATTTCTTAAGGTCATCATTGAACCAGGGGGCTTTTTTGCTACTTTGCTTGATTTGATAGTTTTTGAAGGGTGCTAATTTGTCAGCGCTGTGTGTGATCCATTGTGTGAGGTTGGAGGCTGCTTGATTTGGGTCCGATGATTTGGCAGGAGGGTTTTGGTGAAGCGATGTGAAGAGCTGGTCGGCTGAAATTTTGTTCCAGTTTCTGCGGGGAATTGGTTGTGGGTGGTTGTGAGTCGTAGTCTTTTTGTAATTGAAGTGAACGCAGCTTGCCCACTTACTCAGATGTGGAGGCTGGGGAAGGGGACGGTGAGTACAACTACCCTGCCGACACTGATCCGGAGGATCACCATGACACATGGGCAAATGCTGGGGACCCAGGGGATCCGCAAACTGCCCCGTACACTCGTATATACTGTCAAAACCTCCCCTACTGAGGATTCTGCGGCATTTAATGCACTAATTGAGAGGGCAGCTAAGAATCACGACGTCCAGCTGCATGCTGACTATTGAAGTGGACTTTCTGTTTGATACCTTTTCCACCTCTGAAAAGACTGTCAAGACTCTGCCAATGCTGAAGGGTGTCTTGAAACATGCTGCAGACATTTTTAAAGAACCCACACGTGCCAGGGTTATAAACCCCAGAATTGAAAGAAAGTACAAGCCGGCATCTGGCGACCCTACCTACATCAAGGGCCAGTTGCCGTTGGACTCCCTGGTTGTTTCTAATGCCCGGAAGAGGGCAAATTCACAGACTACTGGTGATGCTCCTCCCCCTGACAAGGAATCTAAGGTGCTAGAAGCATCAGGGAAGAGGGTGGTGGCTCATGTGGCCAATATCTGGCGTATTTCTAACACGCGGGCGCTCTTGGCCAGATATGACAGGGCACACTATGATACACTTGAAACCCTGTTACAACACTTGCCAGATGAGTATAAGGAGGCAGCAGAGATGCTCATTCAAGAAGGGAAACTCATCTCAAATGCTTTTATTAAGTGTGGACTGGACGCAGCGGACACCGCGGCCAGGGCCATAAACACAAGTGTAATGTTGCGGCGTCAAGCCTGGCTCAGAATCTCCGTGTTCAAATCGGAGATACAAACCACCATCCTCAATCAGCCTGTAAACCCTGATCACTTATTTGGACCTGAGGTGGACACCACCCTGGAAAAAATAAAAAAAGACACCGAGACTGCAAAGTCTATGGGGGCTCTCCAGTCCCAGCAGTTATGGGGTAGTACTTTTCGTCGCTCAAGCAATAGAGGTGTTTCCAGAGGCCAGATGTCCCAGCAAACACAGTACACTAAAGGTGGTGCAGTACGGTTATTGTCTGGAGTTAACGTCCACTCCACCCAACATCCCACCAAAGCACCGTCCTATGTCAACAGAGCATTTGCACTTATTGCAGCAAGAGGTGCTCGTCATGCTGCAAAAAGGGGCAATCGAGCTCATGCCAGTGGAACAAAGCGGCTCGGGAGTGTACTCCCTGTACTTCTTGATCCCAAAGAAAGACGGGTCCCTGCGACCCATACTGGTCCTCAGGACCCTAAACCAGTACATTCTCAGAACACTTTCATATGCTCACGTTGCAGCAGGTTCTTCCGTTGCTCAATCAAGGGGATTTCCTCGCAACATTAGATCTAAAAGACGCATATTTTCACATTCCACTACATCCGTCACACAGAAAATACCTCTGATTCACCATTCAGAATCAGCATTACCAATTCATGGTCCTCTCTTTCGGAGTGACCACGGCGCCCAGGGTGTTCACAAAATGCCTGGCGACAGTGGATGCGCACCTCAGGAGACCAAACTTTCACGTCTACCCTTATCTGGACGACTGGCTTGTCCAAGCAAAGTCGTCCCAGCAGTGCGCTGCCAACATGTCCCACACCATTCACCTTCTTCACGATCTGGGATTCTCACTGAATTATCCAAAGTCACACCTTCAGCCCGCCCATGTGCGGCAGTATCTAGGCGCGACAATAAACACTCTGGCGGCCACAGCGCAGCCAAATTCTGTGAGGATCAACCGCATTCAATTGCTAATACAGAAATTTAGACCGCAACACTCGCTCCCAGCACGAGTGTTCATGCAGTTGATAGGCATGATGGCCTCCTGCATCTTCATAGTCCCGCACGCGAGACTACATATGCGTCCGTTTCAAGGGTGCTTGGCACGTCAGTGGAATCAGGCTCACGGACCGTTGAACGACCTAGTGTTGGTGACCGGTCGGGCATACGACTCTCTGCATTGGTGGAATCCACACAACCTTTGCAAGGGCAGACCGTTCCAGGAGCCTGTTCCACAGATCATTCTAACGACGGACGCTTCTCTCCAGGGTTGTGGAGCTCATGTACCCCACTACACAGTGCAGGGACTATGGACGACACAGCAAAGGAAGATGCACATCAACCACCTAGAGCTGATGGCAATCTTCATGGAAATGAAGGCATTCAAGATACATCTGTGCAACACAGTCGTGTTGATCCGGACGGACAACATGACAGCCATGTACTACATTCAAAAGCAGGGAGGTACACACTCTCGACAGTTGTCTCATCTGGCTCAGAGCATGTGGAAGTGGGCCATTCAGAGGAACATCTTCCTCATGGCGGAACACCTCCCAGGCAAGGACAATCAGATGGCGGATCTGCTTAGCAGGTACAGCCACCAAATGCACGAGTGGGAGATACATCCATCAGTGCTCCACCCGTACTTCCAGCAGTGGGGTCATCCAGAGATAGACCTGTTCGCCACAAGGGAAAACGCCAAATGCCAAAGCTTTGCCGCCAGGTTCCCACACCCACAGTCGCAGGGCAATGCGATATGGATGAACTGGTCAGGCAAATTTGCGTACGCTTTTCCCCCAGCACCTCTAATACCGCTGGTGGCACGAAAGCTAAAGCAACACTCTGACGCTCATCCTGGTTGCTCCAACGTGGGCCCGCCAACCATGGTACACCACGTTTCTAGAACTTCCCGTGGTACCGCATCAAAGGCTGCACCTCACACCCAGACTTTTGACGCAGAGCCATGGCGACATTCAGCACCCAGATCCGCAACAACTCAACCTGGCGATCTGGCTCCTGAGGTCTTAGAGTTTGGCTACCTCAACTTGCCTCCTGACTGCATGGATATCATACGGGAGGCAAGAAAGCCCACCACCAGAGCATGCTACGCAGCAAAATTGAAGCGGTTTGTCATTTATTGCGTGGACCACGACATTGACCCGCTTGACGCGTCCACGCACAACATCATTTGTTATCTGTTGCATCTTTACAAATGCAATCTGGCATATGCTTCCATTCGGATACATTTATCCGCCATAGCGGCTTATCTCCAAAAACGGCAGCATCTCTCCCTTTCCGAGTGCCTGCCATTAAAGCTTTTCTAGAGGGGCTCAAACGAGTCATTCCTCCCAGGACCCCACCTGCTCCTGAATGGAATCTTAATGTGGTACTCACCCGACTGATGGGTCCACCTTTTGAGCCGCTACATTCATGCGAGATTCAGTTCTTAACATGGAAAGTGGCTTTCCTGATAGCCATTACGTCACTGCGACGTGTTAGTGAGCTCCAGGCGCTCACTGTACAAGAACCATTCATACAGATTCACTCCAACCGGGTGGTGCTGCGCACTAACCTTACATTTCTTCCAAAGGTGGTTTCACAGTTCATGTCAATCAGACTATTGAACTGCCTGTGTTCCTCCAAAATCCAGAGACCGTGGCTGAAAGAATGCTCCACACTCTTGACGTCAAGCGAGCTTTGATGTACTACATTGATAGGACCAAAGATTTTAGGAAGACGAAACAACTCTTTGTTGCCTTTTCTGCCCAACACAAGGGCAACCCCATTTCCAAGGCAGGTATAGCCAGGTGGATCGTTAAGTGTATTCAAATTTGCTATCAAAAGGCTAAGCACACTTTAACGATCCCCCCCCAGAGCCCACTCCACCCGTAAGTTGGGGGCCTCCATGGCTTTCCTTGGAAATATCCCTTTAGAAGACATTTGTAGAGCAGCCACATGGTCTACCCCACACGCATTTACGAAACACTACTGCGTAGATGTGCACTCCAAGCAGCTGTAGGGCAGGCTGTTCTAAAGACACTTTTTCAAACGTCTGCAGCTGGCACAGGCCGCCGCCGCTAATGGAGGGACTGCTATATATTCTATGCTATAGATATGAATTCAGCAGCCCACATGCCTCGAACTGAATATGCTACTCACCAGTATGCATCTGTTCTTGGCATGTAGAGCTGCTGACATTCATGTCGCCCACCCTCCTCCCCGGCGCCTGTAGCGGCTGCAGAATGTACACTTACTCTTAGCATGGCCATCGCTCACACTGTTACACTCCATCTTCGCCACAATGGCTAAAAACAATCTGGGGATGGAGTTGATGCCCATGCGCACTGTAGTCCAGGGGAGGAGCCACCTATCTCGTGATACTTCGAAGACTCTTCCAGGACAACAATGTGCAATCATCCGGACCCAACACTAGGCGGCGATCTATGCTATAGATATGAATGTCAGCAGCCCTACATGCCAAGAACAGATGCATACTGGTAAGTAGCATATTCATACTCTGCCCAATGGCATGCAGCCTGAATGGCAGTTTGGTGCTGAAGGGTCCCTTAGGGTGGTACAATACATGCTGCTGCCCTTAGGGACCCTCTTTAGCCTCCTTGCCCTGGGTACCAGGAGTACCCTTTACTAGGAACTTACAGGTGTTACTTAAGGTATTGCCAATTGATGGGAACAATTGTACAGTTTAAGGGAAAGATCTGGCAGTGGGGCCTGGATAGCAGGAACCTGGTGCACTTCTGTCAAAATTGCATCAGATACCAGGCAGAAAGTGGGGGTGACCATGTCTATTAGTGGCACTGTCCTACACACTGACTGTGTAACATCCCAATGTGTAATCTTTTATATATATATATATATATTTTTTTTAAGTATGAAAAACACACTGTCGTCATCTGGAATGTCTTGTTTAGTTGGTATATGTATTGGGGCACTTACATTTCTGATGTTTGTTTCTTGCAGGGAAGCTGCTGACGGATGCGATGCGGCAACAATTCTATAACCCTATTAATGTTGACCGAACATTTGGACGCATAGAGAGCCCCAAACTCGAAGAAATGTTTTACAAGAACAAACCCCGCTACCTTAAGCGGACCAGCTCAGCAGTTTGGCATTCGCCACCACTAACAAATCACCGTTCCAATGTGCTGATACCATATGGCACTAAGAAATACTAGTTACTGTTGCCTGCAGCACTTGCTCCAGGGAGCATACAAGAGGTTGCCTATGGTTGACGAGTGCTTTCAAAAGTGCAACAATGCACCTGTACTGGCACAGACTTTGCTAACTGGGCTGACTCTGTAGAGCACTCGCACTGAGAATTGCTGCTGAAATATCATTAACTGTTAAGACTGTGACCTTTGTCTTTGCCTCAGACTATGTAGGTCTCACTGTATATAAAGATTGCCTGTGGACTTGTATGTATGCAATCTCTTCACTTGGAGATTTGTGCTTGACTGGTTTTTTGTACATGTAATTTTAAAAATGGTGTTGCAAGAATTGCCTAATTATTTTGGGAATATATTATTAAAGTTTAGATCTATAGAGCTACCCATCTTTTGTCTTTTGGGGAGTAGAGAAGGTTGAATGTCTAAATTTAAAATAACCATTACTCTTTTGTTCCATCATTGGGCATTTATATTTGCTGAGCATCCATGTCTCTGAATGGCATAACTTGTGCTCGAGTTTAAGTACTACAGGATACTAACTTGGGCATTCCTAGACTTGCATGGAATGTTATTTTCCCTCTGCATATGAATCTTTTTTTTTTCTTCTGCTCTGGTGTGAACTTGCTTTTACAGATGTTTCCCTATGGTGTGTCCTTAGTCCCAAGCAGCAGGTACAATGAGCACTGCCCAACACCTAAAAAGTTTTAAGTTGGGTCCTTCGTGTAAATGGAATGCGATTATCAGGGCTTCCAAAGTAGTTTCATTGATTTTTGCATTTGCTCACATGCTTAATCTTTTTAATAATTCCTGTTGAAACCAGCAGTAATGCTGCATACATCCTGCTTTCTGGCAATGTATGTTTGTGTTGGTAACTTGTTAGTCAATATAAGTCATGCTGATTAACTTCTAGCCTCCAAGTCTAATCTTGATAGGCAAAGAATCTGCCAGATACATTTGCAAAAAGTTCTAAGGAAAACACCCTAATTCTAACCAACTGACAAAGGTGAAGATGAGATTGGGGGTTTAGGTCCACAGTTTCAGGCATGCTGTTGTAAATGGTTGCAGGGGTTACTTTTATCCCCTTTGACACATCTGAGCCAGTGCATACAAAAAAAGCTATGTAAAGAATGCATGTTAATGACCCAGGACTGTACTTGTTTTATTTCATGGATACATATCCCAAAGCCCAAACCAATGCGTACTCCAGTATTGGAACTTTCATAGATTCACATGCCTGAATCATTCCCCGTCGTCGAGACGGGAGTCTCCGGTAAATAAAAAAGCAGTGCTTAGTAGTAAAGCAAACTGAAAAGAGGCCTAGGCCCATTTCCCTTTTGCAACCCATAGCCTTTGTTATGTAAAAAAAGGCCCACACTTTTCCCTGAACCAATCAGAGCTCCTCACCCTCTAGAACCCTCCTGAGAGAACCTTCTGCCCCTCAGATTTTTCTACCGCACGTTGTGCTAGGGAGTCTCCTTTGAGCTCTGCTCAAAATCTTTACTTTTACAGTATTTTGACTTAGATTTGAAGTTTTTCATCTACCATGTCTGAGAAGAAAGGATTATTTAGAGCTTGTTCCACCTGCTCTAAAAAGAGACTTTATACAGATGACCCTCACAAGGACTGCATCTACTGCCTCTATCCAGACCATAAGGCAGCAGATTGTAAGGTTGTCGTACCTTTTCTAATAAAACCTTGAGAGATCGTGAGGGAAGGCTGCTGATCTGGCTTCAGAAGGTTAAAGCCAGGAAGGAGATCCTCTCAAGTGAGTGAAGAGAAATCTGTGGCGTCTAAGATCTCAGAAGAGAAGTAGATCCCCTCAGACACATTCCTCAGGAGAAAGACCTGAGAAGGCCCCAAAAAAGACCACTTCAGGGCGCAGTCCCTCAAAATCCCCTTCAGTTACAGCTAAGGGAAAGAAGTGAGGTGGTGAGGTGAAATTAGTGAAATCCGCCTCAGATCCACCACAATCTCCTCAGAAAATCAAGATTACCATCAAACTGTCTTAGTCTACGCCTTCTGAGGAGAAAGGTAATGTTTCAGCACCGTCGACGGGACTGTAGACGAAAAAAGGATCATCGATGACAAAAACACCGTCGTCGACGACGAAGAAAGATGGTGTTAGAGCTGGTGAGAAAACAGCGTCGACTATTTCAGTCTACGGCGATAGAGCGTCGACGACCTCGTCAACGCGCCGACGACGGCAGTGTCGACGACGACGAGGACAACAGTGGCGTCGACGATGATGGGAATCTCGTCGATGGGCTCGTCGACGAGGGAAAAACCACCAGAAAAAAGGTTGGTGCCATGGAAAAAACCTATAACACCAGAGGTTACATCTCCGAGCAAGGTCTCTCCATTGCTGCCATCTCACCTGCTGGAAGAGGAAGATGAGGAGTATGGAATTGCAAGTAGCCCTTCGCAATTGCAGGTCAAGTACCAGGAGGAGGATTCTGAGAGAATATGGGGGTTATCAGGAACAACCCCAGGAACAGCACCAATATCGCCAACAGCAACGCGAGGAGATGACAAATGTGCCATCCTCTTTGTTGAGGGACCTCCAGGGCATGTTAGAGGATTATAAGAAGAGATACCCAGCGACTCCAGTCGCTCAACAGGCCCCATAGGTTATTCCACGTCCACTGTCGGTGCCAGGGACACCGGTTCGTAGGAGAGTTTTTGCCGGAGCCTACTGCTAGGTCTCCGCCACAGACGACACATCACGATACCTCGGATGACGATCATGAGGATGGGGAAATTGCGGACACAAGTGCAGAATGGCATAACTAGATCACCCCCTCACCTTCAACTCCTACACCGAGACCAGTAGATTCTCTACCGGAGGACATTGGTGGATTTCATAATTTGATGGAAAGAGCCACTAAGAGATTTGCACTGACCATGACAGAAGAGAAGACGGAATGTTTTTATACGACTTCAAGGACTGGTATCGGAGATCTGTGCGATCCCTGCCTATAGTGTCTCATATTTGGAAGGAAGGATTAAAGGTCATGGAGACGCCAGCTACGGTAACGCCGGTTCTGGCCAGACTAGATAAAAAGTATAAGGCACCTATGGATGCTCCAGCTTGCCTTTTGGGTCATCCCAAACCGGATTCTGTTATTACTCAGGCGGCACAACAGAAATCCAGGAACCCATCTGCTCCGATTGCAACTCCTCAGGACAAAGAGGGCAGAAGGTTGGATAATGCGGGAAAAAGGTTTTCCTTAATGTCGGCTCTGCTAGTGAGAGCAGCTAATCCCCTCGCTATCTTGGGAAGGTATGACAGGCAGATGTGGTGTGACCTGTCTCCATACATTAACCAGGTGCCGGAACCAGAGAAGCAGGAGGCGAAGAAGATTCTCATGGAAGGAGAGAAGACTTCGGCCGAAGTCATAGACTGCGCTATGGATATAGCGACCACGGCATTTAGATCCTTGGGAGGAGCGGCGGTCCTGCTCAGGCAAGGATGGCTGCGAGCAACAGCGTTTAGGCCGGAGGTGCAAAACAAGATTTTAGACCTCCCTTTCAATGGGGAAGAGTTATTTGGGAAGCATGTTGATGATACTCTGCAGAGTATCAAGAAGGATACGGATGCGGCAAAGGCTCTGGGACATTGCAATACAGAAAAAACCCTTTTCGTGGCTCCAGGGATAGAGGGCAGTCCTCGTATAGAGGAGGATACCAACAGGGGAGATATTATTCTTATCCGTCCTCATCGCAGCCTTCCCGTCAACAGTACAGCCAGCGTCAATCGGGAGGATATACAAAATCAACTCCAAGAGGACGGGGTGGCCAAGGAAAGGACAACACCCGTCTACAATGACAACCTCCATCTTCCGGCTCTGTCAGATGCTCCCCTGGGTGGAAAGATTGCTCACTATCTTCACAATTGGCGGAAAATAACAACGGATCAATGGGTCCTCAAAATAATTCAATTTGGTCATACCCTAGAATTTCTTCAAACGCCCCCTTGTACGCCACCGATGCACCAGAGAGCCAACCATCTGCATCAACTCCGGCAGGAGATTTGGACAATGCTCCGAAAGGGAGCAATAGAACCGGTACCGAAAACCCAGGAAAACAAGGGGTTTTACTCCCGTTTTTTTCTTGTCAAGAAAAACAAGCTCCAGTGGCGCCCCATTCTGGATCTCAGATCCTTAAACACCTATCTCAAGAAACAATCTTTCAGGATGGTGTCGCTGCAAGACATCCTTCCGTTATTAAACCCAGGAGATCATATGACTACATTGGACTTACTAGACTCTTATTTCCACGTCCCGATCCATCCTGCACACAGACGGTACCTTTGGTTCTTAGTAGCCGGAAGAAATTACCAATTCAGGGTGCTGCCATTCGGCTTGAAGTCAGCGCTGAGAGTTTTAACGAAATGCCTGGCTCCAGTGGCGGCTGTGTTGAGGAAGCAAAAACATCAAATATTTCCTTACCTCGATGACTGGTTAGTCAAAGCACCATCAAAGGTACAGGCCAGAGCGTCAACACAGGCCTGCATAGACTTGTTCGCCAATCTAGGATTGACTCTCCACGAGGGAAAGTCAAACCTCCACCCAGCAAAAGTGATCACATTTCTGGGGGCAATATTGGACACGGAATGCAACAAAGAGTTTCCCTCCGAAGAAAGGCAATTGAGGATTGTGTCCCTCTTCCAAGACTTTGTAAAAAGAAAGTCTCTTTCAGTCCGCAGGTACAAATCCTTGCTAGGCACAATGTCATCCTGTATTCCCCTGGTACCTTGCTGCAGGCTAAGGATGAGACCATGGCAAGAGCAGATCGATCTCCAATGGCGTCAAGCAGAGGGATCCTTCGAAGATACAATATGGGTGACACCAGTGATGATACAGGCAGCAAAGTGGTGGACACAAAAAGGAAATGTGTCTCAAGGACTGACTCTTCTGGCAAAAGCGGCTCCTCTAGTGGGAACGACGGATGCGTCCTTAGAAGGATGGGGAGCTTTCCTTCAGGACCTTCAAGTCAGCGGTCGTTGGAAGGTGCACGAGCAGCAATTGCACATAAATCTGCTGGAGCTCAGAGCGATCCGCTTGGCATTGCTGGCTTTTCTACCAAGGATAAGAGGTTCGCCGGTGTTGGTAAGAACAGACAACACTACGGCGATGCATTATGTGAACAAGCAAGGGGGAACAAGATCTCTCTCTCCCTGTCTCAAGAAGCCCAGGAGATATGGGAATGGGCTCTTCAGCAAAGGATATCATTGGCAGCAGAACACCTCCCAGGAGATCAAAACATCAAGGCGGATACTCTCAGCAGGCTCAAATCGTCCTGCCACGAATGGAAGCTAGACCAGGGGATCCTGGACACCGTCTTTCAAAGATGGGGAACACCGATAGTGGACCTCTTCGCTACAAGGGAAAACAGAAAATGCCAGTACTTCGCAAGCTGGCTTCCCCAGAAGGGATCTTGGGGGAATGCGTTTTCCATGGCATGGTCTGGCATCTTTGCCTACGGTTTTCCTCCAATTCCTCTTCTCCCCTGCGTACTGGTGAAGATCAAGAAAAAGCTGTGCAGACTGATCCTGGTAGCCCCGTGGTGGCCCAGACAACACTGGTTCACGGAACTGCTGCTGCTGCTGTCGGAGGACCGTCCAATTCGGTTGCGTCCAATTCCATCGCTTCTGACAATGTCCAAGGGGCAGGTGCTCCATCCGGATCCGAAATCCTTGCGATTAGCAGCCTTTCTCCTGAACACTGAGTTTAGCCATCTGAACATCTCACTCGAATGTAGAGAGATCCTGTCCAAGGCCAGAACGGAGAGTACCAACAAAACCTACAGGATGAAATAGAAGAGGTTTTGTCTGTGGTGTGAGGCATAACGTTCACCCTCTTACTGCTGCACCTCATCAAATTATACCTTACATTCTGCTATTGGCAAAGTCAGGATTAGCACACGCTTCCATCAAGGTGCATTTGGCTGCGTTATCCCGCTACAGGAAGTCATCATCAGGCCCATCCTTATGGTCCTCAAGGATTATCAAGCAATTTATGAAGGGGATAATCAGGGTCTTTCCTCCAGTAAAGCCTCCACCATCACTATGGAATCTGAATATTGTACTCTCTCAATTGATGAAACCACCGTTTGAACCGATACATAGGGCAGATCTGAAGTTCTTGTCCTGGAAGGTGGCTCTTCTCATTGCATTGACTTCAGCGAGAAGAGTAGGTGAACTACAAGCGCTCACGATTCAGGAGCCTTTCTTACAGTTTCAGGAGGATAGAATGATTCTCAGGACAAACCCGAAGTTCATTCCGAAGGTGCCAACTGATTTTCATTTGAACGAACCTTTGGTGTTGAAACGTTTCTTTCCTCATCCGTCAACAGCAGCGGAACGAGTATTGCATTCACTGGACGTTCAGAGATGTATGAAATTTTACTTGAAAGAAACTAAGGCAAGTCTTCTCAGTTATTCGTCGCTTTCAGCGCACCCACGAAAGGTTTCCCGCTGTCAAAGAGGGGAATTGCCAGATGGATTTCCAGTGCGATTGTCTACTATCAAGCTGCTGGAAAGCCTTTAAATGCACGAGTTCGAGCCCATTCCACGAGGGCGGTGGTCACATACACTGCACTGTTTGGAGGAGTGCCAATGCAGGATATCTGCAGAGCCGCGACCTGGGCATCTACGCACACAGTCACCAGGCACTACTGCTTGGAGGCAGCCGCAGAATCGAATGCGGCGGTGGGAGAGGCGGTACTGCAAAATATCATCCAGTAACGGTGAGCCTTTTTTACATCCCTCCATCCGTAATTTCTCTTGTTTGCAAAGTCACGTTTTCTATGCGTATATACATATGAGGTTATGCTTCATTTTCAAATTGTATTGCATGATTATGAAATGTATCTGAGAAATGTGCTTTGTTTTTCACTGCTCGCTATTCTGATTCAGACATGTGAATCTATGAAAGTTTCAATACTGGAGTAAGAAAACACGTTACTTACCTGTAACTTTAGTTCTCCAGTATTGGAAGCTTTCATAGATTCACATGCACCCACCCTCCTCCCCTGAGAGGCTCACCTCGGATTTAGCACAAGGAGTGTGTTATATGCACAAGTGCGCGAAAAATCTGAGGGACAGAAGGTTCTCTCAGGAGGGTTCTAGAGGGTGAGGAGCTCTGATTGGTTCAGGGAAAAGTTTGGGCCTTTTTTACATAACAAAGGCTATGGGTTGCATAAGGGAAATGGGCCTAGGCCTCTTTTCAGTTTGCTTTACTACTAAGCACTGCTTTTTTATATACCGGAGACTCCCGTCTCGACGACGGGGAATGATTCAGGCATGTGTATCTATGAAAGCTTCCAATACTGGGGAACTAAAGTTACAGGTAAGTAACTTGTTTTCTTCTGTTCATTCAGAATGCACTGCCAAGCTTGTCAACCCATATGAGGGGGAAACTACAAAGGAAGTCTGAGTTAAGGAAACCACCCTAAACTTAAATGAGTCTAAATGTGTTGACCTAAGCCTATTGCCCATACCTGTATTAAAACGCTTATCTGGTGTCTGAAGAGCACCTTTCATGCCCCACCTAAGAACCATTCAGTTCCACATTGTAGGATCTTCAGTAACAGTACCTTATCCAGTATTATGGGTGTCTTTCATAGATTCACATGTCTGAATCATTCCCCGTCGTCTGAATGGGAGTCCCCGGTACATAAAGAAAGTAATGTCCTATAGAGAATAGAAGGCCTAAAGGCCTCACATTAGTAACATTTCCATGTCCTTTTGTAAAAAGGACCAAGCTCTAGAAAAGAGCCAATCAGCTGTCACCTCCCTCTAGAACCCTCCTGGCAGGAGCCTCAGTCCCTCAGATTTTCTACCGCACGTTGTGCTAAGGGAGTCTCCCCTGAGCTATGCTCGGGTTTGTTTCTTCACAGCTTTTTCCACAGCATTTTGGATTATTTTCCTGTTTTTTCCTCAAGTGAAAGCTATACACTATGGCTGACACTCCAAAGAAGGGTCTCTTTAGTTCTTGTGGCAAGAAAAGGCTACACATTGATGATCAACATAAGGACTGCCTTTACTGCCTATACCCAGATCATACTGTTAAGGATTGCAAGGTATGTTGAAGCTTTTCAACTAAGACCCTTAAAGATAGAGGACGCCTTCTAATCTGGCTCCAAAGGCTTAAGGATAGATATAACTTGGATTCATCTGAGGAGAGTGAGGGTTCTTCTGTCTCCTCAAGATTATCTCTGAAAAGACCAAGGGCGGCTTCCCCTGGTCCCTTGGACACTCCTCAAAAGAAGACATCGAGAAAGTCTTCAGAAGCTATGTCAAAAACAGCTTCTGAGAAAGAGGTTCACACATTCTAGAAGCCTGCAACGTCGACAACGACAATATCGTCGACGACCTCTTCAGCGACGAAGAAAGCAGTGTCTCCTACTTATGTGTCTATGTCAAAGAAGACTCCATCGTCGTCAGCGGGTAAGACTTTATCATCTACAATAGTTATCAAGAGATAGTCGTCGACGCCTAAGATCCCGTCGACGATAGTCTCGCCGACGACAGCGTCCACGACGAAATCATCACCGTCGGCATCGACACAGTCGTCGAAGGCGGCACCGCCGACGGCAGGAGCATCTATACCGTCGACTAAGGCCCTGTCGACTATGGCAACAGTCGACACTACTCCGTCGATCTGTCGACTGTGATTGACTCTGGCTTCCAAACAGCTTCTGTGCGTCTAAAGATCACCAGAAAGATGCTGACGCCGGAGTTAACATCTCCTAGCCCTGTGCAAATATTACCACCAGCATGTCTCCTTCAAGATGAGGATTCTGATGATGGGGATATGTTCCAGATGGCAACTAGCCCTTCAGAACTGCATGTCAAATGCCAGAGCTCAGATGAGGAGGATGCTCAGGAAGAGGTAGTTCATCTACCACCTACACCTATGGTCTGTCTTCCAGCATCACTAGTTACGGATCTGCGTTACCTCATTCAGGATTACAAGCAGAGGTTCCCAGAATCTCCGGCTCCTCCAACTACCACAGCAGCTCCATCGCCAAGACCGTGACCCCCGCCCTTAACCATTCAAAAGAAACGGGTGGATTTACCAGATCCTCAATCTTCTGATGAAGAAGAGGAACAGCGAGAAGGTGAATTGCAGGACGATTAATCTGTCCATGAGGACTGGGAGGATTACGTCATACTTTCGCCAGCATCTCCAGTGCCTGCAACCTAAGTTTCTCTGCCGGTTGAAATCTGCAGTTTCCATAATGTGGTGGAAAGGGCTGCTAAACGCTTCCAAATTACTATGGATTCCCAGGAACAGGACTGTTTCCTGTACGATTTCAAGGAACCTCTCAAAAAATCAACGAGGTCAATTCCTATTATTGAATATCTTTGGACACAGGGGGTTCAGATAAAGCCTGTAAACGCGCTGAATTCGCCCAGTTTCCTACCTGCCTGTGTCTGAGAGAGGGAGCACTCAGACAGAAAGTCTGTCCAGGACCAGCCACCAACACCGGAATCCCGCCACCAGTCGCGCCGCCGCCGGGAACTACGTTTCCCATCAGGCTCAGCGGCGGCGCGTTCCCCGACGCGGCAGAAGCGACGGGAGGGGCTTACAAAGCTGCAAGCCCTCGGTGGAGCGGGGGGAGCCTGTAAACGCGCTGAATTCGCCCAGTTTCCTACCTGCCTGTGTCTGAGAGAGGGAGCACTCAGACAGAAAGTCTGTCCAGGACCAGCCACCAACACCGGAATCCCGCCACCAGTCGCGCCGCCGCTGGGAACTACGTTTCCCATCAGGCTCAGCGGCGGCGCGTTCCCCGACGCGGCAGAAGCGACGGGAGGGGCTTACAAAGCTGCAAGCCCTCGGTGGAGCGGGGGGAGCCTGTAAACGCGCTGAATTCGCCCAGTTTCCTACCTGCCTGTGTCTGAGAGAGGGAGCACTCAGACAGAAAGTCTGTCCAGGACCAGCCACCAACACCGGAATCCCGCCACCAGTCGCGCCGCCGCCGGGAACTACGTTTCCCATCAGGCTCAGCGGCGGCGCGTTCCCCGACGCGGCAGAAGCGACGGGAGGGGCTTACAAAGCTGCAAGCCCTCGGTGGAGCGGGGGGAGCCTGTAAACGCGCTGAATTCGCCCAGTTTCCTACCTGCCTGTGTCTGAGAGAGGGAGCACTCAGACAGAAAGTCTGTCCAGGACCAGCCACCAACACCGGAATCCCGCCACCAGTCGCGCCGCCGCCGGGAACTACGTTTCCCATCAGGCTCAGCGGCGGCGCGTTCCCCGACGCGGCAGAAGCGACGGGAGGGGCTTACAAAGCTGCAAGCCCTCAGCGTCGCGGGACGCCCGGGGCTAAGCCCGGGCAAAGGGCGGGCCCTCTGAGGCACGGAAAGGCACGGAAAGGCGAGGAGAGGCTATCATCCGGAAATATTCGTGTGGAATAAAGGTACTGATATTGGCCTGTTATTTGGCACGTTCTATTTTGCTGACGATATTTATTCTTATTCATTTCAAAGTCCGCCCAAAACCTACAGTATTTCTTGCGTCGACCAGCCACTGACCTGGTTTCTTGCTAACACTTGTGTTGATCGTGTTCATCCAGAGTAAGAGTTAAGGAATGGGGAAAAAGCTGGTACCACCCCCTATTGAACCTGTGAATACTCTTGATTCATACCTGGTCCAAGTGGTGAGTAGTATTAACAGCAAACGAAGGCAATCCTTGGGCCTAAGCCAATCACCTGTGTTGCCTGCAGAAAGCCCACCTATAAGTGCTGCAAGTACAGCTATGTCTGATTCCCTGACAGGAAGTGTACAGCACAACTTAACTGACTCTGACTTTAATCCTCTAGCCAACCACTTGGAGGCCACTATTGGCCACTATTGTCCCTGATTCCGCCATGAACAGCGAAGACAGAGAAGATCTTATTGATCTATCAGACAATGCCAGCTCTGAATCAAGTACTCAGATAGAAGCCACGGAAGAGGATCCCCAGCCCCAGCCTCCACCTAGTCGTGCTGTTAGAGCATGTAGGAAACAAACAGCTAAACGAGGGGGGAAACAATTGGGAAGGAAGAAGCCTGCCACACCTCCTTCCAGGCGTTTGGGCAAATATTTAGATTGTGAGATCGATCACGAGTCCAAGCGCATTATCGATGATGACCTCTTCAACAGGTTTCAAGATATGATAGATATCAAAATAAAGACCATTATTAAACCTCTAATCGGGAAAGTGGACAAACTAACTGCCGAAGTCAGAAAGTTGGGGGGGTTCATAGTACTCTGACTAAGGAGCTAGAGAATTTATCTTCCCTCGTCGCGGACTTAATATCCACGGATGAGGAGGCCCCTGGTAGTGAAAATAACTTACAGCCCGTCCAACAAGGGTTGCTACCCCTACCCCCATCAACAATACCAACTGTTCCGGATCAGAATGGCGTAACTGGGGACCCTCATACCATCCCCACTGCTGTAACAGTGGTAAGCCATCAAGAGGCCAGCCCAGTTCAATTTATAGCGGAGGCCTCACCGGTAGTCTTGGTGCTGGCCAATGTTCCACCGTTGCTAAAAGACAAAACAGAGTCAGATCAGGGCCTCAAAGATAAAGCCATACATTGGCTCTCAAACAACATGTATATGGCGCATGAAGGGCTTGATAAACTGGCAGGAAACATAGTTTCGACCAGGAGGGTACCCTGGATTGGCAGTAAGCCGAAAAGGTTTCAAGGCGACTGCGTTATCATAAATTTCACTAACGCCGAGGTCCTCCCTGAAATCTTGGCTAATGTTTTTCCACCTCAGCGGCGCAATGGTTCCATAGTCCCATTAACTCTTGGTTTTTTCTATAATGAGCCTCAACCCGCTACTATACATAAGATTAACAGGCAGAATAAGTATAGTAACAACTGTAGCTGGGGAGGGGCTAGGGGCCTGCGATATGTAAATGACCGGTTCCCGCCTGTAGTACAGCGAGAGTCAGGAAGATCCATTTACCCGCATGAGGAAAATATTCAGCCGGTTCATCAGTATGGGTTGGGATTCAACGGGTGGGGGCCTGGCGCACTAGGGTACGCTCAAAGTGCACGGGGTATCATGCCAACACGGTGGCAGAGAATGGACCCTCCTTTGATCCACCCAACTACCCCACATCCTTCGTGGAACTTATCCCACAACGGGCAGGTTCAGTTAGCTACTCCATCTGCTTGGGGCTTTACTACAGGTAATAGGTTTGGCCCCCTATCTGACCTTAACACGTGCGATTGACTCGAACCAGGTACTGACCAAAATAATGTGGGTCCGATTAGTCAAAACTCTCGTAGCGATGGTCTAAGCATCGATGATTTCCTTGGATTTTCGACGCCTAATGTAGCCACTAAGCCCCAACCATCTACCACTCTAGGTAAGCAAGCAACCCCATTTGGGGGTGAGTCTGCCCGTAACCAGGGTTTGGGTGGAGTGGGCACACAGTTTGGCCGCCTAGTAAAAATCACCGTTGCTTCACCATCGCAGGCAGTAGTGGTTGGAGAATCAGAGAGTGGTAGCAAGTTAATGACTAGTAGGGAGTCATGTAAGATCATAAGCTGGAACGTGGCGGGTTTGAACACCAAATGTAAGGACCCGGTATGGCGGAGCTTCATTTTAAAGCACCACATTATTGCCCTACAAGAAACTTGGGATACATCTAGTAACATCTGGTGGGATGGATACACTAGCTTTATAAGCCCAGCTGTCCCAAGCAGAACAGGCAGGGCTAGAGGTGGGTTGGCCCTTTTTTTCGCCTTGGACCTAAAAGGAAGTTATAGGCAGATTAGGTCCGAATCTGACAATATACTGATTGTTGAAAGGGTTATTAATAAGACCCGTAGGACCTTATACATTAACTTCTATAACTCTGGGAACAGCGCATATGAAGGGCGTAATATTGCCAGTTTAGATAGTATTTTAAATTCAGTCCTACAGAATATCTCTTTCGCATCTGAGCTAATTTTACTAGGTGATTTTAATATACACTTGTGCAATTTAGCATGTAAGGGAAGTGAAGTTAGCGAGGAGGATGATGACGCCCCAGTAGCACCTCATTTCGAACATTCAGCAGAGGGTCAGGAGCTTGAGGACTTACTTGCAAACTTCAACCTCTATGAACCAAATTTCGGTCTGAGAACGCCAACTTTCACCGGCTGTCAACATGGGTCTGTGATAGATTATATTTTTGTTTCTCCTGGTATCCTAAATTTGACTGCCGCATATACAACGATAGTAACTCACTTCAGTGACCATAATCCAGTACTTCTAGAAGTGATGTGGGGCAGCCAGATGGGCGCAGCTCCATCGATTATAAAATCAGCCCATCGCTTGAGGACTACAGATCAAGACAGAAGAGTTAAATGGGCGAAAGTGATCCCGGAAGATTTCTATAAAAAATGCTTCCCTAAGATTAAATCTCAGGTGGAGCTTTGTCAGAACCCTGACACCCAAGGAAGCCTCGTGGTATCAGGCTATGAGGAAATATGTGTTCAGGTTTCTAACGAACTTTTAGCTAAACCCTTTCAGGGAGCGCAGGGTCACAAGCGATGGTTTGATTCTGTTTGCTCAAAGGCCCATAGAGCTTTGTTGGCGGCTCTAAAAACTGTCCCGAGAGTAAAAGAGGAAATTGCGAGGCTTAGGAAAATCTATAAGGCCGCAGTAAAGAACCGCAAAGATTCCATTAAAAGTGAAGCATGGGATAACCTCCTCTCGGCGGCGGTGTTGAAGGACAGCAGGAGATTCTGGGAACTTATTAAGCAGCCCCTTTTTTCGGAGGACAGCAATTCACCAATGGATTGTGTGATTACTGAGGATAAATGGTTGTCTTTTTTCAAAAATGTATATGGGGGGGACTTAGTTGATGTGCATATCGATAGGCGCCTATCGCCCAACGGGCCTGTACATTCAATTGTTTTTAGCCCCCAAGAAGTAGAAAAGGCACTTGCGGAAACCACTAAACACAAGGCACCTGGCCCCGACGGAGTTCCGGCCGATTTTTTCATGTTTTCATCTAAAATGTGGTCAAGGGTGTTGTCCAACGTGTTTAATGCTGTCAACGATAACTCAGCTCCTGCATCATGGGCTACATCTACCATCGTCCCCATTTACAAAAATAAAGGGCAGCGGGATGATCCAGCATTCTATAGGCCTATATCCCTTTTGGACTCTACCGTAAAGATTTTGGGGAGAGTCCTCTTATCAAGACTGAGGGAGAATGTTGAGGGCTGCGGCGGTTTGTGTGAACTACAATATGGTTTCAGAGAGAGTAAAGGTACAATAGAGCAATGCATTAATCTGTATCTACTTACCTCAAAGTACACATTGGCTAAGGAGGGCTCAGTGTACCTGGCATTCATGGACCTCTCTTCGGCCTTTGATCTCGTTAATAGGTCCAAATTATGGTCGACCCTCCTGGATTTAGGTATTGATGAAGCCCTGGTTATGTTTATGGCCAAACTGCATCAGGAGCTTTTTGCATCCGTACGAGTCTCTAACAACGGTAGGCGTACTCCTTTATTTAAATCTCTGAAAGGGGTACGGCAAGGTTGCATCTTGGCACCCACGCTTTTCATCATCTATATTAATGGCCTGGGGGCTTACCTGAGAGGCTTGAGCACGGATGTTCCACGTGTAGGAGATGACCATATCCCGGCACTCCTGTACGCGGACGATGCCGTGCTGATCGCCCGCACGGGTAACGGGCTACAGGTCCTTCTTAACTCTTTTGGCTCTTTTATGGAAAATCTGGACCTTAAGGTCAATGCGTCCAAATCGCATACAATGGTCATGGGCAGAGAGCGTGCGAAGAGAAGTCACAAATCTTTTTTCTGTAGTGGGATCCCTGTTTCGGAAGTAACCACATTCCCTTACCTGGGAGTTTTGTTCGACCAAAAAGGCACCTGGGGACCACAGATAAGTGCAAAAAGGCTGGCAGTCACTAGATCTGCTTCTGCAATCTTGGGTTTTGCTGGCAAGCTGGGTGCCAGGCCCATGGAAGCGTTGCTAAAGATCTATAAGAGCAAACCCGTTGCCATTGCCTCATGGATCTCCTCTGTGGGGGTATGTTAATCTTGACCCCATTCAGAGGGCAGAAAATAGATTCATAAGATCACTCCTTTCTGTGCCCCAGTCAACCCCAACTTATTCTATTCACAAGGAGGTTGGCCTACCATATTTGTCGGACTCATTGAGTGTAGCACCATTGATCATGTGGCTTAAAATGTGGTTAAATGTTGATCTTCCGCTGAACCATAAGATTTTGAGGGATGTCCAATCAATGGATAACTATAGTAAAACCCCATGGTTGGCTTACTTAAGTAAATCATTTAAAGATTTGGGTCGCCCAGATTTGTTCCTCTGTCCTGAGAACATTAGGGCCCAAGACATAGCCTTTATAAAAAAGGCATTTAAAGAAGGGAAGGAAGCCTGCCGCGAGGTATCTGAGCTGCAGAAACCAGCAGTTAGGGCTCACTACCTATTGGTTAGCACTCCTAATTTGGCACCTTATCTTCGCTATGTAACAATCCCTTACCACAGGTTTTTATTAACTAAACTTAGGTTTAATCTTATTCATTTCCACCTAGGCTCTTTTAAGGGATGGCAGAAGCCAGAACTAGCCGCCCCTTGCAGCTGCGACAATTTCTCTGTGCAGGATACAATGCACTTCGTCATGTTTTGTAGCCTATATCACGAGCAGAGGAAAAAATATTTGCTCCCTTTATTTAAAGAATCAGGGTTCACACAGGTGCGCCCGGCGCTGCTCTATTTACAGCTCATGACAAACCCATGCACAACGTTTAGATTAGCAAACTTTTTAGTCGCAGCCTCTAGGGCGAAAGCTGTTGGACAATCTCCGGTCTAAAAGATTTTTTATCTTAATGAGTTTATGTGTATTGTTTTAAATATAAATGTATCCTTTTTAAATTGTGTAAATAGTATTTATAATGTATACTGGGTATGATGTTTTTTAGATGTTAGGAAACTTAATTATGTTTCTTATGTCATGTTTTAATTGTTTTTGTTTGTTTCTTTGTATGACTTTGAATAAGTCGAATAAAGATATTCTGACTGACTGACTGGTTCAGATAATGCAGAATCCCGCCTCTGTTTCGTCAGTGATCCCTCGATTGGACAAAAAGTACAAAGCTCCAAACACTACACCGGCTTGTCTTACAGGTCATCCTAAACCGGATTCGGTGGTGACGCAGGCGGCCCAAAAGAGCTCCAGAAATCCTTCATCTCCTTTATCGGCTCCGCCTGATAAAGAGGGACGAAAGTTGGACAACATTGGGAAACTGTTTTCCTCAATGTCAGCAATGACCGTCAAGGCAGCAAATGCCCTAGCGCTTCTTGGGCGTTATAATAGGCAATTGTGGGCGGATATAGCCCCATACCTGTCCGAATTACCTGACGTGTCCAAGGAGGATGTAAAGAAAATTCTACCAGAGGGTGAAACATCCACATCGGAAATTATAGACTGTGCAATGGACGTGGCTATGACAGGATTCCGCCAACTGGCTGGAGCAGCGGTTTTGAGGCCCCAAGGATGGCTTAAAGCAACCTCATTCTGTCCTGAGGTGTAGACAAAGATTTTGGATATGCCATATGACGGCCAACTATTATTTGGCACCAAAATTGACGAGGCTCTGCAAAATATAAATAAGGACACTGATACTGCGAGAGCCTTGGGCACACTCCAATATAAAAATCAGTCCTTTCGGGGAAACAGAGTAAGAGGTCAATCTTCCTACATAGGAGGTTTTCAATACCGGTCCTCATATTCTTCCTACCAGAGTAGACCACAGTACCAGCAACGCCAGCAGCAAGAAGGCCAACAACCCTCGTATGGAAAGTCCTCCTTTCGAGGTAGAGGACAAAGGAGAAACAACGGACGAAGACAATGACTTGTTTATTCAGCCAGTCCAAACCTCATTTCACTTATTAAAAATTGGAGGAAAAATTACCCATTTTCTGCAAAACCCAATGCATCACAAAAACCTGCGGCTGCTTCTGCGAGATCGGTTATGCTACAGAAAGGAGAAATAGAGAAAGTACCTCCATCCCAAAGGGGGAAAGGATTTTATTCCCGTTTCTTTTTGATCCAGAAAAAAGAGAAAATGGAGGCCAATCCTAGACCTCAAATTCCTGAAGAAGCAGTTGTTTCGCATGGTAACGATCCAGGAGGTCTTACTACATCTTCTGGAGGAAGGAGATTTCATGGCGTCGCTAGACTTACAGGATGCTTACTTCCATATACCAATTCACAGGAATCACAAAAAATACTTCAGATTTGCAGTAGCGGGCAGGCATTTCCAGTTCTACGTCCTGCCCTTTGGACTCAAGTCTGCGCCCCGCATCTTCACGAAACGTCTTTCCCCAGTGGCGGCATATCTCAGACAGCGGCATCAAGTCTTTCCATATCCGGCCGACTGGCTCATAAAGGCACCGTCCTTCGAAGACGCGTCCAGGTCTTCTAACGCCTGTGTAAGTCTCTTCAATTGCCTGGGTCTCGCGCTCAACCAGGAGAAATCGGCCCCAAGACCACCTCGAACCATCAATCTCCTGGGTGCAACCTTGGACACACGTTCTGCAAAAGCATTCCCATCTCAGGAGAGTAAAAACAAACTCCTAGCTCGGGCGTCTGGAGTAGCCTCAAAGAGTGCCTCTTCAAATCCCATTGAGGATGTCATCGTGCATCCTTTTGATCCCTCACTGTCGTCTACGGATGCATCCTCTGCAAGAAGCACTCTCGAGGCAGTGGATTCACTGCGCAGGGTCATTAGACGACCGCATAAAGGTGACTTCTCAGATGGTCAAAGCTTTGCGATGGTGGATGTCATCACGAAACCTGTCTCAAGGATTGACATTCCTGCTTCCAGCGGCTCCTCATGTCATCACAACAGACGCCTCCTTAGAAGGTTGGGGAGCCTTCCTACAGGAACTGCAAATAATTGGAAAATGGTCCGCTACAGAGAAAAAACTCCACATCAATCTGCTCGAGCTGAGAGCGGTCTTCCTGGCCCTGCAGTCTTTCCTACCAAGGATCAAAAACTCCCTGGTGCTCGTCAGGACAGACAACACTACGACTATGCACTACCTCAACAAGCAGGGAGGGACGCGCTCGCTGACACGCTCTCGCAAGTCGCAGAAAATCTGGAACTGGCTAATAACGAACAATGTAGCCCTACGGGCGGAATATGTCCCAGGCATGGACAATGTACTCGCTGACTCGTTCAGCAGGCAGAAAACATCATCTCACGAGTGCCCATACTTCGCAAGTTGTCATCCCCAGTCAGGATCTCTAGGGAATGCATTTTCCATCGCATGGCGCAACGTCTGAGTACGCCTTTCCGCCATTCCCGATGCTTCCCAAAGTCCTCAGGAAGATGAAAGTGGAGCCTTGCACTCTCATTCTAATAGCCCTAACTTGGCCAAGACAGCATTGGTTCATAGAACTCCACCGTCTATCCCTGAAACCGCCGATCCGTCTGAAGCAGTGTCCGTCTCTGCTCACTATGAATAACCATTAGCAACAACAGAGGCTGTCCAACAACCCTGAACCAGGGACAATCGATAGCAACACCCAACAGAAGGTTCAGGTACAAAGATTAGGTAGGTAACAAATTCAAATTCACAAGAAAAAAGATTCAAAAAGAAGAAAGAAGCCTATGTTCCCAAACTAATTTCAAAAATTACTTTTAATTTATTAGACATAAAACATTCAGGTAAAACAAACGCTCAAAGAAAAGTGTTGGCAAAATAAAAGCAACCAATTTATATACCAAACACGTGGCTAACAAACAAACATTACATGTGCAAAAGGAACAACAAACAAAAATAATGTGTCCTTCACAACTTATGGCCACAAAGGGCGTTGACGGCGTTTCAACCGCTAGGCAACTATGCGGTCATCATCCGGACAGACAGTAACTTGAGCGTTTTCAATAACTGTTCAAAAAAAGGAAGATACAATAAATCATCACATTCAAAGGGGTAGGCTTCTTTAGAGGAAAAAACATAGAAGTGTAAAAGCACCAGTTGTGAATAAGAAAAAGGAGAAATAAAAAGTAATAGAAAACTGACACCACACCACGGGTCACAATATAAGCCAAAGAATAATCAACTAAATAATCACCAGCATTTGAAGCAGACCATTCAAAAATTGAAGGGCGGGTGCAATACGTTAAAATCTGAAAGAAACAGGTTAGTATTAGATTCCTTACCTTAGAATATCCCCAGGCGTCAGTCTGGATCCGGAAACTTTTGCGTAGCAGTACCCCTGCGCGTCGGTAGGCGTCGTCTGCAGGCGTCCCCTGCGGCTCCGCGTCGTCGGCGTCGTGCGCCGTGATGACGTCGCTGGAGTATATAGACGCCGCCTCCGCGCGCTGACGTCAGTTCTTCTTTTTTCCGCGCCAGTTAGCGCAGATCCGAAGAGCAGTACTCCGGTCTTTTGACCAAGTTTTTTGTTAACTGATTGATCTTTACGGTGCCGGTAGGATGCCCGGTTTCAAGAGTTGTGACGAGTGCGACCGCATGATGTCGGTCACCGACCACCATCGACTCTGCCTCCGGTGTCTGGGCGCGGACCACGACGTGGAGTCCTGCGTCGACTGTCGGGCCTTGACTGGAAAAGCTAGGCGGGAGCGGTCCCGCAAGCTTCTCGAGCTCCGGTTGTCGGCCCCGCGTCGAGAGCGGTCCCGGTCCGGTCGGAGGTCGAGGGAGCGGTCGAGGGAGCGGTCGCGGAGCCGCCATGGGCGCTCCGGGAGTCGCCACCATTCCTCCGGCTCGTCAGGTAAGCACAAGAAGTCGGGGCGTCGCCATCGCACCCCCGACTCCCCCCGACGCCCGCGTGCTGCGGCCGGGGGCTCGGGTGACCCCACCCCCGCGGTCCCGCATGGGTCGCCGACGCCGTCTACCCCACACCTGTCGGTCCCTGGGGAAGGCGCGTCGCGTGAGGAGATCGAGGCCTTCCTCATTGCTATGAGGGCGAGGTCTTCTCCGGCGGGGCCTTCGGCGCCTGCGGGCCCGTCGGTCCCGTCTGGGGGCCCGAGCGGTTCGGGTGCTCCTGCCCCGGCGCCGCCGGTGGCTCCGGCCCCGGCGCCGCTGGTTCCCTCTGGTTCGTCGCCGGCTGGTCTCCCGGCCTCTCCGGCGTCGGTTCCTGTGGGCCAGCCCATGGTACCGCCCCCGCGTGGTGCAGCGACTCCGCCGTCGGCTCCGGCCGGCGTCGGGTCCCCGGCACCGACGCCGCGCGGCGCCACCCCCCTTTCCTCCCCGACTCCGGACTCGGAGCCGGACCGGCGTCGGCCGACGCCGGACCCGACGCCGATGGGGCCCGTTGACCCCGATGTCTATATCGTCGACCCAGAATATGGGTATGACGAGGAGGAGTATGGAGAGGGTTGGGAGGGGTCTGAGGACCCTCTATCCCGTGCCTGCCAGTACGATGTGGACTGGGTAGGTGATCTGGGTGATGCCAGTGGCCTGGACGAGTCGCCCAACCCTGGGTTTGTCTCTCCGTCCCCTGTGGCGTCCGAGGCGGGTGCTGCCTATTCGGTGGTCCTGATGAGGGCTGCCAAGGCCTTACACCTTGAGCTCCCCGTCGCGAAGGTCAAACCGAATATCCTGACGGAAGTTTTTAAACCGCAGTCATGCCCCCAGGAGCCTCTGCTGCCGTTTAATGAGGCCCTGACGGATGTCCTTCTGGGCACCTGGTCCAGGCCCGCCTCTGGTGCGCCGGTTGACCGGAACGTTGCCAGGCGTCACCGTCCCTGCGCGGACGACCCTGCCTTCCTGTCCACCCATCCCTCCCCGGAGAGTCTGGTGATCCAGGCCTCCACTTCGCAGTCCGCATTTCCGTCGGCTCCGCCCGACCGGGAATCAAAGAGGTACGACCAATTCGGAAAGAAAGTGTTTTCCTCTTTGAGTGCTGGGCTGCGGTCTTGTAACACCGCGTGCCTCTTGGGCCGCTACACCCACTCCCTGTGGGATACGGTCGAGGAGTGTTTGCCGCAATGCCCCCAGGAAGTGCGGGACAAGCTCACCCGGGCCTTTGTTGAAGGCCGGGATGCGGCGCGGTACTCGATCCGTTGTGGTCTGGACACCACGGACTCACTGGGACGGGCCATGTCCACTACGGTGGCGATTCGTCGCCATGCCTGGCTGAGATCTGCCAACTTCTCACCAGACGTCCAAAATACGCTTATGGACATGCCATTTGATGGCAGTCGCCTATTTGGTGACAAAGCGGACCACGCGCTGGAGCGCTTCAAGGACTCCAGGGTCACGGCCAAGTCCTTGGGTCTCTCGACCCAGACCCAGCGCCAGCAGACGGGTTCGTTTCGGCCCTTTCGTGGCCAAGGGAGAGGAGGTCCCACACGTGCTGCCAGCCACGCGGCGCAGAGCGCTCCCCAGCGCGGTGGCGCCCGTGGTTTCCGCCGTGGTGGCGGTAGAGGCCAGCGTCGTGGTCAGTCCACGCCTCCCTCCGCTGCGGCATCCAAGCCTTCCTAGTCCGAGCTTTCGGGCTCACGTGACGCCAGTGGGTGGCAGGGTTCGCCATCACCACTCCCGCTGGCGCGCGATAACATCGGACAGGTGGGTGCTGCAGCTTGTCCGAAGGGGCTATGCCCTCCCCTTCGAGTCCACTCCTCCAGCCATGCCACCGCAGAACCACCGTGTGTCGGGAGACCACTTGACACTTCTGCAGGAGGAAGTTACGGCCCTCTTGGCCAAGGGGGCCATCGAGCGCGTTCCTGGGCCAGAAGTAGGGTGTGGTTGCTACTCCCACTACTTTCTGGTACCCAAGAAGGACAAGGGAGGCCTGCGTCCTATCTTGGATCTACGGAACGTCAACGGCTTCCTCCGGAAGGAGAAGTTCAAGATGTTGACTTTGGCTCAGGTCTTGGCTGCTCTAGACCCACAAGACTGGATGGTAGCGTTGGACTTGCAGGATGCGTACTTTCACATCCCCGTCCTGCCGGCCCACCGGCGTTACCTGCGGTTCACGGTAGGCCACGAGCATTTTCAGTTTATCGTGCTCCCATTCGGCCTTACCAGCGCCCCACGGGTGTTCACGAAAGTGATGGCGGTGGTCGCAGCTCATCTGCGCCGGTTAGGGGTTTCAGTCTTCCCCTACCTCGACGACTGGCTGTTGAAGGCGGGCTCGCCCCAGACAGTCGTCCACCACCTTCAGATGACGGCAGACCTCCTGCACGAGTTGGGGTTTTCCATCAATGTGCCGAAATCACACCTGTGTCCCTCTCAAAAGCTCCTTTTCATCGGAGCGGTTCTCGACTCGGCGCAGTTTCGGGTTTATCCCCCGGAACGGCGGGTCCGGGATATTCAGGCTCTGATTCCCATCTTTCAGCCGTTATCCCGGGTTTCGGTCAGGTTGACGCTGCGGCTTCTGGGGCTGATGGCCTCCTGCATCCTTCTGGTGCATCACGCCAGATGGCGGATGCGGGCTCTGCAGTGGGACCTGAAGTTTCAGTGGGCCCAGCATCAGGGCAACCTATCCGACCATGTCCTGATCTCGGAGGGCACTGTGAGACAGTTGCAGTGGTGGCTTACAGACCGCGATTGGGTCAGGGGCAGATCCCTCTCCCTTCCCCAGCCGGAGCACGTGGTTGTGACGGACGCGTCCCTCCAAGGCTGGGGTGGCCACTTGGGAGAGGCGGAGATCAGAGGCCTCTGGTCTCCGGCGGAGTCCCGGCTCCATATCAACATGTTGGAGCTGCGGGCGATTCGCCTGGCACTGAAGGCATTCCTCCCCTTTGTCAACGGGAGTGTAGTGCAGGTGTTCACGGACAACACCACCGCCATGTGGTACTGCAACAAACAGGGCGGTGTGGGGTCGTGGACCCTTTGCCAAGAGGCTCTGCGCCTCTGGCAATGGCTGGAACGTCAGGGCGTGACTCTGACGGTTCAACACCTGGCAGGTTCTCTGAACGCCAGGGCGGACGAACTCAGCCGTCGGTGCTCGGTGGATCACGAATGGCGTCTGAACTCGGATGTGGCGAGAGGCCTCTTTCAGCAATGGGGAGAGCCTTGGTTAGATCTATTCGCCACAGAAGAGAACGCGCAATGTCATCAGTTCTGCGCGTTGGAGTTTCCAAGACGGCACTCGCTCGGCGACGCCTTTCGGCGCGAGTGGAGTTGCGGTCTGTTGTACGCCTTTCCGCCTATACCACTTCTGCCCAGAGTGCTGAAGAAGATCAGGCGCGACCGGGCCCAAGTTATCCTTGTGGCTCCGGACTGGGCTCGAAGGTACTGGTATCCCGAGCTACTCAGCATGACGGTCGGTCCCTCGATCCGCCTGCCCCTTCAGGAGGACCTTCTGTCGCAGCAGCAGGGGACGGTCCTCCACCCGAACCTGTCCAGTCTCCACCTCCATGCGTGGAGATTGAGCGGCGACAGTTGAGGCCATTTGACTTGCCTCCTGAAGTCTGTGATGTCATTCTGGCAGCCAGGCGTCCCTCCACAAAGTCGGTATACGCCTGCCGGTGGAACAGATTTGTGGCATGGTGCACAGCAAAGGCTGTGGATCCCCTTTCTGCCCCTCTATCTGAGGTTCTCCTCTTCCTCCTTTCCCTTGCCCAGCAGGGCTCTGCCCTGGGCACTATCAAGGGCTATCTTTCTGCCCTTTCCGCCTTCTTGAGGCTACCTGATCAGCCATCTTTGTTCAAGTCCCCTATTGTGTTAAGATTCTTAAAGGGCATCACGCACATGTATCCTCCAGCTCCGTTCGTGATGCCTCAGTGGGACTTGAACCTGGTTTTGACTTTCCTGATGTGCGCTCCCTTTGAGCCCCTTCATTCCTGTCCTCTCCGTCTTCTCACCTTAAAGACGGCCTTCCTGGTAGCCATCACCTCTGCCAGGAGAGTGAGTGAGCTCCAGGCTCTTTCTGTTCAACCTCCTTTCTTGTCTGTTCATCCTGATAAGGTGGTTCTTCGGACCAGACCTTCTTTCCTGCCCAAGGTGGTCTCTGCTTTTCACATTGGGCAGTCCATCACCTTGCCCTCCTTCTTCCCGCCTCCGCATCCTTCAAAGGATGAAGAGCGGCTCCATCGTCTGGACCCAAAACGTGCGCTTTCATTCTATATGGATCGCACACGCCGGTTCCGGGTGGATGACCAACTGTTTGTTGGCTACGTGGGTGAGAAGAAGGGAAGGGCGGTACAGAAACGGACCATCTCTCGGTGGGTCGTCCTGTGCATCAAAGCATGCTACTCTTTGGCTCGGAAGGAGCCTCCTGTTGGGCTGAGGGCCCATTCCACTCGGGCCACGGCGGCTACTACTGCCCTGGGCCGGGGAGTCCCTTTGCAGGACATTTGCCAGGCGGCCACGTGGGCCTCGCTGCACACCTTTGCGAGGCACTACTGCCTGGACGGTCAAGTCCGGAGGGATGGCTTCTTTGGCCGTTCGGTCCTCCAGGACTTTCTGGTGTAGGTTGTATTGGTTCGCAGACCCACCACCGGGGTTGGTATTGCTGGGGTATCTATTCTAAGGTAAGGAATCTAATACTAACCTGTTTCTTTCAGATGAACAAGTTACTTACCTTCGGTAACGATATATCTGTAAGAAACAGTAGTTAGTATTAGATTCCTTACCGCCCCGCCCATCCTCCCCGTTCTGCGAACTGATACCTAGGGTTAGGGACATCCCTTTCAGGGCCCTAGTTTCAAATGGCACCAGTGTTGGTTCTCACATGGCTCTGCGTGTTCTGGCGCGGAAAAGCTGTGTGCAAAGAACTGACGTCAGCGCGCGGAGGCGGCGTCTATATACTCCAGCGACGTCATCACGGCGCACGACGCCGACGACGCGGAGCCGCAGGGGACGCCTGCAGACGACGCCTACCGACGCGCAGGGGTACTGCTACGCAAAAGTTTCCGGATCCAGACTGACGCCTGGGGATATTCTAAGGTAAGGAATCTAATACTAACTACTGTTTCTTACAGATATATCGTTACCGAAGGTAAGTAACTTGTTCATCTGCAATTCAGAGAAATATTTTGATCATTATTATTGATAGGCCCAGTCTAATTGCCATAATAGATGGTAAAGGCAATACATTGGTCACATGAGCCAATCATATACTTACTTAATAAATAAGTCGAATATCCTCATAAATGAGATAGAGGAATAATATTAAACTTGCATTCTGGGATATCTCAGCAAGAGAAGAAAAGTCCGTGGAGAGCATTTAAATATGGCCCATCGTTTGCCCAATCAATCGGCGCTGAAAATACAAAGGGTAGTAGACAAGAATGTCATTCTGTGCTAATCTTGTGCCGAGAGTCACAAAGAAGACTCATAATACAAAAATGGCTGCAGTAATATTCAGTCGCTCTAGAACTTCCTTAATTTGTAATAAAGTCAGGTTGCGGATCGAACGTCAAGACATAAGACCCTAAGCTTAAGATTAGTTGCACGAAAGAAACCACGAGTATTTAGACTTCCTTATATCGCCTTAGCGCTTTTAATACAGCCTGGATGCTTACTCATTTAGCACCAGCCCTACTAAAAAGAGAAAACAAGCAGGGAACCGATTATTCAACCCTCTGCTTGGAAGAGACCATCCACATAGACACCTCCCCCTGCAATTAATCGGCATTAATATAGTCAAAAGTACTAACTCGTATTGTACTAGGGTCTGATAATGTAATTATGTAACGCTTTGTTTACCAGAGACCGTCCACATATAACGTTTCTCTCAGAATTGGTCGTGCATAGTGAATGACACGACGGCTGCAACCTGACTTAATTACAAATTAAGGAAGTTCTAGAGCGACTGAATATTACTGCAGCCATTTTTGTATTATGAGTCTTCTTTGTGACTCTCGGCACAAGATTAGCGCAGAATGACATTGTCTACTACCCTTTGTATTTTTAGCATCGATGGATTGGGCAAACGATGGGCCATAATTAAACGCTCTCCACGGACTTTTCTTCTCTTGCTGAGATATCCCGGAATGCAAGTTTAATATTATTCCTCTATCTCATGTTCGACTTATTTATTAAGTAAGTATATGATTGGCTCATGTGACCTATGTATTACCTTTACCATCAAGTATGGCAATTAGACTGGGCCTATCAATAATAATAATGATCAAAATATTTTTCTGAATTGCAGATTTTAACGTATTGCACCCGCCCTTCAATTTTTGAATGGTCTGCCTCTAATGCTGGTGATTATTATTTAATTGATTATTCTTTGGCTTATATTGTCACCCGTGGTGTGGTGTCCGTTTTCTATTACTTTTTATTTCTCCTTTTTCTTATTCACAACTGGTGCTTTTTCACTTCTAATTTTTTTCCTCTAAAGAAGCCTACCCGTTTGAATGTGGTGATTTATTGTATTTTTTTTTTTTTTTAACAGTTATTGAAAACGCTCAAGTTAACTGTCTGTCCTGATGATGACCGCATAGTTGCCTAGCGGGTGAAACGCCGTCGACGCCCTTTGTGGCCATAAGTTGTGAAGGACACATTATTTTTGTTTTTGTTGTTCCTTTTGCACATGTAATCTTTGTTTGTTAGCCACGTGTTTGGTATATAAGTTGGTTGCTTTTGTTTTGCCAACACTTTTCTTTGAGCGTTTGTTTTACCTGTTTGTTTTACCTGAATGTTTTAGGTCCAATAAATTGAAAGTAATTTTTGAAATTAGTTTGGGAACATAGGCCTCTTTCTTCTTTTTCTTTATGAATCTTTTTTTCTTGTGAATTTGCATTTGTTACCTAATCTTTGTACCTGAACCTTCTGTTGGGTGTCGCTATGAACAACTGGCAAGTTCAACATCCGGATCTGAAATCTCTCAAGTTAGCCGCCTGTCTCCTGAGTTCCGAGAATTTCGAAATTTGAAAATTCCGCAGGACTGTAGAAACATCCTTGCCAGAGCATGAGCGGATAGCACCACCAAAATGTATTCCCTGAAATGGAAGAGGTTTTGTGTTTGGTGTACAGGTCAAGGGATACACCCTTTCTCTTCCTCACCGGAACAAGTTTTACCTTACCTGTTACATCTGGCGAAGTCGGGCCTAGCCCACTCTTCCATTGAAGTTCACTTGCCTGCAATATCCAGTTATAAGAGGACTTCAGTGGGTCCATCCCTCTGGTCAAACAAGTTGATCAAACAATTTTTGAAGGGATTATACAGGTCTTTACCTTCAGTAAGGATGTTGCCACCTACCTGGCGTCTGAATGTAGTTCTCAATCATGTTATGAAGCATCCATTCGAGCCGGTGCACTGAGCTGAATTGAAATACATCTCTTGGAAGACCGCGCTCCTTCTTGCGCTCACCTCTGCAAGGAGTTTGAGTGAACTGCAGGCATTTACAATTCAGGATCCTTTTCTGCAATTTAAAAATGACAGGGTGATTCTGAGGATCAATTGAATTTTATTCCAAAAGTTCCGTCTGATTTCCACCTTAATGAGCCTGTGGTTTTGCGTTCCTTCTTCCCAAATTACAGTATAGCTGCAGAGAGATCGTTGCATTCTTTGGACCTCAAGCGATGCTTACAATTTTACATCTGTAAACAAACAGGGGGAGAGGAGGATATTAGAGACTAGGTCGTCCTCCTAAGAGTCAATAAGAAACAAGGCGGGTCCCAGTCATGGGACCCTGAGACCTAGCTCAGTTCAGGTGTATGGTTATGTTAAATCATAATACCTTAAAGAAAGAAAAATTTCTTTTTAGTGTCCCCTCACTCACCGGGGTTTCCCCACGGTGACATGCTTCATCATTGGGGCCCTCCCAGTTCTCTACGAAAAGGGGCGTGCTGCGACTCACGGACTACGTAGGAGCACTTTAGTGTGAAATGACTGTGTGGTGCAAAAAAGAATAAGTGGAGTGGGTGTATGTGAGTATTAAAAATACCATACTTAGTGGGCCTAACTGTTTTATTGAGCTCCTATGTAGGTATATTAAAAGTGGGGTTAATGTCACTGTAGGGCAACCTATAATGTGGTTGACTCAGTGATCAATATGGTCGACATGTTTCATGCTACCCCCTAGCATTTCTTCAGGACCATGCAGGGACCAGCCCTGCATATGCCACTCCTAAATCCCAATAGTGGGGAGAGTGAATGAATCAAAAAGATAAAGCAATACTATTTGCATGCATTTCTAGTAAAATACATACTTTTGTTCCTCTCAATTGGTAGGTGCTGTAAAATAAAGCACATTGTTAATGACAGACCTTCCCATCAGGGAGGTACACATAGTACATTGCCAGCCACACTCATTCTGTGTGTATAAAGAATGATTTGCGCCGTATTGGCGCGTGCAGGCTTTCTTTAGTCAAAAAACGTCGTGAACCTTGTTCGTGAATTCACACAAATAAACAAGACATGACTTATTGTGATCAAAACATATAACAAACCCAACATATACAAAGTACACAGATTAAGAGAAACTCCAATAGTTACTTTTTAAAGTGAGAAATGACACTTCCTGGTCACTCTGGGGGGTCAATTTCACTTATGGGATACACTGCTGGAAGGACGAGGTACACATTGAAAACAAGTCGTTATGTCGGAAAATACGGCTTCCGTGAATAAACACGTTGTAATTTAAAGTGGCTTTTCCATCGGAAAAGAGATTTAGTACTTACATCCTGTGTGTGGTGAAATCGCGTATTTCTACCTACTCAGTACACCTCCCCGGGACCGTATCTTGCCTTGTTCCCGCCCGGCGGTTGTATTTGTTTGTTCCGGTATTGGAAGAGGGAAGGTACGCCCTCAACCACTAGACCGGTCTGACTATGGCGGCCATCTTAGAAGTATGCCTCAACCCGCGGGTGCCCAGAAAGAGAGGAGGGTTTTGTTTATCTGGGGATTTTGCCAATTCCGGCTACGTTGGTTCGAGACTGGCCATAGTCTCGGTTTATATCAAAATGTTTTATATGTACAAAGGGCAAATATTATTAGCAGATTCACAGAAATTAAGTGAAAAATATCGCAACAAAATTAAATCGAGGCAAAGTTGAAATCATCGCTTGGTGTGTAAAGTTTAGTTCAGTGCAGACCCGAGGTGTGTTATAATAGTTCCTCCGTCTGGTTACTTAGCCTCATGTCAGTCAGGGGCATGTCTAATAGATTTTTAGGAAAAACAATATTTGGAAATAAAATTAATTGACGATTGCTAATCGTAATAAAAGGTATAAGTGGCATGCCGCTTGATAGTGAAAGATATATCAGAAATATATTAAATTAAAGCGGCCAAAAAACTTGGCAAAGGGGTCTCATTTGGCTATGCTTCAGGTTGGTATTTCACTTATTCTGTAGAATTGCAGATGGAGAAAAAAACATAATCGTGAACCCTACATTATATAAATGCACCCCAAGGAATGTCATCGTTCAACCCGTGGGTGTCCGTACGTAATCTGTACACCCATCGTTGTTCGCGTTCATGTAGGAACCTCTCTTGGTTTTCTTTGGTTTTAGCTGTTTCCAATACCACCCACCTCATGTCATTGGGGGTGTGATTTGATTCGATGAAGTGATTTGTCATTCTTGTTGTAGTCCTTTTGCACCTGATGGTGCTGCGATGTTCCACTATCCTAGTGCTCACTTTGCGTGTAGTCATCCCGATGTAATGCAAATTGCAAGTGCATGTAATCATATACACTACTCCGCTGGTATTGCAATTTGACATTTGTCTCAATTCCCATTTGCTTCCATCGTTGAAGATCACATTTTTCGTGTTGGTTGTCAGATGGCAGACGCTGCAATTGTTGCATGCATAATGGCCAGTGGGTAGGGTTTGTTGTCTAGCAGGAGGTTGGTTGGATCTTGGACCTGTATGGACCAAATGGTCTTTAAGGCTCTTGGCACGTCGATGGCTGAACATTGGGGTTGGTATGGTTAATTCTCCACTGTTTATAATAGGCCAATGTTTTTTCACTATTTTAGTGACTTGGTCTGATACCTTTGTGAACGTCGTAATACAGATTGGTCTCTGATTCTCATTTGTGTTCCTCATCTTTGGTTCCAAAAGTGCATCCCTGTGGTTATTGGATGCCTGTTTTTTTGCATTTCTTACTAACTTCTCTGGATAGTTGCGTTCATGCAATTTAACACTCAAGTCATCCGCCTGTTTTTTGTAATCATCTTTGCTCGAGCAATTTCTCCTCAACCTCAGAAACTGTCCGAATGGGAGGTTCTGTTTTAAATGCCTTGGATGAAAGCTGTCATACTTCAATAAACAGTTCCGGGCTGTAGCCTTGAAGTGTGTTGTGGTCTTAAGATATCCCTCTTCTGCTATAATGTTAAGATCCAGGAACACTAGTTGGGATCTACTGAGGGTTATAGTGAATTTTAGGAATGTGTCCTGCTGGTTCAGCCATATAAAAAAGGAATTTACTTCGTCTTCACTGCCATTCCATATTACTAGAACGTCGTCTATGTAACGTTTCCACAATGTGATATGGTTTTGGTATGGGTTGTTGTCATGCAGTATTTTTGTTTTTTCGAGGTGATGAACGTAAAGGCCCGCCAGGCTCGGCGCAAATGTGCTGCCCATACTCGTCCCATGTAGTTGACGGTACAATGTTTCTTCGAATCAAAAGAAATTTTCAGTGAGTGCCAAGCGGCAACATTCAAGCACCACATGTCTAGGAGTTTTGTAATCCCACTGGCAGTCGAATAGAACTTCCTCAAGGATTTCCAGGGTTTCTCTGTGGGGGAGGCTCGTATATAAGCTCTCAACATCCAGACTTATTAGTATGTTGGAGGAAGGTTCAAAAGCTTGATCTTTTAATAGACAGAGTACATCCTTTGTGTCTCTTAAGTAAGTATCTGTGTTTTGTACCAACGGCCTCAAGAATGCATCCGCAAACTTGGAAAGTGGCTCGAGGATGGATCCAATGCCCGAGACTATGGGTCTTCCAGGTGGTTTTATGAGGCGTTTATGTATTTTTGGGAGCGTGTAAAAATACGGGGTGACAGGTTTGGTGTTCGTTAGAAACTCCGTTTCTTTTTTGCTTACCCAGTCATTTGCCAGGGATTCTTCGGTTAGGTATGCTATAGATATCCTCAGACGTTCAGTTGGGTCGTCCTTGATGACAGCGTAATTTCTCGGGTCCCCCAAGAGGCGGAGGCATTCCTCTCTGTAATCCACAGTGTTCTGTAACACTATCGCACCACCCTTGTCCGCTGGTTTTATCGTTATGGTACTGAGATTTGATCATTCATGGACTGCTTGAATTTCTTGATTGTCCATGTTGTGGAACACTTTTGCTGTTCGTGGGTCTAGTTCCTTTACTTCCCGCATTATTGCTTTTTCAAAAGCTAGGATTTCAACTGGTAGATTTGCAGAAGGTGGGATAAAAGTGGACTTTTTCTTGAGGCCTGTGTCTGTCTTGTTCTGTATTGTTTTTTCTTTGAAGAACACTTGTAATTTTAACTTTCTCACAAATTCCTTCAACTCACAACATAGTTTGGATTTGTCAACATTGGCAGTCGGTACAAAACCTAGTCCTTTATTTAGAACCATGGTTTGAATTGGTGTTAGTACTGTGTCAGACAGATTCACTACTAAGTCTGGGGTTCGCTCGTTGATGCTTCTAGGGGTCCCTTGCTCCGTGTGTGAGGTCCCTCTGTTGCTACAGGTTGTGCCCATCTCAGTTGTTGTCCTGTTTTGTTTCTTCCTCTGTTGGGGGTTTGGCCCCGGCCTAAAAAAGGGCGTCCTTGGTTACTGGTGTGAGCCCCAGTTCATGGGGGGTTGGTGAGGATACATCGGTGGTCCATAGAAAAATGGTCCTGGAGGTGGTCCATACTGTGGACCATATTGTTGTGGTCCTTGAAATGTTGGCCATTGGGGGAATTGTTGGTGCCCTCTTTGTCTGAAGGAATTGCCTCTGCTTTTCCTCGTTCTTCTGTTAGAAGAGTAGTTATAATTCGATGAAGATCCTGAACTGTTTGAATCTGTTTCGGATCCATCGCTATCCGTGTTGTAACCTGGGTTCCTACTATTTGTTTTGTAGTCCACTCTGATGTATGGGTATACTTTCTCATGTGAGAAAGCTTTATGGTCTTTGGAGAGTTTCTCATATTTTGTATCTTTCAGAGATACTTCGAATTCTGACATATTCTTATTAAGTTCATGCAATCTCTTTTTTAACTCACTTGGAGTCTGATAAGATTTTAAACGTATCTCTAAGGCATGGATTTCCTCCAGTAATGTTTCTGAGAGGCGGGCAGCTGTCTTCACTATTAACACTAACCAGTCCCTGGTACAGTGCCAAGAGATCAATGACTAATCTTTTTTAAATTGTTGGTCCTGTTGAAAGATGAAGGGTTCATTCTTGACAATCAGACCCCTCGGTGCTGCACTCACTTTTAAATATTCTGCCATCATGACCCCATGAATTAATGTCTTAATTTGATTGCGTTTGAGTTCTGTGAGTTCATCCCAAATCTGCGATGCATCTTTGTTGGGTGCCCCTGTGCGTGGTAATATGGAAGCGATAATTCTGTCTACTTCATCCTCTGAAAAGGAGAGGCCTGTAATTTCTGCCATTGTGAATTCTATTCTGTGTACTGTGCTGTGTTGGGTAATGATTCAGCTCAAATGATAATATCAAATGTATTATCAAATTAGTAACTCCCGCAGCCAAGCTGCTGCCAGATAACTGTAAACAAACAGGGGGAGAGGAGGATATTAGAGACTAGGTCGTCCTCCTAAGAGTCAATAAGATAAACAAAACCCTCCTCTCTTTCTGGGCACCCGCGGGTTGAGGCATACTTCTAAGATGGCCGCCATAGTCAGACCGGTCTAGTGGTTGAGGGCGTACCTTCCCTCTTCCAATACCGGAACAAACAAATACAACCGCCGGGCGGGAACAAGGCAAGATACGGTCCCGGGGAGGTGTACTGAGTAGGTAGAAATACGCGATTTCACCACACAGGATGTAAGTACTAAATCTCTTTTCCGACGGAAAAGCCACTTTAAATTACAACGTGTTTATTCACAGAAGCGGTATTTTCCGACATAACGACTTGTTTTCAATGTGTACCTCGTCCTTCCAGCAGTGTATCCCATAAGTGAAATCGACCCCCCAGAGTGACCAGGAAGTGTCATTTCTCACTTTAAAAAGTAACTATTGGAGTTTCTCTTAATCTGTGTACTTTGTATATGTTGGGTTTGTTATATGTTTTGATCACAATAAGTCCTGTCTTGTTTATTTGTGTGAATTCACGAACAAGGTTCACGACGTTTTTTGACTAAAGAAAGCCTGCACGCGCCAATATGGCGCAAATCATTCTTTATACACACAGAATGAGAGTGGCTGGCAATGTACTATGTGTACCTCCCTGAGGGGAAGGTCTGTCATTAACAATGTGCTTTATTTTACAGCACCTACCAATTGAGAGGAACAAAAGTATGTATTTTACTAGAAATGCATGCAAATAATATTGCTTTATCTTTTTGATTCATTCACTGTCCCCACTATTGGGATTTAGGAGTGGCATATGCAGGGCTGGTCCCTGCATGGTCCTGAAGAAATGTTAGGGGGTAGCATGAAACATGTCGACCATATTGATCACTGAGTCAACCACATTATAGGTTGCCCTACAGTGACATTAACCCCACTTTTAATATACCTACATAGGAGCTCAATAAAACAGTTAGGCCCACTAAGTATGGTATTTTTAATACTCACATACACCCACTCCACTTATTCTTTTTTGCACCACACATAGTCATTTCACACTAAAGTGCTCCTACGTAGTCCGTGAGTCGCAGCACGCCCCTTTTCGTAGAGAACTGGGAGGGCCCCAATGATGAAGCATGTCACCGTGGGGAAACCCCGGTGAGTGAGGGGACACTAAAAAGAAATTTTTCTTTCTTTAAGGTATTATGATTTAACATAACCATACACCTGAACTGAGCTAGGTCTTTTTGTTTCCTAAAATTTTACATCGACATGACAAAAGCATTCAGGAAATCAAACCAACTATTCATAGCTTACAGCAGACCTAGGAAGGGTCTCCCACTTTCTAAACAGAGTATCTCACGATGGATTTCTGCAGCCATCTCTTTCTGTCATGAACAAGCAGGACAGCCACTACGCACTAGGGTGCGAGCCCACTCCACAAGAGCTATGTCCACTTCTATGGCACTTTTTGTAGGGGTGCCAGTCATTGACATTTGCAGAGCGGCAACGTAGAAGTCTCCACATACCTTCACGAGGCATTACTGCCTGGACACGGAGCTTATGAAGGATGCAGCGGTGGGACAAGGAGTAATATGCCATCTATTTCACTGAGGTGAGCTTTCTTTCATCCCTCCATCCTTCTCTTGTATGCACATTTCTTTACTGCAACTTGTGGTTGGCGTCTATGGGCTGTTAATAGTCGCTTGATATGTTTTTGTTGTTTTGTACTTGTATATGTTATTATCTAATGACTTGTATATACTGTACCATCCGAAATGTGCTCTCTGCATTGCTTGCTACTCTGATTCAGGCATGTGAATCTATGAAAGACACCCATAATACTGGATACGAAATGTGTTACTTACCTGTAACTGCAGTTATCCAGTATTGGTGTCTTTCATATATTGCAATGTAGAGGCCTAGTGTAAACCAGGTCTGGAACCGGGAGCTCTCCGTATGTCCCTAAGGTTTCCAATATGTAAACACGTGTTATAAAACTTATTCAAGTATTGTACAAAAAATTACTGCAATCACTTTGATTTATGCTATTTATAGCTTATTTCATCACCATAGTTACAAAACATTTCAAAAAAATTATTTACAAACATCAACCCAAAATCATATCAATTTTTCAATCAAATTGTTGTCCACATCCATGGTAATCATATAAACGAAAATTCTAACATATCCCAATGCATTTCGAGTCAGAACGACTCTTCTTCAGGGGAATTTCTTAATTAGATGTGAATCTGTACTTTGATAATCAATATTGCGCACTTCAGTCCGAAGTCAGGCACTGTAAAATTAATGGAAGACAATTGTATTTCTACATCACACAACATCATGTACATTTTTGGCATTTAGAATTTACATTCGTACCCAGAAGAGTGCAGTTTAAAACAATGTGAGCAAGTGATAGAAATATACCACGAAAAACCGGTATATGATGTGTGCACAAAGTAAAAAACAATGAAACAGTGCTACCAAGGCCTCATAACACCCGGGTGCCTAAAGAAAAATGCAATAAATGACTCTGAATATATAAACTACAATGAATGTGCCTAACGCGGTTCTATGCAGATAAAAATAATGAGTAAAGCACCAAACTTTAGATGACAACCCGTATACATGAGACGGGCAATAAACATGAACCTTACTCAGAGAGGTTAAATGTAAATGAACTCTCTTACCGACAATTCATACTGCCAGTTGTTAAATTAAGGAGTCGGTAGGAGTTTTAAGTTGAGTATCAGGTGTTTTCGAGTTCAACCACTGAAGACACTAAAAAACGAACAAGGGACGTTACCAAGGTACCGCTGTAGCGGGAAAGGTATATGACCTAAGGGGTCGCTAGTGAATTGTCTTACCGGTATAGCGCGCTATCACCAGTATCCGCCGTTCCCTCACTCGGTTCTGGTTGAGCCTGAGTACAGGCGACCTAGTTCAAAAGAAACGAAAATGGGAGAATAAACCTCCCCGCTTTGCCTTAAGACATGCATGATGTCAACCAAACGCCATTAATGCGCGAGCGCCTACCTTCCTCACTCTCAGATGACGACCTTAGACCTCTCAATGACTTCCGGTGTCAACATCTGGTACGGGGCTCAGCTCCTTAAATACTCATGCTAGATGGTAATATTAATGTATCGCTATTACTGATAGTGTGTGTATGCCGTTATGAGTGTAAAATAGAACTCCAGGTTCAAGTGAAAATGAAGAGTAGAAATGAATAAAAGATTAATAAAATACGACGTGCATGAAACTTAAGAGTGGAAAAGTGCAAAAATAATCGATAAGTGGTATTTGAACGTGAATTAGCATGTTACGGTTAATATGGGGACAATAAAGGGTTACAATGTCAATCCTGTACAATTTGTGAATAAACAACAATGTGAGTGGAAAACACGTCAGATCAAAAAAGTTAACGTGGTAGCCACATATTTAAATATGTTGCTCTCCCATTCATATAATGTATGTTTTATGGTAAGGTCACACTATAAAAAACATGCCATCTCATACTGGTCATTAAGCCCACCCGGTGTCAGTGTGCCCAACTTCTTAATCCAGAATGTCTCTCTCCGTGCTAAAACGATTCAGAAAAGGGGGTGGTGATGAACAGAGTGTCTGAATTAAGCAGACCACTCTTACCCAGTCCAAAGATCAGGGCTTGATCCATCACCGTTATTTATCTCACTGCCCCATCCCAGCTCAGAACCTGGCTATATGTTATGTTATGTTATGTTAAATTATATTTATATAGCGCACGGCTACTCCGACAGAGTGTCCCGGCGCTTTCCACAAATAAATCAGTGTGTAATAACATATTTGCTATATGCAAATTAGTCTGTCCCTGGCCCAGTGCATCATGGGAACAGGGCAGACCAAACTACCAAGCCAATTCTTCACCAGAAAGGAGACAAGCTACCGGGGACCGGTTTCTGGCATTTCAGCCTCTTCGGCCCGGCTTGCTTGAATCCTGATGGAGCAGTGAGAAAGGGACTCATGTCTGAGTATACCCTGCCACACCTATAGTGGCCAAAAACGATTCGGAAAAGGGGGTGGTGATGAACAGAGTGTCTGAATTAAGCAGACCACTCTTACACAGTCTGTTGTATCTTTTAAGTACGTGACCCAAGACTGAACCAATGGTTGTAAATGGTGGTCGATAAAACGTCCTACAGGTTCGTGAATAGAACCACATCCTGCCACGATGGGTCTAAAAGGGGGATCATTGATGCTCTTATGAATCTTAGGTAGCATATATATATATATGCGGTACTTGGGGTGTGTTAGTTCTAAGGTATCTGCCAGTGTTGGCGTTAATGATGCCCGAGTCCTCTGCATGGGTGACGATTGTATCCAATATTTTACTGAATTCTTCAGTAGGATCCTGGTCCATCATCGTGGCAGGATGTGGTTCTATTCACGAACCTGTAGGACGTTTTATCGACCACCATTTACAACCATTGGTTCAGTCTTGGGTCACGTACTTAAAAGATACAACAGACTGTCTGTTGAAACTGAAAGCAGTTAGCCATCTCATCGAAGAAACCACACTACTGTGCACCATTGACGTGGTAGCACTTTATACTTCTATAGTACACACAGAGGGATTAGAAGCCATCGAATGGAGATTGTTACAAGCAAATGTGGACCAGCCATTGGGAATTTTTTTGTTAGAACTTTTACACTTTTCCTTGTATCACAGTTACTTTTCCTGGAAAATGAGATTCTTTTTGCAAAAGACAGGTACATCAATGGGATTTTCGGGGGCGCCTGCATACGCCAATACCTTCATGGCTTATTTTGAACAACAACACATCTTATCCAACCACAAGTGGACTACAAATTTAATTTTATTTTTACGATTCATTGATGACATCTTGATAATTTGGCGTGGCACAAAGAGTGAGTTGGAAGAATTGATCAGAGAATTGAATGATTGTAACCCTAGAATACAATTCACTCATAATATTCAAGAACAAAAAATACAATTTCTGGATATTGAAATTAGCAAATCAAATGAAGGCATTTCGACTACCATTTACCGTAAACCAACGGATGTAAATAATGCTCTACACTACACAAGTGCCCGCCCTAAAAATCTGAAAGATCATTTACCCACTTCACAATTAATAAGGATCAAACGCATATCCTCAGAACCAACTAATTGCAAAAACATGATTGATGAACAGGTGGAAAAATACATTGCTCGAGGGTATCCAACGGAAATACTGGAAACATCAGTGCAGAAGGTTGCCATGTTGGACAGAAACACCCTATTGAGGAAAACTGAAAAATCCACCAATGATCGAATAGTATTCGTGATGAAACACTCAACACAATCACAAAGGATAAAACAGATCCTTAAAAAGCGATGGGAGATGATAGCTAATGAGCCTGACTTTGCCCACTTGTTTAAGACTTTTCCAATTATAGCACATACAAGAGCAAAAAACATCAGGGAAATTTTGAAGAAACCTCAACACAGCCCCAAAGCTGCCTACAAAGGGATGAGGAAATGTTATAACTGCGGACAATGCAATAGCAAGCAAGGAATTCATGCATCCACACACTGGTAAAGCCATCAGTTTGAAACACAGTGGAGACTGTAATACCACAGGCGTCATTTACGCCATTATATGCCCATGTGGACTCACTTATGTGGGAAGGACTTCACGTAAAGTGAAAACCAGAATTATCGAACATAAAAGTACTATACGTAACAGATCAACAACTTCCAGTTTAGCAACACACTGGACTGCGTCCAGTCACTCAATACCTCAACTTAGATTCACCATCTTAGAGGTAGTAGAGAAACATAAGGGCGTAGATCACAATGTAGCCTTAGCACGGAGAGAGACATTCTGGATTAAGAAGTTGGGCACACTGACACCGGGTGGGCTTAATGACCAGTATGACATGGCATGTTTTTTATAATGTGACCTTACCATAAAACATACATTATATGAATGGGAGAGCAACATATTTAAATATGTGGCTACCACGTTAACTTTTTTGATCTGACGTGTGTTTTCCACTCACATTGTTGTTTATTCACAAATTGTACAGGATTGACATTGTAACCCTTTATTGTCCCCATATTAACCTTAACATGCTAATTCACGTTCAAATACCACTTATCGATTATTTTTGCACTTTTCCACTCTTAAGTTTCATGCACGTCGTATTTTATTAATCTTTTATTCATTTCTACTCTTCATTTTCACTTGAAGCAAGAGTTCTATTTTACACTCATAACGGCATACACACACTATCAGTAATAGCGATACATTAATATTACCATCTAGCATGAGTATTTAAGGAGCTGAGCCCCGTACCGGATGTTGACACCGGAAGTTATTGAGAGGTCTAAGGTCGTCATCTGAGAGTGAGGAAGGTAGGCGCTCGCGCATTAATGGCGTTTGGTTGACATCATGCATATCTTAAGGCAAAGCGGGGAGGTTTATTCTCCCATTTTCGTTTCTTTTGAACTAGGTCGCCTGTACTCAGGCTCAACCAGAACCGAGTGAGGGAACGGCGGATACTGGTGATAGCGCGCTATACCGGTAAGACAATTCACTAGCGACCCCTTAGGTCATATACCTTTCCCGCTACAGCGGTACCTTGGTAACGTCCCTTGTTCGTTTTTTAGTGTCTTCAGTGGTTGAACTCGAAAACACCTGATACTCAATTTAAAACTCCTACCGACTCCTTAATTTAACAACTGGCAGTATGAATTGTCGGTAAGAGAGTTCATTTACATTTAACCTCTGAGTAAGGTTCATGTTTATTGCCCGTCTCATGTATACGGGTTGTCATCTAAAGTTTGGTGCTTTACTCATTATGTTTAACCTGCATAGAACCGCGTTAGGCACATTCATTGTAGTTTATATATTCAGAGTCATTTATTGCATTTTTCTTTAGGCACCCGGGTGTTATGAGGCCTTGGTAGCACTGTTTCATTGTTTTTTACTTTGTGCACACATCATATACCGGTTTTTCGTGGTATATTTCTATCACTTGCTCACATTGTTTTAAACTGCACTCTTCTGGGTACGAATGTAAATTCTAAATGCCAAAAATGTACATGATGTGTGACGTAGAAATACAATTGTCTTCCATTAATTTTACAGTGCCTGACTTCGGACTGAAGTGCGCAATATTGATTATCAAAGTACAGATTCACATCTAATTAAGAAATTCCCCTGAAGAAGAGTCGTTCTGACTCGAAATGCATTGGGATATGTTAGAATTTTCGTTTATATGATTACCATGGATGTGGACAACAATTTGATTGAAAAATTGATATGATTTTGGGTTGATGTTTGTAAATAATTTTTTTGAAATGTTTTGTAACTATGGTGATGAAATAAGCTATAAATAGCATAAATCAAAGTGATTGCAGTAATTTTTTGTACAATACTTGAATAAGTTTTATAACACGTGTTTACATATTGGAAACCTTAGGGACATACGGAGAGCTCCCGGTTCCAGACCTGGTTTACACTAGGCCTCTACATTGCAGTTTACATTCAGTTGTGGGCTCAACTGACCACTGGGTAGCTCCCAACACAGACCACTTATTGAACCAAAAGATTGAATATATTTGGTGGAGACAAGGAGTGCAGGCTAGACTCTTACATAGCAGTCTTTCATATATTCACATGCAACCCTCCCGCCTCCCCTGAAAGGACTCACCTAATTCTCTCAGTAACACGCCTACTTAGCGTAGTGCGTACGAAAATCTGAGGGACTGAGGCTCCTGCCACGAGGGTTCTAGAGGGAGGTGACAGCTGATTGGCTCTTTTCTAGAGTTTGGTCCTTTTTACAAAAGGACATTGATATATTCCTAATGTGAGGCCTTTAGGCCTTCTATTCTCTATATGTTTATAGGACATTACTTTATTTATGTACCGGGGACTCCCATTCCGACGACGGGGAATGATTCAGGCATGTGAATCTATGAAAGACACCAATACTGGATAACTGCAGTTGCAGGTAAGTAGCGCATTTCTTCCGCTGCATTGCGTGGACCCTTAAACTTGTCTGGCTACCGCTGCCATGGAAACAGTAGTAAGTAGTCCATGGATGCAATTATAGAAACATGTAAAGGAAGCCTATAGTCTATCCAAAGCATCATTTTTTTCCTGAATGTTTGTGAGGCTGTCATAGGTTAGCAGAGGACTATGTTGCAGCACCTAAAATGCAAGATGGTGTGGTACCAATGTGTACATGAGGATAAAGTAGCCAGGTAGGCTCACACTGCAGGAAAGGGTAACCTTTCTCTTCAGGACCCTGGTAGGCATCCCTTCCTACAATACATTGTACTGGCAGTTGCTTTCCCAGGCCATTCCCCCTGCTTTTGAGAGAAGAATATCAAAACCCCTCTGATTTCAAACCTCAACAAAACTTTTTCCTTTTGGGAATTTTGCTTAAAATGACATTTGTTCATTGTAGTTTCTTTCTGAATAAATTTTTTTGTTGGAGTGCCCTCCTTTATTCTCCCCCCACAGTTCCTCTTGGGTGAGGTGGGAACAAAATCAGAGGCTCAAGCTCTGTGTAGACTGCTTTTCCTTTACACACTCTGTCAAGGAATGATGTTTGCCAAAAAATGTTTCTTTAAAAGACAGAAGGCATCCGATATGCATGATGGAAAACATGCCAGCTGAGTAGGGGAGAAAAAAGCTAGAAAGATCAGCCTTCCAGCCTGCTCCAAAAAGGCCTCCTGCTAAGGACTCTCAATAGAGCAAGATACATGGAGAGAAAATCAGGTGACCGACGTCTCCGTCTTTCTTGCAGTTATAGAAAAATGACTCAGTCGGAACTCTAGGTCCATCACTGTTGATGCTAAAACATTCGCCCCGGCCATTGCAGTGTACTAGGAAATCATCAAAGGCAATATCTGTTGCAGTATCTTTGTCCACGGACGGCAAATCTTTCCGGCTCTACCGTGACTTCATCGCTAATGTTTAAGGCCAAGATGGACGTTGACCATCTTAGTCAACATTCAAGACCTGAAAACCATCCTAGTTTCCTTCAGAGTCTCGTACACTGGTCCCTTTAACCATGCTTTAACCATTCTGTGTTGGTACAATCAGACCTTCACTAGATAGACAGATTGCCTCTTCCTCAGTGACGATTTAAATGGAAACTTGCACTGTTTGCCATTCAGGAATGACTACATCTCATTAGGCTCCTTTAAGGCATACACCTACCTGAGAATCCACCTCCTAGCCCTCAAATCTTCACTAATTCGTCAACTGTCCATATTAAGGAAGGAAGTGTACTCCTATCAAAGTGTGCAGTAGAAATGGTCCCATTGAATCAACAAAACCAGGGAGTTTACTCAAGACACTTCTCTGTTCTAAAGAAAGGTCATTCTCAACAGTTCTGGCCGATTCTAGACATGTTTGGTCAATACATTTCTTCTCAAGGAAAAATTCAGGATGCTATCATTTCCTCAAATTATCCCACACCTTAAAAAGGACTATTGACTTTGTTCCATAGACCAACCTCCCCTTACCCCCAGATGCCTATTTTTCACATTCCAATCTCAATTCATGAAATTACTCCTAAGAATCTTGGTGGGAAAATCATTACACATATAATCTTCCCTTTGCACTAAAGTCAGATTCTTTAACTGTATCAAAATGTATGGGTGTTGGTGCGGCCTATCTAAGGCAAGTGTGTTTAAATATATCTGTCTTATAAAGGCAAATACTCATAAACAAAACTACTTGAGTTGTAAATCTACTGACAAAGTTACGCTTACAAATTAATATGGACATATATGAAAGAAACAGGTTAGTGTTAGATTCCTGAACTTAGAATAACCCCATGCGTCAGACTGGATCCGGAAAGTTTTCGTCTGGCAGTACCCCTGCGCGTCGCCTGCGGCTTCGCGTCAGTTGTCGGCAGCGTGATCTCCGGGAGGACGTCGTCTGAGTACTTAGACGCCGCCCTCGCGCGCTGACTTCAGTTCTTTTTTCCGCACCAGCTAGCGCAGATCCGGGCAGAGCAGTACTTAGCCATTTTTTTGACTAACTTTTTGATCTGTTTTGGATCTCTTTTTTTTTTTTTGTCGACTTACTCCTGGTGCCGTAGGGATGCCTGGCTTCAAGCCGTGTGACTAAACTCAGCTACAAAGGGTTATTTCGTTCTCAGAGGCGTCAATGGGCGCTCTGCCTTCGGTGTACGCAAAAATGTGTGTGATTCCAAGATATCTGTATGGTGCAACTGGCGAGCGGGAAACCCCTATGACCGCTCAAGAGTGTCTGTGACAACAGACACACAAACAAACTATTAGCAAAATTTGCCTATGCACACATAATCCTTGGTTAATAACAGAGGGGCGTGGCTTGGACGCCGATGTAAGCGGCAGCGGAGTTCGGAGCTCCTCCGCGGCCGCCCTTCTGTCACCATCCTGACCACCGATCGGGGTCACCGACCCAGGATGGTCCACCTCTGCTGCCCGTGCCTCTGCTGACCGGGGAGACAAAGAGTGAGGCGTCCTGGGAGCAGAATATTGAGCTTGAGGAGGGCACCCAAGGCGGCTTGGCCGGAGGCTCCTAAGATGGCGGCTGAGGTCACGGGAGCTGATGCCTGATGAGTGCTTCCCTCTGCAAACGGTGCGGCTCCTGCTGCACTGAAGGGGGAGCGGACGGTGAGGGGGCCCCGGTGCGGCGCTCAGAGAGAGTGGGGAGGTTGTGCAGTGCCTCTGACTGCCCGGTGAGGCAGCTATCGATACCCTGCCCGACCGTAAGATGGCGGTGCCCTCGTGGCGCCAGGACAGTGCAAGTGGAGCGTCTGCCTGAAGCCTGCGGACCCCAGGAGGGCAGCGGCGATCGGATTGGGACTCGGCCTGGGCGAACTAGACTAGCACTGGAGAGCGGAGAGTGCTGTGGGTGGGGTGGCTCTGCTTGGAGACGCGAGATTGCGGATCGCAACTTCCCTGGCCTTACATATGGTCCCTTGTCTCTGCGCAGTGCCCCCGTGCCGCCGCACCTGTGGTGCATGACCCCGAGAAGTGCCGCTCCCCCGGCACGATTTGCGGACCCTGCTGGCTGGAGCGTGCGAGCTTACACGGATGACTGGTCTCATGACGGTGGTCACCTTGCAGGGGCCTATGATTTGAGCGTGGGGCCCTCCCTGGAATTCTTCCCCCTGCTGTGGAGACCTCGTGCGGCAACCCACAGACAGCTGAGCCCAACACTGATACCTCCCCTGGTGCTGAGGTGATAGAGGAGGAGACCACGGTACAGTCCTGTGGAGTTTTCTGGGGGAGCCGCCCTTCCTCATGCTGGCGTCGGCCTACTGATGCCGTGGCGCTATCTGTACAAACATAGACTGCACACTATTGGGCTCCGGGAGTATGGGGATAGCTGGTGGTGCCTGGAGTAGGATTGCGGAGGTCTGAGTGGCGTGAGGTTACTGCCTCATATTTACAGACCTCGTGATTGGAGGACGACGAGCGGCATACCTGTGGGTGTGCTCTGGGGCGACGACCTGATCCGTGACTGCCACAAGGGCCCATCACTGAGGGTCGCCGCTCGTAAGTGCCCAGCGCCTGACGGGGGATCCAGTCTGCTCTGCGCTGTCTACCGCCGGGGCTCCTCTGGTCCCTGAGTTAGGCGCCGAACTGACCACCAGTACACGGTCACAAGATGGTCAGGGGGAACAGGAAGAAGGGCTTTGAGACGCTGCGCCTCGATGATCCGGGACACTCCGTGGAGGAAGACGATGCAGTGCCTGGACCGGGAAGCTCCGTACAGCCACGGGATCCTTCCCTGAGTGACATTATGCAAGCCATTGTGGCCTCAAGGGAGGCACTGGAGAAAAGAATCGACTCCATAGGCTCTGACCTATCTCTCTTGAAAGATGATCACAGGAAGTTGAAGGAACGGGTGGCGACTTCGGAGACTACCATGAAGGACATCCCCGATGAGGTTGCTGCCCTGAAGAAATCGCTGGCTGACGTGGCGCAGAAAGTCCGTGTGTTGGAGCTCCGGGCCGAGGAGAGGGGTGGGGGGTGTAGGAAGGTGGATATCGGACTATGGTTACCCCCAACTTTTTGCCTAGTGTTTTGCTGGTTTTTGACTTAGTTGGCCTGGGATCCTGCTATTCAGGACCCCAGGCTTCCTGCACTCTGTTAAAATGGACTCCATGTGCCTTAGGTGCATTTACCAATTGGTACTGGGCCACCTTATCTGAAAGAAACAGGTTAGTATTAGATTCCTTACCTTAGAATATCCCCAGGCGTCAGTCTGGATCCGGAAACTTTTGCGTAGCAGTACCCCTGCGCGTCGGTAGGTGTCGTCTGCAGGCGTCCCCTGCGGCTCCGCGTCTGTCATCGGCGTTGTGCGCCGTGATAACGTCGCTGGAGTATATAGACGCCGCCTCCGCGCGCTGACGTCAGTTCTTCTTTTTTCCGCCAGTTAGCGCAGATCCGAAGAGCAGTACTCCGGTCTTTTGACCAAAGTTTTTGAATTACTATCTACTCCTAAGGTGCCGGTAGGATGCCCGGGTTTAAGAATTGTGACGGGTGTGACCGCACGATGTCGGTCACGGACCACCACCGACTCTGCCTCCGGTACCTGGGCCCGGACCACGACGTGGACTCCTGCGTCGATTGCCGGGCCTTGACGAGTAAGGCTAGACGGGAGCGGTCCCGCAAGCTGCTCGAGCTCCGGGTGTCGGCCCCGCGTCGAGAGCGGTCCCGGTCCGGCTGGAGGTCGAGGGAGCGGTCGCGAGAGCGGTCGCAGAGCAGCCACGAGCGCTCCGGAAGTCGTCACCATTCCTCTGGTTCCTCAGGTAAGAAACACAAGAAGTCGGGGCGTTGTCATCGTAATCCCGACGCTCGCGTGAGGCGGCCGGGGGTTCGGGTGGCCGCGGCGCCGCGTGGGTCGCCGGCGCGGCCTGCTCCATACCCTACGGTCCCTGGGCAAGGCGCGTCGCGCGAGGAGATTGAGGAATGCCTCTTGGCCATGAGGGCACTGTCTCCTCCGGCGGGTCCTACGGCGCCTGCGGGCCCGGTGGTCCCGTCCGGGGGCCCGAGCGGTTCGGGTGCTCCTGCCCCGACGCCGTCGGGTGCTCCGGCCCCGACGCCGCCGGCGGCTCCGGCACCGCTGGGCCCTTCAGGGTCGACGCCGGCTGGTCCACCGGCCTCTCCGGCGCCGATTCCATCGGGGCAACCCATGGTGCTGCCGCCGGCTCCGGGCGGCGCCACCTCCATTCCCTCTCCGACTCCGGACGCGGAGTCGGACCGGCGTCGTCCGACGCCGAGTCCGACGCCGATGGGGCCTGTGGACCCCGAGGAGCCGGTCTACATTGTTGACTCCGAATATGGGGAGGATGTAGAATACGGAGAGGGTTGGGAGGGGTCTGAGGACCCTCTGTCACGCGAGTGTCAGTACGACGTGGACTGGACAGGTGATTTGGGTGACGCCAGTGGTCTGGACGACTCTCCTAACCCTTGTTTTGTCTCGCCTCCTACTGTGGCCTCGGAGGCTGGGGCTGCTTATTCAGTGGTGTTGATGAGGGCTGCCAAGGCCTTACACCTTGAGCTCCCCGTCGCGGTCGTGAGGCCTAACATCCTCACCGAGGTCTTCAAACCGCAGGCATGCCCGCAGGAGCCTCTGCTGCCGTTCAACAAAGCCTTGACAGACGTTCTTTTGGGCACGTGGTCCAGGCCCGCTTCAGGTTCGCCTGTTGATAGGAACGTGGCCAGACGCCACGGTCCGTGTCCGGACGACCCCAAGTTCCTGTCCACCCATCCCAGCCCTGAGAGTCTGGTGATCCAGGCCTCAACTTCCCAGACCGCATTCCCGTCGGCCCCGCCCGACCGGGAATCTAAGAGGTACGACCAGTATGGGAAGAAGGTCTTCTCGTCCCTGAGTTTGGGACTGCGGTCTTGCAACACCGCATGCCTCTTGGGCCGCTACACCCACTCTCTGTGGGATACGGTCGCGGAGTTGCTGCCTGAATGCCCGCAGGAGGTACGGGTAAAGCTCGGCAAGGCTATGATTGAAGGCCGAGATGCAGCAAGATATTCCATCAGGTGTGGTCTTGATACGACCGACTCGCTGGGCAGAGCGATGTCCACGACGGTGGCGATTCGTCGCCACGCCTGGCTGAGATCCGCCAATTTTTCGGCAGATGTCCAAAATACTTTGATGGACATGCCGTTCGATGGCAGTCGCCTGTTTGGCGAGAAGGCGGACCACGCGCTGGAGCGCTTCAAGGACTCCAGGGTCACGGCCAAGTCCTTGGGTCTTTCGACCCAGCGCCAGCAAACGGGTTCGTTTCGCTCCTTTCGTGGCCAAGGAAGGGGCGGTCCCACACGTGCTGCCAGCCACGCACCGCAGAACACTTCTCAACGCGGTGGCGGCCGTGGATTCCGCCGTGGAGGCGGTCGAGGACAACGGCGAGGTCAGACCACACCTCCCCCCGCAGCATCAGCCTCCAAATCCTCCTAGTCCGTGCTTTCAGGCCCGTGTGACGCCAGTGGGTGGCAGGGTTCGCCATCACCACTCCCGGTGGCGCACTGTCACATCGGACAGGTGGGTGCTGCAGCTCGTCCGAAGGGGCTACTCCCTCCCCTTCGAGACCACTCCTCCAGCCATGCCACCGCAGAACCACCGTGTGTCGGGGGACCACTTGACACTTCTGCAGGAGGAAGTTACGGCCCTCTTGGCCAAGGGGGCCATCGAGCGCGTTCTTGGGCCAGAAGTAGGGTGTGGTTGCTATTCCCACTACTTTCTGGTACCCAAGAAGGACAAGGGGGGCCTGCGTCCTATCTTGGATCTACGGAACGTCAACGGCTTCCTCCGGAAAGAGAAGTTCAAGATGTTGACTTTGGCTCAGGTCTTGGCTGCTCTAGACCCGCAAGACTGGATGGTGGCGTTGGACTTGCAGGATGCGTATTTTCACATCCCCGTCCAGCCGGCCCACCGGCGTTACCTACGGTTCACGGTAGGCCACGAGCACTTTCAGTTTATCGTGCTCCCATTCGGCCTTACCAGCGCCCCACGGGTGTTCACGAAAGTGATGGCGGTGGTCGCAGCTCACCTGCGCCGGTTAGGGGTTTCAGTCTTCCCCTACCTCGACGACTGGTTGTTGAAGGCGGGCTCGCCCCAGACAGTCGTCCACCACCTTCAGATGACGGCAGACCTCCTGCACGAGCTGGGGTTTTCCATCAATGTGCTGAAATCACACCTGTGTCCCTCTCAAAAGCTCCTTTTCATCGGAGCGGTTCTCGACTCGGCGCAGTTTCGGGTTTATCCTCCGGAACGGCGGGTCCGGGATATACAGGCTTTGATTCCCATCTTTCAGCCGTTATCCCGGGTTTCGGTCAGGTTGACGCTGCGGCTGCTGGGGCTGATGGCTTCCTGCATCCTTCTGGTGCATCACGCCCGGTGGCGGATGCGGGCTCTGCAGTGGGACCTGAAGTTTCAGTGGGCCCAGCATCAAGGCAACCTATCCGACCATGTCCTGATCTCGGAGGGCACTGCGAGACAGTTGCAGTGGTGGCTTACGGACCGCGATTGGGTCAGAGGCAGATCCCTCTCCCTTCCCCAACCGGAGCACGTAGTTGTGACGGACGCGTCCCTCCAGGGCTGGGGAGGCCACTTGGGAGAGGCGGAGATCAGAGGCATCTGGTCTCCGGCTGAGTCCCGGCTCCATATCAACATGTTGGAGCTGCGGGCGATTCGCCTAGCACTGAAGGCATTCCTCCCCTTTGTCAACGGGAGTGTAGTGCAGGTGTTCACGGACAACACCACCGCCATGTGGTACTGCAACAAGCAGGGCGGAGTGGGGTCGTGGACCCTTTGCCAGGAGGCTCTGCGTCTCTGGCAATGGCTGGAACGTCAGGGCGTGACTCTGACAGTTCAACACCTGGCAGGTTCTCTGAACGCCAGGGCGGACGAACTCAGCCGTCGGTGCTCGGTGGATCACGAATGGCGTCTGAACTCGGACGTGGCGAAAGGCCTCTTTCTGCAATAGGGAGAGCCTTGGTTAGATCTATTCGCCACAGAAGAGAACGCGCAATGTCATCAGTTCTGCGCGTTGGAGTTTCCAAGACGGCACTCGCACGGCGACGCCTTTCGGCGCGAGTGGAGCTGCGGTCTGTTGTACGCCTTTCCACCTATACCACTTCTGCCCAGAGTGCTGAAGAAGATCAGGCGCGACCGGGCCCAAGTTATCCTTGTGGCTCCGGACTGGGCTCGAAGGTACTGGTATCCCGAGCTACTCAGCATGTCAGTCGGTCCCTCGATCCGCCTGCCCCTTCGGGAGGACCTTCTGTCGCAGCAGCAGGGGACAGTCCTCCACCCGAACCTGTCCAGTCTCCACCTCCATGCGTGGAGATTGAGCGGCGACAGTTGAGGCCATTTGACTTGCCTCCTGAAGTCTGTGATGTGATTCTGGCAGCCAGGCGTCCCTCCACAAAGTCGGTATATGCCTGCCGGTGGAACAGATTTGTGGCATGGTGCACAGCAAAGGCTTTGGATCCCCTTTCTGCCCCTCTCTCCGAGGTTCTCCTCTTTCTTCTCTCTCTTGCCCAGCAGGGCTCTGCTCTGGGTACTATCAAGGGCTACCTTTCTGCCCTTTCCGCCTTCTTAAGGCTACCTGATCAGCCATCTTTGTTCAAGTCCCCTATTGTAACGAGATTCTTGAAGGGCATCACGCACATGTATCCACCTGTTCCGTTCGTGATGCCTCAGTGGGACTTGAACCTGGTTCTGAATTTCTTGATGTGCGCTCCCTTTGAGCCGCTTCATTCCTGTCCTCTCCGTCTCCTGACTTTAAAGACGGCCTTCCTGGTTGCCATCACCTCTGCCAGGAGAGCGAGTGAGCTCCAGGCTCTTTCTGTCAAACCTCCTTTCTTGTCCATTCATCCAGACAAAGTGGTTCTTAGAACTAGACCTTTCCTGCCCAAAGTAGTTTCTGCTTTTCACATCGGGCAGTCCATCACCTTACCCTCCTTCTTCCCGCCTCCGCATCCTTCAAAGGATGAAGAGCGGCTCCATCGTCTGGACCCAAAACGTGCGCTTTCATTTTATATGGATCGCACACGCCAGTTCCGGGTGGATGACCAATTGTTTGTTGGCTACGTGGGTGCGAAGAAGGGAAGGGCGGTGCATAAACGAACCATCTCTCGGTGGGTCGTCCTGTGCATCAAAGCGTGTTACTCTTTAGCTCGGAAGGAGCCTCCTGTTGGGCTGAGAGCCCATTCCACTCGGGCCACGGCGGCTTCCACTGCCCTGGGCCGGGGAGTCCCCTTGCAGGACATTTGTCAGGCAGCTACGTGGGCCTCGCTGCACACGTTTGCAAGGCACTACTGCCTGGACAGTCAAGTCCGGAGGGATGGCTTCTTTGGCCGTTCTGTCCTCCAGGACTTTCTGGTGTAGGCTGTATTGGTTCGCAGACCCACCTCCGGGGTTGGTATTGCTGGGGTATCTATTCTAAGGTAAGGAATCTAATACTAACCTGTTTCTTTCAGATGAACAAGTTACTTACCTTCGGTAACGATATATCTGTAAGAAACCGTAGTTAGTATTAGATTCCTTACCGCCCCGCCCATCCTCCCCGTTCTGCGAACTGATACATAGGGTTAAGGTCATCCCCTTTCAGGGCCCTAGTTTCGCATGGCACCAGTGTTGGTTCTTACATGGCTCTGCGTGTTCTGGCGCGGAAAAGCTGTGTGCAAAGAACTGACGTCAGCGCGCGGAGGCGGCGTCTATATACTCCAGCGACGTCATCACGGCGCACGACGCCGACGACGGACGCGGAGCCGCAGGTGACGCCTGCAGACGACGCCTACCGACGCGCAGGGGTACTGCTACGCAAAAGTTTCCTGATCCCGCCTGACGCCTGGGGATATTCTAAGGTAAGGAATCTAATACTAACTACTGTTTCTTACAGATATATCGTTACCGAAGGGAAGTAACTTGTTCATCAGTCCCTGTACCCAGGGCATAGGTGTACCCAGGGCCTACCAGGGGCTGAAGCATGTATTATGCCACTCCTGGCTGGCCATCTAAACAGACACAAAACTGGCTGCACGACAGCTGGGGCAAGGTGGTGTAATCACCCTTTGCTATAGATATAGTATACCTATATCTAACCTTAAAATGGACACATATATTCCTATCAGTCACTCCTATGGCAGGCCTTATCGATCCTGAAGGCAGAGTGCTTGGAACTATGTGAGATGGTGCTCTGGCATGAGCTGAGCCCGCTTTCGGAACCAAGTCCTAATAGCTGTTCCATGATAACGCTATACCATATACTCTTAAGTGCATTATAATCCTCGCGGTTAAATGCCAACTTTGGTATAACATTATCAAAACATGTCGAGTAAGGTGTCATACGAATTGGAATACTACCCCCTCGCCAATTCTGGCGACGGGGGTAGCATTCCACCCTTCTAGAGGGACACGACATGTATGTAACTGTGAACCCCGGTTAAAGTTAACTCGAGCCTTGGCATCACAAAATGGATGCCACCACCACAGACACAAGTCTGACCTCCTGCTGCGGGGAGTCCTTCCAGCGAGGGAGGCTTGGACAAAGGGTTCCCTGCCTTGGGAGGTGCTAGCACCACCCCAGACAGGATTTGTGTATTTGGTAGGACAGGCCTGAAAGGAATGAGACCTGCCCGGGGCACACAAGGTGTCCTGTGCATACACCGGTTCAAACCAGTTGCTGGGGCATCCCTGCCCCAGCTCTGGTGGGAAACCGGACAAAGGATAGGGGGTGTAGCCACCCCCATTCCTGGTCCCACCCAGGGGAGGGACCTAGTCAGTAGTGCAGCCCCCTTAGGAGAATAAAGGTAGGAGCTGGTCCCATTCCAAATTAGATTATCCTGAACAACTTTCACAAGAAGAAACTCTGGACTTCGACGTTCTGCTCCACAGAAGACTGAAGAATCTCCCTTGTGGGAAAGGAGTGTCCACCCTGCACAAGCAGGCACCATCAAGCGTCCAGCGGCTTCACTTTGTCGTCTTCCCTCGAGGATCCAGACTTCAGAGCCCGACGAGACCCGGATTCCCAGACCTCTTCGACATCAACCTACATCTGCAGCACAGCTGAGATCCGTGGGTGCGACGAGACACGTGGGACCGGCCATCTTGAACGAACCTGCACTTCGCTTTCAGCACGACTCCCGAGGTAAACTCGACCAAGTACCTTGGGGACTGAGAAGCCCCAACCCCGAGCAGCTCCTGTACCGAAGACCAGCCCTCCAGCATCCACGAGATCTGCGTGGGGCCCTTCTGCTTGTTTGCTGCTTGACGCGTTGTCTGGTCACTTGCCGGCTGGCTAGTGGCATCCTAGACGACGAACTTTGAAACTTCCACTGCTGGTCTGGTTGCTCCAGACTGGCCCTTGCTCCCTTCCAAAAGAGGAGCACCCCGGACCCTCCTGGTCCACTCCAGACGCTGTTTCCACTCACCGCGTGGGTTGCCTTTGCCAAGACCTGTTGACGCCGATTCCGGATCCAACACCGCCGACAGCGAGAGCCTGTGTTGGACAACCCGTGCCTCCATCCTGGTCGTCGAAGACACCTCCTGGTCCACGTGGCTGCAGAGACAAGCGTCCACTGTTCACCTGATCGCGACAACGACATCTGGTTCCACTCCAGTCACTGGCTAGTGACTTTGAACATTGTCCCCTCTGCTTTCAGGCCCTCTTCTTCACCGATCCACCCTTGGATCGCACCGGACATCTTCCTCCTGGTCGCCTGCAGCATCTTTTCTTCCAGGCTCCATAGACTTCAACGTGAGAACCCGACACACTTTGACACCTATGCACCCGCAGCCCGTGGGTGAGGTAACATAGAGCATTTCGGTGCTCAAGGGTAGTAGAACTGTCCTAGTGTCCAGTTGCACAGTCGTTTTAGTCCTACCTAGTCAGGATTGTCCGTACTCACCTTTAACTTGAACTGTACTGTCCATAGACGTTGTTACGCATCTCGCGTGTGAGTTCACACTCTGCACACGCGTCCCGTGGGCCTCCTATTACTTACCTAAGGTGAAGATAGCGTAGTCCTAGCGAACCTCCAGCCTCTGGACAGCTCCATTCTTTCTATCGACTTTCACATTCCACTTACTTAGTATATGGTTTGTCGTGCCCCTAGGGCACCATTGTAATTTTGTGCAACTTATCTTACTTTTCCTAAGAGATTGTCATGTGCTTAGCCCTCTGACCTCATAAAGAGTTCAGAGGTGTTTGTTATTAATAAATATACTGTTTATTTTCATAACAACCTGTGTGGTGTCCTTTCATCTGGTATTCAAGGGGTTATATTGTGGTAAAACAGCTGACTTCACATGCCAAAAAAGTTTAGCCTAAGACTGCTTTGTCCATGCTACCATTAGGATAGCTGGTCTACAAGGTTGACTTACAACCAATCACCATAAGGGTTGTTTGGACTGATACAAGGTGATCACTAGAACTAGTGAGCATCATATATCAGGCCAACTTCTCACAGGGGGGACCTTCCGGACCTTTTGATTCGACGTTTCAAATAGCCTGACCTGTTCTAGACGCGATGCGATTTGTTAGCTTGGTTTGGATTGGGATACCATGTTGGATGTCTGTCCTGGGGAGGGGGAGTTGGGTAGGTTTGGACTGCTTTGTTTTTGGGATTAGTTTTAAGGGACCTGGGTGCCATTGAGTGGGATGCCTTTAAAACGGTAGTGAGAGGGAGATGCATTGCAACGGTATCGGGTGCTCGGAAGACCTTACTACATGATATCCGCCGGGAAGATGAGAGGTTACGCACCCTAGAGAAAGAATGGCCGGATAAGCAGAAGGCCCTATTGGAGGCTAGGGAAGCTACGGCGGCAATGGTGGAACGTCTCGGCTGTTTTGATTACAAGTCCCATCTTAAACCTGCCTCTAAAATTCCCCGACGTGTGCTGCCTTCTCAACCTTGGTACACGCCCGCGCTTAAAGAGCTAAAGAGGACATGTAAAAAGTTTGAGCGGCTTTGGAGGGCTGCATATTCTCCGCAAGCCAAAGCTGACCTCCGCTCATCCCAAAGAGAATACTATACCGCAGTTAAGACTGCGAAAGGTGCTTACTTTGCGACAAGAATCATGGAGGCAGATAATAATAAGGAGATCTTCACCATAGTCCAAAGTTTTCTGTCACCTCTGGCGGAGCAAAAAATTATCCCGGTATCCGCTGGCTGGTGTGAGGAGCTCTCCTCTTTTTTCATTAATAAGATCAAGCTCATTGAGGAGGGATTAGCCCTGAGCAATGCCGCCTCACGCCCTCTGGCAGAGACTCCCGGCACTTTTTCTAGCAGCTGCCTTGCCCAATTTGTTAAAGCTGATCAATCGGACATTCTTGCTCTGCTGAAATATCTCCAATCGGGCTCCCCTTCGGAACCCTGCCCGGCAAGAGTTCTGGCGGGAGTAGCAGATTGTGTCGGGTCTGAAGTTGCAGCGATAGTCAACTGGTCACTGCAATCTGCAATGGTGCCTAGGCAGTGGAAGCAAGCCAAACTTCTGCCTCTCTTGAAGAAGCCATTGGCGGATCCCCTCATTGCAGCCAACTACCGTCCCATCTCCCTCTTCCTGCACTGGCCAAAGTCTGCGAAAAGGTTGTTTTTCGGCAGCTGAACGCCTTTGTGGAAGAGTCCGGGCAGGGTTCCAGTCGGGTTTTAGGGCCTCCTTTAGCACGGAGACAGCCTTGGTGGAGGTGGTGGAGGCCATTAGGGAGTGTATGGACAAGGGTGGCAGAGCGGCGCTAATTTTATTGGACCTCTCTGCCGCCTTTGATACGGTCCCTCATCAACTCCTCTTGGCCCGCCTCACCTCGATCGGCCTTACTGGGGCTGTGGGGTCATGGCTGTAGTCTTTTCTGGACTCCCGCTCCCAGCAAGTCTGGATGCCCCCGTACTCCTCCTCGGCCAGGTCAGTTCAGACAGGGGTCCCACAGGGCTCAACATTGAGCCCACTTCTTTTCAACATTTATATGACCCCGCTGATCTACCTGGCCGAGGAGCTGGGTGCAAAAATTATGGCCTACGCCGATGACACCCAGCTCCTGTTTACCTGGGGTAACTCGAAAGTAGAAACGGATGCGGCACAAAAGTGCCTTGCGGCCGTATTTACCTGGCTGGCCCAAGCCAAACTTAAATGTAATGAGGGTAAATCGGAGATCGTACTATATGGCCAATTTCTGAACCAATTTACAGAATTAATATGGCCCCCTGATTTCCGCCGTCCCCTCTCTGAAGGCGGCCCAGCCAAGAATGTGGGCATTTGGTTCAATGATGATTTACGGTTCTCAGAGCACATAAAAAGACTGACGGGTGCTTGCTTTGGGACCCTTAAATCTATAGGCAGATTCTTCCCATTACTGCCCCAGCCGGCCAAAGAGACGGTCGCTAGAGCCCTCATATTGTCCCGCCTAGACTATGCTAACGCTCTTTATTTGGGCTCTACCTCCTTTCTGTTGAACAAGCTGCAACTCATCCAGAATGCGGCCGTGAGACTTCTGCTGGGCATTTCCAGACGTATCAGCACTAGATCACAAATGGCCGCACTCCACTGGCTGCCGGTGGCCCAAAGTGTTCAATTCAAGGCTCTGGTTCTCACTCATAGAGCCTTACATGATATTGGCCCCGCTTATCTCAAGAGGAGAGGGGCTTTCCATGTCCCCAGTCGAAGCCTTAGGTCGGCCTCCCAACGTCGGATGGTAATTCCCTGCTTCCGGCGAACTAGGCTGGGCGGTCAATCATTCTCGGTAAAAACGGCTACCCTTTGGAATTCCCTTCCACTCACACTTAGGGTCACCAGAGACCTTAGCTGCTTTAAAAAGCTCCTTAAAACCCACTTATTCAATCAAGCTTACTAAAATGCCGTTTCTCTGGATTTCTATGTGGTTTTGCTCTGCGCCAGGATACTCGAGTAGTCGCGCGCGCGTAATAAATACCCATATAACATAACACGGGCGCACTCTGAACGAGATTAAACGGGAGCCCTTCTGGCCTGGTTGGCCAACCCGGCTCGCCGAGGCTCGGTTATTCTGGAGCTCAGGGATCATTTGGGTGTAGCCCGGTTTGATCAACATGGAATTAACAAGCTATTTTTCGATTATTTTACAGAGCTATACCGCAGTAGGGTACTACCTTCGGAGGCCGACTTGCAGAGATTCCTGGACGGAATACACTTGCCGGAATTAGAAAAGGAAGATGCGAAATTGCTGGGTGGTAAGATATAGGTGAGGGTAGCCATTACGAGTATGGCGCGGAATAAAACACCAGGCTCGGATCGTTTCCCGATGGAATTTTATCACACTTACATCGACCTCCTGGCGCCCCGGCTGGCGTGGCTTTATAATGAGGCTAAAAGGTTGGGCAGATTGCCGGAGACTACTGGGGAGGCGATTATTGTTCCACTGTTAAAACTGGGCAAGCAGCCTTGGGACAGGTCGGCGTATCGCCCGCTGTCTATGCTCAACCTGGACTATAAAATCTTGAGTAAAATACTGGCGACGCGATTACTCCCTGATTCATGTGGATCAGTCCGGATTCATCCCGATCCGCAATACCGCGCTTAATATAAGAAGGCTCCTACATGTTTTGGAAGCGGACACCTATGACGTGGATGTGGCGGCGGTGTTTGCCGTTGACATTGAAAAGGCTTTTGATAGCTTGGAGAGGCCTTACCTTTTTCACGTTATACCCGCGATGGGATTGGGCCCGGATTTTGTGAGCTGGGTGGCTCTCCTGTACCAGAACGCTACGGCTAGGGTACGAACAGGAGGAGTGATCTCTGAGGCATGCGCCGTGAGTAGGGGCACACGTCAGGGTTGCCCCCTCGTCCCATTATTGTTTGCCATAGCGGTGGAGCCTTTGGCGGCACGGGCTCGATTGGGCCAGGTATACCAGGGATTGGAAATTTATGGGCAAGTGCATCATATTGCCCTGTACGCTGATGACCTTTTGATGTTCTTGGCAGACACTGAGGATTCTCTGCGAGGAGCGAAGTCCCTACTGAAGTCGTTGAGTGCGGTGGCTGGGCTCAAAGTTAATTGGGCGAAGTCATGGCTTTCTATGGGGATCGGGCAGACACAGGGTGGCGCACAGCACGCTTCTGAGACCCCGAGCGGGGGGAGGGCTGGCAGTACCGGACTATGAGATGTATCTGAAAGAGACACGTTAGTATTAGATTCCTTACCTTAGAATATCCCCAGGCGTCAGACTGGATCCGGAAACTTTTGTGTAGCAGTACCCTTGCGCGTCGGTAGGCGTCGTCTGCGGCTCCAAGTCCGTCGTCGGCGCCGTGATGACGTCGTCGGAGTACTTAGACGCCGCCTCCGCGTGCTGACGTCAGTTCTTCTTTTTTCCGCGCCAGCAAGCGCAGATCTGGAAAAAGCAGTAACCCTAGTCAATTTTTGACTAACTTTTTTGATCACTTTTGATTGTTCTCGAAGTCTCTCGACTCCGATCGAGGGATGCCCGGCTTCAAGCACTGTGATGATTGCGACCGCCTGATGTCGGTCACGGATCCTCACCGCGTGTGTTTATCTTGTCTGGGCATCGACCACGACAACAAGGCCTGCTCCGACTGCCGGGCCCTCTCTTCGAAAGCCAGGCGGGAGCGGTCCCGCAGGCGCCTCGAACTTCGGCAGTCGGTCCCGCGCCGCGGGAGGTCGAGGGACAGGTCGCGGGCTCGGAGCCACCACAGCTCCGAGAGTAGGCCGCACTCCTCCGGGTCGAAGTCGTCGTCAGGTAAGAGGCACAAGAAGTCCAAGCGGCGTCATCGCTCTTCGGTCTCCCCCCGACGCGGCCGGGGGTTCGGGTGACACCAACGCGGCTCCGTCGGAGTCGCCGGCACCGCGTGCAGCTCCACACCCTCCGGTCCCTAGGCTGAACGCGTCGCAGGAGGAGATCGAGCGCTTCCTCATGGCCATGAGGAAACTCTCTCCTCCGACGGGCTCCGCGGCGCCTCCGGGCCCAGCGGACCCGTCTGGGGCCCCTAGCGGGTCGGCGGCTCCGGCCCCGACGCCGCCGACGCCTTCGGGCCCGGCGCCGCAGGTTCCCACTATCCCGGCGCCGAGGGGTTCAGTTGTTCCGGCGCCTTCGGGCCCGGCGCCGCAGGACGCCGCTGGACCTCCTTCGGGATCTGGTTTGTCGCCGGTGGATCTTACGACCTCCCCGGCGTCGGACCCTCAGGTGTCGCCTCCGGCGCCGTCCCCGGTTCCACCTTCGTTCCTGTTCAGCCGTCGGGACGGCCCTGATGGGCGCCGCTCCAGACGTCGTTTGGTGAATTTCACTTTTATGAACAGGCCCCATTATTTGAGAACCCTGAGTTTCAGGAGATGGGTGATGAAGGGGACTGGGAGGGGTCTGAGGACCCTCTGACCAGAGAGTGTTAGTCTCATGAGGACTGGACAGGAGACCTCGGGGAGGCCAGTGGCCTGGACACCTCTCCAGACACTGGTTTTGTCTCCCCTCCTACCGTGGCTTCGGAGGAGGGGGCAACCTATAGTGTGGTTCTGATGAGGGCTGCCAAGGCCTTGGGCCTTGAGCTCCCCGTCGTGGCCGTGAGGACTAATCTCCTCACTGAGGTCCTTAAACCGCAGTCAAGCTCGGCCGAGCCTCTGCTGCCCTTTAATGAGGCCTTGACCGACGTTCTTCTGGGCACTTGGTCCAAGCCCGCTACGGGTTTGCCCGTAGATAGGAACATGGCCAGACGCCGCCGCCCATCCCCGGGCGACCCATGTTTCCTGTCCACCCACCCCACCCCCGAGAGTCTGGTCATCCAGGCCTCTAATTCCCAGACCGCATTCCCGTCCGCCCCGCCGGACAGGGAATCCAAGAGGTATGAGCAGTATGGAAAGAAGATATTCTCATCCCTTAGCCTGGGTCTGCAGTCTTCCAACACCGCATGCCTCTTGGGCCGTTACACCCACTCCCTGTGGGATACGGTCGCGGATGTGCTGCCAGAGTGTCCGTTGGAGGTACGGGCCAAACTCGGCCAAGCCCTTGTGGAGGGCCGGGACGCAGCCAAGTATGGGCTGGATACCACCGACTCGCTAGGCAGAGCGATGGCAACGACGGTGGCGGTCAGACGCCACGCCTGGCTGAGGTCCGCCAACTTTTCGGCAGATGTCCAGAACACACTCATGGACATGCCGTTCGATGGCCGTCGCCTCTTTGGCGACAAAGCAGACCATGCGCTCGAGCGCTTTAAGGACTCCAGGGCTACGGCCAAGTCTTTGGGCCTCTCGGCCCCGCGCCAGCAATCGGCTGCTTATCACTCCTTTCGTGGCCACGGAAGGGGTGCACCCACCCGTGCCGCTAGCCACGCTCCGCAGGGCAATACCCAACGCGGTGGCGGCCGTGGTAACCGCCGTCCAGGCGGTAGGTGTGAGAAGTTGGCCTGATGTGCAGTGCTCACTATTCTAGTGATCACTATATATCAGTCCAAAAAACCCTTATTGATGATTGGTTGTAAGTCAACCTTATAGACCAGCTATCCTAGTAGCATGGATACGAGCAGTCTAAGGCTAAGACTCTAGAGGGCGTGTTAAGCCAGCTGTTTCACCATCACATTACCCCTTGAACACCCAGTGAAAGGACACCACACAAGTGTTATGAAAATAAACAGTGTATTTATTAGAATCACAACAACCCTGTACTCTTTATGAGGACAGGGTGCTAGGCACACAACAAAACTCTTACGAAAATACTTAAGTTAGCACGTTATACACAAATGCCCGAGGGGCACGGAAAACCATATATTCTAAAAGTGGAATGCGAAATTACTAGCAGGTAAGTACAGTACTAATAGGCTTTGGAATCGCTAGGACTTGACTATGGAATCGTTAGATTACTTCTAGGAGGCCTAGGGGACTCGGGTGCAGAGTGTGCACTCTCACGCGGGATGCGGGACAAAGTCTATGGAAGCTAGTAAAGGCAGAGTTAGTGTTCACGGGCGAACCCGACCTGGTAGGAAGAAAACGACAGTGGATCCTGACCCTAGGATAGTGAGGCTATGCTGGGACACCGAAGTGCCGAAGTTACCTAGCCCAGGGGCTGCAGCTGCATAGGTCTGAAAAGACGTCGGGGATCTCGTTGCCGGACCAGGAGCCTGGAAGAAGGAAGTTGCTGGCAGGCGACCAGTGAAGGAAAGTTCGATGGATCCAAGCCTGGATCAAGGAAGAAGAAACCTGAAAGCAGAGGGGACCAAGTTCTTGAATCACTAGCCAGTGATTAAGTGGGCACCAGGATGGCACCGGGCGAAGTCACCTCGACTAGGTGAGTGGGCGACGCTGGCTCTGCAGATCTCACAGACCAGGAGGCGTTGTCGGCGACCAGGATGGAGAGGCGAGCTGTCCCACGATGGATGAAGCTGTCGGCGTCGAAGTTACCCAGGATTGGGCAACAAGCCTTGGCTAATTCAAGCCCACGCGGTGGACTCAAAATGGCGTCTTGAGTGGACCAGGGGGGTCCGGGGGGGCTCCTCTTTTGGAAGGGAGCAAGGGCCAGCCTGGAGCAACCAGACCAGCAGCAGAAATGTCGTCGGGCGTCGTTCAGAAGGCCACAAGCCAGCGGGCTAGTAGCCAAACAACGCGGTGAGCAGCAAAAAGCAGAAGGGCCCCACGCAGATCGTGGAGATGCTGGGAGGCTGCACTTCGGTGCTGGAGCTGCTCAGGGTCGGGGCTTCTCGGACCCCAAAGCACTCACCAGGAAATTACTCGGCGGGCTTGCTGGAAAGAAGTCGTGCAGTCTTGAAGATGGCCGGTCCCTCGAGGTCTCGTCACACCCACGAATCTCAGCGTGACTGATGATGCAGGTAGAGGTCAGAGGTGCCAGGGAAGCCGGTTCTCGTCGAGCTGGGCAGTCTTGATCCGGAGGAGAGACTTGCAGCAGACCGCAGTGTTCTTAATATGGTGCCTGCGGATGCAGAGTGACTACTCCTTAGTCACAAGGGAGAAATCTTAGGAAGAAGTCTTGAGTTCCTTTCGTGGAAAGTAGTTTCAGGATTCAAAGATGATCTAATTTGGAAGGGGGCCAGTTCCTACCTTTATCCTGTAAAAAGGGGCTGGCACGCGACTAAGTCCTGCCCTAGGGGTGGGACTAGGAGGGGGGTGGTTACACCCACTTCCTTGGCGGGCTTTTCCCCAGCACAGGGTCTGGAGTGACCCTGGAACTGGTTCCAGCCAGCCTATGCACAGTGAGCACCGGGGTGCCACGTGCAGTCACCTTCCTCTAAAGCCCTGCCTACCTACAATACACAAAACCCTGTCTGGGACGGTGCTGGCACCGCCCCTGGCAGGAAACCCTTTGTCCTTATCTCCTGCTCTGGGAGGACTCCCAGCAGCAGGAGGGCAGACTTGTGTCTCGGTGGCAGCATCCATTTTGTGGAGCTGAGGCTCTGTTTGACTTTAACCGGGGTTAGGGGTTACAGACATGTCGTGTCCCTCTAGAAGGGTGGAATGCTAACCCCGTCGCCAGAATTGGCGAGGGGTTAGTATTCCAATTCGTATGACACCTTACTCGACATGTTTTGATAAAGCGATACCAGAGTTGGCATATAACCGCGAGGATTATAATGCACTTAAGAGTATATGGTATGCGATATCATGGAAACGGCTAAGGGATGGATCCCAAAAGCCGCAGACAGGCTCAGCTCATGCCAGAGCACCATCTCACACGATTCCAAGCACTCTGCCTTCAGGATTGTTAAGGCCTGCCATAGGAGTGACTGATAGGAGATCTGTGTGTCCATCTTTAGGGTTAGATATAGGTATACTATATCTAAAGCAAAGGGTGATTACACCACCTTGCCCCAGCTGTCGTGCAGCCAGTTGTGTCAGTTTAGTTAGTCAGCCCAGGGGTGGCATAATACATGCTTCAGCCCCTGGGAGACTTCTGGGTACACCTCAGCCCTGGGTACAGGGACTTGGAGAGGGCCCAGTGCCAATTCAGTACCTGAGTACAATTTGGATAGAGAGAACAGCTAGGCTGTGGGTCTGATTAGCAGGCCCACAGCCAGGGAAAGTCGTAAACCAGTGCAGCAAAAAGCAAAAAATCTGGGTGATCATAGGATTGCAGACCCTACTCTCCTACAGTAGGGGTCAACGGCGAGGTCAGTCCACACCTTCCCACGCAGCATCCGCCTCAAAACCCTCCTAGTCCGTGCTTTCAGGCCCATGTGACGCCAGTGGGGGGCAGGGTTCGCCATCACCACCTCCACTGGCGCACTGTCACTTCGGACAGGTGGGTGCTGCAAATCGTCCGAAGGGGCTACTCCCTCCCCTTCGAGGCGACTCCTCCAGCCATGCCATCGCAGAACCACCGTGTATCGGGGGATCATTTGCGACTTCTGCAGGAGGAAGTTACGGCACTCTTGGCCAAGGGGGCCATCGAGCGCGTTCCTGGGCCAGAAGTAGGGTGTGGTTGCTACTCCCAATACTTTCTGGTACCCAAGAAGGGCAAAGGGGGCCTACGCCCTATCTTGGATCTACTGAACGTCAACGGCTTCCTCCGGAAGGAGAAGTTCAAGATGCTGACACTGGCTCAGGTCCTAGCTGCCCTGGACCCAGGAGACTGGATGGTAGCGTTGGACTTGCAGGATGCTTATTTTCACATCCCCGTCCTGCCGGCCCACCGGCGCTACCTGCGGTTCACGGTTGGCCACGAGCACTTTCAGTTTACGGTGCTCCCCATCGGCCTTACCAGCGCCCCACGGGTGTTCACAAAGGTGATGGCGGTGGTCGCAGCTCATCTGCGCAGGTTAGGGGTTTCAGTCTTCCCCTACCTCGACGACTGGCTGTTGAAGGCGGGCTCGCCCCAGACAGTCGTCAGCCACCTCCAGACTACGGCAGATCTCCTGCACCAGCTGGGGTTCTCCATCAATGTGCCAAAGTCACACCTGTGTCCCTCTCAGAAGCTCCTCTTCATCGGAGCGGTTCTGGACTCTGCGCAGTTTCGGGTTTATCCACCCGAACAGCGGGTCCGGGATATTCAGGCTCTGATTCCCATCTTTCAGCTGTTATCCCGGGTCTTGGTCAGGTTGACGCTGCGGCTTCTGGGGCTGATGGCCTCCTGCATCCTTCTGGTGCATCACGCCAGGTGGCGGATGCGGGCTCTGCCGTGGGACCTGAAGTTTCAGTGGGCCCAGCATCAGGGCAATCTGTCCGACCACGTCCTGATCTCGGAGGGCACTGCGAGACAGCTGCAGTGGTGGCTCACGGACCGCGATTTGGTCAGCGGCAGATCCCTCTCCCTTCCCCAACCGGAGCACGTAGTTGTGACGGACGCGTCCCTCCAGGGCTGGGGAGGCCACATGGGAGAGGCGGAGATCAGAGGCCTCTGGTCTCCGGCGGAGACCCGGCTCCACATCAACCTGTTGGAGTTACGGGCGATTCGTGTAGCACTGAAGGCATTCCTCCCCTCTGTACGGGGGAGTGTAGTGCAGGTGTTCACGGACAACACCACCGCCATGTGGTACTGCAACAAACAGGGCGGGGTGGGGTCGTGGACCCTTTGCCAGGAGGCTCTACGCCTCTGGCAGTGGCTGGAACGCCAAGGCGTGACCCTGGTGGCTCAACACCTGGCGGGTTCTCTGAACGCCAGGGCGGACGAGCTCAGCCGTCGGTGCATGATGGATCACGAATGGCGTCTGAACTCGTACGTGGTGCAAGGCCTCTTTCAGCGATGGGGAGTGCCTTGGTTAGATCTATTGGCCACAGAAGAGAACGCGCAATGTCATCAGTTCTGCGCGTTGGAATTTCCAAGGCGGCACTCGCTCGGAGACGCTTTTCGTCGCGAGTGGAGTTGCGGTCTGTTGTACACCTTTCCGCCTATACCACTTCTGCCCAGAGTGCTGAAGAAGATCAAGCGCGACCGGGCCCAAGTCATCCTTGTGGCTCCGGACTGGGCGAGAAGGTACTGGTATCCAGAGCTACTCAGTCTGTCAGTCGATCCCCCGGTTCGTCTGCCTCTTCAGGAGGACCTTCTGTCACAGCAGCAGGGGACGGTCCTCCACCCGAAACTGTCCAGTCTCCACCTCCATGCTTTGATCTTAGCCCAGGTGGGCATCGGCGTCACACCCCCTTGGGTGTATTTCCGGTGACGTCGGCATGCTTCCTGCGGAAGCTCCCACTCTTGGGCGCCATCTTCAGATTCTTTTTTTCCGCGGTCGGGTCTGGATCGTTCCCGTTTGGGCTCCAGACATTTTTGGAGAAAGAAGAAAGAAAATACAGAAAAGACGAGGAGAAGTCATCTGAAGACTCCAGGGGAATTCATCGACGAAAAGTCAGCAAGGATAAGGCGTTTTCCATCGAGATCCTTGACGACCGTCGACGAACACGCGACCAGAGAGGCCCTGGACGCTCGATGATGGACAACACGCCGTTCAAGTTCTGCCGTAACTGCCACCACAAGTACTCGCAGAAGGACTAGCACCCGGTATGCAACCTCCGCCTACCGGTGAACCACGAAAGCGGAGACTGCAACGCCTGTTCCGCCTTCGCTCCGAAGACCCTTCGTGTGAGAGAGAGGCAGAGGGTAGCACACGCCGCCCTGCAGGGGAAGGCCCCGACTCCGTCGCTCTACGAGCTGGGGATGTCTTCCGAGGAAGAAGACAACGCTGCCGCCGAAGACGACAGCTACACGGTCGTAGAGACCGATTACACGAAGACTTCTGACAAGGTAGGAGACTCTTCGGCCCCCAAGAACCCGCGAGACTCTGAGTCTAGAAAAATCGAGGGCAAGACCCCGAAAGCGCCGACGCCAAAAAAGGTGGCGTCTGCGACTACTCCCAGGCCCAGCGGATCCTCCGAGAAGGAGTCCCCGGCGCCGAGAGCTGCTGATCAGCAGAAAACGTCGAAAATCGTCCCCGAAAAGGATCGATCGACGCCGAGGGAGAAAGACCCAAAACTGACGACGACGACCAGAGACCCAAAATCCGGTTCGACGTCGAAAACTTCGACACCGAAATGCACGGCGACGAGCCATCCGCCGAAAAGAGCGGCCGACCCATCCGACGCAGAACACGCGGCCGAGATGGAGAAGAAGAGCAGGCGCCTTGAGGCAGAAATGGAGAACATCATGCAGCGGAAGAAAGATTTCGACGCAAAGATGAAAGCCTTCACGATCCCTCACAAGACCAAGCCACCGGTGGTGGAGGCGGTCGAGGAGGAAGAGGAGATCGCCGAAGTCGCCGAGGAACAAGACCAGGACGTCTAGGTGATCGACGACCAGGAGGAGTACGAGAATCCCTACGATAGTTACAACTATGGGGAGGAAGAGGATGGCAGGACGGACACAGAGTCGGCACCCTCTGACCTTCAGGAGGTAGATTACATCGATGTCGACACCGACAGCACGGAGGAGGTGGTCGACACTTACCCCTCGAGGCCCTCGCCGCCGGACGACATCGGGGCCTACAACTCGGTGATATTTATTTATTTATAAAATTTCTAGAGCGCACAAATACCTTCCGGTGTCTCGGCGCTAGAGTTCATTCAGTGATACAATCTGCCACAGCAGCTTTCAAGCTCAAGCTCGACGAAGAGAAGCAGAAAGCAGACTTCCTTCTAGAAACATTGCTCCCAACACAAACCAGGAGCCAATTCCTTCCAATGCTCGAAAGCGTCTTGGCTCAGGGGAAGGAAGCATTCAGGGAGCCCGCAACATGCAAGGCAGTAACTCCCAGAACTGAGAAAAAGTACAAACATGCCACAAAGGACCCGGCCTACATTCAGGGCACGGTCTCCGCAGACTCCATTATCACGGCCACAGCAAGGAGGAGGGCTAACGTACCCACTACCTCGGGCCCGCCACCGGATAAGGAGAGCAAAAGGATGGATCTGGTGGGCAGAAGGATCGAACGGAATGCCGCGACCCACTGGCGCATGGCTAATTCCAACGCCCTGATAAACAGGCACATGTACCAGATCATGGAGGGGCTGGGGCAGTTGGTGAAGGACCTGCCCCAGGATGCCAGGCAGAAGGCCGAAAAGCTGGTTGAAGAGGGAAAGAACGCAGCTAATTCTTGCCTTAAGACGGCCCTGGATGGGGCAGACACAGCCAGCAGGCTCATGATGATGGGTGTCACGGAAAGGAGGCACGCCTGGCTCAGGATCTCAGGTTTCAAACCGGAGGTGCAACACAGCATCCTGAACACACCGTTCAACGGCAGCACGCTTTTCGGAACAAAAGTTGATGAAACGCTCAGTCAACTGAAAAAAGATAACGAAACAGCAAGATCCATGGGAGCATTGCAGTTCAGAGGGAACAAGAGGGGCACCCCGTCGCGGAGGCCCGGCGGGAGAGGCGGAAACCAGCCAGGTACATCACACCAGGCTTTCCAGCAAACGCACCAGGCAGACTCGCAGGCTCAGCATGGTCAGCAGAAGCAGTCCTGGCAGTACCAACAAAGAGGCCAGTCCTTTCGAGGGAGAAACGGACGGGGACAAAATAGGAGAGGAGGGCAGCAGCCCACCTCTAAGTGACTTCAAAAAACTCCGTGTGCCCGCCCACAAAAAAGATCCCAGGGGGCAGCACGTACAGATGGGTCAAGACAAACTAGACACCTACGACCACATAACACCAGTGGGAGGAAGATTAAGATTTTACCTCCGAGAGTGGAGAGAAATCACATCAGACAAATGGATCCTCAACATTATCCAATTCAGATACTGCATAGAGTTGGAGGGGAGGCCAACAAGCAGAAAACCAAAAAGAAAAACACTAGCGAGCAAGCAGCTGCAGTGTCTTCAGGAGGAGGCAAAGGAACTCCTGCGGAAGCAGGCCATAGAACGGGTACCCTTCAAGGAAAGAAACACAGGAATATACTCAACGTACTTCCTGGTACCAAAGGTAGACGAGACAATGAGACCCATTCTAGACTTACGGTTCCTGAACAAATTCATAAGAACGCAAAAATTCAAAATGACCTCCCTGCAAGAGGTGCTCCCACAATTGCAGACCGGGGACTTCATGGTCACAATAGACCTCAAAGACGCCTACCTGCACATCCCAATGAACAGAAAGCACAAACACATGCTCAGGTTCACCATTGGAGAAAGCCACTACCAGTTCACGACACTGGCCTTCGGACTACAATCAGCACGAAGAGTTTTCACAAAGTGCCTCGCAGCAGTCGCAGCGCACCTACGAAGGCAAGGTATACACGTATACCCTTACCTGGACGACTGGCTGGTGAAAGCAAACTCATACCAGAAATGCAAGCAGCACACACATACAGTGACGAGCATGCTCATAAGCCTGGGGTTCTCCATCCATTGGAAGAAATCATCAATGGAGCCGGAACAGGTAAAAATCTTCCTGGGAGCACAGATCAACACCTTACAGGGCAAGGTGTTCCCCAGCGAGAAGAGGGCGAGGGCGCTGGTGAAGGAAACTCGCCTCTACCGGAAGGGACAAGCTCGGACAGTGAGGACTGCGAGCAAGATCATGGGCATGATGGCATCATGCATCCACCTGGTACCAAATGTACGACTCCACATGAGACCCATTCAAGAATGGCTACAGGAGCAATGGTCACAAGCTACAGGCGGTTGGGAGGATCTAGTGGTAGTAACGCACGCAGTGCAGAAGGAGATGGCATGGTGGACCATGGAGAACATAACAAGGGGAAAGCCTCTAACGCCCCCAACGCCAACAGTGACCATCACCACAGACGCATCCCTGAAGGGATGGGGCGCTCACATGGAGGAGCTCAAGGTGAGGGGACTGTGGACGACAACAGATGCGGCAAAGCACATCAATTACCTAGAACTGAAGACAATCTTCCTTGCACTGAAAGCCTTTCAAACAAGACTGTACAAACACAAGGTATTGATACAAACAGACAACACCACTGCGATGTTCTACATCAACAAGCAGGGGGGCACACAGTCAGCACCGCTTTCAACGCTGGCGCAGGAAATATGGAGATGGGCCATCCCTCTCAAGATAGACCTGCTAGCCATACACCTACCAGGGAAGGACAAAATACAAGCCGATTGGCTCAGCAGGCAGACATCGGCATCCCTCGAGTGGGAGCTCAATGCTCAGGAGACAAGGTACCTGTTCGACAGGTGGGGGACACCATCGGTGGACCTATTTGCCACACGCCAGAATGCAAAATGCCAAAACTTCGCATACAGGCAGCCCGAGGAGGGGTCACTGGGGAATGCCCTATGGATAGATTGGTCAGGGACATTTGCTTACGCCTTTCCCCTGATACCACTGATGCACAGAGTGCTGAGCAAGTGCAGAGCGAGCAACATGACACTGATACTGGTCGCACCACAGTGGGCGAGCAGACATGGTACTCGCAGATCATGGAGATGACACAGTGTGCACCCCACAGATTCAGCAGGAGGAAAGACCTACTCTCCATGCAGAACGGAGAGGTACTACATCCAGAGCCAGAGAGCATGAGCCTAGTGGCGTGGCTCCTGAGGACATAGAGTTCGCACATTTGAGACTACCAGAAAGCACCCTGAGGGTACTTCGGGAGGCACGAAGGCCCAGCACTCGGAAGTGCTACGTTGCGAAATGGAAAAGATTCACAATATGGTGCAGACAGGAAAGACTCCACAATAAAATGAAGAGGGACTCCACAGTGCTAAGGTACCTGACGCACTTGCTGGAGAAGAACCTTAGCTCATCCTCCTTAAGAGTTCACTTGGCAGCGTTAGTCGCCTACACAAGGGGAGAAACGTGCAGGGGATTCTTCACATCACAAGTGGTGAAGAGATTCCTAGAAGGAGCGAAAAGGATCGCACCACCCAAGCGGGTGCCGCCACCTGCATGGAACTTGAACACAGTCCTAACGGAACTCATGAAAGAGCCCTTTGAACCACTTCACAAGGTCTCCCTAAAGATTCTAACTATGAAAACAGCCTTCCTGGTTGCAATAACGTCCTTACGCAGAGTAAGCGAGCTTCAAGCGCTGACGCTACAAGAACCCTACATACAAATACACAACGATAGAGTTGTGATGAGGACTGACCCACACTTCATGCCGAAGGTGGTATCCAAATTTCACATGAACCAGTCTATACAGATACCGAGTTTTTTCCAAAAACCAACAACTAGCGCAGAGCGAGCTCTGCACACCCTGGACGCCAGAAGGGCAGTCATGCACTACATTGAAAGGACAAAGGGACACAGGAAAACAAAACAGTTTTTTCTGTCATTTGCAAACAGCTTCATGGGGAAAGCAGTAACCAAAAAGACCATTGCACGATGGATCGCACAGACAATTCAACTCTGCCACAAGCGTGCAGGGCAAGAACTGGCAGAGGGGACACGTGCCCACTCCACCAGGAAGAAGGGCGCTACAATAGCCTTCCTGGCTAACACACCCATAGAGGACATATGCCTGGCGGCAACATGGGCTTCGGTGCACACGTTCACGAAGCACTACTGTGTGGACATACAAATGAACAAGGAAGCTCAAGTGGGACAGAAGGTGCTACAGCACATATTCAACACCCAATGCTCATCTTCCACCCAGCCGCCACAGAGATGAGAAACCGCTACAAAATCTATGCACAGCATAGTGAATCCAGAAAGATTCACGCTGCAAAACGAATAGTTTTCTTACCTGTCGGTGTAGTTTTGCAGCTTGAAGATTTTTCTGGATTCACTAGCGAACCCACCCACCTCCGCCAGAAAGATGAGGCTGGAGAGAGAAGAGGTGGTTAACTAAAGAAAGGACTTTGAAAGTACAAAGCGGTAAATACAAACTAAATAGAACATTGCCATTACTTCGGAAACGAAAGAAACACGGAAAAAAAGAACCCGAAGATGGTGCCCAAGAGTGGGAGCTTCCGCAGGAAGCATGCCGACGTCACCGGAAATACACCCAAGGGGGTGTGACGCCGACGCCCACCTGGGCTAAGAAAAAAAAAAAAAAAAAAGAAAGAAAAGACTACGAATCCGGACCCAATCACAAGACCGCGGAATAATGCACAGCATAGTGAATCCAGAAAGATCTTCAAGCTGCAAAACTACACCGACAGGTAAGAAAACTATTCGTTACGGAGGCTGACAATGAAGAATCCCCCGCACAAGGTCCGGTGCCTCCGGTGGCATAGTATGGGCTACCATTTGCTTAGAGTCTACACCCTGGATTGCTACCCCTCTCTCGTGACAACTGATAACACTTTCTGTCTACTTCTGATGGTCTGTTTCTGGCTAGAACTGCTGATGGTGGTTCCAGCCCACACTGTTAGCACTCCGACACGCCTGGGGGGGATGGGGGGGGGGAGGGCTGTGGGGTATGGGCATTGGGGGGGGGTTCTTGTTCACAAGGGTGGGGAAGGTTTGAGGGGGTGGGAGGATGAGGGAAGGATGTGGGTTCGAGTTGGAGGAGGATGGAGGGTGATTGTAGAAGATATAGCTTGATGCCTCTCGGGAATTACGTAGCAGTCACCTGGACATTTGAATCCGATTTACATACCACGTTGGCAAAGACAATCTCCGCTGTATGTGTGATAGGCGTGGGATAGTGGTTTTGAGGGGATGGACTTACTGATGTTTTTTGTCACAATGTCGTCTTCTCTGTGTATAAAACAATAAAAATTGTGTTTTTAAAAATAAATCATTGGTTAATAACATTCCTGTAGGTACGGCTGCAGTTTACATCAACTCCATGATCACCCCCTATCTTCCTTGCCGTAACCTTCGTTCGTCTACCCATGCCCTCCTCAGTGTCCCTCGCTTTCGGAAGTCCAGAGTGGGTGGCACCAGGTTTTCCATTCTTGCCCCCCGCTTCTGGAACAGTCTTCCCCTGACTATCAGGTCCATGACAGTGTACTTGCATTTCCGCAAAGCACTCAAAACCCACCTGTTTGCTCTAGCATTTCCCCTATAGTACCTGTGAGAAGTTGGCCTGATATGCAGTGCTCACTATTCTAGTGATCACTATGTATCAGTCCAGACAACCCTTATTGATGATTGGTTGTAAGTCAACCTTATAGACCAGCTATCCTAGTAGCATGGATACGAGCAGTCTAAGGCTAAGACTCTAGAGGGCGTGTTAAGCCAGCTGTTTTACCATCACATATACCCCTTGAACATCAAGTGAAAGGACACCACACAAGTTGTTATGAAAATAAATGTATATTTATTTCTAACAAGACTACCCTGGCTCTTTATGAGACAGGGAGCTAAGCACACAACAAAACTCTTACGAAAATACTTAAAGTCGCACAATTTACACAAGTGCCCGAGGGGCACGCAAAACCATATACATAAGAAGTGGAATGCGAAATTACTAGCAGGTAAGTACTATTCTCATGGACTTTAGAAACGCTAGGCCTACAATGCTAAACCCTTAGATTAGAAGCAGGAGGCCTGTGGACGTCGTGTGCAGAGTGGGAACTCTCACGCGTAAGGCGGGAAAAAGTCTATGGAGGCTAGTAAAGACAAAGTTACTGTTCTCGGGCGAAGCCGACTAGGTGGGTCGAAAACAAGAGTGGATCCGAACACTTGGAGTGTTGGACTATGCTGGAGCACCGGAGTACTCGGTTTACCTAGCCCAGGGGCTGCGGCTGCATAGGGTTCAAGTTGCGTCGGAAACCCTCGTTGACGAACCAGGAGCCTGAAGAAAGAAGTTGCTGGCAGGCGGCCAGTGAAGAAGTTCGTGGTGATCCAAGCCGGGATCAGGGAAGAAGAAGACCTGTAAGCAGAGGGGACCAAGTTCTGAATCACTAGCCAGTGATTTAAGTGGGCACCAGGATGGCACCGGACGAAGTCACCTCTACCAGGTGAGTGGGCGCTGCTGGGCTCTGCAGTCTCTCGGACCAGGAGGCGTTGTCGCCGACCAGGATGGAGGTGCGAGCTGTCCCACGAAGGTCTCTGCTGTCGACGTCGCTGGACCCAGGATTGGGGCAACGAGTCTTGGCAAATGCAAGCCCACGCGGTGGACTTAAAATGGAGTCTGGAGTGGACCAGGAGGGTCCAGGGTGCTCCTCTGTTGGAGGGGAGCAAGGGCTAATCTGGAGCAACCAGACCAGCGGTGTTTGTCGTCGTGAAGCGTCGTAAAAGGGGCCACTAGCCAACGGGCAAGTGACCGGGACAACGCGGTGAGCAGCAAAGAGCAGAAGGGCCCCACGCAGATCTCGTGGATGCAGGGGGGCTGAACTTCGGTGCTGGAGCTGCTCAGGGTCGGGGCTTCTCTTACCCCAAAGCACTCAGTCGAGGGTCACTCGGTGGTCGTGCTGGACAAGCGTCGTGCAGTCTTGATGATGGCCGGTCCCTCGAGGTCTCGTCGCACCCACGGGTCTCAGCTGGGCTGAAGATGTAGGTTGAGGTCAGAGGTGCCAGGGAAGCCGGTTCTCGTCGAGCTGGGCAGTCTTGATCCGGAGGAGAGACTTACAGCAGACCGCGATGCTTGGTTGGTGCCTGCTGCTGCAGGGTGACTACTCCTTAGTCACAAGGGAGAAGTCTTAGGAAGAGTCTTGAGTTCCTCTCGTAGAAAGTCAGTTCAGGATTCAAAGATTGATCTAATTTGGAAGGGGGCCTGCTCCTACCTTTATCCTGCAAAAGGGGGCTGGCACGCGACTAAGTCCTGCCCTATGGGTGGGACTAGGAGGGGGGGTGGTTACACCCCTCTCCTTTGGCGGGCTTTTCCCCAGCTCAGGGGCTGGTGTGCCCCTGGAACTGGTTCAAGCCGGCCTATGCATAGTGAGCACCGGGGTGCCACTTGCAGTCACCTTCCTCTAAAGCCCTGCCTACCTAGGATACACAAAATCCTGTCTGGGACGGTGCTGGCACCGCCCCTGACAGGAAACCCTTTGTCCTTGCCTCCTGCGCTGGGAGGACTCCCAGCAACAGGAGGGCAGACTTGTGTCTCGGTGGCAGCATCCATCTTGTGGAGCTGAGGCGATGTCTGACTTTAACCGGGGTTACAGGTTACCAACATGTTGTGTCCCTCTAGAAGGGTGAAATGCTAACCCCGTCGCCAGAATTGGCGAGGGGTTAATATTCCAATTCGTATGACACCTTACTCGACATGTTTTGATAATGTTATACCAAAGTTAGCATATGACCGCGAGGTACATAATGCACTTAAGAGTATATGGTATAGCGTTATCATGGAACAGCTATTAGGACTTGGTTCCGCAAGCTGCAAACGGGCTCAGCTCATGCCAGAGCACCATTTCACATTATTCCAAGCACTCTGCCTTCAGGATTGTTAAGGCCTGCCATAGGAGTGACTGATAGGAATATATGTGTCCATTTTAGGGTTAGATATAGGAATACTATATCTAAAGCAAAGGGTGATTACACCACTTTGCCCCAGCTGTCAAGCAGCCAGTTGTGTCAGATTTGGATGGCCAGTCAGGGGTGGCATAATACATGCTGCAGCCCCTGGTAGGCCCTGGGTACACCTATGCCCTGGGTACCTAAGGTACACTGTACAGGGACCGATAAGGTGACCCAGTATCCAATTAGATATGTACCTAAGGTACATGGAATCCATTTTACAGAGAGAGCAGTAGGCCTGGGGTCCTGAATAGCAGGGCCCCAGGTCAACTAAGTCAGAAAACCAGCAAAACACCAGGCAAAAAGTTGGGGGTAACCATAGTCAGGGATCTACCTTCCTACATAACCCCCCCCCCCCCAAACGAAAGGAGATAAGGCTATCCTTGCCAGGTAAGCCTATATTGCCTGAGTGGCCATATAAGGAAGTACCAGCACTGGCATGGTTACCCCCTATCTCATGGTCCACTAAGCAATCCCTCACCCTAAGGGTGTCTGAGGGTCTCCACCATAGGGAATCTCTACCTGTGGTGTGTTTTGGCAAAGTAAAAGGCTGGTGCTGAAATGGAGTACTGAAGTGAGGCTCCACTAATTTTGGGCTCAGCTTCCTCCAATCATTATCCACCATAGAGGCCTTTCTTTCCAAGACTGAGTTGTTTTGGGCTCTCAGGGTCAACCTCTGGCTACCTACAGCTGGAGGTTGGGTCCCTCTGTTTGGCTTACTGGAGGGACAGGTCAGGTTTGGGGCCCTTAGGTCCCAGGTTTGGCTGTGCCCAACAGTGTCCATCTGTGGGAGGTCCCTAACTAAATTTAAGGGGGATCCCTCAGGAGTTTGTTTTATTTTCACTTGGCTAGGACTGCTAGCTTCAGTGCCCTTAATCTGCTGATTGGGGAATTCTTTTGGACAGGGGGCCCTTTGGGGTCCAACACTGGCCTCCCTGACCTCTACAGCCCTGGGCTGACTGAGGCAGGGTAGAGAGGGGCAGGTTACCTGCTCCAGACTGGGTCCCACCTTGGAAGGGTCCACTGACATCAGGGGTTCTGCCAGGCTAGGCCTGACCACCTCTGGGGCAGTTTCTTCACAAGGGGTCAGATCAGTTCCCTGAGGAGGCTGATCCTTTCCTAAAGTCTGGTGGGAGGGAGATTTCTCTTCCTCCTCAATGCTCTCTGTCTGAGTGGAGTGATCCATAGTTTCAGGCTTCACAACACTATTATCTGTCTGAGTTTGAGCTGTGGCCATCACAACTCCACCAACCTTTTCAGGAGGGGACTCAGTTTGGGTATGGGCTGTGACCATCACAGCCCTGCTAACCTTTTCTGGGAAGGAAGCTGTCTGAGATTGGGCTGTGACTGGCACAGCCCTCCTGACCTGTTCAGGGAGGACATCTTGGACTGGGGCTGTGGCTATCACTGCCCCACTAACCTTACCATGGAGGTTCACCATTTTCAAATGGGTTTCTTGCTCTACCTCAGCCCAGACTGAGGTCTCTAAATCATTCCCCAGTAGGCAATCTACAGGCAAGTTGGATGACACTGCCACTCTCTTGGGGCCAGTGACACTTCCCCAGCTGAGATTTACCACTGCCATGGGATGAGTTTTCTTCACTCCATCAATGTTTGTCACCTGGTATGTGGCACCAGGTAAAAGTTGCCTTGAGGGGACTAGGCTCTCAGTCACCATGGTGATGCTAGCCCCTGTGTCTCTGTAGGCCTCCACTTTCATTCCATTTATGAGGGGCTCTTGTCTGTTGTAGGAGAGTAGGGTCTGCAATCCTATGATCACCCAGATTTTTGCTTTTTGCTGCACTGGTTTACGACTTTCCTTGGCTGTGGGCCTGCTAATCAGACCCACAGCCTAGCTGTTCTCTCTATCCAAATTGTACTCAGGTACTGAATTGGCACTGGGCCCTCCAAGTCCCTGTACCCAGGGCTGAGGTGCACCCAGAAGTCTCCCAGGGGCTGAAGCATGTATTGTGCCACCCCTGGACTGACTGACTAAACTGACACAACTGGCTGCACGACAGCTGGGGCAAGGTGGTGTACTCACCCTTTGCTTTAGATATAGTATACCTATATCTAACCCTAAAATGGACACACAGATCTCCTATCAGTCACTCCTATGGCAGGCCTTAACAATCCTGAGGGCAGAGTGCTTGGAATCGTGTGAGATGGTGCTCTGGCATGAGCTGAGCCTGTCTGCGGCTTTCGGGATCTATCCCTTAGCCGTTTCCATGATATCGCATACCATATACTCTTAAGTGCATTATAATCCTCGCGGTTATATGCCAACTCTGGTATCGCTTTATCAAAACATGTCGAGTAAGGTGTCATACGAATTGGAATACTAACCCCTCGCCAATTCTGGCGACGGGGTTAGCATTCCACCCTTCTAGAGGGACACGGGATGTATGTAACCCCTAACCCCGGTTAAAGTCAGACAGAGCCTTAGCATCCACAAAATGGATGCTGCCACCGAGACACAAGTCTGCCCTCCTGCTGCTGGGAGTCCTCCCAGAGCAGGAGATAAGGACAAAGGGTTTCCTGCCAGGGGCGGTGCCAGCACCGTCCCAGACAGGATTTTGTGTATTGTAGGTAGGCAGGGCTTCAGAGGAAGGTGACTGCACGTGGCACCCCGGTGCTCACTGTGCATAGGCTGGCTTGAACCAGTTCCAGGGACACTCCAGACCCTGTGCTGGGGAAAAGCCCGCCAAGGAAGTGGGTGTAACCACCCCCCTCCTGGTCCCACCCATAGGGCAGGACCTAGTCGCGTGCCAGCCCCCTTTTCCCAGATAAAGGTAGGGACTGGCCCCCTTCCAAATCAGATCATCTTTGAATCCTGAAACTACTTTCTACGAAAGGAACTCAAGACTTCTTCCTAAGATTTCTCCCTTGTGGCTAAGGACTAGTCACCCTGCATCCGCAGGCACCATCAAGAACACTGCGGTCTGCTGCACGTCCTTCCTCCGGAATCCGACTGCCCAGCTCGACGAGAACCGGCTTCCCTGGCACCTCTGACCTCTACCCACCTCTACAGCCAAGCTGAGAACCGTGGGTGCGACGAGACCTCGGGGGACCGGCCATCTTCAAGACTGCACGACTTCTGCACAGCAAGCCCGCCGAGTAATTTCCAGGTGAGTGCTTTGGGGTCCGAGAAGCCCCGACCCTGACCAGCTCCAGCACCGAAGAGCAGCCCCCCAGCATCTCCACGATCGGCGTGGGGCCCTTCTGCTTTCTGCTGCTCACCGCGTTGTTTGGCTACTAGCCCGCTGGCTTGTGGCCTTCTGAACGGCGCCCGACGACATCACTGCTGCTGGTATGGTTGCTCCAGACTGGCCCTTGCTCCCTTCCCGAAGAGGAGCACCCCGGACTCTCCTGGTCCACTCCAGACGCCATTTTCAGTCCACCGCGTGGGCTTGAATTTGCCAAGGTTTGTTGCCCATTCCTGGGTAACTTCGACGCCGACAGCTTCATCCATCGTGGGACAGCTCGCCTCTCCATCCTGGTCGCCGACAACGCCTCCTGGTCCGTGAGATCTGCAGAGCCAGCGTCGCCCACTCACCTAGTCGAGGTGACTGCCATCCGGTGCCCTCCTGGTGCCCACTGACTACTGGCTAGTAGTCACGAACTTGGTCCCCTCTGCTTTCAGGTATCGTCCTTCCAGATCCAGGCTTGGATCAACTCGAACAATCTTCACTGGTCGCCTGCCAGCATCTTTCTTCCAGGCTCCTGGTCCGGCAACGAGGATTCCCGACGTCTTTTGAGACCTATGCAGCTGCAGCCCCTGGGCTAGGTAACTTCGGCACTTCGGTGTCCCAGCATAGCCTCACTATCCAAGGGTCAGGATCCACTGTCGTTTTCTCCCTACCAGGTCGGGTTCGCCCGTGAGCACTAACTTTGCCTTTGCTAGCTTCCATAGACTTTGTCCCGCATCTCGCGTGAGAGTGCACACTCTGCACCCGAGTCCCCTAGGTCTCCTAGAAGTAATCTAACGATTCACTAGTCAAGTCCTAGCGATTCCAAAGCCTATTAGTACTGTACTTACCTGCTAGTAATTTCGCATTCCAGTTTTAGAGTATATGGTTTTTCGTGCCCCTCGGGCATTTGTGTATACCGTGCTAACTTAAGTATTTTCGTAAGAGTTTTGTTGTGTGCCTAGCACCCTGTCCTCATAAAGAGTACAGGGTTGTTGTGATTCTAATAAATACACTGTTTATTTTCATAACACTTGTGTGGTGTCCTTTCACTGGGTGTTCAAGGGGTAATGTGATGGTAAAACAGCTGGCTTAACACGCCCTCTAGAGTCTTAGCCTTAGACTGCTCGTATCCATGCTACTAGGATAGCTGGTCTATAAGGTTGACTTACAACCAATCATCAATAAGGGTTGTTTGGACTGATATATAGTGATCACTAGAATAGTGAGCACTGCACATCAGGCCAACTTCTCACATCTGTATTTGCCCAAAGTGTTGGGACAAGTGGTGAAGTTGACAAACCCCATGCCATTTTCACAGACAAGAGTATCTAAGTCAGGGGACCTGGTTAGGCCAGAGTCCCCAGGAACTCCCAAAGTAAATGCACCCAAATTCTTGAGGGCACTCCCACCACCTGGGGGATTACTACTAGTAGTAACAGGAGGTTTGGGAATGTTACTTGGGGGTATGTTCTCCTTATTGTGGTTCTTTGGGCAACTGCTGTCAGTTTTTAAATGACCCACCTGTTTGCAGGGATAACAATAAGGTTTCTTCTGGTTATTGGAAGGATTCTGGGACCCACCCCCCTCAGAGGATTTTTGGGGCCCTGATGTGGTTTGATCTGTAGATTTATTCCCACCCTTCTCTTGAGGCTTGGTTGATTCCTTTTTCTGGTCACCACCTTGGTTCTTGGGCCTAAACCTGGTTCTGACCCATTTGTCTGCCCTCTTACCCAATTCCTGTGGAGAGGTCAGATCAGAGTCTACCAGGTGCTGGTGTAATAACTGGTTCTGACAATTATTTAGGACTTGCTCTCTCATAATTAGATTATACAATCCTTTGAAATCAGTAACCTTACTACCCAGTAGCCAGCCTTCAAAAGCCTTAGTGGCACAATCAACAAAGTCAGACCAGTCCTGAGACTGAGTTTTCTGGGTGTCTCTGAACAGCAACCTGTACTGCTCAGTGGTTAAGCCAAACCCATCAACCAGTGTATTTTTCAGGACCTGGTAATTGTTAGCATCCTCAACTCTAGTAGTGAGGAGCTTATCTCTACCTTTGCCATCAAAGGAGAGCCACAGTATAGCTGCCCACTGACTTTGGGGGATGCACTGGACAGTGCAGGCCCTCTCCAAAGCAGCCATCCATTTCTGGATGTCATCCCCTTGTTTAAAGGGGGGCACTATCTTTGTCAGGTGTTTAGTATCTAAACCCTTCTCTTTATCTCTTGGGAGATTGCTGCAACCAGTGGGAACTATCCCACTCATCTGCTGCTCTCTAGCAAAGGCAAGCTTTTCTTTGGCCAGGGCAAGTTCTTCCCTTTCAATCCTCAGAGCAGCCTGTCTCATTCTAGCTTCATGCTCTATTCTCTGAGGGGAAGTCAATCTCCTCTGGGGAGAGTTCCTTCTCCTCTGAGAAGAGGCATTAGAGTGCAGAGATCTATTGGAGTCCCTAGAAGGAGATCTATTTATCCTAACTCCAAGGTTAGGCCTAATTAGGGTCAGCACTGGGGGTCCCCCAGATCCTTGCCCAAGTAGGTCTAAGTTGGCCCTAGTGAGTATGCTGACTAGTTCAGGCCTGTCTGCCTCATCCCCAGAGAGCTCCTCTTCTTCCTCCTCCTCAACTACTTTGTCAGTGTCAAGGTGGTCTGGATCACCAAGGTGTCCCTCTAAGGCTGGCATATTCCCATCTCCCTGGGATGCTTTCCTAGCATCATAAGTCTCTAAGAGACCTATCAGAAAGGGAATGGTGGGGTTAGACCCCTGTTTCAGTTTCCTGGAGGTACACACTTGTCTCATCTCCTGGAAACTGAGAGCTGCATATCTTGATTTGACCTGTGGAGGGTCAATAACCACAAGGGGAGTCTCAGTAGACTCTCCATGGGTAGACATGCTTTTCTAGTGAGGTGTAAGTGGTGCACTTACCTACACTATATGTTTACCTACTGATCCCTTGCTAGAGTTGTAGTTTAGGGTGTGCTAGGCCCTAGGAGCTACAACAGCTGGTTCAGTAGAACTCAGAGTATTCTAAGCTAAGTTATATGTACCTCAGTACTTATGTGATCTTTCAAATGATATTCTTAGGATACGTGTGGTAAAACAACAGCAAGCTCAAATCCCAACCGCTGCTCACCAATGTGAGAAGTTGCCCTGATATGCAGTGCTCACTATTCTAGTGATCACTATGTATCAGTCAAGACAACCCTTATTGATGATTGGTTGTAAGTCAACCTTATAGACCAGCTATCCTAGTAGCATGGATACGAGCAGTCTAAGGCTAAGACTCTAGAGGGTGTGTTAAGCCAGCTGTTTTACCATCACATATACCCCTTGAACACCAAGTGAAAGGACACCACACAAGTTGTTATGAAAATAAATGTATATTTATTTCTAACAAGACTACCCTGGCTCTTTATGAGACAGGGAGCGAAGCACACAACAAAACTCTTACGAAAATACTTAAAGTCGCACAATTTACACAAGTGCCCGAGGGGCACGCAAAACCATATACACAAGAAGTGGAATGCAAAATTACTAGCAGGTAAGTACTATTCTCATAGACTTAAACGTTAGGCCTACAATGCTAAACCCTTAGATTAGAAGCAGGAGGCCTGTGGACGTCGTGTGCAGAGTGGGAACTCTCACGCGTAAGGCGGGAAAAAGTCTATGGAGGCTAGTAAAGACAAAGTTACTGTTCTCGGGCGAAGCCGACTAGGTGGGTCGAAAACAAGAGTGGATCCGAACACTTGGAGTGTTGGACTATGCTGGAGCACCGGAGTACTCGGTTTACCTAGCCCAGGGGCTGCGGCTGCATAGGGTTCAAGTTGCGTCGGAAACCCTCGTTGACGAACCAGGAGCCTGAAGAAAGAAGTTGCTGGCAGGCGGCCAGTGAAGAAGTTCGTGGTGATCCAAGCCGGGATCAGGGAAGAAGAAGACCTGTAAGCAGAGGGGACCAAGTTCTGAATCACTAGCCAGTGATTTAAGTGGGCACCAGGATGGCACCGGACGAAGTCACCTCGACCAGGTGAGTGGGCGCTGCTGGGCTCTGCAGTCTCTCGGACCAGGAGGCGTTGTCGGCGACCAGGATGGAGGTGCGAGCTGTCCCACAAAGGTCTCTGCTGTCGACGTCGCTGGACCCAGGATTGGGGCAACGAGTCTTGGCAAATGCAAGCCCACGCGGTGGACTTAAAATGGAGTCTGGAGTGGACCAGGAGGGTTCAGGGTGCTCCTCTGTTGGAGGGGAGCAAGGGCTAATCTGGAGCAACCAGACCAGCGGTGTTTGTCGTCGTGAAGCGTCGTAAAAGGGGCCACTAGCCAACGGGCAAGTGACCGGGACAACGCGGTGAGCAGCAAAGAGCAGAAGGGCCCCACGCAGATCTCGTGGATGCAGGGGGGCTGAACTTCGGTGCTGGAGCTGCTCAGGGTCGGGGCTTCTCTTACCCCAAAGCACTCAGTCGAGGGTCACTCGGTGGTCGTGCTGGACAAGCGTCGTGCAGTCTTGATGATGGCCGGTCCCTCGAGGTCTCGTCGCACCCACGGGTCTCAGCTGGGCTGAAGATGTAGGTTGAGGTCAGAGGTGCCAGGGAAGCCGGTTCTCGTCGAGCTGGGCAGTCTTGATCCGGAGGAGAGACTTACAGCAGACCGCGATGCTTGGTTGGTGCCTGCTGCTGCAGGGTGACTACTCCTTAGTCACAAGGGAGAAATCTTAGGAAGAGTCTTGAGTTCCTCTCGTAGAAAGTCGGTTCAGGATTCAAAGATTGATCTAATTTGGAAGGGGGCCTGCTCCTACCTTTATCCTGCAAAAGGGGGCTGGCACGCGACTAAGTCCTGCCCTATGGCTGGGACTAGGAGGGGGGTGGTTACACCCCTCTCCTTTGGCGGGCTTTTCCCCAGCTCAGGGGCTTGTGTGCCCCTGGAACTGGTTCAAGCCGGCCTATGCATAGTGAGCACCGGGGTGCCACTTGCAGTCACCTTCCTCTAAAGCCCTGCCTACCTAGGATACACAAAATCCTGTCTGGGACGGTGCTGGCACCGCCCCTGACAGGAAACCCTTTGTCCTTGCCTCCTGCGCTGGGAGGACTCCCAGCAACAGGAGGGCAGACTTGTGTCTCGGTGGCAGCATCCAGCTTGTGGAGCTGAGGCGATGTCTGACTTTAACCGGGGTTACAGGTTACCAACATGTCGTGTCCCTCTAGAAGGGTGGAATGCTAACCCCGTCGGCAGAATTGGCGAGGGGTTAGTATTCCAATTCGTATGACACCTTACTCGACATGTTTTGATAATGTTATACCAAAGTTAGCATTTGACCGCGAGGTACATAATGCACTTAAGAGTATATGGTATAGCGTTATCATGGAACAGCTATTAGGACTTGGTTCCGCAAGCTGCAAACGGGCTCAGCTCATGCCAGAGCACCATTTCACATTATTCCAAGCACTCTGCCTTCAGGATTGTTAAGGCCTGCCATAGGAGTGACTGATAGGAATATATGTGTCCATTTTAGGGTTAGATATAGGAATACTATATCTAAAGCAAAGGGTAATCACCACTTTGCCCCAGCTGTCAAGCAGCCAGTTGTGTCAGATTTGGATGGCCAGTCAGGGGTGGCATAATACATGCTGTAGCCCCTGGTAGGCCCTGGGTACACCTATGCCCTGGGTACCTAAGGTACACTGTACAGGGACTGATAAGGTGACCCAGTATCCAATTAGATATGTACCTAAGGTACATGGAATCCATTTTACAGAGAGAGCAGTAGGCCTGGGGTCCTGAATAGCAGGGCCCCAGGTCAACTAAGTCAGAAAACCAGCAAAACACCAGGCAAAAAGTTGGGGGTAACCATAGTCCGGGATCTACCTTCCTACAGTACCTCCCCGGTGTTTCCCTCCCTTCCCCCGTCTGTCAATTTTCTAGCGCCAGGAAACCGCTTGGTAGCAGAGCGCTTTATAAATCCTTTCAAATTCATGCACAATTTAAACTAGTAAGGACAAAGACAACAATGTTCGTAAGTTCTCTCGACACCAAAATTCTCAAGAGTTTAATTGTTCCACAACCAGCCGACACGTGTTTCGTCTTGTTTGGAACAGAGTGTTCGCGACTCCTCAGGGCTTGCGTTCGTGTCATGAAACCGGTATAGGTCGCTCCACCGGTGATATTTCCGACCCGGTGGGGCCCGTGACCATCCGTAGTTGAGGTTGATTAGAATCTCAATGTAAAAGTCGTAAAACAGTCTATATGTGTCCTTGTTGAATTCCCAAAGAATGGATGAGTAATCCGTTGGGTAGTAGTAAGAGGGTGACTGAAGGTGAATAGGCGCTCTTATAAAACAGAGTTCTCTCAGGGAACCCAGGAAACCCCTCGTCCGGCTGAAGTCGATAATTTTCAGCACAAACCAATTCGATAAAGGCTCTCCATACGTTGTGTCTTGGGTCCCCGGTTCAAGCCGTGTGACGTCTGTCACCGCCTGATGTTGGTGACCGACCCCCACCGTCGGTGTCTCTACTGCCTCTGGGCCGACCTTGATGACAAGTTGTGCCCTGACTGCCGGGCCCGCACCTCGAAAGCTAGGCGGAAGCGGTCCCGTAAGCCTCTTGAGATCCGGCAGTCGGCTTGACGAGGAAGTCGAGGAACCAGTCGCGGACCCGTAGTCGTCGCTTGTCGAGTCATTGCCGTCACTGGTCTGGCTCCAAGTCCTCCGGTAAGTCGAGGCATTCTAAAAAAAAAAAAAAGGTCAGAGGCGACATCGCTCTTCTGATTCAGCGCGCGCGACGAGGCTGAGGGTTCGGGCAAAACCGCCCACACAGCTCCGCCGGAGCCGCAAGCGCCGCTCCCAGGCCCATACCCTCCGGTCCCTGGCCTGCGAGCGACGCCGGAGGAGATACGCGATTTCCTCGTGGCCATGAGGACTCACGTCCCTCCGTCGAGGCCTGTCTGTGCGCCATCAAGCCCCGCAGACTTGACTGGGGGTCCTGACGGGCCGGCGGCTTTGGGCCCCGGTGCCATTGTGTGCTTTGGCGCCGCAGGCCCCCCGTGGGATCCAGGCCTGGATCCCGGTTGACCTCACTGCTCCTCTGCCGCCCCAATGGTGTCGCTCCCGGCACCGTCCTCAGACGATGGCAGCCCCAGTTTCAACCCCGGTCTGGTTCCAACGTCGGAACGGAACCGTATTCGACGTCGATGGGTGAGGCCTTCACCTACGACCCGGTTCTTTAATTTCTGCCTGTTTACCAGGACACGGATGTGGGGGAGGACTGGGAGGGGGTCTGAGGACCCTCTGGCACAGCAGTGCCATTTGAGCCAGAACTGGGCAGATGAGCTAGGGGCGACCAGTGGTCTGGATACTTCGCCTGACACTGGATTCATCTCTCCTCCCTCTGTGGCTACGAAGGAGGGTGCTGCGTATGGTGTGGTGTTGAGCAGGGCGGCCAAGGCCTTGGCTCTTGAGCTCCCTACCGCGGCCGTGAGGACAAACCTCCTCACTGAGGTGCTTCAACCGCCAGTAAACTCCTCGGAGCTTCTATTTCCGTTCAATGAGACCCTCAATGACGTTCTGATGGGCACATGGCCCAAGCCCGCTTCAGTGCCCCCTGTGGATCAGAATGTGGCCCGACGCAACTGCCCGGCTCTGGGCGACCCTAGCTTTCTGTCCGTGCACCCCACCCCTGAGAGCCTGGTGATCCAGGCCTCCACATCCCAGACCGCATACCTGACCGCTCCCCCGGATCGGGAATCCAAAAGGTTTGACCAGTTTGGGGAAAAGCTGTTCTCCTCATTAAGTTTGGGGTTGCGGTCTGTCAACACCGCTTGCCTTTTGGGCCATTACACCCACTCTTTGTGGGACACGGTTGCAGACGTGCTGCCCCAGTGTCCGGACGAGGCCCGGGCTCTGCTCGCCCAAGCACTTGCTGAGGGGTGGGATGCGGCACGTTACTTGATCAGGTGTTGACTGGATACCACAGTCGCTGGGCAGGGCGATTTCTCCGACCGTGGCGGTTCGCCTGAGGTCCACCAATTGTTCGGGGAATGTCCAGAACACGCTCATGGACATGCCCTTCGATGGCCATCTCCTTGGGCTTGTCGGGCAAGCACCAGCAAACCTCTGCTTTTCGCCCCTTTAATGGCCAAGGAAGGGGCACCCCCACACGTCCTGCCAGCCACAGGCCGCAGAACCAGCCTAAACGCAGCAGCAGACGTGGTTACCGCCGTGGCGGTGCCAGGGGACAACGGCATGGTCAGTCCTCAACCACTCCGGCAGCATCTACCTCAAAGCCTTCCTAGTCGACCTTTCAGGCCCATTCGACGCCAGTGGGGGCAGGGTCTGCCATCACCTCCTCCACTGGCGTACAATCACGTCGGACAGGTGGGTGCTGTAAATCGTCCGAAGGATCTACTCCCTCCCCTTTGAGGCGACTCCTCCAGCCATGCCACCGCAGTACCACCGCATGTCGGGTGATCACTTGCAACTTTTGCAGGCAGAATTTATGGCCCTCTTGGTCAGGGGGGGGCCATCGAGCGCATTCCTGGGCCAGGAGTAGGGCGTGGTTGCTATTCCCACTACTTTTTGGTACCCAAGAAGGGCAAAGGAGACCTACGCCCTATCTTGGACCTTCGGAGCGTCAACGGTTTCCTCCGGAAGGAGAAGTTCAAGATGCCGACTTTAGCTCAGGTCTTTGCTGCCCTGGTGACTGGATGGTGGCATTGGACTTGCAGGACGCATATTTCCACATCCCCATCCTGCTGGCCCATTGGCGCTACCTTCGGTACACTGTAGGCCAGGAGCACTTTCAGTTTACCGTGCTCCCCTTCGGCCTCACCAGTGCCCCTCGGGTGTTCACGAAAGTGATGGCGGTGGTCACAGTTCATCTGCGCAGATCAGGGGTTCCAGTCTTCCCCTATCTCGACAGGTTGTTGAAGGCGGGCTCGCCCTAGACAGTCGTCTCCCACCTCCAGACTACGGCAGACCTCCTGCACCTGCTGGGCTTCTCCATCAACGTGCCAAAGGCACACCTGTGCCCCACTCAGAAGCTACTCTTCATCGGAGCTGTTCTGGGCTTGGTGCAGTTTCGGGTTTATCCTCCCAAGTAGTGGGTTCGGGATATTCAGGCTCTGATTCCGATCTTTCAGCCTTTATCCTTTTAACCCCTCTGTTGTGCCTCGTTTTGCCCTCTGTGCCACTGTCTTCCCCCTCCTTTGTGCCCCTTTTTTGCTTCTGTGCCACTCGTTTTTTCCCTCTGTTGTGCCCCGTTTTGCCCTCTGTGCCACTGTTTTTCCCCTCTTTGCGCCTCATTCTGCTTTCTGTCCCACTCTTTCCCCGATCCCCTGCCCACTCGCTGCTCCCGCCTCCCAGCTGCTCCTCCCTCCCACCTCCCCAAATATGCCGGACGCTGCGCAGTCGCGCCAAAGGCGCGCCTAAGGCAAGCTTGTCTGCACCTGGATCGCGCCCAGCGCCAGAACCCCTGGACCCCGCGAACACCACAACACCAGACTCCGCTACAACGCCAGCATCCTCCACGCACTCAACACTGGCCAAACCCACACCTGCTTCCAGGCCGCCCCGAAACAGACCCTTCTCCTGCCGCACCTGCGACAGAGCCACCAAACCTCCAAGGACTGGACACAACCACCCCTGCTGCATACTCCTCAACACCCGCTCCACGTGCAAACACGCCGTTGAGCTCTGAGATCTGCTCGACACCTCCGCCCCAGACGTGGCCTTCCTAACCGAGACCTGGTGGAACGACTCCTCGGTGCCTGACATGGCCATAGCCATCTTGGACGGCTATAAGATCACCCGCAGGGATCGCGCCAACGGAATCAGAGGAGGAATAGCCATCGTGCACAAGTCCACCCTCAAGGTAGCCACTCACGTAGACCCCCTCAACACCGCCGAACACCTGCACTTCCGGATCCACACCGACCCCAACACCATCCTCGGGGGAACACTCGTCTACAGACCCCCCCGGGCTCAGTTCAGCGACTCCATCGCCGACCTCTCCAGCACCCACACACTCGCCTCCACGAACTACATCCAATTTGGGGACCTGAACTTCCACCTCGAACAACGACGACGCCAACTCTGCCACGCTGATTGACCACCTCGCCAACCTCGGCCTCAGACAACTCGTCACCGAACCCACCCACGCCGCCGGCCACACACTGGACCCCATCTTCTCCACAAGCACCCACGTTGCCTTCGACCACACCACCGAACTCCACTGGACTGACCACCGCTGCATGAATTTCACCTTCAAGAAACCAACCACTGCACCCACAGCTGCCTTGCCGCTGCTGGAGCAAAGTCACCGAAGACCAGCTGATTACCACCCTCGCCCAGAACGCACCCACCGACCCCACCAACCCAGACGCAGCCCGCAACCTCAGACAGTGGATCGACGAGTGCGCCAACACCCTTGCCCCACTCAAGAAACCCAACAGCCACGCCAGCAAGAGAGCCACTTGGTTCACCAACTAGCTCCAGACCTCCAAACGTGCATGCCGGAAACTGGAGAAGAAATGGCTCCACGAACGCACACCGGACAACCACGCAGCCCACAAGGACGCCACCCGCAGACATTGCCTCATTAGATCAGCCAAGAGATCCTCCTTCAACGACCACCTGGATAACCACGCACACGACAGCAAAGAGCTCTTCAGCATCGTAAAAGAACTCTCCAACCCCAGCGCCAATGCCAACGACATCCCGCCCTCACAAGAACTGTGCGCCTCACTGGCCATCTTCTTCCACCGCAAGATCGCGGACATCCACGACAGCTTCAACACCACGACCGCCCCGACTACGCCAGATTCCACCTCCCCTGCGAACAGCGCCAACCGCCTGACCACCTGGTTCAACGACGACGAGACACGTAAGGTCATGAACTCCATCCACTCAGGATCTCCGTCAGACCTGTGCCCACACCACGTATTCAACTATGGAAGGTCATCAACATCTCCTTCGAAACCGCGACATTCCCGGAAAGCTGGAAGCATGCCAAAATCAACGCCCTCCTCAAGAAGCCCGAGACGGACCCCAAGGATCTCCAGAACTTCTGGCCCATCTCCCTGCTTCCGTTCCCGACAAAGGTCATCGAGGAAAATCGTCAAGCTGTAATTGGCCCTCCACCTCGAAGACAACAACATCTTGGACTCTTCCCAGTCCGGATTCAGATGAGACCACAGCACCGAGACAGCCCTCATCGCCACCACAGACGACATCAGGCGCCAACTAGACAACGGCGAAACATCAGCCCTCATCCTATTGGACCTGTCAGCTGCCTTAGACACGGTCTGCCATCGCACTCTAAAGACATGCCTCCAAGAAGCCGGAATCCATGAGAAGGCCCTTGACTGGACTACGTCTTTCCTCTCCGTCAGAACCCAGAGCGTCCGCCTCCCACCCTTCCGATCCGAAGCCACCGACCTCATCTGCGGCGTCCCCCAGGGCTCATCCCTCAGCACGACGCTGTTCAACGTCTACATGGCCCCCCTCGTACTAGTGGGCCGCCATCACGACCTTAACATAATCTCCGACGCCGACGACACCCAGCTCATCCACTCCCTCACCAAGGACCCACACACGGCCAAAACAAACCTCCACGAGAGAATGAAGGCCGTTGCCGACTGGATGTGGAGGAGCCATCTGAAACTGAACTCAGACAAGACGGAGGTCCTCATCCTCTGACCCACCCCCTCAGCCTGGGACGACTCCTGGTGGCCGACCACACTGGGAACCGCACCGACACCCTTCCACCATGCACACAACCTTGGATTCATCCTAGACTCTTCCCTCTCCATGTCTAAGCAGGTCAACGCCGTCTCCTCCTGCTACAATACCCTCCACACGCTCTGCAGGATCTGCAAGTGGATCCCGACCAAAACCAGAAGAACGGTGACACAGTGCCTTGTCAGCAGCAGACTGGACTACGGCAACGCACTCTACACAGGAATCCCAGCCAAACACCTACGACTACTACAATGCAGCTAAAACTCCTCCGCCCGACTGATCGTCAACGTCCCCCACCGCAGCCACATCACCCCCCACCTGAGAGACCTACACTAGCTCCCCGTCAAGAGGATCACCTTCAAGCTCCTCACCCACGCACACAAAGCACTCCACAATGCCAGCCTACCTGAATAGCAGACTCGCCTTCTACACCCCCACCCGCCAGCTCTGCTCAGCCAGCCTCTCCCTCGCCGCTGTCCCCCGCATCCAACGAACGATCTCTGGTGGCAGATCCTTCTCCTACCTCGCCGCCAAGACCTGGAACACCCTCCCTACCCACCTACGGCAGACCCAAGACCTACTCGCCTTCAGAAGACTCCTCAAGACCTGGCTCTTTGAGCAGTAGTGGCACCCCCCTCCCCTCAGCGCCTTGAGACCCTCACGGGTAAGTAGCGCGCTTTACAAGTACTCTGATATCCCGAGTCTCGGTCAGGTTGATGCTGCGGCTCCTGGGGCTGATGTGTGGTGGATGTGGGCTCTGCAGTGGAACCTGCAGTTTCCGTGGGCACAGCATCAGGGCAACCTGTCCGACCACGTCCTGATCTCGGAGGGCACTGCAAGACAGTTGCAGTGGTGGTTCATGGACCGCAATTGGGTCAGTGGCAGATCTGTCTCCCTACCCCAACCGGAGCATGTAGTAGTGACAGATGCGCCCCTCCTGGGATGGGGGGGGGGCGCCCCACATGGGAGAGGCGGAGATCAGAGGCCTCGGGTCTCCGGCGGAGTTCCGGCTCCATATCAACCTTCTGGAGCTGCGGGTGATCCGACTTGCACTGAAGGCATTCCTTCCCTCTGTACGGGGAAGTGTAGTGCAGGTGTTCACGGAGAACAACGCCATGTGGTACTGTAATAAACAGGGCGGGGTGGGGTCGTGGACCCTTTGTCAGGAGGCTCTGCACCTCTGGACATGGCTGGAACCCCAGGGCGCCACCCTGGTGGTTCAACACCTGGCAGGTTCCCTGAACGCCAGGGTGGACGAACTCAGCCGCCGGTGCATGATGGATCACGAATGGCTTCTGAACTCTGAAGTGGCGCAAGGACTCTTTCAGCAGTGGGGAGAGCCTTGGTTAGATCCATTCGCCACCGAAGAGAACACGCAATATCAGTTCTGCGTGTTGGAATTGCCAAGGTGGCACTCGCTCGGAGACTCTTCATCGCGAGTGGCGCTGCGGTCTATTGTATGCCTTTCTGCTTAAACCACCTCTGCCCAGAGTGCTGAAGATCAGGCACGACCGGACCAAGTCATCCTTGTTTTTCCGGACTGGGCACGAAGATACTGGTATCCCGAGCTACTCAGCATGTCAGTTGATCCCCCGATTCGTCTGCCTCTTCGGGAGGACCTTCTGTCGCAGCAGCAGGGTACGCTCCTCCACCCGAACCTGTCCAGCCTCCACCTACATGCGTGGAGATTGAGTGGTCACAGTTGAGGCCATTTGAATTGCCTCCAGAAGTTTGTAATGTCCTTCTGGCAGCCAGGCGTCCCTCCACAAAAATGGTCTACGCCTGCAGGTGGAACAAATTTGTGGCTTGGTGCACAGCAAAGGCTATGGATCCACTCTCTGCCCCTCTTTCAGAGGTTCTCCTCTTTCTTCTTTCTCTTTCCCAGAAGGGCTCTGCTCTGGGCACTATCAAGGGCTATCTCGGCCATTTCAGCCTTCTTGAGGCTTCCTGATCAGCCTTCTCTTTTCAAGTCCCCTGTTGTAAATAGGTTCTTGAAAGGCATTTGTTCCCTTCGTGATGCCTCAGTGGGACTTGAACCTGGTTCTTACTTTTCTGATGTTCGCTCCCTTTGAGCCACTACTTAATTGCCCTCTTCGCCTTCTGACTCTCAAAACTGCTTTCCTAGTTGCCATCACCTCTGCCAGAAGAGTGAGTGAGCTCCAGGCTCTTTCCTCTAAGCCTCCTTTCCTCTCAGTTCATCCGGACAAGGTGGTTCTGAGGACTCGTCCTTCTTTTCTGCCTAAGGTTGTTACTGCATTTCACATCGGCCAGTCCACTACATTGCCTACCTTCTTGCCGCATCTCTCCACCGTCTGGACCCAAATTGTGTGCTTTCCTTTTACTTCAACCGCACACAACAGTTCCGGGTGGACGACCAACTCTTGGCTACGTGAGCGCAAAGAAAGGGCGGGCGGTGCACAAGCGGACCATCTCTCGGTGGGTCGTCTTGTGCATCAAGGTCGGTTATTCCTTGGCTAAGAAGGAAGTACCTGTGGGGCTGCGCACCCATTCCATTTGGGCAACAGCCTTCGGTCGGGGAGTCCCTTAGCAGGGCATTTGTCAGGCAGCTAAGTGGGCCTCGCTGCACATATTTGCCATGCACTGCTGCCTGGACAGTCCAATCCGGAGAGATGGCTTTTTCGGCTGTTCCGTTCTCCAGAACTTTCTGGTGTGCTCTTGGTTCGCAGGCCCACCACCAGAGTAGGTATTGCTGGGGTATCTATTCTAAGGAAAGGAATCTAACGTGTTTCTTTCAGATGCACAAGTTACTTACCTTTGGTAACGATATATCTGTAAGAAACGTTAGATTTCTTACCGCCCCACACATCCTCTCCGTTCAGCGAACCGATATCTAAAGTTAAGGCATCTCCCTTTGAGGGCACTAGTTTCATGGCACCAGTGTCGGTTTCCTGCATGGTTCTTCCTTCCTGGCGTGGAAAGGTAAGTACAGAACTGTGTCCGCGCGCGAGGGCGGCATCTAAGTACTCTACTCTGACATCATCCTGTCAATCACGACGCCGACAACGGACGCCGAGTCGCAGACCACGCCTACCGATGCGCAGGGGTACTGCTGACAAACTTTCCAGATCCAGTCTGACGCCTGGGGATATTCTAAGGTAAGGAATCTAACTAACTAATGTTTCTTACAGATATATCGTTACCGAAGGTAGGTAACTTGTGCACCTGAAAGAAACAGGTTAGTATTGGATTCCTTACCTTAGAATATCCCCAGGTGTCAGACTGGATCTGGAAACGTTTGCGTAGCAGTACCCTTGCGTGTCTGTAGGCGTCGTCTGCGGCTCCGCGTCTGTCGTCGGTGCCGGGATGACGTTGCCAGAGTACTTGGACGCCGCCCTCGCTCGCTGACGTCCGTTCCTATTTTTTCCACGCCAGCAAGTGCCAATCCGGGAACAGTGGTACCATTAGTCATTTTTTGACTAAACTGTTTGATAATTTTTTCGAAGTTGAACGACTCCGACGGTGCCGGTAGGGATGCCCGGGTTTAAGCCATGCGTCGACTGCAACCGACTGATGTCGGTTACCGACCCCCATCGCCGGTGTCTTCATTGCCTGGGGCCCGACCACGATGACAAGTCGTGCCCCGACTGCCGGGCCTTGACGTCGAAGGCTAGGCGGGAGCGGTACCCCAAGCGCCTCGAGCTCCGGCAGTTGGCCCGCGCCGTTCAAGGTCCCGGTCCAGAAGGAGGTCGAGGGACCGGTCGTGGGGCCGGAGTCATCACGGCTCGAAGGATCGACACCACTCCTCGAGCTCCAAGTCCTCGGGTAAGAGGCACAAGAAGTCGAAGAGGCGACATCGCTCTTCCGACTCCCCCGCGACGCGGCCGGGGGTTCGGGTGACACCACCCACACGGCTCCATCGGAGCCTGCAGGCGTCACGGCCTGCTCCATACCCGCCGGTCCTTGGGCAGAACGATACGCCGGAGATCGACGCCGCCTTCACTACCATGAGGTCGCTCACTCCTCCGTTGAGTTCCGCGGCCCCGACTGGGAGCCCATACGGGCCGGGTGCTTCGGTGCCGTAGGGTGACTTCGGCGATTTCGGTCCCGACGCCGCAGGGCTCTGCTGGATCCGGGTCGGCGCCGGTCGACCTTACGACCGCACCGTCTCCTAGTGTGTGGCCCCCGGTGCCGACCTCTGTCGACGCCGTCCCCAGTTCCCCTCTCGGTCCGGTTCCGACGTCAGAGCGGCGTCACTCGACGCCGATGGGAGATTTTTTTCTTCTATGGTCCGACCCCATCATTTGACCCGGAGTACCAGGAGATGGGTGGCGAGGCGGATTGGGAGGGGTCTGAGAACCCTCTGGCACGTGAGTGCCAGCCTTATCAGGACAGGGCAGGTGAGCTAGGGGACGCCAGTGGTCTGGACACTTCGCCAAACACTGGTTTTGACTCCTGTCCTACCGTGGCTACGGAGGAGGGGCAGCCTATAGTGTGGTGTTGACGCGGGCGGCCAAGGCCTTATCTCTTGAACTCCCCGTCGCGGCCGTGAGGACTAACCTCCTCACTGAGGTCCTTAAACCGCAGGCAAGCTCTTCGGAGCCTCTGTTGCCGTTTAATGAGGCCTTGTCTGACGTTCTTCTGGGCACCTGGTCCAGGCCCGCTACAGGTCCTCCTGTAGATAGGAACGTGGCCAGACCCCACCGCCCGGCTCCTGGCGACCCTTGCTTCCTGTCCACCCACCCCACTCCCGAGAGCCTGGTCATACAGGCCTCTAACTCCCAGACCGCATTCCCGAAGGCTTCCCCCGATCGGGAATCCAAGAGGTACAAACAATATGGCAAAAAGATGTTCTCACTGAGTTTGGGGTTGCGGTCAGTTAACACCGTGTGCCTCTTGGGCCGTTATACCCACTCTCTGTGGGACACGGTCGCGGACGTGCTGCCACAATGTCTGGAATAAACTTGCCCAAGCCCTTGCGGAGGGTCGAGATGCGGCACGGTGCTCCATCAGATGTGGACTGGATACCACGGACTCGCTGGGTAGAGCGATGGCAACGACGGTGGCGATTCGTCGCCATGCCTGGCTGAGGTCCGCCAACTTTTTGGCTGATGTTCAAAACACCCTTTTGGACCTGCTGTTTGATGGCCGTCACCTCTTTGGCGACAAGGCAGACAGTGCGCTTGAGCGCTTTAAGAACTCCAGGGCTACGGCCAAGTCCTTGGGCCTGTTGGCCCCGCGCCAGCAATCTGCTACCTTTTAGCCCCTTTCGTGGCCAAGGAAGGGGTGCCCCCACATGTCCTGCCACCCACGGGCAGCAGACTAACATCCAGCGCGGTGGCGGACGTGGTAACCGCGGTGGCAGTGCCCGGGGACAACGGCGTGGCTAGTCCACATCCACCCCCGCAGCATCCGCCTCAAAGCCTTCCTAGTCCGAGCTTTCAGGCCCACGAGACGCCAGTGGGGAGCAGGGTTCGCCATCACCTCCTCCACTGGCACGACATCACATCGGACAGGTGGGTGCTGCAAATCGTCCGAAGGGGCTTCTCCCTCCCCTTCGAGGTGACCCCTCCAGCCATGCCACTGCAATACCCCCGCGTGTCGGGGATCACTGGAATCTTCTGCGAGAGGAAGTTACGGCCCTCTTGGCCAAAGGGGCCATCAAGCGCGTTCCTTAGCCAGAAGTAGGGTGTGGTTGTTACTCCCACTACTTTCTGGTTCCCAAGAAGGGCAAAGGGGGCCTACGCCCTATCTTGAACCTGTGGATCGTCAGCGGCTTCCTCTGGAAGGAGAGGTTCAAGATGCTAACACTGGCTCAGGTCTTAGCTGCCCTGGACCCAGGAGACTGAATGGTAGCGTTGGACTTGCAGGACGCTTATTTCCACATCCCCGTCCTGCCGGCCCACCGGCCCTACCTGCGGTTCCCGGTAGGCCACGAGCACTTTCAGTTTACCGTGCTCCCCTTCGGCCTTACCAGCGCCCCACGGATGTTCACGAAAGTGATGGCGGTGGTCGCAGCTCATCTTTGCAGGTTAGGGGTTTTAGTCTTCCCCTACCTTGACGACTGGATGTTGACGGCGGGCTCGCCCCAGACAGTCGTCAGCCACCTCCACACTACGGCTGACCTCCTGCACCTGCTGGGGTTCTCCATCAATGTGCCGAAGTCGCACCTGTGTCCATCTCAGAAGCGCCTCTTCATTGGAGCGGTTCTAGACTCGGCGCAGTTTCGGGTTTATCCTCCCGATCAGCGGGTTTGGGATATTCAGGCTCTGATTCCGATCTTTCAGCCTTTATCCCGAGTCTCGGTCAGGTTGACGCTGGGGCTGATGGCCTCCTGCATCCTTCTGGTGCATCACGCCAGGTGGCGGATGCCGGCTCTTCAGTGGGACCTGAAGTTTCAGTGGGCCCAGCATCAGGGCAACTTGTCCGACCATGTCTTGATCTCGGAGGGCACTGCAAGACAGTTGCAGTGGTGGCTCACGTACCGCGATTGGGTCAGCGGCAGATCCCTCTCCCTACCACAACCGTAGCACTTAGTTGTGACGGACTCGTCCCTCCAGGGCTGGGGAGGCCACATGGGAGAGGCGGAGATCAGAGGCCTCTGGTCTCCGGCGGAGTCCCTGCTCCATATCAATTTTCTGGAGCTGCAGGCGATCCGACTTGCACTGAAGGCATTCCTCCCCTCTGTTCGGGGGAGTGTGGTGCAGGTGTTCACGGATGTGAGAAGTTGGCCTGGTATATGATAATCACTATTCTAGTGAACACCTTGCACCCGTCCAAACAACCCTTCTGGTGATGGTTGTAAGTCAACCTTATAGATCAGCTATCCTAGTGGTAGCGTGGATTGAACAGTCTTGGGCTAAAAGACTCTTGAGGGCGTGTGAAGCCAGCTGTTTTACCATCTGCAACCCCTTGAATATCAAATGAAAGGACACCACACAGGATATATATAAAATATATATGTATTTATTTACTAACACACTCCTCTGAACTCTTTGAGCTCAAAGGCCAAAGCACATAAGTTGCACATCAGAATACTTTAAGTTGCACAATTTACAGTTAGGCCCTAGGGGTGAAGCAAACCATATTAAGAAAGTGGTATAAGTACCACATCACGTGAAAAGGAAAGGCCTAGGGCATCGCTGGGGCTACACTATCTGAACCTCAGTTTAGAAGTGGGAGGCCCACAGGCGGCGCGTGCAGAGTCTTTACTCACACGCGAGAGTCAATGTTAAGTCAATGGGAACTTAGAAGTTAGATAAAGAAGGATTTAGGACACTTCTGGTTTAGCTAGAAGGAAACAACTAAAAACCTAGACACTTGGATAGTCAATACCCATGGGAGCACCGAAGTACTCGCGTTACCTCACCCACAGGAAGCGGGTGCATAGGTGTGAAGATGTGTCGGTTTTCGCCGTTGAAGTCTATGGGGCCTGTGAAGAAAGATGCTGCAGGCGACAAGGAGGAAGTTGTCCGGGTGGATCGAGGATGAAGAAGACCTGAAAGCAGAGGGGACAGAGTCTGGGTCACTAGCCAGTGACCGGGTGGAACCAGGAAGGAACCAGACGACGTCGAGGAGCAATCAGGTGCTGTCGTGAAGCATGTCTCTTCAGCCACGCGGACCAGGAGGCGTAGAGGACGACCAGGTGCTGGAGAGGAGCTGTCCCACAAAGTTTCTCACAGATAGAGGGGTCGACTACCCGATTTGCATCTACAAGCCTTGGCAAAGGCAACCCACGCAGGATTCAAAGAAGGCTTCTGGTGCAGACAAGCAAGGTCTGAGGTGCCTCACCTTTGCAGGAAGGCAAGGGCAAGTCTGGAGCAACCAGACCAGCGAGTTGGTTCAAAAGGATTTTCCTCACAGTCTACTAGCCAACGGGCCAGCAACCGGACAATGCGGTGAGCAGAACACAAGCTGAAGGGCCCCACGCAGAACTCGTGGAGGGCTGATGTTCGGTGCAGGTGGAGCTCGGATTCGGGGCTTCTCAATCCCCAGTGCACAGCTGCGAGGATACCTCAGGAGCTGCACAGTTAGCAAGTCGTGGACTTTTCAAGATGTCTGGTCCCACGTGTCTCGTCGCCTCCACGGATCTCAGCTATGCTGCAGACGTGAAGAGAGGGTCAGAGAGGTCTGGGTCTTGTCAGGCTTTGTGCTCGGGTTCCGGCGGGAAACGTCGACAAAGCAAGCCGTTGATTTGCTGGATGGTGCCTGGTTGCCCAGAGTGGTCAGTCCTTGGCCACAAGGGAGATTCTTCAGTCTTCAGCTTCAGCAGAACGTCGAAGGTCCAGAGTTTCGTTTCAAGTTTCAGTTCAGGATCAAATATAAAATCATGGGGTTCAGCTCCTACCTTTATACAACTAAAAGGGTCTGCATTACTGTATAGGTCCCTCCTATGGGTGGGACCAGGAAGGGGGGTGGTTACACCCCCTTTCCTTTGTTCAGTTTTGCGCCAGAGCTGAGGCTCGAGTGCCCCAGCAACCGGTTTGAACTGGGGTATGCATAGAGCACCTAGTGTGCCCCAGGCAGTGTCTCATTCTATTCAACCCTCCCTGTCCCAATACACAAAGTCCTGTCTGGGTTGGTGCTCGCACCTCTCCAGGCAGGAAACCTATTGTCCAAACCTCCGTGACTGGAAGGACTCCCAGCAGCAGGAGGTCAGACTTGTTTCTGTGGCAGCAGCGTCCATTTTGTGGTGCTGGGGCTCTAGTTAACTTTAACCGGGATAGTCCGCAACAACATGTCTTCTCCCTCTAGAAGGGTGAAATGCTACCCCCGTCGCCAGAATTGGCGAGGGGGTAGTATTTCAAAGCGCATGACACCTTGCACGACCTGTTTAGATAAAGCCAAATCAAAGTTAGCATTCAACCGTGAGGATTATAATGCACTTAAGAGTATATGGTATGGCAATATCATAGAACAGCTATAAGGACATGGTTCCGCAAGCTGCAGACAAGCTCAGCTCATGCTAGAGCACCATCCCACACTTAACCAAGCACTCTGCCTCCAGGATTGTTAATGCTTGCCACAGGAGTGACTCATAGGTTACTGTGTGTCTATATATAGGGGTAGATATAGGAATACTATACCTAAGCAAGGGGTGATTACACGACCTTGCCCCAGCTGAGTGATCAGCCAGTTGTGTCAGTTTGAGTGGCCAGCCAGGGGTGGCATAATACATGCTGCAGCCCCTGGTAGGCCTTGGTTACAGCTATGCCCTGAGTACCCAGGGTGCTCTTCTACAGGGGCTGATAAGGTGAACCAATTCCCAATTGTAGATGTACCTAGAGTACATTGTGTGAATTTAGAGAGAGTGCATCTGGGCTGTGGGTCTGATTAGCAGGCCCACAGCCACATCTAAGTCGAAAACCAGTAAAGCAAAAAGTGGGGGTGACCATAGGAAGCAAACCCTACTCGCCAACACAACCCCCCCCCCCACACTTAGGGACATTAAACTAACCTTGACCAGTTGAGTTAAGTGGAAATATCTGGAGAGTCCATCTGCTTTGGCATGTTCAGTCCCAGGTCTATGTTCCACTCTAAAGTCCATCCCCTGTAGGGAAATGGACCACCTAAGAAGTTTGGGATTTTGAGCCTTCATCTGATTTAGCCGTAGGAGGGGCTTGCGGTCGGTCTGAATCTTAAAGTGAGTGCCAAACAAGTATGGCCTCAGCTTCTTCAGGGCCCAAACCACAGCAAAGGCCTCCCTCTCTATAGCTGACCAACGTTTCTCTCAAGGGGTCAGCCTTCTGCTTATGAATGCAATGGGCTGGTCTTGATCATCTATATTCAGTTGTGAAAGTACTGCTCCCACACCCAACTCAGAAGCATCTGTTTGGACTATGAACTCTTTGGAGTAATCTGGACTTTTCAGAATAGGTGCAGTACACGTGGCCTGCTTCAGGTCATCAAATGCCTTTTGACAGCTAACTGTCCACTGAACTTTCTTTGGCATCTATTTGGAAGTTAAATCATTCAGTGGTGTCACAATGGACCCATAGTTTTTCACAAACTTCCTGTAGTACCCAGACAGGCCCAAGAAAGCTCTGACCTGTGTCTGGGTGAATAGAGGAGTTCAGTCTCTGATGGTCTGGATCTTGCTCTCCAGTGGTTGAACCTGATCCCCACCTACCAGGTGGCACAGGTACACAACCTTGCTCTGCCCTATCTAGCACTTTGTGGCCTTGATAGTGAGGCCTGCCTTTTGCAGGGCTTCAGAAACATTCCTCAGGTGGACCAGGTGATCCTCCCGGGTGGAGCTAAAGACAGCAATATCATCTAGATAAGCTGCACAATAGTCGTCCAGTCCTGTGAGAACTTGATTCACCAGCCTTTGGAAAGTGGCAGTTGCATTCTTCAAACCAAATGGCATTACCACAAATTGATAATGTCCTCCTAGTGTCGAAAATGCTGTCTTGGCTTTTGCATCCTCCGCTAATCTGATTTGCCAGTAGCCTGCTGTCAGGTCAAATGTGCTCAAGAACTTGGCAGAAGCCAATCTATCAATGAGCTCATCTGCCCTGGGGATGGGGTGGGCATCTGTCCTAGTGACAGCATTGAGATATCTGTAGTCCACACAAAACCTCATCTTTCTCTTACCATCTTGGGTGTGAGGTTTTGGCACCAGGACTACTGGACTGGCCCAAGGGCTCTCTGAGGGCTCAATAACTCCCAGCTCCAACATCTTTTGGACCTCTGTCCTAATGCAGTCCCTGGCATGGTCAGGTTGCCTGTAGATTTTACTCTTGACAGGCAGACTGTCACCAGTGTCCACCTCATGGGTGTACCAGCTTGTCTGACTTGGGGTCAGGGAAAACAGATGTCTGAAGAATTTGTCTGCAGTCCTGTTGTTGATGTTCAGAGAGGCTGTCAGCAAAGACTACACCATCTACTGACCCATCATCAGGGTTCTGAGTAAGCAGGTCTGGGAGAGGGTCACTCTCTTCCTCCTGCCCCTCATCTGTAGCCATGAGCAAGGCCATGTCTGCCCTGTCGACAAATGCTTTAAGTCTGTTGACATGAAGCACCCTGTGGGGGCTTCTGGGAGTCCCAAGGTCCACCAAGTAGGTGACATCTCCCTTCTGTTCAACTATTGTATGGGGTCCAGACCATTTGTCCTGGAGTGCTGCTGGGGCTACTGGCTCCAACACCCACATGTTCTGTCCTGGCTGGTACACAGTCAGCACAGCCTTTTGGTCATGCCAAGCTTTCTGAAGTTCTTGGCTGGCTTCAAGGTTCTTAGAAGCCTTCTCCATATACTCAGCCATCCTGGAGCGAAGACCAAGTACATAGTCCACTATGTCCTGCTTAGGCTTTTTGAGAGGTAACTCCCATCCTGCCTTCACAAGACATAGGGGTCCTCTTACAGGATGCCCAAACAAAAGCTCAAAAGGGCTGTAGCCAACCCACTTTTGTGGGACCTCTCTGTAAGCAAACAGAAGGCAGGGTAAAAGGATGTCCCATCTTCGCCTCAGCTTTTCAGGTAACCCATTTATCATCCCTTTGAGGGTCCTGTTGAATTTTTCCACAAGCCCATTGCACGGTGGGTGATAGGGGGTGGTGAACTTATAGTTGACACCACACTCCTTCCACATTGCAGTTAGATATCCTGACATGAAGTTTCCACCTCTGTCAGAGACAACCTCCTTTGGAAACCCCACTCTGGAGAAAGCTCCAAGTAGGGCCCTTGCCACAGCAGGAGCTGTTGTGGTCTTCAGGGGAATAGCTTCTGGATACCTGGTGGCATGATCCACTACCACCAGTATAAATCTGTGCCCAGATGCTGTTTGGGGGTCCATTGGTCCTACAATGTCTATCCCCACTCTCTCAAAGGGTACCCCCACCACAGGTAGTGGTATGAGGGGGGCCTTTGTTGTGCCACCTGATTTGCCACTGGCTTGGCAGGTAACACAGGAGCGACAAAACTCCTTGGTATCTTCTGACATATGGGGCCAGCGAAAGTGAGGGACAAGCTTGTCCCAAGTCTTGTTCTGGCCCAAGTGTCTGCTAAGGGAATATCATGGGCCAAGGTAAGAAGGAAGCCCCTAAATTGCAGAGAGATTACCAATCTCCTGGAAGCACCAGGCTTAGGGTCTCTAGCCTCTGAATAAAGGAGCCCATCATCCCAATACACTTTATGGGTACCTTGAGCATTCCCAGCAGCCTCAGCAGCAGCCTACTGTCTGAGGAGTTAAAGAGAGGAACAGTCCAACTGTGCCTCAGATCTGCCCTTGAGGGTCCCCCTGTCCCAAGAAACTCAACCTGATCAGGCTCAAGCTCTTCTAGGACAGTTCCCTCTTGGATCTCAGAATCATCCTCCTGGGAGGGCTGATCCTCAACCTGAGCGGTACAAAAGGGGGTGGTGATGGACAGAGCATCTGAACCAATCAAACACTCACACCCAGTCAAAAGATCTGGGTTTGATCCATCACCATTCTTTAGCCCACTCTGCCACCCCAGTTCAGACATGGCTGTATGCAAATCAGTCTGACCCTGTGTCTCATGGGAACAGTCCAGCCCGAACTGCCAAGCCATGCCTTCCCTGGACCGGAAACAAGCTTCCGAGGACCCGTTTCTGGCATTCCAGCCGTCTTCAGCCCGGCTTGCTTGAATCCAGTGGCAAAGTGAGCAAGGGACTCACGTCTGAGCATACCCTGCCACACTTATGGCGGCCAAAGCGGTACAAAAGGGGGTGGTGATGGACGGTGATAGATCAAACACAGATCCACTGGATTCAAGCAAGATGGACTGAAGACGGCTGGAATGCCAGAAACCGGTCCACCGAAGCTTGTTTCCGGTCCAGGGAAGGCATGGCTTGGCAGTTCGGGCTGGACTGTTCCCATGAGGCACAGGGTCAGACTGATTAGCATATAGCCATGTCTGAACTGGGGTGGCAGAGTGGGCTAAAGAACGGTGATGGATCAAACCCAGATCTTTTGACTGGGTGTGAGTGTTTGATTGGTTCAGATGCTCCGTCCATCACCACCCCCTTTTGTACCGCTTTGGCCGCCATAAGTGTGGCAGGGTATGCTCAGACGTGAGTCCCATCAAGCGTCCTAGCGGTTCTTGTCGTCCTTCCTGCCGGAACCATACTTCAGAGCCCGACTAGATCCAGACTTCCAGACCTCTCCGACATCTACCTACATCTGCAGCACAGCTGAGATCCGTGGGTGCGACGAGACACGTGGGACCGGCCATCTTGAAGAAACTGCACTTCGCTTCCAGCATGACTTCAGAGGCATCCTCGAGTAAGTGCTTTGGGGATTGAGAAGCCACAGCCCCGAGCAGCTCCTGCACAAAAGAACAGCCCTCCAGCATCCACGAGATCTGCGTGGGGCCCTTTTGCTTGATTGCTGCTTGACGCGTTGTCTGGTCACTTGCCGGCTGGCTAGTGGCCTCGTAGACGACGATCCACGAAATCCATACCGCTGGTCTGGTTGCTCCAGACTGGCCCTTGCTCCCTTCCAAAAGAGGAGCACCCCGGACCCTCCTGGTCCGCACCAGACGCCATTTCCACTCGCCGCGTGGGTTGCCTTTGCCAAGGCCTGTTGATTCCAAATCCGGATCCGACAGCGCTGACAGCGAGAGCCTGCGTGGGACAGCTCGTGCCTCCATCCTGGTCGTCGAAGACACCTCCTGGTCCACGTGGCTGCAGAGTCAAGCGTCCACTCCTCACCTGATCGCGACAACAGCATCTGGTTCCTTCCTGGTTCCACTCCCGTCACTGGCTAGTGACTTTGAACACTGTCCCCTCTGCTTTCAGGTCTCCGTCTTCCTCGATCCACCCTTGGATCGCTCTGAACATCTTCCTCCTTGTCGCCTGCAGCATCTTTCTTCAAGGCTCCATTGACTTTGACGCGGAAACCCGACACACTTTTACACCTATGCACCCGTGGGTGAGGTAACGAGAACATTTCGGTGCTCAAGGGTAGATTGACTCTCCTAGTGTCCAGGTATCCTGTCGTTTTAGTCGTAACTAGTCGGAACTGTCTTTACTCACCTTTTTCGTAACGTGTTGTGCCCATTGACTTTGTTCCGCATCTCGCGTGTGAGTTCACACTCTGCACACGCGTCCCGTGGGCCTCCTGCTCCTTACCTAAGGTTAGGGTAGTGTAGCCCAAGCGATCCTACAGCCTCTGGGCATCCTCATTTCCTCTATCGATCTCCTCATACCATTTACTTAGTATATGGTTTGTTGTGACCCAGGGCACCATTGTAATTTGTGCGACTCATCGTATTTTTCTTAAGAGTCTTGTCATGTGCTTAGCCCTCTGACCGCATAAAGAGTTCAGAGGTGTTTGTTAGTAATAAATATATTGTTTATTTTTATAACAACCTGTGTGGTGTCTTTTCATCTGGTATTCGAGGGGTTATATGTGGTAAAACAGCTGGCTTCACATGCCAAAAGAGTTTAGCCTAAGACTGCTTTGTCCATGCTACCATTAGGATAGCCGGTCTATAAGGTTGACTTACAACTAATCACCATAAGGGTTGTTTGGACTGATATATGATGCTCACTAGTTGTAGTGATCAGCTTGTATCAGGCCAACTTCTCACATTGGTGTGCAGCGGTTGGGATTTGAGCTTGCTGTTGTTTCTACCAAATATAATCTTGAGATATCATTTGAAAGATCACATAAGGTACTATAAGGTACATATTACAAGCTTAGAAATACTCTGAGTACTACTGAACCAGCTGTTTTAGTAGAAAGGGCCTAGCACACCCTGACTACAACTCTTAGCAAGGGATCAGTAGGAAAATCCATAGTGTAGGTAGGTGCACACACCACCCCTAAACTAGAAAGCATGTCTATCCATGGAGAGACCACAGTGACTCCCCTTGTGATTAGTGACCCTCCACAGGTCCTTTCCAGATATGCAGCACTTAGTTTCCAGGAGATGAGACAATTGTGTACCTCCAGGAAAATAAAACAGGGTTCCAACCCTAATCTTCCTTTTCTGTTAGGACTCTTAGAGACCTATGATGCCAGAAGGGCATCTAATCCAGGCCCCTCAGACCCTGCAGATGGAAGCATACCCCCCCCCCCCCCTTAGGAGATAACCCAGACTCTAACCCCCCTGAAACAGAAAATGTAGATGGTAGGGAAGAGGGAGACTCATCTGATGGAGAGGTAGACAATGGGCAAACTTTAGTCAGCAGACTTACAAGGGCCAACTTAGGCCTACATGGGGATGGATCTGGGGGACCCCCAGACCTAACCACAAGCAGGCCTAACACTAGGAATAGAAGAAATAGGTCTCAGTCCAGAGACTCTAACAGATCTATTCACTCCCATGTCTCTCATGTGTCTGCTCAGAGGGGAATGACTTCCCCTCAGAGGTGAGAACACGAGGCAAAGATGAAGGAAGTTAATCTGGGGATCCAAACGGAAGAACTTGCTCTTGCCAAGGAGAAACTTGCTTTTGCCAGAGAGCAGAAATTGAGTGGGGTAGAACCCACTGGTGGCAGCATTATCCCTAGGGATAAAGACAGGAGCTTTGATAATAGACACCCGAGTAAAATAGTGCCCTCCTATAAGACAGGAGATGACATCCACAAATGGATGACTGCTCTTGAGAGGGCCTGCAAATTACAGCAGGTACCCCAGAGTCAGTGGCAGCTATATTGTGACTCTCCTTTGAAGGTAAAGGCAGAGATCAGCTCCTCACTGTTAGAGATGAGGATGCTAATGACTACCAAGTCCTGAAAAATGCACTGATTGATGGGTTTGGCTTAACAACTGAACAGTACAGGTTGATGTTCAGAGACACCCAGAAAACTCAGGCTCAGGATTGGACTGACTTTGTTGATTTTGCCACTAAGGCTTTGGAAGGCTGGTTACTGGGAAGTAAAGTTACTGATTACACAGGATTGTACAATCTTATGATGAGAGAACAAATCTTAAATAATTGTCAGAACCAGTTGTTGCATCAGCACCTGATTGACTTAGATCTGACCTCTCCCCAAGAATTGGGAAAGAAGGCAGACGGATGGGTCAGAACCAGGGTTAAGTAGCAGAACCAGAACCAGGGTGGTGGCGAGAAGAAATCAGACCAAAAGGGTAGTAATCAGAATCAACAAAATGACCAGAAGTCTTCAACAGGGCCCCAATAACCTAAGGAGGGTGGGTCCCAGAATTCCTAAAAGAAAAAGACTGATGTTTAGAAGAAACCATGGTGCCAATACTGTAAAAGTAAGACTCACTGGTTTAGTGAGTGCACCAAGAAAGGCTCAGCTCCTACCCCTACTGCCCCCTAGGCACCTGCACCCCCTAGTACAGTTAGTAGTGGTAGTGTACCCCCCAAAGGCTATAGTTGGGTTAACCCTGGGAACTGAGGTGGGTTCTGACTTGACAGAAATTGTCTGGGGACCACCCTAAGCAATGAAGTAGGTAAACCAAATATGACTAGTCTAGAAGCTGATTATTCGCAGGAGCAGGTAGTGGTGCACACACTTAATAACATTGATAGGTTAACACACAGGCCTGTTCAAAGGGCAGTAGAAATGGATAAGATTACTAACTGTGTTGGTGATATTTGTGATACCCCTGCTAGTTAGACAGGAGTGTGCTTCAGGGTTCTAACATAGCAAATAATACTGTGAATGAAATATGTAGTCAAGCACAATCCCTGGCCACTAAAATCACATAAGTCCCACTGTTGGATGTACCCTCACCCAGTCTCAGTGTAAAATTAATATCATGGAATATAGGCGGGCTAGCTAAGAACCTTCGGGACCTCGAGTGGTGTACTTACATTGAGGATTACGATATCATTCTCCTTCAGGAGACTTGGTCTTTAATAGCTCCACACAGGCTTGGGTTTAAAACCTTTAGCTGTGACGCAATTCCCTCAATAAGAGGAAGACCATCAGGGAGCCTGGTGATCTGGGTTAAAGTTAATCTAGAAATAAAAGTTACCCCTTTAAATATCTCTACCTCAGATATGTTAGGAGTAAAAAATGGTGACAAGGGGGAATGATATTATACATCTAATAAACATATATAATAGGCCACAGGCAACAAATAAAGAATCTAAGGTAATATTAGATATTAGATACCTTCTTAGATACCTTAGGACCCAATGCCCAAGTAATAGTAGGAGGGGATTTTAATTGTAAATATGAACCGGTACTGGGCCTGGACAACTTACTTGAGCAGGACACTGCAAATGATATTCCAAACTTGGATGTTAACGGGCCAGTTAAATGCACTGTAGCGGTAACCCAAATCTTCCAGTTAACTGTAGGTCATGAATTAGGAGCTTGTAATGGCTGCTTACAGTCAGACAGACCGGCAGCCCCAACTTTCTGCAAAACAAATTGCAAGACACATATAGACTTTATATTGGTCGCCCTGAGCTTATGGTACCTACTCATTGATCTAAAAATAGACACCAGAACCGAGAGTGATCACCTCCCACTCCAATTATGGGTAAATTCACAACCTCTTATATCCAATCGAGATGAGGAGGTTGCACGAAATAGCTTCTCAGGGGAACCACAGATCTCTAATAATAGACGTGCACTAAGATGGCCTAATATCTTGTCTAAAGAAGATGTAATGATAAATATCTATAATACTTTTTCTGATACTGTTACATCTTGTAAGGATCCCTTATTGGGTAGCTAGGGTGTCTTAGACCTTCACTATAAACTGGTTGATGCTCTAGGCCCCCCTCTTGAGCAAAGCTTGCAAAGGAGAAAAGACCCCAAATCACTTAGAGTTGGTCAACCCTTGATACAACAAGTAATGTCGCACAGCAAAATCTAATCTCATTCAGGCCGTTAAAACTAAAAACTCCCATTTCATAAGAGAATGCAGACATGTCTATAATAAAATTTTGTCCCAAACGAAAAAAACCTGGGATGATGCATTATGGGAAGATTTACTAATAGCAGCCAAACTAAGAGATCAAGGCACCTTTTGGAGCTTATTATCCAAAGGGAACAGAAAGGGTAGATCACCCAAGGACGTTTATTTAGACGAAAAAACTTGGTGCGACCATTTTGGTAAACTTTACTCAGAAGATGTAGAGGGGTTGCACATACAAAATCCAGAATTCAATTTAGAGCTGAGTATTGTGCCATTAAAATTTAGTATAGAGGAGACTATGCAGGCAATAGGGGCTATTAAGGCGGGCAAAGCTCCAGGACCGGATAGGATTCCTGGAGATTTATTAAAACACGATGTGGAAGTATAGGGACCATACATCAATTTTTTATGTAATTCTATAGTGGCTGGAACGCCAATCCCTGAAAGTTGGAAAGGGGCAGACATCGTATCAATATTTAAAAAAGGAGATCGTTATGATCCGGGCAATTACTGCCCAATTAGTTTAATTGACCTTTTACAGAAGGTTATTGCCAGGCATATTTTAAACCGACTTATAGAATGGATAGATGAAACCCAGATATTAACTAAATACCAGGCAGGGTTCAGACCAAAAGTTAGTACAGTAGATCAAGTGTTCAGGTTCATGTGCATCTGCTGGAAGTACATTAACATAAGGAAGGGTAGTTTGTACGTGGCAGTTATAGACTTGCGGGCCGCCTTCTACCTCGTTCCACGGAATCTTCTGTGGATAACATTACGAGACATGGGGGTCCCAGGTGAGCTACTTAACGAATTAATTTGATTACACACAGAGAACTATGCAAAAGTTAGATGGGGAAAGGATGGTGAATTATCAAAGCCCATACCTGTAAGCCGTGGTGTGCGCCAAGGATGTGTATTGGCACCTACGCTATTCTCACTGTACGTTAATGATATACCCGTGTATTTAAGGGACTGTGACCATGACTCTCCAAGGTTAGGAGATGAGTCAATCACGGCATTACTTTTTGCCGATGATACAATCCTCATCTCACAGACCCCGAAGGGCCTTCAAAATCTGGTGAATTCCTTTAATGGTTACTGTGAAAAGAAGGGTCTGGAAATAAACTCATCCAAAACAAAATACATGTCAATAAATCCACAAAAGTCTTTTAAGAAAAATGTGGTCTTAAATAAACAAAAATTGTAATATGTGGAGAGCTTGAACTATCTAGGTATTACACTGGACAGCAACAGTTCATGGAAGGGACACCTGACAAAGAGTAGGTTGGCTTTCAAGCAAAATTCTATGCCCATCCTAAAAGTGCACGGAGCTAGTAACTCTAAAGCCATCACACCGGCACTGGAAGTCTTTAAAGCAAAGGCCCAATCGGCTGCACTTTACGGTGCTGAGGTTTGGGGGCATTGCTGTAAACATAACTTTGGACGGGAAGAAAACCACTTTGTGCGCAGGTTATTAAAAATACCAACTAGAACCCCCCTAGTTCCAGTATTCCTAGATTTGGATCTTAAACGGACAGATCATCAAGCAGCTCTCAGGCCATTGATGTATTGGGTAAGGTTATGGACAACCCCTTAGTTGTGTAACTATAAAAATGGATAGATAGAAATTACCCAGATTGATGAGTACAAGAAAATTGCATGGCTAAAACACATTGAACATTGGTGTATAAGGCTAGGGCTGTCCCATTTTTGGGACGAACCCCATAATATGACTTCTGTGTGTAAAAAGATTTTAAAAACTACCTATTGGTCTCATGTTAATGACGAACCAACTAATTGCTCAACTACTGGTATATTGACTCCGAAATTTTTGTCCATAAAAGATATTGCTGCATTCGAATAGTTTATGGATGAGATAAACCCACCACTAGCAAAAACTTTATATTTACAATTTAGATATGGGGTATTACAGACCAATGCTAATACATGCAAATGGGGAGATAGCAATGAGGATGGTATCTGTACTCTTTGCCCACTAAAGGCCAAGGAAGATGATGTCCATCTATTGTTTTTCTGTTCCGTTTATGCGTCACCTAGACAGCGCTGGATAAAACCCTTGTGTAAAAATTTGGGTGTCAGAACGTATAAAGTGGCTGAGCGTATTATAAGGTCTAATACCGCACAATTGGTGGTTTTTTGTATAAGCAGATTCTTATTCAATGTGTTCCTTATTAGAAAACGTTTTGGACATAAATTATAATGTAATAATGAAATCTGCAGTCTTCTCCCAAATGTTAAATAACGTAGAATGCACTGAGTCTACTTTTTGTACAAATCACATGGTTTTAAAGATTTTAATCTAGGTTTTATTCTGGCTTTTTATAAGGAATCAACCTTTTTTATGGTTTTAATGAGATTTTATGTAATATGCATAATTAATTGCACAGAATTAATTGTTACTCTGCCCCACTATATATTAATTGTAATGTGTCCTGTGATCAATTGTTGTCAAATGTACTTTTTTAGCTCCTGTTTGTAAATGTCTTTTTCTTGTCTGTACTTCCTGCTTTTATGGCTATAAGCCGAAATAAAGTTGAACTGAACTGAACTGAATACCTACTCAGGCTGTTCTTGTCTGTAGTGGGGACATAGATATGACCCCTACTGTCAGTCCCAGTACTCTGGGCAAGTACAGGCAAACGCCTTTGATCAATGGAAAAATGGCTCAGGCCTACAGTGACACCAGCCTTTGTGGACCCTGATCAGATCATACTAGGTTCAGACTACCTAGTGACCAATGCTAGCACCGTCACTACCAATCACAGTATGGCAGTTGTTAACTTCTCCTGGGGAGGGGTAACTGGCCTCAAAAGGGTTGTAGTTAGTTCAGACCTCCCAGTGGAATGTCTTGGGCAATGATTTGGAATCCTCCTTATGGTCAGAAGTGGAGTATAGGACTCATGTGGAAATGTTAGTTTTGTCAGCACATGTCCTTGCTGTGACCAGGTCACAGGCCAGAAAATGCCCAGCTGAACAAGTGCTGGATCCTGGAACAATGGACCAGACACTACCCAAGAGGAAGAGCAGTAGGGTTAAGGCAGTGCCTTCCTCCCTGCCTCAGGTTGAAGACCAGCCCTCTCAGGAGGCTGACCCAAAGACACCAGAAGGAACTGTCCTAGAAGAACTTGAACCTGAACAGGTTGAGTTTCTCGGGACAGGGGGACCTTCCATGGCAGACTTGAGGCAGGCACAGTTAGACTGTTCCTCCCTTGAACCCCCCAGACAGCAAGCTGCTGCTGAGGCTGCAGGGAATGCTACAGGTTCCCACAAAGTGTACTGGGTTGAAGGACTCCTATACTCTGAGGCAAGAGACCCCAAGCCTGGTGCTACCAGGAGGCTGGTCATCCCCTTGTCTCTTGGAGGTTTCCTTCTTACCTTAGCCCACGAGATTCCCCTTGCAGGACACTTAGGCCAGAATAAGACTTGGGACAGGCTTGTCCCTCACTTTCACTGGCCACACATGTCTGAGGACACAAAAGAGTTTTGTCGCTCAGGTGGCACAACAAAGGCCCCTCTTATACCACTACCTGTGGTGGGGGTGCCCTTTGAAAGAGTGGGGATAGACATTGTTGGACCAATGGACCCCCCCCCCACAGCATCTGGGCACAGATTTATACTGGTGGTAGTGGATTATGCCACCAGGTATCCAGAAGCTATTCCCCTTAGGACCACTACAGCTCCTGTTGTGGCCAGGGCCCTACTTGGAGTTTTCTCCAGAGTGGGGTTTCCTAAGGAGGTCGTCTCTGACAGAGGTGCAAACTTCATGTCAGGATACTTGACTGCAATGTGGAAGGAGTGTGGTGTTAATTACAGATTTACCACACCCTATCATCCAATGTGGAAGGAGTGTGGTGTTAATTACAGATTTACCACACCCTATCACCCACAGTGTAATGGGCTTGTGGAGAGATTCAACAAGACCCCAAAAGGGATGATAAAAGGGTTACCTGAAAAGCTTAGGCGAAGATGGGACATCCTTTTACCCTGCCTCCTGTTTGCTTACAGAGAGGTCCCACAGAAGGGGGTTGGCTACAGCCCTTTTGAGCTTCTGTTTGGGCATCCTGTAACAGGACCCCTATGTCTTGTGAAGGAAGGATGGGAGTTACCTCTCAAAAAGCCTAAGCTTGACATAGTGGACTATGTACTTGGTCTCCGCTCCAGGATGGCAGGATACATGGAGAAGGCAACCAAAAACCTTGAGGCCAGCCAAAAACTTCAAAAAGCTTGGCATGACCAAAAGGCTGTCCTAACTGTTTACCAGCCAGGACAGACTGTGTGGATGTTGGAGCCAGTGGCCCCAGCAGCTCTCCAAGACAAATGGTCTGGACCCCACACCATCATTGAGCAAAAGGGAGAGGTCACCTACCTGGTGGACCTTGTAACTCCCAGGAGCCCCCACAGGGTGATTCATGTTAACAGGCTCAAGGCATTTGTCGACAGGGAGGACATGGGCTTGCTCATGGCCACAGATGAGGGACAGGAGGAAGAGAGTGACCCTCTCCCAGACCTGCTCACTCAGAACCCTGATGATGGGTCAGTAGATGGTGTGGTCTTTTCTGACAGCCTCTCTGAGCATCAACAAAAGGATTGCAAACAGGTTCTTCAATCCTTTAGACAAATGTTCTCTCTGACCTCCAGTCAGACAAACTGGTGCACCCATGAGGTGGACACTGGTGACAGTCTGCCTGTCAAGAGTAAAATCTACAGTACAAAAGATGTTGTAATTGGGAGTCATTGAACCCTCAGAGAGCCCTTGGGCTAGTCCTGTAGTTCTAGTGCCAAAGCCTCACACCCAGGATGGTAAGAGAGAGATGAGGTTTTGTGTAGACTACAGGGGTCTCAATGCTGTTACTAAAACAGATGCCCATCCAATACCCAGGGCAGATGAACTCATAGATAAATTGGCTTCTGCCAAACTCTTGAGTACATTTGACCTGACAGCTTGTTATTGGCAAATCAGGTAAGCTGAGGAGGCCAAGGCCAAAACAGCATTTTCTACCCCAGGAGGTCATTACCAATTTGTGGTGATGCCCTTTGGTTTGAAAAATGCACCTGCCACTTTTCAAAGGTTGGTGAACCAAGTTCTCACTGGGTTGGATGACTTTTGTGCAGCATATCTAGATGATATTGCTGTCTTTAGCTTCACCTCGGAGGATCACCTGATCCACCTGAGGAAAGTTTTGGAGGCCCTGCAGAAGGCAGGCCTCACTATCAAGGCCACCAAGTGTCAGATAGGGCAGAGTCAGGTTGTGTACCTGGGCGATCTTGTAGGTGGAGGCCAGGTTCAACCATTGGAGAGCAGGATACAGGCCATAAAGGACTGGGCTCCTCCAACCACCCAGACACAGGTCAGAGCTTTCTTGGGCCTGTCTGGTTACTATAGGAAGTTTGTCAACAATTATGGGTCCATTGTAACACCACTTAATGACTTGACAAGCAAGAAAATGCCAAAGAAAGTTCAGTGGACAGTTAGCTGTCAAAAGGCATTCGATGACCTGAAGCAGGCCATGTGTACTGCACCTATTCTCAAGAGTCCAGACTACTCCAAAACCTTCATTGTCCAAACAGATGCTTCTGAGTTGGGTGTGGGAGCTGTTCTATCTCAGCTGAATATTGATGGTCATGACCAGCCCATTGCTTTTATAAGTAGATGGCTGACCCCTAGAGAGAAACATTGGTCAGCTATTGAGAGCCTTTGCTGTGGTTTGGGCCCTGAAGAAGTTGAGGCCATACTTGTTTGGAACTCACTTCAAGATTCAGACCGACCATAAGCCCCTCTTGTGGCTAAATCAAATGAAGGGTGAAAACCCTAAACTTCTTAGGTGGTCCATTTCCCTACAATGGATGGACTTTACAGTGGAGCACAGACCAGGGACTGACCATGGCAATGCAGATGGTCTCTCCAGGTATTTCCACTTAGAACAGGAAGACTCACCTGGTCAAGGTTAGTTTAATGTCCCTAAGTTGGGGGGGGGGGGGTTATGTAGGAGAGTAGGGTCTGCAATCCTATGGTCACCCCAGATTTTTGCTTTTTGCTTTTTGCTTCACTAGTTTACGACTTTCCCTGGCTGTGGGCCTGCTAATCAGACCCACAGCCTAGCTGCTCTCTCTCTAAATTGACACACATGTACTTTAGGTGCATTTACCAATTGGTATTGGGACACCTTATCAGCCCCAGTACAGTGCACCTTAGGTACCCAGGGCATAGGTGTACCCAAGGCCTACCAGGGGCTGCAGCATGTATTATGCCACCCCTGGCTGGCCATCTAAACAGACACAACTGACTGGTAAGACAGCTGGGGCAAGGTGGTGTAATCACCCTTTGCTGTAGATATAGTATGCCTATATCTAACCCCAAAATGGACACATATACTCCTATCAGTCACTATCAATCCTGAAGACAGAGTGCTTGGAATTATGTGAGATGGTGCTCTAGCATGAGCTGAGCCTGTCTGCAGCTTGCGAAACCAAGTCCTTATAGCTGTTCCATGATAACGCTATACCATAATACTCTTAAGTGCATTATAATCCTTGCGGTTATTGCTAACTTTGGTATAGCATTATCAAAACATGTCGTGTAAGGTGTCATACGCTTTGGAAAACTACCTCCTCGCCAGTTCTGGTGACGGGGGTAGCAGTCCACCCTTCTAGAGGGATAAGACATGTATGTAACTGTAACCCCGGTTAAAGTTAAGCAGAGCCTCAGCATCACAAAATGGAGGCTGCCACCACAGACACAAGTCTGACCTCCTGCTGCTGGGAGTCTTTCCAGCAAGGGAGGCCTAGACAAAGGGTTTCCTGCCTTGGGAGGTGCTAGCACCACCCCAGACATGATTTTGTGTATTGAGGTAGGGAGGGCTGAAAGGAATGAGACATGCCTGGGGAACACAAGGTGTCCCTGTGCATTCACCGGTTCAAACCAGTTGCTAGGGCACTCCAGCCTCAGCTCTGGCACAACACCGGACAAAGGATAGGGGGTGTAACCACCCCCCTTTCTGGTCCCACCCATGGGAGGGACCTAGTCACTAGTACAGCCCCCTTTAGCAGAATAAAAGTAGGAGCTGGTCCCATTCCAAATTAGAATATCCTGAACAACTCTACAAAGAAGAAACTCTGGACTTCGACGTTCTGCTCCACAGAAGACTGAAGAAATCTCCCTTGGGGCCAAGGAGTGACCACCCTGCAACTGCAGGCACCATCAAGCATCCTAGCGGTTCACTGTATCGTCCTTCCTGCCGGAACCAGACTCCAGAGCCCGACGAGATCTGGACTTCCAGACTTCTCCGACGTCTACATACATCTGCAGCACAGCTGAGATCCGTGGGTGCGACGAGACACGTGGGACCGGCCATCTTGAAGAAACTGCACTTCGCTTTCAGCACGACTTCAGAGGCATCCTCGAGTAAGTGCTTTGGGGATTGAGAAGCCCCAGCCCCGAGCAGCTCCTGCACAGAAGACCAGCCCTCCAGCATCCACGAGATCTGCGTGGGGCCCTTTTGCTTGATTGCTGCTCGACGCGTTGTCTGGTCACTTGCCGGCTGGCTAGTGGCCTCCTAGACGACGATCCATGAAATCCACACCGCTGGTCTGTTTGCTCCAGACTGGCTCTTGCTCCCTTCCAAAAGAGGAGCGCCCGGACCCTCCTGGTCTGCACCAGATGCCATTTCCACTCACTGCGTGGGTTGCCTTTGCCAAGGCCTGTTGATTCCAAATCCGGAACCGACACGGCCGACAGCGAGAGCCTGCGTGGGACAGCTTATGCCTCCATCCTGGTCATCGAAGACACCTCCTGGTCCACGTGGCTGCAGAGTCAAGCGTCCACTCTTCACCTGATCGCGACGACAGCATCTGGTTCCTTCCTAGTTCCACTCCAGTCACTGGCTAGTGACTTTGAACACTGTCCCCTCTGCTTTCAGGTCTCCATCTTCCTCGATCCGCCCTTGGATCGCTCCGGATATCTTCCTCCTGGTCGCCTGCAGCATCTTTCTTCAAGGCTCCATTGACTTCGACGCGGAAACCCGACACACTTTCACACCTATGCACCCACAGCCCGTGGGTGAGGTAACGAGAGCATTTCGGTGCTCAAGGGTAGATTGACTCTCCTAGTGTCCAGGTATCCTGTCGTTTTAGTCGTAACTAGTCGGAACTGTCTTTACTCACCTTTTTCGTAACGTGTTGTGCCCATTGGCTTTGTTCTGCATCTCGCGTGTGAGTTCACACTCTGCACACGCGTCCCGTGGGCCTTCTGCTCCTTACCTAAGGTTAGGGTAGTGTAGCCCCAGCGATCCTATAGCCTCTGGGCATCCTCATTTCCTCTATCGATCTCCTTATACCATTTACTTAGTATATGGTTTGTCGTGCCCCTAGGGCACCATTGTAATTTGTGCGACTTATCGTATTTTTCTTAAGAGTCTTGTCATGTGCTTAGCCCTCTGACCTCATAAAGAGTTCAGAGGTGTTTGTTAGTAATACATATATTGTTTATTTTTATAACAACCTGTGTGGTATCCTTTCATCTGGTATTCAGGGGTTATATGTGGTAAAACAGCTGGCTTCACATGCCAAAAGAGTTTAGCCTAAGACTGCTTTGTCCATGCTACCATTAGGATAGCTAGTCTATAAGGTTGACTTACAACCAATCACCATAAGGGTTGTTTGGACTGATACAAGGTGATCACTAGAACTAGTGAGCATCATATATCAGGCCAGCTTCTCACACTTAACTTCCCAATAACCAGCCTTCCAGAGCCTTAGTAGCACAATCAACAAAATCAGTCCAGTCCTGAGTCTGTCTTCTGGGTATCTCTGAACAACAACCTATATTGTTCAGTGATTAGGCCAAAGCCATCAATCAGAGCACTCTTCAGGACAGAGTAGTTGTTCGCATCCCCATCACTAATTGTGAGGAGCTTGTCTCTACCTTTTTCTGAAAAGGAGAGCCATAAGATTGCTGCCCACTGACTTTGGGGTACCTGCTGTACTTTGCAGGCCCTCTCCCAAGCAGTTATCCATTTGTGGATGTCATCCCCTTCTTTGTAGGGGGGCACAATCTTGCTTAGGTGTCTATTCTCATAGGACCTATCTTTTTCCTTAGGGATATTGCTGCCACCAGTGGGTACTAACCCACTCTCTCTATGCTCTCTAGCACGAGCAAGCTTCTCTTTGGCCAAGGCAACTTCTAGTTCCTGCCTCTCAATCCTCAGAGCAGCCTCTCTCATTTTTGCCTCATGTTCCCTTCTCTGATGGGAAGTTATACATATCTGAGCAGCGCCATGAGAGCTATTTGAAGCATGAGATTGGAGAGATTCCCTAGAGTGGGATCTTCCTCTCCTCTGCCTCTGGATAAGCCCACTTGGGGGCCTGTATGGGGCATGCCCATACTGACTCCCATGCATGCTTAAGTTAGGCTGGCTAAGTCTTCTGACTGGGACTTGACTGTTTGTTTCAAGATCAGAATCATTTTCTTCCACCCCCTCTTCTTCCTCATCTGGTACTGGAGTATCAGCATTATCATCTGAAGAGGGAAATACTTCATCTGTACTACCTGTATCACCTGTCTTAGGTGGCTGTTGATCATCATACTCTTCTAAGAGCTCAAACAGGAACTTGATGGTAGGGTTTGAACCCTGTTTTAGCCTTCTAGAAGTACACAAGTGTCTCAATTCTTGGAAGGCTAAGGCTTCATATCTTGAAGCAGTCCTCAAGGGATCTACTTCTGCAGGCAGAGAACCACTGAGGTTCACTGTCTGAGACATATTTTCTAGTGAGGTGTGGTGTTGCACCTACCTACACTATGTGTTTTCCTACATAACCTTTCTAGGTGTTGTAGTCAGGGTGTGCTAGGCCCAGGCTCTACAACAGCTAAGGTAGAACTTAAGTATACTAAGACTTGTTTTTATATGTACCTATAGGTACGTATGTGATCTGTAAATGTGGGTGTACTTGTAAAGCGCACTGCGACTCCAAGGAGTATCCTGGCGCTGAAGACCGCTGGGGAACCCGTCCTGGTTTTCCCTGTGAGATTGTCCCTTTTCTGGGTATCTCCAAGGTGAAACCAGGCATCCCCGGCGTCTGTGGGGGGCCGTTGTAGAGATGAGGCAAGCTTAATGCCCAGAGTTGCCGAGTGTGTTCCCTGGTTAGAGTAGGCACCGAGGTGAGAATTATCGAGTCCGTTTTTGACCCTGGTCCACGACCCTGCTGCGTCGGGAATTGAACCCTGGTCCCGGGCCGTTCTCTGCTTACGGGTCTGCCGCCTCTAACCAGTGAGCCACACCACTCCACATCTTTCAAATGATATCTCAAGATTACAAGTGGTAAAACAACAGCAAGCTCTAATCCCAACCGCTGCACACCAATGTGAGAAGTTGGCCTGGTATATGATGTTCACTATTTTAGTGAACACCTTGCACCAGTCCAAACAACCCTTATGGTGATGGTTGTAAGTCAACCTTATAGACCAGCTATCCTAGTGGTAACATGGACAGAACAGTCTTAGGCTAAAAGACTCTTGAGGGCGTGTAAAGCCAGCTGTTTTACCATGTGCAACCCCTTGAATGTCAAATGAAAGGACACCACACATGATATATATAAAATATATATGTATTTATTTACTAACACACTCCTCTGAACTCTTTGAGATCAGAAGCCAAAGCACATAACAAGTTACTTAATCAGAATACGTTAAGTTGCACAATTTACGGTTGGGACCTAGTGGCGAAGCAAACCATATTAAGAAAGTGGTATAAGTACCACGTCACGAGAAAAGGAAAGGCCTAGGGCCTAGGGAATCGCTGGGGCTACACTATCTGAACCTTAGTTTAGAAGTGGGAGGCCCACAGGTGGCGCGTGCAGAGTCTTTACTCACACGCGAGAGTCAATGTTAAGTCAATGGGAACTTAGAAGTTAGATAAAGAAGGATTTAGGACACTTCCGGTTTAGATAGAAGGAAACAACTAAAAACCTTGACACTTGGATAGTCAATACCCTTGGGAGCACCGAAGTACTCGCGTTACCTCACCCACAGGAAGCGGGTGCATAGGTGTGAAGATGTGTCGGGTTTCGCCGTTGAAGTCTATGGAGCCTGTGAAGAAAGATGCTGCAGGCGACCAGGAGGAAGATGTCCGGGTGGATCCAAGGGGGGATCGAGGATGAAGAGGACCTGAAAGCAGAGGGGACAGAGTCTGGGTCACTAGCCAGTGACCGGGTGGAACCAGGAAGGAACCAGATGACGTCGAGGAGCAATCAGGTGCTGTCATGAAGCTTGTCTCTTCAGCCACGCGGACCAGGAGGCGTCGAGGACAACCAGGTGCTGAAGAGGAGCTGTCCCACAAAGGTTCTCGCAGATGGAGGGGTCGACTGTCGGATTGGAGTCAACAAGCCTTGGCAAAGGCAACCCACACAGGATTCAAAGAAGGCTTCTGATGCAGACCAGCAAGGTCTGAGGTGCCTCACCTTTGCAGGGAGGCAAGGGCCAGTCTGAAGTAACCAGACCAATGAGTTGGTTCAAAAGGATTGTTGTCACAGAGGCTACTAGCCAACGGGGCAGCAACCGGACAACGCGTCGAGCAGAACACAAGCAGAAGGGCCCCACGCAGAACTCGTGGAGTGTGGAGGGCTGATCTTCGGTGCAGGTGGAGCTCGGATTCGGGGTTTCTCAGTCCCCAGTGCACAGCATCAAGGATGCCTCAGGAGCTGCGCAGTTAGCAAGTTGCAGACTTTTCAAGATGTCCGGTCACACGTGTCTCGTCGCCTCCACAGATCTCAGCTATGCTGCAGACGTGAAGAGAGGGTCAGAGAGGTCTGAAAGTCTGGGTCTTGTCAGGCTCTGTGCTTGGGTCCCGGCGGGAGCGTCGACAAAGCAAGCCGTTGATTTGCTGGATGGTGCCTTGTTGCCCAGGGTGGTCACTTCTTGGCCACAAAGGAGATTCTTCAGTCTTCAGCTTCAGCAGAACGTCGAAGGTCCAGAGTTTCGTGTCAAGCTTCGATTCCAGGAGTCATCTAAAGTCTCAGGACTCAGCTCTTACCTTTATACAACTAAAAGGGGCTGGATTACTGTCCTGGTCCCTTCTATGGGTGGGACCAGGATGGGGGGGTGGTTACACCCCCTTTCCTTTGTCCAGTTTCGCGCCAGAGCTGGGGCTGGAGTGCCCCAGCAACCGGTTTGAACTGGGGTATGCATGGATCAACTAGTGTACCCCTGGCAGTGTCTCAATCTATTCAGCCCTCCCTGTCCCAATACACAAAGTTCTGTCTGGGGTGGTGCTCGCACCTCTCCAGGCAGCAAACCTATTGTCCAAACCTCCGTGACTGGAAGGACTCCCAGCAGCGGGAGGTCAGACTTGTGTCTGTGGCAGCAGCGTCCATCTTGTGACGCTGGGGCTCTGGTTAACTTTAACCGGGATAGTCAGCAACAACATGTCTTCTCCCTCTAGAAGGGAGGAATGCTACCCCTGTCGCCAGAATTGGCGAGGGGGTAGTATTCTAAAGCGTATGACACCTTACACGACATGTTTAGATAAATCCAAACCAAAGTTAGCATTTAACCGCGAGGTTCATAATGCACTTAAGAGTATATGGTATGGCAATATCATAGAACAGCTATAAGGACATGGTTCCGAAAGCTGCAGACACGCTCAGCTCATGCTAGAGCACCATCTCACACATAACCAAGCACTCTGCCTCCAGGATTGTTAAGGCCTGCCATAGGAGTGACTTATAGGTCAATGTGTGTCTATATATAAGGGTAGATATAGAAATACTATACCTAAACAAAGGGGTGATTACACGACCTTGCCCCAGCTGAGAGATCAGCCAGTTGTGTCAGTTTGAGTGGCCAGCCAGGGGTGGCATAATACATGCTGCAACCCCTGGTAGGCCTTGGTTACACCTATGCCCTGAGTACCTAGGATACACTTCTACAGGGGCTGACAAGGTGAACCAATTCCCAATTGTGGATGTACCTAGAGTACATGGTGTCAATTTAGAGAGAGTGCATCTGGGCTGTGGGTATGATTAGCAGGCCCACCGCCACATCTAAGTCGAAAACCAGTAAAGCAAAAGCAAAAAGTGGGGGTGACCATAGGAAGCAGACCCTACTCTCCTACAACGGACAACACCACCGCCATGTGGTACTGCAACAAACAGGGCGGGGTGGGGTCGTGGACCCTATGCCAGGAGTCTCTGCGCCTCTGGCAGTGGCTGGAACATCAGGGCATGACCCTGGTGGTTCAACACCTGGCAGGTTCCCTGAACGCCAGGGAGGACGAACTCAGCCATCGGTGCATGATGGATCACGAATGGTGTCTGAACTCGGACGTGGCGCAAAGCCTCTTTCAGCAGTGGGGAGAGCCTTGGTTACATCTATTCGCCACAGAAGAGAACGCGCAATGTCATCAGTTCTGCGCGTTGGAATTTCCAAGGCGGCACTCCCTCGGAGACGCTTTTCGTCGCGAGTGGAGTTGCGGTCTGTTGTACGCCTTTCCGCCTATACCACTTCTGCCCAGAGTGCTGAAGAAGATCAGGCGCGACCGGGCCCAAGTCATCCTTGTGGCTCCGAACTGGGCACGGAGGTTCTGGTATCCTGAGCCACTCCGCATGTCTGTCGGTCTCCCGATTTGTCTGCCCCTTCAGGAGGACCTTCTGCCGCAGCAGCAGGGGACGGTCCTTCACCCGAACCTGTCCAGTCTCCACTTACATGCGTGGAGGTTGAGCGGCGGCAGTTGAGGCCATTTGACTTGCCTCCTGAAGTCTGTAATGTCATTCTGGCAGCCAGGTGTCCCTCCACAAAATCAGTATACGCCTGCAGGTGGAACAAATTTGTGGCATGGTGCACAGTAAAGGATGTGGATCCCCTTTCTGCCCCTCTTTCAGAGGTTCTCCTCTTTCTTCTTTCTCTTGCCCAGCAGGGCTCTGCTCTGGGCCATTTCCGCCTTCTTAAGGCTACCTGATCAGCTCTCTTTGTTCAAGTCCCCGGTTGTAAATAGGTTTTTGAAGGGCATCACTCATATGTTTCCTCCAGTTCCTTTTGTGATGCCTCAGTGGGACTTGAACCTCGTTCTAACTTTTCTGATGTGCGCTCCCTTTGAGCCACTTCATAACTGTCCTCTTCGCCTCCTTACTCTGAAGACCGCTTTCCTGGTTGCCATCACCTCTGCCAGGAGAGTGAGTGAGCTCCAGGCCCTTTCTTCTCAGCCTCCTTTCCTTTCAGTCCATCCGGACAAAGTTGTGTGGCGGACGCGACCCTCTTTCCTGCCCAAGGCAGTCACAGCCTTCCACATCGGGCAACCATCACTTTGCCCACCTTCTTTCCGCCTCCACATCCCTCGAAAGAGGAAGAGAGGCTCCACTGTCTGGACCCAAAATGTGAGCTCTCATTCTATTTGGATCGCACACGCCAGTTCCGGGTGGATGACCAACTCTTTATTGGTTATGTGGGCGCTAAGAAGGGACAGGCGGTGCACAAACGAACCATTTCTCGATGGGTCGACTTGTGCATCAAGGCTTGTTACTCTTTGGCTCGAAAGGAGCCTCCTGTGGGGCTTCGTGCCCATTCCACACGGGCCACGGCAGCTACTACTGCCCTGGGCCGGGGAGTCCCCTTGCAGGACATCTGTCGGGCAGCTACGTGGGTCTCACTGCACACGTTCGCAAGACACTACTGCCTGGACAGCAAAGTCCGGAGAGATGGCTTTTTCGGCCGTTCCGTTCTCCAGGACTTTCTGGTGTGATCATTGGTTCACAGACCCACCACCGGGGTTGGTATTGCTGGTGTATCTATTCTAAGGTAAGGAATCTAATACTAACCTGTTTCTTTCAGATGCACAAGTTACTTCCCTTCGGTAACGATATATCTGTAAGAAACAGTAGTTAGTATTAGATTCCTTACCGCCCCACCCATCCTCCCCGTTCTGCGAACCGATATCTAGGGATAAGGTCATCCCCTTTCAGGGCCCTAGGTTTTATGGCACCAGTGTTGATTTTTATCATGGCTCTGCATTTTCTAGCACGGAAAAGCTGTGTATAAGAACTGATGTCAGCGCGCGAGGGCGGCGTCTAAGTACTCCGGCGATGTCATGCCGACGACGGACGCGGAGCCGCAGATGACGCCTACCGACGTGCAAGGGTACTGTTACGCAAAAGTTTCCGGATCCAGTCTGATGCCCGAGGATATTCTAAGGTAAGGAATCTAATACTAACTACTGTTTCTTACAGATATATCGATACCGAATGAAGTAGCTTGTGCTTCACTGCAAAAATAGCTCTTAACTCATACTGTTTGGAGAATAGTAATGTGAAAACCCTATTAAACGACATGTGTTTAGTACAACAGCTAGCTGCTTAAGGGCAGATGTTCTAAAAATTAGGCGCTCCCCATTAACAGCCATGTTGTATTGTGTGGACATATCATGACCAGCATAGTGGGATTATTGATAGAGTTGTAAGAGCTAACAAGCTTACAAGAGCAGGAATTTGGAATGGAGAAGTGAGGGTGCCCAGAAGCCCCAGATGTGTGTGGTAATCAGAAAATATGTGGCCAAGATTACATTCTACTGGAAATTTAGATCAGATATTATCCATGCGAAAATAAGCGAAGATGATGCCTGATGTCTACGTGTCTATTAAGGAAAGTGGAGTATGGACAATTGCAGCGATTCTGGACAAATCCCTTAAATCTGAAAGACACGTTAGTGATTGATTTCTTATCTTAGAATATCGCCAGGCGTCAGACTGGATCCAGGAAGTTTTGCTTAGCAGTACCCCTGCGTGTCAGTAGGTGGTGTCCTGTGGCTCCGCGTCTGTCACTTGTGTCATAAGCGCCAAGATGACATCACGGAGACTACTTAGGCGCCACCATACGCGCTGACGTCAGTTCTTTCTTTTTCCGTGCCAGCAAGCACAGATCCGGATTGAACAAGTACCTTAGTCACTTTTTTACTACTTTTGAGACTTTTTTTCTCCCCCCTTTCATCTCTGGTGCAAGTCGGGATGCCTGGCTTTAAGTCCTGTTGGGCCTGCCGCCGTAATATGTCGGTTGCGGACCCCCATGATGTTGGTGTCTACAGCGGATCCACCCCTGGCGCCACAGGATCCTCCGTCAGTGGCTCCGGCGCCACAAGGTGCAGTGTTGCCGACTCCGGCACCACCTTGGGTTCAGTTCCTTGCCCCGGTTCCAGGACCATTTTGTTCCGGCCTGGGATCTGCATTAGGAGGCGGCGCCATTCTCTGCACCGTTTTTCCCTTCTCCGGCCCTGCCGCCATGACTGGCCTCTCTGGTGCCAGAGTGGGAGGAGGACTGGAAAGATTCCGAGGACCCCCTTGCCTGGCAGTGTGATCCTGAGCAGGATTAGGTGGACGACTTGTAGGACGCCGGCGACCTCGATGTCTCTTCTGACCTGAGGTTTGCCTCTCCTCCGCCTACGATGGAGGAGGGTGCTTCCTACACGATGGTGCTCTGTCGGGCTGCTGAGGCCCTCAACCTCGACCTCCCACAGTGGCCCCCAAGACCAACCTCCTCACTAAGGTGCTCTAAATGTGGGTCTACTTCATCAGAGCCGTTGCTTCCCTTCAATGACTCCCTTACTGATGTTCTCTTGGACACTTGGTTGCGGCCATCCACAGGGGCTCCAGTGGACAAAAACGTTGCCGGGCGATACAGCCTTTCTGACCACCCATCTCATGCCTGAGAGTATGGTCATCCATGCCTCGATGTCGTGGAGTGCCTTTCCCACGGCTCCGGCGGATAAGGACTCAAAGAAACTAGATTCTTTTGGTAAGCGGTTGTTTTCTTCGGCCAGCTTGGGCCAGCGGTCGGTGAATAACGCCTGCTTGTTGGACTGCTACTCCCACGCAGTGTGGGATACTGTCGCTCAGGTGTTGCCTCACTGTCCTGAGGAGGTCCAGGCTGTCCTATCTAATAGAGACTACTAGCCGCAGATTCCTTCGCGTAGAATTATCCCCAGGTGTAAGACCGGATCCGGAAACTTTTCTTGCCACAGCAACCCTGCGTGCCATCATGCGACCCCGCCCAGGTGTTGTCCGCGTACGTGATGTCAGCAAGGGCACATAAGACCTGCCCCGGTGTGCCTATGTCAGTTTTTTCCTTTTCCGCGTGCAACGCGGATTCGGGCCTCTTTGGGTCCCCCCTTTTTTTCCCCATTTTTCTTGGTGGAACAGTGTGCGATGGCCTTCGGGCTTCAAAACTTGCTCGTTTTGTGGGCGTCTTATGTCTGGGACCGCCCCTCACCTCATCTGCATGTGGTGTTTGGACAATCAGTGGCGCAGTGATCCTCCCCCAGAGTGTCAACAGTTGAAGTCGCGGCGGGTGCTCTGGATGAAACTTCTCTCGGTGTCTCTCTCCAGGTCCACGTCCTCCCCTCGGTCCACTTCGGCAGTCTGCTTCAGATATGGGCGTGGTCGTCGCCCTCTCCCTTCTTTGATGTCACATGAGCGTCGCTCCCCGATGGGTAAGAGTCGCAGTTTGTCCCCGGGGGCTGGGTTCCGGCCTGCAAGGGGCGTGGACTCTCCGCGGCTGATGCGGCCCCGCGTGCAGTCCTATCCACCATTTCCTGGTGTTGGGGTGTCGAGAGTCCAAATGGAGACATATGCGGCGGCTCTGCAGGCCTCGCTGGCATCAGCTCCTCCTGGGGCGTCGGCCGATTCCCTGCCTTGCGCGGGACCCTCTGCGGCGGCGCCAACAGCTCCGGCAACGGTGCCGACTGGTTCGAATCCAGATTTGGAGGATGTGGTGATGTTGGGGTGCGGCTCCTCTGGGGCACCTTCACACTACGGCGTCTCTGCCTCACCGCACACTCCTGCGGGAGTCCCTGTGGCGTCGCAGGAAGTCGCCGGGTCTTGGGTCACATCCCCGAGCCCCTCTCGGTCCTTTGACAAGGTGGTCCAGTCTAAGGCCAAGATGACGCCGCTACGGCACCGGCAGCAGCTGGCCCGTGCTAAGCCACAGGGGTTCGCGGCCTCTCCTCGTTCCCCTCCGGGTCGAGGCCGGATGAGGACTCCTCGTCCCTCTCCAGGCCCCTCTTGGTCCCTCCCGCAGGCGGCTGCCTCTGAGGACGAGTCGGTGGATGAATCATCTCTGGCGCCGCCATATGGGTTGCAGAGCGATCTCTGCCTCATTCTGGGCCACGGCTGGCAGAGGGCTTCGGGTCATTCCCCGAGGCCGTCTCGTTCCCCCCCACATGCAGGTGTCTACCTGAGAGGGGGTCGGGTCGGCGCCGTCCCGTTCAGCCGATCCCTCTTTCCCGAGGCAGGCTCTATTTTGGTGTTGTCCTCTTTGGAGACTGGCCGACGTGTGGTGTCCTTTTAACTGGTGTCGTAGGGCGGCTCCCACCCTTCATGAGGCCGTGAGGTTTGTCGGAAGAGAGCGGTAGGTCCCTCATTCTTTGGCTCCCCCTGGCTTCCAGATCTGGCCCCTGCTTGGCCTCGGGGACGGCCGCCTTAGTTTGCAGCCGTTGCCCACGGAGGAGCGGCTTTCTCTGCCGCGGGGCCCTACGGAGGCAGGTGCTACCTTCGCTCACGCGGTGTCCACGGATGTGTGCATCCTGCGCATGAGTGACCCAGTGGCTCACCTTACCTCTTGGAGGTCCTCCACCAGGGCTCTGGTGGGAAGGGAATCTCACTCCCCTTTGAAGGTTTGCTCCTTTCTGCCTTGATGGGGGCTTGGAGGTGTCCTGCCTCAGGGAACCCGGTGCCTCAGCATCTTCTGCACCGGCGCCGCGTGACCCAGAGTGTATGTCCCTTCACCTCTGCTGTCAGTCCCCTTTCGCGGACCGCCTTTCCCTCTCTTCCGCCACTGTTCACTCTGCCGTCCCAGGAGGCCCGCTGGCTGGACTCTTGGGGGCGCAACATCTTTGCCTCGACCAACGCTGCCCTGCGGGCCCTAAACTCATTCCTCCTTGGTTATTTAGAGGATGGGGTTCCGGTTCTCCTGTGCTTTGCTGCCTTGCTGCTCTGGCTCTCCCAGGTTTAGGGGGATTGCTTCTATCCCTGTCCTTCCCTGCCCTCCCTTTGCTATCCTCTGATATGGGCCACCTGGCCATGTTTTGCCCTTGTCCCTTGTGGGTGTTGCCATCTATTTGGGATGGCTTGGTGGTTGTTAACCCTGTCTGTCTTGGAACTGTTTCCCTTCCTTGTTCAGGTTGGGGGTGGTGGTTTACTTTGTGTGCCTTGACTTCTATGCATGTTCCATTTCTCTGGGGCACAGGGTGGGAGTCTGTTTTATGCTGGCAGGGTGGCGATGCAGGGCTATGCTTGCTCTTCTTCTTTCCCTGCCTTTGGATTCTTTGGTGGTGTTAACCACCGTTTCTTTCCAATGTTTCTGCTCTTCGCACACTGTTCCCATGCTGCCACAGTTTTTTATCTGATGGTTCCTTGTTTTGGTGCGGAAAAGTTCTCCTAAGAAAACTTTCATAGGTGCGCCGGGGTGGGTCTTATGTGACCTTGCTGACGTCACGTATGTGGACGATGCCTGGACGGAATTGTGTGATGTCGGCGCCCGCCCCAGGCGCGCAGGGTTGCTGTGGCAGAAAAGTTTCCGGATCCAGTCTCACACCTGGGGATAATTCTACGCGAAGTAATCTGCGTCTAGAATCGTCTCTACCAGATACATCATTACCAAAGGTAAGTAATTCGTACTTCTCAGGCGATTGCGGAGGGTAAGGATGCGGCTAAGTTCGCCATTCGGTATGGTTTGGACACCACCTATTCATTGGGCAGGGTGACTTCTCCTACTGTGGCGCTGCGACGCCACGCCTGGTTGCGTTCAACTGGGTTCTCACCCGATGTCCAGGGCTCGCTCATGGACATGCCCTTTGATGGCACCCGCCTTTTTGGCAATAAGGCCGACAGTGCACTGGAGCGCTTTAAGGACTCACGGGCCATAGCCAAGTCCTTGGGTCTTTCTGCGAAGAGCCCGGCTTCTCCTGGTTTTCGTTCTTTGCGTGGCCAGGGAGAGGCACCCAGGCAGGATCCTCCAACAAGCCTGTGCAGAACCAGCCTCAGCACGGCCGTGGTCGCAGCTTCCGCAGGGGTGGGTCTTGGAATTAGCGTGTGGGTCAGTCCACCTCAACCCCTGCTGCTCTTGCCTCCAAACCTTCCTAGTCTGTCTGTTGTGGAGCACCCCATGCCGGTGGGTGGCAGGCTCCGCCGCCACCTCCCCCATGGGCGCGCTATCACATTGCTGCAGATAATCCGCGAGGGTTACTCCCTTCCCTTTCAGTCCTTCCCTCCAGCCATGCCACCGCATGTCGGGGGATCAATTGGTTCTACTCCAACAGGAAGTCACAACCCTCTTGGCCAAGGGGGCCATCAAATGTGCTTCCGGGCAGGAAGTAGGGAGTGGTTGTATTTCCCATTACTTTCTGGTCCCCAAGAAGGACCAGGGTGGCCTGTGCCCCATCTTGTACCTTCGGGATGTCAATCACTTCCTCCGGAAGGAAAAATTCAAAATGCTGTCTCTGGCTCAGGTACTGGCTGCCCTTGAACCTGGAGACTGGATGGTAGCGTTGGACTTGCAGGACGCTTATTTTCACATCCCTGAGTCCCTCCCAGAAGCTCCCCTTCATCGGAGCGGCTCTGGATTCAACGTCGATTCTGGTTTATCCTCCCGAGCAGCGAGTCCGGGATATTCAGACAATGATTCTGATCTTTCGGCATCTATCCCGGGTTTCAGTCAGGTTGACCCTCTGGCTTCTGGGCCTGATGGCCACCTGCAACCTGATGGTAACACATGCCAGATGGCATATGGGGGCTCTGCATTGGGACCTGAAGTTCAAGTGAGCACAGCATCAGGGCGACCTGTCTGATCATGTCCAGATCTCGGAGGGCACTGCACGGCAATTGCAGTGGTGGCTCACTAATTGAGATTGGGTCAATGGCAGATCCCACTCCCTTCCCCAACCGGAGCACACAGTGGTGACGGATGCGTCCCTCCTGGGATGGGGAGGCCACTTGGGAGAGGCGGAAGTCAGAGGCCTATGGTCTCCGGGGGAGTCCTGGCCCATATCAACCTTTTGGAGCTGCGGGCAATCCGACTTGCAATGAAGGCATGCCTTCCATCTGTCTGGGGAAGTGTGGTGCAGGTGTTCACGGACAACACCACCGCCATGTGGTAATGCAACAATCTGAAAGAGACACGTTAGTATTAGATTCCTTACGTTAGAATATCCCCAGGCGTCAGACTGGATCCGGAAATTTTTGCGTAGCAGTACCCTTGCGCGTCGGTAGGCGTCGTCTGCGGCTCCGCATCCGTCGTCGGCGTCGTGGACGCCGTGATGACGTCGTCGGAGTACTTAGACGCCGCCTCCGCGTGCTGACGTCAGTTCTTCTTTTTTCCGCGCCAGCAAGCGCAGATCTGGAAAAAGCAGTAACCCTAGTCAATTTTGACTAAACTTTTTTGATCCTTTTTGATTGCTATTTCGAAGTCTCTCGACTCCGAAACAGTGCCGATAGGGATGCCCGGCTTCAAGCATTGCGACGATTGCGACTGGCTGATGTCTGTCACGGATCCTCACCGTGTGTGTTTGTCGTGTTTGGGCGTCGACCACGACGACAAGGCCTGCTCCGACTGCCGGGCCCTCTCTTCGAAAGCCAGGCGGGAGCGGTCCCGTAGGCGCCTCGAACTCCGGCAGTCGGCCCCGCGCCGTGAGAGATCCCGATCCCATGGGAGGTCGAGGGACAGGTCGCGGGCCCGGAGCCACCACAGCTCCGAGAGTAGGCCGCACTCCTCCGGGTCGAAGTCGTCGTCAGGTAAGCGGCACAAGAAGTCCAAGCGGCGTCATCGCTCCTCGGACTCCCCCCGACGCTCGCGCGATGCGGCCGGGGGTTCGGGTGACACCGCCCACGCGGCTCCGTCGGAGTCGCGGGCGCCGCATCCAGCCCCATACCCTACGGTCCCTGGGCTCAACGCGACGCCGGAGGAGGTCGAGCGCTTCCTCATGGCCATGAGGAAACTCTCTCCTCCGACGGGCTCCGCGGCGCCTCCGGGCCCAGCGGACCCATCTGGGAGCCCTAACGGGTCGGCGGCTCCGGCCCCGACGCTGTCGGGTGCTTCGGCCCCGACGCCGCCGATGCCTTCGGGCCCGGCGCCGCAGGTCCCCGTTACCCCGACGCCGCCGGCGCCTTCGGGCCCGGCGCCAAGGGGTCCAGTTGTTCCGACGCCACTGGCGCCTTCGGGCCCGGCGCCGCAGGACGCCGCTGGTCCTCCTTCGGGATCTGGTTCGTCGCCGGTGGATCCATCGGCCTCCCCGGCGTCGGACCCTCAGGTGTCGCCTCCGCCGCCGTCCTCGGGCGGCGCCGACCCCGGTTCTACTTCCGTTCCTGTTCGGCCGTCGGGACGGCCCCGTTGGGTGCCGCTCCAGACGCCGTTGGGTGAATTTCACTTTTATGAACAGGCCCCATTGGTTGAGGACCCTGAATTTCAGGAGATGGGTGAAGGAGAGGACTGGGAGGGGTCTGAGGACCCTCTGACCAGGGAGTGTCAGTCTCATGAGGACTGGACAGGATACCTTGGGGAGGCCTGTGGCCTGGACACCTCTCCAGACCCTGGGTTTGTCTCCCCTCCTACCGTGGCTTCGGAGGAGGGGGCAACATATAGTGTGGTGCTGATGAGGGCTGCCAAGGCCTTAAACCTTGAGCTCCCCGTCGCGGCCGTGAGGACTAACCTCCTCACTGAGGTCCTTAAACCGCAGTCAAGCTCGGCCGAGCCTCTGCTGCCCTTTAATGAGGCCTTGACTGACGTTCTTCTGGGCACTTGGTCCAAGCCCGCTACGGGTTCGCCCGTAGATAGGAACGTGGCCAGACGCCACCGCCCAGCCCCGGGCGACCCATGTTTTCTGTCCTCCCACCCTACCCCCGAGAGCCTGGTCATCCAGGCCTCCAATTCCCAAACCGCATTCCCGTCGGCCCCGCCGGATCGGGAATCCAAGAGGTATGACCAGTATGGGAAGAAGATCTTCTCATCCATTAGTTTGGGCCTGCGGTCTTCCAACACCGCCTGCCTCTTGGGACGTTACACCCACTCTGTGTGGGATAAGGTCGCGGAAGTGCTGCCAGAGTGTCCGTTGGAGGTATGGGCCAAACTCGGCCAAGCCCTTGTGGAGGGCCGGGATGCAGCCAAGTATTCCATCCGTTGTGGGCTGGATACCACTGACTCGCTGGGTAGAGCGATGGCAACGACGGTGGCGGTCAGACGCCACGCCTGGCTGAGATCCGCCAACTTCTCGGCAGATGTCCAGAGCACGCTCATGGACATGCCGTTCGATGGCCGTCGCCTCTTTGGCGACAAGGCAGACCATGCGCTTGAGCGTTTTAAGGACTCCAGGGCTACAGCCAAGTCCTTAGGCCTCTCGGGCCAACGCCAGCAACCGGCTGCCTATCACTCCTTTTGTGGCCACGGAAGGGGTGCGCCCGCACATGCCGCCAGCCACGCGCCGCAGGGCAATACCCAACGCGGTGGCGGCAGTGGGAACCGCCGTCCAGGCGGTCGTGGGCAGCGGCGAGGTCAGTCCACACCTTCCCCCGCAGCATCCGCCTCAAAACCCTCCTAGTCCGTGCTTTCGGGCCCATGTGACGCCAGTGGGGGGCAGGGTTCGCCATCACCACCTCCACTGGCGCACTGTCACGTCGGACAGGTGGGTGCTGCAGATCGTCCGAAGGGGCTACTCCCCCCCCTTCGAGGCGACTCCTCCAACCATGCCACCGCAGAACCACCGTGTATCGGGGGATCACTTGCGACTTCTGCAGGAGGAAGTTACGGCCCTCTTGGCCAAAGGGGCCATCGAGCGCGTTCCTGGGCCAGAAGTAGGGTGTGGTTGTTACTCCCACTACTTCCTGGTACCCAAGAAGGGCAAAGGGGGCCTGCGCCCTATCTTGGACCTACGGAACGTCAACGGCTTCCTCCGGAAGGAGAAGTTCAAGATGCTGACGCTGGCTCAGGTCTTAGCTGCCCTGGATCCAGGAGACTGGATGGTAGCGTTGGACTTGCAGGACCCTTATTTCCACATCCCCGTCCTGCCGGCCCACAGGCGCTACCTGCGGTTCACGGGTGGCCACGAGCACTTTCAGTTTACCGTGCTCCCCTTCGGCCTTACCAGCGCCCCACGGGTGTTCACAAAGGTGATGGCGGTGGTCGCAGCTCATCTGCGCAGGTTGGGGGTTTCAGTCTTCCCCTACCTCGACGACTGGCTGTTGAAGGCGGGCACGCCCCAGTCGTCAGCCACCTCCAGACTACGGCAGACCTCATGCATCAGCTGGGGTTCTCGATCAATGTGCCAAGGTCACACCTGTGCCCCTCTCAGAAGCTCCTCTTCATCGGAGTGGTTCTAGACTCTGCGCAGTTTCGGGTTTATCCACCCGAGCAGCGGGTCTGGGATATTCAGGCTCTGATTCCCATCTTTCAGCCGTTATCCCGGGTTTCGGTCAGGTTGACGCTGCGGCTTCTGGGGCTGATGGCCTCCTGCATCCTGCTGGTGCATCACGCCAGATGGCGGATGCGGGCTCTGCAGTGGGACCTGAAGTTTCAGTGGGCCCAGCATCAAGGCAACCTATCCGACCATGTCCTGATCTCGGAGGGCACTGCGAGACAGTTGCAGTGGTGGCTCACGGACCGCGATTGGGTCTGCGGCAGATCCCTCTCCCTTCCCCAACCGGAGCACGTAGTTGTGACGGACGCGTCCCTCCAGGGCTGGGGAGGCCACATGGGAGAGGCGGAGATCAGAGGCCTCTGGTCTCCGGCGGAGACTCGACTCCACATCAACATGTTGGAGCTTCGGGCGATTCGTCTAGCACTGAAGGCATTCCTCCCCTCTGTCCGGGGGAGTGTAGTGCAGGTGTTCACGGACAACACCACCGCCATGTGGTACTGCAACAAACAGGGCGGGGTGGGGTCGTGGACCCTTTGCCAGGAGGCTCTGCGCCTTTGGCAATGGCTGGAACATCAGGGTGTGACCCTGGTGGTTCAACACCTGGCAGGTTCTCTGAACGCCAGGGCGGACGAACTCAGCCGCAGGTGCATGATGGATCACGAATGGCGTCTGAACTCGGACGTGGCGCAAGGCCTCTTTCAGCAATGGGGAGAGCCTTGGTTAGATCTATTCGCCACCGAAGAGAACGCGCAATGTCATCAGTTCTGCGCGTTGGAATTTCCAAGGCGGCACTCGCTCGGAGACGCTTTTCGTCGCGAGTGGAGTTGCGGTCTATTGTACGCCTTTCCGCCTATACCACTTCTGCCCAGAGTGCTGAAGAAGATCAGGCGCGACCGGGCCCAAGTCATCCTTGTGGCTCCGGACTGGGCTCGAAGGTACTGGTATCCCGAGCTACTCAGTATGTCAGTCGATCCCCCGGTTCGTCTGCCTCTTCAGGAGGACCTTCTGTCGCAGCAGCAGGGGACGGTCCTCCACCCGAACCTGTCCAGTCTCCACCTCCATGCTTGGAGATTGAGCGGCGACAGTTGAGGCCATTTGACTTTCCTCCTGAAGTCTGTAACGTCATTCTGGCAGCCAGGCGTCCCTCCACAAAGTCGGTATACGCCTGCAGGTGGAACAGATTTGTGGCATGGTGCACAGCAAAGGCTGTGGATCCTCTTGCTGCCCCTCTTTCAGAGGTTCTTCTCTTCCTTCTTTCTCTTGCCCAGCAGGGCTCTGCTCTGGGCACTATCAAGGGCTACCTTTCTGCCCTTTCAGCCTTTCTCAGGCTACCTGATCAGCCTTCTTTGTTCAAGTCCCCTATTGTGAACAGATTTCTTAAAGGCATCACTCACACTTTTCCTCCTGTTCCGTTTGTGATGCCTCAGTGGGACTTGAACCTGGTTCTGACTTTTCTGATGTGCGCTCCCTTTGAGCCACTTCACAATTGCCCTCTTCGCCTTCTGACTCTGAAGACTGCTTTCCTGGTTGCCATCACCTCTGCCAGGAGAGTGAGTGAGCTCCAGGCTCTTTCTTGTACTTCACCTTTCCTTTCTGTCCATCCGGACAAAGTGGTGCTTCGTACCAAACCATCTTTCCTGCCCAAGGTCGTCACGGCCTTCCACATTGGGCAGTCTATCACCTTGCCTACCTTCTTTCCGCCACCGCATCCCTCTAAAGAGGAAGAGCGGCTCCATCGTCTGGACCCAAAACGTGCGCTCTCGTTTTATCTGGATCGCACACGCCAGTTCCGGGTGGATGACCAACTCTTTGTTGGTTATGTGGGCGCTAAGAAGGGGAAAGCGGTGCACAAGCGGACCATCTCCCGGTGGATCATCTTGTGTATCCAGGCATGCTACTCCTTGGCTAGGAAGGAGCCCCCTGCTGGATTGCGGGCTCATTCTACCCGAGCCACGGCGACTACCACTGCCTTGGGCAGGGGTGTGCCCTTACAAGACATCTGTCAGGCAGCTACGTGGGCATCCCTGCACACGTTTGCAAGACACTACTGCCTGGACAGCCAATTCCGGAGGGATGGCTTCTTTGGCCGTTCCGTCCTCCAGGACTTTCTGGTGTGAGTATTGGTTCGCAGACCCACCTCCGGGGTTGGTATTGCTGGGGTATCTATTCTAAGGTAAGGAATCTAATACTAACGTGTCTCTTTCAGATGCACAAGTTACTACTTGTGTAACGATATATCTGTAGGAGACATTAGTTAGTATTAGATTCCTTACCGACCCACCCATCCTCCCCGTTCTGCGAACCAATATCTAGGGTTAGGGTTGTCCCCTTCAGGGCCCTAGTTTCAATAGCACCAGTGTTGGTTTTTAACATGGCTCTGCGTTTTCTGGCGCGGAAAAGCTGTGTCTAAGAACTGACGTCAGCACGCGGAGGCGGTGTCTAAGTACTCCGACGACGTCATCACGGCGCCCACGACGCCGACGACGGACGCGGAGCCGCAGACGACGCCTACCGACGAGCAAGGGTACTGCTACGCAAAAATTTCCGGATCCAGTCTGACGCCTGGGGATATTCTAAGGTAAGGAATCTAATACTAACTAATGTCTCTTACAGATATATCGTTACACAAGTAGTAACTTGTGCAACAGGGCGGGGTGGGGGTCCTGGACGTCGCTGGAACATCAAGGCATTACCTTGGTGGTCAACACCTGGCAGGTTCTATGAACGCCAGGGCGGACAAACTAAGCCGCCTGTGCTTGATGGATCACGAATGGCGTCTGAACGCGAATGTGGCGCAAGGTCTCTTTCAGCGTGGGGAGCGCCTTGGTTAGATATATTCGCCACCGAAGAGAGCGCGCAATGTCATCAGTTCTGCGCGTTGGAATTTCCAAGGCGGCACTCGCTCTGCGACACTTATCGTCGCAAGTGGAGTTGCGGTCTGTTATACGCTTTTCTGCCTATACCACTTCTGCCCAGAGTTATGTTATGTTAGCAGGAACTTTTAGAGCGCACGGTCACCAAAAGGTTTCATGACGCTAATCTTGAAAAGTGTCGAGGCGCAATGAACTAGGCGTAGGCTTGCTCCAACAACCAGATCTTAATCTCCTTTTTGAACCCCAACAGGTTGTCGTGCTTCCTGATTGCTTGTGTTAAGGAGTTCCAGAATTTAGGGGCAAGGTAGGAGAACCTACACCCTCCCTGCCGTTTGAGTTTAATGGCAGGGGTAGTCAGTAGTTGAAGATGAGCTGACCGTAGGTTGCGAAGTGGGGTGTGCTTTACAATCATGCAGCTGATGAATTTGGGGCTCCTGCCGTGTAATGCCTTAAAGACTAAGCAAACAACAAAGGAGTGACTAGGCACAAGCATTTGAAAAACAATAACCACGGTTCTCTTAACGTGTGGTGAAGGTTAAATAAATGAATAAATAAACCCCCATGTAAAGTGCTCTGTCTTTATCTAAGATAAAATGGTGCTGTCAGTTCCGTTAGTATACCAACTGGTACGCCTCTCACCCTCTGGAGCTAGTAATCTACAGTGGTGAAGCTCTATTCATTTAGAAGGACCCTCACTCACCACTAGTTGGTGACATGCTTCATCATCGGGTCCCCGCTAGGGTGACCGAGTATCACCCTAGCGTGCTACAACGCCTGACTACAGCGGAGCAGGATGTGGTGAGTGGAACAGTGCCCAAATCAAAAAGTGACTAAACGTGTGGTGTCAGTGCAAATTAAAAAATGCAGAGGTTGTAACCAGGTCAAAAATTTTTTTAATGATGGCCAACCCGCATTGATTAAAAATAGTGAGTGGACTAGACAGGTTCTGAGTTACGGAACCCCAGTCCTAAAAATCGGTCGACATGTTTCTGCTGTTTTGATGCATTTTGCTCAGCTTTCTTCAGGACCTAATAAATAGTCCTCCGGTGGTGTGCGCGCACTAAGGCGTACCCTCCCGGGAGGCTCTAAATGTGAAAATTAATAAAATTTAAGAAAATGTGTGAAAAAAATTTTAATCACACAACAGTTAACCATGTCATCTCATGCCATTTGCAGAAACAATCATAGCAACCTATGGGAGAAAAAGGGACAAAGACAAAGACAAACAATGACACATAATTAGATCTCAATTGTGGTCCAATATCTCAGAATAAGCTGCATTAATGGAGCTGACTGGGTGTGTCATACTGGAAACAGAGCCCATCCAAAAGTGACGGTGCAGTATAATATCATTTCTATGAATGCCTCAAAATTCTAAATCAGCACCCAACATGCCCGACCAATTCTGCCGGTGAAATGCGGGGCAAATCGCATGTATATTCTGCTTTCAAATCAAGTCAGACTTGCCTTATACATATGGCTCATTCGTCCCATAGTATTATTCATAGTCGAGTGAAGGTCTAAACGTTCCGTTTTAACGTCGTGTGTACAATATAAAACTCAAGGGCTGTAAACCTCTCCAAAACGGAAAAGGAGCGAAAATGCTATATTTCTTAATTACTCACAAAAAGCGGGACATTAAGATGCCCCTTCGGTGAGGGTGGCGCGGGTGTACTTCACGCGGTGGCTTTCTGCAATGGGAGAAAGTAAAGGGCGAAGGTATGTATCAATCACCCCACTGTCGAGAATAATGATAGCACGGAAATCCAGGGGCCCCGGGTGATTGTTTATCAGATCGGGTGTCACTTACTTCTGCACTCGCGGCTCCCCGCCCGTGACCTGCTTTCCTGTCCAACCCTCCCGGAAGCGGTAGTTTCACCGGGAAGCGACCTGTGTTTATGAAACGCCCTGGGCGGAACAGAGTACACCACGTGGGACGCTGATAGTCACGTGGTGTCGTCTGCAGAAGAATTCTTAAAGGGATACAGCGCAAAAGGCGAGTTCCTAATGCCAAGCATTGCGAGTTCGATCCCCCGCATGGCATCAATAACCACATTGCCCTGTAAGTGTTATCAATATTCTTAAGTCAGCAGTTAATCAATTATCATTATTCCAACAAAGGGTCATTTGGAATATATAAAGGGTGATGCATATTATATCAAGGAAGCAGAGTATTAATGATGCTAAATACACAACCTGCTTCTTCATACAAGTGGAGCAATTAGTAATCATATTATTAATACTGCTAATGCCTCCCTTAGTTGAACACTCAACAAGCTCCCTACATAGGTTTTTTGCTCAGGGATGCTAAAACAAGGCGAGTTTCTCAGCTGTTAAAAGACATAGGGAAACAGAACAGGACATGACAAACCACGGACATAGTGTAACACTGTAATACTCTATCTCCGCAGGACACTGCCCCATGGAATATCATCGTTGAGACCAACCCTATTTGTCCCAAGACGATACACCCAACGTTGTTCACGTTCAAAAAGTGACGCCTCAGACCCATATTCTTGATGTTCTAGAATGGTCCACTGTAAATCATTGGGGGTGTGTCCCGCCTGTAGAAAGTGTACGGTGAGTTTTGTGGTCATCTTTTTACACCGTATATTACTTCTGTGTTCACAGATTCTGATTCTTGTGCGCCGCGTTGTCATTCCCACGTATTGGAGGCCACAACTGCACGTGATGAGATATACTACGTTAGTGGTGTTACAGTTCGTATGACCACGCTGCTCCCAACGGGTGCCATCTGTCAAGTCTAGATATTTGGTATTGGAGGTCAGGTGGCACACGTTGCAATTGCCACAAGAGAAATGGCCTTTAACCGGTGGAAGGCCCCATGCGTTGAGAACGCTTGGTGTGGGAACAGTTGTCCTTTCAGTTCTGGGTCTTGTGTGGACCAGCGAGTCCTTCAGGCTAGTTGCTCTCTTGTAGGACAATAAAGGTTTCTTCCAATCTGCTTTATTACTGGTTATAATCCTCCAGTTTTTCATGATACTTTTACTCACTGCGTTGGACAGCGAATTAAAAGTGGTGACGCAGGTTAAAGGAATTTCCTCCTTCTCTTTGGGGGGATTTTCATCCAACAGAATATCCCTCTGCTGGTTCCGCGCCCTCTTGTGGCTCTTGTTGATTATCCTCTGCGGATATCCTCTGTTTTGCAGTTTGATAGACAAAGCATTGGCTTGTGATTTGAAATCAGTGAGGTTACTGCAGTTGCGACGTATCCTAAGATACTGCCCATACGGGAGATTTTCCCGTAGGGCCCTCGGATGGTAGCTCGTAAAGTGCAATAAATTATTTTTTGCAGTAGGCTTATAAAATGTCGTTGTCTCAAGCCGATTCTCCTTTCTCCTGATTTGGACATCTAAAAAGGTCAGCTCATCTCTAGAATATTCATGGGTGAATCTCAAATGATCGTCAAGTCTATTCAGCCATGCAAAAAAATTCAACAGAACCGCTTCATCGCCTTGCCAAATCACGAAAATATCGTCTATGTAGCGCTGCCACATAAGTATGTTACTACAGAACGGGTTTAGGGCACTCAGAATATTCTTAGCCTCAAAATCGAAGACATAGAGGCCCGCCACCGACGGGGCAAAGGTGCTGCCCATCGATGTCCCCGTAGCTTGTAAATAAATCTTGCCATCATGTTCAAAGAAATTACGTTTCAGGGCAAGGGTGGCGCATTCCGTTACAAATACCTTTGATGTAGCATACTCCCAGGGTGTTCTCTCGAGGGCTTCCTTCACCACCTTGATGGTCTCATCCTGCGGGATGCAGGTGTACAGACTCTCAATGTCCATAGAGACAAGAAAGCATTGATCATCTGGTAGGGTAATGGATCTCAGTAAAGACAGGAAACTTTTCGTGTCCTTCAGATAGGTAAATGTGGATTGGATGATGGGTCGCAAGAAAAAATCACAATATTTTGAGAGGGGTTCGAGCAGTGATCCTAGACCTGATACTATCGGTCTTCCAGGTGGGGGTAACTTCCGTTTATGAATTTTGGGTAATATATAAAAATAAGGTACCCGGCCTTCTGAAGTTGTTAGGAAGTCTGCCTCTTTTTTAGTGATGTAACCATCCCTTTCCGCTGTTGACACCAACTCACAAATCTCATCTCGTAGATCATCCGTCGGGTCCACCATTAGGGGGACATAGTTGGTGGCGTTGTTCAACAGGCGTAAACATTCCGCATCATAGTCTTCTTTGTTAAGAATTACAATGCCACCCCCCTTGTCTGCTCCTTTGATAACGATGTTGTCGTTTTTCTTGAGAGTTTGGATTGCCTTAAACTCATCAGCAGTTAGGTTTTTGTAAGGTGTTGGTTCCTGCATCTGTTCCACTTCCTTAAATACTGCCTGCTCAAAGGCCAGGATCTCGGGAGCGATAGTGTGTGGGGGGGGTACAAACTTAGATTTCAACCTGAAATCAGTGTCACTTTTTGCTCCGGTTGTTTGATCTGTGCCACCCGACTCAAAGAAGTTCTTCAGTCGCAATTTCCTAAAGAACTGACTAAGCTCACAGTGGAGTTTGAACCGATCGAGTCGGGGTGTAGGAATGAACCCTAACCCTTTTTCCAGAACGGTACTTTCTGCCCTTGAGAGTTCGTGAGATGAAAGATTCACCACTAAACTTTCGCGTTGCTGGGGCCCGGTCTCTGGTCTGCCGGAGTCGTCTTGGACTGGTCTCCTGTGCTCTCTGGTTGTCCCCAGTGCACTTGGTTGTTTCCCTTTTGCCTCCACCGGTTGCCCCGCCTGCCTCTGTCCTGAAAAGGAGGCTGGTAGCCTTGTTGGTTCATTGGAGGATATGGCATGAAATGTGGGTTCCAACCCATCATTGGTGGGAAAGGTTGGAAAGGATTGTGGTTATAGGGGCCCATCCCCTGTTGGTTGTATGGTGCATTCCAAATGGGGGGGTGCGAGTCTGTTGTAAATTGTTGATAACCCCGACCCCTCCCTCTATTCCTGCCCCTTCCTCTTCCCCTTTTCCCAGTGCTGTCTGAACTCGACCCACTGTTGTTGGAATCTGCCGAGGAATCTGAGTTATATCCAGCATTAGTTGAAGGGACAAAATCAGGTGTAGAATACACCCGCGCCACCCTCACCGCCACCCTCACCGAAGGGGCATCTTAATGTCCCGCTTTTTGTGAGTAATTAAGAAATATAGCATTTTCGCTCCTTTTCCGTTTTGGAGAGGTTTACAGCCCTTGAGTTTTATATTGTACACACGACGTTAAAACGGAACGTTTAGACCTTCACTCGACTATGAATAATACTATGGGACGAATGAGCCATATGTATAAGGCAAGTCTGACTTGATTTGAAAGCAGAATATACATGCGATTTGCCCCGCATTTCACCGGCAGAATTGGTCGGGCATGTTGGGTGCTGATTTAGAATTTTGAGGCATTCATAGAAATGATATTATACTGCACCGTCACTTTTGGATGGGCTCTGTTTCCAGTATGACACACCCAGTCAGCTCCATTAATGCAGCTTATTCTGAGATATTGGACCACAATTGAGATCTAATTATGTGTCATTGTTTGTCTTTGTCTTTGTCCCTTTTTCTCCCATAGGTTGCTATGATTGTTTCTGCAAATGGCATGAGATGACATGGTTAACTGTTGTGTGATTAAAATTTTTTTCACACATTTTCTTACATTTTATTAATTTTCACATTTAGAGCCTCCCGGGAGGGTACGCCTTAGTGCGCGCACACCACCGGAGGACTATTTATTAGGTCCTGAAGAAAGCTGAGCAAAATGCATCAAAACAGCAGAAACATGTCGACCGATTTTTAGGACTGGGGTTCCGTAACTCAGAACCTGTCTAGTCCACTCACTATTTTTAATCAATGCGGGTTGGCCATCATTAAAAAAATTTTTGACCTGGTTACAACCTCTGCATTTTTTAATTTGCACTGACACCACACGTTTAGTCACTTTTTGATTTGGGCACTGTTCCACTCACCACATCCTGCTCCGCTGTAGTCAGGCGTTGTAGCACGCTAGGGTGATACTCGGTCACCCTAGCGGGGACCCGATGATGAAGCATGTCACCAACTAGTGGTGAGTGAGGGTCCTTCTAAATGAATAGAGCTTCACCACTGTAGATTACTAGCTCCAGAGGGTGAGAGGCGTACCAGTTGGTATACTAACGGAACTGACAGCACCATTTTATCTTAGATAAAGACAGAGCACTTTACATGGGGGTTTATTTATTCATTTATTTAACCTTCACCACACGTTAAGAGAACCGTGGTTATTGTTTTTCAAATGCTTGTGCCTAGTCACTCCTTTGTTGTTTGTGTATGAATTAGCCCGGGGTCCAGGAGTGTCTACTCATACCCTCCCTCTCTTGTTGCTGATATATTGATTTTAGAGCAGCGTGCAGCTGCGAGAGTAATGAGTTTATTTGTTTTGTTTATTTGAATTATAGTCGAGTTGAAAATCCGCCTCCTATGATGGAGGATCAGGGCCTTTCCTTCTCAAAGGAAGAAGTGGATGCTATATTGGGAGATGACTCTCTCTTTTCAGACCCTCTGTTAGCACATGCCATCTCACAGACAGGGGATTGGGAAAAACTAGGGGAACTAAAACGTAGCAGAATAAGAGCAATACTGCACGGTACCATGATTAAAGAATACCTAACGAACAATTCCGCTCCTAAAGGACTACTAGTAACTAATGCCCCGAGAATATTCCTGGAAGATGCTGCCTTCCGGAAAGAATGGGCTCAGATTGCCTGGCATTGCACAAGGGATTGGGGCATTCTAATTATAAAAACAGCACTCAGACTTTCGGAAGCACTTATGGTTGAGATACAGACCACAGAGGCCCATTTCAAAGTGACTATTACTGGGTATAAAAAAAGACTGGACGAGTTGAACAAAGAACAAAATGAGTTCAGAGAGAACTTAGCCCAGTCCAAATCCCAAAAGTTACAAAAGGATCTGAAGAGATGGTCCTATGCCAAAGCCTATCCCTATTCTACACCTGATTTTGTCCCTTCAACTAATGCTGGATATAACTCAGATTCCTCGGCAGATTCCAACAACAGTGGGTCGAGTTCAGACAGCACTGGGAAAAGGGGAAGAGGAAGGGGCAGGAATAGAGGGAGGGGTCGGGGTTATCAACAATTTACAACAGACTCGCACCCCCCCATTTGGAATGCACCATACAACCAACAGGGGATGGGCCCCTATAACCACAATCCTTTCCAACCTTTCCCACCAATGATGGGTTGGAACCCACATTTCATGCCATATCCTCCAATGAACCAACAAGGCTACCAGCCTCCTTTTCAGGACAGAGGCAGGCGGGGCAACCGGTGGAGGCAAAAGGGAAACAACCAAGTGCACTGGGGACAACCAGAGAGCACAGGAGACCAGTCCAAGACGACTCCGGCAGACCAGAGACCGGGCCCCAGCAACGCGAAAGTTTAGTGGTGAATCTTTCATCTCACGAACTCTCAAGGGCAGAAAGTACCGTTCTGGAAAAAGGGTTAGGGTTCATTCCTACACCCCGACTCGATCGGTTCAAACTCCACTGTGAGCTTAGTCAGTTCTTTAGGAAATTGCGACTGAAGAACTTCTTTGAGTCGGGTGGCACAGATCAAACAACCGGAGCAAAAAGTGACACTGATTTCAGGTTGAAATCTAAGTTTGTACCCCCCCCACACACTATCGCTCCCGAGATCCTGGCCTTTGAGCAGGCAGTATTTAAGGAAGTGGAACAGATGCAGGAACCAACACCTTACAAAAACCTAACTGCTGATGAGTTTAAGGCAATCCAAACTCTCAAGAAAAACGACAACATCGTTATCAAAGGAGCAGACAAGGGGGGTGGCATTGTAATTCTTAACAAAGAAGACTATGATGCGGAATGTTTACGCCTGTTGAACAACGCCACCAACTATGTCCCCCTAATGGTGGACCCGACGGATGATCTACGAGATGAGATTTGTGAGTTGGTGTCAACAGCGGAAAGGGATGGTTACATCACTAAAAAAGAGGCAGACTTCCTAACAACTTCAGAAGGCCGGGTACCTTATTTTTATATATTACCCAAAATTCATAAACGGAAGTTACCCCCACCTGGAAGACCGATAGTATCAGGTCTAGGATCACTGCTCGAACCCCTCTCAAAATATTGTGATTTTTTCTTGCGACCCATCATCCAATCCACATGTACCTATCTGAAGGACACGAAAAGTTTCCTGTCTTTACTGAGATCCATTACCCTACCAGATGATCAATGCTTTCTTGTCTCTATGGACATTGAGAGTCTGTACACCTGCATCCCGCAGGATGAGACCATCAAGGTGGTGAAGGAAGCCCTCGAGAGAACACCCTGGGAGTATGCTACATCAAAGGTATTTGTAACGGAATGCGCCACCCTTGCCCTGAAACGTAATTTCTTTGAACATGATGGCAAGATTTATTTACAAGCTACGGGGACATCGATGGGCAGCACCTTTGCCCCGTCGGTGGCGGGCCTCTATGTCTTCGATTTTGAGGCTAAGAATATTCTGAGTGCCCTAAACCTGTTCTGTAGTAACATACTTATGTGGCAGCGCTACATAGACAATATTTTCGTGATTTGGCAAGGCGATGAAGCGGTTCTGTTGAATTTTTTTGCATGGCTGAATAGACTTGACGATCATTTGAGATTCACCCATGAATATTCTAGAGATGAGCTGACCTTTTTAGATGTCCAAATCAGGAGAAAGGAGAATCGGCTTGAGACAACGACATTTTATAAGCCTACTGCAAAAAATAATTTATTGCACTTTACGAGCTACCATCCGAGGGCCCTACGGGAAAATCTCCCGTATGGGCAGTATCTTAGGATACGTCGCAACTGCAGTAACCTCACTGATTTCAAATCACAAGCCAATGCTTTGTCTATCAAACTGCAAAACAGAGGATATCCGCAGAGGATAATCAACAAGAGCCACAAGAGGGCGCGGAACCAGCAGAGGGATATTCTGTTGGATGAAAATCCCCCCAAAGAGAAGGAGGAAATTCCTTTAACCTGCGTCACCACTTTTAATTCGCTGTCCAACGCAGTGAGTAAAAGTATCATGAAAAACTGGAGGATTATAACCAGTAATAAAGCAGATTGGAAGAAACCTTTATTGTCCTACAAGAGAGCAACTAGCCTGAAGGACTCGCTGGTCCACACAAGACCCAGAACTGAAAGGACAACTGTTCCCACACCAAGCGTTCTCAACGCATGGGGCCTTCCACCGGTTAAAGGCCATTTCTCTTGTGGCAATTGCAACGTGTGCCACCTGACCTCCAATACCAAATATCTAGACTTGACAGATGGCACCCGTTGGGAGCAGCGTGGTCATACGAACTGTAACACCACTAACGTAGTATATCTCATCACGTGCAGTTGTGGCCTCCAATACGTGGGAATGACAACGCGGCGCACAAGAATCAGAATCTGTGAACACAGAAGTAATATACGGTGTAAAAAGATGACCACAAAACTCACCGTACACTTTCTACAGGCGGGACACACCCCCAATGATTTACAGTGGACCATTCTAGAACATCAAGAATATGGGTCTGAGGCGTCACTTTTTGAACGTGAACAACGTTGGGTGTATCGTCTTGGGACAAATAGGGTTGGTCTCAACGATGATATTCCATGGGGCAGTGTCCTGCGGAGATAGAGTATTACAGTATTACACTATGTCCGTGGTTTGTCATGTCCTGTTCTGTTTCCCTATGTCTTTTAACAGCTGAGAAACTCGCCTTGTTTTAGCATCCCTGAGCAAAAAACCTATGTAGGGAGCTTGTTGAGTGTTCAACTAAGGGAGGCATTAGCAGTATTAATAATATGATTACTAATTGCTCCACTTGTATGAAGAAGCAGGTTGTGTATTTAGCATCATTAATACTCTGCTTCCTTGATATAATATGCATCACCCTTTATATATTCCAAATGACCCTTTGTTGGAATAATGATAATTGATTAACTGCTGACTTAAGAATATTGATAACACTTACAGGGCAATGTGGTTATTGATGCCATGCGGGGGATCGAACTCGCAATGCTTGGCATTAGGAACTCGCCTTTTGCGCTGTATCCCTTTAAGAATTCTTCTGCAGACGACACCACGTGACTATCAGCGTCCCACGTGGTGTACTCTGTTCCGCCCAGGGCGTTTCATAAACACAGGTCGCTTCCCGGTGAAACTACCGCTTCCGGGAGGGTTGGACAGGAAAGAGGGTCACGGGCGGGGAGCCGCGAGTGCAGAAGTAAGTGACACCCGATCTGATAAACAATCACCCGGGGCCCCTGGATTTCCGTGCTATCATTATTCTCGACAGTGGGGTGATTGATACATACCTTCGCCCTTTACTTTCTCCCATTGCAGAAAGCCACCGCGTGAAGTACACCCGCGCCACCCTCACCGAAGGGGCATCTTAATGTCCCGCTTTTTGTGAGTAATTAAGAAATATAGCATTTTCGCTCCTTTTCCGTTTTGGAGAGGTTTACAGCCCTTGAGTTTTATATTGTACACACGACGTTAAAACGGAACGTTTAGACCTTCACTCGACTATGAATAATACTATGGGACGAATGAGCCATATGTATAAGGCAAGTCTGACTTGATTTGAAAGCAGAATATACATGCGATTTGCCCCGCATTTCACCGGCAGAATTGGTCGGGCATGTTGGGTGCTGATTTAGAATTTTGAGGCATTCATAGAAATGATATTATACTGCACCGTCACTTTTGGATGGGCTCTGTTTCCAGTATGACACACCCAGTCAGCTCCATTAATGCAGCTTATTCTGAGATATTGGACCACAATTGAGATCTAATTATGTGTCATTGTTTGTCTTTGTCTTTGTCCCTTTTTCTCCCATAGGTTGCTATGATTGTTTCTGCAAATGGCATGAGATGACATGGTTAACTGTTGTGTGATTAAAATTTTTTTCACACATTTTCTTAAATTTTATTAATTTTCACATTTAGAGCCTCCCGGGAGGGTACGCCTTAGTGCGCGCACACCACCGGAGGACTATTTATTAGGTCCTGAAGAAAGCTGAGCAAAATGCATCAAAACAGCAGAAACATGTCGACCGATTTTTAGGACTGGGGTTCCGTAACTCAGAACCTGTCTAGTCCACTCACTATTTTTAATCAATGCGGGTTGGCCATCATTAAAAAATTTTTTGACCTGGTTACAACCTCTGCATTTTTTAATTTGCACTGACACCACACGTTTAGTCACTTTTTGATTTGGGCACTGTTCCACTCACCACATCCTGCTCCGCTGTAGTCAGGCGTTGTAGCACGCTAGGGTGATACTCGGTCACCCTAGCGGGGACCCGATGATGAAGCATGTCACCAACTAGTGGTGAGTGAGGGTCCTTCTAAATGAATAGAGCTTCACCACTGTAGATTACTAGCTCCAGAGGGTGAGAGGCGTACCAGTTGGTATACTAACGGAACTGACAGCACCATTTTATCTTAGATAAAGACAGAGCACTTTACATGGGGGTTTATTTATTCATTTATTTAACCTTCACCACACGTTAAGAGAACCGTGGTTATTGTTTTTCAAATGCTTGTGCCTAGTCACTCCTTTGTTGTTTGTGTATGAATTAGCCCGGGGTCCAGGAGTGTCTACTCATACCCTCCCTCTCTTGTTGCTGATATATTAAAGACTAAGCACCCTGTCTTGAAAGCTGCACGTTGGTCAATAGGCAGCCTGTGAAGGTTGGATAGCCAGGGTCTGGCAGAGTGCCCTTTAGGTTATTTATAGATTAATCTTGCAGCCTGGTTCTGAACTAATTGTAGTTGTTTGAGTAGGAACAGAGGCAGGCCATGGTAAATGGAGTTTGAAAAGTCGAGACGTGAGAGAACCAGTGCTATCACAACCTGTATGAGGGCTGAATGGGTCAGTAAATGGGCAATCTTCCTTATTTTACGCAATTGGAGAAAACAAGTGGAGACCACTACCCCCATTTGTCGTCTGAGCGAGAGATCTGCATTTATAGTGACCCCCAGGCTTTTCACAGCGGGGGAGGGAGAAGGGGGAGATCTTAATTCTGTTGGCCAATAGTGTGGGCCCCAGAAGATCTCACTCTTCCCAGGCAGCACTAGGACCGTCTTTCCCGGGTTGAGTTTAAGTTGGTTGAGGTCCATCCAACGCTGAATGTGAAGCATAGTGGCCTAGAATTCAAGGACAGAGTCTGGGGATTCCAAGGTAAAAACTAGCTGGAGATCGTCCGCATAATCGAAGGTCATTATCTTTCTGTTTTTAAGTGAGTGAATGAGAGACCTGTGATAGAGATTAAATAACTGTGGGGACAGGGGCAAACCCTGTGGCACCCCACATGTGATGGCGAGCTTAGGGGCAGTAAAAGCGCCAAGTCGCACTGCTTGTGTTCTGCCTTCAAGGAAAGACTTAATCCAGTTGTATGCGGAGCCCTGTATGGCGGCCTGTTCGACATTGTCCATCAAAATTTTATGATCGACCGTGTCTAACGCAGCTGACCAGTCCAAGAGCACCAGGGCCTGGGGGACACCCTTTTCCGCATTTGCTCTCAGGGTGTCCAATACTGCAAGAATAACTGACTCCGTTGAGTGATCGGGCCGAAAGCCAGCTTGATGTGGCTCTAGGTATTCTGATTGTTCAATAAAATTGGACAGGCACCTAGCCACATGGGCCTCCAAGTTCTTGGCCAAAAAGGGGAGGAGAGAAATGGGGCGATAATTTGAGTGCTGAAGAAGATCAGGCGCAACTGGGCCCAAGTCATCCTTGTGGCTCCGGATTGGGCATGAAGATACTGGTATCCCAAGCTACTCTGGCGGTCAATCCCCCGATCCGTCTGCCTCTTTGGGGGAGGATCGTCTGTTGCAGGAGCAGCGGACGGTCCTTCACCCGAACCTGTCCAGCCTCCACCTCCATGATTGGAGATTGAGCGGCGACCGTTTTTGATCGTGCACCTGAATTTTGTGATGTCATTCTGGCAGCCAGGCGTCCTTCCACAAAAACGGTATACGCCTGCAGTTGGAACAAGTTTATGGCATGGTGCACAGCAAAGGCTGTGGATCCCCTTTCTGCCCCTCTTTCTGGGGTCCTTTTGTTCCTACTATCCTTGGCCCAACAGGGTTCTGCTCTGGGCACTATCAAAGATTATCTTTCAGTCATCTCCGCCTGTCTATGGCTTCCAGATCAGCCTTGTCTTTTTAAGTCTCCTGTTATTAACCGTTTCCTAAAAGGCATCACGCACACGTTAACTCCTGTGCCGTTCATTATGCCTCAATGGGACTTAAACCTTGTCTTGACATATCTGATGTGCGCTCCCTTCGAGACCCTTCATAACTGTCCTTTGCGTCTTCTCACTCTCAAGGCAGCTTTCCTGGTAGCTATCACCTCTGCCAGAAGAGTGAGTGAGCTCCAGGCTCTTTCTTCTAAACCTCCTTTCCTTTCTGTTCATCCGGACAAGGTGGTTTTGAGGACTTGTCCTTCTTTCTTGCCAAAGGTTGTCACACACTTCCACATCGGGCAGACCATCACTTTGCCCACCTTTTTTCCGCCTCCTTCCAAAGAGGAAGAGAGACTTCACCTTCTGAACCCGAAACATGCTCTTTCGTTCTATCTGAAGCGCACACAACAGTTCCGGGTGGACGACCAGCTCTTTGTTGGCTACGTGGGCGCCAAAAAAGGTTGGGCCGTGCACAAACGAACCATTTCTCGGTGGGTCGTTCTCTGCATCAAGGCCTGTTACTCAGTGGCTAAGAAGGAGCCTCCTGTGGGGCTGCGTTCCCATTCTACCAGGGCAGCAAAACACACAAGATGATGGACGGAATGTTGCACAATGGCAAAACATTCACCCCCAGTCACAGATCTGGGTTTAATCCATCGTTATTTTGCTCACCAAGCCACCCCATTTCAGACATGGCCATATGCAAATCAGTCTTGACCCTGTGCCTCATGGGAACAGTCCAGACCGAACTGCCAAGCCATGTCTTCCCTGGATAGGAATCAAGCATTCTAGGACCGGTTTCTGGCTATCAGCTGTCTTCAGCCAGGATAGCTTGACTCGGCGTAGTGAGCACGGGACCCACGTCTGGGCATACCCTTCCCACATAGGGGGAACAGCAAAACACACAAGATGATGTTGTTCTGCATTCTGTCCATCAACTGTTATTTTTGCATTTGTCACCCCGAGTGGGAAGGGTATGCTCAGACTTGAGTTCCGTGCAACTGGTTCCCATGTTTTATTGCAGAACAATAGTAATTCGTTTTCAAATTTGTGAATCCTGCAGAAGATAATGATAAGCACTGCAAAGCCAATATTTTTTCACTTTTTATAAGTCAATGTCTGGGGAAACTGCACTTGTCCTCCCTCTTCTACCATGCTACAACCAGGGGCACCCAAAATGGATCCCACTGTCTCCAGTCCTCAGGCTCACACGCAGACAGAGTTCTATTACTATACATGGGTCATGGTGCACATACAACATGCACATTGCATGTCTGCCCAAGCTTCTGGGTCATGAGGAGCAAGTAGACCACAGTTGTGGAGACACAGATCAAAAGATCTGGCCAAACTATAAATCGTACAACAAGGTATGCTGCCACCACCGCCTCAAGTCATACCTTGAGGATAGGGACAGTAGTCCTCTGTCTCCATGAGAACATGCTTGGTGCACCCCTCCAGGTCACAGGACAGGTTCTAGACCTTGCATTGTCAGGCCTAGACTTCCGTTCTGTGCACATGCTAAATTAGTGTGACACAAGGACCACATTAAAACTCAGAATACCAGTTTTACATGCAGTTGGTCGCTCATGCCAGGTGCACCCACTTGTTTATCATACACGGGACATTCCCATCCCAGCTGCAACCACAGATTGACAGTAAAGGATCTTTGCTGAGCCAGGGTGCAAGGAATGGTGCAGCAATTGGACACGCCAGAAAGCAATACTCAAGCACAGTGCACATTATTTTTTGATGAGTGCTGATATTCACCCTGTGTACATAATGTTCCATTGCCTCCCCTGCTCGCACATGCTCCGCTACACCTTCTTCTAATCCCCTTTAAAATCCTTGGTGTATTGCACCTTTCTTTGAAAGAGATATAGTGGTTACAAACATTTGAAATAAATGTGGGTAAAAGAAAACATGTGAAAGAGTGAGTGAGGAAAATGTGAGTGGGGGCAACAAAAAACAAACACCATGAGAAGAAGCAGGGGTACAATGGAGGAGCGGTTGGGAAATAAGTCAAAGCTATCAAGTGGAGTGTAGCTAAAGTTGTCTGTAGGCAAGACCTAAAAATGGTAAAACTTTTAACTAGTCCTGGGAGAAATGTGCATCAATTCCTTTGTGGAAATTATGCATAATGTCCTAAACAGTGTGCTATGATGCAAAATACTGATCTAGCAGTTTTCACAATCATTTAGATAATGAAGTGCAAAATCATGTGACCTGAACAACAGGTGCAAACATTGTATTTGTTTGCAATCTCGAGTTTCTGTGAATTTTCCCAGAGTGAAATCTAAATTACACAACTCTGTGTAAACAGAACCGAACTGGGAACCCAAAGGTGTCTTGATACATTTTTTCAGGCCAGCCCCCATACGTTGCGTAGCAACACTGCCCTTCATCTTTCCATAGCCCCTTTCTCACATGTATGTAATTTTTTTTATAGCGCCTCTTATACCAGTCTATGGTGTCGGAGTATTTTACATCACGCATACAAAGACAATGAATAATAAATGTGTAAATCAGTGTATAGAAAATGTTACAAAAGACAAGGGGCACTACAAGGTGCGGCCATTTTTAAGTTGAGCGTTAGAGACCTCTTGTATATACTTTAGTATATACTTATATGTACTTTGTGGGCTCTGGAGATCAGCCCTAGGACTTGTCTGCTTCCGCTTAGGGACTTTTTTTTCTGTTCAACTGCCTCTATTTAACTGTCTTTATAGAAAACGACCAGCAGAGGTCAGTAAAATACCAGAATTGCTTTCTGCTTGTTCGACTACCTCTAGTTAACTGTCTTGATAGAAAACGACCAGTAGAGGTCAGTAAAATACCAGAATTGCTTTCTGCTGAGGGACTTTCTCTTTTTTTTTTTGTCTTTTTTATTTTTTTTTTTGTCTGGCAACTGCCTCTGTTTAACTCTCTGGATTGAAAATGACCAGCAGAGGTCAGGAAAATATCAGAATCACTTTAGCATTCTCTAGATTCCAGCCCATAGAAATTGTCTTCCACAAGCACCTGTAGACAGTAATATATTTTTTTTAATCTGGTATTTTCAGGTTAATTACCACCAAAGGCCCTGATTTTATATTAAAAATAGAGCATTGTACTAAACCATTTCCCACAGAAAGGCAGTATTTCTCTCCAGTTGTTCCCATACCTGGCGTTTCACGCAGTTTGGTGCTTACTTTCCCTCCATGTTAAACAAGCATTGGCATAGCCAATAGGTCTCGCCTTTGGGACCTTATAAGTGTTTAACCATGCAACAGTTAATGTTGTTGCACCAAGGATATTGTACTGCATAACTAAATACTTGTAAGGTCCCAAAAGTGAGACCTATTGGCTATCCCAATGCTTGTTTTACTGAGTTCTACTGATTGTCTACTGTTTCTTTTTTAAACTAGAACAAGCTGTGCTGCACAAGGACACACAAAAAAGATCTATCTGGGATTTGGGGATTGTTGAAGATGGTGAGTACAGCTGAGTGTGGCAGGAAGGATGGGGATTAAAGTAAGTTGCAGGAGGATTGCGGGGTGCCCAGTGTGGGGGGTCCTAAGTAAGCTGCTTGGTGGTGCCCTGTTTACATCCCAAAGAGTGGGAGAGAAACTCTGAACATAAGTTGGGTTTCAGCAGTTTCCTGAAAGGAAGTCGGTTGGAGGTAATGCAAAATTCCAGCCGCTGCTGTAATCGTGTCCTGTTGTCACACATGAGATCAGGATTGTAGTTTTGCTTTTTAAATTGTATATCATTCATTCAAATGTAACTAAAAGATTAGCTCCTTGGATAAATACCATTTAAATAGAAAGCTTTGGCCACAGCACGGCTACCTGCCTGCTGCACCTTCCGGAGTCCTCAACAGTAGGAAAGTTTTGGAAGCACCTGGCTTGCTCGGAATGCACGTCTCATCCTAAAGCCCTCTCGCTAACAAGGGGCAGTTGGTTGTTTTGAAATTCATGGTCAGGCCTCAGAGAGCAGTTCCCACCCATGTCTGCCTCTCTTGACGTCTGGTTGTGCACTGCCCTCCAATGTTATCTGCAGCGACTTCCCCTGACGTGAGCGCTGAATGCCAGCTATGAAAGGATGACTTGTATCAAGTTTCGTACCTCTCTGTGGAGCGTCACCGGCGCGCGGGAAGGAATGATACATGTCCGGTATCCCGTCCCACAATTCAATGTTTTGCCAGTGGTCAGTCACGGTGTGTTTTCTGGAAGAACATGAAAGGTCAATTCAGCAGTGACTGACACCATAAAAAGGGCATCAGGTAAGGCCCGTTAATAACAAATCTGGTAAATGTCTTATCAGAACTGTCAAGTATCACGCATCAGACGTGACACTAACGCATTTCAGTGTGGTGTTCCGCAACACCACACTGAAATGCATTGTCACGCATTTTAATGCCACTGTCTCAGTCTCTTAGCGCCCGTCCAGGTGCCTGTCACATCTGTGTGCCGGCTCTGCTTCTCCCTGCAAACTTGCTCACCCGGGGCCTGCCACCAGCACAGGCTCAGTAATGGTTAATGATCAGTGCTGCAGCCTGCTACAATGTATGTTAATGTGCGTGCTGACATCACCCAGCCCAGGCAGTGCTGGGCCGAAGAGTGGGCGGGGCCTGCTCTCATCAGGGGTTGAGTACTGGCTGGCGCCGCTGGGGGGATGTGACCCCACGTCCTGGTCTGGAAGGAAGGCAGGGCAGGATAGGATTCAGGAATCCGCGGGGACTCGTGGAGGTGTGCCGGGTGCTGGAAGGAGTCACTCTGTGTGCTGTCTGCGTCAGAATTATGAATCTCATTAGTGCCCTAGGCTGCGCAGCGCTATATTACCTGCGTTGGAAGGCCTGGCAGCCCAACTCAGCACGGCGCCTCAGAGCTCGCAGCACGGCCTGCTGCTGCTTCCCACCTGGCTGGGCCGCCATCAAGTACAGTACAGTGCAGGACTTGTACTCCTGCAGTGAATTCAATTATTAATTGCCGAGGCGCTCACGTGGAGCTTGTGACCGGCGGTTGCAGAGGCAGCCCAGGACAGTATCTGTCACTGGACAACAGCAGACAACCCTGGACTGAGGAGGCGGGATTCTTAGTGACTCATCCCCAACAACGTTTTTGCGCTCCTGAATTCCGTTTCAGTTGGTACAAATGACTGCTTTACCTAATTTCAGAGAAAAAAACCATGACAGATAACATGACAGAAAACACCAGCCTGACTGTCCCAAGCTTCTATAATTCTATTTTGGTTAATTTCTCAAATAAGAAAAACTATTTTCCTTGAAAAATTAGATCAAATTGATAACAGAAAAGGGGTACGTGAAAACAGCCCAAGAAAATAAGTAAGTAAAAAAAAAGGGGGCGGAGCATTCAAAAGGGGAGTTGGAAGAGGTATTAGTACATAGTTTAGCCAGGGTACAGGTTACGCAGCAGTTGAGGAACTAATGTGCAGTCATGGCGACAGACACAGAAATATGTATAGGTAGCAGCACTAGGGTACTGGAAGGCTGGTGAAGGAGGGTATGAGAAGGAATAGAAGCGCGGTGATATATTTATTGGGAGTAGGGTAGACTATTACATGTTAATAAGGAGAGGATAGGTTAATCAGGAGGATTATAACTGGGAAGCTTGACATAACAAGAATTGGCCGTGTGGCCGGGCCACAAAAAACAAGCATTGGCCGCGTGGCCGGCCGCAAAGAAATGATAAAAATTTTAAAAACGTGAGTTGTGCGCACGCGTGACGAAAAAGGTGCTGTGTACGTCGCTTGCGTGCTTGTGCGCGTGATGGTCAGCTGGTCGTCAGGAAAGTAGCACTTTCCCAAGCAGCTACTAAATGTCTTGGCCAGATAGCGCGTGCGCTGGATCAGGGCGAGACCTAAAAACAGTAGATGTTTCAGCACCCTGACTAATGTGCTGCATAGCTAAATACATATAAGGTTCCAAAGGCGAGACCGATTGAATTGCAAATTGCAAACTGCTAAGGCTTGATAAGCACAAACTCAGGATCAAAACGTAACGCAGTGGTTGAGGATACATTTACTAATAAGAATTTATTTCTACCCAACTAAACCCTTTTTAGCAACATTAGGATGATGAAAGGCTGGAAAAAACATAACTTTCTAATCTGTACCATGCTGTTTGCATGCAGCTCTTTTACGGCCATTCATAGATCACTGTGCTAGATTACTATTATAACTCATGAACAGCACAATAACAAAAGGATCTCTGTGACAAAAGCAGTAACCCACTGAGCTATGCACATAAAATACACTCCTGTGACCTATGGTACACATTCTTTGCAGCAGGCTTATTAGCCATCTGTGCTACCTTAGAGGAGGGAACACTGCCACCAGACAAACTTCCATCTCTCTCCATCAGGAAGATTAATCACCAGGGACATCTTGACACTTTTATTGTCGATAAAAACTGCTGTACACACAAGGAACTCTGCAGCGGGTGCTTTTAAACCTATACCATATTTCAAAACCCATGGAGGTTACCACTCGGCCTTCCTGCCTCCCGGGAAAACACCCAATGCCCTGTGCGGCCAGTCCGTCCTTGGCCGTAAATTTAAGAATTTAGTCTAAAAAGCATAATGAGAAATGCCAGAAATTACGCTAGATTACATATACGTAACCGAAATCTCGGCTGTGGCTACTCTTAAATTAACTATCAATGGCCATTTTACAGTTATTGTATCACAGGTAACACTGAAATACATTAAAATATAGTTTTGTGACACTCCTATGCAAATGTTAAAGTACCGATTAAAACACTACAATACAATTACACTTGCTAGAAAAAAAGTGTTGGGGGAAAGATTGAATTTTTTTGTTAGTTATGATAATTATGTTTTAGTTATTAGAGAAGACCACCTGACAAGAGGGTTACATTGTGAAGACTAGGGTGGTTAAAAGATTATTAAAAGCAATTTAAATTGAATACGGACATTGCAACACTGGGAATAGGTAAACGGGAGGTTGAGAAAAGATATCAGGGGATTTTTTATTACCCTTCTAAATAACACATGAAATAGGAGATGTTTTAATTGTGGTTCAAGATAAAATAAAATTTGCAATGTATCCGCTTAGGTCGGACTGCTGTTAAGTATGCTCACCTACTGGTTATTATGTAGCACACACTGTTGCAATCCTACAGAGCTAAACTCCCATTTAAGAAAGGTGTTGCCATACTATTTTATATCAGCATTGGAAGGATGAATTGCTGGTTGGTCCAAACGGAATCTCAAACTAATGGTTACACAGACGCCTAAATAAATCACTCAGCAAGGCTGTTTCAGCTGGTATTTTTTTTTTAGTTTGTGTTTATATACTGACACCCAAATACCTATTAAAAAAAGATAGTGTCAAATTTGCTTTTCCATTCCCTGAAAAACACAAGAGGTCGGAATAAAACCGAGACTGTTGCAAGAGTCAGCATTCTGCCCAAGATCACAAGGAGCGCTCTGTGTAGTTTGTGCCTTACCTGCATGAGGATCTCGGGGTGCAGCTTAAACCCCAGGGTCTAAAGGTTGGTGAGGATTGGGACAGGGGTTGGCCGAGGGCAGCCGGCCGCGCATCCACATTACTTTCATAAACTGAAGCCCCCCCCCGAGCTTGGGGGCCACCCCCGCACCGTGGGGGCCTGTGTTATGCCCCTGCCCTTGATAGCTTTCACTATATTGCCCTCGAGAATATCTTCCTGGGTGTGCTAAATTTGTGCACCCAGGTATGACAGGCACCTATCCTCCCAAGCCCCTCCTCTGTTTCTTGTGGGCCTATTCGGCCCTCTTTTGCAGGAAACAGGCAAGACTTTGCCCAGTTCACTTTAAACCCTGCAACTTTGCTGAGTACCCGTAGCAAGCGTTTCTCTCCCACAAGAGCCTCACCAGAATCAGCCAGGAACAGCAAAAGGTCATTGGCGTATAGTGTAACGAATCTGCCCATGTACGTTGAGTCCCTGATAAGCCAGCCCTGTTCTGGCCCGGGCAGCCAGTGGTTCCATCGCCAGGGCAAACAGCAGGGGGGAGAGGGGGCACCCCTGACGCATGCCACTTCCCACGCCGCAAGCGTATGAAATTAGCCCACCAGTTGTAACTCTAGCAGTGGAGTCAGCATACAAGAGAGCCACCCACCCAATTTCCACATCACATGGAACAAAGAAGGCCATTCCAAGCTGTCAAGCGCTTTTTCTATATCCACAGCGAAGATAGTCGCTGCGTCCAGGCTGTAAGAGTCAGCTTTTAGGACTCAGAAGACGCCGGTTTGAGTAACGGTACGATAATCGCCTCCCCAGTATTTGCAGGTGGCCAATTTGCTTTGAGTCATTATATAGTTGTACTAACCTGGGACCCAACAGATCAGTGTATGCTCTATAGCAGTGGTTCCCAAACTTTTGACTCCTGAGGACCCCCATTGAGTCACCACTGGAAGCCGGGGACCCCCAAGCAATTTGTATGAGTTAAATTTCAAATATTAAAACAGTAATTCGAAAAAAAAAACACACGTGTGCACACAAAACAAATACTCAAAGTACTAAGGATTTTGGGGCCAGATTTTGGGGCCAGAAAAAAGAACTGGGTATAGTGTGCACCATCCTACAAAACAATAATATAATTATGCAATCTGATAGTCACCATTAGGAAATGTCTTGAATATCAATAAAAAATACAGGACAAAAAAATTTAGTCACTATCCTTCATAATTTGAGAGTCTTCTTTTTTCTTTTATTCTTCAATTCATCAAACAGAAAACAGCCGACACGTGTTTCGTAAGTACTAAGTGAGTACCAAAACTTTCTCAAGGCTGAAGAGAAGTATATAATGGATGTGAAGAGAAACTGGCAAAATAAGACGCCGGAATCGTATAATTCCAGAAGAAGCTAAAATAGATGATTATTCTCAACTCTTCACAATATTAGTCCCAAACGAAACCATATGTGGTTGCATAGAACGATAAATCTCTGAACAGTAATTATCCAAAGGGTCCAGACAGTTACACTCAAGCAAAAGATGGTGTGTATTCACAATTATTCCACAATCCGTCCGGAGATGAGTATTAGAACGAGGTATCAAAGAATAAATATTCACGAATAAGTCATCTGTAGTGTCAAATTGATGACTATTGTTGTGTCTTTTGGAGTCCAAACAAATAGGCGAAGTATCTGGCCATTAGAGGTATAAACGCGGGGCTCCAAACAAATCCAGGTATTCTTATCCAATACCTTGAAGCTAAGGTCAAAGAAACGGCGTCCCATACGACGAATATCGAGCACCATTTAGCGCCTGGCAATTGGCGACACATTGAGAGTGGCAAATTGCGAGTCGCTTAATGAAATGTACAACAGTGTGTTTAACACAGTTTGGGATTCCCAATGGGGTCGCAAATTGTGAGGCTCATTAATTTCAATGAGCCTCTTACAATTTGAGAGCCCGTTAGGAATGCCAGCCCTCCCAGGGATGGTGACCTGCTGGGCTCAGCAGGCCACCATGTCTGGGACTGCTTTTAAATAAAGCAGTTTAAAAAACAAGCATTAAAAATGCAATAGGTCTCGCCTTTCATTAAGTTAAAGCCATTTGCTTTGCTATACAATACTATTAGCAAAGCAAATGGCTTTAACTTAATCAAAGACGAGACCTATTGCATTTTCAATGCTTGTTTTTTGTAGGAGTTGAATCGAGTGGTGTGAATGAAGGCTCATCCTTGAACACTTTTGAGTATTGTCACTGTCACCTGTAGAACATCTTGCTGGTATTGACTTTGGGGAGGTACTGATTTCCCTTGTCTGGCCGGTTGGTTTTCTTTTGGTGTTATTCTAATTTCAAATACTTTTTACATTTTACCTTTCTGGTTTTGACAATCTCGAACGGGAAGTACTGTTATGTATTTATATCAGCTACCTTTCACTAACTTGCTGACTGGTTATTGGTGGTGGGTAAAAAAAACGGAATGGACCTAAATAACTACAAAAAAAGCAAAGATTTGCGACCATCAACCTCCCCAGAATGTTCAAGCTATTCTTTTTTTACTGGAATAGAATCAAAACAGGCTCGAAATGATCCACAAACAGATATATTGTCATGCCTGTCCGCTGATGGGGGAAGAGTGTGTTGCCCATCCCTGCAAGATTTCTCAATCAAATCTACTGTTCAGTAAAAGTACACCTGGAGTATCAGTAGACACGGATTTAAATTTAACGACCACTACTCCGATATTAAACTGCACCAAGTAAGGTCAGAGGACCGTGTAAAGCAGGCTGATACTACATCTGTTTTAGCTTCCAGCATCCTTGCATGATAATTAGAAGTTAGGACTCCAGCAGAAAAAAACTTGGGCGTCCTGCAGGGGAATAGGTGGACATTTTTTTAAGGCCAGTGTCGTTATGGCCTAAGGGCAGATTTCAAGAGTCGGCGCTAAACAAAAAGAAAACCTTAAGTATAAATCGGGATGTTGATTTCATCATCATCTGGAAATGTGATCCCGAGTGTGTCAGGCAGAGGCTAGTACCGAGGTATCGCCTGATGACGTGAACAAACTCACAGCCAGGGACTCAAATAGGGTGAGCCATAACTAACATGGCCTCTCCACCCTGAGCTAAATGTAAAAAACAAATCCGGCCTCTTGCTACCCTCCCATACCCCACTTTGTGCCCCCCTCCTCCTAAGCTCTGCTCTGTGGAGCAATCAGATCACGTTGTTTCTCACTGTTGCTACGTCACAGCAGTGAATAACCAGATTTCAAATACACTCTTCGTGATGCTCGCCCTGACATCTGTGCTTAACTAGGACATGAATAGAACGCATAATTAAAACGAGAAAAGTGGAGCGGAAAATAAATAAATAAAGTCAGCGGGATGCCTAAAGCGTGCGCCGCTTTTTAAAGTAATGTAAAAAGTGGAGGGGGAAATAAATAAATACAAGCCGATCACCTTGCAGACCGCAGATGTTATCGGCAAAATGTTTGTTACTCCTTAGCACACGTTTTGATATTATATGATATTGTTAAATACAAGTGTTTCCACAATACAGTTCATACACCAGCAAAATAAATGTCTTAATCCTTTTGTTCAGGGTTTTTCGCTGTTTATTGAAGGAGACGTCACAGCCAACACGTGTTTCGTCGTACTGGGGAATGTAACCCCCGACTTTTTCAAGGCTATTCTCCGTTGCTGTATCTCGTTGTTAGTTGAGGTGATACTTCCAACCCTCAAAGGGGTTCTGGTGTGGATATCGTGGGTACTATTCAAGCTTCGATGATGTGATGACCAAAATAATGGTTCACTATCTTTTCGTTGTGTTCTTACGGGAGTAAATCCGTCCCGTCTGCCTCACGTAAGATGCAGCCTACGTGAGGCAGACGGGACGGATTTACTCCCGTAAGAACACAACGAAAAGATAGTGAACCATTATTTTGGTCATCACATCATCGAAGCTTGAACGATATCCACACCAGAACCCCTTTGAGGGTTGGAAGTATCACCTCAACTAACAACGAGATACAGCAACGGAGAATAGCCTTGAAAAAGTCGGGGGTTACATTCCCCAGTACGACGAAACACGTGTTGGCTGTGACGTCTCCTTCAATAAACAGCGAAAAACCCTGAACAAAAGGATTAAGACATTTATTTTGCTGGTGTATGAACTGTATTGTGGAAACACTTGTATTTAACAATATCATATAATATCAAAACGTGTGCTAAGGAGTAACAAACATTTTGTGGCATCGCCTATCTAGAAGAGGGAAAGTGGTTCTCTTCTCCTTGTAGCACCGTGAAAAAATTGGCATCCAATTACTTGTATACAAGAAAAGTGCACATCTCCCTGTGGCGCCGTTAACCTAGTATAAATTACCACTATTCTAGTAGCCAGATGTTATCGGCAAGCCTGTTCCGTTCCGTTGCATCGAACATTGAAACCACAACCAGAAGGAGGCGTGCTCGCGAGAGGCTGCAGAGCACCCGCACACGTTCCAGCCAGCGACGGAGGCGTGGCGCGCACCGCCTCCCTGTGCCGCGTCGCGCGCCATGGATCTCGTCCCCTTTTGCGATTCCCAGTGTGCGGACGCCTGTTTCTTACGCCGGGGGCCTGCAACCGCAGCCCTCAGCGATGTTGGCGGAGGCTGGCGGGGATGCGCCCCCGGTCTGGGGGAAGCTGCCGGTTTTGCTGCCACTCTCGCTCCTTCACCTGAAGGTATGGCAGATCTCACGATGCATGGGGCGGGGGTGTGTGTCTGTGCAGGGGGGGAAGGTAGGGGGCAGCGGCGTGTGTGTGCGTGTCTGTATGTGTGTGTGTGGTGGGGGGGCTGCAGCGTGTGCCTGTGTTATCTGTGTGCAGGGGTGTGGGGCCTGCCTGTGTGCGCATGGAAATATGAGCCACGGCGACGTGCGCGCCCACGAGATAAAATCTCCGCCAGGAGAAGCTCGTAACACTTTGCTGTCTACATTCCCCCAGAAGTGACTACATAAGTTGTCTCGCCCTAGACAGCAAAAAGCTTCGCTTTTTGCTTTCGTCTAGGCGAGACCTAAAAAATGCAGCCCGTTTACCATGCATTTAAAAAAAAAAAAAGAAAATGAAACGTTTTGGTTTCATTTTTTAAGGGCAGGTAGAGGTCCCTGGGAGCACTGCCTACCCTTAAAAAATTATTTTGCATACATTTGCAAAGGGGAAGGGGTCCCCATTTGCGAATGCATTACCATCTACTTGAAGTAGGTGGTAATTGCGAGTGTTTTGCGACCGCAAAACATTTGTACATGGTTTTGAGACTCGCTATTTGGAAGGGAATGCCCCTTCCAAATAGCAAGTTGCAAAACCTATTTAGCGAGTTGCAAACAAATTGCGACTTGCGAAATAGGCGATGTACAAGGCCCAATTGGTTTTTGCATGCGCAAACGAGTTCGCGAACCTGTTCGCGCATATAAAAACGGATCGTACATCTGGCCCTTAGTATTTTATATTGAAGGAATAGTCCCTCTGTCACATGTATTTCATTTGTTTTAAAGCATTTCTCATACCATTGTAGGATGTCAGAGCACTTTACATCACACACATATATAGAGAAATTAAATCATACATGTAAATCAGTGTGTATATAACATTTTTAAACCGTGCTTGGTCTGGAAAAGCACAAACTCAGGATTCAGAACATAACACAGTGGCTAGCACTGACTTTAACATAAAAAATGTATTTCCACCCAAATAAATCTTTTTAGCAGCATCAGGATAATGAATAACTGGGAAAAAAAACATAAGTGACTAACTGGTACCATGCAGTTTGCAAGCAGCTTTTTGATGACAGTTCATAAGTCCCTCTGCTAGATTACGATTGTCACTTATGAAGTGCACAGTAACGAAAAAATCTCTGTGACAAAAGCAGTAACCACAAACCTATGCACATAAAATACTGCTTTTGAAAATGCACGTTAAACGTTCTTTTCAGTAGCCACATTAACCCTCTGAGTTACATTAGTTAAGTCAAAGCTGCCACTGAGCAAAACTCTCCTCACTCTCTAGCAGGTACATTAATCACTGGCATTATCTTGACGCTTTTATTATAACTGGAAAGCTGCTAATTATACAAGAAACTTTTCTGTGCTTTTAAAACTGCTGCCTACGGACCCCCTGGGAATGTGTCACGGACCCCTGGGGGTCCGCGGACCCCAGTATGGGAAACACTGCTCTATAGAATTCAATTGGCAAGCCATCAGTGCACGGAGTTTTATTTCGAGCCATGCTCTTAATAGCGACTCTCACTTCTCCAAGCTCAATATCCCGACCCAGCGTATCTACACTGTCCGCATCTACGGCTGGTAATTCCACGTCAAGTGTGAACTCATGTAGGTCTTCCTCCGCTGGAGTTAACTTACTCTGGTAGAGGTCTGCATAATAGGCCAGGAACAAGTCATCAATGCCCTGTTGGTCGTAACTCGCCTCCCCTATCTGGTCCCTAAGTTCCAAGATCACTGTGCCTCTCCTAGCAGGGTTAGCTAACCAAGCCAGAAGGGCTCCCAAATTGTCTCTTTCCGAATGAGCGCAGGTGATGTAGCTTTTGTAGTCAAATCGATGTAGGCGCCCTACTTGCACTGCCAGTGCCTCCCTAGCCTCCGTCTGCTTGTCTGGGTTCTCAGGTCTATCTTTTTCCAGGTCTCTCAAACGTTGGTCATCCCTTTCTATGTCCTGAAGGAGCACCTTCCGTACACCCATCATCGCTGATATGCAGCGCCCCCTAATGACTGCTTTGCATGCGTCCCACTCTACTAAGGAGGATGTTGCAGTGTGAGCATTGTCTTGGAAATAGTAATGACTGCTCCTATCGCTGTGTGAAATACGTGATCCTCTAAAGCCTTGGGTCGAAGGCGCCAGGTGGGGATCTTGGGGCATGCGCGGGACCATTGCAAGCTCACTAGTTCAGGATTGTGGTCGGATAGCGTCCTAGTGAGGTATTCGCTGCTACAAACTCTCTCATGGACCACATGGGAGCACAATATGGCATCCAATCTAACATGCAGCTCATGTAGGGCTGAGAAAAAGGAGTAATCCCGGGCCATATGGTACTGCGCCCTCCAGGAGTCTATCTGGCCCCCTTTCTGTTGCCAGCTAGCGCACGCTTCTGCCAGTTTGTGTGCAGGAGCAGCCGGGAGTGGGGGATGAGAACAATCCTGAGTGACATCCACTGTGCAGTTAGTCACTCCCCAATAACACTGACCCCGTAAGGACAGTCGCCAGTTTCCTAGAGAGATGCAAGAAAAAGGCTGGTTGGTCTGAGTTAGGTGCGTTTATACTACCTAGTACTAAGTCCCTGCCATCTAGCCTCACTGAGACTGCCACATATCTGCCTTCCGGGTCGATAAACTGCTGTGTGTACTGGAAGGGTACACCCCCTCTTACCCAGATTAGGACCCAACCCACCCTTGCAAATGCTGAGTAGGTAGTGTATGCTTGGCCTCTCCAACGTATAAAGACAGAGCCACCCAATAATCCCGTGAGGACTGGGTATAATCAATAACAGATTTATAATTGTCCTCAAAGGAATTGTTTAAACAAACTTCATTAATTGATATTGTCACCAGAAGTGATCAATTATTTACCAGAAGCAAGGTAGATACAGTATTTTTACTGTGTTTTTTTATTTCTCAAAAGTTTTTTTGTTAGAATATTTTATCAAAATTCAGGCATGGCAACATGATACTACTACAATTGAATGATTTTGGTAGCATATAACACCTTATGCTCTTTACACGGATAAACCAAAATACCATGTACAAAATAATTTTTCAAAGTCATACTTTCTTTTTTGACATGAATGATATTAGTATAAGCAAAGCGGCGTCAGGCGTCGACGTTTCGGTCCTTCTTCGGTTAATTAATTCCATAGGACCATCCTCAGGACCAGTTGCACAAAATATATCACTAACCACCAGCCGGTGGACGTGAGGCCTAAATGGGCAAATTTCTTCACAGAATAAACCACTCGACTCATCCATCGAGGCATGAGGAAGTGTAACGCGAGTGCTCCCGAATTTAAGTGACTAAGGAAACATCGAGTGTTTCATTCGGAACTATATTCTCCCGATTAATACGCAGGATTGAGTCGAGTGGTTTATTCTGTGAAGAAATTTGCCCATCACGTTATGTCCTCCCTGGTACAGGCAGCTTTTTGTAGCTCGCTAGGACGAGCGCACCGCTCCACAGCCAGGAAACTGGCCTTTTTCATGCTCCCTCACCTCCACAGCTATGCTCAAAAGGCTCCCCTCAAGGCAGGATGGGTTCCGCCGCCGGGGTCCGCCTCTTAGTTAGCAATGCGCAACCAGTGTACCGCGTCGTTAATGGGGTGGTCACCATCTTGTCGCTGTCTTCGCCAGATCTTCAATTTCCAATTGCACATCAAAGGGCGACGCTTCCGGCAGCTCAAAGCCCGTTTCTGCTCGCGGGCATTGCCAGAGGTCTCTCAGTTGGGAATTCGGCTTTCCTCGTCAGGTCCAGGGGACAGGATAGATGACTATGGGGAAGCGGCGGTTGGAGCGCCTCAGCTGGCGTCCGTCTCAATGAGCTGCAGTCCTCCCAGTTTGTGGCATCCTTTCCCCACAACAGCATGTGAATATGGGGAGCACCTCTGGCTCGGTAGCCTTCATTCCAAAAGAAATCAGTCCCTTCACCAAGAGGAGGACTTTTTTGTACAAGGTAAAAGCCATCATTGCTTGAAATCTGTGATTTAAAATATCTGCAAACTTGTAGGGTCTAGTGTGCACAGTTCTCCTGGCGTCTTCAGATGAATGCCTTTTAGATTGGATTTGCCTCCTGCAAGAATTAGAGCAGGTCATACCATGCATAGGAAAGCACGCTGTTGCGCATTTCTCTTTTTTCTCTGTGCCTTATTTCTCCCTGCCCAGCCAAAGGTGAACACTGGATAATCCCTAATGATTAATCACTTGGCCATCGATGTAATATAACGTGTTTTGTCACGAGCATTCTTGACTAACATTGCGCTGCCATGACATTGTCTAGAACCTACCGCCATATATTGACGGGACATAGCATTGCACTATAGTATAGTGTCCTCACTTTCAGCACTTCTGGAGTAGCATATTTTTCTTCCTCGATTTAGACATTTGTCCAGCGTTTACCACTCAAGCAGTCACTCCATTGATAGATCGGCAAGGCCATGTTTTCGCGTAGGTCTTTTTACTGGACATCAAGCTACTAGCCTTAGCTTCAACTATGATGAAAATGTCAGGATGTATGCATACTTGCAGTCTTTCTAGACTCTCGATCAGAGCCATATGCCATTATCACGGGAACACGTGCCCATTTACATTTCTTCACACATGGTTTGCGCGGCGGGAGAAGCCCTAAAAGCCGTGATGGCTGTTTCTTTCCCCTCGGAATGCGCACTCGTACACCTCTCACAGTACCAATATTGTTTTTTGCTTTAACTTGGCTACATCATACTTGTAAGGGGTGACTCAGTGTACACCCAGGTCTTTTTTTTAAATAACAAGGCTGGCTCCACATTGGAGCATTCTCCGATGCATGATTATCTTGATCATTTTTCTCATACTCCGCTATCTGAAAGATACACTTTAGTGATAGGTTCCTTACCTTAGAATATCCCCAGGCGTCAGACTGGATCTGGGAAGTTTTTCGTCAGCAGTACCCCTGCGTGTCGGTAGGTGGCGTTGTGCAGCTCCACGTCCATCGCTGGCGTCGTATGCGCCGAGATGACGTCACGGAGACTACTTAGGTGCCACCCATGGGCGCTGACGTCAGTTCTTTTTCCGCGCCAGCAAGCGCAGATCTGGTTAGAGCACATACCCTAGTCATTTTTTTTTGTGCTAACTTTTTGAGACTTTTGTCTACTTCTTTTGAGTATTTGACTCCTGGTGCCACGTAAGGATGCCTGGGTTTAAATCCTGTGTGGCCTATCGCCATACTATGTCGGTGGCCGACCCCCATGGGGTCTGTCTCTACTGTCTGGAGCGCAACCATGACTCTCGGTCATGTTCCGACTGTCTGGCCATGGATCCCAAGGCTTTGTGCGAGTGATCCCGAAAGCTGCTAGTGGCTAGGCAGTCGTCTACGCACCGTTCGAGGTCCAGGGGTCGCTTGAGGAACCGACCGCGGAGCCATCATAATCGCTCCTCGGGGTCCAAGTCTTCACCCTCTGAATTGGGTAAGAGACATCATAAGAAAAAGTAAAAGAAGCATGTTCGCTCTCCGACATCCCCCTGTCGGTCTCTGGACGCAGACGAGGGGGCCAGTGGTCCTTCCCCTGCGGCTCCATTGGGGACAAGGAGTCCCGCAGCCTACCCACCTTATCCAGGTCCGTCGGTGACTCTGGCACAGGTGCAAGAGTTTATTGCCACCATGGAACGCCTATTCAGGCCTAGGGCTCCCGCCCGAGCGCCTTTGGGCCCCACGGTCCCTTTTTGCGGGTCCTTGCTTGCCGTCAGCCCTGGCGCTGCAAGGTCCTCCGCTGGCGACTCTGGCGCCTCAGGGCCCTCCGCCGGTGGCTCCGACCCCGGCGCCGCCTGCGGCTCCGTTCCCAGCGCAGCGATGGGTACCGCTTATTCCACCTCCGCCCTTGCCCGAATTCCCGGGCAATTTTGCTCCGGCATGGGACCCTAATTGGGACATGGAGCCGGATCGGTGCCATTCCCGGTGCCATTGGAGCACTTGTTTTCCCCAGTGCCTCCCCGCCGCTCCCGCTTGTACCACGGGCTGTGGAGGAAGGAGATTACTGGGAGGGGTCGGAAGACCCTCTTGCACGGCAGTGCGAGTCTGACAATGAGTGAGTGGAAAACTCAGAGGACGCAGGCGGCCTTGACCTCTTCTCCGAGCATGGATTTATGTCTCCTCCCACCATCATGGAGGAGGGTGCTCCATAGAGCAGCTGAGGCCCTTGACCTTGATCTGCCTTCTGTCACTCACAAGGCCAGCCTCCTTACTGAGGTACTTCAGCCGGCGGCAAGTTCTATGGAACCTCTGCTCCCGTTTAATGAGGCCTTGATGGATGTTTTGATAGGCACCTGGTCTAGGCAGCCACTGGGGTTCCTGTGGATAAGAAAGTGGCCAGGCGTCATCGCCCCGGCAACGGGTGACCCGGCCTTTGTGACAAATAATCCCACTCCGGAGAGCCTGGTCATTCAGGCCTCCACTTCTCAGTGCGTTCCCTACCGCCCCGCTGGATAAGGAATCAAAAAAGCTGGAGCACTTTGGCAAGAGGTTGTTTTCCTCTGTAAGCTTGGGACTGCGGTCAGTCAACACCGCGTGTCTTTTGGGCCGCTACTCTCACGCTGTGTGGGACAGAGTGGCGCAGACACTGCCTCAGTGTCCGGAAGAGGTTCAGGCTGTACTTTCCCAGGTGGTTGCAGAGGGAAAATATGCCGCAAAGTTTGCCATTCGGTGTGGCCTGAACACCGCAGATTCTTTAGGGAGAGTGGTCCCCACAACAGTGGCCATATGTCCCCATGCCTGGCTGTGGTCCACTGGGTTTTCGAAGGATGTCCAGAGTTCCCTCATGGACATGCCCTTTGATGGTACTCGCCTGTTTGGCGATAAGGCAGACAGTGTGCTGGAGCGTTTCAAGGACTCTGGCTACAGCCAAGTCCTTGGGTCTCTCCAACACACGCCCAACCACGTCTACCTTTTCGTTCCTTTCGTGGCCATGGAAGGGGCGCCCCTGCCTGCTCGTTCAATCAGAAGCCTGCGCAGAAACAACCTCAGCGTGGGTGTGGGGCCACAGTGGCGGCGCAGGGGGCCAGTGTGCGGGTCAGTCCACCTCCGCCCCCGCAGCATCCGCCTCAAAGCTTTCCTAGTCCGAGCTTTGGGGTGCACCGCAGGCCAGTGGGCGGCAGGATTCAACATCACCTCCCCACTGGTATTCTGTCACTTCCGATAGGTGGATGCTGCAACTCATCCGAAGGGGTTACTCCCTCCCCTTCGAGTCTACCCTCCCAGCCAGGTCACCTCGGTTCCACCGCATGTCGGGGGATCACTTTGCGCTACTCCAACAGGAAGTCATGGCCCTCTTGGCCAAGGGTGCCATCGAGCGCGTTCCTGGGCCAGGATGTGGTTGTTATTCTCACTACTTTCTGGTCACCAAGAAGGACAAAGGGGGCTTGCCCCCCCATCTTGGACCTCGGGAACGTCAATCGCTTCCTCCGGAAGGAGAAGTTCAAGATGTTGACTCTGGCTCAGGTCTTGGCTGCCCTCGACCCTGGAGACTGGATGGTAGCGTTGGACTTGCAGGACGCATATTTTCACATCCCCGTCCCGATGGCCCACCGACGTTACCTGCATTTCACGGTGGGCCAGGAGCATTTTCAGTTTGCCGTGCTCCTCTTTGGCCTTACCAGCACCCTTCGGGTGTTCACGAAAGTGATGGCGGTGGTCGCAGCTCACCTGCGCAGGTCGGGGTGTCAGTCTTCCCCTGCCTTGACGACTGATTGTTGAAGGCGGGCTCGCCCGAAGCAGTTATCAGCCCCCTTCAGACTAGGGCCGACCTCCTGCATTTGCTGGGGTTTTCCATCAACGTGCCGAAGTCACACCTGAGTCCCTCTCAGAAGCTCCCCTTCATCGGATTCAACACGGTTTTGGGTTTATCCTCCTGAGCAGCGAGCCCGGGATATTCAGGCTATGATTCCAATCTTTCAGCCTCTATCCTGGGTTTCAGTCCGATGACCCTCCTTTCCTGGGCCTGATGGACTACTGCATCCTGCTGGTAACACATGCCAGATGGCATATGCGGGCTCTGCAGTGGGACCTGAAGTTCCAGTGGGCACAGCATCAGGGCAACCTGTCCGATCATGTCCAGATCTCGGAGGGCACTGCACGACAATTGCAGTGGTGGCTCACAACTTGTGAATGGGTCAATAGCAGATCCCTCTCCCTTCCCCAACCAGAGCACACAGTGGTGACGCATGCGTCCCTCCTGGGATGGGGAGGCTACTTGGGAGAGGCGGAGATCAGAGGCCTCTGGTCTCCAGCAGAGTCCCTGCTCCATATCAACATTTTGGAGCTTCGGGCAATCCGACTTGAACTTAAAGCATTCCTTCCCTTTGTCTGGGGAAGTGTGGTGCAGGTGTTCACGGACAACACCACTGCCATGTGGTATTGCAACAAACAGGGCGGGTGGAGACCCTATGTTAGGAGGCTCTGCGCCGCTGGACATGGCTGGAACATCAAGGCGTTACCTTGGTGGTTCAACAACTGGCAGGTTCTCTGAACGCCAGGGCGTACAAACTCAGCTGCCGGTGCTTAATGGATCACGAATGGCGTCTGAACTCGGACGTGGTGCAAGGTCTCTTTCAGCAGTGGGGAGAGTCTAAATTAGATCTATTCGCCACCGAAGAGAACGCGCAATATCATCAGTTCTGTGCACTGGAGTTTACAAAGTGGCACTCACTCGGCGGCGATTTTCGTCGCGAGTGGAGTTGCGATCTATTGTACACCTTTCCTCCTATACCACTTCTGCCCAGAGTGCAGAAGAAGATTTGGCACGACCGGACCCAAGTCCTTCTTGTGGCTCCGGATTGGGCACGAAGGTACTGGTATCCTGAGCGACTCTCGTTCGATCCCCTGATCCGGCTGCCTCTTCGGGAGGATCTTCTGTCGCAGCAGCAGGGGACGGTCCTCCACCCGAACCTGTCCAGCCCCCACCTCCATGCGTGGAGATTGAGCGGCGACCGTTGACAGCTTTCGATCTTCCTCCCTTTGTCTGTGATGTAATTCTGGCAGCCGGGCGTCCCTCCACTAAGACGGTATACGCCTGCAGGTGGAAAAAGTTTGTGGCATGGTGCTCCGCAAAGGCTGTGGATCCCCTTTCTGACCCTCTTTCTGAGGTCCTTTGGTTCCTACTATCCTTGGCCCAGCAGGGCTCTGCTCTGGGCACTATCAAAGGTTATTTTTCAGTCATCTCCGCCTTTCTACGGCTTCCAGATCAGCCTTCTCTTTTTAAGTCTCCGGTTGTTATCCGATTCCTAAAAGGCACCACGCACACGTTTCCTCCTGTGCCGTTCATTATGCCTCAATGGGACTTAAACTTTGTCTTGAAATATCTGATGTGCGCTCCCTTTGAGCCCTGTCATAACTGCCCTTTGCATCTTCTCACTCTCAAGGCAGCTTTCCTGGTAGCGATTGCCTCTGTCAGAAGAGTGAGTGAGCTTCAGGCTCTTTCTTCCAAACCTCCTTTCTGTTCTGTTCATCCAGACAAGGTGGTTTTAAGGACCAGTCCTTCTTTCTTGTCAAAGGTTATCACGCCCTTCCACATCGGGCAGACCATCATTTTGCTCACCTTCTTTTCCGCCTCTGCATCCTTCAAAAGAGGAAGAGAGGCTCCACCGTCTGGACCCAAAACATGCGCTCTCGTTCTATCTGAAGCGCACACAACAGTTCCGGGTGGATGACCAGCTCTTTGTTGGCTACGTGAGCGCCAAAAAAGGTTGGGCTGTGCACAAACGAACCATCTATCGGTGGGTCGTTCTCTGCATCAAAGCCTGTTACTCGTTGGCTAAGAAGGAGCCTCCTGTGGGGCTGCGTGCCCATTCTACCAGGGCAACAGCAGCCACTACTGCCTTGGGACGCGGCGTTCCCTTGCAGGACATTTGTCAGTCAGCTATGTGGGCCTCGCTGCACACGTTTACCAAGCATTACTGCCTTGACAGTCAAGTCCGGAGAGACTGCTTCTTTGGCCGTTCTGTTCTCCGCGACTTTCTGGTGTAATCGTATTCGCAGACCCACCACCGGGGTTGGTATTGCTGGGGTATCTATTCTAAGGTAACTAATCTATCACTAACGTGTCTCTTTTAGATGCACAAGTTACTACTTGTGTAAAGATATATCTGTAAGAGACGTTAGTGATAGATTCCTTACCACCCAACCCATCCTCCCCGTTCTGCGAACGGATTTCCAGGGTTAAGGTCATCCCTTTCAGGGCCCTAGTTTCATGGCACCAGTGGTCAGTTTCTTGCATGGCTCTGCGTTCCTGGCACGGAAATTTGTGTACAGAACTGACATCAGCGCACATGGGTGGCGACTAAGTAGTCTCCGTGATGTCATCTAACCACTTACGACACCGGACGCGGAGCAGAGCCGCATGGCTGATCCTCCATATATGTGATATCTACAGGTTTTCTACATTTCTATAGTAAATATTATTTTGTACCGTATATAGTTGCTTTTTAAAAAACTTTGGTTACATCTACTAACTCCAGCTGAAGCTTTATTATTCTTAGTAGGCACACCATTTACAAGAATTGCAAGTCCATCTAAATCTTTCTATCCCCTACAGTTTCAATATTATTCTTGAAATCTGAAGGCCAATGCACTACTCTACCTTTTAGACCGTTCTGCAGCTGTGTTGGCAATAGCTTGCCTGTCTTTAGCTCCACACGGACTTCAGTCTGGAATGGAATTGTAGTTTAAATATTTGATTCCATTCTTCTCTAAACCTTGAAGGACTTCTGGAATAGAAACCAGTTCTAAGTTATGCACCGCTCTAGTAGGCATTTTATTTATTTTCTAATTTATTGTATCAGTACTGACCTATAACTTGCTATATGGACAGGTCAAAGTGTTCCTCTACAAATTAGTACAAAGCTACCTTTTCCCAGTCATCCTTTTCATTATCACTTTTTAAATACAAGTCAGCAGTCCTTGTTTGAATCTTGTATTGAGTGCATCGACAATATTTACAAACCTACTGTGGTTTTTCAGAGCACACAGTTACATTTTGTAATCTCATCTTCAAAACTTTCAACTGTAATACGTGTATCCTCTTTTCCAACTCCTCCTATTACCAACTCCTCATTCTCCCTGGAGTCTGCACAGGACCAAAGAAACGAAACTGCACATCATCACAAACCTTTTCTACATCTGCCACAGTACCATGCAAAAGTTCTTTATTCATTTCTCTTAAACATACAAGAAGGAGTTTTCACATAGTACAGTCTCCTAACTAAAGTGCATTGTTGAGTGGTGTAAAGCTAACATACTGAAATGACAATGTGCTTTTGGCACACTTTCTTTGATAATCAAGCTAGTGAGTGTCCCGCAAATTTGTATGCTTTTGAACCTTGAAAGCTGTGTAAAGTACTTATTTTGTGTTTTAAACTTCACCTTGAGATGTGGGAATTTCCTTAAGATATCAATGGATTGCTCTCGATTACTACTGTAATACCTTGTTCTATATTTCTAAGTACCAGCATCTTTTTCGCTGTAGGGGTGCGTTTCTTCATTTCATAACATCGTCCTTTTTCATCAATAGCATGAACTGATCTATTATCCTGGAGATAGCTTTCTTCATTAAAGAAAGGCTTGGTGCTAGAAGTATGTATTCATTCTCCACTAAAAACTGTACAAACGTTACTTCTGTTTACTAATTATTTTTTCTGGTATGGTCTCATACAAAACACCATTTTGTTAAGAGTCTTCCTTCTATTTATAATCAAAATGAAAAGCTTCCCCTTTAGAACACAATCCTGATCAACTACTCTCTCAACTCATTCTTTGTGTTTCAGTGCCTCTCTCCTATACTTCACCGTCCTCTGTAGATTTATAATTACTCTACTACGAAACATCCTGACTCTGATTCCCTTTATACTGCTTCTGTCTCCTGGTTAACAGGAAACTTGCATTCTTTTGTAATCTTTGCAAATGCCCACATATAGTGTTTGCGAAAGGTCGTTGTCCTCTTACCAGTAGCTCTTTTCTTTTACAAATTGTTCTGCATTTTGACCCTTTTGTCGCAGTTTTGCATAGATACTGTAATGGCTTCTGTTGCTTTTTTCTCTGAGTTTTGTGGCATTCGAACTGTCTAGTTAAGTAGATATTATCCTTTAAAAAATAATAAGTATGTTGTCATTTTTATACATGACAAATTCCAACTTCTTTTCTACTGACTTGCAAATAATACAGAAACAGCTTTTGTTATGTTGCAGTTTAAAATCTGCTGAGGAACCTAGCTACATAACTACAAGCACTTACTCCAATGTACCAAATCGAAAAACTTAATCTATCAGTTTCATTTTAAAAGTATAGCACCATCTCCTACAACACAGCTGCACCATATCTCAGTTATCCAGTATTGGATCTTTTATAGATTCAAATGCTTGAATAATCCCCGCCGTCTAGGTGCGAGTCGCACAGTAAAAATAAACAAACATATTAGTAGTAAAACCTATCCTAATATGCTATAATGCACTGCACAGTCATGGAAGTAGCCCATCCCTGTCCTTTTGTAAAAAAGAGCCAAAGTTGAAACAGTCAATCCGGTTCTAGCATCCTCTAGAACACTCCACAGAGAGGCAAGTCCCTCAGATTTTCTATTACATGTCGTTGTGACAGGGAGTCTCCCTGATCTGGGCTCAGTTTTTTTTTCAATCTTCAAAAGGATTTCTGTGAGTATATGATGTCAGATTCTTCTAAAAAAGCAATGTCCAGGCCTTGTGGAAAGAAAAGGATACATTTTGAAGATCCCCACAAGGAATGTATTTATTACCTGTGCCCTCTTCATAAGGTAAAGGACTGTAGGATCTGCATGACTTTTTCCTCCAAGACCTTAAGACATGGAAGGCAAAAATCAAAGACCTCTGTGTCTGTGGTGTCTGATGAGGAAGGCAGTATTAGTTCCAAGGGGCCAGATCTGCTAAAAAAAAAAAAAAGGGACAGACCTGAGGAATCACCTGAGGGGGACAATTCTTCAAAAAAGACCCTTCATGAGTCTGAACATTCTGCCTCTAAGAAAGGGAAGTTGCCATTCACTTCTGAGGAGAAATCTGTGGTAAAGTCTGCCTCAAAAACTGTCTCTAAGACTGCCTCCAAACGGCCTAAGAGTCTGTCTGTCTAGATCTCCTTGTTGTTGAAAAAGACAGTCGACGACAAAACCACCTTTGGATTTGGTACCTTAGCATTCCTGGTCGGTGCTTCCACTGTGGATGGCAGCGTCGAAGAAGACTAGGCCATTGTGGACAATAACCTCTTTGCTGTCGGCGCCTATACTGTCGACGAGGCCTCAGATGACAGCGTCGCCTCTTTCGATGTCTCTTCTGTCCAAGGCACTCCCTTTGTCGACTATGCCTTCATTGTTGACGCTCCCTCCATCGACGATTAACATTTTGTTAGTGACTATAGTTCTACCATCGACACGGACTACACTTTTGTTGTCAACAGTTTTGCAGCGTGAATCCTTTTCTGGAATCACATGCTGTGCATCATTCCGCCATCTAGTGGTTGGGTCCAGAATTGGCTTTTTTTTTAGGTCGCAGTCGACCACCATTTGGTGCCAGGTACGTCCCCTGAGTGACGTTAGATGGTATCCTGGAGTCAATGTGCGTGTTGGCCATCTTCAGATTCTTTTTACTGCCGTTGAGTCTCGAAGCAAGACTGGAAGCTCTGAAGAAATTTTCCAATTTACCCCAAAAGCTTCAAAAAAGAAGATTGCTGAGAAATATCATCAATCATCTATGTCGTAACTGGTGGTAGGAGCAGAGCTTCAGTTTAACACTAGAGGACCACTCCAGTCCACAAATGGCAAGGTAGGGGTCATGGAGAATACCCCCTTTAAGTTCTGCCCCAAGTGCCACCACAAGTACACTCAACACAACCCACATGATGTCTGCAACCTCTGCCTGCCTGAAGTTCACCAGGACAAGGACTGACGCTTGCACAGCATTCGTGCCAATGACGCTAAGGACAGACCGAAATCAAAGACAGGCCCACAATGTCACAGGCAACAAAGAAAACCTCCCTGAGAGACCTGGGTTTCTCTAGCGACGAGGAAGAACATGGAGCACCAGCGGAGTTGACGCACGAGGGATCTGACGTCAAGATCCGAGAGAGGGACTCTGAAAAAATCCACGCCGAGAAGAAGACGAAGGATCTGAAAAAGCAGATGGAGAAGGTAAAACACCATAAAGCTCCGGAAGAACCGAAGCGCCACGAACATAAGGCGCACAAGCCAGCACCGATGCCAAGCAAGAAGGCGATCGAGGGTCAGCCGCAATTAAAAGAACCCCACAGAACCCATCTGAAGGTTACAGAGGAGGAAAAATCGCCAAAAACGTCGAAAGAAAGGATCAGCACCGAACCTGCAAAAAAGGGCACGACACTGCCGAAGACTAAAGTCGATGTCGGGAAGAAAAGAAAATCTCCAGCCTCTGACGCAGAGAGGGTCCTCTATGTCGAAAAGAAAAGGAGAAGACTCGAGGAGGAAATGGCAGCGCTCCTACAAAAGAACAAGCATTTGCAATGCAATAGGTCTCGCATTTGCAAAACTTTGACCTATTGGTATTGTAAATGACAATGCCTTTTATTATTGATTTTATTAATGCTTTGAGCCGGTTTATGCAGGCCTTTGTGCCAGGGACTGGGCTGTGCATGTGACTCTGTGGGTGTTTGCAGCAAATCTATACTCTTCCTGTGGATTGAAGTATGTATATATGTTGATACGGATGTGCCATTGAGATGACATGTGTTTAGCCCACTACATGGCATGGAGGCATCTTGTGCCTGTGATGGTGCAGGCTGTGTCTAATGTGTTCTGTCGGAGTAAATTGAGCATGAATATAAATGTATATGACAGTGCTGATGAAATGGGATGTGTTTAGCCATTTACATGACATGGAACCATGTTGTTTCTGTGATGCTACCAGGAGTTGTGTTAAATGTATATTGTTAGTGTTGGGTAAAGTGTACATTCAGGACGTTTCTGATAAAAAGGGTCAAAATTGATTAATGCCATTGTAAAATCTGTTGTATGTCTGTGACTGGCTCGACTTCACCACTACCTGCCTTCGACGTCACTTTTTAAAAAATTTGTATCTTGCTTTAGCCAAGACCTTTGAGTGTAATAAAATTATATATATAATGTTCCTACCTATAGTGGCTTTCAGCCAGCTCTCTTCATTCTTTGATCTGTCAGTGTGTCCTTCACATTAAGTTCTGCCTACTGCAACATAGTGCATATGGTAAGTGACTTTAGCCAATGGTTTACCTCTCGGTAGATGATGACTGTCTGATATTGTCCACTGGGTTATTATGCGCCAAAAGTAGACCTCTTGTACAGTTTTATAAAAACCATTCACAAACATTGGCAAAATCAAAACTTGAAAGCCAACGTCAGACCTATAGGCTTTACCATTGTTTGTTTTTACTGATAATGTGTGTATCTGACCCCCTGCTCTAAATAAAGGTTTGCTTAGCGGTGGGGGATTCTGGCAGACGAAATGGCAATCTTTAAGGTACGCGCAACATAATATTCCATAAGGCAGTGGTGTCAATAATTCCCTACAGGCATTGGCTTTTAGTGACAAGGAAGGGTTGTAATTAATGACATATTGGAATTTCTCGAATTGGGGAGTGGACTACTTTTCAGAGGGAGGGCCGACGATTTATTGGTAGGAATCAACACGATTAATAGTTAGAGAGGGCTCATCGGTCCGAGGGTGGGACGTGCAGCTGTGAAATGAAGCTCTTGTTCCAGGGGGACTGGGTGACGTGATGGAGCTTGAAAAGCATTCTCTGTCAACAAACACCCTACTGTACTTGTGAAATGTATGTCAACTTCAAAGTCCTATTCAGGCGCTTTTTGTGTTAAAAAACACAATTTTCTTTTCCCATGAGAGTAGTATTTCTAGCTGTGCACCAATATTTGGCTTCGAATGAACATTGAAAGGAAGTTCCACACCATTGCACGTGCTCTTTTGAATGTGTTTCTATACATTTTTAAGACGCAGAAGCGCCGAAAAGGGGCTGCTGCTCAAATACCACTCTGGTTCAGAGGTTTACGTTTTACAAATTGAAATCAAACGCCTTCCCGCCGATAATTAGCTATTTTCTGTCTTTGATGCCCTATTACCCACGTTATAGCGATGAAAAGGAAAGAAACATGGGAATAAAATCATAACTGTTTTTTATTCGTTTTGTGTTGCTGAAGGGTGACTACTTCATTTTGGAAAACAATCAGTTGTCTCTTGAAACCTCACTGACTCTTCGATGTCCAGTGAATATTGAATATTAAACATGGTGCTCAACGGCCCAGTCATGTACAAGATGCACCTCTAAGTAGACTGCGGGAGCTCTCCCAGGTACCAGCTACTTTGGACAGGGTTCTTCTCCAGAGACAATGGGCCTCGCTTAACGTTATGTTGGTGTGCACCACCTACCAAAGGGGGGTGAAGGAGTGTGTGTCAGGCAGATGTCTTGTGCAATATTGTGACAACACTTATAGCGCTTCATTACCATGACAAAGCGCATATATAGTGCTTCTTTCTCTGACAAGGCCCTGAAACTCATTAGTTTTCTGCACCAAACACTATTCCGTTGTAGAGACAGCAAGGCCTGCAGGGTCGGCAATATTTGGGTAACACTTGAAAGCAGCAGGAGGGCTATTTCATGCCAGCATCCAATGCACAGGGGCAGCTCCACTAACCACCTTGTTAAGGGAGGCTGGGCACTGCTCGTGCCAAAAACAGAATTACAGAAGGTGCAATTATAAATCTAATAATTTGCAGTTAAACAACATGCCCAGCTGGCTTACCCGCTCCTTGGCTCCATATCCGATCCTAACAAAAGGACTGGCTAAGAAAATAATGTTTAGTGCCTTTTATCTCTCCTGGTCTTGCTCAGGTAGGACAAGCAGGACGCGACTTTTATTAATGACCACACGGGATGTTTGCAGCAGGGATAAAGGCTCTGCTGGTGCCCAGCACGTGGCAGCCACTGGCTGATTATTGTCTGCGGGGTTATGGTTTCAGATGCTAATACCTGCACTAGAACAACAATCCAAACAATCAATTAAAGAGAGCCTTTCAAGCGAGCAAAGGGACATTAAAGAAACCCAAATGAGACGGAGAGAAATTCGAATGTTTGTTTGCAGGCTGATCATCTTAAGGCCCCAGGACATTGATACGATCAGAGTTATCCGTGGCGCAGAGAGCCTTGCAAAATCACAAGAAGCCACTCTACGCCAACCATACCTGAAAGCCGGCCTGGCTAGATATGCTCTTCAAAATGTTTTGAACACCAGGCTCTACCAATAAAGGACTATTGGGCACATTGGACAACCATACCAACTGGAAATAGAGGATGTCGACTGTGTCAATACCACACAGAATCAGCAGAGCATGTCATCTATTGTGGTCCAGCGTTGCTAAGTCCGATGCGCAAATACTTCAGGGCAATGTTGAACCTAAATAAAGTAAGAACATGCAAGGAGGCCTTAACGCACATATATACCAAAACCGTACCAATGGAGCTGGCATGTGCCGAGAAGTTCTTTGCCACTGCTGGAAAGATCTTACGTCAAACGCAAAGTACAGAAAAATAACAGCATAATAACAATCCACATGCCGACTGTAGATGAGCATCTACAGCATCAACAGTGACCCTTTGCCAATTCCAATGGTCAAGAATATTGGCACTCTCGTTGAGCAAACATTTAAAAAGCATTGAAAATGCAGAGCGATTTAAAAGAGAAGAAAAAAAAACATATACATCGGGTTGGACAGTCAGTGCCCTAGTGTCAGTTTATCTTAACTTATCAGGCTGGGTACCAGGTCACCAATGGCCATAAGATGCGTTATTTATTGTTTCTCTTTTATCAACTTACTGTTTTAACCATGATAGTAATATGCATCGCTTTTGTAAATGATTTTAGGTAATCATACAATAAAGTATACATTAATTTGCTTGCAGGCAGCTGCAAAGGACAGATTGCCCGGGTCCCTGCACCGTGAAGCTATGTCAGCAGGAACGCTTCAAAAGAAATGCAAAAGAGATTAGGCGGGTGGCAGCGGCTGATAGGAGGGGCACGCAGAGCGAGCACTACAATCAAATATGGGGACAGCAGCCTTGATCAAGAAGGGCCCATGGGAGGCCAACGTGCATATTCTGGGTCCGAGGACTATTTGTTTTGCATTTCATTACTGATAATGAATGATTAAAAAAGTGCCAGGACAGAGTCTTGGAATTCAGAAATGCATTCAAAAGAGTATAGGCAGGAAAAATAAAATCAAAATATTATAGTGCTTCTTTCTCTGACAAGGCGCTGAAACTCATTAGTTTTCTGCACCACAAACACTATTCAATAGTACGGACGGCTTGCTAGAGCCACGTTCAAAGCACCCGCCTTGGAACGTTGAAAAAATCCGGCGCTGCGCTGAGTATGTTGGAAAAAAAAAATCAAGTAATACCGTGCGAAGCTTGTGAAAGTTTAATTCAATTAAATAAATATAACATCCCGGGAAGCCTGTGCTCCAAGATGCCCCTACATGTTTTAAAAATCAAAGTAACTGCGTGATGTACGTGAAGGCGGACCCTTAGTGCCTTTGTGCAGTGGTTCAGCCCGCAGGGTCCACAATGGCGGTTTCATACGCACGCGGCTGGAGGAGTTGAGGATGCCACTGCTTCATGGCTCTAGGCTCATTGACGGTGTCCAGGCGGGATGTAATCTCCTTTGTACAATATTTCTATAACATTTTAGGGTTTAGAAGCTGAGGAATTTATTTAGCATGAACAATAACCATTGTTGCCTCTGTTCCCTTCAGATGCAATAAAGCACGGTTCTTGGGTGTACTCACGTTGCCTTGCCTGCAGGCTGGTTTTCAAGCGCCGCGGCATTTCTGTTGTTATTTACATATCTTCTCCCTGCAACTGTCTCTCGTACGGACTGTGGCATTCAGTTCTCGCGTCGAAGTTTGACAATCGGTGACCATGCGGACCCAGGCTTTAATTTTGTAGCTTCCTTTCCAGTGCAAGCTTTTGTCTGCGACTGCGCGGATTAAATCACACAGATGTAGCATTTTCCCAATAATGTATTCCCCCCCGTCTACGGCCATTTTACCCCGCATCGTGTACACTCCAGATTCCGATATGCATGTCTGTTAAGCAAGGCTGCTCGGTTGAACCTGAAACTTTCGGCCATCAGGGGGAGACCACTTCGTCATCAGGGGAGCTGCAACAAGTGTGGCTGTATTTAATTTGGTCATTATGTGTTACAGGTAATTTCATATGTAAATTCAAAGCATCACAGAGCGAGCAGGACACTCGAATTATTTGTCTCGAAACCATTTCCTTCTCCCCTAAGCAAATAACCAGGGCACAAGTCCTAAAAAAAGAAGTGTTGGGACGCTCCAAGTTAGGTGGTGTCTCAGGAAGTGACGTCACAACAGGAAGTGATGTCACGAAAGGTAGTCCCTTCTTATTACAGGGAGACCCGCTTTACTTGGAGGGGCACTTTAACCCACTGTGGAATATAGCGTCATTTTCTGTGTGTTTGTGGGAGTGATTCTGTGAAAAGCTCTCTGAATTGACCCACTCTGGGTCATGTTTTTCATTTATAGCGGCCACAAAGTGGAACTGACCCCGCTGGAGTTAGCACACCATGCAGACAGCTCTACGTGTCACAGCTGTGGCAGCGCACTCAATGGCCGCACAGTGCAGGCCTCAGCACCGGTGTTTCCCTCTGGGCGAATGTCACAGGACAAACAGCCTCGGCAGACAAAATATAAGATGACCAGCATCCTCACGCAGGTGAAGGATTCGCATTCAATTTCCAAAAATGTGCACACAGACTCATACTAATAGTAAGTGTCAGTCGTATAATTTGTGCATTGCAAATACACTCACCTTTCTTCCCTCCATCTAGCGTGCACAGGATTGACAGCCAGCCCTGTACTTAGGAGATTGACGGGACGGCTGTGCGGGCAAGTAACACCATCATTGAAAGTCTAGCTTTTGGGCAGGGGGGACGGTGTCAACCCGGTAAAATAAGTGGGGGGATGCTGGCCACCCGCTTGGTACCCCGACTCGAGCCCTGCAATAACTAACTTAACGGAGCCATCCCTGAACTGGCGCAACTGGTTTGGTTGTCTTGTAAAGCGCGTTACTGGCTCCAACACAGCCTTTAGATTTGCTGATTGGTCAATAAACACTAACGTCTCTTTCAGCTAGCCTGCACCCCGGAGAGGTATTGCTCTTCTTTAGCTGCCTGTCTGTCCCTTCTCTGTCTTCACAATGCAGAAGACTCCCGCGCTTTCAACTTCAGCCTGAGACAACTCAAGTCGTGACTACCCATGCAGGAATGAATGCATACAAAACAGCATGGTAACTCTTTCAGTAAAATTAACAAGTGGTGCGTGCAGTTAAACACCAACATTCCAAAGGAAGTGGTACCCGGATGCTGCACAAAGAGGAACAAGCCCGCAAATGGTGTGCGCGAGATGCGGGAGCTGCTGGTGTGCTCGCGTGCGCGGTTGCAAGCAGTAGCATATGTTTCAAATTATCACACCCGTGTCTGGGCACGATAATTGGAAACATATGCTGCTGCTGCGCGTAACAGACACCAATAGGCCTTGGGCGGAGCAATGCGCCTGCCTTTGGCCATTTGCGTGCTGTCTTTGTAAAAAAAGATGCACGCAAAGGCCAATAGCGTAGGCCAAAAGGAAAAGCACACACAAGAGCGTGTGCGATTCCTAGGTCCGTTTTCAAACCCCCTACATGAGGACTCTTGCTGCGCAACAGTGCTGCGGACTGCAATGCAGGCGCGAGACCTGAAAAGTACTTCGATGCCTCATTGAAGGATTTTTGAATCCCAAAGACACCGGCTGCCAAACTAGAGAACGTCGACGCCGTAGAGGCAGAAGACACCAAAGGAGAAGAAGAAGGTATCTTTGATTCCCCTCCAACACCAAAAACTCGAGGCAAAGAACCTGAGGAATACGGAGACATACCTGAAGAGGAGGAAGACTCCGACATTTTCGAGGATGAGTGGCACAACCTCGACAGCGAGAGCCCAGAGAAGAGATTTGCAATTACCCCTCGAAAGCTTCACCTCCAAGTGACTGCTTTCTATAAAGACATTTTAAAGGGCAGCAAATTAATTTGGTGTACCCTTAGAAGAACAAGCATTTGCAATGCAATAGGTTTCGTATTAGTAAAATTTAGAGCTGTTGGTGTTGCAAATGATTACTTTTTTTGGGTGTGAAATAATATCCCAGCAGTAACATACGTCTTAAAACAAAATCCACGAATAAAGTGTGCTGTACCACAGGCTGCTACCAGGTGTCCCTGTGGAGTTGTAAGGGACTTCTATTAGCGAGATAAGGTACTGTGCCCGTAACTAATAAAATTAAATGATTAGAAGCTGAACACAGTTTAGGATGTACTCAACATGGCACAGTATGACACAGGGCCTGCAGACCAAGGCTTAGGCGGTGCACAGCTGGCACAGGGATGTACAGCATAGCACTGGGCCTGCAGACCAAGGCTTAGGCGGTACACAGCTGGCACAGGGCTGTACAGCATGACATAGTGTCTGCAGACCAAGGCTTAGGTGGTACACAACTGGCACAGGGATGCAGAGGCTAGTTTAGGATGTGCTGAGCGTGGCATAGCGTGTAGAGCATCGCACAGTGCTTGTAGACCATGGCTTAGGCGTGCACAGCTCGCACAGGGATGTACAGCATGACACAGGGCCTGCAGACCAAGGCTTAGGCGGTACACAGCTGGCACAGGGATGCAGAGGCTAGTTTAGGATGTGTTGAGCATGGTACAGCGTGCAGAGCATGGCACAGTACTTGTAGACCATGGCTTAGGCAAGCACAGCATGACACAGGGTCTGCAGACCAAGGCTTAGGCGGTACAGAGCTGGCACAGGGATGCAGAGGTTAGTTTATAATGTGCTGAGATGGCACAGCACCTACAGACCATAGCTTAGGCGTGCACAGTTGGCACAGGGATGCAGAGCCTGCTTAAGGACGTCTTACACATGGCACAGCATTGTAGAGCATGATTCAGGACATGCCGAGCGTGGCACATGCCTGCAGATCCTGCCGATGAATGTGCTCAGTGCTGCACAGGCCGCAAATCTTGGGTGAGAGTGCAGGAGTGCAGAGACACTGTGGGTGGGTGAGGGAATCAACAACACCACACTGGAGCATCGTTTTTCAGTACCATAATACTGTGGGCTCCTTAATGTTAAGGTATCTTAATAAAAAAAAATGTGTGCATATAAACTATAGAAAACTGGCCGAAAATATCTGCATTATGTATTGGAACGCCTTCCATGAGCACCAGTTACTTCACAGAAGGACACCTTTGTGGTCAGCGATACAATAGTGGTTGCTGCACTGCACCTAAAATAAATTCACACGTATTTCTTTCTTAAAAATCGGTTCCAATTAAGCTTTCTATACAAATTCGTACAATGAATAGTTTGTGCACTTTAATGTGCATGAAGTACCCTCAGCCCGATGCGATTCCTCATTTAACGCAGCTGTAGCAGAGAAGTATTCGGGCTCCAAGGATTCCGTGCGTCTGTCCCTTCCTCCTCTTCCAGAAACCATAAATCACTCCGGCAGGTAGCTGGGAAGCAGCTGCTAATGATAGTTTTGCTCTGGAGTACAGGAAGTCGCCCTTTAATCCTGCCTGCTGCTGGTGACAAAAGAACCAAGATGTGAAGACTTGCAGAACAAGCATTCACAATGCAACGGTTTCGCCTTTGGAAAAGTTAAAGCTATTGGCATTGTAAATGACAACATTTTTACTTATGTGTTGGCTTTGAAAACCTAAATAAATGGCATTGTCATTTACAAAGCCAATAGCCTAATCTCTCGCAAATGCGACACCTATTGCATTTGCACCCACACACACACACAAAACTGGATCACAAGAAGGGAACAGAGGCACACACAAAACCGGGTCACAAGCAGGCAACAGAGGCACACACAAAACTGGGTCACAAGCAGGCAACAGAGGCACACACAAAACCGGGTCGCAAGCAGGCAACAGAGGCACACACAAAACCGGGTCGCAAGCAGGCAACAGAGGCACACACAAAACCGGGTCGCAAGCAGGCAACAGAGGCACACACAAAACCGAGGGGGCAGGGAAGCAGCTCTACTTGATAAGAATAAATCAGAGATCTGCAATGATGTGCGTGATCATGGAGGGAATACCCAATCCACAAACAGGAGAGTAAGAAGCACTGCAACCAAATTTGCAAAGTAAGGAAAACATCAGAACCCATAAAATAAATGACAGGCTGACATTGTTTATGTAACCGCAGTCTAAATGCAGAAGTGTTTAAGTAAAATGTTTAATTAGTTAATACACAGGCCACATTATAATATTATGATCAAGGCCAATATCTGGTGAGCAGTGCAAACCAGCCGGACAGCTGTGGTATTGGAAGTATGTGGTTAGTAGTGGGCTAGATTTCAATGTACTGAAACCATAAATGTACATCAAATATTGAGTCCGGAAATGGAAAACCATTGTTAACAAATAAAGTATTGTATGCCACTAAAGGCTTGTGCTTAGAATAATAAGTGCTGAGCAGAAATGCTATGTTGACTCTTGCCTCCTTCAATGTACGTCATCATATACACACACTAGTACCACATACATCACCAAATACATAATTCACAGTCAGGAGCCACATACTCAATTACATACAAATAAACGCATACTTTAAAATGCACTTGACCAAGATGTACATCATTACATGCACAAGTCACGGCAGAACATAGCATAACCCATACAAAATATTGCCACAAATGTCATCACAAACACGTCACACTGGCACGTAACTACCACATGCATAAGTCACCACCATGACCAACATCACAGACACACATCATCATAATAAGTAAAGAAAAGACATTGCACTGCAGTAACCCAAACAAAGTAAACTGCAGCATTTTATGGGTTTTCAAGAGGGAAGGGAGAGGAGAGAGTGGGAAGGATAGGATAGAAAGGAAGAGCGAAGAGGCTAGGCGGGGAGACAGTGAAGGGGTAGGCAGTCGTAGTGTAAGGGACGGGAGCAGAAGAGGAATCTTCGAGCTTGGGTACGTTACGGCTGCACGTTTGTACGCCGAGGCCTTATTCTTTGTGACCCCTCTGAATACTTTGACAAAGAAAGCCACATTTGAAATAACAAATAACAAAAATGTCAGAGCTCAGGCTCGCCCCTCGCAGGGACTAGGACACTGAGCTCCGCCTGACTGAAAGCAGACTTCAGGCTGGCGGGAAAGACCTGATCAGAGCCCCGTGTGGAGGCGAGGCCGGGCCACATCAGCAGTCACTTCATTCTGACAACGGCACATGTGGTACAACATAACATTCATGTGTATGTTAATCTTGACAGAAGGGACAGATTGCATTGCCCTGGACATGCACACACCCATGCACACAGGCTCGTACACACACAAATGCTTTCCAATACACAGGCAAACACACACACACGGATGCGCACACACACACACCTACACATACACAAACACACAGGCGCACACACACAGATGCGCGCACACACCCAGGTATACACAGGCGCACACATACACAGGAGCACACACATACACAGATGTGCACACACCCAGGCACGCACACAAAAAAGCTGCTGCACTCGAAAAGCTGTGCGGCGCAGCTTTCGACGAGGCGAAACCTAAAAAGGAGCAACAATGTGCAAACCTTAAGATGGTCAAATGACCTCGAATGCAACCTACAAAAGATAACTGACATGATAAAGTCAGCCAACAGCTATAGGCGATGATTGACGCAGCACTGCTGCTACTTCTGCGGCAAGGCTGAAAGCCTTGTGTATGTGGAGACAATAGAGGTGAGTTCATAGTCCTGGACTGCCTGGCCTCAGGTTTCTGCCCATGACGTCATGATGATTGCATCCACTCGTTTTTGCAAAAAAGCACCTTATGAATTTCCAAGCACTACAGACAAACATCTCTGAGGTGAAGCTACATGTTTTGAACAATGCAAGCATTGCACAGAAAACTGGTGCATAAATTAAAAAATAATAATACGAGCATGCGACAAAATTACCTAAGATTAGTAACCTTTACAGCAAAAGATGTATAAAACTGATGACGTTTTTATTATGATTCAGCAGCCCAATTATGTTTTAATACACCAAATGCCCTGCACGACTCCTAAAGTAATTTGCAACTGATTGCATGCCCTGGCAACCCACAAGGAAGCTTAACGAGACATGTATAAATATTATTATAATTTCATGCTGAATCCTTTATAACACCCATTGACAGTTTCTTGTTTTTATTTTAAATATTTATTTCTGCAATGCAAATCTAAGCCAATTTACCACAAATTACAACAAATTGCGTTGTTTGTAAATCCAATAATTATGCTACAGGCGCTGCTTATTTGACAATAAGCCATCACACTAAGTGAAATAATTATGCTTTCCTCAATCCCTTTTGTTCCGAGGAATAATTTAAAGGTCCATCAACAATCACGTGCTTCCTGGCAGGACTTCACACGCCTCGATTTTTAACAAAACACAAACACAACCCGCTTGCTCAAAAAAACGCACAACTCCCTGCAGAAACGTTGGTACAGGCAACTGAGAGGGAACCAAGCTAAATGATCATTTTGGTTATGTTACAATTGCCCAATCACTGCAAAAACAAGCGCTATAACTTCATCACGACAGGTGCGATTATTCACTTATGTTTTGCAGGTTTTTCAAAGCATGCACTGTCGGTCACACTTCAAGGGGGAGAGGGCAACATTTTCCTGCGTTTCACTAAATGTTGTGCATTTTGAAACAGAAGATAGACACAGGAAATCCTATAATATACAACATTGGACAATAACTTCTCTATTGGTGCGTGGGCTCTCGCGTTATGACGCAGTCGCTCATGGTTACACAGACAGGAAGGGCAGGGGGTGAAGAGAAAACTAAGACTGCATATCAGCCTGCGCGGCTGGGCAAGTGTTTGCAGCACTCCGTGAGCCTGAAGCCAAGCATCACTTCCCCTAGTAACTGAGGCATGTTTATAGCATCAGGTTAAAGGGCATCAACACAGCTGAAGCCGCGAGGGCTGGCCTTTCCCAATACCGGTGCAACTAGCAGGATAAACTATAGATAGGCACAAAGAACCCGAAAACACAAAATATCAAACGGGATTAAAAGTACATTAATTTATACATATTTCTTAGAGTATAACTGCGACAGAATCGCTTTTAGTGTACACCCTGTTCCTAGCAATACGGAAACTAAGAAGCAGAAACATAGGGTTTTGCTTGTAATCAAGGCCTGGACAAGTTGGAAGCCAGGATTCAAACCCAGCTAATCTGATCTAAATAGACAACTTAATGGGCGAAATGTCTTTGGGCAAAGGAAGGTAGAATGTTAGAGTGGGAGGGGTCTTCTTCAATGTAAAAACTAGATAAGGTGCCCCCAAAGCAGAATCCGTTTTCAAATGAAGCATTTCACCGTTTCCCGGGCCCAGAGGGGGCTCAAGAGCATTTTTCCCTCCTGGGTGATACCCCCCCGAACAGATGCGGCGTCCCTGAGTCGTTTTCCCACGGAGCCCACCCAGCTGGCACCGACCCTGCTCCAGCGGGAGGCCCCCCTACCCCACGGAGAGCGGGCCGTGCCTGCAAAATGAATGGGCAGCCGCTCCCAGACCGTTAGAGACCCACCGTCCTTCCTATGGCTGAGTGTCCGCAGCGCCCGTCACATGCCCGGGGTGATGCGCGACGTCAATGGCAAGAATTTAAAGTACAACAATGTCCTACGGGGTGTTCACAGGGTGTGGGACTACTGACAGTCCCTAGGGGAGTGACCACACAACCATAGGCTATACAGAAACAGCCTTGCAAAGGGACGGCACACGGACAGCGGGAGGGGGGACGGGCACGCGGGAGGGGGGATGGGCACACGGAGAGCGGGAGGGGGGACGGGCACACGGAGAGCGGGAGGGGGGACGGGCACACGGAGAGCGGGAGGGGGGACGGCGGGAGGGGGGACACAGAGGAAGGCAGGACAGCAGCAAGCACTCACCAGAGGTCGGGGCAAATGACAAAATGAAAGGCGTCCAAAAAAAAAAACACACGCCCACAGCCGCATGACGTTGTCAGAAGGGGCAGGATGAGAAAAACATCCCAGGAACGCCCACGAGTCGCCTCGCAGGATGACGGATGCCTCTGTTTGCCAATGGCTAGCGTCCATTTATGCAACTAGCCAATGGGAAACAGAGGCGGGACGAACATCCATACTGTAACAAAAGATTTCGCCCTGGGCGGAGCACTGCGTACTCTCGCCAGGTCGAAACCTAATAAAGGACTTGTATTTCATCTTTACCTGGATCTTGTTGTTTCTTCTTTTTGGATGTTTGCTGACATTTATAACAATTTGCAAAGCAATAGGTCTCACATCCCTCTGAACGTTTGAGCCACTGGTGGTGCTGCAAATAATGCAACGCCAAAAGCTCAAACTTTCAGTAATGCTTTCTTTATTTTTTTGGCACGGGGAGAGTAATGTGAAGTCTGGGGGCTTCACCTTAAAAGGAAGGCACAGACGCTATATGCTGGATCAGAACGTGATTTATTAATTAAATCAGAATCTCAGGAAGAGCGCCGGGCCTCTTACGGCAATCGCGCTCCGGTTGACTCTGACGCGCCGAACGCCCCTCGCGCATGCGCACAACGCTCGCGCTCTAGTTCTAACGTGCCGTGTCACACGCTGCTACGTAGAACTAGAGCGCAACACTACATATCTCCCCTTTTTATACACACACCAATTAACTCAAAGTTCAGGGGTTTAATAGTCCTCTAATTCAAAGTCTCTCAGGTGTGCAGGTCTGACCACCACTCTTCCAGCACGTGTACTTCTTACCGGTGTGGAGGCTTCTCGGACGCCTTCATGTGCAGGGCTCACCACTCCCTCTCTCTGTTGACTTGGTCCATTTCTCATGGCCTGGCTCCCCTTTCTGTTGGAGCCACCTCCACACTCGGTTCCTCCAGATCTTCTCTCTCTACGTGCATTCCTTCTTCCTCTTGGCAGTCACCTCCTGCAGTCATTCTTTCTACGCCACTTCTCTGTATTTGATCTCGTTGGTCCATTCCTTCCTCCGCGGGCCACTGTATAATTTTATTTATCTTCGCCATGCGATCTTGGGACCACACTTTTCCGTCACTGAGTAGTGCAGCTCTATCATATACTTCTTCCACTTGCAGGGGTGGGCTGTACTTGCTTTCTCCCTTCTTTCTTAGTACGGCCAGCTTGATTCTCACCCATTCCCCTCTCTCCAGAGTTGTTTCTTTCACATTTCTCCTCCTGTTGTGGTGTTCAGTGTATACTTTCTGGGCCTTCTCCAGATTGTGCTGGACTACGGCAGGTGACCATTTGCTAGTGACAGTCTTTTCTCTCCAAATTACATTGTCCTTCGTGAAAGGATGCTGCCTCTCAAGATCTGGAAGGGGCTGTACCCTGTCGAGGTGGGGGTAATTCGGTACGTCCACATCATACTCTGGATTTCTACCTCCCAGTCTTTGCCTTTCATTATGGCAGCTTGTATGGATCCCATAAGGACACGGTTAAATCTTTCCACCTGTCCGTTGCTCGCTGGATGGTACACCGATGTGTGTTTTGTTTTTATACCATTCCTCTCCGTATATCTGTACCACTTCTCAGATGTAAATTGCGGGCCATTGTCGCTTAGGATCGATCTCGGGATCCCTTCTCTTAGAAACACAGAGGTGAGAAATTTTATCACCGTGTCCGAGTCCATTTCTCCTTGCACATGAACTTCTGGCCATTTGGAGTATTTGTCCACTAAACACACAGGTATTTTGCTACTCCTTGGTTATCCAACACCGGCCCTAGAATATCAACTGAGACGTCTTCCCTGGGGTTGCGATGCTGGTCGAATCATCCCAACGCTGGTCTTAGGGATTTCAATATCTTGTTCGCCCCTTGGCACTGGTCACAGTCTCTCACATGCCTTTCCACTTGAATATCCATTCCCGGCCACCAGTATGTTTGTTTCACCCGCAGTTTGGTTTTCACGATGCCGAGGTGACCTTCATGTAGCTGGCCCAGCAGGCGCGGGATCAATTTTGTGGGGGGCACCACCTTGTCACTGCAATACAAAAAAATTCCAGAGTCGCTTATCGATAGCTCCTCCCGCACCTCATAAAATTTCCTGAGCGTCTCTTTTAGTCTCTTTTTGTCAGGCCAACCCTTAATCAGGCAGTGTTTGACTTCATTTACATCTTCGTCCTCCTCATACGCATGCGCCCATTCTTGTTTGCTGATTACTCTTTCTGAGTCCTCCATCACAGCTACCATCTCCTCACTCTCTGATGAAGCATCGGGTGCTTCCTCCATGGCTGAGGCCCGACTGAGATAGTCAGCCACTTTATTGCGCGTTCCTGGTATGTACTCCACATCATATCTGTACTCCAACAGTTTCTGGGTCATCTTGGCTATGCGTGGGGTGGCGGTGGCATGCCCGCTCGAGGTGAGCACATTGACCAGTGGTTTGTGGTCGGTTTGTAACCGAAATCTCGTGCCCCACAGGAATTGTCGGAACTTCCCCATGGCCCATGTCACTGCTAGCATTTCTTTCTCAATCACTCTGAATTTCTGTTCCGTGGGAGATAACGCTCTGGACGCAAAGCTGAGGGTCTCTACCGTGTTGTCTTCCCTCTCTTGTGCAAGGACCGCTCCTAGACCCTTTTCACTGGCATCTGTGGTCAGAATGGTCTGTCCCAAGGGATCATGTCCATGCAACGGCACCGCTTGGCTTATGTTCCTCTTCAATTCCTCAAATTCTTTTTGTGCCTCATCATCCCACTGGAACGCGGTCTTGTCCCTTATGAGTTGTCTTAACTTGTGAGTCTTCGTGGCAAAGTGCTGGACGAACTTGCTATAATATTCGGCCATACCCAGGAAAGACCTCACTTCTTCTTTCCTGACCAGCGCTCTGGCTTCGCAGATTGCCTTCACATTCTCTCCTTTTGGGGTGATTCCCTGTCCTCCTATTTCATGTCCCAGGTAGGTGACCGATGTCATGCCCAGCTTACACTTTTCCCATTCGGCCGTCAGACCTTTCTCTTGTAGCACGCTCGGTACCTTGTTCAACTTCCTGTCGTGGTCTTCTCGGTCCATCCCCATCACTAAGATGTCATCCTGGAAGTATTGGATGCCTTCAACGTCCTTGAATAGGTGGTGCATTAGCTTTTGGAACACCGCTGCGGCAGACGCTAGCCCGAAGGGCATCCTGCGGAACTGGTAACATCCGAAGGGTGTTATGAAGGACGTGAGTTTCCTGCTTGATGGGTGTAAGTCTATTTGATGGTAGGTGGATGCGAGGTCAACAGTGGAGAACCATTTCACTCCTCTCGTTTTGGCAAGCATTACCTCAATCCTGGGCAACGGGAATTTCTCCACAATCAGGCATTTGTTTAGCTCGCGAAGATCCACACACAAACACACCTTGCCATTTGGTTTTCTGGCCACCACCAGGGGCGCTAGCCATTCCGAGCTGTCTATGGGCTCGATTATTCCTTGTTCTTCCAACCTACGCAATTCTTGTTGCACCGCATCCTTCGCCGCTATGGGTATATTCCGGACCTTGTGGGACACAGGAAGGGAGTTCTCTTTGAGTAGAATCTTGTGCATGAATTTCTCTAGTTTGCCAACTGTTCCACTGAACACTTTGGGGAAATCCCTTTTCACTTTCTCCAGGTCCGGCCAACTTTCACCATCTGTCAGCAGCACTTGTTCCTTGCCTCCCGGGTCTACTTTTATTCCAAGGTCCCCTTGATCCCTCCATCCTAACACTGAAGGGCCCTTCTCTGCCACATACAGTTTGCATACTGCCGACCTTCCTCTAAATTCAAACTTCAAGATCCTGTAACCCACCATGGGGATCGGGTTGCTCGTGTACGATACTGGTCTTATGTCTGGAGGTTCAAATTTGGGGCCTAGACTTGGCTTGAACTCTTCTTCCCACACCGATCTTTGAACTATGGTGTACGGGGATCCTGAGTCACTCGCTATCCTGATCTGTACTCCTCCTATTAGCATGTCCGCACGTGGTTTATCGGAGCGCTTGCTTACTATTCCCAACACTTGCTCCTCAATACACAGCACCAGGTCATCTTCATCCAGTTCCTCCTCTACTTGCTCTCCTGTTTGGGATTGTGCTATGTATTTCACCACCGACCTCTTCCCTTTTCTGCGACATACTTTTTCGTAATGTCCTTTCAAGCCACAGAACATGCATTTCGCGTAGAATGCCGGGCATCTTTTGTCCTGGGCGGCATGTGTCGTACTCCCACATCTGTAGCACGTGGACGTGCTCTCCATGGGCTGCTTCCCAGATTGACCTGGCTTTCCCGCCCATTTGTTTGTTCCTCTCCCGTCTCCGGACGTCATTCTATGTCTGCCTCAGGGCTCAGCATCATCCACTTTGTTGACCATGATCCTCTGAGCGTTCTCCCTTTTTGCTGCTTCGGCACAACGCTTGGAGAGCTCTGCTTTCTTCACCATCGCTATTACCTCCTTTAGTGTTGCTTCTCCGTGTGCCCACAACTTGTCCTGTACCGTCTTGTTGGTGGTGTGCATTACTATTTGATCTTTAATGAAGTCGTCTTGGAGTTGCCCATACTTGCAAGTAATCGCCAGTCTTCTTAAGGCCGCGACGTAGTCGTCTATGGATTCTCGCTCTTCTTGGTTCCTCTGTTGGAAGTTGAAGCGATCAATGGAGACACACACCGCCAGGCGGTAGTGATTGTCGAGATCTTCTAACGCATGCTTGAAGACGTCATCGTCGGCTGCCTGCTGGGGTGCGGGTACTATGTTCGTGAACACTCTTATCCCCTCAGGGCCTAGATTATGTAGAAGTATCCGCTTTCTCCTCGCGCTGGTAAACACCTCCCCACTTTCATCTTCTAAGGCTTCGAGGTAATTTTTGAAATATTCCCTCCAGTCCTCCCATTTCATCTGGGGTTCACCTGGTTTGGGCAGAAACAGAATTGGCGCAGTGAGCGAGGATGCTTGGGTGGCCTGTTCTTCCGGTTCTCCTCCCTGGTTCCTGGGGCTGCCTGGCGCGCTGGCGTTCCCGCCTTGTGACGTGTTGGGTCGGGGTTCTCTTCCTCCCCCTTCACCATGGTCCCCCTCTTCCGCCAGGGCCTTAACGGGGCGCTGCCAGGCTCCTACTGTGCTTCTCCACCGATCGCCTTGTTTCCTGGCTCCGGAGAACGTGGTGGGCGTGACCTGTTCTTGTGCACCTCTGCCGCGCTCTTCCTGTGATTTCTGCCGCTGACCTTTCCTCCTGGTAGCCAGCCTGTGCCTTACAATGTTCCCCGGTCACTGCTGCTCTTTGGTGAGAGTATCCTCGTGTACTTTTGTCTTTTTTTTTTTTTATGGGGATTGTGCTTGTGATAAATCCCACTCCTCGTCGCCACTGGGAAGTCTGGGGGCTTCACCTTAAAAGGAAGGCACAGACGCTACATGCTGGATCAGAACGTGATTTATTAATTAAATCAGAATCTCAGGAAGAGCGCCGGGTGTCTTACTGCAATCGCGCTCCGGTCCACTCTGACGCGCCGAACGCCCCTCGCGCATGCGCAAAACACTCGCGCTCTAGTTCTAATGTGCCGCGTCACACGCTGCTACGTAGAACTAGAGCGCAACACTACAAGTAAGTGATTTGCCAAGAATCACAGGACGTCGAGTGCCCCTGCCGAGACTCGAAGCCAATTCCCTAGCTGTGAGGCCACATCCTCTCCTACAACTTCAAAGATATTCCAAGACAACCCTTTAGCTCCAAGTTCAAAACTAGTCTGATGCTTACCATCATATAGGCTATCTTTGAGGCACCAACTGAATTTCAATCTTAAAGCAACAATGTCAAAATTAATAACATATACCTGCTTTTTAAAATATCACATTAACGTTGATTCAGCAATTAAAAGGGGGTGTCACGGTTTTTAGATGCAGATCAAGTTCCACTGCTCTAGCGACATCTATAATTGCTTAAAAATGACGAATTTGTGAATTTCTTCTCACATCATCATCTGTGGTAAACCGCACCAGGCACACATTTGATGACTTCAAAATGTGCGGAAAGAAAATTGTAAAAAGTGAGGAGTTTTTTAATGACCCTGGCAGAAACATAAATAACGTGGGGCCGCCGTGTAGCAATACAAAAAAGAAACCAGCATTTGCAATGCATTCAGTCTCGCCTTTGGGACCTTTAAGTATTTAGCAATGCAGCACATTATCACACATTACTGCTTATTAAAAGGTATATTTTAAGAGTTGGCACATGAACGGCATCCTCTTATCATATAGAACAGGGCGGAAATACATATTTTATTGTATCACCGATCGGGTGGGGCTGTAAAAGAAGGACTAGCACTTCAACTTAGAAGTTGGAGCCTAATGTTGATCAAGAAGATGGATGATTATAGGAACTTCCCATAAGATTTACCAAGGTGTGACAATATCCTAACCTCTCTGTAATTTTTGAAAGGCGGATAGCTGTATAATAACTGTGTTCATGTTTAGCAGATGAGTGGAGGCCTAGAAGCAGTCCTATACCGCAATATAAGTCTACTGCTTTAAAAAGTGAAACTTGTTTTTTTTTCCCTCCAGATTCTGCAACAAATGTGAATGAATATTCCCTTTTAAACATCAAAAGCGATCGAGCAACAAAATTAAAAGTATATGGATTTGTCTCTTAAGGGTTTAACTACCATCCACTGTCTATAGCAATCAGGTTGCTACTGAACAGCCAAGTGTACCTCCACCAATCCCAGCCTGGTGCCTATTTTGCACCAAAAAAGAATGCTGCCCAGAAAATAGTAGTGAGGACAGCAGTTGTCAGCAATTTTCGTATAACAATTACACCACGGTGATAAGCATTAAAATTAAGGTGTATTACTACAAATACACAGTATTTTTCCAATGCGTTATTATATCATATATACATATATATACATATATATATATGGGGGAAATCCTGGAGCTGAGATATATATATATATATATATATATATATATATTTATTATAGCTCACTACCTTCTTGATTGAGAAGATATACGGACAACACCAGTGGTACGTTGCAAAATTTCTTTATTGCAGTGACACAGCAACGCGTTTCAGCTTTACGCCTTGATCACGCTAGGTGACAGGCATTTTTTGTACATTTTTATAAAGTTTTCCTTTCAATAGTGTAAACATAAAAAACAGACCAAGTGAGAGTGTATACAAAAAGTAGTGGTGGCTATCTTGTACTGGTTAAAGGTTTGAGATTATACCACTGCCAGTCATGTTTTTCCAAGTTAAGTATTCACAAAATACATTTTACAATTAATTTATGAAATATAAAAATGAAAAGGTGCAAAAAGAAGAAAGGAAGCTGATCAGCAATATATAGCGATATAGTTACAATGACTGTTTTACAATCTTACTTTTTTTTGTTAAACATTTTTTATTGCAGGGTTTTGTACAATATACAGTGCAGTGTTTAGTATCTTACAGTACAGAGTCGCTGTTCACTTATCGCATTCCAGATGTTTCGTACACAGCCTTTCAGCCCACATCCCGGAGGCAGGGCGGCATAACTCCATAATACAGTGCTCTCTCTGACTGGGCTGTTTGCTGTTGCCAATATATAAGGTCCTCCGCCCTCTGCTTTTAACTTTTTGTGTTCCGTGTCTCGCTGCTGTTCTATGAAGGACGCAGATATTCCACTGCGGGATCCCCTTGTGCTGAACTCCCCCCCACCCCCCCCACCCCCCGGTGTCTGCGTCTGTACTCGGTGCAAGCGGGTGTGCCTATACTGTGGGACTTCGGAGCAGTCGTGTTTTACTATGTGCGCGTGTCCTGCGGAAGTGCTGGGGACGCGATCTTCGCTGCTGGAGTTGCCATGTCCTCCATCTCCTCCTCCCCCTCCTCTTCCACTGCGCTATCCCTTAGTGCCTGCACTAGTATTTCCCATGCCATTGCTGCTTCCTGCGCCTTCTCGTCTGAGCTACGGCGAGCCAGTTGGTATCTTATCGTGCTCTCCGCTGTCGCCCATTCCAAGAATTAATTTAGCCATCTCCTATGTGTCGGCCCCACCTTCGACTTCCACCCCTTGGTCAGCTCTCTCTTCGCTATGAGTAAGCCCATGTCTATGAATTTACTTGATAGTTTGTTCTTGCGCGTATGAGGGAACCAATGTAAAATGGTGACCGCGCTGTCATACTGTAGTTCCCTTCCCGCTACTGCATTCAGGGTCTCCCCTATTTCCTTCCAATACTCTAGTAAACAGGGGCAACTCCTTAGCATGTGTACTAAGTCCGCTCCTACTTGGTTACATCTGGGGCATGCTGCGTCTTCCACGTGAAAGTACATTGTTATTTTACTCGGGGTGAGGTAAGCTCTGTGGAGGATATAGAGGTGTATCAGTTGGAAACGCGCGTTCCTGGTGCTCTGTCTGCCTCTCCGCACCAGCCGGGACCATGTCGTGTCCGGGATTTCTAATTGCAGGTCCGCCTCCCATTTATTCTTAAGTGGTGTAAGTGGTAGTAGGGATTCCGTGTGCATTCTGCGATAGAGGCATGTAACTGCTTTAAACGTTCCTGCCGCCATCATTGTGTATTGGCACGCTAGTGTCGTCGCAGGTTCTATCAGGCCCTCCCCGCATTGCGCCTGTATGGCTCTCACCACCGCCGCGTGTAGTAAGTAGTCTCCCCTCGGAAGGTCGTACCGCTCCTGCAAAGCCTGGTATGGGGATAATACCCCGTCCTCGTATAGGTCCCCTATCATCTGTAACCCTGCCTCTTCCCAGAGACGTAGTCTCGACCAGTCCCCACCATGTGGGAGTGCCGTCACCATGCCCAGTGAGATTTCGGGTGCATACGGGTGACCGGGCCCAGCTCGCTTTTGCAAGCGGTTCCAACACAATCGGAGGGTCCGTTCCTCTTGGGATAGCCCTCGCAGCAGTAATCTTTGTTGCAGGGTGATATACGCCCGGACGTGGCGGGGGGTGCCATTCTCCCTCTCCTGCTCCGGGCCTCGGTACACTCTCGCTACTTCCTGTGTGAAGAATTGCAATTGAGCTGCCAAGTAGTAGAGCTCAAAATCCGGGACAGCTAGGCCCCCCTCATCCTTAGGGCGGGTTAGCGTCGCCAGTGCAATCCTGCGTCTGCCCGTTCCCCATAAAAAGGACACCAACATCGATCTCAATTGTTTGAATAGCGCACCGGGTATCCATACGGGGAGGGTCCGAAAGAAATATAAGAGTCGCGGCAGGGCTACCATTTTTAGAAGTGCAACCCGGCCGCCGTTGAAAGGGGCAGGGTGGCCCAGAAGGTCATACAACCCCGCAAGGCGCGGATGCAGCGACCTACGTTACCTTCTAGGAGGTCCGCCGGTTCATGGTATATGTGCACCCCCAGGTAACTCAGGCAGTGGGGTTCCCATCGAAGGTTCGGGCGAAGTGAAGGGCATTCCTCCCCCCTCCGTAGAGGGAAGAGACAGGTTTTTGTCCAGTTGACCCGCAGTCCCGATATATCGCCAAAGCGCGCTAGTAGTCTCTCTGCGCCCTCCACAGCTTCTACCGCGTTGTCTAAAAAGAGGAGGAGGTCGTCCGCATATAAGGAGATGTAATGGAGCGCCCCTCTGAAGACTAGCCCGTTGTAATATTCACCCCTTCTAGCCATAGCTGCAAGAGGTTCCACCGCAAGCGCAAACAGCAGGGGGGAAAGTGCACACCCCTGTCTGGTTCCCCGAGTCACCTCATATTGGTCTGATACCAATGATCCGACCCTCACTCTGGCTTTCGCTGAAGAGTAGAGCACTTTCGTCCACTTTATGTATCCCTCTCCCAGGCCAAACCCTTGCATCACTCTGTACAGGTAGCTCCATTCCAGGCTGTCGAAGGCCTTTTCTATGTCGACTGCCAATACCAGGGGGGCTCTCGCATCTGGGGGTGGAGTATCCACTAGCCTGAGTAGTCTACGGATGTTGTGTGTAGTGTTCTTGTGGGTATAAAACCTGACTGGTCTTTATGGACCAGGTCTTGCATATGGGTTAACAGTCTGGTGGCCAGCACCGTGCTTAATATTTTGTAGTCAGTCGTTAACATGGATAACGGCCTATAGGATGCAGGGTCTGTGCTCTCTCTCCGCGGTTTCAATAAAGGGATCATTATGGCTTCGCGCATTGATCGGGGGAGTCTGCCCTCTTCCTTGGCTTCATTATAGATCACTTGAAGTCTCGGGGCTAGTTGATCTAGGTATCTCCCGTAGAATTCAATGGGCAGCCCATCCATCCCCGGTGTTTTGTTGCGCGCCATTCGCTTTACTGCTCCCCTTATTTCGGCCAAGTCTATTGGGCCTCCCAGGGCGTCAGCTTGTTCTTGTTCTAGTTGCGGGAGCTGCAAATCGCTCAGAAAAGCGTCCATCGCCTCAGTGTGGTTCCCTGGCTCAGTTCTATACAACCTCTCGTAATATGACCGAAAACAGTCCAAAATTTCGGATTGTGCAGTATGGGTGTGACCCCCATTCCCTGTAAGGCTAGGATTGGTTGGCTACTCCTATTGGGGTTTGCCAGTCAGGCCAAGAGTGTTCCAGTTTTGTCCCCTTCAGCAAGAGTCTTCGTTAAGTATGTCTTATAATCGAAGCTACGAAGGCGCTCCACCTCCACTGCCACTGCTTCCCGCGCCTCACTTACTTTCCCCTGTAATTCAGGGTGGGTAGGTCAGTCTAGTTCCACTTCCCTCAGTGTACGCTCAGCCTTTTCTAGGTCTTCCACCAATGACTTGCGTACTCCTGCAAATTTCCCTATGCTGTGTCCTCTCACTACTATTTTAAATGCATCCCACTCTATAGCCCTAGATGAGGTGGTACTCTCGTTCTCCTCAAAATATTGGGTGATCCGATCTCCCAGCTCTACGCGGAAGGGCGGGTCATCCAACGTGTCCGGCCGCAGTCGCCATGTTGGGATTTTCGATGGCTCAGTCATCCAATCTAGCGTCAGGAGTAGTGGATTATGGTCAGATAATGTGCGTGCTAAGTATTCAGTCCGGGCCACCGCAGCGAGTACCGTTGGAGAGCAAAGGAAGGTATCAAGGCCTACATGTAGGTCGTGTAGGCTAGAGTAGAATGAGTAATCCCGCTCTGTTGGGTGTTGTGCGCGCCAACTGTCTGTTAGGTCCCATTTTCCCTGCCATTCTGTTCTGCACTTCGCCAACCGGTGTACTGGGGAAGCGCGTAGCGGTGGGTGTGATCTTCTATGGAGTTGAAGTCCCCCCCCATCAGCACAGGACCTGTAAAGTAGCTGGCAAGTACCCTTGAAAGCCTCGCAAGATATGTTGCTTGATCCACATTCGGCGCGTAGATGCTACTGAGCACTATGTGTCGGCCTCTAAGTAGTCCCTCGACTGCTACATACCTCCCATCTGGGTCTTCTGTGTGCCTAGTCACCTGGAGGGGGATACCCGCTCTTACCCAGATTAATACTCCCCTAGCAAATGCAGAGTACGTGGTATAGAATAAATGGCCTCTCCACCTACGCTGGAGCGCTATTCCTTCTTTCTTGGTTAAATGGGTCTCTTGCAGAAATGCTATATGCACTCCTCTGCGAACTAAGTACGAGTGGATTTTGTGTCTCCTCGCCATCGTATTCAAGCCCCGCACATTCCAGGACACACATTTTAGTGAACCTACATTAGCCATTGTCCCATTGGGTGTAAAGTAGATCTCCAGTAATTTGCATCCGGACCACAGACTTGACCCCGTCCCCACTCATCCCCAACAGACTCCCAACCCCCCCTCCCCGAACTATTCCTAGAGTCACCCCAACCTCTCCAGGCCCTCCCTCCCCCAGAACAGGACCTAACTGCAAAAGAGTCGCTCCCATCCAAACTATTGAGCAACGTGCTCACGGATCCTCTAATTCGTAGTCAGTACTACGCGGGCCTTATGGGCCCTGGGGTGCGTTCGCTAGCCTCTGGAACCTGCAAATGCTGTCCCCAAACCCCCGCCCCACAATATGCATCATGACTCACAACATTTCAGTCTTACAGCGGCCTGCTCCAGAGTTCTTAGTAGTCGCACTAGTCATCTGCATCCCCATCAGGTACCTTGTCGAGGGTTCAGCTCCCGATGATTTCCCCCGATGTCTGTGGTGTGACCTTCGGGCCCCTGGCTCTGCCCAGCTCCGACAGTTCAGTGTCCGAGCCCATTCCCTGGCCCTCCGAGCCCGATTCCCTCTCCGATTGGGTCAGTGCTGAACCCGATACTTCTTTTACAGCCTGCAGCGCTGCTCTACGTTCATCCGCTGTTTGGAAGTTCGTCGGCCTTCTGGAGCCTTGTCCACGCCCTCGGTGTCGTCTTGATCGCCTGACCGACTGTTCCTGGCGCTCCTCCTCAGCTCTGAACCGAGCTCCATCCGTGCCCGCTTTGTAGGTATCCCACCAGGTCCATGCTTCCGCCGCCGTTGGGAAGAACAGGGCGTTCTCGTCTATCACTACACGGAGTCTGGCCGGGAACAGCAGCGAGTATTGTATGCCTTCCGTGCGCAGTTCTTTTTTGATAGAAAGGAAGGAGGCGCTCATTTTTTGGGTCTCGAACGTGTAGTCCGGGAACAGCGTAACTTTGCTGTTGTCCACTTGAAAGGGACCCGCCTCCCTGGCTCGCTGCAACAGCCAGTCCCTGTCCTTGTAGTGTAGTAGTTTAATGACCACTGGGCGAGGTGGGAGACCCGGTTTCGGGGGTCTTGACGGCACTCGGTGTGCCCGCTCCAGAGTGAAGAAGGGAGAAAGGCCTTCCGGGGCCACCACCGACTTTAGCCATTCGTGCAGGTAGCCCACCATGTCCGTTCCCTCTGTTTTTTCCGGAAGGCCCACGAGGCGCACGTTGTTCCGTCGACTGCGATTTTCAGCGACCTCGGCTCTCCTTTCCAGGGTTTGAATACGGTCCAGCACCTCCGTGAGCTCCCCGTCCATCGATTTCTGTGCTGGTACGATGTCCTTCAGGGTGGCCTCCGCTTCCTTGACTCTGTCTGTTAATTTCGCGTGGTCAGCCCGCAGGAGCCCCAGCCCAGCCGATACCTGCGCAATGTCGTGGTGTAAGGCATCCTTCGTGGCAGCTATAGCCTCCAGGATCTTGTCCTGCATTTGTTGCAGTTCCGTTGCGGGCTGTGTGGAGTCTTCAGGCGTTTCCGTGGCAGGGCTCCCGTCCCCTTTAGGGCCTCTGGGCTTTCCATTTCGCACCCGTGTTTTCGAGCTGATCCCCCAGGGATATGCAGGGGTAAGTGACGCCTTCCGCAATGGGCCGTCCGCCGTGTGCCAACCAGGGGTCTCCTCCTTCGTTTCCTCCGGTAGTGCCCGCTAACCGAGGGCCGTCTGTCTGCGGTGCCACCCCCAGTGCAAATGCCCTTTTCTCGGATCCCGATCGCAACCCTGTGACTGCTGTAGCGAGACCAACCGGGGTTCCCCGTTTAGAGCTGTTCACTGGTAGACAGTTGTAGCGCCCTCACAAGCTGGCCTCTCCCCGAGGTGCACGTTCAATGCAGGTCGGCGGGCAATGTAGGTCCCTGGTCGCCCTCGTGGAGGTCACCGTTCGTCCCCAAATAAATTATTTCCTCGATCCCTGCTCCAGGCGCAGCACAGGCCCAGCCGCCTTCGGGTTGTTCCCGGCAACAGTCGCCGAGCTCCTAGTGTCTGGATTAGCGCGTAGAGAGCTGCGCTTCTCATCCGGGGCCAGACACAGTGGAAACTCGCCCCCTAGGTAGGCATTCGGGGCCCCCAGCCGCTTTCCAAGTCACGTAGGGCGCTCGGCTCCAAAGCCGGGGAGTCGATTTCAGCTCACTGATGGGGGAGGGCCTCTGTAAGGTCGTTTTCACGCAGGGCGCCGTGTTAGGCGCACTGGGTTAGCGGTGCACCGACTGGCCTCAGTGCGTGGCCCGGTCTCCTCCAGCGCCGTCTTCATAGGAGGTCCAACGACGGAGTTGGGGCTGCGGGCATCGGCAAGGTAGGCCCCCAAGCCGGGGCACCGATCACCACTCTCCGCGGAGGCGGAGCACCGCTATCTCCGCCCGCTCACAGCGTCTCTTGCCGCCCGCCCAGCAGCCGGGCCGGTGGGATTTTGTTGACCAGCCGCCGCCCGTCCCCGGGCCTCTCACAAACCCGCTTCCCGCGTCTAGCCGGGCTCTGGGACCGAAGTCGCTCCTGTCGAGACAGTAGGCCCCAAAGTCGGGGCGTGGATTTTCGGCTTCCCGGGTGGGGCGGAGCCTCGCCGGGTCTCCCTGCAGTCAGCGCTCCTCACCGGTCGCGCCGCGGGTAGGGGCCGGCAGCGCGTCAGGTGGCCCCGGTCTGCACAGCTGCGATTCGCTGCTCCACCGCAGTTCAGCCAGGCGCCGGGGATGGAGCCCTTGTCATAGCTCGGCGTCCGTCTACCTGGGTGCCGCCATCTTGTGTCCCGGCGACCCGGGCACTCCACAGTGTTTGGCGCCCGCTGTGGGAGACCCACCGGCTCGTCACTCAAACCGGAGCAGGCACGGACGTCGTACTCGGGATCCACCCGGTTTACGCGGGGATCCCGGATCACAAGCAGGATTATTGGCGGATCGCCGGGCGGAGGATCGGGAGCCTCGCTAGGCTACGACCGTCTTCATCGGCTGCTAGCCACGCCCCCCCACTGTTTTACAATCTTACATCATCCAATTATCAATCCGCATGGTTTTACAGGTTTTTGTATAATAACAAAAGTTTCTAAGTCATAAAGCCCAAGTGGGCAAGATGTACAAGCGATTCTCCCGAACACAGCTTCCAAAAAAGATTTGTTGATTCAAGAATGGCATAATGATAACATTCGTGCCCAAGTGGGCTGTTTCAACCAATAATTCTTGTAGCACCACGTGAGAATATTGCACAAAAAACCTGTGAGTGAAAGAGATTAAAAACAATCATTAAAAACATTCCAGTTTCAGATATTCTACAGCTAATAAATCATAGTTATTTATCTATTCTAGTTGTGCAGATGGACAGATAATTCTTCGCTCGAGTTCAGCCCCATTGGGGCCATGGTATCTAGGTCTATTATATACCTAGACTCTAATTTACGAAGAGTAAGCATATACATATACATATATACACACACACTAATACAATAGTGAAATGTTTTAAGATGCAGTTGCGAGTCTTTAATTAAACTGATTTACCTTACTCAACCACAATGGTCTCACGTCCTTGTTAAACAGAAATGAAGTTCTTATTCTGGGAGAATTGTGTACAACATATGTGATAAAGAAAGAGAAAGAATTAACACCTCCCATGCTCATGACGAGCTCAGCTCGTCATGAGCCAAGGTGGCCGTGTGCTCATGACGAGCTAAGCTCATCCTAACGGTCAGAACGCTCGCACGCGGGGCTCATTCCCATGCTGTGCTGAACTTTCTGAAGAAACAGGTGTTCTCTTGACGAACTCAGCTCGTCATGAGCACACGGCCACCTTGGCTCATGACGAGCTGAGCTCGTCATGAGCACCGGGGCGCTGTGTGTGCCCCCCTGTCCCACTGCCCCCCAGCACAGCGGGGGAATTAGCTCCGCAGGCAAGGGGTTAAGATAGGCAAAAGGGATAGTGATTGTAAATAGGAAGGAAGGGTTTGACGGAAGGAGGAATTGAGGAAGGGGGAAGAGATGGTTGAAGTAATGAAGAGTTGGAAAGGAGGGAGGATTAGGTAGGATTAGGAACGAAGAAAGGTAAGGAAGGAAGGAAGAAAGAAAGGAAAAGTAAGAGGAAATAAGTAGGCCAATAAGGAAGGGAGGAATGAGGGAATAAGGCGAGAGAAAAAAGGAAGGAAGGGTGGGTCTGAAGGAATTATATAGGGAGGAAGGGTAGATTCGTTAGATTTCTAGAGCGCCCTTCTAGCTTTATCAGAAACCGGTGGAAACATGGCAGGCGCCTTCCAGTAATGAAAACATATTCCAGAATACAGACTGCGTCTGTTTTTTTTAAAAGGGCTATGTTTGTCTTCATCAACTGCTTTTAGTGTTATGAATTTCCTGGACAAAAAGGCAACCATGATAATAACATTTTGGTTTCCATCCAAGTTGTTTTACACAACACCTTTTGTGATCATGGCCAGGCCCGGACTGGCCGTTGTGGGCACCGGGCAATCCCCCGGTCGGCCGCAAGGGTGGGGGCCGGTTTTGGGCCCTGGGGGCCGTTTTTGTTGCAGAGCCGTTTTTGCAGCATAGCTGCAAAAACGGCCCTGTAACAAAATCGGCTGAAAAGCGGCCCTGGCAAAGCGCTCGGCCCCCGGAGGGGGGGCTGGCCGAGCACTTTGCCAGGGCCGGTTTTGGTTCCCAGTCCGGCCCTGATCATGGCACGGGTTTGGACCGAAGCATGCATGGCTGTTTAATACACCAGCTGCCCCCCACACCCCTCCCCACAAAAAGACAGAGATACTGTTGGCAACAGCGGCCCGGTGTAAAAGGCCTGAGTGCTCACTCCATTCAGACTCATGAAGCATCAAATAAGTTTAAAAAGAAATCAAAGCTGTACTCAGAAATAAGACGTATTAATCCCAGCAGGGGAGTTCCAACAAAATATGGCTGGCGCAAAGTAAATAAAATCACTGCATTATTCTAGACAAAGCCCGCACTTTGCTAACTGAATTGGGTGAAGGTAGGCAGTACACAAACACATACAGCACAAAGTGGCAGACAGAAGAAAGTGTTTCTCTTTCCCCATGCTCAATTACTTGGCTCCCTCGGACACAATTTCAGTTTACAGACACAATCTCATTTTCCCAACATGAAAGAACGTGGGGGCATATTATCCAAACAGGGGATACAATTATCGCTGTTTTAGCGGCAGATAACTGCTGCTAAAACGGCGATAATGGGCTCGATAATATGCTCTATGGAATTCCAATTGAAGACCATGTTAAATGTGAAGGACATCTAACATGAGCTTCAATTGGAATACCATAGAGCATATTATCAAGCCCATTATCGCCGTTTTAGCGGCCATTTTCTGCCGCTAAAACGGCGATAATGTTATCACCTGTCTTGATAATATGCCCCGTGCTTTTTTGCCACGTTTTGTTGTGTTCATGTACGGTCACTAAACCAAATGGACTCTGCAGAATCTCAGAGAACTGCAAGAGGGGCGTGGCTGAACAACTCTGGGCTGGAACATGGCTGCAACACAATAGTCTGTGAATCTGCTGCACACTGCGTGGATTCTAGCCCAAATCCTGGCTGCCCACACAACTTGATTATCCCCACGCACAATTGGGCAAAATATCGCTGAACTGTGCGAGATGTAGGCCAATCTGGTAACCCTACCGCAAAGTAGCCATGCAGCACACAGGGGCAGGAACAATGGGAGTGTGGAGGCCCTGGAGCATGAATGTGCGGGCTGAGAACAGGGAGAGGGAAGGAGACATGCTGGGGGAGCCTGAGCTTTACCATGGCTGGTTGTTTGAAGCGTTTAAAAAGTACAAAATGCATTGTATTTTGCTGCCAGGTTGACGACAGTGGAGTGCTGCGGAGTGGATTTGCCCCATCGGCTGTCAGGCCTTTCTGTAGGGGAACTCTTACCAAATTGAGAGGAGGGGCATGGATGTTTCGGAGGGTCAGAGCTGCCGAGGAGCTTGTGCTTGGCTGTCCAAAGTTCTGAGTTATGCCGGAGGGCGTTTTACTGCAGCAACAGAGTAAGCAGAGATGGGAAGATAGGGCATCCCAGTAATGTTGAAAACGGAAGGCACAGAATATATGAGAAGGTACGTTGTAGGGCAGACTCCCATCAAATAAACAAGCCAAGGAAGAAGCTGCTTTGAAGCTAAGACGCCTAGCTGAGTCATCTTCCTCCTATCGGAAGAAAAGGGAGGAAGTGGAATTGTCTTAAACAGACTTCAAGCAAGCGAGCAGTTCGTAAAGTGTGCGGTACACCACCGACCAAAGACCGAATAGGGTGGTTGTAATCTCGGTTCAACCAGCGAACCCAAAGGAAAAGCCTCACATCAGAAAGCATAAACCGGAGTGTGGCACAAATATAATAAATAAGGGGGGGCAACAAATATGAACAGTTTTTAGACAGGCTTTTTAGACAACAGCACATTACACTGCGTAAGAGTAACTTTTTAACAGTTTAAGTACGGGCTCAAAAAGCCCGCGATGCTGACTTAATAGTGCCAGTATCGGCCCATACCCCAAACCGCTCACAACAATTTCCCATAATAACAGACACCACACAATGTTTTGTTGGAGAAAGTTGTTGCAGCTTTATTTGCATAAACATTATGCCAACATGTTGGGTTATCTTACAGGCGATCCAGGGTCTGGCCGCCTCTCGCCACCTTCCCACCTGATGAGCCATAAACCTCCTGTGGTGTTAACCGCGGGGCTGTTGTCAATTTTGGGGGTAGGGCTAGCCCCTCCCCCCGGCGGACCTCCAGTCCACCCCTTACTCACGCCCCTCCCCACTACGGGGGGCTGAGCGTTGCAGGCAACCCCCGGTTGCTCAGGTCCACAACCGCCCGAAGGACTAACGGGGTGCCGTCACTCCTCCAGGATCCCACCGAGGATCTCCCCTGGGGATAATTGGCTCTCGCACCCTTACTGTGCTCCTGTAGAGGGTACCCTTCTGTACCTTCCAGCATTGGATCGCCCTGTAACTCTGCCTCCAACACAAAGCAAAATAGTATTAGATGACTACCCCCCCTGCTGCCCGACAGCCGGGTTAGCAGTAGGGAGGGAAAACAGCGTCCGGGAAGCACCTCTCGTCCGGGACAGGGGGAGAGGGTCCGTCCATGCGGCCGATCGGGGGTCAAAGAGGGCGCCAGGCCCGCGACCCCAGGCCATATACCTTTGGCTCCGCCCCTCCCCCGTCGGAAGTGACCTCATTGGAGACCCTCGGGGTCCCCAACACTAGACCGGTCTTTGGGGGTCTGTGCCATCCTGTGGCACTAAGGGTGGCCACCCTCTTAGGTGGCCCCCTTCGGTGGCCCGGGGCAGCCTGGCATAGTGCCAATATCGGCCCATACCCCAAACCGCTCAATACAATTTCCCATAATAACAGACACCACACAATGTTTTGTAGGAGAAAGTTGTTGCAGCTTTATTTGCATAAACATTATGCCAACATGTTGGGTTATCTTACGGGCGATCCAGGGTCAGGCCGCCTCTCGCCACCTGCCCACCTGATGAGCCATAAACCCCCTGTGGTGTCAACCGCGGGGTGTTGTCAATTTTGGGGGTAGGGCTAGCCCCTCCCCCCGGCGGACCTCCAGTCCACCCCTTACTCACGCCCCTCCCCACTACGGGGGGCTGAGCGTTGCAGGCAACCCCCGGTTGCTCAGGTCCACAACCGCCCGAAGGACTAACGGGGCGACGTCACTCCTCCAGGATCCCACCGAAGATCTCCCCGGGGGATAATTGGTTCTCGCACCCTTACTGTGCTCCTGTAGAGGGTACCTTTCTGTACCTTCCAGCGTTGGATCGCCCTGTAACTCTGCCATGGCTCTGGGTGTGGCCGCCGCCGCCCCAGAGCCCCCCACCTTCTATTGCTCTTTTATTTACAACCTGCCACTACTAACGTTTCCGCTAAATCTAGCAGGAATAGGTCCAGCCCACTTGGATAGGTGTATGCCGTTTTCTTCAAGCACCCTGTGCATTTTGCATGTAGCAACCCATTGCCTGACAAAACAAATCCTCTTTGCTCAGTGAATTGCGTGTTGCGCTGTTCACTCACCCGCCTGCACGAGGCCTCCAATGCCTCCCCTGAACTTGCGCCCCGCCAAGATAGCCTTGGGGAATTTCGGACCACCATATCTCACAGGTCCCCCAGCAAGTTGCTCAATTCGCCCAAAGGCCCCTGCGCCCCAGGCAGATGTTTTGCACATTTTCATTATGTACACCAACCAAATTCTTCAAACACTGCAAACATGATTACACCGACTCCAGGTCACAACCACGGCACATCAAAATTCGAGATCCATGCCTAAACCAGCCTCATAAGGACGTATGTAATTCTTGTAGCAACTTGACTCTCAACGCCCCACTTGTTTTATGTGTTTTACAGGCAAGCCTGCCTGGCAAGCTGTGGTTGCTGCCCCTATTCTACCGGAGTGGCTGCAAAAGCGCTTGCCCTGGACCTTGTTGCTTGCGAATTCCAAACACACCTCCATTATACGCTGTACTTGGTATTTGTTCAAAGGTGTCCCATCAGCATGCATCAGGAGGTAACCCTCGCCTGGGGGGGGGGGCGCAGCGCCCGGTATCTCTCAACTAGGCGCACTGGGCAGTACTTGGCACTTCCAAACTGTTTAACAATATAACTTTTCTTGCCCCTTCTTGGTCCGTTTAGATCTCCTCCAGCTTAGAGTCAGGACCTCACCTGTCAGGACAGCATCCCGTCTGCACAAGGCTAATCCTGATGTGTCCTGTTTGAAACTCGCCACTAGCTCCCTCATTCTAAATGCACCACAGAAAGCCAGCGCAAAAGTTGCTGAAAAGAGAGCTGCTACAAAAACGGAATGAGTGGCCCTCTAGACCCATTAACCTACAGCCTGTTCATTCAGGGGTCTCCCTCGGCTCAAGCAAGGACATGCCTCTCCTCCTCTGGACAGCAGTGCTGCCCAGCAACCAAACCCCTTATCAGTTCTGCCGCTCCTCAGGACTGAGAACTGTATCCGTAATGTCCCTGAACCTCTCAACTAACACTGCAAACTGTGCTCTGGAGATGTCCGTATTAATGCTCCATCCCCTCCATTTCAGCACTGTCAAGACCCATCACACCCTCCTGGGAATGGCTCACTCGCGCCCCCTGAACACAGAAAGGCCTATTTATGAGGGGCCCATAACCTTGCATTTATTCCCGACAGTGTATCAGGGTTCTGTTGAAACATAGCTTGCTTGACTGCCGAGTGCACATTGCTCCTTCCCGGATACGATTTTTCTCTACTCCGTTTCCGGCTGCCAAGCTGCTGAACTTTCCCGCACCAACCCTGGGCTAACTAAGAAAGGCTATACTGTTATCCATATAAGCAGCTGCTGTTGCTAATGATGGTCCTATACCCAGCTGGTAAACTAGATGCTGTACTATATCATTTACACCTGGTGCAGCACCCGTAGGTCCAGCACATCAACTTTACACCCATGGGCAAGCCTGAGCTGGGTACCCCAGGTACATGTTGCACCCGCCTTACTCTAAGGAGCTCTACCCAATGGAGCATACATCCCAACAGAACTGACCCATTTGTACCCCACAGCAGTGTGTCAAAAGAAGCGAACCAGGCCCCCTTACGGCTCAAAGGATGCCCTGGGCCAAAGGCAATTGTCCCTCATGATCCTGGCGGGCCCTAGACGCGCTTACGTAAGTCCAGACTTGACAATACTGTTGCCCCTGACCTCCTAGACAGGCCCTCTCCCCTGCTGTGTGCAACCTTATAGTGAGACACAAGTACTGACCTTCAGATAAGTTCTGGAGAAGACCCCTGGGCACCCCCCTAATGAAAACCATACCAGTCTTCCGCCCATCTACCCTTGTAGTTACCCCTCCTGTCACCTATGAGCTGAGGCCAGCAGTTGCATAAAGTACTTGAGTACAACTGGGGCATATGTGGAAGGGGGGCATGGTAAATGTGCAACCGCCACACTTAACCCTGCTTCTACTCCCCCCTACAGGAAGTCATAACCGGGTTGTCACCTTGCCCCCCAAGAGCACTTAACCAGGAACAGCAATCAGGCTTCGAGCCCGGAGCACCCCTGGCCATTTCTGCTTCCGTACCCACCAGTCCTTCTCAGAGTGGTGCCTGTGTACTTGATTCGATTGTCCTGAAATTAGAAAACAGGTTACACTCCAATCCTGGACGTGCTGACCCAGAACATCACACTCCCTTATTGCACATGGGATTCATGATATGCCCAGATACACCAGTATGTTCAAGAAAACGTATTCCATTTGTGTCACCGGGAATGCATGATTTGCCCACACTCTGCCACTGCTTACAGAGAGGCACCCCAATTAATGCCCCGTAAAACAACAAATTGCCCAGCCGCATAAGTTGCTTTTACAATATACCATCCAAATATTGCACAAGGGCTACCTATATGCACGGACTCACCAGTTAACTACCAATGTATTACTTCCATGGGTGTAACCTGCGCGCCCCACAACAGGGACAGTAATGACACCTGGGAGAACCTGGGAATCCCAGACCCCAGCACACTGCCCCCAGTGTGCTAGGACCTTACTACCTGTTGATATTTCCGGTGGCCTCCCATGTGAGTAGGGCGGTTCACCCGCGTGGTTCCTGCATTTGAGACATAAAACATCCATTAGAAGCCATACCCCCCCTCATATACCAAATGGATTCTCTGCAATGAGACAGGGGCCATCAGTGCCCCCCACGCTACCAAGGCCAAGCCTGGATGTCGTTTACGAGAACTAGTTTGCTAGCTCGATCGCCAGGATCAGAGCCCCTTACTTGCGCACCAGGTGCTGTACCAAGAACACATTCTGTTATTGCACATGTGCAGCATGGTATCCCCAGACACATCACATGTGTAAAAGAAAACGCATTTCAATTTATTGTCACAAGGCATGCATGATTTGCCCACAGTCTCCCACTGCTTACCGACAGAACACCCCAATTATTGCTCAGTAAATCAAATTGCCCAGGTTCATCCGATGTTTTACACAAGAAAACCTCCAACTCTTGTACTGGAGCTACCATCTAAGCTCAGATCCACCAGTTGACTACCAATGTAATACTTCAATGGGGTGTAACCTGTGGGCCCCACAACAGAGACAGTCCTGACACCTGGAGAGAACCTGGGTGATCCAGACCCTAGCACACTGCCCCCAGTGTGCTTTGACCCTTCTACCTGTTGATAATTCAGGTGGCCCCCCATGTGAGTGGGGCGGTTCCTGCATTTGAGACATAAAACATCCATTAGAAGCCATGCATCCCTCATCTACCAAATGGATTCTCTGCAATGAAAAAACGCATTTCACTTTATTGTCACATGGCACGCATGATTTGCCCACAGTCTCCCACTGCTTACTGACAGAACACCCCAATTATTGCCTAGTAAATCAACAAATTGCCCAGGTTCATCCGATGTTTTAACAGGGAAAACATCCAACTCTTGTACAGGAGCTACATGCTAAGCTCAGATCCACCAGTTGACTACGAATGTAATACTTCCCTGGGGAGTAACCTGTGTGCCCCACAACAGGGACATTCCTGACACCTGGGGAGAACCTGGGTGTCCCAGACCCTAGCACACTGCCCCCAGTGTGCTATGACCCTTATACCTGTTGATAGTTCAGGTGGACCCCCGTGTGAGTAGGGCAGTTCTCCAGCGCGGTTCCTGCATTTGAGACATAAAACATCCATTAGAAGCCCTGCCCCCCTCCATATAGCAATATGGATTCTTTGCAATGAGACAGGGCCATCAATGCCCCCCACACCACCAAGGCCCAGCTTGTTGTCACTTATGAGAACTACATTACCCACCATACATACTCGTAAGGAGTTGGGTGGGGCACATACTAGCGTACCTCAAACGCCTGATGCAGAAGTGTAGTATCTTGAAACTAAGTCAATTAGTCACATACTAAGTCAGATAATGACCATTGCACTTTGGAGTGTGTGATTTAGTGTCACCTCTCACTCGTCCCCTTACTATTCTTCTCATAAACACATCCTCCCCCAGGCCTTTGAATCTGACTTCAAAGCTCTCCCCCTTCAAAGACACTTCCATATTTCATTTATGCTCTCTCATCTGACGGAAGACCTTTTAATATAGAAAATTCTATTCTACTTGACTATGGAAGTGTCTTCCCAGTGTGTTCTTGTGGTTAGAGAGTCTGCCAAATATTGCAGTATTATCCTTCTACCTGTGTTTGGTACTCTAATGTAACAAGCACACGTCACTTTCCTCTTGTAACACACTGTATGCTACCCCTTACAATGTCTTCGCTTCTGGTACATGCACAAGTGCCATTATTGCCTACGTAACGTTTGTTCATGTGTCTGCCTGGAGAACAACAACGACCGCAACACCACCACCCTGCTGGACAACCTCGCCAACCTCGGACTCAAGCAACTGGTAGACACCCCCACCCATTACGCCGGACACACGCTCGACCCGGTCTTCTCTTCCAGCAAGGACATCGCCTTCAGCCAAGCCACGGGACTCCACTGGACGGACCACAGCTGCGTCCACTTCAGCTTCAGAAGGACCACGCTCCACCATCACCAGCAACAGATTCCCCGCAGAAGCTGGAACAAAATCACTGCAGACCAGCTCGCTACCTCCCTGAGCAAGAACCCTCCCACCAGCCAAGCGGCCACCAACCTCACGAAATGGATCAGCGACTGCGCAGACGACCTCGCCCCTCTGAAGACCCCGCCGAGCAGACCCGGCAGCAAGAAAGCCCCTTGGTTTAACGACAAACTCAAGAGCTCCAAGAAGAACTGCAGAGCACTCGAGAAAACCTGGCGCAGAGACCCAACACCGGACAACATGACTGCCCTCAAGCTCGCCACCCGAAAACACCACCAACTGATCCACGCCACCAAGAAAACCGCATTCAAGGAACGACTGGACAACAACGCACACAACAGCAAGGAACTCTTCAACATCGTGAAAGAGCTCTCCAACCCCAACGCCGGAAACAACGACACCACCCCTTCGCAAGACCTCTGCAACTCCCTCGCCTCCTACTTCCACAACAAGATCGCAGACATACACAACAGTTTCAGCACTCAACCGACGCTCGCCACGACCGAACCACCGCCCCCCACCACCACCCTCCGAGCCTGGACCCCGATCAGCACCGAAGACACCATCCGCACGATGAACTCCATCCACTCCGGATCTCCGACAGACCCCTGCCCTCACCACGTCTTCAACAAGGCCGACGCCGTCATCGCACCCCACCTGCGGGACATCATCAACACCTCCTTCGACATCGCCACCTTCCCGGAGAGCTGGAAGCACGCCGAACTCAGCGCTCTACTTAAGAAACCATCAGCCGACCCCACCGACCTCAAGAACTACCGCCCCATCTCGCTGCTCCCGTTTCCGGCAAAAGTCATCGAGAAGACCGTCAACAAGCAACTGGCCGCCTTCCTCGAGACGAACGGTTCCCTCGACCTCTCGCAGTCTGGCTTCCGGGCCAACCACAGCACCGAGACCGCCCTGATCGCAGCTACCGATGACAGACAACGGAGAAACAGCGGCCCTCATCCTCCTGGACCTCTCCGCGGCCTTCGACACTGTCTGCCACCGTACCCTAGTACAGCGCCTCAGCAACGTCGGAATCCAGGAGAAGGCACTGGAGTGGATCATCTCCTTCCTCGCCGGAAGGACACAGAGAGTCCGCCTCCCCCCGTTCAGATCGGAGGCCACCGAAGTCATCTGCGGCGTACCACAAGGATCATCGCTCAGCCCCACGCTGTTCAACATCTACATGAGCCCCCTCGCAGCCATCGCACGCCAGCACAACCTCAACATCATCTCCTACGCCGACGACACCCAGCTGATCCTCTCCCTCACCAACGACCCGCCAGAGCCAACCTGCACGAAGGGATGACAGAAGTAGCCAAATGGATGTCGAACAGCCGCCTGAAACTGAACTCGGACAAGACTGAAGTCCTCATCCTGGGATCCTCACCCTCCGCCTGGGACGACTCCTGGTGGCCCCCCGCCCTGGGCAGCGCACCCAAACCAACAGACCACGCACGCAACCTGGGCTTCTTCCTGGACTCCTCCCTCTCCATGACCAGACAAGTCAACGCCGTCTCCTCGTCGTGCTTCAACATCCTGCGCATGCTACGTAAGATCTTCCGATGGATACCCACCGAGACCAGGAAGACGGTCACCCAGGCCCTCGTCACCAGCTGTCTGGACTACGGCAACTCCCTCTACGCCGGAACCACCGCCAAACTCCAGAAAAGACTCCAGCGGATCCAGAACACCTCAGCACGACTCATCCTGGACATCCCCCGCCGCAGCCGCATCTCCGGACACCTGAGAGACCTGCACTGGCTCCCGGTCAACAAGAGAATCACCTTCCGGCTCCTCACCCACGCACACAAAGCCCTACACAACCAAGGCCCAGGATACCTCAACAGCCGCCTCAACTTCTACGCTCCCAAACGCCAGCTTCGATCGACCAGCCACGCCCTCGCCGCCGTCCCCCGCATCCGAAGAGCCACCACAGGAGGAAGGTCCTTCTCCTACCTGGCCGCCAAGACTTGGAACTCCCTTCCGACCCACCTCCGCCTGACCCAAGACCACCTCGCCTTCAGGAAGCAGCTCAAGACCTGGCTGTTCGAACAGTAGCGGACCCCCTCCCCCCCAGCGCCTTGAGACCCTCCGGGTGAGTAGTGCGCTATATAAATGCTGTGATTGATTAATGCAGTGAGTTACCTCTACTTGTACATTGTCCGCATTTGTAACTTGCACACATGACACTTTTTTCCACGCCCTTTCGCCGCCAGAAACCGACTGGTTGTAGAGCCCTGGGCACGGCCCCTCCCGCTGCCAACCACCACATTCCATGCCGCGTGACCAACAATACCTGCTCCAAATCAAATCCCACGTCCTCTTAGTCGTCTAATATGCCAACAGACAATCTGTAATTAGAAAAACATGTTAGCCTCAAACCACACCTGTTGTCCGTTACATCGGGCCCACTGACCCCAGTGTGCCGACACCTATTTACCCATGGTCACACCCGTGACCTCCAAAGAGGCGTGCCCCAGCGTCCGTTTCTGAATGGTAGCCTGCATGGACATAGAACACGTGAAATTAGCCCCAACCCTGCCCAACATAGACATCACACCTGGCCCTGGGGGGGCTGGACGGGCTAGAGGAAAATGGACGCTAACTGATCACATGGTTTAGGCCATAGCACTTATATCTGCCGCATGACCTAGTACCTACACGACGTGAGCCAGAAAGTTTGTACGCCGGTCTTACAATGCACACCTAAATTAGCATTCACCTTGCAAATGTCAATAGAAACACTTCCCCTCGCCTCTTGTCCATCAGCATCTCTATCATAATATTCCCCTTTATTCTCATGATATCCACAATTCTGTGTGAAGCGCTTCTGCCACCTTCGGGTAAAGTTCGCGCTATATCCACTTGTATTTAACAAGAATTAGCCACGATTCCTGCCCAAATGTTGATGGAGGCAGTAACATTGCTTACCCAACTTGAAGCTGGTAATTCTATGAGGCGATCGTACACCTTCGGGTGATGTTCACGCTACTTATAAACGTATTTAAAGAACATCGCTACGTAACGTTCGCTCTTGCGCGCGAGCGTCTGCCATTTACTGCAGTATTATACCTCTCCTTGTACTGAGAACGCCTTAGTAACCTGCACACATGCCACTTCTCTGCCTTTTAATGCATCGTTTGCTACCTCTTGTATATTGTCCGTCACATATTTTGCACTAAACTGTAGTTTTGAATGATATATTTGCATTTTGAATTATTAGTACGTTATAATTTTCCCTCCAAAATGCGTTTTTATGCAGGAGCAAGTTGTATGAATTTGACACCCACCTAATCGCTTACCGTCACGGGCTATATAAAATTGCGTAAAATCATCCAATATTTCGTGCAACCATTGCCTACGTAGTGTAAGTTCTTGTGCTTCACCGTTTGCACCTCTTGTATGCAGCTTGCTCACAATTGTCTTGTGCCCCATGTAGCCCCTCGTTTTAGCTAATGTACATAATTTCCTGCGATGTTTTCCCCAGTATCAGTTCCGCCGCTACCGCGAAGCGCTCCGACCCCAAGGCGACTCCGCGCTATCCAAAGCTCCTCCGAGACAAATAAATCACCCGAGGGAAGCAGAAACCAAGCCTGACACGAACCTTGTTCTTCCAGCGAAAACGCTTGTACACCATCGAGCATCGCACGCGCTCACCCCACAACCTGTACCACACATGCACAGCACTAACAACGTCTCGGGAGGCTACAACATTGCTGCCTAACCACGCCTTGAACCTTCGCAAAGCGCTCCGGCCCCTTCTGCCCCCGCGTGCGCCAAATACTCTTCCCTCCCCTAGCCCGTAAATACCACAGCGGCGGGCGGCATGCACCCCTTAACCCCCCTCCACGCCCCGGCCTTGAGCTTCATAAAGCGCACCCTGAAAGCAGGCCTCACCTCAACCTGGCGTCTCACGAGCCCACAAGCCCGATGAGCGCCGCACCGCCCCCCCCGGACTGCCAGAGCTCCGGCCCGCGACAGGAAACGCTACCGGGACACAGGTGCGGCACAAGGCAAGAAGGGAGCAACCAGGAACCGGAGGGCACGGGCCAGGGGTGGCAGAGGGACGAAAGGCACCGGAAAGCGCAGCACGCTACGGGCTCACAACGCCCCCCCCTCCGCACTGGGCCCAGTCCGCATGGCCACACCATGGGCCCTGCCCGCGCAACACCCGCCCAGGGAGCGCATCCCCCCTCCCCCGGTGGCCACCCACTAATGCCTGGCCCGGAGCCCCATCCCAACTCCTCCCCACAGCCTCGCACCACATGGGACCCAGCCGCGCACAGGAGAGCCCAACCGGACCCCAGGCCCTGCTGGCAGACGGTCCCTCACTCCCCACACAGGTTGCCAGACCATGCCCATACCCGTAACCCACCAGGCAAAACCCGCCACGGTCCCATACCAAGTGCCACAGCCCTCCCCCTCCACCGCCCAGGCATGCAGCCCCGACAACCGCGGACCGAGGCCGAACACAAGAGCAGACCGCAACGGCACCCTGTCCCCCCAGCCTGACCACCGCCCTGCGACCGCCACCCTCCTCACGCCCGAAACGAGCCGCCCACGTCCCGCAGAAGGAGCAAACAACCTCCCACATCAAATGGACAGTGACCGAAACCGAGGACCCCGAGGGAGGGACCCACTACAGCGAGGGGAAGGGGGGGAGGGCAGAGAGACCGGGAGGTAAATAACTCACCAGGGAAAACAGCGTCCGGGCAGCACCTCTCGTCCGGGACAGGGGGGAGAGGGTCCATCGATGCGGCCGATCGGGGGTCAAAGAGGGCACCAGGCCCGCGACCCCAGGCCATATACCTTCGGCTCCGCCCCTCCCCCGCCGGAAGTGACCGCATTGGAGACCCTCCGGGTCCCCAACACTAGACCGCTCTTTGGGGCACTAAGGGTGGCCGCCCTCTTAGGTGGCCCCCTTCGGTGGCCCGGAGCAGCCTGGCAGAAGCCAGAGGTGACTTAAGGTGACAAGCGTGGCAGGGGTCTACTTTGCAAGCTTACACCTCTGGCGCAGCACCCTCCAACAGAGTCACTCAGATGGAGTTCTTGGAACTCCAATGGGTTGGATTCAGCACAACATAAAACCAACTTTACTTGGCCGGGCCTCACCTGCATGATCCACTCGCATTTGCGCTGGCTGCTTCCTGCCGAAGCTACTATCACTGGAAAGATCGGTCAAAGCGGACACCACAGCCCATTTACATCTGGATAAATAATACAACTTCCGGTGCATACATGGTCAAGTTGCTGAATAATGAAGAGGCCATCTTATAACGGAGAGCAGTGTAGGCATATTTCATTCAATCGGAACATTTTGCTTTACATCAGTGCAAATATCTGACCCTATGATATAGTTTAGTCGAATACTTATATATAAATGTTTCTATATACATATAATTTAAAATATAACTGTTCTTGGTGTCTGGATGGAAGTTATGTTTTTTTACTATTTATTTTACAATGCTACATAAGTATAAAAATGTTTGTTACCGTGTCGTAGGACATGCCCTTTTACCTGTAGGATTCCTTTGCAACTGTTTTCAAGGGTTCCAAAACCTAACAACAGAGAAATCAGGCAGAGAAGCAGAATTAACAAGCGCTCGGAGACTTTTCTATTTTTCTGCCGTCCCACTTGGACGGCCTCGCCTGCTTTCCTTCTGAAGTAAAAGGTTTCTTATCTTTATGGGGCCATGTGTTTGGCCCCATAAAGATAAGAAACCTTTTACTTCAGAAGGAGAGCAGGCAAGGGACGGCAGAAAAAAGAAAAGTCTACGTCACCAAAAGCTCTTTCCCAATGGCTGGCCACTGTTCAGCCTAAACGGTGATGCCGGCCAATGGGAAAGAGGGGCGGGGCTTAAAGTCAGATACATGAAAGCCCTCAAAAAGATAAAATCTCCCATGGGAGACTGAGCATGTGCACAGCCCATGCAGCCGAGACCTAAAAAGGAATTGTCATGTTTAGAATGTAATTGTACATATGGGAAAAGGAGCAGCTGCCATATGCCAATCCGACACGCATCCCAAAAAATAAAGCAGCAGGCAGTAATTCACCACATTGCGAGATTGTTGCTGGTGATACCTAAAGGCTCGAAAGCTTCGTGGTTTCTTCAAGTCTCGTTGCCAAGAATGTTTTGTCATTTGTGAGACTGGCTGCATTAGCGTAATATGTCTGGTTTTAAAGAACAGGACTTTTTTCCTGTTTACATCAGTCTGAGAATATTTTTGCCGCATTTATGGTTGCGCTGCAAATAAATAAAAAATAAAGCAGACACCATTACTAAAGCTGGTGTCCCACCAGTGCTATTGTATTCTGCTTTTATTTTAATGAAAAAAGTGCTTACTGACTGTAATGCTGCAGATAAACGATCCATTCCTGATGGGCGTTCACAAAAGGAGACAGGGCGGTAACAAGGAGGGACTAAGAAGCCTAATTATCAATCAGAAGCCAGCGTTTACCTTGGACGACACCAGCCAATGAAAAATATGGGTGCGGCTTCCACAGCCCTTCCACATCTAACCCTATTACAGCATGCAGGGCAGAGGGAGTAGCGCATGCACTGCAATGGTAGGCTTGACCTAAAAAGGGGACACATGCTTTTTAGCTAGAAACCCTAGCACCAACTACAAAAGGAACACCATACCTTTCAATACTGCCCAGTATTCTTTTTTTTAAAACTTTTTATTGGCTTTTCGAATCAACCCAGGCATAATTGGCAGATCAAAGTAAATTTCCCACACCATCGAGCAATCCCCCGCCCCCTCCCCCTCCACCCATCTCAACAGTATCCCAGTTAACAGTTCAACATCATCTGTCCCTGTGCCGCCAAACGGAGGCTCATCACATGTTCCATGGAGGCCCCGCAAGTCCCAGCCTCCAAATCATCAAATCATGTACAAGGGGCCGCATCCCAATTAGCGAGGTTATGGGCATGTCAATCACTCCCCAAGCCCGCATCCAAACCATGGTATTTCCTCCATTTCCCCCATATCTTACAAAACTTCTGAGGACAGCCCCTTGCTTTGTAAGTCACCCTCTCAGCCGCCATGTATAGATCCATTCCCCGTCTCCATTCTCCCACCCTGGGGAGTAACGGTGCTCCCCATGCTCGTGCCAAGTCTCTCTTCGCCACCACTAGGGTCAGTAAGGCAAATATCAGGTGCGGGCGAGTCAGGTCCACCTCGGTCGATAATCCCAGCAACACAAACTTGGGGTCTAGGGGAAGTGTCACCTCCATAATCTCGCTCAGCTCTCCGAGGATACCCTTCCAGTAAGTATTAATAATAGGGCATTCCCATAAAGTGTGGAAGAAGATTCCCTGTGGTGCCTGCATCTCAAACAACTTGGATCGCTAGCTCTACCCATGCGATGCATTCTGGCCCTGTCGTAATAGACCCTATGGAATATTTTATATTGTATAAGACTTAGTCGGGTTTTGATCGCCACTTCCCTATGGTGCATCGGTGCCTTGTCCCAGTTCGCGGCGTCTAAATCGCCCACATCCTGCTCCTAGGCTGCTCTCATCTCAGTTTCCCCAGGCCGTCTGGTGCATTATTGTTCAACGTTTTATATGACAGAGACACCAATTTATTGGAAACATGCTCCTGTAGCAGGCGACCTTCCAAAGGAGCATATTCCGGCAGCGGGGTGGGTGGGGGGCAAGGGACTTCTCTGCCTTCCAGGCATGTCGTAACCGTGCGTATCTAAAGAACTGTGCTGGGGTCAACCCATATTCCTTCCTTAGAGATTTGTATGTCTTAAGCTCTCCTCTCGCCATTACGTCACCCAGCTTTGAGATCCTTATGGCATCCCACCCCTCAAATCCTGTGAGCTTATGCAGCTCTCTCAACCATGTGCATGACCATATCGGTGTCTGCTTGGTCGGTTTGTGTGTCCACCCCATCATCCTTGTCGCTCTATCCCAGACGTCTATTGTGATTTGTGTGGCTGGCAATAGTCGTCGTCTCCCAACACCCCCGTACAAGTAGTGCAGGCTAGTGCGGCGCTCCATCGTGGCCCTTTCTAGCCTATAAGTTGGGTGGTCAGCAGCGCATGGAGCCATTCATTTATTGTCACAAGATGTTCAGTTCAATAATAAGCCTCCAGGTCAGGTAGTGAGATCCCCCCATTGTACTGATTCCGTTGGAGCGTAGCAAGGGCTATCCTGGGTTGCTTTTCCAAGCCATAAAAGGGTCCGCAGTTCTGCGTTTATCGACTGAAATGTCTGCCTAGGCAGGGGGAAGTACTCGTTTCGCAGGGCATATTTGAAGCGGGCAATGTAATCATTTTAAACATTGCCGCTCGGCCCAGGAGCGTAAGGGGAAGGGACCTCCATCGCTTGGCGTCCTCTGCGAAAATTTTCAAGCACCCGGAGGACATTGTTTTGATAAGAGACTTGTTTGTCAGTTGTCAGATAAATCCCCAGGTATTTAAACCCTGATTGGGTAACCCGTAGGGCCCCAGGCATCGGAGGCCAATCTTCCTCCACACGTGGACAATATAAAATTGATTTATGCCAGTTAATTTTGTAACCAGAAAAGGAGCCATACCGGTCTAGGAGCTCAAACAGTGCTGGTACAGTGGTCACTGGTTGCGTCATGTACAGGAGGATGTCGTCTGCGTACAACGAGATCTTCTCCTCCTGTAGGTCTGCCTGCGTGATACGGAAGCCATGCACCGCATCCGCTTGACGGATTGCACAGGCAACTATTTCAACCATGAGGGCGAATAACAGCGGGGAGAGGGGGCATCCCTGGCAGGTCCCTCTCCGTACCGGGAAATCCCCCGATGTGACTCCGTTTACCCTAACCTGCGCTCTAGGTTTGTATATAGAAGACGCACCCACCGTCTAAAATTGGGGCCAGCCCAGAACTTGATCAGTGTTGCCTCCAAGAAGGGCCAATGAACCACGTCAAACGCCTTCACAGCGTCTAGGGATAGGAACATAAGTGGGTCCTCCCTCTGCCGCTCTTCCATGAGCCAGTTATGAGTACGCCGCAGATTCTGCCTGTTCGCCCTATCCGGCAGGAATCCCGTCTGGTCTTGATGCACTAGTCCAGAAATCACCTGGCGTAGGCGGAGAGCCAGAACCGTGGCCAGTAACTTAGCCTCCACGTTACGGAGGGATATCGGTCTGTAAGACTCGCATGCATCAGGTGGTCTGCCTTGTTTATATATTGGCACAATAGTGGCCATCCTGAGGGTCGCGTCCCTATAATGCGCAAGAAGATGAGGTGTTAAAAGGTCTGCTCCTTTCTTAAAGAATTCCGCGGGAAGCCCATTTAGACCCAGAGTCCTCCCCGGCCTGAGCCTAGCCATTGCCTCCCTTATTTCATCAGCCGTTATATTGGCTTCGAGATTCGCTATGTCGTCATCAGTTAAGATTGGGGTGTGAATCTCAGACAAGTAGGCCGCAATCTCTTCCTGGCCACCCTATAAAAATCTCGATAATAGGCTGCAAACGCATGGGCAATTTGGGTATCTGTCTTCTGCAACCGCCCCTCGCTATCAACCACACTACCCAGTATTCTTGATCAAGGCAAAGAAGCCTTCAAGGAGGTGGCCTCCAGCAAAGGGGTAACCCCCAGAGTGGAGGAAAAGTATAAACCCTCCTCAATGGACCGTAAATATATTCAGGGAAGTACAATACCAGTCTCAATTATTGTCACCACAGTCAGGAGGGGAGCAAATGCAGTCTCCAACACAGGGCCTCTACCAGAAATGGAAAGTAAGAGGATGAATATGGTGGGGAGAAGGATAGAAAAGGAGGCAGCAACACAGTGGCGTCTTGCTAACTCAAATACCCTATTGAATAGTTGTGGCCACCAACAGTGGGAGTACATAGAGGAGTTGTTGAGCAAACTACCTGAGGAGGACAAGAAGAGGGCTAAATCTATCGTCCAGGAGGGGGAAAACGTGGCAAACACCTGCTTTAGATGCAGCAGACACTGCTACTAGGCAGATGTGAACAGGAACCATCCTGAGAAGACTTGCCTGGCTCAGAATCTCAGGCTTTAAACAGGAAGTACAAACCTCTATCATCAAAAAACCATTCAATGGAGAAGCTTGCTTTGGCAAAGAGATAGATGAATCTCTTCAACAAATAAAGGACAACGAAATGGCAATAGGGCCTTTCAACAAAGAGGTTCATTAAAACGAGGGGGATTCTATAATAGGAAGTCCACAGTTAGGGACTCCTTTGGCCAAGGCCAACAGAAGATGGCACAACAAGGACAGAACACTGATCATCAAATGGGTCAGCAGTCAAGCTACCAAGGTTGGCAACCACAACAGAAGCAGCCCTTTCGAGGAAGAGGCAATGCCTGAGGAAGAGGCAAATCCTCTAGAGGAAGAGGAAATGGCTCTAACTGACTCAATCACAAAAAAAGGACCGACACAAGACACCAGCGGGGTGAAGGATATCTTTTTCCACAGACAATGGGAAAAGATCGCAACAGACCACTGGATTTTAAATTTGGTAAAATAGGGGTATTGCATTGAGATAACAAAAATACCACCTGCAAACCCACCAAGAGAAAGAAAATGAATGAGATCATAACAAACAAAGTCTTAGACCAATCATGGACTTAAGATTCATCAACAAGGTCATACTAACACAACGCTTCAAAATGTGTACCCTCCAGGAAATAATCACACAAATTCAAACGGCGGATTACTTGGCAAAAATAGACCTCAAGGTCCCCTACTTACATATCCTGATGAACAAAAAAACACAGAAAGTACCTAAGATACCTGCACAACGGAACACACTACCAATTCAAAGTACTTCAGTTCGGAATAAAAACAGCTCTACGGGTGTTCACAAAATGTCTAGAAGCAGTGACAGCATACCTAAGAAGAAAATAAATCCATGTCTACCCTTATCTAGACGGCTGGCAAATTAGGGGACATTCAAAGCAAACCTGTCACCTTCATGTTCAAAAAAATTATCAAGACGCTACAGACACTGGGTTTCTCAATAAACCACAAAAAATCTTCAACAACACCAGAAAGAGAAAAAACCTTCCAGGGAGCAAGATTAAATACAGAGAAAGCAAAGGCATAACCCACAAAGCTCAGGACACAAGCAATCCATCAAGAAACGACCCTCTACCAGAGGGGTCAGTCTATGACAGTGAGGAAGGTCATGAAGCTAATGGGCATGATGGCATCATGCATCCCACTTATCCCTCACGCTCACCTACACATGCACCCATTTCAAGGATGGCTTACCAACAGTGGTTGTTACACAAAGGGTGCAAGCAAAGATACAATGGTGGGCATCCAACAACATAGCAAGGGGAGACCTTTCAGGGACCCAACTCAATCTGTGACAGTCACTACGGATGCATCCCTCAATGATTGGGGAGCGCATTGCAACCAGCTGAAAGTTCATGGTCAATGGAAAGAACAGGATTCCACAAAGCACACCAACGTTTTTGAAATGAAAACTGTCTTTCTAGCACTCAAAGCGAAAAAAAATTCCTGGGGGATACCCAGGAGCCTAATGCACTGCTCATTCACTCAAGCGAGTGTACATAATAAATCTTCAAACCAATGTAAAATGTTCAGTGTATATGTCATCAATTTAACGTGATAAACATGCAATCATGACAATTCAAAAAACTTCATAGATGTCGTTGATGATTTGTTGCTTGATGAATATTTATTGAATGTTCATTAGAGATTGTTGTATAGTCACAAAATCTTGAACTGAAGCAACAGTGTTTGTTCAGAAATCCCAATGCATTTCGGGCTAAACAATACGCCCTTCGTCAGGGGAATCTATGAAACGATAATGATGTGAATTAATACATAATCACGGCAGAACTGTAAAGAGCACAACATACACGGAGAGCAGGAACTTGTATTGTGACTGTGTACATGGAAACCATGCGTGGATTCTCCAATGGTTCATAATGGTGGATTATGGTGAAAGAGTGACTTAAAGGTATACGATAAAGAAAGTGCTCCGTGAAAAAGAAAAGGTGCGTGATTCTTGCGAGGGCCGTGCTAAAAAAGGAAGGTCCGTGGGCGGATGACACATGTGTGAGCTTACTATATCGATCCGGGAGCATGAAGATGCAAGAAGATGCAAACTGCGTGAGTCAATGACTCTGCGCGGTGGTTCCCGAGTGAACTGATGGGAGAAAATAGAGGAAATTAGAGCTCAACGTATGGATGTGGGATTTAAAGTGCGAGTGCTCGCCCATGAACATGCAAAAAATGTTACAGTTTGGCGCAAAAAGAAGCGTCCCTGTAACGAAGAAAAAAGGAAAAGAATAAAACGAGTGACCTTGTCTGAACGCGGTCATCCTGCCGCTACATAAATAAAGTTACCAGTGTGTGACTTACCGAGTGAAGATTCGCGTGTGCTCGACAGACTATTCTGTTGATTACACCAAGTGAAACAAGTGCCCGAAAGGAGGTGCTTCACTATTATGAACCATTGGAGAATCCACGCATGGTTTCCATGTACACAGTCACAATACAAGTTCCTGCTCTCCGTGTATGTTGTGCTATTTACAGTTCTGCCGTGATTATGTATTAATTCACATCATTATCGTTTCATAGATTCCCCTGACGAAGGGCGTATTGTTTAGCCCGAAATGCATTGGGATTTCTGAACAAACACTGTTGCTTCAGTTCAAGATTTTGTGACTATACAACAATCTCTAATGAACATTCAATAAATATTCATCAAGCAACAAATCATCAACGACATCTATGAAGTTTTTTGAATTGTCATGATTGCATGTTTATCACGTTAAATTGATGACATATACACTGAAAATTTTACATTGGTTTGAAGATTTATTATGTACACTCGCTTGAGTGAATGAGCAGTGCATTAGGCTCCTGGGTATCCCCCAGGAACATTTTTTCGCTTGAAGACTAAAGGTCTAGCAGGGCCTTTTATCCTCTTGCACGCATGTAAAGTTTTCTAAAACATTCGAATACTTCTGTCAAATTGTTTAAAACTTGCACACTGAGTGCACACGCTGCTGCGCCATTCTCCCAGTTTCTAGCACTCAAGGCATTCCAGAAACACATTCAGGGGGAAAACCTAATTCAAACAGACCATACAATGACAATGTTCTATCTGAATGAACAGGGTGGGACAAGGTCCTTTCTCCTGAGCAAACTTACACAGAAAATCTGGCAATGGGCAATAATACAAAATATCAGTCTACAGACAGTACATCTACCAGGAGTAGAAACATTACAGCGGATCAACTCAGCAGACAGAACAACTGCTCCCACGAATGGGAGTTGAAACAGAAAACAGTACAGTATCTGTTCAACATCTGGGGAACACCAGTGATAGAGCTGTTTGCAACAGTGCAGAACAAGAAATGCCTGTCCTTTGCCTCGAGGTTTCCACACCACCATTCAAAGGGAAATGCACTTTCACTCAATTGGTCACAGACATTTGCTTACATGGTTCCACCAATACCCATGATACAAAGAGTGTTACAAAAAGCAAAAGAAAACCTCAACCCCCTCAATGGCCAAGGCAAACCTGGTACTCAACCCTGCTAGAATTATCTGGGGGAGAAATTATCAAGCTCCAAGCAGAAAAGGACCTGCTAACAATGCAACAGGGCCAGTGCTTTCACCCAGAGCCAGCGACGCTACACCTAGCAGCTTGGCACCTGAATACATATAATTTGGGCACCTCAATCTGCCTCTGAGAACCATGGAAATTCTAAAAGAGGCTAGGAAAGAGTAAACAAGGAAATGCTATACAGCAAAATGGAAGCAATATACCACATGGTGCACTGCTAATAAGAAAAACAGTTCAATCAACACACAGGAAAGTTATTACATACCTTACTTACCTTTTGGACAGCAACAACAACTACTCAAGCATTAAAGTGCACCTTGCTGCCATAGTGGTATACACAAAAGGAAAAGCATGCAAAAGCTTCTTTACAAGACCAAGTATACTTTATTGTACATGGTTATTCAAAACCTTTACAATGTATAAAAAAGTTCAATCAATAAAACATGTCAAACTCATACGTATTAGGACAATAATTCCTTCAATAAAAAACGTACTAAGACAGCAGCAACAGAGTTAAAATAAAGTATGAATTCAGTTTATTTAGCCTATTTATCATGATAAGATGTGCAGTAAGTTCATCCTTGTTGCCGGCCAAGGGATAATATAGTAAAGTGCCGGTGCAATTCAAACATTTTTGAGAGTGCCCCTTCAATAAAAACCTATTTGCATTAAAAAAGCTAAAGTGATTAATTATAATGACAGTTGGGAGTATCCCTGTTACATGGTCAGTATTATTTGGTATAACTCTAAGTGGCCAGCTAGAACTTGCTCTTCGGGGGTACCGGTGGATTGATCATCTCGTCCTTCGCGGTGCTGCCGTTTCAAGGAATTTTACCATTCGGAAGCTCAGTTAGCTATCATCACACTTGAAGCAAGCAAGCACCACTTGCCTGCAGGTCCGTATCTTACGCGTGTTGAAAAGTGGTCTGAAGAAGGAGCGACGTTCTTGAATGTGTTTGCTGCAGATGGCGATGAGATGAACTGTGTTTTCTTTGCCGTTCCCGCAAAGTCGGCATGTTATTGGTAGCTGCGGCCTTAACCATGGGGGTAAGTGGGCCGCTGACGGCAATAGCCCTAGGCAAAATTTCAGGAACTTCTCTTTTATTTTTTTGGTAAAGCCTGTCTGTAGATTAGCTTGGGGTGAGGGCTTGATATACGATTGAACTAGAAGCCAGCCATGAGCATGCTTTGTCAAGGCGGCTTTGTCCTGCTGCAGTGATTCTTTTCAGACTGTCTTGTTGACCACCTTTTGAAGCCTGCTGGGGAGCCTGGGAGTTCCCACAGTTGTCGTAAGCCGAGATCATCAATAGCGGCCTCCAAACACAGCCTTGCGGGGCAAGTTTCTTTATCTTGAAGTTCCTTCCATAGGAGAGCATTTAGAGTTTTCGGATCTCCCCTGCTTACTTTGTGCCAGCTTTTTATGTAGGTTCCTTTACGTGCCAGCTCTTCTTTTGGTAACCCAAATTCTAGTCTCATCTGAGCGGGCGATGTATACCTAGAAAGGCCAAAGATCATGCGTAGCACCTTTGCTACCGTTCCATCTACTGAGGAAGTGTCCCTCCACCTCATCGATTCGCTGCCATAAGTGATGACTGGGATTAATTTCGCCTGAATCACCTTTATGAGAGGTGGTAAGTTTGGGCCAGAAACAGCGTTTTTTTAAGATTCTCAGTACCACTGCAACCATTAGCCCTCTCCTTTTTATGGCTTCACATTGCGGCTTGAAGTTGCCCTTGCAGTCTATGATGACCCCCAAATATCGATATTCACAGACCGTTTCCAGCTTCCTGGATGCCAAGAGTCAATTCCGTGTTATTTTCTTTTTGGGGAGGTTAATGCACATAACTTTAGATTTTTCACTGTTGATACTAAGTCTGTTAGCAGCAGAGTATCTTGAAGTAATATCCAGCAGCCGCTGCAGGCCTACAGGGGTCCGGCTGATAAGTAACAGGTCGTTTGCGTAAAATAGATTCGAAAGCTGGGAGCCCCCTAGCTTTGGTGTGTGCGAGTTGCATTCATTTAGCAGCGTTGATAGCTCTCCCATGAAAAGATTAAAAAGTATCTAGCTGCTGAGGGTCGTGGTGTTCACAGCGCAGCATTAATCGACCCTCAGTGTTCTTTGTGGGAATAGATATTCTTTGGCTATTTATGTCGGTACCGTTCAAATGCGTGCTAAGAAAGATTATCCAATCGTCTTCTGTGAAATAAGAGTTAATGCCTTGACTCCGCTCCTTGGACAGATTGTTGATCTTTTGCCAGAATTGTGCGCTGTTGTTAGATTTGGCATCTTGTAAGAGTTTGGCCCAGAGAGACTCTTCTGCTTCTCGCTTAAGTCACCAGATCAGCCTCCTGCGGTCGTGCTTTAGCCACCTCAGCTCTTCCTTGGCGGCGAGATCTGTCCTTAATCAATCAATCAATCAATCATAACACTTGTATAGCGCGCTACTCACCCGGGAGGGTCTCAAGGCGCTTGGGGGAAGGGGTCCGCTACTGCTCGAACAGCCAGGTCTTGAGTTGTCTCCTGAAGGTGAGATGGTCCTGGGTCAGTCGAAGGTGGATGGGGAGGGAGTTCCATGTCTTGGCCGCCAGGTAGGAGAAGGATCTGCCTCTGGCGGTGGCTCTTCGGATGCGTGGAACGGCGGCGAGGGCGTGGCTGGTCGATCGTAGCTGGCGGGTGGGAGTGTAGAAGGTCAGGCGGTCGTTGAGGTACTTGGGGCCCAGGTCGTGGAGAGACTTGTGTGTGTGGGTGAGGAGCCTGAACGTGATCCTCTTGTTGACGGGGAGCCAGTGCAGGTCCCTCAGGTGGCCGGAGATGTGGCAGCGTTGGGGAATGTCCAGGATGAGTCGGGCGGAGGCGTTCTGGATGCGTTGGAGTCTTCTCTGTAGCTTGGCTGTGGTTCCGGCGTAGAGGGTGTTTCCATAGTCCAGTCGGCTGGTGACGAGTGCCTGGGTGACCGTCTTCCTGGTTTCGGTCGGGACCCATCGGAAGATCTTGCGGAGCATGCGTAGGGTGTGAAAGCAAGATGAGGAGACGGCGTTGACTTGTCTGGTCATCGAGAGGGAGGAGTCCAGGATGAAGCCCAGGTTGCGTGCGTGGTCTGTTGGCTTGGGAGCGGTGCCCTGGGCGGGGGGCCAGCAGGAGTCGTCCCAGGTGGAGGGCGATGGTCCCAGGATGAGGACTTCCGTCTTGTCTGAGTTCAGTTTCAGGCGGCTGGTCTTCATCCACTCGGCGACGTCTTTCATCCCTTCGTGTAGGCTGGTTCTGGCGGTGTCAGGGTCCCTGGTGAGGGAGAGGATCAGCTGGGTGTCGTCAGCATAGGAGATGATGTTGAGGTTGTGTTGGCGTGCGATGGCTGCAAGAGGTCTCATGTAGACGTTTAAGAGGGTGGGGCTGAGTGATGATCCTTGTGGTACGCCGCAGATGACTTCGGTGGCCTCGGATCGCAACGGGGGGAGGCGAACTCTCTGTGTTCTTCCGGCGAGGAACGAGATGATCCACTCCAGTGCCTTCTCTTGGATGCCGATGTTGCTGAGGCGTTGAACTAGGGTGCGGTGGCAGACAGTGTCGAACGCTGCAGAGAGGTCCAGGAGGATGAGTGCCGCTGTTTCCCCGTTGTCGAGCAGGGCTCGGATGTCGTCGGTGGCTGCGATCAGGGCGGTCTCGGTGTTGTGGTTGGCTCTGAAACCGGACTGCGAGGGGTCGAGGGATCCGTTCGTCTCGAGGAAGGCGGCCAGCTGTCTGTTGACGATCTTCTCGATGACTTTAGCAGGAAAAGGGAGGAGCGAGATGGGGCGGAAGTTCTTGAGGTCGGTGGGGTCCGCTGTTGGTTTCTTCAGTAGGGCGCTGAGCTCGGCATGCTTCCAGCTCTCCGGGAAGGTGGCGGTGTTGAAGGAGGTGTTGATGATGTTCCGGAGTTGGGGTGCGATGGTGGAGTCGGCCTTGTTGAAGACGTGGTGGGGGCAGGGGTCGGTCGGAGATCCGGAGTGGATGGTGTTCATCGTGTGGGCTGTGTCTTCGGTGGTCACTGTGGTCCAGGTGTGGAGGGTGGTGGTTGGGGGCGTTGGTTGGGTGCGTGGGTGGTGCGCCGAAGCTGTTGTGGATGTCGGCGATCTTGCGGTGGAAGAACGAGGCGAGAGAGTCGCAGAGATCTTGTGAAGGAGTGATGTCGTTGTTGCCGGTGCTGGGGTTGGAGAACTCCTTGACGATGCTGAAGAGTTCCTTGCTGTCGTGGGCGTTGTTGTCCAGTCGATCCTTTAGTGATTTCTTCTTGGTGGTGCGGATAAGCTGGTGGTGCTTTCGGGTGGCTTGTTTGAGGGCGGTCATGTTGTCTGTGGTCTGGTCGAGGAGCCAGGCTTTCTCGAGGGTGCGGCAGTTCTTCTTGGAGTCCTTGAGTTCGTCGGTGAACCAGGAGGCCTTCTTGCTTCTGGGTCTGCTGGGAGGGTTCTTCAGTGGTGCTAGGTCGTCGGCGCAGGCGGTCAGCCACTGTGTGAAGTTGCGGGCTGCTTCGGTGGGGTCCGTTGTGCTGGCGGGTGGGCTCTGGCTGAGGGAGGTGGTGAGCTGGTCAGCGGTGATCTTGCTCCAACTCCTGTGAGGTACCTGTTGCGGGTGGTGGTGGGTCGTGGTTCTTTTGAAGCTGAAGTGGACGCAGCTGTGGTCGGTCCAGTGGAGTCCGGTGGCGTGGCTGAAGGTGATGTACTTGCTGGAAGAGAAGACGGGATCAAGCGTGTGGCCGGCGTAGTGGGTGGGAGTGTTGACCAGTTGCTTGAGTCCGAGGTTGGCGAGGTTTTCCAGCAGGGCGGCGGTGTTGCGGTCCTTGTTGTTCTCCAGGTGGAAGTTGAGGTCCCCTAGGAGGATGAAGTCGGCGGAGGGGAGGGCGTGTGGGCTGATGAAGTCGGCGATGTCTTCGCTGAATTGTGTGCGTGGTCCCGGGGGTCTATAGACGAGGATGCCTCTGAGGGTGGTCTTAGGGTCGGTGTGTATCTGGAAGTGGAGTTGTTCCACGGTGACGAAGGTGTCGTTGGAGTCGGTCGTGATGCGGATGGTGTTCTTGTGGACGATGGCAATGCCTCCTCCGGTCTGGTTGATGCGGTCCTTCCTGATGATCTTGTACCCGTCCGGGATGGCGATGGCGATGTCGGGGGCTCAGGAGACGTTCATCCAGGTTTCCGTGAGGAAGGCGATGTCGGGTGATGTTGTGTCGAGGAGGTTCCAGAGTTCCACGGCGTGTCTGTGGACGGAGCGGGTTTTGAGCAGGATGCACTTCAGGTGGTTTCTGCTGGTGTTTGGCTTGGCGGGTGCGGTGCAGGTTCGGAGGCAGGTGAACTTGCAGCTTTTGCAGGTGAAGGGTCCGTGGGTGCGTTTCGGGGTGGCTCGGCAGCAGGCGGGTTTCCGTCCGGCATTGAGTGCGTTGAGGGCGGCGGCGTCGTAGGTCTGTCGGGTCGTCTTGCATCGGCGAGGGCCAGGGGTCCTTGCGCTGGGCGCGGTCCAGGCACGGACGGGCGCAGACGGGCTTGCCTTTGGCGCGCCTTCGGCGCAAAATCGGCGCGCCCGCTGCGCGGCAACGCTGCACGTACGCGTTGGCGGCATAAGTAAGGAGGCGGGAGGGAGGAGCAGCTGGGTGGCGGGAGCGGGGTGGCGAATGGGCGGAGGGGGGCGGGGCCGCAGGGAGTCAGCGGCGGGAAAGAGGTCAGAGGGCGGCTCAGCGGCGGCTGGGTCGTCCGGTGCAGAAAACGAAGGAAAAAGGTGGCAGAGGCAGCGAGCGGCAAAACGAGGCAGAGAGCAGCGGTGTGGGGGGGTGGGCGACCTCGCCTGGTAACAGGATCAGCGGTCGCTCTACTTCATAGCGCTTGGATGATGAGAGTCTTTAGTTTTTTTTTGATGAACATTGTTTCTAAGATTATGGTACCGCATGTGCTTCATGGATTTGCCAGTTCCTTCAAACCGGTTATTCCCCTGTTTTGTTCCCATATTATTGCGTAGTGTTTCTGCAAATTTCTCCCAGCTCTCGATTAGGTCTGTTGTTACAGTTTGCGCTTCGCCGAGTGCTTGCTTAGCGTGGAGCAGGAGGCGCTGGCATAAATATGGTGACAATCACATAGAGATGCTGCAACTTGCACCTCCAGACAACAAATGGCATCAGATTTCACGCGAAACATACAGACCAGGTCAGCCTTGGAGTGGAACAGCCACAACCATCACATGCCTTTTGGCTTCTGCGAAAGGTAATCTGTTCTGCATTTTATCCGCCTGTCATTTGCAGTATAGATTGAATTATACCCCTTGGCGCATACTGGGTTTAGGATTATGAAGGCCTCTAATGTCACTTCTTGAGGTAGGTGGTCGCTAATGTCTACTGAGCCGATGTGGAAATCTCTTCCCGATTGAAACAAGTTACTGGAGAGGAAGGTAAAGTCAATTGTTGAACTGGTCGTTGTACTATGGAATGTTGCCTGTTGCCGCTTGGAGGCGGTCCCCTGGAAGTCTTCCATTTAGTGCTCGGAGACCTAGTTCTTCTAGTGTCGCTAGGAGTAGCTGCGCTGTTTTTGTGCTTCTTCCTCCGGAAGAGTTATCTTGAGGGCTTGGTTCCCATGCAAATGGGTCCTCATCTGTGGTGATTTCTGTGGCTGGGTTGTTGAGCATGTTCTGATTAAAATCGCTACTGATGATCAGACTGTTTGTTTTCTCTGTGGTTAGTAGTTTTATGAGCTCTTCTTTCAGCTGTTGGGCTCCGTGCGTCTTTCCTCGGGGGTGTAAGTAAATGTTTATCAGAATTATCTCCTCATTTTTTACCTGTTCCTGAATGGAGATTTGTAGTGCTTGCATTGCGTTCGGTGGGTCTAATTTGTGTGCTAGTGGCACTACTGTAAATATGCTTCTTAATGAACTATACATAGCGAGGCCTCCCTTTTTGTGGCCAAATTGTGCGCTCTGTGTAGGAGAGATGAAATTCAGGGTATAGCCTGGAGGTGAGTCAGTCCATGTTTCTTGCAATGCAATAAGGTTGAATCTTTGCATGTAAAGGTTTAGTTCCGTGTCCATGAGCTTATATCTTAGACCATTGATATTCCAGGAGCAGATTTTGAAAATTTTAGAGGATTTCCCGGTATCGGACTTACTATGTCAATGTTTTTCCGACTTGTTGTTTAAGGTCCTGGACAACCAACTCCAATCTAAATTGGTTGCCTCTTTCATGACATGTTGCCTTCTAATGCCTTGCTATTTTCGTTCTAGGTTGTCACGGGTGTTACAAGACCAGTAATCTAAAGATTTTTAGAAGGAGCAAAAAGAATTTCCCCACCTAGAGCTGCTCCAGTACCCACACGGAGCTTAAATACAGTACTTTCTCAACTAATGGCAAAACCCTTCGAGCCCATACATACAGCGGACCTAAAACACTTTACCCTAAAGACAGCCTTTTTCATGGTAATAACATCACTACGAAGAGTAAGTAAACTGCAAGCATTAACAATTCAAGAACCGTACTTACAAATCCAGAAGGATAAAGTAATCTTGAAAACTAACCCACGGTTTTTGCCAAAAGAGGTATCTAAGTATCATTTAAACCAAAACATTCTCCTGCAGGATTTCTTTGAAAACCTGAATACTAAGGGAGAGAGAAGCCTCCATACCCTGGATGTAAGGAGGGCTTTATTGTATTATTTACAAAAAACAGAAGAAATCAGGAAGACAAAGCAATTGTTTGTCTCTTACGCACATACCAACACAGGATCACCTGTCACAAAGGCAACTATTGCAAGATGGATAGTACAAGTCATCCAATTAAATTATGCCAAGGCCAAAAAAAACTAACAAATCAACCAATAGCTCACTCCACTAGAAAGAAGGGAGCAACTCTAGCCTTTATGGCCAATGTACCCATTGACTCCATCTGCGCAACAGTAACATGGGCATCACCACACAACTTTACAATGCATTACTGTGTGGATATACAAATGAATAAGGAAACTCAAATTGGACAGAGGATGCTTCAACACCTGTTTGCGAGTTCTTACGTTCACCACAGCCTTCCAGACACGGGAGAAACCACTACATAATCTGATGCACAGCATAGGAATCCAGAAAAGGATTCACGCTGCAAAACGAAACGGTTACTTACCAGTAGGAGTCGTTTTGGAGCTTGAAGAATTTTCTGGATTCACATGCGACCCACCTCGCCTCTCCTAGAAGGAAAACAAACAGATGGGGAAGCAAACAACTACATCAGTTATTCTATAACCATCTCAAGGATTACAAAAGAGAATAAGAACAGTAAAAATAATGCGAAGATGGCCGCCACACATGTCGACCTCCAGGATACCGTCTGACGTCACTCCGGTGACGTACCTGCCACCAAATGGTGGTCGACTGCAACCAAAACAAGAGAAAAAAAAAGACAATTCCTCACTCAACCACTAGATGGCGGAGTGATGCACAGCATGTGAATCCAGAAAATGCTTCAAGCTGCAAAACTACTCCTACTGGTAAGTAACCATTTTGTTATTTGAGCATCAACGATGTCTATTTCACCGTTGAATAAGATCTTGTCGACGCCGCAACAAAGAAGGCCCTTTTCATTACAATTCACTCCAATTTTGTTATCCAGGTTCTCATCGATGATCCTGTTGGCAAGAGCTTTCTACCAGGACCTTTCGTACATCCGTCCTTGGCCTCCTAGTCAATTGTTGGAGGAATAGGAGGATGATAGGTTGTTCAGTCCGGCCAGCAGCCCCTCTCAGCCCCTCTCAACTTTATCCTCCTCCTCTTGAAATTTTACGTGAAGATTAATATTATGGCATGCACTACCATCAACTTATGGAAAGGTCTCAGGTGTTGATGCCTCACCAAAAGCCAATGATTCAGATGCCTATGGCGTTAGTACAGGATTTAACAGCTGTGCTGCAGGACTATCGCACTCGCTTCCCTGCAGCAGCAGGTTCTGTTCAGAAACAGAGGTCTCCTCTGCCTGCTTTAGACTCCGCAGCAGCTTCGGTACCCACAAATGAGGCTCAGGATTCTGTGCCTGAGCCCCAAGATCAGATACCACAGGATGATGCAGCTGAGGAAGGTGAAGTTCCTAAGACTCCTACTGCCATAGATGAGTGGGAAGACTAGCAATTGATTCTCCTCCTGAGGATATGGTGGGCTTTCATGCTATTAAGGAGAGAGTGCCAACTCGTTTCCATCTACCTATGCTTGTTAAGCAGTCTGACTGCTTCTTATATGATTTTAAGGCACAAAACAGAAAATCTGTCCAAGTCCCATCATAGATCATATCTGGGAAGAAGGCGTTAAAATTTTGAAGAATCCCTATTCAGTGCCGACAATCCTTCCTAGAAGTGACAAAAAATAAAAGGCCCATGACGATGCACCTGCATGCCTGGTAGGACAACCTAAGCCGGATTTGGTAATTTCTCATGCTGCGCAGCGAAGATCACGGATTCCTTCGGTACCCATTACTGCGCCACCCAATAAGGATGGAAGGCGCTTGGACAATATTGGGCAGAGATTCACCACTATGGCTTTCGCATCAGTGCATGATGCAAGTTCCTTAGCAATTCTAGAGAGATACGACCACCAAATGTGGTCTGATGTTGCGCCATACCTTTTTTTTTTTTGGGGGCTGGGCGACGAAAAGCAAGAAAGATTCTGCTTGAAGGGGGAAAGGTCAGCATTGTAAACTATAGCCATATCTATGGATTTGGCCTCTTTAGGTTTTAGGCAACTAGCTGTTCCCTGTCGATAGGGTGGCTCAAGTCTACCACCTTTCCTCTTGAGGTGCAAAGTACGAAATTAGATATGCCGTTTGATGGGGGCGTACTGTTTGGTAAACACATTGACAATGCCGTACAGAAAATAAAGAAAGCTAAAGCTTTAGGAGCACTCCAGTATAGGAAGACAATCTCTTTCAGGGGGCCCGTGGCAGAGGATTGCATTCCTTTCAAGGGGACTATCAGAAATTCCAGCCACAGACATAGCAATATATATATGGCTATCAACAGCAGTCGTATAGAGCCCCTCCAGCTGTTACTCACTCCAAGCAGCAAAACAGAAGAAAACATCCCCCTCAGGCCAGGAACAATGCTAGAAAACAGTGACACCTCCCCAGCACCAGCAACAATTCGGCCAAGCACCAACCCCAATGCTACAAATATTTCTTTACGTTCCGACCAATGGAGCAAAATTATTTTGGACAAGTGGGTCCTAGACATACTAAATTATGGTCATACCCTAGAATTCGTAGAGATCCCACTGCCTCATCCACATCTGATAGGCTTCCACCTCATCACAAACTTCTAAAAAAAAAAGCCATGGTTATGCTATAGAAAGGACCTATAGAAAGACTGCCTCACTCTCAGGTGGGAAAATGTTTTTATTCCTGTTTCTTTCTGATTAAAAAAAGACAGGAGAGTGGAGGCCAATTCTAAATCTCAGAAAATTAAACATATATCTGCAGAAGTCCTTCCGTATGTTCGCCCTCCAGGAGATACTGCAGCTTCTCAGTCATGCAAATTTTATTACACTAGAGTGGCAGGATGCATATTTCCACTTCCCTATTCATCCCAAACATCGAAAGTTTGTCTGTTTCACTGTTGAAGGTGTCCTCCTTTTTGGTCTGTGGTCAGCCCCAAGTGTTTGGCTTCAGTTGCTGCTCATCTCAGGCTTCAGGGCCTGCATTTGTTTCCTTACCTAGGCAACTGGTTAGTGAAAGCACTGTCTTTTCAACAGGCATCCAAAGCAACTTCAATCTGCCTAAAAATGTTTTGTTCCCTCGGGCTAGCTCTATTTTCAGAAATCAGTTCTGCAACAGTCTCAAAAGACGCTTTTTCTTGGAGCAGTCCAAGACACTATCCAAGACAAGGCATTCTTGTCCACAGAAAGGCAAGCACACCTTATTTCTCTAGCGACAAAGCTAAAGGGAAAGAAGTTCACTTCTGTGAGGCTGATAAAATCTCTACTGGGCATGATGTCCTCTGCAATTCTGATGGTGTCTTGTGCTAGTCTTTGAATGAGATCAATACAGGAGGAACTAGACCATCAATGGCTTTAGGTGACTGCATCGTTCAACCTGGTGCGAATAACTCCAGTCATAAAGACAGCTCTGCTCTGGTGGCAGTGCTCCAGGATTCTCTCAATAGGGCTAACTTCCCTTTCTAGATGCCGGATTTCATCCTCATTACAGACGCTTTGCTAGGAGGATGGGGGGGGGCTACCTTCAGAACCTACGGATTAGGAGCACGTCGTCCAAAGAGCTCTCAAAGATGCACATCAACTTTCTGGAGGTCCGAGCCATTTCTCTAGCCTTACAGGCTTTCCTCTCAAGGATTCAGGGGGCCTCGGTTCTGATAAGGACAGACAATACCACATGTATGCATTACCAGAACAAACAAGGAGGTACACTCTCCAACATCTTATCGCAGGAAGCACAGGAGATCTGGAAGTGGGTTCTCCCTCACCACATCTCTATCAAGGTGGAACATCTTCCAGGAGTGAAGGACTGTCTGGTAGATACTTTGAGCAGGACTTCCAACTCTTGCCACGAATGGGAGCTAAATCAGAAGGTTCTCGAGTCCATCTTCCAGATGTTGGGCAAGCCCAACTTGGTTCTCTTCGCTTCTGGAATGAACAGGAAAGGTCAATTCTTTGCCAGCAGGGAGCCAGGAAAGGGTTATGGGGAAACGCCTTTCTAATAAGGTGGACAGGGATCTTCGACCTACGCATTCCCTCCTTTTCCATTAATTCCTAGGCTTCTGATGAAACTTAAAAGAGAGCCATGCCGAATGATTCTTATTGGTCTACATTGGCCCCGCCAACATTGGTTCACAGAGCTTCTCCTGCTCTCAGAATGCAGATCTTATCGCCTTCCAGTATCCTCAACACTGTTAAAAACAAGCATTTAGAATGCAATGGTTTCGCCTTTGTTAAAGTTTGAGCTTTTGGTATTGCTTTTGACAAATGGTCTTTTCTAACTTCTTTGAATTATGTGTAAAACGTTGATGTGTTTTACTTTACACAGAAATATGGATTGCATTTATAATGCAATTAGATGCAGATGCACAGTGAATTAGAATACAAGTTATTTCGTAAAGCATGTTAGTGAAGCCAGGAGTGTGAGAGAAGACAGGAGAGAGAGGCTCTGTGTGCGCTCTGTGTCCGCGAATACTCTAATGCTCACCTATTGCCATTGTAAATGACAATACCATTTATTTATGTTTTAAAAAAAAAGAAAAAAATTGCTCTACCTCTAATAATGCCGCTTGTTTGAGGGCTATCATATTTAGTAGAATTCTATTTTTGCACTGTATGCTGACAATACATTGCCGAAAAAGTATGAGAGGCTGCGCGCGCTTTTCCTAGGCACAATACAATTGTTATTATTTTTTAAGTGTTCAGTCCTCTTAATGATCACACAGAAATGCACGTTTTCATGACTCAAATGGTGCAACCAAAATGGAACTGGAAAAAGGAATTCCTTTGGCAAGTATTAGAAATGTACATTTAGCTGTATGGCCTGCCTAAGCCCTGTATTTTCTTGAAAATAACTCATGTTATTTATATAAAATAAATGTGAGCTGCTTTCGGTCAAATATTAGTTTATATAAATAAATGCAACACCTATTTAGTTCTTTTCAACTTACAATAGTAGAATAAAAATATTTTGCTCTGTCCAATTATGAAGCGCCACCATATGCCAAAGTGTCCCGCAACGTTTAAATATTTAGTGTAACACTATTGTTGTTAACTACTGACCGGTGACCAGCGAGTCAGCAACATCTCTGTAGTATTCACTCAACCCCCTGAGCTATGTTACTAAGATTCAAGCGCTCGGAGTAGTAACTAGACACCGGGTCTGCAGCAGACACAGCAGCCCACTGAGCTTTCTAGCAGGAATGAAACCCGCGCCCTACTGCTTTTATGCGGGTCTGGGCAACAGGTGCATTAACCTCCCCAGCTGTCCTGGCAGCATGGAAATCTGCTGGTTAGAGCCGCCTTCTATGCACGCCCGAATGCGAAACGACTGACTGGTGTGTTATCATGCCACAAAGAGCAAGAACATTTTTCCTGGGTCATCCTTTTCCGACTTGTCGAATACTTCCCATTACAACTCTACTACATTTGGAAGCCCAGTAGCTATAATCGTATAAGCTATAATCGCAGTATTTTATATTACTCATTTCTGCACACATTTCACTGTTTCGAAAAAAACACACGAATAAATATAATTTTGTTAAAAATACTATGCGCAACGAGAGCCCAAGCATCGCAAAAACATCTAGGGTCATAAAGCGCTTTGAGGCCATTCAAACGGTGTGATTGAGCTATTCAAAAGCAAATAAAATGGACGACTGTTGAAAAAATGCATGCAATGCATGTATTATAAAGGTTAACAAAGCCCTTTGGAGTGCTGGTGATAGTTAAGCCCACTTGTCGTGGTTTATTATCACGTCAGCAGGAACAAGGCATGACGTCTTTGGGCAATACGCAGCTGCTGGTTACGAACCAACTACATATTGAATGGCTGGATGTCACCAGAACATTGGGGCCCATAATAAACAGCTGTCTGTTGTGTATTGGCTCTCTTTAACCGTCACCCCAATCCGTTTGTGATACCAGAGGCTCCTATTCTCGACTGAAACCGGGGCTGGGGAGGCTATGGCTGCCATAATACAGCGCCTACATGGCCAAGGCGCTTGGGCATAAATTACAAGTTTGCGCCCAAGAAGATGTCTTTGCTACACACTGGCGGCTGTAAAATTGAAATAGGAACGAAGCATGTCAGATTTATAGTCGGGTTTCCAAATCTTGCTTTTTGCTGTATCTTTAAAGAAATATGTTCACAACGTGTTTATATGGTCATTTCTGAACAGTAACGGATAAGTACGGCGCATGTTTGTGAACACCAACAGCCAGGCCCGCAGCAAGGATGCCCGGGGCGTCCCCGAGGCGACAGGCGCTGACATGGTAACGAGGTGCTATCTGCCTTAAAATACATGGATATGATCGGGTTATTCTCGCTCCAGAGGAGGGTGGGGGCAGCCCCCACCCGAGCCTCTTTTGAATGTGATAGACCCAGAGACTGGGACACGGACAGCGGGAGGGGGGCGGGCAGGCACACGGACAGCAGGAGGGGGGCGGGCAGGCACACGGACAGCGGGAGGGGGGCGGGCAGGCACACGGACAGCGGGAGGGGGGAGGGAACGGCAAGAAAGGCACTCACCTGGTCTTCCTCCGGCGGCGGTCGGCCGCGAAATGACCAAACTAAACCTACAAAAAAAATAAACCCCGCCCACCGCCGCATGACGTTGCGGAGGGAAGAAATCGCGAGAAACGCCCACGAATCTGGTCCGTCCATGACGGACAGATCTCTGTTCCAATGGCTAGCCTCCATTTATGGAGCTAGCCAATGGAACAGAGGGCGTATTCCCAAGCCCACACTGTTCTAACATTAGATTTCGCCTGTGCCGAAAAGCTGCGCAGTGCGCAGCCTTCGACGAGGCGAAACCTAATGAGCAGGGGCCAGATTCTCCATCCACATCCCACTGCAGCTACATGTGTGGTTACTGAACTTGCTGAGTTCAAGGACTTAGACCTGACACAAGACTGTAGAGGCATCCTTTCTAAAGCAAGGGCACTGTCCACAATTAAAACTTACACTCTCAAATGGAAACGTCTTCTCCTGATAAAATGTTACCCTATCTGCTCTTCCTGGCTAAATCTGGCCAGTGGCAGCTGGTGACACTTGAAAGTGGTGTGGCATAAAAGTTGGGTATGTCTTTTATGTAGCAAGTGAAGAGAGTAAGCTTAACGGATAAACACAGGGTCCAGGTTGGGTCCTTCTCCCCCCAAAAAAATAAAAAAAAAGTTTTGTGGGAACTGCTCAGCTGCTGCTTATATGCAGTACTAAAAGTTCTGCTTAGCTAATGACCGCCAACCTCCACCTCCCTAAAGTGCAGCATAAGAGGTATCAGTGCCCCACACAGGGATAGTAAGCGCTAAATAAATGTTACAGTACAGAACAATACTTCTACAGTCAGCACTGATTGCCTACAGCTGCTTGTATGGTCTCCAAAGCGGGATTTAACATGAGAACCCACACACTCTTTGTTTCATAAAAGGTTTTTAGCCACTCGCTCTCTCAAGCCTGCTGCCTGCCTGCTCACGCAATCACTCATTGATCCAGTCACTCATCTACTTAGCCACTCACTGATAACTCACTCGCCCACTACCATACTCACCCATTCACTGACTCATTCACTCGATTGAAGACTAATTTGCATGTCCACTTTCTTATTCAATTACTCATAACTCAAGTAATCAATTTTCTCCCTAAGAAGTAACAGCTGATCAGTAACACTTGTTACTCATTCAGTCACTCTTTAAGGAGTGGCTGCCAACAACAAGTAATATCTCTGTTGGATCTAGACACATAGATTATTTGAAACTGAGGTTTCTAAATGCGCATCAATGCACAATCTTTGGGTCTGTTTTTATTTCAAATCCATACGGCGAACAGCATTATTTGAAAACAAAATGTTATAGGCTGATCAGTTTAGAATTACAAAGGTGGTGAGATCTTTTATGAGAGCTGGAGTAATTGAACGTAATCTGGCGTTCATGAGAGTAACCTCAGCTGCACACTTGCCTCTCTAATTAGTTGGGTAATTGTCCATAAGTGGCTATAAGCATCACGTGCACATTCCCTTTTGTAGCCGTGATCTCCACGCCCCGACCTCATTGGAGGCAGGGTGGGACGTCTGCTCACAGGGCCTCGGATCAGGGCTCCGGGCTGGCTGCCTGTGATTTGCTGTTTATTCCTCCTGTGAGATCGTGCTGTGCTGAAGGCACCGAGTCACTTCACCTGTGCTCACCTTGCAGCCATCAAGGAGAAGCCTTGAGTACATTAAACAAATGGTGCCACTGCGCCGAGAAGGCTACGAGCACATAGCACTGTGTAAAAGAATTATGCGAAGGCCATTAAAACCAGGCAAAACAAACTGCAATTTATTTATTAGCTATAAAACTGGTCATCTATGGCCATTGTAAGTTTTAATCTTCGCGCTGCCAGGTATGTCGGTGTGTCCACTTTTCATCCCACCTGCAATCAGGTAATTAATGCCCACGCGCTGCTCTCAGAGACGAAACCTTTTAAACTGTCGCAATTTACTGATTTAAGTTGGTGGCTATCACCAACTCTGCTGTATAGCCAAGGATCTGGCAACAGGGTGCTTTTGGGTTGAAAGACCACTGAGCGAAAGGTGTTGCCAACAATGGGAAAAATTCAAGATGGCGGCGGGAGCACTGGATAAAATGCGCCATAAAGCATGTGTGCTGCTTCTGCCGGGGCCTTCCTGGACTCACTCCGGACCGCACCTAGGGGGCAGATTTATGAAGGCCTTGTGCCGCCGGTGCGTCATTTTTAACATGGGAAAAAGTGAGGCACCGGCGGCGCAAGGCCTTCATAAATCTGCCCCCTAGATTCCGGCCAGAGAAAATGGCCACACACCCCCCTTCTCCGCCCAGGAGCAGAAATTAGGGCTGCGGTGTTTTTAGAATCACAAGAGAAACTCACCGAGTTCACTTGAGTTTCAGCTGTGAGTTCTAGTTTCTCGTACGATTCAAACAAGCATTGGAAATGCAATAGGTCTCGCCTTTGTTCAAGTTAAAGCAATTTGCTTTGCTAATGGTATTGTTTTATATCTTTGTATTAATCAGTGTATGTTTGTGATATGTTGTGATTTTATGTTTTTAGAATTGTATTTGTTAGCTCTGTAGTAGTTTAAAGCATAGTTTAGTAGGAGATGAGCAGTGCCTAGATTTGAGTTGGAGTATTATTAGAAGAATAGCATGAGGGTTAATGAAGTATAGTGAGGATTAGAATACTATGTGGCAGAAGAAAGGTGCGTGGGTATTAAATAGGGAGAAGGAATGTAGTGTGGATGAGTTTAGTGTGGTGTTGAATGTAGGAAAGTGCCTAAAAAGCAAGGGACTAAACTCATTACATGAATCTACTTTCAAGTCCATCCAATCAATTGTGGACAAATACATAAGAAGACATCTTTCTAGCTTCTCTATTAATCCATGGCACCTGCTTTTTATATAAGTAGAACTTTTTCTTTCAGTCAACGGGATGTGATGTTTCATACATTTGGTCTCACAGTAAAGGCCAGTACCTCTTCCTTCAGTAGGTGCCACGTTCTAACTTACCTATGCTAGAGCATGTGTTCCTCTGCATTCTTCTGTCCAAGGCACATCCACCAATGACATTCCCTTACCTTGGGCAGCTTTCAAGGGTGCTTTTTTGAAGGAGATTTGTGCATCTGAAACCTGTGCTTGCACTAACGCCATCATTTCCCATCGTAGACTCCAAATGAGGGAAGTTTTCTCCTCGTCTTTGAGTGAAGCAATGTTATCTACAGTTGCATGATTTATTTCTATAGTTTAATACATAGCACTGGATGTTGCAGTAATTTATGTGTCTTTTTTTCAGCCCAAAGCAATTGTATTCAGCTAGTGTATACGCTTGTGTGCTGAAAGACTAGGTCGAGCGAGGAAGACCGAGGAAGAGGTAATGCTCGGATTACCTACTGGGAAACTTCATTACTCTGATCATTGTCTCCCTCATCACATCTTGCTTCCTGTCCTAAAGTCTCGATTGGGTTGGGATAAAATTGCTTCTTTAAATTTGTAGCTGTTTTTTTTGGTATTTCAGGATTCACCCCAGCTTTGTAGAGTGGTGTGGCTCAATGGTTAGAGGCAGCAGACCTGTAAGCAGAGAACGGCCCGGGACCAGGGTTCAATTCCCGACGCGGCAGGGTCTTGGACCAGGGTCAACGGACTCGATAATTCTCGCCTCAGTGCCTACTCTAACCAGGGAACACACTCGGTAACTCTGGGCATTAAGCTTGCCTCATCTCTACAACGGCCCCCCACAGACGCCGGGGATGCCTGGTTTCACCCTGGAGATACCCAGAAAAAGGGACCATCTCACAGGGAAAACCAGGACGGGTTCCCCAGCGGTCTACAGCGCCAGGACACTCGGGTAGAGTAACAGTGCGCTTTACAAGTATCCCACATTTACATTTACATTTGTAGGCTGTCACAAGAACTGATTGTGCCAGCCATACTGGTAAGGTTGAACAATGTTTTAACAGTATAGGTAGGACCACTGGAATTATGTGATTGTGTGGCAATTTTTTTGCATAATTTAAGATTTGCCACATTTGCCACTTAATCCATCATCTTGTGCATAATCTGCAGATGTTAACAAAAAAAGATATTTGTTTCTAGCTCAAACAGTTCAAACGTTACTAAAATGCAGCAACACATTTCTCCACGCAGTGGAAGGCTCTTTGGAAAGCTGGACTGGTCACCTTTCTGTTGGTTTTTGCTATGTTTTGGTGTTGAACTGGTATTAACGAGGTTCAGCCAATGCTCAGACAGTGTTACTAAGTTTTAAATTGTCAAAATAATGAAGGTAATACTATTACAAAATGTGCCACAGTATGCTGCATAATTTGTCTTTTCTTGCCGCATAATTTACGCTGCCCTGCCACATACTTTGGCCCTCTCCTGCTGCATACTTCCAGTGGCCCTGAGTATAGGGGACGTTTGTAGAGTAAAAAGTGGCGCTCATGTGGTGAAAGACTGTGATGAATAAAATGACTCGGAATACTGTCCTTTACCGGTAAGTAGACCAACAAGGTCCCCAGATTCCAGCTTAATCACTACACTATATCTCGTTAGAACTGGAATCTAGCAGGCCTAGGGGTAGAGAGAGGGAACGAACAGCACTGAATGATTCATTAACCTGCGAGGCTGCTGCCATTCCCAGTAAGCATTACGATTCTGTAGTAGCACAATGGTCCTCCTGGTCGGTGCACGCACGCCAGTGGTGCATGCACATAGCTGGATTAATTATATCTTTTAAAGATAGGAGAACAAAGTCAGAAGCTGACAATGTGAGCTGCTTTCATGCAGGATCAAAGCAGCACTTTAAAGATCTGTGTCAGAGCCCCACAGAGCTTGCAGGTGTTCAGAGGACGCCCGGATCCCAGCACTAAAGATGGTCACTAACCGGCCACGTGTGACACATCGCACAAAGTGCTAAGACTCGATTAGACCGCAAGTAACACGTTTAACATTTTAAAACGTCAAAGGCTCCTAGTCAAAATTCTAAAAGTAGGTGTAGTCCCACGGACAAAAAAAGGTGGATGCAGAAGTCCCTCAAGCTATATTGCAGGTCAACAATCGAAGCAAGTCAGGAGAAGAAAGGTTGTTTTTTTTAGTTTAAAACGCTTTATTGAATATGATAAACATAGTAAAACATCAGTACAAGGAAAATATGGCATTGAATAAAGATTGAAATAATGTTGGGAAAAATCATGTATATGTAACTATCCCAACAAGGGCAATATAGACTATACCTAGGACAAAGAGTTTTTAAGGGTTTTTGATTTTAAAGAAGGAAAGGAAAGAAGACGGGAGAAAGAGACAGAGAAAAGAGAAATAGAAAGAGAAGGCACCAGACTAAGTAAATGGATAAACCATTAAAAGATGGGAGTTACTGATTGAGAGAGAAGAAAGATAATTGTGAGAGAAAAAAAAGAGCTAAAAGTTGGAGTAGTAAGAGGAGCGAGAATAAAAATTCAGATAGCCTGTCTGAGAGTAAATCGGTTAAGGGTAGCCATAAAAGGTCCTTTTTTAGGTTTTGCCTCGCCAAAAAGATGCGCTCTGCGCATCTTTTTCGCGCAGGCGAAAACCTGATGAGAATTGTAGTGTGCTTTGGGTCGGCCCTCCTCATTCATTGGCTGGCTCCGTAAATGGAGCCTTGCCATTGGACGAGGGGCCTGTCCGTCAATGCCGGACCAGACACGGGGGCGTTCCCGACATTCTTTGCCTTTTGCCGACGTCACGCGACGCCGGGAACGCCCCCGATTCTGTTCCGGCATTGCCGGCACCTCCCTTGCTCTACTGTCATCACCACAACACTGCGCCCATTTTATCCCAAGCTAAACACTCGGAGAGGCGCAGTGACCGGGTCTTTGAAGGCCGCTCTCCCAATGAAAACAAGTTTTCTCTCCGAGTCAGCACGAGCAGGAAGACGAGCAGCGCGCCTCCCAGCTGGCCTCTCGCATCAGCATCCAGAGCTGCCCTGCGCGGTGTGTAGCTTCAGTGGAGCTTCAGAGTGCAGAGTGGAGCTTCAGAGTGGAGCTTCAGAGTGGAGCTTCAGAGTGGAGCTTCAGAGTGCAGAGTGGAGCTTCAGAGTGGAGCTTCAGAGTGCAGAGTGGAGCTTCAGAGTGCAGATTCAGAGTGGAGCTTCAGAGTGCAGAGTGGAGCTTCAGAGTGCAGATTCAGAGTGGAGCTTCAGAGTGCAGAGTGGAGCTTCAGAGTGCAGAGTGGAGCTTCAGAGTGCAGAGTGGAGCTTCAGAGTGCAGATTCAGAGTGGAGCTTCAGAGTGCAGAGTGGAGCTTCAGAGTGGAGCTTCAGAGTGGAGCTTCAGAGTGGAGCTTCAGAGTGGAGCTTCAGAGTGGAGCTTCAGAGTGGAGATTCAGAGTGGAGCTTCAGAGTGCAGAGTGGAGCTTCAGAGTGCAGATTCAGAGTGGAGCTTCAGAGTGCAGAGTGGAGCTTCAGAGTGCAGATTCAGAGTGGAGCTTCAGAGTGCAGAGTGGAGCTTCAGAGTGGAGCTTCAGAGTGCAGAGTGGAGCTTCAGAGTGCAGAGTGGAGCTTCAGAGTGGAGCTTCAGAGTGCAGAGTGGAGCTTCAGAGTGGAGCTTCAGAGTGGAGCTTCAGAGTGGAGCTTCAGAGTGGAGCTTCAGAGTGGAGCTTCAGAGTGGAGCTTCAGAGTGCAGAGTGGAGCTTCAGAGTGCAGAGTGGAGCTTCAGAGTGCAGATTCAGAGTGGAGCTTCAGAGTGCAGAGTGGAGCTTCAGAGTGGAGCTTCAGAGTGGAGCTTCAGAGTGGAGCTTCAGAGTGGAGCTTCAGAGTGGAGCTTCAGAGTGGAGCTTCAGAGTGCAGCTTCAGAGTGCAGAGTGGAGCTTCAGAGTGCAGATTCAGAGTGCAGAGTGGAGCTTCAGAGTGCAGATTCAGAGTGGAGCTTCAGAGTGCAGAGTGGAGCTTCAGAGTGCAGAGTGGAGCTTCAGAGTGCAGATTCAGAGTGGAGCTTCAGAGTGGAGCTTCAGAGTGGAGCTTCAGAGTGGAGCTTCAGAGTGGAGCTTCAGAGTGGAGCTTCAGAGTGGAGCTTCAGAGTGGAGCTTCAGAGTGGAGCTTCAGAGTGCAGCTTCAGAGTGCAGAGTGGAGCTTCAGAGTGGAGCTTCAGAGTGCAGCTTCAGAGTGCAGAGTGGAGCTTCAGAGTGGAGCTTCAGAGTGGAGCTTCAGAGTGCAGATTCAGAGTGGAGCTTCAGAGTGCAGAGTGGAGCTTCAGAGTGCAGATTCAGAGTGGAGCTTCAGAGTGCAGAGTGGAGCTTCAGAGTGCAGATTCAGAGTGGAGCTTCAGAGTGCAGAGTGGAGCTTCAGAGTGGAGCTTCAGAGTGCAGAGTGGAGCTTCAGAGTGCAGAGTGGAGCTTCAGAGTGGAGCTTCAGAGTGCAGAGTGGAGCTTCAGAGTGGAGCTTCAGAGTGCAGAGTGGAGCTTCAGAGTGGAGCTTCAGAGTGGAGCTTCAGAGTGGAGCTTCAGAGTGGAGCTTCAGAGTGGAGCTTCAGAGTGGAGCTTCAGAGTGCAGCTTCAGAGTGGAGCTTCAGAGTGCAGAGTGGAGCTTCAGAGTGCAGATTCAGAGTGGAGCTTCAGAGTGCAGAGTGGAGCTTCAGAGTGCAGATTCAGAGTGGAGCTTCAGAGTGCAGAGTGGAGCTTCAGAGTGGAGCTTCAGAGTGCAGAGTGGAGCTTCAGAGTGGAGCTTCAGAGTGGAGCTTCAGAGTGGAGCTTCAGAGTGGAGCTTCAGAGTGGAGCTTCAGAGTGGAGCTTCAGAGTGGAGCTTCAGAGTGCAGAGTGGAGCTTCAGAGTGCAGAGTGGAGCTTCAGAGTGCAGAGTGGAGCTTCAGAGTGCAGATTCAGAGTGGAGCTTCAGAGTGGAGCTTCAGAGTGGAGCTTCAGAGTGGAGCTTCAGAGTGGAGCTTCAGAGTGGAGCTTCAGAGTGCAGATTCAGAGTGCAGATTCAGAGTGGAGCTGCAGATTCAGAGTGGAGCTGCAGATTCAGAGTGGAGCTGCAGATTCAGAGTGGAGCTGCAGAGTGCAGATTCAGAGTGCAGAGTGGAGCTTCAGAGTGCAGATTCAGAGTGCAGAGTGGAGCTTCAGAGTGCAGATTCAGAGTGGAGCTTCAGAGTGCAGAGTGGAGCTGCAGATTCAGAGTGGAGCTGCAGATTCAGAGTGGAGCTGCAGATTCAGAGTGGAGCTGCAGAGTGCAGATTCAGAGTGCAGAGTGGAGCTTCAGAGTGCAGATTCAGAGTGGAGCATCAGAGTGCAGATTCAGAGTGGAGCTTCAGAGTGCAGAGTGGAGCTTCAGAGTGGAGCTTCAGAGTGGAGCTTCAGAGTGGAGCTTCAGAGTGGAGCTTCAGAGTGGAGCTTCAGAGTGGAGCTTCAGAGTGCAGAGTGGAGCTTCAGAGTGCAGATTCAGAGTGGAGCTTCAGAGTGCAGAGTGGAGCTTCAGAGTGCAGATTCAGAGTGGAGCTTCAGAGTGCAGAGTGGAGCTTCAGAGTGCAGATTCAGAGTGGAGCTTCAGAGTGCAGAGTGGAGCTTCAGAGTGGAGATTCAGAGTGCAGAGTGGAGCTTCAGAGTGCAGAGTGGAGCTTCAGAGTGGAGCTTCAGAGTGCAGAGTGGAGCTTCAGAGTGGAGCTTCAGAGTGGAGCTTCAGAGTGGAGCATCAGAGTGGAGCATCAGAGTGGAGCATCAGAGTGGAGCATCAGAGTGGAGCTTCAGAGTGGAGCTTCAGAGTTGAGCTTCAGAGTGGAGCTTCAGAGTGGAGCTTCAGAGTGGAGCTTCAGAGTGGAGCATCAGAGTGGAGCATCAGAGTGCAGAGTGGAGCTTCAGAGTGCAGAGTGGAGCTTCAGAGTGCAGATTCAGAGTGGAGCTTCAGAGTGCAGAGTGGAGCTTCAGAGTGCAGAGTGGAGCTTCAGAGTGCAGATTCAGAGTGGAGCTTCAGAGTGCAGAGTGGAGCTTCAGAGTGCAGAGTGGAGCTTCAGAGTGCAGATTCAGAGTGGAGCTTCAGAGTGCAGAGTGGAGCTTCAGAGTGCAGAGTGGAGCTTCAGAGTGGAGCTTCAGAGTGGAGCTTCAGAGTGGAGCTTCAGAGTGGAGCTTCAGAGTGGAGCTTCAGAGTGGAGCTTCAGAGTGGAGCTTCAGAGTGGAGCTTCAGAGTGCAGATTCAGAGTGGAGCTGCAGAGTGCAGATTCAGAGTGCAGAGTGGAGCTTCAGAGTGGAGCTTCAGAGTGGAGCTTCAGAGTGGAGCTTCAGAGTGGAGCTTCAGAGTGGAGCTTCAGAGTGGAGCTTCAGAGTGCAGAGTGGAGCTTCAGAGTGCAGAGTGGAGCTTCAGAGTGCAGAGTGGAGCTTCAGAGTGCAGATTCAGAGTGGAGCATCAGAGTGCAGATTCAGAGTGGAGCTTCAGAGTGCAGAGTGGAGCTTCAGAGTGCAGATTCAGAGTGGAGCTTCAGAGTGCAGAGTGGAGCTTCAGAGTGCAGATTCAGAGTGGAGCTTCAGAGTGCAGAGTGGAGCTTCAGAGTGCAGATTCAGAGTGGAGCTTCAGAGTGCAGAGTGGAGCTTCAGAGTGGAGCTTCAGAGTGCAGAGTGGAGCTTCAGAGTGCAGAGTGGAGCTTCAGAGTGGAGCTTCAGAGTGCAGAGTGGAGCTTCAGAGTGGAGCTTCAGAGTGGAGCTTCAGAGTGGAGCTTCAGAGTGGAGCTTCAGAGTGGAGCTTCAGAGTGGAGCTTCAGAGTGGAGCTTCAGAGTGGAGCTTCAGAGTGCAGATTCAGAGTGGAGCATCAGAGTGCAGATTCAGAGTGGAGCTTCAGAGTGGAGCATCAGAGTGCAGATTCAGAGTGGAGCTTCAGAGTGCAGAGTGGAGCTTCAGAGTGCAGATTCAGAGTGGAGCTTCAGAGTGCAGAGTGGAGCTTCAGAGTGGAGCTTCAGAGTGCAGAGTGGAGCTTCAGAGTGGAGCTTCAGAGTGCAGAGTGGAGCTTCAGAGTGGAGCTTCAGAGTGGAGCTTCAGAGTGGAGCTTCAGAGTGGAGCTTCAGAGTGGAGCTTCAGAGTGGAGCTTCAGAGTGGAGCTTCAGAGTGCAGCTTCAGAGTGGAGCTTCAGAGTGGAGCTTCAGAGTGCAGCTTCAGAGTGGAGCTTCAGAGTGGAGCTTCAGAGTGCAGCTTCAGAGTGGAGCTTCAGAGTGGAGCTTCAGAGTGGAGCTTCAGAGTGCAGCTTCAGAGTGGAGCTTCAGAGTGGAGCTTCAGAGTGCAGCTTCAGAGTGGAGCTTCAGAGTGCAGCTTCAGAGTGGAGCTTCAGAGTGCAGATTCAGAGTGCAGATTCAGAGTGGAGCTTCAGAGTGCAGATTCAGAGTGGAGCTTCAGAGTGCAGATTCAGAGTGGAGCTTCAGAGTGCAGATTCAGAGTGGAGATTCAGAGTGGAGCTTCAGAGTGGAGCTTCAGAGTGGAGCTTCAGAGTGGAGCTTCAGAGTGGAGCTTCAGAGTGGAGCTTCAGAGTGGAGCTTCAGAGTGGAGCTTCAGAGTGGAGCTTCAGAGTGCAGAGTGGAGCTTCAGAGTGCAGATTCAGAGTGGAGCTTCAGAGTGCAGATTCAGAGTGGAGCTTCAGAGTGGAGCTTCAGAGTGGAGCTTCAGAGTGGAGCTTCAGAGTGGAGCTTCAGAGTGGAGCTTCAGAGTGGAGCTTCAGAGTGGAGCTTCAGAGTGGAGCTTCAGAGTGGAGCTTCAGAGTGCAGATTCAGAGTGGAGCTTCAGAGTGCAGATTCAGAGTGGAGATTCAGAGTGCAGATTCAGAGTGGAGATTCAGAGTGGAGCTTCAGAGTGCAGAGTGGAGCTGCAGATTCAGAGTGGAGCTGCAGAGTGCAGATTCAGAGTGCAGAGTGGAGCTTCAGAGTGCAGATTCAGAGTGCAGAGTGGAGCTTCAGAGTGCAGATTCAGAGTGCAGAGTGGAGCTTCAGAGTGCAGATTCAGAGTGGAGCTTCAGAGTGCAGAGTGGAGCTTCAGAGTGCAGATTCAGAGTGGAGCTTCAGAGTGCAGAGTGGAGCTTCAGAGTGCAGATTCAGAGTGGAGCTTCAGAGTGCAGAGTGGAGCTTCAGAGTGCAGATTCAGAGTGGAGCTTCAGAGTGCAGAGTGGAGCTTCAGAGTGCAGATTCAGAGTGGAGCTTCAGAGTGCAGAGTGGAGCTTCAGAGTGGAGCTTCAGAGTGCAGAGTGGAGCTTCAGAGTGCAGAGTGGAGCTTCAGAGTGCAGAGTGGAGCTTCAGAGTGCAGAGTGGAGCTTCAGAGTGCAGAGTGGAGCTTCAGAGTGCAGAGTGGAGCTTCAGAGTGGAGCTTCAGAGTGGAGCTTCAGAGTGGAGCTTCAGAGTGGAGCTTCAGAGTGGAGCTTCAGAGTGGAGCATCAGAGTGGAGCATCAGAGTGGAGCATCAGAGTGGAGCATCAGAGTGGAGCATCAGAGTGGAGCATCAGAGTGGAGCTTCAGAGTGGAGCTTCAGAGTGGAGCTTCAGAGTGGAGCTTCAGAGTGGAGCTTCAGAGTGGAGCATCAGAGTGGAGCATCAGAGTGGAGCATCAGAGTGGAGCATCAGAGTGGAGCTTCAGAGTGGAGCTTCAGAGTGGAGCTTCAGAGTGGAGCTTCAGAGTGGAGCTTCAGAGTGGAGCTTCAGAGTGGAGCTTCAGAGTGGAGCTTCAGAGTGGAGCTTCAGAGTGGAGCTTCAGAGTGCAGAGTGGAGCTTCAGAGTGCAGATTCAGAGTGGAGCATCAGAGTGCAGATTCAGAGTGGAGCTTCAGAGTGCAGAGTGGAGCTTCAGAGTGCAGATTCAGAGTGGAGCTTCAGAGTGCAGAGTGGAGCTTCAGAGTGCAGATTCAGAGTGGAGCTTCAGAGTGCAGAGTGGAGCTTCAGAGTGGAGCTTCAGAGTGCAGAGTGGAGCTTCAGAGTGCAGAGTGGAGCTTCAGAGTGGAGCTTCAGAGTGCAGAGTGGAGCTTCAGAGTGCAGAGTGGAGCTTCAGAGTGGAGCTTCAGAGTGCAGAGTGGAGCTTCAGAGTGGAGCTTCAGAGTGCAGAGTGGAGCTTCAGAGTGCAGAGTGGAGCTTCAGAGTGGAGCTTCAGAGTGCAGAGTGGAGCTTCAGAGTGGAGCTTCAGAGTGCAGAGTGGAGCTTCAGAGTGCAGAGTGGAGCTTCAGAGTGGAGCTTCAGAGTGGAGCTTCAGAGTGGAGCTTCAGAGTGGAGCTTCAGAGTGGAGCTTCAGAGTGGAGCTTCAGAGTGGAGCTTCAGAGTGGAGCTTCAGAGTGGAGCTTCAGAGTGCAGAGTGGAGCTTCAGAGTGCAGAGTGGAGCTTCAGAGTGGAGCTTCAGAGTGCAGAGTGGAGCTTCAGAGTGGAGCTTCAGAGTGCAGAGTGGAGCTTCAGAGTGGAGCTTCAGAGTGCAGAGTGGAGCTTCAGAGTGCAGAGTGGAGCTTCAGAGTGCAGAGTGGAGCTTCAGAGTGCAGAGTGGAGCTTCAGAGTGCAGAGTGGAGCTTCAGAGTGGAGCTTCAGAGTGGAGCTTCAGAGTGGAGCTTCAGAGTGGAGCTTCAGAGTGGAGCTTCAGAGTGCAGCTTCAGAGTGCAGCTTCAGAGTGCAGAGTGGAGCTTCAGAGTGCAGAGTGGAGCTTCAGAGTGCAGCTTCAGAGTGCAGAGTGCAGCTTCAGAGTGCAGAGTGGAGCTTCAGAGTGCAGAGTGGAGCTTCAGAGTGCAGAGTGGAGCTTCAGAGTGCAGAGTGGAGCTTCAGAGTGGAGCTTCAGAGTGTCAAGAGCAATGCCAATAGCTCTAACTTTAACAAAGGCAAAACCATTGCATTGTAAATGCTTGTGATTAATAAAGGTACAGCTGTGGAAAATGCACGGTCAAGCCTATGATGGTGACATAACAGGTTCCACCAAGCAGTAGATGAAGTATTTGAGGCATCCTTCCAATTCGTTGTAATAATCTGAAAAGAAATAGCAATTTACAAATCTATAAACTTACGAATATTATATGAAACGTTCCAAAGAGGTGAAGAACCACCCATAAAGACATGTACAATTTCAAAGGGGAAATTAGTGTTTAGGATATCTTTTAGTTTGGACCAGATGTGAGACCATAGGGATTTAACTGATGGGCAGTGAAAAAACATGTGAAGGAGGTCACTGTCAACATGTGGGCATGACAAACATTTCTTGGAGTCAAGTAGTTTAAATTTATGGAGATCGAAAGGGGTGAGAAAAAGTCTATTGTAAAAAAAATAGAACGTCTGTGTATTGCTTGCAGAATGGGAAGCAGTATGTATTTTTGACCAAATAGTATCCCAAATTTGAAAAGAGAACTCCTGAGCTAGGTCCCTCTCCCATAAGAGTTCTGTTTTAGACTTAGACCTTTCAACTAATGGGTGGGATAGTAATTTGTAAATAGCAGCGGCTTTGAGAGGAATGGAGAAGTCTGGTGGAGGGACAAGGGACGGAGTGTTGGTGGATCAAGGATTGTATTGAGGAAACATTTGAGGCTAGTGTGTTTGACAATAAGAGGTATTGGGAGGAGTGTGCATTTGAAATATGAAAGGAGTCGCAAATGTCTGAGAATTCCCTCGGGGAATTGTCTTTGAGTAAATGGTCGTAAGTGATAATACCTTTATCAATCCATTCCTTCCAAAATAGAGCTTTATTATTGATTTTTACAAGCTAATTATACCATATCGAGGTTTGATGATAGGAGTCAATATGTGAAGTGAAAAAACGAGACAGTGAATGGGTAAGTGTTTTGGAGAATTTGAGTATGAGAGTAATGAAGCGCTTTAGGGGTTGGGTTAAACGAGTAGTTGTAAAAAATGAAAAAGGCGAAATTTGTGCAAGCAAGCTGTTGAAGGAGGACAGGAAGAAATCGATAGGAAAGGCCAAATTTGTTTTAACGTAAAAGCTGAATGATAACGGTTAAGATTTGGAAAATTTACCCCGCCAAGGTCTTTGGGTTGTTGAAGACGGGAAAGAGAAATCCTAGGTTTGCGATTATTACATAACATTTTTATTAAGATGCGGTTAATAGTTCTGAAGAAAAAAAGCGGGAGAGAGATGGGAAGCATTGAAAGATAAAAGTTAACTATGGGGAGGAGAATCATTTTAATAGAAGCAAGTCTACCCCACCAGGAAAGCAGAAGAGGGGACCAACTTTCAATAAGTGTGCATAACTTTTTCAGTATGTCTGCGTGGTTAACCTTGATAGTTTCTCTGATTGTGCTTGTGTAAAGTACACCTAGACATTTGATGCTGGGAGGACTCCATTCAAAACCAGAACCACAAAACTTATGAGAGAGGCAACATTTTTTTAAAGGTAAATCCTCAGATTTATCAATATTTAATTGAAAAGAAAGGTTTTAATGTGGTTTCACACGCTGGTGGCATCGATGGCAGGCGCTCGTAAAGTGAAACGAGAACTGCTGTACGTGCACCTCCCAGGCATTTTGTGTTTTTATAAGCTAATTATTCCTTAACATAGGCAGGCAAGCATTCCAAAGAAACTGGAGTGCGGACACGTTATCAAGCAAGGGAACATGAGTACCTTGTGTGCACCGCGGCCACTGCGTTTTATCTGCGCAATCTTATCCTATAATATTATCTGAGAGGGAGGTGGGGGCACCCTATGAATAACACCATTGTTCCTACTAAATGTCACATTTTGTATTTGTTGTTGCTCCACATGGGAAAACTGGGAGATTAACGCTTGATGTAGCCTGTTCAAGAACAAAAAAAGAAAAATCTAACATACCTGCAGAATTTCTGGCAATTACAAAACAAGAACAGACAGCAGGCACAAAAAAGCTAATTCCTTTTTTCTTGCAGGTCCTGTCTCTAAAATAAACTTTCCTCTCCGATACCACACTCTTGAAATGCTTCAAGTACAAAACAAGCAAAGATTAACATGTTACTAGCTGTTTAGAACCTTCACAATCACGAGACCTTGGTACAAAATGATTCGAAAAAATGTGTACTTCCACATTCAGCACCAAGTTCTCCATTTATAGATTTCTGTGCTTTAAACAAATATTCATTGTCTATACTACTGAGTAGTGGGTGGTGCATTTTAAAGGTCCCTGGGGAGAGAGGTTTGCCTTCCTCTGTGGCGTCACTCTGACTTCTGCATTCGCAGGGTGCCACTCAGCTATGACAAGGGACAGACATGACCCCAGACCCCTTCTGCACACCCGCCCAGACACATAAAACACTGCGAGTATCATCGAAGAGCAAACTCACTCCTTTGACCCTAACACAGAAGAAAATGTGATGTAATGACATAACAGTTGTGGATGGTGCTGTACCAATGCAAATATAACATAAGCGAACATAAGGCACCACCTAGCCTCTACTGGTGACACACTCAAAGCAATCTTTGGTTTAGAGATTGTGATACCTCTGCCAAAGAAGCACCCACATTCTGGAAGTATTGCCCCTCAGCAGCACCCCAAACAAAGTGCCTGCTACGCCTTGTGTGTTCTGGCAGTGCCAATCGTTGTCCTCCTATGCACAGCCAGATTGAAACAAGTGGTGCTATCAGGCAAGAAAGAGCCTTAAATTTAGAGACTCGCCTCCTGAAAGTGCGCTGTGACCCGTAGGGTTAGGGGAGCTTGCCAGCTCGGCACACGATGGCAGCTCGCGTGACACAGAAGAATATCAAGTTACTAAGGGGGAGGGAAAGCGAAAGGATGCCGCCATGCGCGCACACTCAAAGCCATCATTGGTTTAGAGATTGTGATACCTCTGCCAAACAAGCACCCACATGCTGCAAGTATTGCCCCTCAGCAGCACCCCAAACAAAGTGCATGCTCCCGCCATGTGTGCCCTGGCAATGCCAATCGTTGTCCTCATATGCACAGCCAGGTTGAAGCAAGTGGTGCTATCAGGCAAGAAAGAGCCTTAAATTTAGAGACTCATCTCCAGAAAGCACGCTGTGACCTGTAGGGATGGGGGAGCTCGCCAGCTCGGCACACAATGGCAGCGCTTGACACAAGAATATCAAGTTACAGAGGGGGGAGGGAAAGCGAAAGCACGCCCCCATGATAGCGCGTTTGCACATCCGTACGCCAATTAAAGTAAACAAAGATAGCATTGGGCTGTCCACATGCGCGTGCATTTTTTGTCCCTCTGTACGCGTACACAGCTTGAAGCGATGACAAATGGCCCTCGCATGGCGAGTGCAGTGCTGTGCGCTGCTAACGCCAGGCGAGACCTAAAAATTACATAAGAGAGGATTCATTCCTTGCGTCTACTTTCTCCCGCTTCCTTTCTCCATTCTACGGCCGATTTGAGCCATGGTGTCCCCTTGAGCCATAAATGGGATCTTGCTTAATGCTGGGCCTCGAAACCCAGAGAAAGAGTGAACCAGGGGGAAAACATTAAACAAACAAACAGGAAGGGAAGATTAAGCAGAAGCAGGGAGAGAGGATTTTAAGACAGGAGGGCTACGAGGGTAAAACTTAAATGGCATGTCAACTCAAACAACCTATTTTCCCCTTGGCTGAGTTGGCTCATTCCCAGGTTGACGTCAGTGTCGTCATCATGACCAAATATTGTGATCCAACTCAATATGTCCACCACAGGATCGTTGGAGCGAGAATAAGATCAAAGCTTGCAGCGGGGTTAAGACACATGTGACACAAGCCTGGCCAAAGTAACCCAACGCCAGGTGCAGTCTACCTCCCTCTCGTTCCCCAAAGGGGGGGAGGGACACCAGCGCAGACTGAACAGGCCAGCAACAGGAGCAATGGCCAAACACTGCATGGCTTCACAATTAGCCATTACAGTGATTGGTCATCCTCCGTTGGTGGAGCCTCCCACCCACGCGCTGTCTCTCATGTGCCCAAAGCCGCACCAGAGGCATGACAACAGTGTCTCAGCCAATCCAGATGCTGCTCTTGCAGCACCAGGATTGGCTTGAGCAGGGGAACTTGCTGCTCATCAGGAGACCTGGGGTTGCGGCCTTGATCAACCCCCCTCTCCTAATGTGCAGGCTTGCGACCGCAACGAAGCCTCTGGAGCGCATATCGGGCTGGCCAGAAAAATTCTCTGTCCAAACCGACACATGCACTTCTGCTGTGGGCTCACCGCCCCCCACCACCCTTATTGATGTCAGTCATGGCATCTAAAGCCACTTCCCCACGACCCCCTTCAGATCCGCTGTTACTGGCATGGCCCGGGAAATTATATAGATTACAAGCAATAGTGCTGCCTAACTATACATGCAATAGGGAGGACAGAATATCAGGAGGGCAACGCCCCAGCGCCCTCAGGCAGAAACCGCCCAAGAATCCGGCGTTATGTTCACATCTATTAAGTTACATCTGGCTGCCATCTCTACTTACAGGATGTCCTCTGGAGGTTTATCACTTTGTTCATGTCGACTGGTGAAACAGTTTATGAAAGGACTTTTCAGAGTGTACCCTCCTTCAAGAGCTCCTGCTCTGTAATGGAAACTTAATCTGGTTTTGGCACAGCTCATGAAATAATCTTTTGAGCCTATACACAGAACTGAACTCAAATACATTTCCTGGAAAGTTGCTTTATTGTTGGCTCTTACGTCAGCCAAGAGAGTCAGCGAAAGTAAAGCTTTCACAGTTAAGGAGCCTTACCTTTGGTTTACTAATGACTGCGTTCTCCATAGAAAGAATCCAGTATTTATTCAAAAGGTACCATCAACTTTCCTCCTCAATGAGCCGGTTATTCTACAAACATTCTTTCCTAATCCTAATTCCCTAGCTGTAAAGGCACTTCATACATTGGATATAAAAAGATGCCTCAAATTTTATCTTTCACATACTTAGAGCATCTGGAGATCTGATCAACTGTTTGTGTCCTATGGTTCACAAAAGCTAGGTACTGCAGTGACTAAAGCAACAATTGCAAGGTGGATTGCAGCTGTTATTCACTTTTGCAATGCTAAAGCAGGCATACCATTTTCTTTCAAACCTAAGGCTCATTACACAAGAGGCATGTCATCCTCTGTGGTGCATTTTGCTGGAGTGCCACTGGATACAATTTGCCCTGCCGTGACATGGAAAAATGTGCATTCCATTACATGGCATTACTGCTTGGATTTGGCTACAGAGGCAGAAGCAGCGGAAGGAGAAGCAGTCTTATGTAATCTTTTCCAACAAGGTAAGCATCTGTTTTGGAGGTGATTAATTATTAAGGCTAATTCAATATATTTGCTTCACATGTGATTACCATGTTGAGTTCTCTTTCTGCATATATGCTTCTATTTTATGTTGTCATTCTTATGAAGTAGATATGTACATGTATATCTATTTATGAGGATATCTATTAGCCATTCATATGATAGCCGCCATCCTCTAAGATTAACATTGTATAACTGCTAGCTATTCTTATTCAAGCATGTGAATCTATGAAAGATCAAATATTGGATAAGAAAACAAGTTACTTACCTATAACTTCAGTTATTCAGTATTGGTATGTTTCATAGGTTCACATGCAACCCACCCTCCTGCCCAGAGCAGCTTCCCTTATTACTGATATATCTCTCTTGTCACTTGTGTTAGAAAATCTGAGGGACTTGCCTCTGTTTAGTGTTCTAGAGTCTGATTGGCTGTGTTTCAAATTTGGCTCTTTTTTTACAAAAGGACAGGGATAGGCACTGCAGTACATTGTAGCATATTATGATGTGTTACTACAATTATATATATGGTTATTTTTACGTTGAGACTCCCACCTCGACGGTAAGGATGATTCAAGCATCTGAATCTATGAAAGTTACTAATACTGGATAACTGAAGTTACAGGTAAGTAACTAGTTTTTTCTCACTTATACACAGTAAAAGACCACTGTATCCGTTTTGTAGTTAATTTTTAAATTAAACCTTAAAGTGTAAAAGTAAATAGGGGCTTATTATCAATCAGGGCATTAAAATGATCGCTGTTTTAGCGACAGAAAACTGCCGCTAAAGCGGCGATAATGGGCTTGATAATATGCCCTGGAGAATTCCAAAAGAAGCCCGTGTTCACACCAGAACATAGGTTTCTATTGGAGTTCACAAGGCCATATTATCAAGCTTATTATCGCTGCTTTAGCTGCAGTTTTCTGCCGCTAAAATGGCGATAATTTGTAACGCCCTGCTTGATAGCATGCCCCATAGTGTCTCAATACTGTAAATCTGAAAATACAACATAAGAGCTATTTCTGTGCATCTGTGCACTGTGTCACTGGTAGATTTAATGTTTCAGTACTTTTCTACTTAGATGTGTCAGATTAAAAATTGTAATAACTGCATATAAAGATCTGCACATTAATCTGTATCACAGCATATAGCTCACTAATTCTTCCAAGTACATGCAAACCGTTTGTGACAGATTACTTATTCACCAGATGGTTCTAAAAGAGTACATATTCATCACTAAAACCCATAAATACGTGTTTGTGATTGAGTGCAACAGTACTCCATCCATGATTGGATACGTGCATAGATAGTGCCTATGTGATTCCCTTAGAATATAGGTAGTGCCTGTATGATTCCATGAGTATGTAGGAACTACATTGGTGGTTCCATATCTGCATAGGTAGTGCCTGTGTGTTTGCATTACTATTGCTACTATCTCAGTGTTTGGATCAGTGCATAAGTACTGCCTGTATTATTAGTTAAGTGCATAAGTAATGTCTCAGGGATTCGGTACATGCATAGGTGGGAGAGGAGTTGGCCTAAGGGCTAGGGCGGTCAACCTTGAATCTGGGGAACTAAGTTTGAGTCTCGGCAATGACGCTGAACATCCTGTGATTCTGGGCAAATCACTTAATCTCCCCGTGCCTAACAAAAAATTAATGTGTTCTCATGTACTGCAACTGGTGCTATGTAAAGCACTCTGATACCTGATTCGGGTCAAGTTTGTGCTAAAAACCAGCAAGTCAGTCAGCACATTGGAAGGTGGGAATGTCACTTGTTTGTATAGACCATCATGGCTGCTAGTAGGCTGAGTAGTAAAAAAAATCCTCTCCTGGAACCTCAATGGAGTTGGGAGCGTGAAAAAACAAGTAAGGGTGTGTGAATGTCTAAAAAATTCAGAGGCCTCAGTCTGTTTACTACAGGAAACACATTTAGAGGCAAAGCTCTGTAAACAAGTTTTTAGTAAGCTAGGTTGGGTTGAAGAGGTACTCTGTTCAGGGCAAATGGGGGTAACAAGAGGGATTGCCATAATTATAAGAGCCAACAAGGGTATAAAAGTACAGAAATGGGACACGGACCAGTCAGGAAGATGGTTAGTGGCGGCTCTGTTAATAGATAATGCCCCGTATACCTGTGCGGTGTATTATGGCCCTAACGAGGATAATTCCAACTTCCTTCTGAAGCTGGAGGGAAGTCTATTACAATATAATGCACCAGTAATATTAGGAGGGGACTTTAATTTGGTTTTGGATAGCATGTTGGATCGCACGTCCAGAGCAAAATATTCTACCCCGAAAAACTCCCTCCGTGTATTAAAAAACATCATGAAAGATTTTAACATCTTAGATGCTTGGAGAGTAAAGTATGGTGCTCTTAAAGAGTATACCTTCTATAGTAAAAAATATAAACACTACTCAAGAATCGATTACTTCCTCTTAGACCGCTCTTTAATCCCCGACTTAGTGTCAGTAACCCATAAACCACTGGGTATTTCCGATCATTCAGTGATAGAACTTATATTGAACTTCAGGATTAAGCCCATTGTGGGCAGATGGACCCTGGACAGAACCCTCATGTTGGAGAATCAGACTTTGTCCAAAATTAAAGAGAGTATAACTGAGTTCTTCCTTTTCAATATAGGTTCCGGTACAGAACAACTCGTCTGGGATTCCTTCAAGGCGTACTTGAGGGGTATTTTGAGCTCCATGATGTCTTTTAAAAGAAAATCATTCAAGACAAGAGAAACTCAAGACCTCGAACGAATCAAAAAGAAGGAACTGGAGCTGCAATTAGCAGTCCGGACGGACAGGGATTGTATCCCAAGGTTAGAAAATGAACTCCTGGATCTTCAATCCCAATTCCAGGCAAGAAGCGATAAAGCCATCAAGGACAGATGGGAGGTTAGCAAAATGAAGAACTTTGAGTATGGGGAGAAATGTGGAGCCCTTCTTGCCTGGAAAGCAAGGGCAGAGATGAGTAGGAACACCATAGACTTGCTCATTCATCGAATATCTGGGTATAAGCTAACAGGAGATGATCTGATCAGGGAGGAAGCGAGTGGTTTCTTCAAAGACCTTTACCAAGAGGCCAGTGGCATTGAATTAGAGGCGGTGGATTCCTGGCTGGGCCGGATAGAACTTCCCCAACTACCTGATGAGGCTAAGAGTTTACTTACCAGTGAGATCACAGAGGGAGAAGTGAGGGCGCAAATAAAGAAGATGAGTCGGGGGAAGCGGCAGGCCCAGATGGGCTACCATCAGAGGTGTACTAAGACAACTTAGAAGTAATCCTGCCCATCCTAGTATCACTTTTTAACAGAATTCTCCTCCAAGGGGAAAATACACCTACCTCTTGGCTTGAAGCTACGATTGTATTAATAGCTAAACCAAACAAGGACCCCCAAAGGATAGAATCCTACAGGCCGATCTCTCTCTTAAACTCTGACTTGAAAATCTTCTCCGGGTTACTAGCCTCCAGGCTAGCAAAAGTCATAAAGTCAATAATCCACCATGACCAGAGAGGCTTCATACCAGGTCGACAGCTGAATGAACTTACCTTTCAGGTATTGGGGGCTATAGATTTCGCAGAAGAAAGGCGTCTCCCTTTAACAATTGTAGCAATAGAAGCCGCTAAGGCGTTTAACCAGGTAAACTGGGGTTTTCTATGGGAAACAATGGCTAAGCTAGGGTTCCCATCCATGTTCATCGAGGGAATCAAATCTCTTTACAATGAACCTCGCGCCAGAGTATTGATCAATGGGGGCTTGACGGACTGGTTTAACATCACCAGAGGCACAAGGTAGGGATGTCCCTTGTCTCCCCTATTGTTCGATGTTTACATCGATCCTAACATTCTACCCTTTAAAATGGGGGAGGTTGAACTTAAAACTGCATTATATGCAGATGATCTTCTCCTTTATACCACTAACCCTACAGAATCGATCCCCTTATTATTTAAACTGTCTGAAGAATTTGGGAGGGTGTCGGGTTACAAAATAAACAAGGAGAAGACCGAAATCATGAGCTGGAACAGTTCCCCCCCAGTGCAGGGCGCTAAACAAAAAATGAGGTATTTAGGGATACAGCTTACTCAGAAATTAGCAGATACCGCCAAAACCAGCTGGCAGAGCGTAGTAAAGGAAGTTAGTAAGTCACTATCAAGATGGGTGACTCTCCCTTTGAATATCTATGGAAGAGTGAACCTCATAAAAATGATCATTCTCCCTAAAATAACCTTCCTCTTTAACAACATTCCATTATCTTTTGACTTAAAAGACATTGCCAAGCTACAAGGTAAAGTTGGCTCATTTATCTGGGCTACAAAATCTCCCAGAATCGCTTGGAGGAAATTGAGAAGGGGGTTGAAGCTGGGCGGCCTCGCACTACCGGATCTCTTGATGTATTGCTATGCCTTCCAGCTTAAGAATTTTAGAATCTTGGCGAACAGACTCGACTCTTCCTCGCATGGTCGCCTTTTTCAGGCAATGTTATCTGACCAGTCATTTAGCCCAGACTTTTTTCTTTACAAATTTGGACATCAAAAATTTTACAAAAAGGTCCGTTTGAAAATTCTGCAGGCTGCATTAAGAACCTGGCTGTATCTCCGGAAAGTCTAGCAAATTCCCTATTATAAAATGCATGCTCCAATCTGGGACTCACCCGGTACCCCGGATTGTCTCCTAGACAGATTGGCAACCGCTTTGAGAGAGGCAGGTGTAGCAAAGTGGGCAGACCTTAGTACCAACTTCCAACTGCTGGACTGGGACTCATTAGTCAACTTAACGGGGGGGTCGTTAACAAGATTTAAGTTTTATCAGTTGTCCTCATGGTGGGGGAGACAAGACTGGGGGTTGCGGGAAGAGCCTCAATTCTTAGATCTCATAAACAGAGGTGGTGTTTGGAAACGCGAGGTTGCCTTCTGGTACAACATCCTGATTGGGGCAAATGACACGTTAACGTCCGAGATATCAAACCTTTGGAGTAGGGATATTAGCGGTGATCCTGAGGAGATAAGGAAAATTTGGTCTGATGCATTCGTCATATCACAGAAAACAATTAAACCAGCCAACCTCAGAAGGAACCACCTATTCACAACTTACAGGGTGTATTGGACCCCGGCCAGGCTCTCCAGGTTATCAGCAGAGAGTTATAGCAGCCCAAAGTGTAAGCTGGGCGCAGCTGATGACCTACACATGTTTTTTGGGTGCCCACAAATCAGCAGTTATTGGAGACAGGTGTGTGGTTTTTTAGAAGAGGTTTTGTTAACATCAATTTCATGTTGTCCCAGATTAATTTTTTTTGGGCTCCCCTCAGGATATGTGTTAAACAACCCTGCCACTCAATTTATCTTCTATGTAATTGTAATCGCAAGGAGAGAAATTTGTAGAGAGTGGAAGTCGGTGGCACCTTCAAAATTTGCTGATTGCCTGAGGAATGTCATGATGATAAGTCAGTCTGACTTGCTTTGCGATGACGAAAGCGCTAGCAAAGTGTGGTCAGCTTTAAGAACGTGGGCCGAAAGTTAACCAAAGTCCAATGATTTTGCCAGTGGCTATTGGCCTGGTCCTCCCAGGTAACATGTCGAACGGGGAGTTGGACTAAGAAATAGCCTGCCTCTGGGAGATCCCTGTATGCTCTGCACATTCCATTGAGGGCGGAATCCAAGTAATTTAAGTGTGCAAGTGGCACGGAGAGCTCCCACTTTGAGGTCATATCTGCTGGTGGCATGTATGAGGACACAAAAAAAAAAAAGTTTGTGCTATATAAAACTCTGCAGTAAAAAAAATAGGTAGTGGTTGGATGATTAAATGAGTGCTACTCTAGACCCTGGGTGATAACCGGACTACATGCGTAGTATGTACGTGATTTATGCAGTGCATGCATAGTGCGTACATGATTTAAGTGCATACATAACACCTGGCAGCTTCCATGACTGCAGAAGTACTGCTTCAGTGATTGAATGAGTACATGACTGATGCCCATGTGTTTTTGGTTAATTGAACATTTAGTGCCTAGGTGATTACATAACTACATGTGTATTGCCTGGATAATTGAATAACTGCATCAGTAAACCAGGATCTAACCCAGATGGACTGCAAGCTCTTCGTCGCAGTTGTGTCCTATCGGTGCTAGGGTTCTGAATGATCAATTTGGACTCTCAACGTCGTAGATTTTGTACTCTGTTGCCTCCTCTTTCATTAATTGTCACCGTATCTAGTACACAAAAACTCGGAAGGTTTTCATTCTGACCATGATAACTTTGAAAATGTCTCGCTACAGGGTACTTTTTGTCTCCGGTTTTTATAGCACGTAGATGTTCCAAGGCTGTTTTCTTCGCCTTGTGTTTGGTGCTCCCTATATATGCTTTCTGACAGGGGCAAAACTGGGCGTACACTGCATTCTCTGTGTTACACAATGTATGCTTAGAGGTTTGGAATGGCTTGCAGTCAGGGGATAGTTTACACTCTTTTCTATTTTTACTGTTTTTACACGCTTTGCAATTTCGACATGTGTAGAATCCCTGTATTCCTGAATTTCTTTGTGGAGATGGCTGAATCGCTGTACATAGAGTATCCTTAAGGGATTTTGCTTTCCCAAAGGTGATCTGAGGGAATGCTTCAACACTGTCTGCTACATTTATTTATTTATTTTATTTGAAAAGTTTCATATAGCGCGAACACGATCCCGAAGGATAACAGAGCGCTTTACAATATGATGGGAGGAAGAACATAAATGTAATATCAACATCCGGTAGAGGAGAGAGAAAAAAAAAAGACTGGAACGGTTGCAGAATGTGGGACAATTGCGCCCAGGAGGGTAATACAATACGCAGGTGTACACAGGCACCAAGGGGGGGGTTACAGTGTGCATTAAAGAAGAGCTGTTACAAATTGAGGTACCATGATAGTGGGAACAATGTCAACAAGCAAGTAAGCCTATCCCTCTTAGGGTAAGAATTTGTTCATAAGGAATTGTTTCGCTTCTAATTTGAAAGCCTTCGTTGAGGAGAATCTGCGTACTTCCGGTGGAAGAGAATTCCATATTTTTGGTGCGGCGCCGGAGAAAGCTCAGTGACAAGTTCTTTTTATGTTAGGGATGAGTGGTTTCAAGTGGAAGGTAGTGGAGCTTCTTGAGGCTCTTAAACCACAGGATAGTTCAGGTTTTAGCACAAGGTACCTGTGAGTATTTCTTTGTCGTTTTGCCAAACTGGCCAATATTTATTTAGACTTTTACGTACCTCTCGGGTCTGTCTATTGAATGTAGTGAAAAACCTGATCTTGCCCACTGACTCTCTGTGTTTTTCTTTTCTTTTTCTACTAGCAGTGAAACTCTTGTTCTTTTTTCTACTTCGGTTTTAGCTTTGTTAATCACTGTTCTCGGATAACCTCTCTCAATGAATCTTTTCGTCATGATTTTCTCTTCTGTACCGTTACTTTCTGATGTACTGCAGTTACATTTAGCACGTAGTAGTTCTCCTAGGGGTATGCTACTGATAAGTGAACTGGGGTGACAACTACGTGCGTGCAGCAGGCTGTTACCTGTCGTGGTTTTTCTAAATAAAGCACTTTCTAGATGATTTCCCTGAACTGTGAGTCTGAGATCTAAGAATTCCAAAGCTTCTTTTGACCACTGGCTTGTGAACTGTAAATTAAAGCTGTTCTTATTAAGGGTGTTTACAAACTCCTTTGCTTCATTTTCTGTACCCTCCCACACACAGAAAATATAATCTATGTAGCGGACCCACATCGCTACCTTATCTTTAAAGATGCGCAATTCACTTACTACTTTTTCTTCCCAGTACCCTAGATAGAGACCTGCAAAGCATGGAGCAAAGCAAGTCCCCATCGATGTTCCGAGGGTCTGTTTAAAGATCTTATTTTCAAAGATAAAGTAGTTTTGTTTGAGACAGACAGTCATCATCTCAATCAGCATCTCTGTGTGGAAGAGGTACGAGATAGATCTCTTGTTTAGGAAATATCTACATGCTTTTAGAACCAAGTCGTGGGGAATGCAGGTGTATAAACTCATGACATCGAGAGATAACAATGAATAATCGCTTTTCCATTGTAAGTTTTCCAAAACTCTCAAAAACTCTTCTGTATCCTTAACATAGGATGGGAGTTTATATACCAGGGATTGCAAGAAAAAATCCACTCACCTGGAGGTGTTCTCTAAGCAGCTTCCCTTGGAAGAAACAATTGGTCTCCGAGGGGGATTCTGCTGATTTTTGTGAATTTTAGGCAGTAAGTATAATGCCAGAAGTTTGGGGAATTTACACAGTAAGAAGTTATACTCCCCCTGTTCCAATAACCCCTTTTCCCTCCATTCTGCTAACTGAATTTGAAAAGTCTTAATAGAGTGTTTGTATTCCATTCTATTACTTCTGTTGTAGTTGTCTTTATCTGAGAGTTGTCTCATCCCTTCCGCGATGTACCTTTGTTTGGATAGTACCACTACGTTGCCTCCCTTGTCTGATTTTTAATGACTATTGTATTGTCATTTTTCAAATTCTCGATAGCCTCTTTCTGCACTTTCGTGACATTATTCCACCCACAACATTTCTTACTATTGGAGAGTTTAAACAATTCCTGGATAACACCTTTCTCGAAGACATCAATGGCTTAATTTTTGATTAGGGGGACATAGATGGACTTGGGTTTAAAATCACTTTTGGTGCTTAAATCAAGGGGAACGTTTACATTCATCAGGGTGATGTTAGGGTAATTTTCTACATCTCTTTCATCTGCTAACATATTCATAGTGTGGAGTAATTCAACATCAGCAATTCTCACACTGCTAGGCTGTTCCTTGTGCGTGACTACATTACTTATAGCTTTGGTTGCAAACCATTTTTTTATTTGTAATTTCCGTGTAAAATAAAACAAATCTATACAACTCTGCATGTCATTAAAATTACTTGATGGGCAAAATGTGAGACCCAAAGATAAAAGTTCTACCTCTGCGTCAGTGAGTGTTCTTTCAGACAAGTCAATGACAGTTTTTCTATCCATCACTTCGTCTTGGTTTGGCCCCTTGTACGGCTTCCCACTGGGCTTCCAAGCTCTCCTAGAGTTGATATACTTACTTTTCTACCACCTCTATTTCCTCTTCCACAACTGTGAAATCAAGCTTGTTTGTTGCCTGACTGTCTTTCCTTGGCATCTAGGCTGAACTCTGTTAAAATGCTGTTTTTACTCCGTCCTGATCGACGATATTTGAAAAGTCACTTCTGCTGGTTACACTCCCGTCTGTTTGAATTTCCGTGCTGGACTGATCCTCCAAATTACCAGCTGCTGTCGGAGTGTTATTCACTTTGAAAGTTGTCGCAGTTGACCCACTTCGTAGTTGGTCGTTCTTTTGCAAAGGTCAGAATCTTGCCTTTTTGGTAATCAACCAAGTCTTGTTGGAATTTTCATTGTTTATTTCTTCAATCTTGTCTAAACTTTTTGTCCACTTCTTTCTCAAATTCCTCTTGTCCGCATATTGTTTTTAATTGTTGTGTAATATCTTCAATAGTACCGGTTAGCCATTCACAGTCCTTTTGGGCATGCTTTACCAACATTTTCAGCATATTCGTTGAGCACTGATGGTTATTGCTGGCCCAGTCATTCACCAATTCTGAGTCCGGGTCGTTGAATGTTGGCGTTATAAAGATAACCAACCCTCTCGGTATTCTACCAACATCAATATATTTTTGGAGGGTTGTCGGTTCCCACCATTTGTTTTGCTCCATTTTGAGTGCCCTCCATAGTTAGTCCCATAAGTGTCTTTTATTCGGCATAGTGGTCTCACTACTTGATGTAGTACTCCTTTCTGTTGTATCATTAACTGTGCAGTTATCAAACATTCTGGCTGCCGCTTCCGAACGTTTGTCATTCCTGGTCATTGCCATGCTTTGGCTGTTTTACATATACGTGATAACAGCGTCACTGCTTGTTGCAGAGGGACCGTGTTCGCTTACATCCACAGTCTCGCCAGCCGTTTGCTGAGTTTAATTGACTTCTCAAGCAGCACTAACTCTTTCTTTGCAAAGAGCTCCTGTAAACCGGAATCAATTTCAAGTCCCGCTCTTCAAATTAGTTTCTGTGCCACGATAAACTGCTCAGCAGGTAGGGGTTTATTCAATATCCAACCTGCAATTCAGTGCTAGCACTGTGGTCGCCTTTTCCCCCCTACCTCTCACAACGGCGGTCTGCAGCGAGGGGGCGAGCCTCTGAACACCGACACACGCTGTCACCTCTTAACAACAGCTGCTGCGGACAACATAGGGCTTTCCAAGCAGTAATTTATTCCGCCAGAATGGAACAACTCGACGCGTTTCGGGATGAAAATCCCTTGATCACGAGTACTGTGGTACCATTGTATTTCCATTTAAATAAACATGTGACTTTGTTACCTTATAGACAGTGAAAACAGACGTAACTGAAAACGAAAAGTTACCTCACTCCTCTACCAACATAATTGTGTCTGCATATTACATTATACAAAAAATTGATGGGCAAACTCATAAACATGGATATTCCAGGCGGTTGTTAAAAAATAACGATCGGTGACTTTTAGCTTAATGAAAAATTTCCTAGCTATCGTAACGGAAAGTTTCAATTCTATAAGGACAAGGAGGCGAGGATTATGCAGTCCTTTCTTCTCTTTATTAAAATAGCAAATTTAAAGTGGACCAATAAGAAAACTTTATAGAAACTTCAACTCCCATGAGCACATGGGCCACAGTGTCCATAACAACTGCCATCCAATCACGGGGCTGTCCACTGTATAACCGGTCCTGACGTCCCTTCCTCTTCCTCTTCTGCTCTGCGAGGAAAGATTTCCAGGGCGTACATCATTCCTTCTGGTCTTTTCCTAAACCAATATAAGACAAACCGTTATCCTGATTCCTTTCCGTATACGGAAGTAGAGAATGCGATATACAGAGCTGCATAACCAGGTAACATTTGAAAATGTGTCATAAACAAGCTTAGAATATTCACATATGCCAACAATCCTGATAATGAACTCCAATAGCCTCACAATCAATTTGAAATAAATACAGTTGCATTAACATCGTCAAACCCATTCGAAAGGTTACTTACTGAGATTACGGAGACTCCGGGTGGGTGAGACCATCAAGTCTCGGGAGTGATAATCCTCGCCTCCTTGTCCTTAATAGAATTGAAACTTTCCGTTACGATAGCTAGGAAATTTTTCATTCTATGTCAGGACGGAGGCGAGGATTATGCAGGTTTAAAGCCTGTCCACCACCAATTCCGCTGCACCATAGATGGGTTTGAAGTAAAATTTCTTGAATATGGACTCGGAAGACCAGTTCGCTGCGGCCATAATATCCTCTAAGCGGCCGCCAACCTGAATAGCCTTAGAAGCCATTGCTCCTCTCATGGAGTGAGCCCCGAATCTGGTCACGTCCACCCCTGCCTCGGTCATGATCCAACGGACCCACCTGGCGATGGTTGGAGAGGAAACCGCCTTGAACGGCTTTTGCAAAGCAATGAGGAGTTGACGTTCTCCCGGGAGACGGTATTCTGACGTCAAGTCCTCATACGCCTTGAGGCACCGTACCACACAGAGTTTGGGTTGATCTGGAAAAATAGGGTAAGATACCGACCTGATATTGGTCTTGGTTCTCCTAGCCACCGTAAAGGTGACTCCTTCCGGGGTGAACGCCCGTGCAGTAATGTCCAAGGCTCTGACATCTGAGACACGCTTGCACGAGACCAAACAGAGCAAGATTGCCAACTTGGCAGATAACTCCTTTCTGGAGAGATATTGATTGTCCCTCCAAGAACAGAGGAAACGGAGAACGATATTGACATCCCAGAGGGAGTCATATCTGGGCTCCGGGGGTTTAGACAGTCTAGCACCCTTCATCAACTTACAAACCCAAGGATGCTCTCCTGCCGGTCTCCCATCGATATGGGCATGCCCAGCCGAAATGGCTGATCTGAAAGAATTGATAGACCGATAGGCCAGTCCTGATTGGGCTAATTCAGCTAGAAAATTCAAGATGTGGCTAACATCCGCCCCCACGGGATCGGTGTGTCTTCCCAAACACCAACGACGCCACCGCTGCCAAGCCGAGCGGTACCTCTTGACCGTTCCAGGAGCCCAGGCTCTACGGATGAGGTCCTCAGCGTCTGCCGAAAGGCGTCCGTCCTGCCAGTGTCCCCTGAAATCCTCCATGCCATGAGTCGCAAGGCCCCCTGGGTCACCAGAGGATGAGGCTCCCCCTGAGGGCCCGAGAGCAACGAAGGGAACAAGGGCAGTAGAATGGGACAATCCCATGACAGTTCCAACAGAGAGGGGAACCGTGCCTGAGCCCTCCAGAAGGGCGTCACCAGGATCATGGAAGCTTGTTGACGGCGAACCTGAGCTGCCACTCGTGGAATCATGAGAAAGGGGGGAAACGCATACGTTTGTTCCTAAGCCCAATCCTGCAAGAACGCGTCGACTGCCGACGCTTCCGGGTCCGGTCTCCAACTCACGAATCTCGGGAGTTGTCGATTGAGCCGGGATGCAAACAGGTCCATCGAACATGGACCCCACCTGACCATCAAAGCCAGGAAGACCGATTGCTCCAGTCGCTGAAATCCTGGAAGTACCTGGATTGCCAGTCCGCAATGGAGTTCTGCCTGCCCGGTAAATACTCTGCCGTCACCGAGATCTGTTTCTCCAGACAGTAATGCCAAAAATCCTTCGCCAGGTTCGCCAAGGCCCGAGATCGTGGGCCGCCCAGGCGATTGATATACTGTACTGCTGACACATTGTCCATGCGTAGCAGAATGCAGCACGATACCTGGTTCTGTGTAAGGGATTTCACCGCGAAGGAACCCGCCAGGAGTTCCAGACAATTGATGTGGAGGTAAAGCTCCTCCTCCGACCATCGACCTCCCATCGTGATGTCGCCACAGCGAGCACCCCAGCCCGATCTGCTGGCATCCGATGACTAGATCCGGGCTGGAACCGAAAATCGCTCTCCCGTTCCACGCACTCATGTGCTCTATCCACCACCGCAACTCCGTTCTCGTTTCCTCCGTGAGGGAGATGAGTTCGGAGTACGTGAGCCCCTTCCTGAGATGCAGCGCCTTCAATCGCTGCAGGGCCCTGTAGTGAAGAGGGCCCGGGAAGATCGCTTGGATCGAGGAGGAGAGAAGACCCACGATTCGAGCCAACTGGCGTAGAGAAATTCTGTCCTTCCGGAGGACATGGGAAAGCTCTTTGCGGATTTTGGTTACTTTCTGAGAGGGAAGGCTGAGGGAGGCCGATACCGAGTCTATCTGGAATCCCAGAAACGTAATCTGAGTCGACGGTCGGAGTTCGGACTTCTGGACGTTTATCACAAAGCCCAAGTCCTGGAGTAATGCAATAGTCATGTTCAAGTCTAGTTGGAGACGCTCTGGCAATTGGTTCAGAATCAATATATCGTCGAGATAGATGATCAATCGAACGCCCCTCTCGCGAAGGGTCTCCACCACCGGTCGAAGGAGTTTCGTAAAGCACCATGGGGCCGACGATAGGCCGAAGGGCAGAGCTTGAAACTCGAAGATCGTGTCGTTCCAAAGAAACTGGAGGAATCTCCGGTGTGGAGGGAAGATCGGAACCGTTAGGTAGGCGTCCTTCAAGTCCAGACGCACCATCCAGTCCCCTTGGAGGAGAAGATCGCGAAGCAGATGGATCCCCTCCATCTTGAAGTGGCGGTACACCAGCCACTCGTTGAATTCCCGCAAGTTTATTACCGGGCGAAAACCTATGTCCCTCTTTTGGACTAGGAAGATGTTGCTTAAGAAGCCCGCAGGGTGTAACTGTGACATGCGGATCGCCCCCTTCCTGAGGAGATCTGCTACCTCGTTGTCGATCAGGACCCTGTCTTCCGAAGAGAAGACGAGGGGGCGAGGGCGAACCCTCTGACGGGGAGTTCCGTAGAATTCTATCTGGAAACCTCGCACCGTTTGTAGAACCCAAGGATCCGAAGTGATCTTGCACCAGTTGTGAAAGTGGTCCTGTAACCTCCCCCCCAAAACGGATGGGGAAAAAAGGGTAACACTCACCGGATGGACCTCCGGGTGCATTGGCTCCACCACGGTAGCCTCTGCTGCGCCCTTTGCCGGCGCCTCTACTGGGGTAGAAATTTCCCTGCCGGCCGTCGTTCCATCCATTGTTACGACGCTGCTGATTTTTCTGTTGGGGCCTTGTTGAGATTGGTGGCCGGAGGAGCGACCCCTACCTCTTCCGGCCCCTCCAAAAACCCGTCCGGGAAAAATCTTTTTGATCGACGTTTGTGCCCTATCTAAGGCAGAAAAAGTAGTGACGAACTTGTTCAATTCTTTGATAAATGGTTCGCTAAATAGTTTGCCCTGTGCAATGGGTCCCGCTTCTGAGGTGGCCAGGTCACCTAGCTTAGGGTCAATTTTAATGAGGAGAGATCTCCTCCGCTCCGCCACCAGTGCGCAATTCGCGTTGCCCAAAAAGCATAGGGCTCGCTGGGCCCAACCTGCCACGATCTCCGTGGACATCGCAGTCCCCGACTCCTTAGCCCTCTCGGCCAGCTGGATGATTTGAGTTACAGGTCCCACTGCGTCCAGGAGCTTATCCTGGCGGTTGCGCGAGGAGCGGTCTATACCCTTCTTGGGGTCTCGCATGAATTTGGCAAAAAACACGCAGAGCTTTTCGTCAATATCCGGGGTGACCGCCACCCTGCCTTCTAATTTCGGCCGAGGGCACTCTCCCCGCATGCGGGTTCTAACTTCCCTCTCAAGGGGTTGGCGAACTTTGCTCGCAACATATTTCGCCACCTTAGGATCAGGGATCCACTCCGATGATCTAGGATGGTAAATCCTAGTTGGATCAAACATGTCCGAGTATTTATCGTCACCCTCCTGGGATTCTGAGGAATGAGACGCCGGGCGCCAAGGTCGACCCGAGTAATCATCCTCATCCCCCGAGGAGGCGTCGTCATCAGAAACACCCTCTCCCTCCACGGGGAAACCATCCTCCTGGTCCGTGTCTGGGGCGACCTCGTCGCCATCCTCTCCGGGGTAAAATCCTTCCCGGCAGGGTATATTCTTTAACGTCTGCGCATTCTTGCGGAAAGAGTCTCTGAGACGATCAAACTCCTCCAGGTGCCCCGCGTGACGTTTACCTGAGACTTTGCCCCCACCCTGCCCTCCTTTGGGGCCACGGTCGACAGGCGCTGAGCCCCCAAACACCCCGGGGATGCTCTGGGCGAGTGCGTCCACTCTTTCCCTCAGCGGCGCCAAGACAGAGTCCAGCGCCTGAGAAAGCGCGCGACCAACCGCAGGTGGTAAGGGTTGGGAGACACAAATCTCCTCCGCCTCCTGAGTGGAGGTATTTAGCTGGTCACTAGATTGCATAGTGGAGGGTGTGAGCACTAAACACCTCTTAATTTTGTTGAGGTAGCCCCCTCGCCGGTGCTCAGGATGTATTTTGCTTGGAAAACCTGTCAAAGCAGGTGCGGTACCACTGAATGGCCACTAGATGGCGCTGCGCCGAAGCGCGCGTCAAAATCACCGAAGCCGGTGTCTGGCAAGGGTTGGTGAGGCGGAGAGCACTCTAGCCTCAGCGCGCCTGCAATCAAGCGAAAGACCGCGAGCGCAGCCGTTCACCAGAGGCGGGCGCCCCACAGAGCCAGGGAAGCGCTGAAGCGCGCTCCACACGCTCCGCGATTCAGCGGTAGAGACGGCGCAAGCAGCGCCTGTCGCTCGTCATGCTGCCGCTAAAGCGCTGACACACAGCGATATACAAGTAGCACAAAATGGCAAAACCACAGAAGCAGAATACTGCACAGGATAAACTAGATTATAATACAGCACAATACGTCAGAAGAAAAATGAAATGACTTATCTGACGAGCAGAGAAGAAAGAGGGAGAGGAAGGGACGTCAGGACCGGTTATACAGTGGACAGCCCCGTGATTGGATGGCAGTTGTTATGGACACTGTGGCCCATGTGCTCATGGGAGTTGAAGTTTCTATAAAGTTTTCTTATTGGTCCACTTTAAATTTGCTATTTTAATAAAGAGAAGAAAGGACTGCATAATCCTCGCCTCCGTCCTGACATAGAATTCCACTGACATGAAAATAATCATGAAACGCAAGAAAAGACTTCACACAATGAACACCATTTCTGTGCGATTAAATATTGCCTCGTGCTTTTAAATCTTAGTCAAACCAAATTAAGATCTGACATACAACTGGTGTGTAACCTAATTAAATGCGGTTGTGTGAAGTTACATGCATTTCAAATGCCGACATTTCTTAAATGGCGTCACCAGTGCCTTACTCTGCCTTAATGCATGTAAGCAATACACAATGTAAACTTTGATCTCTTTATCTAACACAAGCTTCGCTTCGTTGCTTTGCTACAATTACAGCAGTTTCACTGTATTGTATTTACACCCATGTGGGCATATTCATTCTTACAATTTTCCACAATCAGCTTGTTAGGTATCTCCGCCCTAGTGGGCCTTATAATATCAATATCACTGCAGTTTGTGCGCATGCCTCTTTTAAGACACTGTCCTTGCCTGTAACTAAATTTTAACACCGCTGTTGAACTTACCTGGCATTTCCACTCTGTCCTTGCCGTGAGGGGAACGGACGCACCAGAGTGTGTCCCGCAAACGCCGTGAGGGGAACGGCTGGACCGCATTTCCCAGGTGCCCTGGTGGCGCACACCTGACGCCAGTGACACCGCGCCCGGAGGCGCTTGAAAAGCAAGGAGCGCCGAGCGCTCTTGGGGGACGCTGTTGAACTTACCTGGCATTTCCACTCTGTCCTTGCCGTGAGGGGAACGGCCGCACCGGAGTGTGTCCCGCAAACACCATGAGGGGAACGGCTGGACCACATTTCCCAGGTGCCCCGGCGGCGCACACCTGACGCCAGTGACACCGCCCCCGGAGGCGCTTGAAAAGCAAGGAGCGCCGAGCGCTCTTGGGGCGCTGTTGAACTTACCTGGCATTTCCACTCTGTCCTTGCCGTGAGGGGAACGGCCGCACCGGAGTGTGTCCCACAAACGCCGTGAGGGGAACGGCTGGACCACATTTCCCAGGTGCCCCGGCGGTGCACACCTTACGCCAGTGACACCGCGCCCGGGGGCGCTTGAAAAGCAAGGAGCGCCGAGCGCTCTTGGGGGAGGCTGTTGAACTTACCTGGCATTTCCACTCTGTCCTTGCCATGAGGGGAAAGGCCGCACCGGAGTGTGTCCCGCAAACGCCGTGAGGGGAACGGCTAGACCACATTTCCCAGGTGCCCTGGCGGCGCACACCTGACGCCAGTGACAACGCGCCCAAAGTCGCTTGAAAAGCAAGGAGCGCCGAGCGCTCTTGGGGGACGCTGTTGAACTTACCTGGCATTTCCACTCTGTCCTTGCCGTGAGGGGAACGGCCGCACCGGAGTGTGTCCCGCAAACGCCGTGAGGGGAACGGCTGGACCACATTTCCCAGGTGCCCCGGCGGCGCACACCTGACGCCAGTGACACCACGCCCGGAGGCACTTGAAAAGCAAGGAGCGCCGAGCGCTCTTGGGGGACGCTGTTGAACTTACCTGGCATTTCCACTCTGTCCTTGCCGTGAGGGGAACGGACGCACCAGAGTGTGTCCCGCAAACGCCGTGAGGGGAACGGCTGGACCGCATTTCCCAGGTGCCCTGGTGGCGCACACCTGACGCCAGTGACACCGCGCCCGGAGGCGCTTGAAAAGCAAGGAGCGCCGAGCGCTCTTGGGGGACGCTGTTGAACTTACCTGGCATTTCCACTCTGTCCTTGCCGTGAGGGGAACGGCCGCACCGGAGTGTGTCCCGCAAACACCATGAGGGGAACGGCTGGACCACATTTCCCAGGTGCCCCGGCGGCGCACACCTGACGCCAGTGACACCGCCCCCGGAGGCGCTTGAAAAGCAAGGAGCGCCGAGCGCTCTTGGGGCGCTGTTGAACTTACCTGGCATTTCCACTCTGTCCTTGCCGTGAGGGGAACGGCCGCACCGGAGTGTGTCCCACAAACGCCGTGAGGGGAACGGCTGGACCACATTTCCCAGGTGCCCCGGCGGTGCACACCTTACGCCAGTGACACCGCGCCCGGAGGCGCTTGAAAAGCAAGGAGCGCCGAGCGCTCTTGGGGGAGGCTGTTGAACTTACCTGGCATTTCCACTCTGTCCTTGCCATGAGGGGAAAGGCCGCACCGGAGTGTGTCCCGCAAACGCCGTGAGGGGAACGGCTAGACCACATTTCCCAGGTGCCCTGGCGGCGCACACCTGACGCCAGTGACAACGCGCCCAAAGTCGCTTGAAAAGCAAGGAGCGCCGAGCGCTCTTGGGGGACGCTGTTGAACTTACCTGGCATTTCCACTCTGTCCTTGCCGTGAGGGGAACGGCCGCACCGGAGTGTGTCCCGCAAACGCCGTGAGGGGAACGGCTGGACCACATTTCCCAGGTGCCCCGGCGGCGCACACCTGACGCCAGTGACACCACGCCCGGAGGCACTTGAAAAGCAAGGAGCGCCGAGCGCTCTTGGGGGACGCTGTTGAACTTACCTGGCATTTCCACTCTGTCCTTGCCGGGAGGGGAACGGCCGCACCGGAGTATGTCCCGCAAACGCCGTGAGGGGAACAGCTGGACCACATTTCCCAGGTGCCCCGGCGGCGCACACCTGACGCCAGTGACACTGCGCCCGGAGGCGCTTGAAAAGCAAGGAACGCCTCCCGCACCCGCGGGACGAGCCGGACGAAGCCCGGACAAAGGGCGGGCCGTCTGTGGCCGTCCGGGGACTACAGGGGGCGGGACGGGCCACCCCCCCTTACACGTGACGTCCAAACATACAAGGAACAGGCGTTCTTTACAAAGGTACTGCTACTTGGACATATATCCTCCTAGCCATTATTACTTGACTTATAGGATTCGCACAGGACTGAGGGTGCCACATTTGATTTGTGCGGGACTCTTTCTCCATTTATTACTTTCTGGTACATTGCTGCTAATTATTTTTTAGCAAAAATGATCAATCAGGGCAAGAAATTAAAACCACCAGTATCTCGCCCAAATACTAGACTTCAGGCAGCATTGCCACAGCCCTTACCAACATTGACGGTTATTGATAAAATGTTACAACAAACTATAGGGGCTGTGGCTAATGCAATTGAAAATACTGAAAGGAGACTATCCCTTACACCCACATTATGCTTCCAAGACCACGGTGGGGATTGTTCAGTTATTGCAATTGACCCTATGGTCTTGGACTCTTATCTTACATCTACTTATGCTGAGTTGCCTTGCACACAGATGACAGCTGAGACTCCAGTAGATGTTGAAAGAGTGCAGGTTCCAGTAGAGTCCCCTATAAATGATGAGGACCCATTTCCTATCCTGACTTCTCCCCCCCCTGTGGTAATTGCAAAAGCTGGTAAGCCAGGCCCTAGGATGAAAAAAGATAGTTTCCCAAGAAATAAGGGTAAAAAGAAGCAGGCCAGCCATAACTTGGTGACCCCGTTTGATAATACTCTGCATCCATCTCCAGGGATACCATGTTGGGTCACCAATATGGTGGCTGATCTTCAGGCAAGCCTGGAGCAAACTATTGTTTCCCACATTAAACCTCTGGTGTCGAAACTGGATAGAATAGCCTCCATCTTAAATAATAGGGTGGTAGGGACAACAAAGTTAACAAATCCCCATGGTAACCTAGCACCCTCTACATCTAGTGGTGCGTCCACAAAGGCCCCTTGTCCTGAGGTAGTTAAGCCTAATATCCCAGTAGCGTTGAACAAAAATTTAGGGATTCCAATAACTACCCTGTTACATCTTGCTCATGCTTTGCATTTCCCTTACTTAGATTTCCCCATTGCTTAGCCACTGCATCTAATAGAATGTTTGATGACACCTTAGAATGTTTGGTACCTGGCTGCTCTGAGTAGAGGCAGTTGATGGCAGACAGCCCGTAAACCCTGTACCACCCCCCGTCCAACCTCTAATACACTAGGTTATACCTCCCTGTCTGCTGGGGACCCAACTGGCAAATCTAGACCACATCCTAAGGAGGGTGAAATTCCGGGAACAACTAGTATACCATCACTAGTGAGGCCTGCTTTGTCTAAGGCAGTCTCTTGCCAGTTGCCGTCAATAAATTTGCCCCCGGAAGCACAACCGTATGTGGTTGCCCTTGTGGGTGTCCCGGTCCTTAGCGAGGGGAAAAGTGAATATGAGACAGACTTATACAATAAGTGTATCCAGTGGTTGAGCATAAACAGACCCTTACCTCCTAATATCTTGGGTGAAATATTGGCGGTGAGAAGAATAGATTGGATTGGAAGGGGCCCTAAAACAGTGGCAGGAGATGTTGTCACAATAAACTTCAGGGACCCTTCCGCTGTGGACCATATCTGCAAAGCCCCTCCCTATATAGATTCCCAAATATTCCCTTTGCACCTGTCCTACTTCTATCCTACCCCTAATTTTAAACTGACTTACCCTAGGAGGCCCCAACACAATAGGAATCGCCACTCTCCTCCTAATAGAATTCATCACTGGCAGACACTTGGGGAGGGTACCTTCCCACCTACTCCTACTTTCCCGTTTCAAGCTCACTGGAATAGGTTTAGTGTTCTGGAGGAGGTTGATTGACTTATTCCGAAGGGCACCCCCCCCATTAGAACTTAACAACGGTGAACTAACGAGGGGTTTTGCATCAAAGGAAAAGATTTTACCCTCGACTACTGGAGATGACCTTTGTCCTATTGATGTTACGAGGGCGGGGAATAGAGTAGAGCAGAGCTTGGATCAGGGACCCTCAAAAGAACAGGGGGATGCGCAAGGCTTAGAAAAGGCAATGGAAGGATGTATAAAGATCCTTTCATGGAACATAGCCGGGATAAAGAGTAAGTTACTTGTACCGGAGTGGTCCTCCTTCATGGCCACACACGGCATCTGTTTGATGCAAGAAACTTGGGCCCTGGAGGAGAGTGCTAGCCCTGGCTTTGCGACTTATGATATTCCTGCAGTCTCTGGGGGCAAGGGCCGCCCTTGGGGTGGTCTATTCATATGGGTAGGTATACACTTAGGTATACAGGCTACCCAGATGGAAACAAATTCCCCAGATATCCAATGTGTTTTACTAATGCCCATTGATAAATCTCGAGTGGCCATTATAAACATCTATTCGAGGCCCACCATGAATGGAAAGGAATCGAGTACTATTAAAGCGCTTGACCTTTTTATTCAGAGACTTGATCCCACAACTTCGATAATTCTTGGCGGCGATTTTAATTGCCAGTTCGAGCCCCTGGGTGCAACCGAGATGTGCGACCAGGACGAAGTTGATTCGCTCTGGCGCATCCCGGTCCCAACGATTGCCCCGGTAAGGGCCTGGACCTCGTTAGTATTACAAATAAAATCCTTTACCCTTGCAACGTCTCTGCGGGCATGCAACGGAAGGTCCAATAACGACAGTTCCGGCCTACCCACATATAATAGGACCAACCGCACTTCCATCATTGACTATCTCATGTTGGAAGCCAAACATTGGGACAGGCTCAAAGACTTCAGGGTTGTACCAAGGCACGACAGTGACCACAACGCTTTTGTCCTGACGCTTAAGCCTGGTGCATTTGGTTTAACTAACCCTGACTCTAGCCCTAACATGGCAGTGCCACCGTTTATTATATCCAATAACAGGAGAAGGGTCAAATGGCCTACCTGTGTGGACTCTCTCATCCGACTTGCAGAAATATACAAGATTGCTACCCCGCTCATAAGTGAAATGGGGGGTTCTACCTCTTATGGGCAGGCTATAGAGATTCACAGGAAGTTAGCCGTGAGCCTAGGGGATGTATTCTATCCAGTTAGCAGGACCAAGCAGCCTAGGATTAGAACACATCCCTGGCATGACCATGCCTGTAAAAAAGCAAAGAGAGATCTTCTTGCAGCAATCAAATCTAAAGATACCCTAAAAATCCGAGCATCTAGACTGCTGTACAAGAAGGAACTCAGCGAGTGGTAGGAATCTTGATGGGATGAGTTGAGACAAGCACTCCTCTCAAAGGATGCTAAGACCTTCTGGGCCATTGCCACTTCAACGGCGGGAGGTGAGAGAGAGGCTGGGGTGTCGAATATCGCTCCCTCAGTGTGGGAGGTGCATTTTAAGGCACTCTATACAAGCCCTGAGTTGGGGGCTTTTGTGTGCCAAGGTCAGGACAAGATGCCTAAAGTGGTTACGGTCCCTCGGATCTCTATGGCCCAGGACCTCCCGCACGAGCATAGACTGCCGGGGGTCTTGGGGCCTGGGCTCTTGTCCGTCAAGGTCAGGATACGATGCCAGTCTCCCGGACTTCCACGGCCCCAGACCTCCCGCACGAGCATAGACTGCTGGGGGCCTTGGGCCTTGGATACCAGATAGAGCAGCTGGATGCCCAGGAGAGGATTGCCACTAATAACCTAGACTCCATTTCCCTTAAGGAAGTGGAATCTGCAATTGAGAGACTGCTCCCAAATAAAGCCCCAGGCCTTGACAAGCTCCCAGGGGACCTTTTCCGTTCCCAACCTAAAATCTGGGCTCCATACCTGGCGGTCTTGTTCAATGCGGTCCTACAGGGTACCGCATTGCCAGAGACCTGGTTCGGAGCTGTGATTGTTACCATTTTTAGGAAGGGTTGCCCGCTTGTCCCATCCAATTACAGACCCATCAGCTTAATGGATACTACCCAGAAACTGATGGGCCAAATTTTACTCAATAGATTACTGGGCTGGATGGAGGAGAATAAAACATTGACCACCCTCCAAGCCGGATTTAGATCAGGCGTCTCGACCATGGACCAGATCTTCCGGCTCCAGGTCCTATACTGGAAAACTGCAAGAGTAGAGGGTGGCAGCCTCTACCTTGTTTTCGTGGACCTGCGGGCCGCGTTTGATCTGGTTCCTAGGGAGAGGCTCTGGACGGTGTTAGAGGAATTAGGTCTCCCGCCCTATTTATTGGATGCCCTAATTAGATTTCATATAGGGAATTATGCACAGGTGAGGTGTGAGAGGAACGGGGAATTATCAGCCCGCTTCCCTGTAACCCGGGGCGTATGTCAGGGCTGCGTACTGGCCCCCACTCTTTTCAGCCTATACGTTAATGGACTGATAGGTGAACTCAATAGTGTTAGGGACAATGATGCTCCGCGTCTGGCTTCCGGCCGGGTGCCCGCTCTGATGTTCGAGGACGATACTTTGTTGTTGTCGCGGACATCATCGGGCATCCAGCGGGTCCTGGACGGGTTTGTGACCTTTTGTGCCTCGCGGGGATTGGAGGTTAACTTGGAGAAAACCAAGTTTATGATTTTCAATCCCCCGAGGCACACCCGCCCGAATCCCGCTCTGAGTGGTACTCCCTTAGAGCGAGTTAAGACTTTCATTTATCTGGGGGTTACGTTGACCGAGCACTTTGTATGGGACCATCAAGTATCCAAATCTTCCCTGAGACTGTCGCAGATTATGGGAGGTATTGGCAGATTCCATAGAACTTCAATATTCAAACCAGTTACCCCTGTACTTGAGATTTATAAAACACAGGTGAGGTCAGCAGCCTTGTATGCTGCAGAACTTTGGGGACACACGAACATACATAACTTACTGAAGGTAGAACAGGCCTTCATGCGTAGTCTGGTTGGCCTTCCCCAAAGCACGCCTCTCATACCACTACGGTTGGATATGGGCCTGGTACCCATCAACGAACTGGCAGCTGCACGACCTCTACTCTACTGGAGTAGGCTCTGGTCTGTGCCAGAGCTTGCATCCTTTAGAGCAGAATTCATTGCAATTTGGGGGCAGCTAAAGAATAAGAACATACCCTGCTCTAGTTCATATAAAGGCTCTCCTCTACCAAGTTGGTTTGCCCCAATTGTGGGACACACCGGAGGATAGCTGCGTGAGGACGCAAAGGTCTGCGCTAGTGGCGGCCGTAAGGTCTCCTAACCTTAAAATACTGTACTGCTCGACTTCCTTGGGTAGGCTGTCTACTGAGTTCCTATTGATGAAAATTGAACCCAAGACGGAGGTATTCCTGGACTTACTGCAGCCTTTACTCACAAGAAAATTATACACCCAATTGAGGCACGGTTCTCTACCGATTGGGGCATTGACATCTAAATGGGTAAAGTCGATGGAGGGCAACTGTCCTGCCTGTAATTATTGCAGGGAAGACATTGTACATATTTTCTTTTTCTGCCCGGCATATAGTGAAATTCGGAAATGTTGGATTATCCCATTGTGTAAAAACTTGGGACTTAGACAATGTGCACAAGCTTGCCGAGTTTTAACATATGATACTGCCCCTTCCATTGTCTTCGCTATCTTCCGATTTTTATATGGCATGTGGCGGAGAAGAACTGTTTTTATTAACAAAAAGTAATGGCCCCTTGTTTTTTTTCTCACCTTTGATAACTTAATGTTTAATAACTTTTTAAATTGTCCGTATTTATGGTTTTATTTTTGTGCTTGTATATATTTTATTGCACTTTTATGGTCATCGACCGAAATAAAGTTATCAAATGAATGAATGAATAATATTTTGTTCCCATGCCCAAGTGGGCTAACCGACTAAGTGTAGATACTTACGCTCCTTGGCAATCTTCGATTGAACAGCAGAAACACATTCTGTATATATATTATGTTTGTGCTGGTCAATACGTTACTAGTAAATATGTTACTCTTCTTGCCTCATTAGGCAATACGAGTAACATATTGATCAGCTCAAACGGAATGCACTTTGGATACTGTGGTCCATGTATGGCATGTCATCAAATTGGAACAATTTTATAAAAGTATGAGAATGTCTCTGCACCAATTAAGAACTATATTTGAAAAATAAGAATCACTGACCACAGATGCCTGCTTTTAAGATATACTGTTGACAAAAATCACTAGCAGTATTAGGAGAGCATACTAATAAGGAAGTCTTTTTGCAATACCTATGTATCAGGTGCTTAGAAAGACAATTGGCTCATCACCCTGCTTTTGGCATATGATTAAGACCCAGAAGGGTTGAAACGCATTATGCTGCATTGTGCCTTGACCAAAATAAACAAAATTGACTTACAAAATGACCTGTGGGCTCACTGTGCTTCTGAAAGAGGACTGTGGTTCATTTGCAATGTATAACGGTGACACCCGTCTGTGGGCACGACCCGAAACGCTGATCATTCCTCCAGCGTCACATCTCTTAAGGAAATATAAATATATAGTAGTATGTGATACTATGGAAATATTTTGCACATATTATAATGCAATGAATTGAGTGATATATTTTATTATATTTATATATTGTACTTATCTATTATATCATATTTATACCCTTTGGTTCGCTAGACAGAAATGGAAATATTGATTGAAACAATGTATTAAAACGGCCAAAGAATCCATTTGGACCTACTATCCATTCAAGGACAAAAGAAATTATGAGGATTAGAATCATAAATCTTTATGAACACAACAGCGATTGAGAGAAAAAAAAAAAGATTAAAAAAGAAAGAAACAAAGAAATAAGATGAAAGACTATGTATGCTTTTGGATATGTATATATTTTTTCTATGTTTATTCATGGTTTTCTATCACGTGGTGTAAGCATCACATACAAATATGGCGTTTGTACTCTCCGTGTATGTGAACAAAGTGGTGCAAGAAATTATGAGGATTAGAATTATAAATGTTTATGGACACAACAGCGATTGAGAGAAAGAAAACAATAAAAAAGATTAAAAAAGAAAGAAATAAGAAGAAAGATTATGTATGCCTTAGGATATGTATATATTTTTTCTATGTTTATTCATGGTGTTCCATCACGTGGTGTAAGCATCACATAAAAATATGGCATTTGTATGCTCCGTGTATGTGAACAAGGGCAAGTGGTGCCCGAAACGCATCATCAGGAGGAAAGCAGCAACAATAAATAATTTATTTGCCTGCAGTTTGTGGTTCCTTGGTGACTGAGTAAGCGTGCACGATGCTGCGTGCAGACAAAGGTCCTTTGGTGATTTGCACACACACATATATATATATATATATATATATGCAATACAACAAAGAAATCGCGGCACACTTCTTGATGATTCACGCTGTTATTTTATTCACAAACGTGAGGTAACAACTCCTACGCGTTTCGAACCGTAGTTCCTGATCACGGTAGTATAAGTGATTAGTCCCTCTACTATTTCCACATTTATACCACTACATGCCCTAAACACTATCTGGGGCATGCTGGGACTTGTAGTTTTCAAGGTTCAACAGTTTTTGCATTTTTATTTATGCATTACACAGATTAGGTTAACAGGTTAGCGAGGATTCTTTCCGGTTACAGCACTGAAAAAGCGTCCCCTAATTTAACAGAGGCTTTTGCGCTTTTATAACGCACGTAACACTCAAGTGCGTGTAAAATCAGGACTCTTTTTACATGAATCTTGATTTATGTGTGTAACTTAAGACATAGTGTCAATTCTCAATTCAGGGCTGAGTGCCCTACGTCCCCGCTAAGAGTTAAGACCTCTCTACTGTGTATTTGTAAAAACGTTAACTGTACAATGTCCTTTTTGCTGACTCAGGTAAGTTTTGGGAGACAATCTATCTCTTTTCCTATTGTTAGGGATTCATATTCTCCAATGTAACATCTACAAATATTTGCAAGATTGTCAAATTATAAGTGTACATAAAGTTCTTCATCGGCGTTTAGGCATGCCGGCTGCTTGGTTCTGAATCTAATAATTAGCTTAGACTCCAAACGTCTTAATTTTTGAATGCGGTTTCCCCCTCTTTCATGTTGTTGAATACTTGCAAGTCCAAAGTACTTTATATCAAGCCACGTTTTTGTTTCATGGTTTGCCATATGTTTGGCAATGGCATATGAATTGTCTCCATTCTGAATTGCACGAATGTGTTGAAGTATTCTCGTTTTGAGGGAACAAGTGGTGCTTCCAATATAAGATTTTCCACAAAAACATTCCAGCATATAGACTACAAACGTCGATTCGCAGGTTATGCTTGTTCTGATTATGAAGTTCTTTCCTTCAGGATCCTTCAAGTTTTTGATATTGCGACCAATCTTGCAGGCCTTACAGACTTGGCATTTGCTGAATCCTCGTTTCCTTACGTCCAGCCAAGATTCTGATTTCTTAATTTCGAAATGACTTTGGGTTAATTGATCTCCCAGATTGGGTGCCCTTTTGTATGAGATCAGAGGATGATCGCCTATTGACATTCCAATGTCCGGATCTTTGCGCAAGATATGCCAATATTTCATCAATGCTTTTTGAATTCGGTAGCTCTCTTTGCTGAAGGTTATTACCATTCTTGGCTGTTCATCTTTTGTCTTAGATGTTTGTGACGATTTTTCTATGGTTACATCCGTTGAGAGAGTTTTCTTGATGAGTGTTTCTTCTCTTGTTTTCAATCTTGCTTTTGTTTCGCATACTTTGAGGTCAGTTGTTTTATATCCTCTCTGTTTGAAGCGTTCTTTGGTCTCAGTAAACTTTTTCTCCATTTCAATATCTTCCGAGCAGTTTCTTCTCATCCTCAGAAGCTCACCATACGGAATGCTCTTTTTCAGTTTTAATGGATGAAAGCTTAGGCCGTGGAGCAGGCTGTTTGTTGCTGTTTCCTTTCTATGGACGGTAGATTGAATTTTGTCATTTGCAATATATACCTTTGTGTCCAGGAATACTAACTCCTTGGCGCTGATATTATATGTGAATTTCAATCCAATTTGGTTGTCGTTGAGGATCTCAAAGAACGTCTGAAATTCTGCTTCAGTACCCTTCCACAGGATAAAGAGATCGTCAATGAATCTCAGCCAAAGAGCTACCTTGGCCATGTGGTGGTCATTTTCCTCTCTCCAAGCCACGCCCCTCTCCCACCATCCCATGGTGAGATTGGCGTAGCTCGGAGAGAAGGAAACTCCCATCGCTGTTCCACAACTTTGCTCATAAATAGTTTTGTTGAAGAGAAACACGTTGTTTTTTTTGTTTTTTTTTGGTTTTTTTTGAAGACCTTTATTTGCATCATTAGGATAAACATGTGTGGGCCTACAACCAATCCGGCCGGCCACAAGTCAAAAACGATCAAGAATCAAAATAAGCGACACAAGGCCAGTTGGCAGGCAAGCAAACACAATCGAACAATGCTAAAGATGGGATAAGCGGCAATAACGGCCCAATATCAGGATCAATGAGGTCTATTTTATAAAAAGGGGACAAGGCTCATGGCTGACTCACAAATACAGAAAAACCCCCAAAACAGGATTACACCCATGCCAAAACAAAAGGAGGGGGGGTGGGGTGGGGTGGGGAAGAGGATGTAAGGGCACGATACGACCGTAGCACAAAACAAACGCAAAATATAGTGGAGAAGCATACAAGTGCTACCATGATCACATGACCCCCACCCAATAACACGCTAACGGAGGCAATGGGAGCGGAAAACTGTACGAATCGAGCCCACTTCTCTCAATACGAGCCTGGGAAAAAGGGGGAGGGGGGGGAAAGGGGGGGGGGAAAGAAGGGAAGGGGGGAAAAAATTGGAAGGAAACAAGGGGAGAAAACCAAAAAGGGACAGAAAGGGGGGGAAAGGAAGGGAGAAGAACAAAATAAAGGAAAAATAAAAGGAGAAACACAATCGTGCAAGATGGGCGCCACCCCTGGCCAGGCAACCCGCGGCCGATAGTACAGAAGAAAGTGTAAGCTGGCGAAAAGAAGGGTATGGCAGTCGCGACAAAGCATCGTAACCGAGAAAAGTGGCATAGCAACAGACCCCAACCCACCCATGCCTGAGAAGCGAGGACAGAAGCGGCACCGCTATAAAGGGATAGAAAAGGGCCATAGAACCAAAAGAAAACATCTAAAAGACCCCACCCACCCGTCCCACCCCGCACCCCTGCAGAAGGCTACGGCCTACCCTCCAAACAGCGTGCCTGTCGCCCTAATCCGAAACCCGAAATATAGTGAAAAAAGGAAAAGTAGAGGAAGAAGACAAAAAGAGAGGAGGAGAGGAAATACAAAACAAAAAGAAAATGTGAGGGAGGAGCCAGAGGATATGAGCAAACACATTCGGCCACGACCCTCCCCCGACCAACAAATGAATAAGTATCAAATCAGTACTACACCTTCACATACAGCAAGAACCACAGGGAGGGGGAGGAGGGAGAGATTGTAACGTTTCACCGTGTCGGGAGTACAAACATCAATGCAACGGGCAGGTAGACCAGCAAACTATCATGTCGTGCAACTCACCCCCAACCCTTCCTGACCACGAAACCAACCCAATAAAGGATAATGTGGAGCGGACCACCCAGCACTAAATAATCGTAACGTAGTCCAGAGTCACGGCAGTGATATAAATCAGGTAGAGCCTTCGTACGGAGGGAATACAAAAAGTCAATTAAGCAAGTCAATTGTAGCAGGAACGACAGGGCAAGCAAAGGCAAGCCGGAGTCCAGGTGCGCAATTCGACAACACAAAGGTACCCCTCCAGAACAAAAGTTCGAATCCAACGAAGCGGGAGCAAACAGCGGCCCACCATGAGTCCCAGGCACCCGGGAAGGAGCAGATCTCCGCGTCGTGTGGAAGTCCTCGAAATCCAGGCGGCGAGGAAGCAGAGGGTCAAAAGTCACCGGCCCATCAAGCGGCCGAAGAACAACAACAGCAACTCCTGGCGTGGCCGAAGGGGGCAAAGCAATGGCGGCAGCAGGACGACAGGGGTGCATGAAAGAGCGGCGGCCCAAAATGGCGGCGAGCCGCATGGGGTCGGTAGAGGCACCGGGGGCCAAGACAGCGTACAATGACATCAATGCGTCCAGGACATCTCCGGGCGTGGGCGCTCGAGTACACCCCCAGGCCTCCGCACAATCCGGCCGGTAAGGAGCGTTGGTGCAGAGCGGAGCACCCCCCACGTCGTCAGTAGCCATCTTGTGAGTTTCGCCGCCCCACACTCCACCGTGGGCCCCCAAACAGTTCCCAAATGTAGGACTTTACAGACCTCCGGAGGCTCCCAACAACGGCCTCACCGGCACAGGATGGGCGAGCGCCCGATGGGGGGGGGGTCCCCTCCGAACAGTGGCAGGCCCCACAGGCGAGAGCCAGGCGCGGGGTTCAGGACCGCCGGACAGGACAAAGGCGAAGGGACCCCTTCACACGGTCAGCCCCCAACACATCTCGTCCCCCTCCAGCCGCACGGCCCAGTCATCGGGGCCGGTTCAGGATCTCCGGGGCACACGCACAACGGTTCCCACCAGTGGCTCACTTTCGCGGCCGGGGCCGGCAATCTCTTCTCCGCCGGTCGGGTCCCGCAGGAATCTCTTCTCAGCCGGTCGGGTCCCGCAGGCGAGGTCCCGGTCTCAAGTGCCCGGAGGCCCCAATCTCACCGAGGGCACAGCTGCGGATCCACAGAACACAGGAACCTCCGGACCAGACGGTGAGTAAGAGTGGGTCTTTAAAGTTCAAATTCTGTATGGAAGTAGCGTCGCAGTGCAGGATATAAGGCAGGATAGTCAGAGTTAGCCGGAGGGCCGACGGAGCCGAGCTAAAAGGCGGCCATTCCGTCCTCGAGCTAGGCTCCTCCCCCGAGAAACACGTTGTTGTGCAGAACCATGGAGATCATTTCCATGATCATTTTTGAGTGTTCTCTTCGATTGATGGATTGCTGATCCAGGAAATATCTCATTGCTTTTAGTCCGATGTCATGGTTTATAGACGTATATAACGATATGACGTCAATTGTCACTAACAGATACCCTGTTTTCCATTCAGTTTCCATTAATATCCGTAAGAAGTCACCAGTGTCTTTTATGTAAGAGCTAAGGGTGGGTACAATTGGAGCTATGAAGTAATCCACGTAACTTGAGACATTTTCATAGAGACTGCCACAACTGGAAATTATCGGGCGGCCTGGAGGTTTATTTAAGGTCTTGTGTACTTTCGGTAGGAAGTAGATGGTCGGGGTGATCGGATTCTCGACCATTAGAAATTTTTTCTCTGCTTCCGTTATTAGACCTTGTTGGTGCCACGTGGTTAGTTTCATCTCTAGTTCATGTTTCATATTACATATTGGATTGCGTTTGAGTACTCTGTAGTTGTTGGTATTACTCAATTGTCGCATAGCTTCCTCCACGTAGTGATCTTTGTCCATTACAACAATATTTCCGCCTTTATCCGCGGGTTTGATTTCTATTTGGATGTTGCTCTTAAGGCTTTGTAAGGCTCTACGTTCGCCCTTTGTAAGATTTTCTTTTTTATTCTTGTTGTAGTTCTTTGGCATTCGTTCAATTTCATTCATCACTAGTTCATAAAAAGTGTCTATTTTATTTCCGGGATACAGGATAGGACAGAATCTTGATTTAGATTTAAATTCTGTATGTTGGCGCTCACCCGATTTTATGCCCATTTCATCCAATACTTGGGTGTCCGATACTTGAGTATCTTCTATCTCATTGGCTAGTTCGTAGGCCACTCGGATACTTGGAATGTTAGATATTTGATATACATCCTGTGAGCTAGATGATTCCATTTGCTCTTGGCTTGTAATTTTGTTTATGGATTTTTTTGCGAAGAATTTCTTTAGTTTTAGTTTTCTCGTGTATTTATAGAGATCAATTTTCGTCTCCGTTAGATCGTGATGTGTTTCGGGACAGAATGAGAGTCCTTTGTTAAGTAATTGCGTCTCTGTCACTGTTAAGTTGTATCTTGACAGATTAATTACTAGATTTGGTGTTGTTCTTTTTACATTTATTATTTCTTTGTCGCTGTTCGGGCCCTCAGATTGTATCTGCCTCCTTGTCCGCTTGCTGCGTCTTGTTTAGCGCCTTGGTTTCCTTGGGCTGAGTACCCCCTTCCTCTCGCCCTGCTTCTGTTCTGTCCTCTGCCTCTGGGATTGCTTCGCGGTGCTAATTGCTCCTGATATAGCAGCTGCATTTCGTCTAAAAAAGAAAAATTGCGTAATCCTGGGCGTCTTTGTTCGCCCTCACTAAGGTCGGATACAGAGCCACTTGTTTGTTCCCCTGGTTTTATATTACCTGTGCCCCATTGTTGTTTGTAAATATCGTATTTCTTGGCGAAAGTTAGAATGGTACCGCATTTGTAGTCATCTTGATCTCTACAAAATTTCCGTTGCTTGCGGTTCTGTACCTCTTCCTCATGTCTGTCTAAATTTTTTTCCATTTCGCTTCTTAATTTTTTATGGGTACCTGCCTCTTCGTTTGTGGCCGTTATTTTCGTTTCTATTTCAGCAATTTTCTGATGAAGATCTTACACCTCTATTTTTTGCGTATTTAATAATGATTAGCATCATATTATTGGAGCATCCCATGTTGTTCCTACCCCACTCCTCAAGCATTTCAGGCTTTGTATCAGGGTGATTAGGCAGCGTGAAGATACGGAGTCCTCTGGGTACCATTTTGCGCTCCACATATTTCTCTAACGTTATTATTTCCCATTCTCTTGAAATTTCCTTTCGCATTAGTTTTTCCAATTGTGTGAATAACATTTTACTGGTAGTGGCAATTGGTTGTGATGTGATTACTGTTTCGTCTCTGTTCTCCGATGTTGAGCCGTCTTGAAAAATGCTTTCTGCCTTTGTCAATCTTTTTGCTCTTCTTTCTTCCATTATGTCACTTTTGATTGATGTTTCCCGTGACTGCCGGTCATACAATGTTTTGTTTCCGGATGTGGTGAGGGACGTTTCACCGCTACTAATGGTTCTTCTTTTTAGAGAGGGGTGAGTTTATCGTATGCCCCTAATCACGTTTGTTTCCACAGCTCCCAAGAAAAGTTAAGAACTCGTACGAACTCTAAAAACATTGCAAGTGCAAGCTAAACATTACAAACATTACACTCGTACGAAGACTTTTCTTGGGAGCTGTGGAAACAAACGTGATTAGGGGCATACGATAAACTCACCCCTCTCTAAAAAGAAGAACCATTAGTAGCGGTGAAACGTCCCTCACCACATCCGGAAACAAAACATTGTATGACCGGCAGTCACGGGAAACATCAATCAAAAGTGACATAATGGAAGAAAGAAGAGCAAAAAGATTGACAAAGGCAGAAAGCATTTTTCAAGACGGCTCAACATCGGAGAACAGAGACGAAACAGTAATCACATCACAACCAATTGCCACTACCAGTAAAATGTTATTCACACAATTGGAAAAACTAATGCGAAAGGAAATTTCAAGAGAATGGGAAATAATAACGTTAGAGAAATATGTGGAGCGCAAAATGGTACCCAGAGGACTCCGTATCTTCACGCTGCCTAATCACCCTGATACAAAGCCTGAAATGCTTGAGGAGTGGGGTAGGAACAACATGGGATGCTCCAATAATATGATGCTAATCATTATTAAATACGCAAAAATAGAGGTGCAAGATCTTCATCAGAAAATTGCTGAAATAGAAACGAAAATAACGGCCACAAACGAAGAGGCAGGTACCCAAAAAAAATGAAGAAGCGAAATGGAAAAATTTTTTGACAGACATGAGGAAGAGGTACAGAACCGCAAGCAACGGAATGTTTGTAGAGATCAAGATGACTACAAATACGGTACCATTCTAACTTTCGCCAAGAAATACGATATTTACAAACAACAATGGGGCACAGGTAATATAAAACCAGGAGAACAAACAAGTGGCTCCGAATCCGACCTTAGTGAGGGCGAACAAAGACGCCCAGGATTACGCAATTTTTCTTTTTTAGACGAAATGCAGCTGCTATATCAGGAGCAATTAGCACCGCAAAGCAATCCCAGAGGCAGAGGACAGAACAGAAGCAGGGCGAGAGGAAGGGGGTACTCAGCCCAAGGAAACCAAGGCGCAAAACAAGACGCAGCAAGCGGACAAGGAGGCAGATACAATCTGAGGGCCCGAACAGCGACAAAGAAATAATAAATGTAAAAAGAACAACACCAAATCTAGTAATTAATCTGTCAAGATACAACTTAACAGTGACAGAGACGCAATTACTTAACAAAGGACTCTCATTCTGTCCCGAAACACATCACGATCTAACGGAGACGAAAATTGATCTCTATAAATACACGAGAAAACTAAAACTAAAGAAATTCTTCGCAAAAAAATCGATAAACAAAATTACAAGCCAAGAGCAAATGGAATCATCTAGCTCACAGGATGTATATCAAATATCTAACATTCCAAGTATCCGAGTGGCTTACGAACTAGCCAATGAGATAGAAGATACTCAAGTATCGGACACCGAAGTATTGGATGAAATGGGCATAAAATCGGATGAGCGCCAACATACAGAATTTAAATCTAAATCAAGATTCTGTCCTATCCTGTACCCCGGAAATAAAATAGACACTTTGTATGAACTAGTGATGAATGAAATTGAACGAATGCCAAAGAACTACAACAAGAATAAAAAAGAAAATCTTACAAAGGGCGAACGTAGAGCCTTACAAAGCCTTAAGAGCAACATCCAAATAGAAATCAAACCCGCGGATAAAGGCGGAAATATTGTTGTAATGGACAAAGATTACTACGTGGAGGAAGCTATGTTACAATTGAGTAATACCAACAACTACAGAGTACTCAAACGCAATCCAATATGTAATATGAAACATGAACTAGAGATGAAACTAACCACGTGGCACCAACAAGGTCTAATAACGGAAGCAGAGAAAAAATTTCTAATGGTCGAGAATCCGATCACCCCGACCATCTACTTCCTACCGAAAGTACACAAGACCTTAAATAAACCTCCAGGCCGCCCGATAATTTCCAGTTGTGGCAGTCTCTATGAAAATGTCTCAAGTTACGTGGATTACTTCATAGCTCCAATTGTACCCACCCTTAGCTCTTACATAAAAGACACTGGTGACTTCTTACGGATATTAATGGAAAACAGGGTATCTGTTAGTGACAATTGACGTCATATCGTTATATACGTCTATAAACCATGACATCGGACTAAAAGCAATGAGATATTTCCTGGATCAGCAATCCATCAATCGAAGAGAACACTCAAAAATGATCATGGAAATGATCTCCATGGTTCTGCACAACAACGTGTTTCTCTTCAACAAAACTATTTATGAGCAAAGTTGTGGAACAGCGATGGGAGTTTCCTTCTCTCCGAGCTACGCCAATCTCACCATGGGATGGTGGGAGAGGGGCGTGGCTTGGAGAGAGAAAAACGACCACCACATGGCCAAGGTAGCTCTTTGGCTGAGATTCATTGACGATCTCTTTATCCTGTGGAAGGGTACTGAAGCAGAATTTCAGACGTTCTTTGAGATCCTCAACGACAACCAAATTGGATTGAAATTCACATATAATATCAGCGCCAAGGAGTTAGTATTCCTGGACACAAAGGTATATATTGCAAATGACAAAATTCAAACTACCGTCCATAGAAAGGAAACAGCAACAAACAGCCTGCTCCACGGCCTAAGCTTTCATCCATTAAAACTGAAAAAGAGCATTCCGTATGGTGAGCTTCTGAGGATGAGAAGAAACTGCTCGGAAGATATTGAAATGGAGAAAAAGTTTACTGAGACCAAAGAACGCTTCAAACAGAGAGGATATAAAACAACTGACCTCAAAGTATGCGAAACAAAAGCAAGATTGAAAACAAGAGAAGAAACACTCATCAAGAAAACTCTCTCAACGGATGTAACCATAGAAAAATCGTCACAAACATCTAAGACAAAAGATGAACAGCCAAGAATGGTAATAACCTTCAGCAAAGAGAGCTACCGAATTCAAAAAGCATTGATGAAATATTGGCATATCTTGCGCAAAGATCCGGACATTGGAATGTCAATAGGCGATCATCCTCTGATCTCATACAAAAGGGCACCCAATCTGGGAGATCAATTAACCCAAAGTCATTTCGAAATGAAGAAATCAGAATCTTGGCTGGACGTAAGGAAACGAGGATTCAGCAAATGCCAAGTCTGTAAGGCCTGCAAGATTGGTCGCAATATCAAAAACTTGAAGGATCCTGAAGGAAAGAACTTCATAATCAGAACAAGCATAACCTGCGAATCGACGTTTGTAGTCTATATGCTGGAATGTTTTTGTGGAAAATCTTATATTGGAAGCACCACTTGTTCCCTCAAAACGAGAATACTTCAACACATTCGTGCAATTCAGAATGGAGACAATTCATATGCCATTGCCAAACATATGGCAAACCATGAAACAAAAACGTGGCTTGATATAAAGTACTTTGGACTTGCAAGTTTTCAACAACATGAAAGAGGGGGAAACCGCATTCAAAAATTAAGACGTTTGGAGTCTAAGCTAATTATTAGATTCAGAACCAAGCAGCCGGCTGGCCTAAACGCCGATGAAGAACTTTATGTACACTTATAATTTGACAATCTTGCAAATATTTGTAGATGTTACATTGGAGAATATGAATCCCTAACAATAGGAAAAGAGATAGATTGTCTCCCAAAACTTACCTGAGTCAGCAAAAAGGACATTGTACAGTTAACGTTTTTACAAATACACAGTAGAGAGGTCTTAACTCTTAGCGGGGACGTAGGGCACTCAGCCCTGAATTGAGAATTGACACTATGGGGGTCATTATGATGGCGGATTTTCCGCATACTCCGGGCCGGCGGAAGCCACCGCCGGCCCGGAGTATGCGGGAAATCCACCGAGGAGGCCTGAAAGACCCACCGCCAAATCAGGATGGCTGGTGGGTCTCACAATCTGTCCGCCGCTTTTCCGCCACGGTCGGAAGGCGACCACGGCGGAAAAGCACTAACATGGCTGGCAGTGTCTATCAGACACCGCCAGCCATATTAGGATGTAGGGAAAGTAATGCTTTTCCGCGGCGGCTTTTCCGCCGTGGAAAAGCATACGGACATTCACTTTGGGGGCCCGTTGCGGGCCCCCTGGGTGAAGGTTGCGTGGGGGGTGCACATGGGGGGTACCCATGGTACCCCCCTGCCTTTGCGTGCACGAAGCGGCAGGCACCGCGCGGTGCCTGCCGCTTTGTGGATGCAAATGCACACCTTTCATTTTTTACATTGCGGCGGGTGCTGCTTCAAGCAGCACCCGCCGCAATGTAAAACATACAGGATGTGACCGCCAGGGTGGCGGTCACATCCTAATTGCCATGGAGGGACCGCCGCTGCCCATGCGGACGGTCCCTCCTACTCAGGGGTGGCGGACGGACGCAAGTCCGTCCGCCATCCTAATCGGCCCCTATGTCTTAAGTTACACACATAAATCAAGATTCATGTAAAAAGAGTCCTGATTTTACACGCACTTGAGTGTTATGTGCGTTATAAAAGCGCAAAAGCCTCTGTTAAATTAGGGGACGCTTTTTCAGTGCTGTAACCGGAAAGAATCCTCGCTAACCTGTTAACCTAATCTGTGTAATGCATAAATAAAAATGCAAAAACTGTTGAACCTTGAAAACTACAAGTCCCAGCATGCCCCAGATAGTGTTTAGGGCATGTAGTGGTATAAATGTGGAAATAGTAGAGGGACTAATCACTTATACTACCGTGATCAGGAACTACGGTTCGAAACGCGTAGGAGTTGTTACCTCACGTTTGTGAATAAAATAACAGCGTGAATCATCAAGAAGTGGGCCGCGATTTCTTTGTTGTATTGCAACTACTTGAGACACTGTCCTGGTCTCATCGCGGGCACCAACTGGATCGAGCTCCCGCTGCGACAGGACAATTTGTTTGTTAATATATATATATATAGATATATATATATATATATAGAATATATATATATATATCTATATATCTATATATATATATATAGATATATAGATATATATATATATATATATTCTATATATACATACATACATAGAAGGAGAAATTTCCTAGCTAGGGGATAGCCTTACTAGTTGAGATCTATCCTTCAAAAAGGAGATGATCCAGTTCAATGCTACCCCGTGTAGCGTAGCGGGCCTGACCCAATCAGCCAGCAGAGAGTGGTCAACTGTGCCAAAGGCTACTGACAAGTCATGTAACACTAGGGCTTGTGTGTTCCCCTTCACAGATGTGACCACTGCTTCAGTTGAGTGTGTGAGTCGAAACCCCGCCTGACAATGGTCCAAAAGCTCCAACTTCTCTGTAAAGGCACAGAGACGGTGGGCAACATGGGCCTCCAGGATTTTTGCTAAGTACGGTAGAAGGGACACAGGGTGAAAGTTCTTCATGTCAGAAGGGTCTGACCCCACTTTCTTAAGGAGGGGCACCATGACTGCTTTTTTAATAGATCTAGGTACCAGGCCCAAGTTAAGGGAGTAGTTGAGAAATTGTAGAAGAGTGTCTCCACAAGAAGAAGCTACCACTCTTAGGACCTTAGGGGGACAAGTATCGTTGGGTGATCCTGACTTGACTTTCGCCATCAACTCCGTTAGATTGTCTTGGGAAATATTAGGGAAGCATGTGATCGTGTGGCTGTTCATGCCACCTGCTGATGGATTAATAGCGGAGGAACTAACAGGAATGCTCTTTTTTATAGCCTCAATCTTGTTCACAAAAAAGGCATTGAGAGCATCACACAGACTCTGTGAGGGTGTGACCGGAAGAGCCACCCAGTCGCACTGTTATTGAAGTCCAAGGACAAAACTCTAGTCATCATTTAGCCATTCCCACACAGGCTTTTGCAAGTAACTTTCCTTTTCTTCTTTTCAGGATCAACCATCAGCAGCCCTGTGTCGGAGGTTCATGGAAGAGAACTGCCCTGCAGCTTCATCGGGAACAATGGAGCTGCTGTTGTGTGGCTTTTACATATATGAGTGATTCTGAAAGCACACGTCGTGCTTCTAAACTTGCTGCATTTTTTTCATTAATTAGATCACGGCTGCAGGGCTGCTTGTGTGGCTTTTTTTTTTTAAGTTCAAGAAAATTTTATTTGATATGAAAAAGAAAAACAAGGTGTCAACACATAATATAATGGAAGTATAAGACATTGAAAAGTATGATAAATGAATCAAGCATAAAATTGTACATGTTATCAATTGGAAAACATAGCATCAGAAAGAAAATCCGGGCAATGGAATGTAAGAGGAAAGAAAAAAAAAAAAGGTATATAAGCATGAATCATAAAAGCAAGGAAATACCTAAAAATAATACAATGAGGGAAAGAAAAAATGGAATGCAGTGGGCATTTAAGGAGGTTTAAGGACCTCCTGTTGCGAGGGTAGTGGACGAAACGAACGATTGGCACAATTATCCAGGTATAGCGTGATAGGAAGCCATAAGTCCAAGCGTTTTGCGGCCATGTGAGACGGAAAAACAAAAGCAGTGTCAAGTCTGTGGTTGTGACAGACATTGAACCACCACGCCTTGAAGGAGACATTGGTGGTGTCTTTCCAATTCACCGTTATCTGCTGGAATGCAGCGGCTAGTAGTAAGTCAATAATCTGAGGCTTTAGTTCAACATCCTCCCAGCAAGGGGAAAGGCTACCTAAAAAAATGTTAATGTAAGAGAAAGGGATATTTGTGTGAAAAATCAAATTAATTTGAGCCCAAACCTGCTGCCAGAAAGCATGAACAGAGGTACATAAGAACAACATATGAAATAAAGTGGCTTGTGGGGCAGAACAAGACCAGCATGTGTGAGAAGTGTTTGGGAAACGCTTATGGGGGTCAAAAGGGGTATATAGAAGTCTGTTATGGATAAAAAATAGGGATTGCGTTAAGGTTGCCGATCTTGAGGATTTACGAATCTTGATCCAAACTTTGTCCCATAGTGAAATTGGCCAGGACGCAGAAAGGTCATGTTCCCAACATTCCTCTACTTTGGATTTGGGCCTAGGAGAGTCAGTAGTGTGAAGATATTTATAAATGGAGGAGGCTTTTGGAATCGTGCGTAAAAATGAGTGAAGTGAAGAGACAGGATTGGGAGAAACGGGAGATGTATGTAGCTGAAAGAGTTGATTGTAAGTTACTAGTGTTGCCTCCCTAAGTAAAAGATAGTTACGAGTGAACGAGGTAGGTAAGTCATAGAGGGAACTAAGAGTATTGAAAGACAAAAAAGAGGATTGAGAGAAGAGTTGAGAGACCCATAGCAATCCCTTGCGATGCCATGCCTTCCAGAAAATGGGTTTGTTACGAATGAGGAGTGCGTTGTTGTGCCAAATGGTGGAAGAAAGGAAGTCAGCAATGGTCACAGGAGGGGGATGGGAAGAAGACAGGAGCAGTTTAGTGGTGAATGTATGGATGGGAGTGGAAATGGAAAAAGGTTTACGGGAAAAGGAAAGATATTCAGCGAAGGAGAAAGGAGAAAGAAGAAGGCGTTCAAACTTAGCCCATAAAGGACAAGGGGTGCTGGGATCCTGCAGCCAAAAAGAAGCTTTTCGCAATAAGAACTCTTTATGGTAGGCAGGGAAGTTTGGAAAGTTAACTCCACCCTCCGCCTTAGGGCGAATCAATCGGGCGAGAGACATTCTAGGCTTTTTCTCATTCCAGAGAAAGGACATCAGAATGGAGTTGATTTTCTTAAAAAACTTGGAAGGAATGGATACTGGAATATTGGAAATGGTATAAAGAACTATGGAAGACAGCATCATTTTAATAGTGTCAAGGCGGCCCCACCAGGACAGATAGAGAGGATGCCACTTAGACGTCAAATCCTCTAATTTTTGGGTACATTTGGATAGACAGAGGGAGACAGTGTCAGGAATGGTAGGAGTGATATGCAAGCCGAGGTACTTAATATGGGAAGCTTTCCATGTGAAATTGGAAGCAGCAAAGTCGGGTTTAAATGTAAATTTCGTTAAAGGTAGGATCTCACACTTATCATTATTGAGTTTGTAGCCAGATATTTGGGAATATTCATACACTTCAGTAAGGAAGGCGGGAATCGAATCAGTGGGGTTAGAAATAAAGAGAAGAATGTCATCCGCGTATGCAGCAAGCTTAACTTGAGATTCTGATGTTTGAAAACCTTGTATGGTAGGGTTCTGACGAAGTCTAGATAAGAAGGGTTCTAAGGCCAAATTAAAAAGAAAAGGAGATAAGGGGCACCCTTGACGAACACCTCTCCCCAAATCAAAAAAGGAGGATATTTGACCATTAGCACAAACAGCTGCACGTGGATTGGAGTAGAGTAAGGAGATTAGAGAAATAAATTTAGGGCCAAAACCAAACCAATGAAGGGTGTGAAAGAGATAGGTCCATTCAACTCTATCGAATGCTTTTTCAGCATCCAGGGCAATGGCAGCAAGGGATTGGGGCAAATGGCGGGACTTGGATAAAATATTGAATAACAATCTAGTATTATCAGTGATAAAGCGTCCCTTAACAAAGCCTGACTGTTCCTCACCCAGAAGATCCGGGAGAAGAAGATCGAGACGTGCTGCAAGAGACTTTGCAAATATTTTATAATCAATGTTAACCAAGGAGATTGGTCTATAGTTCTTGCAATATTGAGCGTCTTTCCCCTCCTTGGGTATGAGACAAATATGTGCCTCAGAGAAAGAACCTGAGGAAGAGCCCAAGGTGAGGAAAGCATCAATGAGGGAGTGTATTTTAGGGATGAGAAGTTTGGAGAAATGAAGGAAGAATTCAACAGTAAAGCCATCCGGCCCGGGGGCCTTATCTTTTTGAAGAGTTTGGAGTGCTATAAGCAACTCTTGTTGAGAGATATTAAGCTCCAAATGAGAGAGGTCAAGTGGGAAGTGAGCTGGCTTTTGAATGTTGGAGAAAAAGTGATCTAAAGATTGAGATGAGGGTTGGGTTTCAGAAGAGTATAAGGTTTTATAAAAAGCAGAAAATTCAGCGAGAATATCTGTGTCTCTATGTTTAAGAACAGAGTGTGTGTCATAGATTGATTCAATATTCAATTTGTTATGCTTTACTTTCAAATAGTTAGCGAGAATCTTCCCAGCCTTATTTTTACCCCCGTAAAACTTTGCACTTGATTTTAATAAGAATAAAGATGCATCATCTGTGGACTTTTTGTTAAATTTCATTTTGGCATTAATCAAAGCTGTCAAGCTGTCCTGCGTACGAGAGGTATAATAAGAATGCTCCAATTTCTTAATGTCAGAAAGGAGAGTGTAGGAAGGTGGCTACCTGACTATGGTTACCCCAGATTTTTTTGCCTGTGTTTAGCTGGTTTTTTGACTTAGTTGACCTGGTTCCCTGCTAATCAGGGCCCCAGGCCATCTGCTCTCTCTGTAAAATGGATTCCATGTACCCTAGGTACATACCACAATTGGAAATGGACTCCTTGTCAGCCCCTGTATAATGCACTATAGGTGCCCAGGGCATAGGGGCCACCAAGGCCTACCAGGGGCTGCAGCATATCTTTTGCCACCCCTGGCTGGTTCTTAAATTGACACAACTGGCGGATCACTCAGCTGGGGTAAGGTGGTGTAATCACCCCTTACTTAGGTATAGTATACCTATATCTAAACCTATATCTGGACACATATAAACCTGTGAGCCACTCCTATGGAAGGCCTCATCAATCCTGGAGGCAGAGTGCGTGGTTTAATGTGAGATGGAGCTCTAGCATGAGCTGAGCCTGTCTGCAGCTGTCGGGAACAACTCCCTAAGCTGTTTCAGGATAACGCCATACCATATACTCTTAAGTGCCTTATAATCCTCGCGGTTATATAGCAACTCTGGTTTGGCTTTATCAAAACATGTCCTGTAAGGTGTCATACGATTTGGAATACTATCCCCTCGCCAGTTCTGGCGACGGGGATAGCATTCCACCCCTCTAGAGGGGTAAGACATGTTACTTTACTTAAATGCGGTTAATTTCTAAAAGGACCTTAGATCCACAAAATGGATGCCTCTGCCACAGACAAGAGTCTGACCCCCTGAAGCTGACCGAAACTCAGCCAAATGGGGCCTGGACAAAGGGTTTCCTGTTGCAGGGAGGTGTTACACCCCCTCAGACAGGAGATAGTGGATTGTAGCAGGGAGCTTTGAAAGAAACCAGACACTGCATGGGGAGCACAAGGCTGCCCCTTGCATAATCTGGCCAAACCGGTTCTGGGGCACTCCAGCCCTCGTGCCAGGGCGGCCTGGATCAAAGGAAGGGGGTGTATCCACCCACTTCCTGGGTCCCACCCATAGGAGGGGACCTAGCAGGTAATCCAGCCCCCAAAATTAGTATAAGACTGGGAGCAGTGCCAATGCACTTCAGATTATCCTGAAGAAACATAAGAAACGAAATTCTGGACCCTTCGACATCCTACTCGACGTAGAAGCCCGAAGAATCTCCCTTGTGGCCAAGAAGTGACCACCCTGTGCAAACAGGCACCATCCAGCTATCGACGTCTACTTTGTTGCAGTTCCTGCCGGAACTCGAGCGACAGAGATCGACGAGATCAAGCCTGCCTGCTTTCCAACAGCCCGATCCACAGTCCCTGCAGAGCTGAGACCCGTGGAGGCGACCGGAAGCGTGGGGCACGCCATCTTGAATTGACCACAAGACGCTGACTGTGCAGCCCACGAGTGACCCTCGAAGCTGTACACCAGGGTTTGAGAAGCCCCAACCCTGAGCCACTCTTGCACCAAAGCTCACCCCTCTACACTCATCGAGTGCTGCGTGGGGCCCTTCTGCTACTTTTGGCTCAACGCGTTGGCCCGGTCACTTGCCAGCCGGCTAGTGGCCCCTGTGCCGATGAAAACTTGAAATCAACTTGTGAATCTGGTTGCTCCAGATTTGCACCAGCTCCCCTGAAAAGGAGCCCCCACTCTGACCCTCCTGGTTAGAGTGAGAAGCAATCTCCCGGTTCCGCGTGGATTGCTTTTGCCAAGTGTTGTTTGCTCCAATCTTGAAGCCGACAGCGCCGACGGCGAGAGCCTGCGTGGGACAGATTGTGACCTGCTCCTGGACGTCGTAGATGCCCCAGAGCCCACGTGACAGCGGAGAGAAGCACCTCGACAGCGACCTGATTGCGCCCGACATTGCCTGGTTCCGTCCTGGTTCCACCCTGGTCACTGCTGAGTGACCCAGACTCTGTCCCCTCTGCTTTCAGGTACTTTTCGACTCGAGTCCACCCTTGGACTCCACCGGACTCTTTTCTTTCACCCCGCCTGCAGCCCTTTCAGCTTCAAGCACCAAGAGCCTGCGTGACGAAACCCGACTCAACTTCGACCCTGTGCACCCGCTTCCTGTGGGTGAGGTAACTTTGCTCCGCCGGTGTTCCCACACTGGTACACATCTCTAGGGTCTGTGTCTTAAGTTTTGTTCCTCTAGGTTCAGCGGAAGTGTCCTTAAACTTTAACTTTGTAACTTTTACGCACCATTGGTTAACATTGGTGCATGCGTGCGCTTTCCGCACTGCTCCCGAATCCCGTGGGCCTCTCCCGACTTCAGCACTGCTTGTCCTGACTGCTCCCAGCGATTCCCTAGGCCCTAGGCCTAACCACTGTTCGATTGGTATCTCTTATACCACTTGTTTAGTATATGGTTTGAGTGGCCACCCGCCCTCATCCATAATTGTGCAACTTGTATGTTTAAACTGTGCTTTTGATTTAACGCTTGTGCCCCTTTATTCATAAAGAATACTGGGGATTGTTTTTAGTAATAAACACATATATTTTTATAATATATACTTGTGTGGTGTCCTTTCATTTGTTGTTACAGGATTGTATGTGGTAAAACAGCTCGCTTAACACGACCTCTTAAGTTAAGCCTTTAGGCTGCTTAGTCCATGCTACCCCTAGGATAGCTTGTCTAACAAGGTTGACTTACAACCTGACACCATAAGGGATTGTTTGGTCTGATAATAGGTGGTTCCAGAATTGGAAACATCACCTATCAGGCCAACTTCTCACATTGGTGAGCAGCGGTGCGGATTTGAGCTTGCTGTTGTTTTACCATTGCAATCTTTTTATCAAATTGAAAGATCACATCAAGTACCTCTAGGTACATATAAATCAAAAGCTTAGCATATTAAGTTCTACTGAACTTAGTAGTTGTAGGTTAAAGGGATTAGCACACCCTGACTACAACTCACTAGCAAGGTACAGTAGGAAAACACGTAGTGTAGGTAAGTGCACCACTTACACCTCACTAGCAGTCATGTCTGACACAGGAAAAGCCTCAGGGTCTGCTCCTGTGACAGTTGACCTTACCAAGGCAACTTCCAGCTATGACAAGTTAACCCGAAAGGACTTGATTGCCTTGTGCATATCAAGAGGGTTAAAAAGGGGCAGAAGTCCCACCTGTCCTATCCTGATAGCCATTCTAGAGCAGGATGACTTAGAGAAGGGGAATGAAGCTCCCTTAGAATCAGGAGATGGAGTGAACCCCCCTGTAACTGATACCCCTCAAGAGGAAGGAGAAGAGGAGGAAGAAGAGGAGGAGGAGGACTCAGATGTAGAGGACCCAGAAGATCAGGATCAGAGGGGTAGCCAGGTCCTAGTTGCCAGGCTTAACCAGGCCAACTTAGACCTACTGGGGAATGGAGAGGGCCAGCACCTCCCCAGACCCTATAACATTCTCCCAGGCAACAGAAGAGTGAGATCTCCCTCAGGGGACTCTCATATTTCTAGTGCCTCCAGAGAATCTCAGAGAGGCATGACTGCTTCTCAAAAGCTAGAGCATAGGGCCAGAATGAGGGCTGTCAAACTCCAAATAGAGAGGGAGGAGGTAGCCTTGGCTCAAGCGAGACTTGCCTTGGCAAGAGAGCAAAAATTGTGTGGCTTAGATGCCACTGGTGGCAGCAATATTCCTAAAGAGAAACCCAGGTCCTATGATAGTAGAAACCTGACAAAGATTGTGCCCCCCTACAAGGAAGGGGATGACATCCACAAGTGGATAACTGCTCTTGAGAGAGCCTGCATGGTACAGCAGGTTCCTGAGGAACAGTGGGCAGCAATCTTATGGTACTCCTTTTCAGAGAAAGGGAGAGATAAGCTCCTCACTGTTAGACATGAGGATCCAAACAATTACAAAGTCCTGAAGAGTGTTCTGATAGATGGGTTTGGCTTAACCACTGAACAGTACAGGTTGAAGTTCAGAGACACCCAGAAGACACAGACTCAGGACTGGACTGATTTTGTTGATTGTGCAACTAAGGCTCTGGAGGGTTGGCTACATGGCAGCAAAGTACATGACTTTACAGGATTGTATAATTTGATTATGAGGGAGCAGATCCTAAGTAATTGTCAGAACCAGCTCTTACACCAGCACCTGGTGGACTCTGATCTGACCTCTCCCCAAGAATTGGGAAAGAAGGCAGACAAGTGGGTCAGAACCAGGATTAGGCCTAAGAATCAGGACAGTAACCAGAAGAAGGAGTCTACCAAGCCTCAAGATAAGGGTGGGGATAAAAATAAAGAAAAGACTTCCCCAGGGCCCCAAAACTCCAAGAATGGGGGTGGGTCCCAAGACACTTCTTCAACTGAGAAAAAGCCTTATTGTTATGCCTGTAAACAGGTTGGGCATTACAAAACAGACAACTGTTGTCCCAAGAATAACAATAAAGAGAATATACCTCCAAAGCCAGCTCCAACACCTCCTGTTACTGTCAGCAGTAATCCCCCAGGAAGTGGGAGCACACCCAGGAATCTGGGTGGGTTTACATTTGGAGCCCAGGAGGACCCTGGCCTATCCAGGTCCCCCTCCCCAAATAATCTTGTTTATGAGACTGGCATGGGGTTTGCCAACTTCTCTGATTGCCCAAATACTTTGAGCAAATATAGACAAGAACCCATCATCAATGGTTTGAAAGTTGAAGCTTTTAGAGACACAGGGGCTAGCATCACCATGGTGGCTGATGGCATAGTCCCCTCTAAGCAACTTTTACCTGGTGCCACATACCAGGTTACAAACATTGATGGAATCAAAACAAATCATCCCATGGCAGTAGTAAGTCTCAGCTGGGGAGGTGTCATTGGCCCAAAGAGAGTGGCAGTGTCATCAAACTTGCCTGTGGACTGTCTACTTGGTAATGATTTGGAAATCTCAGCCTGGGCTGAGGTTGAACAGGAAATCCATTCTAGAATGGTAAATTCCAATGGAAAGGTTAGTGGGGCTGTACTAGCTACAGCCCCAATTCAAGATGTCCTTCCTGAAAAGGTTGGTAGGGCTGAGCAACTCTCTGCCCCATCTTTAGCAAAAGCTCTTCCTGAACAGAATAGCAAAGCTGTTATGATAACAGCAGTAACTCAAACTGAGTCTCCTCCTGAAAAGGTTGGTGGGGCTGTGATGGCCACAGCCCAAACTCAAACTGATATGTGTGTTGTGAAACCTGAAATGATGGATAACTCCACACAAACTGAGAGCATGGAGGAGGAAGAGAAATCTCCCCCTCACCAGACTTTAGGACAGGATCAGCCTCCTCAGGGAACTGATCTTACCCCTGATGAAGGAACTGCCCCAGAGGTGGTTGGGCCTAGCCTGACAGAACCTCTGATGTCAGTGGACCCTTCTCAGGTGGGACCCAGTCTGGAGCAGGTAACCTGCCCCTCTCTACCTTGCCTTAGCCAGCCCACGGCTGCAGAGGACAAGAAGGACAGTGAGACCCAGAGGGCCCCCTGTCAAATAAAGCACCCCCATCAACAGATTAGGGGCACCAAAACTAGTAGCCCTAGTAAGGTGAAAACTTTAAAAACTCCTGAGAGAGCCCCCTTAAAAACAGTTAGGGACCTCCCACAGATGGATTCTGTTGGGCACAGCCAAACCTGGGACCCAAAGGGCCCAAACCTGAACTGTCCCTCCAGCAAGCCAAACAGAGGGACCCAGCCTCCAGCTTTAGGTAGCCAGAGGCTGACCATGAGAGCACAGTGCAACTCAGTTAAAGAAAGAAAGGCACACATGGTGGAAGATAATTGGAGGAAGCTAAGCCCTAAATTAGTAGAGCCTCACTTCAATACTCCATATCCAAACCAGCCTTTAACTTTGCATAAACACACCCAAGGTAGTGATTCCCTATGGTGGAGACCCTCTAATAGCCCAAGGGTGAGGGACTGCTTAGTGGACCATGAGACAGGGGGTACCCATGCTAGTGCAGGTACTTCCTTATATGGCCACTCAGGCAATATAGGCTTACCTGGCCAAGGATAGCCTTATCTCCTTTCGTTTGGGGGGTGGGGGGGTTGTGTAGGAAGGTGGCTACCTGACTATGGTTACCCCAGATTTTTTTGCCTGTGTTTAGCTGGTTTTTTGACTTAGTTGACCTGGTTCCCTGCTAATCAGGGCCCCAGGCCATCTGCTCTCTCTGTAAAATGGATTCCATGTACCCTAGGTACATACCACAATTGGAAATGGACTCCTTGTCAGCCCCTGTATAATGCACTATAGGTGCCCAGGGCATAGGGGCCACCAAGGCCTACCAGGGGCTGCAGCATATCTTTTGCCACCCCTGGCTGGTTCTTAAATTGACACAACTGGCGGATCACTCAGCTGGGGTAAGGTGGTGTAATCACCCCTTACTTAGGTATAGTATACCTATATCTAAACCTATATCTGGACACATATAAACCTGTGAGCCACTCCTATGGAAGGCCTCATCAATCCTGGAGGCAGAGTGCGTGGTTTAATGTGAGATGGAGCTCTAGCATGAGCTGAGCCTGTCTGCAGCTGTCGGGAACAACTCCCTAAGCTGTTTCAGGATAACGCCATACCATATACTCTTAAGTGCCTTATAATCCTCGCGGTTATATAGCAACTCTGGTTTGGCTTTATCAAAACATGTCGTGTAAGGTGTCATACGATTTGGAATACTATCCCTTCGCCAGTTCTGGCGACGGGGATAGCATTCCACCCCTCTAGAGGGGTAAGACATGTTACTTTACTTAAATGCGGTTAATTTCTAAAAGGACCTTAGATCCACAAAATGGATGCCTCTGCCACAGACAAGAGTATGACCCCCTGAAGCTGACCGAAACTCAGCCAAATGGGGCCTGGACAAAGGGTTTCCTGTTGCAGGGAGGTGTTACACCCCCTCAGACAGGAGATAGTGGATTGTAGCAGGGAGGTTTGAAAGAAACCAGACACTGCATGGGGAGCACAAGGCTGCCCCTTGCATAATCCGGCCAAACCGGTTCTGGGGCACTCCAGCCCTCGTGCCAGGGCGGCCTGGATCAAAGGAAGGGGGTGTATCCACCCACTTCCTGGGTCCCACCCATAGGAGGGGACCTAGCAGGTAATCCAGCCCCCAAAATTAGTATAAGACTGGGAGCAGTGCCAATGCACTTCAGATTATCCTGAAGAAACATAAGAAACGAAATTCTGGACCCTTCGACATCCTACTCGACGTAGAAGCCCGAAGAATCTCCCTTGTGGCCAAGGAGTGACCACCCTGTGCAAACAGGCACCATCCAGCTATCGACATCTACTTTGTTGCAGTTCCTGCCGGAACTCGAGCGACAGAGATCGACGAGATCAAGCCTGCCTGCTTTCCAACAGCCCGATCCACAGTCCCTGCAGAGCTGAGACCCGTGGAGGCGACCGGAAGCGTGGGGCACGCCATCTTGAATTGACCACGAGACGCTGACTGTGCAGCCCACGAGTGACCCTCGAAGCTGTACACCGGGGTTTGAGAAGCCCCAACCCTGAGCCACTCTTGCACCGAAGCTCACCCCTCTACACTCATCGAGTGCTGCGTGGGGCCCTTCTGCTACTTTTGGCTCAACGCGTTGGCCCGGTCACTTGCCAGCCGGCTAGTGGCCCCTGTGCCGACGAAAACTTGAAATCAACTTGTGAATCTGGTTGCTCCAGATTTGCTCCAGCTCCCCTGAAAAGGAGCCCCCACTCTGACCCTCCTGGTTCGAGTGAGAAGCAATCTCCCGGTTCCGCGTGGATTGCTTTTGCCAAGTGTTGTTTGCTCCAATCTTGAAGCCGACAGCGCCGACGGCGAGAGCCTGCGTGGGACAGATCGTGACCTGCTCCTGGACGTCGTAGATGCCCCAGAGCCCACGTGACAGTGGAGAGAAGCACCTCAACAGCGACCTGATTGCGCCCGACATTGCCTGGTTCCGTCCTGGTTCCACCCTGGTCACTGCTGAGTGACCCAGACTCTGTCCCCTCTGCTTTCAGGTACTTTTCGACTCGAGTCCACCCTTGGACTCCACCGGACACTTTTCTTTCACCCCGCCTGCAGCCCTTTCAGCTTCAAGCACCAAGAGTCTGCGTGACGAAACCCGACTCAACTTCGACCCTGTGCACCCGCTTCCTGTGGGTGAGGTAACTTTGCTCCGCCGGTGTTCCCACACTGGTACACATCTCTAGGGTCTGTGTCTTAAGTTTTGTTCCTCTAGGTTCAGCGGAAGTGTCCTTAAACTTTAACTTTGTAACTTTTACGCACCATTGGTTAACATTGGTGCATGCGTGCGCTTTCCGCACTGCTCCCGAATCCCGTGGGCCTCTCCCGACTTCAGCACTGCTTGTCCTGACTGCTCCCAGCGATTCCCTAGGCCCTAGGCCTAACCACTGTTCGATTGGTATCTCTTATACCACTTGTTTAGTATATGGTTTGAGTGCCCACCCGCCCTCATCCATAATTGTGCAACTTGTATGTTTAAACTGTGCTTTTGATTTAACGCTTGTGCCCCTTTATTCATAAAGAATACTGGGGATTGTTTTTAGTAATAAACACATATATTTTTATAATATATACTTGTGTGGTGTCCTTTCATTTGATATTACAGGATTGTATGTGGTAAAATAGCTCGCTTAACACGACCTCTTAAGTTAAGCCTTTAGGCTGCTTACTCCATGCTACCCCTAGGATAGCTTGTCTAACAAGGTTGACTTACAACCTGACACCATAAGGGATTGTTTGGTCTGATAATAGGTGGTTCCAGAATTGGAAACATCACCTATCAGGCCAACTTCTCACAGAGAGTAGTTGTGAATGTACGTGCAGCTCTCCGTTTTTTTGCAACAAAGCCAATTATGAAATCCCGTGCTGCGGCCTTGAAGGCATCCCAAATGGTATGCTTGGGAATGGAGGGATTATCATTGAATGAAAAAAATTCATCAGAAAATTCAGTGAAGGATGAAGTAAATTTGGGGTCCAAAAGAAGGGAATTATTAAAGCGCCATCGCTTGGGTCCAACTGAATGAGGGAGAATGTCAAGTTGAACCAAAGTAGGGGCATAATCCGAGAGTAGGATCGGACCAATCTCTGCATGGGTAAGGGTTTGGGCAATTGCATGAGTAACAAAAATGTAGTCAATACGGGATTGGGAATGATGACAGGGAGAGTAAAAAGTAAATTCCCGCAGCTCTGGGTTACATAGACGCCAAGCATCAGTGAGTTTGTGTTGACAAATAGCTTGGGAGAAGAGTTTGTGTGGCTTATTACGAATGAAGGGAACCTTGGAATGTCTATCTAAAAAGGGATCAAAAGGCTGGTTGCAATCTCCCGCTAAAATAAAATTGTTATCAATAAGTCTGGTAATATGATGAGACAGGGTGTACCAGAAAGTGGGGTCGCCAGCAGTGGGGGCATAGATATTTAGAAGGGAAGTTGGAACATTCTTAATAGAAAGCTTGACAAATGTCCAGCGACCAACATCATCCGATTCCTGAATAAGCAAAGAGTGAGATAGACGCTTGTGGCATAAAATGGCTACTCCATTGCGTTTGCCATCCCCTGGGGAATAATATACATCGCCCACCCAAGTTCTCTTCAACTTAACAGATTCTTCAGCAGATAAGTGAGTCTCTTGCAAGAAAGCAATATCAACATTTAAGCGTGCAAGGTGTGATAAAATTCTCTGTCGCTTGATGGGAGAATTAACTCCCTTAACATTCCATGTAACTATTTTTAGTGACATAACATGAAAATAAAACTGAAAAGATTGGTAAAAAAAAGAGAAGGATAAGTGCCCAGAATAGTAAAATGAATAAAAGGGATATGAAAGTCAAAAAGAGGTGAATAAACATGGAGTTGAAAAGTAGTAAGGAAGAAATACAAGTGAGTAAGCAGAAAAAATACTAGGAGAGTAAGAAAAAGCAAAGAAAGAGTATACAGAGAGAAGATAAGAAAAGGTGAAGGGAAGAAAGTCAGTAAGAAAGGGAACAAGATCCAGAACAGATGAGGAGCCGCTAGGAAAGAATCAGAAGAAGAAAGGAAGGAGATAAAAGAAAGGGAAGAATATGAGTTAAGAACAAATGCAGAGACGGAAAAAGTGGTAGTGAAAGTCAGATAAGTAAAGAAAAAAATAGAGGACTAAAGATGCGAGAAAAAGGAACATGGAAGAGGCAAAGATATGGAAGTGAGTAAAAAAAAGAAATAGGAGACACCTTTGAACAAAGTAGAATTAGAGATGAAAACAAGATCAAAAACAAACAGGGAATAATGAAGAGCAAGGGAAGGAAGGAAAACATGCTTACGGAGGGTGGAACTAGGGGAGGGGCGATACGAGGAGGGGGAGACGAGAAGAGAAAACTGAGGGGGGAGCGCCCACTTGGGGAGACGGTACATCCGATGCAAGCGAACCACCAAACCAAGGGAAGACATACTGTAAGTTATGAAACCTGTGGGGAAAAAAAAAGAAAACAGGAGAGTTGATAAGAGGAGAACACCAAAAGGGTTACTGATATTTATTTTATTTATTTATAAAATTTCTAAAGCGCACAAATACCTTCCGGTGTCTCGGCGCTAGAGTTCACAGATTGCAGAGGAATTCCATTGATAATTTACTGATTGAAAAGCCAGGTCTTGAGATGTTTTCGGAATGTTAATAGTGAAGGGCTAAGTTTAATGTAGGAAGGGAGCTGATTCCATTGTTTTGAGGCAGCCACCACAAAACGTTTGTCTCCCCATGTTGCCTTTTTTGTACGTGGAATTTGGAGCTGTTGGGCTGAAGATGAACGTAATGTTCAACTAGGCTTGTACACATTAATTGCTTTTTTGAGGAATTCTGGTCCGTTTTTGTTCAAAGCCTTTGTAAATAATACACATGGCCTTAAACTTTGTCCGGCTTCTAATCGGTAACCAATGAAGCTCGCGAATGATGGGGGAAATGGATGAGTATTTATGTGTGCCAGTCAGAATCCTTGCGGCAGCATTTTGAACAAGCTGTAATTTGTTCAGAACTTGCTCCTGTGCGTTAAGCAACAGGCCATTGCAGTAGTCCACCTTAGATAATACTAGGGTGGACATTAGGGTCTTGCCTGCATTTAGGGGAAGAAATGGAAGCAATTTCTTTACCATTCTAAGGGCAAAGAAGGAAGATGAGACCACTGCGTTGGCATGGCTGACAAAGGCTAGCTTGTTGTCAAAAAGCACGCCCAAATTTCTCACTTTAGATACTGGTGGTGGGGGAGTTCCCAGCTCCGAAGGCCACCAGACTGGAGACCAAGGCGGGGTCAGTTCACCAAATACCATCACCTCCGTCTTGTCAGAATTTAGCTTTAAACAATTCTGATTCATCCAGGTACTGATGGCTTTCATGCCCTCCTGAAAATTCGCTGCCACTTCTTCTCCATTTTTGTGGATCGCCAGGACCAGTTGGGTGTCATCGGCATATGATGTTAAACCTATACCAAATGACTTAATCACCCTCGCCAAGTCCGACACATAGATGTTAAAAAGTGTCGGACTTAGCGATGAGCCCTGAGGAACTCCACACGGCAAGGTAAAGTCAGGAGAGCAATAGCACCCCATCTTCACGGACTGCACTCTCTCGGCCAGGAAGGATGTTAAGGTTGCTCTGGCCCTACCCTGAATGCCAATGGCAGCGACACGGTGGATCAAGATGGTGTGATCGACCGTGTCGAAGGCTGCAGATAGATCCAGAAGTATTAGGATCGCTGCACCACCCTGGTCCATGATTATCCTGACCTCCTCTGCTGCCTTTATCAAAGCAGTCTCGGTCCCATGGCCCTTCCTGAACCCAAACTGGGTGTCGTCAAGTAGATTGTTCTGGTCAATATAATTCGACAGCTGTTGGTTCATTGCCTTTTCAATTATTTTTGAAGGATAAGGGAGTGAGGCAATAGGGCGATAGCTTTTGGGCTCTAGAGGGTTTAAGGTGGGTTTTTTTAAAAGAGGTTTTACAATTGCCTTTTTCCAGATTGGGGGGTAGTCGCCTGTCTGAAACATGGTGTTACAGATGTTGGTAAGCACCGGGGCTATTAAGTTGGAAACTGGTTTAGGGATAAGTGGAGGACATGGGTCCAGGGGTGATCCTGATTTAACAGTATTCATAAGCTCTGCCATGGACGATTGGGATAATGGAGAGAAGACCTCAAAGATTGGTTTTGGTGAAATGAGAGGAATGTCCAGAGTGGCAGAACCGGTGGTCGTTTTTTTTGTAAAGTTATCAAAAATATCCTTAACCTTAGACTGGAAGAAATCTGCTACTTTGTTGCAGAATATTTGGGATGGTTCTGTGGTGGGGGGGGCAGGAGGATTCGCTAGCTTTTTGACCACCTGATATAGCTGTTTGCTCGAGTTATGAGCTAGTTCTATTTGCGTGCTATAAAAGTTACATTTTTCTGCAATAATAAGCTTTCTATAACTCAACAACGCTTTCTTGTATGTTTCTCTATCGTTGTTGTCATAGTTCCTGCGCCAACGCCTCTCCAAATTTCTGCAGCGTTGTCTTTCGAGCCTTAATGACTCCGAAAACCAGGCCGCAGAGGGTTTGATGCGATTTGGCTGCATTTTTGTTTTGGGGAGCTAAGTGGTCAAATGCCTTGTGCAGCCAATGCTCGTAGTTATTGGATGCTTCGTGTGAATCCGATGTATCTTCTGGTATCGTAGATTCCAGAATACTATGTAAAGCAATGGAATCAATCTTTTTCCAGTTACGACATTTGATCTGAGAGTGTGTATTAGTAGCAGAGTTCTTATGGTTCCTAACTAGAATTGTAAAATTGACGGCTGAGTGATCCGTCCAAATAAGTGGAAACACTGTGAGGTGCGTAATATGAGAATTATTAGTAAATAAACCGTCCAGGGTGTGTCCTGCTTGATGAGTGGCTAAAGTGACCTGCTGTTCTAGACCAGCGGCTGAGAAGTCAGAGATCAGGATTTGCGAATCTTTATCTGCAAAGTTTTCTAAGTGGAAATTAAAATCTCCCAGTATTGTGTAGTCTGAGTTGGCAGCTACTGGTTCTAGTAGGTGATTGAGGGATTTCAAAAAGGGTGTGCGTAAGATAGGTGGTCGATACAACAGAGTTCCCTTAAAAGTTTGTATAGGGGAAAGAGTAATAGTGAAGGCAAGAGCTTCCACAAAGTCATAGTCAAGAGGTTCAGTTTTAATGGCTAGCTTGGCTCGGTGTATGATAGCTAGACCACCTCCTCTTTTTCCCGAGGATCTGTCTAATCTTATTACATGATAGCCATCTGGCGTGGCGATATTGAAATCCGGGCCAGATGCAAGGTCTGCCCAGGTTTCAGTTATGAACATAACATCTATGTTTTGATTCACTATTTGTTCGGCTACCTCATCCCTGTGTTTTATGAGAGAGCGAGCATTTATGAGTACGCAGTTTGTATATTTTTCGTTATTGTTTCCAGAATGTAGCAAGGAAAGTTGTTGGGAATAGGGAGTTGTAATCGTGAATGCGCAGTGCGGACAAACATTAGAAGGTAGATTATTCAGTGAGCTTAAATCAAAATGTGTGCAAGTCCTGTCATGTAAGGTGTTTCCTATGCTCAGGAGCTGTGCTCTGGGATACGTAATTACCTGTGGCATTAGATGGGCTCTACAATGGCCAGGGGGTCTAGCGCATAGCGCAGTCCCAGCGCGGACTGGCACAGACTGGCACCCCTTTGGCACGGCTTCGGCGCGGTACCGGCGCTCCCGCTGCGCTCGACCGCTGCGCTTCCGGGTGGTCATTTTATGTCCTAAGCCCCGCCCCCAGCTGGAACACTACCTCCTTCCTAATCGAGGAGCCGGCCCAGAGGCACTATGGAGCTTACCCTGCCCTCCACACAAACGGCACGAAGCCGCGGTGGAACGAAGCTAAGGGTGCAGGAGATTACTGTATTTACAGCACAACTAACAGGTAAAAATCGTTTTTTAAAAATTAAGTACAGTTCTTAAGTCAATTGCATCCTACAGGTAAAATACGTGTTTTAAGCTATTTGCACAGCAAAAACAGTGATACTGGCTTCAGTAAACATGCAGAGGAGGGTCCCCTCGCAATCTGCACGAGCTCTTCCACACAAACAAACAAGGAGCTGCCACCACCTTGTCAGTCACTCGAGCTTCCAATCCCGCTTTACTTATGTCCTAAGCCCCGCCCCCAGCTGGAACACTACCTCCTTCCTAATCGAGGAGCCGGCCCAGAGGCACTATGGAGCTTACCCTGCCCTCCACACAAACGGCACGAAGCCGCGGTGGAACGAGGCTAAGGGTGCAGGAGATTACTGTATTTACAGCACAACTAACAGGTAAAAATCGTTTTTTAAAAATTAAGTACAGTTCTTAAGTCAATTGCATCCTACAGGTAAAATACGTGTTTTAAGCTATTTGCACAGCAAAAACAGTGATACTGGCTTCAGTAAACATGCAGAGGAGGGTCCCCTCGCAATCTGCACGAGCTCTTCCACACAAACAAACAAGGAGCTGCCACCACCTTGTCAGTCCTGATAGAAGCAAAGTTCAAAAATAGGTGGGAAAGAGGCGAACATATAATGGAATTAGAAGGGAAGAAATGTAAAGGGAAAGAAGGTAGTGAGGAGAAGCGTGGAACCAACATAGTAAGAACAAATAAATGTAACATCAACACAAACTATGCGAACTAGTGAGTAAATCCCAGTGGTAGGTCATGAAAGTCATGGAGGAAAAGCTGACGAAGAGCTGGAAAGGTCCATTTCAGATGCTTGGCAGGAATTGAGGAAGCTCCGGAGGCGAACAGGATCCTCATAAGTCGTCGTTTTGTTGTTATGAGTGACTCTAAAAAGGCAAGGGTGGAAAAGGCCATATCTGGCGCCAATGGATCGGAGCTCAGGCCGCATATCCAGAAAAGCTTTGCACAGCTGTTGGCTGTGGCTCTGGCGTAATCTTGTGCAAAGAAGAGGGTAGAACCTGACCATGTGTCAGGTCCCAGTTGATTACGGATAGCGCTGCTCCTAGTTGTAACTTTAAGGTCAGTGCTGGTTCAGTTCATTCACTCTCCGCCTGGAATCGGAGGCAGAGAGTGGCGTTATTTCGATGCAGATAATCACTTCCTGGTTGTGCCACTGTTGGTTTGCCTTAGCGTTCTAGTGGTTGGCTCAGTCGGCCATTTCGTGCGCTCGTGCTTCTTTCGCGGTGCACTTCAACGGTCATTTTCCAGGCGGTAAGACGCATTCCTTCTGAGGGCGTTTTTCAGTCACCGCATCAGTCAAATTCCGTTAGTTTTCTGAATTTAAGTCCTAATGGAAGTTTCCTAGTATTTCGGCCCTTCCTACCTGCGGCGCTTTCCGGACCTCCATTCCCTAGTTTAGAATAGCGCCATTCCTTCAGTTCCGAGTGCGGTCTCTGTGCTGCTCAAGTCTTCCTGCAGTTCGAGGGTCTGGTAAAGAAAGACATTTTGAGGCATATCTTCCAGAGTGCGGTAAGAGTTTTGGTTTCCTGTTTCGCCTACTTGCACTGCTGGGAGCTTCGAATATTCAGAGACATTTGAACGTTATTCACAGAGACTACCAGTTTCTAAGGTCGCCTAGTTTTCAGTAAATGCATTTTGGAGCTGCTTAACGTTTATGGAGTCAACCCCAAAACGAGTCTTCGCCTCAGGGTCCAGTCTGCAGTAATCACCTCAGAGTCCAGTTCAGCAGTAAACTGTAACAGCATTCCAGTACCAGAAGGCTACACGTATAGTGTTGTATGTTGATATGCATATTAATAGTACAGTGTTATACCACCTATAATTCTTCAGCTGCTTTGGACAATATAAACTGTGGTGAATATTTCCAATAGTGAAAGACTGACTCTTCATCTATTAGGAGCACAGTTGTTCAGTCAATTCTGAGAGAGGCAAATTCCACACACACTCAAGGTACTTAATTAGTAAAATTAGAAAGGAGAGTTTTGGGTTGGAATCAGTGTAGTTTTGGGAACTGTAGTAATGTTCTGCTTACTGTTACAGGAGATGATCTCCCAGAGTGAAGAAAGCTAGACGATTTCTGTGTGGCAGTCTCTCTTGTTATCCACTTCCCCTTTCCCTTTCCTTCCTGGGCTTAGAGTTCTCTGGGCCCAGGGGAGTAGGGGAGTTGGGAAAATATCTTCTAGGAATTACCTTCCAGCCATCAGCTCCCACGGATTCAAAAGAATTCAGGTACGCTCTTGACAGATTGAAGTGCCAGACATTTCTTTCCGTCTGGGTGAGATGGCAGAAGGTTTAGATGTTAAGGCTATGGCAACCATTTTAGAGGATTTGCAAAAGCAACTTAGTGAAACTAAAGAGGAAGTTAGGAAGTCTAATCAGGAGGCTAGTTATTTGAGGCAGCGGGTTGAAGAGCTTTCAGTGAGTCCTAGTCCTAATTTTGGGGGGCTTAAGTCTCCAGCCTTTGCTCCTTCCTCTTCCTCACCTTCCGCTTTAACCACACAGGTAGTTCATGCCATGTCTCCAACCATTCCTTTGGCCCCTCCAGAAAGATTCCAAGGTGATCCTCACAAGGCTCAAATCTTTTTGACACAGTGTTCCCTGCATTTTCTGTGTAAGCCCATCTTATTTAAGGAGGATCAGTCTAAAGTGGCGTTTGTGCTGTCCTATCTTAGTGGTGACGCTGCTGCGTGGTCCATGCCTTTGGTCTCCTCTAATAATCCGGTTTTGTATAAGTTTGAAGATTTCAAGGCAGAGTTTTTACGAATTTTTGATCGACGCACCATCTCCCAGGCTACGGACAACGAGTTATTGGACTTGAAGCAGGGCAACAGAGATTTGGTGGCGTATTTGGCTCAGTACAATAAGTTAATTGTCGAAACCAATTGGCCTGCTGCAAAGAGAGCGGCAATTTTTTACAGAGGCTTAAGGGACGAATTAAAGGATGGCTTGGCGCAAATTCCAAGGAGACCTACGGATGTTTCAGAATTGATAGATTTGGTCCTTCAAATAGATCTAAGACAAGCAGAAAGGCGTAGTGAAAAGAGAAAAGATGTTAAGCCTTTCCCGCCTCGATTTGATCGAGTGTGCTCAGAGTCTCTCAAGAACAGTGAAGCAAATTCCAGTGAGGAACCAATGCAGATAGGTGCGGTGCGAGGCCCTCTTTCTGCGGAGGAGAGGGAAAAGCGACGCTTGGGAAAACTCTGCATGTATTGTGGACAATCAGGCCACTTTGTCAAAGAATCTCCAAAGAAACCGAAGTCCAATTCATGGGTAAAAGACAAGCTCCACCAGTAGACGGAGTTGCACTGGTGGGAGCAGCCCCGGAGACAACTCCCAAAACTCAGTTATTGGCTAATGAATGGCAGTCGGCGGCTCCACATTTGATCTTGTCCTGTACAATATGGTTTGGAAAGGGTCGGAAAGAAAAGGTGTCTGTGATGTTAGATTCCGGAGCAACTGGAAACTTCTGCGACCTGCAGTTTGCTAAATGTGTTGGAATCCAGTTTGAAAGGAAGTTGAAACCAGAACCTGTGCGAGCAGTGGATGGCACCGAGTTATCATCTGGCCCCATCGTTTTTGATACGGAAGTCATCACAGTCATTGGTCCTGAAGAACATTGAAGTTATGTTAGTTTTAATTTAATTGACGCTCCGCAGTTCCAAATGATCTTGGGTCTGCCCTGGCTCACGGAGCATAACCCAAAGATTGATTGGGCAAAACGTACTGTGGAGATGACTTCTAGATTTTGTATTGAGCACTGTTTTCATGAACCCTCGGATCACCATCCGACTACAATGTCTTCTAATTTGGCTAATCAGGAGCCTATGATTTGTGCAGTGGAAGTTCCAGAAATTCCTGAAGTCTGGGAGTGACCGTCTGGATTCCATCCATCACGGTCGCTCCCCCAGCTCTCCTCTCGCTCCACAGAAGCCCTGTGCTAGCTGCCTGCCTTGCCTGCCAGAATTCCAGCTGACTGCCGTCCTGCTACAGCGCATGCATCGTCTCTCTGCGCTTGGTATCGTTTTTGCCCGCATTTCTGTTCCGAAAATATTTCATCACGTTTGAGCGCTTGTTAGCGTTAGAGCGCGCATTGCTACATTAGAATTTTAATCTATTGTCTAAAGCGGCGATTGTGTTTGTAGGCGAAGCGTCTCCTTAGTTACTTAGTAACTAGATAGTTTGAGTGAAGCTTCGGCTGTGCCCCACTTTCGATTTCACTCTAGGCGGCCATTTCGACTTGTTTGTTGTTTTCACCCGTGTCTCCTCCCAGACCCCGCCTCCCTGCTGACCCTCCCACACACTGACTCACTACACCAGCCCCGTCCTCTCTTTCCCTGTGACCGTCTGGATTCCATCCATCACGGTCGCTCCCCCAGCTCTCCTCTCGCTCCACAGAAGCCCTGTGCTAGCTGCCTGCCTTGCCTGCCAGAATTCCAGCTGACTGCCGTCCTGCTACAGCGCATGCATCGTCTCTCTGCGCTTGGTATCGTTTTTGCCCGCATTTCTGTTCCGAAATTATTTCATCACATTTGAGCGCTTGTTAGCGTTAGAGCGCGCATTGCTACATTAGAATTTTAATCTATTGTCTAAAGCGGCGATTGTGTTTGTAGGCGAAGCGTCTCCTTAGTTACTTAGTAACTAGATAGTTTGAGTGAAGCTTCGGCTGTGCCCCACTTTCGATTTCACTCTAGGCGGCCATTTCGACTTGTTTGTTGTTTTCACCCGTGTCTCCTCCCAGACCCCGCCTCCCTGCTGACCCTCCCACACACTGACTCACTACACCAGCCCCGTCCTCTCTTTCCCTGTGACCGTCTGGATTCCATCCATCACGGTCGCTCCCCCAGCTCTCCTCTCGCTCCACAGAAGCCCTGTGCTAGCTGCCTGCCTTGCCTGCCAGAATTCCAGCTGACTGCCGTCCTGCTACAGCGCATGCATCGTCTCTCTGCGCTTGGTATCGTTTTTGCCCGCATTTCTGTTCCGAAATTATTTCATCACGTTTGAGCGCTTGTTAGCGTTAGAGCGCGCATTGCTACATTAGAATTTTAATCTATTGTCTAAAGCGGCGATTGTGTTTGTAGGCGAAGCGTCTCCTTAGTTACTTAGTAACTAGATAGTTTGAGTGAAGCTTCGGCTGTGCCCCACTTTCGATTTCACTCTAGGCGGCCATTTCGACTTGTTTGTTGTTTTCACCCGTGTCTCCTCCCAGACCCCGCCTCCCTGCTGACCCTCCCACGCTCCGCCCCCTCCTCTCACCATTTATGGCCAATGCCTCCACGCGCAGCGTCCACGCGCTACGGCCACGCCGAAGGTGCGCCAAAGGTAAGCCCGTCTACGCCCGTCCGCGCCTGGACCGCGCCCAGCGCCAGACCCCCTGGTCCTCGTGAAGTCCACCCCTCCCGCATTACTTATGATGCCACCACCCTCCTAGCCCTTAACCCCGGCCGCTCCCCCAACTGCGTCCAAGCTGCTCCTGGCCACACCCATGGACCCTTTTCCTGCAACTACTGCAAGTTCGACGGCACCAAGAACTACTCCTCATCTACGAACACACAACAGATATCCGACCCCAACCACCTACAATGCATCCTGCTCAACACCCGATCGGTCCACAGGCACGCCATTGACCTATGGAATCTACTAGACACCATCTCTCCGGACGTCGCCTTCCTAACAGAAACATGGATGAACGCCACTTCAGCCCCAGACATCACCATTGCCATCCCGGAAGGCTATAAGATCATTCGCAAGGACCGTACCGGCCACACAGGAGGAGGCATCGCTATCGTCCATAAGAAATCCATCCGCATCTCAACCAGCTCAGACATCAATCTCGCCAACTCTGAACACCTTCACTTCCAGATCTACATCAACCCCAAGACCACACTCAGAGGCACCCTCCTTTACAGGCCACCAGGACCCCGCGCACAATTTAGTGAAGACATCACGGACTTCATCACTCCACACGCTCTCCCCTCCGAGGACTACATCCTTTTGGGAGACCTCAACTTTCACCTTGAAAAGAACAACGACCGCAACACCACCACCCTTTTGGACAACCTCGCAAACCTCGGACTTAAACAACTTGTCACTACCTCCACCCACATCGCAGGTCACACACTCGACCCTATCTTCACCTCCAGCAAACATGTTTCCTTCAGCCACACCACAGCTCTCCTTTGGACTGACCACAGCTGCGTTCACTTCACCTACAACAAGCCCACATCCAACAACCACCCCCAACCCACTCTGCAAAGAAACTGGAACAAAATCACCATCGACCAGATCTCCTCATCGCTTCTTCAAAAGCCCCCCGCCCACTCCTCAAACCCAGACCAAGCAGCCACCAACCTCACCCAATGGCTATCCAACAGCGCCGACATCCTAGCACCACTGAAAAAACGACAAATCAAACTAGGCAGCAAGAAGGCCTCCTGGTTCAACGATGACCTTAAGAAATCTAAGAAACTCTGTCGCTCCCTTGAGAAGGCCTGGAAAAAAGACCCTAACACCAGCACCAAGGACGCCTTCAAAAACGCCACCCGCATACACCACCAACTAATCCGAAATGCCAAGAAAGCAGCCTTCAAGGATCGTCTAGATAATAACGCCCACAACAGCAAGGAATTATTCAACATCGTCAAGGAATTCACCAACCCCTCAGCCAACTCCAACGACATCACCCCCTCTCAAGCCCTCTGCGACTCCCTAGCCTCATTCTTCCACAACAAAATTGCAGACATCCACAACAGCTTCGACAACCAACCTGGAGACCAACCCTCCCAATCCCCTGCAGGAACCCCACCCCCCTTGAACACCCTCAATGACTGGAAGCCAATCTCCACTGAGGACACCATCCGTCTGATGAACTCTATCCACTCAGGATCCCCCACTGACCCTTGCCCTCACCACATCTTCAACAAAGCTGACGCCATTATTGCACCGCACCTCCGAGACGTCATCAACTGCTCCCTCAACTCCGCAACCTTCCCGGAAAGCTGGAAACATGCCGAACTAAGCGCCCTCCTGAAGAAACCCACAGCTGACCCCACCGAACTCAAAAACTATCGCCCTATCTCACTCCTTCCATTCCCGGCCAAAGTCATCGAGAAAGCTGTCAACAACCAGCTCGCCGCATTCCTCGAAACCAACAAATCCCTCGACTCCTCACAGTCCGGCTTCCGAGCCAAGCACAGCACCGAAACCGCCCTCATCGCAGCAACAGACGACATTCGAACTCTACTGGACAATGGGGACACAGTCGCCCTCATCCTCCTCGACCTCTCCGCAGCCTTCGACACAGTCTGCCATAGCACCCTTCTACAGCGCCTCAAAAACATCGGAATCCAAGGAAAAGCACTGGAATAGATCACCTCGTTCCTCTCCGGAAGAACCCAGAGAGTCCGCCTTCCACCATTCAAGTCAGAGGCCACTAAAGTCATCTGCGGGGTACCTCAAGGGTCCTCACTCAGTCCCACCCTCTTCAACGTTTACATGAGCCCCCTCGCGGCCATCGCACGCCAACATAACCTCAACATCATCTCCTACGCCGACGACACTCAACTGATCCTATCACTCACCAGAGACCCTAACACAGCCAAAACCAACCTACACGAAGGAATGAAAGAAGTAGCCGAATGGATGAGGCACAGCCGTCTGAAACTGAACTCTGACAAAACAGAAGTCCTCATCTTAGGTTCCTCCCCCTCCGCCTGGGACGACTCTTGGTGGCCAGAGGCCCTTGGAAAAGCACCCATCCCGACGGACCACGCACGGAACCTGGGCATCATCCTAGATTCCTCACTCTCGATGAACAGACAAGTCAACGCCGTTTCTTCATCTTGCTTCAACATTCTTCGCATGCTCAAAAAAACATTTCGCTGGATCCCTACCGAAACTAGAAAAACAGTCACCCACGCTCTGGTCACGAGCCGACTGGACTACGGAAACACCCTCTACGCCGGCACCACCGCAAAACTCCAGAAAAAACTACAACGCATCCAGAACGCCTCAGCCAGGCTCATATTAGACATCCCGCGTAAAGAACACATCTCTGATCACCTGAAAAACCTCCACTGGCTCCCCGTCAATAAGAGGATCACTTTCCGGCTCCTAACCCACGCACACAAAGCACTCTACAAAATCGGACCCGAATGCCTCAACACACGACTATCCTTCTACACCCCCTCCCGCCAGCTACGATCCTCCAACCAAGCCCTTGCCACTGTACCCCGCATCAACAAAACCACCATGGGAGGTAGATCCTTCTCCTACCTAGCAGCTAAAACTTGGAACTCACTTCCCACTGACCTTCGCCTTACTCAGAGCCACCTAGCATTCAGAAAACAACTCAAAACGTGGATATTCGACAAGTAACTCCCCACCCTTCTTCAAGCGCCTTGAGACCCTCTGGGTATGTAGCGCACTATATAAATCCTTTGACTTGACTTGACTTGACTATCTTGATTTAAAAGAGGTCTTCAATGAACAAGAAGCTCGTAAGTTACCTCCTCACAGGGAGTATGATTGTCGTATAGAGCTTGAGCCAGGTGCCACTTTACCCTGTAGTCGCATTTATGCTCTATCCGAACCAGAGAATCAACATCTTAAGGAATACATTGAGCAGAACTTGGAGAATGGCTTTATTCGACCCTCTCAGTCACCAGTATCTTCCCCCCTCTTCTTTATTCCTAAGAAGGACGGTACCCTGAGAACTTGTATTGACTATCGAGCTTTAAACCTGGTCACCAAAAAGAACCGTTATCCATTGCCTCTCATTTCTGAGCTCCTTGATCAGGTAAAGAGTGCGAATATTTACACGAAGTTGGATTTGAGGGTTGCTTATCATCTGGTTCGTATGGCTGAGGGGGAAGAATGGAAAACTGCGTTTCGCACTCGATTAGGCTTATTTGAGTATCAAGTCATGCCTTTTGGTTTATGCAATGCCCCTGCAGCTTTTCAGCACTTCGTAAATGACATCCTGCGGGAATTTTTGGATCGATTTGCTGTTGTCTATATAGATGACATACTCATTTTTTCAAACAATGTGGAAGAACATGTCCAACATGTTCGAGTCATCCTAGAACATTTGCTCAGGAATCAGCTGTATGTAAAATTGGAAAAATGTGTTTTTCATTCTGCTAAGGTGGAATTTTTGGGTTTTATTCTTTCCCCAGAAGGAGTCAACATGGATGATTCAAAATTGGAAGCTATAAGATCATGGCCTCCTCCACGTTCCATTAAAGAGATACAGAGTTTCCTTGGATTTGCCAATTTTTATCGGCGGTTCATTCAAAATTTTTCTGAAAAGATCAGTCCAATTACTCGTCTGTTAAAGAAGAATGAGCGTTTTGTTTGGGGAAAAGAGCCTGAAGAAGCTTTTCAACTGTTAAAAGAAGCCTTTGTCTCTGCGCCAGTATTGCAACACCCAGATTTGAAGGAACCCTTTTTTGTGGAAGCTGATGCTTCCAATTTTGCAATTGGAGGAATTCTCTCTCAACGACAGAAACAAACTGGACAATTACATCCAGTAGCATATCATTCCCGGAAGCTTGCTGCTGCTGAAATCAATTACTCCATTGCAGATAAGGAGCTGTTGGCTGTTAAAGAGGCATTCAAGGTTTGGAGGCATTATTTGCTTGGAGCTCAGCATGTAATTACGGTGTTCACAGATCATCGCAATTTACAGTTTTTAAAATATGCAAGATCTCTCTCTCCCCGTCAGTTGAGGTGGTCTCTTTTCTTTGCGGACTATGATTTTGTTTTAACCTACAAACCCGGATCAGCAAATGGAAAAGCTGATGCCCTATCTCGATTAAGTTTGGGTGATGTTTCTGACAAGATGGAGGAAGGTTATATCATTCCACAGAATAAAATTGTGGCCGCAATTTTAGAGGATGTGTTGGAAAACCGTGTTCGAGAAGCCTTCCAAGGCAAATAATTCACAAACTGGATATCAGAAGGTCCAGAGAGAGAGATCAAAGATGGGAAACCATACGTCCAAGGGAAACTGTTTGTTCCAGGTGAAGAATTGCAATTGGAAATCATTCAACAGTTTCATGATCATCCTTTGGCAGGACATAAGGGAGCTGCCAAGACTCTAGATCTGGTTAAGAGGACTTATTTTTGGCCAGGCATGGATGCGCAGGTTAGGCAGCACATCGTCACTTGTGAGCAGTGTGTAAAAGGGAAGAGTTCTAGACAGTCACCCCAAGGTTTACTCATGCCCTTGCCTGTAGCTCCATCCCCGTGGCATACCATTTCAATGGATTTCATTGTAGACCTACCTTCTAGTCAAGGGTATTCAGTAATTTGGGTGGTGGTGGATCAGTTCACTAAGATGAGTCATTTCATTCCCTTGAAAGGCCTTCCCACTGCTCCCCAATTAGCCATCTTGTTTGTTCAACACATAGTTCGTCTGCATGGAATTCCAAAGATTGTGATCTCCGATCGAGGTTCACAGTTTGTTTCTCGGTTTTGGAGATCCTTCTTGAAAGGATTAGGAGTTGATTCTCGTCTGTCCACCAGTTTCCATCCGGAGACGGATGGACAGACAGAGAGAGTGAATCAAGATTTGGAACAGTACCTCCGTATGTACCTGATGGAATCAGAGGGAGAATGGCCTTCTCTACTGAGTACAGCGGAGTTTGCTTACAATAACTCAGTCCATTCAGCTACTGGTTATTCCCCGTTCTTTCTAAACTCAGGTAGACATCCCAATATGCTGGTGGGAAGAGTGGATGTTGAGGTTCCTGCAGCAGAAGAGGTGATTCAGGAGTTACAAAAGACTTTTCAGTCAGCGTCAGTAAATCTCTCAAAAGCAAAACTTGATTACAAGAAGCAGGCAGACAAGAAACGTAGGGAAAGTCCAGAATTTGTGGCTGGGGATCTGGTTTGGGTTTCCACTCGTCATATGCGGTTAGTGGGGAACAGGAAGTTTCAGCCTAGATTTGTGGGTCCTTATCCTGTAGTGAACATGGTCAACCCAGTCAGTGTCAGGTTGGCTCTTCCAAAATCCATGAAGATTCATCCCACCTTTCATGTCTCCTTAGTAAAACGGAATCCACCCAATCTTCGACGATCACTTCCCCCTGCTCCAGTCCAAGTCCAATCTGCAGAGGAGTTTGAGGTGAAGAGAATTTTGGACTCTAAAATGAGAAGAAATGGGTTGTTCTACCTGGTAGATTGGAAGGGTTTTGGTCCTGAAGATAGATCATGGGAGCCTAGCAAGAATGTTCACGCCCCAAGGTTGGTAGCAGAATTTCATAAGACCCATCCACAGAAGCCCAGAGAGGGGGTTTTGGTGGGGGGTACTGTCAGGTCCCAGTTGATTACGGATAGCGCTGCTCCTAGTTGTAACTTTAAGGTCAGTGCTGGTTCAGTTCATTCACTCTCCGCCTGGAATTGGAGGCAGAGAGTGGCGTTATTTCGATGCAGATAATCACTTCCTGGTTGTGCCACTGCTGGTTTGCCTTAGCGTTCTATTGGTTGGCTCAGTCGGCCATTTCGTGCGCTCGTGCTTCTTTCGCGGCGCACTTCAACGGTCATTTTCCAGGCGGTAAGACGCATTCCTTCTGAGTGCGTTTTTCAGTCACCGCATCAGTCAAATTCCGTTAGTTTTCTGAATTTAAGTCCTAATGGAAGTTTCCTAGTATTTCGGCCCTTCCTACCTGCGGCGCTTTCCAGACCTCCATTCCCTAGTTTAGAATAGCGCCATTCCTTCAGTTCCGAGTGCGGTCTCTGTGCTGCTCAAGTCTTCCTGCAGTTCGAGGGTCTGGTAAAGAAAGACATTTTGAGGCATATCTTCCAGAGTGCGGTAAGAGTTTTGGTTTCCTGTTTCGCCTACTTGCACTGCTGGGAGCTTCGAATATTCAGAGACATTTGAACGTTATTCACAGAGACTACCAGTTTCTAAGGTCGCCTAGTTTTCAGTAAATGCATTTTGGAACTGCTTAACGTTTATGGAGTCAACACCAAAACGAGTCTTCGCCTCAGGGTCCAGTCTGCAGTAATCACCTCAGAGTCCAGTTCAGCAGTAAACTGTAACAGCATTCCAGTACCAGAAGGCTACAAGTATAGTGTTGTATGTTGATATGCATATTAATAGTACAGTGTTATACCACCTATAATTCTTCAGCTGCTTTGGACAATATAAACTGTGGTGAATATTTCCAATAGTGAAAGACTGACTCTTCATCTATTAGGAGCACAGTTGTTCAGTCAATTCTGAGAGAGGCAAATTCCACACACACTCAAGGTACTTAATTAGTAAAATTAGAAAGGAGAGTTTTGGGTTGGAATCAGTGTAGTTTTGGGAACTGTAGTAATGTTCTGCTTACTGTTACAGGAGATGATCTCCCAGAGTGAAGAAAGCTAGAAGATTTCTGTGTGGCAGTCTCTCTTGTTATCCTCTTCCCCTTTCCCTTTCCTTCCTGGGCTTAGAGTTCTCTGGGCCCAGGGGAGTAGGGGAGTTGGGAAAATATCTTCTAGGAATTACCTTCCAGCCATCAGCTCCCACGGATTCAAAAGAATTCAGGTACGCTCTTGACACCATGTAAGGCGAGGAGAAGCTCGGGCCGCTGACAAGACTTTAAGGAGGTCAGTGTATTCCAGAAAGTACATAATGACACCTCGCGGTCTGGAATAGGCAGAGGAAGACGAGGAAATGCGGCCGAGCCTATGTGCTCGTTGGATGTTAAGCATGGTACCCTCGGGTAAGTGGAGGAGCTTAGGCAGGAAAGATTTGAAGAAGGCAACGGGGTCAGTCCCCTCGCAATTCTCCGCCAGGCCGTAAATACGAAGGTTGTTGCGTCGATTGCGATTTTCAAGCTCCTCGACCTGCTCCTGGAGAGAAGAAATCTGCGACTGCATGTGCGTCACCTTGGAGGATGATTCCTGGAGAGAAGATATGGAGTGTTCCACAGTCGTTACTCTTGCATCCATCTGCGACCAATTGTCAGTTAAGACCTGCAATTTCGAGTTGGTTTCCTCCATAAAAGGTCGAAGAGATCGTATTTCCTCCAATAGTAGCTCCATAGATACAATTGAGGTGGAGCCTGACGGTGATGGAGGGTCTTTTTTGAGACGTTTCGACGTGACTTTTCCAGGAGCCTGAAGAGGACGTTCTGTGTTGGACTGCGACATTTGAACTGCCAATGCTTGAGACGCTTCCAGCTGCGCCAATGCAGAAAAGACTTTAGAGTTTTTGATGAAGACACGTCGCGGAGTTTTAGAAACACGTCCAATTGTGCCTTTTTCCATATGATGAAGCCGCAAGCAAACAAAATGCAAAAAAGAGGCTAAAACCTGAGATAGTCTATTAGAGTCAATAGGGAGGTGAAGGAGGTTTAATCAGCAAAAGCATGGAACAGCAAGGGGATCCGAAGGCAACTTTCCATAACCATTTAAGAGCGGCATAAGTGCACGTAGGGACAAGTGGCAGTATCCATGTGCATGGTAGAGAAAATCTTTATTCCAGGAAGTAGTGCGCAGAATGTGCAAAAATTGAAAGCCAGAACGCCAGCATACGTTGAGAAAAAAAAAAAAAAGAAAAGAAAGTCAATAGGAGAACTGCAGCACCATGGCAAGCAAGGACAGCCTGGAAAATAAGCGTAAGTAGAAAGAGGCTTCTGTAGTTAGAGGAACCAGGAGCCTCTTGTTGAAAATATGCACTGAGGATAAAACAAAATGGCGGCCGAAATCAGAACACCAACAAATATTCCTCATGCAGGATAGGAGAAGCAAAACAGAGGCATTAATGCAGCCAAACTTGAGAGCCGAAGTTAATTTCAGGCTTATGCTGGAAGCAGAGGCAGCAAAAGGAGGCAGCATCTACTGACTCGATAGGCGTGTCAGACGCGCGATGCATACACAAAATGGCGGTCGCGGCTGACAGGGAGCCGCGACCGCTCGCAAATGCCGATATAAATGCTCGCCTGGTGTCGCAATCAGCCGCCGAGAGGGAAAGCTGTTCCTCTTTGATGACAGGCACAGGTATTAGAGGGTGAATCCCTCAGTCAAAGCGGAGCGCTCACATCCGAGCCGCCGTCCGCATCAGGCGCTAAGCCACGCCCCCGCTTGTGTGGCTTTTTTGAAAAAGCATATTTATGATTAGCCCGTCATGCTTCTAAGAAGCATGAACAGGCACTTTCACGAGCATAAATACTTTCAAAAAGCCACACAATCTTCCTCGCAGCCACGCTCCTGTTAACAAAAGGAATGCAGCAAGTCTAGAATCAAGACGGGCACTTTCATGCCCACAGCCCAGGCAACCTGCCTTGACTGCTACACTGGAATGTGGTGAGACCCATACAAAGCTCGGGGTGCTGTAGATAAAGAGAAAAGAATGTGTAAAAAAGTCAGGTAGGTGTATCCTTCCCAAGATTTCCTTAGCCTGCAAATTAATTTTTTTGCACATAGGGCACTACAATAAAGTCAGGTCAGAGGTTCTGTCAACCTCAAATCACAGTTTACTACAACTGAGCATCATATTGCAACACACACTTCTCTGGATAACTGCCACATGAAGAACATGCGCAGGTGAAGAACAAGTTACTGCACACGTATTGCATGTAACCTGTTTGGACGATAACCCATGTCACTGTAAGTCTGCAGTCTCATAATCTTTTGTCCGATTACTAGGTGGTATGCATATAGTGCAAAGATAATTTTAAACTTGAGTCTTTCAACTACATTGAGAGCTCATGTTAACACAAACTGCATGTTTTAGGGTTGGCATGCAGAATGTAAGGAGAAAGAAAAAGTTCAAGCAACAAATTCCTTAGCAGTACATCTTTGTAACTAAAAGAGTGTCGGGTGGCTGATACTGTGTGTGTATGAGATAGTATTCTTATGTTTTGGGGTTCATCGTTGCTATGATTCCTGTCTAATGCATTTTTACAATGTAAGCACAATATTCGTGAAATTTTGTAATAGGATTAAATTGATTTATAGAAACATCTTGAAGCAAAAGCGCAAAAAGTCTCTTCAAATTTCAAAAAGTGCATTTAATTAACATGCAGAACTGTTTCACCTAAGTATTATGTCATTGCATTAAGAAGTATTATTTTAAAGTGGTAGTTTTCAAACATGAATTTAGAAAAATGTATGCTTCCTGCCTCAACTTGACAACAAAGCCAAATAGTTAACTAATAGGCAAGCCAGTTATGTGCACCCTTTGGGTGGCCGGGGTTACTATTATATAAGAACAGCATTATAGTTTATTAAATCAAACAGTACAGTTCACATTGTGAAATTGTGTATTTTGAGTTCCTTGTACCTGCGATAATGAAGAAAAAGGTGTGAAAGTGAAATAAAACAATTGCCTAGGATCACACAGTTTAGTCAAGCGGGGAAGCCAGGATTGATCCCAGGTTTGTTGGTTCCACGTTGTGCCATTTAATTCGGCCACTAAATGTACAAGCTTCCCTTCCCCTAAACTCATTTTAACAACCCCTCCTAACTCCCTGACCACCACACCCTGCCAGCATCAGTGCAGCCCTTGGTCACACCACAACCAAACATTTTTGGCCCCCGGGAAAATATTTGCGAGTACCCATGGTCTATTGTAGTTGGGATTACATGCGAAAGTGTGTGAGTAAGACACACAGCTGTTAAAACATTGACATAGTGAAAGTTAGAGGAAATGCAGGACATACAGGTAAGCAGGTGCATTGTGTGTGGGGTTGTTAGTGTAGTGAAGGTGATACAAGAAAATACAAGTATTAGAGAAGTAGCTTATTTTTAATTAAAAAGTCTTTATCATATTTTGTGCATGCCACTTGCTGCATCATTTCCATGTGGTATCTTCTGAACGCTCGTCTGTGGCTCATTCCTCATTGTGAATTTCCTAGCTCACCCAGTTCAATCCCTTGCATACTTTGAATGCCAGGGAAAAGTTGCATCACAGAAGGTGTAACACAGAATGCAGATTTATAGATCAGTTTAGCGTAATGTATGCTAAGAAAGAAGCACATGGGCAATACAGAGAATATAAATATGTGGTGCAGAACAATTAAAGAGTGGGTTTTTTACCACCTTTCAAGACATGGCAAATTTCACTATACGCAATGCTGCTCAGTATAGTGTGGTGTCTCAGCTTGTTGATATCTGCGCAACATTTCAAGCACCTAGTGCAGATTGTAAATTAGTATTCAGGCTCATGAACACTATCAAGAGTAAACTGAGAAATAAAGTAGAGGAGAAACCTTTTGATATGCTGATGAGGACAAAGGTCTACCCCCTGAATGGGAAAGTTTACCTCAATAGAGTTTATCAGCACCAGAAAAATTGCAAGAATCGAAGTGAGAAGGAACCATGTCACCCATCTAGTGATTGCATTTGACTTATCTGAATGGCTCTTTCCCACAATTCATGTTTGCCTGGATGTCACACATTTCACAAACTATCTCTAAGACAGGATATCCTGACATTACTCAGTAGCTTGCACGTCAAATTATAAACATGTTATGTAATTGTGTAACTTAATATGTATATGTGATCTTGTATAGGCTCCCAACATTTCCCCATCCTATGAACAGTGCTCCAGTTGAGAATCTTTAGGAAAATCTTATAATGGTACCACCGTTGGAGTCCGTTGTTTTTCTACACCCAAAGTGTACTTGCCTGTGTAACTAGTTCATGTCATGGCATGTGTATCTAAAGTGCAAACCTGCCTTAAGACCCCCCAGGTGGTGCTGTATGTGGGGAAATGCACTGTCTTTTCACTTTTTTAAGCAAAAGTTTGGAGTGATATTTGCACTGATATTTGTTGCTGCACCCACACACGCGGTTGGGTTCTTTGCGCACATAGCCTTGGCTGCAGCGCTGACCTTACACTGCCGGACACAGAGCAAAACAATTAGAGTGGACATTGGTCTCAGCACACCATCCCGCACGGAGATGGGAGGTTGTTGCCTGAGTCAAGTGGAGTTCTTGGAGAAAACAGATGGCTATGCAGTGTCTGAGATAAGCATGTACCAGCCTGGCCTTTCTCTGGTCGTTCAACCCATGGACATTCCAGGTCAGACATCTGGTGGTGGTCATTGAGCTGTAAGAGAAGGGCTGCATGCCATGGTGGAGATGGGCCAAGCGAGGCACGCTGCTTTGCGGGGCAGTAACTCAGTGTGGTGTCTTGCCAGGTGAGATAAGCGTAGGGATAGAACCGGGAAAGACAAACAATTGAATAAAGCCACCCACTTCAATTTCAAAACTCGGTTGGGAGATCTAGTCCCACCCTCCTCCCAAAATCATACCCAAGTAACAATCATGCACAGTGGGAATCTTCCCCAGAGGCATCAGAGAGACAGACAAACTGCCCAGTCAAGAACTAACTGGGTGCTCGGTGGGGATCGGGTTCACCCTAAATGAAGTCGGTGTTGGTGAAATAGCCATAGTGTCAGTGTTGTAAGGGAATCAAAACAGTTTGGAATTGTTTGCCTGCGCCAGAGGCAAGGGGTCAAGAACCAAGTCGGCAGCAGTCAAAGCACAACTTTAAAGTCATCACACACTGCCGGGGGACCCAGCAGTGCTAGTGGCCCCAAGGCGTGTTATTTGTTGTCTCTGAGGCAGCCATCATATTGGCGTGTTTGGGATGTTTGTGTATTCACTTTAGTGGTCGATACTTGTCGAGAGAATTTTAGTGCAGTCTTGGCATCGGTGAAGTAGTGGGGTTTCCCCTCGTGGTGTATCCACAGTTTGTGGTGATAGAAGAGGATTTTTCAGTGACGGGAGAAGAATGGAATAGAAGTAGGTGTGGACCAAGTTCTAGAAAAAAACAAGTCTTTAAAGGATGGATTGATTTATATGTATTGGAAGAGGAGGTGAAAAAGCTGATGAGGTTAGCATACGTGGTAGAAAACTGTTGAAACATAACCAGATTATATATTCTTTGGGTCTATGGATGCATATTATTAAATTTGCATATGAGTCACCGAAGAAGGAATATGATAAAAAAAGGTTGATGAAATGTTATTGGCTGTCTAGTATGGATAGGGAAGTGATAATTATTGGGAAGCACTTTCAAGCATTTGCAAATAGTGACAAGACAAAGATAATGAGACAGCCTGCTTTGAAGTGCAACAACATATCTCATAAACATTTGGAAAACTGGCAATTGATTGTTTTGGCACAGGTGTACGTCTTGGGCACAAGGAAAATATTTATTATTGTATTAATTGATTATTATACCTGGTGGTTTATTACAAACAATTAGAACATGTGAGTACAAATATGGTCATATTACTTTAGGTCTGCCATGCAACTTTATTGAATATGATCCCAATACCTATAGTGGACTTTGGGTCAGCCCATTGCTTGTCATTGGTTGGCTTTCTTGTCAAACTCTTTAGCTTGCTTCTTATTCAGTGGCTTTCCTTCCTGTTCTTGTGTTTGTCCTTATGGAGTATAGCTTATTTCCTATGGGCCCAATTTATATCTCTGTAGATGCATCCAGACTGCTGAAAATCAATGTTCCATCCGTCCGCAATCAGAACTGTTCAACAGCCTGATTTCTATGTTGACGGTTTGAAGGACGAAACTCCACCATCTCCATCAAGTGCAGACTTCTCTTTCAATGGAGTAATAGCCGAAAAGCAGCTGATGGAGGCATTTCAGTCACAACTACGCCAAACCAATTACAATGTTGGCCTAACCATGGCGGTTAAAGCTCCACTCCTAGCCTAGCGGTTTCGAACCTATAAAAGAGATCAACGGATCTTACCTACCTATCCAACTTAACTGTTCACCATACTTGCTGCTCGATATAGATGACAACCCACCACGTCGCCACCATAATAGGAGGTATGTGAACTTAAAATCTTTTTTTATTTTCGTTTGCATTTAACTTACCAGTTCCAAAATGTCACGTAGCATGTTTTTTTTCATAAACTTGCATTAACAAAAATTGCCACATCACTTACTAAATCTTATGTGTGATACATATGTAATTCTGACCTGTACCCTTTTAACGTGAAATAACTTATTTATACATCCTCATACAAAGGGTTAATATTAATTGTAAATGTGGAATAAGCCTCCATCATCATGATGGAAGTGCAAACCAAATATCCAATGTAGATTTAGCCATTAAATTGACTATCAAATTACAAATCTAAATAAAACAACCTAAAACTTTTTAAAGACACACTTACATATGTATGTCAAAGTGACTTTATATTACGGTTGTTAATCCATTTTACATATGTTATAAGTTCACTAATTCAATCTTCATATCTCATAGGTCACTTTGCTATTTATAAAGCCTGTTGGATTTTGCCCTCTCTGAAGAGTCACCCACAAAAATGATGACCTTCACCCCTCCTGTTATCTGAACATGCTTATGCTTGTTATTAGAACCCTGGGTCCTTCACCAATGCTAACCAGTTGTAAAGTGATTTAGATCACTCTTTTGTTTTACACCTAATTGGCACATTTAATGTACTGATAAGTTCCCAGTGTAGTGGCACTTAATCTACCCTGGACCTGTACATTGAATGCTACTAGTGAGCCTGCAGGACCTGTTGTACCAACCACTTAATTAGCCCTTCTAAAAATGCATCAGATCTGCCATTAGAGCCTCTGTGCAGTTAAAATTGCATTGGTACAATAAAAATGGTGACAAACCTAAACCATTTAGTTACTTTTGTGGGGCAACCCTGACAAGGATAGTGGTTGGTGCTTGAATAGGTTGGCAATCCCCTCAAACACTAACCCCATTCCTGAAAAACTCATGTAACCTCTATTTTATCTAAACATTAGGGGGCATAAGTTCAAGGAAGTGGCGGAATGAGGCATTAGCCGTCATGGCTTATCGCCTCACTCCGTCACTTCAGAAATGCAAGCCTGCACCATATTTACAACGATATGGTGCAGCCTTGCATTTCTCCCTGTGCTGGCGCTACATTTAGCAGTGTAGCACCAATGAAGGCACTCTTGCACCAGAGTTCAAGGGTGTTGATGTGCAGGGGAAAGACGGTTTGTGTACAGGAAGGTACCCCTTCCTGGACATAAACCATCTTTAAATGCCATTTTGTCACCTCTATATGTGCTGCTTAATGCAGCACACATGGAAGTCACAAAATGGCATTTTGTTTTTAAGATTTTTTATATAAAGGAAGGGGGACCTTCCTGTACATAAACAATCCAAGGAATTTAGCTTTTTCCATGTGCGCTGCACAAGGCAGTACACAAGGATAAAGCAAAAACGAGGAGAAATAATGCATCTCTCCTCTTTTTGCCAACTTAAGACTAGGTTTTCCTGGTCTCAATTTTGGCGCTGCCTCCTATTTGCGCTGCCCTTGTTAATAGGGGGCAGCGTCAAAATCAATGGGGTTTGTGATGGAAGATCCACACAACACCCACTGACCACCCCTTTCACGTTAAGCATAGAGCGAAAGAGGGCCTTATTTACAAGGCCTCGTTAAAACAACATTAAGTGGCTTAACGCGGCCTTGTACATATGCCCCTAGTTGTCTTAAGTAAAATCAAGTTGCTATGAGATTTCAATGTTTTTGAAACTCTATATCACGAAATATCATGATTATAACCAGAAAAACTGTGTACAAGCTGTTCCTGTAAATAAAACAATACATGTGTACAGTATGTATGTGTTCAACAGAAAACAACATATAAGACTATATTTTTATTTTTACAAATGAGATACCTCTCTATAAACAAATGTAGTAAATATTTGTTATAAAGAAAAAAGCACAATTAACACAATTCACAGTTGTGGGGGATAGATTCATAGCTACATATCTTGCCTATGTCCAGGGCACATACTAATTAATCCTCCTCCTAAAGGGGCTTTTTCACTACTCGAGCAGGTGGAAGCCAGTACATGATAAATATGTATTGGGGTGGGAGGTTGTGTGAGAAGTATTGGTGTTATGGGAGAGGGAGTAAGGGTAGATGGGTGGCTGTTTAAGAGGTAGAGGGTGCGGCGATGGTTTATGTGGTTGATGAAGTTTATGTGTGTGAGTGTACGTGTGCATGCTGTTGTGAGGTTGAGTGTGTATCTGATGTGCTAGGATAATGAGTGGTTGTGAATTAGGATGTGAGTTTGGATGTTTGCCATACCGTGAGTAAGGGTTTGGATTTGGGTGATAGTATTGTCTATATTGACGGTAGTGGCTTTGAGTGTAGGTTTCTGTGGAGTAGTTGATTTGAGTGATGTTGTTATTGTTATTGTTAATTTATATTTATATGGCGCCAAATCACCAACAGGACTTTAAGCGCAAAACATACCCTAAACCTGGGACTTAACATGCTTCCCAAAGCTTCACATCACTGGATAAGCCTATCCGAGCACCTGAGTAAAAAGGAAGGTCTTAAGACCCTTCCTAAATGTGAGTAAGGAAGTTTTCCTACGCAGGCTATCTGGGGGCTTATTTCAAAGCTGAGGAATCACAACTGAAAGAGCACGCCGCCCAGAGTATTTTTATCAAAGCGTGAGCATGCCAACAGGCTTGCCTCAACCGATTGGAGGCATCGTCCTGGCACATATTTCTTCAGACGATCTTTGATGTAACCAGGTGCTGCTCCATGGAGGGCCTTTGTGCAGTGCACAACCCTTTGAACTTGACCCCCTGCCTTATTGGGAGCCAGTGCAGTTGTAACAAGAGTGTGGCATGTGCTCTTCTCGGGAGCTTAAAAATCAGTTGTGCTACGTCATTCATTACCACCTGAAGTCTCCCCAGAAGCTTGTCAGGTAGAACTAAATATACTGCGTTACCATCGTCCAGGCACGGCACAATTAAGGCGGACACCACAGTATGCAAGGTAGAGAAGGACAACAGGGGTACCAGTCTCCGAAGCTGCCTCATAAGACTCACGCAGCTTCCCACTACAGAGGTCACCTGATTATTCAGTGTTAACTTGGAGTCCAATCTAATGCCCAGGCTCTGTACCACTGGCACTGGTGTTGGAGGTGTGCCTAGCTCCTGCGGCCAAAAGGTATCCAACCAGGGATTAACCCCCGTTGTGATAGCGAGTACCTCCGTCTTATCAGGGTTTACTTTCAATGAATTGTTAGTCATCCAATTCATGGTTAACCGGAGAATATTTTGCACGTTGGCCTGTGTCAGGGAAGAGCTGTCAATCCTCACGATTAACTGAGTGTCATCAGCGTAGTTAAACACCTGACAGTTCAATTTTGCCAGAGCTTCAACCTGTGGCTGGAGGTAAATGTTAAAAAGCAGAGAGGATATCGCAGAGCCCTGCGGAACCCCACATAGCAGGGCGCCTTTCATGGATAGGCATTCCCTCAGTTGTACTCTTTGTGACCAATTCTTCAGGAAAGAAGCGATCCATTGGAGTACTCTGCCAGTGATTCCCAACCGCCGAACACGGGCCAAAAGCGGAGTATGGTTCACCGTGTCAAATGAGGCAGATAGATCCAGAAGGATCAAAGCGGATGATTCCTTCTTATCTGTCGCAATCCTCAGCTCATCCAGCACTGAAAGCATTACCAGCTCTGTGCTGTTGTGGGCCCTAAAGCCCGCTTGTCGGACGTGTATCAGCTGATGTGTCTCCAAAAAGGAGGACAATGCTTAAGCACATGCTGCTCAAGTATTTTGGCCAGGAATGGAAGTCTAGATGTAGGACGAAAATTCTTCAGGTTATTAGAGTCCACCTCAGCCTTCTTCAACAGCGGGGTCACAGTAGCGTCCTTAAATTTGAGAGAAACCTTCCCTGATGTCAAAGAGAGGTTTGACAGGGAGAGTGTCTCTGGTTCTATCCTAGGGAGGGCCCTTTTGAGCACCCTCGGAGGGCATGGGTCTTCTGGTGAGCCAGATTTCACTTTGGCCATGATGTATGCTAGGCCCTCCGAGTCCAGAGCAGGAAAGCCTGCAGGCGTTCCATCCTGGAAGTGTGGTTGATCGGTCACTGAGAGGGGTCACAGGGTTATACTAGTGTTGCCAATCTCAATGAGAATATCTTTGACTTTGGCTAAATAAAAGTCCTGCATTTTATTGCAATCATCTAGATTGGCCACCATCCTCTGTTCTTTTTTCTGGCTCTGCTCTTTAAGCACATTGAAGGTCTCTTTCTGAATATCCGTGGCTTCCCTGGTCTTTAGTTCATAGTACGCAGATTTTGTTGCGATAATAGATCTTTTATAGAGAGCTAATTTTCCTTTATATTCCTCCCTGGCTTTCGGTTCGTATGATTTCCGCCAGTGCCTTTTGAACTGGCGGAAGACCTGATGGTGGGTGTTTTCCTGAAGGGGGTGTTTTACTGAGAGATTTGCGGTTGAGTGGGTGGTAGTGGTTGAGGGTGTGATGATGTTTGAGGGTGTGGTGGTTGATGAAGGTGTGGTAGTGGTTAAGGGCGTGGTAGTGGTAGTGGATGAAGCTGTGGTTGTGGGTGTCATTCTGATTTTAGTTATTATTGGTGGGTACATGGTTGTTTGTTGATCGCTGTATGTGTTAAATGTGTCATTCAGTTGTAGGGTATGTGTGTGTGCCAGTGTTTCTCTGTGTGACAGTGTGTATCTGGGGTCTAATAATGGTGTTGTTGAGACAGAGGTGGTTTGTGGGTGTATAGTGGTGGGAGGATGGATTTGGGAAGAGGAAGGGGCAGGTGGTGGTGGTTGTGAGGCAGTGACATGTGAGAGGGATCTGATCCGCATCGTGCCTCAGTGTGTAGTACATACTGCACTGTGTGTGCCTTCCTGGAAGGTCAATAATTGTGTCAGTTAGTGACCGAACCTCCGGGTGGCACATAGCAGTGTTGTCTGGCTTACAGAGAGGCTTCTAAACAAATCAAGAGCCTTCTCGGACATCAATGCTGGCTGGAAAGGGGTAGGAGTTGAGGTGCCTGGGGCAAGGGAGACCCCTGCCTTTTTGGGGCTGGATGTTGGGCAAAATGGGGGTTAAAAGAACTGAGGGGCATATTATCAAGGACCGGTGTTAAAATTATCGCCATTTTATCGGCAGGATACTGCAGACAAAACGGCGATAATGAGCTTGATAATACGCCCTTGTTAATTCCCATAGAAGCCCATGTTAACATCAGAACATGGGCTTCTATGGGGATTAACAAGAGCGTATTATCAAGCCCATTATCGCCGTTTTATCAGCAGTTTCCTGCCGATAAAACAGTGATAATTTTAACACCGGTCCTTGATAATATGCCCCTGAGGATGCTGAGTTTGCTGGTGGTGGTGGACGATGATGTAAGAGTCAATGAGATGGTCTGGAGTCCACCACCACTTGGGGCTGGTCTGATGTGGAGGCCTCTGAATTGAATGACGTTGTGGCCTTCTCTCCTATCCCCTCACCCTCTGTGCTGCTGGATCCCCCGGTTTCGGTTCCACCGCTTTCCGACTCCTAGCAAATGTCCAGTTCCCCACCTTCTTGGGCAACATCTTGCTCTCTAGCTTGGGTGGATACTTATAAAAGGAGAACTATGAGAACCTTTACATATATATATATGCATTATTCATATAAGAAAGTATTTTTCAAGCACATGTTCTTAGTTTATAAATAATGTAGCTGTGATATAAAATTAAAGCTCTTCATCACTCTATATTTAAAAAATGGAGTTACATTATAATCACAAGTGACTGTTTGTTTACATTGCAGATGGATATTTACATCCAATGGGTGCCGGATAAGGTGTCAACTACTTAACAACTACCATATGATATAAATAACTTGATTTAAATTTGACAGAATATCTGGAACAATTTTGATGGATTAAGGCAGTGATCAGTATCTGGCCTTACTTTCGGGGGCGTGGCTTGGCAAGCCACGATGGCGGCTGTGTCCTGCTGAGGCTCCGCGATCGGGCTAGCATCTTGCCCATTTCCTAAGATCGCCGGGAGCCTCAGCCCACACATTTTGCTCCACTGAGGCTTACCTGCTGTGGGCGACCTCTGATGAAACTGCGGGGGCTGCGGACGAGCGCCGATCACCGTCCCGACCCTCACCGGAGCCGGGCGCCGAGTATCTAAAATGGCGGGCGCGGCTCCCTCTACCAGCGGTGGGCACCACTGAGGGACTATCCTCGAGGCGACGGCACTCGGCGGAGAGGACGACTGGCGGCCCCAGACCTTCACCGCAGGGCAAAGAGACCAACTCACGAGCCCTTGCACCACGCCAGGTGATCTCTTGCGGTGACAGCCCGGTGCGCAAGATGGCGGCCGCCGTCCCGACGATCCACTAAACCGGCGCTCCTACACGACTGGGAGCCCACCCCAGCGCTGATCGGCCCACTGCCTCAAACTGACGGACGCCAGTGGGGGTACCACCTGTGTGCCGCTGGGTCCTCCGGAGACCTCGATCCCATCTGAGGGCGGTGAGTGTCGACCCCCTACCCCCCCCCCCCTTCCCCTCCTGTGACCCTCGGTGCCGGAGACCCGGCGGCCTCCTACCCCATCTGGGGCCCGCCGAGGGGTCGCGGACGGCGCCGGCCCTTGGTCGGGGGGGGGGAGGCTCAGAACTCTTCTGCCGCATTGCGTGACCCAGAGGACCCGAGTGCCTGACTTTAAGATGGCGCCCGCAGAGGCCGAGACGCCGTGATCGACGTGGACTTCACCCTGCAAGTGCGGTGCTCCACTGACCCCAAGACGATCACACGCCATACCGGAGTCGCTCATCGACCCCCTCCCCCCTCCCGGGCCCTGGTCGCCTGCTCGTCGACCCCCGGGGTCGCCTGAGGGGGTGGGATCGGACCTCACTGTCACGCACCCTGTCCCTGGAGAAACCTGGACAGTAGGTGCAGTGACCATCTGCTGTGCATCTCCTGACACCTGGGCTGTCACCCCCTCGCTACCGCACATCACTCTAGCAGAGGTCCTCTGGAAGGAGGGAACGCAGTGACCGCCCCGAGACCAAGGGAGGCTAGGGGCCCAACCTACTCTGAGCTACTGCCCACCCGGATATACAGAGGAGAGGTGGTTTACTGATTACGGAACGCGCGGAGGGCCGGGCCCCCCCATCTCTAACTGCACTCATGGGGAAGACGAGACCCACGCAGACGATGACTGTCCCCGAGACGGCCCCCGAGAGGATGCCTCAAACGAGAACATGGACGCAAGCCAACGCGTCGCAAACCGACCCCACACTATCGGCAAAATTGGACCAAGTATTGGCGGCAATCGAATTATCCCGCCTATCAATGGAGGAGAGATTGGGCGTCCTGACGACGGACATCAGTCTAATCCGCGACGACCACCGCAAATTGGCGGACAGAGTGAAAGACGGAGAACGGATTGTGACCGAGCTGCAACCTGCGGTGAAAACACAGGAGGCGGAACTGAAGGAGGTCCTGCACCGCGTGGCAGCCCTCGAGGAACGCACGGTGGACCTGGAAGGGCGCTCGAGACGCTGTAACATCCGCGTCCTGGGCTTGCCGGAAGGAATTGAGAACTCGGACCCTCTTACGTACATGGAGCTCTGGACCAAATCTTTCACACCGGAGGCGGAAAGGTCGGCATTTTTTTCCATTGAAGGAGCACATAGGGTCCCGGCCCGGGCGCCCAAGCCGGGCCTCCCTCCGCGACCCATGTTAGCTAAATTCTTACATTTCCGGGACCGCGATGCGGTGCTTCGTGCGGCCCGGACGGCGGGCCCCCTACAAGTGGAAGACCAACACGTTATGGTGTTCCCGGACTATGCCCGAGAGGTCCAACACCAGCGTTCCACCTACCTCGACGTCAAGAGGCGCCTCCGCGCAAATGACCTTCAATACTCCCTGCTGTTCCCGGCCCGCCTAAAAGTACTGCACAAGGGGAAAGCCCTCTTTTTCAACACGGCGGAGGAAGCACAGGACTGGACTGAGTTCCACTGCCCAATAATCCCTAATCCTGGACCCCAGAGAGCACGCAACAACGACTTCAGACGCTCCAGGAGACGAGATGCGAGCCGCACTCGATCAGGCCGCCCCAAAGGCCAAACATCATCCCCCACGGGCTCGCCCGATCTCATGCAAATCATGCAAGAGCGACGAGAAGCCTTAAGAGCGGTGACTGGACTACACACGTCACCCATAGTGTCGGATTTGGAGGGTCGTCCGCACCTGTTCACCCCGGAGAAAGACCGGGACAGCGACGGAACAATGTCGGGAATTGGACCAATCTCCTCCCCCCTTGTTATGATACAAACCTCGGACGCTACCCTGGCCAATCAACCTGGCACCTCTTCATGATGAAAGAACTTTCTACTGTTATATCCTTTTCATGGTGACCTATTGTATTGCGCGGCGTCTAGGAGCCTAGACTGTTTTGTTTAATAATTGTGAGCGCTTGCGAGCGATAGACGCTTATCCTACCAGAGCCCGACCCGCGCACAGGCCCAGCAGCGACACACGCTGCCACCCCCGCAGATACCCATTGTATTTTTTCCCCTAGTGGGACGTTTGTTTGGATATGCCACCTCCGGTGAAATATCCTCAGTATTGGGACTGTTTCCCGCCCAAAGTTCTGTTTACGGTTAATTCCCCGAGTCCCTCCCCCATGATTGTGGAAGCATGGCGCACTAGAAATACTCGGGACACGTACACACTGGCGGCCGTCGGGGGCTGCAAGGGGGTCCCTCTCCCACTCATGTCACCGTATGAATGGCGAACTCACGATCAGACATTAATATCCTCACACTAAATGTGCGAGGCCTGCACACGCCCAGCAAACGCTACACTGTCTACTCATACATTAAGCGTATGTCAGCCAATATTGCGTTCCTGCAAGAGACGCATATGAATGCCACCGAACTCTCTCGCCTGCAGCTCAAATGGCGAGGGACCTTTTGTGCCACTCACTATTCAGCGTTTGCGCGCGGCGCGTTAATTTGGGTTAGGCCAGGTACTCCCTTTCGAGAGCTCCGACGGGTGATAGATAGAGAGGGCAGGTATGCGCTCCTAGAGGGAATACTTGATGGACAGGGTATACTCCTTGGCAGCATTTACGCCCCCAATATAGATCAGGATAAATTCTGGGACCACCTCACGGGCGTTCTGGCCCAGTTCACTACAGTTCCGTGGGTATTGGGAGGTGACTATAACTGCACGCTGGACCCCACCCTGGACCGCTCGCACCCTCCCCCCGCACATTCCCCGGCTCCCCGACAGGCAGAACTCTTCAGGGCATGGACCACGCACTGGGCACTCACTGACGCATGGCGACACCTACACCCACTGGCTCGCATTTACTCCTTTCACTCGATCCCACATAACCTTAGGGTCCGCCTGGACCGTTTCCTCTGCTCTGCACCTATCCTCCCTAAGATCACTTCCATGGATTACCTGGGTCGGATCCTCTCGGATCATGACGCTCATATCATTCGTCTAACCTGGCGCCCCCCGCACCCACCTGTCCCCACCTGGCGCCTCCCTAGGGACTGCCTTTCAGATCCAGTATTCAGAGACGCACACGAATCCAGTATCCGCGATTATTTCGCGCACAACACTAACACGGCATCGTCGGTACTGGTTGAATGGGACGCGTTTAAGGTGGTGGCGCGAGGGGAATGCATCAAGCAGGTGGTGGGAGTGCGTCGCACCTTGGAACGGGCGCTCCAAGCCTCGGAACAATCTCTGGCCGCGCTCACTAAACGGCTTGACGACTCGGAGGAACACGCTGTGCTCATGGCCAAGACGAAGACGGAGTATCAGTCTGCCTGCGCTGACCTCCGCAGATACAATTTTAGGGCTTACGCCTCTAGGGTTCATAAGGACAGAGACAAGACTGGTTCGCTACTAGCCTGGATGGCGAAGCAGGACACCGAAATCAAGCCGATCACGGATGTTGTCAACCCGGATGGTGTATTGGTACGCTCGCAGGCCGAGATCCTCCTAGCGTTCCAGCGCCACTATACGCAAGTGTACGGGACCCCGACCCAATCCTCCCCATTCTCTGTGGACCGCTTTTTGGACCCACTGACGCTGCCCACAATCTCGGACATAGACAAGCGCGCCCTTGACCCCAGGATAAAACCTTCTGACATTACCCAGGCAATTCGCGCCATGTCCCGGAATAAAGCGCCGGGACTGGACGGTTTCCCGTTGGAATACTACTCGACTTTCTCGCCTCTAATAGTCCCCCATTTATCACAGGTGTTCGAGACGTCTCTTCATCTAGGGAGATTACCCCAGTCACTGCGGGAATCCGTGATTGTCACCTTTCCCAAACCCCACAGAGACCCACTCCACATGGGGTCGTATCGCCCCATCACGCTCCTGTCGGCCGACTGTAAAATCCTGGGGAAAATTCTGGCTGACCGTTATGCGCAGATCATACGCCCGCTGGTCCACCCAGACCAATGCGGCTTTGTCCCGGGAAGGAACACCTCCCAGAACCTCCGCCGAATCTTCCACGTTCAAGACCAGATACGTGGCAGATTTCCCCGCGCCGCCTGCCTCATTATGGACCTGGAGAAGGCGTTTGACACCCTCACCTGGCCCTATCTCTTCTCGATCTTGCAGCGCCTGAATATCGGCCCAACGCTCATAGCGTATACACGCCTCTTGTATACCGACTTGACCACGCGGGTACGTATCGGGAAACGCATATCACCGGCGTTCGCAGTTCGGCGAGGTACGAGACAAGGGTGCCCTCTGTCACCCCTCTTATTTGCGCTGGCAGTCGAACCGCTGGCGATTCGGCTCCGTCGGGAAGGGATGGAATGGGGCATTCCACTTGCAGACAGCACGCATTGCGCGGATGATCTTCTCATTTACATCCGAGACATCGAAACGGACATGACCCCTATAGGGACGGCGCTGGCGGACTTCGCAGAGGCCTCGGGACTACAGGTGAACTGGGACAAGTCCACAGTTTACCCCTTACACCCGAACCTACCCCCCCTGGAGGTCGGGCTTGGAGCGCACACCCTCTCATGGTCCGCGGAAGCCCCCCGTTACCTTGGTGTCCGCTTGTATCATTCCCCAGCTGACCTTTTCGAGGGGAATCACTGTAAAGCACTTGCCAGTCTACGCCCGGCGGTCGCTTTTTGGAATAAGCTCCCACTGGCCCCGATAGGAAGAATAGCTCTAGCCAAAATGATAATGCTTCCCCGACTCCTTTACCACTTCACGAATTTGCCGGTAATACCACCCAGATCCTTCTTCCGCGACGTAGACTCCCTCCTAGGGACCCTTATCTGGGGCGAGGGCCGCCATAGGGTCGCCCTGAAAACCCTTCAACTTCCTACGACACTGGGAGGGCTCGGAGCTCCGTCCTTCGAGTCATATTTCCTCGCGGCACAACTCCAATGGCTATCATACTGGACGGCGGACCGTTACCCTCAGGAGACTGTCACCTCGACGGGCAGAATCGCAACCCCGGAACTCACCCGTCTTCTTCTCCCGGGAACCAAGCCACGACGTACGTACCCCCTCCAGGTGGCGATAGCGCGTCGGTGCATGATGCGGATCCACCGAATGTCCCCTAATAGGCCTCCGTATTCCCCGTTGTTACCGTTGATAGGCAGCCCCAGGCAAGACTCCTACTTTACGGCGCCATTCTTCACCGAATGGTCGCGCTGCGGCATCACGGATCTGGAATCGTTATTTGAGGAAGGCCAGTTAAAGTCACTTGACCGCCTGACCGCTGAATACGGGCTCCCCCCGGGCCAATTCCTCAGGTATCGACGCTGATTGCCGGATACCGGCCCCATTTTAACCTCTACACTGGCGAGCCAGACACGCATCCAGTAATACACGCTGTCCTGCGTATGGGGGTGGGACGCCACTTAGTTACCTGGCTGTATAAATCCATTCGGGAACTTTCAAAGCACCTCTGACAACATTGCGGGCTACATGGGAGGAGGACATAGGTCGCGCACTACATGACTCGGAATGGACTAAAGCGCTCGAGGCCCCTAAACGCGTCTCTAGGAATGCCCGCTTCAAGAACATCCAATACTATATCCTACACAGGGCGTACCTCACCCCAGCGCGCTTACAGAAGTTCTATCCCTCCACACCATTCTTATGCCCCAGATGCTGCTCCCCCGCCGCAGACTTTCGCCACATGTTCTGGAGCTGTCCAGACCTTCACTCCTTTTGGCAAGCGGTACACAACACACTGTCTGACCTGACAGGTCTTACTACACTGTCCACCTGGGAATCCAGCGCATTAAGTATCCTCCATGTCCCTAAGCAAGCCCCAGTGCATAGGCGCTTCGTGTCCTTAGCGCTCCTGCTGGCGAACAGATGCATAGCCATGCACTGGCGATCCCCGGAAGGTCCCCCTATAGCAGCATGGACGGGGGCGGTCAGTAAGTGGGCGGCGGCGGAGGAGGATGCTCTTAGAGAGGAAGAAGCCAGGGGCGCGCGTAAATTTCCCATTTCCATGGAATGGGCCATGCTTCTCTACAGTTTTCGACAATCCACGCGAATGGGTGACCCCCCTACTCCTTCTCCCCCCCCGACCCGAGAAGACCGTTTACGTCTATCTGTTGTCCCCCTCCCTGAGGCAGGTTCCGGATACCCCCTGCATCCTGATTAACTTCCCACCCTTCTGGAGTGCAGGCTGAATAGCTCCTTGGGCTCGTTTCCCCCCGCCCCCCCCCCCCGACGCCCATCGCCGATATTTCCACCACACTAGCGCCCACACGCTTCCCCCCCACGGTTTTGTCCCCCCCGTTTTCTGGTACCACCATTACATGGACTGTACAGGCCCCGCTCCACCGCCCTTTGAGACGGGACATTATATTCCTGTTAACATACACTGTCCTCCTTGCTATACAAGTTCATTGTCTTCTGACCTGCACACATGGTTGCATGGTATGTACTGATTTCTGGAGGGAATGGATATTTGTACCAGTTGTTTAAACGAAAAACACGTTGCACGCATGGCTGAATGTTGAGGCCACGTCAGCGGCTTATTCACGATGTACCGTATACTTTGATGCAACAATAAAACAAATTTCAAAAAAAAAAAAAAATCTGGCCTTACTTTCATGTTTTGCAGCAACAGTTTAACAACAGGATTGATTTTATACACTTTCCTACCCATGTAGACATCATTTTTTTTCTTTCATTTATGTGTGGTATGTGTAGATAACATATATGCTAGGCACATAAACAGAGGAAGTAACTTAGCATGCCTCCATCCTTTTGTAAAGCGCTCTGATATCCTTCGGGATCTTGTTTGTGCTATAGAAAACTTTATAAATAAATAAAATAAATAAATGCTGTCATACATTTATGACATTGCCATTTATGTTTTCATGTTCCTTTAGTCCTATCACTATTATGTACACATACATACCTTGTATGTGCATAACTTCACGTATCATACGCATAATTCATGATGTACCATAGAAAGGCTCTGATGATGTTATCAACATTATATTGATTCAGATTGGTGCGTTACCCATTTTAGGTACCAATTCTACTCCAAATTTAATAAACATGTGCTACATACATAAATCATCTACAGCAGTACAAATCAGGAATCTGGGATTAATGTGTAGTTTTAGATTTGTATAGGTATGTACTGGGGACGTTTAAAGACTATTCGTAGAAGGCATTTGAAGATATGGGGTACTTCTTGATAGGAGTATGGTATGGTGTCATTATGGCTCGCATTATTCTTTGACTTTGGCCAATTGTTTCTAAGGCTATTAATAACTGACACACCAAGCAATTGCACTAGATCTCCCTTCTGGAATATTTCAATTCACAAGTGCTTGACTTGGCCCTTTCTGAAGGCTCATCCTGCAAATTGTTGCCTTCACCCATCCAGCTTTCAGAAGCCATTTAGGTAAGGTGAAATGAGTCTGTGCACATCACATCCACTAACTAGTGCTAAAGTGTTTAAGCACTCTTCTTAAAATCTGCTAAAATTGCCTTACACACAATTGGTACAATTTTATTTAACGTATAAGTCCACAGTAAAGTCAAACTATGTGTATCTATAACCTGTAAAATACATATTACTAGTGATCCATCATCACTTATAAAGGCACTCTTTTAATTTCCTATCTTTCAGACCTACAATTCCAATCTGTGTGGAGAATTTTGATGGTGAATCGACTTGCCCAATGTAACCTTTGTCCAAGCATTATCCATCTTTTTTTTATATATATAAATCAATCCCTGAGGTAGGACCTAAAGAGCCCATAATCCAAGGGCGCAATACAATTACAAAGTTGCACTTGTATGTTTAACTTTCAAGTATCCTGTTATAGAAACATTCCTAAATGTGTTTTTCAGTAGTGTAAGGCCCGCCTCTCCCATCAGCTAACATTGTGTTATCTAAGAAATAATTAAAAGTATAATTTTGGATAGGGAACAGGTATGGACATCATGTATATGTCGCAAATAGGTTATATAACATCAACTTTAATGCTTAGTTGAATGTTAACTCAAATATCTGCAAATGGCCCTTAGACATTAATCACATTACTTTTTCCTAACCATTTAGTGCCTGCATCTTTTGTCCTCTATCAGTTGAGTGTGAATAGTTTGGTAAGTGTTCTTGGTGTATGAACTCCAAACAGGTAGAGAGAATTGCTTAGTTGTTGGCAAAATGGTCCATCCTGTTGGGATAGGTGGTTTGGTTTGGAGATCTTCACTGGCCAAATTACCTTTCAAAACATTGCTTCCCGCACCACAACAAAGGGACTTGGCACCATTTTGTTGATGACCCTACAATTCGTATAGCCTGCCTGGCAGGTTGAGAAATGAATCGAGCATAATCCAGTGTAGGTTTATGCTAGATTCTGGACACATTTCCAAGGTTGACAATATCCATATTTGCAAGGAACTTTTTTAGTAGAGATTACCTAAACAACCTACAGAAACGTGTGCACATTGTGTTGGTTACAATCTATGTACACATATGTCTAATGCCTTCATCACAGAACCATTGCTTCAGGCTCAGTTAATCGAATTGACAAACAATCTCAATGTAGTTCTACACAAAGGATAAGCACCTTTCACAAACATGTTGGGTTACAAACCTTCCAGACACCTCCACTTTCCCGGACTCCTACTTGCACAAATCCCACCCACTCTTCAAGCCAGATTTGGCGGTCGAGCCTTCCCCTACATCACTCCTAAGGCATGGAACGCCCTGCCGCAATGCTTAAGAGCCCTCCTCACTTTTTTAATTCAGCGAGAAGCTGAAGTCCTGGCTTTTCAAGTAGTCTCGCTGGGACCTAGTTGTGCCTAGACTCACACCTGCTCAGAGCCAGTGTACCCTTCCGGGTGGTGGTGCGCACTGCACATCTGCATCACATACATATCACACATATAAAAAATATATGCTTTTTTTTCTATATTTGTTATGTAATTTTGCAAGAACTTTTTCTTAAAACGTAAATGAGAATAACATTATATACTGCAATGTAATCACAAATGCTCTTAATAAAACAGCCAAAGCTAAACCCTAATCAAAACACTTAGCATTGTAAAAATTTACATATTTCGTAGGCACACAATCTTCGATTCTTATCCTTAATGTTGCCCTCACCATTATTTTACTAATTATACATAGACACGTCTCACTCACACATGCTTGATTTTTCCCTGAAAAAGGATAATACATTAAATATCACACAAATAATATTGTGTGATTGTTTACCTGTTGCTCTGGTGAGCCATACAGCTGACTGTACCGGGACAGGACCTCATGAGTGAGGATCTCCAGTTTCTCTGGCTTATTTTTTGGGGCCCTGTCTCCAGTATTGTCTGGAATGGCAGCTCGCAAAGTTTAGGGAGCAGCAATGTTGGAGGAAGTCTGTACTCTATCAAGGTGCTCTATCAAGGTTTGATGTACACATACGTGAACGGACACAAACACCAATTATTGGCTTGTGCATCTTATACAGTACGCCATGTATATAGATATTACCTACTGGCGGTCGCCAGTAGGTATATATAGTTAGGATTTTTTCTCTATGGGATTTTTGAAAATTCTATGTCTAATAACTTTGGCGTTTGTGGACGGAATTGGCTGAAATTTTCAGGAAAATGGCACATTTTGTTTCCGAGCAGCCCTTGAAAATTTGGGGGGGGTTTGTCAAGGGGGGCCGAGAAAAAAGGGGGGTCCCAAAACGTGTTTTTAACATTGAGTTTTCCATAGGGCGGTTGGCCTCACTTTTAGCCCGAACGGCTGAATGGATTTGCACGAAACTTGGCAAAATTGTAGGGACTGGTAACCAGCCCGATGTGCCTTTTGTAGGTCTCAATATATGTGCTCCAGGGGATTTTGAGAAATTAACGTTTAAAAAAAGATATATATCTGTAACAGCGGACCTGGCAGCGTCCCAGGACGCGTACTTTACGCGCAACGGAGCTTTGTGAAGCGAAGCTGATTGGTTCTCCGGCGTCTGTCAACATTCCAAAAAGTCCGTAGCGGCCGCCATCTTGTCTCTCGGTAGGATCGAGAGACAAGAGGAGGTCAAAACAAAGGGGGAAATAACTATAAGGGGGCATAGTAGATCCTCGCTGACCCCCTAGGTTTGATGTGGAGGTTTTAAAAGGGCCCAGCGGGGCAAAAAAAAATAATAATAATAATAATCGAACGGCTGAATGGATTTGCACGAAACTTGGCAAAATATTAGGGACTGGTAGCCCGATGTGCCTTTGCTAGGTCTCAATATATGTGCTCCAGTGGATTTTGAGAAATTAACGTTCAAAAAAAGATATATATCTGTAACAGCGCTCCGCTTCGCGTAACGGAGGTTTGCGAAGCTGATTGGTCATTCTGTCACTGGGCTATAGTTGGGCTACATCTGGCTGATATTTGGGCTACATTTGTTTTTATGTGTGTCTGGCGGCCATCTTTGGGCTACATTGGGCTACATTGGGCTTCATTGGGCTACATTGGGCTACATTTGGGCTCCAACATATATATAGGCCAATGTAGCCCAATATATATTTTTCAAAGTTAATTTTCGTAAAAACCACTGGAGCATATATCTTGAGACATAGCAAAGGCACATCGGGCTACCAGTCCCTACAATTTTGCCAAGTTTCGTGGAAATCCATTCAGCCGTTCGAGCTAAAAGTGAGTCCAACCGCCCTATGGAAATGAAGGAAATGAATGGGTAATTTGTAATTAGCAAATAGCTAATCGCAAACTAGGAATGGTAAAGAATCGCTATTTATTCCTTAAAGTTCGCTATTTAGGAAATGCAAAAAACTTTGATGATACATATGGCGGTTCATCTCTAACAAGATAAGAAGCATAGGGATACATTTATGATGACTGGCGCATCACCAGGGATGTGTTAGTCATTCTGTGCCGCTGTTCCGTCACCTATGGTGTGCTGCATTTACAATGCGGCGCATCATGGGGCAAAAACAGCACAGATGCGTGATGTATCTGTGCCGTAAAGGTGGCGCATTGCTGGAGTTGTATCGCAAGTGTGATGAAGCTCCAGCAAGGGTCGGGGGTGCCCCTGTCGCAGGGTTTCTGTTCTCACACAGAACTGTGGACAGAGGATTGGAACCTCGGCGAATTAGGGTGTCCCAAAACTCACGTTAGTAATCAAAAACTCCTTAGCAAGCTAGGTACAGTGTCACATTGGATATAACAAACTCTCAATGTTTAGACAATCCAGAATATGAACTTATAGTACCTCAGGATACGTGGAACTCATGAACAGTCGGTCGTTATATATTTCTTAGAAACCAGAACATGGAGTTAAGAAGAACACATGTGTATTTGAAATGTTTATTTACTAATGCCGTCTTCTCAGGCGTAGTATCTTAGATAATACAAGTACACATATTATCAGTAGCAAAATTACCAGCATAGTTACTAGTACATAAAAAGCGAATGGTGATAGTATGTTAACATGCTGTAAATGAATAAGAGTTAGCAACACTTATAAGCAGCCGCGGGCCGTGGAGGGAGTTACGGTGAGGCAGGGAGGCGGGGAGGGGGAGAAGCAGGGTGGAGAATACAAGTACACATATTATCAGTAGCAAAATTACCAGTATAGTTACTAGTACATAAAAAGCGAATGGTGACAGTATGTTAACATGCTGTAAATGAATAAGAGTTAGCAACACTTATAAGCAGCCGCGGGCCGTGGAGGGAGTTACGGTGGGGCAGGGAGGCGGGGAGGGGGAGGGGCAAGGTAGAGAGGGCTCCACCCTGCTTCTCCCCCTCCCCGCCTCCCTGCCTCACCGTAACTCCCTCCACGGCCCGCGGCTGCTTATATCTCACCCTCCCTAATACATATATTATATTATTTGCTAAGAAGGTCTCTTTGTGTTGGTTTAGGGCGTGCCCATACTTTAGTGTCTTAGATTTGAAGGAATCACATCAGCATACACCAGCTCTCTCTTCATGTGAACCGCATCAACTGTTGTGTATGTGTGTTCGGCAAAGCAATATAAAACCCGCCTCATGCCCAGAATTGGCAGAAGTTGCACTTATGTTATGAGTATGAAGTCGTGGAGATCAGACCTCATAACAATTCTGTATCGTGTTGTTCTTGAAACTTTAGCACTCGCTGTACAGATATAGTTTAACAAGCAAAGCAGATAGTCGAGCAATAACATATTATTCTCATGTAAACCACGATGAACTACTAGGTGGAAAGCTAAAGCAACAACTAAGTGTCGTGTGCAGAAGTTGCAAAAAAGGAAAAATGGCGTTTAAACCGGTAATGAGCCCATGCTAACTTAACACGGTGTAAAGATATCCAGGACCTAGATGACACCTCCCCATGATCCGGAAACGAACTGAATAAGATAATAGAAGTGCCATCTCATGAGAGCAGATTGCAAGTTTATATGTGGACGGTCCGCAAGGTAAAGCATTAAAAACTAGGAAAATTTAATGCTAAAGAAAAATAAAACAGCCAAGTACTTTATCGAGTCTTAAGCCAATAGGCAAGGTAAATAATAAAAACTTGACAAATAAGTCAATGAATTGTCAATGAAATGCTAGTACTCAGCATATCAAACATGAAAAAGGTCTATGACATAACTGTGTATGCAAAATAAGCTGCAACAGCCTCCAATAGGAAGTCACCGTCTTCATCCGAAAACAGTTCAGCCATCCAATTTAAAAGCGGAAAAGAACATACGTGCTCTCCCAGCACCGGATCCTCTATCACCATCAGAGGACAGCTCGGTGGGTTTTCAAGAAAGCTCTGTTCCAAGAAAGACTGTGCTGCCGCCAGTAAATTCCAGGGACCAAGTAGTCCATGCATCAATGCCACAGCCATAATCCTTTCGCCAGGACAAACCAACTCGTGAGTAATGATAGGAGTCATCAGCTGATTAAAGTCGACGTCAGGAGAAACCGGTCCGCAGAGACACAAATCAATGGCCCAATCGAAATCACAGGTCAGGCAGTGAAATACAGGCTGGACACAGGTGAAGTAGGAGAATCGAAAAGATAATCCATATGCCGTGCTTAATATCGCCAACGGCATTGTGCCATAATATTCTAGCATGCGATTGCGGAACAGTGTCAGCAGCTGCAGGGTGGGAGGTTGCATAGGAGGGACATCCATATTTAAAAATGTAAAAAAGCACAAGAGCGTCCGCTGGTAATGCAAGTAAAAATGCCAATCCACGAACCAGAGTGGAGAAAATAGAATGAAAGGAAGCAGGGATGACTCCAAAGATTTTCTCAAATGAAGTCACGAGACCACTGGTAACAACTTTAAAAAAGTGCGCCAGGGTCTTTGTGGAGGATGCGTTAAAGATAGTCGGAACCATCTTGCTGAAATTGAAAGGCAAATCTGAATTGAAAAGGGTCTGCACCTCTGTACGGGTGTTCGCTATGTGAAGCACGAAAGTTTCACGGGCCGAACTCAAGGCCACCTCTCTCTGAGACAAAAGAGCTCTTATTCTTGCCATGCCGTTGAAATCTGTCCCAAGGTTGGTATTTGTGGCCAGATTGAAAACTCCCTATGTTCATGTGTGGGAGGAAATAGAACATTTCTGCAGCAAATAACCCGTTCACTTACTGTTACGATAAAAGGAATACTTTTAATTAACTCAGAACAATCTTCATTATTGAGCATCAAATAACTACCATTTTCCAACAACTTGAACGTGGGGATGATAGCAGGAACTGGCGTGCCTTGCAACACGCAAGCCATATTTGGTCGGTGTTTGTTGCATGAACCGTGTAACTGTATGTGCCTACACATTAGTGAATGATCTGGCGTCTCAGTGCATTCCTCTCCATTCAGATAAACTTCTTGATCATCTTTGAAACATCTGTATGTGTATGGAAGCGACCAGACCTCATGAAGAAAAGCACTACCTAAAGGTTCATAACGACCTATTGGTATATATTTCATACAATTTGAAAACTTATATAAAGCAAAAGGCAGCGTTATTAAACCGTGGATAAGGCACGTTGCCAAAAAACCCGCAATCCTCTGCTGATGATGTCACTGAGCATGTCATGAATGATGTAATATGTGACATCATCAGCAGTGGATTACGGGTAATAGTATCTCTAGTTTACTCCCCTATAGCTGTCTTTCTTTTAACATAAGTGTCTGTTTCCTTCCCTTATACTTACTGTTTTTGGTTCGCTTCTGGTTAGCGTACCGGCGAGCGAACTGGGAAGCGAACTAAGAGAAATAGAGGTTGGCACAGTTCCAAATATTGTACCAATTTTTTAATAACGGGGAGGTAGTTCTGAAAAGAACTTTTTTTTTATTGTTTTTGTTGTTTTATATTTTTTTTATTATTTTTCGGAACATTTTTTTACTTTTTTGAATTTTTCTGAACAGTTTTATATTTTTTTGGGTTTTTCTTGGAGGGGGCAATGAAAACGATTCATTGTAAAGGGCTCAACAGGAGCAACAAAACAAAAAAAGAAGTATTTATTATTTTGGGCGTTTCGTACAAACTTGCATATGATAGTCAATAGCTCTGTTGATCAGAGTGATGCTTTTTTCTCCGTAGGAAATGAATCCATCGCAAAATACGCAGATGTGTTTTACTTCACCAAATTTCATTTGTATATTTGGCACCATCTCCCTGCCCTCTGGTCCCGTTACTTCCGGTACAACAGATCTTCTGGCCATAATAGGGAGATTATCTAGGTCGTTCCGAAACTGTGCAGCACTGTAGTTGTTAGGATGCCACCTAGTCATATGGCGATGCATTGTGTAGTTTCCGAAACTGTATTTTTTCTCGGTTCCTCTGGACAGTCTATCTTGACATATAAGGCAAGTTACGTATCTTGCATTTACTTTTTTCTGACCTTTGGGAATTTTAAAAAATTGCCAAATGAAGTTTTCTTTCCGGTGAGACGTCCTGGGCTGCTCAGGCAAAAACTGCCTCTCTTCGTGCTCGTCGTCCTGTTCCTCTTCTTCTTCTTCTTGTTGAATTATAACTTGAGCAGGTGGTCCACTCTTCCTTGGATGTGGTGGAGGTGGTGGGGAAGCACCAGCTGAAGCTACTAAAGAAGCCATTGCTCAGTGATCACAAAGGGTCTTTCTCTCACAATGATGAAAGTCAGAGTGAGGAAAGAAGGAGGGATTTTCATCATTTGGGAAAAACAAGAGTTCTCAACCAATCAAAAGTGTTCATTTTAGATTATATGACCTAGTCTTACATCATTAGGAAACCAAAAGTGAAATGAACCAATGAAAAGTGTTATTACCAAGTCACATGACTTGCTGTGTTTACGTTAAGCGCTTTGCAGGGCCTCCCGGTTTGCTTCCAGAAACCTGCGCTTTGCGACTCGCTTCGCGTACCAGTTCGCTAACGTAGCACGTCATATGACGTATCACGCGACAACGTGAAACGTCATGCGGACGGGAGGCGTCACGATGTTGTTTTCTAACGCGGCACTTGCGGTAAAGAAACGTTTACCGGCTCGCGGTCTATTTCGCGGCATCAAGGTCAGCTAACGGGAAGCTTCCCGATTCGCGAAGCGGGAACGAAGAAAAAAATATATAAAAAAAAAAAATTATTCATAAACATATAAAATATATTTTTGGATTTAAAGAAGAATACATTTTACAGCTACAGATATTAGCTGTTAAAAAACCAATGAAATTCACAGAAAAAACCATAGGTTATAGACCATATATAGTTAGGAATTAGCATTTATAAAACCTTGAAAATTCACTGAAAAAACCATAGGTTATAGACCATATATAGTTAGGAATTAGCATTTAGAAAACCTTATTTTACTCACACAAAACCATTGAAATTCCATATATAGTTAGTTGCACTAACTATATATCGCGCACCCGCAATCCACTGCTGATGATGTCACATATTACATCATTCATGACATGGTCAGTGACATCACTGATGACATCACTGATGACATCTCAAATGACATCACTGATGACATCACTGATGACATCTCATTTGACATCAATGACCACATCACTGATGATATCATTCATGTGACAATACAATGCATCTCCTCACATTTTAATATAACCTCTGTTTCACCCAGTGTTAAAAAGAGAGTATAATTTTTGAAACCATTGACACACCAATACTAGTTACTACATACGCACTCACTGATTGCTACGTCTACACACACCTTCACTCATTCACCCATACAATCATTCATACATACAATCACTCATCTTTACAACACTATCATATGCACTCATACACCTATACAGACACTCACAGTCTGCCACTCATCCATGGAGTTACTCACACACCTAGTCAGTCCTGTAAAGAATCAATGACACTTCCATTTTCTTGTCTATACAGTTAAAAATAGAGCACCTTACATTTTCAAACATATACTAACACATACTTACCTTCTTATACAATCATTGATACAAGTACAGATTGATCTGCACAGAGTCACACACCTCCCAGCTAGCCACACACACACTCAGTCTCCCATACAAATACTTGGGCAATCAATCAATAACCCATATAGTTACTCATATAGCTACTGATCAACACATGCAGCAGTTTACAGAACAACAGACATAATGATGCACAAATTAAGACAGTTTAGTCACTAACCCATGCAGTCAGTGAGACACATTTAATCACTCACTCATACAGTCAGTCAAGCACCTACTAAATCCTTCGTCCAGACACTTACACATCCACTCATTCTTCAATATGTAAGACATATTTAAACTTTATAGAAACAAAAAATCACTGGATGTTGTTATCAGTGATGTCATCAGTGATGTCATTTGAGATGTCATCAGTGATGTCATCAGTGATGTCACTGACCATGTCATGAATGATGTAATATGTGACATCATCAGCAGTGGATTGCGGGTGCGCGATATATAGTTAGTGCAACTAACTATATATGGAATTTCAATGGTTTTGTGTGAGTAAAATAAGGTTTTCTAAATGCTAATTCCTAACTATATATGGTCTATAACCTATGGTTTTTTCAGTGAATTTTCAAGGTTTTGTAAATGCTAATTCCTAACTATATATGGTCTATAACCTATGTTTTTTTCTGTGAATATATATATAGATAGATAGATAGAGAGATAGATAGATAGATATATATAAAGCATTCAAATTGGGAACTGCCAAAGACGAAATAAAACCTACCTGTGCAAGAGCCGCTGTGTTCCCTGTTGTTTTAGAAAGGAGGAAACTTTGGTGGATATTTTGCATGTGGCCACAACACGCTAAGAGAACCCGTCCCAAGGAGTCCAGAATAGATTGGCATATGGTGTGACAGTGTTCAAGGGCTAGAATAAATCTGGACCGGGGCAGACGTTTGGCCGTAAATAGGGCCATGGCTACATGGTGAGTCACGGTGTACTCACACGGCGCCTCCTGAACATGCCCACCTTTGGAATCCACAGAGGACGTAGGTTGTGCACAGATGGGCTTATGGAGTCTCAAAGGTAAAGACTCTACTGACTGGCAGCAATCTGAAGTGTCCATCGAATGGCATGCTGGGACTTGCAGTTTCTGGTTTCCTCCAATGGGAGAGATGCATGAAGCATTCAAATTGGGCACTGTGATTGAGCACCAGTATAGTAATTTTGCATCTGAGGAAGGCATTAGCTGAAACGCGTCCTGCCAAAGACTAAATAAAACCTACCTGTGCAAGAGCCCCTGTGTTCCCTGTTGCTTTAGAAAGGAGGCAACTTTGGTGGATATTTTGCGTGTGACCACAACGGGTTAAGGGAACCCGTCCCAAGGAGTCCAGAATCGAGTGGCATATGGTGTGACAGTGTTCAAGTGATCGAATGAATCTGGACCAATGCAGACCCGGGAGGGCAGACGTTTGGCCGGAAATAGGGCCATAACTACATGGTCACTTGCGGTGTACTTATACGGCGCCTCCCGAACATGCCCACCTTCGGAATCCGCAGCGGACGTAGGTTATGTACAGATGGGCTTATGGAGGTTCAAAGGTAAAGACTCTGGTGACTGGCAGCAACCTGAAGAGTCCATCGAATGGGATGCTGGGACTTGCAGTTTCTGGTTTCCTCCAATGGGAGAGATGCATGAAGCATTCGAATTGGGAACTGTGATTGAGCGCCAGTATAGTACGTTTGGCATCTGAGGAAGGCATTAGCTGACACACATCCTGCCAAAGACTAAATAAAACCTATCTGTGCAAGAGCCGCTGTGTTCCCTGTTGCTTTAGAAAGGAGGCAACTTTGGTGGATATTTTGCGTATGGCCACAACACGCTAAGGGAACCTGTCCCAAGGAGTCCAGAATTGAGTGGCATATGGTGTGATAGTGTTCGAGGGATCTAATGAATCAGGACCGCTGCGGACCCGGGAGGGCAGACGTTTGCCAGGAAATAGGGCCATGACTACATGGTGAGTCGCGGTGTACTCACACGGCACCTTCGGAATCCGCAGAGTACGTAGGTTATGCACAGATGGGCTTATGAAGTCTCAAAGGTAAAGACTCTGGTGACTGGCAGCTACCTGAAGTGTCCATCGAATGGGATGCTGGGATGCTAGGCTTAGCAGAATGGATGGACCGCAGCTGTCTTAAACTGAATGCAAAAAAAACGAGGTCCTGGTTCTGGGGAAACAGCACTGCATTGTGGCCAGACGCTCTAAGGCCGACCCCAACTCCTAAACTGAAAGTTAAGAACTTTGGCATCTAGTTTGACACTACTCTTTCTTTTGACAGCCAGATAGTCAGTCATGCCAGGGTCTGCCTGGGCATCTTAAAAAAGCTACACAATTTCTTAGGTCTTCTCCCAGATGCGGCCAGGAAAGTAGTCCAAGTCCTTTTGGTCGCTAGACTGGACTATTGTAATGTGCTTTATCTTTGAACACCCAAAGTAGGTTAAGAATGTTTTAAAGAGTTCAAAATGCTGCAGCACGGATGCTGCTGAACATTCCTAGATACTCCTCGATGGACTGCGCACTAGTCATACTTCATTGGCTCCGTGTCAGGAAAAGAGTATATAATTTAACGCTTTATCTTTCTATCCCAAGAACCTGAAACTGAAAGGACTCCCATACCCATATCTTCATCCCCTGATCAAGCCTTATCATCCTAGGAGATGTTGCAGGTCTACAGGAGCAGTGCTCACTGTGATCCCTAGGGGGGAAAGAGTGCAAATGGGAGGTCGCTCATTCAGTTTTCAGGCCGCCAAACTGTGGAACACTCTCCAACCGATTTGAGACAGGAACGTCCAGAGGTGGTCCTTCAGAAGAAACTTAAGACCTGGCTTTTTAGACAGTCTTAATAGGTCTTAATCATGTGTATTGGACCATGGTGGTTCTGGAATCCTAGTGCGGGGACACCCCGAATGGAGTAGCCATGCGCTCTATAAATCTCTTAACATAACAGCAAAGTTGACCACACCCCTCTTTCATGTGCCCTCATTGGCATGTTGCTGAGCAACCACTAGACTGGGCCTGCAGCTGAGCCTAAGAGGGTGAGAAAGGGTTAAGTGGCCTTCCCAGAATTACAAATCCTCCGCCCAGGGTATCGTAGCCCAGGCATCAGGACAAGGGTGGAGAGGACAAGGGTGTTGTCTGTTGGGGCCTGTTCGGGCTGAAAGCAAGAAATTATGTCCATTTCAAAACCTGCAACTACACTCTAGGATACAGCCACAAACACAGCCATGCACACTAGATCACAACAAACACACATCACTCTGTACCAACAAACAAGGTCATCCCACTTCCTTACTGAACTCTACCCATTGTAGAACACCCTCATAAATACCTTTCTACCCCCATACCCACACACTCCTATACAAAACACTAGCCTATACTACAATACAACCAAATACACATTTTACTTACAACCCTATAAAACACAAAACTCACACATTCAATCTCACAAACTGCCACCTTTGCCATACAAAACCCTTTCAATATTTCCTGCCTACTCCTGGTATTGCCTTTACCACCCCGTGTACCTTTTCTTAGTCGCTTTGCTGCGGCCAGAATTCACCCGTGGTGCTGAGGAATTTGACTCGTGCACAGTTCGGACGGCCCCTGGCCATCCTCCTCACACGCCCACCGTGATGTCAGACGGCCGGGGGCTGTCCAACGCACGGAAGAGGTCAAACCATCTATCATAACGCTTTTCCAAACAACCATCCTCTTCTTCTTGTACACAAACAATGACAACACTCTTCCAACACCCCCTCCACCAATAAAGCAATACCATCTCCTTACTCAGCCTGAAACCATCTTTCAAAATAAATATTTACCCACTCTCACATTACACAGATACTCTACTCACATATTCCCACCTCCGTTCTCCATCAACATTCACAACTTACCAGTCGTTCACTCTCAAATAGAACATCTCAATTCACACCAAAATACCAGATATTACTACCCAAAAAACAAAATCAAATGCGCATTAAGCATTTATCTGAATATAATCGAACACATTCAAAAACTTACCACCTTCCCAGCATACCACCATAAATAACACACATTTACACCCATCTCAAACTCATACTCTGTATACAACAAATACACCAAGAACCCAGTCCTCAAACAAAGGACACTCACTCACTCACACATTATCATCCATTGCTCAATTCAGAGCTTTATAGCAGGAGCCTCATGCTCCACCGACCACCTTCACTGTCGTGTAGTCTCACACTTCCCAGTAGGAACTGCGTGTTTGTTGGGCAACAAAAATATGGGGCTAGTGCCAGAGTGAGTCCAGGATATGTCGTCCTAAAGACCAGCTAGCCCACAGTGCCACTATAATCTCCCCTAAACCTAGATGGGTGGAAAACGGTTTTGGCAACCACAGAACATGACAAACCGGAGCTTTTCCAGGGAACATGGTAACACATCTAGAACCCTTTGGCCCAGTCACTCGTGCTCTCTTTCTCTCAGAGAAGTATACAAGGAATTAACAGTAGGGCGTTTTCAATAGTTATTCAACCAAAGTAATTCTTATATATAATATATCTGCTACATTGATCAATAGACAGAAGCAGGTAAAAGTGATTAGCAATATCCGGCTAGTGATCAAAATGAAAAGTTCCACCATCTTGCTAAACAATGTATAAATGTGAGTATATAAAATTATCTCTAGATAGCATACTCCTACTAGGCGTGCCCTAACCTAAGTGTCTAGGGGGTGTGTGTGTGTGTTCTGCCAAGAATTCCCCATTGGATAATCCCGGTTACCTGAAGGGAAAGTATATAGGTTCCTGTCGTGGTCACAAACTTGACATCCCTCTTCGCAGAGATATCAGCAAGCAGCCGGGCTGAGTTTTCAGCGTGCAGTGACCTGACAAATGATAAAAAGTGCTCCTCTGCCTGAATCCCGGAAATGATTGTTAATTTGTAATAAAAGTCATCCTTGACCTGAGCCAAGATTCGAGTCAGACTGCCATTGTTTATGTTCTATAGATAGATATGTCGCCACATGAACAAACAACCGCATTTGCACAATGTATATTCAGACCTTGCACAGAATGTTCAAGATGTTGTGATTGTGTTCTTGCAAAGTTGAATTTGAAGTAAGTTTCTTTTTATGGAAATTAATCCTCACAGTCACGGAAGCGAATGTGTCAAGCCTCATTGTGTGGAAGAGAAGGCAACTGAGGAAAACGTGTGTATGCAAAATGGCAGTGTTTTCCACTAGGCCTAGCCGACACACATGATACTGCCCCTTGCCCATACACCTTCCACATTCAACATATGCAAAGAAAGAAACTCTTTCTAACCTCACATGCTCTTGTCTCCACATCCCAACCACTCAATGTCAAGCAGACTCACCACTACCCACACAACCAAACCGATAAATTATCTTTTAAACCTTCTGAAGGAAGATAATGATAAACAAAAACAACGCTTTTTCTATCCTTCCACAGTCAACACCACCAATAACACACTACCCAAACTTCAAAGGACAATACTTACTCTCCTGCAGCACAGTCTCACACCACCTCCAACACAGATTCTTCAGACTGACTACTGATAAACGCTCACTATTGATAGACACAGAACCGGACTTCCTTTTCATAAATGAATCATGGCTCTGGGAAGATATGGCTCCAATATTTGCATGAAGCCTTTCCACTGGGATATCAAAACCGGGCACAAAATTGCATAGGCAAAAAAGTCAACGGCTTAGCTGTCATATTAAAAGAAATTAAAAATCTCACCAATGCTGAGGATGTTTCTTTACAAGGTTGTGAGGCCTTCCTTGTCAGATGCAATCCTACCCAAACCTTTTCATGTTACTTTCTCCTACTCTACAGACCCCCTGCTAGCAAAGCAATAGTTTAAAAACGCATAGCTAGACACAATCTCTAACATTTTTACAATATACTCAAGCCTATGCATACTTGGTGACCTCAACATATGGTTTGACAAACCTGATATGCTGTACCACAGAACCATTCTCACTGGCCTAGACACATACAACCTACAGTAGGTTGTCCCCAATCCCACCCACATTGCCGGACAAACATTAGATATCAACTTCACCAACCCAGACCTAATCACGTTCCAAAGAACTCCAGTCATATGGTCAGACCACTTTCTCATTGCCTTCCTCACAAGACACCACAAATCACCCCAACTCAAATTATCTTACCCTTAACTTCATATCAACCTTGGAACAAGCTGAATTATCCTCAACACAGATTTGGTCACAACCAAATTTGTACATATATTCTATGGATGGCTCCATAAAGCTTTGGATCTTTTAATTCCTCTAAAAATCTGTATACAACAAAAGAAAACATACACCTTGGATGAATTCATAATTTAAACAAGCATTGAAAATGCAATAGGTCTCGCAGCATTAGAGTTAGTGCTTTTAGAATTGTTTATGGGTTTTTTTTGTAAATCTTTAGCATTTTTGTTTCCTGTAGCCAATGCTAAAGAATTTCAAAAAAAAAAAGCCATAAACATTTCTAAAAGCTCTGAAATGCAGTCTGAAATGCTGGATATATATTCAGTACAGATACACTATATTGTTAATGAAGACATAGGATATAATATGTTGTACTGTATACACACAATTAGATGGGAACGTGCTGTGTGTGTCAGCGATTGAAAGAGACTGCACTCAGAGTTGCTGTGCGCATCAGCGAAAAGATTGCAGAGTAGACACGCAATACTTGTACTAAAGTGTTGTGCGATTGTACTGTAGGCACGCAATTTAAAATCCAGCTAAACGCGTCAGCAGAGTTGCTGTGCGCATCAGCGAGTGAACTGTAAACTAGACACGCAGTTTTAAAATCAAGATGTGCGTATCAGCGAAAAGATTGCAGGGTAGACGACCAAATACTTGTACAAAAGTGCTCTGCGTGTCAGCGAAAGAACGTAAAAGTCTGCACTGGGCACTGCTGTGCGAGTCTGCAAGAAAGCATGGAGCTGCTGTGCGCATCAGTGAGTAAACTGTAAAGTAGGCACGCAATTTAAAATCCAACTGTGCGCGTCAGCGCCGCGGAGTTGCTGTGTGCATCAGCGAGTGAACTGTAACTTATACACACAATTTTAAAATCAAGCTGTGCGTATCAGCGAAAGGATTGCAGGGTAGACATGCAAATACTTGCACAAATGTGCTGTGCGTGCCAGCGAATGAGCATTAAAGTGCACACAGCGTCGCTGTGCGCGTGAGCGATAGAGCATGGAGCTGCTGTGTACATAAAATGGACACAAAGCTGGTGTGCACGTTAGTATTGGCACAAAGCTGTTGTACACGCTGTTGTCCGTCTGTAAAGGCTGCTGGGTGTGTCAGCCAAGGAGAATGAAGCTGGTTTGCGCGTCAAGGTTTCTAGGTGCGCAATCAAAGAGCAACGTCGGGTCAATGCGTTGCACGTTGCGTTCCAATGACGAATTTCTGGAATGCCACAGTTATATGGAGAAGTCCTAAAGTTCACAGAGGAAAGCACAGTGCCAGCACGAGGACGGGCAGTCACGAGCAGGTAGTTAAAGAAATAACATGGAACCACCCGGACAGCGGTAAAGTTAACAAGTGAAAGCGGGATGTAAGTAGGGGGGAGGAGAAGTCTGGGCAGGCAGGATGACTCAGGGGAGGGGGCGGAGCGGGGCAGAGCGGCATGTGGGTGTGAAGAAGCCGGGCCTTTGAAGTGAAGCTAAGCTTCACTTCAAAGGTGTCGGAGGAATGCGGGCGGCTGTGCACGCGCTTTTAAGCTCAATGCACATGCGCATTGAGCTTAAAAGTCACGGGCACTGCAAGGAATCGCCACGATTCCTTGCAAGTTGGATAAAGAGTGGATAAGCCCCCATAGTCTCGCAAGCTCGATGCGCATGCGCATCGACAGGCGAGACCTAAAAAGACCAAAAAACAAATTGCTAAGCTTTTTAACGCAACTGGCTCAAAACAAACACTCAAGACAAGATATAGCTGCACAGACAGAACAGAATATACAAGTCAACAATCAAAAAGACATAAACAAGATGTTATTCCAGCAGAATCCACAATGCAAAGGATGCCAATAAAGTTTTTCATAAAATACTCTCAGAATTCCGGAAGACAAATTGGACAGGGGCTACCAATCTTTTTTCTCAAGAATTTTGTTGCAAACTGGCAAATCATTACACAAATAAAGCAAACATGTTGGGGTCTTAATTAAACGCAAAAAACAACAGGTGATGGACAGAATGCAGAACATTGTCATACATTCACCCCAGTACAGAGATCTGGACCTAAATCCATCGTTTTTTTGCACTCCACACCACCCCAGGTCAGACATGGCCATATGCAAATCAGCCTGGACCCTGTGCCTCATGGGAACAGTCCAGCCCGAACTGCCAAGCCATGTCTTTCCTGGACCAGAATCAAGCATCCAAGGACCGGTTTCTGGCTATCAGCCGTCATCAGCCTGGATAGCTTGACTCCAGTGGTGTGGAGAGCATGGGACTCACGTCTGAGCATACCCATCCCACTCGGGGCGACAATGGCAAAAACAACAGGTGATGGACAGAATGCAGAACATTGTCATACATTCACCCCAGTACAGAGATCTGGGCCTAAATCCATCGTTTTTTTGCACTCCACACCACCCCAGGTCAGACATTGCCATATGCAAATCAGCCTTGACCCTGTGCCTCATGGGAACAGTCCAGCCCGAACTGCCAAGCCATGTCTTTCCTGGACCGGAATCAAGCATCCAAGGACCGGTTTCTGGCTATCAGCCGGCATCAGCCTGGATAGCTTGACTCCAGTGGTGTGGAGAGCATGGGACTCACGTCTGAGCATACCCATCCCACTCGGGGCGACAAAGGCAAAAACAACAGGTGATGGACAGAATGCAGAACATTGTCATACATTCACCCCAGTACAGAGATCTGGGCCTAAATCCTTCGTTTTTTTGCACTCTTGGCAGTTCGGGCTGGACTATTCCCATGAGGCACAGGTGAGATCACCTGGTAAACTAAATTATCTCACCAACTCGGCCAGAGGGGTCACATACATATTAAAAAGGATGTGGCTCTATTAACAGTTTGAAAAGATGGACAGCACCCTTCGTGGATAAATACACAGTTTATGATAGAAAATGTCCCAATATTTGTTAAATTACGTGTAACATAGTCATAGTTGTTTTACCAATGAGTATATACACAAGAGACTCCAATTTTTCAATTTTCTTTCTTTTATTCAGTTTTTCATTTTCTTTAAGATATTCGCTGATAGCCAACGCGTTTCGTCCGTCACCGGACTTCTTCAGGGCTATACATAATAAAAGAGATACAAAAATACATATTTACAAAAATTTGCAATCCATAAGAAAAGATCTCAGCTAAACAAATTTTAGCTAGGAAAACAGAGAACCAGACTTCGTTGTAATAGTGTGAGAAAAATTAAGCACATTTGAATAATTTTTGGGGAAAACAAATACATGTGCAAAGATAATAAAGAGAAAACATACTTATATAAAAAAGAGTTCATATACCCTCAACACACAACACAATTATACACAGATAAAGTCAAGTATAGACATAATGTATGTGGTTTCATGTACCAATAATTGCTGGATTGTTTAATGCAAAAAACATACTAATAAATTTATCATATAACACTGCAAGAATATTATCAGAAAAACTCATTGAACTTATATGCATGACTTCCTTTATTTACCAACCATATAGTTACATTTGTCCAAAATTAAACAACATGTGAGTACTAATAAATTTGTAATATAGCGTTGAGAAGATATCAACAAGACCTGGTTAAACTCGTATATATATCTACCCTTATCTATAAGCCATGCAGTTACATTTGTACAGATTGAGAAAGAGACATATTCGTGAATGTCACAATCAAGATGAATGCATAAAGAAGTACCTGGATAAAATGTTTAGTTTTCACAATCACGGAAACTGCATGATTTAGCATCTAGATGTTGGTCTGAAAAAATAATAATGACCAATAAGCATTCCCATAAGGTGTCTTATGTCCAGGTATCTAATCTCGGAAGTTATTACCACTCTGTTATACTCACAAAATATCAAAGGAAAATCCTTTCCTGTTTGCGAAACGCTGCTGTGTCAGAGATGAGATGTTGACAGGAAGTCATAAGGGTATTTCGTCTGGCCAAGGTAAGCCTTAAAAAGATAATGAACAAAAGTAGTATTTGTCATATATCGCACGGAAAGATCACTGTATGGGGCCCACATAATATTAATTCTGGGCTGAAAAATTTAACAAATAATACCAATTTCATAGGTACGTAAACCAAATTAAAATCCCATTTAGAATTAAAAAATGGGATAAATCGACGTTTGAGCAATCTAATATAGACGCCATATATATAAAAAAACACACAATAGCTGCAACACAAGAAAAAAATATAAGAAAAAATATATCAGCAAGGTGCTAAACAACATGACACGAGTGATGTATATTAATGTCAGTATGGCTTCTATAGACATAAAGCGAGTCTTTTCTAATTTGCTTCCACTAGTGAAAATTTCGGGAAAAACACGAAGCACTATTTAAAGTTGACACACAATGACTGCAACACAAGAGCGAGAGTCATCAAGGTGCTAAGCAAAATACCACGAATGATGTATGTTAATGTCAATATAGTTTCCACAGGCAAAAACGAGTCTTTTCTCCTATGCAGCCCCAGTAAAAAGATTTTTTTGAGAAAAACTCGAGACACTATTTGGAGTTGACGGAAAAGAAAAGAAAGTCAAAATACTACTTCACCCAGTCTGCGAGAGTGTTCAAAGAGAGGGGGCAAAAGGCAGCGCCATTACAGATGGGTCAAGGATACACAAGATAATAATTAGTTGTCTATCGAATAGCATGTAACAGCCCCCTGCAAAGAACATGAAAAAATATATAGATCCACGTAGTCTACCAAGACCCTAAAGTAGTTTTAGCGTTTCAAAAATAAAATAACGTAAAAAAGGGGATAAAAAATGCCGAGCCCCACTTACCATGAATGCCGAAACGGCGAGCGTAGCAACAAGTCCTCTGGTTCGAATAAGAAGACCAGAGGACCTTGTTTATATACATAGGGCAATTGACATCTAATTGAGTAATTGTTCAATAATCATTAAATAGCGTGCGAGCACGGTGAACAATAATAAAGATCGCGTCATGTTAAGTAGGCTAGAAAGCTGTCAGAGAGCGGCGCCATATTTGAATGTGCATGAAATCCCATCAGAACAACATTGCCAACAATGTGTAGGCCGTCTTAAACAAAGACCAGTAACATATTGGATATCGTGGCTCAAATAAACACACTGTTTTATATCAAAAACAAGTTTATAAATCAACAACGTGTGGAGACAAATGTACACCACGAGGTATTTTATATATTACGTAATTTCATGGGTAAAATATATGTCCCAAATATGGTCAGATAACGATGTTTAAATGTTATCGAGATGGCATAAGAAGGCGTTCTATGTTAAGCTCGCCACGGTCATTGCAACATAATGGAAGGAATACAATGAGAAAACTCCAAGAAAGGCGGCGCCATTTTGAAGCAGGTTAATGAACGTGAAAAAGATGTGATATAATAACGTACACAGAAAGATATAAATAACTACCCAAATAGATACCTCATTCTAGAACACCATCAAACGTTAAGGTTGAACATAGACCCTTAAACGCGTCTCTATTGGGGAAATATGTGGGATGCGTTCGTACAATGAGACAAAAATTTATATACATGACAATATAGCTCAATGTGTAGATCTATATATCCAAAGTAAAAGACAGTATTGTAGACGCTGTCAGAAAAATATCCCATGGAAAGACATATCAACACAAACAGCTGAAGTATTAACAGCATGTTTGAAGAGGAAAGGCACGAGCGACAGCGCCTTATTGGAATGAGTCCAAAAAATGCTTGAAAAATATATGAAAACTATACAAAAGTTATTTCATTTCAGAAGCCAAAAAATAGAAGTTAATGCAAAATATATTCAATTTAGGAACTGCAGAGTATTTTCAAGGATGTAACACTTCTCAAAATGAGACCTTTTTTATCCAGAAAAAGGACACGAACAATTATTTCAATTAGTCTCACAGAGATAAGACGATTAAAAAGACACATAGAATGGTCTGTAATACATATCTAAGAATAATGAGAATTAAAAATAAAAAATTCCAAAAAAACAGGTTATGCCAGATTAACAACGAATCTTTGTTTATCTGAAACAGGATCCTGTGAGAAAAGAGTCTCAGGGTATGGAACTAGACACTGTAGGTCCCTACAGGAAGTAGTGAAATTCATTATTCGTGTTCATACCCTGATGAACTGCCCTCAATCTACAAATCCAACGGGATTCACGTTGTCTCAGGGATAGAGTCCTATCCCCACCACGAGCATTGGCCTCCACATGATCAATGGCATGAAAACTAAGAGTTTCATCATGTGGATGGCAATCTAGAATGTGTTGTGCTACTGGGCTGCGTACATCACGGTTTTTTATGTCCCGTAGGTGTTCCTGAATTCTCACTTTCAAACTTCTAATGCTGCTGCCCACATATATCTTTTTACAATGGCAAATCAGCACATATATTACATGGGTCGTATTGCAGTTAATAAATCCCCTTATGGTGTAATTTTTTGGGCCATTATATTTAAATGTTTTGATTTTATTGCAGCCAAATTTGCATATTGAGCAATTCCCACATACGTGGAAACCCTCCGGTTTCTCAGGCCACCAAGTAGATATGTTTTTCTTCTCCACAGATTTGATATAACTTGGGCAGATGCGACTTTTTATTGTGGTGCCTTTCCTATACACAACTCTAGGTCGTGTTGACACTATATCCTTTGGTATGGCATCTGACTGTAGCAGGTGCCAATGTTTGCGAAGTATGTTATAAACATGGCTGCTGTATATACCATATTCAGTCACAAAGATACACTGGTTACTAAAATCAGTGTCTCTTTTTTTAGGCTGACTAATCAGGGTATCTGCTCTATGCTTTTTCCTAATTTTATCCTCCGCAGTTTTGACTATGTTTGAATCATAGCCTCTTCTCTCAAAATCATAAGCTACTTTGTTCAGACCTTTCTCAAAATTCGGCTCTTCACTGCAATTGCGGCGTACACGTACCATTTCTCCAAAGGGAATTGCAGCAATCGTGGTTTTTGGATGGCAGCTCGCCGCATGCAGAACACTATTGCATGAGGTGGGTTTCTTATAGATATCACTGTGAATTATGCCATCTTTTGCATATAGCCTTAAGTCAAGAAAGACAATTTCTTGTTTGGAGCTAGCCATTGTCAGTTGAATATTGCGTTCATTTGAGTTAAGGAAGTTAAAGTACCGGTGGAGCTCGTCCTCACTTCCCTTCCAAATTAAAAAAACATCGTCAATATAGCGAACATAGAAAAAGATATGTTCAATCCAGTACCTTGCGCCACGGCCCCAGGCATGCTCCCTCTCATACATTCCCATAAAAAGGTTTGCATAGGATGGAGCAAACCTGGAGCCCATGGCTGTGCCGCGTCTTTGTATATACCACGTGTCCTCGTGCAGAAATACATTTTGGGTCAGGATCAGCTCCGACATGCTAAGTAACATGTTGCTGTGTTCCAAATGGCATGCATTACGTTGGTATAAGTAATGCCTCAGTGACCGTAGGCCATCCTCCAAACCAATACAGGTGTAGAGACTGGTCACGTCCATTGTTACAAACATAAAGTTGTCATGTTCCCATGTTACATCCTCCAGTTTGCACAACAGTTCTTTACTGTCTTTTAGATAAGATGGCAAGTTTTGAACTAACGGTTGCAGAAAAGAGTCAACATATTCTGCCATGTGCTCTGTCGGTCCCCCATTCCCCGATATAATCGGTCTTCCTGGGGGTAAAACACCGCCCTTATGTACTTTAGGCAGTGCATAGATGCACGGATACCGTGAATTGTTTGCCATAAGGTATTTGGATTCAGAATCCGAAATAAGACCAGATTCCCTCCATTCCACTAGTCTCATATTGATGTTACTTTCAACTGATTTAATAGGATTGGAGTGTAACTTGGTATAGCAGTCAGTCTATGATAATTGTCTGTCTAGCTCACCCATATAGTCCTTTCTGTCCATTATGACTATATTTCCTCCCTTGTCAGCCTCACGTATGACAAGGGAGGAGTCACTGCGTATGGAATTCAGAAAGAGTCTTTCCGCTTTAGTAATGTTCTGTGGATGCCTACATTTAGACACGCCGAAATGGGTGTCCTCTAATTTGTATAGATCGTTAGTCACACGATTAGAGAAATCCTCAATGGCACTATATGTATTACCAGGTGGTACGAATTTAGATCTATACTTAAGGCCACTTTCAACAGTTGTATCCTCACACACATCCAATCTCCGAGCAAATTCAACTAGATCTCCTATGTCGTCCTGACCATCCAAAGTAGCAACCAGATGTGAAGTATCTATCTCAGAGATGGTAAATTCAGAACGACAGGTATTATGATTGCTGGATAATGGAGCCTTAGGATGTTCAACAAAGAACTTCTTTAGTTTTAAATTTCGTGTAAAGCGAGACAAATCAAGATGTACATTGTCAAATTCTTGTTTATTAGTGATGGAAAAATTCAAACCTTTACACAAAATGGCATTTTCTTTGGCATTAAAGTTTTTAGAAGATAAGTTGATTACATTAACATTGTCCAATCCCGTATCTTCACTTTCACTGTCCACACCGTGACTCACAGTTTCAGTCCCTATTTGTTGTTTACAAGCTTTGCTCTTGTAACTGATCTTGTATTTTTTGCCACCCCTCCTGGTTCTTCGCTTTGGATCTTTTTCTTGTTGCCCAAACAATAACGTTGGACCACCCGTAAAAAATCAGACATTTTCGGATCGAAATGAGGGGCAGTGGAACTAGTGCCTTCTCCACGGTCACTTTCTAGTGATGAGATGGATGAGACCGAGGTACTGCTAGATACACTACTGGGCACTCTATTCTCAGCTACTGGTGCTGTGGTGTTTTTTGAGACTATGTCGTCATATTTGCGAGCGAACGTAAATATACGTCCTCCCTCATAGTCTCTACGATCTCGTTCAATTTTCTGTTGTTTTTTACCTTTTAGAAACAGTTGATAATTGGCCAGTTCCTTCTTTAAAATGTCAAAGTTTTTAATTATGACATCTTTTAAATTAGTCTCCTCAATTTCTTTTTCAAGGGCTAGGATTTCTGCCCTAATTTATTTGCCCCGTCTTTCTGCATTTCTTATCAAAATGTCCATCATTTTATATGATGCAACATATAGTCCTTCTTCCCATTCGCCTGAGAGATCTGGTTCAAGATACTCAAAATTAGGAAAAATCAAAATCCTTAATCCTCTAGGGATCCGTTTATTCTCCAAATATTTTTTTAAGGTGGCCCCGTCCCACCATTTAGCCAACTCCTGTTTACGGAGTTTTTCTAGCCGAATGAATTTGCTTTTCAGGCCATCTGTCTTAGTTATTGGTATGGGTGGACGAGTAGCATTCTTATCAGAGTTAAAGAGATCACCAAGAAGTTCCTCTCTATTATCCTCAAAATTCATGATTCCAAGTTTATGAAAAACAGGACTGGTTTCTATAGTGTGCAATACTGCCCAACTAATACAAAGAAGAGAATTTTTTATTTAGGGATTAAGGCAAAGACGTTTGCACCACTATTTAAGTACCGTGTCTAAGTCAAAAAAACGAAGGTGCTAGAACCAGGAATGTAATCCCTATACAGACCCAACAAGGAAGATGAGGGGACCCCACTTCCTTGATTCAAGACTTTGAAAAGATGGACAGCACCCTTCGTGGATAAATACACAGTTTATGATAGAAAATGTCCCAATATTTGTTAAATTACGTGTAACATAGTCATAGTTGTTTTCCCAATGAGTATATACACAAGAGACTCCAATTTTTCAATTTTCTTTCTTTTATTCAGTTTTTCATTTTCTTTAAGATATTCGCTGATAGCCAACGCGTTTCGTCCGTCACCGGACTTCTTCAGGGCTATACATAATAAAAGAGATACAAAAATACATATTTACAAAAATTTGCAATCCATAAGAAAAGATCTCAGCTAAACAAATTTTTGCTAGGAAAACAGAGAACCAGACTTCGTTGTAATAGTGTGAGAAAAATTAAGCACATTTGAATAATTTTTGGGGAAAATAAATACATATGCAAAGATAATAAAGAGAAAACATACTTATATAAAAAAGAGTTCATATACCCTCAACACACAACACAATTATACACAGATAAAGTCAAGTATAGACATAATGTATGTGGTTTCATATACCAATAATTGCTAGATTGTTTAATGCAAAAAACATACTAATAAATTTATCATATAACACTGCAAGAATATTATCAGAAAAACTCATTGAACTTATATGCAAGACTTCCTTTATTTACCAACCATATAGTTACATTTGTCCAAAATTAAACAACATGTGAGTACTAATAAATTTGTAATGTAGCGTTGAGAAGATATCAACAAGACCTGGTTAAACTCGTATATATATATCTACCCTTATCTATAAGCCATGCAGTTACATTTGTACAGATTAAGAAAGAGACATATTCGTGAATGTCACAATCAAGATGAATGCATAAAGAAGTACCTGGATAAAATGTTTAGTTTTCACAATCACGGAAACTGCATGATTTAGCATCTAGATGTTGGTCTGAAAAATAATAATGACCAATAAGCATTCCCATAAGGTGTCTTATGTCCAGGTATCTAATCTCGGAAGTTATTACCACTCTGTTATACTCACAAAATATCAAAGGAAAATCCTTTCCTGTTTGCGAAACGCTGCTGTGTCAGAGATGAGATGTTGACAGGAAGTCATAAGGGTATTTCGTCTGGCCAAGGTAAGCCTTAAAAAGATAATGAACAAAAGTAGTATTTGTCATATATCGCACGGAAAGATCACTGTATGGGGCCCACATAATATTAATTCTGGGCTGAAAAATTTAACAAATAATACCAATTTCATAGGTACGTATACCAAATTAAAATCCCATTTAGAATTAAAAAATGGGATAAATCGACGTTTGAGCAATCTAATATAGACGACATATATATAAAAAAAACACACAATAGCTGCAACACAAGAAAAAAATATAAGAAAAAATATATCAGCAAGGTGCTAAACAACATGACACGAGTGATGTATATTAATGTCAGTATGGCTTCTATAGACATAAAGCGAGTCTTTTCTAATTTGCTTCCACTAGTGAAAATTTCGGGAAAAACACGAAGCACTATTTAAAGTTGACACACAATGACTGCAACACAAGAGCGAGAGTCATCAAGGTGCTAAGCAAAATACCACGAATGATGTATGTTAATGTCAATATAGTTTCCACAGGCAAAAACTAGTCTTTTCTCCTATGCAGCCCCAGTGAGGATACAACTGTTGAAAGTGGCCTTAAGTATAGATCTAAATTCGTACCACCTGGTAATACATATAGTGCCATTGAGGATTTCTCTAATCGTGTGACTAACGATCTATACAAATTAGAGGACACCCATTTCGGCGTGTCTAAATGTAGGCATCCACAGAACATTACTAAAGCCGAAAGACTCTTTCTGAATTCCATACGCAGTGACTCCTCCCTTGTCATACGTGAGGCTGACAAGGGAGGAAATATAGTCATAATGGACAGAAAGGACTATATGGGTGAGCTAGACAGACAATTATCAGAGACTGACTGCTATACCAAGTTACACTCCAATCCTATTAAATCAGTTGAAAGTAACATCAATATGAGACTAGTGGAATGGAGGGAATCTGGTCTTATTTCGGATTCTGAATCCAAATACCTTATGGCAAACAATTCACGGTATCCGTGCATCTATGCACTGCCTAAAGTACATAAGGGCGGTGTTTTTCCCCCAGGAAGACCGATTATATCGGGGAATGGGGGACCGACAGAGCACATGGCAGAATATGTTGACTCTTTTCTGCAACCGTTAGTTCAAAACTTGCCATCTTATCTAAAAGACAGTAAAGAACTGTTGTGCAAACTGGAGGATGTAACATGGGAACATGACAACTTTATGTTTGTAACAATGGACGTGACCAGTCTCTACACCTGTATTGGTTTGGAGGATGGCCTACGGTCACTGAGGCATTACTTATACCAACGTAATGCATGCCATTTGGAACACAGCAACATGTTACTTAGCATGTCGGAGCTGATCCTGACCCAAAATGTATTTCTGCACGAGGACACGTCGTATATACAAAGACGCGGCACAGCCATGGGCTCCAGGTTTGCTCCATCCTATGCAAACCTTTTTATGGGAATGTATGAGAGGGAGCATGCCTGGAGCCGTGGCGCAAGGGACTGGATTGAACATATCTTTTTCTATGTTCGCTATATTGACGATGTTTTTTTTATTTGGAAGGGAAGTGAGGACGAGCTCCACCGGTACTTTGACTTCCTTAACTCAAATGAACGCAATATTCAACTGACAATGGCTAGCTCCAAACAAGAAATTGTCTTTCTTGACTTAAGGCTATATGCAAAAGATGGCATAATTCACAGTGATATCTATAAGAAACCCACCTCATGCAATAGTGTTCTGCATGCGGCGAGCTGCCATCCAAAAACCACGATTGCTGCAATTCCCTTTGGAGAAATGGTACGTGTACGCCGCAATTGCAGTGAAGAGCCGAATTTTGAGAAAGGTCTGAACAAAGTAGCTTATGATTTTGAGAGAAGAGGCTATGATTCAAACATAGTCAAAACTGCGGAGGATAAAATTAGGAAAAAGCATAGAGCAGATACCCTGATTAGTCAGCCTAAAAAAATTAAAAAAGAGACACTGATTTTAATAACCAGTGTATCTTTGTGACTGAATATGGTATATACAGCAGCCATGTTTATAACATACTTCGCAAACATTGGCACCTGCTACAGTCAGATGCCATACCAAAGGATATAGTGTCAACACGACCTAGAGTTGTGTATAGCAAAGGCACCACAATAAAAAGTCGCATCTGCCCAAGTTATATCAAATCTGTGGAGAAGAAAAACATATCTACTTGGTGGCCTGAGAAACCGGAGGGTTTCCACGTATGTGGGAATTGCTCAATATGAAAATTTGGCTGCAATAAAATCAAAACATTTAAATATAATGGCCCACAAAATTACACCATAAGGGGATTTATTAACTGCAATACGACCCATGTAATATATGTGCTGATTTGCCATTGTAAAAAGATATATGTGGGCAGCAGCATTAGAAGTTTGAAAGTGAGAATTCAGGAACACCTACGGGACATAAAAAACCGTGATGTACGCAGCCCAGTAGCACAACACATTCTAGATTGCCATCCACATGATGAAACTCTTAGTTTTCATGCCATTGATCATGTGGAGGCCAATGCTCGTGGTGGGGATAGGACTCTATCCCTGAGACAACGTGAATCCCGTTGGATTTGTAGATTGAGGGCGGTTCATCAGGGTATGAACACGAATAATGAATTTCACTACTTCCTGTAGGGACCTACAGTGTCTAGTTCCATACCCTGAGACTCTTTTCTCACAGGATCCTGTTTCAGATAAACAAAGATTCGTTGTTAATCTGGCATCACCTGTTTTTTTGGAATTTAAAATTTTTAATTCTCATTATTCTTAGATATGTATTACAGACCATTCTATGTGTCTTTTTAATCGTCTTATCTCTGTGAGACTAATTGAAATAATTGTTCGTGTCCTTTTTCTGGATAAAAAAGGTCTCATTTTGAGAAGTGTTACATCCTTGAAAATACTCTGCAGTTCCTAAATTGAATATATTTTGCATTAACTTCTATTTTTTGGCTTCTGAAATGAAATAACTTTTGTATATTTTTCATATATTTTTCAAGCATTTTTTGGACTCATTCCAATATGGCGCTGTCGCTCGTGCCTTTCCTCTTCAAACATGCTGTTAATACTTCAGCTGTTTGTGTTGATATGTCTTTCCATGGGATATTTTTCTGACAGCGTCTACAATACTGTCTTTTACTTTGGATATATAGATCTACACATTGAGCTATATTGTCATGTATATAAATTTTTGTCTCATTGTACGAACGCATCCCACATATTTCCCCAATAGAGACGCGTTTAAGGGTCTATGTTCAACCTTAACGTTTGATGGTGTTCTAGAATGAGGTATCTATTTGGGTAGTTATTTATATCTTTCTGTGTACGTTATTATATCACATCTTTTTCACGTTCATTAACCTGCTTCAAAATGGCGCCGCCTTTCTTGGAGTTTTCTCATTGTATTCCTTCCATTATGTTGCAATGACCGTGGCGAGCTTAACATAGAACGCCTTCTTATGCCATCTCGATAACATTTAAACATCGTTATCTGACCCTATTTGGGACATATATTTTACCCATGAAATTACGTAATATATAAAATACCTCGTGGTGTACATTTGTCTCCACACGTTGTTGATTTATAAACTTGTTTTTGATATAAAACAGTGTGTTTATTTGAGCCACGATATCCAATATGTTACTGGTCTTTGTTTAAGACGGCCTACACATTGTTGGCAATGTTGTTCTGATGGGATTTTATGCACATTCAAATATGGCGCCGCTCTCTGACTGCTTTCTAGCCTACTTAACATGACGCGATCTTTATTATTGTTCACCGTGCTCGCGCGCTATTTAATGATTATTGAACAATTACTCAATTAGATGTCAATTGCCCTATGTATATAAACAAGGTCCTCTGGTCTTCTTATTCGAACCAGAGGACTTGTTGCTACGCTCGCCGTTTCGGCATTCATGGTAAGTGGGGCTCGGCATTTTTTTTCCCCTTTTTTACGTTATTTTATTTTTGAAACGCTAAAACTACTTTAGGGTCTTGGTAGACTACGTGGATCTATATATTTTTTCATGTTCTTTGCAGGGGGCTGTTACATGCTATTCGATAGACAACTAATTATTATCTTGTGTATCCTTGACCCATCTGTAATGGCGCTGCCTTTTGCCCCCTCTCTTTGAACACTCTCGCAGACTGGGTGAAGTAGTATTTTGACTTTCTTTTCTTTTCCGTCAACTCCAAATAGTGTCTCGAGTTTTTCTCAAAAAAATCTTTTTACTGGGGCTGCATAGGAGAAAAGACTCGTTTTTGCCTGTGGAAACTATATTGACACTAACATACATCATTCGTGGTATTTTGCTTAGCACCTTGATGACTCTCGCTCTTGTGCTGCAGTCATTGTGTGTCAACTTTAAATAGTGCTTCGTGTTTTTCCCGAACTTTTCACTAGTGGAAGCAAATTAGAAAAGACTCGCTTTATGTCTATAGAAGCCATACTGACATTAATATACATCACTCGTGTCATGTTATTTAGCACCTTGCTGATATATTTTTTCTTATATTTTTTTCTTGTGTTGCAGCTATTGTGTGTTTTTTTTATATATATGGCGTCTATATTAGATTGCTCAAACGTTGATTTATCCCATTTTTTAATTCTAAATGGGATTTTAATTTGGTATACGTACCTATGAAATTGGTATTATTTGTTAAACTTTTCAGCCCAGAATTAATATTATGTGGGCCCCATACAGTGATCTTTCCGTGCGATATATGACAAATACTACTTTTGTTCATTATCTTTTTAAGGCTTACCTTGGCCAGACGAAATACCCTTATGACTTCCTGTCAACATCTCATCTCTGACACAGCAGCGTTTCACAAACAGGAAAGGATTTTCCTTTGATATTTTGTGAGTATAACAGAGTGGTAATAACTTCCGAGGTTAGATACCTGGACATAAGACACCTTATGGGAGTGCTTATTGGTCATTATTATTTTTTCAGACCAACATCTAGATGCTAAATCATGCAGTTTCCGTGATTGTGAAAACTAAACATTTTATCCAGGTACTTCTTTATGCATTCATCTTGATTGTGACATTCACGAATATGTCTCTTTCTCAATCTGTACAAATGTAACTGCATGGCTTATAGATAAGGGTAGATATATATACGAGTTTAACCAGGTCTTGTTGATATCTTCTCAACGCTATATTACAAATTTATTAGTACTCACATGTTGTTTAATTTTGGACAAATGTAACTATATGGTTGGTAAATAAAGGAAGTCATGCATATAAGTTCAATGAGTTTTTCTGATAATATTCTTGCAGTGTTATATGATAAATTTATTAGTATGTTTTTTGCATTAAACAATCCAGCAATTATTGGTATATGAAACCACATACATTATGTCTATACTTGACTTTATCTGTGTATAATTGTGTTGTGTGTTGAGGGTATATGAACTCTTTTTTATATAAGTATGTTTTCTCTTTATTATCTTTGCACATGTATTTGTTTTCCCAAAAAATTATTCAAATGTGCTTAATTTTTCTCACACTATTACAACGAAGTCTGGTTCTCTGTTTTCCTAGCTAAAATTTGTTTAGCTGAGATCTTTTCTTATGGATTGCAAATTTTTGTTAATATGTATTTTTGTATCTCTTTTATTATGTATAGCCCTGAAGAAGTCCGGTGACGGACGAAACGCGTTGGCTATCAGCGAATATCTTAAAGAAAATGAAAAACTGAATAAAAGAAAGAAAATTGAAAAATTGGAGTCTCTTGTGTATATACTCATTGGGAAAACAACTATGACTATGTTACACGTAATTTAACAAATATTGGGACATTTTCTATCATAAACTGTGTATTTATCCACGAAGGGTGCTGTCCATCTTTTCAAAGTCTTGAATCAAGGAAGTGGGGTCCCCTCATCTTCCTTGTTGGGTCTGTATAGGGATTACATTCCTGGTTCTAGCACCTTCGCTTTTTTGACTTAGACACGGTACTTAAATAGTGGTGCAAACGTCTTTGCCTTAATCCCTAAATAAAAAACGGCTCTATTAACAGCCCTGAGGGACCCCACATGGAAGGCTGAAGGCCCTAGGTCTGAATCCTCCGCAGCTAACGATGGGGCATATTATCAAGTAAATGCGATGATTATCGCAAATCGCGCTTAGCGCGATTATCATTACCGCCGTCTATCGCTGGATTTCTGTGCCGGGTTAGCGGCATATTATCAATGCTTTTCACCTAGGCGATGTGAAATCCAGTGATAGAGGGTGAGAACATGCTTTAGCGGCATAAAAGCAGCGATAATTTACCAGCGATACAGAAAACCTTGGTAATAGGCAGGTTTGAACTCAGCCATACAATCCACCTCCCATTTTACAGATGGCTAAGTCATATTTTTAGCAGGAGTTATAATCCTGTGATAATGGGGCCTTAGCGCGACTTCTAAATATTGCTTCGCGGGTCTGGGGCAGCCTTGTAAATACCGCGAAGCTGTTGTAGCAAGGTTTCCCCATGACATTATCTGAGGAACGCCTACTTTGCATGTCATTAGTGAGATTGATCGCTGACATGCAAAGTAGCAAGGAAACACGCGCTAACACTTGTTAGCGGGTCCTTTTAAATCGTGCAATAAAAAATTTTCCACTTTTTCTGCGCTATGTGCCGAAAAAGCGGCAAAATATCCCTTAATAATATGCCCCGATGTTCGTTCTCCTTGACATAAAAGAATGGAGAAGCTGCAGGGCCTTACTCATAACTCCCACTCCCTGCAGATGCTGAACCATGCGTGCTGGGAGACAGTATTGAAAGCCGCTGACACGTCAAGCATAATCAGCACCGCTTATCCTTCCTGATCCACCTGCATGCGGATATGGTCAGTGGCTGCAATATGGGCATACTTTGTGCTGTGACCGGCACAGTACCCATTCTGAGAGTAGTCTAAGCTCTCTTGGGACTCAACATGCTTCATCATAATCCTTCAACTCTGGAATTTCTCCCCTTCATTGACGTTGCCTGCTTATCTAAACTCCTTCTTAAAGTTAAATCTGGCTCTCCTGAGTTCATCTGCCCCCCATATATTTTGAGAGAAGTGGGAACCGTCATCCCCGAGAGCATGCTCTCCATGATGAATGGATCTCTTTCACAGGGTCTAGTCCCCGATAACTTTAAAAAAGCTCTTCTTATTCCTTTGTTAAAAAAAGCGGGGGCTAACCCATTGGACCCACTTAACTATAGGCCCATATCCTTGCTGCCGTACTGTGCCAAACTATTGGAGGCCCATGTCTGTAATAGCATCTCCCAATTTTTGGAAGAATCACAGTACCTTGCGCCTGATCAGGCTGGCTTCCGCCCTTATCATTCTACCGAAGCAGTTACCGTTTCGGTACAGAATACTTTGAGGCGGAATGCCGATGAGGGGATCCACCAGGCTCTGGTGCTACTGGACCTATCGGCCGCATTCGACACGGTTGACTATACCATCTTGGTCAACCGTGTCGAGCAGGCAGGTCTCAGGGGCTCTGCGCTGAGCTGGATCCGCTCATTTATTACTGGCCGCACCCAATCTGTGAGACTGGGTTCCTTTACAGCCCCCACCATCCCTACCACCTGTGGAGTCCCTCAGGGCTCATCCCTGTCACCTTTGCTTTTTAATTTATACTTACGCCCCCTGCTGTACTCTCTCAGGAATGCCAGGGTAACCATCTTCAACTATGCAGATGACTTGCAGCTCATCTTCCCTTTAAACACCAAGGACTCAGTGGCAGAGTTTCAAAACACCATGTCTCACATCCTGAGTTGGATGAGCTGCAGTCATCTGAAACTCAACCCAGGCAAGACTGAACTGGTCTTGCCTGGGCAGAGTGTACTTAGTTGGAACCCTGGCTTCTGGCCAGCCAGCATGGGAGCCCCACCACCCAAGTCGCCCTCAGTTAAGAGCTTAGGCATTTTTCTTAGTGAAGATCTCTCTCTGAAAAGGCAGGTCGGCGCAGTGCTTCTAGCTTCTTTCAGTTGAAGAAAATCAAGAAAATTGCTAGTTTTTTCTCCCTGGAGGCCCTCACACAGATTGTCATCTCCCTGGTTCTGTCCAGGCTGGATTTCTCCAATAGCCTCTATCTCGGGCTCCAGGTTGGAGAGCTAAAGCATCTCCAGCTGATTCAGAACCAGGCAGCCAGACTTATTCTCAACCTACCTAAAAGGCAGTCTGTCAGATTAGGCCTAAAACAGCTACACTGGCTGCCTGTTGAGCAACGGGTAGCTTTCAAAACCGGGTGTATTTTGTTTAAATCCCTACATCACTCTGGTCCTCTATTCATTAGAGATCTGTTTAAAAAATATGATCCCCCCCGTAATCTCCGTTCCATGCATAAATCCCTTCTGATTGTCCCTCCTTACAAGAGGAAACGTCTCGGAGGTTGCTGCTTTGACCACCTTGCAGCCACCTTCTGGAATTCTCTTCCCTTTCACCTCAAAACATGCGATAACATCTTCAGTTTCAGACACTCCCTCAAAACATGGCTTTTTTCCCAAGCGTTCTGCTGAGTTCCTCTTTGCCACTCCTGACTGACCCGTTGTGTTCCTGTCTATAGCGCCATGAAGCCCACGGGCGTACGAGCGCTCAATAAATACATATCAATATCAATATCAATATCATCAGTTTGGTGTTGAAAAATTTCTCCAAATTTTAACGGGGCAGGGAGAAGGGATATAGGGCAATAGTTTTTCAGCTCTGAGGGCTCAGCATTAGGCTTTTTAAGGAGTGGTGAGACGATAGCCTCCTTCCAGGTAGCCGGATAATTTCCGGATAGGAGACTGTTGTTGAACACCTTGCACAAGAAGTTAGCTACAGGGTCAGAAACAAGTTTAAGTACGAAGGGCATACAGGGATCTGATGGTGCAACGGATTTAAGGCCCATTAGGAGCTTTAGTTTGCTGAGCTGTAATTTGTGGGAAGGATGTAAGAGCATGCTTCTCACGGTCTTGAGTAACCTCCTTAGTATCTTTCAGTTGCTGGACTGTGATTTGCACGAAGGAGTTAATTACATGCTTCTCGCAGTCCTGAGTGACCTCCTCAGCCTCAGGATCTTCGGTTTCCATAGGTCTGAACTCCTGGAAGATCCTGAGGACCTTGTCCTGAAAGTAAGTAGCTACTCGATCACAGAAATCTTGGGAGGGGGTCAGCAACTGTGTCCCTGGTGACTTAGATATCTCCTTTATAACCTTGAAAAGCATACTAGATGAATTGTCTGCTGTTAGGATCTTTTCAGTAAAGAAACAGGATTTGGCTTTGAAGATGGCGTGTTTGTATTTCTGCAGCAGGTATTTCTGCTTGACCTTTTCCCTAGTGCAAGGGTCCATACGCCATTTACGTTCTTATCTGCGGCACTCCTGCCTAAAGGATCTGAGCTCGTCTGAGAACCATGTGGCTGATGGTTTAGCTCTTCTAGTGATGTTTTTTTTAAAAAGGGGCAGCAATGTCAAGAGCCTTATTGATCCAGTTGCGGAAGCCATCGGCCATGGGGGGTACATAGTATGCCTCCCATCACATGCCGTAACAAAGGCGGCCTCCCATTTAGTGGCTATGAGCTTGTTCAAACCCCTACAATGTATAGACCTCGGAATAGAATCCTCCTTCATCGTGATGGGGAGGGTAGAGCAGACTCTGAACACAATCAACCAGGGCTCCATCCAGTTGAGAGAATGAACAGTCTCAATCTCTAAGTTGTCGTGGTTGGTGAAAATGCCATCCTAGGTGTGGTCGGCGCTATGGGTTGAAGATTGAAGCAATTGCTCAAATCCCAAAGATGTCATGAGCTTCAGGAAGAGCACTGAATCATTATCCTGTTTGTTTTTTAAATGGTAATTAAAATCCCCTAAAATGGTCAGATGAGTGGAGGTAACAGATGGTTCCAATATTTTACACCAAGACTCTGTGAACCTGGTTCTAGGGCCAGAAGGGCAGTATATAAAAAGCCTGATAAGTTGTAGTTATCGGACAGCTTAATCCTGAATGAAGCTACCTCCAGTAGCGAGCCAGGGTCACCATCCACGGTGCTCAGAGTGCATCTAAGAGAGTCCCGAACCACCAAGGCCAGGCCGCCACCTCTGCAGTCAGGGCGATCACATCTGAGAATGATATAGCCAGGGGGATGGCATTGGTCAGGTTGGGACCCGTGTGCTCACTTGCCCATGTCTCGGTGACAAAGAGGCAATCCTAATTGAGTGTATGGATAATCAAAGCAATTACGGTTTTGTGTTTGGGCATGGAGCGTGCGTTTATTAATACTCCCCGAACAGGACTGAATTTAAAACCAGCCTTGGGGTTGGTCTCAGTCTTTATCTCTGCCCCCAGTTCCTGAGGCTACCTAAGGCAGCCAGGGGCAGAGGCCAGGCCAAAGGTACGTCTGAAATTACAGTGCTGACAGTATTCCTCCTCCACAGTAGTGAAGACAAGCATGTTTGCACTCCCCACGTGGTACAGTTTGGGACATAGCTTGAGGAGACTTGTTTTGGAGTAGGTTGTTACCAGGATATTTTTGTGTTCTGGGGAAAAACAGGCATATTATCTGGCCCTTGGTGCCATCCAGGCGCAGACAGGCTTGCCTTTGGCATGCCCGCAGCACGCACACTGCATGCCCGGGGTTGCATCAGCATTCAATGCCTCAACCCGAAAGTATGCGCAAGCTGGACGGCTAACCACCAAGATGGTGGCCAGCTAACGAGGGTGCTAGCGCAAGGGTCTCACCGCCCAAGCGGGAAAATCCATGGCGGACCGGAGAGTCCCAGAGGACAGAGAGGAAAGAGGCCCCAGCTGCAGGGAAAAAGAGAAATGCCAGACCAATGAAATAGTTAAGGCGGACGGGGCAGGCAGCACAATAAGCCTCCTGAGGTTAAAGTAAAGCACTTGTCACTTAAAAAAGCACATTGCTGTTACCACTAAAACAAATTAAAAACCAGATAAAACTTTAAGTTAGAACAGCTTGTAATTGTAAAAATAACAGAAGCCTGACTCACTGCACCACAGGTCCGCCAGACGCCTTGGGGGATTTATACCCGTTACTAAAATCTTAAGACATGTCATGTGTATATATGTATGTATAACATAATTACTGTTATCTCAAAAGAATTTGTATACTAGAACACAGGATGAATGTGCATATCATATCATGTCAATATTGCTGCTTCAATGTACACATGGATATTTAAATAGAGGGGTTGCTCTAGACACTAAAACTATACCAAGTTTCATATGTATAAGTTAATTTGTTTTGTTATTTAACCAAGAATACTCCCTTCAGCCTTTGTCCCATCCCTCCTATCTGACTCATTTCAAACCTTTCCGACTACTATGAACGTTCACACAGCTTTCTCAAACTTCACCCTCTTTTTTGCTAGCCAGGTCACCCAACTAACAGACATACGACCACTACTTACAAAAGTATCTTGCTACTTACCCTTTTCACATCTATTCCCGTCACTCTATCTTGACTCTAAACTCTACTAAACACACAAGAAATCAAGAGCACAAACCTAACACAACTGATGTACACAGGGGAAAAAAACACTGAGCACTAATCTACTGACTAATAACTCCAATCTTGGGTTCCGGAGTAGCATGCTACATTTCCACACAGTGCTTCAACAACTTCTCAGGGGTAGTAAGCTCTATATAAATACCATTTACAATGTAAAAGTACTGTGTGTATGTATGTATATATATATATATATATATATACACGCAAAACAACAACCATATGGCTACACAGAAAGTATGAGTGGGCCTGCTTATATATAAATAATGTGAGTATACACACACCCACATATATATTTAGTTATATAAGGTAAACTTACCAGTGATGCATTGCCTCCTGAAAATGAATAAATTTAAAATTAAAACATCACCGACCTAGCGACACTACTTCCACGCCGAGCAGGTCCTCCTCCCTGTTAATCAGGTCAGCCGAGCAGTGCACTACCTCCCACTGGTTGAGGGAGACCCTGGAGTGGCGGTGCATGATGCGCAGCAGTCTATCCCAAAAACCCTTTCACTCTGCCAGACTGTACCCTTTCCCGGAGCCTTCCACCTGTTGCCAGCATGAGGAGGAAGTGGCGCTGCACAGAAAAAGGGGCTGCCACCTCCTCCTCATTGAAAATGTGGCTAGACATTACCCCCTCACATTGCTGTCCCCCACAGTGGATGTATGTCTTACAGATGGTGGTGCTACCTGCCTCTGCAGTAGCGGGGATGGGCAATGCAGTAAAAAAAAAAATCACAAAAAGAAAGTTAACACACGGACAGTGACAAACTACCAAAAAGTGAAAATAAAGTGAAAAATGGCAGCGCGGTGGGCAACAATGGGGTGGATAGTGATGGATGGAGTTGAGGGTGCTTGAAAAAAGAGGGCTAGCAAGACAGCAGTAGGCTGAAGTAAAGCAAAATGGCCACATGCTTGTGAAATGCGGATTGCTCTTTGTGCTGTTTTTGGACATGAAATGCGTCTTTGGTGCAATTTTAAAAAAAAGGTAAAAGTTCAAAAGAATTTACTACTCTAGAAGAAACTAATTAATATTTGTATCTATTAAGATCTTAACTTGCAATATGAATGATATTAATAACAAGCAGAAATCCTGTGCATTTTAATAGTGGTGAAAAGATCATTGGTGAGATATTCTCAGCCGGCCAAATAACATATTTGTTGTAAGTGAAGAAAAAAAACTTTAATTACAGATAATTTACAATGTTACAGATAACTTTAATTATAGATCTTTAAATTGGACCTTTTGTTTTTCGGCGCAACCAACCCTTGTGCTGTGTACATCGCCTGTAACAAGGTTGGGGTGACTCCAGACTGTATTTAAAAGTGCTGCACTAGGCTTCTTCGTACACAGCGGATTCAGACTCTTCATGTTTAAATGATGTGTACACACCAGAATCGCATATTTAAACTGTCTGCCCCAGATTTGGAGTACTATGTATTATGTTTCTTTTCACAGCTTACATTCTCCAATTGCTTGTTATCCCAGAAAGCCTTCTCTCACTATACTCCTACTGCTCGAGTCCCCTCCTAATTGACCGTGACCTACTTCTGCTCAATTCCCTTCCTTTCTTCCTTCCATACTCTGCATGCCTTTTATTTCTGAGCCTCATCTCAGTCTCATGCCGGTCTGCCTCAATCCTTCTTTTATTGTAATTTACAATTGGGTGATGCCTCATTTCATAGATTACAACCTCTCCTCTTTAAAGCCCTATACCTGCAACCTAACATTACATAATCTTGGTCAGCCTACCTCACCAACCATTCACCTTAAACCATATAGCCCCCACTTATTATCACACTTAACTGGTATTAATATTTTCTATCACTAAATAACTTGTGTAAATACATGCAATCTTTTCTCAAGATCACATGACTAATTACAATAACTGTAGGAAGGGAAGTGGGCATAACTCTGACCCAGTGAGCCTAATTCCACAAAAAAACAAGATGGTGAATGTAGTAAGTTGGTGCTGTATATACTGTACCAAAATGAGGTATATTATGCATAGAATCCAGTGGATCCCCAGAGGCTTTACAGAGCTTCAGGTAGATAATACTAATGCTCTCTTTTGTGGTAGTGTGGGCGAGCAGTTAGGCTTATCAGAGGGCAGTGCTAAGCATTTGTTGTACTCACTGAGGCAAGAAATGATTATGCACACTCAATGACTAAATCCGAGAACAATGGTTTGCAAAAATAATACTTTAGTATAACTATTTTATAGAACTAAATATTCTTTGTTGCATGTAAATATGTTTTGCAATATCAATGCTTTTCAATGTAAAAATTGGACAGTTATTGCATTTTTCAACAATACAATGTTATCCTATGGGAGAAAACACTATAGCAATATGCATGGAAGTTAACGATTTATGATATTGAGTTTCTGGATTAAGAGCCAGTACAAGGTAAGGTTCAGGTAAGTTACAAAACTGCACCACCAGTGGCAATGGGGGAAGCCGGGTGCTGTGTTCTAACTCTGCATCTGGTATCAATGTTATCCAATGGAGAAAGGGGGCAATCAAGTGGTACTACTTACAGTTAAGTAGTACAGTGTGGTAACCCAGTCTCCAGGAGTTAGGGTAAGCATGGGGGGGACAAGGCAGCACCAAACTTACACCTCCACCGGCACAGGGACGGTCGGGTGCAGAGTACCAACACAGTGTTGGGCGGCCAATGCAAACCAATGGGAAATCTCAAAGTCAGAAGAAGGCTGTAAGCTCAGGCTAGGCGGACAATCGAAGGAGACCTACAGTTGCACAGGTAAACTGAGATGTGCTGGGGAACCTTTGCTGAACCGGTGGGCTTCGGGTACAGAGGTAGTCGGTTTTGAGGTCTTGCAGGCAGAGCTTTGGTCTTTGAAAGTTGGTTTGCTTTAGGACAGGTCTGCTGTCCACAGGAGAGCAGGAGTCTTTACAGAAGGTAGTCCCCCCAGGGTTTTGGAGGTTGCTAGTCTGTGGGATGAGTTGTGAAAGCTTGCAAAGTTCAAAGTACGCAGACAGGCTTGCAGGGCTGGGACCAAGTCAGTGGCTGGAGCTTTTTGTCCTGCAAGGATCGACTCTTCTTTGTCCTCTTCTTCGCAGGTCGTCGGTCATTTTAGGATTAAGGTTCAGGGGTGCCCCGAAATACAAACTTTAGGGGTGTTACAGGGAACAGAAGATAGTAGCCAATGAGCATACACCCTTTGTATGTCCACTCCTTCTGGGGAGGGGTTATATCTGTAACACTATTGGCTAGAGTCCTCCAAAACAATATGGAGGATTCTGAAAGTAGGGGGTAACTTCTGCTCAGAGCATCTTAAGAGTGGCCCTGGCTGAGTTGGGACACACCCCTATTTCTTACTAATTTTCCAGCCGACCTTACTACCAAAAATGGGGCTTGGGCAGGGGGGCGGGCATCTCCACTTGCTGAAGAGGTCCTGATCAGCATAACAGAGGATGGGAAGCCTTTGAGGGTAACTGCCATTTTATGCTGTTCTCTTCCAGGGGATCCTCATCAATAGACATAAGAACATGAATATTCCCGCCAAAGCGCGGGGACCCTGGAAACAATATATACACATATATGTGAAAAACATATATGAAGATCTCTCTCTCTTAATATATATACCTGCAAATGCAGCTCAGCATACAGTAAGATTTGGGCAATGCTACAAGAATTCTCATTGCACATATACACATTCAAAAAAGCAGGGAAGAAAACAAATGCATTTGAACTGCTTTAATGTACAGTAGAAACCATAATCCTGCAATGAGGAATGAAAGCATTGCCAGCTCACAGGCTGCATTGCAGAAAAACTTTGTGTACAAAGCTGAAAAGCTAACTCATAGACACACATAGGAAAAAACTGGTACCGTGCCTTTAAGGTAGCCATGACCCATAGCTTCCCATCATGCCTCAAGGGTGACAGTAGGTCAGTTGTTCTTTCTGGCTCCTTCAGTCAGGACCACTGTTCCCACCAAGGTGCGCGCGCGGGCACGCGCGCACGATGGTCTCCCGGAGCGCGCAGTGTCCTGATTTCAGCGCGCACTCTATGAGACGTCCCTACAAGAACATTTGCGCCGCCGCTTTTAAAACGCGAGCGGCGCGAAATTCAGGCTGGAGGCAGAGGAAGAGACATGGTGTTGCAGGCGCACAAAGCCCATTGTGGTCAAAGGGCTTCTGCTTCAACCCCTCCCTCCCCCCGTCGTGTGTGGACCCCCGGGCAGAGACAGCTACCCGGGCAAACAACAGCCGCACCCGAGTACTTCACAGGTCTTTAAAAGACCATTTGCACGTTAATGACCTTTGTCATTTTTTCACCCCTTCATAGTCATAGAGCCCCTGCATCTCGACACCTCCTACTGCGGGAAAAATTAGCCCCCTCCCGCCCCTCTCATTGCTTGTTTGGTCGGCCTTTTTAGAAACATGCTCTGCTGGCAGCATTAGGAACATAGCTGGGAGGGGGTGAGGAGGTAAAGTTTGCTGGCACTCCGCTCGTAACTCCAGCGGGTCATTTCTTTGTGGCAAATATGTCTCAAAGAGGACTCTTCCCCTGACATTCTCCAGGCTATCCCACAAGGCTATTCAATTGTTAGGCAATATAGATTATTGCGGGGGTGGAGTTGTGCAAACATCTTTAAAAGTGTTCTTAAATACCCCTTCTCCGACCTCTCTGTTACAGGCTGTGAAGCTGCAGTTTTCTCTCTGACCCGCTCACTAAACCTTGCTGGGTCAAGAGCTCTCATTTATCGTACTCCGTGGCTGGTGTCTCGTTTCCCCATCTCATTAGCAGACATATTGTTCCCGTAGTTCTGCGCTATTCTAATTTGATGATTTTCGGAAATTTTAATATTTATTTTGATAACGCAAATTGCCAGAGAGCGAGTACTATTACTGGGGACCTAGAGAGTCTACAGCTTCATCAGCAAGTATTTAATCCCGCACAAAAAATGGTTAATATTCTTGACCGTGTTCAACGAACATGGCCAAACTCGAGGTCGGTACACCTTTTCCATTAGTATTGTCAGATCAGTTAGCTATTCATAAAAAGTTACTCTGTGCTAGGAGGACAGCGATTTCAATGCGTGCTCACATTTTGACTCAGAAGTGGTATAAAGTAACTACGGTGAGACTTAATCAGGCCCTGAAAAACAGTAGTCTAAACTTGGATCAGAATGTAAGCAAAGCCAGTACTCAATTGGACAGCTGGTTAAAATAAGCTACTGACATAATTGCCGACCTTGGCAAACAAGTTGCTCGTAGACCAAACCCTCAGCAGGGTGGTTTAATGATGAACTTATTGTCTCAAAACAGAAGTGTAAGAGGCTCGAGCGCCTCTGGCAAAAACACCAGGACCCCTGTTGTAAAGCAAATTACAAGACAGCATTTAAAGCCGACCATCAGATTATTTCTCAGGCGAAGCAAGCATTCTATTCACTGAAGATTACAGCTGCTAATATCTCTTCACGCAAATAATTTCAGATTGTAAAATTGCTGATTACATTAGCTGCTGTCTCATCTTCTTTGGCTTAAGAAGTGAGTTGCAATGCACTAGCTTCCTTTTTTGTGAAAGAAAGTAGAAACAATCTATACCTCCTTTCCTGCTGAGGCTAGGTGTCATCCACAGAAGGATCTGTGGTCTGATCTGTCACCCGCTAGTGCCAAGTTGCAACAGTTTTACCTAATCTCCTCTACCGATCTGGCTTCTCTCTGCTTTAAGGTCAGATCAGGTTCTCCTGCGTATCCAATCTCTTCCACCATCTTGGATCAGAGCTGCAAGTTTACTCAACCTGCAGTGCGCGAAGTAATCAATGTCTCTTTGTCGGTTGGCTATGTCCCTCAACAATAGAAACATGCAATGGTGGTTCCTGTGTTGTAAAAAACGTTATTGAATCAATTTAGGCTTGAAAACGACCAGACCATTTCACTGTTGCCTATATTCTGTAAGTTAGCAGAAAAGCACATAAATCCAGGTTTTCGGAGGATAATAAGCTCCTACACTAAATCCAATCTGGCTTCCGTCCCACACACAGCGGAGAGTGTCAGCTTTGCTACTTGCCTCTGAATAGGCAAGATGAATTATGGATGAGGGCAATATGGCACTCATTCAATCTCAGTGCTACCATAATATTTTGGTCAAGCAGTTATGAAACTAGGGCATTTGAGGCATCACACTACAAGGCTGTCCTCTTTCTTGATGGGGTGCACTTTTCAGTTGGTACAAAAACCATTTAGTCATGAACGCGCTTTCTGCATCAAGACGTTTCTCAGGGCTCGTTATTGAGTCCATCTCTCCATAATACTTATGTCAGCCCATTGGCTGAGATCATTGAGCAATATGGTTTCACCATTATTTCATACGTTGATGGCACTCAACTTGTCATCACTCTATCTGACTACAATGAGCGTATCGCCTCCTCTCCCCAGATGTGCCTGTCAGATGTTGCCACCCGGATGGACCTTAACTGTTTAAAGTTGAATGCTGAGAAGACAGAGGTTCTAGTCCTGGGCAAGCATCTAAATATTTGGTCCAACACATTGGAGGACAGATAATTTTGGCTCTTTACCATCTCCTAAGCCCAAGGTTAAGAACCTGAGGAGCTTTCCTTTGATCCCTTTGATTAATGCCCTTGCAGGAAACTGTTTCGGGATGTTGAGATCCCTGAAACAAATTCTTCACCTCCTACCCGAGACCACTGTTCCCACCAAGGTGCGCACGTGGGCACGCGCGCACGATGGTCTCTCGGAGCGTGCAGTGCCCTGAATTCAGCGTGCACTCTATGAGACGTCCCTACGAGAACATTCACGCCGCCGCTTTTAAAACGTGAGCGGCCCAAAATCCAGGCTGGAGGCAGAGGAAGAGACATGGTGTTGCAGGGGCGCAAAGCCCATTGTGCTCAAAGGGCTTCAGCTTCAACCCCTCCCTCCCCCCGTCGTGTGTGGACCCCCGGGCTGAGACAGCTTCCCGGGCACACAACAGTCGCACCCGAGTACTTCACAGGTCTTTAAAAGACCATTTGCACGTTAATGACCTTTGTCATTTTTTCACCCCTTCATAGTCATAGAGCCCCTGCATCTCGACACCTCCTACTGCAGGAATAATTAGCCCCCACCCCTCTAATTGCTTGTTTGGTCGGCCTTTCTAGAAACATGCTCTGCTGGCAGCATTAGGAACATAGCTGAGAGGGGGTGAGGAGGTAAAGTTTGCTGGCACTCCGCTCGTAACTCCAGCGGGTCATTTCTTTGTGGCAAAAACATTGTTTTTCCTGTGTTGCCCTCTCCCCTCCCATCCCTCTCAATTCCTTACAGGTTCCCTTCCTCCCGCCATGCTTGTAGCTTTTCCCTATCTCAATGTGTGTTTGTTCAGCCTTTCTTGAAACACGCTCTGCTCGCAGCATTGGAACAAAGGTGAGCGGCGGGGGTGGGGAGGCTAAGTTTGCTGATGATCCTGTATGTAACTTCTCTTTTTTCACAGGAATAATTAGAGGACTGGCCTATGGCTTCTTACGTTCCTGGATCAGGAGTTTTTGACGTCGTCATCCAGATGGGAGCTCCAGTAGTCTCAACCCCAGCTCCACAAATAACTCATGAGATTTTTTTGACTAAAAGTATAAACTGTGCTGTACACGGCTAGAAAAAATGTTATTCTGTAAAAAAAAAGGGTTTGGTTCTTGGTGTACAGCTGCTCCACATCGCAAAGTTACCATCAGCTGGACGAGTCCCCAATCACCACCCACTCACCCTCCCTCTGTGATCTGCTCAGTTAGAAGGCACTTCACTCTGCCTGCATCACTGATCAGTTAAGGAGCGGCTGCTGCACAGCATAAGAATATGGGTGGTCCACCTTTATTCTGAGCTAGGAACAAAACAAGTATTAGACCTATGAAAATGGGCCAATGCACTACAAAGCAAATATGTTCTAAGAATACTACATTCTATAGCTAGCCTTATTTAAAAAAAAAAAAAAAACGAGGGACCTCTACATGAAACCTCATTTGGTGGCACCGACATTTCCCAAATCTAGTCCTGAAAAATGAACGTCTTATCTAACTAATGGTAAGGCAAACAGAGATACCAAACACTTGTTTCACCCAATGACATAAGCTTTATTTACAAATAAACAGTAAAAAAAAAAGTCAGTCACTCATTTCAACATTGGTTGTGCCTCATCTAGTAAAGGAGTTTTGTGGCAGTGTGGAAAGGACCGGGAATATCTTCCACAAACACCCTCCTTTACAGGACAAACACCCCTCAAGCTACCAGCATAAAACAATAATTCAGTTGTAGAGAACAGTTGTTCATGCTATTGCTAACAACTTATGGAAAGTGATATTCATTTTGACTAAACTCCTCTAACAAGCCAAAGGCTATCATTTTGTGGAGGAGAGCTTCCATACTGCAGCTTAGTAAGGGAGGAGGTGTGGTTGCTAGGTTCCCTTTATTTTTTTTCAAACACATTAACTGTGTTTTGTCTACATTCCTTTAACACATCAGAAAAGTTATAGTTGTGATAACTTGTGGCTTGGTGAATGCGGGGACCTTTCTGGCACTCCCTTTGCAGATTCAAGTATGCAAGCATAGATACACTGAACCTTTGTGAATAAAACAGGGTGCCAGATTGTTCAGTTTGTATAGAATACTCTGCCAGCAGATTTCAACACAACATCTTGCATTGCTTTACATGAATAGAGCACAAATTAACAACGCTGTCCCAGCCATCACCGTTTCTAAAGGTGGGCAAAAAATTCTGCTTCACAGAGCCTGGTGGACACCACAGATAGATACAGCAACTTAAAGGTGGATGAAGTCATGGAATTGTGAAACATAAGGGCAGGGTATTGGTTGGAAGGCTTAGATTGGTGATACAGGGCATTTTAAGAAAGGTCAACTTATCTCCCATCTTGGACACTTCACAGCCAGAACTAAGTTCTAAATTGTCTTTGCAGACAGAAGTGGCTAATATTGTGAAAACCTGAAATAAAAATTCAAAAAAATAAAACAATAAAGAATTGTGCGGTAATTGGGGAAGCATCAGGCCTATAATATGTTCATCTGGTGCAGTGACTGGCTTCATGACCAGTTTGCTATTGCGGTCTTATTGCAACAACTGGGCAACAAAGGCAGGGATGGATGTTATTGCAGAAAGTCAGTGATCCCCCATCTATATGCCACACTTACTACAGCCAAAAAGGATCCATAAATAAGTGAACAAGAAGCACACACTCCATCCATGCAAGGTAAATGCCTAACCCCAAAGCGTACAAAGAAGGGAAGGGACAGACTACTTGGCTACACCTCCGGCTCTGTGAAGCAGAATTTTCAGCACAGACCTCTCATCACTGTACCCCACTCAGCAGTTACTAAATATAATAGATTGATCAATCCAAATAACTGACTAACATAGAACCACTCAAATTACTTTCATATTTCACTATAGTAATTCAAAATTAATCCTCATGGGTTCCAGAGTAGCATGCTACTCGCCAAAAAAGCGCTTCAAAACCCCATTAGGGGTAGCAAGCGCTATATACATACAAACCTCTTTCCCTCTTCTATCCCACCACCTACCCTTCTCCATCAAAATAACTGAATAAAATATACACCACTCGAATTACTTCATATTTCACTATACTAATTTTCGACACGAATACTTTATGGGTTCCAGAGTAGCGTGCTACTTGTCAGAAAAGCTCTTCAACACCCATTAGGGGTAACAGGTGCTATATGAATGAAAACCTTTCTTCCCCTTCTATCCCTCCGCTATCCTTCTCACTCCAAATAACTGACTAATATGTGTGGAAATGCACAGTCTTTTCAGTTTTTTGAGCAAAAGTTTGGAAGGATATTTGGCGCTGCACACACGCGCAGTCTGGTTCCTGGTGCACATAGCCATGGCTGCAGCGCACAGAGACCCTAGACTGCCGCACACAGAGGAAAAAAATTAGAGGGAACATTGGTCAGGACCCTGGTTACTTCAGCTCTCTGTTTTTCTGATTTCTGTCAGAAAATATCTGCAGTATTGTTGCCAAACCTACTTACTTCGACGTCTTTTGGCTTTGAAAGTAGATTCCTACTTTTTTTGAGCGAGTTGAGCATATTTTTTCTCTCAGAAATGCCATCTCTCTTTGACTCTTGCCCATCCTGTGGCAAAAAGAAGGCTAGATCAGACTCCCATTCTGTCTGTATCATTTGCCTTCCTGAGGATCATGATCCTATGACTTTACGGCATGGTCAGTCCCTGTCTAGGCGTAATCTGAAAGACAGAGAGAGGATTTGCCTTTATGGGCTGGCTGAGAAGGTAATTGCTCCTTCTAGAGGCAGGTCTCCGGTGAAGGAGAGAAAGGAGAGAGCCAGATCTTCATCCAGAAGTAAAGTGCCAGTCTGCTCTCCTTCAGCATCAGGATCGGCGCTGAAAATACCTTCACTGGCAGCGAAAACGTCGACAAGAAGACCATCGGCGGCTCCCCGTAGAGAGAACACTGGTTGTCGATGAAGGCTGCAGGTATGTCACATCCTCCGCCATCGTCAACCCGGCAACGATAGGCGTTGAGAAATCGTTCTCCGTTGGTGCGGGCTCGCAAAACGTCGAGAGTTGGATCTCCCTCACTGCCGACACTACGGTGTTAGACGTCGAGACATACTCCTCCGTTGGCAGTAGAGGGGCAATCGGCATTGAAGCGGGCATCTCCGTTGCCGTCAACCAGGCGGCGGTCAACATCGAGATAGGACTGGTTGCCAGTGGAGCAACGATCAGCGTCGAAACAGGCATCTCCGTTGCCATCAACCAGGCGGCAGTCAACGTCGAGACAGGTCTCATCGTCGCCAGGTGCGAGACATTCAATGTCCAAGCGGACTCCTGCGTTGTCATCGACATCGAGGGCCAACTCTCCATCGTCGGCGAAGAAGGATTCGTTGTCGGACCCAAAGTGAAGTATTCAAGACGACGTTCGACATTGAGGCGGCGGTCTCTGCCAATGTCGAGGATGAGCACGATGTCGAGAAGGTATTCTCTGTCGGTTCACACTCCTTTGGGTTCTCTTAGACGCTGCGCGTCGAAGACGAGGTCGATGGATTCATCGTCAAGAAATTCAATGTCGAAGCACAAAAAGAGGTCGACGTCGAGAAGAAAATCCCTCTCGAAAGAGTCACCAGTGCTTGTCACATATAGTCGTTCGACGTTGAGGCACTCACCATCAACGTCGCATCGTTCCTCCAGACGCCGTTCAGCCACCAAAGACCACATAAAGTCATTGGTTTCAGTTACGAGCTCTCCTCAAGTAATTTCAAAAAGAGGCTCTTCTTCTCCATCTCCGGAGGCACGAAAATCCCCTAGGTCAGCCTCTTCACGAAGGCAGAGGTCGCCTTCAGTTCATCTAATCGCCAAGATTGCTTCAGCCCTCAGCCCCTGGCAGAAAGATCCTTCTGGCCAAGCTCGACAGCCTATGGACTATTCCAGTCCACTGCATAGATCCCTGTTGGAACGGCTGGTGCAGGAGGTGGACATTTCACCCATTACTTGGACCAGGGAACGCCAAGACATATCTCCGGAGCATAGACCAGCTCATGCCCATCGGAAGAGAACAAGAACACCGTCTTGGTCTTCCTCTTCAACTCACTCCTTAAAAAGGGACTATTCACCTACCCGTACGGATAGCCTGCCCTCTAGAGTGTCACCTATTGATGACCAATACATTTCATGATGTTCTCACTAGAGGAGCGCAGAAGCTGAACATAGACATGTCAGCTCCTCAAGCTTCTACCTCTGTTATCTTTGAGACTCTCCATCATCGGTCTGTGTCTAGACCTTTGCTCCCACCGGTTCCTGGGCTTCTTCACTCAGTAATGGATGTTTTTCTCACCTCATCCTCGATTAAAGCAGCACCAGCAAAGATTCAAAAGAAATACAAGCCTGCGGAAACTGATCTTTTATTTTGAGACTCAGATCCTCCACCTGATTCAGTGATCATCACGGCAGCAAAGAAAACTCATGCCTTCGCTTCTTCGTACTCTGTCCCTCCAGACAAAGAGAGTAGCGATCAGGATTCTTGGTGGAGGAAGGTATGCGGCTCCGCAGCGTCCTGCTTGAAAGTATCAAGCGCTGCAGCCCTGTTGGGCCATTATGAGAGGTCTTTATGGGACTCTTTGGAGTATTTTAAAGGAAAACTGCCTAAAGAGGACCGCCAGGATTTTGCAGAGATTCTTCAAGAAGGGGCACTGGTTTCTAATCAGGTGATTAGCACTGCAGCAAATGGGGCTTATCTGGCCGCTCATTTATATGCGCATGGAATTTGTGTACGTAGGTCTTCATGGCTACGCTTAACAGCTTTAAAGCCGCAGTCTCAGCATCGGATTTTAAATCTCCCATTCTCCAACACCTCTCTTTTTGGTTCCCACACCGATAAGGAAATGGCCAGGATGAAGGCTGAGCTGGACATGCTGAAGGCGGTAGGCCTGAAAAATAAAAAATAATTCAGGCGTAGATTCTGGTCTTACAACCACAAAAACTACCATCAGAGGATTCAAACCCTCAATGGCAGCAGAGGCAAAGCCAGCAATCCAGGTCTCAGTACCAACACCATAGATCCGCCAGAGGCAGGGGAGGACAACATCAACAATCTTCCAGCGCAGTTAAGACTCCATGGAAGCAGTAATTTTCTGCTTCATCAAGAGCCGTTGCTCACTCCAGTGGGAGGAAGTATTTCAAATCATGTGGCAGAATGGCGCAAAATAACCAAAGATCATTGGATGCTAAATATACTGAACAATGGATATACACTTCATTTCAGCGCACTCCCAAAGAACATCTCTCCAGTAAAATCACACCCCACCAACCAAAATTGCTACGTCAGGAGTTGTCAATCTTACTCCAAAAGTTGGCCATAGAAGAAGTTCCTCCTGCCCGAAAAGGAGTCTATTTTTAGGTACTTTCTGGTGCCAAAGAAAGACCAAGCGCACAAATTCAGACCTATCCTGGATCTTCGGTCTCTGAACAAGGTCATTCAGAAGGAGAAGTTTTGCATGTTGGCGCTACATCAAATATATCCGCACCTGCAAAAGGGGGATTGGATGTGTTCGATAGACCTCCAAGATGCGTACTTCCACATACCAATTGCTCCACGTAATCGCAAGTTACTGAAATTTATGGTGGGCGCCAAGCATTACCAGTTCAGAGTCTTACCGTTTGGCCTAAAATCCGCGCCGAGGATATTACCAAAGTGCATGGCGGTGGTGGCCGCAGCTTTACATCGTCAAGGCCTGTTTGTGTATCTGTATCTGGACGATTGGCTGTTGAAGGGTTCGTCCCCACAGATGGTGAAGGAACATTATCAAATTTGCTTAAACCTACTTCACCGCTTAGGCCTATACGTGAACATCGAAAAATCTGTCCAATAACCCACTCAAACTCTCCATTATTTGGGCGCCACCATAGACTCCTGTGTAGGAAAAGTGTTTCCTTCGGAGGAGCGACTGTTATCAATGAAACAGAAGTGCAACTCTCTGCTTTATGCACACCAACCCTCAGTACGACAAGTGGCATCTCTTCTAGGGTCGAAGGCCGCTTGCATTTTTCGCATCCCAAACTCCAGATTGAGAATGAGACCACTGCAGCAGGATCTGGAAGACAAATGGGACCAATCCTCAGGACATTGGGAGGATCGGATTCTCTTATCCCATGGTGCGAAGTCATCCATGATCTGGTGGACTCAACCGAAAAATCTACTAGTGGGAGTGCCTTTCCATCAACCTCTCCCAAAGCAATCCCTGATCACGGATGCATCTCTCCAGGGATGGCTGATGGCCATCCCGATGGCCGAGATTTTCAAGGCAGAAACTTGGAAATCGGTACACACGTTTACTAGACACTTCTGTCGTGATTTTGACTCCAGAGCAGATACCCAAGTAGGCCAAGCCTCTTTGAGGAATTTGTCCGATGTTAATTTCATTGTAGTCATGATATTTTTTCAATATCGGTTTGATTTTATGCTTTTCGTTTGCCCGCAGGATGAGGGCATGGGCTTGCTAGTCTATTCATGTGCTTATGAGTATTGATGAGGTTCCCCTGGAAGAGAAGGATAAGTTCTCTTCCAGGGGTACCCTCCTCAAAGTCATAAGAAACCCATCCGCCTCCCTGGGCAAATGATCAAGGTAAAAATCATTTCTTTGTGTTCTGGCCTTCGGGTCTCCGCAAAGAACTGACCTGTCACCCCTGCGGCATGATGGGAAGCTAGGGGTCATGGCTGCATTAAAGGCACAGTGCCAGTTTCTTCCTATGTGTTTCTAGGAGTTAGCTTTTCAGCTTTCTACACTAAGTTTTTCTGCAATGCAGCCTATAAGATGGCAATGCTTTCATTCCTCTTTGCAGGATTATGGTTTCTACTGTACATTAAAGCAGTTCAAATGCACTTTGTTTTCTTCCCTGCTCTTTTGAATGTGTATATGTGCAAAGAGAATTCTTGTAGCATTACCCAGCTCTTACTGTATAGATGGCTGCATATGCTGTTATATATATATCTTAAGAGAGAGAGAGCTTCATATATGTTTTTCACATAAATGTGTATATATTGTTTCCATATATATGATCAAGGTAACGGCTGTTACCGAAATGCGTAGTGACTGCAACTAATGCTCAAATAAAAGATTTTTGCGTACCTTCAAGAGGAGTTCATGCCATTCCTTTTCGAGGAAAAGCGGAAGGAGAGGCTCTATAACCTGTCTTTGGATATATATATATATATATAAATACATGTGACCAACACCACGGACGTGGTCGAAACACGTCGTCTTTTCTGCCAGGAATAAAATTTTCATCTGCTGCATCAACCTTGTGGGCTTGCTGACTTCCTATTCGTTGGACTTCTGACATCGCAATATATATATATTTTCCCACCAAAAGTGTCCTGATGCGGAGGGCGCTCTTTCTCACGGCTGGTGCGCGTTTGCAAGGCTGAACAGAGGAAGAATTCTTGACATATCTGACCATACTAAATGACAATGACAATGATATCGGTCTGAGGTTTACACATAACATCAGTGCTAAGGAAATCGTGTATGTAGACACCAACGTGTATGTGGAAGCAGACAATATTGAGACCACTGTTCATAGGAAGATCACAGCTACCAACAGTATATTGCATGGTAAGAGCTTTCACCCGGATAATGTCAAGAAGAATATCCCGTATGGGGAATTTATTCGAATGAAAAGGAACTGTTCTAATACTAAATAAATGAACCTCAAGTTCCATGAAACGAAACAACGCTTTCTAAAAAGAGGATATCTGTACAATGATGTTAAAAGAGGTGGAATGAAAGCACGAAAGGTGACAAGAACTGAAACCTTGATAAGAAAAAAGATAGAAGCAATGAAGGACAAACCAAGGAACCAATCAAGATGGTGATGACCTTCAGTAACGAAAGTACGAAACTTCGAAACTCTCTGATGAAATATTGGAACATCTTATTGAAAGATCCTGATATTGGCAACCAACTAGGGAACTGGCCAAAAATGTCATACAGGAAAGCACCATCGTTGTCGGACAAATCGGTGAATAGTAATTTTGTGAATAAGCGCCCAGATACATGGCTTCAAGGACTCCAGAGGGGATTCACAAAATGTAGCCTATGTAAGGCATGCAAAATTGGCTGAAATACAAAAACTATTTTGGATCCCAGAGGGAAGATTTTTAATATAGAAGATACTATCACTTGTAATACCACACATGTGGTTTATTGCCTGGAATGCCAATGTGCAAACGTTACATTGGCAGTACTATCTGCCCCCTAAAAAAGAGGATCTTGGAACATACAAGAGCCATTCAAAACAAAGATCTAACTTATGCAATGTCAAAACATTTGGTAACACATCCAGGTAAAACATGGAAAGACATCAGCTATTTTAGACTGGCAATGGTGCCTGTGAATGAAAGAGGGAGGAAATCAAACCCTCAAATTGCGAAGGCTGGAATCTAAGCTGATTATCAGATTCAAAACAAAATTCCCGACAGGCTGGATTGGGGATGAAGAGATGTACAAACATCTCTGAAACAGGGAAATGGACATAAAATAAAGAATGATGGCCAAATCTTTAATGCAGATCGAAATATCTTGAAAGAATGCTGGAGACAATTTGGTAAGACGGAGGTGAATGAACAACAATGCAAGGCATCAATCATGGCGATCTCTACAAGGCACTGAGCCAATACAATGAAACTGTGTCAGAAATATTTGATTTTTTTTTTAAAAGACATGGCGTTCAAAAATCCGATAATTATTGTTAAAAGAAATCATCAAGGACATAAAGAAATATGATATTACATAGAGTCACTTAGACTATTATGTAGTAACAAAGTATCGCAATGAGAAACACAGTTTTTACAGGATGAAATGACTGTGATAAATGAACTGCAGAATAAGTCTGATAAAATGTCAACTAAATTACCTAACCAAAAAAAGGTCAAAACGAATCATAAAGAAGATCTGGAACACGATAAACCGTTTTCAAATAAGAAATGAAACATTGTTTTTATAAAAAAAAAATCTACACAATGGGTGAACACTAAAAGAACTACCATACCCAGAATGCAACATAACATGCACAATGGGTTTAAGGTATAAAATACAGAAACTGTGAAGGGACTAATGTTTTTTGCACCGTGATCAAGCCCAGCAGGGTGAAACGCGTTGGTGAGGAGGAGATATGGCTCTGCTTAAATCTTGATTAAACTCACCATTCTGCCTTAACTGAGAGAGTGCTGCATTTTTCTTTTGGTGATATATATATAGAGCTTCATATATGTTTTTCACATATATATGTATATATTGTTTCAGGGGGCCCCGCGCATGAGCGGGAATAATCATTTGCTTATGACTTCGATGAGGATACATCTGGAAGAGAACTAGGATTACAAGTAAGTAACTTATCCTTCCTGTCGGAGCAACCTTTGTTTCTGACCCACAAGAGCAAAGGTTTCCCACCTTAGGGGGTCAGAAACATGTCTAGAGGTAGCAGGCTGTAGGGGACTAGTCAGACACACTACTGGCAAGTTGGTAGGATTTCAGGGGCCACCTCGGAGTTGCCCTCTGGGAGCATTTCCTAATACATCTAACACTGGCCTCAGTGTGGGTTTATTAAGCGGAGATGTTTGGTACCAAACATCTTGGAATTCATTGAAGCCATCATGGAGCTGTGGAACTCGTAGTGACAAGCTCCCAGCACATGTACTCCGTATGGCTTCACTGTGCACTTATAATGTATACAAATTGACTTGGACACTACTGAGGCATATCTGCTGAATAAGGCATGCCCTCACATGGCATATAGTGAACAAGGCCTTAGGGCTGTAAGGCCTGCTGTGGGGTTACTAACCTATGCCGCTTGCGGTGCAGGTATGCCTGGCACACATGGATGTGTGCCAGGTTGACTCATTTTTATCTACAACAAAACAAGCAGGCTGCTTTGGCAGTATGCCTGTGTTTGGTGAGGGGTCTCTTACAGTGGCATAATACATGCTCCAGCCCATAGAGGCCCTCTCTGCTCACAAGGCACCTAGTACCACGGATACCTTTTACAAGGGATTTCTGTGTGAGGCATAGGTGTGCAAATTGTGGAAACAAAGCTATAGTTTTGCGAAGAACACAGGCACAGGGAACCTGGTTAGCAGGACCCCAGTGCACACTCAAAGATGCATCAGGGAGTAACAATGCTAAAAAGGGTACTATCGTACAATAACCACTAACTTTGGGTTCCAGTAGTGTGCTACTCGCTCTAAAGTGCTTCAATGCTTGGTTTGGGGTAGCAAGCGCTATATAGATACACACATGCTGTTACAATTTTTTCGACAACTTCACACCATTTTCATCAAATTATTTAATGGCATTACGAAAAAAGATTGTATTCCCGATTCATTTTTGAAACCTTAATGATTTTTTTCTTTTTCTTTTAAGATAAGCAGCAATATGACCCTTATCTAGACGAGGGTATCGATAGTTAAGATGTCGATTCTCCCTGTGTTTATATCTTCATTTATTGATGCCTTTTTAAAATCCCAGAGAAAGTTTTCAATCAAATTGGTAGAATGATTGCATATTTCATTTGAAAGGATCTGTACTTCCGATTAAAAATATCTTATTTTCAACTGGTCATCGGATAGATTAACACTACCAAACCTGTGCTTATATTACAAGGCCCCTTTTGCAAGAACCCTTGTTTGCTTTAATGACATTGCAAGTTCTCCATTATATGATATTTTTTAGGCTATTTAATGATTGATGAATCAGCTATATACTTGCCTATGTTCAGAAACATTTTTCAATCTCCCCAAAAATTTAAAGTAAGATGTTACAATCACTGATCTTCAGGGAAAAGGGATGTTTTATCTAATATAATATACCATCCCTGCTTGAATACTTAGCTTTAAACAATTGCAGCTATTTAGCCTTCCTGTAGAAGATGCTATTATTAGAAGCGCGGAACAAAAAACATCTTTTGAAACACTTTTTATTTAATAATGTATGTAAGTCGTGGGATCAACTTCAGGTCAATAATTTACAAAATAATTTGCTTAAATGGCTCTTTTTTCAATAGAGCTCATATTTTTTTAAATTTTTCCCTTATCTGATGATATTACGACAGAAGACATTTTGAAATTTGTATTTGAGATCTTGGTTAAAGGAATTGGAATATGGTATTAGATTCTTATGAGAAAACTATATGAATCTTTATTAATTAAGCATCTAAGTAACATTGAAAAGGAAACAAATGTGCAAATAAAAAATAGCTGGCCACAAATTGTGCAGTTTGTTATAGATCATTTTTATGCAGCAAATTTTCAAAAGAATGGAGTTATTTTCACATTGGAGGATTTACTATACCCAGATAATTATCTATGTTTTATCTGCTGTGTTATACTTATTGTTTTAGATGTCAAAACAATATAGTCGAGGAATTGCGTTATACAGAAGTAGATTCAGATATTTATTTTGTTGTTGAAAAAGTTACATTTTTGAGTTTCAAATTAGTTATGAGCTTTCAATCAGCTTAATGTACAATATGGTTTGGATGTGCAAATTACTGATTTAGGGTGTTCAAAAAGAAGGCTTATACTTTTTCTATTCCAAGCTCTGTTTCTTATAACTCAATGTTGTAAACTAATTAGTTATAGTTTTACAATCAGAAGAAAATAAGCAAAATAATGTCTATAAAATGCTTGTATGCATTAAGAAACAACTGGTTCAAATGTCATAGTATATGGAAATGTGTTGCTATAGATTAATTGTTTTATCAGTATATATTTTGCTTTTTATTAGATAATCTATACAATTTGAATCTATTGATATGTTCTCCCTCAATCAAGAAAAAAAAGGTTAGATATTTCTGTGGATGGTGCTTTGTACCCTGGGAGAAGTGATGGAATGGAGATTGGAACATGCCTCAATACTCACTCTGCTTCATGCTAAAAGAGATATAGCCACAAGTTGTTTGTATTTCACTTGACCTAATGATTGGGTAAGGGACATAAGCCATTGCATGAACCTATAAGATCTCCATATACAAGTCCGGATACTGCCCCCACAATTATCACCAACAAATGGATGGGTTGGATATAGTACAGGGGGTTGGGTTGAGTGCAGGAAATGCCTAGATTATGGAATGCTCTAATGTGAACTTGCCTAGCTTTTCTTGCTTAAGAGTGGAATTTGGAAGACATGCTACCAAGACCAGATGAGTGACTGCTGTAACACTGAATAACAATATCATCGTGTGTTGTTGTGACCATTCATTGATAATGCAATATAAAGGATTTTTGTACACACTAAATACCAATAAAATAGTTCATGGAAAACAAATTCACCATTAACCAGTGGCGGCTGGTAATTCAAGCAGGAGGCGGTGCAGGGGTCCACACAAGCACACAAAGGGCGGGACTGCTGTAGCGGGCACCCGGCATTTTCCCGGTGACCCCAAGGGTTGGGGCCGGTTTTAGACCCATGGGGGCTAGTTTTGTTACTGGGTGCCGGTTTTGCAGCAGTGTTGCATGATCGGCCCCTGTAACAAAAGCGTCAGCAGTGCTTGGCACTAGTACCCCCCACCCCCTCCGGGGCCAGTCGAGCAGAATTGCCTGGGCTGGTTTCTGTTCCCAGTCCAGCCGTGCGCCCACATATATACTTACCCATCTACATGCACACTCACTCAAACCCACATACATTCAGAAGCATGCACACATAGACCCACCATTCACAAGCATACACACATATCCATTCATATCATGCACTCACAAATACACATACATTCATATGTACACACGCACACAGCATTTAAAAAATAAAATAAACGTACCGACTGATGCAGTGATCATGGCCTCAAAGATTCATGGAGGCCTGGGATTGCCGCTTCTTCTCGTGGACCTTAGGTCAGCCCATGAGAGGAGGCTGCAGTCCTTCACGACCCCACCCCACTCTATGATGAGGTATCGCGATTGATACTAGCCCTGGGCATTTCATGGCTTAAAACTGAAGGGACCAGGTCTTTGGCCATTAGTGGCGCTACCCCCTCGTTATGAGGGGTCCGGGGGAGCTACTGCAAGCACTTTGCAGGGTTGAGGCGGTCACACTCACAGGGCCGTGAAACTTCCGACCGGCAGCGTTCAGCTCAGGCAACTGGGCATATGCGCATTATGGAGTATGTATAGCGCTTTGCTGCCCGACCTGAACATAAAGAGTGTCTGTCAGGCTGACCAATGCTGAACCTGACAGACACTCTTCATGTTTGCCAAAAGGTGGGTGTCGGGGCCCTTCACCGTTAAATAAGAGGATTATGAATGTAGTATTATTTATTGGTTTGAGTAGGTGTTTTTTTTATTATGTTGAGCTTTTAGAAGTTGATACATACGGTTATAAATCATGAGGTCATAAACATTGCATTTTAGTGTGCAAGTTATGGTTTGCATGGCTGATGTGCAGGCTTGTGATTGTGGAACTAAACATAACTTGCAAATTTCAGTGTTGTTTTGGTTTTCAGTGTGCAACTATCACTGTGTTTATAGGAATGTTTACATTTTTTTTTCAACTTATTTTAAGGTGTTATAACCGAACCTAAATTCATTGTAACCTTGCTTTTTTCAGTGAATTTCTGGGTTTTTGGTTATATACTGCATCCAACATCTATGAACCTAATACCTACTGTGCAGCTCAGGGTATTTGGCTATCAAAAGCAGGGGTTGACTGCAGGGCCTGGCCTCTGGCCAGAGCCTGCACTAAAACAGTCATGTGCCACCAACCCCAGCAGTGCATTGGCTCTGGTTTTGCAGAGTGGGTGGAGGGGGGCGGGGAAGTGGAGGGGGGGGGGTGAAGGGGAGGCAGTGCGCCTAACTGTCAGTCAACCACTGTTGTGCACAACTGTTGGTGCTTGCAGACCCTAATAATGGACCACCAGGACTCCCCAGGTCTAGTACTGGGTCCATATACCCTTCAGAAACTCCAACAACAATTTATAAGTTCTTGCCGGGTGTTCTGGACCTCAAGGAAGGAGGAGCTGCTTTGGGGTTTATCAACCCTGCCTCGTGGTGTATATATACAACATAACAAAATGAACTCTTTAACATTTTGTGACTTAAGGGGTGTCACTTTGGGGCCCCCACCTGACTTTGGGTCTGCGAACCCGAAATGGATAATGGGAGAAAAAGCTCCCTAACTCAACAAGATTTGCTTATTTTTTTAATTTAGGTCCATTGACTAATAGTCCAGCTATCTCTAGAGGTCAAGCTCACAAACAAACCCTGTTTAAAGTGCTAATTTCTAGAAATAAAAATAAAATAAAAATCTGAACAAATTTACACTAAACCAAACAAAGGCATTTCCTTGAGTACAATTCCTTATCTATGCCAAGTTTGGTGTGATTCTGTTCAGTATTTGTTTCTGAATCAGCCAGCAAGGCTTCGTATGAGAATTACATTTGGCAATGTAACTTTTGACAATTCAAATTTTATTTGTCATTTCAAACCCCTAATGCCTTCCCACAGTTTTACACACACACATCCACGCCCATCCATTAGTAGCATAGCAGAGTACCCGGACACACATGCAGGGTGCACTTAGTATGGGCATCAGCACACACATCCCTCTATGACCACTGCTGGGGGGGCTCCCTCACTCACAAGTTTACCCTTTGCAGCCCTACCTGGAGAAGGGCTTGATACCACTGTCAGGGAACAAGGACAGATGTTGACAATGGACAGAGTGCTATGAGAATCGCAAGCTAGTAGAGTAGGTATAGTTGTAGCAGTAGATGTTCTTCACAGAATATACACACAAGATGTGCAGAAGCCTTGCATGCTTCACTCACAGAACAGAACAAGTGCCCTCTGAGCAGCACCGCTTCCGCACACACGGCAGTAGCAGTGCATGCTTCACTCACAGTACTGGATGCTTCACAACCACCACAAACTCATTTAATCCAAATCAGAAATTCTCACACTGGAGAGCAAAAGACCTCTTGGCTGAATGAACCGCCTGATGGTTCCACTGCTTTTTGACTAGGTTTGTGCGATAGTAATATCCCATACATACAGAGACTGACCTCCCCACACCCCAAAATAAAAGCAATCTAGAATGATGTGTAAAACTAGTCTAGATCGTGGCTGCTTCACAGACAACCAAATGTGCTGGTAGTTAAACAAGGCAGCAATTGCCTTAACGAGAGTAGCAGTTTATTCGAGTGTATGAACATGTGCTCTTTAGAGGGGATCTTCATTTTGCCAATAGCCAGTAAAACTCACCTTGTTAACTGTTTTCTCGTTTCATCATCACTTATAAATGGATATTCTGTCTAGACTGCATGGTATTGAGTTTTTCTTCCAAAGGAAGTAACCATGGATTCCAACCTGTTGCTTACACCATAATTAAATGAGGTACCTTTTATACCATCATAACACTAGGGGTGGGCGGTGAACCCCGCTCCGCCGGCGGAGCTCGCGTTTTTTTTTTACTCCATGCTCCACTTGTAATGTGGATTTCGGGTAAAAGCTCTGCCTCCTGCGGAGTGGAATTTAATGGCGCCGACCCACCCGTAGATAACACTAGACTACATCTGAACGCATCTAGGCTTCCCTCACAGGATTCAGACCACAATGAGGGCCCTATATACCTATTGCAATAAATTCAGAATGTGGCTGCCTCACAAGTCCTTCTCCACTTCATGACTTGTAATTGTAGAGCAGCTGAAGGTACCCAGAACCTATTTTGTACAAATGGTAACCCTTCTTGAGTGGTTCATGATTCCACAATTTGAAAGCAAGTCAAGGATATTGGATTGTTCAGATTTCTGCTGTATTTGACCAAAAAAGTAAGATAAGCACTGAAGAACTGGTTATACAAAACAAAAACGATTGGGGGTTAGTGTATGAATAGTCTAATTTAGGGAACTTTCGGAACAGAGCATCAGCTAGAAAAAAATGTTTCCCTGGAAAGTAAGTGATTTGAAAAGAACATTGAATAAAATTAATAATTGGGAAACCTCCTCGTACCGTAGGTGGGTGAGGGAATCTGCCCTATAAAAGGAACTCTCCTAGGTAGGTGTGTTTTTCCAGCCAGGCTAACACTGTCCTTTAGACCCAAGGGTTCCTATTTGTGTTTTGATATGTGAAGTAAGGAAGCCAACCCTTGCACGTCTCAAAACCTCCTCCAGCCCATTTTTTTGTGAAAAAAATAATTGTATGGAGGTTTGTGAGGGGTTCCACGGGACACATCGATAGGCTTCATGGGTGGGTTTCGAGATGTATGTGGATGGGGGGCGGGGGGATCCACGTCCATTCTCCCTGTAAGCCCATGTGCTATACTGTCTAAGTATTGTCGACCTGAGAATTGCTTCCTATGATTGTACTGTCAACTGCTTACATCTGAAGCTTGTTTACGAAGTTAATAAAAAGAATTAAAAAAAATTTACAAATAATCCAAGGGTGCTTTTCTGCCATTCCTTCACTGTACTCGTTAAAGGCCTTGCACATTAGGATGGTCTGTTGAGATTTCTACTTCCCATTTAGCCCAAAGTGAGAGAACACCCTTCAGAACAAGACTTTTGATATCCAAAACCTCCTTTATCAAAACTGAATTTCAAGAGTTGAGAATCCGAGGAAAAAAGAAAAACAGGTGTTCCAGATCATACTTTTTGATTCGCTACAGATGGGAAGCTTCCCTGAGACCGAGCTTAGTGAAACCATTCGCAATGCTAGATGTCTGAAATCAAAGGAAGAGAGGGTATCTATCCTTAACTTCGACAAAGTTTAAGCCTGTACAGTCAAAACAAGGAAGAAGCTCAGGGCAGTCTTTTTTGGGCCCGGTAAATAATAATCACTTGCTGGAGGTTTAGACTAAGTGATTATGACGATCTGTTATTTTTGCTGAAGATACTCTTTTGAACTCTCTTTTTAGTTTTGCATGGTGTATACATTCGAACAAAAGCTGCAGTAGCATCAGGTATTAATTCCGTTGAACAATCATAGTACCTCAAAAGAAGAAGAGAACATTTTTGAGATTTTTGGAAGCACTCCGAATACTTGTGATAATGAGTTCGTAAAGTAGTCAAAAAAGCTATAGTCGAATGTCTATTGCAAGTCCTCCTTTACAAATGCTGTGGAAGAACAGAAAAATATAGGTTCCAAGTGTGTATTGGATTTTGACAATTCTGGATACAAAACTCAGAAGCTAAAATCAAAGTCTGGGGCTGTCAAGCTTAAATAAAGTTCCTTAGCTTCAAGTGGAAGATGGTAACACTAAATGGAGAGTTGCACTTATATATTAACAGTTTTGGAGCACAAAATCAATAAAAAAAAAATCAGTATGATAAAACAACTCAATGACTAAAGCAGGTTGAAACAGTTGTAAAAATGTACGTAAATAGAGAAACTAAAACAAAGGTCTGGTCTGTGCCCCTCCAGACTAGCATTGAAGTGAACTACTTTTTAGGTGGATGTGCACAAGCAAACTGCGGTCACTCACAGAGAAGAGGGCCTGACCCACCGCCCCATGCTATAATCAAAATGCGATTGACACTTAAAACAGATCAATAAATGAAGAGAGCTAATCAAGATCCCATGTGTGGATATATAATTACAAAGTTTAATTTTTAGAATGTATCTTTGGAAATAATGAAGTTGGCGAGGCAGTCAGAGCTAAAAACACAATTGTGTGAGAAAAGTCTGCCACACTGTTGATATTTGGGGCTTACAATAAAAGTTCACCTCTTCAGGCGACAGTGGAACAAGGGTTAGAACAAACACAGAGCACGCTAGAAAGAGCACCAGTGCCTTGGGAGGAGAGTTTTCTTACATGCAGACATTGATTGCTGAGGTCATGCTTCTCACTGCAGGGTCGGACTGGCCTATGAGGCAATCGGGCAGTGTGTGGGCCTGGTTTACGGTTTGCTGGGACGGTTTTTACACATGATTTTCAACATACTAAACAAACATTGCCTGCAGCAGTCTCAAATCCATACTTTGCAAATTGTTTATCCATTGTGCCTTAAAGTTCGAAACTGCCTCGATTTGCAGGCATGGACCACTTTTTAGGTCGAGCCAGGGCAGAGCATGCGCTGCTCTGTGAGGCATGCTGTATTCAGGTAGGGACTTGAAGCTCCGCTCACTCTCCACCCATATTTTTCATTGGCTTGTGTCATTGTCCACTGTAAACTGTGGCTGTTCATTGGTCAATAGGCTAGTAGTCCCTCCTTAGTACCGCCTTGTCTCATTTTGTAACCTCGTGGAGACACCCCCTGTTACATGTATTGTTACTCTGTAGGCTTTAATTACAGCTTCTGAGCACTATTTTCTCAAATAGCTTTGTCCTGCCTGCTTATTCAGGCAGGACAAGCTCTCTCCTAATGCTTTTTAAAAGCATTTTTTAGCACAGGCGCTGAACGCATTTGCAATGCAATAAGTCTTGCTTTTGCAAGAGTTTAAGCTTTTGGCATTGTAAATGACAATGCCTTTTATTTATCTGTTTTAAAACTAACACATAAATAAAAGGCATTGTCATTTACAATGCCAATAGCTCAAACTCTCGTAAATGCGAAACCTATTGCATTGCAAATGCTTCTTTAGTTATCAGTTTTGCTAATGAGGCCCCTTTTATTTTGGTGCCCGGCGCTATTTTCGACCCTGTTAACAGATGTCCATTTGCACAATGTGGCCTTCTGGTGTGGTAGAACTTTGGAATGGTTGCTCTGTGCGTCTTCTCTGCAATGAAGGGCCATCCAGCCTCCTACTCGCCCTTGTACACGGCCGAATTGCTGTCTGTTTCGTGTACAGTCACTTTGTAGAGAAGACCAGGTGCTAATTGCTTCTGCATGCTCTCCCAGATGAACACGGCCACATTCTCAACGGTGCTGCAAAGAGAAGAAACAGAATGAATTAAGAGACTGTGGCCATTCACTGACCCTCAGACTTTTCAAGCAGCATTTCTCAGATCAGCTTTCTCTCACCAATCAGTGATTTTATAGTGAGGTTTACATATGGCACACCAAGGGCAATTCTTCTAAAATTGTTCTGTACTCTCCATCGGAGACAGCATATGATTAATTTTCTATGCTCCTTTGTAAATATATTTACAAAGATAATGATTCCAATAATAATGGATTCATGTATCTGGGAGGGCACAAGAGTACGAAGGCTCATCTATGAAGAGTGCTGATCATTTTCTGTAAGCATGAATTTGTGCCTGAATATTTTCTACTAAAGGGCTGTACACAGCATTTATTTGGATATATCTTATTGTTTCCTGTAAGCAAAGCAAATGCTGGAGACGTTTTTCTGGTAGTCAGATGACCAACTGTGCGAACACGTACGTGAAATGTTAAAGCTAGTTGAGAGTGTGAAAGCTCTTACCAAAAAACAAAAACAAAAAAAACGTGCAATCGCATGGGATTATAAACATTCATACATTTAAAAAACAGACCACAATTGTTCACACAGCATGGTGTGCATGTGATATTCCTGTACCTAACATGCTGAGCAAAGAACTGCACATCCTTGTCCAAATTCTTGTGGTCCAGCGGCTCTATGATGGCTTTCTGTAAAAAAAAAAAATGTACAAAAATTGAAAAATGGCAAACAAGTAATGCTGAATATGTCTTCTTCCCGAGCAGGATTCTTTAGTTAACATATTAGAAGGCTGCAATTTGCCACAGTACGAGGGGTTTATGACCCAAGCAAAATAAGCCAGAAAATCAAGGAAAGTGCACCTGGTACCTAGTGAGGATGCATCAGAAACCACAGCAAAATGCACATATTACCTGAGAAAACGACTGCCTGTGGGCTCTGCAGCTAGGCCAATGTGGCACACGCGTTACCTGAGTTGAATATGCATGTTACATGGATAATAGAGGCAGAACACACATGTCACCCCAGCATAACGAGTTTCCTGAACAGAATGTGCCCAATACTCGAGCCATGGGACAACGAGGCCCGTTCTAAGATAAGGCCAGAGCCTTCTCCAGTAGGATGCTGTGTCGCTATCCTGTAACTACTGACATTGGTTGACCTGGAGAAGGAGGAGGTTGGGCAGAGGTGGCTTGTCATTTGTTTTCCAATGATTTATTCAGCAGACTCCTGAAGGTCATGTCTGGTGTTTGGAGCAGAAAGGGCCTTCTTGGGGTAAGAAGTTAGCTCAGCGGCAGCCGCCACATAAATAAAGTGGTGGGGCGGGAAGGGAAGCGAGTTTGCAAATGTATAAAAAGTTAAACTTACCTGGTGCCAGCTGCCTACCGCATCGCGCCTCCGCGCTGGTTCTTTCTGATCCCAGCAGAACTGGGACCACGTCACAGACTCCCTGTCCAATCCCCACGCTATTCTCTCACAGCAGCACGGAGATTGGCCTGAGCAGGCTGGAATGACGTTCAGCTCAGGCCAGGGAATCTGTGGGGGGTTCCATACCCTCCCTGTTTAATGCAGCCAGGTTAGAGAAACCTAAGTGCGCATGTGTGTTTTGGTCGGCCAAACACACATGCTCACTTAGGGAGTGCACATTGCACTTCCTCTTCCCTCTCATGCCCCGGCCCCACCACTCCCTGCACACGCTGGCTGAGCCAGCTGCTTAAAAATAAAACAACAATGAAATATCGTTTTATTTTTTAGCTGCTGGCTCTGACCAGTGGGGCGATGCACCGAAGGGAGCTAGTACAGTATGAACCTATGCTCAAACAGCTAACATACAAGAGATTGCACCATCTTGCCAGAATATGAGCTCAGGGGAACCCTGGATGAACTGGACTTTAAGACCGATGCAGTACGAGGAGCAGCTGTCTAAGGAGTAGGCTCCGGCTGCACTGCTTAATGCTTCCAGGCAATGTCTCATTCTGTAGCTTGACGGTGCAGGCCGGACCACACAACCATTTATTTAAGGTGGCTTTGGAGCTTTGCACTTTGGTCCTGCAGCCATGGAATTATCCCTGGTTAATGATTATTCGGACACTGCATGACTTCACCCTGGCTGCCAGTCCAGGTGCAGTGGATTGGGGAAAACAAGGAAAAACACAAGACGTGTAGGGTTTGTATAAAGATTTGCCGGTCCCTATGCTGCTTGCCAATTATTATATTCAGGATGCCGCCAGCAAGAAAACGCTTTCAGAAGGCAAGCTCTGGGAACGGGGCAAGCACTAGCCAATAAACTCAAGGCCAGCAGTGAGCCGGAGTGTCATCGAGCACTCGTCTGGCTGCAGACAGCTCTACCAGAAACCTCTGGCACCCAAAACAATCACTGAGCCCTTGAGTGAGGGGCACATATCACAAGGATCAAGACCCACTAACTGCACATTGCAAGCCCACTGAGCACACGCTTCCATTAGACACAGAGGGACTCTGCTTGAGAATATCTATGTTTTGGTGTGAGGGAGAGGTCGCTTACCTGAACACACAGCCAACACTTACCCACTTTAAGTCGAAACCCAAAGCGAAGCAGAAGTAGGACCATTTAGTGGAAAGTGACTAAAACTGTGGGCGTGAACTCATTCAATGTCAAAGTTAGGCCCGAGATGCTCACCTGCATTTGCTGCTTGAGTGTCGTCAGGTTTATTACCATTCCAGAGACAGGATCAATCTGTGGGGTGAACGAAATGTATCACTTGTGTGACAAGTGGAATTAACCATTTAGAACGAATATAACAAAAATAACATTCTTGCTTACAATGACTAAAGCAAAAAAAATAAAAAAATAAATCAGTTCACCAAAAAAGTACTTTCTGCTCTTCAGAAGGACACGACAAACCCCCAGCAGGCCGCATTTGTCCCCACATGTTGGAAAAGTAGGGACATTGCCATTGTCATGTGATCAAACATCATTAGATATCACTTCATACCATAGAGCAATCCAGAGGTAAACATGGAAAATATTCTCGGACAGCCACAAGTGCAGCACCACCAAACTGTCTAGGAGGATCATGTACATATTTGTGCCATCGAGCAAGCACATGTACATTGAGACTGCCACTGCTTGCCACAAAACCACAGAGAGCAACCAGAAGTATTATGTACAATACAGGAACAGAGAAATACAAATAAGAGGTCTCGGAGACTCCTTTAAAGAATCTGCAAGTCAATCATGCTACAGAGAGATTTGTATAGGCACTCTGTAATCCTGGAGAGACAATTGCCCGAAAACCTAATCATAGAACAATATAGTATATGCTCCTGCGATAGACAGACATTCAAGGACACACACCAACCTAGCCCGATTGTGAAACTTATTCAAACAGGCATTAGCACAGCCAATACGTCTCGCCTTTTTGAACTACTGGCTTTGCCAACGCTCCTGATGATGCTGTCCAGCATCAGCAAAAAAAGGCATGATGCAGTGTCAGAGCGATTACGCTGCATGATGCAGTGGCAGCTGCATGTGATGACATGCACGTGCATACATCACCATGCATATGCACGCTTATAGTATAATGTGGCTGCCATTTTGTTTACCTGGGAAAAGATGGCGGATACCACTTGAAGTGGTAAACAAACAATACATTTAAACATACATGAAAGCACTTTGTAAAAGTGGTGCGGCCTAGAAGCCAATGGCAGCTGTTGCCCACACCAAATAAAATGTTAAGAAAAAAAACAACTTTAAGTGAATCGTGGACTGGGGTAGCAACGAAGGGGAGCTGGTATATGAAAATAATAGGAGGAGACACCTCACCTGCCAAATGGTGGCATGCTTCATCATTGGTGTCCCATCTCACCCAGATAAGCCACTTTGGTAGGCTAAAATAGGCTAAAACGTGTTTTATATAATGCCAAGTGGAAGTGCAGTGGTTCCAACATTCTAAATTTGCCAAGATGTTTCAGCTGAATAAAAAAAATATATATTTTTGAGATATCTGATCAGCCTCCATCGGCACAGGTCTAACATGGCAGTGGAGAGCAATCCAGGAGCACACCGGCGACCCTGCTCCCTTGGCACAAGTGTGAGCACAGGGCGGCGGCCCCAATTCCGCCAAGCCGATGGGGCCTGATCAAAAACCTACAAAAAATGTTGCATCACTAATCAGGTAGGAGAGCCTTAGGCCTCATTTTTACACATCCCTTACAAATTAGAAACTGGTAGATAAGGAGGTCTAGGAGCCCTGATAGAAGCCAAGTGACCCACAGGGTGTTTTCCTGAACTTAGCTGAAACATGTTGGTAAATTCAGTATACAGGAACAATTGGATTCCTTTTGGCATCCTGATCATTTATTTGTAATCATTGTGTGGGTCTCTGTAAAATAGTGAAATTTAGGGTACCTCAATAGCCATGTTAAAACTTTACATGACCTCCGCATTTATCCAGAGAATAATATACGCATAGAGGCTCCCAGATTCGGTTGAGCCTACCAAGGTGGCAGTGACCTAATTGGGTCAGAGGAGACACCAATAAGGATCCTGTTGGAAAGAGTTCCCATACAAAGGCACAAATAATCCTAGAAGCTTTCGCATGCTGTGGTGAGGATAGTTTTGACTTAATGAGAGGACATGCAGAAGCTAGATATTAAACCGCCCACTCTTTTGGTGGGGATACAGCGGTAAATGAACAAGCACTGGCGTTGCCAATAGGTCTCGCAGTAGGAAAGTTGGAGCTATTACAATTGCAAATAACAATGCCTTTTATTTTTGTTTTCATTTTAAAAACATAAAGGGCTTTGTCATTTACAAAACCAATAGCTCCAACTTTCCTACTGCGAGACCTATTGTGCACTGCACAGTGTGGGTGAAAGTGGCACTGCGTGGGTGTGAGTGGCGTTGCGTGGACGAGTGGCGTTGCGTGGATGAGTGGCGTTGCGTGGACGAGTGGCGTTGCGTGGACGAGTGGCGTTGCGTGGACGAGTGGCGTTGCGTGGACGAGTGGCGTTGCATGGACGAGTGGCGTTGCATGGACGAGTGGCGTTGCATGGACGAGTGGCGTTGCGTGGCTGAGTGGCGTTGCGTGGATGAGTGGCGTTGCGTGGATGAGTGGCGTTGCGTGGATGAGTGGCGTTGCGTGGATGAGTGGCGTTGCATGGATGAGTGGCGTTGCGTGAGTGAGTTGCGTTGCGTGTGTGAGTGGCGGTGAGTGGCGTTGCGTGGGTGAGTGGTGTTGCGTGGGTGAGTGGTGTTGCGTGTGTGTGGTGTTGCGTGTGTGTGGTGTTGCGTGTGTGTGCATCAGCTAAGCCAACCAAAGGTAAATATTCTGCGTGCAGTGGAGCGCGAAGGGCAGCACGAAGAGCAGCACGAGTCTCTAATGTAAAATAAATACGCTGTGAGTAGTGAAGCGTGAAGGAGACCTCGAGCCTTCAAACTGAAAGGGAAAAGGCGCGAGGATCAAAAAGCGACGAATATCTCATGCTGGAAACACATTATATGAAATGCTACTGCTGCTAATTAAATATAAATAAAAAGTGTTTAGGGAGTCACGGCTGCCGAGAGTAACAACAAGGCAGTGCTGGGAGGGGAGCTGCGCACCAACTGAAGTGCTCTGGTTGCACGGCCTGCGGCCGTGTGAAGTGATAAGACTTTGAAGTATGTCACGGCGCCTGAGGGGAGAGCAGAGAGAAGAGAAGGCGACATGCTGTGACGGAGGTGTGAGAGGTCTGGCAGGGAACAGATGGCCTGGCCGTAAAGCAGGGGGCGGGGCAGCGCTGGGGAAGCCTGTGGGAGGATGATTGATGCATTTGATGTGGAGAGGGAGGAGAGCCTTTTGCGAGCCTTGTGCTGGAGAAATGCTGCCTGGTGCACCTTTTGTTAAGTAGAGTCTAAAAAAGCATTTTAAATGCACTAAAGATTTATCAAGTCCCACTCTTAAAAGGCGGAGTGCTGCTACGGGCTGGGGAGGGGGAGGAGAAATTAAAGGAAAGGCTGTGTTTGCAGGGAGAGAGAGGAGAGGTGCTGGTGTGGGAGGAGTGCTGCTACGGCAAGGCTGTGTTTGCGGGGAGAGAGAGGGGAGGTGCTGGTGTGGGAGGGGGGAGGTGCTGGTGTGGGAGGAGTGCTGCTACGGCAAGGCTGTGTTTGCGGGGAGAGAGAGGGGAGGTGCTGGTGTGGGAGGGGGGAGTTGCTGGTGTGGGAGGAGTGCTGCTAGGGGAGGAGAAGCCCTGGCCGTGAATGCTCGTGCATGTTTGCTCACGTGATTCACGTGAACTGCAAGAAAACCGCGGCTGAAAGCGCTTTGGTTTGACGAGGATTTTGCCGACTTGAATTCTCGCTCCGTAGGTCGCGAGACCTAAAAAGGACTAGGCTAGCTCAAAGTTCACTCAAAGCTTTGCTATCGTGCAAAAGAGTTCCAGGCAAGCCATAAAATAAAACAGCGACATAATCACAGTATTTGAAGAATCAAGAATCATCTTTAGGAAAGGCACCGCAATCTAGAACTCTTTAGTAGGATTATCTGTAGTTGCATATCAACCCATCTTCACATGGAGACATCCAAATCCACCTGAAAAGATTTTTGGAGTCTTGGGTGAAATCTGGTCAAACACTGGCGAATCATTCCTAAATACACAGAAAGTTCAATCTTCTTTTAAATGTTAATACTTCACACAGTTTGCTCCAAAGTCACCAAGAGCCCTCTACCGTGCCTCAACTCTAGAATAAACATTTGCTTTCTCAAGAAATCGACCTGAAATCGACCTGATGACAGATTACATCCCAGCCGCTCCAGACCAAGGAGCATATTGCTGAGAGAAGACATCGTAGACGCCCCTGAAGCTGCCTGTGTACATCAATGGATCCTGCAAAATATGCCTGGAACACATAAATCCTAAATGCATAAAAATACTGGATAGTGTTAGTCTCCTAGGGACTGCAACAGTAAATAAGGATGTGGATGACACTTACCTCTCCTCGCACAGTGACGATCACTAAAAAGAAGAAAAAAACCAGTATAAATACATAGAGAAGAAAGTACATCAACACGGTGGTCTGCACTGGTAATTAATTAGCAGTGAAGTTTCAGATGAATGTCAAGCAGTATTCATTGTGGAAGTAAAATAAGAGTTATGAGTTGAGGGAGGGGAAGTCTAGGGCTCCTGGACGATCCATTGGGCAAACGATGACACTGGAAACAAGCATTGGCATTGACAACAGGTCTCGCCTTTGGGATCTTATAAGTGTTTGGCCAGAGCTATTGGCGTTGCCAATGGGTTTAAGCTAATTTTAGAGCAACTCGTTCAAGCCAAAGAAATGGAAAACTGATAGTGTAGAAAATATAAGCTGCCTTTAACTGAATTCTACTCTAAATGTTGCCCTATGAAACAAAAAATAGGACGAGAAGCCAAAATAAACACTGGAAAACCAACGAGAGGCGAGCAAGAACTAAATTTAAACTTAATTATCACGGCTATCTAATTAGTGCCCACAATGTCTTGTACCTATCATACAAGGAAACCCTTTACCAAGAACCAAGCACTAGGAAGCCGGGTGAGCTCACCAACAAGTTCTTGAAATCATGCGTGTACATACCTGCGGAGCAACGGAGTTCTGACTTTAATAGTTACAGGGAGTTCTGTAACATGACAGCATATATATATATATATATATATATATATATATATATATATATATATACATACATATACTCTCTCTCTCTCTCTCTCTCTCTCTCTCTCTCTCTCTCTCTCTCTGACCCATTGTTATGTAATGTCTGTAATTAGAAGGCCGACTCCAGAGATGGGGTGGGAGGGACTCCTGGGGGTAATGAATTAATCTTTGGGTCACATACTCCTCTGAGTGATGTGACCGGGGAAAGTCTTAAAGCTATCCTTATTAATGCTAGGTCTATGAGGAATCATGAATTCCAACTCTATGACATCCTCGTGGAAGCCAAGCCAGAAGTTTTGTTTATTACTGAAACTTGGCTTCACGAGGGATCAAACCCCACTCTCGCTAATGTTATACCCCCAACTATATGATAATTAGGAAAGACAGATTAGGGAATGGAGGTCGGGGGTAGCAATTATCTACAAGAATTCTCTCCCTTGTTCGGCTATATCTATTACTGACTTAGAGGGAGCGGAAGGCTTAGGTTTCCATCTGTCAGTTTCCGCTCACCAGTCAGTGGCCGGGGTGATTATATATAGACCACCAGGGCCGCCTGGACGTTTCCTGGAGTCTATTGGCCACGCCATAGCACCCATCGCTACTAGGTTTAGTCAATACATGGTCCTTGGAGACTTCAATATTTATCTAGATCAAATGGAAGACCGAGAGACCAAGAAGCAATGTGAATCATTGAATATTTTTAGCATGGTTCCGTATGTGATGTCTCCCACTCATGAAAAGGGGCCCATCTTGGACCAAATTTTTTCAACATGCAAGATTGACCTAGACAACCCTCTTCCGATAATTTGGTCCGATCATTATTTGATCACTTTTCGGCTTAAAAAAGACCATAGTAGGCTCAGTACCATGGTATTCAACAAACTAAAGATTACAGATCCTTTAAGCTATTTACGCCCGATTCTGTAGCAGAAATATTAGTCCGACATCCTATTTGTGGGGAAGGTTCCCTTGAAGAGGTGACACATGCTCTGGAAACCTGGCTGCAGAACTGGGCTCTGCACCTTGCTCCTCCAAAGATGCGCAGGGCCGCACGTGGAAATACTTCATCTCCTTGGTTTACAGAGGCATTGAGGAAAAGTAAAAGTGCTTGTAAATGTCTGGAGCGCTCATGGAGGAAAAGTTTCGATCCATTAAGTAAAGACATCTACAAACAGGCGCACTCAAAGCGCACTACATAAAAGTGCGTGATGAGAAAAAAAGTTTCTTGGCTACAAAAATTGATAAAGCCAGAAACAGTAGTAGGGAACTGTTTAAGATTGTGAAATATTTTGCCTCACCCCAATGTTACCCAGAGCCTCTTTACTCCCACCCTTGAATGGACCAATCAGGTCGCTAAATTATTTCATGATAAGATCAAATCTATCCAAGACACATTTGATATGCCTATCTGTACGAACCAGGACGATGCGGCAGACTCTAAAGAATGCTCTAGGGAGGAAATACTTCCGGATTTTCCTCCTGTCTCCCTGGATACCTCACTTACCATCATGAAGGCGCTTAAATCTGGGTCACCTTCTGATCCGTGTACTGCGAAAATTGTAGCATCTGTTGCTGAGGTTCTGAATCCAGCTGTTAATCGAGTTCTGAACCTTTCTCTGTCGGAAGGAAAGGTCCCAGCGAAGTGGAAACAGGGTAAAATCCTCCCACTATTGAAGAAACCTTTAGCTGACCCAGCAGTAGTCAGCAACTACAGGCCCATAACACTGCTTCCTTTTTTTGCCAAGGCATTAGAGAAGTATGTAAATGGGGTTATTACTAACTTCATTGAGGCCACAAATGCTCTTCATCCCAGCCAATCGGGGTTTAGAGCTAAAATATAGCACCAAAACGGCCTTATTAGAAGTCAGTGAAAGTATCAAAGCCACCCTTGACAGAGGAGGGAAGGCAGTATTAATACTGCTGGACCTCTCAGCGGCTTTTGATACCGTGCCCCATGGTCGACTCCTACAGAGACTTAGTGAGTCTGGATTTGGGGGCACCGTTTTCAGGTGGTCTTGCTCTTTCTTGGAAGGTCGTCAGCAATCTGTTTGGTCCCCACCTTTCTCAGCAGATATTCCATTGTTGAATGTTGAAGTGCCTCAGGGCTCAGTTTTGGGCCCAACTCTTTTTAATATTTATATGGCACCTTTTGCATCCCTAGCGGAGAAACATGGGGCCAAAGTTATAACCTATGCCGATGACTCCCAATTGTTGTTCACTTTTGAAAAGGATGAGCCGCTCAATGAAAATTTAATACATCGATGCCTGACTAAAGTGTTTGATTGGTTTTGACAAAACCAACTATCATGCAATTCCGCCAAAACTGAAATGACCTTTTTTGGACACTCCCCTGGTGATGAATGGCAGAATTGGTGGCCTCAGGATCAGCCTCCGCCATCCAGTCCTGTTTCCACTGTGAAGAATCTTGGGAGTCATGCTTGATTCAGATCTTTCCATGAAGTCGCAGGTTCAATCTGTGGCTGGCACGTATTTCAGACTTCTAAACATGATGAGGAACTTCCTACCTTTGTTGCCATTGTCCCATAGGAAGACAGTAGTCCAAGCCTTGATTATGTCAAGGCTGGACTATGCCAATGCATTATACCTGGGCATCCCAAATTATTTATTGGGCCGTCTTCAGGTTGTTCAAAACGTGGCTGCCAGAATGGTTTCTTTGGCAGGGCCTAGGACCCATATGGCAAGTCATTTAAGAACCTTACACTGGCTTTCAGTGAAAAATAGGATTGACTTTAAGTCTTTGGTGCTTGCTTTTGAGGCTCTCCATAACAGCAGGGCCCAGTACATCAGAAAGAGAATCACACGCTATATTCCAAACAGGACGCTGAGGTCATCGGCCCAACATCTGTTAGTGGTGCCAAAATTTACCCGGACCAGAAAGGGGGGTCGTTCCTTTCAGGTGGTAGTGGGAAGACTATGGAACGCGCTGCCTCTCTCCCTCAGACAAGAGCGAGAGCTTCTTAGCTTCAGGCGCCAACTCAAGACCTGGTTGTTCCTTCAGTAAAATTGTGGTGCAGGATTGTGAGTGCATTCTGTCTCTCTTTTCAATGGGGGTCCTCTTAGCGCCGGGACACTCCCTGGAGTAGCCGTGCGCTTTATAAATTCCCCATAACATTAACATTAACATATATATACACACCAGAATGAGGTTTAGTGTGTATAGAGTCGAGGTGACCCCAGAGGTAGGCAGAGGTTAAAGTTAGATAGAACCTTACTCTCTATTTGTGGTAGAGTGGTCGAGCAGTAAGGCAGTATCAGAGGACAGTGTTAAGCATTTGATGTACACACTCAGTCAGCAAATGTATTCGTCACACTCAAGAACTGAACTCTAGACCAATTGTTTTTGTATAAAAAATATACTGTTTTATTTTTAGAACCAAGCAAGCCTGGAACAGGTAAGCATTAAATACTTTACAGTAATAAGTTGCTGAGTGTAGAACAGTTTGAAAATGCAATAGAACTTGTACTTTGTTTGATTTACAGAGAATGCAGTAGGTTGCAATACTTAGCAAATACAGTACATTGAAATGAATAGGCTTTTTCAGTAAATTACAGGTAAGTTAATTTTTACGTTACTTTTATAACTCAGTGCTGGATACCTAGACTCAGCACTGGGACAAGTAAATACGTCTTGGTTATTCGTGCGATTTTTAAAGAATATCTTTAGATTTCAAAACTCCACACTGTGTGGAAGGAAATTGTCAATGTTATCCTATGGAGGAAAAACAGGTTATCGGTTCACTGGTAAGTTATCGACTGAGAGAGTTAAGGTTCTGGGGTTAGACTAAGGGGTCCCCCAGGGCCAGTGATGCACTCTTGTTACACCCTCAGCGGCACTAGGGCGGCGGGTGCAGAGTGTTGAGGCCCAATGTTATCCAATGGGGGACAGGGGGCCTCCGGTTTGTAGCTGCTGGCAAGCAGGCCACTGGGTTGTGGGAGCAAAGCTCCTAGGGTTTAGGTCAGGGCAAATGGGGAAACAAGTAGCATAAAAGGTGCACCCTCAGTGGCGCTTAGGTAGCCGGGTGCAGAGCGCTGTTTCGACGTCGGGTGCCCCGTTGTTTTCTATGGAGAACCTCCGGTTTGCAAAAGCACTGCAGTCAGGGAGACGAAGGACTTCTGGGTGCGACCATCACTTCGAGAAGTAAGTTGGGAAGTTCAGGATTGGTTAGACACCGTTGGTTTTGGCACACAAGGCCGTGGAGCATCGGGTGCAGGGGTGCCTTTTGGGGGTCAGATATTCTTACCAGCACCTGGTCGCAGTTAGGGGGGCCTTCTGGATTTAGACTGCAGGCGTCGGCTAGAGGCTTGAGGCAGGTCAGGGGTCCCCGGATCTCGGGTCGGGATCGCCGGGGTGACCTCCTCTTGGTGTTTTTTTCACTCGAGCTCGGGCCGGATTTGGCAGTTGCAGAGTGGGCTGGATTTGAGGTTTCTGGCTGCTGCCAGAGGTTGTTGTTTGAACAAATCCGGTGTTCACAAAAGAAGCAGTCTTTGGAGGTGAAGGAAGGCAGGTCCTCGGGCGATATTCGAGGGGGCTGGCTGCAGGACACACCGGGATTTTGCAGGAGCAGGTTCAAGGGGAGACAGGCCTGTAGGGCTGGGGTCAAGTCAGTGGGCATCTTCCTCTTGTTAGCTGGCTGCACGGCGGTTCGGTCCTTCTTTTCTTCTTCTTGTTTCTGGATCTGAGGAAGCAGGGATCAGGGTGTTCCCTAAATACTAGATTTTAGGGGGGTAAAAGGTAAGTAAAGGGCGGGGACCAATGTGTCCCTTCCCTGGGGTGGGTACATTCCCTAATTCGAAGGGACAGGGTTTTAGGTGTGAGGCCAAGAACTGGGCGCACTGCTAGGTTGACGCACAATTAGAAGCTAACAGGCAGAAAAGGTGCATGCAGAAAAGGGGCAAAGCCCTGTAACCCCTCACGATGTGTTTTGAGGACACACCACGTAAAAGAAAAACAATTTCGCAGCACACTTATAGAAAAATGAGAGTAGAGATGATGTCTCAATGGACATAAAGTTCAAAGTTCAAGAGTGAAGGAATTGTCCACAAATTTAGTGAAATTTCTTCTTTTATTGTCCAAACATGCGCCAGCCGACACGTGTTTCGTCGCCAGAAACACACTGTTTCTGGGACTCTTCAGGGCTATAAGAGTAGAGGTAAGGGATCTGCAGGTCGCGGTGCCGGTGATAATTCCGACCCGGCTCCGCTCGAGACCGGGTATTGTTGAAATCGTACACGGTTGTCACAGGAATACAACGATGTTGTTGCAGTGTGAAGTGAAGATCCTTAATAAAACTTAAACCAGGACACGGTTCGCGAAGTAGGAGTCAACATGCAGGGCTGAGTGTCCGTGTCTCCGGAGTGGTCGGTAAAGAGGCTTGTAGGCCAAGGGGTCCCCGTAGTGCGGGGATTGTTCGGCGGTGACTCTGTCGAGTTTACGTTTCTGTTCCAGGACCGCACCCGGAACAGAAACGTAAACTCGACAGAGTCACCGCCGAACAATCCCCGCACTACGGGGACCCCTTGGCCTACAAGCCTCTTTACCGACCACTCCGGAGACACGGACACTCAGCCCTGCATGTTGACTCCTACTTCGCGAACCGTGTCCTGGTTTAAGTTTTATTAAGGATCTTCACTTCACACTGCAACAACATCGTTGTATTCCTGTGACAACCGTGTACGATTTCAACAATACCCGGTCTCGAGCGGAGCCGGGTCGGAATTATCACCGGCACCGCGACCTGCAGATCCCTTACCTCTACTCTTATAGCCCTGAAGAGTCCCAGAAACAGTGTGTTTCTGGCGACGAAACACGTGTCGCTGGCGCATGTTTGGACAATAAAAGAAGACATTTCACTAAATTTGTGGACAATTCCTTCACTCTTGAACTTTGAACTTTATGTCCATTGGGTACATTCCCTATCATGCCACCCTCCAGTGAGGGGGGGCAGGAGCCTGTCCCTGGTTGGTTGGGCTCCCCCATCCTCAAGATGGCAGGGACTCAGAGTTATGCTTCACCTCACCTCCCCCACCTGATGGGTGGAGTTGGCAGAGGTGGGGACACCTTTTTCCCTCACTTGTTTTTCCCGCCGGCTCTCCCACCCTAAGTGGGGGTAGAACCAGTGGGGACCTGTTGCTGAAAGCAGCAAATGGTCTGGGGACGCTCACAAAGGCGGCATGCCTTTGAAGCTTCCCCTTCGTGAACCCTGCCCATCCTGGGGGAGGAGACTTGGCACATCGTCCCAGGATGTGCATTGTTTCAGGCCACAGAGAGCAGCAGGTTCTCGACCCAGGGGTCCAGAAACATGTCTTGTGGCGGCAGCTGCAAGCAGCCACTCAGCCTGGACACTAGTGGTGGGTTAGTTTTCAAGGGTCATCTCTGAGGTGCCCTCTGTGTCCATTTTTCATTAAATCTCACACTGGCATCAGTGTGGGTTTAATGTGCTGAGTTGTTTGATACCAAACTTCTCCGTTTTCAGTATAGCCATTATGGTGCTGTGGAGTTCATAATGACAAGCTCCCAGCACCATATACTCTTAATGGCAGCACTACACTTACAATGTCTAAGAATGGACTTAGACACTGTAGGGGTACAGGGCTTATGCACCTGTAGCCTCACCACTGGCATAGTGCATCCAGCTAGAAGGGTGACTGATCTATGCCAGGGCAGTGGATTGTAGGCATGGCACACAGGTGTGTGCCATGTCGACTCTTTACTTTGTTCTTCACCAAAACATGCAGCCTGCAAGAGCAGTGTGTGTGTGTAAAGGTACAGGGCCTCTAAGGGTGGCACAATGAGTGCTGCAACCCTTAGAGTTCTTCCCTGGTCACTGTGCCCTGGGTACCTGTGATACCATTTACCAGGGGCTGACCTGTGGCCAGAGATGACAACTGGGTTAGTTTTGGGGAAAGAGCACAGGCCCTGCAAACCTGATTGGCAGGGACCCAGGGAACACCAAGAAAAAGTGTGGCAAAAAGTGGGGGTGTTACTGCAACAGAAACCCACTTTCCTACACTGTGTCTCACGCACACTGTACTCACCGAGTGACGCAAACATGCCATGTATTTTAAAGATGTATTGGGGTGCTGCACTGAAAAAAGGGAAATGCACAAACGTGCATTAAGAGCTGTTTACAAATAAAAGCAAGGAAACAGAAAGAAAAAGAAGTTCAATGACCTAATGAATAAAACTGAAGAGCAATTCTACAGGTAACAGGGCCTATTGCCAGGCACAGGAACCGCCCAAGGAAAGGCGAAACAAACGATAAAATTAGTCACTGAAAGGAAAGGGCTTTCTAAAAGCACACTTAGGAACCAATGGGAAGCCATTGGTGTGATCGAAGCCCATAGAGCATCTGCATCTCTCGCCGAGCAGCGCATGAGCGCCGACTCCAGGCTCGACCTAAAAACTACAGTGAGTGAACTCCATTTCATGATGCAAACCTGAATGACCAGCAGGCACGGGGAGGGGGGTGTGGGTGGTACACTGCATAAGCCACACTGTAGGAAGATCGCATCTTAATAATTTAAGAAAAGGGAAAATTCCTCCTTCAGCAAATCCTGGCTAGTCAGGACAAACTGGCATGGTGGTTTTTTTCATTTTTTTTCTACTCGTTCACTGGCAAAGATATATTGGGCAAATCGAACATCCTGAAGTTTAACACCCACAGTAAATTATTGCCAAACGCCTCCATTCATTCTCACGGTGCAAAGACTAAGTAGTAGACAGGTCTTTGTTGGCTGGGGTTGACTGTGTTGTCGCTCCAATAAACCCAAATAATTAGAAAATACTTGTATTTCTTCAAACAAAATATGTTGCATTCTCTCGATTTCCCAACTTTGAACAAGGTGTGGCTAGGAGTTAATCTTAAGGAACAACTGACAAAAGATCAGACTCTATTTAAGTTTTGTTTCTCCCTTATCCCACTCATCACACCATTCCAATGAATTACCTTCAAACACCCCATTATCGGCAAAAGCTGTGCTGGGGCAAACACTCTGCTATCCTGTAGGTCTTCCATTGGAAAAACATGGCTCGCTGGACAGGGTGCAAAGTAAAAAATCTATTTCGATTGAGCAATGATCTTTCTATTGTACATAGGCGGTTAAATGTTCATCCGTCGCTATATATTCAATTTACTGCAAGACTGCTTTGTTAAAACCAACAAAAATGTTTATATCCCGTACCAGGGTTGCATTAATATAATATCAGGTCAGTTAAATGCTGCTAATAATGTGTGAGAGCGTAGACTTCGGATTTAAGCCAATGTACAGACTTAAGTTGCTCACTACACCCAGTGCTTAATTTGAGCTGGCGAGGGCCACCAACACTCATTTTTAGAGACCACTAATCATTTTTTCTGGTAAGACATTTCCCGAGCGCAAGAGAGGGAAAAACACACACAAAGGAGAAAGGAGGACGGGGAAGGTGGAAAAGCCACCAGAAAGGGACGAAAAAGGAACCTGAAAGAGTGGAATAAATGGAAAGGGGGCCTGGGTAGCATATTAAAGAGTCTTGAGGTGGATAGAAGATTACGTACCCGTGGTAACACTTGACAGCACACGTTTCCGCCCACAGCTGTGGGCACTGGCACTTTTTACAATGTCGCTCTCTTGTGAATTTTGTCTTGTAGGGCTGTTTCCTGTTTTTCTTCGTTAACCATGTATTTAATCTATTTCATAGGGGAGTCACTTACTGCCCATTATTAACTCTCTGATGTATCTAAATTTAAGAAAATCCTACGTTTCTCCACCACTGTGGGACACATCAGCAAGCATTTTTGATACATTGAAATCGAATGGGATGAACAATATTCTGAAAGCGCTGGGGGAGCCAGAGCATCCTCATCTGCACCCATCCAATCCCGTTCAAGCTCTGCCAACTCAACCTTGTCTACCCTAATGCCCCCTTCAATTCAGCCTTCAAGACTCACTAGGCTCCACAGCCCCTCCATGCCTTCAAGATCATAGATGTCTTCCTCTCAGATTCCCAGATATCAGCAAAATCCCTATTCACTGAACATTCCTTTTAGGAAGAGTTCGCATTTTTGAGAATTTAAAAGTAATCTGTCATACTACTGAAATATAACAAAGAGGACCAAGACCAGCATGGCCCTGCATCTCTCTGTCCGGAAAAGACCAGTAGGCAGCATTTAATTTGTAATAATAAAGTGCATGGGGACAAAGTTTTTCTTAGGATCCCACTGCTGAGTCCCTTTGCTGCCCAGTCTTGAATCCACCTAATGCCACTTTCATCCACCATCTGACAAGGTCTTTTCATCTGCCTCTTGCAGGTTATTGTCATCCCTACTTTCGTCCTATGTTGCTGTTTTCATATCTTTATTCCTTGTCATTTCTTCCTTTTCTGCTTCTTGCTTTCAGTCAGTCTGATGAGAACATATAAGCCCCCCTCCACCCCACCCCAAAATGACTGATGATGCTAAAGTTATGCAACTACTATGCACAACTTAATCACTACCAGAATGGACTAGAGGCACAATACCTGAACTGTCATAGTCTCTCCACCTCCTATTGCACTTGCTACCTTTTCAGTGTCATCTACGCCAATAAAAAACCTTTGGAACCAAAAGCATTGTGGAGTAGTGATGGGGTTGGAGCCATATGGAAGGGTATGAATCTCCCCGGACAATAACCCAGAGCACCTAGAGCAATATTGCTTGCAGCCATCTATCCAGAGAAGAACTGTGACAGCCTGGTCTGTCTGTCGGAATAATCATCTTCTCTCAGAAGAACAATGAAGGCCTTCTGTGGTGTGAATGGAAGGTCGTCTATATTAAAAACCCTCCAAGGTCCGTAAAACTCAAATGAAAGGCAACTCTCCATCTTGAGGATACCCAAGAACCTGGAACAGTCTTAATAAGCCATCATACACAACTGTGACTGCTTGTAGAAGTCTGGATGCGGAGTTATGTTTTTTTGTTATGTGTATTTGCAAAGCGCACCATTGAACATGAGCGTGTGTGTGCCTAGCGCTGGCTATGGTAGGTTGGTTAATTGAAAAGCCAGGTCTTCCGCTTCTTGTGGAATTCAAAGAAAGTAAGAGTCTCTGATGTGGAGTGGGAGGTCGTTCCACACTTTAGGAGCAATGTAAGAGAATGCCTGTCCTGATCTGGTTCATTGTATGCATGGGATCTGAGCGAGTAAGAGTCCTGTTTAGTGGAGGTGGTTGTGGAAGGGGATACGACTGTTCAGGCAGGTGGGGTCGAAGTTGTGTAGTACCTTCAATGTGTGTGAGAGGGTTTTGATGTGAGCGTGTTTGTGCATCGGAAGCCAAAGGAGCTCTCTGAGGTGTTGTACGATGGGAGTTCTGTGTGAGAGTTTGAGGATAAGTCTGGCTGCCGAGTTTTGGATGGCTTGTAGTATTCTAGGGAGTTGCTTGGTAGTCCGGTTTAGTGGGTATTGCCATAACAACTTTCTGGTGACTAGTGCATGAGTGACGATTCTTCTAGTGTTGCTTGGGAGCCCTTTAAAAATCTTCCTCAGCAATTTCAGGGTGTGGAAATAGGATGTAGTGATGGCATTGAATTGTGTGGTCGTGTTCAGCTTGCCGTCTGTCAGGATTCCGATATTCCTGGCATGGGTCCAAGTTCAGCCGGCCACCAGTTGAAAAACCCATGGTGAGGTGTTTTTGCTGAACTCTGCTACTTCTGTCTTGTCAGTGTTGGCCTGAGACAGTTGGCTTTCATACAGTGAGCAATTTTAGTCATGCAGGGGGTGAAATGGTTTCTTGTGTTGGGGTTCTTCTGAGAAGGAGTTGCGTGTCGTGTGCATAGGAGAGGAAGTTTATGTTGTGTGCATAGATAACGTTGGCTTAAAGGATCATGCACCTCTAGGCTTGTACCGAAGGTCTTGTAGCCAGCTAGAATGGCTGTCAATGTCCAGAGGAGAGGTTGTAGTTAGCCATGTTTCCGTGAGGAAGGGCAGGTCAGGAGCGGGGTCGTGCAGTAGGTCCCATACCACTGTGTCATGTTTAGTGAGTGAGAAGCTGCTGGGGTGCATGCATGCAAGCGTGGCATGTTGTGTAGGTGGTGGTTGATCTGTAGGAGTGTGAGCAGGTGGCTGGTTTGTGTAAGAGTGAGCAAGTGTGCAGCTGTTGGTGCAAGAGTGGTGGGAGTAGGGTATGTGAACTTGCAGGAGGCGCATGTGAATGCTACTTCCGTGTTGAGTGGTGAGGCAGCAGCTGGGGCTGAAAGTGTGGCTGAGTGTGGCAGGTTTGGGGGGTGGTGGGCAGAATACCAGAGTTCCTGGTGCTCAACGTGGTCCAAGCACAGACAAGATTGCCTTTGGTGTGCCAGTCGCATACCCACACTGCAGCCTCTATTAAGTAGGTCCTGGGAGGGGAGAAGAGTGCTGGGAATGGTGGATGTGAAACTAGTGAAGACACTTCCTGTGTTGATGGATGATGGAAATTCTAGTGAAGTCGCTTTCTGTGCAGATGTCTACCTAATCTAAGTTAGCTACCTAGATAAGGCCTCCCTACGGCTAGGAGTGGTGTATACTCTGATGGGACCTGTGCAGATCCAAAACTGCATGGATTAACCGAGGCCAGTATATAAATCAGGAGTTCCAAGCAGCTGGTAATGGCCCCTGGTGTCATGAAGTCTGTGCATAGACTGTCCAGGCTGACACGAACAGTGATGGCCCTTCTCTCACCTCGATAGTTGTGCCCGTGTCCGTTGGGGTTGTTGCATTTCCCATACAGCTCCTTGTTTTCTTCATCGCTCAGGGAGTTGCTGTGGGAAACAAAGTGGATAGAGTCATTGAAAACATTTTCCAGACAATCCCCCCGCCACTGTAATCCACTTATCCCAAACAGAACCCCTCTGAGAATGAATGTATCAATCCTTGCATAACCTCGCGTGTTGAGGAAGCCAACCCCTCCAGGTTCCGTGCGTCAGCTACCATATGTTCAGGAGCTCACAGGTGACTGGTGAGAATTGCTTTCCAACCCAAACTTACCTGAACCACATGAAACCTACTTGATTTGATTCCAATCTTGATATTGTACTACCCTGGTCAGGTAGGTTTAGAAGTAACCCAGGTCTCCCTTAGCAGACTCAACATTAATGCAAGATGGCTCACTACGGACGTCTGCTATGACCTGCAGGCCAGGACTTCGAATCTTGGCATGGCCAACTCAGTCTTCCATGATTCCAACATTGAACACAAAGGCAAATTCCCTCAGAGGCACGCTTGCCCTTATTATTTCTTCAGATCCCTGGGGGATCTTCTAAGGATGGCTTCTCATCCATCAGGCCCCCAGTCCTCATGATTTGTTGGCATAGATACATGTTCATTGGTACTGCTCTTTTTCCTTCACAGCAAACTGTAATTGCATGTGTGCAATTATTTCCAAACATTACGCCTCATGTCCAACTGCATCCCATTCTTTCTATAGGCGCTTCAAGCTTTTCACCTTTGTTTATAATCAATTTTATTTTGTGCACCACCTTTTCTAGAAGAGAGTGTCGTCTTCTTCTGCATTATATGAAAAATGGTTTTGAGTTTCAACCCACATGCATACATCACAACTTAAAACAGGTCCTACATGGGGACTTGAGCAGGGAATTTCTGAAATGAACAGAAAGAAAACATTTCTTCCTTTTCTGTCATTTTTGGTGGTCGAGTGAATGGGGGAAGATCCTAGCCATGAGATCTCCGGCATTTTCTATGCGAACAGCTACTGATGTTCCCTAAAAATAACCCCAAGCAGAAATTAGTGTTAACAATAGTTACCACTTTAAACTAGATTCATTTAATGCAGGACTACAGGCAGTGACCACCTCAGTGCATCAAGCAAGGTCACCAGCATTAATGAAAAAATAGAGCTTATCAATTTTCATTTAGAATGCCTCTACATGTCAGAGCAGTCATATAGGCAGTTACCCCTAAGAAAAAATCCATAATAAAACTACCCAATGCAGCATGAATTACCATTTAAAAATTAGCCTAATTTTTTTTGGGCAAACATCAGCTAATTAATTCTGAAAATACAAACATTTTACATTTAAACACATTAGTTTGAGAACTGGAAACAGATCTAATCCAAACAAACAAGCACTTTTCATTGACTAAGTTTTTTTATTTTTTTTGTTTTTTTATTTTATTGAGATCAGTATATTGCAAGAAGCATACCAGATACAGTGACATTTCCAGAAAATAGGAATCTTCAACAGAACATTCAAACCCCCCCAAATCCCAGTCTATACATACTGCAAGTCCAAATATGTCATACAATTTTCATATACCACTCATGTAATGTACTGAAGATGAACAAGGATACAATCTTAGGAGGCACTCTCATGGGCAGCGTACCGAGAACCGACAGTCTGTCGGGGTGAAGCCGTGGTTCCCAGAATCTCCTCCACAGTGTCCTCATCGCGTTCACAGCTCGCCAGTAGATAGTCTCTAAGTGGACCCCAAATGTCCTTAGGGCTCGAGCTCCTAGGGAGTTCCTCTGAATATGTGTTGAGCTGCTCCTGACAGTATACCAAGTCTTTAAGCCACTGTGACACCTTGGGGTAGCGCTTACCATCCCATGTAAATAACACCCTCCTTTTCGCCAGCAGGAGAGCCACTCTAACAAAGCGGCCAAGCAACCCTTTAGCCTCAGGCACATGTCCCAGTAAACACAGAAGCGGTGTACAGTCTAAAGTGAGTCCTGTCATAGTATCCAGTTTCTGCAGAACATCTACCCAGTAGGCCTGAACCGCAGGACAGTGCCATGATAAATGGATGAAATCAGCACCAGCCTGCCCACATCTCCTACAAACGTCAGTATCCCTGTAACCAATTCTATGCAGCTTGACGGGAGTGTGGTATGTCTGATGTATAAACTTCAGATGGATAATGCGGAGGTTGCTATTGGGCGATATCTTACCCGTGAGGGAACAGATGTGACCCCATGTGTCCGCCTCTAAGTGTGTGCCCAGGGCAGTGTTCCATCTAGCCAAGCTACGATCTTCTGGAAGGACCAATTCCGAGAATACCACTCTATACAACCTAGTCAGAAGGTGCTTTCTAGTGGTGGACGTTATAACCAGTTGCAGGGCTTTGGAGGTGTCAGGCTCACAGGGGAAGCTAGGATAGTGATCGCGCATAGCGCGCCGCATTCGATAACATGTGTATGTGAATAGGGGTGAAGCATTGGTGATATATCGAAGCTCGTCCCCGGAGATATACATCCCATCTATAAATAAGTCGCCCAGAGCGGAGATGCCAGCTTCAGAAAGCAGCCTCATTGAGCCACGTTCCTGTGCCACAGAGATAGCGCCGTGGCCCGCCATGCTCATGTTTGGCACGTAGAAAGGCAGATTGTCCGTCAGTCTACCAATCGCCTGCCAAGCTGAGCATGTGGCGGCAATCGTGTTAATCTCCGTCCTAGGTACATGTCTGTGCGTGTGGGTCAATATGTTCTGTAAAGGGATATCTCCCGCGTCCCCACTCTCAACCGCTACATGCGGGATAAAGCCATGATGTCTGTACCAAAAGAACGCGAAATGAGCCAGGCCGCATAGATAATAGATGTAAAAATCTGGGGCACAGAACCCCCCCTGTCAAATGGCAGGACCAAGGTCGCCCAGCTGATACGCGGGGGTTTCGACCCCCAGACCAGTCGGAGTAACTGGGTCTGAAGAGTGGTGAAAAAATGTTTATTCAAGCGAATAGGTATATTGCAGAATAAGTACAAGAACTTGGGGAGTATCACCATCTTGATGACCGCAATGCGATCCGCCAGTGACAGAGGCAGAGCTACCCATCTATCTACCTGTTGTACCAAGTCAGCATAGGCCTGTCCATAATTCTCACGAATGACAATCTCCGGGTCTCTGTGAACCCAGATCCCCAGGTATTTCACGGGATCTACAGTCCACAGCAGCGGATATTCCAACGTGGGGGCAGAAGTGGCCAGTGTGAGGGGGATGACAACCGACTTATTCCAGTTGATGCACAATCCGGAGAGGAGGCTAAATCGGACCTATTCCCGGATGATTTGCGTTAGGTGGGTATGCGGGTCACGAACATACACAACCATATCATCTGCATAAGCAGAGACGCCCACCGGTCTGTTATCAAAATTGAGCGCAGCTTCTCTGTGGTGCTGCCGGATTCTACACATCAGTGGTTCTAGTATAATAGCAAAAAGGAATGGGGAGAGAGGACATCCCTGCCTGGTACCGCGCTGGATCGGCAAGGGGTCAGAGGTGAAACCACCTACCCGCACTCTTGCGGAGGCATCAGTGTACAGAATTTCGATCCAACGGACAAAAACAGGGGGGAACCCCATCCGACGGAGAACAAAAAAAATATATCGCCATTCGATCGAGTCGAAAGCTTTGGCCGCGTCAAGCAACACGGCCACAGCTTGTAGGTCTGGGTTAAGGACATGGAACATCGCAAAGATTGTGCGGAGGTTCCACGACGTGGAGCGATCAGGAATAAAGCCTGACTGGTCAGGTAGAACAAGCATGGGCATCAATGGGTGAAGTTTAGTAGCAAGAATTTTAGCGAGAATCTTGGCGTCAATATTGATAAGGGAAAGGGGCCGATAAGATTCGCATCTGTTGGGGGGCTTATCTTTTTTTAATAGAGTGATGATGAGTGCTTGACGCAAGGACGGAGGAAGATAGCCCAATTCGTGTGCCTCAGCGTATACAGCCAGTATGTGGGGCGCTAGCAGATCGGCATATCGTTTATAAAATTCAGCTGTGAGCCCATCAGGGCCGGGAGCTTTCTTGTTCGGCAAAGAGAGTATTACCTCCTTTATGTCGCTCTCATCAATGGGCACGCCAAGATATTTCCTATGGGCGTCCGATAGCCAGGCACAGGCGGTATCCTGCAGGTAATCTTCCATAACAAAGTCCGACACGTCGCCCCGGGTCGAGTAGAGCCGTCCATAAAAATCGCGGAATTGCCCCAGTATAGCGTCCGTCGTGTGATGACTGGTGCCGTATCGTCCACTACGTGTTCTATAGGATGTGCAGTGGCTCTCTCACGTAAACGACTAGCTAGTACCCTGCCCGGCCTGCCACCCTCTCCGTACGCTCTAGCCACGAAGCGCTTGGAGATATACCTCATCTCTGCCTCTGCTAGGGATTTATGTTCCTCTGTGTATTCCCTAATGCGTGCCAGTGTGTCCAGTGAGGGAAGAGTGTCATATAAGGATTCTAAGTCATGCAGTTTGGTTTCAACCTTCTGTATTTGTCCCCTCAAGTCACGTAAAATGCCTGCAGACGTGCCTATACAGACCCCCCGTATATTGGCCTTGAACGCTTCCCAGAGGGTGGCAGCACTATCCACCGTGCCCACGTTCAGGTCAAAATATTGCTCTATGGCTTTATGGACAGTGTCTGCAAAGACGGGATCTAGCAGGGCATCTGCCCGAAACCGCCATGTAAAGGGAGGCCGTCTGGTGTGTGGAATCTGCAGTTTGACCAACAAGGGCCTGCTCCAGCGTTTGCAGGTTATACAAAACGCGGCAGCTCGGTTTGCTCTCGCTCTGCCTTGGTTGGCATCTATGACCTTAGCGAGGAAGAACCTCCACTGGCTCCCCATTCCTTCAAGGATTACTTTTAAACTCCTCTGCCTAACATATAAGGCTTTAACGGCAGGCTCGGCTGATGCCCTTGGGTCGCTACTCATTAGATATGTCCCGAGCAGATGCCTACGTTCCAGTGAGCTTAATCAACTGGTAATTCCCAGAGCCAAGAAGGCTAGATGGGGGAGCAAAGCTTTTTCCATACTGGCACCTCAGATGTGGAATTCACTCCCCCTGGAAATCAAACTACTGCCTTCCCTCGACCTCTTTAGGAAGTCACTGAAAACTTGGCTTTTTATTAATGCATATCAGTAGGCTCTGTTTCTGTCTGCTAACAGCCTGTTATTTGACTTAGGCGCCTTGACGCCCACTGGGCATAGCTGCGCACTATAAATGATATTTCATTCATTCATTCATTTGAGAATGACAGGATTGTGATCCGATAGAGTCCGGGGTAAAGTGTAGGTGTCAGTGACCCACCCATTGGTTGGCCTGTCCACTAACCAGTAGTCCAGTCGGGACCATGTGTTATGAGAGGGGGTAATGTGCGTTCCTGCCCTTACCCCATCGTTCCGCAGGCGCCAGGCGTCAACCAGGTCCCTCTCCTCCATAAACTGTCGTACACAAGCTGCGGTCTTTAACATACGATTACTCGCGAGGGCAGATTTGTCAAGTCGGGGATCTAAATGTGTGTTAAGGTCACCCCCAATCAGCAGAGCCGATTCCGGCCACGTACTCAGCACCTGAAATAAAGAAGACAGTGACGCTGGGTCGTCCACCACAGGACCGTAGACATTAGCAATAATCACCTCAGTCTTGCCCAGTGTGCCCCTCACTGCAGCCCAGCGGCCCCCACTGTCAGTGCAGGAGTCCAACGGATTAAAATGTATCCCTCTTTTCATAAGTATGAGGACCCCCCGGGCGTAGTTAGAATAAGAAGAGGCCAGCCGGTACCCAGCCCATCTACGCGCTACAGAACCCTCAGTTTGTACAGTCAGATGAGTTTCCTTCAATAAGGCGATGCCTACACCATGCCCATCCAAATGAGCTAGTACTTGTCTGGTCTTTCTAGGTGTGTTGAGGCCACGTACATTCCATGTCACGCAAGTATAACTCTCACCCCCCATCCCAGAGGCTCCTGAGAAGTTGCAAGTCAGCGTCTCCTAAAATTACAGCACAATTACATGGTGATACAATCAGCTCATTCGAGTGAACAACTTTTGCAGCGTATACCCTGATGCAGTACAAGAGACCAGGCCTCCCACCCCCCTCCCACTTTGGCAACCCCAACCCGCCAAAGAGCCTTACAACCTCCCCCCCATCCCTCCCAACATATCCAAACAAACAAAGCATCAAATGGGGAACACCCAGTGGGGGCAGTGGAGGCAAAGCTCACTTCTGGCACAAGGCAGAAGTGGGCCCCCGCAAAAAAGATCGAACCCCTTGAACGTGCCAATTAATATCAAAAGACATTGAATCACCGGTGAGACAGATGGAGTTCAGTCTGCATCGTTAACCATAGGGCGTGAGCCAGCAGTATGCCCAGCACGTAACCATCAAGTTGGGGAGCGTCAAAAGGGGGAAATGTAGTGTAGGAACAATTCAAAGGGTATACCAAAAATATCCACCCCCCACAACTGCCTCAGGCTCAGAACCAAGCATTACACCAATAAAAGGGGTACCATAATGCATCCAGAGTTAGTCATCCACATCAGAGGTGTCAGCCGAGGACCTGCAATGTTTTTGAAGTGTCTTGGCATACGCCATCGCTTGCTTGGGGGTGGTAAAGATTTTACCTCCCTCGAAGTCGCCAATTCTGAGTCTCGCAGGATATAGCATGGCATACGGAACCTCCTCCCGTTGAAGTACTTTCTTCACTGACTGGAACTCCTTTCTCGCCGCCTGCACTTGTGCAGTGAAGTCAGGATAAAAGGATAATTGGTTGTTCTGATAGATAATCTTACCCTTCTGCCGAGTAACACGAAGTACAGTGTCTCTGTCTCTGTAGTTCAACAGCCTTATAATGATGGGTCGCGGAGGTGTGCCAGGTGGAGGACGAGCTGCTAAGGAGCGATGGGCCCTCTCGACTGCAAACATGGGAGACAAATCGTCGGCGCCACAGATCTCTCTCAACATGGTCTCCACATAATCCTCCAGTCTCCCCACATTGGTCGACTCCGGCAGGCCCAGGACGCGGATGTTATTGCGCCTGGCCCGCGCTTCAATATCCTCATTTTTAGCCTGGATGACTTCCAGGAGTTTGACCATCTCATTCGTCTTGCCCGCCACCTGCTGTAGACCATCCTCGGTGTCCGTGATCCTCTGTTCCGCCTCCCCCAATCTTGTAGCCTGTCTATCAAGCTTGGCGGAAAATTGATCCATGCGGGTGTTCAGGGCTTCGATTTTCCCATCTATTGCCTGTAGACTCGCCTGTATCGCAACTAGTGTGGTCTCCAGCGTGGGGTGGCCTTGTGATGTGGAATCGCGATCACCTTCCACCGCTCCTGTGTTCGGCTGCTTGTTGCTCTTGCGGAGCTCAAAGGATAGCTTGGGCTGCGATCTGTCAGACTTGCCCATGGTGATTCGCCGTCTCCCACTCCCCTCAGCGTCTTGCGCGCTTTCTCGAACCCTAGGCAGGCCAGGGGGTTCCTCCACAGCACTCACCCGGTCTTCACAGGATCAACCAAGGGCCAGCTAGCCGTCTTGTCACACTCCGCTCAACATTCAGTACGTGGCCCCGGCGCCCAAAGGGTGTTGTCCCGATACACTTTTGCTAGTGGGGCCAGAGGGCAGCCCCCCATGGGCCGCAGTTGTGTGAAGTCCACGCAGTGCTCGGTAGGTCGACCGCGAAACAGGCGCACTCCGGTATGAAGGGCAGCCTAGGAGGCCCAGCACAAAGCGCTAATGCAATGGTCTGCGCAGCAGGTAGGTGACTGCTGTGGTTCAAGAGAGGGTACCTGGCAAGCACGCAGCGTCTGTGGCCCAAAGCGAGCGTTTCCAGCAGACCCCCGGTTCTTCCTGGGCCGCAGCGCAGGCCGCACCCCCTACTCTGTCACTTCAAAGCAAGATCAGAGGTTCCAGCACGCTACCTCACTTGCGCTGCGAAGCAGCCTGCGTGTCCCCGTACTGTTCACTGTCTTTCGCTGCGAGGAGAAGTCCACGCACCAACGGACCACCTGCAGCCCTCCAGCCTCTCCGCAGCCGGCCGCTTGATTTTTAGGCCGCCCAGCGACCGCACTGCTCCCCGGCGTCTCGAAACTCGAGAGCCGCGCGGAGCTCCGCCTTCAATGACAGCCCGCCAGCAGTCGGGGACGGGACTCACCGGCAATCGCCCTTCAGCCACCACCTCCAGCGACGAAACCCCGGTCTCCAAGGAAGGGGAGAAGGCAGAGGAGAGTCACTCGCGCCCAACAGACCGCAGGCGCGGACCCCGCCGCGGCCGATATCACAGAGGCTGACTCCGGTGGCGTCCAGGCAGCAGGGCTTCCAAAACTCAGGCAGTCCGCAGATAGGGGCACAGCAGCACAGCGTTCACCGAGCAGGAGCTGAATCGGCACGTATGGGGCAGGATATTGAAGGATTACAGTGCGGTGGCCGGCAGAGCAGCTCTACTGTGCGGCCATCTCGCCGCGCGCCAAGCCACCCATTTACTAAGTTGAACGACACGTAGGGAAGCTACTCATAGGTACCTGGAGAGCTACCAGTAGCTACCGAGCTACTCTTTGGAGAACCCTGTTCTAGTACATTCCACAGTGGAAGACACAAATGGGAGATAATGATGTGCCACAGTACCCTCCACCAACTACTTGATAAGATTGAGGGAGAAGGCCTTGTCTAAACATAAAAATCAAATTCCATCCTTATACGTGCACACTCTTTAACATCCACTGACAGTGTGTACTCCATTCATGCTATACCTGAAAACCTAAGGTGTTCTGCTAAGTCTTGGTTTGTCTCCTTTCTCCTCAACCTCAGTGTTCCATGTAAAGAGTTCTGGCTTAACCCTTTCCCTCCTTTAGCGTTGGCTATGAAAAGAGTGCAACATTATTTGTAGGGTGAATTTATTGAGATACATAGCAACACCAGCACTGCAATAGAGCAAAGGCTGAAGATGGGGTACATACAGTGAGAAGCTGATTTCACTTAGCGCCTACCAAAAGTAAATAATATAGCACTATCTTCATATGCAGTAAAGTGTGAGGCTTGAATCCTCAAATTGCATGCTGTCTCAAAAAGCATCCCCCAAATTGATAAATTACGGCTTAAAAACTGACCTTTACCAAAAATCTCTAATTGTTGCCTCTCCTTTAACCTTCGCAAATACATCTTCTTCCTTTCCTATTCTGTGCAGGCATTTTCTCTCGAAGCACAACTTCGTTGAGTCCCTTCCATGCCAGCTTTTAATCTCTCTGTATATTTCTGCAATTTGTACAGAACTCATTTTAAATATCATAATCTGTCTTTGTTTGAAAGTCATACCCCTGCAGCCTAACAATACCTAACCTCCTCTAGCTTATCTATGAATCCCACCAAAAATGTATGAATTCATATAACTATAACCTCTCACTCGTATCCCTAATGAAATCGCCTAACTCCTCTTATTGTAATCTCTCACAAACAAAATGGAGTTAATGCCTGGAAAGGTTTGCTTGCATGGCCAAGACTTATCTCAGTAACACTGGACTAACCACAAAATTTGGGCTTCGGAAAAGCATGCTGCCTGGAGTAAGGTGCTTCAATGCATCGTTGGGGTAGTACGCAATATATAGCTAATATTACATCAGTGTGTTGCATACAAAATTTTAGTTCAGTTTCATTATTTAATCTGACGTCATGGTGGTGTAATAGACGAAGGCAGTGATGGTGATCTGGATCTAGCAATGCTTTGTGCAGCAGAAAAGATGTCGGTCAAGTGGTGAGGAGAATGATAAACAAGCATTGGAAATGCAATATGTCTCGCATTAGGAAAGTTTGAGCTATTTGTCTTGTAAATGACAATTTTTTTTATTTGTGTTGGTTTTGAAAATAGCTAAATTAATAGCTTTGTCATTTACAATTCCAATAGTTATAACTTTCACAAATGTGACACCGATAGCATTTGTAATGCAATGTGTTGTATTTACGTGATTTACATGTATTGATATTACAAATAACAATGTCTTTTAATGTTTTTAATTAATTAATACTTAAATTAAAGTTATTGTAATTTCTAATGGCAATAGCTTAAACTTTTGTAAATAACTTTTGTTAAGATTATGTTCAGTGTATTTTATTGTGACGAAAATCCAAGAACAGAAGTGAAATATTAACATTTTTTTGTTACATTTGTAATAAAGCTTGAAACATTGTTTTGTTATGCTATGCTGGTGAGGGTGAGTGAGAGTGAGAGTGAGAGTGAGAGTGAGAGTGAGAGTGAGAGTGAGGGTGAGGGTGAGGGTGAGGGTGAGGGTGAGTGAGAGTGAGAGTGAGAGTGAGGGTGTGAGGGGGTGTGAGGGGGTGTGAGGGGGTGTGAGGGGGTGTGAGGGGGTGTGAGGGGGTGTGAGGGTGTGTGAGGGTGTGTGTGAGTGTGTGAGGGGGGTGAGGGTGAGGGTGTGAGGGCGAGGGCGTGTGAGAGTGAGGGCGTGTGAGGGTGTGTGAGGATGAGAGGGTGTGTGAGGATGAGAGGGGGTGTGAGGATGAGAGGGGGTGTGAGGATGAGAGGGGGTGTGAGGATGAGAGGCGGTGTGAGGGGGGTGAGGGTGAGGGGGTGAGGGTGAGGGGGTGAGGTGGGTGTTAGGGTGAGGGTGTGTGAGGGTGAGGGGGAGTGAGGGTGAGGGGGAGTGAGGGTGAGGGTGAATGGGTGAGAGGTTGAGAGGGTGTGAGGGTGAGGTTGAAGGGGTGTGAGGGTGAGGGGTGTGAGGGTGTGTGTGAGAGGGAGGGGGTGTGAGGGGAAGTGAGGATGAGGGTGTGTGAGGGTGTATGAGTTTATAATATCCACCAGACACAAGACCTCACGTACAATTGTTGGTAATCTGCACCAAAAAAGAACTCAGAAAAGATCACGAATGCACGCCATCGGCAAACTGAGCAATATTACTGGACGAACGTCTGGCTGGGCGCAGCAACAACTTTCCACAACCACAGTAGTCATATCACCGACGCTCCCGAGAACTGCATGCCACGCACCAGACTTCAAACACGCCCAAGCAGTTGGTTTCAGCTGCACCACCCACACAGGTTTCAGTGCTAGGTTAACACTGTTTATTAGTTCGGAGTTTTCATTCGAACAATGTGACTCTAAAGCACAGGTCGTCAGAAGGGAACAGTAGACGCTTATTCAGTACTGGCAGATTAATTATGGAAGGAATTCACCGATGCAGAACAAGGACAGTTTGTTCAGACTAACAAAATAATCAAAAAACAAATACTGCTCACAGCGGAAAAACAAAATAAAGTTACAAATGAACAGTCAGCATCATATGGGCAAAACAGTCCAAAAAGGAAGTACAGTTTATTAAATCTAAATAAACTCTGCAGAAATAAGAGGGACCCACACAGTGCAGTCTGAAGTATTGCGTAATGGTGGGAGTGAGGAGTCAGAATGGCAGAATGAGGTACACGTCTGCTGTTAGATAACACGGTTAAAAGAACTTCCCTTGGTTTTAGCGCCGCTATTCCGCAGTACTGCAACCTACACCAAAGGTGCTAAACTGACATTTGCCAGGCAGAGGTAAAGCTCCATTTTCTGTGCTCCCGAGAAAGACGTGCCTTCAGGAGAAAGCAAAGTAGTCTGTTTCCTCTGCGGACAGATCACCCAACCAGAATTGAGGAAGCCATTTAGGCACTCCGGGATCAGTAAGCGGCCTCGGGTGACAGCCATAAAACGGAAGTCACATTCATGTGACAAAAAGATGGACCTGAAATATTCTGAATCCACCCAAGACTAATAAAATAGGATTAAGAACGCATTGGTTTGTCCCATTAGTGGCCACATCTCCACCTCATTTAGCTTTTGAAAGGGCAATGCACTTTGAAGAAATACAATCGCAGAATGAAGTAGAACAGATGAGTCAAGAAGATCCCGGTGTTGACAGAAGTGCAATCACGAAAAGAAAAGTGGCCACACGGCCTACAGAGCAGTAGATCATACTGGGGAGCCAAGCTTAGGCACCGGATACGCTGGAGAGGAAACCAGGATTAGAAGAACAAGTTAAATAAGGAGACACGGCTGGCCTGGCAGCCGTGAAACTGAAAGCACGGCCGGCCGGCTGTGAAAGCCTTTAATCCGGCAGGCGGCGATGAGGGTGTGAAGCAGCAGGGGCTGCGGGAGGGAGGCTGGGCTGCCTTTGATGTGGTAATGCAAGGCAGGCGGCTGGTGGCATGTGCACGCACTTTTTAGGGCTTGCGCTTGCGCAATGACCTAAAAAGCACATGCACTGCAAGGAATCGCCAGTGGAATCGTGTGCTTGGTTAAACGCTGTTTAAGCCCCTATAGTCTCGCTCTGCTCAATGCGCATGCGCATTGAGAGGCGTGACCTAAAAATGTATGGCTTTCCTTAGTTCTCAAATACATCACCTCTTGAAGTAAAGGTTTCCAATTATGACCCTCTTGTTAATCCTAGGGTAATGGTCTGGGAAGTGGGTTGTAGGGTTGAATCTTTCCCTCCCAGGACCTACTTAATGTGCTTGCCACAGCGTGGATATGCAAAGGCGTGCCAAAGGCAAGCCCTTCTGCACCTGTCCACGCCAGGAACCCTAGTTCTCCCCCTGCTACCATACTGTGACTCTCCACATCCTGAACCCCGGCCACTGCTCCACATGCTGCTGCCTACCTGCACCACACAACACCGAAGGAGCATTCTATTGCGCTTCCTGGAAATTTTCATGCACTTACCCACACACAACACTCGTAGCACTGGCAGCACACAACACCCCACTGTCACTCAGTCCTGCAACGACTCAGCCACCAATCCACACTCAAATGCATGCTCCTCGATACCCGCTCATTCACCAAACATGCCACAGAGATCAGAGAACTGCTGCGTGATAATGCACATGAGCTATTTTTTCGAGCAAAAACTTGCTGAACCCTACATTGCCACAGCCAACTCCCTGAATATAAGATTGCAATGCAAGACAGACTTCATAAGCCCGGAGGCGGAATTGCCATCATTCAAAAGAAAACCATGAGCTGAGCCACATCCACGTACATGTCCTCTTCCAACTTGGAACGCATGTCATTCAAGCTACACAACACAGCCAACTTCACCCTAAGAGGCACTCTCATCTACAGACCTTAGCGACTCGGCACCAACATCACTGGCATCATCACAGACTTCACCGCACCACTCACCCGCGATGTTACCAATTGCATCCTACTTGGAGACGTGAACTTCCACCTGGAAGACCACACCAACCCAAACTCGAGAGCACTCATTGAAGACGTTGGAAGCCTGGGCCTCAGTCAACGGGTAAAGGGCTCTACCCATGTCACTAGACATCTCCAGGACCATTTTATGAACCAAATTCTGCATCATCCAAGTCAACAAGCTCTCACCACTTCCCTGGACAGACCACACCATCGTCAAGTTAAGCATCCCAGTCGAACGCACACTCCCCACCGCTAGACCAGCTTGCCAAACCTTGAACAGCATCAGTGACAAGGACTGAAACACCTGTCTCAACACCCACCGATCCGAACACAGCAACAGCCTGCCCAAAGCCATCAAGAATTTGAACATTGATCACCTCCATAGTAGACTCCCTCGCCCTCTCAAACACAACAAGATCCAGATCCCAGGCCAGTTGGAACACGGAGGAACTCAAACTGATGAAACATCACTGCAAACAACTGGAGCGCAAATGGGGAATGAGCCAGGACAATATAGATACGAACATGTTCAAATCCACCCTGAGACCCTGCCAATGAATGCGCTGCTCAAGCAGACAGCATTATTGCCCATCCACAGAAGCAAAGAAATCTTCACCATTATGAAAGATTTCACCTCACCATCGGCATCCTCCAGCTCGACCATTCCCTTGAAGGATCTCAGCAAACATCCCTCTCAATTCTTCAGTAACAAAATCACTGCCATTTACAGCAACTTCAGTCAGCAACCAGACCAAACGAACCTCGCCAAATGTCTCCTGATCTTATCCAAAAAACCAATGCTAACCACATGACCTGTCTGACGCTAGAAGAAACCGGCGAGTACATCCATGACCACCAACTTTTCAACACAACTCAGTTTGGTTTCAGACCAAACCACAGCACGGAAACTGACCTCATTGCTGCTACGGATGATATCCGTATGACTTTGGACTGAGGAAATGTGGTGGTCATCAAAGTCCTTGACATGTTCAGCATTTGACGGTCTATGGCCCCATCCTCATCCAATGCCTACACAACACTGAAACCCAAGGACACACACACCAATGTAGCTGCTCGTTCCTGACTGGAAGGACTCAGTCAGTCAGCCTGGCACTATACACCTCGGAAGCCTGCGACCTCATCTGCGGAGTCCCGCAAGGATCCTCCCTGAGCCTGATCCTCTTGAAAGCATACATGATTCTTCTAGCTAGCATCATCCACTCTCAAGATAACCAACCTCTCCTAAGACAATGACACGCAACTCATTCTCTCCCTCACAGACAGAACGCCTAGTACCCTAATCAAGTTCAATGCCAGCATGACTAAAACTGCCCACTGGGTGAAGACCAATTATCTAAAGCTGAAAGTCCACAACACCAAATCATGATCTTTGGGAAGAGCCCATCACCGTGGGACTTTACCTAGTGGCCATCAGAGCTAGGACCAGATACCACCCACGCCAAGAACCTCAGGATCATCATCTACCACAAACTCAACATGACCATCGAAGTCAATGTCGTCACAGCCTCATGCTTCCATACCCTGAAGATGCGGAGGAAGATTTTCCAATGGCTCCCAGGCAGCATCTGGAAAATCGTCACGCACGCCCTGGTCACAAGTCAGCTGGACTACGAAAGCACCCCCCTATGCCTAGATCAACAAAAACAAAAAAGCTCACTGATGGCTGCAGATCATTTAGAACTCAGCAGCCAGAATCACTCTCAACCTCCCATGCCACTCTCACATCACACCTGAAGGAGCTCAACTGGCTCCCCATTTACAAACGAGCACAATTCAAACTCCTCACCCACACTTTTAAGGCACTACGTAACACTGGCCTGGCATACCTCAATCACATCAGCTTTCACAAACCTTCCAGACATCTCCACTCATATGGACTCCTACTTGCACAAATCCCATGCATAAGGAAAAGCAGATCCAGTGTCCAAGTCTTTTCCTACATTGTTCCTAAAGCATGGAACGACCTCCTCTACATATAAGAGCCTCCTCCTCACTTCTTGATTTTCACACCAGTATTACCACTAGGCCCTTTATGTGTGCCTAGACTCACACCTGCTTAGTGCCAGAATACCCTCTTGGGTAATAGAGTGCTCTACAAATCTGCATACCATAACGTTTGTATTATCTGCCTTTGCTCTGCTCCCAAACTCCCTTTTAGATCATGCCCTTGGCCTAATCATACTCAAAATTCGATCCAGGATATTATCTGCATATAGTTGAGTCTAGGATAAAGGGAGAGTTCAGTCTAATGGAAGGAGTCCTGGCTGCAGCAATGACAGGCTAAATCTCTGATTTACACCAACTTTCAACCAGAAGTTTTAGATGTTTAGTCTACAGACTGGTTGGCTTTATTGTCAATTTTATTTGCTTGCTTTCTAGTCTAGGGTTTTCCTTGTCACAAATTGTACATCTTACATTTGTCCCTCCCCTAGAGAATAGCTTCTTTACGATCTCTCTGGCTGGATTCTATCCTTCCACCGCTCACTTTTAGGGAACTACTTTTTCTTTTTGCTTTAGCACTCCATGAGAGTGCACGTGTTTTTTAGCTCTCTCAATTGAATATTTTATGTTACCCAGCCATTATGACTGATATCCCTGGCACAATGCGTCAAAAATTACGTTATATGTTAGTTGTTATATGTTATATGTTGCAAGTGCTTGGACGGACCAGCATATCTGTATTCTGTGTCACTGTATCATCAACAACCAATCCTCGCTGCTGAACCCCCTGTAATGACAAAGCGACGACGATACTGTGTTATTTGTTACATGTTGTAAGCGAAAAACCAATAAACATTTCTAAAAAATAAAAAAAAGAAGTACACATCATTTCCCTTAACCTGTGTTGCAAGTGTTCTCTTCTGTGCTACTCTCCCTGCCAAATTTCAGGCCTCCCCTGTGCTGTGCTGCTTTCCTACTTGTATGCCTCTACCCCCAATCTCTATGCTGCTCTCTCTCATGTGCTGCCTTTCCTCTACTCCACCCACTCCCTGTTACTTCCCTCCCACCCACTCCTCCGTTGTCCCCACATCCACCATCTTTAGTGCCACTTTTTAATTTAAAAAGAACAATTTATTCATCCATCGCTAATGACTAAAACTCCTAGAGTGAGTGCCCCTGTCATTTGTGCAGGTGTGCATGCCTACAAAATAACACAGTTGTACACCATTGCCAAAAGGCAAGTACCAAAGGCAATACCTATTGACTTTGCCAGTGCTTGCTCAAAATGGAACTTTCAGGCTCACAGCATCTAGTTACTCCACTGGTCATGACACTAGGGGCCAGATGTAGGTCGCCGAATACCGGTCGGTAACGGCCGATTTCGGCCGTTACCGACCGGTATTTGGAGTTTGAGATTTAGGGGGCCTAACTTTACAGAATCGGTAAAGTTACAGATTCGGTATATTTACCGATTTGGTAAAATACCGAATCGGTAAATTTACCGATTCTGTAAATCCAGATGTAGGTGGCACTGAAAACAGTGCCACAGGCCCTTAGGAATTCATTATTTACCACTCAAAAATTCTTGGTGGTAAATAATGAATTTCTGTGTACATGCACATCTGTGCATGTACACCGGCGCCATGTGGCACACATACATGCCCTAAGGGCATGTATGTGTGTCACATTGCACACAAGCCAGAATCAGGGGTGCAACAGGGTGTCAAAGTGACACCCTGTCCCCCTTGTAAATTCGGTAATCTATTCCTGTGGAAGGTGGAACGTCTAAGGTGTGTGCATCAGTAGGTGTTCTCTTATTGTTGCCTTTAATTTAAGCATACGTGTGCTCATTGTTCCTGTGTGTTTTTGCTCCCTTACATAACTTGTACAGTGGTCCTTGTACTCGGACTGTCACCCCTTTTGTTTTTTGCCTGTGTGGTTTGTGGTGTTTGCTTTATAGCGCTCAAACGATCCTCATTTTAAGACCCTTGTCTTCATCAAAGCATAATCTTTAAACAGTACTTCTTTTGTAGAAATAAATGAATACACCCTAGAGCCATATCACTCAGTGTTGCCATTTCTCATAGCTTGCCCTTAACTGATACCCTGAACCCCGGTGCCTCTGGCTCCCTTTGACTCCACCGTCCCCTCTGCCCAGAACCTCTGGCTGGGAGCCGCCTCCCATCTATCCCAGGTCACCATAGCGGTTCGTCTTTAAATGTCCCGTTATTCTGTGCTGGGGTTTGGCCATTTGTTTAAACTCACTCCTGATAGACATAAAGCGACCCCCTGACATAAAGTGACCAGATGACCCACTGGCACCTTATATCCTTGCTAATTTACTAACTATTTTGAGCACAGCCTGCAGCACTTCTGGAATAGTGTCACACTCTCAAATTTGCTTGTAAATACACCCGTTGCCTACTCTTTTTTCAAAATTTTCTTGGAGAACCCCCCTTAGGGAGGTTCAGCCTCGCTCGCTCCGCTCGCCACAGTGAAGTACGGCAATTGTTTTACCCCTCACCACCAGTTTTAAATGTCACCAGCCGCAACTGACTATACAGAATAATCCCCATACCCCTTCGGCCGCTGGAAGTGACTGTGACTGACTCATTCAAGTGTATTGCATGATTTTTTTCAGTTTATTTGTTCAGAGTGTTTTCACAACATTTTGGTTTATTTTGCCACGCAAGCTATGTAAAAAATGTTCCTTTGAACTCATAGACTCTGTTAAAAATGGCATACCCTACCCCAGTATTGTCAAACAGCACATACGGCACTAAAATTGTCCCTTTTCAATGCATTAGTGATTTTAGCTAATTTATTCCAAAATTGTGCTTTAAATGCACTTTTGATTTAATCTTTTTAAAAATGTTCATAGGGCAAGGAATTGGGGAACCTCCTATCAAAACCTTGCTATGAGGAAGGCTCCCTTGCAGAAATTCAGATCAGGTATATATTACTTCTGACGTTTAGCAGTGCCAGTTGATGTAGGTGGAGCTAATATAGTGGGTGGAGCCAGTGGAAAGTGGGTGGAGCCAGAGAAAAGTGGGCGTGGCCTCCAACAAACATTTGAGCACCTGCACTTCATATTTTACAAATTAAGCACTGCTGTGGGCCTCAACTCCCATAGGAATCAATGGCAATTACCGAATCGGTAAATACCGATTCGGTAAATACCGAATCTTACCGATTCGGTAATTAAATAGGTAAAAATACCGACATCCCGATTGCCAGTTCTTAAATACCGAATCGGTATGATTCGGTATTTAAGAATCAGTAATCTGGGATTACCTACATCTGGCCCTTAGTAATTACAAATTAGATCGAAGTGATCAGGAACGACTTGGTTAGGAACCATGCAAATGAGGGAACGCGCTCTGGTGATAATATAGTGCCAGCGCTATCTGTATCACGGAAAGGGCCGCACATACGTCTGCGGTCCTTTCTGTAATACCAGAGTGCCCTTGGGGCGCGTGAAGCAGGCGCATATGCCCGTTGCGCCCCCGGGGCACTTTTTATGATACGCCCCCAGGTCTCTCAGATCTGAAGGTGCAAACCTGCTTAAAGTAACCAACATCCACATATTCCAAGACTGGCAGCTACTTCTTTGCCTATACAGCAGCCAAACTTTGAAATTCCCTCCCGTAACACATCTCTTCTGCCCCGACTGAACGTATCTTTTTCAAACAGCTGAAACCCAGCTTTTTAAAGCTAATTAGCTTCCTCCTACTTCATATCCTTTGTATGCAGCACCTGGGAAACCCTGGTGGCAGGGTAACTGTTCACTCACAATACAAAATCATATTCATTCGTATCTCCTGTGTGCATATTTAACCAATGGCAACTCCCCCCTGCCAACTCTAGCCCCGGGTGCCTTGCCTCCTGCCTTTCCCTACAACACACAACCCTAACACCCAGACCACCACTTGTTAACCTTCTTAGCCAGCCCCTTCTGAGAGCTACAAATGTGATCCCTAGATCTCCCAAGTTGCCTGTCCCCCATAATCCCCAATTCTGCTTTAGGGGATGTCAGTTCGACCTGGATATGTTGTGGTCAGTTGGGAGAGTTTAGAAGGGATCCCGCAGGAAGAAGTCCTAGAAGAGTTAGAGTGTAGCAGTGGTATCTGTACAACAAAATATGGGAACTGTGGTGTAGAATCTAAAGCTGTGGGTTCCGGGATGGTGATGACAACAAAGATGAGGGGGGGAGGGGTCATAGGAAGAGCCTAATAATTGAACCATAGCTATTACATGAAAGAAAACAAGCATTGGCAAAGCAAATAGGTCTCGCCTATGGGCGAGATTTTGGCTTTGGCAGTCGGATGGGTGATGGCCAACAAGGGCGGGTAGGGTTGGATAACGGGGTGATTTTAAAAAGCGCTACATAGCAGGCAGTGCTGGCCGCTTTATAATGCTTTCTTTTTCCTTTCTGTCGGGAGGGTGAGAAGAAACAGGGACAGGAGGGAATAAGTAAAACCAGTCCAGCACACTTGCAAACCTGCTTCAGATAATTTACATTTAACTCTAAGCACTGGACTTAAGTAGTTTTGGTTTCAATTTATAGTTTTCCTAGGCACTCAGTGTGATCTTGGACAAGTACCTGTAATGTAACTTGTCGCAGTAGAGCCAACAGTCCTTCTACAGTTAGAAAACACCGTACTGACTATGCTGTTTCTGTCAAGTCTGTAGTGGAAAACTACGTCATATCAACCTATGCTTGCATTATTCAGGAAGCCACTACTCGCAATTGTGTTGCATCTCATTTCTATACTGTTAAAAGCATCGGCTTAATAATCCCAGCATGCACAGAGTTGTTGGCTAAAACTTGGCCTGGTTGAAGATGTCAGATACAGGGTACTTGACAGCTAGGGATTGCAAAAAATAATCTAATAAAGAAGTAACCATGCCTTAAGAACTTGAATGCAATGATCAGACAAAGCAGACATTTGGTGTTGTTGCTGAATTACTGTGTTAGGGTTTTGCAGTTGTGAAAACCTCCAGCGCTGATTCTCAAGATAATCAAGGCGCAGCTGACCCCGCTTTTAATCTATTTTAAGATTCAAAATGGTATGTGCTCAACCCAAATATCTGATTGTTGTTTTCTGCATCGGATGTAATCCGACTCAGAGGAGCCCTGCCTGTAAAAGCAAGGAGGGAGAATGTGTCACACATTTAGGAGGTTGCATTTCTTCATTTTAGCTTGCCAAAAAGGATACCACAGTATGGTACTGTAATACCCAGTATAGGTTGTATCCTTGTCTCTTTATGACCATACCATATACATTGAAATAAGAATGCGAGAAAATAAAAGCAAAATGGCAGGGGCCCTTTTTATATAATGTTCCAAACCGACCTCCTGCCGCGTCTAAGCACTGTAAATAGGAATAGCAGATGCTATTGTCACCCCATATAACAGGTCTCAGTTTGCCGACTTCAGCAGGATGGGAGGCAGAGTGGCCTACCTGAGAAGTGATCCTCTGGCCGGCTTGCTATGCAGAAGTTTCTGCAGAGCAGGCATTAACCCACTAAGCTCTCTGCATCTTCCAGATCTTTCCCCATGCCTTGGCTTGCACGGGACCCGGGCTCACTTTCACACAGGGTCCATTAGAGTGCAGCGGGCTACTTTACTCGGCAGCTGCAATGAGCCCCTCATCCGTTTCTTAGACTTTAATTAAAAGATCACTTCTGCTACGGTCTTCTGCCAGGGTGTGCTGCCAGTGAGGCGCCTGTTACTGTTAAAGGGCCATCACTGCCTCGGTCTTTCCTGCGTCTTCCTCCCCAGCCCCTGCCCATCGTTTATCTGTACACAGGGGTCCTAATTCACTTTAAAGAAGCGGCCCCTGTTTAAAGAAGCAGCCCCCAAAGGAGTCAGAGTCCTTCCGGGGCTGTGGAGAACCAGAAAAAAGAAATGTGTCCATCTGTGATCCCTAAAAATAATGGAGGCGCAAGAGTCCGGGACTGCGGAGCACCAGATAAATAAATAAACAAGCAGCTCAATAGGAGTAGTGGGCGCGGGCACAGAGAGACAAGGGGGAGTGGTGCAAAGGAGGCACTGCAGCTGCCGCCCTGCTCGCTGCTGCTCGCTCCCGCAAGCAAAACACTATGGGAGTGAACCTTTGCAAAAGAGGTGGGACATGCACCCACTTTTAGCCATTTGCAGGCTACGATAACAAACATGACACAGGCAACAAACAACCCAATGCATGGGGGGAGTCAGACCCACACAAAGTAGTTTAGAGTGCTTACAAGAAGCCTCGCAGAGCAGCTCATGCGCGCTGGCTCAGGCTCGACCTAAAAAGAAAAATGTCCCAGATTTCAATCTGTTGGAATAAAAAATCAAGACCTGGATTATGATATCACACATGACATGGACCCTTCTGGCAGCATAACCAGATTTTGACATGAAGAGACCACAATCTTGGATGCAATCAAAGGGGTTTTGTTGTAATTGAGGTTCTCTCTTCGTAAGTTTAACCCCTTCCATGCTCATGACGAGCTCATCATGCAGCACAGTGCTCGTGTGCTCATGACGAGCTGAGCTCGTCATGACCACACCCGTTTTTATTGCTGTCCAGCACAGCAGGGGAAACTCTCGAGCAGCGATGCGGATAATTCAGGTAGCCTTTTTGCCTCTGCGCCCGTGCCGTATTCAAGACACAGGCACAGAGGCACAGAAGCTGCCAGGAGACGCACTGACAATGCACTTAAAAGGTGACGCACTGCCAGTGCGCCCCCTGATGGCAGCCCTCTGCAGGGGGAAAGGGGTCCTTTGGGCCCTTCAGACATCCTCATGCAGGCAGGTGCACTCACTCACTGCACCCTCCTGCAAGCGGATGCTTTCCCCTCTTAAAAAGAGCAGGAGCGTTGCCACCTGCACAGTGAAACATAGAGTGGCTGCTTCAAAGCTGTTCTGTTTTTCACTTGAATGCGCTGCCCCCATACCAGTGCGGCTGCCCTGGGGGCAGTACATTAAATATAATAGGGCACACTGTCCCAGTTTGGGTTCGGCGCACCTTAAAATAGGGGGCGCAAACAGGGAAAGCGCACCGTATGTGTAATAGGACCCCTGGTCGAGAAGCAATGCTGTAGTAGTTCCTGCAATTAGATAGCCGCTTGTTTGGCCAGTGCTATATATTCTGTTGTGGACGAAAAACCAGTGGAGGGCTTTAAGATAGGAGACAGACTGATGCCTTGGTATTATGAGTAGGAGCCTAGCTGCCACGTTTTGACAATTTTGAAAATGTGACATTAAATTACAGGGCAGATATAAACAAAGAGAATTCCCGGAGTTTAGTCTGTTGGCAATAAGGGTGGGTAGCACGGTTTTATGATAAGAGATAGGCAGGAAATCCAAGATCTTCCTGAGATATTTGAAAATGTTGAAGAGGATGCTAAAGAGAGTGGCGATTTGAGATTTGGAGGATCCCACGAGGCAGACTTTCCCGAAGATTAGCTGTTCGATTTATCAGAATACCATTTTATGCAGCGGAGATGCTTATAGGCAGCAACTGCAGAGACATTTTAATTTGTGCTAGGAGGATGAAAAATTGTTGCCGATCGAGATGATAAGTTGCATTTCACCAACATAGAGACAATAGAGAAGCCAAAAGAGCAAATCAACCAGAGAACTGGGGACATGTACATATTAAACAATGTGGGGCTGATGGAAGAGCTTTGAGGGGGATGAGTATGCCCAGACTTGGGTCTCTTGCTCACTGTGCCACTGGATTCAAGCTAGCCTGGCTGATGAAGGGTGAAATACCCTGAAACTGGACCCAGGATGCTTGTTTCTGGTCCAGGTAGAACCTGGCTTGGCAGTTCAGTCTGGACTGTTCCCATGAAGCACAGGGTCAAGACTGATTTTCATATGGCTGGGTGCAAACTGGGGAGGCATAGTGGGCAAAAGAACGATGTATTTAACCCAGAACTTTTGACTGGGGGAGAATATCTGAATCATTCAGCATTCCATCCATTATTTGTTGCAGTTACACATTTCGCCCTAAGTGGGATGGGTATGCCTAGACGTGGGTCCCTTGCTCACTGCTCCACTGGATTCAAGCTAGCCTGGCTGATGAAGGGTGACATACCCCGAAACCGGTCCCAGGATGCTTGTTGCCGATCCAGGGAGGACATAGCTTAGCAGTTCGGTCTGGACTGTTCCCATGAGGCACAGGGTCTAGACTGATTTTCATATGGCTGGGTGCAAACTGGGTAGGCATAGTGGGCAGAAGAACGATGTATTTAACCCAGATCTTTTGACTGGTGGAGAATATCTGAATCATTCAGCATTCCATCCATCATTTGCTGCAGTTATGCCTAGTAAAAGAGTGGCATGAAGCCATATTGCAAATCATCGTCGGGAGAGTTCCATGTTGACAAACCTTTCTAGGATTGTAGTTGCTAGTTTCGGAGAAGGGTTGGCCTGTTTTGGCAAGGGAGGTTGTGTGCCGAGCAGTGACCAGGGGCCTGGTGGAGGGAAAGTTGCAGTATTACAGTTTTGCAGTCTTTCCCCCTAGTTGTAGTACTGATGCTCTGGGGCAAATGCATCGAAAACAAGAAATAATGTTTAATGTTACAAGTCAGTGGTGCAAGTTGCCGACAGGCAGTGTGCCTGGAAAGTGAAGGTTTTGCAGTTGCTGATAGTGTTTGTGCTGGGTTGTATGCAGCATATTATTCTTTACCGAGTACGGCATATCCTACAGTTGATGATGTCTTATCTCATTTGCAGTGAAGAGATTCCATGGGCTTGCGCTGAGAGTAGACAAGGGAAGGAGTGATGACATGGTAAATTTCATTATGTCAATGATTGTAAAAGGTCTCTCTGGGGTCATCATAGTTGTAAGCTGGCAGGGATTGAAATTTTTGGTAAAATACTGTGGAGCTATAAGTTATTTATCAGAGAAATGGGTAGGTGAATTCTAGGGGGGTGTGCAAGGGAGAAGGACAGAGGCCGGAAGGCTGGTAATACTGGCATTGCTTCACTGGGTTTTCCTCACACTGCATGGCTTATTCAGTAATGAAGAGGAAGTAGTGTTCCTTCACTGGTGATGGTATGGTTGTTTTTGGGGGCATTTAGCATATCAGTATTTTTAGAGAGAGGTGGGTGTATGGTAGGAGGAGATGGTAGAAAAAAAGAGATGCCGTAAAAGTTTCCCTGAGAAAATTAAAGACTGACCAAAGGGGTAAAGGTAGGCAAGTTTATGCCCAATGTATCAAAGTTATATTTGCTATAGGTTGAGGATTAGGGAATGGGTTTTTACACATTAAGATAACTAAAAGCTTTCTAGTTTTCAATTGCTTATTGTGTTGCAAAATGTTTTGTGGTTCCTTAACTAAGCGACTGGGGATTTTGGTAATGCTCAGACGTGAGTCCCATGCTCTCCACACCACTGGAGTCAAGCTATCCTGGCTGAAGATGGCTGATAGCCAGAAACCGGTCCTAGGATGCTTGATTCCGGTCCAGGAAAGACATGGCTTGGCAGTTCGGGCTGGACTGTTCCCATGAGGCACAGGGTCAAGGCTGATTTTCATATGGCCATGTCTGAACTGGGGTGGTGTGGCGTGCAAAAAAACGATGGATTTAGGCCCAGATCTCTGTACTGGGGTGAATTTATGACATTGTTCTGCATTCTGTCCATCAACTGTTGTTTTGCATTTGTCACCCCGAGTGGGATGGGTATGCTCAGACGTGAGTCCCATGCTCTCCACACCACTGGAGTCAAGCTATCCTGGCTGAAGACGGCTGATAGCCAGAAACCGGTCCTATGATGCTTGATTCCGGTCCAGGAAAGACATGGCTTGGCAGTTCAGGCTGGACTGTTCCCATGAGGCACAGGGTCAAGGCTGATTTGCATATGGCCATGTCTGAACTTGGGTGGTGTGGAGTGCAAAAAAACGATGGATTTAGGCCCAGATCTCTGTACTGGGGTGAATGTATGACATTGTTCTGCATTCTGTCCATCAACTGTTGTTTTGCAAACATTCATTGAAAGAAACTACAGCTGCCAGTGCGTGACAAGCCATGAGCCACAACGCTTTATTCTAAAGTCATTCAACACCTGGGGTTGCCCAGATGTTTTAACTGTCTACTCGGGTGAGTACGATTTAGTGCGATTTAGTGCAGCTGAAAGGTTTGCTTTTGCTTACAAATATAAAAAGAGAACTTGGAGAGCTTAGGAAGATATGGGCAGCAATGACTATCATGTGGACTGAGTTGATTCCTCAGAGGAAATGGCAAGGTGCAAGGAAGATAGCTGCTATTGATAAGGCTAGAAGAAAGGTGAACAGAGAAATGAGGCACTTTTGTAGGGAGGGAGGAATAAACAGAATTAGATATCTTGTTATTAGATTTGAAGAGCATCAGTTTTTCAGTGATGATGGGTTACACTCATCAATTATGAGGATGGAGTTGTATCTGATGTAATTGCATAATGCCGTGGCCAGATTGCTTTGGTGAAAGGTTGTGGCATGGTTAGGATACCTAGGGAAGGGCGGGGGGACACAACAAATCATTTAATGTGGGTTTTTCTGCCAGGCAGGTGTACAGTCTGTTACAATAATTTATGTAGTTTGGTTACACTAGTGGACCGTTGGGTCAGCCCAGGGAGGATAGGGGAAAAGGTTTGGGGTAGTACAGAGTTGTTCACTGGTAAAGAAATAGAAGGCCTGGGTATGTTAATACATTTGGGAAATGTGATACATTAGCATTTCGGTACATTGGAAAGGTGGTTACCTGGGGGAGGGGGGTGTTAATAAGTTAGGTTTTGAATTATGTTTAGGGAGGCCTTAATGTTAGTCTGATGGCAATGTGCCAAGAGTTTTGATGATGGTATTCGCACCAGTCTTATTAAAGCATACTTTTTCATACACTTCAATGTGCAAGGTGGTTTTTGGGGTGCCCCATCTCGCTAGTACCTTGCTACGTACACAGACTAACGTGAGACAAGCAGAACCTCTATTTCACCACGCCCAATTCTTCTGTTACTCACTGAACATCCGGAGAACAACAACCTGCTTGATACCTCTCAGACCGACTTCTGTACCAACCACAGCACCGAGACTGCCCTGTTCGGCGCCACCGATCAAATCAGAACCCTCAACAATCAGGGAGACACAGCGGCCCTGATCCACCTCGACCTCTCAGCAGCCTTCGACACTGTATCCTACCACCCCCTTTTCAAGAGGCTCTGCCAAATAGGGATCCAGGGAGATGCCCTCAAATGGATCCCATCCTTCCTCACAGCACGAACCCAGAAGATCTGCTTACCTTCCTTAACGTCGGAACCCAAGAACCCCATCTGCGGCGTACCGCAAGGTTCATCACTCAACCCCACCCTGTTTAACATCTACATGACTCCCCTGGCCGACATCATTAGATCCCATGTCCTCAACATTATCTCCTATGCAAATGACACTCAGCTCATCCTCTTGCTTTCAGAAGACCCCTCCAACAGCAGGACCAAAAGGCACAACTGCATGACAAGTGTCGCCGACTAGATGAATACCAACTGCCTGAAGCTCAACACGGACAAGACTGAAGTTATGATCTTTGGAAACAACACCTGGTGGCCAACCGAACTCGGACGCACACAGAGAGACCATGCCCGCAACCTTGGCCAGCAAACTCCCCATGAAACGCCTGATCAACCCATTATCCAATGCCTGCTTCCACACCCTGCGCATGGCCCGAAAGATCTTCAGATGGCTCCCTGTTGACACCAAAAAAAGTGTAAACCAAACTCTAGTTACCAGCTGACTCCAGCAAGGTACTCTACGCAGGAATCATCACCAAACTCTTGAAGAGACGCCAGATTATTCCGAACTCAGCTGCCAGACCCATCCTCAACATCCCCAAACAGACCCACATCTCACCCTACCTCAGGAAGCTCCACTTGTTCTCTGTCTAGAAATGATGCCAATTCAAGATGCTTCTCCATGCCTACAAAACCCTCCATGAACAAGGACCAGCATCCATCAACCACCGCCTGAACTACCAGCAACCCTCCAGACACCTGCACTCGGTCTCTCTCACTCACACTCTCCGCATCCACTGAATCTACAGCGGAGGATGCTCTTTCTACTACCTCGCCGTCAACTCCTGGAACGACCTCCCTATCCACATTCGAACAGCATCCTCTTTCGCGGAATTAAGAAAGGGGATCGACCTGGCTTTTCGACTGACTGCAGCAGGATCCTAGGACCTGGATACTCCCACGGGTGATTAGCCATGCTCTACAAATCACGATTGATTGATTGCTACACCTCCCTTCACAATTGAGCTATGGCTATTACTCTATCAAACGAGGGAAGTGCTTTAAAGCCAGTGGTCGAAGTGAGTGTGATTGGCGGGGCACAACATGCCAATACTTTTTTAACTCATGAAAAGCAGTTCCCCTACTTGTTGTGAAAAGATAACTGTCCCAGGACGGTTAATTCTGGGAGTGAAATGCTTCAACTGCAATGTTAAGGCAGTGAGTCTCCTCTGCTGTGAAACGGAGGATGGGACACACAACTAAACAAGCCTTCTTGGAGTGGTGTCTGCTTGCTTGCAAGAAATGTAAATGTGCACAAGTGGTCAATCTTCAAATGTAAAGGCTGCTCAGAAGCCTGCATTGGCTTTCATTGATGGAATCACTTGAAGCTTCCTGATGACACAGATGTGTGCTTTTTGACTGGTATTGCAAGGGAGTTACCAGCTTAGCTGTAAAACATGTGCTTTTAAAGGACAGTTATCGAAAAGATTACACTATGATAGAAAACATTGCACTAGGTACAGTCTGTGTATTATTAATATCTATATGTTGAAAGCACATTTTTTTATCTTAAACCTTTTTGTGGATTTTTTTAAAATAATGAATAGTCCCAGTGCTTTCTGTCACAGACTGAGACCTCTTAGCACTAAATATATGCAAGTCACTATTCTCCACTGCTACAACCACAATTCAATTCTGTGGCTCTCTGGTTACACACAGTGACCTCTGCAGTGCATTAACTAATAGAGGTTTCATAAAGTATGATACTGCATTTTCCACTGATTAACTTAAATTGCATGTATTTAGCATTTAAGTTGTGCGTTATTTTATATGTAGTTACCTGAAGTTGAAAGTCCTTAAAGTTATAGAATATTTCGGTTTCTTAAGCCACGCATTTGACCCCGCCCCCATGCTTACTCACCCCACCCCATTGCACAGCATCACAGTTCCCATGCCTTTTTTTTATTTCTCGCCTAGCGTTGCTGCGCACATGCGTAGCTCACTCGGAGAGATTTATTGCTAATGAGGAGTTTCAGTAGAGGACTTGAAGCCCCGCCCCTCATTTCCATTGGCCGGTGTCACTGTTTATGCTAAACTGTGGCCTGCCATTGGAAATGAGGGTTTTTGGTTGCCACCCTTTAGCCTGCGATCCGGACTGGCTCGCCTGCTTCACGGCTGTCGTGAAGCTTTTTCTTATCTTTATGGGGCCAAACACATGGCCCCATAAAGATAAGAGATCCCCATGCTCCGGCTGCAGCGCGGTTCTCTTTCACTTTCGGTACCGCGCTTGTTACTTGTAAAATGGCGATAGCTTGTTTTATTGGCTGCCTTGCATTAGAGACTAAACACACGCTTATTATTGGTTGGGAAAATACTTTACAGTAGCTCGTTGGCTCTATGAGCTCGGAAACTGCACGTGCCCCCGTGGCGCTGACTTGAGCTGCTGCACGTCCCGCCGACTGTCAGTAGGCGAGTCTAGTAATGATAGCACAGATATGCTGATTTTTCGAGGGGAGTGTAAATCTACTCCTCCATTTCAATGAGCCGGTGCCACTGGCAGCCGGAAGTTTCCCATTGCCCGGTTGCACAGGATTGGTGGTAGTATGTCAACTGTTCCCTAAGGCGGGCTGAAGTCTGAGCATCGACTCCGTGCCGCAGCAGGTTCCTTGGTACGTTCTGCTGGGAAGAGTCACCCGGTCTGTACTTGCGTTAAGAGCGCGTCACCTTGTGCGGGACCCCTTCTGACTATTAGTTCCTCCCGCTGCTCCGGAGCACCGCAGCTTTCAACCCGGGCCTAGGCCCCACCCTGTACCACGGTTGCAGAGAACCCCTTCTTTGCGCAGGGCTCAGGCTGATCTCTGCCGTTCCTGCTTGGATGACAAATCTGGCTCACCTGCAACTCTCTCCTCTGGCCTGCACCTCCATAAGATTGAGGTGAGTGGTGTTCTACCTGCAGAGGGCCGCTGTAGTTGCCCGTCGCTTCACAGAAGCAGGGCTGAACTCAGCATCCACTGCTTGCCGTTCCTGTTGTGCTCCCTGATTGCCCACCCACCGCCACCCGTCTACTTCGCCCGGCTGCTCTTGTGCTTTCTTCCCACTGAGTCTTTGGTTCTGCATTTTTGTGTTGCTGTTGCCCTCTGACAGATGATCTGCTCCGCAGGGGGTGGGATTGGACTGCCTCTGGTCCTACTGCATGTGTGTGAAAGCTTCCCACTGATTTCTGTGCCTCCTGTGGTAGGGCTATGTGGATACTAGGGTCCTCACACACTGCCCTGGTGTGTTGCTGAGATGCTAAAGACTCTGTGCACACTGCTCTGCAGTGGTGGTGTGGCCTTTATTAGTGCTCATGGAGACTAATTTGGTCGGGTCTCTACATCAACCCATCCCTGGAGGAGGGAAAATTGGTTGGACTTCAGACAGTTCCACACCCACCTTTTCTCTGAGGTAACAGCATGTGGACTCACTCAGCTCCCACTACTCCGCAGGGGCGGTTCTGGGCTCCACACCCACCATTGTGTGGGCTGGTTATTGAACTCTAACCTGCACTCTACACAGCCAAGTATGGGTCAAGGTTAGCTATCAGATAGCTTCCGATTAAACTCCTTGACTGCCTTATTAAAATGAGTGTGTAGCCAGGCCGCTCTCATGACGTGTATATATATCATGCGTACAAGCCACAAATGTAAATGGACATGTCTTGCTAATGTTTGCGCAGTCAAAGGGTTTATACTTATTCAGTGGACTGGGGGGTCGTTAATGGTACATCGTTTAATACAGCCCATTGACAAATACACTGATAAAGATGGGGCATTGACACCCATGCTTTTGAAAATGTTTTCATTTGTGAACGCTCTCATGCTTTCTCCAACTAAAATGTATACCTTGAAGAAAAAAAAGTAAGTAAATACTTCTATGTTGGTGGAGTTAATATTGTGGGCATTACCAACCCATATTTCCTAGGTCTGTGCTTTTTCCTTAAATAAAGCTTAAGTTCCAATTGCCATTACAGGTAAGGGGTGTCCCGTTACGAGTTTGTGGACCTGGGTAGCATTCAATATAGAAGAACAATGGTACTCAAACCAAACATTTCACAATATCGGAATTAATCCAAAAATCTAAATGTTTGAGCAACAACCAATCCGCGCTCCTCAAGGGTAAAATACTTTAATACAATCTTTTCTTATAATATGCATGAAAGGATGTGCAGAGATATAAACTTCATATGTAACAAAACCAAATGTATTTACATAAATGAAATTTAATCGCTATACATTTGGTGGTTGCTCCAGAGGGGGGAACGTGCAAGGAAAGTGGTGCTCGAAAGTAAGTAAGTGGGGGAACTAATTCCCAAGGTGACGAATAGAAAAAGGTTGAAGTTTTTGTGTGAGATTGATCATACGTATCAATCTAGCTGTCCTGTCCCAATTGCTATTTTACAGGGTCTATTTACAATGGTTACTACAATCACAGATTGTAATCATCTGTGGCACGTGGCAGTGGTAAGAGAATGGGTCCAGGTACATGAATGGTTGTCGACGTTTCGACTTGACTTGTGGCATGTAGGATGTTTAAGCCTTGCCTGCGAATCTTCCTCAGGACGAGATGGGTGGGGAAGGCGGTGGAAGGGAGCAACGAACCCCTGGTAGAATGTACTTTATCCGCTCCAATCCATGTGCGTATAGTGCTGTGTTTCTTGGCTCAAAACGACATAGACGGAAGCCCATCCAGGGTCAGTCCGCTAATGCAACACAATTGGATATTTTTCTGGTGCTCACCGGCATCCGTTCGGTAACAGAGACGGATTTGGGATTAATTCCGATATTGTGAAATGTTTGGTTTGAGGACCATTGTTCTTCTATATTAAGTTCCAATTGCAGTATTTAAAGCACTAATATACTTTTGGCAGTCCTTGCTGCCCCCCCCTTACATATTGTAAATGGTGTGCACCGAATTTTAAACACTTGCTTTTTGCTACACAATCAAAAGCTCTGTTATTCAAATACTGTCTGGTATTTCGAGCAAACAGTGTCAGACAAATATTCTGTTCACCTGTCCTAAACAAGCATTAAAATGCAATAGGTGTCGCCTTTTATTAAGTTAAAGCCATTTGCTTTGCTATATAATACCATTAGCAAAGCAAATGGCTTTAACTTAATCAAAGGCGAGATCTATTACATTTTCAATGCTTGCTCTTAAAGCACTTCGACCACAGTTCAAAGCCTAACTCCCACTGTAACCCCTCACACAAGAACCTTACTTCACAATCACACTCTAGCCCTACCTGGCCATCCAAGATTTCACCTCAAACTTACAAACCAATAAAGAGAGGCTTCCTGCTTACAAATGCTAGCCTGCTTCTTTTTCAGATACATATAGCGTGAACTCGACCCAAAGGTATTGGAGCACTTTACATGAGCACCGGTTACGTTACACAAGGTCACATTCATTTTTTTGTAGGCACGGGGAGATTAACTGATTCGCCCAGAATCATAGGATGTGGAGTTGACCCCGAGGCTCGAACCTTAGTTTCCCAACTCCAAGGGCGGGAGGCTTGTCGTGAGACCAGGGCTTTAAGTGGGCCAGGTCTCAAGGGGTCTGAGCACTGGCAGTTTTTTAAAGGGGGCCTCGAAACAGGTCTCTATCGGGCTCTGTTTTGAGCCCTGGCACAGGCGGTCCGTTTTTTTTCCAGACTGCAGTGAAAACTGCTGTCACTGTAGTCCGGAAAAAAAGTGCCAGGGTGCAAAATAGCCCGGTAGAGACCAGTTTCGAGACAGCAGGCACATCAATGTGCGCTCCCCACACTGCTCACTTGTGGAGAAGTTACGGCATAACGTCATGCCAGGTATTGCCCCTTGGCCGCGGCGGTAATTTCGCTGGGGAAGGGGGTGGGGGTCGCCCGGCACCGCCATGCTTGTGATGGAACTACTCCGCCATGGGCCGGCTGTGCTTATGACGGAGTGGTTCCGTCACAAGCATGGAAGGGGTTAAAGAGTAATTTTCTTTCTGGATTTCCCTTCTCTTTCTGAAACGCAAGAGCAGCAACATTGTGGTAGGGTCACCGGGGCTTTAATTGGGAGCTTTTTCAATATTATATGTTACAAGCCATAGTTGCAGCTTATTTATCGTATGCAACTAATAACCATTGACAAAGCCAATAGTACTTACTTGCTGTAGGTATGATGTTACTTGTTGTATCACATATCTGATGCAATGACAGAAAACAGCAAAATACAAATCGAGTGGCAAACTATGCTAAACACAGATTTTTAGCGTGGTTTAAAGCCACGCCCCTAATTACATTGGCCACGCCCCTTCGAGAGACCCCCCACAGTTTTATTATCCCACTTAAGGCCCTGCGTGAGACCACATCCTCTCCCAAAGCCTTGCCCTTTCACTCTCAACAGCTAACTAGATGCGATATTTTGCTGGCAAAGCAGGAAGTTGGCCAGCGGATATACAATAGTCTGCTCCCTCTTAAGCAGGGCTGCGCACGTTTCCCAGTGACGCTCTCACCATCACCCGTTATTCGCCTCCCGCTGTCAGGCGCCCAGGGAGATGCAATGTGCCCGCCACCTCTCCACCAGCGATGCCCAGGGGTGCTCGCGCCTCACCTGTGCAGTCTGTGCGCGGCGCTAAAGGAGGCAGAGCGACAGATGCGGATGATCCGGGGTCGAGCCGAGCCCTGGGGGTCCCCCGGCATGGCTGAAGCGGCGCGAGGAAGCAGCATCCAATATTTGGTCCGGTGTTGTGAAAGGAGCTTGAGTTCATGGTGGGGGAGGAGTCCCGGTGGGAGCCTATGGGCGGCCGGGAAGAGGCTGGGCGAGATTAAATGGCGAGCAAGCCAGCCAAGCAGACGCTTCAGAGCCCTTTCGCCCAACTTTCAACGCCAGCTTGAGCTTGATCCTCAGCCCGTGTCTTCTGTAGGCGCCTGACAGTATGCCTCCGCCATGGAACAAACCCCCTCCCCTCCCAGGTGTTAGTGGCAGTTAACACACTCAAGTGTGCGGTATTCTTGCACGCGTCCCAACCGTCATCTTTTTAACGCGTCTATATGTGTCCCTTTTTACTTCCTTTTAGAAGTCTAACAACACTTTATAGCCACATTTAGATCCTTTCTGCATCCTCGTCCCGTGCACCTTGCTCCTGTTTCCGATTCGCAGGTCTTTAAACAAGGATCGTGTGATGTGTCCTGGTATCACCACGGGCTGCCTTACGCAATACATGACATTGCAGAGTGCACTTTATAACATGTTCTCATCGATGTCTGAGAGGAAGATCTGTTTGTTCGGCTCATGGCCACCATACTTGAAGGCCACTACTCTCCTCCATCATTGATTATTAGTGTATTAATACACTGTCGTTATACACACAGGGCTGGCTTTAGCGCTGGTGGCGTCCCGTGCGACAAACTTTTTTGCTCTCTCCCCCCCATAGCTACCTTCTCCACGAATTCCCTCACTTCTACGCGCCACCAGTGCCCCTCATATCTACATAGTTGTTCTCCCACATGCATGTAATTTATTTTTACAGCGCTACTAATATAAGTGTAGGGTGCCGTAGCACTTTTACATCACACAAACAGATTATACCAGGGCTCGAGTCGGGGTACCACGCGGGTGGACGGCGTCCCCCCACTTATTTTACCGGGGGTCGCTGTCCCCCCTGCAAAACAGCTGGACTTCACTCTTAGGCCTGTCTGGGACGAGGAGCTCGGCACCTTCCGTGACGGCACTTCCTGTCGTGACGTCACTTCCGGTGACAGCGTCCCCCCACTTCTTTTATAACTACTTGTGCCCTGGATTATACAGAGACAACGAATCATACGTGTGTAAAGCGGTCTATAGGAAATGTTACATAAAATATTGAGGATTACGAGGGGTAGAAATCGCATGTCATCCCAGTGGCGTAAAGAAACTTGAGCAAAGCACCTAGGGGGTCCCTCACCCACGCTCCAGACCCAGTCAGGAGCTATCAGCCACCACCATTGCACAGTGCTGGAGGGGTCCCCCTCTAGTTCGGACCCCCTGCACCGCATCGGCTTTTGTTACGCCAATGTGTCATCCATTCTAGTAAGCAATATATTTTAAGTGTATTTGGTATTGGGGTGACCAACTGGCAAGGGTGCAAATTCAGGACACTAAGTGTAAAAATTCAGGACACAGGGTCAAAATTCAGGACAAAACTTCAGGACAAAAGGTACGTTTTACAGACACATCACTACCATTGTGAGATGTAAAGCGGCACGCATAGGATGTAGCTAATTGTGACCTGCAGTACTGGACTAGAGTGCAGTCCTCCGAGGGGCCATCTTTATGTGTCAGATCGCTTCAAGCATTCCATTTCTGTTCAGCTGGTGATGACTGATTTAGGAGCTGGTACAGTACTGAGTGACGGATAAGATCCACAGCGGACACATCTTGTGTGAGGGTAAGAAAAAGGAGTTCTTATAAATCAGCCTGCATGAGCTATAATTTGCTGCACACTGTCGAGTGTTGTGGTATTATTGTGGTAATTAGTAGGTACATTTGCGCGATTTCACGGGATAGGAAGTAAGTACTCTATGTTTGTGAAAACGGACAAAGCCAGTCCAAGGAACGGCGATATTTGAAACTATTTACGAACTCGAAGGTCTTATTGATATTGACCTAACAAACATTGTATGTATTCATCATTTTACAGCAGTGTGTCCGATAAGTGAAATTGACCCCCCAGCGAGACCATGAAGTGTCATTTTTCGCTTCAATAAGTAACTATTGGAGACCTTTATTATTTTTCTGTGTACCTGTTATATGTTATGTATGTCAAGTGTTTTGGTCACATCAAGTCCTGTCTTGTTTAATTGTGTGAATTCACGAACAAACACCACAATTTTTTGGACTAATTTTGGTAAGCCTGCACGCGCCATTATGGTGCAAACCATCTTTCTAAGCACAGAATGCGAGCGGCATGCGAATATACTATGTGTGCCTTCCCACAGGGAAGGTTTGTTATTAATAATATGCTTTCTTTTTCAGCACCTTCTAGTAAAGAGGAACGTATGTATTTTTAATATAAATGCATGCTAAAATCACCTTTTTATTGTTGTAAATTCACTGTTCCCATAAATGGGATTTAGGAGTGGCATATGCAGGGCTGGTCCCTGCATGGTCCCGAAGAGATGCTAGGGGTAGCATGAAACATGTCGACCATATCGATCACTGAGTCAATCACATTATAGGTTGCCCTACAGTGACATTAACCCCACTTTTAATATACCTGCATAGGAGCTCAATAAAACAGTTAGGCCCACTAAGCATGGTATTTTTAAATACTCACACACACCCACTCCACCACTTTTTCTGCACCACACATAGTCATTCACACTTAAGTGCTCCTGCGTAGTTCGTGAGTCGCAGCACGCCCCTTTTCGTAGAGAACTGGGATGGCCCCAATGATGAAGCATGTCACCGTGGGGAAACCCCGGTGTGTGAGGGGACACTAGAAAGAAATTTTTCTTTCTAGACGGTACACTGATTCAAAGCAATCATACACCTGTAGCTGAGCTAGGTCCAAGGGTCCTACAAGTAGGATCCACACTGTTTTGTGGTATTATTGTGGACCAGAATGGTTAGATAGATTACTATATAAAGGCCTGGCTAGTAGCTAGCAATACATCAGCCTTCCTTATTTTACCTGTATATTTGAAATAGTATACTGCTTGGGCTGTTATATTTCTGTGAGCTGTAAACTGCAGATTCGAGCTGATGCACAGAAGTGTGCTACAGACTAAAAACTGTATACACTGTTAAGGCATAATTGTGTTGCAGAAGGAGGCACTGTCTTTTACATACAGAACATTTTCCATAAAAAGGAAGCAAAGTTCCAACATGCAGGTTCACTGATATAGCTATATTGCGCACAAATACTAATGTGCTGAAATGTGGTTTCAGCAAATATGTATCATTTGCACATCATCAAGTAAAGTGTCTTAATTATTTTGATCCTATTAAAACTGTTTCCAGCACACTTCTGAATTACAAACAAGTGGTCCATTTGTGGTTTCCTAACTGCTGATATGTTTGGAAACATTTGCACAGTACATTTGCAGATATTCAAAAGTTCTGTGTTACAAACAAACTAACAGCTTACTGCCTATGTTTTTGCCAAGAAAATTTGGGAAAACATGATGCATTCTACAACACATTTGTCAATATATATAAATTGTATTAGCTTCTAAAGCATAGTAAATGATGACTTCACTGTGCACCAGGATACGACCATCTTTGATGGGGCTCTCAATGATTCCCTTACTATCACCAACAGTGCCTCTATCTCACATGTATTTTATTTGTTTTATAGCGCATCTCATCCCAGTGTAGGGTGCCAGAGCACTTTACATCACATACATATACAGAGACAATTAATTATACATGTGTAAAACAGTGTATAGAAAATGTTGCATATGGCAATGGGGACTACAAGGTTTAGGATGCACGACACCCATACTAGTAAGCATTTTGTAAGAGTGCTTGGTCTGGAGAAGCACCGACTCAGCATTCAGAACATAACGCAGTGGTTAGCGTTGACTTTAATGATGAGAATATATTACTACCCAAACAAACCTTTTTAACAACATCGGGATAATGAAAAACTGAGAAGAAAACATACCTTTGTAACCTGTACCATACAGCTTGCATACAGCTCTTTGATGGCAGTTCATAGCTCACTGTGCTAGATTACATATGTAACTTATGAACTGCACAGTAACAATAGCATCTCCGTGACAAAAGCATTAACCCACTGAGCTCTGCACATAAAATACTTTTCTTTGATATGCATGGTACACATTCTTTGCAGCAGGCATATTAACCCTCTGTGCTACCTTAGATAATTCAAAACTGCTACTAAACAAAACTCACAGCTCTCCCCAGCAGGTACATTAGCCACCAGAGTTATCGTGACACTTTTATTGTTGCTTGAAAACTGCTGGATATACAAAGGACTTTGCTGTGCCAGCCCCAGTAACAAATCTGGACCCCACCACCCACCCATCCAGTCGCCCTGGGAAATGCTCGGTGTCTGGAACGGCCAGTCTGGCCTTGCTACCACCCTCCAATGGTGCCCCTCATCTTCACATAGACCCTCTCTCATGTGTATTTCATTTATTGTACAGTGCTACTCATCCGAAGTATGTATTGCAGGGTGTCGAAAGGTGTTACATCACACATATTATATAGAGACAATGACTCATGAATGTGAAAGTATGTGTATAGGAAATGTTACTTAAGACAGTGAGGGCTACAAGGTGTAAGAGTCAGATGTCATCCATATTGGTAGGCAGTGGCGTAACGTGGCCAAGGTCAGAGAGGCTGTTGCCCCGGTGGCAATATTCTTAAGGGTGCACATAAAAAATAAATTAAAAAAAATAGTGGTGGAAGGGACTCAAGTCACGTCAGTGCTGTTGTCTGCAAGTGCAGATTATGTTGTCTTGCCCGCCTTTCCCCACAGAAGAGCTGCACAGAGCTGTGCTCTCATACATCTCTCATAGCCTCGGAGCCAGTGTGGGGGCTGCTCGCGCTGTTTCCTGGTGGCATGAGATCAGCGCCGCACAGTGGCACAACAGCGGTACATCTCTTGTGGTACCACAGTGCCGTACAAGGAATTCTTTTCTACTTTCGGGCAGGCAGAAGGAGCATTTCAAGCCAGAGTTCCTGATGTCATGTGTCAGTTTGGGATGGAGGGTTGAGTCACCCGGGGGGGTGTCATTCATTCTTTCTTTCATCCATCATTCAGTCTTTCACCATTCATTGTGTCCTTCCATCTGTGTGCCCATCCACATCCAAACCTATTCAACCATTTCCAAACCTATCCATCATCTATCCCTCCATCCATCATTTCACTCATCCATCCCGCCTTCCATTCTTGCACTCATCCATCTATCCTTTCACCCCATCCATCCTTTCACTCATCCATCCACACTTCCATCCATTCACTCATCCATCCAACCATTTACCCTTTCACCCATCCTTTCACTTACTCATTCCTCCATCCATTCACCCAGTCACTCAGCCGTACATTTGTCCATTAATTCACCATGTTACCCATCCATCCATACTTTCTTCCAGCACTTCACCCTCCCTTTCACTCATCTATGCATTATTTCACTCATCCATCCTTGCATCCTTCTTTTCACTCATCCCTACCATTCACCCAACCATCCTGACAATCACCCAACCATCCTGTCAATCATTCATCCATACTTTCACTCATCCATCCATCCTCCCTTCTCTCTCCATTCCCCTTTCCCTTAGCCATCCCTTCACCCATCCATACACCCACCCATCCATCCACTTATGAATCATCCATCCATTGGCCATATCACTCATCCATCCTTTCACTCATCCATCCTCTCTCATCCATCCATCCACCCTTTCACTCATCCATTCATGCTTTTGCCCATCTACCTTCCCTTTCACTCACTCATCTATCCTTATATCCACCCTTTCCTTCGTCCATCTATCCATTCACCCTATCCCTTATCAATCCATTCATCTTTTCCCTCATCCATTCACTTGCCCATCATTCACCCTTTTGCTCACCCAGCCACCCTTTTACCCATCCATCCATCCATCCATCCATCCACCCTTTTACCCATACATCCACCATTCCACCCTTACATCTATTTAGTTACCCTTTCTTTCATCCATCCTTCCACTCACTCATCCTTTCTCTCATTGTCCTCCCATTCACCCTTTCACTCATCCTTCACTATCCATCCAGCCATTCACCAATTACTTACTCATCCACCTTTTCAAATTAATTTTTAGTTGAGCCTTTGCAGAGTTGCAGACAGAAGAGGCCCATCAAGAATTTTACGCTTGCTGTAGTTCCTAAAGCAAGGGGTGGGGTTGGGTGGGGGAGGGTTCACTATGCCCCTGCATATAGGCAATCTGAAAACGTCAAAGTCATGAGTGATGCGCAGTGCCAGGACATGAGGTGACTGTGGCATGGTGTTGTTTCCAGACCTTTAAGTGGGTTGAAAAAACTTGGGGGTCTCTCCAATGGGCGTGTCTGATGTAATTAAGGGCGTGGCTTAAAACCCAAAAGCTAAAAATCTGTGCTTAGCATAGTGTGCTGCCTGACTGATATTCTGCTACTTCTTATTGCATCCAGATATATAATACATTACATCGACAACAAGCCAGGACTATTGGCTTTGTCAATGGTTGTTAGTTGCATAAAATAAAATAGAAGCAACTATGGTTTCGTTGTATATAATATTGAAAATGCTCATGTTCTAAAATGATGAGACTGGGAAATAATTATACCTCCTTCTTTTTAACTTATTTCGCTGGCTTATTTTAATGAACTGGATTCTGTATACCCTTCCATCTGGTGAGGTGCAGCATTTTTCTGTATAAACTGTTAAAATAGAATGCCCTGCCCTAGACCGAGGCAGGAGGAGGCCCACAACATGCTTTAAAAGCCCAGACTGGTCCATTGTCATTCTGTATGTGACAATCAGCCGACAGACAGAATGACAATGGGCGGGGTGGGGCTGCTCTTGAACTCAGAGAATGAGAGCGAGGCGGCCCCATCAGGAGCTGAGGCTTCTCGCAGGGGAACAGCACAGTTCCCCAATGCCCGAAATTACGGATAAAAGGCGTCCGTAAAAGGGAACATCACAGAAAACGGATGTGGGAGCAAAATTACGGGCGGTCCGAGAAAATTTACGGACGGTTATTCACCCTATTTGGTATGGAGAAGCACAAACTCAGGATGTAAAACTTATTACGGCGGTTGGGGTTGGGGTTGGGGTTGGCGCTACTAATAATGTATTTCCTCCCAAAAGAATCCTTTTTAGCAGCATTAGGATAATGAAAGACTGGGAAAAAAACGTTCTTTTACCTCACAGTTTGCATGCAGCTCTTTGATGACAGTTCATAGCTCACTGTGCTATTTTAGGATTGTTACTTATGAACTGTAAGTACTAAAAGCATTCCTGTGATAAAAATCCACTGAGCGATCCACATAAAATACAGTTCTGTGATTTGCATGGTACATGTACTTTGCAGCAGGCATATTAACCTTCTGCACTACTTTATGATGAGCCAAAACTGCCACTAGACAAAAACTCTGATCTCTCCCCTACAGGAACATTAATCAGCAGAGTTACCTTGACATTTTGACTGCTGCCCAGTCCTTAATTTATAAAAATAAATAAATAATGCCCAGGACCCTTCTCAGGAGGCCACTGCAGTTTGCTTCACCACATTGTCACTGCACTTACACTACTACCAATCACACTAAAGTGTGAAAATGCAGTCTATTCATGGCCGGCAAAGCTTTAAGAATGTCTTGGTTGTCAGGTATTAGTTGTCAAGTCTCGCCTGGCATTAGCAGCGCGCATGCGTTGCTCTCGCCTTTTGCTATTGATACAAACTATTGATTCCAAACTTACTTAAAGGCACGCCCTCGTTTTCAATTGGCGCACGTTATAGTTTGTTAAACGCTGACACATGATTGAAAACTGGGCTTTCAGGTTACCGTCTTGTCTGCTTTTAGGCCGGCCCACGTGGACAAGCCCCCCCCCCCCCGCCATCTTGTTTTGCTTGTGCCAATAGCTTTGTATTGTCATGGCAACCAAGCTCAGACGTACCATCTTGTTTTAATTAGCAGGGCATTGGCACGCAGTGTGCCAGATGGTTGGCAGGCTGGCTGCATTCCAGCTTCAGGTTACTTCTTTCATTGGCTTGGAAAGCGCCTCTTTATCACCTTGTGCGCACTCTGTTTAAGTTTTATTTTCATGCTACACGGACAGAAGTGCACAGGCCTCGAAGCCGGGCCCGACTCTACTGAAAGCGGGACTCAAGATGACTGCGCACTTCCCTCTGCTCCACCTCCCACCGCTCTCACAATCACTCCAACTCCAACTGCCCACAAGAAACAAGCACTGGCAAAGGTAAATCTACTATCGGGGGACTCAAGATTACCCCGCACTGCCCTCAGCTCCACCTCCCGCCCCTTTCACAATCACTTCAATTCAAGGTGGCCACCAGAAACAAGCATTGGCAAAGACAAATCTACTACCGGGGGGGGGGGGCTCGAGATCACCCCGCCCTACCCGCAGCTCCACTGCTCTCACCAAGACTCCAACTCCAGGCTTCCACCAGAAACAAGCACTGGCAAAGGCAAATCTACTACTGGGGGACTCTAAATCACTGCGCACTTCCCTCTGCTCCACCTCCCACCGCTCTCACAATCATTCTAACTCCAGGTGCCCACAAGAAACAAGCATTGGCAAAGACATTGCTGGACCCCATCATCCAGGATCCTGGCACTCACCCAGGGCCTGCCCTCGCAGCACACTGGATGTGCAGAGCAGGTGGGCTGTGCGACAGTTCTGACCATCAGTGCGTTCTAGAGAGCAGTCACTCTTGTGGGTACAGCACATCATATTCATGTGCTTGCAAGATAGTCAGTCTGTCATCTTTTCAGCATATTGTGATCTGTACAAAGTTCCTCTTCCAGAGCCCCAACTTCCATGTCCTTAGTCAAGTCATCTTTTTTGGGAGAATCCGGACGCATCCAGTTTATTGCCATTTTTCTCTTGCCAAGAGCAGTGTAATAGGCGCCCTCTACAATGATGGGATCTGGAGAAATAGCCTGATGCAATACATCTCTTCAATGTCCAATGTTTTTATTCATACATACGAAGTGCGACAGAAACGGGGTAGATGCAGTTGAGCCCCAGCAAGCACGCCTTTGGAGACAGCATAACCAGACTGTTCGCCACATGCTCATACAGTAACCTGGGAATAGCGGAGGTAATCTAGTACTCAGAAGTCTAAAATTGGGAAGTTCAGGAAGATGCCTTTGTGGCATTATTACATTTATGGCACTTATTAATCCTATTTTGGTCAATTGTATGTTGGTGCTGAGAGTGAAACACTCAAGCTATCCTACTTGCGCTGGGACCTTCCACTTGCTAGTGTTACACATTGAACTGCAACAGACGCTAAACTTCCTGAACTATCTCTCTGGGACGCAAGTGCATAATCTTCACATGTCCGTTTCTGTAGTTGTTTTCAACTCACTAACAACCTCTGATTGGGAAGCAGGGCAGCCGGACATGGAGCGTTGGGGCAATTGTGGGCCTTTTTTGTGCGTGTGGTAGCCGAGGTTTGTGCAGGTTTGCATTTTGCTACTTCACCGAATGTCTGTCTGGCGGACCTAAATGCAATAGGCCTCGCATTTCATTAAGTTAAAGCCATTTGCTTTGCTATACAATACCATTAGCAAAGCAAATGGCTTTAACTTAATCAAAGGCGAGACCTATTGCATTTTCAATGCTTGTTTTAATGTATATTGATTTAACAAACAACTGTTTTTCTGCTCATCTTTATAATACACAAACATCGCCACCATGTGTCAGCTGTCAGAAGTGCAGGTTCAGGCAATTAAGAGCGAGTATTGACAATTAAAAGAGTTGAGCAATGGAAACCACTGGCTCGAATTAAGCACTGCTGTTGCCTGAAAGCTGCTTGACAAATAAGGAGCTCTGTAGTAAGTGCTTAATAAACCCATAAGTTATTTCTAAACATGGGCGCCCCAGAGGTCAGCGCTAGGTGCTGCTGCACCAGATTCCCCACCCTAGAACCAGCCCTGCACACACCTATAAATGTGTGTGCATCTGCACCCCATGTACACTACTTGTGAACCCTGGTCATCTCTGAACAGTGGGATTCAGAAGTGTACTGGCACAACGTCCTTAGTGAATAGGGAGCATGAGTGTGTTAATGCCATGTAAACTGGCACATGTACAAAGCTGTGAATGTATCTGTACCTGTAATTCAAATACACTACTTATGAACTATGGCTGTCTTCAAACGGTGAGTAAACGCGTGCTAAAACAATGTCCCTCACAGAACATTGAGCAGGAGTGTATTAACACAATGTTAACTGACATACAAACAAACCTATAATATTATGTGTGCCTGTAACCCAATCACACTAAAGCACTTTGACGTCTCGTCAGGGGTAGTAAGCGCTATATAAATGCAATTACAATACAATACATGTGAACCACGAACAGTACCGAAGCGTGCGCAATGTGTTGGTGCACATGTACAAATGCTTGAGCCCCTGTCTTGTATCCCTGGACAAAATGTGTCAATATGACAAAAGGTACAGGTTACAAACATTTTTAACTGCCTGCCCCTTGGCTGACATGCAAAATCGGTTCTGTTAGGTTCCATGCTGTCTTAACTGTTAATGGAGTTATTATTTCAATTCCCCCATACATTTAAAGATAGCGAGTCCACTCGAATTTCTTTGGAAGCCTGGGAACAACCAGGGGTAATTCTGGTGATGCTGGTGAATGCTGTTTAACGAGCCAGCGAAAACGGGCAAGCACGCCCATGCACTCACCTCTCTCCTGCTTTGTTGTGGAATCACACAGAGCCGCCGCGCTCCAGTCAACTCTCCCACGTGGAACTTGGTCCTCTCCAGTGCTTAATTTGTAAAAAAAAAAAGTAATTGCCAGGGCTCTCGTCAGGAAGCCTCCACAGCTTGGACCACCCATTGCCACTGCCGGCGTTGCAAGTAACAGTACCTACACAACTACTAACCAGCACACTGCTACAAGTGTGACAATTCAGACTATTCCAGGCCCACAAAGCTAAGAAAATGACTTGGTCGGCAGGTATTAGTTGTTTTTAAAGTATACTAAATGAATAAACTTCTGCTGTTCTGCTTATTTCTAAATTATACAAACAGCCAGTGGCATAGCAAGGGGGGGTCCATCCCAGGCGGTTCACAATTTTACATGCCATCTCGGGGGCGGCAATCGCCCCACACTCCCCTTTATATTGTGGCCGTCGCCCCCCCTTCAGTCTTCAATCGCCCACAGAAGGGCGGCAAACACAGGGACTGCCACAGGTGGCCATAGGGCTAGCTACGCCACTACAAATAGCATCAGAAGTGCTGGTGTTGAGAATTAAGTGCTGGTGGCAAGCACCGGAAACCACAGCAACCACTGGCACAAATTAAGCAGCTTTGTGCCTGCACCTCGATACCCTGAGACGATTCAATTGACCACAGCACCAGGCTTCAGTTGACCATGACCCCAACTGTACCTTGGTGCGAGTGGGAATGAGTGAGAGATGGCATAAAGGGACGATGATCCCTTATGTGCGGTAACCCCTGCTGTGCGAGTAGTCAGGCAGTGGGCAGACCAGGGGCAGCTAGCACGTATATGCACCAGTGTGGCGGGCAACTAAGTGGTGGGTGCGAGCATACAGGCAAGGCGAGTGTCAAATAATAAAAAATAATTTCACTTAACTTGCCTGCTGCATGTCCAACATCCTCCTCGATCCCGCCTCTGTTGACTACGCGTGCTCCAGCCTCCAGGAAATTCCACAAACCAATCCTAGCTCCCTGAGTGGACACTCCTTCAGGTCCTTTTGGCCTGTGCTTGGTCTCCATCCAGCTGTCTAAGACAGCTGAGTGGAGAGCTGCAAAGTGCCCATGTCACTTTGGCCAGCTCAAGAGAGCCGGCCAACCTGTCATGCGTACTTTGGAGGGTCCATCTTGCTCCTCCAGTCCTCTATGCTGACAATCGGCAGAAAAGGGTACATGCCCCCATTTATCCCGGCTGGGGGCTCCTGCACACTAAACATGAAAAAATAAAATCATTTCATTGGCATTTTATTTTCCACGTGTAGTGCCGCTGCAGCGAGCAGGGAGATGTGGTGACGCCATCTCGCCCTCAAAGAGAAATGTAGCTGAGAAACAAATTGTGGTGGATCCCCTTGTGCCATATTTCCTTTTAAACGTACATCTAAGGTGCGTTTTGCCAGTAAAAGCAAAAATCCTATGAGACAACCATCAAATAAGAGCAATTTCAATTATATTTGAACCTGAAGCAGCATCATGGTAGTGATGGCCCCTTAAAAATTGCAACTCCACCTTCAGGGAATCTCTCTGAGGAAATGGTTAAGCTGTCTTTGTCCATTTGTAAACAAACACATTAAATCCCATATAGAACCCACTTCTCTGGGCCATCTCTTTGATGCTATCCAAGGATATTGCTCTTTTCTGCTTTCTCCTGGGCCACTGCTCTGAAGCCCCAGGGGCCAGATGATCAATCAGGGCCCTCAATATGGCCCTTTTGTCCTCCTCCCTATTACTCCCTTGACCCACCTGGAAGGACAGCAGCACGCAAACAGAGGTCGAAATTGACCAGCTGTATGGGGACCAAGGTGCCCATGGGTTTCAATTTTTATAAAAACAGTGCCCATACTTTTTTGTTATAAACAACCATCCCATAATTGTTAATGGGAATCTGGAGGCACCTCTGTGCGAGAGCGGAGGGGTCTAAAGTGCTTTCATTTCTGGAGTCACTTGAAGCATCATAATGCCAACCATTTATTATTTTTTTAGAGTTACTGTAAGGATGCTGAGTTTCGGAAGGTGTCTTTTTAACGGAGTTATATAAAAATGTTAGCATGAGGTACTGTCTGGTTAGGGATTACTAATATGTATTCTTTGAAATCACTTTTTTTATCATACACATGAAATCATTGGGTGGAAGCCTAACTTATACCGTGTGTAGGGTTCTGTGAAACGAGACGGAATCAGCGTGCGGGAACTGTTGCCACTTGATTGACATAGTACCCAGAATACTACAATTGAACTGCGCCTTGAACAAAATGGCAGTTTACATATCTTTGGAATGATCTTAGTTATGACAGTTCAAGGTCGTGGACATTTATATGTGTGAAGACTCTGCTAACATAGACTCTTTCGCTACTGTCAACATTTTACCGACTAGAACTTTGTCCAAACGACTCTTCTGAGGTACATGTTTACTAGCCGGGCCGAGTACCTCTGACTGGGGCCCGTGTTTTTTCGGTGCTGGAAGTAGATGCGCATTTGATGCCCGGAACATAATAGGAGAAGCTGGGATCGATATCAGTCACTACAATTTGCCATCTGCCGTTTATTTGCGAATCAGGACCAAGAACCCTCGGCATTTTCGAGGATATCAGAGCCAAAGAAATTGATATTAGGGCTCGTAGATTACACATTATAAGCCTTGAGGAAGTCACGGTGGTGACGAAATGCGCGTTGGCTGTTTCTTACTTTACCTGACTAAGAAGTGGGACTAAGAATACATCACAGAAACCACAGAAATGTATTTTTGTTTTTTGTGAATGTTTAAAGTCTGGCTGTGGTACTAGTGAGGACGAATTACTTTCCTTTGATATCTACTTGTGAATAAACACTGGTAAGAACTGAATGATATATGTCTTTATACATAACTCCTGTGATAGAAAGTTTCACTCATCATTGTGGTGTTGGTTTTAGCTCCAAAGACTGTTAAACTATAGAAATGAATGATTAGAGTGCCGGGGTATCTGCTTTGTGAATGATTACTGTACAATTCACTCTGTGTTTTGTAACTATTGATACCCTAGGTAGTGGGGCATCTTACCCCGATTGGCACCTATTAGACGCTCTGGTGTATAGTTACACCTATATGACGCCTAATTTGATAATACCGGTTTCTACTAAATTTGCTTTGAAGTGCGACTAGTTTGACTACCACTACCTTGTGTGTTTTTAGATTATACTGTGTGTAATACAGTTTTAAAATGACCGCTTACATATCAGTGCTTTCTGTTACAGGCTGGACCTTCATAGCACTCACTATAAGTACACAAGCCACGTTTCTGCACTGCGCTAACCAGGATTTCAATTCTGTGACCCTCTGGTCTCACAAACAGACATCTGCAGTGATCACACAAACCAACTGAAGTTTCATAATGTAAAACAGGGGATTTCCCAACAATCAGTTTAATTTGCATTTATTTGTCACTTAAGGTGTGTGCATGATTTTATTTGCAGTTGCTGTGAAGATAAGAAAACAACAAAATACTGATAGAATATTTTGTTGGATTTTTGCCATGAGGTTAACCCCGCCATCACATAGCTCAGGATCACAGTTTCAATTCTTTTTTATGCATTTCACCTGCTTCATGTCAATGAAGATGGCCTGAAAGCATGAAAAATAAAGAAGTCCTTCCAGGCCATCTTCATTTACAAGTAATTACTGAGGCATGCGGCCCCCCTGGGAAGTCCGCCATGGACCCCAGGGGGTGTGCCTCCCAGTTTGAAGAGCTTTGTTTCAGGCATTTTTGCATCTGACACTGACATCTGCACTGTTTTGACGTTGAAAGCATAAGTTACATATCATTTACTAATGTAGAGGTCCATTAACCATGAGCTGCTGTGCCCAGGCCCAGTTTGGCTTCTGGCCACATGAGTACAGACCTGTGCCCACTGGTATAACCTGTGTCCACTGAACGCCAGCATCAGGTTATACCAATGGCTGCTGGGAGCAGAGAATAGTTACTTCAGACAAGGGTATCTGTGCTACGGTACATGTTTGAACTGTTTGAGCTGTGAATTCTGCGGTGCTGTGTTACAATACCTAACCATAAATGGTGAATTTAAATTTTTGGATCATTGTGACAACCTTATTTCAGTGTTAGTTTAAAAACCCATATTTCACAGGATATACATCATGCCTGTAAGTTATTTTCTGTCATTCGTGGAAAATAAATTAAGCATGTGTATTACAGATGTCTACCTATGTAAAGGCTAGAAAGTAATGTAGCATATTACAGTCTAAAGTAGTATGATAGAGTAGTGATTTCAATACACACTATTATTCTGTGAATACATAACAGATAAAATGCTCTCTTATCTTCACATTTACAAACCCCACTGCCTCATGGATCAATATCGTGTCACAAGAGCCCCACATTGGCATTATAAAACTGGCGGGTAAGTGAACTATAAACGTTTCCAGTTTTGTTTTACATCCCTCTGATTCTGTTTCCTGTCCTTTTATGTCCTGTGGGACGTCCGTCTGCAGGAAATTGTATTTCCTGCAGCCCTGTCACTCAGGGCTGCAGGCTCTGGGTGACAGGAGAGAAACACAATAGCCATCACCGGAGAAATCGCATATTTTCTGCTTGCTGCAGTCAGACGTCCTGCCCCACAGCTTGAATAACTGGAAAAGGGAAGGTACCTGGCTCACTGGTACAGGGAAAACGTGGCTGGTGTCCAACCAGCTCCAAGCCCTGTGCAAGAGAGTTTTGCTGCTGGCCATGTAAAGCAGCAGAAAGATTCTGCTGCAGTACTGGGCATGTTATCTGATATTTTGCACATTCACATATAGAACTTTAATGCACAGCTGCCTATTAGTCATCCTCTGTACATGAAGGAATATATATCACCGTAAAGCGCTCTGCTACCCTCATGGGTCATGTTCGCGCTGTATAAAACTTCTTAAATAAAGAAATAGTTCTGCAATGGTGCCAAAATATTTACGGCAAAATTGCATTTTCCACAGTGAATTAAAAATCAATTTTCAGCTAAACTTTAGAAATATTTAAAAAAGTAGCTCACCAAATTTCAATTAGCCTCATGTGATTCACATGTTGTGATGGTTCATATGCAGATTTCGAGTGTTTAACTTAACATGTGCCAAGAGAACGGACCTTAAAAGAAGGCTTAACTTTTCTAAAAAATAATATTGCATGTACATGTCCTACACTATAAAAAAAACATGGAAATGACACATATCCAAACTGGGCAACTATCATGTACTGTGCGCTACTTATCTCTGCTAAGTGTCTGTCATTCATTTATTACGTTTCCAACCTCAGTTAAGGTAACGATGGATGCGGATTACAACACACAAAAAAAAGATATCTCTAAGGTATCAATACATACAATTTTTTTTTTTTCTTTTAAAGAAACACATACTTGTGCTGTTCAAAATCCTTATCTAATTCTGACTCATCACAAAATGACTCTATGTCTAATTCTGGAATAGTTAATGTTTAGCTATATTGCTATCATGTGCTTTTTTTTTTCAACAGCACTGTAACCACATTTCATCATAATTTTTCTCTGTTTTAACGTCTACACTCATAGAACCTGCAACATCCGTTAAAAATGTTGTTTTTATTAAATAAATATATGAAAACCAGTGTTAATGTATCACTTGCCACAGTATATTTTGCTGTTTTGTAGCACTGTAAATAACAAGGGCTCCAATTAATCCATACAGCGATAAACATTTCATCAGTCTCAAATATGTATGACTTAACTGTTATCATTACAGCGCTAAGAGACCCTGATGGGTCATGTTTACACTATTTAAAACTCCTCAAATAAATAGAAGGATAAAATGATTGAATTCAAATCAATGTCAGAAACAAACAACCATCTATATCTACATCAAGATCATCCAGGGGCAAAACTATCAAAAGTGCAGCAGGTGCGGTAGCAGCGTGGCCTCCACTGAACTCCAAAGAGATACAAGTGGCCCATTTTCTTTGCTTGCACTAGGACCAATGGAAACATTGCTATGTCGCTGGTCATGTAAATGTATAAGAATCTAGAATGTTCTTTAGTTATCCTGACATGAGGAAGCAACAGGTCCTTTGTTCACTTTTTATTTATTTTTTATATACCGCCAAGCTACCAAGAAGTACGTTCTCAATGTATGCACATCTTTCTTTACTTTTCTTGATATGGAATCACCCTTTTCAGATTCGTTCTGTCCCATCACTTTTTAGGGCTCGGCTGAACGCGCGGAAGCGCGTCTCCGCCGAGAACCCTATTGTGGCCGTGTCTGCTTCCCAGGAGACAATCCTGGCCACGCGCATGGCGATTTGAAACTGCCACGCGCACGCGAACGCGCGCTGTGGCCAGGCGCTGTCTCCTGGGAAGCTCGAATCACCACACGAAACACCACACACGCATGCGCATACACACAGACACAAGCGCCCATGCACGCACGCACATACATACATACAGACACCCCCCACACACACACATACACACACACACAAGTGCACCAAGGCCCCCCCCCTCCCCGCCGCCGTCACCGTCGCACACACACGAGCATACACACATGAGTCCCCCCAGCCCTTTTGAACTTACCTGGGCAATCTCGGGGGACTCTGCTCTCCGCACGCGGCGCACAACCTCCTGCTGGCGCGGACCCGGGGCTCTCTACCGCTCACAGGAGCCCCGGGCGCGAGACGCATGGACTCTGCCTGCCTCCTTTTCCGGTCCGGACGCGGCCCCGCCTCCGTCACAGGCGACCTTGCCTGACTTCCGTTTTTCCGCTTCTTGGTTTTCACTGCCGCAAGTTCTTTCACAATCTTCGTCAGAACTCATAATGCAAGCAAGATTATGGACTTTGTCAACGCTAACAATTCTTTTTTTTTACTGTGTCTAGGCAGCAGGGGCACTCGGGTGAGCCAGGAATAAATGAAATGACCTGTCGATAATTGAGAATGCATGCTCGGATAGTACTGTGCCGAGATGCCTTAATGTCAAACTGATAACTTAGCAATGTTTCCCATATTAATGTTGCCTTCCATTGCTACTCTTTTTGCAAACCTCTCTCAAGCTCTCCTCCGCTAACTTCCAGGCCTTTCTCTGAGTTACACAAAAAGCAAAACCACACGGCTCCTTGTTTAAATGGTGCATGCGCTTCTTGAACTGAATGGAGTTGTGCATGTGAATGGAGTCTGATCACTGCCCAGTGTCGACTTAATGGGCTGCTTGGAAGTCGGTTAAGGTAAATGATCGACTTTCCTTGCATAGAGCTAGGATAGATTAGTCATTAGGACATCCGCTGCAAAGATTTCTGTTTAATGTGTGCTTCACCCTTCTCTAATATTTCTGAGGGAAATTTGCGCTTCCGCATTGCTCAGCCAGTTACCGGTAAGGCAGACTTACACTACCGCATTCCCTGAACCAGTTTTGAGTGACGGAAGCGTGCACATCTGCTTGCTGTGGGCACAGCCTCAGGGATGGAAATTTGCATTCTTGTGTGTGTGGATCTTGTTCTTAGCGATGAAAGTTTGCATCGCTGCGACTTGCTTCAGAGATCTCAGGTTCCTCGATTCAGGTGAGAAGCAAATCTAGCCCGGAAATTTTCTTTGCAATGTTACATATTTCTGGAAATCCAGTTATAAAATCATGAACACAACTACAGGAATTTGAGGGGAAAGACTGGATGCTTATGCCGGGACCTGGGTTGCTTGCAAGCTCTGCTGTTCTGTACTTGTACAGTCTTTATTTCAATATTATTTCTCATAGAGAAAGTCACTTCATCCCCAAAACCGCACGATTTAGGAGTGTTGCCGTCATAGCCCAACCCTGGAATGGGACTTAATCTGGCCATTAAAAGGAGTGAATCTCCTATTATTTTCTGGGACAGAATGGGTTGAAAAAACGTTTGCACAAGCGCAAAAGTTTTTGGGTGCTCCAAAACTTGCCAGAGTATCCCCATGTACCCTTGGAGTAGGCTTTACCCTTGCATTAATAAGATTGTTACTGGCACGAGCAATTTAATGTAAGAGGGCAAGTTATTTAAAAAAAATGCCATGCACCCGAAAATTAAGCCGTTTGCATGTATATGTTGAATTTACAAGCTCAAAAGAGGGTGTGAACTGGGCCCACATAATATCCGACTAACGTCGTTCTCACTTTTGTTCAATTCCATTTTTTCTACCTGCTAACTCGTGTTTCCATCACAACCGGTTCCCTAACAGCGCAATGTGTATTTTTGAAGATCCCCAAATATTATGCACCTTTTAAGGACAGATGCCTTTATTATGCATTTACACTAACGAGCCCGGAGCTCCTCTAGTGTGCAGCCATTACTGTTGGCTCCAAGCCACGCCCCTCCCCGATTTTCAGTTTTTTTGCAGAGAGGAATGATAGCGCCCCTAGGTTACTATTTATTCCTCTCACTGCTCTCAGACCCTAGTCCACCCCCAACCTCTCATCTTAAAAAAAACATTTTGACAAAAAGCTAATTTATAGCCTTCCATACTTTCTGTTCTTTGAATATCAAACTCATGCAAAGGCTTACAGAAAAGAACACAACAGCAGAAAATACCTACAGTTAAATACATCCCAGAATAGATAGTATTTTTATAATTCTGGAGTAACAATACATTTGGTTCTATTGCTCACATTTTATTTAGTTTGCCTTACTAGTGTTGGCATCTGAAACTCTGTCTGGATTTTCAGACTGCATAAGTGGGGGTTTTATTAAACAGGTCCCACAGGCCTTAGGTCAAAACAACACAAGTCAATTCACAGAGGATTTTGTGCATGGGCGAGAAGTTCAAATAATATGACCAGAATTGCAAATGCATTCTTATCCGGATTGGAAGTCAACATCATTTAATCAGTCTCTTTGATAGAAGCAACTCTATCTTGCAATTACCTTTTTTGCTATCTGTGCATGTTGACACCTATGGATCTTCAATTATAGATTGTTTTATTTGTGCTGGCAGAGTAGGTACACTAGTTTGGATGGTGCCTTTAGATATGCGTTAATTCTTAAACAGTGGGAGCAGACTCCCATGGTGAGGGGAGCATTATCTTTTGTAGTTTGAGATTTTATTCTTAAAAATACAAAAGATACCAGTTTGGCGCATGGCTCCATCATGTTGATGGAGCCATGTACCCAACTTCGCAATGCAACCTCGCTAGTTCTCCCACCTTTGGCCCAGGTTTGCTGTGTTCTACTAGCGCCGGGACACCTCCTTGTGAGGTAGCTGTTCGCGCTGTATAAAATCCAGTATTATTATTATTATTATTAATGCATTAACAGGAACCACCGTAAGGGTGGTTCCCACCAATGCTTAAAGGAATGATCGCCTGCTTGGTAATTTGCTCCATCTCCCTAACAGAGAAAAAGGCTGCCCACCAATATATTGTAAATGGAAAACGCAATATTTAAAAATATAATTTAAGGTGGGAAATACTACTTTCCAAAAAAGCCTGACATTTGGCCATCTTTTAAAGCACAGCAAATGTGACCAGACAAAAAAAAAATGTAAAAGCATTTTATTGCTCATTTATTTTCTGAATTCCAGCATGTTTATTTTGGGGGTACTGCATCACCCTTACTATGTGCACGCTGCACAATGCTTCACTCTTCACCCTCACACCTCCTCACCCTCAAACCCCCTCACCCTCACACCCTCTCAAACTTACACACCCTCACTCACCCTTACACCCTCACACGCCCTCACCCTCACACCCTCACCACCCCTCACCCTCACACACCCCCTCACCCTCACACCCCCTCACCCTCACACCCTCACACCCTCACACCCCCTCACCCCCCCACCCCTTCACACCCCCACACCCTCACACCCCCACACCTTCACACCCCCCCACACCTTCACACACCCTCACTCACCCTCACTCACCCTCTCACACCCTCACTCACCCTCACACACCCTCACACACCCTCACTCACCCTCACACCCAGCATAGCATAACAACACACAGCATAGCATAACAAAACACAGCACATCATAATAAAAAAGCACAGGATAGCAAAAGATAGCATAGCATAATTATTCCCAACTCTCCTTATTATTGAGCAACATATGACATTTTGCAAATCATCTTTATACACCAATTCAGAGTTTTCGGAAAATTTATGCAACTCATTGTCATACACAATGCCAATAACTCAAACTTTAATGCTGCGAGCCCTATTGCATTGTAAATGCTTGTTTGTTGTCTCTTTATTGTCTTGTGGTAGGATCGTGCAGCGTCTTTTTATTATGTTTGGATTGTCTCAGGATAGCCTGCAGTTCATTTGCACTTTGGGGAGGGAAGTGATAGCATTGCCTTTCATCCCTGTTAATTACACAACTATACCCTGGATCGTACAGTGAACCAGAGCGGTTCTTGTTATTGTGAACCTTACACTGAGGGTGTGGCCCATGTGAAGCATTACAAAACAGACAAGGGCGGCTCCCTTTCCCTCCAGCCCCTCATCTAGAACCACGCTTTCAGCCTGGCATAGACTGAGTCTGCCCCAGCCCTAACTGTCTTACAGAAACCAAACTGAAACGTCAGACTCACACTAGTCCTGCCAGCCTTTCAGACTTGAGTCCCACATGTGTTAGACTTTGCCCCAAGCCAGCAAAATAGCACATCAGCTGTGTGCAAATATTAGGGTGACCAGGAGTCCTAAATCTGCTGGAAGGGTCCCGGTTTTCCTGTCTCAGCAGATTTTTCACTGAATTAAAGCAAATGTCCCGATTTTTACAGAGGGTCAATTGAATACAGATGGATGCAAGCTTTGATGCGTTCCTGTGCAGGATTAGTTACCAGCCTTTTCAGAAATCAGCTTAATAAACACAGACTAAACGCTGTGTAAAAGCTTCATTTAATTCCTACCCCTTAAGTGCCCGGTTGTTTTTTTTAAGGCCCTCTGTACCCGTTCGTCGATGTGAAATTATAGTCCTGTTTCTATGTTTATGAAATGCCCCCGTTTTTGGTTTTCAAACTCTGGCAACCCTGGCAAATATTGCCTGACCCATGGACCGTGCCCTTGTCTCCATGACAACAGAATGGAAAATGGTAGACTGGAGTGAATGCTTGAAGCTGGACTGGTGAGTGTTTCAGCTACAAGGAGAGGGCCCACCGCACTCCATCTCTGGCCTTAGAGATGGTGGAGGAACATACCTGGATGCACTGGTGCTTTATTTATTAAAACTAGCACCATGACGCCACCAACTCAGTATCATACTCCTGCTCTGACTCTGCAGGAAGAGAGTCGCTGGTGGACTTTGACGGGAGAGATCATAGGTGCGGGTACATGGTGGACATGAAAGGCCACTGCCACAGGAATAGGGTACAGCCAGGCAAAGAAGGATCTTGGGGTGTGGGTAAAAGTAGTTCTGCGGGAGCAAAGTTGGCCATGGCTGTGGTTGGTGCAGATAGCTTGACCAACCGTTCTGCAATCATGACTCCTGTCCAGCTGCCCGAACAGAGATCCCTGGTGGCGTCCATGGGTCCACATTGTGGTTTCCTTGCACTTTTAATCCTTACAAGGGACATGCAGCTCTCACTCTTTCGGAGCTTCATGAGCTGTAAAAGAGGTGCCTGCTGGGGGGTGGGGGGGAGGGGGCAACTGCGTTAGGAGCACATACACTGTAGTAGCAAATTTCATGCTATTCAAAAAGAGCGCTTTGGGTGTTTTTTCAAGTGTTATCCATTTTCTAGATTTTTATTTTTTATTTTTGTACTAGCTAGTTAAGGTTAACATTAGCTGCCAGCAACAAAGATGTCTGTCTGTTGTATTCTTTCTGTTTTTTTAACAGGCGACGTCTATGAGACCTTAAATTTTACTCGTCAACAACTACTTCAACATGCGCACAAGCTGTTCTGCATTTCCCTCTTTGACTAGTTCCTTCAAGACGGACACATGACTCTTTCAGTCTCCTATTCTGTCCCCTAAGCCATTCCTCAATGCATCCTTTTGTTATACTTGATTGACCTTACAACCACTTAATGTTGTATTGCTCAACTGTGACTCTTATGAATCCCCCCATGTACCTCGTGTAAACGTTATCACATGACATGTAAAGCGCTCTGATACGTTCGGGTTTAGCTAGCGCTATGAAAAACTCTAAATAATAATAATAATTCATCTACTGAGACGCAAACAGCCATAAATGTGCAAATAAAAAACAAGTTGGGGCCCTGACCTTGGACTATGCCCTTGATGTGTATTTCTTCTCTCATTACTAAGGATCAGTTTGTTAAAGTATTAAACCCAAGACTTAACTACACTGCAAAGTAATGCAAAGTCTCTACGTCTACCATCAAATTACATTTTGGTGAATTTACCATGAGACTTGGCACATCTTCCTTCCCCCAGGTAATATCCAGGCCATTTTCTAATCATACATCTTCCAGCAGGTTTTACATTGATTCAAAATGTTCCCAATCTTGCTTACTTGGAAGCAGAAGAATAAGGTCAAAAAGTAATTCCCCGGGGCCTCATACATTGGCCAAAGAGAGGCTATAATTAAAAGCTGTGTCTTCTGGTTCAGTGTTTCCAACCAGTTCACAAAGGGGATGGCAGTGATTCTGATGGCAAGGCAAATCCAAGGGGTTGTCCTTCCCAGGAATATATCACGGAGATGTAGGTCATGCCACACTTAAGAATACACTATTTATTGCCAACATATTTAGGAGAAGAGGTAAAGCGTGCTAGCTCCGCCTCCATGGCTGAAACACACCCATTGAACCAGGTCCTGTGGCAGCTGGTGGTATACGTAATATCTAGCTGTCAAATCTTTGAAGATTGCCTGATTTAGCGGGGGAGGGCTTTGAATGAACCCCCCCAAAAGCTCTGCCTGACTTCTAATCCCACTGTTCCTCGAAAAATATTTTTTGATGTTTTTATGTGCACAATTGTGTCTTTCCATTTGCAAAGTGATAGTGGCAAGATGGCCACTCGGTGCAGAGGAAGCAGGAGCAGTGAGGGGGTTTTATTTGCATTGTATTGTAATTGCAGTTATACAGCAGAAGCTGCACAGACAGAAAGATTCAGCAAGAGCAGGGATGGGGGCGGTAGTTTAAGCCAAGGAGAGTAATCAAAGCTGCAGAATGAAGGCTGTGAGAAATTGAGGCAGGGGTAAAGGAGTATAAGTGAAGAAGGCTGGGTCAGTTTCTGAAAGCTATGGGAGGCAGAAGCAGAGTGAGTTTTAGAGGTTTTAGGTCGAGCCTGGGCCGCGCATCCGCTGCTTGCTGTATTGTGGTAGGGAATTGAAGCTCTGCCCACTCTCCGCCCACATTTTTCATTGGCCTGTGTCATTGTCCACTGTAAACTGTGGCTGTTCATTGGTAAAAAGGCTTAGTAGTCCCTCATCAGTACTGCCTTGTCTCATTTTGTATTCTCCCATGGCGACACCCCCTGTTACGTGTCTTGTTACTGGGTAGGCTTCAATTACAGCCTCCCAGCACTATTTTGTCGAACAGCTTTGTCATGGGCGTAGGAAGTGTGGGGGACGAGGGGGATATATCCCCCCCAGATTTTAAAGTGGGGGGGACACGGGGGACATAAGAATTTCCCCTCTCCCTTCTGTTATTGACAGGGCCATTAGCGCGTGAAAGCGCTACCTAATGGCCCTGTACTTAACCTGCCCGGAGTCAAAGAGGACCCCTGCCCTCTGCCCTTTGTTATGCTGTAGGAGGCTTGGCGTCCTGGGAAGGGCAGCGAAGGAAGACAACTCTGTCTCTTTTCTTTCATGCTCAGAGAAGCACAGTGTCAACCTCTCCGGAGTCCTGATCTGCCTCTGGCAGCGGCCCTCATCCCCCTCTCTCTTTCTTTTTCCTCTATCTCTTTCTGTCTCTGTCTTCCTCCTCGTTAAGTTCTGATTTCGAGACAGCTCTTACATTCTCTCTCTTGCCTCTCTTTGTCTTTGTTTCCCTGTGAAATGGATCCAAAATAGGAAGAACACTTTGGCTGGAAATGTCCCCATTTGCTGATCGTTTTAGTATTCCAAAGAAAAACCTTAGGACGGAGAGAAAAAATTATTAAATACCTAAATAAAGCGATACAGAGTGGTCAGCAGAAAGGCCAGATTGTTATTTACACCCACACACATTAGCACCACTTTACAGAGTTTGCCAGTGAAAGCGCTACTTTCTTTTTTTCTTCTTTCTTTGAAGAAAATTGTTTTCCCGGGGTGGGGAAGTGCACTATCCCTATAGGGACTGCAATACCTGGTTGATGAGTGGAGTAAAAACGTTTAATATGATCGTTTTCAACTGTTTTAATTATTTTAGCTTATAAAATGTGTACTGCAGCTCTGTGTTCGGGGATGTGGTCTTTTTTTAAACCAAACTGCTTACATTTTAAAAGGATGTAAGCAATGGACATTGAAACGGATCCCTTCCTGACTGGTCCTGTAGCCATGTCCTGAAATTTACAGGCAAAATCACTTACTGATTTCTGAATAATGAGTTTAAAACTGTTAAGGTAACCATGTTGTTCCTGATTACATTTCACATGCTTTGCTTATTCTTGCATTCCTTATGAGTGTTTGCTTTTTCCAGGGTGTTCTTTGTTTTTTTCAGGCAGCATTTTACTGTTGTCTAGTGCATAATTTAAATTTAGTTGCAGCACAATTGAGTTGTAGCTTAAGGCAGTGCAAGTTTCTCTCAGTGGGGCAGTATGGTGTTCAATGTGGGAGAGGATGTGGCACTCTGGCCAGAGCTGCTGAATTTGGAACTTGAGCACCATTTTCAGCCTTCATGACCAGTCCACCAGACCACACTCCTGACAGAACTCATTCCGATGCTACACCTTAGAAGGCCCGATAGATCTTAGAAGCCCTGGTGTCTTAGCACCCGTAGGTGGACCCTATGGCGGCAAGTGTGAGTTAACCTTGAAGGCCTGTCCACCACAATCCATACTGCAGTTCACCTCCAGTCTTGCGAGCAGGCATACAAGCACACCCTAGACACACCATCGACGGTGACGGTCACTGAGGTCACAAGATCCTTGAGGCCAGTCCACCGCACCCATTGGTACCTCCATTGGCCTTTTTTAGCAGTAGTGGTGCAACTCACCAGCGATCAGTAATGAAGGATTTACATGCACACCAAACTTATGGGGTGATTATAATGGAGGTGGGACTGCCCCGTCACCCCGTCAGTGGCGGTTACACCGCCATCGTTGACTGCATTACCGCCAGCAATATTACAATGGCGGGTGGTTCCATGGCGGTCGGAAAGACCACCGCCACACACCCAACTGGCGCCTTGAGCCCGCCAGTGCGGCGGAGGGGCTCGTGGTTCCTACAATGCTGGTGGTGCCTACCAGCCACCACAGTAGGGATTACGATACCCCTTACCCGCCAGCCTATCCATGGCCGTTCACCCGCCATGGAAAAGTTGGTGGAAAGGGACATTGGGGGCCCGTAGCAGGCCCCAGACATTGAACCCAGGGGATATCTAAGATGCCCCCTACATATCACTGCACCATGTGGCAGGCACCTGATTGTGCCTGCCACGTAGTGCAGTGATATATGTAACATGTCCTTTTTCACATTGCGGCGTACGATGCAGCCAGCAGCACCTGCTGCACTGTAAAAGATAGGCACTGCGAATGCCATAGTGGCGGTTACATTGTAATGCCTATCGTGGGGCCGCCACCTTGAAGGCCAGTGGTCCCATTTCCCCGATTCGATGGCAGACGGACTGAAGTCCTCCTGCCATCGTAATCAGCTTCAAAGTTTGCCAACTTCATCGTCTCTGCTTCATGCACAAACACTTTTAACATGTGCAGCCTGCTTTCGGGCCACTGGAGTTATGCAGCAATGGAGGCCAAAAAGATGTTGCAGTGTTGACTAAATTATGCAACAATAAAAAGGCTGCAGCGTAATGCAGTGCATTTTATGATACTTTATTATTTTGACATATTTATTCATACTAACAGCCTCTGCAAAGCTTTTGCCTCATTAGTACCTGTGTAACATACAAATGCAGCAGTGGGAAAGGTGACCAGTCAACCTTTACAAAGGGCCCTACACTTCACAGCAACATGAGTCACATTTCTCTTAGTAATTTTTGATCCGTTTGAGCAACAAAATTGTTTTTGGTCAAATCGTTAGATTATGCAGCAGATGATGTATTATGTGGCAAATATGACACAGCCATAGTTAAGTGGAAAACATTTTTCCACGTAACTTATTTTTGCCCCAGCATTGTAGTTGATCAATTTGCAAGTTCCCCAAACCGAAAAGTCGAGTTTGGGCACAATTTTCATTTTAAAAGCAGTCGTACAACACAGGGCTACTTGTAAACTGACCCCATGCTTCAGCAGTGCACACATGCAAATGCAGAAAGGGCTACTGGCCTCAAAACTGCCATGCCCTATTATATTCTAGGGACTTAAGGTAGTTCTAATCCCCCTGCCCTATTATGTACTAGGGCCTTATAGGAGAGGCCATGCCAATCATAGGGGTACCCTAACCCATAGTGCACCCTAGTGTATGTAGGTGTTTTCACAGTATCTTTAGGTGTCTCTTTCAGAATAACACTGTTCAGGCAGAGGCCAGGGTCAGTCAGGTACCACCAGTACCAGTCAGCAAAATGTTGGGGAGGGCCCAGGGCAGAGGATGGCTTTGCAACACTAAAGAAACACAAACTCAGAATTTAAAACATAACACCATGGTTGTGGGATTCTCTTTAATAATCAGAATTGATTTCTATCCTAATGAACCCATTTTCTAACATTAGGATAAGGAAAGACTGGGGAAAAATCATAACGTTCTAATCTATACCTTCAAGTGTTCGTGCAGTTCTTTGATGATGGTTAATAGCTCACTGTTCTATGTTAGGATTTTAACTTATAAACTGCAAATACCAAAAGAATCTCTCAGACAAAAGCAGCAACTCACTGACCTATTTACATGATATGCATTTTGTGATCTGCGTGGTACACGTTCTTTGCAGCAGGCATATTACACCACTGTGGCTACCTGACCAAGAGCCAAAACTTCCACTAGACAAACCTCCGATCTCTCTCAATAAAGGACATTAATCCCCAAAGTTATCTTCACATTTTTATTGTTGCCTGAAAATTGCTGGAGACCAGGAATGCAGCAGCAGGTATTTTTCAAACCATAATGCACTTGCAAACACGATGCCCCCACCCTAAGTCCGTGACCTTTGTTTGCTTGGTGCATGAAGATGCAAGATTAATATACATGTTTTTTTAACATTTAGTCTGATTACTATATGAAATAACAAACAAGCATACATGCAAACTGTGACAACATGCCTGCTTTTCTCAATATTTCACTTCGAAAGTATGCAATTGTATTTGTTTAACGGGCGGTGATTTGTATAGGGTCACTGGGAAGTCCACAAGGTTGTCCCTGTCCCCCCCAGAATTTTAGTGTCTCCTACGCCCCTGAGCTTTGTCCTTCCTGCTGTTGCATGCAGAACACGCTCACTCCTAACACCTTTAAAAAAAAAATTACAGCACGCACTTGCAATGCAATAGGTCTCGCATTTGCGAGAGTTTAAGCTATTGGCATTGTAAATGACAATGCCTTTAATTTATCTCTTCTAAAATCGGCACATAAATAAAAGGCATTTTCATTTACAATGCCAATAGCTCAAACTCATAAATGCGAGACCTACTGCATTGCAAAAGCTTGTTGAAGAAGAGACTGGGTAAGAGCGCGTTCGGGGAGGCGGCAACAGCATTTCAGGCTGGGGAAGGGTGGACTTGGGAGCACTTTATGTTAAAAAATTAAGACTTCATATATAGTTCTACTCAACAATTCAGGTCCGGGCCTTTGCAGAATCTCAACACGTGAACAAACATGGGTGCTATTCCTCTCTGGGGAAGGTGGCAGCCAGCCCTAGCCCGTGTCGCTACCTCTTCGCCCCCCCCCCCCCCCCCTCCTCAGATGTGCTGTGCCTGTGCTCCACCCCCCCCCCCCCCCCGCTCCTCAGGTCCTCAGGTGTTCTGTGCTCCACCCCCCCCCCCCCCCCCCCCGGACTCCTCGGGTGTGTTGTGCTCCACCCCCCCTCCCGGGCTCCTCAGGTGTGATGTGCTTCTCACCAGTGCAGCCTGTGGGAGGCCGCGAAGCCCATGCTGGCCGAGGCGTCCGTGACTCTCGCCCTGGGCCGCGTGCTGTTCCCGTCGGCAGGGATCTCGTTGGCGATGTCCGGCATGTCTGTCTGTCCGTAGGGAGTTGCTCGCGTCGTCTGAGGGCTTGTGGTATCATGGGCTCCTTAAATATTCACTCACCCGTAGTTGCCGTGGCCACAACGACCGCTCTGTCCCACACTCCCTCCGCCCCCAACCTCTTGCAACTTCCCACATGCCCGACATCATGTGCAGGCCTCGAGTGGGAACATTTCATGCCTTTGGATATACCAAGGCCAAGCGATCTTCAGAGAACCGGGCGTGACGGCAGCTGCATGTCACATGTGGACAACGTCGGCCTGCAGCCTGGCCGCGCCAACACCAGGCCGTGACGCACGCTATAATGCCATTAGACAGGCTGGAAAGGCTCGGCCCTCATCTCCAAAACACGGATCCCTGTGCGTCCTCCAACCCCTGTGCTGAGTCGAGGACAAAGGAGCAAGGTGGCAGACCTCCATAGGAAAATACCCTTGTTCAGGCCTTCAGTGCTTTAAATGGAAATATTGAATTTCAGGCACTCACTAATTAGAGTACCTACTTGCTCCTGAGAAGTGCGGTACTCTGCCATTAAATATATTGGAGCAGTGCTGAGAAGGGCCGTACTCTCCCATTAAATATATTGGAGCAGTCCTGAGAAGTGCCGGTACTCTGCCATTAAATATATTGGAGCAGTGCTGAGAAGGGCCGGTACTCTCCCATTAAATATATTGGAGCAGTGCTGACTGTTGAGAGGTGCAGGTATTCTCCCTTTCAAATGCAGGTAGTGCAGATACGGAGTGACAGGCAGTATCTGGCCGTTTAAAGCACCTCCTTTTTCACTAACCACTTCACCGAGCCCATAGAGAAACCCTCCTGGCCTTCTATTTATTCCCTGCATAGCATGGCCCCAGAGAGGACCTCTGCCTTATATCCTAGGCATTGCACTCCCCAGAAAGAAGATGCCTTGCCTTCTGCTGCCTGCATAGAGTCCCACCCTCAGAGATGACCCCTTGCCATCTACGCCTTGCATGGCTTTGCCTCAGAATATCCTAAATTCTGCTCCTTAGTCAGCGTGGCCCAGAAGGAGCCCCTCGTGTGCTACCTGCTGCTCAGAGAGTGCTGCACCCAGTCCATGGATTAACCAACCAAAGAGGGAAGTGAGAGGTGTAAGGAGAACTGCAAGTACTGAGGACACCCTCTATTTCCTGTTAAAACTGGGAGAATCCAAAGAGCCGCAGTGACATTTCCAACCTAATGTTGACTCCAGAATATTGTGGACTAAATATGAAAGACCAACAAATCGACAAAGCAAGTATTGGTTTACTTTACTTAACTCCACATATATGTTCCTTTTTACAATATAAAAAGTGGAGTTAATAGTAAATCTATTCATACCTGTATGCACTTACCTTCTCAATAGGTTTCCACTATGCTTTGGTATCACCATCTTTCCACACTCAGGGATATTATGGGTCTGCCATCATCTTTACTTACCAGAGCTCAACCTCATAGCCTTCTGTTGTTTGAAGACCCTCTCTCAACTATCTGGAAATCATTTCCCCTCCCCCTCCCCAGTTTTTATCAAGTTTCTTTACTGGACCTTGGTCACACAAGACAACACGTGGTTAGACTATCAAGAAACATTTTTTTTCAGAAAGGTTCTTCTCCAGAAAGTCAGTAGGGCTGGGGCGGAGTCAGTCACATGGCAGGTTTAGACTATGCATGTTTATTGAGTCTGTGATCTTGCATGGAGGGCATTGTTTTTAGTGCTATGTAAAAGTACAGGCCACTATATAGCCTCAGAGCCATCTACCACCCCTATTTTATGATGTATTTCACCGAGGTGAATGTAACAAAACGTGTGGAAATGAGCATTTTTGTACGTTTTAATACATGTAGTAATATGCCTTTGTTTCTAAATAATTATTGAGGAGCCCTGTTTTACTTGGCATTAAAATGGAAGGTTGATTGCATTTGCCCCACATAAACCTTATGATCTCTTGATTTCTACTCCTCTCATTCTAGTTTCCACATCGTTTTTTGCAAACTTCTATTGTGTTTCCACTGGCATGAAGTCGAATCAGATGTTTATACCGGTGATTCTTTGATGTCAATTTGGAAAAGTTGCAAGCAACATTCTTCGTAACTCGATGATCAAGGGGAATTAAAACACAGCTTTATTACAAGACAGGAGGTTCTATTCTAGTTGTTTTATTATTGTAGACTATCATTCAGAATAACTCTATGTTTGATCCTGCTCCACCAGGGAGGAACTAGAAACACAGAAAAAGGACATCATAAGGTATATGCAGGCATCGTCCCCCAATTAGCTTCCTTTTTCCTTGCTGCTACATGAGTTCAAACAATCAATCAAGACATTTGTTAAGTGCGCTACATACCCGTGAGGGTCTCAAGGCGCTGGGTGGGGGGGGATGGGGCTGCTACTGATCGAAGAGCCAAGTTTTGAGAAGACGTCTGAAGGCCAGGAGATCTTGGGTCTGCCGTAGATTGGTGGGGAGGGTGTTCCAGGTCTTGGCAGCGAGGTGGGAGAAGGATCTGCCGCCGGGGGTTGTTCTTCGGATGCGCGCCACTCTGGCGAGGGCGAGGTTGGCGGATGGAGCTTGCGGGTAGGGGTGTAGAAGCTGAGTCGTTTGTTGAGGTACCCTGGGCCGGCGTTGTGGAGGGCCTTGTGTGCGTGGATGAGGAGTTTGAAGGGTATCCTCTTGTTGACGGGGAGCCAGTGTAGGTCTCTGAGGTGCGGTGTGATGTGGCTGCGGCGGGGGATGTCGAGGATCAGTCGTGCCGAGGCGTTCTGGATGCGTTGCAGCCGTCTCAGGTGCTTGTTTGATGTTCCTGCGTAGAGGGCATTTCTGTAGTCTAGCCTGCTGGTGACGAGGGCCTGGGTTACTGTTCTTCTTGTTTTGGTGGGGATCCACTTGAAGATCCTGCATTCGTAGGGTGTTGAAGCAGGATGCAGTTGAGTGCTTCTTGTGTGTAAAGTGTTTTGCTACAGTGCTTCTTAAGATGGTTTTTAGATTTTGCTTGTGCTGTGCTTGTAAAATCTCATCATTAAAAGAAAAAAAATCTTAAAAGGGGCTTACAGCCCACCCTTGCTTTCCATTCGTTAGTCTGTTTGCCACTCCATTTTCCTTGTTTTCTGTTGATTGCAGTACGCTATTTCTTGTTGGGTTCGAGGTTCTTTACATGTGTTTATCTTATCAGCTGAGCCTGCACCAAGTACTCCTTCAGTTGAACTTTTATTCCACATTTGCCCCTTAAAGGATCTTCTTTTTTCTTTCAGATCAAGTGTGTTTGGCGCATGTAATTTGTATTGTATTGTATTGTATTGTATTGTATTGTAGTACAGCAGAGCACTGTACTGTTTCCTTGTTGACATCCTCTGTATCCTTGTTGGAGTACGCCCCGCCCTGCACCTCTCATTGCAACGGACTACGGGATACACGGCAGCGTGACGCAGGGTTACAGCGGTAAAGCTGAGGAGGCGAAGCTAAGGATGCGTACACGGACGCAGGAGTTTTCAGGACCAGAACCAAGCTCAATTTGCGAGCCGCACAGTAAGGCTCATCTTTCAAGGGTTCCCCTCTCTTTTTTTTTTTCCTGAAGCACGGTTCCTATTGCTGGTCATGGGTCCGATAGGACGGGAGACAGCCCCTGTGGCCAAATGGCGGCGTTGTTGTGTTGAGTGGCGAAAACAGATTCCCGTTTCTGTAAAGAGAGGAGCCCCCACCCCACCAGTTAACTTGATCCAACGGGTCCTTCCTAGAACCACGTTTATCCTACTTCCCAAGGCTATTTCGGACCCCATTCGACCAAGAATTTGAGTCGGAGGTGGAGGTGGAAGTCTCATCGCACACGTCTCAGAATAAAGGGGACAGTAATTACTCGACGATCGCCCAAAGGAAAATGAAATATTGGATAGGATAACACTGATGCAACTGGAACTGATCTGCTGGGACCATCATTACAAAGTTTGGAGGTCACTGTATCACCCAGTGCCTCTATGTTAGAGGTGATGGTGATCCTCCAAAAGACTTTACAAGGCATATTAGAGGTGTCAATTTTGAACAATGAAATCCGAAAGTCACAATCTGTACAGTTTAAAAATATGATTGGGGAACTGATACAGATTAAAGGACAAATGCCTACGTTAGTTAGAACTGTAGGAGGTCCCCCGGAAATGAAGGAGGGGATGGAGGAAGAAGTAGTAAGGGTTATTGAACCACAGAAGGAGGAACCAAACATATATGTCTCGCGATGTCTGTTGATTATAAAAAGATGTGGGGATAGGAGGTATTACAAGCATTACATCCCGAGACCAGGAATGGGAAGAATTCACAAACGCAATAGCCTAACTCCAAGATGTCACGGTAGCAGAAAAAGAGCAAGGTCTGAAATAACCCCTTCTGATAAGAAAGTGCTTCTAGGCTCCAAAAAGGTTACTATAGCTAGATCTGGGGAAATTGAGAGAGAAGAAAAATTGGGTATTAAGGCAAAAGGGGTGGCGAAGTGCATAAGTACAAGCTCCAGTTACCCTAATATTAGTAGTGACCCCAGGAAGAGAAACATTCAAAAGGTACACAGTACAAACAGGCTGGAGCCAAAAGTGGGGGGTCCATCAGGCATCCAGCAAGAAGGATTCCCGGATCTGTGACTTTTCTTGGAACCATTAGAGCAGAGAAAAGGTGGGGAAAAAAGTAAGAAAAGGAAAACCCCTAAATTGATCCCAACTCCTTTTTTTCATTTTCAAAATGTGCAAGCTTACACTTTGTTAGCACAGAGGATCTTAAAGAAGTAGGGTTCCCGACAAATAACAATAGGGGGGGGAGTAACTAAGTTACTCCTGTATTCAGCATTAGTTAAAGCAACTCTGGAAAAAGCAGAATCGGAATTGCTAAAGGAAGGAATTAAACTGATAAAAAGAGAAGAAATGCTGACTAATAAGCAGGGTAAGTAATTCCTTAGAAACCATGCAGGGTTGGGTGTACGGCAAATAAGGATGATTAATCACTGCAGGGGTAACAAGGAAGGATTGGAAATTACTATATCCCCAAATGAATTAAGAAGTGATGATGATGCAGATATATTAGCCGGGAACATATATAGAGCCTTAGCATCGGTGGACTATGAGAGAGAGGGGGGCTTGAGTGAAATTGATTAGGAGCTAGGGACGTCGTCGCACAGCTTGGCCATAATCTCTTGGAATATAAACGGTTATAAAAGAATAGTGTCCCAAGAGAGCTTTACGAATATTCTAAAGAGTACTGATATTGTGTGTCTGCAAGAGACCTGGCTGTGCGACGAAACCCTTGCCACTGAAACTATGGTTATGGAGGGGTTTGCCCACCACTCGAAAGCCGCAAGGAAGAACCCTTGTGGTAGACCCTCAGGTGGACTACTGACATTGGTGTCCACTAAATTTGCCAGAAAAATAGAAAACCTCGATTTAAATTGTAAGTGGGCATTAGGGAGTAGAGTAATGACTCTGAATGAAGATCCTTGTTATGAAGGTATATGTATTATCAATGTATACATTCGGAGGGGGAAAGATGACTATAAGGTGAACCCTGAAAAATTAATAAAGGATATGGACAAGATATGTGATTCCTTACTGCACGATGTGTTTCTAATGCTGGGGGATTTCAACCATAGATGAGATCCCTGTAATTCAATTTATTTTATTATGTTTTGGCTCTCCGAAGAGGGCCACATAAAATATACAGAAAAAAAACCAGAACAAATACATTGCAGAAATATGCCATTGAAAAAAACAAGATTAAATACAAAACTGACATGCAAAACAAAACTACGAGAGGTCGGAAAGTCAAAACATCTCCAGGGACATATTAATAAATAGCTAAGAACCCTTTAAAAAAGTTAAAAATATGGAAGCAGAACATTTCATTAGGAAGGTAGTAAAGTGCATGGAGAAAGCCGTTCAAAGTGACGATACCAAGGCGGAGACAAATAACTTTTAACCATCTGGAGCGCAATGTACGAAGCGCAGGGCAAATCAGTAAAACATGCATACAGTCCTGGATATTCAATTTACATAAATTGCACAAAGCAGAGGAGCCATACCATTTGGATAACAGTAGATTTAAGGGTATTAAATCGTAACGTAAAAGAAACCAAAATCTACGAATACCGTGCGGTAGGGTCCATATAACATAGGGTTGAGGTAGCTTCATCACATAGGTATTAAGGAGAAGGTCTACATTCCTTTTTTCACAAATTAACTTTTTATCCGAGTGAAAACATAGGTCCCACGAGGCTGCTTTTAAAACGAGTTTTAACTGTAAGTGAGAGTACAAAAACAAAGCGTTTTCATCTAATTTTAGAAGGGTTACAGCTTTTCTAAAATTACGTACAAGTTGAGAAAACTCGTTAAAATTACCCAATAATTCACTTCTGAGGAGAGCTCTCAAAGTCCCTACTTCCGCTCTAGCCAGGCAGGCCACCCATCTTACTAGGGCACATAATCCCTGTACCCAGCTACTCCTAAGACCAAAGTCAAGCCTGCAAGCGGCCAAAGAGCATGCAGTATTTAGGGAAGAAAGAGATCTTAGAATTTTCCCCTCAATCTTATGGCAAAAGTCCCAATATTTCACCTCTATAAGTTCGATACCATACAGTATTGTTGCGGGGATTTTAGATCTATACACTTCCAATAGACTCGGGAAGTGCCGTTTCCCCGTTGCCTGGTATAGGGAATTTAAACCTTTGCCATGGGCAAAAGCTTTGCGTGAACAATGCTCTATATGGAGCCTCTCACTCAAGTTAGCCGTGATGATTTTTCCCAGGAAGGTATAGGAATTTACAACCTCCAGTTTTTGGCCCCCGATAAACCAACCAAAATCTACAGATCGGCACTTCTTCTTACCAGCTATACACATAACTTTACTTTTGGTAATATTGATCTTCATGCAATGGGCTACAGCAAAGGCATGAAGAGCATGTAGCCGATTTGCAAGTCCTTTAGGGGTCAAGTCAAGAATAAGGACATCATCGGCATACATCAGGCAGGATATAGGGGTCCCCCCCACCACCGGGGCAATGCCCTCTCTGGCAGACAAGGCGGCGGGTAGGTCTGCCGTATATAAGGAGAACAAAAGGGGAGCCAGTAAACAGCCTTGTTTAAGGCCATTCACAGATGGAATTAGATGAGATAGCCCCCTTTCGCCCCCCAACAGGACCCTACACCAGGTCTCTGTATGGAGAGCCCGCCCCAGCTCCAACAAATAGGTTGGGAGACCAAGCGCTGCCAATTTTCTCCACAGCGTTCTACGGTCAACTTTGTCGAACGCTGTGGAGAAATCAATAAAAGCGGCATACACTACCCCTCCTCTCACCTGGACATATTTATCTGTAACCACATGAAGAGCGGTGAGGTTATCTAACGTACCGTGGTCCCTGCGGAAGCCGGTCTGTTCAAACGGCAAGATGTTATTCTCCTCTACCCAAACGGAGAGGGAATTTAAGAGACATTTCGCAAAGACCTTTCCGATGGAGTCGAGGAGAGCAATCAGACGATAATTACTGGGGCTATCCCTAGTTCCCTTCTTAAAAATAGGGACCAAGATACTTCCCCTCCAAGAGGCAGGTACCATTTTAAACAAAAAACAGGCTTTATACAGAGGATACAGGATTTTACTCCACCTTGAAGGGTCCTGTTTCAGGACCATCATGGGGAGTTCGTCAGGGCCCATTGCCCCAGAGACACGCATATTTTTTATAGCCATCTCAATTTCTTCTTCTGTGGGGTAATTGATGAGACCTTTGGGAGTAGCATCTATGGCAGTATCATCACCTGTAGTCCCGTTCCCTGCATAAAGATCCCGAATATAAGTAATCCATGCCTCTTCCGCTATAGGGATGGGAGAGGGGCTTAGTCTAGAACCGCACCCCTTACCGATTATTGCCCAAAATTCTCTGATCCTACCATGAACAACAGATTCCCTCAAGTTGATCCAAATATTGTCCTCCCTTACCTTTTTTATTTTTAGCTTGAGTCTACATCTCTTTCTTTTTAACCTGGAAATTTCTTTTTCACGTTCCATGACTCTATCTAGATATTGTTCACGGACTAGTTTATTTATTTCCTTGTTCAGGATACGTAGTGTACTAGGGACCACTACCCCTTTTCTGGGTCGAGAATTTTTTTTAGCATAAGAAATGATGTTTCGCATGAATTCTTCAAAATATACTATTTCGCTCCCACGCCACTCATTTAAAACTAGTAGGGTATCAGATAAAAAATCCTGTACCCCATTAATGGCGGAAGGATTCCAAAACCACCTTCCCGAAAAAGCGTGGAAGGCAGCGTCACTGCCGTTGAGAGACCATGATGCAGTGGTCATGGGATTTAAAGAAATAGTTATAAACAATATGCTATGGTCACTCAGAGAAGTAGGTATAATCTTAAGGTCCTGAATAAAAGGAAACAAACCATAGTCTGCGATTGCATAGTCCAAGATAGAAAACCCAAAAGGGGATTTGTGAGTAAATTTTGCAGGCACGTCAGACGGGAATCTCCCGTTTAATATAAGACCGTCGACGGCCGCTAATTCTTTTAGCAGAATCTTCCCTCTTTTATTTGTCACTAACTTATCAGGGAAGAGTGATTGAGGAACAAAATGCGCCTCTTCTTTAGATTTATTCCTAAAGAGATTCAAACTAACATTGGAGATTTTGCAGTTCAAGTCTCCCACAAGCATAATTTCCGGAGGGGATGGGACATTTTTGATTTGATCAATATATCGGAATACCTGCTTCAATATCACGTTAAAACACTCTTCTGGAGGGATATACACATTTAAGATTACAATAGGTGACTTTATGCCGTTATTAAACAAATTTTCAATGGTTATAGCATGGAAAAGTTTACTAGGGTCGATATAGTGGGAAAATCTCCATTGCAATTTATTTGATAATAAACAAGCGATTCCCCCCCCTAGCATGACCTTTCTTGGAGGGGGCAGCAGGCACTTCCAAGGCATAAAAATCCTTAGAAGCATCCAGCATATTAATACACCAAGTTTCCTGTAAACAAATCACGTTAGCTCCTAGAGAAAATAGGAGATCAAATTTCTCTGGGCTACTGTGAATCCCAGCCGCATTCCAGGAAATAATTTTTAGTGAGGTGTTAAAGATGATGAAACAATCTGGGATTATCTTTGGTTTTTGTAGATAAGGCACTATGCAGCCCATTCCACCGATTGTTATCCTCTGTAAAGGAGGAATTCTGAGTTAGCGGAAGTGGTTTCACTTGCGAAACCGAGCGTTTTCCCTTAGAGACCCAAATCTTCAGGTCTCTAAGAGGAGAGGCTACCCCATTTTGCTCATCCCTTCTAAATACCTTCCCAAGAGAAGGGTTAGTGTTACCAAGGTTAAAAATCGGGAGAATGTCGATACCTGTACGTTGAAAATTCTCAGCTTGCTGCAATATCAAATTTACAATAATAGGAGAATAAAATTTAACCCTTATACTCGATACCCTGACTTCCCCCAACAGAGAAACTAACTCAATGTCCCTAGTTTGTATATGATGAAGACTTTCAATTTCGCTAAAGGACTTAAGAAGCCAGGCTCTGTTTAAGGGTAGGTCAACATCAAATAGAGGTAAAAAGTCTAACACGAGAGTGTCCACTGGCGCCTTTAGAGTTGTTAAAAGGCGATCCGGTGGGGAGCAGTCTCCAATCTCTAAGGCTGCGGAGAAAGGGGGGGCCAAGGGGTTAAGGGCCCCAGTTGGATATTGGATTGGAGCTCCAGTCGCAGTCGGTGGAGAAAGACTTGGAAGAGGACCCCCCATTTGTGACAAAACTTCCGAAGACGTTGGCGGACACAGTTCACTTTCCACCTTTAGAGATGTAGAGATGGGTGAGTTCAATTCAGTTTCCGCCTTTGAGGATGTAGAGGTGGGATCCAAGTCAATTTCTTCGTTCTCCAGTGCAACCAAAGAATTTTGAAAGATTATCCGACGCTGCCTTTTCTTCCTGTATTTTCGAATTGATTTCCTTTTATTCCCTTTATTGTTTCTGTGTTTACCATTTTTTACCTTTACCTCATGTTTATAGTCCATAGGTTCTTTTTTGTTTTCAGACATGAAGATAGGGAATAGGTCTTGAACCACTTTAGGGCCAGAAGTGGATTTGTTTTCTTCCTCGATCTCTAGGACTGAGTTCTTAATACAATTAGGCACTGCGGTTAAAGGGATAGCTACGGTGTGTGTTTTCAAAACTGCTGTTGCAGCCTTCATGTCAGAGTCCGCTAAAGGCAAATTAATTTTCCCCTTTGGCAAGCTATGTTCGGTCATGGGGTGGGGGACACTCCTCATATCTGGCGACTTTTGTAACAATGACTTTAGTATTTGGGTAACCGAATCCAAGATACAATCTGAGCTGCCTACAAATTTCCCCAGAAGAGATAGAATAGAGGCTAATAATTGTTCCAAAGCGATCATGGATTCAGAGATTGGTTTTTCACACGCTTCCACTGGACGGCAGATACCAGATAGGTTGAGACCCGGACTCCCGGAAACATCTAACAAATCGGACATATCCTGACCGTTTAACGAAGGAGTACTACTATACAGCATTAGCCCAGATGGAGTAGCACCCCCCGAAGGCTTGATAGGGTCCTGAGTCTCCAATTTAGCTGTATTTACATATCGGCCACAGAGTTCGAGGTCAATAGATAGTGATGACAGATCACCGCCCAACCTATCATTCAGAAGGGTTTGAGGCAAAGATGGTTGATTCACAAGTTCCCTTTCAGGCACCGGAAGATCGAGAATACTCTCACCCTTCCCTTCAGAGTGAACAAGGGAAGAGGACACCACTGCCACAGATTGTGGTAATGCGGGCTGCACAGGAAGAGGCGGAGGGTCTGCGATACCTTGAGTATGGACCTCCTGGACCATGGCACAGGGAGTTTTTTTTGCCGCAAAATTAGCTATCTTAGGGGAAGGCAAGTCCCAAAGCTCAAAGAGTTGGCATTGACCCTTCAACGGGGGATTGTTTACAGATTTATTTCTTGTGCGGATAATATCTGTTTTAGCACCAGGTGTACCCCCCACTTCCCTTCCTGAACGTAATTTTTTGGACATCTTCTGTAAGGTTATTCCGTGAAATTATGTTATAGAAGTGATTTTCTTCCAGAAGAATGATAGCAAAACATAATGCAATATTCGTACAAGTAATAAATAATGTCCTGGAGATGCAACAATGACTGACCGGTAGTAGAGTACGAGGAAGCAACGAATAACTTTCAATAGATGGTTCTTCCTCGAACAGTCAGGCGTATTAGAATTAGCAATCAAACAAAACAATGTCAGTGAAAATAACCGGGCCCAGCCCAGCCTACCTCAGCCACTGAGGGCCACAGAGGGCCCGCCCTTTGCCCGGGCTTAGCCCGGCGTCCCGCTTAGCGTCAGGGGAGTGTCTTTATAGGTGGAGCAGGGGGCGGGAAGAGACTCCAGGTGCGCTCCGGTGATCCTGCGCTGCACCCTGGGTCTCGCAGTCCCGGCCCCTGTAGCAGCAGCCTCTCTCACGGTGCAAAAAGCAGTCTTACACCCACGCTAGAGGGATAGCCGGCAAAGCAAACAAAGAGGCAAGAGTCACGATTTGCAAGTAGAGCTACGAGCGGCACCCGCGGAGCGGCGGCCGCGAGCAGTTGATGAAGCAGGCAGCCAATCAGAGCAGGCAGCCAGTCAGGGCGTAGCAGGGGCGGGAAGAGACTCCAGGTGCGCTCCGGTGATCCTGCGCTGCACCCTGGGTCTCGCAGTCCCGGCCCCTGTAGCAGCAGCCTCTCTCACGGTGCAAAAAGCAGTCTTACCCCCACGCTAGAGGGATAGCCGGCAAAGCAAACAAAGAGGCAAGAGTCACGATTTGCAAGTAGAGCTACGAGCGGCTCCCGCGGAGCGGGGGCCGCGAGCAGTTGATGAAGCAGGCAGCCAATCAGAGCAGGCAGCCAGTCAGGGCATAGCAGGGGCGGGAAGAGACTCCAGGTGCGCTCCGGTGATCCTGCGCTGCACCCTGGGTCTCGCAGTCCCGGCCCCTGTAGCAGCAGCCTCTCTCACGGTGCAAAAAGCAGTCTTACACCCACGCTAGAGGGATAGCCGGCAAAGTAAACAAAGAGGCAAGAGTCACGATTTGCAAGTAGAGCTACGAGCGGCACCCGCGGAGCGGCGGCCGCGAGCAGTTGATGAAGCAGGCAGCCAATCAGAGCAGGCAGCCAGTCAGGGCGTAGCAGGGGCGGGAAGAGACTCCAGGTGCGCTCCGGTGATCCTGCGCTGCACCCTGGGTCTCGCAGTCCCGGCCCCTGTAGCAGCAGCCTCTCTCACGGTGCAAAAAGCAGTCTTACACCCACGCTAGAGGGATAGCCGGCAAAGCAAACAAAGAGGCAAGAGTCACGATTTGCAAGTAGAGCTACGAGTGGCACCCGCGGAGCGGCGGCCGCGAGCAGTTGATGAAGCAGGCAGCCAATCAGAGCAGGCAGCCAGTCTGGGCGTAGCAGGGGCGGGAAGAGACTCCAGGTGCGCTCCGGTGATCCTGCGCTGCACCCTGGGTCTCGCAGTCCCGGCCCCTGTAGCAGCAGCCTCTCTCACGGTGCAAAAAGCAGTCTTACACCCACGCTAGAGGGATAGGCGGCAAAGCAAACAAAGAGGCAAGAGTCACGATTTGCAAGTAGAGCTACGAGATCCCTGTAGAATAGACTCTTGGAGTAGAGAATTACTAAAAGCCTATAATTTAGGGTCTGCCATGTTCCCCAGTGGAGACATTTTACATCAAGATATGGCCCTAGGTCAACTGTTGGGTTCTATGGGCCTTTTATGCGTAAATGGTAGAATGGAATCTTACCAGCCGGCAAGACGTACATTTACAGTGAGTCAACAACCATGCCCGATAAATTATGTTTATACGCATACTTGGAGCTTCAAATTAATCAAATACTTCGAAGTGGTTAGGGTGGAAGGGAGTGATCATTATCCTCTGCTGACTTAATTATATGCAAAAAGGGGTAGACAGAGAGAACAAGTCTTCCAAGTACAGGTTGAATATCCTAAGCGGCTCACAACACATATATCAGATGAGCAAATAAAAAAATTAAGTGGTGTTCAGCAGATAATTGTATTAGAAAAATTGCCACATGAGAATGACAATGCCTGGTACGCAAATTCAATAAACCAACTGGTAGAAGGTTTAAGGGTAAAATTTAAATATGGTAAACCCGGAATAGCCAGTAGTAAAAGATTAAACAATAATAATAGACCCTGGTACGATGACGAATGCCGCAAAGCGAAAGCTTGTAACAGGCAGAAGGAAAGAAGACTTAGAGGTCGATTTACTGTAGAACCTTTAACTGACCTTCGGAAGCTAAGGATAAAATATAAAACAATTATCAGAAATAAAAAACGAAACTTTAAAGAAAGGTGCTGGGCAAATTTGCTAGAGGCAATTGAAGATAAGAATGTGAAAGGCTTCTGGCAGTTGGTGTAAGAAAGCTCCGGTAAGGCCCAGGCCTCTTTTCAGTGTTCGGTTCCCGAGGATAAATGGGTGGATTATCCAGAGGAAATCTACGAGAAGTGGCCAATTAGTGATAGAGTATGTACATTAGTATGGCCAGGTGTGAGAGAAGAGCTAAGAGAGCATTTTACCCAAAGCCACATTAGGATTATTATCTCAAGCTTAAATTTAACCCGTGCAGCTGGGCCAGATAATTTGCCGGCCAAAGTGTTGAAAACTAACCCAGATTGGTGGGCTGAGTTCTTTGCATATATGTTTCAGGGGATTCTCAACACAGGGATTGTGCCAGAAAACAGGAAAGGCGCAATCGTTAGACCTATCCACAAAAAAGGCGATGTAAATGCTCCTAAGAACTATAGATTAATAAACCTTTTAGATATAGGAAAAAAGGTAATCGCCAAAGCAATCTTGGGTTTACTTAAAGAGTGGGTAGAAGAAAATCAGATTGTTCCCACAGAACAGGGAGGGTTTAAGGAGGGTCACTCAACGGTGGACCACTGCTTTGCTCTATGGGCAATAGCGTGGAAGTCGATAGAGCAGAGAGGCAGCCTTTTTTGCTGCTTCGTGGACTTCTGCGCAGCATTTGACCTGGTGGACTGGGGGCAGCTGTGGTCGAACTTGATAGGTTATAATATCCCTGATGACATACTGAGCCTGATTCGATCCCTGCATTCAGAAAACTGGGCCCTGATAATCTTAGGTGCAGAGGGAGGTTTATACCGGAAAATTGAAATTGGCAACGGGCTGAGACAGGGGTGCGTTACTGGCCCCTCTACTCTTTTCCCTGTTTATTGCAGAACTGCCACAAACTCTATGCAATACAAGGGGGGTAAGCGCGAAACAAGATGGGAAACATATCTCGTGTCTACTCTATGCGGATGACCTGGTAATTATGGACCAGACAGAGATTTGTCTAAAATGAAAATTACATAGGTTCAAAGAATATTGCCAAGTCAAAAAACTTATAGTTAATATAGAGAAGACCAAGATTTTATGTTTCGGTAGAAGGAAAACTAAGTTCTCCTGGTATCTGGGCAATGAAAAATTGGAAAACGTAAAGGAATACAGATACCTAGGTATGTGGTTTCAAAGAAATTTGCATTGGCACACTCACCTGGAGGCACTAAAACGGAGGACTTCGGCCTCGTTGAAGGGATTAAAAAGATGTAATGGTGTGTATGGGGAAATGTCGGACAGACCAGTTCTAAAAGCTTATTCAGCCATGGTGCCACCTCAATTTTTGTATGGTGCAGAGATATTATATCTGAGTGTTAAAAATAAGTGGGATGTTGAGGGAAACAGTTTGAAAAATCTCTTTTCTCTGCCTAAATCATCTATGGTACAGGCAGTGAGACTTGAACTGGGAACCACCTCATGGGGTATTATAACGTGCATGGCCCTACTACGATTCTGGCAACGTGTGAGCTTGGGTCAAGATCTTAAAATCTCACAATGGTGCCAGAATGAAATTATAAAAAGGGATTTAACCTGGGCAAAAGAAACTAGAGTTATAGTTCGCAAAGCGTATTGTCAGTTAAAGATTGAATTGCGACCCCAGTCCCTCCAACCTGAGATCAATAAGAGAAAGCTTAAGATGCTGGGATCTGAAGTCTCCCGAGCACAGGATCAAGTCTATCTTTCTAGGAAAAGCTCTGTTTTCCATATGGTCAGAGTGTGGCAAAAAGATCAACATTTTCCTGATATTGACAGGCTTGCCAGTTAAGGCGTGAAGTGTTAAGACTAAGAATTGGGGTAAATTCATGTTATGCGAGTAAAGAGGTAAAAAGCTCTATGCTAAATAATGAAGGGAAATGTACTTGCACTTTAGGAACAACTTGTAATATCATACATATTTTATTAGATTGCCAGAAGTTGTTAGAAATGCGAAGACAATTTTTATGCCCGATTTTTAAAAAGTATGATATTAAAAATAGGTTGCAAGCAGTAAACCTTTTTCTGGAAATGGTCAATCTGGACATAGCTTGTGCCATGGGTAAATATATAAAAAAAGTTAAGGAGTTCCTAAAATGTAATGACTATCGAGAGGTTTAGGTCGAGCGTATTAGGCGGAGGAGAAACATAACATTGGAATTGTGTGTTTTAGAATTTTTTTTAAAAAATTGCTAGTTTTTAATGTTTTCTCCTCCCTGAGGATGTGAGGATGATCGCTTTTTAGATGATGTTCAGAAGCTGTATTCCCTGGATTTTATTATGAGGCCTGCTATTTATTTGGATACTTTGATGGTTGTAATAGACCGAATAAAGTTTTACTGAACTGAACTACTCCTTCCGTTGAACATTTATTCCACATTTGCCCCTTAATGGATCTTCTTTTTTCTTTCAGATCAAGTGTGTTTGGCGCATGTCATTTGTATTGTATTGTATTGTATTGTATTGTATTGTAATTGCATTTATAAAGCGCTTACTACCCCTGACGAGGGGTCACAGCGATTTTTCAGCTAGTAGCACGCTAGTCTGGGACCCATAGAGGATTAATGTTGAATTAGTATAGTGAAACATGCAAGTTTATTTTAAGTGGTGGATAGGTTAGTCAGTTATTTGGATTTGGAATGATAGCAGAAGGATAGAGGAGGAACATTTTTAGTATTTATATAGCGCTTGTTGACGCACGGTATTCAGGAAGCCCAAAAAGCATTAGTGGTGAATTAATATGGTGGAATACGAAGTAATTTCAGTGGTGGATATTTAGTCAGTTATTTGGCGTCAGAAGTATAGCGGAGAGATAAATTGGGAAGAAAGGTTTGTATTCATATAGCACTTGTTACCCCTGATGGGTGTTGAAGCGCTTTTCTGGCGATTCGCAAGCCACTCTGGAACCCATAAAGGATTAGTGTTGAAAATTAGTATAGTAAAATATGAAGTAATTTGAGTAGTGGATGTGGTATTCAGTTATTTGGGTAGAGAAGGGTAGGTGTGCAACTGTGCTCATGTTTTGGATTCTTTAGAACGTCCAGTTTCTTTGTTTATTGAAGCTGTGTACTTGAAGGTTTGCCGTTGCAAACACGCGCACAGATTCCACTCGCTCACAGAATTTCTTACTTGGAATAGTTAGAATATTAAGCTTCTTTTGTGTCTGCATATAGAGCATGTTTTTATAGTTACAAAGAGGGAGTGCGTTCAACTGTTACGTTGCTCACAGAATTTAGGTTTGATTCTTAACAGTTGATTTCTTACTTTTGGACACTACGATTTATGAATATAAAATACATGTTTCGTTTCTTTGCAGACAGAAAACATTTATGTTTGCATGCACGTTTTCACATGCACAAAAGCACTGTAATGCAAGAATCATTTGAACAGGAAAACATTTCTCTATTTCATATAAATGCATTTGCCATGAGACTTCTGGTGGAAAGAAACAATGTTTTCTTTCACAGATCTCATTATTTGATACAAACGTTTTCATCAGTTTGTTCAGGATTGAATTTAATTAGCAATTTCACAGTACTGGTTTGTCCTCACACACACTTTCAATCTGAATTCTTGCTTTTACAAAATAACAAATAATTCTTTGTGCTCATCAATCAAGTCAAATTTATTATGATTAGGAAGTCAAGGAGGTCCACATAAAAAAATACACTACTATCTACAAAAAACAGTTCTCACAGTTGTCAGAGTACAGAATACAATACATAACAGTATCAATCAATGTGCAGACACATTCTACACATATAAAAAGTACTTGGACTAATATAGTGCAAATGTGCAAGTGAATTAATAAAAAATACAAATGCCCTGCCGTGGTTCCCTTGCTCACTTTGACACTGGTTTCAAGCTAGCCTGACTGATGAGGGGTGCTACGCCGAAACAGGTCCCAGGAGGCTTTTTTACGGTCTAGGGAAGACCTGGTTTGGCAGTTCGGGCTGGACTATTCCGTTAAGAAACAGGGTCAAGACTGATTTGAATATAGCTGTGTTTAATAATAATAATAAAGGGGCTTGTAAAGCGCCTGGTGACGCCATCCCGGCGTGTCCCCGCGCTGTGGAAAAGAGTCAAGGCCAAGAAATGGACCTACAGGGAGAACAAATGGGTTTTCAGAAGCTTTCTGAAGGTGGTCTCTGAATCCGCAAGTCTGATGCTCATAGGGAGAAGGTTCCATTCATTGGCGGCCATAACACGAAAGGAACGGCCACCCATTCTGGCTTTCTTAACACGGGGAACTTTCAGCAAGCCGGTTCCCCCAGAGCGAAGAGTTCTGTTAGGCTCATAGGGGATAGCTAGATCAGTCATGTAGGAGGGAGCTGTATGTGAGATGATCCTGTAGCACAAGAGAAGTGCTTTAAATAGGACTCTCTTCTTTATGGGGAGCCAATGCAGAGTGGCTAAGGCAGGTTTAGAAGCGGCTCTTTTTGGGAGTCTGAGGACTAGGCGTGCTGCAGTATTTTGAAGTACTTGCAGTCTCCTGATGTTTTTCTGTGTTGTCCCGAGCAGGAGTACATTTCCATAGTCCATCCTCGATGTCACAAGAGCTTGGGTCATAGTGCGCCTGGCTTCAAGAGGGAGAAGGTCTAGGGTGCGGTTAAGGGTCTTCATCACACCAAAACACTTCCCAACCATTTTATGCACATGGCTGTCAAAGGAAAGTCTGGGATCAACCCAGATCCCCAAGTTTTTTGCTGCTTGGCAGGGGGTGGGTAACGGCCCCAGACATGATGGCCACCACTCCTTGGTCCAACTCGTGTCTCTTCCTCCAATTACCAAAACCTCCGTTTTTGAGCCATTGAGTTTCAGGCAGTGCTGGGTCATCCAACCTGCCAGTGCCTGCATGCAGGTTTTAAAGTTGTCGGCAGCACTGCAGGGGGGTTGGGAAAGAGAGATGAGAAGTTGGGTATCGTCGGCATATGAAACTAGTTCAATGCCGAACGATTGGACCACTTCAGCCAAGGGGGCCATATAGAGATTGAACAGGGTGGGGCTCAGGGCAGATCCCTGAGGTCCTTTGTGGCTGCTGTGTCAAGTACAGAGGTGTGGCGTACAGTGCCCTCAGTGCGCGGTTCAGCCTGGCTCAGGCCAGGTTCAGCACAAGAGGTGGAGACAGCTTTGTGAAAGGCAGACACATGCCATTCAGGTGCAAGAGACAACTCCTCGCCTGACTTTAAATTCAGCCAGGTCTATTCAGCTTGTCTATGAGTCACTCAGGAAAGGCAGGACACACCTCAACTCCCCAACACCTCAACTGTTTCTGTCTAGTGAGAATGCACATCCCCAGCCCTGTCAGCCTAAAGCACACAAAGTTGATGCACAAACAGGCAGAGGCACATGGATGGTTAGACAAGGAAATTCCCACTTTCTAAAAGGGGTATCCAAACACACAACATAAAAAATAACTTTACTAAAAGATGTATTTTTAAATCCTGAGGTCAGGCATTCTAAACACCACTTTTTTATCAGCTCCCCTTGGCCAGCTACATAGCTTTTCAACAGTGAAAACGAAATACACAGTATTTCACTATCAGGGAATGTACAACACACCACTACATGTTCCACCTTTCACATACACTCACTGCACCCTGCCCAAAGGGGTACCTGGGGCCTACCAGAGGGGAGTCCTGCATGTAAGAAAACAGAAGATTAGGGCCTGGCAAGTGGGTGCACTTGCCTGGTCAACATGGCAGTAAAAATTGCATGCAGACACTGTAATGGCAGGTCTGAGAACCCTTTGAAATGCTGCTTGTGTGGATGGCACAATTGTCAGCAGTCGTCAGTTGCGGTCTGGTAATCCGCGCCGTTTGCTGGCCATCTACTCTTCGGTTCTGTCCCTTCCTATCGGAAAACGGGATTCCCGCTTCCCAGCCTCCCGATAATGTTGGGGTTATTTCATTGCAGCGTTGGCATTGGTGGCGGCAGCAGCTAAGTTGCTGAGTGTGGTCAGAGCGGCGGCCGAGCAGGGCAGAGCAACAGTGTCTTATGTCCTACGTAACGCGCCTGCGTGTATGTCTTACAGGTGAGCAGGGCAGTAACTGTTTGACACAATCAGTGCTGCAGGCCCACTAGCGGTACAAAAGGGGGTGGTGATGGACGGAGCATCTGAACCAATCAAACACTCACACCCAGTCAAAAGATCTGGGTTTGCCCACTAGCAGCATTTAATTTACAGGCCCTGGCGCACACAGTGCACTGTACTAGGGACTTAGTAGTACATCAAATAACCCAATCATGGAAAACCAATCATAACACACTTTATAGGAGGAGCACATGCTCCTTAACAGTGAACAGCATTGAGAAAGTGCACAGAGACACTAAACCAGCAAAAGTAAGGTCAAAAACAGGAGGCCAAAAAGTCTGAGGGTGGTAAACCCGCTGAAAAAGCCAGGTAACCACCAAGGGTTTAGAACTAGTGGCTCATTTCTTACTCCCACATGATCGAAATAACGAAAACTGCTTTTCAAACCAGGCAATATGGTTCTTTTATATAGGACATGAACTCGCTATTTTAACATATCCTGCCGAGTTTATCATGTTTTTATTTGAGCAAAAGGTACACCCAGTTGTTTTGTTATAGACAATCACATCCTTTCTGGAATTCCAGGACTCAAGGATTTTGAGTTCTGAATGAATAACCACAGAGAGAATACCGTGATCGCTCAGATACGTCATCAATACCTTAAACTCTGTGCAAGCGCCAAACATTAGGTAGGAAACCACCATATAATCAATTAGTGATTGCCCTCGAGAAGAATGGAAAGTGAAAGAGGCTGGAGAATCCTCTTGGAATCTGCCAATTAGAGCAACCTAGTCATTGGTTCTCAGGTAACTCAGAAAACATAAACCCCGCTGTCTGATCTAATATTGCCAAGGAAAATTGCCTCTGGGATACGCCATACCTCATCCAACTCCAGGTTTCCAAAGGTCAAAGAGGAACAATTTGAGATTTTGCAATTAAAATCTCCCACCATAATTATCAGTGAGCATTCTTCCAAGTTGCTAATATTATGCACAAAGGAGAACACGGACTCAACTAAAGAGTCAGACGACCTCAGGGGGAGAATATAAACATTTACCAGAAGAAGTGATGAATCTGATTCTCCTATTACATTGCACAGGGCTAACTTTATACACATACAAAGATTTGAGGGATGGACAAAGACAATAGGATTCCAGTTTATACTGCCACTAAGTAAAATAGCTAAACCTCCATTGGTGTGACCTTTTACTGTAGGTTTTCCTGCACAAGAAAAATCAAAATAATTATCATATTTAAAATCAGAACAGATCCAAGTTTTCTGTAAGCAAATTATCATTCGGTGAAATCGCATTAAAAAGTTTCGCTTGGAATTACAATGTCCTAAGCCCACCATATTCCAGGAAATAATGTTACCCAAGGGGATACCTCTGCAACATTGTAAATGTTATGTTTTCTTTGGAGGCATTCAGTGGAACTGCTACCCTACTGTGGTATATAAATAAATAATACCGGGACTATTTTTGAATTACATTAACAATAACAGATAGCTCAATAAATAAGAGGCAGGATCCGATGTGTCCGAGTCAGAAGGATTTATTCAGGCAAAAGGGAAGGGACTGGAACGGGACAGCCTGAAATAAAATGAAAAGGAAGGCAGCTGCACCATTTCATCGACAGTGCAGCATATATATAGTACAACATTACATTACATTACATACAGTAGGCGTAACTTGTGACAAGCGTAAGATAAGAATACATGGGCAGAAGAAGAAGGCGTGCACAGGGCGTGCACGTAGACATGTGATGTGAAACGTCATAGAAGTGTCATGAATGGGCGGAAACATGGAGGGGGCTACCTGAGAGCAGCTGGGACCTTTAACCTAGTGGTGCGCGCAAACGGGCAATGACGTGTTACCAGGGAGAACTGGGGCTATGACTTCTGCACTAGAAGAGGAGACTAAAGTCTGCGGGGTCAGGACGACATGTACCTATAGCATATCTGGTATCTGGTGTTTGGAGTACATGTTGATGGAATCTAAAAGTTATCAGGGCAAAGGCTACTTGACACTAAGGCTGGTGCATGCATTTATTCTACATGTATTGCGTGTGCTATGAATATTAATACAGTATTTCTCTTGCATGGAGACAGAAAGACTAGACCATAGCTGAAACTGTTGATGCGGTTCAGTAGCTTAGGAATATGAAGACGAGAGGCTGGACTGATAACTAGAAGCATAACATACTCTTGGCAGACTGGCAGGCAGAGCCAGGCAGAGCCCCGCGCTGCGCGGCAGGAAGTAAGTGAAGGGTCAGGGATGCAGGTGGGGGCTGCATCGCTCCTCGGAGTGGGTTCAGGAAACTGGAGCTTGAATCTGGTGTCCGGGCCCTTTTGAGGCCTAGAAACGGGGACAATGCGGTGAATTAACGTGCACACTGTATAACGTGGCAACATAGGCCTAATACTCGTTGTTTTCACGAGAACTGGATACTGACATACTAGAGTTGGACACAACTATAATTGCGTCTTTAATCGATCACAGGGGGATACATGCATATCGATCATGCACATATAACATAGGATGGGGAACACGTAGGCACATATGGCAAGGCAAAATTTACTTTTCCACATTCCCTCCTTGTGCCCTACGTTTCCATTAGGAAACATCAATATTCATGATACCATCTATCTGTTCATATAGCATCATTTGCTCGTCTCGAATTGTCTTGGAACGGGATTTAGGACTAGGAATACAAGAGGTAGCGCACATGCCGCAAATCGCAGGGCCACATTGTAAACAGAGGCAGCAACTGAATATGATCATTACTGCTATACCTAGGAATGACAATACTTTCCATCCCCAGGCAGATATAATACTCCAGAGCCAACCGGACCATGTCCAGGTGCCTGGATTCTGGTATAACTGATGGGCAATTTTATGAAGTCTGGTTATAGCTGAATAAACAGACGGCGCGTTATTAGGAATGAAAATGCAGCAACTAGATCCGATGACACTACAGGCTCCTCCTCTATCGGCCAGTATGACGTCAAGAACGAGACGATTTTGGAGCACAACAAAACGCATAGCAGATTGTTCTTCAGTTAAGTTACCTAGAGCGGAAGTAGTCTCATTCACTACTGCTTCAAGGGTTCTGGTTAACCTACGTATTAACTTACTATTCTGGACAGGACCTATAAAGAAAAAGAAACCTTTATTGAAGTCTTGATATTGTTCTAGAGCAGTTTCAGTTTGATCGACAATTGGGGACTCGGTCTCCCTTCTATGTCTAACGTGTACTAGATGTGTATTTCTGTGATAATCAGATGGGGCTAGAAAAACTGGTGGCAGTAGGAAGGCAATGTAACATGTTCCATCCCAATCGAGGGGCAGACGAACATATGCGGTCTGACCACAAACAAAATAAGAATGACGTGAGGCTTTGAAAATAGATTTCCCACTGTCACCATACTCGACCATAGTAGTACAATCACTATGTCCCACATGTGCGGAACCATTCTTTCTGACACATAATTCGCCTTTAACTGGTAGAACTGAAATAGCAGGCAAATCTGGGGTAGTCTCGGACTGGACATTCAGGACCATGAAATTCGAGGAATAATTACCTAAATCATATACTTCATTTTCTAGATCTAACCCTGTTCTATGGGAAAGACCTTGCTTGTCTGGGAAACATGTTTGATTCAGAAGGGACATATCAGTTGAGGATGACGTTAACGTGGACCATGCTCCACACGAACCATTATGTGAAAACGGATAAGGAAAGAGTGGCAGAACTCCCTTCGGTGTCTGGAAAGGGGGGAGTCGACCACACACCCAACAATTAGTGGCATTGCTGGTCTGGTGTGAATAGTGCAGCATTCGGATAAAAGTATTATTACGCATAGCAAGACGATAGGATAACTCGTGAGGAGGCAGATCACTAAATGTGTGCTCTACTGTAACATTAGAAAACGTATGTACATGTGAAATAGGAAAACATAAATGTAAAGCATAACTTATGCATGTAACCATAAGACTCAGGAACAATAAAAAGAATAGAGTAACGATACATCTCTTAGAGTTTTGACTAACTCTCTCACTGTGTGGGTCTGTCTCATACATGTCAGGAACCTGTCTAACCGTTTCACCCGAGAGGGACTTAGACAATTAAACTGGCTGACTTACTAGACCTCAACTTGGATTTATACTCCTGCTGGGGAGTTTTCTCTATCAGGGGGAGTTTAGATTCATTTTCTGAGCAGTCCTTGAGAACGGGGCAGTCCTTGAGAACGGGGCAGTCCTTGAGAAATGTTTTAGTTTTGAGTCCATGGAATTTCTTGACGTGGCTCGCGTGTAGCCACCCTTTTCGGTTTTCCACCTTCACCGCCGTCCGGGTGGTGAGTAGGACCAGACGGGGCTCCTTCCAGCGGGGCTCCAGCGGACTCGAAAGATCAAAGTTGCGGACCAGCACGAGATCCCCCGGAACGATCTCGTGTGGTTTCACGTCGGTGTTGTCTGGAAATGCAGCGGCAACCTGTGAACGACAAGATTGTAGTGCAGACATCAAGGAGGCAAGGTAATCTGTCAGCATATTACTATCAACATCAGTAATGGTACGGGGTCTAGGTGTACCCCACATGTTAGGGGGACGACCAAACACTATCTCATAGGGAGATAGACCTGAACGGGAGTGAGCGACCATTCTCATATAAAAAAGGGCGACTGGCAGTGCTATTATCCAATCTACACCTTTCTCTGCACATACTTTGGCGATGCGGATTTTCAGGGTCTGGTTATGTCTCTCTACGAGACCGGCTGCTTCAGGATGGCGTACACAATGGAACTTCCACTGGTACCCTAACAGAAGGGAAACTTGTTTCATGAGCTCGGATGAGAATGGCTGGCCGTTATCTGAATACACGACCCTAGGTAATCCATAGCGGGGAAAATACTCACGAACCAACTGCCTGGCAGTGGTCGCAGCTGTGTAATCTGGAACTGGATATGCTTCTGTCCACCTGGACAAAGCGCATACAACTACGAGGACATACTTGAAACCTCGACATCGCTCCATCTGAATATAATCCATCTGGAGGACTTCAAAAGGATGGTCAGGAGGATGGAATCCACCTTGTTCCACCGGGACACTTTTACCTGGATTGAACTGACAACAAATCATGCAGGTACGTACTTTCTGTTTGGCGGCTGCTCGTAAATGCTTGTTGAACCAGAGGTTCTGGATACTGTCTAACATGGCTTTTTCTCCTAGATGTGCTGGACTATGTGCGGTGTTAATAATGACTTGAACCATAGAGTCGGGGAGAAACCATGTGGCTTTTCCCTTCGTCAACCATCCTTGATCTGTCTGGACCCCTCCTTGTTCGGACCATTTCTTTATTTCATCGGGAGTAGCATGTAACTGTATATCTATGACATCTTGTGTAGGGTCCTTAACTGTCATACAAGTAGTCTGTTCTGGAATGTGTGTCTGTGTCGTGTTAACTGGAATGTCTGGAGTCTGAGCTGTAAGCTTGGCTGTTCGATCTGCTAGATCGTTACCTTGGGAAATGATATCAGTGACTTTCGTATGTGCCTTGCACTTCATGATGGCGATAGCTGTCGGTAAATGTATTGCATCTAACAGAGCTTGAATGAGGAGACCATGCTGAATCTTGGTTCCATGAGAAGTCATGAAACCTCTCTCCTGCCAGAGCACTCCAAAGTCGTGTACGACTCCGAATGCATAACGTGAATCTGTGTATATGTTAACTTTCAGGTTCTTGGCACGTATGCAGGCTTGGGTCAGTGCGACAAGCTCTGCTGCCTGAGCAGACAGAGTGTCTATACGATGTGTTTCTATAACTTCGGTTTCAGTAGTCACTGCATACGCGGCTACTAGTTCTCCGGTACTTGTCCTCATACATGAACCATCCACATAAAGTGTCAGGTCAGGATCAGGTAATGCAATGTCTGTCAAGTCTTGTCTTGGCTTTGTCATGGTGTTAACAACTTCCACACAGTCATGTGTGGCAGGATTTGAAGTAACTGACGGTAACAATGTAGCTGGGTTTAAAATGTTGCAGCGTCTGATTTCTATGTGTGGCTGAAACAATGTCAGTTCATAACCTGTTAAACGTGCAATTGTCAAGTGCTGAGTCTGTGTTCGGTTTAAAAGAACTTCTACGGAGTGTGGAACTTGTACTGTCAGGGAGTGTCCTAACACTATGGAATCACTTTGTCTGATAGCTAGAGCTGTGGCTGCAACTGACTTGAGGCACGCAGGCAGAGCCTGGGCCACTGGATCTAATGTGCTAGAAAAATAAGCACAGGGCTTGTATTGTCCTGCTTGATCTTGTGTAAGAACAGATAATGCAGTACCATCACGTTCTGTAACAAAAAGTGTAAAAGGCTTACTGTAGTTCGGTGTTGCTAGAACAGGTGCATTACATAAAGCTTTCTTTAACTCATTGAAAACAAGTGTATGTTCCTGGGTCCAAGGGAGGACAGTCGATACGGCTGCCTCCTGTGTCGTTAACTGTATCAGTGGCTTGGCTAGAAATGCATACTGAGGAATCCATTGTCTGCAGTAAGAAGTGAGGCCGATAAAAGCTCGTACCTCCTTCTGTGTCTTGGGCTGTGGAAGACATGCTATTAACTGGATACGGTCTGGTGTCAACTGCCTACCCCTCTTGGACAGTAAGTGTCCTAAGTAGACCACTTGCTGGACACAGAATTGCAATTTGGAAGGGGACACCTTGTGCCCCATCTCGGCCAGAAAATACAGAACTGTAAGTGACGCACGCTCGCAGTCACGTTCAGAACGGGCTGTGATCAGTAGATCATCGACATACTGGAGCAGGGCAGTGTCAGTTGGCATGTGAATATTGTCTAGTTGTCTTTTAAGTGCTTGACTGTAAATACTAGGACTTTCTGTAAAACCTTGAGGAGCTCGTGTGAATTTATAGCTTCTTCCATTTAAACAGAATCCGAAAAGGAACTGGCTGTCTGGATGAATGGGGACACTGAAAAATGCGTTCTTGAGATCGATAACTGTAAAGAATGTGGCTTCAGAATCAATGGCTGTCAAGAGTGAAGAAATATCAGGGACTACTGGGTACTGGGGTATGATACACTTATTAAGTTCTCGAAGGTCAATCACTAATCGATAAACTGGAGGTGCATTTGGATCAGTACGTTTCAGGACTGGAATGATAGGAGAATTACATACATTGGAGTCAGTTTCTACAACCACTCCTTGAGCAATAAGCTCGTCAATAATTTTAGATAAGGCTGCTACAGCCTCAGGTGGCAATCTGTACTGTCGGATTCGTGGTAAAACAACACCTTGCTTCAGGGTGACACGATGGGGTGTGATATGCATACAACCTACATCAGTTGGACCTTGCGCCCATAAATGCTGTGGTACATTCAATAATCTTGGATCAAAATCACGTAATACATAATGACCTTTAAAGTCACGGAGGAACAGACGGACCCCTTCTGGGGAGCAGCATATGACTGCTCCTAATTCTTTCAGTGTTTTAATTCCTAACAGATTTTCTGGGCAAGATTTCGTTAGTAACAAGTCTGTAGTTCGGGACAATGGACCAACTTCTAGAGTAACTGGTTTCGATATTTCATTAACAATAGGCTTTCCTGAAAATCCAAGGGAAACATTTCTAGAGCCTGAGAGCGGAGCCCCTGGAACCTCGTCATGACTGATGGTAGTCCTACTTGCCCCTGTATCAATCAGAAACTTTCTGTCTTTCCCTAATACTTGACTATGTACATATGGACCCTCTTGATCTACAGGAATCTCGATGAGAGGCAAGCCTACCTCCCTCTCTAGGCTGTTTCATGAATACGGCTGATAATCTGGATACTCTGACTGTGCGTACTGGTACATCTGCTGTGTAACGTGTTGTGTTGCAGCTATAGGCTGCGGTGCTGTAACTGACTGCTGTGCATTCTGTGGTGGCTGGGAAGTCTGTGAAACTTGTTCTTGTCTAGGCGGACGTGGTCTCTCTTTCGTCTTACCTGTAGCTATGTTGTGTTTCAGAACTGCACATTCGTTTATAAAATGACCTGGCTGTTTACAGTAATTGCATGTCCCTTTAACAGGAACTGCAGGATGACTGGCTTGATTCGGACCCCTCTTCTGACTGTCTTGCGGAACAGATTGTGCAACTAGTACTTTCATTTTCGTATCTTTCATACGTCTCTTTTCGTGTTCCTGCTCTTCCCTGATTCTGTTCTGGTGATACTGGAGCATCTGGAGCATCTGTGACGGAGTATTAGCTTGCCAGGTACTTTCGACTTTCAGGACTCGATTTTTAACTTGTGGGCTTGAATTCTCGACTAGTTTGGTAACAAAAAGATGGGGATACGACTCACTACTCGTTTTCAGACCACTATTAATAATAAAACATTTCTCAAATCTAGAATAAAAATCACTAGTATCTTCGTCTTGTTTCTGTTTACAGGCTGAGATGGCATCCCAATCTTCCTTTTTCGTGGCTAGTAATCTTGGCAAGACTTGTATTAACAGTTCGGGCAAAGCTTTTGCTTTATCCCCGAGACCGGTACCTGGTACTCGTGTATTATCTTCAGCTTCTAATGCTGTCCAATCTATCTTTTTCTCTCCCACCTCCCATTCTTTTTCCTTGAGTTTTTCATATATGCCCGCAGGCAACAGGACCTTTAGCATTTTGATTATATCTGGATACGTGTATTCTCCCATACGGAGCATGTCCTTTAATTCACGGTGAAACCCTGCTGGATCTTTATCATGACAGGGAATTAACTTCTTCATTTCTAAGAGTTCTATTTTTGTGATAGGGGTGTAAACAAATACTCGTTCTAGACCACCACCCTCTTTCTTGACTGGATGTACTTCTCGTAACGGATTCTGTCTGTCTATGTAGAATGATTTACTTTCTGGGGGTGAGACGTGAACAAAATGCGGATTCAGAAACGTTCGGTATTTGTGGCGCTGTTCTAGAATGACACTAATTAAATCGGTACCTAGACCTTTCCATCTGTACTGGAGTAACTCGTTCAATATATCATGTAGCGGACCTGGATCAGAATGTTGTTCCTCATACAGTGTAATGAGGTGCTGAATCATATACATACCCACCAGACGTTGCTCGGCTGGGGGCAGTTTCAGAAACGTTTGGGCCACTATTTCGTCAGGAAAAGTGGTAGAATCACTAGTCCATCGGACTGCTGATCGGGCTAGTTCTTGTTCATGCATTGTACTAAGCTCGCTATACCCTATTCGTGATTTCAGAATGTGATCGGTAGCTTGGAATACTTGCTCAAGAGAACACTGTTCCGGTGCTGGAGGAGGAAAAGTTTTCTTGTAATCTAGGCGTGAATGTCGGTCGGAAAGTCTAGTTCTACCTACATACGCTATTCTGTCAGGATTCTCGCTATCTACCTCTTCACTAGAAGAGTCATATTCTTTCTCGGTTGCTCTTTTTGCTTCTCGTTTCTCGTGTATACTTATGATTTCCCTACGAATTTTCTTGTACATACTCTCTATACAACCTTGTGTCTTGTGTTTTCCATCGGCTATATTGTCACTCCACCTAGTCAGGACTTTCAGTTCTTCTGGATCTTTTTCTGGACAATCTTGCTCTCTTACTAAACAGTTAATCAGGAACTTTAAAATCATGAGCTGAGTCTCGACTTTTCTTTGAACCATGGCTTCCTGAATACTTCCTGGATTCTCTCCTGTACGGATGAAATGATATATTCTGTCTAGATGCGCCTTCATATCGGGCAGGGTGTCCAAATAGCTGGCAACCCGTCTTAAACGTAATGAATATATGACCATGTGATCATCGCCTGGAACTGGATCATAACGACATTCAGTAAGTGCTCGCTTGATATCTACGTATGTAGACACTTTTGGCGTACGCTGAAGCGCTAGCTCATGTAGCGTCAGACGTTTCGGTTGAGGCGGGGTACGAGGAGAACCTCCCCCCGCGGCTCCTAAACTAGAATCGTCGGTGAATACTGTACGGGCTGGTAGAGTGACTGGCAAAACGGGTGCATGTACTGTGGGCTGGTCCGGGGGTGCTGTAACAGGTACTGTAACATTAACTGGACCCACGGGACCAGCGGCTGGAGGAACAGGAATTACATTATTAACAGGAGCAGGCGGAATAGGATTTGCATATTCTGGGACTGTATCGTCCAAATAGGACGAAAGAAAAATGTCAGCTGCGGTCGGTTTGTGACGTAGCTTAATCGGGACCAATGGTGGCGGGAAATTACAGGGTACTTCCGGGGTTGCTTTTGGCAAGCCCTCGGCAAGAAGAGGATACATACCTTTAATAAGGGCATTTCTCTGTCTGTCTGACTGTTCTGCTCTAACTCGTTCACCTTCTTCGATTAATTCCCTTTCTTGGGCTTTTCCTGAGGATTCCCTACTTAATTCTGTTTTTCTGAATTCTTTTTCGGTTCTTTTATGAGATTCTTTGCGCCATAACTCGATGGCATCTTTCTGGGACTGTCTGGCTTTCTTTTTCCATAATGCTTCTTCTACTCGCATGATGCACTCGGCATCCCATGTACCTGATATGGGCCATCTATATTTCTCTTCTAGTTCCTTAGTATAGTCCGCCCATAAGTCTAGATATATTATGGCATCTAAGCCATGCTTGTGATACATAAAATGTCCTGGACTGTCCCTTGGAGGGACAGGAACTGCTTCTTCGAGTAACCCTTTTCTGGTCTTTAACTGACGTAATTTCGAGAACAGAGGCATTTCGGCCGTACACTTGGAAAACAATACACAATAATCACAGTAATAGAATAGCAAACAAAACACTCATACCACGACATAAAAATACATGAATAACAGTTCGAACAGAATACTACCTGATACACTGAAAACAGAACACATGAATTTCTCGAGAACGAAACTTACTAGAATTACTGGATGCACTGCTAAAACAGTACAGAACATACCGGTCTCACGAAGAGACACGTCAGGACCCGTATCCACCTAGGTGAATACTTCGTAATGGATCTGCGTACCCAAACCCAACGGACCAGGACTAAACTAATGATCCTGTCTAGATACTTCCCCCGCGACGGTACTCACCGAGAAGCAGAAACTGGAAGGCCTCGGACTGGACTGGACTGCTACGACGTCGGACTACGAACTTCGGAAACTTCGGTTACAGGTGGGCCTCCGGATACTTCGGACCTTGCTCTCTCGGCTTGGGCTCTGGTCGGGACGAACCGCATTCCACACCGCTTCGTCTGGATGTCGGACCGCAGTCTCCGTCTCCTCCGTGGGCCTGAGGGAGACTTGAAGCAGAAATATCTGCCGGTGCGCAGTAGAGTTCCGTCACGGCTGCAGAGGGTCAGGGGGCCTGCGTGGCATCGCCAGCGCGTGAGGAAGGGGCTCGTCCCTATTCGGGCGCCATTATGTGGTATATAAATAAATAATACCGGGACTATTTTTGAATTACATTAACAATAACAGATAGCTCAATAAATAAGAGGCAGGATCCGATGTGTCCGAGTCAGAAGGATTTATTCAGGCAAAAGGGAAGGGACTGGAACGGGACAGCCTGAAATAAAATGAAAAGGAAGGCAGCTGCACCATTTCATCGACAGTGCAGCATATATATAGTACAACATTACATTACATTACATACAGTAGGCGTAACTTGTGACAAGCGTAAGATAAGAATACATGGGCGGAAGAAGAAGGCGTGCACAGGGCGTGCACGTAGACATGTGATGTGAAACGTCATAGAAGTGTCATGAATGGGCGGAAACATGGAGGGGGCTACCTGAGAGCAGCTGGGACCTTTAACCTAGTGGTGCGCGCAAACGGGCAATGACGTGTTACCAGGGAGAACTGGGGCTATGACTTCTGCACTAGAAGAGGAGACTAAAGTCTGCGGGGTCAGGACGACATGTACCTATAGCATATCTGGTATCTGGTGTTTGGAGTACATGTTGATGGAATCTAAAAGTTATCAGGGCAAAGGCTACTTGACACTAAGGCTGGTGCATGCATTTATTCTACATGTATTGCGTGTGCTATGAATATTAATACAGTATTTCTCTTGCATGGAGACAGAAAGACTAGACCATAGCTGAAACTGTTGATGCGGTTCAGTAGCTTAGGAATGTGAAGACGAGAGGCTGGACTGATAACTAGAAGCATAACATACTCTTGGCAGACTGGCAGGCAGAGCCAGGCAGAGCCCCGCGCTGCGCGGCAGGAAGTAAGTGAAGGGTCAGGGATGCAGGTGGGGGCTGCATCGCTCCTCGGAGTGGGTTCAGGAAACTGGAGCTTGAATCTGGTGTCCGGGCCCTTTTGAGGCCTAGAAACGGGGACAATGCGGTGAATTAACGTGCACACTGTATAACGTGGCAACATAGGCCTAATACTCGTTGTTTTCACGAGAACTGGATACTGACATACTAGAGTTGGACACAACTATAATTGCGTCTTTAATCGATCACAGGGGGATACATGCATATCGATCATGCACATATAACATAGGATGGGGAACACGTAGGCACATATGGCAAGGCAAAATTTACTTTTCCACACTACTCCAGGGAACCAACTCATCTCCCTTTCTAGATTACCATACCATCTAGTCCTCATGTCCCACAATATTTATCTCTCTCCTCCCCGTGACGCTACCAATAGAGATTATGATAACCTACAGATTTTCAACCCCCTACTATTGCATACAACTCTAATGGTGCCCCGATTGCCCACCCTATGGTTATCTACATCAATACATTTTTCCGGAAACGGTTCACATTAGCCAGGATCAGCATTACAAGAATCCTAGAGCTAAATGTTACTCTGCACCTCGGAAGTTTACTTGGAGAGTCCACGAACACATGATCAAGATCTCCACTTGATACCAGGCACAAATCCACAATATCTGATAAAAGCTGCAGGATAAAACTTCTGTTCCGCTGACCCAATATCTTATCAAACAGAGAAACGAAATTCAGGGTATTAGAGAGATATCCTTTGACTTGCTTATTATTCTTCCTTGGCCCAGCCCCCGATTTGAGGATTTGAGCTGGTGGAAAAAACGGGGGAGCCTCCCGATTGAGAGTCCTCCCATGTTTAAGATCAGTCCGTACAGAGAAAGAATCCACACAAGAGAGGATTGGTGGAAATCTATCAGTGATTCGCCCTGCCTCTTGGGAAGCTCCATTACCCTCAAAGTCTGTGCTCTCTGATTCTACGATCCCATCACCAGCGGCATCCTTCACTGTTTGCATGCTCAACCCACCACAGGTATTATGGATAGTTACCCCCATATCCGTAAACCCCTTCTCCTGCCAATGGCAGCCTGGAATTGGTACTTCTGACATAGTAGGATAAGGGAGCATATTATTTACTTCTGGGGAATCAAACTCCCGACCTGTAAGAGGCCTGGCCTTCATCACTCTTTTACTTTTTGAGGATATATGAAGGGATCGGACTCTTCATGGGCATTGGCAACCCTCAGTTTTTTAGACTTGCACTTCATAATGTGCCGAATCCTTTTCTTTTTCTCTGTCCGTCATTTTGCCCCATTACCACCCAGGGTAGAGGATCCCTTCACAGGAGAAACACCATCTTGTTTAGCCCTTGATAGTTTAACACTAGGATGGTGTGAGAAAGTGCCATCTTTCTTGCCTTGGTATGCCCCCACTTTTTTCCTGACTGAACTGCTGATGTACTTTGACTGACTGTGCCCTGGGTCCCTGCCAACCAGGTACCCAGGGCCTGTGTTCCTTCCCTACAAAGAAAAGCTAAGCTTAAAAAAAACACCCAATTGGCATCTCTGGCCACCTGTCGGCCCCTAGTAAATGGTACCCTAGGTACCCAGGGCATGGTGACCAGTGAAGACCTCTGAGGGCTGCAGCACTTATTGTGCCACCCTCAGGGACCCTGTACACTGGCACCCACACACTGCATTTGCAGGCTGAGTGCCTAAGTACAGTACTAAAGCAAGAGTCGACATGGCACACATCCATGTGTGCCATGCCCACAGAACCCATTGCCCTGGCATACTTCAGTCACCCCTCTAGCTGGGTGCCCTATGCCAGAGGTGAGGGCACCGGGGCATGAGCCCTGTGCCCCTACAGTACCCAGGGCCATTCCTGGGCACTGTAAGTGCAGTGATGCCATTTAAGAGTATATGGTGCTGGGAGGTCGTCATTACGAACTCCACAGCACCATAATGGCTACACTAAAGACTGACAAGTTTGGTACCAAACTTCTCAGCACATTAAACCCGTACTGATGCCAGTGTGGGATTTAATGTAAAATGCACGAGAGGGCATCTTAGAGATGCCCTCCAAAACCCGAACCTGCAATCCACGTCTGGGCTGAGTGGCTGCAGAGGCTGCCACACAGCAGACATGTTGCTGGGCCCCTGGGTGGAGAGCCCCCCGCTCTCCTGGGCCTGCAACAATTCACATCCTGGGCGAGGTGATATGTGTCCTCCCCCAGGATGGACAGGGGGAAGCTTCAAAGGCATACCGCAACTGAGAGCTTCTCCAGACCATTTGCTGTACCCAGCAACCAGGCCCCCACCAGGCCTACCCCCACCCTGGTGGGAATACTGGTGGGAAAAACTACGTCAGAAAGGGGGGTGTGCCAACTCCACCCCTCAGGTGGAGGAGGAGAGGTGAAGCACGACCCCGGACCCCGGCCATCTTGTAGATGGGGAGTCGTCCCCAATCCCAGCTAGGCTCCTGCCCCCCTCCCACAGAAGAGGACCAGGCTAGGGGGTGTACTCACCCCAGTACAGGGACCCATTGGTCCCTGCCCTTGCCCTACCTGTAGTGACCAGGAGCCCAGATCCCAGAGCCGCGTGGCCTGCTAGCCAGCAGCCACCAACCGAAGGCCCCCTTTCCCTCATTGGATAATATTGGGCCTACCTACCTCTGCATCCAGCCGCCCCTGCGCCGCTGAGACTGAAATAACTGTACTCACCTGACCCTGGGGGACCCCTGAGTCTATGCCCAGAACCCTAACTTCATCAACCAAGTATTCACCTGGAAACCGGTAATTCACTTACCTGCCGTTGGATAACATTGACCCATTTTTGACTCGAAAATGTTCTAAGTGTGAAGTTTTGAAAACTGAAAATATTCCTATAAAATCAGCTAAAGTCCGAATTAGAAAATACTCACCTGTGATCAGGAGAGAAGCCAGTACTGTACCTTTCAGCCCAGTACTGAAACACAAAAGTAATCCCTAGCGGGGTTACTAGTAACCTGTATTTTCTCCATAGGAACCCATTGTCTGCTTTTCTATGAAATTTCTTCTGTGTCTACTTTTGAAAATTGCAAATATTCTTTAAAAATCGTACGACATACTGAAACGCAATGACCTACCTGTTTTGAGTTAAGCCCCCAGTGCTGGCCCTAGGAGACTAGTGCTGGGTTTCAAAAGTAACGCGATCGTACTTTACCTGTAACCTGAATTTCCTCCCATTGAATAACATTGTGAGAATCACCTCGAAATGTTTCTAAGTGTAAACTTTTAAAACAGCTTTTTATTCAGGAAAAATCATCACTGTAACTAAAACGTTTTTGGTAATCTGGTTTCAGCTTAGACCCCAGGACTGAATCTAAGATCTAGTCCTGGAACTACCAAAGTAATCCATAAAGTAATCAACTGTACTTTCCTATGAAAACTCATTGAGCTCAATACTAGAGTGTATTTCAGAACTGTACTGCTATTAGCTAACCTGTGACTATTGTGTGTACAAACTTATTATTGCTCCTCTGCAAAGTATTTACCTGAGAGTACTCGTATCTCAAAAAGTATATTTTTATAACTGTTGGTTCTAAAAATAAAACAACTATATCTAAGGATATAATAACAATTGGCCTGGAGTTCAGTTCTTGCGTGTGTGAAACCTTTTGCTGACTGAGTGTGTACAACAAATGCTTTACACTGTCCTCTGGTACTGCCTTACTGCTCGACCAAGCTACCACTTTGGAGAGTAAGGTCAGTTCTGACTTTAACCTCTGGTAAACCTTTGGGGTTTGTGGTCTCTATACACACTGTACTGCCTTATTGTCCAGTATATATAGAGCCACCTTCTCACACTGGTGGATCAGCGGTGGGATACAAACTTGCATTTGTTGGACTACTTGGCTAACATCTGATCGCACGACAGAACTCATAAATTGCCTTTAGAATTCTGAAATTGGTCTTTTCCAAAAATACTAAAAATCTGATAGGGCCTTGCTTAAGTCCCATTAGAATTTTGTGAAAATAAAAGTCACTATAAGCTAGGGTAGAGGGTTAGAACTATCAGGTTAGAATGTCTCAACAGAATCCAGCTGTTAGTGAAGATAATACAAACATGGTGGAGGAACTCGACCTCACACCCTACTCGCACCTGGACTTCAAGGAATTGAGGGCCCTATGCAAAGTAAAGATAATAACTGTAGGTCTGCATCCAACCAAACAAAAGCTCCAAGAGCTCCTGGCTGAGTATGCAAAAGACCACCCCTATGAGCAGGGTGACACCCAGCTAGAGGAAGAAGGAGTGGATGAGGAGGAGGACACTGATAATCCCCCCATCATTCCTAGGGAGGAGGGGGTCCCTGTACCCCTGACTCCAAGAATCACCTTCTGGGAGCTTAGGGACCACACAGGTGGACTAGTCCCCAGGGAACACATTGGGGAAAGCCCCAGTAAAGTCCTAGCAAAGCTGGCCAAGAGGTTAGACCTAGAGACCAGGCTCCTGGCTCTAGAAAAAGAAGGAAAAGAGATGGGCCTAGCCCCCATCTCTGGTGGCAGCAATACCCATGACAAGGGTAGAGAGCAATCTTATGACCCTAAAATCCCCAAAGGGTTGTCCCTAAATTTGAGAAAGGTGATTACATCACCAAGTGGTTCACAGCCTTTGAGAGGGCTTGTGATATCAGACAGCTAAAGAAACCTCTCTGGGGGGCACTCCTGTGGGAACTGTTCTCTGGTAACTGCAGAGACAGACGTCTGACCCTCTCAGGGCCAGATGCACAGTCCTATGATCTCATGAAGAAGACTCTGATTGAGGGATTTGGACTCACCACTGAGGAGTACAGAATTAGGTTCAGGGGGGCCCACAAAACCTAGACCCAATCCTGGATAGATTTTGTAGACTACTCAGTAAAGACACTGGATGGTTGGTTAACTGTACACAATGTGCATGACTTTACTGCACTGTATAATTTGTTTATGAAGGAACACATTTTAAGTAATTGCACAAATGAAAAGTTATATCAGCATTTGGTAGATCTAGGTCTAATTTCTCCCCAAGAATTGGGAAAGAAGGCAGACCACTGGGTCAAGACTAGGGTGACAAGGACAGCCACTGGGGGTGACCAAAAGAAGGTAGCCACAAAGCCCCCCAGGGGAAAAGTGGTGAGAATCCCCCAGATAAAAAGTCTGAGTCTTCCAAAGGGCCCCAAAAACCTGTTCAGGTGGGTGGGTCCCAATCTACTCCCTATGTGACTCAGCCCTATAGGGGAAGAAACTTTGATCCTAACAAGGCCTATTGTAACAACTGTAAGAAGTTAGGACATGCTACTGTAGACAAGAACTGCCCCTTCAACAAAGCCCCTTAGGCACCTATTTCAGCTACTCCAGGGACAGTAAATCTACAGATGGGATCAGAGGAGTGCCCAGAGCAAATCTGGGAATATACTCAGGCTAGTCTAGTCTGCTTGGGGAACATGGAGGTCGCCAGTGTGGCTGGGTGGCCAACCAACTGTAACAAATATATGCAATACCCCTCCATCAATGGAACCAGAGTAGAAGCCCTGAGGGATACAGGTGCCAGCATCACTATGGTAAGGGAAAAGCTGGTTTCCCCAGAGCAATACCTGATTGGGAAAACCTACCCAGTCGCCAATGCTGACAGCATTACCACCCAACGCCCCCTAGCTATGGTAACATTAGGATGGGGGGAGGTTACTGGCCTGAAACTGGTAGTGGTCTCACCACAATTGCCAGCTGACTGTCTGCTTGGGAATGACCTGGAGACCTCAGCCTGGGCTGAAGTTGAGCAAGTAACCCATGCAGTCATGCTGGGTATCCCTAGATTGGTGTGTGTCCAAACCAGAGCACAGAGCAAAAAGAAGGGTGAACAAGTGGGGTTGGAGCCTGAAAGTATGGCCCAACCAACCAAGAGAAACAGCAAGGAGACTGGGGAACCAGCTTCTACACAGCCAGCCTCTCCGGACCCCTCTCCTCAGGGAGAGGACTTGGAAACCCTAGAGGGAACTGAGCCTATGGAGCTTGAGCCTTACCAGGCTGGACTCCTGGGCCCAGGGGAACCCACTAGGGAGGAGCTGTGCCAGGGCCAGCGAGACTGCCCCACTCTTGAAAGCCTGAGGCAGCAAGTAGCTGCAGAAGCAAAGGGAGATGTCAGTGGTACCCACAAAGCTTATTGGGAAGAGAGATTACTGTATGCTGAGGCAAGAAACCCCAATCTTGGAGCTACCAGGAGAGTGGTAGTGCCACAGAAGTACAGGGAGTTCCTCCTAACTGTGGCTCATGACATCCTCCTAGCTGGACACCTGGGGCAAACCAAAACTTGGAAAAGGTTGGTTAGCCACTTTTACTGGCCTCAGATGAACCAAAAAGTGAAGGAGTTTGTGAGCTCCTGTGTTACCTGTCAGGCCAGTGGCAAGACAGGTGGCAAGCCAAAGGCACCCCTGATACCACTACCAGTGGTGGGGGTGCCCTTTGAAAGGGTAGGTGTGGACATTGTGGGTCCACTGGAACCTCCCACAGCCTCAGGGAACAAATTCATTCTAGTAATAGTGGATCATGCTACTAGGTACCCTGAGGCAATTCCCTTAGGGCAGTGGTTCCCAAACTTTTTTGACCCGTGTGCTCCCTCGACCTAATTGGCAGTTGGCCGTGGCTCCCCCTCATTCTTTTTACCGGTGGACGGGTGGGTGGAGATGTAAGCCCGACCTCGGGGATACTTCCTGTTGCACTCTGACTGCCCCCTCTGTCCATGCCTGCCCCGCGCCCTCAGACTGCCCCTTCTGTGCACGCCTCCTTTCTTCGTGACCTTCGACTACCCCTTCTGTCCATGCGATCTCCCTACGTGCCTTCTGACTCCCCCTTCTATCCATGCCTGCTTCCTTTGTGCCCTGAGACTGCCCCTTCCCTCCATGCCTTCTCCCTTCGTGCCCTGAGAAAGCCCCTTTCCTCCATGCCTGCTCCCTTCGTGCCCTAAGACTGCCCTTTTCCTCCATGCCTGCTCCCTTTGTGCCCTCTATCCATTATCTCCATGCCTGTTCTCTTTGTGCCCTCAGACTCAGGCGTGCAACACCCATTGGGCTCAAAGTGCTTCAGCCCCCCCAGTCATGTGTGGCAGCCTGGGGATAAGACCTCCTGAGCACACACTGCAGCTGCACCTGAGCACTTCACAGGTCTTTAAAAGACCATTTGCATGGAACCCTTTCTTTCCATTCCTGTTTCCTTAAAGCGGCGGATTTAACACGATTATGCAGGTGTCATTTCTAAATTTCTAGCGCTGCCACTGCAATTTCCCACATCGTGCCGCGGCGCCCCTGGCAACTCCTAACGGCGCACCAGGGTGCCGCGGCACACAGTTTGACTACCACGGCCTTAGGGAGACTACAGCTCCTGCAGTAGCCCTCCTAGGTGTCTTCACCAGGGTAGGGTTTCCTAAGGAGGTGGTTTCAGACAGAGGTACCAACTTCATGTCTGCTTACCTGAAACACATGTGGGAGGAGTGTGGGGTGCAGTACAAGTTCACTACCCCATACCACCCACAAACCAATGGTCTTGTAGAAAGGTTCAACAAGACATTGAAAGGTATGATCATGGGGTTCCCTGAAAAACTCAAAAGGAGATGGGATGTCCTGTTGCCATGCCTGCTTTTCGCTTATGGGGAAGTGCCACATAAGGGAGTGGGGTTTTCACCCTTTGAACTTCTGTTTGGTCATCCTGTAAGGGGACCACTCTGTCTGGTAAAGGAGGGTTGGGAGAGGCCTCTCCAAGAACCCAAACAGGACATTGTGGACTATGTGCTTGGCCTAAGGTCCAGAATGGCTGAGTACATGGATAAGGCATCCAAAAATCTTGAGGCCAGACAGGAGCTGCAGAAGCACTGGTATGACCAAGAGGCTGCCATGGTTGAATTTCAACGAGGGCAACAGGTGTGGGTTTTGGAGCCAGTGGCACCAAGGGCTCTCCAAGACAGATGGAGTGGCCCTTACCCTATCCTGGAGAAAAAGAGCGAGGTCACTTACTTAGTGTACCTGGGCCCCAGCAGGACACCCAAAAGGGTTATCCATGTGAACCGCCTCAAGCTCTACCATGACAGGGCTGACCTCACCATGCTGATGGTGACTGATGAGGAACAGGAAGCAGAGAGTGAACCTCTCCCTGATCTCCTCTCTACCAGCCCAAAAGATGGGTCAGTGGATGGAGTAGTCTTTTCAGACACCATCACTCCCCAACAGCAGGCTGACTGCAGGCAAGTCTTGCAGCAGTTTGCTAGCATCTTTTCCTTGACCCCGGGTCTGACCAGCTGGTGTACCCATGACGTGAACACTGGTGACAGTAATCCTGTCAAAAACAAAATCTATCGACAATCAGACCAAGTCAAGGAAAGCATCAAAGCTGAAGTCAGCAAGATGCTGGAGCTAGGGGTGATTGAACCCTCTGAGAGCCCCTGGGCCAGCCCAGTGGTTCTAGTCCCCAATCCTCATCAACAGGGTGGAAAGAGAGAGATGAGGTTCTGTGTGGACTATAGAGGGCTCAACTCTGTCACCAAGACAGATGCTCACCCCATTCCAAGAGTAGATGAGTTCATAGACAAACTAGGGGCAGCCAAATTTCTAAGCACCTTTGACTTGACTGCAGGGTACTGGCAAATTGGCATGGCCCCAGGAGCCAAAGAGAAAACAGCATTCTCCGCCACTGATGGGCACTATCAGTTTACTGTGATGCCTTTTGGGTTAAAGAATGCCCCTGCCACCTTCCAGAGGTTGGTGAACCAAGTCCTGACTGGGTTGGAATCCTTCAGTGCAGCCTATCTTGATGATATTGTTGTCTTTAGCTCCACCTGGCAGGATCACCTGATCCACCTTGGGAAGGTTCTGCAAGCCCTGCAATCTGCAGGACTGACTATCAAGGCATCCAAATGCCAGATAGGGCAGGGCACTGTGGTGTACTTGGGCCACCTTGTTAGTGGAGGCCAGGTCCAACCCTTACAGGCCAAGATCCAGAGCATCCTGGACTGGGCAGCTCCAACCCCCCAGACTCAAGTCAGGGCATTCCTTGGCTTGACTGGATATTACAGAACGTTTGTGAAGGGATATGGGTCTATTGTGACTCCCCTTATAGAACTCACCTCCAAGAAAATGCCCAAGAACGTGAACTGGACTGTTAGCTGCCAAAAGGCTTTTGATACCCTGAAAGAAGCAATGTGCTCAGCACCCATTCTAAAAGCACCAGACTACTCCAAGCAGTTCATAGCGCAGACTGATGCCTCAGAGCTGGGGATAGGTGCAGTCCTCTCCCAGATCAATGAGGAAGGCCAAGACCAACCTGTTGCTTTTATAAGCAGGAGACTACTCCCCAGAGAGCAGCTTTGGAGTGCCATTGAGAGGGAGGCCTTTGCTGTGGTTTGGTCCCTGAAGAAGTTGAGGCCCTACCTGTTTGGGACTCACTTCCTGGTTCAAACTGACCACAGACCACTCAGGTGGCTAATGCAGATGAAAGGGGAAAATCCAAAACTACTGAGATGGTCCATCTCCCTACAGGGTATGGACTTTGAAGTGGAACACCGACCAGGGACTGCCGATGCCAATGCAGATGGACTTTCCAGGTTCTTCCACTTAGACAATGAAGACTCCCCAGGGCAAGGTTAGTCTCATCATCTTTCGTTTGGGGTGTGTGGGGGGTTATGTGAGAAAGTGCCATCTTTCTTGCCTTGGTATGCTCCCACTTTTTTTTCTGAACTGCTGATGTACTTTGACTGAGTGTGCCCTGGGCCCCTGCCAACCAGGTACCCAGGGCCTGTGTTCCTTCCCTACAAAGAAAAGCTATGCTAAAACAAAACACCCAATTGGCATCTCTGGCCACCTGTCAGCCCCTAGTAAATGGTACCCTAGGTACCCAGGGCATGGTGACCAGAGAAGACCTCTGAGGGCTGCAGCACTTATTGTGCCACCCTCAGGGACCCTGTACCCTGGCACCCACACACTGCCTTTGTAGGCTGAGTGCCTAAGTACAGAACTAAAGCAAGAGTCGACATGGCACACATCCCTGTGTGCCATGCCCACAGAACCCACTGTCCTGGCATACTTCAGTCACCCCTCTAGCTGGGTGCCCTATGCCAGAGGTGAGGGCACCGGGGCATGAGCCCTGTGCCCCTACAGTACCCAGGGCCATTCCTGGGCACTGTAAGTGCAGTGATGCCATTTAAGAGTATATGGTGCTGGGAGGTTGTCATTACGAACTCCACAGCACCATAATGGCTACACTGAAGACTGACAAGTTTGGTACCAAACTTCCCAGCACATTAAACCCATACTGATGCCAGTGTGGGATTTAATGTAAAATGCACGAGAGGGCATCTTAGAGATGCCCTCCAAAACCCGAACCTACAATCCACGTCTGGGCTGAGTGGCTGCAGAGGCTGCCACACAGCAGACATGTTGCTGGACCCCTGGGTGGAGAGCCCCCCGCTCTCCTGGGCCTGCAACAATTCACATCCTGGGCGAGGTGATATGTGTCCTCCCCCAGGATGGACAGGGGGAAGCTTCAAAGGCATACCGCAACTGAGAGCTTCTCCAGACAATTTGCTGTACCCAGCAACCAGGCCCCCACCAGGCCTACCCCCACCCTGGCGGGAAGACTGGCGGGAAAAACTACGTCAGAAAGGGGGGTGTGCCAACTCCACCCCTCAGGTGGAGGAGGCGAGGTGAAGCACGACCCCGGACCCCGGCCATCTTGTAGATGGGGAGTCGTCCCCAATCCCAGCTAGGCTCCTGCCCCCCTCCCACAGAAGAGGACCAGGCTAGGGGGTGTACTCACCCCAGTACAGGGACCCATTGGTCCCTGCCCTTGCCCTACCTGTAGTGACCAGGAGCCCAGCTCCCAGAGCCGCGTGGCCTGCTAGCCAGCAGCCACCAACCGAAGGCCCCCTTTCCCTCATTGGATAATATTGGGCCTATCTACCTCTGCATCCGGCCGCCCCTGCGCCGCTGAGACTGAAATAACTGTACTCACCTGACCCTGGGGGACCCCTGAGTCTATGCCCAGAACCCTAACTTCACCAACCAAGTACTCACCTGGAAACCGGTAATTCACTTACCTGCCGTTGGATAACATTGACCCATTTTTGACTCGAAAATGTTCTAAGTGTGAAGTTTTGAAAACTGAAAATATTCCTATAAAATCAGCTAAAGTCCGAATTAGAAAATACTCACCTGTGATCAGGAGAGAAGCCAGTACTGTACCTTTCAGCCCAGTATTGAACCACAAAAGTAATCCCTAGCGGGGTTACTAGTAACCTGTATTTTCTCCATAGGAACCCATTGTCTGCTTTACTATGAAATTTCTTCTGTGTCTACTTTTGAAAACTGCAAATATTCTTTAAAAATCATACGACATACTGAAACGCAATGACCTACCTGTTTTGAGTTAAGCCCCCAGTGCTGGCCCTAGGAGACTAGTGCTGAGTTACAAAAGTAACACAATCGTACTTTACCTGTAACCTGAATTTCTTCCCATTGAATAACATTGTGAGAATCACCTTGAAAAGTTTCTAAGTGTGAACTTTTAAAACAGCTCTATATTCAGGAAAAATCATCACTGTAACTAAAACGTTTTTGCTGATCTGGTTTCAGCTTAGACCCCAGGACTGAATCCAAGATCTAGTCCTGGAACCACCAAAGTAATCCATAAAGTAATCAACTGTACTTTCCTATGAAAACTCATTGAGCTCAATGCTAGAGTGTATTTCAGAACTGTACTGCTATTAGCTAACCTGTGACTATTGTGTGTTCAAACTTATTATTGCTCCTCTGCAAAGTATTTACCTGAGAGTACTCGTATCTCAAAAAGTATATTTTTATAACTGTTGGTTCTAAAAATTAAACAACTATATCTAAGGATATAATAACAATTTGCCTGGAGTTCAGTTCTTGAGTGTGTGAAACCTTTTGCTGACTGAGTGTGGACAACAAATGCTTTACACTGTCCTCTGGTACTGCCTTACTGCTCGACCAAGCTACCACTTTGGAGAGTAAGGTCAGTTCTGACTTTAACCTCTGGTAAACCTTTGGGGTTTGTGGACTCTATACACACTGTACTGCCTTATTGTCCAGTATATATAGAGCCACCTTCTCACAGATGGTCATTTTGTGAAATTACAGCCCCAGGTGCAATGGAAACCCCTTTTTTAAATATCGAGAAAACATGAGGATGCTCAGATACAGATACATTTTTTAAATATTGAGAAAACAGGAGGATGCTCAGATACAGATACATTTGCCCCTTGGGCAGCCTGGCCTTGCTCTCCAGATACATGGTTTGGGAAGGCACAACAGGGCCTATTGACACGCTCCTTAGTGACCTTGAAGATATCATTGGATTGCCGAAAAGGCCCCAGGTTCATCATAGCTCCCCACCTGTACTCCCACTTATGCCAGTATATTAGTCTAGGAAGCATGAGATCTCATTTCAATGCCCTTTTCTTCCTTCCCTGGACGTAAACCAAAAGAATTGAGGTGAGGTGCTGCACCCCCCCTTAAAATGGGGGACAACATATTCAGCACATGATCAGAATTAGCAGTTGATTCATCCACAGGGCCCAAAAAATTGTGAAAGAATCCTCTCTACAGAAAATAAGATATTAGAGTGGGTCCTCCCCCCCTCCCGTCCCATCGACTTCCAAATTTGATGACTGCATATGGACTTGAGCCCCTGTGCACGTGGAGAAATTGCAATTCAGGGAGTCCATTGAACCAAAAAGAGAGACCCTCACTGAAGGCATACTGCTATACAATGGTAATGGAGGATGACTGAGTAGGCAGTCCAAAGGTGGACTCAAGGCCATGTTCAAGGCAACTGCCGATTGTAAATTAGCCTCCTTAACTTTTTTCTCCATGAGATTGGCAAAATCCGGCAAAGAACAACCCCAAATGCATTGGGATCGCTGCTACACACGTCACCATAAAGCTCACTATGAATCACTCGAAAGGCCTCTTTAGACGAAGACATTCCTGACACAGGAGCAACATTTTGATCACCAGATATGGCCACAGGACTCTTAGGCCCAGACTTAGAATCCAACTTGATACCGATGATATTAATCTCCGAAACAGCCTTTGCGACCTCCTTGTCCATTTCTTCCACTGCTTCCCCTGCACGACATTTATTTTATTTTATTTTATTTTATTTTATACAAGATTTATAATGCGCATGGCTGCCTCAGCAACGAGGCGTCCCAGCGCAACCAGAGACCAAAAGGGAGCAGTGGGAGTTACAACAAGCATCCTTTATTATTAAATGGCAGGGAATAACCATGTCTTTACAGACTTCCGGAACACCAACAGATTCGATATGACTCTGATGCTCACTGGGAGGGAGTTTCAAAGTTTGGCTGCCAAAAAGCCAAACGAGCGCCCCCCCCCCCCCGCCCTAGCTTTCCTTACTTGGGGGACACAAACCAAACCACAGTTGGTGGATCTCAAGGCACTCCCAGGCACATAGGGCTTCAATAAACCCGAGAGCCCAATAGGGGCTTGGTGCATCAAGGTTTTATGCGCAATGCACAGCACCTTAAAGTGAACCCGGGCATCGATGGGCAGCCAGTGCAACTTTAGGAGCACATGAGCCACCGACTGCGATCTAGGCAGTGCTACTAGCATACGTGCTGCCACATTTTGGACTCTCTGAAGGCGTTTAATACTTGCTCTATTTGCGCCCAGATATAGAGCATTTCCATAATCAAGTCTCGCCAAAATGGAGGCTTGCAAGATGGTTTGCCGCAATTCAGATGGAAAAAGACCAAGCAAAGGTCGAAGGCCTCTCAGAAGCCCAAAACAAAGCGCAGCAACAGCTCTTGTCTGTTTCTCGAAAGTTAGACCGCTGTCGAACCAAACACCTAAGTTCTTTACCATCTTTTTCGGTAACGGAGCGGGTTGCAGATGGTCAGGCCACCACTGCTCCAACCGCAGCTCTTGGTCTTTCCCATAGAGAAGAATCTCAGATTTACTGGCATTCAATTGAAGGCAGTTAGCCTTCATCCAGTCTGAGATCACTGACAGATCCGTCCTAAAACTTTCCATATTAGCACTGCAATTTTTGGAAAATGCAATCACCAACTGGGTGTCGTCAGCGTACGACACCAAGAATAGCCCCCTACCTCTGGCCACCTCCGCCAAAGGTCCCACATAAAGATTGAAAAGAAGTGGGCTCAAGATGAAACCCTGCAGCACCCCACGAGATAAAGGATGATCCTGCGAGTGAAAAGGGGGGACTGACACCTGAAATGATCGTCCAGTCAAGAAGGAACGAATCCGCTCCAGGGCAACATCCCTGATTCCGATCGTCCAAAGGCGTTCAAGAAGAATCGCATGTGACACCGTATCAAAGGCGGCGCTTAGATCCAATAGGACCAAGGCCGCGGAGTCTCCTGCATCCAGCCGGTTACGGATAGATTCCGTGATGGCAAGGAGAGCTGATTCGGTACTATGGCGGGGGCGAAACCCATGCTGAGAGGGGTCAAAGATGTTATGAGTGTCCATATGTTTAGATAGAACTGAATTTACATGTGCCTCCACCACTTTCGCCATAAAAGGTAACTGAGATTTAGGGCGATAGTTACCTGGGTCGTCCGGATCAAGCGATGGCTTTTTTAAGAGTGGAATCACTTTTGCATGCTTCCACTCCCTAGGGACTGAGGCAGATTTCAGTGACAGATTAACTAATTCTACTGCCACAGGAGAAATAAGAGGAAGAAGCTGGTGGAAATAGGCTGAAGACATTAGGTCCGCTGGCGAGCCCGATTTGATTTTAGCACTCAGGCCCCAAACTCCTGCAGCGACAATAGAGGAAAGGCCGACAAACAATTGTCCACCCTCAAATCATACCCTGTCAACACAGCATTCTCAGTGGGGGTACTCTCAGTGGAAAAGTCCTGGTAAATGTGTTCCACTTTCTTCATAAAATGAAGTGCCAGGTCTTCGCAGCGATGGTTCGATGTGACGGGGGAAAGATTAGACATCCCTGCGCTCTTCATGTTTTTAAGCAAGGTGAAAATGGTCTACGTAGGATTAGTGCTGGCCACAATTTTATTGGCTACAAACTCTGCCTGCGTTTTGCGGATGAGTTTGTGATAGTCTTTAACTGCCTTTCGATACACTGCTTTGGCAGAAGGCTCATAGAAACGGCGCCATGCACGTTCAAGTTGTTTACATCCCTTCTTTGCCTGAGTTAGAAGTTCGGTGAACCAAGGGTTGTATAAGACACGTCCCTTCCCACCTCGCTTGGCTGGAATGCAACTGTCCAAACCAGCTATTAGCCAATCGTGAAAGCTCCTAAGTGCCCCCTCAATATCTGGCGGAAACTGGGGGCTATGCTCCGTTAACCAGGTAGCAAGCCGCTCCTGGTCTAGCTTATGCCAAGGCTGTTTCACCATAGTAACTGGGCGGGCTACATCAATCCTACCCTGCCACAGTAGGGAGAATGGAATTACTGAGTGGTCTGTCCATTTTAGTGCGACGGAATAGGCAATTTTCAAACAATCAAGATTGGAAAAAATGGGATCAAGCAAGTGTCCAGCTACATGGGTGCCTCCCGCGACCAGTTGTGGAAGCTGAAAAGCCTCTAGCTCCGCGAGGAAATTATCAATCTCAGCCTTTCCTTCCAGCTCAAGATGCAAATTCAGATCCCCAAAATTGTGAAGTTGGCTGCTTTATAAGCCAGCTGTCCAATTTTGGTTACAAGGTCCTCACGGAATGTTCCGGAGGGCCCTGGGGGTCTGTAAATTAAAAGGCCCGACAATGTCAAATTACTGTTAAGTTTTATTTTGAACAGTGCACTCTCACAATCTGATATTTTTTCCTAATGGCGAAAACAGCCTTGGCTATCACTGCAATGCCACCTCCTCTTCCCCCTTCTCTATTAATATTATAAAAAGAATAGCCAACCGGGAGGGCTAACCCTGGTTCTGCCACTGTATCCTGAGTAAGCCATGTTTCAGTTAGGAAAAGAGCGTCTGGACACTCATCCATTAATAAATCAAATACCTCCTCATAATGACTTACCAAAGACCGACAATTAAGGCTGAGAAATTTGAATTCAATGCAACTGGATGAGCAAGTAGGTTGCTCCTCAAGGACTGCCTTAAAAGCACAGTATTTGCACGCAAAAGTAGGCTCTTGAAAAGCCCATGATACTGATGGACATTCAGAGGCCAGATGCATAAGTTGTTCTCGAGTATAACTACAAGAATGGCCTGCGGTAGATATAGGGATTCTGGCGGCTGGCGGCGGTGTGGACGGGCGCAGACGGGCTTGCCTTTGGCGCGCCCGCTGTGCGGGTGCCTAAGTGTCGTCATTTGTAGCCAAGCAAGGAGGTGTGGCAAGCGAGGCAACAAACACTAGTCCGCTGACCTGGTCAAATTCCTCCCCAAGATGGCAGCGCAACACCCTCCCTTGCCCAAAACAGCGTTTCCCCCAGAGCAACAACAGAATGCAGTTTAAAAACGCGGCGAAATGAGGTAAAGAGTTTGTGGTGAGAATTATACACAGTTAAAATGAAGAAAGCAAAATACTTTAAATTTGCAATAAAGCGCTAAGTAAAGCTCCCGGCTCATGCCTCAGGAGTCTGGTGGCTGCGCGGGTGCCTAAGTGTCGTCATTTGTAGCCAAGCAAGGAGGTGTGGCAAGCGAGGCAACAAACACTAGTCGCTGACCTGGTCAAATTTCTCCCCAAGATGGCAGGCGCAACACCCTCCCTTGCCCCAAACAGCGTTTCCCCCAGAGCAACAACAGAATGCAGTTTAAAAACGCGGCGAAATGAGGTAAAGAGTTTGTGGTGAGAATTATACACAGTTAAAACAAAGAAAGCAAAACACTTTAAATTTGCAATAAAGCGCTAAGTAAAGCTCCCGGCTCACGCCTCAAGACATAACTTGCTGGACTGACTTTAAGGAATGGGCTGCACTGATTTGTGGATGAAGCGGTTAATCTGACATGGGACTGTGCCCGGGGACAAAACTTTAACTAAACTTGACTCACCTTCTTTGTTTAGACATCACCAATTCCTTATTTCTTACCCCTCTCCCCTTCTTTGAGAACAGGGAGAACCCGGAGGAATGGGACTTCAAGAGAGACAAATTGGACTGGGGCTTCTATCGCCAAATAGTTTTCAAAAGTTTAGGGGAGAAGACCAGTTGAGCCTGAAGGGGCAATTAAACGACCAGAATGCAGACACCTAAAGGCATCTTCTAAAGCACCTTATAAAAACTTGTCTACAGGTGTCCACTTGTCCACAGATGCCACAAACGCCTGATGCCTACTTTCCCTCTTTCCTCCTCTCTGCAATTCCACAAATTAGTATTAACCAGTGCTTAATTTGTAAAAAAAGAAGTGCAGGTGCTGAAAAGTTTGCAAAGGAGGCCACAGCTCACGTCTTCCTCCGGTGAGCCCCACTTTCAAAACTCTCACTGCCTCAGTCTCTATTTTCTAACCTTGATATGTTGTGTGTCCCCTAAGTGTTTGCTCTAAGAGTCTATCCTCTCACCTCTCTAATTGTTTTCTATCATCTTTGTCACACCTGGTGTGTTACCTTATTCCCTGTATTTCTGATTTGCCCTCTATTCATTCTAGCCCTGCCCTTTTTCCTCTTCACTTTTATCCATGCTCTCCTCTCTCTCTCCTCGATCTTGGCTCTTACTATCACTCTTCTAGCAGCGATTAGCTGTGTCTCCGTTTTATCATTTGTCTGCTTTTTTCATCTGTCCAGTCCTCTACATCCTTTCATTCTATCTTCTCTCTTCTTAATGCTCTCTTCTTTACATCATGGCTGCTTTCTCTTTGTATCTGATTTGCTCTCCTTTTCTTCTACTTACCTCCGTATTATCTCTCTCCTCTCCTGTTGTTTCTTTCTCCTTTTTACTCCTGCTCTCTCTCTCATCTATAACACTGCTGCTGCCTGTGACCCCTGTCGAGCTCGAGGACAGCCGATGATGTCACTGCTAGTTCGGCCTGTAATTAGTAGGTCCAGGGATGGCGACGGCATCGGCATCCACTGCTCAGCTTGCTGTGACCCTGCCTGCTACAGCACAGGCATTGTCCCCAGCCTTAATGCTGCCAATCCCGGTAAGTATGGTTGTGGTGCCTACTGGACTCATGCATGCTCAGCAATTACCATGCTGCGGTGCAGCGCACAGATTCTACAGGTGACGCAATGGCGCACAAACGTTGTGTTGGTCCACAGCCGCATCTAGCACGTTGAGGATAGCAGCAATGCAGGGCTGCAGGAAATGCCTCTCTGGCTACGCAGCTCTGGCTACGCAGCAAGTGGAAAGTCCACACTTACTTTTGTTTATTCTTCCTCTAGAGCCCTCACTCCCAAGTCCCAAATGTGCTCTTGCAGCTTCCTTGCCTACACTCCGCCATAAGCCAGCCTCCAGCTACAATTATCCAATGGGAGGCTTAGGCTCAGGCAGTGGCAGGATGCAGCAGACTCTGGGAATAGAATGCAATTTGTGATTGGCGTGATGATATCATCACTAACGTGGTGATACACAATCATGCCTGCCTGGACAGGCGTATGCTGGCCAGTCTATGAACATTTACCAGCCAGTCACAATGCAATGTATGTTATTTTTATTTATTTGAACAATGAATATTGAGACCACCACCTGCAGGGTCAGAAATTGTAGCCCCGGCCCTGTGAAAAAAGTGCCGGTGCTGAGCACCTGAAAGCACCTGCTCAAATTAAGCACTGCGTGTGCCCCCGCTATAATACATACTTTGCCCCGGTGGTGGCGGTCCCCGGGGCAGTGTTAGTGGGGATTGGGCCCCCCCACACTTTATTTGCATAAAGCACCTCTGATTTGGCCGCCCGGGGGCTAAATAACATTAAAGCGCGAGAGCCGCGCTTTGTTTTTTTGGGGGGGATTGGCAGGGTATGCGTACCCTACGCGCATCCCGCAATTTTTTTAAACAAAAAAAATTGGGGGGGTGGGCCTTGCGGTTCCTTGTGGGACCCTCTAAGCAGGCCTAGGGGGTCAGGGTGTTTCTACCCTGCCCCCTTTTCTTGTTTTTCGCGTTTCTTTTTCTGTTTTCTTGTGCCTCGGTTTCTACCGATTACAAAAAGGGGGTGGTGATGGACAGAGTATCTGAGTTAATCAGAACACTCCTACCCAGTCAACAGATCAGGGCTTGATCCATCACCGTTTTTTAGCTCACTGCACCATCCCAGTTCAGAACCTGGCTATATGCAAATTAGTCTGTTCCTAGTCCAGTGCATCATGGGAACAGGGCAGACCAAACTACCAAGCCAATTCTTCACTGGAAAGGAAACAAGCTTCCGGAGACAGGTTTCTGGCATTACAGCCGTCTTCGGCCCGGCTTGCTTGAATCCTGATGGTGCAATGAGCAAGGTACTCATGTCTGAGCATACCCTTCCACACTCATGGTGGCCAAAATAATTACAAAAAGGGGGTGGTGATGGACAGAGTATCTGAGTTAATCAGAACACTCCTACCCAGTCAACAGATCAGGGCTTGATCCATCACCGTTTTTTAGCTCACTGCACCATCCCAGTTCAGACCTGGCTATATGCAAATTAGTCTGTCCCTGGCCCAGTGCATCATGGGAACAGGGCAGACCAAACTACCAAGCCAATTCTTCACTGGAAAGGAAACAAGCTTCCGGGGACCGGTTTCTGGCATTACAGCCATCTTCGGCCCGGCTTGCTTGAATGCTGATGGTGCAATGAGCAAGGGACTCATGTCTGAGCATACCCTTCCACACTCATGGTGGCCAAAATAATTACAAAAAGGGGGTGGTGATGGACAGAGTATCTGAGTTAATCAGAACACTCCTACCCAGTCAACAGATCAGGGCTTGATCCATCACCGTTTTTTAGCTCACTGCACCATCCCAGTTCAGAACCTGGCTATATGCAAATTAGTCTGTCCCTGGCCCAGTGCATCATGGGAACAGGGCAGACCAAACTACCAAGCCAATTCATCACTGGAAAGGAAACAAGCTTCCGGGGACCGGTTTCTGGCATTACAGCCGTCTTCGGCCCGGCTTGCTTGAATCCTGATGGTGCAATGAGCAAGGGACTCATGTCTGAGCATACCCTTCCACACTCATGGTGGCCAAAATAATTACAAAAAGGGGGTGGTGATGGACAGAGTATCTGAGTTCATCAGAACACTCCTACCCAGTCAACAGATCAGGGCTTGATCCATCACCGTCTTTTAGCTCACTGCACCATCCCAGTTCAGAACCTGGCTATATGCAAATTAGTCTGTCCCTGGCCCAGTGCATCATGGGAACAGAGCAGACCAAAGAAGTCCAAGAAACTCTGCCGCTCCCTTGAAAAGGCCTGGAAAAAAGACCCAACCACCAGCACCAAGGACGCCTTCAAAAGCGCCACCCGCACTCACCACCAACTGATCCGAAAAGCCAAAAAAACAGCATTCAAGGACCGACTTGACAACAACGCCCACAACAGCAAGGAACTTTTCAACATCGTCAAGGAATTTTCCAATCCCTCGGCCAACTCCAACGACATCACCCCCTCTCAAACCCTCTGCGACTCCCTAGCCTCTTTTTTCCACAACAAGATTGCAGACATCCACTACAGCTTTGACAACCAACCCGTAAACCAACCCACCCTAACATCCGCTGATCATCTTTCCCCTGTAAACACCCTTAACGCCTGGAACCCAATCTCCACTGAAGACACCATCCGCCTGATGAATTCCATCCACTCAGGATCCCCCACAGACCCATGCCCTCACCACATCTTCAACAAAGCAGACTCCTTCATAGCACCGCACCTCCGAGACGTCATCAACTGCTCCTTCAACTCCGCTACCTTCCCAGAAGACTGGAAACACGCTGAACTCACCGCCCTCCTGAAAAAACCAACAGCGGACCCCACCGAACTCAAAAATTACCGCCCCATCTCGCTTCTTCCATTCCCGGCCAAAGTCATCGAGAAAGCCGTCAACAACCAGCTCGCCGCCTTCCTCGAAGCCAACAAATCCCTCGACCCCTCACAATCTGGCTTCCGAGCAAAACACAGCACTGAGACCGCCCTCATCGCAGCAACAGACGACATTCGAACTCTATTGGACAATGGAGACACAGTCGCCCTCATCCTCCTCGACCTCTCTGCAGCATTCGATACAGTCTGCCACAGCACCCTTCTACAACGCCTCAATAACATCGGAATCCAAGGAAAAGCACTTGAATGGATCACCTCGTTCCTCACCGGAAGAACCCAGAGAGTCCGCCTTCCACCATTCAAATCCGAGACCTCTGAAGTCATCTGCGGCGTACCTCAAGGATCCTCACTCAGTCCCACCCTCTTCAACGTATACATGAGCCCCCTCGCGACCATCGCACGCCAACACAACCTCAACATCATCTCTTACGCGGATGACACTCAACTGATCCTTTCTCTCACCAATGACCCCAGCACCGCCAAAACTAACCTACACGAAGGAATGAAAGAAGTTGCCGAATGGATGAAACAAAGCCGTCTGAAACTGAACTCAGACAAAACAGAAGTCCTCATCCTAGGCACATCCCCCTCTGCTTGGGACGACTCCTGGTGGCCGGAAGCCCTCGGAAAAGCACCCATCCAGACAGACCACGCACGGAACCTTGGCGTCATCCTGGATTCTTCACTCTCAATGAACAGACAAGTCAACGCCGTATCCTCTTCCTGCTTCAACATTCTTCGCATGCTCAGAAAAACATTTCGCTGGATCCCCTCCGAAACAAGGAAAACAGTCACCCACGCCCTGGTCACGAGCCGACTGGACTACGGAAACACCCTCTACGCAGGTACCACCGCTAAACTCCAAAAGAAACTCCAACGAATCCAAAACGCCTCAGCCAGGCTCATATTAGACATCCCACGCAACGAACACATCTCTGGTCACCTTAAAGACCTCCACTGGCTACCCGTCAATAAGAGGATCACTTTCCGACTGCTCACCCACGCACACAAATCACTCTACGACATCGGACCAGATTGCCTCAACTCTCGACTGTCCTTCTACAACCCTTCCCGCCAACTACGTTCTTCCAACCAAGCCCTCGCCACTGTACCTCGCATCAACAAGACCACCATGGGTGGCAGATCCTTTTCATACCAGGCTGCTAAAACATGGAACTCACTCCCCGCCTACCTTCGCCTCACCCAGAACCACCTAGCGTTCAGAAAGCAGCTTAAAACGTGGATATTTGACAAATAATCCTCCTCCCCTTCCTAAGCGCCTTGAAACCCTCTGGGTATGTAGTGCGCTATACAAATTTTATGACTTGACTTGACTTGACCAAACTACCAAGCCAATTCTTCACTGGAAAGGAAACAAGCTTCCGGGGACCGGTTTCTGGCATTACAGCCGTCTTCGGCCCGGCTTGCTTGAATCCTGATGGTGCAATGAGCAAGGGACTCATGTCTGAGCATACCCTTCCACACTCATGGTGGCCAAAATAATTACAAAAAGGGGGGTGGTGATGGACAGAGTATCTGAGTTAATCAGAACACTCCTACCCAGTCAACAGATCAGGGCTTGATCCATCACCGTTTTTTAGCTCACTGCACCATCCCAGTTCAGAACCTGGCTATATGCAAATTAGTCTGTCCCTGGCCCAGTGCATCATGGGAACAGGGCAGACCAAACTACCAAGCCAATTCTTCACTGGAAAGGAAACAAGCTTCCGGGGACCGGTTTCTGGCATTACAGCCGTCTTCGGCCCGGCTTGCTTGAATCCTGATGGTGCAATGAGCAAGGGACTCATGTCTGAGCATACCCTTCCACACTCATGGTGGCCAAAATAATTACAAAAAGGGGGTGGTGGCCGAGGCACAAGATGGCTGCCAACACTTCCTGGTTTGGAGTGTTGACAGCCAATTAGCATAAAGCTCGTGCTCGGTAGGATACGCGTACGGTACTTCGTCTATAGATATATCTATGATTTTACTTTTGATTTTCTCAGGAACTACTGAACGGATTTACACCATTTAACAAAAAGCGTAATCTGCGAACCAAACTCTACCTTTTTGCCAAATTTGGTGTAATTCCGTTCAGCAGTTCAGATTGTAGCCGTGTCTGAAGGTCCCTATGGAAAATTGCATGGGGAAAACACGTTTTGGGACCCCCCTTTTTTCTCGGCCCCCGCTAGAGAATTTCACGAAGATTCGTCAACCGGCGCTAAAGTTATTCCAAATAGAATGTTGCAGATTTCTAATGAAAATTAGGTCCTAACTATAACTACCTACTGGCAGCCGCCAGTAGGATATATATATATATATATGTTTTTCGTCCAAGGTATTGGAACTGCGCCAGCCCACCTCCTAAGTGCAGATCTAGCAAGGGCCGCTGCCAGCCGGCAGCTCGTGATTTCACGAGGAGTGTGGATTCATTTAAATCAGCCCATGGCCCGGCGGACTTGTGCCACAGAGGTTAGGATGTATGTGGGGACCCAGGGAGGCAATAGGACTGTATTTTAACTGGACACAAGGCGCCTTGCCCTGCGTGACACCCATGCCACATGGACTTCATTCCATTCATTTTCCCCACGTACCACCCGCCCAGTCAAGTTGTATTCTGGGAGCTGTAGTGTCCACAACGTTACAGCTGGTGGACGATCACATGGTTGGGGAGAGGTGTGTGCTTCACATTGTGGGAGGACTGCAGGAACATTTAAAAGCGGAGGCGTGCCTGTGTTTCCAGTTTAGCAGTGGCATCTGAGGAAGGCACTAAAGCCGAAATGCATAATGCCTGAACTGCTGTCCGAATAAAAGCCTTTCCTGGATTCCCAGTTTGGACTCTTCCTTTGGTTTACTGGAGGTTCGTGTGGATATAGTTGAAGACTAAGTATAGTCGAAACACGTAGGCCGTCCTGTTGCTAATGCACATGGTGTTTGTGGAAAAATAAAAGAAACTTGAACTTATCTGCTGCTGTGGTGCCGTGACTTCTGTGAAAACTACATGAACCCAGGGGATTCGAAGTGATATATATATATATATATATATATCCACTCTGTTAGACTTGTCAGCCTGAGGGCGGTCTTCCCTAAAAATGTTATTCTTCTCCCTTTCTGTGTTGCTTTTTTTTTGTTTGTTGTTTTTGTCCTCATATCACCATGGCATTCTGCAAGTCTTAGACTATTTTTGGTGCCCTTATTCGTCTCATGGTCCGTTGCATTCTCTTCTCACATCCAGGGAGGTATAATTTCCCAAGCCACCATGATCTGGTGTAATCATAGGACTATGGAAAGATGTGTTATATTTCGACACGATAGTGAAGTAGTGTGGCTCACTGGTTAGAGGCGGCAGACCCGAGAGCAGAGGACGGCCCGGGACCAGGGTTCGATTCCCGGCGCGGCAGGTTTCTGGACCAGGGTCAGCGGACTCGATAATTCTCTCGCCTCGGCGCCCACTCTGATCAGCGTTCACACTCGGCAACTCTGGGCATTAGCTTGCCTCATCTTCACTAACGGCCCCACCAGACCGCCGGGGATGCCTGGTCTCACCCTGGAGATACCCATTAAGGGACCATCTCTCAGGGAAGCCAGGAAGGGTTTCGCAGCGGTCGAAGCGCCTTGGGACCCTACGGGTAAGTAGTGCGCTATATAAATGCCTATACATACATCCCTACTTTGTACCACAGTGCTACCATGCCCATTTTATAAAGTCCTGCCAAATTTCCCCGGACCTTCGTGGATACCATTAGATATCTATTTTACTATTCCACTTAATCATTTTTATTCATTCTGTAGGATGTGGGGGCACAGGGTCTATTCAGTGTTTACATATCTCTTGTCTGGCCAGAAGCAATAGATAGCATATCAGACCCCTTTGCTTACTGTTCAAGGTAAAATGTAAAGTATTATCTACCCCTAGGAGTACTAAAGCCTCTGTCAAGATTATGGGTCCCCACTAGAGATTTGTCTCTTATAGTAGTTTCTACTGCCTTCCAGTATTCTTTTATTGCGGGGCATGTAAAAAAGATATGTACATCATTGGGTTATGGAAGATTGCATCTGTTACATCTGGGGACAGGCTGTAACACAAACTGTGTTTGATTGGTTCAGATGCTCCGTCCATCACTACCCCTTTTTGTACTGCTTTGTAACACAAACTTAGCCACTCTTTGAGGAGTCCAATACAACCTATTTATTACAAAAAAGTAAAGTCTTTTAAGATTTGCAAGTGTAACTTTTGAGTATAATAATTTTAATGAGTCCGTCCAAAGTAGTTGTAGATTTTGTTCCTGGAATGTGTCCCACCAGATCGCATGAGGAGTCTCCAGTTTCTTTTCCTCTGCTTACAGGCACATGCATCAAACAAAAATCAGGTTGCTAAAATTGCGAATCGCAATTCACTGTAATCCAGTGCATGAACCCACAATCTACAACAACACCAAAAATCGTAAAATAACGATTGCAAATAATTCTGAGACATAATTTGCGAATCCTTATTTGCAAATCCATTATTAGCGAATCCCAATTAGCGATTCTCAAATTATGAATCGCAATCATATGCATGAAAAGTCGCAAATTGCGTTTTTTCAGAAATTCGCTATTTAGCAAGTGCAATTTAAGAAGGATCCCAACCAGGTGGTAACCATGGGTGAAAATACCATACAGCTGAAATTCAACTGAAACCTACTTAAACACACCCAGAATGCCTCAGAGCCATTCACAATGGCAACGCTTTACCTGATGGCGAGGAGGATGGGGCTCCAGGCAGCAGCACACAGAAGGAAGAGAATATAGGAGCGCATCTTCAGAGTCCGCATTACATTGCTAGGACAAACAGATGAGGAAATATACGACAAGTATAGGCTGAATGGTGCCATGATCCTTGACTTAATTGAAAAATTGGATCCCATATTGCTGCGTAAGAATAATAGGACCAATGCAATATCCACTCATGTGCAGGTCCTATGTTGCCTGCACCTACTTGAGTCTGGCAGTTTCCAGGGGGTAGTAGCAGTAGCTGGAGGGGTGTCACAAAGCGCCCTTTCACGTTTCTTTAAATCATTCCTTCATGCCATGAGTCAAGGATCAATTACCACACTAGCTTCCCCACAACCAGACATGAACTGAATAAGACCAAACAGGAATTCTATCAGGTAGCCCGCTTCCCACATGTATTAGGTTGCATTGATTGTACCCATGGAGCAATCTGTCCACCAGCAATTAATGAATATATATTTAGGAATCAGAAATGCTTTCATTCGCTAAACATACAGGTAGTCTGCAATGAAAAATATATCATTACTGACATTGTGGCTCAATACCCGGGAAGCGCTTATAATTCCCACATATTTCTCCAAAGTGCAATACACACTCATCTGCTCAGGGGTGAATTCGGAGAGGGACATCTGCTTGGTAAACATGTGTTATGACAGAGGTCTTCAATCTGTGGGGCGCGACCCCCAGGGGGGTCGTGGAGTCTTGGGAAGGGGGTCGCAGGTCGGGCTGATTGACGGTGCTCACGGTGGAGGCCTAAGGGGTGAAAAACATCAAAGCCTCATTAACAAGTAAAAGGTCTTTTAAAGACCTGTCAAGTACTCGGGTGTACTTTTTGAAAAACAGGGGACCCCTACACTAATAAGTTTGCCATAGGTAGGGAAATAACACTTTTGAAAAAATACTTATAGCAAACAATAGATTAATAGGTGCCAAATCTCTCAACCATAGATGTGAATCCAGCTACAAATAATCATACGACCTTATATATATAGAGTAACACAATATGTAATGATATACAAAAACTTTTTATTATAAATAGATAGTTGCTTAGTTTCTTTTTCTGTCCAATATATTCAGTTTTTATACAGATAATTTCAGTGCAAAAGTCGATTGTGAACAATTTATAAGAGTACAAAAAATAACATAAAACATAAACATATATTACGAGAAGTCACAATGGATCGGTCAATGTTCTATTGTGGTAGGCAAAAGCGGTGAGTTTTGACTACGCGCGTTTCGGCATTCTGCCTTCATCAGGTGACCGTCAATCGCATATAGACTCAACAGGACAACAGATTTTTATAAAGCAACTATCTATTTATAATGCAATGAGCAAGGGACTCATGTCTGAGCATACCCTTCCACACTCATGGTGGCCAAAATAATTACAAAAAGGGGGTGGTGATGGACAGAGTATCTGAGTTCATCAGAACACTCCTACCCAGTCAACAGATCAGGGCTTGATCCATCACCGTTTTTTAGCTCACTGCACCATCCCAGTTCAGAACCTGGCTATATGCAAATTAGTCTGTCCCTGGCCCAGTGCATCATGGGAACAGGGCAGACCAAACTACCAAGCCAATTCTTCACTGGAAAGGAAACAAGCTTCCGGGGACCGGTTTCTGGCATTACAGCCGTCTTCGGCCCGGCTTGCTTGAATCCTGATGGTGCAATGAGCAAGGGACTCATGTCTGAGCATACCCTTCCACACTCATGGTGGCCAAAATAATTACAAAAAGGGGGGTGGTGATGGACAGAGTATCTGAGTTAATCAGAACACTCCTACCCAGTCAACAGATCAGGGCTTGATCCATCACCGTTTTTTAGCTCACTGCACCATCCCAGTTCAGAACCTGGCTATATGCAAATTAGTCTGTCCCTGGCCCAGTGCATCATGGGAACAGGGCAGACCAAACTACCAAGCCAATTCTTCACTGGAAAGGAAACAAGCTTCCGGGGACCGGTTTCTGGCATTACAGCCGTCTTCGGCCCGGCTTGCTTGAATCCTGATGGTGCAATCAGCAAGGGACTCATGTCTGAGCATACCCTTCCACACTCATGGTGGCCAAAATAATTACAAAAAGGGGGTGGTGGCCGAGGCACAAGATGGCTGCCAACACTTCCTGGTTTGGAGTGTTGACAGCCAATTAGCATAAAGCTCGTGCTCGGTAGGATACGCGTACGGTACTTCGTCTATAGATATATCTATGATTTTACTTTTGATTTTCTCAGGAACTACTGAACGGATTTACACCATTTAACAAAAAGCGTAATCTGCGAACCAAACTCTACCTTTTTGCCAAATTTAGTGTAATTCCGTTCAGCAGTTCAGATTGTAGCCGTGTCTGAAGGTCCCTATGGAAAATTGCATGGGGAAAACACGTTTTGGGACCCCCCTTTTTTCTCGGCCCCCGCTAGAGAATTTCACGAAGATTCGTCAACCGGCGCTAAAGTTATTCCAAATAGAATGTTGCAGATTTCTAATGAAAATTAGGTCCTAACTATAACTACCTACTGGCAGCCGCCAGTAGGATATATATATATATATATGTTTTTCGTCCAAGGTATTGGAACTGCGCCAGCCCACCTCCTAAGTGCAGATCTAGCAAGGGCCGCTGCCAGCCGGCAGCTCGTGATTTCACGAGGAGTGTGGATTCATTTAAATCAGCCCATGGCCCGGCGGACTTGTGCCACAGAGGTTAGGATGTATGTGGGGACCCAGGGAGGCAATAGGACTGTATTTTAACTGGACACAAGGCGCCTTGCCCTGCGTGACACCCATGCCACATGGACTTCATTCCATTCATTTTCCCCACGTACCACCCGCCCAGTCAAGTTGTATTCTGGGAGCTGTAGTGTCCACAACGTTACCGCTGGTGGACGATCACATGGTTGGGGAGAGGTGTGTGCTTCACATTGTGGGAGGACTGCAGGAACATTTAAAAGCGGAGGCGTGCCTGTGTTTCCAGTTTAGCAGTGGCATCTGAGGAAGGCACTAAAGCCGAAATGCATAATGCCTGAACTGCTGTCCGAATAAAAGCCTTTCCTGGATTCCCGGTTTGGACTCTTCCTTTGGTTTACTGGAGGTTCGTGTGGATATAGTTGAAGACTAAGTATAGTCGAAACACGTAGGCCGTCCTGTTGCTAATGCACATGGTGTTTGTGGAAAAATAAAAGAAACTTGAACTTATCTGCTGCTGTGGTGCCGTGACTTCTGTGAAAACTACATGAACCCAGGGGATTCGAAGTGATATATATATATATATATCCACTCTGTTAGACTTGTCAGCCTGAGGGCGGTCTTCCCTAAAAATGTTATTCTTCTCCCTTTCTGTGTTGCTTTTTTTTTGTTTGTTGTTTTTGTCCTCATATCACCATGGCATTCTGCAAGTCTTAGACTATTTTTGGTGCCCTTATTCGTCTCATGGTCCGTTGCATTCTCTTCTCACATCCAGGGAGGTATAATTTCCCAAGCCACCATGATCTGGTGTAATCATAGGACTATGGAAAGATGTGTTATATTTCGACACATCCCTACTTTGTACCACAGTGCTACCATGCCCATTTTATAAAGTCCTGCCAAATTTCCCCGGACCTTCGTGGATACCATTAGATATCTATTTTACTATTCCACTTAATCATTTTTATTCATTCTGTAGGATGTGGGGGCACAGGGTCTATTCAGTGTTTACATATCTCTTGTCTGGCCAGAAGCAATAGATAGCATATCAGACCCCTTTGCTTACTGTTCAAGGTAATATGTAAAGTATTATCTACCCCTAGGAGTACTAAAGCCTCTGTCAAGATTATGGGTCCCCACTAGAGATTTGTCTCTTATAGTAGTTTCTACTGCCTTCCAGTATTCTTTTATTGCGGGGCATGTAAAAAAGATATGTACATCATTGACTTATGGAAGATTGCATCTGTTACATCTGGGGACAGGCTGTAACACAAACTGTGTTTGATTGGTTCAGATGCTCCGTCCATCACCACCCCTTTTTGTACTGCTTTGTAACACAAACTTAGCCACTCTTTGAGGAGTCCAATACAACCTATTTATTACAAAAAAGTAAAGTCTTTTAAGATTTGCAAGTGTAACTTTTGAGTATAATAATTTTAATGAGTCCGTCCAAAGTAGTTGTAGATTTTGTTCCTGGAATGTGTCCCACCAGATCGCATGAGGAGTCTCCAGTTTCTTTTCCTCTGCTTACAGGCACATGCATCAAACAAAAATCAGGTCGCTAAAATTGCGAATCGCAATTCACTGTAATCCAGTGCATGAACCCACAATCTACAACAACACCAAAAATCGTAAAATAACGATTGCAAATAATTCTGAGACATAATTTGCGAATCCTTATTTGCAAATCCATTATTAGCGAATCCCAATTAGCGATTCTCAAATTATGAATCGCAATCATATGCATGAAAAGTCGCAAATTGCGTTTTTTCAGAAATTCGCTATTTAGCAAGTGCAATTTAAGAAGGATCCCAACCAGGTGGTAACCATGGGTGAAAATACCATACAGCTGAAATTCAACTGAAACCTACTTAAACACACCCAGAATGCCTCAGAGCCATTCACAATGGCAACGCTTTACCTGATGGCGAGGAGGATGGGGCTCCAGCCAGCAGCACACAGAAGGAAGAGAATATAGGAGCGCATCTTCAGAGTCCGCATTACATTGCTAGGACAAACAGATGAGGAAATATACGACAAGTATAGGCTGAATGGTGCCATGATCCTTGACTTAATTGAAAAATTGGATCCCATATTGCTGCGTAAGAATAATAGGACCAATGCAATATCCACTCATGTGCAGGTCCTATGTTGCCTGCACCTACTTGAGTCTGGCAGTTTCCAGGGGGTAGTAGCAGTAGCTGGAGGGGTGTCACAAAGCGCCCTTTCACGTTTCTTTAAATCATTCCTTCATGCCATGAGTCAAGGATCAATTACCACACTAGCTTCCCCACAACCAGACATGAACTGAATAAGACCAAACAGGAATTCTATCAGGTAGCCCGCTTCCCACATGTATTAGGTTGCATTGATTGTACCCATGGAGCAATCTGTCCACCAGCAATTAATGAATATATATTTAGGAATCAGAAATGCTTTCATTCGCTAAACATACAGGTAGTCTGCAATGAAAAATATATCATTACTGACATTGTGGCTCAATACCCGGGAAGCGCTTATAATTCCCACATATTTCTCCAAAGTGCAATACACACTCATCTGCTCAGGGGTGAATTCGGAGAGGGACATCTGCTTGGTAAACATGTGTTATGACAGAGGTCTTCAATCTGTGGGGCGCGACCCCCAGGGGGGTCGTGGAGTCTTGGGAAGGGGGTCGCAGGTCGGGCTGATTGACGGTGCTCACGGTGGAGGCCTAAGGGGTGAAAAACATCAAAGCCTCATTAACAAGTAAAAGGTCTTTTAAAGACCTGTCAAGTACTCGGGTGTACTTTTTGAAAAACAGGGGACCCCTACACTAATAAGTTTGCCATAGGTAGGGAAATAATACTTTTGAAAAAATACTTATAGCAAACAATAGATTAATAGGTGCCAAATCTCTCAACCATAGATGTGAATCCAGCTACAAATAATCATACGACCTTATATATATAGAGTAACACAATATGTAATGATATACAAAAACTTTTTATTATAAATAGATAGTTGCTTAGTTTCTTTTTCTGTCCAATATATTCAGTTTTTATACAGATAATTTCAGTGCAAAAGTCGATTGTGAACAATTTATAAGAGTACAAAAAATAACATAAAACATAAACATATATTACGAGAAGTCACAATGGATCGGTCAATGTTCTATTGTGGTAGGCAAAAGCGGTGAGTTTTGACTACGCGCGTTTCGGCATTCTGCCTTCATCAGGTGACCGTCATTCGCATATAGACTCAACAGGACAACAGATTTTTATAAAGCAACTATCTATTTATAATAAAAAGTTTTTGTATATCATTACATATTGTGTTACTCTATATATATAAGGTCGTATGATTATTTGTAGCTGGATTCACATCTGTGGTTGAGAGATTTGGCACCTATTAATCTATTGTTTGCTATAAGTATTTTTTCAAAAGTACTCGGGTGTGCCTTTTTGTGTGTCCCTGAAGCTGTTTGGGCTCACATACAAGAGGGGGGGAGTGAGGGGGGCTGGGGGAGGAGGCTGTAGCCCTTCGAGTTCAATGGACGTTGCGCACCTGGAGCTGTAGGGTGTATTTTTATTTTTAACATTTTATATAGCATTCGCTTAACCTGTAGGTATCAGAGGCTTTACAAACACACAGTAAACAGCAGAAGGACATTACAATCATTAGTTCAAGTCCCAGGAGCCCTCATACCTGGCGCCTGTGTGGGAGAAATGTGCCTGAGAGTCTGTTCTTCACCGTGAGATGTTGTTACAGCCTGTCTGCCCCTGCCCCCCAGCAGGGAGGCACAGAGATGCCCTCCGATGAGAGAGGAAGAAGACGCAGAGAGATAATGACCCCCCCATGAAGTGGATGAATTATGGGTGGATGGATGGATGAAAGGGTGGATGGATGAAGGATGAATGGATTGAAGGAAGGATGAAGGAATGATGGATGGATGTGTGAAAAGGTGGGTGGATGAAGGATGAGTGGATGGATGTAAAGATGAAAGGGTGGATGGATGAAGGATGGATGGATGTGTGAAAAGGTGGGTGGATGGAGGATGGATGGATGGATGAAAGGGTGGATGGATGAAGGATGTATGGATGGATGGAAGGATGAAAGGGTAGATGGATGAATGATGGATGTATGGATGGATAAAAGGTTGCATGGATGAATGAGGGATGGATGTATGGATGTGTGAAAAAGTGGGTGGATGAATGATGGGCGAATGGATGGATGAAAGGGTGGATAGATGAAGGATTGATGTATGGATGGAAGGATGAAAGTGTGGATGGATGGATGAAGGATAGATGTATGGATGGATAAAAGGTTGCATGGAGGAATGATGGATGCATGGATGGTTGTGTGAAAAGGTGGGGGTGAATGATGGGTGGATGGATGGGTGGATGGATGGATGGATGGATGGATGTGTGAAAAGGTAGGTGGAGTGGATGAATGATGAGTGGATGGATGAAGGATGTTTCGATGGGTGGAAGGATGAAAAGGTGGGTGGATGGATGTATGGATGGAAGGAAGGATGAAGGATGGATGGATGGATGTGGGAAAAGGTGGGTGGATGGAGGATGGATGGATGAAAGGGTGGATGGATGAAGGATTGATGTATGGATGGAAGGATGAAAGTGTGGATGGATGAAGGATGTATGTATGTATGGATGGATAAAAGGTTGCATGGAGGAATGATGGATGCATGGATGGTTGTGTGAAAAGGTGGGGGGTGAATGATGGGTGCATGGGTGGATGGAAGGATGGATGGATGTGTGAAATGGTAGGTGGAGTGGATGAATGATGAGTGGATGGATGAAGGATGTTTCGATGGGTGGAAGGATGAAAGGGTGGGTGGATTGATGTATGGATGGAAGGAAGGATGAAGGATGGATGGATGGATGGATGTGGGAAAAGGTGGGTGGATGGAGGATGGATGGATGAAAGGGTGGATGGATGAAGGATTGATGTATGGATGGAAGGATGAAAGTGTGGATGGATGAAGGATGGATGTATGTATGGATGGATAAAAGGTTGAATGGAGGAATGATGGATGCATGGATGGATGTGTGAAAAGGGGGGATGAATGATGGGTGGATGGATGCATGGATTGATGAAAGGGTGGATGATGTATGGATGGAATAATGAAAGGGTGGGTGGATGAAGGATGGATGAAAGGGTGGCTGGATGTATGGATGGAAGGATGAAAGGGTGTATTTATAAAGGATGGATGTATGGATGGATAAAAGGTTGCATGGAGGAATGATGGATGCATGGATGGATGTGTGAAAAGGTTGGGGGTGAATGATGGGTGGATGGATGGATGTGTGAAAAGGTAGGTGGAGTGGATGAATGATGAGTGGATGGATAAAGGATGTTTCAATGGATGGAAGGATGAAAGCGTGGGTGGATGGATGTATGGATGGAAGGAAGGATGAAGGATGGATGGATGTGGCAAAATGTGGGTGGATGGAGGATGGATGGATGAAAGGGTGGATGGATGAAGGATGTATGTATGGATGGAAGGATGAAAGGGTAGATGGATGAAGGATGGATGTATGGATGGATAAAAGGTTGCATGGAAGAATGAGGGATGGATGGATGTGTGAAAAAGTGGGTAGATGAATGATGGGTGAATGGATGGATGAAAGGGTGGATAGATGAAGGATTGATGTATGGATGGAAGGATGAAAGTGTGGATGGATGAAGGATGGATGTGTGTATGGATGGATAAAAGGTTGCATGGAGGAATGATAGATGCATGGATGGATGTGTGAAAAGGTGGGGGGATGAATGATGGATGGATGGATGGATGGATGGATGAAAGGGTGGGAGGATGAAGGATGGATGTATGGATGAAAGGGTGGATGGATGTATGGATGGAATAATGAAAGGGTGGATGGATGAAGGATGGATGAAAGGGTGGGTGGATGTATGGATGGAAGGATGAACGGGTGTATGGATAAAGGATGGATGTATGGATGGATAAAAGGTTGCATGGAGGAATGATGGATGCATGGATGGATGTGTGAAAAGGTGGGGGGTGAATGATGGGTGGATGGATAAAGGATGTATTGTATATTGGATTTGTAGAGCGCCTTATCACCCAGGGGTCTCTAAGCGCTTAGCGGAGAGTGGACACAATGTTGTTAGGGGAGCAAGCTAGATGGTACCCCATGCCTCCTGAAACAGCACGGTTTTTAGCTTTTTCCTGAAGGGCAGCAGACTTGTTTCTTTGCGTATACAATATACAATAAAGGATGTTTTGATGGATGGAAGGATGAAAGGGTGGATGTATGGATGGAAGGAAGGATGAAGGATGGATGGATGTGGGAAAAGGTGGGTGGATGGAGGAAGGATGGATGAAAGGGTGGATGGATGAAGGATGTATGTATGGATGGAAGGATGAAAGGGTAGATGGATGAAGGATGGATGTATGGATGGATAAAAGGTTGCATGGATGAATGAGGGATGGATGGATGTGTGAAAAAGTGGGTAGATGAATGATGGGTGAATGGATGGATGAAAGGGTGGATATATGAAGGATTGATGTATGGATGGAAGGATGAAAGTGTGGATGGATGAAGGATGGATGTATGTATGGATGGATAAAAGGTTGCATGGAGGAATGATGGATGCATGGATGGATGTGTGAAAAGGTGGGGGATGAATGATGGATGGATGAATGGATGGATGGATGAAAGGGTGGGAGAATGAAGGATGGATGTATGGATGAAAGGGTGGATGGATGTATGGATGGAATAATGAAAGGGTGGATGGATGAAGGATGGATGAAAGGGGGGGTGGATGTATGGATGGAAGGATGAAAGGGTGTATGGATGAAGGATGGATGTATGGATGGATGGATAAAAGGTTGCATGGATGAATGATAGGTTGCATGGATGAATGATGGGTGAATGGATGGATGGATGAAGGATTGATGTATGGATGGAAGGATGAAAGTATGGATGGATGAAGGATGGCTAGATAAAAGGTTGCATGGATGAAGGATGGATGCATGGATGGATGTGTGAAAAGGTGGGGGGATGAATGTTGGGTGGATGGATGGATGGCTGGATGAGTAAAGGGTGGATGTATGGATGGAAGGATGAAAGGAAGGATGGATGGAAGGATGAAAGGGTGGATGGATGAAGGATGGATGGATGTGTGAAAGTTTGGGTGGATGAATGATGGATGGATGTGATGAGGTCTAACCAGCGCATTTATGGTTGTCGATAGTTGTTGATGATGAGGAGTACCAGTTTCTAGAATCTTTTGTCGGAAGGGGGTCCTTATGCCTAAAAAGGTTTTACAAGGGGGTCTCGGCATCAAAAAGTTTGAAGACCTCTGTGTTATGATCACACAGACATTGTACGTATGCCAATGCATTACCGTCACTAACGCCTTGCTTACTTCACTGTAGGTGACAGTACATACGCCGTGCATAACAACATCATGACGCCATACCTCAATCCAACAACCCCCACTGAGCAGAGGTACAATGCTGCGCACATCTCCACCTAGTACATCATTGAGCTCACCTTTGGGCTGTTAAAGAGCTGCTTCAGATGCCTACACAAGACAGGAGGAGCATTACAGTACAAACCTGACCAATGCTGCAGGATTGTGGCTGCACGTACCATGTTACACAACATTGCCACAAGGAGAGGCATTCCCATTGAGGTGTCTGACAGCGAGTCTGACGACGACAACCAGGAAGGGGCACAACAACCTGCAGCACATGGGGCAATCGCATCAAAAGGGCACAGGAGATGTACAGAAATCACAGGTAATTATTTCTGATGTGAGTAATGACGAGACAATACACAGCTGTTTTGACTTAACTATATTTTGCGAAAAATTAAATATCTTGTAGTGTTGAAGCATACATATCAGGTGCACATTAGCAAATGGATAGCATTACTAACAAATTATACAAAGACATACACACTGTTAACCCTCTTCCTAGAGGGTGGATCAGGGGCCCACAAGGAAGCATACGAGAGAGAAATAAGTGCGCGTGCAGCGAGCACGCCCCCCCCCCCCCCCCCCCCTCCTCCCGAGGCACAAGCTGCACCAGCCTAATACCTAGCACCACCACCAAGGGGGCGCAGCGGCCTACGCCTCCCCGACACACAGCAGGTACTCAGTCTCAGACATTCCAATGCACTAATACTCCAATGACGAGCACGAGGGAAATCTCTGCACTTTTATGCAGTCTGGAGTTTACATCTGGTTCAAGACCCAGGAACACACAGGGGGACCAAGTCCCACTCCAGGAAGGTAGACAGGCAAAAGACAGGGAATGCAAGGCAGGGCGAAGCTGCACACCACTCCTGGCAAGATGCCCTACTGCCCAGTGCTGCACCTCCCAGTAGTCTGTGAGTCCGCTGAAATTATTGCTGCCCGCTGCAAACTCCACTGTACCTGTCCTGAATTCTGGGGTTTGCAGGAATCTGCGCTGAACCCTTTGAGAAGCCTCAGGAGTTTTACAGCGCTCACTGTTGGGGGCCAGCTTGTGTTTCTTTGAAGTGAGGAGGCTTCAACGGCCCCTCCCAGACCTTGCAGAGTGTCAATTAGCCCCACTGTCATTCTGCCTGTGGTGATTCTCTCATACGGAATTTCAATGGGCCATGCTGAAGTTACAGCATGTGGTGTGTCTGTGCCTGCATTCTGCGTTTAAAAACATCAGTTACAAACAGGGCTAGGGTGACCAGCTGGCGTGGGTGCAAATTCAGGACGGCGAGTGTAAAAATTCAGGACAAAGGGTCAAAATTCAGGACAAAGGGTCAAAATTCAGGACAAAACTTCAGGACAAAAGGTAAGTTTTACAGACACGTCAGAGGAGGTCGCGCAATAGTGTATAAGTAAGCAAATAGACAACCACTTAAGTGCAAGTTAAAATAAGTTTATATTAGGTTAAGACAATCGTGCACTTCACGTTTTTTCAGTATGGCCGCTGCTTGCTACCTTTTACGATTCAAAACTGGCATCTCGCTCCAGCAGGTACATTAGTCACCAGACGATGGTGAACCACACCTGAATATAAGTGAGGCTGCTTTTATTGTTAATTCAAAACTATTGGATATACAAGGAACTTGGCAGTTCCTGCCCAAAGTAACAAAACCGCCCACCCCCTTTTCCAGCCTCCCAGGGAAACACATGATGCCCGGTTGGCCAGTCCGGCCTTGCTACCACCCTCCAATGGTGCCCCTCACCTTCACATAGACCGTCTCTCATGTGTATTTAATTTCTTTTATAGTGTTACTCATCCCAAGTATGTAGGGCAGGGTGTCAGAGTGCGTTACATCACACACACATTATGTAGAGACAATGACTCATATAAACGTGAAAGTCAATGTATAGGAAACGTTACTTAAGATAATGGGTGCTACAAGGTGTAATCATTCTTTTATATATCTTTCAGTCTTTCACCATTCATTCTGTCCTTCCATCTATGTGCCCATCTATATCCAAACATATTCAACCATTTGCTAACTTAGCCACCATGTATCCTTCAATCCATCATTTCACTCATTCATCCCTCCATCCACCCTTTCACTCATCCATCCATTATTCATCCACCCACCCTTTCACCCCATCCATCGTGCAGTCATCCATCCACTCTTCTACCCAGCCATCTATTCACTCATCTATCCAGCCATTTACCCTTTCACCCATCCAGCCATCCTTTCACTTACTCATTTATCCACCCAGTCACCTTTTTAGTCATTCATCCTCCCTTTCTCTCTCCATCCCCTTTCACTTATCCATCCATCCTTTCACCCACCCACCCATCTACTCATCCATTCATGAATCCATCCATTGACCCTATTACTTATACATCCGTTCTCTCATCCATCCACCCTTTCACTTCTTCACTCATCTATCCATCCTTTTGTCCATCTATACCCTTTCACTCACTCATCATTCCTTACATCCACCCTTTAACGTATCCATCCATCCATCCACCCTTTCACTTATCAATTCATCAATCCATCCATCCTTTCACTAATCCATTCACTCACCCATTATCTACTCTTTCACTCATCCATCCATCCGTTCACCCAACCATCTACTCATCCATTCATGAATCCATCTATTGACCTTGTTACTCATCCCTCCTTTCACTCATCCATCCATCCATCCGTTCTCTCACCATCCACCCTTTTACTTCTTCACTCATCTATCCATCCTTTTGTCCATCTACACCCTTTCACTCACTCATCAATCCTTACATCCACCCTTTAACTTATCCATCCACCCACCCTTTCACTTATCAATTCATCAATCCATTCCATCCTTTCACTCATCCATTCACCCATTCACTCACCCATTATCTACCCTTTCACTCATCCATCCATCCATCCTTTCACACACCTATCCACCCTTTTACCCATCCATCTACCCTTCCACCCATACATCCATCTGTTTACCCTTTCTCTCATCCATACTTCCACTCAACTAGCGAAATCCTTTATTCGGTATTTAAAAAATACCATAAAAGTACAAATTGATACATTTAAAATACAATAATAAAATACAATTCATAACAAGTTACATTGGAGACATTTGCCCAGAGGTTTATTCAGCACAGCCCTCTTGAGTTCCTGAGTCTTAAAGCAACCTTAATAAAATTCAAAATACATGTCAGTGTCAAAGGATCACTAGCCCTTTGCAAGAATAAGAGGGCAACCTTTGCGTGTCTAAACTTAGCCTGTTTTAAAATTCTTACTAAAAAGCTACGCCTGGGTAAAGCGTAAAATGGACATAATAGTTTAAAATGAAGGGTGTCCTGCGGAGACCTATTGTCGCAGCCGCAGGCACCCTTCTGCTCAACCGTAACAGTAAAACCTGGTGGACCAGCCAGTAAGTGATGTAAAAGGTTGAGCCTAAAACGAGTTATTAAAAATCTTTCCTGTGCATTATGCAAGAGAGCTAGATAAGGTTCCATTCCTTCCCCTGTCTTTACCATACTATGGGCGCAGACTGTGGGCTTCCTACCTTCCATAGCAGCCCTGCGTGAGGCTACCGTGTCCAGGAAAATTCTTTTAATTCTCCGTTTATCTTGGGGGACAATAGCTGTTGGGTTAGTAAACAGGTCCTTACACCCGATTCCCTCAAGAGTGGTCTTCACATATTTTAGCCACGGATACTCATGCCTTTGTCCCTGTCTATACAATCTTTAATGATTTGTCTACTCAAATCTGCCTCCGTGTTTGACCAGAATTTTAACCAGGCCATAAGGGGTCTAGCCTTAATCAGGTCCTCAATATACACCCTGCCTAATTCCTCATGGGTAATATAGGGGGTGTGCTTTGTGGGGTCTTGGGTACCTTTCTCAGGTATTTGTTCTCTTCTATCTGAATCTGATTAGTATTTACAAAACCCCACACTTCAGATCCATATACCATTTTGGAGCAACAGATTGAGCTGTACAGATTCATTACCTGTTCCGGGGACCACCGGCCCAATCTGCATCCGTAGTTCATTATGGACCCAGTAGAAGCCACTAATTTGGAACACCGCTCTTCAGCTAAAAGATTAAAATTTAAAAATCCATCAAATAGCATATCCAGGTATGAGAAGGTTTGTACCTGCTCCATTTTGTGTGTGCCTATTTTGTAGGAAAACTTCTTGCAAGGTTTGGATCCGGCCAGCATAACAATAGATTTAGTTAAGTTAGCCAATAAGTCTAGTGTATCCATAAAGCTTAGGGGTGCGGTCCTTAGGGGTGCGGGCTAAGAGAACCGCGCCATCGGCGTACAAAAGCACTGGGACTGAACGGGAACCAACTCTTGGGGAGGCTACTTTTAATGTGCCTAGTGCCTGGTCTAGATTATTGATGTATAAGGAGAACAGGAACGGGGCCAAAATACATCCCTGTCTTACACCACTAGTACAAGGGAAAGATGCCGTTGTGCCCCCTTCAAGATTAAAACGCACGTTAGCAGAAGTATTCCAATGAAGGGCTCTCAGAATGTTGACCAGGCCCTGGTCAACTCCTAATCTAATCATCAGGGCCCACAGCTTCTCTCTATTAACATGGTCAAAGGCTGCAGTGAGGTCCATAAACCCTAAATACACTGCCTCGTTCCTAGCTAGGGTGTATTTGGCCACCAATAGATACAGGTTCAGGCACTGGTCTGTTGTGAATCTTCCTGCCCTGAACTCGTACTGTGTGTCAGTAATAATTTGATGTTCGTCGGCCCAGTCCATAAGGCGCGTTAAAACCACTCGACCGAGAACTTTAGCCGTGACATCAATCAGCGATATGGGACGGTAGCACTGGGGATTGTCGCTATTCCTCTTTTTAAAAATAGGGACAATTGTTGCCGTTCACCAAGAACGCGGAAGACCGGTTGCAACAGCTGCATTTAGTACTCTTGTGAGTATGGGGGCCCATAATTCTACGTTGCTTAAATAAAGGTCTGGCGGAATGCCGTCTGGGCCTGGGGCTTTATTTTTTGTTAGACCTTTAATACCCACTACGATTTCATCCAATGTGAATTCAGTTGACGCAACCCACGGGCAGCCCTGCCCGTCATCCTGATTATTCACGATGGTATGATTATATAAGCTTTTAAAGTGGTCAAACCGTTGTCCTTGGAGGATGGATGTGCCAACGTCTGGAGCATTAGCATCCTGGAAACATGGGTTATTTATTATTTTCCAGAACGCACTGATGTCCCTTCTTTCTGCTGCGCCCCCTTAAGTCTTCCCAAGCTTGTGATTGTAGGGTGAGTTTCCTGTTTTTAATCACCTTTCTGTATGCTCACCTACACTGAGCAATTCGCGTCTTGTCCCTTGGGATGTTTTTCAGGCTCATTTTTAGCTCTTTCTGGGCCCTAGAGCAATCTTTATCAAACCATCTAGGGGTGCTGTTAACTTTCCCATGTGGAGTTGACTTTAACAGCCCATCTATCAGATGCGCCATTGCCTCAAAAGCTTTAACCACCGCAGGTCCATCCACGGATAAATCCAGACACACCCCTATCTCCACGCTGCCTTTCTCCATTAGGGATTTATAAAAGACATCCCCATCCAATTTTGCCCATCTACTGCGTCTCCCCTGGTCCATTACCCTCTCGCTACTATCGGCCACCACGCCTCTCCTTACACATCTGGGGTACCGATCTTTTGTAATCAAAACTAGAGGGTTATGATTGCTAAATATGCTCCATTCGATCTTAGCCCCTCTTATCCACTCCTTAAACAGACATGAAACTACCACATAATCGATGAAGGAATGGCCCCCTCTGCCCTTGAATGTTGGGTTAACCTCACCTCCATCTTCTGGGACCACCAGGTCGAGTGTGTGCACTAAAGCATGACTTTTCAAAACCCTATCCAGTTCCGTCCCCTCCATAGACTGTTCAAAGTGCGGACCTTTTTCCACCCTACAACAGGACCAATTGCCATTAATTGGTCTAAGATTCGGGCACAGGTGGCAATTCAGGTCACCCACTAACACCACACACGGGGCTACTGCTCCCTTCTTCAAGGCAATCTCTGCGGTTAATTTCTTGTCTAGTTTGCCTATTACAGAACCCTTCCCCTTCACTGCCACTGCATTATACAGGTTAATCAGGATCACATTCAACCCATGTAACACCATCGCAGACTACTTTGAAGACAAGGTACTAGCACTTACCAAGGATTTCATCACTCCCGAAGTTAGGGTAGATGATGAAAATAAGGGAAGGAACATGATGGAAACCTTCCATCCAATCAGCTTGGACGAGACCCATAAGGCCATTTTAGCTGCTAAGTCTGGCTCTCCCTTCGACCCATGTCCTCCGGCACTGCTACACATGATGGTCGAGGTAGCCAACCCTGTGATTAACAGTATTGTGAACTCCTCTTTGACCACAGCAATAGTCCCAGCTGAATGGAAGCTAGCGGCAGTCAAACCACTACAAAAAAAACCTCTCCCTGACCCCACCACTTTGTCCAATTTAAGACCAATATCCCTCCTTCCAATGCTATGTAAAATCACTGAGGCCTGTGTAAACAAACAGATCACTAAGTTCCTGGAAGAAAATGAAGCATGGCATCCCAATCAATCTGGCTTCAGGGCACAACACTCCACGGAAACTGCCCTCCTGCTCACCTCTGATACCATCCGTATGGCACTGGACCAGGGTAAGAAGGCCGTCCTGATTTTATTAGATCTGTCGGCGGCCTTCGACACCTTGTCGCATGCCATCCTGATTAATAGACTTGAAACATCTGGCATCTCTGGTACAGTGTTGGAATGGATCAAAAACTTCCTGAGTGACAGGAGACAAGTAGTCACCCTTGGCGAATTTCGCTCTAAGGAAAAACTAATAAAGATGGGCGTTCCACAGGGCTCGAGCCTTAGCCCAACACTGTTTAATGTTTACACGGCCCCTTTAATCAAACTAATATCGTCATTTGGAATTGATGTTGTGGCCTATGCCGACGACACTCAATTGATATTGGTCCTGGACAAAGACACACAGGAATGGGAAGAAAAATTAAAAGGCTGCCTCACGGCTACATTCAACTGGATGAAAGCCAATCATCTAAAATGTAACTCAGGCAAGACAGAAATCCTGCCTATGGGCTCAAATAACAACTTCACGCCCAAAACCTGGTGGCCGGAAAAGGCAGAAATCCCACCCAATACAACTCAATCGGCACGAAATTTAGGGATCACATTTGACAGCAACCTATCTTTCAAGCAGCAAGCCCTGAAGGTCGCGGGGAACTGCTTTGCCATCATTAAAGGACTCAGGAAGTTTTTCGACCTCCTCCCACTAGAGGCCAGGAAGACTGTAACAGTTGCCTTAGTGACGTCGAGGATAGACTACTGCAATAGTCTATATGCAGGTACTACTAAAACCACCACACATAAACTTCAAATGGTACAAAAGGCCGCAGCTAGGTTAGTCCTCAAATGGCCGAGGAAATCCTCTGCATCATCAGCACTAAATACACTGCATTGGCTTCCAATAAACAAGAGAGTCCTCTTCAAAATATTGATCATTACCTTTAGAGCTACTCATGCCCTAGGACCAAAATACTTACAGCAGAGATTTGCCAGATACCACCCTTCACGCAATCTCCGATCATCCAACTCAAATTCCCTGTCGGTCCCTAGATTTAGGCTTAGCACGAGAGGTGGTAAATCTCTCCCAGTACTCGGAGCAAAAGCCTGGAACACTCTCCCACCCTCTCTACGTGCCCTAGACAATGAAAAAGACTTCAGAAAGGGACTTAAAACCTGGGTCTTCAAGCTACAGGACACCTGTGTTAGAGCCCTAGTGTAACAGTTGGATGAGCTTCCATCTACGCCCAACCTGTTTCCTACATCTCTGGATCAGTATCTGGCGCCTTGATGCTCCTTGGAGTGGTTGCTGCGCGGTACAAATGCTCTTTTACATTACATTACATTACATGTGTGTGAAACCCAAGGGCCTGCACATTATTAGAGTTCCAATCTAGGTTAGTCCACACAATTTCTAACTGCAGATCCACATATCGAGACTCCTGAGGCGGAAGCCGGGAGTAGGGCACTAGAAATTTTAATCTTGCTGACTACTAGCTTGTATTCTTCTTATACTGTCACGTTTGTGTTCATTAAGCGATCACTCGAATATTTTAAATTTTGCTCTGTTCCCCTCGCTGCTTTTCCTACCTGCTGGGAGCATTCGCAGGGAACTTCGGGCTGTGTGAGGAGTCGATTTAGGGCTTCCACAACTTTATAATCCTCGTTCCCCTTTGCTACTCACTGCGGCCGCCATCTTAGGTGTGGGCGACTACAGCGCTCTAGTGTTCGGCCGATTGGGGGCCAGGACACGACAAAATGGATCCCTCTCCTCGCCCGCGCAGCGGGCGCGCCGATGGCGCGCCAGAGGCAAACCCGTCTGGGCCCGTCCGGGCCTGGACCGGGGCCAGGGCCACTCCCCCTGTCCCTATCCATACTCACATCATCTCCACCCGATACTCTGCATCTCAGTTACGAGCACTAAACATCCCTATCACTAATTCGTGCTGTCAGACCCTGTCACCCCTCAGTGGTCTCATGCCTGTTCCTGTTTCATGCCCTAGATGTAAATACACTCTCCCCCACCCTACCCCATCTGCCCTGAACATCCGTCCCAGACCTACGCTTAACTTTCGTTTGGCCCTCCTTAATGCCCGCTCCCTCCCGAAACATAGCCTAGACATCAGAGATCTGATCGGGAGTCAGAAACTGGATATTCTACTTATAACTGAAACGTGGGGTGGTGAGGCTTCTGGCCCAGATTTCTGTGCAGCCACTCCTGAAGGCTATTGCGTGGTAAGACAGGACAGAACCACGGGAAGAGGCGGTGGATTAGCCATCATTTATAGAATGACCTTTCAAACCAAAATCGAAGCTATTCCCAGAATAAATTGTGAAGCATGTGCATTCTCCATCATACTGAATCACAATCAAATCTTCAAGGGAATTCTCATTTATCGTCCCCCCCCCGGTCCACACAGCGGTTTTTTGTCAACCCTTGGTGATCTTAAGGAACTCTCGTTGAGCTATCCGGATTACACCGTGTTGGGGGATTTCAATTTCCATCTGGAAGTCCTAGGGGATAAAGACACGGCCCAACTGATCACCGATCTACGCTCTGTAGGTCTACAACAGCTGGTTGCAACTCCCACTTATCAGGCAGGACATATACTCGATGGCCTCTTTACCAATAACCCTAATATCGAACTGACCACTGTTCTCCCGGTAGTATGGTCAGACCACTCGGCAATTATCTTTTCCATTTTGGCCCATAATCCTAATCCCCCGCAATATTCTTCTCGCATCCCTATTACTTCGAGAGCCTGGAAAAATGTAGACCTTTCTCTCTTGGCCAAAACCCTGGAGGATTCCTCTTATGAGCCATCACTAAATCCTATCCTGTTGTCCAATAGATATCAGGACTGGATTCTGGACGCCATCAATAAAGAAGCCCTGGCGAAATCCTTCAACCCCCATCGGGCTAAGCCATCCGCCCAATGGTTCACTGAGGATCTTCGGCTACAACGCCAACACTGTAGGAATTTGGAAAGGCGATGGCGCAAACATTACAGCATCGCAGATAAACAAACCTATAAAGATGCCCTTGCATTATACAAGAAGGCCATCGTTAAGCACAAGAGCGCTTTCTTTTGTGATCAGATTGAGTCTGCTCAGAATTCGTCTAGAAGGCTTTTTCAAGTCGTTGAATCGCTTTCCAATCCCCCAACAGGCCCTATAAATGAACCATCTCAAGACCTTTGTAATACACTGGCAAACTTTTTCCTCACCAAGGTTACGAATATTTATTCATCTTTCTCCCCTGCAACGAGTTCCGATCATGCTGAACCTCTTTCTCAGCCCCTCCCTCTCACTCCCTCCTTTACCAATTTCCATGTGACTACAACAGATCAGATTAGCGCGCTAATCAATTCTATTAAATCTGGGTCTCCCTTAGATCCATGCCCCCCTTCTATCTTGAGCGCCTTAAAAGAGGTTATCATCTCCCCTCTCACAGACCTGTGTAATTCCATCTTCCAAACAGGTATATACCCTGAAATCTGGAAAACTGCGATCATCAAGCCCTTGCTAAAGAAGCCTTCCCTGGACCCCTCTGATTCAGTCAACTACAGACCGATTGCTTGCCTCCCCTTCCCGGCCAAGATATTCAAAGCCATCATGAATAAACAGCTGGCGAGTTTCATCGATTGCCATCAACTTCTAGATGATTCCCAGTTTAGTTTCAGGAAGGGCCATGGGACTGAGACGGCATTGATAAAGGCCTCAGATGAGATCAGGACCATAATGGACCAGGGCGGGGCAGCGGTCCTGGTTCTTCTAGATCTCTCTGCCACCTTTGACACGGTCGATCATTCTATTCTGTTCGACCGTGTCACTTCCCTGGGAGTGATCCACCGTTCCAGGGACCTCATTGCCTCCTTTTTGGTCAATCGTACCCAGGCAGTAAAACTAGGCTCCTTCTAATCGCCAACATTTATCCTCCCATGTGGGGTGCCGCAGGGCTCCGCACTAAGCCCCACATTATTTAACATATATGTGGCAGACTTGGCGAGAGTCATTAAAGCTCAGGGTCTCCGCTTAACCACCTATGCGGATGATACCCAATTGGTGTTGGCGATACACAAAGATGGACCAGCTGTGGCTGCAAGATTTCAGGAAGGAATGAGGACCATCAGTTCGTGGATGTCCAGTAATTGCTTGAAGCTAAACTCGGACAAGACCGAGGTCATGACCTTTGGCAACCTTGTACCTCAATGGTCCTCCAGCTGGTGGTCCAGTGAAATGGGGCCACCCGCGACCCGGTTGCCAAGGTCAGAAACCTCGGTGTTGTGTTCGACGATAAGCTGGTGTTTAAACATCATGTGAACAAGGTGGTCTCTTCATCCTTATTCATGCTAAAAAAAATCAGAAAACTGCTGCCATATCTCCCTTCACAAGCTGGGAAAACTTTGATTACCACCCTTGTCTTCTCAAAATTGGACTATGGCAATGCCCTGCTCCTTGGCACACAGGAACAGATTCTATCTAAATTGCAGTCTGTGCAAAATGCAGCGGCCAGAATTCTGCTTGATATCCCCAGTCGCCGCTCAACCTCCATGGCCATACGCCATTTGCATTGGTTGGGAGTTAAGAATCGTATAAAATGTAAAGCTCTTTGCATTGCTTATAAAGCTATTCATGACTCTGGACCAAGATTCCTCAAAGATGCTTTTCGAATTTATACCCCTCAAAGATACCTTCGTTCTGCCAGCACCTATCTTCTTGCTGTCCCGCGGACCAGAACCGCCAGCTGGGGAGACAGGCGTTTCTTGGTAGCCACCCCCAAGCTGTGGAATTCCCTTCCTCTGCCCATTAAAACCAGCCCAACACTCACTATCTTCCGAAAACTCCCGAAAACATGGTATTTGATCAATGATTTTAAGGTAGCTTCATCTCAGGAGTCCGATCTGCGCCGAGACACCCTTGGGTATTTGCGCGCAATAAAAATTTCAAAAACAAACATAAACATATATAAGTAACCCTCCCATGGCTGTTCCCGAAGCGGACTTCTTTGCAGGCACGGAGAAGCACTTACCGTATTTTCCGGCGTATAAGACGACCCGGCGTATAAGACGACCCCCTACTTTTCTTGATAAAATGTAGGTTTCGTGCTATACTCGCCGTATACGACTACCCCCACTTCCAACGCAGTGCACAGTGCCACCATCGCCATTATCCACATTAGTATTGTTACGTACTCATATGCATGGTGGTTTGCCATTATCCACATTAGGGTAGTTTTGTTACTCATATGCATGGTGGTTTGCGTGGAAATTACTTCTGTTCATTAGCATAGCCTGTGGTGGAGCCAGATGATTTCCCCTGTGTCTCGAGAACAATAAATAGGGTGGATATGCTGCTGGATGCATTAAGGAAAATTTGATGTTTTTGGCAGATTACCGGTACCGTAACTGTAATTTATTTCCCTTTTTCAGATCCGCTTTCAGTGGGTTTGCTTTTGATACTTCCACAGTGCCACCATCGCCTACGTAACGTTAGTTCTTGTGTTTGAGTGCCCTCCTATACCGTACCTCTACTTGCATACATTTAACTTTTTCCTCTTGTAATGCCCATTTCCTATTGAGAAGCGGTCTGACACCTTCGGGTGAAGTCCGCGCTATGTAAAAACACATTTTGTACCCGGCGTATAAGACGACCCCCGACTTTCCAGAACATTTTAAGGGGTTAAAAAGTAGTCTTATACGCCGGAAAATACGGTATACCCCGCTAAATAAAAGAGGCTACAGTCCACTGCCCAGGTTTCCTGCAAGCAAATTACCTGGAACCTGGTAATGTACTGGCTCCATTCCTGATTGTAAAATTTGGATGACAGCCCGGCTATATTCCATGATATCAGGCTGAGTCCCTCTTGCGTTAATCTCTCCTTAGGGTACGGTATAACTGGGTTATGATTGTATGTCCCTTCATTATTTTGATCCTCATTCGGCCCAGGCCTATTATATAGAACGTCTGGGTCATGAGGCTGCTGAGAGATACAATCCGATCCCAATGGGTCCTCACTCCGTGCTGGCCTAACCTGCCTGCACTCCAAATTTGCTAGAACAGGGATAGTTATAGTGGGTTCGCCAAGGGTCCTATCCCGGATCTCCACATTTTTGGTGAAAGACGTGTTCATTATCTGGTGATGAGGTGAAAATCTGAGAGGGGAAATGACATAGGTACTGCACTTTTCAAGGGGGTAGGATTTAGGAGGGACTCCAACACTCTTCAGTCAATCCAACTCCTCTAAAGAAGTAAGGGGATCAAATCTGTTTCTCAAATTTAGCGCACCCCGGTTTTCGTACAAAGCATGTATCATTGGGTGATATTGGCCCTTCCCCCCTGGGAGATTATCCCATCTGCTTTGACTGGTGGTGTCTTGGCCAAGGCCTAAGGCTCCCTTTGGATAGAAGAAGCCAAGTGGCATAGATCTAATGATGCTTGCTTGGCTAGCCGGTCCCCAGCTTAGTATGTGGTCTACAGCTCTACGGTCCCTAAAATTTATCACCACACAATCCCCGGTACCATCCTTCTGCCTATTACCCAACCAACTCACCCTCCGCACCAACAAAATCCCCCCCTGTACATTCTCTGATATTGGCCTATTCCTATTTAGCCAAAACATCACTTTATTCTTGAGTTCATCATATACTTCTGTCTGGCCAGGCTTCAACTCTGGGACCCCAGTGAGGATAATAACATATGGGGCCGCTTCTGGGGGTAAGTTTATACAGGGTAATTGATTAACTGTCCCTTTGGTCAGTGTCTCTTTCGATTGGGGTGGACGTAACAAAGTTGTTGGTGGCGCGTGTATTACTTCACCGGAGCTCAAGATGTGTCCATTAGGGACACTACTAGTGTGTGGTTGATTATTAGATGGGGACTGTAAAGGGCCTATATTAACAGTCGTTTTCCCAGCTAGAGGTTTGCTCGAATGTACCGCTGGCGGGTTCGTAATGATTACCTCCGCAACAATAGGATTAGCCAGTGGTAAAGGGGCGAAATACTACCCGTACCCACCCCCTTCGTCTTTAATAGGGTAACCACTTTGTCTAGCCTGCTCATGATTAATTTCATCTGGGTGTTAATGAGCTGCTCGAAGTGGTTCTGAAGGTCACTAATTATTTGGGACACCCAACTCGGGGGTACTTGTTGGTTTGGTGTATGTCCCTTGTTTCCCCCTGTTACCACGGTAGTTAGGGCGTTTGGGGCCGGTGTAATTTTACCTTTCTTCAGTCTGGGTTTCTTTTTACTACACCCCTTTTTAGGTCTCGGCCTATTTCCATTCCGCAGGAATGGAATAGGACGAGTCTATAGCAGTGAAACCAAGAGTTTCACCATGAGCCCAAAAAAGAGGTTTTTCACAAGTGCATGTGCTCTCGTGCACGAGCTTGCCCGAGCCTTCTGCCTGCCTCCTGCCTTGAAGGCAAGCTGCTTCTCCGCCCCCTGCTGTTCCCTCCCACTCGCTCGCACATCAAAGGCTGCTCACTCAAACACCATATGCCTGCTCCCCACCCCCGCCCCCCACCAGACTTCATTGGAATGTGCTACGTGCATTCTCCCCTCCCTTTCAACCCTTTTAGCCTCTTTCCCAGCTCCCAGCCGGACCCTCCTTTCGTCTATCTCGTTATCTTCTCCACTCTCGCCTCATTTTTTAGGGCGAGCTGGTGTTGGAGCGCGAAGCGCTCCCGCCAGCGAGTTCTATAGTTGCCGTGTTCACTGGCAAGGGAGTCTAGAGCTGTGCACGAGCGGCTACTGGCCTGTGCACGAGCAGACTCAGCTCTGTGAACACGCACGTCTCCGGAAGACGTGCTGCGCCCGAGCCGCCTCCCGCTTGTTTTAAGACGGCACCGACCAAGTACAGTGCTGTTACGCTCACAAAGCTTATCTGTCATTTGGAGAACTCTTCTTTGTTAATTGAATTGCCTCGTGCTTGTGTCAGTGCTCGGCGCACGTCTGTGTTGCCCCCCCCCGCGCCACTCGCCTGTTGTCATACAATTGCTTGTTTTATTGGTTAGTGTTACCATGCTGGTGGCCACGTCCTACCTACTTGCTCATCACTGGGGTAAGCGCTGCATGTAACACTGCATTGTGCACACAATAGCCTCAGTATGTATGCACGCCCATGTGCACTACAACAATAATATGAACAGTTTGTAGCTTGTTTGGTCACTAACTCGCTAGTGAATGCAGACCACTATCGAGAGTTTTGAATGTGCGAATCACTGGCGTGTTGATACTGCACAGAGGAGTGTGCACTGCTTTGATGGTTTTACTTTAATTAGGAACACTCATTTATTTAAATAATACCTATTTTAACTAATGCATTTTAAGTTTGTTGCTATGACAGTGATTTGCCTACTTAAAGATGGCCGCACTAATAGCCACACTCTGGTTTCTTATCTTAAACATTGTGATGTGTTCTCACGAGATAGCCTCACGTGTCCTTGCCTGCCCATTCATTGGTTTTTGAAGCCAAGGATCCATTCTGGCACCCAGCTCAATCTCCTTCCGTGGTAGACGTTGGTCGGATCCTCCGGTGGTGGCAGCGAAAACATCCTGGTTCCTTTCCCTCCTTCTCCACTTTATCAGGAAGATGGCGAGGCTGAAAGGTGCTGCAGAAATTTACACAGAGAGCCTGCACTGCAAGAAAGGAACATCACCTTGTAGGAAGGCAGCTCGGTGTGTTAAGGTAACTGCAGTAGCTATCTTGGGCAACCTCAAGATCACACGTTTGAATGAGGGGATGGACAACTCCGCCTCGCACCCTGTTTGGGAAATAAAAACAGTGCTGCGAAGGTACAAGACGATGAGAGCAGACACTGTATTAACAATATTAGGTCAGGTAAAAAAACTGAGCAGACTTATCAAGCACCCACAGGACCGAAGGAGCCTTCGTATTATTTATCGGGAGTTGAGGTGAATGCATAATAGTGGACATTCCTTTTTGTCCCAATGAACCAATGCTGATGTTCGACTGGGCTCTTTTTGCTTTTATCTCTGGGCTCTTTATTTGCTTTAATATATGTTTATCTCTTTGATCTCCCCCACCCCCTCTTGATGTACAGAATGGTTTGTGTTATAAACATTTCTGGAACTAGGTTACAACGAGGCTGTTAAGCGCAAAGCAGGGTATCTGCCATTCCAATATCATTCATTGCAAAGAGTAGGTGCTTTTTAGGTTTCGCTGGAAGGCGGAGCTTAAGCTCCGCCTCCAGAGAAATCTCTTGATTTCCAGTAAGGAGAATGGAATACGCCCCCCTGTCCCATTGGCTAGCTCCATAAATGGAGGCTAGCCATTGGAACAGAGATCTGTCCGTCAAGGCCGGACCAGATTCGGGGGCGTTCCCGAGATTTTTTCCCAGGGCGGAGTTACGTTTTCTCCCGTTCCCTCCCCTTTCACTGATGCGCTGTCCATTTCCGCCCCCCCTCGCTGTCCTGTGCACGTTTCCCACCGTCCGTGTCCTCTCCCGCCCCCTCCCGCCGTCCGTGTCCTCTCCCGCCCCCTCCCGCCGTCCGTGTCCACTCCCGCCCCCTCCCGCCGTCCGTGTCCACTCCCGCCCCCTCCCGCCGTCCGTGTCCACTCCCGCCCCGATTGATGTTATCTAGAGCCGGTGCCCACCCGGCATTTGCCCGTAAAAATCAGCCCCCGCCTGCCTACCTAAGGAGAAGGGCCGCTGCGCTGCCCGCAGCGACCCGGAAGTGGTTGGCCGGCCAGCCAATCCCAGCGCGGCCGGCCGGAAGTGCCCGCCCCCGCAGCCCGGGGGGGAAGAAAGAAGAAGCATGGCGGGGCGAGGCAGGGCGCCATCGCAGGTATGAAAAGCTCACACAGACCTCTGTACCTTGACGCACAGCACACTCACAGCTAAGTACACTCCCAAAAAACTTGTCCTACACACCTCGTTAGATTTCGCAAGTCCTCCTAGCATTTTGCGGTGTTGGCACTTTTTTATTTTTGACTGTCCTCTGTAGTGCCTAAAATAATGTCATTGCGCAAAATAACTGAAATACATACATAAAAGAAGGGAGCATCTTTCTAAATTTGGGTTTGGAGTAAATGACCCATAAAACGTGTAACTAGGCGAAGCCGGCCAAGAGCAGTGGGGCTGTGGAGCGGCCAGTGCCGAGGCTCGGAGATGACAAAGGCGCCTGAGACCTCAGGCTGCCGCGCTCTCACCTCTCACATAATAGGCGGGTTGTGTTCTCTTGACAGAAGCAAAGCAGCGTGTACACGTTTGATGTGTGATATTTGCTTCACGAGCAGCGTCTACGTCATCAAAATGTGGTACATACAGGCAGTGTGCACACCATGTTAAGTGCGTTATTCTGTATCCGAACAGTGAGTGTAACCATGTAAAGTGCGTGTTCGGTATCCGAGCAGTGTAACCATCTAAAGTGCTGTAGCCGTATGTGAGAGCGTGTGCATCATATAAAGTGCCTGTTCACTATACAAACGTACATGGGTGCACCATTTAAAGTGCAGAAGCCGGTGTTGGCGCAAAGTGTGCATCATATAAAGTGAGAAGAGCACCGGACGTCCGTGTTGAGAAGCACTTTCTCCGTCTACATTTTCTGATTCGTTTTCTCTGCTGTGACTTACGGGAGGGACGTTTTTACACTGAATATTTCCGCTGCACTAGTAAGGATCGGCTGTGCTGACGTTTATTTTGTACATTTTCACAAATTGACTAAGTATTGGTGATTGGCGGCTGATAAGAGATTCTCCATTCTTCCGCATTAATAAGCACTTTCTCCCTTCTACATTTGTTGCACAGGATGAGCTGTGGGGACTTGGGGGAGAGGGGGGGGGGGGAGGGAGATTACATTGACTCTTTACGCTGCACTTGTCGGGACTGGCTCTGTTGTGGTTTATTCTTAACTTGGCGCGGGGCGCGGTCCAACGCAGCCGGCGTACGGCTCGGGGCTCGGAAATTGGTGTTAAATTGTACTTTACCTTCGAGCTACGCAAACATCCCCCCCCCCCCTGATGTTCTGCGCTTTATAATTCTTGGGTTTTCCCCCAGCAATATGGTTGTAAAACATGTCCGAACGAATTGACAAATACTTGACGTCCTTTTTTATTATTTCATAATGTAATGGTTTTAACTGCCCGCCTAATAAAAATGTGAGCCTCAGGGCTAAATGAGTAAAAAAACACATAAATAAATAAATAAATGCATACGTACATATAAAGCGCCGTAGTCAGTATTTGAGAAGCGTGCACAACATCTGAATATATGATTATACCACGATTTCAATTACCACGCATGGCTTTACCACGCGAATTTTACATCGCAAGTGGCTTTACCACGCTGGTATTTACAACGTAGGATTTTACTACGCCTAGAAATGTCTTACCTGCACGTCTTTCTCTACGAGCCCTTACTTCCATCCTCCATTGAAACAAGCGTCAAAACACGTATACCAAAATAAAACAAGCATTTACAATGCAACGGTTTCGCCTTTGGAAAAGTTTGAGTTATTGGCATTGTAAATGACAACATTTGTATTTATGTGTTGGTTTTGAAAACAGATAAATAATTGCCATTGTCATTTACATTGCAAATAGCTTTAACATTTCCAAAGGCGAAACCGTTGCATTGTAAATGCTTGTTCTTTATTGCCCTCATTTAATCTCGCTTTGCGTCTAGTTTAGTCTGTAAGCACTTTTCTTTAAGTAGTTTCTTCTACAGCAGGATCGACATGCGTTCCTGCAACATTCAGCTCACCATGTGCGCTTTCACTATCTAAGCAGCCCGGGACGATGGCAGACCTTTGCATAAGTCTTGCATTTACAAGAGTATGCGCTATTGGCATTGTACATGAAAATGCCTTTTATTTATGTGTTAATTTTCCAATCATAGAAATAAAAGGCATTGTCATTTACAATGCCAATAGCTTAAACTCTCACAAATGCGAGACCTATTGCATTGCAAATGCTTGTTTTCTTTATTTTCTCTCCCGGCCTTGTAAATATGCCCCCTCCCCCATGCACTAAATCGCACTTTTCTTTTGATCCACATACTTGTTATCCTATGTGGGGAGTATTTCCATGTCGCGCGTGATGACTACCGCACTGTACAAGCTCTTTGCGATGAATGAAGTGTGAGAGACACCTTTTTTATTTATTTACTTTGTGTTTATTTATTTATTTTTAGCAGAAAAAAGTACTTCTGTCAATACAAGGGGGGGCCAATAGGCCCCCACGCAAGCATGGCGGGGCCCGGTCCCTCCCACAACCCGTCCCCTTCGGGGCCGCGTTCCCCGCCCCCTCGCCCCGGAAGTACTTGTGTGCTTCCGGGGCGAGGGGGCGGGGTCGCGGCGGCGAAGGGGTTAAGAGCCTGGGGAGCGCGGGAAGCGGCCTCTTTGTGCCCGCGCTCCCCAGGCTCGCTCCTCGCCCCACCGTGGGGCCGTTTAATTTTCTCCTTTTTGTTTCAGGTGTGCTTCGTTGGAGAGGACTGCGGAGGTGTCCTTATCGGAGGCCGACGGCTTGGTACTGGAACTGGAGAGTGTTTCCGTGAGCGTGCCCTGGGTTCGAGGCGTGCCGGTTGAAGAGCCCGACGACTGAGGACTGCGGTGTGTTGGTCGGGGGATCTTGCTGCCTACGGACGGAGCGGGGAGATTTTGGCTGGGAAACCAACGAGCAACGAGTCCCAGCTGCGCACCGCCGAGCGCTACCGGAGCATCGTGACACGAGGTATTTTGCGGGGCGGGGGCGCGGCCAGACACCGGCGGTGCGGTAGTAGAACGCCGGTTCGGAAGGAGCCCTCAGTTGGCTGTTAAAAACAGAACGCACAAGTCGGGTGAGCGCTGCCATTTTGGGGGAGAGGGTGGAATTTCCTGTGGCACCAGTGCGCGATCGCGGGGGTCGTGTAGTGATAAGTGTGTCTGTTTCCCGCAATAGAGTGCAAACGAGGTACACGAGCGCTGCCTTGTGTGGGGGGCTTTAAGATTATTCGGTCACAGGGGGGCCTGCTCGTGGTAAGGGTTGTGTCGACTTGTATGCTTTGCAATGAATATGGGAGTACAGACTACTGTCTAAATCAAAAGTAATTGCATATTAAACGCTCATTTTGCTTTTCCACTGTTTCAACGCTGTGCAAAGAATAACGGTGCTGTGTCATAGCAAAGGGCTAGACGGTTGTGCATAGAGTGTAATTTATCAGAAGTTACACTGCCTGTGATTATAAGGGTGCCCTACCTGTGTAAGAAAGGATTGCATCGCCACTGTATACTGCTTTTATTTTTATCTGAGGGGGCATGCTAAAGTATAACGAATGGGATTTATTGCCTCCTTTTACTGCCGGGTTTGCTAACTGAATTGACACGCAAAAAGTGTCCTGTGATTTAGGTTGGGATTGATTGCCAAATAAATTGGTAGAACTGAATGATTGCAGAAAAGGGGCACTTCCTGTATATTTGGTATTTTACTGTTTCACATTTCTGAATTTTACAGATATTAGCAGCAGACAGAGATAGAAAGTAGGTGATTGCGTGTACTTGCTTGTGTGAATAAGAAATAACGTACTTTCTAATTTCAGGGGTACAAGCCGGGGACCTAGGTCTGTGGGATCCAGCTCGGGCACCTTCAACTGGGTCAGGTACGGAGCACGGTGTGCTCATTAATATGTCTCAAAGACGGGGGCGTGGCAATCCAAATGTGGGTTTAGTGTTGCAAAAAATGATGCGCAGAATGTCTGCAATGGATAAGAGACTGGGGAAGGTTGATAAAATGGATAAGGCTTTAGCGGTCCTGGGGGCCAAAGTAGATGCCCAGGCCGGTCCATCTGGCAGACCCAAGCGGACGATAGTACCGCCCAAGCCAAGGGGCGTCTTTGTGACACCACCCAGGCGGGCAAGAAATAAGAGGGGGGGGGGCAGCCACAGAGTACTACTCCCATCTTACCTCTTGCTGCACCAATTCCGCCACCACAGGTACCCCCTGCTGCCCCATTCCCGCCACCTCAGGTCCCGGTGCCCGTTCCAGCCCCGGTGCCCCAGTTGCCAGTGGCAGTACCAAATGTGCCAGTGATACCAGCGGCGGCACCAGTGCCACCCGTCGCGCCACCACAGGCGCCGGTGCCCCTAGGTGCGGGCCCTACTCCCCCTCCCGCGCCAGGGCCCGTGCCAATAGACCTGGCAGCTCAGGTGGCGGCTATTCTACCTTGGTTAGGGGGGGGTGCGTTGCCGGTCAATACTGCTCTGACAACGGAGCAACAAACATTGGTGACGCAGATATTGTTGGCTAGTGGTAGGGGCGCAACGCCGCCTGCACCGGTTTCTCCCCAAACAGGTCCAGCGATTGATGGAGGCAGTGCCAAGACTGCGGAAGCAATGTTACCCAACGACAATGGGAATGGTAAGGAGATTGCCCTGCCTTTGCTGGGCGAGGGAACATTGCCCTCTAGGGGTGAGTGCTTAGCACAGCATGTGTCACAGAGTGTAAAGGAATTGATATGGGCCGACAAGTATGTGAACATGTTTTCATTGCTGATAGATAACAGGGAATGGGAATATGCAAAATCACAGAAGGAAATGTTGTTGCCCAGTGAATGGAGAGCGAAGCTGTACAAGTTTAGGGTGGAAGAAAATCTCATCAACTGGCTGAGGGGTTTTGCAGTGTTCGGCGCAGTAATGGGCGAACGTTTTAAGGGGATGCAACCAGCCATGAACTGCTACCAAAGTAGGATAACAATGTTCCATGAGAATCATGCAGGGGATGTATGGAAGGAATATGATGTCGCGTTCAGAAAGTCCAAAGAATTTGATAAAACTTTATCATGGGACAAGGTAGACTCTATCTCATGGCACAATCAATTCGAGAAGGGTCAGGGGGCAAGCACAAGCACAAATGCGGGTAGAGGTTATTTCCCCAGGCCGCAGCAGGCGTTTCAACAGCCCTTTCGATCAGCACCGGGAGGGGAGGCGGCCCAAAAGCAGAGAGCAAATGGTGGGGCAAAGGGGGTATGTTGGGACTTCAATAGGCGGACATGCAACAGGGCGCCAGGTACCTGTAAGTTCAGGCACGCATGTAGCGTATGTGGCCACACGTCCCACCCCGAAACAACATGCCGAAATAAAAATAGTGGTGCAGGAGGCAGGGGTAGGAGGAAACCTGAATAGTAAGACCCACCCGCTAATAGCACATTCACCCATCCAGCTGTCAGCATTGATCCCCTGGTTGAACAGGTACCCGAATCACACGTCTGCTAGACTATTACAAGAGGGTTTCACACATGGTTTTCGAATTCCTGCTGGGGGGTATGTCGGGAGACCACAGTGTAGGAATCAGCTATCAGTCCTTGCCAATCCAACAGTGGTGTCAACAAAAATAGCTAAAGAAGTGCGTTTGGGGAGGGTAGCAGGACCATTTCACGTCATTCCCACGCAGAATTTTGTGTGCTCTCCTCTGGGGGTGGTGCCTAAGAAAGAACTAGGGGAATTTAGGCTCATCCACAACTTATCCGCACCAAGGGGGGCATCATTGAATGATGCTATTGATGACACAATTTGCTCTGTGAAGTATGCGTCCTTCGATCAGGCAGCGGGCATGCTGAGGAGTTTGGGCGCAGGTACAATGATGGCTAAGTCAGACATTGAGTCAGCCTTTAGACTACTCCCGGTTCATCCAGAGGACCAGCACCTGCTGGGTTTCTCCTTTCAGGGAAAGTACTACGTGGATAAGTGTATGCCCATGGGTTGCTCAATTTCATGTGCTTATTTTGAACAGTTTAGCTCCTTTTTGGAATGGGCATTAAGACAACATACGGGTCACCAGTGGGTGATGCACTACCTGGATGACTTTCTTTTTCTGGGCCCGGCGGGTTCACGGGAGTGTGCGTTGGCATTGCAGGAATTTTGCGTGCTCATGCGCTCTTTCGGGGTCCCGTTGGCGCAGGGGAAGACAGTTGGACCAGTGACATGCCTGGAATTTTTAGGCATCGAACTGGATTCTGTGGAGGGGTGTTTTAGATTACCAGCAGAAAAGATCCAAAAATTCAAACAGACTCTAGGACTGTGCTTACAAGCGAAGAAGGTGAATTTAGGGCTGTTGCAGCAGACAGTAGGACAGTTGAATTTTGCGTTGAGAGTAATTCCTATGGCTCGCCCATTTTCACGCTCAATTGCACAGGCCATGAGGGGTCTTCGTGAAAAACATCACCGGACACGGCTGTCTGCTGAGGTGCCCCAGGACATGCGGATATGGATGGCATTCCTGGCGGATTTCAATGGAAGAGTGCTGTGGGGTGCACCTACGGTGTCTTCGGCGGACATTGGTTTATGGACCGATGCGGCGGGCAGTGTGGGGTTTGGTGCCATCCTTGGCAAGAAATGGGTGGCGCAGAAGTGGCCCGCCTGGTGGGAGGAGAGCGGGCTGACGGTGAACATTGGTTTCCTCGAGCTCTTCCCAATCTGGGTGGCACTGAAAGTCTGGCCCGGGGAACTGGCCAACAGATCGGTAATATTCTGGTCAGACAATATGTCAGTGGTTGAATGCATCAACCAACAAGCTGCAAGGTGTCCACTCATTTTACGCTTGATAAAAGAGATTGTATTGTGTTGCATGACAAGGAATGTACTTTTCAGAGCAAAACATGTCCCAGGGGTGTTAAACAATGCAGCTGATGCCCTTTCTCGCTTTAAGATGCAGGTGTTCAGGGATCACTTGCCGGAGGCAGAGACAGCGCCAGCCCAATTCCCGGCGATTCTTTGGCAAATTGGTGCCCCCAACTACATGACCTCGTGGCAGCCAGCCTAGCACCCAAGACCAGGACGGCATACGAAGGGGCGTTCAGGTCTTACTGTCACTTTCTGGGACAAGGCTGGGAGAGTAGTTGGACTATGGAGGCGAGCTTCAATGAGTATTTAGGCAGCTTACACAAGGAAGGGCGCACGGTGGCAACAGCCAACAGGCACAAGGCCGCTATCTCCTTTTTCGCACGGGCACGGGGGGGCAGGGACCCTACACACAGCTTTCAGGCCCACAGGGCATTAAAAGGATGGCGGCGCTTGCAGCCCCCCTCCATAGATTCCAGGAAACCCATAGGTTTTGAACGTCTGTCAGCTGTTCTCCGCGCGCTGCCGGACACATGTAGCTCTACGTCTGAGGTGGGCCTATTTAAAGCTGCTTTCTCTTTAGCCTTCTATGGGGCATTCAGGGTAGGTGAACTCGTGGCGGCCAACAAAGGTGATAAGATAGGCGGCCTTCAGCTGCAGGATATCAGCATAAGGGGCGACACTATGTGGATCAGCATCAGGAAATCTAAAACTGATCAGAACGCTAGGGGCCAAAGTTTGGCGTTACATCGGGCAAGGAACAATCCCTGCTGCCCGGTGACGCATGTGGAGGATCTAATAAGACAGCGGGCACAGGAGTGTGTGGGGTCACTGCTAATGCATGTGGATGGGACTCCTCTGACCAGGTTTCAGTTCCAGAGGGTACTAGCCATGAGCATGGCAAAAGCGGGCTATAATCACAAAGAGTTTGGGACACACTCTTTCCGGATAGGGGCGGCCACAGAAGCAACAGCTAGGGGTTTGACCACAAAGAGTGTGCAAAGAATTGGGAGATGGTCCTCAAGCGCTTATAAACGCTACGTGCGGTTGCACATGTTGTGAGAGCTGCCGCCATGTGGAGTATTGCTAATACCTGCTGTTTTTCTGGTTATTTACAGTTTCACGGGCCTGTGACGCAGGACGGAAACTACCCATGGAGCATCAAGGCAACTTTACTACAGCATGGAGGGACCAGGAGGACAGACAGAAGACCGTAGTCATCTGGGTAGTGGGGCATTCATATGTCAAACGTGCTAACAAAATTTTTCTTGCAGGTTCAGGCAAACAAAGGGTGGAAAGTAGGGGGTGCAGGGTCTCCTTCCATGGCAGGGGGGGGCTCCGCCTCAATCAGTTCTGGGACTATATGTCGGACTTACTAGCGCGACATACTACACCAGCCTCGGCGGTAATACTTCACTTAGGGGGAAATGATCTGGCAGGTCTGGGCAGAAGGGTCCTCCTGGAAGAAATTATATCTGCAGCGGGTTGGCTAGCAAAGCGGTTACCAGGTAGTGTTGTAGTATGGTCACAACTGATACCAAGGATGCAATGGAGGGGGGGAAACTCAGTCAGCGCGTTGAACAGCTCGTTAAAGAGGGTCAACAACAAGCTGGACAGGTTATTTAGGACTCCGGTCTTACAGACCATCCCTCATGGTTGCATTTGGGGGGAACACTTCTACCTGCGGGATGGGGTGCACTTAACAGAGGAAGGGAATGCCCTTTTTATAAGAAACATCCTGGCATGGGTGGAGGTTTTTGCAGGAAGGGTATGACCTTTCTAGAAGGGGGGAGTTCTGGGGGGGGGCCAGATAGTCGGTTAACTACCTGGCCTGTGGCGGTAAGGTCATTAATCGGTGAGCAGCATTTTAAGGTCCTTACGGGGGGGGCGGACCCATTCACGAAAGGGGCCGCCCGCGGGAGGGGCCATTTGGTCTCTCTCAGAACTTCAGGGGCAGGAGATGGTCTCCATTAATTTAAAGGGTGCGGGGGAGGGAGTCTACGCTTTCCTCAGGCTGGTAGCCACCCCTCACAACACTATGACGTCATTAAGGTGCGCGAGTGTCTGGGCCCTCCTGTTATGGTTAAATGGAGTTCGGGGAGCGCACGTGGGTGTAACGTGCCCTGGGTTGCGCATGCGCATCTTCAACGCGAGAGCGCAGCTGTAAAAGGATCTGACACCGGTTGGCGACCTTGCCGTAGGCCTTTATTAAAGTTATTAAAAAAGTTATTAAAAAGTATTGGAAATATTAGAATGCAGTTTAATTTTCAGGATGATTAGATTACGTTAGGAGACACGCTGTATTAGCTATTTGTTAAGGTTAGCCCATCATACCATGTCGAAACGGATGTCAATCTAATATTCTGAAAAGTGTGCATTTTAATAATTATCAGAAATGTTTATTTGATTAAAATTTTTGATTTGTTTTTATATTTTAATAAATACGGCCAGGGGGGGGGCCCCGTACCCCCCCTTGACTTCCAAAGACCCCCATGTGTTGACTGGTTGAATTGGGTAATTCAGTCAGTGTTCAAGGGGGGAGGTGGCCGGCAGTCCAAGACCATGATACAAGGGGGGGCCAATAGGCCCCCACGCAAGCATGGCGGGGCCCGGTCCCTCCCACAACCCGTCCCCTTCGGGGCCGCGTTCCCCGCCCCCTCGCCCCGGAAGTACTTGTGTGCTTCCGGGGCGAGGGGGCGGGGTCGCGGCGGCGAAGGGGTTAAGAGCCTGGGGAGCGCGGGAAGCGGCCTCTTTGTGCCCGCGCTCCCCAGGCTCGCTCCTCGCCCCACCGTGGGGCCGTTTAATTTTCCCCACCCTCCATCCCTTATTTAGCAGACCTTGGGGCTTGGCAAATGGTGAGTATCAGGTTTTGTCAATGTGCCGGAACATAGATGTAAGGGGGACTTGATCCAGTAGGCCTGGAATTTCCTGTGTACTGGAAGGTAGTACAGAATTTAAACGTTGGTGCAGTGCCGTGATTTTAACCAATTCTTTCCTTAGGCCCCTTTTTTCCCGCTTACAGGAGTAATTATATATGTAGATGTTATGCTTTGCTGTGTGTTAACAATTTTATCCTTAGGCCTTTTTTCCTTTTAGAATAGCATTGTCGTATTTATTATGTGTGTCTGGCGGTAAGGTCATTAATCGGTGAGCAGCATTTTAAGGTCCTTACGGGGGGGGCGGACCCATTCACGAAAGGGGCCGCCCGCGGGAGGGGCCATTTGGTCTCTCTCAGAACTTCAGGGGCAGGAGATGGTCTCCATTAATTTAAAGGGTGCGGGGGAGGGAGTCTACGCTTTCCTCAGGCTGGTAGCCACCCCTCACAACACTATGACGTCATTAAGGTGCGCGAGTGTCTGGGCCCTCCTGTTATGGTTAAATGGAGTTCGGGGAGCGCACGTGGGTGTAACGTGCCCTGGGTTGCGCATGCGCATCTTCAACGCGAGAGCGCAGCTGTAAAAGGATCTGACACCGGTTGGCGACCTTGCCGTAGGCCTTTATTAAAGTTATTAAAAAAGTTATTAAAAAGTATTGGAAATATTAGAATGCAGTTTAATTTTCAGGATGATTAGATTACGTTAGGAGACACGCTGTATTAGCTATTTGTTAAGGTTAGCCCATCATACCATGTCGAAACGGATGTCAATCTAATATTCTGAAAAGTGTGCATTTTAATAATTATCAGAAATGTTTATTTGATTAAAATTTTTGATTTGTTTTTATATTTTAATAAATACGGCCAGGGGGGGGGCCCCGTACCCCCCCTTGACTTCCAAAGACCCCCATGTGTTGACTGGTTGAATTGGGTAATTCAGTCAGTGTTCAAGGGGGGAGGTGGCCGGCAGTCCAAGACCATGCAAAGTCCGTGTCAAGCAAGAGCTACAGCGCGTGGAGTGGAACAAACTCCAGCGAAGGGTAGGGAATGCTGGATGCTTTGACACATTTTACCCTGTGTTATTGTTTGATTGGGGCTGGAACAGCTGCGGAATATGCACAACAGAGCATGTTTGTTCAACGCCCGTGAACAATTGTCAGCTAGCATCTAAGCACGGGTGCTATATCTTAGAGGCGTTAGATATGAAAAGAGGACTGCCCCTGCCTGGACCGTCCTCGCTCTGATAATGTTGATCTCTCATCAGGCCGAAGCGCAGCGGCCTGTCATGGACTGACTCCTAAGCAAATATTTACTATTTCACAATAATAGAGGCTGCAGTACACAGGCGGTTCAGGAAATTACGTTTGATTTCATTTGCTAAAAAAGTGTTTATGGTGAATCAAGCTGATGTAATTTCACCAACCTCGCCTGATTAAGAGTTTTTGTGTGACTTTTATTTTTAATTATGGGTTCTTACTTTATTTAAGTGGATTAAGATGCAGTTTGAATCTTTAACGCAACATTTTATGTACGCCTAAACTCTGACCTATATATGCAAAATTTGTATATATATGGCGTTCAGTTGCTAAAATGCACATGGATAGGGTGATACAGTGTTGCCCTACTTTGTTTTAAACTTCTCGTTCGAGGTAAGTGTTACAGACTGCACCCTTTATTTACAAAGCTTTACCTCGATAACTTTGTTTCCGCCATGTGTACGCTTGTTGTGTTTACCAATTAATTCGAAAGTATATATATTTTTTTCTGGGAGGGTCGTTTGAGAACTGCTCCGATGGCTTCTTCATACCAGGTTTCTAATGCAATTCGCAACTGTAGTCGGGCGTTTTGGCTATAGAATTAACACCTTTACAGACAGACTCTGGGCTAGAAAACGTCATTTTTTTCTGCCACCCGGCTTTCTTTCTATTTCGAATTGCGGAGACATGTAAAATGTACAGGAATTGCATTTTAATGAGTGGCTGATTTGTTAGCTTAGAAAAAGAACTGTCCATTTTAGAATGATTACACCGTTCCATGGTATTATAGATGGATGATTTTCCCAACCGATCTATTAAAAAATATTAAGGCTCAAAATTATCTTAACACTAGTGCGATGGACCTACTTATCAACCATATCTTCTGAGGCAATAGAAAATGCTACCTTCTCTGCCTGCAAAGCGCCTCTTATTATAAATTGTATCTGAAATTATCCAGTTTCTATAAATCCACCCATTCACACTTTCATCCATCTCCGTGTGCTGCCACTTCTACCCATCCACCCTCGCATGCAGGCACGCCCATCCAACCATATATTCATCCAAGTATACACCTATCAAATATAAACGTATCCATGCATCCATTCACCCACCCATTCACATTTGCATCCATCCATGTGTACATCCATCCACCATCACCTCCAAATCCACCTCCACATGCACCACCACATCCAACACCACATCCACCACCACATCCACCACCACATCCACCACCACATCCACCACCACATCCACATCCACCGCCACATCCACCGCCACATCCACAGCCACATCCACAGCCACATCCACCACCACATACACCACACCCACCACCACCACATCCACCACACCCACCACACCCACCACACCCACCACCACTACATCCACCACCCCATCCACCACCCCATCCACCACCACCACTGCATCCACCACCACCACCACATCCACCATCACCACCACCACCACATCCACCATCACCACATCCACCGCATCCACCACCACCACATCCACCGCATCCACCACCACATCCACCACCACATCCACCAACACCACCACATCAACCACCACCACCACCACCACCTCCAAATCCACCTCCACATGCACCACCACATCCACCGCCACATCCACCGCCACATCCACCGCCACATCCACAGCCACATCCACAGCCACATCCACCACCACATCCACCACACCTACCAGCACCACATCCACCACACCCACCACCACCACATCCACCACCACTACATCCATCTCCCCATCCACCACCACCCCATCCACCACCACCACCCCATCCACCACCACCACCCCATCCACCACCACCACTGCATCCACCACCACCACCACCGCATCCACCACCACCACCGCATCCACCACCACATCCACCATCACAACCACATCCACCACCACATCCACCATCACCGCCACATCCACCACCACATCCACCACATCCACATCCACCGCATCCACCACCACCACATCCACCACCACATCCACCACCACACCAACCACCACCACATCCACCACCACATCCAACACATCCACCACCACTTCCATCACCACCGCATCCACCACCACCACATCCACCACCGCATCCACCACCACCACATCCACCACCACCACCGCATCCACCACCACCACATCAACCACCATCACCACATCCACCCCGCATCCACCACCACCACATCCACCACCACATCCACCACCACCACATCCACCACCACTTTCACCACATCCACCACCACCACATCCACCACCACCACATCCACCACCTCCACCACATCCACCACCACCTCCACCACCACCACATCCACCACCACCACCACATCCACCCCCACATCCACCACCATCGCCACCACATCCACCATCACCACCACCACCACATCCACCACCACATCCACCACCACCATATCCCCCAGATCCACCACCACCACATCTATATGTGTGTGTGTGTGTGTGTGTGTGTGACCACACCCACCACCACTACATCCATCACCCCATCCACCACCACCACCACCCCATCCACCACCACCACCCCATCCACCACCACCACCCCATCCACCACCACCACTGCATCCACCACCACCGCATCCACCACCACCACCGCATCCACCACCACATCCACCATCACCACCGCATCCACCATCACCTCCACATCCACCATGACATCCACTGCCACATCTACCACCACATCCACCACATCCACATCCACCGCATCCACCACCACCACCACATCCACCACCACATCCACCACCACACCCACCACCACCACATCCACCACCACATCCAACACCACATCCAACACATCCACCACCACTTCCACCACCACCGCATCCAACACCACCACATCCACCACCGCATCCACCACCACCACATCCACCACCACCACCGCATCCACCACCACCACATCAACCACCACCACATCCACCACCGCATCCACCACCACCACATCCACCACCACATCCACCACCACTTTCACCACATCCACCACCACCACATCCACCACCACCACATCCACCACCTCCACCACATCCACCACCACCACATCCACCACCTCCACAACCACCACATCCACCACCACCACCACATCCACCCCCACATCCACCACCACATCCACCATCACCACCACCACCACATCCACCACCACCATATCCCCCAGATCCACCACCACCACATCTATATGTGTGTGTGTGTGTGTGTGTGTGTGTGTGTGTGGCTCTGTGTGTGTAGGTGCAAATGCAATGTTCTTGGATTTTCGTCACAATAAAATACACTGAACATAATCTTCACAAAAGTTATTTACAAACGTTTAAGCTATTGCCATTATAAATTACAATAACTTTTATTTAAGTATTAATTATTTACAAAATTAAAAGCCATTGTCATTTGTAATATCAATACATCTAAGTCACGTAAATACAACACACATTGCATTACAAATGCTATAGGTGTCACATTTGCGAAAGTTAAAACTATTGACATTGTAACTGACAAAGCTATTAATTTTGCTATTTTCAAAACCAACACATAAATAAAACAAGCACTGGCGTTGCCAATAGGTCTCGCAGTAGGAAAGTTGGAGCTATTGGTTTTGTAAATGACAAAGCCCTTTATGTTTTTAAAATGAAAACAAAAATAAAAGGCATTGTAATTTGCAATTGTAATAGCTCCAACTTTCCTACTGCGAGACCTATTGGCAACGCCAGTGCTTGTTCTTACTGGCATTAATCCCCACTCCACATGTCTCTAGATCATTGTTGTTCGCAATCTCGGCATCCGAAATGTCTGAGACAGGGGTCGTTAATGAAATAATTGGGGGTGTCATTACCATCTCAATCTCCGATTCCTGGGTCAGGGAGAAAAGGTCCAATTGCGGGGTTAAAGATAGGCGCCTCTCGGTCCGCTCAATTTAGTTAGAAACCTTGCCTATAGCTTTGCGCAGCATTCTATCAATATCGGTAGACTGTGCAGGCATAAGGGGAGGGGTTCCCTCTGGTTTAGTCACAGGGCGGGATTTAGGTGGGTTGTTGGAGCTTAGTTTAGAAGACCTTGTTTGTACAGAGTCAGGCATTATGTATTGAGTACTTAAAAAAATAAAAATAAATGAATAAATAACTAGTTAGCAAATAATGTAAGGCCTAACACCAATTTCTAAGCACACAACCCAAGATATTCTTCAGAAAAACTGTTCCAAGCCACCCCCACTATTCCAATACCAGCACTAGAACTGACACAGTCCGCTGCCCTGTCAAAATATGGCAAAGAGTCTCGGGGTGCCTGCTCAGTTCTACAATTCGCCCACTGTAGTAAATCACTTCCGTTCCGGCTGGCGGTAATTTCCTTGCTCCCTCTCAGTGTTCCTGGGACTCTTCTCAGAGGGGGGGCCCGGCCCGGCCTCCTTCAGCCACAAACGGGCCGCTCTTTGCCCGGCGCGCGCCCGCGCGCTTCACACGGCACGGGAGAGTCTTATTAGTTAAGTACCCCCGCGTGTCAAGGGGGCGGGGCTTGATGGCCGCTCTTCGCCCTGGCTGCACCTGGGGCGGACACTCCACTGTTCGATTTTGCCCCCGCTGGCTCCTGCCAGCAAACAACACACGCGATGCGTCTCCCATACTTCCACTCACTCACTCATCCATCCATCCATCCTTTCTTTCATTATCTATCCATTCACCCTTTCAATCATCCTTTCACTAATCCATCCAGCCATTCACACATTCCTTCACTTATTTACTCACCCACCTTTTCACATGAGCTGAGCCTTTGCCTGCAGAGTTGCAGACAGAAGAGGCCCATCAAGAACTTCACCCCTGCTGTAGTTCCTAAATCAAGGGGTGGGGTGGGGAGGGTTCACTTTTCCCTGCTTATAGGCAATCTGAAAACTAGAAGTCATGAGTCATGCATGATGCACAGTGCCAGGATGTGAGGTGACTGTGACATGGTGTTGTTTCCAGGGCTTTAAGTGGCGTAACAAAACGGGGGGTCTCTTCAAAGGGGTATTCAATGTAATTAAGGGTGTGGTATAAAACATCTAGGCCAAAAATCTGTGCGTAGCATATGTTTCGCGCGGCTAGCATTATGTTGTTTCTGTCATTGCATCCAGTTATATAATACAGCAAGTATCATTACACCAACAACAAGCCAGGACTATTGGCTTTGTCAATGGTTGTTATTTGCTTAGAATAAACAAGCAGTAACCATGGCTTTGTTGAATATAATATTGAAAATACTTCATTTCTAAAATAATGAGATAGTGAAAGAACATAACCTGTTCTTTTTAACTTGTTTTATAGGCTTCTTTAAATAAAGTTTTCTCTAACATTGCAGCATGAGCATTTTACCTTTTATCTAACCGAATGCCCTGCTGTACACTGAGGCAGGAGGAGGTCACCACATGCTGTCACAACCCCAGACTGCCCCATTGACATTCTGTATGCGGCAATTAGCCGGCATACAGAATGACAATAGGCGGGAGGGGCGGCTCTTGTGCTCGAGGAGTGTGAGGCGCCAGCATCAAGGGGCTAAGGCTTCTCACAGGGAAGCAGTGCTTCCTGTGAGGCCAGAATTACGGACAAAAGGCGCCCATAAAAGAGATCCTCACGGACAAAGGACGTGAGGTCCCAATTACAGACAGTCCATGAAATTTATGGATGGTTGGTGACCCTAAACAGGGCACGAGTCCTAAGCATTGCCTCAAATGTGTTAAGGCTGCATTTCGCAACTCCACACATTCAACTGTTGTGTGGCTGTGGTGCCATGAAATGTCTGTTTGGGGTGCAGGGGTAGGCCAGGATGACCATGTAGTGGTGTGGTCATGTCTGGCAGGTGGTCGTATAGTTTGACATGTTGATTGTGGTTTGGTCAAGTGTGCATCTTGACAGTTGTGCATTGTGCTTTGGAGGCATTGGGATGTGTGGCGTGTTGACTTGGTACTTACCAATGAGCAGTCCCGTTCCATATGTGCTATCCTGGAAGCGCTCATTGATGATGGACTGTCGGAAGATGAAGGAATCATGCATACTGCCACTGCCTCTGTAGTTGGCGGCAACATTGGTGAAGAGTCCCCGGTGGTCCACTATTGCCTGCGCATTGATGGAATGCGTGTGCTTTCTGTTGCGGTAGTGGTGTGCAGAATCCGTGGGGGCACAAGTGGGACATATGTGCAGTCGATTGCCCCCAACATGGCCGGGAATCCGGCTATGGCATAGAAGCCTTGCTTTGTCTCCAGCTGTTCTTGCGCAGTGTTGGGGAAGTGAAGGTGCTGGGGTATGAAGCTGAGGATGGAATCCAGAACAGGTGTGATAAACTTTGATAGGGCTGGCTGTGAGACCCCTCCGACTCTGGCAGTTGTTGGTTGGAAGGTACCAGAGGCCAACAGGTGCAGCACAGCCAGCAGCTTTGTCTGTGAGGGATGTTGGTTCTACGCTGTGATGGGACTGTCAGCCTGTGGGCGATGTGGGGCATCCCCCACTCTGATTTCAGACATTGCCTGCGGTGGACGGAGCATGTGGGGGTGCATTACAGCCCTGAAGAGGACAATGCAAACACGCGCTTTGGAGGCCATGCGTAGTGGTGGGCCGACAGCAGTAAGTGGGGCAGGCCTATGGCTGTAGCTGGCGTGCCGGGCCGTGATATATACTCAATGAACTTCCAGGAACAGACCAGGTGAGGTGCCCAGTGTTGGCCAATACTGACTTAATATTTGGTTCCGGTCATGTTTTGCTGACCCTGGGAGTGTGGAGACTGGGGCTGCGCCCAGATTAGAGGGATTTGGGCTGCTGGTCACGATCAAGTCGCCTGAGACCTGAAAGAAGTCCATCTGTGCGGCGCAAGAATTGTGAAGTGACTCTCCGTGATCCCTACAGGTCACAGTGGCGCTTACACCCAACTCCCATTGCAAGGGCACATACCCTGCAGTGTATGTGAACTACTCTTAACTATTGGAGAGCGCTTGATGTTGGTGGCTGGGTTGGCCTCACACATAGGGGCCTGACTCTGCGTTGACTGCCCTTCTGATCAGTGACACTGGGCTGGCTGTGTGGTCCTTTTTTCCCCAGCCTGGGCCTATTTGATCTGACTTGCAGAACCAAGAGCGGAGAGCAGTGGGCAAGTGCTGACCCTACCCCTCCACCCCTGGAAACAAGGGCAAAGGGCACAAAACACATCAGAAGCTACAGTTTGAGCAACGCAAGCCACAGGGAGGAGGAGGCAGGCCGGGCGGAGACGGATCAGAAGCCTATTTCGGAAGAATCGGAGGGAGACTCCGACTGATATTGTCAGCAATGCATAAGAGTCTATCCACCATTGACGCTACGATTGACTCTCTGGCCTACAGGATGGACAGGATGTCGGAGCGGATAGACAAGCAAGCAGAGCGTATAGACATGACAGAGAGGAGAATTGCAGATGTCGAAGAAGATCAAATGGAAACTGACAATACAGAAGCAGATGGGGAAGCTGCTTATGACCCTACCGGACAAAGCGGAAGATTTAGAAGCAAGGTCCAGACGCAGCAATATGCAAATTACTGGATTGCCTGAGACCACTCCAATAGGGAATATGGAGGTCTTCATTGAAAAGCTGCTGATGACATTGCTGGGCCGAGATACATTCTCAGACATATTCATTGTGGAGCCTGCTCATCGATCACTGTGTCCCATACCGTCGCAGGTGCTCCACCTCTCCCAGTGATTGTAAAGCTATTGAACTATAGAGATAGAGATGCTGCTCTGAAGCGGTCTAGAGAGCTGAAAGACTTGTAGTACGAGGGTTCTTCCCTCTCTCTCTTCCCTGATTTTACCATTAAAGTTCAGGAAGCCCGGAGACCGCACGCCCTGCTGAAGTGGAAAGTGAGAGATCTTGGGCTTGACTACGCAATGCTCTATCCGGCCAGGCTCAGGGTCACGATGAACAGTACGTTTGGTACTGTAGTGCAAGATACAAGTTGCGTATATTCAATGCTTTACAGTCAAGGATGGTTTTGATTAAAGGTCTGTGTAACGCTCCGGATGCGACTATGACACTGATCTTAGATAGAAAGCTACGCAAGCTGGTTGCATACTTTGTGGGATATGAGGTCAATATTGCACTGGTCCAGGAGTCCTACCTACCTGTGGGTAGTAATATGCTGAAGCATAGGAGCCTGCTTGGTCATATACATGCTGCTGGTTTCACCTCCAATGCCAGGTGAGTACTTACATGGGTTAATCCCAAATCAGGTATCAAATTGCAGCGGTTGACACTGGTGCATCTGGCAGATACGCTATTTACAGGTGCACAGGCAAGGGAATAGACTGGCTGATAGTCAATGTCTATGGGCCTAACTATGATTGCCCCCAGTTTTGTCAAAACTTGCTAGACCGCATGATAGATGGGGGGTGGGGGACTTGCCCATTATATGGGGTGGGGATCTCAACTGTGTGTTGGTCTGCTTGCTGGACCACCCTGGGGGGCCGGCGAGACATCCATCGGCAGCAGCCAAGGTTGTTAATGATATAGCTGTGCAGCTGGTGCTACTGGATGTGTGGAGGGAGCGTTCCCCAGAGGTGGGTGGGTTCACACATTACTCTGCTCCACACCAGTTTCACACCAGAATCGACTACTGGTTGTATCGAGGGGTCTGATTCAGCGTGTACAGGACTGCAGGGTCCTACCCTATTCTTTTTCGATCACTCCCCAATATTGCTGGATATAGATAATCTAAAGAGAAGACCCACACCCTTTACATTGCGCTATCCACCGTTCTCATTGCTGGATACTGTTTTCCGGTCTGAGCTTGTGAAGCTATAGAGTGCTTTTTTGATATTAACAAAGGTTCTGTCAAGGAGTTCTCTATGATCTGGGAAGCGTTTACGGTTTACATCAGAGGGATAGCCATGTCTAGGCATTCGGGGGTAATGCGCTCTATTCACCAGCGCCTGTCAAATCTAGAAAATAGGCTAGCTCAGCTGGAAAGGAAAGCTATAGTGAAGAATTGCCCCAGTGTTGCTGATAACCTGAAAGAGACACTGATCGAAAATCATGAAGCTATAGATTGTGAAATAGAGCACTTATGGAAGTATGCTGTGGCTAGAACGTACGGTGTGCGGGACCGATCAGGTGCGGTGCTGGCTGCTTTGCTGCGTGGCAGGAGAGAGGCTGCTAATGTGATGGAAATAAGGGCATCGGATGGAGGGTTGCTGAGTGACGCCATTTTTATTGATTTTAACAAAAATACCAGGCAATCATTAAGATGCCATGATAAGAGAAGGATGCGTGCAACGATCTGGACAGTCCAAACCTTAATTACATACAGATTCAAAAGGACAATTTTGGAGCATCCCCTACGAAACTAAGCCAGCCCCCCCAACCACTTCCCCCAAACCCTATGATTCTTCTTGGGGCAGGCACACGCTGCATACATCGTTTTCTCATGCGTGGTGCACCAGTCAACCCCACCCACTATTTCCCCACAGTAGGAGGGTCAGGACTTTGCCAGACAGAGGCTATGTCCCTCTTCGCCACCACCATCGCTGTAGTATAAAATACTTTTTTGTTCCTGGACCCATCAAACCCATCCTTGATACCCAAAATCGCATGCTTCGGATCGTGTGGGATCTCCCACCTCAGTACCTCGGCGAGTTCCTCCTCAATGTCTCCCCAGAATCGCGCCAAGCGTGGGCACAACCACACCATATGGAGAAAGTCAGCTGGCTCATAACCACACCTCGTGCAGTCAGGGGTCGGCTGGAACCCCGCGCGGTGCAAGTGTACCGGTGTCAAATAGGCAGCATGTAAGAAGTAAAGCTGTATCATAAGCAATCTGGCAGAGGAAGTGACTGTCCTGGGTGCCATAAGGGCATTGCGCTAGTCTTCCTCCTCCAAGGAGCCCAACCATTCCTCCCATTGAGTCCGCAGCCGATCAAGTGAGGTAGGGGTATTGTTAATGAGTGTCTGGTAGATGCAGGAGATACCTCCCCTCCTCAGGCCCCCCAGCAGGATTTGTGCCGCAGGCGGGCTGTGATCCGGGAGACGTGTACCAGTCGTGAGGTGCACCTGAAGGGAGTGGCGCAGCTGTATTTGTAAAACTCCATTTGGTGTGGCGGAGCGCGGCCCGCCAGGTCAGGAGCACAGAACCCGTCATTTCCGGCAGACGAGACAGGACAGGTACCCCATACATCATCGATTGGAGGTTGGACAAGCCCAACTCACAGTTCCAACCTGTAGGCCGGATCCGACCATCCCCCGTTAAACCAGTCATGCAGTGAAAGCAAACGCATAGCCAGGTAATAGAGGTATAAATGGATCATCGCTAGTCCTCCGTCAAAGGAAGGGATCTGGCAGATGCCCAGGGCCAATCGGGACCTACCCTTCCCCCAAAGGAATTCGGAAGCCAGGCTGTCAAGCTCCCGGAACCACGCTCTTGAAAAATTAAGGGGAGTATTTTGAAGCATTTAGAGGAATCTGGGTAGAATCATCATCTTAAAAAGTGTGATTCTTCCCATGGGATTCAGCGGCAGTGGCTGCCATTTCGACAGGTCTGACCTGGCCCGCATCACCATGGGAGTGGGAGTGACATTGAGAGCCCAGCTAAGTTCAGGGAGTAAAGTCACCCATATCCCTAAATACTTAAATGACTGGCGTCGGAGTGGTATGGTGGACTGCCACTCAAAGCATTCTCTGGAGACATGGAGGGGGACCAAGACCGATTTATCCGGATTAAGCCGGAGGCCGGAGGCTTGTTCAAAAGACCGGAGGATCCAGAGGCAGTGGGGCCCCGAACTCGCAGGGTCGGCCAGGTAAATCAGGACGTCGTCTGCATAGAGGGAAATTTTGTCTGCTTCTTTATTGAGCCATTCCCAGCCCCGTACCTGTCCGCTAGAGCTTATCAGGACCACCAGGGGCTCCATCACCAGAGCGAAGAGCAGGGGAGAGAGGGGGCAGCCCTGCCTTGTTCCCCTGCAGATCTGGAAGAGTTCAGATAGGACCTCGTTCACCAAGACATGCGCCCTCGGACGAGCGTACAGCACGCGGACGAGACCACGAAAGCGGGGTCCGAAACCCATCTCTGCCAGGACATCGTCCAAAAACCGGCAATCTACAGAGTCAAAGGCTTTCTCAAAATCTGCCAGGAGGAGTGCGATGTAGTGGGTGATTAAATTGCGATGGGCCAGGGCTGAGTGAAGCCTCTCCAGGCAATGTCGGGTACCACGTGATGGCATGAACCCGCATTGGTCTGGATGGACCAGTATGTGTAAATGGGGTTTGAGGCGCTGAGCGAGTATCGTGGCGTACAATTTTAGCTCTGTATTAATAAGTGAGATGGGACGATAGTCCACGCACCGAGGCGAGGGTGGCTGGGATTTAGGGAGGCCCACGATAGTGGCCACGTCAGTCTCTGGCGGAAAGGAACCCTTCTGCACTGCCTCATTGAATAGCTGCGCAAGGTGTGGAGTCAACGTCTTGCGGAACAGGGCATAATATTCTTGGGGGAGGCTATCCGGACCCGGCACCTTGCCGGACGAAACAAGAGCAATCGCTTCCCTAATTTCTTCACAGATGATGGGGCGGTCCAGGTCTTCCTGAAGGGCTGAATCCAGATGAGGGAGTAGACTGTCTCCAGCTCGCAACATGTCGGAGAGGGACAAGGAGGGAGCCCCGGCCGTGTATAGCTGGCGATAATACAGAGCAAAGGCCCGGGCCATGTCGGATGAGGATTTACATACTGAACATCCCGATCTATGATTTCGGGGATTATACGATTCGCTCTGGGGTACCTCAACCACCCTCTCTATTCACTGGCAGGGCTTGGGTCATTAGACGCACCACAGGGGGGCGGAGCCAGCATTGTCAGGGGAAAACCCAGCCTCATTCAGGACACAGGTACACTCCTCCCCAGCCATCAGCATGCTAATCTCCCACTCACCACCGGGCAGACCCATCCAGACTTCCTGGAGCCTGGCATGCCAGCCAGCTCCAGCCAATCACACTCCAGCACCCTCACTGCACACGTACAGCCATGTCTAGGAATGACACATCCCCACTAGACACATACATGCCGCATACACCATCTTGCAGCATTCACTCTCACGAGTTCACACATACCAGACTCGAGCCTGTACACCCCACGCATCAGGAACTACCAGGGACACATACATTCCCCATGCATTCCTATGGGCGGGCAGGCCTAGCTCAGCACATGCACTCAGAGTGCGCACGCACTTTCCACTGGGACACAGTGAAAGTGCGCAGATCCCCAAAAATCACCATTGTCAGGTCACCATTTAAAAGCAAAAAGTCTAGGGGTGAACCTGCCCTAAGGGCCAAAGTCCAACACAACCCCCTTCCAGCCAAAACGCAGGGTAGAACAATCACCACCGTGATGGACTTCCCTGCTTGGGGCGATAGAACACGGACGCGGGCCCGCAACTGCAGGGACACCCTCCTGTTCTACGCCACGGTGAACCCATGGGATTCCTTCTAAACACACTGTCTGGACCAACTGGGCTACCCCACTGGTACTCCCAAATTGTCCGCGGCCAGGACCAGGCCCTGGGCCACCCAGGTGCCACTGGTCCTTGCCTATTCGCAGAGCGGGGGGTAGTAACCCCTGGCACATAGGAGCCATTCTCCACTCTTCCTGTCTGCAAGACAGGACTAGACTGCCACTGGTTCTCCAGCCTAGGGCCTACAACCTCAGGCGGACCAGGAGTCTCGGGGAAGGCTCTCCTCCCCCTACCTCTTCTTCTAGGGTTCCTCCACCTCCGACGAGGGGTACACCTAGAACGCCATTCCAACCCAGGGCTTATCCACTCAGGTTGCACCGGGGTCAGAGGTGGGCTCTCCCACCCTCTGCACCCCCTTCCAGAGGTCTGCCCTCTCCCACCTGGAGAAGTTCCTCTGGAAGAAGAACCGGTCAGGACACTGGTTACAGTCGTCCTACCCTTCAGGTCAGGCTGATCCTGAACCTGGCTTTCCAACCTCTGGTCTAAAACCTTTGGTGGAACAATTGCCTGGCACTCCAGGACTTCTGGGGATTCACACGCCATCCCCCTGAGGCTGACACATGACCCATGTGTCGTGTGACTGTCTGTCTGGCGCAGATCTCCCGTCCCCTGTCCACCTGACAGTGTGCGAAGATCCCCCAGAACAGAAGTGGTGTCACCCTGGTCACTACACGGGAACCTAGCCCAACTGGGTAGTCCCTGACCCACTGGTCCTTCCACTGGGGAACTCCCCCAATCACTCCTCACTTCGGACTCCTGTACCCTCCCTACCGGAGTGGTACTGCCAGACTCTAGAACCACAGGAGCTCTGTTTACAGATGCTCCAGGTTCCCTAGACACTAGGAGATCCTCCTCAAGTGTACTACCAGTACAGCCTAGGTCCCCAACCTGGTGTTCCCTCAAGAAACCACCCAGGTTCTGAGACAGGGCTTCAGGCCTCTGGGGACTCTCAGCCACCCACTGACTCCTGCTCCACTGAGCCAGGTAGTCAGCCTCTCCACCCTTCTCACTATACTGGGACCTAGCTGGGCTACACTGCGCCTCTTCCACCACGCTGGGCTGGAAGATACCTGTACCACTACTGTTGGACTCACTCACTAGGGACTCTAAAGAACCTCTGGCCCTCTCCCAGCGGTCTGCTTCCGCGGCAAGCTGCTCTGAACAAGGAGACCCATATTCCAACAGGTGTTGGCGCAACTCTGGACAACAACCACTGAGCACCTGCTCTTTCACAATCATATCAAACAGTTTCTCAAAATCAGAGTCAGTGTGAACCTCTACCCAAGCCCACAGTGCTCCATGACATTCATCCTCAAACTTCTCCCACGACTGGTGAGGCAGCTTCCTACTGCCCCTGAATTTCAACCTATACTCCTCTTCCTGGGAAACAAGTACCATACTGGGGGAACTGGGACTGCTCGCACTGGGCTCTATATAGCTGCCACCACTGGACCAAACCCACCCTGGGGAGTCCAGAAAATTAAAACTGCGCGCAGGGGATAGTCTACCCTCCAGAGCTACTTTGCCTCTGGTGGCGGCCCTCTCAGCCTCCTCTATCCTTTCCTGCGCTAAGACCCTCTCGGTCTCTAGCTGTTGCTTTCTAATGCCCAGCTGTGCCATAGCCTGGGCATGCTCCAACCTGAGCTTTTCTAAAGTCAGCTGGTGCTCCCTTTCTCTCCTCCTATCTTCCAGCTCCTCTGGGGACAGGAAAAGGGATGAGGCGCTGCCTCCTATGATGGACCCAGCAAGGGACTCCCTATCTATGGGGTCCTCACTATCTGCTGGCGTCCCTGTGCTATCATTTTCTTCCTCCTCCTCAGACTCTTCAGGGCTCCCCTCAGACCCGCCACCCTCCTGGTGTGAGACCCGGGCCCTCTCCTCACTGTGCTCACGCTCCCAGTCCTCCTTCTGCCATTGGATTAGGTTACCCCTAAGTTGGGACTGGGTGTCTGACTCATTCACTGCAATGTCTCTCTCTTCGCAAAACTCTCTCAGTTCATGCAAAAACAGACCCCAGACATTAAAAGCAGACTCCATCCTGGCAGGATGCTCTCAGACACGTGCAACACAGGGGACTTAACTGAAACAAGAGTCCAAATTACCAAGGTATTCAGCAAGTTCCCTACCCCAGAGAACTCACACTCACTTGCTTAGTGCCACAAACCATTCATCCACACACAACCCTCCCCTCGGACTGGTAAGGCAGTTTCTACCACCCCTGATTCCTCAACCTGACCACAAGTGACACAGGTACCGACTCTGGGCGCAGGGCGGGGGACAAATGTACTGACACAATTGCACAATGATACCTTCAGGAGAAGAAAATATGAAACTTCAAAAAAAACCAATCCCCTAAAATGTGGTCATCTAAAATGCAGAGTTTTGTAGTGTGGCCAGTTACTACTGTGGTACAACGCAAACACAAATCCTTATCCCACCGCTGCCACCAATGTTGGAAATGGGATCCCTGGCTGGCCAGGGCTTTCGCCAAAGTCAGTCAGAGACCACCACTCCCAAGTCAGGGCAAGGGAGTTACACGCCAAGATAACCCCTGCTCACCCTCTAGGTAACGTGGCGCGAGGAGCAAGGCTAAACTCGGAGGCGATGTAAGTTAAGTATTTGCGCACGCACCCCAGCAACAACACCCAGGACCCACCACAAAGGAAACTCCACACAAGGTTATATAAAAATAGCCTATGTATTACACCAAAACACATTAGATAAAACACACACTTTACAATGTGCCAGAGGCACGGGCAGAATTTACAAGGGATTATGTACAGAACAGGGCCACCTGGACCACTGTTAAGGGTATGCACTTTTAGAACTTAGCACTTGTAGAAAGTAAAATCACTGTAGCACACAATATAAAAATAGAGCACACAACCAGTAATCACTGGTAACCAGGACCTCACTAGCACCACCTGTACTAGGGAGAAAACAACCACCTACATATCACACTACCTGTAGCGGTGTGAGAACATAACACATGATGCAATGCATAACATTCATTCAGAGGTGTAAGGAGGGAAAACACATGATGCATCACAATACATTCAGAGGTGTAGCGAAAACACACAGTTGCGCAAACTCAGATAAGTCACCACCTGTGACAGTCCCTGTGTCCCAATGTCAGGGCCTAAACGTGGCAGTTGCCCACAAAGTGCTGGGCAACTGTGTAGCAATTGATGGGGCCAACACGCTGGGGGAGCCTCACAGGCTCTGCAGAATGACTGTCCCCTTGGAGCCTCGCTGGGCTCTGAATACACAAATGGCCCCTGAGCCTCTCGGGGCTCTTAAACACAATGTGGGCACTCACAAAATAAAAATGCCCCCTTGAGCCTCTCTGGGCTCTTAAATTGAATGGGCCAGGGTGGGGCCTCTCTGGGCTCCTTCTTCAACTCTGCCCCCGAGCCTCTCAGGTCTCATAACCAAAGAAATGCCCCATAGCCTCCGTGGCTCTGGACAAACAAAGGGGCGGCTTGTGGGAGTCCCTCGTGGACTCGAGTGGCAATGCCCCAATGCCCCCTTGTAGTTGGAGTCCCTCCCGGACTTGCATAAACAAAAAAATGCCGCCAAGAGTCTTGCAGGCTCTACACGAGGGTACCCTCGAGCCTCGCAGGCTCTCGCGAATGTGGCCCCAGATGCTGGAGTCCCCCCTCCGGGGACTCGGAAATCGAACTGGCCCTCGAGCCTCGCTGGGGTGGAGAAGTGACCCCAGGGGCGCCCGCACTCACCGGCTGTCTGGGGAGGCGGCGGCTCCTCGCGGCGTCAGCTCCTCTCTGCCGCATCAGGAACTACCAGGGACACATACATTCCCCATGCATTCCTATGGGCGGGCAGGCCTAGCTCAGCACATGCACTCAGAGTGCGCACGCACTTTCCACTGGGACACAGTGAAAGTGCGCAGAACCCCAAAAATCACCATTGTCAGGTCACCATTTAAAAGCAAAAAGTCTAGGGGTGAACCTGCCCTAAGGGCCAAAGTCCAACACCAGTATATGGAGGAAACGTTCTTGTCACCCCAACCGTACACCCTAGTGATAGAGGAGCATCAGAGGAGTTTAGCGACGTCCATCGACAATTGTCGAATCTCTTTGCTATGTGAGCAAGGAGTCTCACTTCTGAGGCATCTGGGTTCAGGGCGGTGGACCGCTCAAGGCGTAAGGCTCGTGTCTCATGGGAGGCAGGTGAGCTGGTCCAGTTGCATTCACTGCTGGGTTTTGAGTTACCCCTTGGTGAATCCACGGATTGTGGCCTTACCGGCCTCCCACAGGATACCCGGTGACAACACCGACCCTTCGTTGGTCTGGAAATAATGTTGGAGTTCCTGCCCTACCACTTTCCGGAATTCCTTGTCTTAGAGGAACCATGCATTCAATCTCCAAGTCTGACGCATTGAGGCAGGAGGAGCACCCACCGTCAGCATCGCCGGAGAATGATTGAATATACCCCGCGGAAGGATAACGACGTCTTGGAGCCTAAGGCAGTCGGTCAAGGTAATGTAGATGATGTCTATACACGTGTGTGTGTGGTGCACGGCTGAGGTATGAGTGAATTGCCAGGCACGTGGGTGCCATGTACGCCATGCATCGCAAAGACCTAGGGATTCAGCCCAGCTCGTTAGGTGTTTTGCATGCGCCAGTCTGCCGTGAGAAGGGATCCCAGTCGTGTCCAGATCCGGGGAAGGGACTGCGTTGAAGTCACCCCCCAGGAAGGTGGAGCCCGGGGGCAAGGAGCCTAACGGATGCAGCAAGTGTCACAGCCAGCAGCGTTGGAGGAGAGTATACTGACATCAAATTAAGGGGTATGCCGTTCAGAGTACCGGACAGGGCCAGGAAGGTGCCCTGGTTGTTTTGAATGACTCGTGTTGCCACAAAGAGAAGGGAGCGTTGTATCAGGATCGCAACCCCACGAGATCCGTGCGTGAAGCCTGAGTGCCAGACCCCATCATAACCATAACGCTTTAGGACGGGGCAGTGATTACCCAATAAGTGTGTCTCTTGCAGCAATAGGACCTCCACCCCAAGACGCTGCACATAGCAAAGTACCACCGTACGCTTGAGGCAGTCAAGGAGACCATTGACGTTCCAGGACGGTAAGATACCCCATGTTGTAGTATGTCAACCATCCTGATAGCCTGTCACGGGGGAGGAGGGAGATCCCAAAGGCCGGAGGCAGGGACGCGTAGATGTTTGATAGGGAGCCCAGATGTCAGATACCATGTCCCCTGATGTATAAAATGTGACTTCCTGCGAGTGCTGGTGCGATGAAACAAGGAGGCAACAGAAAACAACAAAACAAAACAGGGGACAACGGTCCCTCCACCCTTGCCCCACCCTCACCCCCACCCTATACTTCTGAAACAGAAGCATCTGTCGCCCTAACAGTGATAACAACATACGACCAAACTAAAACGCTTGAGAGTGTGCGAAACGTGGAGGACCCCTCCTCATTGCAAGATGTTCATATACAAGGCCAACAAGAGAGAGAGCAGTAGGAAGCCGGCACGGAACCTCCAGTCGCGGAGCCCGGCCCAGCGGGCAGAGACGGATTCAGGCCGGGTTGCTGAGTAGAGTTGGGCTCCGAGATAGGTCGGTGTCCGGGAGGTCCGAAATGGAGGAGGCGGGGGAGGCCCCCAATGGCCCGGAAGACCGGAGGAGCCGGAGCGCCGCACAGTCGGAAGGTCCCCATGCGGTGTTCCAGACAATTGGGAGGGAGTCAAGGGGGAGTCAGAGCGGGCCCTCCTGTGCCCACGGTGCCTCCCCGAGCAGTTGCGCCGGGCCTAGGGTCCGGAGGCCCGGTGTGAGTGGCGTCCCCCTCCACACCGCCCTGCAGGGGAATCTGACCGTTGAGCCAAAGGGGCGTTCCTCTGTGGCCCAAGCCCATGCATCTGCCGGAGAGTCAAAAAATAAGGTTTCCTTGGCGAACAGCACCAGGAGACGTGCGGGGAAGAGGAGCCAGTACTGGATGTTGAGGGCTCTTAGTTTCTGCTTGACCTCACCGAACGAGCGACGCTGACCCTGGACCTCCCGGGTGTAATCCGGAAAGATCATAATCAAATGGTTTTCATAAGGGAGTCGTCTCTGCTTGCAGGCTTCAGCCAGGATGGAGTCTCGGACTTTGTATTTAAGGATTCTCATTATGACCGGTCGGGGCGGCGCTCCTGCCGGAGGCCTCGGGGCAAGGGAATGGTGAGCACGCTCTATAGCAAACCATGGAGAAAGGGAGCCCTCTGGGAGCCAAGATCTCAACCAATTCTCTATGAATTTGGCGGGGCGGCCTGCTCCGCCCCCTTCGGGAACCCCACCAGGCAGAGGTTATTACGGCGGAATCTGTTTTCTGCATCCTCTGCGCTCCAATGCAGCTTCTGGGTGCGTGACTTGAGGCACGCCACTTGCCCCTTAAGGTGTTGAACATCATCCTAAACCGATGATATGCGGGATACAGTCTCTTTAATCTGCGCTGTGGCGTTACGGAGGTCTTGCCGGATCAGGGTCATGTCCACTCTGCCATCTTGTCCTCCACCGAGGACTGCGAAGTATGAGCGCGACCGAGCGCCCCCTATCACGGCATGGTCAACCCGGAAGGCAGAGCACGCAGGTCCACTCACACGGGAGGACCAAGAATTCGTGGTCTCAATAAGGCACGTGCAACACCGGGGATAATGGGTACATCAGCAATGTGCCGCCCGAGGTGGAGGCGCCAGCCCCTCCAAGGCCCTCGGCCGCTCGATCAATGCAGCCGACACAGAGGCGCCCGGCCAGCCAGCAAAAGAAAGGCCCAGGAACCAAGGCAGGCCGCAGAGAAGGGCGATATACACGGCTCCCCCGGAATTGCCAAGTAATTCTGGAGGTGGGGGGGCTCAGGAAGGAAACTCCCACACCGCTCCATGAGCATGGCCGAATGCTCCCAGCCCCCACATAGGCAACCGAGAAGGCAGAGCAGGCAGGACTACCCAAACGGGGGGCCAGGAATTTGTGGGCCCAATAAGACCGGGGCCACCACACAAGGAGCAGGGGGGACGCAGCCCTAGCCTGAATCACCTCCGCCGCCCAACAACATGGCCGATATCACCACACCGCTCCCTCAACCCCAGGGCCCGAGGCCGTGTCTCAGAGCTGTGGCCTCACGTCATGTGGAACCCAAAGAGACCGAAGGCGGATCCTGAGGCCACAGAAGGATCCCCTTGTGAAAGGGAGCTCTAGCGCGCAGTGGGGGCCCCCTCCCAGACAACCCGGGACTCCCTCTCAGTGCCGGGACTTACCGCCACTGGAGCTGTGCAGCACCGGCCTGCAAACAACCGGCCTCTCTCCAAGCTTCTAGCACAAGCGGTGGTGCGCACGGGCACAGGCTGAAGGCATTCGGCGCTGGATGAAATGGGCAGCTTCAGTCGAGCGCAGGCCGCAGCCAGACGCTCACCAGCTCCCAGCGCTCGATGCAGTGGTCAAAGACGCCTTTCCGCTGCGGGACACCCAAAGTGACCGCAGTGGTCTCCAGCGGGAAGGGGCCCGCTCTGCACCAACTTCAGCCCCCAAGTCGGGCCTGGTCCCCACGTCCGCCTGCCTCCAGACCGGTGCCACGGTGGGGGGGAGGGAGGCAGTGTCCTGGGGCCCGCGGCACAAAGGTGCTACTCACAGTCTGGGGCCATCCTCAGCCCCTGCAAGGAGCGCGGGCCGATGAGCAGCCCAAAAGATCTGGAGCTACGGGCACATCACTCAGCACGGTCGATCCGCCATTTTGCCCGCTGTTCCGGCCGGCCGATCTCGCCCTGGAGGGGCCCTTTGTAAGATTGCAGGTGGTCAGGATGCAGCCGGAGGGGTGACGGTAATTAATCCAGCAAGTATACGGTGAGTTGGCTCTCTAGAAAGGCGGATTACGGACGGATGGCAGAGGGGCCCGGGAAGCGCACTCAAGGTGCGACCGCCATGTTGGCTCACCAAGCCACGCCTTACAAATAGATTTAATCAATTTTACACTGACCTATATAATAAGAGAGTTCCCACGGATGGGGCAGCTATTGCAGACTACCTAGAATATGTACAGATGCCCTGGCTTTCCAATGAGCACAGGGAATACCTTATGAGGCCACTGGATGTGCATGAGATATCAGTAGCATTGAGCTCAATGAGATCGGGGAGTGCCCCCGAATGGGACGGCCTCACCATGTCATTCTTTAAGGAATTTAAAGATCTCCTAATACCACACTTGTGCACGCTATTCGGGCAGATGGGTGAGGAAGGGGTGATGCCTGCTTCAATGAGAGAAGCGTTCATAGTGACTATCCTGAAACCTGGTAAACTGGCGGACGAATGTTCGTCTTTCCGACCACTATCGCTTCTTAATGTGGACACTAAACAATTCAGGAAAGTCCTGGCTAACTGCCTTGCTCCTTTGGTCCCTAAGCTGGTAGGCTCGGAACAGGCGGGGTTTCCCCAAAGCGTAGCCGGTCGTATAATCTTCAAACATTATTCGGTGTAATTCAGCAGATCAGACCTTGGCTCAAGGAGGCGGCGATTTTTCTAGATGCCGAAAAGTCTTTTGATTCGGTAGAGTGGTCATTCATGTACGCGGTTCTGAGACGCATGGGGGTGGGTGATATCTTCATCCGCCTAGTGGGTGTCTCATATAGCATTCCAACCGCTCGAACACGAGTTGGTGACATAGTCACATCCCCCATCAAATTATCACGAGGTACGCAACAGGGATGTTCTTTATCCACGTTACTTTACGCCTTAGTAGCTGAACTGCTTGCCTGCACTCTTAGAGAATACTACTGCCATAGAAGGATCAGATTCCCTCAATATAATCTCATTGTGTCAGCATACGCGGATGACATGCTGTTGTATGTCAGGGACCCCGAGGTTAATCTCTCCCCAATTCTTGATGAGGTGATTAGATAAAGTGATATATCTGGCTTAAAAATGAATTGAGCAAAATCCACAATATTTCCTTTAACTTCCGCTATGCTACCGATTGATTTGGACTATACTCTGCAGTGGGCAACCAAAGCAATAAGGTATCTTGGAGTCCGGGTACACACAGATCTGCCTTGGTGATTAGGGACAATTTTGGCAGACTCATCTCCAGATTAGAAGATGATGTTGAAAGATGGATTCTGCTACCTCTGCTGATACTGGGACGTATATCCCTCATGGAGATGGTAGTGCTGCCCAGATTTCTGTTCCTCATTTTAAACATACCAATTGTATTGCCTATGCATATTTCTAAGACAATTTGCACGCTTTCCATTAGACTAGCCTGGGCTGGGAAACAGCAGAGGGTCAGTTGGAACATCTTGACACTCCTGTACTCAATGGGGGGCCTCGGTGCCCCAGAACTGGAGCTCTACTACAGGGCAGCCCAGAGCTCCCATGCCTACCACTGGCTACATGAGGAAATGTGTCCTCCTCATCTATTTATAGAAAAAGTGGCGGCAGCGCCGGAGCAACTGCTGGTAATGCTGTTTCGAGCTCCGAAAAAAAGAACCGGGGTCCTGGACTCTTATAAACTCTGTGGTACGCACCTGGCACAACCTGTTGAAAAGGCAGGTGGGAGCTATTTTATGTGCTCCATTGACCCCAATTAAATGGTGCAATTGAATGCCAATAAGCCGTAAGAAAGGGGTGGTCCAGGCTCTTGCCAAAATAGGGATTTCCAAGATTGAGGATCTGTTTGCGGAGGATAAGGCTCGCAGTTGGGACGAATTGACTGTAGCGGAAGGACCTCCCACCCAGTTGGTACGCTTTCAGTTCCATAGAGTGCGGCATGAGGTGTGTGAGCTGTTGGGTGCTGAATTGCTGGAGCCCCCTGAGCTAAGGGCTCTCACCCATATTATAGGTTGCAAATCCCCAGAAAGATAGTTTTGAACGAACTGCTGCCTCCGCAGAATCGTCCTAAGAACTTTTGGGGTCTGTTTCAGTAGTACTTGGTGGGGTAGAAAACAGGGGAGGCGGAGGGAACAAGTGAAGAAGACAAGGAACCACCGATCTAAAATTGCTTGCATAAATGGAAGGGTTATATTTGTTGAAAAGCCGTATAAGTAGATTACTGTACAATACACACTCCACACCAGAAGGAGATGTTTGCAAATTCATAGGGGGCAATATATCACTTATAAGGTTTGCTCTATACGACTGAGATGAATATGCTACTGACACAGACACTGTAATTTGCGCAATGTAGCTTGTTCATTGCACTGTATGCACTATGTTCTGCATTTTAATAAAAACTTAATAAGTTGATAAAATCTAAGCAAGGAGAAGAGAAATTGCACATGAAAGTATTTTTTTGCTCCAGCTTTTCTCATGCACAACGCACCTTTTAACAAAAGTTCTACCTGCTAAGAACTGCTACAACCAGCTTTGCAAAGTTAACGTCACACTGGGCACATGACTAGAATACTCGTTGTACAAGGGGGTACATGGTGGCAAGGGCTGGCACATGTAGTGGCTATATAGAACAGGGCATAGGTGCATTAATGAAAAAATAAAGAATGGTATTTGTGAAAAGGTGGCTACTTGAGGCAAAATTAAAGTATTTTGAGCTACATGTGCCGATTCTTGGGAACAAATGAGTTTAATTACCAAGATAAAAACCTGATATTCGGAAACATAGGGCCAGCACATAGAATAGGAATAGCGACTTCCAACAGAAACGTCATCCGAATCGTCACTTGGAAATCGCCACTTCATATGTATGAATTTTTTTTATTTCAGACTTGTGATTCCTAGTGGGTTGCAAATCGCCCCACCCCATGAATAGTAATGAGGAAGGTCATAGTTTGCAACCCATTACGAATTGCAGCCATCACTGGGATGGTGGCCCGCTGAGGTCACCAAACCACCATGTATACGATTGTGTTTTAATAAAGGTTTTTCCCTGTTGAAACACAACCCACCCTCCTTAAAGGAAAACGGGATAATTCACTGTGAGACTTCAGAAACTGTTGACAGAAATAATGAAACCTCTTCATAGGAAAGAACCAGCCAACTTCTTACAGAATCTCAACAATGCCTGCTTTTGAGATTTTCACTTTGTTGTTCAAGCGCATGGTTTAGCCTTATGACGGTCTGTGCCAAGTACGATGCATCCATGTGAACAGGCTCAAGTTGCACCACAACAGGTCATATAGCACCACGCTGATGGTGACTGAGAAGGCTGAGGAAGAATAGAGTGAACATCTCCCTGAACTCTTATGCTCCAATGCCCAAAATGGCTGTGTGAAAGAGTAGTTTTCTCCTCCACGCTAAGAGAACAGCAATAAAGGGACTGTGTTTGACCTGACATACTTGATGTAGGTTTGCCCCCCCTTTTAGCCTCACATTCTCCTGTTTTTGCTGGCTTTAGGACTCTGCACACTCCGGTTTCTGCTGGCTTTAGCACTCTGCACACTTTATCATTGCTAACCAGTGTGAAATTGCTTCTGCTCCCTCCTTTAAGCAATAACATTTGCTTACACCCAAATGGCATATTTAATTTACTTTTAATATCCTAATACAGTGATACTGCATGTACCCAGGGACAGTAAATTAAAAGCTGCTAGAGCGCCTACAGCACTTATTGTGCTCCCCACTCAAGTAGCCTTACAAATATGTCTCAGGCATGTCATTGCAGCCTGTGTGTGCACTTTTAAATTGCCATTTTGACCTGCCAAAATAAACCTTTTCTCACGCGTAAACCTTCATTTTAATACATCCAAGTCGCCCCTAGGGTAGGCCCAAAACAACCCAGAGGGCAATGTGCAGTGTATTTAAAACGTTTTACATGTACTTTTAACTTTTAAATGTCCTGGTTGGGAAAAACGCCTAAATTCATTTTTCACTACTGCAAGGCCTACCTCCCCCACATGATAGTATTGGGTAACCTTAGTACATTGAATAAGTGACAACCAATGGTCTGGGAGGAGGCAGAGCCTGAGGGCAATGCCCCAGAACATACAGGGGAGGACATTGACGCCCTGGGAAACCTACCTGAACTGATCAAATGGCAGAAGGATGTCCCACCAAGGAGGAGTTCTGCAGAACACAGGAGTGCCCTACTCTGGAGGGCTTACGGCCGCAGGCCAATACCCTAGCAGTTGGCAACACCTCTGGTGATGACCTTATTTACTGGGAGAATGATGGTCTCCTGAACAGCGAGCCTAAGGTTATTGAGCCTGGGGCAACCTGTGTGCTGGTGGTCCCTCAGTGCTACAGGACCTTCCTCATGGAGCTGGGCCACTATATCACCCTGGCTGGTGATCTAGGGCAGGACAGGACATTTGGACAGCTTGTCATCCACTTTTATTGGTCCCAGATGAAGGTGACTTCAGATGGGTTCTTCAGGTCATGTCCCAGTTGCCAGGTCAGAGAGAAGCGCAAGGCTCCCCCGTTCGTCCCATTTCTGTCTTTGCAAGGATGGGTATCGACATTGTTGGGTCTCTGAACCCCAAGAGAGCCCTGGGCAACAGTTTCATCTTAGTCTTAGTTCATTCTGCAGACAGGTGTATGGCATAGGGGCTGTGCTCTCACGGCTAAATGAAGAGAGCCGAGATCAACCAGTAACCTTCATCGGCAGGAAGTTACTTTCCAGGGAACAGAGTGCAATAAAATGGGAAGCATTTGCAGTGGTCTAGTAACTGAAGAAGGTGAGTATACCTGTTTGGGACTCACTTCCGGAGTCAGACAGACCCCTGGACTCCTCAGATGCCTAATGCAGATGAGGGGTGAGAATCCCAAACTGTAGCAGTGGTGCCTCTCTCTGAAGGGAATGAACTTTATGGCCCTGGAGTTCAATACACCAACGATGATGGTCTCTCCGGGTTCTTCTGCCTTAGCGGTGAGAACTTCCATGAGGGTGGGTGATTCTCCCTGCTTTCAGTTGGGTGAGGTGGTGGAGGTAGGTGCACATGTTGAACCTGACCTCCTTGGCGTGGACTTTTTTTTCTGCTGGATTTAGGACCTAGTACACTTTACTACTGCTAACTAGTGCAAAAGTGCTTCTGCTCTCTCGTTTAAACATGTTAACATTGGCCTACACTTAACTGGTATACTTAATTTACTTGTAAGTCCCTTCTACAAAGGTACTACATGTACCCAGGGTCTGTAAATTAAAAGCAACTAGTGGGTCTTCCATTATTAACAATGGGGTTTCCCAGTGAAGCACAGAACCTGGGGATTAGTAGAGTAAACGAACAATGGTTCTGCTACTTTCAATCATACAAAAACACCATTTTACTTCCAAATCAAAGCCCTTATAGTGGCAAGGTCATTGAATGATAAATATTAGTCAGTCATCAGTGAATTAATCTCAAAGCAAGAGAGTTCTCCCAAATCTTTCTGAAAAATTTATAATAGTGTATCCACACATATGATTTAAGCACCATAGACTTGAAAACATAAATAAATCACATTACATAACAAACATAGGCAAATGTGAACATTACATAAATATGAACATCAAAACACATTACAATAAATACATATACAAATTATAATATATATAATAATACATCAAGAGACACGTCCTATTCACAAATGTAAATCATATGTCAAAGCATCAGAATCGAATTATATAATCACTCTTTAGACATTGATTGGGACGTTTTAGAAACAAGTCGACGTTTCGACCCCTCTGTGTGTTGCGTACACTCGATAAGTCAAACTGGGGTCTTCATCAGGACTACATTAAAACATGTGCCACCAATTTAATGCGATGTGGCGTCTTCAGTAATCAATACATCAAATGCTGGTTCCCATAAAGGAAATCCAATTCCTTTCACCTTTCAGGTACAAATGTCACCAATCCAATTTAATTGAACAATCAGCGACAAGTTCAGGCCATACGACTCATTATTGCAGTGTATCAATCATTGGCTCTTATTTTGGTCAAAATCTCAATCTATTCTGAATTTTCTATATAATCCTCCTGGGTATATCTGAGACAGTCAATTCAGTAATTTGATTACTATAGATATGTGGTCATACTCCACTCCTTAATCATAACGTCAGCCCAAGCAGCCTAATCAAGGCAAGGTGACTATTTGAAAGCTTGAGGTGGCATTGTCAGCGCACCCGACCGGCCTGACAAGCGTTTTGTGGGTTTGCGGGGCGAAGATTACCTCCGATTGGAATTAAGGTAGCAGCTGTCTTGCCTCGATTAGGCTGCTTGGTCTGACGTTATGATTAAGGAGTGGAGTATGACCACATATCTATAGTAATCAAGTCTATGGTGCTTAAATCATAAGTGTGGATACACTATTATAATTTTTTCAGAAAGATTTGGGAGAACTCTCTTGCTTTGAGATTAATTCACTGATGACTGACTAATATTTATCATTCAATGAACTTGCCACTATAAGGGCTTTGATTTGGAAGTAAAATGGTGTTTTTGTATGATTGAAAGTAGCAGAACTAGTGGGTCTTCAGCACTTATTGTGTGACTCACTTAAATAGCTTTTCAAACAGGTCTAAGGCTTGACATTGCAGCCTGTGTGCACAGTTTTAAACTGCTATTTCAACCACCTGGCAAAATAAAAATTTTGACAGGCCTATACTTTCCTTTTTAATACATATGTCACCCCTAGCCTAAGGCCAAAACAGCCCATACAGCAGAGTGTAGTGTATTTAAAAAGTGGACAAATAATGTTTACTTTTACATTTCCTGTTAGCGAAAAACTCCATTCTTCACGACTGGAAGGCCTACCTCTCCCATAGAATAACTTTGAGTTACCACACATTTAATAAGTGATAACTTTCAATTGGGGGTAGGTAGGAAGGTCAAGTTTGGTGTCTACAGAATTGTAATTTAAACCCCTCTTCAATGGTGAAGTCGAATTGTAAGCCCCAATTCTGAAAATGCTACTTGTAGAAATGTTACTATTTATTGTCCCAACTATTTAGTGCCTCCTGGGGCGCAGAACTTGGTGTAACTGGCAGTTGGTCTTTGTGTACTGCTCCCAGACATTGAGACAAAGGGTGAATAAGGTTGGCAGGATGGGCCATCTCTGACTTGATGGGGTTTTTCTTTTTTTTTTACATGGGGGGAGGGGGGGAACCTGTCACCTACCACACTTGCACATCACAAAGGCTCTGCTTGAGCACACTCACAAACAGTTTGACACTAATCTTGTGTGCTCCAAGACAAGCTGGGGCCAGAGCAGGGAGGGAGGAAGCTCCAGACATCTCAGGAGATGGAAACCTCCAGAACCTTCTCCTACTTTAAAGCTGGAACCAAGTATAAATATTGGCCCCTCAGACCAAACTCTTCAGAGGCTCTCTAGACCTGTGGAAGTCTCGGAAATACTGCTGTGCTGCTCTGCTGCAAGAAGGACTGCTACCTCGCTACCCTGCTGCTTAAATGAGAAAGACTGGACATACATCTTAAACCCAGAACAACCAGAGTGACTCCAAGGGCTAGTTGGCTGGCCTCCTGATCAGGGCCTCAGGGATAGAAAAGGCTCCAACCACCTTGAACCCAGTACCTGGTGTGAATCGTGCCCCTCAAGTGGTTCCATCCCAGTGCTGGACTCTTGGAAGTGGGCTTGAGGTGCTCTGCCAGCCCAGCTGCGGTCAGAACCGATGCAGCCTGACACCTCCTTGCAGCCCAGCATTGAAACCGCCACTGTGAGGCGCATCCCCGACACGGGACTTTGCAACTCCTCGGAACCACGATGCGTCCTTGGTCCAGGACTTCGCATTGCAGCTCCTCAGAACCACCACTGTGTGATGCATCCTTGACAAAGAAGTTCACATCAAAGCCCCACAGCTCCTCTGAACAACGGCTACGAGACACATCCTCGACACAGGACTCCGCAGCCCCCTGGGACCATCACTGCATGGGACATCCTCAGTGGCCTACCATGGTCACTGTATCCAGCCCTTGCTCCTTCGCATTCAGCCTGAACTTGTGACTGTGTCCCTGTCCGGCGTGACCAGATAACCACAGTTGGCGCCTTGTGCTTTTAGGCAAAATTTTCACTTAAATCTTTAAAACTGCATATCTCCGGTTCTTCTGATTGGAGTTTTGCCATATTGGTCTCAAATACTTTATTAGATGTACTCTGTTATTCTAAATTGGTGTGGGATTCCCTTGAGTTGTGTTTTCACTTTATTACTGTTTGAAGTGCTGCATAAATACTTTACACATTGCCTCTAGTTGAGCTGGACTGCTTTTGTGCCATGCTACCATAGGGGTAAACACAGGTTAATTTAGGGTTTGCTTCTGGCCTCAGCCTGACAAACTGTGGCTGCTGCTTGAGTAGAGCTTCACCTCCCTCAACCAGTTACCCAATTTCCTACAGACTGCTATCACTTACTGAAGCAGTTAGCGGGACTGTTTTCCTTGACCCCAGATCTGAGACCATGGTGTTTCCATGATGTGAACACTGGAGACAGTTCACCTGTCAAGAGCAAGATATACACACTGTCTGACCAGTTCAAGGCTGAGGTAGCCAAGATGTTGGAGATGTGGGTCATAGAGCTCTGTCATTTTAGACCCAAATCCAATACCAAAGGTGGGAAGCCTAAGATGAGGTTCTGTGTGGACTACAGAGGCTTAAATGCAGCCACTAAGACTGATGCACACACCATACCAAGAGCTGATGCGCTTGTTGATAGATTGGGGGAAATCCAATATCAGAGGACCTTTGACCTGCCATCAGTTAACTGGTAAATAGCCCTCAATCCATGAGCAAAGGAGAGGTAGTTTTTTTCCACACCTGAATGAATGAATATAAGATTTATAAAGCGCTAACTTAGCCCAAGGGCGTCAAGGCCCTATCAGCAGACTGATATGCTGGCAGGAGAGAACACACTCAAACAAACATTGTTGTAAACAACCAGGTCTTTAAAGCCTTTCGACCTGAAGGCCACTTTCAATTTAAAACCATGCCCTTTGGTTGAAAAGTGCACCTGGCTCTTTCCAGAGGTTGGTGAATAGAGTGTTCTTAGAACTGGAAAGTTTCAGTACAGCTTATATTGATGACATAACTGTATTTAGCTCTACCTAGAAGGTTCACCTGGTCCACCTCAAGGAAGTGCTTCAGGCACTGCAGCAAAGGCCTATTAAGCCCTGTAAATGCCAGGTATGGCAAGGGTTTGTTGTGCACCTGGCCCACCAAGTTGTTGCGAGACCTTTCTGGCTTGGGAAGCGCCTAAGACACAGACCTAAGTCAGAGACCTACTTGGCCTGACTGGGTATTACAGGAGATTTGTGAAAGTGTATGGTACCAGAGTGGCACCGCACATTGTATTTACCTCCAAGAAGCAATCCAGAAATATTATCTGGACTGAGCAGTGTCAAAAAGCTTTTGACACCCTCAATAAATCTCTGTGCTCAGCACCTGCCCTGAAGGCACCGGATTTCAGTAAGGAATTCATTGTTCAGACAGATGCCTCCAAACATGGGATTAGACATTGCTGTCACAATGTAAATGATTTGGGCCAGGATTAGCCTGTTGCCTTCATTAGAAGGTGGCTACTCCCCAGAGAGCAGCGTCGAAGTGCCACTGAGAGGGACACCTTTGTTGTGGTTTGGTCCCCGAAGAAGCTGAGACACTACCTCTTTGGTATTTACTGATCACGGACCTCTTAGATGGTTGATGCAGATGAGAGAACCCCATGTTGTTGAGGTGGTCCATTTCCCTACAGGATATGGACTTTACAGTGGAACACATACCTGGGACTGGCCATGCCAATGCAGATGGCCTTTCCAGGTTCTTCCACTTAAATGATGATAACTACCAGGAAAAATGTTAGTTGCTTATCACCTTTCGGAAGGAGGTGGCTATGTAAGGAAGGCCTCTTCTATTGTCATCCCCAATTTTTAAACTGATGCTGCTTGTTTTTCAGCTCTGAGAGTACACTGAAGCCTGCCAACCAGACAGTGCCAGTGCCATGACCATAAACTGTGCATATCGAATTGGCTTATACCAGATTGGCATAAGCTAAATTACTTGTAAGTTCCTAGTATATGGTACCCAAGGTATGTAAGTCACAGGGACACTCCAGAAATTGCAGCACCGGTTGTGCCACCCTAGATGTGGCCCACATAAACCCTACCTCCCGTCTGCCTTTGCAGAGTGGATGAAAAGTTTTCAACTGCTTGCCTGGCCTTACCACTGCCAACAGTGGCAAAGCCAAGCCTCCCCTGGTTATATGTGTAAGTCACCCCTATGGCAGGCCTATTGAGCCCTAAAACAGGATGCAACATATTTCAAGGGCAGAACATGTATTTTACATGTTCCGACAATAAAAGAGCGAAACGAGTTGTTTTACTCATTGGAGAGTACAGGGTTACACGCTGACCCCCTTCAGCTGTACTAAGTTGTGAACGGTGCGACCAAAGTTGATACTCCAAGGAACAACTCCTGACATTAAGCCCAATTGGAATCTCCAGTCGAAATTAATGTAATATGCTATATTGTGCAACTTTTACCAAGTTGCAATTGTGTTGCCTTCAATCTCCTGTGCCCATAAAAGTTACACAAGGAGCTTGAACCTGAGACTGCCTTCAGCCCTCATAGGGAGAAGCGCCGACTTCTAGGAAATTAGATTATAGTGGCCTGCACTGAAGAGAGGTGTTACCTTCCTCCTGCAGTAAGCCACACAAGTATTGGCCCAAAAGGCAAGCTTCAGAGCTAAAGCCGCCTTTTAAGAGTAAATGAAGAACACTTGGGAGAGGGGCAGCCCCAATGTTTAGGCAGACTAGCTGGCACCCGAGAAATAGGAGAAACTGGTTGTCAAACTGATTTTTCAGGGGGCATGTAGTCCCCGTGCTAGCCACACTTCTTGATTGGACTAGGAAGCTCCAGACGTATAGAGAGGGATCTAGCCATATTGGAAGTGGCAGAATGATACATCCTGGGACAGCCAGGTGCCACACTTCTAAAGAAGTGGTCATCAGGTTGGAGGAAACCTGGTAGCCCATTGATTACCAATCATCATACCCGGAGGGCATTTTCTGAGCATAAAAAGGCACCCTGAACTCAGAGCTCGTCTGACTGGAAAAAGAACAGAAGAAAAACACTACCCTGCTGCACTGTTGAACTTGGCAAAGAGAGACTCCACCCGTGTGGACTGCACCTGCTGGCTAACAAAGGAGAAGGAACTGTACCTACTGTGTCCTGCTTGCTTGCAGAGTCGTCTCTAGAGTCCAGTCGGAGCAAGAAGCTCCATGGGTCGGTTGGCTGACCAACTATTTGCAGCACAGGGAAACAACAGCTGAAAAAGTCTTCTGGGAGGAGTTGGTAGCTCAAATCTTAAGGATGCTGTATTTTGTTGCCGTGCAGCAGCAGAGACTACGACTCGATGGACAAAGTTGCACCCGAGTTCACTGAACCCAGGAGAGTCATTGGTGTGCAGCTTGGTCGCCAAGAAGGTGAGTTACAGTCCAAAGAAGGATTCAGCTGTGATTGATATACTGGGTGACTGGACTTCTACCAACCCCAAGAGGACATCGACCCCTGTGGCCAGGATTGCCTCACCGAGTCAGAGTAGCTGGATAAAGACACCTGTCGATCACACCTCACCTACAGCATCCAGTGCCCCTTGCGTCAGGACCGCTTCCATAGGACCCTACAGAAAAGGATTAAAGTACCATAAACTTCTGATAAGACTGCTCCAACCTTCAAGGTAACCGTTTCTGTGGAACTTGCTGATCCCCTTGACAGTCTCCTTACCAGAGTTGGTCGCCCAAATTAACTAAGTCGTTGCATTATGATTCACCTGAACTTTTACTCACAAAGGCCTGATTCATAAAGGGTCGCCGCACTAGTGGGGGAGTCTCCGCCTTTGGGCAGTATCGTTGCAATGAGGATTCTCATTGCGGAGATTAAGCCCCAAGTACAAAGACTCCCCCACAGGTGAGGGGCCTCCGCCACGAGTGCAAAGACCCTTTGTGATTCATGCCCAAAGTTTTTAAGTGTGAAATTAGTTGAATTAGTCAAGTCTTGTTTGCGATTAGGTGAAAAAATACAATCCATTTTTATAAATTGGAGTAAGTTCTCTTGAGTATCTCGTGAATTTCTTTTCTCAATTGGTTTGATCCGGTTTAAATGCTTTAAACTGGTTTCTTTGTACAAACCTTCCTGCTGAGAGCCACAAGCTCAATGTTGTTTTTGTGCAAGTGGCTGGAATGGAAGAAAATGGTGTAGAACATGTAGCTCCTGGAGCAGCATTCGTGATAGTCCCAGCCCAACTGCATGAGAAAATAATCTGAGGTCGAACAAGTGTGCTGGTGCATTGTGGACCAAGAATGGAGTCATACCAGGTCTTGTGATTCAAAAGTTGCAAACATACAGCTGTAACACTAAATTGAAAAAAGTATGCTAAGCATGTGTATCTACAGTCACACATGCAACAGTTACATGTAAATACAATAAAATGTCAGAGACGCAAGAGAACCTCTCTAGTCTTGGTCAAGACTGAGATAAGAAATATGGTTGAGGGGGCATGGCCTGGCAAGGCAGCCGGAGGCACGCGTTGAGGCTAGGCTCCTAGGACCCCATCCACAATCCAACATAATTCTGTGCCTGGTTCAAATCTGCACCTATAACACATAGAAGGTACCTGCTGATGGTGGCTGCGAGCTCATTGACGGATCGCAGGGCAGTACTGGTGGAGTGGAGACGATGAGCTGTTCCAGGCCGAGCCTGAAAAATGGTTGCCACCTCTTCCCTGGGTCCAATGCTGGAGTGAGCAGTTCCTGCAGAGACATGGACTGAGGAAGCAAGGGACCCTGCACTCTGCTTTTAGGAGGCACAGTCGTGCAGCACCCTGGACTCCGGAGCTTCAAAACTGGTAGTCTTTGGGAGGACAGTTCCGGAGTGTGGCCACGGGTGGCTGGCACACTTCGGGCGACTCATCTTTGACTCATCCTCAGGTCCAGAGACATTGGAGCCTGTGGAGTGTGTAAACCCTGACCCAGTGGTGGGCCTGCGCTACGGGTAGTTGGCAGGCCAGGTGTGGCTGGGACTGGCTGCTTGTGTGCTCTGCTGTCACGTAGTCACAGACTGTGGGCACTACCTGAAGGTGTCGAGATGGCATGTAGGTATCCCAGAATCCCTGGCTATTAAACCCAGCTGGTAGGCTGGTTGAGTGCCCAGGAGACTACTTGAGTGTATATCTGAACTGAGTGGAGAGCAGGACAACCAGCATACGCTAATTAACTCCTTGCAATGATACATGTGGGGGGAATAAGACTTTGTGTTTCTGTTTTTGCTATCAATAAAAACGTTTAAAAAAAATGTACACAGTACATAAAGTCTAACACAGTGGGGCAATGCTAGTATCATGAAAGATACGATGTCAATATCATCACTGTACAGCAACAATAACGCGCACAGTGCGGTATAATGATGTAAGTGCCTAGCGCACAGTGCTATGTCAGAGGCAACAAAGGACGAACATTAGCCAAGGATTTACTCTCAGATCACCAACAGGAAACATATCATGCTAACAGCTCTTCTGTGCTATGGTTCAAGGGAATCGGCATGGTTTGAGTCACCTGCCTTGGTAGCTAACTAGGCCTGGTATAGACCCCAGATGGTTGTGGGGAGATAATAACTCACTCACTCACGAGACAGCCCTCTTCGCTGCCACAGACGACATCAGGCACCAACTAGACAACGGCGAAACATCAGCCCTCATCCTCCTGAACCTGTCAGCCGCCTTCGACACGGTCTGCCATCGCACTCTAAAGACATGCCTCCTAGTAGCCGGAATCCAAGAGAAGGCTCTTGACTGGACCCCTCCTTCCTCTCCGGCAGAACCCAGAGCGTCCGCCTCCCACCCTTCCGATCCGAAGCAACCGCCATCATCTGCGGCGTCCCCCAGGGCTCATCCCTCAGCCCAACGCTGTTCAATGTCTACATGGACCCCTCGCTCAAGTGGCCCGCCATCACGACCTCAACATCATGTCCTACGCTGACGACACCGAGCTCATCCTCTCCCTCACCAAGGATCCACACACCGCCAAAAACCAACCTCCACGAGGGAATGAAGGCTGTCGCCGATAGGATGAGGAGCAGCCGTCTGAAGCTGAACTCGGACAAGACGGAGGTCCTCATCCTCGGACCCACCCCCTCAGCCTGGGACGACTCCTGGTGGCCGACCACACTGGGAACAGCACCAACATGCACCGACCACGCACGCAATCTAGGATTCATCCTCGACTCCTCCCTCTCCATGTCTAAGCAGGTCAACGCCATCTCCTCCTCCTGCTACAACACCCTCCGCATGCTCCACGGGATCTACAAGTGGATCCCGACCGAAACAAGAAGAACGGTGACACAGGCCCTCGTCAGCAGCAGACTGGACTACGGCAACGCACTCTACGCAGGAATCCCAGCCAAACACCTACGACGACTACAACGCATCCAAAATGCCTCCGCCCGACTGATCGTCAACGTCCCCCGCCGCAGCCACATCACCCCGCACCTGAGACCTACACTGGCTTCCCGTCTACAAGAGGATCACCTTCAAGCTCCTCACCCACACACACAAAGCACTCCACAACGCCGGACCTCCGGGTCCAAAACAGAGGTCATGCTGATGGGCAAGAAATGGACAACTATTCCACCATCTGTTTGGCCCGACTCCTTGGGTGAGGTGCCCACCCCCAGGAAAGAACTTAAGAGCCTGGGGGTCTGGCTTGAACCAGACCTAACCATGAAAACCCAGGCTACTAAAACAGCCGGTACTTGCTTTGGACTCATGCAGTCTGTCCGCAAGATTCTTCCCCTACTCCCCCCTCCTTCCAGGAAATTACTGATTCAAGGACTAGTTCTTGCCCGACTGGATTACAGTAATGCTGTCTATTTGGGAGCCCCTGAATCCACCCTGGGTAAGCTGCAACGAACCCAAAATGCAGCTGCTCGGATGTTGCTTGGTCTCCCCTCCAGATCTTCCGCAAGACCTGCCCTCAAAGCACTCCATTGGTTGCCAGTACGAGAGAGGATCGAGTTCAAGGCTATGTGCATTGCCCACAGGCTCCTAAATGGACAAGGCCCTTCCATCTTGGAAGAAATGGTTACCCCGTACAAGGCCTTGAGGTCCCTACGATCGGACAATGAACGACTGGCGAATGTTCCCAAGTTTAGGAGGGCACGTACCGGAGGCCGTCGTTTCTCTGTAAAGGCAGCCTCTCGTTGGAACCAGCTTCCCCGCAGCCTGCGATTGGAACCCTGCTATCTTCGCTTTCGCAAACAACTTAAAACGCTGCTTTTCCCTAAGTAAAGAGTTCCGCTCCTCCTTTCCCCCCTCTTAGCCAACTTACAGTTTATAGCGCGGGGATGCCCTCGGGTCACCAGGCGCTCTATAAATCCTTAAATAATAATAATAACCAGCCTACCTGAACAGCAGACTCAGCTTCCACACCCCCACCCGCCAGCTTTGCTCCGCCAGCCTCGCCCTCGCCGCTGTCCCCCTATCCAACAAACGACGTCCGGCGGCAGATCCTTCTCCTACCTCGCCGCCAAGACCTGGAACACCCTCCCTACCCACATACAGCAGACCCAAGACCTACTCGCCTTCAGAAGACTCCTCAAGACCTGGCTCTTCGAGCAGTAGCAGCACCCCCCGTCCCCTCAGCGCCTTGGGACCGTCACGGGTAAGTAGCGTGCTTTACAAGTTCTCTGATTGATTGATTGATTCTGTTTGTGTACTGCCATACATCCTGTCATGCGTCCAGTCCTTTACAGTGGGAGTCTGGGCCAATGTGCCCAACAAATCGCAACCCTATGACTAGCCATAAGGAGCCCTATATCTACCAGTCGTCTTATTCCCTTAGGCAAGTGTTTTAAATATCCCAATAATGAGAGCATAGGGTCCTGTTCAAGTGTGGTGCCCATGATTTCCCCTAGATTCTTAAATATCAATGCCCAAAAGGTCGCGATCCCAGGACACAACCAGGTCAAATGGTAAAAATCTGCACGCTGCTGAGTCACTCAAGCCATACCTGCAAAGCCGCTCTGGAGTATACTACACCTATTTAAAAATTTTAAGTGTATCAGCCTGCGACACCCATTTAGTGAAATGCACTTCGTACTCTCAAAACAATACTTCCAAGTGGGATCGTCAATAGCTTGGCCCAGGTCTGCCTGCCACGCCAGCCTAGCTTTGGTATAATGGTTGGCTCTGTAGCCCTGCGCTGTGTTATAAATCTTTGACACCATTCGTACTGGCGATTCAGCCTTAATGACATATGAGAGTGAAGTAACTTCTGGCGGTTCGTCCAGCTCGCTGCCTCAGAGCTCTCTCAGGGCATGCCTCACCCTGTGGAAGTGGAATTGGGTCAATGGAGTGACCGTCTGACCGTCACGTGTAGCGTCGCCCACGATATCGCTTTACCCTAGACAAACAACTCTCCTGTAGTGTGGATATTTATGGCGTTAAGGGCCCTAATAACCCCTCCTTCTCTGCTCGGGGCAACCAGTAAAACCACTCCAGCGGTGTTTTAGGGGAGTATAGGATGACGCCCGCCTGAAGTTTCAGTAGGTGATGCCAGGCATGCGTTGTCACATTGATGGAGCCAAGGATGACAGTCCTGCGATCAGAGGGCTTAAACAAAAGCACTGGCAATGGGGGCAGAGGCCGCCACTACGTTCTTGATGCAAAAATGCGGAGCGTCTTGGGGCCGTGCACCCAGTTGTGCGCGTGGGCTCCCTGCGCCGCCCTGTAGTATATTTCTATATTTGGAGCTCCAAGTCCACCCAAACTGTATGATAGCGTGTTTCCAAACCCAGGCCAGCCACATCATCAGGGCTGTCAGTAACCGAAAAAAGGACCTCAGGAGGACAATGGGGATATTAGTGAATAAAGATAAAAACTGTGGGAGGACTACCATTTTCATGATCGAAACTCTACCCACTAGTGACAGGTGCAAAAGTATCCATCTGTCCACATCGTCTTCCAATTTGGACACCGCCGTCCCATAATTTTCTTTGAAGACTATCTCCGAATCAGTATGCACTCTGATGCCTAAGTATCAAACTGGCTCTGTCGTCCGGCAAAGGGGGTAGGCCGGCGTGAACTGGGCCGTCTCTGCAGTCAGCAGGAAAATGAGCGATTTATTCCAATTCACCTTGAGGTCGGGCCTGGTCTCAAAAAGAATCACCTAACGCAGTACCGTTAAGAGATTCTGGTTGGGATCTCTAAAGTATAGCAGTGTATCATCTGCGTACGTGGATATAATCAGGTTATATTTCTGAAACAGTAAACCCCTATGGCTATGATATTCCGGCATCGCACAGGCGAGAGGTTCAGTGCCCAGGGCATACAACAATGGGGAGAGTGGACACCCCTGGGGTGTACCTCTAGTAATGCGGATAGGATCTGTAACCAAGTCTCCTATCTTAATCCGAGCTGTGGGGGCATGGTAAAGCACTCCCATCATGTGCAGAAAGACACTCCCGAGCCCCATTATCATCAACATATGGGTCATGAACCTCCACTCCACGGAGTCAAATGCCTTTTCCATGTCAAGGAAGACAGCCACTGCCTGTGTGTCCCGACGGGTTTGTTGTATAGCCCCAAATACAGTTCTTAAGTTATAAGTAAGGTTCCTGCCCGGATGGGGGAAATAAGATTTATTGGCTACCATGCGAATATTGGGCATGCGCTGATATTAAGGCTCGCTACCCATGATTGGAGCCTGGCGGATTGACTTATTGATATACTTTACACGCTAATGGTGAAGACAAGAGACTCCCCAGACAGGGGAAAATGGTTACATTTATGAATCCTCATACCTGTGGCCAAGATCACTGCAAATCAATCAATTTATCTATCAGAGTACTTGTAAAGCGTGCTACTTACCCGTGAGGGTCCCAAGGCGCTGAGGGGAGAGGGGGGTGCTGCTACTGCTCGAAGAGCCAGGTCTTGAGGAGTCTTCTGAATGCGAGTAGGTCTTGGGTCTGCCATATGTGGGTAGGGAGGGTATTCCAGGTCTTGGCGGCAAGGTGGGAGAAGGATCTGCCTCCGGAGGTCGTTCGTTGGATGTGGGGGACAGCGGCGAGGGCGAGGCTGGCGGAGCGGAGCTGGCGGGTGGGTGGGGGTGTGGAAACGGAGTCTGCTGTTCAGGTAGGCTGGTCCGGCGTTGTGGAGTGCTTTGTGTGCGTGGGTGAGGAGCTTGAAGGTGATCCTCTTGTCGAGGAAGAGCCAGGGTAGGTCTCTCAGGTGGGTGGTGATGTGGCTGCGGCGGGGGACGTTGATGATCAGTTGGACTGAGGCGTTTTGGATGCGCTGTAGTCGTCGCAGGTGTTTGGCTGGGATTCCTGCATAGAGTGCGTTGCCGTAGTCCAGTCTGCTGCTGACGAGGGCCTGTGTCACCGTTCTTCTTGTTTCGGTCGGGATCCACTTGTAGATCCTGCGGAGCATGCGGAGGGTGTTGTAGCAGGAGGAGGAGATGGCGTTGACCTGCTTAGACATGGAGAGGGAGGAGTCGAGGATGAATCCTAGATTGCGTGCATGGTCGGTGGGTGTTGATGCTGTTCCCAGTGTGGTCGGCCACCAGGAGTCGTCCCAGGCTGAGGGGGTGGGTCCGAGGATGACGACCTCCGTCTTGTCCGGGTTCAGCTTCAGACGGCTGCTCCTCATCCAGTCGGTGACAGCCTTCGTTCCCTCGTGGAGGTTGGTTTTGGCAGTGTGTGGGTCCTTGGTGAGGGAGAGGATGAGCTGGGTGTCGTCAGCGTAGGAAATGATGTTGAGGTCGTGATGGGGGGCCACTTGTGCGAGGGGGGCCGTGTAGACATTGAACAGCGTTGGGCTGAGGGATGAGCCCTGGGGGACGCCGCAGATGATGTTGGTGGCTTCAGATCGGAAGGGTGGGAGGCGGACGCTCTGGGTTCTGCCGTAGAGGAAGGACGTGGTCCAGTCAAGAGCCTTCTCTTGGATTCCAGCTTCTAGGAGGCATGTCTTTAGAGTGCGAACCAAAGACAGGGTTGGGGCCTACTCCCACACAAGCACTATCCTGGAAGCAATTCAGTCCTCCCGATAAGTCCTTGATTTTAAGACTGGCGCTGTATGGGAAGATGATGTGTTCCCTCCCCAGGATCTCTGTAACAGAACTGGCTGAGTGACGGAGGCTGAGATGCACATCTCTCCCCTGAAACACACAGTGAGAAATCTACGACAGACCATGCGTAAACTAGGGAGCTCCACTTGCGAGCGGATAGGCAGGGTGGAAGATGCAGAGGGCCACTGAAAAGTTAACAGCCTTCAGTTCGTAGCGGTCCCTGAGGGGACCAAAAGCATGCAGCCTAAAACGTTTTGGGAGAATTACCTCTGGACTTTCCTGGTGGTGGACTGGATATCCCCTTCGTACCTGATAGAGAAGGTGCATCAGGCACTCCTCCAGAAGCCTCTTCCGGGTGCCCATCCACACCCTATAATTCTTCGCTTCCTCAACTACAGGGAATGTGACTTAATACTTCAACTGGTGAGAGGTCGAAGCAAATTTTGTCTGGATTCTCATAAGATCCTCATCTTCCTTGCAGCACATCTAGAGGAAAGACAAGAGAGGTAACAAGAATTTGGGGTAGTGGACTGAGAAGAGGCACCGCATCCGTAGGAGGTGAAGAACACAGAGACTATCCTGCCCTCCTAGTGGACATACTGAGGACGCAAGACAGGTCTCCACAGATACAGATAGAGGCAGTGTGAATGCAGGCAGCCTCCGCCCCCTGCAAGATGATAAAGAAGGGAGGACAGTGGATTCTACCTCACAATACATTCTACATTTTAGGTGACCCTCTAAGGACTTTAAGTCAGTTGAAGCATGGTTCTCTCTAAGTAGTTAGGGGTTTGAGTGTTTCTACCAGTTTAAGGCGACAGATGCTAGTAGTTAGGCAGTATAGGGAGGCAGGCCTTGAAGGGTTGATCAGCTGAGTTTGTTTAAAAGCGATATTCAACTTCAACCGTTATATGCTGCAAAACACTTAACAGAGGTGCACCACGCAAAGATACTATAAGCTATTGATCTGGAACGTCAACAGGCTCCTTCCTTAATAACATTGAAAAGGGGGCAGCAATGTCGTATTTTAGACGCCATGTGGCACTATTCCTCCAAGAGACTCATTTACTGGGAACCAGTGGTAGGTTTCAAGGCCGATACTGGTACAGTAGGGTCCACCATGCTGGATTTGCCAGAGGCTCGGGAGGTGCTACAATTCTGCTACATAAATCCTTTTCTTTTGTAGTCTCTAAGGCCCATTGAGATGAGCTGGGTAGATTGGTTGAGCTAGAAGGGATGCTAGAATATCCCCCATTGACACTATTATAGAGTATATTCCCACCTTTCCTCCTCCCCTCCAGCCAAGGACATGAATACCCTAGAAACATATTGCTGCTCTTATGTGCCCCAGTAAGCAGGCTGGTTATAAAGAGAAACTTTAATGCACTTCATGACGGACACACATATGTAGATACTCCTGCCCAAACTGTCAGGTCAATGGTACTTCCTAAATGGGTCACTTTCTTGGGTCTGGAGAACGCCTGGTCCGCATGGCATTCCAATCAATGACAATACACACTAATCAGTTCCACATAGATGCCACTTGCAATTAGATTATATTTTTTGCCCCAGCAACACACCTAAGTGCTACGACAGAGGCAATGATCTTTCCAAAAGGCCTCTCAGACCAAAAACCACCTGAGGAGCAAATTTTTAATTCTCAATGAGGTGCTAAGAGTATATGGTGTCTCAATGCATGGTAGCTGAAGGATGCAGCGTTTGTGGATTCCCTTAGGGAACGGTTTCCTGGGCAATGTAAGGTCACTGCCCAAACATGCTACTAATATATGGGACCTGCTGTCCTCCAACAATCCCCCCATAGAATTTCTTACAGAAACCTGGATTAAACCTCACTCCAACCCTGACATAGCATTGTCTCTCCCTGATAACTATCACATACTAAAACGTGACAGACTACATAGGACAGGGGGAGAAATAGCTATAGTTTATAAAAACTCGGTGACTATTTCCATTCTAGACCAAATGAGCAACAATCAGTTAGAAATAATGGTCTTTAGCATGAATCTGCATCACAACCTTAATTGGAAAGGAGCCATAGTCTATCGCTCACCAGGACCTCTAACCAATACCACCTAACAGCTTATCAAATTTATTGCCCCACACGTCATTTCTTCAAGAAATTTCCTTCTCCTTGGAGATTTCAACATACATAGTGAAATCCTAGACAACCTGGAAGCCTCAACCTTTCTCACTGAACTGGCTGCACTTAACCTTACTGAAATAAATAAAGATCCTACTCACCAGGCATGGCATACGCTAGATATCATCTTAACTAACTCGCCTGATATATCCTACACTGCCACGTCTCCTCTGACCTGGTCTGACCATTCTATGGTTGAATTTTGGATTGACAACCACAAGGATCCCCCCACCCCTAAATGATACACAAATAAAAACTACAGAAGGTGGAATTTGATCACACTAGAACATTTCTCGGGTACATTTTGTCCTCATAACGAGGATTCAGATAAGGTTGAAAAACGAATAGCCTCGTTTAACGCTAGCTTACTTGCTACTTTAGACAGTTCAGCGCCCCTGGAACAATGCCCTACTACCGTAAAACGACACCAGGCACCATGGTACTCGACCCCCCAACGACTTGAAAAAGGCTTATGTAAAAGACTTGAACGCCAATGGCGCCGCTCTCAAAACCCTACTGATAAAGACAAATATAAGGAGGCTCTAAACCATTACCATCGTAATCTAAAAAATGCTAGGAAATCCCATATCGCCGCCACCCTCTTACAAGCTGGGAGCTATCAGAAATGCCTCTATCAGATTTTAAAAACCTTCACCAGTCCTTCAGCCTGTGACACGACATCGGTACCATCCCAAATATTGTGCGATGACCTTGCTAGTCACTTCACATTGAAAATAGATATAATCTATAATAAAATCACTTCCACTATAAATCCCCAACCTAATTCGGATTTTGTGCTCCAACACACCCCTACAGCTACCAGTCCATTCGGAAATTTTCCACAACTTACTACAGAAGATACAGAAGCTTACTTGAAAAGCACCAAGTCAGGGTCCCCTCTAGACCTGATCCCTGCTAAACTGACTGCCCCCTTGGCTAAACAGCTCGCCAAACCCATTTGCAATATTCTTAACAGCTCCCTGATGGAAGGAGCTCTCCTCCCGGCCTGGAAAGCGGCGCAGATCCTTCCGATCAAAAAGAATCTTAAAATACCACCGGAAGACGTAACAAACTATCGTCCGATTTCGCTCCGTCCCCTCCACATCAAAATCTTAGAAAAACACACCAATACACATCTCTTCAATTACATTGAATCCACTAACAGCCTAGATTCTTCACAATCTGGATTTCGCCCCAGATACAGCACTGTCATCCCTAGTAGCAGTGACGGACAACATCAGGATGCTGTTGGATAAAGGTCAGGCGGTGCTTCTGGTGCGTCTTGACCTTTCCGCAGCATTCAACACCATATCTCACCAAGTCTTACTCAGAAGACTGGGTGACAGGCATCTCAGGTCAAGCTCTGAAATGGTTAACCAATTTCTTATCCGACAGAACTCAGACCGTTAACCTAGGCTCCTACCACTCTAAGACCTCTAAAGTCACCAAGGGAGTAAATCAGGGCTCCTGCTTGAGCCCTACCCTGTTTAACGTTTATGTTGCCCCCCCCATGCGACACGGTTGAGGAAACTGGGCATCATCCCCATATCTTATGCGGATGATATCCAGCTACTCCTTCCACTTGACAAATCCAACCCAAATTTTCAAGCCATCTTTTGTGAAGGAATGAAATCTATAGCGGATTAGATGAAAATAAACTTTCTCAAACTAAACACTACCAAGTCTGAGATAATGCTTTTTGGAGACGCCACCATGGTATGGTCACCCTCTTGGTGGCCAGAGGAACTGGGCCCCACCCCTTGCCCTAAATCAGTGGTGAAAAACCTTGGAGTCCGCCTGGACCAAAAACTCCCCTTGAGGGACCATGTCTCTGCTACCATCGGAGCCTGCTTCCACAGCCTCAGCATGCTCAGAAGAGTATTCCCCTTCCTACCACTGTCCTCGAGAAAAACCTTGATTCAGGCACTAAATTTAAGCCGCTTGGACTACTGTAATACGCTGCTGATCGCAGCCAATGAAAGGGACATAAACAGATTGCAGGTGGTCCAAAACACCGAGGCTCGCCTAGTGGCCAGTGCCTCCCCTAGAACAGCCTCCCTCCCTTTGCTTAAGAAATTACATTGGCTACCCATACGAAAAAGGAAAGGATTTACTTCAAAATCTGTTAAATGGCCTACAAAGCAGTATACAGATTAGGCCCTAGTTATCTCAATGACAAATTTGTTAACTATGTGCCCCTTAGACCCCTCCGTTCAGGAGACAAAGCCCTGATTTCTGTTCCACGCATTAGAAAATCTCGACAAGGGGGTAAGGCCTTTTTACCATCTTGGCCCCCGTCTTTGGAACGATCTCCCCATTCACCTATGACAATGCACAGACTACTTGACCTTTAGGAAACTGTTGAAAACATAGCTCGTCTAACAAGTCTCCCTGGCTCGCTATGGTGTCCTCAGCGTGGAGATACCCTTATGGGGTTATTCGTGCACTCTATAAGTGAATAAATAAATAAATACATAGAGGGAGAAGTGTGGCTCACCGAATAGAGCGGCAGACCCTGCGGCAGAGGTCTGGCCCGGGACCAGGGTTCAATTCCCGACACGGCAGGGTCTTGGGCTCAGTGTCCACGGACTCGATAATTCTCGCCTAGGTGCCTAATATAATCATGGGTCCCACTCTGCAACTCTGGACAATAGCTTGCTTAATCTCCACAACGGCCCCGAAAGCGCTAGGATGCCTGGCCTCACCTTGGAGGTGCCCAGTAAGGGGCATCTCACAGGGAAAGCCAGGAAGGGTTCCACAGCGGTATACAGCGCCAAGATACCTTCTAGGTGATAGTGCGCTTTACAAGTATACACACATTTACATTTTACATTTACATAGAGTGGCCATGCGTCATTACGTGATTACCATCTCTAAACTGTCTGTAACAAACCCTATCATGTTTGGTATCAAACATGTTGGAATCATACCCCCACACTATGATTCCATGCACTGTAAGGCTCCTCTGGGAGGCACTCAGTGCTCCCGGTACCAGTCTTCTAGACCCGGACAGCACAACATGGCTGCTGCCGACCAGAGACACGATTCTGCCCTCCTGCTGCTGAGGCAAGCTCAAGCAGGGGAAGGGAGAACAATAGGTATCCTGTCACAGTGAGTTGTGACCACCTCCCAGACAGGGTTCAGTGTATTGGGGCCGGGTGGGAGCGCTTGCCAGCGCCACTCAGTCTGCTTGAAGGGCACACTTGGTGCCCTCCTTGCATAGTCCAGTTCAAACCAGCTCAGATAGCCGTTGGCTCCCGGTCTGGCACGAAACTGGACAAAGGACATGAGAGTATACTCCACAATGTCCCACCCCTCCCCTGAGAGGGAAACCTGAATCTTCCCAACCCTTTCCTTAGGGTACGTAAGAGCTTACCGGAGGGTGGGTACCTAGATTTGTCGTGGGACAAGATTAATTTCAAGACACAACTTCTTCAACAGTCTGGGCACTGTGGACTTCGCTCTGGGCATCAAGGCTGCAACTGGAAAGACTCCTGCTGCTCCTGATCTCGTCGCTCTGCTCGTCTGCTGCAACGTCCATGCCTGTGCACCATACAGGAACCTTCCATGGCCTGTGGGATCCAAGACACCTGAAGGAATCTCCCTTGATGTGAAGGAATCAATTCACTGCATATGCAGGCACCGTAACTAAGGTGACCGGTCTGCTGATCCAGGGCTCCCACGGACTCCGAAAGGCTCAGCAATGAAGGTGGTGATTTTTCACATCCCTCAAGGCCTGCACTGACCTCTCACAAAGTTAGAGGCCAGTATCTGTCGACGGAGCTGCAGGTACTGAACTCCTGTGCACTGCGTCAAGTTGCAGTTGCAAAGGCTTGTTGGCTTCCTTTCACCAAGATCTTCGGACTCCAAGGAGCCCCAACCTCAAGTATCTCCTGTGACAAAGATCATCGTCCTCACTGCGTCACTTGCACCGCGGGCCTGCATATTAGGTGAGCTGCTCGAGGTCCCCTCGCGACTCCAGTGCCTCCGGCCTGTGGGTCCTCAGTAGGGTCATCTTTGAATTCTGTGGGCTCCCCGGATTGCTCTGGGCCTGCCCTGACTCCCGTGCTTGTGGGGAGTCACCTGGACCTTGGTGGACCAGACACTGTACCTTCTTCGCTTTCCACATTGTTTGCAGTTGCCAAGGCTTGTTGGTGCTCTCGACAGACACCGTCCTTCTTCACTCTTCAGTCTTGAAATCGGACGTGGGACAGCTCGTGAACGGCTCCAGGTCTTCTACAGCATTGCCTGGTCCTCACAGCTGCAGCTCCATGGTCACCGTCATCCCTTCTGCAACACTCGACATCGGTAGGCATTCGTCTTCCGTGCCTCCTGGTCACTCCTGAGTGGCATAGACTCTGTCCCCTCTGCTTGCAGGTACTTCTCATCCTGAATCCCCCTTTTGGTTCCCCCAGACACTTTTACCTTCTCCAGCAGAGGCATCTTCCTGAAGTCTCTCCTCGAGTTTGACGGCAGTTTCCAACGCCACTTCACACCTATGCACCCAGCTTCCCTGGTGTAGGTATCCTGGTTCCTGGGGTATTCCCAGGTGGGGTGGCTCTTCAACCTTCTGTCCTCCACTGGGTTTCTTCAGGGTCCACTGGAAAGGGTTCTCCCTTAAAATTGCAACCTTGACTTACCCATGGACTTGCATTGATCCTGCTGTCGTGTTCCCACTCTGCTCCTGGTTACTTACCTCGGGGGTTCCTTGGGTCCTCGGCATTTCTATGTCTTCTAGGTATAGTTTTTACTTAAGTTGTGGTTCGCATACCACTATTTTAGTATATGGTTTGGTCCCCCCTTGTGACCAATGTGTATTTCATGCTACTTACCTGTTTCTATTGAAAAGTATTGTGTGCATTGTGTATATCTGCGGCTAGGAGATACCTGTATGTGTTAGTGAGTGCCTTATAATAAATTCATATTTTGATAAATACACTGTGTGGTTCTTTTACACTAAAATAGTGGTATGCGAACCACAACTTAAGTCAAGACTATACCTAGAAGACATAGAAATGCGGGGGATGCGAGACCTAAAACCTGCCTGACTTTAATACTACCCCATCCCCTTCTCCTGCCATGAGGCCTAAAACCCTGCCCCCCTACCATAAACTACCCCGACCCAAGCCTCCCCCCGCCCTGAGCCCTAAATCTTGCCACTGCGCTGTCCATTAAGCTATCCCAACCCCTTCTACTGCCCTGAGGTCTAAAACCCTGCCCCCAATTAAAATAAAACAACACTCAACACCCTGCCACCTTGAGCTCTAAAACCGCCCTACTGCTAAAAACAATCCCCGCAAACCCAGGCCCAGCCCCTAAGTCTAGGAAGTGTCCCTCAATGTGCACTGCCGGACGTCCAAAAGTGGCAAGTTTGCTCAAATAATACAAAATAATCCAAGGGTTGCAATCAATACATTCGTTAATGTAGTTTGCAATGGTTTATGCTCATTAATTTCATGAGGAGTTTACATGATTCTTATAGATCCATTAACCATAATACTGTAAGCTCATTAGTATTGGCCCCAATGCATTTCGGGCAGACACACCACCCTTCTAAAGGGGGTAAATTCCTAAAGAGACAAGAAACAAACGAAATGAGGCGACCAGATTCCAACTGGCAGTTAAAGTAAAATGAAGGTAAAGTAAATGTGCAGGGTGAATGAATTAGTTGGTCGGTTACAGCCACACTTGACGTTATCAAGTAAACAACGGGTGATCAGACAACGAGTGAGGCAGAAAATGAGTGAGGCCTTAACAAACGAGTGCCCAGGTAAAAAATGTCGGGTGAAAACGGAACAGTGTCATGAAAATGGTGTTTTGATCTAGGTAAGCGTGAAGGAGTGAAACACTGTGGCGGATGCTAAAATAGATTGCGGGGTGCCACGAGTGTATAATGGTGCAAAAAAAAAACTGATGGCCAAATGTACTGGGCTAAATAAAACTTGTATCGCTCTCGGGGCAAGCAAGAAATAAACGAATGTGGAGGGAATTTTTGCAAACCACAATCACATCATCGGCCAACTGCGGTTTCTAGTGTGTGAAGTTGTGGACATCAAAGAAAGGAGAGACATCCGCAAATTCTTGCTACAGCGCGAAACATTTTGGATCAAAAAGATTAACTCTTTGGTGCCTCATGGCCTCAATGATCGCATTGAATACAGTTGTTTTCTGCGACCAGCCCGGCCTGCATCTACATATTCAACACATCGTATATGTGTACTGAACATTCTTATACTGTTCCAGTGAACTTTAATTTTTCTTATTATTATTGTTGAATTTTTCCTCTTCTTATTGTGGTGTTTTCTTCAGGTTTCATCCTTCTACTATTCTGATTATCATTCTCGCAGCTGCGGCCCCTACACGTGTTCTTTTTATTCTCCTTCTATTATCTTGTAATGTCATATATTTATTCATGTTCTTGTTTAGATGCTCCTAGGTATATTGACAAATCAGACAGACAAAGTCACGTTTTCGGCCTTGTTTGCATTTTACGAATGGTTGTATTGTATTTATTTGTATGAAATGAAATGAAATTTGATTTATAAAGCGCATGGCTGCCCGAAAGCGTCCCAGCGCTGCAGAACAAAAAGCAACCTAAGGTGGGGGCCGTTAGTTAAGGGTCGTTGGGAAAAAGAAAAGTTTTGAGAAGCGTCCGAAACTTCCAATGATTGGGTTCAGTTTGGATCGTCACAGGAAGGATATTCCACAGCGATGCTGCGTTGACCGAAAAACGGTGCCATCCCTCCCCCCCCCCCCCCGAGCGTGCCCTCCTCACTTTGGGGACAATGGCCAGGTTTCCCCGGTCAGATCGTAAAGTACGGGAGGGCTTGTAAGGGCGTATCAAACTCCTCAGGATGGGGGGTCCCTTGTCCTGAAGGGACTTGTGTGTTATACAGAGAGATTTGAATTTTATTCTTTACCGTATCGGGAGCCAGTGAAGAGATCTTAATGCTGGCTTAGCTGAAGTTCTTAATGAAGAGCCAGTAAGCAGCCTAGCTGCCGAGTTCTGGACACGCTGGAGGGTGTTGATGGTTGCTTCGGGTGCCGCCAGAAACAGGGCATTGCTGTAGTCCAGTCTAGATATTATTAGACCTTGGACTAACAGCTTCCTGGACTGGAAAGGCAGAAGTGGAAGCACCTTTCGAACAGACCGAAGCAACCCGTAGCATATGCCTGCTGTTTTCTTTGCTGCGGTCTTAAAGGTAAGGTCCCGCTCAAACCAAACCCTAAACTTTTGATTTCATCTTTAGGGGCGGGGGCATCACCCAGGCAGGGAGGCCAGATGGACTTGGGCAGAGCTGTTAGTTGGTGGCCCAGGAGCATGATCTCTGTTTTGGCTCCATTTAATTTGAGCCGAGAGCTGGACATCCAGGCATAAATTCCCGAGAGGCATGCAGAAAGATTTTCAAAGCAACTCTCTTGTTGGGATAACGAGACGACTAGTTGGGTGTCATCAGCGTAGGTGATTATTTTTATCCCAAAAGGATTAACCACCTCCTCTAGTGGGGACATATAAACGTTGAAAAGGGTAGGGCTCAATGAAGAGCCCTGGGGTACTCCACACTGGAGAGGGATGGATTTCGAGGTTGCACTGCCTTCGCAGATCTGGAAGGATCGACAGCTCAGAAAGGATAACAGCCATTGTAACGCCATGCCAGAAATTCCCAATCCGGCGAGTCGCTGGATTAGGATACCATGGTCCACCGTGTCAAAAGCTGCACTAAGGTCCAGGAGGATCGCAACTGAGGATCCCCCTGAATCTAAAATGCATCTTGCCTCTTCCGCCACCGCTATCAGGGCGGATTTAGTCCCCTGCCCCGGGCGGAAGCCTGTTTGTGAGTTACGCAGCAGCATGTTATTTTCCAAAAAGGAGGAAAGCTGCTGGTTAACCGCTCTCTCCGCGATTTTGCTAAGCCCAGGTAATAATGATATTGGGCGGAAGTTTCCCAAATCTGCGGGATCAAGGCCTGGTTTATAGGTCGAGCGACCTATCTCAATGCGCATGCGCATTGAGCGGGAGCGAGATATATAGGGGCTTATCGAGAGTTTACCTAACTGGCGATTCCACTGGCGATTTGATACTGTGCCCGTGCGCTTTTAGGTCAATGCGCAAGCGCATTGACCTAAAATGCGCGTGCACATCATCAAATCGCCAGTCAATCACCAGCAGCACTCCTCCCACACCTTTGAAGTGAAGCTTAGCTTCACTTCAAAGGCCCCTGCTGCTTCACACCCTCATGCCGCTCTCCCCGCTCCGCCCCTCCCCTGCCCGCCGTGTCGCATTTCTCCTCCCCACAGCAATGCCCTCCGCCGGCCGTACTTTCACTTTGACGGCCGCAGGCCGTCTCTCGTGTGTCTCCTTGTTTCCCTTAGATGCTTACATTGCTGTACGTAAAGTAACTTCGTGGCATGTGTAAGTGTCTCTTTCTTTCCGTGTTTCATTTACACACGAACATCGATTACTTCTGTTCTTATATAGTGGAGAGTCACAATATCTGTATCACCAGATATTTAGGTCCGACATTAAAAAATCGTCTGCCCTTACTTCATCAGCCGTGCTTTCATAGCAGTTTCCATTTCCCACCTTTTGCATATTTCTTTCCTCTGTAGCTTTTCCAACTTTCTCATTGAATCTTTAGCCTCAGCGAGCTGATCACTCCTTCTCCGTGAGGCTTGGTTGCCTGTGTCATCAGGCACCTTCTTTGTGCTGAATACATTTTCAGCGGAAGCCTCCCTTTCTCTCAGCTGATCCATGATTCTTGATGCCACAACACCTCAAGCGTTCTCCGTGTCCCGATCTGCAGGACATTTCTGCTCTCCTCTCTCCCCACTGCCTCCACTAATGCGGCACAGTTTACCGTAATTCTGAGCGCTCTCCGACATCCAGATGATGGCTGCTCAGCTGATCTTTGTGATTTTTTTTTTGCTAAGGGGGGCTCTGTGACATGTAACACTGTACACTTGTCAAATGCCAGTGACCGTGGTGCCCCTAATCGAGAGAGCATGCCGGATTCCAGTGCCAGCAATTTGAACAACTATACTACAATGCCTGTCCCATTCATCTGAAATAGGCTCCAGCATTGCATTATTTTTATTATTACTGAGGCTTTTTAAAGTGTGTTCCAGCTCTCCTTCAGCGCCTCCTCTCCGCCTCCTTCCCTGCTGCTATTTTACACCAGGTTTTCACTCTGCCTTCAATTACAGCTTTGTTTCCTTCTCTTCAGACAGCTTCTCACAGCTTTGATGTTCTCAGTGGGCTGTGTCTCGACAATTGGCTAACTCCAGCTTGTTTCTCTTTCTTCTTCATTCTCTGCCATTTGGCGCTTAACATCCAACCGCCCTACCCTTTTAGCCTATGGCGCCAGCACCCGCCCCTGCCTCCCCTGTGCCGAGTGACTGCTAGAGAATTTCTAAGCTCTGGAATCTCGGCAAAAGCTGGAAACACACAACAAGCATTAAAGAAATATTTTTTTTAATCTATCTTTTAGTTTGTTTCCGATGCCTGGAGACATGCAAGTTAGAAGCTGACAAGTTGACTAATTTGGTTTATTTTCCTGCCATGCATAATCCACATGCCTAGCATGACACACAGCTAGCTGTATGATGGGGAACATTATCATGTATCGGAAATGTATGTTGCTATTTAATGGTTATTCATTAACATTAAATCGGCCAACACATTGGTTAAGACTTTGGTTATGAGTGACTTTTATTGACGAGTGCAGAACAGGAGCTAGTCTCAAGGCTTTATTGTTAACTACTGCAATACCTTGTTTGTATGTTCTTTTTCATCCGTACTTCACCCCTATACCACTGTTTCCCCTCCATCCTTGTTTTTTTAGGGGACTTGTTTGCATGTTTTGACGTGGCTGCATTTTCGTCACAATAAAATACACTGCACATATTCTTCACAAAAGTTATTTACAATAGTTTAAGCTATTGCTATTATAAATTACAAGAACTTGTATTTAACTATTAATTATTTAAAAAAATTAAAAGCCATTTGTATTTGTTATACGAATACATGTAAGTCACGTACATACAAAACATGTGGCATTACAAATGCTATAGGTGTCACATTTGAAAAAGTTAAAAGTATTGGCATTGTAAATGACAAAGCAATTAATTTTGCTATTTTCAAGACCAACACATAAAAAAAGTTGTCATTTACAAAACCAAAGCTCCAACTTTCCTAATGCGAGACCTATTGCATTTCCAATGCTTGTTTAAGAAGAGCCTTCACCCTAGCTTGCTTCCAGCTGGGTGGGACAGAACCACAGGTAAAGGAGGCATTTATAAGCTGCGTGGCTACAGGGGCAATGGTGTCTGAGATGAGTTTGAGGATATGCATAGGCGCGGGGTCGGACGGGGAACCACTTTTCAGAGAAGACAAGGTTTTGCAAAAATCTTCCCTAGTTAAAGGGGAAAAGGAATCCAGCGATGGACCAGGTGTACGGGGGCAGTGGTCGACAAAGTGAGAAGGTGGGCCACTATGCGGAAGACTGTCTAAAATGTTCTGGATTTTCATATCAAAGAAGTCGGCTAGTTGATTGCATCTTGCTTCTGAGTTCTCCTGCCTAATTGAGAGTGAGGGGACTTTCAGCAGTTCTTTTACTATTTTAAAAGTTTCCCTAGATGAGTTAGAGGCGGTTTTGATTCTCTCCTCCAGGTAGGCTGACTGGGCTGTTTTACGGGCAGTTTTATAAAGCCTCATAGCAGAACGGTATGCTGCCTTATTATGGGCCGACCAGTCTTTTTGCCATGTGCTTTGTAGTTTTTTGCACTTTTTCCTCATATTTCTAAGTTCCGAGGTATACCATGGTGTTTTGAAAGGACTGCTCTTCTTAGTTATACTTTTCCTAGGCAGTACCACATCTAGAGAATTATTCAGCCAACTATGAAAATTGGTGTCTGCCACTAGTGGATCTGGTTCTGGCATAGGTATTGTTTGTTCCAGTATCCTGATAAAGTTCTCAAGGGGTAGTTTAGACCAGGCTCTCTCTAATGTACGGGATAGTGTGGCGTTTGGTGTGTCAGTGCAAGCTTTCCATGTGAAAGGAACCAAAAAGTGATCAGTCCATGGAAGAGGGAGAGGGGGGCTGGAATCCAGCTGAATGATATTAGTAAATATAGGGTCCAATAAGTGTCCCTTAGTGTGGGTGGCCTCCTTATTTATAAGGTTGAGCTCGAAAGATTTAAAGTCGAGTCTAAGATCCGCTGCCACCTTGTCATCAGGATCATTGAAATGTAGGTTGAGATCCCCCAATATCATAAAGTTGGATGAGGACGCAGCTGCAGCTATAGTGGTATCTAAGAGATTCTTTGAATTGTTTTATGCTGCCCGGGGGGCGGTAGATAAGGAGACCTGATAGAGAGTTGTTAGGGGTGATTTGGATAATAAAATGACAACTTTCTGAGTCAGCAATAGAACTGTCCTCAATCCTACATGTAAACCTATTTTTATATATTATCGCCACGCCACCTCCCTTCCCATGCGGCCTATGTTGGCACTGAATAAGGAAGCCAGTCGGGAGGGCGCTGACAATATCAAACTCTGAGTTGGAGGATAGCCATGTCTCAGATAGAAACAGTATATCCAAGTTCCCCTCTTGGAGCATCAGGTTAATCTCGATAGCGTGCTTTGGTAGTGACCTGCAATTAAGGAGTGCCATACTTAGATGACTACGGGCCTTGTCATTAGTTCTATTTGCCTGGGTGATTTTAGGACCGGGCTGGCCTTGTCTGAGTTGGCTATCGTAACTCTCCCGTTGTCCGCTCTGAGGTCCTACTTTACGCTTTAATTGAAGAAGCTCATCCCTGGTGTATTTCATCATTGCCCAAAAATCTTGCTTGTATTGTTTTTGCATTTATTATGTAAAGGGCAGAGTATCTGGCCCATGGCCCGGTCTGGCGCGGACGGGCTTGCCTCTGGCGCGCCTGTCTGGGCCGACAATCTCCCGAACACTAGTGCGCTGACCTGTTTAGCTTGTCCTAAGATGGCGCCCAAATTCTGCGCCCGTGGGGTGGCTGCAAGTTGTCAGAGCCTTCAATCGTCCCTTGCTTACCACAGGAGCAGTGAGGGGACCCGGAGCGATCCCGCTTCAGTCTGTCCGCCAGTGATTTAAAAATGTATTAATTAAACAATGTCATGATTGCATGTCGTCCTTAATTGTTTCTCTCAACCTTTACATTCATGCAAGTTGTTTACCCATTTCATATAGGCCACTGTTCTGTCCTGGGCGATAACTTTTGTATAACCGAGAGTTTGGCTTTTTTCCACTTTAAGATGGCCACTGCTCTAGCTGGGCACCAGCATCCTTTTCTCTTTTCACTCTTTTTTCCCCTTTTCAACTTTATGGGTAAATATGGCGTCAGATATTCAGCGTCCTAGTTCAAGTCCAGTCACTGTTTGAGGTCCACAAACGACACGAGCAGTATTCAGGTAATTCCCTCCACACTCGTTTATTTCTTGCATGCCGAGAGCTATACGAGTTTTATTTAGCCCGGTACATTTGGTCATTCGTTTTATACACTCGTAGCACACCGCAATCTCTTTTAGTGTCCTGCACGGTGTTTCACTCCTTGATGCTTACATCAAAACACCATTTTCAGGACACGGTTCTGTTTTCATCCGACTTTTTTTACCTGGGCACTCGTTTGTTAACCCATCACTCATTTTCTGACTAACTCGTCACTCGTTGTGTGATCACCCGTTTTTTACTTGATAACATCAGGTGTGGTTATCTATTGTTTATCCGGGAAACAGAGCATGCGACAAGCCGACAACGGGGGGAAGCCAGTGTATGGAATTAAAAGGTGAGCGGGACACCTTTGACATAACAGATGGGATATATTACATGGGTTAAAATAGACGGGAGTAACTTTAGTGAATTGCAGTCACCATAATGGTAGCCCGACTTTGATTAATAGGATTTGAAATGTGCAAAGTCAGCAGGCTCGTTCGTGGCCGAGCGATGTGCATTATGCAATAGGAAGCACGAAATCAAACCTAATTTTTGAGTAGCTGCAAACGACTTTCAGAACCCATAATGTTTTTAATGTTTTTTGGGAGTTAAATTTCAGGTGTATAGTAGCCCAATTTAGAGAGACATGAGTACCCGGGGGGGACCCAATAGTGATCTAACAGTAATGGACGTACTGTGAAGGTCAAAAGAATATAGTGTAAATGAACAATAGGTCTAAATAGAGAGTAATTATTCCTCTCTTCTGATTTTTCGTATATACGCTATGATGGATGCTACCACGACCAAATGATACCCCGTTCCCAAGAACCAGAATAATCATACAGAGGGTTCGGGTACTGAAGTAAGGTGAGGCATTGTTTGACAATTTCATGTCTATTGACTCATTTGTCCCTTAAACAGGGGGTCAAACACTAAAATAATAGAGGTTATTTTCTTAAAAGGGGCCTAATTTGGAATAACCTGGGAAGAGATAGCTCACCCGATGGTAAATTTATAATCATCACGCAACAACGATAAAGGTAACAGAATGATTCAAATCTTGCTTTAAAGTTGAGTAGACGTAGTTTAAGTTATAATAAATGCCTTTAGTACAATACTTATGTGCTTTCATGTGTCGACCCACAGGGTTGGCTCCAAATTTGTTCCATTCATCTTTTAACCAAGGAAACCACAGTAAAGAACACATATCTTCTAAAAAGGTATTACCTTTTGTATAAAAATTATGTAAAAGGAGTAGAATATAAAGGATTGCCCATTACCATATAGATGGATTAGTAATAGTATATCTGCTATATTCCACAGATTCTTAACTGTGACATCAAAATACCCTTAAAAAATCGGGGAGTATTCTCACACATGTGGGGTTGCACGGGTGAGTTATAACAATGATGCTTGAGGATAAGCGGTTTGATAGGATGAATGACTGTTTCGTTTGCAACTTATTGAATGGTGGAGCATTTACAAAGAACTACAGAAAAACAGTAGGGGCCATGATTACATGTCCGTGAAGTAATATGAATTGTGGTACAAACCTGTTTTGATCATGTGTCAATAATGACTATTTGGCGCTCAATATATTGGTCTACTGCATGCACAGTGAATGAACATTTGAGATATGTTTAGATTATATTGAAGTAGTACTTGTGGATTTTAACTATTTGATTGTCTTGTGTTCTATGAACTCTGTGAGAATTGTGTAGACAATGATTTTATTTTAAGGTAAAAGAATGTTTTGTCTTTATTTTGAATCAGGTGACACCAGTTATAAGGAGAAATATATTATTTTTGTCCTGATGAAGGTGGTCTTATCGAATAAACACCACTGAAACGCGTCAACGCTCTATTTCGTGTTAAATTTGTAAGGTTCAACAGTACTGTGGTGACAGGGAATTAAGACTCATGCCCTCTGTTGTACTAAGACAATCCGAATTAACATTTGCAAGACAAAGCTAACTGTCCATGTTTTCTCCTGTTAGTTTATATGGTTTTTAATTTATGTAGTTGTTTTTAAACACTTGTGTGATCAATTTTAAAGAAATTTTGTACTACGGGTATTGTTTTTAAGGATAAATAAATTCTGTGACATACTCAAATATAACTGTGGTCTTCTTTGTAAGTGCTTTAAAGTCTGACAAAGGTATGAGAAGTGAGTAGAGATGTGAGGCGTTATTGGCTTTTACACAAAACGACACTAAAGGGAAGACCTTGTCTTTTACTTTATAGTTGTAACCGACCAACTAATTCATTCACCCTGCACCTTTACTTTAGATTCATTTTACTTTAACTGCCAGTTGGAATCTGGTCGCCTCATTTTGTTCCTTTCTTGTCTCTTTAGGAATTCAACCCCTGAAGAAGGACGGTGTATCTGGCCAAAATGCATTGGGGCCAATACTAATGCGCTTACGGCATTATGGATAATGGATAATGGTTAATGGATCTATAAGAATCATGTAAACTGCTCATGAAATTAATGAGCATAAACCATTGCAAACTACATTAAAGAATGTATTGATTGCAACCTTTGGATTATTTTGGATTATTTGAGCATACTTGCCACTTTTGAACCTCCGGCAGTGCACATTGAGGGACACTTCCCAGTGGGGAAATGCAACTGCAGTTATTTTCATACGCCCAGGTTTAGAGGACGATACCTCAGTGCACGCCCTCAAACTTGATTAATTATCAAATCACAATGGTGCAATTTGAATACCACGTGCGTGATTCAACAACGTTTGCATGTATACATACACACACACTGTAGGTTAATAGTAATATAACCAACATTCAAAATAAGCAGAAACACATGTGGTGGGTGGAAGGGGAGGGTCATACTTTTTAATTCACAATTCAGCTCTCCCCTCCATCCTAGGAGTCCGGAGTGGTCAGCCATACAGGGTTAGGGATTAATCATAAGAAAAAAAGACAGTCATATTTTTTTGCCTTTCCCAAGAATCTTTGTTTAACCCACCAGTACAGTAAAAGAAAATCTAAAATAAGATTCTCCAGGTAAACCATCCATAAAAGTGATAGCCATCTTGAGAAAAGAGAATTGTTCAAGCACCTACAAAGGGGAAGCAATTAGATACCCAATGAAACATATTTTTACCTGATCACAAATTCAGTTTGTTGAAATTTAGCAGTTAGCAAATCTTTGAATTTATGTTCAAACATTTTTTTAACTAGTCATTATAAGATGTAAAAACTAAACAGGTCTGTTTTAGTTAATGCAGAAGTACCTTTGTGCTGATATAGAAATGCTTCCAGCCCCATATGAGCTGCTACATTGAGATTGCTGACCAAGGAAGGTAGCCTTACAACTGGAGAATACATGCCTCAGTATTTATAATATGTCTGAAGAGTTTTAAAAAGACAGGTTTGCGTCTATTGGATGTGCAAATCTTGGATAATGTGATCAGTACTGTTTAACTCAGTTCATCCAGTTCATCAGTTTTATCTCGGTCTACAGTTGGCATTGGTCCTGTTGGGAGTACTGTACCATCACAGACCACTTTGCTTGAAGGTGCACGGAGGAGTAATTTTCATAGTTTCGAAGACCTCAGCCATTATATGAATGAAATGTGAAAGATACAACCTACAATTTACACTATATCCTTGAAGATAAAATAAAACAGAGATACATGTTCTGCCTTTTTAGGGGCTATTATCCAAGTCTCATTCTAAGATACTTTCAGATTCTTTCACCTTACATGCAATTTTCAAGACTTAGAGATGTATACCTTACATTGTCAAACATTACCAAAAGCTTAACATTTCCAGGTGGTAATGGCAAAGTTTTGATGCATACGCTTCACCTGAAGAACAGCGAAAAAATATAGGAAGCACAGCGTGACTAAAGCCAATGGCTGACTAACAAGACTAATCACCACACTGAATAGGGAGCTAGGATTTGCAGCCTGCACCTCCAGGTAAATCACCAAAGTAAAACCAGGCATTTTACACAGAACGCTATCAGCAGATATTTGGGTATGCGCTTAACATTGGACACATTTCAGGGACACCTGTTTTGAACGTTGGCTGCTTGACCGATGTCTTGAACATAGCTAGGACCAATAAGAAAACACACAGATCGGACAGCTCCAAGCGCTGCACTTCTAACACCAAATCAGTTTTGTCAATTTCAATGGGTGAAAATTGGTAAACGTGCACGTCATTTCTGTGGTAAAAAAAAACTGAGCCAACCAGACCAGTATCACTTCAGGCTAAAAGCTATTGTTACATGAGCAGATTGGACGAACATAACAGGGTCAGCTTTGCAGATGAAGACGGAATTCTCTAGCCATGTAAATGTGACATTAACGATCTTCTACATTGGCAAAGCCCTAATGTGCACTGGTGAATATGCCTCAACAATGAAACAAGAAACTGTGGTGGGAGCAATACACAGAAAATCCCAGTTAGAGGAACTTTGTGAGGTTAGCTGCAGGATTTGATGGTAATAACGGGGTTACCCAGCTATGCTCAAGAATAGTAGTCTTTAGTGAAAGCTTGAATTCTCATCCTCCCCTCACACAATGGATGGCACATCATCGGTTACACGTGGATAAAAGCATCCTCTCAGCAGAAGTAAGGGTCAAAGTTGCAAAGAGTGATAGTAGTAACACACCAAAACACACCGCCCCGCCCACTCAGTGGACTAGCAGGCTCTTGGTAAAGTGTTTCAGATTTGGAGACAGCAGAGACGCCTTCCTGCACTCAGTTCAAGTCCGAGCTCGTGAGAGCAAAAAGTAGAAGACAATGAAGGCTCCGATGAGCCCAGCTGACACGTAGCACAAGAGCTTGCGGTTGTCCCGGCCTGACCGTGCCATGGTAGAGAAACGCTTCACACTACCAGTCAGCAAACCGGTCACACTCATGAAGTCAGAATCCTAGAGGACAGAAGAGAAATGAAAAGATAAGGCACAACCTATATCTCATGTTCACTAAAGTAAACTAGAAACCAAACAAAATAACCGCCCCATCTTCAATACAGTGCTTTTGAAATGTAAGGATCACACACAGACTGCTTTCCACACGTTACTTTACTATAAACATCCCCTCAGAGTATGCCCTGGAAGTGATGCATTCTTACCATGCCATCCACATACTTGTTCTGATCTTCTGCATCTTTGTCAATGTCCAGGGCCAACTGCACAAAAAAACAGAACACATGAGATAGTGACCAGGAAACAGAAGACAATGTTGGGATAGTTCAAAAATAGTGAAACAACATAGCAGTCATAAAACAATCCTCACATGAAAGCAAGGTACAGGAAGGTTCCAGTGTGCACAAGTTGTTCAAATATATAGCATAAACCACGATAAACTGTGTGCCTTGGACACTGAATAGAGAATACACCTGGCCTTTAGAGTAAAGGCAATATCAGCTATGCGGCTAGCACATTTTACAGCCTGCCCTCTGCAAACTAAACAAGATGAATGTCATATAAATAGCCCTTTTATTCTCCTAGTAATCTAACCCCATCAGTACCATGCCTGACTCTACAGAAGTGCATTGTTTGAATACGTGCAATACCAGTCTTCTCCTTTCCTCATACCTGACACAATATCTTGCTCTGCACCAGTGCCCTCTGCTGTTGGTTCTCATAGCTCAGGTGACTCTCAGGCTCCCTTTTCTACATTGAAAATGTGTATAGTGTTTACTTGGTCTACGTTATGGTGTTTCCCAGAAATGTAAACATTATGAGCAGGACACGATGGAGAGATGTAAGTGTGTTTTTTCTGTGACACCCATAGAGTGAGGTGGCAGCCTGGAAGGAGTGCAAAGTGCACTCTCCATTAAAATGGGAGAACGTATCCACATTGGTCCCGCTGCATCCCTCCAGGGAGTGCTATGACTGGCAGTCGTCTATCCCCCTCAGGCACCACTCGGTTAAGTACCTTGGGATATGGGTGGCCCTCCTATCGGAACTCGAGTGGGCACTGAATACCACGCCCCTGGTTGTCCGGATGAAGGCGGATCTTAAAAAATGGCAAACCCTTCCCCTCAACCCCATTGGGAGAAGCGCTCTTTTCAAAATGATGGTCCTCCCCCGCTTCCTTTACGTCCTACATAACATCTCCGTCCCCCTCTCCCGCACTTGGTTCCGCGAACTTGATGGGACCTTGTCCCGATTCCTCTGGGGAGGTGGACGACAGCATATATCCCTGGTGCACAGTCGCATACCCCCCTTCGATGGGGGCTTAGGGGTGACCCACCTCTATCTCTACTACCTTGCCACTAAACTGATAGTCATCCATGACTGGTATGCGGGCGGCTGGTCCGACCCAGCATACCGTGTAGAGCTGGAGGCTACGGACTTTCCACAAATCCAGGCGTTCCTATACGGCAGCCCGGTGCCGCAGAACATAGCGCCAATCACTAGGACGGTCCTCCTGGCCTGGAGGGCCGCCCTGCGCCACGTGGGGTGGGACCGTAAACTCACTCGTCAGACACCACTTTGGCATGGCACCTGGCTCCGAGAGGTTTCGTCCCTGAATGGATTCCACCGCTGGGATCTGATTGGCATCTCGGTCTTCGGAGATGTCTGGGTGGGGGACCATATCCGTGCCTTTGCAGACTGACAGCAGCGCCATGCCCTTCCCCATGCCCAGCACTTCCGATATCTGCAGCTGCGCCACGCCATCCACGCACATCTCCCCTCGCCGACCTCCCTTCCATAGTTCAGTCCGCTGCAGGCCCAGGTGATGATGGGGAACCTAGGCAAGGGAGGAGTGTCCCGCATCTATCGCTCCCTAGTGAATAATGGCCCCACGTCCTTAGATAAATTGCGCGCTCGGTGGGAGGACTGGGAGGGCCCCCTGGAGGGGGCGGATTGGAGAGATGCCCTTATGGCGCCCAGAATCCTGACCACGTCCTCCAGGTTACGCCTAGTGCAGCTATACTACCTACACGCGGTTTACCTCACCCCAGAGCGACTCTTCCGTGCCCGCTCGCGACACTCCCCAGACTGCCCGAAATGCGGCACAACCCCCGCTGATTTTTTCCACATGATGTGGCTTTGCCCGGTGATAGGGAGGTTCTGGAAGGGGGTGGAGCGGGAACTCACACAAGCCCAGGGATGGGAGGTTCCCCATGACACACTGCGGATTCTGCTGGGGGTCTTTGACGGCCTGGATGGTTCCAGGATGGACAAACGCCTATTGGGGACGGCGGTGGCTGTGGCCAAAAGAGACATAGCGATGCACTGGTCGCGTACCGCTGCGCCTACTGTGAAGGGGTGGAGGAGGGGGGTTGACTGGTGCAGCACTCAGGAGGAGGCCCTGTTTGAAGCCCGGGGCTCTTCAGACTTATTCCACAAAATATGGGTGAAATGGTTCAACATGATTCCGCCATGATTCTTGTTGTATCGAATGTTGTTTGCTCCGCCGTTATTGTACTGCAGGAAGAGCTGCTGGACTGGAATGGACTGACCCTGCCTATATGTATTATTGATTCTGATCCGCCGTATATGTTGATTCATGAGCTGCAACCAATGAATTTCTTTTTGCTGTTTTATATACTCAATAAAGTTGATTATCAAAAAATTAATAAATGGGAGAACGTCTGAGAGTCGCTGATCAAAGTGGAGTGTGGCCCGGGAGATCTTCCCCCTCCAAGCGGAGTCGGGTGGTAGCAGCTCTTTAGGTATGCGGACCCTGAACAGCAAATAGTCAGGAGAGAAGGAATAGTGTAGAATATCTGATCTGTGGACTTAGAAGTGCTGTTTCTTTCTACCACATACTTCACTCCACTGTTGTACTGGTGTCGGCAGCACAAGGAGCTTGCATGCCTCAGATGTCATCTACAATATGTATTGCAAAAGCTGGCACCTGGCTAGAGTCAGGAATAAGAGGTTGTGCATGTTGGCTATCTAGTGAGAAATATGTAGGGATGCCGGTCTGGGGGAGGGGGTCTTCTCAATTGCTTAATTATCTGCATTCGCTAGTGATTGCCAAACTCACCTAATACCAGACACCACACTTGATCCAGGTGGGTGGATATACCTCTACAGTGGTTCCCCATCTCTCCACTGAGTCTGACTTATGTCCACATTTCCCTCACGTTTCACCTTTTTCTGAACTGTGCACTAGAATTATAATGTTGCACCACTGTCTGCCAGGAGGCCAAAGTCAACAGAACAAACCCTGATGGCAACCACATAACCTCTTTCCTGGGATACATACAATGCTCTCTTTTCTAAACTCTTCATCCTTGCTGCATCTGTTATTCAACTAATGAGGAATCTTTGGGGTCGAACTCAGCGGATTTGGAACATGCAAATCTCAAGGATCTTCAGTAATCACCAGAGTGGTCACTACTTTACCATGGAGTGCTTTTTGATTAAATTAGGCTTGGGAAACAGCTAAACAGGTCTCTAGGCCAGATCTAAAATGTAACTAGCAACCCATTGCTCCCAATATGCAAAAGCCTTGGTAAACTGGAAGAAAGAGCTACCTACATTCAATGGTCAGCCACCTTCGAAGAAAATAACCTTTGCTCTTGACATCCAAAAATGTTTTGGTCCTGGTGTAGTGCGGAATCAGCATGGATTACAATGTGGGATAACATCAGTACTACAGTGGATTCAAAGGAAAGTGTAGCGTTTCAGCCATGGGACAGGTCCTGTGCCTTTGATGCAGTCTTAGAACTGGCCTTTACAGGATTGCTTCGTTCCCATCTAACAGATACTTCATTCTATCACTTTCTCCCTTTACTCTGCACTGCTTCCCTCAACTGCCAGAGTTCCTCGTGTTTGTATCATTTCTCATCTGCTATTTAGCTTAGTTCAACAACTCATTCAAACTCATCTGATACAACTACATCAATAGCACACATAAAGAATACTAAAACTTGAAAATCCATTTAAACTCGATTCATGTGCCCTGGGCAAATGCTTTCTGTTTACAGTCAGATGCAATAGAAACATCACAAGCTTAATACATCACACACTAGGATATAGCCAGTGGAAAATGGATCATCTATCACCCCTCCACCATACAGCCTAAAGAGCTCACCCCAAAAACAATCGCACTAAGTAAGAAATCTAAGGGCTATTGTGGGTTCTAACATCTCCCTTATGCCACAACGAATCAAGTTACATGCGTAGCCTTTTACATAATGAGAAGCTCACATTATTTTTTCCCATAGCAGGGTTTTCTCTCAAAGGATACAAGCCACCACCATTTAAGTAACCTTCAGACTAGTCTATACCAGTGGTATATACTTTACAGCCTCTCTTCATGTGAACTGAAAGTTATAGAAAGCTGCTCCAAGACAAGAACTTAACCGTCATATAAAGACCTGCATTGTACCATCACTTCAGTCTATGCACTGGGCAGATTTCAAACCAATGTATATAGTTTATCCTGCCATTCACAGCTTCTAACATGTTCTTTCAGCAAAAATGTCTTCATTCTTAACTCTAACTTAGAAGTTTGTGATCAGATGGTCTCCACTCTTGAACATTCCTCCCTCCAAAAACTTTGCATGGTAGAGACACCTTCTCGGCTCAGAGGTCTAAGTTATGGAACTTTATCGTATCTAGAATTAAGAATATTTTACAACAATCTTGAATTTTAGAGGGCAGTAAAATGACTATGAGCTCCGAAATAAAAGGTTGGGCATCCATATGAGCATCTGCACCGAATATCGCTGCATGTCTCTCAACACCTTCTGAAAGACCTCAAAACACCAAGAACATTTCAAACACAAACTCTGAAAGCGAGCACAGGAACCCAATGCAACCTGGAGCACCTTGAAACCTCACTATGTAGCTTTTACAATACAATACAGAACATTAAAACGGTGTAGGAGCTGGAAAGACAGGCAAGCCTCATTGCAGCTTAATATACATTGTACTTCCTGCACTATGCGGTTATACTTTAGAGAATGGCCATTACTGGACAACATTGCTGTCTCCAGGCAAGGACTTCAGAGACAATGTTTGCAGTGTTTATGAGTGAGAAAACGTTACGAATGGGCTGCATATCATCACATATAGACATGTGGAATAACAAGAGGAAGAGTGTCGAGCATCACTGCTCAGCAGGTTGATTGTAATTTTGAGCCGACAATGCAGTCACCAGCCTTCTGGGACAATCAGTGACACCCACCAGGAATTGGAGAAGATGAGCTACAGTGAAACAACACTTCTTGAGGGCAGGGGAACCGGGTAACCGGATAACTAGGCCTGGCAGGTTGATCACACATCATGTTTCCTTGCTTCAAATGCATCATGATCAAATGAATATTGGCAAAAATTAGGATGTTCATTGATTCACACTTTGTTGGCATGTAGAAACTAAAACAAGTGCTGCGTTTTGATCTGTGTATGAGTGACTAGGTTGACCTGCATTGCCTCTTTGTGTGATTCTCCCTCCCCCCTCCTCCGGAACATCCTTACTTTTGGTAGAACCTGGCTTGAAGACCATATTAGTCACATTACAAGTGGCCATCGGACATTGCAGTCTGCCATGCTCTGTTCATTTCAATTGCTTTCCCTGCTTCAAGACAAGTAGTGATGAGTTTTGACTGCAGCATCTACTCTACCTGCCCTTCCTACCATGCTTCTCTTCCATAGCCCTGACTAGTTAACCTTTACGACATTAAACTTACACCCAAATGAGAATCTCATGAATCACAATTGCACATCTCACAAGCCATTTAGTAACACAACTCACCACTGATAGACCGCACACAGTAAGCATCACTTTATGAAAAAAAGACATTGGTGATTGACCGATTACAAAGGAAAAAGAGCGACGCGGGGCAAGAGACCTTTTGGAAATGCAGCAACAATGAAAACCCCAGGAACAACTGCAGTACAGTAAGCAAGCAACACAACAAAACTGATTCTATGTCTAAAGAAAAGCCCAGGCCACCCTATAAATATGCAAGCTTCAGGCTCTGTCAACTACTACACAAGGGGTAGCAGCAACTTGTATCGCTTCTTCACCATCAGTACAATCACCCAACACGATACAGGAAAGGCAGTAATCAGCCTATGCGATACATGGTCCAGAAAGAAGAGAGCCTCCAAGCAGCAGAATACACCTCTACAACTGACTTGGCTTAGGCAGAGGGTCAGAAGCCCTGCACTCCCACTACAATGCCCCCAGAAACACAACCCCAACATGTGCCAACTTCACAAAGGTATAGACAGCAGGTCTCAGAACTTCTCCTCCCTCCAATCTGCAGGGAAACCGTACATTTATTCAAAATACCCTTACTCATAGTGCCAGGGCACTTCTATAGACATCCCCCTTAAGATGCCCCCTTGGATGAACTCACAACAGCAAAGGTTTGCATTAAAGTGGTATGAGGCCAAGTACCAGGTGAACATGCATGTTGCAAAAACCATGTAACATAACACAGAAAATAGATTTAAATCTGACGAGAGTAGCCAAAATAAACTCTGAAGACTTGAGAGACACCAAAAAGATTACAAAGTGGATTAATTCAGCACGCCCAATGATCTGAGGACTAAAATTCACAGGTTCTTTTTAATCATAAAACACCCTACTGCATCCACAAAAGACACATGGAAGGGGTCCAGACGCTTCCTATTGCTCTAAACAACTAGGCTGGCAGACATTCTGTGTAAAGCACTTGATGGGTCGCTTAGTCTCTTTACACACAACCATTTCTTTGGTAATGGGTTTAGTCTAAGAAATTTCTCGCACTTAAGAAAAGTTTCTTCTCAGGTATTTCTAGATATCAATCTTCTGAACCAGTGTATGAACGGTTTAGATCTCCATATTCATCCTGGGTTCAACATAATTCACATTAGAAGAATACATTAAAAGGCTCAAGAACGGCCAAGGTGAATTACAATGAATACGATTTATTCATTCTCTCAAGCCCAACACGGAGCAAAGAAGGTCCTTCCTGCCTTGTTTGCTAGCATTGCACAATCTTCTCCGCTTTCCATCATTCATGAATAGAAGATAAATCCAAAGTAGGAAGGCATTCCATGGCAGTTTGAACACTTCTTCCCCACCATAACAGCAAAAACAAGGAAAGGGCAGGGCCAGATCTCAGGAGGAGATGGGGCTGATAAGGGAATCATAAAGATGGACTTATCACTTTGGCTCATATCCAGGTGTGACCCTTCCATGGCCTGTGTTGTGGGTCTATCAGCTTCAGAGTCTTCCCTGCTAGGACAGACAGCCTTCCAAGAGCTAGTGTGTGAGGAAAAGGGTGTACTTCAAAGAAAGTAAAGCCCCAAAATAAAACGTTAAAGATCCAGACCCTTAATCACATTTGGTATCTGAAAAAAGCCTATAATAAGGCGAGGGTGGGGCGTGGCCAAGATGGCAGTGTGAGCAGACGTGTTGATCTGTCGCTCTCGCCGACGGCCTATCACACCGTATTTAGCCACGTATTTGCACCATCTCGAGAGAAAAAACCCAAAGGAGTTGCGTCCCGGTGTGCTGCCGGGACTTGTTCTCCCGCTACGAGTGGAGATCCGGCAGCACTGCAGCTGGACCACGAGGAGGTGTAGCGCGGGACGGCAGCGACTGGCTTCAAAGATTGGGGATCGGCCTGAGGGGACACGGGTCAGGGAGAGACTGGCTGCTGGCACAGTTAGACACACCGACTCTCAGCTTTTGAATGCACCAAGGTTCCTGCCTGCCCCAACAGAGCAGATACCGTTCCAGGTGTGGAGGAGGCCGGAGAGAAGTGGCGCCTACCCATCATCTTGGGGCAGCTCGGCGCAGAATCTGAGAGTCCAGGGCTGGTTGAGGGTCCCGGAGTCCGGTCGGCGCCCTCTCGCCCCAGCAACCGTCGGCCGGAGTCTTCCCCCAGTGCAGCGCCACACAGCACGAGTCAACGGAAGGCGGGGACTGCAGAGTCGGGAGGCGGTCGGCCACCGGGGACGAGGAGCCCCCCACGGAGAAGTCCAGGACCAGGTTGCCATCCCGAGGTTCGACTGTGGGGGGGGGAGAGAGACTAGGGGTGTCCCCCATGCCCCCAGCGCACTCAGCAATCCCTGTCGCAGATTTACGGGCTTCCGACGCAGCGGAGGCCACAGTGGTGCAGCACCCATCCGTCATCTTGGAGTGGCCTAGCGAGTACCAGGTGAGCCCAGGGCTGGTCGAAGGTCCTGTGAGCTTGCCGGGACTCTCCCGCCCCAGCAACCGCAGGCAAGACTTTCCTGGGGAAGTGACGTGCAGTAAGGGAGAGCGGCGGGGAGGAACTAAGAGTCGGGTGGCGATCGGCCACGAGAGACTTGGGGCCCGGAGGAGGAGCACAGATTCAGGCTGCTAGCACGGAGCCCGCACAACAGGGGCGAGAGACAGAATTTGCGCCGGAGACCCCCAGCACAGTTGACTCACCAGCGGCGGGTCAAGACACGACCCGCCATTCTGCAGCGTGGCCGAGAAGACCTCCTCTGGCTGGAATTTCACAGGGTCAGAAATCGGCCCTTGAGACCCTTTCTGCCGAACTGGCTATGTCACAACCCGGTTGACATTCACAATCCTGATGGCTCAATCTGATAGGTCCATTTATTATATTATTTATTATTTTTTACACTTGTAATGCGCACAGATACCCACAAAGGGTTTCCCGGCGCCATGGCTAAGAGAGCGAAACACAGAAAGCAATTGCCGTCAAAAGATCAACAACCATTTATTGAACAGTTATTTATTAAACAGCCAGGTTTTAACTTTTTTCTTAAAACTGGCAAAGTTTTCCTCTTTGCGCAAGGCTAAAGGGAGGGAGTTCCAAAGGACTGGTCCTAAGTGGGAAAAGGATTTACCTCCCATTCGGGCCAGTTTGAATCTGGGAACCACGAATGTTGCTCCATTTAAGGAACGGAGATTCCGTACGGGGACATGGGGCCTAACCAATTTCTGCAGATACCGTGGTGCGGTTCCTGCCCTGATCTTGAACATGTAGGTCAAGGCCTTAAACCGGACCCGGTTTTCAACTTTCAGCCAGTGTAGATCTCTAAGGTGCTTCGAGATCCTTGCTGTCCTAGGAATCTTACACAACAGCCTGGCTGCGGAGTTCTGGACCAATTGTAGCCGCCTAATTACGGCTAAATTGGAGCCCAGATATAGAATGTTACCGTAGTCAAGCCTAGATGTTATTAGCGCATTGACTACGGTCTTCTGGGTATCCACAGGTAGCATCCAGATAATCTTCCGCAGCCATTTAATGATCGTGAAACAAGTACCAGCCACTTTATTGGCCTGCTGCTTCATCGATAAAGAGTCATCGATACACACCTCTAGGTTTCTAACCAGGGTAGCCGGACTGGGGAAAACACCCAAAGATGGTGGCCAATGCCTATCCTGCCACAGATCACGATTTTTTCCCAGGAGAAGAATCTCCGTCTTCTCCCCGTTAAGCTTCAGCTGGTTTGTTGACATCCAGCTGAAGACCTCCTGAAGACCAAGTTTCAGAGCTGAAGGGGATGAAGACTGAGTTGGTAAGGGAAAAAATAATCTGTGAGTCGTCCGCGTAGGTCATAAGTTCAAGACCTACCCGCTCTGCTAAATCAGCGAGGGGGCGGAGATATAGGTTGAAGAGTAACGGACTTAAATTGAGCCCTGGGGCACGCCATGAGGTGACAGAAAGGTGTCCGACTGGGCGTGTGAGGACGAGATCTGAAACGTCCGGTTGCTCAAATAGGATCTAATCCAGCCCAATGCGGTCCCTCCGACACCATCCCCACTCAGCCTGGCAAGCAGTCTGTTGTGCGAGATGGTGTCGAAGGCCGCGCTCAAATCCAGCAGGACGAGAGCCACCGTTTGTCTGTCGTCCAAAAGTCCCCTGATTTTCTCCGTGACTCCCAGGAGGGCAGATTCGGTGGAATGGCCTGCCCTAAAACCCGACTGGGAATAGTGGAGCAAGTTGTTATTCTCCACGTGCGATGAAAGTGCGCCATGGATATGCTTCTCCAGGATTTTCGAGAAGGCAGGCAGCAAAGATATCGGGCGATAATTTGCAAGGACCTCTGGATCAGCGGATGGCTTCTTCAGCAGAGGGCTGACCATAGCGTGCTTCCAGGACGCCGGGACAGTTGCCAGACGGATGGAGGCATTAAGTGTCTCGGCAATAGTTCCTAGAGCACCATCGTCCAGTTGGCACAGAATGTTAATAGGGAGGGGATCACACGGAGAGCCTGATTTAATAGAGGTAGCCAGGGATTTTAAGGTGCCCCCGGAAAAGTATGGCCAGGAATCCAGCCGATTTCCTGGTGAGCTTTCTAAAGGAAGAGCTTCCCTATCTTCCCCCACCGGGGGATTAATATTTGCAAGAATGGTGTCGATCTTTTCCACAAAATACGTGGCAAGATCTTGGCAGGTCAGAGCAGCAACGAGCCGGCCACCCCCACATCTCGCGATCCCTAAGGGGGAGCCATTAAGACACAGCACAGGCACAGCAAGCAGCAGCAGGGACGCCGACAACAACGCGGCCATCTTGGTGAGGGGGAGGAAGCACGGGGCGGCCATCTTGCTGATACACCCTGCAGCGGAACAGCGGGGATACAAACCGCATCAAGCAGAAGGAGGAGGCAACAAGGAACAGGGCGCACGCTCAAAGACGGCGCTGGCAACCCATAGATCTCAGACAATATCAAAGGCGTCCCCCTTTACATAGAGGGACACACGGAGGTTGACAACAACGAGCGGCGGACCCGGTGACGGGGTAGAGGGCACAGGGAGGCCATCTCCGCCGCAGCAGCCTGACGAAGCACTAAGGCGGGGACGAGCGCAGGCGATAAAGGCAAGAGTGGGGAGCCCTCTAGATGCGTAGCAAGGCGCAAAAAGCCAGAAGGCGGCAACCACAGGCCCCCACTACAACAGGAACAGCCGACAATAAGGCGGCCATCTTAAGACAGGAGAGAAGCACGGGGCGGCCATCTTGAGGTAACGGCAAACAGCACGGTGGGAAAAACGAACAAGCGCACAAGTGACACGCACAGGCGGGTGAGCTCAGGCGGCGGCGTGAGGCGGAACGGAAACAGCGAGGGGCACGGAAAGACTAAGCACAATAAGCCCCAACTAAGGAGATAGAAGGTGCATGCAGCCACCTCGAAGCAGACAAGGCAGCAAGTACACACGAGCACGAGGGGTGGAAAGGGGAAGCCCGGAGAGCTGTGGGAGCTGTGAGCAACAAACGACCACCAGAACAAAGGCAAAAAGGCCAGAGAGTACTGCGCAAGAGGCTGGCGGAGTATAGGACAAAAACCAGAGTGGTCAAGTGGCCACCCAGGTTCAGAGACGACCCCATAACGTCGATAAACACCCTGAGGGTCAAAGAGGGTAAAGGGGGAGACAAGGCCGCAAAAAGACACCCACCAACAGAAGGGAAGCCCAAGATCAACCAGGCCAAAAGAGGGACCGAAGCCATGGCAGGCAGGGACGGGAAACAAGGCACAAACGACCTGAAGAAGAGCAAGAATGAGACCCCACCCTCCCCGGGCAAGGAGCGCAACAACCATGGGGATGGCACAATCACGCTGGACACGCTCCTGAAGAAAATAACCGAAGGGAACGAGCTGGCAAAAGCCACGAAAAAGACAGTAGACAGCATCCAGATGGAGCTAATAGCAATCAGAGCTGAGCAAAGCAGAGCCAACGGCAGAATAGACGAGGTAGAGAAGAGAATAGGCATGCTGGAGGACAACGCAAACATAACGCATAAGGACATGGGCCTTGTGATAAAGAGAACAACGGCGCTACAAAAGGCCATGGCGGAGCAGGAGGACAGGAGCCGCAAGGGGAACATAAGACTCCTGGGAGTTCCCGAAGAGGAAGAAGACACACCGGGGGCATGCGCCCTGATGCTGGAGGCCTTAATACCTAAAATAACGGGACTCAGCTTCGACAAACCGCTGGAAATCACCAAAGCATACCGCATACCGGCCAGGAAGCAGATGAACAGCAATGCCCCTAGACCCATTATATGCAAACCCCTAAGAGAAAACCAAACAGAGGCGATATTTGCGGTAGCCAGGAAGGGCCGCCCGATGCTGATAAATGGAAGCAAAGTAACCATCACCCAAGACTTCTCCAAACTAACAGTAGAGGCGAGGAAAGGCTTCCTAGCCCAAAGAGAACATCTGCGGAAAAAGAATATCGCATTCACATTCGCAGGCCCATCCAAGATGAAAGTGACAGATAGGCATGGAAGCAGAATCTTTGACGACCCCAACGACCTACACCGTTACCTACAAGGCCCGGAACCAGAAGAGATGGAGCTACCGAGCCCTGGGGCAAAGAGAAGGGCATCCTCTGACGAAACACATGAAGGAGGCGAATAAGAAGGAGTGTTTGGAGTAGTAACACGCATGCGCAACAATGCACCGAAACTCCGATCTTAATAACAACCGCAACCTACCTCAACAACGACCACAAAACAAGCGCACACCAGCAGCCGCCGATCATAACGAACAATACGCTTGGAGCAGCCAAGCACCGAGACTCTGGCAGTCAAACAACGCGAACGACCGCAGCCACGGAGCACTGAGACACGAAGAATATACAACAATGAAACAGTATGCTTGGGGTAGCACGCAGGCGCAACCACGCACCGAGACCCTGAACTCAACAACAGCAACAACCTACCTCAGACAATCACACAACAAGTGTTCGCAGCCACCGAGACACGAGCAGATTGCCACGAGCAATCGCACAGCAAGTCCAAACCATACCTACCTCAACAAGGCCACCATGGCCACGGGAAGAATGGGCAAGACACCGACTAACATATCCTTTTTTTAGCAACACCAAGACTCAGGAAGAACTTGGGGGGGGGGGGGGGGGGGGAGTGTGAGGACCTTTGCTGTCGCACACCCGGTTTACTATGGATGGGGGGGAGGGGGGAGGGGGGGAGGTGGTCGGGCAGGGGGGGGTGTGAAGCTGGCGGAAAAGACAGTACATGGCAGAGCCACCATTTGTGTTATGAACAAAAGACCTAGAACCTTGCCTCTCTCCACAGGCACCCTATACTTTTTCTATCTCTCCATTCCCATCCTACACCCCGGGGGGGGCTGCAGAACGCAAAGCACAAGCGACGAAATCAGACCACCATGACTGACCCAAAAAGAGCTGGCCTGTCCTCTGACCTGAAGATAGTGTCCATGAATGTTAAAGGACTGAACCACCCGGTCAAACGAAGGAAAATCCTGGACTACCTGGCCAAAGTGAAGGGAGATGTATACATGCTCCAAGAAACCAAACTCTCAAAAGAAGAGGCGAGACTACTCAAAGCTAGATGGATAGGGGAAGTACTCTGCTCGCCGGCTAAAGGAAAGAAAAGAGGAGTTATAACTATCCTGAGCAAAAGGGCCAATCTAACGACACAAGCAGTGGACGCTGACGAAGACGGCCGCATGCTCATAGCAAGCGTCCAGAGAGGAAGCGACAGAATCCACATGATCAATATCTACGGCCCCAACTCAGAAGACAAACAATTCTGGCAAGGAGTGGATAGCAAAATATCCGACCTACCCCAGGAAGACCTCCTGATCACAGCGGGGGACATGAACAAGACAATGGACCAGGCAACAGACAGACACCCGAATAGACCAAGCCATAACTCCAACAATAACAACAACACCCTGAAAGACCTATGCACTAAACAACATCTGGCAGACCCGTGGAGGCTCCAACACCCGACAGCCCGACTGATGTCCAACACGCACACGCACCTCATAGAGGAAACGGAAATAGCGCCAATCACCATCTCGGACCACGCGCACATAACACTCACTCTAAGTGGGAAACACAACGAAAACCCAACGAGGAGGTGGAGGTTGAATGATGACATCCTACAGAACAGAGAGAACGTTAAAGAAATTGAAGCCGCAATCAAAGAATACCTCGAGCACAACGACAATGGCGAAGTAGGGAAAGACACCGTATGGGACGCCCTCAAAGCTACACTAAGGGGGAAACTGATAAACATCAAAGCCAGGATGAACAGAGGAAGAAACAAGAAAATCCTTGAGCTCGAGGAGGAAATAACAGCACTGGAGAGAGGCCACTGTGCAAATTTAACGGACAAGAACACGCTCACCCTGCTCACAAAAAAGAAATACGAGCTGAACAGGATCCTAAGTGAAAGAGCGGGATCATGGCTGACGAAGTTCAAGTCAGTCAACCTGTGCGCAGCTAACAAAGCAGGGAAGCAGCTGGCGTCCTACCTGAAGGCGAAACAGAGGCAACACACGATAGCAGCAATAACCGATCGCACGAACACATCTCAAACAACTAACAAGGGGATACTGGAGGTCTTCCGACGATTCTACCAAGAACTGTACACTGAAGATCAGACCCTGAGCAAAGACGCAGGACGAGATCTACTCAGCAAAATCAATCTGCCGAAACTCATGGAAGCAGAAAGGAAGTCGCTCGATGCCGACATCTCGGAAGAAGAGATTGAAGCAGCCATATGCCAACTGAAACGGAACAAAGCGCCAGGACCGGATGGTTACTCAGCAACATTCTACAAAACATTCAGCGACCACATTAAAACGCTAATGGCACAAACGTATTCCACATGCATCCAGAACGGGAGGATGACGGAGTCCATGTGCGAAGCAAACATCACCATAATTCCCAAGGAGGGGAAAGACCCACAATATCCCCAGAACTACAGACCAATATCACTAATAAACGTCGACTGCAAGATTTACGCAAAGGTCTTAGCCAACAGACTAAACAGGGTCCTGCCAAACATCATCCACACCTCACAAGTGGGATACATAAAAAACAGACTATCGCAGGACAATACAAGACTATTGTGCCACCTGATCAACCACACAGCAAGTAGCAACGAACAGGCGGTCATGATAGCGCTGGATGCAGAGAAAGCCTTCGACAGAGTCTCATGGCCTTTCCTGAGGAACTGCATGGGAGCTTTTGGCCTAGGCGGGAAATACACGGAAATGGTCATGGCCCTCTACAACAAACCGAAAGCAAAGATAGTCGTGAACGGGAGCGCATCCGAAACGCTCACGCTGGGAAGAGGCACCAGACAAGGATGCCCTCTCTCCCCCGGACTTTTCCTGCTCGCCCTAGAGCCCCTGCTAGCCAGAATCAGGGACAACACAGAGATAACAGGCGTCAAGCTCAAGAAGAAGACCGTAAAACTAGCGGCGTACGCCGACGACATCCTCATTACAACAACAAACCCCTCCACGTCAATAAAAGCACTGATGGCCACAATAGGTGAATACGCTGAAGCCTCAGGCTACAAACTCAATAAGGAGAAATCGGAGTGCAAGCCAATGAATGTCCACACCACAAGAGAGGTCCTAGGCGAATCCGGACTGGCATGGCAGACGAAACCACTGAAATATCTAGGGCTCCACTTTGGGAGAGACCTCACATCAACGCTACAACACAACGAGGATCTCACGCTGAAAAAGATAAAAGAAAGGCTGGAGTTATGGTCACCAAAGTACATCAGCTGGTGGGGGCGAATTGAAACCATCAAAATGATGATAATACCGGCAATAAACTACACGCTAACAATGCTACCTCTCCCGATGACAGAGATATTCCACAAAAAACTGGACCAACTTATAAACATCTTTCTATGGAAAAACAAAAAGCCAAGGATAAGCCTACAAAAACTAAGACTGTCAAGAGACCTCGGAGGCCTTAATCTGGCGAACTTCAAGACATACCAAACGGCATGTCTGGCGAGACAGGGTATCGCCTGGATAGATGCCACACAAACGTACATACCAGTATGGCTAGAGGTCGAACAAGACATCCTGGGAGGGCTCAAGCCGATAGCACTCCTAACAGCGAACCGGCATCCACTAAAAGCCAACGCCATACTAAAACACACGAGAGAGGCCCTGCTGAAAGTGGACAGGCACATGGCGCAGAAGGCACAGCATGGGAATCGATCTGGTTCAACACTAAAGTGACCTACCAGGGGGCGACGTTGCATAATGACATTTGGATCGGGGAAGGCATCAGCACCCCCAGCCAAACAGAGACCAGGCAAAGACCACTGACGTTTCAGAACCTACAGCTGCTGCATGCCCTCCCGAACCGAGAGTTCTATAACTTCCTAAAGATCAGGACAGCAATAACAAAAGCCAACCTTTGCGGAGGAGAGCCGGGAATCATCAAATACCTGCAGCTCCTCAACTCAGCAGGTCACCAAACGGCGAAGATCTATAAGCTCCTGAGCCCATCCAAGCTGGCGCAGAACAAAAAAGCCACTAATACATGGGAGACGCTCCTGGGCAGGCAACTGAGTGAAACAGAACGAGCAAAAATGTGGAGCTCAGCAACGACAAACAAAATCACACCACAGCTAGCGCAAACAAAATTTTGGCTACTTCACAAGGCCTACTGGACGCCATCCAAACTCCACAAGGTCAGCATCGCAGACTCGGACAGATGCTGGAACTGCCTGAAAGAGGAAGGCACCCTCGAGCACCTCATCTTCACCTGCGTGAAAGTCAAGAGGTTCTGGGCTCAAATCAATACTTTCTTGAACGACATGCTCAAAACCGATCTGAAAATCAGCTTCGTGAGCCTGGCGACTGAACACCTAACAGCTAATCTAAAAAGTAGAGAAGAGAGAGAACTCCTCGACCTACTCCTCACAGCAGCCCTTAAAATAATCCTAACGAACTGGAAAAACACAGCCAAAGCAAACTTCAAGACATGGGTCAACTGGGTCACCTTCCTGAGGGGTGCCGACAACATCACAGGCACCTTCTCAAAAGAACATAAAGCCAAGCTACACATGTGGGACCCGCTGGACGAGCACCTGAGGAAGACCCAGTAAAAGACAACAACGAGCGTGCCCACTCACTCGACCCCCCCCCCCCCCTCTTTCTTTCTCTCTTCTTTCTTTCCTCTCCCAGTGGAGGGAGAACGAACTCACGAATGGACTGTTCATAGACAGGACCGCCATCATTGTACGCACATCTGTATATATATATTTTTGTACGGCCTTCTTTCAATAAAAATTTTCTAAATAAAAAAAAAAGTAAATGCATATGGAGTTAGTACAATAATGGTGTATGGACCCCTAGACAGTTCCATTGATTGGTGGGAACAAAGAAATCCCTGTAAATTGAAAATTACATGCAAGACTGCAGGCGTGTGAGAAGGCTGTAGTTGCAGCTTTCTATTTGTAGTTGTACTGTTCACTATTAGTCCTGGGTATGTAGTCCTCAGGCTGGCGTAATTGTTTGGCTGGGTATGGAGTCCCCAGTCAGGTCTGGAGTACAAGATTTGCCCATTTTGTAAGCCTACAGGTGTGTGCGACAAAGATGAGGGATGACAGGAGACATTTCCAACAGACACTTCGCTTGAATCAATCGTGGCGACTCGGAGCACAAACGACAAGCTAATGTCTTCCTATATCCTGCAGAAAAAATGGAGAGAAGCAGGAAGAATCAGTGAAAGGTGCAATGGCCGGGCTTTAAAAAAGTTTCATTGCCACCATGCTGGGTTCCTGTTGCCAAACTTGCCCTGGACGACCGCCGCTGTGTGGTCTCATTAAGCAGATGCAGTCAGAAAGCAGAAGGAGGGCGCAGGAGAGAGCGCCGCATTTCTGAGTAATATCAGAGAAGAGGACTGAGAAACTCATGTGCAGAAAACATGGCTGTTATTTTGTTGGCTTTTTCACCTGAGTGGAAGAGACTTGCAGACTTATGGACATTTGCAAAGGGGTAGCTTGAGATGCTCGCTTCTACCTCGGCTCATGCCTCTACTGTTCAGAATAGTAGCTTTGCTTCTGCCACCACTGCCCATCAGACTGCCCGGATCGCCCCATGTCAACGGGTCTGGTCGAGCACCGATGTAGGAGCGAGGATCCCTTGAGGAGGTAACAGATTTCACAGCACTATGAGAAATGCATGCCTTTTTAGGTCTCAGCTAAATAGCGCTTGCGGGGTCTCTTCGAGACATGTTGTATATACTTCGTGGGCTTCAGCTCGCCCATAGGCTTCTAATGTGCTGGCTCCATCATTGCTCTCTTATTCTTTCTCCTCATTTGTCCATAGCAGCATTTGCCATGCTTTTTGCTGTGTTCAGCCCTCCCTGAAAGCAGGGACTAAGTACTATATCAATCCACTGGTCACCATTTTACCATCTGTTTACAAACTATTTTTTTCTCTTGAAAAGCAATTGAGACATTCGGTTCTGTTTTCACTCCCTCCATGCTCCTCTGTAAACAGGTCGGTAAATCTTGTTCCTATCTCATCACCTTTGATGTGCATTCAAATACAGAGGTCAAATGCCAGACACTGTTTTCCAGTCTTCGGTGCATGTTCAGCTCTCTCCAAACTCACAGGCGCATAGGCAAGTCTTGTTTTCTCATAGGTGAGGTTGAAGAGTATTTTATTAGGGAGCTGCATGACAACGCTCTGCTCAACCAGCACAGGTCTAGCAGGATGTCTCAGGTGGTATTTTCAAGCTGTAATTTAGCTTACACATGCTGCCCCAATGCAGGTGCTCATCTCTCTGGTGAATGACTCGCTAACAGCCCACTGCAACTGACCCATTTTCTGCCCTCCGCATGCATGCATCGGTGCACCTTCTCCACAAGCTCATAGTGTAGCATTCACAGTGGATTTTTAGTCTTATCTGTACCATCTTTCGAAGCATGATAACAACAGGACTGGGACTTTCCTTCGTATACACATATTTGTTTGTGTAGCTCCTGCTTGCTGCTTTTGAGACACTTCACTGCCCTTCAAAGTTATAGAAGGTGTGGCCGGTGTGGGACCCCGTTGACCTTGTTTGAATAATCCGATCAACAGAGGGGACACTTCCATGTCAAACTCTATTTACGAACAGCAGTGCCTACACTGTAAACTCTTGTGGTTTGCGAGTAGAGGAACTGGCAAAGAGTTCTCTTGCGACACACAATAGACTAAACAAACACTTCTCTACCTATACAGCTGAAAGCATAGACTAATTTTGGTCTAAGCCTACAAGACAGTGCATGTGCTGCATGTTGCAAGAGTGCATTTATTTTTTTCAATATTTACGTAGTTCTCTGCTCCCTTCATCATGTTTTGTGTTCCTGTCTGTAGGTTTGCTTTAATGCCAATGTGCCCCTCACCTGTTGTTTTAGGAGCCAGTGGCTTTCGCACACCCCCGCCAACCCCAAACCACCCTGTATTAAGTCTTTCAATGCGTCTCTCCACAGATTTTGGAGCCACATCAACCTGGTCACACCCAGTTCTTGCCCTGCCAACAGGCTGGTCCAACCTGCCCCTAGAGCACATACTAGAGCTGCTGCTTCCCTCTGCCCCTTTTCTTTCTGCTCCAATATAGTTGTCTTATGCCATGGGACCCAGCTCACATGGCACTTCTGCTTTAAACATACCATCCTTGTAAAACTCACTGTTATTGGATTGGATTTCAGCTTCGCCATGCCCTGTCGCCAAAGTCAGTCACTGTGATGATGGGCATCTGCTGCTATGAAATAGAAGGCAGGCTGGGAAAACAATACAATTGTGGTTCTTGGTCGAACTGGGCAGCAGAATGACACAGAAGCAAGAGTCTGCATGTCCATGTACTTTTAATCCTGTAGCACAGATCCGCTAACCTTTCTTTTTATTTTTTATTTATTTATCTGACTTTTATATAGCGCTGGCTAGACCAGGAGGTATCAGAGTGCTTTACATGAGGATCAGAGTTACAGGCTAACATGTTACATTTGTATGAGAAGGAATCAAAACATAGTAACCAAAGAAAAAGGGCAGAGTTGCAGAAAATTTGTTATGGGAGGGAAGGGAGAAACAGGGAGAAACTGTGCCCAAAGTCCGCTGGGTAGGTGTCGGCCGAGGGGATTAACCAGGGCCGATCTCCTCAGTAGCTGAACGATGCAGCTCCATCGGGCGCGGACATAATGCTCGGATTTCGCTGTCAGGATAGTGATCAGGTGTACTCAGAGAATGTCAGAGTAGCGGGGGGGGGGGGGGGGGGTTGAGAAACCATGGTCCGAATGAGATCTTGAAGCCATCAAGAGGTAAGGCCCTATCAGTCACTGTGAAAGGGTCCCAAGTTGATCTTATTGAATTGTAAGAGGGTCGTCACAGGTGAAGAGACGTCGCGTAGTCATTCTGCAGCAGATATGTGACTTCGGGCTTTCGCTTCATTAACCTAGGGCATGCCCTTCAGAGGACTTGAGGGCCACGCAGTGTTATAGCAACTTTGGTTGCCTTCATTGGTAGCCCCAGTCTTCTCGTGGAAGGGCGCCATCTTGGAGTCAGGCAGCTTGGAAGCGGTGCCCTGGGTCAGCTCTCTGTGCTTCTAAAATTATTCAGCTCTTGTGGGGGCTCTTTACGGCACCCATAAACTCTCACGGGTGGCAGGGACGCTTCTCCAACCACCCACTCACCGTTCGGCACCGGGCGAGTTCACAACAGCTCCCAGTGCGGCATTTTCTTGTTTTCGTAGGTAGGGCTTCACGGTTAATAATTCTGTGGTGCAAAGTCAGAGAAGGGCAAAATTAAACTTCGGGTCGTCCGCCCCATATTCCGATTGTGAAAACATTAATTTTGATGGGATAACAGTGAGGAGGAAAGCCGCTCAGGAGGATTTGTGGGAGGGATCAACACAGAGCCTTAATTCCGAGTGGCCATTGCAGGTCAGGCACCTCGTGGTGGTCGTGGCCACCCTCTCCCCCCCCCCCCCCCCCCCCCCAGCATTCAAATAGTAGCTCCAGAGACAACATGGCCCGCCAGACTGTCACCAGTCACCACTCCATCAGCAGCCCAGAGAGCGGTAGCTTAGACACCTCTGGTCCACGCCTCACCTCCGATGGAGCGCAGAACAATCAGTCTGCCATCTTTGCTCAGCAGGGAACCGTGAACTCTCGATTCTGGGCCAGATATTCAGGTTAGGGCAGCGATGCTATGCCCAAGCGCCTCCAACCATATTCCGGCGCCAGAACCTGCCTTTTGTTCTGGAGTGGAGTGCTGAAAAACTTCTTTCTGCAGCCTGGAGTGCGGGGTCGACACGGAGCTTCAGTTCCAAGCGTCCATGTCCACCCCAGGCCACGCCCCTATCAGTACCTTTAGTATAGCATACTGCACCTCGCATTATTTTTCAGGATTATTCAGTTATCTTTGTTCAGCTTGCAACCCATAAGTGTCCATGTTGCACCAGCGCTGTATTTTACTGTACAGTCATTCTATTTCATTTTAATGGATTTGCAGATCGATACCCCGTATTAATATTACTTCACAGAGGTTTTGTTTTCAGAGGCTCTGAACCTCTTTTGAAGTTTCGTGTTACTAAGGCTGTACTAACATCGCCAGTAGTTATGGGTGTGATCGTATTTCCTATAACAGCTCTGTGTCAATCGGGGCCGTTGTGATCAGTCGGCCTAATAAATAAGAGCCTATTGCAAATGGGCTCACGATTATCCAATCGGGGGCGCTGTCTAACACCCATGTGATTATTCCCGCCAATGGCGTGCCGGGTTATATTCTCGGCAAGCTCCCAGTCCCGGTACCTTCCCAGTCGGCTTGGACGCCCGCAGAGAAGTACCGACGGACAGGTGAGCACCCCTCCCCTTGCTTATCTGTTACTTTATCTTGGGCACATTTAGACCCGTTTACAGCTTTTTTTCATCTTCAACCCATACGCTATCTCGAGCGCTGCGTTTCGTCATGTCAGAGCCAAACGCTCAACGCCGGTGGTTCTTACGGGCAGGGTCAAGTCTAGCCTCTGTCTGCTCTGAGCATGGTTTACTTTACTCATGTGGGCCATGTTTTTTTAGCACGGTGTAGTGGGTTTCTACTCATCACTCCTTCTGATTTTCTGTTCTTACACGGAATATACCTACAACTTGGCTAGCTTGTTCTCATATCTGTGTTTACTTGCCCCATATTTAGAGCGGTGCTTCACTCATCTCCTGAGCCGCTGCCAGGTGGGGTGAGGTCTCTACCTCTTACAAAACTGTTAAGATGTATGCTGTTTCCTATTTGGAATATAAATATATATCTAGTAAGGAGACAATAATAACACACTACTTTAGCGAGTGTTTTGTGTACACGTGAAAGACACAATGTTATTGTTCATTCATTGACATTCACTCTCTATATATACGCGATGAAGGCTCACCTACATTTTCATTTAATATTCCTCTCTTGTGCTTCTAGTGACACACACAGTTTGCGAGGCAAGACACGATATGGACGCCTAGGAAACTCAGGTGATCTCCAAGCTTGTCTCCTATTGATTTCCTAAATTATCACGGAATCACTTTGTTTGTACCATTTGTGTTTTTTACACCTTTTTTTGCAGTAGCAACAGTCATATAGGTCCTGAAGAAAGCAAGGACATATCTGTCCAGAAGATTTGCTGAAACATGTCGACCTCGTATTACACCTAGGCAGTTATTTTTTAAAACTGTCATTGACCATTTTTAATGTTGGAGGAGTGAGTGACACCAGAATAAAACTCTTTACTACTACCTCATCCAATTTTAACACACTTTCCTTTCCACTTATTATATTTTTTTGCACTGCGACATCAGTCACTCGGTTTCATCTATATATTCTAGACAGAGTAACAAGACCAAACTGAGGCCTGTCTGAGCAGGTGAGGGCTTTTACCATCTTTGTCCTCAGCTGTGAAGGGCAAGGGCTCTACCGTGTTGGTCAAAAAAGGAATCCCAAATGATGAAGGGCGGTTCCGTGTGGTGACTGATGGGCATCCTTAACTCACCATTCTGGAGGTTTAGGGTTTGACCTTGATGTATGGGTTATATATATATAGTGTCTGTGTGGGGTGTTCTTGCCACTGTAGCGTATTTGTTTATGTTTAGACCCTTTGATACTTGCGTGTAGGAAAATGTTAGTAGGGAATGTGTCAAAGCTTGGTCTCTAAAATTCCCTTGGGCCCCAATTTGATCGTTTTGTTATTTCTTTTAGAATAGAACCACATCATTATTGCGCAGTTCACTCCAGAAATGTTATTCCTGGATAGGGTGACCAGACGTCCCGGTTTTCCCCGGACGGTCTGGGGTTTTGAAGAAGTGTCCCGGTGTCCCGGTGTCCCGACACTTTTCTCCAACTTGGAGAAATGTCCGGGTTTTTGGGTAGTGCCTGGGTTATTAAAAGAAATGTCCCGGTTTTTCAGCAAGGGTCAGGTGAACCTGCAAGTTAACTAGTGTTATGCAGGCTCACATTGCGACCCGCCCTCCAGGAAACGACGGCAGAAGTTCAGTTCTTTACCTCTCCTGCTGTGCTGCTTCGCCTCACTTGAGCAGCACAGCAGGATTTAATGAGGTGTGAATCAGGGCTGCAGAGGCCACGGGGCAAGGCAAGGCCCAGCAGTAGCTGGACCCTGGTGCTCTTCACAGAACGGGAGGTAATGTGAAAATACATTTCTTTAAAAGAGCACAAATATATATGTTTGTGTTCTTAAAAAAATGTATTTATATATACATGTATGTGTGTATGTGTATATATATATATATATCCCTGAAACCTAACAGAACATTGAGTCCCTTTTCTATGTTTGTGCCCGTCCCGGTTTATAATTTTGAAAATCTGGTCACCCTATTCCTGGATAAAGGCGTGTTTAACACTGTCCCTGGAAACAACAGATTACCTTGACAAAATCATCCAGCGACATCAAAAGTTAATTATTATTTTTAACCATACTGCATGGCCTTGGGGACGCTAAACGTATTTTATATGCTGCTCTCCAATAGTAAGCTTCGCAGGCGGTAAACTTGAGCCCCCTTCACCCTCCCGCCCCTATGGTGTAAATAATATCGGCTACGAAAATCATTGCCATAGAACAGATTTAATCATTTAGCCACATTTTTGGAAGAGTATACATCTTCTATGTTCATGTGTAGTATCGATCATAAATTAAACTACTGTACTTCAAAACGGAGTCGTAAAGTTGGCAAATATTATCTAAATTTTAGTGTTGGGTAATGTGCCTGCATTTGGTCAATCAATAGTTTGCGCTGTTGTGTGAAACAAAGTGGCATATTGTCTTTAAAAAAAACAATCTGTTATTCACATGCAGATATTGCTTGTGGCTCAAGGTGCAGTTTGGTGATCCACACCTGACAGCTACTTTCTCCACAGACATTGGCCCTTTCCGTCGGGGCATAGATGTATTTGTGCAATTTATTAGGTGAAGCACCTCATTTGCAAAGTTTCTACATGAAATGACCCAAATTAATTACCCGTCTTGCATGGTTTATTCCTATGTAAAGTCAGGTTGGTCATTGTGCAGTTTCATGTCTGGTTTTTGTGTGTGAATACTGATGGCAGAACAAGCTAAGTTACAGATGCCCAAATTGATGTCATCAAGAATGGCCAGCACAATAGTATGTTCTCAAATAATTCACAATCAAGGCAAACATTTGTATCTCGTCACTCATACCAGCTATGAGGTTAATGTTTTGATGCAGCACAAGCCTTTTACAACTAGCTTCTTCCATGAAACATATTGTTTATCTGGCTAGGCTGCTGTGGGGGTTGGGCACACGCCAGGGAATTGTCCAGGCCGGGAGCAGCTGTGGGGGCTAGGCTTAAGCAGTTGTTGTTCAGGGACTTGGTTTACATTTGGCACAAAGGTTTGTGCCTCAGCAAAACATTACCCACCTAGCTGGTATGTGATTTTTTATGCTGCTCAGAATTGTGTTATAATCGTATATGCTTACTATACCCAGAATCGGTGTGAAACAGAAAGTGTGTCCCTGATAGTTCTGTTATTTGACTGTGTTATTATGTGAACTACCCCCAATTGTAACCGTACACAAACGTATTAACAATGACAACGCTTATAGCGCACGGATTGCTGAGGCCTATTGACTTTGCCAATGAGTGTTTCTTCTTTGAAAGACTTAATGTAGAAAGACTGCTTTGATATGGCAACGGGAAGCAGCATTAGGCAGCAGGGCAGAGTGAGGAGAGATAGAAATACACCTTAGATGAAGCAACAAGGGCCGATGCCAGACGTATGTAAAAGTGGTAGCTAAGCAAAGAAGACAGTAAAGGTCATGCAGCGTATTAGGATGGAGAACCTAAACAGTCATTTTTCCAAGGTCATTGGCTTAGCCGAAGCAATTAAAATCCAGATGAAACCTTATCCGGCCAGAAAAGCCAGAGGGCTATAAAGTGCCAAATTTCAATCACATATAAGCAATTTACAATCACAGCCGTCACTTACTTTTTAGGTCTCGCCTAGGGTTGCAGCGCATGCGCTGCTCGCTCGGCGAAATTTATTGTTAATGAGGACTTTCAGAAGAGGACTAGAAGCATCGCCCCTCATTTCCATTGACTGGCATCACCGTTTATGTTAAACGGTGGCCTGCCATTGGAAATGAGGGTTTTTGGTCCACGCCCTTTCGCCTCCGATCCAGACTCGGTCACCTGCTTTGCTGCTGTCGCAAAGCACTTTCTTATCTTTATGGGGCCATGTGTTTCTAATTAGAAACACATGGCCCCATGAAGACAAGAGATCGATGCTTCACCACAATTAAAGAAGCAACGTTACATGTTCATGGAGGGTTAAGCAGAATGTGGTTAGCAGCCCCCTCTCCATTCTGTAGGCTTCCTGTTCAAAAATTGGCATTTGTTGGCGCTTGTGTTGTATTTTCGCAGTTCTTCGTTGCTTGACCACGAAAAGGTAACACTGTGGCACACAACTGGTGGGATTTAAACATTGTAGCAGACTGCTCTTAAGGTTACTTGTGTGTCTGCACACCTCAATGATGGATACAAGATGACACTACCTCTGTTGGAGTTACGCAGCGGCAGAGACCTCATTTGGTGATTTCAGCTTGGTGTATAGCATCTGTTACAAGTCACAGCTCTATGATTTCGGAGTCTCGCACTACACACAGCTCTGTTTGAGTTTTTTTATTTTTAAAAGAGGGAGTTGCGGGGGTGGGGGTTCACCTGCAAAAATGGCTTCCCCACGTGTGGAATTCCAGCCACCTTTGTGCCATGGTAGGGGTCATCACGAGGCTGGTGCGGTGGGCACTGTGGCGACAGAGGCAAAATATTTCCGAGGGCAGGGACGTGCGTGTGCTGTGTGTGGATGTGCTTAGGAATTAATGTCATTAGATTATGCCGGAAGACACAAGTAATGATTAACTTTTCGGGTCTGCACACTGTCTCCAGTCTGGCGCTGGCTGTTGTTTTTCCCCTAAGCAGGCCCTGCCAGAGTCGGCTGGGTATTCGGTTTTAAAGAAAGACCTGGGGGCCTTCGGAGGAAGCGGGGGATGTTTTTTTTCCATCAGACCCAGCCTTTGGAATTGATTGGCAAATAATGCTGCAAATGTTGGAAATGCCGCCACGTCCAAACAGTTTTCATAATTGTGATGGAGGAAGCAAAGGGCTGAAAATAACTTTTGTTTGCAAGTCACACGTTTTTCTGTTTTATCCTTCACCGACCAGGTTGTTCTGGAAAATATCCAGCTATGGTTGTAACTCGGTGGGAGAGAGGAGGGGTGTGTGTATATTTGTGTGACAGAAAATTATAGGGGGAGATGGGAACGGGGTGCCTTTTTTCTTTTTTTTCCTTCAGTCTATCATTTTGTTTCATTAAAGGCAGCTTTCAGAGTTCCAGGGAAACACACCCAAAAGGTGCGGATTCTCACGAACAGACGACCACAGTCGCAACCAACCGGCCGGTAATTGAGCACCAGCTTCCTCACCCTGTATTTGCTTTTTTGGACTAAAAAATGAGGGCCCTTATGAGGAGGGGACGGTTAAGCGAGATGGAGGGGGCACTAAATGACCTACATTCATGATATTAACCTTTTAAATCAACACATCACGCCGCACTTATGCTGCCTCTATGCGCTGTACACTGTAAATAACAAATGTCCTCATAACCGTGTCCAATGGGTCTCAGTTTACCGAACTCGGAAAGGGGGGGGGGGGGGGGGGGGTTGGTGTATGTACAGACCAAACAGACCTATGTACTCACTTTGTCAGGCCTGGAAGGATGTAGAGTGGATGTTGCCTTAACCCTGTGAAATGGGCGTGCTACCAACACCTCAGCAGCGGGGTCGGCACCTAGGGGGCTGCTTCTCTGGCTCAGAAGGTATCTGTACGCAAGAAGGGTATGGAGTTCCTTTGAGTCAAAGTGAATGAATAGTGAGATACAAAAAGTGGTATCAAAACATTAAGGGGAGGGAAGTTCCCTTTCGGAACTAGGGCTCTCAAACACCTAGCGAGCTAGGTGTCATGCTTCATCATATGAGCCTTCTCCTCGTCAGGTAGGCGCTGCAATACCCGATGGGCACCCAGTATGGGGCTCTTTGGCGGAGTTCTTTTGTTCCTGCCGTTTGGTGCAGTGGGGGTAAGGGGCCTAGAGAGTGTAGATGTAAAAGGACAGTGAATTAAAACAGGTCAGTTAGTCCAAATAGTTATTTATTCAAGAAGGTAAACTGCCTGATTAAAATTAGGTAGAGTGGTGGTGAACTGGAGGCTATGTATCTAGCTATAGAAAGAAGGTGTCTGCCCAGAGCATGCCATTAGTTTTGTCTTGGGAATGATGTGCCACAGTGGAAGTAGGACTTCATAGCAGGGAGGCAAGGGGAGTTTTAAAGAACATTTTTTCTTGTGGATGGAGGTCAGATTTTTGGTTGTGCCGTAATGCACCGTGAGATTGAGAAAAAAAGCAAACGTGTATAAAGCATGTCTCCAAAAGGAGCCATTTATCACAGTTTGGAAGCAGGGCAGTACATGAAAAGGCAGAGGAGCCCTGGAAGCAGAAGCATGTCATTAACCTAGCCCCTCTGAGGGTATGAAACGCCTGCATTTGTTACACATGAAATATTTGCTACATGGAACTGCCCTGTGGGGATTAAGGGTGCTTTACTACTGCTAGCTCCTCCATTTTTTAAGAGGAGGGGACACATTTGCATTCAATATTATTTTAAAAAGTATATGTAGCCCTGAAACTTTTCTCCATTCTCCTTTCCCACCCCCATTTCAACACACTTGCCTACGATGAAGATCTATACCTGACATATAAAAAGTATTTCCAAAACATTTTTCAACCAAATTTTATGTGACTAAAAACAACTATTCAACTAAAAAAAACACACTTAATCAGACTCCCAGCTTTAAGTGGGCATGGCAAAAAAATGTGTAATGCTGAAGCCGCGTTTTAGACCGGAGCACGTGCGCAGCTGTTTTGAACAGTGTACTTTTCAGCTAGAAGTTGGAACGTAGCGGATCGCTTAAGCCACCCGCGTTTTAATTTAGAACTAGAATGGCAACTTTCTAATTTCATTATTGAAGGGCGAGAGCACTGTGGGCACATGTGGCTATGCTATACGGAGAGAGGGATTCATCACATTCTTATTGAACAAGCATCATCTGCAAAGCAATTTACGCTAGTTTGAATAATTGGCATTGTAAATGGCAATGCCTTTTTATTTAGGTTTTGTTTTTTAAAACATAAATAAAAGGCATTGTCATTTACAATGCAAAAACCTTAAACTATCGCAAATGCAAGACCCTTTGCATTCCAAATGCTTGTACTTTTGGTCGGTGGCTGTATAACTTACAAGTTCACTTGTGTGGACAGCGTGTAAGTGAATGAGGTGCACGGTCTCGTTGTACATTTCTTGCAAACTACTACATTAGGACCATGCATTGCAGTTATTGTCTGATGTTAGCAGGTGTAGAAAGGATCAGTGATTTTATATTTGTATGCTACGGCGTTGTGATCGGTTGCACGTTACTGCTGGTAGTGTCTTTAACAGAGAGAAGTTAAAAAAAGCATCTCTGTGTTTACTTGATAGCTGGTCGGTTTTTACCATATTGAATCGCACTTACACGTCTCTCAGTTATCCTCAAGGAACCCCGTTTACTTGTTGCATTTTCTTCCACTTCTTGAAATAAATGAGCATCACCGGGGTATCTAGATGGGAGAGGGAGCAGGTGTGGCTCATTTGCTTCCACATTAAATACCGGTAGTTGTTGACCTAAGCTCTGGCCGCATTTGACCCCTGATGTAGGAGTGTACTTGGGAAGTTTAAGGCACCATGTATATAAATGGGTGCAGTGCCTCACCCTCCTGTTGGAGTGGTAGATAAAGTTATTTCATTCTGCATATACTTTTTTAATATTTGCCCCCACTGTATAGAATAGCTGAGCCGGTATGCATAGACACTAGGGGATTATCGCAATTATGGAGGCCTTAGATACACTTTTGGATCTAGTAGGACCGTATTTAATCTCCCACTACTAAGCATTCGCTATAGAGGTATCTTGATGGGTCCGTTGGTAGCAGGTCTACTCTCCCCCTACTACGCTATTGAGGATAATGTAGAGAGATGGAATTTTTCTACCCTCTTTAGATACAGTTAGCGCAGATAAAAGGGCTGACGCAGGATGGGTTTGTAGACATTTTTGATTGACATTGAAGTAGATGAGGCTAGCCCCTATTTAAATGACCGAGGGAGCGTTTGTTTAGAGTCTACTGGTCGTCATACCTATGGGTACATATTCACATATATATGTCAGTGCTGGGTAACTTTGATATAAGTTCAGAGTAGTTTTTTTTTTCTATGTAGAAGGCTAAACGGAGCATTTGGAAACTACTAGTAAGTCTCCTGTTAGTCTTTCTCCTATGTCGCCAGCCGGTTGCGTACAACGCGATCATGCACGCTCTGAAACAATTACAGCTGGAGAGCGTTTGGAGCACATTGGTGTGGCGGGAAGAGTGAGGAGTGTAATCTTTGTTGGTGGATCCTTACAGCAGGTAAATACTGTTGGAAACCGGATATTTGAATACTTCCCATAGTAGGATTACATACAGTGTTAATGATCCGCGTAGAAGCATAATTGTAGTATATGTTTCGCTCTAGGTAGAGAAGTGAAGGAACGGCGGGCAACTTCTGTCTACTTAAGCGGCAGACGTCACAATTTAAGGTAATTTCTGGTATGTTTGCGCATACGTGGATAGAACGTGGTTTTAAAATATTGAAAGAAAGGAGTGTATACCAGCTTGATCTATATTGGCCCCCATGTTACTACCATAGGTGTCGATTTGAAGCATGGATGGTTTTTACCCCCGGTGAATAGGACTCTCCTTGATCCTGAGAGTTTGGATAAGACTCCAGGTATTTTTCTTTTGATCAGGTGGTTTTTTGGTGTCTGGGGATGAGCACAGATATGGTAATATGCACACATCATGCACTTTGAAAGGGTGTTATTAGAGGAACTTTCTGGGCCGTGTATATATACTATATCCACCCATTATACCACCGTTGAGAGTGGATATTTTCACGTGGTAGTCTCCTGACTACGGTTTCTGAGCAAGGTATGGGCAAATAAGGGATAGATCTAGGTCGGTAGAGTATATGTATAAATATGTAATTTAAAATTTCGATTACTATTGTAGACATTTTAGACCCTTGTCGTGAAGAAGCTGAAAGAAATTGTGGGCTGAAAATTGACTGCGTCGACAGATATACGAGGAATCCAATTACTTTTGAATCTGGCTTTAGATTATAGGCGCACACAAATAAATGAGAGAGAGGTGTGATACCTCTGGCGCTAAGAGGACTACCTCATAATGTATCACTCGGAGTGAGGAGTGTACATTAGTATATGAATTAATTAGTTTTTTTTTATATGTTGTATACATTGTGTATATGTACTGTAGTTGTGACAATGATTTGTGTTTGACTATTATGTATTTGTTTATGTCATATAGATATGTTGTTTGATGTCCTTTTCATGAGTAATTGATTTTTGTACCAAAGTCCCGCGGAATGATATGTGTATCTAACAGAGTAATTGATATTTATAATTATAAAATACTGAAAATGTCAGAGTAATTGATGGTGCCTTGTACGTAAATAAAAGAGTGATTGATCCCTCTATACCTTTTTCCTTTTGCACATCTTAGATGTTTTATTCCCAGGTATAGGAGGGTCATTTGGGCATACCCCCCTAGTTGTATTTTGGATCAACCACCACAGCTGTTCAACGTGGCGACATAGAAAATAAATACACTGCACCCAAATCCCTTTCACTGTTAAGCAGTGTTTATTAAAGAGGTTTAAATCTGCGACGCACTTACTCTAAATTTATATAATTAAACATTTAGCTTTAAGCGTTTAACCATACGTTGTATACAAAGGGTAACGGTTTGGAAACCGAGATGGACGGAGCTCAAAGCTACTACAGCAGCATAAAATAAGCAATGCAATAGGTCTCGCATCTATGCGAGCCTAAGCCATTGCAAATGACAATGCCCTCCATTTATTTTAGAAACAAAAACAAAAATAAAAGGCCTTGTCATTTGCAATGTCAATAGCTCAAACCTGCGCAAATGCTAGACCTATTGCATTGCAAATGCTTGTTCTTATAGGGCGTAAATGAGTCTACATCAGGGATGTGAGCAAGAAATGTTTTATTTAAGAAAATGGAGATGTCACAAGAAAGCTTGGTGCTTAAGACCCCTACCCCAAATTGCAAAGCCAAAGAACCTAAAGCTTCTTTCTGCTCCTAAAATGATTTTGATTCAGACCAAAACCTCCAGGTGCTACGAGTGAAATCCCAACTTCCTGTGAGGATGAAAGAAGGACATTAGATTTTGAAAAATTTGAGACCTCTTATGTTGTAAATTTCACTTTTCAGCAAACAATGTTTGCATCAAAGACCAAGTGCATTAAGATACCTGCAGTAGCATCACAGTCACTACCAACATGGGCGGAAGCTCAGAAGTGAATAAAAAATGCCCCATCCAACTGATAACTACGGAGAAGCCAGGCACAAATGTGTGGCACAATACCCAAGTTTGAATAAAGAGAGGCCAATCTCGACCAGAAGAGAAGTGTGAAATCCAAAATACTTCTATAAATGGAGCTGAATTACCATGCATTACTATAGTGAGTGGTACAATCTATATCTATATATAAAAATGAATGTATGTCTGTCTGTTTGTCCTTTATGCATTACTACACCATTCATCCGATCGCCATGAAACTTTGGGAAGTTGTTGAGTACACTCCCGCGAAGGTTTCTGGCATAAATTGTTTTTAAATATTGGCCCCCCCAGGGCCCTCATAATCTTTCGAATACTGAATTATTCCATTTACGGAATACCAGGCGAAGCGACAACGTATAAGTCCATCGATACTGTGATGAATAAACACGAAGTTGTCAATTACACAACGAAATTCTTGAATTCACTGGATTTGCCAGGTATGCCACCGCACATTTTAACATAGAAAATTGGCGTGCTGATCATTCTTCTCCGAAACATCAATCCACCACGACTTTGCAACGGTACAAGACTTTCGGTGAAAAAGATTATGAAGAATGTCATTGAAGCTACAATTTTGAATGGGAAATTCAAGGGGGAAGATGTACTGTTGCCACGTATTCCAATGATACCAACAGATATGCCTTTTGAATTCAAACGTTTACAGTTTCCGTTGCGACTCGCTTTTGCAATGACCATCAACAAAGCACAAGGACAATCGCTGCAAGTGTGTGGACTAGATTTGGAGAATCCGTGCTTCTCACATGGACAACTGTATGTAGCCAGCTCACGCGTCGGAAAACCTTCTGATTTATTCGTGTACGCACCAGACGGAAAACCAAAAAATATCGTGTATCCACAAGCACTCGAATAAATAAATAGAATTAAAACGACACTTTGCAATGTTTTCCATATTAAAATGAATACGTTTCAATAAAAATGATACAATGTAAATTGAATTTTATCATAACGAGTTTCCTTGAATTTCCTTTCTTCTGAGATCGCAGCAACGCGCGACGGGTAAGCTAGTATCTAATAAATAATAATATATAATAGCTTGCTCTCTACAAAACCTGTAGTACCACCAAGCATGCACACCAAAATGGATAGCATTGAAATTAATCATGTATAGAGATAGCTGTGAAAGTCAAGAACTATTAGGATGATCAGCACGAGTAGCCAACAGGCCCTGATATATCAAACAACAAGGTTTTCTCATTGCTTAAGCAACTGCTACCTTACGTACAGTTAATAAAGGCTGCACACATATAAATGGCCAGTAAAACTGAATACATACTGGACAAAAGCTTACAAGGTTTAAAATTCCAGGTGTGCAGAAGTAGAGCAGAGGATTTCTGATATACTGTGCAAGTAACCCATTCAGAAATGATGGCACAGCTCCAGAAAGGTATGGAGAGTGTGAAATTCAAGCTAGAAGATCTCAAAAATAGCTGTTGCTGGGCAAATCTAAGACTGCTTGGAGTGCTTGAGAGTTTTGGCCAAAATAGGAACATGTTAGAAGAAACCTCCAAGTGGATTTCAAAGTATGCACTTGTGGAGCCCCATTCTGATCTAGAAATTGCAAGAGATCTAGGGTTCCTTTCACTTCACCAAAAGAAGCATCCAGATGCCTGACCATTGTAGTATATTTTCAAGACTTCAGAATCCAGGAAAGAGACTTGAGAAAGGAAATTCAGTTAAAACCATCAAAGTGGAAGTAGACTTTACCTTTAAAAGTTTGCAGAACTTGTAAAATTCCTAGTCGTTAAACAGATGATAGATACTTGAAGGGCAAATGAAGCTCAAGCACAGCTGCTGAACAGGCAAAACTGAAAGTTCTTTGGGCAGGCCGCTTTCAAATCTTCTCAGAGCTATCCGAGGCAGAGACATTCTAGTCTAATATGTGAAGTTCAAATAATTAGGAACTGGACTCAAGGCCACCATAGGTGCAGCAAGCCTGCACCAACCTAATGGAAATAACAGATGGAATTAGCTTCTGGGGGCTAGGTGCATCAAAGGGCTACATGGGGCACTAGAGGACGTGAGGGGGCAAAATGGGAGGTTTGGCTATTTATTTGTTAGGAGAAGAGGGTGGGACGCACTGCAAGGGAAATCTTAAGCTTATGATCAGCCAAGTGGTACACAGGGTGAATGGTATATTTATGATGCTAAGGATAAAATAAAGTTGTTAGAAAGCTTTCCCTTTTTTTGTAATAAAAATGTTGCTCTCTTATAAAAACAAAAATTCACAAATCCAATGCTAAATCTACCTATAAATAGCTATAATGTCAAAGGCTTAAAGAACAGATGGATGCAATTCTTATTGGTTGCTGCAATTAAATTCCACTATTATCCTTTTACTGGAGACAGTTTATTAGAGAAAAGGAGGTAAATAAAGGGAAATATAGCTGGATTAAAATGGGTTGTACCCCTACACCAGCAACAGTCTGGAGGCACTGCTGCTTTTAGATTATAAAGGTGGCACCAATTCAACAAGCATTGGCAAAGCCAATACGCCTTGGCAATCAACGAGCTATTGACGTTGTCAATTACAAGGTTTTTCAGCCATGTTAAAGAGCAGCACAGTTGCTGTTCAGCATGGGTGAAAGTCATGTAAAAAAGGGCTTTGACCCAGCCTGCGCTGCATTCTGAACTCACATATTTGAAAGCGCTTTGATGCTCGATTTTAAAAAAAAAACTATTTTATTAGTTTTCCGTGAGATCAAACCAATGGAGGAAACAGTCCCAGGACCGCCATTACACAGATGGCTCATGCTGCCGCAGGATAACAGGCTAGTGGCAAGGGATTGTCCTTCCTTCCCGTTACCCTAATCACCCTTCCCACCCCCTGCCAGCGTGCCTTACTTCGGTCAATCATCAGGTGGTTCGCCGATCCTCCAGCCGCGTGATCGGCCACACAAGAAGATGCAAATTAAGAAACAGATTGAAGTTTCTACGTGAAAACAGAGGGGTCTACACATTCACAGCTCAATCTACGTGCATCACCAGCCCTGGCCCGCGACCGGGTGCCTCTCCCACTCACCTATACTTCACATCCGTACACCACATATTCTCTATCCATCTGGCGCTGGCGTTCAGTCCTTCTGATTCGGCCCTATGCTCTCCTCCCCCTCCTCATCCTCAGCGTCTGCGGATGGGGCGATCAACTCGGCCACCAGAGCCTCCCATGCTCTTGCCGTTTCCAAAGCTTTATCATTAGCGGTGCGCCTAGCCAGTTGCAGGCGGAGCGTCCCTTCGCCACTTGCCCAAGACAGAAAACTTGTCCGCCCTCTCTGAAAGCTAGGTCCCGTCTTGGATTTCCAGCGCATAGTAAGTTCCCGTTTTGCTAAAATGAGCCCCAGGTCATAGAACTTACTAGTAACCTTAGTGTTAGGTGTGTGCGGGAACCAGAGCAACAAACAAGTCGCCATCTCTGCCTCTAATGTTCACCCTGTCGCCCGATTCAGGCACGTCACCACCTCCTCCCAGTAGGATCCCAACCCTACACAAGACCAAAACATGTGCAGGAAATCAGCCCCGTCCGCATGACACCTCGGGCATGGTGAATGGGAAACGCCAAAGTACTGCGAGATCTTGGCTGGGGTCAGGTATGCCCTATGCAACGTAAAAACTGTACCACCTAGAACCGGGCATTGCGCGTGCCTTTCCAGGCACGTCGCAACAGTTGAGGCCATGTTGTTTCCGGTATGGCTTTGCCGATGTCTGCCTCCCATTTGCCCTTCAGGGCATCCAGGGGCGGTAGCTGTTCGCTCGACAGGCGTCGATAAAGGCATGCAATGGCTTTAAATGTACCCGCCGCTCGCTTTGATGCTCGATAATGAAGAAAAATATTTGGTGAAATGATAGTCACACACACACACACACACACACACACACACACACACCCTCACAGTGAGTCCGTCCTCCACAAGCAATCATGTGAAAGACCCCCCTCACCTTCTAAATACACACTGAGACAAAGGTAGGCATACTGACAGGCGTGCATATGTGTACAAACTCACACAGCAGCCCACTTCACACAAGGAAGAGCCCTCAGGTCCACAGTGGTCAGCTGCAGTACCTCCCGCACCAGAGCCATGGACTGGAGGAACGGCCCACGTGGAGGGTTCAGAGAGGCAGGCAGGAAAGAGCAAAGAGACGAGCAGCCAGGCAGAGGAGCGCTGAAGCCCAGGAGGAGAGAGGTGGAAAGAGTGTGGAGGCTCACAGAAGCTAGGAAGGGATAGAAGTGAGTGGATCCAGGGGGCATGGAGCAACAAGGGAGAAAAGGGGGCTGAAGAGCTTATGAGAGCCCCCTCCTGAAACAATGCGAGTCATGGACTGGTGAAGGCGAGGCTGCAGTGAAAACAAGAGCACTCATGTGTATGTATGTATGTATGTATGTATTGGTATTTGTTAAGCGCATATATCACCCGTAGGTCTCATAGCGCTAGCTGAAGGCCAAGTCAGGACAGAGTGTTTAGAAGAGCCCTGTTTTAAGGGCTTTACGAAATTACTTGTGGTTGGTTTCTAGACAGAGCTGTAGGGGTAGTGCATTCCATTGCTCAGGCACAGTTCTGGAGAAGGACCTACAGCAGTACTTCACAGTTCGGACCTTGGGGATGGTCAGAAGGTACTTGCTGTTCGAGCGGAGAGTTGTTACTGGCTGATATTTGGTCAGTTTCTTTGTTACATAGGTTGGCCCATTGTTGTTGTTGATGACTGTTTTATGTACTAAACAACATATCTTGAAATGAATCCTCTTTCGGATAGGGAGCCAGTGAAGAGTCTTTAGGCTGGGAGCCGATGGTGAGCGTGGAGGGAGATTTAAAACCAGCCAACCTGCGGTGTTCTGCAGTACCTGGAGCTTAGATAGAAGCTAAAAGACAAAGAAAAAAGTAGCCAATAAAACGGGAGCAGTAGATGAATACAAGTACTTGGTTCATGCTCTGGGGAGTGCCAAACACAGGAAGAGGTATGACGCACTCATACTCTGGACAAACAGGAACGAAGGATATGAGATCGACAATCGAGTGTACAAATTGGAAGCCTGTGGGTGGGCTTAAGCCCACTGAGTTGTAACCACTTTGTCTCTTCAAGACAGCGCATGTGCTGTCTAGCCAAGACCTAAAAAATTAAACATAATAATGTTTTTTTATTACCCCCAATACATGATAATATTCAACCGTTACAGTCTTTAGAATGGGAACTTTGCAATCTACTTAGTACATCCACAGTGGAAAGTATTTTTTAATTATTTGCCCTCGCAAAGTATGGATTCTTCTCATTGTAATCGCACTCCAAATAAAAACAAAAAAAAACACTTTTGAATGATTTTTGTGACCAGTTGGGCTACAAGATGTTGGAGAAAGATGAATCCACATGGAAAAACATTTTTGCTTTTTGAAACAATTCAGGTCTGCCTCCAGAATTTGTTTCTTTCTTTTTAAAGGCCCTCTACCACTCTCCAAAATTTCGATGCAATATCATGCAGATATTTTCTAGACCATTCCATGTTGATTTTCAACTTTTCATCAGGCTCTCTCAAAGTAATAGTAAGGTAGGTTATGGATGGAATTATTTTGACCACTGATACGAACATTCAGATATTAAGACTCAAGATATATATTTTTCTCAAAATAGGAATAAAACAGATAAGGCTTTGGTCTGGGAGGTCTTAAAGGCACAATTAGGGGCATATGGATCTCGGTCTGAAAATTGTAAGAGAAAAGAGAAGGAGTAACTATTTGAAATACAATCTGCAGCAGAGAAGGCATACGAAAATGCTTTAAGGGTAACATCAGAACTAGTGTGTCAAATCTGGTAGGACAGAAAAAAAAGAGTAAGAATATTTTTCTGGAGGGAGATTTTCAATGACCAAACTTTCAACTGTTAGGTTTATGAGGAAGGTGAGAGGATAGCCTGGGCATTAAAGGGCAAACAATATTGGAATGTAGTATCCAAGCTGAGAACCCCAATACTGGACGTCTGACCAGTAAGTTTGCGGGTCTCAAAAAGATCTTTGTAGATTATTATGCTTTACTTCATGAAGATGAGACCACATTTGCAGGATCCCTAATGGTAGGTCAATCCTGGAAGAAGTGAAACTGACCGTCTTCTATCCCAAAAAATCACAAATTCCTTGGCTAACTATGTCTAAAGATGAGATCACTGAAGCAATAAATCAACTAGCCAGGTTCAAAATCCCAAGGGAGGATGGATTTGGTGCTGAATTCTATAACATTTTCTACTCCATACTAATAAATTGCTTTAAGAAATCGTTTAATTTGATTTCTCAAGGCGAATGATCCCACATTCTTTAAAAAAGGTGTATTAATGAATTTCTTTAAAAAGAGGAAACCAGAAACACGACCTGCTTTGTACCGGCCAATAACATTGATGATAAAATCTTTAATACAAATATTAACTGGATGAACACTATTACTTAGGATATCATTCATCAAGATCAACGTGGTTTGATTAGTGACTGAAGCTTACGTGCCAATACACATTATCTTTTTGAGTTTATAAACTTTGTTTCAGCAGACATTCCCAATTCAATTTTGCCTGATGCTGAAAAAAACCTTTGACCTTGTGAGTTGGAGATTTCTATTAAACAGGTTGTAAGAAATGTAAGTTTCCAAAGCAACTTCCAAGGTTAGCTTTATGAAGGCACTTCAGCTCCAGTTATAATTAATAATCAGTGTGCTGGCACATTATTTCCTAGTATAGATACCAGTCAAGGCTGTCCCCTATTCCTTTTTGCACCTTTTTACACCATAGCACAATATATCCGTTCCCATAATCAAATGTATCTACTGTTGGAAGAGAAAAGTTCTCTGCTTAGTAAAGATGTTAACCCCTGTAGGGGTGCCAGAGAGCTGCGAAGCAGGATGGTCGCTGCTCTGCGGGTAGACGACAACCCAGCAGAATCCTTAGGCTGTAGGGCTTGTGGCTCTCAAATACCTAGTGGCCTCACCCCACAAGGGTGCCCTGGATCAGCCAGGACTGGGTGGTGCAGCCTTGGGGCCATACCCCGAGGAGAAACGGGAGACTCTACTCCAGAGGAAGTAACCTGCTTGGGGCAGTTGCGACCCTTTGAATTCTGACATGCCGGGCCCTGAATTTGTCCCGCCTGCCATTTCCAGGCCTCACTCAGACTGCGCGGCCTGGCCACGTTCCACAGCTCCCCTTCTGAAGCTAGTCGGCATTTGACCTGGAGACTGCATGTCAATCGGTAATGGCAGCATGTCCTGGTGGTGTTTGATAGCGGTTCATTATGCCACGTAGGCTGCTGGAGAGGGTACCTGTGACTTGGGGGGAACTTGAAGACAGAGGAGAGCTGTGCTTCCGATTGGGCGGTGAAGATATTTTGGGTGTGGGGGCAGCCGCTCTGATGCTGGACAAGGTGCGTCTCGCTTATAGTACCGCATGGGCAGTGCGGGAGCTTCTGGGCCCAGCCAGCCTCAGGGGTGGCATAGCACCCAAGACAACCCACTGAGCACAGTGACAGATCACCTACACCTGGACTTGGCAGAGGCAGATTCTGGCTCTGCAGGTGTCCCCCTAGTGTAGGGGAGTGAAGGGACAAGACCTGTGCGAACGTCAGCCACAGGATCCGCACCCCTGGTCCCCCTCCCTTTGTAAGCTAATACTACTGCCCTCAATTACCTGCAATGGGTAAGCACGACAGTAAGCAGCCACAACTGTCATTCCAGACCAGACAAACCACAAATGTGGCGGATGCATATCCAAAGACACTGTGGTGAGAGGCCACTGGAGAAGCCTTCTCCCTGTTTGATCATGACATCTAGGAAATGTTTGTGGACTTAACACACGTCTCGGAGGTGGGGAACGCCCACACGGCCACCAAAAATCTTTTGAGGATGGAAAAAGTCTTGGAGGTTATAAAAAACAAGAATGAGGACTTGGAAGCCAGATCCCAGCACAACAATCACCGCATACTTGGGGTTCCAGAACCTATTGCCTTGGACAGAATGGATGCTTACGTTGAGGGCATGCTCCGCTCTTTATTTGGCGAGGCTTTGTACCTGATGTACGCAATCGAGCATGCTCACAACTCGCTGGGCCCCCGCCGGGAGCCCCAGCGCACCCAATAATCCTATAGAGACAGGGACATTATCTTGACGTTGGTAAGAGAGCGCCAGAATATCCAGTACTGAGGAAATGCACCTCTGTTTATCCAGATTTCATGCTGTCAGTACAATCAGCCCGTTGTAAATTTCTCCCAGCTAAACACATCCCACAGAAAGCTGAGATGCAATATTTGATTATCTACCCTGCTAAGCTGCACATCTCCTTTAGTGTAAGACTCATCTTTTCACAGACCCTAAGGTGGCTCTGAAGTTCTCTCAAGTTCGCTTCTGGCCCTGGCCCTTTTTGCAGGGTTATCCCCAAACTTTTTGCCTTTTTCCACCAATTTTTCTAACTTTTTTTGTTGGTTTTAGGACTCTGGGCACTTTATCACTGCAAACCAGTGCTAAAAGGGCATGTGCTCTCTCCTTTAAACAGGATATGATTGGTGTACACTCGTTTGGCATATTTATTTACTTGTAAATCCTTTGAACAGTGCTATCTCATATACACAGGGCCTGTAAATTAAATGCTGCTAGTGCGCCTGTAGCACTGCTTGTGCCACCCACTGACGTAGCCTTTCAAGCCTGTCTCAGGCCTGCTACTGCAGGGCTCGCATGCACAGTTTACTGCCACTTTAGCTTGGCATTTTAAACTACTTGCCCAGCCTTAAACTCCCATTTTATAACATATAGGTTTTAGAAATGCACTTTTAGAAAGTGGGCATTTTTCTGTGCTTATGACTCTTTGTGCTTGGCAGCCTGACTCCCATCCATGTCTAAGGTTGGGTGACAGCTACACTTTGTGCATACTTTCCAGACAGCCAACAGACAGAAAGGGTTGGGAGTGACAGGGTTAAAGCTGCATTCATCTGCATACATATGGTCTTCCTGGGCTGGGACAGAAAGGGGTGTTCACACTTTACATTTGCATAGGCTGTGTCCTACCCTCACACAAAGGGCTGATTTACCCTTTACTGATGTATGGAGCCAGGGCTGGGGTTGAAATAGAGTGTTGTGCACTAATAAGGTTTCCTTTGAAGTTCTCCTTGAACAAAGACAATGTTGAGTATAAGTACAGAGACTCTGACTCTATGTTTTCAGAGCACTTTTGGAACTGGGACGAACCTCTATCAGAAGGACTGCTGCGCTGCTCATTCAGAAGGACTGCTCTTCTGCTATTGCCCTGCTGCCTGCTACTTGCTGGGGGGCCGAGAGGACTTATTGGATTGCCTTTCTGCTGTTGCGTTGCTGCCAGCTGCTCCCAGACTCGGTTTTGCCAGGGCACTGTGATGTTGCCAGGATAGATAACCATTACAACTACTGGTTTTCTTGTGCTGGTCTGCCTGCCTACTGCTGCCTGCGTTGTGCCCCTCCCAAGTGTTGTCCTAGGACTGAGCAAACCCATAATTGGCTGTGGGACTCAGAGTCCGGCCCTCGCCAGCCTCACATCTAGCGCGTAGTGAGCCCTTTATTTTCTCCCAGTGCGTGGGAAGAGTTGGTTATTGCTCCTGACCTCTTTGAAACTAGCTCATGGTGAGCGCTGCGCATTGGCCCTGGGATAGTGAGGAATTGCTTCTACGCCCTCCCGCATATTGCGTGTGCTGTGCTGCATCTGGCAGAGGTGGCTGTGCATGGGGATCGCTAGTCTTGGCCTCACTCTGAAGGAAGGGCGCTTTAAACATCATTATCTTTCCCCCTGGCTCGTGCCACAGAGACATCCAGGATTTCCTTGGGCCTATGCCAGCTGTCTCTGGAAGGAGGAGTGCCCGCTGACTACAGCAACCACCGCCCCAAGGAGAAGTCATAGCTCCGAGGGATTGCCGCCCCTGCCTTTCCATCGAGTGGCGCAGACTATAGAGTCCACTTCCCAGATTGACCTGAGGGGTCCGACCCACCAAGAAGGTACAGTGGTCAGACTGCTACACACTGTATTTGTAGGCAGTCGCGTTTACAACCCTAGGAAGGTCCCATGCATGCTTTGGAAAGTCTTGTGCCCCACCCTGTGGCGGAGTACAGCAATCCTTGTTGGTCTCAGGGGCCTTGCAGATGGTTGTCTGCCACGGACCAAGGGAGACCTTTCTTTCAGTGGCAGCTCTACTGTATAGTCAGTAATTGATGCACGGGGGCTCCTCTGTATCGCATGGAACTGAGTATTATCAAATAATGGCAAATAGGGCGGCTGATGCCCTGCAACCTATGCTACTATGGGGACAGGTGAGGATTCATGCATTTGCGGTGACAAACAATGTTTCAGGCGTCTGGCCTCTAAACCAGGTTACATTACTTTGGTGACCGATGTACTTATGGTGATATTTGGTGATCTATGAATAGTCGCTCTAACCAAGCTCCTGCATTTAATGCTCAGAGGTCGTAATGCATGCCGTTTTCATTCTTGCCAGGATAACAAATATAGGATTTGACTAATATGCACAGTATTTAAGTTCTACGACATAGGATTTGACTAATATGCACAGTATTTAAGTTCTACGACATTTGTGGTTATATATATTTTAAAAAATCCTATTTTGATATAATCAAGTATGGCGTCTATTTTGTGATGTATTCATAGTGTTTCTGTGCGAGTGTGTTGTGCAAACGCTTTACACATTGCCTCTAATGATAAGCCTGACTGCTCTGCGCAAAGCTACCAGAGGGTGAGCACAGGCTAACTCCGGTGTGCAACTCACTAGCCCCGACTGCCTGGCTTAGGTGCATACCCTAACCAACCAGAAACCCATTTTTTAACATTCCCCTATCCCTTGGGAGGTTTGTTCCAATTTATCCGAAACAGCAGCAGGTGATGCCCTTAGTGACTATGAGTGAGCTGGACCCACTTCACACACTACAGGGCCCAGACACAGCCTGATGGAGTTCAGTGAAACAGTTTGGTACCTGTGCCCGGCTCGGTGTTGGCTGCTCTCTCAGGAACCCAGATTGTTATTACTGGGTTGTTCGCAAGGCCTCCTGGAACACTGAGGGATGTATTCCTCTATCTATTTTGTCCATTTCTGCCTTTGGAAGGGGGTATTTTCTGGAGGGTTCAACTAGTTTGGAGATGTTGAAGTGGGTGGTGGTAGGAGGGTTTTCGTTATGGTTTTTGTTTTTACATATTTCTGCAGAGCAAACACACACCTGCGTACAGTGACCTGTCCACAGCCCTTTGCTATGCCAGCATACCTAGTAAAAGCTGCATACCCAACATTCCTAACCTCTTACATTGCGATGACTATCCTTAGAGGTCTAACTTAGGATCTTCGCGGGTTAAATGATCAGAGCAAAGCCAGTGTTCTGTTTGCTTACCTATGCCAACACCACATTCACATTTGCTACCTGCACAAGCTTCACCTCACCAGAGCCTTCAATCCCTAGCTGCGCGCTGGCTGGCTCACAGAAAAACATGCAGCAGTATATTCTAATTTCACACATGGAGTCACCATTGTCATCCGGAAGGGCCGACAATGGCACACAAACACATCTATGTGTGATACACAAGCAGATGCATAGTTCTGCAATGCACATTTTTGAGTCTGTCTCTCACACTGGGCGCTGTCTATGCACCTATTGTTGACTGTCCCGCTAACTTTACAGAATTATGGCACTGTGTCTGCAGTGGGGTACCTGCAACAGGGGTGGGGGGGTAGGCGGGTAGAGTGTGTGTGTGTGTGTGTGTGTATTTTAATGTTGTGTTCGATCATCACCTGGACCGCTCCAGCGACACCGCACCCAAGTGAAGCAGCTCAATTATGCCTCGCAATGGAAGACCATGGACTCACTGACCTGTGGCGACACATACACCACTGAGACAGAGAGGGTACATGCATAGGCACCATGCACAAAATCTGGTCCAGGACTGACCATTGGCTGGCAATGAAGGATGTAGTCCCTTGGCTGAGGACCGTTGAGCACCTCCCCAGGACACTTTCTGATCATACACCAGTCCTTCATCAAAAACAAGGTTGGTGGAGGGTCTAAGGGGAAAATTATTTAAAGACCAAAGGACAGACAAACCCCTTATTCACAGTATAACAATACAAAAGGACTGTCACTGGTCTGTACAACTAATACGGGCAAAGAAAAATGTGACGGACTCTGTGTCTACCTATAAAGTGTGTACAACAAAAAGGAAATGAATCCCATCAGCCCACCCATATGGCAGAGCTTCATCATCTGGGATAGAACCAATGATGGTCCGGTTAGGGAGCCACACACCTGTTGGAATTATGTGCTTCTCCAAACCCAAGGAACCACCAGTGATGAATCATACCAATAGTCAAATCAGTTTGCAATGGTGTGGGATGTTAAATTGCAGTGAGAAAAAATGTGTACAAAAAGAATCAAAAAGTGAGATGTAAAATTGGCTACCATGATTTAAGGAAAACTTTATTAGGGAAAATCGTGGTGTCAAAATTAAAATGTGTGAGACAGTTTGACACAATAACTGTCTATTAAGGATGGTATTTGGTCAACATGTTTCAGCCATTGTAGGAAAGTTATGCCTACCGGGCTTTCGACAGGACCTCTTGAACACTACTGCAATTACGCTTGACCTAAGCTTAGCGAAAAAGCAAAAATTAACACAAATTAATGATACAAAACATCCTACCGTACATTGGATTTTCCAGACGGGGGATGTCTGTTTCATAAAGTATTTAGGATTCTTTCCTAAAAAGGAAGATACACAACAAGGGACAACAAATAGGTAGAACACAGACACACATTTCTATTATTTTTGCGCCATATGTTTCTTTATGGCAATAGGTCATACTCCAAAACGATAGAGATATGTTTTTTTATTTATTTTTACTCACCCAAAACTGCTTGGGAGAAAGCCTCACCTCATCCTGGCCACTGCTCAGGGTTGGAGGCCCCGCTCTAATTCGTGAAATAAAATAGTGGGTGTCTGGTTAGATCACATCCATACTAATGATTCACTGGCACAAAGTGCTAAAAACTTAGGCATTGTTTCTGAGTACATGACAGACAGCAACTACAAGGGCTGCCGTGAGAGTGAGACACAGTTAGTAACAGATCTCGGATTCTAACAGTATATCAATGTAGGAGCAGTGAAAAAGGCTCTTAAAGGCTGGCTGATAGCGAATCTAGTTCATTTAGTAACAATAATACATAAGGAGCCTGTATGCTGATATCCAGAGCGCTCTCCTAAGAATGAAAAATAAAGAAACGCTTCGCTGTGTAAAGCTGGAAAATGAGCGCTCTCCTAAGTATGAAGTAGGAGACCGCTTCGCTTTAGGGAGCTGCATGAGCTTGGCTGGCGTCGCTTCCTCACCTGTCCGTCGGTACCCCTGGACTAATCCGGAGCCGAAGGGGAGGTACCGACTGCATCAGGGAGGAAGTTAATATATGTTACATGCTCCATAGCTGTAGGACCAGAGTGGAAACTGCAGTATCAGCCAATGGAATCGTTTTTACTAAAACAGGAAATGGAAACTGCATTACCAGCCAATTGAATCGTTTTTACTTGCCTGTAACAGGAAGGAAGTTAATATGTGTTACATGGGCCAATGAGGATACTCCATAGCTATAGGACCAGAGTGGAAACTGCAGTATCAGCCAATGGAATCGTTTTTACTAGAACAGGAAGTGGCTGCTTCTCTAAGGAAGTATGCCACGGTACTTGGACCAGCCCACACACAAGTTACTAAGTGTTACATGGGTGCCCGATAGCTGTAGGACCAGAGTGGAAACTGCATTATAAGCCAATGGAATCGTTTTTACTTGCCTGGAACAGGGAGAAAGTTAATATGTGTTACATGGGCCTGCTTCATAGCTGTAGGACCAGAGTGGAAACTGCAGTATCAGCCAATGGAATCGTTTTTACTAGAACAGGAAGTGGCTGCTTCTAAAAGGAAGTGTGCCACGGTATTTGGACCAGCCCACACACAGGGTAGCTGTAGGCCCGTAGTAGAAACTGCAGTATTAGCCAATTATAAAATATTTATGAGTAGTGTGCCACGGTACTTGGACCAGCCCACACACAGGGTAGGTGTAGGACCGTAGTAGAAACTGCAGTATTAGTCAATTATAAAATATTTAAAAATATATGAGTAGTTTCGTAGGGAGACCTGCACAGACTGAAAGGGATCACCCATGTTGGTGGGTACAAATCCAAGTCCTCTATTAAGAACTTGTTCCTCAAGGTCCTCAAGGTCACTGAGGGTCCAGGAGCTAATATTCACTATGAGACTCTCCCCTCTGTGCTGGGTCCTGCTTGTTGTTGTTGTTGCTGCAGATGGCCCTTCCTGCTTCGGGTGTAGGGAAAGGATGGTTCTTCCCAATGAACTTGGGGCTGGCCTCTCCTTCTGCCTCTGCTCCGTCCACGGCCCTGTCCTGAAACAGCCTGGTCATTAAACCATTGTGGTAGAGGCGGAAATTGGGCATTGGTTGTGGGAATTGTGGCTGATTATATCCCCAAGCAGCCGGAGGCCACCAGGGACCTTGTTGGTAAAACTTACTTCCTTGTCTGGCCCCCCTACGATTGGACCTATTGAAACGACCTCTTCCCTGCCCCGTTGATGTACTACTACGCGGTGAGTCTAAGCCACTGGAGTGTGGGTCTGAGGAAGATGTGGAATAGTTAGACCCATGCCGTTTCCCGTTCTTGTTGATAATCTGGAGGGTTATAGGTGTCGCTTGTATATGGGTAAATTTTCTTTAAAGAAAATTTGGCCAGATCTTTACGAAATTTTTCAATTTTGGAAAAAAGTATAGACTCTTTGTACTCCTTGTTCGCTTTGGTAGTTTCATCAGAATTTTTCTTAAAGACAGTATTGGTTAAAGTGGTCTTGATCTTCCCCTCTAGGGTTTGTATTTCTATCAAGATGGCATCTGCCACTCTTTTGGCTGTGGTGATAATCAGGATCAACCAGCCATCGCCATGCGATGAGCGACCAGTCTTTCAAAAACGTCTTATCTGTAAGAAAAAGCCGGGGAGCATTGGTGACTACGAGTCCTGTAGGAGCGCACTTCCCATGGAGATATTCAGCCATAATCTGCCCGTGGATGCATGTACGTGAATAAGTTTTCTTTAAAGTCAGAACGGTACCCCAATCGTCCTGCTGACTTGGTCCTCCCGTCGGTAGGGCATCCAGAATACTAGGATTCTCAGAAAGAATGGAATTGAGTGTCTCATCGTCAAACGACAAGCCGGTGAAGTCCGCCATCATACAACAAGCGAAGCGGTCTCCTACTTCATACTTAGGAGAGCGCTCATTTTCCAGCTTTACACAGCGAAGCGTTTCTCTATTGTTCATTCTTAGGAGAGCGCTCTGGATATCAGCATACAGGCTCCTTATGCATTATTGTTACTAAATGAACTAGGTTCGCTATCAGCCAGCCTTGAAGAGGCTTTTTCACTGCTCCTACATTGATATACTGTTAGAATCAGAGATCTGTTACTAACTGTGTCTCACTCTCACGGCAGCCCTTGTAGTTGCTGTCTGTCATGTACTCAGAAACAATGCCTAAGTTTTTAGCACTTGGTGCCAGTGAATCATTAGTATGGATGTGATCTAACCAGACACCCACTATTTTATTTCACGAATTAGAGCGGGGCCTCCAACCCTGAGCAGTGGCCAGGATGAGGTGAGGCTTTCTCCCAAGCAGTTTTGGGTGAGTAAAAATAAATAAAAAAACATATCTCTATCGTTTTGGAGAATGACCTATTGGCATAAAGAAACATATGGCGCAAAAATAATAGAAATGTGTGTCTGTGTTCTACCTATTTGTTGTCCCTTGTTGTGTATCTTCCTTTTTAGGAAAGAATCCTAAATACTTTATGAAACAGACATCCCCCGTCTGGAAAATCCAATGTACGGTAGGATGTTTTGTATCATTAATTTGTGTTAATTTTTGCTTTTTCACTAAGCTTAGGTCAAGCTTAATTGCAGTAGTGTTCAAGAGGTCCTGACGAAAGCCCAGTAGGCTTAACTTTCCTACAATGGCTGAAACATGTTGACCAAATACCATCCTTAATAGACAGTTATTGTGTCAAACTGTCTCACACATTTTAATTTTGACACCATGATGTTCCCTAATAAAATTTTCCTTAAATCATGGTAGCCAATTTTACATCTCACTTTTTGATTCTTTTTGTACACATTTTTTCTCACTGCAATTTAACATCCCACACCATTCCAAACTGATTTGACTATTGGTATGATTCATCACTGGTGGTTCCTTGGGTTTGGAGAAGCACATAATTCCAACAGGTGTGTGGCTCCCTAACCGGACCATCATTGGTTCTATCCCAGATGATGAAGCTCTGCCTTATGGGTGGGCTGATGGGATTCATTTCCTTTTTGTTGTACACACTTTATAGGTAGACACAGAGTCCGTCACATTTTTCTTTGCCCGTATTAGTTGTACAGACCAGTGACAGTCCTATTGTATTGTCATACACCAGTCCTCCCTGAATTCGCTAACTCTGACACACAAGACCGTGCATACTCATGGCGACTCCCAACTAATGCCCCCCATAACCCAATCTTCCGGGATGAGGTGCAATCGAATATGACAGAATATTTCTCACTTAACTCACAATCAAGAGTCCTCTGCTTCCACATTTTGGGAGTCTTTCAAAGTTTGCATCAGGGGCATGTGTATACCTAAGCAGGCTGTGGTACTAAGGGCAATACAAACTTCTTACCAGGCTCAAATTGGGCATTCGTGCCCTCAAACTAGCCTTCTTCATCTCACAAGATGCAAGTATGCTTGCCTCCATCCGGCAGAAGCTTAGCAAATAGGAAAATGAGGCTCTGCAGGAAAAACGCCATCTCAGTAAGGAGGTGGTTGCCCGACAATATGGGTAGGAGGCAAGTGCGGGGCAGGTACTGACCAAACTGTGGCCATCCTTGGGCTAGCGCCCATATCACAGAATTACTTGATGACCAGTAGTTGCCCCGGACCCAGAGGGCCTTAAGAACACTATGGCAACTTTTTACACGGACCTCTACACCTCAAAGATTGTCACAATCCAGCTTGACAAGACAAGTTTCTGGATTGTATTCAACCCATCTGGCTCGAGAAACCCATCAGCAGCATCTCGATAGCCAGTTTTTGTCCGACGACATAGTACAGGTGAAACATGGCATGCCTGGAAACAAGGTCTCGGGACTAGATGGCCTGATTGTCATTTTCTAGAAGTAATATGCCCAGATTCTTGCTCTTCACCCTTTGCAATGTGCGGCTGGGTCATCTGCCCCCCACTCTGCGGGAGGCGGTAATTGTCATCATTCTGAATTCAGGAAAGCCCTCAGATCAATGTGACTCCTACCGCACCTCGAGACCTTGCGGTGATAAGTGCGCTCTATAAGAACATTTGACATCAATGTGGACAATAAAATCCTTATCAAATTACTTGCAACCCCACTGACGCCACTACTGCAGGATATTGCTCACCCTGATTAATCGGTGTTTGTGTCTGGGGGAAACAAGTCTCATAAGTTACATACAATATATTCCCTTAGGCACTTCATTAACCCACAGCTTAAGGCAGTGGCTCCTTCGCTTGACGCCACCAAGGTGTTTGACTCACTGGAGTATCCCTTTCTGTTCCAGCAGCTGGGACGTTTATGTCTCAGCCCCCACTTCATCAGCTGGGTCAAACTTCCCTAAACGCAATTGTGCACTAGATTGCGCATCAATGGCGAGGTTATGGCCCGCCCCTCGATCACTAGAGGAACCAGGCAAGGTTGTCCTCTCTCACCTATCCTTTTTTGCCATTGCGGTGGAGCACATTGCTGCCCATTTACTCTAGCACCATGCACACAGAGGTCTTGCCTTCTATGCCAGAAGTATTTTATTTTCCATGTATGCAGATGTCACCCTATATTTATGATACCTGCATGCTAACATAACCCCTGTTTTGGTGGCTTCACTGGTATCCATATCAACTGGTCTAAATCAATTATTTCCCCCACCTTATCACTGTGATGGACTGTTTCACTCATGATTACCAACTACAATAGGTGGATGGCCCAGTTCATTACCTAGATATATGGATTAGTAGTGATACTGATGAGCTATGGAGAACTAACTACGGCACAACAATGACGTGGCTCGAAGCTCATGTGTCAGCTTGGCATCGCCTACCGCTCTCAATGGCTGGGAGAATTGCTATTGCTAAGAAGCTTATCCTTCCAGAATTCCTGTACTTAGTCATAAATATTCCCATACCATTTTCTGCTCACTTTTTCAAAAGAACTCCGCACAAACTCGTGACACTGTCCTGGGCTGTCAAGTAACCAAGGGTCTCCATGGAAACACTGATCCTCCCCTTTGAGCAGAGCAGACTGTGCGCCCCGAACAAGGAACTTTATTACTGTTGAGTGCTAGCGCAATATGCACATTTCTGCATGCATCCACCCCCTTTCAACCCTGCATGTTAAGCATTACGCTATATCTGCCTGCCCGTCGCTCTCCGGTCGAAATAAATAGCATTGCTTATACAATGTGGACGTGGGATAGAATGCACCACTGAGCACTCTTAAGCACCCTACATTCCCCGCACACTCTCCTGAATGGTCACCTGCAGCTCCTGGATGCAGATTGAGAATGCTGCCAACTAACTCGGTTGCGGCTCCCTACGCTATGTGGTTTATAGCCAGAAGTACAATTCCCATCATCATATCACATATCTACACTTTAAATGCATACTCCGCTCAATGTTTTCACATACTTCAGAGTTCGGTCTGCACTCCAAGCCCTACATAATAAGTTTCCTGCTGCCCCTCATACATTACATGCGCTAGGCAAGTTTCTGACAAGAAATTGGTCACACACTTGTACAGGATCATGCAAGAAAAGTCACCCATATGCACCCCCACAGCATACTCCAATTGGACTGTACTTGATCCTCTCCTCACTGCAGCACAGTGGCGATACTGCTGCGGGCTGACTAGGACATTCTCTACCAACTACCGACCACGTCTATTCACATCAAATTTTAAGATGATGAATCCTGTAATACTCCTCTCTTTTGGTCCCTCATCTATTGTGTCATAGCCAAAAAGAGCAATCGAGGCGGGGAGGGGGTCTTTTGGGGCCGATAATCAGTGATTGAGGCAATGTCCTTGACGTCCTTAGTGGAGCTCGATGCCTGACCACAATGTTATTACTCCTGGCTAGGTGTAGAGTTGCAACACACCGGGGGTGTTGTCCTGTACCTTAAATAGATAGCTGGTTGCGCAATGTAACCTACTGCCAAGAGCAACTTACAGAATACCTGGAACTGCTCCCCAGGGTTCCCGCCTGGTAGATATCTGGCCCTCTTTCATTAAATATATTTCATTCCGTACAGACTCTGCGGGAGCCCAGAACACCCTCAACCCACAGCATTTTGGAGGCTTCCCCCTGAGAGTGTCAACACCCCTCTATAGCCAATCTTCCCTCCTTTTATTGCGCCCAGCACTCATTTGGTGTGATCCCAGTTTGTCATGGAGTCATACGACCTGCTGAACCTAGCAGCTCCCGCACTGGTGTAAAGAAATACTGTGGGTCCACTGGGTTACAATTGTTAACTGTTGGCAGATCTGTTGTGCTGTTGCTCCAATTTCTTGTCTCTCTGCACTGATACAGTGGTCTTCCTCTGCTAGTTGTCTTTGATTTGTCCTCATGTTTGTAGTACTTTGTATTTGCAGTACCCTTAATAAAACTTCATTAAAAAAACTTTTGTTTTTAAATGGACGTTTATCCCTGCCCTGAATGCCCTACTGAACTAATGTCTGGATCCCTAATGCTTTTTGTCATAGGTGAACATGGATGTGAGTGCGCCATGACATAGGCCAGTCTCACAGATTGCAGTCTTGTTGGACTGGGAGGGGTACCCAAAGCGCTACCTCAAGAGAGGTGGAAGGCTGCTGCCTTCATCAGGAGTTAAGCAGCGCAAACACAGTGGTGTCAGCATACCCTGTAGTGAGCAGGACCGTGAGGCCTACAGACCAACTCAACTTTTAAAAAGTTATGTAACCCCTGTGGCCCCCTGAAAGGAGTTCTGTCATTTAACATTTTTGGGGGTGTGTACGTAAGCTAAAGCTATATGCAGATGACGTCGCTCACTCTTTTTACTTTAACACAGAAGCAATATGGAAAGGGTTCTCCTAGCTATAAAACGGTACACAGGGATTCAGAATTAACAAGTTCAAAATATTTAATACCACCCCGGACAACCATCCTTGAAAATTGAGGGCGAATTATAATCAAAACCACAAAAGGTATTTAGGGGGATACTACTCCGAACAATTAGTGGATCCATTCTTTCTAAATTACATTCCTTATATGGATAAAATGGACTCACCTCTTTCAATATGCTAAACACTTCCTCTTTCAGTGATCGGAAGAATTCTACTGATGAAAATTTCTATTCTTCCTTAATTTTTATTTTCCCCCAAAGTTTTTGTATGATGGATTTACAATGTTTGTTAAATGGGAAAAAATCCTTACTTCCTGCCAAAATCAGAAGGCGGCCTGGGACTACCTAATTTTGTGCAGTTTTATGTGGCTTCCTATATACACTTCATACAATGGTTCTCTATGTTCGTTTCTAAATTCTTTAATTCCTTAATTCATAATATCTTAAAAAATTATGGCACACACAGTTTGCCAGGGTAAATAATAGAACTCATGGTGTTTAAAACAGTTAAGCTCAAAACACTGCAATTTTTGTGGCCTAACACGCGAAAGCTGTTTTTGCAATATAAAATCCTTAAGATTTACGCTGAAACTCCTCTTTCTAACTGTAAACTTCTATCCTCCTGCTTAGCAGATGGCATCATTAATAGATGCAGCACATCAAGGATCTGCACATTAGGGAAATTTGTTTTGAAATAATTTTTTTTAACTGATCTAGAATTAAATCATGTATGTAGATGCACTCTATGGATCTTTTTATAGCTGCTTGGGTAGGCAGATAGTTTCCATTTTTCACAAATTCCCAGCACCTGAAATATTTCTGTCAGCCAATATAGTAAGAAAAGGAAATATAAAGAAAATGCTAAACATGCTCTCTCCTTTTGGAATATGAAAGATTAATAATTCAGCGATCCAGGATCTTGTGCCAAATGGGGAAGCAGGACTCCTCCAATACTAAATCAAATGTTTCCCATAGTGAGCAACAAATGCCCTAGATGTGATAAAGAAGGGGTATGGATACAAGATTCTTTTCAGTAACATAGCTCTTACGGTGGCTAGAAGGGAAGTTGACCAGAAGTGGGATATTTCGGTCATCCAGATACTAGATAGGTAGGAAGCTAATATAGACTGATGCATGCAGGCTAAAGAACATTTATATATCACCAAAGCAAATTCACAAACATTTGGGGCAAATAGTTGAGCCTGGCAGATGATGTACCCTGAAGAGCCCTACCCGAAACAATGAGACAGAGGGTGGACTGAGACAAATGGAGAAAAAAAAAAAAAAAAAAAAAAGAGGAGGCTGGCCTGGGAAAATCAGGACAGCAGGATTTGGAGGGTTTTGTGGATGGAATCCTGACAGAAGCTCTCTACGAAACTTGGCATATAAATTCTGTATATGCTGCCTGATATGTGTGTTCATCAAAATTAAGGTGGGGAGCGGATTTGATGTGTTTACATTTTTTATCCCATGATGTGCAATGCAGACTTAAATTAAACCAAGGGGATTGGGAAAATGTATTCTGGTCTTGGGAAGTGGTGTCCAACCTTTGGGAAGATATCTTTTTGGCCATCACCGTCAGAGTTGGGCACATTTTCAAACCAACATTAACAGCTTTGCTCGGCCTAATAGTGCCATCTGTTTTAGATAATTAAGGTTTATATTTCATGTTTAAATCTACGCTCATAGCCCGTTGTAGAATAACTAAGGATTGGTAATCTTCAGTAAGCCCCACCTATGCAGAGAGACTGAATAAGAGGAAGAAAATTAGTAAAGGGGAATTTTGGACTCGCGCTCATTTAAATCAAATACTCATTTATAGAAAAATATGGGGCAAGTGGTCTTATGGGAGTAACTCCCAGGTTGACTAAGGACTACTGTATTTTAGACACTTTGATGTGCACAGCCACTTTAGAAGGACTTATGTTTTTTTAGAGATTAACTTATACTGTATGGGGAAGGGATTCTAATGTTAGAGAGAGTTCTTCTACTTATGGAGCTTGTAAAGCAAGTAGCTACTTCAAAAGAAGTGTCCCAGCGCTAAGGCCAGACTCCAGCAAGCCAAAAGCGCAGTAGTTACCTCAGGGTCAGCCAGATGTAAATAGCCAAGTTTTATGCTTTTTTTTTAATGAACAACAGATTTAGACGGGGTCCGACGGACTGAAAGGGGGGAGAGAGTTCCAAAGTCGGGGCGCTAAATAACTGAAAGAGCTGTCATCAATTCTAGTTCTCTTCACTTTGGGAATGCTGGCTAGCATGGCACCTGAGAACTTAAGTTTCTAGATGGCACATAGGTTTTGATAAAGGATTGGAGATATGGTGGCATGTGTTGGCGAATGCCTTCTAGGAGTAGCATTGGGCTTTTAAAGATGGTCTCTGCTTCAGCGGGAGCCAGTGCAGCTTGGTAAGTGCGGTGACAGAGTCTGTTCACACAGGACAGTGACAACCCGAGGAACAGAACAGTACAATAGTCCAGCCTGGGCATAATTAGGGCTTGGACTACTGTTTTTTGCCAACTCTGGCAGGAAGTAAAAGATATATATATTTTTTTTTAGAGTTTTTAGTAGCACAAAACATTTTCCTGCAAGGGCAGAGATGTGGCTATCAAAAGAAAGCTTCTCATCACACCAGATGGCCAAATTCATGGCCCTAGGCTTAGGAAGGGTAGTGGACCAGGTTATTGGGGCACCAAGCAGCAGACCAGATGTTAGGTTGTTTGCCAAAGATCAATAACTCAGTTTTCCCTGCATTTAACTTGAGAAAGTTCGAGTCCATCCACATAGCGACATCTGCAAGACAGACAGGAAGTCATATGGGAGGAGTTCTGTGAGAGAGAACAATGATGAGCTGTCATCCGCATATGAGAAGATGTTAAACCCATAGCATTCGATTACTTCAGCCAGGGGGGGGCGCATGTAAATATTAAAGAGGGTTGGACTTAAGAAGTGACCTGCAGCACTCCTTATTGAAAAGGGAGCACCTTTGACTGAAAAGGTTTTTGGGAAACCTGAAAGGTGCGCTACTGCAGAAAGTAGGTGACCCATCTCATGGCTTTAGGGCAGTCACTGCAGTTCCAAAGTCTTTCAAACAAGATGTTATGAGATACTGTGTCGAATGCAGGACAGAGATACAGCATTAGTAGTGCTGCAGAATCGCCAGTGTCCAAAATTTGACAGACTGATTCTGTAGAGGCTCACTCAGTATTGTAGGGGGGACAAAAACCTGACTGAGTAATGTGAAGCAGGTCATTGGCCTCAATGAAGGTAGAAAGCTGCTTATTGACATGCTTCTCTGTGATCTTAGAGATAAGTGAAAGCAGCAAAATGGGGAATATTTTTTGGGCTTGGTGGGGGTCCAACAGAGGTTTTTAAGGAGTGGGATCACCATTTATTTATAGCATTTGTAAAGCGCTCTGTAACCCTACGGGCATCCTGGCGCTGAGTACATATAGCTAAAGGCTCAGTGTGGACAGGAGAGGACAGTGGACATGGTGCTGATCGAATTAGATTTAATTTTTTGTTTTGGTGGATTTTTTGGGGGATTTTTTCGGAAAGAGCCATGTCTTCACCATTTTACGAAAGGTCATAAGTTCGTTTGTTTTTCTGATGTCGATGGGGAGGCTGTTCCATAGGTGGGCTGCGGCTATACTAAAGGCTCGTCCCCCGCAGGTGGCTTTCTTGATCCTGGGAATGCTAATGAGGTTTAAAGATGAGGATCGAAGGGACCGGGTGGGCTCATTCCAATTGAATTTGTTCTGGAGTGGTCGAGGGCCTAGTCCGTGAGCTGCCCTGAAGACAATACATAGGGATTTGAAACAGATCCTCTGATGTATAGGCAGCCAGTGTAAGTCGGCCAGGGCAAGAGTGGTAGAGGATCTTCGCTCACGAGAGAGAGCCAGTTTGGCTGCTGCCGCCTGGACACTTTGAAGTCTGGAAATAAGATAGGCAGGGGATTCCAGCAGAAGGGCATTACAGTAGTCCAGGCGGCTCAGGATGGTACTCCTGACTATGTCGGCTCTGGTCTGTGGGGGCAGGAGAGGTAGCAGCCTTCGGAGTCCTCTCAGTAGAGCAAAGCAACAGCTAACCTGCTTGTTGACGTTAGTTTCTAGGTTCAGTTTGTTGTTAATTGTGACTCCAAGATTTTTTACTGAGTTCACTGGGGTGGGCGAGTCCCCCAACAGCTGAGGCCAAAAGTCTAGAGGTAAACTTTTGGGGATTTTTCCTACTGTGCAGTGCAGTATTTCAGTTTTCTCGCTGTCAAATTGTAGTGAATTCTGGTTGAGCCAGAGTGACATTTCCAACATGCAAGTGTGGAAGTTTTTCAGTGAGTTTGCATGGGCTCCATCAAGCGAGATTATCAGCTGAGTGTCATCTGCGTAATTTGTCACGCTGATGCCATGGCTTTTGATAATCCGCATCAGGGGTTGCATATAAATATCAAAAAGTATGGGGCTGATAGCAGACCCCTGTGGGACTCCATGCGGAACTTTGATGAACTCTGATTGGTATGGGGGGATAGCTACTGCCTGCCATCTAGCTCACGTAGTACGGGGTGCACAACCTCCAGGCACCACTCCAAAATGGAGGGCGATGCTGGATCAAGCGGGGAGCCAGACTTAACTGAAGTGTGATGTAGGGTCAGCTCCTCAGGTTCAATGGACTTGAAGTTCAGCAGCCTAGGGCTGTCATCTGATGGATCGAACCAGTTACTTCAAGGAGCGTCTCTGACCTTAGCGGGAAAAAGAAACAAATATTTGCCACCTTTTCAGAGAAAAACTGAATTAAGGAATTACAGCCATCCACTGATGGTAAAGTGGAGGCTCAGACTAGAGACAGTGAGGAGAGTGACTTCAGAATGGCAAACATTTTGCGAGAAGAGCTCTGGGCAGATTGAATTTTATGAGTGTAAAAGTCGCAATGAGATTGCTTAATGCGGAAGTGGTAGAATTTAAGAGCTCCCATGTATATTCAGCTTTGCAAGCTGGATCACAGGCTTTGCGCCAAAAGCGCTCAAGGCACTTACAGTTCTTTCTTAATGCTAGAAGTTCATCGTTAAACCGGTCAGCCAATGTTTTTTGTCTGCGAAAAGTCTGATTAACTAAAGGGGCTATTTGATCCAAAGCTCCACGGATCCAGTTGTGAGTTTGGCCTTATCGACACAGCTATCTAGAGTAGGTCGGCTGGTGTCTAGCGCTTGGCTGAATTCAGAGGGGGTAACTTTAGCCCACTGACATGCCCGTACAACATGAGCGGGAGCATAACTGACAGGAGGCTGATCATAGGGGACAGAAAGAGAGATAGCAAGATGGTCAGACCAGGTGAGCGGGTGGGGAGGGCTGGTCACTAAAACCGCATGGTTTAAAAAAATTGGACAAAGGGTGTGCTACAGTCCATGTGTGGTGGTGTAAAAATATTGAAAGAGCTCTAAGCCCTTTAAGTCCGCAACCAAAGCAGTGGCCGCTGAGCAGGTGGAATAGTCAAAGTGTAAGCTAAGATCCCCAACCACTATAAAGTTAGAACAGCGAAGAACTAGTGGAGACAGAGCATCAGCCAGAGAAGTAACAAAGTTAGAGATGGAACCAGTGGGGCGATAAATCAAAGGGCCCGACACCGTAAAATTGCTAGCGAGGGCAAGTGAAAAAAGAGATGCTTCACGCTCATCAATAGATAGCTCAGAGAATGTGCAGTGTAGTGTCAGCTTGAAAATGATGGCAACCCCTCCTCCTCTGGGTTTCCCTGTCAAGTCTTAGAATGGCAAAATCTTGGGGAACGACTTGCATTAAGTCAAGGGAAGAGTCCTCAGTGAGCCAGATTTCAGTCAAAAAGACTGCATCCAGCAGACGCTCTTCGAGAAAATCATAAACCACGAGTTTATCCTTAACTAGCAATTGAGGGAGCAGAACTTGGCAGAACACTGAGGCAGTGAGGTTGTATTTAGCTCAGTGTTTGCGACCAGTGAGGTAGAGGTAGAGTGTGAGAATCGGCATTTGTTACATCAGATCTAGTGTGTAGTAGCAGGCGTTGGGCAGGAAGTCGCAAGGTTTAGCAGCTCTAATTTAGAGTACTTCAAACGGGCTAGCCCTAAACAACCAGGGGCTTTCCTTGGCCCCTGGCACAGTTTGGGCGCAGACAGGCGCAGATGCGCTTGCCTTAAGCGCACCCATTTCACAGACGTGCACCATGAATGGTAAAATAGCCTTCCTCCTAAAAGGGAGTGTAGCTATGGGCGTGACTAACACCGAAACTGGTAGGGCAAAATAAAGCAACCTGGAACTCAGCAGTTTCCCTCCTTTCTGGAAGGCTTCCCCACCAGGCCAGATCACTGGCAAATCAAATGTGAAACAAACAAAATGGTGAGAATCGTAAATAATAAACACATTAAAAGCAATGAGGGCAGCCTCTACCATGATGGCTCTCAAAGAGTATGGAGTCAGGCACCTCCACGTGGTAGAATTGCTACATGGAAAGCAACAATGTATCAGCAGTGATCGGCTGACAGCTTAGCGCTCCTCAAGGAACACAATTCCAAGTTATGTAAAGTAATTTGGTAGTGCCAAGATGAGCTTGCTATGAAGGGATATGAATGGACGTATTCCTTCTTGTACTAATATTACATGAATTTTTCTGTATACATATGCATGATTGAATTTTGAAATACCAAATAAGCCAGGGCACTTTAGAGAAATTTTTCTTGAGACAATGTGCAATATTTGAACCAAGTCGGATAATATACATTGGTGAAGCTATATTAATATTTTTAAGAGATCAATTTATTATTTATAAATGCTAATTTTTATCAATTTGTAAGACGCTGTACTACAAGTACTAGGTACCACAACTGTTGTCACCCCAGCTAATTCTCCGGATAGGCCTGCATTTATCTCCTCGATCTTAACCTGCTTTTTGCAAAGTGCTCCATTATACTGCGTTGGAAACAATCGACTGCCCCTACCTTACCAACCTGGGCTCAATCACTGGCCTTTAGGGGTCGAGTGGACAGCACACTGCTTGAGAGAGAGGAAGGAGCGGGCCTGAGGAAAGACTTATATCCCGGGCCTGGGATATGATTCTGGAGAAGTTGAAAGAAGAGGAAGGGTGGGTATGTTCCCAATGTGTAAGTATTTATTTTCTTTCTATTTTCTTCATCTGGTAAAAAAAAAATGTACATGGAGAGCATTATAGTGCTGCACTTAAAAATTACGCAGATACTTTACATTACGTGTGTGTGTGTCAGAGAGAGAGAGAAATAATGCAGATATCAAGTGTTGGTGGTAGAAGTAGAATATCGAGTCCATGGGCAGGTGTGTTTGTTTAAAGGTGAGTAAGCCTTGACGGTGTCAGTACTGTTTTACAGAGTGTTTTCAGTGGGAATATGGATGTTTTGCGAGTGCATAGGTATTGAATATTTAGGTATTCGTTTTTGTGAGTGAACAGTGCATTTTCTCAAGAGTAGGCAAATCTCTATTGTGCAAATGGCTGATATTCATTCAATTAATTGCATCTTCTATGAGCTGCAAGGAACTGTTCTGTTGTGCAAAGAGAGGTGTGTAGTGTGTAGGTTTGAGGGATTTGCTGTGTGAACGGGGTGACTGAGAGATTTAACGTGCAAGTATTACACAAGAAGCAGGTTAGGGAACTCATTAAGAGAAGGGCTGATCTTGCCTAAGGTGGAGTTTTGTAAATGTGCAACTTTATTACACTTGCACCTAAGTTTATACAGAGATAAGTTACCTATTGTAGTGAACCTTCTGTATGTGTGGACGGCGAATACTACAACTTGCTTCCAGCACCTGGTCTCACAGTCGAAAAATGAAGACTGGTAACATACAACCAACGCCTCCTCACTGAACACTATTACTCATTGTCAGAATGTAAACATACACAAAGTAAGACCCTGTGATTTTTAAGGTTGAATTCCAAAAGAAACGGATACTGGGGCCAGTTTCTACATAAAGGGACCTACAAGGGGTCCCCTAGGTCTAGTGGTCTCTATTGTAACTGTGGTGTTGTGGAGTTTTGTCACTGTATATTAAACAATAAGCAATAAAACATATGAAACAAGAAAAATTGTATGTAACAATTTTTGCGCAATTTATTCAATACCTCCCTTTAGGGGTTATATTCTAAAATTAATAAAAAACATCATACTATAATGCTCATAATGCAATGTTAAAAAACAGTCAAAAAAACAGTTGACGCGGCGTTTCGGTGTTGTTACAATGTTGTCACCTTCATCAGGACATTTGACATTTATACAACTTGCAATCTTGAACAGAGGATTTTCTCTTAGAGAAGTCCCACACTTTCGTCTTATGGTGTGACGTTCCTTCTGTCTTATTCTCAGTTGCGGGTATTAATAATAGGCACGATGGAGCCACCGTAGTTAATAATCAGGTGCTTTCTTATGACGGTTGCTGATTCTATCTTCAATCTAGAATCCTTGTCCCCGTCTATGCTTGAGTAGTAGTTTTCAATTCGTATACTACTTTTGGATGGCAGATGTTTGAGCTCCTTATTTCTTTCAGAGACCTCTGTTTGCTGGTTCGGCCTCCCTGCTCCAACGTGCCCGTGTCTTCACGGGCACGTTGGAGCAGGGTATTACCTACTCCCCTCCCTGTGTAAATCACCAGGGGATCCTTCCACAAACCTTATTGTTAGAATGTAAACATAGGCACACATAATAATTATATGGTTGAACACACTTCCATTGTTCCTTCTGTGAGCTGGGATTCTAGTTAGGCGACTACTTCAAATGTACTGCTCTTCATGTAAAAGCTTTTAGCTTTAGAAGCTGGACACTGGAGCTACTAATGTGGCTTCTTAATTGGTCTTTCTTAACTCAAGTTCATGTAATGACCCAGCCCCAGGTAGAGACATCTTAGGGGAATCGGATACGCCTACCCAATCAGTCTAAAACACATTTCTGCCTGGGAATTCGTTCACATAGGTTTTACAATTATTGTTTTCGTGGCATGACGAGTGCAAAATGATGCAGCATCTTTCCGAGGGCAAAAAAAAACCCAGTGTTCATAAGTCCTTTGGAAAGGCTGAATCAATCATCTAGAGGCATGATCAACTTATATTTCACACAAAAAGGAGAAACATTAAGCAGCACTGTCACAATCTGTTACTGGCAGTTCAAAAAACATGCGCTACTAATATTGTTGTGATGCTCCATGGCTACCAAAGATCTGCTGGTGCTGGGAAATGTTTACACTTTCACCAAGATTTAGGCAAGTCAATACTCAGGTTTTACTCTTCGTAAACATTTCCACTTGCTAAATAATTAATGGCATCTTAAAATTATGAACACATGCATGCATTGTGAACGTCTTTTCATGGGCAAACCTTTTTCAATGGAAGAGGCGAAATAGCTTTGATTAGCCTATTCAAATACCTTCATCTAGACTATCCAATAGCAGGAATTAAAAGGGATAGGCTGAAACATTAAAGAAGTGAAACGTTTCTCTGCACTTTTGCTTCTGTGATATTCATGTCAACAGATATGAGGACAAGACATGAACACGGTAACGAAATGGGAAATGTCTCAACTTCTCATTTCAAGCATTCCAAATTCTCCCCTACCAGGGAGTTCAAAAGTGGTAAAAAAAAGTCAGTACCATCCCTCGGAGTTATTTACATCTCCATTTTCTGCAATTCCCAGTACACAACGGTCAGTTCAAAGCTGAAGCCAAACTAGTCAGGCACTACAAGCAACATACCGATTTGAGTCTGGTGACCTTGGAAGCTAAACCGTCTGCCATGCGCCTGTTCTCCTCATCCAGCATCTGCTCCACTGAGCCGGGGCTCGCACCTGATAAGATGAAATGCATTCAAAGTCAAACATGCAAAGTAAAAGATAAAAAAAATATAAAATGGCACTAGAAAATGGAGTATGGACGGGAAAAAAAGTGAGGGTGAATATGCTTCTCGTGGCTTGTTTGTAAGCAGCATACAGTCAATCTCCATCATTAATAAAACAATAACACACCTTCGATAAAGGCAATGCCCAAATGTGCTGGGAAGTGTGTTACTTTAATCTGTAGATGAAGCTGCTTGAAACAAGACCAATGAAACTCTAACCTTTCTAGTAAACTTTTGGGGGAGACCACGTCAACCGCTGTGCTCCTGCCTCATTCACTTCATCTTGGCCCCTTTTTTTTTCTCTCTTTGTTCTTCTTTAAAATATTCTCGCACCCTTCCTTTTGTGCTTTGATGCAACCCAAGGCTCTATATCAATACCCAACATAACATAAAATTGCAAATAATTGAGTGCAAGCATGAAACCTGTACGTTTTTGACATAGGATGTGGGGGGAAAAAAAGGTTTGCTTAGGTCACTGTTGCACGTGCTACCCTAGACTGATAGGGCTTTCCAGTGAAGCTATCATGTGTAGCCTGCAGCTGACTGTTGGGAGTATGACAAGGGCACAAACTGAACAAGCTGTTCAATAGAACCACACTATTTGTAATGCAGCCAAACTGTTTATTAGTTTTCAAACAGATTATACAGTCTTTGTCAATAATAACAATCGCATTATCATGTAATGGAATACAGAAGCACCTTTGGTGGGATGCCAAAACCATTTCAGCAATTATTGCCTTATGACAATGTTAACGTATTATACCATAATTCCAAAATAAACTAACAACATCCACAATGCAGATGCCTGTTCGGAGTTTTCTGAATTTATCTGAGATATGTCCAAAACTCTTGTGTCCAACCGTGTGTGTTTAAATATGTTTATGCGTGTACATATATATTGACGGGAGTTGGTGGGGGAGATCCGTTATACATGCAGTTGTATTTGTAGTGTTTATGCCTGTGACCCAGAGTTTGTGTGCGCATGCAATTGAGGTACACGATGTATTCAACGCTGTTGTGACATGTTATACTGAGTGCGAAGGGTAGTGACGTGTTCTATGTCACAGGGGAGTGAATTGCAGTCAATTTTGAGTCAACCGTAGCTAAATACTCTCGCCATTGTACAGGATTAAACGGCTGGGGTAACTGCAGTGCATTGGTTTGATGGGTCTCGTATTCAGCTACAAGTGACTTACGTAGGTCCAGGAGCCATGTTTGCGTATTTGGGTCCATCGGTGACTTCCCGGTCATGGCTATTTCGCATTTTGCCATTCCCAGCGCCAGGTCCAAGAGTTTGTTTAGCTTCTTGCATTGGAAATTGCGCTTTGTTATACCCAGCAAGAAGTGCGATGCCTGGGCAACTATAGGAGTGTGTGCGAAGTCTGTCAATGACCCCGCTACCTCATTGCAGAAAGTCCTGAGTCAAGGGCACACCCAGACCATGTGAAAGAATGTTGCGTCCAAGTCAAGGCATCTAGGGCAGATGTCAGCCGAGTTATGGTACATGCATGCCAATCTCTGCAGTGTTAAGTTTGTATGGTGGAGATAATTGAACTGCGTGTATTTCAACCTGGCGTTTGTGGATATTATCTTAGGGTAGCTTATGCATTGTGTCCATTGTTTATCAGTGATGTTGATCCCTAACTCCGGTTTCCAATGCTCATGCAATGCTGCCAACAGGTCTGTTGAGTAGGGCCTGAGAGAGTTGTAGGGCACTGTAATCACCTTTTTGCCCTGTCCATATGTTAGCAGAGTTTGTAAGAGGTGCAAGCAGTATATTAACATAATTGTGTATTCTACAAATACCAATGAGACATAAATTCTACCATATTTGGATCAGCAAGCAAATAGCCTGCCAAATCGATTCAGAGGTCACACAAATGATTTCTGTGGTTTGCTTTGACGATGTATTAATTCCAGTTTGCCTCTTCTTTTTTTTTTTAATAACCATTTTTATTGACAGATTGCACACAAGGTGCAGTCCTCCGTCCTCCGGAGCAACTGCAAGCAGGTAAGCATCATCTAGTGGGAAGCAATCTATACAGTATTTTAAGCAGAACATTCACCCCACCCCCCACACATCCCACCCCCCCACCACCAACTCCCCCACCCGGATCCCACCCTAACCCCCTGCACAATGTCATCTTGTTCCTGAAAAAGAAAAGGTTCATAAAAAGCGCTCAACGTACACACTCCCTCACCCAGGGTCCCATTGCATCAGTCCCGCAACATCTTCATGTTGCACTGGTGGCTCCAACCACAGCCCTCTATAATCTGCCCATCGCTTCCATATTTTATAGTGTTTCCTAGGGCAGCCCCTGGCCTCAAAAACCGGACGCTCTAGCCCCATACAGAAGTCAATGCCCTTCTTTGACACCCCCACTGGGGGGGCCCTGGGGTCCTTCCAGGCCCGAGCCACGTCCCTCTTAGCTACAGTAAGGCCTAGAAGCGACAGGTGTCTTTTATAGATATTGCCGGCCACTTGGTCCAGGACATGCAGGAGGCCCAATTGTGGGGTACGAGGAAGATCCCATCCCAACACTTCAGATAAGCAATCCCACACCCCTGTCCAGAACGCCGCCAGAGCTCCACAAGACCACACCGTGTGTATAAAGGTGCCCATCTCCCGACCACACCTCAAGCATTCGAGAGACTCAATCAGACCAGCCCGCCACAGGCTCTCCCTAGTGTAATAGGCTCTATGCAGGTATTGGAATTGGATGAATCGTAGGCGTATGGCAATTGCCGCGCCTCTTGGGGCTTCCAGAGCTTCCCTCCAATCTTCCTCCTCTAGTGCACCCACATCTCCTTCCCAAGAATCCCGCAGCTTGTCAAGAGCGTGGGAGCAATGTGTAACCAGTGTCTGGTAGATGCGGGATATTTTCTTTTCTTCCAAATCCCCCATAAATACCTTAGCTTCTAATGGGCTAAATTCGGGCAAGGAGTCCAGGCCTTCCAAACTGGGTGTAATGGCGTGACGGAATTGCAAGTATTTAAAAAACTGGGTTCGAGGCATGCCATATTCTTCACTAAGCTCTTGAAACGATTTAAGGGACGTGCCTTTCATAACATGACCCAACGCCGAGATTCCTATCGAATCCCACCCACGAAATCCCTGCAAGGACGCCAGAGCCGGTAGCCGACCATTCTGCCAGAGTGGGGTTTCTTCGGTTAACTTGTTCCACCATCCCATACGGCGTAGCGCCTGCCGCCAAATCCGGAAGACCACCTGGGTGGCCACGGGCAACCTCTTCCTCAACCTAGCCGAGTAAAGGATCGTGTGTGTAGGGTGTCAGGCTCCATTAAATACCTCTCAAGGGCGTACGCTGGGTCCCCCCTGTCCCCATACCACCATTCGTTCAATATCAAAAGATGAGATGCCTAATAGTAGGACATCGGACGCCGCCAATCCTCCGCAATATGTCGATAGGAACAGGTGCGCAGCGCCACTCTCACAGCACCCCCCACCCAAAGAAATTGCCCCAGCGCCGAGATAACCTGCCGAAACCACTGTGGTGAAATAGGGTAAGGGTGGTTCTGCAATTGATACAGCAGGCGTGGGAGGGCAACCATCTTGAAAATGGCAGATCGGCCGGAGATATTAAGGGGCATACGGGACCACGTTTTCATCTCAGACCGGACCCGGTCCGAGACTGGCACTATATTGCGCTCCCAGGAGACCGCAGGTAGGTCCGTCAAGAACACTCCCAAATACTTAAGACCCCCCGCTGCCACCTGCAACGCGAACGTCCAGGATCCTAGACCTGTGCGGTCTCCCAGCACCCACAGTGTGGATTTACGTAGATTCAAGTGGAGCCCCGACACTTCCCCAAATATTCGCATAATCTTCAAAACCCTTGGTCCCGACCTATTCAGATCTGTAAGGACGCCATCCGCGTAGAGCGCGATTCTATCAGACGGTCCTGCCCCCCACTCAAATCCTCGCATCTGTGCGTCTATGCGTATCCACGCCGCCAATGGCTCCATAGCAAGGGCAAACAAGTACGGCGAGAGGGGGCACCCCTGTCGAGTGCCCCGACCAATGGGAAAGGCAGTGGATGTAGTTCCAGCCACTCTCACCGAGGCCGTCAAGTCCGTGTACAGCAGCTTCAGATACGATAGAAAGTGGGGCCCAAAATTTAAGTGAAGAAGGAGTGCAAGTAGATAGACAGAGCTTTCGACTCTTTAAGCTGGGTCTATATCGGCCAGCAGGAGCGCCGCCTAAGTCCCAGTGCCCCGAATCGCCTCCACCGCAACATGTGCGTGCCTGATATTATGTCTCGTTGCTCTTCGGGGCATAAACCCTGCCTGATCTGGGTGAGTCAGCTCCGCTATACAAGGGAGAAGTCGATTGGCGAGCGCCTTGGCCAATATCTTTGCTTCAACATTCAGGAGAGATATGGGTCGATAAGACTCCTGTCTATCCGGGGGCCTCACAGGCTTGCAAAACACCACTATTTCGGCGTGTCTCCAATCCGCCGGTAGGCGGCCGCATTCCCTGGCAGCTTCTAATGCCCTTTTATAATGCGTACCTAATTGAAGGTGGTATTTCCTGGAGAATTCGCTCAGGATCCCATTAGGCCCGGGGGCCTTTCCGGCGTTAAGCTCCCCGAGAGCTGTGCCCAGCTCCTCAGCCGACAGGGGAAGTTCAAGACGCTCCTGCACCTCCTCCGATAGTGCCCGTGGTGGGAGGTCCGCAATAAATTTATCAATCGCTGCAGCATGGAGAGACTCCCGTGGGGCATACTGAGCCGCATAGTATTGCGTGAAACTGTCTGCTAGCTTCTCTGGGGCCGAGATTGAATCTCCAGCCTCATCCCTAAGTCCCGGCAAGGCCTGCGCCTGGAACGCGCCCTGACAGAGCCTATACAACAGTGCACTTGACTTATCGCCCCACATATTCTGCTCTGCGTCGCTAACCACACCTGCCGAGCCTCCTCAAGTAATAAGGACGCGCAAGACTGTTGTGCCAGTAATAGCTGTCCCACTTCTCTATCCTCCCGAGCCGCACTGCATCGCTCCTCTAGCTCCCGTACTTGCTCTGCGGCTGCCCCCAGGTCCTCCCTGTGCTTCTTACGGGCCTCCGCACACCAGGCGATGTCCACCCCCCGAAGCGTGGGCTTCAGAGCCTCCCAGAGTGTCACGACGTCCGTCACCGAGCCAACATCATCCTCCCAGTAATGGGCTATGGCCTCTCCCATATGCCTCTGATAGTCGGCCTGCTGTAGGTGCCATGCAGGTTATTCCGCCGAGCCCGTCCTTCCGCATCTTCTGCCCAGAGCGCTAGACCCTTCTGGATTCCTTCCATACTGGCCACCTTCCGCTTCAGGATCGCCACATCGTCCTCCACTCCCGAAATTCTGATCTCCGCCTCCGTAATACGGGCCACGGCATGTCGCAGGTCTTGGCGCAGTAGCGTGACATCCACCCCCACCGCCCCTATCTTTGCATCCAACATGTCCCTGGATTGGGTGATCACCGCCATAAGTGCCGCATTGTCTGGTCCCGGTGCCTGTTTTATTTTTTATTTTTTTTATTGACATTTATTGAGCGCGGCGAATACTTGTGGGCGTCTCGGCGCTGGCTTAAGGGGTGGATCAGTATTTAAGAAGACCTAACAAAAAAGAACTATTGGTCAAATAACCAAGTCTTAAGTTGTTAGCGAAATATGAACAGGGAAGGGCTAGTCCTAATGTGTGGAGGAAGGGTGTTCCAGAGTTTGGGGGCGGCAACCAAAAAGCGCCTGTCACCCCAAGTGACTGTTCTTGTACGAGGCACTACTAGGTGATTGTGATGAGAGGAGCGAAGGGAACGGGTAGGGATATAGTGATGAAGATTATGTTTAAGGAAATGGGGGCCTTGGTTATTGAGTGCCTTGTAAAGAATGCACAATGATTTAAATTTGATACGACTGCGTATCGGAAGCCAGTGAAGTTCCCTGATGGTGTTTGATACCGATGCAAACTTGGGAAGTCCCGCCAGCATCCGGGCGGCAGCATTTTGAATTGACTGCATCTTGTTAGTGACCCGGGATTGTACATTTAGGAATAGAGCATTACAATAGTCTAATGCGGACAGGACTAGTGAGCTGACCAGAGTTCTCCCCGCAGTGTCCGGTAGGTAGGGTAATATTTTCCTGATCATTCAAAGTTTCATGTGTGCAGTAGCAGCAGTCTTGTTGGCATGTGCCATAAAATTTAGACCTGCATCAAAAGTGATGCCGAGATTTCTAACTTTAAGAGCTGGGCTGGGAGGAATTCCAAACGATGTTGGCCACCATACTGGGGACCAGCCCGGAGAAAGGTGACAGAAAATGACCACTTCAGTTTTATCTGAATTAAGTTTGAGACAATTTGTGGCCATCCAGTCGCCTATGGCCACCATTCCCCTGGTGAATAACTTGGCCACTTCTTCCCCATCCCCTTTGATGGCCAATACCAATTGGGTGTCGTCGGCGTAGGAGGTCCCCCTGTTGGCCCCCTGAAGCTCCAGCACCCCCACTCTATGGGTCCCTGCTTCGAGGCCCCCCCTCCAGCTCCACCTCTGGTCATCGCGAGTTGTGTCTGGGATATCTAATACTTGCGGCGCGTGATGCCCAATCCGGCACCTCCGAGAGGGGGGTCACTCCCGAGGTCGCACTATTGGTCCAGAGTATGAGCCAGATCGGTCTTGTCAAAATGCCACACGCGGGGCCGCCCAGGCAACAGCCAGCTGCCGTTTCAATAGACTGCTTAGGCCTCTCAGCTCCAGGCCCCGGCCGCAACCGCCGACTACTCTACTCGGCTCACTCCCCGGATCGTTACGGAAAGTATGACTCTCCCTCAGGGCCAGCCCAGTGCACCCTGCCGCGGCTTCGCCCGGGCCGAGCGCTCCACCGCCGGGTCCGCCTCGACTACCTGTACTGGGCCCCACGTGGACCGGCCCTGTGTCTATGAGGGCACCCCCGGATATCTTTGCCAATCCAACTGATAGGGGGGAGCTACGCCTCCAGCTACCTGCACTCTACTCACCCCCAGGCCCGTGCCGTGGCCCGATCTGGCCACCGATTGGGGGTGTTGCTGGCCTCCCTGTCGCAGACCACCGCGATGGCGCAAGGCGGGCCCTCCGGGGCCGGGCCGTGTCCCAAGTGCCTCCACCCATTATCGGGGAGACTCTCCAGTAGGTGGCTCACAGTTCAGCGCGGGCAGTCTCCGCAGCCCCAAAGGGCCGGGGAAGAAAGGCCAGAGGTGACCGGGCCAGTCCACGCCAGCCACCCCCCCTTCTGCTGGGGCTCGGTCTTGGTGCACCCCTCAATGACGCCACGGGCCGATCTGGCTAACGGGGGGGGGGGGCTGCCGCCCACTCCTCCTCACCTATGGCCACTCGGGGCCCAGCTCACACTCCAGGATATCACGCCTCATTGCCGTCTGGCCGGACGCCGCAAGGGAAGGCCGCCACAAATCCCGGCTTCCAGGTCACCAAAATCGAATCCCCGGCTCCAGATGGTCGTCCAGGCCTCACCGCATCGCCGGCTCCAGGACCGGACCCCCAGCCACCGCTGTGAGCTACTCTCCGCTGCCCATTGTCAGTGGGGCTGATCCGTGTCACCAAGGCACCGCTAGCGCCGATTCAGGGCCGGCAGTGGTCGCCTCTCACCATCCGCTCCTCCGCCGCTGGGCCCGCGAAACTCGAGGTCCCCGGCGTCCCGTCACGGCCCAGGCCTCACTGCGTCGGGTTTCGACCTCCGGCCCCCAGAGCACACCGTCTGCCAAAATTTTACATAGGGCCTGTCATCACCTTCCGCCACAGGAATACCTCACTAGGGTGCCTCAGGGTGGGGAAGGAAAGGATATTTCAGCGGATATTCGGCCGGCGGGACGGAGCTCGTCTAGGCTGCGTCCGCCATGCTGGCTACTTTGGCCACACCCCCAGTTTGCCTCTTCTAACCTGGCCGGACATACATTCCTGGCACCTTGGTAGAGATACTGCTTGATAGTGGTATCTTGGTCCATCCAAGTCTGAACAGTTGGATAACTTGCAAAGACATACTTCCTGATTATATAGTACTATATTCTGATCACAATCTACAATGTAATCATCATGTATGACTTGAAACTCATAAAGGACACATTTTGCATAGATCAAGGCAGTGTGCTATTCTTAGATCATCAAGGCACCATTGTTCAAATCTATGTCCAGCCTCCTGCATCAAAATGCCTCATGGTGAGGATGTGGCTCCAGGCTCAGAGGGTTATGGTAGCTCACTGTTCAAGCTGCTCTGACTTGGCCAAACTTCACCTTGGGTACATCTGCACTTAGAATCCAGAATCAGGCTCTTCCAACTCTCCTTCACATCCACTTGATGGCCTGGTGTTGCAAAACTAGGATTGGAGACCATGTTTGCCCTAGGAACTTCCATTGCAGGACAGACTTCCGGAAGAGAGCCTAACATACATTATTATGAATGTCCTTAGGCTTCTTTTTAGGGGATCACTTGAGGCACAGCAACTAGATTCCAGATTCTGCAAGGAGACTGGAAGAGACAACATTGCAACTTTAAGGTCCTAATTTAAAGCATACCGAAACAGAGTAGGTTAGAAAGAATAAGAACGTTAGAAGTTTATGCCGTCAGATTGTTGAATGAATTTACAATGTCTGAACCACCACACAGGGTTTGGTTCATAGCCGGCACCCAAAGCTGGTTTATATATCTCGCTGGGTGCTCCATTTGAGCTCCTGATTTTTGTTGACTCAATGTTTTTTCCCTGTGATGATAATGAAAGGATTAAGGAGGCTGTGGGCACTAACGGTAAGATATACAAAACCCCTTTTTTTTGTTTCAGAACCTGTCATTTGCAAAGTCCCAGTTTGCCAAAGCAAAGGACTTTATGTACCAAACCAATTTTATGAGTCGGAAAAGACTATCCAACTCACAAAATGATTTTTGCAATTTATTCCTGTAGGAAAGTGATTACGTGTTGTGAACGCGAGCCCTCACCAATTAATGTCATCACAATGTCTATCAGGTCCAGTTAGGGGGGCGTGGCCTGCAGCCAATGGAGGACGTGAGCTAAGGAGCGCCAGCCGCCGTCTCCCCGCAAATGCTAATCCTGATACTCTGCCGCAACCGTGGGTGTCGAAAGTGACGCCCCAGGACTCCGAAACGGGGCTGCTGCGTCTGCCGAGGCCTCGGAGGGCTGTGCCCCCAAGACTGAAGTTAAACTTGGTGATTCCTGTCCCCTGGCACCCGCGCGCAAGATGGCGGCCGCGCGGCGAATGCTGTGGTTGCCCCTGTCCCTCGGCGATTGTGGACACCTGCCTCCAGCGGAATCACCTACACTGACCCTGGGCCTTCTGCGCTCTATCCCAGAGGTGCACATGGCGGGAACTAATAATTAAGCCCAGGACCCTGGAACCGGGCTACTGTTGTTGTGGCAGCCCTGGGGGGGTTGAAATTGCTGTGCAGGGAGCTACGCGGCATTTCCTGACACCAGATAGCCGCGCTCAAGATGGCGGCCGCGCCCTGAGTGCTGCTGTGGCCCCTGCCCTTTGGAGATTGCAGGCGCCAGCACCCGGTGGAATCATCCCAGCTGGGCAAAAACTCTCTGCGAACTATCCTGGAGGTGAGGGGTACCGGCCCGCCTAGTGCTGGGCGCCCTGTCTGATAGCGCTTCCCTACGACATGACCCCAGGGGGGGACGGAATGGGGGCCGGGGCTATGGGAGCCTACTAACGAGGACTGCGATGCACAAGGGCTGCCTGTGGGGACCACTATTTGCCCAACCAGAAAGCGGAGCAGTGTGATGCCCGGAGGGAGGGTCCGAACCTCCTTGGGGCAACCGTAGGCCATACTAAATAGCGGCGTGGCGCCAAAGACTTGCTGCTAATAACAGCGGGCTGGGGCTGCCGCCGAATTGTTCAGGGAACTGAGGGTTTCTACTGCACTTCCATACAGCTGGCGCTGGTTCTTACCCAGAGGGAAAACCGAGCGGATCACTGGGGGAGGCAGCTTTGATTTGTTTCCCCCCCGCACTCTGGGGGCGCAGGACAGCTGAGGGGGCTGCAGCGGTGCAGTGGAGAGAGCGACTAGACGGAGCGGGGGCACCTCTCTTCCCGGGGAACACCTGCAGTGGGGACGCCTTGCGGGGAGCTGCGACGCATGATGATAATGGGAGATTCCTGGGCTGAGGAGTGAGCCCCAGCGGAACCTACTGGCTCGTTTGCAGGCATTGATCAAGGGCTCTTGGCAGGGCGCCTGGAGGAATACTTGTTGTGAGGAGACAGACTTGCCTGCATCGAGTCAATTACCGTGTACTGGCCTGTTGGACCCTCCTCCTGTGGGGATTAGTTGGTTGAAGAGGAGAACCCTGCTGGTCTGGCTCAGGAGCGGGGGAGTAATACCAAAGTTGTTGGGACCCTGCTGGGACTGACGCTCTCTCGCCCGGTGGCTGGGGGTCTCGCCTGAGAGTGGTCTGTGCAGTTGGATTGCCTATGGGCGGCAGTGACGGACGAGTGCCCTCCGAGGTGTTGTGGACGGCCAGGACTAGTGAATCCGGAAGATCCGTGCCCCCCAATGGACGTAGAGACCTGCGTCGCCGGACTAGAAGAAGTGCTGGGTGGAGAGCCCGAGAGTGAGGGCCACATAGGCTGGTCGCCATGGGAAAACCGCGAGGTTGCCGGGAGGGGGGAGGGGGAGGTGTTCCCCCGGAGTCCGGGGATGGAGCGGTGGAACAGCAGAAGGAAGATAGCGGCAGGTGGACCAGATCCTCCGCGCTATCACGGACACGAAGGAGGCGTTACAACAAGACATTGCTCAAGTTTCGTTGGGACTGGGTCTGCGGGCAGATCATGGGAAACTGACCAACAGGGTGAAGCAAACTGAGGCTGCTTTGGAGGTCTTGGAACCAGCGCAGAAGGCAATTGATGTCCAGATGGGGGAGGTCACTCGCAGGCTCCAAGTACTGGAAAGAAGGGCGGAAGATGTCGAAGGGCGTAATAGAAGGAACAATGTACGGGTGGTTGGCCTTTCAGAAGGAGTTGAAGAAGACAGCATGATTGATTACCTGCAGCAGTGGCTGCATACGGAGGTTGCCCCGGAGGGCCTGACACCATTCTATACCCTGGAGAGAGCGCTTAGGGTACCTACTCGACTGTTGGCGCCTGGGAGACCACCCAGGCCTGTGGTGGCTCGCCTGCTCTATTATAAAGACCGAGACCTGCTGCTCCAGAAAGCACACACTGCGGGTCCATACAGAGTGGACAATAATAAGGTATCACTGTTCCCAGACTATACTTTTGATGTACAACGCCATTGAGCCTCGTTTCTGCCGGTTAAGAAGGCCCCCCGAGACGAAGGTATACAGTACTCACTGATGTTCCCAGCGCGCTTTAGAGTGACGTTGGATGGCAAAACATTCTTCCATAATAACCCTGATGAAACATGGAGCTGGTTGGAGAGCTACAGGGCAGGGAGGTGCTGAGGGGCAGATGGCTGAGGCGAAGAGATTGCGACGCTCAACAGAGGATGAAGTCCTGGGACCTTCCACGTCACAGACGGAGAGAGAGCGGTCAGCAGCCCTGCAGGCCGTGACGGAGATCTCGCAGGCGAACGGCAGAGCGCCTCAAGGAGCGACGGACTCAGAAAAGGGGACTGCAGAGACAGACTCCGATGGAACTGATGCTGGGAGTGTTACCATGCCGCATGTCACGCCAGGGTCGGTGGACAAGATTGTGGATGCCTGACCTTATGCAATGGTTTCCATAACTAATGAGTGGGGTCGGGGGCTCCCGGTATTGTGGTCTTGGGATGGGGTTGCTTAGGAGAGGCTTACTGATTTGGCAGACTTGGGTGGGGAATTGTTCGCACTGGGCGGTTGATGGTGGGATTTGATGGGTGGATGCGGTGAGGAGGCGGTCCAGGTCTCCTAGGCGCTAGAGCTCCCCCCCTAGTTTCACTCTTAGAGTGAACCCCTGTAAGCTACCAGGGAGACTGTAAGTGGGCGGTTAGGATGGGTGCTAGCTGTTTAGAGCTTCTTCTGGGCAGGGGGGGGGGTTATTTTTGGGGTTGTTGTTTTTTTAGGTAGTTAGAGCCGCCGGTGTGCCAATGCAGGGATTGCAATTGTGGAACAAACATAGCCAGCGTTATGGGGACATCACCTGAGTTAAAATGTATCACGAGGAATGTACGGGGATGCATACAATGTTGAGACGCCACAGGGTCCATGCTTTTTTATACAACATATTCTGCTTTTGTCAGGGGTGTGCTGATCTGGGTGAGGGCGGGAGTTCCCTTCCAGCCGACTCGGCAGATAGTGGACCCTGAAGGGTGGTTTGTGGCTGTTATGGGGAGGTTAGATGGGAGGGACGTGATGCTGTGTAGTGTGTATGCCCCTAATGTTGACCAGAAGGCTTATTTCGCTCGGTTGTCAGGGAAACTGGCGCCAATTCTGACTGGTTCGGTGCTGTTGGGGGGTGATTTCAACTCAGTCACGGATACTGAGATGGATAGGTCTCATCCACCACTACCCCGGGCACCTATACATAAGCTTTCGAAGCTCCAGAATGACTGGCAGGCTGAGTGGGGGCTGATTGATACGTGGCGAGCGCAGCATATGGGCGAGCGGGACTATTCTTATTATTCCACCTTACATGACTTGCACGTCCAGCTGGATGCGGTGTTGTGTTCTCCGGATGTCCATGCGCTGGTCCGCCATAGCGAGTACCTGGCGAAAACAATATCGGACCATAACCCGCTGCTGTTGGTGTCACGATGGTCATGGGGACGACCCCTAATCCCTACTTGGCGATTATGCCCAGAGGCTTTGGAAGACCAGGTATTCTGCACAGAGGTGCAGGAGGGCTAGAGCATTATTTCCTTGAGAATGAAGGGACGGCCTCGGCCCTAGAGTGGGACGCCTTCAAGATGGTGGTGCGGGGCCTGTGGATTGCTAAGACAGTAGGAGTGCGGAAGACGCTTTTAACATAGAGCGGGGGGTACTGCAATTGCGTCGTGCTGAGAGAGCTCATCCAGAGACCCGGGAGCGCAGGCCGAAGTTTTGGCTGCGAGAGAGAGGGTGGCGGCGCTGGTAGAGAGACAGCGCTGCTTCGACCACAAAGAATATCTGGTGCAGGCACATGCGGAGAGAAATAAGGTAGGCTACCTGTTGGCGTTGTTGACCAACCCGGCCCCAAGGGGGACGCCGGTTCTGGTACGGACCACTCCGGCGGGTGTACCGGAATATACCCAACAAGGGATTAATTAGATGTTCTTGGCTTTCTACACGGACCTCTATGAGAGATAACTGTGGGGGAAAGGTGAGGGGTTGGTTAGTTCTTAGCTGAGATACAGCTCCCGCGCCTTGAGAATGACCAGCGAGACGAGTTGGGGCAAGAGATTACAGTGGGGGAAATACGTAGGGCAATAAAGCATATTGCACGTAGGAAGACCCCAGGGGCATACTGCCTACCATTTGAGTTTTACTCTACTTAGGTCGATCTCCTGGCCCCCAAATTGCTGGCGGTTTATCGAGAAGCCCGGGAGGTCGGGAGGTTACCGGTTTCCACTCGCGAGGCTATCATTATCCCGTTACTGAAACCGAGTAAAGACCCGTTGTCTAGGTCGGCCTATCGTCCATTATCTATGTTGACGATTGACTATAAAATATTGAGTGGGATTCTGGCAACCCGGCTTCTTCCTTATATGACGCAACTGGTCCACTCAGATCAGGCTTACATCCCAAAGCGTAATACCTCGACTAATGTGCGACGGCTGTTGCGGATATTGGGTGAAGAACACAGTGAGCCCGCGGCTGTGCTCTCAGTGGATATTGAGAAGGCATTTGATAGTCTTGAGTGGCCATATTTATACCGGATCATCCGCGATTTTTGGCTTGGGGATGCCTCTGTAGGATGGACGGAACTCCTTTATAGATCAGCAAAAGCTCGTGTGCGGATGGGTGTGACGATCTCCTAGGCCTGCCGGGTGGGGCGGGGCACACGACAGGGGTGCCCACTCTCCGTTGTGGTTTGCATTGGCCATTGAGCCACTGGCCGCTCATGCCCGGTCGGGGAGGTATTATCCGGACTTATATCTTCGAGGGGACATGCAGTATATTTCCCTATATGCGGATGATCTGTTGATCTATCTCGCCAACTCGGATACCGCTTTGGAGGGTGCGAGAAAGTTGCTTCGGGTGTTTGGGCAGTACTCAGGGCTGAAGGTAAACTGGGAGAAGACCTGCTTGTTTCCGGTGGCACAGACTGTGCTGAATCCTTCGCTTGTGGCGGACATCCGTTGGGAACCCCAGTGTTTACCTTATTTAGGCACCAACGTCTATCACACTCCAGAGGATTTGTTGGAGGGTAATTTGGGTCAGGCCATACGCGGACTTAGGGGTGGTTTTGGAGTTCGTTGGCACTATCATTAGCGGGTCGGGTGGCGCTCCCGCGTTTATTGTATTATTTTCAGACATTGCCGATCTGGGTGCCGGGCTCCCTCTTTCGACAGCTCTGCTCTATGGCGCTGGGATTTATCTGGGGATCGGGCAGACGGCGAGTTGCTATGGCCACAATGATACGTCCGAGAGCTGACGGAGGTTTGGCCGTGCCAGATTTTGAATGGTACTATCTAGCGGCGCAATTGCAGTGGCTCACTCAGGCTGTGGCTCGGGAGTTCCGTGGCCCAGATGGCCCTGAAGGGCGATGGATCCCACGATATGTTTTATCCTTTATAATGCTCCGGCAGAAGATGCGTTTTGCACTGCTCACTGCTGAGGAGAGGATGCTGCGGTTGTGCTGGAATCGGAGCCAGCGTCGGGCCAGATTCAGTCGCCCATATGCTCCGGAGATACCGCTGGGTATGTGCACGGCCTTGCCGCATGGTGGGGATTGGGCGCCGTTGGCTACCTGGGAGGGTCTGGGAGTACAACTGCTGGGAGACCTCTACGAAAATGAAACTCTGTTACAGTTTCAGGCCCTTCAACAGAGATACGATCTTCCACAGGGGGATTACTTGCTGCATTCAGCACTTATTTCAGCTATGCAGCGTTATTGGGGGATGGGTCTGGCGGAACCACGTACCTCTATGGTGTGCCAATATGTAGTGATAGCGGCGGGAACTGTTAAGGCCATTACGTGCCTTTACAGGCGCATGGTATCTGAGGCTCAGAAGCCGCTGCACATGTTGCAAGGGAAGTGGGAACGGGACCTCGGCAAGGAAATCCCGGAAAACACGTGGGTCCAACTGATTAGGAGATCCTGAAAGTGTACGAGGAATGCTGGATTCCAATTAGTACAGTTCTATACCCTGCACAAGGCATACTTGACGCCAGCCAAGCTTAATCAATACTTCACTGCGGCGGCTCCTCAGTGCCCGAGATGCAGCTTAGAGGGAGCTGACTTTCAGCAAATGATGTGGGGGTGTACGAGGTTAGGGACGTACTGGACGGAGGTGCTCGAACTACTGTGTCATATAACTGACCGGACATTAGAACCGTTTATTGCATTGGTTCCCGCATACAACCAAAACAAAAGTGACAAGTACATTTATAGACCTGGGCCTTGTATTAGCCAAGAGGGAAATCACAATGCATTGGAAATCAGCGAGGGGGCCAGGTGTGGGAAGATGGTGGGCGGAATTGCACAAATGGGTGCAGAGTGAAGGCACACATTGGCTACAGCACGCTCTGCGAACGAATAATGAAAAGGCGTTAGAGGCGGCGAGTGCATGGGAAGCCTTGGTTGCGATATTGGAGACCCCAGAGTCAGGGGAGGGTTCAGACTAGGAGGATGTGCAAGATTCAGTGAGTATATGTGATATGACCTGTGCTGTATCACTGTTGATCATGTTCACTATTGCATTGAATTCTGATGTATTTTAATTGTTGTTAGACCATGCTAACTAGGCACACCAATCGGGGGGGGGGGGGGGGGGGGAAATAGGTGGGGGTGCACAGGGAAGCGGCAGTTGACATTTTATAATGTTGATCATCCAGTTGTTGATGAATAGCTGTAAACCGGTTTCGACTGTTGGAAAAATCAATAAAAAAATATATATATATATATATATATATATATATATATATATATATATATATATATATATATATATATATATATTTTTTTTTTTTTAAATCAGGTCCAGTTAGGTTTGTTTAAGAAAACGTTGGCTCAGTCCGGGGCAGCTGTAGCACAGGGCAGTCAGGCTTAAACAAAAGACCAGTGTAAAGCCTTCAGAAGTATCAAAACAGTTAATAAGTAGAGAACACATCACAATAAAAATCGGACAACAATTAATGAAAATAAGTTGCATAGTTATCATTAAATAGACACCAAAAGGACTAAAATCTGATGAGGAGAATCAGAGATGATTTTTCTAAGAATTTCATTTAAGTCCGGAAATGGCAATTAACCATTGTAATCAGAATCCTTGTCTTTTTTCCTTCACTGGGTTCCTGCAAGGAGATGGTCCTGATGCAAGGCATGCAGGGATGTTGTAGAAGCTAAGTATGCTGAGGCTGTGTAGGATGCTCTAATGCAGAGTGTGTCCTCTCAAGCCCACCCGCCCGGTCCGTTAATTTCAGTGTCGGCTCTGGTCTCAGGACTAGATCCCTCTAGATGCACCAGGAGAATCCAGTGCAGGTCCAGTCAGCACTGGTTACATGATCCCACAATAAAAGCAGCGGTTTTACAAAGATGATCCCAGTTAGCCAAATTCATCTTGTAGGTGGGAACAGAGTGCACTCAGGCGTCCTTAAAAGGGTTCAATGACTTAGAAGGCATCTTGTGAGGTGCGGGACTCGATCGGCCAGCATGCATTTCGTCATCCAGCAGTGAACAGGTGGTTCTGGACGATGCAGGCACCTTCATCTTTTTTTTTGCTCTTTGACTGTAACAGGGAGTCAGCCAACTGAATCTTGGAGTCACTTCTTCCGTCCTGGCCCAAGTGGGCACAGCAGACACAGTCATCTCTTTACATGTCCCTTAAGTTGAGCAGGTGCAGTCCAGTCCTTGGTACGGCCTCTCGTTGCCGGGTCGAGGGGTCAGTCCTTCTTCCCAGTCTAGTAGTAATCTGAGATCTGCGTGCCACTTTTCTGACAATTACGAGCTTGGGGATGAGGGTGATGAACTAGCCAACTGGCTATCAGTTCTCATGAGCTGTCCCTCCCACCTGGTGACCACTTCCTGGGAAATGTGTTATCCAGGTATCCCAGAGAGCACTATTCAGTCCACTATCAACAAGGCCAGACCCTTCTCTCCGTGTGTGGAGCTCAGCAGCCCAACCAATAGGTTTGGCTACCTGGGGGCTACACTCCCCATTGAAAACCAGTTTGGCAACAGGTTTTCCCTACCCGATCAAGATGCCAGCATGTGTGCCTGAACAAAAGGGATGCCCCTGACTAGTGCAACTTGCATGTGCTATTCAAAGCGGCTTCCACTTTGTAACTCTCCGGCTTGGCTCTCACCCCCTCTGGCCATACTGCCAGGAGCTGGTCACACCTCCTTCTTTTGCAGGTTCTTTATTCTCCTTCCTAAAAGTCCTTCACACTTCTCTGCAGGAGGGCAACGGGCTGTCTCGGGGACAGCAGACGTTTACGTCAGATAGGCCTACAAGAAAACCCGGGCAACAAAGTGACAACTTTCTAAAGTTGCCTTCTGCAAAATAGTTACATTATTTCTGACTTTGGCAATATGGTGGGTTTAATGGGACTATTGTTGTGGTACCTTGAAGTATCAGTTTTGGAAGTTCCATTTGGAAGTTGGCACTGCTGACATGTCATCGTGTAGTTACATAGTAGCCAATGGGACTACTAGCTTTCCTACATTAATAACGACAACGTGGAATTTTTACTGTCAGGACAGGTAAACCATTAAAAGGCATGCCCTTTTTAGTTCTCACCTGAGCCAGCACGCATGAGCTGCTCTGCGAGACATTTAGTAAGGGCTTTAAACTTTGGAACACACGCTTGTGCTTTTGTTTTCTTCACCCGCTATTGGCCTTTGCATGCGTCTTTCTAAGAAAGACAGCAAGCGGTTGGCCAAAGGCGGGTGCATGTCCCGCCTTCTCTCTGCCCTGGCCTAGGGTCCGCGGGAGCGAGCGTGGCTTTCCTCCCTCGTCATGGCTCATTAAGCTCAGCATGCACTTTCAGCTCCAAATGCGGACGATTTCACATTCGCGTACCGCGCTTGTTATTTATTTACTAGAGCGCCGTAATGCCTTTCTGCACAGAACACCCCTCCCACCTCCTAAACATCAACCAGAGCGATGCCCTGGTTTGTTTCTAATATTCTGCCTCTTTCTGCTTTCCCATGTGCCCCCTTCAAGATCCTCCTCTCCTTCCGCATACTGCCAGCAGCCTCCTACCAAACAGTCGTCCCCCATCACATCCACCACCACCATGTCCACCACCATGTCTACCACCACCATGTCAACCACTACCAGGTCCACCATCAGGTCCACCACCACCATTTACACCAGCACCACGTCCACCACCACCACCACATCTACCACCACCACCACCACCTCTACCACCACCACCACCTCCACGTCCACCACGTCCACCACCTCCACGTCCAATCAACAACCTTGGTCATTGTAGTTCCTTTCTGGCAGTCCCAGATTTGGTTTCCTTCCCTTCTGCAGATGGCAATGGACTTTCCGGTCCTCCTTCCCGTTCGCAAAGACCTGCTTCGGAGTCTCCTAGGTTTCCTGTATAGTCTCATCCTGGACAACTCGTTGGCTCTGTCGGCTTGGAAAGTTTCCAGCCTGTCCCTCCATACATTCTCATTTCAAAATAAGCTTATCTCTTTATCAGCAAAGCCTGTGCCCCTGGGACCTCCAAGTGGGTGTTCACCCTTTAATCTGCCGCCTTCTGAGAGGAGTTTGATTTTCCATACCTCCGTTGGCTAAGTATTCAAGTTTATGGGATGTTAATGTGGTGCTCAAGCTGTTCTCCGATTGGGCAGATAATTCTGCTCTTTCATTGAAAATGTTATCTGCTAAACTTACCATGTTACTGTGTCTGGTTTCTATCAAACGTGTCTCAGATGTTAAGGCTTTGGATATTTCTTCCCGCCAGTTTTCTCCTACAGGTGTTTTGTTTCAAGTTAATAGAAGGACAAAGACAAATTTGAATTCTGTTTTTTACCCTTATTTCCCTTCCCACCCTAAATTATGTGTAGGTCAATGTCTCAAGGTGTATGAACAAAAAACTTCTTATCTCAAGCGTCCTCTCACTCCCAAAACTGCTCATTTATTTTCGTAAACCCCACCTTCCTGTTTCTTCTGCTACCTTAGCCCGTTGGGTTTGTTGGGTTATGTCTCTTGCGGGTATTGATGTCTTCGTTTTTGGAGCACACTCCACCAGGGGAGCCATGGCTTCCAAAGCCTTCTGGGCTGGTTCCCGTTTGGAGGAAATTCTGAGATCAGCAGATTGGTCTAATGATAATGTTTTTCGTAGGTTTTATTGCAAACCTATCAATACTGTTGCTTCTGTGGTGGTTCATATGTTTTAAACAAGCATAATAGGAGCCTCCGGTCTTGCCATAAAATGTAGACTTTCCCAATAGTTTATGACAGAAAGTCTTACTTTTATTAAAGACACGGAGGCGTATATTATCCCACCTCTACACTGCTAATCTGTGTTCTCCCTCCCTTCAGCGACTCCAGCGTTGCCGCCGGCATCTTTGTGATGACACTAACAGCCGACAAGAACGTCTTCCACCTCGTCTGGACACCTCTCCTTCCTGGTCGGAGTCTTCTTCGGCGTTTCCTGCAGTTCGGCTATCCTGGTTGGATTTGAGTCAAGAGTTTTGTTCTTGGACTCTAGCTTTTTCTATTGTTTTAGAGATTGTTACACTGTTTAGTGACTTTATCTGATCTGCTCGCCAGCAAAAAGAGGAAGCTTCGCAGTCAGAAGTGACCTTCACGTTATTATCTGATTGGATAGAAGGTTTCGTTTTTATTGTGTTCCCATTGGCCAGTTGTTCAGCTTGGCCCTCTGGGAACTGTAGTTTCCAACTTATTTTGGCTGCTAATGGGATTAAAGCAAGATAAGAAAGCATAATACTCGCCTCCGTGTCTTTAATAATATTAAGACTTTCCGTCAAACTATTAGGAAAATCTACATTGCCAGTTGCAGTGTGAACGGCTAGCACTTGAACTATTGGTGCTAAAATTCCCACTGTAATGGAACATGTGTGGTAATGGTTTGCTGTTAGTTCTGGTACATAATGAAATATATGCTGGTGGTGTGTACGTGTAGTGGTGGTATGACTGAGCATTGGTACTGTTTTAGAGTTGTTTTTTTGATCTAGTAAGCAGCTTAATTGGGTAAATCTCTATCAATCACTGACTGGAATGAGTAAGTGTAGGGAATCTTTCAGCTACTTATTAGTAACTTACATTGCTCAGACCACAATCTCCTTGTTTTAAAGTCAATACATCTCTCTCTCTCAAGATACTTGTGTGTAGGCCTGAAAGATCAGGCTTGGTGCCACAATAGCATAACTTATGAGAAGCTCCAGAGTAAAGAGGGAAGCCATGTTTAGCTTAAGTAAAAGGTGGCACTGGGGTGCCTGCTAGTGAATCGGACTTATTTCAAACAAGTTATGATAGTAAAGAGGAAGACTAGACTTCGAGTAATGGAAATTAATGGTAGGTAAATAAAATAAAAGACAAAAAAATGGAATTAGCACCCATCCTTAGGAAAATCATATCAGAATTAATTAAAGCACAGCATGTCCAAAGAACATAGTAGAAGAAGCAGGTCCAAGGTTTGCTTGTAGTTGAAATTTCATCGAGGTAGAGTCCAACTCCATTATTTTAATTTATTGAATCTTCAGTCTAAGTGGTGCATTGGAGTAATTACTGAAATAACTGAATTGTTTTGTCAGTTCTGCACAAATTTCACAGGCCTGCCATGCTGGTTAAATAAAGCAGTTGTGGGAGGGCGTGTCCTGCCTGCAACAGCAGGCAGGATAAAGTTATAAGAAAATAGTGCTCATAGACTGTAATTAAAACATCCAGAGTAACAACACATGCAACGGGGCTGACCTCATGGGAGGTTACAACAGGCGAAAAGGAGGTACTAAGAAAGTACTACTAAGCCTATTGACGAATCAAAAGCCACCATTTGCAAAGGACAATAACTTAGCCAATTGAAAAGATGTGCGGAAAATGGGCGGCGCTTATAGTCCATACCGGAATACACCATGTCTCGAAGAGAAAGTGCAAGTGGCCTAAAAACAAATGCAGATCATCAAATAGAATAGATATAATTCTACTGCCAACATTTAACAAATATACGCCACATTAGCAAGCCTAATCATATACTTATTAACAATGTTACCAAAGCTTGGTTAGTTACAGCATTTCCTTTTTAATCAGACAACTTATATACAACATGAATGCATCACCAGTGGCACCTTTAGTCCTGATTTTTAGATGGCACACAAAGGGCCACAGATACATTTGGTAGGGCAACCAACAAATTTAATCTGAATCATGAATTTTGTGAGTTTATACACCAAACACATATTTCTTAACACAAAAATATATATATGTATGTACACACAGCAGTTTACATGCTGGCACATGTAGAAGTGACCAGATGACTCCTTGAACCAAGGGCACAATGCTCCAGTCCTGGGTTTTTATTTTACAACATAATGCATTGTGATACTTTTGGTTTTGATTCCCATGAATGCCCACAACTGGACAATACTACCGTATTACAAATATTTATAAAAGGAAAGCTCCCGAATAGACAATTGTATCTTTTGTGACTTGGGGTCCTTTGGTAATGTAATGTAAGGAAAATGTTTTTGTTTGGGGGGGGGGGCGTTAGCGGGTAGTGCTATTGTGAGTAGAATATGAATGCTTGAAGTCAAACATGAAAACATCACCAAGTGTCAAACCCTTATTACACAAAACGCCACAGCAATTATGAAGTACTGTAGAGTCTCCCTTCACTTCACCATCACTGTAAAAATCCAGAATCTCTTATTTACTTCCTCTCCAAAACACCCTTAAGTTACATCTTGCTACATCCTCTGCAACTATTCACTATCCCACCACTACCCAGCCCCTGCATCCCTTAACTGCTCATTTTCTCCACTGACCTAGCATTGCTCAGACTCCTCATAATTTCTCCGCTCCCTTGCAAATTATCACGGTCACATCTCATGAAAAAAACATGCATTTGTTCACTCTCCTATTTCCTCATAGCCCAGCATCTAATCACGGTCCCATCTATCCACGGTCTTAGCATCTCTTCACTGTCACATCGGTGTACACTTCACATATGATTAGTGAACAGAGGTAAAAAGAGAGTTTGACTAGAATGAACAGTTTAAAATAAGAGCCACAGTACTGCTCGCTCCAAAGGCGACCCCTTTACTATCATGTTACATTTTAGTGACTAGACTATGAGGATGGGCACTGCCCTTCCTCGCCACATAACACCAAATCCGTTTTTTTAACCACACAATAATCCACAATGCACACAATTTGACCAAATGAGAACGCTGGGGGTTAAAAAAAACTTGTCACCAAGTTACAATTTCCAACTAAACCACAACAGGGGTGGCAGACCAAGAGAGTACCCTTCCAAGGCAACTGCACTATATCGTGGCCACTGGATGTCACTCTCTCAGACACAGACAATGCGGCCCACTTTATACGGTGGCAGCCCCACAGGGTGCCCACCACCTGCATCTGCCCCCCTGCCGACCCAAACAGACACCAATAATTTAATTTATCATCACACACTGAATTAATAAAGGAAGGTTCTTTAATCGCCAACCTATATAATGCGTGAAGGTTTCCTAGTCCGACTCGTATCAACTTTCAGTGACTGGGATTTGGGGTGTTCTTATATTGTCTATTAGGCGATGAAACTGACCCGGCACTTCAGCAAACAAACCTCTGCCCTATAATGATTTCATCCTCCTCCATTCCTATCATGCCTCGAATACCACACTCTCCCACAGATATTCCCTCTCCTTTCTTTGTACTAAAGGTTTTCCCCCGATTTCGCTAACTCTTTTCCTTACCTCTACCCCACTCTGCCATCCTGCTCTTCTCCGGATCCCGGGTACGTGGAACCGAACCGGCTGATACCTAAGCCCAGCCCCTCCTTGCTCTCGTCCAATCAGAGTTCAGTTTCTTACATACGCAGTTAAAATGATCACATCGAGGCTTGGAACTCACGCTCTTGCTTCACCGGGAAGAGAACGGACATCGACATAAAGGATGAATAGAGTCAGAGACATGACTATCTGCTGCCAAGCGACTGCAACTGGAGGAAACATGGAATGCGCTTCGAGGATGTGAATTGAAAAAGTAGGGTTGGGTTGCCACCTTTCCTAGACAAGCATTTACAATGCAACGGTTCCGCCTTACAAAAAGTTAGACACGCTTTCAATTTTAGTAGAGGAGACCCCTTGCCTCACACTGCAGCTGAAGTATTTCAGCGCTGTGAATTAACCCCCTCCTGGGAGAGTTAGGTTTATTTTTTCAGAGAACTTTTAAGGCATCTGCAAATATGGACCTGAAAAACAAAGAAATAAACATAAGATTAGCAAAATAAACAAACTGCCTTACCTGCACCAGCAAAACAGCAGCATACATACCAGTCGGAACAACTTCGTGCACAGCAGTGCACACAGCTGCACGGAGACGCCACGGGCCATATTGGACCTGAAAAAGAAAGAAATAAACATAAGATTAGCACAATAAAGAAAATGCCTTACCTCTAACAGCAAAACAGCAGCATATCGGGACCAGTTCGTGCACAGCAGTGCACACAGCTGCACGGAGACGACACGGGCTATATTGGACCTGAAAAACAAAGAAATAAACATAAGATTAGCAAAATAAACAAAATGCCTTACCTGCACCAGCAAAACAGCAGCATACATACCAGTCGGAACAACTTCGTGCACAGCAGTGCACACAGCTGCACGGAGACGCCACGGGCCATATTGGACCTGAAAAAGAAAGAAATAAACATAAGATTAGCACAATAAACAAAATGCCTTACCTCTAACAGCAAAACAGCAGCATATCGGGACCAGTTCGTGCACAGCAGTGCACACAGCTGCACGGAGACACCACGGGCCATATTGGACCTGAAAAACAAAGAAATAAACATAAGATTAGCAAAATAAACAAAATGCCTTACCTGCACCAGCAAAACAGCAGCATACATACCAGTCGGAACGACTTCGTGCACAGCAGTGCACACAGCTGCACGGAGACGCCACGGGCCATATTGGACCTGAAAAACAAAGAAATAAACATAAGATTAGCAAAATAAACAAAATGCCTTACCTCTAACAGCAAAACAGCAGCATATCGGGACCAGTTCGTGCACAGCAGTGCACACAGCTGCACGGAGAAGACACGGGCCATATTGGACCTGAAAAACAAAGAAATAAACATAAGATTAGCAAAATAAACAAAATGCCTTACCTGCACCAGCAAAACAGCAGCATACATACCAGTCGGAACAACTTCGTGCACAGCAGTGCACACAGCTGCACGGAGACGCCACGGGCCATATTGGACCTGAAAAAGAAAGAAATAAACATAAGATTAGCACAATAAACAAAATGCCTTACCTCTAACAGCAAAACAGCAGCATATCGGGACCAGTTCGTGCACAGCAGTGCACACACCTGCACGGAGACGCCACGGGCCATATTGGACCTGAAAAACAAAGAAAAACATAAGATTAGCAAAATAAACAAAATGCCTTACCTGCACCAGCAAAACAGCAGCATACATACCAGTCGGAACAACTTCGTGCACAGCAGTGCACACAGCTGCACGGAGACGCCACGGGCCATATTGGACCTGAAAAAGAAAGAAATAAACATAAGATTAGCACAATAAACAAAATGCCTTACGTCTAACAGCAAAACAGCAGCATATCGGGACCAGTTCGTGCACAGCAGTGCACACACCTGCACGGAGACGCCACGGGCCATATTGGACCTGAAAAACAAAGAAATAAACATAAGATTAGCAAAATAAACAAAATGCCTTACCTGCACCAGCAAAACAGCAGCATACATACCAGTCGGAACAACTTCGTGCACAGCAGTGCACACAGCTGCACGGAGACGCCAAGGGCCATATTGGACCTGAAAAAGAAAGAAATAAACATAAGATTAGCACAATAAACAAAATGCCTTACCTCTAACAGCAAAACAGCAGCATATCCGGACCAGTTCGTGCACAGCAGTGCACACACCTGCACGGAGACGCCACGGGCCATATTGGACCTGAAAAACAAAGAAATAAACATAAGATTAGCAAAATAAACAAAATGCCTTACCTGCACCAGCAAAACAGCAGCATACATACCAGTCGGAACAACTTCGTGCACAGCAGTGCACACAGCTGCACGGAGACGCCACGGGCCATATTGGACCTGAAAAAGAAAGAAATAAACATAAGATTAGCACAATAAACAAAATGCCTTACCTCTAACAGCAAAACAGCAGCATATCGGGACCAGTTTGTGCACAGCAGTGTACACACCTGCACGGAGACGCCACGGGCCATATTGGACCTGAAAAACAAAGAAATAAACATAAGATTAGCAAAATAAACAAAATGCCTTACCTGCACCAGCAAAACAGCAGCATACATACCAGTCGGAACAACTTCGTGCACAGCAGTGCACACAGCTGCACGGAGACGCCACGGGCCATATTGGACCTGAAAAAGAAAGAAATAAACATAAGATTAGCACAATAAACAAAATGCCTTACCTCTAACAGCAAAACAGCAGCATATCGGGACCAGTTCGTGCACAGCAGTGCACACACCTGCACGGAGACGCCACAGGCCATATTGGACCTGAAAAACAAAGAAATAAACATAAGATTAGCAAAATAAACAAAATGCCTTACCTGCACCAGCAAAACAGCAGCATACATACCAGTCGGAACAACTTCGTGCACAGCAGTGCACACAGCTGCACGGAGACGCCACGGGCCATATTGGACCTGAAAAAGAAAGAAATAAACATAAGATTAGCACAATAAACAAAATGCCTTACCTCTAACAGCAAAACAGCAGCATATCGGGACCAGTTCGTGCACAGCAGTGCACACACCTGCACGGAGACGCCACGGGCCATATTGGACCTGAAAAACAAAGAAATAAACATAAGATTAGCAAAATAAACAAAATGCCTTACCTGCACCAGCAAAACAGCAGCATACATACCAGTCGGAACAACTTCGTGCACAGCAGTGCACACAGCTGCACGGAGACGCCACGGGCCATATTGGACCTGAAAAAGAAAGAAATAAACATAAGATTAGCACAATAAACAAAATGCCTTACCTCTAACAGCAAAACAGCAGCATATCGGGACCAGTTCGTGCACAGCAGTGCACACACCTGCACGGAGACGCCACGGGCCATATTTGACCTGAAAAACAAAGAAATAAACATAAGATTAGCAAAATAAACAAAATGCCTTACCTGCACCAGCAAAACAGCAGCATACATACCAGTCGGAACAACTTCGTGCACAGCAGTGCACACAGCTGCACGGAGACGCCACGGGCCATATTGGACCAGAAAAAGAAAGAAATAAACATAAGATTAGCACAATAAACAAAATGCCTTACCTCTAACAGCAAAACAGCAGCATATCGGGACCAGTTCGTGCACAGCAGTGCACACACCTGCACGGAGACGCCACGGGCCATATTGGACCTGAAAAACAAAGAAATAAACATAAGATTAGCAAAATAAACAAAATGCCTTACCTGCACCAGCAAAACAGCAGCATACATACCAGTCGGAACAACTTCGTGCACAGCAGTGCACACAGCTGCACGGAGACGCCACGGGCCATATTGGACCTGAAAAAGAAAGAAATAAACATAAGATTAGCACAATAAACAAAATGCCTTACCTCTAACAGCAAAACAGCAGCATATCGGGACCAGTTCGTGCACAGCAGTGCACACACCTGCACGGAGACGCCACGGGCCATATTGGACCTGAAAAACAAAGAAATAAACATAAGATTAGCAAAATAAACAAAATGCCTTACCTGCACCAGCAAAACAGCAGCATACATACCAGTCGGAACAACTTCGTGCACAGCAGTGCACACAGCTGCACGGAGACGCCACAGGCCATATTGGACCTGAAAAAGAAAGAAATAAACATAAGATTAGCACAATAAACAAAATGCCTTACCTCTAACAGCAAAACAGCAGCATATCGGGACCAGTTCGTGCACAGCAGTGCACACACCTGCACGGAGACGCCACGGGCCATATTGGACCTGAAAAACAAAGAAATAAACATAAGATTAGCAAAATAAACAAAATGCCTTACCTGCACCAGCAAAACAGCAGCATACATACCAGTCGGAACAACTTCGTGCACAGCAGTGCACACAGCTGCACGGAGACGCCACGGGCCATATTGGACCTGAAAAAGAAAGAAATAAACATAAGATTAGCACAATAAACAAAATGCCTTACCTCTAACAGCAAAACAGCAGCATATCGGGACCAGTTCGTGCACAGCAGTGCATACACCTGCACGGAGACGCCACGGGCCATATTGGACCTGAAAAACAAAGAAATAAACATAAGATTAGCAAAATAAACAAAATGCCTTACCTGCACCAGCAAAACAGCAGCATACATACCAGTCGGAACAACTTCGTGCACAGCAGTGCACACAGCTGCACGGAGACGCCACGGGCCATATTGGACCTGAAAAAGAAAGAAATAAACATAAGATTAGCACAATAAACAAAATGCCTTACCTCTAACAGCAAAACAGCAGCATATCGGGACCAGTTCGTGCACAGCAGTGCACACACCTGCACGGTGACGCCACGGGCCATATTGGACCTGAAAAACAAAGAAATAAACATAAGATTAGCAAAATAAACAAAATGCCTTACCTGCACCAGCAAAACAGCAGCATACATACCAGTCGGAACAACTTCGTGCACAGCAGTGCACACAGCTGCACGGAGACGCCACGGGCCATATTGGACCTGAAAAAGAAAGAAATAAACATTAGATTAGCACAATAAACAAAATGCCTTACCTCTAACAGCAAAACAGCAGCATATCGGGACCAGTTCGTGCACAGCAGTGCACACACCTGCACGGAGACGCCACGGGCCATATTGGACCTGAAAAACAAAGAAATAAACATAAGATTAGCAAAATAAACAAAATGCCTTACCTGCACCAGCAAAACAGCAGCATACATACCAGTCGGAACAACTTCGTGCACAGCAGTGCACACAGCTGCACGGAGACGCCACGGGCCATATTGGACCTGAAAAAGAAAGAAATAAACATAAGATTAGCACAATAAACAAAATGCCTTACCTCTAACAGCAAAACAGCAGCATATCGGGACCAGTTCGTGCACAGCAGTGCACACAGCTGCACGGAGACACCACGGGCCATATTGGACCTGAAAAACAAAAAAATAAACATAAGATTAGCAAAATAAACAAAATGCCTTACCTGCACCAGCAAAACAGCAGCATACATACCAGTCGGAACAACTTCGTGCACAGCAGTGCACACAGCTGCATGGAGACGCCACGGGCCATATTGGACCTGAAAAAGAAAGAAATAAACATAAGATTAGCACAATAAACAAAATGCCTTACCCCTAACAGCAAAACAGCAGCATATCGGGACCAGTTCGTGCACAGCAGTGCACACACCTGCACGGAGACGCCACGGGCCATATTGGACCTGAAAAACAAAGAAATAAACATAAGATTAGCAAAATAAACAAAATGCCTTACCTGCACCAGCAAAACAGCAGCATACATACCAGTCGGAACAACTTCGTGCACAGCAGTGCACACAGCTGTACGGAGACGCCACGGGCCATATTGGACCTGAAAAAGAAAGAAATAAACATAAGATTAGCACAATAAACAAAATGCCTTACCTCTAACAGCAAAACAGCAGCATATCGGGACCAGTTCGTGCACAGCAGTGCACACACCTGCACGGAGACGCCACGGGCCATATTGGACCTGAAAAACAAAGAAATAAACATAAGATTAGCAAAATAAACAAAATGCCTTACCTGCACCAGCAAAACAGCAGCATACATACCAGTCAGAACAACTTCGTGCACAGCAGTGCACACAGCTGCACGGAGACGCCACGGGCCATATTGGACCTGAAAAAGAAAGAAATAAACATAAGATTAGCACAATAAACAAAATGCCTTACCTCTAACAGCAAAACAGCAGCATATCGGGACCAGTTCGTGCACAGCAGTGCACACACCTGCACGGAGACGCGGGCCATATTGGACCTGAAAAACACAGAAATAAACATACGATTAGCAAAATAAACACATTAGTAAAGAGTCAGCATTAAACACACATTAGCATTAGCAGTTACTAAAAATAAATAATAAAAAAAGTCTTACCTCTCATACTCGTAATGAACACAACAAAAACAAAATGCGTGACGAAAAAAGGGGCGGAGGGCGGATGACGAAAGCCGTGACGAAAAAAAGGGGCGGGTGACGAAAGAAGGGGGCGGGGCTTAAAAAAGGCACGGGAACGCCCCCGATTCGCGTCCGGACGGGCAAAGAGTGACGGACAACAATGTCTGCCAATGGCTAGCCTCCATTTATGGAGCTAGCCAATGGTAGACTAAGGCGGGACATTGCCACATACTGTAGATCAACAGATTTCGCCTGCGCGAACGCTGCTGCGCAGCGGACGCCAGGCGAAACCTAAAAGAGATTATCGGCCATTTGCTCATGTGTTAAGATTCTTCAAAGGCCTGGACATGATACTTGAATAAAACTTTATATAAGTTAATCCTTATTCGCTTTAGCATGATGGCTTTTATATTTGCCTACTCTATCAGTCAGGGATGAATGAACCTCGGAAGCACGTGTTAAAGTGCGATCTTTTATTTGCTGCTACAAGTACCTAATGATAAAGGGATAAAAGTGATTTTCACAAATTTTTGTAGCGTTTGGGCATTAAAAAATACTGGTCATGCCTGTTAAAAAAGGACATATATTTGGCAACACTACGCGCAAATGACAGAGAACAGGACTCCCACTAGGAGAAATCAAAACAGTTAACCAGTATCCACTAGTTACATTAGTATATGTGACCTACACTCATATATATCACACACCTTAGAAATTCAAAAGTTATAGCTATAAATCAAAGTTATAATTTGTGCTCCACCCAAATCTTATTATATCTCGCACACCTCCGTACAGGTATATTGTCAGCTAACTAGCCAGACTAAATTAACTATAACTCTCGCCTTCCCATGCACTTCTTATACCCTTTCATATTACATCACGTATAGCTTGTTAAATCATAGCATTCATAACAACAACACTCATGCCATCTCAAATACCATAATTTATGAGAATATTGTGCATGGTAGAGGGCGGAGTAATAATTAATTTAGTCTGGCTAGCGAGTGGACAACACTCTGTAAGCAGGTGCACGAGTTATAGTAAGATTTAGGCCGGGCACAAATTAATAAATAATCAAATTAAAAGAAAAAAAATTACTAACAAATATAAAAATAAATGAGCTTGATGTACAGCAACACTTGAAAGCATGAGTTTCTAAATATCTATCCCTCTTTCCATGTACATATTGAACTTTATATAATACTATTTAATATCTCTTCATTATTTTCCATGTATGTTAGACTCGGGATCCCTGGTTGGCTGAGGTAGGTACCTTAGGCCAAATAAGGACCCATGTTTCAACGTGAGGGAAAGGAAGGTCACTTTCTGAGATAGCCCCGCTCTTCCCCTCGGTAGCTTGGCACGAGCAGCCTGGCTTATCTTCAAGACAAATGTGGAAAGTATTTGCAACCACGCTCACAGCAACCCAATAATGACACCACAAATAGACTCCACTCGAGTTTTATAAAAACGAGTATAAACTTTATATAAAAAGATATACGATAAGACCACACAATATAAATCCAACATATGCGTATTTGTAATATTTCTCCTGGCCGGTTGTTAGGCCAGCCAGCCCTCGTAAGTTCTGGTGATATTAACGAGCACTTCAAAACATTCTACTGTAATCCTAACACCATGTTATGCAGATTGTAATGCTAGAATACGGCAGTTTTGCAACGTGAAAATAATGCAATGCGTACGCAACAATCAGGCACTTTGCGATGTAAAAAAGAATGCAATGTGTAGCACGACAATCAGGTACTTTGCAATGTAAAAATAATGCAATGCGTAATACCACCACCAGGTACGCCATTATACAGATGTAAGACAATGCGTAATACACTAATCAGGTAGTTCGGTATGGAAGAATAATGCACTGCATAATACGCTAATCAGGTAGTTCATTATGCAGAAACAATGCAATGCGTCATACAACAATCAGGTAGTTCGTTATGCAGAAACAGTGTCATGCGTCATACACTAATCAGGTAGTTCGTTATGCAGAAGAGATGCAATGCGTAATACACTAATCAGGTACTTCGTTATGCAGAAATGATGCAATGTGTAATACAATAATCAGGTACTCCGTTATGCAGAAACGGAGCAATCCCAACTACACTCCGCCACCGATCACAGGGCCTCCTGCCGTCTCTCTGCCACTTGTGCTTACTCGCAGGTAGCCTCTGACAACAATTGCCCCCACGTTACTTGGGACTTTACTAGTAAGGCCAACATAGCAATCATGGACAACCAATTACTATTACACTTTACACAGGGAGCACTTGCACTTTGACACTGATTAGCAGTGGCAAAGTGTCCTAAGCCTCTAAGTTGGCAAAACAAAATCTATCAGAGCACCAAAAATAGAGGAGGTAGAGGCAAAAAGTCAGGGGTAATCATGCCAAGAAATGTCAGGTCTTACAATGTACATGTATATTTTTTATGTAGTTATGTATCTACATATTTATTACTTTAATACTACTATTACTTTACTCTCACTGTAATTAAAAAAAAGATAAACTTTCCAATTCCCTACTCTATGTCTCAACGTATACCTCTTTTCAATATATCCTCTACCTCTGCTCTCTGACTCATCCCAAACCTCATTTTACTACAATGATCTCCCAAATAACCATTTCTGGACTCTCCCCTTTTCTATCCCTCCTTTGACTCATTTTAAACCTCATTTTACTACTATGATCTCCCAAATAACCCTTTCTAGATTCTTCTCTCCTCTTTCCCTACTTTATCCTATTCAATCCAACTAACAGACTCACTTGTCCACCGCTCCATTTAATAACTTATATTTCCCTGTACTAACCCATCACAAGTCCACCTTTGATTCCAGAGTAGCATAGTACTCATCGAAAAGCACATCAGTTCCTCATTAAGGGTAGTAAGCGCTATACAAATACAATTTCAGTTACAGGAATCTCCTCAGGCTTAAGGTACCTCCTCTCAACCATTGTGTGGAAGGGTCCAGCATCCCCCAGGGCAGGAACTTTCCTCCCATTGATATTAACATTCTCCACAAACCCAATCATGGTAGGATGAGGATCCAGGTTCCTCCCCCAAATGTTCATAGCAAACAGGTTGAGTGTAACTAGACCCTGCCGGGCCCGCGCACCATGTAAAGCGGACTTGCAATTACGGGCGCTGCAGGTACAGGGTCTTCCACCTGACGATCTCTCATGATGTGTCCACTTGGTGGCACTTGTAATAGGTTATCACCTCGGACTTTGAAGAACTTCCCTGTCCTTCCTTTTCATGATATGATGCTCCTTATCGGACACACTATTACCATTACCATTTTCCTGGACCTTCCTCGGATCCTTTGGGAATAACCCTGTTCCTTACCCTCTTATTTGGCACCAGACTGGGGAGTGCTGTTTTCCCCCTTTGGGTTAGAACCGTGCCGGTCCAACGCCTTGTTCACCTTGTTAGATAACCACTTGCCAGCAAATACTGCAAGCTTTCCTGAATCTTTATCAGTCGGATTTGGCAGGTTTTGCTTAAGTAGATTAGCATAACCCACCTTGAGTCGTTCTGTCACCATCAACTGGTTAAGGGACTGAAAATTCTTGGCCTTTATCACTCTCACCCACTCATTCCAATACTAGAGTTCACCATAAATCCATATCTCAAACGTAACACCACCTGCTCTCTTGCATTCTCTGAACCTTTGAATGTACTGATCTGGCTTTAGCTCAAATCAAAGCTTACTTCATTCGCTCATAGACCATCTGGTCTGCCACAAGCATCTTTCCAATGACAGCTGTATCTGCCAATGGAAAGCAACCCATTAAAGCAGCTGATTTAGACACCTCATTCAAGGCCTGCACCTTACAAGGGATCTCAAAGCTCACAGATCATTAAAAGATGTCCCGACCTGCCGCATACACATGCACAAGAACTCTTGGGACCTTGCCCATAATCTGGCCTAAACTGATGGTAGATTCACTTATCCCCGATGGAGTTGTCATAGCTTTCATCCTAAACTTCCCTCTCTCTCAAGGGCTATCTTTTCCTTCTCCAGCTCTCTTACCCTTTTCTTTTCCTGCTCCTCCCTTTCTTTCAGTTTCTCTTTCCTGGCCTGTTCCGCCTGTCTTTCCCAACTCCTTTCCTCTTGCCCTCTGGTGATCAAGTCTCATTTTCTCCCTCTCAAACTCTCTGTACTTCTCCTCTTGCTCAGCTTTAGCTTTCTGGAGAGCCAACTGCAAGTTCAGGGTCTCTGCTAAACTCTACCTACCCAAGGGATTTCCTCCTGGAATTGGAGACAGTGGTACCCTAGAAAACCAAGGTGGGCGCACACACCTGGGGCATTCTAGACACTAAAGTAGGGGAGTGTGTCTGTAAAGTGCATGAAGAGACACACTCTGTGTGTGTCTAGGTTAGATCTGTGCAAAGGGGACCCGAGACCCTGACTCCACAGCGCTCTTCTCCTGGGTTTCTAACATGGTTCCCACCCCTGAGTCTACCACTGCCTCTTCCTGTTCACCCAATGTCTGAAACTGGTCACTAAGGAAATCAGCAAGTACTTCTATGTCCCTACACCTGGGAACCCTCCACCTTCTGTCCTTACCTAGGTCCTTTATCTGATTTATAGATAAGGCACTGAGGTCTATTTCCAACCCTGTGTTCTCCATTATTTATGTGAACAGACTTTGTGTGTAAAACTGGTCTCATTGGTCTAAACTGGAAAGACCAATGCCACACCTAAAACTTAGACTACTAATTGTTAGGTGTTACACTACTTTCTGCCAATTGTCAGAACCCCTTTCAGAGGGCCGTGGAGCAAGCAGGAACTACTGGGCCCAAACATGGTGGTTGAAGCCTTTTATTCCTGATGCCCCATGGCCTGGCCTTCTATGGACTCCGAATAACTGGGTCAAGTACCCCTTTCACACTTGACTCTCAGTGGCAGTGGTAGTGCTAGCTAAGCTGTCCAAGGCTTCTCGGGAATGAGGTAGGTGTAGGGGGACAGAGGCTTACAACTCAACATGCATTCAGCAACACCAATTAAGGAATGCCCAGCCAAACTATTCCTTTATTACAAAGTAGTATTTATACACACACACAAATTGAAATATGGTACATGGTAAAGAAGAAAGAGCACACTCTTCTTAAGGTCTGTTTTCTAGCACTGTTTGCTCAGGCACCAGCATCCCGCTCTTTGAGCTATGGACTTGAATTATTCCCCATTTATTTAAGCCAACATCTTAGCTGGGCCCTGCTAGAGAAGACGAGTTGTTGCAGTATGTACTCTCTGTCTCTGAGTGCAGAACTGGGGTGCCACCCGATGTTTCGATGTCTATATAGCAGCTCTGAATTGAAAGTTGCACACAGTTCACGGGCAAAGGCCTTCAGCTTCCTCCGTAGCTCCCATTGGCATGTGGGCGTCATGCTCCGAGCACTCAAGGCGGCGTACCTCTTCTGGTCATAACTCTGCAAAAGGCGACAGACCTCTCCTCACCATAGCGCTGCACCAGGGAAACAGCCCTCAAGATTCACAGAGGTCCCCACCTGGCAAGCGTTGGTCGCAAGCCACACAGTTAAGGTGGTATCCCTTTTCAGGTCACAGCACCTCTCTCCAAAGCACTGCAGTAGGCTTATAGCCCTTAAGATTCACCATGCCCCCCACTGGACATATGGGGGTCGTGAACCATAGTCAAAGTGGTGTCCCCTTTTGGGTCCCAACACTCCAAAAGGTGACGGCCCTCCTCCCACTGTACTGCACCAGGGCGACAGCCTTTCACCTTCACTATGGCCCCTACCTGCAGGGTTCTCTGGTTTCTGCTCAGGTAGAAGCTGGCGCTACAGGGCAAGTAGTCTTGATTCTCATGGGTGATGTTCCCTCAAGCAGCAGGAAGACTGGCAGACCGAGTACCCAGTCCTGGTCCAAACAGGCAGAGGTTGCGCTGAGCATCTCTACGCTGATGTACAGCTTCAGTTTCGCATCTTAGAAGTCTCAAGTTCCTCTTTTTAAAATCCTTTTCCAGACACAAATCTGATTTAATGTCTCTGCTTTTGAAGGTCCTATTTTGGGGTTGCCGACTTACAAGTGCCCAGTTCTCTGTCGTGCTCTTCTTGCTTAGAGCAGTATATCAGAGAAGGAGTGTCTCCAAAACTGATAAAAAACAGGCAATGGGAGTGACTAGAGAATCACCCCTGGATGTCAGCCTCAGTGATATGTGTATCAGAGGGGTTACACAAGGCCCATATCCCTACTCATTAGGAATCCCTTATTAGCACCTTCTCCTTCCTGAGATGTGCCCAGTCTCCTTTGACCAGTGACCTCTTTAGAATCAAAGAACCCCTTTTGAAGTGTACCTAAGAGCCTAGCTTTTCTTCCCTCCAGTGTGTGTCCCACCCAGCTCTCAGAGATACATCAATCCACAAATATGTCTGGGGGGATCCTCTACCTATGCATGCTTATTAAGCAAGCAAGACCTGCTTCTCCCAAAATAGAACCCAGATACCTTCAGGCATTTTGCCCTTCACAATCACACATAATACCCAGCAGATAGATGTGACTGCATGTGCTGTTTCCCATGTACTGTACCACTCCAGAGGCACACGTACAATCCAGGGAGCACACACATTCACACCAACTGATTCTCCTGCACTTGCAGCACTTCACAGACACACGTACATCCAAGTCCGCTTGGTTCTACAAACAATGCAGTGCTGGCTAAGGTCGAGTTAAGTACACAGTTTCGTAACTTTATACGAGTAGGCCCAGAGGCGCCAGTCCAGTGACACAGGAAAGAAGACCATATCCATTCTACTGATTACTATTAATTTTAAACACACTATGCTGCCACCACTGCCCTCATTCTGCCTAACTCTCTCTTGCTGAAGGCAATAGTCTTCCTACCACTCAATGGTAAAGCTTTGAGTGCCTGTCCCGGTCCTTAGCAAGACTGTAACCCATGAAACAGGCTTAGGGCAGGCACACGCACATGATCCATGTTTGCCCACGACCAATACATTGTTATCAAAGGACCAGATATCACTGCACCAGAGTGCTTAGGGCAGGGTTATAAATCCATTACCTTGCAGGGGACTTTTTGGTTCCAACAACATGTAATTTAAATAAGGATGGTAGGTCTGGCAAACGAAAAAATGCCGAAAAGGCCAACAAATAGCCTTTAAGAGTACCCACAGCAAGATCTTGCTGGGCCATAGCAATAGATCTGACAGTTTGACATGTAAGAGGTCTGTGCGGCAGACTCCACTCCAGGCCATACATTTGGCTCAGTGTCCAGCATAATTGGACCTTTCTATAAGGACGCCTGGACACGGGGATGACATCCATAACCTCTGTTGGCAGATTAAACACACTCAACTGTCGTCGCTCAATCCCAATGCCTGGAGGTTTAGATTGTACAGGTTCGAGTGCAAAACCTTGCCCTGCTGCTGCGACAAAAGATCCTCCGTCAGTGGTACCAAACTCTCCTGGCGCAATCTGTAAACCACTAATATGACTTGGGCCCAGTTGTTCTTGATCTTCTTCAGAACTTGAGGTAAGAGGGGCAATGGCGGAAAGGCATTTAGGAGCCCTGTCCTACATTCTGGCCTGAATGCTTCTCCTAGAGAAAGCTTTGTTAGAAACTTCACAATGCAAACGTTTTTACATTATGTGTTGTCAACGGTGGCAAAAAGATACAGCCAGGGTCCTCTCCACTGTCAGAAGATGCCCTGTACTACCTCTGGGTGCAACCGCATTCATGATCCACTAGGCACCACCAGCTGAGATGGTCCTCCCTGGTGTTCAAAGATCCTGCCAGGTGTTTCATAATCTGGGAAATGCCCTTATGCTCTAGCCAATTTCAGAGGCACAACACCTCTTGGCACAGGATCCAGGATCTCACTCTAGCCTGCTTGTTGCAGTACCACATGGTGATAAGTGTTTTCCGTCAGAACCTGTACCAGTCTTCCATTGATGGATAGGTGCTTGTCCGTGAGAAGTGGGAGGGATCCTCTGCTGGTCAGCTTGCAGTCTAGAAGCCACCAATGCAGATCTAGTGCAGTCACCTCTGAAACCTGAATGACGTCTGACAGGTTTCCATGGTGCTGGGCCCACTAAGACTTCAGATCTCATTGCAGAGCCCGGATCTGCGACCTGGCGTAGTGGACAAGCAGGATACATGAGGCCAAGAAGCCTCAGAGCTGCTCTCACAGAGGTCCAGGACCGAGGCTGAAACATCAGGATCATAGCCCCTATGTCCTGGACTCTTGTGATGGAGGAAAGGCCCTGAACTGCACTTTGTAGAGAACAGCTTTTATATGAGGAAGCCCCTGCAAAGGAGTCAGGTGTGACTTCAACTCATTGATCTAGAACCCCAACAATGTCAGGAGAATCGCCATTGTCTGGAGGTGGTCCACGACCAACAGTGACAAGTCCACTTTAAACAACCAGTCATCAAGGTAGGGAACACTGATAACTCTGACCTCTGAAGATTGTCAGTTACCACCCCCTTCACTTTTGTGAACACATGTGTAGCACTGGTAAGTCTGGAGGGGAGAATGGCAAGCAGAAATTGCTCCAGGTTGACCATAACCAGCAGGGAATATCTGTGGGTCTGCAGGATGGGTACATGAAAGTACGCATCCTGTAGGTCCAAGGCAGCCATCCAATCTCCCGGATCCAGTACAGACGGAACTTCTCCTGGATCCAGTACAAACAGAGCTTGGGGCAAAGGAAGCATTGTGATTTTGTCGTTCTGGATGAAGACATACAGATGGCAAAGATCCACAATTGGATGAAGGCCTCTGTCCTTCTTCTGCACAAGAAAATAGTGGGAGAAACAACCTCGATGGCCTCTTTGGGCAACAGAGCCTGCACCTCTTGCAACAAGATAGATAGGTGCTCCTCTGAAAACTTCTCTGATGTAGAAGGGAGTTGAGGTGTGTCTGAAAGGAATGGTAGGGCATCCAGGGTTTCCAGCAAAATACTCCTACCAGTTAAGTATGCAAAACATTCTGTTTGCTCATCTTCCCGGAGTGGGGCATAGATTAAATCCTAATTCTTATCGCAGGTAAGGATTAATCCTAGCAACAGAAGAGGGTCTAGCATCTGCTCGCGCAGGGGTGGCAGACACAATTTCACTATTGCAGCAGCGCTACTGGTGGTCAGGTGAATACAAACAGACAAAAGACTATGGGCCTGATTTAGATCTCGGTGGACGGGTTACTCTGTCACAACGGTGAACGACATCCCATCTGCCAAAATATAAATCCAATAGGATATTATGGGATTTATAGTTCTGCAGATGGGATATCCGATACCGTTGTGATGGGTAACCCATCCGCTGAGATCAAAACCAGGCCCTGCACCCTTAAATGTGACATTTGTCAACAAATAAATGTTTCCACCTCAGCTTGCCTAACACAGACACCTCTATTGATCTCAAACAAGCCTATGGCATGCTTTTATTTGAACCTGTGCAAGTCACTACGCTCTGATGGGTCCTATAAGTACATAATGTTACCAATGAATTCCTGTGGGTATGGCCACGGGGAACATCCTTTTCAACGAAACCCTAACAACGCGGTACTATTACAACGCAGGTTTTAGAACGAAAGTCGTTACAACAACTTTCGCTGGAGGGCACTCTAGGATACGGAATAGTTTAATTTACTATCCAACACCTTCCCTACTATCCACGGGGACTGGAGTTGGAATAGTAAATTAAACTATTCCCTATCCAGCGCCCCCAACACAAGTCGTTCTAACGACTTGCGTTGAAAAACCTGCGTTGTAACGGTACGCATGGTAATACCACACGTTGTACCGTCATACATCCATGGCCACAGTGATTAGTTGACGTTTGAACTGGTATAAAGGTCTTTCAAGTCTTCATCGGCACATAGACAGTAGCTACATTCCATTCAGACCAGGGCCCAGCATTGGCATCTCAAGCTTACCAGGATACCATTGGAACACTGCTCCTCCCCATACCATCATGAGGTAAATGTGGTTGTGGAGAGGAAAAAACATGACTTAAAGCAGTCTTTAACAGCTAGAGTATTAGGTTCAGGTTGTAGTTGGGTCCATCACCTGTATGGGGTACAGAGAGCCTTAAATAATCTGCCAAGAATATACTTGGGTAGTCGAACTCCTCACGAGGTCCTGTTTAGGATTAAGAAATGGATTCCAGACCATGCAGGGGACTTTTTGGTTCCAACAACATGTAATTTAAATAAGGATGGTAGGTCTGGCAAATGACAAAATGCCGAAAAGGCCAACAAATAGCCTTTAAGAGTACCCACAGTCGCAGTGCAGCGGTGGCAGAAACACCTTTTTATATCAGTGAATATTTGGCTGTCTTACAGGAACTAAACACCTTCTGATATAAGCATAGCAATGAGCTACAGAAGCATTTTGCCACTGGTAAATTGAAGGCAGCACCTGAAACTCCTGGTTGGAAAGATCAGTGATCTATTGCAGGAGAAAAAAATAGACAAGAAGGAGTTCGGGCCATCTTACAGAATGCCTGTGTCAGGATCAACAATGCGTTCTAACCTGAAAGTCTGCACTGTTCAATTCGCAGAGACAGTTTGGACCAACTTCGTAGCACCCTACCTTACTGCCTGTGAATGGAATGTTACACAAGGGAGATACAGTAGGGTTCAAGGAGGAGGGCCTGGTGGTAGACGCTTTAATGTTTCTTGGTTCTCGACCGCGAGGCAACAAGAAGGCACTATCACGTTTTTTGACTTCCTGAAATGCGAACCCCCTTCCAACCTACAATGCTGAACAACAACACCTGTGTTCCCTGATGTCCTACCTGCGACTAACTGTTCTATTGCTAAGTGTATGTTGATGTGGGTGAAGAATAAGTAAGATGTTCTGTCAGGATTCTCCTTGTAAGAGATGGAGAGTGTGGCAGTGAAACTAATTACTATAAAAGAGAAACAATAATTGACACGTTCCTTACAAATATCTGTTTTCCTTACCTCTTCCCAATTCACTATGGATAGGTCTCTCCACTAATGGTATAATCACACGTTACTTCTTTCTCTATTCTTGAGAGATTCCTTGTAGACACCTAAATACTCTTGAGGGGTTGAAATTGCCAACTGACACTAAATGGTAACATATAACTATTTAACTTTGTTTCTTCACAAAGTTGTTTTGACTCATTCACACATCACATAATGAATGAAATCACAAACGTTCTGAAGCGCCAAGCTCATAAAATTTCTTGCTTGGAGTAGTTCCAAACATTTTTACTTGCAAAGAAAAAGTTTGTATAAATCTTACTTGCGTTGGGACCATGTCCTATTCACATGCTGTGCTTTTTGCCTTTCAGGTTGCGTGCCAGAAGAAGAACTAGCAGAGTGTCTCGCTGCAACATCGGATCCAGAAAACGCAACCACAGGATTGTCTCCGATACAAGTAAGCGTCCATGGATACGCACATGCGTTCACAGTGAATCTGGGAGTCTAAGCACCTTCTGGAAGTTGGGTGTGGCATTATATACTGATGCCACACCCAATATGGCTGTTTACATCGTGACGCATTGTTATTGTGTACTCGTCATGCCTACATCAAGAGACGGAGAAACACCTATACAAATCAGGTGAGCGAACCAGTAATAACAGTAATAGTTTATTTGCATACTTAATTAAAACCATTGCAATACAAGCTTTTAAAATTTAAGTCTATATGTAAAAAAACACAATATATCACTACAACCTTTAAATTCCATCTATATACACATGAACAATTTATCACCACATACAGTATTTCCTTTCCAATCAAATCATAAGATCCCAGTTTTTTAAAACGACTGAGAATAGGTATAAGTTCTATCGTAAAATTGATTAAAAGACAATTAAGAATCTAGTCTTGGCAATTTCTTCTCCTCTACCTTCATCAACTTCACAAGACTACAGTTCAACTGAGGATCGTGGAGTATGAGAATTATCTAAAAGACAATTATGAAAGCAGTCTTTAAAATTTTTCTTTTCCACTACCGTCAAGAACTTCTCAAAACTACAGTTCAGTGAGGGTCGTGTGCTGCGAAGAATGTCTGAATGGCAGTCAAGGGTCAAGTCTTGGCATTTTCTTTTCCACTGCCTTCATGAACCTCACAAGATTACAATTTCAGCTGAGGATAGTGGGGTGCAAAGCAGGCAAGAACTGCTTGTCTTCGTGTGCGAATTCCACGTCGATTAAAAATGTATTTTTAGCAGAGTCTTTCGTTCTTGCAGCAATTTATCACAGAAACACAGCAAATGCAGCATGTCCTCAGGCACCATGCCACATAGGCGACAAAGGGAGCCCGCTTTTTCTTTTAACCAGTGCGGAAGGTGCAAAATACAGGGTTACAGACCCAGCCTGTACATTAAAAATCCCATTTGAACTATTTTTGAGTAGCCCAAGTCAAGGTAGCTCTGTGGAGCCAGTGTGGAATACGTGTTTAGGATCATCCAGCCGTGTGATCTTTTTGCAAGTGAGGCCTTATCTTCAACCCATGAGAGATGTTTAACTGTTTTCCTGACCAATCTTTTAAGCGTAATATGGCTTGTGGGAGTGTCCCAAAGCTGATGTAAGCTAAGATTCAACAGGCTCCTTTTAAGGTACTTTGCGGCCATTGAAGCTGGGTGTTGTACTAATTCCTTCCATAAATAGTCATTTAAGGTTCCCTGTTTGGTTTTGCGCGTTTGTCCCAAACATTTATGTATGCCCCCTGTCTTACCAGGAGCTGTTTCTGGACGCCAAACTCGAGCCTAATTTGAGCCGGAGAGGTTTGTTTAGGCAAGCTAAATATAATTCTATACGCAGCTGTAACAGTGTTGTCCAGGATCTTAGCATCTCTACCTCTCAGTACTTCTCTCCCGTAGGTTATTGTTGGCAACCGTTTAGCTCGTATCACATGTGTCAGAGGCAGGAGAGACGGGCCAGTAAGTTTGCTGTTCAATGTTTTTAGAGCAATTGCTGTGGCAACGCCTTTGCCTCTGATGCTCCTTTTCTGAACAGTAAACTGGCCACTGTTATCAATTTTTACACCTAGATACTTATATACTGATGTATCCTCAATGCGAACATTATTCCCAAACCAGGTGAATGACTTGTTCCTGTTTTCTTACTGATTGTCATTGTCTGTGTTTTCTCCAAGTTTATTGTCAATTCATTTATGTCTGAATATTGCTGTGTTGCATTCACAAGATGTTGTAACCCAACTTTAGTATGGCTGATTAGGACTATATCATCCGCATAGAGAAGACACTGTAATAATAACCCTCCTAGTTTTGGAGCATGGGAATTACAGCTATTGAGGATCGGGATTAGGTCCCCTAAAAACAAATTGAACAGCATGGAATCTAAGACACAGCCCTGTTTAAGACCCTTATTGGTTGCTATCCGTCTTGACAGGAGTGTACCGTCACCCAACTTTATCTGGATCCACGTCTCCATGTGCAGGTTAATCAGAAGGTCTAACAGTGGTATTGGTATGCCCCATCTCTTTAATTTTGACCATAAGATGTTCCGGTTGATGTGTTCGAATGCAGACTTATAATCTATAAAACAAAAGTGAATCGGCATTTTAGTTGTTTCAGCCTTGTCTATTAGCATGCCCATTGTTAAGATGTTGGAGGTTGTCCCCACCGATTTGGCGAATCCGGTCTGGTTTACTGGAATTAAGGATTTCTCTGCAGCCCATTCCTGCAGTTCTTCTAAAAGTATTCCTGCAAAATATTTTGCCTCGTTATCCATAAGGGCAACTAGACGATAATTTTGAGGAAGAGACCTGTCCCCAGATTTGAAAATGGGAGAGATGATTGAGCCCTTCCAAGAGCCAGGTAATATATTAAAGTGCCTTATTTGCAGGAATAATGGCTCGAGCGCTACAGCCCATTCTTTTTCATCTTGTTTATAAAGGATGGGCGGAATTCCATTTGGGCCTGGCGTCCCCTCTTTTCTGCCCTTTTTGATTTGGCGCCTGATAATTATTTGTAGACTTGACTTTCCTTCGTTTGTGGTTGGTGCGGGGCCTTCTGAATTACCTATGGCCCTATGCAATGTCAGTGATTTTATGTTGACAGAATTTTCGTTCACATTAACAACTTCTGTCTCCAAATAAGAGTCTTTATCCTGATTAAAATGGCTTCTAACATAGCATGCCCATACTTCGGTGATATTAGAGAAAACTCCCTCATGCATAGGTCTTAAAAATTGATTCATGGTTCTCCAGAATCTTGTACCATCACTCTGTTTGGAATCTGCATGTAATTGTGTCCATATGTTTTCCTCCACAGATCTGTTGGCTCCCCATTTTGTTTTTTCCAGCAATGCCTTTGATTTCCGTAATTGGTCATGTATTACAATAGCCGTAGGATTGTACCGTATTTGTCTCATCATACGATAGATTGATTTTTTTAGACTCTTGATCTTCTCTTTATACTGTTGTGCAACATTTTTCATGCTGCTGCAACCCAATTGCGACTGTTGCTGCGGTCTTGTAGAGAAGGTTGCCATGTTTGAAGTAAATTGCTCCCATTTCTCACTCTCACTACAGCCAGTTCTCGAGTGGAAAAGCTGACTAGCCTTTTCCAGCGTGCTTCCATTGGTTGCTACTGAGTATTTGATCCTTTTGTATGGACTGACTCTTTGGGCACCGTGGATATCACAAATTTAAGCTTGATATTATTAAGAATAGTTTCTTGGGGGCAATGATCACGGTCTGCTTTTTCCCCTATATGAAAGAAAACCATGTGTTGAAATAAGGATTAGGAGATAAAAGTATAGTCTAGGGTTGTATGGATTCTAGTTGAATAAAAAGTAGTAGCTGGGGGTGGTTATCTACAGTAAATCTTCCATTTAATGCTCTAATGTTAAAAGCTTCGAGATCCTGTTATATCTGCTTATCCAGTTTAGTCTGTTTCAATATTTGCGATTTCCCTTGTAGTGGTATGTCCCAGGCTGAATTTTTAGTTAGGTTCTCATCATCTGACGAGATTCCCATAAGATTGAGATTGAAGTCCCCGGTGATGATAAGATCTGTTGATGGTAATTCCTGTATGCAATCCTCCAAGAACTTACATAGTTCTTTAGCTGCCTTTGATTTCCTTTTTGGATGGACATAGGCATTGATCAAGGTGAGATTAGTTCCCCCACTGATTATTTCTGATTGCGAGATGTAAAGGTTGACTGCCATTCAATCAGAGAAAGTTGGTCCAACTTCTTTGACCGCATGGGCACATGTGGCTGAAACATAGGTTACTGAACCACTTTGAAGGTGGCCGTATTTCGCCCTCCGTAGTGCACCAGTAAAAAACGCAGGAATCCATGAAGGTGCGGGGGTCTGCTTGCCAGGTTTTTTGTAATGCCAAAATGTCAAACGACCTTATATAGTTGATACAGTCAGGATCAGTCATTTTAGAGGCCAGACCGTTGACATTCCATGAACATATTCTTAGATGATTGTCCTCAGTCGATCGCAAGTGTGAGCCTGTTTGTCAATTTACATGGGTGTTTATTGTTCTGGCGATCCATCTTAGGTCATTTAGTCCTGTTGGAGATGATGCCCCATCTTTAGTGCTGATAGTACTGTGGTGTTGCAAATTTCTTACTCCACAAGTCCCTACTGCACCCCTAAGTACTGATATTCTGTGCCTGACTGCAGAAGCCTGTGCTCCCTCTGTAGCTACAGGAATTAATAATTCCAGGTATCTTGGTTTTATGTAAGGAGTTAATGTTATCCCCCAGTTTTTTAATGTTTCAGACTCTGCAAGTATTTTATGTGCAATTAATGATGTTGTCCATGTTGCTTTAGTTTTTTCGTCACTTAATACATCATCGGCTGTGAATTCGATTGAAACCAGATCTGCGGATGTCACATCTTCCAAGGAGGGAATGCGAGATAGCAGCCGTAAGATGTTGCCTCTGTTCAGTATGTCATGCCTACCTTTCGATATATAATCTGGGCTCAACCATATTGAGTTTGTCGCGCTTCTTGAGTCTCCTGGGCACCAAGACTTTTTGTTGGATTTGTTCGATTGAGTAGGTTCACAACCATTTGTTTCTAACAGGGTTTCCTGATTTATGGACACTGCTACTTCATCTCTTTCTTTGTGTTGAATTGTGTGTTGTCCTCTTAAATTTAACATTTGGCAATTCTCTCCTTGCCCAGGGGCATCTAGAGTAATTCTCAATTCGTTTGTGGGTACATATGATTCATCTCTTTGTATCTTTTTCCTATGTATAGATGTAGTCGCTTGTAAAATAGAGGACAGTTTGCTGTCGGTTGCCTCTATAAGATTATCTCAGGTTTTTTCCGGCATTTTAGTCAGTGTCCGTTGGACCATTTCATTCTCAGGCCTTGCTTCCAAGATTCCTTCACCGACTGTTATTTTGTAGGCAGTGGGACAGATTTTAGTATTGCTCTTTTGTGATTTGTTCTGCTCAATAGTAGATTGTGTTTTTCCTTTTTTTGTTACCTGAGAAGTCAAGTTGGTCCCTTCCTCATTCTTTGCATTCCCAAGGATTTGCGTTTTCTCAGTTACGCCCTTCACTTTGTTGGCTAACTGTTTGACTGTTTCTGTACTTACTGCATTTCGTTCAGGGGACCCACCTATGCTTCTATCCTTACCGGACTCTACATCGCTTTGTACTGGTGGCTCTGACGTCCCAAAAAGACGCTTGAATCCTTCTTGATTTAGGTTTGTTTTTTGATTACGGCCTTTCCGTTTTTTTGCGCGCCTTTGTTTTGCGTTCAATGGTTTATCTACTTTATCTTCCAATAGGTCTTCAGGCAACTGCCTTCTGGTGTTTTGATTTCTTTAGCATCTGCATCTCTAGACGTTTGAGCCTGGTCTTCCTTTATCCCATGGCCTCCCATTTTTTTAGCTTTAGGTGGAACTGTGTTTATCAGATCACATGTTTCATCTTCTGTAAAATCTCTCCAAAGATTCTTCGTCTGGGCCCTTCGTGGACTTTTTGATTTGATCGCACAAGTTGTTCAACGTTGCTGGGAGAGAGGCCAATTTGTCAATAATAGGACCTCATCCACAACTTAAGTTTCCACCTTGCAGGTTGCCATATTTATTTTGTAGAAGTGTATTTAATGCACCCAACTTCCCATCGATGGCAACTACAAAGACAGCCAAGGAATCTAATAGCGTCAGTTGGGTGTCCATTTTATCGGATTTGTAATGGAGAGCCTCTACCAAGAGTTGCATTGTTTTTAGCAAGCTAGGCCAAACACTTTCCTGGTTTATATATTTTAATGGTTCTTCTTGGTTTACTGGATTTTTTGTAGCGTTTTGTTCTCCTTTACATTCCCCCTCCTTATGTTGATTGTGGTTACATTCAGGTGACCCTCTTGAAGTGTTCCCTGAGGGCTCGCTCCTGCATTTGTCCCGGGAATAGGCGGCCACAAGATCTTCCCACTCTTCTTTTCCCAGGTATGAAGAGATTTCTATTATTTCTGCAGAGTCAGTTTGTTTGCTTGCCCTCTATTTCTTTTGCTCCCGCTGTGTTTAGCATTGGGGTTGGAACTGTTGTTTGTTCATTCTGATGAAGAGATGGTGTTAGAGCTACATGAGAGATTTCTAATCCTCTCCATTCCTCTCTTGTCGTTGTTTGGTCAGGGCTTTGCAATACACATGTTATTGGTACATCAATTGTGCGGCAGTTTACAGTGTTCTTAATGGTTTGCGTCGACCTTCTGCTGCCCACAGTGTCATTGAGGTTTAGTTTTTGCTCTATATATACTCCCAATGTTCCTGGTGCTTCCATAGGTCTGTGTACTTGGATTAATCCAGTGTCAATTATCTGCTCCTTACCAGTGGTGTTAGTGTCATGTGCCATCCGAGATTTATTACGTTGTGGAGTTGATGTAATTTGTAATGTGCTGATGGCTGACATAGTATTAATCGTGCTAGAACTTCTCTTTTTATCATAAATTCTATCTGCGCCCGTAAATTGTATTGCCTGTATTGGCTGTGCTGGCTGTTCTGGCGGAAGTGGTGATTGAAGGCCCTGTACTTTTCTCACGTTTGAAAAGATAGCATCCCCTGCATTCTTTAAAAAGCTGAATTTTGAATGTATTTTTGGCTGGAACGAGGACTGGCAGTTTTTTAGTACATTTGGTTTGTTTATTATTTCAGAGTTTGGAGGCAGCCCACAGTTTCGCATCCCTGAAATACTTGCTTCTGCACTTAATTCAATTAGGGAGGCCTCCTTCTGTTTTGCCGGCCTCATTTTGGGCGATGGTTTCATCCCTTGAGCCCTCCAGCGTCTTGAAGGTTCTCTTCCGCTTCTTTATGCCTCCTTTAGCCATTGTACCTCCTCGAACCTGGCCTGACCGCATACTGTTCTTAGGCTGTCCGGCTTTGTCGTTCCCTGACAGTTGACACAACTATTTTGTTTCCTAACAGTTGGTGTCCTATGTCTAATACAAAGCTTGTGTTGGGTTTGTATGGTAGTGATAGGGAAAAAACAAAGGCAAGGTAAGGTAAGATGAGGTAGTTGGTAGATGTTGCATTTGCAATATCAGTTGCAACTGTAATTGTTAGAGTTCTCCCAGTTAGTGCAGCTATTACCATTCTTACAGGAAAACAGTTAATGCAGATACTTTCAGAGCTTATCAAAACCTGGATAGGCTCTCTGCTTATGTCTGTTTTCCCCAATATCCTCAGTAAACTGCACAGTGCAGATCTCTGGAGCCTCTGGAGCCTCACCACGGTCCCTGGGTGGCTCTATTGACTATCTAGGCCCCTCACCGCTCACAGCCACATAACTCCTTGTTCCCTCTCGCTCCCTCCCGCTGCAGCGGGGATCACTAGGAGAATTGGCGCTATCGCTGTTGAGACTCCCTCGCCCCACTGCCGCTGCAGGAGGTGTTTGCCAGCTTCCACTTCCCACTCACGCTCTGTATCTGGCATCCGGCATCCGCTGTGATTTATAGTGGTTTTGGTGGGGGCTTGATGGAAATTTGGTGGAATGGAGTTGACTTTTGCCCCCCCTTCCTAAGGGCTCAGTGGAGTGGCTCCTGTGGATTTTCCTGCCCCCCTCAGGCCACCGCCTCGCAGCTGCCTCGCAGATCTGGAGCTCGCTCTAAAACAGTCACAGCAGTGTCAGCCTCGCTATGGAGGGCCGCCTCCACGGGAGGGGCTCGATCCGAGGACACCGCAAACACCCACTCTGACGGGGAAACAACCTTTGCCCCAGTATTGGAACTTTCATAGATTCCCATGCTTTTGTATCATTTCCCGTCGTCGAAATGGGAGTCTTGGTAACAAAAATAACACAGCAGTAGGTACAAAAGAGAAAGAAAAAGGCTTAGGCCTCATTCCCTTTTGTAGCATATCCACCTCTTTGTGTAAAAGAGACCAAACTAGGCATCAGCCAATCAGAAGAGCCTCACCCCATAGAACGCTCCTGAAGGAACCTCAGAGCCCCAGATTTTCTACCGCACGTTATGCTTAGGGAGTCTCCTTTGAGCTCTGCTCAATCTCTACTCTGCAGAGTTTTTCTTCAGGTTTTTTCTCTTCTAATTGTTAGTTGTTCCTCCAGGATGTCTGACAAGGAAAAGAAGAAGGCCCTTTTCAAGCCATGTTCCACCTGTGGCAAGAAAAGATTATTTATTGAGGATAAGCACAAAGACTGCATCTACTGCCTCTATCCTGATCACAAGGCTGCGGACTGCAAGATCTGCCGCACCTTTTCAACTAAGACCCTCCGGGACCGTGAGGGTAGACTTCTTACATGGCTCCAGAAATTGAAGTCCAGGAAGGACACTGTCTCCAGTGACAGTGAGGACTCTGCATCTGCGTCTTCGACAAGAAGGTCAGTCAAGAGGGATAGGGGTCCCCCTTCTCCTTCTGTGGAGCATCCTTCTAAGGCCTCAAAAAAGACCCCCAGAGAGTCTGAGAGCCAAGGTCCAGGCGAATCTCCTCACCATGGTGAAAAGGAGAGGGTGGGACCATCTGCGCCTTCTGTGGGTTTGAAGACTGATCCAGCCTTCAAAAAACCCTCTTCTCAATCTTCTGGAAAATCTGACAGAAGTTCCAAGTCGTCAACGATAAAGGCGTCCCGTCGACGAAGAAATTGAAGCCTAAGCTGAAACTGAAAAGCAAAGAACAGAAATGGAAGGTGCACTCAAATAAAGTCAATAGAAATAGTGATTTAAAGTGTCTTCTTCTTTATTCAAAAAAAGTGTTCATGAAGCATAGGCACAGCCAACGCGTTTAGTTCCTCTTGCCTTTTTAGGAACTTCGTCGGGGCGAGTTCTTTAGGTGAGGTGAGCTGGACTCAAAATGGTCATGTAAGGTTGAGTCGGAAGTGGCGGTTGGTTCGTAGGACCAAAAGGAATAACCTTCAGAGTCGAAGAAGAAAAACCCCGCAGTGGGTTGTCTCAGATTAATCCGGTCGAGATTCTATGGTAGATGAATAATTGGAAGCTAATGTCAATGCCAGGGCAGAAAAATTGTTGGATATGTTAGACTCGTGTAATCTTCAAAAATGGTTCTGATGTAAGCCCCGCGGTGCATATAACCATAGATCCCACGGAAAAGACCTCCAAGGTAAAGGAGTCGAACAGATTTCTCTAGCGCTGCCGGTCCAGTAATGACCCAAATTTTAAGGCAAAGACCACAGAGCACCTGTGATAGGGTACCCGTATCCGAAGTTACAGCACAGACGGCGTCTTGCTAAGCTGAAACTGGTTCCGTCGACGGGCTCTTCGACGGGACAATCGACGTGGACGAGAATGGAGACATCGACGACAGCTACAGCAGCGTCGACGAGGGAGTCGACGACGGCAACGTCGCCGAGTATGTCGACGACGGCGGCGACGAAGCGTTCGTCGACGATGGCGACGACGACAGTGTCGTCGACTAGGGCCTCGACGACGAAAACATTGATGACGACAACGGCTCATCTCGTCGTCGAGTGTTCTTTCGTCGACAAAGCATATTCCGTCGACGAAACTGACGATGGCAGCATTTTCAGTACCATCGTCGACGGGACCGTCGACGATGTTATCATCAGAAAAGAGGATTATTATTTTTATGACCAGAATCACACCGGACATGACATCTCCTAGAAGGGTTACCCCGTTGCCACCAGCTCTGCTGTTTGATGAAGATGAGTCAGAGGATGGCGATCAGGACTCATATGGCTACGCAGACAGTCCCTCTCAACTTCTGGTCTGGTTAAATGCCAGGAGACAGATTCTGAAGGAGGGTACGACCAGGAATGTGGTTACCATCATCATTCTGCCCAACCACAGCAATATTCCAGTCAAGACATGGTTTCGATACCATCATCTTTCTTACAGGACCTTCACAAGATGCTGCAGGACTATAAATCTAGATCTCCAGAACCTGCTCCTGTTCCAGTTGCGCAAGTCATGCCTGCCCCTGCGCCTTCCTCAATGGCTGTTCCTGAATTGCCAACCCAGGTGTCACCTCAATTACAGACATCTGTTCCACAAGAGCCTTCCAGACCAGTAGACACCCATGATGTTTCCTTGGATGAGAATCAAGATTTGGATGACGGAGCTGATCAAGCTTCTGAATGGGATGAATATATCATCCCAGACCCACCATCTCCGTGTCCGGTGGACTCCCCGCCTGCGGATATAGGGGGTTTCATCAGCTAATGAAAAGAGCGGCTGGCCGATTCAAACTATCTATGCCTTCTGTGGCTACCGAGTGATTCTTATATGATTTTAAGGAACCTTATAAGAAGACAACAAGATCCATACCAATTGTTCAACATCTGTGGGATGAAGGCCTTAAGGCGATGAAAAATCCAGCGACGGTGGTCCCTGTACTAACGCGTCTAGACAAAAAATACAAAGCGCCTGAGGATGGTCCAGCTTCTTTGACGGGACACCCAAGACCGGACTCGGTAATTTCTCAAGCGGACTCGGTAATTTCTCAAGCGGCGCAAAAGAAGTCCCGCAACCCCTCTGATCCTTTAACAACTCCTCCAGATAAGTAGGGAAGGAGACTGGACAACGCCGGGAAGAGGTTCTCTTCAATGGCGAGTCTTCTGGTGCGGGCAGCAAATGCCCTAGCAATATTGGGCAGATACGACCGCCAGCTATGGTGTGATGTGTCACCGTTCTTGGATCAGCTTCCTCCGGAGTCGAAGACAGAAGCTAAAAAAGTTTTACAAGAAGGGGAGGCAACATCAATGGCGGTCATTGACTGTGCCATGGATATTGCCACAACGGCGTTTCGTTCTTTGGCTGGGGCTGCGGTCCTTCGTCGCCGGGGATGGCTTAAGGTGACTTGGTTTAGACCCAAGATCCAAAATAAAATTCTGGATCTCCCTTTTGATGGAGAAGCATTATTCAGTAAATTGATTGACGACACTCTCCAGGATATTAAAAAGGATACTGAGACCGCTAGGTTTTTGGGTACGCTTCAGTACCGTAAAGCTCCATGTAGAGGGTTCAGAGGCAAAAGCACCAACTACAGAGGATCTTATCAACAACAAAGGTACTCCTCCTACTGCTCAGGTTCGCAACAATACCGCCAGCCTTATCTCCAAAGGCATGGCCAGTCCTCGAATTACTCAAGACCTAATAACAGAGTAAAACAAGCTTGCCAAGGACGTGATACGTCAAAGAGACAATAGCGGCCTCCTGGCTCTTCCTACTGTGCCGACCTCCACAAGATCATCAGTAGGAGGCAGGGTGTCCCAATACCTTCAGAATTGGTCCAAGATAACATCAGACCGTTGGGTGCTAAACATCATTCGAAAGGGCCATACTTTGGAATTCACTCAAATCCCACCATCCAAGCCCTCTACTGCCATTCCATCCAAACATCTGCGTCTTCTGCGGCTCAAAGTTCATCAAATGTTCCTGAAGGGTGCTATAGAGCCGGTTCCCTCCGACCAAAGAGGAGAGGGATTCTATTCCAGGTTCTTCCTAGTAAGGAAGACGCTAGAGAAATGGCGCCCCATTTTAGATCTCAGGGAGCTCAACACCTATCTCATCTCCCTGTCTTTCCGTATGGTCTCTCTTCAAGACATTCTACGACTTGTCAATCCGGGGGATTTCATGGCCACGCTCAATCTCGAAGATGCTTATTTTCATGTACCAATTCACCCAGCACACAGAAGGTTTCTACGATTTACAGTAGCCAAAAGCCACTTTCAGTTCAAGGTTTTACCTTTTGGTCTTCGCTCAGCCCCGAGGATCTTCACAAAGGTGCTGGCGCCAGTGGCGGCATTTTAACGCAGGAATCATTTTCAAGTCTTCCCTTACCTGGACGACTGGTTGCTGAAGGCTCCGTCCAGGAAGGCAGCGAGACAGGCGGTCCAGGCATGTACAAACCTGTTTCAAAATCTAGGATTCACATTAAACAAGGAAAAGTCATCTCTGATTCCGTCCAGGACAGCACGCTTTCTGGGGGCCATCCTGAACTCGAAACTCTCAAAAGCTTTCCCAACCTTGGAGAGGCAGGAGAAACTGCAGACTATGGCGCTAGACTTTCAAAAAAGAAGGTGTCTTTCAGTATGCCGCTACAAATCTCTTCTGGGGGTAATTTCGTCATGCATTCCTCTAATTCCACACTTCAGATTTAGGATGCGTCCTCTTCAGGAGCAACTGGACATTCAATGGATACAGATTCATGGGTCATTCGACGACAAGGTGGCCATCACCCCGACGATGAAAAGAGCGGCTTTGTGGTGGACAAAGCAAGAAAAATTGTCCTAAGGTCTATCCTTCGTAAACGATCCATCTCCTCTGGTGGTGACAACGGATGCGTGGTTGGACGGTTGGGGAGCAGTGATGCAAGACCTGCATGTCAGTGGACATTGGTCTCCTCAAGACCGTCGGCTCCATATCAATCTCTTGGAGCTAAGAGCAATCAAACCAAGCTTTTCTTCCTCGCCTAAGAAGTTCAAAGGTTCTCATCCGGACGGACAACACCACGGCCATGCATTATGTGAACAAAGAAGGAGTAACCAGGTCTCTCCCGTTGTCTCAGGAAGCTCAGGAGATCTGAGAATGGGCAATCCTTCACAAGATGTCGTTGCAGGCAGAACACCTGCCGGGAGTTCTAAACGAGAATGCCGACAGACTGAGCAGGTTATCCTCGGTCAGTCACAAGTGGGAACTAAACCAGCGAGTTCTGGACGAGGTCTTCCAACAGTTGGGCAAACCTGCAATAGATCTCTTTGCCACGCCGACCAACAGGAAATGCCGGTCTTATGCAAGCAGGCTTCACCACCGAGGATCATTGGGGAATGCACTTTCAATAGCCTGGTCAGGGACATTTGTCTACGCCTTTCCCCCCATTCCACTGATCCCGAGGCTTATCAGAAAGATCAAAGTGGAACCATGCAAGATGATCTTGATAGCCCCTGCTTGGCCGAGACAGTTTTGGTACAAGGAGCTCCATCTGTTGTCACTGGCTCCGCCTCTTCCCTTGAGTACCATTCCAGACCTTCTCACAATGTCCAAATGGCAGATTTGGCATGCGGATCCAGAGTCATTGCACCTGACAGCATGGCTCCTGAACAGCGAGAATTTATTAATCTCCCCATCTCTAACGAAATAAAAGAAGTTCTCTCCCAGGCTAGAGCCTCTCTTTGGGGAGAGGAGTTGGCCTAACGGCTAAGGCGCTCGACCTCGGACCTGGGGATCTGGGTTCGAGTCTCGGTAACGACGCCAAAAACTCCTGTGATTCTGGGCAAATCACTTAATCTCCACGTGCCTAAAATGAAAGTGTGTCCTCATGTAAAGTAACTGGTGCTATGTAAAGCGCTCTGATACCTGATTCGGTTCGGGTCTAGTTCGCGCTATATAATACTCTGCAAAAAAAAATAAAAAAATAGAGCTCTTTCCACGAACAAGACTTACCGCCTCAAATGGAAGAGATTTTGCATCTGGTACAGGAAAGAGAAAATCGACCCTTTTTCTTCAAAACCTCACCAGCTTCTGCCTTATCTTTTGTCCTTAGCTAAGTCGGGACTGGCCCATTCATATATAAAAGTTCATTTGGCAGCAATCTCGAGGTACAGACGTTCGGAGTCTGGACCTTCGCTTTGGTCTTCCAAGATAGTTAAGCAATTTCTCAAAGGATTGTTCCATGTCTACCCCCCAGTGAGGCCTCTGCCTCCTACTTGGCACTTGAATCTGGTCCTAACTCAACTCATGAAGGGCCCATTTGAACCGATACATCGATCAGACATGAAGTTCCTTTCATGGAAATTGGCTCTCCTTCTTGCCCTCACATCGGCAAGACGTATTGGGGAGTTGCAGACTCTCACAATCCAAGTGCCGTTTCTCCAATTCAAAAGGAACACAGTTATCTTGAGAACTAACCCGAAGTTCATACCCAAAGTACCCTCGGACTTCCATTTAAATGAGCCGGTTAAAGCTTTCTTTCCTCACCCTGCTACACCAGCTGAGAGGTCACTACATTCGCTGGATGTACAACGGTGTTTAAAATTTTATTTGGATCGCACCAAAGGATTTCGTAAATCCTCCCAATTGTTCATTGCTTTTGGTGGGCCTGGCAAAGGTCTCCCTCTATCAAAGCAGGGTATTGCAAGATGGATTACCAGTGCCATTCTGCATTGCCATACTGCAGCTTCTAAACCACTGACCGGCAGAGTTCGAGCGCATTCCACAAGATCAGTGGCTTCTTCAACAGCCCTCTTCTTGGGGGTGCAGATCAAGGACATTTGCAGGGCTGCAACTTGGAGCAGCGTCTACACCTTTACTAAGCATTATTGCTTGGAATCCTTACAACAACAAGATACGGCCGTGGGACAGGCGGTCGTGAGGAACCGTTTCCACTAATTCGTGAGCTTTCCTTTCTATCCCACCTGCCGTTATTTGCACATTTTATATCTTCATGTCATAATGGCTATTGCAATGTATGTTATGCCACAAAATGTGTTTTTTATTGCTAACTGCTTGCTACTCTGATACAAAAGCATGGAATCTATGAAAGTTCCAATACTGGGGCAAGAAAACAAGTTACTTATCTGTAACTTTGGTTCCCCAGTATTGGTAACTTTCATAGATTCCCATGCACCCACCCACCTCCCCGAGGAAAGCTCAGCCTTCAGCAGATATGGTGACTGTTACACAGCGGCTACGAAAATCTGAGGCTCTGAGGTTCCTTCAGGAGGGTTCTATGGGGTGAGGCTCTTCTGATTGGCTGATGCCTAGTTTGGTCTCTTTTACACAAAGAGGTGGATATACTACAAAAGGGAATGAGGCCTAGGCCTTTTTCTTTCTCTTGTGTACCTACCGCTATGTTATTTTTGTTACCGTGACTCCCATTCCAACGACGGAGAATGATACAAAAGCATGGGAATCTATGAAAGTTACCAATACTGGGGAACCAAAGTTACAGGTAAGTAACTTGTTTTCTTACTACGTGGTCAAAACACCGCAATACCTTCACAACGCAGATTTTACAACGCAAGTCGTTACCACAACTTGCACTGGATGGCGCTCTAGACTAAGTAATAGTGTGATTTACTATTCCAACACCTTCCCTACTGTACGTAGGCTGTAGTTGGAATAGTAAATCATACTATTCCTAAGTCCATCACCCTACAGCGCACGTCGTGGTAACCACTTGCGTTGAAAAAAGCTAGGTTGTGATGTACCACGATCATTTTGATCGCGTAGTAACATCATACATCCCTCTGACGTGGCCCCAATGCAGTCCACAGCTCTCAGTCCTCAAGGACCACAGGGGTGAAGTGATAGGGTGAAGAAACAGAGTGCTGGGCACACCGGAAGCCACGCCAGCCACTGGGCAAGTACTCCGCTAATAGTGGATGCGATTCCTCGCACTTACCCTCTGCCACCTGTCGCTGCTGCTGCCCTCAAAGTCCTCAAGCTCTCAGAGTCCCACAGGCGTTGTCCTGGGTTCGTTCTGCAGTTAGCCACCCATGATGTTACAGTTTGCTGCAGGGTGTAAGGCTGTAAGTAGGAGGAGCTCCTCTGCACCTCGCACCTTGCTTCTTATGCACAACTCAGCCGCAGCCCAATTCAGCCACTGTGTAGGGCAGTGTAGGGTAGGAAGATCCTGCCACTGGCGTTGGCGCAGCTCAGTGGACCGGGAAGGTCCGATCACCAGTCGCGGGAGAATTGCGGCAAACAAGTTTAGGGCTCAACCGGCAGCTGGCAGCGGGCAGCCAGGCAACCGGGAAAACAGAGTCCACTGCCCGGGTCCGGGAAGCTCCCGCCGCTGCCCAGTCACGGGTGAATCGCAGAGAATTGTAGCAGACTGCGGCCAAGTTTTAGGGCTCAACCGGCATCCGGGAGACCGGGAAAACAAAGTCCGCTGCCTGGGTCCGGGAAGCTCCCGCCGCTGCCCTCCTGCTCGCCTGCTTGCACAGGCACAACGGAAGACACGGTGAGCGAACCAAGAACGCTTCATCGAAAACAAGAGCTTGGTTGTACATGCAAACACTTGCTATTTTCTGAGTGCAAATGAGGTACTAATCTGCTTTTTTTTATCCTTAACATAATATAAACATAACGTGTGCCTTAAGGATACACATATTTCCAGGTCCTAATACACATAACACTTCATATATACAGCAGTGCTGGTTGCACTGGACAGGGGTGTGTTTTTTGAAGGGGAAACTTAAGCTCCTCTCCCCACTCTGCATGACCTATCTGAGAGGCATTGATGTGCTGAGATGTACAAGCAGAGAGCAAACCAGGGAGACCATGACAGCCTGTGCCTGTCCTGGCTGTGGAACGTACCAGAATTGTACTTTTATTGCCTCAAGCTGGCAGCAAACATAAGAGATATTTTTCAATTGATCTCATCAAACCAAACTATGTGGCTAGTTCTACATAGTAGGTCACGAGGACTCCTAGGTAGTTACGTGCCTCCTCTCACTACCATGCAGGAAATCTCTTTGCAAGTTTTAGCCAACAATTAAGTTTCTTCTCCGCGGCTGGGGACAGCTAACACTAAAGTTTCACTACTTCCAGTTACATCTACAAACACCGTACAATCATCAGGTATGACTATGCAGATTTCAAACCAACACGCCAACAATGAAGTTGTTTATATCACTCCACCATTTGAGTTATCTACCAGTTCTACACAGCTCCATGAGCCTCCCATATTTGCACAAACTGCCTCTGACTACTTTGTTGGCTTTGATGACTTTTCTTCTGGATTACAATTTCATAACTTTTCCTCTTCCAGTGGATTAGTTTTGTGACTGTCTTTTTCTTACTTCTGAACAGACATTATCTCCCGCATGCTCTGCTGTTGAACTGGTCACCAAGGTTTTGAGGCCTCATTCTTCATTACACAAAGTGCGAAGTCCCTTGTGAACATTCCAAGGGTGCCCTGGATGCATGTCTTGGAATGCAACCAGTTCAATCTACAGACATAGAGCTGCTGATCGGCCATTTAGAAGCTCACTTGCAAAGTTGCCCTGTGCGATTGCCGTTGCTACAGTATGCTTATTATGAGCCATCCTGGGATGCTTTGGATCCTGGATTTCTGGATCTTGGCTCTTCCTCTGAGGATGCACTACGGTCTGGCACACCTTCAGCGGCTGCTTTTGGGGGTCGATTTGAATCTGTTTGTTCATTGGAACTTGTGAGAGGGGAGCTAACGGAAACATCATCTGTAGCAGCTGGGAAAAGTATGGTTTTGTCTGCTTCTTGTGTACCGAGGGAAAGCAGTTCCTAAGGAAGGGGTGGGAATGACAATTATGTTGTCTTGGTGTCCTCACACACCCCGAGAGGTGTCATGCTTCATCATTGGGCCTTGCTCCTCGTCGGGCCGGCGCTGCAATGCTCGACGGGCTCACCGTTTCCGGGGCACTTTATCGGAGATCTTTTTTTGTAGAAGCCGTATGGTGCAATGTGGGAAGTGGTGCACGTGGAAAAGTGGTCTAAAAAAGGTCAGGGTCAGTCCTAGGTGCAATCTACTTTAATTGATCAGGTAGATCCTGCCTGTTAAAAGAATAGGAAGCCCTTGATGGATTGCAATGATCCAACCGGGCAATCACTGTTGTGGGGTCGACATGTTTCGTGTCCAATGTTCCTAGGGAATCGTTGGCACTTCTTCAGGACCTATCAGTGGAGTTTATAAAATTTATGTGCACGACGTAAATGGACAAAACATAGAAAAGAAAAATAGAAAAGCAGGTGACAGAAATGTTCTGGATATAACCTGCAATAAAGCCTAGTAGTCCTGTACCGGACTATGTTCAACCCGCGGTAACAGGCGCTACAGCCTGACGGGGGTCTAGCAGGAGCACAATGTTGCTCTGTTACTATAAGATTCGCAGCAACTTGCCATCTCGCATACCCGTGCTCCAGGTCCGGCCCGACGAGGAGCAAGGCCCAATGATGAAGCATGACACCTCTCGGGGTGTGTGAGGGCAACAAGACAAAAGAATTGTCTTTCCCACCCATTCCTTAGGAACTGCTTTCCCTTGGTACACATGTTCCTTCTTGGAGTCATGACCGCAGGACCTGTTTAAATTACTTCTGAGAAGTTTCTACTTACAAAAATTGCTTTTTATGCAATCTTTTTATATGGTTTTTATATTTCCTTTTAAATAAGTTTTTGGCGGTCTTTATGTGGTTTGAATTTTAAAGAGCACATTGCTTTTGAGATTTTAGCATAAAATGACAGATCTGAACTTATATTTTAGCACAAGTTTTAGGAAGCTTTTAGTCGCCCTACATCATGTGGGTGTCATGTGGTTACGGAGGCCTCAGACAGGGAACATCACAATTTTACATGCTCATGTATAAAATTGACATCTTTCTTAAGCGTTGACTCTTGACACACATTTGCATGCGTGCTCATATAGGATAATATTCCCTGAAATGGATTTGCTTACATTTCCATTTCTTCGTAGGCATATTATCAGGGCACTGAGCATTCTATAACAGGCTTAAGTTCACTGCGCAAAATGTTGATGTTTGTTGTTGTCTGCTTGGCAACAGCCCGGCAAGGGTAGAATAAAAAATGACGGACTGACTGGAGCTCCTACATGGTAATATGGGTGAAGTTTATTATATAAATGACACTAATTATTTGTTTAGGCAGAGGAGCATTTTGCTGTCACTGCTGAGTTTCCCCATGCCGAAATTCCAGACCAGCTGAATCCTGTTTACCTTCATGAGAAGGACGATTGCCTGCTCTTCATGAGAATGGGCTCCCAGATGAAACATACCCACAGGTAATTGGGCAGTCAGATTACCCTAGGGTATTCTGGAAGATTCCCACCCCTTAAGCCCACTAGGTTAGACAGTGCGAGGTAGGAGTATAGATATGATTATATATGTATGCGTATCATCAATATAACAGCACAATGGTTGAATTGTTTATCTTCTTTAACATTCTCATAATACTGATTACTCTGTTCTGTTTTTTTATTAATTATTGCAGCACACTTACTTTACTCAAGAATCATATTGCTTCAATAGATGGTTGAAATGTCATTTCAGGTATTTCTTGTGTCTCCCTGAATTACTAATGAAAGGGACTGATCTGTTTCCACGTTTTCCTTGGGGAGTCAGAGTTGTCATGTTCCAAGGTTACACATAACACCCGGTACCTTGTAAGGTTAGAGGTCCAGAGGGTGCACTGTGGGCTAGCCAGGACTAAGGTCAACATATCCTGATGGAGTGCGTGGACTCAGTCTTGCACAGTTTTGATGTTTATGTTGTCCAAACGCACAGTCTTACTGATATAGTATGAACCGTATTACAGGAAGATCTACAGGACATATCTGTTAGATGTAATGGTCTGCCACCTTGGAAGAAAATGTCTGATCCTCCCTCCCACTGGGTGACTTTGTGCCATTAAGTGCAAATGAGAGTAGCTTGGAGGTTGATGCTACAAAGGTAGAGGACTAAGTGGTACAGTATCCCTGGTGACCTACCTAATGTCTGGATGATGCCCCTCCGTGGCCTCAAAAGTCCTGGGGTGCCTGTTGCAATGGTGGCGAGGCCTGGCAATGCCTACATGCCATCCCTCTGGAGTAGGTTCAAAAGAGCCAGAACTAGTGAGGAGACTGTCGGGCAGGTGTTGAAAGGCCCAAAGAAAGAGCTTTGACTCTGCTTTCTTGAAATCGCTCATCTTGAAATGGGCCTTTCTGGAGGGTCACCTTCAATTTTTTTTGATTCCTCCTCCCCTTTTTGCTTAATTATTTTTTTGTTGGCTTTTGGACTTTGGGCACTTTATCTCTGCTAACCAATGCTACACTACATGTGCTCCCTCCCTGAAATGTGGTAACACTGTCTTATCCACAATTTGCATATTTAATTTACTTATAAGTCCCTAATAAAGTGCATTATATGAGCCCAGGGCCTGTAACTTAAATGCTACTAGTGAGCCTGCAGCATTGATTGTGCCAGCCGCTTCAGTAGCCCTTTAAACATTGCTCAGGCCTGCCACTGGAGATCCTGTGTGTGCAGTTTAAACTGCCATTTCAACCGGGCAAGTTCACCTACTTGCCAGGCCCAAACCTTCGCTTTTATTACATTTAAGTCACCCCTAATGTAGGCCCAAGGCAGCCCTAAGGGCAGGGTGCTAGTGTATGTAAAAGGGAGGACATGTACTTTTGGGTTTTACATGTCCTGGTAGTGAAAAAGTATTATATTAGTTTTTCGTTACTGCAAGGCCTATATCTCCCATAGGTTGATATTTGGGTTTGCCTTAAAACATCTTTTAATTGAAATTCCCAATTGGGAAAAGATAGAGATTTTGGGCCAGATGTAGGTCGCCAAATACCGGTCGGTAACGGCCGATTTCGGCCGTTACCGACCGGTATTTGGCTTTTGAGATGTAGGTGGGTCTGAATTTACAGAATCGGTATATTTACCGATTCGGTAAATTTAACACTTCGGTATTTTACCGAATCGGTAAATATACCGATTCTGTAAATCCATATGTAGGTGGCACTCCTAAGAGTGCCACAGGCCCTTAAGAGTTGGTATTTTACCACCCAATCCTATTGTGCATGCACACCTGTGCCATGTGACACACAGGCATGCCCTTAGGGCATGTCTGTGTGCCACATGGCACACATGCCTGTACTTGGGGTGCTAGAGGGTGTCAAAGTGACACCCCCTGCACCCTTGCAGGATTCGGTATTTACCGAATCTGTAAATACCGAATCGGTATTTCACATTGATTCCTATGGGCTTCAAGGCCCATAGGAATCAATGTGAAATACCGAATCGGTATTTACAGATTCAGTAAATACCGACTCTTACAGATTCGGTAATTTTTTACCTACATCTGCCTCCTTCCTATTTACCGACTCTTAAATACCGATTCGGTATGAGTCGGTATTTAAGAATCTGTAAATAGAAATTACCTACATCTGGCCCTTTGAGTTTGGTGTCTCTGGACTTACATTTTAAAATCACAACTCATGGTGAAGTTTGAAAATGCCACTTTTAGAAAGTTGGCATTTTCTTACTTTAACCATTCTGTGCCTTTGCCTGTCTCTGAATACACATCTGGGTTGGGAAACAGCCATTAAAACGCAGCTGTTACCGCGCATTACCTTTACCGCGAATGCCATTATCACAAATTTAGTTTTAAAGATATATATATCTTCTATATATATAAAAACGAATGTATGTCTATCTGTCTGTCTGTCTGTTTGTCCTTTATGCATGTCTATCTGTCTGTCTGTTTGTCCTTTATGCATTACTACACCATTCATCCGATCGCCATGAAACTTTGGGAAGTTGTTGAGTACACTCCCGCGAAGGTTTCTGGTATAAAAAATTTTAAAATATCGGCCCCACAGGGCCCTCATAATCTTTCGAATATAGCGCGGAATTACAAAAATCATGAGTGGCTCAGTGCACGTGCTATATTAGCAGCTACGAACAACGATGTAAATGCCATCAATTTCAGCATTCAAAACGGAATACCAGGCGAAGCGACAACGTATAAGTCCATCAATACTGTGATGAATCAAGACGAAGTTGTCAATTACCCAACGGAATTCTTGAATTCACTGGATGTGCCCGGTATGCCACCGCACATTTTGACATTGAAAATTGGCGTGCCCTGGGGGCCAACTAGCCCACCAGGAACCTCCACTATGGGCCAGGGGACTGTGTTGCAGAGAGGTGTAAAAAGAGGCGTGGCCTCATTACACCTCTCTACAACGCAGCGCCCTGGCCCATACTGGAGGTTCCTGGTGGGCTACTTGGCCCCAGGGATCCCCAGTATTCAACGGGAATTACTTCCCCCTCTGCAAACGAGCTAGGGGGCGCGTTTGCACAGTGGTGCAGGGACGGGGCGTGGCCTCCTCCCCGATCCCGCGATTTAAAAAAAAATGTTTTTGGGCCTTCTGGGTCCTTGTGGGACCCCCTAAGCAGGCCTAGGGGTCAGGGTGTTTCTACCCTGCCCCCTTTTCTTGTTTTTCGCGTTTCTTTTTCTGTTTTCTTGGCTGCCAACACTTCCTGGTTTGGAGTGTTGACAGCCAATTAGCATGCAGCTCATGCTCAAGAGGGTACTGTAGCCCGTCTTAAAGGTCCCTATGGAAAATTGCATGGGGAAAACACGTTTTGGGACCCCCTTTTTTCTCGGCCCCGCTTGACCAATCACCCCCAAACTTTCAGGGAAGGAGCAGAGCGCCCTAGCTTCTTGGAGAATTTCGCGAAGATTCGTCGACCGGCGCCAAAGTTATTCCAAATAGAATGTTGCGGATTTCCTATGGAAACTAGGTCCTAACTATAACTACCTACTTGCGACTGCCAGTAGGTAATATATATATACACACACACACACACACACTCACATTCATATGTACTTATGCATGTGTAAATATATACATATATGCTTATATGTACATATATATATATAATAGTATCTGTTAGCACCCATGCTAAAACAACGCATGCCTTAACAACGCAAGTCATTACAGCGACTTGCTTTAGGGAAGTTCTGGACTTTGGAATAACATAAATTACTATTCCAACTCCAGTCGGTGGATTAGCACAGTGCCATCCACGCCGTGATAGAAAGGGACAACGTTTTTTGCCATTTCTAATGAGAGCGAATCACGTCAGGGGTTGCTTTTATTCATTTCAGGTTGGCTTGTATGATATTACCTATCCAAAGATGTAATACTTTGCCTGGAGTGGTAAAAGGCTTTGGTCATTTTATAGCTCGGCATAGATAGCACTGTGCTAATCCTATGCTTAAAGACTTTGCTGTAGAAATGGCAAAATACTTTATCCCTTTCTATCTCGGTGTTGCTGATACTGTGCTAATCCTATGCTTACAGAATTTGATAGAAAAGCAGACATTTGAGGTGAGCAAATTTAGAGTGTCGCTGATGTTGAGAGTGCTCTATACTGGAGCTGCTTTCCAATTCATTTGAGAACCACCCAGAGTTCTCTGCTTCTTTTTTTGCATGCTTTAGGTGTCACTCGATGCATGAAAGGGTATTGTTTTTATATATATATATATATATATATATATATATATATATATATATATATATATATATATATATATATATATACACAGGCTCCAATTTCCCAAAATCCCCAGCCGGGTTTACAGGAAAAACAGCACTCACACGGGCAGCAGCAGTATATTTAGCAGATCGGTTTATTCAGAAAAGCAGACGCGTTTCGGGAATAGAATCCCTTCGTCAGTGTTAACACTGACGAAGGGATTCTATTCCCGAAACGCGTCTGCTTTTCTGAATAAACCGATCTGCTAAATATACTGCTGCTGCCCGTGTGAGTGCTGTTTTTCCTGTAAACCCGGCTGGGGATTTTTGGAAATTGGAGCCTGCATATTTTACGCGAACACCATTGCGTTATTCGGCACCCGCCCTGAGAGTGACTCACGTATTTGGTGTTGTGGAGCTTGGATATATATATATATATGCCTATGAAATTAGAAAGAAGTGTGTGAAGAATTGGCACATACTCAAATCTGATCCGACTATCGGTAATGATTTACCTAAATCTCCATTAATAACTTTCAGGAGAGCCAGGTCATTAGGTTCCAGTATTGTGAGCAGTCACTGCAAAAAAGAAGAGAAATCCTCGCCATTTGGTGAACTGACAGGGTTCTATCCCTGCCTTAAGTGTAAAGCTTGCAGGAATAGTAAAAAAGTGATCAGTTACCAGGTACCTGGGATGAAAGAGCCCAAAAAGATCACTAGTTTAATGAACTGTAACACAAGCCACACGGTGTACTGTCTGGTATGTCCGTGTGGCTTGCGTTACATTGGAAGCACTACCCATCCTACCAAGATTAGGATCTTGGAGCACCTAAGGGCTATACAAAACAGGGATCCCACTTACCCAGTGGCGAGACACTTTGCAGTGTTTCACCAAAGCAACAGAGAACTCCTTAGCTTTTACTGCATGGATCAGGTACCTGCAGATATAAGAGGAGGGAACAGGTTGCTCCAGCTGAGAAGGTTGGAGTCTCGCCATATCATTGAGAACCAGACCAAAAAACCAGGTGGCCTCAATGCTGGAGAGGAGTTAATAGTCCATTTATGATTTTCTTTTGGAATTGAATATTCCTAACACTGTATGCTGTATATAATAGTGCGCTTGAACATTTCTGTGTGTGCGCCCATTCAGGGCTAAATTGTATTGCATTGTTGATTATGATGTGTTGTGCTTTATTGACTATATTTGCCCATCAGGGCACAATTATGGCAGTGATTGTAACTGAACCCACACCACTTAGTAATGGTGGTTTGTTTAGCACATGAAGTCCTTTGTTTATTTTTTTGATTGGATGTATTTAAACACTGCCTGATGGTGGCGCCGGCCTCTAATTGAAAAAGGCGGTTGCCGAAACGCATCTGTGAGAGTGTTTGCCCAATAAATCTATTGGACCTGTCCCCCGTGAGTGCTATGTACGTTTTTGTGCAAGGAGCTTCGGTCTCAGCGTGACCTGCGGGTTCCGTCACCCGCTGCGACAGCACCCGGCCGCGAGTGAAGGGGAGTTGACGGATAGTGAGCTTTGGTAGGGAGCTGCTGATTTCGTGCCTCAAATAAATTCACTTTAAAGCATCAGAAAGCAGCCTGTGCATTTCTTCATATCGGGAGAAACTTTGTTCGCGTAAATTAAGGGTGTCCGGCACCCACACAGGCTCGCCGTGGTAAGAGACGAGGAACAGCCGGGAATGGTTGTTTGTTTATATATTTATATATATATATATATATATATATATATATATATATATATATATATATATATATATATATATATATATATATATATATATATATATATATATATATATATATATATTCACTGAAAAAACCATAGGTTATAGACCATATATAGTTAGGAATTAGCATTTAAAAAACCTTATTTTACTCACACAAAACCATTGAAATTCCATATATAGTTAGTTGCACTAACTATATATCGCGCACCCGCAATCCACTGCTGATCATGTCACATATTACATCATTCATGACATGGTCAGTGACATCACTGATGACATCACTGATGACATCTCAAATGACATCACTGATGACATCACTGATGACATCTCATTTGACATTACTGATCACATCACTGATGACATCATTCATGTGATAATACGATAAACCTCTTCAGACTCTAATATAACCTTAGATACACTCAGTGTAAACAGACACTCATAGACTGTCACTCATCCATGGAGTTACTCAGACACTTAGTCAGTCATGCAAAGAATCAATCACACCTCCATTTCCTCAACTATACAGTTATACACACCTTACTTATTCAAACATATACTAAAACATATTTACTCACTTATACAATCCTGGATACAAGTTCACAATGATCCATACAGCCACTCACACATTCACTGGCTCTTATGCACAGTTATTTATATATGGTAACTCTCACATGTACTGTGTTTTACATATGTACTTACTTTGACATGTAGCACTGAGATATCCATTCACTCACCAATACACTCATGCACACAGTCAACCGCCCATACAGCTGTTTCCACATGCACTTTTGAACCCATACATCCAGTCAATCAACTGCTCACACATCTATGCAGAGAGTCATACACCTCCCAGCCACCCACACACACACTCAGTCTCCCATACAAATGCTTGGGCAACCAATCAATAACCCATACAGTTAATCATATAGCTAATGATCAACACATGCAGCAGTTTACAGAACAACAGACATAATGATGCACAAATTAAGACAGTTTAGTCACTAACCCATGCACTCAGTGAGACACATTTAATCAGTCACTCATACAGTCAGCCATGCCCCTACTAAATCCTTCATCAAGACACTTATACATCCATTCATTCTTCGATATGTAAGACATATTTTAACTTTACAGAATTATACAGTCACTGGATGACGTCATCAGTGATGTCATCAGTGATGTCATTTGAGATGTCATCAGTGATGTCACTGACCATGTCATGAATGATGTAATATGTGACATGATCAGCAGTGGATTGCGGGTGCGCGATATATAGTTAGTGCAACTAACTATATATGGAATTTCAATGGTTTTGTGTGAGTAAAATAAGGTTTTTTAAATGCTAATTCCTAACTATATATGGTCTATAACCTATGGTTTTTTCAGTGAATTTTCAAGGTTTTGTAAATGCTAATTCCTAACTATATATGGTCTATAACCTATGGTTTTTTCAGTGAATTTTCAAGGTTTTGTAAATGCTAATTCCTAACTATATATGGTCTATAACCTATGGTTTTTTCAGTGAATTTTCAAGGTTTTGTAAATGCTAATTCCTAACAATATATGGTCCATAACCTATGGTTTTTTCTGTGAATTTCATTGGTTTTTTAACAGCTAATATCTGTAGCTGTAAAATGTATTCTTCTTTAAATCCAAAAATATATTTTATATGTTTATGAATAATTTTTTTTTTAAATATTTTTTTTTCTTCGTTCCCGCTTCGCAAATCGGGAAGCTTCCCGTTAGCTGACCCTTGATGCCGCGAAATAGACCGCGAGCCGGTAAACGTTTCTTTACCGCAAGTGCCGCGTTACAAAACAACATCGTGACGCCTCCCGTCCGCATGACGTTTCACGTTGTCGCGTGATACGTCATATGACGTACTACGTTAGCGAACTGGTACGCGAAGCGAGTCGCAAAGCGCAGGTTTCTGGAAGCAAACCGGGAGGCCCTGCAAAGCGCTTAACGTAAACACAGCAAGTCATGTGACTTGGTAATAACACTTTTCATTGGTTCATTTCACTTTTGGTTTCCTAATGATGTAAGACTAGGTCATATAATCTAAAATGAACACTTTTGATTGGTTGAGAACTCTTGTTTTTCCCAAATGATGAAAATCCCTCCTTCTTTCCTCACTCTGACTTTCATCATTGTGAGAGAAAGACCCTTTGTGATCACTGAGCAATGGCTTCTTTAGTAGCTTCAGCTGGTGCTTCCCCACCACCTCCACCACATCCAAGGAAGAGTGGACCACCTGCTCAAGTTATAATTCAACAAGAAGAAGAAGAAGAGGAACAGGAGGACGAGCACGAAGAGAGGCAGTTTTTGCCTGAGCAGCCCAGGACGTCTCACCGGAAAGAAAACTTCATTTGGCAATTTTTTTAAATTCCCAAAGGTCAGAAAAAAGTAAATGCAAGATACGTAACTTGCCTTATATGTCAAGATAGACTGTCCAGAGGGACCGACAAGAAATACAGTTTCGGAAACTACACAATGCATCGCCATATGACTAGGTGGCATCCTAACAACTACAGTGCTGCACAGTTTCGGAACGACCTAGATAATCTCCCTATTATGGCCAGAAGATCTGTTGTACCGGAAGTAACGGGACCAGAGGGCAGGGAGATGGTGCCAAATATACAAATGAGATTTGGTGATGTAAAACACATCTGCGTATTTTGCGATGGATTCATTTCCTACGGAGAAAAAAGCATCACTCTGATCAACAGAGCTATTGACAATCATGCTCATGTTTGTCCGAAACGCCCAAAATAATAAATACTTCTTTTTTTTGTTTTGTTGCTCCTGTTGAGCCCTTTACAATGAATCGTTTTCATTGCCCCCTCCAAGAAAACCCCAAAAAAATATAAAACTGTTCCGAAAAATTCAAAAACAGTAAAAAAATGTTCAGAAAAATAAAATAAAAAGTTCTTTTCAGAACTACCTCCCCGTTATTAAAAAATTGGTACAATATTTGGAACTGTGCCAACCTCTATTTCTCTTAGTTCGCTTCCCAGTTCGCTCGCCGGTACGCGAACCGGAAGCGAACCAAAAACAGTAAGTATAAGGGAAGGAAACAGACACTTATGTTAAAAGAAAGACAGCTATAGGGGAGTAAACTAGAGATACTATTACCCGTAATCCACTGCTGATGATGTCACATATTACATCATTCATGACATGCTCAGTGACATCATCAGCAGAGGATTGCGGGTTTTTTGGCAACATGCCTTATCCACGGTTTAATAACGCTGCCTTTTGCTTTATATAAGTTTTCAAATTGTATGAAATATATACCAATAGGTCGTTATGAACCTTTAGGTAGTGCTTTTCTTCATGAGGTCTGGTCGCTTCCATACACATACAGATGTTTCAAAGATGATCAAGAAGTTTATCTGAATGGAGAGGAATGCACTGAGACGCCAGATCATTCACTAATGTGTAGGCACATACAGTTACACGGTTCATGCAACAAACACCGACCAAATATGGCTTGCGTGTTGCAAGGCACGCCAGTTCCTGCTATCATCCCCACGTCAAGTTGTTGGAAAATGGTAGTTATTTGATGCTCAATAATGAAGATTGTTCTGAGTTAATTAAAAGTATTCCTTTTATCGTAACAGTAAGTGAACGGGTTATTTGCTGCAGAAATGTTCTATTTCCTCCCACACATGAACATAGGGAGTTTTCAATCTGGCCACAAATACCAACCTTGGGACACGTTTCAACGGCATGGCAAGAATAAGAGCTCTTTTGTCTCAGAGAGAGGTGGCCTTGAGTTCGGCCCGTGAAACTTTCGTACTTCACATAGCGAACACCCGTACAGAGGTGCACACCCTTTTCAATTAAGATTTGCCTTTCAATTTCAGCAACATGTTTCCGACTATCTTTAACGCATCCTCCACAAAGTCCCTGGCGCACTTTTTTAAAGTTGTTACCAGTGGTCTCGTGACTTCATTTGAGAAAATCTTTGGAGTCATCCCTGCTTCCTTTCATTCCATTTTCTCCACTCTGGTTCGTGGATTGGCATTTTTACTTGCATTACCAGCGGACGCTCTTGTGCTTTTTTACATTTTTAAATATGGATGTCCCTCCTATGCAACCTCACACCCTGCAGCTGCTGACACTGTTCCGCAATCGCATGCTAGAATATTATGGCACAATGCCGTTGGCGATATTAAGCACGGCATATGGATTATCTTTTCGATTCTCCTACTTCACCTGTGTCCAGCCTGTATTTCACTGCCTGACCTGTGATTTCGATTGGGCCATTGATTTGTGTCTCTGCGGACCGGTTTCTCCTGACGTCGACTTTAATCAGCTGATGACTCCTATCATTACTCACGAGTTGGTTTGTCCTGGCGAAAGGATTATGGCTGTGGCATTGATGCATGGACTACTTGGTCCCTGGAATTTACTGGCGGCAGCACAGTCTTTCTTGGAACAGAGCTTTCTTGAAAACCCACCGAGCTGTCCTCTGATGGTGATAGAGGATCCGGTGCTGGGAGAGCACGTATGTTCTTTCCCGCTTTTAAATTGGATGGCTGAACTGTTTTCGGATGAAGACGGTGACTTCCTATTGGAGGCTGTTGCAGCTTATTTTGCATACACAGTTATGTCATAGACCTTTTTCATGTTTGATATGCTGAGTACTAGCATTTCATTGACAATTCATTGACTTATTTGTCAAGTTTTTATTATTTACCTTGCCTATTGGCTTAAGACTCGATAAAGTACTTGGCTGTTTTATTTTTCTTTAGCATTAAATTTTCCTAGTTTTTAATGCTTTACCTTGCGGACCGTCCACATATAAACTTGCAATCTGCTCTCATGAGATGGCACTTCTATTATCTTATTCAGTTCGTTTCCGGATCATGGGGAGGTGTCATCTAGGTCCTGGATATTTTTACACCGTGTTAAGTTAGCATGGGCTCATTACCGGTTTAAACGCCATTTTTCCTTTTTTGCAACTTCTGCACAAGACACTTAGTTGTTGCTTTAGCTTTCCACCTAGTAGTTCATCGTGGTTTACATGAGAATAATATGTTATTGGTCTACTATCTGCTTTACTTGTTAAACTATATCTGTACAGCGAGTGCTAAAGTTTCAAGAACAACACGATACAGAATTGTTATGAGGTCTGATCTCCACGACTTCATACTCATAACATAAGTGCAACTTCTGCCAATTCTGGGCATGAGGCGGGTTTTATATTGCTTTGCCGAACACACATACACAACAGTTGATGCGGTTCACATGAAGAGAGAGCTGGTGTATGCTGATGTGATTCCTTCAAATCTAAGACACTAAAGTATGGGCACGCCCTAAACCAACACAAAGAGACCTTCTTAGCAAATAATATAATATGTGTATTAGGGAGGGTGAGATATAAGCAGCCACGGGCCGTGGAGGGAGTTACGATGGGGCAGGGAGGCGGGGAGGGGGAGAAGCAGGGTGGAGCCCTCTCTACCTTGCCCCTCCCCCTCCCCGCCTCCCTGCCCCACCGTAACTCCCTCCACGGCCCGCGGCTGCTTATAAGTGTTGCTAACTCTTATTCATTTACAGCATGTTAACATACTGTCACCATTCGCTTTTTATGTACTAGTAACTATGCTGGTAATTTTGCTACTGATAATATGTGTACTTGTATTCTCCACCCTGCTTCTCCCCCTCCCCGCCTCCCTGCCTCACCGTAACTCCCTCCACGGCCCGCGGCTGCTTATAAGTGTTGCTAACTCTTATTCATTTACAGCATGTTAACATACTATCACCATTCACTTTTTATGTACTAGTAACTATGCTGGTAATTTTGCTACTGATAATATGTGTACTTTTATTATCTAAGGTACTACGCCTGAGAAGACGGCATTAGTAAATAAACATTTCAAATACACATCTGTTCTTCTTAACTCCATGTTCTGGTTTCTAAGAAATCAATAACGACCGACTGTTCATGAGTTCCACGTATCCTGAGGTACTATAAGTTCATATTCTGGATTGTCTAAACATTGAGAGTTTGTTATATCCAATGTGACACTGTACCTAGCTTGCTAAGGAGTTTTTGATTACTAACGTGAGTTTTGGGACACCCTAATTCGCCGAGGTTCCAATCCTCTGTCCACAGTTCTGTGTGAGAACAGAAACCCTGCGACAGGGGCACCCCCGACCCTTGCTGGAGCTTCATCACACTTGCGATACAACTCCAGCAATGCATTCGCCGAGGTTCCAATCCTCTGCCCACAGTTCTGTGTGAGAACAGAAACCCTGCGACAGGGGCACCCCCGACCCTTGCTGGAGCTTCATCACACTTGCGATACAACTCCAGCAATGCGCCACCTTTACGGCACAGATACATCACGCATCTGTGCTGTTTTTGCCCCATGATGCGCCGCATTGTAAATGCAGCACACCATAGGTGACGGAACAGCGGCACAGAATGACTAACACATCCCTGGTGATGCGCCAGTCATCATAAATGTATCCCTATGCTTCTTATCTTGTTAGAGATGAACCGCCATATGTATCATCAAAGTTTTTTGCATTTCCTAAATAGCGAACTTTAAGGAATAAATAGCGATTATTTACCATTCCTAGTTTGCGATGAGCTATTTGCTAATTAGCCGAATGTAGCCCAATGAAGCCCAATGTAGCCCAATGTAGCCCAAAGATGGCCGCCAGACACACAAAAAAACAAATGTAGCCCAAATATCAGCCAGATGTAGCCCAACTATAGCCCAGTGACAGAATGACCAATCAGCTTCGCAAACCTCCGTTACGCGAAGCGGAGCGCTGTTACAGATATATATCTTTTTTTGAACGTTAATTTCTCAAAATCCACTGGAGCACATATATTGAGACCTAGCAAAGGCACATCGGGCTACCAGTCCCTAATATTTTGCCAAGTTTCGTGCAAATCCATTCAGCCGTTCGATTATTATTATTATTTTTTTTTTTGCCCCGCGGGGCCCTTTTAAAACCTCCACATCAAACCTAGGGGGTCAGCGAGGATCTACTATGCCCCCTTATAGTTATTTCCCCCTTTGTTTTGACCTCCTCTTGTCTCTCGATCCTACCGAGAGACAAGATGGCGGCCGCTACGGACTGTTTGGAATATTGACAGACGCCGGAGAACCAATCAGCTTCGCTTCACAAAGCTCCGTTGCGCGAAAAGTCCGCGTCCTGGGCCGCTGCCCAGTCCGCTGTTACAGATATATATCTTTTTTTAAACGTTAATTTCTCAAAATCCACTGCAGCACATATATTGAGACCTACAAAAGGCACATCGGGCTACCAGTCCCTACAATTTTGCCAAGTTTCGTGCAAATCCATTCAGCCGTTCGGGCTAAAAGTGAGGCCAACCGCCCTATGGAAATTAACATGGGAAAAACGCGTTTTGGGACCCCCCTTTTTTCTCGGCCCCCCCTTGACGAACCCCCCCAAAATTTTCAGGGGCTGCTCAGAAACAAAATGTGCCATTTTCCTGAAAATTTCAGCCAATTCCGTCCACAAACGCCAAAGTTATTAGACATAGAATTTTCAAAAAACCCATAGAGAAAAAATCCTAACTATATATACCTACTGGCGACCGCCAGTAGGTAATATATATATATATATATATATATATATATATATATATATATAAAAAGATTGTTTGTAGCTGAACACTTTTTTTTTTTAAAACAAATTTGATTTGCCTAGTTTCACATAGATTGCATAGATCTGGAGTCCAGAGGCCTCTGTGCACAGCAATTACACAATAATAATGACTTTGACTTTCAGGAAGAGTATTGGACCGCATGATAACGCCCCCCCCCAACTCCCCCCTCCCCCCCGATTGCGCCCATATCACAGAAGTCTATCAAGTTTGTATCTGCACACCCGAAGATCACCGCCTCTCCGGGTCATCCAGTCCCCTCCACCAATTAAACATAAATCAAACAGATAAATCAGTCCGGCAACCGTGCCTCCACCTCCCGTGGCGGGTCCAGCCAGTTCTAATCCTCGGTAGTCTGCCCACCTCTTCCATATTTTATAATATTTGCGTGGGCACCTCCTGGCAAGGAAAACGCACTGGGTGGAGTCTTTGCCCTTCTTCGTACTTTTCAAGGACTTGGTTGTCATATATATATATATATTCACTGAAAAAACCATAGGTTATAGACCATATATAGTTAGGAATTAGCATTTACAAAACCTTGAAAATTCACTGAAAAAACCATAGGTTATAGACCATATATAGTTAGGAATTAGCATTTAAAAAACCTTTTTTTACTCACACAAAACCATTGAAATTCCATATATAGTTAGTTAGTTGCACTAACTATATATCGCGCACCCGCAATCCACTGCTGATCATGTCACATATTACATCATTCATGACATGGTCAGTGATATCACTGATGACATCACTGATGACATCTCAAATGACATCACTGATGACATCTCAAATGACATCACTGATGACTTCACTGATGACATCTCATTTGACATTACTGATCACATCACTGATGACATCATTCATGTGATAATACGATGAACCTCTTCAGACTCTAATATAACCTTAGATACACTCAGTGTAAACAGACACTCACAGACTGTCACTCATCCATGGAGTTACTCACACACCTAGTCAGTCATGCAAAGAATCAATCACACCTCCATTTCCTCAACTATACAGTTATACACACCTTACTTATTCAAACATATACTAACACATATTTACTCTCTTATACAATCTCTGATACAAGTTCACAATGATCCATACAGCCACTCACACATTCACTGGCTCTTATGCACAGTTATTTATATATGTCAACTCTCACATGTACTGTGTTTTACATATGTACTTACTTTGACATGTAGCACTGAGATATCCATTCACTCACCAATACACTCATGCACACAGTCAACCGCCCATACAGCTGTTTCCACATGCACTTTTGAACCCATATATCTACTGAATCAACTGCTCACACATCTTTACACAGAGTCATACACCCCCCAGCCACCCACACACACACTCAGTCTCCCATACAAATACTTTGGCAACCAATCAATAACCCATATAGTTACTCATATAGCTACTGATCAACACATGCAGCAGTTTACAGAACAACAGACATAATGATGCACAAATTAAGACAGTTTAGTCACTAACCCATGCACTCAGTGAGACACATTTAATCACTCACTCATACAGTCAGTCATGCACCTACTAAATCCTTCATCCAGACACTTATACATCCACTCATTCTTCAATATGTAAGACATATTTTAACTTTACAGAAACATACAGTCACTGGATGTTGTCATCAGTGATGTCATCAGTGATGTCATTTGAGATGTCATCAGTGATGTCATCAGTGATGTCACTGACCATGTCATGAATGATGTAATATGTGACATGATCAGCAGTGGATTGCGGGTGCGCGATATATAGTTAGTGCAACTAACTAACTATATATGGAATTTCAATGGTTTTGTGTGAGTAAAAAAAGGTTTTTTAAATGCTAATTTCTAACTATATATGGTCTATAACCTATGGTTTTTTCAGTGAATTTTCAAGGTTTTGTAAATGCTAATTCCTAACTATATATGGTCTATAACCTATGGTTTTTTCAGTGAATTTCATTGGTTTTTTAAAAGCTAATATCTATATCTGTAAAATATATTCTTTATTACGTGACGTATCACGTAGCCACGTGAGACGCCTCATGACACGTCGCATAACCGTGACGTATCGGCTCTGCAGCGCAAACAAAACCCGTAACGTAAGCGCGCCGGAGCACGCTTACAGATATATATATCTTTTTTAACCTTAATTAGCCAAAATCCACACGTGCACATATCTTGAGGCCTTGCAAAGGCACATCAAACAAACAGTCCCTACAATTTTTCAAAGTTTTCTTGATAATCTATTCCATTATTTTTTTTTTTACTGTTTCTCTTGTTACGCTTACCGGGACGCTTACCGGGACGCTACCCGGTACGCGAACCGGACGCTCCAAAAACACAAGATGGTGGACTCCCGTTACGCTGCCGGTTAGCTGCCCGGTTCGCGTACCGGGAAGCGCCTCTACCGCGAAAAATCGCAATTTTTTTTAATTTTTTTTTGCCCCGCGGGGGACTTTAATATCCCCCTCATCAATCCTAGGGGGTCAGGAGGGGTTTACCTTGCCCCCTTTCCTTCATTTCCCCCTTTGTTTTTCACCACATCTTGTCTCTCGAACCTACCGAGAAACAAGATGGCGGCCGCTCCGGACTGTTTACAATGTTGACAGCTACGCTGCCGGTTAGCTGCCCGGTTAGCTGCCCGGTGAGCTGCCCGATTCGCGTACCGGGACGCGCCTCTACTGCGAAAATTTTTATTTTTTTATTTTTTCCCCCGCGGGCACTTTAATATCCCCCTCATCAATCCTAGGGGGTCAGGAGGGGTCTACCTTGCCCCCTTTCCTTCATTCTCCCCTTCGTTTTTCACCACATCTTGTCTCTCGATCCTACCGAGAGACAAGATGGCGGCCGCTCCGGACTGTTTAGAATGTTGACAGACACCGGAGAGCCAATCAGCTTCGCTTCGCGAAGTTCCGTTACGCGTCAGGTACGCGAACCGGGGCGCTGCCCGGAGCGCGCTTACAGATATATATCTTTTTTTGAACGTTAATTTCTCAAAATCCACTGGAGCACATATCTTGAGACCTAGCAAAGGCACATCGGGCTAACAGTCCCTACAATTTTGCCAAGTTTCGTGCAAATCCATTCAGCCGTTCGGGCTAAAAGTGAGGCCAACCGCCCTATGGAAATTAACATGGGAAAAACACGTTTTGGGACCCCCCTTTTTTCTCGGCCCCCCCTTGACGAACCCCCCCCAAATTTTCAGTGGCTGCTCAGAAACAAAATGTTCCATTTTCCTGAAAATTTCAGCCAATTCCGTCCACAAACGCCAAAGTTATTAGACATAGAATTTTCAAAAATCCCATAGAGAAAAAATCCTAACTATATATACCTACTGGCGACCGCCAGTAGGTAATATATATATATATATATATATATATATATATATATATATATATATATATATATATATATATATATATATATATATATATATATGGATTATACTTAATTGTAAAATACTTATATTTACTGGCAAAACTTTTACCACACATATGCGTTTATCATTCATGTTTTTTCAAATAAATTCATTTTAAAGGCATGTGTGGTAAAGGCATACGGCATTGTTAACTGCCACTTTGTAACAGCATACCTTATAACTGAATTTGTGGTTCCATCATACATCCATCTGAGTTGGCTGACAGGCTGGGCTTTGTGCATTCCCTTTAGACAGTCACACAAAGGGAACTGGGAGTGATATTTGCATCCTGATGGCCCAACACCAGGCTGATGGGCCTTCCAGCTGTAGATTGGGAGGGAGGAGCAGGCTCTTACTGAATAGGGCTATGCCTGCTCCCACACAAATGACTGCATACCACCTTGCAGTGGGTCTGAAGCCATGGCAGGTAAAGCTATATGGACCTTGTGATCTTCAGCGTCAGCTTTGAAGTCTCCCCCGCTTCAAAGGCACATTTGGGTATAATTACTCTGGAACCCTAACAGCAACAAATCAGAACTTACCTGGAACCAAGGACATTCTGCCTGAAAGAAGAGCGGCTGTGCTGTAGGAGCGACTGCTACTTTGCTAACTGCATTGCAGAGTTGGCTTGCTGCCTGATGATCACTGTGCTGTAGGAAGACTTCCACTTTGCTACCTGCTCTGCTGTGTTGGCCTGCTGCCTGCTGCTTCTTGCCTGGGAGTGAGAAGGACTGTACCTCCTGGAACCCAAGTTTCTCCAAGCGCATGTTGGCTTACCTCCTGTTCTCTGGAGTCTCAGGGTCACAAAGTACTTTTTGCAACCCTGCTGGTGCTGCTGGACCCTGCAATCTGTGAGTCCCACCGTTGCCTGAGGTGCCCCCTCCACTTCCTTGGCCTCAGAAGTGGGTTCTGCATCTGTTTTCTACAAATATCGACGCAGTGAAACATTTGCGCCGATCAGAACCGACGCAGTGCCGATTCGACAACGACGCAGGTCCTGACTGCAAGGTTCAACAATGACGCAGCGCCGATCCGAAGACGTGGATGCCAGGCTTGACTTTGACACAGTGCTGATCCTTCGACACCTCCTACAAGGCTTGGCTCTGACACACTGACCCGACTTCGTGATTCGAAACCGAAGCATTGAGTCCTTGACGTTGACGCTTGCTCCATACAAAGGTACTTTTTTGGTGGGCCCTGTTTGGGTCCTGTAGCTGGCCTGCCCTCCATCACGGTCAGCTTCAACTTTGGATTTACCTGGTCTAGTGTGACCTCAAGTAACCTTTTAGCGCTATTGACTTGTAAGCACTGTTTTTGGATTTAATCCTTAAAAATTCATATCCCAAGTTCTGCTTATTGAATCTTTGTTCTTTTGGTCTTATTTTACTCAGATGAAAATACTCTATTTTCCTAAACTGGTGTGGAGTCTTTTTGTGGTGTTTTCACTGTGTTACTGTAATTTAAGTTTTGTACAAATACTATACACATTGCCTCGTAAGTTAGGCCTGACTGCTCTGTGCCAAGCTACCAGAGGGTGAGCACAGGTTAAGTTGCGTTATCTGACTTACCCTGACTAGGATGTGGTCCTTACTTGGACAGGATGCACACCTCTGCCAACTAGAGAAGCTTCTACACGCTCAGAGGTGGAATCAGCCTTTTTGCCAAAGAGGCAGGGCCCATCAAAATTCATATCCACTAGAGACACCAGTACTTCCCCAAAAAAGCCTGTGGATTGCATCCATGTGTGGCAGTCGAGTACCACAATAGTACTCACTGCACGCCCCAAGCAGTTAGTCATATCCAGACCAGGGCTAATGACGTACTTTGCTGCATCCTGACCATCGTAAATGGTTTGAGCCAAATAGGCCTAAAACCCCTCCACACCAATGGCAAGATTTTACTAGCTATGTCCAAAGAGTGTGCAAATAGCAGCCTAACAGGCAGACCACATTGACAGATCTCAACATGAAGTGGTAGAGAAAAACATCTGCTTTCTGTATGCCTCTGTCTTTTTTAGATTCCCTGCCGGGAGGAGTCGTAGGTAATGTATAAGTGTTAACTTTGCTGGTTGATGCTTACACCATCAAAGTCTCTGAAGTCAGGTGCTGTGTAAGAAAGTCTGGTTCAACCAGTGCCAGTCTATGATGCCGGGCCACCTCACCTGCCTGTTTACTGGTGGGAAAGAGCAGGGCTTCACCAAAATTACCCTTAAGCGCATCAGTCAGAGCTTCATTAAATGAAAGTAAGGGGTCAGATGAAGCAAGCCCTGGTTGTAAATCCTCTATTAGGACATTTGTATTGATTTCACTGAAGGTAGCAGTAGATCCAGCACCTCAGCTGCATGCTTAATCACCACAGCAAGAGATGTGCCCTCTTCTGGAGGGAGGTCTAATGGGAAACAACAACCCTTTGTCCAAGAATGTATCCTGTCCACTGGCCTCCTGTAAGTCCATAAAAATGTTGTCATCACCATCATCATCATGATCATAGAATGGGGGAAATCATTCCCATAATCACCATCACTATCGTCAGTTTGATCCGAATTCAAGCCCAAAAGGTGATGAAGCCTCTGAGGAACGCATTGTGGGAGAGAAAGAGTTTTATTAGAATTAGAGTGTATTTGGAACATGTACAGCTGTAACCAGAATGTAATCATACCATGACTTTGGCTGGGGTGGGAGTGGATTTAGCAAGAGTGCCCCCTCCAACGCCGGCAAAGTCAAGATCAGCGTTGGTGGAAAAGGATCTTGGAACGCAATGGACCCAAAACACGCCAGGAACGCTAACCTTTGCATGATGTATTAATACAGTGATGTCATACACAAAGTCCATGCATTCATACTTTGGAATACTAAATTTATGATTTAGTTGTCTTGATAAGGTACCAGGCATTTCCCTTGTGTACATCTTGAGACTACTTTTGAGGCCCTAATGAAGTCTGCTGTTAATATTGAAAATATCAGACGAAATACGTGCTGGCAAGAAACTTAACGAACAAACGGCAATGTCAAGTGCTTGGATGCTCAAATAAAGGAAAGTGGATACGTAACCATTACATCATCATTAATTCATTGAGTGCTCATTGCGGAGATGTTTCTTTCCCGACTGAGGAAGCTTCATATGCTACTGGACTTGCCGATCAACTTCAGTCATGATAAGGACCTAATGCAGGCACGGCCTCTGGAGTGGGTACGAGACTGCGCCCTCAAACTGGTCATGGACTTACAAGAGGCCAATGACTTCTTACAATGTCTATTGACATACAGCTTCATTTCACAGTCCTGGATCACCTGGGAGTGTACTCTTTGCACAATTTGGATTCGTGCCCTGAGCCAAACACCGGAGGCAGATCTCATGCGTTCTATCACCATCTGTTTCCGACAGTGATAGCACGGTTTGGACCCAGTAGTCTGCGATGGGGACAATGTTCCCTTGCATACTGGAAATTATTTTTGAAAGAGAGCAGAGCTTTGGATCCGCATACAAAGGCGCAGAAAGAATGGAATGGGCATCAGCCTGCACGGCTGTGCTTACATGTACTCTGCCCGGTCATTTCCGGGGTGGAACGAGGCCAATGCGAAGCTGCATGACACCACCTTGCAGCACGCTGGATCACTACAATGAAAACCTCCGGATCCAGTCTGGTGTATGGGGAATTTTCTAAAGGTGCGGAATCTGCAGTTAGAAGTAGCTTTCCAGGAAAATATTATGTGAAAGAAAAGATTTGTTGAATTCTGGTTGGCTGCGACTAAACATGTTTAAAGATGAGATTAAACCCTTGTGGACAATTAAGAAAGAGCTGACAGTTGAGAATGGGTTGTTGTACACAGACACCAAATTGGTTCCACGAAAGGTTTTGTGATCTAGTCTTATTCATTTGGCCCATGAGAGACATTTTGGCGTGCTGAAGTCCAGGGAAAGGATATTTTTGGATTTTTGGTGGATCGGTATGATTCTGGAATTTGAGTGATTTGTAAGACAATGTAGTAATTGTTCTCTGATTGGCAAAATGTTAAAACCTCAAGTCTCCACTAATAGTCTGGCAGTTCCAGCAATACATGGGATGAAGTAGCTTTAAAACATTGTGGTCCAGGAGAGGAGAAAGGATAACTCTGTATTTGTTGGTTCTGGTGGACTTATATTGGATGTGGTCAGAAGTAATATGGGGGAGTTAAATTACATCCACAAATGTATCAGGTTTCTCAGGGATATTTTTTAGCATGAGGGCTTACCTATGTCAATGGACAATCGTACACAATTGTGTTCCAAGGAAGTAGGAATGATCCTTCTAGAAAATGGCATCAAACATAAACAAGCATTGGCAAAGCCAATAGTTCTCCGCAACCCGATAGCTATTGGCGTTGTCAATGTCTTTTAGCCAAGTTGAACAGCAGCACAGCTGTTGTTCAGCATGGCTGAAAGTTGTGTAAAAAAGCGCTATGACCCAGCCTGTGCTGTATTCTGAACTCACGTATTTGAAAGTGTTTTCATGCTCAATAATGAAGAAGAAATTTTCGGTGAAATAAAATATATGGGCAAGAGCACACAAGGAGAAGCTCTTAAAGAAACTGAAACCAAGTGCTTGAGCTGCAACTACCAGACCCCATATCCCACAGCTGCTCCTTGACCGTGCCAGTTTCTGGGCGCGTGCCCATAACCCCAACAGCAGACCTGTTTTTGTCTGCTTGAGCTGTAGTGTCCTGTGTTGCGGCTCACCTGCCAGAAGCTGGCATTATCATTTAAATGAGTGGAAACAAAACAAAAGTTTAAAAAAAGGGGACATGTGACTGGCACCTAGCTTGATAAACATCATGCCTCATAAAGTGTCATTTTAAAAAGCCTTGGGCCACAGCAAAACAGTTCCATGTGTTAATTTTGGAATGTGAGTTCCTATTTCCATTGTTTTAAAATATTAAACACAATAAGCAGGTCGCAAAATGGTACAGAAAGGACGCAAGGGAGGTGAAGAGGTGAATAAATAAAGCTGATCTGTGATGGAAAAGAAGCAACAGAGTTGGGGGAGGGTGGAAGGAGACAGACTTGGTGAAAACACGAGCACTCATGTGGAGGTCTCAAAGGCAAAGAAAAAAGCAGCTCCTAAAATGGGAGACGTGGATTAACACGAGTACTTTGTCCATGCTCTGGTGGAAGGCTAAACACAGAAAGAGGCATGAATCATTCATGCCATGGACAACCGGGAACGAAGAATACGAGACCGACGATGGGGCGAAAATATGGTAATCCTATGGGTGAGATGAAGCTCACTGAATTGTAAACAACATGTCTCTTCCAGACAGCACATGCGCTGTCCATCCAACACTTAAAAATGCTCCTTATATTAACCCCATTCCAATGGAGTTTAGGAAAGATTTAATTGCATGTTAAAGGAAGGTATACACTTTGCATGTGGGAATAGTTTGATTGGAAAGTGTAAGAAATTGGAGGAATTAGTTAAAGGAGATAACTACCCACCTCAAATAATAATCTCAGTCTTTGTCAAGGTGAACCACTAAAGTCACTAAATTAACTTGAGCTCAACCCACATGTTTAACTTAGAGTATTCATGCAGTACCAGAACAGTAATAAAGTCAAAACACAACAAAAAAAATCCCAATTTAGAAAAACAGAGTAAATTTTATAAATACACTTACACCAAACAACAAAAATCTAATAAGGGACCAAGAGATATGCATTTTTAAGGTTTGAGGTAAAAAATAGGGCCAAAAGGCATTAAGCTTTAACTGTTGTCAGCTGGTCTCTGTAGATTGGAACCTAGGCACGGTTTGAGGCCAACATCGATGGAGCACAGATCTGCTATAAAAACCAGATTAGACCTGGCCAGAAGTTTTACCTTCGGACTTAGTCTCTAAAATGGAAGTCCAAAATCTTCAGTGGCTGTGGCTAAAAAGGGCTCCAGCCTCACTGGGCTCCAAGTCCTGGTGAAGCTGTTGACTTTTGGCAGGAAAGCTCCAAGCGGTAGAAATTAGAACTTCACACCCAAGGAAAGTCCTTTGGTAGCCGGATACTTTTAGCGCCTTCAATGGCAAAGATTTATATGTTCGCAATTATTCACTATCTTGGAGCTCGATTCCTTGAGGGGGCAGGGTTGCAGGCTGTAGCTGAAGAGGGCTCATGAGGCTGGTTAACTTCTCTGTGAGGTCCTGCTGAACTGTATTTGCTGCTGCCAAAAAGCTCAGAGCGGGGGAAACCTGAATCATCAGGCCTGCAGCAATGCACCTTGAATGGATAGGCTTGGCAGGTGTGTACCCCGCCTCTAGAGGTCTTTGGAGCAAGTACCAGATTTTTCAGGATGGAGGACGAGCATACTTTGACACAGCCCAGGGTACCATGACCTTAGGAACAGCACTGGAGGGCCAAGATTCACTATAGCAGAAGCCACCAGCAAGGTCCAGGGCAGGTCCAGTTGGAAATTGTCAACTAGGCAATTTGCATGCAAGGCCTCTTGTTGTGTTTTGTATCCTTGTAGCTTGAACAGGTGGTCAGCCTTATGATGCTTGGACTCCACTTCTTTGTCCTGGATACAAGAAGAAGAATAGGTCCAGTCCTTCGGGGCTCTTCTCAGGCCTCAGACAGCGGTTCAGTCCTCATGTGTTTTCCAGAGGGCCAGTAGTGTTCTGAGGAGGGTACTGTCAGTGCCACACTTATGGCTGGCACTATCCTGTGGGTGGGGGTGACTACTGTCTCCTCTGTTACCAATGGGTTAAAGTTACCAGGAGAAACCCTACCCATTTTTACAGCATTTGCAGTATTTCCTGTGTTCCCTACAGCAAATAATCCCACATTGTCCCTCCCTTTCTAAATCAAAGATGGTGAAATCCTTTTCTACTTGTGCGGAACCAGTGTTCCAGGAAAATGAGAAACCCTTACTCTGTGGTCATGTCAAACCAGTTTAGGGGGCAGCTCCCCTCCCACTGTGACTGAAGCCTGCCTGGTTGGGGGAACAAAGAAAGGCTCTGCCCAGGTGCCAGCTAATATTTGCTAGTGACAAGGTAGGCCTTCTTTGAAGTTAATAAAGTTCCTGAGTGCAGTCTATATGGCCCTCCGACCAGAGGAACAGAAACACCTTACCACAACCAAACCTTTGTCTCCTTCGCTGAGAGAAGTTTTAATACCTCATTCGGGGATAGGCACTCAGAGGGCTGCAACTGGAGGGGGTAAAGTCTCTAAAGGCTTTAGGCAGGGAAAAAGTAACTGTTAGAAATGAGGGTAACTAGTTGGCAATGGTCTGCACATTGTCCAAGTAGGGACCCTTCTTTCTAGTCAGGATAAGGGAGTTACACTTCCAAAATAACCCCCTTGATAGCTTGGCACGAGCAGGCAGGATTATCTCAGAGGCAATATGTAAAGCATTTGCACATATCTCACAGTAATACAGTGAAAACCCTACAAAAGGACACCACACCAAGTTTAGAAAAATAGCCAATATTTATCTGTGTAAAAAAAGACCAAAAACGATATAAATCAAACATACAGTTACTCAAAAATATCAATAGTGAAAAATAGACTTTAGAAATAGTTCCTAGAAGTGGCTAGCTCAGTCCGAAGCTACCACTGCGGTGTGAACCAACAAATCACACGGTTCTGGCCGATGGCGGCTGTGCGGCCCGGCTGTGGTGTCAGAAGACCCTCAAACAGTACTTTTCGTTACGGCTGACCAAGGCGATGCGGGCCGATTGCAGCAGAAGTTGAGGCTGCGGTGTGAATTGGCGGAGCGGTGTGCGGTGCTCTCAGGTCGCGGTGCAGGCAGTGGCTCGTGGTGGTCATCCAGCGGCGTCGGTGAGACAAGGGCTGTGCTACAAAGTGGGTCAGTGCTTGTTGCGGTGCTGACAGTCGTGGTGCAGGCCACTCCGTCAGTTGATGATCTGGGATCGATGGGGCTGGTGTCAGTGGGCTGAGGCTGCAGTGTGGGATGGGGCGGTGCATCGTGTAACTTACGAGTAGTGCCCCCAAACCACGGTGCAGGCAGTGGGGGAGATGTCAGCTTGCAGTGGCATTAACGGTGAGACTGGGGCGGTGGAGTGAGGCGAGGCCGTGCGGAGTGCAGTGCCCACAGGTCACGGTGCATGGAGTGGCTCAGGTGCGGCGGACGTCATCACCGGTAAGACCAGGGTTGCAGTGGAAAGTGCGGTGGTGCCCTCTGCGCTGCCTTCATGTCACGGAGTCGCTGGCAGTCATGGTGACATCGGTTTATTGTGGTTTTCCTCTGTGGTGACTCAAACACATGGTCCCAGAGGCGGTACCCAGAGGAAGGCAAAGTCTTTGCTGTTCCTGACACTTCCTGATCAGGGGGCAAGCTCTACTTCAAGCCATAGGAAATACTCAGAAAAAGAAGTTGTAGAAAGTTCAGTCCAGTTCTTTCACTGCCCAAGACAGAAGCAGCCGCTGTAGGCTAACACAGCAAAGCACACAGCAAAGCGGTAGTCCCCTCGCAGAGCTTCTCTGGCTCTTCATCTTGGCACGTTTCTTGATCCCAAGGAGTGCCAGATTCCTGAGGTCAGGGCCTCAATATATATATCACATTTTCCTTTGAAGTTGGTACAAACAAAGTTCCTCTTGTAGTGTAGTTCCTATATCCCCAATCGGCTCTGCGCATTGGAATAATATATCCTGTAGTTTAGACGTAGGACTGAGGTCGACTAGGTCTCTACCGAATATATTAAACTTAATTGTGAGTGCCAGCTAGCTCAGAGAAAAACCAAAGGTGGTGATGGACGGAGCGTTGACAATACAAACACTCACCCCCAGTCAACTGATCTGGGTTTAATCCATCACCGTTCTTTAGCTCACTCCGCCACCCCAGTTCAGACATGGCCATATGCAAATCAGTCTGACCCTGTGCCTCATGGGAACAGTACAGCCCGAACTGCCAAGCCATTTCTTCCCTGGACCAGAATCAAGCTTCCCAGGACCGGTTTCTGGCATTACAGCAGTCTTCAGCCGGGCTTGCTTGACTCCAGTGGCAAAGTGAGCAAGGGACTCACGTCTGAGCATACCCTGCCAACTTAGGGCGAACAAAGAAAAACCAAAGGTGGTGATGGACGGAGCGTTGACAATACAAACACTCACCCCCAGTCAACTGATCTGGGTTTAATCCATCACCGTTCTTTAGCTCACTCCGCCACCCCAGTTCAGACATGGCCATATGCAAATCAGTCTGACCCTGTGCCTCAAGGGAACAGTACAGCCCGAACTGCCAAGCCATGTCTTCCCTGGACCGGAATCAAGCTTCCCAGGACCGGTTTCTGGCATTACAGCCGTCTTCAGCCGGGCTTGCTTGACTCCAGTGGCAAAGTGAGCAAGGGACTCACGTCTGAGCATACCCTGCCAACTTAGGGCGAACAAAGAAAAACCAAAGGTGGTGATGGACGGAGCGTTGACAATACAAACACTCACCCCCAGTCAACTGATCTGGGTTTAATCCATCACCGTTCTTTAGCTCACTCCGCCACCCCAGTTCAGACATGGCCATATGCAAATCAGTCTGACCCTGTGCCTCATGGGAACAGTACAGCCCGAACTTCCAAGCCATGTCTTCCCTGGACCGGAATCAAGCTTCCCAGGACCGGTTTCTGGCATTACAGCCGTCTTCAGCCGGGCTTGCTTGACTCCAGTGGCAAAGTGAGCAAGGGACTCACGTCTGAGCATACCCTGCCAACTTAGGGCGAACAAAGAAAAACCAAAGGTGGTGATGGACGGAGCGTTGGCAATACAAACACTCACCCCCAGTCAACTGATCTGGGTTTAATCCATCACCGTTCTTTAGCTCACTCCGCCACCCCAGTTCAGACATGGCCATATGCAAATCAGTCTGACCCTGTGCCTCATGGGAACAGTACAGCCCGAACTGCCAAGCCATGTCTTCCCTGGACCGGAATCAAGCTTCCCAGGACCGGTTTCTGGCATTACAGCCGTCTTCAGCCGGGCTTGCTTGACTCCAGTGGCAAAGTGAGCAAGGGACTCACGTCTGAGCATACCCTGCCAACTTAGGGCGAACAAAGAAAAACCAAAGGTGGTGATGGACGGAGCGTTGACAATACAAACACTCACCCCCAGTCAACTGATCTGGGTTTAATCCATCACAGTTCTTTAGCTCACTCCGCCACCCCAGTTCAGACATGGCCATATGCAAATCAGTCTGACCCTGTGCCTCATGGGAACAGTACAGCCCGAACTGCCAAGCCATGCCTTCCCTGGACCGGAATCAAGCTTCACAGGACCGGTTTCTGGCATTACAGCCGTCTTCAGCCGGGCTTGCTTGACTCCAGTGGCAAAGTGAGCAAGGGACTCACGTCTGAGCATACCCTGCCAACTTAGGGCGAACAAAGAAAAACCAAAGGAGGTGATGGACGGAGCGTTGACAATACAAACACTCACCCCCAGTCAACTGATCTGGGTTTAATCCATCACCGTTCTTTAGCTCACTCTGCCACCCCAGTTCAGACATGGCCATATGCAAATCAGTCTGACCCTGTGCCTCATGGGAACAGTACAGCCCGAACTGCCAAGCCATGTCTTCCCTGGACCGGAATCAAGCTTCCCAGGACCGGTTTCTGGCATTACAGCCGTCTTCAGCTGGGCTTGCTTGACTCCAGTGGCAAAGCTAGCTCAGAGGTCACTAGAAACTTCCGCGAATTCACAAGAAGGGATTAGTTTCTGACAACCGCATAAACATGACAACTTTGTTTCCCAAGAATAAGAAATCAATCTCTAGAGTCGCGGAAACAATAGATAGCTATTTTACTCAGTCAATCGTGCATGTTTCGTTTCACCAGAGGTGCTGAGAAATAGAGAGACTGGCGTTTTCAATAAAAAGTATTTATTGAACAGTCTTCTTTCTCAAGCATAAGAAATGTACTGCTACAATCGTAATACTGGTTATAAAGTACAAGGCATACAATACGAAAAGTATTATTAAGTAGTACTGTAAAAGCATGGTATGGTTTCTAAGCCATATAAAATAACATATAATACATACAGTGATAAAATAATGACTAAAAGTACTCAACTGGTGCTTCTAAAATTCGCCTACCCCGGTGTACCTAACCTAAGTCTAGTACAAGGGAAGAAGTAAGTGAGGTGTAGTTTAAGTTTAGTATTCTTTGCCAAGAATCTATTCCAAGAATTCTCTAAGGGTCTAATCAGCTCCGTACCTTGGTTTTAGAATGAAGGAGGTCTTGTATCTATCTCTCAGGACTCGATTTCCCAGCAACCCGCAAGGGTAGCCTGGAAACACTTGAGCTGGATTTCTCTGCAGGAGAAAAGACAGCGTCTCTCAGTGCGTCAGCTGGAGGGTCGGCTTCCTTCGGCACTTGCTGCTGCAGGGTGCGTCGGGCAAGTAGAAAGTCGAACTGCTCAAAACCACTGTGTGTTTGTCTGGGCAAATGTAGGCATATTTATACCTTGAAGGTGCCGAATTTGACTTATTGTTGGACATAATAACGTCATCAAAGACTCAGTTCTTTGAAAACTCCATGATTTCCTAGATAAATTAGCATTCAGGCATGGGTAAGTCCCTAGCTGCTGAAGGTGGGTTTTTCTAAGAAACCGTTGTTGATTCTCGGAACTTAGTGGAAGTAGCCATGCCGTATTTGGGCTGCATAGGCTCAGTCTAAATATGGTAATGATTTCTATGCCTATATTAGGATCGGGTAATTTATACCTACATATGGGCATGAATCGGGAAAATTACACTAGGGTCCTAGATTCCTACACACACTCTGGCACACTTAAATTAGTTCTGCCTGGGTCAGGCCAGGTTCACTACAGGAGGTGGAGACAGCTTTGTGGAAGGCAACCACAGTCCATTCAGGTGCAAGCGACAACCCCTCCAACTACTCTAAATGGAGCCAGGTGTATTCAGCCTGGCTTTGAGTCACCCAGTAATAATATCCACATTTGTAAAGCGCACAATCACCCGTTAGGGTCTCTAGGCGCTGGGGGCCGTCGGGAAGATTAAGCAAGCTATTGCCCAGAGTCACATGGTGCTGGGCTAATCTGCCGCCGGTGCCGGGGATCGAACCGTGATCCCCAGATTCCGGAGTCAGTCGCCCTGGCCGCGGCGCCACACCTCTTCCCTAAAAGCAAAAGCAGAACACACCTCAACCCCCCCTCCTTGTGTCTGTCTTGTATGAATGCACATCCCCAGCTCCTGACATTCCAAACCCAGACATTGAATACACAAATGGCAGAGGCACATAGGATGGGTAAACAAGAAATGCCCACTTTCTAAAAGAGGTGTTTTCAAACACACATTATAAAAATCATCTTCAATAAAAGTTGCATATTTAAATTCTGAGTTCAGGAAGCCTAAACTCCATTTCTCTATCTTGTCCCAATGGAAAGTTACGCTTGTACATTGTTGCATGGCAGCTCCCATGTTAACCTATGGGGCAGACAGCCTTTCAATAGTGAAAAACTAAAAACGCAGTCTTTCACTATCAGGACATGTAAAACACACAAGTACATGTCCTACCTTTCACATACACTGCACCCTGCCCATGGGGGTACCTTGGGCCTACCTGAATGGTGCCTTACATGTAAGAAAAGGCAAGGCTTGGGCCTGGCAAGTGGGTGCACTTGCTAGGTCGACATGGCAATAAAAACTGTGTGCAGACGCTGCAGTGGCAGGTCTGAGACACCTTGGAAAGGCTACTTGTGTGGCTGGCACTAGTAAATGAAATATCCCAAATATGGACAACCAATCATACACAATTTACATGGAGAGCATATGCACTCTGGCTCTGAATAGCAGTGGTCAAGTGCCCAGAGTCTAAAACCAATGAAAAATAGGGTCTGAGGATAAACCCACTGAAAAAGCCAAGTCTAACAATAGCTTTCTAAGTAACATTATTACATTTAATATTGTATGCCAGTGTTTTCTATGGGACAGCCAGCCTTGCTACAGTGAAAAGCGCCCCTGGGGCTTTTTTTTACTGTAAAGACGTGTAGCATTACATTTCTACGTGACCTACTTTTAAGTACTATGCACACTACATTATAGGTAGAAAGGCTTACTTCGGGGTGACTTATTAATATTTCAAAGGAAGGTTAAGGCCTGTCAAAAGCGTTTATTTTGACAGTTTGAATTGCAGTTTAAAAGCTGCTTTAGTCAGGCGTTAGTGGTATGCCTGAAGTCATGTTTTACACTGTTAACTGTAGCGCATGGCACATTGGTTGCTGCAGTCCACTAGTGACATTTAACTAACAGACCCTGGGTAAACTGTGTATCATATACTAGGGGCTTATAGTTAACTTAAATATGCTAGTTCGAAGAATCCCAATTTCATCATGTAAAAAGGAGGAGCACAGGCACTTTCCCGGTGGTTAACAGGGGTAAAGTACACAGAGTTCTACAGCCAGCAAAAACAGTTAAGGTAAAATTTCAAGGGTGCACCACACAAAAGATGGTTACTTCCTACAGAAAGTAGAAGTGATGGATTTAATTAGCAGCTCTTTTCTCCTTCTACCAAGTGAACATCCCCATTTGATTTGCTTTGCGGGAGGAGGCCATTCACCAGGCTATCCCCAGGGTGAATTTTTCAAAACGAAGGGTATGTGTATATTAACAATATCTGGAGAAGGAATGAAAAAACAGCAAAAGAGAAAAGAAAAAAACATTATGACACGAGTCATGGAGTCAAGGTTTGCAAGATAAAAGTGGGAGATTGGGAAGGCTTCTTCAGGCCATACTGTTTAGGCAAAATATTCCAAACCCATTCAACTAGTTACATTTTTCAATGAGGCTGTACAAACAAATGATGTAAGGATCTGTAATATGAGCAGGATATGATGAATTTTCTGTCAGGTTGTGGGAAACTGGAGATGGTATGTATGAATGTTATTATGAGGTGGTTAGTCCCTTCTCGGATTTAGGAGCAAGTGCTGGGTGTGGTAGCAAAAGAATACACAGGAGACCAAAATATCTTGATAACTATATAGCAATTAATTTATGTAACTTGGTTTGTTTTTGTTTTCAACTGTTTCTAGTATATCATATTTCTTCAAGCCAACTTTAATTCTTTTGGTTGTTGTTCTCCTTGAGATTTCTGTAAATGTTTGTTTATTTAAAAAGGGCGAAGATGTGCGGCATATCACCTGTGCCTTCTCTTGGGGATTTTCTTCTCCTTTGACTGTGACATAATAGGGTTCCTGAACTGTTATGAAGGGATATTTAAGTAAGGTAGAGCACGCAATTTTCAATAATTATAATAATAATAAACATGTTATTTGATATTCCTTGAGTAAAATAGTGGTCAGAGATTATGTACTAATCATCAACATGCAGTTGAAAACAAATGAAAGCCTCTATTTAATTGCGAGGCAGCAGAAAACTTAGACCAGCCAACACATGTTTCACCCCTCAATGGCTAACAGGCCTGCTGTTTTTTTTTAAGGCTGTTCAAGTATTATTAGTTACAGAATTACAGGTAATCTATTGATGTACATAAATATGTCACATAAAGAAAACAATAAAAGTAAAACCAAATGATGAATACAGATGAACATTACATACAAGCAAAAAGGAGAGGCAAAAACGAGAGCAACAATCATAATTATAAATATGTATTTAGAAATATTATATGCATTTGCTCCATGGTTTCCATGAGGGATTTGTTTTAAAAAAGGTAGCATTTTTGGCTGCAAGATACATAACAAACTGCCAACAACTAATCTGCTTGAAAACGCTAAGAAAATGCATACTCGCCCTAAGTGTGGTAGCAGAAACGTATATCTGTTTGGGGTTAGGTCTCCTTATTCTAAGAGAATTAGTTATTTCCCTTATAGCAAGGATCTACAATTACTACTAGACACAAATTATTTACTATACTTGCTGCCATAATTTCTGGAGCAATATCTATAATACTTTCTCAAGAACACCATATACAGTACTATATTTACTATGATGTTTTTGTCCATACTATAATGAAATTACTAAAATGTATCTATACAAAGCTGCAGATGCTTCTGACTAAACTTCTATGAACAACAAAATATCTATGAATAATAAATTACCAGTACCAAAGGAGCTAGATCATGTCCCATTAAAAAAAAGTACCGATAGAAGTGACGTCTAATAAAAATGCAACTTCTGACAACTTAGGACCAAATATACCCAACAATGGCAAAAAACAGTTCACTGCATCTAAAAAACTGTAAATAACTTTTACTGAGGGACTGATAGGAGAACTTCTGTGAAAACTGTAACCACTCCAATATGACCACTGCTCCTTTTGCTGTAATATGAACAGATTAAAAGTATTTATGTACCATACTTCGGTACATATAACACCACACGAGACCCATAGTGTTGTAATAATGTACAATGATATCAATGAAAGATTTTGTTGCTTTTAACATCATTTTACTAATCTGTTAAAGGGAGGTTCCATATCATTTTTTGTGAAATAACTTGCAACCACTTTAATATGGCTGCTGCTTTTTCTTGTATATAAAAGATTATTAATTTTGAGTGTACAACAATAACCAATTTTTGCTGGCACTGTACTCTAAAATTGAATTATTCATATTGAACAAGTTACTTACTGTCGGTAACGCCTTATCTGGTAGAGACTCTCTCTAACAGCAGATTCCTTACCTTAGAATATTCCCCAGCCGTCAGACTGGATCTGGAAGATATTCAAGCAGTATCTCTGTGTGCTGGTAGGTGGTGTCGTTCGACTCTGCATTGTCCCTATATAGGCGCCACCTTGGTATGCTGCTGTCGGTTACTTTTGCAACTTTTTATGCCAAGAGTGTGGAGCCACGATTAGAACTGACCACTGTGTGACAAGCTAAGGCCCAGAGGAGGGTGGCCCTTAAACTGTAATCAGTTCACAGAGCGGGCAGGATGGGAGGTCCGGTAAGGAATCTGCGGCTAGATAGAGACTTTACCAGAAAAGGCATTACTGAAGGTAAGTAACTTGTTCACCCGATAGAGACTTCGAGCCCCAGATTCCTTACCATGGAATAGATACCCAAGCAATACCTTTCCGGAGGTAGGTCTGCAAAGCCAATTAAATCAGAAAGTCTAGCAAGACAGTACACGCACCGTGCTCATCACAACAAACCTGACTGTCCAGGCAGTAGTGTTTGGTGAACGTGTGCAGGGATGCCCATGTTGGTGCCTGACAGTTGTCAAGAACAGGGATGCTCTGGTGGTGTGAGCCCAAAAGCCCTCAGGGGGCTGCTTCTTAGCCAATGCGTAGCAAATCTTAATACATAGAATAATCCATCTTGAGATAGTCCATTTCTGCACAGCCTTCCCTTTTTAGCTCTTACAAAGTCCACAAAGTGCTGATCATCCATCAGAACTCTTTTGTGCTGTCAAGATAAAACAACGACGTTCATTTTGGGTCCAGGCGGTGGAGTCTCTCCTCTTCTTTGGAGGGATACAGCAGAGCAAAAAAGGTAGACAGGGTGATGCTCTGATCTACATGTAAGGGAGTCACAACCTTTAAAAGGAAGGAGGCACATGTCTGGAGAACCAGTTTGTCCGGAAGGAGGGGTCCGAGATCAGCTCGTCATGAGCCACGGTGCTCCGGTGCTCATGACGAGCTGAACTCGTCACGACCACGCCCGTTTAATGGAACGCTCAGCACAGCAGGGGAATTAGCCCAGTGTGCGATTGTTCCACGGGACATGACGAGCTCTGCTCGTCATGAGCACCGGAGCACCGTGGCTCATGACGAGCTGAGCTCGTCATGAGCATGGGAGGGGTTAAGACGAAAAGCGCCTCAAAGTGAGAGTCACTTTGGAAACTCCAGTTTGAAAAACAACTGACATTGCACGTTCTCTGCGATGGCGAACAGATCTAACCAAGGTACTCCGCACTGCTGAAAGAGACTTTACATCATCTTGTGATAGAGAAGCCATTTATGATCCACTAGGCATCTTCATCTGAGTTTGTCGGTTCTGGCGTTCGGAGAGCCCCCCAGGTGTTGAATCACCAGGGAAAAGCCCTGACTTTCCAGCCATATGCAGGGCCTCTTGACCTGAGGGTCCATGACCCCACCCTACCCTACTTGTTGCAGTACCACATGGCGGTGGTGTCCATGAAATCCAGCACCAGCCTTCCCTTGATCTAAGTAAGAAAAGCTTTTAATGCCAAGCAAATTGCCCGTTGCTTCACAAGGTTGATGTGGAGCTCAGACTCCGTAGGAAACCAGAGTCCTATGAGCTTTACCTCGCGCAGATGGCCACCCCAGCCCAGGAGTGACGCATCTTTCAACACAGTCAGATCTGGTTGGCGAAGGGAGAGGGGTCTGCCACTTAAACCAATTGTAATTTGTTAGCCACTACTCCAGATATTTTGCAGTTTACTCTGAGAACTGGGCCATTTCGGAGAGATTCCCCTGATGCCGCGCCCACTGGGACTTCAGGTACTACTGCAAAACCTATCTATGCCAATGTGCATGAGAACAGGCAGGATGCAGGAGGCCTTGAGGCCCAATAGCATCAGAGTCAGTCTCACTGAAATCCAATATGGAGGCTGGGGAGCAGCCCTACAATGCAAAGAGCACAATTACTGGCAAATGTCACGAAGTACAGAAGTCAACATGGTCTGCTTCAGATTCTGACAACAGCACATCTGGAGATGAGATGGATGCAGCTACAGTACTAGACCATGATCCAATACTAAATGCCATGCCCATGTGTTATATTTGGCATCCATGATATGGTTTCCCCTGACTTTTTGCCTCTGCCTCCTGTATTTATGATGCTGTGTTGGATTTTGTTTTTGCTGGCTTAGATGCTTTGGGCGCTTTGCCATTGCTGATCAGTGTCAACGTGCAAGTGCTCCCTGTATACATTGTTTTGGTAATTGGTTATCCATGATTGGCATATCTGATTTACTAGTAAGTCCCTAGTAAAGTGCACTAAGTGTGCCATGGCCTTTTTAAGCAAATGGTACTAGTGGACTTGCAGCACTGGTTTGCCACTCACAGAAGTAGCCCTGTAAATGTATCTCAGACCTGCCACTGCAGTGTCTGTGCGCAGTTTTAAGCTTACACACTAGTAGGGATAGGGACGTTTAGTAGGTCCAGCATACATGCCCCAAAATCTAGAAGTGAAACCAGAGGTATGCAGTTCCTTTGGAGAGGGGGGTCACCCACTTGCCAGGCCCCAACCTTTCCTTTCCATGTAAGGCACCCCTCAGGTAGGCCCAAGGTACCCCCATTGGCAGGGTGCAGTGTATGTGAAAGGTATGACATGTACTGGTCTGTGTGACATGTCCTGATAGTGAAATACTGTGTACTTGTTTTTCACTATTAAAAGGCTATCTGTCCCATAGACTAACATGGGAGTTACTTTGTACATCTTACAAGTATAACTTTCCATAGGGACAAGATAGAAAAGTGGAGTTTAGGCTCTCTGAACTCAGAATTTAATAACACATCTTTTTAGGAAGATGGTTTTAAAATTGAGTGTTTCAAAAACGCCACTTTTGGAGAGTAGACCTTTTCTTATTTAACCATTCTGTATGCCTTTGCTGTTTTGTGTATTGACTGTCTGGTTTGGAGTGATAGGGGCTAATGATGTGCAGTCACTGTAGACAGCCACAAGGGGAGTTGAGGTGTGTCCTACCTTTCCTGGGTGATTAATAGCTGGGCTGAATAGACCTTGACTGCATTTAGAGTGATGGGAGAATTTTCGCTTGCGCCTGAATAGGCTGTGTCTCCTTTGCACAATTCTGTCTCCATCTCCTGTGCACAGAAGTGGTTTGGACTGGGCTCAGAGACCCTTATCACAAAGAGACCAAATACAAAATGGGGTATAAGTAGCGGACCTTAAACCCCAGAGAATTAGATCACTTCTGGACTCAAGAGGAACCTTTTGCCAAGGAGAGGAGCTGGAGAGCTGTAAGGAGGAGTACTGCCTCTTTGCTGTGTGTCTTCCTGGGCTGGCCTGCTGTTGCTGCTTCTGCCAAGGAAGAGGACAAAAAAGAGCTTGTGTGAGCTGGCCTCCTGTTATGAGGTCTCAGGGACACAAAGACTTCACCACCAGCTCCCCTGAACTCCACTGCTGGGAGTTCTGACCTGCCACAAGGTGCCTGTTCCAGTTCTGGGCCTCTGGAGGTTGTTTCTGCTGTTGGCAGCTGGAAAAAACTTAAAGGAAGCAAGAAAAACACCTCAGATGCTGTCAGCGACACCGCCACTGATGCTATGACTTGCACCAAGGCCAGGGCACCGCGAGTTAACTGCACGTTGCACCACCCGGCCTACAATGCAGCTTCGACACCTGCAGACGCCTGCAGTTATCGGCTTTCCCGACGCCAGCGCTCCAACCAATGCTATCATCGCCAGCACCTGCATCTTGATATTGCGGAGCTGATAACTGACGAGGGTGACTTTATGTACTCTTCGACTTAGCATTTCCTCAGCGGAACCGACACCTCACCATTGACGCCGCCGTCTTCCCCTGTCCTGGACCCGACACGTTGCCTCCTCACAGACATGATGCTTCGCCTCCCCTGTAGCAACCAGGGAACCGACCTCAGCGCCAATGCCTCGCCTCCACGAAGCCATGCATCGTCCATAGACTTCGTTTTCCAAGGTACTGTTGTTTAGGGGTCCGTGTGACTTCATACCCGACGCCGTGCACCTCGCGGTCGGCGCCGTACTTTGAATTTATGCCTGTCACAACGTCATAATAGCCCCAGGTGGAGCTATTTGTTTCTACAAGTGCTAAGTGCTATTTTAATATATGTATGTTGAATTTTTGTTGTTTTGGTCTTGTTTGGTTTAGATAAAGATACTTTATTTTTCTAAACTGGTGTGGTGGCCATATGTAGTGTTTTCACTGTGTTGCTGTGTGCTTTGAGTACAAATACTTTACACATTGCTTTTGGATAAGCCTATCTGCTCATGCCAAGCTACCAAGGGGGTGAGCAGGGGTTATAGAAAGTGTATAATCCCCGTACCCTGACTAGAAGCAAGGGTCCCTACTTGGACAAAGGTACATACCTCTGCCAACTAGAGACCCCTATTTCTAACACCACTGAACATATTGCTTAAATGTAAATATTTACTATGCACTAGAGGCTGAAATTATTTGATAAGTGCTGGGAACATGGTGAGATACGTTAATTCCAAAGTAGGGGTTATAAGATATTCTGCAAAATACTCTGCCAGCATGCTCATGGTTTTTTGGGACGAAACCTGGTGGCTGTGTTCTTCACATTATAAAATGAAATAAAGTATACTTTGGAACTATGTCATCTGGAATCTTGGGCCCTGTCACAGAAGCTGATACCGAGGTTGGTCGTCGTTGCGCTCCAAATCTTTGGGTAAGTTGAAGATAAAACTAAAAATTGGCCCACTCCCCCCCCTGTCAAACTTATGAGGATGCACAAGGGCTTTGTTACTGGTGTTGGTTGACTTCAGAGCCGATCTTGAAACTTTTCACAGCACAACCTGAGTTTCCAAGGATGTCTGCAACACTGCAGCAGATTTAAGAGTTCTGCAAGGCCATGTTCCAACCCTCTGAAAACACCGTAGGGCTTAACTGGCTCCTGTTTCGACTCTGCCTCCAGCTCTACATTCCACACTGCTTTCTGGAGCATCAACAGTTATGCCAACTCTTTTGATGCCAGAGAATGAAGTGCCCATTATGCTCCCTGACTCTGAGTCCGAATCACTACAACCTTGATTGAGTCGACGTTTGGTTTCCACTGAACCGCAACCTGTACCGTTTGATGTCCCACCACCACAAGGAAGATCCCATACATTAGCTTCCTTTTTGGTACAGATTCTGACAACGATTATGATGCAGGTGATGAAATCGGCCAACACTACCATGAGAAGAACAAGTACTATGACTTTTGAGAGACCAGTGGCCTTGACACCGCCCCTGATTCTGGTCTTCTAACACCGACAGGTCATGCAACTGAAGAGCGTGCTTCCTTCACAGTGGCCATGAAGAGGGTGGCTGACATTCTAGACCGGCACCTCCACACCTATGAGGTCAAAAGCAATAGACCTTGTCTATCACTGAAATGCCACCGAATCTCCCACTGTTCCCTGAATGGCTGGCAGAGGACCATATGTCTGTATTATGGCAAGAAATGAAAGCCCTTTGAGTAACCAGAGCTATCGAGAGGGTGTCTGTTTCAGAAGTCAGTCATGGTTGTTATTTCTATGCCAAAAAACGATGGAGGACATTGTCTTATTTTAAACCTGCACCCTCTCAATGCCTTCCTCCCATAGGACAAATTCAAAATGCTCACACTGACCCAGGTCTTGTCTACCCTGGTCTTGTCTGCATGCGACCCTGGAGATCCGATGACTGGATGGTGGCATTGAATCTGCAGGATGCCTATCTCCATATACCCCTCCTGAGGGCCCATTGGTGCTACCTGTGGGACAAGAGCATTTTCAGTTCACTGCGCTTCTCTTTCGTCTCACCAGTGTACCTCAAGTGTTCACAAAACTGATGGCGATGATAGCAGCACATATTTGGAGGTCAGGTGTCTCAGTTTTCCATCTACCTTGATAACTGGCTGTTGAAGGCAGGCTCACAACAGGCAGTCATTACCCACCTCCAGACTATGGCGAACCTCCTATCATTGCTGGGTTACCGAACAACATGCCAAAATCACAAATGATTCCTTCCCAGATGCTCCACCTCATCAGAGCCATTCTGGACACGGTTCAGTTTTGTGCCTTTCCCCTGGAAAGGAGAATCCACGACATTCAAGCTATGATCCCTACCTTTCAGCCTGTGACCTGGATCTCAGTGAGGTCGACTCTGAGGCTGCTGGGACTGATGGCCTATTCCATTCTGCTGGTCATGCATGCCATGTCGCATGTGCAGGCTCTGCAGTGGGATCTGAAGTCTCAGTGGGCCCAACATCACGGGGACCTCTCCTATCACATCCAGATTTGGAAGGAGGTTGTAAAGGATATGCTGTGGTGGTTGCTGAACTGCAATTAGGTTAGAGACAGACCCCTTTCCCTACCCCACCTAGAGCCGACAGTGGAGGCTGATGTGCAGCTTCTGGGTTGGGGCGGCCATCTGGGAGAGATGGGGATCAGAGTCTGGTCTCTGGCCAAGGACAGGCTCCATGCCAACTTTCTGGAGATGAGGGCCATACAATTTGTGTTGAAAGCCTTCCTTACATCCATTAAGGGAAAGCTGGTACAATGCCACTGCCATGTAGTATTGCAATAAACAGGGTGGGGTGAGGTCATTGACCCTGTAACAGGAGGCACCGTGCCTCTGGAAAAGGCTGGACCATCAAGGAATTTTCCTGGTGTTGAATCAGCTAGCAAGATCTTTGAATGCCAGGGCGGACAAGCTCAACCATCGACGCCTAGCGGATCATGAATGGCAACTGCACACGGGCGGCGTCTACATGGAAGGCGTACGAACAGGCGTGGTCGGAATTTCGGCTGTCTGGAGCGGTAAGGCAGGGGGACCGGTGGCAGCGGGAGGAGCAGGTGGTGCGTTTCATGCTGGCCATGATGGATAAGGGTTTGTCTAAGGTGACGATCGCGGGTAAACTGTCGGCGGTGGCGTTCATGGGGAAGCTTTGGTGGGGTATCCGCCGTCGGCCGGGTAGTTGGGGATGAGGTTGTTGGAAGGCTGGGCAAGGGAGAGAGGTGCTCCGGTGAGTGTGCGGCGGCCTATCACGGAAAAGATGCTGGGAGGTCTGATAACGGCGTTGCCGTCGGTGTGTCGTGACGGGGGGAGACGATGTTGTTTTCCACGCTCGTGTCTTGGCTATTTTTTGGAGCGTTCCGGGTGTCGGAGCTAGTGGATTTGAAAGGTGGGCGGGGGTGCTGTGGGAGGATGTGGAGGTGCAGGCGCATGAGGTGGCTGTACGCTTGAGGCGCTCTAAGATGGATCAGCGGGGGGTGGGGACTTGGGTGGTGTTGGGGCCGGGGAGGGTGGCCGGTGTGTGTCCCGCGGAGTGGGGTAGGTGATTGGCGGCAGGAGGCAGGGGGGGAGGTATTTGGTCGAGGGATGGATGGCCGGGTGACGGCAAGTCAGGTGCTGGGGGTCCTGCGGCACGCCCTGCGGTGGATGGGTGAGGACCCCATGATGTTCGGGACGCATTCCTTTAGAATTGGGGTGGCGACGGACGCGGTGCGCAAAGGTTGGGAGACGGAGGACATAAAGCGTTTGGGGCGGTGGAAATCGGATTGTTATAAGAAATATGTTCGGTTGCGGGGGGTAGACGGACTGCAATGACGGAGATGTTCTGCCGCTCTCTTACGTGTGTGTCTTTACAGGTGCTGTGGCGGGGCCGGATGCGGAGGTGTTGGACATCTTCATTGTGGGGCATTCATTTGTAAAGAGAGCGGAGAGGACCGAGTGGGACAGGCATCAGAGCCTTTATCTGGAATTGGACAACAGATTGTTTCGGTTTCAATGGCGTGGAAAAGGGGGGATGCGTTGGCACGAATTGGTGCCGGTTTTGAACAATGTGGTGAAAGGGGGTGTGTGTCCGGATGTGGTGCTCATTCACGTGGGGGAAAATGACTTGGTTACGTGCAAGGGGCTGGCGCTGATGAAGCAAATGAAGCAGGACTTGTTAGAAATCAAGTCGAAATGGGCAGGCTGCTATGTTATCTGGTCCGAGTTCATTCCTAGGAGGGTCTGGAGGGGGCCGAGCGTCCCGGGGCTATAGACAGGGCCAGGAGGAAAATCAACAGGGAGATGAAGGACTTTTGTGCTAAGGAGGGGATAGGGCGTATGGCCTGACCTGAGGTATGGGGCGGTATATTTCTTCAGAGAGGACGGGGTGCACTTGTCACGTTATGGGATGGAGCTATACCTGGTGCAGATGAAAGAGACCCTGGATGCAGCTTTGGGGGTGCGCAGATACCCAAAAGGGGGGATGTCCGAAGGGGGGGTCGAAAGTCACACGTGGCTTTCGAGTGGCGCTTTTACTAGAAGAAAGGGGCTACGTTGGAGCACTGGGATTGTCTTGACAGGGAGTGGGGTGTCACTGCAGGGGTCAAGGTATGTTTAAGTCAAAAAGGAGGCATGTTGCACATGGATGGTGTGGTTAGGTTGTGAGTATGTTGTGATTGGGGGATATCATTTAGGGGAGGGGGTGGGGGGTTTGTTAGGTATTCCTTATTTAGTGAGGATTAGTTTTGTTCGGCGCAGGCCAAGGTTTGTTTATTCAGGATGCACCTGCTTCCAATAAAGCGGCCTTTGTCACACCTTAATACTGTGTCTGTGGTCGGTCAACCCCCCCCCCCCTCCCCCCGCCCTCCTGGGTGGGCCCCAAAGTGTGACTCGACAGCATCCAGTCAGCCCTACGCTAATCCCGCCCTCCTCCTCTATGAGCTGATAGAGGACACCAGGGACGCCCAGCTGGGTGTTTAGGAAGTTTCGGGATCGTAATTGGCGGTTTCTCTTGCTGGGGTTTGCATCACAATGTAAATTGGGGGTGGGTGAGGTAAGGAGGGGCCTGGGGAGATGCAGAGGCGTGTGAAAGTCCCCCTGAGATTCCACAGACCCCCCACCGGGGTAATCAAGCAGGAGGGGCAGTCAGTGGCGTGACGTCAGCCGGCTGGACTACGGCAACTCCCTCTACGCCTGAACCACCGCCAAACTCCAGAAGAGACTCCAGCGGATTCAGAATGCATGGGTTGCAGGTGGCCGTCTCGGCTGTGGCCCACAGGCCTCCGCCAAGCAAGGGTGGCCACCTCAATCTTGGTAATTAAAGACACTTGCTCTGGACCTGAACATGTCGTATACAAATCTGTGATTTCAAGTTTGTTAGCGTGGTTAGTTGAATGGATGCAACAATTGACTACAACACCCAGAATGCACTAGGCTATAACGTAAATGTCCAGGACTTGAAATAGGGTCCATAATGACACGATGAGAAGGGGTCACCCTTCCTCTGCCCCTCATGCTTGTGTGCGTGGCCTGTTGTCCCGTAATTGAGAATTTCCTACCTTTGGTGTCAGAAATGTTAGATTTTATTAAAGACATGGAGGTGAGTATTCTGCTTTCTTTTCTTACTTTAACATCAACAGCTGCCAAGAAGAACAAGTACTTGCATAGCCAATAGGCCTTGCCTTTGGGACCTTATAAGTGTTTATCCAGATCTATTGGCTTTGCCAATGTCTTTAAGCTATGTGCTAGAGCAGTGTGGCTGCTGTGCAGCTTGTTGAAAAGTTATAATAAACAAGCATTTGCAATGCAATAGGTTTCACATTTGCAAGAGTTTAATCTGTTAGCATTGTAAATGACAGTGCCTTTTATTTATGTTTTACAAAACAAAACTTAAATAAAAGGCATTGTCATTTACAATGCCAATAGCTCAAACTTGTATAAATGTGAGACCTATTGCATTGCAAATGCCTGTTGCTAATAGGGGCCTGGGGAAGCTGCATCCCCCTCCCATTTTGTGCTGTGCTAAACCAGGGGCCCCATAGAAAATGAATCACACTGGTCCCATTGCTCAGACTCTCACCACACATGCAACATATCCACTGCACATATATGAGCCCGTCAAGCATAAGGAATGTCAGCAGAAAGGTGTAGTGTTCAACTAAGCGGTATTTTACACGAGGGCCTTCTAATCTGACAGTGTGCTGCCACCAGTTTTTGTGACTAACCTAGGACATGAGCTACAGTTATTTGCCAGATATGAAGATACGCTTGATGCTTCCCTCCAGGTCCTTGACCTCGCATTACCATGGACAGACCTAGGTCTTTGTACACACAGTAGATTACTGGGGTTACAGGGCTACACACAAAGTCAGGGTGCACGTTTCACATGCAGTCAGGCATCCAGGGCAGGGGTACACACCTGTTTGCCATGTTAGGGACCTTCCCGCCCCAACAGTTGTAAACTGGAGTGTTGAAATAGGCATTTGCAGGTCTCAATGCCCTTCTAAACTGAGCCACGTTCCAAAGGGTAAGATGGGAGGGGGCCTTTGAACTCAGTGATTTTTACTATAATGCCTTATTTTTGAAGTGGAAATGATAATTCAGTTTGATGTTGCCCTATGGTATCCCTGCCACATGGGTAAGACCCCCCGCATAGGTTTTTGTAATCTATAACTTGAAGTAGGGGTGCCAGCACAATAGCTATCACATTGTATAAGGACAAGTTAGAGACCTGCGTAAATCGTATATATTTGATTATTATTGCAAGGTTCCAAAGAAAGAAAGAAAGAACGACAGAGAATATATGCAGTTGGTGAGTTGGCTGTATTCTTTTATATCATAGTTGCCATTCAGAAGTCTAACATGTATTTCGCTGTGTCATGGCTCGCAGGCCTGTGGCGATTAAGGAATTTCTCCAGACTGCAGACATGCACTGATTCCAGAATAGAAATACTATTCAAGCTGCTTTATTTTTTTACTTGAGCATATTATTAAGGCAATAAACTACAACACCAGAAGGACAAGGAAGGACTACAGACGCTCCTCTACGACATTTACAACAATCATTGCCTTATATTGTGACCCACCATTTATATTTTTTATTTAGTTTGAAAGTATTTATGAAGTGTAACGAACACCCTATTAAGGGTACCTTGGTGCTGGGCAAAACAAAGACAGTGCCTAACCACAAAAGCACAGGCACAAGATTAATTCTGAGCAGAGGCTCTCCAAGTTTTTTGCAACTTTCTAAATGTCAGCTAATTGTATCTGGCCTCTTAAGAGAGGGGAAGTTTGTTCCATCTCGGGCCACTAACCCGGAAAAAGATCTTCCGTCTTGGGTTTTCAGTCGAAAGTTAGGAACCACTAATCAACATTGATCAGAAAATTTGAGCAGGCAGAAAAGACTGTACAATTTTAATTTTGGGACATTTGGGGGGGGGGAGGTATAAACTGCCTTGTAAACTTGGCTGAGAGATTTGAAAAGAATACAACCCTTTACTGGTAGTCAGTGAAGGGAACTCAACAATTGGAGTGATATGGGTATACCGATAAAAGTCAAAGACTTACAAGCAGCATGATTTGAATAAACTGTAATTTCTGGATTAGAGAGGCTGATAGACCTAGATATATAGCATTACAGTAGTCTAGGTGAGATTAAATCAAAGCATGCATTAGTTGGATTTTCTGTGGTAAAAAGAAATAGCAAATGTACTTGTTATATTTTATGGAGTTTGAAAAGATAGGCTGTAGTCATAGAAGCGATCTGTTCATCTAAAGTAAATCCTTCACCGCAGAGGCTGGATTTGGCAGAGAGCCTAGATTCTGGCTAAACAAGATTTCCTGAAATCACAAAACTTGGAAGAGCCTAAAATGTCTATCTTGTTGCCATTACATTTTAGGTGGGTGGCATTCATCCAAGAGAGACTTAAGATAAAGCACTTTAAATTGAGTCTATCACCTGGGGATCTCATTCCAATGTAACAATAATTTGGGTATCATCTTTGTATAGAAACTTTTTTAATCTGAAAGACTGGATAAGGTGGACCAGAGGGGTCTTATAAAGATGAAATAGTAAAGATGATAACACAGAGCCCTGAAGACGCCTTCAGCGCCTTGAGACCTCACGGGTGAGTAGTGCGCTATATAAACCCCTGATTGATTGATTGAACAATACATGAGCATGGCCTTAATGTAGACCTAAAAGGCGGACATGAAATTCAAAATGTTCTGTCTTTTAACCATATCTGGAATCCAAGCTAAGGCCTTATCTTTCATTCCTAACTCTGGCAGTTTAGTAAGAAGAATAGGATGGAGTTTGGTATCAGTTGCTGTTAAATCTAGCAAAATAAAAGCAGCAGGAATATAAAAATCCGCTGCACATCTTCAAGTACAGAAACTAAAGTATGTTCAGTGCTGTGGCCTGCACAGAAACCTGTCTGAGCTGGATGAAGAAGACTTCTTGATTCCACAAATTCGGTCATTTGTTGGGAGAACACTTTCTCCAAAATTCTGACCGAAACTGACAGCTGTGAGGTGGGTCAATAATTACAAATGTTGTCACGGTCTAGAGTAGGCTTTTCAAGCAGTGGTGATACACATGCCATTTTTAGGATTTCTGGGGCAATCCCTTCTTGGAAAGAAGAATTAATAAATACTTGCTCTCACTCATCAAAGTTATGTTTCAGATATTCTTTATGTAAAGTAGTTAGTAACAGGTTCCCTGGGGAACCTGACGGCTTACTACACGTCAGTGGATAGAAAAATCGCTATCATATAAGGGAGAGAACTGAGTTAGTGGCTTTACATTGTTTGACTGACTTTGAGGGAACAAAGAATGAGAGGATTTCTTGGTGATGCTAAATGCTCCCTGGATACTATCAATTTAGTTACAAAAGAAGTCAGAAACACGATTCCATTTCTCTGGGGTATTAGATATGTCTTTTGGATTATGAGGGGCTTGTAGTGCATTGATCACTGAGAACAAATCTCGAGAAGTATCAAGGGCATTTAATATCCTATGAGAGTAGCACATTGAAAGATGTGATTTGCAATGGTCCACTCAATGCTAGTTTCAGCGTTGCAGTTTTGGCTTCACTGGCACTCAATGGAGCATAAAGAGATCTTTAGGGTTATACATTCTGTTGATTCCCAGGTCTTACGAGGAGCAGAGTGCTTGTAGTGCCTGTTTTAACCAGAGCTGGTTTCAACTGCTGCATTCCCAAGATTGTAATATCTTTCTAGCAGTTTATCAGAAGACAAATAATCATTCCCTTCCACACATGGAGGAAATTTCCGTGGTCAAGATTTTGACCCTGCTCGATCGCCAATTCCTAGATTTGAACATTAAAATATGTCAAAGGGTGGAATTCCTGCGGTGTCCACATCACCTCATCATTGTCTCACCTTCTCAGTGCACTTCTGTTGGACAAGTATTGGAAAATGTGCAATGGCCCGTTTGTAGGAAAACTCATTGAAAGATCTGGTTTTATTTAATTATTAGCCATAAGCTCCAGTAAGGGGAGTAAAGCCCCAGGTCGTGATGGGGTTCCCATCGACTTTTTCAAAGCTAATATGCAGCTTTGGGGCCCTTTTTTGACCATTGTTTTTAAATCATGTCGGAGTATAGGGTTTCCCTCCTCATGGTCTGAGTCCCATATAGTACCAATATATAACAAGCATTTGCAATGCAATAGGTCTCGCAGTTGTGAGAGTTTGAGCTATTGGCATTGTAAATGGCAATGCCTTTTATTTACGTGTTGGTTTTTAAAACATAAATAAAAGGCATTGTTATTTACAAAGCCAATAGCTTAAACTCTCGCAAATGTGAGACCTATTGCATTGCACATGCTTGTTACTGCCTTCCCAATGCAACTCAACTCTGACTATTCGCCCCAGTTTCTTCATAGTACCACATGGTCACCTCCTGCAGCCAGTCACACCCGAGACCAATTCAAAACAGCCCATGTCTCATGTCACACAATGTGGTCACTGTACGTCAGCGCCCGGGACCCACTCGATGCAAAATGGCTGTTTTGCGCAGTGAGAGCTAGACACCGGCTGCTTGGATAAGCCCTGGGTGGGTGTGTTCAATAGGACACGTTATGCATGTTGTATTTTCAAGTCTGTTTACTGTTTTGCACAGCAAACCTTATTGCGTCCACACTGTCTCCTGGCACACATGTTAGACGGCTTCTTTTTGTAATAAACGTCAAGATACTTCCTGTTATCGATTTAAAACAATGTTTATTATGGTAACATTTATTTGTGTGATTCTTTTTTAAATTTTCAAACAAATATTGAAACTTTAAATAAAAATTAAATCAGAGTGCTACCAGTGGAGTTTATGATCGACGTTGTACATCCCAGAATGCAATTATCAAATATATTGTTCCCTTTTATGTTCTTTGTGCAGTACATTTATAAGCATTTACGACGATACTGTAATGCAAGATGGTGGGCCCCCCTACGGAACGGAAGAAGGTGCTCACAGTCCCTCATATCTCACAGATATTTATTGGTGTTGTGCTGAAGGGGGGGGGGGGCTGCGAGGGGCTGTGTTACACCCCTGGTTGTATATTGGGTTTCAGGTGGCTAAAGCACAGCTGCCAAGTGGAACCATGTCCTCTGACATAGTAGCCAGTCTTTGCTTTTTAAGCCAGTGATGAACTGTATTTCGGGAGTTGCAGTTTCACTTTTGACATTACTGATATATGCTCACAGCGTGCAAACTACTGTTGCTAAGAAGGAAGCTATGATTAAGGGTGCCACACACGACATGAGGCCTCTTGTCGATAATGGAAAAATGAGAACTCTTGAGGTGTAAGTGTCCCCAATATAGAGGATTACCCGTCACTTTTATGGAAAAGCGCGCTGCACAGTGCGGCTGACAGTCACACACTTATAATGAGAAGGATCGAAACCTGAGTCTCAAAAGTCAGAGTTGTTGCAAAAAACGACGGATTTAGGCCCAGATCTCTGTACTGGGGTGAATGTATGACAATGTTCTGCATTCTGTCCATCACCTGTTGTTTTTGCCTTTGTCGCCCCGAGTGGGATGGGTATGCTCAGACGTGAGTCCCATGCTCTCCACACCACTGGAGTCAAGCTATCCAGGCTGATGACGGCTGATAGCCAGAAACCGGTCCTTGGATGCTTGATTCCGGTCCAGGAAAGACATGGCTTGGCAGTTCGGGCTGGACTGTTCCCATGAGGCACCGGGTCAAGGCTGATTTGCATATGGCCATGTCTGACCTGGGGTGGTGTGGAGTGCAAAAAAACGATGGATTTAGGCCCAGATCTCTGCACTGCGGTGAATGTATGACAATGTTCTGCATTCTGTCCATCACCTGTTGTTTTTGCCTTTGTCGCCCCGAGTGGGATGGGTATGCTCAGACGTGAGTCCCATGCTCTCCACACCACTGGAGTCAAGCTATCCAGGCTGATGACGGCTGATAGCCAGAAACCGGTCCTTGGATGCTTGATTCTGGTCCAGGAAAGACATGGCTTGACAGTTCGGGCTGGACTGTTCCCATGAGGCACAGGGTCAAGGCTGATTTGCATATGGCCATGTCTGACCTGGGGTGGTGTGGAGTGCAAAAAACCGATGGATTTAGGCCCAGATCTCTGTACTGGGGTGAATGTATGACAATGTTCTGCATTCTGTCCATCACCTGTTGTTTTTGCCTTTGTCGCCCCGAGTGGGATGGGTATGCTCAGACATGAGTCCCATGCTCTCCACACCACTGGAGTCAACCTATTCTCCACACCACTGGAGTCAAGCTATCTAGGCTGATGACGGCTGATAGCCAGAAACCGGTCCTTGGATGTTTGATTCCGGTCCAGGAAAGACATGGCTTGGCCGTTCGGGCTGGACTGTTCCCATGAGGCACAGGCTCAAGGCTGATTTGCATATGGCCATGTCTGACCTGGGGTGGTGTGGAGTGCAAAAAACGATAGATTTAGGCCCAGATCTCTGTACTGGGGTGAATGTATGACAATGTTCTGCATTCTGTCCATCACCTGTTGTTTTTGCCTTTGTCGCCCAGAGTGGGATGGGTATGCTCAGACGTGAGTCCCATGCTCCCCACACCACTGGAGTCAAGCTATCCAGGCTGATGACGACTGATAGCCAGAAACCGGTCCTTGGATGCTTGATTCCGGTCCAGGAAAGACAGGGCTTGGCAGTTCGGGCTGGACTGTTCCCATGAGGCACAGGGTCAAGGCTGATATGCATATGGCCATGTCTGACCTGGGGTGTTGTGGAGTGCAAAAAAACGATGGATTTAGGCCCAGATCTCTGTACTGGGGTGAATGTATGACAATGTTCTGCATTCTGTCCATCACCTGTTGTTTTTACCTAAAAGACCTGCCGGAAGGCGCTCCAAGTGACATGGCACCAAGTAATAATACTGGAAGAAGGCACCAGGGATGTGGGATGTGCTATTAAGAGAAGTGGCATGTGTGCATCTCCTATTAGATGGAAGCAGAACACGGACCCAGTTTTATCTGAAGTGCAAAGAAAGTCGTTATTCATTTTTTGGGGAGATTTTGGTGAAAAGGCTGGGATCTGTGACATCCCTCGATCCTCAGAAAAGCTCCTGAAGATAGTACTTGAGCTGGGTGGGTTAATGTGCTTTTTGCAGATATATATATACTTGGAGGCCAAAAGCTACAATTCCAGCAACCTTCAAAGATTGTGGATGTGCCCTCTGCAAAAACCTGACATGTGCATGTGCCCTGAAGCCTCAAGCAGAAATAGCATTGAGTTATTTGTGGTGAGGAAAATTGAATTTTGCCCTGCTATGTGTCCCCTACGTGTTCCCCATCATGTAGTATATATGCTTGACCTCCATGCATTATCTTTCCATGGCCGAAAATAAAGACGCATTTACAGTTGCGTCCAACGTTAGTATGCCAGTTATCCAGTCCTCCGTGAAAGCAACGTGAATTAGGCTTTTAGGCCTATGTTGCCAACGTCTTTACATAGTGCACGTTAAATCATCGAGATGCACCCGTTTCTAAGGCTCCACAGGGCCCGGACACAGGATCCAGGCCTCAAGCCTCCCGAAACATTTCGAGAGATCCAGCCTCGCCCGCATCCCTGACCCTTCACTTACTTCCTGCCAAGCAACGCGGTGCCCGGCTCGGTCTGGCCTGCTTGCCAAGAATATATTATGCCTACAGTTATCTGTTCAGCTCCCCGGAGTCACATTCCTAACTAACGAACAGGAAAAACATATCCGTCTACAGTCCAGTCTTTCTGTCTCCATGCAAGTGATTTACTGAATTAGTATCCATAGAAGATTCATAGCTCACGCCATACATGAAGAAATATATGCATACACTAGCTTTTAGTGACAAGCAGCCTTTGCCCTGATGACTTTTAGAATCAAGCAACATGTACTCCATACACAAGATATCAGATACGCTATAGGTACAGGTCGTTCTGACATCCCAGACTTCAGTCTCCTCTACTAGTGCTAGGAGTCAGCGCCCCCCAGCCCTCCCCAGTTACACATCATGACTCGTTTTGCGCGCACCAGTAGGTTAAAGGTTCCAGCTGCCCATGAAACCCCCTCCATATGTCCACCCACCTATGACACTTCTGTGACGTCTACATCACACACCTCCGTGCACGTCCTGTGCACGCCTTCTTTTACGCCCATATGTTCTTATCTTTCTTTTTTCACTTGTTACGCCTACTGTATTCAATGCAACTGTACTGTTTTACTATATATATTGTATGATGTTAATGAAATGTTGAATATCCCTTCCTGAACCTTAGTAGGTGATGGAACCCGATGTCTATTGGCTCGAGCCACTTAATTAAAGCCCGTATGACTCAGATACCACGGATTCTGCCTCTCATTTATTGAGCTATTCTTATAATCATTTAATGCATAGAAAAATAGTCCCGGTAATTATTATTTACCACAGTGGCTTAACAGAGCTGCTGACTTTGTAACTGGGGGAACAGGTTCAAGCCTGTTTAGTGTCTTAGGCTCAATATTCTGTGATTCTGGGCAAATCACTTATTCTGCCCGGGCCTAAAAGAAATGTGACCTTGTGTAATGTAATATGGTGCTGAGGCAAAGCGCTCCGATGCCTTTAGGACAAGTTAAAATGGGGCAGTCACAGGGGTTCAAATACAATAAGTCACCCGACTGGTTTATTTTGCTAGGCACCGAAATACAAGCGTGCAGACTGCAGTTCACATATTCTAGTTCCAATGTGTTTGATAGCTTAGGGCTAGGTGAAGCTGGAGAAGTTCTCTGAAGTCGGTTTCTTTACCCGCAAGCGTAAGTTTTAATTTCTCCCTGCCCAAGACGGTGCAGCCGGTAAACAGACAAAATATCGAGTAGAAAATATCGAATGGACAAAATATCGACTTCAAAATATAGAATGGACAAAATATCGAATGGACAGAATATAGTCATCATAAATATCGTTTTTAAGGTAAGTAATGTAATATCGAATTTTAAAAATAGAGAAAGTAAAAATATCGAAGTATATAATATAGGTTATTAAAATTATCGAATGTTTAATAATATCAATTTTTTATAGTGTTTTTTATGTTAGTATGTGTGTGAAAAGTGTGTATTTATGTTATAATTTATTTTAATTAATGAATTTTATGTGATTTAATTTTTGCGTGATTTAATTCTGTAGCGGGTTGTGGGTTTATAGGGGAATAGGGTGGGAAGTAATTTAATTAGATATGTAAATTTATTTATTGGTATTTATTTTGAATTAATTGTTAATTAATTTTTATTTGGTAATTAATTAAATTTTAATTGGAAATAATTTTATTTAATTGATTAATTGATAATTATGTTAATTTTACTAATTTATTTTTTGTAGCGGGTTGTGGGTTTATAGGGGAATAGGGTGGGAAGTAATTTAATTATAATTAATTAAATATGTAAATTTATTTATTGGTATTTATTTTGAATTAATTGTTAGTTAATTTTTAATTGCTAATTAATTAATTGTTAATTTGTAATTAATTTGTATTAATAGGTAACTAATTGTAATGATTAATTTTAATTTGTATTTTTAATTGATTAATTATTATATTATATTAAATTGGTAATTACTTTTAATTAATTTTTTATAGATATTAATAAATATATTTTTTTAAATAATATATGAAGTATTTACTTTCCCTACTGTTGCACTCACTGGAGTGGGAATAGTAATTTTTACCCCTACGCTATCCAACGCTTTCCCTACTGTTGCACTCTCTGGAGTGGGAATAGTAATTTTTACACCTACGCTATCCAGCGCTTTCCCTACTGTTGCACTCACTGGAGTGGGAATAGTAATTTTTACCCCTACGCTATCCAACGCTTTTCCTACTTTTGCACTCTCTGGAGTGGAAATAGTAATTTTTACCCCTACGCTATCCAACGCTTTCCCTACTGTTGCACTCACTGGAGTGGGAATAGTAATGTTTACCCCTACGCTATCCAACGCTTTCCCTACTGTTGCACTCACTGGAGTGGGAATAGTAATTTTTACCCCTACGCTATCCAATGCTTTCCCTACTGTTGCACTCTCTGGAGTGGGAATAGTAATTTTTACCCCTACGCTATCCAACGCTTTCCCTACTGTTGCACCCTGTGGAGTGGGACTAGTAATTGTTACCCCTATGCTATCCAACGCTTTCCCTACTGTCACACACTCTGGAGTGGGAATAGTAATTTTAACCCCTACGCTATCCAACGCTTTCCCTACTGTTGCACTCACTGGAGTGGGAATAGTAATTTTTACCCCTACGCTATCCAACGCTTTCCCTACTGTTGCACTCTCTGGAGTGGGAATAGTAATTTTTGCCCCTACGCTATCCAACGCTTTCCCTACTGTTGCACTCATTGGAGTGGGAATAGTAATTTTTACCCCTACGCAATCCTATGGTAAAGATATTTTATAGTTTTTTCTTAATATTATGTTAATATATATATATATATGTTTTAAAAAATATATTTTTTTTAAACTTAAATTAATTATTTAATAATTCTAAGGTTATTTGAGTATTTGTAAGTATATTTTAATTAATATTTTTAATATTTTATTATTTTTTTTAAATATATTTTAATAAATTCGATATTTTTACTAAGTATATATATATATTCGATATTTTTGATTCGATATTTTTGTACTTACCTGTTTGTAGATAGGAATTCGATATTTTGTCTTTCTATATTTTAACTTCGATGTTTTTTTCTTCTACATTTTTGCATTCTATATTTTTTCAGTGATCCGGTGTAGCCACCCTGTGAAAGTAGAATTTTGGGGAGTACGCCAGTGTGTCAATATGTTCTGGATGGCTGAGCCTATTGCAATGGCAATCAAACAACATCTTCTGGATTTGAGTGGGTAAGTGAGGGGATTAGACAGCCCCAGCAAGATATATGCAGGGAATCTTGGAAGTTGAGTCTCTGAGTGAGTGTCTATCTCGTCAAGAATCTGCTTCCAGTATGGTTGAACATGTTTGCAGTCCCATAAAAGGTGAGTCAAGGTCCCCACCTTCCCGCAACCCCTCCAACAATCAGTGCTTTGCCGTGGGTCATATTGGTGTATTCACTCAGGTGTATAGTACCAATATGTAGCTAGTTTTGTAATTGTCTCAGTAAGTCCCGAATGATATGCTGAATGTCGGGCCCTGTAATAAATACCTACCCACTCCTTGTGAGTCAGGGAACTGCCCATCACCCGCTCTTAACGTTCTCGGCCAGCATTGTAAGTATGTTTGTCATTCGTTAACAGCATTTTATAAAGGTCTGAGAGGAGTTTTTTGTCGGATGTGCGGGTAATGAGCCATTTTTCATAGGTGGTCAAGAAGTGGTGTGCTTCAGGTTTGACATGTGGGTGGAGGGCCCAGTGACGGAGCTGCAGGTAGTGCAGACGTTCCACTTCTGCGAGGCCATACACGGCTTTGAGCTGTGGGAATTAAGTCATCCCTTCTAGGTCAAATAGGTGACCCAGTGAACGGAATTCTGTAGCCCCCCAAGCTGAGAATGCCTTTGCCTCCATGCCCGGTTGAAAATCTGGGTTATCGAATAATGGGGTGAGTAGGGAGGGGAAGGTGGTTAGATTATACTTGACATTAGTGCGATCCCAGGCTTCCAGTGTCGTGCGAGTGATATGGGATGCATATAGATTGGGCGGTCTGTGATGCTTCGGGAGAAATGGTATTCTCTGTAGGGGTGTGGCAGCTACAGCTTGATCTTGAAATAGCCAGCATTTCTCAGATTCTGGGCGGCACCATTCCACTAAATATTGCAGTTGTGTGGCGTAAAAGTAAAGTTGAATATCGGGAACCCCCAGACCCCCTTCCTCTGGCGGAAGGATCACTATGGTGTGTTTAAGCCGGGGTTTACTGCCTTACCATATGAATTGTGCAAGCTCAGATTGAGTCTGTTTAATCCAGCCAATGGGGGGGGGGGGCAAAGAGGCAAAGTCTGAAATAAATATAGGATAGTCATTTGAATAGCAGCCAGCTATCCTGCCAAACCAGGGAAGTAGGTGATGTTTCCATCGGGTCAGTTCCATGCATATAAGTGAGTGTAATATAGCATAGTTGATGTCGACTATGGATGGGATAGTGGGGGCTAAGTGTATCCCTAAGTTTGAGGCTAATTTTGATGACCATTGAAGGGAGTGTTCTTCTTGAAGGCTATTTTGGGTGGATGGAGATAGAGAGAGGTTGAGTGCTTCCGATTTGTCCACATTAATTTTAAACCCTGAGGCTAATGCAAAACTATTCATCTCGTTAAAAAGGGATCTCAAAGCAGGGATTGAGTCTGAAAGAGAAATTAAGATATCGTCTGCGTATAGGTTTATGGTATGTGTCCCCCCGCCAAATTTGATACCGGTTATAAGAGGGTTACGTTTAATCCACAGGGCTAGGGGTTCCATATATAAGGCAAATAGGAGGGGAGAAAGAGGGCATCCCTACCTAGTGTCCCTGCTAATAGGAAACCGCGAGGATGTATACCCATTTACTCCGACTGTGGCTTTAGGGAAGCAATAGCAGTTAAGGATCCGGGTGCATAGTTTCTTACCCATTCCCACCTGCGTGAGGACTTGTTCTAAGTAGGGCCAATGGATCCTGTTAAAGGCCTTCTCGGCGTCAAAATTTAAGCAACATGTACTCTCCTTACGTCCGAGAGGCCTTGTCATTCAAATGGAGAACCCTTTTGGTGTTGTCGCTCGTTTGGCGCTGAGGGATAAATCCAGCTTGATCTGGCTCCACCAAGGTGGGCATATATGGAGTCAGACGAGAGGTGAGTATTGTGGAAAAGTAAATTTTGCCATGTTGTATGTCCCTACGTGTTCCCCATGTTATGTCATATGTGCATGATCGATATGCATATATTCCCCCATGATCAATTAAAGACGCAATTACAGTTGTGTCCATCTCTAGTATGCCAGTTTCCAGTTTCCGTGAATACAACGAATATCAGGTCTATGTAAAGCTACGTTGCCACGTTTCACAGTGTGCACGTTAATTCATTGAAAGTCCCCGTTCCTAGGCCTCAAAGGGGCCCGGACTCAGATTCAGCTCCTGTTTCCTGAACCCTCTCCGAGGAGCGATACAGCCCCACCTGTATCCCTGACCCTTAAGCTTACTTTCATGCCTCACAGTGCCCGGCTCGGCCTGGCTCTGCCTCCAGTCTGCCAAGAGTATGTTATGTTTCCAGTTATCAGTCCAGCCCTCCTTCTCTGCATTCCTAAGCTACTGAATCGCATCAATAGTTTCCGTCATGGTCTAGCCTTTATGTCTCCATGTAAGAGAAATACTGTATTAATATTCATAGAATATTCCCCGCACACGCACTACATATAGGACTATGTATGCACCAGCCTTAATGTCTGTTAGCCTTTGCTCTGCTAACTTTTGGATTCTATCAACATGTTCTCTAAACACTAGATACTAGATATGCTTAGGTACGTGTCGCTCTGACACTCCAGACTTTAGTCTCCTCTTCTAGCGCAGAAGTCATAGCCCCAGTTCTTCCTAGTAACACGTCATTGTCAGTTTGCGCGCACCACTAGGTTAGAGGTCCCAGCTGCTCAGGTAGCCCCCTCCATGTTTCCGCCCCTTTTATGACATATTCTGTTACGTTTACATCACATGTCTATGTATACGCCCTGAACACGCCTTTTTGTTGCATCAGTCATGCCTTATCTTTCGCGACTGCTACGTGAAACGCCTACTGTTACGCCTACTGTATTGAACTGCATGTATTTTGTTTAACTATATATACTAATGTACTGTTATTAAAGGCTACTCCTGGTCCCTGCCCCTGATGCGCATCATTCCTATTCCCATACAGGCTGTCCTGTTCTTGTCCTTTATGCTTAATTAAAGCCTGTATACTCTAGCTACCTAGTATCTTGACTCTTATTTATTGAGCTAACCATTTATCGTTTATTGTCAAAAATAGCACAGGTAATTAATTATTTATTTACCACATAATGGCGCCCGAATAGGGACTTTCCCTTTCCCCACGCGCCGGAGAAGCCACGCAGGCCCCCTGATCCTCTGCAGCCGTGACGGAACCATACCGTGCACGTGCAGATATTTCTGCTTCAAGTATCCCTCAGGCCCACGGAGGAGACGGAGGTTGCGGTCCAGCATCCAGACGAGGCGGTGGAGGAACGCGGCGAGTCCCGACCAGAGCCCAAGCCGAGAGTCCAAGGTCCGAGGTATCCGGAGGCCCACCCGTAACAGAAGTCCGAAGTTCGTCCGTCCGTCGTCGTAGCAGTCCAGTCCAGTCCGAGGCCTTCTGTTCTTGCTGCCCGGTGAGTACCGTTGCTGGGGTAGTATCTAGACAGGGTCAATTGCATTGTCTCTGGTCCGTGGGTTTGGGTACGCAGATCCAACACGAAGTGTCCACTTAGGTGGATGCGGGTCCTGACGTGTCTCTTTATGGGACCGGTAAGTTTCGTACTGTTTTAGCAGTGCATCTAGTCCTTACAGTTTCTGTTCTAGTCAGTTCTGTTCTCGAGAAATTCATGTATTCTGTTTTCAGTATTCCAGGTAGTATTTTGTCCGAACTGTTATTTTAAATGTTCTTTAATGTGTTTTCAATGTCGTGGTATGAATGTGTTGTTCTTCAGTAATTATCGTGTTCATTGTGTATTGTATTGTGTCTAGACTCCAGTTCAGCCATGCCTCTGTTCTCCAGGTTACGTCAGTTAAAAACTAGAAAAGGTCTGTTAGAAGAAGCAGTTCCTGTCCCGCCTCGGGACAGTCCAGGTCATTTTATGTATCAAAAGCATGGCATAAGTGCCATATTGTATCTAGATTTATGGGTGGAGTACACCAAACAGTTAGAGGAAAAGTATAGATGGCCTGTATCAGGTACGTGGGATGCCGAGTGCATCATGCGAGTAGAAGAAGCATTATGGAAAAAGAAAGCCAGACAGTCCCAGAAAGACGCCATCGAGTTATGGCGCAAAGAATCTCACAGGAGAACAGAAAAAGAAATCAGAAAGTCAGAATTAAGTAGAGAATCCTTAGAAAGAGCCCAGGAAAGGGAATTAATCGAAGTAGGTGAACGAGTTAAAGCCGAACAGTCAGACAGACAGAGAAATGCCCTGATTAAGGGTATGTATCCTCTTCTTGCCGAGGGCTTGCCAAAAGCAACCCCGGAAGCACCATGTAATTTTCCGCCGCCATTAGTTCCGATTAAGCTACGTCACAAACCGACCGCAGCTGATATTTTTCTCTCGTCCTATTTGGACGACACAGTCCCAGAATATGCAAATCCTGTTCCGCCAGCTCCTGTAAATAATGTAATTCATGGTCCTCCAGTCACCGGGGCACCCGTTACAGTACCTGTTACAGTACCCCCGGTCCAGCCCATAGTACAGCCCATAGTCCAGGTTCCAACTACATCGGTCACTCTGCCAGCACGGAGAGTATCAGTCGACGATTCCAGTATGGGGGCCGCGGGAGGAGGTCCTCCTGGTACCCCGCCGCCAAATAAACGTCTAGGGTTAGTCGAGTTACATGAACGTGCGTTACAGCGTACGCCCAAATATCAGTCCGTTGCAGACATCAGACGAGCTCTTACTGAATGCTGTTATGATCCAGTTCCAGGCGAGGATAATATGGTTATATATTCCTTGCGTGTAAGACGGGTGACCGGGTATCTGGACACCCTACCGAATATGAAAGAAGATCTAGACAGAATGTATCGTTTCATCCGTACAGGAGAAGATCCAGAAAGTATTGGTGAAGTCATGTCTCTCAGGAAATCTGAGACCCAGCTTATGTTATTAAAGTTTCTGATCAATTGTTTAATTAGGGAACAAGAATGTCCGACTAAAGATCCGAACGAAATGAAAATTCTGACGAGGTGGAGTGATAATATAGCCGAGGGTAAACACAGGACAATCAGTAGTATAGAGAGTATGTACAAGAAAATACGTGAAGAAATAATAAGGTTACACGAACAACGGAAAGAAGCACTAGGAAGCGAGAAAGAAAGTAATTCAGATACTGAAGAAGTAAAAGACGAGAATACCGCCAGAATAGCGTATGTAGGAAAACCTAGATATCCAGACCGACATTTATGTCCGGAACACAAGAAAGTCGTTCATCTTCCAGCACCAGAAAAAGGTTCTCTAGAACAAGTATTTCAAGCTACCGATCACATTCTGAAATCACGAATCGGTTATAGTGAATTAAGTACCATGCATGAACAAGAACTAGCCCGATCAGCAGTCCGATCGATTACTGATTCTACCACTTTTCCAGACGAAATAGTGGCACAAATGTTTCTGAAACTGCCCCCAGCCGAGCAGCGACTGGTGGGTATGTATATGATTCAACACCTCATTACATTGTATGAGGGTCAACATTCTGATCCAGGTCCGTTACATGATATCCTGAACGAGTTACTCCAGTATAAATGGAAAGGTTTAGGTACCGATTTAATCAGTGTCATTCTAGAACAGCGCCATAAATATAGAACGTTTCTGAACCCGCATTTTGTTCACGTCTCACCTCCGGAAAGTAAACCGTTTTAAATAGATAGACAGCATCCGTTACGTGAAATACACCCAGTTAGGACACCAGATGGTGAGATGCAACGAGTATTTGTTTACACCCCAGTTACCAAGATGGAACTCTTAGAGATGAAGAAGTTAATTCCCTGTCACGATAAAGATCCAGCAGGGTTCCATCGAGAATTAAAAGACATGCTCCGTATAGGAGAATACACGTATCCAGATATTATTAAAATGTTAAAGGTCCTGTTGCCCGCAGGGGTATATGAGAAACTCAAGGAAAAAGAATGGGAGGTGGGAGAGAAAAAGATCGATTGGGCAGCCCTAGAAGCTGAAGATAAGATACGAGTACCAGGTACCGGTCTTGGAGATAAATGTAAAGAATTACCAGAGTTATTGATTCAGGTTTTGCCTAGGTTATTAGCCACGAAAAAGGAAGACTGGGATGCAATCTCAGCATGTAAACAGAAACAGGACGAAGATACTAGTGATTTTTATTCTAGATTTGAGAAATGCTTTATCATCAACAGTGGTTTGAAGACAGGTAGCGAGTCATACCCTCATCTTTTTGTTACTAAACTAGTCGAGAATTCAAGCCCACAAGTAAAGAATCGAGTTTTGAAAGTCGAAAGTACTTGGCAAGCTAGTACCCCGTCCCAGATGTTACAGATGCTCCAGTATCACCAGAATAGAATCAGGGAAGAGCAAGAACACGAGAGGAGACGTATGAAAGACACGAAAATGAAAGTACTAGTTGCACAATCTGTTCCACAAGACAGTCAGAAGAGGGGTCCGAATCAAGCCAGTCATCCTGCAGCTCCCGTTAAAGGGACGTGCAATTATTGTAAACAGCCAGGTCATTTTATAAACGAGTGTGCAGTTCTGAAACACAACATAGCCACTGGTAAGACAAAAGAAAGACCACGCCCGCCTAGACAAGAACAAGTTTCACAGACTTCTCAGCCACAGAATGCACAACAGACAGTTCCAGCACCGCAGCCTATTGCTGCAACACAGCATGTTACACAGCAATTGTACCAGTATGCCCAGTCAGAGTATCCAGAGTATCAAGCGTATTCATGAAACAGCCTAGAGAGGGAGGTAGGCTTGCCTCTCATCGAGATTCCTGTAGATCAAGAGGGTCCCTATGTACATAGTCAAGTATTAGGGAAAGACAGAAAGTTTTTGATTGATACAGGGGCAAGTAGGACTACTATCAGCCATGACGAGGTTCCAGGGGCTCCGCTCTCAGGCTCTAGAAATGTTTCCCTTGGATTTTCAGGAAAACCTATTGTAAACGAGATATCAAAGCCAGTTACTCTAGAAGTTGGTCCATTGTCCCGGACTACTGATTTATTACTTACGAAGTCATGTCCAGAAAATTTGTTAGGTATTAAAACATTGAAAGAATTAGGTGCAGTTATTTGCTGCTCTCCAGAAGGAATACGTTTGTTTTTGAGGGATTTTAAGGGTCTCTATGTTCTACGAGATTTTGATCCGAGATTGTCCAATGTACCACAGCATTTATGGGCGCAAGGTCCAACTGATGTAGGTTTCATGCGAATCACACCCCATCATGTGACCCTCAAGCAAGGTATAGTCCTGCCACGAATCAGACAGTACAGATTGCCACCTGAGGCTGTAGCAGCCTTATCCAAAATTATTGACGAGCTCATTGCTCAAGGAGTGGTTGTAGAAACTGACTCCAATGTATGTAATTCTCCTATCATTCCAGTCATGAAACGTACTGATCCAAATGCACCCCCAGTATATCGATTAGTGATTGACCTTCGAGAACTTAATAAATGTATCATACCCCAGTACCCAGTAGTTCCAGATATTTCATCTCTGTTGACAGCCATTGATTCTGAAGCTGTATTTTTCACCGTAATAGACCTCAAGAATGCATTTTTCAGTGTTCCGATTCATCCAGATAGCCAGTACCTTTTTGGTTTTTGTTTAAATGGAAGGAGCTATAAATTTACACGAGCTCCTCAAGGTTTTACAGAAAGTCCTAGCATTTACAGTCAAGCACTTAAAAGACAACTAGACAATATTCACATGCCAACTGACACTGCCCTGCTCCAGTATGTCGATGATCTACTGATCACAGCCCGTTCTGAGCGTGCTTGCGAACGAGCATCACTTACAGTTCTGTATTTCCTAGCCGAGATGGGGCACAAGGTGTCCCCTTCGAAGCTCCAGTTCTGTGTCCAGTACAAATGAGGATGGTCTGAGTATGGCAGATGTAATATACATATATATACAAATTCAGATAGGACCATGTTCACCTTTAAAGTTTAAACCAATCAAAAGAGAATTTAATTATTTGTATTTCTTTCAGGCGTTTTATTCATTCATAGCCATAACATAAATAGTTGCATCCAAGTTAAAAATGAAAAAACCTCTACAACCAAGCTAATGGGCAAAGGTTCCTCTTCCTGACGAAGACCCCAACATGAGGCTGTGAATCACCCTTCTTGCGTATCAGGGGTCGAAACGTAGAAATACGCCGTTTTTCCTTGACACACCATAGGAGCTAATTAAGAGATGTATTCTCATAAATCTATGCGTGATGTAAAATTGGGAACCTTTGCCCATTAGCTTGGTTGTAGAGGTTTTTTCATTTTTAACTTGGATGCAACTATTTATGTCACAACACCTTTACTCTGTCCCCCTCACTTATTCACCTACCCTTCCCTTTTCACAGAGAGCACCGATTTCGAATACAGAATGTAATGATGAAACAATTACATGTCTTTATCATAAATTGCTCTACACAATTTTGGCTATGAATGAATAAAACGCCTGAAAGAAATACAAATAATTAAATTCTCTTTTGATTGGTTTAAACTTTAAAGGTGAACATGGTCCTATCTGAATTTGTATATATATGTATATTACATCTGCCATACTCAGACCATCCTCATTTGTACTGACCAACGGACCCAGGCCCTGAGTTTTAAGGGCCTACCCCTTTCATACTCCAGTTCTGTGTCCAGCAAGGGATCTACTTAGGCCACTTGCTGTCCAAGTGGGGTAGGCAGTTGACACCCGATCGTATCCAGTTAATAGCGAGTCTTCCACAGCCCAAGACACAGAAGGAGGTACGTGCTTTTATCGGCCTTACTTCTTACTGCAGACAATGGATTCCTCAGTATGCATTTCTAGCAAAACCACTAATACAGTTAACGACACAGGAGGCAGCCGTATCGACTGTTCTCCCTTGGACATCTGAACATACACTTGTTTTTAATGAATTAAAGAAAGCTTTATGCCAAGCTCCTGTTCTAGCTACACCGAACTACAGTAAGCCTTTTACACTTTTTGTCACAGAACGTGATGGTACTGCATTATCTGTTCTGACACAAGATCAAGCCGGACAATACAAGCCTTGTGCTTATTTTTCGAGCACATTAGATCCAGTAGCCCAGGCTTTGCCTGCATGCCTCAAGTCAGTCGCAGCCACAGCTCTAGCAATCAGACAAAGTGATTCTATAGTATTAGGACACTCCCTGACAGTACAAGTTCCACACTCCGTGGAAGTTCTTTTAAACCGAACACAGACTCAGCACTTGACCATTGCACGTTTAACAGGTTATGAACTGACCCTGTTCCAGCCACACATAGAAATCAGACGCTGCAACGTTCTAAATCCTGCTACTTTGTTACCGTCAGTTACCTCAAATCCTGCCACACATGACTGTGTGGAAGTTGTTAACACTATGACGAAGCCAAGACAAGATCTGACCGACATTGCATTACCTAATCCCGACCTGACACTTTATGTGGATGGTTCATGTATGAGAACCAGTACAGGAGAACTAGTAGCCGCGTATGCAGTGACTACTGACACTGAAGTTATTGAAACACACCGTATTGACACCCTGTCTGCTCAAGCAGCAGAGCTAGTTGCTCTGACCCAAGCCTGCATACGTGCCAAGAACTTGAAAGTAAACATATATACTGATTCACGTTATGCATTCGGAGTTGTACACGACTTCGGAGTGCTCTGGCAGGAGAGAGGTTTCATGACTTCTCATGGAACCAAGATTCAGCATGGTCTCCTTATTCAAGCTCTGTTAGATGCAATACATTTACCGACAGCTATCGCTATCATGAAGTGCAAAGCACATACGAAAGTTACTGACATTATTTCCCAAGGTAATGATCTAGCAGATCGAACAGCCAAGCTTACAGCTCAGACACCAGACATTCCAGTTAGCAAGACACAGACATCCACTCTAGATCCGACTACATGTATGACAGTTAAGGACCCTACACAAGATGTTATAGACATACAGTTACATGCTACTCCTGAAGAAATCAAGAAATGGTCCGAACAAGGAGGGGTCCAGACAGATTAGGGATGGTTGACGAAGGGAAAAGCCACATGGTTTCTCCCCGACTCTATGGTTCAAGTCATTATCAATACCGCACATAGTCCAGCACACCTAGGAGAAAAAGCTATGTTAGACAGTATCCAGAACCTTTGGTTCAACAAGCATTTACGAGCTGCAGCCAAGCAAAAAGTCCGTACTTGTATGAAATGTTGTCAATTCAATCCAGGTAAAAGTGTCCCGGTGGAACAAGGTGGATTCCAGCCCCCTGACCACCCTTTTGAAGTCCTCCAGATGGATTATATTCAGATGGAGCGATGTCGAGGTTTCAAGTATGTCCTTGTAGTTGTATGCGCTTTGTCCAGGTGGACAGAAGCATATCCAGTTCCAGATTACACAGCAGCGACCACTGCCAAGCAGTTGGTTCGTGAATTCTTCCCCCGTTATGGACTTCCTAGGGTCGTGTATTCAGATAACGGCCAGCCATTCTCATCTGAGTTGATGAAACATGTTTCCCTTTTGTTAGGGTACCAGTGGAAGTTCCATTGTGTACGCCATCCAGAAGCAGCCGGTCTCGTAGAGAGACATAATCAAACCTTGAAAATCCGTATTGCCAAGATCTGTCAAGAAAAAGGTGTAGACTGGTTAGTTGCCCTGCCAGTTGCTTTGTTTTTTATGCGCATGGTCGCACACTCCAGATCAGGTCTGTCCCCTTATGAGGTCGTATTCGGCCGCCCCCCGAACATGTGGGGTACACCTAGACCCCGCAGTATTACAGATGTTTCCAGTAATATGTTGACAGATTACCTAGCTTCCTTGATGTCTGCCCTACACTCTTGTCGTTCACAGGTTGCCGCTGCATTTCCAGACAATACTGAAGTCAAACCACACGAGGTCCTTCCCGGTGATCTAGTACTTATACGGAATTTTGATCGTTCTAGTCCGCTGGAGCCTCGCTGGAAGGAACCGAAACTCGTCCTTCTGACCACCCGTACGGCCGTGAAGTTGGAGGGCCGTAAGGGTTGGGTCCACCTGTCTCACGTCAAGAAATTTCACGGACTCAGAAACAAGACTTTTAATGACATTTCTACAGACATTTCCAATTCTAAAGACTGCCTGAAACCAGACTCTAAATTAGACATCCATTCAATTCCAGAACTGAAAGTTCCTCTGTTGGAGAGAACTCCGCAGCAGGAATATAGATTGAAACTCCGGTCTAGTAAAATAAGTCAGCCAGTTTAATTGTCTAAGTCCCCCTCGGGTGAAACGGTTAGACAGGTATCTGACATGTATGAGATAGACCCCCATAGTGAGAGAGTTAGTCAAAACTCTATCCGATGTATCGTTTTTCTAAGTTTTCTATTGTTTCTAAGTTTGATGGTTACTTGCACAAGTTATGCATTCCATTTATGTTTTCCAATTTCTCATGTAAATAAGTTTTCTAATGCTACAGTAGAGCACACATTTAGTGATCTGCCCCCTCACGAATTATCCTATCGTCTTGCTATGCGCAATAACACGTTTATTAGAATGTTGCATTATTCTCACCAGACCAGCAATGCTACAAATTGTTGGGTGTGTGGTCGACTCCCCCCTTTCCAGACACCGAAGGGAGTTCTGCCACTATTTCCTTATCCATTTTCACATAATGGTTCGTGTGGAGCATGGTCCATGTTAACGTCATCTCCAAATGATATGTCCCTTCTGAATAGAACATGTTTTCCAGACAAGCAAGGTCTTCCCCACAGAACAGGGTTAGATCTAGAAAATGAAGTTTATAATTTGGGTAATTATTCTTCGAATTTTATGGTCCTGAATGTTCAGTCTGATCCTACTCCAGACTTACCTGCTATTTCAGTACTACCAGTCAAAGGCGAATTATGTGTCAGAAATAATGGTTCCGTACATGTAGGACATAGTGATTGTACTACTACTGTCGAGTATAGTGACAGTGGGAAATCTATTTTCAAAGCTTCACGTCATTCTTATTTTGTTTGTGGTCAGACCGCATATGTTCGTCTGCCCCTCGATTGGGAGGGAACATGTTACATTGCCTTCCTACTGCCACCAGTTTTTCTAGCCCCATCTGATTATCACAGAAACACACATCTAGTACACGTTAGACATAGAAGGGAGATCGAGTCCCCAATTGTCGATCAAACTGAAACTGCTCTAGAACAGTATACAGACTTCAATAGAGGTTTCTTTTTCTTTATAGGCCCTATCCAGAATAGTAAGTTAATTCGTAGATTAACCAGAACCCTTGAAGCGGTAGTGAATGAGACTGCTTCTGCTCTAGGTAACTTAACCGAAGAGCAATCTGCTATGAGGTTTGTCGTGCTCCAGAATCGTCTCGTTCTTGACGTCATACTGGCCGATAGAGGAGGAGCATGTAGAGTCATCGGATCTAGTTGCTGCATTTTCATTCCTAATAACGCGCCGTCTGTTTATTCAGCTATAACCAGACTACATAAAATTGCCCATCAGTTACACCAGAATCCAGGCACCTGGACATGGTCCGGTTGGTTTTGGAGTATCCTATCTGCATGGGGATGGAAAGTATTGTCATTTCTGGGTATTGCAGTAGCGATCATATTCAGTTGCTGCCTCTGTATACAATGTGGCCCTGCGATTTGCGGCATTTGTGCTACCTCTTGTATTCCTAGTCCCAAGTCCCGCTCTAAGTCCCGTTCCAAGACAATTCGAGACGAGCAAATGATGCTGTATGAAATGATAGATGGTATCATGAATATAGATGTTTCCTGATGGAAACGTAGGGCACAAGGAGGGAATGTGGAAAAGTAAATTTTGCCATGTTGTATGTCCCTACGTGTTCCCCATGTTATGTCATATGTGCATGATCGATATGCATATATTCCCCCATGATCAATTAAAGACGCAATTACAGTTGTGTCCATCTCTAGTATGCCAGTTTCCAGTTTCCGTGAATACAACGAATATCAGGTCTATGTAAAGCTACGTTGCCACGTTTCACAGTGTGCACGTTAATTCATTGAAAGTCCCCGTTCCTAGGCCTCAAAGGGGCCCGGACTCAGATTCAGCTCCTGTTTCCTGAACCCTCTCCGAGGAGCGATACAGCCCCACCTGTATCCCTGACCCTTAAGCTTACTTTCATGCCTCACAGTGCCCGGCTCGGCCTGGCTCTGCCTCCAGTCTGCCAAGAGTATGTTATGTTTCCAGTTATCAGTCCAGCCCTCCTTCTCTGCATTCCTAAGCTACTGAATCGCATCAATAGTTTCCGTCATGGTCTAGCCTTTATGTCTCCATGTAAGAGAAATACTGTATTAATATTCATAGAATATTCCCCGCACACGCACTACATATAGGACTATGTATGCACCAGCCTTAATGTCTGTTAGCCTTTGCTCTGCTAACTTTTGGATTCTATCAACATGTTCTCTAAACACTAGATACTAGATATGCTTAGGTACGTGTCGCTCTGACACTCCAGACTTTAGTCTCCTCTTCTAGCGCAGAAGTCATAGCCCCAGTTCTTCCTAGTAACACGTCATTGTCAGTTTGCGCGCACCACTAGGTTAGAGGTCCCAGCTGCTCAGGTAGCCCCCTCCATGTTTCCGCCCCTTTTATGACATATTCTGTTACGTTTACATCACATGTCTATGTATACGCCCTGAACACGCCTTTTTGTTGCATCAGTCATGCCTTATCTTTCGCGACTGCTACGTGAAACGCCTACTGTTACGCCTACTGTATTGAACTGCATGTATTTTGTTTAACTATATATACTAATGTACTGTTATTAAAGGCTACTCCTGGTCCCTGCCCCTGATGCGCATCATTCCTATTCCCGTACAGGCTGTCCTGTTCTTGTCCTTTATGCTTAATTAAAGCCTGTATACTCTAGCTACCTCGTATCTTGACTCTTATTTATTGAGCTAACCATTTATCGTTTATTGTCAAAAATAGCACAGGTAATTAATTATTTATTTACCACAGTATGCTGGTGTACAGTTTAATAGCTATATTAAGAAAGGATATCGGCCTATATGCTCCACAGGATGTTTTATCTTTACCGGGTTTGGGAATGACCGCTATGGAGGCTTCGAGCATTTAGTCTGGTATTGCCCCCACCTGCGCGAAAGAGTTGAATAATTTTGTCAGTAGAGAGGCTAACAGGGGGCAGAATGTCTTATAGAAAGCTGCTGAATAGCCATCAGGCCCCAAGGATTTGACCAATTTGAGATGTGAGATCGCTGTGATAACTTCCTCAAATATGATGTCCCTATCTAAGTGGTCGGCCTGTGCCGGCGAGAGGGAGGGTATGCCTGCCGTTGCTATATAGTCAGTACTAAAGGAGAAATCTAGGTGTTGACCTGCATAGAGATGTGCGTAAAAATCACGGAAGGTCTCAGTTATTTCAGAGTCCTCCGTAGTTAACCCACCGCCATCCGTGCGAATAGCGAGGATACTCTGATTCTGCCTAGCCTCTCAAAGTTTATGTCCTAGCAGACGACCACATTTATCCCCTCCGGTGTAGAAGGAGTGACGCAGTCGAAGGGCTGCAAATTCCGCTCTGTCTTGGTATAGGGCTGCCAGCTGTTGCCGCATTGTGCTTAATTGGCGCCAGATTCTATGTGCCCCCGTTCTCTGATGCATTTGTTCAAGCTCTTGTACCTGTGTGGTGAGGTCGGCTCAGATATGACAACGTTTGGTGTTTTCTGCCGTAGCAATGGCTACAAATTCCCGGCGGATTACCGCCCTGAGAGCTGTCCATTGCGTTAACAAGGTAGTGTCACTGTTTGCATTATGCGTGAGATACTCTTTTATCTCCTTCTGGACCTGTTGTATTACAGTGGCCTTCTGGAGAAGGGTATCGCGTAGGCGTCATTGGCGGGTGGGATGTTGCGTGGGCTGTGGAAAAGTAAATTCTGCCATGTTCTGTGTCCCTACGCGTCCTCCATCATATGTTATGTGTGCATGACTAATATGCATATGTATTCTTCATGTTCGATTAATGACGCAATTATAGCTGTGTCCACCTCTAGTATGTCAGTTTCCAGTTCTCGTGAATACTACGAATATCAGGCCTATGTAAAGCTACGTTGCCACGTTTCTCAGTGTGCACGTTATTCCATTATAAAGTCCCCGTTTCTAGGCCTCAAAAGGGCCCGGACACTAGATTCAGCTCCTGTCTCCTGAGCCTCGCTGAGGAGCGATACAGCCCCCACCTGTATCCTCGACCCTTCACTTACTTCCTGCCTTGCAGTGCCCGGCTCAGCCTGGCTCTGCCTCTGAGTCTGCCAAGAGTATGTTATGATTCCAGTTATCAGTTCAGTCCTCCTTCTCTGCATTCCTAAAGCTACTGAACTGCATCAATAGTTTCCGTCATTGTCTAGCCCTTACGTCTCCATGTAAGAGAAATACTGCATTTAATGGTCATTTAATATTCTTCATCACGCACTACATGTAGAATAATGCATGCTCCAGTCTTAGAGTCTGTTCGCCTTTACCCCGATAACTTTTGGATTCTATCAACATGTTCTCTAAACATCAGATACTAGATACTGCTTAGGTACATGTCGCCCTGACTCTCCAGACTTCAGTCTCTGCTCCTAGCACAGAGTTCGTAGCCCCCAGCTTCTCCTAGTAACACGTCATTGCCAGTTTGCGCGCACCATTAGGTCAGAGGTCCCGGCTCCTTAGGTAGCCCCCTCCATGTTTCCGCCCCATTCATGACATATTCTGTTACGTTTGCATCACATGTCTATGTATACGCCTCTGTTACACCTACTTTCACCCTTATCTTTCGCGACTGCTATTGACCACACCCACTGCTCCGCCTATCGTATGTATTGTAATGCAACTGTTTTAGTATATATGATCGTGCACTGTTATTAAACGTTACCCCCATTCCCTTACGCTGATTCCGATCCTGCCCCCGGCAGCGCTGCCATCCTGTTCCCGTGCAGGTTGTCCTGTTCCCGTCCTTTATGCTGTATTAAACCTGCAAACTCCTACTACCTCGAATCTTGACTCTTATTTATTGAGCTATCTGTTATTCATTTAAGCATTCAAAAATAGAGGTATTATTTATTTATTTACCACATAATGGCGCCCGAATAGGGACTTGCCCTTTCCCCACGCGTCGGTGAAGCCACGCCGACCCCCTGACCCTCTGCAGTCGTGACGGAACTCTTCTGCGCACCGGCAGATATTTCTGCTTCAAGTATCCCTCAGGCCCACGGAGGAGACGGAGGAGGCGGTCCAGCATCCAGACGAGGCGGTGGAGGAACGCGGCGAGTCCCGACCAGAGCCCAAGCCGAGAGTCCAAGGTCCGAGGTATCCGGAGGTCCACCCGTAACAGAAGTCCGAAGTCCGTCCGTCCGGCGTCGAAGCAGTCCAGTCCAGTCCGAGGCCTTCCGTTCTTGCTGCCCGGTGAGTACCGTTGCTGGGGTAGTATCTAGACAGGGTCAATCTAATTGACTCTGGTCCGTGGGTTGGTGGTACACAGTCCCACAAACGAAGTGTCCACTTCGGTGGATGCGGGTCCTGACGTGTCTCTGTATGAGACCGGTAAGTTTCGTACTGTTTCAGCAGTGCATCTAGTTTCTGTTCTAAGTCAGTTCTGTTCTCGAGAAAATTCATGTATTCTGTTTTCCGTATTCCAGGTAGTATTCTGTTCGAACTGTTATTCTGAATGTTATTCATGTATTTTAATGTCGTGGTATGAGTGCGAAGTGATTCTCGTGTTTATTGTGTATTGTGTTGTGTCCAGATTATAGTTCAGTCATGCCACTCTTTTCAAAACTGCGTCAGTTAAAAACCAGAAAAGGTCTGCTAGAAGCAGCAGTTCCTGTTCCGCCTAGGGACAGTCCAGGTCATTTTATGTACCAGAAGCATGGCATAAGTGCCATATTATATCTAGATTTATGGGTAGAGTATACCAAACAGTTAGAAGAAAAGTATAGATGGCCTGTATCAGGCACGTGGGATGCCGAGTGCATCATGAGAGTAGAAGAAGCATTATGGAAAAAGAAAGCCAGACAGTCACAGAAAGATGCCATCGAGTTATGGCGCAAAGAATCTCATAAAAGAACCGAAAAAGAAATCAGAAAGTCAGAATTAAGTAGAGAATCCTTAGAACGAGCCCAAGAAAGGGAATTAATCGAGATAGGTGAACGAGTCAAAACCGAACAGTCAGACAGACAGAGGCATGCTCTTATTAAGGGTATGTATCCTCTTCTTGCCGAGGGCTTGCCAAAAGCGACCCCGGAGGCATTCAGTAATTTTCCGCCACCACTAGTTCCGACCAAGCTACGTCACAAACCGACCGCAGCTGATATTTTTATATCGTCCTATTTGGACGACACAGTCCCAGAATATGCAAATCCTGTTCCTACTCCGCCAGTCCCTGTAAATCAGGCACTTCCCGCTCCTCCAGACACCGGAGTACCTGTTACGGTACCCCCGGTCCAGCCCGCCATACAAGTCCAGCCTGCATTTCCATTTCCCACTCTGCCAGGACGAAGAGCATCAGTAGACGACTCTAGTTTAGGGGCCGCAGGGGGAGGTACTCCAGGAACCCCGCCGCCACACAAGCGTTTAACGTTAGCCGAATTACATGCACAAGCGTCACAGCGTACGCCCAGGTATCAGTCTGTTGCAGAAATAAGAAAAGCCCTTGCCGAATGTGGCTATGATCCAGTCCCAGGCGAGGATAATATGGTTTTATATTCATTACGCGTAAGAAAGGTGACCGAGTATCTAGTCACCCTACCAGATATGAAAGAAGATCTAGACAGAATATATCGTTTCATCCGTACCGGGAATGATCCAGAAAGTATTAGTGATGTCATATGCCAAAGAAAAGCTGAAGTCCAGCTCATGCTATTAAAGTTTCTGATTAATTGTCTAATAAGGGAACAAGATTATCCGACCAAAGATCAAACCGAAATGAAAGCCCTGACAAGGTGGAGTGATAATATAGCAGAGGGTAAGCACAGGACCATCAGTAGTATAGAGAGTATGTACAAGAAGATTCGTAAAGAAATAATACGGATACACGAACAACGTAAAGCAGCACAAGTAAGCGAGAAAGAAAATGACTCTTCTACAGAAGAGGTAGAGGACGAGAATCCCGACAGAATAGCGTATGTAGGAAAATCTAGATTTCCAGATCGCCATTTGCGCCTAGAACACAAGTCAACTTTACACCATCCAGCACCAGAACAAGGTTCACTAGAACAAGTATTCCAAGTTACCGATCACATTCTGAAATCACGAATCGGTTACAGTGAATTAAGTACTATGCATGAACAAGAACTAGCCCGATCAGCAGTCCGATGGATTACTGATTCTACCACTTTTCCAGACGAAATAGTGGCACAAATGTTCCTGAAATTGCCCCCAGCCGAGCAACGACTGGCGGGTATGTATATGATCCAGCACCTCATTACATTGTATGAGGGTCAACATTCTGATCCAGGTCCGTTACACGATGTCCTGAACGAGCTACTCCAGTATAGATGGAAAGGTTTAGGTACCGATTTGATTAGTGTCATTCTAGAACAGCGCCACAAATACAGAACGTTTCTGAACCCACATTTTGTTCATGTCTCACCCCCAGAAAGTAAACCCTTTTACATAGACAGACAGAATCCGTTACGAGAAGTACATCCAATTAAGACAGACGGTGGTGAAATGCAACGAGTGTTTGTTTACACCCCTATCACAAAGATGGAACTCTTAGAGATGAAAAAGTTAATTCCCTGTCATGATAAAGATCCAGCAGGGTTCCACCGAGAATTAAAAGACATGCTCCGTATGGGAGAATACACGTATCCAGATATTATTAAAATGTTAAAGGTCCTGTTGCCCGCAGGGGTATATGAGAAACTCAAGGAAAAAGAATGGGAGGTGGGAGAGAAAAAGATCGATTGGGCAGTTCTAGAAGCTGAAGACAAGGCACGAGTACCAGGTACCGGTCTTGGAGATAAATGTAAGGAATTACCAGAATTATTAATACAAGTTTTACCCAGATTATTGACAACTAGAAAAGAAGACTGGGATGCAATCTCAGCCTGTAAACAGAAACAAGACGAAGACATTAGTGATTATTATTCCAGATTTGAGAAATGTTTTACCATAAACAGTGGCCTCAAGACGAGTAGCGAGTCGTACCCTCATCTTTTTGTTACTAAACTAGTCGAGAATTCAAGTCCACAAATTAAAAATCGAGTTTTGAAAGTCGAAAGTACCTGGCAAGCTAATACCCCGTCCCAGATGTTACAGATGCTTCAATATCACCAGAATAGAATCAGAGAAGAGCAAGAACATGAAAGGAAACGTATGAAAGACACGAAAATGAAAGTACTAGTTGCACAATCCGTTCCTCAAGACAGTCAGAAGAGGGGTCCGAATCAAGCCAGTCATCCTGCAGCTCCCGTTAAAGGGAACTGCAATTATTGTAAACAGCCAGGTCATTTTATAAACGAGTGTGCAGTTCTGAAACACAACATAGCTACCGGTAAGACTAAAGAAAGACCACGTCCGCCTAGACAAGAGCAAGTTACACCGACTCCTCAGTCACAGAATGCACCACAGACAGTTACAGCACCGCAGCCTATCGCTGCAACACAGCATGTTACACAGCAGATGTACCAGTATGCACAGTCTGAGTATCCAGAGTATCAGCCATATTCATGAAACAGCCTAGAGAGGGAGGTAGGCTTGCCTCTCATCGAGATACCTGTAGATCAAGAAGGTCCCTATGTTCACAGTCAAGTATTAGGGAAAGACAGAAAGTTTCTGATTGATACAGGGGCAAGTAGGACCACCATAAGTCACGCCGAAGTTCCAGGGGCTCCGCTCTCAGGCTCTAGAAATGTTTCCCTTGGATTTTCAGGAAAGCCTATTGTAAATGAAATATCAAAGCCAGTTACTCTAGAAGTAGGTCCATTGTCCCGCACTACTGATCTGTTACTTACTAAGTCATGTCCAGAAAAGCTATTAGGCATTAAGACACTGAAAGAGTTAGGTGCAGTTATATGCTGTTCCCCCGAGGGAATACGATTGTTCCTACGTGACTTTAAGGGTCACTATGTATTACGAGATTTTGATCCAAGATTGTCTAATGTTCCGCAGCATCTATGGGCGCAGGGTCCAACTGATGTTGGCTTTATGCAAATCACACCCCATCGTGTGACTCTCAAGCCAGGTGTAGTCCTGCCACGAATCAGACAGTACAGATTGCCACCTGAGGCTGTAGCAGCCTTATCCAAAATTATTGACGAGCTCATGGCTCAAGGAGTAGTTGTAGAAACTGACTCCAATGTATGTAATTCTCCGATCATTCCCGTCATGAAACGTACTGATCCAAATGCACCTCCAGTATATCGTTTAGTGATTGACCTTCGAGAGCTTAATAAATGTATTATTCCCCAGTATCCAGTTGTCCCAGATATCTCTTCCCTGTTGACAGCTATTGATTCTGAAGCCTCATTTTTTTCAGTCATAGACCTCAAGAACGCGTTTTTCAGTGTTCCCATTCATCCAGACAGCCAGTTTCTTTTCGGATTTTGTTTAAATGGAAGGAGCTATATGTTCACACGCGCTCCTCAAGGTTTCACAGAGAGTCCTAGTATTTATAGTCAAGCACTCAAGAGACAACTAGACAACATTCACATGCCAACTGACACTGCCCTGCTCCAGTATGTCGATGATCTACTGATCACAGCCCGTTCTGAACGTGCTTGCGAGCGAGCATCCCTTACAGTCTTGTATTTCCTAGCCGAGATGGGGCACAAGGTGTCCCCTTCGAAGCTTCAATTCTGTGTCCAGCAAGTGGTCTACTTAGGACACTTACTGTCCAAGAGGGGTAGGCAGTTGACACCAGACCGTATTCAGTTAATAGCGAGTCTTCCCCAGCCCAAGACCCAGAAGGAGGTACGTGCTTTTATTGGCCTTACTTCTTATTGCAGACAATGGATTCCTCAGTATGCATTTCTGGCCAAGCCACTGATACAGTTAACGACACAGGAGGCAGCCGTATCGACTGTCCTCCCATGGACATCTGAACATACACTTAGTTTCAATGAGTTAAAGAAAGCCCTATGTCAAGCTCCAGTTCTAGCAACACCGAACTACAGTAAGCCTTTTACACTTTTCGTCACTGAACGCGAAGGTGCAGCATTATCTGTTCTCACACAAGATCAAGCAGGACAATACAAGCCCTGTGCTTATTTTTCGAGCACATTAGATCCTGTAGCCCAGGCTCTGCCTGCGTGCCTCAAGTCAGTTGCAGCCACAGCACTAGCTATCAGACAAAGTGATTCCATAGTGTTAGGACACTCCCTGACAGTACAAGTTCCACACTCTGTGGAAGTTCTTTTAAACCGAACACAAACTCAGCACTTGACAATTGCACGTTTAACAGGTTATGAATTGACACTGTTCCAGCCACACATAGAAATCAGACGCTGCAACGTTTTAAATCCTGCTACATTGTTACCATCAGTTACTTCGAATTCTGCCACACACGATTGTGTGGAAGTAGTCAACATTACGACAAAGCCAAGACAAGATCTGACAGATATTCCATTACCAGATCCCGACCTGACACTTTATGTGGATGGTTCATGTATGAGAACAAGTACAGGAGAACTAGTCGCCGCGTATGCAGTGACTACTGACACTGAAGTTATTGAAACACACCGTATTGACACCCTGTCTGCTCAAGCAGCAGAGCTAGTTGCTCTGACACAAGCCTGCATACACGCCAAGAACCTGAAAGTTAATGTTTACACAGATTCACGTTACGCATTTGGAGTCGTACACGACTTTGGAGTGCTCTGGCAGGAGAGAGGTTTCATGACTTCTCATGGAACCAAGATTCAGCATGGTCTCCTCATTCAGGCTCTGTTAGATGCAATACATTTGCCGACATCCATTGCTATCATGAAGTGCAAAGCACATACGAAAGTTACTGACATTATTTCCCAGGGTAATGATCTAGCAGATCGCACAGCCAAGCTTACAGCCCAGACTCCAGACACTACAGTTAATCCGACACAGACACATACTCCAGATCCGACTACATGTATGACAGTTAAAGACCCTACTCAAGATGTTATAGATATCCAGTTACATGCTACTCCCGATGAAGTCAAGAAATGGTCCGAACAAGGAGGGGTCCAGACAGATCAAGGATGGTTAACGAAGGGTAGAGCCACATGGTTTCTCCCCGACTCTATGGTTCAAGTCATTATTAATACCGCACATAGTCCAGCACATTTAGGAGAAAAAGCAATGTTAGACAGTATCCAGAATATTTGGTTCAACAAGCATTTACGAGCTGCAGCCAAGCAGAAAGTCCGTACCTGTATGATATGTTGCCAGTTTAATCCAGGTAAAAGTGTCCCGGTGGAACAAGGTGGATTCCAGCCCCCTGACCACCCTTTTGAAGTCCTCCAGATGGATTACATTCAGATGGAGCGATGTCGAGGTTTCAAGTATGTCCTTGTAGTTGTATGCGCCTTGTCCAGGTGGACGGAGGCATATCCAGTCCCAGATTACACAGCCGCGACCACTGCCAAGCAGTTGGTTCGCGAGTTCTTCCCCCGTTACGGACTCCCTAGGGTCGTATATTCTGATAACGGACAGCCATTCTCATCTGAACTCATGAAGCATGTTTCCCTTCTGTTAGGGTACCAGTGGAAGTTCCATTGTGTACGCCATCCTGAAGCAGCCGGTCTCGTAGAGAGACATAATCAGACCCTGAAAATTCGAATTGCAAAAGTTTGTCAAGAGAAAGGTGTAGACTGGCTAGTAGCTCTGCCAGTTGCTCTGTTCTATATGCGCATGGTCGCACATTCCAGATCAGGTCTGTCCCCGTATGAGGTCGTTTTCGGCCGCCCCCCTAACATGTGGGGTACTCCTAGACCCCGAAGTATTACCGATGTTTCAAGTAATATGCTGACAGATTACCTAGCTTCCTTGATGTCTGCCCTCAACTCTTGTCGTTCACAGGTTGCCGCCGCATTTCCAGACAATACTGAGGTGGCACCGCATGAAATCGTTCCCGGATCCATGGTCCTAGTGCGAAATTTCGATCGCTCAAGTCCACTGGAGCCTCGCTGGAAGGAGCCCCGACAGGTCCTCCTGGCCACCCGTACAGCCGTGAAGTTGGAGGGACGCAAAGGATGGGTGCATCTTTCACATATTAAAAAATTTTATGGATTAAAACCAGTTTCAAAGAACATTTCCCAGGATTCAAAGGACTGCCAAAGTACTATTCTTAAGGACTGTCCCGCAAAAGACAATGATACTGCACCCTCCCTGTTAGAGAAAACTCCGCAACAGGAGTATAAACTCAAGTTAAGGTCTAGTAAAATAAGTCAGCCAGTTTGATTGTCTAAGTCCTCCCCTAGGTGAAACGGTTAGACCGGTTTCTGACATGTATAAAATAGACCCCCATAGTGAGAGAGTTAGTCAAAACTCAATCCGATGTATCGTTTTTCTAAGTTTCATATTATTTCTCAGCATTATGATTTCCTGCACCAGTTATGCATTTTACCTGTATTTCCCAGTTTCTCATGTGAATAAGTCTGCTAATGCTACAGTAGAGCACACGTTTAGTGATCTGCCTCCTCATGAACTCTCTTACCGCCTCGCTATGCGTAACAATTCCTTTATCCGCATGTTACATTATTCACACCAGACCAGCAATGCCACTAATTGTTGGGTGTGTGGTCGACTCCCCCCTTTCCAGACACCGAAGGGAGTTCTGCCACTCTTTCCTTATCCATTTTCACATAATGGTTCGTGTGGAGCATGGTCCACGTTAACGTTATCCTCAACAGATATGTTTTTTCTTAACAGTACATGTTTTCCAGACAAGCAAGGTCTTCCCCACAGAACAGGGTTAGATCTAGAAAATGAAGTTTACAATTTAGGTAATTATTCTTCGAATTTCATGGTCTTGAATGTTCAGTCTGATTCCACTCCAGACTTACCTGCTATTTCAGTACTACCAGTCAAAGGCGAATTATGTGTCCGAAATTATGGTTCCGTACATGTAGGACATAGTGATTGTACTACTATTGTCGAATATAGTGACAGTGGGAAATCTATTTTCAAAGCTTCACGTCATTCTTATTTTATTTGTGGTCAGACCGCATATGTTCGTCTGCCCTTCGATTGGGAGGGAACCTGTTACATTGCCTTCCTACTGCCACCAGTTTTCCTAGCCCCATCTGATTATCATAGAAACACACATCTAGTACACCTTAGACATAGAAGGGAGTCCCCGATTGTCGATTATACTGAAACTGCTCTAGAACAGTATACAGATTTCAATAGAGGTTTCTTCTTCTTTATAGGACCTATCCAGAATAGTAAGCTAATTCGTAGGTTAACCAGAACCCTTGAAGCAGTAGTTAATGAGACTGCCTCTGCTCTAGGTAACTTAACCGAAGAGCAATCTGCTATGAGATTTGTCGTTTTACAGAATCGTCTCGTCCTTGACGTCATATTGGCCGATAGGGGCGGGGCCTGTAGAGTCATCGGATCTAGTTGCTGCATTTTCATTCCAAATAACGCGCCGTCTGTTTATTCAGCTATAACCAGACTCCATAAAATTGCCCATCTGTTACACCAAGATCCAGGCACCTGGACATGGTCCGGTTGGTTCTGGAATATAATTTCCGCTTGGGGTTGGAAAGTCTTGTCCTTTCTAGGTATTGCAGTAGCGATCATATTCAGCTGCTGCCTCTGTATACAATGTGGCCCTGCGATTTGCGGCATTTGTGCTACCTCTTGTATTCCTAGTCCCAAGTCTCGTTCTAAATCCCGTTCCAAGAAAATTCGAGACGAGCAAATGATACTGTATGAAATGATAGATGGTATCATGAATATTGATGTTTCCTGATGGAAACGTAGTGACAAGGAGGGAATGTGGAAAAGTAAATTCTGCCATGTTCTGTGTCCCTACGCGTCCTCCATCATATGTTATGTGTGCATGACTAATATGCATATGTATTCTTCATGTTCGATTAATGACGCAATTATAGCTGTGTCCACCTCTAGTATGTCAGTTTCCAGTTCTCGTGAATACTACGAATATCAGGCCTATGTAAAGCTACGTTGCCACGTTTCTCAGTGTGCACGTTATTCCATTATAAAGTCCCCGTTTCTAGGCCTCAAAAGGGCCCGGACACTAGATTCAGCTCCTGTCTCCTGAGCCTCGCTGAGGAGCGATACAGCCCCCACCTGTATCCTCGACCCTTCACTTACTTCCTGCCTTGCAGTGCCCGGCTCAGCCTGGCTCTGCCTCTGAGTCTGCCAAGAGTATGTTATGATTCCAGTTATCAGTTCAGTCCTCCTTCTCTGCATTCCTAAAGCTACTGAACTGCATCAATAGTTTCCGTCATTGTCTAGCCCTTACGTCTCCATGTAAGAGAAATACTGCATTTAATGGTCATTTAATATTCTTCATCACGCACTACATGTAGAATAATGCATGCTCCAGTCTTAGAGTCTGTTCGCCTTTACCCCGATAACTTTTGGATTCTATCAACATGTTCTCTAAACATCAGATACTAGATACTGCTTAGGTACATGTCGCCCTGACTCTCCAGACTTCAGTCTCTGCTCCTAGCACAGAGTTCGTAGCCCCCAGCTTCTCCTAGTAACACGTCATTGCCAGTTTGCGCGCACCATTAGGTCAGAGGTCCCGGCTCCTTAGGTAGCCCCCTCCATGTTTCCGCCCCATTCATGACATATTCTGTTACGTTTGCATCACATGTCTATGTATACGCCTCTGTTACACCTACTTTCACCCTTATCTTTCGCGACTGCTATTGACCACACCCACTGCTCCGCCTATCGTATGTATTGTAATGCAACTGTTTTAGTATATATGATCGTGCACTGTTATTAAACGTTACCCCCATTCCCTTACGCTGATTCCGATCCTGCCCCCGGCAGCGCTGCCATCCTGTTCCCGTGCAGGTTGTCCTGTTCCCGTCCTTTATGCTGTATTAAACCTGCAAACTCCTACTACCTCGAATCTTGACTCTTATTTATTGAGCTATCTGTTATTCATTTAAGCATTCAAAAATAGAGGTATTATTTATTTATTTACCACAGGGCGGGAGCTTGAACGTAGCATGAACTGTTGCGTAGTCCGATAAGGAGGCGGTCATATGCTCAACCTCTGTCGCCAGTGCATGCAAGGGGGTGAGCTAAGGAGATAGTCAAGCCAGGCATAGGTTTTATGTGCTCCTGAATGATATGTGCATTGCCGGCTCTGAGGGTGAAACTGTCTCCATAGATCTATCAAACCTAGGTCTGCTACTCGGGTAATCCCGGCCGCTGAGAGAGCACCGGCCTGTCCCATGCGCTAGCAGGAGCGGTCGGCACTATTATCAAAGACTAAGTTCAGGTCACCCCCCAGGATGATTCTACATTCTATGGTGGCCATTGCATCAGTGAGGGCATCATGGAGGAAACTTTCTTGTCCTTCGTTTGGAGTGTATATTGATTCCGCTATGAATGACGTGCCCCCCCACCGCGAATTGGTACTTGAGAAGCCGACCCCTGATCTCAGCTTCTGTCACGTTTCCCCCGGCCGCTGGTAAATCACTGCCTGCTCTTCGATACTGAACTGGTTGGGAAACTACATATCCCATGATCCTTTGCGCGGCGCGTTCCTATGACGCTGTGCGACTGGAATGGATAATACGGCGTCTCACAGGGGGCGCGCTGCCGATTATTCCTGCTTGGCGAGGAGAGTCTCTGAGCGTGTATCCTGTCTCCTTTTGGAAGGTTCTCTGGAATTCGGCAGCGGTAAGCGTTGGTTCGCTTTGACCGATATCACAGATTGCTGAGGTGGGGCTTGGGAAGCGCCCGCTACTAGCGCTGTGATTCAGTGTTCTTTGCTTGGTTCTTTGGATTACCCTGGTGGGGCTTAGGAAGCGCCTACAACGGAAAGGTCCCCAGAAGTTTGTGCACGTGAGCTCTGGATTACCCTGGTGGGGCTTAGGAAGCGCCCGTATGGTCAACTGTCATCGGAGTATAAGGTTTTCCATGATTGAGTGGGGTGCTAGAGTTGAGTAACTCTCTGGTGGAACTTGGTGTTCGTGTACTAGTTATACTAAGAACAGTCAGGGAGCGTCTTGCTCCGGGTTTTCCTTAGGTGCCGCGAGACCATTTATCGCACTATAATTACTCATCAGCGCTTACAGAGAAGGATCTGTAGAGACGCTTTGTTTATACTTTAAGCTGGGCACATGTTTTTGTTCTTTCGTTTCTTTCAACAACAAACAAGTAGGGAATGTATGCAATATAAATGGGGTTGACTCTTCCTGCATTACCCCGTGAACATTCGTTTCATACATTTCCTAGGAGGAGGAGCCTTTTGTTGTGAACTTACCGTTAAGGGATGTGATCATCTTTCATTTTGTTCTGGGCATTGTATTGGGTTATCTTCATCCCAAAGTCTGGGTAGGTGTCCTGATATCAGCTCTGTCCTTAAAGATTCCGGTCACATGGTGGGAGGGAACATGGGGGTTTTCTAATGTTTTCTGTCTTATGTCTTATAGTAGCACATACCAGGGGATTTAGAAGCCGCCCTTTAGATCCTCCCTTCATTTATGCACACCTGTAGGATATGCAGGTGAGGTAACATGTGGTATATTGTTTAGCAGGTCTTCCCGCTTAGGACTATAATTGCACTTATCCCTTGCTTCTATAATTGCAGGTTGCGGTTCCAGTTGCCCAGCTGTTCCCCTCCGGACACATATTTTTCCCCCGCTTGATCTCCTTAACAGTCTGTGACATTGACAGTCGGACTTGGGATGATCTAGAGGTGGGCCCCTTTATAGCATCAATCCAATCCTGAGGAGCAACCACGACAGACCTGACAGCTTCTTTCTGCAATATTTTGCCTTGAAAGGACCGTGATACTAGGATGGCTACCCTTGCTGATTTAGTAGGGCCTGATGAAAACTTTTGCATCTGGAATATGTGAGATTTCAAACGGTGACAATCTTTGGGGAGGAGGTGGGTTTCTTGCAGGAGGCACATGTCTGCTTTGGTGTGTTCCGGATAGGAAAGGATCGCCCTGCGCTTAATAGGGTTGTTTAGCCCCCTCACATTCAAAGTGAGAATTTTAAGTGTGTTGGGAGGCATCAGGTAAGAAAGGCTCGGGTTAGAGCGAAGAAGGGAAGCGCGAATGTCAGCAAGGGAAGGGAGTGAGGTGCATGGGGGACCCGGGGAAGGCCCTTTATGGTAGTCAGAAGACAGGTCGAGGAGGTGGACGAGGAGTCTCAAACCCAAAATAAAGAAAACCATACAAAATAAACCAGCTCCAGCAATGAGCTAAAATGAAAAGGTAGAAAATAAACAACAATGAAAACACTAGTCCGTCATTGTGTGATGACCAGTAAAACTTCGTAATGGGGTCCATATTGTAGCTAAGTGTGGAGGCATCCACCCCGCCTGCCGCCCGCCTAAAGGTGTACAGTAGAAAAACCGGGCACGCCTGCCCTCTCACGAGTCCTCGAATTGTATCCCCGCTAGAGCTTCCAGCATGTTTCGAGAGCGGGCTGCTGCCCCCTGGCTATTTCTGTTTTGTCTGGACGCCAATGTCGCCTCCTTCTGCCTTGCCGCTGCCAACCCGAGGGTGAAAGCTTGAGCCTAGAGGGTGTGCTATGATGATCATCCTCCCCACTGGGTGGGGATATTCCCAGAAGGCAACAAGCATCTGTGAGAGAACGTAGTTGGTTCAGGTTGCCATTCTGGTGGAAGATAAGTCTAAATGGATGTCCCTAGGAATAGGAGATCCCCAGCTGTCGGAGATGTTCTGTGACTGGGCGAAACTGCCGGTGTCGCTGCAGTGTTACCGAAGATAAGTCTTGAAAGAGCACTGGCGATTGATCCTCGAATTGGGTGGGGTGCATAGATCTCGCCTTGGTGAGAATGGCCTCTTTAGTTTTGAAGTCTTGAACGCAAACAAGAATGCCTGCCGGTGAAGAGGGCCCACTATGTGTGCTCTGTCTAATTTGATCTCGGTGTCAGGTGGATTACCCAGGATATAGTTGAAGAGCTCCACAGTGAACGTGAATAAGTCTCTGGTGGCTGCTGTGATTTTAACACCCCGAATGTAGATGTTATGTCTGCGGGAGCGATTTCCTAAGTCTTCCAAGTGGAGTGGCATATCCAGGTGTTGATCATGCAGCCGTAATACTGCCTGTTGAAGGGTGGATAGTTCGGTCACAGTGTTATCGCTTCAGTCCTCCAGTGTTGCCACTCGCTCTCCAATACTGTCCATGTCCCGTCGCATATCCTTGATCTCGGCGGTGAGGTCCTTCTTCACTGTCTGAAGGTCTTCTCCGAGGGCTGAGAGCAGAGATTTCAAGAAGGCCTTGGTGATTGGTTCTTCTCCAGTAGGGGTCGCCGGGACCGGTGAAGTGATTCTTGAGTTACTGCTTGCCATACTGGGGATGGATTGCGTGCGGCCAAAGATATACTTCAGGGGTTTGACCTTCTTCTTCCTGTTGGAGGACATCCCTAGATGGTTCCGCTGGTGCCAACGAGCGGGCCAGCAGGATACGTTGAATAAGCCACAGGTGCCCGTGTAGGAAGAGGCAGAAGTTGAGATCAATACGATCCGGCGGGGAGAGTCAGGGATCTGATGCCCCGCCATTGTAAGGGGATGCGCTATTCTGGCCACTCCGGTCGCTGTGCAGGAGGGGGAGGGTGCTGAGAGGGTCTTATGACCACAGCGAGTCCCAACGGGTGAGATGTACCTTGATTGGCAGGGTCCCCAGACGGGGTTGCTGCGCCAAGTCAGAGGCGGAGAGGAACGGGTCGGGCCACCGCGGGATCTCAATTCACACCCAGGGCCAACCTCAGTGTTGGCAGTGAGCTCACCTCACCCACCTCTGCGATGTCATCAAGGGGGCGGAGTGTCCATGCTGGTCAACAGACCCCCTCTCCGCAGATCACGGGCGCCCTGTGCTCGCGGTAGCTGCTCTGTGAGGAGAATCCTCGTTGCGTAGTGGGTGGCGGGATCCGCAGGTCGCCAGTGAGGCCCAGCGATGGAGGTGATGCAGCGACGCCGCTAACCCCGCCGCATTCTCCCCGATGAAGCAGATGAGTGGGCCTGTGTGACGCACCCCAGCCGGGCACCTCAGTAAGATGAGCGCCGCCACAGCAGTTCGCGACGTGGGGGATCTCACGGGGTCACCCCAGCAGTGTCTTCTGTTATGGTAAGTGGGCCGAGCAAGGCCGCCAGTATCAGCCCACAAGTCCAAGTTAAGGGGTGCCCCAGTGGGTCCATGGGGCGCTGCGTCGGCCCCGGCGTAGCGTTGTTATAATGGTGCCAGGCTGCAAGTGCTCGCGGGTCTCTTACCGGGCAATCGATGAGGCGAAGCACCGCTGAGGGGGACCCCCATCCCTGCAAGTTCCGGCCAGGGATACATGTGCCGTCGTTGTCTCACCCAAGGCCCGGCGGCGATCCGCCAATCGAGGCCGGGGATGAGCTCGGCCCACCGGTCTTCCAGCCACTCCAAGTTCGAGTAGCGTCTGGGGCCTCAGGGCATTAGGTCGATGCTGGAAGCCGCCAGCGAGTCCCGCATGGAAGTCTGGCATTGCGGGCGTAGAAGGAAGAGGCCAGCCCCGGTCGTGCCAAGACTGCTACCACCGCAGTGTCTAGGCCGCTGCATGTGTTCGTGAGATGGGATCAGAGATGCTGCGAACCGGGCCTTCGCAGTCCGGCACCAGATGGAGCGGAGGCCGGACGTGCTGGACTGCTGCAAGTGAAGCCCCGCTGTTGGCGCTTTCTAATGAGACTGCTCCGGGTGCTTCAGTGCTGTAGGAAACCCGGGAAACTCAGTGACATGGCAGACGGCAAGCAGGAGCTCTATTCAGTGCATCCTACCTCGCTGCCATTTTGGCCACGCCCCCCTATCTGGGTATTTTATTTGACTGCAAGGGGAATTGGAAAAGCGCAGAGTGGCGTATGGGGCCTCAGGGCATCAGGCCGATGCTGGAAGCCGCCAGCGAGTCCGGCCTGGAAGTCTGGCATTGCGGGCGGAGAAGGAAGAGGACAGCCCCGGTCGTGCCGAGCCTGTGACCACCGCAGTGTCTAGGCCGCTGCGTGTGTCCGTGAGATGGGATCGGAGCTGCTGTGATCCGGGCCCTCGCGGTCCGGCGCCAGATGGAGCAGAGGCCGGACGTGCTGGACTGCTGCAAGGGAAGCCCTGCTGTTTGCGCTTTCTAATGAGACTGCTCCAGGTGCTTCAGTGCTGCAGGAAACCCGGGAAACTCTGTGATATGGTGGACGACGGGCAGGAGCTCGATTCAGTGCATCCTACCTCGCCGCAATCTTGGCCACGCCCCCCTATCTGGGTATTTTATTTGACTGCGAGGGGAATTGGAAAAACGCAATTAAGTAAAAAAACTGCAATTTATCAGATCCATTGCGGCTTTGTGTAATTTCGCAAGGAAAATAGGTTGTAAACAGCCAAGAGAAAAGTTAAATATTTATAGTGCAAAATGTAGAACTATCGCCATGTATGGTTCCGAGTTGTGGGGTTATATGAATCTGGAACCACTTCAGGTGTTTGAAAATGCTTTTTTTAAAAACTTCCTGGCACTCCCCTCTAGCTGTTCAAATTTTGTGTGCCACTCCGAAATGGGAACTAAATATCTAACCGATTTGATAAGAATACAGTCAGTCCTCCTTTGACACAAGATCTGGACCTCAAACCACCTGGAATTTAATCGTTCTTTAGTTAAGGACTGCTGTGATTCTGACCACCGATTCAATGTTCCTTGGCTAATGTTTATTAAGAACTTCATGGTAGATATTAGTCACCGAGAATTTTTTGATCCACCGGACTCCTTGAACATCATTACAAGGAAAGCACTTAAATCAGAGTGTCTAAGCCACCTTGAAGAACTGAGACTATCAGTGGAATTAATTAAACCTTCAGTCCACCATAACCAAATGATTTTAACCACTTGCTCAATACAACCATATCTTTTTAACGTTTTAAATGCACAAGACAGATTTGTTTTAACACGTTTTAGATTAGATATTTACTATCGCTTGACGACTTTTCCAAGTGTTAATAATTGGTCAAAGGACCTGGGGCCATATGTATCATTCCAAATTGCGATCTCAAATTTAGGCGTTTGCAATTGCAATTGGGCTTAGTGGTATGTATGAATGAAAAACTGCCTTACAAAATAAGGGAATTGCAAAATTTGTGATTCCCTGTTTTATGATTGCATTTAAGGAATCACAAATTGCGATTCCTTAATTTTAATGTAAGAAGCACAGAAAAAGTGCACTTTGGCCTTAAGGAATTGCAAATTATCACCAACTTCAAGTTGGTGGTAATTTGCGATTCCTTTGAAAAATGCATTGGCGCACATACATGCATTTAGGGCATGTATGTGCGCCACATGTGCACCCATGCTTATTTCAGGGGTGCAACAGGGTGTCCTTTTGACACCCTTGAAATTGCATTCTCACTTTGCGTTTCTCTAATTGCTAATCACTAATTGAGAATGTCTTCCCATTCATTCCTATGGGCCTTCAGGCCCATAGGAATGTGTGGAATAAAGCGACCTTTTCAGCTGAGAAGTTGGTGATTGCTGGATCTATTAATGGGTGGCTCCATCCCCATTTACACCAACCCGCCCTGCCAGGGTCTCATGGCTCGTGTTTGAAGGAGCAAGTTGTGGCTGGATTTAATGTACGTGAGCCTGACCCGCCGACCTTTACTGAGGCAAGACAGGAAAATTCCTAATGAAACCTGCAGTTACTTCGGAAAGGGAGACGAGAGGAAACATTTCCTTTTGCCAGCTGAGAGAGGAGAAAGCGTTACCTGGAGAACATTGCTTGGATATGCAGGTTTGCAAACTTTAAAGCGCTAAAACAGTACGATTGAACACTGGGACTGCAGCAATGTGACACTGACATGATTTATGCTGCTTTCCGTTAATTATTGAACATTTCTGTTTTAAGTGCACTTTCAGTGAGAGAATGTGACCTGCGTCTTTAAATCACGTGGTCATTTCAAAAAACACAATTTTCCCGTGACCAAGGCTCAATGGAGTTGAAACATGTTGGGATTTGCAGTACCTGTGCGCACTTTCTTTGTGTGGAATAAAGCGCTTGAAACCTCTTTCAGCAGGTGTCGGTGTGCCTCTTTTCAGCTGAGAAGTTGGTGATTGCTGGATCTATTAATGGGTGGCTCCATCCCCATTTACACCGACCCGCCCTGCCAGGGTCTCATGGCTCGTGTTTGAAGGAGCAAGTTGTGGCTGGATTTAATGTACGTGAGCCTGACCCGCCGACCTTTACTGAGGCAAGACAGGAAAATTCCTAATGAAACCTGCAGTTACTTCGGAAAGGGAGACGAGAGGAAACATTTCCTTTTGCCAGCTGAGAGAGGAGAAAGCGTTACCTGGAGAACATTGCTTGGATATGCAGATTTGCAACCTTTAAAGCGCTAAAACAGTACGATTGAACACTGGGACTGCAGCAATGTGACACTGACATGATTTATGCTGCTTTCCGTTAATTATTGAACATTTCTGTTTTAAGTGCGCTTTCAGTGAGAGAATGTGACCTGCGTCTTTAAATCACGTGGTCATTTCAAAAAACACAATTTTCCCGTGACCAAGGCTCAATGGAGTTGAAACATGTTGGGATTTGCAGTACCTGTGCGCACTTTCTTTGTGTGGAATAAAGCGCTTGAAACCTCTTTCAGCAGGTGTCGGTATGCCTCTTTTCAGCTGAGAAGTTGGTGATTGCTGGATATATATATATATATATATATATAGTTTTTTTTCCCCCCCAGTATATCAAACATAGATTTTGACGGTGGCTCCAGTGTACATATATACAGAGAAGACCTTGCATTAGCAGGTACTTCTTGTGTTTATAATCATTTGAAAGGATTATACATACGGGGCCCGGTGCTAGACTAGGTACCAAAGTTACCACTCCGCCATCTGCTTGATCAGAAAAATCTACCCTCTCCAGTAACTGTGTTCCCATAGATAGATCCCAGTCAGTCACCTTGGTATTAGTAACCGATCCAGCACTGCCTCCTCTATCCTTCTTTCGTATAGTAGAGGCCTGAGCAGATGTACTAGCAGAAGAAATGTTCTGGTATTGGCTACCATCTATATTGGGGGAATTTGCAATGTTGTCGCCACAACTGTCCTCTGGAAGTGACAGTTCATCTTCCATGTCCGATCCTTCAGACTGTTCTGAAAGTGAATAAAATTCACCATCCTTACTACTTAGTGGCTCCGGTGCTTCTCCCTCACTTACAGTACCTTCTCCATCCTCCTTAGCACTTAATTCCTGACCGTCTTCATCAGTCTCAGCCGAGATAGAAGGCGTCCCAGAAGATATCATTACCTGGGATGGAGGAGCTTGTTCCATATTTATACCATTACCTCAAGTCGCTTCCGCCTCATTAAGATTAGACCTAGAGGGGGAGGAGCCAAGCTCGCGTCCGAGATGGCCGCGTTTTAGCTCGGCTCCGTTCGCCTGCCTGTTTTTATCGTCTATCCTGCTGTTATCCTGCCCCGGGCAGTCCTCTTTGCTATGCTGTAGTGCTAAGACACCTTGCAGGCACTCACCTTTTGCTCTGGATGTCCTTGGGTGCCGTGGATCCTGCACATCGCTCCCGCTCGCTTCGGGGCCTCCGGAGCGGGCTGGCATGGATCTTCTCGGCGGCGCCCGGACGGGGCGGAGCGCGATGGTCGGCCCTTGATGGCGCTGTGGACGCGGTCGTAGAGGCCGTTGTGCGTATAGGCCGGCTGTGACTTGCTGGCCGGCTCCGGTGGGCCGGTGGCCTTGGGTGGAGGCGCTGCCTTCCGTTGACGGGGCTGACCGTACATTCGGCTTGCTCCCCCTTTGTTCTCCGGTCCGGCCATTTTGATTTCCTCCGCCCGGACTCGGAGAACGGGACCGGCGGCACTGGGGAGCCGGCGATCTCCTTTCTTCTGGTGGTCCCCCTTCCTGCTCTGGAGGTGCCCTGCTGCCGGTCGGCTGGTCTTCGTTTGCCTCGCTGCTGCCCGGACGGGGGTTGACGGACGCCGCGGCCCCGCCGGGCTTCCAAGATGGCGGCCGACCCTGAATTTCTCAGCCGGGCCTGGACGAGCGCTGGAGGCCCGCCGCATGGCCCGAGTGCCGGATACTGTAAAGGTTTTCCTACACTTAAGGACATCCTGGACGCCCTACACTCCTGGAGAGCTTCGGTGGCCGCACCCGTTGTCACCCTGGAGGTGGATCCTCTCTTCGGGCCGTTGGGCCCCCTAAACTGGGTGCGGCTTTGTCGCCGTTGCAGGGTGCGGCTGGAACTATCCTGGGAAGCATGGGCCCGGCGACGGCCGCGTCTGTGGGTGTGCGGAGTTCCGTTGCCCTTCATCGTCCTGTGCTATCTCCGGCGCCACTGGTCCAGGGGCCGGATCCCGTCTGGACTGGACTCAATGGCTCTTTCTGCCTCTCTTCGCCTCGAATGACCGACCCTGGCTCCTGCGCCGGCCCCGCTGAGTCGGCTTTTCTCGAACTGTCCCTGAAACTGTGCCTGCATTGCGTGAGATGTTCTCTGACTTTTCCGGATCATCCGGGTTTTACTCCACGTATCTTATCTGGACTGCCGTTTGATCTCCCTGTTCTTTGCCTTCTGTTCTTCGTGGTCTGGTTCTTAGTGAATCAGACGACTACAACTTTGGACAAACAAGGACAGGGCTGAGACGAACTTGCCTCTGTGTGCGGTAGTCTTGTACTGGTTGGATGATCGGCATGTAACGGTATGACTATGTGTGAATTTGTGATGCTCCTGGAGTGTATCCTGATACTTTTTTGACTTCCCGAGGGCTCTGCCTTTTTCTCAGGCGGGTGGGTGGGTGCTGATAATTCTGTTCCTTGGCCCTCTCCCGTGCGTTTTCTTCCCTTTTCCCTTTCCCCCCCCCTTTTTTTTTGTCTTAGGTTTCCGTCTTGCCTTTGCTCTTCTATATTTCGGGTTCTAATTAGGGCGACAGGCACGCTGCTGGGGGGTAGGCCATAGCCTTCTGCAGGGGTGCAGGGTGGGCTTGCGGGGTGGGTGGGGGGTCTGTCACTTTGGGGGGTCTTTTTCCCCCCCTTTTTTCTCCTTTTTTTTGTTCTATGGCTCTTAAGTATTCTCTTTTTCGGGACTCCGTCTCGTCATGTGTCCCCCTGGGGTGTTTCTGATGCACTGGCCTGCCGGTCTTATTGTGAGTATGGCTCACTGCGTGTTCTGTCACTAATCTTCAATGTATGCCGTGTACCGGTTTATGTTTTCCTGCTTCGTCGCCGGGGGGGCATGTCTGAGGAGGAGTCCCTTCCTTTTTCTTTTTTCTTCCTTCCCCTCCCTCTTTTGTGGGGGATTTCCTTCCTTTTATTGGGGTGTGTACCGTATTGATTGATACGATGGGATCTTTTTTACATCCGTTTGTTAAGTCTGGTTGTAGCTGTGGTGGGTGGGCGCTGGACGGCGAGCGCAATCGCCTCTCCTTGTGGTACTTCCGTTGGGATTGTATTTACAGATATGTTTAGTTCTTGTTGGATTTATCCTGTACTTTCTATGATCGCCTGTACGCGGCTCACCACGGCCCCTCCCTTTTTGCTTGACTCACTGCCCGTCATGATCCTGTACTTCCCGTTCCCATAATAGAAAATCAACCTTCACATATCCTGTCCATGCTGGTTGCTCTATGGCTTTCGGCCTATGTCTCCTGTGTTCTTGTTGTCATATCCTGTGGATACTTTTGTACTGCTGATTATGCTCCTGCTATGTGGTGGCCAGCCCGCCGGGTTGTAGGCCCGTATTTGTGAGCACTTTCTGTACAATAAAGGTTTAAAAAAAATAAAATAAAAAAATAAATAAAAAGATTAGACCTAGAATTACTGCTGGGATTAGGGGTAGTAGCAACGGTGCCAGTTTTTTCCCCCCCGCCAACACTCTGGAACATTTGCGGTATCTTTGGATTACCCACATTAATATTTTTGCTTGGCCCATCATGTCCCAAATCATGGACGTCCTGCATTTCCTTGGACTTCGCAGCTAGTGCGGCGCGTTTACCAATTGTCGCTTCACCGACTGGTCTAGTTTTCCCACCCCTAGCCACTTTGGGTGGCATAGTAGAAAAAGGGACCGAACCACGTACCGCAATGTAACAAAATTTTAAAGAAAAAAAAATCCTGGCTCCTCAAATGGACTTACACGTTTATGTACAGCACCAGTCCCAGTGTAAATATAATGGTCTTTATCTCTCTTTTGTTTTTTTAGTTCCCCTCGCGCCACTTTGTTCCAAAGAAAGATTGCAACAGTTGCAAAAAACAAGCGTGGTGCTGGCAACAATTCCAATTCCAATGTTCAAAAGCACTCTTCAAACTATACTCAATTATGTTCCAGTTATAACATCAATCAGAGCCAAAAAGTATCTCACTTGCTTTCCTTTTGTTTTAACGGGTATTCGCCTGCTCCCCCGGTGCCTGTATCCTGGAGCCTACCGCCGTCGCAGTGAAGGAGCCAGCAACCGGCAGCCACGGACTCGATACTCCTCACTACTCGTCCAGGTGCGGCACGCCACAAACTAACACACCGCAGGTGCTAGCGGCTGAATCTGCCGCACACGCCCTTGACGCCGCTCCCGGGCTCCCAAGCAGAGAGCCGCCGCGGTCAGCAGTTCCTCGAACGTCGGAGCCCCCACTGTGGCAGAGCGCTAGCAGAACAGCAAAAAAACACCAGATTTTCCTCCTTTTCGCCACGGCGTTTCTTCACCTCCACCGCACCAAGCCAAATACACGGTAATCAGTCAGCAAAACAGCAAAATACAGTTGACCCAGGTCTGGGGACAGGGAGCTCCTCAAACACGTGTCCGCACGGACGCCATCTTGCCTCCCTAGTTTGCTACCTAGTCTAGCACCGGGCCCCGTATCACTGGAGGAGATTTATAGGTCCATTAACGACCACAGGTTGGAGGCCCGAGCTGAACATCTTAAGACCCATACAGCGTGTAAGAAATTGCAAAATACTGTTCGACGCTTCGTAAAAACATGTAATGACTTCACGGACCGTATGGTAGAAGCAGAGGCCAGGATATCACCTCTGGAAGATCAGATGGTGTCTCAAAAGGTAGATCATGAGGATATAAAGGCACATAGAAATGTTGTCCAGGATAAGATTGACGAGCTGGAAAATCACCTTCGGCGGAATAACCTACGAATATTAGGGGTCCCGGAAAATCTAGAGGGGCAGGATATACGGAAATTTGTGGCAGAGCTTTTTGAGGAAGCATTCCCTGAGGTGACAGAATGGGACTGGTCACGTGAGATTCAAAGGGCCCATCGGTTTCCATTTCGGCTGCGACCAGCAAGTAGCACACAAGTGGGACCTCAGCAACCACGGGCAATTATGATTTCTTTAAATAATTTTCTGGCACGGCAGGTACTTTATGATAAGGCCAGACCCGGTCGGAAGAGAACTGGCAAAGGCATACAGTTTTTTGTGCGGCCAGATTTTTGCCATTCTACCGTTGAGAAACGCTGGAAGCTCCGACAATTAATTGCTCCATTCCAAGCCAAGGGGTCACAAGTATTTCTTTTGGAGCCAGCAACTTTAAAAATTGTCCATAAAGGCCAGACCCGGTTCTTCTCATCTGAAATGAAAGCGAAAGACTATTTACTTATTCTGGCTTGACTGTTTGGTTTAACTCTCAGTTAATCATGATTTTTTCTTTTGATATGTTTTGTCTATCTGTTAAAAATGGACTAGATTTTCTTAACGCGCTATATGCAAGATTGGACGACATTGGGCTGCATGTACGCAAAGACGAACATAGCCAAGTTTTGGGGGTCCCCAGTGCTACCGATGCTCAGAGATTGGTGCAAGGATTTAGACTCCACAATGTTGGCGGAACGAGCTGTATATCTGAACCGGAAATGCCCTCGGAAATGGACCCGAATATGGGGGGCATGGATTGAATACCGGGGTATTTGTGTGAACCGCCAGTGTTGGGCAGTGAGGATGACTTAGAGTGAGTGAGGGTGACTGGAATTAGTGTCCTTTTATTGAGGTGTTGGAGGCTCTGGTCCCTTTACATTGTTTATGTGCTTGTCAATTGCATTCTTGATTTCCATGTCTTACTCGCTATTTGATACAGCTGTATTGTATGATTTTGGTATGTCCTATGTTTTTTTTTCTTTTTTGTGATGTAAAAATAATACAAATATTTAAAAAATAATAATAATAAATAGATTAGATTTTGAGACGAGTCTTTAGGGTAGCCACTCACCGAACATCACAAGGGTGCTTTACCCTATTGCCTTAGTTAAGGTGGGGGGGCCACCTCGGGGGTGGGTAGGTTTGGTGTGTCGGTGTGTGGGTGGGGTTAGGGGCACTAGGGGTCAGGGGGGTGTGGTAGGGGTGTGGGGTAGTGGGTGGAAAAATAAAATGGCAGTTCATAACAGTTTTTTTGAGAATTGTGGATTAATTATAGCTTCCAGGTTACTAGTAATAATTAGTGATATGCATTCTACAAGTCTTGATGGCGGCCAGGTGTTTACGAATCTGTTCCTTTAATGTCTGCGGTCTTAATAATGTGACGAAAAGAAAACGGGTGATTAATGAGTTGCGTCTTATCAATCCTGATGTTCTGTGTATGCAGGAAACCCATATTCCTTGGTCCAATCACAAAATTCTATCCTCGATGGGGTTTACGCTGCTGGCTGCCTCAAAACAAACTACTATGAACAGAGGTGTTACGATACTGAGTAGTCGGGGTGTTGTAGGAACGGGTAGGACGCGTGTGGACTACTTTGGGCGGTGGGGGATCACTGAGTGTATAATTGAGGTAACTAAGTTTACAGTATGCACAGTATATGGTTCTAATTTTGATGAGGCCAAAATGCTTGAGTTTTTAAATGTAGAATTGGCACAGTGGGCAACTCCTCTGATAATACTTGGGGATTTTAATGTGCATGGAGATGCCCAAACTTGGAACCCCTCTTTTAAGAACTATCAAGGCCGTAAGCCGAAGGTTTTTAGGGCATTAAGTCACCTTATATCACAACATGGATTGGTTGATGGGTGGGCAACGTTACAACCTGGGAATCCGGGGTATACTTTCTTTTCCTCTCCCCACTCTAAACTGGTAAGATTAGATTATATATTTCTACCCCAATTTCTTACTGTAGGGGCGAATATTCAACTAATGCCGCGTATTACTTCCGATCATAACCCAGTGGTATTAGACTTGACATATTGTAAAATGAAACGTGAAGTACGTGCCTTCACTTTTTTTTTTTTTATATATGTTTTTATTAATTGAAGACAGCAAGAGCGAGAAGTGGATATATCTGGTATCATACAGCAAAACACAATACGAAGGGGAACAGGCAAAAAGATTGAAGCGATACATCTCAGTTAAACAATTACGAAGACATCAACACTAGCGAAAAAGTAGGGGCGAATATTCAAGTAATGCCGCGTATTACTTCCGATCATAACCCAGTGGTATTAGACTTGACATATTGTAAAATGAAACGTGAAGTACGTGCCTTCACTTTTTTATTTTATTTATGCTTTTATTAATTGAAGACAGCAAGAGCGAGAAGTGGACATATCTGGTATCATACAGCAAAACACAATACGAAGGGGAACAGGCAAAAAGATTGAAGCGATACATCTCAGTTAAACAATTACGAAGACATCAACACTAGCGAAAAAGTTGGCAGGAGCAATAACATATCAATCCACCACCCCGCTAGGCTGGGGCCCTCAGTGCCTGTCGACCCACAAAATCAGGATATTTAAACGGAAGCCCAAGACACCCAGCTATGACAAACAATGCAGATCAGGATAATCCACCCACATCTCGTATAAGAAGAGAGAAAAACAGGAAAAGAAAAGGGCCATAGAAACAACAATAGGAAAAAAAAAAACATCCCCCCACCCTGCACCCCTGCAGATGGCTACAGCCCAACCCCACTAGCAGTGTGCCTGTCGCCCCAGTTAACTAATCCCTAAAAGTAGGAAAGAAGTGGAGGAGGAGCATCTCAATATGGGCCCCCGGACGATCCCTCCCCCCCACCAGAACCAAACATCCCCATAAAATACTCAGAGCTCTATAGGCAGATATAGCTAAAAACAAATTAGGGGAAACAGTAAACACCACCCTGCCTCCCAACAACACAATGGTAACTGAACCCAATTCAAGAACCTATGGTGCCAAACCCTGACAGTCAGTCTCAACCTTGATCCTTCCGGTCAATAACATGGGCCCCCTCCAAACAGGTCGTCTCTTCCGCAGGGTAGTCAAAATGTGAAAATAGTGCAGGAAAGTTCCATGTGGGTCGAGGCAGAGTTATAAGGTCCCTGGAAATTCCATTGATGACAACGGTGGCCCTCATCGATACGAGCATGCTGCGTTTTTGTCCCCGAAAGGATATGGAAAACTTCGAAGAGGGATAAAACACCAGACCATTCCACAGAAAGTATTGAGCACGAGCGTCTGGTAGGGGAGCGACAAGAAGAACCAGCTCGGAAGGCGATGTCGAAGGGCTTGTTAATCCACTTGGCACATCGAGTACACGATCATTGGCCATCACGTTAGAATGAAGCTCCAACACCTCTCGTGGCACGGGGTCCATCACTGCTATGGGGACCGCCGTGGGTGATACGAACTGATCAGGATATTGAGACGGTGTAGGGTCCGGTCCCACTTGGCCGATGCTGTGAGCAGTTGCAATAGATTTAGACTCCACCTGGGAATGGAAAGCCCAGAGCGCTGCCAATACGGATCGTATCGACGGTTCAGACTCAGCCCGTCCCACGGAACCTTGCTACGAGTCAACCATATTCACGTCCCCCCGAGTCCACTTTCCCCGGGGGAATCAAATAATTCTGGAGCGGGCTGTCACAGAGGGAGACCAGGGACTTACCACGATGGCGGTCGAAGTGCCGGCGCTAAGCGGAGACCCCGGCCCGGAGAACACCGGCGGGGGAAATCCGGGTCCCCGGGCTAGGGACCCACACCGTCAGCGCCCTGTTGTGCCCCGTCAACCCTCCATCGATAGAATACTAGAGAAACAACCGCCGTCAAAATCGGGCTCGAAAGGTTTTCCACATCCAAGGACCGGACCCCGATGATCACCCACGGCCGTTGTTATTCAACTGGTACCCGGCTGGGCCAGTACTAGAGTCCACGGCTCACAAGCTGGTGTAGGCCCAAAATCAAACTCGACGTAACTTCGTCCAAAAAGCTGGTAGAAACCCCGGGATTCCACCAAAATGATGCGCCGCGATTCACACACCCGGAGGCAGGGTGGAAAGTCAGGATTTATAACAGGATGATCCGGCGGGGGAAGGTGGTCGGCGGAGCCGGGAGCCTAAGCGGCCATCTTGGTTGCAAGCGTAGCTCCTCCTCACGTGCCTTCACTTTTAGTAAAAAATTAGTCTGTGATGAGCAATTTAAAAATCATATTAAGGCATGGGTTGAGCAGTTTCTAGATTTTAACCGGGGCACTGCTTCTCAACCTATGGTTTGGGACTCGCTTAAAGCGGGATTGCGGGGGGAAATATGCAGCTATGGATGGGCTAAACAAAAAAAATAAAAAGCTTTGATAACCGGGTTGATTGAAGAACTTAGTAAGGCAGAATGTGAGCTTACTGCCACAATCCACTCTCACACTGATTCTCGTATGGCTCAAACTAAGGTTGCCAGCTGTAAAGCCAGGATCAATGGGATATGGAGCCAGGATATTGCTGCCCAATATCAGGTCTATAAAACTGAAAGATATGAATATGGTGAGGCAACAGGTAGATGCTCGGCTCAAAGAATGCGGGGTAGGCAGGCAGCGCAGTGTATAGATGTAATAGAAAATGCTAGTGAGGATATTGTGGAAACTATGGAGGAAATCATGGAAGTTTTTTGTAGGTATTATCAAGAACTCTATACTAAAGACCCTGTTGCTGAGGAATTAATCGAGTCTTATCTTCAGGATTTTGATTTTTGTAAACTTGGGCCTCTTGAGAGGGAGAAACTGGAGGCTCCAATTTCCATGCTGGAACTGCAGTCTGCAATAGATGAGCTGGCATTAGGGAAAGCATCTGGTCCTGATAAACTCCCTTTGGAGGTTTATCATTTATTATTTGAAATTATTAAAGAGGACATGCTTACGGCTTAGTTGTCTGTACGGGTGGGTTGTGCCCCGGTGAACCTCGTGTAACACCGGAGGCCAAGTACTTGGGGATTAAAATTAGGATGTCTGTCCAGGAAATCATAGAAGTAAATTAGGCTGATATTGTAGGATCTGTTAAAAAACAACTTGAAAATGTAGAATGCCTACATGTGTCAATGGTCGGGCGTCGGAATGTATTAAAAACGTGTATTCTCCCTAAGGTACTTTATTACTTCCGACAGTTCCTCTCGAGCTTTCGCGGATACAATTAATGCAGCTTCAGTCTGTTACCGATAGGTTTATTTGGGGGTGGAAGAAAGCTCGCCGGGCTTCAAAATATATGATGCTCCCACTTTCACGTGGAGGGTGGGGGGTTCCAAATTTTTTTAAATATTATTTAGTGTGTCTTATACAAAATTCAAAATATATGTTAACAGGGGGGGTTACACGACAGTTTGAATCACCTAATATCTATCAGATGATAGCAGGTAATACGGCCCGTGCAGCTACGTTGAAATTCTTTGAGCCAAGCTGTTTTAAACGCACTAGATTTAAAATTATGATCGCAGCATATAAGGGATTGAAAATTATACGTAAAATTTTGGCCATAGGTCGAATTAATTTTTATACACCATTAGAATCTACAGAAATATTCCCGGGGATATTTTGGGATGTGAAGATGAAAGTTTGGAGAGATAACGGGATATGTCGTTTGGGGGATTTGTATAAGTACAGTGTATTTATGGCCTTTTCGGATTTAATGGCAACATATACTGTAACCAAGAATGATTTCCTTAAATATCTACAGTTACGTGATATTTTACATGAACGTGCTAGGCTACAAGATATTTTGCGTAATGAATTTATTGAAGCAATGCATAAAGGGGCAAAGATAGGGACGTTATATGAAATCTTAATTTCTAAGCAACAAGACGATCTAGATCTTCAAGATTCTAAATGGCAGGTTCGATTAGAAAACTCTGGTTTTATACTACAAACTTCGATTGATATGGCAAATGAAGTAATTCTGTCTGCAAATTTGCGTACACAACATTATAAAACCCTGTTTAATTTATACCATACACTAGTTAAAATGATGAAGTGGGGTGATATGTATGATGGTAAATGTTTTAGATGTCAAATGGAGGAAGCTGATATAGTTTATATATTTTTTATTGCAATGCACTTACACAGCTTTTTTTATGTATTTAACGATTTTTGTTAGAAACAACTAAAGTGCCTTGTGTAATAAATCGTGAAATGATGCACTTTGGCGTTTGCAGCTGGGCAGAATCTATACAGAATAATTACTCCAATCGTTATTTTATCTTCATGGCCATGGCGGTGGCTAGATTGTCTATAGCTACAATGTGGTTGAAACCAGAGGCTGCGTATGAAATGTGGCGAGCCAAATTTTATAATGTATGTTACTTTGAATATAAATTGTATTGTCTTAAGCCATTGAAAAAGAAGCAATTAGGATTGAAAGTATGGCAGCCTATGTTGCAACATCTTGACGTCTCGCTGCAATAATTACATTGTTACAAGTTTCAGCTTTGCGTTTATGTAATATATTTATGTATATTGTTTTTTGCCTTTTTTCATGTTTATGTTTTTCTAATTTGAATTACTCTTCTTTGCCCTTTGTTTTGGTTTGTTTTTGCATGTTATGAACTAAACAATAAATTTTTTTTTTTTTTTTAAATGAAACGATTATACATTACGCCACTCCAATGACTAATTGGAGTGAACGGAATTGTTAAAATATTTACATATTTGTTCCATATCTCTTTCCTTATTTAAGGTGGATATTCTCGAGAAGGCTATCATTTACCTCTCTTGCTTTAATTTCAACGATGTCATTTCACTAGAAGTGATTGATAAATTTCAAGATATCATCACATCTGTTCTGTCTAGGTAGGTTGATCATTCGACAATCTTATAAATAATTAGAGGACAAGTGGTTAAAAACCGAGATATATATATCTCTTTTTTCACTATTTCTTTTTATATTAAAGGTGGAAACTCTTGAGAAGGCTATCAGTCCCTCTCTTGTTTTTATTACAACAATGTCATTGCACTAGAAGTGGTTGATTAATTGCAGGACATTATCACACTCACTTTGTTTAGGTTGGTTTATCATTTGGATGTATAATTCTCTGTATCAGAGATAGGGTATTATGTTTTATAAGAATTTCCGTCATGAGGATCAGCAATATCTGATTGGTTAATTACGTGTGTTTCATATTGGTGGTTGTGTAAAATATGAAATAGTGAATCAACAATGTAACTAAACAGAAAAATGTTCAATCAACAGTGGAACAAAAAAGTAAATGATTGTTGTGTACATTATGCTCAATGTCTTCTGTGCAAAAATGTTTTTAATTATAGATTCTAACCATATGTTTTCTATTATCTAGAAAAACTGTCCTGAAGAAGGTGTTAATTATAATACCGAAATGCTGCGTCGACAACTGTTTTTCCGAATCTTTTTAATGAGTGTTTTTATGTAATATGCACACAAATGTATTGGATGGAATAAATTGTGTTCTTTTTAACTTATGATTCGTTATTGCTAATTTTTTAATTAGGAATTCCTTGACATTGTAGCATCATTTGTTCCTATTGTGTTCTGTAATCCTATTGTCCACCAGCATTACGTAATCTGTATTACTATATTCCTAGGAAATGGGACTGTGTTAGGGACATTTTTTGCCCCATACTGGCAGCCAATCCAGACTCAGGAAGGTGCTGGGTTGGCAGACACTAACATTGGACAGGTGGGCCTGCACATAGCACCAAAGAGGTACACCATGCCCTTCATTGCCACTCTGCAGAACCTTCCACCATCCCTGGAACGACTGACGGAGGGCCATCTGCCTGTCTTAAAGCAGGAAGTGTAAGGCCTTTTGGCCAAGGATGCTATCAAGATGGTGCATGTGCCAGAAGTCGGTCGTAGTTGTTATTCCCACTACTTTCTGTCACCAAAGAAAGACCGAGGCCTTCATTCTATTTTAGACCTGTGCCCTCTCATCACTTTTCTCTGGATGCACAAATTGAAAATGCTTATCTTAGCCCAGGTCATATCTATTGTCTACCCAGGTGACTGGATGGTGGTGTTTGACGTGCAGCAAGCCAGTTTTTATATGCTTGCCCAATAATCCCTTCAGATCTACTTGCAGTTTGTGCTGAGATTGGAGCATTATCAGTTAGCTGTGATCCACTGTAGTCTCACCAGTGCCCCTCAGGTGCTTACGAAAGTCATGGCGGTGGTAGCAACAGATTGTCGGAGCTCAGAGTCCCATTCTTCCCCTACCTCAAGGACTGGCTGTCGAAGGTGGACTCACTTCAGGCAGTCATCAGCCACCTCCAGACTATGGTGAACCTCATTTCATCTTTGTGGTTCACTATCAATGTGCCGAAATCACACCTGACTCCTTCCCTGGTGCTCCCCTTCATCTGAACCATTCTGGGCACAGTTCGGTTTTGTGCCTTTCCCCGGAAAGGATAGTCCAAGACATTCAGACTATGTTCCCGATCTTTCAGCCTCTGTTCTGGATATCAGTGAGGTAGACTCTGAGGTGGTTGGACTGATGGCCTCCTGCATCCTGATAATCAAGCAGCCATTAGGCAAATGCAGGCTCTGCAGTGGGATCTGAAATCTAACTGGTGCCAACATCAAGGGGATCTCTCTGACTACATCCATATTTCGGAAGAACTGCAGTGGTGGTTGTTGGACCACAGCTGGGTTAGCAGCAGACCCCTCTCCTTACCCCACCCAAAGCTGACAGTGATAACCAATGTATCACTTTTGGGTTGTGTTAATCAGCTGGGCTAGGTGAACATTACAGACTTCTGGTCTCCGGCAGAGCCCTGGCTCCATATCAACCTTCTGGAGATGAGGTCATCTGCTTGGCGTTGAAAGCCTCCATTCCATTCATCAAGTTCGTCAAGTTCTATCAGTAGCTGCAATATACTTCTCCTTAATTAAATCACTTAGAAAATACTTTAACTTTCTTCGTTTGCAAGAAAAACTGTAGACTTTGTGCTTACAACTTTTAGTTGTATTGTAACAGCCTTTATCCTGGCATGTCCAAGCAAACTACTCCATATGCTACAGGTGCTTCAAAACTCAGCCGCAAAACTTGTTCTTAAGCTTCCCCTGAAAAACTCTGCCTCTTTAGAGGCTCAGAAAATTGCACTACCTACCTATTCACAAGTGGGTTATTTTTAAACCCTTGGTCTTGATCTTCAGATCTTTCCATTCAACTGGCTCCAAATATCTGTCAGACTGCTTTCTGCATTATAGAACTCAAAGGAATCTTAAATCTTCTAATGCTAATTTTTTACAAACTCGCATCTTTAGGTTGAAATCCAGAGGCAGCAAAACGTTTGCCAAATTGGGATCTAAGGCCAGGAAACAATTTAGCACCAGACTATAAAAAGGCCAACAAACCTAAAAATAAACGGCCCACCAGATAATAAACAGGTCCACAAACCTCAATAAAAATGGCCCATACAGTCACCTCATCATACTAGCCCCTCAGGGACAGCCTGATTGCCATTTAGGCCAGTCCAACCATGCCTTTGGACCCCAAAAGAGCACTGAGCTTTTACCTTGATCATACCAGAGAACACCAAGTGGATGATCAACTCTTTGTGGGATTTGCTGGATCAAAAAAACAGGCAAGCCGTGCAGGAGAAGACCATCTGCTGTTGGACTTGAGCTCTGCACTAAGATCTGCCTTGCACTGGCCAAAAAGCAGCCTCTTGAAGGACTGCAAGCTCATTCCGTTAGGGCCAAAGCTGATACCACTACGTTGGCATGTGGAGTTCCAGTCCTGGACATCTGCCAGACTACTATGTGGGTGTCATTCCATAAGTTTAGGAAGCACTACTGTCTAGACAGCAAGAGGAGCATGTTGCCCCCTCAGTCCTACAGCACTTTTTGGTTTGAGTCCCTTCACAGACCCGCCTCCAAATAGGTACTGCTTTGGTATCTTTAAAGAAAGTGAGTGCTCGGGGCTTAAAAGTCTCTATCAGAAGAACATGTCACTATCTTTGGTGCTACGCTTTCTGGTAGAAACTCTCTCTAACCACAGATTCTTGACCTATCCTTCCATCTTCTTTGTCCTGTGGTTGGGCTCTAGGCAATAAGATCCCAAGTCTAGGAATGTGCACACTGGTCAAAACAGATGTGATATTGGGACTTCATGACTGATGGCGCGGACATTCTCGAAAGCAACTGATGTCAGTGTACATTAGTGGTACCTATATAGGCCCAGCACATCATTTCTGGATTGGAACAGTGTCAATTCAAAGTCGCAGAGCAATACATACTGGAGCAGAGGTGCTACTTACAAGTTTTTGGATCCTATCTGATCCCTGGGGAATATTCAAAAGGTTAGGAATCTGGGCTTTGATGCCAAGAGCAATGGCCGCACTGCCTTAGGGCTCCGAGTAGCCCCGGGCTTCTGCCCCTAATTAATGCGGTAATCCATAACCTCGACAGAATAGAGACGCTGCAGCATTCCGCCAACTCCGAAAGGCGAATGCGTGGTAGGAAAGCACAAGAATAAGGGACAGTGAGCTCGGGAGAGTGTGGCCCAAATCAGCACCGTCCTCGATTTTAAGGTGTGGCCGGCCGGAAAAAGAAAAGACATCAGGAAGGAACGGCAGCCTTGCAGGACAGCCAACCTGAACACTGCTACACGGAAGGAAGCGCAAACCCTTGTTGGACATCCCCGACCGAGATGAAGGCTGTGGAAAATTCGCCACTACTGCTGCAGGAACAAGCAGGTCCCCACCCGGCGGGCAGCCATAGCGGACAGACGTAGGAGAGGGAGGGAGAGTCAAGGGCGACGAGACAAGGGCCCCCCCATTTTTTCACCATCCCCCCAATCAGTGGAACGGAAATAAATATGTGTGTGGCACACTGGTGGAGACATCTGAATTACAGGAGGGAAAAAACCCCGGGTACATTGGAGAGATAGCTCCTTCAGAAGCTAAGTTGGCACTGCATCCGTGATGACCTTACGGTGTACTCGAGAGACTGGGGGCAGAGCAGCGCAGTCAAGGTAGCGTTAGACTGGTGCATATATGCTGGAGCTGTTAAACGTCTGGGAGCATAGAAGACGCAGGATTCGGTGTGGGATAGCACCAAAGTGAGAAGCCTCCCATAGATCAAGACCCTGCAGTGAGGGGGTGGCCATGTAGGTTCGCGAGGCGGATTGCATAACACCTGACCTACACTGTACCAGCAGTCCATACGACAGAGACTACCCAGACACGCTTGCCCCGATCGCGCTCTTGCTGCCGATCGCTTTGAGGGTGTACGGTCCACTGCCTCACGAGGTTTTGCGAAGCGTGGTGACAAACGGAAACCATGGCCTCACGAACTTTAAGAAAATGAAGCCATAAGTGGAGACAGCTGGTGGGGCAAACCAGTAAAGTGCTATTGGAACACCACAGAGAGCGGAATCTACAATCAGAGCCGCCAAGCTACTGCCAACAAAGCACACAACGCAATGTCCGGAGGTAAACGGGTAAGAGGATCCCTCCAAACTTGATAAATATGTGACACAGAAGCGATCAGAGATAGAAGACCCAGGACGAGAGGGGAATGGAGTGCCATGAGGTGCAGTGAATGACGACCCATCCCTAAAAGACATCATGGAAGCACTGGTCGGAACTTGCGCAGCGCTGGAATCGAGAATGGATGTAATCACGACCGAAATGACTCTGATGAGAGCAGATATGCATAACATTAGTGAAAAAGTTAGGAACGTGGAGGTGGTCACGTTATAATTGAGCGGCAAAAGTAAACAGATGCAAAAGGAAATAAAGAGCTTGATAGATGGTCGATCCAGGCAGAATAATGTGCGAATTCTTGGGGTCCCAAAGAGTGCGGAGGGACGGACGGCTGATCTATTTGTAGAATCATTGATTTGCGACTAACTCAAGCCAAAGACATTATCAAAAAAGTTACAGTTGAAAGAGCACACAGAGTACCCATAGGCGGGCCTAAGCCAGGTGCCCCGCCTTGGCCTCTGTTGGCCAGAATGTTGAACTTTAGAGATCGTGACAATATTCTGCAGACTGCCCACATGGCCCCACCGATATGATATGAAAACAGCGAGATTACATTTTGCCCAGACTTTACAATAGCGGTGCAGAAAAAACAACAGTGGAAATTAAGAGACAGTTACGTGACAGAGGGCTTAAATACTCTATGATATTCCCGGCAAGACTGAGGGTCGAGAAGGATGGCAAGCCATCAGGGCCGGAGTGGGAACTGAAAGCAGCCCTGGCAAATTTTGGCAGACCAGCCCACGTCTGGGGCGTAGCGAACCAGCCCCCGTCCAGCGCATAGCGAGCGAGCGCAGCGAGCGAGCCCGACGGCCATTAGGGGGGTTTGGGGAAATTTTGAAAAACGACAGACCAAAATGGTGAATTTTACAGCACATTTTTCATTACATATTCAAATTGTATCAACTTTCAAAGCACAGTAAACAGTAGGTGATGACCTTAAAGAACATCAGGTTACCCACCCAGTCATATGTATTCATAGGCATTCTTTCAGCGAGCATCAAAAATAGACACAAGTAGTGAATCAGAGAGAACAAAGTAAAAGCTTCAAAAGACACCTAAAGGATCTTCTCCTCAACTAACATCATAACTCCCAACCCCTAACACCTAGCCCTGATCCTGACACTTCTCCTCTTACAGTGGACTCTTTGTATGCTACTGTTGTCCTGTCACCCTTCGAACTCTGTACCCATATATATGTATATTTATATATTTATACACACGTGTAAATAGCTTGATACCACTCTGAGTCTTTACCATATAGCATATGCTATCTGACTCGACCCTGTCCATACTTTTGCTCCATAAAGCGCTCTGATACCATCGGGTCCTACCAGCGCTATATAAAACTCAATAAATAAATATAATAAAATGGTGAGAAGGACAGGGTTGAGTTATTGAGACCGTCACCCGTATGGTTGCCGACCTTCCATATTGGTGAGGTGGGTTGGGGGGGAGCATGGAAACGCAAGCATGAACACTTGAGGTTTGGCCACACTTAGGCAAAGCATGTCCTGTTGTATGCAAACCAGGAAATGTGTTAGACAATCAGCAACTTAATGCTGAGACTCACAATCGACCTGTATAATTCTTACACACAGCCAGGCCCGCCTGATCATTACCAGACAGGAAACGCAGGGGGCTGTCAATCACCACCAATCAATGTTCAGTCAAGAAGCTTACAAACACAACATAAATACCAGTCCCAGTAAAAGAATCAATTACTTTATGTTAAAAAAAAGGTTTCATATCAATTAAATAGACCTTTACCAGACCTCTCTCACTTAATTACATTCTAACCAATCACATTAATAAATAATTATTTCATTACAAGAAGACAACTTACAACCCACAGCATCTCACATGGGCATAGTATCAATAAATCCGATCATAATCTATTCCCTTTACCTTCTAAATCACTGTCGGAATCACACAACAGAAAAAGAGATTTAATTTGCTGCTCCCGAGCACAGAAAGCGTGGGGCCTCCCTTCTTGCAGTGATGTTGAAGCGTTTCATTATCGCGCAAAAACAGGAGATGGTGTTCTTATTAATAGGTACATGCAGACGACATGGTCAGATGGCGTGCAGCGTTCAGAGGAGCCACCAAGATAAAGTTACAATCCCACCCCCCACGCTCCCCCCTATTTTCTTCAGTGTGCCATTCGTGGCCTCGAGCTCATAGGTTCTACGGCACAAAGGCAGTGGCACCGAGGGAGGTTTCCCTTCACGGACGCTGACAAAAGTTAGGGAGCTGCATTGGAATTTTCCGGAAAAGCAATATGTTTGGACCATTATCAAAACAATAAAATAAAGTGTATAACTGGCATGAGTTATTTTCCGTTTCTCCTTGTAAGCACGCCAGATACCCATAAAGAAATTGACGTCACTTTTACTGCTCTCTACAACTTCCTTTTGTTGTGTAAGGTTCGCCATAAAAATCGTTTTAATTCCTAACACAATGTGCCACTGTGAGATTAGTGATGAAGCAATTTAACTTTTCCATCTCGAACAATCTAAAACCTTCTTTTCGGTGACTGCCAAGTCGCAGAGGTGAGCAGCAAATCTGCAACACTTCTCTTCACTTTGTGTACAGGGCTTGCCTCTATAGTGATGGGTTTTTAAACGTGTTCTTCTAACTTGTATTTTTGCTTTCATATGCAAGGAATATTTTATTACTGTCATGTTAAATAATTATGTAATGTTATTGTCACTTTGAAGAGTCCTGTTATGCCAACAAAGGCCTCTGGGCACTAAAAGAAGGGTTATGGATGGAAGTCCTCTAGTGAATATTTAGGACCTTCTGAATGATTATACGGAACAAGGTATTCGATCTCTCCTAATGCTACTGATAGAGAGGCCTGGTCTGGAGACATTTGTCAAAAGCAAAAAAGAGCAGCCAAATCTTTGGAATAAGAAGGAGAAGAGCACATCATTGAGGAGAAGGTTCTAGCTGACAGTCCTGCCAAGCATCACGCATCCTGTGTGACACTCACGCATTTCAGTGCGGTGCTCTGTATCACCGCACTGAAATGCATTGTCACGCATTTCGCGACTCGCGCCACCCGCGGCGCATGTGCACGGCTCCTGCTGCGAGAGATGTGCTGCCAGTGCCAGCAGCTGCTCTAGCAGTTCGTGAATAGTTAATTGTGGCTGAGTCCGTGAGAGCACGGCAGCGCTCGGCGGCTACATTTACAATGTAAGAAGTGGCTCCAGGATGGCGCTGCAATTATTCCTGCCGCGCCACGCGGCTTAAGTACTTTGACACATTTGTTGTCAATTAAGGGGGGCGGGCAGGACGCCCTATCAGCACGATGCTGTAACTTGCTCTGCAGCCAGGCACTCACCAGCGCCTGGCCCCTGAGGTGTTAATTATCCAGATGTGAAACTGTACTTGCCGTTACCTCCGGAGGAAGAGGAACGGAAGTAGTGAGCACAAGCGGCCATGGCAGGGGACTCAAATCGAGTCAGGAGTCCTCCCCACACCGTGGCATGCTGCACTGTGGTCTCTTTGTGTGCAGCACACCTGAGCGCCACAAATATAATACCGCGTTGGCCAGCTGAGCCCAGAGACGGACAGACTCAGTGAGTCAGTGACCATGATGATGGTCCCTGGCTGGCGGCCGGCGAGTGACATTTGGCACCGGCGGCGGCGCGGCGACTACAGTGCCACAGGAGGGCATTAGAGACACAGTGTCGACTCGCTGGCCGCCGCCCAAGAAAAGGCATGGGGATCGCATGGGGGCGACGGCGGCGCTAACTAAAGTTTAACTGCGGCTGGCCCTGGGAGTGCGTCAGTAGCCAGTATCTGTGGGTCGAACTTTTAATGACAAGACTAAGGCAGTACAGTGCTGCAGCTGAGTTGTGCCGCGGCGGGGATCCCTAGGCGGCCTCCGGACAGACAGGGAAAAAAGTCTCTTCTAGTTCAAGTAAGTGTTTACAAGTACATCCGAGTCAATCGAAAAATAAATAATTTCACACAATACTGCATCTCATCTGCAGGGCTGCTCACTCTCATCATCCTTCCCAGTGTGCCTCCTGGTTAAATCTGCAGTCACTCAGTCAGTCTGATCATTGTGAGTGATCATTACAGTCAATGCAGGCAGGGCCGCAGCCAGGGCTTCTCTGTCTGAGTCTCAGGTCTTCTGACCAGTGAGCTTCGCCTACGAGGAACAGGATAAGAATCCAGCCAGCCTTCATTCGTTTATCTCACCAAGGGCCCAGGCCGCTGATGCTCGTGGCACGGACCGGTAGTCCTTTAAGTGATCATTGGTGGGTGGGGCACCACTGGGGGCACGCGGCTGAGGGAAGTAGCGCGAGGCCTGTGACTGCAGACTGTTGCTGCTCCATGTACTACCCTTAAAGGAGCGGCTCTGATGTCCTCTGAGCTGCGGTTAGGTTTTGCAAGCTGAACTTAAATGACAAAAAGCAAATAAAAGTCCAGCTGTACCTCGAGCTCAAATGATGTCACTGCTCTGCTCTGTGCAGTCTGACCCTGGGACCGGCTGCCTGAGACTCGTGACGGCCGTGGTTCATTCACTTGGGTCCGATTCTCAATACATTTAATTTAAAGCGGAGTGTGCGTCAGCCTGAGCCTGGAGCTCGATTGTCTCCTCGGGCTGGACTGAGATGGTTCCTTAGTGGGCTGGGCAGCGGACATCAGCTACAATGGATCTAGATCATTGATTAACAGCTGAGATCCGTGCTGGCACCTCTCACCCACAGCCACCACTCGACAAGAACTCTCTGCTCGGAGGAAGGTCTCTCAGACAGTGTGTGGTCTGAAACATTGCCTCCCCCAATCCCCTGAAGAGTTAATCAGATGTGGCTATCTCACACACACCAACATAGGGGGACCATCTACACAATTCCTGCAGTGGTGCAAAAAGTAGCAGTGAGGGTAGTACGGAAGCACCTCCATAAATCTTTGAGTGAAAAAAGTGCTGCGAATTCTATTAACATGAAGTATTATTTCTTTCTCTGAGTGCATGTTAAAAATATATAATTTTATCTAGTGAAACTTTGGCTCAGGCTGGGGTACATGTGAAAGGAGAACGCCACTGGTTACTTTTACTGCGTGGTACAATGACTTTTCGGAGCATAGCTAAAGTCCTCCTTAAAATGATGCCTACGCTAAGTTTGCACCTCTCCATTTTGCTGCTTTGCAGATCTTTAAAGTCCTTCTTTGAGTTTCCCTTTGCTCAAATGTGTGTAACTTCTGATATTTATGTTTCCCTCATCTTCATTGCTTGAATTTGCTTGCAAGAAAGTGTCACTCATAGTTGTTGAAATGTCACTAATGACATTGAAATTATGAAAATGTCACTCAAAGCAATCCGAAACCTTGGCAGCTATGAGCTGATCTATTTTGCAACTTGTGGAACATTGCTATGGCAGGCTTTATTTGCACCTCATACTGTTAACATGTTGAGCGGTGCTGGTTGTAGGGGTGGAAAGGCTCCCCGTGGAGGGCAAGCCCTCTGACCAACGAGACTATGTACCTGATAATAAGTTATAACCTCAGTCATGGGCCGAGACAGGCCTGAGCTGAGCCGAGTGTATAACTTAATCAGGTACATAGTAGTCAGTCACGTCCACTCAGCCAGGGCCTGGTCACTCACGTCACGTAGCACTGCTTGCTTCTTTACTTTCAGTCTCGGTGGGGGGGGGGGGGGGTTACGCGAACTTAAAACTGACTCACCTCACTCAGGCCTGCTGCCTGCTGACTGCTGTTGGTGGCGTCGGTCACGGACCGGTGGCACTGTGGCAGACACAGAGGGGTCGGGTCAGGCGGCGCCGGCGCTAGCCACTGCCAGTAGCCACTAGCCACTAGAATAACATTAATTTATATGGGCATGGCCGCTGACCGGGACTCCTAGCGCACCTCTGCAGACTGCTACTCTCGTAAGTCATGCGCCGTTAATTATCCAATGCGCATGCGGGCCGCGCGAAGGAGGAGAGTTACACCAGCCGCACCCTAGAGGCGCGCTGACGCGACAGTGGAGGGGGCAGGCATAATTCTTCCTGCGCGCTGCGCACAGGCACCGCCCCCCTCCCTCCTCCTTCATTTGTTTATGTTAGCCAGGTAACGGTTGCACAGTGCACACTGCGCAGACAGCAGAGCACACCGTCAATCAGGCTTGCTTGTGGCGGCGCTGGGAGGGGGGGGAGGGAGGAGTGTTCGTTCGTGCAGGCCTCCTGCATCGGGAATTCAGACATGATTTTTGATGATGTGCCCCTGCCCTGAACAAAGTGAGTGACGCTGTGGCTGGGGCCAGGGGCAAAATCGGCCCCCAGACACAAAACCGGCCCCCTTTTCAGAAACCGGCCCCCAAAACCCTCCAGCCGACCGGGGGATTGCCCGGTGACCTGACTCACCAGTCCGGGCCTGCAAGCCATGGTTCTTCAACACCCCAGAATCGTCAGCGGACTGGCTGGAGGGATGGCGACCAGCGAAAGACCACAACGCTGGGAAAGTGAAAGGTCACACTCACATGGACAAAACTCTGCAACAGGGGATACGACAAGACACATCGGGGACGGAGATCGAAGGGGCTGGAATGTACGGCTGAGACCGACGAACATTTGAAGGCGCTGTGGCACTGATATACCGGGTGAAAGATAAGTGACTTGATTTGTACTAGCAGGATACGTGTATGAACACTGTTATAGGCTCTTGCTGTCAGGTTGTCAGTAGCACAAGAACATAGGAAACGCCACTAACCTTTCTCTAGTGGCCAGCAGAGACGATGACAGATGTAAATCCCACCCAATTCCCTTTAAAGCAACCCCCAGCAGAGGAAGAAATCCTGCTGCGTGAGATTGGGCCCAGGGGAAAAGGGAAGTGGATCAAATAACAAACTAGCTGCAAGTTCTTGGGTCTCTTCAGGGTCTGGTCTAGGAGACTGTACGACACCCGTAGATAGGTGACTCTGAAGGACAGGAAGACAACATAACAAATATGAGTAGCTCTCTCTAAGGTCTGAAACATAGGCTATCTAGATAAATATCTATCTATACCCACTCACCTGTAGTTCTGCAGCTAAGGTACAAAATGAAAAACGTCATCAAGGTTCAACAATAGAAAGACATACTACTGCATAGGAATCCGAAAACCCAGGAATAAGAACGTCTCAAAATAATATGCAGTAAGGGAAACAAAAATGGAACTGTTTAAATCATAGTCACTCCAGTAGTTCACAATACCCTGTGCATAGTGTTGTTTTTTCCACAAACACTTTTGTGAGGATATAAAATTTGTTTGTTCTTATTATGAAATAAGTGCCTTCGATATTCAAAGTTATAAATCCCTCAGCACTGTGAGGAGCAGCTCACAAACTTATAGGAAAATGGCACGCCTATACTGGGAAGCAAAAGTTAAAGGCCAACCCTTTCCGGTATACTCTGTAAAATATTAATGCAAAAATCGCGGAGCAGAGAAACACCAATGGATTAGGCTGACACCGGTCTTGTAAGTAAACTGACAGCAGTTAGTGTTGATGCAAAAGAAAGCGCGCCGGCTTTTCTCTTGCAACCGCAGGGATAGCGAGCTCAAATAAATGCAAATGTAACGGAGGCGCGGCAACCATAAAGTACTCCAGCGCTTCTCGTGTTACTGCGGCGCACCCTTTCAGGAAACACGAAAACGGGCACACGAAGAAGACGATCCCGCACTTCTTCTGGGAATACCTGAACCTCGTGGGCACACTCCAGGAAGTTTTCGGGAAAAGACGGGCTATACACGGGTCACTCAAAACACTGAATGGATGAGGCAATTCTTCTCGCTGGTATCCGGCGGGGAATGCCATCCGCCATTCCGGTCTTCTAAGTGATTGTCAAGCACCTTCCTCTTGCGGAGGAGGTGCTTATATGCGGCCCGCCCTTTGCCTCACCTTGGTTCGCCCCATTGCCTGCTGGGGATTGTAGTTCAGGAGGCCCCTTCGTGCTCTAAGCCTGGGAGTTAGTTTAGAACTATAACGGTGAATAGCCTGATGGGTGGTGATCGGGTATGAAATCGCTACACTTGTGGGGGTTGGAGCCCAGGGAGCCGGCCCAAAGCCTACCCCACTTAATCTACTTTTAGTTAGTTTTTGTAGGGCGACAGGCACTCTGCATGGTTGGGGTCCTAGGCAGTTCAAAGCCCAGAGTGCAGGGGAACAGGGTGGGGGGGGGTCCATATGGTTATTTGGTATTGTTAGTTTTCATTATTACAGATTCAGGCTGCAAATTGCATAAGTTCATAGGGCTGATACTGGGCACACTGGGACTAAAAACAGCGGTTAAATGTGAAAGCAAACTTGCCCCTTTTCTCCCTTTGAAGTGGTCCGGAATAGCGAGAGGATTTATGCGTACACGCTTTCTTATGAACTGTGACAAATACTCATATGGGGACTATGTGTGAGATGCATTTCAATCTATTATCATGGAATGTAAATGGGATGAGGAATAAATTGAAGAGAGGAGTTGTGTTGCATTTATCAAGAGACAGGTGCCTGATCTGGTGCTACACACCTGATAGGTAACATGTGCAAAGCCCTGGGACTTATGGGGTACCACTTAGTGGCTAATTCTGTATTTACCACGGGGTCACGTGGAGTTGGCATATTGAAGAGAAAGTCCTTCCCCATGACGATTGATCAGGTACAGACAGATAGCTTGGGGAGATATGTAGCAATATCGGGGAATTGGGAAGGAGAGACGCTTAACTTACTATCAGTGTACTCGCCGCCAGGCCTCCAACAGGTGGCCCTAGGGGACTTGGGGAAGGTGCTGATGACACTCCCTACAGGAAAGTTGATGTTGGGTGGGGATTTTAATGCAGTAATTTCAGGTTGTTTAGATCACCACCCTCTCAGATTACTTAACACGACACAAGCGGGATTCTCTCACTTCCTGGATGCCATGGGACTTGTGGATAGCTGGAGAATACATCATCTCAATGAAGTAAATTTCACCTTTTACTCAGGGGCCCATAATAGCTTCTCTCGCATTGACTACATCCTCACTTCTTCCGATCAGATCTGATATATTCTCAGATCAAACACCTAGCGAGAGGCATATCGGATCATTCCCCAATATGGGTGCAGTTTGTGACGGGATACAGTAGCAATACCCGTGTAGCGCCCATAAACCCATGGCACCTGCACAACCCAGTAATTAAGCAAAATGTCACCAAATAAATTAATTACTACTTTAAAGAAAGTGAAGGAACTGTAGACTCGGCAGGAACACTCTGGGAGGCCTTCAAGAGAGTAATACTGGGGCAGGTAGTGGCACAAGTGGCAGGGGCTAGGAAGGAAAGGAACGCAAGACTGCTCAGTTTAGAACAGGAGATATCACAGCTGGAGAGTGAGGTCATCAGTTGGAGGGGTCAGGAACCAGCATATATTCTTAAACGTAAGCAAACCGACTACAGGGTGGAGGCGAGGGAAGTCACAAAAGTGTTAAAGAGGCATAAACTTGGGCGTATCTACGAATTGGGAGATAAAGCCGGTAAATTGTTGGCATGGCTCGATAAGAGGGAAATGGCGAGTCGATTGGTGGTGAAATTGATGGGAAGTACAGGTGACATTCTTAAAGATCCTCAGGAAATTGCTAATGAGTTTGCCAGATACTATGAGATGCTTTATACGTCCAGGTTTACGAGACAGGACAGAGAGGTGACAAATTTGTTGTCAGAAATGCAACTATCCCAGTTAACAGAGGAGGACAAAGTCGCCGTAGACAGTGACCTCACCCAGGAGGAAATAGCCCAAGCCATCCGAACCCTTCAGTCGGTAAAGGCAATGCGCCCAAATGGGCTACCCATTGAACTCTACAAACTGAAACCTGACAGGATTGCCCCATACCTCAAAGCCATGTATGAAGAGAGTTTAGAGAAGGGATGTCAACCGCAGGATCAGAGAATGGCCACATTGGTGGTCATTCATAAAGAAGGGAAACCCAGGAGTAAATGCTCTTCCTACAGGCCTATCTCCCTGCTAAATGCAGAAATTAAAATACTGGTGAAGCTTTTGGCTACCAGATTGGTGTGTGTGATTTCTGGACTGGTCCATGCGGACCAGTCCGGCGTTATGCCAGCTAGAAACACGTCACTGAACCTGAAAAGACTAAATGGGGTCATGGGTAGGGTAGACACACTGAGGGAGGATGCAGTGGTGGTGTCATTGGACACCACCATGGCGGTTGACACTATAGAATGTCCGTACTTATTTGCAGTATTGCAGAGAATGGGCTTCGGCCCTAGATTCATGGACTGGGTGCGGCTTCTGTACTCAGAACCGCTCACCCAAGTCGTGGTCAATAATAAAAAATCTACTGTTTTCCAACTTCACAGAGGGACGCATCAGGGGTGTCCCTTATCCCTGCTGCTGTTTGCATTAATGTTGGAGCCTCTGGCTGGTTGGATCTGTAAGGACCCCGTAATCCGAGGGCTGCGTTTGATGGACGGTTGGGAGGTCCGCATATCCCTCTATGTTACTATATTTGGCTTTCCAACTAGATCGTTGCATCAAGTCTTTAACATCTTTACAAATGTTGGCAATAACTCCAGTTACGCAATAAACTGGACAAAGTCAGTGATATTCATACTGCATGCAGACCCTCCCTGCCTCCCCAAAGACTGTCCAGTGACGATTGCTGAGGATGGCTTTAAATATTTGGGGTTGTACATTACCAAGGATCCTAAATTGTTCTACACTGCCAACCTGCAGCCACAATTGCAGCGGCTGGGACGCTATGCTTGGCAGTTCGGGCTGGACTGTTCCCACGAGGCACAGGGTCAGACTGATTTGCATATAGCCATGTCTGAAATGGGGTGGCTGAGTGGGCAAAAGAATGGTGATGGATTAAACCCAGATCAGTTGACTGGGGGTGAGTGTTTGATTTGCTCAAACGCTCCGTCCATCATCCCCTTTTGTATCACTTTGTTCGCCCTAAGTGTGGCAGGGTATGCTCAGACGTGAGTCCCTTGCTCACTTGGCCACTGGATTCAAGATAGCCTGGCTGATGAGGATTATTAATCCGAAACCGGTCCCAGGATGCTTGTTTCCGGTCCATGGAAGACATGGCTTGGCAGTTCGGGCTGGACTGTTCCCACGAGGCACAGGGTCAGACTGATTTGCATATAGCCATGTCTGAAATGGGGTGGCTGAGTGGGCTAAAGAATGGTGATGGATTAAACCCAGATCAGTTGACTGGGGGTGAGTGTTTGATTTGCTCAAACGCTCCGTCCATCATCCCCTTTTGTATCGCTTGGGACGCTATGTAGAGCACTGGAAGACATTTCCGCTCTCCCTATTGGGTAGAGCGGCATTATTCAAAATGATGTCGCTGCCTCGTTTCTTGTATATCCTACATAACGCGCCAGATATGGTGCCAGCGGTCTACTTTAACCCCTTCGGTGCTCATGACGAGCTCAGCTTGTCATGAGGTACACCTCTCGTGTGCTCATGACGAGCTGAGCTCGTCATGACCACACCCATTTCTATTATGGCCCAGCACCGCAGATGAACATCTCAAGCAGCCAAGGTGTTAAAGCTGTGGAGAATGTACAGAGAGTGCTGCTCTGGAGTAACAGCCCGCCCCGAATTGCAATATCAAAATTTGTGCAGAGCTGGTATGACGGGGTATTGGGTTACCTAATACCAAAAAGTATTATTGGGCGTCTAAATTGTCCTCCATTAATCATTGGATCTATAAGCGCCATGATGATCCAGGATATGCAATGGACAGGTGACTATTGCCAGGTAATAACTACATGAGAGCCTTATATACTAACCCGCCCAATCAGGCCTCCAAACTCTGGAACTCATTGCCTGTCGAACTTCGCTCGCAAGCCTCCAAACTGAGATTCAGAAAATCCCTTGAAAACATGGCTGTTCTCCCTGCCCTGATCTGTCTCACATCACCTTCTATCCTACAGCGCCAAGACGCCGCGGCATTCGAGCGCTTAATAAAAACTTCAGTCAGTCAGTCAAGACGGGGCTGACAAGACCCACTCACCATGCAGTTTAGATATGGCACATGGCGCAGAAAATTATGGGATGGGCAAAGACTGTAACACTAGCCACCCCACTATGAAACTCAGAGCAGCTTGGATCCCTTTGGAAAATGAGACTATTTCCTGAGTGGGACACTATCGGGATATCGCAGGTAGGAAATATTTGGAAAAGGGCAGAGGTAGTAACCGTGGAGATGTTGCAGCAAGACTATGAGCTAGCAGAGAGTGAGAAATTCGGATATTTTCAGGTGCGGCATGCATTAAAAGAGGTATTGCCTCGTGAGGAACCGTTTCCAGAGTCCTCGCCACTTGAAGATCGACTTTTAGATGTGTATATGCCACACAGGGCGATCTCGCTAACTTATTCCAAATTGATTAATAACTCCCCGGATCCACTTCAACAGCTCCGGACAAAGTGGGAAAAAGAACAACAGGAGTTAGATGAAGAGGAATTGCGTGAGGCCTTAGCATCACCCAAAGAGGTGGCGATATCATTGAAGTTGAAGTTAGTGCAATTGAAAGTGCTGCATAGAATATACTATACAGGATGCACATTAGTTAAGATGGGCTATAAGGAGGACGCTAGTTGTAGACAAAATTGCAGTCAAGGGGACATGGTACGTTCCTACACATATTGTGGGAATGTCAGTGACATACTGAGAGGCAGTCCTCAAATGCATGGGGGACGTATTGGAGACTCACCTAGAACTATATCCAAAGTTGTGCCTTTTGAATATTTGGGAACCAATGGACATAGGAACTAAAGAGAAGCTGTGGGTGACCCTATGGGGAATTGTAGCAAAGAGAAACATTGCAAAAAAGTGGGGAGCGCAGGAGGCACCAACAGTAAGGGAATGGATTGAAGATATGGATTGGTGTATGTTCCGAGAGTAAACAGTGTATATGTCCAGGGGATGCCCCAAAAAGTAAATGCAAAAATGGGGTAAATGCAACTCTTATAGAGGGGATATATGTGTTCTGCCCAAACTGCCAGTTGTTACCTCACTGGAGGACGTGGAGATGTAGGGGGCGGCCTTACAAAAATATTGTTGACCTATGGATTGTAAAGGAAGTAATGATATGCTGCCAAAGCCAAAGAAATGTGATGACGACAATGCGTAAATCTGTATAGTTTATTGTTTGTCTATAATAAAAAGAATGTATTAAAAAAAAATGAGAAATCTGTGGGTAGATAGAATCTCTACCAGAAACAGTGTTACTAAAGGTAAGTAACTTGTTCATCTCAATTCCTTTGCAATAGGTGAATACCTCCAAGCGGTTGGCCATTGCATGCTAACTAACTGCATCAAAATGAACCTGTTAAAAACTGGGATACTAGCGTATGCGAAAAAGCACCACTCCCACACGTCTTCTACCTGGTCAAAAAAGCTCGGCCTAACCTCAAACCATTTTGTGAATATGGATCTCTACTCTCTTTCTAGGGATTATAGTTATGTTTCCAAAAGGTCTTTTGACTTAAGTCAATGCCAAGAATATTCCATTATCTAGGCTTCCCTAATGAGTAAAAACCATCATTGACCTATTACTTTTCCCATACAGTATGCAGTATGCACCAACTGTATTTACCTTGCATTCTCTCACCACCTGACCTGTGAACTACAGAGAATCCAGAAAGCAGCTGCCGGACAACCTCCTTATCCAGGCTTGCACCAGGGGCGGCCTTAGGCATGTGCAAGCTGTGCACCTGCACAGGGCCACCAAACCCCAGGGGCCACCATGCCAATATATATTCTTAATATAATAATCCTCTGAGGATGGATAAATATTTGTGTGGCGGCCTCTGGCAGGGATTTGGAGGCCTCCGGCTCTGTTCCAATACCAAACACCCTGACCCCCCCGTCTTCACTGGCCTCCGGCTCTGCCCCGCCCGGATCCCCTCTTCCGGGGGCCCCCTACCTACGCTCCCTGCCCAGGGCCGCCATGAGCCTAGAGCCGCCCCTGCTTGCACCTCACCAACTCTTCAATCCTTACATTGGCTGTATGTGACTAGACATTTGAGACCCTATTCACAAAGGTGAATTTGATTCAAAACACAGGTTTACAACTGAACCTACCCAGGGCAGGCTTTAGCACTGGTGACGCCCGTGCAACAATCTTAGTTGGCGCCCCTCCACAAAAACCTCCTTCTCCACAAATTCCCTCACTGCCACACTCCGCCAGTGCCCCTCATCTCTCCATTGCCCCTCTCTCACATGTATTTCATTTGTTTTATAGAACTACTCATACCAGTGTAGGGTTTCAGAGCACTTTACATCACTTACACATTATACAAAGGCAATTAATCAAATGTGTGTTAACCAGTCCATAGGAAATTTACATAAAACAATGAGGATTATAAGTTGTAGGAATCACATGTCACCACTGCTAGTAGGCAGTATATGTTAAGAGTGATTGGAATGGAGAAGCAGAAACTCAGGATTTAAACCATACCACAGTGGTTGGCTTTACTAATAAGAATTAACAGTTTAAATCTCACTGTGCTATATTAGGGATGTAACTTATGAACTACAAGTAGAAAAAGGATCTCTGTGACAAAAGCAGTAGCCCACTGAGCAATCCACATAAAATACAGTTCGGGATTTGCATGGTGCACGTTCTTTGCAGCAGGCATAGCAACCCTCTGTGCTACTTTATCATGAGTGGAAACCGCCACTAGACAAAAGATCTCTCTCCAGCAGGAACATTAATCTCCTGAGTTATCTTGACATTTTTATTGTTGCCTAAAAACTGTTGGACACAAGGAACTCTGCTACAGGTGCTTTCTAAACCAGAGTTATTTTTTAACCCCTTCCCTGCTGGGAACATTCCCCCGCTGTGCTGGGGGGAGGGTGGGCGCGCACAGCGCCCCCGTGCTCATGACGAGCATGCAGCACAGTGCTCGTGTGCTCCTGATGACCTGAGCTCGTCATGACCACACCCGTTTCTTTCGAACGTTCGCACAGCAGGGGAATTTGCCCAGCGTGCGAGCGTTCTAAAGGTCATGACGAGCTCAGCTCGTCATGAGCACACGAGAACCGTGGCTCATGACGAGCTGAGCTCGTCATGAGCATGGGAGGGGTTAAACATGGTGCCCCTTGATTTCAGCACCAGGTGCGGCTGCACAGGTCGCATCACCCTAGAACCAGCCCTAAATGTACCTTACTTACAGCTGCCAGGAATTCCCAAAGAGATTTCTGACAGGCATAAGCCCATTTACAAGGGCGAAGATATTTGCCATGAGAGTTCTCCATGCCCATAAATTCCACTCAAGGGATGGAAATGTAGGTATTCCTTAGTGTTCCCTGTGCTGGAAAAAAAATATGCATTAGCACAGGAAAGCCAATAACCTCTCTGTTGGATTTTCTGCTACAAAGAACTCTACACAGCGGGGTTGGGATCTCGATTGGAAAATCAAATGACTTTCCAGGAATCAGAATGGAAACTTGGCACAGCTAGCCATGTGAATACCTAATTCCACAAAGGAGTAAATCTACACTTGGGTGTAGATGTAAACCTTTGAGTGTAGATTTGCTACTTGTTTGTGAGTCTGCCATATAACCTTTAAAGCAATGCACATTTACATCAAGCCATTGGTAATAGACCTCTTTATCTTCAATATAAGCTACCACCAAGCTAAGGGGATCTCTTCAAACCAAACTGGCCCTATTTCTGACCATAGCTTCCTTCAATAAGTCTTACACTTGTGAAAACTCCTTTACAGTTCTGGTAGCTAAAATAAGAAAGTAAAACTCAATACATGCTGGAATATGAATAATCAAGAGCCACCTTCAATTCCTCAGAGCATTTAAAATGAGGCTTTTCCCACACAAAGTTATGAAACAAAACTCTCCAAGGAAGGTAAGTTTTCCACAGGCACCACTGATTCCAGGGGTGTAAGTGGGACATAAAAACTGGGGGTGGTCTCTTAAAGAGGCGTGATCGATGTAATTACGAGTGTGGCTTAAAAACACCTAAGCTAAAAATCTGTGTTTAGCATCAGGTGGCGCCTGACTAGTATTTTGCTGCTTCTGTCATTGCATCCAGAATCCAACTGCGAACATTACACCTACAACAAGCCAGGACTATTGGCTTTTTTTCAATGGTTGTCAGTTGCATAAGATAATTAAGCAATAACCATGGCTTCGTTGTATATAATAGTGAAAATGCTTCAGGCCTGAAATAATGAGACTGCGAAAGAACTATAACGAGTCTCTTTGAAGTTACATTAAAGGCTGTGATGGGTGGCACTGCTACAGAGTTAAGATTGTTTTCATCCTGAGGGTGAGGACAAAAATGGAGAGTCCGATAGGGACCAGTCCCAGCACCTGCTTTTTAGAACTGCCGGTGCTGAGAACCGGCGGGACCCGGCCTGCTTAAAGCCCTGACTGCTCTATCATCATACATTCTGAAAACATCACTCTAATGATCTGCTCCTAGATTGCCACACTATGAGCTTGATTCTGTGTTCATGATGCTGTTTATTCCTTATGTTGTGTTCATCCCTGTGAATGATTCAGTGTATGTACCTGGTGCTTTGTGTGCACCTGACGATGTTGTGGTTGCTTATTAATGTGATAGGGCTTTGAGTGGACCGGGTCCTGCCGGTGCTCAGCACAGGCAGTTCTAAAAGGCAGGTACAGAGACGAGTCCTATGGGGCTCTACATTTTTGCCCTCGCTGACCCTCAGTATGAAAAATAAATCTTAATTCTACAGAAGTACCACCCTTGGCTGTCTGTGCTGTAACTTCAAGAAACTCGTTATAAGCTTCAAAAATAAATAAATAGTTCTTTCGAAGTCTCACCATTTCAGAACGGAAGCATTTTCAATATTATATGCAACGCAGCCATGGTAGTTGACATGGGCGTAGGAAGTGTGGGGGGCGCGGGTGATATATCCCCCACAGATTTTAAAGTGGGGTAGGCAGGGGGGGGGACAAGCATGGGGGGGGGTAAGGGGACAAAAGAATTTCCCCTCACCCGTCTGTTATTCACCGGGCCATTAGCGCGCGAAAGCGCTACCTAATGGCCCTGCACTTACCTGCCAGGAGTCAAAGAGGCCACCCGCCCTCTGCCCTTTGTTATGCTGCAAGAAGGCTCGGCGTCCTAAGGGCAGAGAAATGCGATGTCTCTTTTCCTTCATACCCAGAGAAGGCATGGACAGTGTCAACTTCTCCTGATCTGCCTCTGGCAGCGGCCCTCCTCTCCCTCTCTCTTTCTTTTTCCTTTATCTCGTTCTGTCTCTGTCTCCCTCCTAGTTAAGTTCTGATTTCAAGAGACAGCTCTTTCGTTCTCTCTCTTGCCCATGGGTGCCCGCAGGGAGGGACAAGGAGGGGCGCTTGCCCCTCCTGGATCTCTGGTCAGGTGCGGCACTTTACATGGTTATATAACGACATTAAGTGTCCTTTGGATGACACGACCTGGGCACTTTATTGTCAGGCTATTACGTATAATACCCCCGGAGCTCAGGGAGTCACTTCACTGGTATTCTATGCTTACTCGAGGTGAAATTTGCCAGGGCTGCTCGACCTTCCTTCCGAGATCAGTAAATTAACTGACATAAAATGTGACATTGACATAGTTGCATTTGTCATGTACACCGCTTAGAAACTGCATTTTACGTGGCTAAAGTTAATTTGACGGAAATAAAAGTAACATCAAAACCCCAATTCCGACCGATGCTTCTAATATATATTTTCGCTTCCCTACTACCGAGACTCAGTGACACTGACGTGAAAATGAAATGAGCTGCGCTCCCGCGACTTTTTATTTGTCCAAACTTTTCGCAGTTTGAAGTGGGCGTCACTAATGCCAGGATGTTTTATCTGCTTTCTCTTTTTTTTAGTTATTATTTCTTCCCAGCCAATGGGGTGGAAACATTTCATCAAACTCTATAAATAATTCTATTGATCAAGGAAATTTTCCAAACCTCCTTCTATTTGACATAGAAGCCTATTAATGACAATATGATTATTCTGAGGTCACACGTCCCCATGTTTTTGAATTTCTACAAACGACCGATTAAATGAAAGGGGTTTTGGAACTTTTCCTTTTTTATTTGTACAGGGTATCACTACACAGTATAATTGCCCAAAACATACCGAATTCGAGCCTCACAAGGTAAACGTGTATAATGGGTGATTTGTAAGAGTATATTTTTATTATACCTTGTAATATTACAGAAAGGAAAAGATGTATGTGACAAACAATATCTGAACTTTGAACTTATGGCAAGCCCCTAATGACAAAAATGATACAATAAGTGCCTACTTCTGAAAGAATAGAAATTGAATTATTTTAGTTTAATTTGGCAGTGACGCGAGAAATAAGAAATAACATTTAATATTTTTAACTTATTTTATTTATGGCTAAAAAAAAATGAACCACCCATGCAAGCCACAGCGAACGTATTTATTTCTATACAAAGGTCAGTGCAACCTTCCAACACTGTTTGAAAAAAGTTTCCTTCAGCTGGGAGCATAAATGTAGATACCTCTACCTGAAAAGTCGGAGCGAGTGTAATACATACATAGTGCCTTTTGATTGTATAGAGAGGTTTTTTATGCAAGTTTTTCCTTCAGGAAATTGTCCTCCGAAATGTACTTTTCTTTTACAGAGACTTTTATTCCACAATATATGTTTGAATATTTGAAGGTATTTCAGACTGTTGTTTTTAAAAGTGGGCATTTTACAGCACATTCAACATTACAAACCTACATTTTGCTTTATCTGCATGGGTCGTAGTCGGAGGAAGATCATTTTATAAAATGTGACTTTGTATCGATTTTGTGTGGGTCGATGACGCATTAAGCCAAGTTGTGGCGATTCCTCGCTTTCTTTTATTTCAATCTCGAGTGGTGCCGACACTGCGTAGAGTGGTGCGGGCGGCGGCCGGGCGCCATTCTTTTTGTAACGTTGGCACTCCAGCAGCCCAGTGACACACTGGTATGCTGGAGTGCGATGTTACCAAAAATAATGGCGGCCGGGCGGGCGGCTGCACCGTGGGCCGTACTACTGGTGTGCGGGCGGCAGCCGAGCGCCATTCTTTTTAGGTCTCGCCTGAGCCAGTGCGCATGCGCTGCTCTGCCAGGCTTCTAGTAAGGACTTCCAACTGGGACCACACGCTCGTTCGTGTTTTTTTTTTGTGCTCACAGGCTATTGACCTTTGCATGCATCTTTCTAAGAAAGACAGCACACAATTGGCCAAAGGTGGGTGTATGTCCCACCTTCTCTCTCCCGTGGCCTAGGGAGCTCTGGAGCGAGCAACGGCCCGCACTGTGCCTGCTGCATTCCTTAAATTCTTCTAGTATCTCTGCACCGCGTGCACCACTTGTGGGCTTTCTTTTTGTAGTGCCTCCTCTTGTGCTCTATGCTGTCTTTGCTTTGGATAAGCTATCATGACGCTCTGTCTCCAACTTTACTCATTTACTGCGACCCCACGTCTGCCTCTGAGTCCAAGACGTTTAACATGGGCACACAGGGAGAGGATGCACCCTCACAGCCAGAGATGCCGACTTTGGCTCTGGGGAACTAGGTTCGAGCCTGGGCGTCGGTTCAGCATCGTGTGATTGTAGGCAAATCACTTCATCTCCCCATGTCTACAAAAATGAAGGTGTCCTTGTTAAACGTAACTGGTTCCCATATAAAGCGCTCCATTACCTTCGGGATGAGTTTGTGCTATATAATTCTACAAAGAAAAGAAAATATATCAGTTTCTCTCTTCCTTTGCCGTGGCCATAACAGGCATGTTGTAAAAGTACGGCTTTAAGATTTTTAGCTGCAAGGACAGAGCAATCCTTCCGTTTTAAAGTGTTGTCATGGCATTAGGTTCAGAGTGTCGTTTAAGCAACGCCTGCAGTGTTTTTGTTTTAAGACTCACTCAAATCGATGGAGACTTGTTGCATCCCTGAGGAGGCAGGAGGCTGCAAAGTAATTCAGAAGGGAAATGCAGCCATAATTCACATTTAGAGGGTATCCCACAATAGAACTATTTTATCTGACACCTGAACCTGGCATCAGTAACGCATGGATTTCCATATTTAAAATTCCTGCATGTTCTCTAGACGGAAAGCGCTCAACTTCTTTCTGGCCACAGACTGGTCTCAGGTCTCCTCATTGACTTGCATAGTGCCTTGTCTGGGCCTTTCATTCTAAAATGTCTTGTTGCCCTCCCCCTACACCAACAATTTAGAAAGTTACGTCCATAGTTATTAGAGCAACTTAGCAAGGTTCTTCCAACTTCTTACATTGCATAAAGGGTTAAAACTAGCGTTACCACTATTAGTGATGGATCAACAACGCAGCACTATAACTCATTTAAAGTTTTCTATTGGCAATGGTTGTCTGTCTTAAGTATGTATAGATAAAGGTTAAAAATAATGTTCATGCCATTGGAAAGCCAGCGAAGCAGCCATCATAAGGAAAGCTGATTCTTGGATCTTTTATGGGTGCAGCAAATGCTGGGGCGGTCTAAGGCTGACTTTGAAGTTGGGGTACCAGGTTCAAGTCTAGCGGGAAGCTTAAATATCCTGTGATTCTGGGTAAATCATTTAATGTCTCTGTGTCTACCAAAAAACAAGCATTTGCAATGCAATAGGTCTCGCATTACGCGAGTTTAAGCTATTGGCACTGCAAATGACAATGCCTTATATTTATGTTTTAAATATGTTTTAAAAACAAAAATAAAAGGTATTGTTATTTGCAATGTCAATAGCTGAAACTCGCGTAAATGCAAGACATATTGCATTGCAAATGCTTGTTTGTAACGCTGGCACTCCAGCAGCTTACCAGTGACACACCAGGCTGCTGGAGTGCAAATAGTTACCAAAAAAAATGGAGCCCAGGTGGCGGCTGCACCGTCTCGGACCCCGGGCTGTAAGTAGTCATCAGACTTTCCTGGGTCATTTTAAAATTGCTTGCAAGAAAAACGTGAGGCATAGACTATGGAAGGAAAGCAATGAAAGCGAAGCAGAGAATAGTATTAAGATGCAATGCTATTGTTTCTTTCAATGTCTTGGAAACATCACATTGAGAGCCACTATCAACCAGATTTTTTAACACAGAAGTTCACTTTAGTCATGTGTATTAATTCATTGCTGTTTTTGACCACATGCATGTTGGTAGCAGCGGAGTGCCTGTTGGCAGCCGCACAACGTACATGAAGATGCAGAGTCTTCAAGAGTGATCAAGAACCTGAAGTTCTACTTCAGCATGTGTGAGGCGGGATTACTACTATATTGTGCACCCTGCGACACCAGGAAAGGACCCATTGGAGTGACTCACTGAAGTGCCGTCACTGGACCTGGACATGGCGCTATCCATCAATCTATTGACTCAAAAACTTCCAGCCGCCTTTAAGAGCTGCTTTGGCTGACTCATCAGTTCTAAGCAGCTACTTAGGCCTTCGCACAGAATCAAGGTGTTTGCAAGGCGCCATCTTTTCGAGCAGGTCCTTGTAGCATTGAGCCTGCTCCACAAAGTCATGGTCAGATCACCTCCATTCAGAACACAGAGCCCAGCAGCTGGGGTCCTCGTAGTCATAGGTCTAATCTTTGCTTTCGGGGTCATAGCAAAGCAGGAAACTTTAGATGTTTCCCCTGTTCTCAATGCAAGTTTAAAGAGCTTCTTCAGCTGTCAATAGGTGCTCACTCTCCCTCATGGGTGGCAGTGTATATCTATACATGTGCGAAGCGGGTGTAGAACTGGCGCCCAATCACAAGGGAATCCACCCTGGAAATTTACCCTGGAAATTCAGATGGATGTCTGGTTACTTCAAAAGACAACTTCCTAGGCTTCTCCCACAGGACTTAGGAATGGAGAAGCTCAGCTCACATCAACAGGCGAGTGGAAGTGCATGCATCATTACCATTTGCTCCATCTGTCTGGACTACTACACAGACCCGGTGACCACGCAGTGCGGGCACAACTTCTGCCAGCCCTGCCTCGCCCGATGCTGGGCAGGAGTGGCCTCAAACTTCCCCTGCCCTGAGTGCCGAAAGGCGTCACCCAAGGGTGCCCTGAGCTCCAACCGGCAGCTGGCCAATATTGTGCAGATCGCCAAGGACTTGTGCTAGCAGGTGGCGCAGCTGAGGGTGAAGGGGGAGTGCATCCGGCACTGCGAGAAGCTGCGGCTCTTCTGTAGGAAGGAGGAGACGGCCATCTGTGTGGTGTGCAGAGAGGCCAAGGTGCACCGGTCCCACGAGGTGGTATCCCTGGAAGAGGCGGCCCTGAAATGCAAGGTAAGAGAATATGCACCCAGCTCACTTGCTCCATTCATCCATCCATATATCCACCCATCCATCGTCCATCCGCCCACCTGTACATCCATCCATCTATCTACCCACCCAACTATCCACCTACCTGTCCATCCATCCACACACCATCCATCCACCCATCTGTCCATCCTCTCATCCATTCACCTATCCATACACTCACCCACGCACCCGCCCACCTGTCCATCCATCCACCCACCATTCATTCATCCACCCACCCTTCCACGCATCCTCCCATCCATCGACCCACCCATCCATCCACCCACCCACCATCCATCCATCTACCTGTCCACCCATCCATCCATCCCCATCCACCCACCCTTCCTTCCTTCCTCCAACCCAAACACTCACCCACACATCCATCTTATTCCATTCGTCCACACATCATCACATTTCATCTATCCATCAGACACCCATTTATTCATAGCCAGCTCCATTCATCTATTCATCACCATATTGTATCAATTCATATATCACTTTATTCCATCCATCCATCCCCACTCATCCACCCATCCATCCATCTTATTCCATTCGTCCACTTGTTTCATTTATCTGCCAGGCACCCATTCATCCCTCGCCTTCTTACAGTCATCCACCCATAACCCTACTGCATCCATTCATATATCACTTTATTCCGTCCATCCATCTCTCGGCCATTCATTCATCACCTTGTTTATCTTTGTATCTAGTTGATATTATGTTCGCTGCCATTGTCCGAAGATTCGTGCTTGCATGGTTCTTTAAATATTAGTTGCTGCAACTATCCCGTTAACTAGTACATCATTTATAGATCCTGGGAGGATGAAAAACGAAGTCAGTCTCTGGGTAACTGGCCGGTGACCTGCAGGTAGGACATAGATTTCTGTAGCTGCCACGTTACCCAATAGTACCTTATTTGTGTCTTCATGCTGCAAAGATTTCGCAGCTGATACTTCTATCTCTGTTTTTAGGCCTCACATACAGCAATTCGCTGTCTGAAGGCCAAAGCCTCTTGTGGACCATACCACAAGCATTTGCAATACAATAGGTCTTGCATTATTAAAGTTTGAGCTATTGGTGTTGCATTATTATTAGCAATGCCAATAGCTCAAACTTAATAATGCGAGACCTATTGTATTGCAAATGCTTGTTTACATTGCGGCAGATAATGCAGCCAGCAGTACCTGCTGCAATGTAAAAGATAGGCACTTGCGAATGCCATAGTGGCGGTCGCATTGTAATGCCTATCGTGAGGCCCCCACCTTGATGGCCAGCTGTCCTATTCCCCGATTCGTTGGCGGACGGACTGAAGTCCGCCTGCCATCGTAGTCAGCCCGTAAGATTGCAAACTTCATGGTCTCTGCTTCATGCACAAACACTTTTAACATGTGCAGCCTGCTTTTGGGCCACTGGAGTTATGCAGCAATGGAGGCCAAAAAGATGTTGCAGTGTTGACTAAATTTTGCAACAATAAAAAGGCTGCAGCGTAATGCAGTGCATTTATGATACTTTATTATTTTGACATATTTATACATAATAACACCCTCTGCAAAGCTTTTGCCTCATTAGTACCTGTGTAACATACAAATGCAGCAGTGGGAAAGGTGACTAGTCAACCTTTGCAAAGGGCCCTACACTTCACAGCAACATAAGTCACATTTCTCTTAGTAATTTTTGATCCGTTTGAGCAACAAAATTGTTTTGGGTCAAATCGTTAGATAATGCAGCAGATGATGTATTATGTTGCAAATATGATACAGACATAGTTAAGTGGAAACATTTTTTCCACTTAACTTAATTTTGCCTCAGCATCGTAGTTGATCAATTTGCAAGTTCCCCAAACCCAAAAGTCGAGTTTGGGCACAATTTGCATTTTAAAAGCAGTCCTACAACACAGGGCTACTTTTAAACTGACCTCAGGCTTCAGCAGTGCCCACATGCAAACGCAGAAAGGGCTGCTGGCCTCAAAACTGCCATGCCCTATCATATTCTAGGGACTTAAAGGTAGTTCTAATCCCCCTGCCCTATTATGTACTAGGGTCTTATAGGAGAGGTCATGCCAATCATAGGGGTACCCTAACCCATAGTGCACGCTAGTGTATGTAGGTGTTTTCATAGTATCTTTAGGTGTCTCTTTATGAATAGCACTGGCCCTGTGCCTGTTCAGGCAGAGGCCAGGGTCAGGTACCACCAGTACCAGTCAGCAAAACGTTGGGTAGTGCCCAGGGCAGAGGATGGCTTTGCAATACTAAAGAAGCACAAACTCAGAATTTAAAACATAACACCGTGGTTGTGGGGTTCTCTTTAATAATCAGAATTGATTTCTATCCTAATGAACCCATTTTCCAACATTAGGATGAGGAAAGACTGGGGAAAAATCATAACGTTCTAATCTATACCTTGAAGTTTTCATGCAGTTCTTTGATGATGGTTAATAGCTCACTCTTCTATATTAGGATTTTAACTTATAAACTGCAAATACCAAAATAATCTCTCAGACAAAAGCAGTAACTCACTGGCCTATTTACATGATATGCATTTTGTGATCTGCGTGGTACACGTTCTTTGCTGCAGGCATATTACCCCACTGTGGCTACCTTACCAATAGTCAAAACTTCCATTAGACAAACCTCCGATCTCTCTCAATAAAAGTTATTAATCACCAAAGTTATCTTCACATTTTTATTGTTGCCTGAAAATTGCTGGAGACCAGGAATGCAGCAGCAGGTATTTTTCAAACCATAATGCACTTGCAAACACGACCTCCCCACCCTAAGTCGGCGACCTTTGTTTGCTTGGTGCATGAAGATGCAAAATTCATATACATGTTTTTTTAACATTTAGTCTGATTACTATATGAAATAACAAACAAGCATAGATGCAAACTGTGACAATATGCCTGCTTTTCTCAAAATTTCACTTCGAAAGTATGCGATTGTATTTGCTTAACGGGCGGTGATTTGTATAGGGTCTCTGGGAAGTCCCCAAGGTTGTCCCTGTCCCCCCCAGAATGTTAGTGTCTCCTACGCCCCTGGTTGTTGATTATTTATCTTATGCAACTAACAACCATTGAAAAAGCGAACAGTACTGGGTTGTTGTAAGCGTAATGTTACTTGCTGTATTATATATCTGAATTTAATCACAGAAGCAGCAAAATACCAGTCGGGCGGCGCACTAACCTTAGCATAGATTTTCAGTTCATGTGCTTGTAAGCCACGCCCCGAAAAACACACGCCACACCTCTTTGAGAGACCCCCAGTTATTTCATCCCACTTAAAGCCCTGGTTATAGTGTCTCTTTAAAGATGTATCTCCATGGTGATACGTGTACGTGAGGTCCTGGGTGCAAAATGGAGGATTCTGTCTACGTTGCATTTTCAAATCATACGTGCGGATGAATGGCTGAGGACGCAGGCAGTCCTTGCGTGTAGCGGGTCGACACTGTCGCTATTTGTTAGGATTTGCTAACGCTGCAACAGAGCGTTTTCTGCCCGTCATATCTGCCACAACACTTCCCTCCGACTCTCGTGGGTGGGGCTCCTGCCCGGGCGGTGCCCCAGCCAGCATCCTCTCCACGGCTCCGGGCAGCGGTGTACCAGCTGCTCCCTGAAACCCGGAAGGGAGGGGGTTACAGCAGCGAGGGACAGGAGCCGCGCGGGAGGATCCGACGCGCGTGGACCCGAGCGTCAGGGGACCCGGAAACACCTGCGGCTCTGGCCCTTGTCGGCCTACCCTGCCTCATCCCCTGCCGGCGTCCTCTCGCGCTCTCTCGTTGTCCCCGTGCCCGCTGCCACCAGTGTGCTCTTCTTCCACTGCTGCCTGCGCCCCTCCCTCGTCTCTGCCCCCCGCAGGCCATGGACCTGAAGAGGCTAGTGACCACACTGGAGAGCGGGCAACAGGATGTGGTACTGCGGGCGCTTCAAAGCTACAACAAGCAGGTGAGCCTATCTGTGGAATGACGTCAGTGCGAATTGCGTTCGGGCTACGTCATGAGTGTGAACCCCCTCTGGTGCACGCGCCTGTTCCGTGGTGCTAGTGAGTGTGGGGTCATGTCAGTACGAGTCTGCGCACATTTTCCGACCGAGGGCGCGCCCGGGCCAGTGTGGATTTCATCAGTGGTACAGAGAGGGAGTGTGCATCTCATGTGCCATAGCACCAAAACCGGAACATGTGATACTGGGATGGGTTTGTACATACATGGCAAATGTCGGTCCCATCTGTGGTACAAAATTAATATGGGCTATATACTTGGTGTAGCATCCACTCCAGCTCTGGAGCACGCAAATGACTACGCACACAGGTAGCTCAGTAATACACTTCCTTATTCTTCCGCATGCAGCTGTTAACTGAACATACTGCATCATAGACTTTATTGACCACACCAGACACACCTAAATACCTCCCAACTGATTATGTAACTTTGTAAGGAGTCCACCTAAGCCCACAAGGGCCCTACTGCGCATGATCACACAATACATCTCACCCTTTGTTAAATTAAAAACACAAATAATATATATATTAGAGTCCTCAATGAGTCGTTGAGGTGCTCACACCAATCTTCTAGATTGAGTCGTACCAGGTGAAGGAGTTGCACTGCCATCTGGCATCGTAGCTGTAGACTCAGATGCTGGATGTGGGAACTCAGGTGGACTTGGTTCACTCGTGAGGTCTGGATCCAACGAACATTGAGGCAGATGTTTGAAATGGGACGAGTCTCGTAATGGATTTTCTGCTACGTTGACTGGTCACCATATGTCCTTTACTTTTCACGGTTAATGTATGTCCTTTACTTGTCACAACTTTTATTATATCAGAATAAAACAAAGCGCCAGTCTTGCTTTTCCGTTTTTGTTTGACTCAAATTTGATCTCTTTCTTTGAACAAGCATTGGAAATGCAATAGGTCTCGCAGCATTAGAGTTAGTGCTTTTAGAATTGTTTATGGTTTTTTTTTGTAAATCTTTAGCATTTTTGTTTCCTGTAGCCAATGCTAAAGAATTTAAAAAAAAAAAAGCCATAAACATTTCTAAAAGCTCTGAAATGCAGTCTGAAATGCTGGATATATATTCAGTACAGATACACTATATTGTTGATGAAGACATAGGATATAATATGTTGTACTGTATACACACAATTAGATGGGAACGTGCTGTGTGTGTCAGCGATTGAAAGAGACTGCACTCAGAGTTGCTGTGCGCATCAGCGAAAAGATTGCAGAGTAGACACGCAATACTTGTACTAAAGTGTTGTGCGATTGTACTGTAGGCACGCAATTTAAAATCCAGCTAAACGCGTCAGCAGAGTTGCTGTGCGCATCAGCGAGTGAACTGTAAACTAGACACGCAGTTTTAAAATCAAGATGTGCGTATCAGCGAAAAGATTGCAGGGTAGACGACCAAATACTTGTACAAAAGTGCTCTGCGTGTCAGCGAAAGAACGTAAAAGTCTGCACTGGGCACTGCTGTGCGAGTCTGCAAGAAAGCATGGAGCTGCTGTGCGCATCAGTGAGTAAACTGTAAAGTAGGCACGCAATTTAAAATCCAACTGTGCGCGTCAGCGCCGCGGAGTTGCTGTGTGCATCAGCGAGTGAACTGTAACTTATACACACAATTTTAAAATCAAGCTGTGCGTATCAGCGAAAGGATTGCAGGGTAGACATGCAAATACTTGCACAAATGTGCTGTGCGTGCCAGCGAATGAGCATTAAAGTGCACACAGCGTCGCTGTGCGCGTGAGCGATAGAGCATGGAGCTGCTGTGTACATAAAATGGACACAAAGCTGGTGTGCACGTTAGTATTGGCACAAAGCTGTTGTACACGCTGTTGTCCGTCTGTAAAGGCTGCTGGGTGTGTCAGCCAAGGAGAATGAAGCTGGTTTGCGCGTCAAGGTTTCTAGGTGCGCAATCAAAGAGCAACGTCGGGTCAATGCGTTGCACGTTGCGTTCCAATGACGAATTTCTGGAATGCCACAGTTATATGGAGAAGTCCTAAAGTTCACAGAGGAAAGCACAGTGCCAGCACGAGGACGGGCAGTCACGAGCAGGTAGTTAAAGAAATAACATGGAACCACCCGGACAGCGGTAAAGTTAACAAGTGAAAGCGGGATGTAAGTAGGGGGGAGGAGAAGTCTGGGCAGGCAGGATGACTCAGGGGAGGGGGCGGAGCGGGGCAGAGCGGCATGTGGGTGTGAAGAAGCCGGGCCTTTGAAGTGAAGCTAAGCTTCACTTCAAAGGTGTCGGAGGAATGCGGGCGGCTGTGCACGCGCTTTTAAGCTCAATGCACATGCGCATTGAGCTTAAAAGTCACGGGCACTGCAAGGAATCGCCACGATTCCTTGCAAGTTGGATAAAGAGTGGATAAGCCCCCATAGTCTCGCAAGCTCGATGCGCATGCGCATCGACAGGCGAGACCTAAAAACTGTTTCCCTAGTGTTGCTACGCTTATCTGCATAGGTCTTCATCTTTCTTTTGCGAGAAGCGATCGTGACATGAATCTCATCAATGTCTATTACTCTGCTCATGGTCCACTGTGGTAACTTTGTCTCAATGGCTCTCCCAAACAGCAAGGTGGCAGGGCTTTCACCTGTTGTGAAATGGTGAGTTGACCGAAAAGCATAAAGGGCTGGACACAAAGCTGACGTGAGGTCGATTCCTTCAAGCATAGCACGCTGAACCACTTTCTTTAGGGTTCCAATAAATATTTCAACAACACCATTTACCTGTGACCAGAGAGGCGTGCTTTTCTAATGCTTATGTTTAAACGATTAAGAAAGTCTTTAAACTCTCTTCTACTGAAGGGCAGACCATTGTCGGATTAGAGGATGGAGGGAATACCCCACATTACAAAAATATTATCCTGCCTCTCGATGACTTTGTCATGTGTGGTCAATGATAAATCTTCCACTAAGGGAAACGTGAGTACTCACCAAAAACTGCCATAATATGATGGTTATTGTTTAAAGGTCTAAAGAAATAAACTGCAATTTTCTCCTATGCTTGTTTAAGAAGGTCAGACATATTTAGCGGATGCTTTGTTGTCTTGAGATATAAGCAGTTACACAGGTGATATGCTTTCAGTTCCTTCTCGACTTGTTCGCCAAGGCTAGGAAACCACATTCGTTCTCTGAGGGCTCTCTTGGTGGCTACAATGCCACAATGTCTTTCGTGAGCCAGTTCAATAACTTTTTGTCTCAAGTTCTCAGGTTTGACAACTCTCGAATCTCTCAGTATGATACCTTCTTGAATGACAGAAAGTTCTTCCTGCACATTCTCGAATTTTTGATATATATTCATGTAATCTGTGAGAGGGTGAGTATGTTTACTCCATGATTGCTTTGCAGTTAGATCCTTGAGTGTGAGCATGTCTCTGTCTGTATTAGTAGCAGTAAGGATCTGCTTAATGGATAGAGCTGCAGGGGTGCTGGACTTAACTATGAAATTAATGTATGCTTCAGCTGCTTTAGACGTCGCGCTGTAATGACACTTATGAGGAATAATCTGCTTGTTTTTGATCCATCCTCAGGTTATGCACAATAGTGTAATCATACTCTTGCAATCCCAACCCTCACCTCTCGATGCGAGGGGGCATGTTGGCTTTCGGATTTTTGAAAATGGCGAGCAACACCTGGTTGTCAGTGACAGGAGTGAAATGTTTTCCGTACATAAACACATGAAAATGTTCACAAGCCCCACACTACAACTAGGACCTATTTTTCTGGCTGAGAATAGGCATTTTCAGTCTGAGATAAACTTCGGCCAGGTATAGTCCACAGTGTGTCTCTGAGCATTTGGCTGTCCATTGTGTTGAGCAAGGATCTCACCCAACTCCACCGGGCTTATGTCTACAACAATCTCAGTATGTAACTTTGGATCAAAGTAAGCCATTTCAGTTGCATTTTTAGACGCATGTTTGATTTTCCTGAAACTTAGATCACATTCAGGGGCCCATTGGACAGGAACATTTTTCTTTGTTCACTCTCGTAATGGGGCTCTCATCGTGACAAAATCACAAATGTATTTGTAGCAATAGCTGGCCATGTCTAAGAAGGACTGCAGCAGGTTTATATCTTGCAGGTCACAGGTGGATGACAATGCTTGTACTTTTTCAGGGGCAGGAGTCCTTACCCCTTCAGAGAAAATATGCCCTAAGTATTTGAGTTTGGTTTTGTGAAACTCGCACTTTTCTGCATTTCAACATGAAATCTGCATCGGCAAGCAAATTACACACTTACTGAAGAGCTTTGTCATGTTCCTTTCTTGTGGCCTCAAACACTAATATAACATCACTTAAGTTAAAATCATGTGTCACAGGCTGAATAATTCAGAGAATGGCATCCTGAAAGATTTCTGCAGCCGATGACACAGCAAAACTGAGTATTTTGTAACTGAACAAACGAACATGAGTTTAAAAAGTAGTAATGTACCTACAGTTCTCTTCCAGCTCGAGTTGATGGTACCCTTTCTTCAGATCAAGACGGGCAAAAACGTTTGCGCCATTCAGCTGTGTAATCATGTCTGCTATGTGTGGATCTGGGTGGCTATGTTGACTTGGCACAGATCAACACAAATGTGCATGGCACCTCCACTGTCCTTTTTTGTACTACCACTATGGGCAAAATCCTTGACTTCGGACTAGTAGAGCGCTTGATGATGTCATGCTTTAATAATGTTCCCAGTTCATTCTCAACAGCCTCCTGTAAGTGAAAGCATCTGACTATGTCGCTGAGCAACAGGACGAATGTCCTCATTAATGTGAAGTTGCACCTTCATTGTCTTAAGTGTACCTAGTCCATTAAATAACGACGGAGATTGACATACTATTTCAGAAAGTGCATTGAGGTTGTAGTTGATGGATATCAGTCCCATGTCAGTAGCAGTGCTGAGACTGAGTAGACATAGACTCGACGAAGTATCTTGGAGAACATGAATTTGTGCTTGTACTGTCATTTTTGTCTGCTTCAAGGTCGCTACAAATGACCCTCGACTTTGTAATGGCATAGAAGGAGCCCACGTGTACACCTTTGTTTTCGATGGCATTAGACCTGGTATCACAGACAGTGCATTGTATGTTTCTGCTGGCATGATATTGCTCAATGCACCACTGTCTACAATGAAAGTTGTATGGCAGCCATTCACCTTTTACGTGATCTTGGGGCATTGGCCAAATGAGTTGGGTAGTTTCACATGGCGATCTCTCTTTAATTTGTGTTCTTCTTTGCAAGCAGCCAGTCCTACATGTGCATGTTTTTCTGCAGTCAGCATCACCATTGCAAACCCATCTTCTTCACTGTTGCTCGATGATGATGCTGAAGAGCCTTTGGAAGCTGACTTTGATGACGATCAACTTCGTCTTGTGGGTGTCGCTAAAATGCTTCTGGACCTTTCTGGTGCCTATTTTCTCTTCTGTTCGTGACATACTTAGTGTCTCTTTTGCTTTGCACATCCACCTCGGAAACATAATTTATTTTTCTTCGGAGACATCGTCTTCTGGGCCTCCACTTTGTATTTCTACTTATTTTTCGTGGTCAATGCTGATTCATTCTGGGTTGTTCCAGCTTCCATATCAGCAGCCTGTCAATTTGCACATTCATCAGTTCTCGCAGCCAGGAGTACCTTTTCTAGAGCGTCTCTCTCAGCATGCGTCATCTGAACGAATCGGAGAGGCACCCACGATGACTCTAAGATGCATGGATTCTTCGTGATTGAATTCACTGAATTTGCAATGCTTGATGAGGGTATCAAGTCTTTCGACAAACTCATCCATTGTTACACCAGCTTGCTGTCTTGCCTGGTCAAAACTATATCTTTTATAGTCGACATTTGGCATTGGATTGAACTTGGCATCAAACGTTTCCTTGATGTGACTGTACGATATTTCGTGAGTTTGTGATATTTTCTTTGTCAGTTCTTTCACAGCTCCACTTGCAAGGTTCTTTAAGTATTAGATCTTTTTGTCATCTACTTCTAGGGAATCTAGGAAGTCCTCAAACGTTTGAGCCATGCAGTCCATCTGGCACCAATATTCTGCTTTTTGGTGGTATCGAATGGCGGTGGTGGTTTCAGAAACACTGCAGCATCAGTAACCTGTGTTGGGACTTACTGACGTTGAGAGTATATGCTGTCCCTTCAACGGTTGCTGCTCATTCGAAACTGCACCTTCTGTAACCATCAACCGTGTGTTTACATCTGAGTTTGTTGTACCTAGTTTGATGTTGTACAGCGCCATCTTCTTTCTTGACAGTGTATAACGCTTTTGTCAATTGCACGTGTTTCTCACAGCTCTCAACTTTATGCAATGTACCTGATTGTCGCTGTCTTTAGCGTTTCTTTGTGCCTGGTCATCTCTGCCTCTAGCGCTTTCTTACACTAGGCCGTTGCTGCCTCTAGTGCTTCTTAGCACCTCATCGTCTCTGCCTTTTAGTGCTTTCTTGCACCTGGCTGTCGCTGCCTTTAGTGTTTCTTCGTACCTGGTTGTAGCTGCCATGAGCGTTTCTCTTTTGTATTTATGATGGCTTTGTGTTACTCTGTGGCGTAGCATCTCTTTTTTTTACCTTAGCAGTAGGCTTTTGGCGGGCCTTCTGACGGTGCTCCTCCATAGGGCCTTCACCTTCTTCAAGGGCATTGTACGAGTTAGAGTGGTGCTTTGACTCTACATATGCCAACGGTAGCTTGCTTCTTGGGGCGCACGTGGCACACACAAGCAGTTTGTTTGACCTCGTCAAACTCGCAGGAAGAGCAGTCCTGTTTCTTCTTGGCACGTATCCCCTACTCGTCGCCAGTTGAAGCATCCACCCCAGCTCTGGAGCATGTAAGTGACTATGCCCACAGGGAGCTCGGTCTTTATTCTTCGGCATGCAACCGTTAACGTACTGCGTCAATAGACTTTATTGACCACACCCAAACACACCATTATACCTCCCAACTGATTACGTAACTTTGTAAGGAATCTGCCTAGGACCATACGTGTCCTACTGCACATGATCACACAACACTACACTTGGTACAGGGTGAGTATAGACACCAACCATAGTTCAAACAATTTTGGTCTAAATCTGTGGTGCTGGATGAATGCCTACAGCTTCTGTTGTACAAGGCGAATGTCAGCTACAGGTGACTGTGGACACCATGAGTGGTACAAAGCAAGTATGGGCATCAAACTATTGTAGAGAACATGTACAGGCATCATTGGTTGTATGGTGTAGATGAGGACTCACTAAGAGGCCCAGGCGAGTGTTAACACATGTGGCACAAGACGAGTGTGAAATCCTTCTGTGGTGTTGTTTTAGTGCAGAGTTCATTGTGGTACAAAGTGAGTGAAATGTCCCTCTCCATGTGCCTGTGGGTGCTTGTTTGTAGACCCTCTGCTTACTCCTGTCTGTTCGATGTTACCTCTGTAATCTCTGACATGCTTTTCCAAGTTTAGTTTCATTTTGCTGTGCCTCTTTTCCAGACTTCCCAGTGTTTTTCGTTTGAAAATGAGGACACAGAGACCAGAAAGGTGAGAGCCTTAAAATTCAACACAGCCATAATAACAGGAGGAAAATACCTGTAAGAGAGAGTAGAGGAGTAGGATTTGCATGCCATCTTGCAGCACTCTTCAGACTTCACTGAATTAAGAAGTGCTCTGAATATTCTTTATCTTTGGCGAGTTCCATAAATGATGTCCCCAATCAGCCCCATGACAACTAGAAATGGGCAGGGCAGGAATACCTCAAGCCAACGAAAAGGAACAAAAGAAAAAAGGCAGCAAGGTGTAAAGGTAGAGATCTGAGATCAGTCAGGGTATGAGTTTTTATAGGTTTGTGGAGTTTCCTGTAGTGTTTCTATCACAGGTGGCCTATATTGCCTGGATTACTTACCGGTAATCTTCATTACTCCGATTCTTCCTTACTCTTCTTAGTACTTGTGTGAGTAACGAGACAGCATTACTGCCACTCACTCACCAATTCAAAAGCCTTTATCACTTTCTTTTACTCCAAGGTTTATTGCCATAAAACCCTTCTCCCACAATCTTACTTCCTGATTGTAACAAACCCTTCCTATAAGACTGAAGAGGAGGTAGGGAGGGCCGTAAGTACTGGGACGAATAAGGAAGAATCAGAGTAATGAAGATTACTAGTAAGTAATCCGGACAATACCTCTTCACCTTACTTGTCCCATTATATATATATATATATCATTAGCCAAAATAAGAACAACAGGAAAACATAGATGCTTACAGAAAGGGATCCAATTTTAATCATTCATTACTTAGCTTTCTTTCATTATGCATTTGTAGTCACTGAACACAAGAAATTTAAATGAAAAAATCCACATTTTAATCTCTTAATTTCAGTGACATGAAGCTCTTAATAACAGAAGTACCAAATGACAACTGAGACCCCTGAGCCTCATTCAATCTAGAATGAGTAATATATGTGTGGGGTCAGCCTATGTGACTGCTTTGCACACATCTGCTATTGAGAGCCCAGCCCATTCTGCCCAAGAAGTCCCCATTTCCCTAGTAGAACGGGCTGTGATTGATTTAGGAATGTCTTTGCCACTGCTTTGATAGGCTATGGAAATCAGTCTTTACCCATATTGCCAGGGTAGATGAAGACCGCTTCTCTCCCCTTCTTAATGCACTAAGAATTAACAAAATGACTAACCTTTTGAAGTCTGAAGATCTCCTGAAGTAGACTTTCACTGCCCTTATTACATCCAGAGATGAAACACATGAGTTTGAGAACCTGTATCAGGTATCAAAGAGAAGAGAACTATCTTCTGTACTCCATGAAATCCAGAGCTGAACTTCGGAAGGATCCTAGGGTCTAAAGAAAGGACTATTCTATCGCCAAAGACCCTTAAATAAGGATGACAACACTAATGCACCTAATTTCCAAAATCCTCTTTGCCATACTGATGTTTACCATGACAGGTACTTCATGGTAAGGAATTGTTCAAAGATTGTGCCTAAAGACTCAAGCAGAGCTACCTAGAGGTAAAATAACACCAAAGAAAGATCACATGGTGGGAAAGGATTCGTAACCATCGAACATAAAAGGCTAAGGGCCTGGTTTATATCTTGCCGGTATGTATACTCTATCGCAACAGCAATGGAGTATAAGTACCGCCAAAATAGTGGTCTGCTCTCCAAATTTCAAAGCAGGCGGACCTTAGGTTTAATCATTAGGGATTACTCTGTCTCCGCCTTGATTAAGCCCCTCTGATGGCACTTTGGAGTAAGGGCTGTTAGAAGCAGACCTCTAATTCCACCCATCTAATTTAGATAGGTGGAATTAAAGGTCAGTTTTCACTGCCCGTCACCGCTAGGAAAACTCCGGCAGTAGATAAATGCTTCCCTCGCCATGGGGGACGACTCCCATGGTTAGGGTAGCATTTTCTTCTCCATTTTGAAAAAGAAAATCCTGTTTTCATGCAGGGCTCCCTCATGTTGACAGAGCCCTGCACCAACCTGTAAATAGCACTGACAGTAATCAACATGATGGAGGTTCCTGCCAATAATTTAGAAATGACCACCAGCTTGGTTGATGGAGCAATTTACTCCATCTACCTAACGGAGAAACGGGCCCCCACCATTATGTAAATTAGGCTCTAAATCCAGATTAAGGGTGGCTAAAGATACCTCCTTCTCCAAACCATCTTGCAAAAACTGCAATATCTCAGGAGCTGAAGCCAAAATCTGTGATATAGACCTAGACTAACACCAGAAATTAAAGGATAACCAATGGTCATTGTAGGCTCTGTCTTTTGATCCCCCCTCCTAGAGGTCTGCATAGACTTAGAAATAGAGACTAAGGGGCCTGTACTCTAGAGCGCATCCCACTCGGTCTCCAAATCAGTAGTCTTACTGTGAGGGTCTCTATGGGAAGAGGAGTAGGGCTTGAGGGAGGAGGAGACAAAGGAAGGACCCATTCTTGCTCTACTGCTAGGTGATGAAGTAAAGGGAACCAAGGTCTCCTTGATCAATAACGGACGAGGATTCACTTATATGCCAACTCTCTCTGCAACCGTGCCTTGACCCTCGCAATTAATGGAATCGGGGTAAATTCATAAAGAAGATTGTCTTCCATGGACTGGAGAGAGGATCCACCCCTGATGGCTAAAGCTCCTGGAGTCTTATGAGAAACTCTGGGGGTTAGCTAATGTGTTGATTCACAAAGAGATCTACAAGGGGATCCCTCCACCTGTTATATGTCTCTTGAAATATGACTGGGTTCAGGACAAATTCCTGGGAATGTGGGTACATCCTGCTCAAATGATCTGCCTGTAAATTCTGTGTTCCTCTGATGAAGACTGCCCCTAGGTTTAGTTTAAGGACAGTACTATGATAGTAAAACATCTAGGCACTAGACAGACGCATGTAAAATGTATCCTCTGCCAACAACTCGAGAGCAGCCCACCTGCTACCAATAAAATGAAGAAAAACCAAAGGTGGTGATGGACGGAGCGTTGACAATACAAACACTCACCCCCAGTCAACTGATCTGGGTTTAATCCATCACCGTTCTTTAGCTCACTCCGCCACCCCAGTTCAGAGTGAAGGCCATGCCCATCTCTGATAGAAGAGACTGAAACGGGGAAGAGGTAAGGCTAACACTCTGCTTGAATCTCTTTAAATTATGAAGAAAACAGGCCTGTGTGTTGCAGCGACCTCTCTGCTGCAGGCCAGTGCACCACCTGAGTCTGCAGCATGCCAAACCTTTTCAATATCAAAGCGGGCCAACACACCACCTAACCTTAGCGCGAGAGAGGGCGGGGCACAAACACTGCCCTTTTGTCGACAACAAAAGCCTGGTAATAAAGCGGGCCAATCCACCTTGTATATCAAATGAGAAAAAGCACCACGTAGTTGTAGAACTAGGAGTAGGCAATGCACTGCTTGTATTAAACAAGCAGTGGCAAAATGCAATAGGTTTCGCCTATGTGATTAATATTATTTTTTTGGGTAAGTTTTAGCTTGGTGAGCAGTAGTGCAATATAATTGAAAGAAACTCTGTAAAACTGTTATAACTTGCAGTAATGGGTGGTAATATAAAGTGCTCCTGTTCAGTTATGCTGCAAATTCAGATATTTTGATGTCAGATCCACTTTCAGCAGCCACAAGTGTGGCTTTTGTGTTTAGAGGACATTCTGGCAAGATTTGGGTCAGCTGTGCACTATATAAATATGTGGGGAAAAAAGCAAATAAGCCTCTCCCCGTGGCATTGGGCGGCGCGTCCATGGCTAATGCAACTGTTGCTTATGCAATGTGCTCCGATACCTTTGAGTTTAGTTTGTGCTGTATAAAAATGCAAACAATTGTAAAAAAAACCAAAGTGAAGCACTGCCTTCTGCCACATTGAAAGTGCTCTAATTGTCTGCTTACACTTACATAAAGCGCCCACCACCAGACAGAAATATCTTGGTGCTGCGAGTACATAGAGGAGGTGACTAAAGTGGAGTAGATAGGCAAGGCAGCTTATTTCTCATTTGCATATAGCACAAACGCATAAAAAAGCTGTATGGAGGATACAGACAAGGAAGTTGAACAAAGTAGTCAAACACTGTTTGTGAGAAAATTATATATATTAGCAGTACTAATTTGTGCAGTGCATGGTGTCCCTTGTGAAAAACAGGAACATAAAGATAAAGGGCTAATAGGCAATACACAAAATACATACAGATACGGAAAGAAACACAAAATGGCAGGTTTTCCAAAATTCTGGCAAAGGACCAATGATTGGTATTTTGTACGAATAAAACTCGTTTTATACTTTGACCCTTTTAACAATAAAAAAGGAATTGGATAATTGATTCATTGCCCAACACTGTCAACAACGTTTGAACCCCATCTGCGATATGGGGTCTCATCCGGACCATTAGATATGGAGTACACCTGTTGTTAAAGAACATAGGCTAAGACTACTAAGGTGACCAAAGCGGGTAGCAGAGGCTATGAGGTATTGTGCGGGTTCACATATCTGATGGAAGCTTGGAAGAAACAAAAGTGTAACAAGACGGACAAGGAATACGGCACACACCAAGAGGGGCTTTATAAGGAAAGTGTTACTCATGTGGGGTACCCTTTGTGGGTGCTGTAAATGAGGTGTAAAGAGAAGGGATAGCATTAGTATTTCACAGCTAATATTTTAAACTGAGATAAAGGGATACAATGCTCGGTAATTCACATATCCCCAAGGAGATAGAAAAAGAAAACGGGAGCCACGTGTAATAAAAGATTGCTGCTGACCACACTTAGGGAGAAAAACAGTAAGCTTGGTAATGTGGCGGACCTTTTTAAGAAAGGCTGGAAAATATTAAGCTATGTAGCCATACAACGACTGGCAAATGATCCGAACCGATGAAAAACAAGGGCTGTAATCCAGCCTCGCTGTGGCCTCTATGGACAAGACACTTGCGGTGTGTTTGTTATGCTTGTGATACAGACGGCCAACTAAAATAAGGTGTGAAGCGTGAGCGCTCCATCAGTACTGGTGCCTGTGAGGGACAGAATGGAGGGCTTGGCCAACAGGTGAGCAAGAATATGCATGGAAGCGCAGTTGAAGGCCCACGTACTAGTAGAGGAATGATGGCTGGATGGCATTATCCCCTGTATCTGCAAATCAGAAAGCTGCAAGCAAAAACCTGGGGTGGGGCTGAGGGGTGAAAACAAGTCTTGGAGAATGATGTGTTCCAAGCCTCGTGGAAAAAAGGAAAGTTACAGCACGGAGTGAAAAAGAAACGAGATAAAGAAATGAAAAAAAAAACGTATCGGACAGCGAAACCAATTAAGATTCCTGACAGAAATGCTAGCATTTGAAAAACAAGCTCAGCACAAGCGCTGTGCAGGCAAAACATAAAACAAAATAGTTCCACAAAAGTAGATACAAATAGTACTTTGGCCATGGGACACTGATAAGAGAAACACAGGAGAGGAAGAATAGGAAATAGTATGCTGCAACCAATAGAAATGGAGGAAAAGTAAGTGGCAAGTACACCAACCAATGAAAAGTGAAGGTGGGATGTAAGCACCAAAACAGTTGTTTATTACAAAAATGGCTAATATCTGCCACCCAAGCGATTCTTTTTACTGTGGTGCCTGGAATAGTCTGAATTGTCACGCTTATAGGAGTGTGATGGCCTGTAGTTGTAGTTGCCTCAATGGCAACGCTGGCAGGAGTAATGGGGAACCCAAGCTGCAGTGGCCTTCTGACTAGGGCCCTGGACCTTATTTTCTTACTAATTAAGAACTGCCAAACACCATATAAATACGGAAAGCACCACTGCAGCCTTCCTGACAATCTCTGGAATGGAAGGGCACAAAAAAAGAAACAGAAAGTAATAGGTTGTGGGAGACGTATTTTATGGCAATAAGTCTATGGGAATTATGAAAAGTTTCAAAAAAGGCTTTGTAATGGTTGAGTGAGTGGCAGTAATTCTATCAAATTGCTCCTATAAGTAAGGAATAGGACTAGTAAGGTGAAGAGGAGGTATTTTGAAGTGTGGACATTTTTAGCCAGCTGTCATTGCTCTTCTAAGGCTGACTGGACCAAGGGCTGTTGACAATTTTCTGGGTTTGCATTGAAGTGTCTAATCCAGTTTCAAAATGGATAAAACTGAATTCGTTTTTCATTCCCCATGGAATGTTATTACATATTGTGTTATACAGGGTGTGGTGAGTGCTTATTATTTTATTCACTATTTAATGTTATTTTATGTTGCGTTATTTAGGGTGTGGTAAGTGCTTGTTCATCAGTGAAGGTTTCCAGGCACTAGAGCAGTCCTGGTCACTACCCCTGGACATGTTTGTCGAGGGACAAAAGTAGAATTTAATTTGGCAAAGATTTCTCAACAGTATTCTGTGCTCAGTTCGTGGGCAAAGTAGAAGAAAATCGAACCGAAGAGCTTCCTTTATGCAGGCAAAAGTGTAATCTGCAGCACAAAACCACACTAGATATAACATTTCAAACATTAAAAAAATATTGAGGACAAACAAATAGAAATAATAAAAATGCAAAGCACATAGTAAATGATACAGTAAAAGAATATAAGAAGTCGTTTTCTTACCCTTTTCCCCTTTTTTGTCCCATGACACACCAGTAACAGAATGAAGGGATGTACATCCCTTTGCCAATGTCACCTTGCCCCATCTTTTCTTCTATTTTCCCAAATTGCCACTTCCTATCCGCTAGTGGGAGTATCGGTAGATCAATACCTCTACTCGGAACTGTTTATTCATTAACAGTTGTTTATTATAAAATTGGCTAATATCTGACACCTAAGCGATTCTTATAGCTGTGGGTGCCTGGAATAGTCTTAATTGTCACACTTATAGAAGTGTGATGGCTGTTGTGCTGAGATCTTATCTTGACTGTTCTACACATTGTACCTACTGATTTGCTTGTATACGCAGTGGAAGTCACTGCAGAACTTCCAAGGCCTAACTCACTGGTTGTGCGTTGTCTGTTCACCACCTTCTCTTTGGGCCACATTAGACTTCAGTCTGTCAACAATGGATTGCAAGACCACTTGCCTCTCAAGACCTCTTCATTTTCGTGCTTGATTCCAGCATTGCCCCGAGCAGCAGCCTCCAAGATAAACAAGTTACTTACCTTCAATAATGATCTTTCTCTTCACGACATAGTCTCTACAAACTGGGAGTTAGAGCAGGAAGGATGCTGGCGTGTTTGGAAAAGAGGGAACATGAAGAGCACTGGGTAATCAGAATAATGCTTAGCAACAAGCAATACATCTCAGACCTGCACCCCATCGCGGATGCATTTGCAGATCAGCTCGAGAGGGTCTACACCTCCTTGACCACGGTTACGGCTGAAGACACCCGACAATTGCTAGCTGATATCAGTTTGCCTACCCTAACCACTGAAGATAGGAATACACTAGAGGAGGACCTGTCAGATGACGAACTTCGTCTAGCAATAAACAGTGTGCAGTCGGGGAAAGCGATGGGGCCCAACGGGATCCCAATTGAATTCCTAAAAACAATGGCCTCCCATGGTTTCACCTCACTTACGAGAAAAGTATAATGAAAGCTATGAAAAAGGAGTCTTACCAAAGGACCAACGCCTCTATTGTAGTAATTCGTTAGTCGGGGAAACCTGCTGATAACTGTGGATCCTACAGGCCGATCTCGTTAATCAACGTGGAAGCAAAAATCCTCGCCAAGCTCCTAGCGTCCCGCCTGAGCTCAAGGATCCCCTCACTGGTTTATGTGGACCAGTTGGGCTTCGGGCCGGGCCGGAACACTGCCTTAAATATCCGTTGTCTTCATAATGTTCTGGGCCGCAAACAACTAATAGAGGAAGACGCAGTGGTGTTGTCCCTGGATGCCAAAGTGGCGTTCAATTCCATAGAATGGCCATACCTTTTTAAAGTGTTTCGGCGCCTAGGGTTCGGTCCAAAATTCATAAACTGGGTTCAGCTGCTTTACCCGGACCTAAAAGCACAGGTCAGGGTTAACAATCGCCTATCCAGGATATTTCCACTAAAAAGGGGCACAAGACAAGGTTGCCCTCTGTCCCGCCTGATTTTCTCATTAGGACTAGAACCATTGACCTCATGGGAAGGGCGGAGCCATTGATCAGAGGGCTGAAGTGGGCAGAAGGACATGAAGATAGGATATCGCTCTACGCTGACGATATCCTGCTGTATCTGACGTCCCCTTCCAAATCAGTGAACAGAATCTTAAATATCTTCACGAACTTCGAAAGATACTCTGGTTATTTGATTAACTGGTCCATATCAGTAATCTTTGCAATTCATGGGCCGATTTCTAATTTCCCACCAGGTTGTGAGATGCAGTCAGCTGTTGAGGGATTCCAATACCTCTGTATTTATATCACCCCTGACCCCTCAGATGTTCTACGACAGAAACGTAGCCATCCCTCTGGAGTGGCTGCAAGATGACTTTAGGCACTGGAGGTCATTACCCCTCTCCTTGCTGGGTCGAGTCGCCCTTTTTAAGATGCTTGCCCTTCTCCATTTTCTATATATCCTGCAAAATTGTCCATATAAGGTCCATGAGTCCTAATTTAGAAACATAGAGAATGAGGTACGAACGCTACTGTGGGATGGGAGGGCTCCCGGGATAGCATTACATAAATTGACTAAGGGCTGGTACGATGGAGGCATTGCTCTCCCATATATGCGTTTATACTACTGTGCGTCATAGTTGATAGTGGTGAACCACTGGATCTATCGCTTCCCGTTGGACCCGGCATAACTGCTGGATAGATATCAAATCGGAAGGGAGGGCTACCTGGGAGCCCTTTACTCTGAAGCTCGGAAAGGTTGATATCTGGGCCCAACAGCACACAAGGGTAGAGATTTGGCGCCAGGCTAACGGGCATCTTGGCTGGTCAGATGTACTAACACAGGCCACCCCACTATGGTCCTCCCAAAGGGTCGGATTACTCTGTAATCAACCAGGCTTTGACAGATGGGATACTATAGGAATCTCCACAGTAGGCCACCTAGTGAAAAGGGGGAAGCTATTAACATTTGCGGAATTAAGGGAACAATATGAACTAGCTCCAGGCTAGACCTTCCGCTATTTACAGGTATGACATGCCCTTCAGGCTGCACTCACAAACATGGCAAATATACTGGAGTCATCCCCTTTAGAGCACCGATAGCTTTCGGAACCTATACTAGAGAAAGCTGTATCTTTAACATACAGGAAACTATGTAACAACCTACCAGATATGTTTCATACTCTTCGGGAGAAATGGCAGACCGATGTGGGGCAGCTAGAAGATGATGATTGGCGAACTGCACTGATGTCCCCGAGAGAAGCAGCCATTATCCAATTGAAAATTCTATATCAGACCTATTTCACAGGGGTTATGCTGGCAAAGACAGGGAAGAGACAAGATGCGCAGTGTCTCCGCCGATGCAAGCGCAAAGCCACATTCTACCACATAATATGGGAGTGACCCCACGTACAAACTCTATGGGAGAGGGCTACAACACACATGCAGATGGCGCTAGGAAAAGAGATTGACTTACCTCCCCAACTGAGATTCCTAAACATATGGGAGGCTACAGACCTCACGGAAGTGGAGCAACAAATTACAACACGGGGATACACACTGGTGAAACATGCAATTGAAAGGAAATGGGGGGTGTAAGAGAGGCCATCGCTGAAGGGTTGGACTAAGGAATTAGACAAGTGTATGATAGCAGAAAAATAGGTGTCTATATCAAGAGGCTGCCCTATAAAATGTGACAAAAATAGAGCAAGTGGAATGTATACCAGGGTGAACTGTGTATCTCACCTACCAGGGAGATGGAGATGAGGGACAGTACCCGAACAACAATGGGACTTTTTTTGTTGTTGTTTTTTAAAAAATATTTTTTAATTGACATTTTTAAAAGAACATCATACATTGACACCACAACAAGCCAGTATGGTTTTACAGCAGCACAGGACATATAGTAGTCATGGTCTATCCATTACATAACACAGTTAATATCTCTGAGCGACACACGTATCCACCGATATGAAGGATTCAATCAACACAACTTCAGGTGATCAGCGTTAATACGTAAATAACATTACCTAGTATCCCATAGAGGGTGAATGACCTGAACAACCCAAACAAGCACGAATTGTAGATACTGGGAGGGACAGACAGTAAGCGTGTCAAAAACACATGAAATCTAATGATTCAATCCACATCCTGGACCCCACCAGTGGGTGTTGACGCCGGAGGCTCAAGTTGACCCTGTGCCCAGGCCAGAAAAGGTTCCCAAATGTTTTGAGGCCTGGAGGCATAAGTTCCCAAAACGTGTTCAGTTGTGTGTGGCCATATGCGACATCACTCATCCATCCCTTGATTGAGGGAGTTCTTTTCCTCCCCCAATGTATTGCAACCTGTCGTTTGGCAAAAAGCAGGAGAAGAGCATGTAGTTTACGCTGCTTAGGCGGTGTGTCTTTAACATAGCCTAGTAAACCCAAGGCAGGGGTCGGGACATCCGATCTCCCAATCGTATGATTCACTGCTGTGAATATTTTGGACCAGAATTCAGCAATCCGTGGGCAGTCCCACGCCAAATATAGAAATGAAGCAGGGGAGTAATTGCAGCACCAGCAGCTATCGTCTTCCCTGAGACCCATCCAGCACAGACCCACAGGTGTCCTATAGTATCTATGCAAATATTTAAAGTGGATCAAATGTAGCCTTTAATTTGGGACTCAGTCAGCGGAATAGGGAGCTTGTCGTTCCAGCACTGGAGGAACCTAGGTGTCACCAACGGTGCTGTGTTTTGCATTTGTGTATACAGGTGCGTTATGAGTTTGTGGGGAGATGGGTATTTCAACAAATTCTCCTGTGCAGGCAACATTTGAGGAGCCGCCGGGAAACCGTCCCATAGGGCACGGCATGCTGCACGCAGTTTGTGATATAAGAATAGCTCTGCAAATGGTACAGTCTGCCCCTCACCTGCCTCCTGAGGTCTGAATATGTCTCCAGGGTACAGGTCCGCAAAAGTGTGGAGATTCATTTTTTGTACTAGCGTCTTACTGACCCCATCCCGAATACAGGGTAGCATGGGATTCTGTGCCAGTGGGACAGAGGGAGCATACAATATTGGGACGCCCACCCGTTGTCGCAACTCTCCCCATGCCCATCGCAGAGTCCCGGCGGTGTCTATGTCGCCGCGGGGCCGCAGGGCAGATTGATAAAGCGCCATATTATTCGGGACGGGCTACCGCATCGATCTCATCTGCCACATGCGGTTGATAGGGCGTCGGATGGATCCAGTAGTGTAGAAATTGGGTCTGAGCACAGAGCGCATATAGATGCATATCTGGAGCACCTAAGCCCCTCTTGCCTCAACGGGAGTGTCAACATATCCCAGGAAATTCTAGCCTGACCACCCGCCCATACCAGGGAGACCAACTGTGATTTTAGGTTGTTAAAAAAGTGTTGTGTGAGAGGGATTGGAACGTTAATAAATAAATACAAACACTTTGGTAAGACAACCATTTTAGCCAATGCTATCTGCCTGCCCAATGACAGTGGCATCTTGGACCAAATTTTAACCTTCTCCTCCAACCAAGTGACAGCCCTCCTGTAATTCAGGTTCCACATAACCCTGGGCGTAGTATGCGTAGTGGGGCTACGCGAAGCTACGCAAAGTGGGCGAGAAGCTACGCCCACCTGCGCACTTCGCGTAGCCCCACTACGCGCCGCCTGCCCCCCTCCCTGCCGCCTGCCCCCCTCCCCGCCGCCTGCCCCCCTCCCCTACTTACCTAATTTTTGTAAATGCGCAAAGAAAAGTAAATAAAAGGCACTTACCTTGTCCGCTGCGTCCCGGGGCTCCCTCTGCTCGTTCACGCCGCCGTCTTGGATACAAATGCGCATGCGCGGCCGCCCGCGCATGCGCATTTCTCGCGCATTGGTATCCAAGACGGCGGCGTGAACGAGCAGAGGGAGCCCCGGGACGCAGCGGACAAGGTAAGTGCCTTTTATTTACTTTTCTTTGCGCATTTATAAAAATTAGGTATGTAGGGGAGGGCGGGAGGGAGGCGGGTGGCGGGCAACTTCGCTACGCCCACGGAGTGGGTGTAGTGTTGCCTGCTACGCCTACTTTGTAAAGGGCGAAGTAGGCAACACTACGCCCACTCCGTGGGCGTAGCGAAGTCCTTCGCCCAGGGTTAGTTCCACATCTCCTGCGTGACCCGGCTTATCCACACACCCAGGTATTTGACCGCCTTGGCCTCCCACCTCCGAGGGAACTCAGATGTTATCTTAGGTGTGCTGTCTGTCAGGGGAAAGACCACTGACTTGGCCCAATTAACAGAGATACCAGCAATACCCCCAAATCGGATAAACTCTCTCAAGATGGGGTTCAAGTTTTCCTCTGGATTAACAATATACAGAGTAACATTATCCGCATAGAGCGAAATGAGTAGGCTTCTGGCACTAAAGCCAATGCCACGGGTTGTGTGGTGTTGTCTAATGCGGGCAGCCAGGGGTTCCATCGTGATAGCAAAAAGCAAGGGAGAGAGTGGACACCCCTGCCTGATACCATACAAAATGGGGAATGGATCCGAAAGGATGCCATTTACCCTGATCCGGGCGGTGGGTAAAGTGTATAACTGCCGGATGCGGTTGATAAAGAGTGGGCTAAACCCCATATGACCCAATATGGCAAACAAATAAGGCCGTATCGAATGCCTTTGTGGCATCTAGAAATATAGCAGCTGGGCGCACCTCTGGGTGTAAGTAATGCAGCGCTGAGAAAATGGTTCTCAAATTATGAGCAGTCGACCTCCCGGGGATGAACCCCGATTGATCGGGGAGCGAAACCATGGGAAGTAAAGGCTGTAATTTATTCACAATCAACTTCGCGAGGATTTTAACATCCACTTTTATCAACGATAGCGGCCTATAGGAATCTATCTCTGTTTCTGGCTTTCTGGGTTTCAATAGGGTGATAATTATAGCTTCTCTCATTGACTGAGGTAGGACACCCACCTCCAAAGCCTCTTCATATACCGCCAGTAGTCTAGGCGCCATTTCCTCCACGTACATTTTATAGAATGATGTGGTAAGGCCGTCTGGCCCAGGGGCCTTATCTAGAGGCAAGCTTTTTATAACATGAGCAAGTCCTCCGCCATAATAGGGAGATCCATATACTTTCTATGGGTATGATTGAACCAAACCAATGTGATCGAATCCAAAAATGGTTGAATTCCCTCAGGGCAAGTTGGGTTGCAGTATAAAGGTGTGCGTAAAATGCAGAGAAGTCATCCAAAATTGCAGTCTGGCCTCTAACGGAGTCACCTTGTGGGGGATGAAGTTCATGAATGAACGTGGCGGCCAGGCCTATCCCCCTCGCCATACCGCCACGCCTCTGCTTATTTACCTATACATTTGACCTTGCGCTGGGCCTCTTCAGCAAAGTCCAACAATTTGGATTTCAGGAGGGCGGCAGTTTCGGGCTCACTGGTAGAGAATAACTGGTTTTCAAGCTCTTTTATTTGAGCTTCCAGTGAAGCAATCATACCCCTTATGACCTTCAGTACCCCCATCTGTCTAGCGATACACTGTCCTCTGATAACAACTTTAAATGCCACCCAGAGTGAAGCCTCTGTGTCAACCGAACCAGTATTTAGGGTAAAATACTCGATAATATCCGATCTTATTTCTTCCTTGAAAGCTTCATCAAGCAGGGCATGCGACGGAAGGCGCCAGGTAAAAGCACGGGGAGGTGAACTCGGGAGTAGCAGTCTTAACAAGCAAGGGGCATGGTCCGACAAGGAGAGTGGCATGTGTAGGACCTCAGAGGTCCAAGCAGCTATGTCGCGTGAAACCAACCAGAAGTCCAACCGGGACTAGGCACTGTTAAGACTAGAGATACATGTGCCCTACCTGGCTAAAGGATGTCTCCTATGCCATATGTCATTGAAGTCTCCATCAGAAATTATAGCATACAGGGCAGCATTAGCAGCCAGATGCAAGGGGCGAGCAACACCTCGCTTGTCCATATCATCATCTAGTATAGCATTAAAATCCCCACAAAATTGTATTGCAACCATTCGCCCTGATCTTAGTCCAGACATCCCAAAAACACTCTGGCGAGTCCACATTGGGGCCATACACTGCCGCTATAACTAGGGAAACGGCACCCAGTTCACCATGTATGAGGATAAATCTCCCTTCGGGATCATTGTGAACCTCTCTCTCCTGCCAATCCACTCCCCTCCTAATCAACACAGCCACCCCACGACCGCAGTTGGAGTAAATAGAAGAGTACACTCTACCCCACCTAGTGTGACGGAGCCTCTATGATGGTGTGACATTTAAATCGGTCTCCTGCAATAAACAGACATCTATATTGTGCCTGGATAAATAGGCATGCACTAGCCTGGCCTTCCTATTGTCACTCAGCCCTCTGATGTTCCATGTGAGGAAAGTTATTGTGTTAGCATGAAGTCGTGCGTGGTGAACTCAAAGGGCAATACGAACAGTGGCAACGTGACGCCCCAATGGCGTACCGAATATCCTGACCAACAATATGCAATCATACTGACAATGAACAATAGAACTGCCCCTACCCACCACCACCACCCCCTCCCACTCCAACCCCCCAATCAGGTTGCAGAATATTCCCACCCAAAAATTAAACTAAAAAAACACAAATCAATACCGGGAAATTTTCCCATGAGGGTGTGGAAGCACCGGCAAACCTCCCTGTCTGCAGAGGGTGGCTGGAAGCACTGCAGAGACGCTGCCAGCTTAAATCTCTATTAGCAAACCCTATATAAACCAACTCAGGTTATAGAACTCCAGGGCACACTATGACAGAAGATACATATGCCTCCCAAGCTAGCACCCCAGCAGCACATTTGGAAAGGCTAGCAGACACTATGATACCCAAGTCAGTCGTTATCACTAAAGCGGTCAGTTGTAGATCTCTCTGTCTCTCAGACGTCCTTGGTTTTCTTTCCACCGTTATGCTTGGCGATCTTCAAGGCGGACTTCGCATCTGTGAAGAAGTGAGCTGTGCCACCATGTGAAACTTTTAACTTAGCAGAGTAAAGCAGGGAATAAGGGATCTGGGCTTGCATAAGGATACGTTTAGCAGGGAGGAATTCTCGACGCGCCGCCTGCACAGCTGGGGTAAAGTCGGGATAAAAGGAAATGGTTTTGCCTTTATGTGTCATTTGACCTTTTTCCCTGGCCAAGTGCAAAATAAGATCCCTGTCTTGATAGTTCTGGAGCTTAGCCAGGATGAGTCTAAGTGTAGCACCCACCGGAGGTTTCGGCCCCAAAGACCTATGTACCCTCTCCACCACGAAGACAGGGCACAAATGAGGATCAAAGAGTTCATGTAGTAGGTCTGTTAAAAAGGTCCCCATCTTTGATATAGCGGTAGTTTAGGAAATTCCAGTAATTCGGAGGTTATTTCTATGGGACCTCACCTCTAAATCATAATTTTTAGCCCGAATAATTCCCAATAATTAAACCATATGTAGCATTTGCTCCTTTGTTTTCACTTGGAATTCATGAAATTTGGTGTTCCGATTTTCCAGGGCATCGAGTCTGTTCTCGTGCGACGCCACCTGTGTCTGCGTCTTGACAGAGTCTAGCTGTGAGGTCAGGTTATCCAACTTCGTGTCTATGTTGCACAGGCTGGAGCGCATCTCCAACATAAGGGTCCGCAGATCTTCCCCATGGTCATCAGCCTGCGTGCCATTCTGACCATCCTCCTGTGCATCCGGGTCCGGCTCTGTATGTCACGTGGCACGCTTGTTTTCAAAAGTCAATTTCGGCTGTTTATTATCCTGTTTGCCCATGGTGGACACGGCGGTGGAGGTGCGCCAAACGCAAGGGTTAGTATACTGTGTGTAGTTCAGGACTTCGCCACACACCCTTGCACAGAGCAGCAGGTTCGGCGTAGGACCTCGGCGTCTTATGGGCCACCAGTGCGCATCTGTATTTTATGGAGCTCCACAGTCAGCCCAGGCCTCGCAATGGCTAGGATATCACCAGCGTGCCACAAACGAGTGCCACTTGGGAGACACCCCCCATTGAGCTTAGTCACAGACAAGCCACTCCACAGCCAGCAGCAGTGCAGCGTGACACAGGTGGCGAAGCAAGTGGGAGATAGGCCTAATGTTCACGCTGTCTCTAGGGTGCTCCCACCAGAACACCGCACCCTGGCATCCACACCTCTCCACAAAAGGCAGCAGATTATCCAATCCAGCTCATCCGTTGGTAAGTACATAGCGACCCATCCATCACATATAGTCTCTCACCCGACTGCTGGTATGGGTGATCCTCTGCTGGGGCAGCATGCATCCAAGGCCTCGTCACTCTGTGAAAGGCCCCCTCCGGTGCACCGAGCGTGCCCCACCGCTTCAGGCGCACACAGCAAGATCGCAGCTCCTGCGATGGCAGCAGAAGTGCCTCAATCGTCTCAGCAGCCCCATCCGCAGGTGGTCCCTGGCTCCAAGTATCCCAACCTCAAAATGGCTGCAGCGGCCTCCAGGGCAGTGCGTCCAGGGCACCTCTACTCGCGACCCTGCAGCAACTGGGCACATCGCTGCACTTCCACCCCAGCAGGCTACGACTATACCTCAGCGCCGATTGGTCGATGCATGGGGCCGTCGCCACGCCACACGAAGGTCACGGCCTACGACTCAATTGAAGCCGCGGGCTCAATTTTCAGGACTGCCCGTCCGCAGCTCGTCAGGAGGCAAGGAGTATCAGGCCCCCGGCGGGTCAGGAGTCAGCCACACAGCTCAGCACCGGGGCGCGACTGATCCACCGGAGCGCCAGCACCAGGGTCCACAGATGTTCCGCCACCCGATGATTGTCAAATAGCGGCACAGCAGCTCTCCCTGTCCAGGATTAGTAAAGGATTGATTCCCGGTTGGCGGAGCGCATTCACAGAGCGGCCATTCCACTGCGCGGCAAGCCTCGCCCCACAACAATGGGACTTAATGATTGATTTACTACTGATTCCTATTGAATGTATAACGAATGTAACTGTATAATTGTATACAAACCAAGAAATGTGACCTATTTGTTTGAAAGCAATAAAAATAGTTTAAAAAAAATTATGATCTTTCTGGTGCATACTTTAACTACAAATTCCTCACCTTTAGAATATTCCCCAGGCATCAGACTGTATCCAGAAACTTTAAAGCAGTACTCCTGCATGCCAGGAGGTAGTGTTTTGCAGCTCTGTGTCCAGAAGTGACGATCGGAGCCCCAAAGTGAATGGTCAGGCGCAGTGACAGGTGCACTGATGTCATTTGCTTTCTTAGTCTGTCCCAATCCTCAGACTCGGAGCAAAACGCCATATTGCATTGACCAGTGGGCAGATCTCTAAAGTGGGACCTTTCAGTTTAAAAAAGAGTCCAGTTCACAGAACTCGGAGGTGGGAGGGTCAGTGCAGTTAGATCGAGCATCCAGCAGAAAAATCATTTTAGAAGGTAAGTAACTTGTTCTTCTGATGGGGACTTTTAACGGCAGATTTCCTCACTATTAGTATAGATACCAAAGCAGTATTTCTTCTGTTAGTAGGTCTGTAAACTGACTTATACCAAAATGCCCTACAGGACCTTGTGGGCAAATTGCCTCTCTCGATGGACCTAACTGTCGAGGCTGTAGTGCTCGGGATTGTATGAAATGACACCTATTTAGCTGTTGACAAATGTCCAGGAGAGGTGCACCCCTTGCTAGCAACGTGGTGTTGTAGCCCCCTATTGGGGGGATATTTTTAACCGTTTTTTACACCTGCCATCACCCAGACAGTCTTCCTCCTGGAGGAGTATGGTTAATCACTTGGAAAACGGAACCCTCAAGTGATTACAACCCTATGATGATTCTATCCATCTTACCACACAGGCGGAAAAAAAGACATATACAGTGTACTGTGAAAGTATGGTTGAGGGTCTCCGATAACAGTTCTTTGAGACTCGTTGACACAAGTGATTCATTCCTCATTGATCACAAGATTGACAATCCGGAAGCTGAATGAATCTCTGCTTCTCTCTCCCTGATATTTTACAAGATGCATAAGGTTTTGCCTCTCTATCTCATGTTAACTTTGTATTCAGTTGTCAGAAGTCCTGGTGTCGTGCTCTGACCCAAGGCACCAAAGACACACTTTGTAAGGGTCTGTCAAAGGCATTTGTTTGTGACACCACCTACTCAGATTGAATCCTGTTGTGTTACATTTTCGCTTGCACACGGGAACATTTTGTGATGAAAAGAGTGGTCTTGAAGTCCCAAAGAGAAGCTCTGAATCCACATCTGAAGTTGTCAGAAGAAAGGAACTGACTTCAGGGGCATGCTTATATGCGGCTCCGGTCATCACTTCTGGAAAAGAACAATGTTGGTGCTGAAAGGCACGACCACCTTCTGGTGCACAGGAGTACTGCTTCAATGTTTCCAGTTTGATGCCTGGGGATTATTCTAAAGGTCATGACTCTGCAGTAAGGGGTATCCAACCTCCACAAGCCACGTCCAATGTGCTGTCCCAGATTGGCACCGGCCATTCAGAGCAGCACCTCCACCACTTGACCAGCCACTTGAGTTCCCCATAACATACTTACTATTATCGCCCCAGGCTGTAGTTATAGAGTCTTTGCTATGCTGTATGCAGTCTGCACTTCACTAGGTCCTTACGGCTGATCTAGCACCTAACCTATAGTAGGAATTTCATTAGCTCCATTGCTTCCTGCTGAAGTCCAACGATGAGTTTCAGAGCCCTTGCTAGGCCCTGCTTGTTAGTTGGATTCTACTTGGCATCTGTTCAGGTTTGACACCAAGGACCCCGAGCTCTTGCAATGCTGTCTGCTTGTTACACCAGTCCCCACTGCAGGCCCCCCATGGCATTTTAGACACCTACTCTGGCTTCACATCATGAATCCGTAGCTCTGGCCCCACTACCTTGCAGCCTCTTCACATCAATATTGCACCAGTCCTGATGCACGACGCTGCAATATTTTCCTCTCTCCCCTTGTGGAGCCCACCACAGAAGGGTCCTTTTGGCTCACTACAGAGCTGTGTAACTGATGAGACTAGTGAAGTCACATTCACACAATCATATGGCCGCCAATCCACCTCCACCTACCATACACACTTTTCTCTCACCATTAGACGTTGGCCACCATGTTGTATTGCTTCCGCTGCAGAACAGCTATCCACCCCTAACGGTCCCATTGCTCTTGAGGTATAAAAGACAGAACCCAGTTTTATCACCCACACACTAGATATGCATCCATACCATAATGTCGCCTGGTGGTGGTCACTCCCAGTGGCCCAAATTCCATGACTGCATGTGCAGAGCAAAACATATCACACACACATCAGCTCCAACTCCTTGGCACAAGCTGTGGCCAATAACTGAACCAGCCACAGATTCTTCTGCAGCAGTCGATGTTGGTAACTGAAGAAATGCCATCTGGTCCTTCACAGCACTGGTTAGTCCATTTGGTCACGCGCTGGCAAAATAAGTATCCATACCCACATTTATCTCTGACCTGCTTAATGCCATCTTCAAGACCCTCAGCCAGCTTGACTGAGTGTTGTAGTTTCAGCAGCTTCTGCCAAGGCATCACTGAATTGATGGGCTCCTTCCACACCCGACTAGGGTACCCGGCCTCCTCCCTTAACTTTGAAGATGAAGGTGTCATGGTGCGAGACCAGATCATTATTGAGTGTCACTACAAATCAGTGTCACATTATACGTTGCCACCTCAGCATGCCATCTGAAAACATCCTCCTGCAGAGGGAAGAGGTAAAACCGAAGAGTTAAACATCAAAGTTTACTTGCAGATGTCTCAGCAACTGGGCAATCACACACCTGCAGCTGCCTGACACTGCACACATGGACACAAGCATAGATAAACACCATATGACTGAAACTCCTCGGATGCAGCCCACAGTACCTACTGCTCTGATTCCCTCCCAATTGTGCAATCATTCATTGCTGAGAATCCAGATCTCACAGAGAATTGTGCTTTACAGCGCTGGACCTGTGGCAAGCTCAACCATTTTGGAGTGGTTTTGATAGAGCGCGCGAGGTCACCCAACCAATAATTTCGCCGCTTCCGGCCCGTATATTTCAATTCACCATGTACATTGACCGGGTGACTTCACGGGCTGCTACCAATTTGTGTGAATTCCCTTCTGTTATTACTCAGCGTACCCGACTTACCATCCACCGACACGGGTACCTATGACCACAATGGATCAGGGAGCTAGCTGTAAAAGGAAAGGCAGCAAAATACAAACTCAAAATGACATTCAATACTTTTGTAAATTGACCACGGACAACTGGAAGTTTTAAAATCTTTATCTAAAGTTCGTTTTCTGAAAGCATGAGATTTACAAGAATAAGACAATCGATAATCAAGATAATGAAAAGTACATAACTATAGAGAAATAAAGTCAGGGTAATCATGGAAATGCTAATATGAGATGCAACAGGGAACGCTATGCATTTAGGGCAAAAATTCTTTGGACAGTTTAAGAAAGGCCGTTCTAGACCATATCAGAAAATGACAAACTGCAATGCAAAATATGATTTCTAGCAGGTAGGGGAACATGGGAACACGTTATGAAAATATGCAAATGACTTTACGTTTCAATAATTGCGGCAAAAGCATGGAAAAATCAACATATGCAAAGGTGTGTCTTTATTGAAGCAAAAGACAGAAAAATAGAAAGGTGCAAGTTTAAAGATTTTAGAGCAATATTTACCTAGACTGGTGTGGAAACCAAACCCTGGCCACGGGTCAGTTAAGGACAGGAAAACCCTCAAGGAAGGATACCCCTCAATGGACAGCAGGTGCAGAATGGACACCCAGGACAGGACAGGAAACCCTCAGATTAGGAATCAGGACAGGACCTCAGGACAGGAACCCCTTAGGACAGGACCGCACCCGCAGTTTGGAAGCAACGCCTGCGCTCCACCCTCTCTGCAGCTATCGATCAAGACCCCGATTGGGTCAGCGAACTCCCAGCAAAGTGCTTCGCCAGCACTTTAAGGTTCAGTAGAACCTTAGTCTATGGTCAATTTCGGACAGAGTGCTCCGCAGCTCTCTGTATCTTCAGTAACCTATTGAGTACGATGGGTCAGTGACAGGTCAGCTAAACCAGACAAGTCGGACAATTTCCCTAGGTGAACCCAGGGTAGTTATACTGTTTTGGGGCAGTGTACCACCCCCCAATGTTGCAAAGTGTCAGAATCCCTCAATTTGGATTGGTCCTAAGGTAGGATTTGGGTAACACACCAATCAGAACACACTATTAGGATGCCTACTTTGCATCTCTGGGTACCGCCTAGCGAGATTGGGGTTCTCGTGAGAAAGTCCAGGGAAATACAATGACAAGTTTACATTGTTTCAAAATGGGGACACATGACTCTGTCCTGCTGAGTTCGCAGGTCAGTTTCTCAGGAGCATCTTGCCCATCCCTGCCAGCTGGCTGAGTTCCACCAGCCAAGGTTGACTTCTCCCCAGGCGGATGGTCATGCGCAATAAGGACCTCCAAGATGGCTTTCGGCTCAGTCAGACCCCCATTTCCCGCGGTACATGAAAAGTAAGCGAGAACAAATTAATACATAGAAATAACGTTATGAAAACACATCATTGGGTTTGTACTTTCAACTTATCACTATAAAATATACTTATGCAGTCTAAATGTTAGCTACATATACACGGGCACAAGAGCAGTGGCACGAGCAGTACCACGTTACTGGCAAAGCTATGTATTACGCATGCGCAACTATTCCCTCCAAACCTGCAAACACGTCAGGACACGTGAGTGTGACCGACGCATGCGCAGACACTATTTCAAAGCAGCGGCCATTTTAAGTACTCGAATTAATCGTATTAGAAATACACATAGGCAAGCTTCATGGACCTCGTTTCAAACATGAAATAAAGGTTAGTAAGACGTACAAATTATTACTTGGTTACACATGAACGAGGTTCATGACAAAAGCAAGTCGCAAATGCGAAGCTTTGCTTCATCAATCCCCTCTTTGATGATATTTACTATCATCACAAAATAAATGGAACCAGATGCCAACTTCTCACACTTTATACAGCTCTATCTCTTCCAGCAATCTGTTCAACTTCTCTTTCTCATTTTTGGTAGGGTGAGAATTCTTCACCCTTTTGTATATCTGATTATTTATCTCCTCCAATTCAAGCTCATCCACACTTCGTTTCACCCCTCTCGCATTCACTTGATGCTTTCTGGTGTGCTTACGGCATTTACAACAGACAAATATGAAGAATAGGATGAGACCTATAATTCCAATTGGCATCAGTACCTTGAACAATAAGCTTTTACCTAAACTAGCAAGCCAATGACCTACATTTGAGAGACCATCTACCAGTCTCTTCCAGGCACTGTCAACCTCGAGTGGTTTGAGTTCTCTTTCCAAATTTGTAATGTTTTTCACATATCTTTTGAGCTGCACACTTTTGTCCGGAATATAAGTGCAACAATGTTGCGCCTTCAACATCCGGCAGACTCCACCCTCTTTCGCTAATAAGGTGTCAAGAGCAAGTCTGTTCTGTAAAACCATTGATCTGATCGCAACCATTTCGGTATTGACCAGCAGAAATCCATGAGCTGTGTCAGTAGACAACACATCCACTATAGTGGACAATTTGCAAATTCTGTGAGTGTTCAGAACCACTCCCACTCCAGGTATCAGTGCACTGAAAATACTACCCATTATTTCACCTACGCTTTCTCTTTTACTACGCACTAAGCCATTAGTATTTTAACTGCTTCCAGCAACTCCATTCACATGGTATATTTTCGGGAAGACAATGCCAAAATAGCAGCTTCCATACCAGTGATCCGGCAATTTGAAATAAGCCTTGTCCCCACAAATATAATAAATTCCAGGAAACACAGGCTCTGACCCATTTTTGAAACCCCAACCTCCAATTACCTTGTAATTATGTTCGCATTCACTGGAACCAATGAAAATGTTATTATAATAGCTAGTCTTCTCGCGGTGAAGACATAGCTTGCCTTTCTTTTCAAAATCCAGCAACAGAGCAGGACCCGCCCCACCAGTTGAGGTGCCTTCCATGTTCTCCGCCCACTTTGGCCTTTTCTGTTTTTCGTCATCTGCCTTTCTTTGTATTTTTATTCTCCTTTTCTCTGCCATGTTCAGGAACATCTTTTCCTGCTCACGCAAAGAACAAGTCAAGTTATCTCTGTGTGCGTCACCTATGTCGATATTACCTATAGTCAGAAAGTATTCGCCCATATAGCGAGTAACGTCACTTTTGGTATGTACAGGATTCAAGTTCCCACGTATAGGAAGTTCAGAAAAGATCACGTCATTGTTAGAGTAATAGTACTGTAACGGTCCTCTTTTGTAAAATAAGCTTGCTAAAATGCTACAGGAGATTCCATATGTCAGAGGCAGGTGATGGTATGTCACGCGTTCAGCTACAGAGGTAGGTAGCTTCATGCAGACATAGCAATATTCAATTTCCATAGTCTCTACATAGTGTATTAACAAGTTTGCAAAAACATTTAAATGTGTCCTGTTCTTAACTCCATGATAATGTAGTCCTCCCTCATCTGATGCTTCTAAGTCTTGTTTTGTTTGTTTCAGTGCTCTCTCATGTCTTGCTACAGTCTGTGTTGTCAGCTCCTCACTGTCAGTATTTACAATTTCAGTAGGGTAAATATTAGTATTTTTGCTCACTGCAAAGGGAATGAACACTGTTAGTCCTATCCAAACTAATATCAGTATAACTATACTACATACACATACCTTGCAGCATGTTTTGCAACAACTGCGACTAGGTCTACCACTCACGCTTGAATCAGACATTTCGGCTCAGAAGAAGTTTCTCGACCCCTCTTTGTGACTTTACACGAGTAGCTTACTTTGTGCAAATTCACGGTGGCTCGTCTTCTTCTTCTGCAGAGTACTCAGGGACGGGTTCTCCGTCGCTCTCGTCAGTTAGATCAAGATCTTCAAATTCTTCCAAAACAAGGGTCCATTCAGGAGACTTGTACTTTTTGTTTTGTCTCTTTATTCGATCACTCCTTCTTTTGGAGGTACCTTCTTGTTGCTCAGCTATGCGAGCACTTCTCCTTTCTTCTGCACGTTTTTCTTCCACCGTTTTTATCCTTAGCCTCAATTTTTTGACAAATCCAGGCTCAATGTGCTTTCTTTTCTTAAGTCTTTTAGTTAGCACTTGGACTTCGTTTTCTTCTCTTGCCCTCTTGTTTTCATTAGTCGGTGGCAATTCTGCTTCAGTTTCTCCCTCTTCTATCTGACTAGTTCCAGGGCTAGCATCTATTTCTTCTGCCTGGTTACTATTCTGGCCTTGTTCAGGACAGTTTTGTGTTTGCCTTTCAAATGTCTCTGTTTCTGTTTCCTGAACACGTTCTTCTAATCCTATCTGATCCTGTTCAAGCACTTCGATCTCTGCACTTTCTTCTGCTCGAATTATTACGCTATGTCTAGTCTGTCCCTTCCCGACATCAGGAGTCAGTGGAGGAGTATCAATCACTTGTTCTGTCCCTGTCTGACCTTCTCCTTCCTCAGTTTTGATGTGAATCTCAAGATCCTGAGGTTCTTCGCCTGTGCCTTGCTTTTCCTCTCTAGTCCACTCTCTACCTTCCCAAAGTCGCTCACTTGTTCTGATGGGGTCTTCAGTGAGATCAATCAATGGTATCCACTCCTCTGGCCATATGCTCGGCAGCTCGTCTTCAGCTACTTCTGGCTCAGCTTCTTGGACCCCTTCAGCAGGCTGGGCTCTTGGTAGTTCGTTATCAACTATTCCTGGGCCAACATCTGCTGATCCTGCAGCTTGACTGGTACTGGGCTGTACGTCGTCAACTACTTCTGGTCTGGCTCCTGCAGAGTCCTCTGCTGGACGCCCTTCTTCTTCAGGCTCTTCGTCTGGTAATACCTTCTGGGTGTGGCTGGCGTGTATCCAATGTGGAACCCCTGCACACTTTACTGCTGTGATTGTTACCAGGATCACCTGACGCTTCTCTCCCCACCTTGGCTCCAGGCAGTTCTTCCGAGTATGCTTCTTTATCTTGACCCAGTTCCCCGGGACCAGTTTGTGGAGAGGAGTCGTTGGATTGAGGATGGCGTCTTCTCCGATCTGGCGAGAGATAGAACGCACTTGGTCACCTAATCTCTTGCAGTATTCAAGCACCAAATCATCAGTAATACTCAACAGTTTGCTTCCTGGTACCCATGCTTGTCTCATCACTCTTCCCATCAGGATTTCATGGGGACTTAGGCCTGTCTTGCGGTCAGGAACACTTCGGAGTCCCATCAGGACCAAGGGCAGGGCCTTCACCCAGGTCATACCAGATGCATCACACAGTTTTGCTAGTCTGTTTTTGATAGTTCCATTTACTTGTTCCACTATTCCAGAAGCCTCTGGACGGTACGCACAGTGAAGCTTTTGTGTGATTCCAAAGGCCTTACAGAGTTCGTCGATCACCTCATTCTGAAAATGTCGGCCTCTATCTGATTCAATAGTGACTGGAACCCCGAACCTAGGTATCAGTTATTTCAGTAAACACTTAGCTACTGTCATTGCGTCATTTTGGGGAGTAGGGAAAGCTTCCACCCACTTCGAAAATAAACAGACCATGACAAGGACATATCGCTTCCCTTCACAACGTGGCATGGTGATGAAATCAACCTGTATTCTCACAAAGGGACCCCCTGACCTCCCAATTTTTCCCAGTTCCACCGCAGTTCTCTTGCCTGCGTTCATCCTTTGACATGGCAGGCACCTCTGGCAGAGGGACTCTGCTACTTTCCTGAACTTTTTACTGTACCAAGTCTGTTGGAACACTAGAATCATGGCGTCCCTACCAATGTGTGATCCTTCATGTATCAATCTCGACATTGTGCCAAGTAAGTGTCTAGGTAAAACAGGCATACCAGTTGGGCCTAAGATGACACCATCCACACGTCTTGGTCTACACCCATCTTCCTTCCACTTCTCTCTCTCTTGCCAAGGTGCCGCCTGCTGCCACTCTTTCACTTCATCCCATGTAGGCACTTCTTCAAACACTTGAAGTTGGCAGCTGGTTCCGGCCCCCCCTCGTTTTGGATTTATGATATACCGATCTCTGGCGCACCATTGGGCCACTCGATCAGCAAAATCATTCCCCAGTGATACAGTGTCCATGCCCTTCTTATGAGCAACACACTTTACCACTGCCAGTTCCTTTGGTAACTGGATTGCCTCTAAAAGGTCTTGATCAACTTTTCCATTTCGGATAGGGGTACCTGATGAAGTCAGGAACTCCCTCTGTAGCCACAACTGGCCAAAGTCATGCACAACCCCATAACAGTACTGACTGTCAGTATACACTGTTATGCGTAGGTTCTTCCCAATTTTGCAAGCTTTTATCATAGCGATCAATTCGGCTACTTGTGCAGACTTTACGTCAAATAGATAACCTGCTTCTTCAATTTTAGTTAAGGAGACTACCGCATAGGCAGCACTCAGGCCTCCTTGTTCATGTCTTAGACAGGAACCATCCACAAATAATTCCTTGTCATGCACAGGCAATGTTGTTTCTTTATTGTCTAGGCGTGGCTTGGTGTTGAATTCTGTTAAATCAATGCAATCATGCTCATCATCCACCCCACCTTCCATATCCATTGGATCGGGGAGTAAAGTGGCGGGGTTCAGAATACTGCACCTAACAATGTTTACATTTGCAGCACCCACAAGAATCCTCTCGTATTTAGTCAGCCGACTAGAGGTGAGATACTGAGTCTTCGTCCTGGTCAGTAAAATTACTACTCCATGTGGAACATACACAGTTACAGGATGTCCCATGACAATGGACTCACTCTGCTCTAAACTTGCGCAGGTGGCAGCTACTGCTTTCAGACAACCTGGTAATCCAGCAGCTACTGGATCCAGGGTGGCAGAGAAATATGCCACAGGCCTTCTGGTGGTGCCATGTTCTTGAGTTAGGACTGACAATGCGCAATTATCGCGAGTGTCACAGAACAGGGCAAATTCCTTGGAATAGTCTGGCATTCCCAACGCAGGTGCTGTACACAGACAATCCCGCAATTTTGTGAAGGCTGTTAAGCTTTCATCATCCCATTCTACAATATCCGGTGTTCCTCTCTTGGTCATTTTTATCAAGGGCCTAGCTAGGACTGCAAATCCCAGAATCCACTGCCTGCAGTATCCTATCACTCCCAGGAACATTCTGATCTCTTTCTGAGTACAGGGTAACTGCATCTTTTGAATTATTCTCACTCTTTCTGATGTTACTTTCCTGACACCTTTCTCTATCTGGTGCCCCAGATATTTCACTGATTTTGCACAGAACTGTAATTTGTCAGGGGCCACTTTATGTCCCTTCTCACTCAGGTGATTCAGTAGGGCAATGGTGTCAATCACACAATCCCTATGACTTTTAGACGCCACCAAGAGGTCGTCTATGTATTGCACTAAGACAGAGTTCCCAGGTAAGACCAAAGTTTCCAAACATTTTTTCAAGATCTGATTAAAGATAGAGGGGCTCTCTGTGTACCCTTGAGGGACCCGGTTCCAGACATACACGTGACCATTAAAGGCAAATGAGAAAAGAAATTTGCTGTCTGGATGCAAGGGAATGGAAAAGAATGCATGACATAGGTCTATCACAGTGAACCACTCAGCATCCCAGGGAATCTGATACAGAATCACTGCTGGGTTCGGGACAATAGGGCAGCAGGGGACCACTATCTTGTTGACTTTTCGTAGGTCCTGCACTACTCTGTACTTGCCACTAGGCTTCTTGATGCCCGTAATCGGGGAGTTACATGGGCTACTCATTACTTCCTGTATGATGTTTCCTTCTAGCAATTTCTGTATTTCCAGAGTGACACCTGCTCTTACTTCTGCATTCATTCTGTAGGGTTTAGTATAGGGGTATACTGCATTGTCCTTGATTGCTATCTGTATGGGGTCCACGTTTTTCATTAACCCTACATCTTTCCCAGTAAAGTCCCATACTTCTTGCTTCACTGCTTCTTGGAGTTCTTTGGGCAAATCCTGCATGGTCATTCGTTTAATTTCTGAGTCAGGTCTGATTAACATTAATTTATAAATGCCGTCTTCATCTGGGGTCTGAATTTCAACACCCTTTGGTGTGCAAAAGATGGTACAGTTCATTTTGCACAGCAAATCACGTCCCAGTAAGTTCACTGGACTGGTGTCACAAACGACAAATCTATGCATTTCCTTAAAGTTTCCAATTGAGATCTCCATGGGCTTGGTAACAGGAGTACTAATCAATTGATTAGATACACCCACTACTTGGATGGCTTCTCCCGAGAGGGGTAGGTTTGGAACGTCCACTGTCCTCACAGTAGAACGGGTAGCGCCAGTGTCCAACAGAAAAGTGACATCATTTCCGTCAACCTTTCCTTCAATGTATGGTCCGGACTGGTCTACCGGCAAGGAGGCGCCAAGTACGCACTCCTCGTCCTCCCCTCTCAGGCCCCGTCAGTACTGGTCATCACAAAGGAAGGTATCGTTTAACAAATACTGCGAAGTTGCTGCATTCATTTCTGTTCTCATTGCTTTCCCAGACTTCTATCTCATCACCCTCTGTGACTTTTCCCTTATGTGCTTGCTTTGGAGCTCGGGGCACCTGAATCGTTTTTACCTGTGGTTGAGTCTTTCTTGGTCTTTCTTTCTGCGTCTGTGGAATTAAATCAGGTGTTTTGGGGTTATCGTCAGGCAAATAAGGACACTCGTTTCGCCAGTGTCCAATTTCTCCGCACTGGTGACAGGGAAATTTCTTCATAGCCTCTTCCCTGCTCATTTTGGGCCGGGGCTTACCTCCTCCCCCACCCCCAGGACCTTGGTTCTGAGTATTTTTGACCATATTACTCAACTGTTTTTCCTGCTGCTCTGCGAGCTTCACTTGAGCCCACATGACCTTCTCTTTGAGAGCCTTTTTCTTTTCTGCCATCTCGTCCTCGCAGTACTTTGCGTACCGCAGGACCTCGTCTATCTTTTTGGACTGCCAACAGATTTTGTTATCTTTTATCCACTGACAAATTTCGGGTCTTAAACCGTTTACAAACCTGTAAATGAAATGCGTCATATCCTTCATCTCGATGTTATCTATACCACTGTATGTTTTAAACACCTGCAACAGCCTTTCATAATAGGAGTGCACTGTCTCATCTCTTTCCTGCGTGGTTCTATCTATCCTGGTCGAATCAGTTTCCTTTGCGGGCACCTTATTTTTCAAATGCTGAATTACTTGTTCGTATTTTTTCATCACTTCAATCGACGGCTCCCCTGTGTTAGAGTCCCTCGGGTACTCCTCACTAGGCCAGGCTATGGCTATTTTACATTCGGTCCATAGATCTACCGGGACCACAATATCGAAAAATCCATCCAGATCTTTCCACAGGCATTTTTGCACCTTTACGAACCTTTCCACTTGCCGGTACCAGTCAACTGGCTTTTCGCGCAATTTCGGGAAATCGTTAGTAAAGGACACAATATCCTGTCTGGACCATGGAACGTGCACATACCTCCCACCTGGTACTTCGCGCATTGGGCATAACTGTTCGGGCTTGTCTACTTCTCTCAGAGCGAACTCAGGGGTCGCTTGTCTGGATCGAGCCTCATCTTTCTTTCGTGCCCACCTGCTTTTCCATTTTTCCACGTCTCCCCATTTTTGCAAAATTGCTAGCAACTCCTTAATCTGCAACTTTTTCCCTGACACATTCAAGTTCTCCATATCTTTGTCTGAGAATTCAGCTTGGTATGGTTTTTGCAAGGGCTTGGATCTGGAAATATCTACCCCCATACTAGCTGCAGTGTCTGTCAGCTTTTCGTGGAGCACTCTGGTACTTCTGGTAAGGCTTTTACACATAAACAGCAATTCTTCTTCAGAGTAGGTATTTAATCTGTCTAATCCCACATTTCCTGCCATTAATTCCTCTATTTCTACCCTCAGTTTGTAGAGGTCTAAAGGTTTCGTTTGCGGAGTCTGTTTTTCTAATTCACGACTCCAATTTTCAATTTCTTCCGGAGTTACCAGAGAGACACTCCTAGTACCTGACGTTGATTCTAATTTAATTTCTTTCGCATTAAAAGGATTATGCCTTTTCTGCACCCCCTTCCCGGTCTGTTTGTTTGGCAGGTCCAAGAACACAACTTCAGACTCGCACTCACTGGACTGATCATCTATCAGTAGGGGCTCCTGCCTCGGTGGGGCCATAATTGGGTTAATAACTGGAGGGTTTGGACTTCCCTGATTATTCCCATACAACGGAACCACGGGTCCGATTGTTACCGGAATAGTCAAAGCCTCAGGACTGTTATTTAACTGGGAGATCTTCTGAATTATTTCTGTCCTCTGTCTAGCTATGGCCTCTTGCTCCCTTTCATCTAGTACTCTTCCTAAGGTTCGGTCAGGTATTATCTGTGGGGTCAGGTGAGGGGTAAAACTCGGGGCAGTAGGATGCGTTTCACTTGGTCCTCCACCATAATTTGGTTTTGGGAACAAAGTTCCTGTGCCAAATGACCTACGCTCTTCCCCATATGGAGGCTGTAAAAAGGGCATTCCTGAACTTAAGTGTTTTTCTTCGTTTTCATAAAGAGGTCTGGGGAAAAAGACTCCTTTGCTGGAATATTTTTCCTCCGGGCACCCGGGCACTCTAGGATATATATCTCGTACCTCCGCGGGTCCGGGATTCTCAAAATAGGGCAGTACCTGACCACCTCCCCCCCTACTTAGGGATCTGTCCTCTTCCTTAATAGATGGACGCTGGGGATTCTCTCCTGCACTGGAAGGTCGGGCTCCCTCATTATAAGGGGGCGGGCTTCGCGTAAAAATGTCATCTAATAATTCATCGTCTGACTCCCCAAGAGCTCCCCAATGCTTACTCTTTTCTGTCTTTTTCTCTCCCACAGAAGAGGTACCCGCTGGCATCATGGGAAACAGACCCTCAACAATCATGCTCTGTCTCCACTGTTTCATCTTTTTATCCCTGGTCTCTTGTTTCAGCCTTGGGTACCATTTGGTCAGACCTTTGTCCATTCGGGGTTTCTCTCTTTCAAAAGCCTCAATCTCCCATTCCTCTAATGCCTCATACTGCGTTAGTCTCGGTCTGGGATGCAATTCATTCATTCGGGTTCTCAAATTAAATAAAATCCTACCATTGAAAGTACCGTCTAACGGAAAAGCCAATATTCCGTCATCTTTTGTGTACTTTACCCAATTTTCCAACCACACACGGGTATTGTACCCTCGATCAAACATCATGAAACAGGCGGGAGTATTGGGTGGTGGAATAACAACGCCCTCTCTCGATTTAATCGGTTTGTCCGTTTTGAAGTAATTCTTCACCTTATTTACAAGGGACATTTTTCTCTTAGTTCCGTACATAATCTCGTATCTATTGGCTGTCCACTGATCTCTTTCAAACCCTTGGTTTCTTGGATCGGGTCTAGTCTCTGGACAATACGAGTGCCACATACGATTTCTACGCTTAACTTTGTTTACAAAGTTACCTCCAATCAGAACGCGCCTTGCAATTCCGTGCGACCAATGCGGTGCACGCGTTCAAATATTTTCGACCAATGGGTGCGCGGCCCCTTCGCGAGACAGTTCTCACTCTTCGGCGCTCACCCCTCCTTCACAATTCCAGCCCCGCTACCAATCCCAGCGCGGCACGGAGTGACGTCAGAGACGCTTCGCGGCTGACTCCCTCCCTTCACAAGGTAACGGAAACTTTCTTTCTTTCTAAAGTGCTAGTGCTTGGTTATTTTACAACGAATACACATTCGCCACAGTGCTCAAGTGTCTAGACAGAGAAAGAGTTATTTTACTGCAAGTAAACTACTTCCATTTACTTTTCCCACGCTGCGGGTAAATCTCTTCCGCCTACCCTTCACTCTAGCATTGGTGAACCTGTTATTCCCCTAAACTCATCCACTTCTCCGGGATATATCCGAGTCTAAGGTTTCCCAGCGGACCCCTCTGCTTTCACCCAAGCTCCGATGAACCTGCTACTCTTCCGATGTGACCCTTACTAGGTTATGCCACTATGGGAATTTTGCCAATGAACCTCGTTACTAACATTTATTCACACACGTATTCAGAAAAACCCTAGTTAGTGCTTCCCGGTTGTACCTAACCTGCACCTAACTTTCCTCGAGCCTGCGACCTCAAGGCAAATGGATTCTATTCACCACTTTGCCATTCAATTCCCCGGGGAGTTCGGACAACACTGAACGAGACGGTTTACAAATGCATGGATTAATACATATAACAATATAAGAACAATAATAACAATGATAAAACAATTCATAAATTTCAAAGCAGCGTATTCTCAAGAGAATGATCAGGTCCCTCGGAACGGCCGCTCTTGTAGCAGCATTAATATACTGGCAGCTACCGACTTAACTAGTCTAACTAATCCTGCCTAACCTTTAACTAGTCCCTAACCATACCTCTGCTACCAGAAAAACTGATAGAGCGCGCGAGGTCACCCAACCAATAATTTCGCTGCTTCCGGCTTCGGGCCCATATATTTAAATTCACCATATACATTGACCGGGTGACTTCACGGGCTGCTACCAATTTGTGTGAATTCCCTTCTGTTATTACTCAGCGTACCCGACTTACCATCCACCGACACTGGTACCTATGACCACAATGGATCAGGGAGCTAGCTGTAAAAGGAAAGGCAGCAAAATACAAACTCAAAATGACATTCAATACTTTAGTAAATTGACCACGGACAACTGGAAGTTTTAAAATCTTTATCTAAAGTTCGTTTTCTGAAAGCATGAGATTTACAAGAATAAGACAATCGATAATCAAGATAATGAAAAGTACATAACTATAGAGAAATAAAGTCAGGGTAATCATGGAAATGCTAATATGAGATGCAACAGGGAACGCTATGCATTTAGGGCAAAAATTCTTTGGACAGTTTAAGAAAGGCCGTTCTAGACCATATCAGAAAATGACAAACTGCAATGCAAAATATGATTTCTAGCAGGTAGGGGAACATGGGAACACGTTATGAAAATATGCAAATGACTTTACGTTTCAATAATTGCGGCAAAAGCATGGAAAAATCAACATATGCAAAGGTGTGTCTTTATTGAAGCAAAAGACAGAAAAATAGAAAGGTGCAAGTTTAAAGATTTTAGAGCAATATTTACCTAGACTGGTGTGGAAACCAAACCCTGGCCACGGGTCAGTTAAGGACAGGAAAACCCTCAAGGAAGGATACCCCTCAATGGACAGCAGGTGCAGAATGGACACCCAGGACAGGACAGGAAACCCTCAGATTAGGAATCAGGACAGGACCTCAGGACAGGAACCCCTCAGGACAGGACCGCACCCGCAGTTTGGAAGCAACGCCTGCGCTCCACCCTCTCTGCAGCTATCGATCAAGACCCCGATTGGGTCAGCGAACTCCCAGCAAAGTGCTTCGCCAGCACTTTAAGGTTCAGTAGAACCTTAGTCTATGGTCAATTTCGGACAGAGTGCTCCGCAGCTCTCTGTATCTTCAGTCACCTATTGAGTACGATGGGTCAGTGACAGGTCAGCTAAACCAGACAAGTCGGACAATTTCCCTAGGTGAACCCAGGGTAGTTATACTGTTTTGGGGCAGTGTACCACCCCCCAATGTTGCAAAGTGTCAGAATCCCTCAATTTGGATTGGTCCTAAGGTAGGATTTGGGTAACACACCAATCAGAACACACTATTAGGATGCCTACTTTGCATCTCTGGGTACCGCCTAGCGAGATTGGGGTTCTCGTGAGAAAGTCCAGGGAAATACAATGACAAGTTTACATTGTTTCAAAATGGGGACACATGACTCTGTCCTGCTGAGTTCGCAGGTCAGTTTCTCAGGAGCATCTTGCCCATCCCTGCCAGCTGGCTGAGTTCCACCAGCCAAGGTTGACTTCTCCCCAGGCGGATGGTCATGCGCAATAAGGACCTCCAAGATGGCTTTCGGCTCAGTCAGACCCCCATTTCCCGCGGTACATGAAAAGTAAGCGAGAACAAATTAATACATAGAAATAACGTTATGAAAACACATCTTTGGGTTTGTACTTTCAACTTATCACTATAAAATATACTTATGCAGTCTAAATGTTAGCTACATATACACGGGCACAAGAGCAGTGGCACGAGCAGTACCACGTTACTGGCAAAGCTATGTATTACGCATGCGCAACTATTCCCTCCAAACCTGCAAACACGTCAGGACACGTGAGTGTGACTGACGCATGCGCAGACACTATTTCAAAGCAGCGGCCATTTTAAGTACTCGAATTAATCGTATTAGAAATACACATAGGCAAGCTTCATGGACCTCGTTTCAAACATGAAATAAAGGTTAGTAAGACGTACAAATTATTACTTGGTTACACATGAACGAGGTTCATGACAAAAGCAAGTCGCAAATGCGAAGCTTTGCTTCATCAGTTTGTAGGTCTGTGTAATGCCATCTTCATCTTCCTACTTGACAGGGAAAGAGGAGCAGCAAAAGCAGCATGAACAGCAGTCAGGTTGACTTGTAGTGCCCGCCAGCAGCTGTGTCAGCTCCTAGCACGCATTTCCGCACCCTAACCCATTGATCTAGATCCCATTGAATTTTATGTAGCCTGCCAGGAAGTGAGCCCATTTACTTTTAAGAATCACAGCTAACTTCAATGTGATGAACATGAATGGAGCCCAACACCACTGCCTTGTATCCACCGACAATGTGCCTGGCTCAACCCTTCTAGACACAGAGAACGAAATGGCCCCTAGTGTTGTACTCAGATTCCACCCCATATAGATTTTTCAGCATTGTATGAAAACATATAAAGGTGTGGCAGTACCTCCTCCTCCACCCCACCTCACCACACCTGCTGCAGTGGCAATGTGGCCATTCCGATAGGACCAACCACAGCCCCTTTTCACATCACTGACTATGGATTGAACACATTTCTTGGTTTTTGCACAACCATGTAATTCTATGAGGTCCTCACACTAAACAAACTATTCTCCAGGAACTCTTGCAGGGATTTCAGGCAAAATTTACCTTGTTGTTCGTCAGAAACGGTACACTGAAGGACCCACAGATTTTTAATTTGCATCAACCAGATTTTCATTCTGCATCAGGCCACAGATGCATGCATAGCATACCTTGTGTGGCTGCTGGTAGGAAACTATAACTGCTTGACAACACTAAAATAGTGACTGACACCCCTCTAGTAGTAGTCGTCCCAGAGATGATGAACTACCAGGTTGGACTGGAACAGAAAATAGACCCAGGCATCAAAATAAAAGTGGCCCCAATTGGTGAATTAGAGAAGTAAAACAGTGGCCCATGTTTACAAATTGGGGCAGTCTTGAACTCGTAAAGGCACATGCTATAAATGTTGTGCAAGGTACAGGAGACTGCATGAATTTGAGCGTGCTGCAAGCAATGTTTGTTTTAAAATCAGAGAAATCAACATTAAAAACCGGCCCATCAGACCATAAAAGAGGCCCACAACCAGCCAAAACAATTACCCACACACTGAGACTAGACTCAACTGTTGGGAACTGCCTGAGTGCACTGTACAACAGTCCGACCTTGTACACTAGGGTGAAATGTACCTTTGTGTGGACATGCACTTTCCTGACAAGACCACTGTCTGCGAATATCCATCACCTTTGGAATCATCATTGCTGACATCTGCGTAGTGCACATCCTCCTGATGTTTGACCTGAACACTAAATATCACCAACTCGCGCCACATCCTTTGCCTGCTATATCACCCATCGTCCATGTACAAGAGACTTAGGGCCAGATGTCCGAAGAAGTAGGTTGCAGATAGTGGGTGCATCAGAGTCTGTTCAGAAGGTTATTGGGGGGGGGGGGGGGTGGGAGTGCCGCACAGGGCAGACAGGAGCTAGTAGACCCAGCCATAGTGGTTGAGGTCATTTGTCACTGGTGTTTTGGGGTGTGTCCTAATGTGGTTCTGCAAGCTGAGCCATGGCAATCCCTTTACACACTTGACTGTCAGGGTAGCAAGAGTGAGCAGTCAAAGGCTTCTCAGAGATACAGTGTGGAGAGCAAGCGTTCCGAAATCAACAGTCAGCCACCAGAAACAATAGTGTATAGTCCTGTCAATTGCATATATTTACATATAAGAAAGTACTTTAATCTCACAGCAAAACGGAATATGAGAAAGTTCGATAGGAATTGCAATTACAAGGAGCAATCTCATTTACGATCTTCAGCAAGGTGCTGCGCCCTTTCTCTGTACACGCTCCATGTTTTAGAAGATCTCTGATGTCTACTGTCCCCCGGGATGATGCTGGCATAGGCATTAATGTATCACTGGTACAGATCACTGCTATGTACCCCATCGGTTAGGTGTGCAACTCAGTTCAACAGTTTTTGCCACATTCATTCACTAGACAAAAAGTCTCAAGTCCGTTTACTAGATTCCACTGTGGGCTTTTAGTCCCATTTTCCATTAGAATTAACCCCAATTTACCTGCTTGATGGTTGTGACAGATTTAGTGATCCTTGGGGCATAGCTCATTTCGCGCTTTATTTGCAAGCTGATGACAATTACATAAGGTAACAATGAGGCGGGCTCCAGGCATGGAGTGTGAGATCTCTGTGCCTGGCTGTCATCTACCTTCCTGAGTCAGTAATCAGGGACAGAAAAAAGGGTTGGCCCTGCCTGGATACCACCTCACTTTGAACAAAATAAACTGCAGTCCCACCACTTACCTTTATCATTTGTAAAAATAGCAGTGCTCAGGAAGAACTAATCCACAGCCTTTTGTTAACAAGTTCCTCAGTGAATTTCTAAAGGCAGCTCTGTTTTCATTCTCCCCACTTCAGTGTCTGAATCTCCATCGTCCAGCCACAGGAATGCATGCAATACACTTCCACTATCTGCGGGAATTACATCCATCTGCCATCTTTTACAATGCCTACGTAGCCAGCGAAATCCAAAATGGATCATATTGGCCCTAATACAAAGATTCTCACAACACAGTTGTACTACCTTCCATTTGCTACACACTCTTTATACATACACGTGATCACAAACACTTGTAATGTGTGTGCAAGGTTCTGGTTTCACATAACAGTGGAACTTCACATGAAGGGAGCCAATAGGCTTCCTTCTCCTTGGGGCTGAGAAAATGGTCTAGTCATTGCCATTACCACTTTAAGGGATGCACACATGGTATGGACAAACGTCCATTCACCATGCAGGGGACATTCCTGTCAGTGTGTTTGTAAGATGCATATTGCAGGTTTTAATTGTGGCAGTAAATAGAGCCTTTTATCCTTTCACAATAGACACAATGTTCAGTAATCATAATTCAGCAGCAATAGACAGTTCAGTTTGTGGTGTACAATAATAATAATAATGTCATAATTTCTTCTGTTATTCTGCAGGTGTTGGGTACTCTTCTCATTCAGCTCTTAGAACGTGAGCTACAACCTTCCTGCCAGGCAGCCTGTTTACAGACTGTACGTATCTTGTCCCGTGACAAGCGTGCCCTGGACCCCTTCGTTACCCATTCAGGCCTGCGGACATTGGCGCATCATGCTGGTATTGATGGGTCATTGCTCGACGTGCCAGACCAGGATGTGATGGTGGAGGCACTGAAGTGTCTGTGCAACCTGGTCTTCAGCAGTACAGAGGGGCAGCAAAGGGGTGCTGATGTGGGCATCATTGTGGGCCTCGCCCGCCGACTCAGGCTCCACCGTGAGGAGAACTTCATGCATGAGGTTAAGTTCTTGGATGTGCGCTTGCTCTTCCTGCTGACCGCCCTAAGGGTAGACGTGCGAGAGCAGTTGGCCCAGGAGCTCCGTGGGGTAAGCCTGATGACTGATGCCCTGAAGGCAATCTTGGGCACCCAGTGGACGGATCCCTTTGACCGGGAGAGCAACCCAGGGCACCTCTCCCGACAAGGTATGGAGCTGGCAATGGAGATCCTCAAGGTGCTCTTCAACATTACTTTCAACAGCAGCCAACAACAGCTGGACGAGGTGAGGGGATCCAACACCTAAGAAGTAAGGGGGTTAACTCCTACTGAGAAATGCCCAGCGGGAGGGTTCCAGCCAGGGTCCAATGAGACTCAAATTTGAGTTGGGGGGGTCAAGGGAGGAGGCTAAGAGTTTGCAAATGGAGACTGGGTAATACTAAAAACAAAAGGGGAGCTTTCCTTATAGCCAGTACAGGAAAATAGAGTGATTCATTGTGCATTTTAAACATATCGGTCAAACCTGATATGATGACAATAAACATGTTTTAGTGGATTTGACATTGTTTATAGGCCACCAACAGATCTTTAAAACTGTGAATTAGTAATTTGACGGCTAAAAACCGGCTTCTACAGATTTCAATACAAAGCACTTTAGAACCAGTTTCCACACAGTTATTTCAAGACAAGGGCCCTTTTTGCCAATTCGCCGAAAATGCCTGCTGTGAAATTACTTTGAGCTCATGGAATATTTTTAATTCCATCTTCAGAAAGACACTTCTGTCTGACTGTTAACTTAAGGGATGCTTTTAGTCTGCTCATCATATGCTTTTTGAGGTCACACATGTAAATGTTTCAGGATACTGGTCCTAGTGGTCTGACATCCCTGATTTTGGGGGGTGTCACTGGCAAGTGTTGGATTCGATTTCTAATAATTATTCTGATGCTCCTGAGATTGAATAATTGAGTACCAATCAGTTGAAAATAGTACTTCCTGTTAATTACTATTCCAGATAACTGCTCTATTCAAAATCAAAATAAAATTATTGTTGTTAGCACTAGACCTTGAGCAGTTCCCATATGAGATGACTGACCTACATCCATGATGGAAGCCACAGGGCCTAAAAAACTGACACACAAGGTAGTTTCCTCGAAAGAACTTTGCAACAAATGGTGGTCTACATGCAAAGGATATAATATTCATTCAATAAGAGTACATAAAATGTGTGACTAATGTTCAGTGTCCCGCAAAGAGGTCACTCCAACAGAAACAACATTATTTCATCTTAATAGCATATGCTATAAAAACAAAACATGCTTTCATTTATGTTCTGAACCCCCAGCACGTAAAGTGTCACATTCACTAAAATAGAGATGTTGTTTTTAAATCCTGAAGATGCAATACGTGTTATACAAAATTACATATTATATTATATATATGTATATGTGTGTGTGTGTGTGTATATATATATATATATATATATTTGTGTGTGTTTATATGTGTGTATATATATATATATATATATATATATATGTCCACAACAGTTTCCAGAGAAACGAATTAAGCCGCACACCAGTAGTCTTGTTTCAGGGTGTTAATTTATTCCTAAATCATTTATTTTCACCAACACAGGACTAACCCACGCGTTCCGGTATCTCCTCAGGAGATACCGGACATTTGAGGCGGTTTGGTTCAACCGCGTTAGCGACGCACCTTCCAGCGTAGCGCTGTGTAGCCGGGAAAAGGGAACCGTCCCTCTGTGAATATATATATATATATATATATATATATATATATATATATATATATATATATATATTCCAAGGATAATCCGGCACGGTGCAGGCTTTCTCCAGGCAGCAAGTACGGACACGAACCCAAAATCGGTGCAAAGAAGTGATTTATTTAGCTACGGTGTTCCCAGTCATCACGACGCGTTTCGCGTTTCCCAGAGCGCTTGATCACATGTATATTATCTACTGGTGGTCGCCATTAGATAGTTTTTTATTTATATATATATATTACACATTTCTTCAAGATTCCCTTGTTAAGAATCAATGTATTCTCAATAATTATTGTTTCTAAATGTCGATATTAACTATAGCAATTAGCTTGATGTGGGTAGAGAAAGGGGATAACCTAGAATGGGGCGTGAGAGAGACAACAGACAGGCAACTTAGTGTCCAGTTTGTCATTGTAACACTGAAGCAAGTAATGCATAAAGTAGTGTTTTCATTGGATCGCGGTTTTGCATTGGTAACCTGTTATACATAATATCATAAGTATGCTGCTTTTGACAGACCCAGGCTTAGTTTGAAAGCAGAACAGGCATTTTGTTATCAAACTACACTATTTTGAATAGCGAGGACACAACAATGAAATGTATACAAGGGGAGTGGTACTGTATTGCCTCTGTACAGACACCATCCCTCAGAAAAAAAACACACAAGGCATACATTAAAGCAAAGTGTACATCTGTTTTACAATGCACTCTCAGAAACTGATCATAGATGCGCTTGCTTTAGATGGCAGAGGTATGCCTCTGATAACATAACTGATATGTTCAAGCTTCACACAGCTAAGCTATATCTTAGTCTAGTCACAGGTCAGGCGGCAGACACCTTTGCTCCGTCACCAAAGGACAAGAGCCATTGCCCATCTTTTCTGCTCAATTACTTCTAAAAGTGGCACCGGGCCTGTGTTAGGCACCCATTAAATGTATTGAAAACCTACATACCCAAGATATGAGTTGAGTTGAGTTGTTACTTATAAAGTGCAATGAATGCCCTAAGACATCTTGGATGTAAACTAGCAAGCAACATTAGAAAAGATATGAAGATATTTGATAAAAAGATTCATTTTAAAAGCCTCCCTAAACAGAATGGGATTCTATGTTGTGCAAGCCACGATGGAGTGCATTTCAAATAGAGGAAGCAATAAAAGACACCCTCTACCCCAGCACTGAAAATGTCTACATCGGGAGAAGGTAGAGCCACAATGAGGGGATCATTTAGACTTGAAAGCAACCCCATAAGCAACGTGGGGTTTCCTTCATAATAGGCTCTGTGGGCAAAACAGAGTGACTTATACTGGATCTTTCTAGAAATTGGCAAGCAGGGAAGCTTACGGCATGATCTGCCTTGATTTTCTCTTAGGTAAAGAGGCCAAATTGTCACAAACAACTTGGGAGAGGAAATAGTCATTTTGATCCAGGGCAATCTGGTGAGATTAGTGACTGCCTGGAAAAGAGCCCTTGAAGAGTTGGAAGTGTGAGAAATAGAATCTGAAGTAAAAGAGATCTTAGTAACAGGAAGAGATAGTTTGTAATGTCTGAGTTGTTGACATGTATGTGGTGCTTTCAAAGTCTGATATGTGTGCGGATGTGTGTGTGTACATACACATTTGTCTTTAGTTTAATAGAAGGGTGCAGGGATTGCAGCCCTATTTCTCTTCCCCTGACCTCAATCCGACCTGTCCTACCCTCTAACAAATTATACTTTGTTGTTTTCTTTGGAACTATATATGGCATGCTGGCAGCTTCAAGCAACCAGGAGCAAAGGCAGAAGTGAAACTAAGAGCCTAATTTAGAGTTTGCGCAGTTGGAGATTCCGTCCCACCAAAATAGCTGTTCTCCCGTTCTATATAGATTTGGTGAAAGGACCTTGTTTACACTGGTGCAGCCTTCATTTGTCTGCTGGTGTCAACCTCTGGGTTGGTGGCCCATCTTTCAAAGCGCCACCAAATCGCAATGATGATCATCCCACCAGAATGAGGGCAAGACTATCCCCACTCATTTCCGTTCTCAAGACATAGTTGATACATGCAGGGAAAATGTAGAATAGCCCCCACATGCAGGGAGAAAGCTCCCTGCACGTGCCCCTGCACGTGAGGCCATCTGTTTTTTTGTATTGAGAAAACAAACACTTGCGTTGAGATTTTATTTTCTCAATAGAAAGAAGGTTGCGGAGCAGGTGCTTAAAAATGGTGCCAGCTCAGCAAACCTGCAGTGTTCTGAAGGGGGTGCTGCCTCACCACACAGATCTGAAATGCTAGCCAGGTGAGGATCAGAAAAAGGGTGGATGGTCCTCTGCCCGATTGATGAAGGCCATGGGTTTATCCTACCTGACAGATCTGATAACTGTCCACCAGGTTGTAAATGTCCCCCTGTTACAGTAGACAGGATATTTTGCATATCAGACAAGCCTGATGGTCTTTGTGTATCACCAGAATCTATCCACAGTGTATGCATGATCTTGATTATCTATTTAGCTATCCTCTGTATATGATACAATCATAGTGCAAGACAGAGCTAGTGACTGTAAAGAATTTGACAGAATAGATGGGTCGGGTCAACACACACACGCACGCACGCACTCACACACACACACTCCCTCTCTCTATCTCTATCAGATTTATTACAGATTAAAAGGTTACAGCAGATAGGAAGATTGGAAAAACTAACTGGACTTGGTGACCCCAATCTGAGATTGATATAATGTATGCTATATGCCTAAATATATATATCATCATGACAAAAGTACAAAGACAAATTTGGAGACTAGTATTGGAGCTACAATTATTATACATGGTAGTTAACACTACCCTAATGTGGGATATTTAACGGGTTATATAATTAACTTCTGCTGAGTACCACCCCACCCCACCCCCCAGAATGAAGCTTAACTAGTGGAATCTGTGTTTACCACACTGTTTGCTGCACGTTTTGCATTTATGTCTTTGCATTTTATATGTATACATTTGCTCAGGCTTTTCCATGCGAAATCGATCAGGAGAAAACTGCAGAATGCAGTAATGATGCAGAACCCAGAATACAGATCTTAGTTCAAACATCTTTGCATCTCAATTGGAATTTAAAACACAGATTTGAATCAGGATTTAAGTAAACTCTACACGTTTAGAAAAAGTAGGGATAGGTTATTCCAATAGAGATTTGACTAGCTCTGTATTGCCATTATTATATTATTATGACAGTGCTTTTGTGATAAAGTAAGTTGAGTTGTATTGCAGTTGTATTTATTCAGTAATACATACTCTTATTGAGGTATTAAAGGCATTTGCAGAGGGGTAGCATGCTATTCTATGCAGCGCTATAGATGGAAACGTGCGTGTTTGTTCTGTGGCTTACACGACGAGCTTTTTTGTTGTCATGTGTCAAGACCAGACTTATGCTCTTCACAGATTTTGTTGCTATGCCTCTGCATGAAGGGATAATGTGTGAGAGGTAGGTTGATTATTGATAGACAGATGTGTGTGAGTCCAGTATGGGTTATCTGGGCTAGGACTGAAATGTTTTTGTGTGTGAATATGGTTGAAACTGCTAAAACGTTGTCCTAAATGTGTGGTTTGACTTACTCATGGGTGTAGGAGAGACGTTTGAGTATAGATGTGGCTGCACAAGCCAATATCTGCCATCTAGTATTTCATTATTTAATATTGTATAGCTCGTAGCTACCCACACAGGGGTTCCCAGCACTTGAAGCCAGATAGAGTGCAAACCAGAGTACTACCTAAAACAGCCATATCTTCAACTGTTTGCGAAAAGAGGTCTGTTAAGTGTATCTTTTCAAGATGGGTGGCAGCTCATTCCAGAGCTTAGGGCCAATGTAAGCAAAAGACCGGCCATCCATGCACGTCCATTTAAGCTTTGGAACAGAATACAGGGTGAGATCCCTGGAACTTAGAGTGCAAGCCAGTTGATGGGGTCTCACAATGCTGTGGAGATATTGAGGGCCAATTCCTGATCTAGCTCTGTGCACAAAGCACAGAGCCTTAAATTGAATCATTTTCTCGACCCTAAGCAAGTGCAGTCCCTGCAAAAGGATGGAGGCTGATACAGTTTTAGGAAATTTGAAAAACAATCTTATGGCACAATTTTGAACAACTTGCACCTTTCTTATGGAGGCTTTGTCAATTCCTAAATACAGTACATTACCATAATCCAGTCTAGAGAGAATGAGGGTCTGGATAATTGTCCTTTGGGCTGGAAATGGGAGAATCCAGAGGATTTTCCCTAGCCATTTCAACACAGTGAAGCAGATGGTAGCCACTTTTGAAACTTGGGACTTCAAAGGCAGTTTTAAGGTACAAAAGAAAACTCAGGTTCTTCATCTTTTGAAAGAGGGGGCCAGAAGAACACCCAGGTTTCCAGGCCAGTGAGGAGGTCCCCATAAGGACAGGTGTTTTCCTAACACCAAAACCTCGTTTTTTTCGCCATTACATTTCAGAGAGTTCTTATTCATCCATGTTGCAACGTGGCTCCGGCAGGAGTTCAGGGCTTCAGCATTGTGATCCTGAGTGGACGGCAAGGAAAAATCATGTCTGTGTCGCCAGCAGGAAAACAGTCAGGCCGAAACTTTCTGCCAAATCTGCCAAAGGGTGGACGTAAACATTAATTAGGGCGGGTTTGATGCTGAGCCCTTGGGGACCCCTGAAGTAAGGGCCAGCCAGGTAGAGACACCATTCACAAACAGTACCTGAAAGGTTTGATCACTCAGAAAGGATGCCATCCATTACGAGGCTGAATCTTGTATCCCCAAACTGACTAGTCTTCCCAGCAGCATTGTATGTGGCACAGTATCAAAAGCAGCGCTGAGATCTAATAACATTTATGGAGTGATCTCTGTATATGCAGTTCAAACAACAAGAATATTGAGCAAAGAAAGTGCACAGAGAAAATAGAAACTACCATCAGGGATTCAGGCAGAAACAAGGCTCGAAAGTGCATTCAGTCAAGCCCAAAACAGTCTATGCTGAAGGAAAAAGCAACATGAACTTCACAGTACAACAGGCCTTACAGCACCCACAATACATTTACCAGGATCAGGAAAGCAGATAGGGTTTGGAGGGCTAGGACATTAATTAGAATCATTAAGACCGAATACATAATTTCTTTCTTTCAGTTTCTTTTTAAACAAAGCAATGTTTGTGTCTTATCTGATCTTTGGGTCTCTCCGGGATTAGTATAGTGCTATACAAATGGCAATGCAATACAATACCACTTCCTCTCTCTATTATATTTTGATGGAATCTTGCAATACCATACTGCAACTCCTACTGGCACTGTGCAATTGTAAGCTTAAACCATAGGGAATGGTACATTACCATGTGGGCCTGGATTTACCTGCCAGTATTCCGTTTAGAATTCCCTTTTTAGTGGGCTTTAACACGAACATTAACCTGTTGTGAACTGATCTTCAAAGTGTTAAGGGGGCTGTGCTAAAAGTGTGCAGGGAGCTGATGTAAGGCCGGAGTAGATGGAGGGGGTGAGGAGGGAGATGTAAGAAGTGTAGAATATTGGCTGGCATGGGGAGCAGCATAAGCTCCCCCAATGTCCTGTCTGAGATTTGCAAAAACAACAAGGTGATGGATGGAATGCTTGAATTAATCTCAGTCACTAGCAATCTCTTGGGACTGCATTTCAATCCATCATTTTTCTCCCACCATGCCATCTCAGTTTGGACCCAACCATATGCAAATCCGTCTGGAGCGTGCTGACCCGGCTGACGGACCCATAACTAGGGCGAAACCAGTCCTAGGTTGCTTGTGTACCGGTTCAGGGAGTACCTGGACTGTTCCCATTGGAGGAGGGTCAAGACTGACTTGCATATGGCTGGTTCCAAACTGGGGTGTATGGTGTGCAAAATAACAATGGACTGGGATGTGACCTGAGTAATTACCAATGGCTGAGATTAATTCAAGACTTCCATCCATCACTTTTTGTTTACTTTAATGTGTCGCCCTAAGTGGGACGGGTATGCCCAGAAGTGGGTCCCATGAACACTGTGCCACTGGAACCAAGCTGTACCCTGCCGATGAGCCCATAACTTGGGGGGATTTGGTCCTGGGTTGCTTGTGTTCCGGTTCAGGGAGGACCTGGCTTGGCAGTTCAAGCTAGATTGTTCCCATTGGAACAGGCTCAAGACTAATTTGCATATGGCTGGGTCCAACTGAGGTGGAATGGTGTGCAAAATAACGATGGACTGGGATGCCGCCCTGAGTAATTACCAGTTGCTGAGATTAATACAAGCATTCCAGCCATCAATTTTTGTATACTTAGGGTGCTGCCCCATGCGTGACGGGTATGCCCAAATATGGTTCCCATGCACACTGTGTGAATGGAATCAAGCTGTACCTGGCTGATGATCCCAAAACTAGGGTGAAACCTGTCCTAGTTTGCTTGTTCAGGGAGGACCTGGCTTGACAGTTACGGCTAGACTGTTCCAATTGGAGATGGGTCAAGACTGATATGAATATGGCTGGGTCCAAACTGAAGTGGCATGATATACAAAATAACGACGAGCTGGGATGCGGCCTCAAGTTATTACCAGTGGCTGATATTAATTGAAGCAGTTCATCCATCAATTTTTGTATATTTTAGTGTGTCTGAGGTTTGGGCAGGGCATAGAATGGGCCCTGCCTACAGTGCAGCCTTGTGTCAGTGATTTTACCTGCTGGATATTCTGGCTAGTTAAATTAGGCTTGTTATTCCTGTAGTCAGTGAATCCCGACGCAGTATCAATGGACCTCTTATAATTGTGTAAACCAGAATTCTACACAAGAATTATGCTCCTCACAGTTCCTAATCAATAGACACCTTGCAAGTGAGCTGATGAGTAAGAGAGAACTCGACTTCATGAGACATGAGAAGCAATGAAAAGAAAAAAAAAAGCTTCCCACCTGTAAATAACTTTTAGATTACCCAAGTGGATGATGTGGGTAGGATCTATTAGGATTGACATTCCCGTTCTTTTCATTAAAATATGTTTTTACATTAACAGCTTGTATACTTAACAAAAAAAACTGAAAGAACCCAATCATTGAAGAACAGCAAAATGAGAAGTAATTGCGCTAAGGTGCCCTCTACCTGAAATAAATATACATGTGTGCAACTGGTTGATAAGCAAATCTAAATGATGCTTCCGAGCCAGTTTATGGCTTAAATCGAGGCTTTATGGTGACAAAGGTTTACTCTTTTTGAGAAGTAATGTAAGGGGGTTATCAACTGCATTCAGGAATGCATTCTTCTAATGGAAGCCTGTTAGAAAGGCTTGCACTAGGTATAGTCTCATTTACTTTTACTACAAATATAAATGTTTAATGCACTTGTTTTATCTTAAACTATGATGCACCAAATATCCATTGGCAAATAGTGTCAGGATTCTGCCATCCTGTTACTAAGGCCCTCTGAACGTCTGCCTCTAACACTAACACACTTCTACACCTTGCCTTGCCAGATAAACTTTGTATTCCAGTGCCAGATTCCACTCTACTGTCTTAATGCATCATGGTCCTTGTAGTTCCCCCTGTTTTCAGACCTTCCTAGATCACGGCCTGGCGATGGTTTCTTGTTCGCTAGATTTGTTCCTTGATCCTATAGCTATTTTGAACCCTTTATCTTTATATTCTGGACCAGTCTTTATGTCTGCTCTGATCCACACTCCTTTCCAGGGTTTTCTATTCCCTGTCTTCTGTTTCCTGGTTTCCACAGTCTTCTTTCCCACAAGCCACAGTTCAGTCTTACCTTCATTGGTGGTTCCCTGATTACTTGCACCCAGCTCTTTGTGTGCATCTGTGCTCCTCTCCGAAGCCTTCAGCTACTTCAGTCCTGTGAGTGGAGAGTGCACTGGCTTTGCAAGTGACTCCTGTTTCGTCTCCTTCTGCTGTGTTCCTGCTGCTGTTACTACAGTTGTTTACAGGAATCCCCTAACAGCAGCATCTCCGTTCTCTGTCTTGGCAGACAGAGAGCGGAAATGCTGCCGTTATGGGACTCCGGCCAAACTTGAAAGGTCCTTGATTAATTTCTCCACAAGCGAAAAGACTCAAGTTGGTGCTTTGAGCACGAATACACGGCATTGAAACAAAGCCCACGTTTTCTACTTGCACTACCAAAACTAGTCCTAAAGTTAGGAGTCCTAACTTTATACTTCTAAACTGAGAAAAATCCTAACTTTAAGACTTTCGGTATTCACAGAAGGTATTTAGCAGTCCTAAAGTTAGGACTCCTAACTTCTGTGAATACAGAAATGAGTAAGTGCCTTCTGTGAATACCAAAATGAGTGCCTTCTGTGAATACCAAAATGGTAGTAAGTTTAGGATTTTGTCTTAAGTTAGTTCTGTGAATTGGGCCCATGGTTAGTGACAATTCAAGCAGAATGGAAAACATTTGGGGTCCAGCTCCCGGCAGGTGTGGTAGCTTCAGAGAGCTGCAAAGGGTGTGGGAGTTGGGGTGGCTGCTCAGAGAGGTGTCCTAACCTACATATGCTAGGAGAGGACAATGACTGCGTGAAATATACAGATGAGGTGATAGGGCTGGCCGTGCGCTCCTTGGGGTGAGTGGTGGGATATGCAGGGCCGGCTTTAGGACAGTGTGACTGGTGTGTCTGCACTTGGTGCTGACCTGGCGAGGGGAGAGGGCGCTGACCTCAGGAGAGGCGCTGTTTTTAGCAATAACATGATTTAAAAACACCTGTGGGGGAGTTCCTTGTGCATCCAGATTTCAGACTGCATTACAAATGTCAAGATAACTCTTTTGATTAACGTTCCTGCTAGCTACAGAGAGGGATCAGAGTTTTGTCTAGTGGCACTTTTCACTTGCCATAAAGTAGTGCAGAGGGTTAATATGCCTGTTGCAAAGAACTTATACCGTTCACATCACATGTTTAATTTATGTGGATAGCTGAGTGGATTACCTCTTTGGTCCCAGAGATCCTTTTGTTACTGCAGTTCATAAGATACTTCCCTAATATAGAATAGTGACTCTTACGAACGGTCATCAAAGAGCTGCATTCAAAATGTTTAAAATGGGTTAGGACGTTATGTTTTTCCCCCAGTCTTTCATTATCTGTTCCTAACGTTGCTGAAAAGGTTTTGCTTGGAAGATATACATTCTTATTAGTAAAGTCGGCCTTTACCAGTACTTTAAAACAAATGAAATGTATGTGAGAGAGGGGCTGTGGAGAGATGAGGGACACTTTTGCCCAGTGGTCATGAGGGAACTCGAAAAGGAGGTCATGGGGAGGGGGCGCCAAAAATGATTGTCACACCGGGCGCCACCAGCACTAAAGCCGGCCCTGGGGGTAGGAATGCTACAGAGATGTAGAGGAAATAATGGGATGCTGCACTCTCAAAGAGCGATGTGACTGCTCCAGTAAGAGCGAGGAGGCGGGGGTGACAGATGGTACAGGCTTTGGCGTGGGGGTGACAGTACTAGAGATGTGGCAGTGTGAGGGCCCGTAGGTTCTGGAAGGGGCGGTTTGACAGCTTGAAGGGCAGCACACATGAGATTAATGGCGCATGTGGGCTAAAAAGACCGAAAGGAGCTTATGCATCCCCAATCTCTGCACGAGAGGGGGTGCCTGCTGCACTGACCGGGCTCAGGCCACAAGGGCGTGTTGAATGCTTCACGTGCTTGCGCGTGGATCGCCACTGTCTCTGTGACGTAACAACTATGACTGGTCTGGGTTTGGGGCCTGCTCTCCAGAGAACAGTGGTGACAGGGCAAACCCTAGAGGAGGGGACTTAACACCTTGTGGACAATGAAGCATGACGCTCATAAAATAGGAGGACATTAGAGAGGGAGCAGGCTCAAGTCATCTTAATTCATCAGCGCCCCAGACATGGTGCAAGACTAGAGATTTGCAGGGAGCAGGTGACAGGAGACTATGGCCACTGGAATAAGAGCATGGCTAGTTTGGATTTAGAGGCTTGAGTTTTTTAGACGGGGAGAGGATGTGGTGTACCGGCCAGAGCTGCCGACCTTGGATTTGGGGAACCAGGCTCGAGCTTCGGAGTCGGCTCAACATCCTGTGATTCTGGGGCTAATCACTCAATCTCCCCATGCCTACCAAAAATGCATGTGTCCTAGTGTAACATAACTGGTGGTCGACCATGTAAAGTGCTCCAATACCTTCGGGTCAAGTTCGTGCTGTATAAAAAAAGACTAAAAAAATGCAATGACGGGAAGGATAGAGGATGGAAAGGAGATCGAACAAATACCAAGGTAGTGTGGGAGTAAAGGGTTGAGAGATTTTGCCAGCTGAGAGTGAGAGGGACTCAGACAAGGAGGGCTGACTAGAAGGCAGTCGAAAACTTAATTGCAGGTGCAGGTTTGGGAATGTGAAGTAAGAAGGCTGGGAACTTGGAATTAGGAGGAGTTGGCTATCTATTACAAAGAGGTGGTATGATGTAGCGGGCTTTTCAACATCCCTGCTGCTGAATGCAGTACCATACCCCCTCCTACTCCTGAAAACTATATGGATTATATTACATTTCTCTGTTTCCACTACCTTCAGTGCACAGAGGATTATCATACATAAATGCTCAACACACAGGTTTGCAAAATACCTGTATTTGAAGTGTGATTCTTTGAGTCCTGTATTACAATACATTTAAAAATTTTGTATAATTTCACCCAAAGCTGACACTAGCCACAAGCAACTGCTTCCTGAAGGTGGTACCCAATTTCGAGACCTGAACGAGATCAGCAGCAATCAATGAAAATTGATTCAGCTAATCACCTAGGAGGCCTTGCTATTTTTTTGGCTCATGGTTCTCCAAACATACCAATAGATGAAAGGCCAGAGACTTGCCGCTTTAATTTGTTCTGGGAGTTGATGAAGATGGATGTGAATAATAGGCCATGTGTACGCCACATTGTGGTCTAAGAATCTAGACGTTTGCAAATAGAGGAGACGTCATGTCACAGTGACTAGCGTGGGTGCATTTTTCGCCGAATTTTGGGGGCATATCAAGACTCACCAGGACCCTTGCTCAGCGACAGCTTCCCAGCTTCTGCCGTTGGTTTCCCCCCGCCGCCGCTGCTACTAGACATCGAGCACGGCCGCCGAGTGGGGGAAACTACACTTCCCAGGAGCCCTTGCTGCAGGAAGCCACCCACGCCCATTACGCGCCTGGTGGCGCTTAAAACAACGTGAGAACTCCGGTGGAGCAGGTACATTTTTAGCCGCATTTTGGGGGCATATCAAGACTCACCAGGACCCTTGCTCAGCGACAGCTTCCCAGCTTCTGCCGTTGGTATCCCCCCGCCGCCGCTGCTACTAGACATCGAGTGGGGGAAACTACACTTCCCAGGAGCCCTTGCTGCAGGAAGCCACCCACGCCCATTACGCGCCTGGTGGCGCTTAAAACAACGTGAGAACTCCGGTGGAGCGGGTGCATTATTCGCCGCACTTTGGGGGCATATCAAGACTCACCAGGACCCTTGCTCAGCGACAGCTTCCCAGCTTCTGCCGTTGGTTTCCCCCCGCCGCCGCTGCTACTAGACATTGAGCGCGGCTGCCGAGTGGGGGAAACTACACTTCCCAGGAGCCCTTGCTGCAGGAAGCCGCCCGCGCCCATTACATGCCTGGTGGCGCTTAAAACAACGTGAGAACTCCGGTGGAGCGGGTGCATTTTTTGCCGCATTTTGGGGGCATATCAAGACTCACCAGGACCCTTGCTCAGCGACAGCTTCCCAGCTTCTGCCGTTGGTTTCCCCCCGCCGCCGCTGCTACTAGACATTGAGCGCGGCTGCCGAGTGGGGGAAACTACACTTCCCAGGAGCCCTTGCTGCAGGAAGCCGCCCACGCCCATTACATGCCTGGTGGCGCTTAAAACAACGTGAGAACTCCGGTGGAGCGGGTGCATTTTTTGCCGCATTTTGGGGGCATATCAAGACTCACCAGGACCCTTGCTTAGCGACAGCTTCCCAGCTTCTGCCGTTGGTTTCCCCCCCGCCGCCGCTGCTACTAGACATCGAGCGTGGCCGCTGAGTGGGGGAACTACACTTCCCAGGAGCCCTTGCTGCAGGAAGCCGCTCACGCCCACGCCCATTAGGCACCTGGTGGCGCTTAAAACAACTTGAGAACTCCCGCATCGCGGGACGCGCGCGGGCAACGCCGGGCCAAGCCCGGGCCAAGGGCGGGCCCATCTGAGCCCGTCCAAGACAGGAGGAGACTGGGCTGGGCCACCCTCCGAACGTTGTAAACACTGTAAGACCTTACATTGTTATTACACTGCTGAGTATTTGACTTTACCATTCGCCCTATTAGTGATAACATTCTGTACATCTCACTGGATTGATGGCATCTAAAAACGGGAAAGGAAATAAGCCAGCAAACAGCTGGAAGGGAGGGGGGTAACTGGAACGTTAGATGCGTTCATAACCAGGGCCACTTCGGTCCTGGAGCACGAAATTGCACTAACTGAACGCCGTTTGTCCCTAGAACCCATATATCTGAGACGATCCTCATTGGGAGGCTTAGCGCTAGTTCCCTCCCCAGATCAAGTGACTATACCTAATTCGCTGATAGATGTAAGTAGCCAATATCTGCATGGACAACTTGATAAATCAATTATAGCAGAATCTAGCACCATCGTAGCAATCAGTGACTCTTCTATAGATAAGATACCGAATGATCCTGGTCCATGTGTATCCATTAAATCGACATCTATACACTCCACTAATTCCCAATTATTTAATCGACCAGTGGTTACGGGCCCTCATGTCAAGAGGAAACGGGTAGGGAATTTACAAAAGGGAGGCTGTGCTAAGAAGACCAAAGTCACAACAATGTCTAAGGCTGTGGTAAAATCGACACTGGGCACCACTACAAACACTTTACAAGCCCAGAATACTGTTCCCTCAGCTAAGGCTCCCTCTGCAAGAGTGGTAGAGCCATCTATAATTATGGCTCAAAGTATAGAGGAACAATGGAAAATTAGGAAAAATGGAACAACTGGTGAAATCTTTAATCCTTCCACTGATGGAGAGATCCAAAAGGATCAGCAAAAGTTAGGGCTGCTTGAACAAGCGACTCTAGCTAACTCTGCACTCTTGGGAAAGTTAGTAGAGTCTGGATTGAATCAACCAGGAATAGTAACCATCCCCCGGGTTGAACAATTAACTGGACCTACCGAGATTTCGGTAACATCTATAATTGAATCACCTCATCCAGTAAATGGCATGCAAGGGCGTGATACAATATTACCAGGTAGATCAACGGTCCATGAAAGAGGGGGCCGTTCAGAGAGACAAGGGGTAAAGGACGAAAGAGGTTCAGGGGTCGTAGAGAAGATGGGTAAAACCACTATACATGATAAAGAATTACAATATGGGGACAAAGAAAAAGGTAGTCCACAGAGATTAGATCTTCCCCCGGCCTCATACCCCTATGTAGTTGTATTATCAGGTGTCCCGGAGTTGAAACCTGAGAAAATAGAAACGTACCAAGAATTAAAAAACAAGGTAACGTTTTGGTTAAACAAAAACAGACCTCTTAGACCGGATCTACATGGTGAAATTCTAAATGTTCGCAGAGTAAGTTGGGTGGGTCATAGAACAAAGGATATGGATGGGGATTGTATCACTGTTAATTTTAGGATCCACGCGTGGTTCAGTATATAACCGGCTTTTATCACCAAAGAAGTATGGGGGGTATTTGTACCTTTGATTTAAGCTACTTCTATCCCTCCTCCTTTTCTACCTACAATGGTCTTCTTTTCCGTGATGGACAGCGAGGTGGTCCCATTTTCTCGTTTGAAAACCAGTTTAACATACCGACAGGTAACCGCTATGAGTCACTATCTGGGCTTGGGGGGGGTAGATTGACCAACTTTGGGGAAGGTAATTGTTAAACCCCCTGAAAATCGATTACCTGAAATTGCAATGAAAGACCATATCATATTAAGTCCAATCCAGCCATTAGCAGTATCTAGTGAAAGTATGGAGCCATTACATTCTGACATAACTGGTGAAGAAGTAAACAGAGATAATGGACAGAATAAAGAGAATAAATATGGCCATCCAGTAGATGTTGGGATTATTAGAAATGAGAGAAATAAGTCGAATAAGGGTACCTGGTCCATCATGTATTGGAATATTGCAGGTTGAAGATCTAAGATAGGTAATCACAACTAGGTAAAACTTCTAAATGAATACGATATTGTTAGTTTACAAGAGACATGGGCGGTAGAAGTGCACCATTTGAGCAGTTTTAAAACTATATTCACGCCAGCTATAGGCTCGTTACACGGCAGAGCCAAAGGTGGGCTATGCACTTATGTATCCAACCTTTTTAAATGTGAAAAAATAGAGATTCTGTGCAACAACAGTTTTTATCATATGGTTAGGATACATATTAACAAAAAATTGTGTTTTTATAATTGTGAATTTTTATAATAATGTTCCCTTGGACGACATTCCAGTAGTATTGAAAACATTGAGAACTGATATTAACAGCCTGCAAGGCAGGGAAACTAAAGAGTCTGTAGTTGTCTGGGGTGGTGATTTTAACTGTCCACCATGCAAGAGAGGAGAACAGGGGACTTGTGGCCTAATGTTGGACAGAGAAACCAACTTAATACATTTTGATCACTCTGTTTGCGGGGATCTTCTGAATGAAATTATCTTTACATGTGATCTGGGTTTTGCAAATAAAATGTGTCAACCCGAGATCTCATTTTCCCAGCGTTTAACGGTAGAGGGGTGTTTTCGATAATTGATTTTATAATGATATCTTCATGTTATAGAGATAATGTCTTAAACTTTAAAACGTTAGAGAACCCTCTAAGTGACCATTTCCCTAGAAGGGTGGAAATTATAAATCCATATTTTGACCCTGAGCATGATCATATACCTGGGCGTTATTTGAGTAACATTGCCCTAAAAAGACAAAATGGTTATGCACTGAAGTGGTCAAAGGTAGTCCCCGATGACTTTCTATGTAAATTAATTAAGAAGTGTGAACCTAGTTTTGATGCTTGTCTGGGAGAGACAGTTGAAAACTCTGAAATAATTAAAAACTTTAAGATAATCACCTCACAAATCAAGGCCAGCTTGTGGGTAGAAGTAAAAAATTCTAAAGAAAAAAGACCTAGCTGGTTTGACACAGTATGTACTAAGGCTTATTCCAACCTTAAATGCGCCTTAAATACCCCTGATAAGGATTGGATTTTAATTAGGGACTTGCGTAAGGCTTATAAGGCAGCTTTAAAAAGGAGAAAGGATGTTCTGAAGAGGGAAGCATGGGACTCACTATGCGATGCTTCCCAATCCCGAGATATGACAGCCTTCTGGAAGGCAGTAAACGCACCTTTTTTTAATGACAACTCTAGGGCAAGGATTGAGATTGCCATTGCCGAAACTGAATGGGTTAGGGTTTTTGAAACACTTTATAGTGCATCAACTTTGACAGAGGAAATGCTTGGTGAGGAAGCTGAGCAGGGTACTATTAGTCCTCAAAAGAACAATATAAATTTGAGTATCACTCTGGATGAAGTGATTCTGAGTATTAAAGCCAGCCTGGGGGGAAAGGCACCGGGCCCTGACGGTGTTCCGGTGGACATTTTCAAGAACAATATGACTCTATGGGCACCACTGCTCACTCACTTTTTAATGCCTCCTCTTCAGATGGATTGGTATCGACATGGTATGAATCTATTATAGTTCCTATATTTAAAAAGGGCGATAGGACTAGTTGCGCGTGCTATCGCCCTATATCATTACTAGACTCAACAGTCAAAATCATTGGCAGAGTGATTTTAAATAGGTTACAAATATGGGCAGATGAGCATAGGATAATCAGTGACCTCCAATATGGCTTTAGGGAAGGTATCGGCACTGTGGATCAGGGCCTTAATTTGTATATACTTCTAGAAAAATACACTAAAGCTAAAGGAGGAAGGATGTTTTTAACTTTTGTGGATTTTTCATCCGCCTTCGATTGTGTTACCCACAGTAAGCTGTGGTTAATTTTGGAACATTTGGGGGTGGAGAACAATATTATCCAATTCCTCAGGAATCTGTATTATGGTGCTAGGGCTTCAATAAGATTTGGCAAGAATGGTGAATGCACCCAGATGTTTAGCATTGCTAGAGGAGTGCGAGCAGTGTTCATGACCGAGTGCACTCGAATGTAACAACGTGTCATTAGATCACGTGTCTACTGGTGGCGCAATTAAAATCTGGCCCACACTACCGAGTGCACTCGGTCATGAACACTGCTCCCAGGGAGTACCCCCACTACCGAGTGCAGGGGAACACTGCACTCGGTAGTGGGGGCCAGATTTTAATTGCGCCACCAGTAGACACGTGATCTAATGACACGTTGTTGAATGCTTGTGATGGTTGCAGGTATGCAGTAACTGGCAGCCATCAGGTCCTGTGAACCAACAAAAGTAAAGATTGAAAACAGAACCCCAATTTTGCCCTGACGAAGTTGCTGAAGTTTATAGCAATGAAACATGTCGGCATTGAGTAAATACATATGGTATATTAGGAACCATTTTTAATTGGGAATTCTTGCGGCATCAGAATAAAGTTATTAAGCTAGCAAGTTTCTCCACATTTTAGCAGTGGTGGCCGATTGCCTTAGGCTATCACAGGGGTTCTAGGTGCGCATACACATTTTTTTTCACTTTTAATTTAGATGAGTGGACATAAAGGTTCTCTATTTGTGCACCACACTAACATTAGTTGGGGAATCACTATTTGTGTTTTTACCTTTCGTTCTTTACTCACAACAAAGAGAGAGTGGCCAATGATGAGAAGTGGGTAAACTGGCAATTGTTTGCCAGGAACCCCCTCGGGTGTTGCTACGGTGAGGTACTCTCTCTTTGCTCACTTTATTTTCACATTTTAGAGTGGGACTAGACCTGGGTGTAACTTTGTATGTAAGCGAGAACACACCATGACCCTATAGATTAGTGTTAAGGAACGCATCTAGGGCAGTAGGATAATTGGTCGTTTAACTCTGCCATCGGTCCAATGAGAACTGGTGTGAGATGGGGGAGGCCTTTGTTGTTGAATATTGACTGAGTGGGGGGCGGCCTCTTCCATTATTCCCCCTAGGGCTCCTTTTGATTGAGTGACGCATAGTGTTCACAATCCCTATGACTTCAGTCATGTAACATTGATGTCAACACCCCCACTCTGAAAATTGTTCCAACACCACTGCTTTGGTAGACAAAGATTGCAGTACAAGGGGGGTGTTGATAACATTGCACATTTAATGAGTTAATATATATTCTAAGTAGAAACCTCCGATCTACCCACCAATCTCTTTTATGCTTGACATATTCGCACCCCCAAATATGGAGGCCGTGCTTGCTCCGCTCCACTGGAATAAACATGCTCTTTCCATTCAAACATGCCCAAGCTTAGCTGAATTCAAGAAATGCCTGAAAACCTGGCTGGTCTAACCACCGCTTTTCCTCACCTACCTGCCGTTCAGCGACAAGATGTCCCTTCGGGGATGAGCCGTACCCGGTACCAAGAATCTAATAACATAACATAATGTTGTATAAGCAGTTCAAGTTCTAACACCAGGTACATTTTCTAAACAGTTGTAAGTATTTTTTGGGTTACATTTGGAACTTTGGGTTAGAGATGGTTTTGTAATCTTTTTATCCTTGTAAGACACCTGTCAGATGAAGATCTGAGTCACAACCATTGTGGGTAAAGTTACTCCTTCTTGTCTGCTGTCAAGGAGTGCATTTGTGGTACATCAGAGATGAATTCTCTTTCGGGATGAACCCCACATTGGGTCAATAGTATACTTCAGGAATTCCTGCTGTTGCTGTTCAATCAATGCCAATGCCCCCTTTCTGTGGCGACTGTCAGCCTAACTCCATTTTGGTTACCAGGTGTTTTTCATCAAGAATTGGCACCAGAATAAGAGCTTGTCGATTCAATGTAGTAGGAACTCAGCAGGTGGATCTTTCCCTGGGATAGGATAATTCAGTTTTACTTTAGTTCATCCTTCATTTTAATTATCAGGCTTTTTCCACCCAGAGCCGGCATCAGAGTAAGAGCCTGCACATTCACTTCATTAGGGGCTACCCAGTCCCAGCTCTCCCTAAATTGTGATAATTCGGTTTCACTTCAGTTCATTCTTGGAAGTGGAAGCTCTAGTCTCTCTACACCATATACTAAGGATACCTGTCCGATGCCTCTGGCCCTGCCATTTTCCACCTCTGTTCTGGGAGGCACCCAGAGAAAAATGAGCAAGAGGTATGGGGAGGGCAGTAGGACTATGGAGAAGTTGTAGGGCAGAAAAATCTATGAGGTAAGAAAAATACAATCAGCATAAGAAACCATTTTAGCATTATGGGAAATAATCAGACGATGTAAAAAGTTTGAATCAGAATAATGCTTTTACGTCCACACTCAAGTACTGTAGGCAGATTCTACCATTATTCTATTCGGGCATCTTTTATGTGCTGGAATTCTTTTGAGAGATAGCTGAACTCACTGTGGAAACAGGACTAAGTGACGAGCACCACTGGATAGGAAGAATGACGTTTGAAATTCTGAGAAGAATGGATGATGTTGCATTGGCAGACATCTGGTATTACTTACTGTGCTACATTTAAAGGCTGATTAATTTTTTTAGTTTAAAGCAAGCATTGAACAAAAACAGGGAGTTTTACTTGAGTATTAAAGTAAAAAAGTTAGACTAGAAAACCCAAGCTTGGTACTGTCGCTGAGGTAAGACCTAAAAGAGTGAGGTTTTAAGTCTTAAATTGCAATTCTTGTTCTAATGAGCAATCTTATTGTAAGAATATTCACAGATTTACATGGGAGTACGTAGTTAACTTCTTTTTTTGCCAGAGTAGGATTCAAGAGTCGTGTGGGCAGATATTTTACCAGGCTTTGGGGTCCAAAAAAGAATTTACAGTGGTTGAATGAAGGACTTTGGCATAAGAGAGCCTCTCACCTTTCTATTCTTATTGCTCTCTCCTGAACTTATTATAGGACTGCCTTTGGCTAGGTGGGGTTTGGGAGTAGGCCTTCGGAGTACAACAAAGGCTAGAGGGTTTTGTTCCAATGGATGAGTTAAGTAGTTTGTGTCTCTCCTGGATTCAGCACAGGAGGACAGTTCAGGAGTGCCTATTCGCACCCAGTGTCCAAGAGGGCATGCCAACTTCTTTATACAAGATGGTCTATCCACTCTCTATATGGAAGATAGTCTAATAATTTCCACCTGTGTGGAATGATGTGAGGGGACTCTGTACTCATTCCTGTATCCTGGATGCGGTTAGGATCCAGTCATAGTGCTATCACATTCTGACTACTGGATTCAGAAGCGTCTTTCCCAGCCTGGTAGCATGTAAATGACCACGCCACACATGGAGCCATGTAGTGCACATCCTTATTATTCAGAGTGCTATCGTTAACTAACTGTACGCATTGTGTCATGAACTTTATTAACCACACCCAGACACACCCAAACGATTATGTCACTCTACGGAGTCCATCAGGGACCATAAAGGTCCTCTATACACATGTACAAGACACCACAGATGCCTGTACTATGTAAGTGACTGCTGCAGATAGGCCGAGGTAGAGAGGGGCTTGAACTCTCTTGGAGGCAGATGTCACTGTTACAGAGAGCTGAATGTGGATGTGGTCCTGGTCCTGTGCTACTTGGGAGCAGAGGAGAGTGGCTGTGACATCTGAAGAGAGGTGAGTTACAGGGAGTGGTTCTAATCTTCTTGGTAGTGTTGGATTTCGCTGCATCAGGATGTTGGTTTCATTGACTTGGCTATGTTATTTCTATTCACATCTCCTTCCTATTTTTACTACACCACAATTTTTTGTTCTGAGTTTAGGAGGAGGCTGCATCATTTAGACACCTGTGTGCTGTCCTGCGCCACTGCCTGCTTTTGAGGGGAGACGATGAAGATATAACTGAAGAGTTCTATGGGTGAGTGCACCATAACATGCCTGCGCTGAGCGCTGTCATGGAGAGGTCCGGGTCTACCAGGGTGAGAGTTCCTCTCTTTCTTCCATTAACATGTTTCTCTAAACACTGACCATAGAGTGCCCTTTAGGGACTGATTAAAGGTGATGCCCTTCCTGACTAGACATTCCTCTGCAGAGTGAAGAGCCATGTTCAATCTCTTTTATATTTTCCTACCCAAGGCCCAAATTTGCCCTTCAAAGTCACCTTTTCCTGACGGCAGAGACTATGGACCAGATGTACAAAGATTTATTTAAGGTGGCAAACAGCATGATTGGCAGAATCGGGCCGTGTGCAACCACAAAAAGCTTATTTTGGGGTACAAAAGGCAAATTGCCAGTCGGTAACTTGTTACCCAAACGCAATTTGCATTTGTGATTCGTTATTTGCAAGGGGCGTGTTAGGGCATCCTTTCCAAATACCGATCCGTAATAGTATGTATTAATGTTTTGCAATGGAATTTCGGTCGCAAAACATTAATAATTTTCCAGCAGTTCAAAAGTGTGGTAACCCATTCGAAGGAGGCAGAGGTGTCATGGATCACTGCCTACTATTAAAAAACAAAACTTAAACTTTTCATTTTCTATTTTTTAAACACATCCCATTTTCCTTTCAGGAAAATGGTTTGCATTGGGGAAAAAAGATTGCTTTGTTAAAACGCAATCACAGACATGGTGGTCTGCTGACCCCTACAGGCCACCATCCCTCTGATGACTATCATTCCTAATGTGTCGCAAACTGTGACCCACCTCAGTAATATTCATGAGGTAGGTTGATTTGCGACCCATTAGGAGTCGCTAATTTTAATTTAAAACGTTCATAGATTAGAAATAGCTATTTCCTAATTGCAATTCACAGAACATCTCAATTAATGGTTATTGCTAATGTTAGAACATCTGGCCCATTGTCACTCCCATCTCCATGCAAAAACGGCTCTTCCTTGAAAGATCTTCTCAGAGTTAAAAGATGCTCTTACATTTCCCTGCTCAGTAAGAACTTCCTGTTGTGGGTCAAAGAGGTCAGCTCGGTTAATGGCTTACATGTACCCACTCAACCATGGTCTTGAAACCCTCCCCCACTCCCCGTGTTGACCCCTTCTTTCCCCTTGATGACGCCTCAGCCTTGCAGAGACCTCCCTCTCCTGGACTGAGAAAAGGGTTTCATCTTCATACCAGTCCTGCATCCTAAGAAGTCACTTGTATTGATATTTACTATATTCTTGTGTCCATTAAGTCACACAGTGAACCTCCTGGGGAACCTGCCATTTAAGTGCCTGAATGTCTTGCTGACCCCAAAGGTGCAACCAGGGTGTATTGAGTACATGGGAGTCAACATGGACGCACTCCGCATGCTGCTGGAGTTCTTGGAACAGCGCCTGGACAGGGTGAGTGTGGCCTTATTCGTGCATTCTGCAGCCTTTATATTAAAGAAGTCAGTCATGGTAGGAAAAAAGTTTCATTGCACTAAAGGCTTAAAGTATCTAACCAGGGAAATAGGGTCTGATCAAGGAAATCTTACTTCCCAAGTGGCAGCCGAAATTAATGTACCACACTGGACGATAGTCAGATAATCCTGAGACAACATTTGCTGAAAGGTAAGTCCCCCTTAGGAATTACTTCAAGCAAACGAGGTTAGCTGTGTACTTCAGCCACCTTCTCATTTTTATGCTATTTCACCTTGAGATATTTTCCAAGAGCAGGAAGAAGTGAACTCTCTCAAATCATAGGTAGGCTGGTAGTGTTGAAATGTCGTTTGCAGAGAATGTAAGGACAATTAAATGAAATATGAAAAGGAGCGGTAATTATGTTGGCATATTTACAACACTTATCACCTAATGAGTCTTGACGTACAGTGGACACGGGAGGTCTCTTTAACTTGCACCATTAGGGTGGATGGGTGTGTGAGAGTAAGTGTCTGAGACGGTGACATGGACCACCCACTGAAGATCATCAGGTGCTTAATACACATTTTAGAAATCCATAACAAATTATTATACAATAAAAATGAAAATGTATTGCTCATTTATCAATGTATTTCTTTTGATTGTTATATAGCGCTGGCATGACCCGAGGGCATCATTACTCTTCACATCAGTCGCAGTTTTTGTCTCCCGATTATTGTTTACATATAGACTGTGCAAATTTCTAAACAAAAATTACATCCCCTTTCACCCAAAAGCCTTATTGCTACAATTTGTCAGTATGGTGTGCATGTAACCGATGCAGTACAAAATATGAACAGTAAATTGCTTGGAAATATTGCTGGAAAAAGCATAGTAAAATGTTTCTCAAGCTATTGCAATGTAACGAAGGCTGATGGCAAGCAGCTTGCAATTTCCTCCATTTCGAGACCTTCATTCCAGTAATAGAAAAGCCCCATGAAAGAAGCTGGGCTCCAGGGAGTTGTCATTTATTGGCCACATAAGCAGTAAACCCCCAGATTAAGAGGGCATGGACGGGGAATCAACTGCATAAACTCGCTCTAGGTGCTGCTGACATGATGGTCAAGTTATCTTACCCCTGAAGTTCCATCTCAGTCCTCTTGCGAGAATGAGAACTATTTGGTCAATTTTCACTGTTGAAAATAAACCCACCAATATTTCAACTCATGAGCCTCAACAGCCTACTGGGCATACAAAACACACTACATGGATTGTTCCCACTTGCCTGGACACATCACATTCATTACCTCGCCATTAAGATCTGCCCCAGTACAGATAAAATAGCCTTCCAAAACTATAATGATCTCCTCGATGTAACGACTTACAGAGCTGGCAGATGGGTTCGGGTGTTTTGGGAGGGTCTCATTGAGGCAACCAAGATGACCTTGTTGCCTAAAGTCCTGTTTATGATGGATACTGTGCCATTACAACCCCCAACTATAACGGATACAATCCAAAGGGTCTTAAAATGCTTTATATGAGGTGGTAAGAAGTCCCACATAGTTAAAAAGTAGGCTTATCTTGCTTCAGATAAGGGTGGACTGGGGATCCCTCACTTAATAAACTATTACCTTACTGCACAGTTTCGATATAAAATGGAGTGGCATCATCTGTCCATGGAGAGACTCAGGTACTTTATGGACCAAGCCGTTGCTGGTACCCATGTTTGGAAAGTCCCATGGCTGGCCAAAAATTATAGACCGTGGGGCATACTCTCTTCCCCGGCACTCAGAGCCACTATTGGAGCACAGGACTGAGTGGCTGTATCTAAGGGTCTAACAATTATTTCTCCTCTTATGGCTCCCATAATCCTGAATTCTCGCCAGCTATGGAGGGCACCGCATACAGGGATTGTCAGAACGCTAATTGCAAACTTCTAGAAGACTTCTACAACACGGAGGACATTCAGTCCTTTGCACAGTTGAAGTGAATTATAGTTTTCCAAAGACAGAACATATTTACTATCTACAGATTCAACACTGGGTCATCCATCCCTCGATTAGGACCATTGCCGTCAGACCATGTACGCAAAATTAACAGTGGATTCTTACAAAACATGACAATAAACACCTGCTTTCGGACATCAACACGTTTTTGCGGAAAGCATTTCCCAGTGAAAGTCGCCAGCACAAAAGAGGTGGGAAGTAGAATTGAGCACTCCCTTTTAGACAAAGAAAGGAAGGATACATACAGCAGGATACAGATCTCTGCAAAAAGCAGCTCAAGTAAAGAAGCACTTCTAAAGACTACTCTTTATTGGTACTACACAACAGAGTGGGAATGGTACCCTTCGGGACTGTCCAAGTGTTGGAGAAACTGTATAGGCACAGGTACAATCAATCAATTAGGGTTGGTGAGTGAGTCCCACTGACCAGGCACTAGGGGATGTGGGGGATACTCCGTTGAGTGCTGGGGTCACCTGAAAAGCCATTTCTTGAGGTCCTCCTTGAACTGGGGCAATGTGGGAGATTGCCAAAGGTGAAGAGGGAGGGTGTTCATACTTTGGCAGTGAGGTAGGAGAAGGACTTTCTTCCCCTTCTTGTCTTGCTTATACATGGTACAGTGGCCAGTGAGAGCTGGGCTGATCGGTGGTGTCTTTTGGGTGGGTGGAAAGAGAGGCGGCTGTTCAAGTATGCTGGTTCGGTTTTGTGAAGGGCCTTGGATGCGTGGGTGAGGAGTTTGAACGTTATTCTTCTTTTGACTGGAAGCAAGTAGAGATGGCAGCAGTGTTGGGTGATGTGACTGTGACAGGGGATGTTGAGGATCAGTCCGGCTGCGGCATCCTGGACAGTCTGGAGTTTGCAAATGAGTTTCTTGTTGAATCCGGCGTAGAGAGCGTTGCCGTAGTCCAGTCTGCTGCTAATGAGTGCATGTGTAAGTCTTTCTGGATTCGGTTGGGATCCATCTGAAGGTCTTTCGAAGCATGTGGAGGGTGTAGAAGAAGGTCGAGAAGACGGCGTTGATCTGGTGGTTCATTGTGAGCGATGAGTCTAGCATGATGCTGAGGTTTCGTGCGTGGTCCATTGGGGTGGGGGGATTTCCGAGTGCCACCAGGAGTCATACCATGTGGAGAGGGTGGAGCCAAGGATGAGGACTTCTGTCTTTTCTGAGTTGAGTTGCAGGCAGCTGTTCTTCATCCAGGTGGCCACAGCTTTCAACCCTTCTTGGAAGTTGTGTCTGGTGATGTTGGGTTTGTTGGTAAGGGACAGGATTAGCGGGGTGTTTTTGGCACAGTTGTGTAGCTAGCCTTTAAACTGCCTGGGGCGGTCCCAGCGTTTGCCACCCCCCGGCGGCTGCATTGAGCGGGAGGGTGCCCCCCTCGACGGCTGCACTAAACAGCAGGGGGGAGGAGAGATTGCTGCCCGAAACGGCAAGTTAGGTGCTGGGGAGAGGCCCCTGCCCCCAAAACTCATGCAGTCTGGGGCGGACAGCCCCCCACACTCCCTTGGTAAGGCACTGCGTCAGCGTATGAGACGATGTTGAGCCTGAGGTTCCTGACGATGGTTACGAGGTGGGCCATGTAGGTGTAAAAGAGGGTAGGGCTTAGGGAGGAGCCCTGGGGCATTCCACAGTTGGTCTCTGTCGGCTCCGAGATGTAGGGAGGGAGTCTCACCTGCTGAGTTCTGCCGGTGAGGAAGGAGAGGATCCAGTTGTGGGCCTTGCTGCGGATGCCGGCGTCGTGGAGTCTGGTGGTTAGGGTGCGGTGGGAGACGGTGTCGAATGCAGCCGAGAGGTCCAGGAGGATGAGGGCTGCCGTTTCGCCCTGATCGAGGAGGGAGCAGATGTCGTCGGTGGCGGCGAGTAGGGCGGTCTATGGCTGTGATTGCTTTGGAATCCGGATTTGGAGATGTTCAGGACATTATTAGCTTCCAAGACGTTTTCTAGCTTTGTGTTGATGGCCTTTTTAAAGACCTTGGCTGCGAAAGGAAGCAGGGAGATGGGCCTGAAGTTCATGAGGTCCCTTGGGTCCGGGGAGGGTTTCCTCAGGAGGGAGTTGACTTTGATATGCTTCCAGTCGTCTGGGAAGGTGGCGTTCTACAAGGAGCAGTTGATTGGCCTACGTGTTTCGGGTGCGATGGCAGAGGCTGCGCTGTGGAGGATGTGGTGTGGGCAGGGGTCTGAGGGCGCTTCAGAGTGGATGCTTTTCATGGTCTTCAAGGTGCTTTCTTTTGTGAGTGGGATCCATATGAAGAGGGTCTGTTGGGTGGTGTCGCATGAGGGGGGAGATGGTTCGGTGGTCTTGGTTGTCGAAGTAGTTGTAGATCATCTTGATCTTGCGGTGGAAGAAGGTGCTGAGTGGTGCAGTGGTGATCTATTCCTTTGGTAAAGGTAGAGTCGAGTGTGTGTCCCGCTGTGTGCATGGGGGCAGTAACTAGTTGTTTCAGTCCTATGTTGGCGAGGTTCCCTAGGAGGGAGGCGGTGTTTGAGTTGTTGTGGTTATCCAGGTGGAGGTCCGTGGATGCAAGGGCGTGGGGTGAGATGAGGTCGGAGATGGCGTCGGTAAAGAGAGTGCAGGGGCCGGGCAGCCTGTAGATGAGGGTTCCGCTGAGACTCGTTTTGGGGTTGGGCTGGATCTGGAAGTAGAGGTTCTCCATGAGGGTCGTTATGTTGTCCATGAGCGTGGTCATGCGCAGGGTGATTTTTTGAATGATGGCGATGCCTCCTCCTGATGGATGGGGTGGTCTTGGCACAAGATCTTGTATGTCAGGTGCAGAGTTGGTGTTGGTCCAGGTTTACATGAGGAAGGTGATGTCGGGCAAGGAGGTGTTGAGGAGGTCCCAGATTTCTATGGCATGCTTGTGTAGGGATCGTCCGTTGGGGAGGAGGAGTTGAGTGGTTAGTGAGCGGTGTTGTCCGGTAGGTTGGGGGATGCTGCTGGGATACAGAGTTGAGTGTGGGTCCGCCGACAGAGTAGACAGGCGAGAGAGCTTTGGGTGTTGTTCGGTGTCGAGAGCTGGCAGTTGTTGTTGCCTCTGAGGTTGAGATCGTGGAGGGTGCTGGAGTTGTGGCGGTGGAGAGTCAGAGGACTGGGGTCCCTGGCGCTGGTCGCAGTCGGGCACAGACAGGCTTCCTGTGGTGAGCTTTTGGCACGCCAGCGGCTCGGCTGCAGAGCAGCTGCCATTAAGTAGGGATCAGGGGAGGCGGGTTAGTTGGGAGGCCACACTGGAGGGGGAGGGGCCGCGGGGCAGCAGGGGCGGGGAGAAAATGAAGGAAAACGAAGAAAAGAGTGAGGAGAGTGAGAAGTGAAAAAGTGAAAGTGACAGAAGGGCAAAACGAAAGAAAGAGAAATAGAGGGCAGAAAAGGAAAGGGGCAGAGACAGAGGCAGAACAGCAAAAGAGCAGAGTGCTCTTCTCCTGGACCACCAGGGATGAGGTGCAGGTAGAATACTGCAAGTGCAGGAGGGCCTCGAACACCATGCAAACCGAGAGCTCAGGGGGCACCACTTAGTGGTGGTGCTGCGCAGGGGGAGAGCAGTCACACTGACCAGGACACTCATATACTTGCTATGGCAAAGCCCTAAATTGGGTCTCTCAAATAGTCATACCTATTTCCTACGCTCCGGAAGAGACAGGACAATTACTATGGAACTATGCCCGCCAGACAGGCAATGGCAGCACTGTAGGGAAAAGTATTTGGGACATGGCTCAACAGGCTTTGGGGGCTCCTGTGCATGGAAAAGGTCTTGGAAATCCTGGGAAAGCGAGAGGCCTAAATATAGAAAATGAGGGGACGACAGTGTATTGACTTTCTATCAGCAGAATTTAGAGAGCTCACCTGTCTCAGATGTCTTAGAATCCTCCACATCATACAGTCTCATTCCACACAGTAGACAACTAATTCCGTAGGCAGGCCATGCACGCTGCTGGACGGCTAGACCCCCGGGCGGGTGTATTTAAGTGTAAAGCAATAGAAGGTGTCACATATAGAATTTACAAATCAGCCGATGGAGGGAGTTATTGATGGGTTGTTGACTATTTTGTTTATGTTATATATCGGATGAAGCTAATTCACTGACTTGACAATCCCACTGGCCAGTGGTTGTAGGTGGACGTATGTCCAGTAACAATTAAAAAGAGCAGAACCATAAAAGCAGGACTTGCCCAAAAGTAACTTCTACAACATGTTTGTGCTATTCCACTTCTCATAGTCCGGAGTGACCTGCAGTGGGGCCAGGGTAATAAGAGAAAAGATAGAGCAACATGTACTCTCTTTACACAGCACAGTGGGGGTGTCATTGCCCTTCATGATCCATCTTTTAATCTCTTTTCACAGGGGCATAAGGCCAAGGAGAGTCTCACCCCTGTACTAACTCTTTTGACCCAGAGCGCCCGGATTCACAGACCAGCGAGGAGATACCTCAGAGCCAAGGTGAGAGGGGAACAGCTCACATTGGAGCTTCTGGTGAAAGGGAGCACAAAGGAGGTGTTACATGAAAAAGCAGCATGCATAGTGTGCTCTTACAACAGAGTACCCACTGCAAAGGACTTAAGAGTACCCATGAGGAAAGAACAACGGGGGTAATATTTACAAAGAATTGGCATAGGGCAGCGCCGCAAGTCATTTTGCTGCACTGCCCTATGATAATTCAGAAAGGCAGGAATGCACCATATTTACAAGATACGGGGCATTCCTGTCCTTTCAGCTAGCGCACAATTGGCAGCTGTGTGCCAACGCAGGCCACCTTGCACTATGATGCTAGGGTGTCTGTGTTGTTGGCCTGATTGCTTTTGTGCAGGAAGGTGTCCCTTCCTGCACAAAAACAATCACAAGAGGCGTTTTCCTCGTTCTGTGTGTGCTGCAGAATGCAGCACATGCGGAAAGAGGAAATCACGAGTAGAAATTAAAACATTTCTCCTCATAACACCTTCTTTAGGGAGGCGCTAGGTTTTGCGCTGCTCCAGGTTTACAAGATATTGTAAATCTAGGGCAGTGTCCGAACCCATGGGTGTTGTCAAGGAACACCCACTGCAACACCCATGGAACTCCTCTTTGATGCAGAATAAGCCAAGGCAGCAACTTATGCTGCTTTGCCTTACACCATGTCTACAAGGCCATGAATAGCAGGGTGGCTTAACGTAGCTTTGTAGATATGGCTACGCCCTGAGCGCCACCGGAACATCACAAAGGTGTATAAAACACAAGTATACTCGCACCAAAACATTAATCTAAGCGCCAACACTACGGTTATCAGACGACTCATGTCAAGGACAGGAGACTGCATTTACTCCCTACTGTTTTCATGTAACAAATCAGCAATGTTAGAGGTTTTGCTTGATTCAAAAGAACGACTCACACAAACACGCTTCGTAACAATGATTATTAAATAGAAACCCCAGGATTAGAAAACCAGTGTTCAGTTTACATGGAGTCATCCAGTAAAACTAGCAACGATAACTAACTAAATCCACCAACACCAGCGGACACAGACCAGCACCAGACAGCACAGTGAGAACTATGTGAGAAAACATTAAGTATGCACAATTAAACTAGAATGATGGCTGACATTGTAACGGTTCTGAGCAGTGTTCCAAAACATGGTGGTGGCATCCATGGGCTTGAGCAATATTTCTCTGGTCTGTCTGGTGACCCTTGCCTTTCCCCACAGGTGCTTCCCCCGCTGCGGGATGTGACAAATCGCCCCGAAGTAGGAGAACATATACGGAACAAGATTGTGCGGCTCATGACGCACATCGACACCGACGTCAAGCACTGTGCAGCCGACTTCCTCTTCATCCTTTGCAAGGAGAATGGTGAGTGTGAATATACACAGGAAGCAAATAAGAGAACTTGGGTGATCTGCTGATGTAGTGAATGTGGTAGAGCTCAAGGAGTCCTCTGGTTGTTATTAAACAAGGGTTGGTAATAAATCAGCAGAAAGCAAACAAGTTATAGACTAAAAGTTATAGAATAAAACTAATCCTGTCAGTCCTGGAAATTCATGCTATTTGTTCAGACTGACATGTCCAGAGATTATACAACTACAGGGAGAACTATGTCCTACATGGAATCAGTACCAGTGCACAATGCACCTCCATATAGTCATGTCATCCACAGAACAAAAACAAGAACGTAGAGATTTTAGGAGAGCCCATATCTGAGATTAACAGAGCATTGTAGGTCTTTGGTTGTGGGTGCCAAGTCTTTGACCGTCTGCTTAATCTTCACCATACGACCTGTAATAGTTGGAACATTCATTTAGTGCAAAACACAGACTTATTGCCTCTAGGCTCATGCATCCTTCAGCTTCACAAAGTAATGACAGTGAACTATAATAAGACAAAGAAACTTTCATGGTTCCTGGATGGACAGTGGTTAAACTGGGTAACTAACTATAAATACCTTGGGGTACTATTAGTCTGCAGAGGTGTGTTTATACCTCAACTAGCGGCCATTCGTCGGAAGGGCACAACATTCTACTTCTCACTGAAGCCCCTGAAGAAAGTCCTCCCTGATCAAACACTGCATCCTCTTTTACAAGTGATCAGAGCACGATTGCAGCCAATGCTCACATATGGAACTGAACCAATGCAAGGGAAAGACACGACAGCTCTAGATAAAATAATAATCTGCAGAGCATACAGGGCAATCTTCCAACTGCCGAATTACGTGTCGCCTGCCCAAATCCGTCTTGAATTTGGTCTCCAGAGACAAACTTTGGAGAGAAGAGGCGCCTACATAAAAATTTGGTGTAAAATCAGAGGCACGGAGCAAGGATCTCTAAATGCCAATCTCTGGACCGAACTGTCTACCTGAGAGAACTCACCTGCCAAGAAGTACCTTCTGGAATCACTGGAATATCTTGAATTGAAAAACCTCTAGGAGTCATCCACAGATAATAAAAGTTTCAAAAAGGTGGTAACAAAAGTAACTAAAATTATATCAACCATAGAAGATAAAGAAATTCTGGCCAAGAGGGCTCATGGAGGGACAGTGCTGAATGATTATAAAGCTCTTAAGCCACAGGAATGTCTGAAAACGGGACTTACACAGAATACAAAAGAAACATTTCTAAAATTGCGCTTCGGCATCCTACCAATTCTACCTCACTTGGCACCTTGGAAAAGGAGAGCAGGTGAACACCTCTGCCGTTTTTGTGGAACGGGAAAAGAGGACTTAATACACATAATTTGTATCAGCCCAAACTTGATGGATATAAGGCGCGCCTTACTCCGAGTAATATGGAACCAAAAGGGCATAAGAAGATGTAGGCAGGCTGTAAGCTGTGCTTTAAACCAGAGGAGATCCAACTAAACTGCAGGCTAACAAAGTACTTCAAAATAGTGGCTAGAAGACTTAAGAGCTAGTAACAGGCGTAATGAAGAACAGCAAGCAGTTAAAGCACTTCAATTAAATAAAGAGACAGCCTGTCAAGAATCTCGCCTAGTTAAATTGCGCCCTGTACACTGAACCACAAGCACTTTATCAACCTAGAAAAGGACTGCACAGATGATATTTTCTTCTTTTTAAAAAACATAAGTACAATATAAGGTTGAAAATAATTTGAATGATGAAAGTTTTTAACATTGTGAGTTTTAATTAACTGTACAATAAAATTATTATTATTATTCAGCTTCACCAGGGAACGCTCATCATTCATTAATTGAATGTAGGTCTTCAAATTAGTAAACTATTGCTTGGATGTCGTGCTGCCTAAAAGCTTTAAAGGATATTATTACCTTTGAAGAAATGAGAGAAAACACCACTTTTCAGCCCTCAGATCACTGTCAGGATTCTGTTGAGGCTTTTGTGTCCAAGTCAGTTATTCGTCTGTACAAGAATTAAACCTAATTCCTGAGACTGTGTTTTGCAGTACTAATGTATCTAGTTACGATGATGAGTGCTGTTCTTAGTGCCTTCTGACATGGCATAAGTTGAAGTCACATTGCTGCATAGCAAAATCTTCCCCATTTCATTGTACAGAAGTGGTGTTATCAGTTTCCCATCATTGAGGTTGGCTAACGGGTTGATAGTAGTTCCCTGTTTACTTCTCGAGTCCTCATTATTGTGAATGAACTAATCATGTACGTCCCCTCTCGGAAACCTGGAACCTACTTTCTTTCTAGCAAACACTGAAGTCATGTGACAGATCTGCTGACAGCTCCTCAATAAGTGCTCCTGGCTGTTTCGTCCACTCCCAATACCTTCCAATTCATCCAATAAAAGAAGCAGCCTGGCTTGCCACAAAATTGGGAGCTCTGAGCAGCCATTGTCTCTGATGGGATTGGAGGGCTGAGGCAGTCTGTAACTTGTCGTGTGTCTTTTTTATGGTCTTTGCCTCTATTCCTCGACTTCCCAGCTCCCATCAACCTCTTCAAATATATTTCCTCAGTCGCCTTCCTTTTCTGTGTCCTTGCACCTGCAAAATATGCCATGATGGAATATTAACTCAAAAAAATCCTTTGTGTTATGTTTGTGCATGTGTTCTGCTATGTGAATGATGATTAGTGGGTGTCCGGAGATGATGAGCTCTGTACCATATGGCTGTGTTGAGTGGCTGGATGCCCTATGATGTCTCATGCTTATGATATGATGTGTGACCGCTCTGAGACCTCCTGCAGTAATGACTTTATGGGAGCTTTGTGATTTCATAGATGCAGGACAATTACATTTGAGGTCGCAGATGTCGCATAGGTGCGATTAATATGTTAGGGGTTTTTAAGAACTCAATATCACAATAAGTGCATGTGTTCTCTGGGAACACATGTGCTGTGAGTATGTTTGATCTCTGAGAAACCATGGCAGTGCCCTGGATCTGTGTTGACTTTTATGAATAGAACTTGATTATCCTTTTTCCTCAGTGACACGGTTTGTCAAGTACACCGGCTATGGAAATGCTGCAGGTCTCCTCGCGGCCCGTGGCCTGATGGCGGGAGGACGGGCAGAGGGTAATTACTCCGAAGATGAAGATACGGACACAGAAGAGTACAAGGAAGCAAAGGCCAAGTAAGAGATTTCTATCAGTCACCCCGCTGAGTACCTCTTCCACATCTCACATGCCTGTTCCCTTCTCAAGTGAGCTTAGTCCTTTAGGTGTGCAAAGGCAGGGTTCTGATTGTGCAAGGCCAAACCTGCCTGAAACTTATTGTCTGTGTAGTGCAAGAGACCACTATAGTCAATAGGTTGCAGACAGGCAGTGGGAGCCAGATTCTGTGTATATGTTCCCAGTTCTTGCTGGACAAAATATATAATCATGTCTTCCTGTGCCAAGATCTGAAAAAATAATTTCCTGGTTGCTTGCAGCATTAACCCAGTTACCGGACGTGTGGAGGAGAAACCTCCCAACCCCCTGGATGGCATGACGGAGGAGCAGAAGGAAGATGAGGCAATGAAGCTGGTGGACATGTTCACCAAACTATCTAGGTACAGCAATCTAAATGGAGGGATTTGGGGTGACTGGGAGATGATTAAGGGAGAGATACTTTGAATCTGTAGGCCGCATTAGCACTATTAGCAGAAGGGAAAATTGTGTCTATAACTTTGAATAAGTTCTCTCTGTCACAGTAGTCAGTGGCGTTTGTCCACCTAGGTATTCTTTCTTCTACTCAATCAATACTTTGGATGTTGCCATGATTGCATCCCAGAAATGTGAGTTTTTAATATTATTATATTATGCTCTCATAATATTGAAGCAGAAATATCGATGACCAGCCAAAATATTGAAAAGATAAGTACATACAGATAAGTATACAGATAAGAATATAAAGATAAGTATAGATTTACTATTCAAAACTCCACATATATGTGGACTATGTTACCCGATTATATATATATATTCATAACTCCACATCTATCATCCTGAACAATATTGATCCATATAAATATATATATATATATATATGTATATATATATATATTTATATATATAGTAATTGTATTTATATAGCGCCTACTACTCTGAGTAAGGTTTTGAAGCTCGTTAGTGCGAGTAGCACGCTACTCCAGAACCCAAGGTTAGTGGTTAAACCAGTGATTATTGCTGCTTATTGTGATCAGTCACGTGCTCTACAGCAAACAAATTGCATGCATTTATTCCAGCTACTTAGTGATAGATTATAAAATACTATTTCAAAAGGATCAGTTTTGGGGGCTACGAGGTTTCAGGTAAATAGTTGTTGAGAGAGCTAGTATGGTGATATATATGTCACACAACGATATTTCTGAGTTCTGAAACTGCTGAATTTCAATGGGGTTGTGTGTGTTAAATCTGAACCTAACTATAAGGCCCCTGTAACCTTTGTTTTTTTTAGTGGATTTCAAAGATTTTTTTAATTCTATATTCCTGACTATAATGTCACTGTAACCTTTGTTTTTTTCAGTGAATTTCCACAGGTTTTTAACGCTATATCTCAACTATAATATCCCTGTAACCTGGATGTGTGATTGGGAGTGTGAGTGGTTGTGTGGGTTTGTAAGTGGGTGGTAGGTGTCAGTGTATGCATGACTGGCTGTGTGGGTCTGTGACTGGCTGTATGGGTGTGTGTGTGGGTGTGTAAGTGAGTGGGTGTGTGAGTGTGTGTATGACTGGCTGTGTAGGTCTGCGAGTGGGTGTGTCAGTGGTTTTGTGGGTCTCTGAGTGGGTGTGTGAGTGGGGCTATGCTGAGCGCCGAAGTAAATTCATAGACCCTCGCACCCCCCCCCACCCCCTCCCACACACACACACAAAAACAGTTTGTGGACAATTTCTTGCAGATGAAGGGTCCATCAGAGAACTCTCCCTCAGTCCCATGGGGTCAGGATACCTCTATCCTGACGTGTCCATTGACAAAATGGCGGCGCAACTTTTCTAACAGGTTGCAGCCAGATAATCATAGCATGGCTGTTGGTGCGTGGATCCGCGTCCCTAGATATCCTAAGTCTTTTTTCTTTAATAACTCCAAAGCTATTGAAGAGATTTGTACCAAATTGCAAAAATAGCGATTTCTGGACCAAGATCTAGCTTTCTGCCAAATTTCGAGTAATTACATTCAGCGGTTAGGGCTGTAATTGTGTCCAAAACCCCTATGGAAAATTACATGGGGACAATGTGTTTTAGTGCCCCCCCTTTTTTTTCATATCCCGGTTGACTAATCACCACCCAAAACTTTCCAGACTGCAGCTGAAGTGGTGACTAGCACACTAGTTTTGGAATTTTCGAGAAGATTCGCCAAACGTACCAAAGTTATTAGTAAAACAGAAAATTATTTTCCTATGGAAACTAGGTCCTATAATTACCTACTGTGTGTGTGTGTGTGTGTGTGTATATATATATATAAACAAGAAGAGTTGCCTCGAAAGAAGAAGCCACACCACGGCAAGTTGAACCTTTTATTTGTAGAATGCAGGATACACAGACCAGCTGCTCCTTCGCATAATGTCTTTCAGCCAAATGCGTTTCGGGCGTGTGGTCGCCCTTGTTCACTGGCATGGGGAGAAGGCAGCGAACGCACCACCTGCGCAAATTTAAATATCCCGCCCCAGTGGCGTATGCGCGACTTGCATGCTGGTAACTGTAGTGCGTTTTTCAATGTTCACCCAAGTGGGTCGCATGCCTTGCCCCCAACAAAATGTAGATATTCATACCCGAGTGGGCTGCTCGAAGCTGACAGGGCTTACATCCTGCCCATACTCCTTCCACAAAGCGGACTTGCCATTCCTGCAGCGTCTTTTATTGTTGTCGCTGCAGGCCCGCCATGATAGCAGTGGGGCTTCCTCGTGGCGGGCACGCCGCTTAACACAAACAAGAAGAGTTGCCTCCAAAGAAGAAGACACACCACGGCAAGTTGAACCTTTTATTTGTACAATGCAGGATACACAGACCAGCTGCTTCTTCGCATAATGTCTTTCAGCCAAACGTGTTTCGGGCGTGTGGCCGCCCTTGTTCACTGGCATGGGGAGAGGGCAGCGAACGCACCACCTGCGCAAATTTAAATATCCCGCCCCAGTGGGCGTATGCGTGACTTACATGCTGGTAACTGTAGTGCGTTTTTCAATGTTCACCCCAGTGGGTCGCATGCCTTGCCCCCAACAAAATGTAGATATTCATACCCGAGTGGGCTGCTCGAAGCTGACAGGGCTTGCATCCTGCCCATACTCCTTCCACAAAGCGGACTTGCCATTCCCGCAGCGTCTTTTATTGTTGTCGCTGCAGGCCCGCCATGATAGCAGTGGGGCTTCCTCGCGGCCGGGCACGCCGCTTAACACAAACAAGAAGAGTTGCCTCCAAAGAAGAAGCCACACCACGGCAAGTGGAACCTTTTATTTGTATAATGCAAGATACACAGACCAGCTGCTCCTTCGCATAATGTCTTTCAGCCAAACGCGTGTCGGGCGTGTGGTCGCCCTTGTTCACTGGCATGGGGAGAAGGCAGCAAACGCACCACCTGCGCAAATTTAAATATCCCGCCCCAGTGGGCGTTTGCGCGACTTTCATGCTGGTAACTGTAGTGCGTTTTTCAATGTTCACCCCAGTGGGTCGCATGCCTTGCCCCCAACAAAATGTAGATATTCATACCCGAGTGGGCTGCTCGAAGCTGACAGGGCTTGCATCCTGCCCATACTCCTTCCACAAAGCGGACTTGCCATTCCCGCAGCGTCTTTTATTGTTGTCGCTGCAGGCCCGCCATGATAGCAGTGGGGCTTCCTCGTGGCGGGGCACGCCGCTTAACACAAATAAGAAGAGTTGCCTCCAAAGAAGAAGCCACACCACGGCAAGTTGAACCTTTTATTTGTAGAATGCAGGATACACAGACCAGCTGCTCCTTCACATAATGTCTTTCAGCCAAATGCGTTTCGGGCGTGTGGTCGCCCTTGTTCACTGGCATGGGGAGAAGGCAGCGAACGCACCACCTGCGCAAATTTAAATATCCCGCCCCAGTGGCGTATGCGCGACTTGCATGCTGGTAACTGTAGTGCGTTTTTCAATGTTCACCCCAGTGGGTCGCATGCCTTGCCCCCAACAAAATGTAGATATTCATACCCGAGTGGGCTGCTCGAAGCTGACAGGGCTTGCATCCTGCCCATACTCCTTCCACAAAGCGGACTTGCCATTCCCGCAGCGTCTTTTATTGTTGTCGCTGCAAGCCCGCCATGATAGCAGTGGGGCTTCCTCGCGGCGGGGCACGTCGCTTAACACAAACAAGAAGAGTTGCCTCCAAAGAAGAAGCCACACCACGGCAAGTTGAACCTTTTATTTGTAGAATGCAAGATACACAGACCAGCACTGCTATCATGGCGGAGGTGCTGGATGAAAAATAAAAATATTGCAGCACGACTTTGGGTTCGCGTCGTCTCTGTGGAGATTGAATTCCTGTGGGCGATAGCCAGTAGGTATATATAGTTAGGATTGGCTACCATAGGAAATCCGCAACATTCTATTGGGAATAACTTTGGCGCCGGTTGAGGAATTTGCGTGTAAATTTCCAAAATTTTGGCCAGCTCCACTGCGCTCCTTCCCTGAAAGTTTCGGGGGGATTCGTGAAGTGGGGGCTGAGAAAAAAGGGGGGGGTCCCAAAACATGTTTTCCCCATGTTAATTTCCATAGGACGGTCTGACAAGTCTACAGCCCGAACCGCTAAACGGAATTACACCAAACTTGGCAAAATTGTAGGGACTGGTACGCAGATGTGCCTTTGCTATGTTTGGTGAAATTTGCTCCAGTGGTTTTTAAGAAAATTAACTTCAAAAACACATATATATCTATAGCAGCTCACCCTAAGCTTACTCCTTAGCTTACCCGTACGCGTACTGTACGTGTACGTACGCGTACGGTACGCGTACGTGCGCGTACCCCTACGTGCACGAGCTGCATGCTGATTGGCTGCCACTGTCTGTCAACACTCTAAAACAGAAATTGTGGGCAGCCATCTTGTGCCTCGGTAGAGTGAGGTACAGGAAAGCAAAAAAACAAATGTGTAGAACTCAAAAAGGGGGCAGGGTAGAAGCACCCTGACCCCCTAGGCCTGCTCAGGGGGTCCCACAAGGACCCCCAAGGCAAAAAAAAAAAAAACATTGAAAAAAGTTGCGGGGTACGTGTACGGTACGCGTACGGTACGCGTACTCCGCAACTTTTTATTTTTATTTTGCCTTTGGGGGTACTTGTGGGACCCCCTGAGCAGGCCTAGGGGGTCAGGGTGCTTCTACCCTGGCCCCTTTGCGAGTTTCATACCTTTGTTTCACTACTTTCTTGTGCCTTGGTTCTAACAAGGTACAAGATCGCTGCCAAAACTTCCTGGTTTGGAGTGTTGACAGACAGTGGCAGCCAATCAGCATGCCTTCCCGAGAAAGCTGCATGGTCATTGGCTGTCAACACTTCTAACCAGGAAGTGTTGGCATCCATCTTGTGCTAGTGTTGACAGACAGTGACAGCCAATCAGCATGCCTTCTCGATAAAGCTGCATGCTCATTGGCTGTCAGCACTTCAAACCAGGAAGTGTTGGCATCCATCTTGTGCTTGGTAGACCGAGGCACAAGAAAGCAGAAAAACAAACGTGTAGAACACAAAAAGGGGGCAGGGTAGAAACACCCTGACCCCCTGGTTTGCAGTATTGACAGACAGTGGCAGCCAATCAGCATGCCTTCCCGAGAAAGCTGCATGGTCATTGGCTGTCAACACTTCTAACCAGGAAGTGTTGGCATCCATCTTGTGCTAGTGTTGACAGACAGTGACAGCCAATCAGCATGCCTTCCCGATAAAGCTGCATGCTCTTTGGCTGTCAACACTTCTAACCAGGAAGTGTTGGCATCCATCTTGGGTCTCAGTAGACTGAGGCACAAGAAAGCAGAAAAACAAACGTGTAGAACACAAAAAGGGGGCAGGGTAGAAACACCCTTACCCCCTAGGGCTGCTCAGGTGGTCCCACTAAGATATTAATTTATTTAAACGTTATCCGCTAATAGAATTAGCATTTAAAAAACCTTGCAAATTCACTGAAAAAACTATAGGTTTAAGGCCTTATATAGTTAGAAATTAGCATAAAAAACGTTTGAATATATAAAAAAGTTATCCGCTAATAGAATTAGCATTTAAAAAACCTTGCAAATTCAATGACAAAACCATAGGTTTCAGGCCTTATATAGTTAGGAATTAGCATTAAAAAAACGTTTGAATATATAAACGTTATCTGCTAATAGAATTAGCATTTAAAAAACCTTGTGAATCCACTGAAAAAAACATACGTTTCAGGCCTTATATAGTTAGGAATTAGCATTTAAAAAACCTTTGAAATTCACTCAATAAACTATAAGTTTTAGGGGTGTTATAGTTAGCTGGACATTTAACTCATACAAAACCATTGAAATTGCTCCTATAGGGGGGAGGAGCTACGCTACGAAGCAAGATGGCCGCATAAGCTCCCGGCTCCGCCGACCTCCGCCGGCAGCTCGTATATCCTGTCTATTATCCTTCAATCGTGCCGGACTCCCATGCGCATGAAGTCTTTCTGACTCCTGAGGTGCAAGTCCGGTTTTTCTAACTTACCGGGGACGAAGTTACGTCGAGCTCTATCCTCGGCCTGCTCCAGGGCTTCCGCCGGGACCTCAATTTCTGGCCCATTCGGGCTGGAAGTGAACAACAGCGGCTGTGGGACCAGGGGTGCATCCGGTCTCCCGATCTCGGATCACTTTACCGCTTCCGGCTGATAATAAAGCAACCAGCTTCTCGAAGGACATGGTACGGTGACGCAAGTAATATCGGTGGCCACGGTCGGGGGTCCGACGCCCGGAGAGCCTTCTGGGAGGCCGGGGTTGACGAGCTGGTCCCCACGTGTGGTGAAGGTGCCGTCTCTGCCTGCTATGAAAGCGCCCGCTGTTATTGCCAGCTCAGTGTGTGCCTGTGCCTCGACGGTGTTCCGTGACCCGAGTCCTGCTTCGTCTCGGGGGACGGAGATGGAGGGGATGGACGGCGCGCCATCGTTGAGGTCCGTAATGGCCGCCATTGGGGCGCTCCACTCTCACTTTGTTGTCACGTACCAACAGATGTCTGTAACGCTGGATACTGTTTCCTTGAGACCGGACAACGATGTTCCGACCAGTTATCAGCGAGCTATGGTTCCCGAGGAATATCCTGCATGTCCTTCCGAGGTCCTCGAGCGGAAACCGGCTTTATCCCAATTTTATGACTCTGGCCTCGTAGATGGCGCACCCACGAACGTTGTTGGCTTTCCATACCGGACTCCTGTTTGGCGAAACATTGTCGCTAAAGGCTGTGAGAGACATGGACAGTTTATCAGTGACTTTCGGAGAGAATCGCCCTTCCCTTTCATCATCCTTTGTTGTCGTATTTTCGAATGTCGCCATTTTGTTTCCTATTTTCAACCCGATTCTGCGGCCCCAAATTGTTCTGGACGCTTCGACTACCTTGATGTCACCGTGGCTCGGGCCACTTGGGCGTTTGTAAAGAACCGTACTGGTCAGGGTTGATTTTTGACTTTTTTGGAGTTAGCCGTGCTTTGTGATTTATGCCGGAAATGTACCTTTTATTCTAATGGGAGTCTGGCAGTTTTTTGATGATGTCCTCCCCTTGTATGGGGTCAATACTTGCTCTTAGTAGTGGATAATATGTCCTGGGGAGGTCGCTAATGGCGGGGGGTTAAGGAGACCGGGAGTGTGTTTTATTGTTCTCCTCTCTTTCTTTATCTTTTATTTTCCTTTCTTTAGGGTAATTCTGGGGCGACAGGCACGCTGTTAGTGGGGTAGGCCATAGCCATTACGGTGATGTAGGGTGGCGGGTGTTGGGGGGGTTTTGTTATTTTAGTTTGTTTTGTTCTATGGTCCCTTTCTCTCTTCCTTTCTTAGTAGGTTTGGCTGTATCTTCTTCTTTCATCCTTTTCTCTGTCGGGCATCTGCACTTGCCTCTACTTTATTGTCTCGGAAGGGTGGGTTTTTCGGATGATGCTTTCGCTAAATTGCTTGCCATTGTTTGACCTTTACTCCTGGCCTGCCTTCGGCGGGCGTAGTGTATTTTAGGCCGTATTGCTCATCACCGATTCCCGATTGCGTGGAGGGATACGCCCCTCCTGTCTCTTTTTGTTTATCGTGTAGTGTGATGCCTTCGATGATATAGCCACAGCTACTCCTTCAAAACTATAAAAAATGAAACCTCTTCCATCCTTGTGCTTCGTGGTGCCTACAACCATGTATTATGATTACACCGTAATTACTCCTTGAGCCGTAAACATGTGCAATGCTTCTGCTTATATTTCCTGAATTTGCGGCCGGCCCCTGTGGTTGTAGGCCTGCGCTTGTACTGCTTTGATCGAATCAATAAAGGTTTTCAAAAAAAAAAAAAGAAATTGCTCCTATATAGTTAGTTGGACTAACTATATTTCGCGCATCCGCAATCCACTGCTGATGATGTCACATATTACATCATTCATGACATGGTCAGTGACATCACTGATGACATCTCAAATGACATCACTGATGACATCACTGATGACATCATCCACGTGACAATCACATACACCTTTTCATACACTAGTAAAATCTTTCATCACTCTTTGGAAAATACAGAGTATCATATTTGAATCCATTGACACAGCAATACAAGTATCTAAAAACCCACTTAGTGATTCCTAGATGTATACACACATCTAATCACTTACCTGTAGATTCAATCATACATGCTGACAATGAAAAATTCAACACTATGAAAAATACTTATACACCTATATTGTCATTGCACACCAGCACACAACCTATTAAAATATGAAGTTATCCTACTCACTTATGCAAACAATGGATCATACTTACATACTTACTTAGCTACACACTTATACAAACACCACTTCATCTATTCATTTACTTAGTAAGTCATACTTACTGTATTATAAAATCATTATTACAAGTATACAGTCATCCATATAGTCACTTACAGAATCATTGAGTCTTATGAATACTTATTTATATACAAAAACTGACATATAAACTGACATATACACTGCCTTTTATTTTTCTACTTTGTTGGACATGCACCAAAGAGAAATATATTTGCTCATCACCACTCCCATAAAGATATTCACTCACCCAAACAACTATTATAACATGTAGTTTTAACTTCATATATCTACTGAATCAACTATTCACACATCTTTGGGCACTCACCCCCCCCCCCCCCACCGAAACACACACACATTCACTCTCCAATACAAATACTCAGTTAACTAATTAATAAGTAATATAGACTTTTACATAGCTAGTAACCAACTGGAGAACCAGTTTACACAACAACTGACAAAGTGATACAAAGTGATACAGATACTCACACAGTTTAGTCACTATCCACTATATTTAGTGAGACACTATACATTGTTAAAGTAAACAGTCAATTACATTGCTACTAAATCCTCCATCCAAATATATTTTTTTATATATGCACTCATTCTTCAATGCAAATTGCTATATATAATGAATATTTAAATCAAAGAAGCAAACCACATTCACTGGATGATGTCATCAGTGATGTCATCAGTGATGTCATTTGAGATGTCATCAGTGATGTCACTGACCATGTCATGAATGATGTAATATGTGACATCATCAGCAGTGGATGGATAGTTAGTCGAACTAACTATATAGGAGCAATTTCAATGGTTTTGTATGAGTTAAATGTCCAGCTAACTATAACACCCCTAAAACTTATAGTTTATTGAGTGAATTTCAAAGGTTTTTTAAATGCTAATTCCTAACTATATAAGGCCTGAAACCTATGGTTTTTTCATTGAATTTCAAAGGTTTTTTATATGCTAATTCCTAACTATATAAGGCCTGAAACCTATGGTTTTTTCAGGGAATATATATATATATATATTTTTTTTTTCACAGCAATTTCTCCAGTTCTGGGGCCCCCGACCCTACAGGGCGGCCTCACCCGTGGGCACGGAGCAACCCACCAAATAAACAATGGACTGCCAGATTTCAATGCCTGTAAGCACAATGCACTGTGGGAGCCGTAGTTTTTACATGCCCGGTCACGTGATAAGAACTTTTTTTTTTTTTTAAAACCTTTATTTTTTGATTTTGCAACATGGACAAAAACAAAACAAAAAAAAAAACAGTCCCCCCCCCCAACCTTGGCATCGTTCATCCAGTAAGTGTTTACAATACATTATGGCACTAAATGGTACAGTGAGTCCTATACAGTCTATATTCGTAAGCATCATGACAACCACAGCAATCGCATGAGGTACTATCAAGGAACAGGCACTGCACCTACATTGGCGTGGGTCCGACCTCCCCATTCCCTCCCCCCTCCCCCTCTGATCCCGAGTCCCCTGAGGAAAAGAGCTCAGCGCTCGTACCGTCCGAGTTGCTATGAGACATCTCCGAGGCACACATAACTCTCCATGCAAGGAGGTCGTCCGGCAACCGCACATCCTTTCGGGACCTCTGCATATGCGTCTCTTCAGCTAACGACCATTCTCTCACATCCCTACGCCATGCTGACAACTCTGGCGCTCTGTGCCCCATCCAGGTGATCGCCACTCCACGCCTCGCCAGCACCAACACCACCCAGGCCAGGTGCATAAACCCCGCCCCCCCGATCCCACATCTGGGGCAGGTGTCCTCCCTATCCCCTGAGATACGCCTTAAGAACAGCGGGGTCATATAGGTGCGGTGCATGAAGTTAAAATGCGTCAATTTGAATCTCGCGTTGCAGGACACTTTGCGGGTAAGATTCCCTACGCGCTTGCGCTGTTCCGGGGACAGGGCGACACCCAGGTCCCTCTCCCAGGCATCCCAGGAAGGCGGAACCGGTGGGGTCGAGTCCCGTCTCATGGCTGAATATAGCAGAGAAATTAACCTCCGCCCTCTCCCGCAAGAGAGGAGGATGTTCAGGGTGTGGGTCAACGGGGGCGCCTCCGGAAACTGGGGCCACGCGGCCCTCGCCACCTCCTGAAGGCCCCGGTAGTGTAGGTATTGTCCTTCTCCCAGGCCAAAGGTGTTCATGGCGCGCTCAAAGGACACGAAGGACTCATCGGGGTAAAGGTCCGCCAACGTCTCGCAGCCTCCCGTCTTCCAGGCGCGAAAGGACATGTGGTCCACCATATCCACCACCGGGGCTAAGATCCACACTGGGAGTTCCCTATGAAAGGGGGCTCGCCGCAGTATTTTCTCCACAAACCGCTGCCAAACCGCAGCCGCGTGGCGAACCACATATGGTAAGTCCACACTGGCTCCCCGTCCTCGCATCAGTGCCACCTGTAGTTCCTGCTCGGTGGCCCTGCCGGCCAACAGACTCAACTCCCAACTGTTTCCCTCCGCGAACCACCGTGCCGCCGGCGACAACTGCGCTGCATAGTAGTATAAGTCAAATCTGGGTGCCTCCAGCCCCCCTCCTCCCATGTTCGGACCACGGTGTGGAGGGCGACTCGGCTGCGCCTTCCCGCCCAGAGCAGTGACGTTAGCAGCGTATTAAGAGTGCGAAATACTCGCGAGGGGAGTGGACATAAGGAGTTCTGTAGGACATAGAGTGTCCTAGGGAGCATCACCATCTTCGCAACGGCCAATCTCCCCATAAGAGATAATGGCAAGGAGTTCCAGAAGGCGACCGATTGCCGCAAGGACCCAATAACTCGGTCAATGTTGCGGGCCAACCCCTGTGCATCCGTGGGCGTCATCTGGATGCCGAGATACCGGAACGCCTCCTGTTCCCATCTCAACCCGAGATCCGGTAGGTCCGCCAGTGGCCCGGCGCCGTAGCCCGACAAAGGGAAAAGCAGGGACTTCCCACAGTTAATACGCAGTCCCGAGGCCGCGCCAAAGCGGTCCAAGTGTTGGAGAAGGACCGGCACCGACTCCTGTGGGGACATTAAATAGAAGAGGGCGTCATCCGCATATAGCGAGAGCACGTTACAAGTGTCACCCACCACGATGCCCCATCGTGCCATGTCCGCCCGGAGCCGGACTGCGAGAGGTTCAATGGCCAGAGCGAAAAGAAGCGGCGAGAGTGGACATCCCTGGCGTGTGCCCCGGCCCAAGGGCCATTCCTCCGAACGTCGCTCCCAGTCGCACCCTGGCTCGGGGGGCTTTATATAAGATGCGGATCCATCGGCAAAGTCCGGGGCCCAACCCCACCATCCGGAGGACCTCCAAAAGGTACCCCCAGTTGACGGTGTCGAAGGCTTTGGTGATGTCAATCGACACCAGGACCATTTGGTCCTCTCTATCTCGTACCTCGTGAATGATGTGGTTCAGTCGCCTCAAGTTCATGGCGGTATTGCGGCCAGGGATAAACCCACATTGGTCCGGGTGCACCAGGAGTGCCATGTGCGGTGCCAACCGGGCAGCCAATAGTTTCGTCAGGACCTTCACGTCTGTATTTATCATGGTGATGGGCCGGTATGCCGCAGGATCTGCAGCATCCCCACCCGGTTTCAGGATCATGCAGATCTCCCCCAGATTTATACTGGGTGGGAGCGCCTCCCGTTCGAAAGCCTCCAGGTACACCTGCAAGAGGGGTGGGGCAAGGACGTCCGCAAACGCCTGGTAAAATTCAGAGGGGTAACCATCCCCTCCCGGGGACTTAGCCCTCGGCAGGTCAGCCATTGCCACTTTCAACTCCCGGAGTGTTAAGACCGCATCCAATTCCTCCGCATCTGCTCGTGAGAGTGCCTGTAGAGTCAGACCCTGGAGATAAGGGAGGAAGGAAGCCCCCATGATCGTGGGATCCGCCGCGTATACTGTTTGAAGATGGGAGCGCAGGACCCGGAGTATACCTGCCTCCGAGTGTACCATTCCTGCGGGGCCTCTCAGGGCCACTATCCTCTCTGGGGCGGATTCGCGCCGGAGTATTCAAGCCAGTAGTCGGCCCGATTTGTCTCCTTCCCGATGGAGGCGCTGCCTGTACTGGCCCAGTGTGTATTTGTCTAGGCGAGTAAGAATATCATGGACACTCATGCGAGCCGTCTGTTCCGACTCCTGATCCCGGTCATCGGAATCTGGCAGGGTTTGCAGATGCAGAAGTGCATCTTCCGCATCCCGTAATTCCCGAAGGAGCTGCCTCCGGACTCCATATGTGAGGGTCATACACTCACCCCTGACAATCGCTTTCAGGGCGTCCCACTTGGTGGAGTAGGAGAGATCCCCATCGCCCCAGTTCAAGTCAAGGTAATTCTTGAGGGCCGTATCCACATGGTCCTTCCCTACCTGGTCCTGCAACAGATCTATCGGCATCCTCCAAGTGCGGGGGCGTGAGGGCTGGTTCTCCCACTGTGCGAGGCACATTACCGGAGAGTGATCTGATAAAATACGGGCCTGATGGGTGACCCTCAGAGAGAGAGAGGCATCCACGTTTGCCGCTAGTACCCTGTCCAGTCTACTATGAGTATTATGGGTGGGGGAGTAGCATGTGAATAATTTTTGAGTTGGGTTGCCCAGGCGCCACACATCGCTGAATCCCAAGTTCTGCATCACCTCTTGGAGTCGTGCTGTAATGCGCGGCTTTGCCCCCGCGCGAGGGGGGGGGGGCTCTATCTAATACAGGGTCCAACACGCAATTAAAATCCCCAAACCAGAGCAGTGGGCCCTCCAGATCCGAAACAAGAACCTCCTGTAGGTGTAGAAAAAAGTCAGGGTCATCTACATTAGGTGCGTATGAATTTAGAATGGAAAGTTCCCTCCCGTCAAGTTTCACCCGCAGGAGCAGGTACCTACCATTAACATCCGCCTCAGCATATTGGACACCACATGGGACTCCCGGGACTACCCAAATTAGGACTCCTCTAGCATAAGTTGAGAAAGAAGAATGAAACACCTGACCCCTCCACTTTTTCGCCAACTTTTGGGCCCCCTCCTCATCCAGGTGGGTCTCCTGTAGACACGCTATAGCAATTCCGTGTCTGCGGATGAAGGACAGAACCCTATGCCGTTTGGTACAAGTGCCCAAGCCCCTCACATTCCAGCTTAAAAACTTGTGCGCCATGCGTGGTGACAGTGCCCATCCGGGCGAGCAGCCTCACATCCTATGACCCACCATTCCCGTGCCTGGACTGAAACACATTTGATGCCTTCAACATTCCCCCCCAACTGAACTCCCCTCAACCCCAACCACCCCCCACCCGCGAGCAATATTACTGCAACAAATAAAGACGCTAATATGCCCTTCCCCTGCCAGTGCCAGGACGTACACAGCATACCCAAATAGCCAAACAGTGAAAATCCCTCCCAAACCCCCCCCCCCCAACCCGACTCCGCCCCCAGGCCGCCCTCCAGGACCTAAAAACCAAACAAACTCCACCTCAATGTTAATGAAGAAGGGTATCTGCATTAGTACTCCTCCCCGACTCCAAACCCAGCCCCCGCCCCTCCCCCCGCGTCCCGCAACCCCGGGTTCCAGCAGTTAGGAAGTGATCCCTCCTTCATCAGGGTCCTTTTACTGTCCAGACAGTGTCCAGTCTCTTGTCCAGGGTTTTTTAGAAAAGTGCCAGGAGTTAGATTGTACCTCAGGACGAGCCACCCGGCTGCTGCTGGCCCTGCGCTCCAGCCGTCTCCGGGACCGTTGCACCGGTCGGAGAAATCTCCTCCCCAGTCGGCCGTAATGTATCAGGTACCAGGATCTCCGAAGGAGACGCAGGGTGCAACTCTGTCGGATCGTCAATATGCAGAGATCCATCTTCCCTTACTGTGACCCGGTTACTCTCCACACTCTCATCCTCCCGGGCGTCAGGGCGCCGTCTCCGGCTGCGCCTCCTCCTCGGTCTGGTCCCCCACGAGCTCCGATCCCTAGCTCGCTCGCCAGGAGGGAGGTCATCACCCCGGATCTCGAGCCACTCCCACACATCCGCCGGGGCCTCGAAGAAGTGAGCTTTGCCCTGGGAGAGAACCTTGAGTTTCGCCGGGTATAGTAGCATGTACTGGAGATGCATCTCCCTGAGTTTTTGTTTGACTGCCAGAAAGGACTTGCGCCGTTCCTGGACTAACTGTGTGTAATCCGGGAAGATGGATACCCGCGCGTTTTCAAAGGTAAGGTCTCTAACTTCCCTCGCCGCTCGTAGAATGCGGTCCCTGTCACGGTAGTTTAGAATTTTCGCGATGAGGGCCCGGGGAGGGGCCCCAGGTTTCGGAGGTGGAATCAAAGCTCTGTGTGCCCTCTCGATTACAAATACATCCGACAGGCCCTCGGGGCATAATACCGTCCGAATCCACTGCTCTAGAAAGCGTTCCGGGTGCCCCGCCTCTGCTCGTTCCGGAATTCCCAGCACGCGGATGTTACTGCGGCGCGCCCTCCCTTCAGCATCTTCTGCCCGCCATCCCAGGGCTTTCGTCGCGGCCGAGAGTTGGGAAACAGTTTTCTTGAGGGACGCCACCTCTCCCTGCAGTTGGGTGATGTTCCCTTCCGCGGTCGTAACCTTGTCGGCCACCTTGCGCAGGTCAGTCCGCAACAGGTTCACATCGATGGACACCGTCTCAATCTGACGTTCCAATGCCGAGTGGGAGCCCTGCATCGCTTTCAATAATTCTGCCCGTGACGGCTCCTCGGTCGCTGGACCCCCCTCCTCCTGACCCGACTGGCGAGTGAGTCTCTGCGAGGGGAGCCTCTGTGTGGTGTACTGCGTGATGGTGTTGAGCTGGACCGCCCGGGGCGCTCTGTCCTTGCGCATCATGAAGTGGTAAGGGGGGTCACCAGGCGTCCTCTAGGTCCTCAGCAGCTCCCCCAGACGTGGTAGACAGTCTAAGTGTCAGAGCACCAGGCCCATCCGATCTGCCCTTCAGACACGTCCCAGTGAGGGCACCGCTATTTTCACCCAGTCCAAGGGGCCCTGCGGGGATGCAGGTCAGGATCTAACGTGCTACTGGGGGAAGGGGGCTAGGTCCAGATCTCCGCCCCAGTCGCAAGCGGGGCCACGTGTGGCACCCCCCCCCCGTGTCCCCGTACCTCCAGTCTCTGTAGTGCAGGATCTGTGCCTCAACAATTGCAGGGATGTCCAGTGGGCACGGGACCCTCTGGCGCCAGGAGAAGATCGTTTCAGGGGTCCAGAGCCCCGCTCTCAGCCCGGCTCCACCAGCCCAGCAGGTATACGAGGGGTCCGTCTCGCCGCAGGTCCAGACACGGACAGGTTATCTTCCTACCCCCAGGCCAGGGCGCAATGCGGGTCAATACGTTGGGTCCCCAAGCGGCGCGCAGTGCGGCGCTCCAGTTGTCCTCGAGATCACCTGGGGCAGCGGGCCCCCCCCGCACCAAGCTTCACGACCAGGCACCGGTCGCCACTTCCGCCAGCCCCGGAGGCCGAGACTCCGCCTCCCGGCCCGGTCAGCGTCCTCCTTTTGGCCCCCGCTGTTACCACTGCCGCCGCTTGGCCCCCAGAGGGATTCCGGTCCGTCTTCGGCTCCGCCTCTTCTAGGCCCAATCCCCGGCCTCGAGTAGCGGTCTCTGCCCCCAGGCGCTCCGACCAGGCTCGGGCTGCCACAGTCACCAACGCTGGCAGGCTGCTCACCACGTCCAAGCCGGCCGGCGCACCAGTCCTGGATCCCTCTCGCACTGCTGCCTCAAGCTGGCCCCCCGGATGACAGCGGGGGGCCTCCCAGCAATGTCCGCCGCTCCGCCGCAGCCAGGCCTGAACCCTGGGCTCGATTACCGGCGGTCACCGCAACCGCCATTGCTGGTCATCTGGGCCTATCTTCCGAGGCGCTCCGCGTCTCCGTGTGCTTGGCGCCGCTCCGGTGCTAAATTGACCGCTGGGGGGGGCTCGATGGCAGTGTGCCCCCCCGTACCTGAAACCGCCGGGTGCCGGGCTAGGCCGCGATCCCCGGCCTCGATTTTCGCCCTGCCGGCGGCGAAGGAGTTGGCCCAAGCTCGGCAGTACACGGACACCCACAGCCTCCAAAGCGGGACCGGAGGGGCACGGGACGGTCCGGGTCCGGGGCAGCACCACAGGAGTGCCTCAGGTGGGCTGACAGGATCTTTTATTCAGGATTTCAGCGGCGGCCAGCAGGGAGCCGAAGGAGCTCACGTCCTGTCGGCCATGCTGCTTGGCCACGCCCCGTGATAAGAACTTTAAAAGCATGCTTGTAATCACTCTGTGGTAACTACTTCCTCCTGTGACCAAGGCTAATCTGTGCCGAAACGTAAGGAAAAGGAAGAATACGATGCTGGGACTTTGAATAAAAGCTGTGTCCTCAGTAGTGGGCCTCACGTTTTTTGGAACTGTGTTTATTTGGTGGGCTGCTCCGTGCCCATGGGTGAGGCCGCCCTGTAGGGTCGGGGGCCCCAGAACTGGAGAAATTGCTGTGAACTTTTAAGGAGGGGCATGACCCACTCACGCGTTCATCCTACCAAGGAATGCCACTAGCGCGAAAATGTGAACGCGTGTAGGAAGGGATTCAGAGGGGGAAGACATCCCACTTTGATCGTGCTGAGAATCAGAGCTTTGTTCGAGCCAGGTTGGAAATAATATCATTGTGACAACCTACTCACCTGATTGGGAAACAGAAAACTCCTAATACATCAACGGTGCATGTGCCAAGTAAGAATTTCGACACTTGTAATTGAAATAAGGACTGCCAGATTTCAATGCCTGTAAGCACAATGCACTGTGGGAGCCGTAGTTTTTACATGCCCGGTCACGTGATAAGAACTTTAAAAGCATGCTTGTAATCACTCTGTGGTAACTACTTCCTCCTGTGACCAAGGCTAATCTGTGCCGAAACGTAAGGAAAAGGAAGAATGCGATGCTGGGACTTTGAATAAAAGCTGTGTCCTCAGTAATGGGCCTCACGTTTTTTGGAACTATATATATATATATATGGGAAAATCGCTCCGGAAAAGAGAGATCAGAGGCCAGAGAGGATTCCATGGGAAAACAGCATGTTTATTTCAGCAATAAAGTGGCGGCGGATGCATTTCGGCTACATGCCTTCTTCAGCGCCCAACACTTTGAAAGAGTCATTCAGTCCGATATCCCACTCCTGCTCCTCTTGAGGTCGAGTGCAACTAGCTCCTCCCCCTTGCTGATAGAGCTCACCTGTTGCGTGTTCGCTATGAATGAGCCGAACTTCAACTCCCAGAATGCACAATGTGGATACACCTGGGTCGGCGGTGTGGGGGAACAAGTGTCAGTGACAGCGAGCCTGTTGATCTGTTGCAGGTAGTGGCGGGTGAAGCCCCTAAAGCATGTTAAAGTCCACATACAGCTCCCTTGGGTCCTCTCGAACTGCTGCAGCCCGTCCCATCAGGTAGGCGAGTGAGCAGGGACAGCCATGTATGCCATAACGCCCGACTGACGGTAAAATACCCCCAACTGCTCTTGCTGTCCTGACGGTATTGGCGGATACCGGACTTTTCGGTACCCCGAAACTCCAACTTACTGCAAGCAGCATGATGCCAGTGACAGTCCGGATCGCTTTAAACAGCAGGGCCATCTGTGCTGCGCCTCTGTATATTAGCCACATGGTCTGATACGTGGCTAACCCCTCGTGGACGGCTAATTTCTCACAGGCAAACACCCCATGTAAACTTTCAAAATATATATTTATTTTCTGCAGGACCACACAGGTTCTCATTGGAGTACCGCGGGATGTGGTATCCCAAAAAATATATATTTGTTTTACTTTTTTCCCCAGGGGGTGTCAGGGACTCTCTCTCAGATGGGCTAAGGGGTCAGTGTATCCCTATCTGCCCCCTTATAAGCCTTTTCAATTTATTGTTCAGAATTTCAGGGCCGAGAGCCCTGTAATGGCGGATGAAAAATTTCTATTTATTTTGTGGCCAACCAATCAGAGCACTTGGTCCCGCTTTTGTATTGAATTGAAAATGCCAGTGCTCTGGTTGTTAGTTAGAAGTCTGTGGTAATTCTGCAGTTCCTTATTAGGGAGTTCACTGAAAGATTGATGCTTCTGTTAAAAGTGCGTCAGAATATTTTACCGAGATGGATGAGAAAAATATTTGATAAGTCTTAGAAAATATGTCCTCATTTATAGCACTAACCATCATTTCTATCACAAAATGAACCCCCTCAGTTTGTTTCTAAAGGAAATACTTTCAATTTTACAGCTTTGATTCCTTCAAGGTGTCGTTCAGGTGTTCTCCCCTTTTGGTATTGATTCGAAATGCTAGCTCTCAAGTTGTTCATTGGAACACTGTGGTGCAACTTGAATTAAAAAACTGGGAAATCAACTGACAGGCTGCTGCTGGAATTACGTTTTACTTAGAGAACCACGCTTTATTCTCACGTGGCGGAAGAAGATCTTGTGAACATACAGAAAATGTACTATCATTTTAGCTTCTGAAGCACCCTCCATAATGAGAAAATAATGAATGAAAGTAATTTTCTTTCAAGCATGTTTGATCAGATCCCAGCAGATGGTCAACATTTTCCATGTGGTAAAATCACCTGGTAACTCACCAGAATTTCGAAAATGAGTATAACGCCACATATAAATGATTTATATTGTGACTAAAATCTGTTATCAGGCTCTGTATGTGATCCTTGGGGTCAGGGCCCTGGGACCATATATTATTTTTCTATCCATGTCCCTAAATGGCTGCCACAATACATGGTTCATGTTATGGTCAGCCAACCATGACTAACGAGTCCCCTTCAAATCGGTCAATGAAAGCCTAGCTGGACACCAACGGTCCAGATACCTCACCTTTTAACCCTTCCATGCCCAATCCGAGCCCTCTTTAAACATTAATTTCTAAAAACAGCTGTACAGATTAACAATATCTCACAAAAAGCACGTCTTTTGAGTAAAGTTCTAACTTCTGTCAAATTTGGTGTAATTCCAGTCTGTCACTTTTTCTGTATGTTATGTTATGTTATGTTAACATTTTGATAGAGCGCAACAGCTGCCCCAGCAAAGAGGCGTCCCGGCACTGAGGAACCACAAAAGCTAAACTGAGGAAGAAGGAGGAGGATGGACAGATTTTTTTTAAGGGGAAGGGAACAGATGGGTCTTAATGGCTTTCCGGAAAGCGGCCAGGTTTTCCAAACAGCGAATGTTCAGTGGTAAGGCGTTCCAGAGCTTGGCTCCCAGAACCCTAAAAGAGCGACCGCCAGTACGGCAAAGCTTTGTACAGGGTACAGGGTACCGGGTATCAGAAAAAATGTTTCCTGTGGGAATTAACATGGGCCACTGTACATTTAGGACCCCATTTTTTTGGACCCCTGCGTGATTAATCAGCGTAAAACTTTCCATGAAGGAGCTGAGGTGGATGAACTTTTTTAGGGAAAGTTTTGTGCACTTTTATCAGTGAAACAAATACGTTCTTCTTTTTGAAAGTGTGACCTAATGACAGCCAATGTCTACTGTAAATAAATAAATATATATATATAAAGCTACACCCACGGCGCTGAAGAAGGCAGAGAAACGCCGAAATGCATTCGCCACAGCGGGTGTAATTGAACTTCTTTTTTCCATCTGTTCCTGATTAAAGGTGTCTCCAACGTCTCCCCTCAAGTTGGTCTTTTCTTTCGTCTTGGATGAAAGTGGATGCACATATATATATATATATATATATATATATACAGACACACTTATACACACACACACACTGTCAAATTACTTATATATGCAGTTAAGCACAGTCAAGCTACACTTATATATATCCCTACTGTGTCAATATTGTTCATATCAACATTTTTTCTATGACATTGTGGTAGCATGATATTAGAGACTCGATATTCTGATACCATACTAGCTGCAAATTCTTCTTGTTGAGACTGTAAAGTACCCTGCTTGGTGATGGATGTGCACCCCTGCCCTGAGTGTTCCAGCTGCTTCGATATCTGGATCTCTGGTACTGATTTTTGATCATGAGCAAACACGGATCATGCGTGTACTCCATGACCTACCCTCTCTCAAGGTAATACTGTCTGCTTAGACATGAATGGGTGCAACAAGCAATACCCTTGTGAAGATACTGCCCTCACCTGGAGTTAAGTGACATGAGCGTGGTGGTTGCAGCATACCTGTTTTATGTTCAGTATAATCAGTAATGTGAACAGACCTTTTTTTATTTTGGGTCGAACCTACCAAACAGCACAGCTGACTGGTTGAAAAAGACTTATTGTCAAACATCTATTGTCCATCCATTGCTTACCATTGGTTTGGCTTTATTGTCACTCTCATTTGTTTCTTATTCAATGGCTTGCCTTGGCCATCATGTATTTGTACATCCTGTGGAGCACAACCTCTTTACTTGAGTTCTTAAACTGCTCACTTTAGGGAACTACATTTTAAGTTATCGCCTGACCAGAGTGCATGTGCTGTCAGCGAAATCTATTAACATTAAAATGGGCTTAAAGCCTGCCTATTACTTATCACTGGAAGGCTTCAGTGTCATTCTTGCTTCCTAGCTTTTGATTGGTCAGCGCCTCCGGCTCCTTCCTGCTTCCTTCCGGCTAGAGTTGTCATCTAACCACTTCTCTACCAGCAACATCGGTATTTTAATGTACCACCCTGTAGAAAAATGAGCGAAATCATCTAAAGCTGGTATTTTTAGCCTTCATCTGTAATTACTTAAAACAAATATAGAAAGCCCGTTTAAATGTGTTCTAGGGTTTAATTAATTATTCCTGACTAATAATTCAAGGGAGCAAATGCAGAAAAGTAATGTAACAAATAAATATATACAATTTCGTTTAAAGTTCTATTTAGTAGCATGTCTGGGCTTTTGCAGACTCTTAAAACAACAAATTGGCAGTATTTTTTTCTTGGAAAGATGGTAACGCTACTTCTGGTACTTTCAATGTTGGTCCTTGCCGTAGAGCATGGACCTAGTACAGGTTCCTGTCTGCAATCTTGGTCCTTTCACTGGTCTCATGCTCCTCCAGGTACTTTTTTAACTTTTGGACATGCACTCTCAAAGAGTGAATGCCCGCATCAGTTTCACGCCCCTCCCTTATGTTGCTTCATGTCCTACCATCTTTCCTCTATCTCTTATGTTGCTGTTCCCTCCCCCACGCCTCCTTCGTATTGGTCCCCCTTCCTGCTGACCACCCTCCTCTCCTCTTTTTTCCTGTTGTTTTTTTTTGGCAGTTTTATACAGCGCAAACTTGACCTAAAGGTATTGAAGCACTCTACTTGAGCACCAGTTACATTGCACAATGACATGTTCATTTAGGCATGGGGAGCCCGCATGCTGTTGCGGCTCCCACACTCCCTCCCTCCTGTCACCAACCCACTCCTGGTGCTTGGTTTAAAAAAAGAAAAAGTGCTATGACATGGTCAACACTGGCCACATCATACCACTTTTATTTTCTTTGACTTCATGCCGTGTTGCACAGCAGCCTATGGTGCTATGCAACAGGTCTAAAAAAAATAATATGACAAAGCCAATAGATATTGCATACCCATTCCGTGCTGTATGCTGCTTTCTCTCTTGTGTGCTTTCACAATGCAACAGCATCCTTACCCCCACCATTCTGCTGGATTTGTAGCATGAATTAACAAAGGTGTGTTTTTTTTATAGATGTTGCTATGCTAACTCTTTGTAGTGTTGTTCCACTTTATTTTTTATTATAACGAAGGGAAATTGTACTCAATATGTCCAGAAATGCAGAGTGCACAATAAATGAGAACAACACATTTGGAACATATTCTGAGACCACCCTACCTCCAGAGCAGGGCCCTTCCCCTTAGATTTTGTTTTTCAGGACCATTCGTGTGATATCAACGCCATCCAAAGGTATTGTACCACTGCAACTATGTTTTTATTTAGCACTCCTCAGTTGTGATTAATTGCTTTGACCACCACCAATATGGAACAGGAAGCCTAATGGGACCAAGAGGCGACTCATCCAACCGATTGATGCGATTTTAAGACTATCCATCATCTATTTAATAATACTATTGGACTATAGTCGGTGGAAAGGAGTATTGTGTCCTAATCTGGGTGTGGTGACTATCTGGAACTAAGGCCCTATTGGATTTATCTGTGTAGCTGTGGGTAGTTCTGTACCTACTAGACCTGTAAAACCTAGATCTAGTATTATAAATGGGGAAGAGGAAATCTGCTATTGGTGGAGCAGGGGAGGCACAGGTGAACCCCATCAAAGCCAAGCAGGCCCGTAAGAATTCTGGGAGTAATTGTGTTTTAGATCACATTAACGATCTATTGGTGGGATTGCAAGGAAATTTAAGACCCGCCAAGATCTTTTCCAATTTGTAGCTCCAGTGGTTATTCATCTGTCTCTAATTTGAGGACACCGAAACGTATTCCCTCAATATTTAGGAAACCAAACAAGCGCAGTAGTAAGGCAAGTCAATTAGTGACAACTGACGCTGATGCTGACGCGGAGTCAGTGATTCTAGCTCCACTTGTAAGCCACACAGCCCAAGGTCACTTGACACTGGACTTATCCTCAGTAATAGGTTTATACCTCTCCAAAAATTGAGTGACGACCAAGAGGGTAGGGACAACATGGAGGGAGTCATGGGATGGGGGGAGAAATGGCGGGGGGCAAAAAGGTGAAGCCGGAGTGGACGCGCTAACTAAAGGGCTATCCTTGATTGGCTCTACTGTGACCAAGATTATAGAAGATATGAGGGCAGAAGTTAGTATGCTGAGATCTGCAATTGGAGAACTAACCGGACAGGTTACATTTTAATTAGCTTGAGGGGAGGGTGATACGCAGGCCTTGAGCCAGATCTCCACCCAACACGCCAATACAATTCGGTGCGACCTGCTACTGTAAATCCTAAGTGTAGCGTCACTGAGGTGGCTTTACGTAAAGATCTATGGGGGTAGGAGGGGGAGTACAGCCCAGTCACAAACAAGTAGAGGCCCACTGGTGCAATGGAGCCCTCTTCCTAACTATAATCACCCTCACATTTCAGTCAAGATCGCAATACTCCAATTAAATCCCCAAGTTTGGAGTTATAAAGTCCCACACGCCCCCCCAGACGCATTTACATGACCAATGAGCCCAAAGTCCCTTCTCACTGACGGTATGAAGAGGAAGATTCCCTCATAAATAAAACCATACACTGGATCCGTCATGTAAGGGGTTGCCGCTCAGTCATAAGGTAGGACATCCTGCTAGCCAGAAGGCTCACATGCTCTAACAACCCTATGGATTGTATTGAATTGTGTTTGGCAGACAGGAAGGTGGCCCATATTCTGATAGCTCCACACGCATTCTATTTAGGTACAGTTTGCCGCAATGCCCTTTACCATCCTTAGTCCATCCTTCTGTCCCCCACCTTGGCTTAGATTCTAATTTAGCGGCCAATGATTGACTTCAATACTTAGGCAACCACCACCACCCAAAGCCCCCATTGGATCATTGGTTCAGAACACCCAGTCTTTTTATACAACCAGAAGCCAAACTGCTAGAGATCATTCTATAACACCCCTACCTAATGGCGACTGGAATGCTAATGAGCTATCTCCTATTGAAGGATGGCTGTCGAGAGGAGAGTCATTCATAAATCAAACATAGTCCGATGTGTAGCCATGAAATTCAGTAGATGAGTCACTATGTAATTCTAATAATAGGCAGGAAGGGTTTTCCAACCTCCAATTAGTGTCTTGGAATGTGGTGAGGTAAGGTAAAAAATGGCACTCTAGCATTGGATTGACTATACTGAAAACGTTGACATTTGTAAACTCCAAGAGAGTACCCTGCCCTGTTTACATTCCAGGGTTTGTAACATTCTACCAACTAGCGCATTCTAGCAAGTCTGGCCACTCTGTGGGGGTGGAGGGGCTAATTTGGGTAAGAATTGCACTCCATTGTATAATCTGTGAGCTCCCGTCTAGTAGTCCTGACATTTTAGGCATTCAACTCAAAGAACAGAATGGTGTCACGCTTGACATCTATATTGTCTATGCTAGGGGAACCAGGGTAGGAAGAGTGTCAGCTACGATACATGAGCTGACAGGCCCACATCACCACCATTGATTGTAGCAGGTGATTTTAATGCTACTTTTGAACCACTGGAAAGGGAGGACATCTGTCGAATAACGAAGGTGGATGAGTTGTGGCATGTTCCCCACCTTGATCTAGCGCCCATTAAAAAATGGTCCCAGGTGGCACCTCAACTCAATGCTTTTTAATTGGAGGTTGGTTTAAGGGCTGCTAACGGTCGCACTAGATCAGAAAAATGGGCTCAAATACTTTCAATCGGACTAACAACATTAATTGTACATATTATTTTTTGATTGACATAAGATTATGGCCCAGTTTGATCGGTGCTCTGGATGAAGGCAAGCTTGAATTAATTAAGTGAAATGTATTGATTAGTACAGCAGAGGTCCAAAGTTTAACTAACAATTCCGGGGGGCTGATAGAGATTCCGGCCTGCCACACTCGCCTCTTTGCGCAGTTGTCTATATGTTTTATTGAACCAATGCGCAGATCCAATCCCGGAACTAAGCCAAGATCTCAGTTTGCTTGGTTTAATCAGGAATGTAGAGGCCTTAGACACCAACTATCTCAGGTGATTAGAATGAGAATTCTAGGCCTAGTAAGGGAGTTGAGGAGATCATATAAGTTGGGCCAGGTGAGAGCTAAAAGGGAGTGGGATGACAATCGATGGAGCCTAAGTTTTGGCTCCTAGGTACCAGGGGGGATGCCAATAGGCCATTACCTCTGTATACTAATATTTTTTATCAGTTGTGGTATGAACACTTTTCCCTATTATATTCAGGGCCATGTGAACTTGCTCTACAAGATCCTACCCCTGAGTTCGTCCATGTTACAGCTAAGGATTTTTTCTCCAAAAGTGATATTAAGTCCGGTGTAAATTCAATTGCAAGGGCAAAAGCGCCCAAACTGGATGGTATTCCGGGCGACGTATTTGCATATGACATATTTAACAACAAGGCGTGGTGATGGACAGAGTCTCTGAATTAAGCAGAATACTCTCACCCAGTCAAGAGATCAGGGCTAGATCCAACACCGTTTTTTAGCTCACTGCACCATCCCAGTTCAGAACCTGGCTATATGCAAATTAGTCTGTTCCTGTCCCAGTGCATGATAGGAACAGGGCAAACCAAACTACCAAGCCAATTCTTACACTGGGAAGGAAACAAGCTTCCGGGGACCGGTTTCTGGCATTTCAGCCGTCGTCGGCCCGGCTTGCTTGAATCCTGATGGTGCAATGAGCAAGGGACTCACATCTGAGTATACCCTTCCACGCTTAGGGTGGACAAAATATTTAACAACAAGGGGTGGTGATGGACAGAGTCTCTGAATTAAGCAGAATACTCTCACCCAGTCAAGAGATCAGGGCTAGATCCAACACCATTTTTTAGCTCACTGCACCATCCCAGTTCAGAACCTGGCTATATGCAAATTAGTCTGTTCCTGTCCCAGTGCATGATGGGAACAGGGCAAACCAAACTACCAAGCCAATTCTTACACTGGGAAGGAAACAAGCTTCCGGGGACCGGTTTCTGGCATTTCAGCCGTCGTCGGCCCGGCTTGCTTGAATCCTGATGGTGCAATGAGCAAGGGACTCACATCTGAGTATATCCTTCCACGCTTAGGGTGGACAAAATATTTAACAACAAGGGGTGGTGATGGACAGAGTCTCTGAATTAAGCAGAATACTCTCACCCAGTCAAGAGATCAGGGCTAGATCCAACACCGTTTTTTAGCTCACTGCACCATCCCAGTTCAGAACCTGGCTATATGCAAATTAGTCTGTTCCTGTCCCAGTGCATGATGGGAACAGGGCAAACCAAACTACCAAGCCAATTCTTACACTGGGAAGGAAACCAGCTTCCGGGGACCGGTTTCTGGCATTTCAGCCGTCGTCGGCCCGGCTTGCTTGAATCCTGATGGTGCAATGAGCAAGGGACTCACATCTGAGTATACCCTTCCACGCTTCCACGTATTTGCATATGACAGCAAGAACTGGACTAGTAATATTTTGGCCCTATCTAATGCAATAGCAGAGGGTGCCCAACTACCTAATTCCTGGAAGGGAGCCAAGGTTGTCCCTGTGTACAAGAAAGGTGAAAGATCTTCACCTTGTAACCATAGACCTATCAGTCTTATGGACTGTGTACAAAACGTGTTCGCTCGTGCACTCCTTGGAAAGATTCAGGACTGTATTAGCAAACATAATATTTTGACCCTCTTTCAAGCTGGTTTTAGACAAAAACAAGCACCATTGATCAGGTGTTTTGTTTTTCTCCTTTGACTTGGAAGACTGTGGTGCTTGGCCTTGTGAGTCTTTACGTAGCCTTTATCGACCTAAAGACTGCCTTCGATCTTGTACTTAGGAACAAGCTATGGCATGTCTTAAAAGGGATGGGTTTTCCTATGGAGGTAAATTTTGCCAGGATTTGATGGGGTTGCCAAGGCCAGCTTACTGATCTAATAAAAGAAATAGGGGGTACACCAGGGTTGGGTATTGGCGCCTACACTCTTTTCCCTTTATGTCCATTTTCTCTCCGAGGCCCCTGCAGATGCTCTGACTTTGGGGGGGGGGACAAGAGTGGTAACATTATAGTTTGCAGATGATGCGTTGCTTGTATCCAAAACTCCAGGAGGACTTCAGCTGCTTGTAAATTGCTTAAAAGCTTTTTGTGATTCTCGAGGATTAGAGGTTAACATTTTAAAGACAAAGCTTTTGTTGCTTAACCATCACAAATCTTTTAGAGGCAAACTGACCTTAGGAGGGGTGCCTTTGGAAAGAATGAGTACCTTTGATTATCTGGGTATTACTCTTTCGGAAGATATGGAAGCCACACATAGCTAAGCAGACCCTGAAGCATAGACAATCAGTAGGGGTTCTGTTAAAAGAACATGGTACCTCCTTCGGCAAATTAGTGGCAGCTCCACTCCAGATTTATGATGCCAAAGCAGTAAGTTCAGCTCTTCATGGAGCTGAACTCTGGGGCTTTGAAGGGATGGATGTCTTCTTGAATTCAGAAAATAGGTTTTTGAGGGCCCTGGCCTCACTACCCCAGAGTACGCCACTTCACCTGTTAAGGCTGGATCTGGGTAAAGTTCCTATCATGGAAAGGGCTAAGCTACGCCCTCTACTGTTCAGGTTGCCTATAAGCTCTACTGCTGAGTTGCTGCCGTATGCCACTCTATCATGGAAGTTAACGCACTTTACCATTTTAAGAAGATAGGCTGGTTCCGCAATGTGACATCTCTCCTAACTGCAATAGGATTAACAGGTTACTGGGATGTAAAGGATATAGCATTACTTCCCAGTAAAGATCTGGCCAAGAAGCAGTACTAGGGTTGGGCAGCGCGCGCTTCATTTACCAATCCTTCTTGGGGCCTTTTAACTATGGAGTTTATGGATTTTAAAATGAACAGCTCATATGAAGAGTATTTAGATATTATCACGATACCTCATAAAAGGAAACTTTATATGCAGTTTAGATTTAGTTCCCTGCCTCTGAACATTTTCACATGTTCCTGGCAACAGCCTTTTGCAACTGTCCAGAATTGTCCCAATTGTGCTTTTGCAACAGAGTCAATTGCCCGTGTGTTTTTTGTCTGTCTGATCTACTCCCGCCCGAGAGCAATTTGGCTCAAACCAATGTGCAAGCATCTGGGTACACCCAATTGTGGTGAAGCTCTTCGCATTCGGTCTCCAGTCTGACGATTGCTTGCTCAGTTGCAAAGTTTTTGGACCGTATGAGGGCTATTAGAAGGAATTTGTTGAAGGAGTGAGCCAGTTTTTTTGTTTTTAACCATTCGAAGAAAAAAAATGTTAAGCTATTTGCACATAACCTAATGATTAACATCAAAATGATCATGAATGTAGTGCATTCTTAGATCAAGGGCACCTTAGTGGGCCATGTTGTCCATTTTGGAATATCATAGGTTTTTGTTGCCCTTGATTTACTTTGTGTACCAAAGATTTCATTAGTTGCAAAGAAAGTTCAGATCAAGTTTTGATTGATATATTTACTAGGCTATTAATGTATTTGCCAGTTATGAATTGTATTGCACTCGCACTTTTATGGTAGGTGAGGCATAACACAGCTCTCTTTGCATGCGCGGTTTCTCCGGACCAGATACATTGAAAGATTTCAACTTGTAATTTGGCAAGCATTCCTTTTGGATGGGTGAGAGGTAATGTTTGAATTAAATAGAGTACCTTGGGAAGTATAGTAATTTTGAACACAGCGAATCGGCCTAGCCAAGATATCTGATGGTGTTTCCAGTTGATCACTTCTAACCTGCCGGTGTAGGGTTTGATAGTTTGATGAGGTCTGTGGAGGGCAGGTGCCAGTTTAAATCCTAAATAAGGGAGTGCAGCAGATTGCCATTGAATAGGATGCTGCGATTGTAAGTGTGACACTAACGCTTGGGGTATTGAGAGGCCTAACACCTGTGATTTTTCTACATTGACTTGAAATCCTGAGACCCGTTCAAACTCCTTCATTTGCTCTAGAAGAGCTGGCAAAGTGAAGGGGGGATTATCCAAGGTGAGCAATATATCGTCTGTATATAGACTTTTTTTGCGAAGTCCCCCCCCCCCTGAAAGACGGCACCAGTAATCCGGGTATTGTCTCTTACATGCTGAGCTATGGGTTCCATACATAGAACAAATAAGAGAGGGGTTAACGAACAAACTTGTCGAGTACCTTTACCTATCTCAAAGGGATCTGAGATATGGCCATTTACCCGCACTGACGCCATTGGGAGATGAGAACGATTCATAATTTGCGTCTTACATTTTTTACCTAGGTCAAAATGTGTTAGAAAAACCACTACAAGGGGGCCTGAGGCGGTTTAATGGACCAACGAGGGCAAACTCCCCAATCTATATGATATCAAGCACACACAGAGCCATCGGGTCCGGGGTCGACCCGGGCGAGTACATGAGTAGAAACAACTATGCTGGGAAGGGAGGTGTCCCTTTTAAGGACGGTTTCCCTCACACACCAGAGGTGTCATGCTTCATCATCCTGATACCTCCTCGGGTCACGAACCCAGTCGTGACGCAGGCTACAACCCTCTCACTGCGAGGGAAGAGCTCAGGGATGTTTTCAAAGTCTGTGGGTATTCATAAACCCAATGTGAGCATATTGTGTGGTGAAGGGAGTGCAGTGCTTTCTAAAAGTGATTAATACCAGCTACGAGGTTAGCTAGACGCAGTTTATAATTGCTCCCTGGTGCTAGTATTACAAACTAGTAGTGGGTAGTGTAACTGCAGACATTAGAGGCAGTTGCACTTGAAAGTGATCGACATGTTTCAGCCTAGTGATCGTTACCAAGACTTGCTTATAATGACCGCTTTGTAATGGCATGCGATGTATCGCATGCGAATGAACGTCATATATTCGTCCCAGGGACCACGGCCTACTCCTAAATGTTTTTTTTTTTAACATTTAGAAAGCGGACCTTTTCACGTTTGTAAATGGGTTACCACTTCCTTTGCAGTTGCAAGCCATTAATACATAACAGAAGGAATAGCAAATTGTAAGGGACACCCTAAACATGCCCCTTCCAATTTGTGATTTGGTGTGCACTCGGAAACCTATTTGTGGTTCATAACATGGTGCTGAATCACAATTTGGTTTTTGCACATACCAAAAGATATTTTGTTGTGGCAAAGCTGTGTTTGCAAACTCAAATTCGTGTTGTACATGAGGCTCAAAGTTTGGAATAACAATTTATACTTTCAGAGCCCACCACTGGATGGTGGGATTTTGCACAATGTGAACTAACAACAAAACAATCAATAAAAGAGTGATTACAGACAGTGGCGTGGCTAGCCTTATGGCCCCCCATGACGGTCCCTTCTTTTTTCGCCCCACTGCGACCCCATTGAAGAGTGGGGGGGTGGTGCTGGTGAGATTCAGTGGTGGTTGCTGTCCCGCTATGGCCGAAATGTAGAGGGGGGCGATTACCGCCTCTGAGACAGCAGGTAGAAGCAGGAGGAGGCCTCCGCCCTAAAACTTGTGCCACCCGGGGCGGACCGCCCCGTCCCCCCCTAGATATGCCACTGGTTACAGATAAGTAACATTTGTCTTACAGTCTTTGGAATCATTCAAAGAGATAAAGATGAAAGGAGTAGGTTACTTCATTGCAGAGAGGTGCAATTGTGGAGGAATTCCCCATGAGATGAGCGAGTGCTCACTGAAGAAACATACACTATTACATTGTGTAGTAGAAAGCCTAGACATTTAAGCACTCAGAAACGACATGTATAGGCTGAAGCGGTGTCTACAAATAGCTACTGTTAGACAATCTGTGTAGCACGCAGAGACACTTGGACCATGGCAGTATACATCAATTAGGATCAATGTAACAGAACACGCTTTATGCTTGAGGCAAGATACAGAAATTGAGCACATACATGCACATGATAAAGCGGCTCATATATGCTCCCGATAAGAGAAGGAAGAATCAGCTTGGTTAGCATGCCAGATCTGTGAATTATGTAAGGGTGACATCAGGGGTTGGGCCTCCCTGGCACACAACGAATGGGCATTCAATGAACGTACCTTTGTATCTTGTGGAAGTGCTGAAAGCTTATTGAGCCAACCATATAGATTTTAGAAAACAAATGGTAGTTAGAGAGTCTGCGTGTTCCTAGACATATCATCCCTTTGAAGCTTTGCTGCAGATGCACAAACTCTTCTTCTTTCCAGGCCAATGTATGAATCTAATGTCACACTGAAGAACACAGCATTGCCAAGGGTGTAGAGTGCGGGAACACGCGTGCATTCAGAAAAGCATTCCCTGAATAGCAATGCCTTGTGATTTCATCAGAATATTCGTTTTTAGCCAAGTATTACATAAAAGGACAAACAAAACGTTCCATCAGCAAAAACATTGTTAAGAACGATTATCTCTACCAGGACTCTGGAAGTTTATAAATAAGACATCCCATGTGAATGGTGCCATTATCGAAGCTGTTGAATGAAGGTACTTTGTTTGGCATACAAGTAAAATCAAACAGGTGATCATAGATGCATTTTCCCAGCGAGCTTTTGAAGAGCATGTGGCTTGTGTTTTGAATATTGATGCCGGTGCTTATGGCTCAGGTGCAGTGCCAGAGCCTTCCCAGAATGGATGGATGTCTCACACAGTTACATCTGCACCAAGGACACTGAGCCAGGTAGTGGGGCAATATTAAATCATAGAAAAACATACTCTGGTGCTGTGCCTAAATTGTGTTGTATGTATGTGTTTCACCTGCACTCTTCAATTACATAAAATTCAGTAATGCTGTCAGAATTCAACCTTTTTTTAATTTATTAGGTTTGGTCAAGGTGTAACATGTACAAAATGACTCAAATAGTTAAGGTATGCAACCACAAGAGAAAACAAGCAGATTAAAAGCACAATATCCGTAGAATAAGTTAAATAGAGCATAGGTAATAGTACCACAGACCGCGCTATATACAACTTTATAAATAAATATCACCGATCCACAATCGCAGTGCATTGGGCCCACAGTATATCAGTTCACAGGAACAGGAGCTGCAAGGACTGTGAGGCATGTGTCATTCTGGTCAATAGGCTTCGCTCTAATCGATCGGTCGGCTAATTCAGGAATGGGGGTTTGCCACTCAGGGGTACCTACAATTTAAAGAGGGGTATCTACTATGTATCTGGAGATTGGGGGGGGTGCTATTGACTTCCGCGGGGAAGCAAGATGAATGATACAGAGGGGCTATATGTCTACCAGGCAGGAACCCTAACACTGTAGTTCTCAGTAAGCGGTTAGTTGTTCTTGGCAGTAAGTCACATCACTCAGCCGGCTATTCACTCAGGGCAGCGTTCCCAGTGCATTGCGACCTGTTGCTGGGCCAAAAGTAATAAAATTGCAGTCAAGCGTCGAACCCCATCAAGAACGTCTCTGTCGTATCCCAAGAGATCAATCAGCAGGGACCTATGGGGCCAGTGGTCAGTGATTGAGGCAATGGCATCAAAGACAGCTGACCAGAAGCGCACGGATGCAGGCCACTCCCAGGCCTAATGGAGGAACCTAAAGTACATGACAATGTCAAGCGGTGTGTGCTGCGGTAGTGCAACTATGTGCTGAGCTGTGAGAAATCAGTCCTCTGGGTATAAATCACTCAGCGTAAGGAGGCACCGCTAGGTCACATGGTGGGATACTCCCTCATCGTCCACTGCCGGAAGTTGCTGATGGCCATCGAGCAGAATGTCAGGCGAATAGGAGTTGCTCAAGCGGGTCTGGAGTTGCATTCTATCCGACACCCAGACCCTGTATGCAACGGTGTCTATTTTGGCCCAGGGTGGCGGGCAGGCAAGTATAGTGCGGTGTTCAGCGGGCATGCGGCTTTGGCAGAGACCTTGACGGCCAGATGGGGTTGGGTGCATCCAAAAGTGTGTGTATTGCACTTGTGCACAATAACAGTACAGTTCCATGTCAGGGAGGCACGGTCCGCCTTGCTCGAAGGGAGGAGCTAGCGTTTCCTAGAAGACCCTTGAATGTTTGCCAGCAAAAGTCAGAGTCACGAGCTGCATACAGAGTTGTTTAAAGAAGTGGGCAGTAAGTGGCATGGGGATATTAATGAAGAGATACAGGAATTTCGGAAGGATGAGCATCTTTGCAATGGCGATTCTTTGTGCCATCGAGAGGGGAAACAGATCCAGGATGAGACTTGCGCCTAAAGCCACGTCATAGTTGTGCCGTAATTGTTTTTCCATATCTCGTCAATGTATCTGCTTTTCTATATACCTAAGTAGCAGAATGGTCGATCTACCAATTACATGGGGTGTTAAGGGATAAAGCAGTCCGTCATGGATGTAAGCGGAAAATAAGTGATTTAGATCAGTTTATGTGGATACCAGTAAGACCACCAAACAGGAGCACCTCACGGATCACTGGGGATATGTTGTCTCATGGGTCACGCAAGTATAAGATGACATCGTCTATGTACATGGAGATTAGGACACTTCTAGTGTGGAAGACAAGCCCCTGCCTGCATTGTGCTGTCTCAGGCGGACCACCAAGGGTTTCATTGCAATGGTGAAAAGGATAAATGAGAAGCTGCAACCCTGTTTGGTGCCCCCGGTGATAGGCGTAACATTTATCATTGAGAGGGGGCAATAGGAGTCACAATGGTTGGAAGTTTTCCCAGGTTTCAGAATAGTGACAATCACCACCTCACGCAATGTGGGGGGCAAATGCCCCAGCCTTAGAGACTCATCATATACCACGAGGAGGTGGAGAATCTGGGCATATTCTCTATAAAAAGCAGTTGTCAGGGCATCCAGTCCAGGCACTTTATCTCTAGGCATGCTCTGTATCGCCTGTACAATGTCTTCGGCCAAGAACGGGACATTGATGTACAGCCGATGCAAATGGTCGATCTAAAGAAGCTGAATAGAGTCCCGCTCTGTCACCCTCCCATTAGCACTGGACTGTAGCCTCTTTGCTAAGATAATGGCCTCCTGCTGTGCCTCCTCCTCATACTTGCCAAGCTTCCATTTGATGGGAGGCGAGAGCGCCCAGATTCCGCGGGAGGAAGAAGACAAACTTGAGGGACTGAATATCAGAGTCAAGATTTGTAAGATGCGTTTGGGTTGCCCTCCGCACCCCAGCCTGCTTGACAATGGACACATGACAAATGGAAGCCTTAAAGGCCTCCCATAGTGTAGCAGCAGATGACACATTGTGAATTAAGGGCAAAATATTCTACAATACTTGATATAACCTCGTCACGAAATATCCTGTCGCAGAGAGCATTGGCAGGGAGTCACTAAGTGAAGGAGCGAGCGCCTTGTCAGGGATTGTGACTTCAAGGAAGACTGGCGTGTGAGCTGAGAGTGTGCATGGGAGATGCACGTTGGACCTCAGCCAGGGAGCTGAATCCTGGGTCGCCAGCCAGAGGCTGATTCAAGACCAGGTGTTATGTGCAGATCCTGTACAAGTTCTCTCACCATCCAGGGTGTGGACGTGCAACCACAGGTCAATAAGCCCATGGTCATCCATTGTAAGGCTCAGTTGAGCAGCCACTGTAGGATGTGGCTGTCTTGTGTCGCTGGGTGCGTCCAAATGGGGGTCAAGTATAACGTTAAAATTGCCTCCCGACCAGACCGTGGCAGGCCTGCATTGGGGATGTAAAGCGATGCCAGAGGTCTGCAAAGAAAGTGGGCCTATCAATGTTCGGCCCTTAGACAGCGACAATCATGAGAGGCCTGCTCATGAGTCTCCCAATTTATGGTAATGTATCTACCCTGCGTGTCGCACAGGCAAGTGGTTCTGTGCCACTGTAGTCCTCCACATATGAAAATAGTAACTCCGCGAGCATAGTTAGAATATACTGCAACATGTGTCTCTGCCACCCCGCATGAAGGCGGGGATGAGACCCACTGGTGAGGAGGAGCTAAGCAAGAAGCAAACATCGGCGCAAATAAGTGTGCACTTGGCAGGACTTGCGCTGATCATTCAATCCACGTACGTTCTAGGTTGAACATCTAAGGTCAGTCATCCCAGCCAACGGCGTGAGAACGCTGGATGTAGAGCTTATGTGAAGGTCGCTGGAAGCTGTTTTGTTGTTACCCGTAACAATAGATATATGTTTTTTCAATCTGTTTTGTCTTTATCCTATGTATCAGTATGTGGAAACACTGTATGTTAATATCTGTGGTGTATATGTGGTTCCATAGTATGTTTTTAATGATGTAATTTTGTACTATGGAAAAAAGAAAGTAATTTTTTACTCTAATAAAATGAAAAGTATGTACACGCTTGAGACACAATGTTTATGACTTAAAGATCCTAGAATGGTCAGCCCATGAAACCCTAGCAGGCTGATACAGAATAAATAATGGTTGTGTGGGAGTTATTCTAGTTTTTCATTGGATTTCCCTTTTTCTCCCAGACCTACAAGTATCTTTAGGGGGTACCTTTTTCTTTCCACCGCATTTGCCTCCCTGCGAGTCGGAAAGGACAGTTTCAATTGCCTACCGTCCTGCTTGCCCATTACAAAGTGGGGTGAGCAACAGAGCAAGCAAGCACCAGTCCAACATATCGGATCCTGCCCCTTTGACTGGGGCACATGAGCACACCCAGGTATCACTGCAGTGCCCAGGAAGGCAGCCCACGTTACCCCCCCAGCTCCCCTAGGGTCACCCAATACAAGGAGAAAAGTGCACAAATCCCACTCCTCAGGTCCCGCCACACCCCAATAGCAGGGGAGAGGGGGGGAGCATGAGCAGACATGGTTGTCACCAATGCGCCATACAAGGCAGCCACTCCAGCTCGTCCTCGGGCCAACCACCATCAGGGGGAATCACCCGCCACCCAAACAGTACTCAGTGTGGGGTGGGCAGCCACTCCAGCCAGTACTAAACAACGTTGCCCCACACCCCAAGGGGGCAGCAGACAATAGTAGGCCAACCGCCTCAACTGCTATGCCTGGCAAGACTTGCCACCCCCGCCGGGGAGCAGCACCCCACATGTACAACACACTGGCCTTGGCTTGCTGCCGACATGCCCCAGAGGAGGGGCAATGAAGCGAAGTCCAGTTGCAGCAGGCGTTCCGTCCCAGATGGCGAGCAGATGGGCCCAAGACATAGGAGCCGGATCCCACAAGGCCACACCGCTGTAGGCAGGCCGTGCTGCCCAGGGGGTTCCGTCTATAGTACCCCAGCATCAGGCATTGCCCCAAGCCAGCTCCGTCTCATCTCAGCTGACCTGGGGTGCCCTCCACAAGCGTGGCCGCCGTGGAGGTAGGATTATAGTGGATTGTTGTTGGCCAGCAGAGCCAATCAATCAATCAATCAAAGACATTTATAGAGCGCACTACTCACCCGTAGGGTCTCAAGGCGCTGGGGGGGGGGGCCGTTACTGCTCGAACAGCCAGGTCTTGAGCTTCTTCCTGAAGGAGAGGTGGTCTTGGGTCAGGCGCAGGTCGGGAGGGAGGGAGTTCCAGGTCTTGGCGGCCAGGTAGGAGAAGGACCTTCCTCCTGTTGTCGCTCTTCGGATGCGGGGGACGGCGGCGAGGGCGTGGCTGGTTGATCGGAGGTGGCGCTTGGGAGCGTAGAAGTTGATTCGGCTGTTGAGGTAGCTCGGGCCTTGATCGTGTAGGGCTTTGTGTGCGTGGGTGAGGAGACGGAAGGTGATTCTTTTGTTGACGGGGAGCCAGTGCAGGTCTCTCAGATGTCCGGAGATGTGGCTGTTTCGTGGGATGTCGAGGATGAGTCTGGCTGAGGCGTTCTGGATCCGCTGGAGTCTCTTCTGGAGCTTGGCGTTGGTTCCGGCGTAGAGGGCGTTGCCGTAGTCCAGTCGGCTGGTGACGAGGGCCTGGGTGACAGTCTTCCTGGTCTCGGTGGGGATCCACCAGAAGATCTTCCGTAGCATGCGCAGGATGTTGAAGCATGACGAGGAGACGGCGTTGACTTGTCTGGTCATGGAGAGGGAGGAGTCCAGGATGAAGCCCAGGTTGCGTGCGTGGTCCGTCGGTTTGGGTGCGGTGCCCAGGGCGGGGGGCCACCAGGAGTCGTCCCAGGCGGAGGGCGAGGAGCCCAGGATGAGGACCTCCGTCTTGTCTGAGTTCAGTTTCAGGCGGCTGGTCGTCATCCACTCGGCTACATCTTTCATCCCTTCGTGCAGGTTGGCTCTGGCGGCGGCGGGGTCGTTGGTCAGGGAGAGGATCAGCTGGGTGTCGTCGGCGTAGGAGATTATGTTGAGGTTGTGTTGGCGTGCGATGGCCGCGAGGGGGCTCATGTAGACGTTGAAGAGGGTGGGACTCAGCGAGGATCCTTGAGGGATGACGCAGATGACTTCGGTGGCCTCTGACTTGTACGGTGGTAGGCGGACTCTCTGTGTTCTTCCGTCGAGGAAGGAGGTGATCCATTCCAGTGCCTTCTCCTGGATTCCGACGTTGCCGAGGCGCTGCACTAGGGTGCGGTGGCAGACAGTGTCGAATGCCGCGGAGAGGTCCAGGAGGATGAGGGCCGCTGTTTCTCCGTTGTCCATCAGGGCTCGGATGTCATCGGTGGCAGCGATGAGGGCGGTCTCGGTGCTGTGGTTGGCTCGGAAGCCAGACTGTGAGGGGTCGAGGGATCCATTCGTCTCGAGGAAGGCGGCTAGCTGTTTGTTGACGGTCTTCTCGATGACTTTGGCCGGGAACGGGAGGAGCGAGATGGGACGGTAATTCTTGAGTTCGGTGGGGTCCGCTGTAGGTTTCTTGAGTAGAGCGCTGAGTTCGGCGTGCTTCCAGCTCTCAGGGAAGGTGGCGGTGTCAAAGGAGGTGTTGATAATGTCCCGCAGGTGGGGTGCGATGACAGCGTCGGCCTTGTTGAAGACGTGGTGGGGGCAGGGGTCGGTCAGAGATCCGGAGTGGACGGAGTTCATTGTGCGGACGGTGTCTTCGGTGCTGATCGGAGTCCAGGCGCGGAGGGTGGTGGTGGGTGGCGTTGCTGCGGTCGTGGCGTGCGTCGGTTGGATGCTGAAGCTGTTGTGTATGTCCGCGATCTTGTTGTGGAAGTAGGAGGCGAGGGAGTTGCAGAGGTCTTGCGATGGGGTGATGTCGTTGTTTCCGGCGTTGGGGTTGGAGAGCTCTATCACGATGTTGAAGAGTTCCTTGCAGTTGTGTGTGTTGTTGTCCAGCCGGTCCTTGTATGCAGTTTTCTTGGTGGCGCGGATCAGTTGGTGGTGCTTCCGGGTGGCAAGCTTGAGGGTGGTCATGTTGTCCAGTGTTGGTTCCCTTCTCCAGACTTTCTCGAGGGCTCGGCAGTTCTTCTTGGAGCTCTTGAGTTCGTCGGTGAACCATGGGGCTTTTCTGCTGCCGGGTCTGCTGGGCGGGGTCCTCAGAGGGGCGAGTTCGTCCGCGCAGTTGCTGATCCACTTCGTGAGGTTGTCGGCGGCCTGGCTGGGGTTCGCTGAGCCGGCAGGAGGGTGCTGGCTCAGGGAAGCGGTGAGCTGGTCGGCTGTGATCTTGTTCCAGCTTCTTCGGGCAACCTGTTGCTGGTGGTGGTGGATCGTCGTTCTTTTGAAGGTGAAGTGGTTAGATAGCCGACATCTTGATGCGATGCTCTCTCTTGTGCCCCCAGAACTCGACCTTTTAAAATAATTAAATAATTGACTCCTGAGTGCATTCCTCCCTTATTGGTCTTTGGTGAGGTACATCTTACTTCACATAATTAAAACAAACAATTAGGAAACCGCACCAGTGAGTTTCTGGGTAAGTATATACTAAGTATATAAATGGTATCTATTATGATAGTATATAGTATATACTATCATAATAGATACCATTTAGTGCACATTTCCACAATAACATTTGTTGACAACAATGGTAAATCATACAAAAATTAAATTTCTTCGTCTATTAACTGGACGACAGCCTTTGTGGTGTTTATTATTGAAAGTCTATCTGGCAAACAGTGCTTTGGAAGTACCATCAGAAGATTAAAATTACAATGTGAAACATAAGAGCAATAGAAAATAAAGACAAAAATTATACCATTGCATACCAGAGGAATTAACATTTAGAGCATACCACAGAAAATCAGGAGTGGAGCCTGGGAACTCTGTTTCAGACAAAAGGAGACACGCTGGATATAGTTGTAGACTTGAAATCTAATCATATACTGAACAAGGATTGTGACCTTTGTATTTTTATGTTCATTTTTAATGCTATAATTATATCAATAAATATAGACTGAATGGTTGTAGGGAATCCGCATTTGCTGCGTCATCAACGCCGATTTTTTGCCTTTTTCTGGATCCTATAGCTGTGCTGGATTTAGAACTCCACCCCTGCTAACCAATAGTAAAGTTCCTGTGCTCCCCCTTTTAACATTGTAAATGGCATAGTCCTATTTGGTATATTACAGTGCCTACAAGGCACTATTATATTGTACAAAATATGCCTTGCTTTGAACAAGAATTACCCGACACTCTTATATTGTTAAGTAATACCCTTTGTCTGGGGGTAGTGCAATCTTGAGATTGGGGCCAACTGCACCTCTTCAAATTTCCAAGTTTACAGATTAATGTAGAGTGTACCCACCCAACAATTCACAGTCTGGTAATAAGCCTGTGCAATCACATAAGGAATTCTTTTGTAAGTGAAATTTGACCAAAACAGACTTTTTCTTTTTTATAAGGTTGCTTTTATTCCTTTTGTGTTCTCATAAATGACATAACTTATTGAACAATGTTGATATTATGACTTATTCCACATTATGTATTCCAATGTTGGTTCATCGATATCATATGCAAGATGTGTTCAGTTTGTATCACGTACATTCAGGATGTGCCAAGACCTGTTTCGCCCCCACATGTGTCTAGGAATTCCTGGGGCTTTTTCAAGGCTGTAATGTTAAGGCAATCATGAGTATATGTTCTTCTGTCATGTGAGGTATCCAGCTCCATGCTTGAAAAGAATGTTATCTTAGTGATACCCTTCGTCCATATCCGTTTATTTAGTGAATGTATTAGAAGTGACATTAAAGACTAATTAGAGTGTGCCTTTTATTATTAACGTCCCCAAATTAAGATTTAAGATTTATTTACTTTAGTTAAGAGAGGCACTGGTATACGAGTATTTAAAAACGTGTGTACCTTCCAAATAACGATGTAAACATTGTTCAGTATAAGTGATGTAACTTACACCTAAGAAGAATAAAAGTGACCTTATGAAAAAAGAAAAAGCCTTGTTTTGTCAAATGTTACTTGAAAATAATTCTTTTTGTGATTGCACAGTATTATTATCAGATTTTGAATTTTTTGGGTAGGTACGCTCTACACTCATCTGTGAACTTCAAAATATACCTTGGGCCTGAAATTTTAAATGCCACTAATGGACTGCACTCTCTACTGTGCCATCAACTATAGCCTGAGTGCAAATATGATTTCCTGCATATTCTATGTCTACCACACTGCGACCTATCGAAATAAACTCCATTAGACAGGTAAAAACCCTGTTTTTAAATATTAGTCACCCTTATGTAGGGCTTGTAAACCACAAGGCAGGGTGCATGGTATTTAAAAGTAGTACATCTAGAAATTTAAAGTTAATGTGTCCTTATAGTGACTAGCACTCAAAATCTATTTTAACAATAGGAAGGCTGGCTAGCCCATAGAGAAATATTGGGAAGCAAATATTAAATGCTAATACTGTGTATTGGGAAAGTGACCAGCTACAAAAATATTCAAACTACTATTTTTAATAGTTATTAAAAATCAAATTCAACAGTGAAGTCGGTCTTTTAACAAATATTAGGTTAATTAGTATAATCCACTGCCAGGTCTCAGCCTAAGCTCACACTTGAATATGTGTGAAAAAGGTGTGAAATGTCTAAAAGACCAAACAATAGACTGACTTGAATGGGCATCAATGACTCCTCTAATCTCCACAGAATATGCAGGGTGCGGGCTGCGAGTCCTCTTTTGACAGCACAGTGTCAAATCATGCTTGACAGGACTGTTTAGCCAGCCCCATGTAACACCTGGGCTCACTTGAAGGGGCGAGAATAGGATGCCAAGGCAAATCTTGTGTATCCACTATATGATTTCTGAAGGCCCATGCGTTTGTCCTACTAGACTTCTGTGTCTGGGTTTGTTGTGGGTACAGTGCTTGCCGAAAACTCAATTTCCATAGTATCTCCTCGCACACGCCCAGCCATCAGAGCCCAAGTTGAGGTTAAGTCGGAGCTAAGATTTTCACCATCTCGAAAATGCCCACGTCGTGGCATGTTGGGTTTGTTTCCTCTAAAGCAGTCAGAAACTACTAAAACAGTGTATAAGATTTGACCATGGAACTTTTACCCCCATTGGTTTAGGCAGGCCCAGGAATCACCCCATCATCCTAGCTGGTTCTAAGCATAAATTTGGCTCCCACTTAAGAACACTTTCTGGACTTGTGGAAGATCAGAAGAGGACTGGGCCTGCAGTCTGTGACCTGAGAGGAGCTTTGAAGGATTGACCTCCCTTTTTTTCCAAGAAAACAAAGGGGACTCCTGGTGTCCGTTGGCTAACCTCCTGTGTGGCTACAGATCGACAACAATCTGCAAGAGGCCTTTTCCTGGAACTACCCAGCGGACCCTCCCCTTAGGTCCTGGGGGGTGAGGTGGCTTTAACAGTGTAATCCTGGATGAATTGGAACTTAAAAGACCAAGCCAGATGACAAAATTGTTGACCAGGACGAACCTGGTTGGTGTATCCGACATTTGCTCTGTTTTGATAAGCCTCAAATGGCACCTAGGTACCAGTTTATTATGACCATTGACTAACATTGTTGCTGTGTGCTTTTTGGCATTATTTCTATTTAAGAGCCAGATGGGGTGCCCATGGACTTATTTAAGGAAGACCCTGGATTTGGGTCACTGGTACTTACTTCTGTCTTTAATACCGTTTTCAGCGAAGCAATATTACTTCTTGGAGCCTTTCAATCATACCTATCTTTAAAATGGGCAATGCCAACGACCCTAGGTGCTACCGACCAATATCCCTGCTTGACTCCACCACTGAAATAATTAGTAGAGTGGTTTTAGATCCACTTTTACTGTGGACAAGGGAGATTAGCATCATATTGCGGGTTCAGTATGTTTCCAGAAGGACCGATATATTGAGCAGTGTTTTAACTTAAATCTCATCTTGGCCAAATATAAATATGCAAGGGGCATCCCAATCCATCTTGCATTTATGGCCCTATCAAGCACCTTTGATTGCGTAAAAAGGTCGAAATTGTTGGCAATCCATGAACTTATGGGTCTTGAGGCTGACCTGGTGTCTTTTCTTAGACTTCTACACTGAGATCTCATAGCCTCGGTAAGATTTGGCGAAGCAGAGAGTATACTTCTCCATTTAAAGTAAATAGAGGAGTACCCCAAGGTTGCGTACTTGCCCCATCCTGTTTTTATAGTATAATAATGATTTGGAGAGGACACTAGATGTTGCTGGAGCAGTTGTACCGCTCATTGAAAATAAAGCTGTGCCCGCCTTCTTATATGCGGAAGACGTTTCCTTCTTGCTTTAACGGCGAACGGTATGAAGATATTACTCAGTAACTATGTGAAATGCATGAAGGGTCTTGACGTGGAAACAAATTACTCCAAAATGTTCGTTATGGAGTCCTAGGAGCACAAAAAACTAGTACCCAAACGATTGAAGGGAATATTTTTACAGAGTATCCTCTTTTCCTTATCTTGGATTGCGATGATGCTTGCACATGGTCCATGTGTCTTAGAAGTAGATTAACCTGATTTACTTGTGCGGTCTGCACCATTTTCTCTCTTGCTGCTTGCATTGGTAGAAAGCCATTGGCCCCATTAATAGAAACGTATAAAAGAAAATGCATTGCAACCTTGACGTATGGCATGGGTGTATTGGGTTACATGGATGTTGCTGCCATCCAAGTCGAGGAAAATAGATTTTGCATCTGCCTGCTGGGGGTTTCTCCCTCGAGGCCCCACTTTCCCCAACACCAAGAGTTAGGCTGTGAGTATGTTCAGGACCTTATCGGAGCCGCCCCTGTAGCCCTTTGGTGTTTCCTTTGGTCAAAAAAGGAAGCTGAGCTCAACCGTGCAGGTGTTAGAGATTGTCTTGCTTGCGACCATGGATTGAACATTCCGTGGCTAAAGTACACAAGAGATACCTTTTCGACTCTGGGTTGTGCACATTTGTTTGAGAACCTGGAAAGTATCACCAAGAAAGACAAAAGCTGGACCCCAGGAATGCTTTTCTACACACACGCAGGTCACTAAGGAGGCTGTGGAAGTGGTGAAGCCGTCTGTAACAGATTATTGGTTAGTCCAGATGACAGCCAGGATCGCCCCATACCTATTATTTGTGCAGAACGAGTACGAATGCAACTTACTGACTCTTTTTGAGTTAGGAACGATACGCTGGATGTTGTGGTTTCCCTTAGGGCAATACTCTCCAAACGATATTTGAATTTACCCGTGTGATGAGCAATCAAACCAGACATTATTGCACTTAGTTTACTTTTGTAATTTTTATCTCCCTGGTACCAGGAAATTTCTATTGCCTCTGTTGCGCCGACACAAATGTACTAAGTGAAAAACTGCTTTGCTCTTCTTACAGCGGCTAAATTACCAAAATACCCGTTATTTGTTTGGCCGGTTTTTGAGAGGCATATTATGTGTGAGAAAGGCAATGTTTTTTTGAAAACAGATTTTATTCATTTTACATCAGCTTATTCATAGGTCAAATTGTTTGGTTTGACATTAGTTTTCTCACATTTCACTGTGTTCCTTTGTTATATCAACAAGTTATATGTGTTCTCAAGTAATAGTGCACTAATAACAAAAACATACCCAGTTCCCCTTTCCTTCGCCGAGTCACCTATTGTCGGCTCTTCCTGCGTCAAGATGGGTGAAAAGTGTTAGCAGTTCTCTAGTCGTGTGTGTGCAGGGTGGGGTGGTTGTCAATATTCGTGCAATAGTTGGTATTTCAGTGCATATTAATTATGATTGGCGTGTTCGAGTGAGGGGATTCCACCCTATGCGGTCTCTGAGTCGTCGTCTGGGGGCTCTAGTTCTGGATATTCTAGGTCGTGTATCAATGCCTCCCAGGCCCTCGGTATCTCTATATTTCATGGCCCTCTTTTAGCCTCCCGCATCATCACTCGACCATCGCAGCTCGTCCACCTGAGGAACTCCCTGCTCCAGGTTGCTATCCTAGGGCCCCCTCTCATCTTCCAATTTTTGGTTATTTCCCTCTTACCCAAGGTGTATGCCAGGTCTTGTAAACTGCTTGTAACCTTTACTTTGGCCGAATGTGGGACCCAACCCAGTAGGCAGCATACTGAGTGCATGTTAGTTCTTTGTCTATGACCTCGCCCACTGTTTGTATCACTTGTGTCCAGAATTCTTGTGAGAAAGGCAATGTTTTTCTAAACAATGAAAACTCAATTTTACTTGTACCTAATGTCCTGGCTTTTGTGATTGTATTGTATTACATTATTTCACATTTTTAGAACAGGTCTTTTTTATGGCTTTTGTGCCTGGTATATATTTTATTTTTATTGATGCATTTTACAAATGTAAATTATTTGATTGGTTTTATATTACTCGTGTGTGTTTTAAATCATGCACGTCTTTTATGATCATCTGGGAATTGATTGAATAAAGATTATTTGATATTTAAGACTTTAAAAATTCTTATCTTGGGGGTGTGGCCAAGATGGCGACCTAGGAGGATGCAGGACCTTGAGGCTCCTCGGACTGGGCCCCCTTCCTCGGCCAATTTGCACAAAAAAATCCCCTGATATGCGCTGCAATTGGCAGAGAGCTGAGAGGAGACGAAGCGCTGTGACTGGGAGCATTTTCGGGGGCAGGCTGCCACCGTGAGACACCGCAGCAGAAGACAGCTCGCAAACGCGAAATGGTGCCCAAGCCAAGCGGGCACCGACGAGAACACGATTGAGCCCAGCAGAGGGTCCCCAAGGCTCTGGAAACAGACAGCCCATTGACCATCGACAGCCAATCCTAACGGTCAGTGAGTGGGCAACAACAGCGGAGTGGCAGATCCGGCAGAGCGGGCGAGGCGAGTGGAGCTGAGCGGCAAGGCACTCCTGCATGGAGGCGCAAAAATTGAGGCCGGGGCTGTCGGGCCTACATAGGTGCGGACAGACGCCGGCCGTTTTGGCGCTGCGCCGGGGACCCCAGATGTAACTCCTGGTAGGTGCGCACTGGCGAAGGCAGCGGGTGATTGGAAATAGCAGCCCCCAGTAACGTAGGAGCAGGAAAGGCCACACGCTCACCACAGGAGAAGAGCGAGCAGGCAGAGGCCTTCACACCCCCAGCATATCGACTCTGGCGTGATTTAACAAATCGGCAAGGAAGCGGGGCGGGAGCAGCATTTCATGTTGGCGGCACTCCAGGAGCATGCAGTTGTAGGCCGACGGGGGACGTGAGGACACTAACCCCCTGGGGCGCCCGCATAGCTGCAAGCGGAGCCCCCTTTGAAGACAGGAGCGGCGGAGGGGGTGGATTAGTGGCCTACATACAGATCCAACTCTCACCGATCTGGAGGGGTCGAGCCCGTCACAGAGACCAACCAACAGTGAGCACAGCGCGGCCCACGTGAGTGGTAGGCTTTGCAAGTAAGCCCCAGCAAGCAGCAATATGGCAGCCTAGGGCTGGGCAGCGTAGGGCGGCCAACGCAGTATTCCAACCCCTGGACTGACGGGGCTAGCCTCAGCAGAGGGTGACGTCGGCCGCCATTGGGTATTGCACGGATGGGCCCCATTACTTGCAGTGGGCCACAGAGACTCAGAGCCATCCTGGGGCCCAGACAAGGAGCAAAACCGCATCACGGGCAGGGACATCAACACACTGGAATTGAAAGCCTGCCTGACTGGGGCCCATCAAGACTTTTACACAGCTTTGGCAGTGTTGCTGCAATCGAGGGGCTGCAGGTACAACGAGCAGACACGCGGTGAGGCCTGGTGAATGGCCCGGACTGGAGAGCTCCTGCTTATTGCACATCCCTCCTTAACCTGACACCAGAGCCCGCGGCGGGGGGGGGGCCCTGACCCCTTGTATTATAACGCGGTGGGCTCGTCACAACAATCTAGTGCTAGGAGACCCGGACAGTGAGGCTCACGGAAAGTGGACAGTTACGAGGAGGCAACGCAGGACGGCGATGGCAGGTCAGACCGGAGTGGGAGACTGGCCCCTTGACTCCCCCTGCGCGGGTGTGGACTGGCGGATCAACAGAGCTGGTTGGGGGCCGCAAGATGGCGAACATGAGGAAAAAGGGCAAGAGCTCGCTCCGAGAAAGGCTCACCAAGACCCCTTCCACAGGAGACAAAGGGGGTCAAGCTTCAACGGCATCACAACTTCCTTCTGAACAGGAGCCCAAAGACGTACCTATCACCAGAGAGTTTTTGGAAATGCTTTTTAACATGCTCAGGGACGACTTTCAGACACTGAAATAGGAGGGTGCAGACAAAATCAGAGAAATACGCCGGGATGTCGACGACCTCGGGGAGCGTGTAGCTGCCATTGAGAATGGAGAACAGTCCAAAAATGAGGAACTAGAACTCCTATAGCAAGAAGTCATCCGCCTCAAAGATCAGCAGGTGGACCTGCAGGCGCACGCTGACGACCTGGAGAATTGGTCCAGACGCAATAACAGCCGCGTCAGAGGAATTCCGTTGCGAGAGGAAGGGGCGGATGTGACCGGATACCTCCAGGCCCTATTCGGAGACATCCTGGGTGAATCACCAAACTTCGCATTGATTGAGCACACAGAGTGGGAGCTGGGAGACGAGCGCCGGCTCCGCCGCCGGATATTCTCGCCTTCCTGCCGGACTTCCCTTTGAAAGAACGCATACTACGGGAGGCAAGGCAGAAACAACCTCTCAAATTTCAGGGTCACCTTGTGGCACTGTACCAAGATCTGGCCTCCATCACTCTGAAGAAGAGGAAAGCGTTCAAGGAAGTGACAACCTACTTGAAAGATAAAGGGGTGCCGTACTCATGGGGTCACCCCTTCCGCCTAATCTTTAAATGAAATGATAGGATTCAGCAACTACACTCACTCCAAGAAACTTGTGAACTTCTGGGCCTAACACACCATAGTCAGGCGTCCTCCCCTAGTCCCTCGCAGCGGACGATGGGGAATGGGTGGCAGAGAGTGTGACGTCGACGCTCACCCACAGTTGAAATGAAGCCAGACCCAGATCTAGTAACCCAAGGGAAAGCATCGGCCCTGGAAGTGTTGCTGCGGGACACCTCGACTCCCGAGTGAAAGAAAAGGCGCACAAGGGGATCTCATAGCACAGAACTAAGGCTGGCTGGTGAGGTACGGGGGGTCAGGGTCAACTGGGCTACACAAGGACCCTACTCTCTTTTCTTCCCATTAGCCTGTATTTTGGGACAGCAGGCTGTGGACTATGGTGACTGGTTGGGATTGTTTGGTTAGGGTGGTGGGGGGGCGGGCGGAGGGAGGGGCAAAAGAAAGGGGGGTAGTTGAGTCGGTGTAAATGGGGGGAGGGAGAGATGGGAGGGGGAGGGAAGGAACCGGTGTGCTACCCAGGGTGTGACCTCAAGCAGGGCGTGTAATTGTGACAGGAATTCGATGGTACTGTCGCTCCACTTCACACTTATACCATGGCGGGAACTACTCTGAAAGTTCCCACCCTTAATGTAAAGGGGTTGAACAACCCCATTAAACGAAGTGCTATCCAGTCATATCCAGAGAACTCTGGGTCCTCGATCTGTCTCCTACAAGAGACACACTTGTTGTCCAAAGACTGGCATAGAATGAAATCACGGGCCTTTCCCCAACAGTATTACTCCTCTACAATGGACAAGAAAGCGGGTTGCTATACTGGTCGCTAGACACTTCCAGGGCACAGTGAGAGACAAGGTAGCAGAGATCAAGGGTAGACTGTTAGCACACACGGTGTACGTGGGTGGAACGACTATGGTTATAGAGCATGGGTCTTCAAACTGTGGGGTGCACAGTGGGCACCCCACCACTTCATCTTCCATTGCTGCCTCCAGGCACCAGTTGGGTGTCTCAGACATAGTCAGAGCGGAGAAGCAGGGGCGCTAAGAGGTGACAAAAACAACAAAGTCTCGTTAACACGTGAATGGTCTTTTAAAGACCTGTGAAGTACTCGGGTGTGGCTGGCAGCTCAAAAAGAGTCTAGTGTTGTAATTTTTCTCTTAATCGAACCATCCTAAATAAACACAAATGGCTTTAAAAGACAAATACAGTGGCCTAGAGAAGGTATTCAATTGCCATCTATAGTTTGAGCTCCCTAATATTTCAAATATCCTATACTGGCCTTTTTGTTTAAAGTCCATAACACCCAGAATGAAAATCTATGTTACTGCTCCTCCTACAGTATTTTAGTTACAAGAAAAGTAAAACAACCCGTTGAATTTTCTTCCAAGACAAAAGACTAATCTCACAGATTGTGTATGCAAATGCCCGTTATATTATGTATGATAATGCATTTATTAGCGCTATATGCCCAACTCCGGAGTGCCGTAGCGCTTTACCAGAGGGGTGGCACGCTATGGGGGTGTGCTTGGTTGGAAAATTGTTGTAGGTGCTGTGAGTCTACGTTTCAAGCAGTTGGTTTGTGTCATTTGTGAGAATGACCAAATTTGTGTCTTATTGCCTCGTGGGTTTGAAAGATTAGCCGTGTGATGGAAGAATTAGAAGTGAGATGTGGGGTGTGGTCAGATTATTTTAGCTGGCTGTTGCAATTTGATGAGCAAATCCAGTATTAGTTTGCTAGTGATTAGTGAAGATTTTCAATCCTTCACTTGTGCTAGTGCTCAATTCAAGAGTAACGCATGGTTTGGAGTCCCGTCTTAAATCTTTTGAGCAATTATTTAACCCTATATGACAAAATCAGAAGAATACATTTCTCGTGCAAATTATCTTAACACTGTATGGCCACATATGTTTTGGATTAGACACGAGCAAAGACAAATTTATTTCAGCTCTAAATGGGCTACAGTGAAAGCTAGAGCACAACTTGTTAATAATGGATTTTACATGAGAATGAGGATCTAAAGAAGCTCTTAGATGATTGCGTGAGCAATAGCTTTGAAAGGAAACAAAATACAGCCAAGAAGAAATGGGGTTCATTCAAGCTTCAGCAGAGACCCATCTTGTAATTGAAAGTCTGACTGACAGAGGTTTACCTTTGTTCTGAATGTTGATTGCAATGGAATTTTAGAAAGTTGTGTAATGTATATTTTAGGATCTTTTCGCATGTTACAAAGTAAAAAGTGAAATGTTGCTCATGCTGACTTCAAGGTCTTGACCGCCGTTTATTTGGCATCTTTATGAGGTCTGAATACACGTAGGGTCGATTCTGTGTCTGCAATTAATTTGTTATCTTTGAGTCAAATTCTCTGTTTCCTGGGTGGGACTGTGTGAAACTTTTTATATCTGAGTGTATTCTTGTAAAATGAATGAATTTTGTGTTGCGTAAAATGTGCAGATCTTCACCATTTACCATAATGTAACATTTCTTGCAGGAGAATGGATCAAGTCATAAATGTCTCAACAAAGTCTGACTTCAAATCATTTTTTTTGTTGTAAAACAATTTTTATTGCAGAGGAAAATGTTAGGTATACAATATACACGCAGGTGTGTTAGCGGGATCTCAAGTATTTCTCTACATCTAGATATTACGTACACAGCCTTATAACCCACATCCCGGAGGTAGGGTGGCGTACATACCGTCAGCATGGTGCCTCAGTTTCCTGGCATAGACGTTCTCAGTGATCTACCGCTCTCAACTTTTTTTAAACCTATAGTTCCCCATCGTCCAGTAGTGGTGTAGAAACCCTCTTCAACATTTGAGTTAGTTTAACTGTCCCCCCCTCCCTGTCCCCCTGGTGTCTGTGCCTATGTGCAATGGTCGTAAACTAAGTTGAGTTGGTAGTTCTAGGATTATGAAGTCAATTATTAGGTGTGTGTGTCTGGTGTTAGTGTTGGGTCCAAAACCGCTTCCCCCGGGGTCTCCGAGTGTTCTATTTCCTCCTCTTCTCCACTCTCCCCTGTGCTGTCCCTAAGCGCCTGGACTAGGATCTCCCATGCTAGCGCCGCTTCCTGAGCTTTCTCATCTGCTTTACGCCTGGCCAGCTGGTATCTAAGCGTGCTCTCTGCCGCAGCCCACTTCAGAAATTCGTTCATCCATTTTTGATGTGTCGGTGCCGTCTTAGACTTCCAACCTCTGGTGAGCTCCCTCTTTGCAATAAGTAGACCCATGTCTATAAATTTACTCGACAGCTTGGTTTTGCGTGTGTGTGGAAACCAGTGTAGCAGGACGACCTCGCTGTCATAGTGCAGGACTCTATCTGTAACCTCATTCAAGGTGTCTCCCACCCCTGTCCAGTATTCTTGCAATCGCGGACAGTCCCTGAGCATGTGAATTAAGTCTGCACCTGTTAGTGCACATCTGGGGCACGCTGCATCCTCTGCGCCAAAGTATTGTGCTATTTTATTCGGAGTGAGGTAGGCCCTATGAAGAATGTAAAGATGTATCAATTGGAAGCGGGCGTTCCTGGTGCTTTTCCTAGCTCTCTGAACCAAGTGGGACCACGTTGTGTCAGGGATTTCTTTTTGCAGATCAGTCTCCCATTGTGTTTTGAGGCGTGTCAGCGGTGGCATGTTGTCCGTGCTCATTCTGGAGTAGAGACACGTTGTGAGAAGTTGGCCTGATATGCAGTGCTCACTATTCTAGTGATCACTATGTATCAGTCCAAGCAACCCTTATTGATGATTGGTTGTAAGTCAACCTTATAGACCAGCTATCCTAGTAGCATGGATACGAGCAGTCTAAGGCTAAGACTCTAGAGGGCGTGTTAAGCCAGCTGTTTTACCATCACATTACCCCTTGAACACCAAGTGAAAGGGCACCACACAAGTTGTTATCAAAAATAAAGTATATTTATTTATAACAGGACTACCCTGGCTCTTTATGAGACAGGGAGCTAAGCACACAACAAAACTCTTAAAGAAACACTGAAAGTCGCACAATTTACACAGATGCCCGAGGGGCACGAAAAACCATATACTATGAAAATGGAATGCGAAATTACTAGCAGGTAAGTAATACTTTTCTAGACTTTAGAATCGCTAGGCCTACAATGCTAAACACTTAGGTTAGGAGCAGGAGGCCTGTGGACGTCGTGTGCAGAGTGGGAACTCTCACGCGTAAGGCGGGAAAAAGTCTATGGAGGCTAGTAAAGACAAAGTTACTGTTCTCGGGCGAACCCGACTAGGTGGGTCGAAAACAAGAGTGGATCCGAACACTTAGGGTGTTGGACTATGCTGGAGCACCGGAGTACTCAGTTTACCTAGCCCAGGGGCTGCGGCTGCATAGGGTTCAAGTTGCGTCGGAAACCCTTGTTGTCGAACCAGGAGCCTGAAGAAAGAAGTTGCTGGCAGGCGGCCAGTGAAGAAGTTCGTGGAGATCCAAGCCTGGATCAGGGAAGAAGAAGACCTGTAAGCAGAGGGGACCAAGTTCTGAATCACTAGCCAGTGATTAAGTGGGCACCAGAGTGGCACCGGGCGAAGTCACCTCGACCAGGTGAGTGGGCGCTGCTGGGCTCTGCAGTCTCTCGGACCAGGAGGCGTTGTCGGCGACCAGGATGGAGGTGCGAGCTGTCCCACGAAGGTACTTGCTGTCGACGTCGCTGGACCCAGGATTGGGGCAACAAGTCTTGGCAAATTCAAGTCCACGCGGTGGACCTAAAATGGAGTCTGGAGTGGACCAGGAGGGTCCGGGGTGCTCCTCTGTTGGAGGGGAGCAAGGGCCAGTCTGGAGCAACCAGACCAGCGGTGTTTGTCGTCGAAGTTCGTCGTCAGAGGGCCACTAGCCAACGGGCAAGTGACCGGGACAACGCGGTGAGCAGCAAAGAGCAGAAGGGCCCCACGCAGATCTCGTGGATGCAAGGGGGCTGTACTTCGGTGCTGGAGCTGCTCAGGGTCGGGGCTTCTCTTACCCCAAAGCACTCAGTCGAGGGTCACTCGGTGGTCGTGCTGGACAAGCGTCGTGCAGTTCTGAAGATGGCCGGTCCCTTGAGGTCTCGTCGCACCCACGGATCAAGGCTGGGCTGATTATGTAGGTTGAGGTCAGAGGTGCCAGGGAAGCCGGTTCTCGTCGTGCTGGAGCAGTCTTGACCCGAAGGAGAGACTGACAACAAACCGCGTTGCTTGGTTGGTGCCTGCTGCTGCAGGGTGACTACTCCTTAGTCACAAGGGAGAAATCTTGAGAAGAGTCTTGAGTTCTTCGTGCAGAAGGTCGGTTCAGGATTCAAAGATTGATCTAATTTGGAAGGGGGCCTGCTCCTACCTTTATCCTGTAAAAGGGGGCTGGCACGCGACTAAGTCCTGCCCTATGGGTGGGACCAGGAGGGGGGTGGTTACACCCCTCTCCTTTGGCGGGCTTTCCCCAGCTCAGGGTCTGGTGTGCCCCTGGAACTGGTTCAAGCCGGCCTATGCACAGTGAGCACCGGGGTGCCACTTGCAGTCACCTTCCTCTAAAGCCCTGCCTACCTAGAATACACAAAACCCTGTCTGGGACGGTGCTGGCACCGCCCCTGGCAGGAAACCCTTTGTCCTTGCCTCCTGCTCTGGGAGGACTCCCAGCAGCAGGAGGGCAGACTTGTGTCTCGGTGGCAGCATCCATTTTGTGGAGCTAAGGCTCTGTCTGACTTTAACCGGGGTTATAGGTTACATACATGTCGTGTCCCTCTAGAAGGGTGGAATGCTAACCCCGTCGCCAGAATTGGCGAGGGGTTAGTATTCCAATTCGTATGACACCTTACTCGACATGTTTTGATAAAGCGATACCAGAGTTGGCATATAACCGCGAGGATTATAATGCACTTAAGAGTATATGGTACGCGTTATCATGGAACAGCTAGTAGGACTTGGTTCCGCAAGCTGCAAACGGGCTCAGCTCATGCCAGAGCACCATTTCACATTATTCCAAGCACTCTGCCTTCAGGATTGTTAAGGCCTGCCATAGGAGTGACTGATAGGAATATATGTGTCCATTTTAGGGTTAGATATAGGAATACTATATCTAAAGCAAAGGGTGATTACACCACCTTGCCCCAGCTGTCAAGCAGCCAGTTGTGTCAGATTTGGATGGCCAGCCAGGGGTGGCATAATACATGCTGCAGCCCCTGGTAGGCCCTGGGTACACCTATGCCCTGGGTACCTAAGGTACACTGTACAGGGACTGATAAGGTGACTCAGTATCCAATTAGATAGGTACCTAAGGTACATGGAATCCATTTTACAGAGAGAGCAGTGGGCCTGGGGTCCTGAATAGCAGGGCCCCAGGTCAACTAAGTCAGAAAACCAGCAAAACACCAGGCAAAAAGTTGGGGGCAACCATAGTCAGGGATCTACCTTCCTACACACGTAACCGTCTTGAACGTTCCTGCTGTCATCATCGTGTATTGGCACGCCGGTGAAGTTTCAGGTTCAATCAGTCCCTCTCCCCAATGTGCCTGAATAGTCCTCACTACCGCCGCGTGCAGTAAATAGCCTCCTCGTGGGAGATCGTATTGCTCCTGTAGAGTCTGGTATGGCGTTAGCACCCCGTCAGTATATAGGTCTCCCACCATCTGCAGACCCGCCTCCTCCCACAACTGGAGGTTTGACCAATCCCCTCCATGCGGAAGCGCCGTTATCATTCCTATTGGGATCTCTGGCGCATACGGGTGACCAGGACCGGCACGCTTTTGCATGCGGTTCCAGCATAGCCGCAGCGTCCTTTCTTCTTGGGTCAACCCTCTGAGCATTCATTTCTGCTGTAGGGCTATGTACGCAACACATGGCGGGGGGTACCCACGTCTCTCTCTTGGTCAGGCCCCCGGTACACTCTTGCCACCTCCTGCGTGAAGAATTGCAGTTGTGCAGCCAGGTAATAGAGCTCAAAGTCTGGGACCGCTAGTCCGCCTCGATCTTTCGGGCGCATTAGAGTCACCAGTGCTATTCGCCGCCTGCCTGCTCCCCACAGGAAGGACACTATGCTAGACTTCAGGCGCTTGAACATTTCTCCCGGTATCCACACAGGGAGGGTCCTAAAGAAGTACAATAATCGTGGCAGGGCGATCATTTTGAGGAGGGACACTCGTCCCGCCAGGGATAAGGGGAGGGTAGCCCAGAAGGACATGTTGCCTTTCAACGCTCGAATACATCGACCGATGTTCCCGTCTAATAGGGTGGCGGGTTCATGGTAGATGTAAACCCCGAGATAGTGCAGACAATCAGGTTCCCATCGCATGTTAAGGTTGGTCGATGGACACTGCTCTGCTTTCCGGAGCGGAAAGAGGCAAGTTTTCGCCCAGTTCACTTTTAAGCCTGAGATTTCTCCGAATCTCAGTAGTAGATCCTCCGCACCCTCAACCACTTCTCCGGCATTATCCAGGAATAACAGAAGATCGTCTGCATACAGCGATATATAGTGGTGAGTCCCTCCTACTTCTAGTCCGTAGTAAGCATCCCCCCTTCTAGCCAGTGTCGCAAATGGCTCCATCGCCAGAGCAAACAATAGAGGAGACAGCGCACACCCTTGTCTTGTTCCCCTGTTCACCTCGTAGCGATCCAATATTAAAGCTCCTACTCTCACCCTAGCGCCTGCCGAGGCATAAAGCACTTTGGTCCATTGTATATAATCTTCTCCTAGACCAAAACACTGCATCACTTTATAGAGGTAGTCCCATTCCAGGCTATCGAAAGCCTTTTCAATGTCGACCGACAGCACCATAGGGGCTCGTGCGGTCGTTGGAGGGTCCGCTATTAGTCTAAGCAGCCTGCGAATGTTGTGGGACGTGTTTCTAGTGGGGATGAAGCCCGATTGATCCCCATGAATCAGGCCCTGCATATGGGCTATCAGTCTTGTGGCTAGGATCGTGCTTAAAATGTTATAATCCGTCGTCAGCATTGACAACGGGCGGTACGACGCTGGATCCGAGCTATCCCTGCGCGGTTTTAGCAAGGGGATCATAATCGCCTCACGCATCGATTGGGGCAACTCGCCCTTCTCTTTGGCTTCGTTATATATTATTCGTAGCCTTGGGGCCAGTAAGTCCATATACTTCGCGTAAAACTCAATAGGCAACCCATCCATCCCTGGTGTTTTGTTACGCGCCATTCTCTTTATGGCCCCCCTAATTTCCGCGAGGCCGATAGTTTTAGCATGTTCCGGTTCTAACCGAGGCAGCTGGATCTCTGTTAACAAAGCGTCCGTCGCCTCGGGTCGAGCCTCTAAACCCCTCCTGTATAAGTTGTCATAATAGTCCTTGAAGCACTTCACTATATCTAGTTGGGTGTTGTACACTTCCCCGCCCAATCCTTTCAGGGACAGTATCGGGGTTGTGCCCCTATTGGGGTTGGCCAGCCAGGCTAGCAGTGTCCCTGTCTTATCCCCTTCGGCAAGAGCCTTAGTCAAATAAGATTTGTAATCAAAGCTGCGTAGGCGCTCTATTTCAACAGCCACCGCTTCCCGCGCTGCACATACCCTATCTTGTAATTCGGGGTGGTTGGGTCGCGATTTCTAGGCTTCCCGCAATGTCCGCTCAGCCTTGTCTAAGTCCTCTACTAATGTCCGTCGTGCTCCCGCAAATTTCCCTATACAGTGTCCTCTTACTACTACCTTGAATGCATTCCATTCAGCGGCTCGTGAGGAGGTAGTCCCCTCGTTCTCTGTGAAGTATTGTGCGATTCTGGTTTCTAAGTCTGCGCTGAACGGCGGGTCATCCAACGTGTCTGGCCGGAGCCGCCACGTTGGGATCGGCGTTGTCCCGTTCATCCAGGCTAGTGTGAGCAGTAGGGGGTTATGATCTGATATCGAGCGTGTGAGATATTCTGTGCGGGCAACCATCGGTAATATTTGCTGGGAGCATAGGAATGCGTCTATACGGACGTGTAGGTCGTGCATGCTAGAGTAGAAGGAATAATCCCTCTCTGCAGGGTGTTGTATGCGCCACACATCAGTCAGGTCCCATTGCTCCTGCCAGTTCGATCTGTGTTTCGCCAATCTATGTACTGGGGAAGCGTGCAGTGGTGGGTGTGATCTATCTAAGGTGGTGTCCTCAATAGAGTTGAAGTCCCCCCCCCCCCCCATCAATATGTGGCCAGCGAAATAGGCAGCTAAGTGTCTGGAAAGTTTAGTGAAGTACACCGCTTGCTCAGCGTTCGGTGCATAAACGCCGCAGAGTGTGATATCACGGCCCCTAAGTAATCCCTCAACAGCTACAAATCGCCCCTCTGGGTCTACGGTGTGCCTAGTGACTTGGAAGGGGATCCCGGCTCGAATCCAAATTAGCACCCCCCTGGCAAATGCTGAATATGTGGTATAGAACAGGTGACCCCTCCACCTCCTTTGCAGTGCGGCCCCTTCTTTTTTAGTTAGATGAGTCTCCTGCAGGAAGGCAATGTGAACCCCCCTGCGGACCAGGTAAGAATGAATTTTGTGCCTTTTAGTCATTGAGTTCAGACCCCGCAAATTCCAGGACACACATTTTAACGATCCCACACTATCCATTATCCCGATATTGTCGGTTATGAGCCCTGACCAACTGTGGCCAGACACCAGGAATGACATCTCTCCCAGCTGTCCCCAACAGTTTCGCCCCCCCCTCCCTCCGCACTCTGTCCCCTCCCAGCACTGCCCCTCCCCCCCTTCTCCCGCCCCTGTCTTGAGTAACCCCAACGTCTCCAGACATCCTCCCCCCTAGAACAGGACCTAACTGCGAAAGAGTTACCCCCGTCCAAACAATTGAGCAATGTGCTCTCAAAACTTCCTACTCCGCAGTCTGTACTGCGGTGGCCTTATGGGCCTCTGGGCGCGAGTACTAGCCTCCGCTATGGAATTTATCTCCCTATTCCCCGCCCCTCAATATTCATCCAGACTCACGTTAGTCCAGTCTCACGTCTGCCTGCTCAAGTGATCGGCCATGCCATACCAGCCAGACTGTCGCTTTCAGACCCCCCATGGCTCTTGGTTTAGCTGCCGAATATTTCCTCTGCTGTTTGTGGTGTTACTGTCGGACCCCTTGCGCTGTCCACCTCCGACAGTTCTGTTTCCGATCCCGTTCTTCTTCCCTCCGAGTTCGATTCTCTCCCCAGCTGTGATGACACCACGCCGGAGACCTCCTTCACCGCCTGCAGTGCCGCGTTCTGCTCCTCTTCCGTCTGTGATTCCGTCGGTTTTTTCCGGTGTTGTCCACGTTTCCGAAGCCGCTTGGACCGTCGCACCGAGCCCTGTTGGAATTCCTCCTCGGCTCTGAAGCGGGCCCCATCTGTTCCAGCCTTGTAAGAGTCCCACCAGGACCATGCATCCGCCGAAGATGTAAAGAACAGGGCCTTCCCATCTATTGAAATTCGGAGCCTTGCCGGGAATAATAGCGAGTATTGCAGACCCTCCGTACGTAGTTCTTTTTTAATGGACAGGAACGAGGCTCGTAGTTTTTGAGTTTCGGAGGTGTAGTCCGGGAACAACGTGACTTTACTGTTATCGACCTGAAACGGTCCCGCTTCCCTCGCTCGTTGCAGTAGCCAGTCTCTGTCCCTGTAGTGGAGCAATTTAATCACCACCGGTCGCGGGGGGAGCCCCGGTTTCGGGGGCCTGGCAGGTACACGATGTGCTCGCTCCAATGTGAAGAAGGAGGACAGTCCCTCCGGTGCCACCGCTGTTCGCAGCCAGTTGTCTAAGTAACCCATTATGTCCGTCCCCTCTTTTTTCTCCGGAAGGCCCACCAGGCGTACATTGTTCCGACGGCTGCGGTTTTCCGCATCCTCTGCCCTTCTTTCCAGTGTCTGGATGCGGTCCAGGGCGTCCGTGAGTTTGCCTTCCAAGGCCTTTTGTCCCGGCACAATGTCTTTTAGAGTGATTTCCGCCTCTTTGACGCTATCGGCTAGCTTCCCATGGTCGGCTCTCAGGAGCCCCAGGCCCGTCGATACCTGAGCAATGTCTTGCTGCAGAGCGGCCTTCGTGGCTGCAATAGCTTCTAGGATTTTGTCCTGCATCATTTGCAACTCTGAATGGGGCTGTTGCACGTCGTCTGGAGCCTCTGTGGCCGGCCCCCCATCACCTTTTGGCCCTTTCGTTTTCCCCATGCCACCTACGGGTTAACAGCCGGCCTAGCCTGGGCAGGTCGCGACAGATAGTCTACTCAGCCGGTGGTGAGGCCGCAGCCTTCAGTAGGAGTCGTCACTGTTCTGGCAGTCGCGACCTGTGGTCCGCGCGGTTGGGGTCCACTCGCCAGTGGAGGTAGTCGTGCTCCAGGGGTCCTGTTGCTGTACTCGTGCGTATCTCCCTCAATATCGTGGAAGGGGAGTCTGTGGCCGCTCTTCTTCCTAATGAGGCCCTGTTATGGTCACGCTCGCTGCTGTCGTTCGGGTCCGGCTCCAGTGCTGCACCCCGGGGCGGCTCTCCTGTAGCCCGTCTCTCACCGTGGGTAGCTGCGCCAGTAGCCGCCATGCCGGGCCTCCGGATCTACTCTCGCTCGCTGGCGGGAGCGGACCCCCCCGCTGGGGAGTCGGGCCGTCGCTCCGGGAAAGGAGCAGCCAGTCTTCGTTGCCACTCACTGCCTGGGCCGCACACCGGACCGGCCCAGTGCCGCCAGCCAGTCGCCACCTCTCCCCTGTTCTGTGGTCTCGCGGCCCGTGGCCGAGTGCAAAGCCGCTAAAGGTGGTAAGGCTCACGAGTACCAGTGCACCTCAGTGCTGGATTAGTGCTACGTTGGTCAAAGGAGGGCTGAGCGTCCCTCCGGGTGGATGCAGGGCTCCGTGTCCTACTACAGGAGCCCCTAGGAATAGACCCCTGGAGTGTGGCTGCGGGGTAGTCGGGCCCAGCACCAGGATCGAGGGCTCCTCACACAGTCTAGTAGTACCTGTCTTAGGCTGGTCGGGTCCTCCGCCAGTTCTCACGGGGTGAGGCCAACGGGCCCTGGGTAGATCCTGCGTATCGTCCTCCGTTTCTGCCCTCACTCCTTCAGGGTCCCCATCCGCCGTTTGTCGCAGCTGCCCCCGTACCTCCGCAGGTCGTCAACGAGGACCCGCCTAGTTCGTGAGCTCGCCGACTCTCCCGCTGCTCACTCGTGGCTCCGCTCACTTTTCTCCCCTAGTCGCTGACAGGCCAACGTCGGTGGGGTTGCAGGCCCACAAGCCGGGGCGTCGATTTTCGGGCTCCACGGGGCCGGGGCCACCACCAGGCACCCCGGCTACGCACACGCCCCTTCACAGTCTGCCGCCGCCGGGGCGCTTCTCGGGGGTAACACCCTCCTCACAAGTCCGCTGGTCACCTGTAGCCGCGCCCCGGACCTCTGCCGGCGACAGTCCGCTGTCCTCCGCCTCCTCACGCCGCCATCTTGCGCTTCGTCCTCCCGGGCTCTGCACAGCTCGTAGCGCTGGTTGTGGCCGTTCTGCTTGCCAGCCACTCAACCGGAGCAGGCGCTGATGGAAGCTGCGGAATCGACCCGAATTTCGCGGGGATTCCACTTATAATTCCGGATATTTTGCGGATAAGTGGGCCGAGGGCCGGGAGCCTCACTAGGCTGCGTCCGCTCGCATCGGCTGCTAGCCACGCCCCCTCTGACTTCAAATCATGATGCAGCTTGGAGATATCTACCTAACACATATACACAATGGGACTGATTCACAAAGGGCCTCCACCCTCGTGGCAGAGGCCCTGCAGTCATGGGGCAGTCTCGTCACTCGGGTGGAATCTTTGCAATGAGAATACTCATATTTTACAAAAGACACTTTTGCAGCCCTTTCTGTAATACTGGTGAACATGGAACACCAGCGCTATCTCAAGTCCACAGTTCCTCATTTTGCAGGGGGGTGAATCTCTTTGCCTCTCCACCTGTGCCATAAAATGGAATTGGCTAAAAAGGCGAATAAGCCATCAGGAGGCTACATAAGGGGGCACAGCTCTGTCAGTGCACCCCCTAAAGGCAGCCCTCTGTAGGGAACTCAAGATGTCCTATGGGTCCTCCATACATCCTCCAGCAAGCAAACTTCAGTTTACTAAACACTCTTAATTTATTTAATATTATTTGCCCTATGCGACCTGGGCTCTGCAGGAGGGAATGGCCATCAATAATGCAGAGTACCAGCTTCCAGAACATTTTTGTCAGGTGGTGGTGATGGTGGGGGAGGCTCGACGTGTAAAAAGTTTCAGATGGGGGGGCTCGGCCGACAAAAGTTTGAAGACCTCTGTTATAGGGTCTCTCTATGTCCCTAATGCAGGCCAGGAATCCTTTCTCAAGGGTGCATTGTCCGAACTTCCAAGATTTCAGGATAAGCATGTGTTAGGGGACCTTAAACTCGTTATGGATTCAGACTTAGATAGGTCGGGCCACCGCTATGGCTCTGCGGGGGCAATCTCCACTGAGGGAAAGAGATGGTTGAGTCAGGGGGGTCTGCTGGACTTGTGGCGGGAGGCCCATCCTAGGAGCATACACTACTCTTTTTACTCACATGTGCACCAGACATACGCCAGGTTAGACCACTTTATTGGTTCCTCAGAAATTAACGCACAAGTGGAAGAGGTGGGTATTGTCCCGGCAGCACTTTCTGACCACGACACTGTGGTGGTGTCTCTCACAGTCCCTCACACTAAAACGTCTAGAGGGAGGTGGCGATTTAAGAGAATCCTTACTGCATAGGAAAGGGGTGACCCAGCAGATACACAAGTGCATCACGGACTATCTCACAACAACGACAAGCCTGACACTCCTTTATCCGTGCTGTGGGGGACCCTTAAGGCGGTGGTGAGAGGGGAACTGATAGCGATTTCAGCAGTAGAAACCAGAGAACGGAAAGAAAAGAGGGAAACACTCACAGCCAAAGTTTTGGAACTTGAAAGGGTGCACAGTCGCACGGGCGCTCCCAGGATATGGCGGCAATTAAAGGTGGTCAGGGCCCAGCTCGCAGGCCTGGACATTGATCGAGCTGAGTTTGCGGCCCTGCGGCTGAAGCACACATATTATGTTGAGGGGGTGACAAAACCGGGCATTTCCTCGTGAGCAAACTCAGAGCTCGCATTCAACGCTCCAAAATCACCACCCTCCATGAGGCTAGGGGTGAGAAAATGGAGAGTGATGAACAGATAGCAGAGGCTTTTAGGGATTTTTACGCCTCTCTCTACAGCAAAGATCAGACCATCGATACGGACGGGGAGGCCTACCTCAGCCAAGCGGCGACCACAGCCATTAACGCATCTGAAGCAGCAGCTCTGGATGCACCAATCAGGATCGAGGAGGTGATCGGAGCGCTATCCCGCCTTAAGCCCCTGAACTCTCAAGGGCCTGACAGCTTCTCGGCCGGCTTCTATAAGACTTTCTGCCCTCTTCTAGCACCAATTTTAACCTGACTCTTCAACTCTTTTTAGGGGCCGGGTTCGATACCCCTGGACACACTGGAAGCAGACATAACTGTACTACCCAAGCCGGGGAAGGATGACACTCAGTGCGCCGCATATAGACTGATCTCCCTACTCAATCTGGATTTAAAACCCTTCACAGGGCTGCTGGCGGCCAGATTGGGTCCATGACTCCCTGGCATTATCGAGCCAGACCAATCTGGCTTCATCCCGAACTGACAATGCAGCGACAACACTAAACGCCTCATGCACTCAATCGATAAGGCCCATTACAACGAAATGGATGCTATGCTTCTATGGATCAATGCTGAAAAAGCGTTTGACAGGGTTGACTTGGGGTTCCTAGACAAAACGCTGGCACATTTTGGCATCGGGGAACGATTTTGGGCCTGGGTCGCGAGCTGCTACGACAAACCGAGGGCGTTGATACGGGTGAACGGTATAAACTCATACCCGTTTGACATTAGGTGGGCCACAAGGCAGGGGTGCCCTCCATCGCCCCTCCTCTTCGCGCTATACATAGAACCCCTAGCCCAGAGGATCCGGGATAACCCCGACATACTAGGCATCCCCTTTGGAGGGGAGCAGCATTTATTTATTTATTTAGTGTGTTTTATATAGCGCGCAGCTACCCCAACGGGGTGTCCCGGCGCTTCTGCACATTTGCTGAGTCTTACACGGGTGAATTTAGCAAAAAAGGAAGGTTTTCAGTGCTTTGCGAAAAGGCAGCTCCTCCTGTATCATCCGAATGGAGATGGGGAGTTTATTCCATAAAGAAGAGGTGCATACCTGGAAGGTTTTTCCCCCGGAACGTGCTTTTTTGAATCTGGGGGAAAACAACAGATTTTTTGAGTTGGAACGAAGGTGTCTCTCATTGCTATAAGGACGAAGACAGGAGGAGAGATAGGCAGATCCTTTTCCTTTGATAGCGCAATGGGCTAAGGTGAGGGCTTTAAATTCCGCTCTTTTACTAACCGGTAGCCAATGTAACCTGAGTCGATGTGGCGAGATATGCTCACGAAGAGAAATACCACTGACCAGCCGAATAGCTGCATTCTGGACTGTCTGTAACCGATGACAGAAGTCAGTCCAAGATATAGCCCCTTGGCATAGTCTAAATGAGAGGTTATCAGTGCCTGAACAAGGATTTTCCTAGTGCTGCTGGGGAGAAAATTGATGAATTTTCTGATCATCCTAATTTTTGAAAAACAGGCAGCAGATACTGTCTGAACTTGATTATAGAAGGATAGATTGGAATCCCATCTTACCCCCAGGTTTTTTACTGATTCCTTGGGGGAGGGGCTACACTCAAATCAAGTGGCAACCAGAGGTTCGAGTCCAAAGGAGAGGGTTGGTGGAAAAAGAGAACCTCAGTTTTTCCTGCATTCAGCCGGAGAAAATTATTGTCCATCCAACGGGCGATGTTACGAAGACAGAGTTTCAATGGATCATAGGTGGTCTGAGTGGGAGTGTCATAAGAAAACAAAAGCTGAATGTCATCAGCATATGAGGTGACCTTAATGCCTGACTGAGCAATGAGCTCGGTCAGGGGGGAGAAATAAACATTAAACAACAGGGGGCTTAGTGAGGAGCCCTGAGGGACACCCCACTTTAACAGGCGGCTCTCAGAGGTGTAGGGTGGGGTGAACACCGCCTGTGTTCGGTTGGATAAAAAAGAGGACAGCCAGTCCAAGGCCTTACCTTGAATGCCTTTAGACCGGAGGCGGTCAAGCAGGACGGGGTGAGAGACGGTGTCGAATCCTGCCGAAAGATCAAGCAGCACCAACACCGCTCTTGAGCCCCCGTCCAGCTTACATCGCACGGAATCCGCCATCTCTATTAAGGCAGATTCGGTGCTATGGCCAGGTCTAAATCCATGTTGGCAGTCATGGAATAGGCCATGGGTTTCCATGAAGCCTGCTAGTTGCTGATGTACCAGTTTTTCAAGGACCTTGGCAGGGGCGGACAATAAGGAAATAGGCCTATAATTAGCCGGATCATCAGGGTCTGCTTTGGCTTTTTTGAGAATAGGAACTAATTGGGCATGTTTCCATGAATCCGGGAATATGCCTGTCCTAAGAGATTCATTCCATATGTCATTTAATATGGGATTGAGGAGAGGGGCCAATGCTTTATATTGTTTGGCCGGCCAGGGATCGGTTGGAGAGCCTGATCTACATTTTAAAAGTTCTGTCAAGGATCGGTCTAAAGTGATCTCCTCAAATTCCGAAAAAACAGGAGCAGACATTGAATGGTCCGCCAGTATTTCTTCAGTTCCCATACTTTTACTATGGGGGAAGGACTCGTAGATGGATGCAATTTTTTCCTCAAAGTAGTCAGAAAGACGATTGCAAAGGGACTGTGATCCTGGGACCTGACATTTAAGGGCCATAGGGTCAGTGAAAGTTCTTACTGTGTTGAAGATTTCCCTAGTGGAACCTTGTGCTCTGTTGATTTTCTCCTCCAGGAAGATTCTTTTATGGTTGATTATCTTCTTCCGGTATTCTTTAAGGGCTATTTTATATTTTTGTTTATCGTCTAAGGAGGACGAATATCTCCATCGACGCTCCAAAAATTTACAAGCAGATTTACATTTGCGGAGATCATCAGAATACCAGGGGGAGGAAGGGACAGCTTGAAAGGTTTTAATGGGCCTCAAAGGAGCAATAGAGTCGATCGCAGAGGAGATCCAGCTGGTGAAATTAGTCAGACGAGAGTCCAAGTCTGGTGCGCCATAGGGGCGGTAGTTGAGAGATGTTCAGCTAAGCTGTCGGGAGAGATCTTACTCCAGTTGCGGCCTACCGTCTTGGCCCGTAGCCTAGGTCTGTCTTGATGAAATAATAAGATGGAAAAAGGGATGAAAAAAATGATCAGACCAAATCACTGGGTAAGGTTCGCTAATGGAGATGTCCGCTAGATTGGAGCAGATAAGATCAAGTGTGTGTCCAGCCTTATGGGTGGGGAGAGAGACCAATTGGATTAATCCACCATCAGTTAAGGTGGAAAGAAAATTAGAACTGATAGTATCGGAGGCATCCTCCACATGAAGGTTAAAATCACCAAGCAAGGTGAAGTTCGCATAGCGGGAACTAGCTTGGAGCACAAAGTCCGAAAGTACAGGTAAAAAAGATACCTTGGACTTAGGAGGACAATATACTAATAGGCTTGAACATGTAATATTAGGCCTCAGTTTAATACAAAATGGTAGTGCCTCTATAGATTCAATTTGGGCAAAGGGATAAGAAGAGATAGTCCATTGCGACCTATATATTTTTGCCACGCCTCCACCATGACTATCACTCTGCCTATTGGCACACAGGATGTTATAACCAGAGGGAATAGCCAGACACAAGGCTGGGTTAGATTCATCCCCCAACCAAGTTTCCGTCAGGAAAAGAAGATCCCACTTATTGTCTGTCAGGGTCTGGGCTATATCATCAGTCTGTATGCAGATGATATCCTGGCGGCTCTAGACGCGCCTGAAAGGTCGGTGCCGGCCTTACTGCGAGAGCTGGAGACTTTCGGGAGGGTGTCTGGCTTTAAAATCAACACTGAGAAGGAAATCCATGCTCCTTCCCCTTGGGAGCTACGCCCTGATGCCACTAAAAGCATCCCTAGTATACAGGAATCTCCGTTCATTTGCTTCGATCCCATACCTGGGGATTGTTCTGACCCCGACTACGGAGCAGACAGTCTTCCTGAACTATGCGAAACTCATATCTCAAATACAATGTGACCTGAGACGATGGCAGCAACATCCATTGTAGTTATTGGGCCGCATTTCGGCGATAAAGATGTCCATCCTACCCAAAATATTATGTTTTTCAAACCATCCCAGTTGGACCCCCCGCGGGTACACTCCGAAAACTGCAAGACGCCATACAGCAATTTATATGGGCCGGAAAGAGGCCACGAATGCAAAGAGATCTCTCTCACCGGACGCCAGATGAGGGTGGGCTAGGGATTCCTAACATCCAGCAATATTTTCAGGTAGCCCAACTTAGATACTTAGTGGAATGGAGCCGGCCTGAATCAGAGAAGAGGTGGCTCTTCCAAGACAGAGCAATGGCGCAGACAGCCCTATGGAGAATACCTTTCCTGAGATGTTCCGATAGGCTGAAATATCTCAACAGATCCCCAATTACCCACACAGTGATGGGGGTATGGAATAGAGTCACGACTAAGAGGGGATATACCTTGTTTCCCTCATCACTTACGCCTCTGCTAGACAATCCTGAGTTTGAACCCGGGATAGATAGACGGGCTTTTTCGCAATGGCGCACATCAGAGTGCAGATCCGCAGGTCATCTATTCGATTTAGCCGGGTTTCTTAAGTTCTCTGATCTCTCACAGCTATACGATCTCCATAACCCGAAAAGAGACCAGTACTTTCAACTCAGGCACTGGTTGATGCACCCGGAGATACGCCCGCATGTAGGTAGGAAACTAACGACTTATGAAAAATGGCTTGTTACTAAGCAGACAAACCGAAAGCTAATTACCAAGCTCTACCGGATGCTAGGGTCACTGACTCCTCAGCAGAGATCAGCAGGGCAGAAACCCTGGCAGAGGGAGCTGGGGAGAGCCCTGTCTGCAAAAGACTGGCAGGCCATATACTATAGGGCAAACCATACTGCTAGGAACACGGCAAGCAGGGAAGCGGCAGTTAATGTGGCAACTTATTGGTACCTAACAGGGGTAATCCAGACCGCAGCCCGACTTGTTGGAGGGGGTGTGACGAGGAACGCACACTGACTCATCTGTTATGGGAGTGCCAAGAAGTGACGGGATTTTGGACGGAGGTCCTCAACGACATTGATAAACAATTCGACATCGAGATCCCTCATTTTCCAGCTTACACACTCTTAAGGCTCCCCAACGCACTTACATTTCCTTTGAAATCAATCAGGGGAAAACAGATGAGACTAGCAGTGGGGGCGGCTGTCCAACACATCTCATCTCTATGGGGTACACAGACTCGCCTCTCGCATACAGGGTGGTTGCACAAGTTATGGTACATAGTTGGTATGGGGCGCATCAAGCCTCACCCAGTCCATGTCCTCTTTTAACACCATCTGGCACCCGTTACTAGATTTACTAGCGCAGTAATTTAATGAAGTCACATGCCCGAAATATCTACGCCTCCTGAGACTCACTAGCTCTTCATCTTCGAGAGATGCAAACAATGAACAGGCGCACTCTGATCATCGTTGACACCAAACACACCCGTAACAAACTTCGGCACACCGGTTCCGGGAGGGGATGGGTCAAGGGGGAAGGGAGTTTGGGGTTTCGTTCTTTTGCCAAAATGAGTAGGTTTAGTGCATGCCTGGCAGGGGCCCGTGCCTTGCCAGGCAGGTCAGGACTTTCGCCTCACAGACAAACTCTAGCTTTGACCTGCTAGGACGCTACATAGTTGAGTCGGTCTGGTGAAGGTCTTACGTCTTCAGACCAAAATAAATGGGGCTTGTACTGTGTTCCTTTTTCATTGTCTGAAACTCAATAAAACAAAGTTAACACAAAAAATAATTCTTATCTCCTGTTCCCCATATTGAATTTCTAATTCTGTTTGAGATTTTTATTGTTTGGTATTTTGATTTTATTGCTGCTTTGGAGCTGCATAAATACTTGGATGTTCTGGGGCACACACATGACACTGCAGAACAAGTAAAGTGTCTTAGATAACTAGATCAATTATGGTGTTTTTCTCTAGCAGCAGCACAAATGGGAGAAAGGCAGTCATTAACCTACATGGAGTTTTAGGTCTGGCTTGATGATGCAACTTTCATCTGACCTTGTAACTTACACCAATATTATTCTATAGTTCTGTGCTTCTACACAAAAATGTATACATTCCTATTCTATTTGTAATGCTTCACATTACCATAAAACAACCCTATAAATTCAGGCCTATTGGCATTGCCCCGCCAGCATCACTCTGAAAGTCAAGGTTGACGAATACCAAGGTTGTCTACTCTTTATTTCACCTCATGTCTCTTTTATTCACCAATATACTATCTATTTCCCTATATTACACTGTGTTACGTTCCTTTTTAGCCTGGCTCCTCCCTTTGTCACAGCTTTTCCAATTTTTTCTTCCTCCCTTTCTGCTTTTCTTGGGTCAAAGCCTTATAATTAAAAATAAGCCCCTAAACAGAGTGCTGGTGGGCCCCACCTGAAAACACTGGCTTAGACTAAGCACTGATAACTTTGATATTCATTGCTACAATCTAAAAATTAGAAAATGAGTATGTGTTTTACTCTTGTGTAAAATACAGCAACTTAAAACTTACACTATCAATATTGTTCACAGCTGTTAGGCATGTCTTTGCTCACCCGCAAATGACTCTCTTAAAGGCGACTGCCAATTGCTTTGGTTGTGATGTCCAATCTACTTATAAAACAGGTCAATTATGTTGGCCTGCTTTCACCTTAACTCATGTGGCAATAACCTAAAACTCAGACTGTAACCCACCCCATTAGAGTTGTATATTTCAGAGAAACTTGACCAACGCATTACTTCTTCTTCAGCATGTTCAGGTGCCTTAATTGGCCAAAGTTAAATCAAGGTCTCTGCTCTATTTGTATCCTAATAAAGAGCGACCGCTAATCATGACAGACTGCTCAACATAGTGTTTATCCTTTTCTATGTATGCCAAAAATCCTATACCTGGAATCTCTCTTAAGTGACTATACATCAAGTATCTTTCCAGACATACAGATTCTGTTTATTGTCAAGAATGCTGTGTATAGTCTGAGTGATCTCATCAATATTAATTTTCCTACCCTTCTTTCTGACAACTTACAATCTAGGATTGTTACAGTGGTGGTTCATTTGTTTTCTACTCTGCCTCGAAGATACACTATTCTAAATCTTTCTAATTGAGAAGATGTTTTTGAACAAGAACTGATCACACACACCATGTGAACATTTTACAAAGATGAGATCCTGGGGTATCACATTGAGCCTAAACTCTGCGAATCTCCAGGCACAAATATACAAGCCGAGTGTTTTTCACTGCTGCCTGTTCAAACAGACTAGCAAGAAATGATGACTGAAGATAAGGAATGAGTGAACACAATTGCTAATGTTGTGTATGCCAGGAAGGTGTGGATGCTGAGCAAGTGCTCAAACAGGTGGTGATACACACAACTATACAGCAATACACACATTGGGATGACTGAAGGTCGAAGGACCACAGTATTTCATACAAGATTCACCTATTTGTGAAGTGTCTGAATTGTCTTGTGAAAGGCACATTTTGATGAGAAATATTCATTGTGAACCACCAGTGGCTATTGCTAGTATACTTTTAGATTTTGTGAATTATGGACATACACCTAGGCATAACATTAGCCATGCACGAATTCAGAGAAGATGTAGCATTTGTACTCTGGCAAAAAGAAACATTTAACAAACCATAATATGACCACAGTTAAGAGTAGTTTTGCAGCAGCTCTCTGAGAAATGGTGCTCAACAATTATTACTAGAAGCCCAGTAGTATGACCTAGCGTTAATAGACCACTGATCCAAGCTGTCTGCAGGCAGCCTTTTATCACTTGCAGCGCCAAATCATTTTTCAGCCGGTTTAGCTGTAGACAGTAGGGCACATTACACATCAAAGGTCATGGCAGATTTGGGGGAAATACGTTTTTTAGTTGCCCGGGCTTTATTGTAATAACACACCCTATCAAACCAGTCAAGGGTGATTCCAGTTTTGAAACAGTGAATCCCCTGGCTTCCTCGTCTCCAATTAGAAGCAACAAAATGATGTCTGAATTTGGAAAGTTGGTTGTGAAGACTAAAGGCCAAAAGGACAGTAAATAAGGATAGAGAAAACAAAATGTTTAATCATGAGAGAGAAAAGAAATGAACTGTGAAAATACAGCTACGCTCTAAATTTGTCTTTCTTCTCCTCTTCCACAGGCAGTGTGTTATTCAACCGATGGCGGTGGGTCCTGATGGGAAACTGACCCCGCTGAATGAAGTAATGCACAGAATGGGGGATCGGAGATCATCGTCATCCTCTGGTTCAGATATGAAATAAGCAGCCCCTAGGACCAATCAGCGATACCTAGTGCTCTCTCTCTTTCAAGCCTTTATATCCAGAAGTGTGCTCCATGAACTTTTAGAACTTGATGTGGCTGGATTGAACAAGTTACTTACCTTTGGTAATCCTCTTTCTGGTGGATACTTGGTCTACATCAGATTCCTCACCTTAGACTGCAAAATATACTCAGGAGGTTTAACGTCAATGCTTCTGCGCAGATGTAGGTGGCCCTGTGTGGCTCCACAACAACTTTGTTTCACCCCGGAAGTGACAAACTGAGCCACATATAAGCGCCACACCTGTGTGCTGATGTCAGTTTCATTCTTGACTCTGTTCGTATCCTCGAAAGTAGAGCCCAGCAATAATCAATAATATCAGTGTGTAGATTCCTTGAGTGGGATCTTTTTGGTTCAGAGATGACATTCCACAGCACAGAAGGAGGATGGGCAGTGAGGAATCTGTGGTTAGCTAACATGTCCTCCAGAAAGAGCGATACCAAAGATAAATAGCTTGCTCTAACCAGAAATTCCTCACCTTTTGAATAGATACCAAAGCAATACCTTCTAAAGGTTTTCTTCTGTGGGATGACTCCTGCAGGACAGAATGGGCAAATTGCCCTTCCTGTCGGAGGTGACTGTCAAGGCAATAGTGCTTCCTGAATGTGTGTACATTTGCCCACATCACAGCCTGACAGATGTCAAGTATAGGCACTCCATGTGCCAGCAAGGTTGTAGCAGTCTTGAACTTGGTGAAGTGGACCCGTAGCCCCTCCGGAGGCTGCTACTTGGCTAGCAGGTAGCAGATCTTGATACAGAGGACTATCCACTTGGACGAAGTCCTTTCCTGTACTTTTTTGTCTATTTTTGCCACAGAATCCCACATAGAGCTGATCGTCCACCTGAGGTGCAATCGATGCAGAAGCTCTTTTAGAGTCCAGCCGAGTGAAGAGAGCATCTTGTCCACTCTTTTGAGGGTCGAGGTGGCGCAAATAACACTGGAAGAGTGATGGATTGCCTGACATGAAAAGCAGTAACCACCTTAGGAAAAAAGCTGTCTAAGTCCACAGAACCACTCTGTCTGGGAAAAAGGTGGTACAAGGTGGTTGCACCGACAGCGTCTGTAGTTCACCCATTCGATGAGTCATAATCACCATAACCAGAAACACCATCTTCACAGTCTGGAGACAAAGTGGGCAGCTGTGCATGGGCTTGAATCGCGTGCACATGAGGAAAATAAGAATCAAATCGAAATCCCCGTGTGGCATCATTAAGGGTTTTGGAGGAAATATGAGTCAAACCTTTAGAAACTCTCAATACAGTTGGTGATTTGAACAGAGAGGGTTGGCCGAGTAAATGTAAAAAGGCCGAAAGAGCCAACAGAAAACCTTTATTGGTGTCTAATTCAAGTCCTTGCGGGGCCAAAAATAAACAACAGGAAATCCTTCAGTGTGGATCAGTACTGCAGGTGCCACACCAGGCTGTAAACTTTTCCCAGTTTTTGGTGTGTAAAATTGGTAGAGGGCCCTTAGAAGTGAGAATGACATCCTTTGATAGATGGTAGTAAAGCATTCAGCAAATTGAATGCAACTCCAACAGGTTAACAGCTTAATGTGAAGACGTATCCACCAGAGACCAGGGTCCTCTGATCGCCACCTCTCCCAGATGACCTGCCTATTCTAATACTGATGAATCTAGCATCACCCTCAGCTGTGGGTGAGGCAGAGAAAGGAATTTGCTGCTGGTCCATTTGTGGTTGAACCCCCAATGCAGGCCTTTTGCTATCTCCTCAGAAACCTGGGTGGAATCCAATGGGTTCCCCTCGTACTGGACCTGCTGAGACTTAAGCTTCCACTGCAGAGCTTGCATATACCACCTGGCATGATCGACTGGCATGATAGAGGGTACCAAGAGGCCCAGAAGCAACCGACCCACACTCATGAGACCCATGACCAGGGCTAAAACATCCAGATAATTGCCTGAATGTCCTGGACTCTTTGTGGTGGAGGGAAGGACTGAAACTGCACTGTACCCAGATGGCTCCAATTAAGGGGAGCCTCTGCCAAGGAGTCAGGTGTGACTTTGGCATGTTCATCATGAACCACAACAATGTTAGGAGGTTCGCCGTCATCTAGAGCTGGATTTCGACTGGCTGTGGTGCCTTCAAGAGCCAGTCATCGAGGTTGGAGAAAACTGGAGATCCTAACATCCTGAGGATTGCTGCAACCACTGTGATCACTTTTGGGAACACCTGAGTGAAGTTGGTGAGACTGAAGGGGAGCACAACAAATTGGCAATGCTTATGGCCCACCTTGAGCTGCAAATAGCATCTATGAGACTGCAGGACATGTACATAATTATAAGTGTCATGCAGCTGAAAAGCCTCTATCTAGTGGCCTGGATCTTGGGGATACAGAACATGGGCCAGTGTGAGCGTTCTGAATGTGTTTCTCCGTAAAAAGTCATTCAGAGGGCAGAGATCTAAAATAAGATGAAGGCCTCTGTTCTTCTTCGGCTCAAGGAAATAACGGCAGTAACCGCCAGTCCCTGCTTCCCGGGCTGAGACACTCCATCTATGAATGAATGAAGGATTTATAAAGCGCTGGACTCACCCCTACCAGGTTATCTTTGTGCTAACAGTGAAACCAGAAAAACAAAGAGGTGGAAGCAACAATATTAAAAGAGCTTAGATTTCAGTAGTTTTCTGAATTTTTGCAGGTCCGGGCACATACGTAACACACAGTGGAGTGAGTTCCAGAGGCACAGGGCTACATAGGCAAAGGATTTGCCTCCAGCTCGAAGTTTCTTGACCCAGGGCACTAGTGGAAGAGCCTTACCACTAGAGCGCAAGTCTCTGTTGGGACGATAGAGGATAAGACTATCGTTCATAAACTTAGGTCCACTATAGTTAAGGGTTTTGTGAATCAGACAGCATATTTTAAACTTGATGCGATTACGAATAGGAAGCCAGTGTAAGCTTTTTAATAATGGTTCGGAAGGAGTCCTGGGCGGTTGATTTAGGGCCAGTTGAGCTGCAGTGTTCTGCACTATCTGGAGCCTATTAAGCACCCCCTCATTCGCTGCTCCTAAAAGGGCATTATTATAGTCGAGTCGACTTACTACCAGGGCTTGTAGCAGGGTCTTATGGACGGATAGGGGGAGAAGATCGAACACTCTCTTTAGGAGCTTTACCATACCAAAACAACTACCTGAGATGGCCACCTCCTGCTCCTTCAATGATAAAGAAGGGTCTAGATATACTCCTAAGTTTTCAGCCTTGTTAGTGGGCACAGGAGCGGGGCCTAATTCTGCTGGCCACCACTCCGGAGACCAGATAAGTTAAGCTTTGCCAAACAGGAGGACTTCTGTTTTGTTGGTGTTCAACTGGAGGAAGTTACTTGACATCTAGTTGAAAATTGCATGCATACCCTCTGTGAACAGCTGTTTAGTGGCATTCAAGTTGTTATCAAATGGCTCTATGGCTCCTTTCACCAAAAGAACCTGCACTTTTTCGAGAAGGCTGGACAAGTGTTTGTCTGAAAGACGTTTGGATGTAGGAGAGAGAAAAGGAACTGTAGGGACTAGCCTCGCTTGGCAACCTGGAGGACTCACCTTAGGGATGGTATATTTTGCTAGCCATGGAGGAAATATTTGATCCTGCCTCCTACAGTATGGAGCCTGCTGCTAAGGGCAAACTAAAGCGGTTTGGAAGCAGATGCCAGAGTGGGGTGGGGGGATGGTTGTCCCTGATGACCTAGACATTCCATGCTGGATCCCCATCCTGACCCGAAAGGACGAGGCTGCCAGATGTGGGGGTGGTGGTCTTGGTGTGGGTGGGTGGCTTGCCAGACCTCACGAGTTCGTTGAAAGGGGCAAAGCTGATGAGCAAACTGTCTCCCAGGGGTAGAATTGCTCAGTGAATGCAAAGTCACACTGCTTTCTCTAAAACAGGGTCTTCAAACTGGGGGGGTTGCTCTCCTAAGGGGGGCTTTAAGTGATATCAGGGGGGGGGGGCACCAAGCTCTGGCCAAAAGAAGCATTATGCTGATAACAGCACTTTGTTTTCAGTTGAACCACATGAGCAGCAGTAAGTCACTCTTTAATGGGCCATCAAGAACAGCTTTTGGCATTTATATCCTGGCTGGGAGAAGGTGTGTAAAGGGAAGGGGTCCAAATATTCATCAAACCATCACATTTCAAATAATCACACTGGATACTTTTACATGTTAGTAAGGCCTGCCTTACCAGAATAGTGTGTTTGGCTATCATGTATTTGATTGCATTTTTAAAATAGTAACAGAACTTTACTGCAAGGTTTGAATAAGTCTACACATATTTAAATATTGCCAGTTTATTGACATTTTTGGAGGGGGGATCCTGATGTTTTTTTCCCACTTAAAAAATTGGAGGCCACTGCTTTAAAGTGTTCCAACACTAAATCAGACTTTTCACCAAACAGGTGGGAAACATTAAATGGCACGCCCATAAATGGGGCGTGCACATCTGTAGAGAAGTCCGTGGATCACATTCAAGTCACTCTAGTGCTGAGTGCTCGGCTCAAGCAGTCAGTGGTGCCCACTCTACAGGTGGTAATCGGTTTAGCTGCTTACTGGCCATTTTGGATAGTTTGAGCCAGATTGGCATTCCTTTCTCTGGGACTGCAGGCAAGATATCACCAACCATGTCCCACAATGCATGGGTTTACCTCACCAGCAAGCAGCTGGCACTGATTGAATGGATAGCTAAGTTTGTCGAGGAACATGCCCCCTTCTCAAAGGTCTTAAGTTATTTTTATTGTCGGTCAGGATTAGCCATGGGAAAAGAGTTGGGGTTCACCCTACTAATGGAAGCTTGAACCACCGAACTTCCTGTTGTAGCGTGCTGTGTGAAAAAAGCAGGGTCGCCTGCCGCAGGCCTACGGTGCCTGGCAATCTGTTTGCTCACCTGAACATAGCAACATGTCTTAGACCAGGTTCCCATGAGGGTGTCTGTTATGGCATCATTAAATGGGAGTAAAGGCACTGATGATGATTGCCCTGGATGAACAGGCTGTAAAACCTCTATGAGAACAATGGTTTTGGCCTCCATAGTAGGCAACTGCAATTGTAATTCCTCCAACTGAACTTAAAGGTTGTCAAGCACCAGGGTGTGGCCCTGGGAGACATACATTCTGCCTGAATCTGAATGGAATGGGTCAGGGTGTGTCAATAAACCATTGACATTCTCCCTCAGCTGACAATGAGACTTTGGACTTTGACTTACCTGAAGACTTGGACCTCAATGATGACCTGTCATAGGAACATGCTCGAGAATGGGAACAGATCTGTGCCCTTGACTTTGAGTGGGGCATCCAAGGCTTCTTTCGGTTTTCGGCAATGTACATCTTGGCTTTGTGTTTCGGGAAAGAAGCAGACATTGTGGTGATCTTTACAGACATTTGTTTGTGACAGCCACTACCAGGCTTAACCCCTTTAGAGCTTGTAAATAAACCTCCCCAGTGCTGCGCTGTCCATTGGAACTAGTGCTGAATGGACGTCCAACGGTCGTGCGCAGCACTGGGGAGGTAGTGGCCGTGACGACCGTTGGCCGACGGCAGCAATTAAGGGGTTAAACTCTGTAGTTTTAGAAAGGGACCTAGGACACACTGGAAAAAATAAAATTTGGAGATTTCTATTGTCCGTGAAAACACGAGGAAAATGTACCAGATCAGCGTACGAAGGAGCAGAAAGAAAGTAATGGACATCAGCACTCAGGTGTGCCTATGTGCAGCTCCGTTTGTCACTTCTGGGGTGAAACAAAGTTGTAACCAAGCAACACAATGCTACCTTACCGGCAGGTGGGAGCTTTGATATTAAATCCTCTGGATCCAGTCTGGCACCTGGGGATATTCTGAAGGTGAGGTATTTTGGGTTAGCAGTGTCTATAAGAAAACAAGAAAGCAAAACACACACCTGCATGGAGGCGCTCATGCCTGTTATGTCTCTCAGCTCTACACTGGGGTGGCGGAATAATTTTCCCTGCCTAACCTCTTCTGTGCCCCTTCCTCAGCAGCTGCAGGAAAGGACTTTTCTCACCTCAGCTCTTCTTTGCCTGCCCCATTGGATCAGCCATTAAGAACCTGAAAACCCCTCGTCCACTCCCTATAATGAATGGGATTCCATTCTTTTTTGCTCAGAACTCAAAGAAAACCCCTGTAATTCCTAGCCCTCACTAAGATGACCCTGCTCTGGGTGTGACCTATCACTTCAATATCATTTAGATATTTTAAGCAGAGTCGTCGAACTGATCTGATGAGCATAGAATCCATAAGAGAAAATTAAGAGACATTTAAACATATACCTGAAAAAGCTGAAAACTGTACTATTGAATCTGCGAGAAAAAGCCTTAAAAAAAAGATCCATGGTGCACATCTAGAAACGAATAAAAGGCAATTTGTAAAGTGCTGCAGTGACTCAGATTAGGCATTTTGGCAATGAAGGGATTCAAAAGGAAGCCTGGTATCTATTTTTTAGATCATGAAAAAGTATATCCATAATGACTGTGTACCAGTCCCTTGTTTTCTTAGGCAAGCGACTTAAGTTAATGTAAAGATTTACTTGGTTCAGGGTCAGGTTTTAGGCTCCCTAGCCCATGGCATTTCTTCCTATTTCAGTGATTATTAGAACTAGCCCCCTAGGAGTTATAGGTTGTTCCGGTCCAATTAATGGAAAACCCTGCTAAAACCAGCTCTCTTGCCCCAATCCCCTGCACTGAATTAAAACTCCTTTCTACTCCTTAACGTTCACTCAGAAGGCCATCCTCTGCTCTCGAGCTCTCACTAAGTATGCATGCTCTGTAATATACCACTTGCATTCTGCCTTTTGTCCCCAGCATAGCAGGCTATGCATTGTTTTGCGGCAAACACTTAGCATCCATCACATGCTGTCTTGTATTTACTGAGAACCTGTTTTGTTTTTTCCACCACTAACAGAATTTATTTTCTCTCCAGTGCTCTTTAAAACCACTACCCTTCTTTCTGCCCCCCCCCTCCGCCCCCCCCCAAAAAAAAACCTCCTTCAGACCTAGACTGAGATTACAGCCTTTGCTCCAAGTGCTCACTTAAACCCAATCTGTTTTCCTCCTCGGCCACTCTGACCTTTCTTCTTCTGTGGTTCATGACTCGCCGTGAACGGCGATGAAGGAACATGAACTACCAGTGTGTGTGTAACAAGCTGCCATCTTTAGCCACAAATTTCTCTCTCACTGATTCTTTCAAGTGCTGGGTGAAACGACCTGGTGGTCACGATACAGATACAGTCTGCTACCAGTGCCTCTCTCAGACTCTGAGGCATTCAGTAATTCGCAAGCCGATATGCAGCAATTCAAAAGCAGTCTCCCATTTCACTGTTCCATAAAACAGCAGAACTTTGGGCTAATTGTGATTCTCGGTGACTCATAATTAGGAAATCGCATTTCCTAATGTACAAAAACGTACAAGTTGGTAATAGCAATTCCTAATGGGGTCAAGTCTTTGGATATAATTCTGAATAATTGATTGTTTTATAATTTTAAATCTTGTTGATATTTTAGCTATTTTTGTAAGATTTTAATTATCAAACAAAATAAAAAAATAAACTTGAAACTTAATGAGGTCGCAATAGACCTATTTCACGAATATTATTGAGGTCATAATTTTAGACCCATTGGGAATCACAGCCATCACAGGGGTGGTGGTCTGCTGTGGTCAGCTGACCACCATGTTTGCAATGGCTTTTTAATAAAGCAATCTTTTTTTTTAATGCAACCGTTTATTTTAAAGGATAATGAGATGCGTTTCAAAAAATAAAATGAAACGTTTAAATTTCATTTTCTAAGAGCGGGCAGTGGCTCTGCACGCTGCCTGCTCTTAAAAAATTATGTGTTTCAACATCCACAAAGGGGAAGAGTTCCCATGGGGACCCCTTCCTATTTGCGAATGGTGACTGCTACCTTTGAGGTGTCTGTAAATAATGAATGTTTTGTTGTGGTAATTTGATTGCAAAACATTCATGCATAGCACAGCAATTCGGTATTTGGAAGACGCCCTACACAGCCCTTCCAAATACCGAATCGCTAAACACAAATTACTATTCAGTAACATGTTACGGAATAGCAATTTGCTCTGTACATATGTAAGAGTATTGTTGCAGTCAGAAACGACCCGTGAAAAGGGCCATTTCCGACCCACAAAAATGCTTTTGTACATATGGTCCTAGGCTCAAAAGTCTGCCATCAGTCCTTACACTCAAACAAAACCTTTACCACCAATTTTCAGAAGCGTCAGCTGTGCACAACAGGGTCAAAGGAAGGAAGGGCAGTTTTGCAGAGACTGCAAGGTGGCTATCTCATGTGAACTTTATGAATCCCTCCACCCCATATTAACCATTTGAGAGAGACTCCCACTCCTGCACTGTCCTACTTTATAGTTCACACCGAGTAAAGCACATCCATTGAATGCTCCCGACTTCTTTTCAAGAGCCATGCCGACAGATTATCGCTGTAGTACCACGATGTATCCCAATTAGAGAGCATGGCCCTTCCAAGCCATCGCAAATCGAAGACATTTAGGGACAGGATCTGCGTGAAATTTGATCTCGGATGTTTAAAATGTTTTATTGTTTTCTACTGTTTTACTGTATTTTAATGAAGTCAGAGAAAAAATAAATTATGTGCACAAAACGAAAAACACAAATCTAATTGATGCTGTATCCCAGTCTGTATGGGTGCTTGTGGGAGTATTTGGGTCTATAAAGGAACGGAAGTCAGGGCCAATTTGATGGTTCGAAAACTGAATTCTTGAACAAAGTTGCTCTTCGGCTGATGCCTGAAGCCCTCAACACAATACCCATTGGCCACAGTGCACTCACTGAATGTCTTTCTTTTTAATGAGTACACAAAAATAACAAAAACAAACATTTACACTAACTTTCTGAAAATAATTGGAGTATTTCTCTTCTGTGGAGATGCTATCTTGCACTCTATGAGGTATTGAAGATATATTGCATTCAATGAAACCATAAGAATGCAGCCTTGATGTTTCATGGATTCACATTCTCGAATCTTTACCCGTCATCGAGGTGAAAGCCTTTGGTAACATACAACAGCTAGCTGCGCAGGACAGTAATTAGTACAGAGAGATTAGCATACAAATGTCAATTTAGTAGCACATCCACCATAACCAAAATGATCCATGCTTTAGCTAATGAGGTGGAAATGCTCTGAACTCTACTAGCCCTAGAGGCCACCCTACCTGAGAGCTCTACCTCACTTCATATATGGAGAGAGTTTAGTTGGTTCTATGCTCTGTTTCTCTTGACTTAGTTGTACTTCTACATCAGAAGCTTCCCGGATCCACCCAACTCCTTTAGCAGCTTTTTGGTTTGAAATTCTTGCCTCGGAAGATTGGAGCAGGTGCTACTTGTTCGACTATGTTGGAAACCCCCCAAAAAGCTATGTTCTCGAGATAAGGGTTTATGGCAAAAAAGTTTACATCTGGAGGACCCACATGATACCCGTATATGTTAAGAGTACCCTCAGCATAGGAGTGCACATTTAGTAGACAATACACACTCAAGACACTTCAATACAGAGAAAGCAGGGTATTCTACTGCCTGAAGAAAAAGAAAGCCATTTTCTCAGATGAGGAATGTAATTGCAGTGCTCCTCTGTCATCCTTAAAAAAGGGCACAATAACGTTAATGGTATGCTGCCTTTTAAAACATCTTCAACAAATGATCTATGTCCAAAGAAGCCTCATTAAAACATGCCCAGAAAGGGAGAGATATAAAAATCCCATGAGGTAAGCTTTACCTGAGAAGCTATCCGGCCTAACATTCTGCAGATTTAAGTAATATTGACAATTCTTTCATTGGTGTCAACCTCCTCTCTGGCTACCTCTTCCACAAAGAAATCTACACTCTTCCCATTGACAGAGAAATCCCAATTCTTTTCATCGTCAAAGCTGCTAATATCGGGAAATCCGTAATCAATAAAGACTGCACCAATGGCCATGCCATGCTATGTTTTTGACTACTATCTCTACATTGACTTCCACCTCAAATGTTCCATCAATAACATCCTTGTCGATGACCGTCCAGCTGACCATCCCAATGACGAATTTCTCTTTAGTGACCATGCTGTCAGCGACTATCCTGTCAACAAAGTCCTCTACAACAGAAAAATCATTCACAATCACTTGCCCCTAAACTGATGAAAAAAACACCAACAGTACTACTGCCATCACACACAGCCCCTAGCAAAGTATCTCCAGCTCTACCTGCAAAGTTCTTGAAAATTGATAAACAAGGGAGGTCATGAGGATTTTGAAGACACCAGTGCCTTTGTACCAGCATGTAGCTGGCCTCACTCAAGTGTAAAATGCCAAGATGACCATGATGCCCAAAATAAGTATGCTTCTCACACTCTCCATGGCCAAGCACCACCATGCCATCGGGAAGAGATGATTGTGGTTGGTAATATCACCAACCACACTATGATATACATATTACATCCACTACTACAAGGATAGATGTGATCAGGGTAGAAACCACGAGTTAACTATGATGCAGGGTCCTGTCGAATGAATATGCTTCTAACAGCCCCTGATGATGGACTGTTATGCAAAGTTCATATCTTCCACTGTCATCTACAGTGTCGCTAATCTACTATAGCTGGAAATACCACAACAGCTGCTACCTCAATTGGCGCCTCCTACCCCCCACCAGATCTGATGCTGAAGGTGAAGCAGATGGTGAGAAGGAAACAGGGGAGGTCTTTATTGCTACCCTTCCCAGTGACTGACAAGAATGAGATAACTATGTGACACATCCTCCATAACAAGTTGAGCCTCCAATACTTGAGTCTCTGTCTAACAACAAAGTGAATTTTCACACCCTCAGTGGGAGAGCATCTAAAGGATTCACCTTTCTTTAGCAATAAAACAAGAAGACTGTTTCAAGATTATCCTTCATAAGGCATTCAAGGGCCTCCAAAAAGTGGATCAGATCTGGTTGTAAGGGGAAAAAAGTTAGTGCAGACACCAGCCTCTGTCCTGACTGCAGTGCCCCATATCGGGTAAAACTACAGATCCCTAGAAAGCACTGCTGCTTCTTTGGCTGGTCATTCCATGGTGGATTCTGTGGTAGTCCAGGCAGTACTTTGACACCACTGCAATACAACTTATGCATGCACTGCTCCACCGGAAGAAATGGAGAACATATGAATGTGCAGCAAATTGCCTGCTGAAAGTAAGGCGGTATGACTGAAAGATATGTAAAATGACAATGCTCTCTATTTCCGTGCAGATAAAAGAGGATACAAGAGCAAACCTGTATGAGGAAGAAGAGCCTCCTCTGCCAATATTGATGCTTTGATGGGTGTGTCTGTTGCCAGATCCTTCCAACTTGCTGTTTGATGCCAGGGCTGGCTCTGTTATATATGTTTTGCCTGGACGTTTAGAGCTGCATCCTCGACATTCCCATCTCTGTTTGGTAGCCATGTTGAAGAAGCTCTTCAACACTAGGAGACACATACAGAGACGGTGATTTTCTAAAGGATCTAGCAGGGTCAACAGCAGCAATACTTTTGATGAGTACATTGATGCACGTGTGCCATCCCGACTAGTGTACCAGCTGTACCATCAACATTAACAGGTTATGTTACCATCCTCAGGATCACCAAGGGTCTACCAGAGACCCACAGCCCTACTCCTCTCATTCAAAGAAGTGTGGAGGCAGATGCACTAAGTTCCAAGTTTCAAAGAAAAATTGTCTTACCACTGGTTTCAGCTGCTTTCCCCTCTGGCCCCTCTTGTATAGGTGGAAGGATGACTGCCTACTTTCTGGAATGGTCCCACCTCACCTGCGACAGATGGGTTCTGGACCTTATCCAGTGGGGGCATGCCACCACATTTATCCAGAAAACACCTCCTTTGTTACTTCAGCGATAAGTTCATCAACATGTTAAACAGTTGTAGGCTAAGTTCCTTCCCATGTTGTGGAAGAGGGCCCTCAACCCTGGCCCCAAATCTCAGTAAAACAAAGGATTCGGTACAAAACTATTTGTTGTGAAGATTAAGAATCTAGCAGTGTGGTAACCAGTTCTGGTGCTACCTAAAAAAATCTATTGTTCTTCATAATCATTCTTCAAGAGATCCTTCTGCTCCTAAAGACAAAAAGGATATGGGCATTGCTTCATCTGTAGGACGCATACTTTCACATGCCTATACATCCCAAGGGCCAAATGTATTTTAACTTCCAAGAATCATAACACAATTTTCAATATCAAGCTTTGCCCTTTGGTCTCAAATCCACCCCCACATATTTGCAAAGTATATTGCTCCGGAGCTGGCCCATCTCTGACGTCATGGGTTTTAAATATTCCCTTACCTCAATGATTGGCTCATGAAAGAGAGATTACCATCCGAGGCAGTAGCCTCCACAAATGCTTGCCTACAACTGTTCCAGATGCTCAGAGTGATTCTGAACCACCAGAATACAATTCCTAGGTGATATTCTAGACACGAAAGAAGAAAAACCTTTTCCCTTGAGGAAATCCGCTCCCATCTCTTCCAGCTCATGAAAAAAGATGACGATATGTGCTTACAAGTCTGCACTAAACATTATATCCCCTTACATCTCTAAAATCCCAAACTGCCACCTAAAAAAGAGACCCGTAGAAAAATATATGGCTCGAGTAAAAACCCAAGGCTACTTCTGAGACAATTTAAGGTAAATGATCTCTAGAATCCCCAACAGCCACCTAAGAATGAGGCCTTCAGAAGAAAATATGGATGAATAATGAGAGGAAACCCATGTCTCCTTCTACGACAATTCAAGGTAATGGAGCAAGTGAAGTTGTCTCTTGGGTGGTGGACTGACAGAAACATCATCTCAAAAGATCTCCCTTCCGAAATACAACTGTATGCTTTTGTCAAGACTACAGAGGCCTCTTTAGAACTTTGGGAAGTGCCCCTCCCGGAGCTCTCAATAAAAGAGAGTTAGACCCAAGCTGATTCAAAGATGCAGATGTGCAAAGATTCGTATGAAAGAGGCTTGCTTTCTTCCTTCCCATGATCTCAAAGTGATCAGTCTTCATCAGCATGGACAGCATTACATCCACACTTTATGTAAACATGCAAGGGGAACACGCTCACAAGCACTGTTACAAGAGGCGCAGATCCAATGGATATGGGTGATTCAGCATGGTATCCCACTGAGACAGGAATATTCTCATCTGTTAACCCTATCAGTGCTGCCGTCGGCTGCTGAATGTTCGGAGCACTACCTGGCTGGTGCTGCGCTCGCCCCACCCACTCTATAGAACGCCCGCAGTGCGCCAAAATAACGGCCGCAGTAAACGGGTAAAACGCCTGCCGTTCACATCATCAGAACTCACCCCGTACATGGTTTAATAGTATAATCATATACCTGCTTACTCCTCACATTGTTTAATAATATAATCTTATACCTGCTCACCCCGCACATGGTTTAATAATATAATCTTATACCTTCTCTTCTGTGTTTCCATTTAAAGCACTGGCAGCGACCTTAAACCATGTTCAGGGTGAGTTCCAACGATGTGACCTGTAGGCCTTTATCAGATGAGGCATCGATGTCACGGACGTGCTGTTTTCTGCCTCTTAATTCATTGCTCTTGGCAAGTCATGTCATATTTCCTACAAGAATACAGCTACACAGAAATCACTTTCACAACATTTGTGTGTTTTTGTGTTTTGCACATTCACCTTCCCTAATTTACTGTATGCACCACAATGCCATTCTCTTTTTGCTATGCAATGACTTCAAACTACAATGGACCTAGGCTGCGTATATGCTTTCATCCTGTGACCCCGTCATGCATTGCTGCGCGGCACTTAGCAAAGGGCGAGTGTAGAGATCTCAAGGTTGGAATGTCAGCCATGTAAGGGTATACTATCACAAAAGGGAGACAAGAGGGGCATTATGGGGCTCACACCTGCCCCTACTGACTCAAACAAACACAAAAATTGGGATGATAGCCTTAGAGAAATGTTGTTAGCTTAATCAGCAAGTTAGTACCGGAGACCCAGTGAGTTCTCTGTGTGCTGCTAGTTGTTTGTTACCTAAATTCAAGGCAATTTCAAGTATTGGACAAGGATGACTCACTCACGTAATGTGACATGCTTCATCATTTGCCACCTCATCCCACCCTGGTAATAACCTAGAACTATTTAGCAAGGTGCTTCATGGTCTCTCCTGTAGTCATACTTTTATCAAGGTAGAGAACCGACTTGTCACCTAACTTGATCCACCCCGAACAGACCATGAAGCACCTAGCTAAATAGTTCTAGGTTATCGCAAATTATGATACCATTTGAGAGGTAGGTCCTATTTTTATATCTAAGCCCACCCAGCACTAACTAATTGCAGTATAAGGGGCAAAGATGATGCAGCGCTCACCCAGAAATATCACCAACCCAGGGTCCAGGTCACTCCAGTGGGGCCCATAACACCGAAGTACAACACACCTAATCACACACACACACACACACTTTACCCCAGACCCTTGCAACTACATATATAAACAAAATGGGTTGAGTGAATTCTCTCCTATGACAGGATACCTTTAAGCACAGATTTTTAACACCAACCTTTGTTTTCATCAATAATTTTATTAACTAATCTATGCATCAATGTACCCCGCCAATTAGGTCGATGGACCAATTAGTTGAGTAAGTTGATGGTGATTGATCACAACCAGCTTAACCTCACTACAACAATACCTTGATTTGCATAATTAATTGGCTCTAAAAGAATCACAAACACCTGAAATCATTTAAAAGATTTTATATAATTAATTTGCATAAAAGAAAATTAGCATTTATTCTGTGATTATTAATTCTCACTGAGCATTGCCATTTATTCAGGAAATAAATCAAGAAACTGTTAATAAAAGACATGAAGAGAAAATTCAGATTCACATTAATTCCATTTTTCTCTAAAATAAACATCAATCAATCCTTGGTCATATAACTGAAAGAGAAATGCTTCATGAAAAGGATCAGAGAACCATAGTTAAAACATGCATTTAATTCGAAAGATTTCTACACTAAAACCTTCCTACCCAGCACTAAACCCCAGCTATGCTTACTAACCCAGGTCTCCTCGGGTGCATTCTCCCAGGCTAGTGTCCCGCAACGTTCTTGAAACCTACAGGGGTTATCAGTGAGCCTTCTGGCATAGTTTCAGGCTCCCAGCATCTCTGCAACGGGCTGCAGTGCAATCAGCTTCTCTCTGTGATCAGCTTCTTCGACATTAAACCCCAATTTTGGTCTGATATTTATAGCATATTTGCTGGCTCTCTACCCTCAAATGTTTCAAGTCTTACCGTTTCCCTTTCGCTGCTTGGTCATGACATTGCAGTTATTAGCTCTCAGGATGTCTGTTAATTGACAATGTATTTTTTAACTTTAAGGATGTCCATGAATAGCTTCCTGATTAAAAAGCTGACAGATACAAATTCGACTGTCAATGCATTTCTCAGGATGTCCGTGAATAACTTTGTTTGACAAACTGATAAATACAAGTTCAACTGTCTCCATTCATCATCAGTCCTTTAAATGTTCATTGGCAGTGATTCAGCTGTTTCCACGGGTCATTTTTGGAAGGCATTTGACTTTTCTCCTTGGCAGACATTCAGCTGTTCTGGTGGTTATCATTTTGGCTCTCAGCCACTCACCAGCGTTCATATCAAATGGCCTCGAACATAGTCAGCTGAGGTTGCAAAATTTTCATTGAAGCACAACGCATGGATGAGTTTCTCTCAGCAAGATGATGTAAGCTTTTTCTACTGCGCAGAACCGGGAAAAGCGAAGCCATTTTGGAATTGGCAACCAGCCAAAACTACGATAAACACAAAAAGAAAATGTAAATACACAGAATATAAGTGTTTTCTGTCCCTCCACTCCCAGTGCTAATATTGATCCTTTAAAACTGTTATCTAGCAGAAAAGCATCACACTGCAAGCCATTAAAAAATGAAGCAGAAAAGCAGCATGCAATGAACAATGTACATTACAACATAGACATGCACTATTACACCACTTAAATGCACAAAATAGTTTAAACATGCGTTTTACATCATTCATTAATATGTTAATCAAAACAGTTAGTGCAAAGCATTTCGCACATGTAATGTGTGTGTTTTGGTTAATACACAGCAATCAAAATTAATATATTCACTTTGTTATGGGGTGATTGATCTGAATGGGGTACACACAAAATCTTCTGTACCTCGTTCCATCAATTACTCAGCCCTGACAAATGCCTTAGACCCACGTCTGATTAGATGCAGAAACCTGTTGGCCTCATTTTTGTACAGTGACGCATATAGGTAATTACACCTAAGTATACCTCCTGTATTTACCCCATGGTAATCTTTTAATTAACGAGGGTTACCACCAAATTAAAGGATACTTTAGTGGATTGTCGTAAACTGGACCTAAATCATTGTCCTGAGAGAAGAAATATCTAAGAACTCCCTCAGAAAAGCCCCATTCTGAGGTCGAGTCTGCCCTGGTAGCAACATGGGACGAGGTGGCAAAGATGAAGCATGTCCCATTACGTGAGTGAGCCACCCTTGTCCAAATCTTGGAATTGCGTTGAATTTAGGTAACAAACAACTAGCAGCACACAGAGAACTCATTGGGTCTCTGGTACTTACCTGATGACTTGCTGATTAAGCAAATAGCATTTCTCTGGGGGTTGGGAGAGATTGATAATGAGACCGTTGTATCAAGCTGGAGATGCGATGAATTAAAGAAGATGAAGAAGAAGAAATCCTGTGTCCAGTACCTTTTTACATGGTGACAAGTGACGACTGTCTGTGCAGGGGACGGACATTGAGGCATCCTCACCCCTGGATGTGTCAAAAAAGCTAGAAAATAATATACGAAATCTTACGAGGACAAGAGTATCATTCGTACTACAAGGTGCTAAAGTAGTTTTAAGACTTCTTGAAGGCACAAGGTATGTGGTCCTTGTAGCTGTATGGATTATTTTTTTGTTATTTTTTATGATTTATTTTCCCGAATGTTACAGCACTGGCACGAGAACCATAGGAGTGGCGAAGTTGGCTGCTGTGTGAGAACTGCAAGCCTGTGAATTTCTTTGTCACAGCTGCAGCGTGAGCGTTTCTGTCAAACGCTGTTGGCTCGCGCAGCTTGTCCGTTAAGATGAGAGCAGTACTCCTTGGCAATGTTGCGGAATGAATTCGCAAGCGTGCTCCGACTTGCAATTTGATTGGCTTGTGCAGGTTGGAGGCGCGAGTTTGGGAGCATGCTCCTACCTCAATCAATGTAGTGCGCTTCACCGATGTATTCCCGGTGATGCACGATTACATTTAATTCAGCTTGGCACGTTCATATTGAAGGAGAAAAAAGTTTAAATAAACTGCCTCACGGATATTCCTGGTGATGTGCTATTGATTTCTTCAATATATATATATTTTTATTACATTTCCAAACAAGTAAACATCTGGTGATTAAATTTACATATAAATAAGTCAATATACATCATGACAACAGCTTACTCTGCGGTGAAATGGTAACTCATTCCTCAATGCTAATCTATTTCCCATTTCTCCTTTTCCTTGTAATTATCAATGTTCACATACGGGGTCACTAACCGCCCATTTTCAAGCGAAGTCATTGTTGATTGACATATATTCGCATCATTTAAAAAAAAAATTTAAACCAGTCTCTACTTCCCCTCCCTCCCAACCAGTGGCGGCTCGTGACATTTGAAAGTGGTGAGGCGTACAAGCTGTAGAAGAGTGCACTGCGCAAGCGAGCGCAACAAGCACGCCCGACAGACATAAGGGGGTTTCGGGGCAGAAAATTTTGAAATTTTGAAAAAAGTCGTCAAATGGTGCATGGAAGGAACACAAATTAGAGGAACTTGATGGTAAGTGCCCAATGATTTTACCCTCTGACCCCTCACTATAATGGGAGAAAAAAGGATGATTTATGTCAGAGCACTGCACTGTGTGTGAGCAGCACTCATACAGAATTGAGCACAATGCAAGCCTCCTTTGAGGCGGAATACCTGAGCGTGTGGGCATGGCTAAAAAAACAACATAATCTGTAACTTTTTTCGGTCTTTCACACTCTCGTAACTACATATAAAATAACGACCAGTTTAAATTAAAAGGAAATACATGTTATGTAAATCAGTGGGAAATGCAGCACTATTGAGCATTATGAAACATCTATTAATGCATTGCACCAGAGAGCCACAACAGTGAATCCTGGTGCAGTGGAGAATAGTGATTTGTATTTGTTTAGTACTACAAGGTTTCAGTCTGTAGCAGTAAGCACTGTGACACTTAGGTAATTATTTTAAAATTGCATTACACACACAATATAACATTGGCTGCAATGCTACAGAATGCACAAAAAGGCTTAAGATTAAAAAGTATTACAAAAATATAGATATTTGTGCAGACTCTATGTTGTGCAGGATTTTTATAACTGTCTTTGTGAAGCCCACACTTCACAGATTAGGTAGTAGCTCCCTTACAATAACCCTAAAAAATAATGAAGTTGTAGCAGAAAGCTTCAATAAAAGCCGTTGTGGGCTTCCAAGCGCCCTTTACCTTTACATGTGCACATTTACATTTCTTTCTGGGAAGGAAGTACCCAGGCAAGAAGGCTTGTTTTAATAACCTGCCCCTTCCTCGGTTTACAGCACAGGGAGACTCATGCCTTTCACTTAAGCTGGTGCATTTCAAATGGGACGGTCGTGACCGTCAACACCCCCAATCCCCCACCACAGTTCGCACTTCTCACCTTTGTGCAAGTAACGTTTTGCAGTCGTTTGGTGCAGAAAGAGGGAAAGGGGTGACTAGTCTGCTGTAATATATTGGTCATAGTGTCCTCACTCGGCCTGTACAAAATGTTGCGGTATGAAGCAAAATGACTACTAATGTGCATCAGGACTGATGTGGATAACTGTGTGCATTGTGCAAGGCATGATGCCCGCACACTGAAGCCAAAACACACAGGCAGACAGCTGTAGACAAAGAACTCAAACGCACTTACCACAAGACCAGACTCGCCATCAAAAGTTTGAGCCACAAGCTTCCTGCAATCCTAGAGTCAAGACGCTTCGAGCCTTTGAACCAATATAGAAGTACTTTGGAATTGCAGCAGATTGTTCACCTTTCTAGTTAACAACATAGTTTTGAACATGATTTCAACTTTCAATCCATAACCACCTGAACATTGATTTAAATTTACATCACAGAGATGCCGAAATCTAATGTTCTTTTCAATGTTGTTTTCAGGAGGTCACTGTGGGCTGTTAAAGTCATGCTAACTGTGAATCACATATCCAACACTTTGTGTGTGTATATATATATATATATATTATGCGTTAAGTTCAGTTAATGCAGCTGTACCAGACATCGAAATATTTTGTACCGACTAACCCCTACATTAATATATGTTGAGGCAGGTGCTCTGCGTTTTTTGAAGAGTTTATAGCAATCTCCGTTAGTTTTCGGGTGCTCCACAGGAGGCGTCTGACGTCCTGAGGCGCTTACTAGAAACAAAAAACGTGCTTCCAATGGAACATTAGAAGCATCCCTGTGGGCACACCATTCTCCCCTTAGCAGAAAATGAGGGTTCTTTACACAATGTTGAAATTATATATATCCAATGTTTTATTCACATGATATATTTAATATTTTCCTTTTTTGTTTTTTTTCTTTTCCTTTTTTCCTTTTGAACATTTACATTCCACTTGTTGCATTTTACATCTGCGGCATTATCATACATCCAATGCATTTCGGGCATCCAATACTGCCCTTCATCAGGGAACAATACTACAAAACAAATGATAATAAAGCACTGTCAAAATGTGATATGATATAGGTGTTGTGCTTAGTCTACCCCCTAGTGTACTGTGAGCAATGTGTAATGACACCTAAAAACCCACAAGTGCAATCCAAAATCTAAACGACTGTGTGCATCGCACCATCCGGTATCCAGTACAGTGTGTGTTTACTTTGTCACCTTAAATGAAACCTTGTATCCTGTGCAAACCGCAATACTTCACCAAGTACCAAACTTACATGCCGGTGTTTGCCGCATGGATTATTACCACGTGTTCCAAAGCTAACCAAGACAAAAGAACAATAAAAAGACCGTTAGAATTGGAGTTTCCAACACAACCATTCTGACCGCTATCTATAAAGTATCTGTTAAATACACTAATCTCCTTCCAAGTCGCTTGTCCAAAGCTTACACGAGTGTTGGTAAAACAATTCAAAAACGACTCGATGGTGCCCTTCTTCTACAATTCTAACAACAACCCTCATTGGTGTCCGTTCCGATCACGTGTTATAGAGCTAAAAGACATACTTAGTGCCTGCTCTGTTGATAAACTTGCATAAAAAAACTTAATTAGTCCTATAAACGTTCATAGATCAGTTCACCTAATCCATAAATGGTGTAAATACATGCGCTTAAGATTTAGCACCCGAAGGAAAAATAAAAGATAAAAATACACAAAGAATTGAGCTAAGCTCCAAACGTAAATTCAGGTGACCAGGGAATACGAACCCTGCATAGTCTAGGATCTCATGATGAGCAGAGGTGTCATATGTATAGTGCTATCTGACGAGTGGTAATGACAGTACACAAAATGCAAATCATATTCAAGAATTTCAACAAAAATGAATTTAAAGATCTCGCAAGAATCATTATGTGTCCCAAGGCAAATTCATAAGTTCATAGATAACAAGATAGTTCAATACCGTCATTGAGACCGTGAGGCTTATGAGTGCAACGTTTTTGAATCCAGAAATTCTCCCTTTGCAGGAGATACCTTGTATTGTCTCTTCCTTCAATTTTTTTTGCGGTCTCCAATACGATAAATTTTAACTGTGATACATTATGTTGTGCCTCAATGAAATGTACGGCAATAGTTGACTTCATATTTTTTGTTCGAATATTTGATTTGTGTTCTATCAATCTTGTTTTGATGCGTCTTTCCAACGTATAACTTTCCGCAGGGACATTTCAAAGCGTAAATGACATTAGTTGTGTCACATGTTGCATTTGTCCGGAGTTTGATTTCATGGCCCTTCATCGGGTGATTGATCGTGTTCCCCTTGATCACATTATTACAGTTTCCACAATTTAAGCAAGGTTTGGTTCCTTTGAATGTCTCCTCTGTTGTGGGTTTGTGTTTCAATATTTCCCCTATATTCCGAGCTCGAGTGTAAGCGAACAGTGGTACTTTCTCGTAGATTCCGTTAAAATCTGGTTAGAAGTTTAAGACTGGCCAGTTTTTAATGATAGCTTTTTTGAAACGTTCACTTGATGTTGAAAATTTTGAAACTGCTACTATTCTTGTCTCTTCATTTTTAACTCTCGTTTTTAATAGTTCTTTTCTTTCTGTTGAATTTACTCTCTTCCTTGATTCTTCAATTATGTGTTCGGGGTACCCTCTTTTAGAAAACCTCATTGCCATTTCATCCATTCTTGATTCTAGTTTGGATTTGTTGGAGATGATTCTCTTGACTCTCGTCATTTGAGAGAAAGGCAAATGTTTTTTTAAACTCTGATGATGGAAACTTTGAAAATGTAACATGTTATTTCTGTCCGTGTTTTTCCTGAATATATCCGTCTCCAGACCTCTGTCTGTGACTGTGATCTTTACATCCAGAAATGTGACCTCTGTTTCCGAGATGTCCCAGGTCAATTGTATACGTTCATCCCTTCTGTTGAATTTAATTAGTTCTTCCTGTAGTTTCTCTTTTGTGTTTTTCCAAACAATGAATATGTCGTCTATATATCTCACTAAAAACTTCAAATTATCCTTCCATTCCTTTTTAGTGAGAATATGAATCTTTTCATAATCTTGCATAAATATGTTGGCGTATACCGGTGCGGCTGAATTGCCCATAGCTGTTCCCACCAATTGTTGATACCAGTCGTCTGTCAGAAGTGTACCTGAATTCTTGGATTTTCTGTGGGAGCTGATGACCGAAGGGAGGTGCCCAGCTGATTATTTCCCAATTCCCTCACCTCCCTGGACCCGGATTTCTCCAAGGCCAGGAACGGAAGGGAAAGGGGAAGTGGATAGACAAGAGAGACTGCCACACAGGTGCCTTCTGACTCTTCTTAATTTTGACCAAACCGCACCTAAAACATGAAGAACATCATTAATACAGTTCCCACAAGGATTGGCTTACTAGAACTACTCTTTCCCCACTAGCTTCTCTCTTTACCTTGATCAAGTGTGGAATTTGCAGCTCTCTAAATTCTTCACAGGATTATAACTCGCTTCCTTATTATATTCAATGCATTTCAGTTCAGTATCCAGAAGTTGTAGTTGATTAGGATGACGATATGGAGGTAGACAGCAGTATTAATTATATGCATACAATGAATACCCCATTTACTATATTCAACCTGAGAGGTTACTGGACGCTGCTGGGAAGCTATGAAGAATAATGGACAACTGTTCCCGAAGTTAAAGTCACTCCAGTAGTTCATTGAATTTACAGGTCTGCCCCAGCAAGAGACTATCTAGGGCAGGGAACACATTGTCTAAATGCAGGAAGAGTATCACCATCTGAGTTCAACTGAAAAAACAACAAGGAAAATTCCTACTGCATAGCCGGTGACTTTGGTGCTGCTGCCGGGTACCGCAATCACTTGGACTCTTCAGGAAAGAGGGGCGCTGGTGACTTCTTAGACGAGTCCGCTACTAAACTAAGCTTATCAGCAGAAGAGAGGCAGAAATAAACTCCTCCGTAAACTGAGGAAAACGAGACTCAGTACTCGGACCAAAACTAATTCAAAAGGTCTTGTCTCGTGTACAAACAATAGGCTCCCAAAATACTATTGAGCCTTGCACAGATAACTGTGCCAAAATACTGAAAAAATGCCAAAATTAGGAAGCGCTAAGGAGAAGCGACCTTCCGTCAAAAAACGACAGTTGAAGTGCGCGGAGCAGAGCACTCTCGCGCACGAAATGGCGGACAGTCAGCGGAACACTAGAACGCTGACCCAAGGACTAGAGCGGCACAACCAGGAACCAACCTGAACTCAATCGGCCCACTGTTGAGCCACTCTCTGCCGCCAACTCCAAATGGACAGGATTGGAGTGGTACCTGAAATCAAAGGTCCTTTAACGTGAACGGGATGAATTTTGTGGGGGCCAGGTCGAGATCTGACAGTACCCCCCACTAAAACCCCCTCTCTGGGCTTCTGTGGATAAGTCTTGTGGAATTCGGCTACCAATCTTGGAGCGTGAACATTAGAACTTGGCTCCCAAGAACGATCCTCAGGGCCAAACCCTTTCCAATCCATAAGGTAAAACAGTCTGTTCTTTTTCAATTTGGAGTCCAAAATTCTTTTCACCTCGAACTCTTGAGCAGACTCAACTTGAACTGCAGTTGGAGATGGCTCACATCTCAAATTGGGTGGACTTGGCTTAACCAAAGAGACGTGGAAAGTAGGATGGATTTTCATAGATTTCGGAAGAGCTATTCTCACGCTAACTGGGTTAATCATACGCTCAACTGGGAATGGACCTACATATCGAGGTTGAAACTTACGATTCCCCACTAGTCTCATGTGTCGAGTTGAAATCCAAACCAAATCCCCAACCTTAAAAATTGGACTTTCCCTTCGTTTCTTATCTGCTTGTTTCTTGTATCCAGATTTTGCCTTGGATAGATTGAGAGCTGCAGACTGGAAAGTCTTCTGCAAATTCTGAATCACTTCCTCAGCTGCTGGGACCTCCACCTCCTCCCGACCAACTAGCATGTTGGGATGTCGACCAGAATTTAGAAAGAATGGGGAGAAACCTGTTGCTGAATGAACTGAGTTATTATATGCAAACTCCGCTGTACTTAATAAGGAAGGCCATTCCCCTTCCTGATCCATCAAATACAGACGAAGATATTGCTCCAGATCTTGATTTACTCTTTCCGTCTGTCCATCCGTTTCTGGATGAAAACTGGTGGACAGACGAGAATCCACCCCCAACCCCTTCAAAAAGGACCTCCAAAATCTAGAAACAAACTGTGATCCCCGGTCAGAAATTACAACCTTCGGAATCCCATGTAACCGGACAATGTGTTGAATGAATAAGGAGGCTAGTTGTGGAGCTGTAGGTAAGGTCTTTAGAGGAATGAAATGACTCATTTTAGAAAATTGGTCAACCACCACCCAAATCACAGAAAATCCCTGGCTAGAGGGCAAATCCACAATAAAATCCATTAAGATAGTATGCCATGGGGACGGGGCTGATGGCAAAGGCATGAGCAAACCCTGCGGGGACTGCCTAGAACTTTTCCCCTTAACACACTGCTCACAAGTGGCTACGTGCTGTCTCACCTGAGTTTCCATTCCAGGCCAGCAAAAGGTCCTCTTCACCAATTCCACAGTTTTGACTTCTCCCTTGTGTCCTGCAAGTGGATGATCGTGTAAAAGCCGAATGACTTTTTCCTGAAGCTCCTCACTAGGCACAAACATCTTTCCTTGAATATAAGGTTTTCCATCTCTGACTTCTCGATCCAAACCTTCTGCCAACCAATTGCGAAATCTTTCTCCTCTAAATTCTTCTCTGATTAAATTTCCCAGATCATCTTCTGCGACAGTTGCTATGACTCTTTCTTGAGGGATAATATATCCTTCGGAAACCTTTTCAATCTCTCCTTCCGAACTGAGACGGGACAAGGCGTCTGCCTTTCCATTTGCAGATCCAGGTTTGTAGGTTAAAACAAAGTCATAATCTGCAAAGAAAAGAGACCACCGCAGTTGACGAGGAGTGAGGGTACGAGCTGATTTCAAAAATTGCAGATTGCGGTGATCTGTGAATACTGTTATCACATGTCTTGCACCGAGTAAATAATGCCTCCAAACCTGAAAGGCATCCTTTACAGCCAATAATTCCTTGTCCGCAATGGAGTAATTGATTTCCGCTGGAGATAATTTCCGCGAATGGTACGCCACGGGATGTAACTAGCCCGTCTGTTTATGACGCTGGGAAAGGATTCCTCCAATGGCCAGATTTGAGGCATCGGCTTCGATGTAAAAAGGTTCTTTCAAATCCGGGTGTTGTAACACTGGGGCTGATACAAACGCTTCTTTTAGAGATTGAAAAGAGTCTTCAGAGTCTTGGCCCCAAACAAATCGAGCATCCTTCTTCAAAAGGCGGGTAATGGGACCCACCTTTTCCGAAAAATTCTGGATGAACCTCCGATAGAAATTGGCAAATCCCAAAAAACTTTGTATTTCTTTCACAGATCTGGGAGCTGGCCAAGATTTAATTGCTTGTAGCTTGGAGTCATCCATATAGACCCCTTTTGGAGACAGAATAAATCCTAAGAACTCCACCTTAGAAGAATGGAAGACACACTTTTCCAACTTCACGAACAGATGATGTTCCAACAAACGTTCCAAAATCACACGAACATGACCAACATGCTCCTCCAGACTGTTCGAAAAAATTAGAATATCATCGATGTAAACCACAGCGAATCGATCCAAAAATTCTCGAAGCACATCATTTACAAAATGCTGAAAGGCAGCTGGGGCGTTACATAACCCAAAGGGCATAACTTGATATTCAAACAACCCCAACCGCGTATGAAAGGCTGTCTTCCACTCCTCTCCCTCTGCCATTCGCACTAGATGATACGCTCCTCTCAGATCCAACTTTGTATAGATGCACGCGTCCTTGACCTGATCTAGGAGTTCCGAGATGAGAGGTAACGGATAGCGATTCTTCTTTGTCACTAGATTTAAGGCTCTGTAATCTATACAGGTTCTCAAAGAACCATCCTTCTTAGGAATGAAGAGGAGAGGAGATGACACTGGAGACTGTGAGGGTCGAATAAATCCACAAGCTAAACTTTGCTCTATGTATTCTTTCAAATGCAAATTCTCAGGCTCCGACAAAGCATTAATACGACTGCAGGGTAAAGTCGCTCCAGGCTCCAACTCGATTCGACAATCGTAGTCCCGATGAGGCGGTAATTTTCTAGCTTCTTGTTCATTAAACACCTCTGCCAGATCTTGGTATTCCGGTGGAATCTCGGGAATCTCTACCGCACAGATCATCTGTACTTGATCTGCCAAACTGGACGACAACGTGGTCTGCACCTCTTCGACTTGCTCACGGAAACAGTGCTCATGACAGAAGGTTGAATTCATTTCCACAGTACGCCTTGACAAATCGATCTGTGGATTGTGTTCCGTAAGCCAGGGCAATCCCAAAATCATCTGAAATTGAGGCGCATCAATTAAATTGAAACTAATGTAGCTTCGATGTTCTCCGGGACCTACTACCAAAATTACCTCGGTGTCAAAAATAATTGGACCTGATGATAAGTTGGTACCATCCACAGCTCTAACCGGCTCCGGCCTTGGTTTCTTCTCGAATTTTATGCCCATAGATTTTGCGAACTGGATATCACAGAAATTTCCCGTGGCACCAGAATCCAACATGATGTCGACCTCCTCCTCACGTCTTTCCCCGAAGCGAATTTTACAGGACAAAATCAGGTGTGGAGCCGCAGACTGGAGAGTGTTCGCTAACAATTGAGGCTTGGGAGTTGACTCTAAAGGAGCTCCCACCAGAGCAACTCCGTCTACTGGTGGAGCCTGTCTTTTACCCATTGCTTAGATTTTGGTTTCTTTGTACATTCTCTGACAAAATGACCAGACTGTCCACAATACATACAGAGCCTTCCCGTTTGACGTTTCTCTCTTTCTTCCTTTGAAAGCGGTCCACGAACTGTGCCAATTTGCATGGGTTCTTCAGGAACAACCCCTTCAGAATTCTTTACCGGTTCAGCTCTTGCACGATCAAATCGAGGGGGAAATGGTTTAAAGTCTTTTCTTTTTTCGCTACGTCGTTCTGACTGACGCTGATCAATTTGAAGCACAAGATCGATGAGCTCTGACACATCAGTTGGTCTCTTGGGAATTTGCGATAAACCGTCCTTTAACTCATCCTTAAGACCCCTGTAAAAAATTGCTGCTCTTTTTTCTGAAGGCCAATTCGTTTCCACAATTAATTTATTGAACTGAGCAAGATATGCCACCAATTCACGATTGCCCTGTTTCAAATCCAATAATTCATTATCTGTAGCCTGTGAGATGGTTCTTCTGTCAAAAATTCGTAAGAATTCTTTTTTGAACTCTTCAAACTTGTACAAAACCGGATCATTAGAGGAGACTAATGGCATGGACCACGAAGCTGCGTCTCCACTCAGGTAAGAGAGCACGAAAGCCACCTTGGATTGATCCTCCTTAAACAAAATGGGCTTACATAAAAAATGGAGAGAGCACTAAGTCATGAATATCTGCGCTTTATTGGGGTCCCCCTGAAACCTCTCTGGAGCTGCCAAGGGAATGGTGGGGGACATAGCATGCACTACTTGAGTGGTAAGGGACGATGAAGTAGTTGGGGAAGGATCAAAAGCTGGGGCCCTTAGACCCCCAAAATTAGGACTAGGACTTGCGATCATCTGATCTATTCTTTGTCCAAGAAAACTTGCCTCTTGATTAGATTTTCTAACCTCTTCCCTAGTCTCACTAAGTTGTTTCTGCAACCCTTCCAAAATGGAGGCTAGAGCTTTTACATCAAAACCTTCGGCCATTTTGCTCAAACGGAAGAAAAATTGAGGGCACTTCAATCTGTCAGAAGTGTACCTCAATTCTTGATTTTCCGTGGGAGCTGATGACCGAAGGGAGCTGCCCAGCTGATTATTTCCCAATTCCCTCACCTCCCTGGACCCGGATTTCTCCAAGGCCAGGAACGGAAGGGAAAGGGGAAGTGGATAGACAAGAGAGACTGCCACACAGGTGCCTTCTGACTCTTCTTAATTTTGACCAAACCGCACCTAAAACATGAAGAACATCATTAATACAGTTCCCACAAGGATTGGCTTACTAGAACTACTCTTTCCCCACTAGCTTCTCTCTTTACCTTGATCAAGTGTGGAATTTGCAGCTCTCTAAATTCTTCACAGGATTATAACTCGCTTCCTTATTATATTCAATGCATTTCAGTTCAGTATCCAGAAGTTGTAGTTGATTAGGATGACGATATGGAGGTAGACAGCAGTATTAATTATATGCATACAATGAATACCCCATTTACTATATTCAACCTGAGAGGTTACTGGACGCTGCTGGGAAGCTATGAAGAATAATGGACAACTGTTCCCGAAGTTAAAGTCACTCCAGTAGTTCATTGAATTTACAGGTCTACCCCAGCAAGAGACTATCTAGGGCAGGGAACACATTGTCTAAATGCAGGAAGAGTATCACCATCTGAGTTCAACTGAAAAAACAACAAGGAAAATTCCTACTGCATAGCCGGTGACTTCGGTGCTGCTGCCGGGTACCGCAATCACTTGGACTCTTCAGGAAAGAGGGGCACTGGTGACTTCTTAGACGAGTCCGCTACTAAACGAAGCTTATCAGTAGAAGAGAGGCAGAAATAAACTCCTCCGTAAACTGAGGAAAACGAGACTCAGTACTCGGACCAAAACTAATTCAAAAGGTCTCGTCTCGTGTACAAACAATAGGCTCCCAAAATACTATTGAGCCTTGCACAGATAACTGTGCCAAAATACTGGAAAAATGCCAAAATTAGGAAGCGCTAAGGAGAAGCGACCTTCCGTCAAAAAACGACAGTTGAAGTGCACGGAGCAGAGAACTCTCGCGCACGAAATGGCGGACAGTCAGCGGAACACTAGAACGCTGACCCAAGGACTAGAGCGGCACAACCAGGAACCAACCTGAACTCAATCGGCCCACTGTTGAGCCACTCTCTGCCGCCAACTCCAAATGGACAGGATTGGAGTGGTACCTGAAATCAAAGGTCCTTTAACGTGAACGGGATGAATTTTGTGGGGTCCAGGTCGAGATCTGACAGTACCCCCCACTAAAACCCCCTCTCTGGGCTTCTGTGGATAAGTCTTGTGGAATTCGGCTACCAATCTTGGAGCGTGAACATTAGAACTTGGCTCCCAAGAACGATCCTCAGGGCCAAACTCTTTCCAATCCACTAGGTAAAACAGTCTGTTCTTTTTCAATTTGGAGTCCAAAATTCTTTTCACCTCGAACTCTTGAGCAGACTCAACTTGAACTGCAGTTGGAGATGGCTCACATCTCAAATTGGGTGGACTTGGCTTAACCAAAGAGACGTGGAAAGTAGGATGGATTTTCATAGATTTCGGAAGAGCTATTCTCACGCTAACTGGGTTAATCATACGCTCAACTGGGAATGGACCTACATATCGAGGTTGAAACTTACGATTCCCCACTAGTCTCATGTGTCGAGTTGAAATCCAAACCAAATCCCCAACCTTAAAAATTGGACTTTCCCTTCGTTTCTTATCTGCTTGTTTCTTGTATCCACATTTTGCCTTGGATAGATTGAGAGATGCAGACTGGAAAGTCTTCTGCAAATTCTGAATCACTTCCTCAGCTGCTGGGACCTCCACCTCCTCCCGACCAACTAGCATGTTGGGATGTCGACCAGAATTTAGAAAGAATGGGGAGAAACCTGTTGCTGAATGAACTGAGTTATTATATGCAAACTCCGCTGTACTTAATAAGGAAGGCCATTCGCCTTCCTGATCCATCAAATACAGACGAAGATATTGCTCCAGATCTTGATTTACTATTTCCGTCTGTCCATCCGTTTCTGGATGAAAACTGGTGGACAGACGAGAATCCACCCCCAACCCCTTCAAAAAGGACCTCCAAAATCTAGAAACAAACTGTGATCCCCGGTCAGAAATTACAACCTTCGGAATCCCATGTAACCGGACAATGTGTTGAATGAATAAGGAGGCTAGTTGTGGAGCTGTAGGTAAGGTCTTTAGAGGAATGAAATGACTCATTTTAGAAAATTGGTCAACCACCACCCAAATCACAGAAAATCCCTGGCTAGAGGGCAAATCCACAATAAAATCCATTAAGATAGTATGCCATGGGGACGGGGCTGATGGCAAAGGCATGAGCAAACCCTGCGGGGACTGCCTAGAACTTTTCCCCTTAACACACTGCTCACAAGTGGCTACGTGCTGTCTCACCTGAGTTTCCATTCCAGGCCAGCAAAAGGTCCTCTTCACCAATTCCACAGTTTTGACTTCTCCCTTGTGTCCTGCAAGTGGATGATCGTGTAAAAGCCGAATGACTTTTTCCTGAAGCTCCTCACTAGGCACAAACATCTTTCCTTGAATATAAGGTTTTCCATCTCTGACTTCTCGATCCAAACCTTCTGCCAACCAATTGCGAAATCTTTCTCCTCGAAATTCTTCTCTGATTAAATTTCCCAGATCATCTTCTGCGACAGTTGCTATGACTCTTTCTTGAGGGATAATATATCCTTCGGAAACCTTTTCAATCTCTCCTTCCGAACTGAGACGGGACAAGGCGTCTGCCTTTCCATTTGCAGATCCAGGTTTGTAGGTTAAAACAAAGTCATAATCTGCAAAGAAAAGAGACCACCGCAGTTGACGAGGAGTGAGGGTACGAGCTGATTTCAAAAATTGCAGATTGCGGTGATCTGTGAATACTGTTATCACATGTCTTGCACCGAGTAAATAATGCCTCCAAACCTGAAAGGCATCCTTTACAGCCAATAATTCCTTGTCCGCAATGGAGTAATTGATTTCCGCTGGAGATAATTTCCGCGAATGGTACGCTACGGGATGTAACTGGCCCGTCTGTTTATGACGCTGGGAAAGGATTCCTCCAATGGCCAGATTTGAGGCATCGGCTTCGATGTAAAAAGGTTCTTTCAAATCCGGGTGTTGTAACACTGGGGCTGATACAAACGCTTCTTTTAGAGATTGAAAAGAGTCTTCAGAGTCTTGGCCCCAAACAAATAGAGCATCCTTCTTCAAAAGGCGGGTAATGGGACCCACCTTTTCCGAAAAATTCTGGATGAACCTCCGATAGAAATTGGCAAATCCCAAAAAACTTTGTATTTCTTTCACAGATCTGGGAGCTGGCCAAGATTTAATTGCTTGTAGCTTGGAGTCATCCATATAGACCCCTTTTGGAGACAGAATAAATCCTAAGAACTCCACCTTAGAAGAATGGAAGACACACTTTTCCAACTTCACGAACAGATGATGTTCCAACAAACGTTCCAAAATCACACGAACATGACCAACATGCTCCTCCAGACTGTTCGAAAAAATTAGAATATCATCGATGTAAACCACAGCGAATCGATCCAAAAATTCTCGAAGCACATCATTTAAAAAATGCTGAAAGGCAGCTGGGGCGTTACATAACCCAAAGGGCATAACTTGATATTCAAACAACCCCAACCGCGTATGAAAGGCTGTCTTCCACTCCTCTCCCTCTGCCATTCGCACTAGATGATACGCTCCTCTCAGATCCAACTTTGTATAGATGCACGCGTCCTTGACCTGATCTAGGAGTTCCGAGATGAGAGGTAACGGATAGCGATTCTTCTTTGTCACTAGATTTAAGGCTCTGTAATCTATACAGGGTCTCAAAGAACCATCCTTCTTAGGAATGAAGAAGAGAGGAGATGACACTGGAGACTGTGAGGGTCGAATAAATCCACAAGCTAAACTTTGCTCTATGTATTCTTTCAAATGCAAATTCTCAGGCTCCGACAAAGCATAAATACGACTGCAGGGTAAAGTCGCTCCAGGCTCCAACTCGATTCGACAATCGTAGTCCCGATGAGGCGGTAATTTTCTAGCTTCTTGTTCATTAAACACCTCTGCCAGATCTTCGTATTCCGGTGGAATCTCGGGAATCTCTACCGCACAGATCATCTGTACTTGATCTGCCAAACTGGACGACAACGTGGTCTGCACCTCTTCGACTTGCTCACGGAAACAGTGCTCATGACAGAAGGTTGAATTCATTTCCACAGTACGCCTTGACAAATCGATCTGTGGATTGTGTTCCGTAAGCCAGGGCAATCCCAAAATCATCTGAAATCGAGGCGCATCAATTAAATTGAAACTAATGTAGCTTCGATGTTCTCCGGGACCTACTACCAAAATTACCTCGGTGTCAAAAATAATTGGACCTGATGATAAGTTGGTACCATCCACAGCTCTAACCGGCTCCGGCCTTGGTTTCTTCTCGAATTTTATGCCCATAGATTTTGCGAACTGGATATCACAGAAATTTCCCGTGGCACCAGAATCCAACATGATGTCGACCTCCTCCTCACGTCTTTCCCCGAAGCGAATTTTACAGGACAAAATCAGGTGTGGAGCCGCAGACTGGAGAGTGTTTGCTAACAATTGAGGCTTGGGAGTTGACTCTAAAGGAGCTCCCACCAGAGCAACTCCGTCTACTGGTGGAGCCTGTCTTTTACCCATTGCTTAGATTTGGGTTTCTTTGTACATTCTCTGACAAAATGACCAGACTGTCCACAATACATACAGAGCCTTCCCGTTTGACGTTTCTCTCTTTCTTCCTTTGAAAGCGGTCCACGAACTGTGCCAATTTGCATGGGTTCTTCAGGAACAACCCCTTCAGTATTCTTTACCGGTTCAGCTCTTGCACGATCAAATCGAGGGGGAAATGGTTTAAAGTCTTTTCTTTTTTCGCTACGTCGTTCTGACTGACGCTGATCAATTTGAAGCACAAGATCGATGAGCTCTGACACATCAGTTGGTCTCTTGGGAATTTGCGATAAACCGTCCTTTAACTCATCCTTAAGACCCCTGTAAAAAATTGCTGCTCTTTTTTCTGAAGGCCAATTCGTTTCCACAATTAATTTATTGAACTGAGCAAGATATGCCACCAATTCACGATTGCCCTGTTTCAAATCCAATAATTCATTATCTGTAGCCTGTGAGATGGTTCTTCTGTCAAAAATTCGTAAGAATTCTTTTTTGAACTCTTCAAACTTGTACAAAACCGGATCATTAGAGGAGACTAATGGCATGGATCACGAAGCTGCGTCTCCACTCAGGTAAGAGAGCACGAAAGCCACCTTGGATTGATCCTCCTTAAACAAAATGGGCTTACATAAAAAATGGAGAGAGCACTGAGTCATGAATATCTGCGCTTTATTGGGGTCCCCCTGAAACCTCTCTGGAGCTGCCAAGGGAATGGTGGGGGACATAGCATGCACTACTTGAGTGGTAAGGGGCGATGAAGTAGTTGGGGAAGGATCAAAAGCTGGGGCCCTTAGACCCCCAAAATTAGGACTAGGACTTGCGGACATCTGATCTATTCTTTGTCGAAGAAAACTTGCCTCTTGATTAGATTTTCTAACCTCTTCCCTAGTCTCACTAAGTTGTTTCTGCAACCCTTCCAAAATGGAGGCTAGAGCTTTTACATCAAAACCTTCGGCCATTTTGCTCAAACGGAAGAAAAATGGAGGGCACTTCAATCTGTCAGAAGTGTACCTGAATTCTTGGATTTTCCGTGGGAGCTGATGACCGAAGGGAGGTGCCCAGCTGATTATTTCCCAATTCCCTCACCTCCCTGGACCCGGATTTCTCCAAGGCCAGGAACGGAAGGGAAAGGGGAAGTGGATAGACAAGAGAGACTGCCACACAGGTGCCTTCTGACTCTTCTTAATTTTGACCAAACCGCACCTAAAACATGAAGAACATCATTAATACAGTTCCCACAAGGATTGGCTTACTAGAACTACTCTTTCCCCACTAGCTTCTCTCTTTACCTTGATCAAGTGTGGAATTTGCAGCTCTCTAAATTCTTCACGGGATTATAACTCGCTTCCTTATTATATTCAATGCATTTCAGTTCAGTATCCAGAAGTTGTAGTTGATTAGGATGACGATATGGAGGTAGACAGCAGTATTAATTATATGCATACAATGAATACCCCATTTACTATATTCAACCTGAGAGGTTACTGGACGCTGCTAGGAAGCTATGAAGAATAATGGACAACTGTTCCCGAAGTTAAAGTCACTCCAGTAGTTCATTGAATTTACAGGTCTGCCCCAGCAAGAGACTATCTAGGGCAGGGAACACATTGTCTAAATGCAGGAAGAGTATCACCATCTGAGTTCAACTGAAAAAACAACAAGGAAAATTCCTACTGCATAGCCGGTGACTTCGGTGCTGCTGCCGGGTACCGCAATCACTTGGACTCTTCAGGAAAGAGGGGCGCTGGTGACTTCTTAGACGAGTCCGCTACTAAACGAAGCTTATCAGTAGAAGAGAGGCAGAAATAAACTCCTCCGTAAACTGAGGAAAACGAGACTCAGTACTCGGACCAAAACTAATTCAAAAGGTTGCGTCTCGTGTACAAACAATAGGCTCCCAAAATACTATTGAGCCTTGTACAGATAACTGTGCCAAAATACTGGAAAAATGCCAAAATTAGGAAGCGCTAAGGAGAAGCGACCTTCCGTCAAAAAACAACAGTTGAAGTGCACGGAGCAGAGAACTCTCGCGCACGAAATGGCGGACAGTCAGCGGAACACTAGAACGCTGACCCAAGGACTAGAGCGGCACAACCAGGAACCAACCTGAACTCAATCGGCCCACTGTTGAGCCACTCTCTGCCGCCAACTCCAAATGGACAGGATTGGAGTGGTACCTGAAATCAAAGGTCCTTTAACGTGAACGGGATGAATTTTGTGGGGGCCAGGTCGAGATCCGACATCGTCTTTGTAACAGAAGTAGCTTTGATACAGGGTAAATAGCATCAGTTCCATCAGGAACGTCTGAAATGGTAGTTCTAAATCAGAGTTGAGTAATGCCTTTTCCACTGCCTCAATCCCCAATGAATGTGGTATCGATGTATAAAGTGAGCAAACATCGGCTGTGCATAGAATCAGCTTTTCTCCTGGTTCTGTTTATATAGTTTCAAGCTTCAGTAAAAAGTCAGTAGTGTCTTTTACATATGTTTTCATGTTTTTAACTATCGGCTGTAAATATTTGTCCAGTAGTTGTCCTACCGGTTCATGTAGACTCCCACAAGTTGTGACAATTGGTCGAAGGGGTGGATCATAGAGGTTTTTGTGAATCTTGGGTATCCTATATAATACCGGACTTCTTGGATTGGTCTTTATCCGAAAGTTCTTGGTTTTGTCGTTTATTGTTCCCACCTCATGGGCTTTTTCAATGATATCCTTTAAGATTCTCATATATTCCTCAGTGGGGTTGCCATCTAGCTTCATATATGTATTTGCATCCATAATATGTTGTCTGACTTTCTCCTCATACATTATAGTATTCATGATGACTAGCGCGCCACCCTTGTCTGCCTTGGTACATATAATCTCTTGTTTAGATGCCAATTTCCTTAAAGTATCCATGTCTTTTTGGGAGATGTTTTTTTTGGTACGTGTCCCATGCTTAAGTTTCGACAGATCACGTTTTACTAGTTTTTCAAAGAGATCTAGCGTTTTGTGGCTTACTGGTGCCTAAAAGGTACTAGTTGGTCTTAGACCTAACAGTTGATCTGGTTCCTGTGTATCAGTCTTAGGTAGAACATTATCAAAAAAATGCCTTAGCCTGAGTTTGCGCATGAGTTTAAAAAGGCTTACATCCAATTCTAACGCATCCGTAGTTGTAGTCGGTACGAACGATGTCCCTCTTTGTAAAAGGTCTCTTTCATAAGCACTCAATTCATAGTCACTGATGTTAATGATTAATTGTTCTGTACTGTTTTTTTCTTCTGTTCTTTGTCCTTCTTTGGCAGTGTCATACTCCTGGTGTTTGGTGCCTCCCTGTCCTTTTCTTTTTCTTTTTCTTTTTCCCCCGCCTGGGTCTCCTTTTTGAGCTTGTCCCTGGTCTAAAAAAGGACTTTTCTCCATTGTAACACTGGTGGTTGGTTGTTCAAGTTGGGAGGTGTCACGTCCTGCAGCTGATGGTTGAGTTCTTTGTACTCTTTGTGATGTTTCACTACCTGATGAAGAAGTATCTGTATATTGGGAGTATGGACGGTTCCTTCTTTTTTGGGCGTATATCTCCGCCCAGGTATACACTTCCCCAAGTTTATAATCGAGGGTGTCCCTCTTGTATTTACTTATGATGTCTCTAGTGTGTTTTTCCATTTGATCTTTGATATCTTCAAGGGTTTTTGATAGTTCCTCCTCAGACATCATATTCGCTAAATCTGTTGATACCTCTGTGATCTCCTTAGTTAGTTCATCCAAAATTCCAGATAGTTCTTCTATGATTAAAAGAATAAGATCCAAGGAGCACTTATTTAAAATTGCAAACCATTTATCCTGGAAGCTCTTGGAGTTTTTACATAGGGACCGTTTCAGTGCAATTCTTAGGCCCCGCGGTATACGTAATGCTCGGTGATATTTTATTAGCGTACTCGCGTGTAGTTTTTGATTGATTTGTCTTTTAGAAAGATATATTAACTGTTTTATACTTTGTTCCTTGGAACGGCTTGTCGATTCTTGCGCAATCTCTTCCCTGATTAGAGAGTAAATGCGATTGGCTTCATCATCCTTGTAAGCAAAAATATCCGCCCTGGCTTCTGTGCTCTTTGAAATTTCCTCATAGTTACTCATTTTTCTTGCGTGCTACTTGTCTCTGGGACGAGTTTAAGGTTTAAAGAATATATGTTGAGGCAGGTGCACTGCGTTTTTTGAAGAGTTTATAGCAATCTCCGTTAGATTTTCGGGTGCTCCACAGGAGGTGTCGGACGTCCTGAGGAGCTTACTAGAAACAAAAAACGTGCTTCCAATGGAACATTAGAAGCATCCCTGTGGGCACACCATTCTCCCCTCAGCAGAAAATGAGGGTTCTTTACACAATGTTGAAATTATATATATCCAATGTTTTATTCACATGATATATTTCATATTTTATTTTTTGGTTTTTTTCTTTTCCTTTTTTCCTTTTGAACATTTATATTCCACTTGTTGCATTTTACATCTGCGGCATTATCTGACATCCAATGCATTTCGGGCATCCAATACTGCCCTTCATCTGGGAACAATACTACCTGCGGAAAGTTATACGTTGGAAAGACGGAAAGACGCATCAAAACAAGATTGATAGAACACAAATCAAATATTCGAACAAAAAATATGAAGTCGACTATTGCCGTACATTTCATTGAGGCACAACATAATGTTTCACAGTTAAAATTTATCGTATTGGAGACAACGAAAAAAATTGAAGGAAGAGACAATACAAGGTATCTCCTGCAAAGGGAGAATTTCTGGATTCAAAAACTTTGCACTCATAAGCCTCACGGTCTCAATGACGGTATTGAACTATCTTGTTATCTATGAACTTATGAATTTGCCTTGGGACACATAATGATTCTTGCGAGATCTTTAAATTCATTTTTGTTGAAATTCTTGAATATGATTTGCATTTTGTGTACTGTCATTACCACTCGTCAGATAGCACTATACATATGACACCTCTGCACATCATGAGATCCTAGACTATGCAGGGTTCGTATTCCCTGGTCACCTGAATTTACGTTTGGAGCTTAGCTCAATTCTTTGTGTATTTTTATCTTTTATTTTTCCTTCGGGTGCTAAATCTTAAGCGCATGTATTTACACCATTTATGGATTAGGTGAACTGATCTATGAACGTTTATAGGACTAATTAAGTTTTTTTTATGCAAGTTTATCAACAGAGCAGGCACTAAGTATGTCTTTTAGCTCTATAACACGTGATCGGAATGGAGACCAATGAGGGTTGTTGTTAGAATTGTAGAAGAAGGGCACCATCGAGTTGTTTTTGAATTGTTTTACCAACACTCGTGTAAGCTTTGGACAAGCGACTTGGAAGGAGGTTAGTGTATTTAACAGATACTTTATAGATAGCGGTCAGAATGGTTGTGTTGGAAACTCCGATTCTAACGGTCTTTTTATTGTTCTTTTGTCTTGGTTAGCTTTGGAACATGTGGTAATAATCCATGCGGCAAACACCGGCATGTAAGTTTGGTACTTGGTGAAGTATTGCGGTTTGCACGGGATACAAGGTTTCATTTAAGGTGACAAAGTAAACACACACTGTACTGGATACCGGATGGTGCGATGCACACAGTCGTTTAGATTTTGGATTGCACATGTGGGTTTTTAGGTGTCATTACACATTGCTCACAGTACACTAGGGGGTAGACTAAGCACAACACCTATATCATATCACATTTTGACAGTGCTTTATTATCATTTGTTTTGTAGTATTGTTCCCTGATGAAGGGCAGTATTGCATGCCCGAAATGCATTGGATGTAAGATAATGCCGCAGATGTAAAATGCAACAAGTGGAATGTAAATGTTCAAAAGGAAAAAAGGAAAAGAAAAAACCCCAAAAATAAAATATGAAACATATCATGTGCATAAAACATTGGATATATATATTTTCAACATTGTGTAAAGAACCCTCATTTTCTGCTGAGGGGAGAATGGTGTGCCCACAGGGATGCTTCTAATGTTCCATTGGAAGCACGTTTTTGTTAATCCCTACATTAATACATTTCCAAAAACAATTAGTGACACATTTTGGTAAATATTTTGTAACAAAATAAACCAGAGGGCTTGAATTCACAAACCTATTCTTTATCTATGCTAAAGCACATTGAACAAAAATCACATTTTTGCATACACAAACCGTAATGATTTGTATGTAAATTAATGGGCACACACACCACTCCCATGCTCAAGATTTTTGAAAGCGTTTGGCAGGCGCAGATCCACGTCATTCGTGCATCCCATCTCCCTTGTGAAATCCTTGCCCAGTGTGTGCGCAGGCAAAAATGCACAGAAACGGTCATGCAGGTGCATCGAGTAAATTTAAATGTTCACTGTGCCGAGCTGGCCCGAAACTCACAGACACACTTAACACAATAGCAAGCAATTAAATCCGATTGCATATACATAGTACCGTAGTACGTACACATAAAGCTTTCTTTTCACATGTTTTAAACAAGCCGCAAGTAGCGGCCGGCATGACGGGTGGATGGGGTGAAAGGGGGTGGAAATGGGGTTGTCCCGGGGGATGGGGGGAGGCGGGAGGGGTTTGTTTAAATAAAAAACAAAACCATATATATCAAATAATTTAAAACTTAACTTACCGTCCTGCGCCGCTGTCACCTCAGCTTCTGGATGGTCCACCGACCGACTCCCGCCATCCTGCCTTTTTCTAATTGAATTCCTGTCATCAGCCAGGAAAGGCAGCCTCCCTCCCTCCTGTCCACCAATTACAAGGCTGCAATGGCAGCGTTGTGATTGGTGGCCACAGCGGAGAATGCCCACCCAGGTCATTTTCTCTATGTATGCTGCCATGCAGCAGCATACATAGAGAACAGGGAGAGTGGGCGGTGTTGCTCGAGGGCAGGGGGGAGTAGCTTGCCCACTGTTGTACATACTGACTGTTTGGGCAGCCTGAGGCCGCCCCAAAAGTCAGTGTGCACAACAGTGGGCTAGCCACTCCACCCTGCCCTCAAGCAGGACCGGCCACCCCCATCCAGGCACTTCGGCTTTCTCGCCGCGCGAGAAGGCAGAAACATAAAATGGTAGTTATTACCATTTATGTTTCTGCCTTCTCGCACTGCGAGAAAGGAGTGGGGCAACGCCCCCACACCCCTATGGGGAGCCGCCACTGCTCCTCACCCCTTGCCACCGGTGTGTTTGGTTGACGTATATTATACATGAAAGAAACAACATTCTGCAATATTCAAAGTTAATAAACTCATCAACTTCCGGGCTGCTCTGCTCATCCTATCCCTACCCCATTAGCGTTGTTGTGTCGCATGGGCTCAATGGTTCAGGGCGTCTCCATCTGTACTTCTGGCTCTGTGTCCTCATCTGAGTGCTCTTCCATGCTCTCTCGACTAGTTTGGTTGACGTGCTATTGATGTGCTATCGAGTTCAATCCGCCCAGCACATGCATACAGAGGAGAGAAAAAAAAAATATAGGGAACGAAAAGTGAAAGTGATATCAAGCTAACTGCCTCACGAGGATTCTAGAAAACATAACTTTAAAAGAAATCACAAGCTTAACTTGTGCCTCATGTGTATTCCATATGAGTGAGAATTCACTCACTTCCTGTTCCCAATTAGGGGAATGCTACTAGGGGAAGGGTATTCACTTCCTGATTGCCGATTAAAGGAATAAGTGTAAGATGGAACATTTAATGGACAACAAACTGAAAAAATACCAGTACTGCTACCTATCTTCAATTTTCATTTCTCAAAGGGCATGTTGAAAATCCAACAATAAGCCTAGGACTCCTTTTTCTGTCTAGACTAAATCTTTTTCTTGTTCTTTTATTGTTTGTATCACAAAATTATACATTCTTTTTCAAATATCATCACATTTTTAACATTATTCCTCAACAAAAAACATCTTGTTTTTACACAAAATCCTCACACTCCACATTCTTATTTCATACTTCCTATCTCTTTCATTCCCCATTCAACAATCACACACACTATATAAATTACAATAATCAAAACAAAACTTTTCGTTGTTATTTAGTACAGCAGCTATGGTAAAAAATATAACAACAGATTGGTAAATTCACTGCAGTTAAACTGCGTTTTTCGAATCCTTTAGCTGAAAAGACTTGTCTACGCGAGTAACATTTAATGGAGCAGTCAACAGCAACGTTTTTGTGTTAGATTGTTACTTTGTTATTTCTTTATATAACATTTTTAATTTAACTTCTTCTTTTAGCTTGTTTATTTAATTTTCATTTCAGGTCATGGGAGATCAAGGTATGGCGTCAGCACCACCATTTTTATCTATTCCTGCTGAACCTCCAGTACCTTGGAAACAATAGAAACATTTATTTTAACATCTATTTTAGACAGTGGTGGAGACAAATATGGACCAGTAAGGAGGCAGGCAATATTATTACATCATTTAGGAGTCAAAGGGAGGATATTGTATGAAGATCTTTCAGAACTGTTTTTAGGAATGGATGATGGACAACCTTGTAATGTTTATGAGACGTCATTACAAATGTTAGATTCAAAATTTACTCCTAAAACTAATGTGGTGCTCAAACGACACAAGTGTTTTCCAGAACCCAAAGAAATTATGAGTATTTGGATCTTAAGTAGCTGCTTCAAGAGGTGTAGCCATATCTTGTCAGTTTGAGCAGCTAACAGACTCACTTATTAGAAATCAAGTTGTGAGCTGTGCCAAGTGCAAAAGTATAAAAGAAAAGCTTTTGACGAAGGAATACAATTTAGATGAAACAATCAAAATTGCAAGGGGTATCAACGTTACCGCTGTATGGATAAAAGAGATGGAAGATGGTGATCAGACATTAAAAAGTGTAGTTAATGAGGTAGTCAAAGATAGAAAACCTACAGTAAAAGCACAGGAAGAAGCAGTAAATAAGCATTACCAGAAAACAGAGATTAGACCAGAACAGATCTTTCAGATGGGGTCCGCAAATAAAACTATGACACCTTTAGCGAAAGCATACAAAGTTGTAAGGCAGAGAAATAAGGTGTTTTTGTTGTGGGGCACCAGGGCACATAGCATCTAATTCTAGGTGAGTTACCAGGAATGTGCTTTGCAGGAATTGTAGAAGGTGAGGACTTTTGGCTAAAGTGTACAGAAGGAACTTACGAGGGAAGAGAATACAGGAAGTTAACCAGGATATTGATGATGTATGTGAAAGCATTCAAGATCTGGGGCCGATTATGATCTCGTCCTGAAAGCATTCCGACCAAATCAGTTCTGGAATGCTTTCCAGACAACTCGGATCGGGGGAGTCCGACCGAGCGATTTGGATGCTTTTGTATGCTTCCAGATACGATTCGGTCGAACTCCCATTGACTTCAATGGAAACCTGTCTTCCGAACGAGAACACAGGCTCCCATTGAAGAAAGGGGTGGCTGGGGAAAATCGTGCACCCTGTGGCGGTCACCACTTGGTGCCTGCCACACTGTAGGTAGGAAAGGGGGGACCCATGGGTACCCCCACGGGCCCCATTTGGAAGGCCCCTGGTGAAGGGGGGCCTGCTACAGGCCCCGAAAGAACGATTTCGACAATTGTTTCATTCCGGGCAAACAGCTGCCCGAATCTGCCACCGTAATTGCTCTCTCGGAAACCGTGTCCATAGAACTGTATGAATCCGCTCCGAAAGGCTTGACCTGTACAAATGCCTTATGGGACCAATTCAGTCATCCCTAATGGTTTCCGGTAATCGTAATCGGTCGTTCGGAACTGTGTATGAAAAGATTAGAAACAAGGGCTCCATGTCGGATTCAGCAAACCTGAATCCGATTCGGAGCCCTTCTGAACGGGATCTTAATCGACTCCATAGTCTTAACTGATGAGGGACAGTGTGAGTTAAAGAGTGAGAGCAATGAAAAGGCATCAGAGCAAAGGGAACAAATGTTTAAAACCGAAAGTACTGACAGATTAGAGAAATCACACTGTCTGGTCAACTCTGATAATAAGGCATTAAAAGTGCTTGTAGTTCAGGAAGTCTTTATACTCCAGTATCCAAGAAATCATATGAAGAATTGTGGTCAGGTAGAAATATGTCATTGGAAAAATCTTGCATTAATTCTGTCAGTTATGGAGACAAAAGAATTGAGATTTTGGGAATGAGATGAATAACCATTAGATTTAAATAAGAGGGTGTTCAAGGTTGGGTTTATGTGACCAATTTTGAGTCGAACCTTTCGGGTTGGTGCCATCGGAAGGATCTGAACATTGTCATAAATCCTAATGCCAAGGAACCTGTCATGGTAGTTGACGTGATGGCAGCTGTGGATGCGATGAATGATGCTGAGAATGACTTACTTTCACAGTACCCCAAGGTATCCACGGAGGAGTTGAGGTTATTGAAAGGTTTTTCTCATAAAATAATACTGAAAAAAGGAACTGTGCATAAATTAAAGAATGGTTCGAATATGTTACGGGAACCTCTATGCAAGGAATTGGATACATTGCTTAAACAAGGACTAATTGAGCCTATAGAGGCATCTGAGTGGTGGGAAGATCTGGCTTTGTATTAATTTAAGAGATTTGAACAGGAACATATGGGTCGACAGGCAACCACTTCCAACATTTCTGAGATGATTGCAGTTTAGGGAAGTGGTTCAGTATTTAGTGTATTGGACATGTCAGCTGCTTATACCAAGTGAATGTGCAAGAAGAATCGAGACATTTAACATCTTTTTTAACACCTTTAGGTGTGTTTCGGTACAAAAGAATGCATCAGCTTCGGCTGTTTTCCAAAGGGTAATGAAGAATATATTTGGAGATATTGAGTGGGTCTTGTGCTTTCAAGATGACATTCTCAATGTAGGGAAGGATGAAAAGGAACATGATTGCATTTTTGAGGAGGTAATGAGTAGGCTGGAGAAACATGGACTTATGATAAAGAGAGAGCAATGTCAATTGAGAAGGAAAGAAGTGACCTATTTAGGGGATGTGAAAGGTGCAAGAGGAATCAAACCAAAGGAAAGCACAGTCAAGGCGATTGAAAAAACTCCGGAACCATCTAATAAAGATGAACTAAAATCATTTTTAGGATTAGCAGGAATACTGCTCTAAATATGTAAAAAAAAACTTTGCAGAAATTATAGAGTCATTAAGATCAATCATAAAAAAAAATTTACTATTTGAAAGGCACCGGGAGTGCAGGAAGTCGTTTGACGAGATCAAAAGAAACATTGTGCAGGCACAAATTCTGGGACATTTTGAGGTAACTGGAAAAACGTACATTGCAACAGATGCTAGTGAAGTTGGATTAGGGGCAGCATTAATTAAGTTGTGAATGGGGAAGAAAGAGGGATTGGCTTTGCATCTAGGAGGTTAAGAGGTACAGAGGTTTCATATTCGGTGATCGGAAGAAACACCAGCTTGTTGTTAGGGAATTAAAAAATTTAGATTTTCCCTATGGGGTGTGCCTTTCAAAGTCAAAACTGTCCGAAACCATTAATTTATCTGTTTATGGGAATACGAGAATTGGAAGGAAATGTTACTCCATGCATATCAAGGTTGAAGTTGTCTGTGCTGGATTATAATTTTGAAGTTGAATATGTGAAGAGTTATAGGAATGTCATAGTGGACTGTCTATCTAGACTCTCTCTGTGTGAAGGAGAAGAGGAAAGGTGTGAGGAAATAGATGGCGGTGGGAAAGGTGAGGCTGCACTAAGTGGGGAAGAGGGGGACATACTAAGTGTAAGGGATATGGTGTTGATTCAAGGATAGAGTTGTTCGGAGATGGAGTGAGCAAGATACTATGATTAGGGAGTGAAAAGAGTTTTACAAGGTGAAAGATGAGTTAAGCCTGAGTGGTGGAAGAATAATGAGAGGAATCAAATTGTATCTCCTGCTGATGTTCATACACACATAATTGCCATTGCCCATGAAGGCCATCCTGGTTGCAACATGACTAAAAGAAGAATATGGCAGTCTTACTGGTGGCCTGGGTTGGATGGTGATATCGAGAAAGTGGTGAAAATGCAATTACATGTGTTAACACTGATAAAACGAAAGTGGTGAGACAACCTCCTTTAGAGTGTGTTGAATTTTTCCTTGAGACAATGAGAAGTTAGTAGTCTGGGTCCGAGGAGTAAGTGCATCTTAATATTGGCTGATTATCACACTAAGCGATTCGTGGTAGAGACCTTGGAAAAGGTTAATACTGTTAGTGTCATTGAATTCTTTGAGAAGATTTTTATGGAGGAAGGTATCAATGGTGTTCAGTTTATTTCCAGGAAAATGACTATCTTACCAGAATGAGAATTGTCCATGAGAAGGTGGCCATGTTTAGACCACAGGCAAATATTTTGATAGAAAGGGTAAATCAGCTGGTGATGGAAAACATATAGTTCTAGTTTGATAACCACCTTCCATGGATAAAGGAGTTGAGGAACTGGTATGGGCACATAGAATGACTCCCCATTCCATAACTGGTGTGTCTCCATTTGTGTCTCTGAAAGGGAGAGAGCCAGAGAAGAAGGAGTGACCTGTTTGGTTGAACAGAAAGATGCATGGGTTGATCGTGGTGAAATCAAAGAAAGGGCTAAAGGTCTCCAAAGCAAGGCAACGGAGTATTATAACACGAAACAGAATGTAAACAAATTTTGGCTCAATGAAGGAGATCAGGTGGTTGTGAGGAAAGGAGGAATCTTACGGAAGGGTGACAGCAGATACTCTGATCTCCACAGAGTGATGAAAGTTAAGCGTAATGTGGTAATTTTGGATGCTGGAACTGCGTAGAGTTCTGGTTGTATGTAAAATCAACAAACCTGGTGAACATGGCTAGTAAAATGGAGAGATTTCATTGTTATATTTTCATGTGCAATTCTATATTGTAAATGTGCATCTTAAAGTTCATATGTAATACTAAGCAATTTTTCTATTTAGTAATCAAATTAGTGTTAAGGTATATAATTTCAAAGGTATTTATTTATTATAAGGGGGAAGATGTAGATCTCAAGGTTGGAATGTCACAGAAAGGATATGCTGTGTCCTCTTATTTAAAACAGCAACATGCACACATAATATTTCTCCAAGAGACTGCTAGAGAACTGGCAAAAAAGCTGGAGAGAGATGGTCTACGCCACTGCCTACCCAGAATATACCCATGGGATGATCTTCTGTGTCCGTCCAGGGATTCCCTTTCAAGCCCATGACATAGATAGCAAGGGCAGGTTCATCCTCATGGAGGGCTGGCTATCTGACTCTCAGGCCCTTTTGGGAAGCATCTGTGCTCCAAATGTGAATCGGGGACCCTTCTGGAACATGCTCTCTGAGGTCCTAGCACATGCTATGGATTCTAGGGGTGTGATTATAATCATGCACTTGGCCTACATCTTGATCAGTCTCACTCACCACTCATCCCCGTCAGCCCAGCACCATCAGACGGAGCGCTTCGCGGGTTGAGTCTGCCACTGGCAGATACCTGGAGCGCAAAACACCTTTCCGCCCGGGTCTACTCATTCTATTCTGCGCCCCAAACTTGTATGTACACCTCAAACATATCCTCTGTTGGCACACCATACTGTGATTGGTGAAACATGCGGACTAGCTAGGGTGGGTGGTACCTGATCATGACGTCCACATACTCGAAGTGCGGTGGAATGCCCCACTTCCCCAGAAACCCACATGGTGTCTCTCCAGAGACTGCCTGGAAGTCCCAATCTTATGCGACTCCCAAGATTCCCATATCCACCAGTAGTTTTGCGGACAAACACACCTCTGCAGCCACTAGGGCAGCGGAATGGGATGTATTCAAGGAGGTGACAGGAGTTTGTAGAAACCTACAATGGGAGATCGAGGGTATTGAGCGAATGCTCCAGGCACTGGAGAGGGAAGCAGATAGTGATGGCACTAAGGGACAGCCCTAGCTGAAGCCACGAAACAGCATGCTGCCATCCTCCGCACAGACTACAAGATTTGGGGGGGAAATCCGAGCAGATAGGTATGCACAGGTTCTCCCTAAACTCATTCACTTCAACCAGAATGGCTTTGTGCCTAGCTGCAGCACCTCACAAACCATCAGGCACTTATTTTACGCAGATGACCAAGCCTCGAGCTAGGTCCCCAAACAGCCTATCTGATCTTGGACATTAAAAAGGCGTTTCACATGCTTGTGTGGGACTACCTCTTTCAGGCATTGCGTCGCATGGGAGTGGGCAGCCCTCTCCTAAAGTACACAAGATTACTTTTATACAAAACCCACATCCTGGGTGAGGCTTGGGAAGCTCCTCTCCCCAGCCTTTTTGGTGAACAGGGAGTCTAGACAGGAGTGCCCCTTGTCTCTCCTACTGTTCTCGATTGCGATGGAGCCCTTCAAGATCCACGTCCATGGAGAGAGGTTGGATTGTGGAATCTCCCTGGACGAGGGTATGCATGCAGTGTCACCCAGATAATCTGTTGCTTTACCTTTGATATGTGCCTTCTAATCTTGCATTTAGGCTTTCCTGTTTTCAGTTTCTATGTTTGGTAAATTCTGGTGGGGTTTTTCCAGTGTTTTCAAGTGATTTCAATACCTTAAAAAAACAGTGTTTATCACTGATTACACATTTTCGCGCCATTAAAAACAACAGAAACAGTGTTTTTCCGGTGTTTATAGAACATTTTGCTTTTATTATTGCTTGCTTTCTGGTGTATAAACAATGTACGTACAGTGTATTTGAGGTCCAAATACATTTTTACAAATCAAACTTATCTTAGTACACCATACAATACTTCTTCAGTGAATCTTTGGACGTACAGTCAAAAGCCTTAGCGGGTTCATGTTTCAGTCTCTTGAGAGGGCTGAAACTGCTCCTCAGTTACTTCTCCCCTAAGGTGCGTCAAACTATTCTTCAAGCTACAATTCTATCGAGACTGGATTATGGGAACTTGCTCTATTTAGGTGCCAACAAATCATGTATTTCTCGTCTCCAAAGAATCCAAAATGCGGCAGCTCGTGCTCTGTTTGCATTGCCCAAATCTTGCTCAGTTACAAACCTCCTGCCTCAACTCCATTGGCTGCCGATAGTTAAGAGTCCACTTTAAGACGCTGTGCATAGCCCATAAAATCTTGACACATAAAGGTCCACCGATCCTAGCGAAACTTCTGGTCCGATATGTGCCAAATCGCCCTTTGCGCTCGGCCAACTCTGGCTCAGTCGGTATTCCTCGCTTCCAAAGAGCCAGAACGGGTGGCCGCTCGTTTATGGTCCAGGCAGCGCAATTGTGGAATTCTCTTCCTATGTCTATCAGAAGCCTTCAGAACTATCTAGCATTTCGAAAGGCCATGAAGACCTGGCTTTTCCCTGCGTAGGCTTCTCTCTTGGGTTGGAGTGGTCCAGTGTCATTTGTTGGGGTAGCGCTGGGACGCCTCGTCACTGAGGCAGCTCTGCGCTTTATAAAATTTAAAAATAAATAAATAAATAAATGCACGCTCGCTCTTTCCTTCCCATGTAAACTTTTATCTGTGATAAGGCCCTCTTCAACATTGGCACTTGACACAGGTAAAGTCTAAATAGCCAGTACACAATTTGCTAACTCTGGCCACTGACATAGCTGTCCATGCCAATGCTGGTGCACCTGAAGATTGTGATTCTCTGCGACAGGTTCTGCAACATATGCATTCAACTGGGCACATATGCCCTTAGAGTTATTGTAGTGGTCAAATATGAGGCAGCACTTTTGAAACTCCGAAAAAATTTCCCTTTACGGGAGGGATCTATAACTTGTGCAGAGTACCACAGTGAGGCTTCATTGACTTCAAATGCTGTGGTTGGTGAAGGGCTATTTCTCATACATTGTCAAATAAATTTTCCTGAATTGCTCCCTAACATTTCTTTTCTTACCAAGCGGCAAGCACTCTAACATGGAACGTGCTGCAGTGCCATAGTCACTAAAAGTGTCGCCCATCCTACTCTCAAGGAGATGTTTCACATCTACCCCAATTATGCTAAACGCTTGGTAGACAAGTGTTTTCAGATTATTTTTTTTATTATGTCCACTACAGCAGTCATGCTTTCCTGTAAAAATCTAAAAATGCAGTAGAGTGTACTTCTTTCAAATTACTATCAATAAATGACAAAAGATCCTCACATTTCTTGCCTTTGACATCATCACTCAGCAAAAGTTCTGTAAACGGTTGCCACATATATAATATAGCATTCATGGCCTCTAGGACTAGGAAGCACCGGCTAAGTGACACAGTTGGGATGACTCTTTCTTTCAATCAATCAATCAATCAATCAATCAATCATATCATTTGTAAAGCGCACTACTCACCCGTGAGGGTCTCAAGGCGCTGGGGTGGGGAATGCTCCTACTGCTCGAAAAGCAAGGTCTTGAGGAGTTTTCTGAAGGTCAGCAGGACTTGGGTCTGCCGTAGGTAGATGGGGTGGGTGTTCCAGGTCTTTGCGGCGAGGTGGGAGAACGATCTGCCGCTGAAGGTAACTCTTCAGAAGCGGGGGACTGTGGTGAGGGCGAGGTCGGCGGAACGGAGCTGGCGGGTGGTGGTGTAGAAGCTGAGTCGTCTGCTGAGGTACTTTGGACCGGTGTTGTGGAGTGCTTTGTGTGCGTGGGTGAGGAGTTTGAAGGTTACCCTCTTGTGAGCCAGTGCAGATCTCTCAGGTGGGGTGTGATGTGGCTGCGACGAGGGATGTCGAGGATCAGGCGTGCAGAGGTGTTCTGGATGCGTTGGAGCCGTCTCAGGAGTTTGGCCGAGGCTCCTGCGTAGAGGGCGTTTCCGAAGTCCAACCTGCTGCTGACGAGGGCCTGGGTGACTGTTCTTCTCGTTTCAGTGGGGATCCACTTGTAGATCCTGCGGAGTATGCAGAGGGTGTTGAAGCAGGAGGAGGAGATGGCGTTGACCTGTTTAGTCATTGAGAGTGTTGAGTCGAGGATGGCCCCTAGGTTGCGTGCATGGTCGTTGGGTATTGGAGCTGTTCCCAGTGTGGTCGGCCACCAGGAGTTGTCCCAGGCCGAAGGGGTGGATCCGAGGAGGAGGACCTCCGTCTTGTCTGAGTTGATGCCACATAATGCACAAAATGAGAAATATTCGCGTTTTAGTTTCCACACATAGCAAAAAAGTGCACCAGAATGGACTAAAAAGTCAATAATATTCTTCATTAACTCTGAAGATTGTAAAGATGCTTTCAGCATACCATCTAACAAGTGGCAAGAATCTCTTACAGGGAAGTACTTCAGCCCAGGTATCGATTTTGAAAAGTCATCACACAACTTTTTCATATACGTAGCTGAATCACTTTAAATACAAACAATATCACTCCAATCTTTGTTGAACTTGGTAAGAACTTTTTGCAGCAGCATTCCAAGTGACACTGCGTGCCATGTTTTCCAAAAGTCTGGTGTCCTGTTTTCACCAGTATCCCAGATGCTTTGTGACTGCACTCTTTTCACATATACCTGTCACTATACCTTTCATTGAATGTTTAAAGCCTGGGGCACTTGGCAATTCACCTACTATCAATACTGACTCACTAGAAAAGAGGGCCGATGTATCAAGGTTTTTTACCCATTCTCTGAGGGTAAATGTGATGGTACATATTGGGAAAGATTCTTATGAACCCTACTTTTTTCCTATCAGTAAAAGACTCAAACGTAGCCAAAAAATAAAATATGATTTTTATATTTCCTGATTCTCTACAGTTTATAAAATAAATAAACAACACCTAAAACATGCTTCTAACCCCTGTATCTTTAGACCAAAGACCACAAAACTGAAAAAAGGAAGAAGAAACAATATTTTATTGACCTCCCTAAACAACAAAACTCAAGCAGAATAATGTTGGCCCAGTCAATCTTACTGCTACCTTATATAACAAAGTTACATTATATTGGCCCCTTCAGGAAGAAATAAAAACTACTCTTTCACTCTCCTTTTCCTATCTTTGAATGGCATTTAGTTGTGCAGGTTTTTTTACCAGTGTTTATATGTTTACACTGGTGAGGGCTACTTCCCTTCTGGGGGTTTTATTGGTTATTATAGGTTTAAACCTAAAACCGGACAGCCCACTTACATTCATCAACACCATACTGGAGGCCTTTGCTCATTCAGCAGGCCTTCGCGTCAACTGGATCAAATCCAACGTTTATCCGATGTGCCCAATGCTCCCCCACAGGATGTGTCAGTAGGAGGATAGACACTCAGCTGTTAGGGCACCAAAGCCCAGTCCCTCGGGGTGCACCTATACCACTCAACCACCAATCTCTTTGAAGGGAACCTTCGAAGGGCCCTGTTGTCCCTGCGGCCTCGGTGCAATTCCTGAAACAAATCCCATTAGCTATTACAGGAAAAATACCCCTGTCAGAAATATTCTTTCTCCCCCAGCTTCTGTTTTATTTCAATCATCTCCCCCAAGAACCTCTCTGATCCTTCTTCTGGGAGCTGGACGTGGTCCTAAGGGAACTAATATGGAGTGGCAAGAGTCATTGTGTTGGCCAAATTACAGCTACCCAACGGCATGGGTGGACTGGGTGCACCCTCCCGCGAGGCCTATACTTGGCAGCTCAGCTACACTGGCTGTTTCGTTGACTAACCAGGCTGAAGCTGGGCGAGACAGAGCAGGGGACCTTCAACCTTACACCTACTGTATTTAGAGCTTTCCTACTTCGAGGGTGGTCATCCTCACCCCCATGGTCTCTATAGATAAGGATAGCCCGGAAATATATGAGTACACTTTCTCACTCATCTTGCCTCGCGGTATGCCTCTGCAGGGCATAAAGCGACCCCAGGGGTATACACTTCAGTAGACCCCTGCCCCTGGCATCAGCACTCCTTAGACATGATAGGAGATCTAATATGGATGGTCGACTGCTCACCTTTGAACAAATTGTCGCAGACCACAATGAACCTTCAGGCCAATTCCTAATGTATGGACAACTCCGTAACACCTATCATACCCTTTGGTCCACAGTGGACATAGAACTCCCAAACTATGCAGTTGGAAACTGGACAGCACCACATCACTTTGATATACAAAGCGATCAGGAAGCATACCCAATCTTCACTTACGGAGTTATGTACCAGATGGGAGGACGATATTGGGAGGGCGTTGCATGATAGGGAGTTGGAGAAGGCTCGGTAATTCCCCCAGACAGTGTCTTTGAATGTATGATTTGAAAACATCGAATTCTCCATCCTCAATTGGACCTACCTTACACCTAACCAACTTAGCCGCTACTTCCCTCAGGCGCATCTGCGCTCTCCTCTGTGCCAAGCATCATCAGCGGATATGAGCCACATGCTCTGGTCCTATTCCTCCCTCTCCTCTTACTGGCCTACCATACACGCGACGCTAAGCTACAGAACTTTAAGATATATACACATGGGAGACCTGTGCCCCGGGTATTTTCAAACATCGTAAACGTGCATGCTTGCTTTGCTAGCCTGGCTCTCCTGTTGGCAAAAAGACCTTGACTATGCACTGGAAATTGGCATAGCACAGAGCAGTGTTAAAATGGGTGGAGGCTGAAGGAGATGCTCTTTGAAATAAAGAGGTTTGTTGGCTATGCCAGATTCCAATTTGTAAAAAACACAGTTGATGGACAGAATGTAGAACAATGTCATACATTCACCCCAGTACAAGGATCTGGGCCTAAATCCATCGTTTTTTTGCACTCCACACCACCCTGGGTTAGACACTGGCTATATGCAAATCAGCTCTGACCCTGTGCCTCATGGGAACAGTCCAGTCCGAACTACCAAGCCACGTCTTTCCCAGACCGGAATCAAGCATCCAAGGACTGGTTTCTGGCTATCAGCCTTCATCAGCCTGGATAGCTTGACTCCATTGGTGTGGAGAGCCTGGGACTCAAGTCTGAGCATACCCAGCCCACTCGGGGTGAAAATTGCAAAAAACACAGTTGATGGACAGAATGTAGAACAATGTCATACATTCACCCCAGTACAAGGATCTGGGCCTAAATCCATCGTTTTTTTGCACTCCACACCACCCTGGGTTAGACACTGGCTATATGCAAATCAGCTCTGACCCTATGCCTCATGGGAACAGTCCAGTCCGAACTACCAAGCCATGTCTTTCCCAGACTGGAATCAAGCATCCAAGGACCGGTTTCTGGCTATCAGCATTCATCAGCCTGGATAGCTTGACTCCAGTGGTGTGGAGAGCCTGGGACTCACGTCTGAGCATACCCAGCCTACTCGGGGTGAAAATTGCAAAAAACACAGTTGATGGACAGAATGTAGAACAATGTCATACATTCACCCCAGTACAAGTATCTGGGCCTAAATCCATCGTTTTTTTGCACTCCACACCACCCTGGGTTAGACACTGGCTATATGCAAATCAGCTCTGACCCTGTGCCTCATGGGAACAGTCCAGTCCGAACTACCAAGCCATGTCTTTCCCAGATCGGAATCAAGCATCCAAGGACCGGTTTCTGGCTATCAGCCTTCATCAGCCTGGATAGCTTGACTCCAGTGGTGTGGAGAGCCTGGGACTCACGTCTGAGCATACCCAGCCCACTCGGGGTGAAAATTGCAAAAAACACAGTTGATGGACAGAATGTAGAACAATGTCATACATTCACCCCAGTACAAGGATCTGGGCCTAAATCCATCGTTTTTTTGCACTCCACACCACCCTGGGTTAGACACTGGCTATATGCAAATCAGCTCTGACCCTGTGCCTCATGGGAACAGTCCAGTCCGAACTACCAAGCCATGTCTTTCCCAGACCGGAATCAAGCATCCAAGGACCGGTTTCTGGCTATCAGCCTTCATCAGCCTGGATAGCTTGACTCCAGTGGTGTGGAGAGCCTGGGACTCACGTCTGAGCATACCCAGCCCACTTGGGGTGAAAATTGCAAAAAACACACATTCCAATTTGTGACGCCTGGGACACATTCCTCAAGCACTTTTGCCTGCACACACCACCTGGGGGCTAAACTCCCTCCCCACTCCAGGAGCCCTTAAACCCCCTACCTCTCCTTAGTGGACCCCATCAATGATCACCCTGACTCTGCCTTTGACATCTCAGAGACCTCCCCTCTCCATTTCGCACATACCTGAGATCTGCACTCCTTGTCCCATTGGCATTCTTGCCCTGCTTGTACCCTCTGATGTCCATGATCCAACAGCTGAGGCACAGGCAACACTGTAGTGACCAACCGCCACCATCCCACGGATGTTATTTCCCATTTTCTCACACCTGAATCCCCCCCACCCCGTGCACCAGGGCTGGGCTAGCCCTACCGGGTATCTGGCATTTCCCCAGAAGGCTGGAAGGGTAGGGGCTGGTTTTGCAACAGTGGGAGCCGGTTATTCCAGCGATGCTGCAATATCAGCCCTCAGGAACAAAAGGAGCTTCCTGGGGCCAGGCAGTGCCAAGGGTTAGTCCGAGAAAATTGGCAGGACTGCTTTGGATCTCTAGTCTGGTCCTGCCATGCATCTTCCCCAAGTCTATTATTGGTGCTCGCTGAACTTTCCTTGGAGCGATGTTAGGCTTGTGCGCACAAGTTGCACATATACAAACTGCACCCTAATTCTTGAGAATGTGCAGGCCCATCGGGTGAGGTTACCATTCAGCTGGAGGCTAAACCTTATTGCATATCGGATATAACTAGTGCTGCATCTGTCTACTGTCGTTGACTTCACTAAGGTGTAATTGTATTGGACGCCATTGTTGTTGGGGCCGTGTTTTGCTGCTGCCACTCTCCACACCCTGGTGGGACATCAGGTCCCAGGGTGCACCGAAGGCCCACCACCTGCTACAGCTGCCAGGGGAGAGGCGTGGCCATCTCGCACTTTTAGCACTGCCTTCTCCCCCACAGCAGGGGACACCATTGTTGTTGGGGCCGTGGTTTGCTGCTGCCGCTTTCCACACTGTGGAGGCACAATATGTCCCAGGGTGCACCGAAGGCCTACAACCTGCTACCGCTGCCAGGGGAGAGGCATGGTCATCTCGCGCTTTTAGAGCTGCCTTCACCCCCGCAGTGCGGGATGCTCGCGGGCCGTGCCCAGGCAAAGGGTGGGCCCGTCCTTGCCTAGAAGAGGCTGGGCCACCCCCCTGTCGTCTGCCCCAGGAGATTTTACCCCCAAGAGACTTTCGGCTGGAACAGACCACATAAGGTACTGCGCTTTATTCTGTGTTTTATCTGCTCTTTTGAGAATAGGGGTCACCTAGTCAATTAAATCTGTTTCTGGCCCCAGTACTGGGGTTAGTGAAACTGTGGACCATATGTTTCGAGCCCAGTTTTGCCCTATTTAAGCGATCACTGTTCAATAACAACTACCCTGACACAATGGCGAAACAAGCAGCAACCCATGCCACAACATCTTGCCTCCTCAGTCGACAAGATGCTGCAGAGGGCTACTGGTGCAGTGTCAACAGAAATTGAACTCACAGAAAGGTGGCTCTCTTAACCCCTGACCTCTACCTTTCCGTGTCAAGTATGCCCCCCCAATCTACTCTCGTCACAGGAACAAATTCCCATACACCACAGTCGGCTGATATTGCCAAGGCGAGAGGAGTACTAAAAGTCATCCCGCACAAAGAGACCACTGGCCCTGGACCTGTCAAAATAGGCTAACTTAGACAAGCACACAGAGCGGGGGAAGAGGAAGAAGCTTAACGATGGGACGCCTGACACCGGAAGGCTCTTAGACGAACCCACACAAGCACAAATAACTCGGACAGCGCCCAAGTAACACTGGATTACCCAGTATGGGTAACACACTTGGTGGTGGACTTACTGGTCCAATTTAGATCTATTATTAAAGATGAGCTCAGTTCCCTAGTAGCACGGGTTGATAAACTGGCTGACATGTTTACATCTTTTGTGGGGAGGCGAGCACCAACTGTAGAGGAAAGCATCAATATCAGTTGCCAGGCAGACATTGAAAAAGTTACCACAATAGAGCCGGGACGCATTATACTGAGTTAGATTACGTTGCACTGTTGAAAGATATTAGCGTGCCTACTCTCACACCGACTGATAAACAACTACTGGATAGTCCTCTGACCGCAGATTAAATCGCCCAGTCTATTAGGTCACTCCAATCCAGTAAGGCCTCTAGCCCTAATGGGATACCCATAGAACTGTATAAACTTTGTCCTGACAAATTATCAACCCACCTCAAAGCCATGTTTGAGGACAGTAGGGAATCAGGGGAACTCTCGCTTGACCAACGTATAGCTAACATAGTAGTGATATACAAGGAAAACCAAAACTGGACTGTACGTCATACCGGCCCGTCTGATTTCTTAATTCTGAGCCAAAAATCCTTGCAAAGGCTCTTGCCAATCGCCTGGTTAAAGTCATATCCACTCTTATACATCCAGACCAATCTGGCTTTATACCGCACCGGAATACGGCACTAAACCTCCGTTGTGTTCACGGAGTGCTTGGTAGGGCAGATACGATACGTGAACCTGAGGTCCTAGTTTCCCTTGACGCCACGTGGAGTTTGATATGATTGAATGGCCCTACCTTTTTGCAGTATTCCAGAAATTGGGATTTGGTTCGGAATTTATTATCTGGTTCTGCCTCCTTTACGCAGCACCACTGGCCAAGGTTGTTGATAATAATTAGCAATCAGACACCTTCGCTCTGACTCGGGGCACCCGCCAGGGTTGCCTACTTTCCCCCCTCTTATTTGCCTTGGCACTGAGCCGCTCTCGGCCTGGATCCGGAAAGACCTAATGATCCGAGGTCTCCGTTGGTTAGTGGATTGGGAAGATCGAATATCACGTTATGCCTACTATATTTAACAAATCCTCGGAAATCTCCAATTGCCGTGTTGGACATCTTGGCAGTGTTCGGGAGATACTCCGGTTTCCGTAGTAGTTGGGCTAAGACTCATCTCTACCCCCTTCATGGGGAAATACCGGCATTGCCCTCCAACTGCCCAATACAAATTAGTACATCGGGTTTCAAATACCCAGGCATATATATATCCTTGAACTCTACACTCCAATATAACAATAATCTTCTTCCCCCCCTGCACCGTTTGCAGAGAGACATCGCCAATTGGAGAAATCTCCCACTGTCCCTTCTTGGGAGAGCTGCTCTTTTTAAAATGATGTCCCTGCCCCGTATCCTCTATGCCCTGCAGAACTCATTGGATGTAGTCTCCCTGGCTTATTTCAAAGAAATTGAGTGATTACAGCGTGAATTACTGTGGAATGGGCCACCGCGCATAGCTCTTAATAAGCTGACCCTGAAATGGTACGACGGTGGCATTGCCCTCCCTGACATCAAGAAATATTACTGGGCCGCCCACCTGGCTGCCATTAATCACTGCACTTATGGTACACTGGATGACCCTGGGTATCGAATGGATAGATGGCTACTCTCGGGCGGGAACTACAATAGAACATTATACTCTAAACCTGCCCGGCCTGCTCTAACTGGTCCCACCGGACACTCCATAACCAGCTGGCATACTGCCACCAGTTCTCTAGGATGGGAGGGCAAACTGACATTAGCCAGCCCCTTATGGTACTCTGAGAAGCTAGGGAATTTATGGCGGTCGAAAGGATTCAATAAGTGGGATCTAATTGGTATTTTCCGTGTACAGGACATGTGGGAAAAAGGTGACATAAAAACATTTGTTTCCCTGCAAGAACAACACGACTTGGCCAACTCAGAACACTTCCGTTACATACAAGTGCGACATGCCCTGTGCTCGGCATTCCCCACCGGCTCCCCCGCCGAGTCCTCCCCATTGGAAGATAGGATACTAGACGCCCACCTTCCCGAGAAGGCTATCTCCTTGATCTACAATAAGATGAAAAATAACATGGAAGACCCCCTCACACAGCTCCGGCAAAAAGGGGTAGCAGATGGTATCGAATTAGATGACGAGGACTGGCGGGAGGCCGTTTCATCTCCCAGATTGGTGGCTATCCCTGCACGACTGCGACTGGTCCAACTTAAAATTCTACACAGAATATACAAGACAGGTCCTAGATTGGTGTTGATGGGAAGGGCACCCACGGGGGACTGTCGCAGGCGGTGTGGCCAACTGGGTACGTTCTTGGGAATCCCCCTGCTCCCAGAGGTGCGGAGATGTTTGCTCAATATATGGGAGCCTACTGACCTGAATGTACACCAAACACAGTGGTCCATGCTGGGCTTTATGGTTGCCAAAAGGAATATTGCCCAGGCCTGGGGGGCGGCTGCCCCTCCAACGCTGAAAGACTGGAAGACCAGCGTGGACTGGTGCATGTTCCGTGAAAAGACTGTGCATGTGGCCCGTGGCTGCCCCAGGAAATGGTCCCGTGTTTGGGGACCCTGGAATCGATACAGAGGTAACATATGTACCCATCCAATGCAGCTAACCCTTGATGACATGCTTTCTCCCTGATCTACCCCTTCGTGTGCACGATGGTTAGTTGTGAATTACTTTGCTCGTGCCTGACCAAATTGTATACATAACTGTAATGTGCCAGATTTAATAATTGAAGTCGATAATTGTTAATAAAAAGAATTGATAAAAAAAAAGAAAAAGTTACCATAACATCTAGCAACATGCCGAACCCCTATATGCCCTAAACTCCATCTCCACCTTTGACTCTAACAGGGCTAAAAATGAGGTTAAGGGTAGAGATACGACACATACCAGAAAGGTAACCAAGCACGATTTTCTGAACCAGCGGTGGCTCAGGTATAATCGGGAGGGGGGAGAAAATTCCACCACAGAGAATAGGGAAGATAGTTGGGACTTACCTTCTATTCCAGCCTCTTCTCCGTACGTTATTGTTTTAGCTGGCGTACCTGAGCTTAAACAATGGCAGAGGGAAATGCATCATGACCTGAAGAATAAGTGTATGTTCTGGCTAGCAAGGAGTAGACAATTTTCTTATGAAATTGCTGGTGAGATTCTTATGACACGCAGAGTTCAGTGGGTAGAAAACAGACCGAAAGATGTGCAAGGAGACTGCATAGTTATTAATTTTAAAAATCCAATGACTGTCCAATCAATTTTATGTCCAAATGATCACAGACAAGACTCAGGAATTAGGTCCCTACCGCTAGGATATTTTTATATTCCATATCAGGAAGCAGCAACTAGTGCGCAAAGGAGCCCTGGTCAGGGGTTGTGGAAGCAGAACCGCACTCAAGGTGGTGGCACCAACCCCCAGACCTCTATTATACAACCTACCCTCAGCAAACAGATTTGGGGTCCTAGAAGAAGTTGGTTGGGTCACAGCAATTAAGCACTCAGAACAGTCAATCAAATGCTAGGAGGAAAGAAGGGGGTGGCCCACTTCCATTAGGAAGATGTATCCCCCTAACATTATACTCGGGATTGGGGTTGGTGGTAAGAAGGGGTGCCCGAGGTTGGGACAAGAGGTAAAGCTACACAGGACAAACTACCCCGGGGCCACCATCCAACGATGTCCTTACAAGCCCACTCATGGGATCGTCACGTCATCTGGTTCAGGCTAAAGCCCTAGTATCTCTATCAGACCGCAACCTGTTAGTGCCTGCAGCTGACAGCAGCAAGGATCCCAATCATACTGAAGCAATCAAGTCTAGGGAACAATAGAGGGAATTTACTTCAACTAACGCTATTCTCAGGCCACACATGTCCGCAGATGCCAGCAACAAGGAAACTAATAACATACCTGTGATCAGGCCAAGTGGACCACAGGGTGAACCTATGTCATCCAGCACTGTTTCTCTTTCACCCATTCCAGATAGATGCACTGATCTTAAAAAGCTGAGGGGTCTATCATGGATGGTTGCAGGCCTTAGAAATAAACTAGATAATCCTGACTGGGGGGCTTTTGTGGACCAACACGATACCTGCATGTTCCAAGAAACCTGGGACAGGGAGGATTCAGCCCGGTTGGGCTTTGAAGCTTTCAGGATAGCTGCCAGCACCAGGGGTATGGGCAGGCCATCGGGTAGTCTCTATATGGGTTGGGTCCAATTTTGGCTGTTCAGCCAAACAACTGGAGCACTTTACAAATGATGTCCAGTGCATTTTGATGACATTTACATCTAAGGTCAGAATGGCTCTGGTCAATGTTTACTGCAGGCCTCCAAGCAATAGCGTGAATCACCAACCATTGATCAACTGGCTGCTACCACTTTCAATATCCCAAGTGGATATTGGATTATTACTAGAGGCGATTTCAACTGTCAGTTTGAGCCCCTAAACAGTTTTATTGGAGGAACCCCCAGTGAAGCAGACCTATATTGGTCAATCCCTGAGGCCAACATCGCACCAACAAGGGCTTGGACACCGCTGGTGCTCCAGATTAAATCCTTCACCTTAAACCACTCCCGAAGGGCTTATAATGGTCAAAACCAAATCAGATACACCAGGGAAGCACACCTTTAACCGAACAGGACACTCTTCTATTATGGACTATATTCTGATAGATGTCAGGACATGGGATCGGGTGGTGGACTTCGAGATTCTGACCCGACACAATAGCGACCACAATGCTCTAGCTTTGGAGCTGGAACTACCGTCCAATGAGGAAGTCCCTAGTTTAAATATTCCTCCAGACGACAGAATCACCCTAACAAATAATGTAAATGTAAATTGATACTTGTATAGCGCACTACTCACCTGCAAGGGTCTCAAGGCGCTTGTACGAATACCGCTGTGGAACCCATTCTGGCTTTCCCTGTGAGGTGTCCATTCCTGGGCACCCCCAAGGTGGAGGCCAGGCATCCTTAGCGTTGTGGTGGCCGTTGTGGAGATTAAGCAAGCTATTGCCCAGAGTTGCAGAGTGGGACTCCATGATTGGAATAGGCACCGAGGCGAGAATTATCAGGTCCGCGGAATTTTTTGAGCCCAAGACCCGCCGAGGCGGGGAATTGAACCCTGGTCCCGGGCTAGACCTCTGCATCAGGGTCTGCCACTCTAACCATTGAGCCACACTTCTCCACTATAATAGAAGAAGAGTCAGGTGGACAACCATACAGCAAGCAATCCCATGGTTGGCTTCCTTATGTGACCTAGTGATTCTGTGCCTAGTGGCAGCGGAATAGTCTATTTCCAGTGATGGTACATCCATCTCCCTTAGGCGAGCTGCAGAGACCCATGACATGTTTTTTTCCTCCTTGGCCGATATCTTTTCACCAATATCACGTCCAAGAGGTTGTAAAAAGCCTAAACATCACTGGTTTAAGGACGGCTGTCGGAGGGCCAAGTTGGCATTGATAGAGGCAATTAAAACACGAGATAGACTTCTAATCAGAGAAAAGAGAGTGATATACACAGCTAGAATCATTGAAGCAAAAAAACTATGGGAGCTGGACAAGTGGGATACCTTGAAACATACACTCTCAACTCGTGATATGAAGTCTTTTTGGTGTTTAGTTGAAACAGGTAGCAGTGAAGGAAAGCCAGCCATTGAACCATATATCATAGCTGATATTTGGAAACAACTTTGCAGGGCCCTGCATTACATGTTGGAAGATGATGGAACCAGCAAAGCTAAAGACCTACCCCTACCGCAGGTTATTTGCTCTAATGTTTAGGCTTGCAGAAGTAACCAATGACCTAAGTAAAATTGCCCCCTTCAAAGCCCCAGGACTCGATAAGAGCTCTGTGGACCTCTTTTATACCGAACCTGCTGTTTGGGGCCCTTATTTGTGGACATTGTTTGATGCTATATTGCAGGGAATGGCAATATCAGCAACATGGGCTGGCAAGGAAATCCTGCCGTTTTACAAGAAGGATTTACCACTTCTTCCCTCCAATTACAGACCCATACGTTTCATTGAAGTTAGACACAAAATCTTAGCCCGGGTACTGTTGGATCGTCTCCAGACCGGGATGGACGAATTTAAAGTATTGAGCCCATTCCAAGCTGGCCTTAGGAAAAACACATCCACTATAGATCAAAATTTCAGGCTTCAACTCTTGTACTGGAGAGTGGCAGCTTCTATTTGTACCAAGAGACAAACTGTTGGCCGTCTTAAGTGATCTGGGGGTGCCGCCATATCTGTGTTATATGCTTAGGCGTTTGCACAAAGGCAATTATGCCCAAATCAGGTTTGGCAAACATGGTGAACTCACCACTCCCATAGCTATAGATAGAGGGGTAAGGCTGGAATGTGTGTTAGCACCCACCCTCTTCTGTCTATTTATAATTGCACTGGTAGACACACTGAATGTGGGGAAGGATAATGATGATCCCAAGATAGCAAACCACAAAGTACCCGCCATGATGTTTGCCGATCACACTCTGCTGCTTTCAAAGTCACCAATGGGTATACAGAGAGTCCTTGATAACTTCAAGGCTTTCTGTGATACCATTGTCTGCCCCCCAATGTACCCGCTCCTCAACTATAATCAATTATTAATTCTCCTCTCACCTGTTGAAATGATTTTTGACTCTTTGACACTCTTGTTTAATTTACCCTGCATCTTTCTTGCTATCACACTTATATTTCGGATTGAGGTTTTATTTTGCATGTGGTCAGTTTTGGAACGATTATCCTTGTTCATCTGTGTTGTGATAGTGAAAGCTACTTGTAAGAGGTTGCATTTTCCTCCATGGTTGGTTTCCTGTGAAGCGTGCTAACACAACCTTGTAATGCTGAAGTGTGCTAACACCACCTTGTAATGCTGAGCTATATAAGAAAGTAAAACAATTAAAAATAGATACGTGATTTGAACAATGAGGGCTGATTAGGCAAATGAAGGATGACCGAAAGTGCTGATAAGTAGCCCATGACAGTGCCCACAGCAAAGCTTAGCCAGGTCAAAGATAACATGAACAAAAGAATATTAAACTACTTAGCCTTTCGAGGGTCGATTCAGGGTCATGTCTGATGGTGGGATGGAGGCGCAACAGAGGACCATGGTGCCACATGTGGGCGACGAGGAGTTATTGCAAGAGTTTCCGCATCCAGTCTGACAACTTGGGAGATTCACAAGGTGAGGAACCTTGGTTAAAGGTATCCACCAAAAAAGAAATGTTCTATTTAGGTTTAAAGCATTTTTATTACAGTTTAAGAAACAGGGAAAAACAATACATACAATGAATACAGTCATCGTAACAACGGAATACAAAGTCTTTGCTCCAGATGCGCCTTCAGAATTCCATGCAGTACCACCTGAGCAATTGTAGAGCCTCAGTCTAGGTGGAAGCGCCGTGATGACAAATTCCAAAACAAACTACCCCCCTCAACTCCCCCCCCCACCATGCCCTCCCCCCAGAACCACCCTCCCCCCTCCACCCCTTGTGCTGAGCAAATGTCTAACCCATCCATTACCATCGCAAAGGATCCACGCCTCCCATCGCGCCCTACCTCCATGTCAACTAGGCAATCGGGGACGTCAGTCTCAGTAGCCTAAGGTATCGGGGACAAGTAATTTCTTTGAATTCCGATTGTAGCAAAGTATGGAAAGGTTGCCACAAGTCCTCAAATCTGTCCACCTCGCCTGCCACCGTGAGGGACAGTTTCTCCATTCCCAGAACGTGCCATAACCTGTGCAGCCAACCTATGGTGGTAGGAAGGGTGGTGGTGCGCCAATATATAAGTATGTTTTGGATCGCCGAGCCCAAAGCAATCGCTATCTGTCTGCCCCTCCTGGATCGTAAAGGGTACATCAAGCCATTAGGTAATCCTAGCAGGACATAGGCTGGGAAGCCGGGTAATTCAATGTTAAAGCACTGGTCTATCTCGTCTAAAACCTCCTTCCAGTAAGGACTTAGTAACGGACAATCCCACAAGATGTGTGTAAGCGTGCCAGGCTGTCCGCATTCGTGCCAACAGGTGCTCGGGATGTTATAGTTCATGTCATGCAACCTCTGAGGTGTGTAGTACCAGTATGTGGATATCTTAGTAAAGGTTTCGGTGAGCCCAGTGTGGTACGCTGAATGACGCGCCCGGTAGGAGATATCGTCCCATTCCTTGTGACTCAGTTCCCTCCCTAACTCCCGCTCCCAGCGAACCCTCCCTGGATTATGGATGTGGTAAGTGGGGGGTTGTAAGAGCCGGTACAGGTCCGAGATGAGCTTGGCGTCCGATGAACGCGTCGCTAGCCACATCTCGTATGGGGTAAGTTTCCGGTCAGCCAAATCCCGTACTTGCGACTGAAGCGCCCAATGGCGTACCTGTAGATACCGCATACGCTCAGTCTCGGGTAGGTGGTAGTCCCGGCGGAGGTCTTCAAACGACACGGCTCCCTCCGGACCATATACGTGAAACAGAGCGCAGCATCTGGCTGCCTGCCAGAGCGCGAAAGCGCCAGGCTCCATCCCGGGTCGGAAGTCGGGGTTCCCAATCAGTGGTGTAAGCGGAGACGGGAAGGTGGTGAGCTCATGCGTAACATTCACGGCGTCCCACACACGGAGCGGGACCTGTGTGACAAAGGACGCATAGAGGTTGGGGGGGGCGGTGACTTCTGCGCATGAAGGGTACCTCTTGTAGGGTCCTGCCCGCCACAGCCTGGTCCTGAAACAGCCAGTGTCGGTCAGATTCCCATTTGCTCCACTCCACCAGATACCGCAGCTGCGCCGCCTGAAAGTATTTGTGCAGATCCGGAATGCCTAGTCCACCAGATTCAGGTGCCAGCGTGGACAAGGCTCTCCTGAGTCTGGGTTTGCGGCCCTGCCAGACAAAGCGTGCGACATCGGACTGAGCCTGTCGTATCCACCCCTTCGGTGGCTGGAGCGGCAGGGCCCGGAACAAATATAGCACCTGCGGTAAGAGAGTCATCTTCACCGCAGCGACCCGTCCCAGCAACGACAGCGTGCCTTTGCTCCAGCGGGAGAGCTCCTCCCTAATTTTCTTGCCCATGGCTGCGTAGTTAGCAGTCACCATGGCAGGCAAAGAAGGTGCCAGGAGTATGCCCAGGTATGGGAACAGATCCTTAGACCATTGCATAGGGAATCGCCCTTGCAGCTCAGGTCTCGTAGCAGTGGTGAGCGAGACATCCAGGGCCGCCGACTTTCTCATATTCATCTTGAAGCCCGCAACCGTGGCGAAGGCGTCCATCTCGGCAATGCAAGCGGGGAGCGCCTCCCTCGGATTATCAAGCATCAGGATCACATCATCCGCATACAGACTAATGGCGTGAATGTGGCCCCCCATCCGGACGCCGGTCACAGCCGGGTTTCAGCGAAATCTCTGGGCAAACGGCTCCATGTATAGAGCGAAGAGTAGCGGGGACAGTGGGCACCCCTGTCTGGTACCCACTCTCTATCACAAATTGGCCGGAGCTGTACCCGTTCACCCGTACCGTCGCGGCGGGGGATTTGTAGCAGTTAAATATGAAGGTGCAGAATTTCTCTCCTACACCCAATTTGCAGAGCACTTTCTCAAGGTAAGGCCAGTGCACCCGATCAAACGCTTTCTCCGCGTCAACAGAGAGCAGCATGCGTTCACTGGGTATACGGGAGGCCTTTTCTAGGACGTGGACCACCCTCTTAGTGTTGTCTACCGTTTGTCGGCCTGGAACAAACCCGGCCTGATGTGGATCCACCAGGCCCGGTAAATATGGCGCCAAACGTGCCGCCAGGATCCCCGTGTAAAGCTTGAGGTCGACATTCAGCAACGAGATCGGCCGGTAGGAGTCGCATTCAGTCCGGACCTTCCCCGGTTTGGGGATAACCGATACTGTTGCCCGCAGCAAGTCCGGGGGGATAGCCCCCGGCTCAGCAAAGGAGTTAAAGAGCCGTGTCAACAGTGGCGCCAGCTCCTGACAAAACGTTTTGTAAAAAAGGGGGGTGTAACCGTCGGGGCCCGGGGCTTTCCCATGTTTGAGTCGGGAGATAGCCGCAATCACCTCCTCCGGCCTAATGTCTCGTTCCATGTGTTCCGCCTGTTCCGGGGTAAGGACAGGGAGGTCGACCGACGCAAGATAATCATCCTCAGCCAAGGCTGAGGAGGGTGCGCCCGCATATAGGTTGGCGTAATAGCGACGGAACCCGTCCGTCCGCAATCTGGTGGTCCTCCGTGGCCAAAGTTCTGTCAGGAAGGGACAGCTCTCTAACCCGTTGGTGCTGGTGTTTCACCCGGAGTTTGTGCGCGAGTAGCCGGCCGCATCTGTCACCGCCAGTGTAATACGCGTGCTTCAGGCGCAGCGCAGCGCCGCGTACTCCGCCCTGTCTATATCTAGCGCGGAAAGAAGCTTCCGGGCTGCTTTGAGTTGCCTCCAGACTCTGGGGGCCCCCGTCCTCTGATGCATCCGTTCCAGTTCCCGCACCGTATCCGTAAGTTCGTCCCTCTTCTGTTGACGTTCCCTATTCTCTGCGGAGGAGATGGCGATAAACTCACCCCGTAGCACCGTCTTTAGGGCAGCCCACTGCGTTGCCCGGGTGGTATCCCCATTCTCATTGTGCGTACGAAACTCAGTAATCGCGTCGCGTATCTGTCTCACGACCGTCTGTTTATGTAAGAGGGTATCCCGTAGACGCCAGACCTCTCGTGAGGGAGACATCGGCGGCAGTTGGAAGGAGCCCGACACCGGGGCGTGGTCAGACAATGTAAGGACCCCCATATCGGAAGCCGTCGCCAGTTCAGCAACCGGTCCTGTGACCAAGAGATAATCTAGTCTAGCGTATGTCTTGTGCGCGTGAGATTAGTAAGAATAGGCCTGCGTGGTGGGGTGTAAGCGTCTCCACAAATCATGCATATCAAGATCCCGTAAGCGGGAGGTACTCAACTGTGAAAATTCCCCGGTGTGTGGACGTCGCTGCGCAGATCTGTCTAAGGAAGAGTTAAAGACCATATTCAGGTCCCCCCCAATGATTATGTGTCTGTCCGGTGTAATCGTGATATCCTCCAGGGCCGAATGTAGAAACAAATCTTGGTGATCATTAGTGCCATATATCGAGCCCACCGTGAACAGCAATCCCCCCAGCCTAACCCTGTAAGCCAGGAGCCTCCCCTTCTGTTCCGCCACCTTGCAGAGGACCTCCCCTCTAAACTGTCTAGACACCAAAATTGCAACCCCTGCCGTTTTAGTAGTCCCTGAGGAAAAAAGCTGTACTGGGAATTTGGGAGACCTCATCCGGAGACAATCTCGAGCCAAGAGGTGAGTTTCTTGTAGGAGGCAGATGTCTGCCTGGGTGTTTTCTAGGAGAGACAACATTGCTCTACGCTTGATCGGGTTATTCAACCCCTTCACATTAAGGGTAACAATCTTAAGGGCCATGAACATATAGTGAAATATCGCTTAGTGAACCTAAATCAGTAGGGAAAGCGGGGCAGACAAGCAATGCGGGTCGGAACAAATGCGATAACCTTGTAGCATGCCATTCTGAAATCTGTACCTGTGGAAGAAGGACATAGCAAAAGCAGCAGCAAAAAACAATAGCACAGCACAAACCCCAGTTCCCTCCCCAAACAGTCCGCAACCAGCCCCGAGAAAGTGGTGCGAGGGTAAAGCGCGCACAGCAGCAAGACGATTCAGCCCAGCAGAAACCCCATACCCCCCCATCCCCACCCTCCAAACATCCCCTGAACTGCCCAACTCCCCGATTCCCCCCCTCTCCCCCTCAGCCCCAGCCCCAACTGCTCAAAAAACTCCATTGTCCCAGTCTGGTCCCTAACGGACTAGTCCGTGGAAAAGTATTCGAGTGGACGTCCAGCCACCACCTAAGCCCTCCCAGAGCCCCCCCTCCCCCCAGAACCCCCGCACCTGCAATGATGATGAAGCCAATATGATCTCCCCCCGGAGTCTGCTCAGGCCGTCAAGGCCATATCACCAGACGACGAATCTCTGGACGCCTCCCGTATGGCTCTGTCCATCTCAGCTCTGATCGTGGGAGAATCCGGTCGTGAAGGCGGGAGCGTGGGTCGTCGTCGTCGGACCGTCTGCCATCCCTCCCTGGAGGTGCGGCGGCGTCGAGGCGTTGAGACATCGTCGTCTGCCGCGGTGAGACCCAGCACTCCGCAAGTGTCCTGGAGGGACCGAAGCTGATGCAGTGTTCCGTTCCAACGGAAGATGAGCCTGAAGGGGTGTCCCCATGAGTATTGCGTGTCGTGTTCCCACAGAAAATCCGTGGCGATCTTGAAGGACTTGCGTTTCTGCAGTGTGATCGTTGATAAGTCCTGAAACAGGGCTATTTGATGACCCCGGAAGCTCACTGGCTGCTTCCGTCGTGCTTCGCGCAAGATCCGTTCTTTCAGGGGAAAATCCGGTAGGTAGGCTAAAATGTCCGGGGGGGGGGGCCGAGGCCAGGCGCGGCGGGCCCACTCTATGCACCCTGTCAATTCTCACCGGGAAGTCCGCGGGCTCGCCTAAAATGTCGCGGAACAGGTCCCCTAGGTAGGCTGCAGTGTCTTCTCCCTCCTCTTTAGATGGAACACCGCGGACTCTGATGTTGTTGCGCCTGGACCTGTTCTCGAGATCCTCGGCGTGGGACTGGAGGTCAATCTGTTGGTCTTGGAGCCGCAGGACCTCCTGCTGCAGGTGCACAATCTCCTCGTCCCGGGATTGGTTAGCGTCTTCCACGGTGGATACTCTTTCTCCTAGCGCGTCGACCTCTCTCCGCACCTCCCGGACCTCCCCGGCCACCTCCTGCTTCAACGCCTGGAAGTCCTCTCTGAGGGTGCCGAACAACGACTCCAGGAAGGACCTGGTGACCGGGGGCTCTCCCCCTTCCGCACCCCGGGAGCCAGTGGGGGGGCTCGAGGCTGGTTGATTCCGGTCCTGTCTCGGTGCCCCTCTGCCCAACATTTCGGGCAGGGTGCGCTCTCCTTTCTTGCCCCCTCTGTTGCCCGACATCATAGGAGTGGGGGCGCGTCGCGGGGGGGTAGCCACAAGAGTCTGCTGGGTGTGGTGGTGCCGGAGTCGGGGCTCGCGTCGCCTCGCCTCTCTCGGCGTCGTGCGCTGTCCAGTTCGGGTCAGCGGGGCTCCGGGGCCCCAAGGTGCCGATTCAGGAGGGGGCGCTGCGGTTCTCACTCAGCAGCAGTCTAGCCCTGCTGCGTGGAAATGGCCAGGATTCAGGAGCAGCAAGTGTTCCCCCGTTCGTCCAGGGCCGAGTGACCACGTCGGTAGGGCCCAGTGCTAGACCTCGGGACGGTATCTGAAGTGCCTCTCCACATGGGCCTATGGGAGGCCCACCGCACCACAGGGGAAGGCGACACAGGCCGGACCCCATCCTGGTCGAGCACGCCACCTCAGGCTGCTGGGGCAGTGTTCGTTGGGTCCTGGGGCGCCCCCCGTTCTTGGCGAGGCGTCCGGTGGGGGATCGGCTCCACCGCGTGGTCCCGGCACCGGGAGGGGCCGGGGGGACAAGGGCCCGATGCCAGTCAGGGCCGCCGGCACGTATATTAGCTCCGCTTCTCAAGGCGGGCACAAGCACCCCGACTCCGGGTCAGGCAGGCCCCCGCACCGCACGTGGGGACAGCCGGGCACCCCCAGCCGTCCCTTGCTGTCGTCGGCCCCACCTCTCCGCAGGGGCCTCTGGAGGAAGTGCAGGATCGCCGCTCAAGAATAGGCCCCCCGGCCTACTCGATCCCCGGATTGGCGTGGCGGCTTCCCGCCGGGTCCTCCCCCGCCTCGGCCCGGAAGGTGTACCTTCGCTCCGCTCGGAGCCTCCGCTGCAAACCACGCCGGTGGCCCGGGAAGGGTGCGTCTTCAGGCCGCCAGGTCCCGTCGGAGCTCCGGCACTCCCGTGGCTCCACCCGCGGGTCGTAGCTTCCGGTTCTCTGGCCTCCGCCGGATCCGCAGCTCACGCCGGCCCCGGGGATGTCTGTGGCGGGCGTCGTGCTATGTTTGCGGGGCCACCAGGGGGTCCAAGCCGCTCCGCCGCCTCCACAGTCGCGCCGGGTCTCTCCTCCGCTTGATCCGGGGGAGATCGGCGGTGTAGAACGGCTTAAGGGCTCCGGGGTCTCGGGAGCTCGAGACGAGAGCGTCCGCTCAGCCCTCCATCTTGGCCACGCCCCGAAATGTTCTATTTAGAGCTCAACTACCAGATTGTATAATTATGCATATGGAAATCCATGACAGCGCTAAGCTGCGAACACATTCTTACAGGTAACGTTTATTATGTTAAATTTATTCCCATTAATGGATGTGGTCATGTTCTGTTATGGTGCTCATTTGTTTGACCCTTAGGTACAACAGACTTGCCCCAGCGTATACACAATTTGAATGATATCTGGAAGGTAGGTAAGGGTTTCTGTGGCAAGTCTACGTTGTTTTTTATTGGACATACATTCAGATCTGTAACTTCTTCTATACCCTCATTCCCTAGTACATGTGTGCCTTGGACACGTCTGCTGGCTCCTTTGCAACATTAAGCCTGTAATTCTGAAGAGGTAATGATACTGCATGCAAATACATTAACTGTCACAATGATTCTTGACTGTAGGTAGGTTTTATACCACAAGTCAGTCACTAGGTATGTGTGGGGTGTGGGTTTCAGCGGGCTGGAATAACAGGCGGGAAGGCCAGATGTAGTGCGCTATGTTTAGCGAGTTTTATTGTGGACACAGGTAGGCGGTGAAAAAATGTCTCTGAACAAAGGGGGGGGCGGATGGAGGCCTTTGGTCAAGTCCGAGGAAGAGAAGACGTCCGGTCCGGGAGGGAAGTGGAAGACGTCCGGCCGCTGGGCTGCTGTCGTCAGGAAGGGGTACGTCTTCCTTCTCTGCAGTGCCGTAGGGTCCTTGACTTCCGTCGGTGGGCCTCGGAGGGTTGGGGCGAGAAAAGAAACAGAGGGCCGTTAGTCTTTTGCTCCTCTCAAGATTGGTAACAACCACCGCCACCGGGAAGTGAGGATACGGAAAAGGGAGAGTGAGGGGCGGGGTAAACGGAGAGGTGGAAGAGGCCGACAAACAGGAGGGAAGGCAAGGGGTCGACAGGGTGCTCGTGGTGAAAGGGGGGGGGGTCTGTCTATATATATATATATACAGTGCTCTCGTGCTCAGCTAGGTGCAGCGCTCTACTATTTACACTGATTACAACTATCTACAAAAAGGCACACGGAGACGGATGACGGGTACTCACGTGGCCCGCCGCAACTCCCTGGTGAGTTGCGGCCGCTCTCCAGCCACCTCCTGAGGACTCCACCAGTCCTCAGACCACACGTCGCCGTCGCCGTCCTCCTCCACTTCTTCCGCTTGGTTCTCCGACTCCCCGTCTCTCTCTCTCAGCTCCGGTTCCTTCCTTGCTGCCTCCTGCCACAAGTCCGCGGGTTGGAACGCCCTTCGTTGTGGTTCGCAGGTTTTTCTATCTTCCGGGAGGTAGTCGGGGGCGGGACTTCCGGGTTCAGGAAGGAGTGCTTCCGGTTGTCCGTCTTCCGGGTTCCGACCTCGGCGTACCTGCAGAGGGAGAGAGAGAGAAGAAGTCCTATGGAGAGGGAACAAGTTGTCTTCTGGGTTATACGGACTCATCCCCGCGCGAGGATGTCTCTCTGTTAAGGCAGGTATCGTGGTGTTTCCACAGTATGGTTTTCTGTTCGAGAGAATGCTTATTAACAGGTCCAAACAAAATGGAAGGATGCATAATCATAAGGATGAACCACAATTTCTTTAGAAAAATCCACATTTCCAAAGAATGACCCAAGAATCCCATGCTGCTAAGGAAAATATAATTACCTTTATCAATGGATCTCTTTCTGAGCAACACGCCACTCATTCTTTTTATCTTCTCCCATAAATCTAACACAGTATTTCGGGATTCACAGGAGATGAGAACAGGGGACACTTAATTTCGTGGCTATCTCATAAGGTTAATGGAGCACCGATGCCTCAAACAATAAGAAACTAAAAAAACAAAAGTAAAATTGAAGTGTTTAATACAACATAGGATTTCATTGGGTACACTATTGTAACTGAAATATCCAAAATACCTAGGCTCCATTTTATCTTCCCAGCCTGAAAAGCATGAGCCCGAATCCTCTGCGGATATTGAAGGAAAATGGGGCTCATCCTCGATAAAACATAGTGCAGTGTCACTCTCATTTCTTGGTGTGCCTTTTGCATTATTTCCATCATGTTTTTTGCTGTTGTGATGTTGATGCAGGGCAAAGTTCATCACTCGGAGGAGGCAGGGACCAGTCAGGACATTGGGAAGCTGGAGACGCTTCAGCAGGTGAAAATGACCTAAACAATTAAGGAAGAGTCCCTAGATGTCGCCCAACCTTGCCTGCCAGTCTAAAGCATCAATCAGTTAGGAATTCTTCCCATTTCCTGTGGTCAGGCATTCACTTCTCCTCCATCCCCACACTTTCCCATGTGGACAAGAGGTGACGCTTGGAGAAGGCAGAATGGCTGGTGGAAGGTTGTGCCCTGTTTTCTTTCTTTACATATCACACTCAATCATTTGTTGCGGCTCATGAACTCTTACAGTCTTCAGAGAAACCTTTTTGGTAAATAGCCATGATGAGAAGTCGGGGGACGGAGGAGAGGGACTTGGTAACTTTTACCTGATTCAGTGCCTTCGCTACTTTGGCTTTCCCCTTTAAATCATGTTGAATGCAAGTTCAAATCATGTTGAGTCAAAATCCTTTCCCACCTTACTGATCCACCTGTAAATTTAAGCAATATCAAAAGCAATGCATTAGTGACAAATGAAGAAGTGAATGGTATGGGATTACTACAGATGAGAAGCAACAGACTGAAGAAAGCAAGGGAGAGCTATGGCTGACTGCTAACTAGGGACCGAGGACACCAAAATCAAAGGAATGATGAGGCATATAGATGGTTAGAGACTAGAGGCCAATGCAGGATAGGAGTCCCTAAGCATCCGAGGGATCAAAAGGAATAAAAGCTTATGAGGTCCCTAGGGATGAGATCGACTGGAGGATGGAGGGTCAAGGGAGCCTAAGAAATTAAAGGATCTCTAGAATGAGAGTTGACTGTAGACCAAGCTTCTCAATCCAAGGTCCCACTAGGGCTGGGAAGAACAGTGTACCTAGAGATGGGAGACCAGACCTAAGACTGTTCAAAGTGGCATACCTACAGGTGGGCGGCCTAGAACTGAGAAAAGTGGCATACCTAGAGATGGGAAAAAATAGGGCTGGGAAAAGAAGCATACCTAGAGTTAGCCGTTTAGGATTAGGAACAATGGCATGCCTGGAGATACGAGACCTATAACTGGGGAAAGTAGCGTATTAGATAAGGGAGACCTAGACATGAGACCAGGAGCATATCTGGAGTCAGGAGAACTAGGGCTTGAAAAGAGAGTATACCTGGATTTAAAAGAGAGGACTTGTGACTAGCAACAGATACAAGTATGAAGTGGGGAAGTTTGTGACTGGACTACCAGGAAGTGGAGGAAATCTCACCCTAGTAGCCAACAGAAGTAATGCAGATGGTGGACAAACCTTTACCTAACATCATATTTCTGTAGTCTAACACTGCTCTTCTTCTGAGCCAACTTCCCTTAATCCTCATGGCATATTCTCCACATTCCAGGCATGCAACTTAATTCTCATGTCACATTCTCCATTTTGCCCGCATGCAACTTTCTGGTACCCACCTCATTGTCCCCCAGTCCAAAGGTAAGCGGCATACCTCTGTGAGGAATGAGCTGTATAAAAACTATGTACAAGGGTCAGAGGAGTGTGTTTGGCTTCAGGTAGTGTTTACATCACTTGCATTGTCCTACATTATTTATAACTGCAAATTTCTAACTTTTCAAGTCCTGAGAATGTATTAGTTGTGTTGAGAGATATGCCAACATTTTATTGGGGTGGTAGTTATGTTGAAAAATATTTTATTAACACAACTTTTTCTCATTAAACAATTGTATGTGTTTAATGAATAACCATACTAAAAGGCCAGCCTACTATTGAGGCACATCCTACCCCACTGAAAGGAAAGGTCTGGTATGCCTACCACCATTCACATCCACCCTCACACACAACATTGTAATATTCTTCTGGGATCCATTTTCTCCCCTCTCCTATTCAGCAGCTACCCAAGTCCCTTGCCAAACCTATTATAATAATGTAACCTTAGGTGTTACAACTATGGGGCAATATGCAAATAACCCTACAAATTGATGGCCCAGGTAGCCTCTACAAGTCAAAACATATCTGCCTTCACACGGTAAACACTTGGATGATTAGAAACCACATAGCACACAACAAAACAAAGACAAAGATCATGACTTGTGGACAATAGTACAAACACCAACTTATAGATCTCTGGCCCAAGGAACTTGAATCTCTGTTAGACACAGCAAGAGAAGTTTGGAATCTGGGAGAGATCGTGGACTCATGTCTATCTTTGATACCACATGTTCATTGAGGTTACTAGGAGCAGTTTCTAAACAATGAAAACGCTCTAATGCGTCTTCCCCTATCTTGGATACCAACAGAACACCATGACCTAGCAAGGATCCAGGCACAAGGATGGAATATGATAACCAATTAGCCTACCCGCGTGCTATGCCTCACCACCCAAAATGAGATGTACCGGCCAACATTTAATACTTGAAAATATGTTCCCTGGTTAGTGCCAGAAAGGATCCTTACTGCTGAACCTGCTCAAACGCCCCTTCCTCAGGGAAGATTTGTTGCTTCTGGGTATTTATCACCTCCTGGCTTCTCCTAATGCTCCAACAATCAGTGGCACCGCAGCCAATTGTAATTCAAATCAGGCTGCATGATAAACCTTTACATCATTTACACTATAATGACATAAGATGAATCTATTTCAAATCACATTTTTCATCCAATACCACTACTGGTCCATGGCAACTAATCACTTCACCCCAACTGGTCAGGCCCATCATGACTGAAGAGATCTACTACACATTGCTGCCCACTAGTGGACTTTACTATAGTCCCCACATGCAGATATTGACCAAATACAAACTCCCATCCTCACTTGCTAACTTATAATGACATTCAGGGAAGAGGTGTGGCGCCACGGCTAGGGCGACTGACTCTGGAATCTGGGGATCACGGTTCGATCCCCGGCACCGGCGGCAGATTAGCCTAGCACCATTTGACTCTGGGCAATAGCTTGCTTAATCTTCCCGATGGCCCCCAGCGCCTAGAGAACCTTACGGGTTATTGTGCGCTTTACAAATGTGGATTATTATTATTCATGGAAGGGATGATTGTAACACAGTTCATCCTGACAGATCTCTGACCCTTCTCCCCCTTGCACCCATGACTGCTCAGGTCCATATGACCTGAGAGTGGGAGAGTCTGTGCTGATACCAGAAAACTAGACTGGGTGCACAAGGAAATCATAATTATCAGAAAGGAACCTGCCGAACTGCATATCACAAACCAGAATTGTGCATCTTCCTCTCACACGTTCGCATTTCTTCATCCAAATACCACTAACCTCTGCATCCTACAACACAATAACATGGGGGTCATCATCACGCACAACATGAAAACCCTTCATACACAGAATCAAAAATAAATACAATGCCTTTCAAACCAGGTGGTGTTCTACATGTGAAGGCAATTGTTTTGGCGCCACCACACAGGGGTACTAAGTGCTGTATAGATACTACAATACAATATAATTTTATTGACTGAAGGCAGTGTTTTAGAAGTATGATATACAAGAATCACACAGAAAAGATATAGAGATTTCTCACTTATGCAACCATGACAAGCTTCACAACCCAAAAATGATTTTGCTCATACTATTAGTGTTATTGCATACCATTAACAAACTTCCACCACACCATTCCACCTTGGTGCTTTTGTATGGTGCTTTTGTATGGTGACAAACTGCTTTTAACTACTTTATGACAAAACAAAGTGAACATAAATACATTTCTGTTGACCTTCCCATCACGTTACAAACCTTCAATATAACTCCAATGGAGGTTTAACTTGTCCCCAGCAATCTGAGATTATTTGAATTTACACTTAGAAGGAAAAAGGAAAGATAAAACTGTTATGAAAAGTGCCTGAGGTTAAATTAAATCTCAGCTAATTGTTATCTGTATAATCTTAGAACCCTTTCCTCAATGGCACTTGGTTTAAAAAAACATTTTTTAACCAAAATTATTTAAAACACACAGTGAAGCATCACCCAAAAAGGTACCTTTTTCGTGTGCTGTTGCATGAGATCCAGCACTTGGTCGGTCCATCCCAGAAGGGACACCATGCGCTGCACTCCTTGGATCACATCCCCCAGTTCTGCAACATCTTGGTGCCGCGGGCTTGGCCATGCGAATGGTCCCACCAGTTCACGATTTATTAACACCCGTGGAATTGAGCCACGAACTGCACTGGCCAGACTAGCAAAAGGTTCCACCTGACGCACAAGAATGAATAAAGAAATAAAGAAAGTCGTAGGTCATGGCTTTGTTAACTGATTTGTCTATTGATGCTTCCCAACTAAGAAGTGGAAGAAGGAAAAGGTAGGAGGGAAGCAAGAGGACAGTAAGCGTGTACACTTATATATCACTATATAAAATGAATTGCGAGGAGAAACTCAGGAACAGATAAACAGGTAGAGATGAATTATGAGAGTGCAGGAGAAAGAAGAAAAGAGAAGGGAATAAGAGAATGGACAGGAAAAATAGAACAGTTGTAAGAAGGCTGTTACTAGAAAAGGGCATAAGAGGAAAGTGGAATGAGCCACATCACAAATTCAAAAAGGGTAAGGAGGGAGCGTGGCCGGGCGCCTGCGAAGATGGCTGCCTAGAACGGGAGCTCCGCCGAGACCGAGTCCTTTCTCCCTTGCCATCCGTCCTTAATCCGCCCCAAGGTGCACGCTAACACGTTCCCGTAGGAGCCCCAGAGACCCGCTACAGGTGACAGCAACTTTGGGGGCCAGCCGCGCCTCTGCCGCGGAGGGGAGGCACCCGCAAGACGGGGCCCGGCCAGCGCGCGGAGGCGCAGGAACCGCACAGTCGGGCGCGCTGCCTAAGCAAGCTCCCGGCTTGAGGCCTGCCTGCGAGTGGACGGTGGGCGCCGGGGGCCTGCTCGTCGGCGGTGCCCAGGAGACATCATCGACGCAGGGGGTCCACGAGGGAGAGTGGACCCCGGGGAACCTCCTTGACCCTTCGGTGGGCTGGACTGTGGCCTGGTGGCGGCGGCGCTGCTCCGGCGGTGGGGGTGGCGCTACCCCCCGGAGAGACAAACTGTGGGCCTGAGTTGCCAGAAGAGGAGGCGGGGGTCGCACACCCGCGGGGCCAGGCTTGGAAGACGCAGACGCACCGCGCCAACAATGGAACCTGTAACCACAGGCCGCACCGGAAGGCAAGGCAAACGCCCCGGGCACAGAGGCATAAACAAGGGTAACCATCGGCGCACTTAAACTATCGAAACACAGTGCCGGAGTCGGCAGGTCAGTGTGGGCACACTGCAGCGGATGGGCCTTGCCCTTAAAGTGCGGAGGTGCTGTCCTGCGTTGGGTTAGTGGTGAACTATACAGACCGTGGGAAGCTTGCCCGGGCGCCGAAGGCTGCAGGAGGGTCGGGGAGCGGTGGAAGCGTGCAGGTAGCCTTGGCCTAGACCGAACAGCCCGGGTCGATACAGGTCATGGAGGACTCGGATACCTGATCGAGTGGGATACTCATGGCGCGACGGAACTGACGCATTCAACTCTACAGCCGTACCTAGGTAGGCCAGAGCTGAAAACAGCGAAGCGCCCCCCCACCCCTTGGAACGGAGAGGGGGGTCACCCGGGACGTAGGGTCCGGCCGCTTTGCGGCAATTGCGCCGCCCTGAGAGGATTGAGGCACGCGGTGCGTACCTCGGCACGCATGTGCCTCCGCCATGAGGCCTAAATCAACTACGGCTCCCCAGGCCAACAAGTTGGATAAGTATGCGGTCCCGGTGGGACAGGGCCAAGTCGGCAAAGTACCTGAAGATCCTGCAGGTCCGAAGGAACCGTCCCTGGCCTCCATAATGTCAGCGATACAAACGTTGGGCACTAACCTGGAGACGAAAATGGACAAAATATCTATTGAGGTCAACCTGCTCCGAACGGACCTGGGCAAGACCACAGACAAAGCAAAGGCGAATGAGTCGGACATCCGAGAGTTACAGGCCTCCTCAAAAACGCTGGAACAAGGGGTCAATGAACTGGTCTGCCAACTCAAACAGATGGCCCTCAAGCTGGAATATCAGGAAGGGAGAGCCCGCAGGAGCAACATACGCGTGGTGGGAGTGCCGGAAGGAATGGAGGGGCCTAGTGTTGAGCTCTTTCTGGAGGACCTCATTCTTGCCCACCTTAAGCCTAAGCGTCTGTCTAGTTTATTTACGATTGAACGGGCCCACCGCGCACCGGTCCCAAAACCCAAACCAGGTGCGCCGCCAAGGACAATCATCGCTAAGCTCCTGAATTACAGGGATAGAGATGCTATACTACAGACAGCAAGACAGATGGGGGACCTGAAACACGAGAACGCCACCATTCGTTTCTTCGCCGACTTCACGCTTCAGGTCCAGCGGGAGAGGCGTTCATTCGCAGGCGTGAAGGCAGCACTCCGAGAGCGGGTTCTAAAGTACATGATGTTTTTCCCAGCCAAACTGAAGGTCATCGCAGGGGGGAAGTCCCTGTTTTTCACTACACCGTCGGACGTGCAGGACTAGCTGGAGAGTGAGTCGTCGCAGCAGCGAGTTCGAGCAGCGGCTGGCAGCTGGAGAGATAACCAGGCGGCATCGCCGGAATCCACGGCTGGAAGGTCAGAAGCGGACGCCCAGAGTCAGCGCTCCTGGCGATTGAGGTTGGCCAGCCCAAAGTGGGGGTCTCTTCGGGACGCTGTTGGTGATTAGAGACTACAGACATGTGCACTAGACCTCTATGAACAGTAAGCTATAATGTCATGAGACCATAGACTTGGGGCCTGTCCTACATGGGCTGCCTTGATACTTCGAGGGGAGGGGCACCCTGAACTGCTTATGGCGGGACACTAAATGCTGTGACTGTGATCCACTAATTAGGGATGTGCACTTGGGTGTAAGATGTATGTGAATCGAGGGGTGGACTTGGACGGCAGCTGGAGCTGGGGCCGGTGCACTCTTTCCCCCCCCTAAAGGAGTTCTTCGGGAGGGGAGGTCTCCTCACTCCCGGGTTGGGTTTGGGCGAAAGGCGCTCTGCTAATTGGGGATGTGGGTAGTTCGAAACCTACGGAGCAGGGAAGCAGGGAGGTGGGGTGGGGGGGCGACTGTCATGGGGGAAAAAGGGGATTTGGGGGGAAGGTGTTGAGGGGTGGGGGTTGGTTGGGGACACGGGGAAATGTTTGGAATGGTCACACCAGGATTATAAGGACATACGTATGCATAGTACCAGGAACCTCGGGGCTGTTTATGTAGTAAAAAGTGTGAATTACTATGAGGTGGGATAAAAGCCTCAAGATTTTGAGCTGAAACGTCAACGGGCTGGGGGATAAGCTCAAGAGTACTATTGTGCTGCAATTTGTTAAACGTCACCTCCCAGATGTTGTACTCTTGCAGGAGACCCACTTGTTGGGAAACACGTGTCACGCGCTGAATAGATGGGGATACACTCTGGCAATACATGCCGCCTTCACCTCGGGGTTCCGGGGTGTGGGAATCCTACTGCGCCGTAACTTCCCCTAGTTATTGATCACACAGACTCTGACCCTCTTGGGCGCTATGCTGCTATCTCGGGAAAATGGGAGGGTCGTAGAATAAACCTAGTCACGACTTACATCCCGCCTGGGCTTCAAACTCAATCATATCAAGATATGGGCAAGCTACTCCTTTCCCTTCCGGAAGGGCAACTCCTAGTGGGGGGTGACTTTAATGCCGTCGTCTCGGGGAACCTTGATATACATCCACCCAGGGACATACCAACGGGACACATGTGGCTAGCTGATTTCCTCAAGGCATTTGGTCTTACTGATCTCTGGCATCTTCGACACCCAACAGACAAACAATACACTTTCTTTTCAGGCCCACACCGCTCCTTCTCACGCATAGATTACATATTAGCACCTATGCAACAGGGGACCACCATACAGGAAGCCACACACTTAGCAAGGGGTATCTCGGACCACTCCCCGCTGCTGGCCCACCTTACAATCGGGGACAGGCAGGAAGGGTGTATAGCGCCAATCAATGCCTGGTACCTCCGTAATGAAGACACGAAGAAGGCACTGACTATCTCGATTGACCGATACTTTGAGAATAATGACGGTACAGTAGACTCATCAGTAGTACTGTGGGAGGCCTTCAAAACTGTGCTTAGGAGTGAGGCTCTTTCGGTGATCGCTGGCCGCCGCAAAGAATGTGAAGCACAAATGGTCAATACGGAGAGGGATCTCCTTGAGTGGGAAGAAGCAGCGCAGAATGCCGCTGATCCAGGTGCAGTCCACCAGATGCAACTCAAGGCGGCGGAATATAAGGCCTTGGCCACGGACGCCGCCAAAAATATAGCGAGAGACAGGGAGGGCAGAATATATGACCAAGGAGACAAGGCGGGCAAGCTTATCGCCTGGCTGGACAGGAAGCAACAGGTGCAGAGAGTGATAGCGGAGCTCAAGGCTGATTCAGGAGCAATTGTCATGGAACCCCATGAGATAGTCAGGGAATTTGCGTTGCACTACCAGAAGGTCTATAGTAGAGGGTCTGACCGGCATGGGGAGGATTCTATTGCTTTGTTAACTGACATCTGTCTACCCACCCTCTCGGAGGCAGAACGGGAGACCTTGGAGGCGCCGCTCACCGCTGAAGAACTGGGCCGGGCTATAAGGGATCTTCGACTGGGAAAATCCCTAGGGCCTAACGGACTGCCGATCGAGCTATACAAGCTCAAACCAGACAGCCTTAGCCCGTATCTAAAACGTATGTTTGAGAAGAGCAGGGAGAAGAGTATTCTTCCGCGGGATCAACGTATAGCCACAATTGTGGCCATCCCTAAGGAAGGGAAACCGAAAGACACCTGTGCCTCTTATAGGCCCATATCTTTGCTAAATGCAGAGCCCAAGATCCTGGCCAACCGGCTCAAACCAGTCCTACCCACACTGGTCCACCCGGACCAATCGGGCTTTATGCCCCATCGCAACACTGCGCTCAATCTCCGCCGTCTACATGGAGTCCTGGGGCGCTGTCACACTCTGGAGGAAGATGCGGTTGTGGTGTCACTTGATGCCGCAATGGCGTTTGACACGCTTGAATGACCCTATATGATGGCAGTCCTTCAGAAACTGGGCTTTGGCCCTGGCTTCATTGGGTGGATGCGTCTCCTGTATTCTGAAACCTTGGCCTAGGTGACGGTTAATAATAAGACCTCCGAGGTTTTTGCTTTAGAGAGGGGTAGACTACAGGGGTGCCCCCTCTCGCCTTTGCTTTTTGCCCTGCCTATGGAACCACTCGCTGCCTGGATCAGACAAGACCTCTCCCTGAAGGGGATCCGGTGGGCTGATGGATGGGAGGACAGGATTTCCCTTTACGCGGACGATATCCTCCTCTACCTCACGAGACCTCGCACGTCCCTAATAGTAGCCTTGGACATTTTCACTAGTTTCGGAAAAAACTCAGGGTATACCATCAATTGGGGTAAGTCCTTAATGTATGTCCTGCATGGAGATCCTCCGGCGGTTCCTCGGAACTGCCCGATTGAGGTGGCCACTGATGGGTTCAGATACCGGGGGATTTTCATCTCCAAAGAGAGGGCCACTAGGTATGAGAGGAATCTCTTGCCGCCTTTACAGCGATTTAAAAGGGACTCTGCCCCTAGCGGAAGCTCCCGTTGTCCCTATTGGGTAGGGCGGCGCTCTTTAAAATGATGGCGCTGCCTCGATTCTTACATGCCCTACAAAACTATCCGGACCTGGTTCCACAATCCTATTTTGCTTCCATCAAAGCTACACAGAGAGAGCTACTATGGTCTGGGACACCCCGTATATCCCTCAAGAAGCTTACACTGGGATGGTTTGACGGAGGCATAGCACTCCCGGATATCCGAAAGTACTATTGGGCAGCACATCTCTCGGCCATAAATCAGGGTACCTATAGCCACGGCAACGACCCGGGATATGGAATGGACCGGTGGCTCCTTCCGGGTGGAAACTTCGAGGCGGCCCTCTACTCGAGACCTGATAGGTACCCACTCACTGGGCCCACGCAGCACTCGGTTCAAATATGGCACATTGCACAGCGTAAAATGGGATGGGCCAACACACTTACAATGGCTACCTCGCTATGGGTTTCAGAGAGGTTGGGCACTCTGGGTCGCAAAAAAGAGTTCCGTAACTGGGACCTAATTGGAATATCCCACATTAGAGATTTATGGGGTCCAAACGGTGTTGTGTCTTTTGCCTCACTCCAAAGCACTCATGATCTCGCACAAACAGAACACTTCCGGTACCTGCAGGTCAGACACTCCCTCCAGACAAACATCCCCTTCGGACCCAGCCCCCAGAATCCTCCCCCCTGGAGGATAGAATGCTAGATGGCCACCTCCCTGAGCATGCCACTCACATACAAAAAAATCATTAACAACTCTCCAGATCTGCTACTACATCTCAAATGGAAATGGGAGACTGATGGATTAGAGATAGATGTGGAGGAGTGCGCTTGCTTTCCCTAAGGAAGTAGCCATATCGGCCAGACTAGGGTAAGGAAGAACAGAAGCTCAGAGAACGTGAGCGGGAACGTTCCAGAGAAGACAAAATAGGGAGAAGAAAAAGAAAAGGGATTTAAATGCATCCAGATCTGGAACAACACTCTGTGTCCACCAGGACAGCCCCAACCCTGCTTCAATTTAGGAAAGAGCAGAAGATACATCAATTTAACAAAAACTACACCATGACGCAGTAACAGTCCACTTCCGCTCTCAGATCCCAGCTAACCTACCAATGTGTCATTACCTTTGACCCTGCACAATGCTCTGCTGCCTTCTAACTAGGCTTGTGCCTAACAAATACTACTTAAAACATGCAAAGAGAGATGGTGAAGCATGTGTTAAGCCGGAGTCAGACAGAGATCAGGGAAAATACAAGTGGAGGCAGATTAGTGCAAGATGGAGAGTGGAACAAAAGAGAGAAACAGGAATGAGGCGTAAGGGATTACCCTGGAATAGCCACCCTACATGACACAGAAAATGATCAATTCCTCTAGGGATATAATTTTTGTTCCTGGTACCCCATATGTTCGTGACGCACTCAAGGCAGAATTAAGTCAGAGCCTCCTTTACAATTGGATCCTTGCTTTTGTTTTAAACTCGTGCCAGATCCATGCCTTGGAGAACTCTCAGAAACTACTGCTACACACTTTGGTGCTATAGGTAAATGCTAACGTTGCTAAATGTGAAGACAGGAGATTAAATATGCAGCTCCAACATCTCGTTTTACACTGGATTCTACCTGAAGCTGAACTTAACTCAAGGAGCTGCAGTGCCTCATGAGGGCGACGCCTAAGTGTTATAGGAAAATCCTAAGTAAAACCTTTTCTGCCTGACCTTCCCCATTCTCAGTGAAAAACTGCAAGCCATGTAAGTACATACTCCTGTCACCAATACCACCAATCAATCAATCAATAAAGGGTTGGTAAAGCACAACTACTCACCCATGAGGGTCACCAGCACCCACAGAAAACCTAAGATCCTGTTACCCACAAGACACCTCCCCCATCCCACCCAAAAGAAACCTATGATATCCATCTTTATAGTGGTAAAGACTGGAGGTTCCTAGTGTTTTCACATGTTTCTATTTCAGACACATCTCCAGTTTGGTGTCTGCTCAGGTAAGACGCTTTTGTGATATATTGCTAGATGTGGAGTTTATGCTGTTTTTTGTCACTGCGGGACCCTCCCTCAATCCTAGAGAGGCACAGTGCATTAATGATTTTTCACAAACCTTTTGCCCTATTGTTTGACTTTTACTGAAGCTGAGAACGAAGTAAAACTGGGACACTTTTTGGTACCAGTCGCATTTTGGCTGTTTGAACCAATCCGGTCCTTTCCGTTGCTTGCTCACCTGGTGGGTCTAAGGAATTGACCCTGGTAATATGAGAGTAAGCCCCTCATTCATGACTTTCTACTTCTAACCCTCTTTCACCCCTATGCTTGATGAAGCTCTCTCTCACACCTCCAACGAGGTCCCAATGATGATGAGGAGGTCGGCCAGAGGAAAATCCGTCAGATGCAGCAAAAAGCGCCTGGGAAGTTCCTCGCCAAAAAATATGATGTCAGGTTTGATGAGGCCACGGCATACAGGACAGTATGGAATCTCGCCATTCAGGATCAGCAGCTGAAACAAGAATAACAAATGAAACAAGAAACCAACACACATCACTGAGACACAACTCGTGACACAATATGCAGTACAGTAATGTCATGTGTCAAAAAGCCACCTCCAATCCCCACGGACCGGCGAAGCAAGAGACGGACCACAGGATCTGACCAAAATTCTTAACTATATATATATATATATATATATATATATATATATACGACTAGCCCTGACAAGTCTATGAAGCACTTGATGGAGAGCTACTCCAGATTAGATGTAGGATTGGTCATGTACTTTTAAGGAAACCATTTCCAGTTTTCTGTGGAAGATTAAATCAACAGTACCTAGATGTGATCTATATTGGGGATTTGTAAATTCATGCAGGTGGTTGATGGGGTGAAGAGATAAACTGAGCAGATTAACTATTGTTAGGCTTCAGGTATAGGGTTTCAAAGCAAGAGAAGCTGAAATCTGTGAACTGAGCTGAGGTACTGTCACAAACACAATAATAGAGAACAAGGAAGGCAGGCATGTGACTTAGAGTAGGCTATACTCAGAGAGAGAGGGCATGCAGAGGATGGAAGGTAAAGAGAAGGTCCTTCTGCAGAAGGAAAGGGCAGAGAAACAATCAGTAGTTTTCATAATATAGAGCAAGAAGGCTTTTTGCGATAGCGTGCAATCTGAGGAGGTAAAACTGTAGAAATGAAACAATATTATTTGTATGTGAGATAGTGTATTGCATTGAAGCATTTCAATAGTACTTGCACTGCATATGTGGGGCACTGAAGCATTTATTCACATGAATAGCACACTACACCATGTGGGTGTGAAGTTGGAAGTATGTTTACTTTGCTTGCAGCATATGTAGGAAGTGTTTCATTATCGTTTATGATGACAACCAAGGTGGATCATCGGGTTATGGGAAAGGGCGCTTGGCAGTGTGATGCATGAGGAAGTGTGGGAAATAGATGTGCAGTTCTATAGTTTATGGCATGCTGGCAGGATTGATCAACAGTCATGTTGGTAAATTTACTTTACGTTTTCAAAGACATTTCCAGGTGGTTATCCACTCAGTGATCTAATGGATCTGGTGGAGGTGGTCTTATTTTTTAAATGCTTTCTCTATTATCAATGATTTGCGGATTTTTTGTTCTACTGTGTTGATGCCTGGTTTGAATGCATTGTCACTTAATGTACGTGGGTTGAATCATCCGGTGAAAAGGGCAAAAATTTTGGATTATTGCAAGTCGCTTTCTTCAGATTTAGTATTACTACAAGAAACGAAAGTATCCTACAAAGAGGCTTTGTTGTTGAGGAAAGAGTGGGTCCTTGATGTTGTGTGCTCTGAGGCCTTTGGCAAAAAGAATGGAGTGATAACATTAATCTCTAAAAATTCAGGTTTATCCGTAGTTTCGGCTGAACATGATTCGGAAGGACAATGGTTGTTGTCTAGACATTCTAACGGTTCTCTTGACCTGTATGTTATGAATATTTATGCTCCAAACAGTGATGACCCTTCGTTCTGGCGTTCGATCACTAAAAAATTAGCTGAAGTACCTCATAAAGGTAATCTAATAGTTGGTGGTGATTTTAATCTCCCAATGGACCCGATTCTGGACAGACATTCTTCTTTTAAATTCCGTCCTCCTAGAGCTTATAAACAAATGACAAATATGTGTGCCTCTGCTAACCTTCAGGATATATGGCTTCTTCATAACCCTACAGGTAGTGACTTTTCTTTTTTCTCCTCTCCTCATTCTAGCCTTTCTCGTATTGATTATCTCTTAGTTCACTCGGCTCTTTTATAGTCTTCGTCCTCCCCGTACATCCATCCTATTCTCGTGTCTGATCACGCGGTTGTATCCTTTTCTCTCTTAAATCTTGCTAATAAGAAAGAACCTCGTTCTTGGAGGTTAAATACCGATATTCTGCATGATGACGCTCAGGTTATGGCTTTGACTGAAGAGATCGATAATTTTTTTTCTGATAATGAAGGCTCAGTCAGTTCTCCAATAGTTCTGTGGGATGCTTTTAAATGTACTATTAGAGGCCAAATTATTAAATGTATGGCGAAAAGGAATGCAATTATTAAGAGGGAACTTTCGGATTTGGCAGGTGTAGCAGAATGTCATCCGCGTAGAGGGACACTTTGTCCATCCAGTCCGGTGACCAATTAAGTCCCCAAATCGTAGGATCGGCCCTGAGCCATATATCGAGAGGTTCAAGCGCAAGTGCAAACAGCAAGAGAGACAATAGGCACCCTTGTTTCGTGCATCCTCCCCAACTCAAAAACTGCCGATCTACTCTCATTTACTGCAATTCGCGCCAAAGGTTTCGAATAAAGGAGATACACCCAAGATAGAAATCGACCGCCAAAACCGTACCTCTCAAGGGCAGCAAAGAAGAAGGGCCATTTGATCATATCAAATGCTATTTTGGCATCCAAGGACATAATAACAGAGTCCTCCTGTATTGTGGCAGCACGCCCTAACACCCCAAACAAACAGCGCAGGTTAAGTGCCGTATTTTTGGTTGGCATAAAGCCATTTTGCTCCGGATGTATCAACTTGTGAAAAAAGGGGGAAATGCGAAGAGCCAGGATCTTAGCCAAAATTCGGACCTCGGGGTCAAGAAGGGAAATGGGTCGATATGAAGAGCATCGATTTGGGGGCTTTCCTTGTTTATGAATAACAACTATATTAGCCAGCCGCTCCGTAGGCGGGAGGACCTCTTCTTGCACACCTGCATTGTACATACGCAGTAGGTAAAGGCCCATGGCCTTGCCGGATTGTAGAGAGGAAATAGCCGTAGAAATTTCTTCAACTGTTAGTGCCCAATTGAGATCCGCGATCTCCTGAGAGTCCAGGCTTGGCAGCAGCAATGTAGCCAGCAGCTCAGCAGCCTCCTCCTGAGTGGAAGTAGACACCGGAGAATATATCAGGCTAAAATGATTGGCGAAGGCGTCTGCAATACCAGCTCTGTCATGATGTTGAACAGCACCCTCATCCACAATTTCGGCCACCCATCTATTAGCTAGGTCTCTCCTGTCAAGCCAAGCCAACAACTTGATAGCTTTATCACCAATATCATAAATCCTATGTTAAGAGGCCCTATAGTGGGCCCTAGATGCTTCGTTCGATATATATCTGTATTCCTTTTGCTTGCTATCCAACTTATTCGAGATCTCTGGAGACCCCTCCGACACTAAGTCTCGTTCAAGGGCTGTAATCTCAGCTTCAATAGCCTCCAGTTGGTGATGCTTTTCCTTCTCGAGCCCCGCTACCCCACACCCACGGACCACGGTTTTAAAGGCTTCCCATAATATCATGTTGGATTGAACCGAACCATCGTTCTTTGCAAAGTATTGTTTGGTAACCTCTGTCAGTTTAGAGCGAATTTCAGGAATTTTAAGATACCAAGGGCTAAGGACCATGTTTCGATGGCTGGCGGCGGGTGTACCGCCATAATAAGTGACAATTGGCGAGGGATCAGAGATACCCCTAGGCAAGAATGACAATTTAGCAAACATGGCGAGCTGATCAGCCTTGCAGACAAAATAGTCCATACGGGACAAGCTACCATGCACACCAGAGTGAAAGGTGTATTGTTTCTCCGCCGGATTACAGACACACTAGACGTCTATGATCCCAAGTGCCCTCAGAAAATCAGATAAACTCTTCCCAGATGAATCACTCAAACGAGGGTGCATGCGGTCCAGTGACCCATCTAACGCTGCGTTACAGTCACCACCCAGAAGCATATCTCCATCAGGCAATTCCAACAGATGTGCACCCAGATCATTCAAGGTGGTGGAGTGTAGCCTAGGGGGGATATACAAGGATGTGACATTTAGAGACCTCCCCAGAAAATGAAACAGATCGCCTGCGGGTCACGCACAGTATTTTGAATTTGAAAAGGAAGGGCATTATGCACCAGGATACCAACCCCCATGAAACCTCACGTATAACCGGCATGGGCAATAAGTTTATATCCCCACCTGTTAAGTGCACAATAAGTAGGGCCTTGAATGTGAATCTCTTGAAGAAGCACCAGGTCAGGAGACTGTTGTTTCAGGTACTGCAGCATTATACCCCTCTTAATCCGATCACCCAAACCATTAAAGTTCCAGGAGAGAAGCTTGAGGTGGCCCAATGACGGACCCACTTGATAAACCGCACTCATACTGTAAGATCGGATAGGGCCCCAAAACCCCACAGGCCAGAGGAATGTAACAAACCGCTCAGAGATTCCCCCCAGCGGAAATTGTAGCAGAGCTGATAAACAGTCCAACATAAGAGAAACATAAGCTCCCACAATAATTGTCTATAATGTCCAAAAGATGCCCACACAATTTAGTCTGTGAAAACTGGCCATTTGAAAAAGACTGCAAAAACGTGACAAAAAAACAAATGAAAACATACAAACCAAACCCCAATAACTATTATTTCCTACCCCCTTAAGAAGTCGCAACTTTTGATCACGGTGCTAGCTCCTTGGTACAATTTCAATACTTCAGGTTACGACACGCTTTGAGGGTGCTGCTGGGAGATGAATATTTAGAGCCTCCAGCTCTCCCGTCTTTCACTTACCTTTTGCATGCCAAAAACCTGTATAGGTTGAATTCTAACATTTACATCATGGAATACTGCTGCACCAATTACTCCCCGCCAAGAGCTCAGTGGCAGTTAGACTTAGAGGTTCCCATTGATGATAGTTTATGGAAGTACTGCTGTTAGGTCACCCAATCAGTGTATGGTAGGCATAGGTTAATACACTTTAAGTTTTTAAATAGAACATATTATACACCCTCCCGCCTCTACGGATATAGCTTACGTGAGTCTAACAGATGTGAGCGCTGTGGGGCAAGCAGAGCAGATTTTTTCCATACGACATGGGTATGTCCACAGATTGCTGCTTTTTGGAAACAGATATTCATGGAATTGGGGAACATCGTTGGCACTCCACTTACTCCGGATCCCCTATTAGCCCTGTGGGATATACTAAACCACAGCCTAAAGGGGTTAGGAAGCTTCTGGGATTGGGCTTTCTTCTGGCTAAGAGATGAATAGCTATGTGCTGGGCACGTGGATCTCCTCCCGCAAAATCTGAGTGGGAAAAAGATATGATTTTTTTTAATACGCAGTCCGAAACATATAGTGAGTTAATGCCCCTACAGAGTCGCCCCAAAAATTTTTGAGGCCTGTATAAACAGTATTTGTTGTAAAGGGATGAGAATGGAACGGATGGTGTTTAATTTACTGTGCAGGAACTAGTATCTTAAATTGTGATATGTTATTGGAGGTAAAACTGATGTACATGGTTATATATTTTTTTCAGCTGGTGTGATGTTGGTTGCTGAAATACCCGTGATGGTAGAGTGTTATTCAATATGCGGCCGCTGTCCCTTCTGCACAGCTAATGGATCATTTTTCTTGCTTTGATTATTTTCATTCACGTCTTGCAGACTGTATATTGCTATAATGTTACTGACACTGTTTTATGTACACTGCTGTGGACTGTTAAATAAAATCAATAATAAAAAAAAATATTTCAAAAAACTGTGTTTGAGCCTATGTATTCACGTTGAGGACCTTTGATGTTGGGGTAAGCCTTTACGCGGCTTTTACTGTTTAGGCACGACTGCTGAAGGCCCTCCTTGAGTGCAAGTGGGACTTCCAAAAACTTGTAACACATAAACTTGAAATTAAAAATGTCCCTGCCAGTCTCCCGCTTTTTTTTTTAAACACCACTGGATGGGTACCAACATTCATTTTCCTAGTTCTTGGGGTCTTTCGGTGTAACCCCCCCCCCCCCAAGAAATGCAATGTGAAATAATCTTAGTCTTAAAAAAAAAAAAAAAAAGTTGAAGTTACATAACCTCATACTAAGGGCAGCGAGTGAATAATAATCATACTTAAGCTTGGTTGGAAGAGAAGACACTATTTGATGGCTTATAAGAGTGCCTGCCCAAAAAACTGGCGGTAGCGGAGAGGAGTAAACTACACTTAAGATAGTGATGCAATAAAAGGCTCATTTTACATTTCCTCGGGCACACAATAATTAGACCCTGCGAGCACACTGAAGCAAAAAGTCTGGAACTTGAGTAACTGCTACCAATGCTATAAATGGAAATACAGAAGGTCAGGCTCTCACACTCCAGAGTACCTGTTTACTCGCGATAAGCGCCGGTAGTGTTCAATTAAATGCATTGCAGCAGTGCTTAGAAGTGCAGGTACTGCCCCTTTTAAATTAACCCGTTGACCCCGTGGCAAATTCCGCCGCAGTGCGGGCGAAATAATGAGTGGGAGGGCTTCAGACGGCCCCCAGCTGTCATCCGCACACTCCCACTGTGACACCGGACGGCCGTGGGCCGTCCGACGCATGGAATGGGTTAAAGAAGTGCAGTGTCGTGTCTATCAGCCGTCAAGCAGACACAGGAAACGATGGGGGCTTCTAAGGTACACGTTTATTTGTATCGCTGCAGCATGTACATACAGTGACCTCTTGCCTCGAGGTCTTGTCCAGGAATGTCCCTGTCCCCTCCCCTGACCGGAACTGGTGTCCGGTGTCCCCTGCCCTCTGTCCTGTGCCACAGGGTCCTAGTGCCCTTGTCCAGGGCACGACATCTCCCCCCTTGTTGTAAACAAAACATTTCGCCGACTACTGCCTGTGGTGAGAGAGAGAGAGAGAGAGAGAGAGAGAGAGAGAGAGAGAGAGAGAGAGAGAGAGAGAGAGAGAGAGAGATAGCTAATATAAAAAGAAGAAGGCCTGTGAAAAATGTTCTATCTCCTCAATCAGTCTTTTTGTCTTCTTGCATTCTCTTCTTGGTCTCTGTCCTCCGATGTCAGCTTGTACTTCTTCCCTGTTCATGTCTTCCTTTTGCTCTTCTTTTGGCGCTTCCTCATTATTAGTTTTCAATTCTCTGAAATGCGAGCTATTTCGAGTGATGTGATATTGACCTGCTGACGCTGTTATCATTGGTCCCTTTACCTCTGTCACCGTCAAGGGGTCTCTTGAAAATGCACTGTCAGATTTCCTCACTTGTCTTTGTTTCACTACCACAGTGTCTCCTTCTTTTATTTTTGCGTGTGTCGCGTGTCTTCTCTGGTCAGCATAAGCCTTAATTTTTGCTTTTGCTGCTTGGTCTCTTGCAGCAATGTCCTTTTGGTCCACTCTTTCCACCTCTTTCATTTGTGGCAATCTTGTTCTGCTTGAGCGCCCCAATACCAGTTCAGCAGGACATCTGCCTGTGGAGCTGTGAGGGGTGTTCCTATAATCCCTCAGCACCTGACAGAGTGCTTGTCCGATTGAAATCTGTGTTAGTTTTGCTCTCTGTATCGCCTTTTTGATCGTTCCCATGAATCGTTCGGCCATTCCACTGGCTTGTGGCCACAGAGGTGTTATTCGTCGATCATTGATTCCAAGATATTCCATGAATCTTTTGAACTCTTCGCCAGAGAATGGTGGACCATTGTCTGTCTTCAGTATCTGGGGTGAGCCCCAGGCTGCGAATATATCATCTAGGACTGGTAGCGTTGCGTTTGCCGACGTTGATGCGACTTGTCTCACAATTGGAAACCTGGAAAACTCCTCGATTATTACCAGCAAGTAATTTCCTGTCTCCAGGGGGCCATAGAAGTCGGCTGCCAGCTCTGTCCACACTGCTTTTGGGAGTTGGGACATTTGCAGTGGCTCCGGCTTTGATGAGGGCCCTGTTATTTGGCAGATGTGGCAGTGCATTACAGTTTCTTCTACCATGTTGTCTAGTCCTGGAAACCACACTGTTTCTCGCAGCATTTTCTTGGTTGCTACAATCCCTCGATGTGACTCCTGTGCTAGGTCTACTTCTCAGTGTACGCGGTATTACTATTCGAGTGCCTCTCATCACTATTCCGTTTTCACTTTCGGAGAGCTCTTCACTTATCTTTTTGAACGCCAGCAATTCTTCTCTTTCTACCCTTTGTTCCCAATTGCTGTTGCTGTTCACATGTCTCCACCTTTGCCATTTTGTTATTTTCATTGTTGCTTGCATGGTGGGGTCTTGCTTTGTTTCTTGTTCCAGCTCTTCCATTGTTATATTTGCCGGAGTGCTGTGTTTCAGTGCGAAGTTCAGGTACTCCTCTGCCATCGTTGTTGCTTGTGATGCTTGTGGCAGGGGGTGCCTTGATACGTAGTCGATTCAGAAAAGGGGGTGGTGATGGACAGAGCATCTGAATTAAACAGAACACTCATACCCAGTCAAAAGATCAGGGCTTGATCCATCACCGTTTTTCAGCTCACTACACCATCCCAGTTCAGAACCTGGCTACATGCAAATTAGACTGTCCCTGGCCCAGTGCATCATGGGAACAGGGCAGACCAAACTACCAAGCCAATTCTTTACTGGAAAGGAAACAAGCTTCCGGGGACCGGTTTCTGGCATTGCAGCCGTCTTCGGCCCGGCTTGCTTGAATCCTGATGGTGCAGTGAGCAAGGGACTCACATCTGAGCATACCCTGTCACTCCTATAGTGGCCAAAACGATTCAGAAAAGAGGGTGGTGATGGACAGAGCATCTGAATTAAACAGAACACTCATACCCAGTCAAAAGATCAGGGATTGATCCATCACCGTTTTTTAGCTCACTACACCATCCCAGTTCAGAACCTGGCTACATGCAAATTAGACTGTCCCTGGCCCAGTGCATCATGGGAACAGGGCAGACCAAACTACCAAGCCAATTCTTTACTGGAAAGGAAACAAGCTTCCGGGGACCGGTTTCTGGCATTGCAGCTGTCTTCGGCCCGGCTTGCTTGAATCCTGATGGTGCAGTGAGCAAGGGACTCACATCTGAGCATACCCTGCCACTCCTATAGTGGCCAAAACGATTCAGAAAAGGGGGTGGTGATGGACAGAGCATCTGAATTAAACAGAACACTCATACCCAGTCAAAAGATCGGGGCTTGATCCATCACCGTTTTTTAGCTCACTACACCATCCCAGTTCAGAACCTGGCTACATGCAAATTAGACTGTCCCTGGCCCAGTGCATCATGGGAACAGGGCAGACCAAACTACCAAGCCAATTCTTTACTGGAAAGGAAACAAGCTTCCGGGGACCGGTTTCTGGCATTGCAGCCGTCTTCGGCCCGGCTTGCTTGAATCCTGATGGTGCAGTGAGCAAGGGACTCACATCTGAGCATACCCTGCCACTCCTATAGTGGCCAAAACGATTCAGAAAAGGGGGTGGTGATGGACAGAGCATCTGAATTAAACAGAACACTCATACCCAGTCAAAAGATCAGGGCTTGATCCATCACCGTTTTTTAGCTCACTACACCATCCCAGTTCAGAACCTGGCTACATGCAAATTAGACTGTCCCTGACCCAGTGCATCATGGGAACAGGGCAGACCAAACTACCAAGCCAATTCTTTACTGGAAAGGAAACAAGCTTCCGGGGACCGGTTTCTGGCATTGCAGCCGTCTTCGGCCCGGCTTGCTTGAATCCTGATGGTGCAGTGAGCAAGGGACTCACATCTGAGCATACCCTGTCACTCCTATAGTGGCCAAAACGATTCAGAAAAGGGGGTGGTGATGGACAGAGCATCTGAATTAAACAGAACACTCATACCCAGTCAAAGGATCAGGGCTTGATCCATCACCGTTTTTTAGCTCACTACACCATCCCAGTTCAGAACCTGGCTACATGCAAATTAGACTGTCCCTGGCCCAGTGCATCATGGGAACAGGGCAGACCAAACTACCAAGCCAATTCTTTACTGGAACGGAAACAAGCTTCCGGGGACCGGTTTCTGGCATTGCAGCTGTCTTCGGCCCGGCTTGCTTGAATCCTGATGGTGCAGTGAGCAAGGGACTCACATCTGAGCATACCCTGCCACTCCTATAGTGGCCAAAACGATTCAGAAAAGGGGGTGGTGATGGACAGAGCATCTGAATTAAACAGAACACTCATACCCAGTCAAAAGATCGGGGCTTGATCCATCACCGTTTTTTAGCTCACTACACCATCCCAGTTCAGAACCTGGCTACATGCAAATTAGACTGTCCCTGGCCCAGTGCATCATGGGAACAGGGCAGACCAAACTACCAAGCCAATTCTTTACTGGAAAGGAAACAAGCTTCCGGGGACCGGTTTCTGGCATTGCAGCCGTCTTCGGCCCGGCTTGCTTGAATCCTGATGGTGCAGTGAGCAAGGGACTCACATCTGAGCATACCCTGCCACTCCTATAGTGGCCAAAACGATTCAGAAAAGGGGGTGGTGATGGACAGAGCATCTGAATTAAACAGAACACTCATACCCAGTCAAAAGATCAGGGCTTGATCCATCACCGTTTTTTAGCTCACTACACCATCCCAGTTCAGAACCTGGCTACATGCAAATTAGACTGTCCCTGACCCAGTGCATCATGGGAACAGGGCAGACCAAACTACCAAGCCAATTCTTTACTGGAAAGGAAACAAGCTTCCGGGGACCGGTTTCTGGCATTGCAGCCGTCTTCGGCCCGGCTTGCTTGAATCCTGATGGTGCAGTGAGCAAGGGACTCACATCTGAGCATACCCTGTCACTCCTATAGTGGCCAAAACGATTCAGAAAAGGGGGTGGTGATGGACAGAGCATCTGAATTAAACAGAACACTCATACCCAGTCAAAGGATCAGGGCTTGATCCATCACCGTTTTTTAGCTCACTACACCATCCCAGTTCAGAACCTGGCTACATGCAAATTAGACTGTCCCTGGCCCAGTGCATCATGGGAACAGGGCAGACCAAACTACCAAGCCAATTCTTTACTGGAACGGAAACAAGCTTCCGGGGACCGGTTTCTGGCATTGCAGCTGTCTTCGGCCCGGCTTGCTTGAATCCTGATGGTGCAGTGAGCAAGGGACTCACATCTGAGCATACCCTGCCACTCCTATAGTGGCCAAAACGATTCAGAAAAGGGGGTGGTGATGGACAGAGCATCTGAATTAAACAGAACACTCATACCCAGTCAAAAGATCGGGGCTTGATCCATCACCGTCTTTTAGCTCACTACACCATCCCAGTTCAGAACCTGGCTACATGCAAATTAGACTGTCCCTGGCCCAGTGCATCATGGGAACAGGGCAGACCAAACTACCAAGCCAATTCTTTACTGGAAAGGAAACAAGCTTCCGGGGACCGGTTTCTGGCATTGCAGCCGTCTTCGGCCCGGCTTGCTTGAATCCTGATGGTGCAGTGAGCAAGGGACTCACATCTGAGCATACCCTGCCACTCCTATAGTGGCCAAAACGATTCAGAAAAGGGGGTGGTGATGGACAGAGCATCTGAATTAAACAGAACACTCATACCCAGTCAAAAGATCAGGGCTTGATCCATCACCGTTTTTTAGCTCACTACACCATCCCAGTTCAGAACCTGGCTACATGCAAATTAGACTGTCCCTGGCCCAGTGCATCATGGGAACAGGGCAGACCAAACTACCAAGCCAATTCTTTACTGGAAAGGAAACAAGCTTCCGGGGACCGGTTTCTGGCATTGCAGCCGTCTTCGGCCCGGCTTGCTTGAATCCTGATGGTGCAGTGAGCAAGGGACTCACATCTGAGCATACCCTGTCACTCCTATAGTGGCCAAAACGATTCAGAAAAGGGGGTGGTGATGGACAGAGCATCTGAATTAAACAGAACACTCATACCCAGTCAAAGGATCAGGGCTTGATCCATCACCGTTTTTTAGCTCACTACACCATCCCAGTTCAGAACCTGGCTACATGCAAATTAGACTGTCCCTGGCCCAGTGCATCATGGGAACAGGGCAGACCAAACTACCAAGCCAATTCTTTACTGGAACGGAAACAAGCTTCCGGGGACCGGTTTCTGGCATTGCAGCTGTCTTCGGCCCGGCTTGCTTGAATCCTGATGGTGCAGTGAGCAAGGGACTCACATCTGAGCATACCCTGCCACTCCTATAGTGGCCAAAACGATTCAGAAAAGGGGGTGGTGATGGACAGAGCATCTGAATTAAACAGAACACTCATACCCAGTCAAAAGATCGGGGCTTGATCCATCACCGTTTTTTAGCTCACTACACCATCCCAGTTCAGAACCTGGCTACATGCAAATTAGACTGTCCCTGGCCCAGTGCATCATGGGAACAGGGCAGACCAAACTACCAAGCCAATTCTTTACTGGAAAGGAAACAAGCTTCCGGGGACCGGTTTCTGGCATTGCAGCCGTCTTCGGACCGGCTTGCTTGAATCCTGATGGTGCAGTGAGCAAGGGACTCACATCTGAGCATACCCTGCCGCTCCTATAGTGGCCAAAACGATTCAGAAAAGGGGGTGGTGATGGACAGAGCATCTGAATTAAACAGAAGACTCATACCCAGTCAAAAGATCAGGGCTTGATCCATCACCGTTTTTTAGCTCACTACACCATCCCAGTTCAGAACCTGGCTACATGCAAATTAGACTGTCCCTGGCCCAGTGCATCATGGGAACAGGGCAGACCAAACTACCAAGCCAATTCTTTACTGGAAAGGAAACAAGCTTCCGGGGACCGGTTTCTGGCATTGCAGCCGTCTTCGGCCCGGCTTGCTTGAATCCTGATGGTGCAGTGAGCAAGGGACTCACATCTGAGCATACCCTGCCACTCCTATAGTGGCCAAAACGATTCAGAAAAGGGGGTGGTGATGGACAGAGCATCTGAATTAAACAGAACACTCATACCCAGTCAAAAGATCAGGGCTTGATCCATCACCGTTTTTTAGCTCACTATACCATCCCAGTTCAGAACCTGGCTACATGCAAATTAGACTGTCCCTGGCCCAGTGCATCATGGGAACAGGACAGACCAAACTACCAAGCCAATTCTTTACTGGAAAGGAAACAAGCTTCCGGGGACCGGTTTCTGGCATTGCAGCCGTCTTCGGCCCGGCTTGCTTGAATCCTGATGGTGCAGTGAGCAAGGGACTCACATCTGAGCATACCCTGATGCACTGGGCCAGGGACAGACTAATTTGCATATAGCCAGGTTCTGAGCTGGGATGGGGCAGTGAGCTAAATAACGGTGATGGATCAAGCCCTGATCTTTGGACTGGGTAAGAGTGCTCTGCTTAATTCAGACACTCTGTTCATCACCACCCCCTTTTTTGAATCGTTGATACGTAGTCAGCTGGATTGTGTTCCTTCCCTGGCTTGTGGATTATCTTGAAGTTGTAGTCCATGAGCCTTATCCCCACCTCTCTATCCTAGGTGGTATCTTTGCATTTGGATTTCCGTATATTGTTATCAGTGGTTGGTGATCTCTTATGATTGTAAATGGTTTTCCGTAGATGAACATGTGATAGTGTTCACATGCCCACACTACCGCCAAGCTCTCTTTTTCCGGCTGGGAGTATCCTTTTTCCACATCTGACAGGCTTTTGCTTCCATATGCCACTACGTGTCTTGGGGAGTCTTTTCCTGGTTGGTGTTGCGCCAGTATTGCCCCCAGTCCCACTGGACTCGCATCGACAGTAAGTTCAGTGCACAGTCTCGGATCAAAATATGCGAGGTGATCTACTGCTGTCACAGCGTGTCTTATTTCTTCGAACGCCTTGCTGCATTTGTCAGTCCACGTGAAACTTTGTCCCTGTTTTGTCAGTTCTCTTAGGGGTGCGCTTACAGTAGCAAAGTCTTGAATATATCTTGCAGAGTAGCTAGCAAGACCAAGGAATGACCTTACTTCTGCTACAGCACTTGGTTGCTTCGCTCTTTCCAGTGTTTTTACTTTGCTACGATCTGGTCGCATTCCTTTATTAGAGAAAATGTGGCCAAAGAATACTAGTTCGTCACGCTCTAGCTCACATTTGTCTTCATTCAGTGTCAGACCTGCTTGCTCCAGGTGAGAGCATACTTCTCTCAGAGCTTTGTCGTGCTCCTCGTCTGACTTCCCAAACACCAGAATGTCATCGCTGTAATTCAAGCTGTTTTTTACTGGCCTTATTACTTGGCGTATTGTCTCTTGAAATATTTCCGCGGCCGATGAGATCCCAAAGCTCAGACGTTTGTATCTAAAGAGACCTAAGTGGGTGGAGAATGTCGTGATATATCGAGACTGAGGATCTAGTTCTAGTTGATGATATCCCTTGCACAGATCTAATTTGGAGAAACGTCTTGTGCCTGTGAGGCAGCTGATCATATCATCGAGATGTGGTCCGGGATGCCTCTCACGTTCAATTGCTTTGTTCTGTATCCTCATGTCGACACAAATTCTTATTTTTGACGTGTCCTTCTTTGGGACGGCCACGATTGGTGATACCCAGGGCGTTGGTCCTTCTGCTGGCTCTATTATGTCCTGCTTAAGGAGTGCTTCGAGCTCCTCTTCTACCTGTGGCTGCAGGTGTATTGGTACTCTTCTATGATGTTGCGCTACTGGCCTTACTGTTTCATCAATATGTAGCGTTATTTGCCGCCCTTTCAGTTTTCCTAGTCCTTGCAGCAGCCTGGGGTGCTCCTTCAGGATGCTTCTCTTCTCTGACATATTGTAGGTCATTGCTAGAAGACCCATTATCTGAGCCGTGATGTTGCTCAGTAGACATGGTGCTGCGATGTCGCCTTTCAACACATGTATTTCTTCTTTTATCTTTTGGTCCCTGTATGTCAGTTCTTACATGAATTTCCCCATGTTCGTTACTGATCTCCTGGATCCCCAGGTGAATACTTCAACTCTGGATGGCCTCAGTGCTGGTTTGATATTCATTTTTTCGTATTCAGAGACACACATGATGTTGCATGTTGCGCCACTGTCCAGGACAAACTTTGCTTTGTGTAGCCCCACACTTATGGTCACAGATTCTGTCTTCTTTATCTTGCTTTTGTCCACAAGGCATATTCTTTCTCTGTTTTCACCTTCATCACCGGACTCAGTAGTGACATCCGACATGAGATAGAGTTGTTCCGTCTTTTCTTCTTCCTCTTCTTTACCTGACACTACTGAGGAACTCCTTGTTCCTGTCTCAATGTGCCTGACATGTCTGCTTGTTGACATTCGTGGTATTCCTGTTCTTCCTCGGTCATTTCTGAAGTGCACTCCTTGGCACACACTGGCATAGTGATTTCTCCCATTGCACTTCCTGCATGTCTGACCAAATGCCGGGCATGGGCATCTATGCGGAAATTCAAGCCCGCACCTGTAGCACGTTACCTCCGGTTGCTTCTTTGACGTTTGTTCATTTCTGTCCTTTTTCCAGCCACCCAAGGGGTTGTTATTTGTTATGCGGTGCGCTTGCTCCACTCGTCGTTCCTTTCCTCGCTCCATTTCCTTCGCGTGTGCTGTCGCTCTCGCCTCTGCTCTTGCCAACGACAAGATGTTTTCAAGTGATGTTGGCTCTTTTAGGATTCTTGTGCGGAACTCAGTGTCACGGCAACCCTCAATGATACGCAGCCTGATTGCTTGTTCATTATCGAACTTGTTAAACTCACAGTGTGTTACCAGCTTTCGCAGTCTTGTTGCGAAGTCATCTAGTGTTTCATCCAGTTGTTGAAATGCAATCATGAAGGTGTATCGTTCAAAATCCACATTCCTTTGAGGATCAAATTTGTTTGTTAGGCATTTTATCAGTTTCTCATAGGTGGTGGTCTCTTCTTTTGGCAGTGTCACTAGTAGGTCTTCAACTTCATCACCTACTAAGTTCAGGAATAGACCTAACCGTTTGGCATCTGTCACATCTGTGGCTTCGACGTATCTCTCGAAGCGTCTAATCCATTTTTCCCATCTAATTCCTGTTTGCGGCTCAGACAGGTTAAATGGTGGCGGACTTCTATATTGTGCACTTTGTTTTGTGTCCGCCATTCTTCTTTGTTCTATTTGTCTTGCCTTGTGCTTCTTTCTTTATTTTCTATCTTTATCTCTCTTGGCACTCTTTTTGTTATTATTTGTTCTTTTCCTTGAAGATCCTTTGTTTTCCGCGATAAATCTATTTTATTTTCTGTTCCTGTGCTTTATTGGTCTTTATTTGTGTTGCCTTGTGCTTTGTTGTTCGTTTCTAGCCTTCAATCTGCACTTTTCCCTTTATTTTCGGCGTTTTCTGACCTCAAAATGGCCGCCGCGCTGTTCACTGCCCTTATTGGTCGATTTGCCTGACCTCAAAATGGCCGCCGGGACTCTCGCGATACTTCTGAGCCAATCGGGGCGCTGCCTGATTTAAAAATGTCCGCCCGGTTTTCCTGCGCGTTCATTGGTTCTCGCGCCTGACTTGAAAATGGCCGCCGAGACTCTCGTGAGAGCTCGCGCCAATTCATTTAACTTTTGCGCTTTCTACACGGCGCTTACCGCAGTTAGGCAGTCTTCTGTTCGCAGCGGTCGTGGTGGGTTCCCGCATCGCTGCGCTTCTCATGGGCACTTTCCTCTTCTTTCCTGGGCACGACGCGATCCAGGGTGGGCTCCTGGTTTAAATCGCGATGCAGTCCACGATGTACACACGTCGATTCTGTAAACCTTCGTCGCCAGATGTCGTGTCTATCAGCCCCTAAGCAGACACAGGAAATGATGGGGGCTTCTAAGGTACACGTTTATTTGTATCGCTGCAGCATGTACATACAGTGACCTCTTGCCTCGAGATCTCATCCAGGAAAGTCTCTGTCCCCTCCCCTGACCGGAACTGGTGTCCGGTGTCCCCTGTCCTCTGTCCTGTGCCACAGGGTCCTAGTACCCTTGTCCAGGGCAGGACATGCAGGTACCCACTAACGGACAGGACCTGCCCATTTAAAAGCAATGATCTACTGGCTGCTGAGGACTGGCTGCTAAATTGCTTGTCTCCTAACAGACTGGGGGCGAAAGAGCCGCGTGGTCTCCTTAAGGTGCGGGCAACCTAGGTGCACAGGAACTGGGGCAGGAACGTTAATTGATGTAAGTGAACAAGCGATCACGTACTGTCGTACTGGGAAAAAGTGAGATTAAGTAAACAAAAACAAAAAAACACACACATGTCCAGGAAAGGGTGAGGAGGAGGGACGAGGGAGGTGGTCGACATAGACAATGGGAGGGAGCAAAGGCAACACAGACAATACCACGAAAAAGTAACATTTGGTAAACAGAAAAAAACACTATGTCCCCAGAAAAGGGGGAGGAGGAGGGAAGACGGAGGTGATCAGCACAGACAACGGGAGACTAGTGGGCAGGGAGCACAGGCAACACGAGCGGCTCTTGGAGCAAAGCTCGGAACATAAGCAGCAGAAACCTAATAAAGAAGATGAGGCAATAGAAAAAGTAGAGCATCATCAATATATATGGACGATCGGGAAATAATCCAGGGAACAGGGTCAGTCTGCAGGGCGGTAACTAAACAACCAAATGACGGGACAGAGTAAAGCATTTCCGTACCAAACAAAAGGAAATTTCAAAGGCTGGCCATGGAGCCAATGAAAGTGATGGGCGTGGTTAAAGTCCCTAGAATGGGATACAGCATGTCGAGAAATAGTGCATGCGCTGCCTAGGCTCGGCCTAATAAATGAAATAAATACTGATTACTTCTCTTTGGGTTCACCTCCAACATCAGGGAAAAGAGCGAGCCCTTCTGAATACAATTGTTTGCAGAATGATTCCGCAGAAGAATGCACACAGAGTTGCAGCTCAATGTAGATTGCTCATCCTGTGGACTAAAATAATTCCAGAAGTAATTTACAAGACAAAAGGGCAATGAGACTTCTCCCCTTCCTATACAACTACACTCAGAAAACACAATAAAGTTGTTTTCCCAATTGGTTTGCCTTTATTCTCTGTGACGTATTGTCTGATCTTAATGCGTCTAGTATTAACCATGTATACCTATTTATAGATAGATGGGAGTGTGTGTTTGTGTGTGTGTGTGTGTGTGTGTGTGTGTGTTTGTGGGCGTGTAAAAAGATCGGGACGAGTACTGTGCAAGGGTGTTCTGGCCCTTTGTACAGTGATGGCGGTTTTGTTCAGAAACTGAGAAGCAAGCCCGGACACAAATGAGCCTAGGAAGTGTTCAATCACAAAACTTAGTCACTGAAATGTATTTAGGGTTAGCCTGACATTTAGCGCTAGGGTTAAGGCTTAGATTATGGTACGGAACAGGTAAAGTACAAACCGTTTTGCTTTGAAACCTTTGTCCACAAGCATAATCAAGGGTTAATTTGCTGGTAAGGCAGCTCAGTAATACAACGCGCTTCTAGCAGAAACACGTGGGTAACTGCAGATCAGAGATGTGAATCTCGACGTGACTAACTCAATCGCTCGCTTTTCCGAGGTACATAAAATAATTATTACATTGGGTAAAATAATAACTTATATTTTTTTAAACCAAGAGACAATTCAACATGTAGTGTGTGTCATTGACTTGCTCAATATCATTCTCGTACCTTGCTTGTTCTTTCAATGCAAAATAGAGAGAGGCAGTTCAGAAGTCCATGCCTTTTAACCCTCAGATCAAAGTCAGAGTCAGGGCATATGCACTCACTCACCCGAAAATCCTGGCCAGGAAATGAGTGGAGACAGACAGTGCATGTTGCTGTGGCAAAGGTGCCATGGGCTTCGACCAGTTTACTGGGGGGAATTCCAGCAGCTGGAACAAGGATGGCAATATGTTAGAGGGAGAGAAAATGTGAGTGTACAGAAAATAGAAATGGAAAGAAAATGAGAGGTAACAAGGGTAGTGTTGAGACATATGAGGTCAAGCAACAGACGGAAAAGACGGGAGAGGAAGAGTGGACTAGGAAAAGAAGGAAAGTGGCTAGGATAAGAGGAAGAAGGAGGAAGAGAGGGAACACAGAACATTGAAAGGGGGTAATGGAAAAGAGGGAGGCAAAGTGTAAGAGGAAGTGCACAAAGGTAATAGGGAGGAAACTAAAAACGGATAGGGAAAAAGAAAGGGAAATGGGAAGTAAAGAAAAAGAGGAAGGGGAAGTGAAAAGTAAAAAGGAAGGAAGGAGACAATTATAGGGAGAGAAAGAGGTGGGAAATCGAGACATGAACAGAGAAAGGGGAGAGTGGGGATGAAAAGAGGATACCAAAATGAGGTAAAGGTAGGAGGATGGTGTACATAGGGAAACAGAAGACATGGAAATGAAAATGGCAAAAGATTTGAAGTAAAAAGGAAAAGGAAAAAAGACAAAAGAAAAGAGGGGAGGAAAAGGAGAACAAAAGAGACTTAAAAAGGAAAGGAAAAGTGGAAAGGAATGAATCAAAAGATGGAAAAGCAGACTAGAAAATGGAACAGAAAGGAAGATGAAATAATGAGGGAAACCTTATGTATGAATGGAAAATGAATGGATGAAAAATGAAAAGAGGTAAATTAGAAGGAATGGGAAGTGGATAGACAGAAACAACAAGATGTAAAACAAAGGACGGAATAAGAGCCCAAAAGTGAGGAAACGAGAGAGATAAGGTGAAATAAATTGGAATAAAAGAAAGTAAGGGAGGAAAATAGGATAAGCGCAAGGGAAAGAAAGAAGAGAAGGCAAACCAAGGAAAAGAGCAAAAAAAGAAAATGGAGAAAATGGAAAGAAGGGGGTAAGAGAGGGAAAAGAAGAAAGAAATAGAGTATAGGGAAAAGCGGAAAGCAGAAACAAGAAACCGTAATGTGGGACAGGGGATAGAGGAAGAAAGAAAAAGAATGTAAAAACAGAAACGGAAACAGAAAAGAGGGTAAGGAAATAGGAAGGAAGAAAGAAGAAAATAAAAAAGGGCAAGCAGAAAGAAAAAAGAGAGAGATGTAGAGAGAAAATGAAAGGCTGAAAACAAAGGAAAATAGAAAAGAAGGATAAAAAGCAATAATTCATGAGAATAATGGAAGAAAGGGAAAGAGGCAAAGCAAATCAAAAGGGAGAAAAGGGAGTTGTAAAGAGGTAAGTTAAGATATTACAGGAAAAGAAATGGGGAAGGAAGAGAGAATACGTGTGATGAAAGTGAGTAATAATGAAAGGAAGAGAAAATAAAGCATGGAAAGAGCAAAGGAGAAAACTAAATAACAAAAAGCAAAAGTGTAAATGAGGAAAGAGAAGGGGGACATATAAATGAAAAATCGAAACGGCATATAACTGAGGGAAATGTCAAAAGTAAAAAAGGAATGATAGAAAGGAAGATTAGGAAAGAGGAGGAAGAGAACAAAGCAAAGCACATGCAAGAGACTAAAGAGGGAATGAGTTAGAGGAAATACATGAAATTAAGGAAGGAAGAGAAAAAAGCAGAAGACTGAAGAAATGGAGGAGGAGCAAGGAAAATATTACAAAGAAAATCATGAAAACAAAGGGAGGAAAAGAAGGGATTAAAGTAATATTAATCTCTTGACGTGGTCTGTTTCCTAACTTTCTTTGCTCCTCACACGGAAATGCTGAGGCTGTTACACAGATGGTGAACATTTTGCAATGAAGAGAATCTTTATACCCACAAATCACCCTGGATGTACTGACTTTTTTTCACTCCAATAAAACTGTTATCCCAAACTTATCTCCACCTTCAAAAGTGAGTGACAGAAATCATCCCACAACTGCATACATCCAAGTCAAAGACAATGTAGACAAACATCACAGGAAATAAGAGCTGCGTATTTTCTTTCGTAAGTTGTAACCACCCAAATCATGCTCTCTGCACCTTCCTCAATCAGGAGGCTTCCACTAAGCAACTTATACAGTTTTGAGTCCTTCACTCCGACTTCAGAATTAATCCTCATAGTCCACAGTAGCTATCCCTGTTGTGCCCCAAGGACATCTTCTGTCTTCAAATATCTGAACCATTAGCTCTTTCATCAATTATCCTGCTCGGTCATACCACCGGTTTTAACTATTTCCTCCCTTCCAGTATAGCGACTACTATAGGTTTGTGGTTGTCTGTTCGATCCGAAAGAAGTGATGCTTCTATCCCTCAACTTTCACATATCTTAAATCCCTTTTTCTACAGAACCCTTGAGAGCCTGGTGTTTAATAAAGTGTCTCAATACCCCAATACCTCCAACTTACTAAACACGTTATGCTATGGATTCCGCATATTCTACTCCACTAAAGGAGTTCTCACCCTCTTTAAACGTATCTACCTGGGCTCATCACAAGCATCTCTCCTCTATCGTCAGTCACCTTCACGTCCCTGCTCAGTTCACCTGTTGACTGCCCCCCTATGCTTCCAAATATTTGGTAGCTCCATCTGCTGTGTCGTGAATACCTTGCTTCTATAAGAATTTCATATTAATGAACCTATTAAAGACAGAATTTTTCCTCAAAGCAGAAAAAGTCTCTTCCCTATTCATCCATACCAGTCATGGTGTTTTAGTTTCTATGACAGACTCTGCTAAATGTTGCAGTTTTACTCTAGAGACAGGCTTATATGTGCCCAAACATGTCCACTCTACTGTTAAATCAGCAATTTGTCAACTTCATTTATTGTGGAGGATTAAACTACTCATCCCAGAAGCCTCTACTGATCCAAGTCTACTGAGGGACATTTTAACAGGAAAAAGACTGGTTGGTGGATTTAAAGGAAGCCTATTTTACACTACGCATGGCAAAAGACTCTTAGAAATATTAATGGCTCAGGTGCAGAGGTGTCCTGTATCAGTTTCTTAGATTACCCTTCAGCTTGTCCTCAGCTCCTTGGTGCTTCACCAAGGTGACTCACCCAGTAGTAGCCTTCCTGAGAGAGACAGGGGTCCAACTGATAATCTAATTGGATAACATATTGCTAATGTCTCAAAACAGGTTAGAATAGCTGAAACATCTTGCTTGCACAAGGAATCTTCTAGAGAGTTTAGATTTATAATAACCATGGAAAAGTCTGTTATGGTCCCTACGCAGAGCATAGAATTCCTGGATTTTCAGGTGGATACTTAACTATCTAAGTTAATTCTTCCACAAAAAAAGATAACGAAGCAGATAAAAGTTGTTCTGGAAAAGAATTTGATTTCTTTGAGGGACCTAGAATTTTCCATTCAGGCCATTCCCCAAGGTCCATTACATTACAGAGATCTTCAGAGGCTGAAGGCCTTGGAGCTGAGGAAAGGATTGTGGTATGCAGATCCAATTTAATTGCCATTGGATGTTCAGGAGGATCTGGAATTGTGGTCAGAGAATCTAGAAACTTGCAATGCCAAAGCCATCTTTGGGAATGTTCCTCAATTTATTTTAGAGTCGGATGCCAGCAATTTTGGCTGGGGAGCACAGCTGAATACGTTGGAAACAGGGGGAAGATGGTCTAAGGTGGAACAATTGCTACACATAAACTGTTTAGAAATGTTAGCAGGTTTAAAAGCATTGATGAGCTTCAAGATTTCATTGGTAAACATTTAGACACTGATTCATTTAGACAATTTTACAGCCTTTTCATACATAAATTGTTTGGGTGGCTTGAGATCAAAACAATTGGCTGATTTAACCAAAAGCAAATGGCATTTTTGTTAAAGTCACAAAATATTTTTGAGAGAAGAATATATTCAATGGCAGGAGAATGTGAGGGAGGATTGGAATTCCAGATACCTCAGGAATTTCAGCGACTGAAAATTGACTCCAGAGGTTTTTAATCTGATTCAGAGGTTATGGGTCCAGTTCAGGTAGACTTCTTTGTGAGCAGACTCACCTACCAAGTACCCAGAGACTTCAGTTGGAGACCGGATCCTTGGGCAATGGCGGTAGACGCCTTTCTACAGGATTGGGGAAGAGTGGGAGAATATGAATTTGCCCCCTTCTCAATGCTCCAGAGAGTATAAATGAGGGTCTGGTTAGCGAGATGCAATACCATTCTAATAGCATCGTATTGGACATCTCAGGTTTGGTTCCTAGGCATGATAGAACTCGCTGTAGAGATACCCATCTAGTTGTGGCTTCTTTAGGTCTTCGGGTAGACTCAGGATCCCTTGAAAGCTCCTCTAGCTGTAGTATCAACCCATTTAGCAGATTTGTTCAACTGTGGTCTTTCTTACAAGACACTTAATTGTTATAGATCGGCTGTGTCTGTTGGAATATGCTTTATAGGGCCACAAAAATCAAAAAAATGGTACTATTCCTGCAGGACTAGTACCTTAAAAAATGTCCTCGACCTAACTGCAACCTACTTGACCTCCGTCTCTGAAAGCGGAGCAAATGTGACACGATAACAAGATTTAAAGGCATCTTTATTGCTCATTACCTTTGTGAGCAATAAAAAAGCCTTTAAATCTTGTTATCTTGTCACATTTGCTCCGTTTTCACAGACAGAGGACAAAAGTTGGTTTGTTTTCCCACTCGCCAGAAAGGGCGAGTAGGACCTAAAAACAGCTCAACCTTGTTAAATTTAGCTTGACTATGCGAGCGGTCGAGTGGAATTTTCGAGCCCTGCTTTAGTTAATAACTCTGCACTAGGGAGTGATCCTTTGATAATGAGAGTATTGAAGGGAGTTAGGATTAGGAGACCCCCTAATGCTCGTTATGATTTGTTATGAGATGCTGGTTAGTATTCAGATTGCTCACTTCATGGCCAGACACTAATTACCTTACGCTTAGATAGATTTATTTGGAACTAGCAACTTTACTTTGCTTAATATTCTTTAGAAGGGTTTCTGATGTAATGGTCTTGGAACTTTGGTATAGATATTATTCTCCAGAAGGGATACGTTTTGACGTTTGGAAAACCATGTCTGAGACAATCTTTTACCCTTATTTTCATAAATGTGCAAAGTTATGTGAAGTAAATTGTATGAAAAAAACACAAACACAAAAAAGTATCCCTTCTGGAAACAAGCAGGTTTCTGCCAAAAGCAAAAAAAGAGGGAAAAAAACACAAGGGGTTTTATCAACAGTATGCCAATTGTTTACCGACCCACGTTTGTGGGTGGGAAGGGAAAGAGACCCTTTTCTTAATATAACCCTCACTCACTCTATTAGTGACATGCTTCTTCATCGGGAGTTGGGTTGAATCCGATGATGAAGCATGCCACTACTACAGTAAGTGAGGGTTATATTAAGAAAAGGGTCTTGTTCCCTTCCTACCCACAAATGTGAGTCGGTAAACAATTGACGCACTGTTGATTAAACCCCTTGTGTTTTTTTTGCTTCTGGCAGGAACCAGCCTGGTTCCGAAAGGGATACTTTTTGGTTTTTGTAGAGTATATGATAGGCAGGACGTATCTCTTCTAACCTCTTCAGTGAGCACCTCTCTACCCTTTATGGGCTCCATCCTGGGTCCCCTAATCCAGTGGATCGGTAAATTGTATGAAGTCATATGAGAACAAATTGTTGGAATTTAGAGCCGATGGGGAGGCACAGTAATTAAGGTCTTATGTGAAAGCTTATAAAGCAGTTTCAACAGCTACATTGTCTAAATTGGTAAGAACAGTGATGAGTGAAGCAGGAGTAGATCTTTCAGGGGTTGGAGTTCACTCAATGGCTAGCAAAGTCTTCTGGGCAGGCTGTTCTCTAATAGAGATCCTGAAGAGGGAAGACTGGTCTAATGTGAATGCTTTTGCAAAATTCTTTTTAAGACCTTTGGAGCATGTGAGCATTCTGGCGCTGAATGGATTCAAAGAAGCATAATGGTAGCCTCTGGTCTTGTAATGAAAAGGCGATTCTCCAATTAACATGCATAGAGAATTGTGATTTCATTAAACTCAGTGGGGGCTAACATTATCCCACCCCGTCTCCATATGAGAAGATGAATTAAATGTTTATTTTGAAGAATAAAAACAAATAAAATAAGATGTGAATGGCTAATCTGAGTGAAAACATGTTTCCTTATATGATGAAATGTGTGGATTAATTTGTGTTTTTATTTACATACAATTTGTAATAGACGTTTTGGCTGAGGATGAAGAAAATATCTTGTTTCTTCGCAGCTTAAAGAGGAGGATGATTATGTGTCTTGGACATATATATATTGTTTGAAAATTCTAAAATGGATGTAGTGGTTTATGATGTATTTGTTTTGTTCTTTAACCCCTTGCATGCGGCGCGAATTTTCGCGCTGTGCGGCCGTTTTGAAGAGTGGGCGGGATCATGACGGCCCCCAGCCGTCATCAGCACACGCCCACCGTGATGCATGATGGCCAGGGGCTGTCATCAGCATGCAAGGGGTTAAAGGGTTGAATGTTGGGTCAGCAATCAAAGGTTATTGCATAATGTCAGCTTCCGTTGTCTTTAATGAAATCAAGATTCTCTTTGCATGTTAATTGGAGAATCGCTATTCTCTTTCCTATGCATCCATACCTGGCATGATGTTTTAAATCTCTGGCAGACTCTGCTAAATGTTGCAGTTTTACTCTAAAGACAGGCTTATATGTGCCCAGCCATGTTCACTCTACTGTTAAATCAGAAATCTATCAACATCATTTATTGTGGAAGATTAAACTACTCATTCCAGAAGCCCCTATTGATCTATCCAAGTCCTGTTAATCCACCTCCTCTCTCTTGGGAACACCTTCTAAAGGGAGATGTAATCCCCCACAAGAATGTTGCCAAACAGGAACAAAAGTGTTCCATTGCTGGCCGTGATTTTTTTTCTGAAATGGAGATCTTCAAAATATACATTTGCAAAACAGGATTTCACAGCTTAGTCTTTAACGATATGAACAAAAAAAACTTTAAAACACTCCTGGCTCCAGCTTTTTCAAAGCCAGAGATGTAAGCAAAGCCACAGGCAAATATAATTAATTGGGTTATTACATCACAGATGTGTCTATTTAAAAAATCTAAAAACAAGTGTTTTTCAAACACTTCTCCCTAATACTATTTTGTGAAACCTGAATGTACTTAGCATTGAAAGCAGCAATAGGTTTTTTGGGGTATCCACAAAAACCTGTAGACAACGAAGTAGCAGAATAGTACACAGCTAAAGCAGATTTGGACCAGATTTAAAAAATAACATATAAAGGGTTTGGGGTTTTTCCTCCAATGATTTGTTGAAAAAATGCCCAAATGTCGGACATTAAAAAGAACTTTGTATCGAGATATCAGTTAAACTATTTAAGAATCTGTCCCAAAGAGTCAATGGCATTAGTGATGCTTACCAGTGGGACAGACAGAATAAAAGAGAAGCAGAAAAAGTGCAGTATACTCATGAAGACAATGAACAGAGGATTTGCAAAGGCAGCCGTGACAGTTAGCTGTTCGTGCCCCTTCAAAAACAAGCATCATAGTCTAAGATGAAGACCGAAACCAGTCTCTTCAGAGGGGCATCAAACATGTCCTTTATATTTCACTGCCGTACAACTCTTCACAACAACTGTACAACTGTGGGAGCGTTGAAATGTCACAATTACATTATCTCCTGTTGCATAGCGCACATGGCTAAAATGAACGATTCACACGAGCAAGAAAAAACACTTTATTTTAAAACCACCATGGAAAACGCAGTGTTGTCAATGCTGAACATAGGCTACTCTACGTCTAGGCATTACAGTCAATGAAGAAACGGCAGATTACGATTATGATTTCAAAAGTTTTCACTGACTGGTAATGTTCTGGGACCTCCCAAACATTGAGGTTACACTCGAGGCACCAACGGAGAGGGCGGGGTCTCATACACCTGAGTGTTTACCGGTTGAGGTGAGGCTAATACCTCATATAGGACAGGTGTGACAATCACTCTGCCTGTATGAAGGTAAATTGATAAATACATAATTTAATTTTTCACGTATGCAGTAGCTTATTGTCAATAAAGATCCTAAAGAAAGCCTGGGCTATAGGCCCGTTAGGTTTAAACTAGTCGACCACTTCTCTCGAGCAGCGGCATATTTGGTTTACGTCGCATCTGCAATAATTTTAATAGGTCTGGGTGAGATATTGGAATAAAAAGGTTTTTCTCTTCCATATCCTTTTTAAATCACCACTTCACCAGCACTGCACTTAGTTTCTTTCCATCACAGATTTAGTGGATATCCTCTAGAAACATTGGATGACCAAGGAATACAACTAGTCATTGGTCTTCCTCTACCATTACATGTAGAGTTCACAGAGATCAATACGAAAGTTATACCACATAGTTTCCTTTTGTGCTAAAAAGGTTGAGTGGTATTGAAAGAAGGATGTCCAGATGATGACACTGGCCATGACAGGCAGTTGATGGAAATCTGACTGGTTCGTAATGGTCTCTGGTTTTGTTTTTGTTTTCTGCTATTAGTCCCGATTATGGAATGTAATATTCCTTTTTGAAATTTTACTAAATAGCAGTGGACTATATGGTTGATGGTTGCTGCTTCTCTCTTTATTCATTTCTTCTTTCTTCTTTCCCCTTTTTTGTTCTGGGAGGACCAATCTGTAATCTACAGAAAACAGTACATCTCCCATAGAAGTCAGTCTGTCAGCTAGGATGTTGCTGGGACATTCATAAATCCACCTCACCATTACTCTTTCAAATCAATACCATACAAAAACAGTTCATAGGCATCCCATCTGGTTGTTTGGTTTTATGTAATTTGCAGTTCATTAGGGGAATGCATGCTGTGTGGCAACTGACACTATCCCTTTGCAGACAAAGAAAAACTCTTTTCTATTTTCGGAAAAATTATAGTAAAATAAAGCAAATTTTCTCAAAATCTACATGACAAAAACTTTGTTTTAACACTAACAGAGATGATATGGAAACTGGGAAAGGTGCAGAGTAAAAGAGTGCAAGCGGAAGATGAGAAAGGAGCACGTGGAGCCACAAAAAAGACAAAAGAATACAATTACTGCACATCTCCCAAGTAAGACATAAACTAAGCAGAATACATAAGTTTACTTAGAAATATATACCACAAGGAATGCAACAAAATACAGACGGAAGGGCTGAAAGCTGAAGGAAGTCAAAGTAGGTGCGCAAAAAAAAGTGTGAATTGGAGGCAAGTGTATGTGTTTCAAAAGTGATTAAAGCGCTCAGCTAAAGGTTCCCTGTGAATCTTTACAGGAAGACGAGGACTCACCTCTCTCTAGGCCATCAATATTCTGGGTGTACAGACGGAGGAGCTGCCCTCTGTCATGCAGGTGCCGCAAAAAGTAGTGAGCATAATTTGGTTGGAAATTTCCCGGGTACAGCTCTCTGGCCAGTGTGAAGAAGGGTCTAGGATTGCTTAGGAAGTAATTCAGTTCGAAGATGGCTTCTGGGTATGGAAGGTTATAACGCTGAAGGTTGCTGTACAAGCCACTTTCTGGGGACCTGTTGAAAGGGAAGAAAGAGAGCCAGACAAGTAGGAGTTGAAAGGTAAAAATTTGGAAGAATCTAACGAAATTGGGTGCTGGGTTATCAAATGGTTTGAGGCAACATAAAGTGAACAACAACACTGTAACCAACTAGAAAGGGAATGGAGGGCCAGCCACGACACCACCGTCAACCTAACCTACAAGGCTGCACTCGGACGCTATCACCAGCAAATAAGAGACACCAAAAAAAAGCACTAGTGGATAGTATCGAAGGAAGCTCCAACAGCTGCAAGGAAACTTTCTGGATCGCCAAGAATTTCACCTCGCCCTAAGCCACTGTCAACAACATTGCTGCCTTCCAACAACACTATGAAAACCTATCCAACTTCTTCCACAGCAAAATAGCAAACATCTACAGCAGCTTTTCACACCAACCCAACCCCAGAGAACTCATTGCTAACCTACCCACCACCAACCAAGATAGCCACTTCAACGAATGGACAACCAACCCTCAACAGAAATGACAGAGCTGTAATCATGCAGATAATCCGCTCAGGGGCCCCAAGGGCTCCATGCTCCCACCACAGCTACAACCTTGGAACATCACCAATCAACAACATGATGACCCATATCATCAGCACCTCCATCACGTCTGCCACTTTCCCAAATTAATGGAAACTTGCAGATATCAACACCCTACAACATATAGGCCAACGCCGAAGCGAGTAGGGTCAACACTAGAATACGTGGAGTAATTTACAGAGTTGCAGGATCTGGCTGCAACTTTCATAATAGAGTCTTGGGACCTCCTTGTATCTAGTGTGGGGCCAATTTAAGGAGGCGTGTAGTCTTGAAACTCTGCAGGTGTACATGGTCATCAGCTAAAAGACGTCACCTCTCTCGGGACTTCCTAAAGTACAAGTCAATGCATCTGATGAAGAACTGCAGAGGTGTTTGAAATAGGGTGAGAGAGACAGTGGACCCTTCACCGCTATTGATAGACTGTGAAAACTTTCAAAGCTGGCTATGAGGTTCTAGCCTCTAGGTAATTGTGCTGCTTTTCAAGCAGAACGACTCAAGTTCCAGTATGCAAGGGTAGAGTTCTAAACTGATGGAGGCTCATAACAGTCTGGGTTTCATCACACTGCTCAGGGTTCCCCTGATGCCCCAGCAGACAAATCTGTTTCCACTTAGAAGATGCCTCTGAGGGTTTTACCTGAAGTCAGGAATACCACTGGGAGTGCTGATGCCGGCACCCACCATCACCACCACTCGCTGGTACTGTCTCTCACGCAGCAGCTTTGCAACCTTTCGCAGAGACATTCTCTCCTTCCCTCCATCCTGACCCTGTGCTCCTGTTTTTACACTGCTGACAGACAGGGGTGCTCGTCTTGAGAATCCTAAGGAACCAGGGAAAAGAATACGATTACTTTTAAGATTACTCTTAAACAGCTCATCTCTCTCTCTCTCTCTCTCCCCACAGGCATACAACAAATAGATGGGTTGACCTGACATTTAAGCATAGACCTAAGTCAAGAGGTTGTCACTGTATACCTAACCCAAGGAAGGCCTCTGCAGAATGTCCAATCTGAATTTGTTTTATTATTGTTAATATCTGAGAGCTTTGGGTGGCTAGACATGGAGTTCTGTTTGGGGGATATGTAGGATTTTGTTCATTATTTGAATGAATTTGCCTTCTTGCTCCTATTATTAATCCACCTATTAGCCACCCACTCCTTCTTGGAATGACTCAAATTGTACAAGCAGTCTGTATATGTTTGTCACTAGGGTCACAGCAGGAATGTTAGTGCCCGAAAGGCCTGGCATTCCAAGAACTCTTAATGTCTATGAGTGTTACCAGCATTATCAGAGTGGAGGGGAGTAGGGTTAGCAGTTATATAAAATTGCCTGGTGCTGTTGCACACGTACATTGTTCGATTGCCTGACGAACAAAATCAGGAGAACGATCAACTAGAGTGACAAATGGCATAAGCGTAAGCAAAAACATGGTAGATGGCAATGATCCCTTTTTAAATTTTTCTAATAAATTATTATTTTGAACTACAACACGTATATAAGCTGTAATTGTCCTGCCACGATAAACAAAAGTAGTTTAGTTTCAACTTCATTATTTTGTGTGGATTTTGTTTCATGGGCAGCAGAATCACTTGATGCTTACTTGGATTATCTAATCCAATGTTTCTACTTTTGATGTGGTAAAGGTCTCAAACCCTGGTGCATTTTCAAATCCCATTGACCAGCTCATTTTGAGAAACACCACAGTTTTGCTACACAAGTTCTAAAGTCTCTCCACTTAATTGAAATCAAGAATTTAGATCTTCTCTTTAACTTTCTTTGTAGTGTGTTTGCTGTACATATGTGAAGCCAATCTGTCTCCCCTGACAGTTATTACAATAGGTGCACACAAAATGTTCTTTAAGCCATGGCAGCTTGCTTTCAATTCCAGCTAAGAATGTACAGTATACAGAATATTAAGACCAGCAAATATTATAGACCATACTACAATATTAGCTGACCTACAAAAAGCAAACAAAAATACACTCTCAAATTTGTAAGCATATACGTTTTGCATATTAATTTATCTGAAAGGGCATCTTAAAATAAAAGCACGAAAGTGCCATCCCCGCTGCACAATTGAAAATAGCTACTGACTCAGAAGTCTCTACTACAAACCTACCCATCTTCCAAAACCTGAAAAGCTTCAGTGTGGGAAAGCAATCAACAGACTGCTTCATGACAAAGCGAGATGAAGCACATTTTGAGTATGTAATCATGCTAAGGATTCAACATATTTCAATAAACTGACACAGTAACAATGACCTGGTTGCCCACCTGCTTTATGAAATAATCTCATTGCATAGAACATTCTGTACTTACCTAAATATCTAAGTCTATAATAAAGGAGAACAGATACTGAAAGGGTCATATCACTGGAAACAGTGCAATGATAAGTTGTTCCAGGCAAAACAATGGAGGGCCCCCGTTTAACTAAGAAACCAGTATTTAACTGCTATTTTCTTGTAATTTGGTGTCTCTTTGTGTCCGCTAAAAAGGCAATAACCTTGCTAAGACATGGATGTCACAGACCTGAACATGCCATCTTAATTCACCAGCAATTCAAATAGTATTACCTTACACTACTTAGTTTTAGCTACCTAGTAGTTGTGCTTTATTTTTTATTTATTTAATTTATTTATAAAGTTTTATATAGCGCGAACTAGACCCAAGAGGGTATCAGAGCGCTTTACATTTAGGATCGTTGCGTTAAGAGTTACATCAGATACAAGAGCACAGTAAGATAACAGTACACATAAACAATGATTCACAAATTCGTAGGAGGGAGGGGAGGAAGGAATAATAGCGGGGAAACTATGAGGAACTGTGCTCAATGTCCGGCTGGGTAGGTGAGGGCCCATCTCTTCATTAGCTGTCTAGCAGCTCCACCGGGCATCAGCCATGTTGCTCAGGTCTCAACATTCAGAAAAAACTGATTTTAGTTTATTTGATTTGAGAAGGTTATATAGCGCTGGCTAGACCCAGAGGTATCAGAGCGCAAAACCAGAGGATTGTTGCATTACTGGGTATATCTAAAAATGATTATATAGCGCTGGCTAGACCCGGAGGTATCAGAGCACTATACAAGAGGAACATTGCGCTACAAATTACATCACTTACAGTAGCGTAGTAAGGTACAGTCAACAAACAACGAGGATGAGAGAATATGTAGGAAAGGAGGAGAGGAAGGAGCCATAAAAGGGAGGCGAGGAAGAACTGTGTACGATATCAGGCTGGGTATGTGACGGCCGAGGGGGGAACCAGGGCTCATCTCTCTCTTTTTATGTGTGGAATTCCGATTATCGAGATTAAACACATACATATTCAAATGAAGTGACACTGCTCAACATTATCACTTTATTCAATGACAGAAAATACAACATAGCTCAGAACTAACCACTGCAGTAAAACAGTACCAAGGAGGCAAGGAAATTCAATGCACACGCTTGAATCTGGCTCTCTTACTCTCACAGACACTGTCATCCACACTGCACAAGTAGATCTACTTTGGCCCATTATACACATGGCAGCCGATAGAAAGGACCCCGCCATGGCAAAGAAAAGCACTCGAAACGAAACTGATACATCTCATGATGTAAAGGATGTCTGAAGAGATGATCATGCAAAGACATGCCAACTCCCATATAACTTATCAGTCAATTCTGGCCTTTTAGACAACTGCATGGGCATGCTGGAACTTTTTATTTCATTTTGAACATTTTAAGTATGGTCTAAAGGCCAGGAAGTAGCAAAAGGTATTTTGGATGGAACATGACCACTTTGCAAATAGGAGTGTTTCACGGAAAGAGTGTGTGTTTTCATATTTTTTGTAAAGCAAAAGATCTTTTTATTATTTTGGGGCATGTAGATTGCATTAATCATAAATATTTGTTGCATTGCAGTCAGGTTCTATTCACTCCCAAAACATATTTTCAGCAAAGTTAGGGTTGGCCCATCCCCACAGCTCAGACATTCAATAGAAGCCTCTTCCTTCTTGCCTCTGTCAGTCTCCTCCACTTGAGGTTTTGCCCTGGCCTGGGCTACTCTTTATTCCTCAGGCACAGGTGGACCCTCCTTGGGCCTCAATTTTTTAATTTTCATGGGAAAGCTCTTCCTGCATATAGTGTTTTTCAGCTTCCATGCAGATGTCCATCACTGCTTCCATTGCACAGTCATCGGTGTGGTTTGGGCACCCCAGTGTCTCATAAGGTCTCTTTTTTTCACCATGCTCCCCAGGGAACCAAATATTGTCTTGTATCTAGTGAGTCTGTCTCCCCTGAAACCCCCAGCACGACCTATTTACCTGTGAGAAAGAAGCTGTCTCCCACGGTGTCAGGTTTTCTCTATGTAACTGCATCCAGAACCCCTGAATCTGGCCACAGGCCGACAACCCATTTATATATGTGATGTCTTAATTCGTACGTTTGAGACAGTTTGCAGTTTTCTCAAAAATGCAAGTTCTAAGGTAGCAGGTTCCGTGCAGTATTATAAGGTGGAATAGCCTGACATTTGATCTGATAGCAACCTTCCTTGGGTGTTAGAGTATTTCATTCCATCCTCCATTTCCCCTACTGCTTCTATGCCACCTCTCCAAGCTGTTGTAGGTTATCCGGGGTTTTGCTGATTAGTGTTTTACAAGTCATGGAAAGGGCCACTTTACCTAGCTCTTCCACTAGAGTTCTCACACCTCTGTCCAGGCATCATCTATTCTTTGCAGTGAGTGTCTCAGTATCAATAAGGTTGTGTCTGGTATAAGTCAAACTCATCTTGGACGGTCTCAAAGACTTTTATCCAGTCTACGGCTAGTATATCACCCAGTTCTGGTATTCCAATTTCATGTCAATGTCTGAAACCTTACAAACATGTTACCTCCCCCTTTAAGGTGCCTTTCCACAGTAGTGTCTTCAATCTGCGAACATTATGCCACCCCAGTGTCGCTATGGCCATTTTCCAAACTTGCACCACTGCCCTGGTGGTCGGAGGGAGCTTGTTCACCCCCTGCCCCCCATAGAAGGAATTAAGGAGGGTCTTCTTCCCATCTCTTCTACCAATTCAATATCAAATGCTTGGTCGTCATGCTCTGCACAAGCGCAGTCATGTACCGCCACCAGCTGGGAGCCCCAGTAATAGCATCCAAAGTGTGAAAAGGCAATTCCACCCAGGGATTGTGGTTTGTACATGGTGGATAGTGATATTTGAGCTTATCCCCATGCCACTGTATACTTCTCAGTTTTCTCTACCCCACTTCCTTAAAGAATGAGTCTGTGAGATAATATGGGGTGTCCTGCATTGCGTCCAGAAATCTCTATATAGCATTTCAAATAATGCCTAGCAAGGATAGTGGCAACGTTCGCCAATGCCTACGCTCTACCTTCAACTTAATCAGCGCCAAGCCCATGTTTTTGGAGGGGAACGAGGCTTTGTCTCTCCTTAATTCAATCCACAGATATTTAAAGCCATTTATCTCTGATCCCGAGTCTGCTCATGATAGGCTCCTCCTGTCGCCATTCACAGGTCTTAAACATCACTGACGATTGCCAGTTGATCTTGTATCCCTTGCACCTCTGGATCTTATAGAAAAATTCCATCAGCATGTTGATCGTGGAGCTCGGCGGTTGAGACAGGTATAGGAGGACATCATCCCCACTGAGTGAAACCTGCTTTGTTAGGAGACTCGCAGGCTAGAAGCTCTACTGCCAGGGTGAACCAAAGTAGTGACAGGGGGCTGCCCTGCTCTGTGCTCCTCTGAAGTTTGGAACAGTGTGATGTTCACCCTGTCCTCTGCTCTTGGATCAGAATCTAAACACCTGCCTTATCCTGAAGGCTTCCAGCGTTCAGAAGTGGTGATTCCATCTAATGGTGTCAAACGCCTTCTCAGCATCAAGTGACACAATAGCTTTAGCTTTGCCCCTCCTCCCCCACCGCTCCATCCTCAGGTTTAGACACTTAGAATGATGAGTGTGTGCTTTCTTAAATAGATCACCAGATACGAAGCCTAAATCAAAGCAGGTCAGATCCTCAACACACAAGTAAAGCTCTCGCACATATGTCCTCATCTGGCAACATCTAAAAAGTAAATGTAAACATCATAGGTCTAAAACAGTAAATTTGTGTACGATATTTACAGTTCTTTACCGTTTCAATTATACAATTGAAGCTGCAGCTATTTATTTAGATGCAGAACACCCCCCGGTGATCTGCTAACTCGAAATCCACTTCACACATTAACACAAGAACAGTGATGAAGGTGTTATCCGAGGTAGGACTGACCACACTAGGCCATCTGTACACAGCGATTAAATTCCTCACTATTCAACAATATAAAAATACATGTCATACTACACCCTTGCATGGCTTGTGTTCATTTACATCAGGTTGAGATACAGAATTCAAGAGGTGATGAAGAGTTTCCCTAAGGAGCCACTGGAATTTGAACCGCTGACACAGATAACCAGATTTGCTAACTGTACAAGATGGGCATCCAGACTATACACAACAGTATCCATCTTAAATCTAATCTAAGTAAACACGCCTTGGGGCTAGACACAGGGTCTGATATGAGAGATGTCAAATGAGGTTACTGCCGTTTCCAGACTAAAACGATATCTGTAAACTATAAACATGAACTGCTTCATTTTAACTTCTTAGAAAGAGCTTATTTTACCCTGAAAAATAAAATAAGATAGATCCCCTCAGACGGCACAATAGTCCACAATAATGCAGGGCTGACACATTTCAATTAGCTTGTCTGCCTATCCTTAATGTTTGGCGTAAGATACTTTCCATTATTTCTACCATGATTGGAAGAAGAGTGGAGATGTTGTCAGATGTAGATTTACTAGAACATGTTAAGCTTAGTCCACTTGCTGTTTGACATTTTACGGTGGTTTTTTTGTTTGGTCTGTTTATTACGGGTTTTTCAGAACACGGTTACAGCATACAGACATAAGAATATTACAAGGGTGTTAATAAATGACTTTGAATGAGCATGACATTGTTAGTCCAGGTTACATCCTCGTAATTAAGGAAATAATTAGCCTGTGTGGTTTGGAGTAAGTGTGAGAAATGCTTCTTAAGGTGACCAGTCAGAATATAACCATATTTTCTGCAAGAGTCCATGGTAATGACATCAAACATATATGAACTGTGTAACTATGAGCAAGCATTTAGCTCAGGGGGAACGGAAATAAGCAACACAGGGGCGAGGAGAAATAGGCAGGGACGGGGACAAGGGAGTAAACAAAGAGGTTCCCTATCGCTCAATGCAGTACCTGTTACCTGGAGTAAAGTGCCATCAATGCAATGTAACTCTGTTTCACTTCATACGCATCTCAATGTGTACACGAACAAGCATTACAGACAGTGGAATCATGGCCTACGGGAACTTCTAGGTGGGGTGCTAGTTCTAGATCGGTGGTATCATCTGCTTCCTCTTCAGAGCACTATGCAGTTTGGAGGGCCGCCAAGATACCGTCCCAGTTGGATAAAATGGGGGTATTTAGGTATGCCCAGGGTGTACTCCCTGTGGAGAGATACTCCTTCTGGTGTAGTCCAATTCAGGATGAAATGTTACCAGGCCTGCAATGACGGTGATTGGCTGGATTTTCAACGCCTCCTAATGAGATGCTTGGCCACTATGAGGCCATGGTCCAAGAAACGAGTAGTGGCCATATGTTTCTTCTCTCTTGGAAATATGCCCAATCTGCAGACCTCCCATATGTTTGTAAGGTGCCGGTCGGTGCATTCAAATAAATGATGCGTTACTCCCTCCCAATTGTGACGTAGTTTGGGGAATGACCACGACATATCTAGATATCAGCATCGTAATGACTACATCGGGGGCAGCCCGCCTCCAGCCTGTGAAAGTAACAATTAATTATATCTGGGGTAAAATATGCCCTGTGTAAATACCAACCGGAACCTAGCATTGTGAGGGACATGCATAGAGCTCGCCAGAATCATATTCCAATTTCCCAGGTGTGCATGGACGAGCCAAATCAGTCTTCTAGCAGTGTTGCAGGGATTTGAAGTCTGTGGCAGTCTGCAAATGAAGTGCGTCCGCAAACCACCGGGTGAGAGGACGCCCCGCGCCCATGACGTGTAGGTAGTGGAGTGTGAGGTGCGTTTGTGGTTCTTGCATAATGTCTTCCCAGTGGTGCTGCAGGGTGCCAGTCCAAGAGGTGTGGCTAATGAAGTGTCCCAGGGACATTCCTTCTTCTTGTGTTAGGATGTCGTAAATCATGAGTGCGCTGTCCCCATTGAGGTCACCTAATCTGTGAAGGCCCCCTGCATGCCATGCTGAAAGCTCAGCTAGTAGTGTCTTCCTGTTGCCCCAGGGTATTCCCAATAATGGAATTGCTGGGGCATTTGGTGTTATATGTTTGGTGAGAAATAAGCAGCGAAGGAAACAACAACAGTAGTACTGTAACAATAGTGGGAGAGGCCGGGCTGCCTTAGTACAGGGGTGGAACGGGTAAAGACGATGTCCAGTCTATAAGGAGGACCATCCACTGCCGTGTCCGATAGAGGCCACCCCGCCATCCAGCAGGCTACCCATTGTATCTGGGATGCATAGTAGTAATTTTCCAGGTTGGGTACCGCTAGTCCTCCTTGGGTCAATGGTAGAAACAGCTTCAAGAATCTAACCTACATTGCAATTTGTTTCATATTCGATCGCGAAGCATACGCTCAACGACATTTTATAGTGTTTGTGCTGTTACTGGCCAAGCCCAGAGTTGATATCTATTGGTACAGACTTGCAGCACCCACAACAGATGATTGGCTGAAAAATTGATATATGCAAAGATTGATCTGAGGCATATGCCATGTTAAAAGCCCATACCTACAGTGGAGCCTAGGGATATTTCGGGACCACTCAGCTAATTCTTGACATCATCAACTATGCCCAGTCCACCTCGGACAGAGGACCTACCGATGACATTAATCCTTATGGATATTTTAGGATGGATACGCCTGGCTTTTGGAACTCTGTGGACCATCTCACCTTTCCTCTTTCTATAGAAATAAACTGTTATGTTTGTACAGGCCTCGGGGACAGAGGCTGCCTGTTTTCTAGCAATGGAGCATGTTATACTAGCCCAGATAATGTCTTGTGTTTGATCAGTATGATTGAAAAGGTATGTTTTGTGAGAAGGTTGACCGGTTTCACCCTGCATTCAGTAAGCAATGCTGATTGTATGCTGGGACTCATGTAATGCTGCTGTTTGTGTAAAAATAAATTTAACAAAGAACTTTAGAGAATAAAATGAAGGGTGGGGGGGGGATTAATTCTCTCTTTAACTTCCATTACAATTAATGCAGTTCTGGAAGGAAGAAAGCTAAAATAATATTTTAGCTTAAAGAAGGGGAAGTTTCATTTAGACAGAGGGTGTTGACTTGTATGATGAGACAAATCCCATAAAAGCTTATGAACAGACAAGGCAAGTCATTAGATTAATAAAATTAGAAGTAAAGTGATTCACTAGACACTAAATTAAAATACACAATTAATTTAAATATGTTTCTCTGCGAGATCACTGAAATGGTTCCTTTGCTAAAACATGAAATGATATATTATCAAATAAACTCAGGGAACTGGGTCTATGACAGAAAGTCACAAACATACCTCAAAGAAATACCCCTCTGAAAACGAGGGTTTACTTACATTACAAAGGGTGGAAACGAGAGTGAAAGAGCTGAGAATTAAACACAGCCCAGCTCAGAAATACATTTTGAGCAACATTTGCTGTTTTTGGGACATTCTTTGTCAGCCAAGACTCAGGCTAGGATAAAGGGAGAAATATACTCTTAACATCCTGCTGGCTTTTGAATATGAAAATGATGTACATATATGGGGTCCTCAGAAGAGCTGACTGGGGGGGGAACCATACTGACATGCCCCCTTCATAAGACTGTCTTTGCATGTAAACAAAAAATATCTAGTATTGCCAATACGCAGGTAATTAACTTTAAAATGTAAAATAAAATGTAAAAAAATGACATATCTAGACGACTCTCAAATACCTCTTTCCCATCCGAGATCCTCTTGACCAGCTCTTAGAGATTGTCAGCATGACCACAGCGGTCTAAGACTCAGCCAGCCATTTCAGACCTATGCCAGCCCTCAATCAACATTCAAAGGCAATTGTTTCTGGAGGTAATGGGTAACACCTCCAGTTACTCATTACCCCCAGAAACTCTTTGCATACCTTCTGACACTGTCAGCAGGCCCTCTGTGTCCCTCAGCTGGCAACCTGGCAGACTAATAGATCAAACCCCACCCCAGTCGTCCCTCTGCCCACCTTTAACTGAATGTTTCTTAAACAATACTAGAGACCCTGAGCCTGCATTCAGATACCCCCAAAAGGTCTTTAGGCGCCATGCTAAGAATGTTGCATTGTTTTTAGACACCCCCAGCAGACCCCTAAGGGGCCTCGGCTGTACCCTTAAGACCCTTTACCTGCATATACATACTCCCAGCTTTCCTTAACCATGCTTAGTCGACCTTCTGTACTTTATCAGACATCTTCTGTTACCCTCAGTAATCATTCTTAGCATGCCTTCAGACACCCTTGGTGTGCATCCAGAAACCTCTAGCATGCTCAGGGACCCTTAGCTTTCATCCTGTCCAGAGTTTGTTTATTTTTTGATTTAATGCACAACCAGCGAGCACTGCACGCTGACGACACAACAACTTTTCTGCACAAATGAAACTATTTCCAATTTGCTCAACTGCTGAGGAGAAGGAAAGGGGCGTATTTAAAAGCTGGTTAATTCAGGGAATATCCTGTGAATTTTTAGAGTTGCTGAACTGCCCAATTTGTGGTTTATCGGCATCTGCAAAATCAATCATTCAGACAAATGATAAAATGCATACGGGAGAAACATGTCGAAAGTAAGCATTATTTATTTCTACTGTTGCATTAAAACCCACGGCAGGCAGTAAGCCCACTAGACACCAGGGAATAATGTGTTTATAGATTTTATGGGGGAGCAGCCCCCGACGGGGCTGATAGGGAGTTTTTACAGACCCAGAGGCGGAATAGTCATCATACATTGTGAACGAGTCAACTGCACCGCCACACCAGCAGACACCAACAGCTGTGTGGAACATCTGGCCTTCAAACTCCCAACACTCCGAAATTCAGTGGCTCCCTCCTCGATTGCTCCCCATGAACCTAGATCAAAATTCTACCCTGCTGTCACTGACTGCACCTTTCACCAAGGTAAACAAACAGACACTAACTCCTCAAACCTCAAAGACCATAGGACTATAGGCCACACCCAGCACGTGAACACACTCACCAGAGTAGTATGCCATGTGCGTCCTCAAACCTGTCTTTGCCAACTTCCCTAACATCTCCGTAGAGATCTCAGTCCCTCTAACATGGACCAACCACCACCTCACAATGAGGGAAGGGGGGCCTTCGGTTGGTGGCTGCTGGCTAGCAGGCCACGCGGCTGTGGCAGCTGGGCTCCTGGTCACTTGCTCAGGGCAAGGGGGGAAGTAGGATAGGACACAGGGGTCACAGCCAGAGGCACTCGGGCGGCTGGGTGTAGGGTGCTTTTGAGCCGTCGGGCGCTCGATGTTATCCAATGGGAGAGGTAAAAAAGGAACAAAGGCTGCAGGCTCGGGGACGGAGACTCTCCAGGGGCGACCAGCACTTTGAGAGGTAAGTTGGGATCTTGGAGCACAGGTAGGTACCCCAAAGGGCAGCACAGGGGGCTGTAGGGCACCGGGTGCAGGGGTGTCTTTGGGTGTCGGAAAGGCTTACCCTCTGCTGGTCGCGGTTGTGGTGGCCCCTGGTTCTGAGTCTGCAGGCGTCGGCTGGTTCACCGCGGAGGGTCTTTGGGCACTGGACTTCGGGTCCAAGTCGCCGGGGGGACGTCCTCGTGATCTTGGTTCGGGTTGGCCCGCCCTGGACTTGATGGTGCAGAGTGGGCTGGTAGGCACCAGGTGGGTTGTTGCAGCGGAGCCTCTGCTGATGGGAGTCTCAATCTTCAAGAGGGTCAGGGCAGGCAGTTCCTCTGGGTGTCCCAAGGTTGCTGTCCTCCGGGGTCACCGGGTTTAGGCAGGAGCAGGTTCCAGGATCAACAGGCCGGTAGGGCTGGGGCCAAGTCAGTTTGTTGTTGTCCTGTTGTTAGCAGCTGCATGGCGGGTCTTCTTCTTCTTGATCTTCTTTCTTCTTTTTGGTATCGGGATCTGAGGAAGGAAGGTTCAGGGAGCCCCTAAATACTGAATGTAGGGGCGTTACAGGTAGGACAAGGACCAATGGGTCCCTGCCCTGGGGTGGGTACACCCCCTAGCCTGCTCCTCTCCCGTGGGAGGGGGGCAGGAGCCTAGCTGTGATAGGGCAGGGCTTCCCTTCTTTAAGATGGCCGGAGCCCGGGCTCGTGCTTCACCTCGTCTCCCCCACCTGAGGGGTGGGGGTGGCACAGGCTGGCACCCCCCCTTCCTGACGTAGTTTTTCCCGCCAGTCTTCCCACCAGAGTGGGGGTCAGAACTGGTGGGGGCCAGTTGCTGGGTACAGCAAATGGTCTGGAGAAGCTCACAGAGGCGGCATGCCTTTGAAGCTTCCCCCTGCCCATCCTGGGGGAGGAGACCTAGCACTTCGCCCAGGATGTGCATTGTTGCAGGCCCAGGAGAGCGGGGGCTCTACTACCCAGGCGTCCCGCAACATGTCTGTTGTGTGGAAGCCTCTGCAGCCACTCAGCCAGACGTGGATTGTAGGTTAGGGTTTCAGAGGGCATCTCTAAGATGTCCTCTGGTGCATTTTACATTAAATCTCACACTGGCATTAGTGCGGGTTTAATGTGCTGAGAAGTTTGATACCAAACTTGTCAGTCTTCAGTGTAGCCATTATGGTGCTGTGGAGTTCGTAATGCCAACCTCCCAGCACCATATACTCTTAATGGCATCACTGCACTTACAGTGCCCAAGAATGGCCCTGGGTACTGTAGGGGCACAGGGCTCATGCACCTGTGCCCACACCTCTGGCATAGGGCACCCAGCTAGAGGGGTGACTGAAGTATGCCAGGGCAGTGGGTTCTGTGGGCACGGCACACAGGGATGTGTGCCATGTCGACTCTGGTTTTAGCTCTGTACTTAGGCACTCAGCCTGCAAAGGCAGTGTGTGGGTCCAGGGTACAGGGCCCCTGAGGGTGGCACAATAAGTGCTGCAGCCCTCAGGGTTCTTCTCTGGTCACCATGCCCTGGGTACCTAGGGTACCAACTACTAGGGGCTGACAGGTGGCCATAGATGCCAATTGGGTTTTGTTTCAGTACAGTTTTAGGGAAGGAACACAGGCCCTGGGTACCTGGTTGGCAGGAGCCCAGGTCACACTCAGTCAAAGCACATCAGCAGTTCAAAAACAAATGGGGGCATACCAAGGCAAGAAAGATGGCACTTTCTCACAGTCCCCCAATCTACTTCAGGGACACTGCACACCACTGGAGTTACCTCATAAACCTGAACCCCCTGGTGTATGTCAACCCCCTCCCTCAAGCCAGGCGACACATCTCTGGGTATTTGTACCTTTCTCTCAGCACTAGAAACTACAATCTTGCTGCCACCATCTGAGCTGGACTCCACATCCAACTCAGCAAAGCTCACCTCTTGAGCTACTCATTTTCCTTCTGCAGCTGAGACACTCATGGCCTCAAGCCTCTCGAGCTCCAACTCAAGCTCCCTCATTCTCAATTCATGGGCCAAGGTCAATTTCAATTCTTCCAAGGCATACTTCTCCTTGCTCCTCTCTGCCTTGGTCTGGATTTCTATTTCCATCAGCTTCAACTCAAGCATCATTACTTCTAACTCATGCTTTCTAACCCTTTGGTTTTCCGCCAACTCCTCTGGGGAAAAACTTCTAGCGGAATGGTTGCAGCCAGACCTGGAGGTTGCTCTTGACAAAGGCAGATCCTGTGACCTAAAACCATCCCCTTCTGCATCCTCATCCACTTCTGCACCATCTGTCTCCCCAGCTTCTTTGGTCTCCCACCAGGCCCTTAAGGCCTTTTGTAGCTCCTCTTTCTTGGAGCGGCGCTTCATGGGACATCCAAAGCTTCTGCAGAACTGCTTGAGTTTACCTACTTTGTAATGGCATCACTGCACTTACAGTGCCCAGGAATGGCCCTGGGTACTGTAGGGGCACAGGGCTCATGCACCTGTGCCCACACCTCTGGCATAGGGCACCCAGCTAGAGGGGTGACTGAAGTATTCCAGGGCAGTGGGTTCTGTGGGCATGGCACACAGGGATGTGTGCCATGTCGACTCTGGTTTTAGTTCTGTACTTAGACACTCAGCCTGCAAAGGCAGTGTGTGGGTGCCAGGGTACAGGGCCCCTGAGGGTGGCACAATAAGTGCTGCAGCCCTCAGGGTTCTTCTCTGGTCACCATGCCCTGGGTACCTGGGGTACCAACTACTAGGGGCTGACAGGTGGCCATAGATGCCAATTGGGTTTTGTTTCAGTACAGTTTTAGGGAAGGAACACAGGCCCTGGGTACCTGGTTGGCAGGAGCCCAGGGCACACTCAGTCAAAGCACATAAGCAATTCAAAAACAAATGGGGGGCATACCAAGGCAAGAAAGATGGCACTTTCTCACAGTCCCCCAATCTACTTCAGGGACACTGCACACCACTGGAGCTACCTCACAAACCTGAACCCCGTGGTGTTTGTCAACCCCCTCTCTCAAGCCAGGCGCCACATCTCCAGGTATCTGGACCTTTCTCTCAGCACTAGAAACTACAATCTTGCTGCCACCATCTGAGCTGGACTCCACATCCAACTCAGCAAAGCTCACCTCTTGAGCTACACATTTCCCTTCTGCAGCTGAGACACTCATGGCCTCAAGCCTCTCAAGCTCCAACTCAAGCTCCCTCATTCTCAATTCATGGGCCAAGGTCAATTTCAATTCTTCCAAGGCATACTTCTCCTTGCTCCTCTCTGCCTTGGTCTGGATTTCTATTTCCATCAGCTGTAACTCAAGCATCATTACTTCTAACTCATGCTCTCTAACCATTTGGTTTTCCGCCAACGCCTCTGGGGGAAAACTTCTAGGGGAAAGGTTGCTGCCAGCCCTGGAGGCTGCTCTTGACAAAGGCAGATCCTGTGACCTGAAACCATCCCCTTCTGCATCCTCATCCACTTCTGCACCATCTGTCTCCCCAGCTTCTTTGGTCTCCCACCAGGCCCTTAAAGCCTTTTGTAGCTCCTCCTTCTTAGAGCGGTGCTTCATGGGACACCCAAAGCTTCTGCAGAACTGCTTGAGTTTACCTACTTTGTAATCACTTAACATTTCAATATCAAACTCCAGTTCCACAACCTCACTTGCTGGTTTACCATTCTGAAACATGATGCGTGGGTACTTTCAGAGTTACGATAAAAAATAGAACCAAAACAAAACACAGTATGTGGTTGCGTAGTGGTCTGCACTAAACTACTGATGTACACCAATTACTGTGGGCCAAGTACAAATACAAGTTCAAATCCTCACCGCTGACCACCTATGTTAGATCTGGGGGTCTCTAGTTGGTAGAGGTAGGTACCAATGTCCAAATAGGGACCCTTGCTTCTAGTCAGGGTAAGGGGGATACACTCTTTAGATAACCTCTGCTCACTCCCTTGGTAGCTTGGCACAAGAAGACAGGCTTATCAAAGGCAATGTGTAAAGTATTTGTACCAACACTCACAGTAACACAATGAAACACCACAAATGGACTCCACATCAGTTTAGAAAAATAAAGTATCTTTATCTAAACTACACAAGACCAAAACGACAAAAATCCAACATACACAGTTCAAGAATATGATTTAAAAAGAGTTCTAGGGTTTGCGTCAAAATAGTCCACAGTTGCATCACGTTTAGCCCGAAGTACCTTTATATGCGACAAAAGTTCCAAATGGAAACTGCAGCGTTGAAAAACAAGCGAAGCGACCCTGGGGAGGCGATGCGACAGCCCCGCCGCACGCAGCGGACGTGTTGCGACAAATCCGGTCTGTATGGGGAGGGATGCGATACCTTGTATGGATTCCGGTGCGCAGGTTCGGTAGGAAGCGTCTCGCACCGGCACAATGCGACGATTTTCGGGACGGCGACGATCTCAGGGGCGGCGGCGATGCGCAGCGCAGCGCCGATTTCTCCTCTCGCGGCCCCTCGGTGTGATGGCTCTGCGACGATGTTCGCAGCGACATGATGTGGTCCGCAAGCAGACGGTGCAGCCATCTCACCCAGCGACGACAGGCTCTGCGACGATATTTGCGGCGACAGTAATCTTCCCGCACCAGAGCGATGCGTTCCACAAGTGAACGAAGTGTTGGTTCTTGCAGCAGCAACAGGCGCTGCGACGATCTCGATCTCCGCGGCGGCAGGAATTTCCTCGCACTGTCGGGGATGTGCTCCGCAAGCGAGCGATGCGTGAAAATTGCAGATTGTCTTAGTTTCTCCTTGTCCAGCTTCCCAAACAGCAGGCACAACACCCAGAAGCCCCACAATTGGGTGAAGCACTCTGGGAAGGGCAGAACTCTCTCTGCAGATTTCTGGGGGAAGCTGGGGGGTGAAGTCCTTTTGTTCCTGGGACTTCTTAACAGGAGGCCAGCTCTTCTCAGGCCCTTGGAGATCTCTTCAAGCAAGGGGACAAAGCAACAGCAAAGTCCTTCCCCTCTCCTTGGCAGCAAAGCATTGAAACTCCTCTGCACTGGGGGCGCTTCACAGGGGAGCAGCGCAAGTGCCTTACTCCTATGTTGGTGGAGGCCATGAAGATTATCCCCTGAGTATGTTAGGTACAGGATGGAGGAAGAGTTGAGGGTACGGGGCAAAAAAAAAGAACTTTACTGTGTACAGTCAGTGGAGAAAGCAAGGACAATTGAAAGGGGGGAATAATATGCGGCAAGGAGACAGCACAGCTGGGTGAGGGAAACAGAGGAAAAACAGAAAGGGGAAATGGTGGTCAGGAAATATATCAGTGACGCTGATGAAGGTAGTAGAAGAATGGGAGGAGAAAACAAGCGCGCGCTGAAGCTGACGAGGAGGGGGTGAGAGGGGTAGGGGGGGCAGTAACACGCGCGATCAAAGACGTTACTGTGTACAGTCAGTGGAGAAAGCAAGGACAATTGAAAAGGGGAATAATATGCGGCGAGGAGACAGCACAACTGGTTGAGGGCAACAGAGGAAAAGCAGAAAGGGGAAATGGTGGTCAGGAAATATATGAGCGATGTTAATGACGGTAGTAGAAGAATGGGAGGAGAAAATAAGCGCCCGCTGAAGCTGACGAGGAGGGAGTGGGAGGGGGTAGGGAAGGGCATTCACGCACGTGATCAAAGGCGTTACTGTGTACAGTCGGTGGAGAAACCAAGGACAATTGAAAGGGGGGAATAATATGCGGCGAGGGGACAGCACAGCTGGGTGAGGGCAACAGAGGAAAAGCAGAAAGGGGAAATGGTGGTCAGGAAATATATTAGCGATGTTGACGAAGGTAGTAGAAGAATGAGAGGAGAAAACAAGCGCGCGCTGAAGCTGACGAGGAGGGAGAGGGAGGGGGTAGGGGAGGGCATTCACGCGGGCGATCAAAGAAGCCAAATGCCGGCTGTGCACCAATGTATGAAGCTAACGAGAAGGGAGTTGGAGAAGGGAGAGGGTAGGGGAGAGCATTCATGCGCGTGATCAAAGAAGCCAAATGCCAGCTGTGCACGTCGTGCACGCTCTTGTGCGCGTAATAGCAAGCTGGTGGCCGGCAAGGTAGCACTTTTAAAAGCAGCTACTAAATGTCTCGCCAGAGCAGCGCATGAACTGGCTCAGGCGAGACCTAAAAATGTCTGGGTTTGGTAGGATTCTCTGGGTGGTGGCTGGTCTAGGGCCCAAATTCCGCAACTATGTACAATGTAAAAAAATAGTTGATTTTGCTCTGTGGAATGTAATGCCCCCAGGTTCATTTTATGGTATGCTGCATTACGGGTGCCAAGCCCAGCCACACAAGTAGGGTACTGTTTTTGGCGATGCGTAGGAACACAGAATAGTAGAATATTTGTTATTATCCATTCGCTTCCTAGGGATTTTTGATTCAAAATATCAACCAATGTGCAAGAAAGAACACATCTTGCAAAATGCTCTCAAACACAAAGATAATTTAGGTAATCACAAATTCAGAGGTGTACAAATAACCACGTTCCCAAACTAAGTATCTTGTGCATTTTTCAGAAATATGTATGTTTTCTTATTACCCATTTTCATTCATGAGCTTTTAACGTGAATTGCTGTATCAGCTGGGCATGATGAAATATCATTATAAGCTACAGCTCAATTATTGGATCTGAGTATCATGAGCTTTTGGAAAATGTACAAACCCTATTTATCCTTGTGACCAGACGGTCTGCCAGACATAATGATACAATGCATTTCTAAATCAGCCATTGTCACAAAAAGCAGAGGAAAATGTTGTTGCCAGTTGCTATTATTTCTGCTTATTTTTTAAATTCAATAATTTATTTCCTTGAGGAAAAGTTCAGGGACCTACCCAAATGACTCCTTGTTGAATTCATAATCTTGTCTACTTTTCAGAAATGTGTAGCGTTTCAGGATAAACCAAGGATGCCACACCTTTTTCCACTACAAACTGCACATGGGTGGAAACGTCAAAAATTAGGAAAAATTGACTACCTTTTAGAAAAATATAAAAACGGTGAAAAGCTGCAAAAAACATTTTTTATACAACTCTGTTTATGCCTGCTAGCTAAAAGATGGTGATCTAGTACAGAAAACATTTCATTGATGTCATATAAAAAAACAAACACTTTCTTGAACAGTATGTTGTTTTAATTTTTTCCACAAAATGGCCACAATTTAGCTATATTTTAGCTATTATCTGTGTGCCCTCTAGGGAATCCACAAACTTTAAGTAGCCTCAGGATGTTCGACGAACACAAATTTGGCCTGGATACCTTTTGTGGAAAAAAGTTATGAAGGCTTAAGTACAAAGTGTCCCAAACATCAAAAAGGGTTGAGCACTGGGGGTGAAAAGTAATCTGTCACAATTTCTACAAGGCCATGAAATATTGACCTTTTTTAACTGAACTCACCATTTAATTCTGGGCGGCAGCAGTTAGAGGGACCTACTGAAGGTAAAGTACACCTTCATGACAGACAGAGGAGGGTAGCTAATCCTAACGTATTGATGCAACAGGGCCAACCTTAATAACTAATCATTGAAATGTCACATTCCTACAACAGTGTCTTGTCCAGATGTTATTTATTGTGACTGGCACTTTCATGGTAATGGGAATTACCATACAGGATCAATTTCTGCAAGCTTTCTCCATCATGGTTATACATTCTGGATCTTTCTCCAGCCTTCCCAGGTATGAGTCAGGCTGTCTTCTGCAGTTCTCTTTAGAGCATAGGTACATTTTTCCTTTAGCTGTGCATATTATGTTGGAACCTGCCATGATTTGCTCTTACATTACTCAATGTAATTATTCGATGTTCTTCTATTCATTTGCCCTTGTTGATTTTCACTGGGATGCTGGTCCATGTTGCCAATCTAATGACTGCCTCCAAGGACCTTACATTGTGAACTTTTAGTTTCTACTACTACCTTTAATTGTGGACCTTACATTCACACAGCCTCTAAGCACCAGCCCAGTAGATAGGAGGGGAGGGGATTTGCTTCCAGCTGTGAGCTAATAAGCCTGCACAGATGTACTGTATGGGAATTCCACAGCTGCATAAAATGGTTTGGTGCTCAGTCTGTGGGATAGGGAGCCTAGAGGATGTACAGCTGCAATCCCAGGGCTTTAAATTGCGAGTTCCATGACAGAATTCCGAGGCTGCGCTAGGCAAGTCCCAGGATGATAAACTATTGGTTTCCCAGAGCTGCCATCTTCAAGTGCCAGGGAGTTACACTTACAGTAACGCCCATGGGCTCTTGCAAGGAGATCTGATATGAATCACACCAGCTTCGTGGGAGATGTTGGATTAGTAAATGAATGTCACAGAGATTTCTGGTAAATCCAAGGTTGTGGTTGCTGCCACCGAATCTCAGGGAATTCTGCCACTTTGGGGAATCTCGGTGGTCTTCAGGAGTAATGACTGGCTTTAAAGAGAATGTTAAGTGATACATCACCCCAGGTGAGATGAAAACTCAACTACGCCATTCACCTGTTGGCTGCACAAGTCCTTGATGCCTCAATAGCTCTCTAAACGAACGAACACACATCTTGGCAGACGTCATCATACTGTCCTCGCAGCCGACAAGTCAAGAGACTGCAAAAGACAAAGGAGATAGGTGAGAGAAGTTGCAGGAGAGGAGAGAGAAGTTGACAGTATTGGCAAAAACAACCGCAATACGCAAAAAGGCTGCCAGAAACAAGAGGACATACTGCAACAGAAAGGATGTGATGAGCTAACTTCAACTCCTAAATGTTTTCACTCCAGAATATTCAAATATCGGCAATCCATTACTACTGAGACATCCCAAAAGCAGGAAGAGTCCTAGGATGAACATCAGTTTCTAAATCTGCTCCTTAATTTGTTGGTTCTGTATAACCACTGTTGGGAAGGGAATGTCCCCTGCACGATATACGATAGATCTCTTGCACAGCGAGCCCACATGCGTGGTATGTATGGCATACTTACTTAAATTTTTAGCCCGCCAACACAATAATCTAAGCATGTGCGCAGAGGCCTGGGGCTGCCCCTGACTATGCGAGGTCCTGAACCTGTCCTGTGATCTGGAGGGGTGCACCAAACATGCCCTCATTGCTGGCAAAACCTGGAACGAACTTCCGGCAGACATTAGACGCGCCCCCTCCCTGAACACCTTAACCTTCAGGAAGGCCCTCAAGACCTGGTCTACGGCTAACAGATCTGCGGACCCCCCTCAGTGCCTTGAGACCCCCACAGGGTGAGTAGCGTGCTTACAATTCCCCTGATTAATTGGTTGATTGGCATTGGACTACTGTCTCCATTATGGGTTCAGCACATGTAGTAGTGGTGATAGCATACTGTGGTTAAGAGAAATCAATATTGTGACCAGACGTTTTTATGTGCATCACTGGGGTTGAGGCCTACTGGCCTATGTGGGAACATTTTTGCATTTATGTATGCATTTCGTTAACCGCTCCCGGCTTTGGTCTACCCTTCTCGAATATGGTTTGGATGACCATCTGGTACATTTTTTAGCTTTTCTACACCGTGATCTTAAAGCTTGTGTACGTGTGAATCAAATGGGTGAAGTTTCCAACGATATTAACATTGGTAGGGGGGTGAGACAAGGGTGTGTGCTGGCCCCTCTCCTTTTTATTTTGTATATTAATAAACTAAGCGGCACTTTGAGCACCCTAACTAGTGATGTGCCTTACATTAACGGAGCCCCAATACCCACCCTTCTTTACGCAGATGACGCGGTCCTGATGGGCCGTACCCCGAAGGCACTGCGTATTTTAATTTCAGGGTTTGTCCTTTTTATGGCCGATTTAGGTTTAACGACCAATTTTAAAAAATCACTGATTATGAGCTGTGGGCCAAAAAGTCACAAAATCCCCCAGATTATTTCAGGGTCAAATGTCTTAAAAAGTACCAATACCTTCCCCTATTTAGGGCTCTTATTCTCAAATAGTGGTACGTGGCATGCCCATGTCTCTTATGCCAGGAATAAGCTGGGCAAGGCCATTAATTGTGTAACCTCGTTGAAGCAGCCCACCCAAGCTGATGTGATAACCCCCCTGGTGAAGATATACCAAACCCAATGCATGCCAACTGGCACTTACGGCGCTGAGGTTTGGGGCTACACTAAGTGTTCCTCCATTCAAACAGAAGAAAATAGATTCTGTCGGAAGGTATTGGGGGGGGTCATCTGTTCTCCAACCTATGTATGTCATAATGAATTAAATATTGCCTACATAGAGGATTTTGTGAGATCAAGACCAGCATTGTTCTGGATAAAGTTATGGAACAATACGGCTGCTACATTGACCCGTGATATTATTTCGGATTGTCTAAAATGTGACAGGGGACATCAGATTCCATGGCTGAAATCAGTAAAAGAGTGCCTCGTAAGCGTGGGTTTGGCATCCTTGTTCACATCACCGCACCTAATAAATCGTTCCCATAAGACCATCATTTTAAGGGCATTGTATGATTTATATAGTGAAGAGCGGGACAGAAAGAATCAGATCAAATGTACGGTTGTAAAATATATGGCCTGTTGTGAACCTCACATTAAAAAACCTGGCCTACCGTACAGATATTTGCGTTTGCATCTTGGCAGATGGGTAAGGGGCTTATTGTTTCGTTTCCGAGAGGGGAGTATAGTTAATTTATTGAACTTCCCTCTGGGATATAATAAACATCTTGAAACTTTAAATTGCCCCTGTAACCCCTGCATGAAACAAAGTCTCATGCATTTCCTGTTCTTCTGTGGTTTTTATAAAAAATTTACTGTACATTATTTAATGCCCTATTGCAAGAAAAATGAACTGACTAATTTTAAATTGGCACTTCGGTCCTTCTTGGTATTGGGATCAGACGAAGTCATTTTTAGGATGAGTTGTTTTCTCAAAGCTGCCGTTAGATCGAGAGCCACCCTTATTATTGATGTTTAACCATAGCACACTGCACTTTTTATTCTGTACTTTTATGATAATGAACTTTTTACATTTACCATTTTAATCCTTAGCATTTATGTGTAATTAGGTAATATTATAATAATGTGATGCTTGTCTTTTAAGAAAGGTTTTTAAAATTGTGTTTTTTATCAAATTCCTTTTACTATGATTATTGGGAATGGACAAATTTGGTATAGTTGTGAAACTATCTTTATTGTATAGATTATGATTCGATTTAGATTTGATTGTGCTCGTTTTATCCTGTATTATTCTCCAATTGTCATTATTGAATTGAATGTTTTTGATATGTGTTTTTTGTTTGTACTTTTATGGATGTTTTTTATTCCGAATAAAGATCTTTTGACTTTGACTTGCATTTATGTATATGCCCAGACTATTGTGCTGACATTCTGTGTGCCTGTCAAGCGGGTGTGTGCCCATATATGAAGTGTGAGGGAGCCAGAATAATGGAAACACATGCAATCCATTTAGGATACCACTGATCTGCCTTTTCAGAAGATGAAGGGTGAGGAATGTGCTCCCAGACAGTGGAAAGTGTAATGCCTGCATTCCTGTTGTCAGAGACAAAATATATATCCATATGTATGTACTAAATAGAAAACATAGTTAGTTCCAATTTTCATCCACACTGTCTCAAATCTACTGAAATATCTCACTTCTCTCTGTACGAGCTAGCAGCCAGGTCCTCCGCAGTGCTCTCCCCTCCTTAATAGAGTGGTTTCCCCCTCCTTCACAGATTGTATTACAGCCATGGATGGCTTCCACTCTGACCTTGCCTGGACTGCTCCAACAGTTGCGACCCCTTAGAGATCTCTATGCTTTTCCTGTCTCCCGCGTTAGTTTAACTCATCAAGGTCATTTCACACCCAAGGACTAGTTTCCTTTAGCAGCATAAAAATGTACACTTGTTTTCTGTTCATTTTATGCTCATGCTGCATTGCAGTATATTTGGCACAGTGCCTTCTTTTGGCTTATACTTGTGTTGCATTTCTACAGCTTTGCCTATATTTGTACTGTGCTTTTAGTTTAGGCTGATGATGCATTTATGTACTGTATATAAGGCACAGAGACTGATCACTTAAGGAAGAAGGAAACTGAATGCATGGATTGCATGTACTGCCTTCTCCCTTGCTGGCCAACAAGCAATGGTACCTGCAAATACATTTCATCTACTCCAGTTCTCAGCACAAGTAGCCTTTCAAACTTTTCTCAAGCCTGCCACTGCAGAGCCTGTGTATGCAGTTTACTGCTACTTTGAAGTAGCATTTAAAATGTTTTGCCAAGTCTCAAACTCCACTTTTACTACACATAAGTCACCCCTAACGTAGGCCATAAGTAGCCCATAGGACAGGGTGGTGTGTAAGTAAGAGGTAAGATGTGTTATTTTTCACATGTCCTGGTAGTGACAAACATCTAAATTCCTTTTTCATTACTGTGAGTCCTACAGCTCTCATAGGTTAGCATTGGGAATTTCTTAATATACTATTAAGATATATATCCTGATTAGAAAGGAGTAGCTGTGTTATGTTTCCTATCTTTGGAATGAAAATGATAGGATCTCTTTATTGGTGAAGTTGAATTTAATATTACTATTCTAGAAATGCTATCTTTATAAAGTGGACATTTCTCTGGTCTTAGCTTAGCTATGGGTGCCTGCAGCCTGTCTCCAACACACGCCTGGGGTGGGTGACAGCTTCACTTTGTGCATTCCCTCTAGACATCCACAAACACAGGAAGGTTGGGTGTATCTGACTACTTATATGGCCCTTCCTGGGAAGGAAGGGATGGTGGAGCTAACACTTAACTTGAATAGGTAGTGTCCTGTCCCTCAAAGAGTACTCATTTTACTCCCCACGGATACTCTGGAGCTAGGGCTGGGAAGAAAGGATACTTGTGCACTTGTTTGAAAGTGCTATTTATGAAATGTTAAATTGAACTTGGTTCTCATAATGTCTTGGGGCTTTCATGTGCCAATGAAAAAGAGAGTCAAATTGATGCTCAATTCATGTTAAATATTCAGGACATTGCCATTATAAATATAAATACAACGAATATAAAAAGCAGCATTTACATAGTGGTTGCAATGAAATTCTGGCCTTGAGCCAGCCCTCCTGGAACTAGATCGGACACCACAGGTCTGTTTTCGATTCAGCGGATTCTGCTTTCTTAAAGAGTAGCACTTTTGTAGGAAATCCAGGTGGGGTTTACCGTACAGAATTACATTACTAGAGGCCACTGTAGACAGGATGGAGGACAAGGATACCAGAGAAGAGACAAGAGTAGGGATCAGTTTTATGTTTGCCGATGCCCAGAACACTTTCAGGGGACACAGCATCACATGAGGAACTCTTTCCGGAGATAACAAGGATCAGCATAGGACAACGTGAGGAGAGAGAGACAGTGACCCAAATTGCAGAAACCCCAGCCCAGTGTTTATTGATTAGACATACCTGAGGAGAGTACCATGTTTCCAAAGAAGGTTGTTGGTGAAGAGATCGATTTCCTTATCTTATTGATAGTGGTGCCACAATATCAGCAGTAAAGACCAAAGTAGGTCCCAGCAGTGGCCAGAAAGTGACAACTGTGGCTTTGAATGGAATTCTAATGCATGAAGAATTAACAGAACTCCTAACAATATCTGTTGATGATTACAAAATGACCCACCAGTTTCTCTTGTCACCAAATGAGCTCATCAGTTTACTGTGGAGAGACCTCCTCTGCAAATTGAATGCAACATTATATTGTTCACAAACAAGGGATTTACTTACAAGTACCTGAGGACAGGTTACAATTGGCTAATAGAGCGCTAACTGCTTGCAAATTAAGTGAGGATTCTTTGTTATGTGCAACCCCCATCTTGTCTCTCTCTCCAACACAAATGCAAATTGAATGCAGCATTATATTTTTCACCAAATGGGATTTACTTACAAGTACCTGAGGACAGGTTACAGTTGCCTAATAGAGTACTAACAGCTTGCAAATTAAGTGAGGATCCTTTGTTATGTGCAACCCCCATCTAGTCTCTCTCTCCAACACAATACCAATGGACTCCATTGAAGGGAGATGTATATAACGATGTTTCAAGTGCTGTTTAAATATAATCCTGACATTAAGATTGATTTGGTAATGCTGTTAGTACAGTTGACATTAGTACCATGGCTTGTACACTAGACTTCAGCATTTTTCATGGGCCTAGTGCCTGAATGATACGCCTACATGGTGAACAAACATTTGTACTGGACAATAAGGTTGTTAGAAGACACATTACATGTAGGCAAGGAAGGGTGTGCAGTGAACATTGAGCTAGGACTACAGGAGTCAACATTATTTCAAGTGCCAGCTTCTGAACCACGTGTCTATAGCCGTAGCACCAGCTTTTTTTTACTCTAAAGATTTGGGCCCCCATGGTCCTTCAAGACTTACAAAGAACTAAGGATTGTACATTTGCACTGGGAGTTGTGTCTGTGTTGGGAGATGGTGAAGGATGGTGTTTGACTTTGTGAATGATCAGAAATGACAGGACTGCAGCTTTTGACAAGCTTAAAGGTGATATAGATTTACAGATGAATAACAACAAGGTTCTAGAACTAGTGAAGTCAGAGTTTTGGGCAGAACACAAAAATGAGGCAGGATTATTGAAAAAATGTCCTCCCCATTAAGTGACGGATAGTGTAGAATTACCCTATGTGTGCAGTACAGATTGTCACCTCAGGCAGGGGTGGGAATAAAAACAGTGATTGAGTCTATCTTACCACAGGGTATATTTAAAAAAAACACTAGCCCCTGTAATAGTCCTATTATTCCATGCCCAAGGGCAATACAGGGCAATATAGATTCATAAAAGATTTACACCAGATAAACAACAATGTGGTTCCCTTAGCACCTTTTGTGCCTGACACTAGTACCATATTATCTTCTATACCTAAATCTCACTAAAAGATACCCCGTAAACTTTCACAAGACTGACCCAAGGCTTCACTGAGAGCCCCACGGTTTATGCACAGGCAGAAAAAAGAGACTTGGACAGCCTACACCTCGAAGGTGGTAGCCTCATCTTGGAGTAAGCTGATGACTTCCTTGTGGCATCTCCATTACTTGAGGCCTGTGGAAACGACACTGTAGCTCTGTTGAACCACCTCCATGAGAGAGGACACAAACCTCATTTTCAAAATGTCAGTACTGCCAAAATGAAGTGACCTATTTTGGTTATGTGGTATCCAAAGGTACACACAGCATATCACCTGACAGAATACAACTGATTCAGAGCATGCAGCCTCCGTCGACCAAGAAAGGAATGATGTCCTTCCCTGGGATGATGAACTACTGCAACCAATGGAAACCTGAATACAGATATTATGATGCCATTGAGACAATGTACACTAAAATATGCACCCAACAAAATTGTATGGACTAATGAACTTGCAGGCTGTTTGAAGGAACTGAAAGAGACATTGTGTACTGCACCAACATTGGAGCTGACTGATTGCAAACTGCCCTTCTATCTCTATGTATCAGTGCAAAATGGCATAGCAAATGGTTTCCTGACACAGCACCATAGCTCTGGAAAACAACCTGTGGCATACTACGGCGTGACTTAGCCTTTTGCAGTTACTGGGCATCTGGTTTGTTTGAGAGCAATGGCTGCAGCAACTGTGATGGTAGAGAGGACGGCTCCCATTGTGTTCCACTTCTCTTGTAATATTTATGTGTCACATACGGTGCAGTAGTCATCTACAGCAACACAACACTTTTCAGCTGCCAGGGGGACAGGTTATGAAGTCACCTTGTGGTCGTAATACTAATAACACCATTTAAAGATGCCCAACTGTTAATTTGGCAACATTATTACCTGCAATAGGTAATGCTATAAGACCCCTCACTATAACTGCATTGAAGTTGTAGGAACCGGCACCACACCCAGACCCTATTTACAGCAGACACCATTAGAAAAGGCAGACTATGAGTGGTACACTGATGGTTCCTCCAGCAGACTAACAAACACAGATTACAGACTCTAACTACAGTAGACACCATAGTTGAAAGTGTAGCTCTGCCACCTAGCAAGTCTGCCCAGAAAGCTGAACGGTACCAAGAGCATGAGTCCTCGCTGAGGGGAAAACTGTTAACATTTTGCCTTTGGAGTTGTCCATCATTTTGCCCAATTGTGGCAATATCGTGTTTTCATACCAGCAGCAGGGCATTCCATCCAAAATGTTGCTTTAGAAGATAACTTGTTAAAAGCAATATTACTACCCCACAGGACAGCGATAATGAAATGTGAAGCCGACACAGGAGCTAATACTGAGATTGCCAAAGGTAAAGCCATGGCTGACACAGCAGCAAGAGAGTCATGTTACAGCAAGTACCGATCATGCTTTCAATGGCTAAAAGCATACCACAAATACTGTACATTCAGAAACAATTATTGCTAACTGATGTAAAGGAAGCACAATAGGATCTGTAATACCAGTGTGGATTGATGCTATTTGTGAGAAAATTGTAGTGGGATTGTGGGTCCACTGTGATGGGAGGCCTGCGGCTCCACGTATTTGTTCCTTCCACTTACAGGGCTTGCACATTTACCCACACACATGGTGCAAGGGTAGATCAATTAGACAGGGGTGGGTTGCACCGGAGATAACAGCTTTCACTGCCCAACATTCTAAAGGTCGGTACCCGTTACACATGATCACTTGCAGGTACCACAGGGTCTCTTGACCAACTTGCAAATTGATTTTGCTTATTTGCCCCTAGTGAATGGATTGAAATATTCGCTGATGTGTGTGGATCCATTTTAAAAATGGGTGGAGGTGTTTTGCAGCAACAGTTGTCCAATGCTTAATGAAAGACATCATACCCAGGTTTGGGGTCCCCCAGGGCATAAATAGTGACAGAGGTAGAGAGATGGTGGCTGCTGCTGTGAAAAAGATGTGTGAGTGTTGGGGAATAGAGTGGCAACTGCATGCCCCATACCCCCAAAGGTCAGGCTAGGTGGAGAGGATGAATTCCACAATAAAAAATAGATTAGGTAAGACAACTGATACAACAGATCTTAAATGGCCTAATGCTCTGCCTTTTGTGTTGCACAACACAAGGGCGACACAATCTAGAACAAGCATTTTGTCCCCCCATGAGGTACTAATGGGGTGGCCCATTGCTGCTGTGGACTGATGAAAACATTTCTGACTACACTGTGCAGTTCGCAGTGGTCTTGAGGCATCACCATCTCTAGGTGAAGGCAGCTTTACCCCATGTATCCTCAGAGCCCACACACCCTTTTAAAGTTGGAGACTTGGTCATGGTGAGAAAAATAAAAGACTGGACCACACCTCATGCTTCTGGGGTAGCAGACAGTCGTCAAGGTGGAATAGACTCATGGGACAAGATGCAGAGCTGTGCCAACAGCACCTGAGAAGGAGGCACAAGTAACTGAGGAGCATCTGTTACCAGAAGAGCAGTGCAACACACCAGTAAAGGGGAAGACAGACCACACCACTTCCAGGAGCCACACTGGGGGCCAATTACCATGTGTCACCAGGATGGTGACACCAACTGATTCTGTTGAGTGAAGAACACAGCGAAGTCTCAAAGAAAGGTGATGGACTACACCTGCAGAAATATAGACTGAAGAGGCACCACAGAGTAGGTCCATGAAACCAACCCCGAACAAGACTGCGGACCAGGAGGCGAAGCAGGGGACAGCACACTGTGTGCCTTTGCATTACTATTAGAGAAAGTGTCCTAGAACTGAGTGACAGTAGGACACCATCACTTTCGCAAGAATGCCTCGCATAGTATAAACAATATTTTTTAGTCCCTTAATTTTGTGTGCGCTACCTGTATTATGTGCACCAGCTGACCATACTCTCAATGCAGTACATTAGAAAAAAAAACAATTTTTAAGTCTTCAAAATTGCTGAATTTGTAGAGAGTTATCCAGACATCCCAGCGACCCAATTGGATTGTATGAAGACCTTGTGCTCATACAGAGTTAGGCGCAAGGGAAAGGATGCCTTATATCAAATGTAACGTGGGATTGTGGAGAAGGAAGGATAGGATGGTACCCACATTGTACTTACCACTAACAGTGTTTCTACACATGCAGTCCTTCCTTATGAGGTATGAGAACATTTTATTACCCACTTTTCTAAGAGCAAAAGAGAGGAAATGTTTTGTCTAGGAAAAGGAGTGGGATAAATATGGCAGAAGTGTCCACTTAACCCTTTTCAGATTCTGCTTTTGTGTCAGCTTGCTCAACAAAGCTGCCATGTTACTGTGGGTCAAATAGTCTCAAGAAAATGTTTGTGGCCAGGTTTTCATTCTTTTTTTATAGTCTGATGGACTGGGTATGGGTGATATGCCAGGCTTTCCTGTACATCTACTTATTTTATGTACAAATGAATTCACCAAGAAAAAATGCAAACCTATATCCCCCTAATGGTGAGGACTGCTCAAAGTTGCACTGAGATCTTTGTAAAAATGGAATAGTCAAATATTTTTAGCAATGCTCCAGTGTTTGGTTAACTGTTGAAATGTGCTAGAGCAACCCACCATCGTTTTGATATTGGGTATCCCTCACCTTTAGTACTTTTTTGTGCAGCCTATGAAAATCGGTGTTGAATTTCACAAAGACAGTAGTGTAATATAAGGCGTATACAAATGTGCTTGAAAACTATAATTTGCTGGTTAAACCCAAATGACCCTATTCTAACCATGTGTGTTGTGAAATGTCTGCTGTTGGTAGAAAGAAACTAATTTCTTGAACAGCCGACTAGGCAACACTGCATAGAACTGAGAGGTATTTTCAAATATGCATTCCTTACCTGTCATATTTTTTTAATGTACTTTGATCTTCCATCAGTTTTAAATTAACTTATAATGCATTGTTGTATAGTAATTTTCAGAACAACGTATACTGTTGTACAGTAATTGTTAATGTTTTGTATTTGATCATGCAAAGGTTTTAAGTAACTAAGCATGAATACAATAAAATGAAAATTAGTAAGTGAAAGATTTGGTAGGTTTGTCTTCCTTTACCTGAGCAAGAGAACAAAAGCCCCCAGAATGTTGTTCAACATTCAGTTAACACACCCAGAAACTAGTATCACAGACAATTGACAGCTGGTGCAGGGGTTGGACCCAGCGATCGAAGTGCATTAATAAAGAAAATGGAAACTGTGGTGCCGAGTACAATGGGACAAGGTCAGTAAGTGTGGGGATCGAGTCAAAGGCGTGGCAAAAAAAAACTCAAAATATTTTATAACTATATTTTTGTTTTTCCACCTCCAGGTATCCACATACGTTTGAAATTCACTATTGCATACAGTATAAGATGGACTGCCACAAAATGCTCAAAAAGATTTAGGTTTCAAAAACAGTGCTCCCAAAATAAACATTTTAGTAAAATGTAGACTTTAGTGCAATTTTATTTTATAACTGTCCATTAAAAGCACTCATTCCCCAGCTCAGCTGGTAACATCTTTGCAATACTTCTCAAAAATAATATGTTTGTCAAAGTGAGTCCCTCATTTAAAGTCAATCTGGCTTTCAAGCAGCCTTTACATAAGCAGATCAACCAACTGCATACTTTTACATTTCTTTCAGACAGCAAGCACCCCTTGCAAGAAGGCTTGATTCTTGTTTGGCTGTCTATTCCTCCCTCAACTTCACAGCACAGGAGATTCTCTCCCCTTCCACTTCAGCAGGGGTGGCCTTAGGCATGTGCAAGCTGTGCACCTGCACAGGGCCTCCAAACCCCAGGGGCTGCCATGCCAATATATATCCTTAATATAATCCTCTGGGGATGGATACCTATTTGCCTGGTGGTCCCTGGCAGGGATTTGGCGGTCTCCGGCTTTGTTCCACTTCCAAACACCCTGACCTCACCCCTCTTCCCTGGCCTCCGCGCCTGCCTTCCTCCTGGTTCCTGATTGGCTTCTTTTTTTCCCTACCCACTGCTGGCCACGTCGTGTGTCACAATACCCTCCTCCTCCTGAATATTTTCGTTCTGAGACAAATTCGGAAGGGTAGGAGCAGCCGCAGGTACTGGTCATCTAACGCCTTTTCTGGATGTTTTATTAAAACACCTTCCTGAGCTCCGGGGGGCTCCGCCCCGCCCGGACCCCCTCTTCCGGGGCCCCATACCTACGCTCCCTGCCCAGGGCCCCCATGAGCCTAGAGCCGTCCCTGACTTCAGCAACTCAACTATCAGGATAACCGTTCTTGGACGGTTGTCTTTTAATTAAAGTAGTGGAACTGTTTTTGTTAAAGTAGAAAAGTATGGGCATGTCGTGCCCCTCAGATCCATCTCTCCCACTTTCACCTATGAATGTGACACTCCAGGAAGCAATCCTACAAGCTGTGTATGATGGCGTTCAAGGACCGATATTCCCGATCATAAGGAAGTTGGTGGATGACGATTTGTACTAACTAGTAAGCTACGGGGTCTGTGCTAATTGATTCTATTGCCACTGCTTTCTAATATCTGCTGGCTTTCTCACAACTTCCAAGATATACTTCATATTGGTGCTCAGGCAGGTTTCAACGCCCCCAGCAAATTGAATCCTACCATAGGGAAGTGTATGTTACAATATTCGCACAGGACATTATTCACTGGTCACTAATATGACATTTAGCTAAATTAATCCACATCTTTAATTATTGTTGGGCAATATAAACTGTGCGAGACCTGAGATAATTTTTTTGAAAGACCAATGTATCTTTATAATCAGATCCTATTTCCAAAATATGATTCTATCTTGCACTATGAGTACCAACCAGAAGCCTGCGGGGTTGATGAGGGACCAAGACAGTCAGCATGTCCTCTCTCCATAACTTTCCAGCTTTGTTTGTGATACATGAGTTATACTACATATTTATTATTATGAATGAATAATAATGAATTACTGAGATGTTTTTATCAAGGGGGTTTGAGGGACATCAAATAGGCAAAAGGGCGAAGCTCAACTCGTCTATAATGTCTCTCAGAACTTGTTAAGTTTATGTAGTTATCCTTCTTTTCTGTCAAATATGGAACTTTTATTAGGAATGTTCAATGTGGATTAGAATCATCATATGATTGTTTAAAGGAGTTAATAGAGTTGGAGGACAGTGTTGCCTTGCTTGCAGCCATTTCCAAGAGTGGCTCTTTCTCGTTATTTATGAACAAATCGACACTAGATTTTTACCTCAGCAGTCTTCTCGGAAGTCCACTTCTACTATGAGATTCATCCCAACATTGGCAACGATCTGCGCCCACAAACTTTGGGAGTATACTTAAAAGCACTGGTGTGTGGTCCTGTGGCATCATAGATCCAGCAGAGCTATGTGGTGTTGTGGTAAGTACCTCTCCTACCTCGCAGACAAGGCCTAGAATGGCCTCCCGTCCACCTCTGGCAAGCCCCCACACTGCTCCAGTTCAGGAAGGACCTCAAGACCTGGCTCTACGGATGGCCCAGCATTCAACGGAGCCCTCCAGTGTCTTGAGACCTTCCTGGGTGAGTAGTTGTGCTTTACTAACCCCTGATTGATTGATTGATTGATTGATTGAATAATGGAAGCACCTGCATGTGGACTTGTGCATGTTTTAGTTCCATTCATATGAGTTATTAATATTGGGATCTTCATGATGTGTGGGTAAAGCAGCACTTTCCAGACGTTTGAGCATCTTAAAACATAACATAGAAGTGATGTGTGGTGACATTCCACATATTCACACCATTGCACATCATCACGTCTTATGCACTTGCATCATCACGTGGCTGTGATAGTGACGCGGCACTATATTCAAACGATTTAAATCCACATTAAGGGGCCGCAGCCAGCAGCACCGTCCACAATGTTAAATGCCTGGAATGCGCCCGCCAGTATGGCGGGCACATTGTAATTGCAGTGGTGGGACCGACTCATGACTAGCGGGCGGTCCCACTCACAGCAACGATGGCGGGCAGACTCACGTCCGCCCGCCATCGTAATGAGCACCCAGATGTTTACCCTTGCAGCCTTCCCAGGACTCTCTAATTCATCCCAACAGAACCTCAAAGAGAAAAATATCTCTGTAATTCACTTTTTTCTAATCTATAATTTTATGCTATGTTTGGCCCCCAAAATCAGCTGCTTCTGTTTTCACTGACTATGCATGGAGAGAGGAGTAAGGGGAGACATACATAATATGTCCTCACCTCCATGTCCCCAACATAAAAAATAAAATCATGGCCTCCTTCCACCCACCCGCACCATTCTCTGTGCCTTACTTTTCCTCTCCTTCAGAAGCTGTGCTCCCTGCTTTCCCACACTGCTCTGAAAGACTCCCAGAGAGCCCAGCCAGTGCAGCCACCGCAGCCTGGAAATCCTCTAGTACATAGCAATGGTAGTTAACAGGTTCTGTTACACACCAATTCTACAACATAGCAGTGAATTACTCGATTTAGAATCTAGTCATTCACACTATGAAAACCTTGCACGGCATAGTAATATCAGTCCCTGATTTTGTTCAATTCCTGTATATAAGAGATAAGCATACACTGTAAGAATGTCAGCTGTATCGCTCTGTATGAGTAATTACTCTTATAACAGTTGAAATAGCATGTATTTTTTAATTTACTTCTTTCTTTTTTAGAAAGAGTATTATAAAGCGCGAACAAGACCCAAGGGTGTTAGAGCGATGTACATATTGAGAGAACCCCCCCCACATCATTACAACGCTGATAACAACTTGAAAATAAGATCAACGGAAGAAGAAAAGGAAACTATCAGTACACTGTCCCAATCCACTCTGGGTGAGGAGTCACAGTTCACGTTTTTGTAGTGGTCTGTATATAGAGTGTGTGGCTTCCCTAGCCACCTTTCATGGGGCTCCTGTAACCGATAAGTCAGTTCTAGTTCCAACTGTAGATTCTACAGAAAACATCTGTTAAATAAGATCATTTTTACTTCTTTCTTGAAGGCAGAGAATGAGCTGTTTTTACGAGTTTCTGGGGGCAGCAAATTCAAAATTCTTGAAGCTGACCCTGATAAGCTGCAGTCAAAGGTTTCCTTTTTTTCTAAATCTTGGAGGTTCCAATAGGAGGAAGCTGGTATTCCTAAGAGAGTAGATGCCTCCTGATGTCTTGAGTTTTTTGCCAGATATACGGGAGTCTTGAGCTGGAGGGCCTTGTGTATCAGCAGGCTATCTTCAACTGGATCCTAGCTTTGAAAGGGAGAGATTTGAGAGAGGGGGAGATGTGGTCGAATCACCTCAATCCTGTAAACAGTCGAGCTCCGGCGTTGAGAGTAGCCTTAAGAGTTGCTGTTCTTGCTTTTAGCAGGCCTGTTATGTAGGAGAGTAGGGTCTGCTTCCTATGGTCACCCCCACTTTTTTTGCTGTGATTCACTGGTTTTTCGACTTTAGTGTGGCTGTGGGCCTGCTAATCAGACCCACAGCCCAGCTGTTCTCTCTCTAAATTCATACCATGTACTTTAGGTACATACCTAATTGGGTATTGGGTCACCTTTGTGAGCCCCTGTATAGTGTACCATAGGTACCCAGGGCATAGGTGCATCCAAGGCCTACCAGGGGCTGCAGCATGAATTATGCCACCCCTGGCTGGCCATCCAAACTGACACCACAGGCTGATCACTCAGCTTGGGCAAGGTGGTGTAATCACCCCTTGCTTAGATATAGTATGCCTATATCTAACCTTATATATAGACACATATGTACCTGTAAGTCACTCCTATGGTAGGCCTTAACAATCCTGGAGGCAGAGTGCTTGGTTTTATGTGAGATGGTGCTCTAGCATGAGCTGAGCCCGTCTGCAGCTTTCGGAACCATGTCCTTATAGCTGTTCTATGATATAGCCATACCATATACTCTTAAGTGCATTATAATCCTCGCGGTTAATGCTAACTTTGGTTTGGCTTTATCAAAACATGTCGTGTAAGGTGTCAAACACTTTGGAATACTACCCCCCCTCCCCACCAGTTCTGACGGCGGGGGTAGCATTCCACCCTTCTAGAGGGAGAAGACATGTAGTTACTGCTTTACCCGGTTAAAGTTAAACAGAGCCTCAGCATCACAAAATGGATGCTGCTGCCACAGACACGAGTCTAACTTCCTGCAGCTGGACGAAACTCCGGCAGGGGAGGCCTGGACAATAGGTTTCCTTCCTTGGGAGGTGCTAACACCTCCCCAGACAGGCTTTTAGTGTATTGGGGCAGGGAGGGCTGAGAAAGGAAACACTGCCTGGGGCACACAAGGTGCTCCACACATAGCCCGGTTCAAACCAGTTGCTGGGGCACTCCAGCCCCAGCTCTGGCGCGAAACTGGACAAAGGGAAAGGGGTATAACCAACCCCTTCCCAGGTTCCACCCATAGGAGGGACCTAGCAGCTAATCCAGCCCCTTAGTTTAGTATAAAGTTAGGAGCTGAGTCTAGAGACTTTAGATTTATCCTGGAAAGAAACTCTGAAACAAAACTCTTGGACATTTGATGTTCCATGTCGACTGGAAGACTGAAGACATCTCCCTTGTGGTCAAGGAGTGACTGTAGGAGAGTAGGGTCTACAATCCTATGATCACCCAGATTTTTGCTTTTTGCTTCACTGGTTTACGACTTCCCTGGCTGTGGGCCTGCTAATCAGACCCACAGCCTAGCTGTTCTCTCTACTCCAAATTGTACCCAGGTACTGAATTGGCACTGGGCCCTCTCCAAGTCCCTGTACCCAGGGCTGAGGTGCACCCAGAAGTCTCCCAGGGGTTGCAGCATGTATTATGCCACCCCTGGGTTGACTAACTAAATCAGACACAACTGGCTGCTTGACAGCTGGGGCAAGGTGGTGTAATCACCCTTTGCTTTAGATATAGTATTCCTATATCTAAACCTACAATGGACACCTATATTCCTATCAGTCACTCCTATGGCAGGCCTTAACAATCCTGAAGGCAGAGTGCACGGGATAGGGTGAAATGGTGCTCTGACATGAGCTGAGCCCGTTTGTAGCTTGCGGAACCAAGTCCTAATAGCTGTTCCATGATAACGCTATACCATATACTCTTAAGTGCATTATGTACCTCGCGGTCATATGCTAACTTTGGTATAACATTATCAAAACATGTCGAGTAAGGTGTCATACGAATTGGAATACTAACCCCTTGCCAATTCTGGCGACGGGGTTAGCATTCCACCCTTCTAGAGGGACACGACATGTTGGTAACCTGTAACCCCGGTTAAAGTCAGACATAGCCTCAGCTCCACAAGATGGATGCTGCCACCGAGACACAAGTCTGCCCTCCTGCTGCTGGGAGTCCTCCCAGCCCAGGAGGCAAGGACAAAGGGTTTCCTGCCAGGGGCGGTGCCAGCACCGTCCCAGACAGGATTTTGTGTATCCTAGGTAGGCAGGGCTTTAGAGGAAGGTGACTGCAAGTGGCACCCCGGTGCTCACTGTGCATATGCCGGCTAGAACCAGTTCCAGGGGCACACCAGCCCCTGAGCTGGGGAAAGCCCGGCATGGGAGAGGGGTGTAACCACCCCCTCCTAGTCCCACCCATAGGGCAGGACTTAGTCGCGTGCCAGCCCCTTTTTGCAGGATAAAGGTAGGAACTGGCCCCCTTCCAAATTAGATCAATCTTTGAATCCTGAACCGACTTTCTACGAGAGGAACTCAAGACTCTTCCTAAGATTTCTCCCTTGTGACTAAGGAGTAGTCACCCTGCAGCAGCAGGCACCAACCAAGCATCGCGGTCTGCTGTAAGTCTCTCCTCCGGATCAAGACTGCCCAGCACGATGAGAACCGGCTTCCCTGGCACCTCTGACCTCAACCTGCATCATCAGCCCAGCTGTGATCCGTGGGTGTGACGAGACCTCGAGGGACCGGCCATCTTTGAAGACTGCACGACGCTTGTCCAGCACGACCACCGAGTGACCCTCGACTGAGTGCTTTGGGGTAAGAGAAGCCCCGACCCTGAGCAGCTCCAGCACCGAAGTTCAGCCCCCCTGCATCCACGAGATCTGCGTGGGGCCCTTCTGCTCTTTGCTGCTCACCGCGTTGTCCAGGTCACTTGCCCGTTGGCTAGTGGCCCTCTTACGACGCTTCACGACGACAAACACCGCTGGTTTGGTTGCTCCAGACTAGCCCTTGCTCCCCTCCAAAAGAGGAGCACCCTGGACCCTCCTGGTCCACTCCAGACTCCATTTTAAGTCCACCGCGTGGGCTTGCATTTGCCAAGACTTGTTGCCCCAATCCTGGGTCCAGCGACGTCGACAGCAGAGACCATCGTGGGACAGCTCGCACCTCCATCCTGGTCGCTGACAACGCCTCCTGGGCCGAGAGACTGCAGAGCCCAGCAGTGCCCACTCACCGGGTCGAGGTGACTTCGTCCGGTGCCATCCTGGTGCCCACCTAAATCACTGGCTAGTGATTCAGAACTTGGTCCCCTCTGCTTACAGGTATTCTTCTTCCCTGATCCAGGCTTGGATCACCACGAACTTCTTCACTGGCCGCCTGCCAGCAACTTCTTTCTTCAGGCTCCTGGTTCGTCAACGAGGGTTTCCGACGCAACTTGAACCCTATGCAGCCGCAGCCCCTGGGCTAGGTAAACTGAGTACTCCGGTGCTCCAGCATAGTCCAACACCCTAAGTGTTCGGATACACTCTTGTTTTCGACCCACCTAGTCGGGTTCGCCCGAGAACAGTAACTTTGTGATTGCTAGTATCCATAGACTTGTTCCCGCATTACGCGTGAGAGTTCCCACTCTGCACACGGCGTCCCTAGGCCTCCTGCTTCTAATCCAAGGGTTCAGCATTGTAGGCCTAGCGTTTCTACAGTCTAGAAAAGTATTACTTACCTGCTAGTAACTTCGCATTCCACTTCTTGTGTATATGGTTTTTCGTGCCCCTCGGGCATTTGCGTAAATTGTGCAACTTTCAGTATTCCTCTAAGAGTTTTGTTGTGTGCTTAGCTCCCTGTCTCATAAAGAGCCAGGGTAGTCCTGTTATAAATAAATATATTTTATTTTTGATAACAACTTGTGTGGTGTCCTTTCACTTGGTGTTCAAGGGGTAATGTGATGGTAAAACAGCTGGCTTAACACGCCCTCTGGAGTTTAGCCTTAGACTGCTCGTATCCACGCTACTAGGATAGCTGGTCTATAAGGTTGACTTACAACCAATCATCAATAAGGGTTGTCTGGACTGATACATAGTGATCACTAGAATAGTGAGCACTGCATATCAGGCCAACTTCTCACATTGGTGAGCAGCGGTTGGGATTTGAGCTTGCTGTTGTTTTACCACACATATCCTAAGAATATCATTTGAAAGATCACATAAGTACTAAGGTACATATAACTTAGCTTAGAATACTCTGAGTTCTACTGAACCAGCTGTTGTAGCTCCTAAAGCACACCCTAAACTACAACTCTAGCAAGGGATCAGTAGGTAAACATATAGTGTAGGTAAGTGCACCACTTACACCTCACTAGAAAAGCATGTCTACCAATGGAGAGTCTACTGAGACTCCCCTTGTGGTTATTGACCCTCCACAGGTCAAATCAAGATATGCAGCTCTCAGTTTCCAGGAGATGAGACCAGTGTGTACCTCCAGGAAACTGAAACAGGGGTCTAACCCCACCATTCTCTTTCTGATAGGTCTCTTAGAGACATATGATGCTAGGAAAGCATCTCAGGGAGATGGGAATATGCCAGCCTTAGAGGGACACCTTGGTGATCCAGACCTCCTTGGCACTGAAAATGCAGCTGAGGAGGAGGAAGAAGAGGAACTCTCTGGGGATGAGGCAGACAAGAGGTCTGAGTTAGTCAGCAGACTTACTAGGGCCAACTTAGACCTACTTAGAGAAGGATCTGGGGGACCCCCAGTACTGACCCTAATGAGGCCTAACCTTGGAGTTAGAAGAGATAGATCTCATTCTAGGGACTCCAATAGATATCTGCACTCTAATGCCTCTTCTCAGAGGAGAAGGAACTCTCCCCAGAGGAGATTGACTTCCCCTCAGAGAATAGAGCATGAAGCAAGGATGAGACAGGCTAATCTGAGGATTGAAAGGGAAGAACTTGCCCTGGCCAAAGAGAAGCTTGCCTTTGCTAGGGAGCAGCAGATGAGTGGGGTAGTCCCCACTGGTGGCAGCAATCTCCCAAGAGATAAAGAGAAGGGTTTAGATACTAAACACCTGACAAAGATAGTGCCCCCCTTTAAACAAGGGGATGACATCCAGAAATGGATGGCTGCTTTGGAGAGGGCCTGCACTGTGCAGTGCATTCCCCAGAGTCAGTGGGCAGCTATACTGTGGCTCTCCTTTGATGGCAAAGGTAGAGATAAGCTCCTCACTACAAGAGTGGAGGATGCTAACAATTACCAGGTCCTGAAAAATACACTGGTTGATGGGTTTGGTTTAACCACTGAGCAGTACAGGTTGCTGTTCAGAGACACCCAGAAAACTCAGTCTCAGGACTGGTCTGACTTTGTGGATTGTGCCACTAAGGCTTTGGAGGGCTGGTTGCTGGGTAGCAAGGTTACTGATTACACAGGATTGTATAATCTTATGATGAGAGAACAGATTTTAAATAACTGTCAGAACCAGTTGTTGCACCAGCACCTTGTTGATTCAGATCTGACCTCTCCCCAAGAATTGGGAAAGAAGGCAGACAAATGGGTCAGAACAAGGATCAAGCAGAACCAGAACCAGAACCAGGGTGGTCAGAAGAAAGCAGACCAGAAGGGTAATACCAAGAGTGAACAAAATGACCAGAAGTCTTCAACAGGTCCCCAACAAACCAAAGAGGGTGGGGGTCAGGCTTCACAGCAGAAAAAGAAGACTCAAGAAGGCCAGTCAAAAAGGTGGTGCCAGTACTGTAAAAGTAAGTCTCACTGGTTTAGTGAGTGCACCAAAAGAGGAGGGCAAACTCCTACCACTACAGCCCCTAAGGCAACTGCACCCCCTAGTACAGTCAGTAGTGGTAGTGCACCTCCCATGGGAATAGTTGGGTTAACCTTGGGAACTGAGGGGTCTGACAACTTAGTTGGCACACTCACTCAGGCTGTCCTTGTCTGTACAGGGGATATGGATATGTCCCCTGATGTAAGTCCCAATACTTTGGGCAAATACAGGCAGACACCTTTGATAAATGGCAAAATGGCTCAGGCCTATAGGGACACTTGTGCCAGTGTCACAATGGTGACACCTAACTTTGTGGACCCTGGACAGATCATGCCAGGTACAGATTTACTGGTGACCAATGCCAGCAATGTCACAACCAGTCATAGTATGGCGATTGTTGCTTTCTCCTGGGGAGGGGTAAGTGGCCAAAAGAAAGTTGTGGTTAGTTCAGACCTCCCAGTGGATTGTTTGTTGGGCAATGATTTGGAGTCATCACTATGGTCAGACGTGGAGCAGATGACTCACATGGAAATGTTAGGCTTGCCAGCACATGTGCTTGCTGTGACTAGGTCACAGGCCAGAAGATGCCCCACTGAACAGGTGCTGGATCCTGGAACAATGGACCAGACACCTTCCAAGAAGAAGAGCAGTAGGGTTAAGGCATTGCCTTCCCCCTTGCCCCAGGTTGAGGATCAAGTCTCTGAGGAGGCTGATCTGAGAGAGCTGAGGGAAACTGAGCCTAAAGAGCTTGAACTTGATCAAGTTGAGTTTCTGGGCTCAGGGGGACCCTCCAGAGAAGACCTGGGGAAGGCACAGTTAGACTGCCCTTCCCTTGAACCCCTCAGACAGCAGGCTGCTGCTGAGGCTGCAGGGAATGCCACAGGTGCCCACAGGGTATACTGGGAAGATGGACTCCTGTACTCTGAGTCAAGAGACCCCAAGCCTGGTGCAACCAGGAGGCTGGTCATCCCCTTGTCTCAGAGGGGTTTCCTTCTCACCTTGGCCCATGAGATTCCCCTTGCAGGTCACTTAGGCCAGACAAAGACTTGGGACAGACTTGTCTCACACTTTCACTGGCCTCACATGAATGAGAATACCAAGGAGTTTTGTCGCTCCTGTGTCACTTGCCAAGCCAGTGGTAAGTCAGGTGGCACAACAAAGGCCCCCCTCATACCACTACCTGTGGTGGGGGTTCCCTTTGAAAGAGTGGGGATTGACATTGTTGGTCCAATGGAACCCCAGACAGCATCAGGGCACAAGTTTATACTGGTGGTGGTGGACCATGCCACCAGGTATCCTGAAGCTATTCCACTTAGGACCACTACAGCACCTGTAGTGGCAAGGGCCCTAGTTGGAGTGTTCTCCAGAGTGGGCTTCCCTAAGGAGGTTGTTTCTGACAGAGGTGCAAACTTCATGTCAGGATATCTGACTGCAATGTGGAAGGAATGTGGTGTCAACTACAAGTTCACCACACCCTATCATCCACAATGCAATGGGCTTGTTGAAAGATTCAACAGGGCCCTCAAAGGGATGATTCATGGACTACCTGAAAAGCTCAGGCGTAGATGGGATGTCCTGATACCCTGCCTCTTGTTTGCTTACAGAGAGGTCCCACAGAAGGGGGTTGGCTACAGCCCTTTTGAACTTCTGTATGGGCATCCTGTAAGAGGACCCCTGTGTTTGGTGAAGGAAGGATGGGAGAGACCTCTCAAAAAGCCTGCAACCAACATAGTGGACTATGTACTTGGTCTCCGCTCCAGGATGGCTGAATACATGGAGAAGGCATCTAAAAACCTTGAGGCCAGCCAAGAACTCCAAAAAGCTTGGCATGACCAGAAGGCTGTCCTGACTGTGTACCAGCCTGGACAGAAGGTGTGGGTGCTGGAGCCAGTGGCCCCAGCAGCACTCAAAGACAAATGGTCTGGGCCCCACACCATCATTGAGCAAAAGGGAGAGGTCACCTACCTGGTGGACCTTGGAACTCCCAGGAGCCCCCTCAGGGTGCTCCATGTGAACAGGCTCAAGGCATATGTCGACAGGAAGGACATGAGCTTGCTCATGGCCACAGATGAGGGACAGGAGGAAGAGAGTGACCCTCTCCCAGACCTGCTCACTCAGAATCCTGATGATGGATCAGTAGATGGTGTTGTCTTTTGTGGCAGCCTCTCTGAACATCAGCAACAGGATTGTAGACAAGTTCTGCAATCCTTTAGACATATGTTCTCTCTGACACCCAGTCAAACTGATTGGTGTACCCATGAAGTTGACACTGGAGACAGTCTGCCTGTCAAGAGTAAAATCTACAGACAGCCTGATCATGTCAGAGACTGCATCAAGACAGAAGTGCAGAATATGTTGGAGCTGGGAGTCATTGAGCCCTCAGATAGCCCTTGGGCTAGCCCAGTAGTTCTAGTGCCAAAGCCTCACACCCAGGGTGGTAAGAAAGAGATGAGGTTCTGCGTAGACTACAGAGGACTCAATGCAGTCACTAAGACTGATGCCCACCCAATACCAAGAGCAGATGAACTTATAGATAGATTGGCTTCTGCCAACTACTTAAGTACATTTGACCTGACAGCTGGGTATTGGCAAATCAGGTTAGCTGAGGAGGCCAAGCCCAAGACAGCATTTTCTACCCCTGGTGGGCATTATCAATTTGTGGTAATGCCCTTTGGTTTGAAAAATGCACCTGCCACCTTCCAAAGGCTGGTGAATCAAGTTCTCACTGGGTTGGATGACTTCTGTGCAGCATATCTTGATGATATAGCTGTCTTTAGTTCCACCTGGGAGGACCACCTGGTCCACCTGAGGAAAGTGTTAGAGGCACTGCAAAAGGCAGGTCTCACTATCAAGGCCACTAAGTGCCAGATAGGGCAGACACAGGTTGTATACCTGGGCCACCTTGTAGGTGGAGGCCAGGTTCAACCCTTGGAGAGCAAGATACAGGCCATCAAGGACTGGGCTCCTCCAACCACCCAGACTCAGGTTCGAGCTTTCTTGGGCCTGACTGGGTACTATAGGAAATTTGTCAAGAATTATGGGTCCATTGTGACTCCACTTAATGACCTGACAAGTAAAAAGATGCCAAAGAAAGTTCAGTGGACAGCAAGCTGTCCGAAAGCATTCAATGGCCTAAAGCAGGCCATGTGCACAGCACCTATCCTAAAGAGTCCAGATTACTCCAAGACCTTCATTGCCCAAACAGATGCTTCTGAGTTGGGTGTGGGAGCTGTTCTATCTCAGCTGAATTTTGATGGTAACGACCAGCCCATTGCTTTTATTAGCAGAAGGCTGACCCCCAGAGAGAAAAATTGGTCAGCTATTGAGAGGGAGGCCTTTGCTGTGGTGTGGGCCCTGAAAAAGTTGAGGTCATACTTGTTTGGCACTCACTTTAAGATTCAGACCGACCATAAGCCCCTCTTATGGCTAAATCAGATGAAGGGTGAAAACCCCAAACTACTTAGGTGGTCCATTTCCCTACAGGGGATGGATTTTACAGTGGAGCATAGACCTGGTACTGATCATGGAAATGCTGATGGGCTCTCCAGGTATTTCCACTTAGAGCAAGAAGACTCACCTGGTCAAGGTTAGCTTATTGTCCCAAAGTTTGGGGGGGGTCATGTAGGAGAGTAGGGTCTACAATCCTATGATCACCCAGATTTTTGCTTTTTGCTTCACTGGTTTACGACTTCCCTGGCTGTGGGCCTGCTAATCAGACCCACAGCCTAGCTGTTCTCTCTACTCCAAATTGTACCCAGGTACTGAATTGGCACTGGGCCCTCTCCAAGTCCCTGTACCCAGGGCTGAGGTGCACCCAGAAGTCTCCCAGGGGGCTGCAGCATGTATTATGCCACCCCTGGGTTGACTAACTAAATCAGACACAACTGGCTGCTTGACAGCTGGGGCAAGGTGGTGTAATCACCCTTTGCTTTAGATATAGTATTCCTATATCTAAACCTACAATGGACACCTATATTCCTATCAGTCACTCCTATGGCAGGCCTTAACAATCCTGAAGGCAGAGTGCATGTGATAGGGTGAAATGGTGCTCTGGCATGAGCTGAGCCCGTTTGCAGCTTGCGGAACGAAGTCCTAATAGCTGTTCCATGATAATGCTATACCATATACTCTTAAGTGCATTATGTACCTCGCGGTCATATGCTAACTTTGGTATAACATTATCAAAACATGTTGAGTAAGGTGTCATACGAATTGGAATACTAACCCCTCGCCAATTCTGGCGACGGGGTTAGCATTCCACCCTTCTAGAGGGACACGACATGTTGGTAACCTGTAACCCCGGTTAAAGTCAGACATAGCCTCAGCTCCACAAGATGGATGCTGCCACCGAGACACAAGTCTGCCCTCCTGCTGCTGGGAGTCCTCCCAGCCCAGGAGGCAAGGACAAAGGGTTTCCTGCCAGGGGCGGTGCCAGCACCGTCCCAGACAGGATTTTGTGTATCCTAGGTAGGCAGGGCTTTAGAGGAAGGTGACTGCAAGTGGCACCCCGGTGCTCACTGTGCATATGCCGGCTAGAACCAGTTCCAGGGGCACACCAGCCCCTGAGCTGGAGAAAGCCCGGCATGGGAGAGGGGTGTAACCACCCCCCTCCTAGTCCCACCCATAGGGCAGGACTTAGTCGGGTGCCAGCCCCTTTTTGCAGGATAAAGGTAGGAACTGGCCCCCTTCCAAATTAGATCAATCTTTGAATCCTGAACCGACTTTCTACGAGAGGAACTCAAGACTCTTCCTAAGATTTCTCCCTTGTGACTAAGGAGTAGTCACCCTGCAGCAGCAGGCACCAACCAAGCATCGCGGTCTGCTGTAAGTCTCTCCTCCGGATCAAGACTGCCCAGCACGACGAGAACCGGCTTTCCTGGCACCTCTGACCTCAACCTGCATCATCAGCGCAGCTGTGATCCGTGGGTGTGACGAGACCTCGAGGGACCGGCCATCTTTGAAGACTGCACGACGCTTGTCCAGCACGACCACCGAGTGACCCTCGACTGAGTGCTTTGGGGTAAGAGAAGCCCCGACCCTGAGCAGCTCCAGCACCGAAGTTCAGCCCCCCTGCATCCACGAGATCTGCGTGGGGCCCTTCTGCTCTTTGCTGCTCACCGCGTTGTCCAGGTCATTTGCCCGTTGGCTAGTGGCCCTCTTACGACGCTTCACGACGACAAACACCGCTGGTTTGGTTGCTCCAGACTAGCCCTTGCTCCCCTCCAAAAGAGGAGCACCCTGGACCCTCCTGGTCCACTCCAGACTCCATTTTAAGTCCACCGCGTGGGCTTGCATTTGCCAAGACTTGTTGCCCCAATCCTGGGTCCAGCGACGTCGACAGCAGAGACCATCGTGGGACAGCTCGCACCTCTATCCTGGTCGCCGACAACGCCTCCTGGGCCGAGAGACTGCAGAGCCCAGCAGCGCCCACTCACCTGGTCGAGGTGACTTCGTCCGGTGCCATCCTGGTGCCCACCTAAATCACTGGCTAGTGATTCAGAACTTGGTCCCCTCTGCTTACAGGTCTTCTTCTTCCCTGATCCAGGCTTGGATCACCACGAACTTCTTCACTGGCCGCCTGCCAGCAACTTCTTTCTTCAGGCTCCTGGTTCGTCAACGAGGGTTTCCGACGCAACTTGAACCCTATGCAGCCGCAGCCCCTGGGCTAGGTAAACTGAGTACTCCGGTGCTCCAGCATAGTCCAACACCCTAAGTGTTCGGATCCACTCTTGTTTTCGACCCACCTAGTCGGGTTCGCCCGAGAACAGTAACTTTGTGATTGCTAGTATCCATAGACTTGTTCCCGCATTACGCGTGAGAGTTCCCACTCTGCACACGGCGTCCCTAGGCCTCCTGCTTCTAATTCAAGGGTTCAGCATTGTAGGCCTAGCTTTTCTACAGTCTAGAAAAGTATTACTTACCTGCTAGTAACTTCGCATTCCACTTCTTGTGTATATGGTTTTTCGTGCCCCTCGGGCATTTGCATTAATTGTGCGACTTTCAGTATTCCTCTAAGAGTTTTGTTGTGTGCTTAGCTCCCTGTCTCATAAAGAGCCAGGGTAGTCCTGTTATAAATAAATATACTTTATTTTTGATAACAACTTGTGTGGTGTCCTTTCACTTGGTGTTCAAGGGGTAATGTGATGGTAAAACAGCTGGCTTAACACGCCCTCTAGAGTTTAGCCTTAGACTGCTCGTATCCACGCTACTAGGATAGCTGGTCTATAAGGTTGACTTACAACCAATCATCAATAAGGGTTGTCTGGACTGATACATAGTGATCACTAGAATAGTGAGCACTGCATATCAGGCCAACTTCTCACAGTGACCACCCTGTGCAAACAGGCACCAACAGTAAATTGCCGGTTTGCTTTGTCGACGCTCCAGCCGGAACCTGAAGACTTAGCGACGCTGGCAATTGTTTATTTCGCCTGGAGAGGGGTAACTGGCCTCAAAAAGGTTGTTGTGGGTTCAGACCTCCCGGTAGAATGTTTGTTGGGCAATGATCTAGAATCTTCAGCCTGGTCTGAAGTGGAGTTTAGTACTCATGCAGAGATGCTGGGCATATCAGCACATGTCCTTGCTGTGACCAGGTCACAGGCCAAAAAGTGCCAAACGGAACAGGCACTGGATCCTGAAACTATGGACCAGTTGCCTACCAAGAGAAAGAGCAGTAGGGTTAAGGTAGTGCCTTCCCCCCTGCCTCAGAAAGAGGATAAGCCTTCCGAGGAAGCTGATAGTGAGACCCAAGAAGGAACTGTCCTAGAAGAGCTTGAGCCTGATCAAGGTTGAGTTTCTTGGGACAGGGGGACCTTTAAGGGCAGATCTGAGGCAGGCGCAGCTGGACTGCCCCTCTCTTGAACCCCTCAGACAGCAAGCTGCTGCTGAGGCTGCTGGGAATGCTACAGGTACCCATAAAGTGTATTGGGATGAAGGGCTCCTTTATTCAGAGGCTAGAGACCCCAAGCCTGGTGCTTCCAGGAGGTTGGTCATACCTTTGACATTCAGGGGCTTCCTTCTTACCTTAGCCCATGATATTCCCTTAGCAGCACACCTTGGCCAGAACAAGACTTGGGACAGGCCTGTCCCTCACTTTCACTGGCCACACATGTCAGAAGATACCAAGGAGTTTTGCCAGTGGCAAATCAGGTGGCACCACAAAGGCCCCCCTAATACCACTACCTGTGGTGGGGGTTCCCTTTGAGAGAGTTGGGATAGACATTGTTGGAACAATGGATCCCCAAACAGCCTCTGGGCACAGGTTTATTCTGGTGGTAGTGGATCATGCCTCCAGATACACAGAAGCTATTCCCTTAAGGACCACAACAGCCCCTGTTGTGGCAAGAGCCCTCCTGGGAGTTTTCTCAAGAGCGGGCATTCCGACAGAGGTTGTTTCAGACAGAGGTGCAAACTTTATGTCTGGATATTTGACTGCTATGTGGAAAGAGTGTGGAGTGAACTACAGGTTCACCACACCCTACCATCCACAGTGCAATGGTCTAGTTGAAAGATTCAATAAGACCTTAAAGGGCATGATCAAGGGACACCCTGAAAAGCTTAGGCGAAGATGGGATATCTTGCTGCCCTGCCTTTTATTCACTTACAGAGAGGTCCCACAGAAGGGGGTTGGCTACAGCCCTTTTGAACTTCTATTTGGGCACCTTGTAAGAGGACCCCTGTGTCTGGTGAAGGAAGGATGGGAGTTACGTCTCAAAAAGCCTAAACAAGACTTAGTGGATTATGTACTTGGTCTCCGCTCCAGGATGGCCTAATACATGAAAAAGGCTTCTAAAAACCTTGAGGCTAACCAGGAACTTCAATAAGCCTGGCATGACCAAAAGCCTGTGCTGACTGTGTACCAGCCAGGACATAAAGTGTGGGTGTTGGAGCTAGTGGCCCCAGCAGCACTCCAAGACAAATGGTCTGGACCCCACAGTATTGTTTAGTAAAAGGGAGAGGTAACCTACCTGATTGACCTAGGAACTCCCAGGAGCCCCCACAGGGTGCTTCATGTCAACAGACTCAAGGCATCTGTTGACAGGGCAGACATGGGCTTGCTCATGGCTACAAATGAGGGACAGGAGGAGGAGAGTGACCCTCTCCCAGACCTGCTTTCTCAGAACCCTGATGATGGCTCAGTTGATGGAGTAGCCTTGGCAGGCAGCCTCACTGACCAACAGCAACATGACTGCAGACAAGTTCTACAGGCCTATAGACATATATTTTCATTGACTCCAAGTCAGACAAACTGGTGCACCCATGAGGTGGACACTGGTGACAGTCTGCCAGCGAAGAGTAAAATCTACAGGCAACCTGACCATGTCAGGCACTGTATCAGGACAGAGGTCCAAAAGATGTTGGAGTTGGGAGTTATTGAGCCCTCAGAGAGCCCCTGGGCCAGTCTTGTGCCTAAACCTCACACCCAAGATGGTAAGAGAGAGATGAGGTTTTGTGTGGACTACAGAGGTCTCAATGCTGTCACTAGGACAGATGCCCACCCAATACCAAGGGTAGATGAGCTCATTGACAGATTGGCTTCTGCCACGTTTTTGAGCACATTTGACCTGACAGCAGGCTACTGGCAGATCAGACTAGCTGATGATGTAAAAGCCAAAACAGCATTTTCGACCCAAGGAGGTCATTACCAATTTGTGGTGATGCCCTTTGGCTTGAAGAATGCACCTGCCACTTTCCAAAGGTTGGTGAACCAAGTCCTCTCAGATCTGGATGACTATTGTGCAGCTTATCTAGATGATATTGCTGTCTTTAGCTCCACTTGGGAGGATCACCTGATCCACCTGAAGAAGGTTTTGGAGGCCCTGCAGAAGGCAGGCCTAACTATCAAGGCTACTAAGTGCCAGATAGGGCATAGTAAAGTTGTGTACCCTGGCCACCTTGTAGGTGGAGGTTAGGTTCAACCACTGGAGCGCAAGATCCAGACCATAAAGGACTGGGCTCCTCCAACCAGCCAGACAGAGGTCAGAGATTTTTTGGGCCTGTCTGGTTATTACAGAAAGTTTGTTAAGAATGATGGGTCCATTGTGACCCCACTTAATGACTTAACCTCAAAGAAAATGCCAAAGAAGGTTCAGTGGACAGTAAGCTGTCAAAAGGCATTTGATTACCTGAAGCAGGTCATGTGCTCTGCACCTATTCTGAAAAGTCCAGATTACTCGAAAGAATTCATTATCCAAACAGATGCTTCTGAGTTGGGTGTGGGAGCTGTTCTTTCACAATTGAATACAGATGGTCAAGACCAGCCCATTGCTTTTATTAGCAGAAGGCTAACTCCTAGAGAGAAACGTTGCTCAGCTATTCAGAGGGAGGCTGTGGTTTGGACCCTGAAGAAGCTGAGGCCATACTTGTTTGGTACTCACTTCAAGATTCAGACAGACCATAAGCCCCTCTTGTGGCTAAATCAGATGAAGGGTGAAAATCCCAAATTACTCAGGTGGTCCATTTCCCTACAGGGTATGGACTTTACAGTAGAACATAGACCTGGAACTGACCATGGCAATGCAGATGGACTCTCCAGATATTTCCACTTAGAACATGAAGACTCTTTGACTTTAGATAGCTTTATTTGGTTTGTAAAAAACAAATTCATAAAAGCAAACATTTAAAAATAGAATATAAATGGAAGTTTTCATCTTTAAAAGTAATTTTAAAATGATAAAATACTTAATAAGACATAGTCATCTTAGCAATCTGCAGCTTTATAAACTAAAAAGTTAATTAAAAAGATGCTCATTATAATGTCTACACCCTTTCAATTATATCATGTTTACATCGAATTCCTGAATCTTACAATCGCCTTTAAAAAGGTAGTTACAACTACAATGGTATATACATTGTCCAAGGTTTTTAATTTGTGATAGGCTCCTCTACAGGATCGCAGACCCCATGATTTAAGTAGAGGTTTTAACAGTCTTTCCCTCGGGTAGCTGTAAAAAAAGCAGAAAAAGATACAGTGGATGTTAGACTGGTACGATAAATTATCGCATGGGCAAGTTCTTTTATCTCTTGACCAGTCATTACAGTTTGGAAAAGTAATTATTATGTAAAAGGTGTCCGTACGAAAACGGGTCAGAAGCATACGATTAAAAGGGGATGATTCTATCAAGAGATATTGTTGTATCCCCTCGGCCGTAGTAATCAAATGATGTTCCATAACAGAACTTTTGGCCTTTTCTGCCCGCCATCTATTACTCTCTAGATGTTGAAAGAGAAGTTTTTTCAAACTTATTCTGGACACATTCTCCATAGTCGCAGGGTTTGAGAAAAATTCTAAATACCCAATTTCTTTCAACAGCTCCTTGACATATCTAAGCCATTTAATATTACCCGCTCCATTTTGGGCCAAGCAATCCTTTAGTACCTCTCTGTTCAGGGTAGTCTCTTTATTTACCCAGACATTATGCCACAGAAGAACAGGGGCAGATTTTATAATATCTGATACGTATGGGAGAGCAAGTTCATTATGAACCACATATGTTGCGATGCCCTTAGGGATTGCCAGTAGATAACGAAGGAAACGATTTTCAGTCCGTTGAATGTGGTCCACCTGCTCAATCCCCCAAAGGCCTGCCCCATAAGTGCCAGTCGAGGTACATTTAGCCTTGTATATCTGTAAAAGTTCTCTGACTGGTCTACCACCCAGCCTTTTTGCAAAATTTATTAGGGCGCCCGTAGCTCTTGAGAACGCAAGACCCCTGGTGGTTACAGCCTCCCTCCATGAACCCCTCCTCTCGAAGTTTATACCAAGATAGGAGAATCTATCGATAGACTCAATCTTATTGCCGTCCAAAAATATTGGGCAGGGTATCCTTCTGTACCCAGTTCCGCAAGACATGGTATATGTTTTTGCGACATTTACGCGGAGGCCTCTGACTTTCATAAATTCTGAGAATTTTTCCACTGCTCTCTGAACGCCAACCCTTGTCTGCAACATAATAGTCGCGTCATCCGCGTAAAGGAGGATAGGTATAGCTGTCCCATTAACTGTAGGATAATCATGATAATCTTTAGTGAGGCGTTGTCCTACCTTATTAATGTATAGGGTAAAGAGCAGGGGTGCCACAATGCACCCCTGCTTTACTCCTCTATGAATCTGAAACAGATCTGAACACTCACCCCTCCTACCATATCTGACGCGAGCGCCAGCCCCATTATAAAGTTCTTTGACAAATGTAAGAATATGTTTATCCAGACCAATCTCGGAGAGTGTTAGCCAGAGGATCTCATGGTCCACGCAGTCAAATGCGGAACTTAGATCCACAAAGGTTACAAACAAATTTCTATTTTTGGCCTGGGCATACTTTGCTGTTATTAATGCCAGATTTAGACCTTGTTCAATGGTACCCTTACCAGCTCTAAAACCATATTGAAGGTTTGAAATGGCGTCATGCTCCTCCAACCAGTCCTGGATTTCGTTTAGAATGATCCTCCCTGCCACCTTCATTAGGCCATCGAGTAGCGAGATTGGTCGATAACAGGTGGGATCATTCCTGTCCCCCTTTTTGAATATCGGTACTACGATGGCCTCTGGCCAGGTTGGGATAAAACCAATGTTATTAGATGAGTTGAGCACATTTGTAAGCAAGGGTGCCCATAGCTCGATCTCATACTTAAATACGTCTATAGGGACGCAATCCGGCCCCGGTGCCTTCCCAGATGGACTTTCCTTCAAGGCCCTGATGACTTCCTCGTGTCGAAATTGAATACCCAATGGGAAAGAGCTCGTTGATTTATCCTCCAACAGTACACCAAGATCTTTGGGAACTATTTCTGGGAGGTGTATTTTATTGTACAGGCCCTCGAAGTGTTTGACCCAAGATTCTGGGTGGATGGCTAAGTCTATTTTGGGTTCCTGATTATTTTGCAGGAAAGGGGCGTTTACTGCCTTCCAAAACGCAGTGTTGTCCTTCCTTTCTGAGGCTTCATGAAGGGCCAACCACGCCAGCTTTTTTTAACTCTTTTTTCCTGCTTGTTACAGCGGCCCTGTAAAGACGCCTAGCTTTCTGGATATTTTCCTGGGACCTTGGCAAGGAGTGTAGTGCTTTCTTCAAAGCGGCAAGCGCTCTGGTACAACTCCCATTAAACCAGCCATGACTCTCCTTTGGGGGATGACGAGGTACTCTTGTTAATACGTTTTTTTTTATCTCAGAACATATTTTTAGGAAGGAATCGATAATATTTTGGTGGTCTCCTTCATCAGAGAGACATATCAGGAGTTCCTCGCGGGTATTCTCCACTAACATTTGAATGAAATTTGTAGGCACTACCTTGTCCCATTTAATACAGTAGCCATTTCTGCTCGCTAGTCTAGGTGTTACATTATATAAGATGTTATTCATTGGATTTACAGCAGACTCATTGGGATTCAGTGTTACAGAAATAGGATAATGATCACTCAAGGGGATGTCTAGAGTGTCCCAGTTGTAAACAACCCCTGCATATCTGGACGAGAGGAGCGTAAAATCAATAATTGAATTACAATCTCTCCCGTTAAATGTGGGTCTGAATGATTTAGAGGGGGTGCAAAGTTCGTTAACAAATTACATTATAAAATGGGAGGTCATAGAATTCAAAAAATCCCCTAATTTTGAATGGGTGAAATGAGTCCGGGCCTCCTCGTTGTTCTCCCCCGTTCCACATACACCCGCCCCTCCTCGGGGACAAAGAGGGCAATTAAAGTCCCCTACCCATCACAAAGCCATATCTCCCATCATCTGCTCCTCGACTATTTGGAGGTCTGACAAAAGATTGTTAATAACCACCCCAATTTGAGCAGCAGGAATATTATTATTAAAATTAGCCAATGTCATATTTTTTAGAGGGCCCCAGGAGAAGACTATAATTTGATAAAATTCCGTGGTGGAAAACTTTACCTTAGTTAGTCCCACAGTAGATGAGATATAGGTACAAAGTCCCCCCTTGGGTCTGCCACTATAGGAGGGCGTAGCTGGGGTATGGAATGTTTTATAACCCAGAATATGTGACTCCTTACTATCCTAAGCTTCTTGTAGGCATACAATACTATGCTTTAGGACCACTTCCAGCCATAATGGGTTGGTGATTTTATCGGACAGGCCCGCAACATTCCAACATAGGATGCTATTCGGAGATGACAACTCTGTAGTAGAGACACTTTTTACAGCCCTTATTGGTGTGCTATCAATTATTCTCTGGTTTGGCGTCAGGGTAGGATGCGTTCGGGGCTCCTTAGGGTAGTCTAAGTTGTCATTTGTAAGTGGTTGCGCTATATATGACATAGTCGCATCGGAGTGATTGGCCGTTTCAACCGTAATATTAGGAACCATAGGGGTTTCCAACAGATTTGTAGTTCCATTTTCCCTGCTTTTATAGTTTTTCTTTGAAGGACAACTAGGCCGTTTACAATGATATTCTTTGGTTCCAGCCACGCCTGTTATTAGCTTTAAAATGTCATTGTCAGGAGCCCTTTCAATAGGAGGCACCACAATAGTACCCAAAGTGGTGTCGACTACGTAATTTACCTCTGTCTTCCTCCCCTCGCACCCACTCCCTAAAGTTTCCTGTAAAAAGGGTTTTATAGTGGCCACACTGTTAGGGTACTCTGTCCCTGGATTGGAGACAATAGGAAAAAATCCCCTTAGAACAGTTTGTGAGGCGGTATGGTAGGACTTATACGAAGTTATGGGCATTTCATTTTTAAGTCAATCCACCCCTTCCAGACCCGCAAGTGCCCCAAATCGGTTAGAGGTGTGAATATTAAAGCTCGGGCCCCCCCCAATCTTCTCAGATGGATTCAATATTCTTAATGGGTTGGGTAATAGAGACCTGGGGTAGAAATAACTCAGATCATGTATCTGTATGCCTTCCCCACCTCTCTCCAGATACCAATCATTTAGGTAGGGGATTACTCTGCGGTCCCTAAAATTGATAATTATAGCGTCCCCCTGAATATCTTTGGGCCTCTGTGCCACACAGCTCAGTCTTCTTACATGCAGAATTTCACCGTTGATGTTGGGGGGTAAGGGCCTGTTGGTTCTTAACCAATAAATAACTTTATTTTTAAGTTCAGAATACCCTTCATCCCTTCCAGTTAACAGCTCAGGAACCCCCGTTAGTATGGCGACATAAGGAGCGGCTTCTGGCGGCAAATCTATTTGTTGCTTAGTGCCTTTAAAGATCTTTGTAGATGGGTGCTCCCTGGCAATGTTTCCCTGCCTGGTCTCTAGGTTGTTGGTGCGTCCTACAGGACCTTCTACTCTAAGTGTTGTCGAATGTCTGATTGTATTTGGTAAAACCGGTGTATTATCCTGGGCTGTTTGTAAAGATCTGTTTTTTTAATCAAATTATTGGAATTTTGCGCCATGCTTTGCCCAGGTGTAATTTTGTTGTGTTTCACTTCCCCCAGGTCCTTTATTAAGGCAGTATTTGAGGCTATTGCATTCTGTATTATCCCCAGTTGGTCACCAATCCTCTTCACTCTTTCCACCAATGGCAATAAGAGTGATTTTACTAAAACTTCTATGTTTTCCATCAACTCTTTAGTGGGGGGAAGGGGCATGGGTATCGGTTCAGACACTTTGGGGCTGAATTCTGTAGTTTGTCCTGTTGTTGAGTTTGAAAAAGTCTTTGGTTATTTTGGTTGCCTGCCCTGTTGTCTATCCCCCTGACGCTTTCTCTTTAAGGTGGGTCCTTTGATTTGTGGGGTACGTCGGATTTTATTCTTACTATTGGGCTTTGTGCAGTTGGATATCAGGGATTCCTCCGAGATTATTTCTAGTACAGGGTCAAGGTTAGTTTAATGTCCCTGCGTTTGGGGGGGGGGGGGTTGTGTAGGAGAGTAGGGTCTGCTTCCTATGGTCACCCCCACTTTTTTGCTGTGATTCACTGGTTTTTCGACTATTGTGTGGCTTTGGGCCTGCTAATCAGACCCACAGCCCAGCTGTTCTCTCTCTAAATTCATACCATGTACTTTAGGTACATACCTAATTGGGTATTGGGTCACCTTTGTGAGCCCCTGTATAGTGTACCATAGGTACCCAGGGCATAGGTGCATCCAAGGCCTACCAGGGACTGCAGCATGAATTATGCCACCCCTGGCTGGCCATCCAAACTGACACCACAGGCTGATCACTCAGCTTGGGCAAGGTGGTGTAATCACCCCTTGCTTAGATATAGTATACTTATATCTAACCTTATATATAGACACATATGTACCTGTAAGTCACTCCTATGGCAGGCCTTAACAATCCTGGAGGCAGAGTGCTTGGTTTTATGTGAGATGGTGCTCTAGCATGAGCAGAGCCCGTCTGCAGCTTTCGGAACCATGTCCTTATAGCTGTTCTATGATATAGCCATACCATGTACTCTTAAGTGCATTATAATCCTCGCGGTTAATGCTAACTTTGGTTTGGCTTTATCAAAATATGTCGTGTAAGGTGTCAAACACTTTGGAATACTACCCCCCCCCCCTTCTAGAGGGAGAAGACATGTAGTTACTGCTTTACCCGGTTAAAGTTAAACAGAGCCCCAGCATCACAAAATGGATGCTGCTGCCACAGACACGAGTCTGACCTCCTGCTGCTGGACGAAACTCCGGCAGGGGAGGCCTGGACAATAGGCTTCTTGCCTTGGGAGGTGCTAGCACCTCCCCAGACAGGCTTTTAGTGTATTGGGCAGGGAGGGCTGAGAAATGAGACACTGCCTGGGACACACAAGGTGCTTCACGCATAGCCCGGTTCAAACCAGTTGCTGGGGCACTCCAGCCCCAGCTCTGGTGCGAAACTGGACAAAGGGAAAGGGGTGTAACCACCCCCTTCCCAGATTCCACCCATAGGAGGGACCTAGCAGGTAATCCAGCCCCTTAGTTTAGAATAAAGTTAGGAGCCGAGTCTAGAGACTTTAGATTTATCCTGGAAAGAAACTCTGAAACGAAACTCTTGGACCTTTGACGTTCCATATCGACTGGAAGACTGAAGGCATCCCCCTTGTGGTCAAGGAGTGACCACCTTGTGCAAACAGGCACCAACAGTAACTTGCCGATTTGCTTTGTCGATGCTCCAGCCGGAACCCGAAGACTTAGCGACGCAGGAACTGAACTCCCAGACTTCTCTGACTCCGACCCACATCCACAGCAAGGCTGAGACCTGTGGCGGACACGAGCAATGTGGGATCGGACATCCTGGACTACCTGCTTTTTGCTACCTGTGCAGCTCCTGAGGTACCCTCGAAGTTGTGCATTGGGGTTTGAGAAGCTCCAGACCCGAGCAGCATTTGCACCGAAGCTCAGCCCTCCACACTCCATGAGTGCCGCGTGGGGCCTGCGCCTGCATTTCAGCTCAACACGTCTTCGCGGTTGCTAGCCCGTTGGCTAGTTGGCCCTCTGAAGACATCTTTGTGGAACTACACCAGTTGCCTGGTTGCTCCGGGCTTGCTCCAGCTTTCCTGCGAAGGAGAAGCTCCTCAGACCTTGCTGGTCTGAACTGAAGCCAATCTTCCCATCCTGCTTGGATTGCATTTGCCAAGGTTTGTTGGGTCCAATCCGGATACCGACACCGCCAACAGCTAGATCCGTCGTGGGACAGCTCGACTCCAGCTCCTGGTCGTCGTCGACCCCTCCTGGTCCTCGTGGCTGCAGAGACAAGCTTCACCTCTTCACCTGATTGCATCTCGACATTGCCTGGTTCCTTCTGGTTCCTTCCTGGTCACTGGCTAGTGACTCAGACTCTGTCCCCTCTGCTTTACGGTTCTTCTCGACTCTGATCCACCCTTGGATGCACCTGTACACTTTTCTCCTGGTCGCCTGCAGCACTTTCTTGAAGCTCTCCATAGGAAACAGCGACGAAACCCGACACGAAAGAACACCTATGCACCCGGCTTCCCTGGGTGAGGTAACTCGAGTACTCCGGTGCTCCCGTGGGTAACAACTATCCAAGTGTCCTAGTTTAACAGGGTTTTCCCGTAGTCGATCCGGAAGTGTCCAAATTCTACTACTTTGTAACTTTTACGTTCCCATTAAAACTCTATGGTAACTCGCGTGTGTTTAGACACTGCACACACTTCCCGTGGGCCTCCTGATTCCAATCCCTTGGTGGTTCAGTGTAGCCCCAGCGAGATCCTAGGCCCTAGGCCTTCTCACCTTTCCTGAGGTGGGTCTTATACCACTTCTTTAAGTATATGGTTCGTGAGGCCCCTAGGGCAGAATTGTATTTGTGCAACTTATAGTATGCTTATTGAGTAACTTGTGCTGTATCTGGAACTCTGACCTCATAAAGAGTGCAGAGGGGTTGTGTTAGTAATAAATACATATATATTTGATATATACCTTGTGTGGTGTCCTTTCAGTTGGTATTCAAGGGATTATATATGGTAAAACAGTTGGCTTCACATGCTCTCTGACGTTTTAGCCTAAGACTGCTTTGTCCATGCTACCACTAGGATAGCTGGTCTATAAGGTTGAATTTACAACCATCACAATAAGGGTTGTTTGGACTGGTGCAAGGTGCCCACTAGAATAGTGGACATCATATACCAGGCCAACTTCTCACATGTTAAAGTAGCACTCCTATATTTTAGTTTGGAGATGACTAGGGGCTGGTTTGCTATCTTGAAATCTGGAGGTGGTATATATATGGTTTCATCTTCCTGAAGAGAGTCATTCGGTGTCAAAGAACACACAATACATTAATTTACACAATTGTATGATTTATTGTGAATGTACGGGGTGTTGCATAAGACAATGAGCGTTTTAAGGTATAAGAGTCACACGGCGCCTTAACTATAAGGGATTTTTTTTTTTTTGTAACTTGTTTTTATTGTTGCATTTGTCAGCATAAGGTTAAAGGAGTCACCTGCCGGCGCGGCGTCAACATTCAGCCGCGGTCAGCCAATTACGCAACTTTTCTACACATAAAACTAGGCAATGTGGCATTTCTTCCATAAAAAATAACACAGGCTTCACAAACAGGTAAGTAAGCAGGGATACAGGCAGGGAACCCCACCTGGGGGGACAAAGAGGAACAGTGGTTGTAGTAGTCCCTGCCGTGGAGGTCGTTGGGATAGGGCCCGTGCAGGTCGTATAATGGTGGTGTCGTGCAACTGGGGGGACAAAACTGTGGGGGGGAGCACGGTGGCAAAAGCAGGAGTGTCGTCAGAAGGGATAGGAGTCGGGCGATGGGCTACAGGAGGGGTCCACAATATCAATGCACGTTGTGGCCGCGCCGTCAGTAGGCTAGGTCAACCCATGTGTGGGGCAGCCGGGCAGTCTGTGCGAGGGGAGGGGGGTCATGATGTCCCTAATAGGGCGCGTGGCGGCGGGGCCTGGCACAGGTAGCACGGGAATCAGCTAGGAGTCCTAGGTGCGCCCGGACGGGCGGACGGGGGGGGAATGGGGGGTAGGTGTGGGTGGGGCACTAGCGCGCAGGGATTGCCGGAAGCTGTGGAGGAGCATGGCCCAGTCTATCGAAATGGGATGTTTACGTGTGCCCTTAGCTTCTTCCTCTCGAAGGGCATCTTCCTCGGCTGCCGCCCACTTACAAACCGCCCCCGACTATGCCGCTATGGGGGGGCCCTCCGGGGATCGCCAGTGCATGGCTATGCAGCGGTTCGCCAGTAGCAGCGCTAGGGATACAAAGCGCCTGTGTGCTGGGGCCCGTTTGGTAACGTGAAAGATGCCTAGCGCACTAGCCTCCCATGAGGTCAGGGTCGTGAGGCCTGTGAGTTCCGTCAGTGTGTCATGTACCGTCTGCCATAGAGAGTGGAGGGTGGGGCAGCTCCAGAACATGTGTCGGAAGTCCGCAGCTGAGGAACGCCTTAACTATAAGGGATTATATGCTAAGAGTGCATGGCCGAGAGAAACACAAAGTCAGGATTTAAAATATGAAGTGCCTGGGATTCTCTGTACTAATAAAGGGATCTCTATGTCAAAAGCAATAACCTACAAAAAAATTAAATCTGTAATCTGCATGTTACATAATGTGCTTTGCATGAGACACAATAACCCTCTATTACTACTTTGTGTCTCAAAACTATGATTAGACAAACACAGATCTTACCATTTACTGGGAGCACAAAGCTCTGTGCTGCAGGTGCCTTTACCACATGATATACTTTATTTTATAATGCAGCCTATGCAAGCAATGAAGCCAGAACAGATTTGATATCACGGGTTTCATTGTTTCAAATTTCTTTGTGGCAGAGATTAAAAAAAGAAATGGATAAATTAACTGCCAGGCTGCTTTTCATGACCCCGTCTATTTGTTGCCACATCTTGACCCCCAAGTTATGGGTTCGCCAGAGTAACGTTTTTCCAATTCCAGCACTGGCTACTTGTGTGACAGTCATACTAATTTAGAGCACTCCTCTGTGGTGGATAGCAAGTGTAGTTCCTTTAGTTGATGAGTGCTGGCCCTAAGAAACATTCAGGTCACCCATCGAAATGGTTAACCTCCAGTACAAAATCTGTAACTGTGGTATATCTTAGGCCTAAGGGCTGCATACATAATTTTACACTTAGCCAAAACAAAATACTGACACGAGTAGTTACTGTGAAACTAGATCTTATCAGTCTACAAATCAGCAAATAACAATATAAAAACAACTTTTGGTTTTGCAGAAATCGGGGTAGCTCAAAATACTCTCTTGCCACAGAAAATTGAGATTGTACCAAAATTCTATAAAATTCGGGCTAATAGATAATGAATATATACATATTCACAAACCCGGTTGACCCTTGGACTATTTGAATATTCAGAGCCTAGCACAGAATAAGCTCTTGAGTTTTAAAGATTCATAGTTTTGACAGTTGATTGGATGAATCATGCCTGCCTATGCCCTAGCACTGAACAATATAAACGACTAGCTGCACACAAATAAGCAAGAAATCAGTTTATATGAACGTTTTGGGCCTACGGATATTCTAGTTTTCTCAACAGTAACATGAAACATTGCTGCCGAATAAACGTATATCCACATTAACAGAACAGTTCCTGCGAACAGGACTTAATCCTTTATTGCTGAATGAAAAGGCTGCCGGTGCACAGCGTCGGTCAGGCGATTCCAGGCTTTGGACCCGTGTGGCTCCCAAGGTGAGCAGAGGGGGCCCATATTTCAAGGAGGAAGACCCCAAGTGGCGCATCAGCCAACACAATACCTCCGGTGTCAAGAGGGGTCCCCTTGATTTACCCACAACGGTTGCAGAAGCCCTTGGACAGGACCGCCTGACTTTAAAATGGCGTTGGTCAGGCGATTTCAGGCTTAGGCGCGCAGCCTCTGGCCTAGGCCGCAGAACAGGCCCCCTACGTCTCCCCACCTGCCCTAACCTAGGTGGGTCACCCATTGCACCATCCAGTGGCAGTTTACAGAGCACAGATGAGTTACGGGACGCCCCAATTGCCGTGAGTTAGGGGGCCCCAGTCATTGGCATTATACAGCAAGATCTCTGCGCCTTCCCAACGTGCTACCACTACGCTCCCTCACCTTTCCACAGAGAGGCCCGGGTTTGACGCCGTGCTCCAGCCCCTATGTCGCCAAAGAAAGCACACATCACCAAGGTCTCTAACTTTTTCACCCCGGCCACATTGGTGGTGGATAGAGGGGAGGTCCCAATGTCGGCATGATTTAATACATTCTGTGTCCCTTATCCGCCGATTACATTACTATGGGCCTAATATCCCACCTTGATGCCGCAGTAAATGTGTGGTTGGACCAGAGTCTTTTGCCCTGCTAACCTTGACGCCTCTTGACTGCACATTAATTGGATAACTTCATTCGATGACCGGAATATGTCCCCTCTTCTTCTTATACTTCTCCTCACTACCGCTACCCTAGCGGCACTTTCCTCTTCCCCCCACCACCCTCCTCCTCCTCCTCATTTTCCTAACATGACCACCACTCGAGTTAAGTCTGGGATTAACTGCTTCAAATTCATTTATCCCCCTTCTCTGTCTAAAGCCTCAGCAAAACGGTTCAAGCATCAGACCATTGAACAATTTCCTGATACCTTCTTTGCTGACAAATTCCACAATAGTTGCTATGGAAGACTTAAAAAAACGTACGTTTTTTTCACTCACGACATCCCCTCTTGGTCCACCAGCTTCTATAACTCCTTCAAGGTCACCTCCTACTCATCTATCCCACATGGGCAACAGCTAAAAATGTCCCCCTCTACTTGTTTTATTGGCTCCCTCACTATTTCACTTTATAACAATGGTACTGTCTTGATTTAAGCTAAAGACACCTGTCTCTCTCTCTTTGACCACCTCTTCCCTTCCCTACTTCCCACCCCTGCGACTGTGATCCCCCTTGATTCTTCATCTAGTTCCACCCTTTACTTTCTATCTCCTTCCCTGCCCTCCTATACTCCAATAGGCCATTCCCCCGGGAGGCACAGGCCGACCCTCTGCCCCCCCCTTACCCTGCCCCCTCCTCTCCCATTCTTCCCCCTCCCATTGTGCACTTCCCCGCAACACTTCAGCCATACCTCTATCTAATTCTCCCCTCTTCCTCTCTGCACCTTCCCGGTATTCTAATGTTACCTCCGCCCCCCTACCCTTACCCAACACCCCCTTATTTAATCCACCCTTCCTACAACCTGTTCCCCATGCTAATTTCCATACTTTCCCCCTTTTCTCTCCTCTTCTCTTCTTCCCTACCCGCCCCCCTCGCCTTGTACCCTGAACTCTTCACAAACCCCTTGCATCTCTCTTCATCCTCCCATTCCTCCAGTAATGCTGCTCAACCCCTTATCTCCCCTCGGTAATCCATTCCTTTTCCCTCCCTCGGACCTAGTAGAACCATTTTCTTTCTTCAACTACCCTATAGCCCAATCCCCTCCACTCTGCCTGGTTCCTGTCCCCTCACATTCACCTCTCCTAGTGTACGGGACTTTTCAAGTCCCCTCTCCTCTCTTCTCCCCAAACCTCCTGCCATTCTATGACTCCCCTCTTTCCTCCCCTGCTTTCCGCACTCTCTCCTCATTCCTCACCTGTCTTCTCCTAAATATGACCTCAATTATTCTCCTCTTTTCAACATCAGCATAGATAACTCTCTTTTCTCCTCAGATGCACCAATAACCACTCTAAACCACCATCTAACTCCACCTTTTAACCTTGTACCCCAATACCTCCACACCCCCAACTCTCCCTGCCCTCCCTCGCCATTTGCACTCCCTTCTGTCCCTATCACCCCTAAAAGCCCAATCGCACCCGTCACCAAAACAGTCTTGTCAGAGTTACGCTGTTTGCTCTACAACTGCAGATCTGCAATGAAACACAAACTGGAAATTTCTGACACCATCACTATCCACAATCTCGACATTCTCTTCCTCACAGACACCTGATTCAACGACACCTCTCATTCTACGTTTGATTTTCGGTTACCCATCGACTATTCTATCTTTAGAAATGACAGAACAGCCAAAGTTGGGGGAGGTGTTGCAATCATCTTTAGAAACTTCTTTCAACTTAAGGCTTTTCCTAACAGCTCATTTCATACATTTGAATGCCTGTCTCTTGAACTTCAAGTGCAACACTGCTCACCCTTCAGATGTCATGCCATTTATCGTCCGCCTGGTGGCTGCTCTTCTTATTTGGAGGAACTCACCGACTTCATCAGCGGCCGATACTCGCAAAGTGACAGACAGATCTTCCTAGGAGACTTCAATCTTCAATGGGGCTCGCTGAAAGATTCCTCTGCTAATAGGCTTGTCGCCTTTCTCTCAGCAAATGCTCTTTTCCAGCACTGCACTGAAACAACATACTCTAAGGGCTCAATTATGGACCATGTTATATCTAAAGCAGACATGCTTACTATTGCTATCCCAATTCATGTAGACTGGTCTGACCACTTCCTCATCCCCTTCTCTCTTTACCTATCACACTCTAGAACTCTTGGCCAACCTGAAAGGACTACTACCTGGTTCTGTAACACCAAAAACATTGACTTTGACACTCTCTGTGATTCTGCAATACAATTACTTCCAAGGCTAGACCCCAACTTGGATGTCAACAATCTCACTTCTTAATGTCTCTCAGTCCTTGCAGTCGAAATCGATAATGTCGATCCACGTAAAAGCAAAAGGGAAAGCCTATTCCTTCAGCACCTTGGTTCAACAAATCCCTTTATGAAAAAAGGAAGAACCTGAGAATCCTGGAAAAATAATGGAGACAATCTCCACCCACCACTAATCTTGCTACTTTATGTTCAGCAAGATCAAATTACCCCGAACACATCTTCAATTAAAAAGCACCACACTTGTGCAGTGCGGGGGGCGACGAGTGGCGCAGCTGGACAGACGGTCACCGGACACTCTCTGTTTCAGGCCTGGTTTCCTTGGTTGGAGATTCGACCCATAAAACTGTCCACCCATTCACCTACTCTAGTGTGACCCGAGGCAGCACCCCTCACGGACCCATAATGAGTGGCAGGGGTAATCGTGGGACCCAACAGAGCAAATTAGATAAATTTGCCTATGCCAAGGACTTTCCCCCACTGGCGGAGCAGAAGAGGACCAGCGCTAAGGGCGCAGAGGGCGGCGCAATCCCTGCCATAACGCTGGAGGACATCATGGCGGCCCTGACCCAGGTACAAACCACGGTTGGTTCCATCTCGACGGATGTCACACTTTTGCGGGCAGACTTACAAAAGATGTCATCAAGGGTTACTGCGGTGGAACAGGTCACTACGACCCTTTCCTCAGACACTGCGTCGCTGCTTAAAAGGGTGGCGCAATTGGAGGATGACAACAAATTCCTGGCAGACAAGATGGACGAACAAGAAGGGCGCTCCAGACGCAATAATATTCGCCTTATTGGTCTGCCAGAGTCGGAAGGGGGCCTGCCATGGACCTGTATGTAGAAGACCTCGTGAGAAACGTGCTGCAACCAAAGGGCCTCTCCAAGTTCTTCTCGGTGGAGCGGGCGCATAGGGTCCCGGGGGGGCGTCCACGCACCGGGGCGCGACCGAGGCCTGTTATAGCGCGCATATTCAATTTCAGGGATCGCGACGCCGTCCTGCAAACGGCGAGGGTCGCACCGCCCATACGGATTCAGAACGCGGAAGTTTCAATTTTCCCGGACTACACGACGGCGGTGGCGGCGAGACGGAGAAGCTTCATTGAGGTGAAAAAAACATTAAGATCCCGTGAGTTGCCCTACTCCATGCTCTTTCCGGCACGCCTCTGGGTGGTGGCTGATAAAAAGACCTGGTTCTTTGACACTCCGGAGGAGGCACACGACTGGCTCGAGGGATGGCGACCGGCGGAAGGCTCTGGCCGACAGAACAGTAGGCGCAGAAGACAAGGACAGACCGACGAGCCTGAAATGACCGGGCAAGAGGAGAAGACCGAGACCGACCCGGCTGCAGACTCTGGGAATGACTCCTGCTACCTTAAGGGAAGTACCTCTCCTTTTTCACTGTGAACTGTGGCAGGTGACCCGAACTTTGTCTGACTGGTGTTCAGCTCCCGTACTAAGCTACTGAGACTTTTACGAATGAGCTGGGACACTGGAACTGTTAGGGGCTATCTGGTCCTCCTTGGACTTTCACCCCCCCTTGCTCTTGTAAGCAACGTTGTTTCTTGACTGGGATCATAAGCACTCTGCTGAGTTGGGGTGGCGGGCAGTTTGGAGTCCGCGAAGCAGGGAGGCAGGGAGGGGGGAGTGTTTTTTGTTGTTCGTTGTGTTTTATGTTACTGCGATACACCGATCTACACTGAGCGGCATGTTGTTTGGAATCACAGAAACTGATACTCGTCTAATTAGCACACTGATCCATGATGATGGGGGTTGACACTCGCACAATTCCACAGGGCGGAGCGACTAGTGTGACGCCGTCCTTGTCGATACTCTCCTGAAACGTCCGAGGCCTTGGTGACAAAATCAAGCGGGGTCTGGTCCTGAAAAGCATTAAAAGGGAGGGGGCTGCAGTGATACTCCTACAGGAGACGCACCTCACTGGCGCGGCCACGAAAGCCATGGACAGGTGAAGTTTTCAGATGGTGGCCCACTCCGAGTTCACCTCTGGGTCCAGGGGGGGTCGGCGTTCTGGTGAAAAAACAATTCCCCCTGCTCATACAGTCTGCTAGGTCGGACACAGCGGGTAGATTTGCCGCTATACACGCACATTGGGAGGGAAAACCCATTAACATCGTCTCCGTTTACATTCCACCTGCCTTACAGGCGACAGCCCTAACAGATCTTAGCACTTTCATACTGGGGCTCCCTGAGGGGGATTTGCTTCTCGGGGGGGATTTTAATTTAGTGGCTGATAGCTCGATGGATAGGGTCCCCCCAAAGTTAGCTCCAGCTGGCACAACACGATTAGGGGGCTTCCTGACTGCTATGGGACTGGAGGACCTCTGGAGGAAATTCAACCCCCGGGACCGACAGTTCACATACCACTCCAGCGTCCATAATAGTCTCACCAGGCTTGACTATTTTCTTGGCTCACCGGGTGGTCCCGGCACTGTGTTCAAGGTAGAAATACGACCACGAGGTATCTCAGATCACTCTCCACTGCTAATTACCTATACACACCATCAGCCCACACGGCGTCGGGTCTATCCAATCCGCTGCATACCTCCACAATTCTAAGATCAAGAGGGAGCTGAGGGTGGGGACCAAACACTACTTCCGAGACAACGCTGGCTCGGTGTCCTCCGCTGCCACTCTGTGGGAGGCCAACAAAATAGTGATTAGGGGGCGTGCAATAGTTTCCATTACAGCGCTTAAGCGGGAGGGACAAGCGGAACTGTTAGCTCTAGAAACGGCGGTGGCTGAGGCAGAGACAAGGCATGCGACGGACCCAAACCCCACTACAACGCACAATTTACAAATAGCACAATATCGTCATAAAACACTCCTGACAGAGGAAGTCAAGCCGCAACTGTCTGCCACACGACACAAAATTTACGAGATGGGCGACAAAGCAGGCAAATTGCTGGCTTGGCTGGACAGACGTGACAGACGGGACAGATGGATAGCACAACTGACGTTAGAGGGAAGTGACCCCATTAGAGATCCCAGCACAATAGTACACGCGCTAGCCCGGCACTATGAAACGGTGTACTCGTCAGCGTCCACGATCTCGGAGGATGAGGCATACACCTACATTAAAGATCTCAAAATGCCCGCACTGACAGCGGAGGAGGCTCAGGCCTTGGACGCAGACTTAACGACCGATGAGGTGCAACTGGCGATTAAAGCCCTGCAGACGGGTAAGGCACTAGGACCCAATGGAATACCAGTTGACTTATATAAGCAACAGGCGGACACGCTTGCGCCGCACTTGCTGCGCATGTTCACGGAAAGCTTGGAGGCAGGGGAACTTCCGTTAGATCAACGTACGGCCACGATTGTGGCTATCTTAAAACCAGGGAAACCGGCTGACCACTGTACGTCATACCGCCCAATTTCCCTCATTAACGCCGAGGCTAAAATACTCGCGAAACTGTTGGCGCAGCGCCTTACGTCCCATCTGCCCAAACTCATACATAAAGACCAGTCCGGCTTTATGCCGGGCAGGAACACGGCGCTCAATTTGCGAAGAGTGCATGCTGTACTTGCGCGCGTGACGTATCTATTAGAACCCGCGGTGATACTATTCCTCGACGCCCATATGGCGTTCGACACGGTCCACTGGCCCTTCCTATTTGCAGTACTACGCCACTTTGGTTTTGGCCCGAAGTTCTGCTCCTGGATCCGTCTGCTCTACGCAAGACCAATGGCGCACGTAGCCGCCAATGGCCACATCTCGGCAGACTTTCCATTGTCTAGAGGCACGCGACAGGGTTGCCCACTGTCCCCATTACTGTTTGCCATGGTCCTTGAACCACTGGCCGAATGGATCAGGTGGGAGCCCACGATCAGTGGTATCCGCTGGACGGACGACTGGGAAGACAGAATATCCCTCTACGCCGACGATGTTCTGATATATCTCACCTCTCCCAAGCGGTCGATTAACACCTTACTAGATGTATGCACGGCATACGGCAGAGCTTCCGGCTATTCAATCAACTGGTCCAAATCCACCATGTACATATTGCGCGGTCCCGCACCGCGCTTACCGGACACCTGCCCGCTGCGGATCTCTGCTGCCGGGTTTAAATACTTAGGGATACACATCACAGCTGACCCTGCCGTTTTCCATACACACAACCTACAACCCCCTCTTGATCGCCTCAAACGTGACATCCGACACTGGGAATCACTACCGCTGACGCTGCTAGGTAAGGCGGCCCTGTTCAAAATGATGGCCCTGCCCCGCTTCCTCTACATACTAGAAAACGCACCCTACCCTGTCCCTCCCGCGTACTTCAAAACCATCGCAGCGCAAGTCTCGGTGCTACTATGGGGTACTAAGCCTGCCCGTATAGCGCAAGCCAAGCTCACACGCGGCTGGTACAACGGAGGCATAGCGCTCCCGGACGCCAACCTTTACTACTGGGCGTCACAGTTGAAGATTGTTAACCAATGGCTTCATCTCCCCCAGTCAGAACCAGCCCTAAGGGCAGACAGGGCACAGTTGGGAATCTCTGGAATGCTGGCCCCCCTGTACGATAAATCATTAATCACCACGAAGATAGGCCCACTGCGTCACACGCTCACCGTGTGGCACGCGGCGCTGAACAGGTTGAAATGGCAGGGAGTACTGACACAGCTGACCCCGTTGTGGGACAAAAAACAGCTGGGAAAACTGAGACATTCCAAGGGCTTCGACCGCTGGGATGCTATCGGCATCTCGACCATTGGAGATCTATGGCAGAAGGGGCAGGTGCTACCTTTTGAGACGCTGCAACAGCAATATGATTTGGCGCTGACAGAACGTTTCAGGTAGGTGCAGGTACGCCATGCACGGAACTCTTCAACATCGTTAAAGAGCTCTCCAACCCCAATGCCGGAAACAACGACATCACCCCTTCGCAAGACCTCTGCAACTCCCTCGCCTCCTACTTCCACAACAAGATCGCGGACATACACAACAGCTTCAGCACTCATCCGACGCACGCCACGACTGAACCACCGCCCCCCACCACCACCCTCCGCGACTGGACCCCGATCAGCACCGAAGACACCATCCACACGATGAACTCCATCCACTCCGGATCTCCGACGGACCCCTGCCCCCACCACATCTTCAACAAGGCCGACGCTGTCATCGCACCCCACCTGCGGGACATCATCAACACCTCCTTCGACACCGCTACCTTCCCGGAGAGCTGGAAGCACGCCGAACTCAGCGCTCTACTAAAGAAGCCATCAGCCGACCCCACCGAACTCAAAAACTTCCACCCCATCTCGCTGCTCCCGTTTCCTGCAAAAGTCATCGAGAAGACCGTCAACAAGCAGCTGGCCGCCTTCCTCGAGACAAACGGATCCCTCGACCTCTCGCCGTCTGGCTTCTGGGCCAACCACAGTACCGAGACCGCCCTGATCGCAGCAACCGACGACATCCGAGCCCTACTCGACAACGGAGAAACAGCGGCCCTCATCCTCCTAGACCTCTGCGCGGCCTTCGACACTGTCTGCCAACGTACCCTTGTGCAACGCCTCAGCAACGTCGGAATCCAGGAGAAGGCACTGGAGTGGATCATCTCCTTCCTCACCGGAAGGGCACAGAGAGTCCACCTCCCCCCGTTCAGATCAGAAGCCACCGAAGTCATCTGCGGCGTTCCTCAAGGCTCCTCGCTCAGCCCAACCCTCTTCAACGTCTACATGAGCCCCCTCGCAGCCATCGCACGCCAGAACAACCTCAACATCATCTCCTACGCCGACGACACCCAGCTGATCCTCTCCCTCACCAACGACCCCGCCACCGCCAGAGCCAACCTACACGAAGGGATGAAAGAGGTAGCCGAATGGATGAAGGACAGCCGCCTGAAACTGAACTCGGACAAGACGGAAGTCCTCATCCTGGGATCCTCACCCTCCGCCTGGGACGACTCCTGGTGGCCCCCCGCCCTGGGCACCACTCCCAAGCCAACGGACCACGCACGCAACCTGGGCTTCATCCTGGACTCCTCCCTCTCCATGAACAGACAAGTCAACGCCGTCTCTTCGTCATGCTTCAACATCCTGCGCATGCTACGTAAGATCTTCCGGTGGATCCCCACCGAGACCAGGAAGACGGTCACCCAGGCCCTCGTCACCAGCCGTCTGGACTACGGCAACTCCCTCTACACCGGAACCACCGCCAAACTCCAGAAGAGACTCCAGCGGATCCAGAACGCCTCAGCACGTCTCATACTGGACATCCCCCGTCGTGACCACATCTCCGGACACCTGAGAGACCTGCACTGGCTCCCGGTCAACAAGAGAATCACCTTTCGTCTCCTCACCCACGCACACAAAGCCCTACACAACCAGGGTCCAGGATACCTCAACAGCCGCCTCAACTTCTACGCCCCCAAACGCCAGCTTCGATCGACCGGCCACGCCCTCGCCGCCGTCCCCCGTATCCGAAGAGCCACCACAGGAGGAAGGTCCTTCTCCCACCTCGCCGCCAAGACTTGGAACTCCCTCCCGACCCACCTCCGCCTGACCCAGGACCACCTCGCCTTCAGGAAGCAGCTCAAGACCTGGCTGTTCGAGCAGTAGCGGACCCCCCTCCCCTAGCGCCTTGAGACCCTCCGGGTGAGTAGTGCGCTATATAAATGCTTTGATTGATTGATTGATTGAATGACAACAGTGTTACAGTCCGGAACAGCTATCCCGGAGGCGTCCCCGCTCGAGGACAGGCTTCTGACTGACTTTATGCCTGCAAAGGCGACATCTCTAACGTACAGGAAACTTGTAAACAACTTACCTGACCCTCTGGAGGCCCTGCGGGAGAAATGGGTACACGACTGTGGTGACATTGATGACTCAGAGTGGCAGGAGGCGACTTCGTCTCCAAAAGAAGTGGGTGTCCCTTCGCGTCTTCGCCTGGTGCAACTACGTATACTTCACATATCATACTACACGAGGGCCGCACTACATAAGATGAAAAGAATTTCACACCCATACTGCCTGAGGGGATGTGGGGAAATAGGTAGCTTCTACCACACGATATGGGATTGCCCCCGAATTGCACATTACTGGGTTCAAGTGATGCGCACCATGTCTCAATCAGAGGAACTCTCCATAAAGCCTGACCCCAAGCGTTGCCTTTTAAACATATGGGAACCCAATGACCTCACACGATATGGGCAGAACTGGATGACACTAGGTATGATGGTAGCAAAACGAAATATAGCGCAGAAGTGGGGTGGGAGGATGTCGCCATCAATATCGACCTGGAAGCAGGATATGGACGCTGCGATGATTGCAGAGCGGGCAGTGTTTCGACATAGAGGTTGTCCCAAGAAATGGAATAGGATTTGGGGGACATGGAATAAATACAGGGGGAACATTTGCGACCCGCCTTCCGATACGGACAGCTCTAGCTCCGATACGGAATAAAGCTCTGGAATTTCGATCTTGGTTAACAACCCATGTTCTGATTGATAGACGAAGATGCTCCAGTGTTAATGATGTACTCTCGCTGGTTTCTGTTGCCAAACTACTGTGCCTAACTTATTTTGTGTTTCTACATGACACTGTATCGCATTGTTTTAAAATGCCAATAAAAATAATTAAAAAAAAAAAAAAAGCACCACACTTCAGAACCCTCCTCGAGTCAGCCAAAAACAGACCCAAAAAACTATTTGACCTCATAAAAAATCCAAACTGCTCTCCCCTAACCATCAAGCCTGACAATACTCCGCCACTCGTGTTTTGGAAACAAGGACAGACGCCTGCTTTCCATCGCCAATTTACACCGTCCCCGAGACTGAAGGACGAGCAGGGAATCTCCGGCAAGCATTAAGCCGGTTGAAGCGCAGCCACTGTGAGCATTCTACTTTTTACCTTCTTGATCTGCCGCTCTTTGAATACTGATGACTCTGTGGTTCATTGGCTAAGAACCAGTTGGTCCTGAGGAGAACCCCCCTAACAAGTGGGGTTTGAAACGCGTCGACCACTCTACCCCCGTATTTGGTCCTTATTTGTTGTTCTAAAGATAGATCATCTCTAAGTTTGTTGTGAGAATGACTTTCCCCGTGTAAATACACCTAAAGGATTGAAAAAAACTGCATTATCCAAAGGGATTCTCTCCAATCTATGTTTTGACCAATACGTGGTTCCATCTGGTTTTTCTTGTTTCTTTTTTGTTCACTGATTATGGTGTTTTATGTATGAATGTTTGTGTATGACTGGACGGCCATGATTGATTGAATGTCTGAATTATTCACTTTTTGTACTTACTGTATATATGAAACTGTTTGCTTCCCCTTGCACTCTCAAAAAACAAAGCAAAAAATAATTTAAAAGAGAATAAATCTTGATACATTGCTAAAGAAATTAAGCAGGTGGTATTGCTTTTTTCAAACCCCTATTGTTCCCCCCAGTTGTGTGGACTAACTTTGTCTCAGCATTGGCTCTCGTGTTGTTTTTCTAATTCTCCAAAGAAAGCAGCAGAATTTGCTATATTTTTCGACGGAATAGTGAAATCATTGGTGGATCAGGTCATTCATCCTACCCCCTAGAGGAGTGCAAATCCTTAGTCATTTGGCAGAACTTTGACGTCCTCTCTGAAGATGCCCTCCTTAAATGCATCCTCGAAACAAGGCCCTCCAACCATTCTTTTGACCCCATCCCTAGTGACATTGCCATTGACTTCTACGCCCATATTCTTTCCCATTGGACCAGTCTGGTTAACCTCTTCCTGTTGCCCTTAAAACAGGACAGGTTACCCCTCTTCTTAAAAAACCCACCGCTGATGCGAACGACCTCAACAACTTCTGCCCCATCACTAACCTCCCTTTTCTTGCGAAAATCACAAAAAATGTGTAGTGAAACAACTTTCCCGTCATATTAAGGATAATGATATTCTTGACAATTTCCAGTCTGGTTTCATTCAAAACAGCAGCACTGAAACAGCCCTGCTGCAAGTGATCGACGATGCGCTGCGTATACTTGATTCAGGGGAGTCTTGTCTTCTGATTCTTCTAGCCCTTTCTGCAGCCTTTGACACTGTTAATCACAACACTCTCCTTAACACTCTTTAAGAGAGAATGGGTTTGCAAGGCACAGTGCTTAAATGGTTTGCCTCTTTCCTCTCGGACAGATCCCAAATGATCAAAAAAGCGCAAATTTTTCATCTTCATTAGCGGTAGGTCAAGGTGTCCCTCAAGGCTCTATCCTTGCACCCACTTGGATTGATCTCTATCTGGAACCATTGGGAAATCTCCTAAGTAAATATGGGATCCGCTACCATCTCTATGCGGATAAGACTCAAATCTACCTGAAGGTGTCTTCCGCACACAATATCTCAAACCTCAACTCTACTCTCTACTCTATTCAAAACTGGATGTAAGCTCATCAAGTTATTCTGAATTCCTCCAAAACTGAATTCCTCTTCCTCTCTGCCTCACTATCTCTTCCTCCTGTTCAATCTTGGATGGATCAGCTGAATCTACTTAACAATAAATCTATCATTTTTGACAGGGCAAAATCTCATGGTGTCTTACTTGACAAAAGGCTCAATCTACTCTCCCACATCAATTCCATTGCAAAGAATGCTCAATACCAACTGCGCCTTCTTTGGGGGATTCAAAGCTTCTTTCCGAAGCAAGATCTAAAAACTCTGGTCCAATCGCTGGTTCTCTCTAGATTGGACTATTGCAATTCTCTTCTTGCTGGCCTCCCCAAATCCCACCTGTCGCCTCTTAAATCCATTCTCCATTCAGCCGCTCATTTTATATTTGAGGCCAAAAGAAGTGACCACATCACACCCATTTTGTCTTCCCTCCGTTGGCCTCCCATCGAGGCAAGATCAATCTACAAGACTACCCGTATCACCCACAAAGCCTTGCATACTTCCTCCCATTGATGCCTGGCAAATAACCTGAAAATCTCTGATGGCTCTAGACCGTCACGTAATGCGGAAAATTTACTGCTTGAGCCCCCCACTTTAAAAAGGGAAAAACCGATGGCTCAATCCTTCTCAGGAAATGCGGTGAGAATCTGGAAATCGCTTCCTCCACTGCTCCGTACCACCTCCTCTACCCGGACCTTCAAAACTGACCTCAAATCTCTTCTCTTTCAAAGACACTTCCAGAACTAATACACCCCTTTTCAAGCCCCTCAATGAAGTTCTTTCACTATTGTAAATTTGTATTCTGTGCCTGTACAAACGTCATCCCAGTGTGCTTTTTTGTGTTTTTGAGTGACTGCCGTCTACTGCTATATTATACATCTTCTTGTATCTCGTTTGCTTCTGTAACATGTACATTTGTAACATTCTCCTCATGTAACGTACTTGGTTCTATTGTGAAGCGCTCTGAGGCCTTTGGGTAAAGTTCGAGCTATATAAAAATGCATAAATGAATAAATAAATAAATCCACTGCTTAAACATTGGGCGAACCAATTAATAAATCACTCTAACTCAGCACCAGATGCGTTGGGTAAACACTGAGGAGTGTGCATACTTATAACGTGGGTAAGTGCACACTGGGGCAACGTACTGGTGCATCTGACAGAAGTGCTTGTCTCTACCTGCTGTACTCTTCAGACGGAAGCTCTCTCCTTGCCATTGACTGCTGCCCCTGCTTCCAGGACTAGCGCGCCCATAATGTTTGTATTAGAGGGACACACGCTTTTAAGGTGTCTATTCGTTCAGCAAGCTCCTCATTGACAAACATTCGACCAGCAGACATAGTAGTCTGTTAAGTCTCTCGATCCAGAGCTCCGTCAAATATTGGATATCGCCAGTGCCTTCTTTAAAAAAAAAAATCTCTATACCGTAAATCAGGCGGACACTACTTACCATGTTCGGAATGATAAATATATCACAGGCTGCGTACATGGGTTAAGTGTAGTGTAAAAAAAAAAAAAAAAAGATCTGTAGTGTCAGACCTCGTCTTAAAATACCTAATCTGAGTGCTCTTGTATTCGAAGCGTTACGGGACTTCCCGGCATGCCGTTGGTTGCAGGTCTGCCGGAAGTGAGTGAGCATCCTTCACTGTTCTCATCCGGGTGCCGCACCGGTCTGTTTAATAGTCATTTGTGAGAAGTCAAGACAGAAGAGATACCAACTAATTCGTCGAAACCTCATCACACGGTTCCAGAACAACATCCCCTCGAGCGGCTCAGCCATGAAAGATGTGTCGGGCTTCCTTCAGCAGCAGCAGAGCCTGAGCTCGGACCCAGAGGAAGCGGCGGTATGGAACCGCCTGGAGGAGTTCTATGGAAAGAAGTGAGAGACGCGGGGAGTAAATGAATTAGGCTGGGGAGAGAGTGTTAAGGAATATGTGACAGAACATTATAGTGACAGTAGGAGTGACGCAGTGAATAGGTTAGGATCAAAGGGTTTTTAGGGACTGGGTGTTAGTATAGTTGAGCGACTGGCGACAGCGGGAACGAGTGGGCCATAACGTGCTAGAAGGAAGGTATAAAGCTGATCGATGTGTAGGCAGTGGTTGGTTGCAGGTATGGGGTTAAAAAGAGAAAGATTACAGGGATTGAGGGAAGTAGATGGCACCTGCTAAATGCATACAAAGTGGGAACGGACGGTGTGGTTGTGGAGCTTTAGAAACCATCCGTTTAACTGAACTAACGGTAAAATCTACTTTTCTCAGCAAGTCTGTACATGGAGGTGACATATTAACACAGTGTTTGGCGTGTCACATTTAGAATCATAGATGGTAAATCAGAGATGAAAAACATCCCTGTAATTCCCTTCTAACAAACTCCAATGATATGTTATGTATGACCCTCCACAATTAAGCAGTGGCAGAGCAATGACGGTGGAGCTATACGTAACATGGTTTCTGTTATGTATCGCTGTCTCAATGGTAATATATATATATATATATATATATATATATATCACCTGCCATCGTTGACTAACCCCAGCACCTCCCCTGCCTTCCGTCTCTCAGAGAGCCCTGTCAGCTTGGTCTGGAATACCTCTATGATGAGGCAACAGTGAATAACGAGTTTTGTTATATGTAAATTGTATAGCGCACTAGTCACCCGCAAGGGTCTCAAGGCGCTTGTACGAATACCGCTGTGGAACCCATCCTGGCTTTCCCTGTGAGGTGTCCACTCCTGGGCACCCCCAAGGTGGAGGCCAGGCATCCTTAGCGTTGTGGGGGCCGTTGTGGAGATTAAGCAGGCTATTTTCCAGAGTTGCAGAGTGGGACTCCATGATTGGAATAGGCACCGAGGCGAGAATTATCAGGTACGTGGAATTTTGAGCCCAAGACCTGCCGAGGCGGGGAATTGAACCCTGGACCCGGGCTAGACCTCTGCATCAGGGTCTGCCGCTCTAACCATTGAGCCACACTTCTCCACTATGAGCTGCTGCTACGTCATAACAGTGAGTGATCAGATTTAGAAATTGAAATGAACGCTAGACTGTATCAGAGCTATATATAACAGATTATGGAAGGGTTTGGCTTGTAGCAAGGCTCTGATTTTGCCACCTTTATAATTATACAAGAGTCCGAATATAGTGGGAACAATGGAGCGGTGCGCTCCCAGAATGATGTAACGTTAATAAAGAAGCTCGATCAGTGTCTTTGTTGAAACAATCTTTATTTTGGCAAATCCAAATGCATAGAAAAATACATCAGCCAACTAGTTTCGTTCATGAAATGAACTTCGTCAGGGCAAGAAATGTATAGGATGAAAGTGTCACTAGTGGGTTCATAAGGTCCGGAAAGCGTCACTCAGTATGATGACTGTGAAGACGCGTGGGCCTCCTTGATAAGGGCCAGCAGGAAATTACCTGAATAGATGGTCACAGAGTGTTAGCTAACCGTTCAGCAGACACTGATCGAGCTTCTTCATTAACGTTCTACCATTCTGGGAGTGCACCGCTCCATTGTTCTCACAGTTCTGTTTCCCGGCCTGGTGGGTTGCACCCTTCAACGTCGGTTGCAGGAGCTAACTGTGCACACCGATCACCAACTGACACACACATCACCTACTACTGGGGAACACACACAGGTTAGTGCGGCACTTGGAGTCTGCTATTGCTTCTTTGTTTGCACTAAGAGTCTGAATATACCAGGGTATCTGAATGTAAACAGTTTACATGTGTCATGGGCCTCATTATGTATACATAGCAAGGCGACCCCAATACTAGAACCTGGGGTAGTAGATAATTTAGTAAAAGCAATAGTTCATATGAGGCCAATAGATCCTAGTAATGATACTTTAAATCCAAATAAACATCGATCCTGTATCATATTGTATACAGGAAAACCTCCTACTACACAATTTTTTAAAGTACACTGCAAGCTGGCAATTTTTCTTGTGACTATTTTTGAATCATGCTTTATCTTTGTTTTACTTTTAAGATATCAGGTGCTCACACACCTGTCCTGATGATGGTTTTGAATATTTGAGATCGAAACGCTGTCAACCCTATTACAACCAAAGTCCTTTGATTTGTGTAAATTGTGTATAAGGTGTTTTTATGTTGTCAATGCGATGTATGTTTTTATAAACTTTCTTTCGCTCACTACAGCACACATCTTTTCACTTACTTGGGAGCACAGGATCTATATTTTTGAATATTGTGAAATAAATTACTTGTCTTACAATGTTCATATGTGTCCCTCCCTTTATTTGCTCAAAAGATTGCCGTATACCATAGGATACAGGATTGATGTTCATTTGGTTTAAATGTATTATTACTAGGGTCGATTGGCCTCATATGAACTATTATTTTTCCTAATTATGGGGCACATTTTGTCAGAGTTTGGCTCTGGTTAGGGAACTTAATATACCAGCCCTGTCATGCGAGAGTTCTGATGAGTAATATACACAGGTTTTCGATATAGCTATACCATATTTCTTTTCTTACTTTGACTCGCTCTTACAGAGGAAATTATTTACTGTAAAACATTTGATGAATTTTTCAAGTTAATACAAATAAGCACATACTGTACTAACTGTCTATTGCCTACGTTCCCAAATGAGGATCAAGGCCACTGGCTTCTTATCTCAGTTAGCTTTTAGTGAGAAATTACAACTGGCTTTGAGCACTAATTTAATATCTACATTTGTGTTTTATGAGTAGATGTTCTCTGCAACGTCCATTCAGAACCAAGATACTATGCCCATAATGTGTGTTACATGTGAATTTACCGTTTTTTCAGTATTGAATCTTTAGATTGCCATCCATCGAGTGAATATATATGAAGTGTATGCATTAGCAAAATGACATTTGAAGGTCTTGTTAAAAAAAAATGCATGACCGTAGGACAAAACTGTCTGCAGTCTTTAAACTTCATCACGATTTTTCATTGTTTTTTTTTAAAAGATCATTTTGATTAACTAAAGAAAGATAATTTAAGGCGTGCTCCCTTTAATTGGCAAAACTGGCTATCAGGGTAAACTGATTTATGGCTGTAACGGTGTCATTGCAGCAGCCCCGTTCTTTCTGACTGGTTAACTAATTACGCATGCAAAATCTCTCTCCATGACATTTAAAGATTTATTTTCTTTGGGGCTATATTTCCGAGATTGCTAAAACCACTCTCGTGGCTCAGCTGTTTCACTAAAGGTTCTGCTGGAACCAAACAGTTCTGTTTTCATCAATTTCTGCAAACTTAATGAAATGAAGTCCTGTTTATTGTCTGTCTGATGCTGAAAAAGCCCTATATAAATGCTCATCTTGCCTTCAGTTTTCCAGCTAAACAGGGAGGAAAAGTCAATCATTTTTTGGTGATAGGAAAGTAGTCCTGTTCCATTAGCACTCTACGTGGAGAAGTGTGGCTCACTGGTTAGAAGCGGCAGACCCTGAAGCAGAGATCGGCCCGGGACCAGGGTTCAATTCCCGACGCGGCAGGGTCTTGGGTCAATGTCCGCGGATGCGATAAGTCTCGCCGAGGTGCCTACGCTAACCATGGGTTCCACTCTGCAACTCTGGGCAATAGCTTGCTTAATCTCCACAACGGCCCCATCAGCGCCGGGGATGCCTGGCTTCACCTTGGAGGTGCCCAGGAGGGACCATCTCACAGGGAAAGCCAGGACGGGTTCCCCAGCGGTATACAGCGCCAGGACACTCCGAGATGGAGTAACAGTGCGCTTTACAAGTATACTTACCTTACCATGTTATGTAGTTATGTTATGTAAGGGGAGGCGGGTAGAAGCTTGTAGAAAAGAGTCTCAGATTTGTTACTTGTATAGAGTACAATATAGGCAGAAAGGCCCTTTCTCCTTCGAACGCAAACAGTGTTTCCTTGGTATGTCCTATCGAACGCAAAAAATGATTCCTGGGTATTACTTTAGGCATTTTGCACCCTGTTATGATCGAGTAACTTCGCCAGGGATTGCTTTGTGCTAATTTGTTTGCTCAGGTCCTCATGTTGCGTTGTGCTTGTTGTTTATGGAGCTTGCTTGCTGACTATTTGCTGAGGTCATTCCTGATGACTGTTCGCTTACTGTTTGCTAAGGTCCTCACTGTTGGTGTGAACTCACTGTTGCTCCTTACCGTTGCAGACTGTGGCACCAGCTGACTCTGCTGCTGCTCGAGTTTGTGCAGGACCCACACTTTGCCAAAGGAGATGGACTTATCAAGGTGAGTGTCACAGTGATAGCAGGATGAAACACTACCAATACACTGGCATTTAACCTTGTTCTCTCTACGACATGCATTCAATTCACCTCTATGTCCCATAGTAGTTATTGAATAAAGCAGGGGGTATCTGGTAATTGCAAACAAAATTACCTATAGCCAATCTTTATGGTGGCATGCAGACTGATGGTTCTGGTCGTACTCAAGGAATATGACACTTTGTATATCAGAATCATTAGTTCTACTGTGGCTTGATGGTCTGTTAAGTCTTTACTTCAGCTTTCATTGACTCTGACATCACCATAGGTCTCTTTTATGGGTTGAGGGTGAATCATCTTGAGGATTGTGAAAATTGGGCTTATTATAGTCTTAAGTTTGCAAGTTTTTAAAGGATTTATGGTGTAAAAGCCTGTGTGGACATGTAACAACGAGGGAAACGGGTGAGCTTCCTTAGTTTTTCAGTTGGTGAAGGTGGACCTCACCGTGACTTGACTCGACTTTAACTTTCTCAGACCCCTCTGAGAAATATATTGTCATGTGAGTGTACTGGATCCTGACTATCATAATTAATGGTGGAGGCAAACTACTTAATCTTTCTATTACATGCTTCCCTACTTAGTATAGCTATGTAAGTCCTGATTGAATTCCTCACAGTATCCACAATCAATTTAGAAGTATTGCAGGCCCACAAGTTTCCAGTTCTATTGAAATGTTCTGGTCTAACTCTATCAATTAACCGCATCATTTGTTAATTCAAAAATATTTTTTGTGTATGCACACTATCACTAACAGACGTTAAGGTATTCACTTTCCTTCTTTTCATCTGGTTGGACTCGTGTAGGTCCTTTAATGTCGAGGCATGTGTCGACGAATCTGCTTTACCCCAAAGTGGCTTTGTACGCTTGTACCGGTCACTTGCTGCATTTATGCATGGGTCAACTCTACAGACAGCCCAAGTGGCCTTTGTTTATCTTGCATATATGAGCTGAAAGTTGTTGTAGTGAAGATTTGATTCGATCACAGCTGTGATCACTGTATTTCTGTTGTGTGGTGGGCACACATTTTAATTTCGGTCCATTTTTTGCATGATTGATACTCAAACATTTTTAGTCCCGAAGAATCTGCTAAAATCATTAACGAAGTGAAACATGTAACTGCATTATTTAGGGTATCAGCTTGTCTAGTGATCTTATGTTTCCACTGATGCTTACTAACTGGTGCACTGCAGAAGATTGAATAATACGACTGTTTTTGTTTGATTAATTTGTTCCTGTTTTAGGGTAAATTTTCTGGAGATTATAGTTTACAAGTGAACCAGCGATGCACATTTCTAAGAGATATCTAGGGTTTATAGTTCGTGACGCGGGTGGCCTGGGCTATTTACCTCCAACAGCAGTGTTGGGTGTGGTGGAAAAAAAGTTAGATCATAAACCAATTACAGGAATACATCTGTTCAACAATATTTGGGAGCCCTCCGGGGGCTGAACTCGCTTAGATGCACCACATTGGAAAATGGGCTGGGCTTTCTTTTACACTGGTGGATCCCACCCACAACAATTGCACTAATGAGATCAATCCTTTCAAATAGTCTTGAGCAGATAAAAGAAACATGGAAAAAAGGTTGTCCAGGAAGCATCTGTCATGAAAAGCACTTAAATGCTCTATCAGCAATGTCGTTCTGTGTTGTCCTGAGAAGGACAGTGGCAAATTTTTATTGTAGTTTACTGTTGCCATATTTTCACCAATGATCACCAGGATAAGTCCTGAGACAAGACCTTTGATTCTTCTCTGGATTACCCCTGTACTTTGTCCCCAGTCCCTGCTTCCTTAAGGACCCATGATCTAGGTGCTCTCTCCCATCATTAGCTGTACCTCCAATACAATAAAAAACGTCACACCAGGAACAGTGGGAATGCCAGGAGGGATAACCCACAGGGATATTCGGCAGTTCCCAGACAGGTAGTATTGCTAGTGGTGAGCACTGTGCTCACTCCTGACTGTGGTCTAAGGCTGCTTAGCTGCTCTGAGGAGGGAACTGTCTAGGAGGCAGCAGCCCTGGAGGTAGTTAGGTAGGTAGGTAGGTAGGTGTGTGTGTGTGTGTGTGTGTGTATGTGTATGGAGGTGTAGAGAGAACATAGACTGGGAAACAATAATTCTGCCCTTAACTGGGACCCTCCAAGGGTAAAACGAACAGAGTAAAGAACCTGCAGATGCGTGCTTGTGGAAAAAATGTAACTTTTTCTGGACTAATAGTGAATGAAGTTGATATCCAAATAGAACATCGCACAGTTATTACTTATCCCAACATGTTTACACATTAGAAACCCTCATCCTATGCCAACATTAGATCCCTATATTAGACCCATAGTTATGAGTGTTTGTATCACACGTTATTACCCGGAAGGGTATCCTGGCGCTGAAGCATGGGCGGGCATGGCCTCGATAATGAAGCTATTTGAAGAGCTTTTCAAGAATTAAGTAGGCGGCCCTAATGTGTAGCAACAGGTCGTTTTTAGGGCTTGCTGAGCCAGCGCATGCGCTGCTCTGCGAGACATTTAGTGTGTGGCTCCAGAAAATGCTACCACACGATTTTGCTTGTGGCGGCCTAGAGCTTGCGGTTACACGTGCTGGCACCATCTGGCTTTCCTCGTCATGCTCATTAAGCGCATCGCGCGATCACTTTCACTTTTTCGGTAATGACGCTGATGCGTCACTCCACGGGCTTCAAAAGCGGCTTTTTAATTAGGTGTGAAGCTTCATGTTTCACGCGGTTCATCTTTGAAGGGCATCTGGGAGTTGCAAACCTTATTTTTAGGGGTGACGGAGTTTGTTACTGTATAGCTCACTGCAGTGGTATGATGTTAATAAGGCTAGTGGCACCCACCTTATGGATCAGCCACCAGGGGACAGTAAAGCTCTTTATTTTAACGGGGAGCAGCAAATCTGACAACTTAGCTTGAAGAGGTGCGGGGAGTGAACACAACAGAAAAATATGCCTTTTTTTCCTAGTGGTACAAACCATTTGCGTACTACTCCAGAATTGCTTAATGTATCTTAGCTTAAGTGCATCGAGATCACTTTTGCGGCCGTGTCACTTTAACTTCTTTCACTTTAAAAAAAAAAAAAAAACTTTGCTGTTGTGCCCAATTGGTAAGTCCATTGTCTATTTCAACCCGGAAGAGCTGTCTGTAGCTCCTGTGAATGCCTGACTAGTTCGACCAGGGTGACCTCCTAGATGGCAATGGGTTTTTCTTGAGGGTCGAAGTGCAGCTTGACTGGGATCTATAGTTTAAAGGCAATTTCGAAGGAGGGTTGGGTAAGACTACATTACAACTGCCTCTTTCTTCCTAGCTTGGCAAGTAATTAAGTAATCGCCTCAACACCGCTATCCTGGCATGTATCATTATTAAACTTGTGTATTGTGTTTACTTGCGATGTGTTTATCACGAAATAATCTCATTTATCGCACAGTAGCTGCTTAGCAATATGCAATGCAAAGGTAACATAAGGACTAAGTGATCAGCTTACACCTCTCCTAGTAAAACTTGTCATCTCTGATACAGTTCTCGACCATTAGCCTCATTTCGGATCTAACATTTGGGCAATAAGGGGAGATTTGAGACACACAGCTGAGGGAGACAGTTACTTGAGAGATAGGAACATTAAAATCCCGAATCCCGGCGTACTAGCAAAATGACTGCTTGTTCTGCGGCAGTTCTGTGCTGACAGCTTTCATGCCACATCTTGCCGCCTCGCCTATTGCCATGGAGCACGCAAGATATGAATAAACATTATGCCTCGTCACTCTCAGCATATCTTGAGGCCATCCCTTTTGTCGTCAGTTCTTCATAGAATGCAACTTGTATGTAGCAGGCCTCACGCACAAGGTATGTGCCTCGAAGCATGTTCCTGTCCGAGAGAGCCGCAATAGTGTTGACAGGTGCGCGCCGCCTTCTGAGCTCTAGGCAGCTTCAGCTGATAAAACTACAACTATTCCAAAATGAGCATTTGCTTTTTTTTATTATTACCTTTTGAAGTTGTGTTGCATGTTACTAATTAAACGCTGCGCGGTCGCTTTCAGTTTCGTGGCCACGCTTTGTCTTTCTTGTTTTGCCTGCAAAGAACACACCTCCCAAGCAGCATCGAGCAGCTCTTGCCGTTCGCCTTTATTTATTTAACAGCGCCAGCATGCTTTAGTTTTCTTATTTTGCTTTTCATTGGTCAGTGCATATGGGTTTTACTTCGCCTTCACGTGTTTCTCCCTCATTGGAGCATGGAGTAAGTACTGATTAATTGCTGCGTTGAACACCTGATCAGACCGAAAATAACAATAAAATGGCGCAGGTGACATGACACGTCACTGAAGATCGGGGGTGTTTGCATTTGTTCTACATTATTATCCTGAAGCTCGGCTCCTGTGTTTATTCCGATCCAACTCTGGCACCTAAATTGTTTTTGCCGAGCACGTTGCTTAGCACAATGATTCCAACTTCTTTCCTCTACGAATAGCTGTTTACAGGCCGCTGTGCACCCGTCAAATGGGATTTTGACCATAACGAGCAGAAAGGGGCCTGTATTGTGTTCCTTTCGCATTCTGCTATAGTCTAAGAAAATACATTAAAACTTCCGAAATTATAAAAAGTCCTATTTTTTTTTATGTCTCACACAGTGGGTCGGGAGCCCCGCGTACTCATGCCGGAGCTTTCAACTAAGAAATGCTTTCTGGGATTTGTAGTATCTGGTACTTTTGAAGCGAATTAGCACACTTGAAAACAAATTTGCAAAAGAATAGGTTGGGAGCTGAGTGCCCTTGTGACATGGAGTGATCTGGCGGCTTTACTCCCAATTGACATCAGACATCCCAAGAGCTCGGCTACGAAGCCCTTATTTTTTGATCGATGACGGCCATGGATAGAGACACCTTGTGAGGCTTTGTCTCTGGCCTCCCATGCGAGCATTAGTCGTGTTCTACAGAAGAACAGAGTAGGAACCCAGAACTTAACACCTGTTTATGCAAAGACGTCAGCCTGTGAGTTGTCCTCAGGGCACTGGCTCGCCTGTGGATAGAGCGGCAGCCATCTGCTGAGCCTGGGCATAGGTAAGACACCAGCCAGAACTTTTCTCCCGCACTTTTTCATGTCTGATTTAGACTTCCAAGTAGTGTTGACATTTCACTTCAAGCCGACTCATTTTAATTAACATAGCAGTGATTTCTGGGAGTTGTAGTCTTACTTTGCTTTAATTGGTCCAACTAGACTGATGCACCAAATGAATGGTTTGTAAAATAGAAGCAAGGTACTGGATAGCAGTGTCCTGCCAACACTGAGCCATTAGCACGTCTGTTTCTAGAGTGCCGCTAATTACAGAAGCTCCAGGTAGACGGAAAGAGGGTTTTACCTTACCTGTGAGCATGTTTTTATTTCGCTGCACATATGTCAGCCCTCTTCCTCGTGTTCGGGTTCTGCTGATTAGTGACCACCCACCACCGCAAACTGGGACTGGATTCTGGCATTGTTGCCCCCTCTCTGAATGCTCTGCCACTTCTTGTCATGATTCATGGCTGCATCTTCATAAGTTTCGTATCCTGAAGAGAAGTCAACCGAAGTCATCCAATCAGAGGCCGTACAAGATAACGCTGTTTTTTCCTGCTCTCCAATTCGTCATTTTCTTTTTAAAGTGGCTTGTCTTTTCAGCAGAGCTTTTATCAAAAGATGTGGTGGCTTCCAAGACCTCAGATTATATATTGTTTTTATTGGATGTGTCTGTACGAAACATTTTCCTTTTGTACAGTTTTCCTTGTGTTTGTTGTTTGGGAGATAGTTCGGCGTTCGTTGCAGAGAACTATTACTCTGTGTGCACTTTGCACATTGGCATTAAAGCTCCCCCTGCTCTGTTTTTCAGTCCTGAGACTTGCTAAATACACACAACTCTGTAGGAGGTGCACTAACACATGGTAAGCAGGCAAGCCTGTGCCCATTGACCAGCACGAAGTGGGAGTCCCCCTCAATGTGTGAGGTATACACTGCCACCTCCTACACAATAAAACGGACTCTTAACTGTAGACGTTGTAGAACCCAGGATAATGTGCTACATGGCCAAACACTTAATCGGTCCCAAAGGCGAGACCTATTGGCTATGCCAATGCTTGTTGGCTTTAGGAGCCCTTGAGCATGATGGTGACCTTCTTGGAATGGATGGTGCACACGTTGGTGTTTTCTAAGAGCCTGACCAGGTAGGTCTTGCTGGCTTCATGCAGGACCATGACAGCTGAGCTCTGAAAGCGCAGGTCTGTCTTGAAATCGTGCGTGATATCTGACAGCAGTTTGCGGATGAGCAGTTCTGTGGACTTCTGGTACTGGCAGACCTTGCGGAGCGAGAGATGGTCCTGGTTTGATGGCGGCAAGGCTTTTTTTTTTTTGAAAGCTTTTTTTATTGACATTTATATTTCAACAGTAGAGCATAACAATAGACCACTAGCCACAAATGCCAGGTGAGGATTCTGTAGCAGATAAATCCTTGGCATTAGCCACAGTAGCATGGGATCACTGCGACGGGTATGGGCAGTTGGGTTGTCCATAATGTCAGAACACTTAAGATGAAGTGTTAATGAATGTATGATCACAGCGCTGTGGATTGTGATGCCCCACTATGCGTGATGTTGAGTAGTAATGAACGATGGAGTAATGAACAATGGCTGGAGGATGCAACATAATGAGGACAAAATAACTTAATTATGGGAAGGAGTAACCACCCGTGACCCAATGCCCTGAAATGTAGCTACGGCTAAATTACTGCTTGTGTAGTGCATGAAGATACCATGGGTCTACTGGGCGTGAGGATTGTATAAGGCAGCTCCCATTATGGCTACGCATTAGAGAGTGTGGAGAGCCCTCTCGGAGCTGAAGCGACCTCCGTCTCCTCTTGCGTGGTTGCTGCGGGTAGAGCTGAATTAAGCAATTCTATCACCATAGCCCCCCATTCTGTGGCAAGAGGGAGCTTGCTGAGTCCCAGTAAGTCTTTCCTCTGCAGTGCCGTACCCTCTGCCTTGGCCCAGTTGAGCATAGAACAGTGCCAGGCTAACGCATAAAGTGCTGCCGGAGTTTTCCATCTTTTATTGATCAGACCCTTCGGTGTGATGAAGCCCAGGTCTAAGAAACGTGCAGTAGCCTTGTGCTTCTTGCTCCTTTTAAAAAGATGTAATGCATACACCTCCAGTGGAAGGGAACCACATGCTTAGTACAGCGGGCCAAGGAGGCCGCCACTCCTGTCCAGTATTCCTCTAGGGTAGGGCAATGCCAGAGCATATGTAGGAGATTGCTTTGGGCACGTGACACCTGGGGCATTCAGAGTCGTCTCTATGGAAGAACTTATTTATCTGTGCAGGGGGAAGGTATGCGCGGTGGAGAATAAAATATTGGATCTGCCAGAAGCGCTGGTTGCGAGGGACACTTGTAGGACTTTCTAGTATAGCCATCCATTCTTTTTCAGATAGGGCACACCCCACGTCATCCTCCCTAGCTTTGCCTCAGGGGGTTAGTGATAATTAGGGGCGTTGGTGGAGTGAGGAGGCGAACCAGTGTGTCAAGTGGCCACCTGTGCCCATAACATGTAGATATTGCAACAAGTGATGTGTGGGTGGTTCTGTGGCTAAATTGACCCATCTAACTGAAAGTGAGGCTAACTAAGAGTTGGTGCATAAGGAACTGGCCCGATGGAAGCCCGCCTTCTGAAATAAGATCTGCATAGGGAATTAAGGCGCCATCTCTAAAAAGGTCTCCTGTGTCATGAATGCCCACAGCCTCCCAACTACGTAACTCTACCGCCGTGACGTACGACCCACCCTTTGGAGATCCTAGTAAAGGGATAGCAGGGGCGTAATGTATGTTATGAGTTTGAGCGCGACAGCTGCCCCAGCAACGAGGCGTCCCGGCACTGAGAACCATAAAATAACCAACTGATTGGAGGGGGAGAAAGATACAAATGGCTTAGGACGGTGGAAACAGATGGGTTTTAATTGCCTTCCTGAAGGCGGACAGATTGTCCAGGCAGCGAATGTTAGGTGGCAGGGAATTCCAGAGTTTCGCTCCCAAAACTCTGAAGGAGCGGCCCCCAACACGGCAGAGTTTCGTTCGAGGAACAACTACCAGATGTTGACCTAAGGACCGCAGGTTGCGTTGTGGAGTGTAAGGTACTAAAAGCGGTCGAAGGAGTTCAGGGCCTTCAGTTTTGAGAATTTTAAAAGCAGTGGTGAGGGTCTTGAAGTGAATTCTAGATTCAACCGGGAGCCAGTGAAGTCTTTGTATGGTAGCTCTAACGGAGCACCTCCTGGGAAGACCCACTACAGCCCTAGCCGCTGAATTCTGTACCCTTTGTAGCCTTGCTATTTCTGCTTTGTTGGCACCTAAAAGGAGGACACTGGCGTAATCCAACCGAGAGAGGATTATGGATTGGATTATGAGCTGGCGCGTTTTGGAATCAAAGAAGCCAAGTATAGGATTAAGGCTTCTCAGCAGGCCCACACAGGTAGGCGCCACTTTTTTTGTGTGGGTTTGGTAACTCAGTGAGGAGTCCAGCCAAACCCCCAGGTTTTTTACCAGAGTTTTTGGTGGTGGGATGGGGCCCAGCAAGGAAGGCCACCAGTGGTCGCTCCAACAGCTGGCGTTTTTTCCGAGGAGCAGCACCTCCGTTTTCCCTGCGTTCAGCTGTAAGCAGTTGCCTGTCATCCACTGAGCAACTGCAGCCAGGCCATCCCTAAATCTCGTGGCTGAGATTGAGGAGCCCTCAGTGAGGGTGATGACAAGCTGAGTGTCGTCGGCGTACAACACCAGCGTGAGGTCCCACTCTCTGGCCACAGCCGAAAGAGGGTGCACGTAAAGGTTAAAAAGGGAAGGACTGAGTGCAGAGCCCTGGGGGACTCCTTGGCCTATGGAGTGAGACCGGGAAATGAACGGAGGAGCTGAGACTCGGAAGGATCTGTCCGTCAAAAAAGAACGGAACCAGTCGAGGGCCAGATCACTAATCCCTATAGCTTCCAGGCGTCTAAGCAGGATGTTATGGGAAACCGTGTCAAAGGCTGCGCTGAGATCAAGCAGAATCAGCGCAGCACTCTGACCGGCATCTAATATCTTCCGAAGATGTTCAGTGGTGGACAAAAGGGCAGACTCGGTACTGTGACCTGGCCTGAACCCATTCTGAGATGGGTCTAAGATGTTATTTTGGGCCATGTGATGTGACAGGACATTATTTGCGTGAGCTTCTGCTGGCTTAGACACCCAGGGGAGCAGCGAGATGGGCCTAAAGTTTTCCGACTTTGTGAGGTCTAAGGTCGGCTTTTTAATAATGGGGTGACCCAAGCTTGTTTCCAACAGGTAGGGACCACTGCCGAAGAGAAGGAGAGATTTAGAAGCGTGGCCAATGAGGAGAGGAAGAAGTCCAAAGACTCAATGAATTGAACCGGTCTCATGGGATCTGACGGGGAGCCGGACTTAACTTTTCTACAGAGTTTGGCTAGATCACCATGGGAGATATCGGGTAGAAGTGATAGCCTGGTGCCTTTGATAGAAGGGTTGGAGGACTTAGTGGGATCGGAGGAGTCCTGTGAGAAGGCACTGTAGATTTTCCTCACCTTTTCGATAAAGAAGGTGGCGAGATCCTCGCATTGCTGTGTGGAGGTAATGCAGGAGGCTAGATTGCCGCAGTTTTGAAGTTTTTGCACCAGTTTGAAGATGGTTTTTGTAGGGTTGGAGTGCGAGTGATGTATAAGCTTCTGTGATAGCATCTGAATGCTATTGAAAGTATCAAGGAGTCCACTTTCCTGGGCTTGCTGCACAGGTAAAACATTTGATGCAAGTCATGGAGGGCCTTGCGAGGTTGCAGAGAGGCGATATCCAGTAGGTGTCCCGATGCTAGCCGTCTGGCTATCCATTGCAGCTGAGCTGCCAAGAAATAGTGCTCAAAATTAGTCATTGCCAACCCACCTTGTCCCACCGGAAGGTATAACTTCCTGATGGAGAAATGTAGAGGTAGGGTAATGGCGGTGAGGCTTTTTGATGCCACCGATGGCAGGGGCACTCTTGTAGGAAGTTATGGAAGCTAGTTGCTTGCGAGGCACTTTGCTCCTAGTGGGCTTGCACACTGTCTGCTTGGTAGGGGCCATAGCAAGAGCAAGAGCATGGACTGTCTCTCTGATAGTTCCACATCTAGAATAATTGTATTTATGTTCTATGCAGTCTTAATACTGTTTCTAACGTTCCTCTCCACACATTACTGTTTCTGTAACAAAGTGCTGTAGATAGTATCTTATAAACTTTAATGTTCGCGATGTGCAACCTTTGCTCCTGGCCAGTAACTTTGAACACACTGTAAATTATTTTCCATTAGTGCAGACCCAAGGGTTTCATTAATCTTGACAAAGCAGATTCTTTTTTTTTTTGTTGTTGTATATATGCCTAGTATTCCACTCTGCTTGTCACGGTGCACAGTGACTTTAATTATACTTGTGGCCAGTGCCCAGGCTTGACTGCAGATATGGGCTGGATTTTGTCTTTGGACAGGTTTTGAAAGGTGCACTCTGGATCTGTTGTACATGCCATGTGGTTACATATACTATCTTGGTTTGTGTGTCTAAAACATCTCTCATCTAAGGTGCCTACTTTGTGGAGCTTTGTAGCATCTTGTACTTTTGTGCGTAATGTGTCATATTTTAGCTCTTGCATTGATTGTGCTTTGTGATAAAAGTGTATCAGCAGTTGCTTTCTTTATAAGAATATCAGGAACTAGCCAAGTTCTTTGCTATTGCCAATTGCTGTAAACTGTGGCTTCCATAAAATGGGGGAATGCAGAATGAAAAAGTTCTCCTGCTGTCCTTGTGGTATAAATAATTTGTGACCCTGGAAGCTGCACATGCCTTTGGTTGCCTATATACTGTTTTCTGCTGCTCCACATGGAGAGAAATTCATAAGTAATGTTTTGTTTCTCTGTAGAAGAATTATGAACTGACCTTTCTCCTCCTTATTTTGCAGTTATATGAGAATTTTATCAATGATTTTGAGCACAGGTAAGGAAGTTGCTGCTATGAATATGGTCATAGTTTTAAGAGTTAGTTAGTAAAATTATTGATTTACATTAACTTTTTCTACATAACAGGGTGAATCCTCTGTCGCTGGTTGAAATCATTCTCCATGTGGTGCGACAGATGACCGGTGAGTCAGTGGACTGTGGGGGAAAAAAACTTCCTTTTTGTTATTTTTTGTGACCTATTATTGGAGCAGTAGTTGCTGTTCTATAGCACATAGGAACCATTTACTTTAAATATTGTGTAATGTATTGCTGTGTGCCCTTAGTCTTTATACTGCATCACGAGCCCTTAACCTATGTGCACTCTGCTCCATGTATGCACTTATTTCTCTATTGATGCAGCCATGATTGACGTCTCCCTAGAGACATGCTCACCCTTGGAACAGAATCTTCTCTCGTTCTCTCTTATTGCTTCTCTAACTTTCTTTCTTGCTACTTCTCTCACCCCCCCCCCAACCTACTAATATGTGCTATTTTGTCCTCTGTTAATGTTCCCCAAACCTGGCACTCCTAATTAGAAATAGTTTAATGTCTGGTGTTGCCTCAACTTGCCACCTCATCTTGTAGAAGAAATTCAGGTTGCGCTTTATGTAGTGCTGAATAATGGTGGTCAATTCTTCAAGAAAATAAACTGTGCTATAGAGATGTTGAACATGTTTCTTCTCTCTCTTTTTCAATCTAGACCCTGCAGAGGCCCTCACCTTTCTGGAAAAGACTCGTGAAAAAGTTTGTTTTAAGTTCTATTCTTGAGAACGGAGACCTATTGTGTACTGTTTTTTAAAAAATATATATGCTAATGGTATGTTTGCATTTATATGGAATCTGTGGGTGTGTGTGGGGCATTTTCAAGTTTGCAGTCCGTTTTTATAGACCTGTGCAAGTAGGTTGTTGACGTTAGATTCCATTTAGATGCATATACATGAATGTGGTTCATTTCAGACACCCTCTGAGTGTCTTCTTTTAACTCTCTTAGTAGGTAGTCTATTCTCATTGCCCTTCTTTGCGCTGCATAACATCTCCTTTGCTTTCCCTTCATTGTGAGCTTCTGAAAAGGAGGCATTGTGGCGAGAGTGTTAACACATACACTGTTATTACCGAAGCATCGGACCAGCAGTGAGTTTGGAATAACTATTTTTTGTTAATGTATGTCCACAGGTAGACATTATGTTTAAAAAAGCCTTTCGCTTGTATATTAGTAGTTAATAAAAGCTGTGAGTGCATAATGCGTGACCCCAGAAGGAGGACATCCAATACAATTCATACTTTAGGATCTAGAAAAGGATGTTATAATTCAATTTCTAATGCTGTCTTCAAATGGTAAATTTGTTCACTTCAAATTATTTTAAATTTTTCTGTGAATCTTTCAGGCTAACTCTCACATGAAATGTCAAGAAGGAAATAAACAAATTTTGTGGTCCCTTTGCAGAAAAGAGCTGATGTTCCTACATCAAATAAATGATGATGAGCACCACCTTAAAGCCAAGATCACAAATTTGTATGTGACGGGGGGCAAAACAAAGATTTTCATATCTGAATTCTCAAAAGAAGGGATGGCCATATATTGCATGGGATGATGCAGATAGTGAAATAGTGTATTATCGAAAGTAAAATGCTGTTTATGTTGCTGTGATTAGAATAGGATTTATGAGTGAGGGGATTGCTGCACAAAATGAGTTTCTGAGACCGAGGCGACATCCAATAACTTTCGGAGCTGATTTCTGTCTGAATAAGAGTATGGTGTCTGTTGAGAGGGTAGGTTATCTTGTGAGTCTCAAATCATCCTATTTGCAGATGATTTCAGCACAACAGCAAACATAGGTTTTTAAAGAGGCACAAGTAAAATGTTATTTTTATCTGTTCCTTGTAATGCCAGCATATTCACTTTAGCCATACTCCATTTTTATTTCTTTTATGCCTTTTGATGGCTGCGCCTCTAGTCTTATTTTTTCTTGGTCTTATTTAATGGATGCAGCTTGTGCGGTCTTGTGGGCATAGACTGACTTAGTATGAGACCAATTGTGGGCCTTTTGTCACTAGGCATTTTTTTTCATTTTAAGGTGAAAAGCAGCGATGAGGCTGTCATTCTTTGTAAAACCGCCATTGGGGCCTTGAAGTTGAATATCGGGGACCTGCAGACCACAAAAGTGAGTAAGACGTGGGAGATATGGTAGCTGTTAGCTGAAAACTCTGTCAAACAATTTCTGGTTGTTCAATGGGTTGGTCTTTCGGAAGTGCAAGTCTATGCCAGGGACTGTAAAAACCTGTATTTTGTTTTTATATTGTAGTGGCCTCAGATTATTTATTCAACTCAAGTATCCTAACCTTTCAAGCACAAATGCCATACAAAAGTACTGAGTCAGTGCACAGCATAAGAATCATTTTGAGTGAAGAATTAAAAAAAAAATTTGTTTACAAAAAGCTTCCTAGGAAGGATGTAAGAGCTTAATTTTGTATGACGCCCATTCCTTAACTTGGTGTTTGAAATAGAGAGTGAGCTCATTCTTGCGTCAAACCGGGTTGGAGAGCTAAATTAATGTAATCTTGCGACCTACTAGACTGGAGTGTCATTGACGTGCCCCAGAGTCTGAAATTCACATTAGACTAAAAGAAAACCCATAACCTTTACATTGGGCCAGGAAGCCCCACATTTCAGGTTATTTCACTTGGTTCTTGAACTTTTCACCTCGTCAGCCTCCATTCTGTACAGGTTGGTTGCATCTGGCTTGCCTTCTTTCACCACCATTAGCGATTGTATGTATTTTGTATTTGTTTCCTCTCGTCTTCTGCTTTCCCCATAGTCCACCAATCTGATCTCTCCAAATCTCTCTCCCCTTTCCTGTCCATATGGCCATCATCCCATCAAAAGCTTATGAAAAACGGAACAGTAAGATTAATGCTTTACAGAATAGCATTGGGAACATGACATTGCTAATGATCATAGCACCACATATAGCTGCACCAGTCAGGTATGACTAACAGATGGTCTAAAATTAAATCCATATTTAAATTTATCCAAGAGGACAAACTCAGGCAGAAATAAAGGTGCCTTGCCCCCCAGACTAAACAACGCAGCTGTTCGAGACAGAGCAGGAATGGGATTTATACTAATTCCCAAAACAGTAGTATGTCAAAAGAAAGCAAATAACTGATTGTGCTGGCCTGTAAGGGAATTGTTTTATCCATTATATTAGACTGCCACCAACTGGACTCGGAAGACCATAACTATGGGATTTAGTACGAGGTGAATGTGTGCCAACTTTGATGGCCAATAAGAGACAATCATTTGGTGCTGGAGACCCATGTGTTTATATTCGTAAAACCAGGCCTGTCTCATCAGACCTATCCGAATACGTCTCACAGACCTGGTTGTTGAAAGGCACAATTGGCAGGAAGAGGTGTTGCACAAGTGAGAGAATCTAAACTCTCAATACTTTATTCACACTTTTGTTAACCAATTTTTCTTGCCATGGGGTAAATTATCTTAGTTCTTGGAATTCTACAATCTGCAACATTGGCTCCAAAATATATATCCAAGCTCTTCAGGGGAAAGATCGTTACCTCCATGCAGTAGAGCAATTGCGGAAAGAACCATGATGTGTGGTGGTCTGAAAGACCATGGGGTACCCTCTTCCTTCTCCTGTTGGATAACGGTATCTAATGCTTTTGTTCTCCATAGTCTTTTATGCCTTCAAAAGTGGAGTTTGAGTCCAAAACTCCTTTGCTTTTTATTTTGAAAATAGAGCTACATGTTTAACGGTGTAGGATTCTAAATAAGTCCAGATGCCCCTGATGTTTGGGGAATGGGTGCCTCTTTTTTTGTAGTCTGAGTTGCAGAAATCTTTACTTATGGGTTCAGCTCATAGATCAGTAGCATCGGATCTGTTTTAGACCCACAGGACCGGAATCTGTGTCATTGTGGACACTTTAACTTGATCACTGTGCCACAATTCTGGAGGCGTTGCATCCAGGGGACAGGTTAGCATTGTAGTCACTAAAATGCCTACATTTATATTCCGGTCAGAAAAGCATCAAGAACTAATCAAGGATTGCATAAAGGGGAGCAAGGAGCCCGGTGTGTTTTGCTTTATCTTGACTGTACCTTCCAGTTACCCCAAACCCTGTTTGAGTGGTGTTCAGAGAGGATCTCTGTAGTGACCTCCCTAATTGTGTCTACTCGGTGTGTACCTTCATATCTTGCCCGTTCAAAACCTAGACCCGAATGAGGTAGCCCTCTAACAACAATTCATTTGCAATATTTTTCACATCGTAAGTATTTACGTAAATCCTAAAAAGATTCGGCTGTTAATCAAAGTCTTCACTTTATTGGATCTTTCTTTGAGAAGTCTCTGAGACTACCCGGTTAATCACCGCTAATATTCATTACTCCGAGTCTTGGTCTTCCCGCCCCATTCCTAAACAGTGAGCAGCTAGTCTGCTCCACAGAAACCTACTACCTAGCAGAGCTTTTCGCAATTCCCCCAATATGGCGCCACCTTCCGGTGACCATAAAGGGGGAAGTGCGTCACAAAACATCCTGAGAATACCAAAGAAAACAATCACCAAAGACAAAAACCAGGGAGGGAGGGAAGGGCTCAGGAATGGGACGGGAAGACTAGGACTCGGACTAATGAATATTACCGGTGAGTAACCAGGCATTACCGCCTCGTCCTGTCTTCCCGTCCCATTCCTTAACAGTGAGCCCATACCCAAGCACACAGTGATTGTAAGAAAACAGGCCCATTTAATCCAAACAAAGCAGTACAAATCATAAACCATGTACAGCAGACAAAAACATGAGCGCCAAAGGCAGCTAAGGCCGCCATCCCCAACTGAAGGCGATAATGGGAAACAAAAGTATGGGGAGAAGCCCATGTGGTAGCATTACAAATGTCCCTCAAGGAGGCCTCCTTGAACGTGGCCCAGGAGGAGGAGACACTCCTGGTCGACTGACACTGAACCGAAGGAGGGCGAGGACAGTGGGCGGACTCGTAGGCCGAAACAACAGCACCCGTGACCCAACGAGTCAAGGTGGACAAGAAAGGACGAAGACCCCTCCCAGAGAGGCCGTAGGTGACAAACAATGAATCAACCTTCCGGAAACCACAGGTCCGCTCCAAATAGATGTGAAGGGCCCTCAGCACATCCAAAGAATGGAGGACCAACTCCTCCGGAGTGGCCGGGTCTGGAAAAAAAACAAGGAGAACAATATCCTCCTGAAAGTGGAAAGAGGACAAAACCTTGGGCAGAAAAAACTGACTGGGACGGAGAATGACCTTGTCAGAGCAGAAACGCAAAAAAGGGGCGAAGCCATCAAAGCACCAAGCTCACCAACCTGCCGCCCAGAAGTAATGGCCACCAAAAAAAGAACCTTAGCAGAAAGGAACTTAAGGTCCACCGAGATCAAAGGTTCGAAAGGGGGTCCGTCAAGGCCTGGAGAACCAGAGGAAGATACCAGGCCGGCACAGGAGAGCAAGAGACATGCGCTGAATAAAAAAACTCCGCAAAAGGCAAGCCACCAAAGGGGAGACAGAAGAGACAGAGAAACCCCGAAATGCAAGAATGGCAGCCCACTGCGCTCGGAGCGAAGAGACAGCGAGCCTCAGGACAAACCCATCCCGCAAGAAGTCCAGCAGCCTCACAGGAGGAAGAAGAGACCCTTCCCTAGACACCAGGGTGAGCAGTTCCTCCGATGACGGTAGTAGGACTTCAAGGTGGAAGGACGCCGAGACAAGTGGATGCACTGGGCAACCTCAACAGAGCAACACTGCCCCAACAAACTCAACCTTTCAAGTGCCAAACCCCCAGCCGGAGGCGGTGCAGGGAGGCCACTCTGAGAAGAGGAGCCCGCAGAGGGGAGGGACACAGGGGAAACGCCAATGGGGGCTCACAGACCAGGTCAGAAGCAGGGGAAACCAAGGCTGACGGGACCACTCCGGTACCAGAAGAACCTCCGCCCGGTCCAACTGAATCTTCCGGAGGACCCGGGGAATGAAAGCAAACGGAGGAAAGGCAAACAGGAGCCCCAGTGACCACGGAACAGAGAAAGCGCTGATCGTGCAGGCCAACCAGGAGGGAACGAGGCTGCAAAACCGAGGAAGAAGGGCCGAGTGCTCTGTGGCAAAACGATCCAGCCATGGAAGGTGGAACCGGAGGACAATCTGATCGAACAGAGCCAGGGACAGACACATAGTCACAGAGGAAGGGAACACCCTGCTCAGAGTCCTCGGGCCCATTCTCCTTCCCCATAAGTTAGACAGCTATCGGAGACGAGATTCCGCTCGGCCCAAAGACAAATCACTATTTTGAATTGCAGTCAGAAAAGTGGAAGACCTGTGCTTTTCAAGTGTTGGTATTATTCATAAATCCAGATGTCATGTGCCCTACCTTTTCTGGGAAGCCGTTTGGGGTTAATGTACACATGCTATGCTATTTTTCAATACAAAATGGCTGAGAGGTAGGCCATCTTTCACTTCCTTTCTTTGGCTACTGAAAGCAGGGTGAACTAAAACATGCCTAACAAAGAAAACTGGTATTTTAGATATTTTCTCAGGATTTCCAGGTGGTAACTGGGGAACTGTCAATAGTCACTGAATCTACGAAACATACCATCATAAGAGCACTACATTTAGAGGTAATTAGCTCCTGCTTGACTGTTGTCTATTCTCGTTGTTTGCATGGGATAAGATAATTGGAGTATTGTAGACCTGTTCTTAGTAGTTGTTTGCTCTTGTTCTCGAGTCAATATGTTATCCCTGCTGATAGGAGCTAATTGAGGAGGTGGATGAGATGCTGAAGAACTTGGCAGGTGTAACCTCAGTGCACAGTCGCTTCTATGACCTTTCCAGCAAATACTACCAGACCATTGGCAACCACGCCTCATACTACAAGGACGCCCTACGTTTCTTGGGATGCATTGATGTTAAAGATCTTCCAGGTAAAGGTAACCATAGGGAAACGCAGTTTACTTGTGATGCTGCACCATTGAACAGTTTTTCTGCTGTAATATTTATTGTGGCTGTAGGAGGAAAAGTGCCCAGGACTATATGCTTCTCAGTAGTTCTATAGCTCACCCCTGTGTGCAGTGCTGCAATATGATCAAAAGACACTGGAAGCAAACTAGTCTTTTAAGCTACTATTGTGGTAGCTTGAAGTCTTCATACCAAGTGTTTATTGTTACTATTCTAGTCAACATGGGTTTTACTAGTTTGTTTGCATTCTCAAAGCTATTTGAATGCCATTTCTATGTCTGGACCGTGATAAGTCCTGCAAATTTCTACAATCAAACCTAGTTTGCCTCTTGGGATTCACAGGACTAATCAAGGTCCAGATACAAACAACAGACCTAAAGTTTGCAGCATAAACTGCCTTGATACACAAAATAAACCAGTGATGTTTGTTTTGGCTACAATTGTAGTTATCAAGGAAATGACACCTCAAAATAGAATAGTGTGATTCTTCTCTTTGTATAAAGACTAGTCTAGAAATTGTAATATTTTCCTTTTTCTTTTTTATCATAATGCTTCCCTTCTGCAACCTCGGTCCCGGTCTATCTCGCGCTTAACCATTTACCTATTGTTTTTCTCCTGTAAAACATTTCTTCTTTCACATGCTAAGCACCAATGCACCTTGTCACGGGAGGATCCTTCCTTGCACATATTTGAGAAAACAGTGGGCAATGGATGGGAAATGAGGGGTATTTGGAGGAACCGGAGGTGGGCAGATGTACACAGAGTTTTAAGGTGGTTGTTGGGATTGGAGGTTGCTGCCTTGGGTCCTTACGATACCATGTTCTTCTCCATGCAGTTTCTGAGCAGCAGGAGAGAGCGTTCACCCTTGGCCTTGCTGGTCTTCTCGGGGAAGGAGTTTACAACTTTGGTGAATTGGTAAGACTACTTTGTATGACAAACCTGTGATGCTATTTGCTGTTAAATCGCTCAACGACCGGATCCCCAAACCCCATATACTTTTGCTGAAAATGCCTTCCATTGAAAAGGTTTATTGCCTGTGAAGGGAAGAGTTGCACCTTATTTATTCTAATTTTTTAACAGTTTTTGTTTGCACTGTACAACTAAATTTCTTGTGGGTGTGCCTCTTGGCTCAATAATTGTGGTGAAATCCTTGGCGAAGGGACTATACAGCTAGTTGAGTATTACTAGCGGCTCTGTATCCTACCACAGTACTTCTCTCTGCACTCGAATATCTGGTTGGAAAGTAATTTGACTGGTTTCTATCTCATACCTCTGCTTTCTTTCTATGCCAATCTTTAGCTCATGCATCCTGTGTTGGAATCTCTCCGTACAACAGACAGGCAGTGGTTGATTGACACACTTTACGCCTTTAACAGTGGCAACGTCGAAAAATTCAGAGCCATGAAGACTGCGTGGGGTCAGCAGGTGAGTAAGTGAAGAAGAGAGTGAAATCTGAATTGAGTATTGTAGCCCCTTTTACAGGGGCAGCAGGTAGCATGGTTGACCTTTGTGGGAGTTTAGCATAAAGGCTGGAGTGATGCAAGTGATTGTATCACAATATGTGATGATAATCCTGTGAGTATTCTGGGGATCCGCTAGGCATTGTTGAATTACTAGAGTTTAGTTTCCGGTCAGTGCCGGGTAATCATTTTTTGGGGTGTTTCAGTGTTTCTTTCCCCATTTTTTCTTATTTCCAATCTTTGTTTTATCAGTTATGCATGCTTTGTCCATTCATGAATAACCGCACAAATGTGCAAGTAAAGGCATTTTTATCAGTGGCAGACTTTATTACTGCAAGTATAGAGAGGTTTAGTCTGTCACATCATTTACTTTGTAATGATCTTTAAGATTTGTGTGTAAATATACCGAAAGTGCCAGTATAAACTACTGATGGATCTACATTTATAAAATACCAGACTAAGGTGATACCACCATGTACAATGTGAACCTTTTTTAATTTTGTGTGCAAGAGGCGCCTTTAGAGCCTAACGGGTGATTAGTCGCGCTTTACAAAAACCCTGATTGATTTATGAAGAGAAGGCAAATCTTCAATTTGTGCTTGTGGGCTCTGATAAGTGTCAGAAGCCCACATCGTACATTCACATACGCTGACACGTTTCTGTCCCTCACAGGCCCCTCCTCCTCACTGTTAAAAGTTAACTTATGTTATTCTATACTTGTTTTAAGAGGTTTGATTCCTTCTCCTTCACGCATTGGCTTACCTTGCTGAGGAACCGTCAACCACTGGCTTGAGACCTTGTCAGTCACATTTAGAGGAATATGTTTGTCTCGCAGTTTTACTATTGTCTTTTTAGGCATGTCCTTCTATTCCTGTTGTTGTGCATGGTAGGCCATCGTACATCCAAAATCAGTCAGTAAATAATCTGGTAGCAAGTGCTGACAAAAGTATCTGAAAAATGGTTGGATAAGCAGCCAATCATGTAGACTGACTCAAAAGAGAATGTCACAATTGCCTCTTGATTTTTGAAATAAATGAGTAAGGGTTTTGAATGTAATTGGGGTACGAGCTGCTTGGTGGTCTGTAATGAGCGATCCATGGTATTCACCTCTATACTGCCAAGTCACACAGGTAGTATGTCATTCCAGGATATGAGTCACCAGCCAGTTGACCAGGAACAAACAAGGCTACAGCAGTATGCTTCCTGAATGGCTTTGGAACATTAGTGAAACACACAATAGTTATCCTGCCCTCCAGATCTGCCTAGTTATGGGAGACCCTTAAGTCCAGACTGTTGAGGAAGAAACAAACTGCATTAGAAACCATATGTAAATTGTGATCCATAGACTGCGTTACAGGTGTCTGCCTAGCCTTGATGAGTAACTTAGTTGTAAGTTCATACTATGCATCCCACTTCACCCATATCCAGCCCTCCAGTGTGGATGTAAGCTTCCCCATATTACAGATATACGCTATTATCTGGCAATGAACCAACGTCCCACTAGCTCAATGCAAAGCATTCCCAATATTGAGCCAAACCAATGCCTCTCATATCTGATCTGTATGATTACTTTCCTTCAGAGTGCGATCCAAACCCAACAGCTCCTCATTAATAAAGTAGGTAGCAACTAGGAGCCAGGCTAGGTAAGTTTGTCTATGCAATAGTGTGACATTAAGGCCTAAAAGAGCTCATCAGCCCTTTCAACCGAAATCTGTAGTTCATCTCTCTGTTTGCAGGATCTAGGGTATTAAAAGGGAGTCTCCAAACATGTAGGTAAACCTTTCAACATTGCAGACTAAGGTGAAATTTAAATATTAATGGCTCAGCCATTATCACAAATGGTCGTTCATACCTCATTGTCCCTCCTTTTAGAAGTATGCTTCACCCCAGAGGTGTAGTTCAACATTACAAATGCATGGCCCTATTGAAGTCTGAGAGAAAATGCCTTTTCCTGCTATAGGAAATCTATAATATGGTTGGGCTACCGCATGGTGTAAGCAATCTCCAGATGTCTCTGCCAACTGAGAATACTTTTTTCCTTTTGGACTGACACCACAAAGACTGGTTAGATCAATAGGTTAACCCCTTTGTGACACAGCTGCCTGTAACTACTAAATATCAGAGTTGCCGTCCTAATTATTATGCAAAGGAGCTATAATGGGTTTTTGCACAGCACTGACGCAGGCCACATGTACAAAACCAAGTTGAATTAGCAATCACTTAGAAATGCTTTATAATACGTGCTCCGGGGACTAACTTACTCAAATGCCCTCCTTACATGATGCGTGCATAACTATCCATAAGAAAGTGGTTAAATCCATTATTGGAAACCCAGGAGCCCAGGAATAAGCTGTACCCATGCAGTCCTGACTCCCCTCTTGTGTGAAGTGAGGTCATTACATGAAACAGTAGCCCAGGAAAGCTAACTTTGTTTAACTTTTTCTTTCTATGAAAGAAACCAAGAGATTAACTGCAGACTAGTTTGAATTTTCAAGATACATTGAGATGGATGTAACCTAAGACAAAATAAATATTCATTTACTTTGTCCCTTGTCACATCTGTCTCAAGCAAGATAGCTTTGCTATTTAGGTGAGAACTGCTGACCATATTTACAGATATCGATCGAATTGTTACCTTTGGTTGCAATGCAGAGATAATTATCCTAATCTTTCTTTCGAGGCAGAACACCTCCCCTTGATAACGTTTATAAATCTAGAATACACATTCTTTTTCTCATTCATATCTGAGGTGCTGAAAATTTAGGATAATCCTCTTACAGGAATTGATGCTCAAAGTGTGTCTGGACAAGTGAGGCTACTCGTTCAGATTCAGGCTATTTGCAAGGTTGCTACCTAAACTGCTCTTTCTGCAAATATCATACATGTTTTGTCTTGGATGTGGAGTTTTGGCCCAGTTTGGTCAGGCCAAACTGGACAACATTTAAGGCTACACTTATTCTGGACATTCTTGCTACCTCCCCTCAAACCTTGCCTGAGAATTTACTAGTGCTAGAGAGAGGAATGCTGGCATGTAGTCTAACCAACACGTTACTTCTCTCCAACTGCACTTCTCCAGCATGGGTATCTTTCCTAGATTCGCATGCTTGAATCCAATAAAAATTTCCTTTGTAAAACGTTGAATTGCCATGAAAGGTGCATAAAAACAACTCAATAATAGTTCCTTTAAAAAATTCACATAAAATTCTATGCAAAAATAAAAGGTAAATGTCATTGTAACAGATACATCTTACTATGTTACAAATACATTAAAAAGAAATCAAATTTGTTGCACCAAAAACGTCTGTCTACAAAAATGAGTCATTCCCCATAGTCTGGCTGGGAGTCCCACAGTAAAGTTACAACAGTAATAAGGTGAAACGCCCTTAGAAATTTGTTGCAAACATTTATTTTAGTAGCCCCTTTCACATCATTCGAAACAATCCAAGCTTCAACCACTGAGGTGAAAGAACACTGACCTCCACACCCCTAGATACCACCAAACTTCAGATTTTCAAAGCACTGGTGGCAAAGGATAAACTTAACAGTCCCTGACTGGGTAAGAGAGGATCAGATGTGAATCTATGAAAGATATCAACACTAGAGAACAACAATTACAGCTAGGTAACTTTTTATTCCAGCATTAGATATTTCATAGATTTCTATGCTTGAGTCACAACAGCAAACTGTTTTCTATGTTCAAAATGCATAATATAACCCACACCATGCAACATCTGCATTATGAACAAGGAGTAATAAAATGATGGAAGCAGATAGAAGCTCATCATAGATAAACCGATGACCGAGGAACCACTGGCCCACTGCTGAGTCTCTAGATGAATCTGTGTCCAAGCACTGTTTCACAAACTCGTGGCAGCTCTTCCTTGTTGCCACTCTACAGATGCTAGGTATACGAATACCAGCATACAGGCTACTTACTTTTGCACTCACATTTTTTGTGGAATGAGCAGACACCCTGATGTCTTCAGTGTACAACAAGCCTTAAATAGCCAAGGCTGTCTGCCATGCTATTACATGCCTATTAATAAATATCTTGTGTGGAAATAAGCTGACCTTTCTGAAGGAGGCCAAAGGCCATAGACAGTAAGTCCATCCTTCTACATGTCTTATTTCAGTCAATGTAGAATTTCAAACGTCGTTGAATGTGTGAAAAATTGCGCCATTGTCATAGAATTTTAAAAGTAAGATTTAGGAAAACACAGCCACCTTTAGGTGAAAGTCTGTTGGTATCTTTGGGGGAATGTAGCACTCGAAAATCATCCTGTCTGAATTAGTAAAAATGGTTCTTCTATGGAGAATGCTTGTATATTAATAACTCTCCTTGCTGATGTTAAGAACAATGGGAGAGCAGTCTTCCATCCTACATATGTGAGGTCTGTTCTATGTATGGGTTCAAAAAGGGTTGTAATCAGTTGTGCAGATACTGTATTCAGTTCCCATCCTTGTGGTGGATGCAATATACTCGTAAACTCACTGAAGAGGCCTTTAAGTAATTAGTGGTTTGAGCACGGAAATTTGGAGATGGCCACTTGATGAACCTTCGTAGAGGACTCTTTCAATCCGCATCTTGGTATGGAAGAACCTAACACTCCTGCGGAGTCCTAGGGAGCAAAGATTTGCATCTGCACTCACAGCAGAACCTCTTTCATTTGCCTTGGTAAGTTCTTTGAGTGAGTGTGCTCTCCTAATGCAGGTTCACCCGGCAGTCTGAAGGGATATCTAGGTTGGAAAATTTCATGTATTCAGCAGTTACAGCTGTCCATTTAATAGAGCTCAGATGGTGATGAAAAAACTGCCCTATATCCTTGGAGAGAAGATCCTGCGTAGGCAAATGTAGGGGGATTCTGGTAGATGGAGAAGATCTGTGAACTAATACTGGCGAGCCATGCTGACACCACAAAAAGCAATACTGTGAAAAAGGGGCTCTATATATACTGGATGTGAGAAAGTGCCATCTTTCTGGCCTTGGTATGCCCCCACTTTTTTCTGAACTGCTGATGTGCTTTGACTGAGTGTGCCCTGGGTCCCTGCCAATCCGGTACCCACGTCCTGTGTTCCTTCCCTAAAAAAACTATGCAGAAACAAAATACTTAATTGGCATCTCTGGCCACCAGTCAGCCCCTAGTAAATGGTACCCAGGGCATGGTGACCAGAGAAGACCCCTGAGGGCTGCAGCACTGATTGTGCCACCCTCAGGGGCCCTGTACCCTGGCACCCACACACTGCCTTTGCAGGCTGAGTGCCTAAGTACCGAACCAAAACAAGAGTCGACAAGGCACACATCCCTGTGTACCATGCCCATAGAACCCACTGCCCTGGCATACCTCAGTCACCCCTCTAGCCGGGTGCCCTATGCCAGAGGTGAGGGCACAGGTGCATGAGCCTTGTGCCCCTACGGTACCCAGGGTCATTCCTGGGCACTGTAAGTGCAGTGATGCCATTAAGAGTATATGGTTCTGGGAGGTGGTCATTACGAACTCCACAGCACCATAATGGCTACACTGAAGACTGACAAGTTTGGTCTCAAACTTCTCAGCACATTAAACCCGCACTGATGTCAGTGTGGGATTTAATGTAACATGCACGGGAGGGCATCTAAGAGATGCCCTCCAAAACCCGAACCTACAATCCACGGCTGGGCCGAGTGGCTACAGAGGCTGCCACACAGCAGACATGTTGCTGGACCCCTGGGCGGAGAGCCCCCGCTCTCCTGGGTCTGCAACAAAGCACATCCTGGGCGAGGTGCTATGTCTCCTCCCCCAGGATGGACAGGGGGAAGTTTCAAAGGCATACCGCCTCTGAGAGCTTCTCCAGACCATTTGCTCTACCCAGCAACCAGCCCCCCACCAGTCCTACCCCCATTCTGGCGGGAAGACTGGCAGGAAAAACTACGTCAGGAAGGGGGGTGTGCCAACCTATGCCAACTGCACCCCTCGGGTGAAGGAAGCGAGGTGAAGCACGACCCCGGGCTCCGGCAATCTTGCAGATGAGGAGTCCTGCCCAATCCCAGCTAGGCTGCTGCCCCCCTCCCACAGGAGCGGAGCAGGCTAGGGGGTGTACTCACCCCAGGATAGGGACCCATTGGTCCCTGCCCTTGCCCTACCTGGAATGCCCCTAAATTTAGTATTTAGGGGCTCCCTTAACCTTCCTTCCTCAGATCCCGATCACAAAAAGAAGAAAGAAGATAAAGAAGAAGACCCGCCGCGCAGCTGCTAACAGGACAACAACAACTGACTTGGCCCCAGCCCTACCGGCCAGTTGATCCTGGAACCTGCTCCTGGCTAAACCCGGCGACCTCCGCGGACAGCAACCTTGGGACACCCAGAGGACCTGCCGGCCTCGACTCTCTCGAAGATTGGGACTCCCTAAAGCAGAGGCTCTGCTGCAACCACCCACCTGGTGCCAGCCAGGAAGCTCCAGACCAGCCCACTCTGCACCAGCCGAGCCCGGGCCGGGCCAACCCGAACCAAGACCAAGAGGACGTCCCCCCGGCGACTGGGACCCGAAGTCCAGTGCCCAAAGACCCTCCTCAAAGAACTAGCCGACGCCTGCAGACTCAGAACCAGGGGCCACCCCAACCGCAACCCGGCGCCATACAGCCCCCTGTGCCTCCCTTTGGGGTACCTACCTGTGCTCCAAGATCCCAACTTCCCTCTCGAAGTGCTGGTCGCCCCGGAGAGTCTCCGTCCCCGGGCCTGCAGCCTTTTTCCCGTTTGCAAAATCCTCATTGGATACCATTGAGCGCCCGACGGCTCAAAAGCACCCTGCACCCAGCCGCCCGAGTGCCGCTGGCTGTGACCCCTCTGTCCTAACCTACCCCCCCCCCCCCCCCCCCCCTTGCCCTGAGCAAGGGGGGAAGTAGGCCAGCAGCCACCAACCAACGGCCCCCTTTCCCTCATTGGGCCTACCTACCTCTGCACCTGGCCGCCCATGTGCCGCTGAGGGTAAACCAACGGTACTTACCTGACCCTGGGGGACCACTGAGTCCATGCCCAGAACCTTGACTTCATCAACTAAGTACTTACCTGGAAACCGGTAATTCACTTACCTACCATTGGATAACATTGACCCATTTTGACTGGAAAATTTTCTAAGTGTGAAGTGTTGAAAATCGAAAATATCCCTTTAAAATCCGCCAAAGTCCGAAATCGAAAGTACTCACCTGTGATCAGGGGAGAAGCCAGTACTGTACCTTTCAGCCCAGTACTGAACCGCAAAAGTAATCCCTAGCGGGTTTACTAGTAACCTGTATTTTCTCCATAGGAACCCATTGTCTGCTTTTCTATGAAATTTCTTCTAAGTGTCTACTTTTGAAAACTGCAAATATTCTTTAAAAATCGTACGAAATACTGAAACGCAATTACCTACCTGTGTTTAGTTAAGCCCCCAGTGCTGGCCCTAGGAGACGAGTGCTGGGTTACAAAAGTAACACAAACATACTTTACCTGCAACCTGAATTTCCTCCCATTGAATAACATTGTCCGATTACCTTGAAAAGTTTCTCTGTATGAACTTTTAAAACAGTTTTATATTCATGAAAATTCATCACAGTAACTAAAACGCTTTTGCTAATCTGGTTTCAGCTTAGACCCCAGGACTGAATCTTAGATCTAGTCCTGGAACTACCAAAGTAATCCGTAAAGTAATCAACTGTATTTACCTATGAAAACCCATTGAGCTCAATGCTAGAGTGTGATTCAGAACTGTTGCTTACTGCCTTTACTGTAACTATTGTGTACACAAACTCTATTGCTTCCTTGCAAAGTATTTATATGAGAGTACTCATATCGAGTAAAGTATTTTTTTTTATAACTGTTGGTTATAAAACCACTATATCTGTGGATATAAAAACAATTGGCCTGGAGTTCAGTCCTTGAGTGTGTGAAACCCTTTGCTGACTGAGTGTGTACAACAAATGCTTTACACTGTCCTCTGGTACTGCCTTACTGCTCTACCAAGCTACCACTTTGGAGAGTAAGGTCAGTTCTGACTTTAACCTCTGTTATACCTTTGGGGTTGGTGGACTCTATACACACTGTACTTCTTTCTAGTCCAGTATGTATAGAGTCACTTTCTCACACTGGACCAGAATACGGTACAGTGTGTATAGAGTCCACAAACCCCAGAGGTATAACAGAGGTTAAAGCCAGGTGTGACCTTACTCTCTAAAGTGGTAGCTTGGTTGAGCAGTAAGGCAGTACCAGAGGAAGTGTAAACATTTGTTGTACACACTCAGTCAGCAAAAGATTTCACACACTCAAAGACTGGACTCCAGGCCAATTGTTTTTATATCAAAAGATAGTTGTTTTATTTCTAGAACCAACAGGTTTCAAAAAATATACTGTTCTCAGTATGAGAGGTCTCAGATGAGTACTTAGCAGAAAGGCAATAAACTTTGTAAAGACAATAGGTACAGGGGTTGCAGTAGGCAACACAATTCTACACACAATTTAGCATTGAGCTCAATGGATTTCCTTATATAAACACAGTTGATTACTTTGTAGATTACTTTGGTAATTCCAGGACTGGCTCCTAGGTTCAGTCCTGGGGTCTACTCTGAAAACAGTTTAGCAAAAACGTTTTAGGTATTGTAGTGAATTTTCAGGAATAAAAAGCTATTTTAAAAGTTCACACTTAGAAACTTTTCAACAGGAATCTGGCAATGTTATCCAATGGGAGAAAATTCAGGTTGCAGGTAAAGTACGATCTCGTTACTTTTGTAATCCAGTACTGGTCTCCTGGCGCCAGCACTGGGGTCTCAACTCAAAACAGGCAAGTAATTACGTTTCAGTATTTCGTATGATTTTTAAAGAATATTTCTAGTTTTCAAAAGTAGACAGAAGAAATTTCATAGAAAAGCAGACAATGGATTCTTATGGAGAAAATACAAGTTACTAGTAAACCCGGTAAGGATTACTTTTGCGGTTCAGTACTGGGCTACAAGGTACAGTACTGGCTTCTCCCCTGATCACAGGTGAGTACTTCGGAATTCGAGTGATTTTATATGAATATTTTTAGTTTCCAAACCTTCACACTTAGAAGATTTTTCGAGTCAAACCAGTCAATGTTATCCAGTGGCAGGTAAGTGAGTTATCGGTTTCCATGTGAGTACTTGGCTGGTGAAGTTAGGGTTCTGGGTATAGACTCCGGGGTCCCCCAGGGTGAGGTAAATACAGTTGGTTCACCCCCAGCGGCACAGGGGCGGCCGGGTGCAGAGGTAGTTAGGCCCAATGTTATCCAATGAGGGAAAGGGGGCCTCCGGTTGGTGGCAGCTGGCTAGCAGGCCACGCGGCTGTGGGAGCTGGGCTCCTGGTCATTTGCTCAGGGCAAATGGGGAAGTAGGAAAGGGTACAGGTTGCACTGCCAGGGGCACTCGGGCGGCTGGGTGCTTTTGAGCCGTCGGGCGCTCAATGTTATTCAATGAGGAACTTGAAAAGGGAACGAAGGCTGCAGGCTCTGGGACGAAGGATCTCTGGAGCGGCCAACACTTTGAGGGGTACGTTGGGGTCTTGGTGGATAGGTAGGCACCCAGGAGTTGGGCACAGGGGGCCGTGGGGCGCAGGGTGCAGGGGTGTCTTTTGAGGTTGGGAAATCTTTATTTATTTAAGAGGTTTTATATAGCGCTGCTGAACCCAAGAGTATCAGAGCGCTTTACAAGGTAGGTAGACATATTAAGATATAATATACAATTGACAATGCAGAAAAATTCAAAAAAGATAAAACATTGCATTAAATGAGTGAAGGGGGCAAAGAAACAAAGGGAGAGAAGGGGGTGTAGAGACTGGGCGTGAGAAAGTGGAAAGAGGGAGAGGGGATGGGTAAAAGTGTGAATCAGTAGAGCGGTAATGAGCGAGCTCAGAGTCAGTAACATTAGGAACCCCAATATTTGTTGAGGAGAAGTACTTTGAGTCTTTTTTTGAAGAGAGGGTAAGAGGGGTTGCAGCGAAGGTCTTTGGGGAGAGAATTCCAAATCGTCGGAGCAGTACCAGAGAATGCACAAGATTGGGTCTTTTTACATTTTAGTCTAGGAGGGATCAAGACAAGGGAGTTGGTGCTCCTCGGGGACCTGGAGCACCCTGCTTTTTGTAGTTTGCTTGAAAGGTAAGAGAGGGTGTTTTGGTGAAGAGCTTTGTGCGTGATACAAGCAATCTTGTAGGTGTATCGTCCTTCAACTGGAAGCCAGTTTAGGTTTCTAAGGACCAGAGAGATGTGGTCAAATCTTTTACAATCAGAAATAAGTCTGGCAGCTAGGTTGAGAACAGATTTAATCAGTGCTGGTGGACTTTAGGGGTGCCAGCAAGAGTGGCGTTGCCATAGTCGATCCTGGAAAGGACAAGAGATTGGACAACGATTTTGAAATCATCAGCTGGAATAAAAGGTTTAATTTTTTTGAGGTGGTGAAAGGTAAAAAGAGCACTTTTGGCTGCATTTTTAATGTGGGGGATGAGATTAAGATTCTGATTGATGCTGATGCCTAGAGATTTGACAGAATTAGAGGTGGAGAGGGTGCAATTAAGTGCTTTGATATCATTGATCCAGAGTTGAATGGGAAGGGGATTATTTTTGGGAGTGAAAGGGATGATTTCTGTTTTTTTAGGATTAAGTTTGAGATGATTAAGATGGAACCAGGTTTGGACTTTCATCAGAGTATCATTGAGATGAAGGATGTCATTGTGGGATTTGATCTTGTAGTATAGTTGAGTATCGTCTGCATAGAGGTGGTAACTGATTTTCGCTTGTTTGAGAATGAGGGTGAGTGGCTCCATGAAAAGATTGAATAAGGTTGGGGAGAGGATAGACCCTTGGTGGACACCGAGTGAGTCTGGTTGAGGTTTGGAGAGGCAATGATCACGCTTAATTTGTTGATCTATTTTGGAGGAACGAGGAGAACCATTTAACTACAATGCCTTAAAACCCAAAGCGATCTTTGAGGGTATTAGGAAGGGTGGTATGGTGGACAATATCGAATGCAGCCGAGAGATCAAGGAGGATTAGTAGTGAGGATTCACCTTTGTCTAGAGAGCGATGAATATCATCTGTAATATTGAGCATAGCAGTTTCGGTACTGCATCCCTTTCTAAACCCAGATTGGAAAATGTCGGAGATTGAAAGGGATGATATGGTTATCTATTTGGGATAGGACACATTTTTCAAGGGCTTTAGAAAGGAAGGGAAGGTTAGAGATAGGGCGCAGATTGTTAAGGTCATTAGGGTCAGCAGAGGGGTTTTTAAGAATGGGGAAGATTTGCCCTAGCTGAAGGGAGGCAGGAACACAGCCAGTGGAAAGTGAGGAGTTGATATCTGTCCAAATTGGGGCCATGATAAATTTGAGTTCTTGAACTAAATGGGCGGGAAGAGGATCTTTGGAGTGTGAGGATGGTTTGAGTTTAGAAACGATGTTGATGATAGTGATTTCAGAAACTTGACAATTTGCTCCATGAAGCCTTGTTTTTAGAAAGGTGACCCATCCGGGATGAATCGAGATGGGGGAGAGCAGGGAGGGGTTGAGAGGGGTCGAGATGTGGGGGAGGGGAGGACGAAAGTGAATTAAGAATGTTAGGAAGGGTGCATTGGTTAAGGGGAGGTTGGAGAGCGAGAGGGGGGGGAGAGAAGGATAGTTCGATGTTGTTGATTTTTATTTGTAAAGAAGCTGGCAATTTCTTCGCATCTATCCACAGTCTGCTAATTTAGTAGGGCCAGAGGAAGTTTGTTTTTTAACGATGTTAAAGAGTTCTCTGGGGCGGTTTCTAGCCTGGTCAAGTTGTGACCAGAGAAAGGAGGCCTTTTCGTTGAAGATGTGTTTTTTGTAATGGGCTCAGGTAGTTCTCAGTAGAGCCAGGTTATCAGAGGTGGGGTGACTCCTCCAGGCACGTTCTGATTGTCTGAGGGTCTGCCTTTCATTATTGAGTTCGGCATTGAACCAGGACTTGGGAGGGATTTCTTTTGGTTTTTGAGTTTGATTGGGGCAATTAGGTCGAGGGCTTCAATAATGGAATTATTGTAATGGTCAGTAAGGTCGTTGGTGTTATGAGATGGAGGGGGGAGAAGTAAGCGAGTTTTAATTGTGGATTCCAATTTGCCAGGTGGAATAAGGTGAAGGTTGCGAGTAGATTTCATAGGTAAAGTGCTCACAGGGGTGGGGTGAATAATGGGGCTATTCAGGGTGAAGAGGATAAGGTGGTGATCAGACCAGTCTACAGGAAGTATATTAGAGCGAGAGGCCAGATCCTTGCTCGTCAAAATAGCATCGTGGGTGGCACCTTTAGAGTGAGTAGGGGCATGGCAGAGTTGGGTCAGGTCAGTGATGTCTAAGGCTTCTTTAAATAAGATGACCGCAGGGTCATCAGTTTTCTTCCAGTGGATGTTGTAATCCCCAAGGAAGAGATTCTTGGAGTGGGAGAGCGATGCTTGAATGATAAGATCAGTCATCTCTTCAGTAAAGGGGAGACAATTTCCGGGCGGGGGTGGTAAATAGTGTGTAGCCGAGTTGTGGGAAAGCCAGGAAAAGTGAGGTCGGCGCAAAGGTATTCAAAGGATGAGGGGTCTTGGAGCTGGACAAGTGAGATGTCAAGTTCATCTTTAAAGATTAGGGCAAGGCCTCCTCCTATTTGATCGATTCTATCTTTCTTAATGATAGAGTAGCCTGGTGGGATGAGCAAGTCGAGGATAGGAGTGGAGTGGGTGTTGAGCCAGGTTTCAGTTAGGAATGCGATGTCTATTAAGAATGGTTTCCGTAATCTCGGTTGCGTGGCAGGAGGCTGATCTGCAGTTTATCAACGTGCAGCAGAGGGGAGAAGGGAGACCTGCTGGTCGCGGTCGGAGGGGTCCTCTGTCCTGAGGCTGCAGGCGTCGTCGAGGAGGGTCTTTGGGCATTGGACTTCGGGTCCCAGTTGCCGGGGGGACTTCCTCGTGATCCTTGATCACTCTGGCACGGGCCGGGCTCGGCAGGTGCAGGTGGGTTTGTCCGGAGCTTCCTGGCTGGCACCAGGGGTGTTGTTGCAGCAGAGCCTCTGCTGATGGGAGTCCCAGGCTTTAAGAGGGTCAAGGCAGGCAGGTCATCTGGGTGTCCCAAGGTTGCTGTCCGCAGGAGTCGCCGGGATTAGGCAGGAGCAGGTTCCAGGATCGACAGGCCGGTAGGGCTGGGGCCAAGTCAGTTGTTGTCATCCTGTTGTTAGCAGCTGCACGGGGGGAGTCTTCTTCCTCTTGATCTTCTTTCTTCTTTTCTTATCGGGATCAGAGGAAGGAAGGTTCAGGGAGCCCCTAAACACTGAATTTAGGGGCGTTACAGGTAGGGCAAGGACAGGGACCAATAGGTCCCTGTCCTGGGGTGGGCACACCCCCTAGCCTGCTCCTCTCCTGTGGGAGGGGGGCAGGAGCCTAGCTGTGATTGGGTAGGGCTCCCCATCTTCAAGATGGCCGGAGCCAGGGGTCGTGCTTCACCTAGTCTCCCCCACCTGAGGGGTGGGGTTGGCATAGGCTGTCCCCCATCCCCCCTTTTCTGACGTTTTTCCCGCCAGTCTTCCCGCCAGAGTGGGGGTCAGAACTGGTGGGGGCCAGTTGCTGGGTGCAGCTAATGGTCTGGAGAAGCTCACAGAGGCAGCATTCTTTTGAAGCTTCCCCCTGCCCATCCTTGGGGAGGAGACCTAGCACCTCACCCAGGATGTGCATTGTTGCAGGCCCAGGAGAGCGGGGGGCTCTCCACCCAGGGGTCCAGCAACATGTCTGCTGTGTGGCAGCCACTCAGCCCAGACGTGGATTGTAGGTTAGGTTTTCAGGGGGCATCTCGAAGATGCCCTCTTGTGCACTTTACATTAAATCCCACACTGGTATCAGTGTGGGTTTAATGTGCTGAGAAGTTTGGTACCAAACTTGTCAGTCTTCAGTGTAGCCATTATGGTGCTGTGGAGTTCGTAGTGACAACCTCCCAGCACCATATACTCTTAATGGCATCACTGCACTTACAGTGCCCAGGAATGGCCCTGGGTACTGTAGGGGCACAGGACTCATGTACCTGTGCCCACACCTCTGGCATAGGGCACCCAGCTAGAGGGTGACTGAGGTATGCCAGGGCAGTGGGTTCTGTGGGCATGGCACACAGGGGGGTGTGCCATGTCGACTCTGTTTAGTTCTGTTACTTAGACACAGCCTGCAAAGGCAGTGTGTGGGTGCCAGGGTACAGGGCCCCTGAGGGTGGCACAATCAGTGCTGCAGCCCTCGGGGGTCTTTTCTGGTCACCACTATTGAACAAGCGGATTCCTCCCAATGCATGTTGTCTATTGAAGCGTGACGCTTCGCCAGGCCCGCGCTTGGCCTCACTCACACCCCATATGCTCGCTTGCTCCCCTGCTCCCCCGCCTGACATGAAAGGAAGCCTCGCACACCAACATTTGTCACTCACACCACCAGATATCAAAGGCTGCTGCCCACCGCCCCCCCCAGCAATGCCTTCCTCACTCCTTCTTTCCTACCAGGTTTCTTGTTTTTCTTTGTGCATTGAGTGCGCTTTTCCCCTTTTTTCACAATTTAATTTACCGTCCACCATGTTTGAATGGTAAATGTCCGCTAATGCGCCATGACACATGCACAAGCACACATCAAAAAATAGACATGAGCATGCATCACAAAGCCTTCGTTCACACAATGCAGTTATCTTACAATAGGCTTTCTTCAAAAGAAAACCCATGTCAAGACTGATGACCATGTGTGCGAGCGCCTCCTCCTTGGGATGCAGCTGAAGAAATAAAACCCATTTGACTATTTTTTTTTTTAGGTGCACAACTGTGCACTAGAGACTCGTGAATGGCAGCTTGAACTCTGTGCGGGAATCAATCCTATCCCTCCTCTTCTGGTTTTCCCTGGCAGCCCCCGCACCTCCTCTCCCCTCCCCCAGCACCCACCAGCCCGGGCGCCTTATTTCTCAGAGCCCCGATCAGCATGCTGCCGCCGCTCATACACTTCCGGCAGCTCCGGGCTCTCACCCTCTCCTTTCCAATCTCCTCCTTCCCACTCTCTCCCGTTCGCCTCCCCCTCTCCTCTCTTCCTCACCTCCTCCCCCTTATCTGACTAGCTTCCCCGTACTGACGTTTTCTCCTCAGTCACCTCTCACCCTAGTTCCCTCCCTCTGTCTCCTCTTCAGGCTTCCTCACACATACAGAGACCCCTTTCCCAGACCCATGATAAACCTCACGCAGCAGCGCCTCCTCCTTGGGATGCAGCTAAAGAAATAAAACCCATTTGACTATTTTTTTTAGGTGCACAAGTGTGCGCTGGAGACTCGTGAATGGCAGCTTGACCTCTGTGCGGGAATCAATCCTATCCCTCCTCTCCTGTTCTTCCCTGGCAGCCCTCTGCCCTGCGTGGCCATACTTTTAACTCCAGAGACTCTTCCTGATTTCAGGAAAGCTGCTTGGGACCCGGGAGGCAATTCGTGCATTGTCGGAATCTGGGATGCTCATCTGCTGTGGGCAATCTGCGAGTAGCAGCATCGTGTTAACACAGAAAAACTTTTGCGAATGACCTAAAAAGTAGCAAAAGAGAGCTTTATACAGGCTTAGGGTTGCTGTTGTATGATGGAGAGAATCTATACATCATTGTGGAAACGCAAAACGATGACCCCTCCCCCCCCACCTTCACCCGCTGTATGGATGCTATTGTGTTTTTATCCAGGAGCCTAAATCGATATTACTATTTTATGCCCTTGTTCGGTTGTAATCAATAATATCCCAATAACGGCATAGTAATCATATCCATATTCAGTCGTAGCACATGCTGTCACATTAAGCAAGGCTACTTCCTCAGACTCCTAGAAAGCACAACGAGTTCTCTAAACAAACCAAACCTCCAGCAACCTGGGAAATCCCCCTGGCTTTTGTTTTGATTTCATCCTAGAACTCCTGTAAAGCACTGTAAGAACGGCCAGTTCTTAGTGACATCTTTATTGACGTCTTATGTCCAACCTTACGTCAAACCCGGCCCCTTTCAGGTATAAATATACCAACGTTGCCTTAAGCAAACACACGGTGTTGGTTTTGGAGCAGAGCAGCTATCTACTTGCCCGAGAGCCCAGCTGATGCGAGAGCCCACGGACGCTGCCCCTTCCTTTTGACGCACTGAGAGAGACGCTGTCTTTTCTCCTGCCGAGAAATCCAGCTCCAGTGTTTCCAGATACCTTCGCGGGTTACTGGGATATCGAGTCCTGAGAGAGAGATACAAGACCTCCTGCTTTCTAATACCCAGGTACGGAGCTGACTAAACCCTTGAAGAGAATTCTTGAGTCAGATTCTTGGCAAAAACAAACTTAACTTAAACTGCTACTTACTTACTCCTTCCCACGTATTAGGCTTAGGTCAGGTACACCGGGGTAGGCGTATTTAGAAGCACCAGTTGAGTACGTTAGTCAATGTATATAAGTATGTATACATTTTATCTATTTTAAAGTATCTTATGGCTAAGAAACCATATCAATGCTTTTACAGTATTATTTCTTAATCCTCCTTTTACTGTACGCACTTTACTATGAGTATTGCAATTGTGGTAATTCATTTCTCTTGTATGAGAAAGAAGACTGCTCAATAAATAACATCTTTTATTGAAAACGCCCGTCTCTTTTCTCTGCACTCTGGTGAAACTAATTATGCACACTTGACTGAGTGAAATAGCTGTCTATTGTTTTCACACGACTCTAGAGATACACTCTTATTCTGAGGGAGCAAAGTTGTCATGTTATATGGTTGTCAGAAGCTAATCCCTTCTTGTCTATCCAGGGAGGTTAAACTCCTCCTCGTTTATTCGAGAAAGTTTCTAGTGACCTCTGAGCTAGCTGGCAAAACTTTATAGTCAGTAAAGACCTAGTCGACCTCAGTCCTACGTCTACCCTGCTGAATATATTATTCCAATGCGCACAGCCTATTGGGAATATAGGAACTACACTACATGGCGCCCAACGTTTGGTAAGGTGATAATTCTAACGCAAGACGTTAGAGTAACTCAGTCGTGCTTTTTCACACAGACCCTCTTTCCCGTAAATACTCCAAAAGACGTCTGGAGTGGGTAAAAGGTTAAAATCCGCCGGAACTTAGTAGGAAGAGATTCCTATGTATAGTTTATGGTAGAGTCAACGTTGAAGGACACAGTGTTCCAAAATATTGTGCACCTAATCTTTGTTTCCTTGAAACTTGATCTGCAACAAAAACCTTTCTGTCAGTAAAAATGTCAGAAAGTGAAGAAGAGAGGGAGGCAGCTAGAATAGCAGCTCGACTCCTAGCGGATGACACAAGTCTCCAAGAAAATGACCCGAGTGTTATACTCATTCCGGTCAACATAAGGAAAACTATAACTCTTAAACTTATAGAAAACGGACTAACACCGAGAGGTGGAATAGTCGTATTCGTAATTGAGGCCCATGAATATCGGCAGAGGTATTGTATTCATGGATAAACTTTCCAGCAGTAAACGCTGTCACACACGACTTCCACTATTACAAAATAGAGGAACCTCCGGATGAATACACTCCTTTCGAGGAGGTTGAAATCCCATTAAAATACCAAGAGCACCTGCTCTGGTTTAAAGGCGCCATAAAACATAATAATCACATCACCAGGCTCGGTCCTCTAGGTAGACCAGGAGCAACGTGGCCGGTTATAGCCAGCTACACACCACATCCAGACATCGAAAAAATGTCAGTACCAGAACTTTTAGCACAGCTAAAACAACTGATTAAAATACATAGACAATTAGTCCAATATGTAATGCGGACTACAACAGTCCAACCAGCTATTAACATTCCACAGCTGACCCCTCATCAAGGGAACACAAACAAAATTACACCACAGAACATACAATCATGTCTTGGTAAAGAACCCGCAAAACGGGAACAAATTCCATTCTGGTTAGCACAAAAAATAACTCAAATAGAGGCAGTATTTCCGGATACTACCCCTACTGAGAAACACAGAATTCTGACTATCTGTCTTCCAATGGGGATCGCACCACATGTGGATGACTGTGACACTTGGGGCACAGTCTTTGCTTCCATTTACACAAAAACACATGGTGTTCCGTCCATGGCGGTTATACCCGATGTGCTAAGACAGATTCAAAATGAATATGGTCCAGAACCTGCTTTTACTCTGGGTATGAAATTACTGAAAGACTTCAAGCAGGTCTCGGCTATATTATTAGCCAACATAAAAGGAGAAGCAGCATCTGTGGCGATCCGCCAGAAATTGAAAGAAACAGATATAGCAGACCAACCAATTGAACTTGCCAGAATCATAGAAAAATCCTATGAAGAACTAGGAAGAGAAAGTTTGGGTGGGAAACCAGTAAAACCCCAATTAACTGAAAATCCTGAAAAGATATTTATTAAAAAATAATCTAAACACTCCAAAAAAGAACTGGGATGGAAATAAACAATCCACTCCCAAAGAAAAAAGATTCCAGTCCAGAGGAAGGTCTCCTCAGCGGAGAGAAAGATCTCTGGACCAAGGACACAAGTCTCCCCAGAGGGAGCCCTCTGAGAAAAGATACAACTTTAGAAATAGGGATAATCTGAAAAAACCTGATAGATATCAAGATATTGATACACGTCCCTCTCGATCTTTTCAGACTTCCTCGCAGAAATCGGAAAGAAGAGGACGGTCAGAACAAAGGGAAGAGCACGTCAAGTCCAAAAACAAGGAACCTGCTCATCAAAGTAAAAAATTACAATTTCCAAGAAAGAAGGTAGCCAGTATTAAAATATTAAACATGCCGAGGATACTGAGGACACAACTGAAAAACGGAGAGTGGGCCCAGACAATGCTAGACAGCGCAGCAGAAGTGACCATAGCTCGCAAGATCCTGATGAATCATCTGGAGACAGTGGACACGAATGAATACAATCAGGTGGAAACTGCAGATACCAGAGTTAGCAAACCTCATAAAATATACGAAATAACATTACGTATAGAGGGAGATAAGACTAGGAAAGTAAGGGGTCTATTTTGGGATAACCTTTCAAAAGGCTATGACATTCTTTTAGCTGAGAAAGACTGGCCACCAGAGTTTGTCAGGGAGTGCCCTCATGGCGAAGAAATGATTATGCCTGCCTTCTCAAATCATATTCCAATTCATAGAAAATATACATATGCAAGAAAATGGGCAGTAGCCCAAGCTCCGGCATTATATAAAAATCATGTAGGATGGGATGAGGACTCTCCTCCTCACAAAATCCAGTTAAAATGTCAACCAACTGCACAAAGGCAGTACCCAATTAAGCAAGAAGCTAAAAAACAAGTCAGGGAGATCTTAGAACAACTTGAAACATGCACCTCGCAAATGAACAATCCTTTGTTTCCTGTCTCCAAGCCAGACGATTCATATCGTCTAGTTTTGGACTACAGACACCTTAATTCATGTTGCAAAACTTTTGCAGTACAAAACTCGCACAGTGGAGCACTAATGAATAACATCGTGCGCAAAAAATACAAAACAACATTAGACAGCTCTAATGGATTCTTTTGTCAAAACATAGCACTTGAAAGCAGGTATTTGACCGCTTTCTCAATAATGGGGTCGCAGGAAATTTCTGTCGACTCCCACAGGGATTCAAGAATAGCCCAGGATTATTCTCAGCAAGAGTAACAGAGTTACAACAAATATATGATGATGAGGCATTATCTTATGTCGATGACATCTATCTAACAGATGATGACTTGGATACTCACTTGAAAAGAGTGAACACCATAATACTTGGGTTCGCAGCAGAGGGTTACAAATTCAACTTTTAAAAGTCACGAATTGCCCATCTAACTGTCCTATTTTTAGGATATGAATTATCAAGTGAAGGCAAAAGCCTAGCAGACAACTTCTTAGAGAAGTGCGCTGTACTCCAAGCACCTAAAACGCTGAAGAATTTACAATCAATACTAGGTTTCCTGAATTTCGGAAGAACTTACATTCTAAATTATGCAGAGAGGGTTAAACCTCTCTATGAATTAATAAAACCTGATTTCAAACCAATCAATTGGACTCAAAAACACACAGAAATTTTGAGGTCATTGCAAGCAGACATGTTAGCTAAAACAAAATTACAAACATGCGAAAACACACGCAACCTTGTAATCCGAGTCATCCCAGGAAGATGCGGATTCACGTACCTGACCTCTAATGAGGGAGAAAAGGTACCAATAGCGCACAAATCACACTTGTACACACAAGCTGAAAAAACATTCACACTTACGGAAAACATTGTAAATGCGGTTCAAACTGCTGTAGCAAAAGAAAGAGGCCAAGGCAAAGGCAAAAGAATAACTGTTTTAACAGCAGAATCAGCCTTTGAGGCATTAACAAGCCCACGCAATTTGACTAACGTGGCATTAGATCCAAAATGGATCGAATGGGAAAATTCTTTTGCTGCAGAGGACGTGAAATACTATTTTGACCCGGAAATGAAAAAATAAAAAAATATGAATTGGAATATCCTCTGCCAATCGAGATTCTGCCTCTACAACTTTACGCCTGTGTAATATATACAGAAGGATCAGCACAACCCGCAGTTGGGGGTAAACACAATTTCAGTGCTGCGTGCGCGGTTGTTAAATGCCGGTGGCACAAAGGAAAATTGAGACCATTTGTAACTATGACTCAATCTGTAAAAGATAGTTCGGATCAACGAACTGAACTGCTAGCTTTAAAGATGGCGCTCGATATTGCGGATCGCGAATTCCCCGCACTAATAGTGTGCGATTCACATTACTGCGTCAAATCTTACAATAATGACTTGCAGAACTGGGTTCAAAACGGTTTCAAAGATGTAAAAGGTGGCACGATCAAGCATAAAACGCTTTGGGAACAGGTAGTTCCTTTGCAGAAGGAACTACAAAAGACTCACGTGATTCATACACTGAGTCATCAGCGTGATGGCGTTCACGCTGCAGGGAATTCATTGGCTGAAATAGCCACTGCGGAAGCAACTAAACAGGCTTCCGTAGCCACAAAAAAGCGTTCAGAAAAATACATAGACGGGGAAACCATGCTGGCGGTAAAAACGTCTTTACAAGGCAACTGTGCAGCACTACCCTGAACTATCCACTCAATTATACATACGTAATAGATGCAAACTCCGTTCCTTTTGCTCGAATCCCTGGAGTGGGGGATAGAGTGATTCCAAACACGAACAGGAGAATCTTCTTGATTCAAGAAGCACATATGGGATTAGGTCTGAGGCACCAGGAGGTCTTGACATCTCTGAAAGAATTACAATCAGAATACTGGTGGCCGGGGATGAGCCTGCATAACTACAAATTTACAATGGGCTGTCAAAACTGCAACAGAGATCGCAGTGGCGAACCGGCTGGAGTATTGCCAGGACCCTTCTTTTAGAAAGCATAAGGCTATCTATACGCAGAAATCCAATAGGAGAAATGCGTCCCATTTATGTTTAAGACTAGATTCACTTAAAATGTAGACACCAGCGCTCGGCTGACGCCAGAACTGTTATAAAAGATTTGCGAGTCCATATCGGCACATACGCAATTGGCATGCTACATTCTGACCAGGGTCCTGCTTTTAGCTCTCGAGCTTATAAGGAGGCCATGGCCAGCATGGGCATTGCATTGCAGTACTCTTGTCCCTTCCATCCTGAGGGAAATGGGATTGTGGAAAGAAAAAACCGGGAAATAAAGCAATCTATAACGGCGAGGGTATTAGGTTCGGGTGATGGGTGGGTCCAACATTTAACAAGTGTCCAACGTAGTCTTAATAATCTGCCAAGAAATTCTCTAAAAGGTTTCAGTCCGTACGAACTATTGTTCGGGACTAGAATGCATATTCAGGACTTAGTCAGACTTCAGTGGTAGAAGAAAAATGCGTTGATATCGAAGATCGTTTGGCTATTTTACAGGACTTAAATGAAACAAGAAAAGACCTGAGCAAAGTAAAGTTAAAACAGCAGCCAACAGCCACTGAAGATAAACCACCTGTCCCAGCAAGGCCTGTCTGGATTCCAAAGATTGGGGATCTGGTCAGAGAGAAGATCGCGGTGAAGAAGGAATTTGGGCCTTCTTACAGAAAAGCAGTACCTGTCTTAGCTGTCAGCGGAACAAGATCAGTTGTACTACCGCCCCTTGCTGGTAAAAAGGAGAACCGAGTTGTATCCATCGACCTGGTAAAACCACAATCATGTGGCCAATAATAAGTAGTAGACCCAGTGGACTCCCAAGATGTAGCAGAACACCAAAACTTGCTACAATACAAGAGGTTCAAACTGAGAGACTAATCACACTTGATAAACCTGCAGTGAATAAAAAAGGACTATGCAACAATGCCATGGAACTTGTGCCTCTTGAAACCCAAATTGCAACAGTTCGTCAAGAAACACCAGTCTACAACGATGTAGCCTCAGATTATGCTAATGAAACAAAGAAAATTCCAAAAGCAAATAAAATTCCGGAAGCGATTCCAACAATTGACAGAACTGCATCAGGCTACTTCATCAATTTCGATGACTTTTCTGAGGATCCAAGCGAACCTGAAGAAACGCCAACAACAAAAACTTTTAAAGACAAAGTGACTGAACTCTTTCATCAACTCAAAGAAACCTATCTGATTTCTCCATGGATTGAATTTTGGATTGTGTTAGGTGTACTTTTCCTCCTGCTTTGGCTCATCATGGTTCTTTGTTTGGGAAAATTCATTGAAGGAAAATACAGTACAATGGACACAGCAAGTCAGAACATCAACTTGGTCCTAAAGCCTCACAAGTCATCTCACAATGAGAAAAGAGAACTATCATCAGTGAATGTCACAGCCAATCCAATACCCGGTGGGGTAGCATGGGACAAAACAGATTACGAAATCTATGGCCCGGTCGAGCTCTTGAAATATCCACACCAGTTCAAGGTTTCATTAAGTGACTTTGTAAAACCAAGTACATTCTCTGATGATTGGGACTTTGAAAGTATTAATGATATGATGTCAGATTTAGTTATGTCAGCAAAATTTACAGAACATGATTTCTTACAGGGTTCATCTAATTATGAAGAAATGTACTGCTACAATCACTTTGCACACCATTATTTGCATAAATCTGCTCAACCTAGAAATGTTTTTAGTTATAATCAATGGGAACATTGTGCAACTCCACCAAAAGGTAGTTCGAAGACATTTTACGAGAAATTCCCCTACTTCTCAGGGTTTAACACAAGTGAAGCAGAAACTTTTTATTTCAAACTGATAAATAAGACCGGGATGAAAACAATGCTGACAAACACTAAATTGATCTATTCGGAAATTATTTTTTTTGAAAAATTGACTACATTTGGTTTTGATTTTTGGAAATATAACATTGAAACAAAAACCATCTGGGGTACAAAAGAATGGCAGGCCCAAGGTTTAGAAGCATTATTTAGAGCCTGCATGAACAAATTATATTCTTGAATGACACAATTCAACAGACAACTTGTCTTGGCCTAGCCAAAATTAAAGACTTAAACAAACCGTCCACACTGGCTGAAATTAAGCAACACTTGACTTTACTTAAAGACGGTGCTGACTTGCGTGATTTCATAATAGGACCACGCAAACAGCGTGAAAAATGTTTCATAGCGGCCGGTATATACGCTACTTACAACGAAGCTTGGAAAGTGATGCAAATTAAAACAGCAGAAAAAATACGAGAAGTTGATCGTATTAATTTGGAAAAATCATTTTCTGTTGTGGACAATGAGTTAATGACTCTGTCCTCCAGAATATATTCACTGGACAGTATTGTATCCTCTGCTATTGATATCATAGAGCTGGACTTACTAATGTTACAACACGGTCAGTCCCAATTACGTTCTATTGTACAGCTTGGCTGGACGTTGCAAAATCTGCGTTCAGGCTATGTGCCCTGGCGTTTAATCAACACAACGTCATTATTCTCTATCTTTAACTTTACTGATACACAAATCAGTTTGGCACAAAAGGGAGCAGACTATACGATTCTGAGCATTGAAAAACTTGAGAGATTACCATTGACAATGTCAGAAAGACCTGTCATTGAATGGATAATACATGGAATAATCACAATTCCGATAACAACTTTCCAATTTAAATACTGTCAAGAGTATATACCAGCGGGCCAGTATGAAAGGTTGGGTAAAGGTTACATTACGTCATCATGGAAATTGCCTTACACACACACACACATGTTATAGTGAAAAGAAACAGAATGTATTTCTTAGTGGAAAAAATTGCAAACAATCACTAAGCGGTATACTTCTGTGTCAAGGTATTGACCTGCATGGGGCCTGTGAGGGGACTTCAAATAACCTTTCATGTCACCAGCACGGCACACCTGCAACACAAATAGAGCCATTCTTTAGACGACTTTCTAACGGGAGTTACATTCTAATAGTGGACCACAGCTGTTGTGGCATGGTGCCAGGAAAAGCCTATCTCGTGAGCGTGAGTTCCATGGTCACTTGCTGTATGCGAGTATTGTATCCAAACAGCACTACAGATACGGAGGCAACAATTTGGCCTTCTTTGAATATCTCTTCTATTCGAATTGATACTTTAAGTAGAATAAAGTCTGTCCTTTTACAGACAACGGTGCCCTTGACGTCATCAAAAGAAACGTATGATCTGCAAGTTGCAAGGACAACGGCAGGGATAAATACCCTTTTATCAACAAATTGCCCCGTGCATTTCGCAGAAATGCTAAGCCAAATCCTAAATATGTCTGATACCAGTGGTATCCCACATATATTTAAGACAATTTTTTCGGGACTGTTAACACCCTTCGAAACAGTTCTGGGCATTTTTCCTAATTTTGTCCATTCTGTCTTTGGCGGCCTACCACTTCTGTTGGGACTCGTAGCAGGCATTTTATTTTTGATACTTCTACTTCGATATGGCAAGCCAAATCGCAGACAAGACTCCAGCAACAATGGAAGAAACGATCCTGGCTATACGCTATCGGGACCGCAGAACTAAAGTCCTTGGATTAGCCCGGCTAAGAGATCTGAATATGACCTGGTTTCTTTCATTCAGACCCATCTGGCAGAATTGCATCTTACCTGTGCTTCGATGTATGCTATGCGGAGAAGAATGCGTGTTGGACGTCTGTCTTACACTACCATCAGCAGTACCATTGGATATAGATACTTTGCTAAGTCCTATAACGGCTCATGCATCGTGTTGTCCCCAGCGGCTACCCATTCTGATGACGGCATTCGTTGAGACTTCTCCACTACGATTAGGGGGTAGTGAAGTACGAGATGAGAGCAACATCACCCAGGTACGACCTTCTGTGAGCATTGCTGATCCTGACATCGACGATAGCAATCATGCTCGAGACTGCTCAGTTGCGGCGTTTTCGAACTTGATCGAACTTTCACCTGAAGCCGTAGACAACTTTTTTGCGAGTCTGTCTGAAATGATGTTCTCCCCTGAACAAAAAGAATAACTTTTTAAGCAAACAAGCACACAGCGTTCCCTGAACTCTGAATTCGGCCTTCAGCTTTGATAAACAAAAGCTACTGAAAATATTTGGAACTATTTTTTCCCCTGAAGCGAAATTATTTTTTTTCCACTTCCAAAATATTTACCTTTTTCTGGCACTTGTACTCTGCTTAAAGTAGAACTATTTTTAGAGAACAGAGCTTCTATTTTTAGGAACTCTAGAGACAATATATTACCTCAGCCTCTAGCACATTTACAGCGACTGTATTTATATGTGATGGAATGGTCTCGACCTTCTTTTCTGTATTAAGAGCCATTTCATTAGTAAATTTCGCAAATCGTTCAGCTAATCATATATATGCATCGTTTTATCTGAATGATTTCACTGCTTGAAAAGCGTACAGTACCAATATCATTTTCGTGTATTTCGCATACACCATTTCACATGCAAAAAAAAAAAAATGTATTGTGGGTTGGAATACACATGCACCTTTAAATGTTTACTATTGCTTAGTTTTAGTAATGATGGACATTAGATCGTGGAGTGGGTATTGTTTTTATCCAGGAGCCTAAATCGATATTACTATTTTATGCCCTTGTTCGGTTATAATCAATAATATCCCAATAACGGCATAGTAATCATATCCATATTCAGTCGTAGCACATGCTGTCACATTAAGCAAGGCTACTTCCCCAGACTCCTAGAAAGCACAACGAGTTCTCTAAACAAACCAAACCTCCAGCAACCTGGGAAATCCCCCTTGCTTTTGTTTTGATTTCATCCTAGAACTCCTGTAAAGCACTGTAAGAACGGCCAGTTCTTAGTGACCTCTTTATTGACGTCTTATGTCCAACCTTACGTCAAACCCGGCCCCTTTCAGGTATAAATATACCAACGTTGCCTTAAGCAAACACACGGTGGTGGTTTTGGAGCAGAGCAGCTATCTACTTGCCCGAGAGCCCAGCTGATGCGAGAGCCCACGGACGCTGCCCCTCCCTTTTGACGCACTGAGAGAGACGCTGTCTTTTTTCCTGCCGAGAAATCCAGCTCCAGTGTTTCCAGATACCTTCGCGGGTTACTGGGATATCGAGTCCTGAGAGAGAGATACAAGACCTCCTGCTTTCTAATACCCAGGTACGGAGCTGACTAAACCCTTGAAGAGAATTCTTGAGTCAGATTCTTGGCAAAAACAAACTTAACTTAAACTGCTACTTACTTACTCCTTCCCACGTATTAGGCTTAGGTCAGGTACACCGGGGTAGGCGTATTTAGAAGCACCAGTTGAGTACGTTAGTCAATGTATATAAGTATGTATACATTTTATCTATTTTAAAGTATCTTATGGCTAAGAAACCATATCAATGCTTTTACAGTATTATTTCTTAATCCTCCTTTTACTGTACGCACTTTACTTTACTATGAGTATTGCAATTGTGGCAATTCATTTCTCTTGTATGAGAAAGAAGACTGCTCAATAAATAACATCTTTTATTGAAAACGCCCGTCTCTCTTTTCTCTGCTCTCTGGTGAAACTAAGTATGCACACTTGACTGAGTGAAATAGCTGTCTATTGTTTTCACACGACTCTAGTGATACACTCTTATTCTGAGGGAGCAAAGTTGTCATGTTATATGGTTGTCAGAAGCTAATCCCTTCTTGTCTATCCAGGGAGGTTAAACTCCTCCTCGTTTATTCGAGAACGTTTCTAGTGACCTCTGAGCTAGCTGGCAAAACTTAAGCCTAATATAGTCAGTAAAGACCTAGTCGACCTCAGTCCTACGTCTACCCTGCTGAATATATTATTCCAATGCGCAGAGCCTATTGGGAATATAGGAATTACACTACAATGCCAGGGTAGTGGAAATGACATCGAAACACCCTTCGAACTTAATTTTATCGCAAGAAGTGACATGGTGTGACCTTTGACCCCGAAACATCTCAGTAAGTGATGTCACATGACCTTAACCATGATGACACTTGCCCTATCTATCTATCAACATAATCTTCACAAAAGGTGCTTACAAAAATTTAAGCTATTTCCATTATAAATGACAACTTTTATTTAAGTATTAATTATTAAAAAAATAAAAGCCATTGTGATTTGTAATATCAATACGTCTAAGTCACGTAAATACAACACATATTGCATAACAAATGCCATAGGTGTCACATTTGCGAAAGTTAAAACTATTGCTTTGTAAATGACAAAGCTATTCATTTTGCTATTTTCAAAACCAACACATAAATAAAAAATGTGTCATTTACAATAACAATAGCTCAAACTTTCCTAATGCGAGACCTATTGCATTGCAAATGCTTGTTAAATTATCTACTAAAAACACCCCCCACCAACTCCTATTTGTCTCTCCATCCTTTATAGTATATGATCAAAGTGCTCCCACATAACCCATCGGTCGTAGCACTCCCCGCTTCGCAGCAGAATTGAAAGAACCCAATGATGAAGCATACCACAAAGAGTAAACCCTGGCGGGTGAGAGTTATTTAAAGATAACGGTCTGTTTTCTACTGAATATCAGAAGTGGAAAGATAATCACATTTAACGAACAGGCTCTCTTTGGCCTCTTCTGACAGCCTTGAGCTTCAGGATGTTTATGTTAAGCTGCATTTCCTTCTTTGTTTAATGAACTTTGCTGTCTAGATCTTTTTATTGAGATCCCCAATCATTTAATCATGCGTCGGTTGTTATTACAAAGTGAGCTTGATGGGACTGGAAGTGCAATCCATTTGACATGTTGAAGGGCACTTTTCACCATCCCAGCATCACCTCGATTCTGTTTGTGATCTGGATTTGATTTTTGAAAGATCTGGACACCTGAAGCTGTTGGGCCTCTAGTTCTTCTTGCAATGAACGCAGTTTTAGTGTACAATGAGAAATCATCAGTATGCTGTTTGACATGGGATTTGAAAGTTCAAACTGTCATTGTCTTCAGAGCTTGAGATGCCTAGGATGCAATTTCCCCGTTTAGAGCAGCTACTAGCCTGACTCAATCCCATGTCAAGTGTCCGGAGGACAGTGAAGAAGAGCAAAATAGAGGTCCGCAATAGGGAAGGTTTTAATGAGTCATGGGCGATGTTGTCATCCTCATGAGGATTGCTCATACGGTAAGTATGGCGAGGTGCAATGTGACAAAAAGCCTGATAAAGGTCCCTACAAATCTTATTAGTAAGTTGCAGCTGATGATGTCCAACTAGTACAGCAGTGGTACAGGATAAGGCACATCCTGAGATCATGACGCTTGAGATCAAATGTCCATTGGTTATTTCTCAAGGGGGCTGGAGAACTTAGCATTTGGGACTCAATATGGTGTGTAAAGTGTAATGTATCCTTGATGATCTGAATGGGATGCACGTCACTGTTGTGCTGAGACAGTGCTTGTGTTTTGGACTGGCTTCCACACATTTTCTCTTATGTGCTGCTTCTCCTACACCCTTGCTGAGCTCCCTGGTGTGCACTGTTACCAGCAAGACCGCTATTGGCCATTGCTTTGCCTCGGTCTGACTCTGTGGTTTTGGTACATGACCTGCTTTCACCTGTTTTTACTGCCAGAGCCTGAAGTGCATCCCCGTCCACGTGTAATCAGTCACCATCAATTACAGTTCGCTAGTTTTAGACCCAAGTTAATCTTTCTAAATTTAACTTGCATCCTTTATTTACGGAGTATTTTATATTTTATATTACAGCCGGACCTTGCCGCAAACGAAAGTCTACTTCTGAAGAAGATTCAGCTTCTGTGTTTAATGGAGGTGAGCCTCATGTGGGGGGTCGATCAGAATTGTTTAGCTAAAGTGAATGAATGGAAAATAATGTTAAGAGGCTGGACTGAGAAGGTTGTAAGCTGGAACCATTAGGTGTGGGGCACAAAAGCCTATGTCATGATGAGAAAGGATTCATTACCTGTGAGGGGTGGGAAAGATAAAAGGAGAGCAAGCAATCAAGAGTCTATGAATGATATCAGGAGTATAATCAGAATCTCACAAACGGAGAACCTTTGATTTACATGAGTTTACTGCAAGAGATGAGCCCTTAACGATAGAAGTTTAGTCCCTGGTGCAGTTGTGTGTGGATTGCCTGTCATGTGCTGCCTGTGCCTCATTTAGTTTAGTATTTTCTGACCACATTCTTTCATTTGATATTAATTGTGTTTAAGGTGGGGGGGACGTAATTTGACTTGATTCTCCATGTCTTGCCGTTCTGTAGATGACGTTTACTCGGCCCGCAAACTACCGTCAGCTGACCTTTGAGGAAATTGCCAAGAGTTCACAAGTGGCAGTTAATGATGTAAGTTTTTATCTTTTGGTGATAGGGAATGGTAATGTTCCTTTAGTATGGACTCCAATAATCCTGACATCTAGTAGAAATTGGGGTTCCAGACAATATTTGTGTCTCATTAACCTGTTTGCCGGTCTCGAAACCGGTTGTGAAGGTAAACCTTGGTTGCTAATTCTGCCTTCTCTTGATGTGAATGGCTTCCTGCAGGTTGTTTCCATCATTAACCCTGATATTTCTTGCTTTTGGTGACTTAATCCCTGTCCGTTTATAATGCGCTTCCCCGTCATTGCTGGAGATTCCTACTGGTGGCACTTGTCCTTCAATTACCTTATTCTTGTTTGCTGTTTGTAATATCTTGGCAGTAATCCAGAACTTCTTATACCTGTCCCCTCCTGTGTCAGTGGGCAGGTATGATGGATTTTCTGGAAAAATAACCTTCTGGAACCCACAAACTTTAGAGAGCCCTCTGAAAGATAAGCTTATTGATCATTTCACTTGTGTTCAAGAACGTCACACACAAAACTAAAATGCTAACACTGGAGGATTTATAGGCTATACTGTGTTACTTCACTGTCAGTGCAGTTAAAGACATTCATTAAAAGGTTACCCTATTAACACAATAATAAACCAAATCAATTACAAAAAATACTCTTCGTATTAAAGTCTTTTTTTTTTTTTATCACCTTATCACAAAGTTTTACTATTTCAGCACTTGACCTGAAGTTGGTTTTCTCAAAATATATTTTTGAGCATTCAGTGTCGGCTTTCAACCTAATTTTGAAAAATCTGGCAACGCAACTGTCTGGTTCCTGAAATGCATCTAGCATTAACATTTTTGTGTGATATCTCCTTACCCATGACTTTATAGCCTTAAGAACTGCAACCAAGGTGATAATTGCTCGAGGTTAGGTGATTTTATTCTGAGAAGTAATACCTGGTCTGTAAAGCAGATCCTGATCCTTGTGAATGTACACGGTGAACCGATCATTCATGAGACCCTGCTTTATCTGTTCTGGAAAACGTGTTTTCTTGACATCCGCCTCAAACTTTACGGTGATATTGTTTTCTCTGCCACTTATTCATTTTCTGCCTTGGTAAATTTTGTGTTCTAGCATCGCTTCAATCGGTCTGAAATAGTATGGGATTGAAACACTGTTGACATCCTTAACAATGAGGACATTGAATTGTTGCACTGTTTTCCTCTTACTATATATTTGAAGTTAATAAGAAATCGTTATTGTCAATTAATAAAAATCATTACAATCAAAGAATATATAAAATACATTGAATTGGTTAAAAGAATAGAATTATAAATACATCGAGCAATTGTATTTTCTTCATTCATCAAATGCAGGACAGTGTATTACTAGTGTTATGGTAATTTGGGGATAACATAACATGCCAAATCATTGGTGTCACAACAGTCCATTACTAGAATGGCATTTCATTCTACAATTTACATATCAAATTTATTTCTTTATTAAGACAACGCTTATTTATGTACTAGTAAAAATCTGCCATAAAACTATCATTACTTTATAAATTTCCTGTGTTAAAGTGCCATTGTGCATTTCCTTCAATAAGTACCGTTTTTACTTGAATCGTCTTTCTATATTATTGTGTAAAATTGAAATGGAATTAAAATTGTGTCACAAGTCAAAATACTAACTAAGTTGTGTATGCATAAGGATATGCGAATACATCCCCACTTATGGCACACCGGGTGGAAAAAATTCCTTTCAATGATAGTTCATCCAGGCTGTAATATTTATTAGAACATGTATCTTTATAAGGTAGTCAATATTTTATTCATATCAATCTAAATGTTGTAAAATATTTCCAAAATGAGGAACATTCAAGGTAGAAAACTCCAATGCATTTCGGGCGGTGCCCTTTCTCAAGGAGTACTGTGAAGAAGACAAAAATCTATGAGGGTGAGGAAGTGAAAAACATCGTGATGAACTAAATTTTTAAAGTGCCGATCAATCAGTGAGTCAATGTGCATTTCATAAAGGCTAAGGGCATGTGAAGAATGGTGCCGAACAGTGATCTAAGGACAAGATGTGCACTTAGCGGTATATATGAATAGCGGGCTCAAAAACGTGGAAGGTGAAAAAACTATGCTGAGGGTGAAAAGATTACTATGAAAGGGTGAAAACTTACTAGAAAATCAATGTAACGCAGCGCGTTACTAACAAGTTCAGGAACAGGTCGGGTCCGCTGACGGAAGGTAATCCGGGTGTCGGTGAAATAAGTTAAGCATGCAAGATAAAAAAAGGACTAGGTAGAAAGCGGACTAACAGTGAAGACGGACAAAGGTGAAAACGAACAAAAGTAAACAAGGTGGAAATTGTAGCGCCATCTTGGAGTGTGGAAACAGTACTGTGGGATGGGAATAAAGTGAAATTGAGTGGAACACAGGCAGTAAAGAGACAATGTCGAGGGATATAGTAGGTTACAGATAACAACTATATTCAAAACGATCATTGAGGCCAAAAGGCTTCTGAGTCTGTAAACGGAACATCCATTCAAGTTCTCTTTTCAAAAGAAGTTTGTTGTTGTCAGTTCCTTCGCACAATTATGCAATATGAAGAAATCAGCCGAAGCACTGAAGCTCGAGCACACACCTTAGCGTATGACGATGAGGAACGTCAACGCATCTACGCCTTAATCGAGGAAGACATCACCCCAGCCTCCACCACTCGCAATAAAGAGCAATGTATTAGACAATTATTATACCTTTCCAAGAGACATATTAATCAGAAGCTCCACGCGAGCACATTACTTAAATACCATCGGGCACTCAGAATCCCTCGCGGTTTAAGGATCGCCTTGAAACCTTCGCTGTGCAAAAATTCAAAGACATTCAAAGACAAATGGGATGGAATATTAAACAAATGTAGTTTGGACCTTATCCTCCTAATCGTCGAAGAACTCTCAGGCATTCTAAAAGAACTTGAACACGAAATCTCAGACATTGATAAAGAACTCAAAGAAATGTTGACCCCAGAAGAACTAACCAACACATTGGAAGACTTAAAAATCACTCTCGACAAACATCAGAAAGAAATAAACGAGAGAAAAATTAGAAAATTCCGCAGGGATACGCTTGACTATAAGCTAGATGAAGTCTACTCCTGGGCGGACATCTATGCCCAGCGACGACGTAATAGACCTACTAACATGCAAACTGATACATCATCTTCCGGGAGTGACACCTCAACTCGTCCACCTCGTAAAAACACAACTTCGAGATCTACTCAAGAACAAGCAAGCACTTCTACTACCTCACACATTCAAACTTCTGCGGTTCATTTTTTAGAGTCAGATACGGACAACATCGAAGACTCAGGAGGAGCAAAAATAAAAGAAAAAGAATCAACCGCTCCAACTACCCGGAGCAAAGTAACCACGAACGATCCCAAACCAAAAAAGAACATTTAGTGATTAACATCTCCAGTACTACCATCACTCCACATCAAATGAATCTACTTGAAAGAGGGACATCTTTTGTTCCAACAGCACACACCAACCAACTGGAACTCGAAGTTAGCACCTTTAAATTTGTTAGAAAACTTAGATTGCGCAATTTTTTCGAAAACATTTTGCCACCAACCCAAGGGGACAAACCTGATCAGCTCAAAGGCCTTCGACCTTTAAGTACAAACCAAGCTCCAAGTAGCCATAAATCCATCGACTTATTTGAAAAATTAGTCCACAATGATGTTGCCAAAATCAACTTCTACAGGCAGACCAAAAATCAGAATCTTACCACCAAGGATCGTGATACCCTCAAATCCTTAGCTAACAATGCAGACATAAGATGCATCAAAGCGGATAAGGGAGGAGCCCTGGTTATCCTGGACACTTCCTTATATACACTACGTCTTCAAGAACACATACGAGACACCTCTCTGTATATGCAACTTGAAAGCAATCCGACAAGAGAATTTCAAAACACTCTCAAAGACATTGTCATGCGAGCCTTTCAAAATAATATCATTGAAGAACGTACCAAAAACTTTCTTTTGCTTGAACATCCCAGGAGCCCTACCATTCACATGAGTCCTAAAATACACAAGGATCTCAAGAATCCCCCTTTTCGGCCGATAGTGTCCACCAAAGGTTCGATACATGAGTCTCCAGGCAAACTGATAGATCGATATTTGCAACCCATTGTTACCAAGGCAGCGAGTTACATCAAGGATACCACTGAGTTTTTACTCAAACTGGCCAACATCCAAGTCGATGATAATAACCAATACATACTCTGTACAGCAGATGTTAGCTCTTTATACACATCCATCCCCCACCAGGGCGGCATTGAAGCCATAGAGCAAGCTTTATTACATAGCGACATTGATACTCCTATGCAATCTTTTTTGATGGAATTAATGGTATACACGTTGTATCACAGCTACTTCCAAGTCAACAGTGAATGGTTCCTACAGCTTTCTGGAATGGCGATGGGAAATTGTGCTGCCCCCACATACGCCAACATATACATGGAAAATTTTGAGAGAACACATATTTATGGTGACATTGACTTTCACGAAAAAATAAAACTTTACGTCAGATACATTGACGATTTATTTTTCGTCTGGACGGACTCCAAAGAATCTCTTGAACGATCTCTCCAACACCTTAATTCTAAGGATGAACGAATTAAGTTAACATGGCAGATCAGCGACACCGAAATTACATTCTTGGATGTAAACATTAAAATCACTTCAACTGGCATCATTACGGATCTTCACAGAAAAAGTACCGACCGCAATAACACATTACATTATCACAGCTACCATCAAGAGTCATTAAAAAAACACCTGCCTTTCTCCCAATTACTACGCGTCAAACGCATAGTGTCAGATGAAGAGACCATGAAAATTCGCATGCATGAAATGCATAACCGATTCCTTGACAGAGGATACCCCACACAAGTTCTATCTGAGGCAATAACCCGAGTGGCACAAATAACTCGACAGGAGGCTCTCACTAAGCAACCCATCAAAGAACAACAACGAATTGTTCTGGTATCTAAATTTTCTACTGTCAGTAACATCTATAAAAAAATCATACTCAAACATTGGCCAATTCTTCAAGTTGAACCAGATTTTGGTGACATGTTTAAACCTTTACCTTTGTTTGCTCACACAAGGAGTAAGAACATTAAAGAAATACTATCCAAACCCACCAGCATAGTCAAAAACTACAAAGGTACCCAGCCCTGTCTCAACTGCAGTCACTGTAACTGTGTCATAAAAGGCAATACCATCCGCCACCCAATGAAAGGCAACTCCATCAAATTGCAAGTCAATGCGACATGTGACTCTTCCAATTTAATTTACGCCCTAAAATGCCCCTGCGGCAAACTGTATGTGGGCAAAACAGAAAGGAAAATTAAGATTCGCTTGAACGAACACAAGTCCAACATTCGACTCAAAAATGAGAAATCTAACATTGCTACACATTTTCTGGAAGCTCGCCACACCATCGCACAACTACAATTTACCATTCTTGAAGTTATCAACAAAAAAGAAGGAACTGACAACAACAAACTTCTTTTGAAAAGAGAACTTGAATGGATGTTCCGTTTACAGACTCAGAAGCCTTTTGGCCTCAATGATCGTTTTGAATATAGTTGTTATCTGTAACCTACTATATCCCTCGACATTGTCTCTTTACTGCCTGTGTTCCACTCAATTTCACTTTATTCCCATCCCACAGTACTGTTTCCACACTCCAAGATGGCGCTACAATTTCCACCTTGTTTACTTTTGTTCGTTTTCACCTTTGTCCGTCTTCATTGTTAGTCCGCTTTCTACCTAGTCCTTTTTTTATCTTGCATGCTTAACTTATTTCACCGACACCCGGATTACCTTCCGTCAGCGGACCCGACCTGTTGCTGAACTTGTTAGTAACGCGCTGCGTTACATTGATTTTCTAGTAAGTTTTCACCCTTTCATAGTAATCTTTTCACCCTCAGCATAGTTTTTTCACCTTCCACGTTTTTGAGCCCGCTATTCATATATACCGCTAAGTGCACATCTTGTCCTTAGATCACTGTTCGGCACCATTCTTCACATGCCCTTAGCCTTTATGAAATGCACATTGACTCACTGATTGATCGGCACTTTAAAAATTTAGTTCATCACGATGTTTTTCACTTCCTCACCCTCATAGATTTTTGTCTTCTTCACAGTACTCCTTGAGAAAGGGCACCGCCCGAAATGTATTGGAGTTTTCTACCTTGAATGTTCCTCATTTTGGAAATATTTTACAACATTTGGATTGATATGAATAAAATATCGACTACCTTATAAAGATACATGTTGTTCTAATAAATATTACAGCCTGGATGAACTATCATTGAAAGGAATTTTTTCCACTCGGTGTGCCATAAGTGGGGATGTATTCGCATATCCTTATGCATACACAACTTCGTTAGTTTCTACCAGTGTTTCGAACGGAGACACCACCCACCAGTGCACCCACAACATTTTGTAAACCTAACTCCGAACTCTTAAAAATCGCTGTGCACCACCTATTACTCTTTGACAAGTCAAAATACACCACGTAGAACAAATAGTTAATCGTGAAAGTTATTACAGGGTACTATAATGTAATACAATGATATGAAGTTTCCATTCCTGAGCTATCATAACATCTTCAACATTGATTTTTAAGGAATTGCAATTAACAATCTCACCATGCTCCGGTCACACAGCACCGTTGGAAAAATAAAATAAGTGAAAACAGATTACTGGTCATTACAGACTACCCTTTATATCTGAAGGGCACTCCTAATTTATCTTGGTTTCTAATATGAGGATGAACTTTACAAATTGAGTTGTTGTATGGGCCGAATTCCCAGAAAGGCAAGTTGTAATTGCTTGGTGACATGTTCTCACTCTGTTTTCATTGAGGATAGATTTTAACAGTGCTTTCCTCTCTTCACAGTGAAAACAGGGAAGGCTTGGGTCCTGTACTCCCCAGACTGGACCACCCAAATTTTTACAGTCTGGGACAAATGCATACAATATGCAATAACGATTCATTCTAAAAGTCGCAAAGTCTACAACTATTTGTTAACCAATTTTGTACCCATATTGGAGTTCCATCCTTTGTGGGATATCGACCGAATCATAACAATAGAAGTGTATCCCTTAAAAAAGGGGTTTAAATAGGAAATAAGATATGGTGGTTGTTCCATTTTATTTAACAAATTAATGACCGACCAGGCATGCCTTTCTTTTTGCAAACTCCTCCTTATCCAATACTGTTGATAAGAAGTTTGCCGATTGATTTAATATCTGTCTAAACACAGTTTTATTTCTGACCATAGGGCTGAACTTGAAGTTTTACCTTGTATAATACCATTGTATTGTTTCATTGCTTCAATCTGCACACTCCTGTACTGGTTTTGGCATTGTACATTGTGTGATCTTTGGAGCACTTGTTTATTTTCGTGTTTTATACATTTGTGCTTTAATCAGTTTTACATGTCTTACAACTTTTGCCTTGTTTTGGTCTAGGATTTTGTTTGAGATATGAAAATATTGTTGCTTCCGCCAGTAACCACTGTTGTTGTTACATGTATCCGTTGGTGGATCTGGGTTGAATATTGGGCTGCTCCTGTGGTATTACACTACTTCAAAAAGGGACTCCGCAGTTAGATTTCTTATATTTACATATAAAAGATAAAAGGCATACATAATAATAGTACAGAAATTTCATTTACGGTTAATAAAGTGGGGTTTAGGTGACGTTCCGTTATTAGTCCCAATGACTAGATAATTAAAGGATGGCACCACCTGAGCTTTATTCCCACCAGTCAGCAACACTGGCACTTTTTCCCTACAGACATTATTACCTTCATTTTTGATCAATTAATATGAAGACTGCTCTGTGAGCTGTGTGCCTGTAAGATGTTTATTGACATGAAGCTCTTTCTGTGCTTGAGTATCGTCCACATACAGCATAATCTGTATGGGTCTATAAACTTAATTTGGCTAGAAAGGCTTGAGCTGCTCCATTATTGACCATGTACAGATAAATAAGCAAGTAGGCCAGCACTCACCCCTATTTAAAGCCCTATTTTTTTTTTTTTAACAGCCAAGAGCTATTCCCCTCCTAAAATTACACCTCTGTTTCAAATTACACCGCCCTGAGCAGAGTAGTTGAAATCCCAATGTCTTTGAATTCTACCTAATAGCTGACACTATGCACTGTCAAATGCCACACTGAAATAAATTCTGTAAAGCACACACATGAAGCCTAGACTTTTAGAATGTATCACCCACTCAGGTGACCAGTTTAGTCTTAGTTTACTTTTTGTTTAACTTTTGAGGTTTAGTATGTAGGTGGGGGGCATGAGCTGTTACACAGTCGTGAACAAAGGGTGCACATTAACCTTTTTACTGGTGTCAGTGGTAAGCTACACCCTGGAAAGTCTAGTAGTAGATTGAAACAAACCATCTTATAGGGGAGCACAGTCTGTCAATGTGCAGGACTTGGAGACATTCTTTGCATAGCTATACTTTGTAGGTTGCTGTGCGTAATTTGTCCATAGATTTTGTGGACTCAGGATAGCTGAGATTTGTCTTTCAGGAGATCTCCATTGAGTATCAGTACTGAATAGTCCTGCTTCAAGTGTGGGATACCAGAGCACTTCTTCAAATATATCTTTTATGCCTGCCTCAGGAAGGCCAAATCTTTTCAGCCTATAAAATAGGCTATATTTACCAATTTCACTAATTTACTTGTAAAAACCCAAAACAATAATAAAAAATTCAAAAGTCACTAGAAAATGTATGCCCCCCACTTCCCCCAAAAAATCCCTCCGTCACCAAACCATTTTTTGTATTATTTTTTTTTCTCTCTCAAAGAAAATGGAGTTGAAGGATTCAGGGCAAAATAGGCTGCAGTTATGTTAACTTAAAAACTGACTTTGGTTAGTCACTTACTTCTATGTGGCCCTGTTGCATGCAGTGAGATTGCAGAGGTGGGTGCTGAAGGATTGGTGGGAGCAGTGGCAAGGGGTGGAATACAGTGATACACACTAGTCTGCTTGTGTGGAGCACGTGAACAAGATTGGGTTGTTGTGGAGGAGCCAAAGGCTTGCTTACTGGGGATGATGGTGAGGCCGAAGCTGTTGAGATATTTCTGCTCTTTGGTAGACTTGGCCTTGCTGCTGGCGAAGCGACGTATAGCTGTGGCCTGGAAGGCGACGAGTGCCCCCTCCATTAGCGACTGGTGGAGGAATGTGCTGTAATGGTCTACGGCTAAAGTCACTGTGATGTCTCCTCCTGTAGGTCCAAAAACAGGTATCCCCGTGAAAAAAAGACTACACTTCTGATCAGTGTTGAGACCAGGCGCAGTGCCTTTGATGACGGTCGAAGAGAAGAAGCATGCAAAATTGAGACCTAGAAGACTTTGATGTCGAGAAACAACATGACTTGATAAACACATTGATGTCGGGACATACTGGTGTTTCTTTTTTCAATACACAAATCTGCAGACTGGGGAAGGAAGATGAAGGCAAGAAGGTTGCCCGCTATATCATACTCTGGATACTCCACAGCGTATTTGCCTTCATTTCTCTGTGGTCATACCGGACTCTGCAGCTCCTGCTGCTCAGCCTTCTGGGGAGTTCACCCCCACAAAACCTAGTTTCTCCAGTTACATCACTTCCTCCTATGCCTCCTCCTTAGTTTGTGCCTTTGGCATCTCACCCTCCATCAAGATACCTGTGACCGCAAGGAGATATTTCTCCTCCGTCTTGATCCATATCTTATTACAGATGAAGATCGAAATCAAAACACCATTCTGGTTACTCAAGATACTCTTCCTCTTTTAGACCTTCTACTAGGCATAAACATTGGCCTAGAACATATTCCTACAACTCTAGATCCTCAACCACATTGTTTTCGCCTCCCTTGACTTGTTCTCAACAAGCAAGGATCTCCCCAGTTGATAGCAACACATTTCGGGAGGTGCTCATCCTCTGTGCTAACAAAAGTGATATTCCTATGCCAGCTCCCACAGTGACCACGTCAGTGATTTCTGAGACTCTTCACCAGATTTAATCCACAAGGCTACTATTTCCATTAGTTCCAGGCCTCTTAAAGCCAGCATTGGAATTATTCCTCACATCTGCTAAAGTTGAGCCATCCAGGCAACCGCAAAAGCACAGGCCTCCAGTTCAGGATCCCATTTCTTTTCTTTTAGATTCTTTTCCGGACGAACTAGTGGTGTTATCAGTGAAAATATTTCATGCCACTTTATCGTCGACGTTTCCACCAGACAATGAAAGCAGAAAACGTAATTCTGTGAAGCTAAGAATATGTGGTACAGGTTCTACCATTATAAAGTCCGCAAGTGCTGCTGCCTTCCTGGGCAGATGTGACTGATCATTTTGTGACTCCCTCCAGCAATTTGTGGACTATCTTCCAAGGGATCGTAGAGAAGACTTTGTAGAAGTGTTGAATGAAGGCATGATGATGCCCAGTCAAGTTTTCATTACAGCTACAGACTCTTCTATTCTGAGAGATGCTTCTTACTGCAGATTCTGTACTTTGTGAATATTCCCCAAGGTGTCAGTCTGGATCTGGTAATCTCAGAAGCAGTACTTTATTCTCGTGCAACTCTGCGTCTACTACATTCCACTCTGGAAATCACAAAATAATTTGTATATAGATTCCACCCATGCGCGCTAATGTCTTTTCCTTCCTTTCCACACCTTCAGATGTCGATCCAGAGCTCTACTCCTTTCATCTGTGACAAGATTTTTATAATCTTTATCTCAACGTTTTATGAATATATAAGGGAAATGTCCAATCCCTTAATAGGAGTTTAAACTATTTACATGCTGTATTTGGCACATCCACTTTAGGTATGACTCTGGTGTTTGGGGTCAGAACAGGACTCTAAAACCTGCGATTACTGAACAAAAAGGACATATGGGATTGTGAGTCATAGCTGTACATCTCGAAACACTGCACAACTCCATGCCGAAATCGGTCTAAGTCTTTGGGTAAGTCGAAGCAGAAATACAAGCAATCTAATCGGCCCATTCCCACCAGTCTCGATCGCCAAAGAAGGTGCAAGGGAGTAAATGTACCACCTGGTCTCACCCCCAAACTCCTGAGGTGCCGATTCAGCGTCTGGTCCCGATGCTCCCAAACTTTCCGGGTCTGTCATCTGTTTGTCAAATGATTGTGATGGAACCATTGTTGTATCTTAGTCAGTGTCTCGTTGAGGTGCAGAATGTCTGAATGGGATTTGATTTGTCAGTAAAGTTGGGTGTCGTCTGCATAGAGGTAGTAGTTGATACCTGCTTTCTTTAGAATGAGGGTGAGGGGCTCCATGAAGAGGTTGAATAGGGAAGGAGAGGGAATAGACCCCTGGGGAACACCCAGGTGGACAGGCATTGGTTTAGAGCGGCAGCTGCTGATTATGATTTGTTGGGATCTGAACTGGAAGAAGGAAGTGAACCATTCAAGAAAAGGACCATTGAGGCCAAACCGAACTTTGAGGGTATCGAGTAGGGTAGAGTGGTTGACAGTATCGAAGGCTGCAGAGAGGTCAAGAAGGATGAGAAGTGAAGCCTCACCTTTATCGAGGGAATGATGGATGTCATCAACAATGTTGAGCATTGCATTGCAGTTTCAGTGTTTTAGGCTCTTCTGAGGTCTCCGACAAGTTTAGTCCTTTTCTGCTCTCCCACACATCAATGGGTATTCTTAAGTGGGTGCCTGACGATGTCACTTCTATGCAGACATGAGCTAGTTGTTGGGAATGACTCCTGGGCATGCCCTAACCAATGGAGTAAAAGTTACTACGGCCAACCCAGCCAACTTTGGCTTTTTGAAGATGGACGAAGTCTCTTGTTCACTAAACTTCAGCTTTGAAAGTAGGGGGGTGTGTTGAGAGGATACTATGATAATCCTATTCTCCTCCCACACAACATTAAAATCTAGTTTGGGCCAGCCGCTGTAGCCCCAGTAAACCGAGACCGAAATTTGCGACAGCAAATCTGGGTTTTCAGCTAGCAGACAGTGGATATACAAAGATTTTCATGGCATCCTGTTTCCGGTCCTTTGATGTGTGCCCCAAGTGTTATATGTAAAACCCCAGCAGACCTGTAAAGCAGGATTTGACACTGTAATTTCAAAATGGATGCTCACAACTCCCCCTCTCCAAATTCTGTCAGTTTCAGAGAGGTCCTCTCTGCCGATTCAGGTCAGCCCATTGTTTGCTTCTGAAAGGCATTTCACACCCATTAACACCTATCCAAATGCTAATTGGCTGCCAGAAGTGGGAGAGGAAATGCAGTTTAGGCACCAGGAACTTCAGGTCGATTAAAGGTAACTTTCTAAAAGGTATGTTTACTCACTATTGATTCAAAATATGATTTCAACCATTGAATCAGGACTTTAATAACTATTCACAATAGTTAAGTTATTTTTCTATCGGTTTACTAACCAAAATAAGCATTATTAAATGTGATAATGTAACACATTGTTTTCCTATGGAACACCCAGCGTTGCTACAGTGAAATTAGCTTTTACTGCTTTTTCACTCTTAGGACATGTTTAACATTAAACCTTTACGTGTCCTGCTTTTAAATGCCATGCACCTTGCCTTATCAGCAATAAGACCGAAATAGAGGTGACTTAAATATTTGAAAGTAAGGTTTTTTTTTCCTGTCAAAATGAGTTATTTTGACAGGTGACATTTGTAATCTAAAATATCAAAAGCAGCCTGCAAATGGAAGGCCTGCAGTCATATTTGTGCGGTCACTGTAGTGAGTGGCACAGTGGGTGCTACAGTCAATTAGTGACGTTAACTTATGGGCCGTGGGTACACTTTGTACCATATACTAGAGACTTCTAGGTAGATTAAATATGCCAATTAGGGGGGGTGCCTATTTCACTATGTTGAAAGGAAGTGCACCGTTACTTGATCACTGGTTAGCAGAGATAAAGTGCAGAGTTCTACAGCCAGCAAAAATGTAGGGTCCAGCAAAAGGTGAAAAATCTGGGGTGATCCTACAGAAAGGACACATTACCTACACCGGCCAGTCCCCCAACCCACCAGCCATTAGCTAGTGTATTCCACCAATTCCTTGATCGCTTTCACAGCTCAGGCGATATAACAAGGACAATTTGCCTTTTCTGCAGTGGCACTTGTTTTTTCTGTGTCCTCCCCCGAAACCATGTATACACATCTGTCAATGTCCTTCTGAGCAACTGAAACAGACCATGGGGAACCCTTTTTCTCCCCCTGCAGAACTCATCTGAGAGGCTTCTAAGTATAGCTTGCTCACACATGCATACCAATATGCAGATAGTACCACCATGGCCAGCAAAGTGATGTGGCCCATTCTGCCCCCTGGGTCCGGCTTCTGCCCAATCCCCCAAAGGGAAAACTCTGCCCGCAGGCAGGTAGCCAACACAGGCCACGTTCTGCTTTCACTCTCAGGAGCCAGACCACTGGCAATCTCCTGGCAGGTGGAGGCTCCTATCTGGGGCCTTGGGCAGGCCTCCTATTCAGCCGTGGACCCCTCTAGACCCTTAGGTCTCCCTGGCCTCTTAGGTTTATCAAGACATTTCCCCCCCTCCTCCGACTGCAGTCAGATCAGGAGTGTTATCCTGAGGATAGCCTTTCGCTTTAGAGCCTGTATTGTGAAACTGAACAGATACCTGCCAGTCTAGAACTTTCAGGGAGGAACCGCGCCCCCCCCCCCCCCCCCGGCACCAAAGGGTGGCACCCTCTGTCTTTTTGAGGTAGGAGTGGCTGCCTGGGGCAGTTCTCCTGCCCTCTCGCTCTGTGACAGTGTAGCCAGTACCTTCACCTCAGAAGTGGTCTCACCAGGGTAAGTTTTCTCTCAGTGCAGGTAACTCCTGAATGACTGGTTCTCCCATTGCGGATGGCCTCCACCTTATGTCCTACTTGCCATCTGGGCTTCCGAATTTTCCATTTAGAATCATAACCCTCAGAAATCTGTGTTTTTGGGCACCCTTGGTAACAGCTCTTTTCTTACTGGTGGAAGTTCATTGCCAAGGATGCAGTCAATGAGGGCTGACAATGACTTCACTCTGCGCCTGTCCCCTGTCCCATCCTAAGAATTTCCGGTCCATAGGCAGAGAAAAGTACTGCCCATGGGTTACCCTACTTATCTGTCCTGGCAGATACTGTTCTTTCCATCTGCTTCGACCCCTCCCCCCCCCTCCCCCCCCCCCCCCTCTCTGAAGGTTTGAATTGCAAGCCTTGCAGTCATGTATGCACTGTCACTGTAGTGGTTGGCACAGTGGGTGCTGCAGTCCACTAATGTCACTTAACTTACATGCCCTGGGTATGCTTTGTACCCTATATTAGGGACTTATGGGAAAGTTAATTATGGCAATTTGTGGTTTAATTTCATCATGTTGAAGAGGAAGTGCGCAGCAGAGATAAAGTGCACATAGTTCTACCGCCAGCAAAAATATAGGGTCCAACAAAAAGGCCAAGATTTTGCAGAAAGTGCAAATTTCCTACAGCAGCCTTTTATGTGTATGTATTTATTTATTTTACCTATGATCAGTTTGGACCAGCCTAAGAGGACCTGTTTGTTCCTCTCCCGAAAATATCAAAAAACGTTTGACTCTTTAATTGGAATATTTCACATTCAGCTATAGTGTGCATGCAAATAGCCTAAGTTGGATAAAAGCCAAAATTCTTTTTGGGAGCTTCCAGCGAACCTTTTGACACTCTCTCCTGCAAAAACCACAGCAACATGGACTATGCAATAACCATATATGACATGGGGCCCAAACGTTTAAAGTGAACTTTGAGAGCATTTTACAATGTGGCGCGGCTACCGATCAAGCATGGCGGATGCTTGATCTGTGAACTCCACGGTCAAGCCCAACATTATCCGACACAATCGTGTATAAATGCCTGCAGTGCTGCCTGCAATTAATACACAACCCTTTGGAGCTGATTGGAGCAGTCGAGAGTCCTGAGATGCTACTTAATCCCTGCTCCGGGGCCTCTGTCAGGCGCGGCCTGTACTGTCACCCCGTGTGGAGCAGTGATAGGGCAGAGAGCTGGAGTGGTGGGGCTGGGACCTGTGCTCTGTACCAGGCTGGGAAATGTAAGAGAGGTTGCCTTCCCACTAGCTGGTGTGAGACGGCAGCTGTGTTCCCCCGGGCCTTGAGTGGCGTGTCTGGGCGACCTGTGTGGAGCAGAATCACTGGCAGCGCAGCTGCTTTTGACTCTGCTGAACTTGCCTGGCTAAGCCCACTCTATTCGTAGGGCACAGTTAAGACACATTTGGCGCCCGGATGCAGCCTGTTCGGTATCTTTGACGGCGGCTGCTGCCCCACCGCGAACCGGAGAGTCTGGATCTTATTTGGTGCCCCCTCACTGGCCTCCCTGTCTGCCTCCATCCGGAGCAACTAATTCATAAATGCTCAGACTGTAGGTCACTGCTGGACGAGTCTCTCACGGAGTCGAAGAGCTTTAGCAAGACATTATCCACATCTGCTACTGGCAATATTGCCCTGGGGACCCCAAAAGAGAGACCTCAGGATAACTAATCACACAAGAATTGAAACCGGTGGAAGCACTGTACTGCTGAATCTGCTCCGGAAATCCAAATTAACAGCTTGTGCCGGCCTGCTCTAGACACTGGGTATGACACTCACGAGAACCAGGAGTCTGGCTGGCTGCACCCCACTTGACCAATGTTCCCTCAAATTTTTTCACTCCGTGTGTGGCAGTGTAAGGCCTCTGTGCACTGCAGCCAAGGGTATGTGTGCTAAGTAACTGACAATGCATGCAAGCACATCTACCAACATCGGTGGCGTTTGCCACTGCAAATGTGTGTATACAACCAAAGGAAAGAAAAGAGTATTTGTACAAATGTAACTCCATGTAATAGGTTTTTAAAGCAGCAGCACTCATCCTCCTGGACCTTTCAGCAGCCTTCAACACCTTCTACCACCACACCCCAGACTCCACAACACCGGCATCCAAGGAAAAGCCCTAGACTGGATACCCGCAGCAGAATGTAGAGACCAAGACTCCCCCCCTCCCCCCCCCCTCCCTTCCTCTTGGTACCAACAGGGACCAGATGCGGAGTACCACAAGGATCATCGCTCAGCCCAACCCTCTTCAACTTCCATATGGCCCCCTCTCAACCATCACCAGACACCACGGGCTCAACTTAGTCTCCTACGACGATGATAGCCATCTCATCCTCTCTCGCTCTCCAAGGAACCCAACAAAACCAGGCACAACTTCCAAGAAGGGATGAAAGCCGGTGCAACCTGGATGGAGAACAGCTGCCTGAAATATACATACATTCACCCCAGTACAGAGATCTGGGCCTAAATCCATTGTTTTTTTGCTCACCAAGCCACCCCAGGTCAGACGTGGCCATATGTAAATCAGCCTTGACCCTGTGCCTCATGGGAACAGTCCAGCCCAATTGCCAAGCCATGTCTTCCCTGGACCGGAATCAGGCAACCTAGGACCGGTTTCTGGCTATCAGCCATCGTCAGCCAGGATAGCTTGACTCCAGTGACGTGGAGGCCATTCATTGCCTCACCGAGATGGATTCAGACGTCCCAGCAAAGCTCGTGGAAGTGATCGCTCCGGCGGCACATACCCCAACTCTCTTCACCGGCTAGTGAAGAAAACCTGTATTAATTACAAAGAATCTTCCAAGTCAGGATATCTCCAAACTGGGTGTCGGTTGACACCGCAACGGCTACTGAAGAATCCTCTAGCTGTCCACGTCCTCAGGCTGTCGCTCTCTTATTGTCCTGATGAAGACCCACCCCAGATGCAAATAATTCTGCACTAACATCTAGGGTCGAAACCTCGAAGTTACTCCTGTCAATCCGTCCATCTTAAGCCACAACACGAAAAAAGAAAATATGATTGTTGTGACCTAAAGTTTTCAAATATGGACTGATGAAATTCTATGTTTTTCTAGAATTGTAAATAAGTCATCTTCACTTATTCATATATAGCACGACCATCACTTGTCACTAATAGTCACTAAATATTTCACTCCCTATGTGATTCTTTGCTTTCATTGTCCTTGACAGCCACTTTTCATAAATTGATTTATATGTGTAAAATTTCCATAATAAGAACTTTTTCAAAAAGTGAAAATTGTTGTGTATGTCCTTACGTACCATACCGCAAATGCGGACTGAGTGAAGTATATAAAGAATTAGTATATTCACAATATAGCAAAGAAATTGACACCTATCCGACAAAACCAATTGTTCTTATTCAAATTTCACACCACGTATTCATTAAAGCAGACGCAGCCATCGCACCCCAACTACGGAAGGTCATCAACATCTCCTTCGAAACAGCAACATTCCTGGAAAACTGGAAGCACGCCGAAATCAACGCCCTCCTCGAAAAGCCCAAGGCGGACCTCAAGAATTTCTGGCCCATCTCCCTGTTCCCATTCCCGGCGAAGGTCCTAGAGAAAATCGTCAACATACAATTGGCCCGCCACCTGGAAGACAACATTTTGGACCCGTCCCAGTCCGGATTTAGACGAAACCACAGCACCGAGACAGCCCTCATCGCCACCACAGACGATATCCGGGCGCAAACTAGACAACGGCGAAACATCAGCCCTCATTCTCCTGGACCTGTCGGCCGCCTTCGACACGGGCTGCCATCGCACCCTAAAAACTCGCCTCCTAGAAGCCAGAATCCATAGAAGACCCTTGACTGGACCACGTCCTTCCTCTCTGGCAGAACCCAGAGCGTCCGCCTCCCACTCATCCAATCCAAAGCCACCGACATTATCAGGGCTCATCACTCAGCCCAACACTGTTCAACGTCTGCATGGCTCCCCTCGCCCGCCACCACAACCTCAACATCATCCCCTACGCTGACGACACCCAGCTCATCCTCTCCCTCACCAAGGACCCACACACCGCCAAAACCAACCTCTACGAGGGAATGAAGGCCGTCGCCGACTGGATGAGGAGCAGTCGTCTGAAGCTGAACTCTGACAAAACGAAGATCTTCATCCTCGGACCCACCCCCTCAGCCTGCGACAACTCCTGGTGGCCTACCACACTGGGAAAAGCACAGACACTCACTGACCATGCACGCAACCTTGGATTCATCCTCAACTCCTCCCTCTCCATGTCTAAACAGGTCAACGCTGTCTCCTCCTCCTACTACAACACCCTCCGCATGCTCCGCAGGATCTACAAGTGGATCCCGACCGAAACAAGAAGAACGGTGACACAGGCCTTCGTCAGCAGCAGACTGGACTACGGCAACGCGCTCTATGCAGAAATCCCAGCCAAACACCTACCACGACTACAACGCTTCCAAAACGATTCCGCTCGACTGATCGTCAACGCCCCCCTCTGCAGCCACATCAAGCCCATCCTGAGAGCCCTACACTGGCTCCCCGTAGACGAGAGGATCACCTTCAAGCTCCTCACCCATACACACACAGCACTCCACAACGCCAGACCAGCCTACCTGAACAGCAAACTTAACCTCCACACGCCGACCCGCCTGCTCCGCTCCGCCAGCCTCGCCGCGGTCCCCCGCATCCAACGAACGACCTCCGGCGGCAGATCCTTCTCCTACCTCGCCGCTAAGACCTGCAACACCCTCCCCACCCACCTACGGCAGACCCAAGACCTACTCGCCTTAAGAAGACTCCTCAAGACCTGGCTCTTCGAGCAGTAGTGGCACCCCCGACCCCTCAGCGCCTTGAGACCCTGACGGGTAAGTAGCGCGCTTTACAAGTACTCTGATTGATTGATTGATTGACTGGAATATAGGCGAAGATGCTGAAGGCTGTTCCCGATGTAATCTACATATGGGCAGCTCCCAGAAAACACAAAGTATGGACTCCATAGAATACGTTAAACAATGGCTTTGTACTACCCTAGCACCCACGGCTCTCTCCATTAGCTTTGTAGTAGAATGGGCACACAGACTGCAGGCAAAGTGTTTACCCTCAGGAGCACCTACACAACATTTTGTGGCCCAGATCCAAAATTATCAAGACAGCGACATGATCCTACAGGCCTTTCGAACAAAGGTCCGTACTGCTGTGCAGAGCTCTAAAGTCATGCTATTTCCAGACTACACCCTAGCAGTGCAGCAACGCAGAGCTACATTCAATGCTGTTAAACAGCTTAGAGACTTGGGCCTTACATACACGCTGATGTTCTCGGCCAGACTGAAAATCATGACTTCTCAGAAGTCAAATGTATTCATGGCCTCCGAGGAAGCCTGGTCTTGGATTGATAAATACCAAAACACCTCAAATACCAGGTTAATAAATCCAAAGGGGGTGGACCTCATGCAGGCCCGGGTATTGCCACCCAGGGCGTCACCGGCATGGAACCTGACTGTAGGAAAGTGGGTTTCTGTTGCAGTAACCCTCCCACATTTTGCCAGACTACTGATGCACTTTTACTTGGTGTGCCCTCGGTCCCTGCTAATCAGGTTCCCAGGGCCTGTGTTCTTCCCCAAAACTAACCCAATTGGCATCCCTGGCCACAGATCAGTTCCTGGTAAATGGAACCACAGGTACCCAGGGCACTGTGACCAAAGAAGGCCTCTAAGGGCTGCAGCACTTATTGTGCCACCCTTAAAGGTCCTGTACCACTACACTCACACACTGCCTTTGCAGGCGTGTTTTGGTGCAGAACAAAGTGAAGAGTTGACATTCCACACATCCCTGTGTGCCATGCCTACAACCCACTGCCCTGGCATAGATCAGTCACCCCTCTACTTGGGTGCACTATATCAGTGGTGAGGGTACAGGTGCATGAGCCCTGTACCCCTACAGTGTCTAAGTCCATTCTTTGACATTGTAAGTGCAGTGCTGCCATTAAGAGTATATGGTGCTGGGAGTTTGTAATTACGAACTCCACAGCACCATAATGGCTACACTGAAAACTGAGAAGTTTGGTATCAAACATCTCAGCACATTAAAGCCACACTGATGTCAGTGTGGGATTTAATAAAAATGCACACAGAGGGCATCTCAGAGATGCCCCCTGAAAACGAACCCACCTTTAGTGCCCAGGCTGAGTGGCCTCTTTCAGCTGCCACCACCAGACCTGTTTCTGGACCCCTGGGTCGAGAGCCTGCTGCTCTCTGGGGCATGAAACAATGCACATCCTGGGACGAGGTGCCAAGCCTCCTCCCCCAGGATGAGCAGGGTTCAGGAAGGGGAAGCTTCAAAGGCTTGCCGCCTATGTGAGATTCCCCGGACCACTTGCTGCTTTCAGAAACTGGTCACCACCGGTTCTGACCCCCACTTTGTGTGGGAGAACCAGTGGGAAAAATAAATGAAGAAGAGAGGAGTGCACACCTCTGCCAACTCCACCCCTCAGGTGGCGGAGGCCAGGTGAAGCACAACTCTGTCCACGCCATCTTGAAAATGGGGGGACTCCCCCAACCAGGGACAGGCACATGCCCCCCTCCCACTGGAGAGTGGCATAATAGGGGGTGTACCCACCGTAGGGAAGAGACCGATTGGTCCCTGCCTTTTACCTACCTGTAACACCCCTAAATCTAGTATTTAGGGGCACCCCTGAACCTTGCTTCCTCAGATCCAGACAAAAAACGATGAACAGCCGTGCAACAGCTAACAAGAGTAAGATGCCCACTGACTTGGCCCCAGCCCAACCGACCGGTTTACCCCTCGAACCTGCTCCTGCGAAATCCCGGTGTGTCCTGCAGCCAGCATTCTCCCGGGAACACCGGATTTGTTCAACTGCAACCTCTGGCAGCAGCCGGAGACCGCGAATCTGCCCCACTCTGCACCCGCCGTCCACGTCCCAGGCTCGAGTGGGCAAACACCCGGCGATCCTGAACTGAGATCTGACGACCCCTGACCTGCCTCCAGCTGACGACTGTAACCTAAATCCAGAAGACCCCCCTAAACGCGACCCGGAGCTGGTAAGAAAATCCAACCTCAAAAGGCACCCGAAGCCCCACAGCCTTGTGTGCCCAAATCGACGGTGCCTAACCAACCCCTAACTTCCCAACTTACCTCTCAAATTGGTTTTCGCACCCAGAAGTCCTTTGTCTCCCTGCCTGCAGTGCTTTTGCAAACCAGAGGTTCTCCATTGGAAACGGGGCATCCGACCCCAAAACAGCACCCTGCACTCTGCCTCCCTAGTGCCGCTGAGGGTGCAACTTTTTGCGCTAATTTGTTTCCCCATTTACCCTGAGCTAAAGTCCAGGAGCTTTGCTCCCACAACCCAGTTGTCTGCTTGCCAGCAGCCACAACCCGGAGATCCCTTATCCCCCATTGGATAACATTGGGCTTCAACACTCTGCACCCGGCCACCCTAGTGCAGCTGAGGGTGTAACAAGTGCATCACAGACCCTGGGGGACCTCTTAGTCTAACCCCAGAACCTCCACTCTTGTCTTACCTAAAAACCGATAACCATATTTTCCTCCATTGGATAACATTGACACTTTTTCCTGAAAACGTTTTTAAGTGTAGAATTTTGAAACCTCAAGAAATACTTTAAAATTGTACGATTTAACAAACGCTTTTAGTCACCTGTTTACAGGAAGTGTCCCAGTGCTGCATGAAGCACTGAATAAGAAAAGTAATCCGAAAGTACCTTACCTGCTACGTTACTGAGAATCCCATTCAAGTCTATGTACTGTATTTACAAATTATTGTATTTCGCTGAAACAATACTGTAAGTCAAACCATAGTACATTTACAATTGCAATTGAACTGTTTTACAATCAGCATTTACTACGGTCTAGTATTTATTGCTTAACTGTGCCAGGCTTGCTTGGTTCTAGAAATAAAATGACTAAAAGAATATTTTTTTATACAAAAACGATTGGTCTGAAGTTCAGTCTTTGAGTGTGTGGATTTGCTGACTGTGTACAACAAATGCTGTACACATTCCTCTGATACTGCCTTACTGCTCGACCACACCACCACAAATGGAGAGTAAGGTTCTATCTGAGCTTACCTCTGTCTACCTTTGAGGTTCCACTGGACTCTGTGCACACCTTACCTCACTTTGGTATAGTATATACAGAGCCAGCTTCCGACTAACTGTGACACCATCTAATGCGCAAGCCAAGGAAGTTCCCTATGGCCTTACATTGCTTTGGAAGTAGATCCCCCCTCCACAACAGGTGCCAGAAAGTTCAGGTTATGCTCTCGTTATATGATTAATAATAGTTTGTCTCATGAGGTTCAATTTGTCTTCACAAGTTGGTGTATAAGACCGGTAGCTGGGGGGTGGGGGAGGACAACGAAGAGTTTAGAATCATAGCTGCACATAGCCTACTAATATCGCTGGGGACACCCGTGACGCCAATCCCTAGCCATCAGGGATGGAAGGACGACCTCTTCCTATCTTCATATTGTATCTGGCATTGGTCCACTAGGGAGATTCTTTTTCACCACATGGAATATAAAAGGTATGGGAAATGCTACCAAGTGATATAAAATTCACACACTGCTATGGCAGCATCACACCTGCATAGCTTTTCTCCAAGAATCACATCTCGGCGAAGTAGAGGGTGCTAAAATTAAACCTAAATGGAAAGGTCAATCCAACTAGACATCTTACTCTGCATATGCAAGAGGTGCAGTAACCTGAATGAGCCCCGGCATACCATTTGCAGTCATTGATAACCGCATAGACACTGAATGGTGTTATGTCTTACTCAAGGACAGACTGGATGGCCAGAATCTAGTGCTAGGTAGTCTATTCTTTCTAAATACGGACCAGACCCACTGTAACGAAAATGCCGACAGACTGGGCAGATACCCTGTGAATACTAGGGGTAACTTCAGTTGTGTATTGGATGTGATGATCAATCACATCCGCCAGGAACCAGCCATGGTGTGCAATCCCGAGGGATTTAGAAGTTGGATATGACACTGGTGGTTATTCAACTCCTTGCGAATTTGAAATCCAGAAGCTTGTTCATAATCTTACTATTCTCCTATGCTTAAGCTGCATGTCCGCCTGGATTGGGTACCATTTACTCAACAAATTATCTTAGCACAACACTATCTGACCATTGCCCCTCAGAGATGGTATTACACTGGGGTGTCGCCATTTCACCAGGCCCAATCTGGAGGCTCCAGTCTATGTGGCTGGAAGTCCCAGTGTTTTGTAACACCCCGCTCTACAAAAGTCGATGGATTAGGAGTTTTCTCCTGGTCTGGCAGATTGTCTTTTGGCGCCCCAAGGTGCTGCCTTTAAAAAAAAATGTAGTGGGAACGCCAAAGCAAGTTCCTGCTCGGCATGACCTGTTTAGTCCATGCCATGTAGGAGATGGGCATGCGTGCACACCGGGTAAGGGCACACCATGGGCCCCCTGTATGCATCCCAGTGTACAAGGCAACAGGGACCCCTACAGGACCCCCGTGTTTCCTCACTGCCAGCCTTTTCATGGCGGGCTCACCACCATGAAAAATCTGGCAGTGTGTAAACTTAGAATGCGCTTTGTGGTCCCACTTCGGCACCACCAAGCATATTGCTGCCCCAGAACACCGCCAGGGAACATGGTTCCCTGGCGGTTTCAGCAGTCCCAAAACTGTCCGACTGTCGTACTTGTAATACGGCAGTCAAACCACTGGTGCGACAGTCCCTGACCAACACCGCACCTCCACCACTGGTACGGCAGTCCAGTGGACCTCCGAATTTTTAATCGGGCCCTATGTAACACGAACTGTAACACCACCTTTTGAAAGTAAGGCTTAGTAGCATAGTTAAACAGTTTAAATTGCAAGTTGTGCCCACACTAGTATTTGAAAAAGGGTCACATGTGCGAATTGATCTAGTTCCTCTTAACTTTAGTTGGTAGATGGAGAGCGTTAACCTTGCAGCATGCATGTAATAATGGCAAATACATTTTTTTTTTATTCCTGGCTGCAAAAGGTGGCTTTTTGATAAGGGTTATCGTTTTCCTGTGTAGTGCAACCTGGTGGCCCAGTGTGCTTTTTCTGTAGTCCACACCTTTGATATCATAACCACCTATTTAACACCTCCTCTGATAGGAAAGGAGGTGACCTGTACTCTTCAAAGCATTCATTTTTCAAAGCCTTTTCTGCTGCATCTGCCTGGCAATTGCAGTCTCATAAAAATTACCCATTTTGATGAGTGCCTTGGAGAGCTGTTTTGTAGCTGGAGTTGGCTAACTCAGGAGGAGTTTTTTATTACAATGAGAGGCAGGTATTTCACTGAGGCTTTTTGAAATTCAATAGCACAAAAATTGGGATTGTCTCTTGCTGTTAACCGCCAAGCAGAGGCATGAAGTAGATCAGAGTGCAGTAAAAGAAAATGTATCAGGTTGAGAAAGAAGCCAGAAGACAACCTGCTGGGGGATTTGTGATCTGCCTGGTGAAGGGTGAGGAGGAGAGGTATAGCCTCTGTGCATTACATTCCTGGAACTAGAATGCTACTCCGATTATGGAAGCTGGTCTCTTTGCTGACCCCGAACACCAAGAAGGTTTTGGTGGATCACCTGCTGTGATGCTTTTCCATTGAGACTTAGTAAATGAGGAATAATCGCAAAACAGATTAAAATGTGTTCACCTTGATAACAAGCATTTGCAATGCAATAGGTCTCGCATTAATAATTGTTTGAGCTATTGGCGTTGCTAATAATAATGCAACAACAAAAGCTCAAACTTTCAGTAATGCGATACCTATTGCATTGTGAATGGCAGTAAGTTTGATAGTTACATATTCCCCCTTGTCATCTGAGAGATCTGGTAAGTCGATTTTGTACTTGGGGCGGCAGGACAAAAATAGATAGGCGTTCATAGAACAATTTTTAAACTAACAACAACTTTCAGGAAATTATGAAAGTATTGGATATTTTATAGAAGACAGAGCAAAGAGTTATAACAATCTGCCCACAACTGGCGTTGGAGGGGTGGGGTGTTGTACCTTTATCTACCCTCCCCTAGGCAGGTTTTTCGATACTGCCCCAAAGAGCAATCTTGTTCTGACGTCAGGTCACAAAATACAAAGAAAACTCATGGGTGGGAGGAGGTACTCAAATGCGAATGAGGACATAAAAAACGCGAAATCTCTGCTAAACATCCAGGCTTCATCAGAGCCCAGGCTGGCCATTGGGTGTATGAATAGTTTATTGTAGAATGCCTTTTTCATTGCATTCTGGTACTTTTAGTCAGCCACATTGAGCCGAATGAGGGGGCTACTCTCCAGTATTTGGTGAAAGTATTCTGAAATGTCATTGAGTCTGGTTCCCTAGGGTGTGCAGAGGTCCTGGGCAGAGATGCTGCATTGTGGGGGCCTGGTTTATGCCACTGCCAGTACCAGAATGCATATGAAAAAGAGGAGCTACTCATACCTATAGCACAACTTAGAATTTATCTGACACTGGATATGTATATCACTTGGATAGTGGTTCAACAGGCCCCTCAAATGTCAGCTCAGAGGCTCTTTGACTAACCGGACTTTGATGTCCGCTTCCAACCCTGTAAGCACAGAGGAATGCTGACATTTGAGAGATGCATTCCTGGATAACGAGGCACAGTAAGGGCCTGTCGCCGTGACCCTACCTCAAAAACATATGGGGAACTGGTTCAGCCAGGCGCAGGGACATGTGACGCCCTCCCACCAATCCCAACGCGCCATCGGCAGTGGCCGGGGGAGCTTTAAAGAGTTTCCACAGGCCCTTTTAAGCAGGTGCATGTATATTAGTCTAGGGTGAGCTGCTGGCGGAGGAGAGAGGAGCTTAAGTGATTTGGGGTCCACATCTAGCTGTAATGGTACAGTTGTATACTTGTGACTAGCTGAGAGGCAGCTTATAAATTTCGGCGTGGGCCTGTACTTAAACGCATAATTAGTCTCTGTTTATTTTGGTCCTTAAAACACTTCTTGTTGAGGGTTCTTAATCTATTTAGCATTCTATGAGAGGAGCATATTGTGGCTTGTGCTGTGCCCACCAATGTCCAGGTTTTGTGGCACCAAACCATAACTTTTATTTTAGCAAACTCAGTCGATGTAACCTATGCCTAAATCACCTTTGCCATTAGGCACGAGGCCAGGCAAAAGGCTTTACGAGTCCGCCCCTGGGCCCCACAAGCAACAAGCACCTGTGTGACGTTTGATGATTAGTCGTGGTATCTTGAAAACCTGGCTGTAGCAGCAAAATAGAGTTCGATTTAAAAACAAAAAAATTAAAAAATCAACACGCACCTTGGAGGTAGAGCACAGAATGTTAACTCTGTCCAACTGCCCGACAGAGAAGGAGAAAGGCAAACAATGACTAGAGGCACAACAGGGCTGAAATGCTGAGATTTCGCAATACAGCAGTAGGGCTGGGGCACAGCCAGTAACTCGAGTCCTTACTCATTGCCGGTCTCTGAAAGCTAGGGAGGGGGCTGGGGGCCAGGGGGGATTCAAAAACAATATTTGTTGCGCCGTAAAAATTGCAAAAAGAAGCGAGGAGGGGGTAAGTTGCAGTGGGGTGTGGTCACGGAACAGGTGCCCTCTGCTACAAGAATCAACAGTACAGAACCTTCTCAGTGTGCAAACGGGGCAGGGGCTGGTGGGTGCGGATTACAGGAAGATTTTTTAAAAGCGCTATAAAGTAGCCAGTGCTATCTACTTGATAGCGCTTTTTAGTTCGAGATTGTAGAGACTGAGGCAGTTGGGAGGGGCAAGAGGAACGCGGTAGAATGGGGAATAGACTCATGGAACAAAGGGTTTAGATAATCCACTAGCCCACGGACTGCCCCTGCTACAATTGGGCATATTGGCTCCGATGTCGTTGTGTGAGCCACAGAAAGCAATCGTCTGACCACGAGAAACGAGCTCTGATCACTTCAGTGAGTACCTCACATTTCAGGTGGTGCTGGGTCTCGGCCGGGCTTCAACCGGTTCTGTAGGGTTCACTTCCAAATCTCGTTCTCCTGAGTCGTGATGCATGCTACTCAAAGGAATGCTGTGAATCGCTGGGATGATCACGTATCCTTCCAGGGGTCATATGGCTCCATCCTGTCAGGGCAGGAAAGAGTCCAACACCCATACCCAACTGCATGTGCAGTGTGACCCAATCCCAGCGAGAAGCCACAAGGTGCATATTGTAACAAGTCTGGCCCATGGGCTGTTTACATAACAACCACAGTAACCTCTTCTGTGGGCCCGGCTTGCAATGCCAAGAATGTACAAATATTTTTCTAATTAGCTCCGGCAGGGCACAATGCTGCACTGAGAGCAAAGCACAACGACCTGCTGACAGAGAAGCTATAATGCACGACTATTAACTTTAGTGCGGCGATGCAGGGCAACGCTAAAAATGTGTTGGACTAACTTACTCTGTGGGGCACTAGGCACGGCTGGGGATGTGGTGTAATCTCCAGAGCTGCAGACTTTGGAGCTGGGGAAACCGGGTTTGAGTCTCCGGCTCGGTAAAACTTTTCATCAACAAAAACCAGGACTCCAGCTCCGGGCTTGCGGTTACTTGCACGGAATGATGGATAACGCCTCCCGTCCCCAGCGCACCTCTTCCGCTTCAGGGTCAAACCGATTCTCTTTAATACGAAGCACCACACCCTGCCCCACAGTACCTCGGTAGGCATCACCAAACTATCCCTCTTCAATTGCAGATACAACTGAAAGCTAATTGTAAAACCAAACACACACGATGGCAGATAAAAACTCTATTCTTGGATGTTACTGTGCAAGCAAGTGCACAGAGCGAGGAGCGAGCCTCGCTGTGGGCGGAGTGTATGAGTGCAGGGTGGGGATCGAGACATCGCCATCGCCCACTACTGCAGAACCCGCATTTGAGAAGCACACACACACCTTCTCATCTCCATGACGTGCAGAATCGGGCAGCAACTAACAGAACATCTCAGATATGAATCATCACACCTGATGGTGTGCCAGATGAGCATTCATCACCCCAGCGCTCAGTCTGTGTGTGGTATGAATCAGTCCCCTGCTATGCCCATGCCTTGATCTCGAAGTGTGGGAGTTTTACAACATTTCATACAAAGCCAAGTGACATTAATGCAAGTTAAAAAAAAAGAGCTGCAGCAGTGAGAATGAAAACGCTCTGAGATCTGCTTGTCGGATAGATGGGAGGATCAGTCTAAAGCTGGGACTTAAACACATTTTTTCATGAAGATAATAAAAAAGCAACATGCAGGAATTACTGAAAACCGTGACTTGAAGAAACGGTTCACAACCTCTCTTTCCTTCTTTCATTTAGTTGCTTCCCTGTGAAATGGATCCAAAAAAGAACAAGCCAGCAACTGGTGTGCGCGCCACAGCGAGACATCTGGTTTCAATTATTGCGCCCGTGTCTGGGCACGATCATTGAAACCAGATGGCGGCTGTGCGTGTAACCGACACTAATAGGCCATGGGCAGAGCAATGCGCCCGCCTTTGGCCCATTGCGTTCTGTCTTTGTTAAAAAGACGCGCGCAAAGGCCAATAGCGTGGGCCAAAACAAAAGGCACGAGCGTGTGCGATTCCTAGGTTGGTTTTGAAACTCCCTACATGAAGTTTCTCGCTGTGCGAGCAGTGCTGTGCACTGCAACGCTAGGCGCAAGACCTAAAAAAGGGTTAGTAATTTGTGGACGTAAAAGAAATGTTAACTTTTGTCTGTTTTCTATAAGTTTAAGAACCTTTGAAGCACCAAGTGGAAAGTTAAGAAACTTTGGAAACTAATGTTTGGAGAGCCAGTCTGAAGACCTGGCATTAATGTGTTTTGAAACATGGAATCCATTTTGTTAAGCAAATCCCCTGTTAAACCATTTCCTGTGAGATGGTGGGGCGTTGTCTGGTTTTGGGCCTGAAAACTAATGTAACGCTGCACCAGAGAATGTTTTTTTAAATATACATATATATATAAATCAAGGCTAGCTCATTGGCATGATTCATTTTTCAAGTTCAAAGACTGCAAACATGACAGTATGTTTTTGAATATTTCCTGATCTCTGCATGAAATTTATTTCAGTGTTGTCCTTATAATCATTAAGATGTATTCCTTTCAACTAAATTTACATCAAAATGTTTATATCTTAACTGTAATTTTTTTTTGGCTGTTCCTGTGTCTCACAGAATATTGTATCAAAAAGGCACCGCTATTGTGCCAAGCTACCACGCGTAAGCTCAGAATTCCTCACAGAAACCTCTACTTTTAGCAGCGTAATTGTTTTGACTTTATTGGAGCACCTGCCATAGCTCATATCAAGACAGTACCATCTCCGTACTTTAACAGACAGACTTCTTACAGTTGCAGTGTGAATTGCCAGTCTTGTTCATGTCCTTACATGAACAAGCTGAAGGGTTGTGTGTTTGCTCAGGAGCCTGACGTTCTGAATAACTTTTAGGGACAGTTGACAGGGAGTTGCATAACATTATCTATCCATTTCTTCCTTCATACGCTGGCAGACTCTCAGGCCTGAGGAGATGAAATGGATGGATGCTTGATTTCCTCGGGGGGGGGGGGGGGGCATTGTTCTGTTCCTAGAAACATATGGTATGAAGGTTTTTGCTGAGGTGTTCTAGCCATTCAGATATTTGTAGTTTGGTTAAAAAAACGTGATGTATGTGGTACGGTATAGAAGAGTTTGATTAAATGTGAACTGATATGGCAAAGCCAGACTAAATTGGAAGATGAAATGTTTTCAAATGGACTTCATACAGAAATGTTGATGCCCTGTGTAAGCAGATCTTCGCTCAGCCTTTTGGTATATCTAGATGTAAGAAAATACGAGGCGACATGTTCATATGTCTCTGTAAGGCTGCTTTTGTCCGCCACAGTGTGTTCATGAATCCTTTGTTTCAAATCCATCTTTGAAGCATGTTTTGCTGGTAGTAAAAGCCCCTTTCCAAACCTTTAATCCGTTCGTGTGTGGGTTTGTGCACATGCATACCATCATTTGTGTTACGGATTCCCTTTAAAGAGGTTGCATTTTTGCTTGAAGTTCCCATCATCAAAAAACACCATTCTATTGTGATGTAAGTGTATTCCAGCAGCCACCTTCTTTTCTTTCTAAACCTCCAACTTCCTATTTCAGGTCGAGCTTTTGGTGATGAAGGCGCTGTCTGTCGGCCTGCTGAAAGGCAGTATAGATGAGGTGGACAAACGTGTGCACATGACCTGGGTGCAGCCTCGTGTTTTGGACCTACAGCAGGTAATATGCTCTTCCATATAGTGGCATCTCTAAATTAAGGCTCCGTGAATTGGGTAGAGCTTTCAGAAGAGCTGTTGTGGATGGGGAAATAAGTATTTTGGGAGTTAGTTTGCGAGTAGCAGGCACCAAAAAAACACTTTCCTTGGTACTACCGAGCTCGCCCCAATCCACATTTGGAGTGTGGCTGTTCATGCTTTAGATTTATTTTATTTTTTTAAAACAGGCTGCCTCGGTTTTCACTGGTTCACCAGTTAAAAAGGTATACTGCTTGTGCATAGGGGTCTATTTCCCCTAACGACCTTTTTGATACTGGATTCACTCATAATCTGATCCTCTTAGCCATGTTGCAGTAGCCAACCATGAATCTTGACATAACCCTGTTTTATTTAGGGCTCTGATGGTGGCTCTCTTGCTCAAATGAGGTGACAGTCAGTAGTTTCATCATTGTAAACACCATATTTTGTAATGTGTATAAGACCTGCATCATAATGTGTCAATCTGGGTCCCTACCAAGGAACTGTTTATTTGGGTATTAACTTACCAACTTGCCAGAGAGCTACAATTTCTATGCTGTTCTAAATGTTAAATGTATACATTTTAATTATCTGCTCAGCAGTTGTTGGGGTCTGCTGCATATTGAGGAGCTTTAGGGAGTTGTTTTATGTCTGTGTATATCTTTCTGTGTTTATACGGTTCCCTCTAAAACCAGTCCTGCTTTAGTCTTGAATGTGTGGAGCGGAGTAGTCCTGATATTTGTTATGTGTATATATTGTTTAGTTCCCCCATTGACTTATTCTGCTGTGTGCCTTAATGCATCATTTTCCCATGGAGAATGATGCATTAAGGCACTGGATACTGTGTGAATTTTTGTTTGTCTGATTTCCTCAAAGACCAGTCCTGGTGAAAGTTCTTTTTTGTTGGCTTGAATTGTAATGCTTCTCTTACAGATAAAGAGCATGAAGGATCGGCTGGAATTCTGGTGCACAGATGTGAAGAGTATGGAGCTGCTTGTTGAGCACCAGGCCCATGACATACTGACCTAAAGTGTTGCTTCAGTAGCTTTCCAACGCTAAGGCAAAGGAAATTGTAGGGCTGCTGAACTGTCTTTGTTCACCATCTAAAGAACTAGAATGACAACTAAAAGCCATTAGCTTCTGTGGGATTTGTTCTTTCACATTGACCTATTTGCCTATTATAAATTTGGTTGGAGTGATTCCTCTTGAGGAAATCTAGTCAAACAGCAGCTGTCAAGGAAACCAAATTGGTTTCAGTGTGAAGGTAATGTAGCGTTGGGATAGCTCAAGATACCGCTCTTCTGCATTGTCCAGAGAGTGGCTGTTTGGAGTCCTTCCTGCCTTGCACTCCACCACAAGAGCTCTATCATAATGTACAATACCTTGCTGAGAGTTTGCCTTAGACACATCAGACACATTCATTGTTGAGCCTTCCGAATTGATGTCGTCTTCCACGGCTCCAGGCGGACTCATGTGCTGTTCTTAGTAGGTGAGGAAGCATTTGACAAGAACAGACCTGTTGAACGCTTCTGATGTTTTGAACTTGGGTCAGGGGGAATTGTTCAGCTCCATATGTCTTGAAGCATCTTGGTAGGCTGCTATATTAAATGTAGTTCTATCCTGGATGCATCATGCCATCATTTGATATCCCTTGTTTATTCGATTTTTCCCTAATTGCTTATTTCGGGAGTATATCAGTAGAGCTGTCATTGTTGCACTGATACGGCTTGTCCAGTAACGATAAAACTGTTTTATAAATCTTTGTCTTTAAGTCGTAATTTTGGTAATACTGGTCTCTGCTGTTGTAAGTGGGAATCCGCTAATAGGCTGTACCTCATTTTATTTTTTACTTGTGTTCCTAGCAGGCCGGCTCTGTACTGCTCACTTGTCTCCTTTGAATCTGCATTCACTCCCATACCCAATTCCTGCTGTGTTATTAGTGTGAATCCCCTAGAAATTTGAGGACTAGATCTTACTGAATCTATTATAATGGCACATGCAGGTGTACTGTTCTGGAAGTCTGTACCACTTAACCACCACCTGCCTTTTGGTTCCTGGTCCATCAACAAAAAAGGCATATTGTGAAATCTTCCTGGTCTGACCTTCAATTGATGTGGACATTTTGGCACACGTCTCCTCTCGTGATAAATCTACTGCTTAATTTGTCACAGTCCATCTATAGCTACAAAATCACTGGTTGGGACCTGCCAAGTGAAGCATTGGATTCATTGTTTGGAGACAACCTGGAGCCGTTTGCTGTGGTGTAAGTAGAGTGATAACTGGCTCACACCCTGTTCTTTAGTAGCTTGCCCCATGGGCAAAATGATAGACCAGCTGTCCTGCAGCTGAACTGACAGGAATGTATAGCTAGTAATATGCCTCCCAGTTAAGACTGCTGAGGTGAGAGCAAAAGCATGGCCTGGGCCCTAACTGGAACAGGCACTAAGATGAAAAGCAGTGAGCAATCTCGTACTTAGTGCACAGTCAATCTCTTACCAGAGGTTAAGGTGAGCTAGGGGTGGCTAGGCGGGCCACCCTTGATGTTTGAAGTTGAAGCATGCAGATGGGAACTGTGCTCGGTCATTGGACCTTTCATAGTTGACAAGCTTAAATCTTTTTTTTAAAACACAGAAGAGCTGCTCCCAGCGGACAAAAGAGGGCTAAGTGTAAGTGTTTCTTAGTTCAGAAGTGTTGGCATCTCACAAAAAGTGTAGGGCTGGTCTCACACAACACCTGGTGTCATGCTTCATCATTGACCAGTCCTCGCCCTCTAAAATCTCGGTTTGATGGAGGGCGGGCATACACCTGACGACAGGGATGCACTTCTAAACTAAGTGGGGCCCAGATAAAGAAAAAAGTGAGTTTAAAAATCCATTGCAGGCCTCACATTATCTTTAATATTACTGGCACCTGTATGGTATTCTAAAAACGTGGTTGGTGTGTTGGGGAAGTAATTGTCCCCCCACCGATATCAGGAGGTCGACATGTTTCTGCCAGGTGGCCCGTTAGGGTCCGAGGCATTCATCAGGACCTATGTGTAACTAAAGAAAGGGCTCCACCCTAACCAAACTGTGGTAGGAGGGTATCCACTGTGTGGGTTGGTAGTGAATGTGCTCCACTGCAAGGTGGCCTTGATATTTAAAGCCCTAAGAGATGGAACTCAAGGCTCCATAGGAGGGTGAAGGATCGCGGACCCCTTTGGTCCAAAGCTCAATGTAGTTAGAGGTGTTATCCGCTGCTCCACCTGTGCGTCCTCCTCCTCCTCCGAACGGGCCACCTGGCAGAAACAGGTCGACCTCCTAGAAGTGCATCCTTGTCAGGTGTATGCCCGCCCTCCACCAAACCGAGTTTTTGGAGGGCGAGGACTGGTCAATGATGAAGCATTGACACCAGGTGGTGTGTGACACCAGTCCTACACTTTTTGTGAGATGCCAACACTTATGAACTAAGAAACACTTACACTTAGCTATCTTTTTCCCCCGCTGGGAGCAGATCTTTTGTGTTTAAACAATTCTGTTGGAGGCCGCTAGCTCCTAGAACCCCCTGCCTCTAGTTCCCTCATACCCAGACACGCTCTGGATTCGTGTGGCTACACAAAGCTTAAATCTTTACCTGTTATCAGGTGGGAAACCACCAGCAACGTCCTTAATAACTCAAACAGTACTAGTTTGCATGAACGACCGTGCAGCAATATGTATTTAGTAGCTCATTTGTGTTTCCTGTGTTAATTGTTTGTGTTTAATAGTGCATCATTTTTAGTGTTGGTTCTTCTGAAAATAATGTAATTCTTTATACTTTTTGGTGTCTCAAATGTGTTGGGTCTTTTCCAGGGTTTATAAAATACTCTAATAATATTTCCTTGTAGGAAGACCATCTCTATAATGAGGTGATGAAAAAGAAAATAGTAGGTAGAGTGTAATGTGGGATAGTAGACAAAAGGGCCATCTTTGTTCCTGCTTCCATTTATCCCTTTTTAGCTGGAAATCCCTGACCGCTATATTATTCATACTATTTTAGGCTCAGTCTGCCCTGTATCTCCAGGGTTGGGATAACAAAGTGGCAAAATACCCCACACCCGGAAAGCTTGGAGTCCTGTTGGAACCGAAGCATTGCGTTTGCAACGCATTGCAAGCAGTGTGTAGCTAAGATGTGTTTTATGTAAGGTAGCTTGCTGTTAATGCACGTGTTGCCTTATTTGTACCATGTTTATTACAAGGCACAATCCTGATAAAATATATTGGTGCATTTTGCACCCACTGACTGCACACAGCCTCCTTTAACCTGCTGTGCAACACTGGCCTTCATTATTCTGAAGTTAGTTAACTGGGTTCTCCTAAGTACTATACATGAATTCAGTTTGCTGTGTAAGATTATTATTAAAGGCATTCTACTCCTAGAAAGACACTGCAAGTGGCTTGCATTGCAGAGCCCCATGTGAATATTGCTTATACAGGTATGCAGACAACTAATGAGATGTCACATCAACCTGTTTGTAAGCTGGGCAACAGGAATATACATTCTAAACATGCTGTTTGTCCACAGGGCAATACATTTTACTGATCCTGTCTTTATACTGGCATAAACTAAATATTATACCCCTGTGCTTGAGGTCTGCACACAAACGTTAATTTTTTTTTTTGAAACACGCTTTCCTCGAAACTCCTTAAGTTGCAGTCTACTTTGAATTCCCTTAAAAAAAAAAAAAATAATAATAATCCATTAGTTCGATAGTAACATCAGAGTGAGGGGTATGTCCTTCTGGAAACCATCTTCCTGTTAGATATGTTTTTGTAATCACCTTTAAGTAGGGGATTGGCAGTGGTGGTATGGTAGCTAATGCAAATAAGAGAAATTCACCCATTGCTTCCTGATTGGATGTTAAAAGAAACTGTTAAATGGAGTGCAGTGGGTGAAGGTGCCACCACACCTGTGCTAGCCAAGTCCATGCCTGCATGATTGCTCTGTTAGAAGAATGAGTTGTTGTCTGCGCATTCAGCACTCATTCCAGTCCTAGACTGATGGCACTTAGAGCTGAAATGGGCCAAATGGATATTGGACTCCTTGTAAAAGGCACACAGGAAGCACATTCTTCTTTCTCGAATGGACATTAAAATAACTAGAAGAGCAAGTTACAGAGGTACCTTCTGAATAATAATCTGCTCTCAATCACATGCATCTGCTTTACTGTTCCAGAAAAGCTCTAAAGGACACTGGTACTAAACTTTGTCTCGTCCTCATCTTCCAGTGTTTGTTCATCAAATATAACTTCTTTCCAAACAAATCTCACTAAGACGCACAACCTGGTCTTCCTTAGATCCTTTACCAACAAGTAAAACGCTACCACTGCCACACTGTTAAGAACAACACTGCTAGTGCTTTTGTCTACTTTGTATCGTCTTTAACCTAACGCCAGGAAGGCACCTCATTAATGAAGATGTCAACCACCTCAAATTTGTCCCGTTCGATGACACAATTGTCAATGCAGGATATATATAAAAAAAAAAAAATCAGCAACCTCTTATAAACATTAAGGTGGCCCTTGAAATGCTTCTGGGATCATTGCTGCGGCACTTCTAGTATCTATTGTCACGTCTCCGGCATCACAAATTAGGATGTCTCTGCAGCCCTCGCAACAAATCCTGAATACTTTATCAGGGGGATGACCGTGAAGAAGTGGGGCAAAGAGAGAGGGCCCTGGGTAGCTTCTCATCCCTTTAGAACACAATGTGCAACTTTCAAATTTCTAGTGCCACGGCCAGTAGATAATTCTTGTGAACCCACTTCCGTGGTCAAGCTGTTGGCTCTCCTGTGATTTTAAGATGATATCACCTCTGATGCGGCATGACCTCTTGTCTTTACTGGACATGCTTCAAGCAGACAAATTGGTGGAGGCTGAGGGTGTAGTGATAGAGCATGCTTTGCCCTCAGCAGCTGTGACTGATGCAGCTATGTAGGCCTCTCTCTCTCTCTCATCCACAATATTTAGGCCAGGATTCTCCAACGAGTAGCTTATGAGCTACTGATAGTTCTCAGCTTGTTTTAAGTTACTGTTCTGTGCGCAGCCCAGTCTACTAAAGAAGAAGTGTTTTGGTTCATTGAATTTATATATACAAAAAGTTTGTGTGTTTTCAAGATGAAAATGTGTGTATTTTAAGAACTCACAAGATGTTTGGTGAAAAATGGCTGGGTTTCCAAAATATGATTTATCAATGAAAGATCAGCTTTAAATATGGAAAAATGGCTGGGTTTCCAAAATATGATTTATCAATGAAAGATCAGCTTTAAATATAAGGTATTGGGTAGACTTGTTACCTTTGTGCCGGGGAAGGTGGGTTCGTTGGGGTAGAGGGCGGTATTGCAAGTATGGTTATTATGTGTTGGGTGTTCCAGATTGGCAAAGCCTTTTTTCAGATTACTGCTGGCAATCCTGCCTGATGCGCGGAGTAGATCACTGCTGGTAATCTTGCTTGAGGTGCCCACTAATGTAATCTTGACTGATGTGGTCACTATTACAATTCTAATGGTATTTATTAGTAGCTCTGAATGATTTTTTTTAACATAAGTAGCTCTATTGCATAAAAAGTTGACAACCCATTTTTTTTTACTATGTTGGGAGTCATAAAGCTTCAGAGCATGGCTCTTTGTATCATATTTTGCCCAAATGTTCAGGGTCTCATACATGAGATATTTTATGAGTGCAGGTCTGTATTTGGAAAACGCCTTGACAAGAATACTGCAAGGGAATACATATCAATTTTTGCAGAGCAGGCAGAAGCAACCAACAGTCCCTCCTCTGCTGACATACTGGCAGAATTCTTCTGGATTATTATTTAGAATCCAACCTACATGAGGTTTTCTCCAACTGCTACTTAGGCCAGAATATAAATCACCTGCACAAAAGGTGCTGCAGCAGGCAAGTGATGGTTTAGAAAAACACTTTATGGGCTCCTGAATTAACGGCTACTCAGCCTCGGAAAGAAAACCTTCACCTTTTGTCTTCTCATTCACCTCCTTGTGCTCTGCCTGGTTTCTTCTGGCTCATCAAGCACCCGCAGACAATCCATCTTTTGCTGCTGCTCTTCTGGACTTAGTATATCCATATTGAATATCCAAACCCCTGTAGTATAGATGACCTTGATAACTAGTTCGACAAACAAGCACTAAATGAGACCTCCTTTCTCCTCACTAACGTTGAAGCACTTGACCTCTCTTTAGTAAGCTATGCTTCGGATTTTATCTTCGTCTCAAAAGGACACACCTGAGACACAGGACACAACCTTGTTACCTGCAACGATCATCACACCACCTTTAATGTAAACCTTCCCAGTACCACACTGCCATTTATATCAATTAGACCCTAGAAGAACCTAAAGAGCATCAAAGGAAACCATGTTGGTAATCCATGCACAAATCTAGCCGCGTCCATAACACAATTACACCTATGGCTGACTACATTCAAAACAATTTATCACTGACCTTCACAGTGGACATAAACTGTGAAACTGGAACCAGAAGCCTCAAAAGACAATGGCGGTTGCACCTCAGAGGCTACATGCCCTACAAAAGAGCTCTTCAAAATATGATCTCAAATATGTATGTAACCCATTCCACAGCTCCCATTGGTATCGAACCGCATTCTGTAGCTGTGTACCTGTTTGGCAGGTCACTTCATCAAAAAAAGCTGACAGCCTTGAATCCCATTTTGTTTTCTTATACAAGGAGGCATTAACAGCCCACAACTACAAACTGAGCAAGCATAAAACTGTGTGATAACTGATTAGCGATGAAAACAGCTACTGAACTAATCAAACCGGCCGATAGCAGGATCCCTCTAAGATAGTTGCCCTCCTTACATATTACACTGTATTTTTCGAAAAAGCTTTGCACATTCATTCCAGAACGATCAGGTCATCACTGTCAACTGTAGAGTTTCCAAGCAATCTAAGAATATCTGAAACCTAAAAGAAATCGGGAAAAGATCAGTCAGACTAGCATATTACAGGCAAAAACATCTAGAATACCAGTCCGAGGTAAACCTGTTGAAAAAGCAGTGTTCCCCTAGATCATCAGATTGGTTTAGTAAAATAGAGTTTGGAGTAGGAAACCTTATGCAGTTAGAACTAATTTCCATTGGGTTGAACTCAAGAGCACCGTAAACTTAAGTAGAACTGCACCATGGCTCCTTCCTAATCTGTCTTGAGCAATCAGCACTTTAGATAACCCAATTGTTGGTACATAAACTATGCAACACAGAAATCTAGGGAACAACCTTCTTTGAAAAGAATCCTTGGTCTGTCATCAAATTGTCACATTTCCAGAGTTCTGATCCTCCATATTAACCTCTCAGGGGGTGCCCTCCCTAAGGCACAACGATCACCCGCTCTTCTTTAATGTATTCTTCACACGTATCCTGACCACATCAACACTTTTACCGACTACTACTATTCAGATATAACCCAGGTCATCCTGAAACCTAAACAATCTTCACGAAATAGCATCTTCAGCTCAACTCATTCAGTATCGAAATACTTACCATGGTTAAACTATGACCTGTGGCTGCCGATGAGAACTGAAAGTGGTGCGGCGTAGAAGGTGGGTATAAGCGTTACGTCGCATGCGTGCGAAGCGCACAAGCCTGAACAATAGAAAGGGTGTTTGGGAGGGGGTTCTTCCCCATAGAAAATCTTGAAGAAAACCTTGGCAAATTGTACATGTAAACGAAAGTGTTGAAATGTTTAAATACATCAGAAACTGCTCCAGATCTTACATTCAGCAGTTACTGTAGTGAGCATCTTGTACAATTGGACACAAGTGCTATGGAAATTAAATTATGGAAATGTTGCACATAAGCAATCTGAAGACCTGCCAGCTATAAATAAACACTTTGTCAGATCACCATAGCACAAAACCTGCCATTGAAAGCAGAGGTGCCTCTGCAAAGGATGAGCAACAATTGTCAATTAACAATTAAAAGCTCACAAAAAGCAACCTCAGTTGCTTTAAATGTGAATGTAACAGTCTAAAATTCAGACCAACTGTTAGAAATGGGATTTTTGGTCGGCTAGGGCATGTGCCAAAGTTGGGCAGAAAGCACCACTCTAGTCAGGATAAGGGAGTTACATTCTTAATATAACCCCTGCTCACCCCCTTGGTAGCTTGGCACGAACATTCCGGCTTATCTTAAAGGCAGTGTGTAAAGCATTTTCACATAACTAACAGTAATACAGTGTAAGCACTACAAAAGGACACCACAACAGTTAAGAAAAATATCCAAAAATTGTATATATTTAAGACAAGACCAAAAATGATAAAAATCCACAATACAGTACTTGAACATCTTCAACTATCAAAATATGCTTGAAAAATAGTTCCTTGATGTTGATAGCTCCGTCTGGGGCTATCACGGCGTCGTAAGCAAATAAATCCAAACAGTTCTGGCTGACCGCTGCGTTGCGGGCCAGCTACGGTGTCAGTAAGACCTACAAACAGTACCTTTTAGAAATGCAGGGCGTCGGCGAACTCTCGTTGACCTTCCGAAATCACGGCGTCCGCAAGCGTCAGTTCCGGAGGTCAGTGCGGGAGTCGTCGGGCCCTTGAAGTCACACACGTTGCAGGTCTAACTCCCCTCTGTTGAAGTCAGGAGCGCTGGCGTCAGCAGGCGTCTGGTGCAGCGGTGTGGCGTGCAGTGCCTTCAGGTCGCGGTGCGAGCAGCGGCTCAGTGGCGGCATCAGATAACGTCTTCGGTGAGACCAGGGTCGCGGTCTGAGGTGAAGGCGGTGCTCGTTGCGGTGCTGGCAGGTCACGATGCAAGCAGCAGCATTGTCGTGGCTGAAGCGCTGGGGTCGGCTGATAAACTGGCATCAATGGCGTTGGTAGACCAAGGCTACGGTGCGGGATGAGGGTAGTGCATCGTGTAGCTTAACAAGTGATGCCCTCGAACCATGGTGCAAGCAGCGGCGTTGATTTCGGCATGGAGTAGCGGCGTCAGAGATTCTAAGGCATCGTCGCGAGGCGGTGTGGAGTGCAGTGCCCACAGATGCGGTGCGAGCAGCGGCTCAGTGGCGGCGTCAGCAGGAGTCATCGGTGAGACCACGGTCTCATTGCGGTGGTGCCCTCTGCGGTGCCTTCAGGACACTGAGACCGCAGCGGCATTTCCTCTGTTGCAGCACAAAACACAAAGTCCCCAGTGCTGAGGGCAGAAGAGCTTGAAGTCTTTGCTGTTCTTGAGACTCCTTGAACAGGGGGCAAACTCTACCTCAGGCCCTTGGAGAAACTCACTAAAGTAGATTGCAGAAAGTTCAGTCCGGTTCTTTCACTGCCCAAGACAGAAGCAGCCACTGCAGGCCAACACAGCAAAGCACACAGCAAAGTTGTAGTCCCTCCTCACGGCTTCTCTAGCTCTTCTTGGCTGTCTTCTTAATCCAAAAGAGTTCTAAAGTTCAGGGGTCTGGACCCTAGTATTTGTATCCAAAAATCCTTTGAACCTCTAGGCAAAGGGTGTCCATGTCCAGCCAGAACCAGTTCTGCCTTCTCTGATGTGATTTCCTGGCAGGGGGTGGAGACGGCATTGTCAGAGGCAGACCAGGCCCTTTGAGGTGCAAGGAAATCTCCTCCCCTTCCCCAATTGCAGCCCAGGTCTATTCAGTCCTTTTTTGACCCACTTAGACTATCTGAGCCACTCCTGCTCCCCAGCCTTCTGTCATCCAAAAGACAGACAGGCAATCCACATTCCAGCAGAGGCACACAGGATGACTGAGCAAGAAAATACCTACTTTCTAAAAGTGGTGTTTTCAAACACAGAATGTAAAAATCACCTTCTCTAAAAGATGCATCTTTAGATTCTGAGTTCAGGCATACAAAACTTTATTTTTCCACCTAGTTCCCAGGGCCAATTATGTTTATAAGATGTTTTAAACAGACTCCCCATTCCGTCCTATGGGGAATAGGTAGCCTTGCAATAGCGAAAAACGAAATTGGCCGTAGTTCACTATCAGGACATGCCACACACACAAATGGGCATGTTCTACCTTTCACATACACTGCACCCGGCCCACAGGGGTACCTTGGGCCTACCTTAGGCATGGCTGACATGTAAGAAAAGGGAAGGTGAGAGACTGGCAAGTGTGTGCACTGGCAAGTCGACATGCCAGTTACAAACTGTGTGCAAATTCTGCAATGGCAGGTCTGAGTTACCTTTTTCGGGCCGTTCTTGTGGGTGCACAATCCCGTGCTGCAGCCCACCAACGGCATTTGATTCACAGGCCCTGGCACACGCAGTGCACTTTACTAGGGACTGACACATAAATCAAACGGGCCAATCATGGAAACACCAATCCATAACCTTATACCACAGGAGTACTTGGACTTGAGCTGTGAGAAAAGTGCGCACTAAGCCAGCACAAACCGAGTCAGAAGCAGGATGTCAGAAAGCAAAAATCTCAGGGGAAACACGCCAAAAGATGCCAAGTCTAACACATGTCCTCTCCAGCTGAAAGTAGGGAGAATTACCCACCCTCTTCTGAGTTCTCTTCACTAAGGCGGAAAACCTGGACAGACCATCTGCATTGGCGTGCTCTGTGCCAGGACGGTGTTCCACTGTAAAGTCCATTCCCTGTAGGGAGATGGACCACCTCAGCAGTTTTGGATTCTCACCCCTCATTTGCATTAACCACCTGAGGGGCCTGTGGTCTGTCTGAACCCGGAAGTGAGTCCCACACAGGTAGGGCCTCAGCTTCTTCAGTTCCCAGACCACAGTGAAAGCCTCACTTTTGATGGCGCTCTACCTCTGTTCCCTGGGAAGTAGACTGCTGCTAAGGAAGACTACAGGCTTGTCTAGGCCCTCTTCGTTCAGTTGAGAGCACCGCTCCCACACCATGCTCTAAAGAGTCAGTTTGCACAACTAATTCCTTGAAGTCTGGTGCCTTGAGCACATGTGCTGTGCTCATGGCAGCCTTCAGGGCATCAAAAACCTTCTGGCAGGACTCAGTACAGATCACCTTCTTGGGCTGCTTCCTGGAAGTCTACTCTGTCAAGTGAGCAACAATGGTGCCATAGCCCTTAACAAACCTCCTGCAGTACCCTGTGAGACCTAAGAAGGCTCTTACCTCTGTCTGGGTCTTAGGGAGGGCTCCCAAGCCAGGATGGGTAGTAGGAGTGCCAGCTAGCTGCTTCCTACCTGGTGTCCCAAGTACACCACAGAACCCTGCCTGATCCGGCACTTGCTGGCCTTGATCGTGATGCCTGCCCTTTGCAGAACTCTCAACACTTCACTGAGGTGTTGCAATTGCTCTGCCCAGCTAGAACTGAACACTGCGATGTCATCAAGGTAGGCGGCACTGACATCATCCAGTCCAGCCAACACCTGGTTGACCAACCTCTGAACCGTGGCCTGGGCATTCTTCAACCAAAAGGGCATTACCCGGAACTGGTAATGCCCTTCTGGGGTTGAGAATGCTGACCTCTCCTTGGCCCCATTAGTTAAGGCAATCTGCTAGTACCCAGATGTTAAATCAAACGTGCTGAGGAATTTGGCAGCTCCCAACCAATCAATGTGCTCATCAGCTCTGGGGATGGGGTGTGCGTCAGTCCTGGTGACGGCATTGAGATAGTCCCCACAAAACCGCAGTACTGTGGTGGCACCAGGTGCAGCGCCCTTTGGAACCAAGACCCCTGGGCTGGCCCAAGGACTGCTGGAAGGCTCGATCACCCCTAACGCCAACATCTTAGAGACCTCCTCTTTGATGTTGGCCTTGAACCGGGCAGTCAACCTGTAAATCTTGTGCTTCACAGGAGGGCTGTCACCGGTGTCCACGTCATGGGTACACCAGTGAGTAACACCTGGGGTCAGAGAGAACAGTGGGGCAAACTGACCCGACACTTGGCGACAGTCGCTATGCTGCTCGGGGGTCAGGGTAGGGGAGAGGATCACACCTTCCACGGACCCATCGTGTTCCTTGGCAGAAAGGAGGCCAGGGAGAGGTTCATAATTTGCTCAGTACTGCATTACCAAATTCCTCCTCAGGTTGAACCATTGAACTGGTTCAAGACTATTTCGATGCAAGAACGATTCAGAAAAGGGGGTGGTGATGAACAGAGTGTCTGAATTAAGCAGACCACTCTTACCCAGTCCAAAGATCAGGGCTTGATCCATCACCGTTATTTATCTCACTGCCCCATCCCAGCTCAGAACCTGGCTATATGCAAATTAGTCTGTCCCTGGCCCAGTGCATCATGGGAACAGGGCAGACCAAACTACCAAGCCAATTCTTCACCAGAAAGGAGACAAGCTACCGGGGACCGGTTTCTGGCATTTCAGCCTCTTCGGCCCGGCTTGCTTGAATCCTGATGGAGCAGTGAGAAAGGGACTCATGTCTGAGTATACCCTGCCACACCTATAGTGGCCAAAAACGATTCAGAAAAGGGGGTGGTGATGAACAGAGTGTCTGAATTAAGCAGACCACTCTTACCCAGTCCAAAGATCAGGGCTTGATCCATCACCGTTATTTATCTCACTGCCCCATCCCAGCTCAGAACCTGGCTATATGCAAATTAGTCTGTCCCTGGCCCAGTGCATCATGGGAACAGGGCAGACCAAACTACCAAGCCAATTCTTCACCAGAAAGGAGACAAGCTACCGGGGACCGGTTTCTGGCATTTCAGCCTCTTCGGCCCGGCTTGCTTGAATCCTGATGGAGCAGTGAGAAAGGGACTCATGTCTGAGTATACCCTGCCACACCTATAGTGGCCAAAAACGATTCAGAAAAGGGGGTGGTGATGAACAGAGTGTCTGAATTAAGCAGACCACTCTTACCCAGTCCAAAGATCAGGGCTGGATCCATCACCGTTATTTATCTCACTGCCCCATCCCAGCTCAGAACCTGGCTATATGCAAATTAGTCTGTCCCTGGCCCAGTGCATCATGGGAACAGGGCAGACCAAACTACCAAGCCAATTCTTCACCAGAAAGGAGACAAGCTACCGGGGACCGGTTTCTGGCATTTCAGCCTCTTCGGCCCGGCTTGCTTGAATCCTGATGGAGCAGTGAGAAAGGGACTCATGTCTGAGTATACCCTGCCACACCTATAGTGGCCAAAAACGATTCAGAAAAGGGGGTGGTGATGAACAGAGTGTCTGAATTAAGCAGACCACTCTTACCCAGTCCAAAGATCAGGGCTTGATCCACCACCGTTATTTATCTCACTGCCCCATCCCAGCTCAGAACCTGGCTATATGCAAATTAGTCTGTCCCTGGCCCAGTGCATCATGGGAACAGGGCAGACCAAACTACCAAGCCAATTCTTCACCAGAAAGGAGACAAGCTACCGGGGACCGGTTTCTGGCATTTCAGCCTCTTCGGCCCGGCTTGCTTGAATCCTGATGGAGCAGTGAGAAAGGGACTCATGTCTGAGTATACCCTGCCACACCTATAGTGGCCAAAAACGATTCAGAAAAGGGGGTGGTGATGAACAGAGTGTCTGAATTAAGACGGCTGAAATGCCAGAAACCGGTCCCCGGAAGCTTGTTTCCTTCCCAGTGTAAGAATTGGCTTTTGTAGTCTGGTCTGCCCTGTTCCCATGATGCACTGGTCCAGGGACAGACTAATTTGCATACAGCCAGGTTCTGAAACTGGGATGGTGCAATGAGCTAAAAAACGGTGTTGGATCTAGCCCTGATCTCTTGACTGAGTGAGAGTATTCTGCTTAATTCAGAGACTCTGTCCATCACCACCCCTTGTTGTAAATTATTTGGTCCACCCTAAGCGTGGAAGGGTATACTCAGATGTGAGTCCCTTGCTCATTGCACTATCAGGATTCAAGCAAGCCGGGCCGAAGACGGCTGAAATGCCAGAAACCGGTCCCCGGAAGCTTGTTTCCTTCCCAGTGTAAGAATTGGCTTTTGTAGTCTGGTCTGCCCTGTTCCCATGATGCACTGGTCCAGGGACAGACTAATTTGCATACAGCCAGGTTCTGAAACTGGGATGGTGCAATGAGCTAAAAAACGGTGTTGGATCTAGCCCTGATCTCTTGACTGGGTGAGAGTATTCTGCTTAATTCAGAGACTCTGTCCATCACCACCCCTTGTTGTAAATTATTTGGTCCACCCTAAGCGTGGAAGGGTATACTCAGATGTGAGTCCCTTGCTCATTGCACTATCAGGATTCAAGCAAGCCGGGCCGAAGACGGCTGAAATGCCAGAAACCGGTCCCCGGAAGCTTGTTTCCTTCCCAGTGTAAGAATTGGCTTTTGTAGTCTGGTCTGCCCTGTTCCCATGATGCACTGGTCCAGGGACAGACTAATTTGCATACAGCCAGGTTCTGAAACTGGGATGGTGCAATGAGCTAAAAAACGGTGTTGGATCTAGCCCTGATCTCTTGACTGGGTGAGAGTATTCTGCTTAATTCAGAGACTCTGTCCATCACCACCCCTTGTTGTAAATTATTTCGATGCAAGGTCATGCCCAATTTACCTTGCACCTCCAGCCCAAAACAAATGAACCAGTAGCTGAGACAGACATACAGTATCTATTTGTGCCCCTTTGAATGTTTTGATAGAAATATTAGAATGATTCAACTCATTTCCTAAAGCTGGATTGAAGTTTCCCTCCCACACATCTTTATTAACTATTGCTTAAGTAGAATTTACATAAGCCGCAATTGAAATGTTTACCCCTCCAATTAACATTTCACATATAGGTTTGTTTCCATTCTCTTCATTATCAATTTGTAACACATGGACATCTGCTACGCTCAGCACACACATGTTTAACTCTTCATCTTTCAACAATCTAGTATGACATCCATCCTCTTGGTCCACCATCTGATTTCACCCCGCCCTCATTTGGCATATTTTTTTTGTGTCTAACGATTCCACATTTAGAACACTTCTGTTTATGCCCTGGGCATTATTTTAATCATTAGCCAGATTTGCGCTGCCACACCTATAGCATCTTCTCTTCCCAATTTCTTTGAATTTTTTACTATCTGCATCCACTTTCTCTGAACCTTTCTTTTTGTAAGGAACTGCACATTTGTTACCACTTTTTTGCCACTACTGCATCCTCTATCTTGTCTTTGTTTTATGATAACACTGCCTTTGCACACCTTCCAGTCAATTTAGCTCTTACGACTAGATCTTTGATGTCCTGGAGAGGAGTGCAATACATTTGTTGTGCCCACAATGACCAATAAATAAAACACTACTCAAAAAGGAGATCCACACCAATTTTTTAAAAATAAGCTTTGTTTGAGTTTTATTTTAAGACCAAGATCTTAGCAAAAAGGTAAGTACGTGTTTCAGGAATTTTTTTCCAGTCCTTCAGCACAGTGCAATATTCAGGTAAGCACAACGTCTGCACCACCAGCGGCACACAGGTGGCAGGGTGTAGATGTCAAATTTGAAGATAGGGCCAATGCTTTTTAATGGAGTCTGGGGGCTCTTGAAGCAACATTGCTTGCAGGTAAGTAAATCAGTTGTAGGGGCCAAACTTTGGTGGTTAGGGCAAGCGCTAAGGGTGGGTGGGAGGCCACAAGGCAGCACCAAACATTTACTACCAGCAGCACAGGGGCGGCAGGGTGCAAATAAGGCGGCAGGCACCCAATGATTTTCAAAAGAGAAAGTTGGTTGCACAAACAGACTGCCGTCGTCGAACCCAAGGCTGTACGAAAGTAAACCAGTGACAGTAAAGGTAAGTTGAGGGTCATAGGGACACCGTTGATCAAGCTCCCCAGGGCCAAGGGTGCAGCAGTGCCTTTGACATCGGATTCTTCTTATTGGAGCCGGTCACGGGTAAGGCGAGTCTATGGATTCATACTGCAGGCATCGTTGTGGAGTTCAGGAGTGGTCAGCCAATGCTGAACTTAGACTTAGGATCTCTGTGGACCCTTTCTTGGATTGGTGGGGCACCTGGACACAGGCCAAATGCTTCAGGTGCATAGTGGTCAAAGATTGCGGAACTGGAGGGCACCAGTGTCCTTGGTGTTGTTTTCTTTGTGGACAAAGCTGCTGTCCTCCTGAGTTCTGGTCTTCTTCAGAGACCGGCAGACCTCCCAGAATTTGTGGAGGTCGGTGACTGCTGGACAGGTGTTGTTTCTTTGCAGGATTTTTGAGGGCTGCAGACAGGTCTGTAGGGCTGGGGAAAAGTTAGTAGGAATCTTCTTCTGCATGGTGTTGTCTTCATCCTATTTCTTTTTAGTTCGGCTGGTACTGGTTTCAGGATCTGGGGGAGGTACCTAAATACTACCTTTAGGGGCGCTTTAAGGGTGTGTAAGTTGGGGCCAATGGGCACCTTACATGGGGTGACTACATCCTCAAATATGCCACCCTCCTGTGGGAGGGGGCATAGTCCTAGCCCTGATTGGGGGGGCCACCCCATCTTCACGATGCCAGGGATTGGAAGGTGTGCTTCACCTTAGGGGTGGAGTTGGGAGAGGTGGGCACACCTCCTATTCTTCCTAGATTTTCCCTCCCAAAGTGGGAGTTTACACTGGGGGCTGCCATCTGCTGCTTCTCACATGTAGTTAGTGAAATATTCAAGCAATTCCACCCACTGGAGGAGGAAGGCTTGTGGTGGGGAACGGTTCCAAACATTCCTTGACGCCATTAAACCAATAACCTTTACAGTGGATATGAGTTAATGGTAAATGGTATTTAAAGTATCTAAAAATAAATACAGCACAAGTTCACAAAACAATACTGCCAAAGTCTCCGTTAGGAATCTGAATTGTAACAATATTGTCAGTAGTATACACCCAAAGCAAACATGCACTTACTGTCCAAAACCATGTCACAATAAATACTGTAAGTGCGCTGCAGATTTGAGGTGGAAGATACACACAGCGCGTTGACTAGGTACGGCCTGCGGAAGTAACAGGACCTGTGTCTTGCCTAATTAAGGTCTGCTGAAGAGACTGGAAATCACCCAATATCTAATGGGCGTGCCACTGAGAAGGGTCATTAGATTGTTGTGAAAGCCAAAAGTGGAAACCAATGATGTACATCTGCAGTGTCTGATGACCAATCTTGCAAAGGCACACCTCCACGTAGCACAAAGAGCAAATTGTAAAATCCAATGTGGCACTACGTACATTACATCATGCATCAGTGTAGCAAAAGTTGTGCTCTATGCATTATGATTGTTCTCGTACGATGGCGGCCATGCGTCAAGTGTAATTATGAAGTGTTGGAGTGACAGTTTGGGTTGAAGCTGTTGAGACGGTTAAGCTGTCACTGATAACGTCAAATGCCACAAGCAATCGACACAAGGTATTTACCTCCAGATATGCAATTTTCCAAAGTTAACACGAAGATTGCTAAAATAGCTAGTACTTGCCTGATGTTTGTAAAACATGAATCTCTAACGTTTTCCGGTAGGAGGGTGTGGAGGAGTACTGGAAACGGTTGCACGCTGATGAGTGCAGTATGTTGGAGATCATCGCCCGTTCTGTAAAGATGATGCCACATAAAATAATGTGATTTCATGTATTTATTCTATTTTCAACATACTCAAGAGGAACTGTTCCAAAAACGACCAATTAACTTTCTCTGGTCATCTCCAGTGCATGTTCTGTCAACATTCCAGAAAGTCCAGCTGGTGACAATGACCTACAAAATTAACCTCAAGTTGTATGTCTCATATGGCATATAGGTAGGAGATGATACCTAACAAGCTCCTCCAACATCACATAAGTCACCTGTACTCCATTATCCATTAGAAGTGTTGAAGGAAAGCTCTCCCTCTCAAACATCTCTTCCAGAAAAGTTATCACCACCCTATATTCCAGAGTTCACAATCTTAATCTCTGGCCAATGTGAGAACATGTCAATGCAAAAAAGGACATACCTATCACAGGTTTTGATCTAGACAGGACCAAGAATGTCCGACGCAATGTCCACCCCTGGACCAGAGGCTTATGTCCTCAAGACCATGGGTTATGTCTGCCACTTCAACACCATATAACTGCACAAACTCTATGCAGTTCCTTTCCTTTCTCGCGATCATCAAGTCCATTGCCGGCCACAAATAGCCCTCTCTGATCCTCTCCTTGGCCGTGGATATACCCATGTGACTAGCTTGTGCATTATTCACCAATTGCTTTCTCACATTGCTGGAAGGTAACAGTTTGGTCCCTCATCAACAACAATCAAATCATCCTTCACCTGCCAATACCCTCCTAGATCGTCCTCACACTGATTCTTACCACACCAGCCCCCTGAAATCCTACCAGTTACATTCTGCAACACTCTCTCCCATTAGTTCTTTCCTTAACTATCCTTCCAGTATAATACCGTTGGTGATCAGACTAATACTTGCCTTCTATTCACAGTCTTCACCAACAAAGAAATCTCCCTCTTCTGGAACCTCATCATTTATATCACACATCCTTGAAAAACAGTCTGCCATTAAATTGTTTGCTCGAGGTGTAAATGATATTTTAAATTCTTGGAGGGCAACCACTCTTGCGAATCCTATTAGAAACAAAATCCATAACATTCTTTGAAAATACCTCCCTAAGAGGCTTGTGATCTGTCTTGATCTCAAACTTGCACCCCAGAGGAATTTCTTTAATTTTCTCACCGCCCAGAAGACTCCCAATACCTCTTTCTCGATCACTGAGTAATATAGCTCTGCTACTCTCTACCCTCATGACACAAACAATATAGTCCTGTCCCTTTGATCTTTGCATAAGGACATCCCCCAATCCATTTGGAGCTAGCCTTGATCGTCCCAAAGGTTTCATCCTTGGGCTCAAAGCTTCCTAAATATGGAGCCGTATCTAAGTAAGATATTACACTTTCAAAGGCCTTCTCAAATAACTTACTCCAGACAAACTCCTTGCCTTTTTTCAACAAGTTTCTCATACATTCTGTATTTTCAGCAAACTGGGATACAAATGTATTGTAATAGTCATGCCAAGGTGCTTTACTAGCTCCTCCTTATTCTGAGGCGAACGCAAATTGTTGATGGCTTCAACCAAAACAATTTTAGGTTGAATACTGGACGTTGTAACCAAGTGACCTAAATATTAAAAATTCACATTTATTTATTTTAAAGTTTTCATAGAGCGCAGACACGCATCCCCACAGGGTTATCACAGTGCTTATAACTACCATTTGATTTCAGCAGGTGTACAGATCCAAAGATTGAAATCAGAGCTGTGTTAATGAGGGAAGAGCCATCTCTTCAGTTTTTTCCTGCACACAAGATAGTCCTCAGTACATCGAATGTCCAGGGATAGAGTTCCAGTGGGTGGCCGCCAGAAAAGTAAAGGGATGGCTGCCTGCTTTGGCCTTTTTGATTCTTATTACATTATCTACGGTCAAGGTGGATGATCTTAAATTTCTTGCTAGTTTATAAAATGTTCAACCCCATTCCTGATGAGCAAAAGGCCAGAATCATTTTCTCGTTGTGTAAATTGTACTTTTGCTGCCGTTCTCGTCTCTCGTGTTTGCCCTTAAGTTTTGTCCCTTTGTCCTTCGTTGTTCCCTGCCCCACCCCCGCTCCCCCAGCATCCCCGCACGCTCCCCCCCACTCGCCACCCCACTCCCGCCTCCCAGCTGCTCCTCCCCCAGCGTTGACGCGCAGCAGGCGCGCCAAAGGTAAGCCGGTCTGCGCCCGTCCGCGCCTGGCCCGCGCCGAGCACCAGGACCCCTGGCCCCCGCCGATGCAAGACCACCCGACAGACCTACGACGCCGCCGCCCTCAACGCACTCAATGCCGGCCGGAACCCCGCCTGCTGCCGGGCCACCCGGAAACGCATCCACGGACCCTTCACCGGCAAAACCTGCAAGTTCACCTGCCTCCGAACCTGCACTGCACCCGCCAAGCCAAGCACCAGCAGCAACCACCTCAAGTGCATCCTGCTCAACACCCGCTCCGTCCACAGACACGCCGTGGAACTCTGGAACCTCCTCGACACATCACCACCAGACATCGCCTTCCTCACGGAAACCTGGATGAACGTCTCCTCAGCCCCCGACATCGCCATTCCGGACGGGTACAAGATCATCAGGAAGGACCGCGTCAACCAGACCGGAGGAGGCATCGCCATCGTCCACAAGAACACCATCCGCATCACGACCGACTCCAAAGACACCTTCTCCGCCGCCGAGCACCTCCACTTCCAGATACCCACCGACCCAAAGACGACCCTCAGAGACACCCTCGTCTACAGACCCCCGGGACCACGCACACAATTCAGCGAAGACATCACAGACTTCATCAGCCCGCACGCCCTCCCCTCCGCTGACTACATCCTCCTAGGGGACCTCAACTTCCACCTGGAGAACAACAAGGACCGCAACACCACCGCCCTGCTGGACAACCTCGCCAACCTCGGACTCAAGCAACTGGTGGCAACCCCCACCCACTACGCCGGCCACACGCTTGATCCCGTCTTCTCATCCAGCAAGCACATCACCTTCAGCCACTCCACCGGACTCCACTGGACCGACCAAAGCTGCGTCCACTTCAGCTTCAGAAGAACCACGACCCACCACCACCCGCAACAGGTTCCTCACAGGAGCTGGAGCAAGATCACCGCCGACCAGCTCACCACCTCCCTCAGCCAGAACCCACCCGCCAGCACAACGGACCCCAACAAAGCAGCCCGCAACTTCACGCAGTGGCTGACCGCCTGCGCCGACGACCTCGCACCACTAAAGAACCCTCCCAGCAGACCCAGAAGCAAGAAAGCCTCCTGGTTCACCGACGAACTCAAGGACTCCAAGAAGACCTGCCGCACCCTCGAGAAAGCCTGGCTCCTCGACCAGACCACTGACAACATGACCGCCCTCAAACACGCCAGCCGCAAGCACCACCAAGAAGAAATCACTGAAGAAACGACTGGACAACAACGCCCACGACAGCAAGGAACTCTTCAGCATCGTCAAGGAGTTCTCCAACCCCAGCACCGGAAACGACATCACTCCCTCACAAGATCTCTGCGATTCTCTCGCCTCGTTCTTCCACCGCAAGATCGCCGACATCCACAACAGCTTCGGCGCACCATCCACGTACCCAACTGTCGAACCAACGCCCCCACCGCCACCCTCCGCACCTGGACCACGGTGACCACCGAAGACACAGCCCGCACGATGAACACCATCCACTCCGGATCTCCAACCGACCCCTGCCCCCACCACGTCTTCAACAAGGCCGACTCCACCATCGCACCCCAACTCCGGAACATCATCAACACCTCCTTCAACACCGCCACCTTCCCGGAGAGCTGGAAGCATGCCGAGCTCAGCGCCTTACTGAAGAAACCAACAGTGGACCCCACCGACCTCAAGAACTTCCGCCCCATCTCGCTCCTCCCTTTTCCTGCAAAAGTCCTCAAGAAGATCGTCAACAGACAGCTTGCCGCCTTCCTCTAGACGTACGGATCCCTCGACCCCTCGCAGTCCGGTTTCAGAGCCAACCACAGCACCGAGACCGCCCTCATCGCAGCCACCGATGACATCCGAGCCCTGCTCGACAACGGGGAAACAGCGGCACTCATCCTCCTGGACCTCTCTGCAGCGTTCGACACTGTCTGCCACCGCACCCTAGTTCAACGCCTCAGCAACATCGGTATCCAAGAGAAGGCACTGGAGTGGATCATCTTGTTCGTCTCCGGTAGAACACAGAGAGTCCGCCTCCCCCCGTTTCGATCCGAGGCCACCGAAGTCATCTGCGGCGTACCACAAGGATCATCACTCAGCCCCACCCTATTCAACGTCTACATGACACCTCTTGCAGCCATCGCACACCAACACAACCTCAACATCATCTCCTACGCTGACGACACCCAGCTGATCCTCTCCCTCACCAGAGACCCCGACACCGCCAGAACTAGCCTACACGAAGGGATGAAAGACGTCGCCGAATGGATGAAGAACAGCCGCCTGAAACTGAACTCAGAAAAGACGGAAGTCCTCATCCTGGGACCATCGCCCTCCGCCTGGGACGACTCCTGGTGGCCCCCCGCCCTGGGCACCACTCCCAAGCCAACAGACCACGCACGCAACCTGGGCTTCACCCTAGACTCCTCCCTCTTGATGACCAGACAAGTCAACGCCGTCTCCTCATCATGCTTTCACACCCTACGCATGCTCCGCAAGATCTTCCGACAGAAACCAGGAAGACGGTCACCCAGGCACTCGTCACCAGCCGACTGGACTACGGAAACACCCTCTACGCCGGAACCACAGCCAAGCTACAGAAAAGACTCCAACGCATCCAGAACGCCTCCGCCCGACTCATCCTGGACATCCCCCCGACGCAGCCACATCTCCGGCTACCTGAGGGACCTGCACTGGCTCCCCGTCCGCAAGAGGATCACGTTCAAGCTTCTCACCCACGCACACAAGTCTCTCCACGACCTGGGCCCCAAGTACCTCAACGACCGCCTGACCTTCTACACGCCCACCCGCCAGCTACGATCCACTAGCCTCGCCCTCGTCACCGTACCACGCATCCGAAGAGCCACCGCCGGAGGCAGATCCTTCTCCTACCTGGCGGCCAAGACATGGAACTCCCTCCCCATCCACCTTCGGCTGACCCAGGATCATCTCGCCTTCAGGAGACAACTCAAGACCTGGCTGTTCGAGCAGTAGCGGACCCCTTCCCCCAGCGCCTTGAGACCCTTCCGGGTGAGTAGTGCGCTATACAAATGTCATGATTGATTGATTGATTGAATCATGTTAAGATCTATATGTGTAACAGAATAGCTTGAACTATGCCTTCTTGTGTATTGGCAGCCAGTATAGGGATTTTAAACACAAAGTTGCAGAATTGTGTCTGCCTGTATTGCAAATAAGTTTTGCAGCTGTCCTTAGTCCAAGTGACTGACTATCAGAGCCCGGAAAACCCTATGACATCAGTCCATTGGGATCCACTGGAATAGCTTTCTGAGACGTTTTAGCAGTTCGAAGCAGATGCACAGGTAGATAGCACCCGGGCTTTCATTGTGAAGGGTTGGTCAATAATGATTTCAAGATATTTGGCTGCTTTTTTGTCAAAGCCCCATTGTTTGACCAGTGTAGCCAGAGGTGCGATGCACACATTGAATATCGTGGTGTTCAAGGCTGAAGCCTGGGGAACACCATACTTAGAACTGTGAGGGAGCAATCTACATTTGTCCAACTGGATGGAGTAGAATCTTTTACATAGAAATAAACTGAACCATTGGAGGACGGTGGAGTGAAAACCTGCCTCATGCACCCTTTTGATCAAAAGACCGTGTGACACAGAGTCGAACACTGCAGATTGGTCTAGCAGAATCAGGGCCACTGCCTTTCCCTGATCTTGACATTGAAATTACATTTTTCTGATTACATTCTCTTCCTGAAGTGGTAGCGCTCAAATACAGTGCTTACTTAGGGAAGATAATGTAAAATTTAATATCCATTCAGGTTCGCTGAATCACTGTCAGATAGATCAGGAAAATGTTCAAATACCTACTGACCTTCAGGCCCAAAACAGTGCATTAATTATAATATCTTACTTCCAGCACTAAGCGAGGTGCCACAGACCCTTGCATGGTGACTGAAGACCTTTCTTCATTTGTACCTGTTTATGGTAGGGCGGGGCAATCACCAAGTGTTATTAGGAAAAATGCTGGGGCAGTAACATTTTGTATGATAAAACAACTAAATAAAGCAGTATACCTACAACAGAGTTCACAGAAACTGAGCACTGTAACTACTATTGTGAAAAGACAATGGTATTCAACCTCAATAACCCAAGGACAGCAGTAACTGAAGTGATATGAAATGCGTTACTTACCTGTAACTGCAGTTATCCAGTATTGGTGTCTTTCGTAGATTCACATGCCTGAATCATTCCCCGTCGTCGAGACGGGAGCCTCCGGTACATAGAAAAGTAATGTCCTAGAGACATACATAGAGAAAAGTAGGCCTAAGTGCCCAACCTTAGTAGCCTATCTATGTCCTTTTGTAAAAAGGACAAAACTCCAGAAGGTAGCCAATCAGCTACCACCTCCCTCTAGAACCTTCCTGTCAGGAGCCTCAGTCTCTCAGATTTTCGTACGCACTAAGCTAGGTAGGCGTAATATATGTTAGAGAGAGAGAGAGATGAGACCTTCCAGGGGAGGCGGGAGGGTTGCATGTGAATCTATGAAAGACACCAATACTGGATAACTGCAGTTACAGGTAAGTAACGCATTTCTTATCCAGTATTATGGGTGTCTTTCATAGATTCACATGCCTTAATCAGAGTAGCAAGTAATACCCTATGCACATTTCTGATGGAACAGTATAAGTAGTCAGATATAAAACGTATCATGCGACTAAAAAACACCATCAACAAGTAAGAAGGAGTAAGTAAATAAATGTGCATACCAGCGAAGGATGGTGGGAAGGAGGAAGGCTCACCTCACTGGAATAGATGTTGAAGTACAGCCTGGCCCACAGCCGCATCCTGCATTAGCTCTGTATCCAGGCAGTAATGCCTGGTGAAGGTATGCAGCGATTTCCAGGTCGCCGCCCTGCAAATGTCCAGTATCGGCACTCCAGCGAAAAGCGCTGCTGATGTGGACACAGCTCTTGTAGAGTGAGCTCTCACTTTGGAATGTAAAGGCCGTCCGGCCTTGTCGTGGCAAAAGGCAATTGCAGAAGATATCCATCGTGAGATACTTTGTTTGGAAAGTGGCATGCCTTTTCTTGGTCTGCTGAAGGCGATGAAAAGCTGATTAGTTTTTCTGAAGTGCTTTGTTTTGTCTAGGTAAAACTTGAGACACCTCTTTAGATCCAGAGAGTGCAGGGATTTTTCCGCTGCAGTGCTGGGATTTGGGAAAAATGAACGGAGGACCAGAGGTTCATTAAGATGGAAGTCCGACGGGACCTTAGGAATAAATCGAGGATTAGTTCTTAAAATCACTCTATTTTCCTTGAACTGCATGAAAGGATTTTGTATGGAAAGAGCCTGTAGTTCGCTGACCCTCCTGGCTGAGGTCAGAGCAAGTAGGAGGGCTGTTTTCCAGGAGATGTATTTGATATCTGCCCTGTGGATGGGCTCAAAGGGGTGCTTCATCAGCTGGCTGAGCACCACGTTGAGATGCCATGATGGTGGAACTCTCCTTGGACGAGGAAAGGATCTGTAGAGCCCTTTAAGGAATTGTTTTATTAACCTGTGGGACCAGAGAGAGGGTCCTTTTGAAGTTCTGGTAAACCGGGAGATTGCTGCTAAGTGCACTCTGATAGACGCATGCGCAAGTCCTGATTGTGCCAGTTGTAAGAGGTATGGAAGCAACTGTTCTGGGGTAACTCGAAATGGATGGAGACCTTTGTCCTTACACCAGATGCAAAAGCGTTTCCATTTTAAGGAATAGGTCTTATTTGTGCTATCTGCTCTTGCTTTTGCGAGAACATCCTTGCACTCCTGCGGAATGTCTAGTTGGTAGAACTCTCTGTACTCAGGAGCCATGCCGATAATTTGAGTGAGTTCAGGTTCGGATGAAGTACTTGGCCTTTGGACATCGTGAGAAGAGATGGATGTTGGCTTAGACGGATTGGGGGATGGACTGAGAGGCGATGGAGGTCCGTGAACCAGTGCTGCCTCGGCCAGAACGGTGCAATCAGAATTAGGGTGCAGTGTTCCGTCTTCATTTTCCGAAGGACCCTTGGGATCAGGGGAAATGGCGGAAATGCGTACGCAAACAAGTTGCGCCAGGCGATGGAAAATGCATTTCTGTAGTAGGGGATCTCTGTGTATAGTCATAATCTAGGGAATAGTCCCGCCCATGTGCGTGGACCCCGGAGCAATCAAAAATAATCTCTTATAGTGTCAAAAAATGCAGAAAAGCATAGACACTTAGGAGAGAATTTAAAGACAGATAATGCAGCCTAAAAAGGCAACACTGTCCAGTACTTCAACTAGAAATTCCACCATAAAATCCACAAAACAGCACAAGCCTGTACAGATTTCCCTTGCTTTACCAGCAAAATCCCTCAGGAATGATAGAGAGAAGAACCTGGACAGACAAGCCCCATAGGCTGCCATTATGTGGCTCAAAACAGGATAGATACTGTGCCTTTAAGAGAATCTTCCAGAACCTTCTCCCAGTATCCCAGAATGCATAGCAGGTCCAACTTAGTTTCAGTTCTTTTTTCCGGCTCCTGCAAGCAGGACCCTGGAGCATTGAGCTCTCCCTTTTCAAGGGTTTTGTTGGTGTTTTTTCACTAATTTCGATTTTGTGTACTTTTAAAGTACTTTGGTGACTTTCTTCTTGGATTTCGGCTCTCTTTGGCTGTTCATAATGCCTGCATTATTTGATAAATGCCCAGAGTGCTCCAGGAAGAAGGCCAAGTCAGACCCCCATGAGGTGTGTATCCTCTGCCTTCCCTCTTCCCACATCCCAGAGGAGTGTGTGATCTGTAGAGGCTTCTCTGGCAGGACCCTGAAGGACAGGAGAAAAATCAGACTTCAGGGACTTGAAGAAAGAAGACGGTCGAAGAGGTCGACGTCGAGGCGTTCGAAGAGGTCGACGTCGAGGCGATCGAATAGGTCGACGTCGAGGCGTTCGAAGAGGTCGACGTCGAGGCGTTCGAAGAGGTCGACGTCGAGGCGGTCGAGGTCGCCGTCGAGGCGTCATCGCCCGTCGTCGAGATTTAGAGGTTCGTCCATCTGGTCGGGGTCGACGTCGAGGCGGAGAAGCCGGTCGACGCCGAGGAGTGTGAAACGGTCGACGCCGAAGGGCCGCTCGCCGTCAAGGGAACCACGATCGACGTCTGAGCACCGATCGTCGACGTCAGGAGGTCGTAAGGACAGGCCCAGGCCTGTGGGGGGCTCCCCACAGTCAGGACAGGATGGTGGCTCGCCGGGAACGGCATACTCCGAGGTGTATACCCCGAAGAAGCCTACTGCACCGCCTTCTTTGCCTCCTTTGCCTAAGGGCCCACCTCCGAGGGTTTCGACCCCTCCTCCGTTGCCTCCTCTACCGGCGCCTCAGGCCCCGGTTCCAACTGTTCCTCCTCCCCCGGTTCCACCGAGATTGGTGTCGATGCCCCAACTCCCGACACCTCCGAAGAAGACTCCTAAGTCGAAAGTTCCTCCTAAACCCAAGACGTCCGACCCGGGGAGGCCGGCGGAGCGTCCCTGACCCAAGAGATCGCGGTCACGCTCAGGTAGACGGGACAGGTCGAGGAGTGGACGCGGATCCTCCTCGAGATCCAGGCATCGACATAGGAGGCATAGGTCCAGGTCTCGTTCTGCCTCGGGGACCCGTTCCTACTCACCTACGTTGTCAGATTCACCGGAGACGAGGGTGTCCCCAATTGATGATATTGGCACGTTCCAGGAGGTTCTCCTGCGCGGGGCGGCGAAGTTGGGGATCGAGGTTACGGCCCCTACGCCCTCAACTTCCGTGATCTTTGAGACATTGCATAAGAAACACCTGTCTCGCCCCCTGCTACCTTTGGTGCCAGGACTACTTGAGCCGGCGGAACAACTCTTCCTTACGCCGGCGGTGGTGAAGGCTGCGCCTTCAAGGCTCATGAAGAAATACAGGGCTCCTGAGTCGGACCCGGCTTTCTTGCGGAAGGACCCGACACCGGATTCGGTGATTGTGACGGCAGCTCGGAAGCTCCATGCCACCTCTCCTGCCTCCACCGTGCCTCCCGATAAGGAGAGCCGCTGGATTGACTCTGCTGGACGAAAAGCGTGTGCGACGTCCTCTACAACGATGAAGGCCTCCAGTGACTCGGCGTTGTTGGGACGATACGACCGTGCACTGTGGGACTCCATGGAACGGTTTGCGGACCTCGTTCCGCGCGACCGGAGAGAGGATTTCATGGAGATCGTCCAGGAAGGGATGCTGGTTTCTAACCAGGCCATTAGCGCCGCGGCGGATATCTCCCTGCTGGCCGCGCATGGATACTGCCACGGTATCAATCAGAGGCGCCATGCTTGGCTTCGGTTGACGTCGCTTAAACCTGAGGCGCAACAGCGTGTGGCAAATCTGCCGTTTTCCGGGGATACCCTTTTCGGGAAACACGCAGATGACGAGATGGCCAGGATGAAGGCCGAGGCGGAAACCCTGACGGCGGTGGGCTTGGAGAAGCCCAAAGATAAGAAACCCTTCCGCCGATTCCAACGGCGTTTTGGGTCGCAGGGTCGAGGAAGGGGACAGTCTTCTGGGCAACATCAGCAGCAGCAACAACAGCAGCAGTACAGAAGACCCTTCCAAAAATGTCAGAGGGGTAGAGGTGCACAGCAGTCCTCTACCGCGACCAAGGGCCCGGCTGGGTCTCGACCCTGAGCAGTTACTTCCCCTTCGTCCGTTACCCGCTCCGGTGGGGGGAAGCATTCAATTTTTCCTGGCAGAGTGGAGAAAAATTACTCAGGACAAGTGGGTGCTGAATATAGTTTGCAATGGATACAGTCTTCGTTTCACCAGCCCTCCTCCGTCGATTCCTCCGATCAGCTCGCAGTATCAACTGCGCGAGCTTCAGGCGGAGGCCGACGTCCTGTTAAGGAAAAGGGCGATAGAGGATGTACCTCTGTCTCAAAGAGGACTAGGTCTGTACTCCCGGTTCTTTCTGGTCCGCAAGAAGGACAAGAACGAGTTCAGGCCCATTCTGGACTTGCGACAGGCAAACAAATGGATTCGCAGAGAAAAGTTTCGCATGCTGTCGTTGCATCAGATCTATCCTCAGCTGCAACGGGGAGACTGGCTTTGTGCCATAGACCTACAGGATGCATACTTCCATGTGCCCATTGCACACAAACACAGGAAGTTCCTGCGATTTCAAGTCGGCACCAATCACTATCAGTACACGGTACTTCCGTTCGGGCTGATGTCTGCGCCCAGGACATTCTCGAAGTGCATGGCAGTGGTAGAGGCACACCTGAGGAAGAACAAGGTGTTTGTCTACCCGTACCTGGACGATTGGTTGATCAAGGCCTCCTCCTTCTCGGAAGCTCAAGCACACTTCCAGAAGACGTGCGTTCTCCTGAACAAGCTGGGGTTGCACATCAACATGTCCAAGTCTGTTCCAACTCCGGTCCAGTGCATACAGTACTTGGGAGCATCCATCAATACACTGTCGGCAAGCGTGTCTCCTTCGGAAGAGCGACGTTTATCACTCCTTCGGAAGGCTCAGGCTCTCCTGTCCACTCCATCCACGACAGTGAGGACGGTGTCTTCTCTGCTGGGATCGATGGCCTCTTGCAATTTCCTGACGCCACATGCGCGGCTGCACATGAGACCGCTGCAGGAGTGCTTGGAAGATCAATGGGACCAGAGGAGAGGATCTTGGGACGACAGGATACGACTGCCTCTACATGCTCTTCAGTCTCTGAAGTGGTGGTGTTCGGCGGAGAATCTCCTCAGAGGGGTTCCTTTCCACAAGGACATTCCCACACAGACGATCGTGACGGATGCTTCTCTCCTGGGATGGGGAGCGCACTCCGGAGATCTGCAGATTCAAGGGACGTGGTCCCCGTCGGAGTCCACGTACCACATCAATTTCCTGGAACTCAGGGCTGTTCACTTGGCGCTGAAGGCTTTTCAACCGTCCTTCCGGACCAACTCTCTGCTTGTACAGACGGACAATACGACCACGATGTATTACCTCAACAAGCAGGGGGGCTCGAGATCACTCACTCTATCTCAAGAGGCGCAGGCGATCTGGCATTGGCTTCTGGCTCGAGGACTCTCGATAACGGCCACGCATCTGCCGGGTGTGCAGAATGTTCAGGCAGACGAGCTGAGCAGACTGATTCAGGAAAACCACGAATGGGTCATCAACGACGAAGTACTAGGAGAAGTCTTCGCAAGGTGGGGAACTCCAGACGTAGATCTGTTCGCCACCGCCGAAAACAGCAAATGCCGAGACTTCGCCTCCAGGTACTACCAGCCAGGGACGCTGGGGAACGCGTTATGGATCAACTGGTCGAACAGCTTTCTGTACGCTTTTCCACCCATTCCCCTGAATCCAGCGGTTCTCATTAAGCTCTCCCAATCCAGGGCGAAGATGATTCTGATTGCCCCGGAATGGCCCAGACAGTGGTGGTTCACGGACCTGCTTCACCGGTCTCTCCTTCCTCACATGAAGCTGCCGTGCAGGCCGGATCTTCTCACGAAGTTCGGGGGGCGGATGGTGCACCCCAACCTCTCGTCTTTGAGTTTGGCGGCATGGCTCCTGAAATAGTGCAATATGGCCATTTGAATCTCCCAGCGGATTGTATGGACATACTGAAGGAGGCTAAACGACCTTCCACTCGGACTTCTTATGGTTACAAGTGGAAGAGGTTTTGCATCTGGTGCAAGTCTAAGAACTATGACCCTACGACATGCAAGGAAGATGTCATCCTTCCATATCTGCTACATCTGGCGCAGTCTGGCCTTAATGTCCATTCCATTAAGGTTCATCTGGCTGCTTTGACTTCCTACAGGAAATGCCCTTCACAGACTTCCTTCTTTCAGATCCCTGTGATCAAAGATTTTTTGGAAGGCTTGAAGAAAGTGTTCCCTCCTGTCAGGCTTCCTTCGCCTTCATGGGACTTGAATGTAGTGCTGTCCAGATTGATGAAGGAGCCTTTTGAACCTATTCATAAGGCTTCTTAAGTGTCTATGCTTTCCTGCATTTTTTGACACTATAAGAGATTATTTTTGATTGCTCCGGGGTCCACGCACATGGGCGGGACTATTCCCTAGATTATGACTATAACAGAGATACCCCTACTACAGAACTGGAGTTACAGGACAGAAACTACTCCTTCCGAGGGACCGTGATTGGGGATGCCAACTTGCGAAGTTGCAGCATTTGGCGTTCTCCCTGGTGGCAAAGAGGTCTATCTGCGGTCTTCCCCATTCTGAAAAGATGTGGTTCAGCACTTTTTGTTCGAGTTCCCACTCGTGGGACAGCGATCTCCGTCTGCTCAGAGCGTCTGCTATGAGGTTGTCCTTGTCTGGGACATACTCTGCTGTTAGAGTGATATTCTGGAGCACAAGCCAGTTCCAAATGTTTTGCGATTCGCGAGATAGAGTTAGCGAACGCGTTCCTCCCTGCTTGTTCAGGTAATGCATTGTTGTGGTGTTATCGGTTCTGACAAGCACTGTGGAGTTCCTGATGCGCGGGAGGAAGGCTTGTAGAGATAGAAAGACTGCTCTTAGTTCGAGGAGATTGATGTGGAGCGGTCGTTCCTGGTCTGTTCATTTGCCGCTGATCTGCAATTCTTGAAGGACCGCTCCCCATCCCTCCAGGGAGGCATCCGTAGTTATGACGTGCGGAGTTGCAGGCAGCAGGAATGGTAGACCTTGCGAGAGGTTCCTGGGCGACGTCCACCATAGCAAGGCTTTTGTGATCTGCTGAGTGATGACGATGTGATCCTCGAAAGAGCCCGTGCTCTGGGTCCACTGTCTGGTCAATGCCTCCTGCAGAGGGCGCATTTTGAGCCGGCAGTGTGGGACAAGCAGGATACACGAGGACATCATCCCTAGGAGGGACTTGAAAGTGCGGACCCGTAGGGATTCCTTCGAGGCCACTGCGGTAGCCAGCGAGATAAGTTTGTGTGTCCGTTCTTGTGATGGGAATGCTTTTGAGCATTTCGTATTCAAGGTTGCCCCGAGAAAGGTGAGAACTCGGGAAGGTTGTAAGGCAGATTTTTGGTAATTGAGTGTCAAACCCAGGTGCTGGAAAAGATTGAGACAGGCGTTGGAGGACTCGGCTGCGTCTGTCAAAGATGGTGCTTTCACCAGCCAGTCATCCAGGTAAGGGAAGACCTGGTGTCCATGTTGTTGTAGGGAAGCTGTCACAGGGGAGAGGCACTTGGTGAAAATTCGAGGTGCCGATTTGAGGCCAAATGGGAGGATGCAGAATTTGTAGTGCTGACTTGATCTGAGGAATTTCCTATGGCGTTAGTGGATAGGGATGTGGTAATACGCGTCTTGTAGGTCTAAAGACGTCATGAAGTCTCCCTCCTCCAGCGACCCTAAGATCTCTTGGATAGTCACCATGCGGAACGATTGACTCTTCAAGAATGTATTGAGTGCCCTGAGGTCTAGGATGGGCCTCCATTTCTTCGCCTTCTTCCGTATGAGAAAGAAGCGGGAATAGAATCCCTTCCCTTTTTGAGCTGAAGGGACTCGTTCTATTGCTCCTTTCTTCAACATGGAAGATACCTCTTGAAGAAGTAAGCGTACATGCCTGTGTTGTAGTTGGCGAGGAGGAGTTGTCGGGGGAATTGAGTTGAATTCCAGTGAGTGTCCAAATTGGATCAATTGGAGTACCCACCGATCTGTAGTTATTGATCTCCAATTGTGGAGGAAGTGTGTTAGTTTTCCTCCAAGTTTGAAAGAACGAGATGGTAGATGGACTGGCTGGAGGAAACGGTCATTGGCGTCCGCCAGTGGCCTTTCTCTGGGTTTTTCCCCTGTAGTTAGACCGTCCGTACGAGGTCTGGCGGCCCTGTGGCTGTTGTCGCTGTTGGTACTGCGATCGGCCTTGGCTATAAGAGTAAGAGGATTTGCTTTGGTACGATCCTCTGTAAGAGGGCTGACCTCTGCCCCTGCTCCCTCGAAAGGACTAGCTTTTAAATTGTAATGTGCCCAGTGCTCATGCTGTATCTGTATCCTTTTTGATGGTTTGTAAGGCCTCGTCCATCTTATCACCAAAGAGGTGCTGGCCGTCATAGGGCATATCGAGGACCTTTGTTTGGACTTCTTGACGGAAGGATGTTGCTTTCAGCCAGCCTTGTCTTCTCAAGACCGCGGCTCCCGCCAGCTGTCTGAAGCCGGTCATTGCCACGTCTACAGCACAGTCAATGAGCTCTGATGCCGATGTTTGGCCTTCTCTAAGGAGTGATTGGACTTCCTCCTTGAGATCATTAGGTAGTTCTGTGAGGTATGGTGCAGTATCCTCCCACAGTTGTCTGTTGTAACGGCCTAGCAGCGCGATGGTATTAGCTACCTTAACGGTCATGGCCGATGTAGTAGAGAATTGTTTGCCAATTCCGTCTAGTTTCCTGCCCTCCTTGTCCGGTGGAGCTGACAAAGGGATGATGGATTCCTAGAGTTCTTTTGGGCCGCTTGGGTAACCACGGAATCTGGTTTAGGATGTCCAGTAAGGCATGCTGGAGCTGTCGACGGTGCCTTATACTTTTTGTCTAGCCTTGGTACCACAGCGGAGACCGAGGCCGGTGTCTGCATCAGCTGTTTACCTTGTTCCCAAATGTGATCAATGATGGGAATTGATCTGGAGGTTTTCTTGACAGGGTCTTTAAAGTTGTACAAGAAACAGTCTATTTCGTGGGATTCCATAGTAATATGGAATCTTGTGGCCGCTCTCTCCACCAAATTGTGGAAACCGCCAATATCCACTGGCGGCGAATCCGATGTAGTGGGCTCAGGTGTGGCTGGGGAAGGAGCAATGTAGTCCTCATCGTCCCTGTGGTCTGACTGGTCGTCCTGTACCTCCCCTTCTTCCGGTCCTTCGTCCTCGTCGTCCGAAGACGGGACACGTTGAACTTGTTCCCTTTCTGGACGGACCACCAAAGGTGACTGTCTAGGTTTTGAGGATGTGGTCTGCCCTGGAGCAGGTGAATTCTTCTCCGTTGATGGGGCTGATGACGATTCAGGGAAGCGTTGTTTATAGTCTTGTTTCAGGAATTGTAGGTCTGAGACTATAGACACCGGAAGGCATACCATCGGTGTGACATGCGTTTGAACCTGTGTATGTACAGACCACGTCGTCGCCGTCATCACCAGTGCTTTGGCACTTGACTATGAGATCTGATGGACTGGTGGCCTGATCGTATTGATCGTCGTCAGAGTCCTCACCTTGTAGCAAACAAGCTGGTGGTGATTTTTGCACCCTGCTTGGAGAGGTTAAAACCGGTGTAATGGGTATTTTACTCTTTTTTGCTGGTGCAATCGTCGACGGCTGTGTGGAAATCAAGCCGGATTGCTTCCAGAGCGTTTGTGGTGGCGTCGTCGACGGTGTCATCGTCGACTGGGTTTCGATTGGCAATGGTGATTTCGTCGACGGTACTTTCTTCGACAGTATCTTCGTCGACGGTGTGCTCGTCGACGGTGTCTTCGTCGTCATTGTCGTCGATGGTGTGCTCGTCGACGGTGTCTTCGTCGTCGATGGCGCGCTCGTCGACGGTGTCTTCGTCGTCGAAGATGTTTTTACCTTTGTCGATGTCTTCGTCGACGGCGTGGAGGTCGACGATGGCGTCTTCGTCGACGGCGCAGGCGTCGACGGCGGGATTTTGATCAACGTCGAAGGCGTCTTGATGAGAACAATTGACGACACTGGCTTACCTGCCGTCGACGATGGAGTAGTCGTCGTCGTCGATGAAAATGCTGACGACGCCATCGATGTGGAGACATAGACAGTAGAGACGGTTTTCTTCAGCGCTGATGGTAGCGTCGACGAGCCCGTCGACGACGACTGTGCAGGCTTCCTGAAGGCAGGAACCTCCTTGTCAGACGTTGTAGATGTTTCCTCTGAAGACTTTCTTGTAGTCTTTTTAGGAGGAACGTCTGTATGGCTAGGGGAAGTAACCCTTGGCCTCTTCAAGGATATTTTAGAGGAAACTGAAGCCATCTCACCGTCCTCTGAAGACTCCAAGGTGTGTCTGGATTTAAGTCTGTTCAACCAGAGCAGCAGTCGACCTTCTCTGTCTTTCAGTGTTTTTGTAGAAAAGGTTCTACAAATTCTACACTCTTTAGGAGTATGGTCAGGATAAAGACAGTACAGACAGGTTTCATGGTTGTTATCGACGTGGAGCCTCTTCTTACCACAAGAAGAGCATGCCCTGAAGAGACCCTTCTTCTGCTGGCTGGTCAGCCATAGTTGGTTTTTGAAAGAAATATCCAAATTCTGTGAGGAAAAGAGATAAAACTAGTAAAACCTGAGGAGAACTCAGGTGGAGACTCCCTAGCACAACGTGCGGTAGAAAATCTGAGAGACTGAGGCTCCTGACAGGAATGTTCTAGAGGGAGGTGGTAGCTGATTGGCTACCTTCTGGAGTTTTGTCCTTTTTACAAAAGGACATAGATAGGCTACTAAGGTTGGGCACTTAGGCCTACTTTTCTCTATGTATGTCTATAGGACATTATTTTTCTATGTACCGGAGGCTTCCGTCTCGACGAAGGGGAATGATTCAGGCATGTGAATCTATGAAAGACACCCATAATACTGGATAACTGGTAAATCTATGCCCTCTGCAGTACTTTAGTTGCCAGCCTCTTCCTACAATCAACATGAATGATTTTCAGCTCCCCACTCGCAATGTTCTTTCACATTCATCAAAATCAAGTAAGAACAGGTCACGTTCCTGACATTGCACAAGTAGAGCCATCTATAAATACTGCATGAATGCCATTAATACTGCCAAAGCAAGGCCACAGTACAGAATCCTCGCGCTATCTTGCTGGTAACCAGCGTCCTGGCCATGGAACACCTCAACACTACTGTGATTCGTAAAGTGAGGTGTGACCACTCTCTGGTGCGAACCGGGCACTCAATCCTTTCTGCTGATTCCTAAAGAGAGGCGTGACCGCTTCCTGGTACTATCTGAGCACTCCATCCTTGCCTGCTGCTGGTGTAATGCAGCCGCTGACGTAGTGATGGCCAAGCAATGCTTGGGCACCTCCCTGAGCTTGTGCGCACACATCGCTGCCATGCTCTTTACCACAGCGTCACGTGGTGCACACACAGGCTTTCCTGACGCTCAAGACTCACACAGCCATTATGCAGCTAAACAGAAGAAATCCAAATCATAGAAAGGTAGGAATACCTTTTTATGTCTTTAAAAGCAGGTACCACATGCCAGAGCAATTTGAAGTGTGGAAGTGTTCAATAGTGTTGGTCTCGGTGTGCAACTTTTTCAGCTAGGACATGTGTTCATGCCAGTAGCACCACGTTGCCAGTGTAAAGTCTCAGAAAGAAGGCTCATACATCTCTGGAAGACTTGTAGAAGTCTTCCCTAATAAGTTGCATGTAGCAGAGACCTCCGCCATAGCAACATCGAACAGTCAGCTGGGTCAGAATCATACTGACTCAGTAAAATCATCTTAGCAACCATCACTATGTTCCTGAACATATAGCATCATCCCATGAGTACAGAACACCACCTTGTAGGGATCAGGACAAAACTTGCCAAAAGAGACATTGCCAAATTCTGGTATTCCTTATCCCCACCCTATTTGGCCAGCTGGAGAATAGCAATGAACTGGTGTGCCAAACAAGAAGGAACAATGTATAAAACAACAATCCGTTGCACACGCCAACAGTTTATATTGTATATCATTAACAGTAACAAAAAACTCAGTTGAAACAGTCACTTCAGTTTAATCTTGAAATCCTTAGCAAACGTGTTTCGTTGCGCTTATTCGTTGTGCGCAGCAACTTCTTCAGGGCTAAGAAACAAACAAGTGTATAGAGGTTGGAAGTAAAAGATATCCATCACTAACATCTGATGTCAGTTACCTTTTTTGGCAGTATGTCTATTGCAAAGTGCGACTCAAGTCTAATCCTTAACCAACACGTAACACGTATTGGTTAAGGATTTCAAGATTAAACTGAAGTATACTATTGTGTTTTATGTACAAAATAAATAAACGTGTTTATAAAAAAAGAATAGCCCAGGGCTTTATTTCATACCGAATAATCAAAGTACTGCAAGGTGATTTGAGTGTGGTCTCCTGTCGATGACAGTCATCACAAATGAAGAATCACCACAAGCATTAATGGGATTTCTGAATGGTCAGCGTGTAAAACTTCTAAACCAGTTAATGAAACCTACAAATACAGGGAAGGAATGGAAAGAACACACTCAAATCCTTTAAGACTTGCAAAAAGAAGTGTTTGAAATCGCACACTTGCACACGTGATATAACAGACAACCTAGTGATAGAAATAATTCAGAGCAGTAAGAATCCATATACTATGAAAGTTAGACTCTACCAGTTGTGTACAAATCAGTCATATTCTGCTGTAAAAGAGCATTTTACTCCAATAGAGAAAGTTATTGCAGCAATTCAGACAGCACAGGCTGAGAACATGATTGTGGTTGCATCTATAACGTAAGTGGATGCTGCTATTTAAAGCAAGGATACCAAATGTTCACACTGTACAATTTGAATATGATTTGTCAATAAAAACACAGGAACTTCTCCAATACCAACAAACACATTCTCGAAATTTCAGTAAAACAGTTTCATGAATACCGTGGTGTCTTGTACATAAATGGATCAGCACAGCCTGCAGTAAGCGCTAAATAGTGTTCTGCAGATATGCTAGTTGTATGAGGATTAAAAATATTGAATAAAGTATTTACATGTGAAGCTCTAGTAGCAGACCTATATGATCTCCTCCTAGCCTTGCACAAAGCTAATGCTTCAGTTCCTAGATTAATAGTATCAAACTCTTCATTTTGTGTTCATGGGATCATTGTAGATCTAAAACATTGGGATTCCAAAATTCACAAGAGGAGACAATCAGAGCTAGGTACCTAAAAACCCCAGTAACTTGAAAGAGTGTTCTTCATCAGAGCATTTCTTACCCGAGAGTTGGTGTTCGACAAAAGTGCACCAGGAATGAAACTCTGCACTCCACTGATTCATGATGAATAGAGCAGTCGTCTAAATATGTACTGATCAATGTTTTGTGCTACATTCAGTGATATTACATTTACACCATTCTACATTGAATTACTGGTAGGTATTGAAATCATCAAAGTTTTAGTCGGCAAACGAGATGGAAACAAATGATTGCTAATCATGACGAGCATCACACAAGATTGTGGTGTTTGTGCCAGTGCTTTAGAAGGATATTAATGCATGTTGTTACAAGAACAGCCAAATTGTGTGTAATAATATCTACATTTAACCCCTTCACTGCTGAAGTTTTTCCTGGCCCAGTACTGAGCCTTTTTATTTTTGTAAAAAAAAATTACGTTTGGGGTACTTCATTCTGTAGCCTTCATAACTTTTTCCAAAAACCTATCCAAGCCAAATATGCATCATTTCTTCCCATATTGTGGGGATTATAATGGTACCTAGGGTTTATTGATCCATTGCAAAGAACTGCGAAAATAGTCAAAATATAGCGACTAGTTTTTTTCTGGAGAAGTGGCGGGAAAAGTAAAGTGCAAGAGAGGGTGCTGTTTTTGGCATTAATAAAATGATTGTTGTTCTAAGCTTACCACCTTTCCAGCTTGCAGGAATAAGCAGAGTTGTACAAAAAAAAACAATTATTTTACCAAGGTGTTTACATTTTTCTAAGTGGTAGGCCATTTTTCTTATTTTTTGTGGTTTCAACATATTTGCAACTTGTGGTAGAAACTGGTGTGAAATCTATGGGTGAACAGATGTGATATCTATAAGTAAATCCAGACAGCTATACATGTCTATAAAGTAAATAACATTTATTGAGGGGTCATTTGTGTAGAATGCTCCTGACTTTCCCCAAAAACGAATTGTTCAAATTAAAATCAATGTAAAAAACATAGGGATAAAATCAAAATTACTGACTTTTTCATCTTTAATATTTTACCCTGATTATTGATCACAAAGCAATTTACCATTATATCAGTCAGAACGTTCTGTTCACAAGGAGATACAATGTAAGTTGGGTGTCTAAAATACATGCAGTACCCAGGGCCAACAACCGACCTTCAGCAAATAATTATTTTTTATTTATTTATTGTGTACCAACCATGCAACAATTCACATAGTACAACCTAATGTATGACAAACTGGTATGCTGGAAACATATTCACTTTGTTTTAAATGTGCCTAAGATCGTTTCATTTGAATATATCTGAATTTGGATTTACTTATACTATTGTGATGCAGAAGGTATTTTGCAAAATGTGTTTTTTCTTACACACTGATTTACATTTGGTAGCCAAAACAAATCAGTTGATAATGCCAAGTGCTCCCATCCACTCCCATGTAAAAAATGGTACGTCATGTTTGGGGGAACCTATTGTCTGCAACAGTAAATACCCCAAAACGATATGTGTAAACATCACATTTTCTTACATGTCAATACTCGACTCACTATGAGGAGAATCATTTGGCACACACTGTTTGGCTGGGTGCCTCATTTATCAAAGTTATCATCATTTACACTCAGTAAATATTATATTCAATCTGAATAATGAAATGCTGTTTTTATTCCGAATATCTGTATAAAATTCATGATTCAGATTTTTTTAAATCATCTCTCTTTACAAGAACTCAAGCTGAATTTCAACATTCTGTTACTTACTATAACGTCATAAGTCCAGACCTATCAAAGCAAGGCATATGGCAGAATCAATAAAAAAAGAATACTCCGAATGCAACTGTAGATAACAGTGTGACATTAAGTTTAGAACAAAAAGAACTCTTAGAAAATGCTCCCATTGTGCTACAGAGCTAGCAATTCAATGGAAAACAAGGTGGAGAAAGAGAAAAGAACACTCACAAGCCACGTAGAGACCTAGCCATAAACATTTTAAGCCAGAGACTAAGTTCTTTGGAAATAAAAAGCATGCGTATGGGATCTTCATTTGTACCAAAATACAAAAGTAATATTTTGGAAAGAGCAATAGTAAGTTTTCACTTTATTAAGAACCTGAGCCAAAAATACCCTTTTCAGGCCATTCTTCAGGAAAATAAGCCAAGAAAAGGTCTGAAAACAAGTAATTCAAAGAAATAATTGTATGTTTATTCATTCAACAAGCCACAGGACATTTAACATGTTTGAAACACTTATTACATAGGAATAAAGCCTAGTAGAACCAAAAGGCAGAATAATTTAAACAATGAGGAGAAAAGTATTCTTCAAAACATAACGAATAATATAAAAATACCTTGAAGATGATGAACAGGGGGGATGGAAAGTGATCATACACAAAAAGCTTTATGTACAAAGGGCCTCATTTACAATAGAATGGCGCAGAGCGGTGCAGCAAGCAATTTTGCAGTCCCACTCTGCATCATTCAAAAAGTGCAGGAATGGGCCGTATTTACAAGAATACAGTGCATTCCTGTAATGACCCCTGCACTAATAAAGCAGCCTAGCACCAACGCAGGCACCCATGCGCCATGTTGCAAGGGTGCCTACGTTGCAGGGATGATTGATTTTGTCTAGGAAGGGACACCTTTCTGCACAAAATCAATCACTAGAGGCAGTTTCCTCCTATGTGGGCTACAGAATACAGCACACATAGAAAGAGTAAAAAATTACTAGAAGTAAGAATATTTCTCCTCACTGCACCTCCCTAACGCCACCAATGGGTGAGGTTAGAATCACACCCATTCCCAGGTTCACGATTCTTTGCGTATCTGGGAATGTTTACAAATTCCATGGGTGTTGTGTGGGAACACCCACAGCAACACCCCTGGAATGCCCCTTTCACACAGAGTTCTTCATGAAAGGGGCACATATTTACAAGGCCACGCAAAGCCACATAAAGTGGCTTTGCGTGGCCTTGTAAATATGCTGCAGTACATTGCGCCACTGGATTGTCAAAAAAGTGCAGCCCCGGTGTCGCAAAAGTGACGCTATGGTCACGTAAGTAAGGGCCCACAATGTTTGTGGGATACCAGGAATGAAAACATTTATTTGAAGCTCAGTGTAGATACCACCATAGCCTTCCAAGAAACTTACAACATTTTAGGCAAAGCAGAAGAGAATGATTGGATAGATTCTAGAACTAAACAATATCTGACCGTTAAATACCATAAGAGACCGCACATCTACATGTTACTGTAGGTATACAAAATCCTGTGTAACCCTCATTTTTAGGTCTCGCCTGCGTGGGCTGCGCACATGCGCAGTCTCGCTGGCGAGATTTTATGTTTTTTAGGTGCTTTCAGTACTTGGCTTTAAGCCCCGCCCCTCTTTCCCATTGGCCAGCGTCACCGTTAATGCTAAACGGTGGCCAGCCATTGGGAAAGAGGTTTTTGGTGACGTGAACTTTTCTCTCTTTCAGACGGCCCACTTGGACAGGCTCGCCTAATTTACATGTGTCGTAAACGTTTTCTTATGTTACTGGGCGTTAATGAGACAGCAAGCCTACAAGTGTGTTGTTCATGCTGTCTGCTCAGGCTAGTTGGCTCTCTTATTGGTTGGCAACCACCAAATAAGCTTTGTGATTGGTGGACCTAGTCAACCAATTAGAGAGCCTACTGGCCCGTGCAGGCAGCATGATCTAGACAGGTTGTAGACTCGCTGTCTCATGAGCAGCAATGGTGCTTATTCCTTGTTTAAAGTGGATTTTATATCGTGAGCACAGAGCGGGAGGATTAAAAATAGCGTATATTTTTTATATATTATAAAAGTTGCATGTTTCGTTTAAATATTGTTTTGTTTTATTTACAAGTGTGTTGTTCACGCTGTCTGCACGGGCTAGTTGGCTCTCTTATTGGTTGGCAACCACCAAATAAACTTTGTGATTGGTGGACCTTGTCAACCAATTAAAGAGCCTACTGGCCCGTGCAGTCAGCGTGATCAAGGCAGGCTGTAGACTCGCTGTCTCATGGGCAGCAACAGCGCATATTCCTTGTTTAAAGTGGATTTTATATCGGGAGCACAGAGCGGGAGGATTACAAATAAGCGTATATTTTTTATTTATTATAAAAGTTGCATGTTTTGTTTAAATATTCTTTGTTTTATTTACAGGGTGCTTGCGATGCCTGCAAGACCTCCGCAGCCCACACTCACTACCCCGCTGCCACTTCTCCCTCCCAGACTCGCAAAACACCGAGCGCCCGCTCTCCGTCACCACCGCAGGCCCAGAAGGCGCCCGACGCTCGCTCACAGTCTCCTCAAGCGCAGAAGGCTCTCACCGCCCGCTCCCCGTCACACCCTCTGCCTAAGAAGGCCCCCGCCACCCCTCAGCCTGCCAAAACGGTTTCATTGCTCGACCTGGACTCGCAACGGGAGCGCTGCCACAACTTCCAGAATCAGCACAAACTGTGTCCCCAAGCAGCCACCAAACTCCTAAGCGCCGGCGGTGTGAGTGCTACATTCATGCTGTACCGTTGCCCGCACGCCCATTGCCCTTGGCTTGTTTGTTAGGAGGGTGGATGAACCAACCTACATGAAGGCTGCAGGGGGTGATCTGACAAAATAGGTGCCTGCAGAACAGACCCCAGCAGGCGGGGGGCTGGCACTATTTACCTCAGCCCAGTGGGGGGGAGACTTTCATATGCAGCTGCCAGGAGACCGAGATTCCCTCTCCATGGTGAAGAGGCCTCTGGAGAAATCAGTGGCAGCAACAGGGGTTCCAAAACGCGCCATGAAAACATTTTTCAGCCCCAGTTTGGTAGTAAAAAGCAGGCACATTTGAGTGCAGTGCCCCCCTCCCAACCCTGGGACCCGGTGTGGCTCCACTTGCTGCACTCTAGCTAGGTACACCCCTGAAAGAAATTCGAAGAGTTGAATGACCCTTCCTTGCACCAGCAGCCTCTCAAGAAATCTTTCAATTTTGTGCTTTGTCCAATCCACTCCTATCGAGGAGGTCTAAGAATGCAGGGAGCTATCTACAAGTTAATACATGGCAAATATACATTATTTGCCCCTTGTGTAGTGTGAAATTCAACCAATACCAGTCATTAACATAGCACAGGATAACAGTCCCGGTTTCAGCCCTTTCTTGTAGTATTAACAAACAAAAAAGGGCCATGCACATTCATAAATAACAATAAATGCTGTGCCTCACTAAGAAGTTTGTTTACTTGCCCTTATAAACATTGTCAGAAACTGCTGGCGCTGCATCTGGGTGGAGCCTATTCTGTGACGTGACTATTTTCACTGCCAAAATTCTTTCCCATTACGTATTCATTTTCCAGCAGATTATATGTCCCATTTATTCTGATTTTCTCTTACCCCAGAATCCCTGCGAGGTGGGACAAAGAGTTAAGCGCTCGCCACTGACGTGCGTTATTTGTAAGTCACAACATCTAATAAAACAAGCCCAAATCAGCCTTCCATCCTTCAGTGGTCGACAAATTACGTATCATTTAAAAGCGCAATACTAACTAGTTACTTACAGAGCTTAGAACCAGCAGAAAAAGAGATTTGTAAACAATCAGTTATTATTACATATAAAGCGAAGACACTATTAAATGTGGACAGCAGGGTTCAGCTTTTAAGACCTACACTGTTATTGCCTTGTTTATTATTTTCATGCCTATTTTTCATACTTTTTTAATGGTCTGCATGTCTACTTTTAGTTACTTCAGAGCGCTAACACATTTTTTTTTTTTTAAACCTTTATTAGCGTCAAAAGGATATACAAGTCTAGGCCTACAACCAAATCGGCCGGCCTCAATACGTAAAGCAATCAGAAGTTCCAAGGCAAACATTACAGAGTCAATCAGCAAGAAGCAGAGACAATACAATCGTAAAAAGGGGGAATATACCTAGGAACCAGAGGGCCAAGACACAGGAGCAAAAAAGGTTAATTTTATAATATGGGGATAAGGCGTACGACAGGCTCACTTTCAATATAGAGACGTCCGAAGTCCCAGAACCAGCCTCAGCGACAATAAGGGGGTATGGGGCCGCAATACAGGAGAGGCAACACAAGTTACACAGGAAGATCGGGATAATTTAGACATAATCGACACTTGAACATTATCATCGTTACATGCCCACCACCCAAACCACAGCTAAGCCAGAACAGAGGGATCGGAGAAACCTTACATCAAAACTAACCCGTCATAGTGACCTCTAGGAAAAAGGAGGGAGGGGGACGGGGGCGAGGAAAAGAGGGGGGAAAGAGGGGGAGGGGAGGAGGACAAGACGGAACAATGAGAAAAAGAAATGAAATACAAAAACGAAAGAAAGAAGACACGCCGACACAGGCGTCCCGTGGCGGGAGTACAGGAGAAAACAGGAGTATCAGCACCAGTGAGGGTACAGCAATCGAAAAGAAAAGCAACCGAACCATAAAAGGAGGGTTAACGACGCCACACACCCCACCCCGAACACACCACGGGAGGCAGGGACAGACGCGGCATTACTATAAAGAGATACAAAAGGGCCATAGAACCATAAAACAAACAACAAATAGAACCTAACCCACCCATCCCACCCTGCACCCCTGTAGAAGGCTATGGCCTACCCTTCAGACAGCGTGCCTGTCGCCCTAAACCAGAACCTGAAATATAGCAAGAAGGAAAGAGAGAAGAACGAGACAAAAAGAAACAAAAACAGAAATAAAGAAAACAGGAGGGAGGAGCATAAGAACAGAAATCAATATGGTCGGCCGCCGCCCTCCGCCCAACCAGACAATCGCAGCAAAAACAGACCAGGACGACACCCCATCAAGCGCCATAAAACTTACAGAGGAGGGGACCACCCACCGCTCTATGGGTACAAACAACTGCGCCACTAAGTCGTATACCCATAATCAACCAGGAGTCGTGCATATCACCCCCATCCCTTCCGAACCACAAATCCCACCCACCACATGACAGTGTAAAATGAGATACTCAATACAAGACCAGCACACAGTCGAAAAAAATGTTGACTACCACGTAGACATGGGGGGTAAATCGGTCCGCAAGTGAGCAAAAGTCCGAGCAGAGAGTTTAAAAGCGCTAACACATTTGAGGTTATATAAGCCTCTTTTATTATCTAAAAACAGCCCCGGGCCACTTTATGGGCTGGCGTTACTGCCTGAGGCGAGAATAGGTCGTGCTTTAAAGGCCTTAATTGCCTAAGAGACGAAGATTTTCAGCTCCAGAGGGCGTGGCGCTTGAGAACTGGGGCTGATTAGGCGCTAGTAATGTAACCGCTTTGTATGAAAGGGTAATCATCAGCACAGATTTAGAGAGGGGGCCCATCCTAAACACAGCAGAGAGACAAACATAGCGATGGGTCTCCGCGAGTTTACTGAACTGCTGCTGAAAACGCGCCCAGGGATAATCTCTAAGCAGGACCTGGCTTGACAGAAATTGCTATCCGAATATGCTGTGGAGGAGTTTGACTTTTAAAAAAAAATGCGAGTTCATTTCGTCCAACCAGTCCAAAATGATGGGCAATGCATTGCATGTACCTGTATTTCCTTCGCTGCTCGTTTTCGGCCTGAGATTAGCGCCTGCTCCGGGACAACTTGGACACCCCCACGCCACTCCGTGGGGGCCAAGGCCAAAGGATTTCAGGGGTGCATACCACTGGGTCAGCAGTTCATTGTTCTTCCTGTTCTTTTGCCTCATGCACAGCTAAACCGGCCTGTCCTTATTTTACAGGGATAGGGTACGGCTTCCCCTCTAGGAGCACCTAAATTCGGTGGTAGAAACACTTTTGAGCTCGAATGGCTGCTGCTAAAACGGCAAAGAAAGCTCACACAGACGTTGGAAGAGGGTAATTTTGCAGTGCTTTTATTGATTAGCGTAATTTTTCTCCCCTGCCCGCGCCTTATTGTTTGAGCTGTTTTTGACCAGCATCTTCTTGAGGTTTCCATGGAGGTACCCACCTTCCAGGGCCCGCCTTTCAGGGTTAATGCTCGGGGGAGAGGAGGGTTAATCAGTGATTTGATAGCAGGCAAACACGGTTCTGTTAATGTTTCCTCTGGGCTTACAGCCTCACAGATTTATGCTGCAGTTGAACTGTCAACTCAGTGTTTGGGCGGTTGTAAATAGATAGCAGTTTATATGCTCGACCCTGGCTGCTGTTATTATGACCAAGCTGGACCTTCAGAGGAAGCTGAGAAATCCAATTTTTAGGTTTCGCCTGTGTAGGCTGCGCATGCCCAGTCTCACTGGCGAGATTTAATGATATTGAGGAGCTTTAACTAGCGGGCTGTAAGCCCCGCCCCTCTTTCCCATTGGCTGGCGCCACTGTTTATGCTAAATGGTGGCCAGCCATTGGGAAAGAGCTTTTGATGAGGTAGACTTTTCTCTTTTTCTGCCGTCCCACTTGGACGGCCTGGCCTACCTTCCTTCAGGCGTAAAAGGTTTCTTATCTTTATGCGGCCAAACACATGGCCCCATAAAGATAATAAACCTTTGACTTCAGAAGGAAAGCAGGCCGAGGCCGTCCAAGTGGGAGGGCAGAAAAAGAGGAAAGTATATGTCATGGCGAGCACTTGTTGCTGGAAAACAGTCAAATACAAACTTCAAGGCAATCCTTAACTGTAAGTCTTATAAAAAAAAATACAGTGCTCGAGTTCTGTGGATTGATGTGTTTTTAGTTGGGTAAATGTGCTTCTTTATGACATCGAATCGCAGCATTGCTACTACTTTCCTGTTCTGGTTAAACGTGTAAGTGTTCTTCCTTGGGCTTGTAACCCTACACTTTGTGGTGTGGGGGATTGATGGCCCCCTCAGACACGCCCAGCAGGATAATCCGAGCATCTGGGAAGGCTGGGGACGCAGAGCCTGTGATGGGCAGAAGCTTCAAAACACTGTGCCCTCTGTTCCTTGGACTTCAAAGTACAGTGTCTTCTGCACCGGTACTTCGAAGCGCTCCAGTCTCTGTATCTGGGGCTTCAAAACACTGTGCCCTCTGTTCCATGGACTTCAAAGCAGGGGCAGATTGGCAAGGCGGGCAATCGGGCATCGGCCGAAGGGCTGGTGTCTTGGTGCCCTCCGGGGGCCATTTTTTTTCTCTCCTTTCCCAGTCCACAGAGAGTGGACTAGGAAAGGGGAGAAAAAAAACGGCCCACAGAGGGCACTAAGACAGACACAGAGAAATGAAAGCAGCCTCGTTGTGCGGCCGTACAGCGATTATCAGCTGTGGCCTCTCCTTCACCTCATGCCCTGACAAGCAATCACGCTGAGGGTGGGTGGGGAGGGCTGATTGTTTGGAATCGGCCTCCCAGGGGGCCAGGTGTTGCTCAGGCCTATGAGCCATTTTCACCTCGGCCCCCCTGGGGCCCACGTAGCCCAGATACAGTGTTACTCTTAACACCTCGCCCACAGCCCTTCACATTCAGGGCATAGTAGGCGAGGAAGGATGGGTCTGGCTGTGGGGGCCAGGTGATGTTTGGAACTCGCACTATCTTCACCTCAGCCTCCCCCTGGCTACCTGGCTACCTTGGATGACCCAGCAGCTGTGTTGTTGCTCCCCTGTTAGGACATTGCCCTGAGGCCTGGAGGGCTGATCAATTTACTAATTGCAGGGGCCTTACCTCTGTTTGTGTGCTCCTGAGCTGAAGGTCTGGGGAGGGCTAAGTAGGTTAGTAATAGCAGGGGCTTTGCTGCTTTTCAGGTGCTCCTGCGCTGGAGGGCTTGAATAATTTTGTGACAGAAAGGGGCCTTGCTGTTTTTTTTAGTTGCTCAGCATGTAGGCCATTGTCACCTTGGCCCTGTGTCCTGTGCAAGAACAGTATCCTCCCACTTTCATTCCTTGTCTGTGCAAATGTTTTTTTATGAAAAGGCACGCCCTTGAATGTGGGCCACACCCCTTAAATATGGGCCACGCCTCATGAATGTGGGCCACTTTTTTCGTCAGTGCCCGGGCCAAATTGTGATCCCAATCCGACCCTGCTTCAAAGTACTGTGTATTCTGCCCCCAGACTTCGAAGCGCATTGTTCTGTGTGCCAGGGGCTTCAATGCACTGCATCCTTCAGTGCACTGCATCCTCTGTGCCAGGGCTTGCATGTACTGCGTCTTGTATGCTTGGGTTGTGGCCGTAGTAATGAATGGTCGCTCTGTCAGGTCGGGGCAGATGATTGCCAGGAGTGGGCGTGGCACGGCCGGCCGCTCCGAGTGTACATGAATGCCTGTTCATGTCCATTACGTACTGGCTGGTTGTACCGCTGATTAATGGCATGGCTGCTGCTCTGCGGGGCGTGCAGTGTTCCTAGCTGTCTGTGGAACGGGAGGGAAGACTGAAACTTGTTTTTTCTGGAAAAGGTGACAACATGCCCTGCCTATCACTGGGCACCAACTGAGAGTATCGGGTCAGGCTTCAAAATGCTATGGGAGGAGTATTTTTTTAAGTGCCAATTTAATGACGCACTAGAATTTCTTAGAATCAAGGTTGAGTGTAAAGATTAGATATTTCAGTGATGATTTACATCTGATCGCACCAGTTACTCTGGTTGGAGGAGCCGAGCCTGGGATTTGAACCGAGGCCTCCTGTTTCCAAGTCCAAACTGGGTTACCAAATACAGTTCCTCGAGCTTGGTCCAGGGTGGGCCATCACCCCATGGGTATGAAGGGAACGGGTGCTGCTTCTGAAGGAATGGAGTGGGCGGGCCCAAACGAACCCATTGTTATGGGATGCGAGTCAGAAAGATGAAGACAGATTTGGCACACAGGAAAGGGCACAGACACATCCAAACCGTCATTGAAACCCACAAAGGCAAAGGAACAGTTATGCAGCATTATGGGAGTTGCAGTCCCGGTAATTGTTGTAAAGAGTCTTTAATGTACAGTGAGGGAACACATGGAATATTTACCACTAAGGGGTCAAGAGGATTAACCTTTATAAATGACTGTACTTACCCTTGTTGCATTCAAGATGTGTGTTAAAATCGAAAATGAGATCTGGAAATCAAGAATAGACTGTTCCTTTAAAACTGGAAGAATGTATTTTTTCAATGTCTATCAGCCACGTTATTTAAAAGCTAACGAACCCACTGTGACAGCAGTATTTGGCATATGATTAAGAGTCAGCAGACTCGAAACGCGTAATGCCTTCATTGGCTTTTAATAAAGTAAAGAATCTGTTGGGAGCAGTTGGTGTGGCCTGCTTTACGCTGCTGGAAGAGCATGTGTGTTCTTTTTGTGTTTAAGAGGTGTCTGATACACCTGAAACAGGCCCACGATCCACGAGGCAGAGGCATTCCTGATGTCAGGAGATTGTTTGAAGCTTGGAGCTTAACTTAAGGGATGCCCACAGGCTGTGATATGGAACATGAACTAAGCTTGATGGAAGAGCCCCATGAGAGGCCCGCCTGAACTTGGCAAATTAACTTTCTTACAGCCAGGATCTGCAGGAGAATTTCTCCCCATGCACTTTGTGCTTGTGACTATTTTGAAGCAGACTGAGAGCTGCAAAGAAACACGATGGTAGTGGAACTTACCTGCTGTTTGCTGTGGCGGAGGTATGGAACTATTCCTTTGAAGCAAAGTTTTGCACTTGGCGCACAGTATTAATGAGTGAAAGTTTTACCGAAACCGTCATTGAAAACTAGAAAGGCAAAGGAACAGTTATGCAGCATTATGGGAGTTGCAGTCCCGGTAATTGTTGTAAAGAGTCTTTAATGTACAGTGAGGGAACACATGGAATATTTACCACTAAGGGGTCAAGAGGATTAACCTTTATAAATGACTGTACTTACCCTTGTTGCATCCAAGATGTGTGTTAAAATAGAAAATGAGATCTGGAAATCAAGAATAGACTGTTCCTTTAAAACTGGAAGAATATCTTTTTTCAATGTCTATCAGTCACGTTATTTAAAAGCTAACGAACCCACTGTGACAGCAGTATTTGGCATATGATTAAGAGTCAGCAGACTCGAAACGCGTAATGCCTTCATTAGCTTTTAATAAAGTAAAGAATCTGTTGGAAGCAGTTGGTGTGGCCTGTTTTACGCTGCTGGAAGAGCATGTGTGTTCTTTATATGTATATATATATATATATATTCCAGCAACAACTCCGTATGTCTCCAATGAAATTAGACAGCACTTCGGTCGTGTTTTAAAGATAGTTTATTGGCAGACCCCCTGCCCCATCCAACAGACGCGTTTCACCTTTCGGCTTCGTCACAAATAAATAAATAAATAGAAAAATAAAAAAATAATATATATATATATATATATATATATATGTGTGTATATAGATGCATATGCATTTATATATATATATATATATAGACATACATATATATACATCTGCATATCTATATAAATACATACATACATACATATACATATCTGCATAAATATGCATGTTATGTCCATGAAAGTTTGAAAAACACTAATAAAAGCAAAGCTTAAAAACAACCTAATTACAAACAGAATTGCTTTTACTTAAACGAGGGCGGGACCTATTGCATTTTCAATGCTTATTCCCCCTCCCCCCCCCCCCACCACCCCCCCGGTCAATTTGGTCTACTTCATGGGCATCGGTTTTTAGGGCTTGTCCTATTAATCTCGCAAGGGATAATAGGACGAGAGTTTTGGGGCTAAACCAGCGGATTTCCGACAGTTCACGACGCGCGTCCACATCAAAGCCATTAGCCTCCCTCCCACAGGCAGCTCGGCCTCAGGCATTCACCCCAGTGCGCGCTCGGCCTCACTTCTCCTCCCCCCTAATTAACATCCCTGCTGTTTCACACTTCTTTCACGGCCGCGAGGCCATGCTTCAAAGGGATCCGCCCCGCACCCTGCTTTAAGTAAAAGCTTCTTTCTTTGTCTCTTCCCTCTCTGATCTCTTTCGCCCCCATTTTTCACTCTCCCAGCTTGTATTACTCACTCGCTTTCTTTCTCCCTTTCGCTCTCTTCACCTCTCTCGTTTTTCTCGCCCCCTGCCTCCTATTTCTCCTCTTTTCTTTCATCGTCGTCTTTCTTTTTTCGTAGGGCCTTGGACTAGTACTAACACGCATTACCCAGCATCGAAGCTCCGCAACTGGACCGGGTTCACCGACCCGACATCCACAATAGCGCCTTGCAGCTAATGTTAGCTTAATCCCACCACTCACGCATGCGGAGAGCGTCGCAGCCATAAACCTGGTTGGTGAAACTGTCAGCGTGACCACCGACCACCCAGCACATGACAAGTAACAGACCCCTTCCGCGTCCGTACACACCCGCACGAGGCGCTACAAAGATGTTCACAGGATCAAACGAATTTACCCTTCAAGTAGCGAAACACAAACAAGAATGACCACCTCAAGCAAGTACAAAGAACCACACACAGGAGCAGAGGAAAAGGGCACCCAGATGAGTAAAGCGCTGTGGTGCCAAGTGAATGATACAGGGTGCTATACACATGCCAAAAGCACAAACGCCATCCTACATGGGGGGCATTCTTTCGCCTATGAGCCTTGTCTACTCCTCGTTTTTTTTTTTACTTTCACAGAGGGCAACAGTAAACCACTCGACCAGTGTAATTTTTTTTTTTTGTAGCACAAACTCGCCCGAAGATATTGGAGCGCTTTAGGCGAGTACCAGTTACATTACACATGGACACATTCATTTTAAGTGGTCACGGGGAGATTACGTGATTTGGCCAGAATCACAGGATGTTGAGCTGACGCCGAGACTCAAACCTGGTTCCCCAGTTCCTGAATGGGCAGCTCCGGCCGTTAGCTCACATCCCCCCCCCCCCCTTACGTATGCGTGCTATACGGCAGGCATATTGTACAGCTATGCAGCAACTATAGTAGCAAGTTTTTTTAAATCAAGTCAGTGTTGCTCCAAAGGAGTTTCAAAATCATTGGAAAAAAGTAAGATATAAGGATCACAGTCCATATTATGAACAGGTAAGAAGAGGCTGCATAGAGGAGAATGATAAAAGAATTCTTACTACAGCTTGATATTTTTAAGCATTTGCAGTGGCTGCAGGTCTTCAAATGAGCACTAGAATAGCCTTTTCCCATATCAGCCTCCCTCCCACAGGCAGCTCGGCCTCAGGCATTCACCCCAGCGCGCGCTCGGCCTCACTTCTCCTCCCCCCTAATTACATCCCTGCTGTTTCACACTTCTTTCACGGCCGCGAGGCCGTCGAGGCCGTGCTTCAAAGGGATCCGCTCCCCCGCCCTCTGCTTTAAGTAAAAGCTTCTTTCGGCGATGTTCTTGTTTTAGTTTGCATCACTTTTTTAGTTTGCACGTCACAAAGCTTATTTTTAAATGTGCACAGCTGTGATTTAACTGACTTTGCATCCCTCAGTGTTAATAGAGGTAACTATATAACATAACCTCGAAATACATTTGCCTGGTTGAATACAACGGTGCTCATATTACCCCAGAGAAAGAGACGTAGCCGTGTGGCTTAGATTAATCATACATGCCAACATTTCAGAAGAGCAAAGAGGGAGATTTTTTTCTTCGAATCGGGAGAATGGGGCTTCGAATCGGGTTACTGGCGTGTATGGGCTTTGGAAGTGTGCTGCTGCAGGATTGGACATTTGAAACACAAATGTACGTTTTTTTTCTTACCTTTTAGAAGCATAGAGCGCAATGGCAGGCAGAGAGGGTGATGCAAGTGTTGTACACTGGCCTGGCAGGTTGCTGGCAGTGCGTGCACCCCCCCCCCCTCGCCCCACCCCCCTGTGTGACACCCCAGCCGAAAACAGCTTCCTGTGCACACACACGCCCCCCCCCTACTTCACAGGTCTTCAAAAGACTATTGCCTTGTTAATGACCCTTTGTTGTTTTTTCACCCCATCGAGAGCCCCTGCATGGCCACTTTGACTATTGCTGGAAAAATTAGCACTTCACACAATACTAAGCCCTGTCAACAAACCCCGAGGAATCGGGTTTTTGCTTGCAGGAATCGGGAGGTGGGAGACTAGCCTTGAAATCGGTAGTCTCACGCCTGAATCGGGAGGGTTGACATGTCTGGATTAATAGCAGATTGCATTGTTTTTCGTGCACAACAGGGTCGGACTGGGGCAATCGGGCAAGCCAAATGGGCGGGTCTGACATGCCCGTGTGTGGGCCGGTTTTTTTGGCACTTTTGTGGGCCTGTTTTGTGGTCTTGTGGACGGTTTTTTTTACTGTTAATTTCCCTTAGTTTAAAACAAACATTTCCATTTGCAAGTTTTTCCGAAATATTACCTTTTATGTATGGATCCTGTACTTTAATCGCTGAGTCCCTGTCCCTCTCTTTCTCCCTCCCCTCCTTTTTTACCCTCTCTTCCTCCCCTTTTCTCTCTTTATATTACCTACAATGTTGTACTTCTATTGTCTTGGACATTAATACTGTATATTATTTTTTCATTGCATTCTTTATGTCCAATAAAGTTTTCCTTTAAAACTCAAAAAAAATAAAAAACATTTCCTACAGCAAGGGGAAAGCCACGCGGTCTTCCCATAGCTTGATAAACACTCATACACAGTAACTTTACTAGTTCAAAACTGTGCCGATTTGCAAACACGGGTCACATTGTTTTGTTTTTTTAGTGCCTGGTCCTATTTTCTTTCCCATTCCAAGCCTGTCTGTATGTAGAGCCTATTTTCGCAGATGTCACTTCGTAGCCGTTACAATATCAGGCCTTGATATTAGTTAGAGTCAAGAAATTAAACCTCGAATTACAACTCCTCAAACCTGAGCCCTGCGCGGTGTCTGGCACTGAACGCCTCTACACCAGAATACACATAAGTAGCAAACTTTTTTCACTTATCTTGACTAGGATGCGACTCAAAAGCATCTTGAGAGACGTGTTTTTTTTTTAAAGTATCAACAGTTATTACAAGAAATATCGCTTTGAAGCAAGTCAACAAGAACACCTCCTGGAAATCCCTCCGGTTGGACAAGTAACCAGTGAGCAGATGCTGCCCTCTGCAGTCAGGTTTGGTGTCAGAAGCAGAAAAGCAAAAGCTCTCTTGGTACAACAAAGCTCTGCCAGGAGTTTCATCTGGTTGTGGTGAGCAAGAGACCCTAGTCAACAATTATTAATTTAAGGCTAAACATGATGGGTTGAGTACACTGGAAGAAAATTAAAAGCCATTGTTATTTGTAATATCAATACATGTAAGTCATGCAAATACAACACATGTTGCATTACTAATGCTATAGGTGTCACAATTGCGAAAGTTATAACTATTGGCATTGTAAATGACAAAGCTATTAATTTAGCTATTTTCAAAACCAACACATAAATAAAAAAATAGTCATTTACAAGACCAATAGCTCAAACTTTCATAATGCGAGACCTATTGCATTGCAAATGCTTGTTTGTAAGGTGATGCAAATGGATAGGCATAAAGAAATACGATTGCATTTCATAGCGGGGGCATGTGCGTTCATGTTTAAAAAGCATGCAGATCCATATCTGAAGGCTAATAATGTGGGAGAGGAATACATCAGGGAATGACTTCATCAAGTGAATAAGGAAGTGGCTACCCCATTGCTTTGCCTGTATTATTCTGCGTTTGGTGTCGAATTTGTCTATAGAGTTTAATGGGTGATATGTTTTTTAAAGGAATTTTAGGACACAACATTTTTGTCAGATGATATGTAGTCCATGATCCTCTGTTACTATACCTAGAGTGTATTATAAGGAAATTGCGAGCCACATCGCTCTCCGTAGCTCTTTTAAACATCTTAATCCATGGCCCTCAGCCCGCTACAATCCTTAGTGACTTGCAATATTCATGTAGCTCATGACAGAGGGCACTATATTCTATATACCGCCCCTTTATTAGGATTACATGGCTATATGGGCTATTCTTGCACTCTTATACTCTTGGTAGAGGTCAACCGGTGGTACTTTCAAGATGAGAATGTGGCGTTTCGCCCAGAGCTGCCAGATTTGGAACATGGGGAACCAGGTTCTAGTCTCAGCATTTTGTGATTCTGGACAAATCACTTAGTCTCCCTGTACCTAAAGAAAATAAACAAACATTAAAAATGCAAAAGGTCTCGGCTTTCATTAAGTTAAAACCATTTGCGTTGCAATACATTACCATTAACAAAGCAAATGGCTTTAACTTAATCAAAGGCGAGACCTATTGCATTTTCAATGCTTGTTGCTTCATTGTATCTGGGTGGGGATCTGTTCATAAAAATACAGAAAAATACACTGACAAAGGTTTTGCAAACTATTTTTGCCCATCTTTCATCCAATCTTACATAGAGATACCACTGAATTTTCAGGGGGGGGAAAACGTCCCAATTTGAATCTAAAGAAAGAACATAACATTATGTACTTCGATGTAAATTCTCTACATACCCACATATGAATGGTGAAGTACAGGGAGCTAATAGAATATTTCAATTGGAACTATTACATTTTCATTGTATCATAGCTAATTCCATGAAAGACTGAGTTTTATTTACAAATGCATGGTACTTTAATGGGCTTCTGTTGTGTACCTTGGTTGCCATACATTTTTTATGAGGAAACTTGATCATGACCATGTTAACCAAGATGAACAATGTCAAAAGACTTAGGCTTGAATTTATAGATGAGATACATATATGATATCTTCATATTATGGTATAACTCAAAGGCGGAATTACTCATTAAAATACTATAATTAAACAGTAAGAATCCACACATTACTTTCAGCCATAATACCAATGAAAATAAAATACAATTTCTTGATGTAACCGTAAGAATATAAAACAAAGCAATTGGAAGGAGTACATAGGAAACCCATGGATATGAATAATATGCTACACTTCAAGAGTTCATTCTGAATCTTTGTTTTTTTTTAATCCATAATTTCCATAATGGCAGTTAATAAGGATTAAGAGAATCACAAACAATTCTAACCTAGAAGAAAAACAGCAGCTCTTGAAAAATAAGTTTCATGCATATGGATATACTTTTAAAACAATAGAGGATTCTTCTAAAAGTGCCAGAAACAAAACATATGAGAATATATTGATTATAGCCACTAAAAAAGTAGAGTAAACTGTACATGTTTGTATTAAGGAACTCAACAATGAGCAAAGAAATAAAAAAAGATCATATTGAAACACTGCAAAATCCTACAACTAGACACACATTTTGGAGTTCTTTCCCAAGACCTACAATATCAAACAATTTTGGATGCATAAGATACAGACAAAAACACTGAAAAAACAAGGTATAGAACAATAACATGATGGGTACACACCCTTGTTACAGCTATGTAAATGGAAGTAATATTATAATGGCTAATGAAAAATGCCCTAGCTATCGTAACAGACAGTTTCAATTCTATTAATGACAGGGAGGCGAGGATTATGCTTTACTTTCTTCACTTAAATTAACCAGCAGCCTTTCACATTTTTAGATTTTAACCATAAACTACGTTTCCTGTAAGTCATTGTGAAAAAAACAAAAACTGTTCATCCAATCAGGGGGCTGAACTTCTATATAACGATCACTGCAGACTCTCAATCCACCTCTTTCTGTGGACACAGCCTTTTCTTCCGAAATTAATTCCTATTTATTGAGTTCTGCTTCTGAGAAGGAAACATAATTCAAGATGTCTGTTATTCCATCCTCGGTAATTCACTTTCAACTAGCAGAGATAAAACATAAAAATTTAACATGTTCAACTCTGTAAACCGTCCTAAATCATCAAATATATAATTTACGTATCATGTCATGATCCAAGCATACTGAAATTTGCATATTCCTCCAGGTGGGTCTGTTAATCATGTTAGAAACAATGGGTGGGCTAATCTTTGCCTCTGTGTCCTTAAGAGAATTGAAACTTTCTGTTACGATATCTAGGAAATTTTTCATTCTACGTCAGGACCCAAAAGAGAGGCTTAGGCTAGTTTAAAGCTTTTCCACCACTAGAGTTGCCAGATTTGAGGCTGGTTTAAAGTAAAACCTTTTAAAAGCATTGAGGATATCCTCAAGTCTAGCTCCCATAGAAAAAGCTTTAGACGTCATGGCTCATCTCAACAAATGAGCCCCAAATTGGGAGATATCAATACCTGCCTCATGCGTTACCCATCTGACAATTGTACGGGAAGAACCCACCTTATGAGTTTTAGTGCCAGAAATCAACGGTTGCCTTTGACCGTGAAGACACAGGTCTTCTGTCACAGTTTCATATGCCTTTATTATTTTAACAATACATAATTTAGGCACATCTGGAAAAGCGGAGTATGACACAGTCTTAGAATTCTATGTCAGGACTGGAGGCGAGGATTATGCCTTCTTTCCTCACTTTATTGCATAGCAGCGAAGATATATAACAAAGACTACTTTCCCCATGGAACAAAGGGAACATGTAGTCCAACATGAACAAGAAAAACACTTGGCAACAACACATCACAGGTGACATCAATGTCCAATCAGGGCCCAGACAGCCTAACATAGTCCTTCAACAGTGTCCTCTCCTCCTCCTTCTTCGCTGCTACTCAGAAAGATAAGTACCCTTCATGCTTACTTGTGTTGTAGCTTGATGTATGGTAATTGACAGGTTTATTTGTAATGTGCGACTTCACGCTGTGTTTACTGTTGTGATAACAATATATTTACATTAGCAACTCGTTCCTTGCTCTGTTTCCTGTGAGGAATGTACCTTTGCGTGGTGTTTATTATCGGCGTATTTTGCCGTTTGTTATGCGCGTGTCCCAGTGCTAACGCGCCTTTCTTGTGTGCATTGTTTTTGCTTCGGCATTTCGTTTTATTCTTGTCTCCCTCAGCGTTTTGCTACGAGGAGAGAGGGCCGCGGCTACGGGGTTCCTGTACCTACACCCCTGGTTGCTGGCGTTGCTCCCGGTCCTCCCGCCTTTAGAGGGCGGGAGAGGCAAAGCGGGCGCGGCGTGCCGTTTGATCTCTCTTCAGAGGCACGGTGCGTCCATTGGGGCGTCGGGGCGTATTCCCCCCCGCCCGCAGCTCCCTCGGCGTTTCTGAAGTTAAGTAAACTGAATCAGTTTACTTAAGTTCAAACACGCCGAGGGAGAACTGATAATCCTGTCAGTCAGCATGACGTCAGACTGTCCACCCCCTTCAGAGTCTGAAGGGGGTGGGCGGTCTGGTGTCATGTTGACTGACATGATTGTCATCAGGGCAACAGGCAGCAACACAAGTGCGCATGAATGGGGACGGAGGGTCAATTTTTTAACCGTGCCCACTCATGCGCACTCGTGTTTGCGCTTTTTTGCGCATGCCCTTCCTAATGGGCATGCTGTGGGCGCAGAGTAACCTGTGCACCAAGCAGCACCAGGATTGGCTGCAAGGGGCTGCCAGTCCACTCCAGTGCCATTCGACGTGAAGGCGCCAAGGGGCCGGGGAGCAGAGGAGGCGCGGACCAGGACCGTCAGTGAGGTAAGTTTTATTATATATTTAATCCCCCCCGCGTGACATCATCCCCTCCTCCCCCCGCGAGCCGCGACTGATGTACAGGGCTTTTATACATTTAAGTAAGACATCATGGGTTTGCAACTCCAAATGACTACCGCAAGCATGTTTGTTCGCAGAGCGCTAAATGCTGCTATGTATTGTTATGTGACCTTCAGCTAGGTATTTTTACATAATGTCAGGTAACTGGTGATCATGTAAAGCGCTTCAATGCCTTTTTTCGGGCCGAGTTAGCGCTATATAAAACTGTAAAAAAATAAATAGCATGATTTCATTTAGTGTTACGAAATGTTTTTGATTTACTTCCACATTATGTTAATAAGCACTTATATGTCAATGCAGTGACTTCGAGTCTCCGACAGTGTAATGGGAAAAACCTTTCCACGTGTTCAAGACCAGGGGGAATAGACGGCCTTTAGAAATTAGAGAACATGGACTTAATGACACAGTACTGGGAAGGGATCGTTCCACACCATTCCACACAGCACCAGACCACCCAAATCAGTAGAGACCACCTTACCCAATCAAACACTCAGTGAATGAGTCTCTGCATACTACACACTGAGAGCTTACAAAAAGGTAAGAATCTACGAGATAAGAGGATGAAAGGCATGTGGGTATGTATGGTGCTAATGTCCTACAGGCAAGGTGAGGGAAGTGCCACCAATACTTTCAAAAGCCTTCGCCTGGTCACTCGCTCCATAAATGACCCATTCACAGGATGCTCCTCGAAGTATCTCGGATCACCATTCACCATGTGAGGGAACAATAGTGGATCTTATTAAAGAGATAATGGACACTTCTAAGGATGCTGCTTACCACCTATGTTTGTGGGTAAAGAGTTTCACCTCGTTTACAGCATCATGCGGTACACCCGGATGTGAGGAAAAAGGAATGTGAGAGTCACAACATTATCATGCGACACGGCGACCGATGTTTGATGGCATTGGATGTCTGGCAACAGAATGATGTAATTGTGACTGAGCCGCAGGACTGCACACTGCATGCACACTAGCACTTGTAGGCTGCTCACACAGTTGGTTCCTCTTCCAAATGTTTTTGTTGGTTCTCTCTGTTTGTTCCCTCTTATATTCTCTGTCTTTTTTCTGTCACTTTCTAAAATCTGCTTCTAGTTCAGGCACTGGCTCCGGCACACGAACTTTTGGCTCCCGAGACAAAATGGTATTTTGACATTTGACGCTCCCTTTCTATTAGGTAAAAGGCCTTCTGTTGCAATCCTGCATCAGTTATGGCCACTTAACTTATCGCCGTGATACCCACTCCCGCCTTGTGACAGCTTGCTTCTGTGCCACTTACACCTTACACCCTCCCTCCGTTGCTTAATTATGGCCCTGCAAATATTCCTGCCCTCCACACTTCACCAGATCTCCCTGTGGCTGCACGCATTTACTGTATTTTGGACGTCTCCCTCTCGCAGGTTGTTGTTTTCCACTGCTAAACTACCATTGCACACATCCACCCCACCCCCCCAATCGCAACCGTATGAAAAACATGTTTTTCAGTTTTATTCAAGTGTCAAATCCCCTCTGCATTTCACAAAATGTTCAACATTGCTGCTGTTTTATATACGGACAACACCAACCGAAGTTTTTTTAATGTTTCCCTTTACCACAAGAGCGCCTAATCACCAATTCTACACATGGCTGCCCGTATTTATTATATGCTGTACGTGTAACTCCTGTATATCACAATCTTACACAATGGGTATATACAGCAATGGCAAGGACATTTTTAAGCACAGATTTGCTTTTTATTTTTTTGAGTTAACTGCACAAGCTGGTGTCTACAGATCATGTCTGCAGCAGTGAGGAGTATACAACCTAACGCAGAGAAGGCCATGGAGTTCAACGAAAACACTGTTACTCAGTCTCTGTTAATTGACCCAGGATTCAAACTACTTTGAGATCGTCTTTGGATTTCAGACTCCCAGTTATCTAACTCAACAAAGAATCTAGGGGCATATTATCAAGGGGGTTTATCTCCGCTTTTTTGGCTTTAAAAGCCAAGAAAGCAGAGATAAAATTATCTCCCTATTACCTAGCTGTCACTAACACCAGTTAGCGACAGCTAGTAGGAGATAGCGACCATCTTGGGCCCCGCTTTGCATGTCAGTGATATTTATCAGTTTCAGTTTCAGTTTCAATTTCTTTTATTCGATTTGACGATTTGCAAATCATAAAAAGTACATTTGATACAAATAGAAAAAACAATAAAAAAAAACACGAAATGATTAAATCACTATACAGAAGAAAATTTTAAAACAGTAGAAAGATTTTTACAGATTTAGAAAGAAATTCATTTAGCTGGAAAGATTACGACGTGTTGATACTACTGCTTTGAGAAAAGTTGCTATACGTTTGGCTTCATAAGGGGATTTCGGGGATTGTAAAAAATAGAGTGCTGGATAAGAATGTCTGAGTCCACTGGATCGGAGTATAGGGATAATCCATGTTTTCCTTGCTAGTTTGTAATATTTGCAGAAGAGGACGACATGAATCGTTGATTGTAGAGCAACTCCATCACAGGGGCATCTCGGCAAGTTGTGAGACCAGTTCTTCACTTCTGGGAATGAAACCAGACGAAAAAAAAGATCAAAACGTAGTCTAGTAAGTAAGAACCTTTCATGATTCGATAAAAAATATGTCAAATAGGGCTGGATAGCTTTCCCTGACTGTACTGAACAGATTTTTCCATTTTTCATTTTGGTAATCTCTGCCTGATTTCGGAGTTCTCTCAAATGATCCATACATTTTTGCTTTAGTTGTTTCTTTGAGATGTCTTCGACTGAGGGTGGTTCGTGAAAGTAGTGCTCGCAGTCCATGTCTTTGAAGAAATTATGTATATAGTTAAGCCACGGGATTTTCCGCCAATTTGTTAGGCTAAGGCAGTCCATAATGAGGGAGCGAGTTAAATGACTTTCGGTATTACACCATATTCGTTGCCACAATAAGATGGGCCGGCATCGAATGGTGTCGATGATATATTCCATGCCGAGCTCCCGGTGCGAGGCTAATATCGGAGAACTTTGGGGAAGGGCTAAAATGTATTTGATGAAAGCGTTTTCGGTAACCTGAAGCTGGTCAATACGTCCATAGCCCCAGATTCCAGCTCCGTAGGTAGCCACACTGTGACATTTTGCGTAGTATATGGCTAACAGTTCGGAAGGGGCAGGTTTGCCTAATTTCCTTGAAAAGGAAATTAGTGCAGATGTTGCACGTCGGAAATGTAGGTTTCTGGCTTCCACTGCCTTATGCCAGTTCATTGCGTCATCTATCAGGATGCCCAGATATGGATACACCGGTGTTCTTTCGAGACTGTTATTGTCAATCAATATGGGCTTGGAAGTTTTTGTTCTGGGGCCAATGTTCATTGTGAAAGTTTTTTTGATATTGACTTTAAGGCCGAGTGAGTCCATGAATGTTACGTATTTATTGAGCTGCCGTTGTAGTTGATTTAGGGTCCGAGCTAGGATTACCGAGTCGTCGGCATACAAAAGGGTAGGAATCGGGCGATGATTTATCTAAGGCAGGTCCTGGCTCCCTTCCAGCATCTCCTGTTCAAGCCCGTTTGTGTAGAGGTTGAACAGGAAGGGGGCCAGTACACAACCCTGCCTGACTCCTTTCGTTATTTGGAAAGATCGTGACAGTTCACCACTGGTGCCAAATCGTACTCGACCTTCTGCATTGCTGTAAAGTTCCCTTAGAAATGTTAATATCGGGGGGTCCACTCCTAGGGCTGCTAATATTTGCCAAAGCTTTGCATGCTGGACACAGTCAAAAGCCGCGCTTAGATCTACGTAGACGAGGAAGATGTTGCCTCCTTTTGCGCGAGCATATTTTCCTACCAGGAGAACGAGGTTAAGTGCCTGTTCCACGGTCCCGAGCCCCTTCTGGAAACCGTATTGCAGGTCAGTTATGATGTTATTCTCCCGGGCCCAGGATTGTAATCGGTCCAGGAGTAATCGACCTGCAATCTTACCCGTGGAGTCCAGAAGGGAGATCGGCCTATAGCAAGCAGGGTCGTTGCGGTCACCTTTTTTAAAGATGGGTAATAGTATTGAGGTTGACCATGAATGAAACAGACCAGATGATACTACTGCTGACATAACCCGTATGATTATTTTTGACCAGTAGTCGACATCATGCAAGAACAGGTCCATTGGAACCCCGTCGGGGCCAGGGGCTTTGCCAGCTTTTGAGGCCTTGATTGCCTTTATGATTTCGTTAAGAGTGAACCTTAAATTAATCGGGTAGATATTATTCTTTGCCGGTTCGAGGTCTTGTAACTGGTTGTTTGGCGCAGCATCTGTTGGTGTTCCAAAAATTTTTGTGAAGTGGGAGACCCAATCCTCCTCGGTTATTGCCACGTCAAGGTGGTCAGGGTCACTGCTATTAGCCAGGAAGGGTGACCTTACTATCTGCCAAAATGCGGTGCTGTCTTTCCTGTAAGTACTGTCGTGTAGACGCTGCCACAGTTCTTGCTTGATCTGCTTTTTACGTTTTTTCCGGGTCAGATTATATGTTTTCCTCAGCTGCGAGATGTTTTGGGGGTCTCTCGGTCGCTTGCGTAGAGCTTCTTTGAGGGATGTAAGTGCCTTCCGGCAAGCAGTGTCAAACCATCTCGTGATGGGGAGCCTGGGCCTGTTTTTTGAACAAACAGCTCGTCCTTTATTGCTTCCTGAATGTTGTGGAAGGAAGTGACAATTGTTTCTGGTGGAGTCTCCAGAGTCATGCATTTAGCTAACCAGTGGTGAGTTTTTTCAAGAATCCTCTGGGACATCTCTTCCGGATCGATCTTTGCCCATTTGATTGAGTATCCGTTCATTTTATTCATGGACATCGATTGTTGATCGAGGGAGCTAAGTTTTACAGGGAATACTCCTGATTGTTCCAAGTGAATTACCACACTGAGTGGATAATGGTCGCTTATTGGGTTTGACCCAACTTCGTATTTAGTTAGTTGACCTTTATAAGAGTTTGAACCTATGATGTAATCAATAGTTGAAGAGCAACCTCGCCCATGGAAGGTTGGTAGATACTCCTGCTGCGGGTTGACTAATTCATTGGCAAAGTCGAGGTCTAAAGTGAAGAGGATTTCGTTTAACTTGCTACCACATGCCGTATGCACAAAGTGAGGTATGGGATTCCCAAGTTCGTTTTGAAGCCCGCAGTTGCCGCTTTTGTGCTTTGGGCACAGTGTGAGATTGAAATCGCCACCCCAGATGAGATAGATTTGAGATGTGTTGTTATCTTTTTGGAATGATGTTAAGAATGCAGTTATTTCATCTAGATATGAACAGCATTCCAGAGTTCCTGAGTTATTGTAGTAGTTTATCAGTATATATTGGTTTCCTTTAGGTACCGCTGACTGCGTGAATAGTATGATTTGGAAGATGGGTGACTCCTTCAGTAGTTTCACTCTAAGAGGGAGGGTGTTGGCTATAAAGGTCGTAAGGCCCCCCTTTGGTCTGCCCATGTTTCCAGGTACTGCTTGGGTGAAAAAGGTTTTATAACCCACTAAATGTAGTGGGGTTGTGCACCAGGTTTCTTGCAGACACAGAATTTGGTGACATTTTGCTGTGTCAAGCCACATAGAAGATGTTATTTTTGTGGTTAGGCCTGCGACGTTCCAGTATGCGATGGAGAAACTCGGGTTTGTGGGTTCCATCAGAGTATGGGGTGGATTTATCAGGTTGTTAGGAGGCTCTGCTACTAATGGTTGTTGTGGATTAACCCGAAGGAATTCAGCTGGAACTTTTGGGGCTACAACTAGCTGGTTGCACGTTTCTGCTATCTTGTCAGCTTCAGGAGGGGAAGTGATGGGGGTAGCTTTTTCTGAGGTGTTAAAAAACACATTAGATGAATCGTGGATCGTGTGAGTAACTTTTTTGGAAATGCTGAAATGAGTAGTGGGAGGTACTTGGAATGAGTTTCCGTGTTTATCAAGAGGGGACTCTGGGAGTGCTGAATGCTGGATAGAGTTAACTGGATGCGGTGTAATAGCAAGTTCTGGGAATCCTAGTTCATTCCTGAGTGGTCAATCGACCATCTCTAGGCAATCGAAGCGGTTTTGCGTAGAGAGGCCCTGCCATCCTTCAAAGGTATGATAGGGTCTTTCTTGCCAGTAATGCCTCGGCCGTTGTCTTGGCCTTTCTCTCGGGCCGTTCCTGCCAGGGTGGTCATAGGTATATTCCTGCTGGTTCCATGGCTCTTGGTTCCATGGCTCCTGGTTCCATGATTCTTTGGGGAACTGGTGCCATGACCAGGGTGCAGTATTACGGTGATGTTTTACAGGGGGATAGAAGAAGGAAAGATGGCACGCGTCAATCCCCCCTTTTTTTTCGAGCAAGGGCCACGCACAGATATAGTCCACTGTGGAGGGGTCTCTGCATGTCACTATGATGCAGTCTCCGCGGACTGATTTTGTTGTTTTGCCTATCCAGGCTACCCTGCGGGCTGTAGTAATTCCTCCTGATAGATGGGATTCAAGAGGTCTGTTAATACTTAACCACTGCATTACCTTGTTTTTAAGTGACCATGCAGTTTCAGATGTATCATCGGTTAACTCAGGTACACCCGTAAGGACTATCGTGTATGGAGTGGCTTCCGGGGGCAAATGAGCAGGCCGTCTGGCCGTTAGTGGTTTTTTAGCGGTGTTTTTGGGAGACAGCTGAGGGACCACTGATTTAGGTGGGAGGAATGCGGGCTTTCTTTCCAGAGAGACTCTACTGGTGTCAATATTTATCGCTGAGCCAGGGGTATCCACTGTATCTGAAACCGGGTTTTCCATGCGTTGATTGGATACAGCCGGGGTTTTGTCCTGCTGTAATTGAGGCGTTATGGGTGGTGGCTTGAACTGAGTAGTTTTTTGTTTGTGATTTGCGTGGACTGGGATAGTTGGATTAGGGTGTTGAGCTACTTTCTGTGGTTGTGCTTGTAGTTGTTTTTTGGGTGGTTGCGAGGGGTTCCGCTGACCCTTTATTTCTATACGCGTGTTGGTATCGAGAAGGGTGGCAGAGATTATGGTTAGCTGGGCTTCTAAGTTCCTGACACTAAGTTGAATGGGCTTAAGATGTTGAAATAACAGATCTTTTATTGTGGTGAGAACTTGGGAGGTGACTTTACATGTTCGGCATTGGTTATCAGAGGCTTCATTTGATAGTGCCATGTGAGGTAGATTAGTCGCAGAGGGGAGTGTTATGCTTTGCGGCATTGTGGGATTTAGGTGGGTAATCACATGTTCTGAACACGAGGCCATGGTTACTGCTTTTTCAGCGGTTGTTAAGTTTCGCTTAGGAATTGCTCCTTCCCTTTCGCCTTGTTGGAGCAGATTAGCGTGTGTCTGGACGTCCTCCTGAGTTTGACAAATCGCTAAGTCGGGGGTGGCTTCCAGGTCGTCGGACATTAATGAGAGGTCAGACTCAGTCTGGGTTACAGAGAGATTAACTATCGCTGGTACTGTGTTTGTATCCGGTGCTGACAGGGTCACGGGGAGGGAACAGTTTTGCGAGGTAAGATGGATGGGAGAAGTGGCGTTTGCTATGGCGCCTAGAGAGGAACGCTTTGCATTCGCGTTCATGAGATCTAGTGAAACTCTCTTTTCCATCAGGGCGATACTCTGGTTTATTGCCTCGTGGGTCCGTGAGATAAAAAGGTCAATAGGACCTGTTATTTGCGCTACCTCCTGTGCATTTTTAGATTTAGTCTTTGTGGTGCTCCTGGTTTTAGGTCGCATGGTGATTGTCTGGCTGCGGGTTCTATAGTAAAGGGGAGGTGGCCCGGTCCGGTCTCTACCGGGCACTAACGGGCAACAACGGGCCCGCCCTTGGCCCGGGCTTCGCCCGGACTTCGCCCCGCGCGCGTCCCGCGATGCGCGTATAAGGCCTTGCTTAAGTGTCTACGAGGAGAGAGGGGGCGGGGCACTGGGAGGGGGCGCGGCTCACGCGGGAAGAGGGAACAGCTGTTGTTGCTGGCGCTGTCCCTCTCAGTCCCGGGGCCGCGCCTCTCACCTCCTCTGCGGCCTCGCTTCTCCTCCCTCTCTGGCACACAGGAACGATGAAAGCTACTCCTGTAGCAAGGTCTGGTCAGGACGTGGCAAATGCTAGGTAAACCTCAAATGCGAGCGGCTCCCGCGGAGCGGGGGCCGCGAGAGGTTAAGTACAGTTGTTGGGGGCGGGGCACTGGGAGGGGGCGCGGCTCACGCGGGAAGAGGGAACAGCTGTTGTTGCTGGCGCTGTCCCTCGCAGTCCCGGGGCCGCGCCTCTCACCTCCTCTGCGGCCTCGCTTCTCCTCCCTCTCTGGCACACAGGAACGATGAAAGCTACTCCTGTAGCAAGGTCTGGTCAGGACGTGGCAAACGCTAGGTAAACCTCAAATGCGAGCGGCTCCCGCGGAGCGGGGGCCGCGAGAGGTTAAGTACAGTTGTTGGGGGCGGGGCACTGGGAGGGGGCGCGGCTCACGCGGGAAGAGGGAACAGCTGTTGTTGCTGGCGCTGTCCCTCGCAGTCCCGGGGCCGCGCCTCTCACCTCCTCTGCGGCCTCGCTTCTCCTCCCTCTCTGGCACACAGGAACGATGAAAGCTACTCCTGTAGCAAGGTCTGGTCAGGACGTGGCAAACGCTAGGTAAACCTCAAATGCGAGCGGCACCCGCGGAGCGGGGGCCGCGAGAGGTTAAGTACAGTTGTTGGGGGCGGGGCACTGGGAGGGGGCGCGGCTCACGCGGGAAGAGGGAACAGCTGTTGTTGCTGGCGCTGTCCCTCGCAGTCCCGGGGCCGCGCCTCTCACCTCCTCTGCGGCCTCGCTTCTCCTCCCTCTCTGGCACACAGGAACGATGAAAGCTACTCCTGTAGCAAGGTCTGGTCAGGACGTGGCAAACGCTAGGTAAACCTCAAATGCGAGCGGCCCCCGCGGAGCGGGGGCCGCGAGAGGTTAAGTACAGTTGTTGGGGGCGGGGCACTGGGAGGGGGCGCGGCTCACGCGGGAAGAGGGAACAGCTGTTGTTGCTGGCGCTGTCCCTCGCAGTCCCGGGGCCGCGCCTCTCACCTCCTCTGCGGCCTCGCTTCTCCTCCCTCTCTGGCACACAGGAACGATGAAAGCTACTCCTGTAGCAAGGTCTGGTCAGGACGTGGCAAACGCTAGGTAAACCTCAAATGCGAGCGGCTCCCGCGGAGCGGGGGCCGCGAGAGGTTAAGTACAGTTGTTGGGGGCGGGGCACTGGGAGGGGGCGCGGCTCACGCGGGAAGAGGGAACGGCTGTTGTTGCTGGCGCTGTCCCTCGCAGTCCCGGGGCCGCGCCTCTCACCTCCTCTGCGGCCTTGCTTCTCCTCCCTCTCTGGCACACAGGAACGATGAAAGCTACTCCTGTAGCAAGGTCTGGTCAGGACGTGGCAAACGCTAGGTAAACCTCAAATGCGAGCGGCTCCCGCGGAGCGGGGGCCGCGAGAGGTTAAGTACAGTTGTTGGGGGCGGGGCACTGGGAGGGGGCGCGGCTCACGCGGGAAGAGGGAACAGCTGTTGTTGCTGGCGCTGTCCCTCGCAGTCCCGGGGCCGCGCCTCTCACCTCCTCTGCGGCCTCGCTTCTCCTCCCTCTCTGGCACACAGGAACGATGAAAGCTACTCCTGTAGCAAGGTCTGGTCAGGACGTGGCAAACGCTAGGTAAACCTCAAATGCGAGCGGCTCCCGCGGAGCGGGGGCCGCGAGAGGTTAAGTACAGTTGTTGGGGGCGGGGCACTGGGAGGGGGCGCGGCTCACGCGGGAAGAGGGAACAGCTGTTGTTGCTGGCGCTGTCCCTCGCAGTCCCGGGGCCGCGCCTCTCGCCTCCTCTGCGGCCTCGCTTCTCCTCCCTCTCTGGCACACAGGAACGATGAAAGCTACTCCTGTAGCAAGGTCTGGTCAGGACGTGGCAAACGCTAGGTAAACCTCAAATGCGAGCGGCATATTTATCAGTAATGACATGCAAAGTGGGCGTGCCAAGATGGTAGCGACTGGAAACAGTCGCTAACATCGCTATCTCCTATTACCAACTTTTGGAGATATTCGCGCTAAGCGCGAATATCTCCAAAAGCTAACACCTGCCCTGAGCAGTTCTTAGCCATGTTATCCAATGGGAGGTGGATAACATGGCTAAGAGCATTAGCTCGGTAATGCATGAATATCGCGGACTTTTCAGCGATATTCATGCATTGCGGCCGATTTTTATCGCATTTGCGATAAAACTTGGTAATACCAAGGTTTATCTGCGATAAAAATCGCCGAAGCTCAGCTGTAAATTTTTGTCTCTAACCAAGCAATAACGATAATTATCGCTATTGCTTGGTAATATGCCCCCTAGTCTGCCTAACAAGTTGTAAACTGTTAGAAGGCACTGTTTATTATCGCAGCCCCTTAAGCCCCTGCAAAATAAATCAAAATCAAATCAGAGCATTTGTATAGCGCACTACTCACCCGGAGGGTCTCAAGGCGCTGGGGGGGGGGGGTCCGCTACTGCTCGAACAGCCAGGTCTTGAGCTGCTTCCTGAAGGCGAGGTGGTCCTGGGTCAGGCGGAGGTGGGTCGGAAGGGAGTTCCAAGTCTTGGCAGCCAGGTAGGAGAAGGACCTTCCTCCTGTGGTGGCTCTTCGGATGCGGGGGACGGCGGCGAGGGCGTGGCTGGTCGATCGAAGCTGGCGTTTGGGAGCGTAGAAGTTGAGGCGGCTGTTGAGGTATCCTGGTCCTTGGTTGTGTAGGGCTTTGTGTGCGTGGGTGAGGAGCCGGAAGGTGATTCTCTTGTTGACCGGGAGCCAGTGCAGGTCTCTCAGGTGTCCGGAGATGTGGCTGCGGCGGGGGATGTCCAGGATGAGTCGTGCTGAGGTGTTCTGGATCCGCTGGAGTCTTTTCTGGAGTTTGGCGGTGGTTCCAGCGTAGAGGGAGTTGCCGTAGTCCAGACGGCTGGTGACGAGGGCCTGGGTGACCGTCTTCCTGGTCTCGGTGGGGATCCATCGGAAGATCTTTCGTAGCATGCGCAGGATGTTGAAGCATGACGAGGAGACGGCGTTGACTTGTCTGGTCATGGAGAGGGAGGAGTCCAGGATGAAGCCTAGGTTGCGTGCGTGGTCTGTTGGTTTGGGTGCGCTGCCCAGGGCGGGGGGCCACCAGGAGTCGTCCCAGGCGGAGGGTGAGGATCCCAGGATGAGGACTTCCGTCTTGTCCGAGTTCAGTTTCAGGCGGCTCTTCGACATCCATTTGGCTACGTCTGTCATCCCTTCGTGCAGGTTGGCTCTGGCGGTGGCGGGGTCGTTAGTGAGGGAGAGGATCAGCTGGGTGTCGTCGGCGTAGGGGATGATGTTCAGGTTGTGCTGGCGTGCGATGGCTGCGAGGGGGCTCATGTAGACGTTGAAGAGTGTTGGGCTGAGCGAGGAGCCTTGAGGAACGCCGCAGATAACTTCGGTGGCTTCCGATCTGAACGGGGGGAGGCGGACTCTCTGTGTCCTTCCGGCGAGGAAGGAGGTGATCCACTCCAGTGCCTTCTCCTGGATTCCGACGTTGCTGAGGCGCTGTACTAGGGTGCGGTGGCAGACAGTGTCGAAGGCCGCGGAGAGGTCCAGGAGGATGAGGGCCGCTGTTTCTCCGTTGTCGAGCAGGGCTCGGATGTCATCGGTGGCTGCGATCAGGGCGGTCTCGGTGCTGTGGTTGGCCCGGAAGCCAGACTGCGAGAGGTCGAGGGAACCGTTCGTCTCGAGGAGGGCGGCCAGTTGCTTGTTGACGGTCTTCTCGATGACTTTGGCCGGAAACGGGAGCAGCGAGATGGGGCGGTAGTTCTTGAGGTCAGTTGGGTCTGCTGATGGTTTCTTGAGTAGAGCGCTGAGTTCGGCGTGCTTCCAGCTCTCCGGGAAGGTGGCGATGTCGAAGGAGGTGTTGATGATGTCCCGCAGGTGGGGTGCGATGACAGCGTCGGCCTTGTTGAAGACGTGGTGAGGGCAGGGGTCTGTCGGAGATCCGGAGTGGATGGAGTTCATCGTGCGGATGGTGTCTTCAGTGCTGATCGGGGTCCAGGCGCGGAGGGTGGTGGTGGGGGGCGGTGGTTCGGTCGTGGCGTGCGTCGGTTGAGTGCTGAAGCTGTTGTGTATGTCCGCGATCTTGTTGTGGAAGTAGGAGGCGAGGGAGTTGCAGAGGTCTTGCGAAGGGGTGATGTCGTTGTTTCCGGCGTTGGGGTTGGAGAGCTCTTTCACGATGTTGAAGAGTTCCTTGCTGTTGTGTGCGTTGTTGTCCAGTCGTTCCTTGAAAGCAGTTTTCTTGGTGGCGTGGATCAGCTGGTGGTGTTTTCGGGTGGCGAGCTTGAGGGCAGTCATGTTGTCCGGTGTTGGGTCTCTGCGCCAGGTTTTCTCGAGTGCTCTGCAGTTCTTCTTGGAGCTCTTGAGGTCGTCGTTAAACCATGGGGCTTTCTTGCTGCCGGGTCTGCTCGGCGGGGTCTTCAGCGGGGCGAGGTCGTCTGCGCAGTCGCTGATCTATTTCGTGAGGTTGGTGGCTGCTTGGCTGGGGTTTGTTGTGCTGGTGGGAGGGTTCTTGTTCAGGGAAGTAGCGAGCTGGTCTGCAGTGATCTTGTTCCAGCTTCTGCGGGGAGCCTGTTGCTGGTGATGGTGGAGCGTGGTCCTTCTGAAGCTGAAGTGGACGCAGCTGTGGTCCGTCCAGTGGAGCCCCGTGGCGTGGCTGAAGGCGATGTCCTTGCTGGAAGAGAAGACCGGGTCGAGAGTGTGTCCGGCGTAGTGAGTGGGGGTGGTCACCAGTTGCTTGAGTCCGAGGTTGGCGAGGTTGTCCAGCAGGGTGGTGGTGTTGTGGTCGTTGTTGTTCTCCAGGTGGAAGTTGAGGTCCCCGAGGAGGATGTAGTCGGCGGAGCGGAGGGCGTGTGGGCTGATGATGTCGGCGATGTCCTCGCTGAATTGTGTGCGTGGTCCCGGGGGTCTGTAGATGAGGGTGCCTCTGAGGGTGGTCTTGGGGTTGACGTGGATCTGGAAGTGCAGGTGTTCGGCGGGTGCGAGGGTGTCGTCGGTGTTGGTCGTGATGCGGATGGTGTTCCTGTGGATGATGGTGATGCCTCCTCCTGTCTGGTTGGCGCGGTCTCTCCGGGTGATCTTGTAGCCCTCTGGGATGGCGATGGTGATGTCGGGCGCTGAGGAGGCGTTCATCCAGGTTTCCGTGAGGAAGGCGACGTCTGGGTCTGTGGTGTCGGGCAGGTTCCAGAGCTCGACGGCATGTCTGTGGACGGAGTGGGTGTTGAGCAGGATGCACTTCAGGTGGGTGCTGCTGGAGGTCGGCTTGGTGGGTGCTGGTGTGGCGTGGGTCCGGTTGCAGGTGAACTTGCAGGAGTGGCAGCTGAAGGGTCCGTGGGTGCGTCTCGGTGTGGCTCGGTAGCAGCCCGGGGTTCGGCCGGTGTTGAGTGCGTTGAGTTCGGTGGCGTCGTAGGTCCGTCGGGTCGGCTTCCATCGGTGGGGGCCAGGGGTCCTGGCACTGGGCGCGGTCCAGGCGCGGACGGGCGCAGACGGGCTTACCTTTGGCGCACCTTCGGCGCTCAATCGGTGCTCCCGCTGCGCGCGTCCGCTGCGCGGTCGCTCTGGGGGCGTCATAAGTAAGGAGCCGGGTGGGCGGGTCAGCTGGGTGGCGGGAGCGGGGCGGCCAATGGGCTGGTGGTGTGCGGGGCTGCAGGGAGGCAGCGACGGGAACCTCTGGGCGTCCGGCGGCGGTTCTGTGTCCCTGGGTCAAGCGAGGGGGGCAGGGGGAGATCCGGGCGGACCAGCGGCGGCTGGGTCGTTCTGCAGCAGCAGCAAGCTGGAGGCAGGCAGTGGCAGCGGCAGGCGTGGGGAGCAAGGGGGTGACCCGGCCTAGTTAAAGGCGCAGTGGTCACTGTTACGTTTAGAGTGTGATATACAGTGACAGTGAACATACATACAAAGGGAGAATAGAGTTTAAAAAAACAATTTGTGCACCTGAACTATGTAAAGCACAGTTCTGGAGGTAATTGCTGTTGTCCTGTACAGTGTTCCCGTGGAACTTATTTATATAGGATCTACCTTGGGCACAGGTAAAACATTAGGAAACCAGGGAACTCTGTGGCACAGTAGTTGCTTTATGACTTGTTTCAGACACCTCATGAGCTGTCTTTGGTACAGGAACACACTGGGGCACAGACATGCTCGCTGGGTGCACAAGGATGCTGCCCGGGAGCTTTGAGGGGCAGAGAAGCAGCTACCTGAGGCTTAAGTTCCATGTGCCTACTATGATGGTCGGCCTTGCTCCCAAAGCTTGCTCGCCATAGGAACTCAAACTTTTGCGCCCCATCACTTTCAAATGTCACCAGCCTCCCCTGGTTTCAAACGTGGCGCCCGCGTCTGTTGGTAGCCCCCTGGACTGAGGAGAACACCTGTGCGGTGTAAAGCGGTATTTATAGCCTTTCTGCATACTGCTTTTTTGTGCCCCACGCTCCCCTGCCTGAAGTTGCTTTTAAAACAGGGCAGAGCCTGTATTGACAGCCTGACGCTGTAGAGCGCCTTTTTGGTCTGGTATAATTTGGGGGCTACAAGTATAAGGGATATTACCCAGGCCAGTTACCCTGGTAGGAGAAGGGGTTGGAAGTTCCCTGTTGCCAGCTTTTGTCCCAGGGGCTTGAGCCCATCAAATTAGCGGGTTCCCGCATCATAAAGGTTTAGGCTGACACACAGCCATTGCAAAAAAATTTGCAGCTTTATTTGCTGTGTGGTGCCATAGATTACTATGGCGAATATCAGGAAGAGGAGGAGGACCACCTCGCTGACATGCCCTGGGGGGACGCCTTTTATGAGGCTGTGGATACCTCTATTTACAGGGCTGTCGACCAAGCCATTTCTCCCCTTGAGGATAGGCTGTCATGCCAGATAGAACAGGCCTTTCAAAGCTTTCTCAGCAGATAGCCCCCCCCCACCCAGGCTTCGGTGTCTGCGCCCCAGGACTCTCTTGGCTCCCCTCCACCTAAACGTTCCAGCAAGCGGGCGAGGATGGGGAGGCTTTTGACCGTCTTAGGCAGGCCTTTATGGCCAGTCGGCTGACGGCTCCCGTCCCCCCGGTCCCAGGACCGTCTTCTCTACCCAATGATGTTTCCCTGTCTACAGCCCCAGTCCCAGCCCCCCTTTCAGTTCCGGGGACGTCCCAAGAACCACCAAGCACTGCAGACATGTTGGACCCCAACGATATTGTTCCCCGCGGTCCTCTGAATTGTACCCAGCCGATAAGGTGGCAGCTTATGTGGCTGCCCATATTAGGCGCCCCTTGGAAAAGGAAGCTCCCAACTGTTTGCGGGCGGAGTGCCCTCACCCCTCCCTTGATGGGAAAGTAGCTCTAACACCAGACATTGACCCGAGGATGGGCACCTTCCTCCAAAAATGTATCAGGGACCCCAAGAATGGAATAGATAGATCCTGGAGGGCCTGCCAGGATAAGCTACTAGATGCCTTGGGACCGATCACGAAAATCCTGGATCTTAGGAGTCCGGTCTATGATTTTCCCCGAGACCCTTTCAGGCTGAGCGCAACAAGTCGTGATTCTTATAGGCAATGCTAATTGTGCCCTTTCCACAAAACGCCGCCGGTCGCTTCTTATTAAGATTGACCCGAAGTTGGGGGACCTGGCAGACTCTAAGGCAGGCGCCGTCACCCAAGGAGGTCTTTTTGGCGAGCCCTTCGTTAAGGAGCTCGGCAAATTCATCAACACCTTCACCTCACTAGACCGTGCTCAATCCACGATCAAAAAGGTATTCTCCTGTGTTTTTCGCAGGGCCGGCCGAGGAAGGGGCCGCAAGGCCAGTCGCCAGCAGCGCCAGAACAACCAGAGAGGCTCCGGAAACTATCAGGACCAGTCCAGGTTCAGAAACCTTTACCCCACATGAGGAAAAAGGGGCAAAGGGAGAGGAGCTATAGCCTCTAGCCCAGGTGAGAGTTCTTCCTTCTTCCCCAGAAGAAATAGGAGGGCGATTGGTACATTGTTTTCAGGTGTGGTTATCCATCACGCACGATGCATGGGTTCTACAAACCATGAGGGATTTTCATATAGAGTTCGAGGGAACTTCAGTGCAAACGTCCCCTATGCGTCCTTTCCGGTTTTCCGATCAGGATGCCCTCTTGGTAGACAAAGAGGTTTCTTCCCTTCTTCGGAAAGGCATTATTTCCCACACTACACAACATGCCCGGGGCTTCCTAAGCAACATTTTCCTGGTCGACAAGACCGATGGTGGAAAGAGACCAGTGATAAACTTGAGCGACTTCAATAAATGGCTTGTTTATCGACATTTCAAGATGGAGGGGATCCATCTTCTCAGAGAAGTGCTCCGACCCCTAGACTGAATGGGCCTTTTGGACTGTTGTTCTTGATAGCTCAACAATGGGCTTTTATTCCTGCTTGCTTGGCTCCTTTTTTAGGGTGGGACTATTTAACTTGGCTATTATTGGGCCACAAGAGCAAGGCAGATGGATTCCTTGGACCCTGATTATTAAGAACGTTAAGTTTAATTAATGCCAGAAATGTTTGAGGCCATCAAGTTCATGAGGTCAATCTGGATATTCAGCTTATCAGACTTCAAGTTAAGCGCATCGGTAGAGGTGTGTAAAGTAGGTAACAGCGACTCATAAAGACCTGGAAGATTATCCAGTTTCGGGTTTCAATTCCCATGGAACACATTTGTTGCCGCAATTTGCAAATTGTTGACCTGCTTATATTCCTTCTGATGGGATGTGATAAAATATTTACTGAGCTTCCCAGGGACTTCAAAGGAGAGTATTCCAAGGTCCTTAATACAGGGTCTACTGTTTTTGAAGTTTCTTCGTGCATTACTTGTGGTGATGTATTTGTTGCTTTAATTGCGTGTTGCTCAAGATCCTTTGTGGAATTAGTCAGATTGATTGTCCTTACTTCCATGGCCTGAGCTAGATCTGTATTGTTGGATATAGAGATTGAGTGCAGTAAATGTCTGTCTTTTTCCTCTTTTCAGTCAGTAGATATGCATGGGGTTTCTTTTCTTGATTTAAGCTGGATTGAGATGTGAAATTGTGGAGCAGAATGAGATTAATTTGGAGCTTGGATCTAAAACATGCACATGAGCATTCTTTTTCAATGAATTTACTTGTAATTCTGCCACTGGTTCTAGATTCCTTCCTTGCTGGTTCCATTGTCGATTCCATTTTTGGAGTAGCTAATGAGTATGGTAGACCTGGAAGGTCCTCTGGAGTTGAGCAAATCACTGCTACTTAGGGGCCGAATCAGATTTCGGCTGGAAGGGCTCTGAACGATGGTCGGAGCCCTTCCGACCGACTCTGAATGTGCTAGCTGGATTCCTTTTCGACCGAGCCATTCCGATGGGCTCGGTCAGAAAGGAATCCGACTAGGATTTCCGGATGGCGTCCGATGGGCTCGGAGAGCCCGTCCGCCACCTGGAAATCCTTCCGTACTCCCCCGGCCGCCACTTCACGACCGAGGGAGTATGATGGCAGTTTTTCACTGCCTTTTCGTGCCAGTGTTTCCGGCACAAAAAGGCAGTCAGAAACTGTCTTTGGGGGCCCCCATGGGTGCAAGGCTGCCAAATGGCAGCCTGGGGGCACTTATCGTGCCTCTCTGTTGATCCCTGCACCCTGTGGCAGGCACTTTGGGGTGCTGGCCACAGGGTGCAGGGATGAACTGCACCCCTGCTTTTCGCAATGGAGGCTTGCATGCCGCTTGCATTCCACTTGGAATGCATGCTCCCATTGTGAAGGATACGAGTGCGACTGATCGTACTTGCAGGGCCGTAACCGACGACAGCAGGTCGGCCTGTTACGGCTCCTGACCGATGTCGGACGGACCCAAATCCGTCTGACATCGGAATCGGCCCCAAGGTCTTTAAGAAAGGTAATTAGAGAGATGGGAGCTAAGGAACTATTAGCGAAAACTCTAGAATTGTCAATGCGAATTGCAACTAGGGCGCACTCCAGCTCTCCACAGCAACCTCTTTCATCGGACCAGTTTGGGCTGTTTGGAAATATCAAAGGAGGATGCTACTTAATCTTACCAACACCTAGTGGCATTTTGTTTCACAAAACCAGAGTAGATTTTTGTAATGCAACAAGACAACATTTCACATAGCTCTCTTGGTTTGGGGTATTACAGTACTTCAGGTCAGTTGATCACCAAGCACTGCAGGTTGAGGTTCCCATGTACTTAGTATCATGAACCGATCTGGCTATGCCTTACTTGATTATACAGTTTTACATCAAGAGGACTTTAGAAAGGTTTCGAAGGATCTGTTTAAATGGAGATACTGGAATGTTCAGCGTCATTTCAAGATCTTGGCTACGGATTCCAATACATCACCTTTCCATAGGGAGGGCTTAAGATCAGCCCCTTGCTCCTAATTTGATGGCATTATCGTCTATCTCACTTCCTTGCTCCTGATTTAAAGGCTTTTCTCCCTATGCTTCCTCCCTTTACCCTGCTCCCTCTTCCCACTCATATCTTATCCCCTTCTTTTTTTATTTAACTCTAAACTTTTACAACTCCTTTCGCCCTCAGCCCACTCTCTTATTTTTTACCACCCAATGAGCTGACAGCCGTATCTTTTTTACCATTTAAAATGCCGGTCCAGGTGTAAGCATGTGCATGTATATGCTGTAAGCATCTTTAAATGGTTTTGTTTCATCCTTCAAGACGGCCACCATGGATGCGTGCACAACCAAGATGGCTGTCTTCCGACTGGAATAGTAAAAAAGTAACATAAAACATCTTTAAATGTTGTCCTCTTGGATGTGTTTGCCTGTGGCTGTCAGCGCTGCAAGCATTTTATTCTATTTCCACAAATAAAGATTGCCACTGTGTACGCATGCACGTTGGCAGCAACCAGCTAGGATAAAATAAAAATTGAACGTAAAGCTAATTGGTTTGATGGCCGAGACTTACTGACTTTACCAACGCTGGTTTCTTTAATGCTTAATTGAAAGTTATCTTATTTACACATCCTCACACCCACAGAAAAAAATTATAAGTACACAGGATCAGGCTGCAAACAACAAATAGCACTCACCTGCGCTGCTGGCGGCAGACAGGGAAGATTAGTTTCAAAATGCTTTATTCGGTTTGTACAAGTACAACCATATAGCAACACATATCAATACAGTTTGAAAACATATTTGTGTAAGTCGAATAATGAAACTTATTAAAATTACATCAATATCCATGCCAGTCTTATTAAGTCCATAAGATATATCTCATTGATAAACAGAATTAAATTTGGTCACTATGTATTATTTAGCAGCAGTTAAGGTTTAGTGCAAAACACGCCAAGTAGAAAAAAGTGCAAATCAGCAAAGACCTATATTGAGCATAAAGTGCAGTTAGTATGTGCAAAATATGCAAAGTTATAAATAAAGTGCAACGTCTGTTTGGTCTCTTAGGTATTTTAGCAGCGGTTTGTTTACAAAAAATTTGAAAAAGACATTAATGCAAGAAAAAGTGCAAAGCCGGAAGATAATCATTATCAAGGATACAATCAACAATTAAAAATACAGAGTGGATAAAATTCATATAAGAGAAATGCACATAGTTTAACAGTATTGGATGTGTTTACCAAAAGGAAAGAAGGGGGCTCATATAATAATTGATTTCCTATGCCCAATACATTTAAGAATATAGATGGCTACACGGTAACACACATTCGGGGAGGACAAGTCAAACAACAATTGCATTGCAGCTCTTATATTGCACGTACTGTGTTCCAAAAATAGTTGCTTCAAATAAAACTTTCTAAAACCAGAATAAAAGTTACAAAATAGAAAAAAAGAAAAATAGAAAAAAGTGGAAGATTAAATTACGGGGTGCGCAGGGGGTGCCGATCTCTTTCCTGGCTGACCTGTCCTGCTCTAAAAGCTTGCCACGACCTCGCCTCAGTCATGCGCACTTCTCAATGCGCATGAGCATCACTGCCCACCCAAAAAAAACAGCGGCGCCGCGGAGGCGTTGACATATGCGCGCTGCGCGCTTCTTCAACAACTAGGAACAAAACATCATCATGGTCAGGTGACACAGGAGGTGAGGTCAGTGGTGACGTAGTGGTTTTGTAATATATTAATACCGGGCGATCAAACATGAAATAATAATTTTATTTGAAATCGGCGCAGCCTGCGCCGATTTCAAATAAATTATTTCATTCTGATCAGGCCGCCCAGCCTGCCCCGCGGCATCGCAGCTCACACCAGTAAGCACGGTGTTCTGTTATTGGCCGATTTGGACCGACCGTGGTCGGTCCAAATAGGCCCCCCAACAACAGAACCGGCCCCCTGTCACGAAACCGGCCTGCAACCCATCCAGCCTACTGGGGGACTGACCGGTGGCTGGAATGACCAGTCCGGCCTTGGTCCCAGGAGAGTGACTCAGAAGAGCTAGTTTGCCGGCCTCACGTTCAGAATCACAGGGGCACAAAAGACTTTCTCTATCATGAACCCACACCTGGACGCACACTGAGGGAGTCCCGATCCTCCAAGTGGTGCCCCTTCGTCCAGGACCCTTTAAAGTGGTGCTGAAATGCCCAGATAGGCAAAATCCAAAAGTGGGGGCTAAAAACTGCTCTGAGAACCAGGAGAACCAGGAGGAGACCAGGAGGAGACCAGGACAAACCTGCTCACCTATCTGACCGAGGTGCATTGCCGGTAGAATTAGAATATATGAAGTTATTTTTTATTTTTTTGGGCGTTTTAAATATATCCTTTATTGGGTTCACAGGATAAAAGAAAACATGAAATTCACATTGTACAGTATCGTGCAGCTCGAGAGCGTGTACGTTGGTCTTGGAGCAAAGCATATAATACACTGTCACATCACAATGAAGACAATGGTGGAATTATAACTCAATCACGTTAGCCTCATCAGCGTTTAAGTAAAGGAAAGACCATAATAGAGAGAACGAGGTGTGTGTGGGGTTGTCAAACTTGGAGATGCGTGGTGCTTGGTGTGGTGGTTGCATATCGATGTAATCGAAGACTCAGGGGTGACATCGTTGCTGGCCCATAGGTGCTTTACCAGCTCAGGGAGGGTGGCGCGTCATCAGTGGTGGATGCGTGCCGTGGGCGGGGAGGGAGGAGGGGGGTCTCGCTGGTCAGGTGGGGTGTCAGCTGCGGGACCACCTATGTCAGTGTCCGGTGGTGCGTGTCCGACTCCGTGATCTCCGTTTGGGGAGGCGTCACCCGTAGGGGCATCCGGCGTCTGGCATTCCCTATGGAAGGAGGTGAGCATCTCATCCCATTGTGTCGCAATGGGGAACTGTCGCAGCGCAGCCGTTTCCTCATTGTGAAGGGAAATGCTTTCCGCTTTTGCCCAGTTGTCCAAGGAGGTGCGCCAGTGTTCAATCATGGGCGGTTCCGTGCGTTTCCAGTGTTTGGTGATTAGTCTTTTGGCCGTGATGCGGCCGAGGTCCCAAAAGCGGGAGGGCACTTTGTTCTGTTTGGCCCTGCGGTAAAGGCCTAATAGGCATGCTTCCCATGTGTGAGGAATCGGCATTGCCGTGCTCCGCTCTAGTATCGGCAACACCGACCGCCAGTATGGTAGGATCCGCGGACATTGCCACAGCACGTGTAGGAGGTCCGCCCCCTCCAGCGCGCATCTTGGGCAGCCTGCCGTGGTTCCCGGGAAGTATAGGTTGATCCTGTCTGGGGAGAGGTACGCTCTGTGCAGTATGTAGAATTGGATTTGCTTAAAGCGCGCGTTACGGGTAATGTTCTTGGGGCTTGCCAGTACCACCGCCCACTCCTTGTCCGTCCAGGCTTTCCCTCTGTCTACTGCCCACTTATCCCGCAACGGTTGTAGGGAGCGTTGTGTATGTGCCAACAGCGCTTGGGTCAACCAGTGTACCACATGTGTGCCATTCCCCATGACGTGGAGATATTGTATCAGTTGGTGTGTGGGGGGTTCTTCGGTAATGCTTCCCCATTTTTGTGTGAATGCTCTGAGTATGGCAGCGTGTTGTAAGAACTGTCTTGCCGGCAGTCCCGTGTCGGTGGCTAGTGTCACGAAGGGTAGCAGGGCGCCGTCAGTGTATAGATCCTCCATGGTTTCTATTCCCGAGCGCGTCCAATGTTCCAGAGCCGTTTCCGTGACCACAGTCGTAGGTTTGGGGGTGCCTAGGAGTGGGAGTGCAGGGGCGTATGGTTTAGTGTCTTTGGTAAGCCGCAGGCATCGAGAGTAGCATTTAACGGCCACTTCTGTATGTAGCTGGGTGTGTTTCCTAGTGCCCGTTAGTGGGTGGAATAGTGAGTGAATCTGTAATGAGGACAGTCTGTCTACAGCCGTGGCTGTGTCTTCCAGTTGTCTGCCTGTTAGCCAAGCCACCACCCATTGTAGCTGCGCCGCCAGGTAGTAAAGTTCCAGATTTGGGACCGCAAGGCCTCCGTCGCTAACTGGGTTGTACATCTTCGTCAGTGCTACTCTGGGCCTTCCCGTGTTCCAGATCAGATCTCTAATCATGGTTTCTAGTTCCCTGAAGGTGCGGGTCGGGACATATATCGGGATGTTAGCAAAGTAATAGAGGAGCCTGGGTAGGACGATCATTTTCGATAATGTCACTCTGCCCGGCACATTCAATGGGAGTGTCTTCCAAAAGGCGATTTGGGACCTAACAGACGTGATAGCCCGTGTCAGGTTCCCGTCTAGGATATCTGGGGGATTCCTGTATATATGTATCCCCAGGTATTTGAACGTGGCTTAGTGCCACGGCAACCTCTCGTCGTTGATTCGGAGGTTGGGGTCTGGGGTGTTGGGGGCAAACGGGTACGCCCCCGATTTGGCCCAGTTGACCCTTAGGCCCGACATGATCTCGAATGTTCTGAAGATGTCTGATAGTTCCAGCGGTAGGTTATTAAGGTCTCTGATGTACAGGAGCAGATCGTCAGCGTAGAGGGATATTATATGTGTGCCATCCGCTAGTGGGATGCCCCATTGTGTGCCTCTGCTGCGCAACAGCTCAGCGAGAGGTTCCATCACCAGCGAGAAGAGTAATGGGAACAGCTGGCAACCCTGTCTGGTGCCCCTTCTGACCCTGATGGCCTCGGACAACATCCCGCCTGTGCGTACTCTCACCTTAGGTCTCTGGTACAGTAGTCCGACCAGCTCGATGTACTCGTCGCCTAGATCAAACTTACGTAGCACTGCCAGTAGATAGGGCCATTCCACTGAGTCGAATGCTTTTTCAAGGTCTAAAATTAAGCAGCCCGATCCCGGCCATTCACTGGTCGCATATTCCTGCACTCGGAACAGCCTCCTTATATTTTGGGAGATGCACCGTGTTGGGACAAAGCCGTTCTGGTCTTTGTGTACCAGGGCAGGCACCAAAGTCGCCAGTCTCCGAGCTAGGGTTTGCGCCAGAATCTTGTAGTCCGTATTCAGCAGCGCCAGAGGCCTGTACGATCCGAGGAGCGTGCCGTCCCTGCCCGGCTTAAGGAGAGATACCAGCGTTGCCTCATTCATCGACTTAGGCAAGGACTAATCCTCCAGCGCCGCCGAGTACGTTCTGAGGAGTTCAGGGATTAGGATATCCGAGTAGGCCTTGTAGTACTCAGCCGGCAGCCCATCCGGGCCCGGTGCCTTGCCGTTGGAGAGGGCGAAAATGGCATCGAGCAGTTCATCCGCCGTTAGCGGCGACCCAAGGTTGTCCCGTTGGTCATCAGTCAGGGTGGGGAGCGTTACCTCGGCCAGATATGTAGTGATATCCGGTTGTGGATTCTGTAGTTGTGACCGGTATAATGCATTGTAATGCATCACAAAGGCGTCATGGATTCCCGCCTGCGTGTAAGCCACTGGGCCGTTGGCCGGGTGTATCGCCGTCACTGGTGAAGCACGGTCTTCACGCTGTATTAACCAGGCCAATAATTTGCTGGGTTTATCGCTGTAGCGGTGTGTGCGGGCCGAGTGGGCGGCAAAGTTAATACGTTTTAACCGTTCCAGTAATCTGTCATGCTTCGCCTGTGCTTCCAGCAGCCTGGTGTTAGCTCCCTCAGTCGCTTCCTGCTCTGCGTGTATCAGGTCCGTTTCCAGGCGTCTGAGGTCTGTCTCTAACTGCCGTCTAGAATGAGCCTGCGTGCCTAAACACTGACCCCTGAGGACCACTTTGAATACGTCCCATTCTAGTTGGGGCGTGGATGCCGTTCCATTATTAGAATATATGAAGTTATCCCGCATACTTTCATCCTGCATACCATTACTCAGCATTTTTCACAACGAAAATGCAATTTCTCCACGATACCATTACCCCGCAAACTTTCACTCATCATATGACTATACCATGCATGCCTTTACAACGCAAATGCATGCGTGAAGTCATAAACTGTGTAAAAGTGCTTTACCTTTATTTTATCTATCTACCTACCTATCAACCTATCTACCTATCCATCTATCCATCTATCCATCTATCTATCTATCTATATCTCTCTTCTGTCTCTCTATCTATAGCTCTCTCATCTCTATCGATGTATCTATCTCTATCTCTATATCTCTCTTTCTCTCTCTCTCTATCCCTACATCTCTCTCTCTCTATCTCTATCTCTCCTAAACCCACCCGAACCCCAAAAATACCCCAGCACCCCAAAACCCCAAGGCACCCTGACCCCTAAAAATCTCCCCTACACCCAAAACCAAAACGCACCCATTTACCCCAAAAATAACCCTGCACGCCAAAACCCTAACCCACTCTGGCCCCAAAAATACCTCTGCACCCCAAAACCCTAAATGCACCCTGAACCCTAAAAAATACCCCTGCACCCCAAAACCCTAAACGCCCCCTGAAACCTACAAATACCCCTGCACCCCAAAACCCTAAACACATCCTGAACCCTAAAAATTCTTGCTGCACCCCAAAACCCTAAATGCACCCTGAACCATAAACATTCCCCCTGAACCCCATAACCCACTCTGACCCCTAAAAATACCCCAATACCCCAAAACCAAAAATACCCCTGCATCCCAAAACCTTAAATGCACCCTGCACCCCAAAACCTAAACGCACCCTGAACCCTAAAAATTCCTCCTACACCCCAAAACCATAACCCAACCTGATCCCTAAAATTACCTCTGCACACCAAAACACACCCTGAACCCTAAAATTACCCCTACACCCCAAAGCTCTAACCAACCCTGACGCCTAAAATTACCCTGTACCCCAAACCTAAATGCACCCTGAACCCCAAAAATACCCCAGCAACCCGAAACCTTATACGCATCCTGAACCCTAAAAATACCCCCTACACCCCAAAACCCTAACACACCCTGACCCCTAAAAATACCTTAGAACCCCAAAACCAAAATGCACCCTGAACCCCAAAAACACCCCAGCACCCCGAAACCATATACACACCCTGACCCCTAAAATTACCCCTACATCCCAAAACCTAAACGCACCCAGAACCCCTAAAAAAAACACCACCCCGAAACCTTATACGCACTCTGAACCCTAAAAATACCCCAAAACCCTAACCCACCCTGACCCCTAAAAATATCCCAGTACCCCAAAACCAAAACGCACCCTGAACCCTAAAATTACCCCCGGTTCCCAAAACCCTAACCCACCCTGACCCTAAAATTACCCCAGCACCCCAAAACCTAAATGCACACAGAACCCCTAAAGAACCCCAGCACCCCGAAAGCGAAATGCACCCAGAACCCCTAAAAAACCCCACCACCCCGAAACCTCAACCCACCCAGAACCCTAAAAATACCCCAGCACCCCAAAAATACACATAACTCTAAAATAACATATACCCCATCCCCAAACTGTATACTTACCTTATACTTACATTAAAAAAAATATGCTTTTACCATTCATGCATTTACAATGAATTTCATTTTAAAAGCATGCGCGGTAAAAGCATATAAAATGTAATGCCATGCGTTGTAATGGCATTGCGGAGTCATGGTAGATGCGTTGTCATGGTATGCGAGGTGATGGTATACAGGATAAAAAATTTGTGGTAATGGTTGTTTACCGTCTAATTGACTTCACGGCTTCTCCCGCTACATTATTCTCCACAGCAGCCAATCAGTTTTAGCGGTCCTTCGCCAAAGGAGTATGAAGCGGTCTTTGTCTACAGCCCTTTGCCTCGTCCTGCTAGAGATTTTTGACTTCTATTTCAGGGACTAAGCCCGAATGTAGAAATGTTCACCGCAGCTTCAACCCAAGTCTATCTGCTGTCGACACACCCTCTTCAGACACTTCTGCAGCCTTGCCCTGCTGAACTTCACCATCTCAGAAGAATTTTCACAATCATTTTTCTTAGTCCAAAGGCAAAATTGACCAGGCCCAATCCACTTCTTGAATCCGAACCGTGCTCCATCAGCCATATTTTTCAACTTTGACCCGGTCTCACGCCACTAGATAGCCACAGTTGGCAATTTGATCTTTTAGGAGCTCCTTTTTACTAAAAACTTTCCAAATTAATTACTCCAGTTCTACTTATTGGATTGTTGTGTTTTTAGTGTCAAGTAATTTATTAAAATGGCATCTATTTTTCTAAATTGGTTTGGGAGTTTTCTTGTGTTGAGTTTTCACTGTATTAGTGTTTGTGTGCTGCTTAAATATTTTACACATTGGCTCTAAATTAAGCCTGGCTGCTTTTTGTGCAAAGCTAAGCAGGGTTAATCACAGGACCATTTTGTGGTTCACCCTGCAAGGGATTGTGGCTGTTGCTTGACCAGGGCTCACACCCCAGTCAACCAACAACCCAACTGCTTAAAAATTCCCACTATGCATTATTTTGGTTTCACCCAGCCAGCTGCATGCCTTATCGAACAATAACCAGATGGAAGTGAGGGAGCACTGCGGTAAAGCTCCCCAAACCAATTAAACTGAAACTTTGGCTGCACCAACTGTTTATTGTGGACAATGGCAGGTCAAGTCAGTAAAACCACTATTCCAGATTAAAATAAAAACACTTTCCCACTAACAATTGACCAGGGCGTAATGCGCAGATTGAGAGGGTGGGGGTGGCTGGCTCGATGTGGGTGGAACAATTGTTTGGTTATATCACATTTATTAAACAGTTAAAAAGCCACCAGCGAAATAAGTTTCATATATCTATTTATCTTAGTCCACAACATGCCTCTTCATCTAGATGGAACTTCCCAGATTAAGCCGAGTAATTTCCCTCACTCAAACTAATCATGAACCCAGATAGGAAGGGAGGGGTTTCTAGATTATGTAAATTGTACACAGAATGCAGCACTTCACTCAATGACGAGGCAAGAAATGGAAAATAGACTTTGGGATTGATAATTGTGATTTTGTTGCAAGAAGACTAAATTAATATTTATCTACTATAGGCACAAATTGCTCCATTTTAAATTCCTTGAACAGACTTTCCTGCTCTCCTAACTACTTACATAGAATAAACCCGGAAAAAAACACTTTGTGCAGGCTTTGTATGTACGACCCTGCAGGCTTTTTCCATCTGGCTTGGGAATGCCTATCAATTACAAAGTAGTTGGAGAAGTACTGGTCCTGGAAAAATGGCAATATAGTGGTGACAAGGATAAAGTGTACGGCGCTAACAATAGTCCAGGGATATGCAAAAATTCCCCAAGCCCATAAGGAGACTGGTGGCAACATTGCTGCTATTGGCAAAGCATAGTCTATTAAGCTGCTTGATGAAATGCCTCTCACACAAGACAGAAGTCTGGCTGAAGGATGCAGCCACAAGTGGAGCAATGGTAAAACTATGAATAGCTGCAGGTCCCACAAACAGGAATGAGAGATAAGGGAAGCTCTTAGAAATGATTTGCCCTTTGCAACATGAGGATAATGAAGACATTTAAGGAAATGTAATTACAGACCAGATATTGTATTTATGTAGCATTCCCACCCCACAAGGCACTGAAGTGCTTTTCAGCAAGTAGCATGCTACTCTGGAACTCGGAGGTGGATTAGTAGAGGGTAATATTCATTGCTATTGGGAATGGTAAACATGCAAGTCTGTTCGTTGGAAAACAAGGGGGAAAGGTTTAGAAAGGATTATTTGGGATTTCATAGTAGTAAAAGAAATTTGAGATGAGTCAGAGCGAGTTAGTTGCAGGAATAGGATAAAGGATGGATACAGAAGGGAAGAGTTTGGACAGCGTTGTTTGGGAGTTAACAGTAGTAAAAGAGGGTTGGGATGAGTCAGAGTGGAGGTAGGGGATATTTTGGAAGAGGAATAGGATGAGTTATACAGTGGTGGTTTAGTGAGGTTAGATATTTTGTCTCTGCAGTGGGAGGAAAATATATCAGTATGTAGATAAAAGTCAAGTCAAGTTAAAAATTCTTTATTTCGGCCATTTCAGGCCATAAAAGAGTGCAGAATAATGCATAGTAAAAAGGAGATAAATTGTATAATCATAAAAGGACACCATAGAATTCATTATACACAAAATAAGCGTAATTTGCAAATAAAAATGAACATCCAAGTATTTCAAACTTTAGCATTCAATATCAGTTAATTGGCGCCGCTTGGACCACATAGCTAACAAATACTTAGAAAGTGCAAATACAATTATGCTTGATGTGTCCGTTTTAAAAATTCTAAAATCATACAGACAATTTTTAAAACCTAGATTTCAACATATCGGTACCAGCCAACACTTCCTGGATTTAGTGTAGGCTGGACAGAAGAAGAGCACATGAAGCTCGTCCTCTATGTCACAGCTACATCCTGGACAGGATTTGTTGGTGGAGGCTGACCATTTGCTAGTAAAAGCTTTCAGTGGTAAGGTACCATATCTCCATTGGATAAAAAGCTTCCTTGCTAAAATCGGGAAGACAACGTCCATAAAATCCTCAAACAAATAAGAATTTTTGAAGGCTAAAAACGAATTAGTCAATGTGCCCAAATTGGAGGCACAGACAATGGAGTTAATTTTTTTCTCCTTGAAAATCCTAGGAAGGGACTTGCACGATACCTCGAGGCAGCCCCTTTCCGGATCGTCCCACATGCCCGGCAGACCCAAACTTAGAAATTCGTGCTTTATAAACGCCAGCCATGGAATTTTGCCTGCGCAATTAAAGCTTAATATCTGCTTTAACTCTTCCCTGTAATTTAGCAGGTCTGTAGTTGCCCATATCCTATGCCAAAACCTGAGCGGCTTAAGTGCTAGCTCATCTTCTATGGGTGTCAGTCCCAAGTCTAGCCTTAGGGGGAGAAACGGGGTACTTTGGGGGAGTGTCAGCAGCCATCTTATGAATTTAGTTTCTATCTTGGCAATGTCTGCCCCGCCAGGGTGACCCCACAACTCTCCACCGTAAAGAGCTGCAGCCCTTGCTTGTGTCTTGTAAATCTCCAAGGCTGGGCTCACTGGCTTAAATGTTGATGTATTTGAGACTTTAGAAATACCACCCGCCAACTGTGACAGTTTCAATTGGGATTTCACCTGTTGGGGTCCCCAAGAGAGATTTTCATGAAGTGTTACCCCCAGATATTGGAATGTCGTGACCCTTTCCAACCTCATGGTGCCCAGGATCGGATTAGGTCGTGTAGATACCTGGGGGTTAAATATTATGAATTTTGTTTTTTCGGCATTTATCTCGAGACCACGGGATCGAAAAAAGTCCCCAAAACCATTCAATATCCGTTGGATCCCCATCGGGGATTTGGAGAGCAGGAGGGTATCGTCGACAAACATGATCGCCGGAACCCTCCTGCCGGACAACCTTGGTGCATCGTTTTTGGGGACGTTATCCAGTGTGAAATTACACCATTAACGTACAGGCAAAACAGGGTCAGTGCCAAAACACAACCCTGTCTCACCCCTCTGGCAACTGGGAACCTAGTAGACAATGCCCCATTCCTCCCGCATCTAACCTGGGCAAAGTTCCCCTGGTGTAGCCTCACCAGCACATTCAATATCTGAGACGGTACACCCAAGTCCAGGAGGACACCCCACAGTTTGCCCCGTGGCACTAAATCAAACGCGGACCGGAGGTCCACAAACACCATGTAGAGGCTGCCACCGTCAATCTTTGCCGTTTTCCAATACAGGAGAATCAAGCGAAAGATCTGTTCCTCCTGAACCCCACCTGAAAGGGACTTAAAACTTCATGTTCCTCCATCCATGCCAGCAAATGGTCCAGGACAAGCCGCGCAAACATTTTTTGCGGGACGTCAATGAGACTAATGGGCCTGTAGTTGGCTGGGAGCAGAGGAGAACCCTTCTTGTAGATTGGCACTATCTCTGCTCCCAGCCAAGTACCAGGAACCTCCATTCCTCCCAAAATTGCGTTAAAAACAATAGGCAGGTAGGGGTCCCAGATCTCTGGTTGATGGCTGAATAGGTCCCCTGGGAGTTTATCAAGTCCCGGGGCCTTACCCACTGCAAGATTTCCCAATGCAATAGAAACCTCCGTCAGAGTGAACTCTAAGCCCTCATGCTGCGTGTTTAAAGATAAAAGTGCCGTCATATTATCCTCGGCAGATTCATCTAAATATAAGGCTTTAAAGTGAGATTCCCACACTGATGCATCGATATTAGGTTCTATGGCAGAATTTTGTTCTCCCGAACCCGTATTAACCAATGACCAGAATCTACGTGCATCCCTTGATTCCAAGGCAGTGGTAAGTTAGACCACCTATCTAGGCCCCATTCACTCTTAGCATGAGCCATTACTCCTTTATACTGCAGTCTTAATTCCCGAATTTTGGGTTTATTGGTCCCAGATTTAACGGCCGCAATCAACTCAGACTTGGCCTTTCTACAGGCTGAGTTATACCAAGATGAGGCTAGTGTTCTCCTCTTCCTAATGGGAACCTGGGGATTAAAGACCTCAGCTAAACTGGAAACCAGGTCCAAGTGGATGTGCCCTAGTTTTCCATTAAAATCTGTAGGTGTGGGTTGAATAATTAAGGTATCAACCTCCAGAAGTCGAGGGAAAACCAAACTATACAATTTCGCCAGTTCTTCTTGGGATTCTACTATTTTGCCCCACTTTACCCTGCGTCTGTTATTTGAAAGTGTCATCCCTTTACCCACATCATATATTTCTGGGGAGAGAATATCCTTTGGTCCTGGGAAGACCATCTCTAGGCATAGAGCATTGTGGTCGCTATCGGCTCTGGGGATTACTCTGAAATCAATAACCTTTGACCACATACTTGTTTCCACCATGATGTAGCCAAGGCGAGATTCATGACCCATTTTATTATAAGTGCACGCTGATGGAGTATCGGACAGAGTACGCCCGTTACACGCCCTTAGAGAATTGTTTAGAGTAAGGGCTGTGATCTGGATCGCCAGGGGGGACCATGACTTAGGGCATGGTGATTGACAAGGTGGAATAGCCCAGTAGTCATCTTCGCCCATAAGTGCACCCTCGCTCATTTCTAGGAGAGGCTCAAAGTGGCAATTCATGTCTCCCGCCAGCAAAAGATGGCAATCATTGGGCAATGTACTCAGAAAAGTGGATAAGTCAGTGATGGTAACCGATTCAGAAGCCAAACTGACTGGTCGTGAGTGTACATTCACAATAGCGATTTTAAAAGAGTTTGACTAATTCAACAGTAGGCACTGTACATCTTCAGAATGTGTGGCCCTATTTTCTGCCATGCAACCCAGGTGAGTAGCTACCCAAATGGCAAGGCCGCCTGACGGTCGTCCCTTCCCTCCCCACCTGGCAGGTACATGGAATGTGGCGAGTCCCACTCTAGAGTGTTTGTCCCTGGCCCAAGTCTCCTGAAAGAGACAAATATCCTTTTGGTCCACCAAGGAACCTCACTCTGTACAGTTTAAATTGCGCGATAGACCCGCCACATTCCACGATAGGATTTTTAGCGGCTTCACTGTTACGGCAGAGTTTAAGGAGCCAACACTGCTCTGCTGTTCTCCATCCCCAGGGGCTGCATCAGGAAAGGGCTCAGAATAGGGCAGGATGGTGCTCCCCAGTCCATCAGTAACTAATTCTCCGTTAGGCCCATGAACATGGGTATCAGAATCTATGAAGGGACCAGGTAAACCACCAATACGTGACTCCACAACTCCACTACATTCAGCAGGGTTCCTAGATTGGGTAGTACACACAGTGTCCGACTTACTATACAGTAGTCAGTCCACCATTTCCAGACTGCTGAACCTGTTATGGGTGGTTAGATGACTCTGGGCGATTGGGCGCCCATTGCTACCCCTCTCGCCCCCTCCCTCACGTCGAAGCGTTACTAAGGACCAGTCAGCTGTGCAATCTGACAAGTCTGTTAGCGGATAAAAAAAAGGACAGGGGATAGCATGAATGGCTGTCCCAGTGCTATTATGGCTCCAATTACAAATATGCTCCACGGTACGGGGATCCCTAAAATTTACCAGAACACAGTCCCCTGTGATAGTTTTAGTGCTGTGACCCACCCAAGAGAGCCTACGTACCATCAATATTTCACTAGTGACATAAGAGGGTAGTGGTCTATTATGATTTAGCCAGTGAGTCACTTTATTTTTTAAGGAGGTAAACAATTCCTGGCCTGGGTTACTAATTTCCGGAATTCCTGCCAGTACTACCACATATGGACTAGTTTCAGGTGGTAGATCAATTCTAGGTGCCCTCTGAAGTGCTGCTATAGTTACAGACCGACCACTCTCTTTTAATTTTCCTGCAGTAGCAGAAGTACTTCTACTCCGATTCTCTGAACTTATGCGCCGGGCATCAGCAATTTGTGACGTGGATGGTTTATTAACATCCGTGACGGATGGCAAAACAGAGAGGGGGAGATTATGTATTCCAGAGCCATCACATACAGAAGTCGTTTGAACATCGCCCAGGCATGAGCCATTTGACTTCGTCATGTCCCTATTGCCCCGTATAATCAGTTCCAGCTGGGAAAGCTGGAATTCAATGCGCCCAAGTCTATCTTCTATCGGTCCAAGTGAAGATCTCAGTAGATCACCCAATTTAGCAAGGAGAGTGTCTTCGGCCAGCATTATACTTCCACTGGGCTGAGCTGCATCCAAAATAGTTGGCCCTGGGCCCAATACGATCGTTGGTGAATTTGAATTTTGAATTTGAATTTAGAGGAATTTATAGAGCGCACGTGTACCCAGCGGTTTCATGGCGCTAGAGGATGCTTGGCCCAGGGGCTTGGGAAGAAAATTACTGAGATGGGAAAGCTTGTGAAAAAAGAAAAGTCTTAAGGGCCCTGCAGAATTCCAGGTCGGAGGGGACAGATCTAATGTGCAGGGGGAGAGAGTTCCAGAAGGTCGGGGCTGGAACAGCAAATTTCAGACCCCCTGATCTGCTTTTCTTAAATCGGGGTACTGAGAGAAGGAACTTAGCGGAGGAGCGGAGTTCTCTGTTGGGACAGTAGACCTTGATTGCAGATGAAATAAACGCGGGAGCAGTCCCCGCAATGGCCTGGAAGGTGGTACAGCCCAACTTGAAAAGGGCCCGTTCTTTAATTGGCAACCAATGTAATGATTTAAGCAAGGGAGAAGTGTGATGGAATCTGGGCAGCCCATAAATCAGGCGAGCAGCCTTATTTTGGACTAGCTGAAGGCGACGGAGGGCATATGCGGGAGCGCCGTTATACACTATGTTCCCATAGTCCAGCCGAGATAGGACCATTGCCATTAGGATCAGTTTTAAAGCCGGGAGAGAGAAGAACCAGGAAATTTTCCTTATAGTACGGAGAGCCAAAAAGCAGGAGGAGAGTACTGAACTGATCTGGGAGTGGGGTGTGAGGTGTTGATTAAGTGTAATGCCAAGTGTTTTAACTGAGGATGAAGGTAGGGGGAAGTGCCCAGGGAGGGAGGCCAAAAGGTGGGGGACCAGGGGCTGGGAGTGCTACCAGTGACGACAAGTTCCGTCTTGTCCGGATTTAATTTTTAGATGGTTGCAGTTCATCCAGTCTCTAATGAACAGCATAACCGATTGAAAGTTGTGAATGCTAGCGGGGAAATGAGAAAGATGGAAAATAAGTTGGAGGTCGTCGGCGTAGTTATACACGGTGACCTCCATCTGCTGTAATGCAAAGATAAGTGGGAAAATGTAAAGATTAAATAATAAGGGAGAGAGAGAAGACCCTTGGGGGACGCCACACTGGACCGTGCGAGGGGGGGCAGAGAATTCGGCAAGATGGACAGCCTGGGTACGATCTTTTAAGAAGGAGTTGATCCAGGTCATTGCTGGGCCCGATGCCCGCCGCCTGGACACGGGTAAGAAGGGTGGAGTGATCAACCGTGTCAAAGGCGGCGGAGAGATCTAAGAGGACGAGGGCCTGGGGGGTGTTGGTGTCTAGCCCCTCTCTTAGTTCGTCCATCACGGAGATGACAACCTTCTCGGTAGAGTGCCGGGGTCAAAAGCCTGACTGACGGGGAGCAAGGCCCCCACTCTCTTCCACAAAGGTGCAGAGAACCTGGGTGACATGGGCCTCAAGGACTTTGGCCAAAAAGGGGAGAAGGGAAATGGGACGGTAGTTTGATGGAGAGACGGGGTCGGCCCCAGGTTTTTTTAAGATGGGAATGATGGTGGCCGCTTTGTAGGGAACCGGCACAAAGCCCTGTTCAAGGGAGTCGTTCAAAAGGGTGAGGGGGGGAATGGCAATCTGTGAAGATCTTGCGGAGGACATACGCCGGGGCGATGTCCGCAGGGGATCCGGACTTGACGCGAGTCAGCAGGGGGAGGAAGGTTTCTTTTGTCAAAGTGGGTCAGGCTGGACGTGGTGGGGGGAGGCTGGGGGTCACAGAAGGTAGGGGAGGGCGGAGGTATCTTTGCCTTGATAAGTGCGACTTTCTCAATGAAAAAGTCATTAAGAGAGTCACACAGGGGTTAGGAAGGGGGGAATTTTGGGGGAGGCCCTGTCAGAAGAAGCCAGCTCGCAAACTGTGGCGAATATTTCTTTTGGCTGGTTCTCTGCGGCGAGAATTCTCCCCGAGAAATAAGATGTCTTAGCGAGGAGAATATCCCTTTTATATTCATTGAGGATGGAAGTGTAGCGTAGATTGGAAGAAGGGCAATAGGCGCGTCTCCAAGCTCGCTCTGCTTGACGCACTGCCAGTTTTTTTTCCTTGAGAGCGGAAGAGAACCATTTATTTGCATCATGGGCGCGTCTGACTGTGACGCGCTTCAAGGGGGCTACTTCGTCACAGGCCTTCAGGAGCCAGCTATTCAGGGCGGCCAATTGACTTGGTGGCGCGAGGCCAGCGAGGTCAGGGCCAGAGGCTGACAGGGAGGAGCAGAGGGCAGGAATGTCCATTCTGCTCCAGTTCCTCGCCCAGGTGTGTTTGGGAGGGGGAAGGTTATTATCAAAACTAAGATCCAGAACAAAAGAGATCAGAGAATGGTCCGACCATGTACAGGGCATGACAGTAGGAGCGGAAACTAAGAAGTTGAGTGTCCAGATCTGATCCAAGATGTGGCCACGAGTGCGAGTGGGGGTGTGGACCTGGGAGACTAAGTTTAAGCTGAGGAGGAGCTGGGTGAAATCACGGGATATGACGTCTTCGGCTGGATCGTTAGGCCAGAAGTTAAAATCCCCAAGTAACATGACCGAGGAATTGTTGATTGCAAGGGTTCCTAGAAGGTCCTGAATGGCGGGGAGAAAGCTTGGGCCGGGCTGGGAGGGACGATAAATAAGAACGCACGTTAGAGGGACCTGAAAGGAGGCAGAGCGTATGACCAGACAATCTACCGCAGATATGGGAGGGGAAGGAAGCACTTGAAAATGAAGGCCCGCTCGGGCGATCAAGGCAACCCCACCTCCTGTCCGACCCTCCGGCCGGTTGGCCCGGAGGACGAAGTAGGGGGGGGGGGGGGAGGGCTGCCAACACGCTAGGAAGTGAGTCAGAGCGGAACCAAGTCTCTGTCAAGAATAGAAGGTCCGGCTGGACAGAGTCCAAGAAGTCAAACAGTTCCAACTGATGTTTGACAGCCCACCTAGTATTAAGTAAGGAAGCCGACAGATGCGATGGCGTGGGCACCGGGTTAGGGATGGACAGTGACCGGAGGGGGACAGGGAGGAGAGGGGAAAGGGAAGGCAGGGCGGCAGGAGGGGTGGGGGAAGGTGATGTTCGGGCAAGGCCAAGTTCATTAATCCGTGCACGGGTGGCCGCTTGGGGTAGCCAATGGTCCTGGAATGAGCATAGTTGTGCAGCAGAGTAAGATGATGATGTGCCTTAACTAGGCATATCATTCACAGCTTTGGTCCCCTTTCCTTTCGATGTTGTAGCACTATCACCCAGCCCTTCAGCACGTTTAGACTTCCTTCCACCCGCAGTAGACGCGGCAGCGCGCTTTCTCTTGGGTTTGGCGCCATCTTGACCTTCCCGGGCTGACGGGTGGGTGATTTCAGAGGCGAATTAGCCGGGATTGGAATGACAGTAGTGGACAAAACTTCTGACATTTCTGAACAAACAGTAGGTGACATGCGCTCATTCTCCTGGGAGACCGGTGGATTATGTATGGTTACTAGAACAGGGGGTATATTAGCGCGACTGCTGCACTCGGGTGTCCGGGCATCGGCAAAATGACCCATTGAGGAGCGTCTGGCCAGGGCCAGATCTCACGACACCCGGCGCTCCATCAAAGTTATCCCCTGATCAATAACAATATTCGCTCTAGTTATAAAATTATCCAAAGTCCCAGTTAGGTGACCCCTAGCAGTCAAGGCTTTGTTCCTCGTCTCACGTGCAGCCATACTATTACTAAAAAGGCCTTCTGACAAAAGAGTGCTTGCAATAAACCAAGGGAATAAGTACGTGATATATAGCAGGCGTTAAAGGGGTGGCCCGGTCTGGTCTTTTACAGGCTAAAACAGGCCCACCCGCCCGCGCGTCCAGCGGAAGTGCACGTAGCTAAATGCAGGCAGGAAGTGGGCGGGAAGATTCCCCAGCTACGGCCGGTGATGAGGCGCAACGGCTGCTGGTCCTTGCAGTCCCGCAGTCCCGCACCTTGAATCCTGACTCCAGAGGCTACAAAGTCCCTCACAGTAACCCCAGTGAGAAGCACAATGTCCCAGGTAATCCACAAACAAACAACCACTGCGAGCGGCGTCGGAACGTCCCTCCGCAATGCCTCCAGGAGAAAGCCACTCCCCTCACAGCTGCGATGAAAACCTGATTGTGGCACAGGTAAGCGCAGGGCTTTAAGTGGGCCGGGTCGGTCCGGGTCTGAGCACCGCCAGTTTTTTTTTGGGGCCCTCGAAACGGGTCTCTATCGGGCTCTATTTTCCCGGCTGGCAAAGGTAGTCCGTTCTTTATTTATTTTTTTCCAGACCCGTTTCTAGGGCCCCAAAAAAACTGCTGGTGCTCAGACTCTGCCTCTGCTCACTTAAAGCCCTGGCGGTTGCTGCTTGTTTAGGAAATCTGCTGGGACATTTTGCACTACTGCAGTGAGAGCTCCGTTTCCTCACTCAGTAGTAGTCACGGCATGACGTCCATGCCAGGTGAGCTTTGTTGGAGGAAGGGAAATCCTTTAAGAGAGCCATTTTCTCTCAGGATTTCCCTTCTCTCCTCTCTTTCCAGCGCAGAAGCAACGTCGTGGTGGTGCCAGCGCGGGACCTTTACCATCGCAGGAGCAACGTCGATGATAAAAAACTGAAGAGGCAGAGGCCCCCAGGCAGCCTGCTCCAGCACGACCTACCCGACCTTCACTTGATGAATTTGCGCCGTGTTTAGAACTGGAGAGGTCGGGGAAATTCGTTTCAGCATTTTTCACCTGTGAAGCCCCATCCTTGATCGGTAAGTGCAGTGGGTTATCCCCACAGTTTGATTATAATCATTTTTTTGTTTCAGCTTGCATAACGTGTAGATTCTAGTCACAAACTTGCATGTTTGTTTTTTATGTGTGTTTTGTTATTGACAGCCAAGTGCCTCCTGGCAAGGGACTGTACTCTGTGTAGCATCCTGCTACAATAACTACAGACACAGTTAGATATGATTACTGGAGCTTTATTCTCATGCTCCCTGCCTGTCTCCTGTCCCTACTCTAACTGACTTCCCCTCGCTCCGGCTCCTCCTCTTCCTGCCCTCCCCTGTCTCCACCCACAACCACTAGTCTGCTAACTTCACAACATCTCCCCCTTTTGTAACAAAACAAATGAAAACTGTGACTTCTTAGTCCATTTCTGCAATAAGTCTTCTGGGTGGACGGGTATCCCGATGAGGTTGTGGCGACTTGACACTCGGACCAATGCTGTTCGGTGTTTCATCGACAGGACTAATGTTCTCGCAATCATCTGTCCGTGGTTCAGCCGAACCAGGAATGGCTACTTCACTAGATGCAGCTTCAGTGGTGTCTTGTGATAGTTTCTTGAAGTGTGAAATGTTTCTGGTGATTCGCCGCTGCTCCGATTCTGCAATCAACATAGTTCCTTTCCGTTTTGTGATTACTAACGGTTCATCCTTGAAAGGGCAGTCAGTCTTCCTCTGCTGCTCTTGTCTGACAAGTACCTGGTCCCCTTCATGTAACGAGAGTGACCTTGCTCTCCTCCGTCGATCTGCGTATGACTTCATCTTGTCTTTTCGGTGTTTGTCAGTCACCATCATCTCTTGATGTTCTCGAGCAGGTGACACTGATGGTCGTAAGGCACCTTCCCACGTTGGAATGCGGTTCCGCATGGGACGTCCCAGCATGAGAGTCGCTGGGCATTGCCCTGTGGTTGCATGAGGGGTTGTTCGGTAGGCTCGGAGGACCTCATTGAGGGCTACTTGTAAGTCCTTTCCCTCCGCCGTTGCATGCTGAAAAGTCTTTTTAAGCGTGGCCATGAATCTTTCGATTGTTCCATTGGCCTGTGGCCAGAGGGGCGTAATCTTACGGTGGTGGAAATCTAGATGTTTTGCAAACGCTGCAAAGTCTTGTCCATTGAATGGGGGCCCATTGTCCGTCTTCACTTTAGAGGGAACTCCCCAAGCCGCAAAGACTTCATCAAGCACCTTGAGAGTGCTCGCGGCATTAGTCGATGGTACAAAGTGTGCAAAGGGATATCTGGAATGTTCATCAATGATGGCCAACACATATTTGCCCGATGACAGGGGTCCATAGAAATCAATGGCAATCTCTTGCCACACTCCCGGTGGAAGGGGGGTCATGTTCAATGGTGCTGGAGGATCATTTTTGCTTGTGAGCTGACAGAGGTGACAATCCTTCAAAGTGGCTTCCACCATTTGGTCAAGGTATGGAAACCATACTCGCTCTCTCAGTGCACGCTTGGTTGACACAATACCCCGATGTCCTTCATGAGCAAGTGCAACTACTCCTTGTCTCAGTTTGGTAGGGATTACAATTCGCTGGTCTCTCAGCAGTATGCCATCAGTGGTGGCAGACAGTTCACTGCATACATGTTGGAAAGCTTGCATTTCCTGTTTGAGGAGTGGATCAGTCTCTTCATCCTTAGAGTCGTGTCTCCACCTGTTGTGTCGAATTCGGCGTAGGACTTTCTGCATGACAATGTCTTGGGACGTACTTTCACGGATGGTGTCCATTGGAATGGCAGGAGGGAGAGCTTGATCTGTCACAAAGTGTATGTATTCTTCCGCAATGGAGGGATTAGAGACTGACGATGCAAGTGGATGTCTAGACATGTAGTCAGCCGGGTTTTCTGACTTCCCCGGCTTGTGGACGATGGTAAATGTGTATTCCTGTAACCTTAGGCCCCACCTCTCAATTCTTGGGGGCATCTTGGATCGGGGATTTCCGTAAATGGTGACAAGGGCTTGGTGGTCTGTAATTAGAGTGAAGTGCTTACCATATATGAAAACATGAAAATGTTCACATGCCCACACTACGGCAAGACTTTCTTTCTCGGGCTGCGAGTATGCCCTCTCCGGGTCAGTTAGGCTGCGACTCGCATAAGCAATGATTCGACGTTGATCTGAATCGTTGTCATACTGTGCCAGGATGGCTCCAAGCCCAACGGGGCTGGCGTCCACAGTTATTTCCGTTTTTCGTTGTGGATTGAAGTATGACAAGTGATCTGCAGTTGCCACCGCCTTCTTGATTTCTTTGAAAGCTTTCTCACATTGGGGAGTCCATTCAAACGGTTGACCCTGTTTGGTCAAGATGCGGAGGGGGTGGCTGATCGTCGCATAGTCCTGGATATACAGAGCACAGTAACTGGTCATCCCAAGGAATGACCGGAGCTCATTGACATCTTGAGGACTCTTGGTGTTGTTCAGAGTCCCAATTTTGTCGGGGTCAGGTTTCATGCCAGCACCGGAGAAGATATGACCAAAGAATTTTAATGTGTCTTGATGAAATTCACATTTGTCTCTGTTCAGGGTCAGGTTTGCTTCCAGTAGTGCGTGACAGACATGATTGAGTGCAATGTCATGTTCTCGTAGATCAGAGCCATACACAAGGATGTCATCACTATAGTTGAGCGTATTGGGAATGTTCTGGATGACTTGTCTAATAGCTTCTTGAAATATTTCAGCTGCTGAGGAAACTCCAAAGCTGAGCCTCTTATATCTAAACAACCCAAGATGAGTTGCAAATGTGGTGATGTATCTGGATTTTGCCTCTAGTTCCAGTTGATGGTATCCCTTATTTAAGTCCAATTTGGAGAACACCTTCGCCCTGTTGAGAGCTGAGATCATGTCGCTCAAGTGTGGTCCTGGGTGTCTCTCTCTTTCAATTGCAGTGTTGGGCAAACGCATGTCTACACAGAGTCTGACTTTGTTGGCGGTGCCCTTTTTGGGGACAATGACTACTGGAGATACCCACGGTGTTGGGCCTTCGGTGCGCTCGATGATGTCAGCGGCTAGCAGGTCCTGGAGTTCCTCTTCCACCGCGGTCTGTAAATGGAATGGCACCCTTCGTGGATGCTGAGCAACTGGCCTGACTTGTTCGTTGATGTGCAGCTGCACTTGACAGTCCTTTAACTTGCCTAGCCCTTGAAATAGTCTGGGGAACTGACGGGTCACGTCTTGGTTTCCACTGACCTTGAAAAGAATTTCCACTAGGTGAAGGCGTTCTGCTGTCGGTAAGCTCAACAGACAGTCTGCTTCAGGGCCATTGATAACGTGGATGACTGCCGAGATGGTTGTGTCTTTCTGTTTAAGGGTTGTCGAGAACTTCCCCAGGCAAGGAAGTGGCTTCTTGGCCATCCATGTGAAAACTCTGACGGGTGCGAATGACAGAGGGGGACGCGGACTCATTCTTTCGTATTCAGTGACTGGAATATAGTTCAGAGACGCACCTGTGTCTAGTACAAATTTGGTGTCGTGATTGCCAACCTTGATGTCCAGCCTCGGATATGTTTTGAGCTGATCTGGATCCGCAGCTAAGTTCAAATATTCAATAGTATATACAGAGTCTCTGGATGACGGCCTGGATTCCTTGGACTGTGATCTCCGGTCCCACCTGGACCGACGTGACTCCCTGCTGGAGTGTGACGACCCTGACGACAGCTCAGTTTGGTCTTGAACCGCTCGTGCATGGTATCTTCGGCTGTCAGATCGGGACATTCTTGAGGTACCTCCTCGTGGCTCAGGCTGAACTGTCCTGTTGGTTCCACCTCTTCTCTCTTTGTGGTACTCCCCACACATCGCTTCAAAATGATTGGTTCTGCCGCATTTCCGGCATTTCTGACCCATGGCAGGGCAGCTATCCACATGGGGGTAATCATACCCACACTGAAAACACTTCCTTATATTTTCAGATCTTTTTTCTTTCTTCCACGGTTCTCGCCGCTGATGTCGTGATTGTTCCTGACGAGATGACGGGCGTGACCTCCACTGCTTGTCTCTCGAGCTCCTTCGCTGGTCACTTCTAGCGTGCACACGTCGCACTAACTCGCGACTCCCTTTGTGCCCTGTTTCGATGGCAGCTGCATGCTCCTCCGCTTGATCAAAGATCCGTGTCATCTCCTCGATCTCATCTAGTGTATGTTCTTTCCTCAGCAACCGTCTCCTCAGTTGGTCGGAGTGACAACCATCAATTATTTGTGATTTTACTGCAGCATCAGTAGAGAAGTTATCAAATGCGCAATGCTTGGCTAGTCTCCTCAGTCGCATCATGAAAGCACTCATCGGTTCTTCCTTCCCTTGACGTGCTGAGTGGAAGGTGTGTCGTTCATAGTCGACGTTCTTTTTGTGAAGGAACCTTTTGTTCAGTGCGTCACGCACTTTGTCATATGTGTCCGCCTCTGTGGCAGGAAGGTCCTTAATTATTTTGACAATTTCCCGCCCCGCCAAGTTACGCAGGGCAATCAACTTCTTTTTATCTTCAGTCACTTCTGATCCTTCGATATAGTCTTCGAATTCTTCAAACCATTCTTGCCATTTGGGGTCCATGGTTCCCCCAGTGGTCACTTTGAGGGGCTCGGGCGCTCGCAGGTGTGACCCGCCTGGGACCGTAGGCTTGACGTCTGGCGGCTGTCGATCTTCATCAGACATCGTTGCAGTGTTTGTTTATGTCTCTGTCACACTCACTTGGTTTCACCAGTGCTTGTTTATTTTCAGATACCAATGCTTGTTTCTTTGCCAATGCTTGATTAATTTCGGGTATCAATGCTTGTTTGTTTTCGGGTATCAATGCTTGTTTCTTTGCCAATGCTTGTTTGTTTTCAGGTACCAATGCATGTTTCTTTATCAATGCTTGTTTGTTTCTGGGTACCAATGCTTGTTTCTTTACCAATGCTTATTTCTTTGCCAGTGCTTGTTGCCTTTCCTTGGTGCCTGACTTCAAAATGGCCGCCCGTTGAAAACCAAGGGGTCTGTCTTGACGAGCGCCTGACTCTAAGATGGCCGCCGTCAGTACAGTTACACGAGGCTTTCTCTCTCTCTCGGCTCAGGCACTCCAGACTCACCGGCCAGCAGTCACAGGGCAGCGCGCTCCAGCTATCACTATTCTTTGGCCACCACAGCAACCAGGTGAGGTTGGGGTGGGCTCCCGCCTTGCTCTGCACGTTCCCGCTTTTCCTTCGCGGCGATCTGCCGACTTACACGCATCAGGCGTGAGGATTTCACCGGCGGCGGGATTTCAGGCCCGGGCTTCCCGTCGCTTGGTCGCTCTTGCTGGGCGGTCGTGACGGACGTCGTCCTCGACGCTGGGGGTACTTCTCCTTCACTTTGGGGCACACAGCAGGGTCGGAGTAGGCTCCCGATCTCTGCACTGCTAATGCTCACGCTTCTGGCGGGGTCGTGTGTCGGCGCGCTCCGCTTCTCCTTTCTTCGAGCCTTTCAGCGCTCGGATGCGCAGCCCCTCACAGCTCCCTCAGGAGGGGGGGGGGCGCAGGTTGCCTGCTGCTGGCCTCTTCTCTTGGGGCATCAGCGACTCGCAATTCTCGGCAGCATTTTCTTTTCTTGGTACTGCCGGGGACAGGGTGTCTCTCTAGACTTTCTGCAGGCAGTGGGTTTGACTGGATCCCATTCTCGTCGCCAGTTGTAGCATCCTGCTACAATAACTACAGACACAGTTGGATATGATTACTGGAGCTTTATTCTCATGCTCCCTGCCTGTCTCCTGTCCCTACTCTAACTGACTTCCCCTCGCTCCGGCTCCTCCTCTTCCTGCCCTCCCCTGTCTCCACCCACAACCACTAGTCTGCTAACTTCACAACACTCTGCAACGAATTATTTTGTCACTTTTTGTTAAAAGGGTACGTCGAAAAACTGTACAGTTTTAGTTGGGAGAAAGTCACGGGGGTGGGGGGATTAAAGGGACTGTACAGGTCGTGAGGGCCTGTATCTGCGCTGGAGAGGTGGCAAGGGCCTGTATCTGTGCTGGAGGGGTGGGGAGGGCCTGTGTCTGTGCGAGGTGGGGATGGCCTGTGTCTGTGCTGGAGAGGTGGGGAGGGCCTGTGTCTGTGCGAGGTGGTGAGGGCCTGTATCTGTGCGAGGTGGTGAGGGCCTGTATCTGTGCTGGAGGGGTGGCGAGGGCCTGTATCTGTGTTGGAGAGGTGGGGAGGGCCTGTGTCTGTGCGAGGTGGTGAGGGCCTGTATCTGTGCTGTAGAGGTGGTGAGGGCCTGTGTCTGTGCTGGAGAGGTGGGGAGGGCCTGTGTCTGTGCTGGAGAGGTGGGGAGGGCCTGTGTCTGTGCTGGAGGGGTGGGGAGGGCCTGTGTCTGTGCGAGGTGGCGAGGGCCTGTATCTGTGTTGGAGAGGTGGGGAGGGCCTGTGTCTGTGCTGGAGGGGTGGGGAGGGCCTGTGTCTGTGCGAGGTGGTGAGGGCCTGTATCTGTGCTGTAGAGGTGGTGAGGGCCTGTGTCTGTGCTGGAGAGGTGGGGAGGGCCTGTGTCTGTGCTGGAGGGGTGGGGAGGGCCTGTATCTGTGTTGGAGAGGTGGGGAGGGCCTGTGTCTTTGCTGGAGGGGTGGGGAGGGCCTGTGTCTGTGCTGGGGAGGGCCTGTGTCTGTGCGAGGTGGTGAGGGCCTGTATCTGTGTTGGAGAGGTGGGGAGGGCCTGTGTCTGTGCTGGAGGGGTGGGGAGGGCCTGTATCCGTGCTGTAGAGGTGGTGAGGGCCTGCATCTGGGCTGGAGAGGTGGGGATGGCCTGTGTCTGTGCTGGAGAGGTGGGGAGTGCCTGTGTCTGTGTGAGGTGGGGATGGCCTGTATCTGCGCTGGAGAGGTGGCGAGGGCCTGTATCTGTGCTGGAGGGGTGGGGAGGGCCTGTGTCTGTGCGAGGTGGTGAGGGCCTGTATCTGTGCTGGAGGGGTGGCGAGGGCCTGTATCTGTGTTGGAGAGGTGGGGAGGGCCTGTGTCTGTGCTGGAGGGGTGGGGAGGGCCTGTGTCTGTGCGAGGTGGTGAGGGCCTGTATCTGTGCTGTAGAGGTGGAGAGGGCCTGTATCTGTGCTGGAGGGGTGGGGAGGGCCTGTGTCTGTGCGAGGTGGGGAGGGCCTGTATCTGTGCTGGAGGGGTGGGGAGGGCCTGTATCTGTGCTGGAGGGTTGGGGAGGGCCTGTATCCGTGCTGTAGAGGTGGTGAGGGCCTGCATCTGGGCTGGAGAGGTGGGGATGGCCTGTGTCTGTGCTGGAGAGGTGGGGAGTGCCTGTGTCTGTGCGAGGTGGGGATGGCCTGTGTCTGTGCTGGAGAGGTGGGGAGGGCCTGTGTCTGTGCTGTAGAGGTGGTGAGGGCCTGTATCTGTGCTGTAGAGGTGGTGAGGGCCTGTATCTGTGCTGGAGGGTGGGGAGGGCCTGTGTCTGTGCTGGAGGGGTGGGGAGGGCCTGTATCCGTGCTGTAGAGGTGGTGAGGACCTGCATCTGGGCTGGAAATGTGGGGATGGCCTGTGTCTGTGCTGGAGAGGTGGGGAGGGCCTGTGTCTGTGCTGGAGGGGTGGGGAGGGCCTGTATCCGTGCTGTAGAGGTGGTGAGGGCCTGCATCTGGGCTGGAGAGGTGGGGATGGCCTGTGTCTGTGCTGGAGAGGTGGGCAGTGCCTGTGTCTGTGCGAGGTGGGGATGGCCTGTGTCTGTGCTGGAGAGGTGGGGAGGGCCTGTGTCTGTGCTAGAGGGGTGGGGAGGGCCTGTGTCTGCGAGGTGGTGAGGGCCTGTATCTGTGCTGGAGAGGTGGCGAGGGCCTGTATCTGTGCTGGAGAGGTGGGGAGGGCCTGTGTCTGTGCTGGAGGGGTGGGGAGGGCCTGTGTCTGTGCTGGAGGGGTGGGGAGGACCTGTATCCGTGCTGTAGAGGTGGTGAGGACCTGCATCTGGGCTGGAAATGTGGGGATGGCCTGTGTCTGTGCTGGAGGGGTGGGGAGGGCCTGTGTCTGTGCTGGAGGGGTGGGGAGGGCCTGTGTCTGTGCTGGAGGGGTGGGGAGGACCTGTATCCGTGCTGTAGAGGTGGTGAGGACCTGCATCTGGGCTGGAAATGTGGGGATGGCCTGTGTCTGTGCTGGAGAGGTGGGGAGGGCCTGTGTCTGGGCTGGAGAGGTGGGGATGGCCTGTGTCTGTGCTGGAGAGGTGGGGAGTGCCTGTGTCTGTGCGAGGTGGGGAGGGCCTGTGTCTGTGCTGTAGAGGTGGGGAGGGCCTGTGTCTGTGCTGTAGAGGTGGTGAGGGCCTGTATCTGTGCTGTAGAGGTGGTGAGGGCCTGTATCTGTGCTGGAGGGGTGGGGAGGGCCTGTGTCTGTGCTGGAGGGGTGGGGAGGGCCTGTATCCGTGCTGGAGAGGTGGGGAGGGCCTGTATCTGTGCTGGAGAGGGCCTGTGTCTGTGCTGGAGGGGTGGGAGGGCCTGTGTCTGTGCGAGGTGGGGATGGCCTGTGTCTGTGCTGGAGAGGTGGGGAGGGCCTGTGTCTGTGCTGGAGGGGTGGGGAGGGCCTGTGTCTGTGCTGTAGATGTGGCGAGGGCCTGTATCTGTGCTGGAGAGGTGGGGAGGGCCTGTGTCTGTGCTGGAGGCGTGGGGAGGGCCTGTGTCTGTGCTGGAGGGGTGGGGAGGGCCTGTGTCTCTGCAAGGTGGGGATGGCCTGTGTCTGTGCTGGAGAGGTGGGGAGGGCCTGTGTCTGTGCTGGAGGGGTGGGGAGGGCCTGTGTCTGTGCTGTAGAGGTGGCGAGGGCCTGCATCTGTGCTGGAGAAGTGGGGAGGGCCTGTGTCTGTGCTGGAGAATTGGGGAGGGCCTGTGTCTGTGCTGGAGGGGTGGGGAGGGTCTGTGTCTGTGCTGGAGGGGTGGGGAGGGCCTGTGTCTGTGCTGGAGGGGTGGGGAGGGCCTGTATCCGTGCTGTAGAGGTGGGGAGGGCCTGTATCTGTGCTGGAGAGGTGGCGAGGGCCTGTATCTGTGCTGGAGAAGTGGGGAGGGCCTGTGTCTGTGCTGTAAAGGTGGTGAGGGCCTGTATCTGTGCTGGAGAGGTGGCGAGGGCCTGTATCTGTGCTGGAGGGGTGGGGAGGGCCTGTGTCTGTGCTGGAGGGGTGGGGAGGGCCTGTGTCTGTGCTGGAGGGGTGGGGAGGGCCTGTGTCTGTGCGAGGTGGGGATGGCCTGTGTCTGTGCTGGAGAGGTGGGGAGGGCCTGTGTCTGTGCTGGAAGGGTGGGGAGGGCCTGTGTCTGTGCTGGAAGGGTGGGGAGGGCCTGTGTCTGTGCTGTAGAGGTGGTGAGGGTCTGTATCTGTGCTGTAGAGGTGGGGAGGGCCTGTGTCTGCTGGAGGGGTGGGGAGGGCCTTTATCCGTGCTGGAGAGGTGGCGATGGCCTATGTCTGTGCTGGTGGGGAGGGGAGGGCTTGCGTCTGTACTGGAGAACTAAGTAATGTTCTGATTTGTTACCTTTGCCTCAAATTGTAAAGCGCTCTGGTATCCTTCGGGATCAAGTTTGTGCTATTTAAAACTTTATAAATTAATTTTAAAACAAATCCTGTGAGCAGCAGTTCACCCTAACAGGGCCATACATCCTGCTCAGTTTATCAAGAGGGCAGCTCCCAGGCAGTTGGAGAGCTGAAGGCCATGCACATCCATCATTGTTATTTTGTTGAGAGGGCACAGATAGCAGTGGATTGCCTTGTAGTTTTTCGAATTTGATGTCCTCTCTGAGCCATGTCTGGCAGTAAAAGGGGGTTTTAGCATTGTACAAACTTCAGCAAAACTCAGAACTTAGATCAAGGTTTATGTTGAGCCAGAGATCCCCTGTATATTTCCCAAAGATTTCTTAATGCTTACATTTAATGGCGCACCTTCCCGCGCGCCCATTCCTGGCAACCCAGATGGTAATTAGGACGTTTTTGCTTTCCAGTCTGCCATTGGCATGGTTAGGTGTCTGCCTGTCTGAAGAGCCATTCTTGTTGGATAGCCATGTGTGCCTGTGACCTTCAAGTGCTTTGTGTACTCTGGGGATGAAGGGCAAGTAACCTGTCCTGTGAAAAGTAGGGAGAGATTTCTCCCCATATTTTGCCATATATGGTTGATCTTTCCTATATCCTTTAACCATCAAACCACCAAACGTTAGAGTGCTGCCACAAATTATGTTCTCTTTTGTAGAGCTGGTAGGCTTGCTAGTTAGCGCCCCAAAGGCTTTCCATGATTCAGAGTAAGGTCCGATGACTATCGTGTAGTGAACATGCCCCTCTGAAAAAGACTTGCAGAAATTTCCGTAAATCCTTCAGCTTCGAGTTGGTAAGATATTAAAATGTGTACCACTGTTTTCACAACTGAAACTTTTTCTATTTTGTAAGAAATATGAAATGTCCATTCACTACACTTTCTGCTGGAGTGTTCTTGAGAGCCTGGCCTGGTCAAGGCATTTTGTTCTGGTTCAGACTCCTGCCCACAGCAGCGTTCCACCATCATAGCTGAAGAAAGGAATGGATTTGCTGATGTTGCTTCAAGCGACATCTCCTTCCAAGGTGTTCTGACTGCAGACCACCTGAGACACATCTTTAGGTTCTGAGGTGGTAGAGTTAATCCTATCCAGAGAGCTGTGGTGGATGCAATGTGGCACATTGATGTCAGTGCCTCAGGATATTCATTATACTGTGCAGTGATATACAAATATACAAGGATGGCAATGCCTAGGAGTGTTCTTTATATTGTGCAGTGAGGTAGGAAGAGAGCAGTGCCTACGGGTACTCTTTATTCCATGCAGTGACGCAGTATGATGGCAGTGCCTCTGGATATTATTTATTCCATACAGTGATGCAGTAGTCTATTCCTGCTTTGTGGGTTTGTTCTGTGGGTTTAGTATGGTTTGTGTTCTGGGGTAGGGTGCTACTCGCCGAAAAAGCAATGCAACACCTTGGGGGTAGCAAGTGCTATATAAATGTATACCTTTTCCCTCTCAATCCAAATGACTAACACATCCACCACTCAAATTACTTTCATATTTCACTATACTAATTTGCCACTAATCCTTTATGGATTTCGTAGTAGCATGCTACTCGCCGAAAAAGCGATGCAACGCCTCATCAGGGGTAGTAAGTGTGACATAAATCAAAATACTATACATTGGGCCTTAGCAGGGAGTATGTGTGTGGGAGGACTGTGCAGGCAGTGTGTACCGGCATCCATGTGTGAGGCAGCGAACAAGTCCTGTGTATGCAAATCAGGAAGGAGTAAGTAGACTGGAGTACAGTACATACAGATGAACCAGTGCCATCTTAAGGACTTTTGGAGACCCGGGGAAGACGTATTTTGGGATCTCCAGATCAGGAAAACCTTACAACTTCACTGCACAATGAGAGATACTTTCAGGAACAGCACAAAATGAAGAGTAACATCTGCCTGCCAAATGGCACTTCAATTAAACATTGTTGATCACTGGCGTAAACTATTCAATTTTTGTTGCAGATAAGAGGCTCAATATTCTATTTTCGTGAAGGAAGGCCTTATCACCTGGAAACCAAAATCAGCAGAGGAAACCAGCAGAGCAAGATTTTCTTTTCTTTTTCAGATATACCAGTCCAGCCTCCAAGAAGGAAGTTCTACATTTACCATGGCTACTAGTAGCTTATCTGCTTCTGCTCGAAGCGCAAGTCTATGCAGTCTTCAATGATTGACTTCCTACCGTCACTGAAGCGCCAGCGTGTTACAGGGGAGTCTTGTCCAGTGCAACCAACTAGTGATGAAGCTAGTAAAACCCAGCAAGAGTCTGACAGGGACAGTCCACCATTATAAAAACTTCAACGTGTGCCAGAGAAAGAAACTGTCAAACTCCCTGACTGCTGGAACACTAAACAGTGGTATTACTTTCAGGAGGAATATAAATGGTTGTATCTTAAGTCAGGCAATATTGGATGTTCTTCCTGTAAACGGGCTAAATCAACAGGTCTTTCAGTGCACAATAACACCCAAGGCATGCGCGTAAGTAAAGTGTGGGCAGATGGCGAGGTTGGTCCTTCCGGTGACGGAAAAGCTTTCAGGCAGAAACAGCTCAGGAAGAAGATTATGGAGCATAAGGCGAGCGCTGGTCACTTGGCAGCTGAGGACATTCTTACAGCTCAGCAGAAAAATACATTGGTGGTGGCAGTACACGAATGTAATGCAAAACATATGGAGAGCACATGCAGGGTATTTGACACTGCCTACTACTTGGCAAAAAAAGATCGCCCTTTCACTGACCACCCTGATCTAATTCTCCTTCAGGCAAAGAATGGCAGCGCAATGGGACGTGTTTTGCACAGCAATGTGACTGCAACTGAAATAATAAAACACATTGCATTGGAAATGCAACAAAGATTGGTCTGTTATATCAGACAACACAAACCAAAGATCACAGTATTAATTGATGAGAGCACTTCTATTAGCAGTGCTTCTACCTTGATCATCTACCTCCGTGGCATTTTTGGAAATGAAAGTACCCCAGTGACCATCTATTTCGGCCTCCTGGAGCTGGCAGAAACGAATGCTATTGGCGTAAAGACCGCTCTCCTAAACTACTTTGAAAAAGTTGGACTCACAAAAAGTCTGCTTCATGATATCTTGATTGCGGTATGTATTGATGGAGCAGCAGTTATGTTTGGGAAAAAAGGAGGAGTAGTAGCATTGTTGAAATCAGAATTTCCAAATCTTGTACTGACATGGCACTGTTTGGCTCACAGACTAGAACTTGCTGTGGCAGATACAGTTGATGAGGCTGCAGGGGTCAATCACTTCAAGATTTTCATGGACTCATTGTATGCCACATACAGCATGTCACCCAAAAACCTGAGAGAGCTAAATCTTGCCGCCAGCGAGCTATGTGTACAGCTTCAGAAGATAGGGAAAATGCTTGATACTAGATGGGTAGCATCCAGTTACAGATCTGTGAAAGTTGTTTGGAACCGCTTCCCTGCCTTGTGCAAACATTTTGAGAATGCTTCTAAAGACCCATCCAGACCCATAAGAGACCAGAGTAAGTATGAAGGTCTCTTGAAGAAGCTTACATCCTATTCTTTTATCAGAGATTTGGGGGTAATGTGTGATGCACTTCAAGAGCTCAAAGACTTATCACTTTCCTTACAGAAGAGGGATATTACAATTGTTAATGCCCACAGACTTTTGGTTAGTCAAGTACGCATATTTATAGCAATGAAGGACTCCCCAGGGGAGTTTGCATCTGCGGCTCAGAGAGCAGTGGACGAGGGCAAATTCAAGAATGTTCCTCTTTCCCATGGTAGAAGCAACTCTGTTGCCCTTAATCAAAATCAGTTTTACCAAAGCCTGTCTGTAAATATAAATAAACGATGTGCCCCGGATTCTGAGAAAGAACTTATAGCCAGCTTCAGTGTGCTAGATGCAAGCAACTTGCCTTCTGGTGATGAATGTATTCTTTATGGGGAAACCGATATCCAGAAACTGTGTTCAGAGTTTCAGCTGCCAGCAAGAGATACTATCCAAGCTTTTAGACTTTTCAAAGATTTTGGTGGAAAGAAAACCCCTGAAGCATTAAAAGTTAGTCGTTTGCATGGAAACCCTGCCAGCAAGTAATGCGGATTGCGAGAGAGGTTTCAGCGCAATGAACTTAATTGCTTGTCCAACAAGGGCCTCTCTTCTTGTAGAGACCATTTCTTCATGCCTATGGGTAAAACTCAATGGTCCTCCATTTGAAACATTTGATGCAAAGCTGTATGTGAAGAGTTGGCTTGCAAAAGGTAGAAGGTCCGCTGAAGAAAATTGTTGCGAGAAACCCCAGAAAAATAATCACACTGAATATCTTCAAGGGTTTTGGGGAATCCTGCAATAGATTTCTAAGTAATATAAATAATTTTTACATGTTTTTTAAAAGTGTTTTTGCCTATTTTATTATCCTTTGCTGGATGCAACTTCATGATTTTCTTAAGCACACAATGCTAGTTATCTTGATTTAGACCACGCCCCTACTCGGATAGACCACGCCCCTACTCGGATAGGCCACACCCCTTTATGAGAGTAGCCACACCCCTTTAGAGCACCCCCATTTTTTTTCCCCACTTAAAGCCCTGGGTAAGCGCGTCCCCTACTCACAAAGTCTGCCAGCAGACAATGCACTTTGTCCCAACCAGCGCTACCGCCCGCAAAAAAAAACCTTGAGGTTTTTGCTAGCTCCACACACTCACCGGAATACCTCACAGGCTACTGTATCCGGAGCATGGAAAATAAACTGGGAACAATCTGTCAAGCACCATTCACTTCACCAGCTGCTCGCCAGTATCGACAGCTCCCTTGCAGCAGGCTCCTCTCTCCACACGGTGGTGCTGGCGAGCCGTCCTTGCTCGTGAAAATCCACCACGGAGCTCCAGACCCAGGTGCTCAGTATACGGTTGCCAAACTGTTGCCGCGGTCCGGTACCCACTTGCGTCCCGCTACCAGACCCTGCTCCTCCCCTCTCCTGCTTCTTTCTCTGGGGGCCCTTGGCACAAGGAGCCCTCCGGTCACCGAAAAAGGGTCTCACAGCCACCCTGCTGAAATTTAGTCATCCGCCGGTCCACCGCCACTGCTGTAAACGACAGGAAAAAGGTGAGCTACTCGGAGCTCCTCACTCTCGTATGTAGATACATAACCACACATGAAAGGTATACATACATAGAGATTTTGACATTATACGCATATGGAAAAAAAATCAGAAGTTATAGAATTGCACTAGATAATGGTCAATATATACACACCTGGATAAATATTTATAAACTCAGGTTTTCTATATTTTCTGACAATTAAGTTTAGTTTTATTTCTTTTATCATTTTTCTTTTAGTTTATATTGGCCCCCAATAGTTCAATAGTGAAGCACTTGAAATTGCTAGAATCATATTTACACATTGTGACGGGTGTGTTATTGTAGGAAAATAAACCCATAAGCACACACTCAACTCCTTATAGGTTACTGATCTACCTATATACATATATATCTATATCTATATATATATATATATATGATATAGATATAATTATTACCTACTGGCGGTTACCGGTAGGTAGTTATAGTTAGGACTTAGTTTCCATAGGAAAGGCATATTATGACTTGGCTATAACTTTTGCGTCGTTTGACCAATCTGCATGAAATTTTTCCAAAAAAGTGTCACAGTGGGTACTATTGATTGGGAAAGTTAGGGGGTGATCCGTGCAGTGGGGACCGAGAATTTGGGACACGAGATAAGTTTGCGTTTGCAATGTTAATTCCCATAGGAACCTTTAGCCACCTCTACAGCCCGAACTGCTGAACGGACTAACACCAAATTTGGCAGGGATGCAGGTGTCAGTTCAAGGAAGTGACTTTTGCTTATTTGGTGTACATCTGTGCAGTAGATTTTGAGAAATGTAAGTTTACAATTATATAATGACATCTCTGGCCGCGGAGTATTCGCGAACAAAGGGAGCTCGTGAAGGGAAATACACTGCTCTAATTGGCTGCCAACACTTCAACTAGTAAGTGTTGGCAGCCATCTTGGGGCTCTGCTTGAAGCCAAGCCTCAGACAAAAGGTCAAAAATAAAGAAAAAAGAGATCCACAGCAAAATAAAAAAATAAAAGACGTGTGGTCCCCCACGAGTCTTTTTTGTTTTAAAGCCCCCAGGTGGGCTAAATTCCAGGGGCATGAAGGCGGGGGATTTATGGGGCTCCAGCCATGCCGTAGCAAACTCTGGTCCGCTTCATGGAAGCAAGAGCATTGAAAATGCTCTGGCATCCATGAAGCGGAGCAGAATTGCTTTTGGACAGTTTGCAGCTACCTCTGCCCAAAACTAATGCCGGCTCCCGCAGTGGGTGGGGAGTTGGAAGGGACCAAGAGGCCATTAAGGCTCCCCCTGCGGTCCCCAACGACCTAGCCATGCCCCAGGGAATGGGTTCCATGGCGCAAACTCGCCCGAGGAGGGGGACCGCACTGGCTCCCCCTCCCCATTTAAAAAAAAAAATTATGAAGACCTGGCCCCGGGGATGGGGTCCCCCGGCTAAAAAAGGCATGGGGAAGGGGTCAAGCGGCCTCCTCCCTTTTTTCAAAAGATATATTAATAAAGGCATAGCCCTGGAGAATGGGGTCGAAATAGGCCTTAAGACGGGGTCTGCTCAGCCACCCTCCCACTGAAAATGTATAAAAATAAAAAGCTGGGCCCGGGAGATGGGACCCCAGGGGTTGTAATAGGCTGGAGGGGGAGGCTGCGTGGCCCCCCTCATGTTTATAATAATAAAAAAAAATCAGTGATGTCATTTGAGATGCCATCAGTGATGTCACTGATCATGTCATGAGTGATATAATATGCTTAGTCCTCAGCAGTGCATTGCAGGGGCGTAAGTTATAGTTAGCTCAGGTAACTAGAACTGTCGAATTTCCCTGGTTTTGTACAAGTGAAACCTGACCATAACTATGTCCCTGTAACCTTTGTTTCTTTCAGTGTATATATATATATACACACATACACACACACACACACACACACAGCGGTTCTTAACCTTTTGACTTTTGTGCCACCCCATCCCCCCCACCGCCCTCCACTTAATTTCTGGAACCCAAGGGTGCTGCAATCTAGTTATCCTGAAAAGAACAATCCTGTAAATAATGTATAATATTGCTGTTCTACTGATCTGACCCATTACAAAAATATGAGACTGAATATACCACTGCCTATACATATTCATGGTATTCAAGCTGTATGGAAACTTAAACGAAGTTAAAAAAGAAAAAACATTTTTGAAGCTGATCCTGTAGTGTTCAGCTATCAATGAGCCCTGAATGAAATCTGAACGTTTAAGCTTTAATGAGCCCTTATAAAGAGACTTGTGGATATTCATTTAGTGATGTAAAAAAACTGTATGAGGTAATGGAATTGCCTCAGCTCATGGTAGAATGTTGGCCAAGAGGAGTTGGGAAAAGGTGTTGAATGGAGTGGAGCTGATGGTGAGAGCTGCTGGAGTATATGGGCACGGACAAGGACTTACTGATTCAGAGTGATGGTCTGTATATTACAAAATAAATACTTTGTAATTAGAAACCTATGTGGAGTGTGTCTACTATTGAACACAAGATTTTTGCTTAAACAATAAACAAATCTGAAGCACTGTAGTGTGGTTTCAGGCTGCAATCTAAATGCAGTTATGCTTGGAGACCAATTAGCTGGAGGGAATGAAAATGGCCTGCATGCAGTCTTCCGAATGTGACTATGGCATACCCATAAAATGATGTTATAGGTTTATTTTTTAAAACAGTGTTTTTTTTAGATAGGAGAGATTTATTTCTCAATTATGTAGGAGGAGATATTCAGTTATGAATTTAATTACTATACCCAGGATAGAAAAGGCATTTTCTGTGAGCTGCTTTTCCTTTCTTACCAATCGGTATTGCGTAACTGCCTGTGTGTACATGGTAAGAGTGAAAAGGGAGCTACATGGAATGCTTTAAAATGAAACATTTGTAATCGCTATGTGGCTGGCTTAAAGGTTCGGCGACGCTAGGGTCAATCTGAAACCCTCACAGACAGTGATAATATCTTGTGTTTTAGGGTATCTCCAGTGATGGCATCAAGTAATTCCCATTTTCAGTGCACGAGGAGTACTCCAAGCAAGCGCTGAATCTTCTTGCATCGCAGCCGTGTACCTGGGAGGATACCACTCTGGGCAGCTACGGGTTTCCCAGTGTCTCCAGGTCAGCAAATTCCGTGTTGGATAATTCTGGTCCCAGAGACTTCAGACTTGGACCATTATGCAGATAGATGACGAAGGGTTAGATAAGAGGGGGCAGGGGTGGCTTCTATAGTTAGATAAATAACTAGCTAGATAATGCAGATAGACGAACGGACGGATAGCCTCAAGGAGGGAGGCCTGACTGACAGACGGAATAAAGGATATGAAGCGAGTGACAAAAGAGTGTGACTACAGAGGACTGAGAGAGAACAAACAGAGTGCTAGAGACAGTGGAGAGAAATCAAGAGACAGACACAGAGAGTGAAAGAGGGTGCAAAAAAGAGAAAGACAGACCTAAAGAAATATTGATGTAGATAGAGATAAAACAACAGAAAGAGATACAGGCCTAGAAAGAGGGAACACAGATACTTGGAGATACAGTCAATGGAAAGCAAAGAGAAAAGAGACACAGAACGCACCTGTAAACCAAAATGTCATGAGAGAATAGATAGATAAATAAAGCAAGAGAGATGAAGCAAAATTGAAAGAAAGATGAACAGCCAGAAGAGGAGCGAGTGAGATTGTATGTGTGGGAGAAAGAAGCAATGGATTGTTAGAGAACGAGAGAGAGGGGGGGGTAAACCATAGAGAGATGGAGCTAAGCAGAGCCAGAATGAGTGTGGCAGAAAGAGGGCGGTGTATAACAAGTATGTTGGGCTAGAGAAAGAAAAAGAGGGACATAGGAAGTAAGACAGATAGAGGTATGAGCATACGTACACAGTTCTCTACTATAATCAGACTGGAACAGGCCATTGAATGTTGGAATGTAAAATCTTGTCCCGCTTTGGGGTAACTTAACCCCTTCTATGCTAATGACAAGGTCAGCTCGTCATGCAGTACCACTGGAGCTGTGCTTATGACGAGCTGATCTTGTCATGAACAATGGTAAATATCGATTTGCAGCACAGGAGAAAAATACCCTGTAGCATTGAAGGGGTTAAAATTGTGTCTGCTACAGGAATTTTTAAATATGAGAGAATGTTAATTTGCTTTGGCAAGTCATGCATTGAAGACTGCACTTAGCCCACATAAAATGACATGTGGGAGGCGTGCTTTGGAAGTGAATTGGATCGGGAATTCCTAAGTTTGAGTTGCATGGTCAATATATATGTGTCACTGTCATAGTTATTTAGACTGTGTTTCCGTTTTATACTGTTTCTGCCAATATGTAACCTTGAGCCACAGTTTTGGTTGATTTTGATTGCAGTGGCTCAGTTTATTTGGTGATTCACAATTCCAATCATGGGTAAAACATGGCTTGTTGAACATAGATGAGATGTACTGGCAAATTGTTGGATTGCATATTGCATTTCAGGTTTTCAATTGGACCAATCTTTTGACTTCTTCCCAACGAAATATGAGTGTCTTCCTGGTCGAGGACCACACTGCTTTTTCTCTTACCTGTCTTCTACCAAGACACTGCTGGACTATGGGGTGAAAGAAAGCTATGTAATTTGACATCTCTTTATTAATGTAATAAGAAAACAAGTTACTTGCCTGTAACTGTAGTTCTCCAGTATTGGAACCTTTCATAGATTCACATGCCTGAATTATTCCCAGTCGTCGAGACGGGAGTCTCAGGTATATAAAAAAGCAATGCATAGCAGTATAGCAAACTGAAAAGAGGCGTAGGCCCATTTTCCTTTTGCAACCCATAGCCTTTGTTATGTAAAAAAGGCCCAAACTTTTCCCTGAACCAATCAGCTGTCCTCACCCTCCAGAACATTCCTGAGAGAACCTCTTACCCCTCTGATTTTCACGCACTTGTGCATACTAAACACTTGCCGTGCCAAACCCAAGGTGAGCCTCTCAGGGTAGGAGGGTGGGTGCATGTGAATCTATGAAAGCTTCCAATACTGGAGAACTACAGTTACAGGTAAGTAACTTGTTTTCTTACTCCAGTATTGGAACTTTCATAGATGAATTAGAATAGTGAGCAGTAACATCACAAAGCACATTTGTTCCTTATATTTCAACCTTGTGCAACACAACTTGTGTATTATAAAGCTTAGTACAGTATCACAAATGTGACTTTGTAAACAAGACAAAAGAGGATGGAGGGATGTAAAATAGGCTCACCGTCACTGGATGAGGTTTCTCAGCACCGCTTCTCCCACTGCCGCTTCAGTCTCTGCGTCTGCGTCCAAGCAGTAGTGTTTGGTAAATGAGTGCGTAGATTGCCAGGTCGCTGCTCTGCAGAAATCCTGTATAGGCACTCCTGTAAATAACGCCGTGGACACTGCTCTTGTCGAACGGGCACGAACTCGTGAGTTCAGAGGCTTCCCAGCAGCTTGATGACAGTAAACAATTGCACTGGAAATCCATCTGGCAATTCCACGGTTTGATAAAGGAAAACCTTTCCTGGGTGTACTGAAGGCGACAAAGAGCGGTGAAGATTTTCGAAAACCTTTGGTTTCTTTAAGATAGTACTTGAGACATCTCTGAACGTCTAATGAATGCAAGACTCTTTCCGCCGCTGTTGTTGGATGAGGAAAGAATCGATTCAACACCAATGGCTCATTCAAATGGAAATCAGTAGGCACTTTAGGAATAAATCTTGGATTAGTCCTCAGAATCATTCTGTCCTCTTTGAACTGCAAAAAAGGGTCTCGAATTGTGAGAGCCTGTAGTTCTCCTACCTTCCTAGCTGAAGTTAGAGCGAGGAGAAGCGCTACTTTCCAAGATAAAAATCTAAGGTCCGCTCTGTGTATGGGTTCGAAAGGTTGTTTCATCAATTGAGACAATACTATGTTGAGATTCCAGAGCGGTGGCGGAGGTTTTATTGTAGGGAAAACCCTGAATAATCCCTTCATAAACTGCTTAATGATCCTGGCTGACCATAAGTAAGGGCCTGATGCAGATCTCCTGTATCAGGATATTGCCTCTAAATGCACTTTTAAAGAAGCGTGAGCTAATCCAGACTTTGCCAACTGCAAGATGTATGGGATGATTTCATGAGGTGCCGCCGTAAGAGGATAGGCACCATTCCGTTGACACCAGAGACAAAACCTCTTCCACTTCATCCTGTAGGTTTTGTTTGTCCTCTCTGCCCTAGCCTTCGATAGGATGTTTCTGCACTCCTGCAAAATATTCAGATGTTGGAACTCACAGTGCTCAGGAGAAAGGCTGCTAAGTGCAAGGATTTCGGGTCCGGATGGAGCACCTGTCCCCGGGACATTGTCAGGAGCGATGGTATCGGCTGGAGGCGAATCGGTTGTGCTTCTGACAGCAGCAGAAGCTCCGCAAACCAGTGCTGTCTGGGCCACCAAGGGGCTATCAGGATCAACCTACACAGTTCCTTCTTTATTTTCCTGAGGACCCTTGGCAGGAGGGGAATCATGGGAAAAGCGTAGGCAAAGACGTCGAACCATGCCATCGAAAACGCATTCCCCCAGGATCCCCACTGGGGAAGCCAGCTTGCGAACAACCAGAATTTCTTGTTCTCCCTTGTGGCAAAGAGGTCCACTGTTGGTTTGCCCCATGTTCGAAAAATGCTGTCCAGGACTCCCTGGTCCAACTCCCACTCGCGGCAGGAGGTTTTGAGCCTGCTGAGAGTATCTGCTTTGGTGTTCTGATTCCCTGGTAGGTGTTCTGCAGACATGGATATTCCTTGTTGTAGAACCCATTTCCATATGTTCTGCGCTATGTGAGAAAGGGAGAGAGAACTTGTGCCTCCATGCTTGTTTAAGTAGTGCATCGCAGTCGTGTTGTCTGTTCTTATCAACACGGACAAACCTCTGATTCGTGGCAGGAAAGCCAGCAACGCAAGGCGCACTGCCCTTAGTTCCAGCAAGTTTATGTGCAGTTGTTCTTCTAACTTCCATCGACCGCTGACATGCAGGTCCTGCAGAAATGCCCCCCATCCTTCCAGGGATGCATCTGTAGTTACTACCAATGGGGCTGTAGCCGTGAGAAATGAGAGTCCTTGAGAGACGTTTTGCTGTTGCGTCCACCACGCTGCTGCCTGCGGCATGACCGGTTTCACTCGCACCACATCCTCGAAGGATCCCTGTGCTTGACGCCATTGGAGGTCGAGCTGTTCTTGTAACGGCCGCATTGTTAATCTGCAGTGAGGCACAAGGGGAATACAAGATGACATTATCCCCAGCAATGATTTGTACCTGTGTACTGAAAGATACTTTCTTTTTAGAAATCTCTGGAAGTGGGACACTATTTTTTGTTGTCTTTCTGTGGGGGGGAAAGCTTTGGTTTTCTCTGTGTCCAAGATAGCTCCCAGGAAAGTTATCTGTTTCTTTGGTTGAAGGGATGATTTTTTTTCTCGCGCAGAGTCAATCCCAGCTTGGTGAACAAGTCTATGCACGCCCCCGTTGACGCTCTGGTTAGTGCTTCTGTTGGGGCCTCGACTAACCAGTCGTCTAGGTAAGGAATAACTTGATGTTTTTGTTTCCTTAAAACAGCCGCCACTGAAGCCAGGCATTTTGTTAACACTCTTGGGGCTGATTTGAGTCCAAAAGGCAGTACCTTGAATTGGTAATGTTCCCCAGCCACCATGAAACGAAGGTACTGCCTGTGTGCAGGATGGATCGGGACGTGAAAGTATGCGTCTTGTAAGTCCAAGGTGGTCATATGATCCCCTGGGTTTAACAGTAGAAGGATGTCCTGTAGAGAAATCATCCGGAATGAATGTTTTTTGAGATAGGTATTCAGGGATCTGAGATCCTGTATAGGACGCCATTGTAGGATGTTTTTCCGGACTAGAATAAAATCTGGAGTAAAATCCTTCTCCTTTTGGAGAATTCGGTACCGGTGCTATTGCTCCCTTTCGGAGCATTGTCCGAATCTCCTTCCGGATTTGATGCAAATGATCGACCTTGTGATGCATCGGTGGCGTCCGAGGGGGGTGTCTGAAGAAATTCTAGTGTGGCCGAATCGAATAATGTTGAGGACCCAACAGTCCGTGGTTATTATTTGCCAACTGTGAAGAAAACGGGAAATGTTTCCACCCAGGGGAACATACGATCACAGTGTATCCGGTGTGATCAGCATTCGCAGGTTGTCATAGTCGTCTGACGTCCTTACCCTGACGACCTCCTCTACCTCTTGGAGCAGATTTGGAATAACCTCCCGATTGTCGATGTGTGTACTGCTGACGGTAGGGTTGAGAAGTGGAGGTATAAGAAGAATATCTCCCTTGTTGATATCCTCTCTGTATGATGTTTGGCCCCTAACCTTAGAGCCACGAAAAAGAACCTTTCTGTATTGCAGAGTTCCCAAAGCTTTGGCAGTATCAGGGTCTTTCTTGATACTCTGCAGCGTGTCATCCACGTGCTTGCCGAATAAGTCTTCGCCGTTGAACAGAAGATCCAAGATTTTATTTTGGACCTCTGATCTGAATGCCGTAGCCCTTAACCACCCTGGTCTGCGCAGCACCGACGCTCCTCCTAGTGACCTGAAAGATGTAGTCGCTATATCCAAAGCGCAGTCTTTGATTTCCGCGGAAGTTCTTTCCCCCTCCAAAAGAATCTTTCTGTCTTCTTGCTTCTCCGCATCCGGTCAATATAAGGTGACAGGTCACACCACATTTGCCTGTCGTACCTTCCCAGGATGGCTAGAGCATTTGCGGCCTTTACTAACAGAGTCGACATCGAGGAAAATCTCTTTCCTGCGTAGTCCAACCTTCTTCCTTCTCTGTCCGGGAGTGTTGTAATCGGAGTTGACGGGTTTCTCGATTTCTGCTGCGCCGCTTGTGTAATCACCGATTCTGGTTTGGGGTGACCCAAAAGGCAGGCTGGGGCATCTGCCGGTGCTTTATACTTTATCTAAACTCACGAGTACTGGGGTCACTGTAGCCGGTGATTCCATCACCATTAGGCCTTCCTCCCAAATATGACTCACAATCGGCAAAGATCGAACCAATTTGAGATAGGTTTCTTTAAAGTCATATAAAAAGCATTCAGCCTTATCCTCAGACATGGAAAGCGAGAACATTTAGTGGCCCTTTCCATCAGGTTATGAAACCCCCCAATGTCCTCTGGTGGGGAATCCACGGGTTTGGGTGAAGGGGACGAAGGTTAAGGAATGAGGTAATCATCCCACTCCTTGCTAGGATCCGTAATCTCCCTATCCTCATGTTCCTCATCAATAGTGTCAGGATCCCGCTGAGGTCTCGATGGCGGAGACTTAGGCAAAGGCTCAGGCAAGATCTCGTCTGCGCACCGGCGTACCCCGTACAGAGCTTGGCCGAGGTGTAACATCAGGGATTTCCTTAGTCGTTTGAGGTGTAAGATATCTGCTTCTATAATCTTCCAGCATGGATTGAATATCTCTCAACAACAAAGAGGGCACACTTGTCATCTCTTCTCGTTGTTCCTGGTGGTGGTGATGATGGGGATAACTGAACAACCTCATACTCATCTTGTGAGTCTTCTTCCTGGTACTTAACCTTTAGTTGAGATGGGCTGCTAGCATATCTGAAAGGACCACCATCATCCTCTTCCTCCGAATCTTCCTCCTCCAGAAGGTGAGACGGAACCAATGGATATAACTTACTTGGCGACGTAACTTCTGGCGTTATTGTTCTTTTCCGGGCCCAAAAACTTCTCTGGAGTTTTTTCGTCGGCGAAATCATAACCGTCGACGCTATCGTTGAGGTTGTCGTCACCGTCAACGGTCCCATGGTCGATGTAGTCGTCGATCCTGTCAACAACATGGTCATCACTGCCTTCGTCGAAGGGCTAGTCGTCGATGTCGTCGGCGGAAGCGGACGGCAATACAGCCTTTACCTCAGTTTTCGTCGATGACAATGGTGTTTTCGTCGACGATGTTCTCTTCTTCGACGACGCAGATTTTTTCACCTCCGATAGTGTAGAAACAGATTTTTTTTATGGTAATATTTACCTTTGGAGGAGATGGACGGGTCTGATGAAGTCTTCTTAGCCGGTTTCTCCTCTGAAGCATGACCCTTCTTCTCCTTAGACTTTCCTGAAGGAGATTTTGAGGGACTGCGACCCGAAGGTGGTCTTTTTAGTTTTTTTTTCCGGCCTCTCCCCTATGAGGTATGAGCCTGTGGAGATCTGCTCCTCTTTTGAGATCTCCTGGATGATGTGGACTCCTCATTATCACTTGAGAGGATCTCCTTCCTGGCCTTCACCTTCTGGAGCCAGAGTAGAAGCCTTCCTTCACGATCTCTCAAGGTCTTCTTGGAGAAAGTGCGACAAATCTTACACTCCTTTGCCTGATGATCTGGGTAAAGGCAATATATACAGTCTTCATGAGGATCATCTGTATAAAGCCTTTTCTTAGAGCAGGTGGCACAAGCTCTAAATAAGCTTTTCTTCTCCTTGTCAGCCATGGTAGAAGAAATAGAGAAGTTTCCAAAAACTCAATCTAAAAAAAAGGGGAACCCCCAAATTCCAGTCAAAGAGTATAAAATGAAGATTTTGAGCAGAGCTCAAAGGAGACTCCGTAGCACAACGTGCGGTAGAAAATCTGAGGGGCAAGAGGTTTTCTCAGGAGTGTTCTAGAGGGCGAGGACAGTCGATTGGTTCAGGGAAAAGTTTGGGCCTTTTTTACATAACAAAGGCTAGGGGTTGCAAAAGGAAAATGGGCCAAGGCCTCTTTTCAGTTTGCTATACTGCTATGCATTGCTTTTTTATATACCGTAGACTCCCATCTCGACAACAGGGAATAATTCAGGCATGTGAATCTATGAAAGTTCCAATACTGGAGTAACTGCACTTTCACAATTGCTTTATTAACCGTCCTGCTTTCTCAAATGTGCTTGAAAATACACCATTTGTCTCCACTATTTTTTCTAAATGTTCTTGAGGGGAGAACGGCCCCCCCCTAACCGCCCTTAGGTTGTTTGGGCTATACTCGCTCACTGTGGTGCAGTAGGCCAATCATTTTACGCTCACCACTTTCAAATGTCACCAGCCACCACTGACCTCATAAGGATTGTGCCGCCTAATGAAACGGATCATGTTTGCCTCAATGCTGAAGTGTAATTTCATGCATTTATTTAACTTTTAGGGTGCCCCAAGTGCTCTACTGCGTATAGCACAGTAGTGTCTCGCCCATGTCTGGGTACAGATTGCACCAACTTATGTCCCCCAAGGGTGAGGCATCAATACCGTACCATAACATCCGTTACATTTGGAAGCCATGAAGATACCATGAACTATTGATCAATGGGTAAAGTAAATGGTAAAGTGCTAGGAGATGCAGTTAGAGTGCCATGCGGTAGAAGCATGGGAAACTAGGGTCTGCTGTGGGGAGGGCAGCAGACTGCAGGAAAAGCAGGGAGCAATAACATGTGAGGAGGGGGCATGTTGTGGAATGAAATTGAAGTAGAACTGATCATCATATATAGAGGAGTATTCAGCTTGAACGACGAAGAGTTTGTGCTCACTAATATATGTAGAGATCTTCACACATTGGTTCATGTACATAGGGGGTCATCATTCCACTGTCACTTGCAGAGAAGAATGAAGTCACGTGGAATCGTGCACTGGTAGGACACAATGACTGAGCAGAGACGTTGCAATGGATTTAGAGATTTTAATTATAATTAGGGCTCCTGGTTTTATGGTATTTTTTGACATTTCCGTCTGTATTTATCCAGATTTATTTTTTGTCAACTTTCTGTATTCATATTCATCATGGGTTTTCTGAAAAAAATAAAGCTGTAACTGGTATATTTCACTAATAAATATGCAGTCATGCTTGAAAGCCTGGCAGGTTTCAGTTATATGAACACCAGCAGAGGATAAATCAATGCCCTTGTATGCATAAAATGTGCTTTTCAGTATCAGCTTTGCGCATATCTACTGCTCTTGAAGCCCCTTTAAAAAAAAATCATTTTTTAACCCCCTTCCCTATCAATCCACACAGTTATTGGCCTGGCAGTCATGGCAAAGTGTATTTAGAATCACTCAAAAAGCCCCCAGTTTCTGTTTTTTATCCACATTTAAAAATAAATGGTTTTCGATCTGTATTGATCTGTAAAAATGGAAAACAAGGGGGCTTAATTATAAATATACAGAGGGGACAACACACTGTATTCGCTGCCCAGTGCTGAATGCAGACACAATGGCTTTGAGATATTCCTGGTTTCTGGATCCTTACTTCACTTCCTTAGATGGTGCTGGTAGTCCCCGACGTGAGCCAGTAGTCTTTATTCTATGTGTTGGAATGTTCTGATGCTGGTGTTCCAATATTCCAATGTATGACCAATGTTTTAGGAACTGCTTGTTGGGAGTGTTTGTATTTGAATAAGACTTGGAAGATGTTTCGGGCAGTTATCCTTCTCTTGCTCGTTGAGGAAGGATGCTCCAATAAAAGGACTGGACAAGATTCCTGTTGTGGTGTGAATATTTACTACTATATGTTGGCGTCGATTTGTGTGAACTTGTGGAAACTGTCAGGGCATCCTGGAAATGAGTGTTCAAGTGTGGGTCATGTAAGGAGCAACAAAAATTTCGGGAATTATCACACTTGTAATTGACAGAGAGGGATTTGGGGTCAGATGTACAACCCTTTCTTTGTAGTCTCAAATGAAAAATCGGCCCATTTGAGACGGGAAAAACGGGTCCAGGCATGTGCAAATGCTATTTTGCGAGTCACGGACTCCCAAAACAGCATTTGAGACTCTTGCAAATAGGAAGGGGCGCCCTTTCCTAATAACGAGTCTCAATGCCATGTACTATTGTTTTGCGACTGCATTTGGGGTCGTAAAACACTCACAGTTTAACACCTACCACTCGCAAACTGGAAGGGGTCCCCAGGGGATCCCTTACCCTTTCGAGTGTGTGCAAAAATATTTTTTAAGGGCAGGCAGTGGTCCTAGGGACCACTGTCTGCCCTTAAAAAATAAAACTGAAAAGTTTCATTTTTCCTTCAAGGAAAAAGGGCTGCATTAAAAAAAAAACTGCTTTATTTAAAAAGCAGTCACAGACATTGTGGCCTACTGACCCCCAGCAGGCCACCGTCCCTGGGAGTGCTATCCATTCCCAATGGGGTTGCAAATTGCGCTTGCCTCATGAATATTATTGAGGCATGCAATTTGCAACTTCCTTGTTAATCGCAAACAGTGTCTGAGGCACTGTTGTACGTTTATTTTTGCGAGTCGCAATTCGAGGCAATTTGCAACTTGTAAAAGTGAATGGCTGTACATCTGGCCCTTGGTTCTGCAACTTTGTTTCAGTGAGACGCGCATATGTTTGGGTCAATGAATGACTCAGACTAATTGTCACGGGTAAACAGTGATTTTTAAGGATGTTTCCCTGGTGAATGTCGTATGGTGAAGCAGAAAGGATTTTACGAGTTGCGGCCACAAGGTCGTTGATCAGAATACGTGGATTGGTGCACAACTGTCTTTTAGTGGACATCAGCGTGAGGAACGGGACGTTTGTTCATGAGCTGCGCACGCAAGGAAGTGCCAGCATGAGTGTAAGAAGGAATAACAGCTTCTGTCCTATGGATCAATTTCTAAGAGGTGACGTCACTAAGGATTCTGAGTTTAGGTGACGTGCCGTCATTCAGAAATGAGGATTATTGCCAGGACCCCAGCAGGGGTGGAGTGAGAGTTCCAGTGATACACACACTGTTACTACGGCGATGGTGGTGAACATGCGTTCCAGTGTAGCACACACAGATTATTGAAGGATTATTCAAAGCATATTTCTAGGCGTGCGTTTCAGTGATGCAAACACTTCTAGGACTATGAAAGAGGAAATTGTTTTAACTTATTAGAGTAAAAATTCAAACACTAGGTTATATGTGGAACATTTCTTAGAGTAGTGGGATACTAATCTAGGTTCTTTTTTATTTTATTTCCCGGTTTGGTCATTAGTTGGGCTGTATTTACACCATGAGTAATGTGTGTGGGAATCCACCACCTCCATTTTTAAAGGACCGAATCAGTCTAGTACTATTATTAATAAATTAAACTTGTAAGGCGTGACAGCTACCTAAAAAGGGTTTCCAGACGCCGGAGCAGATCAGAAAAATGTATCGCAGCTTATTAGGTTACTGGTTAAAAAGTCAGGTCTTAAGGGATTTGCAAAATAGTGTGTATACCGTTTTGTGCTGGATGGCTGTGGGAAGTGAGTTCCATAGTGAGGGACCTAGGTATGCAAACGATCTACCTCCCATCCGAGAAAATGTGATTCTGGGCACAGAGAATTTCTCGTGAGTAGATGAGCGAAGGCTATGGTAAGGCGTAGGGGTTGACCAGAGACTGCAGATATGGAGGGGAAACTCCAGTTTTGATTTTGAACATGTAGCTCAGGGCTTCGAACTTGATTCAGTTCTCCACCCGGAGCCAATGTAGGTCCCACAGATGAATTGAGACAGAGGCAGCTCTAGGGACCCTGCAGAGTTCTGCACCAACTGCAGCCTGCGAGTCATTTCCTTGTTGGATCCGAAGTAGAGAACATTGCCGTAATCCAGTCTCGAGGTGATAAGAGCCTGTTTACTGTTCTCAGAGTGGACTCGGGTAGCATGTAGATGATCTTTTTTAGCCATTTCAAGATGGTAAAGCAAGTGGCGGTCACCTTGACTGCCTGATGGTGCATAGTGAGAGGGTCATCGATGGTGCATAGTGAGAGTCATCGATAAGGACACCTAATTTGCGGACTTAACTGGAGCGCTTGGGGAGTACTGGGTCAGTGTTGTGGGCCCCAGAGATCTTTGTTTTTTCCAAGGATCAGTACCTCAGTTTTCTCTACGTTGTTTAAGGTAGCTAGTCTGCACCCATGATGCAATTTTACCCAAGCCAAGCTGAAGAGGGGATGGCCAAGCCGCACTCTCCAGGGAGAGAGAACAAATGATCTGGGAGTCGTCAGTGTAGGAAAACCGAGACAGCGCAGCCTCTTCTGCAACGTCGGCTAAGGGTCTCATGTATAGGTTGAAGAGTAAAGGGCTAAGGATGGAGCCCGGAGGTACCCCGTAAGGTGAGGGATAGATGTCGGAGGTGGATGTTGGGGAAAAGATTTGAAAAGAACGGTTGGCGAGAAAGGAAATGAGCCAGTTCAAGGCTGAGCGGCTGATGCCTAGAGATCTTAACGTTTTTACTAGTATGGTGTGTGGTATACTGTGTCAAATGCCGCGCTCAAGTCTAGTAAAATGAGGGCGACTGTATTCCCAGCGTCCAGCCTTTCTGTTACCCCCAGTAAAGTTGTTTCTTTAAAGAAACCAGCTGTTAAGACAGATTGTGATGGGTGAAGGAGCTTATTGGTCTCGACCAAATTCGAAAGCTGAGAGTGTATGGGTTTCTCCGAGATTTTGGAAAAAGCTGGTAGTAGGAGATAGGCAATAGTTGGGAGGGTAAATTGGGGTCAGGGTTGGCCTAGGAGTCTTTTAAAGGAGGCTGCATTGAGTAGGGGCCAAGTGTCTAGGTTGTTGGAGTGGGCGCAAGACACCATGTCCTGGTCAGGATGGATAAGGTCCACTACGGGTAGTGGAGATGCGGTTTGTGGGGAGCTTGCAGGTTGCAGAGGAGGGGTGTTGGCGCACCGTGAGCTCAGAATATCAGAGTAAATTTTTTCGACTTTCTGGACGAAGAAGGACGTTAGATCCTCACATTGTCATTTATTGAGTGGGGGGGCCTAGCAAGGGTGGCAGAACCAGCGAGCTCCTTTACCATTCAAAAAAGTGTTTGAGCATTTCAGGGCGTCAGATAGTTGTTGAAACATACTCCGCACGGGCTGATTTGCAGAGATTGTGGTAAACTTTTTTGGCCTTTTTATAGGTAGTTTTAGACTCTGGAGCATAACTCCTTCTCCATCTACGCTCCAGCGCTTTACATTTGTTTTTCTCTATTTTTAGAGTGTCAGTAAACAAGGGCGCTGGGGGGGTGGGGGGGTGGCGATGATTGGTGAACTTTTTTTTTTTTTTTTTTTAAAGAGGAAAACAGGTGTCTATGGCATCTAGGAGCCATTTTTGCACAGTGTCAGAAAGCATATCCACCCATGTTTGGTGATGTGCAAGTTAGAGCACAAGATTTTGTTTAAGACAGTCAGGTCAAGTTTTTTTTCCAGTCTCTTGTTGATGTCCTTAAGTAGGACTAGTGAACACAGTTGTCAGGGAGGTACCAGAAAGAACCTGGTGATAAAATGATCGGACCAACTTAGGGGGAGCGCAGAGGAGCAGCAAATGTTGGGTAGGTTGGAGAAAATAGGATCTAGTAAGTGACCTGCCTCGTGCGTGGGGCCAGTATTGTGTAAGTTTATGTTTAAGCCTGCTATATCAGAGATGAAATTAGCACTGATTTTACATGTTGGGTCGTCCAGGTGTAGGTTTAGGTCGACCACAATTGAGAAATTGGTGGAGCTCATAAGTAAGGGGGTATTGAGTGTGGGAAAGGATGAGGCCCAAGGAGCGGAGGGCCCGGGGGGGGGCTATGCCCCCAACTGTTTTGTGGCCCCTATCCTTCCTAACTATAGCGTAGTTGGGCAGCAGGGCGGCAGCAACATCGGGGCCAGAGCTCTCATGGAGCCATATTTCCGTGGGGAATAAGGCATCTGGTTGGTTATTGACCAAAAGTTCAAAGATGTCGGTTTTATGCTTTGGGAGGGAGCAGCAATTTGTGCTAAGGAAAGAATTCCTTCATGGTAGGTGCGGCAGGTTTATTATTATTATTAATGTTGCCCTTTAAAGAGGTTGAAGGTCTTTGGGTTGTGTCGAATGAGAGAGACCACAACATAGGCAGATTTCCTCCCTGTTGCCTAGATGTAGTAATGTGCAGTCATGGAGGGAGGTGGGGGGAGCGATAAGCTATTAATGGGCTTGATGAGTAAACAAGTCTGCGTGTCCCACTCGGACCAGGGGTCGTTACCCCTGGTCCCGGTCGGGCATGCCTATGGCGCGCCAGCCGCACGTCTGCTGCGCGAGAGGGAAGGCATCGGGTTAAGTAGGCAGCTAGCACTGGGTCAATGGCCGTCCAAGCTACACCCCGAAAACCCCCACCAACCAGAGGCAGAAGATCAGACACACCTGCACCCTCCACATCAAACAGGGAAACCCTGCGGTGGCTCGAGGTGTGGGCGTGCGCAGGATGAGGAAGTGCAAATACACGAGTAGCAGCAGGCAAGTAAAAACTATTTGAACAAGTGTTGTTTTAAAAGCAGCATAGCACACAAATAAGGTTAAAATGATCGCTGGGCTGAGGGGCAAACCAAGACTTATACCATTTTACCAGCACTCTCATGACTGTGTGAAGTGGCGAGAAATAGCTAAGACAGTTCAAGACCTACTTGTTGGCAGTGAATGGTGGTAGTTTTAGCCCAGAAACGAAAAGAGCATTGTTGTTGAAACTGATGGAAGCAGATGCTGGATATATTTGAGCCTTTACCTGTAATTCTACACCACATGGCATGGAGGCAGGTGATTATGATTGCTTTGCGGAGGCTTTGGATAGATTGAAGAAAAGGTTTCCAGAACAACCCCATATTGTGTTAAAAAAATATCATTTTTATACTAGACATCAGTTAGTGAACGAATCTGTTGATTCATAGGTTTCTAATTTAAGGATTTTAGCAGCTAATTGTGAGTTTGGTGCACAGGTGGACACTTACAGAGATAAGTTAATTATAAGCTGTTACAATAAGATTCAGAAACAGTTTCTGCGTCAACACAGTCCAAGTTTACAAGAAGCCATTGAAGTGGCGAAGAGTGTAGAACGTTCTCTTACATCTTTTAACACTATCAATGTGAATAACATGTCTGTGGGTGTAGGCGTTTAGCTGCTAAAGGTGTGCAGAAACCTACTGAACAAAAAGTGAAAGGTGACAAAAGAAATTGTCCAGATGTTACTGTTGGGAAAATATTTACGCGTTGTGGTTCAAGATCTCATTCTAGTCAGTTTAACAATTGTCCAGCTTAAGACTGAGTGTGTTTGAAGTGTAAATAAATTGAGCATTTTGGGGTAATGTGTCAGAACAGCAAGAGACAAGTATCCAGTGCGATGGAAACAGTTGTGTGAGAGGCAAACATGAATGAAACTCTAAAGCATAGTATGGGTGCAATTCTATGGAAGCAAAGGATTCGATTACAGATGTAAAAAAAAAAAAATAGTAAGTGAGGTGGTGTACTCTTCTGTTGAAGCTGCTGGTGGGCCTCCGTTGTGTGAAATTACTATGGATAGTAAAGAGTTGGAAGTAATGGCAGAATCAGTATTCCCGTATACCATTATTTCAGATTGTTTTTTAAATATTTTTTCTTCACAAAAATTGGAACAACAAGATATCGGAACCAAATGAAATAAACATTTTTGGTTTTGGCGGTAAAGAAATTCAAATGTTAGGGTATTTCATTTCAGAAACTCAATTTAAACATAAAAAAAGGAACTGTCAAAGTGTATGTTGAAATAGATGAACTGCAAGTACTCGGTTGGAGACATCAAGGCAAGTATAACATTATATTGCATCTAATTCTAAGAAACCGGTGCGCATAGCAGAATATTTATTGATGGTACAGAATAAGGAGGGGATGTATAATGAAGAGGTGGATTCTATTTTGAATAAACACAAAGAAGTGTTGAGAGAAGACTAAGGAAGAGTCAAAGAATTCACACACAAGATTCAATTTAAAAAAAATGCAATGCATACTAAGGATAGGTTAAGTAATGTACCATTATCAGTAAGACATAAGTTGTCTCAATTGATTACGAAGTTATGTAAGGAAGGTGTTATTGAGCCTGCTAATGCTTCAGCGTGGTTGTCCCCCAATCAAATGGGGAACTTAGGATGTGCATTGATTTGAGGTCAGTCAATAGGCAAATAGTAGCTGAATGTCATCCTCTACCTAAGATTCAGGAACTTTTAGCAAAATTGGATGGTGCTAAATATTTTACAATCTAAAGTTGGCGTATCATCAAATTGAACTGACAGAAGATTCCAGACATATTAATACTTTCATCATTCCTGAAGGCACATTCAGATATGTTAGGATGCCTTTTGGACTGTCTGCGGCGTCAGCATTTCAAAAACATGAATTGTCAGGGTAGTGGCATTCCAGGATGATATGTTGATTTATTCAGATTCTTTGGACAAACATCGTGAAATTGTCAATAATGTACTGTCAATTCTAGAAGAGAAGGGAATTACAATCGGTTTGTACAAATGTAAGTTCTTTCCATCAGAGGTGGGATACTTGGGTCATCAGATTAATTGTCAAGGTATTTCACTTAAGAAAGCTCTTTTGCAGGCAATTCGTGGTTTAGGAGACCCACGGAACAACTTCGTCATTTCTAGGGTTAGGAGAATATTGTTTATGGTTTGTATTCACATTTTCTGATGCTGCTCTTCCTTTAAGAGCGTTGCTTAAAAAAGGGGCCAAATTTGGGTGGACTAAGGAATATGCTCAAGCTGTCGGTGCTATAAAAAGTGCTATTGTGGAATGTAAAACTTTCACCATTCTCGCAGCTTGCTAATAACGTGGTAAATGCTGATGCCAGTGCCACTGGTCTTGGTGCTGTTTCAAGTTAAAGGAGGTGTGGAAAACAAGATTGCTTTTGCTTTCAGAAACAAAGTATTCCACTATATAACAGGAAGCTTTAGGATGTGCCTGGGCTGTAGAGCATTAAGACATATCAATGGGGTAAGTCTTTCAAATTGCAGACTGATCACAAATCGTTAATATCTTTGCTGTCTAAAAATGGGGTAAGAAAGGCGTCAAGATTAGTAAAGTTATTGGCAAAGCTATAAAAGTATAATTTTGTAGTGACATATACCTAGATTATAGAATATAGGAGCAGACTGTCAAGACTTTCTCATGCCTTGCAACCACTACAGCGTACATTTCAGCAGGAAAAGTGTGTAGTTGCCACTGTTGAAGATGTTATTTTGGCTGTAGCACAGGTAGTTTCTAAAGAGGAATTGATAAAGGCAAGTTTGGAGGCTGAAACATTGAATCTGATAAAGTATATTGTAGATGGTTGGCCTTTGAAGTTCTTCTCTAAAGAAGGTAGTGTTTTTTTTTAGTTTTTTTTTTTAAGAACGTGAGAGATGAATTTTCGTTCAATAATTATTTGGTCATGAAGGGTGAATGGTTTGTGCCACCGGTTGGTATAAGGAATAAAGGTATCTCTATTGCTCATTTTGGTCATACAGGTCAAACTAGTACAAGTAAGAAACTCAAGGTTTTCTTTTGGTGGACTTATATGGACAGTGATGTTTTGTAAGAACAAGTTTGTTAAGTGTGTATTCTGACAAAGTGCAACATTCTGATTTGGTAAGATTGTCAATGCCAGAGAAGCTATGGAAAAAACTGGCCATTGACATTTTAGGGCCTTGTGAAGGTATGGATTCTGGTAAGGTGTACATCATGGTTGTGATAGATTACTTCTCCAAATGGATGGAAACAAAGTGGGTTTCTCAGGACGATGCCCCTGTAATTGTTGATTTTTGAAAGAATATTTTTTAGAAAATAAAGTTTCCCAGTGAGTCTTGTGTCTAATGGGACACAATTTAGGTCTCCTGTATTTTCAAAATTTTTGAAGGATCTTAACAATCATCATGTAAAAACTGCACTTTATTCGGCAAATATGAATGGCTTAGTAGAAAGATTTAACAAGACTTTAGTAGAGGGTATTCAATTGGCGTTGGAGATGCATTGATGTTAAAAAACAAGTGTCAGATTTGATATGGTTATATCATTGTACTCCGCATTGCACTACAAACTTTTCTCCGTTTCAGCTACTCAAAGGAAGGAAGCCAAGACATGAAAGGAACTTAAATGGGATTGTAAACAATGACAAAACGCTGATGTAAGAGAAATATTTAAACAAGCATGGTCTAATTGTGAGTTGAGAGTTAAATGGGATGTTAAAACAATTGTCAAAAGTAAAAAACGGAGGCCATTACAAATTGGAGACTCAGTTAAGATCAAGTTACCGGTGTACATTAAAAAAGGTCAATCTAAGTTTTCAGGTGTCTAACCGCATGCGTGCGGCGGCTTTTTTCGCGCTGTGCGGCTTTTTTAAAAAAGCCGCGTTACATGACGAGCTGAGCTCGTCATGAGCGTGCGAGCGGCACAACTCATGACGAGCTGAGCTCGTCATGAGCAGGGAAGGGGTTAAAGTTGGGAGGTCTTCTGCATTGGATCTTGGTAGGATGTTACAAGATTAGCAAAAGTGAACAGAATGATTCCAAAGGATGTCAAATTTCACTTCTGAGCCTGATTTTGGAAGGGAGTCTGCTATGAAAGCTGCTAACAAAGAATTAGTCTGTTTGGAAAATGTTTTTACTGATTCTCACGAGGTTTCGAATTTCGGGAACAGGGCCAGAGTGTTACCTAAGAAATTTAAAGATGTTGTGTTGTTTTAGTGAACGTATTTTGTTGTTGTATTTTCATTTTCGGTTTGTTTTATTTAAGGAAGGAAGATATGTAATAGATGTCTTCATTCTACGTGCTGGAATATTGGAGTGTTCCGATTCTTGTGTTCCAGTATTCCAATGAAAGACCAATGTTCTAAGAACTGCTTGTTAGGAGTGTTTGTATTGGAATAAGGTTTGGAACTCTGAAGATGTTTCCGGGTGGTTATCCTTCTCTTGCTTGTTGAGGCAGGATGCTCCAATAAAAAGGACTGGATAAGATTCCTTCTTTGGTGTGAATATTTACTACAGGAGAGAGGCAGACTGCAGGAAAAGCAGGGAGCAACACCATGTGAGGAAGGGGCATGTTGTGGCATGAAAGGGAAGTAGAACAACTGATCATCATATACAGAGGAGTATTCCGCTTGAACGACGAAGAGTTTGTGCTCACTAATATATGCAGATGGTCTAGACACAGTGGTTAACCATGCCACTGTCACTTGTAAAGCGAGAATAAGGCCAAGTAGAATTGTGCGTTGCTGGGACACAATGACCGAGCAGAGATGTTTCAATGGTATTAGAGATTTTAATTATAAATATACAGAAGTGACAGCACACTGCATTCGCTGCCCAGTGCTGAATGAAGACACCATGGCTTCGCGATATTCCTGGTTTCTCAATTCCTGCTTTACGTCCTTGGATGGTGCTTGTAGTCCTCCAAGTGAGCCAAGATCCAGCCGGAGGGGATTAGGAATGTGAGGAACATGGCACCGAGAGCCACAGCTTGTTGCTGCAAAAGAAGAGAACAGACGGACATCAGTTACAGCAGATAACTTGTACCCCGCTCTCTACCCATCACTGTCCACCACTAGAGTCTAGATCCAGCCTCCCACCTTCAGCCAATATAGTAACCCTATATAGAGAAGTAATCATCATTGGTGCCTGTTGTAGGCTCTATGATAAGGATATGAACCCTAAATACAGCAGGATACATCAAACTTGGCCCTGCCCCCCCCCCCCAAAGAAAACATGTGGTTTATAAATGTACCCACTTGACCAGACCAGAACCTGCACATAGGAGAAAAAAAAAACAGAGCCTGAGCCCATGCACTGCAGTGACGCTTGCCCAGATCCTTTGGTTTCCCTTTTCCATTTGGACAGATGGATGGTTGTTGCCTGCTACCCTCAAAGTAAACCCAGAGTCTTTTTATTTAGTTCTTTCAAGGGGAGTACTGCCAGAACTCCTTGTGATCCTTCATATATTGGATTTTAAGGACTGTGGCTCAAATGCTACTCAGATCCTCTGTGGCTGGTCCCACAAGGACGGGATAAGAGTACCCAAATCTCACTGTAGCATCCACATTTGTACCCTTGGTGCTTTTTGCTCTAAAGGTCGAAAGACCCCAGAGTGATCTAGTCTATTAGTTACTTTTCTGGATGCAACTGAGAGGCGCTGAAGTAAAATTATAAGCTTCACATCAATATGTCTATTTGGACTCATTTAGGAGAATCACAGAAGTGCCCTCATCGTCTAATTCTCTTGGAGAAATCCTCAAGCAATTGCAAGTCAATTCGGTTACCACGTTCGGTCCAATCACTTATAGTTCTGATTGCCCTGGGGACTACAAGAACAAGAGTCTTCACGGGAAAGAAAAGGAGATCTTATCCAGACATAAATGATCTATTCTGCGGGCAGGCTTTAATTAAACCATTTGACAAATTTCAACACTTACTATGCGGTGGCAAAATATACTGACCATCCCATTTTTTACTGAAACATCTGTACTATCATAGACTAATACAACATTTGTAATCTCTGTAGCACAGAGCTGGCACAAGAATTTAACATTCCTTTGAAACCAAAGTTGATGTCAAACTCCTGAACAAAGTGCTACCATATGGATTCAGCGGAGCATGTGGGTTTCACTAAAGGTGTATGAATCAGTGTTTATGCCGATATATCGGACTTCTAAATGAAAGTGTTTCTTCAGTTATTTTATGGGCTTTGTATCTCAAGCCATCACACATGTACTCACTCATCCTTGAGCTTTTATATCCATTTATCCACTGCTTATTTTTGCAATCGCCTACTTACAGAACCACTATTGCTTGTAGTGCATCACAGTTTTAAAGTTCCAACAAGGCTGCTATTTAGAAGCAAAGTCCTAGCCATCTTGAAATGATAAAATAATAAACTATGGACAATACCATTCCATCACGACCACCTGGTTTAGAGGCACTGGCTGCAGATGAAAGGAGAAGCAAGCAAGCTATCCAAGAGTACTGTCCTGCCAGCTTTAGTATACTCTAAATAAAAATAAAGACACGAAAACAATGTAAAGGGGGCCTATAAAAAAAGAACACACACAAAACAAAAACTAGCCCATCACCCTTGGCTGGAAGGAAACCTTATTTTCAGGCAGATGTGCACATGAGATGTGGTCGCCCAATGAGCAAAAAAAGAAAAGAATGGCCCAAGTGGGCCGATCCAATACCTCATGTGGATAGATGGAAGCTGAGCAGAAATGAGTGGCAGAAGACAGCTGACACAAGGCCCCTCTCTGGGTGTATAATATATATATTTTTGAAACAATGTATAATATATATATTTTTTTGTTCAAATCTGTTTTTATTGTGAACACAGCGATAAGCCTACAACCCCTTTCCGGGGCCGGCCGCGCATGGAAGAGCCAGTGGGTAGAACTAAACAGGGGAGATGGAGTTATTAACACAGCGCCCTGCCTACAACCCCCGGAGGGGGGGGCCGGCCGCGTGGCTTAGGGGAGAGCAGAGCAAGAGGTGGCCATGAGCTGGCAGTGCGCCGTTGTGTGGGGTAGGCACGTATGTGAGGAATAGCAATGGTGTCACATTTTCAACAGGCCCAACAGGGACCTAACTGCCCCAGAGAGGGGTGGAAGCCAGAGTGGCAAGTAGGAAGGAAGTAAAGTCAGGAAAGGAGCTAGCAGTGACAAGGTGAAGTGGAGGTAGAGGGGCGCACCCGTGGCAACAAACAGGGAGTGCAGAGCACAAAGCGGCGTTGGGGTTAGCGGTTAAGAGTCTAGTCTGCTGGGGTCAGCAGGGATGAGGGCGTCCTCGAACAATTGCAGAGCGCGGAGCCTGGGAGGCATGTATCGGGCATAGCTAATCGAGCACAAGTGGCGCACTAGGGGTTCCCACACTGCCTTGAAGCGCACCCCCCTGAATTGTATCCGCGCTGTGAGTAGTTCCATAGTCAGGATCTGCCAGAGGCGCACGAACCAGGATGCTATCGGCGGCGCCTCTGTTCGCTTCCAGTACAGGGCAATGAGCTGTTTGGCAGCACCTAGCATGTGGAGGGTGAGGATCCAGTCGCTGCGCGTGAGGGCCCTAAGTGTGGGGGGTCGGATGCCCAGTAGGAGTGTGCAAATCTCTTCAGGGAGGGGGAAACCCAACACCTTCTTGATGTGACTGAGGACCTCCTTCCAAAAGACAGCTAGGGTAGGGCAGGACCACCAGATGTGTACGAAGTCGCCAGTCGCAGTTCCACACCTCCAGCACAACGGCGAGGTAGTGGGGAACATTTTGCTGAGTCGCAGGGGGGTGTAGTACCATTGCGTCAGCATTTTGTATGCGTTTTCCCTTTGCGGGATGCTGCGGTAGGTTTTGGGGATGTCGTTCCAGAGCCGAGTCCATTGAGAGGGCGTGATGTCAGCGCCTGTCGCCGACTGCCACTGTTTCTGATAGGGGTGTACAGGTGGGGCGGTGGGGTGTTGCAAGATGTTGTAGATCTGGGAGATGAGCCGTTTCAGCCCCCCGAGGGATCGTGCCAACTTCTCAAAGGGGGTATACGTCCTAGTAGCAGCTTGGTACATGTCCTCCCCTGAGGTCCAGTGGCGCAGCTGCGTGTACTGTAAGTGGGCGGTGGGGGGGAGCCTGAATTCCTCCTTGCAGTCTAGCCATGTTTTAGGCGATCCGCCAAGAAAAAGGTCTCCTGCAACTCTGCAGTCGCCTTGCGTCCAGCTCTCAAAAGCTCGGGTCCGGGCGGCTGGAGGGAAGTGCGGGTTACCCGCAATGGGAGTATGCGGAGAGGGAAACGTGGTGAGACCCTTGGCCACTGCCACCCTGTCCCATATCTCAAGAACCGTCCTCGTGGGGACCGCAAGATATGCACTTCTGGAACGCGCCACTCGCGGCAACCAAGGCAGGTCCCATATGGTGCGCCCCGTGACCGATCGGTCCATGTGGAACCAGTGCTTGTCGCTTTCGCGTGCACCCCATTCGATCACGTACCGGAGGTGCGATGCCCAATAGTAGTGGAGGAGATTCGGGCAGGCAAGACCGCCCCTGTCTCTCGGTTCCATCAGGACTTTCTGCGAGAACCGGGGTCTTTTGCCCCCCCATATGAAGGACGTAAGGTCGCGTTGAAGGTTTCTGATGCAGTGAATCGGGATCGGGGTGGGGAGGCACTGGAAAACATACAGAATGCGGGGAAGGATGGACATCTTGACAGCGTTGAGCCGCCCCAGCCAGGAGACCATCAAGGGTTTCCATTTGCGCAGGTCAGCCAGGACTTCCTTGCGGCAAGAGGCCCAATTCCTCGAGGACCACGAGTCAAGATGGGGCGCGAGATCCAGGCCCAGGTACTGAATATGGCTGTCCGCCCAGCGATAGGGCGTGACCCCCTGCAGGAAAGAGATCTCCTCGTCGGGGACGGTGAGGTTAAGCGCCCAGGACTTGGCATGGTTGATTTTAAGGCCGGACGCCTGTTCAAACAGGGAAAGGGCTTCGTGCACCGCGGGGAAGGAGACCCGAGGGTTCGTGAGGGTAAGAATCAGGTCGTCGGCGAAGAGTGCTACCTTATTGGTGCGCCCTCCGAGGGGGACACCATGAATATCAGGGGTACGCCTAATCAGCTCCGCCAGCGGCTCAACCGCAAGGGCGAACAAGAGCGGCGACAGCGGGCATCCCTGTCTCGTACCCCTGTGGACCGAAAGCGGCGATGTCAATTGGCCATTGACCCGAATTCGGGCATGCGGTCCTAGGTAGGGGGCCATGCACCTGGAGATCATGATAGGGCCAAGACCTAGTTTCTTGAGGACCGCCCGCAGGAAGGTCCAATCGATCCGGTCGAAGGCCTTTTCTGCGTCCAGCGAGAGGAGACAAGCCGGTAGTTTCCAGTGGTGCACCTTTCCCACCAAGTGCGCCAGCCTGCGGACATTGTCGGCTCCCTGGCGGTCTCGGATAAATCCCACCTGGTCCGGATTCACCAGGCCCGGCATGTGTGGGTCAAGTCGTTTGGCCAAGACCTTGGTGTAAATTTTAAGATCAGTGTTAAGGAGGGCGATGGGGCGGTAGGAGGCGCACAGGTCCGGGTCTTTCCCAGGTTTGGGAATCAGGGCTATTTCCGTCAGACCCATGTCAGGGGAGGGGCCGATGGTGTCAGAAAAGGAGCTGTATAGTCGCAACAGATGTGGGCGGAGTTGGGTCAAGAACAGACGATAGAAGGCCAACGGTAGGCCGTCTGGCCCCGGGGTTTTCCCCACGGGGAGATCCTTAACAGCCTCCGTTATTTCCTCCTCCTGTAAGGGGCTCTCCAGCGAGGCCGCACATGCCGGGGACAGGGTAGACCCCCCATAGTCTGCGAGGACGGCCTCCCGGGCCTCCGGGGAGGTGGGCTCCTCGGCATATAGGGAGGAATAGTAAGCAACAAAGGCGGCCTGCTTGGCCCTCTCGGCAGTGGCGCAAGTGCCGTCCTGCTGCTTGACGTTGGCGATGTGGGCCCTAGCGGTACGTGCCCGCAGCCTGCCGGCCAGTAGGCGGCCAACCTTGTCCCCACCCTCGTAATATCGTTGCTTGAGTGCCAGCAGGGAGTGTTCCGCCTTGTTGGTGCGCAGGATGCGGAGTTGCCCCCGTAGGTTAGCTAGAGCTCTCTTTGACGCCCGCGAGGGGGAAGTCCGGTCTCGGGCCTCCGCAAGCTTGATTTCGCTAGCCAGGTCGGTTTCCATCTTGAACTCCTCCCTCCTCCGTGCCGCCGCCAGGGAGGTGATGTGACCCCGAATGGTGGCCTTGAAGGCGTCCCAGATCGTGTGGAACGGCAGTTCAGGGGTGTCGTTAACGGCGAAGTACGAGTCTATGGCGTCACGGATGCTGGCTACGTCGTCCGGGTCCCGAAGGATCCTCGGGGGGAGCGTCCATCGGCGTTCACGAACGGCGTGGGACAAGGGGTCCTGCAGTAAGAGCTCCACGTGAGCGTGGTCTGACAGGGAGATGTCGGAGATAGTAGCAGCCAAAGAGTCTCGGGCCATCTCAAGGGAGGCGAAAAGATGGTCGATTCGGGAGTATGTCCTATGAGAGTGTGAATAGAAGGAGTAGTCCCGGATCCCCGGATTGTGGTAGCGCCACACATCCACAAGTCCCAGGTCCCGTAGCTGTGATTTAAGAGTGGAAGACATTGCTCCCGCTCCATTAAAGAGGGCTCCCGCCCGATCTAGCTCGGGGTCCCAAACAAGATTGAAATCGCCGCCCAGGATCACATTACTATCGCCCGATGGGAACTGCTCCCGCAGGAGTGTCTGGAGGTATTTGTCCTGCGACTGGTTGGGAGCGTAGACACACCCAAGCGTGAACTGCGCACGGCCCAGCTGTACCGTGGCTCGGAGGAAGCGCCCGTCAGCACTTTTGAAAGGCTTCACGGATCCCCGCCTAATGCCAGCCCTGCATAGGATTGCCACCCCCGCTGTCTTGGTGTCAGAGGATGCCCAGAACTGTGTAGGGTATCTAGGGTGGACCATGCGTTTGGTGTCTCCCCTGAGAAGGTGCGTCTCCTGGAGGAGGATAATGTCAGGGGCGTGGTGTAGGAGGTAGCGCCATACCTGCAGCCGCTTGTTGGGGGAGTTGAGCCCTTTGACGTTGAGAGAGAGGACTTTCAAGGGTGTAGGGATGTTCGCTGTCATAGCACTAAGGGGGAGTAGAGTCGCGCATGACCCAGTGTAGCAGACCCTCCCGTAGACAGCACAGCGGCAGCCGCTTCTCGCCTCCAGCGCGGCAGCCCCCGCAGAACCCACCCCTCCACCCCACCGCAGGCGCAAGAGGGGCAGTATAAAAGTAAAGTAGGAAGAGGAAAGTGAGAAAAAAGAAGAAAGGCACAAAAAAGAGATCGAATCAAAACAGGCCAACAGGGCCAGCATACAATGTCCCAGGTATCGGACATCCTCTACCCGAGGGTTTGGATGAATCCAGGAATGTCACTTCCTACAGGACAAGGGGAGGAAGCGGAGTTCCGGGCAAGTAGAGTAGGATCAAATCGTCTCAGAGCCCGTCCACCCCGCTGCCCAGAGGTAGTCCGGGGGTGTGTCAGGCTGCGGGGTCACTCAGTCCGTTTAGGCGCCAGTGGGGCGCAGGGGCCCTGCGATGAAGTCCATGACCTGAGGGAGGCAAGGGGCGTCATCTTTTCCGCGAACAGTGGGGGTAGGCCATCATGGAGCAGGGAGACACGCTGAGGTGCCTAGAAGGCGAGCGTGTGTACGGGGTAGCTGGAGTCACAGTGGCAACGTTCAATGGTCAGCCGGAGTTGAGGGGCGATCCCCACCCTCAGAACCTGAAGCAGGGGGCTGGGAGGCTCGCTCCTCGCGATCGCCCTCGAGGGAGCGGATGTGGGCAATGATGTCCTGCTTAGTTTGCGAGGTAGAGAGTGTGTCCACCGGAGGGGACCGCCGTCGTCTGCGCACAGTGGACCATTCAGAGCGTGGAGGAGCCCTCCCCGAGGGGGGAGGGCGCGTCGGGCTGTGATCTGGTGACTCTGGCATGTCCAGTAGTTGTGCCGCCTCTCGGTAGGATCTAAGTGACCTGCGCTTGCCTTCCCATCTGAAGATGAGTGCAAAGGGATGCCCCCATTGGTAAGAGATGTTGAGGGTCCGGAGCTTCTCCGTGATCGGGCGGAAGACTCGCCGTCTGTGGAGTGTGGTGGGGGCCAGGTCCTGGAAGATCTGGATCTTGTGGCCTTCGTAGCGCAGGTCCGGGTTATCCCTAGCCGCCTTCAAGATGGCCTCCTTCTCGGTGAAGTAGTGGAGCCTGGTGACGATGTCGGGCAGAAGACCCGCTTTTCCCCCCGCTCCGAAGACACGGTGCGCGCGGTCCAGGCGCGGTGGGGGGGCGTCCTCTTCACCCCACACCGCTTGCAAGAGTAGGGCCACATAGGCCATGGTATTAGTCCCCTCTTCTCCGAGTGGCACACCCCGTATGCGGAGGTTGTTGCGGCGTCCCCTGTTTTCCAAATCTTCCTGCTTGATCTGGATCTGGATATGTTGTTCCTCGAGGGTCGCCACTCTCTGCCAAATCTGTTCTAGGTCCTCCGTGCGGGAGTCGACCGTTCTTTCCAGGCCGTCGACGCGATCGCCAAGGTCAGTGACTTCTTTGCGCATTTCTGTAACGCAGGTGTGGACCTCCGTCCTGAGGGACCCAATTTCAGTCTTCAGATCGACCATAAAGGAGGCCATGAAGGCCTGCGTCACCGGTGGGGAGTCGGGCGGCGGTGGGGGCTTCCCCCCTGGCGGTGCCGAGGGCCCACCGGTGGGTGATGGCGAGCCCGCCTTACCCCACATAGAGGCTACTGACGCCCCTCTGGTCGTCGTGGGTGTGGGGTCCGGTTTACTCCCCTTGCCGCGTGTCATGGTCCAGGGCGAGTCCGCAGCTAGGTCCGTCTGCTGTCAGGGCGCGGGGCGCACTCAAGGTGGGGGGACCTGAACGTTGCAGGGCCGCTGGAGATGGTTCGGGCCTGAGTCCCACAGGTGGAGGCCGCCGGAGATCCCTGGCAAGGCGCAGTCCCTATGCCCCACCAGGGTCAGGGCCAGGTCTCAGCGCAGCGTCCGGTCAGCCCCTGAGTAGCAGCTAGAGGGTGCCCGGGGGGCCCCCCGGGTGTCACAGCTCCCCAAGTGCGGCAGGAAAAGCAGAAGGCCGAGGTCCTCGGGGTCCCCGTGCAGGCGCGGCAGGTGCGTCCGGTCCGCGGCCCACCAGGCTTGGCGGGACCGGGCCTCAGCAAGGGGGGGGCCAGAGGGCACAGCTATAGAATGCGGGGACCACTAAGAAGCAGGGCCCGCCTGCAAGCAACGACCGGACTGCTCCCCAGGTCGCCGTCAGCAAGCGCAGGGCAAGCGAGGGCCCCCCAGTAGGGCTCCTCTGTGTCGCCGAGAGGAGAAGAAGGCGGAAAGGTCAATTGTCAGGCCCCGCAGCCGCCGGACCCCCGGGGAGGCAGCCGGGGAAGGGAGGAGGTCAGCGCGCTGCAGCTCACCGGGTGGGTCCAGCGCCGGGCGACGGTGCAGAAGTGCGTGGGCACGGGCCACCTGGTTGTCCTCGTGGCAGGGCCTACTGGCTGTACAGGGCCGGGAGCTCACGTAGATTCGGCGCCAAGGCCGCCGCAGTTCCAGCAGCTCCGGCGCGATTTCGCCGGCGACAGGCTGTCCCTAGGCGGTGACCAGAGTGAGCCCGTGCAGGGGGCCACGTGGTCCTGCGTTCGTGATTGGGGGTTGCGGTCAGGTGGGCCCCCTAAACAAGCCACCAATCCAGCAATAAGTAGTCCACAAGCGGGGGTGTCAGGCTGCCAGGCAGGGGCCCCCAGACAGTGGGTTGTGTGGGAGAAGCAGCCAGGAGTTGGGGCACACAGCGCCGGGGCCCTCCAAGGCCCTCCAAGGCCCGTGTCTCAACAGCACTCGGCCTTCAATCGTCCCCCCGGGTCGTTGCCGAGGCATCCATGGCAACCAGAGGTGCCGGCAGGGATCGCGGGTGCAGGGGAGCCAGGTCGCCGTCCCCAGGCGCGTCGCTGTCGAGAGCACCCCAAGGAGCGAAGATGGCGGGCAGTGCCGCGAACAGGACCCCCCACCGCCGGGCCCCTCCGAGGACAGACAGGGGGAGGGGGGGGCAGTAGGGGGGGGCTGCGGCGCGCCGCTGCTCACCGGGAGAGTCCCTCGGCGGGTGCGAAGGTCGCTGTCGGCGCTCTCGGCAGGGGGCCTCCGGCGATCTCTCCGTGGCAGGCCTGGTGTTCCCGCCAAAGCCGGGACCTCCCGTGGCAGTGGAGTCCGGGCAGCCGCAGCGTCCCTCGCTGGAGGTAGACCGGCCCCAGCAGCCTTCAGGTAGCGATGCAGGTGACCGGTGGGGGTCCGCTGGAGAGGCACAGCCGCTGGGGAAGCCTGGGGGCGTCCGACAGCCCCCGCTGATCGTCGCTCTAGCCCACTCTTCAGGGATCAGTCAGGCGTCTCGCCGGCGAGCTCCGCTGCAAGATGGCGGCCGGAGGTCAAGCTCAGAGGTCCCCGGGCAGCAATCGCCGATGGCGGGGATCTGGACGGCTGCAAACTGCCACCGGAGGGGATCGCTGGCAGGGTGGCAGCGGACAGGGGACCCCCAGGGGCAGGCACCCCCCGGATCTTCGCTGAAACAGGCGTATTAAGGCAGCAGGGTGACGGAGCTCTCACGAGACGCGTCCGATCACATCGCTGTCTCGGCCACGCCCCCCAATATATATATTTTTTAAACAATCAGATCCCTTCAGCAGCACGCACAGACGACGAGTGCAATCTGGGTGGGGCTGAATCCAAGCCCAGAATTAATTATACAAACAAGGATGCGACGCACTCCAATTCCAGTTTTAAGCTTTTATTCTTAGTTTTACTGGCTCACACCAACGCGTTTCAGCCCTGCGAGGCCTTTGTCACGGTTAGGGAGTCTCTTTTCTTTCACTATTCATACCACACACATATTGCCTGTGAGTGGCATTGTGGGAAACGTAGTGCTTGTTTACATCATGCATGGTTATTTACAAGGTTTTCAGTTTAAGTGAATATTCATTTCTTTAAATTACAGTAAATCAAATCATTAGAAGAGTAATTTTCAATGTGCTTCCAGGGCTCGAGAAATCTGAAAAATGGTACTAGTCCTGCAGGTCTAGTACTTTAAAAAAGCTCCTCGACCTAACAGTAACCTACTTGACCTCCGTCTCTAAAGGCGGAGCAAATGTGACAAGATAACAAGATTTAAAGGCATCTTTATTGCTCATTTGCTTTGTGAGCAATAAAAAGGCCTTCAAATCTTATCTTGTCATATTTGCTCCATTTTCAAAGACGGGGGATAAAAGTTAGTATGTTTTCCTACTCGCCAGAAAGGGCGAGTAGGACCTAAAAATAGCTCGACCTCATAAAATTTACCTCGCAAATGCGAGCGGTCGAGTGGATTTGTCGAGCCCTGGCTTCATTTTATGTTTAGTACATTGAGTTAGTCTTTCTTTCCTTCTGGATTAGATCTTAGTGTCTATTTTATTGTAAAAATGTTTGTGTTTTTTAACTAGTTCCATGTTTGTTACATTTCTATTCTCCCGGGATTAGTTCCCATTTCCATGTTTTTTTTCCAGCTTTTTATTTTTTCTCTTTTGTGCAGCAAACATTCATAACTGAGAACTATGGAACGGCTCAAACGGAGTCCCCATAAACAAGGTTAGTACACGTTGAAGGTCCCACTGGGGTACAGCAAAAGGAGTTGGCAAATATAGGTTAGTAAACCCTTTAAAAAAATGCATTGCAAAAGGAGATTTGAATATGGGAAGGCTTGTCTAGGAAACAGGGGCACCCAGAAAACGCAGATAAATATCCCTTATCAGTAGAAACCGCATACTGAAAAACCCGGGATAACAGCCTCTAAAGAATATATATTGTTATCCGCGCACCAAGCAGGCAGCTGGAAAAAGTTCAGATGTCCTCCCCCCTCCCTCAATTTCCAGGCAATAAAGTGGAAGCTTCTGAGATTGGGGTATGGTACAGGATCCCACCCTCAACTCCTGTTTGAATGGCTGTTGAGCAGGTGACACGTGGAGAAGTGCTGAAGGTCCCCATACCAGACTATTCTTGGCCAAAATTGAACCCCCAAGATTATCTTGTCCTAAGACAAAACCATGTATGGGGCAAGTCTAAAAGGACCTGCAGCTTCTCAAGGGAAGCTGTGTGAGGGTGCCTGTGACAAATGTCTGAACCAACTAGAGGTCGCAGCAAAGTACCCTGAAGGAATAAGGCAATGAATTCTTTAAGATTTTAAAAACCTCGCAATGACAGGCAACCTAAAGATGGTTACTTGATCAGGCAAAAAGACAAAAACATAAGCCAAAATGGCGACTAGGCAACCCTTCAGTCTCCATAGGCAAGCAAAAAAAAACAAGTTAAGGAAATTCTAAAGTTCAGATTGCAGAGAATACAAGTTAGATGTCTCACACCAGCGAGCAACGCTGTGCTACAGTATGCAGCCCTTGTTAACGGTTGCTGCAGTGGCAGGGTTCATCATGAACCAGTAACACATCGGAGTATGTTTTCATGTATATTCATAAATGATTTGCGTCCATCGATGCTTCAACTGTTAAAAATATGGTGGAGCATGCAAATACAATATCAATGTTAGAGCATGCAGAACAGTAAATATGTGAAAGACTAGATATTCACAGTAAATTACCACCAGAATACACCATCTCCCCTTCTTACAATTGAGAGAAAAAACATTTGCTGCAAAAAAAAGACCCTAAGAAAATTCAGCATCAAACAGTTGCGCTAAAAGATGTTCATGCAGGAAAAAAAAGGCACCAATAATATCCAATTGAAATTCCAACCATTTGCATTGAATTACATTAATTCAGGATGCACACATGCACGACAGATATCACTATACCATCAACTTCCTTCAAAAGAAGGATTTTTTCCACAAACATGCAAGTTTAAGGAACGCCAGATGCGTGCAACTTCTGGAAACCACTACAAGCGGTCTACACGAATACTGTGATACAGGGGAACCTTCTCTGGCTACAACAGCTGGCCACTAAGCAACACCATCATGTGCTTCATCCTCTCAATTATTCACAACGTCACCAATATTCCTCCAACAATCCACCCATTGGTAAGGCAAGGAAAAAAAAAACCTCTCTCCAGAGGTGCACCTTAACTCCTGAGAAATCTCTGTCTTTGTCAACACCGCCCAGCAACGTCAAAGATCACAGAATTACAGACAACCTTCTTTATTAAGAATAGACCCTCAAATTTAACGACACCTTAGGATGACCATGGTTTCCAAAAAATACTCCCATATCAAAGACTTCCTTACCCCCCCTTCCTCTTGCCACAGTTAACCTTTGTTTTGCTTTGATATTTAGAAACTCTCTTTTACGTTGATAGTCAACCAGAAAATCTACTTATCCACTTAATCACTCAACCAATGTGGCCCCAATTTAGACTTCGTCTAGCAACCATCCTCATGAACCTGAAAGATGCAATACCAATAACAAAATGGTGACAAACAGGGATATGGGGAGAGTAGTTGGCCTAACGGCTACGGCGGTTGACCTCAAATCTGGGGAACCGGGTTCGAGTCTCAGCAAGGTCACGCAACATCCTGTGATTCTGGGCAAATCACTTCATCTCCCTGTGCGTAACAAAAATGAATGTGTTCGCATGTAAAACGCAACTGCAGCTCGTGCAAAGCGCTCCACATACCCAATACCTTCGGGTTGGAGTCGCACTATATATATATATATATATATATATATATATATATATATATATATATATATATATATATATCTCCACAATAAATATGCAGTTTGTATGCCGTCTTTGAGCAAATCGCTCACTCGCTAAACACACCCATTGGATTGAGGAATATACAAGGCTACTGTGCAATGAGAAATAGCCATGTCTTTTAGGAAACATGTCATTTTAGCAAAGACCAGATGGACAGCATTATCCAAAACCAACCCACAGGGCTGGCCTTCTATAGCAAATACTATTTCCCCCCCCCAAATCTATTATAATACCCGTAGTTGACTATACAAAATCAAATAAACGCACTTCATAAAATAGTCAACTAATACAATTAGATATTTTTTCCATTTAGAAGCTCATTCACAGGCCCTGCAAAATCAAAAGCTACCTTTAGCCATGGTCCCTCGTGCATCTCAATTGGCTCCAAAGTTAACAGTTTCTAAAGCTTGTTGTCCCATACTCACTCCTTGCACAAACGTTCTGAAACCAAGTTCTTAAGCTGGTGAGATATAACCGAGCTATTTTTGTCTGATACTCAGAGTGATTGAGTGGTCTTGTACTTCTGCTTAGTCCGGTATCCAATTTAAGAGTTGCAACTAATTTCCAAGAGGGTAACCAGAGTGAGATAGATTGGTTTAGGACTTGCACTGCATGATTGTGATGCCCGCACTCATCACCTCAATTAGCAAGACAGGTATGTCCTGGCTATTTCAGTGCTGTAATGATTTCAATTCTATGGTGTTTGCTGGCATTGCCCAGATGGTTCTAGAAACCATCTGGTGGGGACATCACGAGTTTGAGGGTGGAATGTTGGGGACAATGAAAGGTCGGGTAAACTGTTGTGGGTGACAGTTGGGAAAAGCTGCAGTTCGGGGGGATAGGGGGTATGTGCCTCTCGCTCTCCTATCTACAGTAAAATTATCTTCTTTATTAGTTGTGCTGCACTACAAATTATGTACCTGGTCTGGCCTTGATGTTAAATCTACACTGCCCTTGTACTCTGGTATCTTTACTTGTCACAGTGGAGCACCCGTTTAAGGCATTGCACTAATAGTTAATACAATACTCGTCACAGCTGGACCTTCTTCACCCCCTCACTCCTTTTTCTCTGGCCTAAAACCAGTCACCAGCTATGGACTTCCCACTTATGTCTGTGTCCCTGAGCCGTGGGCTGGCTGCCTGGGTGTTCAGAGATCTGAAGCCAATTCATCCTACTCTGGGAGACTGCAGCAGCTGCTTTTGACGTAACAAATAAAAGATGCAGAAGGAAGCACAACAGTTTCACCTAGTATGTTGTTCTCTTTTTCTAACTATACAGCTTAATTAGAAACATGCTTTGAGTTCCCCAATAGTTTGCCTGCTTCAGCTCCCTAGCTTTCGGATGGCCTTTCACTTGTGTCCTTCCAAATAAACTCAAGGCCACATGCTGACCAAAGGCCAGAATCCCACTGTCATTAAATATGGGTTCTCAGACAACGATGCGAAGTCAGAAACCATGCCATTAAAACAAAGTGCAGATATCAAATGAGGACCTACAGGTTCCACTATCAGAAAAAAAGCTGGGCGAGGGTAAGTGCATCAACAAGCAAGGTCCTGCAATGCAAGCCTGAAGCTGCTGCATTAGAACTCCTTGCAGCGGGTATACATGACCCATGTGAGGCTCCATCGTACAAATGCTAGCCGACCCCATGAAGGTCCTAGATGTCAGGTTTATGCACCTGGCGTGGGAGTGTCCAGGAGTACAGCAGTACTGAACTAATATAGCAGCGAGGATCCGCATAGGGGTGGGGATATCAGTGAAGGCCAAACCAAAGCATTGCCTCCTGGGGCTGGTTCCACAACCCAAGAAGCGGAAAAATTGCAATAAATTGCTACAATTAACTCTGGTACTGGCTAAACGGAGGGTGGCTATATGCTGGATGAGTACACGGGCCCTGGCATTCGAAAGTTGGTTAAGAGATGTTGGAGAGTGGTCTCTTGCAGAAGAATTTTATATGAAAGCCTGTCGGAAAGACGAGAAACTAGCTGAGGACATAGCACTCTGGAGAGAGCTATGCAGGGAGCTACTAAACCCAACAGGAAATAGAAACAGTCAGGACAATGAATCTGACAACAGTATCGATATGTAATTTTTGTAACTGTGTAAAACCACAGTCATGTATAATGCTAAGTGTTAGGCTTGGCATCTTTTGGCGTGTTCCACCTGAGTTTTTGCTTTTTGACCTCCCGGTTTGGACTCTGTTTTTGCTGGCAAAGTGTTTCTGCGCACTTTTCTCAGTGCTGATCAGTGGTAAAGTGCAAGCGCTCCTCTGGTAAAATGTGTTATGGATCGGGGTTTCCATGATTGGCCTATTTCATTTATGTGTCAGTCCCTAGTAGAGTGCACTGCGTGGTCCTGTAAATCGAATACTGTTGGTGGGCTGCAGCACTGGATTGTGCCATCCACACAAACAGCAAGTACATGAGACTCTGGCCTGCTATTGAAAAGCCTGTGTGCAGACTGGTACTGCCATGTAGACTTGGTAAGTGCACCCATTTGCCAGGCCCTAACCATCCCTTTTCTTACATGTCAGCCACCCCTAAGGTAGGCCCAATGTACCCCTGTGGGCAGGGTGCAGTGTATGTGAAAGGTAGGACATGCCCTGGTGTATGTGGCATGTCCTGATAGTGCATTACTGCCAATTTTTAGGTCTCGGAACTGCGAACAGATTGCGAAGCAATCTGTCGTTCCGAGACTCTATTGTAATCATTCTCGCTTTTACGACGTCAAGGGAGACAGGAGACAAGCGAGGTGCACGCGCAACCTTGGAACTGGGATCAGGTCGCGCGCGCTTCCTGTCTCCCATGGCTCCTGAGAAGCAGACTCACACGCACGCATACAGAACCCCCCTCCCCCGCCGCGCATACACGCACGCACACACACACAGAGCCCCCCCCCCCACCTACCTCGTCTCGGCGTGTCTTCGCGCTCAGCACTGGGCAGACTTCCTGCACAAGGACGGGCAGGTGCACAGTCTACAGGCCCCCAACAAGTTACCAAGTGCCTAAGGGGGGGCACCCTCTCTCAACCGAACACACCAGGCTTGCCTCAGTCGCGTCGCGTGCCGCCCCTGCCTCTCACGCGGCCATACGTGCGCGCTCTCCTCGCCCTGTAACTAGAGCTTCTCGCCCTCAGCTCATGATGGTAGCGCGTGCCAGTGCTCGCACGCAGCCGCCGTCCACGGCTGCGCGCGCGCCCCCGCAACTAGTGAACGGAGCAAGTGAATTAACCAAAATGTATTTATTGTTCAACCTTAAAATACAGTAGTTAACAGAGGATTACATTACTGTTTATTCACAGTACCTTTGCTGCTTTTGGTACCACCTTTCCCCTTTGGAGGCATGTCCGCAGCCTACAGCGTGCACTGGTGCCCGCATCCACAGATTCACTCATTCGAGGGACTTCAACAGCATAGACATAAATGAAGGGCGAGCAAGCTGCGCGCAGCTCTTTAGACGCTGAAATGTCTGCCGTTGTTAGAACAAGCGGGGAATCTCCATGTACGAGAAAGCAGAATACAAGTTTTGCTCATTCAGACCTTTTCATATACAGATATAATTTAAACATGTATAATAATGGGCTAACTGTTCTATAAACTCCGTGAATATTTATACTTTTGAAATTTAAAAAATCTACATAATTATAAAAAGGAAATAATAAAAGTGAATTAAATATTACAATTAAGTATTTATGTAAATAAACCATTTTTTTCTCTGCAATTCCTGTCGTAAATATAGCAATTTAATTTTCCAATATGGCCGCTTCTTGTCGTGACAGCTGAAGGCTTCTTGGAAGCTGGAATCTCTAGTCTATTGCAATCATTTCTCACGCGCACGGCGCCAGTGACAACCGGGATGAGCAGGAACACACCCATTACGTGTGCACTAGCACCTCACGGGCCAATGCACACGCATGCACGCACTTGGGTCTGTGTGTGTGTGTGTGGTGGGAGGCTGAGAGGACCGCTGGCCCCATGCCATACACTGGCAGGGAGGCGCAGGGTGGACAGGAACACACCCATTACCTGTGCACTGGCACCTCACGGGCCAATGCACACGCACGCACTTGTGTGTGTGTGTGTGTGTGTGTGTGGTGGGAGGCTGAGAGGACCGTTGGCCTCATGTCATAGACTGGCAGGGAGGTGCGGGGTGGACAGGAACACACCCATTACCTGTGCACTAGCACCTCACAAGTGCACGTACATGGGTGTGCATGTGTGTGTGTGGGGGGGGGGGGCTGATAGGACCACTGCCCTCTGGTGAAGAGACTGGCGGATGCTGCAGGACCCAGGTGAGGGCAAGGAGGTGCCACACAACCACACAACCACACACACACACAACCATACACACAACCACACACACATACACACCACCACACACATAACCACAAACACGACACACACAACCACACACACACAAACACAACACACACAACACACACACAACACACACACACAACCACAACCACACACAACGCCACACCTTCAGTGCACACTTTCACCAAACACAGACCATCAGTCATCAATGCACGCTTTCACCGGGCGCATACACCACCAGCCATCAGTGCACGCTTTCACCAAGCACACACACACCACCAGCTGTCAGTGCACGCATTCATCAGACACACACCACCAGCCGTCACTGCACGCTTTCATCAGGCACACACACCACCAGCCATCAGTGCACGCTTCCACCCGGCACACACACCACCAGCTCGCAGTGAACACTTCCACCAGGCACACACACCACCCGCCATCAGTGCACAATTTCTACAGACACACACACACACTACCAGCCATCAGTGCACACATCAATTGTTAACGCATCCACAATTAACCATGTAGCAATAGCAGTATGGCACACTTTACTTTTAAAAATATTAATATAAAGCGCAGCATGCCGCCATTGCTACACACATTTTTTTGGCGTACAATTTATAGACTTTTGTTGCAGTTGGTGTTGCACTATTTAGCAATGCCAATAGCTCAAACTTAACTAACCCGAGACCTATTGCATTGTAAATGCTTGTTCACTATTGCAAGGCTACCTGTTCCCCACAGGACAGAATGGGGAGTTTGTTTATAACCTCTTATAAACATAACTGGCCCGGGGAATTAGGTAGGAAAATAACGTTTAGTATGCCTGAACTCAGAATCTAAAGATGCATCTTTTTAGTGAAGGTGATTTTTACATTCTGGGTTTGAAAATACCACTTTTAGAAAGTAGGTATTTTCTTGCTCAGTCATCCAGTGTGCCTCTGCTAGAATGTGGGTTGACTGTTGGGGTTTTGGATGTCAGAGGGCTGGGGAACAGGAGTGGCTCCAGATAATCTAGGCAGGTCAGAAAAGAGCTGAATAGACCTGGGCTACATTTAGAGAAGGGGGAGGAAATTTCCTTGCACCTGAATGGGCTGGTCTGCCTCCGACAATGCCATCCCCACCTTCTGCCAGGAAGCCACACCAGGGAAGGCAGAACCGATTTTGGTTGGGCACAGACAGACGCTCTCTGCCTAAGAGCTCAAAGTATTTTGGGATATAAATATTGGGGGCCAAGACACCTGAACTTTAGAATTCTTTTGGACCAAGAAGACTGCCAAGAAGAAGAGCTGGAGAAGCTGTGAGGAGGAACTCCAACTTTGCTGTGTTGGCCTGCAGTGGCTGCTTCGGTCTTGGGCAGTGATAGGACTGGACTTTCTTCAATCTACTTTTGTGAGTTTCTCCAAGGGCTTGAGGTAGAGCTTGCCCCCGGTTCCAGAAGTCTCAGAAACAGCAAAGACTTCAAGCTCTTCTACTCTCAGCACGGATGACTGTTTTGTGCTGCAACAGAAGAAGCAGCAACCAGACTACTTTGCTGCGGACTCGGTCCTGAAGGCACCAGTGGGCAACGCGACCCTGGTCTGACCGACGCCTGCTGACACCGCCACCGAGCAGCTGCTCGCACCGGGGCCTGTGGGCACCGCACTCTGCACCGCCTCGCTTCACGACAACGCCTTGGTATACCTGACGCAGCCGGTCCATGCCGAAATCTACGCCGCTGCTTGCACCATGGTTCGAGGACACAGCACTAATATGTTACACAAAGCACCGTCCTCATCCTGCACTGCAGCCTTGGCCTACAGATGCCAGTGCTATAGACTCCACTTCGTCAGCTGACGACAGCGCTTCAGCAACAACAACACCGATGCTGCTTGCACCGCGACCTGCCAGCACCGCGACCCGCCAGCACCACGACCCTGGTCTCACTGACACCGAGCCGCTGCTCGCAACGCGACCGGAGGACACCGCACGCCGCACCCGACACCTGCGCTCCTGACTTCAACAGAGAGGAGTTCGAACTGCAACGCGTGTGACTTAAGAGGGCCCGACGACTCCTGCACCGACCTCCAGAACAGACGCCGTGCTTTCGGAAGCTCAGCAAAAGGTCGCAGATGCCCTGCATTTCTAAAAGGTACTGTTTGCAGGTCTTCCCGACACCATACCTAGCCCACGACACCGCGGTCAGCCAGAACTGTTTGGATTTGTTCCCTCACAACGCTGTGATCGCCCCGGACGGAGCTATTGACATAAAGGAACTGTTTTTCAAGCATATTTTGATAACTGGAGTTTTCTAAGTACTGTATTTTTAATGTTTTTGGTCTTGTCCTAAGTATATGAAAATATTGGATATTTTTCTAAACTGATGTGGTGTCCTTTTGTAGTCTTACACTGTATTACTGTTGGTTATGTGCAAATATTTTACACACTGCCTCTAAGATAAGCCTGACCGCTCATGTCAACCTACCAAGGGGGCGAGCAGGGGTTATTTTAGGAGTGTAACTTCCTTATTCAGACTAGGAAGAACGGTCCCTATTTGGGCAAAGAGGCAAACCCTTGCCAACTGGAGACACCCCATTTCTAACATTGGCTGTCAGCAGTGAGGATAGGACTTGCGTTTGCACTTGACTTACAGTGATTGGTGTGCACTACTACCATATCGCAGACCATTACATTCCCCACACAGGTTCTTTGTCTTATTTTTGATCTTGCCAGTTAGAACTTGCTACTTCATCATGCCGGAATCAAGAGCATCATCTGTTGTATCCCTGGAAGTTGCCTTTGAGGAGAATAGGATGGAATCCTACAGCGTTAGGAAATTGAAAGAGATGTGCAAAAACTTAACGTCAGAGGCTTCACTAGGAAGGAGGAGCTACAAAAGGCGCCGAGGGCCTAGGTAGCAGCCAGACATGCCAGCAAGCAGCTTAGTGATCTCAGTGGAGAGGCGGAGGAGACTGCTCCTAGGGTAGATGTGCTTTTGGGAGAGGGGGGGGGACCCTCCAGGCCTGGCAGCAGAGGCCTGTCCCCAGGACAGGCAGGAAGCAAGGAGAGTTGCAGTAGAACTGGAGAGTCTTAAGTTAGCATGGAGGAGAAAAGGATGATGTTAGATCATGAGATCAGGATAAAGGAGCTGGATCAAATGAGTAGAGCCAGCTCAGAGGGTGGCAGCAACCAGTCAAGACAGGCAGATTGACTTGTGCACATCCCTAAAAATGTAGGCAAGGAATTCAAGAAGGGGGATGACATACAAAGGTGTTTTCACAGTTACGAGGCAGCGATACACATGAACGGGGTCCCTGAGGAGAACTGAGGAGCAGGATTGTGGCCTCGATTTCCAGAAGTAAGGGATACTTTAGTAGCTTTGGGTAAGGGGTATCACCTCACCTATGCTGACATGACATGAAGGAGGCCCTTCTCACTAAGGATGGTCTCACTTCTGAAAAATACAGGGATCAGTTCATGTCCAGTAAGAAGTCTGATGCCAACACTTGGTTGGAATGTGTGGATGTGTTTTGCAGGTCACTGGATGGCTGGGTGAAGGGCAGTAATGTGACAGGTTTTCAGGGGCTCTACAATTTGATTGCATGGGAGCCCTTCTCTAGTCTATGTTTTTCAGATCTGCGCCAGCACCTAGTTGATAGTAAGCTGACTGACCCCAGGAAGCTAAATATGGAGGCAGACCATTGGGTGAGTATCAGGGTCCACAAGAAAGTGTTTGGGGGAGACTCAGCCAAAGGTGGGTAGGGTCCTCGGCAGAAAAGCAGGGGGGACAAGGGTGAAGCACAGGAGTTCTCTAAAGGGCCCCAAATTAACACCCAGGGTAAAGTTTCCCATTCCCCCGGAGATAAGAAACAAGGGGTCTTCTCAGGAAAGCCTGCGGAGACCGGCCCCCGCAAGTATTTTGCTTGTGACCAGGTGGGTCACATGAAGGGGGACCCCAAGTGCCCTAAGGGGGTACAGCCACCCACCGGTGGGCAGTCCAAGGTGTTGGCTAGCGTAGCGCTTTGGGAGGAGGAGTACCCACAGGAGGGTGGGGACCCTGCAGAAATGACCCTCGTCTCACTAGGGACAGGGAGATGGTCCCAGGAGACCAGGTGCCGCCTAACACAAATAAATACAGCACCTAGGTTACAATAAATGGGAAAAGGGTAGAGGCACAGAGATACTGGAGCCAGTGTGACCTCAGTCCGGTGTCACCTGGTCTCTGATTAGCAGGTAGTCCCAGGGGCTTTCCACTGAGTAATTGCTGTGGACAATTTAGAGCGCCAGTGAAAGGTGGCGCAGGTTCCCTTCGAGTTGGGAGGGGTGTTGGCAGGGGGGTGGGGGGGGGGGGGGGGCTCAGGTCCCAAGAGTGGTTGTGAGCCCTTCCATACCTGTAGATGGTCTGCTAGGTAACGCCCTGGAGCAGTCCTTATGGAAGAGGGTTGAGCTCAGTCTCACTTGGAGATGTCTGGGTTGCCAGAGTGGGCATGCATGTCCACTCGGTCAATGGCGGCCAGAAAGGGTGATCAAGAGGACTTGGAAACAAACTGTGGCCCAAGTCCCTGCCAAGAGAAAGGGAAGGGGTGCAGCAAACCGGCGCTTGACGTTCCCACGGACCGGGAGGAGGCGGACCTCAAAGAGGACGCCCCGGTGCCTACAGGGGAGCAGGTAGCTGAACTGGGGGACATCTCTGAGCTGACCCATTGGCAGCAAGAAGGGAGTCCCACCAGGGAGGAATTCTGCAAGGAGCAGAAAGAGTGCCCTTTTCTACAGGATCTGCGGCGGCAGGCTGCAGACCAGGCAGCTGATCATAACAGATCACATTGGATCTACTGGGAGAATGGTCTCCTATATAGTGAGCCTAAGGTCGCTGAGCCTGGGTCAGCCCATGTGCTGGTGGAACCGCAGCGCTTCAAGACCTTCCTTGTGGGTCTGGGTCATGATGTGCCTTTGGCAGGACATTTGGGGCGGGACAAGACCTTTGACAGGCTGGTCACCCACTTCTTCTGGCCCCAAATGCGAAGGCAGTCAGTTGGACACTGCATTTCTTGCCAAACTTGCAAGGCAAGTGGTAAGAGTGGAAGGAAGGTCAAAGCTCCTTTCCAACCTTTTCCGGTTGTTGGAACACCCTATGGAAGGGTAGGGATGGACATTGTGGGGCCACTGGATCCCAAGACAGCCATGGACAACAGGTACATCCTGGTCATGGTGGACCATTCCACCCGGTACTCCGGGGCAACCCTCTAAGGACATCCGCGCCAGTGGTGGGCCGGGCGTTTAAGGGGATCTTTTCCCGCGTGGGGTTCCCCAGAGAGGTGGGACCAATTTCATATCCAAGTATATGACATCCCTGTGGAAGGATTGTGGTGTAACCTACAAGTTCACCACCCCTTACCATCCACAAGGTAACAGTCTGGGGGAGAGATTCACCAGACCTTGAAGGGCATGATTAAGGGTCTAACAGAACCCATGAGGCATAAGCGGGATATCCGCTTGACATGCCATCTCTTTGCGTATAGAGAGAGGCCACAGAAGTCTTGGGTTTAGTCCCCTTGAGCTTCTGTATAGTCACCCTGTGAGAGGACCTCCGAGTTTGGTAAAGGAAGGCTGGGAGGCAGCTCCCAGGAAAACTCCCCAGGATGGGTTTAGTTACATGCTGGCCTTCAGAAACCAAACTGCCCACTTCAGGAAACTGGCTCAGGCGAACCTAGAAGCAAGCCAGGAAAAAACAAAGTAGTAGTATGACCAGAATGCCACTCTGGTCGAATTTCAACCTGGGCAGAAGTGTGGGCCATGGCTCCAGTGGAACCTTGTGCCTTGCAGGACAAGTGGACTGGGCCCCAAAGAAGTTGTCAGGACAAGTCAGGGTAGTTTTATTCAGAAAAAATTCCAATATGCTGGGTTCATAGTGATAGTTCTTTATATAAAAGTTGTTGTAACTCATTTAAGCAATTCTGAGTTGGTATGCAAAAAGGTGAAAAACAGCAAACACGTTTTTCGCCCCCTTACATGGCCATACGGGCTGGGGCTTCCTCAGGGCGTGGCAAATCTCAGCTATAAAATGTCGGGCATAATGCCCACAGGTCTGTCTTCGTTAGAATGCTGCGTCTGCAAGTGGACTGGGCTGTTTGAAATGCTGGAGCGCAAAAATGATACCAAAGGGGATGATGGACGGAGTGTTGAACATTGCAAGCACTCACCCCCAGTCAATTGATCTGGGTTTAATCCATCATCATTCTTTAGCTCACTTCACCGCCCCCAGTTCACACATTGCCATATGCAAATCAGTCTGACCCTGTGCCTCATGGGAACAGTCCAGCCCAAACTGCCAAGCCAGGTCTTGCCTGGACCGGAAACCAGCATCTTGGGACCGGTTTCTGGCTAATCCGTCATCAGCCAGGCTAGCTTGAATCCAGTGGCAAAGTGAGCAAGGGACCCACATCTGGGCATACCCTGCCACCATAGGGCGAACAAAGCGATACCAAAGGGGATGATGGACAGAGTGCTTGAGCAAATCAAACACTCACCCCCAGCGCAAAAGTGATGTCCCTCACCACCCCTTGTTGTAAATAATTTTGTCCACCCTAAGCGTGGAAGGGTATACTCAGACATGAGTCCCTTGCTCATTGCACCATCAGGATTCAAGCAAGCCGGGCCGAAGACGGCTGTAATGCCAGAAACCGGTCCCCGGAAGCTTGTTTCCTTCCCAGTGTAAGAATTGGCTTTTGTAGTTTGGTTTGCCCTGTTCCCATCATGCACTGGGACAGGAACAGACTAATTTGCATACAGCCAGGTTCTGAAACTGGGATGGTGCAGTGAGCTAAAAAACGGTGTTGGATCTAGCCCTGATCTCTTGACTGGGTGAGAGTATTCTGCTTAATTCAGAGACTCTGTCCCTCACCACCCCTTGTTGTAAATAAACCTGGATGACATAGCAGTGTTCAGCTCCAGCTGGGAAGAACACTGAATTACAAAAAAGGTGATGCCAAGGTATTTACTACAAAAAAAGTAAATTCTGAGAACAAACAGTCAATTATTTGTCTCTTCACAACCTAAGTTTTTATGATATATATCTCTCGTTTGTTAAGACGTTCATCCAATGGTTATTACCATAATACAAGTACAAATAAATAAGGAAAAAAAAAACCACAACAAAACAGTAATATAGTTTGTGAATTATTTTAAAGATCCTTTCTCTTTTTTTAAATTTTTTACATTCCAAATATAAATCAGTCGACCAAACAATATTTAATCTTGTAAGGATTAACGTGTGAAATTCCAAAAAACAAAGTTAGTAATCTAAATCCAGATGGTCCAAATGTCTTATTGTTGTGGACCCTTAATCCAAAGTTTATGTAAGAAGCCCAATGGTTTATTTACAAGGAAAACATGGCGTTGTCTTTTCTAGGCCTTATTTCCTTTTTCTGACACCACATTAGCAAGAAGCAAAGGAAGCACAATTGATTTTTTGGCTTCAACAATCAATGATGCTCCTGGGAAATATATCCATCAGTTTCCAAATCAAAACCAGGTGCCGAAATTAATAATAACTGTCGACGCGTTTCGGCCTTTCAATTAGTTATAGGCCTCATCAGGACAAAGGGCAACAAAATACATTTAAATGATCCAAATGTTATAATCCAAATAACAGAAAACATAGGGGTAAGGTTGTCCAATGTGGTAAAACTAGTTCCCATGTGTCACACAAGTCAGGAAGAACTTCATATATATGGCACACCAGTACTTGCCCCGATTTCATATGAGTCTAATGCCAGTGATTAAATCACCGGCAAACGCAGGGTATCTAAACCCAACTCCTATCTCACAGGCGAGTCAGAGTCTCTGGTTTCTCAGCGTGTAAAACAGCTGAACACTTGCAGCACCTCTGTGAATTGTTGAGGGCTCTGCAGAGAGCAGGCCTCACGATCAAAGCCAGTAAGTGCCAGATCGGGCAGGGTGGAGTGGTGTACTTGGGACACCAGGTAGGAAGCGGCCAGGTGGCGCCCCTACAATCCAAGATTGACACTGTTCTGGCTTGGGAGCCCCCCCAAGACCCAGACAGAGGTTAGATTCTTAGGTCTCACAGGGTACTACATGAGGTTTGTTATGGGGTATGGCACCATTGTTGCCCCCTTAACAGAGCCGACTTCCAGGAAGCAGCCCATGAAGGTGATCTGGACTGAGTCCTGCCAGAAGGACTTTGATGCCCTGAAGGCTGTCATGTGCACGGCGCCCTTGCTCAAGGTACCAGACTTCTCCAAGGAATTTGTCGTGCAGACTGACGCTTCAGAGCATGGTGTGGTAGGAGTGCTCTCAACTGAACAAAGAGGGTCTAGACCAGCCTGTAGTCTTCCTTAGCAGGAGACTACTCCCCAGGAACCAGAGGTGGAGTGCATAGAAAGGAAAGCGTTTGCTGTGGTCTGGGCACTGAAGAAGCTGAGGCCCTACCCGTTGGGGACTCACTTCTGGGTTCAGACAGACCACAGGTCCCTCAGATGGTTGATGCAAATGAGGGGCGAGAATCCAAAACTGCTGAGGTGGTCCATCTCCCTACAGGGAATGAAATTTGCTGTGGAACACCGCCCTGGCACAGAACACGCCGACGCTTATGGTCTGTCCAGGTTCTTCGGCCTTAGTGAAGAGTACTCCCAGGGGTTTGGGTAATTCGCCCTACTTTCAGCTGGAGGGGACATGTGTTAAACTTGGCATCTTTTGGCGTGTTTCCCCTGAGTTTTTGCTCTGACCTCCCCGTTTTGACTTTTTGCTGGCATAGTGTTTCTGCGCACTTTTCTCAGTGCTGATCGGTGGTAAAGTGCAAGTGCTCCTGTGTTAAAAAGTGTTATGGATTGGTATTTCCCCAATTGGCCTATTTGATGTATGTGTCAGTCCCTAGTAAAGTGCACTGCGTGTGCCAGGGCCTGTATATCAAATACTGTTGGTGGGCTGCAGCACTGGATTGTGCTACCCACACAAACCGCCCACAAATGTGACTCTCGCCTACCATTGCAGAGCCTGTGTGCAGTCTGGTACTGCCATATCGACTTGGCATATGCACCCACTTGCCAGGCCCCAACCTTCCCTTTTCTTACATGTCAGCCACCACTAAGGTAGGCCCACGGTACCCGTGAGCAGGGTATGTGAAAGGTAGGACATGCCCTTGTCTATGTGGCATGTCCTGATAGTGAATTACTGCCAATTTTGTTTTTCACTATTGCAAGGCTACCTGTTCCCCACAGGACAGAATAGGGAGTTTGTTTATAACATCTTATAAACATAACTGGCCCGGGGAATTAGGTAGGAAAATAACGTTTAGTATGCCTGAACTCAATCTAAAGATGCATCTTTTTAATGAAGGTGATTTTTACATTCTGTGTTTGAAAATACCACTTTTAGAAAGTAGGTATTTTCTTGCTCAGTCATCCAGTGTGCCTCTGCTAGGACGTGGATTGACTGTCTGGGTTTTAGGTGACAGAGGGCTGGGGAGCAGGAGTGGCTCAGGATAGCCTAGGTGGATCAGGAAAGGGCTGAATAGACCTTGGCTGCATTTATAGTAGGGGGGAGGAGATTTCCCCTATTTAAACAAAGGTGCAAACCCTTGCCAACTGGAGACCCCCATTTCTAACATTAAGTCTCCAGTTAGGTCACAGTTATATGTACAATTACAATATGCGCACTGGACTGATACAAATTGGAAACAAGAGGTTGTTAAAATCTATGTATGACTGCTCAGCTACTGATTGAACAGCGAGGTCTTGCGTATCCTCCTGAAGGTCAGCAGGTCTTGGGTCTGTCGTAGGCTCAGTGGGAGGGTGTTCCATGTCATGGCGGCGAAGTGGGAGAAGAATCTCCCACTGGTGGTTGTTCTTCGGATGCATGGGACGGTTGAGAGTGAGAGGTCGGCGGAGCGTAGCTGGCGGTTGGGGATGTAGAAGGACAGCAGTCTGTTGAGATAGGCTGGGCCGGTCTTGTGGAGTGCTTTGTGTGCGTGGATGAGGAGCTTGAAGGATATCCTCTTGTTGACGGGGAGCCAGTGCAGGTTTCTCAAGTGGGGGGTGATGTGGCCGTGTCGTGGTATGTCGAGGATCAGTCGTGCTGAGGCGTTTTGGATGAGTTGTAGTCGTTTGATGAGCTTGGTCGGGGCTCCGGCGTAGAGGGCGTATCCGAAGTCAAGTCTGCTCGACTCGCTAGCACACTGATTTAGACAACACATTTTCCGTTGAAATGAAGACCGAACTTGCCACGGACCTGCAGTTTTTTTTTTAAACAACAAATTTTATTTGGTTATTTATTTGAATGTTGGGCATCAGCCCAGACCTGCAATTTTACTGATAAAACGGCACAGCGTGCAAACAAGGTGCAAATCATGTGTCAGCAAATATTTATCATTTGCACATCACTAAGTAAAGTGCTCTTGTATGTTGTGATCCTATTAAAATGATAGGAAAACAGTTTGTGTGCTGGAAACTAAGCTTATAAATTATGAAATATTTGATTCACAATGTATTTAAATAGTGTTAGAAAAAAAACTAAACTTTTCCTCTCACACTCCATGTAGAATCGTCAGACAGCTCATGTAACAAAATCCTCTAACTTTGCAGTCATAGAATAAAAAGTAAACACCAATCTCCGTGATAAAATAAGCAACAATTTGTAAGAAGAAATAATCTGACAATTGATCGTGGCCTTGAACAACCAGAAAACGTGACCAGATAAAAACAAAATGTAAAGGCATATTTATTGCTTATTCACTTTCTGAACCAACAGTCTACCTGTTCGTTGCCAGCATGAGCGATCTTGTCAGCACGGGCCGGTAGGGCCGATAACGAGCTCACCCTGAAAAAATACTGACTTGCCCTAGTTAGTGGGTACAGAGATTTTATTCGAGGCCTGCGATAGCTTCATTTTACATTAGCTGGTTATTAGAAGGGGGCAACAAAGTGTCTAGTTTCTTGTAGGTATTTAAAAGATCATCATGTAGTAGAGTGAAAATAATTAAAAGAGCATCGGGCCGCTGTCTTAATTGTTTTGCTAAGAGTTTCCAACAAAGATGAGGTAATAAAAGTCAAGCACAACGAGAGTGGAAGAGAAGATTCGTCACACCGGGTGATACAAGAACAGGCGTACAGAATCGGACCTCTGGTCTCAATTGAACACTGCCGGAACGGGATGCACTTCGCCTTTGCTCGCCGACTCATCAATGCAGCTGGTCTTGAGAGGAGCATTACAGAATTTGCGATTTCATGGACCATAAAACTCTATTGTTCAAAACAGTTATGTGGGCGTGTACCTTCTAAAAAGCTTAAAATAGGTTTTCTTTTCTGCTGTGCTAGATCAAAGCATATAAGTAGCAGACCAAGGGTAGGATTACTTTAGATTTATAAAATCAATCGTGGAGTGATTCCTCCTATTTATGTTTTTGGTAAACACTGCTGCTGTTGTTTTAATTGCCTTCATTGTAAGATACAATTTATATCATGTACACTAGACTAAGAATTTGATTTCAAATAAATCTTTACAGTGTATCCTTCGTTTTCTAGGGTTCTTGAGTATGTTATTTTTTAATGAAAGAAAGTTTGGGGAGTTCCTTTAATTATTCCTGTAACGTCTCATGGAATTGATCATTACCTGAAAACATATCTTGCTCAAATACTGCTCAGTGTGTTGTGGTGTGGTTGAAGTACATCTGTTTTTCTGATTCGGGTTGGCACACTGACTGAGTTCTTGGTGGTGGTGGTGGGAGGGGGTGGGGGGTTGGACTTAAAAAATAAAATTTGAAATAAAAGATTGATCTGTCCTAGAAAATCTAGACAACCTATAAATCTTTCCACTGCATATAAGTGGTTAAGATTACCACATCAGCAAATAGTGGAACTGTAAATATGCTTGAACATGTGTGAGAATACACCTGCTTGAAATACGTCATGACAGTTAGGCAGCCTCCATATGATGACAGAAGAACTCATGCATCCCATTAACACATACTTTTTTGCAGTTCAAACACGGCTTAAGCCTTGAGAGCCGTAAATGAAAGAAAAAATGGCACAAGAAAAGGAAAAATATTTAGGGAAAAAAAAGGAGATTTAATTGAAATGAAAATACGGGTCAAGAAGGAGAGCTCAAGGGGTTGTGTTGGCGAGGTTATGAAAAGAAGCTGCGTGGGACAGAGTAGGATGCAAGTAGCAATAAAGGAGCTGGCAGGGTAAGTGAGGAACAGTGTTAGTGGAAATGGGGGGAGCAAGAAAATACAAATACTTCCTTGGAGCGTAAACAGAAAAAATTAGTTGCCTAAGTTGCTAATGGTGAGCCCTTTTATTTTGGTGCCCTAGACAATTTTTTGTCCCAGCTGACCGCAGGCGTGTTACGACACTGATGTTTCATGTTTATTTGTTTGATTAATTAAAATCTTACAAAATATGGATAAAAAAATGTATACACTACTTAAATATTAATGCATTGCTTATATACAAATACTTCTCATAAAACAATAAAAAGTACTCTGACCCATAAAATTATTCCATTAAGCAACTTGAAAGTGGTTACACAAAATCAAACACAAGCGTCCAACTTTTTCTTGGCTAATAAGAAATTTCACAAATGCTGAGTTAATGGTTAAGTCTTCAGGTTCTAAGCTTGCCATAAGAGCCTGTCTACAGGTCCTTCTACCACGTTCATTAAATAATTAAGTACCGCTTTTCTTTCGACTTCCAGGTTCGGGCAAAGGCACATTAGGTGTATGATGTTTTCTTGACCAGATTTACAAAGCGTACACGCCCCGAATTCTTCAGGTCTTTTCCATGGTGCTAAATGACATGAGCCTGGAAAGATACCAAACCTAGCATTCATAAAGATTTGTTTATTTTTTTTGGTCCAAGTTGTTTCCAAATAGGTTTGGATCTTCTTTTTCTTAAAACCATTTACTAATGGCCACGCATGGTGTCTTTTAGTGAAATTATCTTTGCCCTTTATCAAAGAGAGATAATCCGTGATTTTGTTAACTGTCTTCTTGAAGCTCTCCCGTTTGACCGTGTTGTTCCAAATAGAAGCTAAACCATAGTCCTTGATTGCGGAGTTTAAATAGGCGAAAATAGTTAGGGAACGGTTGGTGCTTACTTCTTGCCAAAGAAGGCGGGACATTTCGTTGTCAATCATTTTTTATTCTGTTCCACACCTTCATTAGGTTTACTTTTCTTGCACAAAATTGGTCATTCAGACCAAATTCCAACCTTATTTGTGATTGTGAGGCATTCTTAGGGAGTGAAAATAAATGACGATAGGTTTTTGCTACCGAAATATTTATAACCTCTGCATCGCTCCCATTGAGCACCTCACTCCCATATGTTAAGGAAGGCACTAGTTTAGCTGATAATTATTTTAATAGAGGGCGATAAGACAAATCTCCAATGGATTTCTGGATAGATCTAAATGCGGCTGTAATGGAATTCGCTTTCCTTGTAATTTCATTTTTCTGAAGAACGAATTTTCCATTATCACAGTAAATTACTCCAAAGTATTTGTAATCCTTTACTTGTTCCAGTTTACCTTACAAAAACCAGGTATGCGCATGCTTTAATCGAACATTTTTGGTGATTACCATCATTTTAGTCTTGGCGTCGTTAATGTGCATACCATTTACCTTGGAGTATTTGGATATGTCGTCGATCAGTCGTTGCATCCCCACCATTGTATAGCTCATTAGAACAACATCATCCGCATATAGCAGGTTTGATATCGGAGTTTGCGCCAGCCTTGGTGGGTGGGCGTTGATATCATTAAGATCAGAAGTGAGATCAGATAAAAATAAGTTAAAAAGTAGGGGAGCTAACACAGCCCTGTTTAAGCCCATTCGATGTTGGAATAATTTTAGTTACAGTTGAGCCATTACCCATCCTCACTCTAACCCAGGTATCAGAATGCAAAAGTTTAATCATTTTTTAAAGCTTGACTGGAATTCCTTGTTTTGCAAGCTTGGTCCAAAGAAGCTCGCGATCAACACAGTCGAAGGCAGATTTAAAATCTACAAAACACAAATATAAAAAGGTAGATTTGCAATTATTGCCTTTTCAATTAATATTGCTAAGATTAAAAGATTTGTTGTTGTACCAAGGCCTTTGACAAATCCGGTTTGGTTTGGGGGTATTACCTGCACTTCGTTTGCCCACTCAGTTAAATTCATTAAAAGAATATTGGCAAACAACTTTGCATCTGAATCCTGTAAGTTAATTAGACGGTAATTTTCTGGCTGCTGCCAGTTGCCTTTTTTAAATATTGGGATTATCAGCGAACATTTCCACGAGGTTGGCATTTCCCCTCTCTGGACCACATCATTAAAACAAGCATTTACAATGCAATGGTTTCGCCTTTGGAAAAGTTAGAGCTATTGGCATTGTAAATGACAAAATTTGTATTTATGTGTTGGTTTTGAAAACAGATAAATAAATGGCATTACGGATAGCTGTTTGTTGCCCTCTCTTGGAAAAGCCAGGAAGCACAAGCTTCAACTATGATGGTGTCAAGTTGTCTTGCAAGCACAAGCAAAAAGTACACAAATCTGAGCGTAAGTAGAGCTGAAGAACACTAATCAAGAAAGCAATCAGTACTTGGTGCATGTTTCTAGGAAGAAAAGAAACACACGTAGACAAAGAGAAACTGCCAGGCACTGACACGCCCTGTGCAACTATCTAGGTATGTATAACCGAGTATGAAAGAGACACTACAGTACATAGATAGTATGCAGTACTGCATTTTGAAGCAATAGAGCAGTGGCTGCTACATAAAACTTAGAACCCCTGAGGGTGGCATGTGTGATGACATCATGGCTAAATGAAGATGCAGGGCTGACGAGGAGGATGGTAGGTGTGTCGGAGGGTGAAACACAACTTAATGCAAGTGTGATGACGGGGTCCACCCCCATGAAGCATCCCATGTAAAGATAAGACTACCATATTATGAGGATGGTCGCAAGAGGTGACTCCATGATTAAAGGGTTTGTAAATTCAAACGTCTATTTCGCATGCCGTAGGGTGCAGGCATGTATGATCTCTGGTCCTGATAAAAGCCACACTGACCCTAAGATAGATGGCTGAAACATGTTGACCATATGGAGCATAATTGAGATCAACTTAAATCCCACAAGTATCCACCACTGTTTTTAAAATGTGACCAGGACATCCATTATTAAAATCACTATTTGCGGTAAAAGTACCTGAGCCAATTTTAAAATCACTATTCATCACCACACACACTTTCCCAATCACAACAAAAACAGCACCGCTCTAATCAGGTATCGTAGCGCACACTGGAAGCATTCAGCGACCACGGTGAGAACACATTGATGAAGGCTGTCACCAACTAGGTTGGTGAGTGGGGGTTCTTAAAAAACAGCCTCTGGGTTCCTAGGCATAGTGCCTCAAGGAATATGACAACCCATCCCTCTAACCTTAGCTGAGTAGGTAGTGAACATGTTCTTGTTTGTTATAATAGTTGTTGCTTGAAAAGGTGGGCGTGTTCCCTATATCCTTCCCTCTCTCCCTATTGTTTAATCAAATGTGTTCCTGCACATAAACGCACAATCAACATCTCATGACCAGTTCTCTCCAGACATGAAGGGGTGAAGTACTATGTAAGACATTAATTGCTTTGCTCTCACAGCGCCGAGACACCTCCTAGTTGAGGTAGCTGTTCCCGCTATACAAAAGTCTGTATTATTATTATTAACTGGTTAACAAATAACTAAAGCCTTATCTGTAATAGAAAGGAGTGCATTGTTAGAAAATATTATTTTAAGTGTGTTTGTAAATCGAATCCCTCATTTTGGTTGCCCAGCTTAATGTGGCACATACCTATACCTAAAATATACATTAAAATGAATTGTCATTAAGATAGAGCAAGTATCAATTATAAACAGTGGAAGTTAATAAAGTTGCAGGTCATCATACTTTCAATAGGATATACAGTGTAAAGTGTGTTTAGTGGTTAAAGCCTTCTACCCAAAAAATATACATGTCTGAAGCGATAAATAGCAAATATTTTGAGTTTTCGCCCCCTAAGACAAAATAACTGGAAGATGTTAGCGCTTACTGTGATAAAACCTGCATGTTCTGGTAATTACAGGGGCTTTTTAGTCAATTTGACCTGCCGAAATTTAACCAGAACACAGACTACCACACCTAATTACTGCGAACTCAGAACTCCGACCCCTGCACAAAAAGTGGCTTGTGCAAAGGTCTAAATTATACAGGTTTAAATTGTGAGTGGTAATTAAATTTGGTGCTCAAATTATAGCCCATTTTTGTCCTGCCTGTGCCAGACCCAGGCAGAGATGGATAAAATCGCCGAGTACTCTTTGGGGGTGAGTGTATTTTGAGATGGGACACTAGCCAGGTTGTGGCATTTGGTGTTAGCGGATACCTTTATACAAGAAAAGCCAAGGGGTGTTGATTTAATTGGATATACGCCTGTTTTTTAATTGATTTGTTCTCTTACACATGTCCCACAGTCCCCATGGGCCGACCTGTATTGGTTACAGCAGCATTGTACTTTCTAATGGATACATGCTAGCTGCTATATTTATATTTTTTTAGACAAAGCCCTTTTATGGTCAATGGCCTGCTTGGTAGTGATAGGGAATCTTTTTCGTTTATCTGTTTTAATTGATCTTTCGGTCTGCAAAATGGTTTTATGATCCCAAGTATTTTAACAAACTAAAGTCTTACTTGGCAAATGTCATTGTCTATAATGTTTTTACATGTTTGATGGTTTAAAGAACGGACTTAAAGATGAACTGACTGACTATAACCATGTACATATGATCTCACAGTATCAATTAACAGCCCTTTGTGACTGATGTTATCAGTGACTTACCTTATGTACAACCCTTTCTGACAGTTTCCAAAGGTAACCTATCGCCGTCTGATTGCACGCGGTGGATTACGAACCTGTATGTCATGGCTTTCTGTGGTATGTCATCCTCTGCTACATAGGACTGCCCCAGGTGCCCTAGCTAGAGTCGAGTGTTGCGAGACAGCGGTATTCTCAGCAGTGGGCGACATTTTCTTACAATCCCCTTAACAAAAAAACTTGACGCCTTACTGTGATTGCCAAAGAGTTACTGATTATATATTTGTGTACCCATTAAGTGTGTGACATTTTACTGCGGCGGGCGGCTCACCTACAACCATGTATTTGACGTGACAATGTAAGGTTCCATATCTTAGCCACAAGTATGTCATTTTATCATGAGGTATTCCCACTTAAATCGCCATTGTAAAGGTCCTGTGTGCTGCCATGATGAGGTGTGCCACTGCCTGACCAGTGTGTGTGGACAGGGAGACGACGGACGGCGCACCCGGTCTGATAGATATCGGAGCTCGGCGCAGGTGTCCCCACAGACCGATGCAAGCACAACACTGGAGTCGCCGACCGGATAGGGATCAGTCGGAAAGCGAGCCCTCCGCTCTCTGTTGTCAGAGTCTTCCTAAGACCCGAGGAGGACGCCTGGTTCCTCCCTTCCTAGCAGGGAAACGTCTGGCAATGAATGTACCTGCTGCGCGCCCAGCCTCCAGTCCGTTGTTGGCTCTTCAATGGGGCACTTTAGCCCGTTCGTGAACGGCGCCTGGGCCCCAAGCACCTGGGACACCCCAGTCACCCATGCGAACGGGACCGGTGTTGCTGAATAGACTTCCGCTGATCAGAACCACCCGGTCTGTACAATACGTCACGGCCGAGTCGTTTCCTGCGACACTCTCGAGCACTTTTCCTGAAGAGATTTCCGGTGAGGAAAGCCACCCAGCCTATACATTGTGTCGCTAGCACGTCGCCTGTGCCGCCCCCCCGCCGTCACACCCTCCTGTGCATAGGATAGTGAAAGTGACCCCGTGAGTCTGCCTTACAGTGTTTCACTTGTGTACGCCGCGCGCCCACAAGGACAGTGCGCGTGACGTGCTGTGCCGTCACGAGGACAGTGAGTGTGACGTGCTGCCCCTCACTTCCAGGCCCTTCACCACTCCTGGGGGGCATAAGATATTGCTCTGTGGGAGGAGTGGGCCTCTCAGCACAGACTTCTCTTCGAGGTGGGGTTGGGTTTGGTGATTGCAACCGGTCTGCATTTGGGAACAAGTAAGAGGGGAATTTAAGAGTAAGAAATGTGCATTTCCCTCAATTGCTTGCATTGTCGTAGAGCAGAAAGCGAGCTTAACACTTCATAGCTTATAACAAACATTGGCAAAGGCATTGAGTCTCGCCTAAGAATTGATTGTGCTTAAACACTGCTTTATTCATCTTTTAGGTGGCATTCATGGATGTGCGCGTATCTGTACAGACTGTCTTGAATGTACTTTCTTATACTTTGAGAATAGACTTTAAAAACAGCTGCAGGGCACCCTGTCAAAAATGATACGTATTCGAACTGCTTGTTTTAGCAATAGAAAAGTTGTCACTTGGATGCAAAGTTACAGAAAAGAAACCTCCGCAACATTTCCCAAACAAGTCAGGTCCCGGGGCGGCCAGCCAATAACAGCGCGGCCCGGGGAATGATGTCATGGGGTGTCCCGGGCCGGCAGCCAATCACAGCGCGGCCCAGGACAAAGGGGCGGGACTTAAAAAAGACCGAGAAACGCCCCCGAATCGCGTTTTCACGGGGAAAGCGTGATTGACGCTGATGTCTTCCAATGGGTAGCCTCCATTTATGGAGCTAGCCAATGGAAGACAGAGGCGGAACCAAAGCCCCATATGTAGGATCATAAGATTTCGCCCTGGGCGGAGCAACTGCTACGCAGTTGCAACGGCCAGGGCGAAACATAAACAGCTGTAAGATTATCTGACCAGAAGTCGGGCGATTCTTTAAAGAATGCAAAGGGAATGCCATTCGGCCCAGGGGCACCATCTTTTTTTTTTTTATCAATCTTGTCACTTGGCTCGGTGTTATAGTCACGTCTTTCCCTCCTTCTTTGCAATTTTTTGTTATAGAACTTTCGACTTTAGGTTGTATCAAACACCGTTGGTTTGGATTGAGATGAGTTTGTAGAAAAGTTACCCATTTTTCTTCGGATAAACTTGATCCAATTCCCAGATTCTTTGGTCTAGATAAGCCATTAATAAGTCTCCAGAACTCCCTTGAATTTGCCATTGTGCTTGCATGAAATATTTTTGTCCATAGGTCCGGTCATTCTTTTCATTCCATATCAGTTTCCTTAGTTTACAATTGATATTCGCCAATGAGGCTCGTACATCTTTGTTAGACGGAGTCTTCTTTAGGTGTCTTCTCAGTCTGTTTCGTTGACTTCTAAGTTTCCTTATAGCATAAGGTAAAAAGATAATATTAACTGCATCTTCCCCTTTTTTGCAATATGAACTTTTCCTTTCTTCGGTGATTACAGATGGTATGCTATCAGTGACTACTTTGTGTGTAAAGTTTTCCCATTGTTCAATGGGACTTAAACTTTTTTTCGACCATGCATTCCATCACCAGCGTTTTTGCCCTCGCAGTGATCTTGTCCGTGTCTACAGTTTTCCATGTTAGTTTCGTATAATTAACAGAACAGATTTCTCCAGGTATTGTAGGGAAAGATTTAGATTTTGGACATAATGTTGATGTCGATAATTTGCTGGCTGTGGTCACTTTCCATCACCTTGATTAAGGAATAGGATATCACCTTATGAAATATAGATAAAGACGTCAGGGTGTAATCAATTCGGGAAGAGCAATTTTTTGATTGAAATGAGCAGGCCGGAGGAGAATCAGTAGGAAATCTGCCATTCAATATTCTTAGACCTAACGCTTCCATATCCCTCACCAACTTTGTCACGGTTTTATTACATCGACTAATGTAATTAGGGTCCATTATTGGGTCAGGGATTGCCCATTGTTGATTTTGAGATTGCACAAATTCGCTCCGTGCTAGGGGTGTTAGCAAATTGGCGTTAAAATCCCCAGTAACAATATAGTCAGCTAGCGGCTCATCCAATATTTGCTCTAGTAATAGTTTATTTAAGGCACTGATCAGCGTATCCTTTAAAGACCTGTTCGGAGGTAAGTATACATTTACTAGTGTCAAAACTTTATACGGAATATTTCTACCAGGTTTATAATGGATTTTTACTGCCAGAAAGTTAGGATTGTTTGTAAAAATTAGCTCTTGTTTTGCATTAAGATCATTTGAAACGAAAATAGCTAATCCTCTACAGGGCCGGCCAAATTTCTGATGTTTTACAGCAGATTCAAAGTAACCCGTATGATGTTTTAACATAAAGGGGTCTATTGCCCATGTTTCCTGCAATAGAATTATATGGGTTTCCGTTGGGATACTTTGAATGTTTGCTTCCTTCCACTGACCGGAAACACCATGAATATTCCATGAGCATAACTTCAAGTTGCATACTAACCCTTTAGTATTCTTGTGATTGAATTTGGGGTAAGTTTTGTCAATAATCCTTGGAGCCATGAAGGGATACCTTGTCATTTACTTCATTTCTGTCTGCTTTCTTCGTTATTACTGAAGAAGATTCCACTTCACGGTTTATTGACCCCTGGGGATTTTTTAATACGGAAAACACCGCTTTAGGTTCATCGGGCAGAGATTTTGTTTAATTACTTTCAGTATGTAGGAGGTGTGTTGGATAAACCTTTGGAATGACTTGACTTATTATTATGCCCCAATCACGTAAACAACCGTGCTCCTTCATTATGGATTCTGCAATTGGGCCTATGGGTACTGATATCAGAGTTATTGGCAAAGGGCCTTCAGAATTTGATTCAAAACCTACTGTTTCGATATCTTCTGTTGAAATATTATTTAGGCTTGGTAAGTTTTTCATAAGCCGGAGGATATTTCCTCGATTTAGAATATCATGGGGACCTCTGTATTCATATACTAGTTTGAGGGCTATTTGTGTGGTCCCTTTGTTATTTGTACTTGTTACCCCAGTATTTTCCCTCGTTCTGCTGTTTTCCATGCAGGTGATCTGTCGGTTCTTGCCTCTATTTACAATAACTAAGTTTTCTTGTGCTTTAATATAATTCAGATCTTTAAGCATTTCATCTTGTTTGGTGCGGTTTATCATTAGACCCTTATTTCCCATTTCCTGAACTACTGGCAAAACATTGTGTTTTTGACAGGATCTTAGTAGATTGGATGGGTTGTTTTCTTTGCATTCAATTTGAATTTGGACAAGTTGACTCGAGTGGCTATGCACGTCATTCTCCTTTGGGACTAAGGTTCCTAAGACTCTTGTGGGATTGACCCTATTATCTTTACTCATACTCTGGGTTTGATCGTGAACAATTCCAAAAAGGGTACAATCATTTATTATGCATCCATTTGAATTAATTTTATTTATTGTTGTTTGCTCCTCCTGTAGTGACTTAGGTTTACCCTCATATACTCTAGAGAGCAGATCAGTGGTTATTATGTCTTCATGCCCTCTTTGTTTTACCCTAGGAGCAAATGGTTTTGCGAAAATGTCGTAATATGCGGTCGCTTCGACTGTGTTCTTTGAGCTGTTAGCATGTGTCGACCTAGGATCCCCTCTACGTAAAGTTATTTGATCCACATTTTTGCTGTTCGTCATTATGTTCTCTTCTACGTTAATAGTTGTTTCTTTAGTTTCTTGCTTCCTAAACTCTTTCATTTACTGATACTGTGTGTTCGTTTTTTTTGTTTGGATTCGAAGAAAGTCTGCTAATAGAGGGATCAGACATAGTTTGTCCTTTGTTGGTTTTGGCTAATTCTATTTCGATAGATAGCCTATTTTCCTTGTTTTCCCCATTTCTTGCTTCCCTCAATTTTTTGTTTTATCTGTCAACGTGCCTAGTGCATAAACTAGCCAACAAATGGGTAGAAGTTAAATCATCCGAAGTAAAGAGGTCCCCGTATCCCTACCCCAGCTCAGACTACCTAACCGGTTTGGTTTGAAAATGTGCGTGCGGTGCACTTGTACATGTGCCTGTACTTAACCCCAGTGTACTCATTTTGACCAAATTTCTTTGCTGGAAGCACTATAGTACCGGCAAATTAAAATGCAGAGAAAAGAGGTAAAGTTATCAGGTATAAATGCACCTTCAATGTAGCCAACCCTAGAAGGCGTAGCTACTAAGCCTGGGCAGAGGTCCACTATTTGGAACTCTGCCAAGTGACCAGAAAACTCTGCTTCGCTACGCAGAGTTCCACAAGCGACAGAGCGCATTAGGTCATGCCATTCGCGTTTATTTTTTTTATATTGGGTGTTGGTCCCACACTGGAATTTTCCAGCATGAACAGCACCATGCGCAGCACAAGAGGGCGCTTCTACTTTCAGCTGCTTGAGTAGATTTACTCGAGCGGCAGCTTCCTCAACATGAAACAGGTTTCTCAACGCAAGCAGTAGCAGCCATCTATGACCACCTGTGTTGAGAAATCTTGCAGGAAGGTGGTTTGAAGTACGATTTTCCTTGCTTAACGCTGGCGAGCGCAAGCAAGGAAAAAACACTCTGCTACACGTAGCTTTTTGGAACTCTGCACAATGTGGAGTGAGAAAAACTTTGCAAACTCCGCGAGAGGAACAGAAATTCACAACCAGGCCTAGTAGCTACCACGTCAAAGGAGGATCACTGAAGACTGTTTGGTATTGTTACTAGTGAACAAGATTTATTCACACTAATTGGGCTTATGAAGCCAAAACCGGCCTTTGAGTGATCTTAGCAATATTTGTCAAAAATGTTTGGCTTTCTCGTGCAAAACTTCACACTATGCAGTGCGGATTGTGTTTCGGATACAATTAAACCTCGTTTTGGATGTTAGTTTTCCCTGCCTAATGGTGGTCAGGCCTATCCTTTCCAGTCTGTACATCCAAAGGTCATTTTGGCCCGGACTTAATTTGTGCCTCACGAGCCAGGATTCTGTCTATCGTTTGTCTCGGGTCGTTCAAGGTCCGGTTGCCCTGGGCTCACTTGTGGACCCTAAAACAGGCTTCTGGCTCCCCATCGCAATCCCTCACTGTTCAAGCTCATACGGACCCTGGCTGGGCTTTAGGGTGACCAACAGTCCATAAATTTCACAGACCGTCCGAAATTGGGACCTCACGTCCGTGGTCTGTGATGATCCCTTTTACGGACGCCTTTGGTCTGTAATTTTGGCCTTTGGGGGAACAGTACTGTTCCCCTGTGAGAATCCTCAACGCCCTGATGAGGCCGCCTTGCACTCCTTGCAAAAGCAGCTCCACCCCACCCATTGTAATTCTGTATGCAGACAGACTGCCACACACAGAATGACAATGGGCCAGTCTGGCTGTAAAGCATGTGGTGGGCCTCCTCCAGACTCTGGCGTCTTGTCAGAAGGAAGAAATTTACAATAACACATGCTGCTACGAGAGAATATAGTTAATCAAAATAAGGTTGTGAAACAAGTATAATAAAAAAGGGTTATAGTTCTTTCAGTCTCATCAATTTAAAACTGATACAAGTTATATTCAAGGATTCCATGGTTGCTGCTTTTTTATTTTATGCCATGAACAACCATTGAGAAAGCCTATAGTTCTGGCTTGTTGTAGGTGTAACATTACTTGCTGTAATATATATCTGGATGCAATGAGAAGCAGCAAAATACCAGTCCGGCGGCACACTATGCTAAGTACAGATTTTTAGCTTAGGCATTTTAAGCTACGCCCTTAATTACATCGAACAGCCCCTTTGGAGAGACCCCCTAGTTTTGTCATCCCACTTAAAGCCGTGGAAACAACACCATGCCACAGTCACCTCACGTCCTGGAACTGTGCAGCATGAATGACTCATGACTTCCAAGGTTTACAGATTGAATATGTGCAAGGGCACCTTGAACCCCTCCCTTTACTTTAGAAACTACAGCAAGGGGTGAGTTCCTAGTGGGTCTCTTCTGTAAATGAAGGGATGGGTGGATGGCTGGATGCATTGTCAAAGGGTGAATGGATGAAAGAAAGGGTGAATGGATGAGGAGAGAAAGAATGAGTGGATGGATGAGTGAAATGATGGATGGAATGATGAATTGATAAGTGAACGGGTGAATGGATGGACAGATTGTGAAATGGTGGATGTAAGGATGGATGAGCGAGTGAAAGGGCGGGTAGATGGACAAAAGGATGGATAGATGAGTGAAGGAGTGAAAGGGCGGATGGATGAGAGAAAAGATGGATGGATGATTGAAAGGATGGATAAGTGACCGTGTCAATGGATAGATTCATGAGTGGATGGATGGTTGGGTTGATGGAAGGAAGAATGGATGGCTAAGTGAAAGGTTCGATGAAGAGAAAGGGAGGATGGATGTGTGGAGGACTGAACGGGTGAAATGTGCGGAAGGATGAGTGAGTGGGTGGATGGATGAGTAAGTGAAAGGGTGGCTGGCTGGTTGAAAGGATAAATGGCTGGTTGGATGAGTGAATGGATGGGTGTGTAGATAGGGTGAAAGGGTGGATGGATGAGTGAGTGAGAAATGATGGATGGAAGGATACAAGATGGATACGTATGAAAATGGTTGAATATGTTTGGATCTGGATTAGCTGCATTTTATGCTTGCCACTTTACATCTCACTAGTAGCGGCTCCTGGAGGGAGTAGGGCCGGGAGGGGCAGGGTCGGGGGGTAGAAAACGATGGCGTAGTCTGCACAGAGATAAGTAACTAAATAAATAAAACTAATTACATTGCACGCGCTGAAACACCATTGGCATTTCAGCACGTACAATGTAATTTGTTTTATTTATTTAGTTACTTACCTCTGTTCGGCCTACGCCGTAGTTTACTACCACCCACCCTGCCCCTCCCCGCCCCACCCAATTGCCCCGCACCACTTCCTCCAGGAGCTGCTACTGCATCTCACAATGTCTATCCGAGCAGATCTTCCTGACCATTTCTCTCACCAAACATGCCTGCTCAGGACCATGAATTGTAAACAAAACATCAGACTGGACAACCCAGTGCTGTAACCATATATATAGATCATCATAGGAAATGCCACAAAAAGACCTGCACAGTTTATCAAAGCTGCGTGCATACTGCAAAAACCTTGAAGTACACGATTGTTTCAACCTAATATAAACTTATTTTGACTAGGGCCTAAATGGTTGTCTATTTACTTGCATACTATTGCGCAACCTCCTCTGATGGGTTTGTAAAACTTACCTTTTGTCCCGAATTTTGACCCTTTGTTCTGAATTTTTACACTCACCATCCTGAATTTGCACCCATGCCAGTTGGACACCCTACTGAGCTTGTCTCTGAAATGGTTACACAAACGCTGACAAGGTGACTTTGCCTGAAATGACCTTGCAAAGTCGTATTGTGCTGGCGAGCAATACACGATCCCAGCATGCATTAGCCTCGCAGTGCCGTTACTGATTAACTGCTTGCTTTTCTGCCGCTGAAGTGGAGACGCGAAGGGCGGGCATGTAAAGCTATCTTTGAAACACCCTCCCCCACACTGCAGCTAGTGATGCTCTCTCCCCCGAGGGAAGCAGGGAAGGGAGAAGAGATGTTAGAGGCGACGCACCACAGAGCTGTGAGCATAATGGTGCTGGTCAAGATGGCGAGAGGCGCGATGACCGAGGTGTGTGTGTGGGGGGGGGGGTCCTCTCAACACCAGACTTGCAGAAGTGCTAAAGGTCAAGACTGCGTGCATCCTTGAGGAGTGCGTCGACCCTATTACGAGAATATCGGATTTGCCGGGAAGTGCTTAAAGTCACATGTGACTTTCTTGGACAGAGTTGCACCTAATTCTCAGTGTTGGGGCAGCAAATACTGCTGAGAGTGTGGAGCGCTATGAGAGGATACAGATCTGCTGAGAAAGTGGTGTATTGGGCCCAGCATCAGCATAGCAGAATTGTTGCGTGTTGTGATGGAGGTCGATGAACACAGATAAGTGCTGGACCATCTACTACCGCTGCAGAGGTGCACGTTAAGGTTAAGATGCTGTGGGTCATGGGTAAAGTATCTTGCAGAGCTGATTCAAGGGTCCAGTAGAGGTGCAGCAGGATTGCTGCATACTATAACACTTGAATGTCTGGAACTCAAAGCGGTATGCACAGGAACACCAGTAGTTCGGCCGACAGGGCTGTTGAATACAAGTTAAGTGCAGTGAATGATGAGTGGTCCATGAACTATAAACGAATGGAGCTGTAGGACAGGACCGAAGCGCACTCCGCGAATATTCTGTGGTCCCTGAACCATGCTAGAGAACAACATTGCCGTCCATTGACGGGGCTCTGCAGTATCCCATCTAGCATGGGATGCATAGATTGTCCTTGGAGTGGTCCCTAGACTATGCTATAGGCTTGGATTGAGGCGCGTTGACAGATCAGAATCGTCAGTGTAGAAGAATAACCCTCACGTTCGCCTAGGTCTGATATTTCTTCAATCCGGAATTTCTAAGATAACCTTGCCCTTGCCCTCTTCCTCTTCCTGGTACGTGCTACTAGGACGCCGCGTCATGGCCCCGCGGAGATATAACTATAAAAAGCCAAGCCCAAAATAAACAGTCTGAGAAAAAGCTCACTCGCAGGTGCGCGGTGGCCTGGGGTTGGGTCCCAGGTGGCGCGCAGGGGCAAACTAATGTAGACGTGCCGGTTTAAGGTCACGGTGAACAACAGAAAAATGTGGCACGCAGTTCCACGCCGTCTTTGAGAGGTTGGTTAGGCAGACAGGTGTTTGTGTATTTTATACAACTTAGTACCCTGCACAACCACACATGCAGTCCACCCTGACATCTGCTAATCAACTCGTGTCAAAAACTAGGCACAATCACGGGTCCAAACCAGGAGACAACTGTCTGCGTGCAGCAGGAAGACACAGACACACTAGTAAGCAATGTCAAGTACCAACAAATCTCCACATTGAAACCCCGCGATTGGGAAAGCTCGAAATGACGAACATCGAGAACACACTAGTCTTGCTGATCTAATGAAATGTAAGTGCCCAGTTCTTACCCAATAGCGTTAACTGACCTTAGATAATGAACCATATCGCACTAGAAAGAAAAAAAACCACTCAAGACAATAGTGAATGTCAGCAACTCGAAGCAGTATCAAGCGCTCTACACGCTTATCAAAAACAGTTTTTTTTTTAAACTATCTTAAAGTGGCTCAAGCACTTCACAGTATTATCATTATGTCCATAAAAAGCTAGGCACTTCCGCCTTGTGTTTTTCACGCACTCGATGTGTGGCACGACTGAGTGTTAACAGCACGTGAAAGACCAAAACCGAATTTTAAACTTAAAGGGGTAAAAAAAAAAACTGAAAACAGACCCCCCCCATATAAAATGTGTTCTTCCGGTCCTGTAGGCAGGAGGCATATGATACCCGTTCAGGCGCCGCAGCTGTCATCCTAGCAACCACGCGGTACTCTTGGCTCGCTGCATGGTGTGTTTTTTTCCCGTCTGGGTGTGATCGTAACGCTCGTCTCTAGAGCGCAAAGCGCACCTGCTCCGGGTTTAAAGTGTCAGTTTCATCGGGAAAAAAAAAACGAACTCAATTAAGAATGGACCCGGAAAACATCATAGTTCTGGGTCAACAGACGGCATTCAGGTACACACAATGCAACAGTCACTTTAGGAGGAACACTACTCACTAATTTTGAGATTAAAAAAATGCAATATACTTTCTTTTCCAATGTGTGTTAGTTGCTCCGTCCTAAATGAGCCGCACTCCTACGCACGTCAAACACCTCTTCTGTATCAAAATTTAACTTCAGGATCACCCTTTGTAGAGCCCACAGGCCGTCTCAGCACCACCTACTGGGTTGGTGTACTCACCGCGGGGGTCACGACCTCCTTGGCGGGCTTGGCAGAGATATGAGCTCTCTGGAGAAACGGGTGGCGGGGTGCGCTCCTCAGGAGCCCGAGGGTGCGGACGAAGGGCAGCATGGTAGCAAGGCACGGAGTCCGGCAGTTACTCTCGGGGCTATGGGGTGACCACGGCCGCGTTGCTGTACGTTGGTTCACCTGAACTTCGTGGAGCGCGTGCACCAGCGACCAGCGGGACCGGGCGAAGTCTAATTCTAGAAGAGTCAAGCGCGCGAGGCTCCGCACTGCGACTACCATCAAGCCTTGATTGGCTGATCGGAGAGGGCGGGGCCGCTGTGACAGGCAGAGGTTAACGACGTTGGAACCCTTCGGGAACCGTCGGCTGACTTTAGAGGAGGGGCGGTTTCCTGATGCGTGTGTGCCTAGAGCAGTTGCACAAATGTAGTTAGATACGGTCTCCCCGATAATGCAATCATGCCAGGTAAAACATCTGAAGTTACATCTATCCAGGGCTTTAAGTGGGCCGGGTCGCGCCAGTGCTGATCACGGGCAGTTCTAAAATGCAGGTGAGGAGACGGGTCCCTATCGGGCTCTCCCTTTTTGCCCTCCCCCCTCAGGGTGAAAAAAAAAATCTTAACTCTGCAGCAGTACCTCCCTTCGCTGCCTTTGGGGTAGCTTCGAAAAGACTGTTCGTTCACAGTTTCATCATTTCAGAACTGAAGGATTGTCATATATTCAACATAGTGGTAGTTGTTGCTTATGCAACTAACAACCATTGACAAAGCCAGTAGTTTTGGCTAGCTGTCAGTGTGATGTTACTTGTATTATATATATCTGGATGCAATGACAGAAGCAGCAAAATACCAGTTGGCCGGCACACTATGCTAAGCATATATTTTTTCACTTACGTTTTTTAAGCCACACCCGTAATTACATTGGGCACCCCCCTTTGAGAGAACCCCCCCCCCCCGTTTTTCATCCCACTTAAAACCCTGCCCATACCTCATCTGATCTGCCAGTAAATCTCACTATTCTGCTGATACACAATGATCAGTCAACGATCCCTATGGTCTACCCTTACTTTTTCTTTCAGTTCAAACCCCATTTTAATCTGCTGATAACCATCACTGATCCACCTTGGCCCCCACATACCAGCTATGACCTTTATATTTCCTTCCCTGATCTACTATTTTTACAGTTGTCTTGACCCACCTCCTGTGATCTGCCCATAGGACCCTCCGGACATTCCCCAAACTCCCTTTAATTGTGAATACTCACCCCAAAAACCCGTTCCACCTTTGTAAGGTGTCTCATTGAACCAATGCATCAACTCCAACCCTGCCTTTTAGACCCAATGGTTACAAATTCAAATCCTTGCGGTTCCACTCATCATTCCGATGTCAATAAAATGAGGGCCTTTGAGTTGGGTAATAAGAAAACTTGTTATTCACCCAAGATTTCAAGGGGTGGATTTCCGCTTCACGAATATATGTATTATGCTTATCTCCTTGTTTTACCTGTCTGATTTGCACATCCCCTTCTTCCCCTGAGATTACCCATAATATGCATATAAAGACGCTCATCTGCATATGCCGCCCTCAATCTGCTTTGATCTGCCCTTCTACTACTAGCTGAACACTCTATCCTATTTGCACATAACCAGTGCTTTAAATGGGCCGGTACTCACCTGTACTGAGTATCAGTACTTCTAAATTTTCGGCGCTTGAGTACCAGAACTTCTCTTTGTCCAAAGAAAGTACCGGTACTCATGGGGATGTAAGCCAAGCTCAGTGAAATTGGCATTTACAAAAAATCGCAACACAGCTGACAACAAGTGGGTCCGTTTTCCTGAAGCACTCTGTTTGAGTGCTAATCTCCCCATTCAATGTGCTAATTGAGCCGCGGCACGTAGGCTTTCATTCAGAGTTGGCAGGAAGTTTGGGAGGGGCTAGACCCCCACAGGCTCTGTGTAGTCCATAGCACTGTAGGTGTGAGAGCAGGGACTGCTAACAGGCATATCTCGTGACTCTCGGGAAATCGAAAAAAAGGCTTCCTGCTGGTATAGCAGAGTACAGCAGCACTTGTTTGCAACCAGACTGAGAAGGAAGGTGGCGATATGGATGCTGTTGCACAGCAAGTGGGATCAAGGTTTAGTAATGAGGGCAACAAATGTAAGTGTTTCTAAAATACATGTACTGAATGCCCTGTCTGCGTGCATGAATGCTTAAATGGTGCCGTTGGCCGGATCCCTTTGTGCTGCCCATAGCTCCACCCCCTAGTCCCACCCCAAGCCCCGCCCTCTAGTCCACATCTCAATTTGGTGAGTACCTGCACTTATTTTTTTCCATTTAAAGCACTGCGCATAACCCCCTCTTATCTTCCTGGTTCCCTATTGATCTTCTACACCACCACTGATTACCCATACCTACTACTGTAGTATGCCTGAAACCACTTCCTTTGAGCTTCACACACTGTATCATATGCCATGAAGCAGGCCTCACTACCCTAATGAACATTCAACCGCTAAAGGAGTGACTATGCATCCTATATTTCTTGAGTGCACTTTAGATTTGAACTAAGAGCCCCTGTTGGGCTTTCCACATACACCATGTTGCACTTTTTAAACACTGACTCCTTAATTGTGTGGCATGATCGCACCATGACCAGACAGTCACTGCAATGTACAGCCAACTGGCATAATAGTTATCATTGGGAGGGAAGGGTGCAGCACGGAAAACAGACCACTTGCTGTATGAAAAGGCCGCTTTATTGAAACAGGTGCACATCACAAATGTTTCTGGCAAACAGCCTTACAAAACTAAAACCTCACTATACAGCCAGTGAACTAGCCGCTGGCCCCACCCCCACCCTACAGTCCTCCCCACAACATACCCACCCTGCAGCTAACTCATTTAACTGTATAGTATTTCAACATTTCTAACTTTCGATTCACCGTACATCCTATGACTGTATGTATGAATCTATAAGTAACCAAATACCTAAACTGAACCTTCAACTACCTGCCTACCCTCCCCTTGCACATGGTTCCCCAACTGTCAATGCCAAACAACTTCTGCCAACTCCTGGCAAAGTTTTCATGCTCACGCCACCCAGAATAAGGGGGTTGGGAACCTTCCCACCTTCTCTGGCCCCCTGCCTCTTTCCTGTGTGGTGGCTGATCCGTTTGCCTAGCACCTAATATTCAAAGCCTTAGCCAACACTTCTTTAATCTTGAACAAGTATAAGTCCATGCACTTCCAAGACAGATGTACCCTATCTACCCTGATGAACTCTGTGGTCTCGAATTTAATGACCGAATTGCAAATCTGACCAAAACTGATCTCCCTACAAAAACGTGACCACTCCCTATCAAATTTCCTCCGAGCCCTATCTGTAGCAGCCATCTTGCATGCTCCTCTCCAAGACCGCTGTGGCACAAACTTGGTCCATAAAATATAACACCCTTCCCAATTCTCTTTAATCTCCAACAAGTCCATTTTCATGTTGACCAAATCGTTCTCCCGAGGTGAAAAAGCAGCACATTCGGACACCTTTCCCACACCATCATGACATTCAATATCTGTAATAGTGCTCTCCAAAGCTTTCCCCCCGTTCCCTTCTGCGTGACCATAAAATGATGGTTATTAAAATCTAGATCGAACCCCAACCCCTCCGGTGAGCCTGGATAGATGCCCACTTGATGAACGAATTGCCCACCACTTAAATACCCACTATCTCGGCTGCTGGGCCCACTACCACACCTGGAAAGAAACAAACAAGCAGTAGACAATTCACCATGCTGACCCGTTGCGCATACCTCATCCACTAGAGCCTGCACGTAGCGCTTATAGCACTCTGACAACCAGCATTCCAGCTGCTTGACATCTTCATGCACCCATCTATTTCCTACTTCCGATGCTGCGCCAATGCGAAAAGAGTGTGTGCCGTAATCTGCTGCCTTTTACTCCTAGCTGAACCAGTCCCTTTTGCAGCAATGCTAGCAGCTGATAGGCCGTTACATTTTCCCAGACGTTGTGCTGAAACACCAGACCAGAGTCTGCTTCACAACAAGATGCCCAGCGCTCACCACAAGTCACTAGACAGGGACTGGTGAACCCACTGTGTGTAATATGACATTCTTCCCCTGAGCTCTTTGATCGGTTTTGGAGTGGTTAAGCCATATCTTCCATCTTCCTGTCCTCTTAGAAATGTCCTTCCACCCTATTCCACCTGTTCCCCTACCCCCCCAACAATTCTGACACTCTGAAAGCCCCAAACATATCCACACAACAAGAATTGGCTCCACGAGCGGCTCTGAATATGCCACTCATTTATATAAGCCCCTCCCCCCTCCCACCACTGAACGTGTGGGCTGCTCCACAGATGCTGCCCACTTCGTGGCGTCTTTTCTTTTTGCGGCGCATGCCCGCACATACTGCACGGTGGGACCACTCTGCGCCCGACAACCCTTGTTAAGGCCCCCACGGGCAAGGCCCCAATAACGCTGGAATCTCCAGCGCCCATCTCGCAGCTCCTCTGCCCCTCCCACGTACCGCCTCCGTTGCATCAATGCTCACTTGGGCTGCAGCCCAGCCCACACCAGAAAGCTCGCCCCTCCCCACAACACTTCGAGGGGACGCTCCTTTAGCTACAGTATGGCCCTGCGCACTTATCCCGTCCACGTTAGCCTCCGTCTCCCACCACTTCCCCAGCATGGAACAGGCCAAAACTGTGGCAGCCATGCCTGCCGATGCCCATTGAGTTGGGCGGGCCTCAGCGACAGCAGCCACCTCTCCTACCACGAGGTCCAACCTCCCGGCCTCCCACAGAAGCTGCATCACCTCCGCCTCATGAGCGTAGCTGGACATAATTAAGCAAAGTAAGGCACCAACGGCCAGATTCATCAAACCAAAATCCGCTCGCAAAGGGCCAGATTCTGAGAATCTGGCCCTTTGCGAGCGGTATTTTTGCATTTGGGATGCATCATCCCAAATGCAAAAATCGCAATTTTAGAAATCGCTACATTGCGATTATTTCCATTTAAGGAATCTCAATTTGAGATTCCTTAAATGCAATGCATGAACCATTTCAAAATTACGAATTCGCAATCTGGGGCCGCTATTTACCGCGAAGTCTAACTACGTGGTAAATAGCAAAAACTTAAGTGCATTTTTCTAAGTTGTATGTTACACACACATGTCCTTGGGACATGTGTGTGCGCAACACCAGTGTAAATTAGCATTTCAGGGGTGCAACAGGGTGTTACTTTGGACACCCCGGCACCCTTGAAATTGCTTCCTTATTTGCGAATCGCTAATTGCTAATCGCAAATAAGGAATGACTCCCCATTCATTCCTATGGGCCTTTAGGCCTTTAGGCCCATAGGAATGAATGGGAAAGCCATTCCTTAATTGCGATTAGCAATTAGCGAATCGCAAATAAGGAATCAGTAGAAATCGCTAAAAATATTGCGATTTCTACACGCATCCCGTTTTGCGTGTCTTTAATAGCGAATCCTTAAAATTCGCTATTAAGGACTCGCAAAACATGACTTTGATGAATCTGGGGGCTAAGCTTAGAGATCAATAAAGGGCAAAGCAATAACTACTCCCAATGAAAAGAGACACACATTGCTCCCTGCCACCAGTCACCGTAACCTAAAAAGTCACCTTAACCTAAGGTGGCAGGGAGCCCAAATTATCCCCTTAAATATACCTTGGTCTATATGGCAGTCACAGGACTACACCACCCTCCCAATCTGCCTGGGAGGCAGACTTCCCAAAGATCATCTGCCCCCAAATCCCCTTAGCTGGCTCATCATATCATTTTGCACAATCTGGAGACTTTTTTTTATCCCTTTCTCGTTTTTATGGACATTAGTTTTTATCTTGTAAGGTTTTATTTAACTGTACCACATTAATAATATTCATTCGTTCATTTATATGCGATGATAAGCTTCAACCACACTCGAGTTTGCCCCTGCTACAGTATGAGCTATTGCTATTGCCCATGATTTCTCGGCCTCCATCAACATCCTCCAAAAGGCTATAAACCCTGTCACTTTATCTGCCCTATTTTAGCACCTCATAAATATAGTTTTTAATTCAACCACACCAGCCTCTCAGATCCAGCGCCGCCTAAGGCGGAAAGGGGAATATTTCACTTCAGTGAATGCCCTCATCATACGCCCGAATATATCGGGGCCACATTTTAATGGCAGACTAGCAAATACCAATCAAAGTGTGACTTATTATTAAACCAAATACATTTTGCGAACAAACCATTAATTGATGGCGAGTGTGCGCATATCATGGGACTGTGAATAATATATCCTAAAATGCTCCTAGCCTGCCTTAGCTGAAGCTGCAGGCTGCGAGTTCTCTCCATTAGAGGAAGGTTCCCCAGGGAGCTGGTGGTCCCATTCCATAGAAATCAATAAAATACTCTGGCGTCTTCATTGCCTAGACCTGCTTTCCACTCCCTTGTTCGCTCACGTACGCCCAACCCACGCTCTCCACCTGCAGGCGACGTGCCTCGTGAGACTGTTTATTCACTCTGTGCAAATATTTCTGCCGTCTGCTTTCTGTCAGGACTCAGCAGCATGACGTCTGTTAACGATAATTTACTGTCTTCCTCCTGTCCCTCCGACCCTCCCCCTCCTCTATGACAAAGAGTTTCCTCCTCCCTCACTGAACAGCACATAGCTGCTGGGCCCCAGCCCGTCCACCCACACTGCAGGAGAATGCAACGTTTCCACCTACATGCGGAGGCAGCGGCCCATTGTTCAAGAGCCGAGCGCACAGCTTGTCCTTCCACTCCAAGGAGGCTGCACGGTGTACTTGATTTATGTATTTGTGGTTTTCTATAGCGCACCCAGCAGAATGGAGATGAATATTATTTTGAACCCAGCATATATATATCCAAGAGATAATTAATGAATGAATTAATTATATGATTACATAAAATCATTAAAAAAAACACCTTTGGAATGGAGATACATTTTTGCAGTCCTACGACATATGGGCTTCGGCCCAAAATTCATAGCATGGATCAGGCTCCTGTATAGTGATCCCACGGCGCGGGTGACGGCTAATGGACACCTCTCGAGAATCATTACATTGGCCAGAGGCACGAGACAAGGCTGCCCGCTCTCACCGCTACTATTCGCCCTGGTACTGGAGCCATTGGCCACAATTATTAGGACCACGCCGCTACTGCGTGGCATTACCTGGGGTGAAGGCTGGGAGGACAGAGTGTCCTTATATGCGGATGATATGCTAATATACCTTGAGAAACCGGCAGAGGGGATTCCAGTGCTGCTGGCATTGTGTGAGCGGCAGGGAATAGCCTCAGGTTACAAGATTAATTGGATGAAATCGGTGCTCTACATGCTGCATGGGACCCCGCCATGTCTGGAGGTGGACTGCCCCTTGGTGGTGGAGACAGTCTCCTTTCGCTATCTAGGGATTCAGGTCACACGAGATCAGGTGACCTTTCAGGATTTGAACCTAAGGCCCCTGCTCGACAGATTGAAGGCGGACGTGCGCCATTGGAAGACACTCCCGTTGACATTACTGGGCAGAGCCGCACTTTTCAAAATGATGGCGCTGCCCCGGTTCCTCTATGTTTTGGAAAATACGCCGGCACTGGTCCCACCTTCCTTTTTCAAACAGATAGCGGGACAACTGTCAGGCCTGTTGTGGGGGGATAGACCGGCGAGGGTAGCGCAGGTGAAGCTGATTAGGGATTGGTACAGTGGGGGGATTGCGCTCCCAAACCTGGAACTATACTACTGGGCAGCACACCTCAAGGTGATTAACCAATGGGTGCATGCGCCGCAGGAGGACCCGGCATACTTAGCGGACAGACGGCAGCTTGGCACTACTACACTACTTGCCCCGCTTTATAACAAGGGCCTGACGGCGAAACTGATCGGCCCGACTAAGCACACTGTAACTTTATGGCATAAAGCTCAATCTCGTCTGAAATGGGGGGGGGGGTGATTACACAGCTCACACCCTTGTGGGATTTTAAGGCACTGGGCAACTTGAGACGCAGTAAAGGATTTGATCAATGGGACACTATAGGAATATCCACGGTGGGGGATCTATGGACACGGGAGGGAGTGGTCCCGTTTGACACCCTGAGAGAACAGTATGAGTTGAGCACCACTGAGACATACCGCTACATACAGATTAGGCATGCATTACTGGCTGCACTGACACCGGGCACCATTGTCCCGGAATCGGCCCCTTTGGAAGACCGACTACTCACTGATTACATGGAAGCTAGCGCCACCTCCCTCACATATCGCAAACTAATCAATAACTTGCCTGACCCATTACAACAATTGAAAGAGAAATGGGAGGATGATGTTGGCGACTTGGATGAGGCAAATTGGAATGCCGCAATGGCATCGCCTAGAGAAGCGGGAATATCAGCAAGATTCCGTTTGGTACAGTTCAAGATACTACACCGAGTATACTACACACGCACCACACTCCACAAATTCCAAAGGGCAGACCACCCGTATTGTTTACGAAACTGTGGGGAGGAGGGCACATTGTTTCATACCCTGTGGTCCTGTCCAAACATACTGGAATACTGGAAGCGAGTGGCACGTACGGTCGCCCAGACGCTACAACTCCCGTTCACTCCAGATCCTAGAATTTGTCTGCTGAATGTGTGGGGCCCGACCGACCTGACGCCACAAGGGCGATTATGGGTGGTTATAGGGATGATGCTAGCAAAACGAGATATAGCACAGAAATGGGGGGCGGCTGAGATACCGACTTTGACACAGTGGTGCAAAAATATGGACATGATCATGATGACAGAGCGGGCGATATACCAACTGTGAGAAGTTGGCCTGATGTGCAGTGTTCACTATTCTAGTGATCACTATATATCAGTCCAAACAACCCTTATTGATGATTGGTTGTAAGTCAACCTTATAGACCAGCTATCCTAGTAGCATGGATACGAGCAGTCTAAGGCTAAGACTCTAGAGGGCGTGTTAAGCCAGCTGTTTTACCATCACATTACCCCTTGAACACCCAGTGAAAGGACACCACACAAGTGTTATGAAAATAAACAGTGTATTTATTAGAATCACAACAACCCTGTACTCTTTATGAGGACAGGGTGCTAAGCACACAACAAAACTCTTATGAAAATACTTAAGTTAGCACGTTATACACAAATGCCCGAGGGGCACGAAAAACCATATACTCTAAAAGTGGAATGCGAAATTACTAGCAGGTAAGTACAGTACTAATAGGCTTTGGAATCGCTAGGACTTGACTAGGGAATCGTTAGATTACTTCTAGGAGACCTAGGGGACTCGGGTGCAGAGTGTGCACTCTCACGCGGGATGCGGGACAAAGTCTATGGGAGCTAGTAAAGGCAAAGTTAGTGTTCACGGGCGAACCCGACCTGGTAGGAAGAAAACGACAGTGGATCCTGACCCTAGGATAGTGAGGCTATGCTGGGGCACCGAAGTGCCGAAGTTACCTAGCCCAGGGGCTGCAGCTGCATAGGTCTGAAAAGACGTCGGGAATCTCGTTGCCGGACCAGGAGCCTGGTAGAAGGAAGTTGCTGGCAGGCGACCAGTGAAGAAAAGTTCGATGGATCCAAGCCTGGATCAAGGAAGAAGAAAACCTGAAAGCAGAGGGGACCAAGTTCTTGAATCACTAGCCAGTGATTAAGTGGGCACCAGGATGGCACCGGGCGAAGTCACCTCGACTAGGTGAGTGGGCGACGCTGGCTCTGCAGATCTCACGGACCAGGAGGCGTTGTCGGCGACCAGGATGGAGAGGCGAGCTGTCCCACGATGGATGAAGCTGTCGGCGTCGAAGTTACCCAGGATTTGGCAACAAGCCTTGGCTAATTCAAGCCCACGCGGTGGACTCAAAATGGCGTCTTGAGTGGACCAGGAGGGTCCGGGGTGCTCCTCTTTTCGAAGGGAGCAAGGGCCAGCCTGGAGCAACCAGACCAGCAGCAGAAATGTCGTCGGGCGTCGTTCAGAAGGCCACCAGCCAGCGGGCTAGTAGCCAAACAACGCGGTGAGCAGCAAAAAGCAGAAGGGCCCCACGCAGATCGTGGAGATGCTGGGAGGCTGCACTTCGGTGCTGGAGCTGCTCAGGGTCGGGGCTTCTCGGACCCCAAAGCACTCACCAGGAAATTACTCGGCGGGCTTGCTGGAAAGAAGTCGTGCAGTCTTGAAGATGGCCGGTCCCTCGAGGTCTCGTCACACCCACGAATCTCAGCGTGACTGATGATGTAGGTAGAGGTCAGAGGTGCCAGGGAAGCCGGTTCTCGTCGAGCTGGGCAGTCTTGATCCGGAGGAGAGACTTGCAGCAGACCGCAGTGTTCTTAAGATGGTGCCTGCGGATGCAGGGTGACTACTCCTTAGTCACAAGGGAGAAATCTTAGGAAGAAGTCTTGAGTTCCTTTCGTGGAAAGTAGTTTCAGGATTCAAAGATGATCTCATTTGGAAGGGGGCCAGTTCCTACCTTTATCCTGTAAAAAGGGGCTGGCACGCGACTAAGTCCTGCCCTAGGGGTGGGACTAGGAGGGGGGTGGTTACACCCACTTCCTTGGCGGGCTTTTCCCCAGCACAGGGTCTGGAGCGACCCTGGAACTGGTTCCAGCCAGCCTATGCACAGTGAGCACCGGGGTGCCACGTGCAGTCACCTTCCTCTAAAGCCCTGCCTACCTACAATACACAAAACCCTGTCTGGGACGGTGCTGGCACCGCCCCTGGCAGGAAACCCTTTGTCCTTATCTCCTGCTCTGGGAGGACTCCCAGCAGCAGGAGGGCAGACTTGTGTCTCGGTGGCAGCATCCATTTTGTGGAGCTGAGGCTCTGTTTGACTTTAACCGGGGTTAGGGGTTACATACATGTCGTGTCCCTCTAGAAGGGTGGAATGCTAACCCCGTCGCCAGAATTGGCGAGGGGTTAGTATTCCAATTCGTATGACACCTTACTCGACATGTTTTGATAAAGCGATACCAGAGTTGGCATATAACCGCGAGGATTATAATGCACTTAAGAGTATATGGTATGCGATATCATGGAAACGGCTAAGGGATGGATCCCGAAAGCCGCAGACAGGCTCAGCTCATGCCAGAGCACCATCTCACACGATTCCAAGCACTCTGCCTTCAGGATTGTTAAGGCCTGCCATAGGAGTGACTGATAGGAGATCTGTGTGTCCATTTTTAGGGTTAGATATAGGTATACTATATCTAAAGCAAAGGGTGATTACACCACCTTGCCCCAGCTGTCAAGCAGCCAGTTGTGTCAGATTTGGATGGCCAGCCAGGGGTGGCATAATACATGCTGCAGCCCCTGGTAGGCCCTGGGTCCACCTATGCCCTGGGTACCTAAGGTACACTGTACAGGGACTGATAAGGTGACTCAGTATCCAATTTAGATATGTACCTAAGGTACATGGAATCCATTTTACAGAGAGAGCAGTAGGCCTGGGGTCCTGAATAGCAGGGCCCCAGGTCAACTAAGTCAGAAAACCAGCAAAACACCAGGCAAAAAGTTGGGGGCAACCATAGTCAGGGATCTACCTTCCTACATAACCCCCCCCCCAAACGAAAGGAGATAAGGCTAGCCTTGCCAGGTAAGCCTATATTGCCTGAGTGGCCATATAAGGAAGTACCAGCACTGGCATGGTTACCCCCTATCTCATGGTCCACTAAGCAATCCCTCACCCTAAGGGTATCTGAGGGTCTCCACCATAGGGAATCTCTACCTGTGGTGTGTTTTGGCAAAGGAAAAGGCTGGTGCTGAAATGGAGTACTGAAGTGAGGCTCCACTAATTTTGGGCTCAGCTTCCTCCAATCATTTTCCACCATAGAGGCCTTTCTTTCCAAGACTGAGTTGTTTTGGGCTCTCAGGGTCAACCTCTGGCTACCTACAGCTGGAGGTTGGGTCCCTCTGTTTGGCTTACTGGAGGGACAGGTCAGGTCTGGGGCCCTCAGGTCCCAAGTTTGGCTGTGCCCAACAGTGTCCATCTGTGGGAGGTCCCTAACTAATTTTAAGGGGGATCCCTCAGGAGTATGTTTTATTTTCACTGGGCTAGGACTACTAGCTTCAGTGCCCTTAATCTGCTGATTGGGAAATTCTTTTGGACAGGGGGCCCCTTGGGGTCCAACACTGGCCTCCCTGACCTCTACAGCCCTGGGCTGACTGAGGCAGGGTAGAGAGGGGCAGGTTACCTGCTCCAGACTGGGTCCCACCTTGGAAGGGTCCACTGACATCAGGGGCTCTGCCAGGCTAGGCCTGACTACCTCTGTGGCAGTTTCTTCACAAGGGGTCAGATCAGTTCCCTGAGGAGGCTGATCCTCTCCTAAAGTCTGGTGGAGGGAGATTTCTCTTCCTCCTCAATACTCTCTGTCTGAGTGGAGTGATCCATAGTTTCAGGCTTCACAACACTATCATCTGTCTGAGTTTGAGCTGTGGCCATCACAACTCTCCCAACCTTTTCAGGAGGGGGCTCAGTTTGGGTGTGGGCTGTTACCATGACAGCCTTGACAACCTGTTCTGGGAAGGAAGTTGTCTGAGATTGGGTTGTGACTGGCACAACCCTCCTGACCTGTTCAGGGAGGACATCTTGGACTGGGGCTGTGGCTAACACTGCCCCACTAACCTTACCATGGGGGTTTACCATTCTAGAATGGGTTTCTTGCTCTACCTCAGCCCAGGCTGAGGTCTCTAAATCATTCCCCAGTAGGCAATCTACAGGCAAGTTGGATGTCACTGCCACTCTCTTGGGGCCAGTGACACTTCCCCAGCTGAGATTTACTACTGCCATGGGATGAGTTTTCTTCACTCCATCAATGTTTACCACCTGGTATGTGGCACCAGGTAAAAGTTGCCTTGAGGGGACTAGACTCTCAGTCACCATAGTGATGCTAGCCCCTGTATCTCTATAGGCCTCAACTTTTATACCATTGATGAGGGGCTCCTGTCTGTACTTGCCCAAAGTGTTGGGACAAGTTGTGAAGTTGGCAAACCCCATGCCAGTCTCACAGACAAGAGTATCTAAGTTTGGGGACCTGGTTAGGCCAGAGTCCCCAGGAACTCCCAAAGTAAATGCACCCAAATTCTTGGGGGCACTCCCACCACCTGGGGGATTACTACTAGTAGTAACAGGAGGTTTGGGAATGTTACTTGGGGGTATGTTTTCCTTATTGTTATTCTTTGGGCAACTGCTGTCAGTTTTTAAATGACCCACCTGTTTACAGGGATAACAATAAGGTTTCTTCTGGTTGTTGGAAGGATTCTGGGACCCACCCCCCTCAGAGGATTGTTGGGGCCCTGATGTGGTTTGATCTGTAGATTTATTCCCACCCTTCTCTTGAGGCTTGGTTGATTCCTTTTTCTGGTCACCCCCTTGGTTCTTGGGCCTAATCCTGGTTCTGACCCATTTGTCTGCCCTCTTACCCAATTCTTGTGGAGAGGTCAGATCAGAGTCTACCAGGTGCTGGTGTAATAATTGGTTCTGACAATTATTTAAGACTTGCTCTCTCATAATTAGATTATACAATCCTTTGAAATCAGTAACCTTACTACCCAGTAGCCAGCCTTCCAAAGCCTTATTGGCACAATCCACAAAGTCAGACCAGTCCTGAGACTGAGTTTTCTGGGTGTCTCTGAACAGCAACCTGTACTGCTCAGTGGTTAAACCAAACCCATCAACCAGTGTATTCTTCAGGACCTGGTAATTGTTAGCATCCTCTACTCTTGTAGTGAGGAGCTTATCTCTACCTTTACCATCAAAGGAGAGCCACAGTATAGCTGCCCACTGACTCTGGGGAATGCACTGCACAGTGCAGGCCCTCTCCAGAGCAGCCATCCATTTCTGGATATCATCCCCTTGCTTAAAGGGGGGCACTATTTTAGTCAGGTGTTTAGTATCTAAACCCTTCTCTCTATCTCTTGGGAGATTGCTGCCACCAGTGGGAGCTAACCCACTCATCTGCTGCTCTCTTGCCAGGGCAAGCTTCTCTTTGGCCAGGGCAATTTCTTCCCTTTCAATCCTCAGTTCAGCTTGTCTCATCCTAGCTTCATGCTCCTTTCTCTGAGGGGAAGTAAATCTCCTCTGTGGAGGATTCCTTCTCCCCTGAGAAGAGGCATTAGAGTGCAGAGATCTATTGGAGTCCCTAGAAAGAGATCTATCTCTCCTAACTCCAAGGTTAGGCCCACTTCGGGTTAGTACTGGGGGTCCCCCAGATCCTAGCCCAAGTAAGTCTAAGTTGGCCCTGGTTAGCCTTCTGACTACCTCAAGACCTTTGTCTACCTCATCCCCAGAGAGTTCCTCCTGATCCTCCTCCTCCTCAACTGCAGTAGCAGTGTTGGGGAGGTCTGGATCCCCAGAGGTTCCCTCTAAGGCTGGCATGTTCTCATGTAACTGAGAAAGCTTTCTGGCATCATATGTCTCTAAGAGACCTATCAGAAAGGGAATGGTGGGGTTAGACCCCTGCTTCAGTTTTCTGGAGACACAGATCTGTCTCATCTCCTGGAAACTGAGAGCTGCATATCTTGAAGTGACCTGTGGAGGGTCAACACTGACCAGGGGAGTCTCAGTAGAATCTCCCTGGGTAGACATGCTTTTCTAGTGAGGTGTAAGTGGTGCACTTACCTACACTATATGTTTGCCTACTGATCCCTTGCTAGAGTTGTAGTTTAGGGTGTGCTAAGCCCTAGGAGCTACAACAGCTGGTTCAGTAGAACTCAGAGTATTCTAAGCTAAGTTATATGTACCTTTAGTACTTATGTGATCTTTCACAAGATATTCTTAGGGCATGTGTGGTAAAACAACAGCAAGCTCAAATCCCAACAGCTGCTCACCAATGTGAGAAGTTGGCCTGATGTGCAGTGTTCACTATTCTAGTGATCACTATATATCAGTCCAAACAACCCTTATTGATGATTGGTTGTAAGTCAACCTTATAGACCAGCTATCCTAGTAGCATGGATACGAGCAGTCTAAGGCTAAGACTCTAGAGGGCGTGTTAAGCCAGCTGTTTTACCATCACATTACCCCTTGAACACCCAGTGAAAGGACACCACACAAGTGTTATGAAAATAAACAGTGTATTTATTAGAATCACAACAACCCTGTACTCTTTATGAGGACAGGGTGCTAAGCACACAACAAAACTCTTATGAAAATTCTTAAGTTAGCACGTTATACACAAATGCCCGAGGGGCACGAAAAACCATATACTCTAAAAGTGGAATGCGAAATTACTAGCAGGTAAGTACAGTACTAATAGGCTTTGGAATCGCTAGGACTTGACTAGGGAATCGTTAGATTACTTCTAGGAGACCTAGGGGACTCGGGTGCAGAGTGTGCACTCTCACGCGGGATGCGGGACAAAGTCTATGGGAGCTAGTAAAGGCAAAGTTAGTGTTCACGGGCGAACCCGACCTGGTAGGAAGAAAACGACAGTGGATCCTGACCCTAGGATAGTGAGGCTATGCTGGGACACCGAGGTGCCGAAGTTACCTAGCCCAGGGGCTGCAGCTGCATAGGTCTGAAAAGACGTCGGGAATCTCGTTGCCGGACCAGGAGCCTGGTAGAAGGAAGTTGCTGGCAGGCGACCAGTGAAGAAAAGTTCGATGGATCCAAGCCTGGATCAAGGAAGAAGAAAACCTGAAAGCAGAGGGGACCAAGTTCTTGAATCACTAGCCAGTGATTAAGTGGGCACCAGGATGGCACCGGGCGAAGTCACCTCGACTAGGTGAGTGGGCGACGCTGGCTCTGCAGATCTCACGGACCAGGAGGCGTTGTCGGCGACCAGGATGGAGAGGCGAGCTGTCCCACGATGGATGAAGCTGTCGGCGTCGAAGTTACCCAGGATTGGGCAACAAGCCTTGGCTAATTCAAGCCCACGCGGTGGACTCAAAATGGCGTCTTGAGTGGACCAGGAGGGTCCGGGGTGCTCCTCTTTTGGAAGGGAGCAAGGGCCAGCCTGGAGCAACCAGACCAGCAGCAGAAATGTCGTCGGGCGTCGTTCAGAAGGCCACCAGCCAGCGGGCTAGTAGCCAAACAACGCGGTGAGCAGCAAAAAGCAGAAGGGCCCCACGCAGATCGTGGAGATGCTGGGAGGCTGCACTTCGGTGCTGGAGCTGCTCAGGGTCGGGGCTTCTCGGACCCCAAAGCACTCACCAGGAAATTACTCGGCGGGCTTGCTGGAAAGAAGTCGTGCAGTCTTGAAGATGGCCGGTCCCTCGAGGTCTCGTCACACCCACGAATCTCAGCGTGACTGATGATGTAGGTAGAGGTCAGAGGTGCCAGGGAAGCTGGTTCTCGTCGAGCTGGGCAGTCTTGATCCGGAGGAGAGACTTGCAGCAGACCGCAGTGTTCTTAAGATGGTGCCTGCGGATGCAGGGTGACTACTCCTTAGTCACAAGGGAGAAATCTTAGGAAGAAGTCTTGAGTTCCTTTCGTGGAAAGTAGTTTCAGGATTCAAAGATGATCTCATTTGGAAGGGGGCCAGTTCCTACCTTTATCCTGTAAAAAGGGGCTGGCACGCGACTAAGTCCTGCCCTAGGGGTGGGACTAGGAGGGGGGTGGTTACACCCACTTCCTTGGCGGGCTTTTCCCCAGCACAGGGTCTGGAGCGACCCTGGAACTGGTTCCAGCCAGCCTATGCACAGTGAGCACCGGGGTGCCACGTGCAGTCACCTTCCTCTAAAGCCCTGCCTACCTACAATACACAAAACCCTGTCTGGGACGGTGCTGGCACCGCCCCTGGCAGGAAACCCTTTGTCCTTATCTCCTGCTCTGGGAGGACTCCCAGCAGCAGGAGGGCAGACTTGTGTCTCGGTGGCAGCATCCATTTTGTGGAGCTGAGGCTCTGTTTGACTTTAACCGGGGTTAGGGGTTACATACATGTCGTGTCCCTCTAGAAGGGTGGAATGCTAACCCCGTCGCCAGAATTGGCGAGGGGTTAGTATTCCAATTCGTATGACACCTTACTCGACATGTTTTGATAAAGCGATACCAGAGTTGGCATATAACCGCGAGGATTATAATGCACTTAAGAGTATATGGTATGCGATATCATGGAAACGGCTAAGGGATGGATCCCGAAAGCCGCAGACAGGCTCAGCTCATGCCAGAGCACCATCTCACACGATTCCAAGCACTCTGCCTTCAGGATTGTTAAGGCCTGCCATAGGAGTGACTGATAGGAGATCTGTGTGTCCATTTTTAGGGTTAGATATAGGTATACTATATGAATGAATGAATGAAATGGCTTTTATAATGCGCAGCTATGCCCAGTGGGCGTCAAGGCGCCTAACTCAAAAACCTAGCACGTGCAGTCAGGAACAAGAGCTTACTGATATGCTTTAATGAAATACCAGGTTTTCAACGCTTTCCTGAAGAGATCAAGAGAAGGCTGTAATTTGATCTCCAGGGGGAGAGTGTTCCATAACTGGGGTGCAAGAATGGAGAAGGCCTTGCTCCCCCATCTAACCTTCTTAGGGCGTGGGACAACCAGTTGGTTTAGCTCTAGAGAACGTAGGCATCTGTTCGGAACGTACCTCGTGAGCAAGGATCCCAGAGCATCAGTCGGACCTGCCATCAAGGCACGGTACGTGAGGCAAAGAAGTTTGAACGAAACTCTGGAAGGAATAGGGAGCCAATGGAGGCTCTTCCTGGCCAAGGTCATGGATGACAACCAGGGCAGGGCCAGTACAAAACGCGCCGCCGCATTCTGTACGACCTGCAGGCGCTGCAGGAGGCCCTTGTTGATCCCGGCGTAGAGTGAATTGCAATAATCGAGCCGTGAACCAACAAGGGCGGTAACAACCTGCTTACGTGCCTGAGGGGAAAGATAGTGGACGATTCTTTTAAGAGTCCTAATGACACCCCAACAGGTGGCCACGGTCCTATTGACCTGGAGTTCCATGGAGAGCCGGGTGTCAAAAATGACGCCAAGATTCCTAGCAGATTGTGTCGGAGTGGGGCAGATGCCCAAGGATGAAGGCCACCACTCACCTGACCACAGGCCCTGGTCTTTACCAAAGACCAGGACTTCTGTCTTGTCGCCGTTCAACTTTAGGGAGTTGAGAATCATCCACTCTGCAACAAGTTGCATGCAGGACCTAAAGTTGGACGCGGCGACATTCACAGGGTGGGTCAGGGACACCATAATCTGCGTGTCGTCAGCGTACGACACTACTTCCATCCCCTGAGATCTTACTAGTCTTGCAAGGGGGGCCACATAGATATTAAACAGGGTCGGACTCAGGGCCGACCCTTGTGGCACCCCACATTGCAAAGACTTTGCAGGGGAAAGGAAGTCTCCAAGCGTTACACGCTGCTCTCGTTGATGAAGGAAAGAGCTCAGGAGACTAAGAGCCGGTCCTGCTACCCCTGCCTCCCTTAACCTAGATGTTAAGGTAGAGGGAGACAGGGTATCAAAAGCTGCTGTAAGATCCAGCAGGACTAGCACGGTGGATTGACCCAGATCCACCTTCCGGCGGATGTTATCCGTGACCTTGGTCAAAGCAGACTCCGTGCTGTGAAGCTTTCTAAAGCCATGTTGGGACCCATCCAAGAACCCTGAGGAGTCAAGGAAGTTGGAGAGATGGAAATTCAGGTGGGCCTCCAACATCTTAGCAGGGGCCGGCAGAAGGGATATTGGCCTGAAGTTCTTCAGTACCCCCGGATCCAATGTAGGCTTTTTGAGGAGGGGTTTTACTGCAGCTCTCTTCCATGCTGCAGGGAAACTACCCTGTTCCATGGCTCCATTCATTATTTCCAACATCGGAGGAAGAATGATATCCCTACATTCCTTGAGTATTTTCAAAGGGACCGGGTCCAGAGGAGAAGCTGATTTTGTTTTATCTAGGAGGAGATTGAGTCCCTCCAGGGAGAGTGCAGGGAACCGATTAAAGGTCTGAGGGGCAACAATCTCCCGGGATTCAAGAAGTTTAATTCTAGAGGAGTTCACCTCACTCAGAGAGATCCTCTGTGATTGTAGAGCTAGACAGATATCATCTATTTTTTTATAGAAGAAATCTGAGACATTACTACATAGCTCCTGGGAAACAACAACGGGATCAGGGGCCTGGAGAGAGCATAAAGAGTCTACGATCTTGAAGAGCTCTTTAGATGATGTAAGAGAACAGGTTAAGTGTGTAAAATAGGCCTGTTTCTCCTTGATAACTCTGTTTTTATATTCTCGTAACAGGCCCTTATAAGCTTCTCGATCTTTAGGATCCCACGATTTGCGCCATCCCCGTTCCTTCTTTCTGCATTTTTGTCTAAAAAGTCTCAATTCATCCGTGAACCAAGGAGCTGTAGGCTTAAGTCGCGCCACAGACTTGAATGTGGAGGGGGCTAGCTCATCTACTGCGTTGATAATAGAGTCGGTGAGTTCTTGAGCCGCCTCATCTACCATCCGCTGGGAGGTGATATTAATATTTTGAATGAAAGGGGCCAGAGCCGCACTCGTAAGATTTCTGAAACTTCTTTTGAGACAATTCTTATTAGTACCCGCATTACCCTTCGTGCCAGGAATGTCCAGGGAAAAAGGGACTGCTAGATGGTCGGACCAAATGATCGGTACAGGCATAGAGACAGTTAGTCTAGGGTCGTTGGAAAAAATCCCATCCAGGGTATGCCCAGCTTTATGGGTCGGATGGAGCACCTTTTGGACAAAGTCACATGCCTCCAGGGAATTAACCAAGGAGGATGTGTCTCTAGACACCATATCTTCCAGGTGAAAGTTCATATCACCCAGAATGGTGAAGTGTGATCTACCAAAGTATGGTTCAAGAATTCTAAAAAGCTCAATACCAAAATTTGTTCGGAGACCAGGAGGCCTGTATAGAAGGATTCCTGAAAAGGAACTCGACGAGGCACTCACAATACAGAAGTATAGGGCCTCGAAAGGGTCCGAGGGAGTGGATAGAGATTTTACAGTGCAAGAGAGTGTGGACTTAAACAATATGGCCAGTCCACCACCTCTGCATCGCACTCTATCTAACCTCTGGAGTGCGTATCCGTCCGGTACCGCCAACAGAAGGTCATGGCCAGAGGAGTCCGAGGCCCATGTCTCAGTGACAAAGACCCAGTCGGGTTGCCTCATGCTTACGAAGTCATGGAATTCTATGCCATGCTTAATAAGAGACCGTGCATTAATCAGGTAGCCCTGTTTGGATTGAGAAAAGGGCCGACCAGGTAGAGGGAGAGCAGAATTCCTGAGGGCCTGAGTAGAAAAATCAAGAAGGGACTTGCACGACGGACAAACCCGCGCCTGACAAATGGCCTCTGGGGAGAGCCGATGATGGCACTGATGTACAGAGGGTCTAAGTGAGAGCAGATCGCACAACAAATCGCACCCAAGAGGAGGGACGGACACAGCAGGAGGTCCAGGGTCCGACCCGTCCCGCAGCACGTCCTCAGCGCGGACGGGCGCAGACGGGCTGAACTCTGGCGTAACTCCGGCGTCAGTCCGGCGTCCCCGCTGCGCGTGGCCGCTGCGCGTCAGCATGACTCGCTTAAGTACACGCCTAGCGTCCTAACGACGACTAGAGCGTCAAGCCTACCTGCTCGCGCCAAAAAGCGGCACCATCTACTTCCAAGATGGCGCTACTGCAGGAGCTACGCCGGGAAGCGGACCCGCAAAGGGTGATTACACCACCTTGCCCCAGCTGTCAAGCAGCCAGTTGTGTCAGATTTGGATGGCCAGCCAGGGGTGGCATAATACATGCTGCAGCCCCTGGTAGGCCCTGGGTACACCTATGCCCTGGGTACCTAAGGTACACTGTACAGGGACTGATAAGGTGACTCAGTATCCAATTTAGATATGTACCTAAGGTACATGGAATCCATTTTACAGAGAGAGCAGTAGGCCTGGGGTCCTGAATAGCAGGGCCCCAGGTCAACTAAGTCAGAAAACCAGCAAAACACCAGGCAAAAAGTTGGGGGCAACCATAGTCAGGGATCTACCTTCCTACACCAACAGAGGGCTAATCCACGTAAGTGGAACAAAATATGGCTGCCATGGAATACATACAGAGGGGAGCCCTGTGAACCACTGCCGGAAGACGAAGAGGTAGATAGTTCAGAAGAGGGGGACGATGCAGAGTAAGAATGGGCCAGCGGGGGGAACAGGTTGGATTGGACGTGGGCAAACTCGGTTTTCCAACGCCCTTTAGGCGTAAGAGATTATAAGAGTAACTGTGGGTGGGGAAATTTGGCTGATGGCCTGCAATGCCTAGAATGTAATGTGTACGTAGCATGCTTCTGCCAAACCAAGTTACACACCTGGATGTTGTTGTTGTTTATTTACAAAAATGAAAATGTTGCGGTCCTGATAGAAGATGGCGGAATGTTGACGCCACACTTCGTTATGCCTGCACTACTGATTATGATATTGTGATGCAACAATAAAAACAAATTAAAAAAAAAAAAAAAAAAAACACCTTGATATATAAACTCATAAAAAGCAGTTCAAAGATTAAAAAAAAATTCTAACACAACAAGACCCGCACCTGGGCAATAAATGTCAACGGGGAGGGGTCCATGGGTGGTTCCTCCACTAGGGCAGAGGAGTGTCACCCCACTGCTTTCTCACAGTGCGAGAAGCAGAAACATAAAATGATAATAACTACCATTTTATGTTTCTGCCGAACAGAAGGGTTTGGTTGGGGTGGGCCGGCGGGGCTCCTCTGTGAGCAGGGCAGCAGTGGTGTGCCCACTCCTGAGGGCGCAATGACTGTTTGGTCGGCACTCTGAGACCACCCAAACCAGTCATGCACACTCTGCCCTTAGCCTACATGGAGAAAATGGCCTCCCTGTAAGCCCCTGGCTGGGCAGCGTCCCCACCAATCACAACGCTGCCACTTCAGCGTTGTGATTGGCTTAGGGGAGCGGAGGAAGGCTGCCTGCTTCCTGTTGCTGCCGGAGGCAGGAGAGCAGGACTGGTGCCGAGAAAACATGTTACCCGGCCGGCAGACAGGTAAGTTTTTTCTTTATTAATATATTAACCCCCCCTCTTCCCCTCGCGAACCCCCGTCCGTGATTAATGCCGGCAGCGACCGAAGGGGTCAGTGTAATAGGTGCTATTAATCGCATTAAAGGGGTGTGATAAATAGCACCTGGCCTCCAATGCACTTTTAATTGAGGCTTAAGGCCCTCTTTAGAAGTAAATGGCTACATTTAGATCACTGCGTAAACATGAATTTTCACAGGGATCGGAATCATGTGTTCTGTGATATTTATCGCACACTTGCAGTTTTCCTCTCAGGTTCTGGCAGATAATATGTGTTGAAATTTATTGGGGGAAAACCTATAAAAAAGGCAGATGTTCTAAAGTTGGTATGTGTTAAATACAGATTACCTAGTGGCGGTCGCCACAAGTTAGTTATAGTTAGGTCTCCTTTTCCATAGGCTTAGTGTTTTTCGATTTGCTAATAACTTTGGCCCCATTTGATGAATCTTCACAAAACAAAGTTCATCCATCCTTCCTGGAAAGATTCAAGGTGACCCATCAAGCAGGGGTTGAGAAAAAAGGAGGGTCCCAAAATGTAAAATCCCCATGTATTTTCCATACACTCTTTAAGACAGGTTATAGCAAAAACTGTTGAACACAATTACGGCAAATTCAGGAAGCTAGATCGGGTCCGCAGACTATGCTTTTTTTGATTTGGAGTAAATCTGTTCAGTAGTTTTTGAGATATTAAGGGCAAAAAGTAATTGTTTATTTTGTCAGTTGGGCTCACAAGAGTCTCAGAGACTCGCGGGAGTGGCAATTAAAAAATAGAGGTTTCTGATTGGCCCAGGGAGCTTTCATTCCTGTGGGCCATCTCACTCATGTGGAAGTCAGACTTCCGCAAGAGCGAGCGCTCTGATTAGCTGCCAGCAACATGAGAAAGATGTTGCTGGCAGCTATTACTGGACTCGGGGCCTTAGTCCCTGTCCTGAAGTTGTAAAAAAAGAGGGACCCCGGGGCCAAAAAGAGAAAAAGAAAAATGGCAAAAAAACTGTGATCCAGCGATACTCTTGCAGGATTAAAAAAAAAAAGACTGGGCCGCATATATTTATTATAAGCCCCGGGGAGCCTACACCCTGGGCCAAAAACAGTTTTTCTGGGAGGGAGGACGCGCAGCCAACATTCCTTTTATCCCTTCCTTGAGCCTCTAAAGGCCTCGGGGAGCCCACTCATGACTAGTGGGCCGTGCAGTCCTCCTCCCCGAGCCTAAAAAGCCCCCAGGGCACCCACCCTCGGGCCGATTCCTTTAAGGAAGGGGCCATGTAATATCCCTGCCTGAACCATTAATGGTTCCCACCCCTGGGACATAGTGGTTTTGCTGCCCAGCATAGTGCGGGAAAAGAAGCCTGTGTTTGCTCTCACTTGGCAGTAGCATTTTGAAATCTTCTGCCAAGGAGGAGCAAACACCAAGTCCACTCCCAGCTGGCAGGAATGTCAAAAATGCTCCTGCCCTCTGGGAGCAGACTTCTGTTCAGACATCTGTTTCCCTGCCACAGTGATGCGGGCAAGGATACAGATCTAAATATTGCTCTTGCCCACACGGAGCAGCATTATTAGCTGCTCCCTGAAACCTGGAGCAATGTCGGTTCCCGCTGGATGCAAGGAGCTGGTTGAGGCTGCAGGGGCTTGGAGGCTCCCTCTAGGGCCCTCAACAATAGTGTGGTGGGTGGGCTCGGTGGGCCCCTAGGACACCCACCTTTAGAGGAGCTGGACTCTGTGGTTGGGACCCCCGGGGCTGAAATTGGACTGGGGAGGGGGCTTCGTGCCCCATCAATATAGTGCCAAGCCCTATGGAATGTGGTCCCCGGGGACGAAGGGGGTCCTTGCATGCCCCTTCAAAACAGTGTCGGGCCACAGGGGATGGGGTACCCAGGGCCGAAATTGGTCCAGGAGAGAGAGGACCGCATGTGTCCCCCTTCCCATTGAATATACTGGCAGGTCCCAGGGTAGAAATTGGCCTGGGGAGGGAAGCTGCATGTCCCCTCACCTTTGAACATACTTCCGGGCTCTGGGGGATAGGGTCCCCGGAGCTAAAATTGCCCAGGGAGGAGAGCGGTGTGCTCCATTCACATAAAATTGTGTTAGGCCCCGGGCATGTGGTCCCTGGGTCTGAAATCAGTCTGGGGAGGAGGGGTCCATGGCAAGCATGCCACTTCCCCGGAATGGGGTCCCCGGGGCCGATATTGACTTGGAGAGGGGAGCCACATGTCCCCTCCCCCAAACAAGCACGCCAGGTCTCTGGGGATGGGGACGGAAGAGTGGCCCTGGTGGATGGGGTCCCAGGGTCTAACAAGGCTTGGGGAGGGGAGTCACATTGTCCCGTCCCCTTTAGGTAAATATGTGGCTCCACGGGATAGGGTCCTCAGGGCTGGATATGACTCAGGGAGGGGGACCGCACAACCCCCTCTCCTTCAATTAAAGAAAGCAAATGTCCATGAGGAAGGGGTCCACAGGGCCAGGCCCTATGGCCAACGCTCCACTGTGCATGGCCAGAGTGCGGGTGGCTGAATGTTGGAGGGGTGTTGGCTGCATGTAGGGAGTTGGCTGCAGGGTCTGGTCGCAGGTGTGCGCGGGGGATACAGATTTACGTATCGTAATTAAGTATTACTTAAAAGAACCCTAGCAATTCTCAGAAAAAAACACAAAGGTTGAAGTAACATTATAGTAAGGTGGGATAAAAAGATCCGTTTTTATTTTTAAAAAACCCTTGAAAATTCACCGAAAAAAACAAAGGTTAAAGTAATGTTATAGTTAGGGGAGTTTGTCAGTGACAACAGCAACATTTTGAACTAAAATAAACACAGAAATTCACCAGTTATAGTTAGCGGTGCTAACTATAACTTTCACCCCTGCAATGCACTTCTTATGACCTCACAGATCAATGATGTCATTTGAGATGTCATCAGTGATGTCATAAATGGTGTCATAGAACATGCCATGTCATGAAGGATCGTCTTTCTGATAAGAAATAAGATAAACAAAAATTAATATGTTTATCTTGGCAATGCATTTTGCCTTTTTATTTTAAATCATTTCTTTGAAATAATTGTGTTTTTAATCACAAAAAGAACACATCATCTACTAAACAAAATATCACATAATACAAAGACAGTCCAACAACAAATCAATTGTGTCATATTATGCATAAGACTACACATATACTTACAATACATTTAAACACACAGTGAAGTTCAATACATATATACATTACACAACAATTAGTATGTCACGAAGCAGTTGATATATACATATCTGATCTCATCAAGTTGTGAAAAATTACTTAAACAACTGAAGAAACTGAAGAAACTTTTTAAACTTAGAGAATTAATAATTCTAATGCTCTAAGTGTTCAAAGACTTATCAAGGACTTAAATCCCACATAGCCGACGCGTTTCGAGTTCTGGTTTTATGAATTACCGAACTCTCATCAGGGCTGGATTAATCTTTTTCTTTGAAGACTGTTTATGACAAAAAACAAAACAAAAATTCTTTTTAGTAAACTTCCCAACTATCCTTAAAAGCTAATTTCATCGTTAACTCAATGCGTGGCCACATACCTGTATGGTGCCAAAGTAGGTTGTTGGCCTTAAAATTATGCTTCTACGCAGTGGTTGCCACTCTGCAACAAAATATCAGATCCTTAATGATTCTGTAACCAAACCAAACCTTTTCTATTTCATTTAACGGCCGTTTTGAAAAAGGGGGGATCACCTTAAAGATGGTGTGCATATTCAATCCAATAAAGTTTTCAATGATGTTCGAATCCAGACACTCTCAGGTCTTTATTTCTGAAAAAACGAGTATTGGCGATTTAACTCTATGGCCCAGTGTTGTACGGAGATCTTGTATCCAAACAAACACAGTAAGCTACTTACTCGTTAGCCGGTTAGAGACTACAGACTGAGGGAGGATTTATCATTTCTCAATTCCAGTCGTTTATTTATTTCGTATCTAGCAGCTGTGGAAAACAAGGACAATTTTAGTCCCCGGTTCCTGAAAGTATAGTGCTATGCTAAACTGAAATGAATTACCGAAGCTCACTCACCTTCTTAGGCTTCTGTGGTTATTTAAACTTGTCTCTCACTCCGAGTTTGAGAACAAACAAACTGGGAACAACCTTTCGGTTAAGTTGTTGGGTCATGTCGCCACGTGACCGCTATTTCCACCAATGGTGTGAGGGAGCCTGCCGGTGTCCCTCACAGTGCATTTTGGGAGCTGTATTGCTGGAACCGGAGTTTTACAGACGGGTTCCACAAACCTTATCTTTGATACCCATCGTGTGAAACCGAATTAATGAGTTACATTACTGAATACAAATTACACTCTATTTAACTCGCTCATACAATTGAGTCCCCTATTAATGCTGTCAAATTTCATAATTAGATAGGCTTCTTTACGTAACAGCGCGCTCTCAATGCACGGAGACCGATGTTTTGGGTCAATCCCTGCCAAGACAGTCCATTGAAAGTCGTTTTCATTGTGATTGGCCGACAAAAAATGTTCGACCATGGGAGCAGTCAAAACTTTCCTCCTTATCCGTGATCTGTGTTGTGTTATTCTCATGTTAATCTGTTGACATGTTTTGCCAATATATATTTTGCTGCATGGGCACACCACTGCGTAAATATCATTTTTCGTTTTGCAATTTGTAAAACTATCATGTCTCCATTTGATTCCATTATGGTCAAAAACATTCCCCTCCAATGTCGCGGGACAGGCCACACAATTACCACATTTGTGGTGCCCACAAACTGGTTTTAAATTCCATTGTGTAATTAGATCACTCTTGGGTTTAGGAATGTAGCTATCTGCTCTTATTAGCTGTTGTCCTATGCTAAGGTTTTTTTTCATTGCAAAGATAGGTTTCGGCATTGGATGTTCCAAATTCTCCAACAGATGCCAGTTTTTCAGGATGATTTGTCTAAACTTATTGGTGTGAGATCCATAGGTTGTCACACAAACAAGTTTATCTAACTCAACTTTGTCTTTTTTCTGTAGTAGATTTTCTCTAGGGGTAAATCTAGCTCTTTTCTTCGAGTGTTTTAACTATTTTTTAGGGTATCCCCTCTTTTCCATTTCTTCACAGAAGGATTTTGCATGAGTATCAAACTCTACCAGTTCTGTACAATTTCTTCTAATCCTTAACAGTTGTCCATACAGGAGATTCTCTTTTAGGCACTGTGGGTGTGAGCTTTTGTAATGGAGTATAGTGTTCCTATCTGTCTATTTTTTGTACAGAGATGTAGTGAGTTTTTGTTCATCAGGGCTGACTGACACGTCAAGAAACGTCATCCTCGTTTTACTGGACTGCATGGAAAATTTAATATCGACGTGTCTTGTGTTGATCCAATCAACAAAATGGTCCAACTCTGTCTGGCTCCCCTGCCACAGGAGCCAGACATCGTCGATATACCTCAGCCATTGAAGCATGTTACCGAAAAGGGATTATTGCTGTATATAAACCTTTCCTCATATTGAGCCATGAACAAAACTGCCATTTCTGGCGCATAAGGGCATCCCATTGCGGTGCCCTTAATCTGTACAAAAAATCGTTCTCAAATTTGAAGTAGTTACTTCGGAGGGATATTTCAGCCAATGCAATGATAAAACATGTAGGTACCCGATGTGGTCTTTCCCTCGACTCCAAATATAATTCCATTACTTGGAGCGCCTCATCCTGGGGGATTTGGGTATACAAGGATGTTACATCCATTGTAACCATTATTTGTGTCTCTTCATTGAAATGTCTACCCTTTCCTTTTGTGATAAAATCAGTCGTGTCTCTGAGGTATGATTTTACTCCCAGCAGAAACGGTTTGAGAAAAAATTAATGTACTTCGAGGCTGGCTCTAAAACAGAATCACAACCCGAAACGATCGGTCTTCCCGGGGGTGTTTGGCTGTTCTTATGTATTTTCGGTAAAAAATACAGTACGGGGGTTCTAGGTTGTTTTCTATTCAAGAATTCAAACTCCTTGGGTCCCAGAAAACCTTGGTCTAAGGCAGCCTTTGTTATTTTCCCAATCTTATCTTGTATTTCATACAAAGGGTCTTCTCTGACTGGTCTATACCATTCACGGTTTTCAACATGTAGTTTGCCCTCAGTCAGATACATCGGACGGGGCCAGATAACTACTGCCCCACCCTTATCTGCCTGTTTTATCACAATTGAGCTATCAGCCTTAAGATCATGAATTGCTTTTACATGATCCTTACTTATGTTGTTATGTACAAAGCATTTTGCTTTTTCCAACTTAGTGATGGATGATAATACAGCCTGTTCGAAAGCGTAAATTTGTTTTGGTATGTTTTGAGTGGGAGTGAATTTAGACTTGAACCTAAGGCCAGTTGTTTCTTGGCTGGATATAGATTCAATCCCTGCAAAATGAGATTTGAACCTGATCTTGTGGCAAAAATCCAATGCCTCTAACTTCAACTTTGTGAAGTCAGTCCGTCTACTAGGAACAAACTTATGCCCCAAGCTAAGAATCATTTTTTCATCTGCTGTAAGCTGTTTATCAGAGAGATTGACAATGGTAGAATTATCTAGTTGTTGTAATACCTGCTGCGTGTCCTCATCTCCCAGGGTTGCTTGAAACGGACCCTTGATTGACCTCCTTTGGCTAAAAAAGACTGATTGGAATTGCCTTGTTTTTTTGAATTACCAGGTCTCGAGTCAGGTGAAGTGTCTGATGATGAAGTATCAGAGAAACCTATGAATCTACTCTTGGATCTACCTTGAAAAGTGGTTAGGGCTCTCCTTGAATCTGCCAGTGTATAATAGTCTTCTTTTAAAAATGGGTACACCTGTTCTATTTTGAATGATTTTGAATCTCTCTCAAACTGGGCAGTTTTAGCATTAATTGTATAGTCCTTGAAAGTCTGAATCTCCTTCTCTATCTTTTCAATCAAACCTTGGCATCAGTTACTGTTGGATTGTCTGAAATGGCCTTTATGAGTTCCTCAATTTCCTTCTCTTCTTGACTACAAAGTCTCTGAGCAGTCTCTATGGTGTGCACCATAAGATCTCGACTGCACTTTGTGTTTATATAACTGAAGCCTTTTTTATATTCCGAGTCTTCAGTAAATATCACCGATATTTTTTATTTGAAGTCCCCATGGAATGGTGCCTGCCCGCAGATGTTGAAGAAGGAAGTAACCATGGAGTTCAGTTCTTATATGTTTTTTCTGTAATCGGGTTAACTTGTCTGCCTCATTCTGTTATTTTGCTGAGGTGCTTAATGATAGAGCTGAAAAGGGGCTGGAAGCAATAATGTTTTGCATGTGACTTTCTGTAAAGGACAACGTGTCCTTTTCGGCCATAGTCAGCAGTGGACGAATCCATTGCTAGCGATCCAATCGTTAGGTGATAAGATGGACACCTTAGTGTCAAGCCACACCCACTCGGGTAACTACCCGCTCTAGAATTTTATGAGCAAAAGGGGTTTGGCCCTGAGGGATAGAGGGTAGGTAGGGCCTCAATATCAAAAAACTAGAAAAATTTAGAAAAATTTACCCACACCTCAATTTATTTGAATCGTATTTCTGATAAGAAATAAGATAAACTAAAATTAATATGTTTATCTTGGCAATGAATTTTGCCTTTTTATTTTAAATCATTTTTTTGAAAGAATTGTGTTTTTAATCACAAAAAAAACACATCATCTACTAAACAAAATATCACATTAATACAAAGACAGTCCAACAACAAATCAATTGTGTCATATTATGCATAAGACTACACATATACTTACAATACATTTAAACACACAATGAAGTTCAATACATATATACATTACACAACAATTAGTATGTCACAAAGCAGTTGATATATACATAACTGATCTCATCAAGTTGTGAAAAATTACTTAAACGACTGAAGAAACTGAAGAAACTTTTTAAACTTAGAGAATTAATAATTCTAATGCTCTAAGTGTTCAAAGACTTATCAAGGGCTTAAATCCCACATAGCCGACGCGTTTCGAGTTCTGGTTTTATGAATTACCGAACTCTCATCAGGGCTGGATTAATCTTTTTCTTTGAAGACTGTTTATGACAAAAACCAAAACAAAAATTCTTTTTAGTAAACTTCCCAACTATCCTTAAAAGCTAATTTCATCGTTAACTCAATGCGTGGCCACATACCTGTATGGTGCCAAAGTAGGTTGTTGGCCTTAAAATTATGCTTCTACGCAGTGGTTGCCACTCTGCAACAAAATATCAGATCCTTAATGATTCTGTAACCAAACCAAACCTTTTCTATTTCATTTAACGGCCGTTTTGAAAAAGGGGGGATCACCTTAAAGATGGTGTGCATATTCAATCCAATAAAGTTTTCAATGATGTTCGAATCCAGACACTCTCAGGTCTTTATTTCTGAAAAAACGAGTATTGGCGATTTAACTCTATGGCCCAGTGTTGTACGGAGATCTTGTATCCAAACAAACACAGTAAGCTACTTACTCGTTAGCCGGTTAGAGACTACAGACTGAGGGAGGATTTATCATTTCTCAATTCCAGTCGTTTATTTATTTCGTATCTAGCAGCTGTGGAAAACAAGGACAATTTTAGTCCCCGGTTCCTGAAAGTATAGTGCTATGCTAAACTGAAATGAATTACCGAAGCTCACTCACCTTCTTAGGCTTCTGTGGTTATTTAAACTTGTCTCTCACTCCGAGTTTGAGAACAAACAAACTGGGAACAACCTTTCGGTTAAGTTGTTGGGTCATGTCGCCATGTGACCGCTATTTCCACCAATGGTGTGAGGGAGCCTGCCGGTGTCCCTCACAGTGCATTTTGGGAGCTGTATTGCTGGAACCGGAGTTTTACAGACGGGTTCCACAAACCTTATCTTTGATACCCATCGTGTGAAACCGAATTAATGAGTTACATTACTGAATACAAATTACACTCTATTTAACTCGCTCATACAATTGAGTCCCCTATTAATGCTGTCAAATTTCATAATTAGATAGGCTTCTTTACGTAACAGTGCGCTCTCAATGCACGGAGACCGATGTTTTGGGTCAATCCCTGCCAAGACAGTCCATTGAAAGTCGTTTTCATTGTGATTGGCCGACAAAAAATGTTCGACCATGGGAGCAGTCAAAACTTTCCTCCTTATCCGTGATCTGTGTTGTGTTATTCTCATGTTAATCTGTTGACATGTTTTGCCAATATATATTTTGCTGCATGGGCACACCACTGCGTAAATATCATTTTTCGTTTTGCAATTTGTAAAACTATCATGTCTCCATTTGATTCCATTATGGTCAAAAACATTCCCCTCCAATGTCGCGGGACAGGCCACACAATTACCACATTTGTGGTGCCCACAAACTGGTTTTAAATTCCATTGTGTAATTAGATCACTCTTGGGTTTAGGAATGTAGCTATCTGCTCTTATTAGCTGTTGTCCTATGCTAAGGTTTTTTTTCATTGCAAAGATAGGTTTCGGCATTGGATGTTCCAAATTCTCCAACAGATGCCAGTTTTTCAGGATGATTTGTCTAAACTTATTGGTGTGAGATCCATAGGTTGTCACACAAACAAGTTTATCTAACTCAACTTTGTCTTTTTTCTGTAGTAGATTTTCTCTAGGGGTAAATCTAGCTCTTTTCTTCGAGTGTTTTAACTATTTTTTAGGGTATCCCCTCTTTTCCATTTCTTCACAGAAGGATTTTGCATGAGTATCAAACTCTACCAGTTCTGTACAATTTCTTCTAATCCTTAACAGTTGTCCATACAGGAGATTCTCTTTTAGGCACTGTGGGTGTGAGCTTTTGTAATGGAGTATAGTGTTCCTATCTGTCTATTTTTTGTACAGAGATGTAGTGAGTTTTTGTTCATCAGGGCTGACTGACACGTCAAGAAACGTCATCCTCGTTTTACTGGACTGCATGGAAAATTTAATATCGACGTGTCTTGTGTTGATCCAATCAACAAAATGGTCCAACTCTGTCTGGCTCCCCTGCCACAGGAGCCAGACATCGTCGATATACCTCAGCCATTGAAGCATGTTACCGAAAAGGGATTATTGCTGTATATAAACCTTTCCTCATATTGAGCCATGAACAAAACTGCCTTTTCTGGTGCATAAGGGCATCCCATTGCGGTGCCCTTAATCTGTACAAAAAATCGTTCTCAAATTTGAAGTAGTTACTTCGGAGGGATATTTCAGCCAATGCAATGATAAAACATGTAGGTACCCGATGTGGTCTTTCCCTCGACTCCAAATATAATTCCATTACTTGGAGCGCCTCATCCTGGGGGATTTGGGTATACAAGGATGTTACATCCATTGTAACCATTATTTGTGTCTGTTCATTGAAATGTCTACCCTTTCCTTTTGTGATAAAATCAGTCGTGTCTCTGAGGTATGATTTTACTCCCAGCAGAAACGGTTTGAGAAAAAATCAATGTACTTCGAGGCTGGCTCTAAAACAGAATCACAACCCGAAACGATCGGTCTTCCCGGGGGTGTTTGGCTGTTCTTATGTATTTTCGGTAAAAAATACAGTACGGGGGTTCTAGGTTGTTTTCTATTCAAGAATTCAAACTCCTTGGGTCCCAGAAAACCTTGGTCTAAGGCAGCCTTTGTTATTTTCCCAATCTTATCTTGTATTTCATACAAAGGGTCTTCTCTGACTGGTCTATACCATTCACGGTTTTCAACATGTAGTTTGCCCTCAGTCAGATACATCGGACGGGGCCAGATAACTACTGCCCCACCCTTATCTGCCTGTTTTATCACAATTGAGCTATCAGCCTTAAGATCATGAATTGCTTTTACATGATCCTTACTTATGTTGTTATGTACAAAGCATTTTGCTTTTTCCAACTTAGTGATGGATGATAATACAGCCTGTTCGAAAGCGTAAATTTGTTTTGGTATGTTTTGAGTGGGAGTGAATTTAGACTTGAACCTAAGGCCAGTTGTTTCTTGGCTGGATATAGATTCAATCCCTGCAAAATGAGATTTGAACCTGATCTTGTGGCAAAAATCCAATGCCTCTAACTTCAACTTTGTGAAGTCAGTCCGTCTACTAGGAACAAACTTATGCCCCAAGCTAAGAATCATTTTTTCATCTGCTGTAAGCTGTTTATCAGAGAGATTGACAATGGTAGAATTATCTAGTTGTTGTAATACCTGCTGCGTGTCCTCATCTCCCAGGGTTGCTTGAAACGGACCCTTGATTGACCTCCTTTGGCTAAAAAAGACTGATTGGAATTGCCTTGTTTTTTTGAATTACCAGGTCTCGAGTCAGGTGAAGTGTCTGATGATGAAGTATCAGAGAAACCTATGAATCTACTCTTGGATCTACCTTGAAAAGTGGTTAGGGCTCTCCTTGAATCTGCCAGTGTATAATAGTCTTCTTTTAAAAATGGGTACACCTGTTCTATTTTGAATGATTTTGAATCTCTCTCAAACTGGGCAGTTTTAGCATTAATTGTATAGTCCTTGAAAGTCTGAATCTCCTTCTCTATCTTTTCAATCAAACCTTGGCATCAGTTACTGTTGGATTGTCTGAAATGGCCTTTATGAGTTCCTCAATTTCCTTCTCTTCTTGACTACAAAGTCTCTGAGCAGTCTCTATGGTGTGCACCATAAGATCTCGACTGCACTTTGTGTTTATATAACTGAAGCCTTTTTTATATTCCGAGTCTTCAGTAAATATCACCGATATTTTTTATTTGAAGTCCCCATGGAATGGTGCCTGCCCGCAGATGTTGAAGAAGGAAGTAACCATGGAGTTCAGTTCTTATATGTTTTTTCTGTAATCGGGTTAACTTGTCTGCCTCATTCTGTTATTTTGCTGAGGTGCTTAATGATAGAGCTGAAAAGGGGCTGGAAGCAATAATGTTTTGCATGTGACTTTCTGTAAAGGACAACGTGTCCTTTTCGGCCATAGTCAGCAGTGGACGAATCCACTGCTAGCGATCCAATCGTTAGGTGATAAGATGGACACCTTAGTGTCAAGCCACACCCACTCGGGTAACTACCCGCTCTAGAATTTTATGAGCAAAAGGGGTTTGGCCCTGAGGGATAGAGGGTAGGTAGGGCCTCAATATCAAAAAACTAGAAAAATTTAGAAAAATTTACCCACACCTCAATTTATTTGAATCGTATTTCTGATAAGAAATAAGATAAACTAAAATTAATATGTTTATCTTGGCAATGAATTTTGCCTTTTTATTTTAAATCATTTTTTTGAAAGAATTGTGTTTTTAATCACAAAAAAAACACATCATCTACTAAACAAAATATCACATTAATACAAAGACAGTCCAACAACAAATCAATTGTGTCATATTATGCATAAGACTACACATATACTTACAATACATTTAAACACACAATGAAGTTCAATACATATATACATTACACAACAATTAGTATGTCACAAAGCAGTTGATATATACATAACTGATCTCATCAAGTTGTGAAAAATTACTTAAACGACTGAAGAAACTGAAGAAACTTTTTAAACTTAGAGAATTAATAATTCTAATGCTCTAAGTGTTCAAAGACTTATCAAGGGCTTAAATCCCACATAGCCGACGCGTTTCGAGTTCTGGTTTTATGAATTACCTAACTCTCATCAGGGCTGGATTAATCTTTTTCTTTGAAGACTGTTTATGACAAAAACCAAAACAAAAATTCCTTTTAGTAAACTTCCCAACTATCCTTAAAAGCTAATTTCATCGTTAACTCAATGCGTGGCCACATACCTGTATGGTGCCAAAGTAGGTTGTTGGCCTTAAAATTATGCTTCTACGCAGTGGTTGCCACTCTGCAACAAAATATCAGATCCTTAATGATTCTGTACCCAAACCAAACCTTTTCTATTTCATTTAACGGCCGTTTTGAAAAGGGGGGGATTACCTTAAAGATGGTGTGCATATTCAATCCAATAAAGTTTTCAATGATGTTCGAATCCAGACACTCTCAGGTCTTTATTTCTGAAAAAACGAGTATTGGCGATTTAACTCTCTGGCCCAGTGTTGTACGGAGATCTTGTATCCAAACAAACACAGTAAGCTACTTACTCGTTAGCCGGTTAGAGACTACAGACTGAGGGAGGATTTATCATTTCTCAATTCCAGTCGTTTATTTATTTCGTATCTAGCAGCTGTGGAAAACAAGGACAATTTTAGTCCCCGGTTCCTGAAAGTATAGTGCTATGCTAAACTGAAATGAATTACCGAAGCTCACTCACCTTCTTAGGCTTCTGTGGTTATTTAAACTTGTCTCTCACTCCGAGTTTGAGAACAAACAAACCGGGAACAACCTTTCGGTTAAGTTGTTGGGTCATGTCGCCACGTGACCGCTATTTCCACCAATGTGTGAGGGAGCCTGCCGGTGTCCCTCACAGTGCATTTTGGGAGCTGTATTGCTGGAACCGGAGTTTTACAGACGGGTTCCACAAACCTTATCTTTGATACCCATCGTGTGAAACCGAATTAATGAGTTACATTACTGAATACGAATTACACTCTATTTAACTCGCTCATACAATTGAGTCCCCTATTAATGCTGTCAAATTTCATAATTAGATAGGCTTCTTTACGTAACAGCGCGCTCTCAATGCACGGAGACCGATGTTTTGGGTCAATCCCTGCCAAGACAATCCATTGAAAGTCGTTTTCATTGTGATTGGCCGACAAAAAATGTTCGACCATGGGAGCAGTCAAAACATTTCTCCTTATCCGTGATCTGTGTTGTGTTATTCTCATGTTAATCTGTTGACATGTTTTTCCAATATATATTTTGCTGCATGGGCACACCACTGCGTAAATAACATTTTTTTCGTTTTGCAATTTGTAAAACTATCATGTCTCCATTTGATTCCATTATGGTCAAAAACATTCCCCTCCAATGTCGCGGGACAGGCCACACAATTACCACATTTGTGGTGCCCACAAACTGGTTTTAAATTCCATTGTGTAATTAGATCACTCTTGGGTTTAGGAATGTAGCTATCTTGTTAGAAAGGCGACCCCGGGGGAGGCAGAAGATGTCTGACTGACCACCCCTAGGTCCACCTCTCCGTTAAGAAGTAGCCGAGCGTTACTGAGAGGCCTCCTGGGTGAGGGCCCTCTCCTAGGATCGCACAGCAGAGTAACCACACACTACAAATGGACACCACACCAGAGGTCGAGTTCGTAAGCTTTATCAGGAAATAAAGGTTGCTGGTTCTCAGCGATAGGTACAAGCAGACCGAGGGGTCTGTAAAGTCTCGCAAGAGGGGGTCAGGGTAGCGGGACAGTCTCGGTTGGGGAGTAGGAAGGGATACCTTGCGCACAGCTCTCAATCCTCGAGCCGGGGGTTCCGAGAGGGTGAGCCGCGGCAGCGCCAGCAGGCTCTTAAGATGGTTCGGCAAAGGTGGGCCGCGGCAGCGCCAGCAGGCTCCCAAGATGGTTCGACAAAGGGTTGGCCGCGGCAGCGCCAGCAGGCTCGCAAGATGGTTCGGCAAAGGTGGGCCGCGGCAGCGCCAGCAGGCTCTCAAGATGGTTCGGCAAAGGTGGGCCGCGGCAGCGCCAGCAGGCTCGCAAGATGGTTCGGCAAAGGTGGGCCGCGGCAGCGCCAGCAGGCTCTCAAGATGGTTCGGCAAAGGTGGGCCGCGGCAGCGCCAGCAGGCTCTCAAGCTCTCTTCAGGTTCCAGGAAAACGAGTTCTTCTGGGGTCGGCCGTGACAGCGTCAGCAGGCTTTCCAGTCCAGGATACAACTGCCGTCCTACTCCGGGGCTGGCCCAGATATAGGACTGGAGTCCTTTGATGTACGGACCCTCGCGCCTGGGGGTCAGAGGGGCCGGGATGATGGTGTCCAGACACCCAGCAGGGGGGTGGAGCCAGCGCCCAGGGAGGCCGGAGGGCGATCGAAACCAGGCGTCCGGGGACGGCTGGAGGGCCATCGAAACACCCTTCTCTCCGGGATCTGTCGAGTGGCCACTCGACCACCTGGGTGGATCTTGGTGCCTTGATGTCTGGGCTGTGCTGAGGCCAGGGACGAGGCCACGTGGTCGTGACGTGGTGGGCCCAAGATGGAGTCGGGCGCAGCCTCGTGCTTAGGTCGTGAGGGGCCCACGCTGGAGCCAGGTCGGTAGTGGGGGTCCGGGATGGGGGCCGGACAAGCAAGGTTGGGGCGTGCAGTGTCGGGCAAAAGGGCTGCCCGATGCTGGGTGGAGGGCCGATGTCGTCCTGGGCCCGCCATGCGGGAGGGGTAGGGCCACGCCATGAGGCCGGGTCCAACACGCGTCCCCCCCAGCTGAAGGCAGGGGAGAGTCACCCATCTTCTTGGGGATTCTCCTCGCCGAGGCGGAAGAATCTGGAGAGGCCGTCAGCATTGGTGTGGTCGTTGCCGGGGCGATGCTCCACAGTAAAGTCCATCCCTTGCAGGGAGATGGACCATCGCAACAGTTTCGGGTTTTCTCCCCGCATCTGCATCAACCACCGCAGGGGCCGGTGGTCGGTCTGGACCAGGAAGTGGGTGCCGAAGAGGTAGGGCCGGAGCTTCTTTAGGGCCCACACGACGGCGAAGGCTTCCCTCTCGATGGTGCTCCAGCGCTGTTCTCTGGCTAGTAGCCGCCGGCTGATGAAGGCAACGGGAAGGTCGATTCCCTCAGGGTTCACTTGTGAGAGGACCGCCCCAATGCCGTGCTCCGAGGCGTCGGTTTGGACCACAAACTCTCGGCTGTAGTCGGGGGCCTGGAGCACAGGGGCGGTGCACATGGCAGTCTTGAGAGTCTCGAAGGCTGCTTGGCACTCTGGGGTCCAGCACACCTTCTGGGGTAGCTTCTTGGTCAGTTCTGTGAGGGGCCCCACAATGCTTCCATAGTCTTTGATGAAGCGCCGATAGTATCCTGTGAGCCCCAGGAAGGCTCGGACGGCGGTTTGGGTGATTGGGGGCTCCCAGGCCCGGATGGCGTCAATCTTTGGCTGGAGGGGAGCCACCCGGCCGCTTCCCACCTGGTGTCCCAGATACGTCAAGGACCCTTGGCCGATCTGGCACTTGCTGGCCTTTATTGTTAGTCCGGCCCGTCGGAGGGCCGTCAGGACCTCCCGGAGGTGGGTCAGGTGTGCATCCCAGCGGAGGCTGTACACTGCAATGTCGTCTAGGTAGGCGGCGCTGAACTCTTCTAGCCCGGCCAGCACTCTATTCACGAGTCTCTGGAAGGTGGCCGGGGCGTTTTTCATGCCGAAGGGCATCACCTTGAAATGGTAGTGGCCATCCGGGGTCGAGAAGGCTGATCGCTCTTGTGCTCCAGGGGTGAGGCCGATCTGCCAATACCCGGCCGTGAGATCGAAGGTGCTGAGATACTTCGCAGCCCCCAGGCGATCGATCAGTTCATCCGCCCGGGGGATGGGATGGGCGTCGGTCCTTGTGACGGCATTCAGCCCCCGGTAGTCAACACAGAACCGGAGCTCCGGGGGCGTGCTGGGGGCGGCGGCTTTAGGGACCAGGACAACTGGGCTGGCCCACGGACTGTCGGAGGGTTCGACTACCCCAGCTCTAGCATCTTGGCCACCTCGGACTGGATGCAGGCCCGAACTCGATCGGGCACTCGGAAAGCTCGGTGTCTTACAGGCGGGCTGTCTCCGGTGTCTACATCGTGGACACACCACCGGGTGACTCCAGGGGTGAGGGAAAACAGATCTGCAAACTGCCCCAGCAGCTGCCGGCAGTCATGGTGCTGCTCCGGGGTCAGGGTGGAGGAGAGCATGACCCCTTCGATGGAGCCGTCCTTCTCAGTAGTGCTCATGAGATCCGGAAGTGGTTCGGAGTCGTCTTCAGCTCCTTCATCGGTCGCTAACAGCAGGCTTAGTTCAGTGCGGGCGAAGTGCGGCTTGAGCCGGTTAGCGTGTAGGACCCGGAGGGGGTTCCTGGGGGACTCCATGTCCACCAAGTAAGTGACGGGGCTCTTGCGCTCCACCACTTTGAAGGGCCCCGTCCACTTGTCCTGGAGGGCACAAGGTTCAACCGGGGACATGACCCAGACCTGCTGGCCTGGTTCGAATTCGATGGACGAGGCGTTCTGGTCATACCAGCGTTTCATCTCCTCCTGACTGGCCTCAAGGTTGGCTTCGGCAAGTTCCCGGAACTTCCGCGTCTGGTTGCGGAGGGTCAGGAGGTACTGGTAGACATCTGGTGGAGCACCTCGGACAGCCGTCTCCCAGCCTTCTTTGACCAGGCTGAGGGGGCCCCGGACCGGGTGCCCATACAATAGTTCGAAGGGGCTGAACCCCAGGGACTTCTGTGGTACCTCGCGGTACGCAAACAGGAGGCAAGGCAGCAGAACATCCCATTTGCGTCGTAGTGGCTCCTCGAGGCCCTTGATCATTCCCTTCAGTGTTCGGTTAAACCGCTCCACAAGTCCGTTTCCTTGGGGGTGATACGGGGTGGTGAACTTGTATGTGACCCCGCACTGTTGCCACAGGGATCGCATATACTTGGAAATAAAGTTTGTGCCCCGATCACTCACAACTTCCCGGGGGAAGCCGACTCTGGAGAAGATCCCCATTAGGGCTCGGCCTACTACTGGGGCCGTGATGGTTCGGAGGGGGATGGCTTCCGGATATCGGGTGGCATGGTCCACCAGCACGAGGATGAAGCGGTGTCCTTGAGGGGTGCGGGGGTCCAGGGGCCCCACGATGTCTATCCCCACTCGCTCGAAGGGGGTGGTGACCACGGGAAACGGCTGGAGCGGGGCTTTGACTTTCCCCCCGCTCTTCCCGCTGGCTTGACAGGTCGGGCAGGATCTGCAGTGATTGTGCACATCGTTGCGCATTTTCGGCCAGTAGAAATGAGTCACCAGGCGGCTGTAAGTTTTGTCCTGCCCCAGGTGCCCGGCGAGGGGCACATCATGTGCTAAGTTCAAGAGGAAGTCTCGAAATCGGAGGGGAACGACCAGCACGCGGCTGGCCCCTAGTTCTGCAATCTTCTGTTCACTGTAGAGAAGGTCGGTGTCCCAATAGACCCAGTGGGACCCCGCAGGGTCTCCAGCGGCTTGAGTGGCGGCTTGTCGTCGAAGTCCCTCGAGGGAGGGACAGGTGCTCTGTTCTTGTCGGAATTGTTCGCGGGTGGGGCCACCTTCTTGGCGCCACTGAGCTAGTTCCGGCAGGTGGCCGAGCTCGGTGATTTCCTCATGGCTGGGCCCCGGGGGGCCGGGTTCAGGGTCGGTATCCTCAGGGATGGCGGGCGGTGGAGGTGCGGGCCACTCCGGCTCCTCGATCGGGGCTTCCTCCGTTGGGGGGGAGGCCCGGGCGGACATGGAGCGGGTGGTCGCACAAACCCACTCGGGAAGGCCTAGCATCCCCAGATGCTCTTTCCGCTCTACGCCGGCCCAGAGGGAACTTTCCAGGTTGTTCCCGAGGAGGCAGTCCACGGGGGCATCGTCTCGGACAGTCACCTTCAGCATGCCCGACACCCCTCCCCACTCGAAGGGGATGCGGGCCATCTGGCACAAACTTTCAGAGTTGTCAGCCGACCGCACTGGGCACCAGACGTTGGGGAGGATTTGTTCTGGGGTTACCAAGTGGCAGCGGACCGCCGTCACGCTGGCTCCAGTGTCCCGGAGGGCTTCAGCCCGGCGTCCATTGATGGTGACCCATTGGCGGTATTTCTGGGTGTTACCTGGGATCGGGTCTCGGGGGATCATGTCTCGATCACCCAGGCATGCTAAGATCATGGCTGCGGGCTCCCACTCGGCCTGCTCGGGGTCGTCGCCCTCTTCTTCGCCTCCCTCTGCACTCAGGGCGGCGGCCGCGATCTGGCGGCTCGGGGGACCGGTGGTGCCGGGTCGCTGGTTCATCGGGCAGAGAGGGTCTTTCGCATAATGGCCCTGTCGCTGGCATCTGTGGCACGTAACATTTGGGCAGGGCCCGGGCCTGGCTGGGGGGCCTCCCCTCCAACCCAGGGATGGCGACTGGGAGGTAGGGGATGACCCCGCCGGGGTGTCTCGGCCCCTGCTCTGGCCTCCTCCGCCGCCTCGGGGTCGGTGGTTCTCCGGGGATCCCCGGCCGTAGTCTCCCATCGGACTCCGGGGAACTCGGTTGCTCACCCATCTATCCGCCTCGACAGCGAGTTTTCGTGGCTCTGTCAATTTGCTGTTGAGGAGGTGCTGCCGGAGTTCGACGAAGCAGTTATTGGAAAGATGCTCCCATAGGATGAGGTCGACCAACTGCTGGTAGGTGGTGACCTGGCAGCCTCTGATCCACCCTTCGAAGGCTCTGCTGTAAAAGTTCACGTACTCCACCCAAGTGGTACCGGGGATTTTTTTACAGTCTCGAAATCGCTGCCGGTACATTTCGGGGGTGAGTCCGTAGCGAGTGAGTAGGGCGGTCTTCATGTGTTCGCACGAGGTCATCTTGGCGTCGGGGAGCTCTAGCAGGGCGTCTCTCCCCTCGTTGATGAACTTCCCCCATAAGCCGGCGCCCCAGTCTTTGAGGGGTACTCGATGGGCGGTCATGGCGACCTCGTAGGCTTTGAACCACTGTTGGATGTCGTCGTTCTTATAGTATTCTTTGACGACCTCCTTGGGTATGTGCACCTTCGTGTCCCCCGGCGGGGGTGAGGTCTTACCCCCGGCGGTGCCGGTTTCTGTTGTTTTGGCCTTGATTTCCAGTTCTTTGAGGCCGCGCTCATGCTCGAGCACGAGTTTCTTTTCTTCGAGGTCTCGTGGTCTTCTCCTTTCCTCTAGGTCTCCTTCCAGCCGTAGTTGCTCGAGGGCTAATTTCCTTTCTGCCAGCTGTATCTCTCCTTCTTGTCGGAGTCGGGCGAGCTCCAACTCGTGGAGCCGGTTCCTCTCTCGTTCTCGGGCGTCTCCGTGGGGGAGGCCCGTGTCTAGGTCTGCGGGTCCTTCCCCCGCTGGGTTCGCGTCGGTCTCCGGGCGTCCATTCGGGCCCGGGTTATCTTCATTCTGGGGCGGCGCGTTATCGGCGTCTGCCCAGGCTTGCAGGGCTGATTTAAAGTCCTCTTTGGTGTTGAGGCCCGTGGTAGCGATGCCTAGGTCCTTGCAAAATTGCTTTAACTCCTTGTGGCTGTAATCTTCCATCTTTTCTTTCTGCAAATTACGTTGTCGGTCTGGTTTCCTGAGTAGTCATGGTCGTGGAGTGTTTTTCTCGGTAGTGAGTGAATTACTCTCTGTACTATCTGCGTCGGCTCGGATCCCGTCGCTTGCCACCAATGTTAGAAAGGCGACCCCGGGGGAGGCAGAAGATGTCTGACTGACCACCCCTAGGTCCACCTCTCCGTTAAGAAGTAGCCGAGCGTTACTGAGAGGCCTCCTGGGTGAGGGCCCTCTCCTAGGATCGCACAGCAGAGTAACCACACACTACAAATGGACACCACACCAGAGGTCGAGTTCGTAAGCTTTATCAGGAAATAAAGGTTGCTGGTTCTCAGCGATAGGTACAAGCAGACCGAGGGGTCTGTAAAGTCTCGCAAGAGGGGGTCAGGGTAGCGGGACAGTCTCGGTTGGGGAGTAGGAAGGGATACCTTGCGCACAGCTCTCAATCCTCGAGCCGGGGGTTCCGAGAGGGTGAGCCACGGCAGCGCCAGCAGGCTCTTAAGATGGTTCGGCAAAGGTGGGCCGCGGCAGCGCCAGCAGGCTCTCAAGATGGTTCGACAAAGGTGGGCCGCGGCAGCGCCAGCAGGCTCGCAAGATGGTTCGGCAAAGGTGGGCCGCGGCAGCGCCAGCAGGCTCTCAAGATGGTTCGGCAAAGGTGGGCCGCGGCAGCGCCAGCAGGCTCGCAAGATGGTTCGGCAAAGGTGGGCCGCGGCAGCGCCAGCAGGCTCTCAAGATGGTTCGGCAAAGGTGGGCCGCGGCAGCGCCAGCAGGCTCTCAAACTCTCTTCAGGTTCCAGGAAAACGAGTTCTTCTGGGGTCGGCCGTGACAGCGTCAGCAGGCTTTCCAGTCCAGGATACAACTGCCGTCCTACTCCGGGGCTGGCCCAGATATAGGACTGGAGTCCTTTGATGTCCGGACCCTCGCGCCTGGGGGTCAGAGGGGCCGGGATGATGGTGTCCAGACACCCAGCAGGGGGGTGGAGCCAGCGCCCAGGGAGGCCGGAGAGCGATCGAAACCAGGCGTCCGGGGACGGCTGGAGGGCCATCGAAACACCCTTCTCTCCGGGATCTGTCGAGTGGCCACTCGACCACCTGGGTGGATCTTGGTGCCTTGATGTCTGGGCTGTGCTGAGGCCTGGGCCGGGGACGAGGCCACGTGGTCGTGACGTGGTGGGCCCAAGATGGAGTCGGGCGCAGCCTCGTGCTTAGGTCGTGAGGAGCCCACGCTGGAGCCAGGTCGGTAGTGGGGGTCCGGGATGGTGGCCGGACCAGCAAGGTTGGGGCGTGCAGTGTCGGGCAAAAGGGCTGCCCGATGCTGGGTGGAGGGCCGATGTCGTCCTGGGCCCGCCATGCGGGAGGGGTAGGGCCACGCCATGAGGCCGGGTGCAACATATCTGCTCTTATTAGCTGTTGTCCTATGCAACCTACTTTGGCATCATACAGGTATGTGGCCACGCATTGAGTTAACGATGAAATTAGCTTTTAAGGGTAGTTGGGAAGTTTACTAAAAGGAATTTTTGTTTTGTTTTTTGTCATAAACAGTCTTCAAAGAAAAAGATGAATCCAGCCCTGATGAGAGTTCGGTAATTCATAAAACCAGAACTCGAAACGCGTCATACTGATGCACACTTTCAGACAGTTTAGTCACTAACCCGTGCATTCAGTAAGACGCATTTAATCACTCACTCATACAGTCAACCACACACCTACTAAAACCTTCATTCAGACACTTATACATCCACTCATTCTTCAATATGTAAAACATATTTAAACTTTACAGAAACACATAATCACTGGATGTTGTCATCAGTGATGTCATCAGTGATGTCACTGACCATGTCATGAATGATGTAATATGTGACATCATCAGCAGTGGATTGCGGGTGCGCGATATATAGTTAGTGCAACTAACTATATATAAAATTTCAATGGTTTTGTGTGAGTAAAATAAGGTTTTCTAAATGCTAATTCCTAACTATATATGGTCTATAACCTATGGTTTTTTCAGTGAATTTCATTGGTTTTTTAACAGCTAATATCTGTAGCTGTAAAATGTATTCTTCTTTAAATCCAAAAATATATTTTATATGTTTATTAATAATTTTTTTTTTTAATATTTTTTTTTCTTCGTTCCCGCTTCGCGAATCGGGAAACTTCCCGTTAGCTGACCTTGATGCCGCGAAATAGACCGCGAGCCGGTAAATGTTTCTTTACCGCAACTGCCGCGTTAGAAAACAACATCGTGACGCCTCCCGTCCACATGACGTTTCGCGTTGTCGCGTGATACGTCATATGACGTGCTACGTTAGCGAACTGGTACGCGAAGCGAGGCGCAAAGCGCAGGTTTCTGGAAGCAAACCGGGAGGCCCTGCAAAGCGCGTAACGTAAACACAGCAGGTCATGTGACTTGGTAATAACACTTTTCATTGGTTCATTTCACTTTTGGTTTCCTAATGATGTAAGACTAGGTCATATAATCTAAAATGAACACTTTTCATTGGTTGAGAACTATTGTTTTTCCCAAATGATGAAAATCCCTCCTTCTTTCCTCACTCTGACTTTCATCATTGTGAGAGAAAGACCCTTTGTTACCAGTGAGCAATGGCTTCTTTAGTAGCTTCAGCTGGTGCTTCCCCACCACCTCCACCACATCCAAGGAAGAGTGGACCACCTGCTCAAGTTATAATTCAGCACGAAGAGGAAGAAGAGGAACAGGACGAAGAGCACGAAGAGAGGCACTTTTTGCCTGAGGAGCCCAGGACGTCTCACCGGAAAGAAAACTTCATTTGGCAATTTTTTTAAATTCCCAAAGGTCAGAAAAAAGTAAATGCAAGATACGTCACTTGCCTTATATGTCAAGATAGACTGTCCAGAGGGACCGACAAAAAATACAGTTTCGGAAACTACACAATGCATCGCCATATGACTAGGTGGCATCCTAACAACTACAGTGCTGCACAGTTTCGTAACGACCTAGATAATCTCCCTATTATGGCCAGAAGATCTGTTGTACCGGAAGTAACGGGACCAGAGGGCAGGGAGATGGTGCCAAATATACAAACGAGATTTCGTGAAGTAAAACAAGTCTGCGTACATTGCAGTGGATTCATTTGCTACGGAGAAAGTAGCATCACTCTGATCAACAGAGCTATTGACAATCATGCTCATGTTTGTCCGAAACGCCCCAAACAATAAATTTTTTTTTTTTTTGTTGCTCCTGTTGAGCCCTTTACAATGAATCGTTTTCGTTGCCCCCTCCAAAAAAAAAACAAAAAAAATATAAAACTGTTCAGAAAAATTCAAAAAAAGTAAAAAAATGTTCAGAAAAATAATTAAAAAAATATAAAACAACAAAAACAATAAAAAAAAAGTTCTTTTCAGAACTACCTCCCCGGTATTAAAAAATTGGTACAATATTTGGAACTGTGCCAACCTCTATTTCTCTTAGTTCGCTTCCCAGTTCGCTCGCCGGTACGCGAACCGGAAGCGAACCAAAAAAACAGTAAGTATAAGGGAAGGAAACAGACAGTTATGTTAAAAGAAAGACAGCTATAGGGGAGTAAACTAGAGATACTATTACCCGTAATCCACTGCTGATGATGTCACATATTACATCATTCATGACATGCTCAGTATCTATGGAAAGGGGCAGATTTATATTAACTAGCACATCCCCAGAGATGCACCAGTTAACGTGCACCGCTGCTCTACCACCCACAGTCTGCCGCATTTACAATCAGATAGGACAAAGCTGCATCAAAACCCTGCGCCTGCTTGAAGCAGGCATAGATCTTGACGCAGGTAGGGTGAAAGCTAAAGCAACAACTAAGTGTCGTGTGCAGAAGTTGCAAAAAAGGAAAAATGGCGTTTAAACCAATAATGAGCCCATGCTAACTTAACACAGTGTAAAGATATCCAGGAACTACATCAGTTTGGGGTTCACGAACCTGGCAGGTAAAAGGCACTGAGGCTTTGCACCGTGCATATCTCATCCCAAATCATATGTTGTTTGTGAATGAAACAATTTCCCAGACCAAATGCTTTGGATTGGCTACTTCTAAAAAATTAAACACCCCTACTATCCCGGAGTTAGAGGAATATGATGGTTGGAGTAATTTTACTCGGTTGTCCATTAAAGATTTACAGGCCCTACTTCATAATTCTTCCTTTAACATTTCCAGTATAAATCCAAAAGGTTGGCTGCTTTGGCAACGTGCCTTATCCACGGTTTAATAACGCTGCCTTTTGCTTTATATAAGTTTTCAAATTGTATGAAATATATACCAGTAGGTCGTTATGCACCTTTAGGTAGTGGTTTTCTTCATGAGGTCTGGTCGCTTCCATACACATACAGATGTTTCAAAGATGATCAAGAAGTTTATCTGAATGGAGAGGAATGCACTGAGACGCCAGATCATTCACTAATGTGTAGGCACATACAGTTACACGGTTCATGCAACAAACACCGACCAAATATGGCTTGCGTGTTGCAAGGCACGCCAGTTCCTGCTATCATCCCCACGTTCAAGTTGTTGGAAAATGGTAGTTATTTGATGCTCAATAATGAAGATTGTTCTGGGTTAATTAAAAGTATTCCTTTTATCGTAACAGTAAGTGAACGGGTTATTTGCTGCAGAAATGTTCTATTTCCTCCCACACATGAACATAGGGAGTTTTCAATCTGGCCACAAATACCAACCTTGGGAACAGATTTCAACGGCATGGCAAGAATAAGAACTCTTTTGTCTCAGAGAGAGGTGGCCTTGAGTTCGGCCCGTGAAACTTTCGTGCTTCACATAGCGAACACCCGTACAGAGGTGCAGACCCTTTTAAATACAGATTTGCCTTTCCATTTCAGCAAGATGGTTCGGACTATCTTTAACGCGTCCTCCACAAAGAGCCTGGCGCACTTTTTTAAAGTTGTTACCAGTGGTCTCGTGACTTCATTTGAGAAAATCTTTGGAGTCATCCCTGCTTTCTTTCATTCTATTTTTTCCACTGTGCTTGGTGGATTCCCATTTTTACTTGCATTACCAGCGGACGCTCTTGTGCTTTTTTACATTTTTAAATATGGATGTCCCTCCTGTGCAAGCTCCCGCCCTGCAGCTGCTGACGCTGTTCCGCAATCGCATGCTTGAATATTATGGCACAATGCCGTTGGCGATATTAAGCACGGCATATGGATTATCTTTTCGATTCTCCTACTTCACCTGTGTCCAGCCTGTATTTCACTGCCTGACCTGTGATTTCGATTGGGCCATTGATTTGTGTCTCTGCGGACCGGTTTCTCCTGACGTCGACTTTAATCAGCTGATGACTCCTATCATTACTCACGAGTTGGTTTGTCCTGGCGAAAGGATTATGGCTGTGGCATTGATGCATGGACTAATTGGTCCCTGGAATTTACTGGCGGCAACACAGTCTTTCTTGGAACAGAGCTTTCTTGAAAACCCACCGAGCTGTCCTCTGATGGTGATAGAGGATCCGGTGCTGGGAGAGCACGTATGTTCTTTTCCGCTTTTAAATTGGATGGCTGAACTCTTTTCGGATGAAGACGGTGACTTCCTATTGGAGGCTGTTGCAGCTTATTTTGCATACACAGTTATGTCATAGACCTTTTTCATGTTTGATATGCTGAGTACTAGCATTTCATTGACAATTCATTGACTTATTTGTCAAGTTTTTATTATTTAGCTTGCCTATTGGCTTAAGCCTCGATAAAGTAGTTGGCTGTTTTATTTTTCTTTAGCATTAAATTTTCCTAGTTTTTAATGTTTTACCTTGCGGACCGTCCACATATAAAGTTGCAATCTGCTCTCATGAGATGCCACTTCTATTATCTTATTCAGTTCGTTTCCGGATTATGGGGAAGTGTCATCTAGATCCTGGATATCTTTACACCGTGTTAAGTTAGCATGGGCTCATTACCGGTTTAAACGCCATTTTTCTTTTTTTGCAACTTCTGCACACGACACTTAGTTGTTGCTTTAGCTTTCAACCTAGTAGTTCATCGTGGTTTACATGAGAATAATATGTTATTGCTCTACTATCTGCTTTGCTTGTTAAACTATATCTGTACAGCGACTGCTGAAGTTTCAAGAACAACACGATACAGAATTGTTATGAGGTCTGATCTCCACGACTTCATACTCATAACATAAGTGCAGCTTCTGCCAATTCTGGGCATGAGGCGGGTTTTATATTGCTTTGCCGAACACACATACACAACACTTGATGAGGTTCACATGAAGAGAGAGCTGGTGTATGCTGATGTGATTCCTTCAAATCTAAGACACTAAAGTATGGGCACACCCTAAACCAACACAAAGAGACCTTCTTAGCAAATAATATAATATGTGTATTAGGGAGGGTCAGATATAAGCAGCCGCGGGCCGTGGAGGGAGTTACGGTGAGGCAGGGAGGCGGGGAGGGGGAGGGGCAGGGTGCCCCTCCCCCTCCCCGCCTCCCTGCCCCACCGTAACTCCCTCCACGGCCCGCGGCTGCTTATAAGTGTTGCTAACTCTTATTCATTTACAGCATGTTAACATACTGTCACCATTCGCTTTTTATGTACTAGTAACTATGCTGGTAATTTTGCTACTGATAATATGTGTACTTCTATTATCTAAGATACTACGCCTGAGAAGACGGCATTAGTAAATAAACATTTCAAATACACATGTGTTCTTCTTAACTCCATGTTCTGGTTTCTAAGAAATATATAACGACCGACTGTTCATGAGTTCCACGTATCCTGAGGTACTATAAGTTCATATTCTGGATTGTCTAAACATTGAGAGTTTGTTATATCCAATGTGACACTGTACCTAGCTTGCTAAGGGGTTTTTGATTACTAAGGTGAGTTTTGGGGCACCCTAATTCGCCGAGGTTCCAATCCTCTGTCCACAGTTCTGTGTGAGAACAGAAACCCTGCGACAGGGACACCCCTGAGCCTTGCTGGAGCTTCATCACACTTGCGATACAACTCCAGCAATGCGCCACCTTTACGGCACAGATACGTCACGCATCTCTGCTGTTTTTGCCCCATGATGCGCCGCATTGTAAATGCAGCACACCATAGGTGACGGAACAGCGGCACAGAATGACTAACACATCCCTGGTGATGCGCCAGTCATCATAAATCTATCCCTATGCTTCTTATCTTGTTAGAGATGAACCGCCATATGTATCATCAAAGTTTTTTGCATTTCCTAAATAGCGAACTTTAAGGAATAAATAGCGATTCTTTACCATTCCTAGTTTGCGATGAGCTATTTGCTAATTACAAATTACCCATTCATTTCCATGCAGCAGGAGGCCCATAGGAATGAAGGTGCAATTTGCGATTAGCAATTACCTCATCGCAAATTACGAATTTTTCCGAGGGTGCAGGGGTGTCTCAAGAACACCCTGCTGCACCCCTGAAAAAGAAATTTGGGGGCATATGGCGCACATAAATTTTGAAAACATTCCTTTACCTCAAAAACGATTTTCAACTCATAATTTGAAAACACTGCACATGGGGAAATGACTTAAAATGTCCTTAAGACACATAAAAGCGTTTTTTGATTGCCTTTGCAGCATGTTTCAGTCACCTTTAACATGCCTATGTAACGCAAACATTCAAAATCTAAATTTGCCATGCACAGGTGGGAGCATATTTACAAGCAATTTGCTCCACAGACAAACTTCTTACATTGAAATGGGAAAAATAACATCAGAGACTCTCAATTACCTTATAAAGAAGCAGACACCATTATGTCCTTGTCATCAATATTAAAACCATTGCTTTTTCTCAAAAACGATTTACAAGTCATAATTTGAAAACACTCCACAGCTCCTATGCACATAAAAACCCTGTCAGTACTAATACTTCACATTTTCTCCAATTACAATTTCTCAAAGAAACAAAATCTATTTGTAAAACACTTGAGACAAAGCAACATTTGAAAAACACAACTTTCTTCATAATTTTCTCCTTAAAGCACACTATTTTCTATCTAAATTAAAGAAATCTTTTCTCACCTTAGCAAATACTTTGAGTTTCAAAACAGTCTCAGAAACACACCAATTTGTCTTCAGCAGAGCAAAAGGTATGCACTCCAGAGTCTCCAGCTATCAAAAGCACAGAAATGCTGTAATTCTTCACACATATCTCTCATGTCACCCAATCAAAACTCTTCCCTCACTTTTTTTCAAATGAAAACCCTTCCCCCCTCTGCCATTTCATGCCTTTTCTGCATGGCAACCACGTCTTGGAAGACCTCTGGTGTTTGAAAGTTCACACAACAATGTTGCAATTGAACTCTGAACTCTCAGTGCACCTCATATCCAGTGCATTCTTTCATTTAATGATTTTTTCTTCACCACTCAAAATACATCTTTCAAACAACTCATCCATGCACCCTAACTTTCTGTTTTCAGCAATCAAAATCCACCAATCACTGTTACTGCTTCATTAACACAGAAACTCCACAGTTTTTTTCATTTTAAACTCTTATTTTTTCAACTGCCATTTCATTGCCACACTTCATCTGACTGCAGGAGAACCTTCTCTCACCATGTTTTCTGTCTGGATTGTTGGACATAGTTACATCTATTGGGCTCAGAGGTATGCTGAGAACAGGAATTTACCTAACCTCAATTTACAAGATGTGGAAATTAAGTGGTTTGGCCACAGAGGATTAAAATGTCACCAATTGATACCATTGGTGAAAACCTTTATGCATTTGCCAAAACCTGACCTGTTAATTGTGCACTGTGGAGGTAATGATTTGGGCACTTTGACTGGGGTAGGTCTGGAAATGCTTTTAAAGGACACCTTTGAGCAATTGATGGCACTTTTTCCTCAGACTGCCTTGGTATATTCAAATATATGCCAAAGACAGAAATGGAGGTGGTCAAACCAATTTTGTCCACAAATTGAGAAGTCGAGGAAGCATGTAAACAAATCTGTTTCAGCTTACATGAGAGACCATGGATGGGCTCCCTGTACAACAATAACTTGCGTTACTACATGCAAGATATCTACAGAGGAGATGGAGTTCACTTCTCAGATGAGGGCAACAGAGTTTTCATTTTGAATTTAAGACTGTGCATTGGTACCTACTTATAAGTACCTAAATGTACCATAAACCCAAAAGCTCTTCTCAGAGCTACCCTACATCTGATCACTCACAATTATTATTTTACTCTAACTTTTTTCACTAATTTTCAAGAAAGTACGCTCCCCAGAACGCTTCCCGGTTCGCGAACCGGGCGCACTCCACGCAAAAAAACTAAAAAAACAATATATTTTTTTTTTTGCCCTGCGAGACCCTTTTAAAGCCTCCACATCAAACCTAGGGGGTCAGGGACGACCTACTATGCCCCCTTATGGTCATTTGCCCCTTCGCCTTGGCCTCCTCTTGTCTCTCGATCCTACCGAGAGACAAGATGGCGGCCGCTACGGACTGTTTGGAATGTTTACAGACGCCGAAGAACCAATCAGCTTCGCAAAGCTCCGAAGCGGAGCGCTGTTACAGATATATATCTTTTTTTGAACGTTAATTTCTCAAAATCCACTGGAGCACATATATTGAGACCTAGCAAAGGCACATCGGGCTACCAGTCCCTACAATTTTGCCAAGTTTCGTGCAAATCCATTCAGCCGTTCGATTATTATTATTATTTATTTTTTTTGCCCCGCGGGGCCCTTTTAAAACCTCCACATCAAACCTAGGGGGTCAGCGAGAATCTACTATGCCCCCTTATGGTCATTTGCCCCTTCGCTTTGGCCTCCTCTTGTCTCTCGATCCTACCGAGAGACAAGATGGCGGCCGCTACGGACTGTTTGGAATGTTTACAGACGCCGGAGAACCAATCAGCTTCGCTTCACAAAGCTCCGTTGCGCGAAAAGTACGCGAACTGGAGCGCTGCCCGGTCCCCTGTTACAGATATATATCTTTTTTTGAACGTTAATTTCTCAAAATCCACTGAAGCACATATATTGAGACCTACAAAAGGCACATCGGGCTACCAGTCCCTACAATTTTGCCAAGTTTCGTGCAAATCCATTCAGCCCTTCGGGCTAAAAGTGAGGCCAACCGCCCTATGGAAAACTCAATGTTAAAAACACGTTTTGGGACCCCCCTTTTTTCTCGGCCCCCCCTTGACAAACCCCCCCCCAAATTTTCAAGGGCTGCTCAGAAACAAAATGTGCCATTTTCCTGAAAATTTCAGCCAATTCCATCCACAAACGCCAAAGTTATTAGACATAGAATTTTCAAAAATCCCATAGAGAAAAAATCCTAACTATATATACCTACTGGCGACCGCCAGTAGGTAATATGTATATATTCACACAAAAACAATGGGCTAAAGATAATTTTTAGTTAGGACATCTTTCTTTATGTTTGGTATACAAACCCAACTTAAACCACCATATATTTAATTTCTCATTCAAGCGACACTTACAAAGTTATATGTCATACTTATAACTCACATTTATACTTACCTCCTTAAAATTCAGAAAACTCGCGCACCTCTGTACACAGTCTTCTCACCTCACTTGCCACACTACATTAACTGTAACTTACCACTGTACCATGCAGTGTGTTCAGGCAAGTCATGTAATTTGAGAAGTCATAAGTGTTATTAATGCAGTAGTTTCATATGCTGTAACTTTTGTAATATGCAAGGGTATGGCTACTGCATGGAGCAGGGGCAAGGTTTAGTTAATGTAGTGTGGCTAATGTTTTAAATTAGCTATAACATCTCATGATGACATTAGTATAGAGGGTGTTGAAAAGTTTTTCAGAAATGGAATGTTGCTTATATGTTAAGGCAATGACATGTATTCTTCTTGTATTCTGGTTTGCTAAAGAAATTATACTTTTGCTCACACCACAATGATTTCCCAGCTTTCCTAATTTGTTATACAAGAAATGTGTATAAGGACTACTTGGTTTTAGGGGTAAGCCAGAATTTTTTGAAGATTTTGAGAAGACTTGCCTATGCTGCTAGGAATGCTGCCCAATGTCTTTCTAATTATGCTGTTTATTTGGGGCTTAGAATTATTTTCGATTTGTATATACTCCGTATAATTTTGCATTTAGAAACCTTCATGGTAGTGACACCGTACCGCTTATTTTTAAATTTTGTAAAAAACCTTTAACTTTTATTGATCTTGAACTGAATTTTTGAATAGGCCCCATTATTTTTTGAACTGTTCGACCCTGCTAATTGATGTTTTGCGGTGCCTTGACATGCAATTGAATCTGTGAGATAACCAGATGAGGTAACTGTTTGGGTTGTTCAAATTTTTAGCATGTCTGATTTTGCTCCATCCTGTTCCTGATGGAAACCCCACCATAAGGCTGATAAAGAGTTTATGATTTCTGAATTTCAGCATATAAAGAACCAGTCCTTCTTGATTGCTGAATTTGGATTTGGTGTTTTTAACAAAGATACATACTTTCTCTTCCAGGTATCTTGGAATGTTATAGTGTAGGGCAGTGATACTTAAAGTATAGACCGAAGGCAGCATGCAGCCCTCCTGACGTTTACATGCGGCCCCCTGGGCAACAGCACAGGGTTGTTGTACACTCGAATCAGACAGAATATTAAAAAAAATGTTAAATAAACAGCAATCATTTATTCAAAGGTTAATTGCAGTTAACCCCTTCCGTGCTCATGACGAGCTGAGCTCGCCATGATGCACGGTGCCCGTGTGTTCATGACGAGCTGAGCTCGTCATGACCACACCCATTCCTATTATTGTCCAGCACAGGAGAGGAATATCAATAGCAGCCATTAGGTTAAAGAAATGAAGTAACTAGGTTGTTCTGCACTGCTTAACTTTAGAAACACCGTCATTTTTAAAGACAGCAAATGTTTAAAAATATGTTAGTTACTTCAAAATTCAAAAAGTATATTTCATTAACCTGCATAAACGTTTCACCTTAGTAAATCAGATTGTAGCAGTGCATTCACAAGTATTTTTTTTAAGTGAAAGCTTTTAAACATGAACTTAGAAACGTTTATGCTTCCAACCCCAACCCTGACAACAATGTCATTAGTAATTAAATCCAAACATATGGTAAGGTTTTGTACAGCCCGCATCCTGAAGTCATGTATTTCAAGGTCTCTTAGATGGGATAATGAAGAAAAAGGAGGGAAATTGAAATAAAACAATTGCCCAGGAACACACAATTTGTTGAAGTGTGGAGGCCGGGATTCATCCCAGGTTTTCTAGTTCCATATTATGCAATTCAGTTTAGCCACTAGATGTACGTGCTCCGCTACGCCTACACCTACTTCACAGCCCTCCCATCCCCCCCTCCGACCACCACCCTGCTGGCATCAGTGCGGCCCTCGGTCACACCAAAGACCAAGCTTTTCGGTCTTCAGGAAAATGTTTGCGAGTACCCATGGTTTAGGGCATTATTGCATGCTGTCATGAGTATGCATTGGTTCCCAATAAGGAGCCAATAAAGAGATTTCAAGACATGTGAGATGGGCTTTCTTTTCTTCGTTTTTATGATTAGTCTTGCTGCAGAGTTTAATGATAATTTTAGGGACATTATGTTTTAGAATGGCAAGTGAAAAAGGCAGCTCTTTAGTGTGCAGCCTGTGGATAAATAAAGATTGGACTATTGTTTGCAGGTCTGGTTCAGAGATCAGGTCTCTAAGGTTGTGTGAACAGTAACCATTTGTCATTAAGTGTTTAGTGATGTCAATATAACCTAGTGACGATAGTCTGTTGTCAAAAATTAAACCCAGAGACTAGGCTTTACTTAACAATTGTTGGCCTGGTTCCTCATTAGTAGGCCTGGGTGGAGTTTGCAGAGTACCAGAAAAACTCAGCGGTATTCTGCAATCAGGCAGAGTATAGCAAGTTGTGCTATATTTGTGCTTTGCAGTCTAGAAAGTGCCTCCATTCAAAGGAATGCTTATTGTCATGTTTCTGCATACTGCTGCTGGGACTACGCTGCACACATCTGGGTGGTTTTCGTTGAGCCACTGTTCCACTCCACTACTAGAGAGGTCAACAGGTTGCGTAGGTGGGAGTCTTGCTTCTGAGCCTTAGAGTGCGACAGGGAACAATCTAAACAGTATACTACGGTGATGTACAGCTGACAGACGTATGGATAGTCAGCTGTGCACTACCCTCCTACAAGGCACTTGTCTGGTTCAAATCATAAGGCATGGGGGAGAGAGAGTGCCCTTTGGTGTTCCAACGCTCATTGGCTAAGCATCAACTCAGCCCACCATTGGCCAATGAGCAACCTTCAGGAGACTATATGGTTATATTGTACAGCAGAAAACCGGAAAGACAACAAAAGAATTGAACTCGAGCGAGGGCCGTTTTGGAGGGTAAAACTAAAAGAGGAAGACAACACCTTTTCTGAAGGATGCCTCCTCATCACAGACAGACCCAGATGGGGACAGTCACACAGTGAGGCCATGCAGTTCACAAAGAGGAGTCGTTAGAGTTGGCTAATATGAAATGTGTATGCCTTTGTTTCTAAACTATCCTAAAACCTGCCTATAAGATCGTCATGTTCGCTCAGCTCTGGAATCACAATCACACATTTACCTTTAAAAGGGTCCTTGCTAAAAGCCTCCGTGCAGTGATGATTATGTGCAGTGCCGTAACGGAAAATGATGCCCGCCGCACCCTGGCACAATTAGGGAAGGGGCCACCGACACTCATGGCTATTCATAGTCTTTGGGTGCCCCCAACCATTTGCCACAGGGGGCTGCAGGAGGCACCATTTTGAACATAGGTTTGTGCCTCAGGCATCTCTCATGCTATCCCAAGATTCTAAAAGGCAGACGAGTGTCAGTTGTGTAAGCCAATTGGGGTCACTGCTGAAAGCCAAGCCAGAATGACAACAGTGGCGGCCGGTAATTTGAGCAGGCGGAGGGACGGCGAGTGGGCCACATATGCACATACATACATACCTACTATCATGCACTCACCTAATGTTTCTACAGGAGTGAGCTGGACACACGTTGCTGGGGCCCAACTCCCCCAATAGGCTAAAGTTTCCTATCGGTGTTTTAGATAATAAAGGCAACTGGATCCCAATGGGGGAAAGGGGAATGGGAGCGACAAAACACGGCTCCGAATCCTGGGACCTTCTGGGATGGCTTTGGCAAGGAATATGCTTGGCTCCACTTCCTAGAGGGTGAGAGTTTAAGAATAGTAATGTGAACGCACTAATGGCCCACTTTAACCCCATGTTAACGCCATGCTGACCAACTTTTGTCCGCCACAGCGCAAATACCCACTCTTACCAGGGAAGAGATCCTTTCCCTAAACTACCAGTCGGAACACTGCCACAAATTCCTTAATGTCGAAAAATGGCTAGGGCCCATCTGCTGCGGTAAGTGTAGAATCCATCTCACCCCAGAGCAACGGCCACCTAATAGGGGACAAGAAATCCTCCTTCGAGGAGGACTGATCAACGCTAGATCTATGTGTAAAAATGGGGCACACATTCATGATTTAATCACGGAGACCGATCTCGACATGCTCTTCGTGACAGAAACATGGCTTAAAGACTGGTGTAACCCGATAATAGCCCTAACAGTTCCTCAAGGCTATCTTATTCAGAGGGTCGATAGACAGGAACAGAGAGGGGGTGGCCTTGCCATCATTTACCGGGACTCTATAAAATGCACCATGTTTGAACTCTCGGACATTAAGGGGGCAGAAAGCATGGGCTTCTGCATCCAGATAAATGAGGAGACTACCTTTGCAGGAGCCTTAATTTATCGTCCACCAGGATCACTGGACGACTTTCTACAAAGTTTTGAGGAAGCACTCAGCAACCTCACTCTCAAATTCGCCAATTTCACTGTACTAGGCGACCTAAACTTCCACCTTGATAAAACTGAAGACCCTAACGCAATATGGCTGAGAGATTTAACTAATGTCCTGGGACTCAAAATACTGACTAAAGAACCCACACATAAAGCGGGGCATATTTTAGACTGTATTTGCACCAATACCAAAACCATGACAGTTGAACCCCTCTGCATCCAGACCTGGACTGACCATTGGCTGGTCCCCTTTAAATTAACTGTAGAAAGGAAAGGGACTAAAACAGACCATATGAAAATCGAAGTCCAGACAAAGAAAGACTGGGAAAAGATCAGGGACACCCCCAACCTTCACCTCACCGCTGAGGATACTAAACCCCTTTTGACTGGAAATACAGAAACAGATTATAACAGTTTCTGTAAATGGATTACAGAATTCTGTGGGCCAGCGGATTCAAGTAAAGTGAGCAAAAAGCGGAATAAAAGGTCCGCTCCCTGGTTCTCCCTCTCCCTAAAGGGAAAACAAAAAGAGGTTAGAACCCTGGAAAGGAAATGGCGTCGTGCATATGAAAAAGAAGAACTCACCACCTATAAAACTGCTAGGAGACAGTACCATGTAATGATTAAAACTGCTAAAAAAAGACTACTTTTTGGAAGCCATAAACTCCTCTAACAACAAACAAAAAGACATTTTTAAAATAGTAGATGATTTTATCAACCCTAAGATTCTTAGACAAGAGATCCCTCCTTCGCTTTCATTATGTAACTCAATAGCCAATTACTTTGAACAGAAAATATCCGATCTTACTAAAGATTTTCTAGACCCACCAGCATCCCTCCTCGCAGAAGCCATAAGACCAAACAACGATAAAACTCAGTTAAATGAATTCACTCATGTTAGTCTGGAAGCAACTCGTCAGGCCATTTTATCCAGCAAATCTGGCTCCCCATTCGATCCCTGCCCTCCCCTGCTGCTACATGCTCTTGTGGACACCTTAAACCCGAGCATAAATGCCATCATTAATTCTTCCCTGTCCACTGCTGCCATTCCATCCGAATGGAAACTAGCCGCTGTCAAACCTCTGCAAAAAAAAACCCTAGCAGACCCCACTACGCTCTCAAACCTCCGCCCTATTTCGCTGCTCCCAATTCTTTTCAAACTTACTGAAGCAGCAGTAAACAAACAACTGACTAGGCATCTGGAGGAAAACGACATCCTACATCCCAATCAAGCGGGCTTCAGAGCTAAACACTCCACGGAGTCAGCACTCTTACACACGGTGGAGACTCTGAAAACTGCTATGGACCAAGGTAAAAAGGCTGTACTGGTTCTGCTCGATCTATCGGCGGCCTTTAATACGGTCTCACACCCCGTATTAATTGGCCGCCTACCAGAATCAGGAATAGCAGGAGTTGCTCTTGAGTGGCTGAAAAATTTTCTCGGTCAAAGGAAGCAAGTCACGATATTAGGGAACTACTGCTCAGAGGAGAAAACATTAAAAACAGGGGTACCACAGGGCTCCAGTTTGAGCCCAGTACTGTTTAATCTTTATATAACCCCCTTGATAGAGCTTATCTCATCTTTCCACATAAGCGCTATATCTTACGCTGACGACACTCAGCTTATCCTCGTTTTGGACAGCAACACAACAAAGGCAGAGGAAAACCTGAGAGATTGTCTTACCGCCATATTTGACTGGATGAGAAAACACCATCTCAAATGCAACTCGGGCAAGACTGAAATCCTTCCATTTGGACAACAAAACCTTTTTTCCCCCAAATTATGGTGGCCTCAAGACGCAGAAATCCCCCCAAACACCATTACCACGGCCCGCAACCTTGGGATCAGGTTTGATGAGGCTTTATCATTCAGACAACAAGCAGGTACTGTGGCAGGGTCCTGCTTTAGTATAATCAAAGGCCTCAGAAGGTTTTTTGACCTTCTCCCTCTGACAGCCAGAAAGACGGTAGCGGTGGCCCTTATTACCTCCCATCTGGACTACTGCAATAGTCTATATGCTGGCTCCAGTAAAGCAGTACTGCATAGACTGCAGATGGTCCAGAACGCCACCGCCCGCCTTGTGCTGAGATGGCCTAGGAAGTCGTCTGCCTCAGCAGCACTCAAGATCCTGCACTGGCTGCCCATTCACAAGAGAGTGTTGTTTAAAATCCTAGTAATCACCTTCAGGGCCTACCACCAGCTAGGTCCCTCTTACCTGTCAAAAAGGTTTGGAAGATATGTGCCTTCTCGCTCACTTAGATCCTCCAACCTGAACCTGCTGGTGACTCCCAAGTTTAGGCTAGCTACGAAAGGAGGAAAATCTCTGGGAGTGCTAGGTGCCAGAGCCTGGAATAAACTCCCACTTCAACTGCATCAGATCCCGTCAAAGAACCTCTTTCGGAAGGCGTTAAAAACATGGATTTTCAAACTCACAGAGACAGCCTGTTTAGCCCTAGTCTAAACCCTACCCCCAGAGACACCAGACACTATTCTTCTGAGACCTCATTGGCCCTCTGGGCAACACCTCTTGGACACGAGTGGTCAGCGCCAAGATGCTCCGTGGAGTGTAAGTTGCGCTTTATAAAAATAAAATTACATTACATTACATTACATGTGAAAAAGCCTGTCCCTGGTTCCTGCCCTTTCCTGCCTATCTGTATATTCTTTAAGATACATCAAATGAAAAGGACAGGAAGCAACAGGAAACCTCGGATCTGGACAGTCAGCAGGTATATGTACGAGAAGTATAAGGTTAGCATCTCTTTCACTGTTCTGATATTTTATGTAAATACAAACATAAAACATAAACATAGACATAAAACAATGTACATACCACAAGTATTCTTGAAGGCACCTTGTACTTATAAACTGGTATCTTGTGAAAAATTAAAGTAGATTACAACAAACAGAAATAATGCTTAAACATAAACCCTTATGTTCTATGAGGCCCATTCATGCTGAACATCCTAGAAGATATGGGGCAAGTTAACCTCACTCACCAGTTACAAATGTTATGCCCATTAACATAACACATTTAGTTATTGTATGATTGGAAATGACAGAATTTCCAACAATGTATTAACATTTTTTGAGATGAAGTACACACAGACATATACATGACATATACAATATCACAATATCTTAGTTTACTTGCCAATATGCAATTGCCATTTATCTGTATCTGTTTGGTTGAAGATATTATCAGGATGGTGCCAGCAAGGAAATGAAGTTTCTCGGAGCTAGCGGGCTAAAAAAATACTCTAAATACAGGTAAGTCACACAAGCGCACCCAAGTGCGGTTACCGTCTTAAATTGATTAAAGTCTTGTTTTTCGTATCAGGTTGCAAGAATGCTGCAGGGAACAAATTCGGATGAAGCCGCCGAAGAACTGCAGCCAGGAAAGCAAAGGCAATCAGGTAGTCAGTAGAGGCGATTCTGACACAAAACACGGTGAAAGGCTGGAATGACAGGCATCATTTCCGGCTTCCTCCACTTCTAAATAGACACCCTCACCAAGATGGCTGAAGTCTTGCGATACCAGGCGAGACTTCAGCTTTGTATGCAGTGATTGCATTTCACCAAACCGGCAGGCATGACAGTACATTCCCCCAGTGCTCCTCCTGTGGGCTTTGGCTTCACGGGGTACTTTTGATTAAATATTCATAACAATCGGGGAGCATGTATGTGACCAGCGGGTTCCCAGGTTCCTCTGGCCCATAACGCTTCTAGTCAATGAGATAGAATAACCTGTTCCCAACCCTTTTTGAGTCCAGAATGACCTTGATATCGAATTCTGACCCACTGTCTATCTGGACCGAAAGTGTTTTTTTTAGGAAGGACAGTTCCTGGATTAACTAACTTTAGCAGAGAAACATGAAAAACCAGATGTATCCGTAGGGATGGAGGAAGATCCAACTTCATGGCCACTCCATTCACCTTTTTGATGATTTTAAAGGGTCTGATGCATCCCCGTTGGAATTTTTTGGGTCCTTTCAAATATATATTTTTTGTGGAAAGCCACACTTCTTAGTTTTCCTGTAATACAGGGCCTGGTCGAAGATGTTTATCCGCATAGGACCTATACTGAGCTTTGACTACGTTAAGGTTGCAGGAATTGTGGAAGTTGAGGTTTGTTCTATGTCCAACTTTCGGGTATGGTAACCGTAATTACAGTAGAAAGACATAAACCCAGTGGAACTGTTTGTTGTATTGTTCAATGCGGATCCAACAACCCAGAAAAAATCAACCCAATCCAATTCACTTTGTAATAGGTGACATCGCAAATATTGTTCTCAGTCTGCCACTTCGGTCTGAGGATGATGACTAGAGGATAACCATACATTCATCTCCAACAGACTACAAAGAGCCTCCAGAATTTAGAAACAAATTGGAGGTCTCTATCTGATATGGCACTGATGGTAGTCCATGTAAACTATTCATGGCCAGTAGCAATACTGCAGCAAGTTCTTTGGATGTGGGGAGTACCTTCAAAGTGGCAAAGTAAGACATTTGTGTAAGAAGATCCACTGTGACCACGACAACGGTATAACCTTTTGTAGTTCTGGGTAATTCCACTACATAGTCAAAAGAGACGGAGTGTCATGGTGATGGTAGAGTGGGCAGAGAGTAAGTAACCCTGCAGGCCCTTGATGAGAGCTTTTGCCTTGGGCACAAATGTTGGAAATGGTCAGCCACCAGAAATAATGTTTGACCAGCTCAAGAGAATTCCTCTCCCCTGTATGTCCGGCCAATGACTGTGAATGGCACCGGTCTAATGCTTGTTGCGGAACATCAACAGCGGGTAGGTACAAAGCTCCCTGCATATATACTAGATCATTAATCATTTCCCCTTCATGTGTGTGAATGAGTTGTGCAGTGTCCCCTTTTTTCTGATTGTGTCATGAAATTCTTGCCTGTAAATAAAGCACCTTAAGTATGTTTCAATTGGATTATATAAGGTGGTAGACTTGTCTGTTCTTGTTCTATGTATTCATGACTTAAATAGGTAAGTGTGTCGGCTTTGCCATGACGCCAGCCAGGCTGGTATTGAATAACAAAATCATAGTCATTAAAAAACTGAGTCCTACTTAATTGTCATGTGGACAACTCTCTCTGAGATTTCAAGAATTTCAGATTTCGGTGTTCTGCTAATATTGTAACCATGTGCAAACTACCCAGCAGATAGTGCCTCCATTCTTTGAAGTCTTTCTTGATTGATAGGAGTTCTCTATCACCCACCAGGTAGTTTATCTCTGCAGGATTTCGCTTGTGTGAATAGTAGGCAATGGAATGCAGTTCCCCTGTCACGTTATCTCATTGTAAGAGTACCCAACCGACCACTACTTGTGATGCTTCGGCCTCAACTATGTAAGGCTGTGTAAAATCAGGATGACGTAACACAGGAGCCAGCATAAAACATGCCTTTAAGCTCTGGAAAGCCTTTTCTGCATCCTCAGTCCACTGAAATTTGACTCCCTTTCATAACAGTCCAGTAATTGGGGAAACTAAAGTGGATAGTTGATCAATGAACCTCTGGTAGAAGTTGGCAAAACCTAAAAAGCTTTGTACCTCTTTTGTGTTTGTTGGTGAGGCCCATTGTTCCAAGGCCTTACCCTTTAAGGGGTCCATTTCAATCCCTTGTGCTGATATAACATATACTAGGAAATTTACTCCAGGGACATGAAATGCACACTTCTCCAATTAAATGTGTAGATTGTTTCTCTTAGTTTTCAAGAATGCTCCTAATATGTTCTTCACGCTCAGAATGTGTATTGGAGCAGATAAGGATGTTGTCAATATATGCTACTGCACATACATCTAGATACTCTCTGAGGACTTCATTAATGAAGTATTGAAATGCTGCAGGTGCATTGCAGAACCCGAAAGGCATCACAAGATATTCATGTAAACCAAATTTGCTGTGAAATGTTGTTTTCCATTTGTACCCTTCCCTCACACGCAGCAAATGATGTGCTCCTTTTGTTAAGCTTAGTGAAGTCTGTCATTATTTCAACTGATCTAGTAGCATGGGTATCAGGGTTAGGGGGTGCCGATTTTTAATGGTTACGGAATTCAGAGCTCTGTAGTCTATACAGATCCTAAGATCGCCCTCCTCTTAAGAGACAAAAAAACAGAGGGGAAGAGGCAGGGTACCTGGAAGGCCGAATAGACCCAATGGCTAGCATCTCATCCAGATATTGTCTTAAGTGTTGTTTCTCTTTTTTCCGTTAAGCAATATAGTCTACTACATGGTATTTGCACACCACGCTGTAGATCAATACGACAATGATGGGGTCTGTAAGGAGGGAGAGCAGTAGCTTTTATCCTATCACCTACTTCAGCTAGATCTTTGTAACAAGGGGATGGGCCTGGTAACATACCGGTTTCACCATCATTTGCACTCAGTGATGGGATGATTTGGGAAAACATTTTCCAACAGTGCTGGTTATAATTTGAAGAATGCAAGGTAATAGTGCATGCAACCCAATTGGTCGCAAGATGTGTGTTTGTAACCACGGTATTCCGAGAATAGCTTGGAACTTTGGGGCCATGATTAAGTCAAACCTAATAGTTTCTACATGAGAGCTTTGTAGAGTTAGAGTTCCCAGTAGCATGAGTAATGGATCCCAATACCAATTCACTTACATCAGTTATTTGTATGATTTCCAAGTGGTTTTTAGGAAGGCAGGTTATGCCATGTTAATGGGCAAGATATATGTCAAGGAAATTGGGAGTGGGCCCCCAGTCTATCAGAATATTTAAGGTCATAGTTTTAGTGCCCCATTGGAGCTGGGCAGAGGCAAAGAAATTATTGTAGTCCTGATCTATACAAGTTTGAGCCAATGTTTAGGAGACAGAGGTATCAAATCTCTTTAAACTTGTCCCCCTGTTTCCGAGCTTCCTAGTTTCCTGCCTCATACTTTCACTTGGGTTTGCTGTTACAATCCCTTAGGAAATGCCCTTTTTTGCTACAGTACAGACAGAGATCTATATCTCTGTGTCTCTGTGTTTCCTCTTTTATAAAAGCTCCTTTAATGCTATCTATGTGCATTGGTTCTACGCCACTTGGGGCTTTACTAGCCTCTGGTTTTCTTTCTCTGATAACCATTACTTTAGTTTCAGAACTCCGCTGATCATAACGTCTTTCAGACAAGCAATGGTCTAGTTAAACTTCTAGATCTATTAAGTCAGCACAGGACTCTGAAGGATTCACTACCTACACTATTAAGTCTTTTAATCTGTCCTTTAAACCCCTGTAAAACAATGAGTGACCTGACCTGACCTCGTCAGACCCGGTCGCTCCTCCCGCCGCCGCTGCCAAGCCGAGTCTCTGACCCTGTGTGGATTGGCCCCCTGTCCCTGCCCGTTCTCTCGTGCCTGCTAAGGTTTGCCTATATCTATTCGTGTTTCTGCTCGTGTTTTGTTTTTTATCGTCGCTCCCCTGCCGCCTGTGCTCCCCAGAGTGTTCCCCTGCCCCTCCGCCTGTTGTTGCCCTTCTGCTGTGCCTATTGTGAATTTTGCTCCGTGTCTCTCGTCTTAGCTTTTGTGCCGTATTTTGCCAGCTTGTTCCCCTGCCCCACCCCGCTCCCTGCCGCTGCTCCCCCACGGCCCCACCCACGCTCCCTCCGCATCACCTCACCGCTCCCCCCCCTCGCCACCCTGCTCCCGCCTCCCAGCTGCCCCTCCCTCCCACTAAGTAGTACTTAACTGGGCGCTCGGGGCGAGGAGCTGTGACTTGACCTGACCTGGTCAGACCCGGTCGCTCCTCCCGCCGCCACTGCCAAGCCGAGTCTCAGACCCTGTGTGGAGTGGCCCCCTGTCCCTGCCCGTTCTCTCGTGCCTGCTAAGGTTTGCCTGTATCTATTTGTGTTTCTGCTCGTGTTTCGTTTTTTATCGTCGCTCCCCTGCCGCCTATGCTCCCCAGAGTGTTCCCCTGCCCCTCCGCCTGTTGTTGCCCTTCTGCTGTGCCTATTGTGAATTTTGCTCCGTGTCTCTCGTCTTAGCTTTTGTGCCGTATTTTGCCAGCTTGTTCCCCTGCCCCACCCCGCTCCCTGCCGCTGCTCCCCCGCGGCCCCACCCACGCTCCATTCGCATCACCTCACCGCTCCCCCCCCACTCGCCACCCCGCTCCCGCCTCCCAGCTGCCCCTCCCTCGCCCTGCCCCCCCCACCCTCCATAAATGGCAGAGCGCATGCGTACGCGCAGCGTTGACGCGCAGCGTTGACGCGCAGCGGGTGCGCCGATTGTGCACCGAAAGCGCCAAAGGCAAGCCCGTCTGCGCCCGTCCGCACCTGGACCGCGCCCAGCGCCAGAACCCCTGGCCCCCGAAGATGCCAGCCCACCCGCCGGATTTACGACGACGCCACCCTCAACGCACTCAACACCGACCGGACCCCCGGCTGCCACTGAACCACCCCAGGACGCACCCACGGACCCTTCACCTGCCAATCCTGCAAGTTCTCCTGCATCCGGACCTGCATCAAACCCGCCAAGACGAGCACCAGCAGCAACCACCTGAAGTGCATCCTGCTCAACACCCGCTCCGTCCACAGACAAGCCGTCGAACTCTGGAACCTCCTCGACTCCACATCTCCAGACGTCGCCTTCCTCACGGAAACATGGATGAACGCCTCCTCAGCGCCCGACATCGCCATCGCCATCCCGGACGGATACAAGATCACCCGGAGGGACCGCGTCAACCAGACAGGAGGAGGCAACGATTCCAGATACACACCGACCCCAAGACCACCCTCGGAGGCACCCTCATCTACAGACCCCCGGGACCACGCACACAATTCAGCGAAGACATCGCCGACTTCATCAGCCCGCAGGCCCTCCCCTCCGCTGACTACATCCTCCTAGGGGACCTCAACTTCCACCTGGAGAACAACAACGACCGCAACACCACCACCCTGCTGGACAACCTCGCCAACCTCGGACTCAAGCAACTGGTGACCACCCCCACCCACTACGCCGGCCACACGCTTGACCCCGTCTTCTCCTCCAGCAAAGACGTCTCCTTCAGCCACGCCACCGGACTCCACTGGACAGACCACAGCTGCGTCCACTTCAGCTTCAGAAGGACCACGACCCACCACCACCCGCAACAGGTTCCCCGCAGAAGCTGGAACAAGATCACAGCCGAACAGCTCGCCACATCCCTGAGCCAGCACCCTCCCGCCAGCTCAGCGAACCCCAACCAAGCCGCCAACAACCTCACAAGGTGGATCAGCAACTGCGCAGACGACCTTGCTCCACTGAAGACCCCCCCATCAGACCTGGCAACAAGAGAGCACCCGACGAACTCAAGAGCTCTAAGAAGAACTGCAGAGCCCTCGAGAAAACCTGGCGCAGAGACCCGACACCAGACAACATGACCTCCCTCAAGCTCGCCACTCGAAAACACCACCAGCTGATCCACACCACCAAGAAAACCGCATTCAAGGAATGACTAGACAACAACGCCCACAACAGCAAGGAACTCTTCAACATCGTCAAAGAGCTCTCGAACCCTAGCGCCGGAAACAACGACATCACCCCATCGCAAGAACTCTGCAACTCGCTCGCCTCGTTCTTCCACAGCAAGATCGCAGAAATACACAACAGCTTCAGCACACAGCCGACGCACCCTACGACCACACCAACGCCCCCCACCACCACCATCCGCACCTGGACCCCGGTCAGCACCGAAGACACCAATCCGCACGATGAACACCATCCACTCCGGATCACCGACCGACCCCTGCCCTCACCACGTCTTCAACAAGGCCGACTCCATCATCGCACCCCACCTCCGAGACATCATCAACACCTCCTTCGACACCGCCACCTTCCCAGAGAGCTGGAAGCACGCCGAACTCAGTGCCCTACTGAAGAAACCATCAGCGGACCCCACCGACCTCAAAAACTACCGTCTCATCTCGCTCCTTCCTTTCCCTGCCAAAGTCATCGAGAAGACAGTCAACAGACAGCTGGCCGCCTTCCTCGAGACGAATGGATCCCTCGACCACTCACAGTCCGGTTTCAGAGCCAACCACAGCACCGAGACCGCCCTCATCGCAGCCACTGACGACATCCGAGCCCTGCTCGACAACGGGGAAACAGCGGCACTCATCCTCCTGGACCTCTCCGCAGCGTTCGACACTGTCTGCCACCGCACCCTAGTGCAGCGCCTCACCGACATCGGAATCCAGGAGAAGGCACTGGAGTGGATCATCTCCTTCCTCGCCGGAAGGACACAGAGAGTCAGCCTCCCCCCGTTCAGATCCGAGGCCACCGAAGTCATCTGCGGCGTACCACAAGGATCATCGCTCAGCCCCACCCTCTTCAACGTCTACATGTGCCCCCTCGCGGCCATCGCACGCCAACACAACCTCAACATCATCTCCTACGCCGACGACACTCAGCTGATCCTCCCCTCACCAACGACCCCGCCACCGCCAGAACCAACCTACACGAAGGGATGAAAGACATAGCCGAGTGGATGACGAACAGCCGCCTGAAACTGAACTCAGATAAGACGGAAGTCCTCATCCTGGGATCATCACCCTCCGCCTGGGACGACTCCTGGTGGCCCCCTGCCCTGGGCAGCGCACCCAAACCAACGGACCACGCACGCAACCTGGGCTTCATCCTAGACTCCTCCCTCTCGATGACCAGACAAGTCAACGCCGTCTCCTCGTCATGCTTCAACATCCTACGCATGCTACGCAAGATCTTCCGGTGGCTCCCCACAGAAACCAGGAAGACGGTCACCCAGGCACTAGTCACCAGCCGTCTGGACTACGGAAACACCCTTTACGCCGGAACCACAACCAAACTTCAGAAAAGGCTCCAGCGCATTCAGAACGCCTCAGCACGACTCATCCTGGACATCCCCCTACACAGCCACATCTCAGGACACCTGAGAAACCTGCACTGGCTCCCCGTCAACAAGAGAATCACGTTCCGACTCCTCACCCATGCACACAAAGCTCTCCACAACCAAGGCCCCAGATACCTCAACGACCGCCTGACCTACACTCCCACCCGCCAGCTACGCTCTACCAGCCACGCCCTTGCCGCCGTTCCCCGCATCCGAAGAGCCACCATGGGAGGAAGATCCTTCTCCTACCTGGCTGACAAGACGTGGAACTCCCTCCCCGTCCACCTCCGCCTGACCCAAGACCACCTATCCTTCAGGAAGCAACTCAAGACCTGGCTGTTCGAGCAGTAGCGGACCCCCCTCCCCCAAGCGCCTTGAGACCCTCCGGGTGAGTAGTGCGCTATACAAATGCTATGATTGATTGATTGATTGAGCTTTTGCTCTCAGGCCAGTCAGATTCTGCCGCAAATCAATTAAATGTAGTGGTGTAGGTAAAAAGATCCTTAGCACATTGTGTTAGATTTAATAGTTCTGTATCTACTTATTGCATAAACACATGTCTGTCGACTAGTGTCTTCATCTCGGCTTTTAATGCGGCTTAATCATAGAGCATAGGATCATCTCTTTGAACCAAGGGTATTCACCATTAAGCTGCAGTTGCACCTAAGTAGGATAATACAATTACCACTTTGGACTGTTCATTGGTGAAAGACATAGCTTTACAAATGAAGTGTAATTGATATTTATTAATAAAAGTGACAAATTTAGTAGGTTCCCCCAAATATCTTTCAGGTGGTGCTGGGGGTGTAGAACACATGGAATACAGGATTCCCCGCCGGTGGAAAGTGGGGAAAATACAGAACTGGCTGGGCTAATCCCATGTATATTTCCTCTTGGATGTGAGTCTACCCTACTCTATTCTTGTAAAGCGTTGACTCTTTGAGTCAAGGCCTGTGTTTCCTTCTGCAAATTGCCTACCATATTGACTAAATCTGCCAGAGTGACTTCTCACAGTTACATTTCACTCAGGTAGAAATTTGTGTGCTTCTCATTCTATCATGCACTCACCGAATGTTCCCACAGGAGTGAGCTGGACACGGTTTGCTAGGTCTCAACTTCCCCACCAGGCTAAAGTGGCCTATCAGTGTTTGAGATAATAAAAGAAACTGGAACCCAATGGGGTAAAGTGGGAGTGAAAAAACAAGGCTCCGAACTCTTGGACGGCTTCAGCCGTGAATAGGCTGGGCTCCACTCCCTAAAGGGTGAGAGTTTAAGATTAGTGATGTGAATGCACTAATGTCCCACTTTAATTCTGTGTGTAAAAGTCTATACCTGATTCCTCCCCTTTCCCACCTATCTGTAGAGACATCAAACGACAGAAAGAAACAGGAAACCTCGGAGCTGGACAACCTGCAGGTTTATGTATGAGAAGTATAAGGTTAGCCTGTCTATCACTGTTCTGATATTTTATGTATATACTAAAATGTCATAAAACAATGTACATACCACAAGATATTCTAGAATGCGACTTGTACCTATGCACCAGTATCTTGTGAAAAGTAAAAGTACGATACGATAACTGTTTCCTATCAAGCATGCCTCCTTGCACTTTAAAACACCGGGCTCTGGCAAACCTCAGTTATGTTCCGACGAGCCACGAGAAGGTACTTCCTTTGGTGATCGCGCTCCTTCCAGGATGTAAGTAGGACAATGGCATGTTCATAAAAAAGCCAAAGAGACCACGCTTGTTTGTTTAAAAATGACCCTGGTGTTAAAACCTTGTTTTTCCTTCTGTTCTTTTAAAATACCCACAGTGTCTATTTGAAGGTGGCCTACGCCGCTCGTGTGAGCTCATGGAGCGACAACAATTAAATTCTAAAGTATGTGAAAAAATGAAACAATGCGACAAAAGGAGATTCGCCCTGCTACCATTGTGTGGAAACTAGCTGAAATGGCTGTCAGCGTCAGCTGAAGCCATTTTGTTTTTTGGCAGCCATTTTAGTTAGCCATGTCCTCGCCATGTTCTTTGTCCCTCTTCACTATTGCCTGCCCTTGTATTCTGCTTAAGTCATCAGTTACAGTTAACTCCTTCAGTACTGAGCCAGAGCACAGCACATGCTCAGAAAGGCCCAGCAGGTAGAATGCACCTGCTCTTAGTGTATAACTGTCAGGCTATTTTAACTGATGTCAGCAACTCTGTTACTCCTCCTACTTTGTTGACTAAGTATTTTCTGTTAGTCCTTATATGTGGAATAGCTAATTTTCTGCACACTTGTACTGCCTCTTTTTGAGTCTTCATGCTAACTCAGCAATAAACTGGCCATAAAAGGCCCTTGGTTTCTGTACTCTTTTGACTATCTCATACAGTGGCCTGTTGGTACTGTATTGACGCAGTCGCCCTCGTGTGAGGTAAATTAAATTGTTATTTTGATATTCCAGCTTCCATGCCTATCTCTTCTTTGTTGATTTAAGGACCAGATGCATCAGTGAACCCCTAAAAAGGTTTTTCTTTCTACATTCTTTGAGCTAGTACACCAACATTTCTTAATTGTTTAGCCCAGCAATTCACTGATCTGTGAGTCCTGTTTCCATTGTCTGAAATTGTAGGAGAAAAGAGCCTTAGCCTTTCCATCTACCCTGGAGGAGGCTGCAGTGTGTTTAAGATCTGATCTCTCAGCCTTTCTAGCTGCACATTGTACAAAAGCCCTTTCATTCACCCGGTAGGAGGCTGTACAGATTACAAAGCTGAACCCTTAGTCATTCCATCCATCCCAGATGTGGTTTGTTGCAGGGATTTGGCTGGGAAGCAGAACTGTGCCGCGGGAGAACAGGACGTCAGAATGTAGAGTCTCTCTACCACATCAGTACCTGCAGTTCCAAATCCGACTAGCTCACAGTGCCTCACCTGAACTCCTAACCTTACCAGAGTAGCGGGTGATTTTGGCAAACCTAGAACACACACCTGCAGCCCCCAAGGGAACTGTAAAAAGAGATCATCACCTTTCGTTCTCACTCATGCATGTCCATAGTAAACAAGAAAAGACACAAAGAAAGTTTACAATATATTTATATGTGCACAATGAACTACCCGACCATGGCAACTAATATAGCTATCTTGGCCTACCCGCACTTAGTGAGCACAGGGTTATATAAATGATCTCTGGGATTTGCCCGATACCCCCATACCTGGTGTGTGTAGCTAGGTGGTTTGCATCATAGGTGCAAACTCAGTTTACGCAAAGCTGCTGCCTCCATTGGTTTGCATCATAGGTGCAAACTCAGTTTATGCAAGGCTGCAGCCTCCGTTCCAGTACCAGTCTTTCTGCTGGAATTCTCCTCTCTACCTCCCAAGGGGGCGAGAAACAGTTTATTTGATAAGAAATACTGTGTTGGAAAACTGCAGCTGTGCTACCGTGTTATGTCTAAAAACTCTAGGTAATGTTACTTACCAGGAACAAGAAAACAGTACACCATGTTCGACCTTGTACGAAATGTTCAGACTAATCCCAGGAAAAGTCACTGAATAACAAATAATATGTGCAGCGCTTTTCTAAAATCATATCATGTCGCAAAAACAAATGAATTTTGTGTGGCTGTTCAAAGCAACTGCAGCCTAAAACAGCTAATCCATGCAACTAAGGGATAACAAAAGTGGGCCTAAAAGGGAAATCACCACAGGTTACAAACCTGATCTCTCAGCCTTTCAGTCCATCCTGTAGGAAGATTAATTGTGTACAAGAGCAGAAACCTCAGCCTTGCTATCTACCCCACACACACCATTGTTACCTACCACATCTTGTATCACCTAACTACTCACTGAAATGACTCCAAATACAGAAGATTTGTAGATCCAAAATAGTAGTTTATTCACAGCAACAACCCCAGGGAGATCCAAGTACTAAGTCACTCAGGAACTGTTCATCTGTGCACTGCTCCCTGGAATCCAGTGAGCATAGAGACCTTGGAATATTACATCATTGTAAGGATACAACATATCTCCCTTTCTATGAAAACAAACTAAACAATATCTAAAAGAATAAAAAAAAGAAAATATACATAAACCTAAAACATGTAAAATATACAAAAGAAATCTATGACATGTATATGAGTGCGAAATCTATGACAGTATATGAGTGCTCCAAATCATGAACAAACATAATCCTTCATCCACGTTGGCTTATTTTTGGGCCTAGATGATAAAGATACTGACAAAGGAATACCATCTCTTTTCTCAGCAGAGATTTTTTGAGAACTCACAGTCTGATCATATATGTGTTTACATTCAAGATCATTGCACTTTGTAATGCTTCTCATATTCCACTGCTTTCCGTCATCTAGTTTCACAATATTGTCAATTACTGAAACAATTTGTTTGGGTTTAGACCATTTAGAGGAACCAGGTCTCCGATTTCCCATTAATTGTGAACGTACCCAATCACCAGCCTTAAAAGTTCTACTACTGCAGTTGATTTTAGAATTATGACTATGAACATATTTGTTCTGATATTGTCGAACTTTACTTGCTACAATCTCACCATCCATTACTTTTGAGCAATTTCTAGACATCCATGCAGGTTTGACTTTCGATCCAGCTGTACGCCCTTTTAGTAAAGAAAATGGAGAGACTCCAGTAGCTGTATGTGGAGTATTCCTATAACACCACAACATTTCCTTAACAGCATCTTTACAATCATCGTTATTATTGCTGGCAAGTTGAATGCATTCTTTCAATACTCGGTTGAATCTTTCTATCAAACCATTCTCTCTTGGATTATACACAGAAGTAGTAATGTGTTTTGTACCCACTTTGTTAAGGTACACTGAAAATTCCTCAGCTATAAATTGGGGACCATTATCAGATAAGATGGTACTGGGATAGCCCTCTCTGCGAAAAATACCTTCACAGAACTCAATAATATTGGAAGCTTTAATATCCTTAACAAAAGCCACTTCAGGCCATTTCGAATGAAAATCCATTAAAACAATTGCAAACTTGTCCTCAATACCCTTCACGTGAAATGGACCACAGATATCAATAGCCACTTTGTCCCAAGGTTTGTCAGGAAAAGGAGTAGCAGAGATAGTAGTTTCTTGGGATTTATGAGATTTGTCACTAGACATACATGCCAGACAATTCCTAACACATCTGTCTATGTCTTTGTCCATTCCAATCCACCAAAAATCATTTCTAGCCCTCCTTTTCATGCTAGTCATTCCACTGTGTCCTTCATGTAGCAAATTCAATAATCTGTCACGCAAAACTGTAGGTACAACAAATCTGTCACCTCTCCTAAGAATGCCATTATGAAACGATAGTTCCGGCCAAATCATCTTATAATCAGCCAAAATGGACTTGTCCAGAGAAGATAGATCTACACCGACATGTAGGTTATTAATGATTTGTTGCAACAAAGTGTCATCGGTCACAGCCTGAATCCATTCCTGCTCACTAAATGCATTGTTGCAAGACTCTTCAATACTGGCAACTAACCACTCATCATTATCTCCAGTTGTATCGTTATTGACACCTGGCAGAGGAAGACGGGATAAGCAGTCTGCGCTTATATTTTTATGACCAGGAACATAGTTTATTTGAAAATTGTATCCCTGTAATCTGTACAACCACTTAGCTATTCTAGGTGTAGCTCTTGCAGCACCTTTAGTAGTAAAAATATCAATAAGAGGTCGATGGTCAGTTCTTAATTAAAATGGGGTCCCCCAAATAAACGTCTTGAAATGGTCTACACCCCACCAACATGCTAATGCCTCCTTTTCAATTACAGAATACGAAGGTTCAGCACCCTTAAGAGTACGAGACGCAAATGCAATTACTCGTTCAATTCCTTCATGCTTCTGCATAAGAACAGCACCTAAACCGTAAGCGCTTGAATCCACCACAATAATAGAAAGGTGTTTAGGATCATACGGTTTAAGAGCTACAGCTTTTGTGATATCATTTTTTATATTTTCAAAGGCCTGTTGACACAAGGTTGACCATACAAAAGAGGTACCTTTTTTCATTAGTAGTCTTAAACTATGTACTTTATCAGCAAAGTTTGGGACAAATTTAGAATAGTACTCTGCAAGTCCCAAAAATGATCGTAATTGATCCTTATTAATGGGGTGAGGTGCTTTCTCAATGGCATCTAACAATTTCATTTTAGGTTTAACACTCTCATTGGAGATGGTATGACCAAGATAATCAATTTCTTTCACTCCAAACTTGCATTTTTCGCCACACACAGTTAAACCAGCATCTTGCAACTTTTGCAACACGTTGTGAACTGCATGGTCATGACAAATTAAATCCTTCCCCCAAATAAGAACATCGTCTTGAAAAATTCTAACATTTAGTTCATCCTTCAAAATGCTACACATGACTCTCTGAAAAACCGAGGACGCAGATGCCAACCCGAAAGGCATCCTGAGATATTGAAAAGCACCCTCCGGTGTAATAAAGGATGTTAGATGTCTAGAATCAGCGTGTAATTTGATTTGGTGATATGCGTTTGACAAATCAATTGAAGAAAAGTACATGGCATCTTTAATACTAGAAATCATTTCATTGATATGTGGAAGGGGATGTCTATCCACCCAAATATTTTTATTTAGATCCCTCAGGTCTACACACATCCTAATTTTTCCATTGGTTTTGCGAGCCAAAACGATGGGACTAAGCCATTCTGAAGCTTCAATAGGTTCTATTACCTTAGCATCACATAACCTATTTAATTCTTCCTTTAAAGGATTCCGTAGAGCAAAAGGTACATTCCTTACTTTGTGGACAGATGGAGTGTTGTCAGCTTTTAATATGATTTTATGTTCAAATTTGATCAGACATCCTAAATTTTTGCTAAATAATTTTGGAAAGATAGCTTCCCATCTCGAAGATGAATCCTCATTGGTTAATAAAACTTGATCAAGATAGTCATTCGCTAAAACCACTTGATCTGGATGATTTGGGTTCAGTACTAACCCCATCTTTCTAAGATCTTTCCAACTCAATAAAGCACGTCCTCGTTCAACAACATATACTTTTGTTGAACAAGATCTTCCTTTGAAAATTACTTTGGCATTGAAATAACCTATAACAGGTAACTTAATGCCACAATAGCCTTTAGGTCGTGCATCAGGAGTTACTAAGGTGTCTTTGTTCCCATTTTCCCACATGTTTTTATCTATGATGGTGTATGGTGAACATGAATCTGCCCACAGCATCATGTGCACTTCATTTATCAACACATCACATTTAGGTGGACAATAGTCATCATCATCAAAAATGTCATTAACAGAATCATCTTGCAGCATCATTACTTCAATATCATTTTCATTGTTTTCAACTACTTCTTCATCACTCTCAACATAAGATTCCACACAGTTGACAGAACGTTTCCAATTGCTATTATCACCTGTTCTACACCACTTAGCAAAATGACCAATCTTTTTGCATTTAATGCACGTGACTTTACTAGCGGGACATTTGGTGAAATCAGCAGTGTGTTTTTGACTACCGCATCTGAAACACACCCTTTTTGTGAAAAGTGGTTTGTTTTTAAAATTGGATTTAAAGTCTTTGCTGTCACTTCTAAAATCAGACTTTTTATGGCTGGAGGATAAGGCATTTACATTAGAAGATTCATCTTTGGAACTTAACTCTTTAACGTAATGAGAAGTATTCTCCATTTTTCTAGCTGTATCTAGGGTCTTTTGTAAAGATGGATTCTTAAGTTCAAGTAAGCGTTCTTGAATTTTAATGTTTTTAATTCTATTTATAAATTGATCTCTAATTATTTCTTCATGTAGATCTTTAAATTTACATGTGATGGCTAAAGTTCTTAAGCATGCTACATATTGTTGCACATTTTCACTGGGCAACTGCACTCTAGAGAAGAATTTGTGCCTTTCAACTACTATACTAGTTTTTTTTCCGTAATTTTCTTCTAGGGCTTTTAATGCATCAGAATATACATCTATGGACGTATCATTTGTACTTGTTTCACTGGTTTCACTACTTTCATCATTGTCAACAACAGTTGAAACAACACGATTGATAATAGGTAAAGTTTTTAAGACTTTCCTCCCTTCACTCCTAAATTGTGTTTTAATAAGGCTAACTTCCTGGATGGCAAGAATACATCCCCACCAATAGCCTCTAAGTAAGTCTCAAAAGACTCAGACCAATCTTCCCAGTTCATGGATGGAGGACCAGGAGATTGCAAAAATTTAGGAGGAGCAATCACAGAAGATGATACATCCATACTGCTTACTAAGGTTATAATAAACAAGTAATAATATCAAGAAGAAAATGGATAAAAAAATAACTAAAATAATTAAGGTAGTCACCGTTGTCACAGGAATGTAAAATAATAAATTAACATAAATAAAGTAGTCACCGTTGTCTGCGAGGAAACATGTAGCTGAAGAAACTGTTGTCAATGTTGTTTTCGTTTTATGATGAGCGTACAGCAAAGCGTTAATAAAATAGATGCAGTGTATAAACGCGGGGTGTAAACGAAGAAATTACGAACAAATCGTGAAGCTGTAGAGATCAGTGGCATCAGGTTGTCAAGGAGACTGAAGATGGCCGTCACGCATACGTCGTAGCGTAATGATACGCGATGACGCGGTGCTTTGTTTATTGAAGTAGACACGTTGCGTTGCTGCGTAGAGACGCTTAGAGCTGAAACTGACGAGTCGCGTTGATGCGCGGAGACGCTTGAAATCCAAACAATGTCGGGTGCACGCGAGGAGCAGAAATCAAATCAACATAGCATTTTTCAAGTAAGAGACGTTGAAAGTTCACGATGTAATTTTAGGGCGAAAACACGCTTCAGCAAAAAGTAGATATAGCGCGCCCAAATAGAAACATCCAAATTGTGCGATTACAACATTGGAGTAGTGATGATCACTCGGTTATAGATTTATCAATTAAGTTCAAATTCAAGCGCAAATTTGGAATGTGTAAATAAAAATCAGATACCTTGGAAATCCACTGAAATGTTCTGTTAATCTGGGGTTGTTGCATTCATCATTTTCATCTGTAAAGTATTTCTTCATAAACTTTTAGTTCATCAGTTGATCATCAGTTGATTTCTTCATAAGATTTTTATTTATCCAGTTTGATGATAAAATTTCTTTAAAACGATCCCATCCTCGTGGCCACTGAAATGACTCCAAATACAGAAGATTTGTAGATCCAAAATAGTAGTTTATTCACAGCAACAACCCCAGGGAGATCCAAGTACTAAGTCACTCAGGAACTGTTCATCTGTGCACTGCTCCCTGGATTCCACACTCTGGAATCCAGTGAGCATAGAGACCTTGGAATATTACATCATTGTAAGGATACAACACTCACCATATTCATATCCCTCTTCCTTGTATGTCTTGTGCTCTCCAAAACATCTGGTCAAAATGGTCAACCTCAATGTCCACTACTACATATAATCTCCCTCACCATATTCGCACAAGCTCATCCTATGTCAACAGGCAGCAATGCACCCTTAAGCATACCGCAAGCCACCTTTTCTTCCCAGCAAGATATAATGTCAACTGGCTACACAGTTCTCATTTAGCAACTACGGCAAACACTATCTTATATATTGCCTATAGAGCACACACTCCACACACACTGAAAAATCTTAGTTTTAACACTGACCATCTTGACTGTAACATCCTCACTCCACGTTTTGCCATCAAAGAGACCTGAATTGATCTTAAAGAACCTTAGCTCTTTACACTGACCTTGCAACCATTTCACACAAACACTCCAAAATAACCAACAAGGTGTGGTGGAAATCCTCATGAATAAGTCGCTCACAACATCCCTGCTCCCAAATGAATCACCCTCCCACCTACCTTTGAATAGAACTGAATATCACTCGTAGCCTTTTTCACACATAACTTTATGACAGTCTAGCGCCCCCACTCGGCACAGTCAAGCTCGCCTGTGTCACTTCCGCTACTATAGCCCTACTAGTGAATTACAACATGGCTCTCACTATTCATCTTCTCGACTCCTCGCTTACCACTCCCGGAAAAAACATTCACTTCACAGCAGCTCATTGCCAGGGGAAGGATGTATGACGTTACAACGCATACTTTTACCACGCATACCTTTACAATGCGGTTTTTACCACGCATACCATTACAACGCATAGCGCTTAGAGGTGCTGGATAGTGGTAAGTATAATTTTCTATTCCAACTCCAGTCCCCGTGGACACTAGAGAAGGTGTTGGATAGAAAATTAAACTTATTACCTATCCTAGAGCGCCCCCCAGCGCAATGCGTTGTAATGGTATGCGTGGTAATGCCTGCGTTGTAATGGTAGTGCGTTGTAAAAATTTTGTTGTAAACGTTACATACCCCAGGGGAAGCCTCCAGCCCTTATGGTTGTGTCCAACTCACCATCTCACTTTAAACCCACTAGTAATCCATTCACGCCTCATCATGATTTAATAAACATGTAGACCTGTTGGTCACTGTTCTAAACCAAGTGCTCCTACCCCAACCCAACACTCCCGTCTCGAAGTGGAAACACTACCCTGAGCATTCCTGCAACTGATTCAAAACGGTCTCACTACACTCAATGTAACACTTAATTCAATCACTTTAACACCGCTGTGAAACAAGCCTTTATTATGAACGGATAAGCCCCTATCATCAACTGTGCACCTTCTCCGCTCCGCCTCGCATCCTTAACCTTGGAGACTGATGTAAACCAAAAGAAGTTCAGAGGTAGCCATGAGGTAGGTTGTAAGTAAGAGGTTTATTAGCTTAGTTACAGGATGGTAGTTACAAGGATGGTAGTTCATTAGTTGAGCCCCACCAGGAGCAGTATCCTTGCTGCTCAGCCCACACACTCCAACTGCCTCTCTCTCCACTCCACAGGCACTCCAACATACCACTCCCTCATCAAGCCTTCTAACATTCCACATACACATTACATTCATTCTGGCTGAGCAGCAGGGAATGGGTAACCAGGGAAAGGATGCATTATAAGAATTCAAAGTATAACAGAGACCACCCTGTATCCTGATCACAAAATCAAAATAAGAGGATTCCTATGTAAAAGCAGCGAAGAAACAAGACGGTCACTAACCTTGAGGAATACAAACAAGCCTTGAACAATCTATCTGACCCTGTCACGTGCGTTCCATTTTATAAGACCCCCATGGCATTCATTTCTTCATGTATTCATTAAAAATGCACGGTTTGCTAATATTCGCTATATAGAGTTATGGATTGATCTAGGATGATCATATGTCAATAGCTAGGGGCGTAGCAAGGTCAGGTGGTACCCGGTGCGAAAAATTCTTGTCACCCCAGGGCTTGACAAAATGGCAAAAATGTGTTTAAAACACATATTTAGTGAAAAAAATTTGTGTGGTGAAATTTTTCGTACAGTTAGTTACGTGTCCTATTGTATAATCCAATGTTACAATTTTTATGCTATGTGAGGACACTTACATTTGGATATGTCTTTTTTTCTTAGTTCCTGTTTTTCATTCAGGACCGATCTCTTTAGAAATTTCAGAGTATTAGGATATCTTCTAACTGTCTTATGAGTTGGTTTCGACCTGTACGAAAAATTTCACCATTATGCATTGGGATTGGGATAAGAACATTGGAAATATTGGGATGGAGAGAAACTACCCCGATCTGATCCCAGTAAGTATAAGGGAAGAGGTCCTTGAATTAGCATTATTAATGGATAGACATAGATTAATATAGAATTTGATATGCTTTTTATTGGAGGTGACTCATCTTAATAAGAGAATCATCAAATCTATATAGATTTATTTATTTATTTATTTGAGCGATTTTTAGAGCGCGCAAATACCCAAGGGTGTCTCGGCGCTATAGTTGCAGAACTCTCAATTTGGGAAGGGGAGGTTAAGTTCAGAACAACCAAGTTTTTAGTTTTTTCCTGAAATTGAGTAGAGTCGGAGCAGTTTTGATGTGAAGGGGCAGTGTGTTCCACAGTTTGGCTGTGGCGACGGAGAAGCGTTTGTCGCCCCAATTAGCTCTTCTTGTGCGAGGGACTCTTAGCAAGTGGGCTGAAGATGAGCGTAATGTTCTTGCATGTTCGAGCGGGCAGAAGACTTGTTTTAGAAATAGTGGGCCTTGGTTGTGGATAGCTTTATATGCTATGCATAGAGCCTTAAATTTGATCCGACTCCTTACTGGCAGCCAGTGTAGCTGTCGGATGTAAGGGGAGATAGATGAAAATTTGGGGATAGATAACAGGGTCCTGGCTGCTGCATTTTGCACTGTCTGCAATTTGTTGAGGACCTTTTGTTGTGCGTTTAGTAACAAGGCATTACAATAGTCTGTTTTAGAGAAAACTAAAGTGCTGACTAAGGTTTTGCCTGCAGACGGAGGTAGGTAAGGGGTTAGCTTTTTGATCCTTTTTAAAATGTGGAAGGAAGAGAAAACCACTGAGTTAGCATGCTGTTGGAAGGACATCTTGTTATCAAAAATGACTCCTAGGTTGCGTGTAGCGGGGGGCGTGGTCAACGAGGTTGGGCGTGACCGCTTCCCGGAGGGCGGCGTTGCTATGGCAACCCTCGTCCGCGTCAGCGTTTAATCGGCTGAGCGGGAGTGTGCTCTGCGAGCAATTGGCAGGGGATGTGAACAAGTTTAAAAACATGGAGTAATCACAGTTAAAAGTTGCAGCATAAGATCTCCCGGCTTCCGCCTCAGGAGAGAGTTCTAACAACAAGCGCTAGTGATCAGTTTAAAAACACAGAGTAATCAGAGTTAAAAGTTGCAGCATAAGATCTCCCGGCTTCCGCCTCAGGAGAGAGTTCTAACAACAAGCGCTAGTGATCAGCGCGAGGTTAAGAAGGCTGGCGGTGGGGCGTGGTCAACGAGGTTGGGCGTGACCGCTTCCCGGAGGGCGGCGTTGCTATGGCAACCCTCGTCCACGTCAGCGTTTAATCGGCTAAGCGGGAGTGTGCTCTGCGAGCAATTGGCAGGGGATGTGAACAAGTTTAAAAACACAGAGTAATCACAGTTAAAAGTTGCAGCATAAGATCTCCCGGCTTCCGCCTCAGGAGAGAGTTCTAACAACAAGCGCTAGTGATCAGTTTAAAAACACAGAGTAATCAGAGTTAAAAGTTGCAGCATAAGATCTCCCGGCTTCCGCCTCAGGAGAGAGTTCTAACAACTGAATATCAAATTTCAAATGAATATTTGAAAAATCCATCAACATCATCGTAACTACCCAGCAAAAGATAATGGGGTAAGACATTGGAATAACCAATTGATCTGGTTATATGTAAACGGATTATGGTTATATTAACCATCTTTACAGATACCACATAATTGCCGTAATTAAGGACATTTGTAATAATTGCTTGAATAACCATAAGCATAAAAAATTACTAATCAATAGAGGATGCACTGAACCAAAAGACTGAATTTAGATCCAAACAAGCTAAAATTGTATCAATTGTAATTTGTGTGTTTATTTTTAGAATCATGGTCTGTTTTTATGGAAAAAGTAGTAGTTTTTAAATAAGTCCTGAGAAAGTTGTAAAAGAATTGAAAGACACACTGAAACGCGTCGACACTTGGATAAATACAATTTGTATTGTTTTTAATTAGCTAATCAGATGTATCACATGTAAATGAAGAATACACCATGGAATAAGTATGTGACGAATTAAGTGACACGGACTTTTGTGTATAACCATTGTACTACTATAAATAATTTGTTGGCAAAAAATAATGTTTCTATAGGCTTGATTTAGAATGAATATGCAGCCATCAATATAAAATACGTATGAACAACTGTATTTACAGATATTATATGTAGTATAGGAAATGTTTTAAAACTGAATGTTTAAATTGTTTGTGAATAGAAGGAGGCCATTGTGCTCATACTGTGTGGAATAAAATTAATTTCTTTTTTATCTAAGTAATATGTGTTATGTTTCTTAAGAAAAATGAAATTATTTGGTTCAGTGCAAACTAACAGAAATGTTTAAATTGAATGTTGACACAGAAGGGAACTTCCCTTTGACAAGTAACTTTACATATGGGCTAGATGCTAGGAATGAATTCTGAAACAAACTGATGCCATCAATGAGTTGACTCAAAACTCACTACTCACGTCATTGGCAAACATGTGAGGCGATATGAACAAGAGCATCCAACTCATCTCACCATACAGTACCTGCGTGTTATGGGACCAGGCCGGTGCTGAATACACAGGTTCGAGGACTCAATGCGAGCCCATTCTGCAACATTGTTTATGACCCTGCTCTGCCTCTGGGAAGGCGACTTGGCCCCTGCACGGACAAGGAATGGGCTGCCTTGTTGGAAAACCCCACATACATTTCCTGAAACGCTTGATTTCAGCTTATTAAAGTCTACATTATACATAGGGCCGATCTCACTTCTGCCAATATCAATAGCTTCTTTCACGGTGCAGAGGTCCCATGTCCCCCATGTCGCTTTGTCGATGTGGAGCTGCCCCACGTGCTAAGAATGTGCCCATCTCTTCAACATTATTGGCGAGGTGTTACGTCCCAGTTGTCCTCTTGCACAGGACGTCCAGTACTTCACAAATGGGAAACATGTCTCTTGGGTCTCTACCACAGGGACAAGAAACACAAAGCTGCCTCCCACTTTCTCGAATTTGGGTTACTGATAGCCAAGCATCTCATCACCTGTCGGTGGAAATCACATCAACCCCCCACACCTAGTAGCCTGGACACAATATCCCCTCACATGGGCACAGGCGGAAGGCGTTGCGCTACATAGGGAAGATAGTCTAGGCCTACGCAAACATCCGATAGCCATGTACTGGGACGCTATCATGATTGACTTCCAGACTAATGCACACCACCAGCTTGGGGCCTGAGTGGATCAGCTGGAAGGCAGAGACTGAATGGCAATGGAGCATACCCCTTGCTGGTTGCATGGCATCCCCTTAAGAGGCGTTCCCATTGCTTAAATTGAGCTGGTGGTTTGCAGTGCTCTGCACTGGCACCTAATTGTTAACACCGCCTGCCACAAGGAGGGGCTGTCTGACTAATTTAGAGATGACCACAGCAACAGGTAATTATGAATTCTATTTACATTAGAAAGGACTATTACCTTCTGCCAAAGACATTCTTATACCTTTGGAGGCTTGAATTTGTCCGAATTGTCACGCTTGTAGGAGTGTAATTGATATTAGTTGTGTTATTACTATCGTTAGCAGTGCTGGTAGGGGCAATAGGTGATGTAAGCTTCAGTGGCGTCCTGATGAGAGCCCTTTACAAATTAAGCACTGGTTCCTCAAGTTTTTCAATTTGCCAGTTAATCAGTGTAATTGTGCCCTCTCCTGATTAATCATGTTGTGTGCGGCATGGGAGAAGTATGCAATCAGGGCTTTTTTTTCTATAGTTTTGTTTAATAGTTGTGCTGCTTCATTAAAAACAGAACCCCGCTCACCTACCCATCGCAGCGTATGCAACTGGCCCCTCAATGGGGCCGACACAATCGTACTGTGTCCTCTCCCCTGTGACTAGATTTTTAATTCAAGATGACATTTGTTAGCTATAGTACGGCTATTTGCTCTCTGTAACATTTTCCGATGCCACATATGTAATGTATCCCATGAGATTACTGGTTGTTAGTACTTTATGCCATACTTACAAGTGTAATTGCCTTTGCTGTATTACCGATTTGTTTATTCTCGACAAAAATGAATTAACACATTCAAACAAAAAAAATCAATGGTCTGAATCATCAGTAATTACTATCTGATATGTTGCCATTTTTTCTCATACGTACATTTATCGCATTGTTGCTTTTCATCATTATTTTCATTTTTGCAATAACATTCGTTTATGTATTTGCAACTAGAATAAGGCTTTAAAATGTAATACAGCCTTTGAAAGTATACTTAGTGTAACTTTCTTGTGTGTGTCCATCTTTGAGGAAAGGCACTCATGCGTTCACTAATTATTGTAATCCTACAGTTTCTGACAATAATGATCATTATCAATATGTTTTATCTCCATGTAAGTCATGGGAGATGCAAGGGTCAAAGCTTGTCTCTTTGCTGCTCATGTTGGCAAGTTGGTTCAAACCTGTGCTTGCCAGGGCCCTGTGAAAGTCTATATGGCCCATATTTACAAGGGTTGTAAAAACATATTAACGCCTTTTACAACATCAAGTATCCCTGTCACTTCAACTTAGCTTTTATATCCAGCCTGGATGATGCATTGATTGAAAGAACAGAGCCCTCAGGTTTTTATCCAGCCCACGGGAGGCCGCACAGTGTAAAAGAAATGAGCACTCACCTTTGTCCACCACAGAAGAGGTTGTAGAAGTTACAATAGCAGGGCACTCTCCTGTTTTTTATCAACCTCTGAGAAGGTTGCACAGGTTACAGTAACTGAGCCCTCTCCTTTTTATCCACCCAAGAAGAGGCTGCAGGGGTTGCAACAGCTGAGCAGCCACATGTTTAGGTTTGGCCTGCACAGCGCTTGCCCTGTGCTTGTGAAATCGATTGTATTTAATATATCTTAAAAGGGGCTTAAATTCCACCTTCACTTCTTATTGGTCCGTGTGCTTGTCACTTTACTTTTGCACGTTTCTATTGCCTGTAGATGTTTTATTTCCTATTATTCCTTGTGTGTTTCTCTTTTCAGTCTTCCATGGCCCAAGTACTCATTCTCATCCGCTTTGATAAGTGGAACTTCTTTTATTTGCTTAAGGCTGCACAGAGTTTAGTGTTTACCTTTAGTCATCTTCCCCTGGCTGCATGCATTGAAATCATGCTTTCTGACAGCATTTTTTTTTACTTTGTCCAATGACTGCATAATTCCGGCAAAATCTAATTTTACTTGAAATATTTTCTAACGAGGAAAACAACTCTTTCTATATTATCTCACCAATGCTATCACGCACTATCCTCCATAAAGTCTTTCTTCATTTATACATCTGACCACGCCATAAACAGTAATCTCCTATCAACAGTCTTTTTGTGTTTGTGTTTCCATTATTTAATTACTCCCTGAATTATTTATATTCCAAGTGTGACACTGTTCCTTGCCTTTTTAGGTTTCGGCTACCGTCGCACTGCGTAAGCAGTGGGCGGAGCCGAAATCTTTTGTCTGTAGTATGGGGGCTGAACACGCCCCTCTTCTCCATTGGCTGGCCTCGTAAATGCTGGCCAGCCATTGGAGGAGAGGAGCGTCACTGAGTTCAGGGCCCGCCTTGACGCGATTCGGGGGCGTTTCCGTGTCTTTTTTTAAGTCACGCCCTCTCCTCTTCCCATTGGCTGGAATTTTACCTTCCAGCCAATGGGAAGGGGAGAGCACGCCCCCGAATCCCTACACGCACTCCCATCCCACCCCCGTCCATTCATTCCCCTGTCCTCGCCCTCCCGTGCCTCCTCCCTCCCTTAATTTTGATGTCTTGAGGTGGTCTAATGCTAACAGTTGAAACTGACAGCTGATTTGTTATTAATGTGCGAGGAGCTGATGTTGGATACATGCAGAATAAAGGCACTCTGACAACCGTACGTTGTATTCTTATCGTCCTTTATATTACTTTAATTAACCACACAATACCTTGATCAGAGTTCGGACATGTGCTATAAGAACTGTATCTGCACATTACAGGATAGTAGGTTGACAGTAGTGCGCAAATACTAGGTGGATGCGCTCAGTCAGCGGTGCCGGCTCTGTTGCCATTGGACCACGTCTTCCGGTGCAGCAGAAAGGTCTTTTCCGGTGCTGCATGCAAGCGAGGTATGCTAGCGATGGTTGGGCCGTCTCTTTTGGGGCGGGCTCATTCGTGTACCCAATAGCAAGTATCACTGAGAAAGACAGCGGCTAAAATTCTTCTCAGACCGCCCCTTGCCCGTCAATCAGTTTTAAAGCCCGCTTTCTGAATTTACTCCCGGGGTCCTCAAATACATTGAATTCAGAAAAGGTCCTTGGTATAGTAGAGGCACTCGGATTTTCAGGATCTTCTGACGGAAGGTAAGACGTGAGTTCACGATCATTCCGGGCGCCGGTGGGTTGGCATATAGACCTGTTACGTTGGGAAAATTGGTCTAAATGCAGTTGTAATCTCCCGCGAAACAGGAAAGGGCGCGAAAAGGCTGGTTCGGCTGCAGTCTAATAGACGTATGTAGACAGCAGACCCTGCCTCTTCTCACGCCTGTCTCTTACAATATACACAACACACGTGATTGTTTACGTTCATTTAGGTTTTTCCATTTATTTTGTTATTCGAAATTTACATTGTTCATATTAAATACGCTCTTAGCTTTATGAAGTATAGTTCCGTACGCACACGTAGGTCTTTCAATTGATGTGGAGGCTGGAGAGGGTTGTTATGATGCACCATGGCAAAAACGTGTGGTTATAAACAGGATGTAGAAGTTCATTACCAGTGGAAATCCACTATATATTGGCGTTTCTAGGTCCGGAACGGACGTGCTTTTCCCACCGGTGGATGGATTTCGACCTTTGTTCTGCGCATTTGTCATTTTTCAATGTGTCATTATTTATCTTCTCTTTATTCATTACTATCGTTTCATGTACACATTTCACGATCACATCTATATCGTTGTGTACTCTTCTGTGTCCCACTGTATTGCATTCTATGATTTTTTTTACTTGTGCCTCCCTAATGTAATTTAACACAAACTTCCTTATTTCCGTTCTTTAATTTTTTTAGTTCCTTTTTCTAGCACCCTTGTTGATGGCAAAATATATTGTTTGGTGAAGGCATTAGATGCTTGCCACCTGAAACTTGTGAGCACCTAAATTAAACAAACATTTACAATGCAACGGTTTTGCCTTTGGAAAAGTTTGAGCTATTGGCATTGTAAATGACAACATTTGTATTTATGTGTTGGTTTTGAAAACAGATAAATAAATGGCATTGTCATTTACATTGCCAATAGCTCTAACGTTTCCAAAGGCGAAACCGTTGCATTGTAAATGCTTGTTTTTGGTGCAGTCACGCTGCTTTTGACCTTCTAGTCTTTGCAGCGCAGGTGAAATCTGATTCGCAGAAGCCATAACTTATTTTCTCTGCTTCTCCACTCCGCATTGTTGGCATGGAGCACGGTGTTACAGAATTGGGGCCTAGCTGAAGCAAGCATGGCGGCTCGATGAAGCTGTCAGCATTCTGAGAGTAATTAAAGCCCTGCAAACAAAGCCTTTGTTACAAATGCCATTCTCTCTAAGCTGCTATTTTGATGTTGCTGCTTTTCAAAGCAAGGGCCTGGAAAATAACGTGCTGCATGCTAAAAAAACATTGCTCTTGGGTACAATTTAAAAGGCTCCTGGTCACCATAGAGGAACAACGCCATCTAAGTTATTATTATACCGCAGTGAGGAACTATTTTCATTATTTCCACATAATGTAATAGCAGATTTTCAAAGTGTCTTGAAATATAGTCTTTTGCACCATGGCAGCTGTTTGGTCAAACATTTTAATATTATTTCTTAACATGTTTTAACGATAGGGTGATTTTTAATTTTGGTTTTTTAGGTATTTAGGCTAACATATGTGTGTGGATTTCACTTACAACCAAGGCTCTGCGTGTGCTTTTGCAGTCCATTCTGTAATATGCAGCAAGAATACACACTTTTTACACACATTCAGTGTGAAGGGGGCATCCCTCATTTGTGTAAAGGCGTGCCAATGCAAACAAAGGCATACCTTTGCTCGTATGCCACTTTACTGATGCCAGTACACATGCAATAAAGTAAGAGTGCCCTAAACTTTAAAGGGGCTATTTAGCCATTTTCAGGAAAGGTCCAAGGATTCTTAAAGGAGGTGCAATATTGGCCTAAGGTGGGTGGTTCTAACAGTTAAAACGAACAGGGATGAACAAGTATGATTAGTGGGAAGAAATTTTGGAAACCTATAAACAGGAGCAATAAGGCCATTGGAACCTCAGGCCTAACTTTGATATGGCTTCTGCCTGCCACTATCGCTCTACCCTAATCCACAAAAGATTTGAAGTGAACAGGACAGACAAAGAGATGCCCATTTAGTAGCTGATTTTTTACAAAGTGAAACCACTAAATCAGGATTAAATACAGCTTTACTTTAAACAAATAATGTGATCCTATGCAAATATTTTATTTTACCAATCCTCCTATTTCTTCACTATTGTATATGAAAGCACTTTCAAATACGTGAGTACAGCAAACCTGTTGCACAAAAACCTATTGTATTTGATTTAATAGACTATAATGTTGCTCTATCTAAAACAAACTGGTCCATATACAGGGTTCATATGACAACTGTCTTGTCCCTTAGTTTACTAGTGGCACTGTGGTCAGAGTGAAGCAGGAATGGTTCTAACGCCATGTTTACACTATCACTTTTCAAACATACTTTATAGTACCACCTGTAACAGCACAATATATTGCCTTTCTCAATAAACAAGTCATTACACTTTAACAGAGTTTCAGTAACTTATATTGCACAACTGCTCACCAATCTGCAATTTACAACAACAATAGCTTAATAATAATCACATACGTGAAACCTATTGCATTTACCAATGTTTGTTACTCATCTCATGGGAGGCTACAGCACTGTATGCAAAAGCTGAGTCATTAGTTGTGGCTTGATATTTATAAGCGTACTTCAATTAGTCTTCATACCTCTCTGTATAATGTCTCTCTATCCCGACTCCCCACAAAGCTTCTTTATAAATTATAAATTCACCGGGAGAGGGTGTGATATAACCCCTCTGTTCTCTCTGCCTTCTCTTGTTTTTTTGTGCGTCAAAATGTTACAAGCCTCTTGGAGGAGGAGTTTGCCTGCAGGAGAGTCACTTTAGGCAAAGGTTTTAAGCTTCAGTTTAATCAATTCATGAGGGAGTTCTGCACACTAGCATGCCCCTCCCCCACAGGAATGGTGGCAATTACATTAGCCACACAATGTTGTAACAGAAATTACTTGGCTGTCTTGCAAAGAAGGTTGCAAGTATTCATTTTCTTCAATTTTATCCTACCTATTCCAGTGTATACTCCTTTTCGAGTATGATAATAGTATAGTGTTGCAAGGGCACGGCATAGCCCTGTTAATCACACATAACATGGAATAATTGAGCATCTTTCAAAATCCAGGAACCAATCAACATTTCTGTGTTTTGAGCTACATTAAAACTATAATGTTTCACAAATATAGATGGATTAGGTCATGTTGCTGCTGCACAAATACTCACAATTAAAGCACCGCTCCATTCTGTCCATGAAGCAGCCATCACTCTAGTTGACCATGCCTGAATACCTCCAGGCAACTGTCTTTTTTTTACAAAGAACCGAACAGAATGATTACTTACTTGATCTACTGGTAAGTGTCTATAAACAGGACTTACAGTCTATTCTGCTCACACCAAAAAAAGAATCACATTTCCCAAACTGCGACCTCTGAAGGTACAATTTTACGCCCCTTACCATATCCAATTTTGAGTCATTGGGAATGTCATCTTCTGAAACAGAATGTAAAACAGGAAGGACATGTTCTGGCTCCTATGGAATGCTTTATTTGCCTTGGGAATGAAGGTGGGATTTAATAGAAACACCATCCTATCTTCAAAATTCTTGAATAAGGAGGTACACACATCAGAGCACTCCACTCTCCTAAATGTATAGCTTACGTTATTTCTACGTAAAACAAGACCTTCATAGAAAAGATTTTCTCTGAAACCTCCTGCAAAGGTTCAAATGGGTTTCTTTAAAAATATGTAGGACCAAAAGTAAATCCTGAGAAGGAAACACGTTTCTAAGTCTTGGCCTCAAAGAGTCAACTCCTTCAAACAGTCTTGAAATGCAGCCTTCCACCTCTGACAAAGCTGCCCAAGAAGAACGAAAGGCCTTAATAGATGCCCACTTTTGTCCCAGAGTTGAAGTTGACAAACCTAAATCAAAACTCTCTTTAAATACTGTAATAGGTTGTTTCGAGAAAGGCTATTCTTCTGACACCAAGTATCAGATGAACCTCAATGATGGCTATAGGGCAGAGGTCTTCAAACGTTTGGAAGCCGAGACCCCCCTGTCAACATTTTCAAGCGTAAGGACCCCCTCCTGACAAAGATTTCTAAACCTCTAGGTTATGAGGAAGGTGAGGACCAAATTATGCGACAGGCTTGACTAAATTGTGTGAGTAGAAAATGTAAATAATGTTCTGTGATGCTGCGTATTTTGGGGTAGCATTACTTTATTATTTAGAATTTTTTTAAACACAGTAATACTGAGGAAAGATTTCACCCCATCAGTACCAGTTTATAACCAAAATACAGCAATTAACATCAGAAAGATGTCTAGTCAACCTCTGTGGAGGGCCTCCCAATTAGCAGGAATACGCGCTGCCACATTAGAAGCTCACCTGGCCATGGCCGGGAGCAGCAAGGGTGCATTCAAACCGTGGCGGTCTTGTGCAGAGTTAAGCAGTTTACCCATGCCCTATATCTCTCACCCCCTTCCTTCCATCCCTCTCCTCTCTCCTCTCCCAACCCGGATCCCTCTCTCACATTGCAGGCAGATGGTTATTAGCCCCAGGACACCTTTTGGTAACAGTAGCGCACTACAAATGTAAATAATAGGCAAAAGCAGGGGATCCACTAGACCAGAACTTCGGGGGGTGGGGTGCGGGGGGGGGGGTTAACATTCCCAGCCAGGGCTTGTCCAAGCACTGGTCGCACACGGTGCAACAGTCTTCCCACCTTCTCCATGAATTCCCTCACTACCACTCACCAACAATATACCTCATCTCTCTATAGCACCTGTCTGACAAACATTTCATTTTTTATAGCGCTACTCATAGTTTACTCACACTCAGTTCTGTGATGTGCATGGTACATCTTCTTTGTACCAGGCACTTTACTCTTCTGCACTGTGTGGGTGACAAGAGTGCCCATGTGACTGCACGGTGAGCAATGCAACAGTGTGAGAGTAGGGTAAAAGGAGTGACTGCAGGTTTAGTGAGGTGACCATATGAATTTGGGTTCGGCTGTAAGTGCAGAGTGGGACGAATTAGTGCATGGTTAGTGATGGCCTTGTTTGAGTGAGCTACAGATTGAGCAGTAAGGGGGGGACAGGTGAGTGAAGTGTCACATGAGTGCAGGGTGAGAAGTGTGCTCGTGTGACTGCAGGGTGAGGTACAGAGTGAACAATGCAAGCAAATTTTTAGTGCAGAGTGATCACTGGGAGAGCAGGGTGAGCGGGTGAATGTTGTGAGTGCATGGTGATCAGTGTGAGTGCATGGTGATCAGTGTGAGTGCATGGTGAGCAGTGTGAGTGCATGGTGATCAGTGTGAGTGCATTGTGATCGCTATGAGTGCATGGTGATCGCTATGAGTGCATGGTGATCAGTGTGAGTGCACAGTGATCGCTGGGAGTACAGGGTGAACATGAAAGTGAAGGCGAGAATGATAAGTGAGTAGTCTGAAAGCAGGGTGCATTCCCAGAAACTTGAAGCGTAGTGTTTCAGATATAAGTTAAACTATTGCTATAATGGCATTAATTAGGGTTCGAGGGTGGAGGAAATAAATAATGTGCTGATCCTGCAACAAACTTCCAGTCTAATTATTAGGGTTACCAGCTCATTATTTTGATGGTCCAGAAATAAGCAGTCACCTACAGCTGTATTTTTTGCACTTATCTGTGAATACTTAGAACAGCAAATATAAATAGAAAGCATTTTTAATTGTGTTGTAGGGATGCCACAATGATCCATGACTGATAATTAAAGAGAATAAAGACAGAAAAGTCACATAACTAATTAATACATACGTTTTTATTTATAACTCAATTTAGTGTCAAGAGCAGGTCTCTGCAGGATCTTTAAACAACACATAGAAGGCATGTTTCTTTTGGCAACCCAACTTTATATTTCTTTTCATTAAATGCATTCTCACACTACAGCAGTAAGTATAAAAAGACAAATGTAAGGAATATGCAGAATGGGGGCCCAGGGGGTACTGGAACCATAAAAAAGCTTTGGTAATCAGTTAACAAAGGCATGTAAATATGCTAATGAAAACTCGGGCCAGAGATAAGACTCCAGACACTGCCCAGCCGAGGCCCCAGGAGCGCGAGCTGCACTGCAGCAGCCCGGGCTGAGACACAGGACTGGGAAGAGGGGGGCTGGAGCCCTGGATGCCAGGGCAGAAGTGACACTGTGAAGGCGCGACCCCCTTTGCATCGCTCCACGCCCCCCCTGGGGGTCGCGCCCCACAGTTTGAAGACCCCTGCTATAGGCTATTCGGGTTGTTTCCCTCCTAGAAGCTTGAATGGGTGCCAAAACAGGAATCAAATGAACTACCCCCAAAAATCCATCCTTTTCTGCTTCCAAACTCCCATGACCTGTTACTGGAGGAAAGGAAGTCAAGGGACCCCAGAATAGATTACAGAGTAACAGCCGGTCCTAAAATAGGAGAGACCACCTCATCTTCACTTTTCCCACTCAAAACTTCAGAATGAAGGAAGTTTGCATAAAGTCAGGGGCTAAATTAAAAAAACATTGCACACTAGCACTTTAGTACCCTTTCCCCGCTCCCCAGGTGGTGCTTGGCCGATTGCAGGGCTAAGCTCACCGGGTCCCGGATGGTGGCAGTTTGGCGGCCATCTTGAGTAGGGTTGTCATTGGTGGAGCGCTCTAGTCGCTCTATTTAAGGAGGGCTTACAGGGCAAACGGGAGATTACCTCCCACAGACTCCAGAGGCTGCATTACGAGCAGTCACTTATTTTAGAGCTTTTAAAATTGTATTTAGATCGTTTTGATCGTTTTTGTACCCCTTGTGTCCGACCCCCCCCCGAGCTCGAATTTGCATAAAGTCAGGGGCTAAATTAAAAAAACATTGCACACTAGCACTTTAGTACCCTTTCCCCGCTCCCCAGGTGGTGCTTGGCCAATTGCAGGCCTAAGCTCACCGGGTCCCGGATGGTAGCAGTTTGGCGGCCATCTTGAGTAGGGTTGTCATTGGTGGAGCGCTCTAGTTGCTCTATTTAAACGGTCAACCATGTCTCCGCGCAGCGGACGCGTGCAGCGGACGCGCCGGACCTACGCCGGAGTCACGCCTGAGTCCAGCCCGTCTGCGCCCGTCCGGGCCCAGACGGGACCTGGGCCAGTTGCTATGCCCGATGCGAGCCCCCAACAAGCTATTAGGATCAGGTACACGAAGGATGAGCTTTTATCTTATAGAATACCGACGTATGACACATGCTGCTACATTGCCAAAGGGGGAAAGCGCTTTAGGGGATGTAGAGTTTGTCAACCAGAATTAGGAGAAACTACCCCCACCACCTTGCGTCGTCTCGCACTGCTGAATTGCAGGTCTCTCCCCTGCCATGCGACGGAAATTAACTCCCTACTCCTGGACCACAAGGTTGATGCCTTCCTTCTTACTGAGACTTGGCTATCTGACACCTCGGGTCCGGACGTGGTTACAGCGTTGGCACTGGGATATTTGATTTACCATCTTGATAGAGGCGTAGGGAGGGGGGGGGGGTCTGGCCATTATTTATAGGGAGTCACTGGGCTGTAAGGCACGGGAGGCAGGGGTTAAAGACTGTGAGAGCTGCCAATTCTCCCTCCAATTCTCCCCTACCTGCACGCTGACAGGCCTCCTAGTCTACCGGCCACCTGGGAGTGTGGGTGATTTTACATCTTCACTAATGGAAACTACCACGCTCCTGGCCTCGGCCTCGTCCAATTTCATTCTGTTGGGAGATCTCAACTGCCATTTTGATGAAGCAACTGACCCAATGGCAACTAATTTGATGAGCGAGTTGAGCGCCCTGCAGATGAAATTGATAAACACTGGGGCCACACATGTTAAAGGTCATCTTCTGGACCCCTTCTTCGCGAATATGTCGGGGATATCAGCTATGCCCCCCCTTGCTCTTCCTTGGTCCGACCACTCATTGATCATGGCTAATTGGGAGGTAAAGTGTGATGACACTCTCCCACTCATGAAATTCAGTTTAGACAGGGCATGGTCAAGACTCCCTGTAGAGGCCTGGAGTGCCCGTTTGGAGGGCACCCAGCCTGAGAAGGGTCGGGATCCGGTGACTGCAGATGCTACGGTGAGGAACTGGCTGACCAACGCAGTGGACCATGTGCTTCCACTCAAGAAGATGCTTATCAGGGATAAGAGAGTGGGGTCCGCCCCATGGTATACCCTAGAGCTCAGAACCTTGAGAAAGAAGTGTAAACGGGCGGAGAGATTATGGAGGAGGAATTCGGAGATAGATAGCAGGGAAAAATATCGGATGGAATTAAGGACATACAAACTTGCAATACGCGCTGCAAAGGCCTCCTTTTATGGGGAGAGAGTGAAGCACGCTGCGTCCTCATCCAGGGAAGCCTTTCTAGTGATGAAGGAGCTTCTTAAACCGCCTGATCCCATTCTTGTCCATGACAGACCACAGGAAAAATGTCTGGAATTGGCCACTTACTTTAAAGATAAAATTGATACCATTGTTAGTTCTCTCCCCCCGGTGATGGGGACCTCGGTCTTTTTGGAGGACTTGAGCATCTCGGAAAAACTATTAACGTCATTTGGCCCTGTAACCTCAGGCGAAGTACTGAAGGTCCTCGGGAGCTTGAAAAGTGGCTCACCTCGGGACCCAGTCCCAATGCGGTATTTAAAGCAGGCCGCCTTGTCGATAGGAGAGCCCTTGACCGACCTGGTCAATCTCTCCTTCGCTCATGGGACTGTGCCGCCAGACTGCAAAAGTGCGGTTGTCAAAGCGCTTCTGAAGAAGCCTGGCTTGGACCCGCAGAACCTGGCCAATTTCAGGCCCATTTCCTTGCTACCAGGGGTTAGCAAGGTTGCCGAGAGGTTGGTAAACCGTCAGCTATCCAACTTTCTCGAGGAGAATGGCCGGTTGAGGGACTCCCAGACGGGATTCCGACCAGGTCATGGAACTGACACGGCTCTGCTAGCAGTGGTAGAGGAGGCCAGAAGCACTTTGGACGCAGGGGGGTCAGTGGCAGTGATCCTCCTGGACCTTAGTGCGGCCTTCGATACCGTCAATCATGGAGTGCTGATACAACGTCTAGCTGAGTCGGGTGTCACAGGAGTGGCCCTGGAATGGTTGGCCTCTTTTCTGGAGGGGCGTACCTTCGAGGTTTGGGAAGGAAACGCAAAATCTCCTCCCCTCCCACTTCATTGCGGGGTGCCCCAGGGCTCATCCCTGAGCCCCACGTTATTTAACGTGTATATGGCACCCGTGGAGGATGTGGTGTCTCCGTTTGGCTTTAAGACCATAAGCTATGCGGATGACACCCAGCTAGTGGTGGGTCTGACACAGCTGGAGAAACAGCCCGAGACGCTCCATTCCTGCTTGAGAGAGGTGTTTGACTGGATGACCAGGTCATCGCTCAAATTGAACGGCTCAAAAACTGAGCTGATGATCTTGGGCCAGTCAAGTTTTGCCCTCTCGCCGAGCAGCTGGCCCAATTGCATGGGCACCCCGCCTGACCCAAAGAAGGAGATTAAGAGCCTGGGGGTCTGGCTGGAGCCGGATTTGTCCTTTAGGACACACGCCAAGAAGATCGCTGGCGTGTGTTATGGAATGCTCCGGTCGGCCCGTAAGGTTCTCCCCCTGTTACCAGAACTCTCCCGGAAGCTGTTAGTCCAAGGTCTAATCATCTCACGCCTGGACTACAGTAATGCACTCTTTCTCGGAGCCCCGGAGTCAACGTTCAAGATCCTGCAACAAGTGCAGAACGTTCCGGCCAGGCAGTCAGCCAGGCCTGCTTTAAAAGCACTACACTGGCTTCCCGTCAGAGAGAGAGTGACCTTCAAGGCTCTCTGCATTGCCCACAAGAGCATACAGGGGAAAGGACCAGCCATTCTGAAGGACATGATTCGGCCCTACAAGCCCACAAGAGCTCTACGCTCTGACAACAAACACCTCCTTCAGATAAAGAGAATTAGGAGAGCCCGTTCAGGTGGCAGGAGTTTTTCCATCCATACAGCGCGCGCCTGGAACTCCCTCCCATTCTCACTACGTTCTGAACCAAATCTTCTTAGGTTCCGGAAACTCTTGAAAACTTACTTATTTCCAGAATAAGTGTAGCTCATTCTGCTCTGTATTAGCAGCTTGCTCTAGGTCTCTATATGTGCTGGGATGCCCCTGGGTAACCGTGCGCGGTACAAAATTCGTTAATAATAATAATAATAATAAATCTAAAAGAGGGAAAAAAGGTTGAGACTTGAGGGTCCGAAACGGAACCCACCTCAATATAACAACCAGAAATTTGGAACCAGCATTTAGAAGGAGAGAGCTCCATTAAATCATGTATTCCATTATGATCTACAGAATACAGCTGATGTTCCTTGTGTGAACTGGCCTGGTAGAAAGTCATCATGAACTAAAAGATTTGTCATATTTAACATTTCAGAGCAATTGACCCCCTAATCCTGAGCCTTCACAGCAATATCTTCCTGTTAGTCAGATTTGTATTGAAACATTGAATTGTCCTTTCAGTAGAACACCGACCCCAGACTGACAGAGACTTGTTTAGGATCAACCACTCTAGTAGTTTTTTCTCCAGCGATAATCACTGGAACAAGGTACTCTATATGCTGTGTTGAAAGCCTGAGAAGTGAAGTAAGGGGCTCATTATGACGGTGGGAGGACCGCCATCCCCTGCCCGGTGGTGGAGACCCTCCCGCCATCACAATGAGATTTGCCCACCGCCAAATTAGGATGGCGTGGGTATTGCGGTGGATGCAAAGTCTGTCTGCCGCTTTTCTACCGGTGGCAATTGCACCGATTGCCTGGCGGGCGGAAAAGGGCCACTAATATGGTGGGGGTGCCTAACAGGCACTGTCCGTCATATTAGGATGTGCACTGGTAGAGGCCTTTCCACCGCCATGGAAAGGCTGGTTGGGATTGGGATTGGGTTTGGGGGCCCATGGCGGACCCCCTCTGTCTGGGAGGAGGGTGTAGGTGCACGGGGCGGGGGTACCCATGGTATCCCCCTACAGGTGCCTGCCACGTTGTGCATGGAAATGCACATTGTGGCATTTTAACATTGCAGCCAGCAGCACCGCCCGCAAAGTCAAAAGGCCAGGATGCACCCGCCATACTGGTGGGTGCATCCTAAATGGGCTGGTGGGACCGCCGCACGTCTGGCTGGCGGTCCCAGCACCGCTATGACGGCGGGCGGACTGATGTCTGCCCGCCATCATAATGAGCCCCTTAGAAACTCAAGAAGCTAAGACTAAATCCGCTCCCAAAATTCAACCACCTAGGAAGAAATATAAAACCAACACCTTCAGGAATAGGCTCACAACATGAATTAAATGAACCGATTGAAAATGCTACTCACCAAACTCTGATAAGCTTTCAAGCCATGTTTTAAAATTTGAATTCTCATCCCTTTGCAAATTAGGACTATGAATGGTCCAGCAAATATAAGATGGCCCTTAAATCTGTTAGCAAAATCAACTGTTTAGGACTCTTTGAATCTTTGAGTTGAAAGAGAATGGATCAAATATTTTCTGACCAGTTCTGTCATATAGATTTTTAAAATTCTCAAACTATCTTGAACTATTTGAAAAAGTTTGAGTATGTTTCTGATTCTTGAAAGACTTGTCAATGACTGATTCCAATCTTCCATGAATAGTTCACTACCTGAAAATGGCATTTACAAAAGAGCTGCTTTTTGAGAGCTATTTACTTTCTGCTCTCTCAAAGGCATTTGCCCCTAAGTGCCACCAATCCGCTTGCTGATATTGAAGATCAAAAGCGATGTCTTTAACCTAGCCCTCGTGGCTGCTGGAACTTGAGAGAAATCATTCTGAAGTTTTAAAAACAGACTGAAAATAATTAACAAGCGACTGGGAAGCATAAACAGCATAGTTGTAAATCCTCCTGGCCAAATCCAAACCTGGATATGAGCTGCTTCTCCATTTTCTGTCTAACACAACTGAGAACAAAATATTCTCAGTCAGTCAACAAGGAATTCTGCTCGGACAGATTTGCAAACAAAGAATCAATAATTAACATCTGAGGTAGCTCCATCCCCCCTTTGATGAGAGGCTAGAACGTCCCCATGAAACATGGAACTGGAGTTTTGGCCAAATCATTCCGCTCTCTCTTTAAAATGTTGATAATAGCAGAATTAATTGGCGTCTTAGGAACTGGAGTTTTTTTTAATTGCCTGAGCCATTCATTACTAGAGCATGGGTGGAAGATGTAAATTAGATGACAAGTAACAGAGTAAGCATTGCAGTTCTTTTTTCTGAATGTACTTCCCTCCAGGAGTGGTTCCCGCCATCATCGTTGTCATAATTAGGAGAGACCCATGTTTAAAAAATTGTCGATGGAAAGGAACCAGAAGCTTGAGAATAAGACCGACCTGGGAGGAGACCCTCCTGACAAACCTTCATTTTCCTGTTGCTTATAAAATGTGCCTGAAATAGACCTATTAGGCGGTTAGTACGCTAGCTAGTGGCTGTGCCAACTTTTCCATCGTAGGTGACCTCAACCTCCATTTTGACAATCAACAGATCTTGGCTGTCAGTGGTTTTCTGGCAGATCTGGAGGCCCTTCAGTTGACCCAATTTGTTACTCAATCCACACATGTGGCTGGTCACATTTTGGATCAATTTTTCACTATATTAACGGATGTCCAAGTCCTGGCTGTTTCTCCAGTGGGCTGGACCGATCATTTTTTGGTGTCCGTCTGGCTATCTCTCCCCGAAACCCCTACTATTCCATCTCCTAAGTGGATCCCTCGGCGTCACTGGAATAAGCTTAGGCTAGAGGACCTACATTACATCTTGGCTGAAGAGCCATTAGGCCCTCTGCTTAATGCCACCTCGGGCTACGACCAGTTCTGCAGCTGGATTACCAAGGCGCTTGATGTATTGGTGCCCATCATCTCTAGTAAATCCAGCTCCAGGCAGTCGAGTCCTTGGTATGACAGTGCCCTCCGCGCTCTGAAGGGTTCATGTAGACGGGCAGAAAGGGAGTGGCGGAAGACGTATGATGTCGTAAAAAAAAACGCGTACTTGGCTTCCGTCAAGCTCTACCATCGAGCTATTTGTAGAACCCGTGCGGCGTTCTACGCGACGGAATTCCGCACCAGCCTCAATCCATCTAAGACCATCTTCAAAACCCTTAAAAATCTGTTGGCTAAGAGAGCGGATCCGCAAGTGGATGGTTCTACCTCCCATTGTGAGACTTTAGCCGCTTTCTTTTTGGAGAAAGTTAAAACCATCTATCAGTCGTTCCCCAGTACGGTGCTGCCCTCCATTCCTTTGAACGGCCTTCGTAGTTGCCCGGCATTACACTCTTTCCCTACTCTTTCTTGGGATGGGTTTGTTAAGTGGGCACAGCGAGTTAAGTCCGGTTCTCCTGCGGACCCGCTCAGACCTGCCCTCTTTAGAGATCCTTTTTTTCAGGGGCGTACTGTAGTGTGCTCGCTGATTAACCTTTCCTTGACCTCAGGTACAGTTCCTGCCAAGTGGAAGCAGGCGGTGGTTTCTCCGATCCTGAAAAAAACATAATTGGATCCTTTAAAACCGGAAAACTACCGCCCCATCTCACTGCTTCCTTGGCCGGCCAAAGTCATGGAGGCTCACGTCAACCTGGCCCTTTCCGAGCACATGGCCAGGGCCAATGCCCTCGATCCCATGCAGAATGGGTTCCGTGCTGGTCACAGCACGGAGACTGCCCTTCTGGCAATGGTAGAACATCTGCGGATTGTGTTGGATGCAGGTCAAACGGCAGCGCTTATTCTACTAGACCTTAGCGCTGCCTTTGACACGGTGTCCCATCGCATCCTTCTGCACCGCCTGGAGGACATTGGCATCTGTGGATCTGCTCTGCAGTGGTTCCGTTCCTTTCTTAGCGATCGCTCCTTTTGCGTTGCCACCCCTCCTTTTCAGTCCAAATACCATCAGTTGGACCTGGGGGTTCCTCAAGGCTCCTCGCTGAGTCCCACGCTTTTCAATCTGTACGTGCGGCCGCTGGCTGATGTCGCCAGGCAGTGGGGCCTAACCATGGTCTCTTATGCCGACGACATGCAGCTAGCGGTTACGATCAGCGGGGATGTCGAACAGGATGCCCCCAGGTTCCGAAACGGGCTGAGAGAGGTGGCCAGCTGGATGAATAACAACTGTCTCCAGCTGAACGCGAAGAAAACTGAGGTGATGATCGTTGGGAGGGGAGCGGATCGCTGGGGGGACAGCTGGTGGCCTCTTGAGTTAGGGCCGGCCCCTACACCTGTGATGGAACTTAGAAACCTGGGAGTGTGGTTAGATCACACCCTGTGCTTTACTACCCATACTAAGAGAGTAGCGGCATGCTGTTTTGGTGTCCTGCGTGGGCTAAGGCCGGTGCTCAAATTTTTTGATGCTCCAACAAGACAGTTGGTTATTCAAGCGACGATCATCTCCCGGCTGGACTATGCCAGCTCGCTCCTGCTGGGAGTAAACCAATCTGAGATCGTTCGCTTACAGCGCGTACAGAACGCGGCTGCGAGAGCAGTGGTGGGTCTGCCAAGGTTCTGTCCCACTTCGAATATTCTGCGGTCCCTACATTGGCTACCGATCAAAAGTCGAATTCATTTTAAGGCCCTTAGCCTTGTTTTCAAAATCCTAAGAGGGTCGGCACCTGAGATTCTCAATAATCTCGTATCCGCCTATGTCCCGACTCGCTCCCTTAGATCTCTTGGGCAATCCCTTGCGGTTGTCCCGCGTTTCAGGCTTAGCCGGATGGGCGGTCGTTCTTTTCGAGTGAGAGCTGTGGCGCTCTGGAACTCTCTCCCTTTAGAAATCCGCCTGTTAGAGGATCTTTTAGCATTCCGTAGGGCCGTGAAAACTCATTTGTTTTAATTTACTTTATTCTCACTTTTCTGTTCCTTTTAGCGTTGTGTTATGTTCACCTTTTCCCTGCGCCAGGACGCTCCTTAGCTGGAGCATCTGTGCGCAAAATAAATGATATTAACATAACATAACATAACATTAATCATTAGTATTTGAAATTCCCTCCGTGGGCCTCAGGAAGAAGGAGAGATATGAGATTATGCTTCCCCATTGCTTTCTTAGCATAACAAGAGAAACACACATATTCCTGCCTATATACTCCCCAAGAGGGTCACAGATTAATGTTTTCCCCTTGCCCAACCCCCCATGACATGAGAAACAAAAAGAAAAGGGCAAATAAAAAGAAATACTTTTTAAGAACCTTCAATTTAAAAAAAAAAGAGGCAACTATCCCAGCCTGAGAGGACCCTTATATAGACACCTTAAACAGTATAGAAGAACATGCAGATGACCAGGCTACTAAATGGCCAAAAAACACATAGGGATGATTCACAAAGGGCCTCATACTTCGTAGCTGAGGGGGGGCGGTGCGAGCTCGTGACAGGACCTCCACATAGGGTAATTACTGTACGAAGGTCCTGCCATGAGTGCAGCACCCTTCCCACCCACTAGTGGGGGTCTGCCGCCACGAGTCCGAAGGCCCTCTGTAAATTGAGCCCAGTGTCAAAACCTGCTCCTCTGTTTACTCCCTAATGGAGAAAGGTTGAAAAATTGAAAGGCACCTTCCTGCCCTCACTCCAGTCATGCTGCCAGAGATCTCCCAGCAGAACCATTCAGGTGAGTTCCTTCAAGATCCCAACCTTTCGAAATGTGTGTATTGCAAGCCCAGCACTGTGATAAAATACAGACAGCAGGCTCCTCGCCTGCTCATCAGATACCCGAAATGCAAATACAATATGTCACAATATAAAAGAGTATGCTCCCAGCACCGCTTGTAAAGCGTCCATTATTATGGACCAAGAACAGCAATATAAGAAAAACAAAGTGGGCCTAATTGCCACTGCTTGTCAAAGTGCCGGCCAAGCCTTGATCTTAAAACAGCAACCCCAGCTCAAGCAGACAGTGCACGTGAGCAAAACCTTGGTTTTGCCGGGGTTTCTGTTTTAAGCAGGAAATGTGAGCCGACCACTGCACTACGCCTCCTAGCATCACCAACACAAAAGAGGAACCTCAAGCTAGCTCCACGCTGCAAGAAAAAATAGAAAAATCTTCTTGTTATTGTCTCAGGCATTTTCAATTCTATTAAGGACACAGAAGCAAGGATTATGCTCCTCAAATCTTTATGGCAAACACAGCAGCCAATGAAAAAGTTTTAAATTACATACTACATGTCCCATCAATCTCTCCATCATTCAGCTTGCATATCCCTTCCTTAAATATGAGGCACACCAGTTCTCTGCCTCCTTCTTTGTCAAAATCAGGTAGCCACAACAGTACATGGAAACAGAATTTGAAGTAACAAGAAATTGAACATGAAAGTACTTGTATGGAAACAAGCTCAACATCTCAGGACACAAGAATCCCCACAAGCGTGGCAGCTTTTAGATGTTCCATTCATATGTGACTGGATGACCTCATTCCTGCTTCTGATCCATGAATAGAAATACATAAATTTCTCACCATAAAGAATATTCACCCAACATGCTATAAGTAATATATAGGGCAGGAAAAATCATATTTTTTTTTCACAATACTGGCTTGCAGAGACAATATTACATCATCAACAATACTCAGTGGGATAATCCTTACATCTGTGTCCTTAACACCTTCGGGAGAGGTGTGGCGCCGCGGCCAGGGCGACTGACGCTGGAATCTGGGGACCACGGTTCGATCCCCGGCTCCGGCGGCAGGTTAGCCCAGCACCATGTGACTCTGGGTAATAGCTTGCTTAATCTTCCCGACGGCCCCCAGTGCCTAGAGACCCTTGCGGGTGATTGTGCGCTTTACAAATGTGGATTTTACTTTTACTTTATGCTCATGACGAGCTCAGCTCGTCATGAGGCACGGTGCTCGTGTGCTCATGACGAGCTGAGCTCGTCATGAGCTGTGGAACGCTCACACGCGGGGATAATTCCCCTGCTGTGCTGAACGTTCCACTGAAATGGGTGTGGTCATGACGAGCTTAGCTCGTCATGAGCACACAAGCACTGTGCCTCATGACGAGCTGAGCTCATCATGAGCACGGGGGTGCTGTGCGCACCCCCCTGCCCCCCAGCACAGCGGGGCAATTACCCCCGCTGCGAAGGGGTTAATAGATATGAAAATTCTTGATGAGATAGAGAATTTTATCTGTTATATGTCAGGACAGAATGCTCCAATTATGCTTGTTCAAAGCCAGCCGCGGCCGGTAGTGGGAGTACCGGCCGGGAGGTGACGTGGGGAAGGGAGGGCCAGGGTGGGGGCTAGTAATGTATGGAATCCGGACCTTAACAGGTAAGTAAACATAAAAATAAATAAAACGAATTTCGTTGCGTGCACTGCATCACCAACTGCAATGCAGTGCGCGCAACGAAATTCGTTTTATTTATTTTTATGTTTACTTACCTGTTAAGGTCCGGATTCCATACATTACTAGCCCCCACCCTGCCCCTCTCCATCCCCACGTCACCGCCCGGCTGGTACTCCCACTACCGGCCACGGCTGTTCAAAGCTGACCCACAACCACAGAAACAACATCCGCAGTAGGCTAATGACAAATAGTTTTAAAAGTGGAATTCGCTGACCAATCAGCTGCTCTCATAATGTCCTTAAATCCAGAACACAGAGCAAATGCTTTGGATGCCATGGCCCCTCTCAGCACAGTGAGCCACAAAAGAGTAAATGAATGTGTCCGTCTGTAACGCAACTGGTGCTCATGTAAAGCACCCTAATACCTTCGGGTCAAGTTCACGCTATATAAAACTCTGGGGGAAAAAAAAGAGGAAGCATCAATTCCTCTAATTCCAGCAACTGACAACAACCAACAAGCATGCCTGGCAATCATTTCCTTTGAAACTAGTTTATCTGGGTTCTGCAATGCAATCAATAAGTGCCATGCAGAACCCTGCTGGAGCTCTCTTGTAAAAGTTTGATACACTTTCAACCACTGAGTCACACACAGTTTGGGAGAATCCGGAAATACAGGATACGAAATACATGTCAAATTCATTTGAGTTCTTCTTTGTAATCGTAAATGAAATTCTAGATGAAGAAAATACTCCACCCTCTAGGTCTAGAGCCTGAACATCACCCACTCTCTCACAGGAAAATAAACATAGAAGCATGGCCAGCTTAGCTGACAACTGCTTTCTAGATAAATCCCTGCTGTCTGGCCAAGTGGTCAAGCAACTTAACACCACATTTAGGTCCCAAAAAGTGTGATACTTAGCCTTAGGCAGGTTTGGCATCTGGATCCTGTCAGCATGGTACACAGCAAAAGGTGCTCCCCAATCAGTTTACCATCTACTGGCAAATGTACTGCTAAAATGGCAGAACAAAAGTTGTTTACTGACCTGTAACGAACACCTGTTCAGCCAAATGTTAGAAGAAATTGATCACCACATAGAAGTCTGGCCCCACAGGATCCCTATCTCATTAATGCCACCAACCGATCTATCTTCTCCAAGCAGAAAAATATCTTTTATGGGTGCTGGATATCTAAGTCTGCTGCATATCGGTGTTAGCTTGCTACAAAATGCTGGCACACTCCAGTGTCTCTTCAAGCCCTCCAAGGTGTTGTGAGAGAATCAGAGGATATAAATTGCCGACTGAGTCCTGCAGCAGGTTTGGGACGCAAGATAGCCTGACCAGTATTGAGTGATCTCCATTAGAACTAGACCTAGGATTGAGCATTTTAAATCGGACTTGCTAGAACCAACTCTACTCTCTGCTTCATAATCTGGGCTGCCACCCGTGGTTTCATCACAAAAGGCAGACACGCACAAAGAAACAGCCTACAACTGAAAAAACTTCTCTATCTGTTCAGTCTTGAGGTAAATAAATTCACCAGACATGGACCCAAAATGATTCAGGCTTGAAAACACCTGTGGAAGTAGCTTCCAATTGCTGCTGTCCCGAAGGCTCTGGAATTCCAGTCAGCCCCCACATTCAGTTGTCTGGTATGGCTCTGCTATGACGTATATGCGATGCTGGAGACAAAAATGACAACAATCTTAATTGTCTTTGCCAGCATTTGGGATTTTATTCCTGCCAGACGGTTATTATAATGGACAGCTGATATATTGTCAGTCTTTAATAGTATACAACCGAAAGCGTTTTGATTGCAAAAACGACCCGGCTAAAGCTCCATGCAGTTGATATGGATGTCCAGTTCAATCAATCAATCAATCAATCAATCATACTACTTGTATAGCGCGCTACTCACCCGGAGGGTCTCAAGGCGCTTGGGGGAGTGGGTCCGCTACTGCTCGAACAGCCAGGTCTTGAGTTGTCTCCTGAAGGTGAGGTGGTCCTGGGTCAGCCGAAGGTGGATGGGTAGGGAGTTCCATGTCTTGGCCGCCAGGTAGGAGAAGGACCGGCCTCCGGCGGTGGCTCTTCGGATGCGAGGTACGGCTGCGAGGGCGAGGCTAGTAGATCGTAGCTGGCGGGTGGGCGTGTAGAAGGTCAGGCGGTCGTTGAGATACTTGGGGCCCAGGTCGTGGAGAGACTTGTGTGCATGGGTGAGGAGCCTGAACGTGATCCTCTTGTTGACGGGGAGCCAATGCAGGTGCCTCAGGTGGCTGGAGATGTGGCTGCATCGGGGGATGTCCAGGATGCGTCGGGCGGAGGCGTTCTGGATTCGTTGGAGTCTTTTCTGTAGCTTGGCTGTGGTCCCGGCGTAGAGGGTGTTTCCGTAGTCCAGCCGGCTGGTGACGAGGGCCTGGGTGACCGTCTTTCTGGTTTCGGTCGGGATCCATCGGAAGATCTTGCGAAGCATGCGAAGGGTGTGAAAGCATGATGAGGAGACGGCGTTGACTTGTCTGGTCATCGAGAGGGAGGAGTCCAGGATGAAGCCCAGGTTGCATGCATGGTCTGTTGGCTTGGGAGCGGTGCCAAGGACTGGGGGCCACCAGGAGTCGTCCCATGCGGTGGGTGATGGTCCCAGGATGCGGACTTCCGTCTTGTCTGAATTCAGTTTCAGGCGGCTGTTCTTCATCCATTCGGCGACGTCTTTCATCCCTTCGTGTAGGCTTGTTCTGGCGGTGTTGGGGTCTCTGGTGAGGGAGAGGATCAGCTGGGTGTCGTCGGCGTAGGAGATGATGTTGAGGTTGTGTTGGCGTGCGATGGCAGCAAGGGGTCTCATGTAGATGTTGAAGAGGGTGGGGCTGAGTGACGATCCTTGCGGGATGCCGCAGATGACTTCTGCGGCCTCGGAACGAAACGGGGGAGGCGGACTCTCTGTGTTCTTCCGGCGAGGAACGAGATGATCCACTCCAGTGCCTTCCCTTGGATGCCGGTGTTGCTGAGGCGCTGGATTAGGGTGTGGTGGCAGACAGTGTCGAATGCTGCAGAGAGGTCCAGGAGGATGAGTGCCGCTATTTCTCCGTTGTCGAGCAGGGCTCAGATGTCGTCGGTGGCTGCGATGAGGGCGGTCTCCGTGCTGTGATTGGCTCTGAAACCGGACTGCGAGGGGTCGAGGGAGCCGTTCGTCTCGAGGAAGGCGGCAAGTTGTCTGTTGGCGATCTTCTCGATGACTTTGGCAGGAAAAGGAAGGAGCGAGATGGGGCAGACGTTTTTGAGGTCGGTGGGGTCCGCAGTAGGTTTATTCAGTAGTGCGCTGAGCTCGGCATGCTTCCAGCTCTCCGGGAAGGTGGCGGTGTTGAAGGAGGTGTTGATGATGTCTCGGAGTTGGGGTGCGATGGTGGAGTCGGCCTTGTTGAAGACGTGGTGGGGGCATGGGTCGGTTGGAGATCCGGAGTGGATGGTGTTCATCGTGCGGGCTGTGTCTTCGGTGGTTACCGTGGTCCAGGTGCGGAGGGTGGCGGTGGGGTGCGTTGGTTCGACGGTTGGGCGCGTTGGTTCGACGGTTGGGTGCATGGATGGTGCGCTGAAGCTGTTGTGGATGTCGGCAATCTTGCGGTGGAAGTACGAGGCGAGGGAGTCGCAGAGATCCTGTGAAGGAGTGATGTTGTTGTTGCCGGTGCTGGGGTTGGAGAACTCCTTGACGATGTTGAAGAGTTCCTTGCTGTCATGGGCGTTGTTGTCCAGTCGTTCCTTCAGTGATTTCTTCTTGGTGGTGCGGATGAGCTGGTGGTGCTTGCGGGTGGCATGTTTTAGGGCGGTCATGTTGTCAGCGGTCTGGTCGAGGAGCCAGGCTTTCTCGAGGGTGCGGCAGGTCTTCTTGGAGTCCTTGAGTTCGTCGGTGAACCAGGGGGCCTTCTTGCTTCTGGGTCTGTTGGGAGGGTTCTTCAGCGGTGCGAGGTCGTCGGCGCAGGCGGTCAACCACTGCGTGAAGTTGCGGGCTGCTTCGTTGGGGTCCGTTGTGCTGGCAGGTGGGTTCAAAGCGATACAAAAGGAGTTGATGGACGGAGCGTTTGAGCAAATCAAACACTCACCCCCAGTCAACTGATCTGGGTTTAATCCATCACCATTCTTAAGCCCACTCAGCCACCCCATTTCAGACGTGGCTATATGCAAATCAGTCTGACCCTGTGCCTCATGGGAACAGTCCAGCCCGAACTGCCAAGCCATGTCTTCCATGGACCGGAAACAAGCATCCTGGGACCGGTTTCGGATTCATAATCCTCATCAGCCAGGCTATCTTGAATCCAGTGGCCAAGTGAGCAAGGGACTCACGTCTGAGCATACCCTGCCACACTTAGGGCGAACAAAGCGATACAAAAGGGGTTGATGGATGGAGCGTTTGAGCAAATCAAACACTCACCCCCAGTCAACTGATCTGGGTTTAATCCATCACCATTCTTAAGCCCACTCAGCCACCCCATTTCAGACATGGCTATATGCAAATCAGTCTGACCCTGTGCCTCATGGGAACAGTCCAGCCCGAACTGCCAAGCCTTGTCTTCCATGGACCGGAAACAAGCATCCTGGGACCGGTTTCGGATTCATAATCCTCATCAGCCAGGCTATCTTGAATCCAGTGGCCAAGTGAGCAAGGGACTCACGTCTGAGCATACCCTGCCACACTTAGGGCGAACAAATCGATATTGATGGACGGAGCGTTTGAGCAAATCAAACACTCACCCCCAGTCAACTGATCTGGGTTTAATCCAGCACCATTCTTAAGCCCACTCAGCCACCCCATTTCAGACATGGCTATATGCAAATCAGTCTGACCCTGTGCCTCATGGGAACAGTCCAGCCCGAACTGCCAAGCCATGTCTTCCATGGACTGGAAACAAGCATCCTGGGACCGGTTTCGGATTCATAATCCTCATCAGCCAGGCTATCTTGAATCCAGTGGCCAAGTGAGCAAGGGACTCACGTCTGAGCATACCCTGCCACACTTAGGGCGAACAAAGCGATACAAAAGGGGTTGATGGATGGAGCATTTGAGCAAATCAAACACTCACCCCCAGTCAACTGATCTGGGTTTAATCCATCACCATTCCTAAGCCCACTCAGCCACCCCATTTCAGAGATGGCTATATGCAAATCAGTCTGACCCTGTGCCTCATGGGAACAGTCCAGCCCGAACTGCCAAGCCATGTCTTCCATGGACCGGAAACAAGCATCCTGGGACCGGTTTCGGATTCATAATCCTCATCAGCCAGGCTATCTTGAATCCAGTGGCCAAGTGAGCAAGGGACTCACGTCTGAGCATACCCAGCCACACTTAGGGCGAACAAAGCGATACAAAAGGGGTTGATGGACGGAGCGTTTGCGCAAATCAAACACTCACCCCCAGTCAACTGATCTGGGTTTAATCCATCACCATTCTTAAGCCCACTCAGCCACCCCATTTCAGACATGGCTATATGCAAATCAGTCTGACCCTGTGCCTCATGGAAACAGTCCAGCCCGAACTGCCAAGCCATGTCTTCCATGGACCGGAAACAAGCATCCTGGGACCGGTTTCGGATTCATAATCCTCATCAGCCAGGTTATCTTGAATCCAGTGGCCATGTGAGCAAGGGACTCACATTTGAGCATACCCTGCCACACTTAGGGCGAACAAAGCTATACAAAAGGGGTTGATGGACGGAGCGTTTGAGCAAATCAAACACTCACCCCCAGTCAACTGATCTGAGTTTAATCCATCACCATTCTTAAGCCCACTCAGCCACCCCATTTCAGACATGGCTATATGCAAATCAGTCTGCCCTGTGCCTCATGGGAACAGTCCAGCCCGAACTGCCAAGCCATGTCTTCCATGGACCGGAAACAAGCATCCTGGGACCGGTTTCGGATTCATAATCCTCATCAGCCAGGCTATCTTGAATCCAGTGGCCAAGTGAGCAAGGGACTCACGTCTGAGCATACCCTGCCACACTTAGGGAGAACAAAGCGATACAAAAGGGGTTGATGGACGGAGCGTTTGAGCAAATCAAACACTCACCCCCCTGTCAACTGATCTGGGTTTAATCCATCACCATTCTTAAGCCCACTCAGCCACCCCAGTTCAGACATGGCTATATGCAAATCAGTCTGACCGTGTGCCTCATGGGAACAGTCCAGCCCGAACTGCCAAGCCATGTCTTCCATGGACCGGAAACAAGCATCCTGGGACCGGTTTCGGATTCATAATCCTCATCAGCCAGGTTATCTTGAATCCAGTGGCCAAGTGAGCAAGGGACTCACGTCTGAGCATACCCTGCCACACTTAGGGCGAACAAAGCGATACAAAAGGGGTTGATGGACGGAGCGTTTGAGCAAATCAAACACTCACCCCCAGTCAACTGATCTGGGTTTAATCCATCACCATTCTTAAGCCCACTCAGCCACCCCATTTCAGACATGGCTATATGCAAATCAGTCTGACCCTGTGCCTCATGGGAACAGTCCAGCCCGAACTGCCAAGCCATGTCTTCCATGGACCGGAAACAAGCATCCTGGGACCGGTTTTGGATTCATAATCCTCATCAGCCAGGCTATCTTGAATCCAGTGGCCAAGTGAGCAAGGGACTCACGTCTGAGCATACCCTGCCCCACTTAGGGCGAACAAAGCGATACAAAAGGGGTTGATGGACGGAGCGTTTGAGCAAATCAAACACTCACCCCCAGTCAACTGATCTGGGTTTAATCCATCACCATTCTTAAGCCCACTCAGCCACCCCATTTCAGACATGGCTAAATGCAAATCAGTCTGACGCTGTGCCTCATGGGAACAGTCCAGCCCGAACTGCCAAGCCATGTCTTCCATGGACCGGAAACAAGCATCCTGGGACCGGTTTCGGATTTATAATCCTCATCAGCCAGGCTATCTTGAATCCAGTGGCCAAGTGAGCAAGGGACTCACGTCTGAGCATACCCTGCCACACGTAGGGCGAACAAAGCGATACAAAAGGGGTTGATGGACGGAGCGTTTGAGCAAATCAAACACTCACCCCCAGTCAACTGATCTGGGTTTAATCCATCACCATTCTTAAGCCCACTCAGCCACCCCATTTCAGACATGGCTATATGCAAATCAGTCTGACCCTGTGCCTCATGGGAACAGTCCAGCCCGAACTGCCAAGCCATGTCTTCCATGGACCGGAAACAAGCATCCTGGGACCGGTTTCGGATTCATAATCCTCGTCAGCCAGGCTATCTTGAATCCAGTGGCCAAGTGAGCAAGGGACTCACGTCTGGGCATACCCTGCCACACTTAGGGCGAACAAAGCGATACAAAAGGGGTTGATGGACGGAGCGTTTGAGCAAATCAAACACTCACCCCCGGTCAACTGATCTGGGTTTAATCCATCACCATTCTTAAGCCTACTCAGCCACCCCATTTCAGACATGGCTATATGCAAATCAGTCTGACCCTGTGCCTCATGGGAACAGTCCAGCCCGAACTGCCAAGCCATGTCTTCCATGGACCGGAAACAAGCATCCTGGGACCGGTTTCGGATTCATAATCCTCATCAGCCAGGCTATCTTGAATCCAGTGGCCAAGTGAGCAAGGGACTCACGTCTGAGCATACCCTGCCACACTTAGGGCGAACAAAGCGATACAAAAGGGGTTGATGGACGGAGCGTTTGAGCAAATCAAACACTCACCCCCCTGTCAACTGATCTGGGTTTAATCCATCACCATTCTTAAGCCCACTCAGCCACCCCATTTCAGACATGGCTATATGCAAATCAGTCTGACCTTGTGCCTCATGGGAACAGTCCATCCCGAACTGCCAAGCCATGTCTTCCATGGACCGGAAACAAGCATCCTGGGACCGGTTTCGGATTCATAATCCTCATCAGCCAGGTTATCTTGAATCCAGTGGCCAAGTGAGCAAGGGACTCACGTCTGAGCATACCCTGCCACACTTAGGGCGAACAAAGCGATACAAAAGGGGTTGATGGACGGAGCGTTTGAGCAAATCAAACACTCACCCCCAGTCAACTGATCTGGGTTTAATCCATCACCATTCTTAAGCCCACTCAGCCACCCCATTTCAGACATGGCTAAATGCAAATCAGTCTGACCCTGTGCCTCATGGGAACAGTCCAGCCCGAACTGCCAAGCCATGTCTTCCATGGACCGGAAACAAGCATCCTGGGACCGGTTTCGGATTCATAATCCTCATCAGCCAGGCTATCTTGAATCCAGTGGGCCAAGTGAGCAAGGGACTCACGTCTGAGCATACCCTGCCACACGTAGGGCGAACAAAGCGATACAAAAGGGGTTGATGGACGGAGCGTTTGAGCAAATCAAACACTCACCCCCAGTCAACTGATCTGGGTTTAATCCAGCACCATTCTTAAGCCCACTCAGCCACCCCATTTCAGACATGGCTATATGCAAATCAGTCTGCCCTGTGCCTCATGGGAACAGTCCAGCCCGAACTGCCAAGCCATGTCTTCCATGGACCGGAAACAAGCATCCTGGGACCGGTTTCGGATTCATAATCCTCATCAGCCAGGCTATCTTGAATCCAGTGGCCAAGTGAGCAAGGGACTCACGTCTGAGCATACCCTGCCACACTTAGGGAGAACAAAGCGATACAAAAGGGGTTGATGGACGGAGCGTTTGAGCAAATCAAACACTCACCCCCAGTCAACTGATCTGGGTTTAATCCATCACCATTCTTAAGCCCACTCAGCCACCCCATTTCAGACATGGCTATATGCAAATCAGTCTGACCCTGTGCCTCATGGGAACAGTCCAGCCCGAACTGCCAAGCCATGTCTTCCATGGACCGGAAACAAGCATCCTGGGACCGGTTTTGGATTCATAATCCTCATCAGCCAGGCTATCTTGAATCCAGTGGCCAAGTGAGCAAGGGACTCACGTCTGAGCATACCCTGCCCCACTTAGGGCGAACAAAGCGATACAAAAGGGGTTGATGGACGGAGCGTTTGAGCAAATCAAACACTCACCCCCAGTCAACTGATCTGGGTTTAATCCATCACCATTCTTAAGCCCACTCAGCCACCCCATTTCAGACATGGCTAAATGCAAATCAGTCTGACGCTGTGCCTCATGGGAACAGTCCAGCCCGAACTGCCAAGCCATGTCTTCCATGGACCGGAAACAAGCATCCTGGGACCGGTTTCGGATTTATAATCCTCATCAGCCAGGCTATCTTGAATCCAGTGGCCAAGTGAGCAAGGGACTCACGTCTGAGCATACCCTGCCACACGTAGGGCGAACAAAGCGATACAAAAGGGGTTGATGGACGGAGCGTTTGAGCAAATCAAACACTCACCCCCAGTCAACTGATCTGGGTTTAATCCATCACCATTCTTAAGCCCACTCAGCCACCCCATTTCAGACATGGCTATATGCAAATCAGTCTGACCCTGTGCCTCATGGGAACAGTCCAGCCCGAACTGCCAAGCCATGTCTTCCATGGACCGGAAACAAGCATCCTGGGACCGGTTTCGGATTCATAATCCTCATCAGCCAGGCTATCTTGAATCCAGTGGCCAAGTGAGCAAGGGACTCACGTCTGGGCATACCCTGCCACACTTAGGGCGAACAAAGCGATACAAAAGGGGTTGATGGACGGAGCGTTTGAGCAAATCAAACACTCACCCCCGGTCAACTGATCTGGGTTTAATCCATCACCATTCTTAAGCCTACTCAGCCACCCCATTTCAGACATGGCTATATGCAAATCAGTCTGACCCTGTGCCTCATGGGAACAGTCCAGCCCGAACTGCCAAGCCATGTCTTCCATGGACCGGAAACAAGCATCCTGGGACCGGTTTCGGATTCATAATCCTCATCAGCCAGGCTATCTTGAATCCAGTGGCCAAGTGAGCAAGGGACTCACGTCTGAGCATACCCTGCCACACTTAGGGCGAACAAAGCGATACAAAAGGGGTTGATGGACGGAGCGTTTGAGCAAATCAAACACTCACCCCCCTGTCAACTGATCTGGGTTTAATCCATCACCATTCTTAAGCCCACTCAGCCACCCCATTTCAGACATGGCTATATGCAAATCAGTCTGACCTTGTGCCTCATGGGAACAGTCCATCCCGAACTGCCAAGCCATGTCTTCCATGGACCGGAAACAAGCATCCTGGGACCGGTTTCGGATTCATAATCCTCATCAGCCAGGTTATCTTGAATCCAGTGGCCAAGTGAGCAAGGGACTCACGTCTGAGCATACCCTGCCACACTTAGGGCGAACAAAGCGATACAAAAGGGGTTGATGGACGGAGCGTTTGAGCAAATCAAACACTCACCCCCAGTCAACTGATCTGGGTTTAATCCATCACCATTCTTAAGCCCACTCAGCCACCCCATTTCAGACATGGCTAAATGCAAATCAGTCTGACCCTGTGCCTCATGGGAACAGTCCAGCCCGAACTGCCAAGCCATGTCTTCCATGGACCGGAAACAAGCATCCTGGGACCGGTTTCGGATTCATAATCCTCATCAGCCAGGCTATCTTGAATCCAGTGGGCCAAGTGAGCAAGGGACTCACGTCTGAGCATACCCTGCCACACGTAGGGCGAACAAAGCGATACAAAAGGGGTTGATGGACGGAGCGTTTGAGCAAATCAAACACTCACCCCCAGTCAACTGATCTGGGTTTAATCCATCACCATTCTTAAGCCCACTCAGCCACCCCATTTCAGACATGGCTATATGCAAATCAGTCTGACCCTGGGCCTCATGGGAACAGTCCAGCCCGAACTGCCAAGCCATGTCTTCCATGGACCGGAAACAAGCATCCTGGGACCGGTTTCGGATTCATAATCCTCATCAGCCAGGCTATCTTGAATCCAGTGGCCAAGTGAGCAAGGGACTCACGTCTGAGCATACCCTGCCACACTTAGGGCGAACAAAGCGATACAAAAGGGGTTGATGGACGGAGCGTTTGAGCAAATCAAACACTCACCCCCGGTCAACTGATCTGGGTTTAATCCATCACCATTCTTAAGCCTACTCAGCCACCCCATTTCAGACATGGCTATATGCAAATCAGTCTGACCCTGTGACTCATGGGAACAGTCCAGCCCGAACTGCCAAGCCATGTCTTCCATGGACCGGAAACAAGCATCCTGGGACCGGTTTCGGATTCATAATCCTCATCAGCCAGGCTATCTTGAATCCAATGGCCAAGTGAGCAAGGGACTCACGTCTGAGCATACCCTGCCACACTTAGGGCGAACAAAGCGATACAAAAGGGGTTGATGGACGGAGCGTTTGAGCAAATGAACCAGGGGGCCTTCTTGCTTCTGGGTCTGTTGGGAGGGTTCTTCAGCGGTGCGAAGTAGTCGGCGCAGGCGGTCAACCACTGCGTGAAGTTGCGGGCTGCTTTGTTGGGGTCCGTTGTGCTGGCAGGTGGGTTCTGGCTGAAGGAAGTGGCGAGCTGGTCGGTGGTGATCTTGCTCCAGCTTCTGTAAGGAACCTGTTGTGGGTGGTGGTGGGTTGTGTTCTTTCTGAAGCTGAAGTGGATGCAGCTGTGGTCGGTCCAGTGGAGTCCGGTGGAGTGGCTGAAGGTGATGTGCTTGCTGGAAGAGAAGACGGGATCAAGCGTGTGGCCGGCGTAGTGGGTGGGGGTGTTGACCAGTTGCTTGAGTCCGAGGTTGGCGAGGTTGTCCAGCAGGGCGGTGGTGTTGCGGTCCTTGTTGTTCTCCAGGTGGAAGTTGAGGTCCCCGAGGAGGATGTAGTCGGTGGAGGGGAGGGCGAGTGGGCTGATGAAGTCCGTGATGTCTTCGCTGAATTGTGTGCGTGGTCCTGGGGGTCTGTAGATGAAGGTGCCTCTGAGGGTGGTCTTGGGGTTGGTGTGAATCTGGAAGTGGAGGTGCTCGGCGGCATTGAATGCGTCGTTGGAGTCGGTCGAGATGCGGATGGTGTTCTTGTGGACGATGGCGATGCCTCCTCCGGTCTGGTTGACGCGGTCCCTCCTGATGATCTTGTACCCGTCCGGGATAGAGATGGCGATGTCGGGGGCTGAGGAGGCGTTCATCCAGGTTTCCGTGAGGAAGGCTATGTCTGGTGATGTTGTGTCGAGGAGGTTCCAGAGTTCCACGGCGTGTCTGTGGACGGAGCGGGTGTTGAGCAGGATGCACTTGAGGTTGTTGCTGGTGTTCGGCTTGGCGGGCGCGGTGCAGGTTCGGAGGCAGGTGAACTTGCAGGTTCTGCAGGTGAATGGTCCGTGTATGCGTTTCGGGGTGGCCTGGCAGCAGGTGGGGTTACGGCCGGCATTGAGTGCGTTGAGGGCAGCGGCGTCGTAGGTCTGACGGATAGTCTTGCGTCGGTGGGGGCCAGGGGTCCTGGCGCTGGGCGCGGTCCAGGCACGGACGGGCGCAGACGGGCTTGCCTTTGGCGTGCCTTCGGCGCACAATCGGCGCGCCCGCTGCGCGTACGTGCGGACTCTGCCATAAATGGCGAGTCAGGGGGTCGGAGCAAGGGAGGAGCAGCTGGGAGGTGGGAGCGTGGTGGCAAATGGGAGAGGGACCAGGAGGAGAGGGGGCGGGGCCACGGGGGAGCAGCGGAAGGGAGCGGTGAACGGCGGCTGAAGCGCTATGGGGTCTAGGAGCTAAACAAACAGAGGCAGGGGGATGGCAGCGGACAATCAGGGGGCACAGCACAATAACAGGGCAGAAACGGCAGGAAATACAGTAATACAAATCAGGGGCACAGCACAGTAACAGAGGCGATAATGGCAGAAAAACAGAATACAAAATACGAGGCAGAGATACGAACGCTCAAGGGCAACGAGCAGGCGGTGGCAGCCGGGTGACCTCGGGAGGAGCCACGCGGCGGGTTGAGCGACCGGCACTGACGAGGTCAGGCTGGTCACAGCTCCCCGTCGCACGGCCGAGTCCTTAAGTGCCCAGTGGGAGGGAGGAGCAGCTGGGAGGTGGGAGCGGGGTGGCGAATGGGAGAGGGACCAGGAGGAGAGGGGGCGGGGCCGCGGGGGAGCAGCGGCAGGGAGCGGGAACGGCGGCTGAAGCGCTAGGGGGTCTAGGAGCTAAACAAACAGAGGCAGGGGGATGGCAGCGGACAATCAGGGGGCACAGCACAATAACAGGGCAGAAACGGCAGGAAATACAGTAATACAAATCAGGGGCACAGCACAGTAACAGAGGCGATAACGGCAGAAAAACAGAATACAGAATACAAAATACGAGGCAGAGATACGAACGCTCAAGGGCATTTAGCAGGCGGTGGCAGCCGGGTGACCTCGGGAGGAGCCACGTGGCGGGATGAGCGACCGGCACTGACGAGGTCAGGCTGGTCAGTTCTGATTCAAACCACTTCCCTCCTGTGGATGTTGGACCAAATTGCATTCACCAGCCCCATCTGCTAGTGTTTGACTTTATAATTACCTATAGATGACATCCAAATATGGCCCTGTCATTCCATGTCTTCATGTGCTCGAACCAACAAGACAAACACAAGGAGATGATGGACGGAGCACTGAAACCTTTCAGACACTCACCCCAAGTCACAAATCTGGGTTGAATCCATCATCATTCATTAGCTCACCTCGCCACTTCAGTTCAGACCCAGCTTTATGCAACTCAGTCTTGACCCTGTGCCTCATAAGAACAGTCCAGCGTGAACTGCCAAGCCAGGTCTTCTCTGAACCAGGAACAAACATCCTGGGACCGGTTTCTGGGTAACACCCTTCATCAGTCAGGCTAGCTTGAATCCAGTGGCAAAGTGAGCAAGGTACCCACATCTGGGCATACCCTGCCAACTTAGAGTGAGCAAAGCAAACACAAGGAGATGATGGACGGAGCGCTGAAACTTTTCAGACACTCACCCCAGTCACAGATCTAGGTTGAATCCATCATCATTCTTTAGCTCATCTCGCCACCTCAGTTCAGACCCAGCTATATGCAAATCAATCAACAAAACAACTCTGTCCTGACTTCCTCTGATAGAAGAGTCTGATTCACATATGACAGATCCTCACAAATGTGTTGGCTCTCTAGTCATTGTAGTACTCTGTAGGGTAACAGACACAGGAATATTTCTTAGATTGAAGAGGCCAAAAGGCCCATGATCCGCACCAGTGTCCTCAATATGGCTGCACAACACTTAACCTCAATTCTCTCTTGAAGGCTCATACTATGTGCATAGGAAGTGGCAGCTGTGCGGTTACAGAGTCCACTCTGAAGTCTAAGAACTCCATATTCTGGGTTGGTATCAAGGTGAATTTCTTGGCATTGATCATGAACCAGAGTTCTTGAAGTAACTGAATCGTCCAGGACAAGTGAATCAGCACTTGAGTGCGATTCCAAGCCATAATGATTAGTTTGTGGAGGTACACCGCCAACGTACACCTCTGGCCCTCAGAGCTTCGATGACTGTCCTCATTAGTTTGGTAAAGTGCCATGGAGCTGAGGACAGGTTAAACGGAAAACCCAAGAATTCTTAAGACTTTGTGCTCCAGAAAAACTGAAGGAAAACATCAGTGAGATCGGAAAAATCAAGACTGCCGGGTAAGCATCTTTTTTTTTAAGAACCTTTATTTCCGTTAGCATGAAGTTACAAACACGGGCCTACAACCAGTGTGGCCGGCCGCTAATCAAATCGAGCAGAAATTAGGTAGGAAATATCACATCAATCCGGCGCTTAAAAACAAAGCCACATCCAGGATACTTCAGAGAATCAAGATAATACGTGATACCAAGGATTTGAAACGGTTCATTTTTAAATAACCAAAAATTAAATCGAAAATCGACATCGCATTGTCATTCCCGCTCCCAACACAGTCAGCTAAAACACAGTATCACTCCGATGATGAACATAGATTGAATGGGAAAGGAGAAGAGTACTAAAGTCAGGATAAATGCAATAGTCACGTACCAAGCACGGTATGCGAGCCCCACCCCTGAAAGGGACGTACTATGGGAGACATGAAGACGACGACATCGAAGAAGGAAAAGGGCAAAGGGCCATAGAAACAAAAAAAAAGGAGCAGAAAACAAACCCATCCCCCAACCCCCCACCCTGCACCCCTGCAAAAGGCTACGGCCTACCCCCCCAGCAGCGTGCCTGTCGCCCTAAATGAGAGACCCGAAATATAGAAAAGAAAGAGTAAAGAAGAAGAAAAAAAGAAAAAACTTTGAGGAGAAGAGCCGGAGATTCGGACACCCATTCCCTCCCACCCCCGCATACTAGCATCGTATAGACAGAAGCAGTATAAAAGTATAAGTATCAGCAAGCACATAAAACGCAATCAATTACAGCCCCACTAGACGTGCCCTTGAATCACCATTAAACAGCAAGAAGTCCCTCCAAATCCCAAACGAGGTCACCCCTGGCCACTTCTGTCAATAGTATCAATGATGAACAGTCCTGCAGACGGGATACAATTTGATACAAAAGGTCCAATCGTTCCAATCAGACCAGGTAGTGCAGCCGCCCAACATGGTCGCAGCCACCGAGAGACAACTGACGAGGCATGGCGGATGTCAGAATGCAACAATACCCAGACCACCAACAGTCTCAAGTCCAAAAACAGGTCCGCCAAGCACAGAATGGAAAGCACAGGATGTGGAAAACACCGCAGCACAGTCCGGGCCTCATGTACCATGGATCGATGTAGCTTCTCCACTCGCTGGACAGAAAAAGGGGGCCCCGGGGAGACAACCACTTGCGGAACAGGTATAGCAACAGGAAGCTCAGAAACCAAATCTATTCGCGCCTCCAAGTCAGTAAACCCATCCGGGGAATATGACACTGTAGCAGAGGGAGACGCATCGGCACCATCTCGAAAGCAACCCAGTCCGCTACAAAATGGCGGGTCAGCAATGGTGGCGATCCTTCCCTCCAAGTCCCGGGCTCCCCGGAACAGTGTAGCCCGCAGGGTTGTCAGTGCAGCCAATACGTGGCGACGCGTAAGCGTTTCCCCACATAGCCAAACTCCGGGGGTCTCAAGTTGAGCAGTTTCTCCATCCCTGGGAGGGGCGCACCCCGAGACGCCATCCCCCATTTCGGCCATCTCGTTCTCCTCCTCTTCCCCTCCACTGCAGAGTCTCGTCCGACCACTGGAGTAAGCAGGCCCCGCGGCTGGATCTCGACAGTCGGCGCTTGCTGCAGAAAGGAAAGTCACCGAAAGGCCAGACGTGCTCTCCGCAGCTCGCCGGGAGCCACCCGCTGGATCCCGGACGGGACTATCAACATGGCCGGGCGTCTCACCCAAGGGGAACCGGGCAACATGGGCCCTCTCCGGCTCGGCAGTATCTCGGGTTCACGGGGCAACCCACTATTGGGAGTGGGTTGATACCAACTCTCCCGGTTCGCGGCTCTCAGGCTCCCACTGACCGGCTTCTCATCCCGACCAGGGCCGCCAACGCTACGATCACTGCAGGGCACCCTCTGCACTCGAGGCCCCGGCTTCAGCGCCACGAAGGCCGGCAAGCAGACGGGGACGGTTCTTCAGATCTACTGCACGGTGGAGCCCCAGAAACAGACGGTAAGTGATTGCTTCCCTTCAGCAACTTAGATCAGCAAACCTTGCCCAGGATTATCTTCAGGATAGACGTGCGGGGAGGAAGGATCCACGGAGCCAAGCGTTTATGCAACCGTTCCGATCGCCATCTTGGCTCCTCCCGGGTAAGCATCTTTGATGTCCAATGAGACCATCCGATCTCCTTCCTGTAACAGATCTCGTAAGAGATGGATGCCTTCCATCTTTAAATGCCTGTGCAACATCCAGGTGTTTTGAAGATTTAAGACAAGTGTGTAACCTCTTTCTTTCTTCTCCAAAAGGAAGATATTGGGGACAAAACCCTCGGAATGGGTCTGAGTACATAGACAGCTCCTTTGTTCTGAAACTCTCTCCCTTTGGAGTCTATAAAACTCTGCTCTGTTTGTGAAAAACAGTTGTCTGCAAATCATTTGATGATCCGGGGTTCCATAAATCTCCAGTATGAACCCCTAAACTGTTTCGCATACCTCAGTATCCTGAATTATTAATCTCTAAATGTGCAAAAAAATTCTAATTCTGTCCCCCAGAATAACGTCAAAAGAATGAGTAAAGTTCCCTTCCATAAACAAAATACTGCTGTGCTAGAGGCACCACCTCTGTAGCCTCCTCTTTGGAAGTGACCACGACCAATCCTGATGGGAGGCAAACCTCTTTGGGGACCTTGTCAGGAAGACTGGCCTGATGAACATCCCCACAATCTCCTGGCCCTACCAAAGAGCCTGGGCTGAAAAACCCTTTTGAGAGACATTCGGGCCTTATCCAAGGTGATGAACAGTGGGTCAAAATGTCTAAAATCTTTCACAAACTGATCACTGAACAATAAGCCCTTTTGTACGCGACCTGATTCAGCAGTAGCCAGCTGTGTCAGCTTTGACAGAATTGACATGTGCCTTTCTGCAGAGATTGCGCAATTGGCATTCCCTAGCTGTAATACTTCGCGCTGAGCCTGACCTGCGAGTATCTCCGGGTCAAAAGGGGTTCCAAAGTCTGCTGCCTGGTTTGCCATCTCTAAAACCTCAGTTACAGGACCAGAAAGGTCCAAAAGCTTGCCCTGACATGTCCTCCAGGACTGGTCTATACCCTTCTTTGGATCTTTTGTAAAAATGATTGAGTGTGGTTGTGTCACAGCCACTTTATCTGTGAGGACAGGTCGGGGCATTCTGCCAAATGTCGTGTTCATACCTCCTTCTCAAAAGTTTTCCAAAGCCTAAATTGGACATATACTGACACTTCATGGATAGGCACCCAATCTGCAGACATTGGATGTAGCATCTAGCATGTCATCTGAGTCAAAACTGTTTTTCAAGAGTGTTCCTCGGCCAAAGGTCAGATCATTTTCTGTTTCTTTTACCCACATTCAGGGTCGGTCTTCAAGGTCCGAATAGGAGTAATTTGACTGTAAGTCATCAGTGTCAACTCCTGAGGGAAAATGCAGCTTCGCCATGTTGTGTTGCGGCCCTGAGGCACTATACTCATGATCCTTCAGATAGGTCTGACGCAGTGGCGGCTGGTGAGTTTTGAACATGGTGTGGCTGAAAAGTTGTTGAGTGCAAAGTCGTGAGTGAGCAAAGCAAACAAGCTCAATTGAAAATGTGGAAGTTACCCCACACACAATAATTTTTTGAAAATAAAGAGTGTTAATAGAGAGATGGGAGGAGAGGAGTGTGATGGACACATATTGGCGAGAGAATGTGCAGTACAGGGAGGAGGAGGCGTTAGAAAGAGGGGAATATAAACGCCAGATGAAGATGGGAGAAAACACGTGTAAGGAGGAGAGGTGTAAGCAGGAAGGAGGGAGAAGTGCAAGTAATAACTGCGAGCTCCATGGGCCTAATCTTCCATGGCAGCTGCTACTAATGGTCAGATACTTTTGTGTGGATTCTCTCTTGTTACCAACTGCCACAAGCTGCACCCTCTTACTGCCTTCTTTCTAGACTCCTCAGCCCTCAACCTAACCCTCCTGATTTCAAAATGTATCCCCACGTCAATGCGGTTCTCTGGATTGACCCAGACTGAGACAGCCCTTGATCCTGAGAAAGGTATTGAGGAGAGTGCCAGATGTTGATAAGATACACAGGCTCAATCCACTTCAAATAATAGGTCAGGGTTGACCTGGTTTCCTTTCCAGCAGGGAGGTATCAAAGTAGGTGTTAACCAGCACATCAAATGTGACTTATATATTTGTTGCAGTGCCTTCTCATAGTGCTTATGTGTCTCCCTTTAGCACTGCACTACACAAGAAACCTACTGCCAAGCTCCAATCTCAGCATACGCTCTGTTTTTTTTTTACCTTCAGCTGGCAGATTCCAGAAATCCTCAGTGCTCCACATTTGTCTCACTGACCCTTGAAAAAACAACAGACAATAGAGCATCAAATCATCGACAGCTGCTCTACTTTCCCAGGGCAATGATATGCCAACATCACTGTCTTTGCCACAGAAGGGACACCACCGAGTGTAAGCTGCTGGCAGCAGACACAAAACATAAGCAGAATAATAGTACAGCCAATTTTAAAATGCTGTCCCTTGTTAAAAAGCATGCACGTTTAATACCAGCCACATCCACAACATGTTTAAATAGCCTTTGTAAAACTATTTGTGACTCTGGGCAAATCACAATCTCCTCGTACCTAAAAATGGATCTGTTATTGTGCAATGCAACTGGTGCTCATGCGAAGCACTCCAACATCTCTGTGCGGGAGTTCACGCTACATAAAACTGAAGCAAAAAATAAATAAATAGAAAACAAAAAAAACACAAAGGCACCGCTAGAAGACTTCCCCAACCACAGGAGATCCTCTGGAAATTAAAAAATCTCCCACCCCGCCAATACTGCCCACTTCACCTCCACTCCGCAGAGATACACACCTTGTATCCACAGCATACAGCCTGCTCCAGTAGAGCCAGAGTGTGTTTATATATGAGCCAAGTGTGCCAAGTGTGCCTGAAAGCACGAGGACGGCTTCAGAGACACCATGTGCATAGAGGGCACTAAGACAGCATGTGGCTATAGCATGCACCCCCCCAACAAATCCAATGTATACAGCCTGCACGCGCCCTGTCATCCTGTGAACACAGACCCCTGAACCACCCACCCCGTGTGCAGAGCGCACACACAGCCCGCATTCGCCCATGGCATCCCATGTGCACAGCCTGTACGCAGCATGCACAGCCTGAGACATCCCGTCTAACAGCATGCACCACATGACACACATACTATGCAATCCATTCCCATGCATGCACACTGTGTATACAAAGAAATAATAACGTGTCTAATATGGCAAATGCACAGAACCATAACTTGCAGTCTACGGCGGAGTGTAGACACCCCTGAAGGAGAACTAGGACACCTTACTGTTCCTTTTCGGCACGAGGGAATTAAGTGATTCGCAAATAAGAGGTGAGACCACTTTCAAGCCTCATTCTGATTTGAAATAGGTTCCAAGCCCCATTTGCATCTCGGAAAGGCATTTCCCAACTCTCAAAACGGATTTAGTATATTGCACCTCGCACTTTTCCATTCGCCATCCCTGTGATTTTGCGAAAAACTTTTTTACGACCGCCAAAGCATTTACCTACAACCTAACATATGCACATTCCTACATTTCTTGTTTCTGCAATCTTCACGTTGTTTCTAAGGTTAAGTAATGCCGGTAGGACAATCTTTGACACCAGTGTGGGACAGTGCAGACACAAAATATGCATACAGTTGCAACTTGCACCTCTCTGAGGCGAAGATTTAAAAAGTGGCTATAGAATTGTGTACAGGGTAAAAGGGCACCAAATATGTGGTGGCATTGGCCTGCATTTCTTTGATTAGTCATGATTTGTATGCTCCGGAATAGCGGGAAACCAGCAGTTCCCTTTAGTTCAAGAAAGGACCAGGGTAGAAAACAAAACATTCCTGTAGATATTTTTCCAGGTCTTTACAGCAAAAAAGTCCCCAGAGTACTCAAAGGCATTCACTCGAGGCTTAATTATATGTAATGCTGTGTGAAATAAAATCTTTAAATACTGCGCATTTAGCTGCGCTGCGTTGATCGAATGAGCGGGAAAACCAAAGCAGGTGATGTTCACTGACAATGGAGAGTGCAAAGGGCTCCTGCCCCAAACCCATATTAATGCTGGCTTTCTAAAGCCGTGTGTAGCGACTCTAAAGGATGAAAGGCATCCGGTACTTAACTTATTTTATACAGCAGAGTACAGCGATCCCTGAAACTCCTCACTCTGTGCTTTGGAGGGCATGCCATGGTTGTCCTAGAACCGGACACTGCTTCAAAGACTGGCAAACACAGGAGCGAGGTCGAAGCCACCACTCTAGGCCGCATCGAGGCCCCACAGCGCACTGGTGGTTTTGCTGGAACGGGCGAGGCGGGGGAGGGCTTTACTCCTGGAGTCCCTTGCTGAAAATCATGTGCTCTGCAAAATCTTTACCCTGCCAGTCACCCGCAGTATTTAATAAATCCAAGGCGGATTGCGGCCGGGAGAGGGAATACATTATCGACCCAGGTGGTGACAGGTCCTAAATTCTTCACAGCAGAAGAGCCGCCGAGCCGCTGCCACTGTCTGCCAGCTCAGCTGCCTAAGTATGCGGCGCCAGCGCAGCGCCAATGTTAGAATACATTTAGAAACAAACAACAACTGAGACCTGCTGAGTGTGAAATAAAAAAACTTACGTTATTATTCTTCCATACTGAGGAAGCGTGTAGAAGTACACACACACTAGCTCACTAGGCTCGACTCAACACACAGAGAGAAGAAGACACACACCGGTGGTGGAACGATTCCTTGACTCTACTCTCGTCGTCTCGTAACTACCTAGTCGAGTTGCACTGGCGCACCAGGCGCGGTCACTGCAGTGACGTGGTGCCGACAGTGCAGAGAAATGGCCAATCACCACTGCATGGCTCGCAGTGACTTCTCTCAGCCAATCCTGGCGCTGCATTAGCAGCGCCACTGCGCCAGGATTGGCTAAGAGCAGGGTTAGTGCCTGCCCATAATGAGACCCGGGAGGCCCGGGTCCCTCGCAGTCTGATTCGCTGTAGGGGTTGGAGGGGAAGGTGCTGTACCGTGTGAGTATGCGCAGGCCAGTACTAAAACCAACTAGCCCAAAAATCGACATGCGTACACTGCAGCTGCGCTGTTAGTGTTGCGCTGTCAATCACTGCCGTAGCCCCGCCTCAACACCTTCCGCAATGACGGGCTTGTCCCAGCTGATCTACCGTTGCCGCAGAGAAGTTTGCGAGGAGTGCGCTCACACTCAGAATTATTATTTTAATTTTGAATCCTGCCTGTGCACAGTGGCGGTCGTCCATGGCTAGTGGGGCAACGCCCCAACGCCCTTAATGGACTCACCGCCACAGGGTCTGAGACAGTCATTCTAGAGCCTTTGAATGTGGCCATTTGTCCGGCTTTGCCGTAGCTTTACCGACGGCTTTAGGCGACTAGTAACAGGCACATTTGGCTAAAAGGATGCAGCCGGACCCTTTCTATTCTCCAAATGTGGTTTATAGCGCTATGACAGTCTTGTACATGGTTTAAGTGCAATTACTGCTGCCTTTTTGACTGAATGTTGCTCTAGATTATCTAGGGCTTCAACAAGCCTCTCAATCAAAATAATCTCAGCAGGCTCGTCATAGCAGTCCTGGTAAACTCATCCTATATGTTTTACCCGAAGGGTTTAAGGGGGTTTAACCCACTTACGGCCCAGTACAAAACAGTATTTCAAATGTAGAGGGAGTGGGCTTCGATCATAGAGGAGATCCTCTTCAACAAATATTGCAACCCCCACAGGTCAACTGTTGAGGGCATAGGGGGACGCTTGTTCAGGCGTGCAATCTGCTTTAAATCCAGAGAAGTCGACAAACGTTCTGCGATTCTGTTAAATTTGCACGTTGTACGGTCCAAACAATACCTACTAGCGGCATAGCCCAAACGCAGCCCAAAAAGGAGCCAATTGGAGTTCAACATCCTACGACATGTATATCATGCCGCACAGGTGCAGTTATGGGCTTGTGCATAGAAAGCAGACTGCGCGCATCTAATCTTGGCCGAGCGCCTCCTGTCCCTGACTCTCACCTCACTTAAATAAGAAATAAATAGACCCACGCACTGAGGCACGCTGCACATTCCAGGAAGAACTTGACAATCACAAGGACCATAGCATAGCACCTGTGCTTAATCATTCAATATACTAGTATCAAATAATGCAATAAGTCACACAGCAATATATCGATAAGAGTACTTAACTTGGCTGCTTGCATGAGCAGCAAAGAAAGAGGCAGAAAAATAATGTGCCTCGAATTTAAGGAAGGGATGTACAAGCTGATTAGTGGAGAAAGCTGTAGATCTGTGTTAAGCAATGATGGAAAATATAGTTTGCCATTTAAAATGTTTTAATTGGCTGCTGTGTTTGCAGTCAAGATTTGAGAAACATAAGTGGATCCTGCGGTCCTGACATAGAATAGAAAAATTCCCACCTCACAGTCATAGAGCCCACTAAATGTAAGATATGGGAAAAGATTGAACAGAAGATTTTCGCTGGGGGTCACAAATACTTAAGTGTGGGTACAACCTCTGGGCACATGCAAATCAAAGAGCTGTCTCCAGGAGTGAGGAGACTGCTGCAGCAGGAGGCGGACCAAGTATAGAACCTCAGCCCACATCCTGGGAAAAGCTAATGGAGGCCTCCTGATTTAATTTTGTCCATGGTGCCACACTTATTTAGCCTGTTCATATAGCACTAATCCATAACTCATATTAGCCTAAGTCAGCCCCTTACAATGTGAGGTGCAGGACTTGCCCTGTGCCCTAGAGGGGTGAGCCAAGCTTACTCTCATAGTGGCCAGAAGACTACTGTACCTGTCCGGGGTCCAGCACTTAAAGCACTGGTGGTTCCCTAAAACTATAGGCCTATAACTCTTCTTGACAACTCCCCTAAAAATGTTTGTAGAAAGGTCTTATACAGACTAAATGAGTGGATGCTACAAAATAACATTCTGTAGGAGTCACACGCAGGCTTTCGTACGAAAGTCAGCACATTGGGTCAGGTCCTCCACTTCAAGGTGAAAACCTGGAAATATATCACCTTGTTGCATGATCATCTTTACGTCGCTTTTATTGATTTAAGAGCGGCGTTTGAACTGGTACCAAGAAACCTACTATGGAAAGTCTCAGATGGATATGGTATTCTCCCAGACCTCTTCAGAAGACTTAGGCTCCTCCATGAAAACACTTACGCGAGGGTGAGATGGAACACGACTCAGGATTTGACAGCAATGCGTCCTTGCACCAACTCTATTTAGTCTTTTTATTAACGGAGCTGTTAAGAGTATGAAGGCATGCCCACACAATGGCCCCAAATTTGCGGGAATATCAACCCCAATATTAATGTTTGCAGATGACACCCTGTTAATTTCCTGAACTCCCATCGGAGTCCAAACAGAACTAAATGCCTTTGTTAAGTTGTGCGGGGAAAGGGGGCTTGAACTTAACCCATCTAAATCTAAAGTTATGTTGATTAACAGAGGCGTAATGACTGCAGAGGGATCTCCCCTAGAGGTAGTCTATCATTTTGACCACCTCGGAGTGAGGCTAAGTGATACCCAAGCATGGGGGCCCCATGATGGAAAAAAGCAAAACTACTCTCCCCCAGAAAGTACTATATGGAGCCGAGATTTGGGGTTATGCTGATGATGAGAGGTTAACAAAAGTTGAAAATAGATTTAATAAATCACTTTTTAAACTTCCCCAAAGGTCCCCTCCCACTCCCATACGTCTTGATTTCTCTCTTAACCCTATCCACCATACAGCTGTTTTAAAAGCCTTGTTATACTGGATCACACTATGGACCAGGCACGAAATGACACCTTATAGAGAGTGTGTGAAAGACCTTTTGGCCCTGGACAGATGTCTGAATACACGTTGGCTGAAACATATCTACGAATTAACATCTAAATTAGGCATGCCTGTGCCTGAGCTATGGACAGCCCCGGAAACAATAGTAAAAGCTGATGCCCAAAGAGCAAAACAATCATATTGGGAGGTAGTTTTAGTCCAAACGTGGGTAGTACACCAACCTAACACCCTCACAGGCAAGTTCTTGAATCATAAGTGCATACCAGGGTTTGAACCATATATGAACAGGGTGCACCCACACAAATTAAAATGCTTGTTGGTCCAATACAGGTCCCGGGTTTTGCCAGTGAGATCTCTCACTTCTAAATGGTCCACCACTTCTCCCAAGATTAGCTCCTGTCCAAACTGTCCAAACATAGAAGAAATGGAGACCCATTTTCTTTTATTTTGTCCTCGATATAGAAAGGCCCCAAAAAAAATGGTTGGTGGCCGCTTGCAACCTTATGGGTGTGAGACATTACTGGGAAGCGGAAAGGTTATTTAAGAGTGACACCAGAGAGCTATTAGCCCTCACAGTACTTGCACATTGCTTGGGCTTTAAGAAGGAAGGCCACTCTCAATCTTGAAGCCTGATAGAGAGTTGATAAGAATCTGTCTGGGCATGACATCCTCTCTGTACATTGGTATTGCCCTAACCTCCCATTGCATCCCTTATACTATCTATTCATGAACATGTGGCTATGGAAAAAGGTGTGCAGTTGTATACATATTTGCTGCATTTTGTCTTCTTTTTCCATCTTGTGTAAACTTTTAATGATTACTTCCTTGCACACTTCCATTGCTGTAAATATATGAATTGTCTGGAGCAAGAACGATAATACTGACTAAACTGAAAAGAATGTTTTGTATCGCTAGCACACACATTGATTTTTTTTTTTCACAACAACATTTTATTTTATTGATCAGGTAAGGCATATACGCAGTTCTTCACAGTCAGGAGATCCCTGCCAAATATCAAAACATGTATGAGCATCTCACAGACCCGATCAAAAACAACCCCACCTGTCCCCCCGCCACCCACGTCCACCCAGTGACCCACCTACCCACCCCTTATCCCTCCCTAACCCAGTACACGTAATCACAGTGAGCCTTAAATGACTGTTTGTATAAAACCAGGAAACATGTGCCTCCTCAGGCCTGGATTCCATCGTCCAAATCTGCACCTTCGTTAGGTTCCACTGGGGGCACCAGAGTTAAACCCCTATATTCCGCCCACCTCTTCCAAATTTTGTAATGTTTTCGGGGGCATCCTCGGGCCTCAAACACTGGGCGCTCCAGCCCCATAAAATAATCCATCCCTGCCTTCCATACATTCAATGGGGGGGCTCGATCACTCTTCCATGCTTGTGCCAAATCTCGTTTGGCCACGACAAGACCCAGCAATAAGAGGTGGCGTTTATAGGTATTCCCCCCCACGCCCTCCAGCACATGTAAAAGGCCCAGTCGATGAGTACGGGGAAGATCCCATCCCAACACCTCCGACAGACAGTCCCATACACCCGTCCAGTACCTGGTCAGGCCAGCACAAGACCACACAGTATGCAGCAGAGTACCCATCTCAGCTCCACATCGCAAACACTCCGGGGACCCAATCAAACCTGCTTTCCACAGCCGCTCCCGTGTATAGTAAGCCCTATGCAGATATTTAAATTGGACTAGCCTGAGACGCACCGCAATAGCAGTCCCTCGTGGGGACTCCAAAGCCTCCCTCCAATCATCTTCATCCAGAGGTCCAACGTCTCCTTCCCAGGCTTCCTTTAACGCTAGCAGGGAAGAGGAACAATGAATGACACGGGTTTGATAAATACGTGACACCTTCTTATCCCCTAGGTCTCCCATGAAAACTTTCGCTTCCAGGGGTCTGAACTCCGGCAGCAACTCCAGACCCACCAAACTGGGCTCAAGCACGTGGCGGAACTGCAAGTATTTGAAAAATTGAGTATTAGGCATATGGAACTCGTCTCTAAGCTCCTGGAACGATTTGAGAGCTACTCCGGACACAACATCTCCCAGCGAAGAGATCCCTATAGAATCCCATCCGCCAAACCCCTCCAGCGAGGCCAATGCGGGGAGTCGCCCGTTATTCCACAGAGGAGTCTCCGCTGTCAATCTACCCCACCAGCCCATGCGACGCAGCGCCTGTCGCCATATCACAAAAACCACTTGCGTGGCCCGGGGCAACTGCCTCCGTAGTCTGGCCGAGTACAAGATCGTGTGCAGTGTGTTAGCACCCATCAACGAGCGCTCCAAGGCGTAAGCCAGGTCTCCTCTATCTCCGTACCACCATTCATTCAACACTAACAAGTGGGAGGCCAGGTAATACGACAGCACGTCAGACGTTGCAAGACCACCACAATATGTGGATAGGAAACAGGTATGCAGCGCCACTCTGGCGGCACCTCCAGCCCACAAGAAGCGTCCCAGTACGGAATTAACTTGCCGGAACCACTGAGGGGCAACCGAGTGCGGATGATTCTGCAGCTGATACAAAAGGCGCGGGAGTGCGACCATTTTAAAGATCGCAGACCTACCATATATAGTAAGAGGCATCCGGGACCACGTTCTAATGTCCGACTGGACCTTTTCCAAAACCGGTATCACATTGCGCTCCCAAGAGATCACCGCGGACTCGGACAGGAACACGCCAAGATACATCAGGCCCCCGACCGCCCAGGAACCCGCATACGCCCCTTCGCCCAGCACCCACAGGGTGGATTTACGCGGGTTAAGATAAAGACCTGATACCTCGCCAAAGATGCGCATAATTTCCAATACCCGGGGGCCCGATCTATCCAAATCCGTGAGGAAGAAGAGGACGTCGTCAGCATAAAGTGCGATCCTGTCAGTGAGTCCCCCGTCCCACCTGAAGCCCCTTAGCTGCGCATCAATTCGCACCCAAGATGCCAGGGGCTCCATGACCAGCGCAAATAGGTACAGAGACAGCGGGCAACCCTGGCGGGTACCCCGACCAATTGGAAACCTCTCGGAAACCACCCCGGAGACTCGCACCGATGCCGTAATGTCCGTGTATGGCAGCTTGAGATACGAAATAAACACAGGGCCCAGGTTAAGATGAGGCAGGAGCGCAAACAGGTAGGTCCAGCTCACGGAGTCAAACGCCCTATCGATATCTGCCAACAGTAGGGCTGCCCGCTCCCCCGTGGCCCCCATCGCATCCACTGCCGTCTGCGCCCGTCTAATATTGTGCCGCGTTGCCCTGTGCGGCATAAAGCCAGCCTGGTCCGGGTGAACCAGGTCCGCCACGTAGGGGAGAAGACGATTCGCCAGCGCCTTTGCCAGCAACTTAGCTTCAATGTTAAGCAAAGATATAGGGCGATATGAGTCATGTCGGTCAGATGGCCTACCCGGTTTCTGGAACACCACCACTTCAGCGTGGCACCAGTCAGCTGGCAGTCGACCCAGCTCTCGCGCTGCCTCCAACGCGGCCCTGTAGTGGGACCCCAATTGAAGTTGGAATTTCTTGTAGAATTCACACGGGAAGCCACTCGGCCCGCGTGCCTTCCCGGTGTTGAGCTGTCCCAGCGCATCACCCAGCTCCTCCGCCGTAAGAGGGAGGTCCAATGCCACTCGCGTCTCGTCGGAGACGGCCCTCGGGGGTAGGTCAGCGATAAATTTATCGACCGCATCAGCCGGAAGGCAATCCTGCGGCGCATATTGCCCCGCGTAATATTGGGCAAAACTAGCCGCCAACTCCACCGGGCCCGTCATCGTGACTCCGTCTTCATCCACGAGTCCCGGCAGCGTGAGTGGCTGCAGGGTACGCTGGCACAACCTATGGAGCATAGTACAGGACTTGTCTCCCCACTGGTAAATCCTACTTCGCGTGGCAAGCCACGCCTGTCGGGCCTCATCCAATAACACGGACGCATAGGACTGTTGTGCCTGCAGGAGTAGCCGCCCCGCCACATCGTCTCCCACCCCCTGGCACCGCCGCTCAAGAACCTCCACTCGCGCTGCTGCTGCAACTATGGCCTCCTTACGTCGGCGACGGGCCGCCGCACACCACGCTATATCGACTCCCCTCAATGTGGGCTTCATGGCTTCCCAGACCACAGTCACATCCATGTCTGCCCCAAGATTCTCCTCCCAATAATGGGCAATCACCACCCGCATATGGTGTACATAATCAGCCTGCCGGAGATGCCATGAGGACATCCTCCATCGAAACGGTTGTCTTCTCCTGTACAATTCAATATCCACGGCTACCGGGGATTGGTCAGACAGCCCCCTAGGCAAGATATCCGCCCCTCGCACCCTACTCAGACACGCACAGGGCACAAAGACACAGTCCAGTCGCGAGAAGGAACCATGCACAGCTGAAACATAGGTATACTCACGGGCCTGAGCGTGCAAGTGTCGCCAAGCATCCACCCAGCCCAACACTTCCACCATCGCACTCAACCGGGTGGGGGTAGCAGCAGTCAGTGTCCCCTGCGGTCTCCGACGGTCCATGCTCGCATCCATCACATCATTCCAATCTCCTCCCAGTACTGCCAGGGACTCCGGGATTTCCGCCCGCACCGCAAACAACCTCTCGGCCAGGGACCACTGCAATGGGGGAGGGGCATATATACTCCCAAACACAACAGGTTCCGTACCCACCATTCCCTTCACAAAGACATAGCGACCCTGCGGTCTAGCCACTGTCGCTCATGAACGTAAGCCAACCTGCGATGCACCAAGATGGCGACCCCCCTGGAGCCCCTAGAAAAAACAGCATGAAAAACCTGTTGGTAGCCAAATCGTTGCAAACTAAGCGCTTTCGTCCCCATCATATGCGTTTCCTGCAGCAGTAGGACATCCGCCGCTTCCCTCTTCCCCCATCGCAGAATTGCTCCCCTCTTAATTTTATCTAACATCCCCCTAAAATTCCAACTCAGTATGTGCATGGACGCCCTAGGGAGCCCCGGAGTTGATGCATCAGCCATGATCCCAGGGGACACAAAACAAGAGCACCCAGCCGCAGGCCCGAGTACACAGCACAATCATTAGCAATACATTAGGAATAACGTGCACCCCTACCAACCCCCCCTGACCCTCCCACCCACCCCCCCAGAACATCCCCCACAACTCCCTGTCCCCCTTCCCCCGCCCCCCACCCCTATACCTCATAGAACACTGAAGTATCTGTCGCGGCATGGGCAACCACGGGCCCAAAACAGAGCGTCCAAGGCCAACCATACCAATGGATCCCAACTACCCACTCAACCAAAAGGAACCACCCCACCAACTCCCACCCACATAGGAGGCAATAAGCCCCTGTATACGAGCTCCTCGAACCCCAATCCGCAGCCCCACACAATCACAAATATGCAGGGCGAACAGTCTCTATACACTCAGTCCTCAACTGTCCGATCAGCAGAGCACAGCCATCCGACCACTCCCAGCAGGAGCCACGACACTAGCAGACAAACTCGCACCCCGATGTCCTTCAATGTTCCTTTCCGGAGTGGTCAGAGTCAGCAGGCGCTCCGTCCTGTGCTCCACTGCGAGAGGAGGAGCGCTTCCGCGACCTAGATCTACTCTGCCTCTTACTCCGGACACTTTGGTCGCCTCGCTCCTGTGATGAACCCCTTGACGGACCTGGATTCAAGCCCGGTTGGGCATGTGGCCGGACCCTCACCGTCTCGTCTGTCCACCTGAAGACCTCCTCCGGGGTATCAAAGAAGTGGGTCCGCGACTGAAATACCACCCGTAGGCGGGCCAGATAAAGTAAGGAATACTGGAGCTTCAGGCCTCGCAGCTTCGCCTTGGCAGCTATGAAGGAGTGTCGTTGTTGTTGTACCATCTCAGTATAGTCTGGAAAGACCATGATCTTCTGGTTCTTGAATGTAAGAGAGTCCTTTGCCCTCGCCTCCCGTAAGATAGTGTCCCTGCCATGGAAGTTTAGAATCTTAGCTATCACCGGCCGGGGCCGCTCCCCGGCAGGCGGCTTCTGCGTCAGGGCTCTATGTGCACGCTTTATTACAAAACATCGTGATAGAACATCCGGAGGGAGCCAACTCTCCAGCCGCTGGGACAAGAAGTGTTCCATGTTCTCCTTCTCACATCCTTCGGGAAAACCCACAAAGCGAAGGTTATTCCTGCGCGCCCGCCCTTCGGCGTCCTCCACTCGGAGCGCAAGACCTTTTTGAATTTTTTCCATCGCAGCCACCTTCTGCTTTAAGGTCCCCACATCGTCCTCCACACTCGATATCCTGGATTCCGCCTCCGTGATGGGAGTCACTGCATTTCGAAGGTCCTGATGCAGCAGAGTCACATCGGCCCCAACCGCACTATTTTGGCGTCCAGCATGTCCCTGGACTGAGTTATCGCCGCCATGAGCGCCGCGTTGTCCGGCCCCGCACCCTGGCCGCCTCCAGATGCCCCGGGAGCCCCACTCGGCCCGGTGTATTTATCAATGGGCCCCTGCTTTGGGGCCCCACTGCCCCCTCCGCCTCTGGTCATGTCTGAAATGCACAGGGAGGCTGCCCTCTTCAGTCCGCTTTCAAGACGCCTCAGCTGGGATTCACTGTGCCACCGATATTGACAAGGGCCACTCCAAACGATAGTCTCCGCCGCCCCCAGGCGCACGGCTCCTCCACGCAGTCGTCTTCCATTGTCCGGGGACACCCCAGGCCCCCGAGCAGCTCTACCCCCCTGTCCAAAAGATGTAGTGTGGCCCCGGCCGGGCTATATCTCTCCCGCTCTATGACCCACTGTTCAGGATGCTGCCCCTTCCCAGGAACACCGCTGCCCCGGCAGGAGGACTTCCCTAGGGCACTCCCAAGTTGTCCGGTGCAGCCAGACCCCCGCACCGCCGTCACCACACCACCGCCCCTGTCAGTCTCCGAGGTGTGTGTGCGGTCGCATTGGGCCCTTCAAGAGGCCGCGTGGTTCTACTCCAGACCCTCCAGTGGCCAGCCGCAGGCTTCGGACTGTAGGGGCCCCTCACTCCTCCCGGGTAGTCCTCGGGTACACCAGCTGCAGACCGCGGCCCCCCGACCCCTCGTCCACACACACGGGGGTCCCCGGAACACTCACTTCTCTCTCCTTACCGCCGCTACCACTGCTTTCGGACGCCCTCGGGTCTCGGGCGCCACACTGCGTGAGCCCCAGGTCCTCCACCGGTCAGGGGTCCAAACGAGTACGGTAGCACTATTCCAGGCACACCGTGCAGGACTGCGCCCCGGGGCCACTGTGCCGTTGGTCCTTCGCTTCGCCGCCAAGGCCGCCTCCGGACACCACCACCTTCAGCCGGGGACCTCCAAACTCGAGGCCCCGGTCTTCGGATCCCAATACAGCCGCAGCTCTCCACAGACGCCCCCACAGCGCGGGCAGCCCCACCTGTGATAGAGGGCACCGCAGGGCCCCCACTCTCTGCTCCGCCGCCGGCCAGAAGCCAAGGTCCAGGACCAAAAGTCGAGGCGGCAGACCAGCGCCAGGATCTCCCGTTCGGGAGTCGCCAAAATCGAGGCCCCGGCTGCACTCGCCGGGACTAGGCCTCAGGCCGCCGCCGCTATCGCCACTCCTGGGGGCCCGGGAGCTCCACACGCCGCTCCGAAAGGCCCCCCGCCGCTGCTCGCCACTGCGTCTACACTTGTAGGCTGCGGATCGGGTCCGGGAGCTAGGATAAATGAGCGGATTAATGCCGGGCTGGTGGGAGCTCTAGAAGGCTGCGCCCACCATCTTCGACCGCGAAGCCACGCCCACACACATTGATTTCTAAACTGTATTTATAGTAGGACTCTCTGACTGATGATTTCTTTTATTGTGTAAATTGTACAATGTATTTTAGAGCACTGATGTTGTACTGATTGATTGCGTTTTATGGGCTGTGCCCGAAATAAACGGTTTACTACTACAGTGGTGGCAGTGCACTATCTGTTCTAAATTTATAGTTGATCAGCCCTTTTTATCCTTGTCAATCAGAATGTGACCTACTGAGCCTTGTTGAGTAAAGTTCTTCTGTTATGTGAAACCCAGCACCTTGCACTGGCATCTTGGGTGTATGTTGAGCGCATGTGTGTGCATACTATAAGTGTAGTACATTTGTAGTAGGACAAATCTATGTGTATATTAATATAAATACTGAAGCCAGTGGAACCCATTTTGAATGCCTCTTGTCTTAGCAAGGCACTAAACAGAGGATGAGGACAGCCCCAGTGTATTGCCAGCATTCTTTCTGGAGGGTGGAGATCCAAACACTCAAAGGAGGAGGATGGCGACGGAGCTACCTTTAGAAATTCCATGAAGAATTTTGTTAGCAAGGGGCTTCTGATTTGTTCTTTCTGAGCACTGCTGTTTGGGTGATGGTAGGGTTGAGAAGTGGGGCTACAGTTTCTTTTGTGTTTGGCAAGAAGTTTTTAGGTCAGATCTCCCCTTTGTCTATCCCTGATTACTACTTCTGAGAGGCTTATTACTGCCAGGTGCAGACAACCCACACTTCGTTGTGCTCAGGTTGTGGGTGCTCCAGTTTGGATATAGCCCCAGTGCTAACAACTGAAATATGCAGCATTCCTTTTAAAGGCTGTGTCTGGATAGAAGTCTGAGACAGGCACTTGAAAAGTGAGCCACAGCTAAGAGTTTCTGAAGTTTAAGGCAGTGGATGTACACCCTGTCTATACAATGGGAATTAAGGTTGAGTCAAGCAACACACTTTATTCCAGTGTCCAGCTTCATGACCAAGGAAAGGAGTACTCCACAGAGTACTTGAAGGACTGCTGTTTAACCAGGACTTGTGTTTGCGTGATAGCCATTCTCCTAGAGTTGAGGGAACATCACTTGAAATCTGGACTTTCTGCTAGAGGAGCTCACTGTCTGCCTAGTGCCCAGAAGCCTGTCATTGGCTCTACAAATAACATTAGTGTGACTATGCGTTAATGTCATTTCAATGAAAACATTTTAATATATTAAAAAACTTTAGCACATCTCTCCCTCTAGTGTATCTGGGAATCACCACAAATCACATTTTCACTAATTAAATTCTCCCATTACACAGAAGTTGTCATGTTAGTTATTACCTTGTTAATCTGCTCATTTGCATCAGGCACATAAGTACAGCACTGCCGGACACAAAGCACGAAACAGACTCCTCCCTCTTTCACTAATAAGATATTTAAAGCAAGCTAATTTTGCAAAACCATTGGTTGTATGGCCATACGTTCATTAGTTACTGTGGTTAAAGCGTCAGCCATGTTCCTAGGCAAACATTCTACCAAAGTAGATAGCTTTCTGATCTTCAAATCATTTACAACTTCCCCCATAGAAAGCATTATTGCTTCAAATATATCACCTACTGCTTATCAAACACTACTGTTAGCTTTTCCAGGGGGTTTAGTTAGGCTTTACATCCATCACTTTTTTATGTACTTCCTTGACAGTGAAGTCAGTCTCCAAGTGTCTTGGCATTGGGTGAAAGTTGGGGTTCAAATCTGTCCACATTCAAGTTGCTGAGGCAGACTTGAACTACCTCTTGCTTTTTATTATTGATTAATAGGAATTCTGTCTTAGTCGGGTTCAGCTTCAGGCTGCTGCAGGACATTCAACTCTGGATGAGAAGCAGTGCTTACATCACTCTGTCTGGAGCAGAGGAGACTTTTAAGTACTGGTATGTGTCACTTGTGTATTGATACATTTTGGGACAGGATGGGACCCTGAGGTCTGTACAGGTGTATGGCCTGGAGGTGCCCATGTGAACAAATATGTTGGCTGGACAAGCAGGAGAAGCAATGAAAAATGCTGCCAATGAAAGCCAATTGAAACTTCAGGGTGTGGATCTGGGTGGGATGATAAATAGTGTTGACGGTGGCTAAGTGGTCCAGCAATAGACGGTGTAGGGGTCACCTTTATCTCTAATCACAAAGGCATATTTAATGTAGTTGCCCCCATGAAGCACAATTACCTAAAGCCAAACTAGAAGGCATGCTGAAGATGGTGCGAAGGCAGATGAAAGGGGTGAGTGATGGGCTGGTAGTTGGTGAGGTCATCATGGTCTAGGGTGGCTTCCACAGAAGTAGGCGGATATGGAATATCTTGAGAACGAAGTCTAGTAAGTCGACTTGAATGAGGCAGGCACCGACAACTGTGAGTAGCGATTCAGGGAGATTCTCCAGAAAATGCTTTGATGAAAGCTACTGGTAAAACATTATCCTTATAGGTGGTGGCTTTGAGCGAGCTGCGGATGTTAGAACATCCTGTAGGAGATGAGGTTTTAAAGTGTCCCTCCTATAAGCCTGTTTTAATTTAACATCGCCTCTTGAACAGTCGCTACAGCTCCATCTTTTCTCACCTGTTGCTTGGGCCAGACTGTCCGTACCAGACATCTGGTATTTCCCCGAGAGGCTGGAAAGGTGGGGGGCTGGTTTTGCAGCAGTGCTGCAATATCTGCCCCAGTACCAAAATCAGAAGACCAGCATACTCCACTCAGGATTCACTTAGGTTTCTAGCCTCCTGTGTTTTAAAATATGTTATGGTTTTAGAAGCTCAGAGTTCCTCGTATAATCAGCTCTTTTCAGCTGCAAAATGTCAAGATGTCTCTGGTGATTAGTACACCTGCTGGAGAGGGTTCAGGGTTTTGTCTACTGGCAGTTTTGACTCATTTAAGGTAGCATAGACGATTAACACACCTGCTGCAAAACACGAGTATCACACAGATCACATAACTGTATTTTATCTGCATAGCTCAGAGGGTTACTGCTTTTGTCACAGAGACCCTTTTGTTATTGTGGAGTTCATAAATTGCAATCGTAATCTAGCTCAGTGAGCTATGAACTGCCATTAAAGAGCTACATGCAAACTGTATGGTACAGGTAAGAAATGTATGTTTTTTCCAGTCTTTCATTATCCTAATCATGGACATCATTTACCTGTCACAGCTGCATCCCCTGGCTTGCCCCTTAGGACCCCTGGCACAGCCTCTGCAACCACAGGCCTAAGAGGAGGCAAAATCCGTGCCAGGAATACAAGGGCAGCTCACTTATGGACATCGGTTGCAACTCCACTTCCCTTGTTTTCTGTCTATTTTTTACTAAACAAATAGTGAATAATGTTTTATTTGTCACTATTACTGTAATAAAAAATGGATTACAATTAGCTGGAATATGACCCTCTCTTGCAGCCAAGGTAAGTATAAAATGCTTTTCAATATATGCTGTGTGCGTGCTTGCAGGTGAGAATGTGTTTAAGTGAGAGCGAGTGTGTCTATGTGAATATGTGTATACGTGAAAGCATGCATGTGTGAGTGAAAATAAAGCTTATATGGTGGGTGATGTCACTTCCACTACTCCTGGCATTTTGGTGAATTGACATTCATGAACCTAATGTTGCTTTAAAAGGGTTTGTTTAGGTAGAAATACATTCTTATTTGTAAAGTCAACCCTAACCACTGTTTTATGTTTGGAATCCTGAGTTTGTGCTTCTCCAGATCAAACACTTTTGGAAATACCAACACCTCCCAGTCCTATATGTCTCATGTACCATTTTCTCTATGTGTGTGTGATGTAAAGTGCTCTGAATTTGCAAGGGCTGCTTTGGGTTCCCAGTCTGTCCCTGCCTGTTGCATGTTCAGTAGGCATCTGCGGCTGGTATGGCTCGATGTAATCCTACATCTATCTTTCAGTCCTGTTTCTCCTGGAGGCGACAGGAGCAGATCGTGTGATCTGTCCTGTGCTTCCACAAAGAGCCACTAGGTGACGCAATTGACCGTACAGTGCGTAGATAAGTCATGGCTGCAAAGCACATACATGTTTTTAGGTTTCATCTGAATTATGCCACCTCGTGGTGCATTCTGCATCGCAAAAGCGATATTGAGTACCATTCCGACTCCTATCAGAAGGGTGTGTGAAATTAAATTAACTTAACTTGCTCTTTAATTACTATTCTCAGTTTTATGCTACAATGGTTTGTGACCGAAATTGAAAACAATTGAAAACTTACATCTCAAGGGAGGTGGCCATTTTGCATCCCAAAGCATCCTCTTTGAGAATCAAGTGGTAGGAAGTTGGGACCACTGCCTGCTCCCCCCATACCATACAGATGTATTTCAAAATGGGAACCAATATTTTTTTAGAGGTGCACCCATTACTATAATTAACACTGGTTGCTTAAAAAAAAATCGCTGAACGCAGGAATGGTGTCCCTTGTTGTCCACCATCTATGTGTTCGTAGTAGCCAATCACAGGACCTCGCAAAATAGTCACCTGCCTAATTAATATTCATTGGGTAGGTCGCTCCACAACTCTCTGCAAATAAAAATGTGTGAGGTGACCTATTAGTAAGTAGGTCGTATCGCAGAATTACTAACAGGTCGCATATTTACAAGCCCCTTGTGCCAAGTTTACGCTGCCGTTGCGTCACTTCTGTGATGCAGCGGCGTTGTAAACAATGTGCCACGATGTGACATATTTACAATGTGATGCATCTAGGGAGATGTGTCATGTTGTAAAGCCCTGCGCTACATTATGCCTGTGTCAGGTATAATGTATGCAGGGTGAGTGTTCCGTCGCAATGAAGCCTAGTAAAAGTGACCTTTACGATGCCACTGCATCAAAACCTTGTGCCTGCTTGAAGTAGGCGTAAGACTGACGCAGTATGGTCGGAATAGGCATTCCTGACCTTTGCTGGAGTTGCGTCGTGCGTACGACACGACTCCAGCAATGCGTTGCCTTTCCGACAAAAGATGCATCACGCATCTGTCTTGCGCCACGGTGCACCGCATTGTAAGTGCGGCGCAATCATGGTGGTGCAAGGCTATTTTTCCGTCATGCAAATCTGCCCCGAAGTTTGTACCCACTATTGCGACCTGCCTCTTTGTACATCTAGGCCTAAGTTCACTTGTTACTAAGCAGCTAGAAGAAACACTCCACTGCATAAAGAAATATACAAAACAAGCACTGGCAAAGCCAATTGGACTCTTTTTAAATGTTGGCACAGAACCACACTTCGATTCGAATGGTTTTTATACATAAAAACAATGGTTCATTCAAACAATTATTCACATGGTACAGTTAAAAAACTAGGACACTTGGTAAACAATCAGGACAGAGGACACTTGTTTAATAATTCAACCTTGGAAAGAAATTGGGCGGCTGTGAATGCTGGATCGCGGTTTACGTTTCAGGACCTTGAAATGTACACCACGTCCTCAGTCACGGTGTAATCCAGGGCTCAGAAAGGGCGGCATCCATTGCGGATTGATGCAACCGGACTTTGAAAGTCAAAGCTAAGCAGCTGACCTCTCTGTTTCTGAAGGATTACCACCCAGCAACCCACTGTCCATTTGGCATGACATGACAGCCTTATAAACGGTCCTTTCATAATACCTGAACACGGCCATTTATTTATGTTCTTAAGTTCTATTGAGTGGCCCAGGTCCATATAAAATTGTGTATTCCCGCGGACCCGCTTCCAGCTTACTGGAGGTCAGCCTGTTACGCACTAGGCCCAATTGGACATCTTTGCCATCTACATACCCATGTACCCTTAAATGCTTCCCACCTCTGTTACTTTTAGATTTATCTCTGGACTATTCCCAAAGGTGTACATATCTTTCCCGTGTCCCTTATCCGCTAGAAATACCGTAAATCCTCACTTATGCTGGTCCTGATGTTTCATGCTTTTTTTTTACAATATTGGTCATAATCATTCCTTCATTATGCATTCTCATATATTTTCATCAGTCATTAGATGCACTATTAATTAAAATATCTTTTGTCTTGGTGATGACCCACAGATGGATTCCCCAGGGTTGAATGATCAGCACAAACAAGTGGACTCGTGTTTTAGAATAGCAGTGATTGGTTTAGAGACGTGTCCGCTTGCTCAAATTGGCAACGGAATATTCTCTGTCACTTGTAGGTAATGTTAGTTGCTATCGCACCACAATTTAGCATTTTCTATGTACATTGTTCTGCAACTTCACCTAAAAAAATAATGGATGCCTTTGAATATATAATCGATAATATAATGTTTAATATCCTAAATAAAATTAATTTTTGAACTGTACTATCGAATACGTGTTTGAATGAAACATTATCTTTTGTATAATATACAGATGCCCAGGTTCATACTTTAGGGCAGTCCTAGCTCTTGTTGCATTGTGCTTGTTTTTTGGCACGGTTTGTAAACAAACCCATTACAAGATGAACGAGCATCTGTGTGTGCTCACTCATGGCGGCCATCCGGAAACGATTTTTTAAAAACCTTATAGTTATTAATCTACTTTTGCAAGATGGTGTGCGGCCATCTTGGAATGGGAAATTGTGAGAAGTTGGCCTGATGTATGATGTCCACAGTTCTGTGGGCACCCTGTATCAGTCTAAACAATCCCTTATGGTGGTGGTTGTAAGTCAACCTTATAGACAAGCTATCCTAGGGGTAGCATGGACTAAGCAGCCTTAAAGGCTTAACTTCAAGAGACATGTGAAGCCAGCTGTTTTACCATATAAAATCCTGTAATATCAAATGAAAGGACACCACACAAGTTATATATTATCAAAATATATGTATTTATTCTTAGAATAATCCCCACTACTCTTTATGAGCAATGAAGCACAAGCGTTTAAATAAAAGCATAGTTAAACATATACAAGTTGCACGTTTTTGGATGAGGCCGGTGGCCACTCAAACCATATATCAAAAAAGTGGTATAACAATCACTAATCGATCGGGGGTAAGGCCTAGGGCTTTGGGAATCGCTTGGACTACAGTGGACTAACAGCAGTTAGGACGGGAGTAGCCCGCGGGATTCGGGAGCAGCGGGGGAAGCACGGCTTTCACCAATGTAAAGTCAATGGTGCGTAAAAGTTACAATGCTACTGCAAAAGGAGTCTTCCGACTGGACTAGGACTACCAAACTTTAGACTTAGGCATTAGAGGTGTGTACCAGTGTGGGAACACCGGCGCTAGTAAGTTACCTCACCCACAGGCCACGGGTGCACAGGTGCCAACCTGTGTCGGGTTTCGTCACGCAGTTCGATGGTGCCTGAGGATGAAGATGCTGCAGGCGTCCAGAAGAGAAGTGTCCGGTGCGATCCAAGGGTGGATCGAAGTTGAAGGGTACCTGAAAGCAGAGGGGACAGAGTCTGGGTCACTAGCCAGTGACCAGGAAGGAACCAGGAAGGAACCAGGCAATGTCGGGCGCAGTCAAGTCGTTGTCGGGTGCCTTGTCTCCGCTGCCACGTGGACTCTGGGGCACCGAGGATGTCCTGGAGTAAATCACGAGCTGTCCCACAAAGGCTCTCGCTGTTGGCGGTGTCGGCTTCACGATCGGAGTCAACAAGCCTTGGCAAGGGCAACCCACACAGGATTCGAAGAAGGCTTAACACTCGGACCAGCAAGGTCTGAGCGGGTGCTCCTTTTCAGGGGAGCGAGTGCCAATCTGGAGCAACCAGATCAGCTGTTTAAAGTTGAAGGTTTGTTGGTTCAGGGGTCGCTAGCCAACGGGCAAGCAACCGGACTAACGCATCGAGCAGGAAAATGCAGAAGGGCCCCACGCAGCACTCGTCGAGTGTAGAGGGGTGAGCTTCGGTGCAAAAGCTGCTCGGGGCTAGAGCTTCTAATGCCCCAATGCACAGCTTCAAGGGAGCCTCGGATGCTGCACGGTCAGCTCTTTGTAGTTACTTCAAGATGGCCGCTCTCACGCTTCAGGTCACCTCCACGGGTCCCAGCTCTGCATGGACTGTGGATCGGGCTGTTGGAAGTCGGGATAGCTGGCTCTTGTTGATCTCTGTCGCTCGAGAACCGGCGGGAACTGCAACAAAGCAAACGTCGAGGTGCTGGATGGTGCCTGTTTGCACAGGGTGGTCACTCCTTGACCACAAGGGAGATTCTTCAGTCTTCTATGTCGAGTAGGATGTCGAAGGGTCCAGAGTTTCGTTTCATAAGTTTCAGTCAGGATAATCTGATGTGCATTGGCACTGCTCCCACCTATATTCCAAATCTGGGGGCTGGATTACCTGCTAGGTCCCTCCTATGGGTGGGACCCAGGAAGGGGGCGGTTACACCCCTTTCCTTTGTCCAGTTTGCCGCCAGGACTGGGGCTGGATGGCCCCAGAACCGGTTTGACTGGAATCTGCCCAGGGACACCTTGTGTGCCCCAGGCGGTGTCTAATTCATTCAACCCTCCCTGCTACAATCCACTATCTCCTGTCTGGGGTGGTGTGACACCTCCCTGTGACAGGAAACCCTTTGTCCAAGCCCCCACTGCCAAGTTTTGGTCAGCAGCAGGAGGTCAGACATGTGTCTGTGGCAGCAGCATCCATTTTGTGATGCTGGGGCTCTGGTTAGGATTAACCGCATTTGCAGTAAGTAACATGTCTTCTCCCTCTAGAAGGGTAGAATGCTACCCCCGTCGCCAGAACTGGTGAGGGGGTAGTATTCCAAAGTGTATGACACCAAACACGACATGTTTTGATAAAGCCAAACCAAAGTTAGCATTAACCGCGAGGATTAAAATGCACTTAAGAGTATATGGTATGGCAGTATCACTGGAACAGCTATAGGGAAATGGTCTCGCAAGCTGCAGACAGGCTCAGCTCATGCCAGAGCACCATCTCACATAAAACCAAGCACTCTGCCTCCAGGATTGTTAATGTGGTACAAAAGGGGGTAGTGATGGACGGAGCATCTGAATCAATCAAACACTCACACCCAGTCAAAAGATCTGGGTTTAATCCACCATCGTTATTTAGCCCACTCTGCCACCCCAGTTCAGACATGGCTATATGCAAATCAGTCTGACCCTGTGCCTCATGGGAACAGTCCAGCCCGAACTGCCAAGCCATGTCTTCCCTGGACCGGAAACAAGCTTCCGAGGACCGGTTTCTGGCATTCCAGCCGTCTTCAGCCCGGCTTGCTTGAATCCAGTGGCAAAGTGAGCAAGGGACTCACGTCTGAGCATACCCTGCCACACTTATGGCGGCCAAAAGTGGTACAAAAGGGGGTAGTGATGGACGGAGCATCTGAATCAATCAAACACTCACACCCAGTCAAAAGATCTGGGTTTAATCCATCACCGTTATTTAGCCCACTCTGCCACCCCAGTTCAGACATGGCTATATGCAAATCAGTCTGACCCTGTGCCTCATGGGAACAGTCCAGCCCGAACTGCCAAGCCATGTCTTCCCTGGACCGGAAACAAGCTTCCGAGGACCGGTTTCTGGCATTCCAGCCGTCTTCAGCCCGGCTTGCTTGAATCCAGTGGCAAAGTGAGCAAGGGACTCACGTCTGAGCATACCCTGCCACACTTATGGCGGCCAAAAGTGGTACAAAAGGGGGTAGTGATGGACGGAGCATCTGAATCAATCAAACACTCACACCCAGTCAAAAGATCTGGGTTTAATCCATCACCGTTATTTAGCCCACTCTGCCACCCCAGTTCAGACATGGCTATATGCAAATCAGTCTGACCCTGTGCCTCATGGAAACAGTCCAGCCCGAACTGCCAAGCCATGTCTTCCCTGGACCGGAAACAAGCTTCTGAGGACCGGTTTCTGGCATTCCAGCCGTCTTCAGCCCGGCTTGCTTGAATCCAGTGGCAAAGTGAGCAAGGGACTCACGTCTGAGCATACCCTGCCACACTTATGGCCGCCAAAAGTGGTACAAAAGGGGGTAGTGATGGACGGAGCATCTGAATCAATCAAACACTCACACCCAGTCAAAAGATCTGGGTTTAATCCATCACCGTTATTTAGCCCACTCTGCCACCCCAGTTCAGACATGGCTATATGCAAATCAGTCTGACCCTGTGCCTCATGGGAACAGTCCAGCCGGAACTGCCTAGCCATGTCTTCCCTGAACCGGAAACAAGCTTCCGAGGACCGGTTTCTGGCATTCCAGCCGTCTTCAGCCCGGCTTGCTTGAATCCAGTGGCAAAGTGAGCAAGGGACTCACGTCTGAGCATACCCTGCCACACTTATGGCGGACAAAAGTGGTACAAAAGGGGGTAGTGATGGACGGAGCATCTGAATCAATCAAACACTCACACCCAGTCAAAAGATCTGGGTTTAATCCATCGCCGTTATTTAGCCCACTATGCCACTCCAGTTCAGACATGGCTATATGCAAATCAGTCTGACCCTGTGCCTCATGGGAACAGTCCAGCCCGAACTGCCAAGCCATGTCTTCCCTGGACCGGAAACAAGCTTCCGAGGACCGGTTTCTGGCATTCCAGCCGCCTTCAGCCCGGCTTGCTTGAATCCAGTGGCAAAGTGAGCAAGGGACTCACGTCTGAGCATACCCTGCCACACTTATGGCGGCCAAAAGTGGTACAAAAGGGGGTAGTGATGGACGGAGCATCTGAATCAATCAAACACTCACACCCAGTCAAAAGATCTGGGTTTAATCCATCACCGTTATTTAGCCCACTCTGCCACCCCAGTTCAGACATGGCTATATGCAAATCAGTCTGACCCTGTGCCTCATGGGAACAGTCCAGCCCGAACTGCCAAGCCATGTCTTCCCTGGACCGGAAACAAGCTTCCGAGGACCGGTTTCTGGCATTCCAGCCGTCTTCAGCCCGGCTTGCTTGAATCCAGTGGCAAAGTGAGCAAGGGACTCACGTCTGAGCATACCCTGCCACACTTATGGCGGCCAAAAGTGGTACAAAAGGGGGTAGTGATGGACGGAGCATCTGAATCAAACACTCACACCCAGTCAAAAGATCTGGGTTTAATCCATCACCGTTATTTAGCCCACTCTGCCAGGATTGTTAAGGCCTGCCATAGGAGTGACTTATTGGTATATATGTGTCCAGATATAGGTTTAGACATAGGTATACTATATCTAAGCAAGGGGTGATTACACCACCTTGCCCCAGCTGAGGGATCAGCCAGTTGTGTCGATTTAAGTACCAGCCAGGGGTGGCAAAAGATATGCTGCAGCCCCTGGTAGGCCTTGGATACACCTATGCCCTTGGCACCTATAGTGCACTGTACAGGGGCTGACAAGGTGTCCTGTACCAATTTGGTTATGCACCTAGGGTGCATGGAGTCCATTTTAAGAGAGAGCAGATAGCCTGGGGCCCTGGTTAGAAGGATCCCAGGCCAACTAAGTCGAAAACCAGCTAAACACTAGGCAAAAAGTCTGGGGTAACCATAGTCAGGTATCCACCCTCCTACATAACCCCCCCCCACAAACGAAAGGAGATAAGGCTATCCTTGTCCAGGTAAGCCTATATTACCTGAGTGGCCATATAAGGAGGAACCTGCACTGGCATGGTTACCCCCTGTGTCATGGTCCACCAAGTAATCCCTCACCCTATGGGCATCAGAGGGTCTCCACCATGGGGAATTACTACCTGTGGTGTGTTTTGGCAAAGTCAAAGGCTGGTGTTGAGATGGAGTACTGAAGTGAGGCTCCACTAATGTAGGGCTCAGCTTCCTACAATCATCTTCCACCATGTGTGCCTTTCTTTCCTTGACTGAGTTGCACTGTGCTCTCAGGGTCAACCCCTGGCTACCTAAAGCTGGAGGCTAGGTCCCTTTGGTTAGCTTACTGGAGGGACAGGTCAGGTTTGGGGCCTTGGGGTCCCAGGTGTGGCTGTGCCCAACAGTTTCCATTTTGGGGAGGTCCCTAACTAGTTGTAAGGGGGATCCCTCAGAAGTTTTTAACGTTTTCACCAGGCTAGGGCTGCTAGCTTTGGTGCCCCTAATCTGCTGATGGGGGTGCTTTATTTGACAGGGGGCCCTTTGGGGCTCCCTGCCCTCCTTGACCTCTGTAGCCCTGGGCTGACTGAGGCAGGGTAGAGAGGGGCAGGTTACCTGCTCCAGACTGGGTCCCACCTTGGAAGGGTCCACTGACATCAGGGGCTCTGCCAGGCTAGGCCTGACTACCTCTGGGGCAGTTCCTTCACAAGGGGTAAGATCAGTTCCCTGAGGAGGCTGATCCTTTCCTAAAGTCTGGCGGGAGGGAGATTTCTCTTCCTCCTCAATGCTCTCGGTTTGTGTGGAGTGATCCATAGTTTCAGGCTTCACAACACAGGAATCAGTTTGAGTTTGGGCTGTGGCCATCACAGCCCCACCAACCTTTTCAGGAAGGGACTCAGTTTGGGTATGGGCTGTTACCATAACAGCTCTGCTAATCTGTCTAGGAAGGGATTCTGTTGAAGATGGGGCTGAGTCTTGCACAGCCCTACCAACCTTTTCAGGAAGGACATCTTGGACTGGGGCTGTAGCCATCACAGCCCCACTAACCTTTCCATGGAGATTTACCATTTTAGAATGGGTTTCTTGTTCCACCTCAGCCCAGGCTGAGATCTCTAAATCATTCCCCAGTAGACAATCTACAGGCAAGTTTGCTAACACTGCCACTCTCTTTGGGCCAGTGACACCTCCCCAGCTAAGATTTACTACTGCCATGGGGTGATTTCTCTGCACTCCATCAATGTTTGTCACCTGATATGTGGCACCAGGTAAAAGTTGCCTTGAGGGGACTAGATTCTCAGTCACCATAGTGATACTAGCCCCTGTGTCTCTGTAGGCCTCAACTTTTTGACCATTGATGATGGGCTCCTGTCTATACTTGCTCAAAGTATTTGGGCAATCAGTGAAGTTGGCAAACCCCATGCCATTTTCATAGACAAGAGTATCTGTGTTAGGGGACCTGGTTAGGCCAGAATCCACCTGAGCTCCAAAAGTAAACCCACCCAAATTCTTGGGGGTGCTCCCACCACCAGGGGGATTACTGCTGACAGTAACAGGAGGTGTTGGAGCTTTACTTGGAGGTATATTTTCTTTATTGCTATTCCTTGGACAACAGCTATCTGTTTTCCAGTGGCCAGGCTGTTTACAGTCATGGCAGTAAGGTTTCTTCTGGGTAGAGGAGTTGTTTTGGGACCCACCCCCAACCTTGGAGTTTTGTGGCCCTGTGGGAGACTTGTCTTTAGATTTATCCCCACCCTTTTCTAGAGCCTTGGAAGTATCCTTCTTCTGGTCATTACCCTGATTCTTAGGCCTAATCCTGGTTCTGACCCATTTGTCTGCCCTCTTACCCAATTCTTGTGGAGAGGTCAGATCTGAGTCCACCAGGTGCTGGTGTAAAAGCTGGTTCTGACAATTACTTAGGATCTGCTCCCTCATAATCAAATTATACAATCCTGTATAGTCATGTACTTTGCTGCCATGTAGCCAACCTTCCAGAGCCTTAGTAGCACAATCTACAAAATCGGTCCAGTCCTGAGTCTGTGCTTTTTGGGTGTCTCTGAACAACAACCTGTATTGTTCAGTGGTTAATCCAAACCCATCAATAAGAGCACTCTTCAGGACAGTGTAATTTTTAGCATCCTCAGCTCTAACAGTGAGGAGCTTATCTCTCCCTTTCTCAGAAAAGGAGAGCCACATGATTGCTGCCCACTGATCTTAGGGGACCTGCTGTACCATGCAGGCCCTCTCCAGAGCAGTTATCCATTTGTGGATATCATCCCCATCTCTGTAGGGGGGCACAATCTTACTCAGGTTTCTAGTATCATAGGACCTGTCTTTATCTCTTGGGATAATGCTGCCACCAGTGGGAGTCTCCCCACTTAACTTTTGCTCTCTTGCAAGAGCTAGTCTAGCTTGGGCCAGGGCTAATTCCTCTCTTTCTATTTGGAGATTCACTGCTCTCATCCTGGCCTTATGCTCTCTTCTTTGAGGGGAAGTCATTCCTCTCTGTGATTCCCTTGAGGCACTAGAAATGTGAGAATCCCTGGAAGGGCTTCTATCTCTCCTATTGCCTGGGAGAATCCTGTTATGTACTCTGGGGAGGTGCTGGCCCTCTCCATTTCCATGTAGGTCCAAGTTGGCTTGGCTAAGCCTCCCCACTGGTACCTGGTTATCCCCTTGACCATGATCTGACTCTTCACATTCTGATTCAGGGTCTACCTCCTCATTTTCTACTTCTGGGGAGGTGTTCTCAGTGTCTGGGGGATTCCCTCCTGCTCCTGATCCTGAGGGAATTACTATAACTCTCTCTAAGTCATCCTTTTCTAGAATGGCTATCATGATAGGAATGGTAGGGTTGTGACCCTTTCTCAGCATCCTTGCAGTGCACAAGGCACTCAAGTCTTTGTAGCTGAATTTGTCATAGCTGGAGGTTGCCTGTGGAGGGTCAACCCTCACAGGTAGAGACCCTGTAGGTTCACCTGTGCCAGACATGACTCTAGTGTGGTGTAAGTGATGCACCTACCTACACTTAGTGTTTTCCTACTGTCCCTTACTAGTGAGTTGTAGTCAGGGTGTGCTAATCCCTTTTCTCTACAACTACTAAGTCCAGTAGAACTTAAATATGCTAAGCTTTTATTTATATGTACCTATGGTACTTAATGTGATCTTTCAATTTGATAAAAAGATTGCAAAGGTAAAACAACAGCAAGCTCAAATCCGTACCGCTGCTCACCAATGTGAGAAGTTGGCCTGATGTATGATGTCCACAGTTCTGTGGGCACCCTGTATCAGTCCAAACAATCCCTTATGGTGGTGGTTGTAAGTCAACCTTATAGACAAGCTATCCTAGGGGTCGCATGGACTAAGCAGCCTTAAAGGCTTAACTCCAAAGGACATGTGAAGCCAGCTGTTTTACCATATACAATCATGTAATATCAAATGAAAGGACACCACACAAGTTATATATTATCAAAATATATGTATTTATTCTTAGAATAATCCCCACTACTCTTTATGAGCAATGAAGCACAAGCGTTTAAATAAAAGCACAGTTAAACATATACAAGTTGCACGTTTTTGGATGAGGCCGGTGGCCACTCAAACCATATATCAAAAAAGTGGTATAACAATCACTAATCGATCGGGGGTAAGGCCTAGGGCCTTGGGAATCGCTTGGACTACAGTGGACTAACAGCAGTTAGGACGGGAGCAGCCCGCGGGATTCGGGAGCAGTGCGGGAAGCACGGCTTTCACCAATGTAAAGTCAATGGTGCGTAAAAGTTACAATGTTATTGCAAAAGGAGTCTTCCGACTGGACTAGGACTACCAAACTTTAGACTTAGGCACTAGAGGTGTGTACCAGTGTGGGAACACTGGCGCTAGTAAGTTACCTCACCCACAGGCCGCGGGTGCACAGGTGCCAACCTGTGTCGGGTTTCGTCACGCAGTTCGAAGGTGCCTGAGGATGAAGATGCTGCAGGCGTCCAGAAGAGAAGTGTCCGGTGCGATCCAAGGGTGGATCGAAGTTGAAGGGTACCTGAAAGCAGAGGGGACAGAGTCTGGGTCACTAGCAAGTGACCAGGAAGGAACCAGGAAGGAACCAGGCAATGTCGGGCGCAGTCAGGTCGTTGTCGGGTGCCTTGTCTCCGCTGCCACGTGGACTCTGGGGCACCGAGGATGTCCTGGAGTGAATCTGTAGAGTTAATGTAGCTAAAGCATGTTATAAATACACTATACAGTGATTGGTTTGTGAACTAGAATGTCCAGCAGAGAATAGAATGTTTTGTTCTAGAGGTTCTGTAAGCACTTGACTGTTAGGCAGCGCTGTAGAAGAGACTGCTGTGCTGAGGATCTCCCAATATCCAGAATAAACAACTCTTAATCTTAAATCTGGAAGTGTGATTTCTACATATTTTGGCGGCGGACTACATCTGTGCGAGGGACAGACTACGGATTTCCTCACCCTTGGACTGAAAAATTGTTGAATACTGATCTACATTATGGTAAGATCGTTTTTATTGCCTACTAGTACTATACTTTTAAAAGAATACTTCAAGAGATGATGGATGGCTGAAGGAAATTAGTTTTCAACGTTCACCTCGTTTTTCTACGAATTCACCCATTTTAATTGACTTTTCTTCGTTGTGCCTGTGATTATTTAAAAGTAAACATCAGAGTAACTCCGAACTTCCTCACGCGACATCTGTCATTGTCTCAGTTGAAAGCCTGCACGTGAAAGGATTGTCTCGAGTTTCAGCACGAGGCAAACTCTCTGTAAACACTCTGAAGCTTAAAGATTATCTCATGCTTCAATTCAGCACATGGTAAACTCCTATTATTTCAGTCAGAGGTCGGTGCTATGTAAACATTTCGAAGCTTCAGTGCGAGGCATTCTTTGTGTGACAGAGCAACAAGGAGAACACGTTCATTAATTCTATTGCATTGTGACACTGCGCAAAACTGCTGCATTATCTCTGTGGGAAGCTGATGTCATTCAACTTAGCTTATTATGATGCTTATCCTGCGCTGTGAAAATGAATTGAATGAAAATGTTTCATTAAGCTTTATTAACACAGTGTGAAGTACATTAGCGCTGTAAGTTAAAAGCTTTTCCTAATTAAAACAGCTGATCGGGGAATGAAGAAATAGCAAGATAAACAAATCGAGGCTTGAATTAAGGACCCTGCTCAGTGAATACGAGGAAATACATTATTACACTGGAATGAACTGGAACTGGAAAGACATGTGTCTAGAGTACATTAATGTCTAATATGTGTAACTCATTATCTCTGTGGGAGGCTGGCACTTATTCTGCGCTACGAGGAAACAATGAAGAGAAGCTGCAAAAAAAATCTCTTCATTGACCTATTATTATTGGAAGCTTTTATTGTCATAACGGTGGAGTGAAGTGGATAAGAGAGCATTGGAATAAACTCTGAAGACAGTCATTTACAGTGTATTGAAGATAATACTGGAGATTACTATAATAATACTATGGAACTATTTTCACTTCTACAATTTTGAACTGCAATTTTTCTAGAAAATGTAATAATTATAACTCCACGGACATACGCTTTATTGTGTTAGTCTGTTTTGTTAATTTATTATATTAATTAATTATTTTAGTTTCTTGCTTTAGTTTCTTATTTTGTTTTCCTCACTAGGAAGAAGCAAGAATGTCTGATCAAGCCATGGATTCACCACCTAAATTTTTACCTACTCCAGGAACACCTTCCATACCTTGGGAACAATGGAAGAAAATATTTTTTAAATACATGTTAGCTATTGGAGGGGATAAATATGGTCCGGTCAGACGCCAAGCTATATTATTACATCACCTAGGAGTTGAAGGGAGAAGGTTATATGAAAATTTACCAGAGATATCTTTGGGGGTTGGAGATGGACAGCCTATTAATGTTTACGAAATGTCTATAAAAATGCTTGATTTGAGATTTATCACAAAACTTAGTATTGTTATGGAACGAAATAAGTTTTTCACGAGAGCTCAACAACATGATGAAGATATAGATACATATATGGGGACTCTGCGTGGGTTGTCTTTAACTTGTAAATTTGAAAACTTGAGCGATTCTCTCATTAGAGATCAGATTGTAAGATGCACTAATGATAAAAGAGTAAGAGAAAAGTTGCTAACGAAAGATCTTGACCTTGAAGCGACCATCCAAGTAGTAAAGGGGCTAAAAGCAATTGATACTTCGTTGAAAACTGAAACAAAGTCCACGAACGCCACCAGTGAGGTGTCTCCTATTTGTCAGGTTCATAAGTCTCCTACTAATGACACCGTAAGGAAAGACCCTGATGGAATGAAGAAAACTTTTACAGACGATAGCAAAAGGAAAGATACCAGAGAAATAAAGAGTTTTCATTGTGGTGCTCCGGGACATATTGCTACGAGTTTTAAATGTGCGGCCAGAAGTGTTATATGTCGTAATTGTGGGAGGAGAGGACACTTTTCTAAAATGTGCAGGTCAAGATATACTCAAAGTGGTGTTAAGTGTATAAATGAAGCACCATGTGAAGATGTAACTGAAGTAGTTGTACCCATTGATGGAGAAGAATGTACTTGTATTTGCAAGGTTGAATTAAAAAAAGAAGGGATGGCAGAAGGGGCAAAAATGGAAAGTGATGAAAAACTTGAAAAACCACATTGTATTATCAATCTAAATGATTTTCAGGTAAAAGTGTTGGTTGACTCTGGGAGCATGTACACTTTGATATCTAAAGATGCATTATCTGGTGAGCAAAATGATAATTGGTCAGATCCTGATATAAAAGCTGTAGGGTATGGAGGTAAGAAGATTGACATACTTGCGATGAAGTGGATGAATATTTCATTTATGAAACAAGTAGTCTATGGAAGAGTTTATATAACCAATTATGGATCTAATCTTTTAGGTTGGCGCCACCAAAAAGATCTGGGGATAAAATTAGATCCGAATGCAAAAAATCCTATTATTGTGTCGATACCTGAAAATTGCAATGTGAATTCTGTGGATACATTTGAAAAATGCATTGCTAAAAAGTTTCCACGAGTTCTTAATGAGGAGTTAGGTTTCTTAAAAGGATTTTGTCATAAGATAATTTTAAAAAGAAATGATGTGCCAATTGTACACAAAGTACGAAATGTACCCCTTATGATGAGAGAATCTTTACAGAAAGAATTAGACAAACTTTTGAGTCAGGGTATAATCGAACCAATAGAATCATCAGAGTGGTTGGCTCCTATTGTTGTGGCACCCAAGGAGGGGGGGAAATTAGATTATGCATCGATTTAAGAGATTTGAACCGAAATATTTGGGTTGACAGACAACCACTCCCCAACATTTCAGAAATGCTATCAGCTATGACTGGTGGAAAAGTGTTTTCGGTTGTGGATATGACGTCAGCTTATCATCAGATTAATCTTCACATGGATTCTAGACATTTGACTTCCTTCGTCACTCCCCTAGGAGCATTTCGTTATTTCAGGATGCCTTTTGGGTTAGCATCTGCTGCTGCAGTATTTCAGAGGGTAATGACAAAGGTGTTTGAAGGTCTAGAAAATGTCTGGTATTTTCAAGATGATATCATGATAGCAGGGAAAGATGAGAATCATCATGATAAAGTAATGAAACGTTTAGAAGATTATGGGTTGACTGTCAAACGTGAAAAATGCCAATTTAGAAAAGGATCTGTAACATATCTAGGTCATACTATTTCAGGGGATGGTATAAAACCCAAACAGAGCATTGTTCAAGGCATAAAGGAAGCACCACGACCAGAAAGTAAAGATCAATTGAAGTCCTTCCTTGGGTTAGCTGAGTATTGTTCGAAGTTTGTAAAGAACTTTACTGAAATTGTAGAACCTTTGAGGTTACAAATGAAGAAGGATGTGACATTCGAATGGAGTGAGATGTGTGAGAATGCATTTGAGCAAGTTAAAGATTGTATCATGGAAGCTCCTTTATTGGGACATTTTGAGATTAGTGGGAAAACTTTTCTGACGACTGATGCGAGTGGTGTAGGATTAGGGGCAGTATTATCTCAAATTGTAGAAGGAAAAGAAAGGATTATTGGATTCGCTTCCAGGAGACTGCAAGGTGCTGAGAAAAGTTACTCGACAATTGAAAGAGAAGCCCTTGCATGTTGCTGGGCAATCAAACATTTTAAGTATTTTCTTTGGGGTTTGCCGTTCAAGGTTAGGACAGATCACAAACCACTAACACATTTATTCAAGGGAGGAAGAGGTCTAGAAGGAGGAGTTACTCCTAGAATATCCAAATGGTTGTTGTCAGTTTTAGAATATAACTTTGAGGTAGAATATTTAAAAGGACTAAAAAATGTAGTAGCAGATTGTCTATCTCGTCTCCCTACGAAAAATGAGGTTACTGAAATTAATGATTTTGAAACCAATGAGAATGAAGGAAGCAAAATTCATGAATGTGCAGCATTGAGAAAAGAAATATGGGATGTTGCAATGGAGAGTGATCCTGTTCTAGTGAAGATAAAAGAATATATTAGGAATGGATGGGAAACCTATGTAAGTTGTCATGAAGATATGAAAGAGTATTGGAACATCAAAGAAGAGTTAAGTATACATGATAGTAAAGTAATGAGAAGGGATCGTATTGTACCTCCAGTGAGTCTTTGGAGTCAGATCATTGAATTAGCTCATGAAGGACATCCCAGCAGGAGCATGACAAAAAGAAGAATTAGACAAACATATTGGTGGCCAAAATTGGATAGCATGGTAGAAGAAGTGATTAAACATTGTTATGCATGTGCAAACAGTGATAAAGTAAAAACATTGAGAGAACCACCACTTAAGTGTGTTGAGTTACCAGTCAGACCTTGGGAAAAGTTAGCAATGGATTTTTGGGTCCTATAAACAAGTTAGGTGGTGCAAATAGATTCATCTTTGTTCTTGTAGATTACCACACAAAATGGTTTGTGTATAAAACAATGAATGTGATTAACACAAAAACTGTAACAGAATTTTTGGAAGAGATTTTTCTAGAAGAAGGTGCTTCAAAAACCATTGTGTCAGACAATGGTGTCCAATTTGTATCAAGGGAAATGAAGGAGTTCATGGTAAAATGGTGAGTTACTCATGAAAAAGTAGCTTTGTATAGACCACAAGCTAATGGAATGGTAGAGAGGATAAACCGTCTTATAATGGATAACATCCAATTATCGTTAGCTAATGGATTGTCTTGGAAGGAGGAGTTAAAGAAGTTGGTGTGGGCACATAGAACTACTCCTCATGCTATTACGGGTGTTTCACCTTTTGTATCTCTCAAAGGGAGAGAGCCAGGTAGGAAAGAAAATCCCAATTGGTTGGTTGCTAAAAATCGTTTATGGGTAGATCACCATGCCATTAAAGCAACTGTTTCTGAAAAACAAAAAGATGCTGAAAAGTATTACAATATGAGGAAAGGTGTGAAAATACCTAATATCAGAGTTGGAGATTGGGTTGTTACCAAAAAAAGTGGTGTGATTACAAAAGGGGACAGTAAGTTCTCTGTTCCCTTAAAAGTAATGGAAGTAAAAAGAAATGTGGTGGTGTTAGAGAATGGGTCAGTTTGGAGTATCGGAAATGTTTGTAAAGTTTCAAATGTACGATAATACAAATGTTATTATTTGATTGTTTATATATATCGTTATTGAATGTGTTTTCTGTTTTATTTTAAAGTTATAACTTTCAAAGCTTCATTTCTTTAATTTTTGTAAGGGGGAAGAAATGTAGAGTTAATGTAGCTAAAGCATGTTATAAATACACTATACAGTGATTGGTTTGTGAACTAGAATGTCCAGCAGAGAATAGAATGTTTTGTTCTAGAGGTTCTGTAAGCACTTGACTGTTAGGCAGCGCTGTAGAAGAGACTGCTGTGCTGAGGATCTCCCAATATCCAGAATAAACAACTCTTAATCTTAAATCTGGAAGTGTGATTTCTACAGAATCACGAGCTGTCCCACAAAGGCTCTCGCTGTTGGCGGTGTCGGCTTCACGATCGGAGTCAACAAGCCTTGGCAAGGGCAACCCACGCAGGATTCGAAGAAGGCTTAACACTCGGACCAGCAAGGTCTGAGCGGGTGCTCCTTTTCAGGGGAGAGAGTGCCAATCTGGAGCAACCAGATCAACTGTTTAAAGTTGAAGGTTTGTCGGTTCAGGGGTCTCTAGCCAACGGCCAAGCAACCGGACCAACGCGTCGAGCAGGAAAATGCAGAAGGGCCCCACGCAGCACTCGTCAAGTGTAGAGGGGTGAGCTTCGGTGCAAAAGCTGCTCGGGGCTAGAGCTTCTCACGCTCCAATGCACAGCTTCGAGGGAGCCTCGGATGCTGCACGGTCAGCTCTTCGTAGTTCCTTCAAGATGGCCGCTCTCACGCTTCAGGTCGCCAACACGGGTCCCAGCTCTGCATGGACTGTGGATCGGGCTGTTGGAAGTCGGGATAGCTGGCTCTTGTCGATCTCTGTCGCTCGAGTTCCGGCGGGAACTGCAACAAAGCAAACGTTGAGGTGCTGGATGGTGCCTGTTTGCACAGGGTGGTCACTCCTTGACCACAAGGGAGATTCTTCAGTCTTCTACGTTGAGTAGGATGTCGAAGGGTCCAGAGTTTTGTTTCATAAGTTTCAGTCAGGATAATCTGATGTGCATTGGCACTGCTCCCACCTATATTCCAAATCTGGGGGCTGGATTACCTGCTAGGTCCCTCCTATGGGTGGGACCCAGGAAGGGGGCGGTTACACCCCTTTCCTTTGTCCAGTCTGCCGCCAGGACTGGGGCTGGATGGTCCCAGAACCGGTTTGACTGGAATCTGCCCAGGGACACCTTGTGTGCCCCAGGCAGTGTCTAGTTTCATTCAACCCTCCCTGCTACAATCCACTATCTCCTGTCTGGGGTGGTGTGACACCTCCCTGTGACAGGAAACCCTTTGTCCAAGCCCCCACTGCCAAGTTTCGGTCAGCAGCAGGAGGTCAGACATGTGTCTGTGGCAGCAGCATCCATTTTGTGATGCTGGGGCTCTGGTTAGGATTAACCGCATTTGCAGTAAGTAACAAGTCTTCTCCCTCTAGAAGGGTGGAATGCTACCCCCGTCGCCAGAACTGGCGAGTGGGTAGTATTCCAAAGTGTATGACACCAAACACGACATGTTTTGATAAAGCCAAACCAAAGTTAGCATTGACCGCGAGGATTATAATGCACTTAAGAGTATATGGTATGGCAGTATCACTGGAACAGCTATAGGGAAATGGTCCCGCAAGCTGCAGACAGGCTCAGCTCATGCCAGAGCACCATCTCACATAAAACCAAGCACTCTGCCTCCAGGATTGTTAAGGCCTGCCATAGGAGTGACTTATAGGTATATATATGTCCAGATATAGGTTTAGACATAGGTATACTATATCTAAGCAAGGGGTGATTACACCACCTTGCCCCAGCTGAGGGATCAGCCAGTTGTGTCGATTTAAGTACCAGCCAGGGGTGGCAAAAGATATGCTGCAGCCCCTGGTAGGCCTTGGATGCACCTATGCCCTTGGCACCTATAGTGCACTGTGTAGGGGCTGACAAGGTGTCCTGTACCAATTTGGTTATGCACCTAGGGTGCATGGAGTCCATTTTAAGAGAGAGCAGATAGCCTGGGGCCCTGGTTAGCAGGATCCCAGGCCAACTAAGTCGAAAACCAGCTAAACACTAGGCAAAAAGTCTGGGGTAACCATAGTCAGGTATCCACCCTCCTACAGAAATTAAGAAAATAATGTAGGTAGGACGATGCAGGGAACAAAAAGGCAGATGCAAGCAGCTCTGTGGAAGTGTGTAGCTGCAACGCCATCACAAAACTAATTTCTAAGAATAACAAAATATTAAAGTACAGGTGGTGGGAAAGGAAGGGTTGGGGAAGCAGTGGATGAGCGGGGAAGACGGTGGCTGATAAGCTGTATGCAGTTGGTAGACCCTTGCAAAACCAATGTTAAAATATAAATAAAACAATGATGCAAGGAGTCGAAAGATCAGAGTTGGGGGAGCAATGGGCCACAGAGGACAGAGAGTTGTAAGCAGTATGAAGAGACCGGCCATAGAGAGAGAAAGCAATGAAGTGTTCAAACAGAAATGAAAAAAAGAGTTCCTGAATATAAGCAGAAGAATGATACAAGTCAGCCAGTCAAAATGATGGTAAAGTAGCTATGCTCCAGGGGGAGGACAAAAACAACAACGGAGGATATATCATCAAATCAGAAGTACCAAATTGGGAGACATCTATTCATGAGCAAGAGGCTGATCCCCAGCTAATTTTAATGCAGACAATAGGCCATGGGGAGCAAAAGCGAAAGCTGTTTAGAGGTGAGACATGAGAGTCACCATGCTAGTGTTTTAGCAATGGCGAAGCTTCTCCCACTGTGGAGAATTCTGGGAGTCCATCCCCTGCTGCCATGACTCTTTCTCTCCTGATCGCACCCTCAAACCCACCCAAGGAACTCCTCCTCTGCTTTATCATCTGCTTTGTTCTACCCCTTCCACATGGGGCACTCGTGCTTGTCGCCGCACTGCCAGGCACTTCCACAAGCACCCCTGCTCAGGTTGTCTGAGACACTCCAGTCCAACCCTTCCTTCTTCCTGCCAGGAGCTGTATCTGGCTGGGTAGATCATTGGAGCAGAGCAGAAGCAAGAGTCAGGATTACAGCCAATTGAAAGGTAGTTTTTTTTGTTATTTAAAAAGCCAAATATGTTGAGGCTGTACTTCTCTGTGTGTTCATGCCTGTATGTGTGACTGCGTGTGAGTGCATGGCAGCATGTGTGCACACTTGTGTATCTGTTGGCACATGTGCATGTCTCTTTGTGTGTGGGTGAGTTCTATGCCATCTGTCTATCCTGATATAATGGTGATAGTTCTTTGGAACATGTGGACACCCAAGTTATATTTGCTTGTTAATTTTTTAATTCCCTGGAGTAGTTAGATTGAGTAGTCTAGACTTACTCGAGGAGGATGATGTAAGCTTAGAGACTCAGGTACAAACAAAACCCACAAAAATTAGGTACATTAGTTTAAATGTATAGCAAGTGCTATGAGTTAATTCAAGAATAAAATGTATAGTAAGTTTAAGATTCAACAGCACGGTACTATGTTTTTATATAATATATATATATATGTATGTGTGTATGTATATATATATATATATATATGTTTGAGCAAGAGCGCAAGCGCTTCGATGAGGGCTCACCACAGCGGCCCGAGCCTCCGGCTTCTGTGTGGCACCCAATGCAGAGCCTCGATTCCCTCCTAAGTAAAAGAGATAAGTCTGACGCGTTTCGGGGCCTGAACACGCCCCTTAATCATGGACTGAGGAAAGAAGATGCCAAGTTCACCTTACAATGTTCAAACACATTTTTATTTGATCAATGGGCGTCGTCCGCCCTGAGTGGGAGGAGTTAGCAGCGCCAGGACTTGTGGGATTTGCAGTCCTGTAAGGTGAGTGATGCGTTATGCCCTTGAGTAGGTTTGGCATTCCTTCATGTTTAGCTGTCCTTTCAAACCTTGAGTAGGTGGCGAAGGAAATCTTCAACTCTGCTGACGATTCAGGGGTCGTTGTGCTGACAGGCGAATGTCGTTTCCTCGCCTCGGCCTCCAGTGGCAGGAAAACCTTGTTCCGCCCTCGGAGTGGAGCTCCTCATCCCGGCCATGGCGGGCCGTTAGTAAATGTTTGAGCAAGAGCGCAAGCGCTTCGATGAGGGCTCACCACAGCGGCCCGAGCCTCCGGCTTCTGTGTGGCACCCAATGCAGAGCCTCGATTCCCTCCTAAGTAAAAGAGATAAGTCAGACGCGTTTCGGGGCCTGAACACGCCCCTTAATCATGGACTGAGGAAAGAAGATGCCAAGTTCACCTTACAATGTTCAAACACATTTTTATTTGATCAATGGGCGTCGTCCGCCCTGAGTGGGAGGAGTTAGCAGCGCCAGGACTTGTGGGATTTGCAGTCCTGTAAGGTGAGTGATGCGTTATGCCCTTGAGTAGGTTTGGCATTCCTTCATGTTTAGCTGTCCTGCAAATCCCACAAGTCCTGGCGCTGCTAACTCCTCCCACTCAGGGCGGACGACGCCCATTGATCAAATAAAAATGTGTTTGAACATTGTAAGGTGAACTTGGCATCTTCTTTCCTCAGTCCATGATTAAGGGGCGTGTTCAGGCCCCGAAACGCGTCGGACTTATCTCTTTTACTTAGGAGGGAATCGAGGCTCTGCATTGGGTGCCACACAGAAGCCGGAGGCTCGGGCCGCTGTGGTGAGCCCTCATCGAAGCGCTTGCGCTCTTGCTCAAACATATATATATATATATATATATATATATTACCTACTGGCGGTCGCCAGTAGGTATATATAGTTAGGATTTTTTCTCTATGGGATTTTTGAAAATTCTATGTCTAATAACTTTGGCGTTTGTGGACGGAATTGGCTGAAATTTTCAGGAAAATGGCACATTTTGTTTCTGAGCAGCCCTTGAAAATTTGGGGGGGGTTTGTCAAGGGGGGGCCGAGAAAAAAGGGGGGTCCCAAAACGTGTTTTTAACATTGAGTTTTCCATAGGGCGGTTGGCCTCACTTTTAGCCCAAACGGCTGAATGGATTTGCATGAAACTTGGCAAAATTGTAGGGACTGGTAGCCCGATGTGCCTTTTGTAGGTCTCAATATATGTGCTACAGTGGATTTTGAGAAATTAACGTTTAAAAAAAGATATATATCTGTAACAGCGGACCGGGCAGCGCTCCAGGACGCGTACTTTTCGCGCAACGGAGCTTTGTGAAGCGAAGCTGATTGGTTCTCCGGCGTCTGTCAACATTCCAAACAGTCCGTAGCGGCCGCCATCTTGTCTCTCGGTAGGATCGAGAGACAAGAGGAGGCGAAAGCGAAGGGGCAAATGACCATAAGGGGGAATAGTAGATCCTCGCTGACCCCCTAGGTTTGATGTGGAGGTTTTAAAAGGGCCCCGCGGGGCAAAAAAAATAAAAAATAATAATAATCGAACGGCTGAATGGATTTGCACGAAACTTGGTAAAATATTAGGGACTGGTAGCCCGATGTGCCTTTGCTAGGTCTCAATATATGTGCTCCATTGGATTTTGAGAAATTAACGTTCAAAAAAAGATATATATCTGTAACAGCGCTCCGCTTCGCGTAACGGAGGTTTGCGACGCTGATTGGTCATTCTGTCACTGGGCTATAGTTGGGCTACATCTGGCTGATATTTGGGCTACATTTGTTTTTTTTCGTCTCTGGCGGCCATCTTTGGGCTACAATGGGCTACATTGGGCTTCATTGGGCTTCATTGGGCTACATTGGGCTACATTTGGGTTCCAACATATATATAGGCCAATGTAGCCCAATATATATTTTTCAAAGTTAATTTTCGAAAAAACCACTGGAGCATATATCTTGAGACATAGCAAAGGCACATCAGGCTACCAGTCCCTACAATTTTGCCAAGTTTCGTGCAAATCCATTCAGCCGTTCGAGCTAAAAGTGAGTCCAACCGCCCTATGGAAATGAAGGAAATGAATGGGTAATTTGTAATTAGCAAATAGCTCATCGCAAACTAGGAATGGTAAAGAATCGCTATTTATTCCTTAAAGTTCGCTATTTAGGAAATGCAAAAAACTTTGATGATACGTATGGCGGTTCATCTCTAACAAGATAAGAAGCATAGGGATAGATTTATGATGACTGGCGCATCACCAGGGATGTGTTAGTCATTCTGTGCCGCTGTTCCGTCACCTATGGTGTGCTGCATTTACAATGCGGCGCATCATGGGGCAAAAACAGCACAGATGCGTGATGTATCTGTGCCGTAAAGGTGGCGCATTGCTGGAGTTGTATCGCAAGTGTGATGAAGCTCCAGCAAGGGTCGGGGGTGCCCCTGTCGCAGGGTTTCTGTTCTCACACAGAACTGTGGACAGAGGATTGGAACCTCGGCGAATTAGGGTGTCCCAAAACTCACCTTAGTAATCAAAAACCCCTTAGCAAGCTAGGTACAGTGTCACATTGGATATAACAAACTCTCAATGTTTAGACAATCCAGAATATGAACTTATAGTACCTCAGGATACGTGGAACTCATGAACAGTCGGTCGTTATATATTTCTTAGAAACCAGAACATGGAGTTAAGAAGAACACATGTGTATTTGAAATGTTTATTTACTAATGCCGTCTTCTCAGGCGTAGTATCTTAGATAATACAAGTACACATATTATCAGTAGCAAAATTACCAGCATAGTTACTAGTACATAAAAAGCGAATGGTGACAGTATGTTAACATGCTGTAAATGAATAAGAGTTAGCAACACTTATAAGCAGCCGCGGGCCGTGGAGGGAGTTACGGTGGGGCAGGGAGGCGGGGAGGGGGAGGGGCAGGGTGGAGAGGGCTCCACCCTGCTTCTCCCCCTCCCCGCCTCCCTGCCTCACCGTAACTCCCTCCACGGCCCGCGGCTGCTTATATCTCACCCTCCCTAATACACATATTATATTATTTGCTAAGAAGGTCTCTTTGTGTTGGTTTAGGGCGTGCCCATACTTTAGTGTCTTAGATTTGAAGGAATCACATCAGCATACACCAGCTCTCTCTTCATGTGAACCGCATCAAGTGTTGTGTATGTGTGTTCGGCAAAGCAATATAAAACCCGCCTCATGCCCAGAATTGGCAGAAGTTGCACTTATGTTATGAGTATGAAGTCGTGGAGATCAGACCTCATAACAATTCTGTATCGTGTTGTTCTTGAAACTTTAGCACTCGCTGTACAGATATAGTTTAACAAGCAAAGCAGATAGTAGAGCAATAACATATTATTCTCATGTAAACCACGATGAACTAATAATAATAATAATAATAATAATAATACTGGATTTTATACAGCGCGAACAGCTACCTCGCGAGGAGGTGTCCCGGCGCTAGTAGATCACTGATAACCTTAGGCATACAGAATAGGAGAGCTAGCATGGCTGGGTGAAAAGCCAGGTCTTTAGCAATTTCCTAAAGCAGGGTTCGGAGGGGGCCTGTTGAATAACTTGTGGCAGGGAGTTCCACAGAGCGGAGACGTTGGCTGAAAAGGTCCGACCGCCTAGCCGGGCCTTCTTTGCCCGCGGGATGACCAGTTGGACACGGTCATTGGATCGTAGTGCACGGCTTTGATAGTATCTAGGAAGGCGGTTTTTCAGGTATTGTGGGCAGGAGCCATACAGAGATCTGAACGCAAGTGTCAGAGCTTTGAATTTTATCCTGTTGGCTACTGGTAGCCAATGCAGGGTTCGAAGATGCGGAGAGACTGACTGCTTGAAAGGGATTCGCAGTAACAGTCTCGCAGCCGCATTTTGAACTACCTGCAGCCTGTGAGTCAGGTATTTTGGAAGGCCCAGGTATAAACCATTGGCATAGTCCAGCCGTGAGGTGACAGTCGCGTGGACAACCGTTTTTCTGCAACTCTCCGGTAAGAGCCTTAGGATTTTTCGGAGGTTTCTCAGCTTGCTGAAACAGCATCCGGCCACTTGTTGGACATGGGATGAAAAGGACATGTTATCATCCCATCTCACTCCAAGATTTTTTGCCGAGTGACTTGGTGAGGGGGGCGGGCCCATCTCCGTGGGCCACCAGAGTTCAGGGGCAGGGGGGGGACCCTTGCTGAAGAAGATGACTTCAGTTTTATTGGCATTCAACTTTAATTTATTAGTGTATATCCAGTGTGCTATATCCTGGAGACAACCTTTGAAATTTGAGAAAGAATCATGTGTCATCTCCGAGTACGGAAATACCAACTGGGTGTCGTCGGCATATGAAATTGCCTTGACACCCCAGTTGGCAATTAACGTGAAAAGAGGAGCCAGGTAGATGTTGAACAGAAGGGGGCTGAGGGCCGATCCCTGCGGGACTCCACAGCCAAGAATTTTGGGTGTGGAAGAGAACGTCCCAAGTGCTACCTTCTGCGTTCTAAGTGATAGATAGGAGTTTATCCACCCTAGTGCTCTGTCCTGAATGCCTATCTCTGCGAGCCGACTGAGTAGGCTGGCGTGGTCCACCGTGTCGAAGGCGGCCGACAGATCCAGGAGTACCAGCATTGCTGAGTCTCCTGCATCCATCGACCACCTCACTGACTCGGCTACCTCTATGAGCGCTGTTTCGGTGCTGAAACCGGGTCGGAAACCCGATTGAGTTTCATGTAGGATGTTATTGGTTTCCACAAATTTACTCAATTGTCGCTGTATAATTTTTTCCAGCATTTTTCCCGGGGCAGCTAGTAGGGATATTGGGCGGAGATTCGTCAGGTCGTCAGGGTCCCCATTGGGTTTCTTTTTTAGGGGTAGAAGAGTAGCATGCTTCCAGACGTCCGGGAAAATGCCCGAAGCAATGGAAGAATTCCAAATACATTGAAGTATCGGGGCTACCGAGTCTGCAACGGCACTCCATAGTTTAGCTGGGCAGGGGTCGTCCGGGGAGCCGGATTTGCATCGGCTAAGTTCTTGCCTTACCTCATTCAGTGGAATGTGCATGAACTGGGTAAAAGTCTCTTCTAGCTCGCCTTTATTCGCTATGTCCTGCTTCACTGTTTTTGTTATTGGACCAAAGGAGTCGTACACCTTTTTAATTTTCTGATCAAAATACTCAGAAATTTGCTCACATAGCGTAGCTGTGGGTACAACCTCTCTTTCAATGCATTTAGGCTTAAAAAACGACTGTACCACTTTAAAGACTTGTTTGCTGGACTGTTCTGCCTGAGAAATTGAGTCCGCATAGAAGCGCTTTTTGCTTTTCCTGATAGCTTTCCGGAATTGTTTAGAAGCTTCCTTATACCTGGCTTTTTCTTCTGGACCGTAGTTTACTCTCCAGAGTCTCTCCAGTTTTTTACAGACCGCTTTCTCATTCCTAAGTTCCTGCGTGAACCAGGGGGCTGAGGGAGAGTCTCTTTTAGATAGGGCCCGGGAGGCTGGAGCAATAGAGGAAACCATCTTTCCGATCCATTCATTAAGAAGTATAGCATCCGTATTAGTATTATTTGTCAGGGACGGAATGGTTTGCGCAAGGACCGGGCACATAGTATCAGGGGTCAGTTTTTTCCATTGCCTCTTCAGGAAGTACCGTTTACTCGAGACAGGGGTATCATTCGCAATATTCATTGTGAATGGGACGAGTGCGTGATCTGACCATGTCAGAGGAAGAGGTGTCTCAGACTGCACATTCTTGATGTTAGAAAAAATGAGATCAATAGTGTGGCCCCCTGTGTGAGTAGGGCCCTCATTGATCAGTCTGAGACTGGCCGTATTTAACGTGGATCTGAGCAGCTCTGCCATGGCACAGTCGGGTTTATCCATGTGGATATTGAAGTCGCCTACCACAATAAAAAGGGGGTGGAGGAGCGAACTCTGGACAATCGTGTCCAGTAGAGTAGTAAGGTAGGGGTCTGTACCAACCGGGGGGCGATAGAACACCAGTCCAGCTAGTGACAGCTGAGGGCTCACTTGGAAGCAAAAGTGGAGGCCATCAATACCTTGAATGGCAGTGGGGGCAGAGGATGTCAAAACTAAATGCTCTTTAAAAATAATGGCTACACCACCGCCTCTTTTTGTCCCAGGGTGGTTGGCGAGGCATATTTTAAATCCCAAAGGGACTGCAAGTGCAATGGAGGTCAAATTGTCCTCCTTGATCCAAGTTTCAGTTAAAAACAGTATATCCCATTCCTGCTCTTCAAGTAAAAGCCAGACATCATCTGCGTGTTTGGCTAAGGATCTACAGTTAAGAAGGCCCGCCCTTAGGTTTGTTTGAGGGGATTTGGGCATAGGGGATATCACAGAGGCATCGCTGCCAATAGCTATCCCACAGTTGTTACAGATCTGAGGGAGTTCGAGGGTCATAGGGTCAATATAATGGGGGCAGCATTGGGATGGGGGATCGAGCGCCTTGAGGTCCTCACCCGACCACGCTATCCTTCCACCTTGTTCTTCGCTACCGGCAGCATGTCTGGCCCCGGCCGCGATCTGGTCGCGGACGGGCGCAGACGGGCTAGCCTTAGGCGCGCCTTCGGCGCGCAAACGGCGCGCCCGCTGCGCACGTCCGCTGCGCGTTCTGGATATGCACATTTAAATAGTGGACCGTTTAGGGCGGGAAGGGGGCGTGGCCAAAAGTGGGCGTGGCCAGCGGCGAGTGGCGCCGGTCGAGGGTGTCACGTGGCAGCGCTAGGTCCGCTGCACGTCACCTTAAAGTGCCAGAGTGCGAGTTAATAAACAGAGAGTACAAAGTTTAAAAGCACACAGTGCAGGGTTTAAAAACACAATATAAGACACCAGTATTAAAATATCAAATGTGGCAACTCCCGGCTTTTCGCCTCAGGAGACAGGATCTAAATGAGCGCTCGATATTCAGCGCTACAAATAGGGCGGGAAGGGGGCGTGGCCAAAAGTGGGCGTGGCCAGCGGCGAGTGGCGCCGGTCGAGGGTGTCACGTGGCAGCGCTAGGTCCGCTGCACGTCACCTTAAAGTGCCAGAGTGCGAGTTAATAAACAGAGAGTACAAAGTTTAAAAGCACACAGTGCAGGGTTTAAAAACACAATATAAGACACCAGTATTAAAATATCAAATGTGGCAACTCCCGGCTTTTCGCCTCAGGAGACAGGATCTACTAGGTTGAAAGCTAAAGCAACAACTAAGTGTCGTGTGCAGAAGTTGCAAAAAAGGAAAAATGGCGTTTAAACCGGTAATGAGCCCATGCTAACTTAACACGGTGTAAAGATATCCAGGACGTAGATGACACCTCCCCATGATCCGGAAACGAACTGAATAAGATAATAGAAGTGCCATCTCATGAGAGCAGATTGCAAGTTTATATGTGGACGGTCCGCAAGGTAAAGCATTAAAAACTAGGAAAATTTAATGCTAAAGAAAAATAAAACAGCCAAGTACTTTATCGAGTCTTAAGCCAATAGGCAAGGTAAATAATAAAAACTTGACAAATAAGTCAATGAATTGTCAATGAAATGCTAGTACTCAGCATATCAAACATGAAAAAGGTCTATGACATAACTGTGTATGCAAAATAAGCTGCAACAGCCTCCAATAGGAAGTCACCGTCTTCATCCGAAAACAGTTCAGCCATCCAATTTAAAAGCGGAAAAGAACATACGTGCTCTCCCAGCACCGGATCCTCTATCACCATCAGAGGACAGCTCGGTGGGTTTTCAAGAAAGCTCTGTTCCAAGAAAGACTGTGTTGCCGCCAGTAAATTCCAGGGACCAATTAGTCCATGCATCAATGCCACAGCCATAATCCTTTCGCCAGGACAAACCAACTCGTGAGTAATGATAGGAGTCATCAGCTGATTAAAGTCGACGTCAGGAGAAACCGGTCCGCAGAGACACAAATCAATGGCCCAATCGAAATCACAGGTCAGGCAGTGAAATACAGGCTGGACACAGGTGAAGTAGGAGAATCGAAAAGATAATCCATATGCCGTGCTTAATATCGCCAACGGCATTGTGCCATAATATTCTAGCATGCGATTGCGGAACAGTGTCAGCAGCTGCAGGGCGGGAGCTTGCACAGGAGGGACATCCATATTTAAAAATGTAAAAAAGCACAAGAGCGTCCGCTGGTAATGCAAGTAAAAATGGCAATCCACGAAGCAGAGTGGAAAAAATACAATGAAAGAAAGCAGGGATGACTCCAAAGATTTTCTCAAATGAAGTCACGAGACCACTGGTAACAACTTTAAAAAAGTGCGCCAGGGCCTTTGTGGAGGATGCGTTAGAGATAGTCCGAACCATCTTGCTGAAATGGAAAGGCAAATCTGAATTGAAAAGGGTCTGCACCTCTGTACGGGTGTTCGCTATGTGAAGCACGAAAGTTTCACGGGCCGAACTCAAGGCCACCTCTCTCTGAGACAAAAGAGCTCTTATTCTTGCCATGCCGTTGAAATCTGCTCCCAAGGTTGGTATTTGTGGCGAGATTGAAAACTCCCTATGTTCATGTGAGGGAGGAAATAGAACATTTCTGCAGCAAATAACCCGTTCACTTACTGTTACGATAAAAGGAATACTTTTAATTAACCCAGAACAATCTTCATTATTGAGCATCAAATAACTACCATTTTCCAACAACTTGAACGTGGGGATGATAGCAGGAACTGGCGTGCCTTGCAACACGCAAGCCATATTTGGTCGGTGTTTGTTGCATGAACCGTGTAACTGTATGTGCCTACACATTAGTGAATGATCTGGCGTCTCAGTGCATTCCTCTCCATTCAGATAAACTTCTTGATCATCTTTGAAACATCTGTATGTGTATGGAAGCGACCAGACCTCATGAAGAAAAGCACTACCTAAAGGTTCATAACGACCTATTGGTATATATTTCATACAATTTGAAAACTTATATAAAGCAAAAGGCAGCGTTATTAAACCGTGGATAAGGCACGTTGCCAAAAAACCCGCAATCCTCTGCTGATGATGTCACTGAGCATGTCATGAATGATGTAATATGTGACATCATCAGCAGTGGATTACGGGTAATAGTATCTCTAGTTTACTCCCCTATAGCTGTCTTTCTTTTAACATAAGTGTCTGTTTCCTTCCCTTATACTTACTGTTTTTGGTTCGCTTCCGGTTCGCGTACCGGCGAGCGAACTGGGAAGCGAACTAAGAGAAATAGAGGTTGGCACAGTTCCAAATATTGTACCAATTTTTTAATAACGGGGAGGTAGTTCTGAAAATAACTTTTTTTTAAATTGTTTTTGTTGTTTTATATTTTTTTTATTATTTTTCGGAACATTTTTTTACTTTTTTTGAATTTTTCTGAACAGTTTTATATTTTTGGGGGTTTTTCTTGGAGGGGGCAATGAAAACGATTCATTGTAAAGGGCTCAACAGGAGCAACAAAACAAAAAAAGAAGTATTTATTATTTTGGGCGTTTCGTACAAACTTGCATATGATAGTCAATAGCTCTGTTGATCAGAGTGATGCTTCTTTCTCCGTAGGAAATGAATCCATCGCAAAATACGCAGATGTGTTTTACTTCACCAAATTTCATTTGTATATTTGGCACCATCTCCCTGCCCTCTGGTCCCGTTACTTCCGGTACAACAGATCTTTTGGCCATAATAGGGAGATTATCTAGGTCGTTCCGAAACTGTGCAGCACTGTAGTTGTTAGGATGCCACCTAGTCATATGGCGATGCATTGTGTAGTTTCCGAAACTGTATTTTTTCTCGGTTCCTCTGGACAGTCTATCTTGACATATAAGGCAAGTTACGTATCTTGCATTTACTTTTTTCTGACCTTTGGGAATTTTAAAAAATTGCCAAATGAAGTTTTCTTTCCGGTGAGACGTCCTGGGCTGCTCAGGCAAAAACTGCCTCTCTTCGTGCTCGTCGTCCTGTTCCTCTTCTTCCTCTTCTTGTTGAATTATAACTTGAGTAGGTGGTCCACTCTTCCTTGGATGTGGTGGAGGTGGTGGGGAAGCACCAGCTGAAGCTACTAAAGAAGCCATTGCTCAGTGATCACAAAGGGTCTTTCTCTCACAATGATGAAAGTCAGAGTGAGGAAAGAAGGAGGGATTTTCATCATTTGGGAGAAAAACAAGAGTTCTCAACCAATGAAAAGTGTTCATTTTAGATTATATGACCTAGTCTTACATCATTAGGAAACCAAAAGTGAAATGAACCAATGAAAAGTGTTATTACCAAGTCACATGACCTGCTGTGTTTACGTTAAGCGCTTTGCAGGGCCTCCCGGTTTGCTTCCAGAAACCTGCGCTTTGCGACTCGCTTCGCGTACCAGTTCGCTAACGTAGCACGTCATATGACGTATCACGCGACAACGCGAAACGTCATGCGGACGGGAGGCGTCACGATGTTGTTTTCTAACGCGGCAGTTGCGGTAAAGAAACGTTTACCGGCTCGCGGTCTATTTCGCGGCATCAAGGTCAGCTAACGGGAAGCTTCCCGATTCGCGAAGCGGGAACGAAGAAAAAAAAATATTTAAAAAAAAAATTATTCATAAACATATAAAATATATTTTTGGATTTAAAGAAGAATACATTTTACAGCTACAGATATTAGCTGTTAAAAAACCAATGAAATTCACTGAAAAAACCATAGGTTATAGACCATATATAGTTAGGAATTAGCATTTACAAAACCTTGAAAATTCACTGAAAAAACCATAGGTTATAGACCATATATAGTTAGGAATTAGCATTTACAAAACCTTATTTTACTCACACAAAACCATTGAAATTCCATATATAGTTAGTTGCACTAACTATATATCGCGCACCCGCAATCCACTGCTGATGATGTCACATATTACATCATTCATGACATGGTCAGTGACATCACTGATGACATCACTGATGACATCTCAAATGACATCACTGATGACATCACTGATGACATCTCATTTGACATCAATGACCACATCACTGATGATATCATTCATGTGACAATACAATGCATCTCCTCACATTTTAATATAACCTCTGTTTCACCCAGTGTTAAATACAGAGTATAATTTTTGAAACCATTGACACACCAATACTAGTTACTACATACGCACTCACTGATTCCTACGTCTACACACACCTTCACTCATTCACCCATACAATCATTCATACATACAATCACTCATCTTTACAACACTATCATATGCACTCATACACCTATACAGACAGTCACAGTCTGCCACTCATCCATGGAGTTACTCACTCACCTAGTCAGTCATGTAAAGAATCAATGACACTTCCATTTTCTTGTCTATACAGTTAAACATAGAGCACCTTACATTTTCAAACATATACTAACACATACTTGCCTTCTTATACAATCATTGATACAAGTACACATTGATCTGCACAGAGTCACACACCTCCCAGCCAGCCACACACACACTCAGTCTCCCATACAAATACTTGGGCAATCAATCAATAACCCATATAGTTACTCATACAGCTACTGATCAACACATGCAGCAGTTTACAGAACAACAGACATAATGATGCACAAATTAAGACAGTTTAGTCACTAACCCATGCACTCAGTGAGACACATTTAATCACTCACTCATACAGTTAGTCATGCACCTACTAAATCCTTCGTCCAGACACTTACACATCCACTCAATCTTCAATATGTAAGACATATTTAAACTTTACAGAAACAAAAAATCACTGGATGTTGTTATCAGTCATGTCATCAGTGATGTCATTTGAGATGTCATCAGTGATGTCATCAGTGATGTCACTGACCATGTCATGAATGATGTAATATGTGACATCATCAGCAGTGGATTGCGGGTGCGCGATATATAGTTAGTGCAACTAACTATATATGGAATTTCAATGGTTTTGTGTGAGTAAAATAAGGTTTTGTAAATGCTAATTCCTAACTATATATGGTCTATAACCTATGGTTTTTTCAGTGAATTTTCAAGGTTTTGTAAATGCTAATTCCTAACTATATATGGTCTATAACCTATGGTTTTTTCAGTGAATATATATATATATATATATTTATTTATATATATGTGTGTGTGTGTGTGTGTATATATATATATTTATATATACACAAAGGAGAGTGGGGTTGTATTCCCGATGTCAGCGGCATCTGAAGAAGGCACACTTTGCCGAAATGCATTATGCCACAGCTGTCATTAAAGTGGACTTCTCGAAGCTCCCCCCTGTGTCCTCTTATTATTGCAATTAAGTGGTCTTTGAGTGATGTTATACACGCAGGCCAGGAGTGCGTTAAGAGGACCCATCCTACAAGTGTCCGGGGCTTTATTGGCAATTGTGTTTATTTATTTCTCCAAGTGATTGGAATGCCTCGGACCGCCTTGAGATCAAGCTAAGCAAGTGGCTGCTGCCAGGAGCAGCCCGTGACTACAAGGGGAGGCGCGATCACTGTATCAGCGCCTCAAGGCCCGGGGACTGTTGCAATTGGGGCAGGACGTTGGGCACCCAAGGAAGTCCAGGACATTCAACAATTCAGGTTTCACCATCTACACATGAAACCCCCCTTTGTCAAGGAACAGCAGCGCTCATTATGGGTATAATCGGGCCCCGTTGAACCTCTTACCAGGACATATAGCCTGCTGGGAGTTGCAGTCCACAATCAAAGACTGCAGCTGAGACTCGAACCAACGAAGTGGAGCCAGCTGAACTCCCACCAATGGGAGTGTCGCAGGATATACAAAGGAGAGTGGAGTTGTATTCCCAATGTCAGCGGCATCTGAAGAAGGCACACTTTGCCAAAATGCATTATGCCAGAGCTGTTATTAAAGTGGACTTCCCGAAGCTCCCCTCTGTGTCCTCTGATTACTTGCAATGAAGTGGCCTTTGAGTATGTGTATATATATATATATATATATATATATATACATATATATATATATATATATATGTTCCCACAAAGCCTCCAAGCTTTAAAGCAGCACTCCACAGGAAAATGTTCACAGAACCTTTATTTCAAAATGAGGCGATTGAACAGGCTGGTGATTAAAATCCCTGACGCGTTTCTGTGCACACCTGCACCTTAATCATGGGGTAGGCACACTGCAAAATCCGGGCTGGACTGTCACGAATATTTCTCCCATCTGTTGCATGCATGCCCCAGTCTGTCTAATCACCTCCAAAATTGTCATGATTTCCTGCGCTGGAACAGGCTGTGAAGGTCACAGCCACACAGACTCTTCCCAGTGTTAATGGCGGTGCTTACTTCCACGGCTGGAGCAGCCGTGTATTAATTGTTCCCACAAAGCCTCCAAGCTTTAAAGCAGCACTCCACAGGAAAATGTTCACAATTTTGGAGGTGATTAGACAGACTGGGGCCCACTGGAGGGCTGTGAACAAAATATATTTGATACAGGCGAACGAAAATCATATGCAAACATCGGACCCCACCAGAGGGGAAGAATTGGGACTGCCACGCCCAGCATGCATTTCACTGGGGAAAAGCATGCAACAGATGGGAGAAATATTCGTGACAGTCCAGCCCGGATTTTGCAGTGTGCCTACCCCATGATTAAGGTGCAGGTGTGCACAGAAACGCGTCGGGGATTTTAATCACCAGCCTGTTCAATCGCCTCATTTTGAAATAAAGGTTCTGTGAACATTTTCCTGTGGAGTGCTGCTTTAAAGCTTGGAGGCTTTGTGGGAACAATTAATACACGGCTGCTCCAGCCGTGGAAGTAAGCACCGCCATTAACACTGGGAAGAGTCTGTGTGGCTGTGACCTTCACAGCCTGTTCCAGCGCAGGAAATCATGACAATTTTGGAGGTGATTAGACAGACTGGGGCCCACTGGAGGGCTGTGAACAAAATATATTTGATACAGGCGAACGAAAATCATATGCAAACATCGGACCCCACCAGAGGGGAAGAATTGGGACTGCCACGCCCAGCATGCATTTCACTGGGGAAAAGCATGCAACAGATGGGAGAAATATTCGTGACAGTCCAGCCCGGATTTTGCAGTGTGCCTACCCCATGATTAAGGTGCAGGTGTGCACAGAAACGCGTCGGGGATTTTAATCACCAGCCTGTTCAATCGCCTCATTTTGAAATAAAGGTTCTGTGAACATTTTCCTGTGGAGTGCTGCTTTAAAGCTTGGAGGCTTTGTGGGAACATTTAATACACGGCTGCTCCAGCCGTGGAAGTAAGCACCGCCATTAACACTGGGAAGAGTCTGTGTGGCTGTGACCTTCA